>NW_025814896.1:41910000-51910000 GCF_022079265.1 Lynx rufus | reverse complement strand
AATGAGATAATGTATGCATGGGCTTAGCCTGGAACTTGGTATAAGTGTCAAGTGACATTAGCTACTATTCCTAATAATTAGAAATCTAACATATTTTCAAACCACCCAATTTATTCTATAAAATTACCTTTGGCTATAACTAAGATAACTTATAGATTCAGCAGCCACCTGCAGCTCAGAACTAGAGAAACCACTCTATTTTAGGTGGATTATCCAAGACAACTTTCCACACAGGTAACTGAGCAGGGAGACCCTGCTCTTGATCAGATAACAAGCACTTGCTTTATTTTGACATTAGGCCACTAAATGTGACTTTTTAATCTTTTAGTACAGAAAGCTTGCTAGTCTTTGATATGGTGGTGGCACATGGAGATTCCTGGTAAGTCTGGTGGTGAAAAGCAATAAACTGTGTAATGTGCACTTTTCAGTTCTTAGGTTTTGTAAAAACTTGTGAAATCTCTGTGATTAAAGGTTTTAGGCCTTCTAGAAGGTAAAGATTGAATACTTTTTTTAAATCACAAAATTTCCCATTTTACTTTCACAAAAATGTGGTGGGGGCGTCAGGGAGAGAAATGAAGACACTTCGGATCTGGGACCTTCCATCAATGGAAGAGGTCAAGAGCTTGAGTTTAGGGCTGTAAGAGGTGTATGTTCCCTCAGAGCAATGTTTCTAACCTGCCCCTGTGTATTTCTGTCCCATCCTATGCTCTTTTGTCTGGGCTGCTGCCTTACACGTGTCCTAGTAAGTAACCATCTGCACCCAATGGCAACCTGTAGGTTTTAGACAAACCTCTGTGCTTCCTTTACCAAAACTGGGAACAGGAACAAGTTCTGGAAGCAGGAAGCAATCATGCAGAAGTTTAGCAAGGTGTCAGCAGGGCAATAAACTGAATCCAGAATGTCTGTCCTGTGCCTGTCAGGGGTTGTCAGGGTCAGGGCAGCAAATAGTGTGTGAAATAGGGAGGCAAGCAAGCAAATCATACATTTGATGTAAAAAGCTCAAGAACCAAAGGAGAGATACAAATCAAGTCCTATGAAAGCACAAGGAAGGACAGGTTTCTCCCATTTGGAAACTGGGGATGGTTTCAGGGAGAAGGGGCATAGGAGTTAGCCTTAAAGGAGAGGTGGGATGATGATGATGATGATGATGGTGGTGGTAGTAACAATACTGTGTCCAGTATTACTGAGTGTTTCTCATATGCCAGGCACTAAATGCTTTGCGTGACTGAATAATCCTCATAATAGCCTTGAGAAAGTCATGCCTATCACCCCATTTCACAGGTGAGAAAACTGAGGCCCAGGGACAGGGAATAACCTGCCCCAAGTCACTCAGCTAGTAAAGGAGCAGAATCAGTACTTGACCCCAGACAAGCAGACCTGGGAATCAGAGCTCTGAATGCCTTCAGCAGAAGGGGCTGTGCTCTATCTGCTGTGGGTCTCTGAGGACAACCACCTTTGCCAATGGAGGAAGAACGTGTGCGTCAGGAGAACGTTCAGTGTTTTTGGTTTTCTGTCTAGTTCTGATGAATTTCTCCCTACCAGCAAAGGTGTTGAGCAGTCTCGCTGCTACATGAGTGGTCTGCATGGGAAACCCACGGAAGAGCTGGCCGTTCCCTGAGCATCTAAGTGATAACAGCCAGCCCAGGAACACCAGTCTCACCAACACTGACTTCTTTGGCACCCGAGGACAATCCCAGAAAGAACCAGTCCTTGGGCTGAAAATGCTCTTTCTAGCCCACTGTATGCTCAGTACTAAGGCTGAGAAGAGGGCTTGTCTGAGACTGAGCTGGGGGTCACAGGAGGGGCAGGAAAGCTTGACACAGAAGAGGCAAGCCCAGGCCTGCCTCTCAGGAGGCTGGAAGCAGGATGCTTGGGGGTGGAGTTGGGGTGGGGGCGGTGCTGGTCTAGCCTCTTGCCTGTCCCATAAAGGCCTCGCTTCCACCAGGCTGATGGTGAAGGGATGTGCAGGAGGGACAGGCCAGAAAAGGAGGGACAGGGGACCCTCCCACAGAACCTGTGAAGGTGGGTGCACCAGGCCCTGCAGCAGCTGTGGACATGCCACCTGTGACCCCAGCCTCAAGGAGCCCTCATGTCCCCTGGGCTCCCTTTTGGAAAGGATACCCACCGAACCAGCCCTAAATTCTTCACCCTATCATTTCCAGGGGATTGTCTTTTTATGATTTTCTGAAGAAGGTTTTAACACAACCAGAACAGTAGTGCTCCCTCCAAGAGCAGGGAGTTAACTGCTGTCACTTCCTGTTACTTGTGTCTGAAGACTGCATCACACGTCTCCATGGCCCTCAACTTCTTCTGTTCCTGTCTCCAGGGGATGCTCCCAAGATGTAAACTCACCTAGGAAGCTGCTAGATGAGAACCTGGGCCTCCTAGCCCATAACTGCTTTCTTCTGGAATGGTGCCTTCAGTCAGCTGCTCACTGCTGGGCTCTTGGGGGTTAAAGCAAAGGGCCCCACGTTGTCTCCCTCTCTCTCTGACTCATGTCCCCTGTCCCTTGGACCTCCACACTGAAGACTTTCAGGGGCCTGCCTGCCTGCCCTTGGCCTCACATTCCAAGCCACTGCTTTAGTTATGAAGCCTTCATGCACAAAGTCCTTCACAACCTGGCCCAGCCATCCCTCTAACCTCCCACGGGGCCTTGCTCCTCCTTGTCACCCTCCAGTGGGCAGGGACCCCCAAAGCTCAAGGACTGGCACTGATCATGTTATAAATACAGGGCCCAACGCTTGGACTTGGAGTTTTTGGTGGGATAAATAAAAATCCTTCATTCCAGTCATACCAACATACAGTTTGCAGAAATCGGTGTCATGCTGTGCCCCGACACTGGCTCCTCTTCTTTGAATGCCCTCGCCCATTTTCACTCATGAAGCTCATACTCCATGATGCCAGGAAGTGTGTTCACTTGCCTGTCTTCATCACCAGCTGTCAGCTCTATAAGGGCAAAGAACAAGTCCTCTTGAGCTTAGCATAGCACCTGGCACATGGTAGCAATTTACCAATAAATTGCCAAAAATATTAATGAGTAAATGACAGATGGTGTGGTCACCTCCTTTTGTGCTCTCATTTTTAGTAACAGTAGACTCACATAGCTCTATTCCATATGTAGGAATAAAAATATGCTTGCAAGGGATACTGGAAGATAGTTCTTAGGGCATGGTCACAACAACATAAAAGGAAACAGCAGCGGGGCTGTTTGGCTGGCTCTTGCTTTGTCAGAGCCGGAATTGCCCTCCAGAGCTGCAAGGTCTCCTAGGTTCTGTGAGCAGCAACATTCTAGTTTCAGCTAGTTGACACAAAGTCATGAAGCAAGTGGAGCAGATGAGGACAAAAAGCAAATAGGAGATAAGCTTTCCATATCTTGCTTATTCTGAGGAATGTTGATGTCTGCATATTTTTGTAAAAGAACATAAAATCACTTTCGCAATAAGGCTGCAAGCCCAGTTTACAAACATCACAGATTCTCACTGACACATTTTTGGAGACTGGTGGTTATTTTCTCCTTTCTCTCTTCCACAGACTCCCATGTGATAGGTTTAATATAATTTTTTGCCCCTTGTTTTCCAGGTCCCCAGCTTTAGCTCCATTCAAGACCCTCTATTCCCAACCCACTCAGGAAATATTTATCAGGTACCTAGAGCCTGAATGAAATGCACTGTGCCAGGCTCCATTGGGACAAAAAGCAGAATTAACACAGGCCTTGCCCTTGAATAATGTGGTTCCTGAATCACTGTAGGATTAATAATCCATGAATCAATCTTCTTCCTCCAGGCTTCCTCAGTAACCCCGTTTATATACTAGCACTGGACTAACCTCCCTAAACTGAGCATTTCAATCCCCAAGTCATAAGTTTTCTTTTTTTTTTTTTTTTTTAAATTTTTTTTTTCAACGTTTATTTATTTTTGGGACAGAGAGAGACAGAGCATGAACGGGGGAGGGGCAGAGAGAGAGGGAGACACAGAATCGGAAACAGGCTCCAGGCTCCGAGCCATCAGCCCAGAGCCCGACGCGGGGCTCGAACTCACGGACCGTGAGATCGTGACCTGGCTGAAGTCGGACGCTTAACCGACTGCGCCACCCAGGCGCCCCAAGTCATAAGTTTTCTATGATGTGTTTCTGTGTTGCAGAGGGTCAAGTCCAAATTCCTTAGCTTTACATGTAGACCTTCCACAGCCTAGACCTCTAGAAATCAGTTTTTCAGTACTCCCCAAACTGCCCTCCAAACTCTCAGGGACACTGCCACCTACTGTCCTTTGATTTCCCCATGCTCCTGCCTGGTATGCCATCTTTCCCTACCCAGCCTGCAGAAAGCACTTTGTATTTTGCCACCTCTCTGGAACTATCTTGGACAGTCACAGCCTGGAATGCTTTCTTTCCCCCTTTTTAGCCCTGAACACATACTGACTTATGGCATAAAAGATCATTTTGTAGGTACTCATGTCCTCAAAATTAAACCACAGGGTTCACAAGCACCTCTTACACCAGTGTTCATTGCACCTCCCAGAAATCAGGTTCCATATGGCAACGGCCAGGCCGAGCATCACATCACCTGCCCCATGCCTTTGCTGACTCCTCCATGCTCTTCCCGCCATTATTACTGTATTTTACATCCAACACAGCTGTAACGACCCCAAGCTTCACCAAGTGACTCTGGTCACCGTCCAACAGACTGAGGACTCTAGGACGACACACTCTTGGACGCAGGCTCATTCTAACAACGGGTCACACTCCCAGGAGTTACGGCACGGTCAACCGCCCATGCATCTGGCAGAGCTGAGAAGGGGGCGGGGGGCATACAGAAGTCACGTGAACAGGTCCTGGGAGGTTCCCACAGCAAGCCGGAAGTGTCTAGAGTTGCTTTCACTGCCAATGGCCAGCAGTCTGTCACGTGGTCCCACTGAGGGCACTTGTGCAGAATGCGCACCTATGCAGAAGCGGGCACGCTTGGAGTATGGCAGGCGATGATGTACTCAGAAGTTGTTTTGTTTCTTTTTTTTTTTTTTTTTTGTTAATTAAAAGTCCAAACACAGTGTAAGTTGGTTGGTTAAAATGCATGCATGGGTGTCTTGGCCGCCTGAAGGATGACCTCATTTGGTTGCGGGGTCGCAAGTCCTGTCTACATTTAGAACAAAGTCCAGAAGACAAAGCTTGGTGGCTATCCGCAATAAGTGAAAACAGAAGCTCCTTAGCCGACCTCCACTCCACTGGCTGGAACAGTGTGTCCCACTTTTCTACAAAACTAACTGAAGGGGGTGCAGGAGACTGACCACCCGTGCTGCAGCTGCTGTCTAGGATGCCCCAGGCACTTGCGTTCCTCTCAGGAGTTTGTGTGCTTATCAAGTGTTAGTTGGATTTGTTCCTAAACCTTTTTAGGGCAGGTATGCATGCTACATGAATTCTTCAAACCTTTCAATTTAATTGATGTCACATAAACTGTTGAGTAAAATGGAAATATGAGTGAATTTTTAAAATTATTTTTAAAATTCTGGTATAATTAACAGACAGTGGTATGTTAGCTTCAGGTGTACAATATACAATATACAATAGTGATTTAACAGTTATATATATTACTCAGTGCTCATCATGATAAGTATACTCTTAATCCTCAAAAAAAATTTTAAATAAAAAATTTTTAATTTAAAAATTTAAATTTTTAAAAAAAGGTTTATTTATATTGAGAGAAAGGGTGAGAGACAGAGGCAGAGAGAGGAGAGAGAGAATCCCAAGCAGGCTCTGCAGTGTTTGGGCAGAGCTGGACATGGGGCTCCAGCCAAGAACCATGAGATCATGACCTGAGCCAAAAACAAAGGTGGGATGTTTAACGAACTGAGCCTCCAGACACTCTGAAAAAAAAATATTTTTTAAAAATAAAAATTAATTTAACTACTTTGGATAACTTGAAGTTGAATTGATTCAAAAATGATTGTCAAATATGGTGTTTGTGAGATGACTTTGGGGAAAAGAGGTCGGGGGGGGATTATAAAAATATAGAGGACTCTGCACTCTGATTGCTTCAGGGTGTCTTTCAGCTCTAACTGCTTTGAAGAAACCCAAACTGGAAATCAAATTTGATGCATTACATATGTGGCTTTTGTAGAAAGGACCACCGAGACTCAGGAAAAGGCCTTGGCCTGAATTCAAAAGATTGGCAAATAAATCTCCTCTTTTTGTAGTGTAAGTTAAAATGGTTATGTTTATATATTTTTTAAAATGGATTCCCCACTTTAACCAGCTTTTTTGATCAACCATCCCCTGAGTCTGTAAGCACAAGGTAGATGCACAATTCATGTTTGTGGACTGAATGAATGAAGTGCAGGTAGAGAGTAACATAGATGGAGACTGGACTATAATTAGCTTCCAAATTGTACCCACCAAACACTGAACTGCTTTTGTTTTAAATTTGTTTTGTTTTGAATTTGTTTTAAATTCAGTATTTTAACAAAACATGTTTTAACAGAAGCAGTACTTTGGCTCCTTCCAGTAACCCGTGCCAGTCACTAGAAGCTGGGACAGCACCCTGGGGACCTCATCCACATCCCTGTCAGAATGTGGTGCCATAAAGAGGTTGGCAACTGCTAAGAAGTGAATAAGAGAAAAATTCCATGTACAATGCCTCTCTTTTATATCTAATACTTTATAATTTCCATAGGGAGGTAAAAGGACAGTCTAATTAATTTCTGTGTGGAATTTCTGTTATACGAGAACTTAAAAATAATTTAACTTATTTTTTCCTTTCACTTATAAGAGCAGTCTGGGCTTGTTAAAGATAATTTGGACGATATGGAATAACCTAAAAAGTTTATAAGCTAACCACCCAAGATTGCTGTAGTTAACATTTTCATATTAATTATTTCAACTTTTTCAGTCTACATCATTTGATTTCATAAGTGGGATCACATGGTACATGTAACTTTATACTATTGCCCTCTTTAAACTAAATTTGAGCATTTCCATTGCCATTATATATATTTCTTGAAAACATAGTTTCAATGACTACTGAATGTTCTGTCACCTGGATATACCATAATGTATTTAACAATTCTTGTAAGCCTGGACATTGCGAATGGATACTCCCATTTGAAACATTTTTTTAATGTGTGCATTTACATAGTTTACAGAGCAAACTGGTTCTTTAAGTCTTCTTATGAAGGCAGCAATTCCTTGTGCTCTGTCTTTTGATCCTTTGAGGTGATCACTTTCTTCTGGCTGATTTTTTTTTTTTTTTACAGTTTACTACCATATTTTCCAATAAGGTGCTTATATGAATACACCTTGTGTCTTCAGTTTTAGGTACTAATAGCTTTCTCTGCACCTGAACATTTAGCTGTCTTCCACCACCAAACCCCCCAGCTCAGCCCTACCACACACATACATACTGTCCATCCCTGCAGTATCCCTCAATTCTTCTTTCTTATAACTCTGGTGAGGTTAGCATTCAGCATTTATATTACATTATTATGTGCATGTAAATGCTGTTTACCACTAAGCCACAAAGAATACTATGGTTACTTTTCCCTTCTGGCACATCTTTTTCTTTCCCTGGAACTAAAATTTGTCTAGGATTCAGAGAAGCCAAAAGAGGAGACCCAGCAGCAGGTGGAGTTGCATGGGCCTGGTTGCCACATATGAGCCAGCATCTAGGTGATTCTAGATTAGCTATGGCTAAAGTGACATTTTGCATGAGATTTGGAGGATAAAAAAGTGGGCAGAGGCCCTAACTTGAATGTTAGGAAGGTGGGCAGGCCACCAATTGCCACTGCTCACACACACACTGTCACTCATCTGCTGGCTCACGGCAGAGTTCCAACTCGGTGAAGTTGACCCAGTTCAAATGCAGGCCAGATTTCTTTCATTCAATCATTCATTCATTCATTTATATAATTTATTGTCAAGTTGGTTTCCATACAACACTCAGTGCTCATCCCAACAGGTGCCCTCCTCAATGCCCATCACCCACTTTCCCCTACCTCCCAACCCTCATCAACCCTCAGTTTGTTCTCAGTATTTAAGCATCTCTTATAGTTTGTCTCCCTCCCTCTCTGTAACTTTCCTCCCCCATCCCTTCCCCCATGGTCTTCTGTTAAGTTTCTCAGGATCCACGTAAGAGTGAAAACATATGGTATCTGTCTTTCTCTGCCTGACTTATTTCACTTAGCATAATACCTTCCAGTTCCATCCACATTGCTACAAATGGCCAGATTTCATTCTTTCTCATTGCCAAGTAGAATACTACACTGTATATATATATATATATACCACATCTTATTTATCCATTCATCAGTTGATGGACATTTAGGCTCTTTCCATTATTTGGCAATTGTTGAAAGTGCTGCTATAAACATTGGGGTACAAGTGCCCCTCTGCGTCAGCACTCCTGTATCCCTGGGGTAAATTCCTAGCAGTGCTATTGCTAGGTCACAAGTAGATCTATTTTTAATTTTTTGGGAACCTCCACACTGTTTTCCAGAGTGGCTGCACCAGTTTGCATTCCCACCAACAGTACAAGAGGGTGCCCGTCTCTCCACATCTACTCCAGCATCTATAGTCTCCTGATTTGTTCATTTTAGCCACTCTGACCGGCGTGAGGTGGTATCTCAGTGTGGTTTTGATTTGTATTTCCCTGATGAGGAATGATGTTGAGCATTTTTACATCCAAATTAGTTAGCATATAGTGCAACAATGATTTCAGGAGTAGATTCCTTAATGCCCCTTACCCATTTAATCCATCCCCACTCCCACAACCCCTCCAATAACCCTCTGTTTGTTCTCCACACTTAAGGGTCTCATGTTTTGTCCCCCTCCCTGTTTTTATATTATTTTTGCTTCCCTTCCCTTATCTTCATCTGTTCTGTGTCTAAAAATCCTCATATGAGGGGAGCTGAATGGCTCAGTCAGTTGAGCGACTGACTTCAGCTCAGGTCATGATCTCATGGTTTGTGAGTTCCAGCCCTGCATCGGGCTCTGTGCTGACAGCTCAAAGCCTGGAGTCTGCTTCAGATTCTGTGTTTCCTTCTGTCTCTCCCCCTCCCCCACTCATGCTCTGCCTCTCTCTGTCTCAGAAATAAAATTTTAAAAAATGTTAAAAAATCCTCATATGAATGTAGTCATATGAGATTTGTCTTTCTCTGACTAATTTCGCTTAGCATAATACCCTCTAGTTCCATCCATGTAGTTGCAAGCGGCAAGATTTCATTCTTTTTGATTGCCGAGTAATACTCCATTGTATATATATACACCACATCTTCTTTATCCATTCATCCATCGATGGACATTTGGGCTCTTTCCATACTTTGGCTATGGTTGATAGTGCTGCTATAAACATCGGGGTGCATGTGCCTCTTCAAAACAGCATACCTGTATCCCTTTGATAAATATCTAGTAGTGTAATTGCTGGGTCGTAGGGTAGGTCTATTTTTAATTTTTTTTTTTTTGAACGTTTATTTATTTTTGGGACAGAGAGAGACAGAGCATGAACGGGGGAGGGGCAGAGAGAGAGGGAGACACAGAATCGGAAACAGGCTCCAGGCTCTGAGCCATCAGCCCAGAGCCTGACGCGGGGCTCGAACTCCCGGACCGCGAGATCGTGACCTGGCTGAAGTCGGACGCTTAACCGACTGCGCCACCCAGGCGCCCCTATTTTTAATTTTTTGAGGAACCTCCATCCTGTTTTCCAGAGTGGCTGCACCAGTTTGCATTTGCACCAGCAGTGCAAAAGAGATCCTCTTTTTCCGCATCCTCTCCAACATCTGTTATTGCCTGAGTTGTTCATGTTAGCCATTCTGACAGGTGTGAGGTGGTATCTCATTGTGGTTTTGATTTGTATTTCCCTGATGATGAGTGATGTTGAGCATTTTTTCATGTGTCAGTTGGCCATTTGGATGTCTTCTTTGGAGAAGTGTCTATTCATGTCTTTTGCCCATTTTTTTCACGGGATTATTTGTTTTTGGGGTGTTCAGTTTGATAAGTTGTTTATAGGCTTTGGATACTAACCCTTTATCTGATATGTCATTTGCAAATAACTTCTCCCATTCCATTGGTTGTCTTTTAGTTTTGCTGATTGTTTCCTTCGCTGTGCAGAAGGTTTTTATTTTGATGAGGTCCCAATAGTTCATTTTTGCAGTTGTTTCCCTTGCCTCTGGAGATGTGTTGAGTAAGAAGTTGCTGCATCCAAGATCAAAGAGGTTTTAGCCTGCTTTCTCCTCTAGGATTTTGACGGCTTGCTGTCTTACATTTAGGTCTTCCATCCATTTTGAGTTTATTTTTATGTATGGTGTAAGAAAGTGGCCCAGGTTCATTTTTCTGCATGTCGCTATCCAGTTTTCCCAGCACCACTTGCTGAAGAGACTGTCTTTATTCCATTTGGATAGTCTTTCTTGCTTTGTCAAAGATTAGTTGGCCATGTATTTGTGGTCCATTTCTGGGTTCTCTATTCTGTTCCATTGATCTGAGTATCTGTTTTTGTGCTGGTACCATATAACTGGTGATTACAGCTTTGTAATACAGCTTGAAGTGTGGGATTGTGATGCCTCCTGCTTTGGTTTTTCTTTTTCAAGATTATTTTGGCTATTCAGGGTCTTTTGTGGTTCCATACAAATTTTAGGGTTGTTTGTTCTAGCTCTGTGAAGAATGCTGGTGTTATTTTGATAGGTATTGCATTGAATATGTAGATTGCTTTGGGTAGTATTGACATTTTAACAATATTTGTTTTTCTTATCCAGGAGCATGGAATATTTTTCCATTTTTTTTTGTGTGTCTTCTTCAATTTCTTTCATAAGCTTTCTATATTTTTCAGTGTATAGATTTTTCATCTCTTTGGTTATGTTTATTCCTAGGTATTTTATGGTTTTGGTGCAATTGTAAATGGGATTGATTCCTTGATTTCTCTTTCTGTTGCTTCATTGTTGGTGTATAGGAATGCAACAGATTTCTGTGCATTGATTTTATATCATGCAACTTTGCTGAATTCATGAATCAGTTCTAGAAGTTTTTTGGTGGAATCTTTTAGGTTTTCCATACAGAGTATCATGTCATGTGCAAAGGGTTAAAGTTTGGCCTCCTCCTGTGCAGGCCAGATAACTTGAAGGAATCCAACCTGTTCCAGTCTAAGCTGGTCATGCTCTATACTTGGTGTGCTGTTTCATCCTAGGATCGCCTTCACCATCCAGGTAGTTCTTTTGCTTTTTTCCTTTTGATTTAGACATCTTGTTTACCAGAAGCCATAATATCCCCTTTATTGGTTAATATTCTTGTTTCTGTTGATCACGTCATCAGAAGCACTTAGAGCACACCAGGAATTCAAAGACAGTGAATGTTTTCAGATATTCGGTGTCTGACAATGTCTCCATTCTCCTCTGACTCTTAACTTTGTGTTAGAAATTGTGTTGTTTAAGCATTCTAGCATTCAGTGTTGAAGTTGAGAAGTTCAAAGTCATCTAATTTCTGGGCTTTGTATGTAATCTTTCTTTTTGTTTGTTTTCCTCTCCTGAAGCTTACAGGATCTTTGTTCCCCAAACTGAAATTTTGTGATGATATGTAGTTCAGGTTTCATCCAGCGTGTTGGGCATTCAGTGAGCTCTAATTTTATTACCAAGTTCCTTACCTTCATTTTCTCTGTTCTCTCTTTATGGAATTCCTACCACATGGATATTGGAGTGTTCAGGAACTGAGGCTTCCATTTTTTCCCCTTTTCCTCTCCTCTTTTCTTTTTGTTTGTTTGTTTGGTTGATTTTTGCCCCTTTTCCTCTTCTACCTTTTGGCAAATTTCCTCAGTTTTACTTCCAAATGCATGTATTGAGTTTTTAATTTCTGCTATCGTTTCTTAATTTCCAAAAACTCTCTTTGTTGTCTAATTGTTCCTTACAAATTGTGTGTACATGCTTGTGAATGATTCTATTCTTTTCTCTTAAATGCTATGCCTTCTCTTATCCTTCGGCGGATATTAATACTGGTGTCTTTTCAAGTTACTTTCTTGTGATTTTGATTTTTCTGGTTTTGTCTGTATATTTCACATTTGAGGCTTTACTTGGTTATCTTTGTATTCTGCTCATATTTAAGAATGGGAGATTAAAAATCTGATCAGAAGCTCAGAAATTTGTCAACATAAGACTTTACCTTAGGGTGACACAGCATTTTACAGGATGTTGACTTGTCAGAATCCTTAAGATTTTTCTATGTCCAAGAAGCATTTTGCTCTTTCCTGGAGGGTATGAGCTTGACTGCCAGTGCACAAGAGCTGCCTGGTGTGTCAACATTCATACCGTCCTGTCTCCTTATAGACGCTCTCTCCACAGTGCCTGGTGTCCTGTGGTATAGGAACCTCCACAGAACAAAGCTGGGCTGTTCTGTTACCTCCCTCCACTTGCCCCTCACCTCCTGGCCCTGCCTTGGCTTGCAGAGCAGTAGGAATGAAGGAGAAGGTGAGGACTCAGTTTCTTCACTATTCTCTCCAACACTGCACAGAATGGAACATCACACCCCAAACTCCTGTGTTTGGCCCCTCCTTTGCCCTGGTTTCCCTGTCACCAGAGCTGCCACCTTCCAATCATGTGGGAGTCATGCAGAGTAGAGTGAGCAGCACCTGGCTTTTCTTGCCGCCAAGGATGCGGTTTTGGGGTGTGCTGGGAAGCTTCCTGTGAACCTACCCTCTCTGCAGCTTCCTCATGTCTTACGGTTGTCAAACCTCTCATTCTCTCTGTCCTGAAGGCCTTGTGCCTTTTTGGAAATCCCCTTTTCTGTCCATTTTGGTGAGGTCTGGGAGGGAGCAAAAGTATGTATTCAAGTCAATATTTTTAATAGATACCACCTTTTCCTGGAATTCAAGGGGTCTTCATTCCCAGGTAATTCACAAACATGACCCATCAAGGTACTGACTTAGTTCTAAGAGGCATCTGTGCTGATCTGGGATTAATACAGTGGTCTGATTCTTTTCTGCTTGAATACACACAGAAGCAACCCTGTCCTTCTCTTTATAAATTTTTTTTTTTAATTCACTCAAAAGAGAGGAATTTGGGAGGCACCTGGGTGACTCAGTCGGTTGAGCGTCCAACTTTAGCCCAGGTCATGATTCCATGCTTTATGGGTTCGAGCCTCATGTTGGGCTTCTTGTTGACAGCTCAGGGCCTGGAGCCTGCTTCAGGTTCTATGTCTCCCTCTCTCTTTGCCCCTCCCCCACTCTGTCTCTCTATCTCCCCAAAATAAATAAGGATTAAAAAATTTTTTTATAAAAGAGGAATTTTGTATACCGGGGTGGGGCGGGTGATTGTTCTCTAAACTGCCAGTGATCATTGAAGAAGTTTCTAGTAGCTCTTTGCTTACAGCAGGGATGAAAGGAATTAATTTGCTAGTACCTGCCTGACACTTTTTTGGCCCAGTTTGCAATACTCCAACCAAGTATCTCTGATACTTTCTTGTCCACTGGCTGATTCACACACTTTCTCTACTTCTAATGCCATTAGTTTCTAGCTCCTTCCTTGGGCAAGCAGCTCAATAAGGATATCCATTTTCTTCCCTGCTCAGTATCAACCAGGGGATTCATCTCTGCAGACATGTCCTATCAGTCATCTAATTCATACTTGAAAAGTGAGATCAAATTTATAGCAGATTTTTACAAAAATATCTTTCTTTTTATCATCAGTACAAAAAGCACTTTTCTTTCTTTCTTTCTTTCTTTCTTTCTTTCTTTCTTCTTTCTTTCTTTGATGTGATATACTTTTTAGTTTAGCATTTTTTTCATACATAAACTGTCACTACGGGAGCCATAGGTTTTCTTGATGATTAACTTTTAACTTTATAACTGACTTTTTCTGAAGGAGCAAGTGGCTTGGGGTTTTGTTGCTTCCTTTTAGAAAACTTTAATGGAATCTTGTCAAAGAGGTAATTATAATAGCTTAAGAGGTTCTATGCATCACTGTCAGTGTAATGATTTGTTGCCCTGAAGAAAGCACTTTTCTTACTTGTAAAATGGGTGGTTCACTTTAGAGGCACACCTGACCACCACGAGAAGTTAATGGGAGGTATCAGGACGCTTGGGTCACGGATGATTTAATAATGCACAAACACATGATTAGAAAAACAGAGTAGTGCGTGCTTCTGGCAAGCTGGTGGTAAAGCAATTCTTTGACATACACAGATGTCTATTCAAACATGTTTATATTGCAAAGTGCAGGGTAATCTCTTCCTAATCATTCTTAATGGCTTTTGCCTACTCTCATTTCTGGCTTGTTTCTAGGTAAGGTTTGATGTTCGAAAGTCAGTTACAGTAATTTTGTTCTCCACTCTTGAACAGCAATGGAGCTATTCCAATTCTGAGCTTACTAGACAATACGACAAGCCAGCCAGAATTCACATGTCTTAAGGACAAAATTTGATATGCATTGTTTATGGGCCAGCAAGACCTACAATAATTTAAATAAATTATTTTTTTAATAAGCTGTTGGAATAATTTTCCTCTGCCAGACGATAAATGTCTTCTGCCCATGAAAATATAGCCTTTCTTTTCAATGTGGCTGCATCACAAAATGTAGACTGAGAGATAGAAACAAGGGTCCTGAATGGAAACAAGGAGACACACTCATGCTATGTTGAAGGCCATGTGGTAATAACTCACTTCAAAAACCTGATGTTAATGTGTTCTGAGCCTGTGTGCCCCAGGCATGGCCTCCCTGTGGTTTGGACTCTTTTTCCCTTAGAGTTTGGGTCTTTTTTCTCAGCATCTATGGTCTGTATCATTAAATAAGAGAGAAAACATTCATTGTTTAACAAATACTGGGATGGTTTTATGAAATAGAAACGTGTCCCTCAGTCAATTTCTATTTTAGAAAGAGTTTGTGACTCCTTGGTAAACTTGTGCAAGAAAGAGGTGAACTTTGTATCTTGTATAATTTCCCAGGACTCTGAACCAAGTTAGAAGCAGCATTTTTTTTAATTTTTAAAATGTTTATGTATTTTTGAGAGAGAGAAGAACGTGAGTGGGGGAGGGGCAGAAAGAGAGGGAGACACATAATCTGAAGCAGGCTCCAGGCTCTGAGCTGTCAACACAGAGACTGACGCGGAGCTCAAACTCGCAAACTGTGAGATCATGACCTGAGCCAAAGTCAGGCACTTAACCGACTGAACCACCCAGGTGACCCCCCCCACCCAACTTTTCTTTTTTAATTTAAATCTAAGTTAGTTAACATATAGTGTGATAGTGACTTCAGGAACAGAAATAGTGATCCATCACTTACAACACCCAGTGCTCATCCCAACAAGTGCCCTCCTTAATGCCCATCACCCATTTAGCCCATCCCCCCACACTATACCCCACCAGCAAACCTCAGTTTGTTCTCTATATTTGAGAGTCTCTTATGATTTGCCTCCCTCTCTTTTTATCTTACTTTTGCTTCCTTTCCCCATGTTCATTTATTTTGTTTCTTAAATTCCATGAGTGAAATCATATATCTGTATTTCTCTGACTAACTTATTTCAAGCAGCATCGTTTCTGACAGAGTTCTCCAGCACCCAGTGTATTTGAGTCCCTCTCCCTGCACACTCACATTCTCAGACACCTTCTGTAGAGTGTTCAGTACAGCATGGGGGTGAAGGATGCAGGATGCAGAGCCAGACCAGGGCTCTGAACCCCAGCTCCAACGATGTGTGTGGTATGGACCTGGGTAAGTTCCTCAGGGTCTGTTCTCCATCCTCTCTTTGACAAATAAGGACAGTAAGAGAACTCGGGGAGTTGTGGGGAACACATATGGACATGTGGGACAGAGCTGGGCCCAGCTCACTGCTCAGAGCCAAGGCCAGCTGGTCACTTGACTCCTGGTTGGTTGACTCCCAGACAATCTGAATATACATGAGTGAGAATAAGTGATGATGTTAAGCCAATGAGTTTTGGGGTGCCTTTTTATTCAGTGTAATTGTCGTGATCACTGGCACATACAATGGGGAAGTTAACTATTAGTTAACTCAAAGTTAGTTAACTACTGTAGAAATGACACATAATGAATGGCATGGAAGCTGAAGTGTGAAGGGTGGTTTAGAGGTAGACCTCAGAGGAGAAACTGTTGTCCAGATTTCACTGCAAAGCTTGGTGCATGAAGATCTGGCTGTTCCGAACCTGCTGAGTGAGAGTATAAGTTTTTTTTATGTTTATCATTTTTGAGAGAGAGAGAGAGAGAGCGAGAGAGCAGGGGAAGGGCAGAGAGAGAAGTAGACACAGAATCAGAAGCAGGCTCCAGGCTCCCAGCTGTCAGCACAGAGCTCGACGCGGGGCTTGAACCCATGAACTGTCAGATTGTGACTCGAGCTGAAGTTGGACACTCAAGCAACAAAGCCACCCAGGTGCCCCACTAACTTTTTTTTAAAAGAGAGTCTAACTTTTCTTTTTCACCAACATGTATCTATATTGACTATATTCTTCCTCTGTCTCTCTCTCTCTGTCTCTCTCTCTCTTTTCTTTAATCAGCATAGAAAGGGCACTGCTTTTTATTCACACCTAGGCAAAGCCCCTGCCTTTCTCTGGTTGCCAAAGTCTCTTACTCTGAAGGACCAGTGAGAATTCAGATTCTAGAAGTGCTGTCTATTCATCCATGCCCAGAGTCTGTCACTATTTTTCTAATGCTGTGGAGGCAGCTGAGTGATTTAACCTCTTTGGTATAATCCTGAGGCTCCATGGAATCACTGGCTTGACATCTCAGTATGCTCTATCCCTGCTGTCAGCTTCTGAGGTGGGGAGAAAAAGAGAGAGAGAGAGAGAGAGAGAGAGAGAGAGAATGAGAGCAAGCATGCATTCCCTAGAAGCAACAGACCCTGCAAATCCCAGGACAGCAGGGGCAGTGGTATCTTGTCTTGCTGCTGGCTGGCCTGGTTCTTCGACCTCCTGCTTCTTTTCTCAGGAGCTCTTGGGCAGATTTAGAGAAACTCTTGTATGAAATGAAAGAAGGCCTTTGAAATGTTACCTCACCCAGTTTGGTTGAAGCTACTTTCCTAGTTGCTTGTTTTTCCCATTCCTTTTCTATGGTGATTATTTTATTGAGCAAAACTGACCGATGAGGCCAGTGGCTATTTTGGTAATGGAAATGTGACCGTCAGATATGTAGTGCAGTTAGCCATCCATGAGGTGTGGCAAACAAACCCAGAGGGCTACGGTCTGTTCTCAGGGGCAGAGTCTGCTCCGTCTGGAAGTGGGTGAGACACCCTTCTCACCGTGACTAGACACCTAGTCTCTCTAGGACTGAGCATGGCATTCCCATTATCATGTGTGTGCTGTCTTTGCCTTTAGGATAATCACGCTGAAGTTTGCTGGAGGTGGGGGAAGTGGTACTGAGGTGAGGAGAATTTTAGTTAAAATGGCAAGAAGATACATCCCTGACTTCCACATCTCACAGATGCTTCTTTAATTAAATAAAGGTAATGATGCTTGTTGTTTAGAAAGGAGCATTTGCACTAGTAATAGTTTTCTTAAAATCAGACCACTGCTTCAGGATTAGAATCAATGAAAGGTCAGAAATGGCAGATTGTAACTTAGATTGTATCAAGATGGTCATCTTGTCAGTTTGTAACTTAAAGTGAAATATTGCCATGCAGAGACTTAACATGAAGACTGCTATTACAAGGATAAAGAATTATCCTTATTATCATATTAATTAGCTTCTCTCCAAAGGTAGAAAGTACCTTTCACCAGCAAACAGATCCAGGAATTGAGATTCTCAAAGGAGGATAGAAGGAATCAGGAGTAAAACTGCAAAATTACTTCCTGGAGGCCTTAGCCCCTCAGAACAGCCTGCCACCCGCTAACTGGCCTCCTGCATGCACTGTGGCCATTAATCCATACCCATCCTGAGCCAGAGTGGTCTTCTTCCAATACAGACTCATGTCACCCTTCTCCCCACCCACCCTCCTGAAGAAGTCCTTCCAAAGACTCCCTGTTGCTCTGGGAGCCAATTTTCCTCTCTGCCTCAGAAGCCCATCTAGATCTGGCCGCTCACCACGCACCATTACTATACATGCTACCCCCCCTCCATTCCAGCCACACCCTGCACCCCCCTCCCACCCACCACAGCACATCCTTTCCCCTCTGTCTGCACCATACCTCTCCACTCTTCAGCCTTTACAGTTATTAACTGTAACTTATCCTTTAGGAACTGGCTCAGCTATGATGTTACTTCATGGAGGAGTACTTGATATTGGATCCCATACTTGATACAGGAACTATTCCAGACCCTCCAGTCAAGCTCCCCTGTTATAAGCATGTACACCACTTGCCACAAATGGAGTTACGAATTTGCTTACTTAAGTTTTTCCCCCAATAAACTCTATCACTATCTCTAAGGATAGCAGGGTTTTGCCCACTCACCACTGATTGGGACCCTAGCACTGGAATGGTGTCGACACATAGCATGCCCTCAATATCTATGGAGCAGAGGTAAAAGGGAATTTAGTTTAAAATGCACTTAGAACATGTGATTGTTGTCACAGACACATATATTCTAGGTCAGATCCTTCCTCAGGGAAAGGACATAGCATCCAGGTTATCTTGGAAGAGTCTTTTCTGTGGTCAGACTCAAGTCAATAGCTCTTACTTTGGTTCAGCAGTTTGATGTGCTGGTTTGATTTTAGGCTCACTGATTTTTTTCCAGTATGCAATTTCTACTTAGGTTCATACCTATTTAATTTTTTTTAACATTTATTTATTTTTTGAGAGACAGAGAAAAACAGAGGACGAGCAGGAGAAGTGCAGAGAGAAAGAGACACAGAATTGGAAGCAGGCTCCAGGCTCTGAGCTGTCAGCACAGAGCCCAAAGCGGGGCTTGAACTCACTAACCGTGAGATTATGACCTGAGCCAAAGTCGGTTGCCTAACTGACTGAGCCACCCAGGCGCCCCTAGGTTCATACCGATTTAAAAAGAATCAATCTCTCTACTCATTTATCTATCCATCCATCTCCCTCTTAACTGGTGAATAAACTGACTGAATCTGGCTTATTCAGCCACATGATAATAAAAGCCTGGGGTTCTATGTTTTGTTCCTGAGTTTGGTTCCTGAGTTTGGTTCTTTACAATCAATATAGTTCTGAAATCACCTAAATCAGCATGGACCCTGTCTTTATCTCCAGTGACAAAGCTCTGAGGATCACCTGCTCTAAGCGAGTATTTACAGAGTGCAGGTAAAAACAGGTGGTAAAGAAACAAAAGTGGGTCATTTGGGGGCTGTGTTCAATTGGAGCAACGATGTTTGAACAGGGAACCATTTGGGACATGTTTTGACACTACTTGTAATTTTTTTCATTTTCTTTCATGACTTCTTCATTGTGAATACTGGGAAGGGGTTTCTGAAGGGAGGCATGATGTGCTAGAAAGATATGGAAGCATATGAAGGACCATTTGCAAAACAACAAAGGAAGCTGTAGGCAGTGAACACAAGCAGAGTAAACAGCAGAGATGCTGCCAGCACACTGTTCAAAGATTGGCCATTCAAGGGAACATCGGAGAAGACAAGCCACCACAAGAAGCCTGTAATAACCTTTCCCCCAGTTTATGAAACAGGCAGAGATCCAATGAAGGAGGTCAGGGTTAGACTTCCTGGTAACAGCTTCACATTTGGACAGCCTTCAGTCGAGGAGGTCAGATGAGGGTTCCAGAGATTAGGGATATTTTTAGTGAAAGCAAAGAAGAAAAGCCCTCAGAGTTGTAGATTCCAGTGTGAATGACACAGTTATTCAGTGAGCTCTGCTACAGGTGCAGAGAGAGTATATCACAACTGAACGACATCCCTGGACCTGGACAGGCTTTCTTTATGAGTAATACCCACAACCGAGAGTGTTTTTAGTTTTAACAGTTAAGGCATACCAAAAAAACTATGTAGTCCACAAGAAGAAATTCACAAAGTGGAAATCTGGGCATTTAGAGGGTAGATTGCTTCTTGGGAGGATGTGGTGGCAGAAATGTTCAGTGAGAGCCCAGAAGACCCCAATTGTCAAGGTGGGAGAAGACACAGGGAGCATCACCCCCAGCCTGGCTCCCAGTCTCAGAGGGGGCCTTAAAGCCAAATGGGTCATGCTTCTTGCCTCTGAAAGCAGGAACCATTCCAAATCTTTTCAAATCCCTTTTCCAGAAAAAGGGACAATTCTGGGAAGTGGTGGAGAGGGATCTATGGCAGAGACACAGAGTCCTGAAGAAGACAGAATAAGGGAGATGCACGTGATCTATTTATGGATGGGGGCAATTTGGTTAGTGCTAGTCAAGTAATAAACGACACACAGTCCTGAGTGTCTTTGTGTGAGAAATGATGGCAAAGAAGGGCTCTGGCTAGCAAATGCATCCAGGCACCAGACAGAGATTTATGGGTCTGAGGATGTTGAGGAGAAGATGGATGGAAGGGGATGCAGCAAGAGTGTGTTAGGGATGGAAGAAGAGGAAGCAGAGGTGAGGACGGTTGACCTCTCTGGTAGCTAATCATTTGCCAGCAATGACCCAGGCAACAAGGGCTTGTGTGCAGACCCTCCAAGGACTGGGAGCCTTTACTGCACAGTTGAGCAGCAGGGTGGCACCCCAAGGTTCAGTAAAAAGGGGCCAAGAAAAAAAATAAAAAGGGTCTGCAGAAGCAGCCAAGTAGGTGTTTGGAAATCAAACGATGTCACTTTAAAGATGATCTCTCCTTCCTAATGAGAAGAGGCTTTGTAAGGACATGACTTTCACCTCTCTGGAGATTAACAAGTGCTCTGGATGTTGAAATGGACCCTGGGGCCAAGCAAGAGTTTGCCTTAGGATCGACCAAGGCATGTGGCTCTTACACAAGCGTCCGTTTGGCCTGCACAGAGGCTTGCATGTTTCAAAAGCTTTCTGGAAACAGTGGCACCGAGCTGTGGGCCCCAGCTTGCCTGCCGCATCCGCCACTGATTGGCACTGTGCTCCACATCAGGAGGCCAGCGCTCCAGTCAGTGCTTCTGCTGACACCGCCAGGCTCCGGTCACACTGTGCCCCTCCACCTTCACCCTTCTGTCCTTCAGCCTTGCCGCAGGAAGTGGGGAAGAGGACCAGAAGTCCAGCTGCAGCTCCCTGGGGTGATGCTGATAGCTGAAGTTTGCCTCTGGGAATCATCAACACCACGATCAGAGTGGACTTTCAGTTCTGCCTCTTTCCTTTTCCCAAATGAAACACCCGAATACTCAGCAAGTTCTGTTCCTGCCCACCCTGACCTTTACAGACTGACTTTTTGTCAGGAAAAAATAAATGGTTTAAAACAGAGGCATGTGCTGGTGCACCACCTTGTCTGTGAGCATTCTCTGGGGAAAAGCAATGACTGCTCTCAGGCATCGGACAGATTGTGTCCATGCTGTTCACCTATGCACAGCATCACCTGTTGGCCAGGTGTCTCTGTGGAGTAAGTGCTCACCAAGATGCATTTTCCAGATCATTAATGGTTCAAATCTTTGTATTGTAAAATCTTTAAAAAGTCACTGTTTTTCATGACCACCTTTATGCTGTATACAAATACTTCTGTGCTTTTCTAAGCAGAAAATACATACTGTAATTCATCTTCTCATGATGAGTCAGGAATATCATTATATCATAATCACCAATTACTGCACTATTCTAAGTTAGCAGCAATGTCCCGAGGATTGACAGAGTTTATAGAACTGCTGTCCCTTACAATGAGCGACCTCAAACCTCAGTGACCAAAGAAATCTAGAAAACAGGACAACTAGACAGTATTTTTAAAAAATTTCTCTTCTAATTACAACAGTAAAACATGTTCATTGCAGAAAATTGTTATGTACAAAATAATAAAAGAAAAAATAAAGTCCCTGAAATGAGATTTAAAATAGCTTTTTGCTGCTCTATGCTGACAGCTCAGAGCCTGGAGCCTGTTTCAGATTCTGTGTCTCCCTCTCTCTCTGACCCTCCCCTGTTCATGCTGTCTCTCCCTGTCTCAAAAATAAAATAAACATTCAAAAAAAATTAAAAAAAATAGCTCTTTGCTGCCAGACATTCCTGCCACTATTTTGCTGATGTCTGAGGGTACCACTGTTAGAATTCTGTTTCTACCTAGTGATTCTCATCTCTCTTTCAAGATAGTGTGCCTATGTTTTGTGACCACTGCTTTTACTTCTGGGTAAAACAGTTTGTGGTTTCAAGAAGATAAGATAAATGTTATCATAAAAATTTCTCTACACCCTTATTCAAGAAGATAAAATTGGGGCAATTTATAAACTGTATCTTACAAATAATGTTTGTCAGTTTAAGGCTATAAGAAGCTGGTGTCATTGGCTAATAGTCCTTAATCTCTTTGAATTTTTTCATAGCTACTCTCAGAAACTTCAAAAATTTGCAGGTAGATTCTAGAATAGATGGTGTCAGGGAATTTTGCTATAACAAAATTTTTGCTGCAACAAAACACCATTGACTGGGTGGCTTAAGCAACAAAAATTGATTTCTCCAGTTCTGGGGGCTGGAGGTCTAAGATCAAGGTGCTGGCTGATTTATTTCTGGTGAGAGCCTTTTCCAGATGGCCTTCTTCTCCTTATGTCCTCTGTGGCAGAGAGAGGAAGCAAGCTCTTCCATGTCTCTTCTTATAGGGGTCCTAGTCCCATCATGAGGATGCCACATTCATCACCTACATACCTCTCAAACATCCTATCTCCAAACACCATCACACTGGGGATTAGGTTTCCACATGTGAACTTTGGAAGGACACAAACATTTAGTCTATAGCATTTCTATGTTATGCTTTGGTAACATTATAAAAAAATGTGAAAGTCACCCAGTTAGAGCTTTATGCTGAGATTCGGTGGCCACATGGTTAATTCCCAGATTTCTAGCTTCTCACAGTCTATCTGGGACAGTCCCAGTGGATGCCTCCTGTCTAGGCATAATTGTCAGTGAACCCCCTCCACCCCCCTGAAGACCCTGATTGTCATGTTCCAGCCCCAGGCCACATTCCTGCTTTGGTGGGGATACTCCCAGTGCATGCCAGTCCAGAGCTGAGCAGAAGAGAGGGAGGTAAGTCTGCACAAGGCCTTTCCCAGGCTGGGGAAACAGTTGAGAAGGATTCAGTACGTGGAAGAAAGCATATTTTTCTCAGTGGCTGATTTTTGCATGTCTGAGGTATTGACTGTCCCCTTGGTGCCCTCTTACCTTTGAGGCAAGGGGAAAGAAGACTGACTAGCCATCATGATCTCCCAGCTCTGAGGGGCCATGAATGACTGGATAAATCGTGCACTTAAGTGGGAGAAATATATCCTTAAAACTCAGAGCCCTTTAGGCTGGGAGGAAGGTCAGAATGGCCCCTCTCATTCCTATTTCATGATAGCTCCTAGTTCAGAGCTGCCAATTACTTAAAAAAATCATTAAAAACAATTTAATGTCAAGAAAAAAAATCAGAACTAGTCATATCAAAGCACATGTATTTCTGTTTTTATATCCATTGTTATCTTCATGCGTGCCTTCTGTAGTTGCAATATTTTTATTTAACACCTGCTTCTGCATAGTTTCTTAACTGTTCCCTGTGTGTTACTCACACTGCTGGATGTGCTCCCTTTTGGGGCACTGAAGGGCACTCCTGGACCCCACCCAGAGCCTGGACATCCTATTTCTTGGCAGGGTCTTCAAGGGGGAGCTGTTGAAGCCCCAAGGAAAGGTTGAATTTTTAAGACAAGAGTAATTTTCCTCCTTTGAAGGCAGTGTGAAACTGAGGAAGCTCAGGGAGCCTTAAACTAAGAGGTTGGGGATGTAAGCCTGCCCAACCTCCTCCTTCCTAGCCTCGGTTGCCTTCCTGTCAATTGTGGTAAACCTCACGGGGTTACTGGGAGATCAATGTGGATGAGCATCTTGAATGAAATGGTGCTGTGCAAATGTTGTTTGTTACTCCGCCAGGGAATCCAAAGCAAGAGTAAGGCCAGGAACAAGGCCCAGGTTTGCTAGGGCCCCGTGGCCTCTGGAGATGGGTAGGTTAGGTGAGACTGGCTCTCCCACCACGCATGGTCACCTCCCTGCCATTCGCCTTCTTTCTCCCCCCAGATGACACTTCCTTGCCTGACCCCACCTGCTCCATCTCTTCTAGAGCTGCCACTCATGGAGCACTCCTGCAAGGGAACACCGACTTCTGTTCTCTAGATTAAAATATACGTCCTGCAGACGCAAGGAAGAGCCAACTGTCTGAGCTCAAGGACTTCCTGGTAACATTTAAAAATGCATTGCTGAATATTGATAAGTTATCATTGATGCCTGAGCCTCATGGCTAACAGAAAGTGTGAAGTCAACCCTGAGCCATAATAAATTGTATGGCAATTTAGCCCTGTTAAAAGGATGTTGGCCCTTCCAGCACTGTACCAAAAAGTGTTCCTCACCTGCCCCTGCTCTCCCAGTGGATGGATGGCATGTTTCCATGCCAGTGACTTAGTTGTGACTGGCATGCTGGAGTAAAGGCATGGGGTTCAGTGAGTCAACCTTTCAATGCTTCTGAGCCCCTTCTCCATTGTCTTCTTCCGTAGCCCAAGCACCTTGACCCCAACTGTCCAGGATAAAAATCTCTCTAAACTTTTTATACCATAAGCATTGAAGGGTATCAGCATTGGCAGTTGACAATGCTTTCAAATGAATAGCTAAAATAGAAAAGTGCAATTCTGCCCACTTTTCTCTACACAAATATACAGAATCTTTGGCCCTGAGCCTAAAGCATCAAGATAGATGTTAGAGGTCATTTCTGTTCAACCTTTGCTTCTGTCACCCAGAGGGGTCTCAGGGTCCTTGAGAACTATGTGTGACTCCCAGTGTGTGTGAGGGTAAATGGAGTAAAGATGTGAAATCATTTGGGTAATACTGCTTTAGTGCGATTGTTTTATTTATTCCAAAAGGAAGGTTTAAGGTCATATAGTTATTATTGGTAATAGGACATCTGGACCCCCTCTTTTCACAGAGACATAATTTACATATAACATTGTATTAGTTTTAGGTGTACAAAGGACCCTTCAGCCCTTCATGTTAATACTTAGTCCCATGAAGTCCTTCCCTGCCTCTGTCCCCATGTGGTTGTGCATTCTGGGGCCCCTACCAGCTCTCTCTGTGCCTCCTGGTTGCCTTCTGTGACTCTTGCTTCATAAAGTTCAGGAGGCATCCAGAGAGGGACAATGGGGGAGAGTTTTTAAGTGGGTGAAACTTTGTCAGAATGAGGAAGTGGTGGGGTGACTTTTATTACAGGTGGGAAAACGTGTGCGTGAATGTGAATAATGGTGGTGCTACCTCCCACAGATGTAGCTTCTTCCCTGAAATGTCACTGAGGGGGACCTCAGACACTCCTACGAAGAAAGCAGCTCAGTGTGTGACCCTCCTTTTGCAAGAGAAAAACTGGCCACTCCAGACAGTTTAAAGAGGAAATTTTGTAGCAGGTCTATCCCTGTGGGTGTAACTTCATGGTACCAACCCCATAAGCAGAGCAAGGGTGATCTGAGGTGTGGGGCGGGAAGCAGACTGCCTCAGGCATGCTCTCCCCTGCATGTGTCTCCCCTCCTTTCTTCATCGAGAGCCCCATGACAACCGTGTTCCCATCACGTCTCTCCTTCCCTCTGTAGGCCTATCTCCAGCCGTGTGTGCAGGTCTGCTGTGACCATCACATGACTGATGAATGTGGGGGCATCCTAGCCTGATGCAGTGACATCATAGCCTTCATGGGCAGCCTCTTCTTTTGCTCACAGGCAGACTGTTCCTGCCAAAGAGACACTGACAACCCTCTTGACAAGGATGCTGGTTGCCGTCTCTGTACTCATTGATTGATTCATTCATTTGCTCACTCAGGAAGCCTTGGTTGAGTGCTTGAGTGTGCGCAGGTGTCTTAGATTTCCTACCCCCTAGACATCTTTCTTTGTTTTCTTAAAAGTTTTATTGAGAGAGAGAGAGAAGAGCAGGGGAGGGGCAGAGAGAGAGGGAGAGACAGAATCCCAAGCAGGCTCCAGGCCATTTGTGCAGAACCTGACATGGGGCGCCAACTCGAACCAAACAGTGAGATCATGACCTGAGCTGAGATCAAGAACTAGAGGGGCACTTAGGTGGTTCAGTGGGTTGGGTTTCTGGCTTTGGCTCAGGTCATGATCTCACAGTTTTTGGGTTCAAGCACTGCATCAGGCTCTGTGCTGGCAGTGTGGAGCCTGCCCTTCTAGTACTTTCTCTCTCAAAATAAATAAATATATAAACTTAAAAACAATTAAAAAAAAAGGAATTGGAGGCTTAACTGACTGAGCCACCCAGGTACCCCTAGACATCTTTCTTTAAAGAGAATTATTCTGCCTCTGCCTTTCATTTGCTGCCCTGGAATGTCCTGCCTGTGCAAATAGTTCCAAATCGGCCTGGATTCAAGGGCTTCTCAGACTGATCTGCAGCCTGTGTGTCCAGCCTTAATCTCAAACCACATGTCCACAACAGATTGGTTCAGTGCTCCTTTCTCAGAGGGCCCTGTATTTTAGTTCTTTTGCTTCAACATTTTCCCCCAGGCAGCTCTATCCCCTCTCTAACAAAATTATAGTACACTACTTAAAATTCCTTAAATTTCTATCTTAAGTGGATTTCACATAAATAAAGCAGGTCTTTTTATGTCATTGGAAAAGTTATTTTTAAGTTAAGAGGTATGTGGTAATAGCACCTAACACAGTGCCTAGTGCATGGTAGGTAAGCAATAAATATTAGCTGAATGAATGAGTGAGTGAAATAGGCACATCTGCTGAAGGAGAGGGGTCCCTGAGGAGGAGAGGGATGGTTAGACAGGCAATGAAGCAGGGAAAGGAGAAGGCTCACATAAGGATTTTCCATGAGCATGTAGGACCATCCTGAGGTTCCAGTATGCTCAGATTCCTGGGCCATTTGGTTTATATACCCAATGTGTTATCCACATTCTTCCCCTTGACAATTTTGAAACTTTCCCAAGACTTGATTTTCTCCTTTGTAAAATGGTTTAAAAAACAGTATGCATACTAATAACTAGTATGTGCACTAATATGTTAGACATATGCTGTCATTAGTAGGATCTGTGTCATTTGTCTCACGGGGTCACTGGTGACCAGAGAGCTAAAGTGTGTGGAAGCCCTTTGTGAGGATGTTCACATCTAAATAATTATTGTGATTATTCAACCACAGTAATTGACTGCTGTGGGTCCCAGTACTTCTGCCTCAGTTGGCTTGGCTCTGAGTGCATGGGGCAGGCCTCCTCTGTGTTTGTTCACTTGACTGGCTCCAAGATCTGGCCTGGTCCAGCACTCAGTAAACATAGAGGAGGGATGCATAGTTCCAGGCTGCCATGCTTTTCTGGTAGTTTCCACCACAGCTCACAGCCGGCTCAGCTGAGTGATACCAGGTGGCTGAAAAGGAGCATTGCCTCAGTGCTGTTGGCGTGGTGCCTGGGCTCCAGGCCCTTGGGGAAGACGTCCGGAAACATGGGGCAAAGCCGCTCTTCACGCCCCCAGTTAACAGAACCCTCCTCCCTCTATGGGTTTTCTTCAGAAACCAAGCTTTTTTTTTTGCTAACTTTCTTTCAACATGAAAGCTGTGCTCACCCCCGGTTCCCTCCCTCTTCCTCAGCCCTACCACATCCGTTCACTCTCTTTGACCTTGTGCCAAAAACTCTATTTCTTAACGCTCAGCTGCCCTCCATCTCATTTGCTCACCGTGTTTCAGGCACTGTAAGTTCTTGGTTGTTCAACCCCCCTGAGGTTACATAAACAGTATTTGGAGCTGATGTTCTTTCTCTTTCTTTAAAGCTTTGTTTTCAGGTTCATTAGGGACTTCTTTCTACATATAATTACCACTATTCTGTTTTGAATGCTGGCCACATTTCCCCCATTTTGTTAAAAAGTCAAAGATCTCCTGAGATTGCTTTTACTTTTAAAGTTATTAACTGCTTGCACATCAATCTTGCTGATCCCATTTCAAGAGATTTTCCAAAGTGAGCTTCTGTGTAGCTCTTTTTCTGCCCATGACCCCCTTTTGTAGAAAGGTAAAATAAGACAGAAGGAAAGGTAAAATAAGACAGAAGGAAAGGACTCAAGAGCCCATCCATAGCTCCTCCAAGCACCATGTCTTCAAGCCAACATTGTGCCTGCTGTCTGCAGCCCCCTGTCATGTAAAACTTACTTGCAGTGAAATCAACCACATGGATGTGGGGCTCTTCTGTAGATCCCATGACTTTTATACCATATAATGCATTCTTTTATTTCTCTGTCCTTCCTCCCTGTGATGCCATTTTTTCTGGTTGAGACCAAAGGCCCAGCCGACAGGAGCTGTCTTCTGGGTTGCCATCCTTGGGCCACCTCCTACCTCTGGCTCAGGCAGGTGGTTTAAATGAAACTCAAATTGTGATCAAGCATTTGATTAAAGGTAACATTGATTAGAAATCACAGGTCAGAATGGAAAATTAATTTCCCTCTGGTTGCAGGTGCACGTGCTAATTAGCAATCTACCTAATTCCATGATGGAGCCTGCTAATTCTGTGGGCTTCAGGGGGAGCTCTACACACGACATTTGGAGCCAAAGCTGCACCATATGTGGCCAGGAGTTACTTTTCCCTTGATCCCAAAAGAGGGTTCATATTTGACCTATGTCGTGGAAAGGTGAGATATAAATCCTCTCTGAGCTCTTAGAAGCTGAGCATGTGACATGGGCTGTGGGAAACACACCTCCTTTAGGTTGGCCATCAGGCCTCAGTTTCTTCTGTTCAATGAATTCAACCATGACTTCTCACATTTAGTCATTCATCAACCAGGCGCTTCCTTCTCTAGGAGTGACTTCCCTAGGATGGAATCATGTAGATGCCATAGACTGTGGATGAGACCTATCCATTTTAATTTTTAATGCAGCCTAGCTCACTTCTGTGAGCTGAGATTTTGATTACTCCATTTCCAAGGCTCTCCTTGCAAAACAGAACCACTGTGGGAGATCAGGCACTATGGCCCTGCCACCTCTGGTTCAGGCCTACCCTAGAACGCAGATGCAGGTGGAGGCCTAGAGCCATGTCCCATGGGAGTTGTTTCCTGTTCTCTGTCTCTAGAGGGTGTGAACTGCAGAGGAGAAAGAGATTGGAGTCCAGGGAACAAGGACACAGGGAAGGGGGACCTGGAACACTGGGGGGGCCAAGCAGGAGGCTCATGAAAAGAGGGTCTGGAGGAAGAAGGGTGAAGAAAGCAACAAGCCAGCAGACAGGGTGAGGTTCCAGCAGAGCAAAAGGAAGCATGCTTGCTTGAGCTGGGTAAGCACATTCTCAACATTCCTCCCCTGCCCAGCTTCGTGTATTTCACTGAGCCAGAGCCAGGCCAGATGGCCCTCAACCCTGCCACACTGTCCTCCCAAATACATTGTAAGTAGCTTGTTTGACATGTCAGGGCCTTCTGGGAGGAACTGACCACTGTGGTTACTTGGGCTCATTCTTGGGCCATCTTTCTTTTTTAAATTATTTTAATGTTTACTTACTTTTGAGAGAGAGAGAGAGAGTGAGAGAGTGTGAGCAGGGGAGGGACAGAGAGAGAGGGGACACAGAATCTGAAGCAGGCTCCAGGTTCTGAGCTGTCAGCACAGAGCCTGTCATGGGGCTCGAACTCATGAACCGTGAGGTCATGACCTGAGCTGAAGTCAGACACTCAACTGACTGAGCCACCCAGGCACCCCTTTTGGCCCATCTTAAGCAACTGAGGAATCATTCTCAAAACGAGCAGGGGCTTAGGTGAAACCTCTGCTCTGTACAGATCACATTGTTAACAGCCAATAAACAGTAATGGTTAATGATTGCTCAGAAGCCTGCCCATGAGAAGAGGGTATACAAATGAAAAGGCATGGAGAAAATGACAGAAAAGTAAAGAGGAACATTTAAAGAAGGCAGGCGATGGGGTGAGAATACAGTTAGGTGAGTCTGAAACTTGTTAGAGGCTGTCAGCCTAAGTCTTTGTGGAGTTTCTTTGCCAAATAACTTCCCTAAATCAGACTCTCCAGAAGAGCTGGCTTGGGTTGGCACATGTCTGTTACTTATAAGAATTGCAGTTTTGTTATGTGTGAGAACACGGAATAATTTGTAACATCAGGGGGCCTCAGCCTTTTTAGGTATGACAGTCATCTTCTTTCTCACCTTTTCACCACTTGTAACAGTGAAATATAACTAACTAGTATAAAGGAAAGTGCATTAAAATATGAGTGTTGACTTCTGGTTCTTCTCAAATGGACTGGTCCCATTCCTCACAAGCTCTTCTTCATACACCCCCAAAGCCCTGGATATAACAAAACAAACAAGCAAAGAAAGACTCTGAAAGGTGGGAAGAAGAAGGCAGAAAGCCTAGAGATCTCAGGACGTAAAGAATTACATGATACTGACTTTCTCAGGTTTCTTGATCACTCCCACATATCATAGACAGGGCACTGCAGAAGCCTCCAACCAGAAATCACTGACAGGCACAGACAAAAAGGCTCTAAGAAAAGCATATTTCCCTGGTCAAAGGACAGGGGAAAAGGTGTCCTGAAAACAAAAGGAAATCTTTTTGGCAATATTCACATACTCCAACAAAGCACTAGTGAACTGAACAGGGAAGGTCCAGCCCCACCTGCCACTGTTCTACCAACAGAAGTTGGCTGAGGTACTTCTACTCCACACTCCAGTGGTGTGGGCACCTGAGCTGGGAGCTGGGAGCTGACCCTCTATCCTCTGGCAGAGAAAATTCAAATAGGATAAACAGAAAGAAATCATAAACTCCTTAACATCAAAATTACATGTATGACCATACACAAAAATAAATTCAAATGGATGAAAGATCTAAATGTGAGACAAGAAACCATCAAAATCCCAGGAGAGAACACAGACAGCCACCTCTTTGACCTCAGCTGGAATAACTTCTTACTAGACACGTCACTGGAAGCAAGGGAAACAAAAGCAAAACTATTAGGATTTCATCAAGATAAAAAGCTTCTGCACAGTGAAGTAAATAATCAACAAAACTAAAAGGAAACCTATGGAATGGGAGAAGATATTTGCAAATGACGTCTGATTAAAAGCTAGTATCAAATATTACACTATATGTTAACTAACTTGAATTTAAATAAAAATTTGAGAGGAAAAATCGAAGAAAAATTTGATTCATAAAAAATGATCTTTTTCCAGATTTCAAGGACACAGAAATTTATGAAGGATAGTATTTAAAAAATACAAAATTACATGTATGAAAACTAAAAATGAAGAAAAATATCATGAAAGAATCAGAAAAACTATGCCTTACTTAAGAGAACATTTCTTCAAATGACAGTAGATCTTTCATTTAAAACCATGGAGGCCATAAGTAAAAGAGGCACACATTTTTCAGGTATTGAAAGAAAAGAATTGTTAACCATAAAGCCTGTGTTCAGCAAAAAATATCCTTCAGGAATGAAGGGGAAATCAGTGATTCTCAGATGAAGGAAACCATAAAGAATTTGTCACCAGCTTAGAAGAAGTGGGTCAATTCCTAGAAAACCAAATGACTAAACTCAAACAGTATGAAATAGACAACTGAATAGTTCTATAACCATTAAATAAATTGAAATTGTAAGTAAAAAGCTCTTAAAAAGGAAATCTCCAGATGAAAATATTTTAAGGAGAATTAACACCAATTTTACACAATCCATCTCAGAAAATCAAAGAAGAGAGAACATTTCTCAACTTACTTTATGAGACTAGTATTACCCTGATATCAAAACCAGAGATAGTACAAAAGAATAAACAAAAAAAATCCACAAAATAGAATAATAGAAAAGAATACTTCAACAAGACAAAGTGGGATTTATTCCAGGTATGCAAGGCTAGTTCAATATTCAAAAGTCAATCAATGTAATTTGCACATTGACATACTAAATTAAAAGTGTATGATTATATCAACTGATGCATAAAAAAATCTGATACAATCCTACACTAATTCACGACAAAAGCTCTCAGCAAACCAGGAATAGAGGGAGCTTCAAAAAACCTACAGATAACATTATACTTAATGTTGAAAGACTGAACACTTCCCCCCCCCCCCCAGGACTGGGACAAATACAAGGGTGTCCGCTCTCACCACACTTAATTCAGCATAGTACTGAAAAATCTAGCCTTGAAATAAGGCACAAAAAAGAAATAAAACACATGACACTTGCAAAGGAAGAGATAAAACTGCTCTGATTTGCCAATGACATGGTTGTTTACATAAAAAGTCCCAAGGAATTTATAAAAAAATATTCCTAGAACGAAGAAGTGAGGTCAGCAAGGTACTAGGATACAAGAGCCATATGCAAAAACCAATGGCATCTCTGTATACTAATAATGAACATTTAAAAACCAAAATTAAAAACTCAATACTATTTACAATAGTTCCAAAGAAAATGTCAGGCTTAGGCACAAATCGAACAAATATGTACAGAATGTACATGCTGAAATTATGGAATGCCAATGAAAGAAACCAAGAATACCTAATAAATGGAGGTACACCATGTTCATGTGTTACACTGCTCGATATAATAAAGATGCCAGTTCTCCAATTGATCAGTAAGTTGAATGCAATTTTAATTAGAATCCCAGCAAATAGTTTTGTAGACATAGAGAAGTTTATCCCCAAATTTATATGGAAAGGCACAGGGAATAGAATAGCTAAAACAATTTTGAAAAAGAAGAATAATGTGAGAGAAGTCAGTTTATCTTACTATCTAGTTACAGAAGTCAAGAGTGTGGTACTGGCAGCATGACAGACACATAGATCAACGCAACAGAACAGACAACCCAGAAGATAGACCCACACACATATGCTCAGCTGATTTTTGTCAAAGGTACAAAAGCAGTATAATGGAGGAAGGGTTGCCTTTTCAACTAATGGTTTTGGGGAAACTGGACTTCCATAGGCAAAAATAAACCTTGACCTAAACCTCATACTTTACATAAAAAGTAGCTCAAAATGGATCACAGACTTAGATGTAAAGGAAATATTTATGAATTGGACTAATCAAAATTAAAAACTTGTGCTCTGTGAAAGACCTTGCGGAGAGGATCAAAAGGCAAACTACAAACTGAGTGAAATATTTACAGATCACACTTCTGACAAAGGACTAGGATCTAGAACAAAGAAATCTTAAAACTTAAGAGTCAACAAACAATCCAATTAGAAAATAAGCAAAAAACATAAGCAGCCATTTCAAGGAAGAGGAAATACAGATTGCAAATAAGCCCACGAAAAGGTGTTCAACATTCGTAGCCTTTAGGTACATGCAAATTGAACCACAATGAGATACCTCTACATGGCTAAAGACAAATGGGGATGACACTAATTGCTGATGTGGGTGTAGGGAAACTGGATCATCCACATATTGCTGTTTGGAATAGGAAATGATACAGCTACTCTGGAAAATCGGTTAGGACTCTCATATGAAAGTAAACAGGCAATTCCCACATGACCCAGCAATTGCACTCTGGGGCATTTATCCCAGACAAATGAAGATTCATATTCACACAAAAACCTGTATATGAGTATTCATAAAAGCTTTACTTGTAGTAGTCAAAATTGCAAACAGAGATACCCTTCAATGGGCAAATGGTTTAGCACAACGTGCATCTGTATCATAAAATACTGTTCAGGAACAAAAAGAAGTGAACTGTTGACACACACATCAATTTGGATGTATCTCCAGGCAATTATTCTGAGTGTAAATAGGTAACCCCAAAATGCTACATACTGTATGATTCCATTTATATAATATTTTTCAAAATATAGTTTTAGACCCCCTCCATTTACATTAATATCGGCTAACTTCTGTAGTAACCACACCCTTGTCTTTATTCTTTTCCCATCTACTTGTGCATACTTAAATATTAGAGATTTTTAAAACTTCATGTGATTGGAATCATATAAGATATATTATATCATATTGTGTTTTGTTCACTCCACACAGTAGATTTATAAGATCCACCTAAGATGTTGCATGTGTAGTTCTTCCACTTTCACTTGTATAAAAGTCTGTGGAATAGCAGACCATAATTTATTCATTCTTCCCTTTATGGACAATTGGTTGCTTGCAGTTCTTGCCTGCTTTGAGTAATGTTGGTGTGAACAATTTTGTGTGTGTCTTCTCATGAGTATGTGTATGTACTTCTTTGGGTAAATACTGAGGAGTGGTTATAGGTTAAGACTACCTGTAAGAGTTTTCTAAAGTGGTTTTACTTTCACATCAAGAGCAGCACGTGAAAGTCTCCATTTCTCCACATTCTAACATTTGGTAGGGTTTGTCTTTTTAATTTTAGCCATTCTGGTACATGTGTGGTGGTATCTTATTGTAGTTTCAATTTGCATTTTTCTATTGTTAAGGAGGTTGAATATGATGGTTAGTTTTATGTGTTAAACAGGCAAGGCTATGGTACCCAGTTGTTTAGTCAAACCTGACTCTCAGTCTAGGTGTTGCCGTGAACATGTTTTTTAGATGTCACTAACATTTAAATGAATAGACCTGTAGTGAATCAGATCATCCTGCATGATGTGGCTGGGCCTCATCCAATTAGTTGAAGGTACGAAAAGCAAAAACTGAGGTTTCCTGTAAAGAGGGAATTCTGCCTCCAGACTGCTTTCAGACTCAAGGCTGCAACATTAACTCTTTTTGGGAAGTCCAAGCTTCCGGCCTTCCTTGCAGATTTCAGACTTTCTTTCTCTCTGTCTCTCTCAATAGATGATAGATAGATAGATAGATAAATAGATAGATAGATAGATCGCCTATTAGTTCTGTTTCTCTGGAGAACCCTAACATATTGAGCACCTTTTCATAGGTTTATTGACTATTTTTATTTCCTTTTTTGTTAAATGCCTATTTAAGTCTTTTTCCTATTTTGTCTATTAGTATATTTATCTTTTTCTTAATAATTTGTAGGCATTTATAAATATATCCTGAGTATGAGCCATATGCAGTAGTATATATTACAAATGTCTTCTTCTATAATTTGTATATTTACTATCCTAAGGCATCACTTAATAAGTAGAAATTCATAATTTCAATGTAGTCCAGTGTGTCAATCTTTTTCTTAAGTTAGTACTTTTGTTTCCTCAATCCAATTTTCCCTAACCCCAAAACATGAAGTACTTTTCCATATTATTTTGTAAAGACTTTACTACTTGTTATTTCATAGTTAGGTCTGTAATACAACTGGAATTGTATTAATCTGGTGTATGAAGTAGGGGACAGGTTTTATTTTTTCCCCATTCCCAGAACAATTTATTGGAAAGACCATTCTTTGCCCCCTTTTTCTACATCTTTGTCATAAATCAACTGTCCGTATATGCATGATGTGTTTCTAGGGTCTCCATTCTGTTTCATTGGTTTTATCTTTCTATTCTTATCTCTTAATTATCTTCAGCTTTATAATAAGTCTTGATATCCAACAAAGTAAACTCTCTGACCTCGTTCATTTTTCTTTTTGAAAGAGTGTCTTCACTCTTCTCAATGATTTGCATATTTATATAAATTTTAGAATCAGCTTGAAAAAGTACACATACACAAAACCTGTTGGAATTTTTGTAGGGTTTGCAGTGAATCTATATCAACTGGAGGAGAACTTATATCTTTATAATATTGAATTTTCCACCCATGGAAAATGGGTGATAGACATGGTATCTTTTTCCATTTACTTAGATCTTTAATTTACTTATTAATGACTTTTAATTTTCTGTCTGGAGGTGTTGGGCATTTCTTGCTCTTTTCCCATTTTTTGATGCTATTAAATATCTCAAGACTCTTGCTGTTATATCTCATACCTTGTATCTCAAATTTCATTATTTGATTATTTACCTGTATATAGAAATGCAATTGATTTTTAAAGTACTGATTTGTATATAACCAGCAATCTTGCTAACCTCAGTTCTTGATCCTAATAGCTTATTTATACTTCTTTTGCATTTTTAAATTATACAGTGATATCATCCATAGATAATGGTAGACCTCCTTGCTCTCTTTTTCCCTCCCTCCTTCCTTTTTTCTTTTGGCTTTACTGATCTATCTGGCTAAGACCTCCAGAACAGTGTTGAGAAGAAACACTGATAGAGGACATTCTTGTCTTAATCCCTACTTCAAAAGAAAAACTTCCCACATCTCACTCTTAGGTATGATGTTCAGTACCTTCGTGTAGTTACCCTTTATTTGAATGAAATGCTCTGTTTCTAGCTTAAGAGTTTTTCTTAATATATCGTTTATGGAGGTTGACTTTTATCAAATACATTTTCTGCATATTGAGTTATCTATTTGTTCTCTTTTAATCTGTTGATGTTGTGAATTACAATGGTTATTCTAATGTTAAATGAATCCTATATTGCTGGAATAAATGCATATGGAATAAATATTATGTTTTATATATAGTTATTATGTTATGTATACATATATGTATATATGTATATATGTTATGTATATATAAATATGTATAAATATTATGTTATATATATAGTTTTTATATATAGTTTGATTCTATATGATTTCAGGTTTCTACATCTATGTTCATGAGAGAAATTAGCTCTTTTACTTTCTTGTAATGTCCGTGTCTAGTTATAAAATTAGCTGAAAACTATCTTCATTAAACAAGATCTTTCTTTGTTTAGTTTCTGAGAATAGAGCTCTGGGAAGATGGTTACTTTGCCCCAGTACACTCAAGATATCATAAGTGCTGATGCGTAAGGGCACTTGTACCCCAATGTTTATAGCAGCACTCTCAACAATAGCCAAATTATGGAAAGAGCCTAAATGTCCATCAACTGATGAATGGCTAAAGAAGTTGTGGTTTATATATACAATGGAATACTACTTGGCAATGAGAAAGAATGAAATATGGCCTTTTGTAGCAACGTGGATGGAACTGGACAGTGTTATGCTAAGTGAAATAAGTCATACAGAGAAAGACACATGCCATATGTTTTCACTCTTATGTGGATCCTGAGAAACTTAACAGAAGACCATGGGGGAGGGCAAGTGGAAAAAAGGTTAGAGAGGGAGGGAGGAAAACTATAAGAGACTCTTAAAGACTGAGAATAAACTAAGGGTTAATGGGGGTGGGAGGGAGGGGAAAGTGGGTGATGGGCATTGAGGAGGGCACCTGTTGGGATGAACACTGGATGTTGTATGGAAACCAATTTGACAATAAATTTCATATTAAAAAAAAGATATCATTTTGTTATATTTTGGACTTCATAGTTTCTGTTGAGAAGTCTTCTGATTGTAAGTAATTGAACACAACCTATCTTGTGTCTCTGGCTGTTTTAAAATTTTTCTCTTTGACCTTGTTTTCTGCAGTTGTATTATTATTTTGTATTTGTATGTATGTCATATTTGGGGTTCTTGAATATGTAGCATTGACACCTTCCATCAGTTTTAACACATTCTCAGGTATTATCTCTTCCAGTATTGTTTCTGTTTATTCTTTCTCTCCTGTTCTTCTGGATCCTGTATCTTCCATATCCTTTATGATCCTTTCTGTTTTGACAGTTTTTGTTTTCTACCCTTTTCTTTGTATCCATGCTTCTTTATGGATAATTTCTTTTCATCTGTCTTCAGTTAACCAATTCTTTTCTCAGTGGTGTCACTTCTTGTGTTGAACTCAATCATTAATCTTTTATTTATATTTAAGTTATTTATGTTGACTTCAGTTACTTTAAGTTCTAGGGTCCCTATCTCATGTTTATTTTAATGTTTTATTTTCATATTTCAATACATAGAGTCTCTATGCTTCTATTATCTTATCTTTTTTAACGTTTATTTACTTATTTTGAGAGAGAGAGAGAATGAGGGAGGGGCAAAGAGAGAGAGAAGGAGAGAGAGAATTTCAAGCAAGCTCCATGATGTCAGCACAGAGTCCACTGTGGGGCTCCATCTCACGAACTGTGAGATCGAAACCTGAGTCAAAACCAAGAATCTGAGGCTTAACCAACTGAGCCACCGAGGAGCCGCTGTTGTCTCTTGTTTTTGACGTCATATCCCCTCCTGTGTCTGGTTATTTTAGATTTTATGATGAACATTGTATTTGAACTTTTTTTGTTTGTTTGTTTTTTGGTAGAAACAATTTCAGCCTTGACCTTATCTTCTTCCCAAGAGCTTTATTTTTCTTTCTTTTGTCAAGCTCCTGGGACACTAACAATCTAAGATTTTCCTGATCCAACTGCAAGCACTGAGTTTTTTCTGAGCCACCCAGGGGACATGAAGTGGTAGTGTGGTCTGTGTTAAAGCTGGATTGCTTCCAGTCTTATTATAGCTGGGCCTCATGTCAAAACTCTAGGGGCTTGCCAGATCCCAATGCTTGGAAAGTCCTGGGCTCCCGTGTTTGTCTCCCTGAATGTAGGGGGCTGTCACAAACACCACCACCAGTCTCTCACCAATCTCCATTTTAGCCAACAACACTAGGGCAAGAGGCTGGACTAGTTTCAGGGGCTAGGCTTGCTAGTCTGGATGTCAGCATTTTCTTGGATCTTACCTTACAGTTCTTGCTTATGTTGTTAGTTTTTGATGTCCACAAACAGATTTTTTAAAAAGATTATTTAGCTTTTATAAGAGTTCCAAGAGGAAAGATTGATCCTAGTCTACCAAAAATAGAAATCCTAATGACAATTTTTATAGTCAATAAATTTACATTACTTTTAGAATGTATGACTATACCAAAGGATCACATTCTACTATGTTTAGTAAACTTTAAAAATGAATTTTGTTTATTTGTTTTATTATTTGTAATTACACATATATTTGAAACATGGTTATTTATATGTATACAAGTGCTTAAGATACATACAGAATCAGGAATCAGTTCAAAATAACTGTCCCAAATTTTTTGGTCTACATACTAAATGCATGTTACTGAGTAAAGAAAATCAAGGAAAATAATTTTATTATAATTCAACCAATATTTATTAAGTACCTGTACTCAGCCAGACCCAGTGATAGGAGCAAGGCCACTACATTCAGTTGTGTCTAATGTTAAATCCACAAGGGCTCTTGGCCAAGGAAGTGAGTGGAAACTGGAATTTAGACCATGCTCATCTGGCCAAACTCACCCATGCAGGTTTCTCCACCCAGAAGGGTCACTTTTTTCTAATCTGTATGAAGACTAAAAATGACCCTAGCTACGAACTGCCACTACAAAGGTAAGTTGGCCCACAGGATCTGTAGGAGGCCTGGAAATGGGTAGCCTAACCAGACAGGGATAGTGTGGGAGGCTTCCTGAATTAATGAACAGCCAAGAATGATTTATAATTAGTGAGTCATTTGTATGTAAATTTTGGTTTCTGAATTACTTTATGGCATTTATTCATTTAAGTGATTATTTCTTGAAGTTTTATTTACATTGTTAACTTGCTTTGCCAACTTTCAAAATTTTTAAACAATAGTTAATACAAGAGTAAACTTTACTGTAGATTACCTTTGAATTACAGTAAAATCCTATGTTTGCATTAGAGCATGTCTGTGAAGATAATGATTTTATGCCATGAAAGTATTTTATAAGCATCCACAAGCACAGTTATTTAAATATTACCTGAAGCTTGGCATTAGAAAACAGAAACTGGAAGATGAATTTGATGAATTCTTGATATAGTTGGAAGACTATCAGGAGACCAAGACACTATGCTAAAGAAGTTGGATTTCATCCTATAGTGAATATTTACCTGGTCTTAACACCTGGAATGTTCTAGAGAGGTCATTAGAAAGATGGGGGCAGCTGGGCCACTGGTTAGGTAACCATCACAGTCACAGGGTTGAATGGTGGTGAAGTCCAGCCAGGGTAGGGCCACAGCACCAAGAGGCAAGCCTCGAGTGAAGAGTGTGTGAGGGCATTTTTGGAATAGAATCCTCACACGGCTTACCATCTAATCAGTGAGAGGAATAATCAAGAAGGAGGAATCAAAAGTGGTTTTTAGCTCTAGGAATAAAAATTTGAATTGTGCCTTAAGAACCTTTGTATCATTTGAAACATAGTATTAAAAAATAAAATTATTTTATCTCCAAATAAATTATTAAAGAGAAAACCCATGATGTTACCTCTCATTATTGTTTAATTAGAATAAAATTTTTAAAAATAAAATTAATGAGATAAATCACCAATTTCAATTAAAAACTGTATTATGGGACTGTCTTTATCTGACTCATTTTGTTAAGATAAAATTTCACACCACCACTAAACTATAAAGTGGAAGAATATAACATATGAGGTTTCATATAGTTCTTTTTTTTTGAGAGAGAGAGAGTGCGTGCAAGAGTGAGTGCAGGAGAGGGGTGGGGGAGAGAGAGAGAGAGAGAGAGAGAATCCCAAGAAGGCTGAGTGTTGGGCTGATGTGGGGCCCTATACAGGAGCCCACAACCCTGAGATCATGACCTGAGCCCAAATCAAGACCTAGGCGCTCAACCAGTGAGTTACTCAGTTGCCCCAGATCTTTTCATTTCTAAGTCCTGCTTTTAAGTATTTGGGCCAGTTGGGGGGTGGGGATGGGAAAGCAGAGAAGACAGGGGCTGGAGAACAGAAGTATATCAGACTCCATGTCTATTCAACTCACGTTTGGGAGTTATTAGTACAATTAAGGCCCGGTCTACATCTGCAAAGCAAGCTGCTTTTTCAATGAAAATCATCCCTGAATATTTCAGTTGTATAAAAGGGTGCTTTCTTTTGTACAAGTAAGTGACACTACCATCGTTTTCAAATGAAAGGGATTTACTGTATTAGATACAGTAAACCAGTAAACCATGAGTAAACCGTGGGGATAGTTCTATCTCCAGTTTTTATCCCCAAAATTTCCCTGCTCTGTTACCAGCTAACATGCTTGAAGGTGTGAGTGTGGGGGAGTTAGGGAGTCCCCTTGTGTGAGCCTCTGATTGGTAGTCTTGTTCTAAATCTCAGGGATACCTGAGGAAGCCTGGATGAACAAGAAGGAGTGTAGTGATAAATATCTGGAGAGTTTAAGGGGTGAAGAAGGGATAGGAGGGTAGTCAGGGATGGAGCAGAAGGGCCAAGAGGAGGTAGGTGTAGAGCTGTCTCTTGATGATGTTTGAAGTATATTGTTAAAATAAAGAAAGGTTACCACACACCCGGTTTCATTTCCAATGGGAATGATATTTTGAAAACATTAAACCAGTTTATGCTTCATTGTTTTTCTACAACCTTTTCCCATTAACCGAGAGGGTTGTGACCCCAGGGGAGTCACGTGCCTGAATCAAAGTTTGGGGGCTGAACAGAGAATCTTCCTGCAAGCCCTGGTGGAGCCTGTTCTGGAAGAAGCAGTGCCTGCCCCTTGAAGGCCTGTAGGCCATGGTCCACGTGAGTGGGGTGCTCCCTCTCGGGGATGGGGTACAAGCACGGTCCTTCGGAAAGGAGGTGCTGGAGAATGGGGACTGGTAGAAGTCTGGCAGTGTGAGGGAGAACTGGAAGCCTGGGTTGATCTGGTCTGGGCCTTCCCCTTCCCAACATTTGACATTCTGGAAGACTTCTGCTGGCTACATGCTCTGCCATGGGTGTGTTTATGGTGACTTTTAGCTTTCTACTCTCTTGGCCTGGAAACAGAGGAGGAGGAAGAAACCTGGAAACACAGAAGACACAACTACTTCCAGAGAGTTTGGGGGAACCTGAAAGACACCGCTTTCTACCGAAGCAAGTGTACTATGTCAAATGGGAATTTTTAAGTGTCTCTTCCTGGGATACCTTCACCTCCATCCCCACTGGTAGGATGAGCACAGTTATAGGAAAGAAAATCCAAAATGGTGTTAGGTTTTGGCAGTGAAATAATAGGTGATTTTTATTTTTTATTTTTTTACTATTTTTATTTGTGTTTGAATGGGTGAAAATTCTATGAACATGTACAGCTATTTATTTTCCAAAGCAAAGAAAAACAGTGCAAATTGTAAGTCTATGTCCACTTAAATGAGAGAGAGACAAGCAGCATCTCTTTCACTCCTTCCTTGCTGAGCAAGTGGTAGTCTCTCTGGGCCATGGCTCCAGAGTTCCATCTGGGCTGTTATGGGGATGGGGTTGGGGGGTGGGTCTGGGAGCAGTAGTGACACCACCAGTGGACTGCAGGTAAGAGGGAAGAAGGAGTAAGGCAGCGCCTGGGGTGAAGAAAGCCTGTCTTTGACACCTGTGTGCAGCCCCTTGCTTGGGGCCAATGGGACTGCCTCTCTGACACCTTAGTGCCCCATCTCCCCTCCAGATGTCCCTGGTCCTCCCCAGGCCACATGATCCCTGCTCTCTGCCTGAAGCATTCTCACACCCTTCCTGTGGCTCTGCCCAGACCAGCCATTCTTGAGGCAGCACCCTTGCCTGCCCCATTGTCCCCACCTGTGCTTGGCCAGAGACCTGGCACCCCACTTCTGTGCCAGGGACTGGTTGTTCTAAAGAATGAATTCATGCTTAGGGCCAACAATCAGGAACTAGTTAATGCACAACTCTTCCGTGACCTTCCGGGGACTACAGGGGCCTTTTTATTTACTGACTTTTCCATTTTAGTGGGGAACTCCTGATGACCTAGTGAGGTAAAAGGCATGTGGGTGGCTCATTTGGTTGTCTGACTTTGGCTCAGGTCATGATCTCATGGTTTGTGAGTTCGAGCCCCACTTTGGGCTCTGTTCTAACAGCTCAAAGTCTGGAGCCTGCTTCAGATATTGTTTCCCCTTCTCTCTGCCCCTCCCCTGCTCGAACTCGTATCTCTCTCTCTCTCAAAAATAAATAAACATTAAAAAAAAAGGAATGAGGTGTACTCTACCATTAAGTTCCCACAAGGGGAGATCTGTCCCAGTAACTTTGTGGGATGGGCACGATTGTCTCCAGATTACAAAGAATCTGAGGCATAGCGGACTCAAAGAATGAACAACAGGAACAAATAAAATCTTCATCCCAAGTCACACAGCTAGCTCAGGGCAGGGCTGCAAACAGATTCTCCACCACAGCTGAAGGGAGCCTCCCAGCACATGGTGCTGGCCATTGTCCACCCTGTCCACCCAGAATTTAGTCCTGGCAGTGGACATATGAGTTGTACCATAAGTTTGCCCACCTCTCCTGTCATTATTTCTGAGGACACAGCATTATCCTCACCAGCATTCAAAACTCACTGACGTGCAAGAGAAATTTTCAGATCTCTGAATATTGGGGAAGTCACATGGAGAAAAAAAAACATTGATAAAGAATATTTACAAATTCTGTGTAATCTAATTTTTCTAAGTATTTGAGCCATTAATTTTGTCTGCAAATATAATACCTGTATCTGAATAATTTTGCTCTTCCTTGCTAGGCATGATTTATTTATTTACTTTTCAGTGCTTAATCATATCTCTGGTATTAAATATTAGGCTCAGACTCTTTCCCAAAAGACATAACTTATAATATCATGGGGACACTAAATTTAATCATCGTTGGCAATTATTTGACGCTATCCTGGAAAATTAGCTCACAGCAGCTGCAGACACATGGGGCCCCAAGTCTTCATGTACATTATATTTGTCATGAAACAGCAGCTGAGACCCTGAAATGCAGCCCACTGACCTTCCTTGGGCACAACAACAAAAGGCCTGCACAGAGTCTCCATCATGGTAATTGAATTGCAGGAAATTCACACGAAGCCTCCAGTGTCTGCTCTTTTGAGACCATTTATATTCCTCTTCCATTTTTCTTTTAATTACTATAGAAAGTGAAACCAATACTTTTTGGAGTGTGACTCTTTGGAGGATGCTGTTCTGTATTCTGTAGACATCTCTATAGTCCCCGACAGCCTCCTGCTGAATCATCCCATACCTTAACTTTCCTTGTGGGAAGCAGGAGCAAGAGGCCCATCTTATACATAATATGTTCTGGTATCTGGACCCTGAAAACACTGCCAAAGAGAGTGAATGAACAGAAAAAACTGAACATTTTGTTTCTTTGGTTTAAAAGAAATGGCATTACCAGATTGGTATAATGGTTCTCATTTTTGGATCGTTCACAGTTTTCCCTTTATCTCCTCTTTAGAGACTCATTACGTTTACAGTATTAAATGTGCTCTTTGGGAATAAGATGGAAAAGAAAGAAAAGCTTTTCCTAAAGTACCCAGAAGGCAAGGATTTCAAACAAAGGTGTTTTTAACTACATGGGGAGCAGGAATGTCTTTCCTCCCTGAGCTCATGCTGGAGTGGCTGGAACCCAGGAGCCTGTGCAGGCCGCGGACACTCCCAGAATTGACAGCAAGCCAAGCACAGATGCCATCTTTCTTTGCGGTTGGAGACTAGCCTCCTTTTTGTCCCTCCTGTTGTTCCTCACTCACCATTTTCTCCCTAGCACTGTTTTGTTGAGCATGCTTCTGGGAGGTGTGCTTAGGTGTATTTTTAGTGTATGTTTTTCTTATACTGCCAATTGTCTCCTTTGGGTCCATAGATCATTCACAGCAAGCTTTTCTTTGCTTGTCCTGTTTAGAGAAACCTCTCCAAGAGACGACCTCCTCGCTGCATCTAAAGAATCCCTCTGGGGGTTGTTAATACACCTGCAGGCCAGTTTTATTTTAGGTGGGTACTGCTCTTGGTATCTGAGAATAGAGATGTAGCTGAGAAACTCTTCCTTTTTGATTTAATAAGACCTATGATCGGAATAAACTGCTTTCCATATTTATTTCTATCAAGGGACATGGGACACTTATTATGCAGGCACTGAAGTTAGTCCCTCACTTTTGACAAATTGCTTTCCTTTTTGGTTAAGATTTTATGGAACGTGGGAATTTAAAGAGCTTTAAATAAAATCTATGGATCATGCCAGTGCAAAACTGTTGCCAGAAAAACATCATAAGAAATTTAGCTTTTCCCTCTTTGGAGCTATGCTTCATTTTAAACAATAAAACCAACAGCATCAGTGCCGACCAACACACTTTTTTAAAACATTAAAAAAAATTTTTTTTAACGTTTATTTATTTTTGAGACAGAGAGAGACAGAGCATGAACAGGGGAGGGGCAGAGAGAGAGGGAGACACAGAATCTGAAACAGGTTCCAGGCTCTGAGCTGTCAGCACAGAGCCCGATGCGGGGCTCGAACTCACGGACCGTGATATCATGACTGGAGCCGAAGTCGGACGCTTAACAGACCAAGCCACCCAGGCGCCCCCAACACACTTTGATCATAGTGTTTTTTCTCCTCTGTTCTCTATTCAACGTGTGTGTGTGTGTGAGCATGCTATGCACCTGGATGGTCTGATCTACAGCTACTAGCCATGGTGGTTCTTGGGACCTTGCAATATGGCTAGTCTAAACTGAGATGTACTGTAAGTACAAGATATGGACTGGATTTCAGAATATTAAAAAATTGTAACATATCTCAATTGTTTTTACAATTGATTACATGTTGAAATAATATTTTGGATATATTGAATTAAATAAAACATTAAAATTAATTTTACCTATTTCTTTTTATCTTTTATATATTTTTTTAACGTTTGTTCATTTTTGAGAGACAGAGAGCGCAAGCAGGGGTGGGGCAGAGAGAGAGGGAGACACAGAATACGAAGCAGGCCCCAGGCCCTGAGCTGTCAGCACAGAGCCTGTCATGGGGCTCAAACTCACAGATCGTGAGATCATGACCTGAGTCAAGTTGGATGCTCAACCGACTGAGCCAACCAGGCACACCTTTTTTATCTTTTAAATTTTACATTTTTTTTGTTTGTTTTACTTTTTTTTTTTTTTAAATTTTTTTTTCAATGTTTATTTATTTTTGGGACAGAGAGAGACAGAGCATGAATGGGGGAGGGGCAGAGAGAGAGGGAGACACAGAATCGGAAACAGGCTCCAGGCTCTGAGCAGTCAGCACAGAGCCCGACGCGGGGCTCGAACTCACGGACCGCGAGATCGTGACCTGGCTGAAGTCGGACGCTTAACCGACTGCGCCACCCAGGCGCCTCTGTTTGTTTTACTTTTTATTTTGTTAATGCACATACATGGCTCACATTATATTTTTCTTTGACAACACTATTATGGGCTGTACACCCATTGCTTAAAACCTGAGATTTTAAGTTTTTTTTTAATTTTATTTTTTAGTTTTTAAAATTTACATCCAAATTAGTTAGTATATAGTGAAACAACGATTTCAGGAGTAGATTACTTAATGCCCCTTACCCATTTAGCCCATTCCCCCTCCCACAACCCCTCCCATAACCCTCAGTTTGTTCTCCATATTTATGAGTCTCTTTTGTTTTGTCCCCCTCCCTGTTTTTATATTATTTTTGTTTCCCTTCCCTTATGTTCATCTGTTTTGTCTACTAAAGTCCTCATATGAGTGGAATCATATGATTTTTGTCTTTCTCCGACTGACTAATTTCACTTAGCATAATACCCTCCAGTTCCATCCGTGTAGTTACAAATGGCAAGATTTCATTCTTTTTGATTACCGAGTAATACTCCATTGTATATATATACCACATCTTCTTTATCCATTCATCCTTCGATGGACATTTGGGCCTTTTCCATACTTTGGCTATTGCTGACAGTGCTGCTATAAACATGGGGGTGCATGTGTCCCTTCAAAACAGCACACCTGTATCCTGTGGATAAATGCTTAGTAGTGCAATTGCTGAGTCGTAGGGTAGTTCTATTTTTAGTTTTTTGAGGAACCTCCATCCTGTTTTCCAGAGTGGCTGCACCAGCTTGCATTCCCAAGGATTTTAAGGTTTTTAAGGGGCTGTATATCTGATAGTCCCTCTCTAGGCACCTAATGCTTGATTATAATTACCATTTGAGTTCAGTGAGTCTTTTGCACTCAATATGTCTTTTTAGAATACTAGAAAATGTTTGAAGTTCTTAAATTTTTTTGAAAGACAAAAATATTAGCTATAAAGAATTGAATCTACACTGTAAAGGAGACAATATACAGTTTACAGCACACTTAGGATGTATATAGTTTGTATAAACGTATAATTTCTACAAATCAGATATAGTTTAGTTTTGGAATTAACTCCCCATCCCTTCTTACTAGACAGCATACAATTAATTTAGCCAGGTATGAGTAAATCACATTTTCTCTGCCCTGGTTTTCCTGTCGTCTGTCTCCTGTGTACCTCACTCTGCTTTTATTCCATGCCATCTGCTGTGGGATTCTTGCTTTGTTATATCAGGACTTTCCACACCAATTGCAGAGATAACTTTCAGTTTCTCTATCTCCAGTTGCTCAATAGGAGGACTTAAAATAGAACATCTTAACAAATTTCTGTAACTATCTGTTTTCAACAGCATAGGCTCTAAGAAGATTAATTCTGCCTACCCTCTCTCTGCAAAAGGCCTGCTGAGGGTGGTGTCTCTTTACTTATTTGGTTTGTGTCTTAGTTCTGTCTGCTCTGAAACTGTACAATTTGGCAAAAGCTGGCTACTGCTTTTGCCAAATTTGCAAAACAGTTGTTTTGCATCTTTCTTGTCTGCCCTTACAAGAAGTCTCATCCTGGGTTTTGGTAAGAGAACAGTTTCCACATTAATTCCAAAATGATAATGGCTCTTGTTTGTTCACAAAGACTTGGGCTCTGCAATGCCTTCTATTTCCCTATCAAATATCTGCCCTCTTCCCCATCAAGGTCCCAAATGGTTGGTCAAAATATTTATCCAATAAAAACAGTTTTTGTCCCAGAGGAGAATTTCTCCACATCCCTGTGCCTGTTTAAGATGCATCAGAACTCATTCCGGTATTCAAGCTATACTAGAGAGCTACATAGTGTGCCAAAAAAAGTATGCAGTAGGTTTGTTTTAAAATTTTTCCTTGGGTCAAACCAATATCTGGTATATCACCCTTAAGAAAGCATAACATAAGAGACAGAGAGAGGGGTAAGTTATATGAAAGAATGTGTTTTTTTCAAATTAAAAAAAAACAGTGAAGTCACCAACATCCTTTGGTTTCATTATTGTTGCTCAAGAAAACTATGTGATTTTCTAAATTATTATTATTTTTTTTGAAACTAAAATTTCTGGATTGTTTCAGGACAGCTCAAGAAGATACAGACAAACTTCAGGGTGAAATGCTTTGTGAATGGTTCTCACTGGACCAAGTTGGTTAATGTGAGGCTCAGTTACTGCCCTAGCCTGGTTATTATTTAACATTTTAGCATCCCAAGGAGGGGGTCCTCCAGGCTCAGGATTCCATTGCTGGTTGAAGGCTAGGGTTCGTTTCCAGTCCAAGCCACTTTCTAACAGATTGTGCAAGTCCTTAATCTTTCCAGAAGCTTTGAGGCACTTGTCAAATAGTAGGTGCTTGATAAATGGCAACTGAATACATAAATAATTGAATTAAATGAGTGTTTATTCTTTTCTTGTTTGTTTCAGTCTTGACAATCACCAAAAGTAATCACAAATTTTAATAGTAATGGCTAACATTGGTTTTCTGATGCTCCAGGAATTCTCCAGTTTCCTAAGAAATGTCAGTCCTGCAAACTTAAGTTTAATTCACAGTTTATATCAGTGCCTTAAGCAAGGGTTCAACATATTAATGTATTTATAATTTTGGGAAATCACAAGTTTCCTTTTTTGAGGTAAGCTTTGACTTCATATAGTTTGATTTTTCTAAAGCAGCAAACAAACCAATTCTTAATTCTAAGTGTTTCTGGGACAAAAATGGTAAAACACATACATTCCCCAACTTTTTAAAAGATATTTTGATGTGCTTGTTTTAGCTTCCTTGTAGTTTCTGTGCCCACAGGCAACAAAACTGAGTGCAGCTTCTTACAGGTGCTTATCTGTAACTGTACCAACAGGAAATGGGGTGGGGCAGCGAGGAGAGGCCTCCTCAGCTGGGCTGGGTGTCTGGTTGGTCACCTGGCCCCAGGAAACTGGGACTAGGTAACAAAGGTAACAAAGACGCACCTTTGTTCATCCATTGTGCTGTCTGCTGATGGCCCTAGAGTACCAGTTTCCCCCAGGTTTTCTCTGGGTTCTTGGTGAAATATTTCATTTAATGCTCATTCTAAGTAGCAGAAAGCTAACGGGAATAAGCTCATTAGAGTTTTCTCAACCAGAGCATGCTGGTGGTTAAGTCTGTGCTCACTCCCCTGCTGTAGGCCCTGACTGTCCCTGGGCACAACCCAGGTGATCCCATAAGGCACCCTGGCGTCAGCGCTGGGGACACCCCTGAGCAGTCTGGTAGTTTCCACTGTGCCAAGAGTTGCCCTGGGCTAGGGTCCTAGTTGCTCCTCTGCCTCATGAAGTACAACCTCAAGGTGTGGGCTCCCACTCATGGACTGGACCAGAAATTGCTGCTCAGAAACTACTGTCTGCTTTAGAAGAAGTGATGGAAATTCTGGGCTGTGGGGGCAGGTCCCAACACTTGTATGCTTGTTCATGCTGAGCACCCAGCTGTGGTCGCTGACTCAGGTCAGTGCTTGCAGAAAGGGCAGGGAGAATAGCCATGCCCTCGTGGGTCTGCTGCTCTTGGGGGAAGGACTTGCTGCTGACAGGCAGTCAGGAAGTGAAAATTCCCCAAAGTGAGAAGTATCCTACCTTCCTACGGTTTGCTGTTGAAACAGCAGGCAGATCATACCTTACAGGATCAGCTCTATTCACTCCTTGGGTCAGAATGCATGGCATCCCCACCACACTCAGCATCAGTCCCATGGCCCTTCACCTGGTCACCTGTGCTGCACTTTACCCATTCTGCTCCATTCCACTTCTGTCACTTCAAACAGCATGTACACACTCACCCCAGCCTGACATGTTTGCTCCCTGGGATGACTGCTATATATATATATATATATATATTCATCTATTATGCTCACTGCAGGATCTCAGTGCCCAGCACAGAGCCTGGCACGTAATAGATGCTAAATCCATTTCAGTCATATTTAAATAAATAATACATAACTGTGGTATACAAGAATCCATTTGGAAAGCAGGGGTGTATTGGTCAAGGGTTATACTAGAAGAAGACTATCTGATTAAGTCCTAGATTGCACAAAACAATTCTTTACTTCTGTCATGGAGTCAACCATCATTCTATTTCAGAGTCAACCTAAGATGGACATTTGGGAACCCCTTCTTCTTCCCGGTCACCCCTGATTTTTCTCATGGTTCCAAGTACTCCCAGCAGAGCCCCAGCAGGGATCTCAGCACATCCAGCCTGGGGGACCCTCATTTTACTCTGTACCCAGAGGTCAAACTTTTGTGCCCTGCCCCAAATCAGCTTCTCCTCCTCTCTGAGTTTGGGGTCATGCCAGGATCACCAGGGCAGACATCCCCTTCCCTCCTTTCTGGAGGCCCTTTGCCTCTTCTCCTGCCATTGCTCTTAATGGAGACAGTCTATTAGAAATGTCTACTCAAGTTGAAACTTCAAAAGGAAGAAGTTGCTCCTCCCTCCTCTCCCCAGGGGATACCGGGCTTCTATGCAGACTTGCCCACTCCCTGTCATCCTTAACATCTTCCTTTTTCAACTGAGTATAATTTACATAAAATAAAACACACAGATCTTAAGAGTTTGGCTGGATGAGTTTGGATAAATACACACACCTGTGTAACTTCCACTCCAGTCAAGACATGGAACGCTTCCATCACCCAGTGTGTTCCCTCCTCCCCCTTCCTAGGCCCTCCACAACCCCTGTAGGCACCCATTGCTCCAGCTTCTATCACAAGAAGCTAGAATGTCATACACATGGAATACACAGTCGTGTGTCAGTATTTCTTTTCATTGCTAAGTAGTCCTCTGCTGAATATACATACCCTCATGTGATTGTCTGTTCACCTATTGGTGGACCTCTGAGTGATTTCCAGCTTCTTGCTATTATGAGTAAAGCTGCTATGCATGAAAATTCTTTTTTATCAGGTTTTAAGTGGACAGATGTTTTCTTTTCTATTGGATAAATAGGAGAATTGCTTGTTCATAGAATGGATATATATTTAATTGAATATAATACTGCTGAACTCTTTTTCAGAGCACTTTTCCCATTTTGCATTTTCCCTAGAAACCTATGACACTTGGTACGGTCAGTCTTTTCAGTATTGACCCCGTCAGTGAGTGTGAAATGGTATCTCATGGTGGTTTTAATTTGCATTTCCACAGTGGCTAATGAGACTCAGAATCTTTTCATGGGCTTATTAGCCATTCATATATGTTCTTTTGTGAAGTGTCTATTCAAACCTTTTTCCCATTTTTAAGGATTGGGTTGCTTATTTTATTATTATTGAAATAAGGACAGTTATTCAAGTTCATATATTGCCTTTTAATTTTCTTAAGAGTCCTCCTAGTATTCTTCGTGCCTTTGCAGTAATCCTTGTGACTGCTCTAGTACCATCTGTTGTGATTATTTATTTCCTATGGTTTTGCTCCCAAGTTGCTCAATGGTAGACTCTTTGAAAGTGGGGCCTTGGCTTCTATTCTTCATATTTCTTCTTCCTACCCTATAGGCAGAGCTTAAAGCATTCTCCTGGGTGATAACATTTGTTGACCAACCTCTGCACTGACTCTTCAGCCAGGTTAAGTCATCTGTGCTGTTTTGTATAAGTTGGGAGGGTTTAGGATGCTTCATTCTTAGGTGCAGTGTTTAAAGATAATTGGTTCTCAGAATAATTTGTTCTTTTGCTCTCTAAGTCCCATGAAGGTGAGTGTCTTGTTCAACACAGGTGTCCTGCAACCCTCTACTATGCCAGGCACGATGCCTGGCACACAATAGGTGCTCATTAAATATCCTTTAGATAAAATAAGTGAATATTCCCAAGAAGCATATTGTGTGGCCCTCTGGGGTCCAACCAAAGGGAAGACTTACAGTCAGGCTATAGATGGTTAATAGAGCTCAATAGTATCCTTAAAAGTCACTTGTAGGAGGGAAGCGCCTGAGGAGAAGAAAAGAGAAAATTGCTGTGTTCCTGTCATTCAGTCTCTTGGGCTTAATCTATTTCTCATCTTTGATTAAAAATCAAGCATATCCTCATGTGTCTTTGCTATTACCCAGTTATCTTCTGAAATGAGTTTTTGAATACCTAGGGTTCCCATAGTTTCAGGAAATACATTTGCAGATGTCAATTTCTGTTCCTACAGTGTTCGTTTCAGAGACCATGATTATGTATGATATGACCTAATTAGTCCTCTTAAATCCACCATCAGTGTCCCCCATAAATCTACCGCTTTAATACTTGAAACTAGAGCCATTTATTTTTCAAGAAAGGGGTCAGCATGTTTATTAACTTGATCTATGGCACTGTATGAATTATGTAAGGAGAAATTGTGTTTCTGTATTTTCAGTGATATAAATGACAGTGTGATACTTCAAATTGTTTCTAATGGTTCTTAGTGATGGATGGCAATACCGACCTTGATTCTGACATTTGTGGTAGGAGAATCGCCACCCAGTAATGATAATGTGCCAGAGAGCCGTGAGCAGATGGCAGAGTTGAAGGCAAAGCCACCTTCAGACCCCTACAAGGCATATCACTTCTAGACTTTGTGGAAGAGCCCCCTTCAGTGGTGGGCCTTGGTCATCAGTGGCCAGTCCACCATGAGGGAAGTTGAGGTCTCTTCAAAGTCTCCTATTAGTTGCTCGGTTCTCACTGATGAATTCCTTCTAAGCCCCAAATGGGACTTGAGAACAGACACCTGCATCTCTCCATGCTGGCCTTGAGAGGTTACTGCATCCTCTGCGTGCCCTCACACCCGGGGCTGTCCGGCTGTATGCCTGTTCTCTAGCCTTCCTCCAACTAGGTCCTCAACAGCTTTTCAAGGAAGAAGATGATGATCTATGTCAGCAGTTACTCACTATGTATATCAAATGCTTGTATGCAAGGAGAGGCCTCTGCAGTGTAGAGGGGCTGTGCTGTGCAAGGAAGAGAATTTTCTACCCAGGCTTAAACTGGAGACACTTCGGAGCCCCAGTGGTTAGAGGGTCACTGGGTGGTGGCCGGGAAGCCATGGCTTGCCTATGTGCTGGTGGCAGAGGTAGTGAGGCCTGTTTTTGCCCACAGTGCTGCCTGGCAGGTGGGAGCATCAGGGGTGGGGAGTACTCATCAACAAAGAGCCCCATGAGCCCTCTGGGCCCTTACTGTCCTCCCTTTCAGGGCCCCTCCCCAGGGCAGTGAATTTACCCTGGGAACAGTGCCCCACAGCCTTTAGGAAAGTGACATAAGGAAGCTCATGTTTTTGTCTCATTTTCCTAAGATATTTATAGACCCCTGAAAAGCACAGAGGAGATTATGCAGCTGGCCTGAGATATTTGCATAAATGTAGTGCTTATTTACCGATTCTGTCCCAAGCCGGTCTTCCTTGCCCTGCTCTCTCCCAGGGCCTCCATTATTCTGCTCTCACCTCACCATTTCTGTGATGCGGTTCATTAAACACGGGCAATTCTGGCTCCGGGTTGTGCCAGGATGCTGGTGCTCACTGACCTGTCAGAACGGGAGCATCCTATCAGGATGTGCTGCCGATCCTTTTTATAGCCTGGGTAATTATGATAAATACTTAGGGCTTTCGCAGAGTCAGAAGGGTGGAACTGATTGGGGTGGGGGAGGGAAGGGAAAGAGAAGCAGGGTCCTTCCCTAAGGCAGTGCTCCAGGAGGTGAAAGGGGTGATGTCTCAGGAAGCCAAGGGGAATAGTCTGAAGCAGGACCCAGAGAAAGTCTGGTCTCATTCGGGGTCACTTTTGCTTCTGCTGCCAGCACAGTGAACACAGACGGCTGGGAGCAGAAAGCTGCCTTCATAGCTGGGAGGGTGGAGGAGGGAGACAAGCAGAACACAGAGGCATGCAAGTAGTCAGAGGCATGAGGCACACAGTGGCAGGTAGAGGGGGGGAAATAGGAGATGCACACTGCAGACAAAGGAGCCATGGGCTTCCTTGTTCCAAAGGGTGGGAAGGGAGTTAAGACACCCTCATCCACAGCTCAGAACTGTGAGCAGGTTTCAATCAAGATGTAGTTCAGGAAACAGAAGCCACTCTACTGTTCCAAGGAATTAGGGGCCTGAAAATTTGCCAGATGTCCTAGAGACCGGAAAGCTACATGCCTACTGACCCAACTATTAGGGTTAAAGTCAGACAGTAGGGTTGTTCTCCAGGGATCAGGAAGCTGCAGGCCCCTGCCAACCACGGCTGCAACTATGTGTCCTCTGGTGCTAGGAAGTGAGATCCAGCACCACAAACACCTTCTCTACTGAACTTGCTCATCGGCTACCGTGCCACAGGATGAGAGCCTCTGTTCCCGGAGCAACCTACACTTGATGGCAGTGTGTCTTGTTGGTAGAGCCTGGACTGCACCGAGGGCCCTTGGGAAATGCATTTATGGCTTCAAGCCTGGAATGTAGGGAAGGGGAGGGGGACAAGAGCCCCAGCACCCCAGAGGGTCAGGGGATGACAGGGTGGCATTCTGCTGTCCCACAAGCCTGATGTCAGAACTGACCCTAGTACCACGGGCTCCCAGGTGCTGCCTTTTCAGACCAGCTCTGCCTCATCTAATGATAATTCCATTTCCAACCTGGAGTTAGACATCTTTATAACATGTCTTCTTGAGGCACACTGACCAAATTCCTAGAATATTTTGCAGTCACAGCTGATTAAAAATGGAGAACTTGATACATTTATCTAGAAGCTGAAAATGTAGAAATATATGAAACTGAGCTGTCAGTAACTGAATACACCTGTCGCCTTGGCAGGGTCTCCTGGAGACATGTGTCTAGCTCCACCTTGAATTGATTGCATGGTGAATAAATGCCTTTGGCATAAGCAAAAATCTTAACTGAATGTTGACCCAGCTTCCATGTACCATGGTTTCCTCACTTTACTAAATGAGGAGCTCCTGCAGGAGAGAACTAGATGGACACAGCTGGGCATCTCCACAGCCCAGCCTGTACTTGGACAAGCCTGTTTTGCTCTCACCCTTACTTGCACTTGAGAACCTTGTGACTAAACTAGTCTCCATTTTCTAAATTATAAAGATTCAGTGAGTTAGTCTTCATGCCAGGAAGTAGTGGGGTCGGGCTGTTTCCCTGAGTGCAAACTGCTCTCCCTGGGCTTGCTTCAATGAGCAAATGTGCAGAGACCAAGGATGAGATGCCAGTCCCAAGAGGACCCATCTGCCTCTCTGGGCCTCATTTTCCCTCATGTGTCACTGGGGATGGTTTTTCTTTTGGGCCTTTAACTACTTTCTTATGCTTTATGAATTTCTCTGAGATTACAAGTTCAATTGGAAATGTAACATTTGCACCCCTAGTTAATTCACATGCTCATTGTACAAAATTTGGAAGGAGCCAAGAGGTAGAAAAGAACTATTCATAGTTCTGGCACCCCAAGGAAGTCAATACTGATATATTTTTTTAGGCTAGAGGGCATCCTTCCAGTAGGCAGATTTTCAAACTTTCTCCATTTGTACAAAGAACTTGGTATAAAGAAACCTATTTTCTCCTTTTACACATGTATGTTTTTTTTTTATATATATATGAAATTTATTGACAAATTGGTTTCCATACACATGTATGTTTATATATATACATACACACAAAATGAAGAGGCTTCTTTTACATATAGATGTATCTTGAGGGTAGGCTCTCTTTTTGGCTGTGATGTGGACAGTAGTTGTCAACATCTTCAAGTCCTCAAAGACATTCTGGGGCCTTGCCCAGGGCTCATTGCTCTCTCGCCAGAGCTGAGGGCTCAGCAGCCTTCCCAGCTGTTGCCTGCAAGCCTGCATTAAGGGAAAGTTGCTAACACACATTCCGTCTGAACTTTGAGCTCATTTCTTCGGTGCTTCCTTAATTTCCTTGGCATTCTAGGGATATTGGTGAGATTCTTCTTATCTGCTTTGAAATAGTAAAAGCAGGGAACCACAGTTGTGATCTTAGATACCACCAGTTCTATGGCCTCATGTCATAGAGGAGGAAACTGAGGCCTGCCGAGTTGGGGCCCGGGCCCCAAGTCACAGGACTCCAGCCCAGCTTCCCTGACCACGGTCATCCCCCCTGGGGTCTGCCCAGCACCACTGCTTTACTAGGAGCGAGGCATAACTTGAGTTGGGCTTCCCTGGGTGCCTGGTATTTCCCCTCTGGGTTCCAGGTGAGGCAGATGCCCTATAGGAACATTGAGCCTAGAGGATGTAAAGGTCAAGGCTCTGGGGACCCTGAGAGGGGTGCAATGTCTGTTGGGGTGTGTGTACTTGTGCACAAAAGGGTTCCTTGAGCCTAGGCTGAATCTTCCCTTAAAACAACATATCTGGAAAATTCTGGGTATGTTTGTAAAAATATATGCCAAGGGAAAGCCGAGTGGCTCGTTCCACACAGGGAAGTTTGCTTTACATCATTTGTCATTGCTGGTTTTCCCTCTCTTCCAGTGGTCTTTCTTATCCTGGTCAGGTGTGCATTTGCTGCTTTGGTGGATTTATGTGGAGCCTGTGGCCCCCCCGCTGGACAGTGAGAGCAGGGAAGCACTGGGGGTAGCTGTAGACTGAAGCCATTTGCCTTGCACACTTATGTAGAATGATTTTTCCAACACAAGTAGGTATTGCTATGACTGGTAAATGCAAAATAATTTTAAAATATTGCTCAATTCATAGTTATGTTGGATATTATGAATTTTCTACTAAGGATACAACTCTTATTATGTTGGGGGGGAGATAATTTGACATATTAAAAAGTAGTTAATCCACATTCTCAAAATATGGGTGGCTGACTTACCCTAGGTGCCCACAGGTTGAGATTTGGTGAGCTCTTGGGCTGGTTTCCTCTTGGTTGAATCAAACAGGGGGCAGCTCATACTGGAAGTATATATACACCCAACAGCAGGGGCCAGCTGGCCATGTGGCTGTCCCTGAGCCTACCTCCCCTCCCTTGTTAGGGCACCAGAACCCCTATTGTCATCCCCTTGACCTGGTCCCCCTGCCCTCAATTCCCTGAGGTCCTGGCCTGTTGGGGGCCGGGCAGGGGGCTTGCTTCATCTGTTCCTTTCTCTTTCCCAGAGGGAGGAGCAAAGCTCTTCACACACGGTCTGCTTTGGGCAAAGATAAGATGTGGGAAAAGTGTACATTCAGTTCTCTCTCTCCAGCCCTATTTCCCCTGTGAGGTGCAGATGAGGTAAGGAAACAGGTAGCTCTTTCTGCTGTACTGATTAAAGGCAGAGCTTTAAGCCCAAGGCAATCATTTGTAACAGAATTTTCGGCACCAATGAGAGGGAATGGGGTGGAGTAAATGTCTTTGGAGGACACTTGCCCTGGGCCACTTAGGTTAGACCATACCAGAGGCAGCCTGTCCCACTAATTTCTAAGGCAGTGCCTTATTCGAACATGTAGTGAAGCGTATAATCTTACATGTATAGCTGGATGAACTTTTACATATGTATGTACTTAGGTAAAACCACCCACATCAAAACAAAAGGTTTCCCGCACTCTGGAAAGTTCCACGAGGCCCTCCCACTGCTGCCCCACAACCTCTATTCAGCTGGAGGTATCTGACCCGCTTGCAGACGGGAGGGTCAGATACTGGGAGAAGGTGAGGCGCTGGACCTGGGGGTTGTCCAGCTTCACACCACCTTCCTGGGGAGCAAACCCTCATTTACACTGCCCTCTCTTGTGTACCTAAACAACTGCAAGACTGCTCTCACATCCCTGGGGGAAAAATCTAGAAGCTTTCAGATCCCGGGTGCTGGGATGGTGTGGGGGAAGGGTGTTGGCAGCCTCTTGCATTTGTCTGCCTCAGGGTGACCACCTGTGCAGACAAGAGCCCCTGCCAGCTCCCTCCTCCCCACAGCCCCCCACCCACAATGCCTCTGTGCCAGCCTGTGCTGGGAGAGGGAGGGCAGGCAGATGGGTCGGAGTGCTGGGTCCTGCCATCTCAGGACAGGAGGACGACAGGAAGGGAGCCACTTTCTCCGGTCACCCTGCCCATCTATACTGGCAGCCACTTTCCCACCTAGTCCATCTGCCAGAGTCTGCAGCTCCCACCAACCTCCATGCCAGCCTGAGAGCCAGCTGTGCCCTTCTCCTGGGACCACACTGTCATATCTCTCCCCTCCACTGTGTTTGTTGGTTCCCCAAGTTCTGAGTGAGACCTGGAGGTTTTCCAACTGTGCTTGTATATCCCTAGGGGCTGGGGAAGGTGAGCAGGAGCCACCCACTCCCCAGGCTTTTGATCCTGCTTCAAATTACATGTTGAATCTTTGAGTATTTCCTGGTTCTCTCCCTCACCAACTGCCCCGTACCTGGGTTTTCCTTTCCTTCTTCAGGTGTGCCCAGGGCATCTTGACACTGTGGAGCCTACACCTGAACCCACTGGCCTTTGCTGTGGCCTCTCCTTCAGCTAGCAAGGAGCTTCCTTTCAGCTTAGGAAAGGAGCACATGGAAGACCCCCATCACACAACTGCCCTGCCAGAAACACCTGCTGCCTGCTACCTCCATATGCAAAGCAGAAGACTCTTGAGTGATCTTACCCAGTAATGAGGCATGGAATTGGCTTGTGAACAAACGGCTTGAATGTTCCTGCAGGCACCTGAGTACACACACACACACACACACACACACACGACACATATTCCCCACATATGCACTACAAACTTCTGACTTTCTTAAGTGGACTTAAGACAAATCATATCTAGTTAGTGGCTTGAGTTAGGGCAGGCTGGTTAAAAGAGTGACTGCAAGTAGCAGAAAAACTGGTTTAGAATCTTTTAACAAATAATGTTTTTCTCACATTAAGCTGTGACTTTGATTGGGGGGTTCAGTGATAACTATTGACCATAATTCTTTTGGTCTTCTCCTCATGCTTGTTGCTGCATGGTTACAAAATGATGCCCCAGCCCCAGCCATCATATCTATTCGAGGTGGTTGGGTAGTTTCTGGGAGTTCCACACCAAGTTTATAAGAGGAAATACAATGTGAATTCTAAGTGTCAAGCACTTGCTAAAAAGCATTATCTCATTTAATCCTATGGTAATTCTATACAACAGGTACAAATGGTATTCCCATTTTAGACATGAAGAGGCTGAAGTTTACAGAGACTAAAAGCTGGTAAGTGGCAGAGTTTGGACTTGAGCCCAGTCTCTCAATGCAGTCTTCCTTTGAATATGACCTGAGCTTTCAACACAAGGTAGAGAGTTCACTGTGCTCTAATAGAAATACAGAGAACATATTATGAAAGTTCTTTAACAAGTGAAAGATCCCTTCTGGCTGGAGAAGTGAGTGAGGGGTGTTGAGTGAGCAGGGTCTTGTGGGACGGGTATGACCAGGACACATAGGGGAGGAGGGATGAGCATCCCCCCCCTCCTTAGTCTCCTCCTTTTCCCATCCAGGAGAAGGACCTGCATTGCTCATTTCTCCAGCCAGACAGAGTCTCTCACTTCTCTATGATTTAATCACCATGGGGGGAGAGCTTCTGCTCTCATGCCACAGCTCCTTTGGTGCTGAGGAGCTTCTGCCTGCAGACTGGACTTTCGGCAAACCCACAGACTTCCTAGAAGAGAGGGCCTGGAGGACTGGCTCAGTTTTCTAAGAGGGGAGAAAGAGAAATTAAAGAAACTAAAAAAACCTCTTAAGTCAATTTTAAGCAAAATTCTGGAGTAGATTTTTAAACAGTTAAGTCAAGCAAAAATAAACTAATTTTACTTTCTGATTACAACCTTCTAGGGTGTTAGACCTTGGGTGGGTTGTAGTTGATGGATAAATGTACCCATGGAACCAGGGTTAATGGAACAGAGGCCTTGCATGATGTGCCTGGGGCTCGTTATTGACCCAGTCCTGCTTGATAATTTTTAATCTATAATTTTAAGGAAGACATAAGCAAAATGCTTTGGAAATTACAGAAAACACAAATATGGACAAGATAGCCTATGAGCTGGATAATAAAATGAAAACTTGAAAAGATTTTGAAAGACAGGAGTCTAGTGGCTTAATAAATAAAAGGGAATGTAATGGGTGTAATATAATATCTAGCCATTAGATTCAATACATGAACTGGGATGCACAGGCTTGGGAGTCCTGGTCTACCACTAGGCCATTTGCAAGGAGCAGAGTGGACCACACACAAACACTAGCCCAGCTCCCAGCAAAGCCAGTGAGAGGAGCCATTTTGGTTAAGGACTGTACTCCTTGTTGTGCATGATCTCAGAGGTCTCTGGTCCCTCAGCTTGTGGTCAGCTTGCATTTGACAGATTTCCATAATATTCTAAGTCAGCCTTTTCTTGATTTGGCATTCACTTACTTTCACTTTTCTTGGACTCTTTTCCAGAGTTCTAATAGAGTTGATTCTGCCAGTTTTGTCAGTTTTGTGTGTGTGTGTGTGTGTGTGTGTGTCTGTGGAGGGATGGGCCTTTGGGGCTGTCTGCTCTTAGGTTTTTGCTGCAGTGTCTCCCACACTTGCAGTGTCCCATTTAGATCATAGATGTCAGCCCTGAGTTCCTCCCCAGCTAGCCCAGAGCTGCTGTATCACATTCAGCCCCAGGTGCCAGGGACTAATGGGAGGTGAGTAGCTGGTAAAGGGTTAGAAACTGGTGCTACTCGGCCTGGAAGAGTGGAGATCTAGTGGAGATATAGAAGCTGTTTAAAAATCCAGATGGTCCAACCCTGTGCAGTTCCAAAGAGAAAAGTGTGGACTTGAGTGGGAAGTGGCAGAGATCCAGAGACCCTGTACAGGAAGGGGAGTGCCTGCCCTTGTGGCGGCCTCTGCATCTCAGAAGGGGTTTGGATAGGCTGCCTCATGTCTGCACGAATGCTGCCTAGGGACACTCCTGCACACTGAGGTGGCAGGGGAGAAGTGGTCCAGGGTACTCTCCATCCTAAGGTGGTCTTGTCTACTCTAGTCTTCTATCACCAGTTTTTGCTTGATGCTTCCTTGTAAAGGCCTGCCCAGTTCAAGCCCTGCTGCCCACCCTCACTGGATCTGGCTAATCCTCACCAGCTCCCATATGGACCTCCAGATCAGTTTCTAACTGTTCTCCTCACTCCCACCCACTCACCCCTTCCCCAATGTCATGGGAGCTGGCTCCCTAGAACAGATATCTGATATGAAAACATGTACTTGTTTCCTGCTGCCTGAAGGGATCAGCTCTGATTCCTCAGGGGAAGACTGTTTACACTGGTGCAATGACCTTTCCAGACCCAGGTCCCATGTGTCCCATTTCTCCTACCCCTCTTGCTGTTCGGCCTCTGGGGACATGACCATGACACCATGTGGTAGATGCCCAGGCTGGTGTGGAGAAGCATAGGGATGGGAGCCTGTGGCCAAGACTGCCTGAGTTGCACCAGGAGGTGATACTGGAGCTGAGCCTGAATGGGAGGAGGGTCACTAGGTGATGAGGGGAGAAAGAGCACCCAAAAGTCATCAAGGTCCCCTCAGTGGGTCAGACTTTTCTGAATCTGAGGGGTGACTAGGGTGTTCTGAGCAACTGAAGAGTTATACATGGGGTTGTTCCAGTGATATAATTTCCTTTCAACATACTGATGTCCCAGCTTCTCCAAAGGGCTCCAGATGCAGACTAGGAAAACTGATATTTCATCCCAGCATAGCCTTGGAACTGTCTCTGAAGAAAAACAACATATAGCAGAGAGAAAAAATAAAAATGGATACAGAAAGAAAAAGAAAACCATAGAAAGAAAAAGAAAAGCATAGAAAGGATGCAGAGATCACAGAGAAGCCAGCTCAGTGGACTAGTTCAGCAAAGGATGCACAATGAGGAGGATGCAGGTGCTGGGACTGGGTTGGGCCCTGGCTATGCTTTCCTGGGAGAAGCTACTGCATCAGGGTTAGGGGGAGTCAACCACTCTTCCCCTCCATCTATTCAGGCTTGAAGAATTAAAGCAGTTACTCATCCTAAAACACATGATGGATAGTAATGCTTCCAGAGATCAGTCACTGTGTTGCCTCTCAGTGGCTTTTTTGTTGGGAGTGGTCCTCAGGGGAGGTGGCAGTGGCATGGAGACTGTGTGGTTGGTCATTGAGACTGCCTGCCAGGCACCATTTTCCAGCTGCAGGTGCCCTGGACAAAGCACCACACCACTGCTTTCATTGCCAAGAGGGAATGGAACAGTATCCATCTCCAGGGGTGTTGAGAAGTGAGTCTCTCTCTCTCTCTCTCTCTCTCTATATATATATATATACACACATACATGTGTGCAAAACACTGCGAACATGTAACAGTTACCACTTGCTCACCTTGGAATCAAACTGAACTCCTCTCCAGACCCAGCCCTGCAATCCTTCAGTGGTCAGGTAAAAATTCCTGGAAACCTCCTTGATTCTCCACTTCCCCCTATGACCCATATCTAATCTGTCAGCAAATCCTGTTGGCTCCAGCTCCAAAATGTATCCAGAAGCGGCCTTCTCCCCACCTCCTTCCCTACTGCTCTGCTGTGAACTGTTGCCTCTCCCAGCAGTCTCCCTGCTTCCACCCTTGTCCCCACGGTGTTTTCTGAGCCTGTCCTTGCTTTGCCCATGCTCTGCAGTGCTGTCCATGTCACCTGCAGTGGAGGCAGAGGGCCCCCATGCCCCTCCAGCCACACCTGCCCAGCTTGCTGCTTTCAGGCCTCTGCCTGGAACACTGTGTCCCCAGACACCTGCCTGCTAATACTCTCCCCCTGCAAGCCTTGCTCCAGTGTCACCTTCCAAGTAAGGCCTCACTTGACCACTGCCACCCATGCCACCCACTCATTAGGTGTCACCTTACCTGGTTCATTTTTATCTGTAATGTAGTATTATCCGCAGTATATATTAACCTCTAATATACCATGTCTTTCACTTACTCATTTTTTGACTGACGTGCTTTTCCTTCCAGAAGAGCAGTTCTCAACCACAGGACATCTGTCAAAGTCCGGAGGTATTTCGGGTTGTCATAACTGGGAGTAGGGTGTTACTGGCACCTGTCAGGTAGAAGCAGGGATGCACAGGAGTTGCCCTGTGTGTTTCCCCCAAAAGAAACATCTACTCAAGGTGTCAGCCACACCTGTGCTAAGAAATCCTGATCTAGAACACAAGCTCTACAAGAGCAAGGGTTTCTTTCCCCCATTTTGGTAGCTGTTACATCTCTAGCACCCAGAACAGGGTTGATATAAGAGATGCTCAACATGTGTTTTGTGGTCAGAGACAGGCACATACTCAGCACTTGGTAAATATTAGTTTTGATTATTATCACTTCTTATGGTTTTATAGTTCCATGCCTAAGGTTTTCAGAAAAGTCTCTGCCCTTCTCCTGGGCAGTGTGACGGGGTGAAAAGGGTGCTGGACTAGACTCAAAGAACCCTGCCTGAGCCCCATCTCAGCCATTATGAGCTATGTGTCTCTGGGCAAGTTACTTAGTCCTGCTAAGATATCATTTCCTCATCCATTAGATTGGAATAAAATTTGTTTTTCTTTTTATCTGGCAAACTGATGGGATGAGTAAATAGGATAATATGTCAAGGTGCTTATAAACACTAAATGACCTTTAAATGATTGCTGTTAGGTGGTGCCTACTGCAAAATGGAAAAAAAAAAACAATTGATTTTATCATGGCTGACAATCTTATATTGGTTGCGAGGAGCCTATTATTCAGAACCCATTTTTCATAATTTGAGAGTTTCTATTTTGCCCATATGGCACTCCTTCTTTAGGTATCTTGCAAAAAGAAAAAGAAGAGACAGCCCTTTAAAACACACATATCACATATATTTTACTGAACAGCTTTTGCTTTTAAAATTCAGACAATATGCTCAAAATAGTACTAATAAATTTTCTGTCTTGAGTAATGTTTCTCAGACATACACCAAGGGAAAATAATTAAAGAAAGACCCAATAAAATGGAGATTATAAAATAAAAGGAGGGGATTGTAAATCAAGGGCCTGGACTTCTAGTTGTTGTCAAGGCTGCCTTTGAGTGCAGGGACCCCAGATGTTTGATTTGGACACGTGTGTTCTTGCAATATGATCACATTCTTCTTATGAATGAAACATCAAAAGGCATAGGGCCATAGATGCCAGCATGCAATAATGTTGGCAAACATGTCTTGAAGACAAGAAATAGCCAGCTTACGGCTTCCTTCATCCTTCATGAAGCTGTTAGGAGCAAGCCCTAGGGAACGCCTTCTGCCCTGCTGGCAATGAATGGCCACTCGTGACAGATCATCCAAGGGCCTTTGGTTAAAGCCCCAAAACATCAAAGAGCGAGCAGCATTGCCTGGCCAGAGACAACGTGCTGCGTTCCAGAGTGCAGATCAGAGTTTCACCTTTCTGCTTCAGTGGGGATTAAACCTGAAAGAGCCATTAGAAAATTTGATATAAAATGAATGTAAATATTATTTACCTAGTAACGTAATTCACATCTTTATTTCTTCCTCTTTTTTCCTTTTTTTTGGCTCCTTCAAGGAGTCATTATTCTTCCTGTGAGCCACTAGTTCACTTATTTATCCAACAATTGTTTATTGAATTCTTTTTTCCAGTTTTATTGAGATATAATTTTCACAGAGCCCTGTATAAGGTGTACAACGTAATGATTTTATTTACATATATTATAGAATGATTCCACAGTAAGTTTAGTTAACACCCATCATCTCATATAGATCTAAAAAAAGGGAAACAATTTTTTTCTTATGATGAGAAATATTTAAACTTTCATAAATACCATACAGCAGTATTATAGTCCCCATGCTACACATTACATTTCTAGTACTTATTTATCTTATAGCTTGAAGTGTGTTCCTTTTGACCACCTTCATGCAAACCCTGTCCCCCCAACCCCCACTGACCTCTGGTAACCACAAGTCTGATCTCTTCTTCAATGAATTTGTTTTTAAGATTCTACATGTAAGTGAGATCAGACAGTGTTTGTCTTTCTCTCTTTGAAGTATTTCACTTAGCATAATGCCCTCAAGGTCCATCCATGTTATCACAAATGGCAGGATTTCCTTCTTTTTTATAGTTGATTAATATTCTGTTTTATATGTGTACCACACTTTTTCTATCCATTCATGGACACTTAGGTTATTTCCATGTCTTGGCTATTGTTTTTGTTTTTTTTTTTAATTTTTTTTCAACGTTTATTTATTTTTTTTTGGGACAGAGAGAGACAGAGCATGAACGGGGGAGGGGCAGAGAGAGAGGGAGACACAGAATCGGAAACAGGTTCCAGGCTCTGAGCCATCAGCCCAGAGCCTGACGTGGGGCTCGAACTCACGGACCGCGAGATGGTGACCTGGCTGAAGTCGGACGCTTAACTGACTGCGCCACCCAGGCGCCCCAATTATCTGCATAGCAGGCAGAAATTCCAGGCAGAGAGGAGAGCATGAACAAAGCAAAGACAAGGAAAACTGAAAGGCACTGGGACTGCAGGCCACTCAGCCACTGGAGTGTCACCCGGAGGATAGAATATAGCTGGAGGCACAGACGAGTGAGTTGGGGGAGGACTGCTGCACCTGTCAAGGGGCACAGACCTTCAGATTTCTTTTCAGATATCAGATCTGAACTGAGCTGATGACTCCCAACCTTAGTCAGCTGCCAGTGCTCCATGGCTGTCCTTTATAAAATTAATGTTTTCTTTTGATAAAACAAACATAATGTACAATTTCTCATTTTCACCATTTTTAAGAATACAGTTCATATTGCTATGCAATCTTCACCACCACATCTCCAGAACTTATTTTCATCATCCAACCAGAAACTGTACTCATCATCCACTAACTTTCATCCCCAGTCCCTGACAACCACCATTCTACTGTGTCTAGAAATGTGACAACTCTAGGGACTTCGTTATAAGTGGAATCATACAGTGTTTTTCCTTTTGTGTCTGGCTTATTTCACTTAGTACATGTCCTCAAGTTTCATCCACGTTGTAGCATGTGTCGGGACTTCCTCCCTTGTCAAGGCTGAATAATATTCCATCGTGTTTGTGTATCACGTTTTGTTTATCCATTCATCCATCAGTGGACACAGGAGTTGCTTCCATCTTTTGGCTCTTGTGAACAATGCTGGTACAAACATGGGTATATAATTACATTTTCAAGATCCTGCCGTCAGTTATTTTGGGTATATACCCAGAAGTGGATTTGCTGGATCATTTGGTAATTTATGTTGCATATTTTGAGGAAGTGCCCTACTGTTTTCCATCGTGGCTGAATCATTGTACTCTCCTACCAGCACTTCTCACCATGGCGTTCCTTTTCACCAGCCTCACTGCCTCCCTTCCTCAGCAGTTTTCCCAAAATATTTTCAATTTCCTCAGTGTTCTTTCTTTCCTGCCTACTATTGCGCGCTCCCCAAAACCAAACCCCAAACCAAAACCCCACCCTTGTCCAGTAGATAATTCAGCCTCACAGCAAAAGTACTGGCAAGATTAGTGGTTTGCAGTGATGTCATGTTTTACCTTTTTTTTCCACTGATCTTAACGCTTTGTGCCACACTTCCTTCCCCTCCAGGTGGCCTAGAACTACTGCAGACTGATTGCAAAGTGGATCTTTGTGGACCTTTAGTAGTAGTTAAGTTCCTGGTACAGCTTTGCTCCCCAGTAAGTTCCAACCTGTGGCTTTTTCTGTCACCCCGTAAAGACGCTCCTTCTTTCTCTGATGGAGGACAATATGAACTAGCTAGGTGCCAGTGTGCCCTTATTTCTTTAGAGTTCTAATTAACTTCAGGTTGATATCAACCAAACTCATCTGGGATGTTGATACCTTAAAAGCATTGAGGAAAGCCTTCACATTGGTCAGAGGGTGGCAAAAATGTGGCGACTGAAGAACTAAGATTTACTTTAAAATGAAAAATGGCACCTGCAAAGCCAGTGGCACTCACTGAGTTTCCTGATAGCAGCTGTGAATCTTTCGGAGAAACGCAAGACAGATGTTGTTGCTTTAGGCAAGGGATGTTATTGATATAAAAAACCAGACAGAGCAGAGCTCCTAGTGCCTCAAATTCCTAGAGCTTTCTACAAGAGGAGTTGGCCTGAGACCAGGCTGAGGTTGTCTGTGACATTGCTGTCCCTGGGGGAGTCTAAAAAGAGTGTGGCTTATCATTTCTGCTTCCTGCAGAGGTGAGGGGCGGTGGAGTGACCCAGATTTTATCAGAATCATGCCAGGGGGATTCAAGGTTAGAACGAACAGAGGCTTGTATAACTGTTCAGGAAAATACAAGAAGGCTCTCCTCATTCTTAGGATGAGGAGGAATGTCTAGGACCCACTGCTCCTCATCAGAAGACAGCAGTATGAACACAACAGGACCCTGCCCATGTTTTGTTTGCTTTCTTTATCCAGGGGCTTGATATCCAAATGATGAAGGACAGAAGGGTCACTGTTAGAGAGGAAATTGAAACCTAAAGTAGAAGAGAAGATAGTTGCAGAGCGAATTTACCTTTACAGATCTAGGCAAGTTAGAGTCCAGCATTCTGGGAGAAATTTGCCAGTGACAATACGTGAACCAGAGCCAGCCACCTCTGGGCAATAATAAAGTAGTTGTTTTCACTTGGGGAGCATGTAACAACCACCTGGGGTCTTGTTAAACAACACACACATCTGCCTCATGCCAGGTGGGTAAAGACATTCAAAAGAATAAGAGAATCCACATAGCTCAAGGCCAAAAAATGTCCTCAATTTTAAAAGGGGAAAAGGTGGATTCAGGGATTTTCCAAGTGTTTCCCACTAGACAGAAGCTCTGTCTCTGACTGTCCTCAGAACTGTGGTAGCATCTCCATCAGCTGAGATGGTCCAGTGGGAGCATCTGAACCACAGTGAACTCAGGCATGACTGTGGGCGGGAGAAAGAGGACATTCACTGCCAGGAAGGACCTTGCTGTCTCAGGCAGCCCCAGTTCAGCTGAGAAGAGCTGTTCTGGTCCTGGGGCTGAACAGCTCTGCTCCTGGCTTTGCACTCCACAGTGTAGGCATGTCAGTGATCAGATCATCATTTTTTTTTATTGTGGTAAAGCACACATAACAAAATTTACTATTTTTAACCCATTCTTGTGTAAAGTTCAGTGGCATTAAGTACATTCACATTGTGGTGGAACCATCACCACCATCCATCTCCCAGACTTTCTCATCATCCTGAACTGAAACTCTATACCCATCAAACACTAATTCTCCATTCCTTTCTCTACCCAGCTCCTGGCAGCCAGTATCTGAATTTGACGAACCCTACTACCAAGTATAAGTGGAATCACACAGTGTTTGTCCTTTTGTGTCTGGCTTATTTCACTTAGTACATGTCCTCGAGGTTCACCCATGCTGTAGCGCATATCAGAACTTCCTCTCTTTTTAAGGCTGAATAATATTCCATTGTATGCATATATCACATTTTGTTTATCCATTCATCTGTCAATGGACACTTGAGTGCATCCATTCTTTGGTTATTGTGAATAATGCTGCTACAAACATGGATGTGCAAGTATCTGTTTTAAATTTTAATTTTAAACACAGTTGTTCATTCCTACTGTTGACAGGGTTCCTGAACTCTCAGATGCAGGAAGATGCTGTGCAAAGTCGTTTTAAATATGTGATCTCATTTAATTCTCCAAACACCTCTGGGAGGCAGGATGTCATTCTATTTTATAGACAAAGCCCAGGTTGGAAACTTGCCAGAGGCCCCATGTTGGAAGGTGATGGACCCTGGGACCCACTGAGCCAGGATCAGCTGAAGCCAGTCTCTGGCTTCTCAGCCTTCTGTGAACACTGAGTGGTTCTGCTGTGACCTAGGTAAAGTGCAGATTCTGTTCCTGCATTTCCCAGGATGGAGACCCTTGATTTCATCAGACGCCTGCCAGGCGATGTCAGTGATGCTGTTGGAGAAAACACCTGTGAGCAGCAAAGATTTAAGTGTCAGGTCTTGTCACCACTCCACTGTTCTGGGAAATGCATTCTTCACTTGCCACTCTGACTGCACACTTGTTGGGGCTGTTCATATCTTTCTTTTCCATTGAATTGACTTTGCTCCTCTGTCAAAGATCAGTTGACTATATTCATATGGGTCTATTTCTGGGCTGTCTCTTCCATTTCATTGATCTATTTGTCTATTCTTTCACCAATACCACACTATTACTTACTGTAGCTCTATAGTAAGTCTTGAAGTGGAGTAGTTTAATCTATGCATTTGGGGATTTTGCAGCTATCTTCCTGTTATTGATTTTTTTTAAGTTTATTTATTCATATTTTTGAAAGGGTTTTCATTTTTTATTTTATTTTTTTAATATTATTTATTGTCAAGTTAGCTAACATGCAGTGTATACAGGGTGTTCTAGGCTTCGAGAGTAGAATCCCATGATTCATTGCTTACATACAACACCCGGTGCTCATCCCAACAAGTGCCTTCCTCAATGCCCATCACCCATTTTCTCCGCTCCCCTACCCTCCCCCATCAACCCTCAGCTTGTTCTCTGTATTTAAGAGTCTGTTATTGTTTGCCTCCCTCTCTGTTTGAAACTATTTTTTCCTTTTCCCTTCCCCCATGATCTTCTGTTAAGTTTCTGAAATTCCACACGAGTGAAAACATATGATACCTGTCTTTCTCTGACTGACTTATTTCACTTAGCATAATACCCTCCAGTTCCGTCCATGTTGTTGCAAATGGCAAGATTTCATTCTTTCTCATTGCCAAGTTGTATTCCATTGTATATATAAACTACATCTTCTTTATCCATTCATCAGTTGATGGACATTTGGGCTCTTTCCATAATTTGGCTACTGTTGATAGCACTGCTATAAACATTGGGGTACATATGCCCCTATGGATCAGCACTTCTTTATCCTTTGGATAAATTCCTAGTAATGCTATTGCTGGGTCATAGGGTAATTCTGTTTTTAATTTTTTGAGGAAACTCCACACTGTTTTACAGAATGGCTGCACCAGTTTGCATTCCCACCAACAGTGCAAGAGGGTTCCCATTTCTCCACATCCTTGCCCACATCTGTTGTTGCCTGAGTTGTTAATTTTAGTCACTCTGACCAGTGTGAGGTGATATCTCAATGTAGTTTTGATGTGTATTCCCCTGATGATGAGTGATGTTGAGCATCTTTTCATGTGTCTGTTAGCCATCTGGATGTCTTCTTTGGAAAAGTATCTATTCATGTCCTCTGCCCATTTCTTCACCAGATTATTTTTTTTTGGGGTGTTGAGTTTGGCAAATTCTTTATAGATTTTGGATACTACCACTTTATCTGGTATCTCATTTGCAAATGTCTTCTCCCATTCCATTGGTTGCTTTTTAGTTTTGTTGATTGTTTCTTTTGCAGTGAAGAAGCTTTTTATCTTGGTGAGGTTCCAATAGTTCATTTTTGCTTTTATTTCCCTTTCCTTCAGAGACATGTTGAGTACGAAGTGGCTGTGGTGAGGTCAAAGAGGTTGTTGCCTATTTTCTCTTCTAGGGTTTTGATGGTTTCCTGTCTCACATTTAGGTCTTTCATCCATTTTGAGTTTATTTTCATGTATGGTGTGAGAAGGTGGTCCAGTTTCATTCTTCTGCATGTCACTGTCTAGTTCTCCCAGCACCATTTGCTAAAAAGACTGTCTTTTTTCCATTGGATACTCTTTCCTGCTTTGTCAGAGATTAGTTGGCCATACATTTGTGGGTCCATTTCTGGGTTCTCTATTCTATTCCATTGGTCTATGTGTCTGTTTTTGTGCCAATACCACATTGTCATGATTATTACAGGTTTGTAGTAGAGGCTAACGTCTGGGATTGTGATGCCTCCTGCTTTGATTTTCTTTTTAACATTACTTTGGCTTTTCAGGGTCTTTTGTGGTTCCTATAAATTTTAGGATTGTTTGTTCTAGCTCTGGTGTAATTTTTATTGGGATTGCATTGAATGTGTAGATTGCTTTGGGTAGTATTGACATTTTAACAATATTTGTTCTTCCAATCCATGAGCATGGAATGTTTTCCATTTCTTTGTGTCTTCTTCAATTTCCTTGTTTTCAAGGAAACTATAGTTTTCAGCATACAGATCTTTTACCTCTTTAGTTAGGTTCATTCATAGGTATTTTGTGGTTCTTGGTGCAATTATAAATGGAATCAATTTCTTGATTTCTCTTTCTGTTGCTTCATTAATGGTACATAGAAATGCAAATGATTTCTGTACATTGATTATATATCCTGCAACATTTCTGAATTCATGGATCAGTTCTAGCAGGATTTTGGTGTAATCTTTCAGGTTTTCCATATAGAGTATCATGTCATCTGTGAAAAGTGAAAGTTTTACTTCTTTACCAATTTGGGTGCCTTTTTATTTTGTTGTCTGATTGCTGAGGCTAGAACTTCCAACATTATGTTAAAATGACAGTGGTGAGAGTGGGTATCTCTGTAGTGTCACTGATCTCAGGAGGAACGCTCTCAGTTTTTCCCCATTGAGGATGATATTAGCTGTGGGCTTTTCATACATGGCTCTTATGATGTTAAGGTGTGTTTTTTCTATCCTGTCTTGAGGGTTTTTATTAAGAAAGGATGATGCATTTTGTCAAATTCTTTTTCTGCATCTATTGACAGGATCATATGGTTCTTATCCTTTCTTCTATTAATGTGATGTATCATATTGATTGATTTGAGAATATTGAACCAGCCCTGCAGCCCAGGAATGGATGCCACTTGATCATGGTGAAAAATTCTTTTAATATACTGTTGAATTCAATTTGCTCTATCTTGTTGAGAATTTTTGAATCCGTGTTCATCAGAGATATTGGCCTCCAATTCTCCTTTTTACTGGGATCTCTGACTGGTTTGGGAATCAAGGTAATGTTGTCTTGAGTCTGGAAGCTTTCCTTCCATTTCTATTTTTTGGAACAACTTGAGAAGGATAGGTATTAACTCTGATTTAAATGTCTGGTAGAATTCTCCTGGGAAGCCATCTGTCTCAGGACTCTTATTTGTTGGGAGATTTTTGGTAACTGATTCAATTTCTTTGCTGGTTATGTGTCGTTCAAATCTTCTATTTCTTCCCATTTGTTTTGGTAGTGTGTGGGTGTCTAGGAATTTGTCTATTTCTTCCAGGTTGTCCAGTTTGTTGGCATACAATTTTTCATACTATTCTCTGATAGTTGTTTGTATTTCTTTTTAAAAAATTTTTTTAATGTTTATTTTTGAGAGAGAAGAGGCAGACATAGTGTGAGCGGGAGAGGTGCAGAGAGAGAGGGAGAGGGAGACACAGAATCCACAGTGGGCTCTGGGCTCTGAGCTGTCAACACAGAGTCCCAACATGGGCTCAATCTCATGGACTGTGAGATCATGACCTGAGCCAGAGTTGGACACTCAACTGACTGAGCCACCCAGGTGCCCCAATAGTTGTATTTCTGCAGGATTCGTTGTGATAAGTCCAATTTCATTCATGATTTTATCTATTTGGGTCCTCTCTCTTTTCTTTTTGAGAAGTCTGGCTAGAGTTTTATCAATTTTGTTTATTTTTTCAAAAAATAGCTCTTAGATTGATGTGTTCTGCTGCGTTTTTTTTTTTATTCTATATAGTTTATTTCTGCTCTGGTCTTTATTATTTCTCTTCTTCTGCTGGCCTTGGGGTTTCTTTGCCGTTCTGCTTCTAATTCCTTTAGGTGTGCTGTTAGATTTTGTATTGGGATTTTTCTTGTTTCTTGAGATAGGCCTGGATTGCAATGTATTTTCCTCTTAGGACTGCCTTTGCTGCATCCCAAAGGGTTTGGACTGTCATGTTTTCATTTTCATTTGCTTCCATAAATTTTTTAAATTTATCCATTCATTCTTTAGTAGGATGTTCTTTAACCTCCATGCATTTGGAGGATTTCCAAATTTTTTCTTGTGGTTGATTTTAAGTTTGATAGCATTGTCATCTAAAAATATGCATGGTATGATCTCAATTCTTTTATAGTTATTGAGGGCTGTTTTGTGACCCAGTATGTGATCTAACTTGGAGAATGTTCCATGTGCACTTGAGAAGAATGTGTATACTGATGCTTTTGGTTGAGAAGTTCTGAATATATCTGTCAAGTCCATCTGGTCCGATGTATCATTCAGGGCCACTGTTTCTTTATTGATTTTCTGTCTAGATGATCTGTCCATTGTTTTAAGTGGAGTATTAAAGTGCCCTGCAGGGGTGCCTGGGTGGCTCAGTTAGTTAAGCACTGGACTTCAGCTCAGGTCATGATCTCACAGTTCATGGGTTCAAGCCCTGTGTTGGGCTCTGTGCTGACAGCTCAGAGCCTGGAGCCTGCTTCAGATTCTGTGTCTCCTCTCTCTGCCCCTCTCCCACTTGCACTCTGTCTCTGTCTCTGTCTCTCTCTAAAAAATAAACATTTAAAAAATTTAAGGGGCGCCTGGGTGGTGCAGTCGGTTGAGCGTCTGACTTCAGCCAGGTCACGATCTAGCGGTCCGGGAGTTCGAGCCCCGCATCAGGCTCTGGGCTGATGGCTCAGAGCCTGGAGCCTGTTTCTGATTCTGTGTCTCCCTCTCTCTCTGCCCCTCCCCCGTTCATGCTCTGTCTCTCTCTGTCCCAAAAATAAATAAACGTTGAAAAAAAATTTTTTTAAAAATTTAAAAAATGTCCCCTGCAATTACCATATACTTATCAATAAGATTGCTTATGTTTATGATTAATTGATTTATATATTTGGGTGTTTCAAGTTGGGGGGCATAAATATTTACAATTGTTAGCTCTTCTTGATGGATAGACTCTGTAATTATGATATAATGCCCTTCATTTTCTCTTGCTACAGCCTTTAGTTTAAAATCTAGTTTGTCTGATGTAAGTATAGCTACTCCAGCTTTCTTTTGACTTCCAGTAGAATGATAGATGGATCTCCAACCCCTTTCAATCTTAAGGTTCTCAGGTCTGAAATTAGTCTCTTGTAGATAGCATATAGATGGATCCTGGTTTTTAATCCATTTTATTGGGGCATTTAGTCCTAATTCAGAGTTATTATTGAAAGATATGGATTTAAAATTTTTAAAGGTTTGTTTATTTTTGAGAGAGAGAGAGAGAGAGAGAGAGAGCATGAGCAAGGGAGGGGCAGAGAGAGAGAGAGATACAGAATCTGAAGCAGCCTCCAGGCTCTGAGCTGTCAGCATAGAGCCCGATGCAGGCCTCAAACCCACAAACCATGAGATCATGACATGATCCAAAGTTGGATGTTTAACCAATTGAGCCACCCAGGTGCCCCTGAAAGATATGGATTTAATGCTATTGTGTTATCTGTAGATTTCATGCTTGTGATGGTGTTTCTGGTCCTTTGTAGTCTTTGCAGTATTCCACTCACAGACTCCCCCTTAGGATCTCTTTCAGGGATGGTTTAGTGGTCATGAACTCCTTCAGTTTTTGTTTCTCTGGGAAAGCCTTTATCTCTCCCTCTATACTGAATGACAGCCTTGCTGGATAAAGGATTCTTGGCTGCATATTTTTCCTATTCGGCACATTGAATATTTCCTTCCACTCCCTTCTGGCCTGCTAAGTTTCAGTGGACAGGCCTGCTACTACCCTTATGTGTCTACCCTTGTAGGTTAAGGCCCATTTGTCCCTAGCTGCTTTAAGAATTCTCTCTTTAATTTTGTATTTTGCCAGTTTCACTATACTGTGCTGTGGTGATGACCTATTCATGTTGAATCTGAAGGGAGTTCTCTGTACCTCCTGGATTTGGATGTCTGCTTCCTTCCCCAGATTGTGAAAGTTCTCAGCTATTTTTTGTTGAAGTAAACCTTCTGCCCCTTTCTCTCTTCTTCTGGAACTCCTATGATATAGATATTATCACTCCTATGATACATAATAATTCATTCATTGAATCAGTTCTCTAATTCTCCCCTCGTGATCTAACATTTTCTTATGTCTCTTGTACTCAGCTTCATCATTTTCCATAATTTTATCTTCTATTTCACTTATTCTCCTCTCTGCCTCTTCAATTCTCACTCTCACTGTATCTAGTTTATTTTGCACCTCATTTACAACATTTCTTAATTCATTGTGACTATTACTTCCTTGATCTCTGCAGCAATATTCTTTGCTGTCTTCTATGCTTTTTTTCAAGCCTAGATCTTAATCTTATGACTATTATTCTAAGTTCTTGATCAGATATATTGTTTACATCTGATTTTGAGCAATTTTCTAGCTGTCATTTATTCCTGGAATTTCTTTTGAGGAGAATTCTTCCATTTCACCATTTTGTCTAGTTTTCTGTCTTTAATGTGTTTTAACAGCTTGTTATGTGACCTGCACCCGAGAGCATTATATTAAAAAGGGGTCAAACGCTGTCCAGGGCCTAGCCCTTCAGGAGGTGTTTTTGGAGTGTGCTGCATGCTCTCTGTTGTTGTGACTCTGGTTACTTTATCTCCTTACTCAAAGTGGTGGTTTGGACCTTCCACCAGGTGTGCTTTGATTTTTTTGTTGAAGTAAACCTGGAAAAAAATGTAAAAAGGGTGGTGGTAGTGGAAGAAGCCATATCCCATACAAAGAGAGAAATTACGGGGTGAGTAAAAAGAAAAGAAAAAAAAAAGTTGACCCGACAGAGAATCAGAGAAAGTACACAGCTTAACCCAGAGAGAGAGAGATGGAAATAAAGAAGGAGATACAGAAAAGGTGTTAAAAGAATAAATTAAAATGTCTGCTTAAACAAACCAACAACCAGAATAGAGAAGGGAAGAAATAAGAGGAAGAAAAGAGAGAAAAAATTATATATATATTAATATAATATATAATATGTTAATATAATAAAAATATATAAAACATACATTAAAATATGTAAAATAAGTTCAGTCAGTGTCAATCTTGCTCCAGTAAATATGCAGTAACCAGGTATGGAGGGTTGTGCTTTGGTGTAGGCATGTCCCGCCTCCACTGTGGGCCCATTGTCCGTGTCCTGAAGCCCCACATTGTTGGTGATGGGGAGAAAAACAGCAATACCCCAGTCTCTCCTCCCCTGACCAGGTGTCCCAGACCACTCTGTTCAGGCCATCCTCAAGTGCCATGGGGGTGCGAACAGGCCAGGTTGTCCTGCTCCACAATCGCCTGAATCTCCCAGAAGCTCAGCTGGGATTCAAACGCCAATGTCTTAAAGGTTGGCGTTCCATCCACCCCAGTTCTGGGGAAGTGCCACTCTGCCCAGCCAGCCAACAAAAGGCCTCAGGCTGGTGTGCACCTGCAGGGTCTTTTGTCCTTGGAACGGCTATATACCTTCTTCCCGCAGCACTCAAGGGAGGGGACTATTCTCTCTGCACCTCTGAGCTCGCTACCAAGCCCAGGGCTGGCTCCTCTCCTCCCCTGGTGCACAGAGTAGCAGTCCCCAGTCTGGAGAAGGCCCACAACCCTGGATCAAGTTAGAAATAGTTTTTTCCTCTTTTTTTTCTGTTCTTCGGTCCGTGGTCCAGAGAAGTTTTCTCTAGTCTGAATCCAACCGTACACTTCCACATCCTCTCTTTCTATTCCTTTTGTCTCTCCACAAAAGGAGATCCCTCCCCTCCATACCTATGCTACCCATTTTATCTCTCCCAATTCGCAATCATGCACCTATGGACGGCTGAGTTGTCCCCGTGTACTCCTAGAGATGTTTCTATCACTCTGTAGCCTGGATTCCTGGAATTTCCAGTCTTCTGGCTTCAATCCTGCTGTGTTTGAGGGATGAGGGAAGTTCGAGTCCCCCTACTTCTCTGTCATGTTGACTCCTCTCTCTCTATTACTGATTTCTAGTTGATCTCATTGTGGTATGAAAACAGATATTGTATGATTTCTATTCTGCTAAATTTGTCAAGGTCTGTTTCGTGACCCAGAATGTGATCTGTCATGGCAAGTGTTCCATATGAACTTGAGAAGAATGTGTATATTGCCGTTTTTAGATGAAGTAGTCTTTAGATGTCCATCATATTCCATTGATTGATAATATTGTTGAATTCAAGTATGTCCTTACTGATTTTCTGTGTGCTGTATCTGTCCATTTTTGATAGAGGGATGCTGAAGTCTTTAACTCTAACAGTAGATTCATCTTTTTCTCCCTGCAGTTCTATCACTTTTGTCTTGTGTATTTTGATGCTGTTATTAGGTACATATACATTAAGGATTATTATGTCTTTTTGGATGATTGATCTCTATCGTTATATGGTGTGTCTGAAATTAGTATAGCTACTACTGCTTTTTGATTAGTGTTAGCATGGTGTATTTTTCTCTATTTATTTACTTTTAATTTCTATGTGTCTTTATACTAAAAGTGGGTTTCTTATAGACAACATATAGTTGGGTCTTCTTTTTTGATATGCTCTGACAATCTCTGTCTGATGATACATTTAGACCACTGGCATTCAAAGTGATTATTGATATAGTTTGATTAATCTCTACTGTACTTGTTACTGTTTTCTATTTATTACCCATGTTCTTTGTTCCTATTTTCATCTTCCACTCTTTTTGTGCCTTTTGTGGTTTTAATCAAGCATTTTATATGATTCTACTTTCTCTCCTTAACATATCTGTTATATATTTCTTTCTTTTCTTTTTACCTTTTTTTAGTGGTTGCCCTAGAGTTTGCAGCACACATTTACAACTAATCCAAGGCTTCTTTCAAATAACACAACACTGCTTTACAGGTACCTTATAATGACAAAATAATCTTAATTCTTCCCTCCCATCCTTTCTATCATTGCTGTCATTCATTTCACTTACATACAAGCATACATCAGCATATACAGATAATATATACTATATATATTATATATATACATGTATGATATATACATAAGCATACATGGTTGGATACACTGTTATTATTATTTTGAATTAATTGTTATCTGTTAGATTAAGAATAAGAAAAATAGCAAGCTTTTATTTTACCTCATTTACTCCTTCTTCAGTGTTCTTCCTTTCTTACATATATCCAAGTTTCTGACATATTATTTTCCTTCTCTCTAAAAAACTCTTGACACTTACTGCAAGGCAGGTCCACTGACGAAAAACTCCATTAATTTTTGTCTGTCTGAGAAAGTCTATTTCTCTTTTACTTTTGAAGAATGTTTTCTCATGGTACAGATTCTAGGCTGGTGGTTTTTCTTCCTTGCAATGGCTTAATTACTCTATTCCACTCTCTTCTTGCTTGCATGGTTTCTGGGGAGAAGTTGGATATAATTCTTTTCTTTGTTTCTCTACAGGTGAGATTTTGATTGTTTTTTCCTCATCTGGCTTCCTTCTGGATTTTTTCTTTATCTTTGATTTTCTGTGGTTTGAAAATTATATGCCTAGATGTAGTTTTTCTGGTATTATCTTACTTGATGTTCTCTGAGATTCCTGGATCTGTGGTTTGGTGTCTGACATTAACTTGGGGGAAATTATCAGCTATTATTTCAAACACTACTTCTGTTCCTTTCTGGTATTCTTATTACATGAATGTTACACATTTCATCCCTTGGATATTCTTTTTTTTTTTAAGTGTTCTCTTTGTTTTTCATGGTTGGGAGGTTTCTATTGATATATATTTAAGATCAGAAATTATTTCCTCAGCCATGTCAAGTCTACTGATGAGCCTGTCAAAGGCATTCTTCATTTCTGTTATAATGTTTTTTTAAATCTCTAACATTTATTTTTGGTTATTTCTCAGGATTTTCATTACTCTGCTTCTACTACTCATCTGTTCTTGCATGCAGTCCACTTTATTCATTAGGGCCTTAGCATACTAATCATAGTTATTTTAAATTCCCAGTTTGATAATTTCAATGTCCCCACTATATCTTATTCTGATGCTTACTCTGTCTTTTCAAATTGTGTATCTTGCCTTTTAGTATTCCTTGTAATTTGTTCTTGATAGCTAGATATTATGTATCAGGTAAAAGGAACTTCTATAAAGAAGTCTTTAGTAATGTGGTGGTAAACTGTGTGTGTGGGGGGGTGGTAGTGGTGGTAGTTTTCTATAGTCCTATGATTAAATCCTAGTCTTTAAGGGAGCCTGTGCTTCTGGACTGTGGACTTCACAAGTGTTTCTCAGGTTTTTTTTCCCTCTCTCTCTTTAGGTGGGAGATGGCTAGAGTGGGCTGGATTTGGATATTTCCCTTCCCCTGGATCATTACACTCTGATAATATCCCAGGAGGTTAAGCTCCAGTTAACAACTTTCTCTTGAGGGTAGGACTTGTCAAAAAGAATAGAATGCTCTGGGTTCTTTCAAAATGCTCCAATTTTCCCTCTTCCTGCCTGAGGCGCAAGGGGATATTACTTTGATATTTTCTGTGAGAACCTGGTCAAACTCCTGGTGGTAAGTTTCACAATATTGTGGGGCCTTTCCGTGACTGGATATCCCTGCAGTTTTTAACTCAGACTTGTCCACACTGAGCCTCTGGTAATTAATCAATTACAGTTCTGGTTTTCCTACCTGGCACTGGTTCCCATGATAGTTTCTGCTTGAGTCTCTGCTCCAGGAATATGTGACTCCCTGTATTCACCTGTCTCTCCAATTTGGGGGCAGCATTTTCCCCTGTGTCCTCACTTCTCTTTCTTATGCAAGATTTGTTGATTGTTCAATATGTTCAGGATTTTATTTATTTTTAGGATGGGGTGGCAACTTCCAAACTCCTTCCATGTGTAACTGGAAACCAGAAATCCACTCAGATCCTGTTTTTATTTAAAAATTTTGATGATTTGTCTATCACAGACTCTTTGCATTAATTCTGAGTTTTAAAAATAAATATTGCATTTGGGGCATGTGAGTGGCTCAGTCAGTTAAGCATCTGACTCTTGATTTTGGCTCAGTTCATGATCTCATGGTTTGTGAGTTCAAGCCCTGCATTGGACTCTGTGCTGACAGTGCAGAGCCTGCTAGACATTCTCCCTCTCTCCCTCTCTCTCTGCCCTTTCCCTGCTCTCTCTCTCTCTGTCTCAAAATAAACTTTAAAAATATGTATTGCATTAATATATATTAATCATCTGGATGACTGAGTGTTTTCCCCCTCCATTATACTTTGTTCACAAGGTGCATGCCTCCCTTAACTGACTCTAGTCCTGACACTGAATTGAAGCTCCTAATTTAAATGGGTTTTATCATTTTTATCCTTTGTGGTTAAAATGTTTGTATAATGTTTAAGAAATCTTTGCTCACTCCAAGGTTAAGATGATATCCTTTAAGAAAATTTATTGTTTGCATTTCATATTTAGAATTATAATCCATCTTAAATTTATTTTGTGTGTAGTGTCAACCTGTGACTTATACACAAAACTTTAAAAGATGTCACCTTGTTATCTTTTGGTTTGTATAGTTTCCTGATAAGAAGTCCCTTGTAATCTTCATTCTTCTGTATATAATATGACATTTTCCCTCTGGCTACCTTCAAGGTAGTCTCCTTGCCTTTGATTTTTAATGGTTTGAATATGATATAGCTAGGGGTGTGTGGGTGCACATGTGTGTGTATGTGTGTGTTGGTACTTATCTTACTTGGTAAAGCTTGTTAAATTTGTGATTTGGTGTCTGTCATTTATTTAGGAAGATTCTCAGCCTTTTATTAAAAAATAATTTTACCGAGGTTCAGGAAGATGGCAGCGTAGGAGGACTCTGGGCTCACCGCGCGTCCTGCTGATCACTTACATTCCACCTACACCTGCCTAACTAACCCAGAAAACCACCAGAAGACTAGCAGAACGGAGTCTCCGGAGCCAAGCACAGATGAGAGGCCCAAGGAAGAGGGTAGGAAGGGCGGAGAGGCGGTGCGCGCTGCACGGACTGGCGGCAGGGAGCCGGGGGGAGGGGCAACCCGCTGGCCAAGCAGAGCCCCCGAGTCTGGCTGGCAAAAGCGGAGGGGCCGGCGGAGTGTGGTCCGACAGCAAGCACGACTTAGCATCTGGGCGGTCATAAATTAACAGCTCTGCTTGGAAAGCGGGAAGGCTGGAGGACAAAGGGAGAGAGAGTTGCTGAGCCCCGGGGCAACAGAGCTGTTTGGCGGGGAACAAAGGCGCTCGCCAGCGCCATCTCCCTCGCCCATCCATCAGCCAAAATCCCAAAGGGAACCAGTTCCTGCCAGGGAACTTGCTTGCTTCGCCCAAACACCCAACGCTGTGCTTCTGCGGAGCCACCCCTCTGGCACCGGTCTGACTCCCTCCCGCTGCCACACAGCCCCTCCTGAAGTGGATCACCTAAGGAGAAGCGAGCTAAGACTGCCCCTCCTGCCCCCGTGCACCTTGCCTACCCACCCCAGCTAATACGCCAGATCCCCAGCACCACAAGCCTGGCAGTGTGCAAGTAGCCCAGACCGGCCACGCCACCCCACAGTGAATCCCGCCCCTAGGAGAGGGGAAGAGAAGGCACACACCAGTCTGACTGTGGCCCAGCAGTGGGCTGGGGGCAGACATCAGGTATGACTGCGGCTCTGCCCACCAACTCCAGTTACACACCACAGCACAGGGGAAGTGCCCTGCAGGTCTGCACCACTCCAGGGACTATCCAAAATGACCAAATGGAAGAATTCCCCTCAGAAGAATCTCCAGGAAATAACAGCAGCTAATGAACTGATCAAAAAGGATTTAAATAATATAACAGAAAGTGAATTTAGAATAATAGTCATAAAATTAACCACTGGGCTTGAAAACAGTATAGAGGACAGCAGAGAATCTCTTGCTACAGAGATCAAGGGACTAAGGAACAGTCAGGAGGAGCTGAAAAATGCTTTAAACGAAATGCAAAACAAAATGGAAACAACGACGGCTCGGATGGAAGAGGCAGAGGAGAGAATAGGTGAACTAGAAGATAAAGTTATGGAAAAAGAGGAAGCTGACAAAAAGAGAGATAAAAAAATCCAGGAGTATGAGGGGAAAATTGGAGAACTAAGTGATACACTAAAAAGAAATAACAGGGGCGCCTGGGTGGCACAGTCGGTTAAGCGTCCGACTTCAGCTAGGTCACGATCTCGCGGTCCGTGAGTTCGAGCCCCGCGTCAGGCTCTGGGCTGATGGCTCAGAGCCTGGAGCCTGTTTCCGATTCTGTGTCTCCCTCTCTCTCTGCCCCTCCCCCATTCATGCTCTGTCTCTCTCTGTCCCAAAAATAAATAAACGTTGAAAAAAAATTAAAAAAAAATAAAATAAAAAGAAATAACATACACATAATTGGTATCCCAGAAGAGGAAAAGAGAGGGAAAGGTGCTGAAGGGGTACTTGAAGAAATAATAGCTGAGAACTTCCCTGAACTGGGGAAGGAAAAAGACATTAAAATCCAAGAGGCACAGAGAACTCCCTTCAGACGGAACTTGAATCGATCTTCTGCATGACATACCATAGTGAAACTGGCAAAATACAAGGATAAAGAGAAAATTCTGAAAGCAGCTAGGGATAAACGTGCCCTATCATATAAAGGGAGACCTATAAGACTCGTGACTGATCTCTCTTTTGAAACTTGGCAGGCCAGAAAGGATTGGCACGAGATCTTCAATGTGCTGAACAAAAAAAATATGCAGCCGAGAATCCTTTCTCCAGCAAGTCTGTCATTTAGAATAGAAGGAGAGATAAAGGTCTTCCCAAAGAAACAAAAACTGAAGGAATTTGTCACCACTAAACCAGCCCTACAAGAGATCCTAAGGGGGACCCTGTGAGACAAAGTACCAGAGACATCACTACAAGCATAAATCATACAGACATCACAATGACTCTAAACCTGTATCTTTCTATAATAACACTGAATGTAAATGGATTAAATGCGCCAACCAAAAGACATAGGGTATCAGAATGGATAAAAAAACAAGACCCATCTATTTGCTGTCTACAAGAGACTCATTTTAGATCTGAGGACACCTTTAGATTGAGAGTGAGGGGATGGAGAACTATTTATCATGCTACTGGAAGCCAAAAGAAAGCTGGAGTAGCCATACTTATATCAGACAAACTAGACTTTAAATTAAAGGCTGTAACAAGAGATGAAGAAGGGCATTATATAATAATTACAGGGTCTATCCACCAGGAAGAGCTAACAATTATAAATGTCTATGCGCCGAATACCGGAGCCCCCAAATATATAAAACAATTACAAACATAAGCAACCTTATTGATAAGAATGTGGTAACTGCAGGGGACTTTAACACTCCACTTACAGAAATGGATAGATCATCTAGACACATGGTCAATAAAGAAACAAGGGCCCTGAATGATACATTGGATCAGATGGACTTGACAGATATATTTAGAACTCTGCATCCCAAAGCAACAGAATATACTTTCTTCTCGAGTGCACATGGAACCTTCTCCAAGATAGATCATATACTGGGTCGCAAAACAGCCCTTCATAAGTATACAAGAATTGAAATTATGCCATGCATACTTTCAGACCACCATGCTATGAAGCTTGAAATCAGCCACAGGAAAAAGTCTGGAGGTTAAAGAACAAAAAGCATGGAGGTTAAAGAACACCCTACTAAAGAATGAGTGGGTCAACCAGGCAATTAGAGAAGAATGTAAAAATATATGGAAACAAACGAAAATGAAAATACAACAATCCAAACACTTTGGGATGCAGTGAAGGCAGTCCTGAGAGGAAAATACATTGCAATCCAGGCCTATCTCAAGACACAAGAAAAATCCCAAATACAAAATCTAACAGCACACCTAAAGGAAATAGAAGCAGAACAGCAAAGGCAGCCTAAACCCAGCAGAAGAAGAGAAATAATAAAGATCAGAGCAGAAGTAAACAATATAGAATCTAAAAAAACGGTAGAGCAGATCAACGAAACCAAGAGTTTTTGAAAAAATAAACAAAATTGACAAACCTCTAGCCAGGCTTCTCAAAAAGAAAAGGGAGATGACCCAAATAGATAAAATCATGAATGAAAATGGAATTATTACAACCAATCCCTCAGATTACAAACAATTATCAGGGAATACTATGAAAAATTATATGCCAACAAATTGGACAACCTGGAAGAAATGGACAAATTCCTAAACACCCACACTCTTCCAAAACTCAATCAGGAGGAAATAGAGAGCTTGAACAGACCCATAACCAGCGAAGAAATTGAATCGGTTATCAAAAATCTCCCAAAAATAAGAGTCCAGGACCAGATGGCTTCCCAGGGGAGTTCTACCAGACGTTTAAAGCAGAGATAACACCTATCCTTCTCAAGCTATTCCAAGAAATAGAAAGGGAAGGAAAACTTCCAGACTCATTCTATGAAGCCAGTATTACTTTGATTCCTAAACCAGACAGAGACCCAGTAAAAAAAGAGAACTATAGGCCAATATCCCTGATGAATATGGATGCAAAAATTCTCAATAAGATACTAGCAAATCGAATTCAACAGCATATAAAAAGAATTATTCACCATGATCAAGTGGGATTCATTCCTGGGATGCAGGGCTGGTTCAACATTCGCAAATCAATCAACGTGATGCATCACATTAACAAAAAAAAAAGATAAGAACCATATGATCCTGTCAATCGATGCAGAAAAGGCCTTTGACAAAATCCAGCACCCTTTCTTAATAAAAACCCTTGAGAAAGTCGGGATAGAAGGAACATACTTAAACATCATAAAAGCCATTTATGAAAAGGCCACAGCTAACATCATCCTCAATGGGGAAAAACTGAGAGCTTTTTCCCTGAGATCAGGAACACGACAGGGATGCCCACTCTCACCTCTGTTGTTTAACATAGTGTTGGAAGTTCTAGCATCAGCAATCAGACAACAAAAGGAAATCAAAGGCATCAAAATTGGCAAAGATGAAGTCAAGCTTTCGCTTTTTGCAGATGACATGATATTATACATGGAAAACCCGATAGACTCCACCAAAAGTCTGCTAGAACTGATACATGAATTCAGCAAAGTTGCAGGATACAAAATCAATGTACAGAAATCAGTTGCATTCTTATACACTAACAAGGAAGCAACAGAAAGACAAATAAAGAAACTGATCCCATTCACAATTGCACCAAGAAGCATAAAATACCTAGGAATAAATCTAACCAAAGATGTAAAAGATCTGTATGCTGAAAACTATAGAAAGCTTATGAAGGATATTGAAGAAGATATAAAGAAATGGAAAGACATTCCCTGCTTATGGATTGGAAGAATAAATATTGTCAAAATGTCAATACTACCCAAAGCTACTACACATTCAATGTAATCCCAATCAAAATTGCACCAGCATTCTTCTCAAAACTAGAACAAGCAATCCTAAAATTCATATGGAACCACAAAAGGCCTCGAATAGCCAAAGTAATTTTGAAGAAGAAGACCAAAGCAGGAGGCATCACAATCCCAGACTTTAGCCTCTACTACAAAGCTGTCATCATCAAGACAGCATGGTATTGGCACAAAAACAGACACATGGACCAATGGAATAGAATAGAAACCCCAGAACTAGACCCACAAATGTATGGCCAACTCATCTTTGACAAAGCAGGAAAGAACATCCAATGGAAAAAAGACAGTCTCTTTAACAAATGGTGCTGGGAGAACTGGACAGCAACATGCAGAAGGTTGAAACTAGACCACTTTCTCACACCATTTACAAAAATAAACTCAAAATGGATAAAGGACCTGAATGTGAGACAGGAAACCATCAAAACCCTAGAGGGGAAAGCAGGAAAAGACCTCTCTGACCTCAGCCGTAGCAATCTCTTTACTCGACACATCCCCAAAGGCAAGGGAATTAAAAGCAAAAATGAATTACTGGAACCTTATGAAGATAAAAAGCTTCTGCACAGCAAAGGAAACAAAACTAAAAAGCAACCAACGGAATGGGAAAAGATATTTGCAAATGACATATCGGACAAAGGGCTAGTATCCAAAATCTATAAAGAGCTCACCAAACTCCACACCCGAAAAACAAATAACCCAGTGAAGAAATGGGCAGAAAACATGAATAGACACTTCTCTAAAGAAGACATCCGGATGGCCAACAGGCACATGAAAAGATGCTCAACGTCGCTCCTTATCAGGGAAATACAAATCAATACCACACTCAGATATCATCTCATTCCAGTCAGAGTGGCCAAAATGAACAAATCAGGAGACTATAGATGCTGGCGAGGATGTGGAGAAACGGGAACCCTCTTGCACTGTTGGTGGGAATGCAAATTGGTGCAGCCGCTCTGGAAAGCAGTGTGGAGGTTCCTCAGAAAATTAAAAATAGACCTACCCTATGACCCAGCAATAGCACTGCTATAAATTTACCCAAGATATACAGGAGTACTGATGCATACGGGCACTTGTACCCCAATGTTTATAGCAGCACTCTCAACAATAGCCAAATTATGGAAAGAGCCTAAATGTCCATCAACTGATGAATGGATTAAGAAATAGTGGTTTATATACACAATGGAGTACTACATGGCAATGAGAAAGAACGAAATATGGCCCTTTGTAGCAACGTGGATGGAACTGGAGAGTGTGATGCTAAGTGAAATAAGCCATACAGAGAAAGACAGATACCATATGTTTTCACTCTTATGTGGATCTTGAGAAACTTAACAGAAACCCATGGAGGAGGGGAAGGAAAAAAAAAAGAGGTTAGAGTGAGAGAGAGCCAAAGCATAAGAGACTCTTAAAAACTGAGAACAAACTGAGGGTTGATGGGGGGTGGGAGGGAGGGAGGGTGTGTGATGGGTATTGAGGGGGGCACTTTTTGGGATGAGCACTGGGTGTTGTATGGAAACCAATTTGACAATAAATTTCGTATATTGAAAAAAAATAATTTTACCTGCTCCATTCTCTCTCTTCTTCTTCTGGAAACCTATTATATATATATATATATATATATATATATATATATATATATATATATATATATATTAGACCATTTGATATTGCTCCATAGTCCTCTTCTGTACGGATTCTTTCTCAGCTGTGTTGAGTCTAGTGATGAACCTTCTGAAGGTATTCTTCATCTCTGTCACGGTGATTTTCATTTCTATCATTTCCATTTGATTCTGATAGTTTTCATCTCTGCTGAAATTAGCCACCAATATTGCATATTCCAACTTTTCCACTGGCTCTTTTACCATAGTGATCATAATTATTATAATTATTTGTTTGATACTTCCAAAATCTGTGTCATATACATCAACTTCTTTGTCTCTTGGAAATATGCATCTTTTATCTCGATTTTTGTATGCCTTATATTTTGTTGAAAGCCTGACATTTGTATGAGCCAGTAGAGACACAGGTGCATAGATTTTATGTCTGATATAAACAAACCCTTCCTTGCACTGAGCCTTTCATGTGGGGGTGTGTCAGTCTAATCAGGAGTTGATTTTGGTTTGAGATTTCTTGTTGCTGTGGCTGCTTTTAGTGCACCACAGACTTAAAATTCCTTTAGTGTGATTCTGTGTTTAAGATGAGCCTGGTTTGCCAAAGGGTTTTTTAAAAATCAATGTCTTCTCCTTTAGCTTTAGGTCTTCCATTTGGACTGAGCCTCAGAGAAATTATCTCCCCACACTCTCAGCCTGTTCTTGCATGAGCTGTTACTTGTCTCTCAATACCCGTTGGCCTCGTGGAGGATGAAAGTCTCTGCTATTTTGATTCAGACTCGATCTCGGGCATGCCGTGTGTTGCTGGGTCTCAGTGGTGTGGTCTTTTCAGTGGTCCTGCCCACCCCAGTTGTAGTTGTGGGCCCAGAACATATTCCTGCCATCCACCAGGGCTGGGGACTTTTTCTGTTCCCTTGTTCCAGCTGCAATGGGGTTTCACCAGTACAAGAAGGGCAGCAAACTCTATCCCTGGAAGTCAAAGCTTTTGTTCTGTAAAGGGATGGGGAAAGGGATCTGGGCAGATTTTGTGCCTTTCTCTCAGTGGCTGCTGTCTTATCACCCATGGTCAGCATTACAAGTATCCCTTCCTCAGAACACTCACAGTCATTGTGCTACTACACTGTGAGGTAAATTGAGAAGAGCCTTTAAGTAGATCCAAGTGTCACCTAAATCTGTGGCACTGAACAGCCCCGGTTCAGCCTTTAGTGATGCATTAAGAATCTTAATCTAATTCTTCTCACTAGTGTCGGGTGGCATCTTCCCCAGGTAAACAAGTGTTTGTCTCTCCTTGGAAATATCTTTTTTGAGATTTTAGGTTCATTAGCTGCCTTGCAACCTCAAATATTTAAGGGGTTCAATAAAAATTGTGAAGTTCTAGATTGTCCTATGTTTTTGTTGTTGTAAAGGTGGGAACTATGCCCTTCCCAGCTTTCTGTATCTATTGAAAAAAGACAATAGGTCCCAAGTGGAGTCACTGTACTAAGTCCCATGTCAGCAGACCAAGAATTAACACCTAACTTAGCTGCAGTTTCAGCCTCTCCCAGGAACCTACCCTTTAACTGGTCAATCTGGAATTACTTGGTCAGCACCATAGAGATAATCCACCCTGTAGACCCATCCCATCCCTCATAGGAAGGTGACCTTGTCTGAAACAATCAAGTTTTTGCTAGAAACTTTATTGTCCTGCTTCCTTATGCTTATAAAAGCCTTTCATTTTTCACAGTTCTTTGGACACCTTTTCTGCTAGGTGGGATGCTCCCTGATTCAAGAATCTTTGAATAAGGCCAACTAGATCTTCAAATTTCCTCAGTTGAACTTTGTTTTTTAACAGACTGGTGGCAGCAGCAGGAACAAAGACTTCCAACAGCTTCAGGGACAATAAGAAACAGAGGCATGGTACCTGCAAACTCTTTTGAGTTCATTCTCTTTCTCACTATTTCTGAGGGATGTGGGTAACTTCCTCTCAATTTTGAGCTCCTCTGTCTTTGCATCAAGCTCCTGATCTAATTGGCTTTATAGTCAGTTCTGCATAGGGAACTGCTGGTAGTTCAGACCATAACTCCCCATTTGTGAACCCAAGTCCTTGGTTCTGTCCCCAGCTCCATGTTAGTAGCAGAATGCCTGTGGTTTAGTCTGAAATTTGTCATTTGTTTGGAATCCTTCCCCAGATTCAAGAACTGCTGGTGGTGCACACAAGGCCTTCTAATGGCCAGTCTGTGGTAACATCTCCTTGGTTACTGCTGGTGTATTAACAAGCACATGAGGTAAAGGTTAATGTGCATCTTGGAAGGCAAAAGCCACAAAATTGGTGTGCATGGTCAAGCAGTTAAAAGCTGCTGGAGCAGTTGATGCCTGGGTGGATCAGTTGGTTGAGAGTCAAACTCTTGATCTCAGCTCAGGTTTTGATCTCAGGGTCATGAGTTTGAGCCACACTGGGTATGGAGCCTATTTTTAAAAAATCTGTTGGAGCACTCACCACCTAACTCAAAGACTACTGTGTTGGGATAAGTTGGTCACAGAACAGGTTAGATTGACACCAAGTCACCTGCTAACCTTAAGAAAATTTCTGTGCAATAAGGTACACTGTAAAACACCTCATACAATGCCCACCCAGTGACACATCCATTTTAGGTATTAATTTGGCTCCTAGGGACCCAAAATCTTAGCTAGAAGAAATGAGCTCCTTAAATATGGGAGATTCAAGTATGCCACCTTCTGGCATACCTGCTTATTTTATGTATAAGAACTGTGCCCCAGCAGTTGTAGATATCTACAAAATGGTGAAATCATACTAAAAACAAGCTGGAGTTACAATGGCCTTTATGGAATATGTTCTAATTTGATAAGATCACTTAAAAAGTATACTTAAAAGCAAGGGTTCCCAAATCAAACAAATTGAATGACATACCTACTTCAATTGGTATACAAAGGCCTCCAAAAGACTTCAATATTCCAAAATAGCTTCATGGAAATATTTGTTATAAAAGGATAATAAAAAATTAGAGCTATAAGCAGTACTTAAAATAAAAGACTGTAAGGCTGATGGGACTCCTACTGCTCCACTCTATCCTTTATAATACTCATTCTAGTAAACCTCTGTCTGAATTGCCTTTCCATTCTGAAGAGACTATTAAACATTGAACTTTTAAAATAAGACCATCCAAGGCTATATAGACAATCCTTTTCAGTTGTCTTTTACTCCTTGGTCAAAGGTCAAACTAAAGGCCATAGGATGGGAAGTCACTGTTCTGACTGAACACATGATCATAGCAGACCACTTTGAAAGGACTTTGGGACAAAACTATTAACAACACCTGCTAAGGTATTGGCTTTACAGATGCCTCCATATCTACTCTCCAGGTGGGCTTCCATATGGATGTCTCCCAGAGTTGATGAGACTGAGGGTTTTCTGGTAAACTGCTACATTATTCCCTTAAATAGCCAAGGGAATCCAAAAATTCAAAGTAATTTAAATCTTTGCCAAATTATGGTAGACAACAGAACCTGCAGATGGGATCCTTGGAAAACTGGCAGCAGCCAGCTAAGGTGAGAATTCTAACCAGAGTCAGCTTTCCTGGATCTCTGTCTGTAATACCGGGTTGAGAGAAGAAATCAAAATATCTTTTGAACCCTCTTTGGGGATACTTCTTGAAGCCAGTGGGTTGTTTAATACTACCAGGAATATTTATTTGTCCTGGCTGAAACCTGGCAAGATATTTAAGGTTCTTATTTTTAAGTACTTCTGTGACCAGAAGTTGGCCAGATTGGAAGCTAATATTCAAAACCTAATAAGAACTTCTTTTTGAGGTCTTCTCTCACAAGCTAAAATGAACTATGTGCCCAGAGGGAAAGAAAACCTTCTAAGGCCTTTGTAAAAGGATTTACTAAAGCATTCTGAAGACAAGCAGCTCTAAATCCAGAACATAGACATCTTTTGATTTCCACTTCAATAGAAAATCTCCCTGTGGGGGCGCCTGGGTGGCTCAGTCGGTTAAGTGTCCGACTTCAGCTCAGGTCACGATCTCGCGGTCCGTGAGTTCGAGCCCCGCGTTGGGCTCTGGGCTGATGGCTCAGAGCCTGGAGCCTGCTTCCGATTCTGTGTCTCCCTCTCTCTCTGCCCCTCCCCCATTCATGCTCTGTCTCTCTCTGTCCCAAAAATAAATAAACGTTAAAAAAAATTAAAAAAAAAAAAGAAAATCTCCCTGTTATAGAAAAGAACATTGAAGATAATGTAGTTGGATGGATGGATCAACCATTTAGATTGCAACCCAAATCTTTGAAGAATGAAAAGCAACTGTCCTTATCTTAAAAATTGTTGCAAAACCAGAAATGCAGTTCCAGAAACAATAAAAAGTCCAACTATCCTCTTTACCCATCCCCCAAATTTCATCTATTAATCTCAAAAAGCTTATATGGTTTGTAAAAATTCTGGCCTTAGGAAACTAGAGTCTTTCTGGTGGGAACTTGTATTCTTTCCCTGTGCCTTTGAGATGTAAATGTTCTACCTGGGTTTCTCCAGGAATTCTTATCCAAGCCATTTCTCTGAAATACCTTCAGGGAGGTAATTCTTATCAGAAGGAAAATAAAAGGGGGGAAGATTATTTGAAACTTAGGTGACTGAAAAATCTTAAGTATCTTCTCCATAAATATTAGAAGAAAAAGCTTTAGCCATCTGAATAGGTGAACTGCTCTCTTTTAATCTAGTGAGTTTTGCATTATCATGTCCATCTCATGGCTAAAATTATAGAATTGAAGCTATAAGGTGTGTGTGTGTGTGTGTGCACGCGCGCGCATGTGTATACTGTAAAATACATGTATTTGGTGTAGATGTGTGATATTTTCTACCTCTGGATGGTATTGCTGAAATTGATTTGCTAAAGAGTCCTATTTAATTGGCTTAAAGAAAATTAAGTATTTATATAAATTAAGTTTCCTAAGACTTTCAGAAATATAATAGGAACTAACCCAATGCCTTTCAGATTCACATTATCTGGGAAAATACTTGCTATTAAAGCTAATTTAAATGTGTTGGTTGAATTAAAGCATATATGTTATCAAGAATGAATATAATTTTGGCATGCAACTTTTATTCTTCCTGGGTTTATTAGTCAAGTAAGTTCATATGATCTATGTTACAAAATTTTTCAAGAAGAAAATAACTTGCTATAATAGATTTTTCATAAGTAATTTAAATATAATTGTTGAGAACAGGTGAACTAAACAGATATAAGTGGGATAAAAACTTTTAGGCAAACTTTTTAAAACGTTTCCTGAAGTCTTTTTGATAACCTGAAACCTTAAAGTTTTACTAAGTCAAATTAAATGATGGATAGTCATTAAATATCTAGATCATTTGCAGATAATATAAAATATTGAAATATTAATTGCTGACCATAGGTTTATCTATTTCGGGCTTCCTTTTGCAGAGGAACTAAAGATATTTGGGTCTATTAGTAAACATGCCCTGTGTCACACCGACAAATTCACTACAAGAAAGCTTGCATTTCCAGAAATTATACGGAGCATTTATAAATCTTCCAATCTACAGAAAGCTAAGAGAAGAGACAGTCCATAATTGTTTATTTCTCAATTTTCACCAGAAATTAAAGTTTTTAAGGGTTACGAATTTTAATAAACTTAATTGAAGCTACTAAAAATAAGTGACCCATCTCCATATGCAAGGAAAGTAGGAGAAAGTATGAGGAATGGAGATATGTTTTGGTTGAAGGGAAAGAATGTAATTCTGTCCTAAAGTAACATTGGTTATTTTAGAATGAGAAAGAGGAAAAACAGGAAAAAATCTGAATGCACAAAAGAAAGTTGTAGAATGTTTATGGAAAAAGAATCTTTGGAAAAAAATTTTAATATGTAGTCAAACTGGCTAAGATAGAATGAATTTAATTAAGTCAAATGAATTTTAATATCAAAAGTCAGCTGATAGAAAAATTAGAATTTGAGTTTCTCTTTGTTAAAAGGACAACTATGCGTTGTTGATGATGTTAAATTAATTAGGTTTAGTTGCTATGTTAAATGACATGGGAAGCATTTTGTGATACAGTGCTTGAAAAAAAATAAAGGCAAATAATGCAGGAAAGGGGGAGACAATAAGGAATTCCAGTGGTGGAGGCGGGAGAGAAGGGGAGGAAGCTGAACTAGAAACTCGCAGTTCAAAGACAACAGTGAAAAGGTAAGGCTGTACAGTCGTCAGCTTACAAAAGCTAGAGCTGGGCCACATTGTCAGCACTGTTGGGAATGCAAGCTGGGATTTAATCAATCATGTAATGCCATCCAGCTAACCAGTAGAAGAACTAAAACAAAATGAGGAATGCTCCAGCAAAGGAGAAGGTGGGTGTGGAGTGGAGCAAAGGGGCCAAATCCTGGCTATTATTTCAGATCACAGTCAGGAAAGAGAGTAGGGATGTGGGCTAGAATGGTGGAGAATCCTGTCAGAAGCACAGGAGGAGCCCTGCAAGCAGAGTGTGGGGGTGTGGGGGAGGGTGGGGCTGCTGCCGCCTTTGCTATTCACTACTTGTACCTGTTTTACCTTTGATAAAAATTTAAAAGAACCCCATATTGATGAGGGATAGAAGCAGAAAAATGTTCTGCTGTTAGCCTGCAAGGCTGACATATAGCTTTCATATTTACACAAGGATCCAATATGTGCTGGTTACTATATTCTTAAAGGTCTCAGGACTACCTGTATATCTCACCAATCGTGGTTAATATCAGACTGAATGATAAGCACCAGAGAAATCGTGGGAAAGTAGTTTTATGAGAAGAAATTCCAAGAAGACGTTTATGATCAAATATTCCCTGCACATCCCCTCTCCCTTGAGCACTAAGCATACAATAGGAAAAGTGCAGCCCTTTCTGCCCACAGGTCATGCTACTTAAATAAACTTACTAAGTTGCACCAACTGTCTCAAGAATGCTTTCTTGACCATTGCACTGACGATCTGGCAATAACATGTGGGTAATTCATCGACACCATTTATGTAGTTACTGTGTGATACAACGTTAAAATGATAAGCAAGAAAATACAGAAGCAGAAGTGTGAAAAAAAGAGAAGAAAGGAGACCTTTGTTGTAAAAACAGGGTCAAGATGACAGGAGAAGGGACAGATGAACCAGGAGTTCAGGCAAGTCCTAAGGACATGTTTCTCTAGAGAAGGAGGAGCAGGGTGATGCCTGATGATGGAATTTTGGCAAATTTAAGAACACAGTTTATCGCTCTAGACTGTCTTAGAATCAACTGAGCCCAGTTTTGTATCCAAAAGATGACTAACCAGGTGCTTTCAGACTGTGTGTCTGAACCACCTAGTCGGCCATCCCCCAGCCTCCAGCTGGATGCCTGACAACCTTCAGCTTCTAGACTCATTTCTAAGGATTGTAACAAAAATCTAAAGTATGTAGAGAGTAGTAGGAAAAAAAATTTCAAGAATGGCACAATGTGTAACAGAGTGTATTTCTAAAAGAATGTCCCTTACAAAAAGAAAAAAAATAAGAAAAAAATCAAGCTGAAATAAAAGCATCTCAGAATGTATCTAAAAAAGAAAATCTGTCAAGTTCTCCTTAGCTTTTAATCTCCAAATACTTAGATAACTTAATGAGGAGGGAACAACACTTAAAAATTGTTCTTCCTTGACATAACTCTACCATAGTTAGGAATAATCATCTTCAAGATCTAGAGCTATTTTCTCAAAACCCCATCACCTGTCAAAATGCACCTGGCAGAACCTCTCTGGAGAGAGGGCCCCTTAGCCTGTCAGGTGAATTCTTACAAGGTGTTTCTTCTCTTAGCTGGGTAAGAACCTTGCATTTTGGAAGACATGGTAAGTAACACAGAATGATGCAAACAACTAAGTACTTGCAAGAGAACAAAGTATTCCGGTAAATTATTTAATGAGCTGTTTTGTCTAAAAAAAAGGAATTGGGGTGGGACACTGACAAAGGAGGATAAGCTGCACAGAGTGTCATGAAATCCTCAGGAGAGGCGTGATCTGTGGTGCAGGAAACAAGTTTGAAAAAGAATACCGCAGCTCATTGCATGGCTAAGGAGAGGGGGCTAACATTCATTGAGCACCAGCCTTGTGGGGGCACTGTGCCACTCTGTGCGGGGCTGTCTGGCCTGCTGGCACACCTCTCAGCTGTCTGTTCCCTGCTGAAGGAGAGAGGTTGGAGGCAAGCCTAGCCTCTGTGTGACCCTACAAATGATAACAGTCAAACATAATAGTAAACATAATGGTTACATGTATGGAAAGCTTACCATCAGCCAGACACTGTTCTAAGTGCTTTGCATACATTAACTTTAGTCTTTGCAACAAGTACATGAAGGAAGTAATTACCCCATTTCACAGATGAAGGACCTACGAACCACTAGCTACGAATGTAAAGGAGCCAATTGGTTTGGTTCGAGGTTATGTGCTGTGCCTTGGTATAAGATCATATCTTGTACAAGATAGCATGCTGGGTCATAACGTGTCTAAGCAAACCTCCCAAATTGTCCTCAAACACAGTGGCTCACCTGGAAATGCAAAACTACCTATTTGGGAAGCATCTTCTCTTGTTGGTCAACTCAGCCTCCAACATTAGTCACTTTTTCTGAAAAAAGAATGCTAATCCCTTAGTTTCTTTCCCCACTACTCCTGTTTATAGGTGTTCTGTGGGCCATCTCCATTTTCTGTAGCTGCCAGAGACTTTTAGAGTGTAAAAAGACCTGAGTGACTACCGAGGGAATAGGACAAAGTGAGGATGGCAGGCTAGAGTGGTACTCTCAGGGACAAGCGCAGGTCTGTAACTGAGGCAGGTGGATAAAGTGAACAAGAAGAAAATGGAGGAAGCCAGGCACCGTTGGGGGTATCTGGGTGGGCCCAGCAGTGGTGGGTGCCCAGCCTCCAGTCTCACTTCCAGGATCACTGGAAGTGGTGCAGTGTCTCTGCCCCGACGTTGTCTTCTGCTGGAGGTCAATTCTACGTCTCCCTTTATCTTTATTCAAACATTACTTCATGGTTCCTACCTCTGCATGGTTATACTTGTAAAGCCACGGCTTTACAAGAGTGGATCAGAGAAACTCAGCCTCAGTAACAAAAAGAAATTTCAACATAATTTCTTGTACCTTTAAATCTGTGACAGGGATATTTAATCTGAACCAACCGCAGCAATTGTTTAAAAATCCCCCTTTTCTCCGTTGTTGGTGGGAACGCAAACTGGTGCAGCCACTCTGGAAAAGAGTGTGGAGATTCCTCAAAAAATTAAAATAGAACCACCCTATAATCCAGTAATTGTGCTGGTAGGTATTTACCCCCCAAATACAAAAACACTAATTCAAAGGGATACATGCACCCCAATGTTTATCATAGCATTATTTATAATGGCCAAACAATGGAAGCAGCCCAAGTGTCCATCGATAGATGAATTGGATAAAGGTGTGAATCTATCTATCTATCTATCTATCTATCTATCTATCTATCTATTCAGCTGTAAAAAAGAATGGAATCTTGCCATCTTGAAACGACACGGATGGAGCTAGAGAGCATTATGCTAAGTGAAATAAGTAAGTCAGAGAAACACAAATACCATATGATTTCATTCCTATATGGAATTTAAGAAAAAAATGAGCAAAGGAAAAAAGACCAATCAAGAAACAGACTTTTAACTGCAGAGAACAAACTGATGGTTGCCAGAAGTTAGGGGGGGGGAGGGAAATGGGTGAAACAGATGACGGGGATTAGGGAGTGCCCTTGTGATGAGCACTGGGTGATGCGTGGAAGTGTTGAACACCTGAAACTAGCATAACACTATATGTTAACTGTATTAGAACTTAAATAAAAACTTAATTAAGAAAATAAAAATCCCCCCTTTCCCAACAATTTATATTTAGGTGAACACATAGTTATCACCTACTCCAGGAGGTGCACTGCTATAATAGTAGCCCTGGGACCCGTGTTCTGGTCAGGGTTCGGTTGCAGCAGCAGAGCCACAGTGAGTAATAGAGAACGAGGGGTTCCCCGCAGAAGCCACACCTATGTAACTGTGGGAACCCACAAGGGAGACTGCTGACGGTGCAGCATCTGGTGCTGGCCAGAGGTCTGTCACACAGGCAATCGGGAGGAAAGCCGAAAGTCACGTGAGAGAGAGAGCAAGGACAAACCGCACCCCTGTCTCTCACCACCTCCAACCTCAGCCACAAGATTGGCCTGCAAGAGAAGCTGTGCCCATCTGCACAGCACTGCCCATGTTCCAGGCTGGGGCTGCAGGGGCCAGCCTGCTGCCCCAATGACACAGCCAGCTCCTCGACCGAGGTGAGGGCACGGTGGTACCCGGCCTTCCACTGACCATCACAGCATCAGGAAGAGAGCAGCTTCTTCGCCTCTGCCTTCCAAACCTTGCACACCTCTGTCTGGTGCGGACCTTAACTGAGAAACATCCAGGAAAAAGAATTCTGGGAAACAGAGCTCCTGCTTAGCTAAGTCAACACAGGGCAAAGTCACCGAAAGAAAACACATAGGCTGAGAGTGTCTCCGGCAAACCAGGGGTATGATCACTCTACTGGTACACCACAGCTCCTTCACAACTCCTCAGAGCCCCTCTCTGAGTCCTTGCCCACCCACCCCTGTCCTGTCTCCTGCCACCTCCATTTCCTTTCTGGATCACAGACCCCAAAGACCTGGCCTGGAAGATCCTCAGTGAGGGCCCTCAGGGTCAGAGCTGAGCTCCAGCAGCCAGGAAGAAGGAAAGGGCTGTGGAGGGCCATGCTTTAGCAATTTCAGCCTCCTCATATTGGGACATAATTGGGCAGTTTAGGATATTGTTGGGATAAGTGCCCCTCAATTCTTACTGTGTACTGTTACTTTTCAAACTTGCATCACTTTGCCACTTGTTTAATGTATTTAATAAACGTTTATTTAGTGCCTGATTTGTTCTGGGCAGTCAGTGTCCGGTACTAGAAGGGAGGAGTCCTGGGTCATCGGTGGTGTGTCCTTAACAAGTGCCTGACTGTCCTCAGCAGGTGTACGGAATGAATGAACAAAGGAATGAATGAATGAATGAACAGAAAGAGAGCTCTGGAAAAATGAGAACAGCTTTCTGGGGAGGTTTGTCATTTTATCCGTGAAAAGCGTGGAGAACTGCTCTGACTCTTTTCTTTGCCAGCAATCTTCCTTAGCGTGGGCCACTCGTGTGGGGTAACCCCTTGTGGGTAATACAGGCACAGAGCCCCAGAAGCTCTATGGGTGCTCTGACTCTGAATTTTGCTGCTAACGTGAATTTAATTCAGGACCTTAATGGTGTTTTAAAATGGCTTTTATATTTAATTATAGATAACATAGGTAAGTATAGGCAAGCAATTACTTAAAGGCAAGCAGACACAGGAAATCCAAGAGCACTAATAGGTTTCTAATGACCAGTTATTTATTGTATTGCAAGTTTAATTAAATTGCTTCCTTCAAATGCAACTCATTGCTGATTAATAAAAATATGTTTTCTATTTACGTGACATGAATGCTTAGTATCCCATCTTACTTTGCAGCCAAAATAAGACTTCATAAATGTGAGTGCAAATTATATTTAACTTGTATCAATAGATTAGAGGCTCAGCTCTACTAATCCTGATGCAATTAGGTGAACTTAAAAAGACATTGAATCAATTTTCTTTTCCTGAAGATAATAGTCTTGGGAATGATTCTTATATTTTTCTATGGTCCTTATGTTCGTATCATTATAAAAAGAACCTTTGATCTTAAATTCTGCTACCCCATATATGGAAAACTGGGCACACGAATCCCACAGTCCTCCTTCCCTTTGGCTCTATGACAAAGTTCAGAATAGACCCTGAAAATAGAAGCCAGCCACTTCTGCTAAGCAACACAGTATCTTTCCTCTCAGAGACTAAAGAGCCCAGGAGGGTCCCTTCAACTGCCTTCCTGTTTCTCCAAGTCTTGTTTGCAACAAAGTCTAGAAGGTACAATAGGGATGTTGGAATCTAATACATGCAGGCATTTTTGTACAACAGGCATAAAGTGGATTATAAATGAAATCCTACTTGCCCAATAACACCTGGTATCTATCCTCCTGGGATACTTGGTAAGTAGGATTTATTGCTTGCCTTCCTGGCAAGTAGCAACAACTGTGAGTGGGTGGGAATGCTCCAGGGACAATGGAGTTAGGATGCTGGAAATTACAATAAGGTCTGATTGACTCTGAACCATTAACACTGGTGAGTGGCATTTACCATGGTTGGAACTGGGCAGAGTTCCAAGATATCCGTATCCTTAATCTTGGGATCACTTACCTATAGCACAGAGAGACGGCCAGGGGATGGGGGGGCTCCTGTCCAAGTCCTACCCCAGAGCCACAGGGTTGATCAATATCATCATTCATCAAAATAACACCTGGAACTGATAGGGATATCCTCTCCACTCCTGTATTGGCAATGCTTAAAACTTAAATATACTATTGTGAGAATTATAGACTCTTAGAGTCATAGGGACCTTGATGGTTAATGGGCTCAATCTCTTGGCCAGTGCAAGAGTTCCATTTGCAATCTGTGTCAGAGCCAGTTGGCTGGTCACTAAAACCTCAGGTTTCTTCTTCCATGGTGTGGAATTGTCTTGGGAGGCAGCTATGCATACCTTCTTGCACCAGGTGAGATCAGGTGGCTAGCTCACACCTAGGGATGGAGGTGGAGGTGCTGTGTGTCAGTCAGGCACAGTCCTCAGGCTGGAGGCAGAGGGGTCGAACACTGCAGTGGGCAGAGCAGCACGATGGAAGGTGTGGGGTCCTGCATCACCACCCACATCATCACCCCTACCAGCTGGGATGGTCACATTGGACATGAGTCAGAAACAAGCTTGTATTGTGTTAAGACATGGAACATTTGGGATTTGTTTATAACAGCAACTGGCATTACCCTAACTAATGCACAGATGATGATTCAGTTACTGCTTGAATATTTTTGTGCTGAGAAACTTCCTGCTTTAGAACACAGTCCACTCTATTTCTGAATGAATAGATTACCATCCTTTATCACACATCGAGATCCCCTTCCCTCTACCTTCCACATACTGGCCTTGGCTCAGCCACACAAAATGATACAAGTCCCATTACTTACATGTAGATCTGTATTTACAAAGGTTTATCTGTATGAACAGTTGAAATACAGCTGTGCTGTGGGAACACTAAAGCACTGGGTGGTGCTGCATACCCATTACACCTCTGAGCAGTTGAATATCAGCATGAGATGAGAGCAAGTTATGATTGGTGCCAAAGGGTAGTAACCAGAGTCCAGAACAGTAAAATATACAGCCTCAAATATAAACTCTGGCCCCCGCTGCATTTACCCTGGGTCTCTCTCGTCTTCTGCAGGATTTCAGAGTAAACCGTCTCTAGAATGAGGTTGAAAACCCATTGTATTTGAGAGATGATATTTTCCCAGTAAAAGGGCTATAGCAATATTTTAAGTCTTATAAGTTCTTCTAAAATCTTGTCACTCTCCCATCAAGAGGTGCAGTGTATTTTGCCAGCCCTTTAACCTGTGCTAACTGTTGTGACTACTGCTTATGACTGTCTGCATGAATGGGGTGCAGAAGCAATCTGTATGACTTCTGAGGTGACAAGGCTTCCACCTCCTCGCTCTATGGGGATGCTCACCTTGGGACCCAGGCCACATGGAGAGGCTGCATGTAGGTATCTGGTTGACAGCCCCCACAAAAGTCAACCAGCACTGACAGCCAGGAATGTGAGCCTTCTGGCTCTGGTCCCCTCCTTCAAACTGAATGGAGGAGACACACACTATTCCTGTGGAGCCCTGCTCAAACAACAGATGTGTGAACAGAATAAATGGTGCCGTTGTTTTAAGCCTCTAAATTTCAGAGTGGCTTTTTACATGGCAATGGATAACTGGAACACTTCGCTATGACATCCTATGATAAGGCCTACAAACATTGCTTCTGTTCTGGGTAAGAGTGAGCACACCAACAGAGCTCACACCAGGTCTGCCAGATGATTTACTAGAAAAAAAAAAAGCCATAATTTCAAATATTTTTAGAGTTACGTGGTCAGGGACCACATTCATTTCAAGTTTCTTAGATCAGGGAAAGTAGGTAAAAGTTATTGGTGAGTGCAGTCCAGGTACGTGGAAGGACTTTCCAGGTTGTGGACTGAGGCTGGCATATTGTCTGTCATTGGCAATGACCATGCAGAGGTGAGTGGCCACCATGCTGCAGGGGTGTTGGTATGAGGCATAAAGGCTGGATGAGGGGACATTCTGAATTTGATTCTATGATTCTGTAACTGAGTGACCTTTGCTGCCTTTACAAAGCTTTTCCTAGAAGGCATCATCCTAGGCACACCTGAGGCTATGACCTGGCTTTTCAAGGAATGTCTGAGATCTTTCTGTTGATGGTGGCTCTGAGGAAATGCCAAGAAGGGTTTGCCAGCCCTGGAGTCTCTGGAAGTGACATCCATTGAGGCACATGTAAATTTTCAATATGCATTTTATTCTAGAAAGGTCTATGTATTTCACCACAGCTCAGAATAAAAACAACTCTTGGCAAATTCACAATAGAATTCTAACCTTTCCTGAGAAGAAGCCAAATATCATTTTATCTGTGAAAAGATTCCATTACTCTTTCTCATGAGATTGATTATTCTACTTTAGCTCTGTATCTTTCATAAAGAGATTCACATTTTTCTAGAAAACACATCAGTATTATTTATAATTGACAACTTCTCCTTGGATGATTTAGGATGTACTTCTGCCAAGACATGAACTTAGATATTAAATATTATTCAATGTCAATTATGCTATGATTATTCTGGAAGCTTTTTTTATATTCAATTTTTACTCATTTTGCTTATGCTGTAATTTAAATATGGGATTTTCTTTATTGTATTGAACATATTACCAATGCAGTGCTTTAGCTTAATAACTGTACCATGCATATAAGTTTAAGTACTTTCCAAGTTCTTGAGCCAAACTAAAATAAAGTGTGTTATGTCTCAAAATTGGAGAAGAGAATTTATTATAATTCTTTTGAAGACTGTGAAAGAAAACAGACAACTGCAGGATTATTTTTAATTCCCAAAAAGAATTTGAAATATTTTTGTCACAGTGCTATGGAAACTACAGTCAGTAACAAGGCGATACCTCATCAGAGTAAAATGTTCGTTGCCTTAGATATTTATTTAATTGAATGATCTATTTCATCAGTTTGAACAAATTCGTGTTCAAATGTTAATGTTCCAGGTAATCACTTCAGTCTCCACCTGAGCAGATTAAAATTTGTCTCAGGACCTCCCTCTGCATTGTCCAAGAATTACCAGCCTAAAGGGGGCTGGCTGTTTCCTAAACATGCAGTGGGAGAACCGGAGGCTGTAAGTGCCTGCCTGAGGCCTCCAGCACCCGCTGCCTCTGCTCCCCATGGTGGCCCTGCTGGCTTCAGGCATCCTTCAGGATGCTGTTGCCTTGCCTCTGCTCATTTGGGAGAGAAGAGGGGGAACCCAGTGTATGCTCACTTGGCATGATCCACCAGGTCTGGGGTCTGGGCTCACTCACTTTCAGAACAGGGGCAATTGTAACTGGATGACCATGAGACATTCCAGCAGCCAGTCCCTCTCCTTGGGCCACCTCCCCAGGTGGCACCTCTTGAGTTACCCTCACACATGCGCCCATTGTCCCTCCAAGATGCTGGTAGGGAGGATCTTCCAGCCTCAGCCAGCTCAGCTGGGTTAGCTGACCCATGACCATCAAGACCTAGGTCATCAGACCACCTTCACTTCTTTTGATGGGGGATTGCTTACACTCTGGGTGGCTTCTCCTTCCAAAGCACTATTCAGTCAAAACAGTATCTTGATGAAGGGCTGAGGAGACTATGGAAACTGGCTGACAACCTCTCAGCTTTATATACCTAGAGATACGGCAGGGGGGCAGGGGAAGTGGGGTGGGGAGGATAGCTTTTGTCAAGTCACAGAAACAGTCCTACTGACTTTCCACATACAGCAGATACCTGTCTCACCTGTCTATAACCAGTCGGAGCCTGCAAGTATTTCTTCCCAGTACAGAAGGTGCCTTGCTGCCTCACCTACAGTCAAGAAAGTGCCAACTCACATGGGGCAGTTTATGCAGGCTAAAAAGTAGTTCAAATTCTGGCAAAGTAGGCATCCAGGTATCTCAACATTAAGAAACAAAAGTGAGCTTCTGTGGAGCAATAACATATCCTGTACATGGACTAATGACATTTACACCGTAGTGACCTGGGACGGTTGCTCTAGTGAAGTAAATGCATGGCATGTATTTTGCAAGCTTGAGAATGTTCCTGTCACCCTCTCTGTAATGGGCAGGGCAACATTTGTGTAGCACTAAATCACATCTGTGAAGCATTTTGGACTCTGCAGATGGAAAGTGTTAGGAGCAACTGAGAGTGATAGATGAGACCCCCTGGTGCAGGTTCCTCCCTTGTCCTCCATGTAGGAAGTGGGAAAAACTCTTCCCTGCAGGTTCCAAGGAAGAAACCGTGCTTGCTCTTTTCATTGAAGCTTCATCCATCACCTCCAGGAAAATGACTCCCAGACTCACATCCCCAACTCTATCTCCCTCCGGAGCTCTGAATCACATCCCTAACTTCCAGACATCTGCACCTCCCTGGCCTGCCAGCACCTCAAACTAATGTGTTTAAAATAAAACTTGTTATCTGGCCCCTTAAATTGGGCCCTCCAGGCTCACTTTTTCAGGGGAGGGTCTCCATGATTCCTCTTGATCTTCTTCCTCCTGCATCTACCCAGTGAGAGGAGGCATTTATTTTTATGTATGTATTCAACAAGTGTTTACTGAGTACCTACTGTGCTTGCTTGTGGGGGAGGATACAAGCTTAAATCCAGATCCTCAAGGAGCTTCGATTCAGGAAAGGCAGACAAAGCATCTGTGTGGCATGAGAGAGGGATAAAATCAAAATGAAGATTAAATATATACTTTTGAAGGGAAATGGAGGGGAACACGCTTTTGGTGAAGAGGGTTTACGTTTGTTGAGTGCCCACCCTTTGCTCGGTATATTGTACACTGCTTTGGTTTGGGTTTTTCCCCAGAAGCAGATCCCAAGGGAAGGATGGGAGGCAAGAGGTATGTTTAGGAGAGGGTCCTGGACAAGATCTGCAGGGGCGTGACACACAGAGGGGGAGGTCAGTCAACAGGGTTGCACTGTGGGCACTCGAAGCTAAACTCATGGGGGATTTGGGGGAGGCAGTGTAGGGCTGTCCTTCCCAAGGGGCAAGAGAACTGTCCTCTGCCATTGCTGAGGGTCACCCTGGCATTTAGAGCTGGTCACATGCACTTGAGCAGAGAAGACTCCATGTGGTCACAGAAATCTCCTAAGGGCAGAGACCCCCAGTTTAGTAATGGACTGGGGCAGTGAGGGTTGAGAACATGTGATCAGAGCCTTGACAGCCTCCACCCCATGAACATTGTCTTACTGAAGCCCCTGTCAAAATGATACAGCAGGTTGAACTCATCTCATTTTGAATATGCAGGCTTGGGCAGCCTCAGTAACTTGCACAGACAGGGAACTGGTCGCGATAGAAAGAGGCTTGACCTTATGCCTGTTTGACTCTGCAGCCCACAATCTTGGCTCAACAGCACTAGCTGGGAGACATAGCAGGCTGCATGGAGGAGGCACTAGAGACAGTTGTGGATGTGTGTGGCTCTCCTGAAGCTTGCAGGTTGACATTGCAGGTTTCAGTCTTGGTTTCCAGTTAGTAATACCTTCACACCTGCCTTTTTTCCTTTGCTGACTAGTGGGGTGACCGCTTGCTCTCACTGCCATTTCCAGTTCTTTTCCGACTCTCATGGCCACTCAGTGTCTGTGTTCCTCTCTGTTGCTTTTCCTCACCTCCCCTGCAGTGCAGTGCTCCCCAGGGCTCTGCCCTCTGAAAGCTTTCCTCGCCTCTTCTCCACGGATGAAAGCACTCCCTCCCCCGGGGTCTTCCTGCTGCCTAGAAGCTGCTGATTTCAAGTGTGCATTTTCAGCTCTTGCCTTATTCATGAGCTCCAGGGGTTGCGTGGATATAAAAGAGATTCTGGAGTTCTGCTCTTTGAATGCGAATCCTGACTCTTCTACTGGGTAGCTGAGGGACCCTGGGCAAGTTACTTATCCTCTCTCTGCCTCAATTTCCTTGCCTGTAAAAGGGAGGCAGTACATGGATTCAATGTCAGTGTGGGGCTGTGCCAACAGCTGGTTCTCATTCTGTGACCATACTTGTTTAGCTATTGTATTTCCATCTGTTTGTTGCACATCCTCCTGTAGGGCCAAAGGTCCTTAGCACCTGGGCCCCTACTCCCATGCTATTTTATTTTTTATCTCTATTTTTAAAATTACGGTGAATTATGCTTAACATAAAACTTACCATTTTAACCATTTTAGGTATTCAAGGGCATTTAGTTCATTCATGTTGAGGTGCACCTTACGTCATCTGTTAACCAATGAGCTCCTATCTTGTGTCTCCCTGGTTCAGATTTCTCCTTGCCCCAGATGACTGCATTTCAGGGCCGTGCAACTTTCTAAACATTGCAATGCCCTGGGAGAGACACTTGATGGCTCTTCAGGGCCCTCAGGATCCAACCAATCTTTGACTTTCTAGTGCTTTCATGCTGTGTCTTTGACTACATACTCTCCAAACCCATCGCTCCCTGTTCTGCCAGTGAGGTTTCCTCTTGATTCCTCACACTCCACCTTTGACCTTATAGATGATCTTCTCTCTCCCTTGAGGGTTGTCTCCTCTCCTTCATCCCAGGCAAGTTGAGTCTATCCATGAGACTGAAACACCTCCTCCCTGGAACACTCCTGGCTGACTCTTCCATTGTCCTTCATGGTAAAATGTTTCAGTAGGGGGCCTGACTTCAAAAATAGACTTCATATCCTGAAGATGGATTATGATCAGCCTGCTGATTCTCTGGGGCGTAGGACAGTGCTCTACCAACTGAATGGGTGCTCGCATAGATGGATAATAGACTCAGGGCTAATTATACCAGAGGGCTTGCTCTGGAAATCAGAACAATAGATAATGATTTGGAGGGGCAGATTTTGAATGGAGAGAAGTCTATGTGCTTTGCAGAGAAGGGAGAACTGATGTCAAAACTAAGGTGTTTGTTGGGAGGGTCCCAGGCCTGCAGACGGTGTGTTTGGGTGTGGCTCCTGCTTGCCTTCTCTCCATGCATTACAGATGCAGACATTATAAGTACTAGAAGCCATGAGTTCCATAGCTATTAGGAGCCTTGCTGTTATGACTTCATGCTCACACACACAGCACATACTATATGAAATTAATTTTGAGGAATTCATTTCTTTTTATAAAAAGAAAGCACAATAGAAGTTCCAGATCTCAGATGCTGAAAAGCATTTGTTATGATCTCATATGGTCTTGGAGTGAGAGGGAATTTAGAGGTCAACTGGTTCAGCCCTTTCAAACTCAGTTTAGTCCAACTCTGCAGGTATATATTAAATGCCTACACTGCTCAGGACATTTTTTGACAGGTCTTAATGACCAGTAAAACATAGTATTTTCCCTTGAGGAGTTTGTGGGCTGGTAGGGCTACAAGATTGCTATAAAATAAGTATAAAAGTAGGGAAGAATATGAAAGATTCAGGAAAAAAGGGCCAAGCAGATTCACAGGAGAGGCAATTAGGAAGGACTTCCTGGAGGAAATGGTCTGTGAGATGGATGGGTTTCTACAGGTGCAGAGCGATGCAGCACAAGTTATACCCATGAGCAAGGAAATATGGGTTTGGGAAAGAGCTTGGAAGATGAAGAGTCACAGCCTATGGAAAACCAGTGGGGGGTAGGGGGAGGCAGCATCCTTGCATCAGGAAGCAAAGCTGGTTCCACAGTGAAGACTCCACAGTGGATGGAAAGAGGAGAGGCTGTGGACAGAAGTGCTATGGTACAGTTAGAGATAGTAACAGGGATATAGGAGGCACTTGGGGGCATACACATCCATTATGATGTTAGGAAGCTGAAAAAAAATTCGTGACTAGGTACATATAAGAGACTGGGTTAGGGGAGGCCTCCAAGGTTGGCTTCTGTCTTAAACTTGGGCACTTAGGTTAATGGTGGGGTCAGGGGAGCCACAGGATGGTGTGGTTTGGTTGAAATTCACTTGGTTGCATGTGACAGAAACCCAGCCCAAACTGACTTAAGCAAACACAAGATTATAATGGCACATGGATGCTTTAGGCACAGCTTCCTTTATGAACTCCCATCCCTGCTCTAGCAAGAGCTATCATTATCTATATGTATGCCAAATCTCAGGACCTGCTGAGTGATGTGGCCACCCTGGACTAATCATCTCTAGGGGCGAATGATTCTGATTGACCAGCCTTAGCCCCCGGGCCTGCTGGGGACATGGGTGCAGGTGCAGTGAGCAGCCATCTATGAGGGTCATGTGGACCAGGGATGGGGGGCTCCCCAAAGGAAGTAGTGCTGGGCTGAACAGAGGTGCTTTAATGAGATTCTTTACAGACATAATTTGTGGCTGAATTCTTTCTTTTTGGGATCCTACTTCCTAAGACTTCTGACGCTGTTGTTGGACAACTCAACCTTATTAGAAAGTCTTTCTCTATGTTTAGCTGAAACCTGCCTCCCTGTAACTCTAATTCACTTTAGTTTTCTTCCTAATAACAAGGCAAAACAAATATCCCTTCTAACATTTTATTCAATTGTGGAGATTTCAAGAGCCTCTAAAGAGGTGAGATTAGAATTTTTTTTAATGTTTACTCATTTATTCTGAGAGATAATGGCAGAGAGAGAGAGAGAGAGAGAGAGAGAGAATGAATCCCACAGGGATCAAACTCATGAACCTTGGGATCATGAGCTGAGCTGAAATCCAGAGTTAGACACTTAACTGACTGAGCCACCCAGGTTCCCCAAGAGGTGAGATGCTTTGGCTTTTAGTTTATAGGAGAAGTAACTGAGGTTCACAGCAGTGATGTCACTTGCCTGAAGGAGCCCAGAGACAGTCTCTCCTCACTGCATCACATTGCCTGTACTGGTCCGCAGGCTCTGCTTTCACACAGCACCTAATGTACAACACATACAGAAACTATTTATTGAATGAATGAACAGTGCTCCAGATGGCTCACTTTGATACCTTTCTAGCATGAAGGCCAAGCTGTTCAGCATGGTAACAATTGTTGCATATTGAGGGCCTTCACTGGTTTCTGATTGATAATAAATAATTCATATTAGTTACAATACCTTGTTATAAACAACAGAAATGGATTCTGGCTGATTTAATAATAAAAAAAGGAACTAATTAAGGAAAATTGGGACATCCATAGGATCACCAGGAAGACTGGCAAAGTAGTGGAGGCCACAGCCCAGACTTTCCATGCCAATCATGCCTGGCATGGGTCTGGTGACAACAACTGACTCTGTCCTCAACATACAACATGGTTGGCCCTGCCCCTGCCATCTGCCCCCACCTGCCCTTGCAGCTGGAACTCCATGATGCCGCATCAGCCACCTTCCTTCTACCTCTCAGGGCATGGGGCGTTGGGGGGAGGGGGCGGGGGAGGTGGGGCGGTTAGCTCTCAACTAGCAAAGCCTGAGCCATATCCCTACACCCTGGCTGAAAAAACAAATATCTGACTTTCACCAAGTGGATAATCGCCCAAATCTAAGAAGGAGTTCAGATCTTGGGCAGCCAGAAACCTGACATACAGTGACCCATCCTGTTTCCTCTGAGCTTTCTCTTCTTTGGACAGACACCTTCTCTTCCTTCATCCTAAATTTATGGGTGAGGCCTCTAGATCCAATTACCACCTGCCATTAATATTTGGTTCCCAGAATTGAAAGTAATTCTGCAAATGAGGTCTGACAAGCCCAAGGCACGATGGGATTATTTCTTTCCATATTCCATCCTTTAACTTCCATTAATACATCATAAGATTTCATTACTTTTCTAGGCGGTCATACTACACTGATGACTCATGTTGGCTCATATTATGCTTGTGGTTGACTCAATTCCCAAGATCTTTTCCTGTGAGTGGCTGTTAAGCCAGGTCTTCTCAATCATTTACTTATATAATTGCCTTATTGAACATGTGCACATTTAACTGAGTAATATAACACTGTATTTGTAATACTTCAACTATTTAGTTCACACCCTTAAATTCCTTTACACTATAGTACATTTTACTTGGCTACTTCAATCACAAACTGCAAACTGGTGGCCTATGGGCCAATTTGGCCATGCATTCATTTTGTTTGGCTAATATAGTGTTTTTTTGAGAACTTATTTTGTTGCCAACAGTTGAACATCAGGAGATCTCCCATAAAAAGCAGGCCTTCCAACTTCTCTTGAAAAGTAGAAATATCTGGCAATACTAGGCCCTTGTTTCCTCGAGGCAATGTGTGATTGGCTGGAGCCGAGGAGCAGCTATGCACTTTGCAAGGTGCAGACCCCACCATGCTCTATCGCTTCATCCACTTCATGCCGCTTCATGAATTTCCATGCCCTGTGCAGCCTCTAAGTACATTTGGGATTGCAACCTGTTTGCTGTGGGAGTTGGTTAAGGCAGAAGCTGAAGAGGTAGAGTGGAAATAGAGGAGGTCTGAGAAAGGTGGGGCTCAGTGGCCCTGTGCTTGCTCTTGTGTGGTCTCCATAGAGAGGGAAGCTGAGGACAGAGGGGTGGCTCTGGGCCCCTGGCACATGTGTCTGTGGTCTGTCTGGCATGCCACTTGTTCTGGAAATTTTCACCTCTCCTTCTGTGTGACTCCTGAGGGTGCTGCCAGGTTTTAGATGATCCTGCTCCTGTGGCCAGCACACATTGGTCCAGAAAGTGACCACTTGGGCCAAGCTAGATGGTAGGGTTTTAAAACTTCCAGCCCCTGACAGCATCAGATGAGTATCTTTGGTGAGTGGCTGAAACCATTGGATGAAATGCTTCTGGAGCTTTGACAGTGTCTCCTATCCTGTGGGTTGGGAAGTGGAGGCAGCTGGTACAAGAGAGGGAAGGAGCATGTCATCATATAGAGAAGTGTGAAGAGCAAGACACACTGTGGGACTTCTGCAGTAAGCTGGCCTAGCTCTTAGCCTGGGGTCCTGTGAGGTGCTCCTAATTCTCAGTCTACCCTGCTCATTTAAACCTGGCTTCATTTCTATTGTTTGCTACCAAATGCACCTCGGGCATTTGAGTACAGGTGGCTCCTGCTCTCTGCAAACCCTTCTAGTGTCTGAGGGCTTCCCATCTTGTTCCCCCTTGTGTCCTGTGTCCATGCCACCTGCTTTTGTTTTTTTTTTTTTAATTTTTGTTAACGTTTATTTATTTTTGAGACAGAGAGAGACAGAGCATGAATAGGGGAGGGGCAGAGAGAGAGGGAGACACAGAATCGGAAGCAGGCTCCAGGCTCTGAGCCATCAGCCCAGAGCCCGATGCGGGGCTCGAACTCACGGACTGCAAGATCGTGACCTGAGCTGAAGTCGGACGCTTAACCGACTGAGCCACCCAGGCGCCCCGACCCCTGCTTTTGAATCAAGCATTCTGGGTCCTCTTGAAAATTCCCCTTTGTTGTTCCTGAGGGAGGGTCAAAACATGAAGGCCGTTCTGTGCACTGTGACCTGCCCTCTGGCCTCCTGTGAGTGCTCATGTGAATAATACATACTGAAATCCACACCACTGAGAGACATCCACAAAGCAGGTCGCAAAGTTTCTAGGAACTGGCGACCCGGTATGAGCTCAGGATACCCGGAACGGAGATGTTAAGATGTGTGGTGTTTAAAACACCACTAGGTGATGATTCTGAGACCTTTATTTTATTAATTCCACAAATATTTATTGAGCACCCACTGTGTACCAAGAAATGCTCCAGGCACTGGGGCTATTATAATGGAAAAATATGTAGTTGATCAAGAATTTATATTCCAATGGAATGTGATCTTAGTAGGTATTAAGTTCTGGAAACACAAAAATTAACAAAATTCAGCGTCAATGGTTTCATAACTATAAACCTTATCTCCCTCATATGTAAAATGAAATTAAAATAATTATCTCACAGGGCCCTTTAGAGGATTAAATAAAATAATGCATAGACTCGTTCTTGGCCTCAACAAATATTAATATTTAAGCCTCAACAAATATTACATTCTCCCTAAAAAGTCAAAAAAGGTACACTTAATTTCACAAACCACAGGTTAGCCTGACTGATGGGCGAGCCCTCAGCGCCTATTCTGATGTTAGCTTCGGCAAGAACTATCTGGCTATGTGAGAGCTTCCAGCTCAGGATCCATGGTTTGTGCTGGCCCTGGGAGAGATGGGGGACACAGCGCGCTGGGAACCCAAAGCGGCCACGAGGGGGCAGCGCACTGCAGGGAATCTTCCCGGTCGACCCCAGCCCACCGCCAAACTTCCCTGCTGCTCCCGGTCCTCCGTACGTACTTCCGTTGCTCTGACGCTCCCAGAAGCCGGGGCGTCGGGAGGGAGAGCGCAAATTCCCCTTCCTCTGCGTCTCCCGAGAAGAAATTGGAGCGGGGTTCGCGAGACTGCGCCGCAGTGGGCGCGGCGCGGAGCCGGGTGCCCTGCACGAGGGTGTGGGTCCGGCGGGCAGCGGCGCCAGCCTCGGACTAGCGACTCCGGGGAGGGCGGGCTGCCTCCGGGAGGAGTCTGAGCCGCCCCGGGGCGCCTCAGCCAACCCGAGCGCCTTCCTCTGCTGCTTGGCGGGGCGTCCCCGCACCCACACCCGCAGCTCCGGGCTTGTCACTTCTGCGCCGCCTGGAAAGGGGACCGGGCCGGGAGCGCTCCGGGGAGTCGTCAAAGAGGATGCCTGGGTGTTGGCTCTGTTCCTAAGCTGCTTGCCGGCGCTGGCGAGGAAGGCAGTCGGGATAACACCGCCCAAACTTTCCTTCGCGCAGCGTCGGGAGGAAACCTCCCTCTCTGAGGTTCGCGGAGAGCCAGAAGGAAGACTCGGAGCTCCCGGAGGGGACGGGGCCGAGCCTGCGCAGGAGGGCGCGCTCGGAGTTCCTGGGAGCCCTAGACGTGCCCTAAAGGACAGGACTAGTTGTTGGCGTGCGCCCTAGTCTAAGGGAGGTCCGGCGGACGCAGCGTCTCCACTCCTGCGCCCCTCACTGACCGTGGCCTCTGCGCGCTCCCTGCGCACGTGCTCGCGGCCGGGGACGAGGAAGGTCCGGCGGAACCCGCTGGGGGCAGGGATTCGCGGGCAGGCCCAGGGCGCATGGAGGCGCCGCGGGGGCGGTGCGGCTCACCAGCTGTGCGGGGGAGCGCGCACGCTGCGCCCAGGCCTCCCCGGGGACCCGACCGGCCGCTCCCCGCACTTCCTGCCGCCGGGCTCCGGGCAGCGGGCGGTCACTCCGATTGCAGTGCCCGCTGAGTGTCGTGCCTGGCGGTGTCCCTAGACCCCCCGCGCGGGGCGGTGTGGGCAAGCGGCGGGACAGGTGTAGCTCGCAGCCGCGGGCGCCGCGTTCCGAAGGACTGGGTGGGCTCGGCTGGAGGGGAGTTGGCTCCCGGGGCCCAGAACTCCGGTCTTTGCCGCGCAGGCCAGTCGGTGCGCTACTTTGCATCGCCGCGGCCGGAGCCTCGGGCCGCCAGTCGGGGTGAAGGAAGTCCTGGCGGAGCCCCGTTCCTCGGCGGCCGCCCAGGCGCGATCCTGATGCCCGCTGCCTGCGGCGGGCCCCGCTCCGGCCCCGGGACCTAGGCAGCTGCGCGCGGCCGCCGCCGGCGCCTCCCCCATGCTGCTCGGAGCGTCCTGGCTGTGCGCGTCCAAGGCGGCCGCCGCTGCTGCGCAGAGCGAGGGCGACGACGACAGGCCGGGTGAGCGGCGGCGGCGGCGGGCGGCGGCCACGGCCGCGGCGGCGGGCGAGGACATGGACGAGTCGTCGCTGCTGGACCTGCTGGAGTGCTCGGTGTGCCTGGAGCGGCTGGACACCACGGCCAAGGTGCTGCCGTGTCAGCACACCTTCTGCCGCCGCTGTCTGGAGAGCATCGTGTGCTCGCGCCACGAGCTGCGCTGCCCTGAGTGCCGCATCCTGGTCGGCTGCGGCGTGGACGAGCTGCCCGCCAACATCCTGCTGGTGCGCCTGCTGGACGGCATTCGCCAGCGGCCCCGCGCTGGTGCCAGCCCCGGCGGAAGCCCGCCTGCGCGCCCCGGCCCCGGCTCAGGGGCGGCCTCCGCGCTCGCGGGTGGAGGGGGCAGCGCGGCGGGCAGCGCCCCGGGCTCCCCGGTGTTTCTCTCTGCCGCGGCGGGCAGCGCCACCGCCAGCCTGCGTGAGCTAGCGACCGGCAGGAGTGCGCCCGTGGCAAAGGTGGGTATCTGCTTCGTGGTGTGGCGCCACAGTGTGTGTGTGTGTGGGGGGAGGGGCCCGCGTGAGTATAGAGGGCAGTGATGAAGGGCAGGGGACACCAGAGGTGGCTTCACAGTGGCCTTCGCCTTGCTCTTCTTTCTCTACCTTGTTTCCCTCCAGGGACTCTGTGAGTGTAACCCTTCAAGTCCTACTTGCCAACTCTTAGACACCTCCCCCTCCCCAATCGTTCTCCCTCCCCTCTGGACCACTTGTCCGCACCAATGGTCCATCCATCCTCTCTCTTTGGAATCCCTTTTCGCACCACCTGCACTTGCTCTGTGACAGCATGCTGTCCTAGGGAACCTTGCCACCTGTTCATAAGTGGTGACACCTCATTCTCCCCCAGGGTGGGCACACCTTCCTGTCCCCTTCTAACCTCTAGTCCCTCCAGTCCCTCTGCTGGCAGGGCCTGTCCCCCCCCCCCTTTAACTTTGCTGGGCCCTCCCATCTCCCCAGAAACAGTCTTCTTACCCTGGACCCCCAGACTGGCCCTCTGCACACCCTCTGCGGGCCCCTAAAGTTAGTGCTTAGTGGTTCCTGTGTTCTGGCCATGCATGTCTGTCTGGCAAGGGGGGATTGGACAGAGGGAATTGTGTGACTGGGGTTGGAGGAACATCAGTTACAAACTTCAGGTAATGGGAGGGAAGTTAACCTGGAAATGGAAGACATGTTTGGCCCAGCCCTTCTTGGACTTGGTCTGTCGGGAAACCCTGGTCCTCTCTTGGGCTCTTAGGCACAGTTGCACTCCCAGGTGGGACATTATTTGAGGTTTTATTTTTTTTTTCCGACTACATTGTACAGCATTTTTCACTGTTTCTATTTTAGTGAAAGATTTTATCTTGGGGCTTCAGTGATTTGGTTTCAGAAGCTACTTAGAAGGTGTCATTTCACACGCTCTGCTACTATTATTTTTATGGAGGCAGGAGGATAGCTATGGGATGCTGGTTTAAGTGAGAAGCAAGATATTCATGTTTTGTATTTTCTTTAAATATAGAAAAATACCATTTAAAGGTAAAAAACCACATTGTTGATCTATTCCAATTATCATTCATTTTAGAAAACACCTTATTTCTCTACTTTTGACCATTTAAGAAGCTGGTGGCTCATAAGTCATTGAAATAATTCTTCCAATATGTATGACGCCAGGAAACTAGGAGAATTCTAACCATCTTAATTAGTACTACAACATCTTTGAGGTTAGGAATTTAAGCCCTTGGATGTTGAGCTTTAGAGGTAAATGCCATACTTTGCCAAACTGTGTTTCTCCTATGGATCAGGAAGAATGGGCATTCAAGAATAGTCAAGGAATGTTTAAACCTGGGATCACTGCTGGACAGTAGTTAAGTAGTTTTTCTTTGGTTTTAATTGTGATTAAATATAGTTATGAGTGTGCTTGTTCCACATTTTCAAACTTTTCCTTCCTGTCCTTGCTGTTTTCATCTAAGGTATTATATTGAAAGGTCTATTTGCAGAATGGGCAGGTTACCCTCCTCCTGCTAAGAGGACTAAATGATTTTTGGAATGATGTTTCTAGTTAAACACTAGGACATTTTTTGATGGGCCGATATTTACAGATGTCTTCCCAACTCATTTTTATGTGAACTGTGTTTGATCAGGAGGTTAGGAGGTAACTTCTGACATTTGAAAGGCCAGAGGCAGCTCCTGGAACTGTGTGGCATTTGTAGCATTAAAAAAAATTGTCAAAGAGGTTGAGCTTATAACTTTCAGCAATGACAGTAACAGGGAGTTAATTTTTTGTTGGCTGGGTTTTGGGGGTTTTGGTGGGCTTTATTTATAGGAATATGTAGTAATCAGACTGATGATGGCTTTCTGAGCTTCAGGAAACTTTAGAACACCGCATCTTTCTTTTTGTTGCGTTAACTGAGTGTAATCCTCACCCCTTTCTTCACAGGCCCACGTCATAAGGACTAAGTTTGGGTTTCAGGAAGAGTCTGAATGAAATCCAGTCTTATATTTTATCATTTTCAGAGAATGGAGGTGGAGATCATAGTATCTTCTGGCTTTTTACCCACTGATGTTTAAGTCAACGGGAGTCTTCTTGGGCAGCCAGAAGTCCTGCATATAGTGTTTCACTTTAAACAACCCTATACATTTGGCAGGCAAAGACTTCAGCTAAAAATTACTTGCAAGTAGGCTTTTGGTACTTTACTGTCTATTGGAATTACTTTGACTCCTCATAGCAAGGCTAAATGCTGGATGTTGCTTAAGAGATGGACACTTAGGTTATTATTCAGCAAAGACCATATATGCCTTAGTAGCAGGCTGACTATAAATAAAAGACAGTCTCCAAGTTTCCTAGTGAGAAGCTCCTCAAACCTTTTGGGCCAACTGGGATATGTAAACATTGTAGATATGCAGATAAACAAATGTCTGCTTAAATTGTGTATTTACATACAGTTAGACGTTGAGAATACATCACGTATAAACCGGATTGATTCTTGTTTGGTTCTCCTTGGAGTTCATGAAACAATTTTCCACATTCTTCACCTGCATCTTTTTTGTCCGGGTTTTGGTTATCAGTAGGATCACTTGGAATCCTCTAGCCTGGTTAGCAGAACCTCCTCGCTCTGCTTACACCTGAGCCATTTGAGATGAAGCATTTAGGAATCAGGTAGTTATGCTACCCCTGGACATTTTATACCAGGTTACAAGTACCCGCTGCCTAAGGTTAGGACTCATGGTTTCTTTATTTGCCTGTTGGCAAATACTTGTTATGTGTTGCTTCTTAAAGTGATCTTTTGAGAAGTCCTGTTTTAACAGAAGTGTCCAACTACTGCAATTGCTCAATGTGTGCTAAGTTTCTTGGCCTAACTTGTTTCTGCTTTGTATTTACAGTAGTGTGAGGTGACCCCTGTAATACCCCCAGTTAGCATTCATTCAGGTGTTTCAGGGAAACGTGTTTTCCTAAAAGGGTTTTGCAGTTCCAAATTGAGTAATTTAAAGAGTACTTTTTAATATGCTTTCATAAGAACCCAAATGTGAGACAATTCCAATTTTTTGAGTGATTTCTTTTTGGGGGGACCCCCTTGCCTTATATTTGGGCACACACAGAATTTACTGTGGACCTATACTGTGCCAATCACCATTCCAGGTGAACCAGACCAGAATGGGCTCCCCCTTCTCTCTTTTTTTTTTTTTTTTTTGATGGGGAGAAGGGAAAGGGAGAGGAGAGGGAGAGAGAGAGGATCTTAAGCATGCTCCATGCCCAGTGGGCGGAACCTGATGTGGGGCTTGTTGTAGGGCTCTACTGTGGGGCTTGATCTCATGACTATGAGATCATGACTTGAACAGAAATCAAGAGTCAGTTGCTTAACCGACTGAGCCACCCAGGTGCCCTGAGAATGGGCTCTTTTTACAGAGCTGACATGAAGGGATTAGAAACCAGTCTGCCCTCTGCTCTCAGGAGGGTCCTGAGGGCACTGGATCAGTATTGATCCACAACTCTATGAAGGTGAAGAGGAAGAGCATTTTCACAAATTAGAGAACTGTAGAAAATTTGGGTAATGCTTTTGATGATATAAAACATAGGCGTTAGGAGCTGATTTGTCTGTATTGTATATCATGAAGTACTTCGGGATATGTTTAAATTGGAATTCTGTATCTCTCAGCCAGTGTGACTGAGACCCTGTAGTGGGAAAAGCCTAATAAACTGGAGAATCATACAAGTGATATCTATTAAACATTTTATTTTAAAAACATATATATGTGTTCATCATTTTTTTGGATGCAGGGCTAAGGACTTGTCTTTGAGTTCTGAGATGACTTAAACCATAGCCACAGTTTACTTTTTGTTATTTTCAAACGGAGAACAAAGAGACTTTCTAAGAATTCTGAGTGGAGTGGAGCACCTTCTAGATTTTAAGTAATTCCCACTTAATGTTGTATGGTTTTGTTTACGCCCAATTTGACGATTTTAAAGTGGTCCGTCTTTGGTGAGTGTTTCTGAGTCACTGTGTTTTTCCAAGCAGTGACTTCCTTTGTGCAAAACGTCTTTTGTTTGTATAACATTTTGTTATCAGTACGCTTGCATAAACACAGTTAGGACTCAAGACCATGAATTCCAGGTAAGCACAAACCTCCCTGGGCAAGAGTGAGGGCCTGGACCAGCAGGGGGCCAAGCTGAGCCTTCCAAGGAGTTGGGTGTCTTTGGCCGTCCTATGGAGGAGATGGGGAGTTAACCAGTCCAGCTGGTCAGCTCTCTGGAGGCCAATTCAGAGAGTGTCTGTGGTATCTGGAAGCAAGTCAGTGTGTTCTTTAGTCGTTAGCATTTGGGCAGCTTATGCTTGAGATTTTCTATTTGAACAATTACTGAGTGCCTACCATGTGCTGGGCACTTTGGCATATGTCATTTATAGAAAGTTCTCCATGATCCTGTGAGGTGTGGTGGGTGGCATAATTAACCAAGAGGGATTGATATAATGGGCAAAATGGCCAAGTCAGAGAGCCAGGAAGTGTTGGATTCAGGATACGTTCTCAGGCTCCATTCCTTTCTGTTCTGCTCGGCTGTATCATTGGGCTTTTGTTGTTTGGTCTTGGAAGTAATAAGGATTCCAGAGGAAAAGTCCTAGTGCCTGGAGGCCCTCACAAAAAAGCCAGACAGCTCACAGGACAGCAGACAAGTGGTTGACTTGTGGTCCCCGTGGTGACAAGTGCAGACACCAGCCTTTGGAGACATGACAGATGAGTCACAGTGAAGTCCTTTTCGGGCCTGTTTTCAGCAGGTCGCTGGGTGTGGAAACAGCACCCCTGAGACTTACAGCAGTGTTGTGTTTCAGTTTGTGGCCAGTTAGTGAATATTCTAAAGTTACCATTCATTGAGTACCTGCTGTGTGCCAGGCGTTCACTGAGTGTCTGTGCATTCCTGGGGTTGTGTCAGGCGATTGAAGTGCATCTCACCTGTTCTGTACTAGAGCTCAGCGAGGTAGCCAGTTACAGAGATGGGGAAGCAGAAGTGCCAAGATTTCCTTGCTCAGAGACACACAGTGAATGGGAGCATACTAGAAAGGTGAGCTTTGGACTGACGGGCTAACCGCTTCATGGTTAGAGGAGTCCTCTGGCTCTGTAACAGACCCAGTTAATTAGAGACCATGGGGGGCGCCTGGGTGGCGCAGTCGGTAAAGCGTCCGACTTCAGCCAGGTCACGATCTCGCGGTCCGTGAGTTCGAGCCCCGCGTCAGGCTCTGGGCTGATGGCTCAGAGCCTGGAGCCTGTTTCCGATTCTGTGTCTCCCTCTCTCTCTGCCCCTCCCCCGTTCATGCTCTGTCTCTCTCTGTCCCAAAAATAAATAAAAAGCGTTGAAAAAAAAAAAAATTAAAAAAAAAAAAAATTAGAGACCATGGTCTCAAACTTAAGTAGCACTCACTTCTTAGATCCATCTGCTGCCTGGCTGCAAATGCTCTTCCAGTTTGAGGCTGTCATCTTATAAACCCAGGCTCTGGGTCTTATGGGCAGTTAACAGGAACTGTGCAGAGTGGTGTATGGTCCTGAGGAAAGAACATCATATCAGAACATCACAGACAGCCCTATGTAAATGACATAAACAGTAAATCTGGAATCTGAGTGGTTTGTAATGGCCATCTGGGTGGCTCCGTTCTCTCCTTAGGGATGCAGAATTATCCATCCTTCTGCTCTGCCGCCATGTTGGTCCCATCCCAGCACTTTCCCCTCTCTGCAAACTGGGTCTCAAGATAGTTACAGTGGCCTCAGGCATCATATCCTCACAACAAGACTTAATAACATAAAGGAGGGTTTCTTCCCCTTATGTTTGCTCTAGACCACTCTCACACACTTCCAGCATTGCATCCCGGGCTGGTGCCTGGGCCAGCCACAGCTCAGCCAGGAGCATGGCACACAGGATCAGCTTCTCCTCCTGGGACTGAGGCCCACTGCATTCCCTGTGCATGTGGCTGCAGACAGGGCAGATCCCTGGGCTTCGTGGAGTCCTGTGAGGAAGAAGGACAGGGGTAGAGCACAGGGGTGGGGAGCCCTGGCACAGGTGGATTTATCCTGCGTTCCTCACTTTCTCACCATGTGCCTCTGGGCAAAGGTTTAGCTTTTCTGAGCCTTCTTATTAGTGAGAGGATCCTGTCTGCTTTATCAGATAAATAAGATGATGTGCCTGCAGTGCCTAGCACACATAATTGGCTGTCATTTCAGTGCCTGCTACTGATACAAAAACCTTAAAATTATGTATCATCAATGAGGCACACTTCACAAGGCCCACTTCCTGCTAATAGATTCTTTTTATATGGTATCCTAAGTGTGTGTGTGTGTGTGTGTGTGTGTGTGTGTGTGTGTGTGTCTGATATGATGCTATGCCTTCAGATTCAAAGTTGGCCTGTCACCGTGACTGGATTGTTGAGCATTGGTGGGCGTCTAAGCCAAGTGCTTGAATCTGTTTGTTTCACCTTTTAAATTGCTTCTAAGTTTTATCTTTTTTATCACAGGTCATGTTCCTGATCCTTACAAGCTTCATGAAAGTGAAAAGAAGAAAAAACCCAAACTATACTCTGTTTTAGGAAAGGTGGCAGGGGAGAATAATCCCACCCAGTTGCAGATATAGCTGGTTGGCAGGCTCTCCTGAAAACCGAGCACACCTCCTTAATCTGTAGGACACAATAGCTTGTCTACAACTGCCTGGAATTAGGCTGCTCGGTGCGGTTGAGCTGAGCAGAATTATATCCAATTGTTCCTTCGTTCCGGCTGTTGAGAGCCTGCTTGCTTGCCGGAGCATGACGAAATCGGGTCTCAATTATGCACTTGTTTCAAGTGTGTATTTCAGTTCAATCTGTATTTAATCTCGATTTTTTGCAGTTAACACGCTCTTTTTAGAGGTACCTTTTTGAAAGAAAACATCGGCAAGATTTAGTTAGGGGGAAATGCTCTCTATAGCACCAGTCTTCAGAGGCCAAGGTCAGTTTTTATCAGATTTGCCTTGCTCGGAAGATCTTCGTATTTGATGAATTAGAAATGCATGCTCGATGGGTATCCTATTGGAATTCTAATTAACCTTAAAAGAATAAGGTGTCAAGCTGAAGGTGTTGGCAATGGTGAATGGTTTAAACATTGTGCTAGCACACTACCGTGTGGGGCTCCCTTTTCCCACTGAGTGGAACTTAGAATAAAAAAGCATATAAAGTAGTAGCACAATTTGGATTCTGCTCACAGATGGCTGCCTTTTTGGGCCCTTGATGGCTTATGGGTATTTAGAGATGCAGTTGCCCTTTGGGAGACCTGAAAGAGCATCTGAGAGGAGTTGCTTTGGTGGGTTGTTTCGCTCCTCTGGCACACATGTTTACGTTGTTAACGGATATGATGGTTATCTGCAAACAGGAAGATATTATGATATTTGCATTTCTGCTTAATGGAATGTGTGCGTAATGCTCATGTGAATTTATATGAGTTTAAATGAATTAGGATTTGCTACAGGAATTCAGGTCAATAGAAGTGGTGAGAGATTTTAAGAACACACTGGCACCAGGAGCAGATGTAACTGTTCTGGAGCCCAGAGCTTGTTCTCAACAGTGCTCAGATGGAAGGAGGCCTCCAGCAGCACTGGGGGTTCGTGGCAAGGCTGTCACAGTAGTTCAAGAAATAGGAGAATGTGCATTCTCTCCCCCATTACTGAACACTTTTTTGAGCACCTACTATGTACCAGGCACTACAGTAATACTTGGGGTAAAAAACTGTATTGATGGTCAGAAAGTTGCACAGATTTTGCTTTCATCTCACCGGCAAATGGAACACCAAGCTCATTTTCAAAACAGCACAGGAACCTTGGCACCAACAGCTACTGTGCCTTCTTAGATGGATAAACCCCCAAGACTGCAGCATCACCTTATCCCTAATGGTTGAGAAATTTCTAAGAAATATTTACTGTTTATGGATAAACCATTGAATTCCTTAACTCTTTATAATTGTACTTTGAATTCTGCATAACTGAAAAACCACACCTATTTCCTCTTCCCAAGAGTGGCAAAAGGTAACTAAAGCCAGATGTGTTTGTGCGAGATGAAGTGTGCAAGGCATCAAGAATGGCACAGGCACGCAGCCTTTGCTAAGTCACATCACCTTAAAACAGATAACTAGTGAGACTCTCTTTATTTACTAACTTCATGATGCCTGTGGGTTAATTTTGTCACTAGCAGTGATTGTATGGACCAAGTTTGTAGTCTACAGATGTGCAGAATGAAAGGTAGATGCTTCCAAAGAAGAGACAGCTCTTCTTTTGCTGAGAAGCAGTGGCCTTGTGCCTTCTGTGGCTGCATTTTGTATTTTATGGTTCTTATAGATTTGGAAATTTATCTGCAGTTGCCATCTGACAAATTAAGCTTTGGCATATACTCTGTGAAGCAGTTGTCCTGGAGTTAACATCTCGAATGAGGTGATAGAGCTTGGATTCTGAGGAGGACTTGTACCCCTGTGGTCGGACCTTACCAGGGGGGACACAACTTTAGATATCAGTAGGCTGTTTGACAGTGGATTGAAACTCTTCAGTTTTGTACGGAGCCCTTCACCAGAGACAGCGGGCCCCTTCCTGGACACGTGACCCTGGAGCTGATGAGGGGCTAGGCAGCAGGGGCAGCACCATCCGTGTTGGATGTATGTGATGTGCATTCATGGGCTGATGGAAGCTGTTTGTTTCAAATACGGTGGCTCCGAAGAAACAGAGTACTTTATTGACCAGAGGTAGTGACCCATACAATGTTAAAACTCAGATGACAAGGCAGAGGTAAAGAGTACAGGCCGGAGGAAGGCTTTCCATTTAAAGCCGGGCCAGGCTTCCCCACTGCTGCCCTTCCAGTACAGTGTCCTCTCTAAGGGCCCGGAGCCAATGTGCGTGATGCATGATGCTCTGTCCCGGCATCAGCCACTGCTGCCTATTTCAATTTGTTCCTTGTGAACCACTGTTCTGTTCAAGGTCCTTTTCCATACTGACGTTCTTCCATTTTCCACAAATTTCAGCAATTTCTTGCAAATTAAAAAATTTCTGTTTTAATTTAAATGTTGTGGGACATAGAATTTTGTTTATTGTTCCAGGAAAAGGCATATGCACTGTACATGGGGTTAATAGCCTGTCCGTGAAGTGTGGTTGATATTAATTGTAGCATTTTCTCTGTGTCTCCAAGCTAATCAGTGAATCAGATTTAACCACCCAGTGCCTATAGTCTGGCCCCTGGTGTACCAGTTTCCCACCTAATGCCTTATTTGTTGTAACAACCTCATGGGCTTAGAAACCTTTTCTTATATAACTCTGAGCTGTCTATCTGAGGTTTTTTACAAACTGAACAGCCCCTAAAATAGCCCTGACAGCCAGGCCCTCTGTGGGTGGTCCTGGGGGCCAAGGGGACTTCAAATGCTCCCTGCCCAGAGGAAACTGGGGAATCGGGTGGCTTCTGGGTTGGTGTGGGCAGCTTACATGTCCATATGGAAGGGATTGCTCTATGCGAGGTGGTGATCCAGGTCTCAGATAACTTCATCCGGGTGAAAAGCTGTCCATCAGCAATCCAACCTACTGAAACCCAAACCTCTGCACACCCTATCTTTTGTCTCTTCCATATATTTTCTGATTCCATTTTTATTTCCTCAAGCTGTTTTCAGTGTTCTTTCTTCACTGTTCCTTTCTGTGGGCTGCGTGTTTTCCTGACAATTACTGCTTTGTTGGCCCTTTAAAGTTTGGATCATCTGGCTTCCCAGAGGCAACAGTTAGTCATGGTGTCTCTGTTCCTCTTCCTCTGGCTTTGTTAGTGATTAACAGGTTCTCCTCAACACTGAAATGGCTCAAAGGTGGGACATGAATGCCTTTCAGCCTTTGGCACTTGCCTTCCTTCCTGAATGCTTGGGACCAGACGTGGATCTGATCCTCGGGCTGCAGAGATCACCAGTGTGCATCCTGACAGGTTCTTTACAGGTGCATACAGAAACCTGCTGTGGATTTAGGGTGCTGGTCCCAGGAACATTTAGGGATGTCCGTGCATCTTGGGAGGAGGGTTAGGCTTCTAAGTCAGCATCTCTCCAGAGACAGCAAAATGCTCATTTGCTCAGCTCTGGGGAACGGGACTCCTGAAAGCATCCGTGGGAGGTCAGACCTGGAGAGAGAGAGAGGAGAGTTCACAGGGGCCATGCAGGCCGAGAGGAGACATCCAGAGCAGTTGTTGCAGCTCAGCAAGGTAGGAGCTCCTCGTCTTCTGTGCCTCCAGGCCACTATGGCTCTCAGGTGTGCTCATGCTGAGGACAAGGGTGTCCTGTTCTGTGTAGGGTTGGTGCCTGGGAACGAGGACACCTTCTTTTTGATTGCTTCACCATGACATGGTGTTCTGTTGGCAGCAGTTTTGCCTCTGGATGAACAGACACGTTTTGGTGTCCACAGTGGGGAATGTTCCTGGCCATGCTCTGTGGGGCACACCCAACGAGGTCATGCCACCCTGAGAGGTGGCCTCATGTAGCGGGCTGGAAGCTTCTCTCTTTGAGACTCCCAAAGTAGCACGCACATACATTCCCTGCTTTTACCTGGAAAAGCCACATGGGGAACTTTCTCTGCCTTGTCACCTCTGCCTCCTGGGCCCTGCCAGGTCTTTCTTGAGTTCGTAGGGTTTCTCAGATGTGTTCCCTAAGGGCACCTCTGGTGTCTTGCTCTGGCCTCCTATAGGGTCCCCACCCCACTGCTGCCTCGTGGGAAAGCTGCTGCTTGCTAGGTGGTATATTCCAGCCCACTGTGCTGAATTGCCAGCCTGTTCCAAGTCCCCTCTGGGTGGACTCTTGTACCTTCAGACTCGGTAACCTGTGTATCCCTATTTCTTTGCTAGCTGCCCCCTTCCCTTCCACACCCTTCCTGCTGTGTGCTTTCCAACAACAGGTGTTTATCTGAGGTCTTGTGTTATCTTCTTAAAAACTTACATGAATGTTATTCTAGAATATGCTTCCTCTGATTTTCATATAAAACCATGGAGTTTTCGCCTCAGGCTTAGAATCAAATGGGTTTCCTGTGACCTTTACAGCCCTGGCCCACCCCAGCTGGCTCCATGGGTTCCGCAGCTCGTCAGACATAGCTGTGGGGGGCTGGATGCCATTGAGCAGAGTGGAGTGTACTGGCTTACCACAGCAGGAGAGGGCTGCCGCACAAAGGGCTTCTCTGAAGATGAGTGGGCAATCTCTCCCCTCACCTGACTGACAGTGGTGTCCCCTGAAGGAGGGTTTAGATGTGACTTTTGTTGTGGGCTTGTCCTATTTTCAGAAGCCCCCCTTCCTTTTGTGTATGAAGAGCTGTCTTTGTCCTCATTACACCACATGGAGCGTGGCCTTCATTCTGGAGTGTGGTCTGGCTACAGTTTATTTTCCAATAGTTGGTGTTTGGCCTTACCTGAGAAGTAATCATGGATCGTTGCTGAGTGAAGGACGTGCCGTGGCTTGTCAGCAACTGTGAGGGAAAGGTGGCTGTCATTTGGGAATGCTTTCACTTTATAGATGTAAGTGGGAAATCTTCTGTCAGGCTGAGGAATTTTCAAGTGTGTCTGTTTTCAAGGTGACAATTGTCATGTTGTCAGATGCAGCAAGGAGGTGTTACAATGGAGTGTCGAGGACTCAGAGGTGGCATCCTGGCTGGTGGAGAATGGCCTGGTATGGCAGAGCAGGAGAAAGTGCCACAGGAGTGGTCGTGTTCTCGGTGGGGACACAGGGGTGGGGGGGGCACACCATGATGGCTGTAGGATGTCCCAGGCAGTGCTTGGTGGTGATGTTGATGTTTATTTTAGTGATTCCTTCTATGAGGTCAAGGTGTCCACTAAAAAAAATTGGCAGTTAGAAGGAGTCTTATTTGGAAACAAATTTAAATCAAAAGTGAGTCAACTTAAAGAACCTCATTAAGTAAATATTGTGACAATGAGGCATGGATGACTGTAGTTTGGATAAAAACTGCCTCAAGTCACAGAATAAGCAGACTTTGTTTTCCTGGAGCATCTTGACGTTTACCTTTTCCACCCCTAGTTTTCTTTGAGTCTCTGGGGCCCAGGCAGCAGATTTATAAGATGGAGAAGGTTGGGTGAGGTGAATATGGGAGACAGGGACAGCATTTGATGCTTGGAAGCCAAATTTTGGAAAGATTGTTTAAAATTGTTTTTCAACTCAAATAGCAAGTGTGAGCAGCTTAGTTTTTGGGGTTTATTTTGGGCTGAAATATAAATGGGGCAGGGAGGGTTAAGAGTGCCATGCGTCCCTGGGATCCACATGCTTGCTGAGCTGGGGGTCCAAGCTGGGCCATCTTTATGCCCATCTGCTGCGTGTGGCACCTACCTGGCACAGAGTCCTCTCCATGCCCATTTGAACCACTCAGGCACCACACTGGTACCCAAATTTGGCAAAGTGTGACCATAGGAGAAAGTGACACAGGATTCAGAACCAAGAGATATGCAGGGTAAAGGAAATGGTCAAAACAGGCTCTCCTACCATCCTTATTCCTGGAGCTGCAGGGCTCACCTCAGGGCAGACAGCTCTCTGCACTCTGGTTCTCAGTCTCAGACTCACAGGTCACATTCTGGGTTCATGGCAGGACTGTCTGAGTAAGCTCATGATGGATGCTGAGCCCAGAGGGCCTGACCTAGTATTGTTGTCTTATAGGGGTTGGGATCCTTTTTGATTTGCCTTAATCAGCTCTGTCTGGGTCACCAAGTTTTGTCATTACTTTCTCAGAAGGCACAGTTAACTTCATTTCTGCTTCTCAGAGGGCACCAAACCCAGCTCCTCTTACACTGGGCCAGCTCCCTCGTGGCCATACTCCCTGCTGCTGCTCTTGCCAGTCTGCTTGTGCCCGTGGCTGAAACAACTATCCCTACATGCTGTTTTGTCGTCACAGCTCCCTTGACTCTTCCTTGGGGCCAGGTTCTAGGTCCTGTGGTCTTGTTTCTGCCTGACCCACAGCTCCATGGCCCTGTAGCCCATGCCTGCTCTCTCATCTGTGCACAGCCAGGTCTCTCCTCCCATTTTCTCTGTGCTTACACAAGACCCAGCACCTTCTTTGTCATTGATTAAAGGTAGTCCATCCCTGAAGGACCGACACCCCTTCCTCCATCCTTGTCCTTTGGACACTATGGAGAAGCCTGTCATCACATTGTCCGTGTATGCTTCCTTATGTGTCCTCTCCCTACCATGATGTTCTGGGGGCTGTCCTATGCTACTCCTCTTCATCTCCCTGGTGCTGACCACACGTTACTGAGGGACCCTTTGCACTTCTCCAAGCCACGTTTTTCTATGTTCTCATTGCATGTCCAGAGCTCTTCTAGAATTTATTCTCTGGTTATTTTTTAGGTCTTGAGTTTTTTCACCCATGCAGATGTTCATCAGGGTTCATCATAACTTGATCAGGGTCAGGACCACATCTTGCATTGAGTCTGAACCCCCTGTGTAGGAGCGGGACTTCAGTAGTGGTCTTGGTGTTGGGTCGTTGGTTCTTGTGTGGTACTAGATGGCAATGCTTCTGAAAGAAAAGCCATGAAAGAATAGAGGAGCTGTGGAGGGCTGCACAGGGCCATGGGCAGGCCTGGAGCCTTGAGACCAAGGTGTCTGGACTCGTTCTCCTCCCCACATATCTTAGCAGCATGCTGGTGAACCAGCCATTGGGCATGTGATGTGACCCATGTGCTGCAGGGTCCTCATCTGTATGGTGGGGACCAAGAAGAGCATCTAGCACCTCGAAGGACTGTAAGCTGAATGAGTTCATACCTGAAACATTTGAAGACAAGGACTAGCGGTATGGTAGGAATTTAATAAATGTGGGCTGTCATTACTATTAGTATTCTTGAGCTTTGAGTTTTCATAATAAAAAGTGATAGAATGGGTGAATCCCCAACAAAGTTGGGCTGGGACCCTACGGAAGGACATGGGGGACATGGGTTGGGGGACGCTGCAGAGTCTACATTTATGTATCTTTTCTGCAATCCTTTCTTTCCAAAATTTTTGATATCCCTTTTGTCTAGTTCTGGATTATCCACCAGTGTCAGACATTTTAGGGTGTTCAAGGTAAAGTAATGTTCTTGTTAGCTGCCATTTCTCACATTCCCACCACCACCACCACCTGGATGCTCCCACAGCCACCAGCCCCTGGGAAGGGGGATCCAGAGGCCATGCTCATGCAGAGGAGTTGGTGGCTGCAGGGAAGAAGATGGGTCCTGCTGTGTGCTTAGCCTCTGACGTCTGTCTGAGCCCTGGACAAGCCATGCATATCTCCATAGGAGCTTCACTGTGGCCTTTTGAGGGTCACACATTGGCTGGTAGCCTTTATAAGTGAGTAGGAGACCCAGCATTTCCCTCCCTGTCTCTCAGGAGGTCTTGGGGGGCTGTGTCTTCTCTCAAGCCTTCTATGGCTCAGGGCCTCTGCTGCCACAGAATTAATTCACTTCCCACGGTCCTGCTGGATGCTCTGTGGAGAATCTCCCGAAAGGCATTGACCCAAGGGTTTATTGAGGATAATGGGCACTGAGAGGCTTCATGAAACCTCACTGCCAGCCCCATCATGCAGAGCAGCCTTCTGTGTTTACAGTCCTTGATGCCACCATCCTCCCTGTCAGAGCTTCCCTGATCCCTCTGCCATCCTCCGTGTTCCAGAGAGCCCTCTGCCCTGCCTGCTCCCCACCTTCCCCTCCAGTCTCAATGGCCTGTTAGTAAGCCCTGCTAGTGGTTAATGCTTTATCTCCTCTCCTCTTGGTGCCTTCCCTGGGACCTCACCTCCAATTCAATGGCCTCTGGGGCTTTCTCCTCAGCAAAAACTCTTCCCTCCCTCACAGCTATTCAGACAAGCTCTTCCCCTCTCTGTCTCTATTCCTTCTCCCCTGCCCCCAGCCCCCATAACCCTGGAGTGAGTCACAGAATGAGTTTTCTTTTTCTTCTAAGGAGAGAGATGTTGGCTGGCACCTTCCTAGAGGTGCCTGGGAGCAATGGCAAGAATACCTGTTTCTTGGAATCACAACTGCCAGTGGCTACTGGGAGTTTGTTAGAAGGGAATAAACGTGGGGAGACTGTGCTGCGCACTCTGAGAGTACATCAGCATGACCCGAACACCTCTCAGGCCAGTATTGGATCCGTGCATTGACAAGCAGCCTCACTGTCACTAGGGCCAAGTGAAGGCAGTTCCTGAATGGCCACTTCCATGTGCTGTTGGCACAGTACACACACACTAGATCTGTGTGTATTTGTTGTTTCCATCTGCTGCTTGGTCAACAAGTCTGATAAGAAGCCAACACTTGAATGAATTATCTCAGAGCACTAAATGGGATTCTAAACATAGTGTTATAAATGGTCCATGAAAAGATGCCTCCTCAATTATTCAAAAGGGACACATCAAGGTCTCATGGCTCATCATTGATTCCAGGTCTTTCAAAATGATTTATTTGTTAATTGTCTATCAAGTGACCTTTCTAGTTCTATTTTTTTTTTTTTTTTTTTTTTGCTTCTGGGTGTTAGGGCACTTGGTTTAGTAATTTGAGTCTCTCTTGTAAGTATACAGAAGTTAATCACCAGCTGTTTAGGTAAAATGTCTGAAACTTGAGCCAGACCTGTTCATTTTTTACTCGATAACTAATACATGTCAACATACATGAATACATGTATATGTACATGTGTAAACGTTAACATATAAAAACTGTACATACAGAGCCTAAATGTCCATCAACTGACAAATGGATAAAGAAATTGTGGTTTATATACACAATGGAATACTACGTGGCAATGAGAAAGAATGAAATATGGCCTTTTGTAGCAACGTGGATGGAACTGGAGAGTGTTATGCTAAATGAAATAAGTCATACAGAGAAAGTCATACAGAGAAAACATATGTTTTCACTCTTATGTGGATCCTGAGAAACTTAACATAAGTCCATGGGGGAGGGGAAGAAAAAAAAAGGTTAGAGAGGGAGAGAGCCAAAGCATAAGAGACTCTTAAAAACTGAGAACAAACTGAGGGTAGATGGGGGGGGTGGGAGGGAGAGGAGGGTGGGTGATGGGTATTGAGGAGGGCACCTTTTGGGATGAGCACTGGGTGTTGTATGGAAACCAATTTGACAATAAATTTCATATTAAAAAAATAAAAACGGTGCATACACATTTATACTTTTTTTAAAATTATGCATTTAAAATTATTAATTTGATTGGCAATTCATCCCTTTGAATGAAAGTTTGGGACTAGCTGACTTCTGATCTTTAGGTTTGCTTAAGATCACTTGGCCCCTCAAAATATATTGTATAATGAAAAAGGTCATTTGGATGGATTGTCATTGGTGACTGTGGGAGTCAGGGTGAGGAAAGAGCCCCAACATGCTGTGTGGCCTAGCCAGGTCTTGTTGTGTGTATCTTCTCCTGGCCTCCTGTTGTGTGTGGCCACTGAGGGTGGGATCCTGCGTCTGCCACCTGCTTGCTGTAGGACTTAGGCACAATGCTTACCTTGAAGAGTACCCATTTCTCTTCTGTTTGTGCCCCTGTGTAGAGTGTGCCTGGGGTGGACAGGGAGGTGCGGCTGTGCCCAGGGTGAGGTCAGAGCACCATCAGTGGTCATAGTGTTACTGTGCCAGAACTCACTAGGAAGCCAATATAGTGTGAGTTCCTTCTGGGATAGTTTTGTCTTTTGGACAAATTGATAAGATGTTATGGCTCAATCTGTGTATAAATTTGTGCACGTGCAGGCTGGTACGTTTGAAAAATGAGAGAAGGGTTGAATAGTTGGCTCTGGGGAATATGATTGCTGACTGGGGCCATTCTGATGAGTAATAGACCCCATTAGATCACAGTAAAATACTCGATGATGTATAATTAAAGATGGCATTAGTCAGGCAGAAACCACAATATTTAAAGATGTGAAAGGGATAATTTTCTAATGCTGAAAAGTACATTCATGACTTAAGAAGAGCATAATGTGGATGTATTCGAATCATAAAGTTACTAAGACTTGGTTATAGACAGGCTGCTTGTTTGTCAGGACAGCTGGTATCTCAAATACTTGTAGTTACAGTGACCATAGTGTTAAAAAAAAGTGAATTAATAGCTTGTGGAATAGTTCTGATTGGTGATTTTAGCAAAAGAAAAAGTTCTGGTTTTTGTTCTTAGTGGTATAGGCAGAGCCCATGTAAGCTTTGGGTTTGAGCTTCCTCCTTCTCTCCTTTCTCTCATTTACTCATTTGTTCTTTTCTTAATTCAAAAACTTTGCTGGGGCATCATGCACAGGCCAGACACTGGGCCTCACAGGCTCTGGGGAGAGCAGCAAGCCCAGCCAAGCTCTACCTGTGGCGCTCACACTGCAGTGAACAGAATACGCGGGAAAGTGTGACCTGACATGGGAGTAGCAGCACCCACCTTACTTTATGTAAACTCCTCTAGTCAGACTTTTTGAATATCCTCGGGTCCTGCAGGGATCTATGCTCTTAGCACAGATCCTTTGGCTCTGAGCTGAGATGTTTCTGGCTTGGCTTTGGCTCCCACTTCCTTTAATCAAGAGTCAAGTGTCTGGCAGACAACTTTAGTTATTAATAACGCTACTATTAATATTCATACTGAAAGTCATTTGCACTTCTAAACCGCTTTGCATCTCAAAGGTTACCGCAGTATTTCATAAACCACAAATGAATGTCTTCAAATGAAGGCGGGGGCCTCTCCCACAGTGAGAGGACAACCAGCATGTCGGGGCACAGGGAGAGGAGAAGCCACAGGTGAGCTCATTTGTTCAAATGAGCAAGTGCTGCTAAGCCACTCAGTGCCTATCTCTGTGCCAGGTGTGCTCCTTGGCCTGTGTTCCTGTCCTCTGCAGTCTGGTGGACGGAGGACTGTACAGCATGTCACAGGTTCCATGTGGCACCTGTGTATGTTGGGCACAGTTCCACATGCTGGTGACATCACAGACAGCAAGACAAAGTCTCTGGCCCCCTGATCTTCCAATTGGTTGGTGTAATGGGAGTGCTATCCAGGGACTGACTAAAATGCTAATTGAGGGGCGCCTGGGTGGCGCAGTCGGTTAAGCGTCCGACTTCAGCCAGGTCACAATCTCGCGGTCCGTGAGTTCGAGCCCCGCGTCGGGCTCTGGGCTGATGGCTCGGAGCCTGGAGCCTGTTTCCAATTCTGTGTCTCCCTCTCTCTCTGCCCCTCCCCCGTTCATGCTCTGTCTCTCTCTGTCCCAAAAATAAATAAAAAACGTTGAAAAAAAAATTAAAAAAAAAAATAAATAAAATGCTAATTGAAAAATCTCAGATACAGTGGAGATGTTTGGTAATGCAGGTATTCCTGTACTCTAATTGGATTAACTTAGATTTAACAAAATCATAAGTTCTCTTTGCAGTTGATAGATGGTTTTGTAAAATCCCATTGGAATATTGAAACAATCCTTTAAAAAATACTGCAGCTGTGTTCCTTTGTCGATCCAGTAGTTCTCGATTTGGGCTACGTGTTGAAATCCCTTGGGGAACTTGCCCAAACACTGAAGTATGGGCCCAGCCCAGACGTCCTGATATGATTGGTCTGGGCACAGCCTGCATCAGTTTGGCTTGTCAAAGGTCCCCAGATGATGCTGATGTCAGGGTTGATCAGTACTGGTCTAAACCACAGAAGGCCTGGAAAAGTTTCCTGGAAGGCCATTCCCAACCTACAGAGAAGTGTAAAAGACTGTAAGAGCAAAGAACTGGAGAATCCTGCCAGATCTGTGCTGTAAGGATGAGCAGTTGGACCAGGCCAGGTGAAGAGGGAGGAAGAGTGTTCCAGCAGAGGGAACAGCAGGCATGGTGGCCTAGAGTCCTAAGGTGGTTGGAGCAAATGGGGAACTGAAAGGAAGTGGTTGGGGGCACAGTGGGGTCATGGGATCAGCTTGAGATAAGGTTGGAGGTGAATGTGGAAGCCCATGCTGGGGATTTTGGTCTTGACATGATGGCAATTAGAGCCATTTTACTTATGAGCCTAGCATTCTTCTGCTCATTAATTCACTTAAAAAGTAATTCTTTAGAAAACTAATTTTGTGCAGAAGCAATGAATTCAACTCGTTAATTCACTAAGTGAACTAGGTACTCTGATTACCTGCATTTTGTAGATGGGGAAAGTGAGGCCCAGAGAAGATGAACACCTGGTCACACTGCTGGTGGGTGGGGGCTGGAGTCTGAACCCAGGCAGACTCTGGCTTTTGCTCTGGGATGTGCATTCTTGTTGGATTGGTGCCGTAAGCCTCATTTCACAGAGCAGGAAACCAAGGTGTGAGCTGGGATTAGAATCAGTTCTGATTGCCTCCAAGTTCATATTATTTTTTCCTTACCAGCTACCTGGACTGCAGGGAAATTAAAATATTTTGTGCTATATTTTACCATATTGTACAAAAATGCATACAAATATGTAAAGATGCAAGTCAGTGGGAGAATTTCATAGCTGAATACAAAGAGCATGTATAAAAAGGAATAATGGGGGAGGGGATGGGAACAGGAAGATTCTATCTTTTCTGTTGCTGAAATGCTGGTGAAGGTCAGCCATGCTTTTAGGGCTCAGTGCAGGAAGAGGCTTTCAAGGGGATATACCTGCCTTGTATTTGGGGAGGTGGAGTCCTTGCGTTCTTGCTATGTTTGAATTGTTCTTGATTCACACAGTGAAATGAACATTATGGAAAATGTGTACATAGTGACCTACAGTGAGGTGTGGATACTGTCTTTTTGTTCAATTTTCTTGCAAAGGTAGCTTCTCTCTACCATCTGAGTCTCCTCCTCTCTGGATTGAGTGTTAGAATCAGTCCCAGATGTTTGTGGGGCTCCACATTTGTGGCCATGGAGACAGACTGAATACAGAATTTTTTTCTCCTGGACATCTGCGCTTACATGTCTCAAAAACATTTACAGAAAGCTAATGGATTAACATGTGTTCAAATAAAGTCTTTTGATGGCTTGAATTCTTAATTTCATACTCCAAAACAGTGCTGTCCATAGAAAAAAATGTGAGCCACATGTGTAATTTGAAATTTTCTAGCAGTCACATTACAAAAGGTAAAAAGCAGATGAAATTAGTTTTAAAACTGTATCTTATTTAACCCACTATGTCCAAAAGATTGGCATGCAAGCGTTAACCGCTATACAAATGATTAATGAGATATTTCACATTCTTTTTTCAAAGCTTTGTTTGAAGCCTGGTGTTTATTTCACACTTACAGCACATCTTAATTCTGACCCACCCCTTTTCAAGTGCTCAGTAGCCACACGTGGCTGGTGGCACTGTGTCGGACAGCTGGGCTTGAACAGCTTTGAACACTCCAGGTACCATAATAGAGGTTCTGATGCCAACATGCTTTTTTCTGACTCTAACCGATTTGTACCCATATAATGTACTTTCAGAGGGTTTATAGGCAACAATCTGAAGTTTCTTCTGATACTTGAATTGTTGTAGTGATAGAATCTGCAAACTACTGCAGGAATTTTTGGGTTGAAGCTAATGTAATAACAGCCTGGAGAGCTTATAAAAGGCACACTGAGAAATTGCTCTGAAACCCAGAATGTGCACATTTTTCAGACCCAGCTGATTATTTAAATTTCCCAACGGGAAGTTATTACTTCTCTGACATGTCTCCTCATCAGCAGTCTCTTTTCAGTGGTCTTGATGGACATGGAGTCTAATTTTGTTTTTCTTCCGGCCCCTTTTGGGGGGAGTGGAGTTCAGTATCTTGATTTACATTCCTTCATAGAAAGAGTGCTCAGGGTTTTAGGATTAAGTGATTACAAAGCTGTCACCTGCCAGCCTGTCCATTTTCTGGGGTGACAGGCAGTAGCATACGAGGAGGTGGATATTTTTCCCTTCTCCATCAACCTGTTATATCTTTATGGTTTTAGGGAATGTGTGTGGGGGTGGCCTGCACTTTCCCTGTGCATTTGTCAGATCCTTCATGCAGTGCTTTTGTTAGCTGACATGCACAGTGCATTGAGTAAATAATTCTGGGCTCATATTTCAAGTGAGGAACAAGTGTATAATAGCCTTGTTCTGGGGACCTGATGTGCCAACAGTGGCATTATAGCATTTAGAATGAAAGCTAGAATAATGGAAACTGTGGAATGTTTCAGAGTTCACTACATGGGAATTGGATTTTTGCATTTTTTAATTTATATTGTGTATTATCATATTTCTTTTTTTTTTAATTTTTTTTTCAACGTTTATTTATTTATTTTTGGGACAGAGAGAGACAGAGCATGAACAGGGGAGGGCCAGAGAGAGAGGGAGACACAGAATCGGAAACAGGCTCCAGGCTCCGAGCCATCAGCCCAGAGCCTGACGCGGGGCTCGAACTCACGGACCGCGAGATCGTGACCTGGCTGAAGTCGGACGCTTAACCGACTGCGCCACCCAGGCGCCCCATCATATTTCTGTTTAAGGCTGTGGGATTATCATTCTCTTTAAATGGCATTACTTAATAAAGAGTTAGCACTGCATTGGAAATTCAGTTAACGGATTCCATCTGGAGTGGGCATGGGTGGGAACCTGGGGTGTCCCCTAGTGTCCTCACTAGGCTGGTGGGGTGTGCTGCTCACTCTCCCCCATGGAGCAGCCTGTCAGAGTTTTGTTGCCCATAGTTGAAACACCTTGTCCTTCAAACAAGAAGAGTAAATCTTAGCACACCTTCCCCTTCACTCCAGTAGAGTCCCTGGGTGCCGTGTTTAAAGCTTCCATTTCTGGAATGAAATCTTCCCTGGTAAAGGTAGCCCTGAAACCTAAAGCCACTGATGTGATGATTACAGCTGAGTCTGAGCCCCTCTGGGAAGTAGATTCCGATAGGAAGAAATGGACCTGGTCCATAGACAGTAACTGTGAAGCTTTTGTTGTGAAGCCTGTTCCCAGCAGAGCAAAACACAGTGTTGGGGCAAATATTTCACTAGAACTAACCTCGGTCAAAATGTGTGCATGATAGCATTAGCCCTCAACTTTGCCTGTGGGTGAGGTTGAGGGGCACATTCCTTTTGATAAGAGAAATTAAATCCATCCTCAAAGGTATTGTGGGTGTTTATGCAGTAACTGAGAAAGCATTACTGAAAGCTGAATTGTATGTTTTTTCTCTATCTTCTCAGTGATTTTTTAATTTGTGTTTTGTTGGACAGATCGGCTCTGTTGAGAAGGAGATAAGGGGGGTTATTAAAGAGGCAGAAAATTTGCTATGATTCCCTGAGGGGGAATCGTAAGGTCAGGAGTAAATGGACACTACACCAGGCCCAGAGTGCCAGGACTTGACCTGCCTGCCTCCTGCAGACTGGGCCATTAGGTGCTATCTCTCTGTGTGTGGAAGCCACTGTGAAGGATGGGCATGTCCTAGTGAAAGTTAATCCATGTGACTTTGCTTCTGGTGCATTGGGACTAAGTTGTGACTTGGTGTGGCAGAGGATGTACTCTTGCCATGTGTTTCTCTGTTGACTGAGCTGGGATTTCCTGCAGACCCATCTTACAGAGCCACCCAACCATCTCTGGCACTCTGGGACCTTCGTAGTCTGTACCACTACATCATTGATGGGGCCCTATACAAAGTGAAATTCTGGCTCCTTGTTCAAATTATAAGGAGCTTCATGATATGACTGTGGTTCAGGTGAAGGGGCCCTATCCGTGATTCCGAGGATTCAGGGTACACACCAGCAGACCCAAGCCTTCCATGTTGACACATCAAAGTACAGATATTACAATATGCTGTGGTTCTCACACTTTGATCTCATAGGTTTAATGCTGCTTCTAGAGTGTCAGTCTTGTCTCCATTTGATTTCAGAATGTCTTCCCTGCATGGGGCGTGACTGATGGTCTGGCTTGAGAGAGCTTGCTGGTGTGGGTGGTGAGGGTGGTGTGGGTCTCACATGGTGCTTTTCCTTGTTGCTGTGCTTATCTGGGTGACCAGATGAGCCTGAGGTCAGGAAATGCTGGGACCAGGGGAGGGAATGCCCCAACCTTTCCTGATCTTGGGAGGATTGTGTGTTGTCCTGCTGCAGGTGGCTTTGGGGATTACTTGGGGCAGATGGTATAGATGAGGTGTAAAGCATTTCACTCATGGTGCCTTTGACCTCTAGTAGTTGAAGTAGAGGTGGTCCTGAGCATGGTTCCTGGGATGGGACCATCAGCCCTTCTCAAAGGTCTCGAAGAGCCTTTGTGAAGGCTTCCTCAGGCAGCTTGAATTCTTCATTGGTGGGAAACCAGAGCTTTCTCTCAACATTAGAATTGGCCCTAGGTCATGGCAGGACATCTCAATTAGAGGTAGCAGGCTCCAGAGGTACACTGTCTCCTTCTCTTAGCTTTCCTGGATTCCAGATGGATAGTTTTGGCTTGTGGTTGAGCTGCCTAGTGTTTGGACAGGGTCAGCATGGGCCCAGGTGGGTTTGGGCTGTTGCTTGGGAGTCTCAGAGGAGGTGTTTTTGGAGGCCGTTCCCCAAATTGAGCTATTGGAGTTCTTGCTCTCATCCCTGAAGATGGCTTTACATTTTCCATTTCAGTTGTCACCTTTAATGACTTCAGCCTGGAATGACTCTAGCCATTTTTTTTCTGTTGGATTCATGAAATAGGACAGAGAATGTTTCATTGCTGCTGTATGGCACACTGGAGCTCCTGCCCTCTGGAGGTCAGGGTGACTGTCAAACGTGCTGTGTAAGGTGTTTTATAAATTGCAAATTGCTGTGCTAATGTTAGGTAGTATCCTATTCAATGTGTATTTTGTATTTATGCCTATTTTATGGTACTTGTGGTATGAGACAGTGGTTACTGTTTTAATGATGTTGGAATTTTGAAGTTGTATCTTTGCTTTGATGAAAAATATTTAGTTATTTATGATTTATTTCAAGCAGAGGATCTGGTCTGTAATTCAATCCTGAGTTGTAACATTGAACTTTCATATGGCTTCCAGCAGTACTTTAGAAGAAGTAGGCCCTGCCAATATGTATAATATTACATGTGTTGATGTGTATAAATAATATAAAATTGAGTACATACTTACTCTCCCAGGTCAGGGCTTTGTTTGGGCTATTTTGTTGGACATCTTTCTAAAATTGCTGTATTTACTGTCCCAAGTATATTGGATTAGTTTAGGTTTGCTTGGTGACTTGGGGTCATTCTGTATGTCATTACTGAGCTGTCCTGTGATTCAGGGCCACCTCAGGGGAGGGGGCTCCCGACCCACCCTGTGGGCCTGTTTCACTCGTGTACAAATGGGCCATATTGTTGAAAGCAAGGTCCTCTCTCCACCTTTGCTGTCACTTTAAAAACTGCTGGCAGCTAGCCATCCTCCCAATTTCTATACTCTCTAATTACCCACCTTAGCAGATCAGAACCAAGCTTGTTAACTCAGTGAGCTTGGCACTGGGCATGGAATTAACCCCATGAGCCATAGATGGGGGCTCACATACGCTCTTACCAAGATCAGGTATCCGTGTCATGTTTTCCTGGTTGTTGTAGTGTCCCCAGGCCTGGGTTGTTGATACTTCTCATCCTGGATAAGGGTTTTCAGTGGGAGCAAGCGCCCACCTAAAGCATTTATTTCAGGACCTTTGAGTGATTCCATGGAGAATCACTAAGTATGGACATTAAAGAATGAATTTTGAGTTTAAAAAAATAATGCAAAAGGTTGTTGGAGCTTACCTGATTATGAGTTTAAAACTAGCCCTACGCTGAACTGAGGGAGCAGAGGAGAAGCTTCTGATTTCTTGGTAATGGTTGAAGGAGGCACTTCTGCTTTCTTTTTGGTTCATGTCCTGTCATTTATTTAAGGACTACCAAAGAAAGGTGAATAAAAGTTGATTTCTCCCTCAGATCGCACAGAAGTTGCATATTACTTCGGCTTGCTTCCCTTACATGGAAAGATTGGTATCTCTGACCCTGGGAAGGACTCCAGGAGTCTCTTTGGTAAATACAGGCAGCCTCGTGCTGACTGCATGTGGCATTCTTGGACCTTCTTGCCAGTTGGGATGAGATCTCTTGAAATGGATTTCCTGGGTTGTTGTAATATGACCAGAGGAAATTATATTAATGGTTATGGATATTTACATATTTCACTCTGACTCATTTTATTCTACAGACTACAAGTCTGTGTGTCGTCCATAAAATCATGAGGCAGGGCCCCCATTTTACTGACTGGCAGCAGAATTCACAAGAGGTAATGTGATTTGTCGAAGGTCCCATAGCTGGTGAGGGGCTGAAATGTGATTGTGACCTAAGAGTGAAGCCCATGAAGTTGCCCTGCAGCACTGGGTCAGGAATCGAGGTGATGAGGGGGCCTCCCTGGGTCACACGGATGGTCTCAGTGAAGTAGGCTCCTACAGCTACTGCTTGCAGCTCCTTTTGTTACATGTAAAGCAATAATGGGGGAAGTTGCCCATTGCTCCCCTGTTCTTCAGCTATGCATGTGGGGGCGGCCTGGGTCCCAGCCTCAGCCACTTCTCCTCACACCATCCAATGGTGGTCAGATTCACCAGTTTCATCCCATTTAATTCTCACAGTAACTCTGTGAGCTAAGTATACTTGTAAGCCCTGATTTTCCAATGAAAATGAACTCAGAGTGGTGGAGCTGGGGTTCAGACTCCCTGTCCTTGACTCAGAGACACTCTCCCTGTCATCTGCCTGGCTCTAGAATCCAGGTCTGGATGGACCTCAGGGGCTGGCCCAGGAGTGTGGACTTGACCTGTAGGCTGGGAGGGGCTGCTGAGGTGTGGCTGCAGGAGATATTACAGGGGCCCCCAGGAGGTGGACAGGGCTGCAGAGGGCCCATGGTGGCAGCTGTCCAGTGTAAGGTGGTGACAAGAGCCTCAACCTTGCCCCAAGGCTGAAGGGAGAAATGAATCCCAGGTTCAGACTTGGCTTGGAACTTGGGGAGAGCAAGAGGGCAGGTGCTGTGAGCCTAAAGTGATGGATTTTCCTTAGAAGAGAAGCTCTTTGAGGCTTCCTGTTGCGCTCTTCGCTTTCTTTGCATAAAATCACAGTCAACCCAGTGAGACTGGTTCTTTGAGCCATAATGTAGCAGTTCAGTCACATGGGGTGATTGAAAGGCACAGAGATTCTTGCTTCTGAGCCAGGCATGAGCCCACGGTGTTTGGTACGCGCGAGTCTTGGCTGCTCTTCCAAGGGTTAGCAGGAGTTAGCAAGGGAGGAGTGCCGGGCCGAGACTGGCTTCAGGCTCATCTGTGTGACCTGGGAGTGAGAGGCCACTGTGCTGAGCCTCAGATTCCTTTCTGTCCAGTGCGAGCATGAAGCTTCCTGGGGTGGTTTGAGGAGGGGGTCCAGTGCACTGCACACCAGCAGTGCCTCATGTGGACAAGGTGTCACAGAATTACTGCCCCTGCCCAGTTGTCTCTCTGGGTGTATCCCCAAGGTACGGAGGGACTGTGCTGGTTCAGGATTCTGCTGGCTGGCAGAGATAGCGGCTGCAGAAGGACATCTCTTGTTTTCTGCCACAGATGTCTTTGGCTGAACAGTGGACTCCAGAGATAATGGAGGGCCTGTGCCCTGGAGCTCACTGACATTTGTGCCTTGGGATGATCTTCATCGGCTTCTCACTGAAGACAAGCTCACCTTCTGTGAACACAGAACATCTCAGCATTGCTGTTAAAATCCCTATGAGGTATGGTGCAGGAAGTTGCTCTGACAGCTTACAGGTGCCCACAAAGCCAGGGCTGCTCTTGCACTCCCCAGTGATGGCTCCTCTAGCCTTTGACATGAGATGAACAGTTCATTCCTTGCCATAGGGCCAGAGACCACAGATGACACTAGAAACAGCAGCCTCTTCCTTACCTTTGCTTAGTTGTGAGAGCCTCTTAGCTGCCAGCTTTTAAGATGGCTGAGGTTGTCACCTGGCTTAGAGGTTTACAGCTTCTCTTAAAGTAACAGGCTTCCCAAATTTCAAGGGAAAAAAGCCCAGGGTATTTATAGTGATAGACCAGGGCTCATCCCATCAAATAGGAGGCTGAAGTGGAGGAGATTGTAGTAGCGACCTTGGCAGCCGGGTGGCACACAGCCCCACGGAGGGGGCTCATGCAGCCTGAGAGCCCAGCTCACCCTGGAAGCAGGAATGAGAGTACGGCTGTTGCTCAGACACAGTTAATTCTGGGGTGTAGTGTGTCAGCTGTAGGGTACTGTGTTTGGTTTCTTCTCTAATGAAACAGGTGATTACAGTGTTGGGAGAACAGAAGTTGCAGGTGGACTGTTTAGGGTCATGAGAGGGCAGATGAGGCTCTTCCTAGATGTCCAGAGAACAGGTGTTTGAGGCTTGGAAGTCTTGCTGCTCCATAGTTAGTAACTGATATCATGGTGCTGTTGGATGCACAGCTGGCAGATCCCTGTGAGCAGGAAACGGCTCAGTAATTGTTCCTCTTCCTCCTACACAATGTGTTTTCCATGATCTCTCTGGTCTATTACCAACTCTTTGTGGTTGGACCAAGTATGAATGAGAGAATGCACTTAGAGTTTGATGGATGGGCTGGGACTGATTTCAATTTCGTGATCTGGACATGTTACTTCTCAGTGTCTTTCCTTCCCTGGGCCTTTTGTTTGCTTTGCTATGTGATGTCTGTGTCTATATATTTGCCTCAAGGTGAGCGTCACTGGCTTTGGGTGGTTGAGGGGCTGTCTCTTCTCCCAGTCATGTTAAAACCCCTAGAAATTCTTGGTCTGGGATGACTCCTATGCCCCTACCCCCGCTTCTGATTTGTTTCTGCAGACTCTGTGGCCAAACCTGTCTGGTTCCCAATGTGCTATTAAGTATTCCTGCTTCTACCTCCCCAGCTTCTTTTCTAGGACTCTCCCGGACAGTGGTGTGCTGGTAAAGGTTTAAAAACTGGGCCTCTGGGAGCAAGAAGGAAAGTTCACTGACATGTAGCATTTGCCAGTTTTTAAGGTATCAATGCTCCCACCATGGTCAGTTTCAAATTACCAACGTGATGTTCACTGGCTTGTGAAACCTCCAAAATTTAACTGTTAGCCCTTGAGCTGGTAAAAGCTGGCTACAGCACCCTGCTATGCCAGGACCTAGGTTTCTACCTTCTCCCTATTCTAGATGCTGCAGGTTACTTTAAGATTTCAGAGGGGTTGACAGACGATGGTCAGTCACTACACCACAACTGGACCTTGCGAATGAAAATAACCATTCGGGAGGTTGTAAATAACCATTGGAGAGGTTGTAATTGTTTTTCTTTTCAAAACCTCTTCAGTGGAATATAAAGGAAGGTGGCCAGTGTCCTCCAGGGGATCACTTTCCGTTCCTGTTGGCAATAAGCCTTGACTGAACTTTGTGTTTGCCTACTGGGTTGGTTTTTCCTGGGGTTCCCCTCCCCTTTGGATAAAGATACCCAGCAATAGGTCCACAGCCTGCCAAATTCAAGTAAAACCATCAACCACAAAAGTGGAGTAAGACAGTGCTAATTCCAAAAACAGATCTTTACCATGAGGGTCAAGAAAGTTTACTTTCATTTTGGAGGGCAGAGGAACTGCTAGTGGGACTACCTGTCTACAGCCCCGCATTTCCACATACCCTCCCTGCTCCTTCCTGACTCAAATAGGGATCATTGGCAGGAAAGAGGATGGTGGGCTCAGTGCACCACATTGCCACTGTTGGAAGAAAAGCAAGACTCAGGTGGAAGGAGCATGCTTTAAAGCAGGGTGTGGAGGCAGATCCCAGCCCATGGGAATTGGACACCACCATGCCCCCTTGTTCACTGTCTGAGGCTGCTTTCCCGCTACAGCGAGCAGCAGAGTGGAGGAATAGTGACAGGGGCATGGGGCCCATGGAGCCTGGAATATTTGGTTTCTGGATCTTGACAGAGAAGTTGCTGACCAACCTCACAGCAGCCCTTCTTCAGACTGTATCCCCCCTGGCATATACACATCACACCTGGAGCCCATATGGCAGTCTCTCTTGCCCCAGAGATACCACAGGCTGGGGATTTTATTCCTGCTGGGACTGCCCCCTCAGATTCTTCCCTTTTTGGGCGCACAGGAGTGCTCACTTGGCGTGAGTGAGCTAAACATGTTTGCTTAAGCACAATTCAGTGTATTTGTGGCTTCGTGTAGACATTCATGTTTTCACGTGTCCCCTTGGCTGGACACCTGTGCCCTGTTTGAGAAATGCCCAATGGCTAATTTTATGTCTCAGGTATCTGACTTTAGCTCTGTCTTCCTTCCCTCTTTTTTCCCCCCACTATTGGGTTATTCATTTTCCCATTTCTGCCAGTTTCCTGCTCATTCTATAGATAAATACCCTTGCAGGCTGTGTGGGTAAGCTTGGGCCAGCCACAAAGAAGCCACGTGAACACCTTTACGTGGTTGTCTTTGTCCTGAGTTCTACTGTTTGAAGATATACACCCTTTTCCTATTTCTGTTGATTTTGTTTGTGGTGTTACACCTTTGTACACAGAGACACTGCCCCCTTGCTAAGTTGTAGTAGAGTCAATAAGAAAAGATTATTCAGGAAAAAAAAAATCATTCAGTTACTTTGAGGGAATTCCAGTGGAGGAAATGAAGGGGAAATATTCTGAGTACAAAGAATTTAGGGAGCATGAGATAAAGAAAAAATGACCCATAAATTCTTCCTCAAAACAATATGGAATGTCTTTTCTCCCCGTTCATCTTATTGGCAATTGTTATGGGTTCTGGTATGGTATAAGACTCTAGCTTTCACTTTTAACATGTTAAAATTGTAAGTATGAAACTACAATTAATTATAAAACTCTGTCCCCCATATGTGATTTTCAAAAGATTATTTTGGAGGCTATAACGTATGTGTAAGGCTTACTACTTAAATAAAAATAACATCACTGTTTTTACATTCAACATAACATATGCTCTGCCTTCTTATAAAATACCCATTCCTGGATATGGCCCCCAGCAAGCTGGATAGTTGAGCAGTGTCAGAAGTGCAATGCCACCTTCCTATGGAGGTGTGGCAACCCAGAGGTGAATTATTAGCAGAATTGGTATAGGAGTAGTTCTGAGTATTCCTTTATGATATGGTTCCTGCCATATGGGATTTTATTCTTCCACTTTTTCTAGAACAGTGTGGCCTTGTAAAAAGGAGAGAAGTGGCATTTTAGTCCAAAACATGGCTGCCCATTTATTTAGAAATTTAAGAGAAACCACAGGGGCAGGAGATGTGGTACAGACATTAATACACGGTGGCTTCTCAGCACTGGTAGCCTATAATAGGAGTTGAATTAGTAGCTCTCTATAATCTTGGCCTATATTTGATTAAAGAATATTGTGGAAACTTGGGGCACCTGGCTGACTCAGTTGGTAAAGCATGTGCTTCTTTGTCTTGGGGTTGTAAGTTTGAGCCTTATGTTGGGTGCAGAGATTACTTACAAATAAAATCTTTTAAAAAATGAAAAGAATATTGTAGAAACTTGATGGCTGTTGATTACAGGTGATAGTGGGTACAAGAGCTCTCCATCTTGTTCATGTTTTTCCTTTTGTCACACTCTGGACTTCCCGTTGGACTGTCACTGCACATCTGTATCATTTTGTGTCCGAATTTCCCAGTTGAGCATAAATGTCATGAGGCAAGGGGCTGTGGCTTTGTTCATTTTTATATTTCTTGCATCTATCATTCATTAAATGGATGAACACATTGTACAAGGTGATCCCTCTAAAATGTGACTTTGGAGAGAAGCCTGTTCTGTGTAGGGACTCTGTGAGACTTTGATTTGCTAAAATGAAATCATCTTACAAACCCAAATAAGGTAGGCCTTTGGTTATGCCTAAAGTACCTTCTTGTTAGGCTTAAAACTTCTGCTTTCTGGGAGTCCAAACAGCGATGAATGCTCTGATTTGCAAACATTTCATCACCGGGTTACAAATTCAGAGCTTTTCTGGAGGGATCAAAACTACACGTTTTCACCATCTGCTGGAGGGTCTGGCTGTCGGGAGATGACATTCCCATTCTCACTTTGATTCTGGCCTTTTGGCGGTTGATCTCAGAGCACAGTGCTGGGAAGAGCCAGTCCAGGGTTGTCCTGCCTTATTTGGAGCCAGCTATGAAGAGTGACGTGACTGTAAGCTTGATGATACTAGTTGATTTGAGGGCTTTGCAGATGGACAGGAGAGGGAGGGGTCCCTTTTCAGAGGGGGACCACCTGAATTAAATCCTTATGCTTGACTGTCACCTTCTCCTGACTTCTTATAGCTTGTAGCTGTCCACTGTGAGCTGAGCGGGCCTGACACCCTGACACAGGGGGTGGGCCAGGTAGGGCCCTGGTGTGGTGCAGGTGCATCTGGACAGGCTTATGAGAATCTCTGGACCATGCTGTTGCTCAGACTGCCTGCCTGAGCTGGGCACAAGTGGTTGTGATCTTGCAAAACTGTGCTCATCTGGGTCATTAAATTCTCTGAACTCCACATTCAGGGTGAGTCATTAGAGGGAGCCTTTCCCTTCAAGCAGTGATGCTTTAATGGGGGAAGACACTATGCATTTGGAAACAGAAGCAGACCTCATGGTTTCTCATGTACCTAATGAGAAAGGTGGGAAGAATGGGCAAAGCAAGGATGTGGTCACTTGGGGGTGATGAGAGACGGCTGTCCACTGAAACTCCTGTTTGACCTTGAGGTGTCACTCCTGGGGCTGGGCATGCCTCTGCCCTTGAGAAACCCACTTTATCTTTAGGTTTTCCCTGTTCATACTGTTAGAATAAAGAGGCAAAAATCATTTCCAGACTTCAAGGTTAAGTTTATAATTTATTAAGAAGCCTGTGGAAGCCATGCAAGTAGGTCCTGACTACATAGGTGGGCTTTGGCATGATTTTCACATTAAATCCTTATAGGTAACAGTTGATTATAGATCCTTATGAAGACACACTTAGTTCTTACCCTCCAGCAAGGATGGGTGTCTGTCTGTGCTCTCCAGACATGAACTGTGGCTGAATCGAAACCAGGGGGTTCAAGCAGTTCCCTTCTCTTCTCCTTGACCCCCTTCTTCCATTTCTCCTACCCCCAACCCCAGCACCTGCCTCTGGGAGCCACCCATCTGTTCTCTGTATCTGTGAGCTTGTTTTTTTTCCTTAGAGTTAGTAAAATCATATGGTATATGTCTTTCTCTCTCTAACTTATATCATCAGTCACTTAATGCCCTCTAGCTCCATCCATATTGTCATCAATGGTAGGGTTTCCTTCTTTTGTATGTGTGAGTAATATTCCATTGTGTGTGTGTGTGTGTGTGTGTGTGTGCGTGCACACGTCTGTGTGTATATGTACCATCCATTGATGGACACGTAGGTTGTTTCCATGTCTTGGTTATTGTAAATGCTGTGATGAACATGGGGGTGCAGATAGCTCTTTGGGGGTAGTGACTTCATCTCCCTTGGGTATATGCCCAGAACTATAGTTGCTGGTAGATATATTTTTAACTTTTTGTGGAACCTCCATACTGTTTTCCAGAGTGACTGCAACAGTTTGCATTCCCACCAACAGTGCACATGTGTTCCCTTTTCTCCACATCCTCACCAACACCCATTATTTCTTGTCTTTTTGATACTAACCATTCTGACAGGTATAAAGTGATATCTCATTGTGGTTTGATTTGCATTTCCCTAATGATGAACAGTGTTGAGCATCTTTTCGTGTCTGTTGGCCATCTGTATGTCTTCTTTGGAAAAATATCTATTCAGGTCCTCTGCCCATTTTTTAATTGGATTTTTGTTTTGCTATTGAGTTGAATGAGATTTTTATATGTTTTGGATATTAACCCCATATAGATATATGATTTGCAAATATCTCCTCCCATTCAGTGGGTGACTTTTTGCTTTTTTGCTGGTTTCTGTCATCCAGGAGAGGAGCAGTGAGTCCCTTTCCTTTCAGCCTGCTGTGATGCCTCCTGGGATGGACTTGGTGAGAGGCCATTAGGGCTGTAAACCCTACTGGTGGCCTCCTTCCTGATAGAAAGTAGGCCTGGTAGGGACAGCTCTGTCTTCCCAGTGTTAAGACCTCATTAAGAATGGTCTTTGCAAGCATGCTTGTGGCCCTCTGCTGTAGCTGCATGGCTCCTTCCTGACCCCCGGCTTCCTCTCTTCCTCAAAGGGAAAGCAGGTTTTGAGTGCCTGGGAGAAAGGCAGCTCATAGGTTTGTGTAAAGGGACTCTCTTAGAGTCACAAGGGCTGCTTCTTTGATATCTGGTAGCTGAGGATTCATTAAAGGAGGCAGCCTTTTCCATGGAGCAATATTGCTAGGATCTCTGCAAATACACTATCTAATGATACTGAGTTGTAACTTCCTTTGTGATTAAAAATCAGCTGTGGGCATGAATAGACATTTTTTTCCAAAAAAGACATCCAGATGACCAACGTACACATGAAAAGATGCTCAACATCACTCATCATCAAGGAAATACAGATCAAAACCACAATGAGACACCACCTCACACTTGTCAGAATGGCTAAAATGTACAACACAGGAAAAACAACAGGTGTTGGCGAGGATGTGGGAAAGGGGAACCATCTTGCACAGTTGGTGGAAATGCAAACTGGTGTAGACACTGTGGAAAATGGTGGAGTTCCTACAAAAAGTTATAACTACCCTACAGTCCAATTGTAATACTAGGTATTTGCCCAAAGAATACAAAAACACTAATTCAAAGGGAAACATGCACCCCAATGTTTATAGAAGCATTATCTACAGTAGCCAAATTATGGAAACAGCCCAAATGTCTATTGACCAATGAATGGAGAAGAAGATACGTGTGTGTGTGTGTGTGTGTGTGTGTGTGTGTGTGTGTGTATAAAATATTGCTCAGCCATTAAAAAGAATGAAATCTTGCCATTTGCAATGACATGGATGGAGGTAGAGAATATGCTAAGTGAAATAAGTTAGTCAGAGAAAGATAAATACAATATGATCTCACTCATATGTGGAATTCAAGAAGCAAAGGCAGAAAAAAAAAAAGAGTGGCAAACCAAGGAATGGACTCTTAACTATAGAGAGCACACTGATGGTTACCAGAGGGGAGGTGTGTATGGGGATGGGTTAAATAGGGGATGGATGTTAAGGAGGACAGTTGTGATGAGCATGGGGTGATGTATGGAAGTGTTGAGTCACTGTATTGTACACCTGAAACTAATACTACACTGTATGTTAACTAACTGTAATTTAAATAAAAACTTTAAAAAATCAACTATGGGACAATGCTTGTCTGTCTCCCAGAATTTAACACCATTTGGGATGCATTTGTACTTGCTGGGAGGTAGGTATATTATTTTGTTAAGTTTGTAGAGCCTTCCCCTGGTGGTTTGAAATTAATTTCTGAGTCTTCAGAAATTCATGAAATGCTCTCTTACTCTATGTTATGAGGATGATGATGGTCATGATGGTGACGAAGGTGAAGATCAACACGACCCAGCTCCCTGAGGAGGAGAGCATTAGTCACAGGGAAGGAGGACATAAGCATTTCTTGCCTGCTCTGTGCTAACTTGTTCATTGGTCCATTTTCTTTCCTGCTTCCTTGAAGGAGTCCAGACTGATGCATAAAATTACTTTGTGCTGAACAAACTGACCATCCCTTTGCAAGTAGGATAGCTCTCTGTAGGGATAACAGACTCAGGTAACATGTCTGAATATAGAAGGAATTTCATTGTTTCTGTGACTTTATTTAAGTAGCAGAAATATGTGAATTTCTTTAACTCAGAGACTGTATTGCATTAACTGATAATGAAATAAATGTCACATCCTGATTACCTGACAATAGTGAACTTAAGTCTTTATTTTTGTATAGCCCATAGCTATTATTACTTTGATAATCATGGCATTTTGGACAAAACACTTTACCAGAAACTACAGTTGACATGTCTTTGAAAGTCTGCTTAGGATATAAGGTGTTCTAGAGTGTGGTCCAGGAGTGGCAGCATGGTAAGGCAGATGGGACTCAATTCAGAATACCTGGAATCCAGGATGGGGCTTGCCACTAACAAGTGTAATTTTATACCCACGTTACCAAGGTTGGCTCTTACTTCCTTTTCTGTAGATGAGTGGTGTGGTATTTTCTGAGGATTCCAAATCTGAGAGAGTTCTTTGTTCTCTAAACCAGTATTTGTTGAGCACTAATTATGTGCCAAGCCCTGAGGGGAAAGTAGGCTGCCCTCAGGATGCTGGAATTCAGTTGCTCAGGGCGATTTCCAAATGGGAAGAAAGACTGCATGTTCTTTCTCTCATGGGGCTAGCTGGGGTCACTTTCTGCAGTTCAGAGAGGAGTAAGGGGATGCACACTGTGTCATTGGACAGTGCCCCCTGCCTGCTGTAAGCCCCACTTGGCTCTGGGCTCAGAGGTGCCCAGCTATACAGGATGTGCTCCCCAAGAGCACTAAGCCTGGTTGGAGGGAGGTTTTGCAACTGAAGTGTGTCCAAGCGTGGGAGGGAGGGAGTCTGTATCCTGCCTTGGTTCCCTGAAGTCCTACTTTCATGTAGCATACCTGCTGTTTGACTTATCTTTTCTTGAGTAATTTACGGACTTTAAACAGTACATCAGATTTTTTTGGTTGCATATTTGTCTGGTTGAATGTCCTTTTATCTCTTTGCCATATCTGTGTCTTGTCTACAGTCTGTTAAGAATTCAGAGTTTTTGTCATCTTCAAACAAAACGATGCACTTTGCTGTTAGTTACTGTGCATGTGCAGAGAAAATGAGGTGGATGTTGGCTTAAAATACTCTTCCCTACCAAAGATGATTTCCCCATGCTCCATGCTTTTGCTCCTTCCTTCCTTCCTTCCTTCCTTCCTTCCTCCCGCCCTCCCTCCCTCCCTCCCTCTCTCCCTTCCTCCCTCTCTCCCTCCCTCCCTCTCTTCCTCTCTTCCCTTTCTCCTTCCCTTCCCTCCCCTCCCCTCCTTTCCCTTCCCTTCCCTTCCCTTCCCTTCCCTTCCCTTCCCTTCCCTTCCCTTCCCTTCCCTTCCTTCTGTGTCTATCTGTCTGTCTTATAAGGGTGCTTAGCACTTGGGATCCCAGGCACCATGAGGCCACTCACACCTGTGGTGGGACAGTGAAGGGCATCAGAACACAGAACAGATGGTGTCATTTCCTTCTTGCTGTCTGTTATCTGTGCAGAACCGCATTGGAGACATTTCTGGTTGGGGAATGACATCCAGGGCTTTCCAGGCTTGTTTTGCCTGGGTCTCTGGAGTTTGGTCCTGGTGATGCCTTCCAGAGCTCCACCCTCAGAATGCCCACCCAGCTCGGGCCCCTGCCCTTCACATGGCCCTCCGGGCACATGAGGCCTAAACACACTCCCAAACTGGGAGGAAAAGAGTGGATTGCTTGCTCTGAGCTGGCATCTCTTTCATGAAATGAAGGCATTCTGTTCATGTTTTATATGGATTCATTTGTGAAAACCTCATTTTGTGTTCCCATAAAATACATGAACGTGCAGAGAACTGAATCATAAATCCTTCCTTTGGTTGTGGTAAAGCTGTTTCTTTCCAGTGTGATTTTGAGCTGAGTTGCCCCTGTTTTCCAGTCAAAGGCAATGTCCAGGACTGTGGGCTTCCTGATGGCCTGTTTAGTTGCTTGCTTTGGAGCAAGAAGAAAACTTGATATGCACGGCATTTCCAATGAAATGACCCAGAGGCAAAGCAGGATGGAGAGCGTTTCTCTCCATCAAAGCCATCTGGAATGTGCTGATGAGTAAGCTGGAAATTAGCGCCAAGTGGCAAGCCTCACAGACATCCAAGTTTCTTGAGCACAGCTGCTGATGTATTGAGTCACTGAACATCTCATCTGCAGGAAAGACCGCTCAGACTACCATCTTCAGCGCTGGGCATGCACATTCCTGAAAAACACCTCTCAGACTTCTCCTGGGTTTAAATAAGCAACACAATGCTTCAGACCCCTCTGTTCTTTAGGTACTTTACCTTAACTTCCCTTTCTCCCTGTCTGTGGTGGTCTCCCCTTTTCTGTGGCTGTGCTTAGAACTTAAAAATATTAAAAAAATATTTATTTCAGTATCAAACATTATCCTCTCTGGTGAATGAAAACTATCCTTTAATTGTGTAGCTTGTACCCTCCCTCTCTCCCTCCCTCTCTCCCTCCCTCTCTCCCTTCCTTCCTGGAGATGTTATTCTAAATAATTTGATTGTTCCATGTCTCTGCCTTACCACCTGTGTTGATGTTGTTAATCAGCTGCACTCCTTGCTGGGGAGTGTGGACAGGGTGGCAGTTGTCCGCAACTGGTGTGGCCGTCCCCTGTGCTGGGCTCTTCCTTTTCCTTCCTATGACTTGAAGTGGTAACACACGACACATCTGCCCAGGTGAGGGTCTGGGGGAGGGGTGCTGACCACTCTCAGATCGTGGATTGCTGAAGTGGCCTCCTTAGTTTGATCTCAGCACTTAACCTCATGGTGTATATTACAGAAGAGGATTGTTTAGGTGAGGCCAGTATTTCTTTTCCAAAAAGAATATGCAAGTTCAAAGTAATTGCTTCAAAGTAATTGGCTGTAGATGTAATTGTTATTTATGGCTACTGTGCTTGCCATATTGTAACATGTGTGTCTCTTTATGCAGACAGGGACAAGACTCACCAAAATGCCAATGCCAGTCATCTCTGGGTGGTGGGGCTTAAGGGGAATTTAACTTTCTTCTTTATCCTTTTTTTAAATTTAAGTTTTCATAGTGAGCTTATATAATTTTTTTACTCAGATTAAAGAATTTATATTCTTTTAGAGTTTTAGACTAATTTTCTTCATGTACATTGAATATAGACTGAGTCATAGGTGTTAAAATTACAGAATTGTAGAGTTGGAAAGAATCTTAAAGATTGCCAAATTCAAAACGCATAATTCAGATGGGAGGGAGCAGAGCCCACACCTGGGTTCTCTACTTTGGATTCTAGCTCTTGGGCCCTTTCAACAACCAACCAAGCTATCCTTGACCCGGGTGTTTGCTATGTTACTATTTCAGATAGAGGTGGGTTATTCTGGTTTGGGATAATTTGGACAGAAGCCATCGTTCCTTATTTCCTTTGCACTTAAGGACATACTCACAGAAAATATTTAAGACCAGGGCTTGGCAAACTACGACCTATTGGCCAGCTTCCTGTTTCTGGAAATAAAGGTTATTATTACTGGAACACAGCCATGCCTCCTTGTTTACGCATTGTCTATGGCTGCTTTGGGCTGCAACAGCAGTGGTGAGTGGTTGCAACAAAGACTGTGTGTCCTGTGAAGGGGCAAGTGTTTACTATCCCGACCTTTCAGGTCAGTGTGTTGATGCCTGTTAAAACTCACAAGATGGTGAATGTTAACAGGAGACCTGTGACAAGGACCATAAATGCAAGGAAGAGAAGTCTACTTTTGGGGTATAACTGTCCAGGAGAGAACAGAGACTAGTGCTAGCTTATCTGTGCCATTTGGGATGATCTCAGTTTGGTCTCCCCTCCACCAAAGGCATGAGATGAGGCTGGAAAGCTACTGTTGTCCTTGGGAGTGGATGTTAAAACTCAGCTCTTTTGCTATGTTACTTCATCTGGAATGTTCTCATTAGGAATGTGGAGTCTGGTGTGTGCCAACTCTTATGCCCTTTAAAGCAGATGTCAAGTTCAGGCCGTGGGCACTAAGTACTGGAGACTGGAATCTGCAGTGGAAAATACTGTTTGTGCTGAATTCAGATGAAATCTCGGGAGCCGGCCAAGCAGTGCAGTCTGGTAGGCTGCTCCTTCAGTGTCCTCACGACTGTTCCCACATGTGCAGTGGCCCCAGGTGCCCCCAGCATAGGAAGGCCAAGCACACAGCATAGCCTCCCAGCCAAAAGGTGCTGGATGCCGGCAAGTTCCCCAAGCCATGTTAGTGTTCCCAAGACTGAGTGGACATTGGACAGTTATCTGGGACAGGCCAGCACACACAGAGGGAAAGATCAAGTTGTATTGTCTTGGCAGAAGTAGAAAAGGAACAATTTTTTTGGATATGCTTCCTTTGTGGCAGTCAGGGTGTTGGATATTTTTCATTTCATCTCACTGCAGTTGGTAGCTAATACCTCTACTTTGTAGCTGGGGTGTGGGTGGGGACGGAGCAGTGCTGAAGCTCAGAAGTGCTGGTGAAGGGCCAGTGAGCCCTACAGCTCAGAACTGCAGTCTTTCTACTCTGTCACATGGCGTCTGAAATTCCCTCAGTGTGGCCACTCTATTCATATCCAGAGGGCAGAAGCCTTGGTTTGGGAATTGTATAGGTTTGGTAAGAAACTGGTAGATGAATGGTTAATAAATGCAGTTTATTTGGAAGATGAAATGATTGCAAGATGGGGTTCAAGAATTGAGATGGGGGATTTCAATGGCACCTTCTGAGGCAGGGTTGGGGACTGCTGTATTGTGGAGACATGAGCTGAGGGCTTAGAGGGCATGTTTCAGGACTGGCAAGAGCACTGGCAAGTTCTTCTTTCTATATATTTTGGATTGTCTTTTGGACTTGTTCAACAGTGATGCCATCTATCGGGGGAGATTCTTTCCAGTTGCCTAAAAAATAATATATTTGGGAGGTGCTCTCTATTTCTTTGAAAAATAATCTATTGTGCGGTTGTCTTTAGCCTTCCATGAGCAGCCTCGCAATGAGTCTGGCAATGAAAACCCATACTTAAAAGTATTTTGAGATGCTGCTGAGAAATGCATTCGTGTCTGCATGTAGTTCTGGTTGTATTTGATCCTGTTGAAGCCAGGGACCTACTCAGTTTCCAGACTGGGAATCTGAATCATCAGCTGCAGAGCCAGTGGGAGGTCAGAACTTCCCTATTGCTTCCCCTGGTGCTTCCATTTTATCATTCCTCCTAACTCCTTTCAGTGCTCTAATCTTTGCATAGCTTTATCTTGATGCAATCTCTGAGGGATCTGTATTTCATCCTTTGTCACAGAAATAAAAGGGGTTAGCTTACTGAAAAGTAAATGCTGGTGAAGTCAGGCACCCTGAAAGTAAAATACAGACTTTCTGGCAGTTGTCTGCTAATCAGGAAGGATTGTGGATTGGCAGGTGGATTACACATCTGCTTGTTCATTTACTCAACAAGTGTCTACTGACAGCAAACAAGGGTGAGCTCATAGCTTCCCTTAACAAAGCTAGTTCTCTGGCTATGCCCAATAAGCAGCAAATCCAAAATCATATGTTATGGCTTTGGTATAAAATGAGATCTGAGGAGAAACCTGAGGATCTCCAGAATCAGTATGAGGGCATGACTAAAGTAAGTAATTTTGAACAGTGTGACCTATAGGATTAATAGAAAGATATCCTGAAGTAGGGAATAATTCATTTTTTACTAACTTCAAGCTGTCATGCCAGTAGATGCGTTTTTTTAACATGTATTTTAGTTTTGCATTTTAATTAATATTGGATAAGTGCTGATTTATTTTTTTCTGGGAGTTCTTTGAACACTTTATGGGTAATACTTTATTTGTATGGATCACTTACATTGAAGCAAATCAAAGAGCAAGGAGAAAAGATCCACGCAGTCCACATGATACTCTGTATGTATGTCCATGAGACACCCTGTCTTTACTTGGGGCCTATTTCCTTTTGCTTTTGGAAAAATTCACTTAGTTTACCTGCATTTCCTCTGTGCCTGCTCTTTGCTTGGCACAGTGATAAATACTGAGAATTCAAAGGGTAATAACCAATATACAACCTAGTGGGAGAAGAACAGATTGTGCAGTAATTATTTTGTAATGCTTGAGTTAAGTGGTAATTATAGAGGTTCATAAAATATATAAAAGTGCAGAGAAGGAGGCCAATTAATTGAAAGGTCATTTCAGAGAGGGCTGGATGGAGGTGTTTTGAAAGAAGACAGATGAATGGCAATGAAAGAGATACTCCAAGTAGAAAGAACACCATCTGCAAAAGCATGTTATGTTTGTTTTTTGTTTTCTGTGTTTTTTTTTTTGCATGTTATGTTTTTAGGGGACCAATAGTTGTTCACATTTTCTGGATTAAAAGGCATCAAGGGCATAGAAGCAAGGAGGGGGGCTGCTGTGTAGGCAGAAGTTGTTGACTGGCTTTCAGCAGAGATGATGTGTATTTAGAGGAGACAGATCTCTGTGGCTGGAGGGTGTGGATGGATTTGTCGGGGGTAAGGCTGGCAGCAGGAGGTCACTTAAGAGACTTTGTATTCTCCATGAGACATGCTGGCCTCCACTAAGGTGGTGGCAGTGGGAAAAGAGATGAATGAGGACCTGACCACAGTGTTGTAGAGAGAGCCCTCCACTGGGGTCGGGTGATCAGGCTTCTCCTAGTTTTGTCCCCCACTTGCCCTATGACCTAGGGGCAGTGACTTTTAACTGTTCCAAGATCTGAAAGGACGAGCTCTGTTTACTAGAAAAGGTCACCCACCTAGTGACCTATTTGTCAGTGATGGTGAGATTACTTTAAAAGACAGGTCTTTTCTTGAAAGATACACCCAGCCCTGGGGTCAGACTAGGAGACACTATTTTCTCACATGTAAACACATGAAATAGTTTGGGGCAGGGATTTCTTTCTTTTTTTTTTTTTTTTTTGTCAACTTTATTTTATTTTATTTTATTTTTATTTTATTTTTAATATATGAAATTTATTGTCAAATTGGTTTCCATACAACACCCAGTGCTCAGGGGCAGGGATTTCTTAACTTGGGACCTGTGGCTCCCGTGAGGGCCTGTGAATGGGCTTGGAAGGGGATATGAATGACCCTTTGGTGCCATGTGTAAAGCCAATGTTATGATGGACTGCAGGGCTTTTCTTTTCCTGAAGAGCATGGCCATCAGGTTCCCATGGGGGTGCATTATCCCCACAAGGTTTGAGTCAGTGATCTGGAGGAATTTGGAGGGAGTGATCTGGCAGGATGACATGGTGTGTGTGGTGGGTGGGAGGGAGATGGTTGGATGTCTAGACGACTCTGAAATTCTGCTTTTGTAAAGGAATCTAAAAATTCTTCAGATAACTTAAAGTAGGAATACTCCAGAGGCAAATTATAGGAGCTTCCTTCCACTTGATCCTCTGGCAGATTTTAGATGTAAGGAATATCAAAGCCTATTTATTAGACAAAGCAATTTGTTTGATTTGTTTTGGCTGACTGCCTGATGACTTGTAGGTCAAGAGCAAGTAAGCTTGTTTGTTTAATCCATCTTCCCCCCTTGAGGTGGGATTTCAGTACTAAATTGGAAGTTTCCAGGGAGCAGGAGTCTCATTTGGTTTGTCTGTCTCCCAAAGCATCCTAAATTGGAAGTTTCCAGGGAGCAGGAGTCTCATTTGGTTTGTCTGTCTCCCAAAGCATCTAACTAATCAGAAAGCTGGAAGGCCTAATGACCTAAATCTTTTCTCCTAATCGTTCAAGTATGTTTCTATGTTAAGGTATAAGCAAAGGAAACAAGCACATCCTAAAACCAAAGACACGTTCACTTCCTATATGTAATCCTAATCTGTCCTGTTATACTACAAGTCTAGTACTTGTGCAAGTCTAATAGTTCTTACTTTGGGTGAGAAAAAGATAGGAGACACCATTCTACCAAGCAAAATACCTTCAAAGTCATAAATTGCAAAGTCATGTTCTGAAACTTCTCTAAGAACATAGTAGGAACTTTTTTTTATCTTCCTTGTTGCTTTAATTTTTAGAGCTCTTTTACATATGTTCTCTATTTAATTTTGAAGGGCCCAAATGAATACATAGTGCCTCTGGTAGGCCTGATGTATACTGAACATGCTGGAGAAATAAGGGTGGGTCCTCTCTGATTTGCCTCTGTGCTGTAACAGTGCACTGTGGCTCAGCGTGAGCCCTACATCATCTGTAGCAGATGCTCTAGACACGTTATATTTGGATAGTTTACATTCTCTAAGTATATTACTCAGAGATTAGTCCCAACATTGCTATGTATTATGTTAACATTTTGGCCCAAGATTATTGAGCTCAAATATGGCATTTTACAGAATCAAAAGAGTCCATGGTAGAAGAGAAAAGCAGAGCTAACTGCCTGGCTCTTGGCTAACATCATATTCTTCTCTTTTCCCTCCCTGGAATTCACTTTGTTAAATTTCTTGTGCTGTTCATTTAGATATAATTAACATTTTTAATTGGCATGTTGTGTAGTTTGGGAAACTGCTTATTAGATTTCATAGGTGTCTCTGGCAGCACAAAATGTTTAATGAGCAAAATAATTGTGTTAGAGTGAAATGAATATGTACGTTTTCACTGAATTAATAAATGAATTAAATAGTGACTTCATGGAAACCTCCTGAGAAATTGGTTATGGACTTTCTTTTAAGTATAAAATATTAAAGTTTAATTTTTGTGTGTGTATGGAGATTTTGAAGGAAAGAAATGTGTTTTTTCTTTTAGATTATAATATTATTGTGTGTGTGTATGTGTGTGCTTAACCAGAGTGAGAGTCTGTAAGTAAAATGTGATTCACATCCTTTGACTGAGCCTCAGAAGAATCTCAGATGCCTTGACACCTGAAAGTGGGTAGGATGTACAGTGTCTCTGAACAAGAAAACAGATATCTCATAGCTCTGTAGAAATCTAGACAATCAAAATGAGATTCTACTTCCTATTCCATCAAGCAGCCCTTTTCATTCTCTGATTCTAGAAGCAATGGTCAAGGTGTAAGAGGATGATGTCAAGGATAGTGGTCAGGAGCCTTTTAGAGTGGCTGAGACCAAGATTAATACCTTCTTGTAGTTGGGGTGCCTGGGTAGCTCAGTTGGTTAAGCGATCGACTCTTGATTTCTGCTCATGTCACGATCTCATGGTTCTCTCTAAAAATAAATAAATAAACTTGAAAAAACAGACAAAAAACTCTTCCTGCAATAGATGAAGAAGCAGAATCCTAGAGGCCATGACTTTCCTGGGGTCATGCTTCTGGAGCTGGGGGAGTCCCAGGAGCTCTTCGCTGCCAGCCTAGGGCCTTCTTGCCTGAACCGCACTGTCTCCTACCCTCAAAGTGTTCCTTGTAGGAGGAAAATAAGGGAACAAAAAAAAATCACTGAAAATTAAGAAGTAGGGCATTAAAGCCAGAGGCTGGATTGTTTTGGCCCAAAGGCATTTTTTTTTTTTTTTAAGACTCCTTTGGTTGCAAGAAAACAGACTCAAAGACCTCAAGTGGTGGGAGCTTATTGTAAGGTTCCCCTTATTGTAAGCTTATTGCACAGCTGAGTACCAGGCCTCAGAAGGGGTGGAACCACAGGAGAACCGGCTGAGGGGGCAACTGACCCACTGGATGTGAGGTTCTCTGTTGTGCCAGTCATATGGCTGGGCTGTGTCCCACCTGCCATCTTCCCTCTCTTCCTGTTCCACCACTGACCACTTCACATCTCTGTTCTGTTTCCTCCCCTTCCTGCTCACAGTCTTTGTTTCTCTCTTCCTCTAGCTCATGCTGCCTTTCCTGACTTGGCAGATGGTGTCTGTGGCTATCCTTGTTCTGTTTCGTGATTCCCATTCCCAAAAGAGACCATTATATTGGCCCTGGAATAATTTCACAATGGGCTCCAGGCTCATGTAGGCCATTATCCAGCCAAAAAACTGGCTCCTCTAGGATCAGGTGACTTCCCTGTCCAGTCAGCTGACAGGGCAGTCATGTGGGCCTCTGGGGCTGAGTTCAGAGCCGACTCACAGGGAAGGGACTGCAGAGTACATGTGGAGAACATTTAGGGCCTGCGGTAGGTTTACTCTGACTGGGTTTCTGAGGTTGACAAAGTTCTAAGCCCACTTATCCCTGTATTTGTACCTTTTTGGTAAGGCACCCCCTAATGGTCTGGGCTACTCAGTGAAGGACCCTCTGTAGACGTAGGCAGGCAGAAGAAGTGAGAGGGAAGAGTGGAGTGGGCAGGCTCTTCCAGATCATATATTTTTAATTCTGGACTTCTGTGTCAAATTTTTTCAAATAAAACTTGTTATTTTGGAATAATTTTAGATTTATAGAAAAATTGAAAAAACAGTACAGAGAATTTCCAATTACCCATCACCCAGTCTCCCCTAATGTTAACATCTTACATTACAATGGCACATTTGTCAAAACTAAGAAATTAACATGGGTGCATTACTATTAACTAAATTACAGACTGTATTCAGATTTCACCAGTTTTCTGCTCATGTGCTTTTTCTGTTCAGCTTCCAATCCCAAATACTGTGCTGCATTTAGCTATGTAAAATTTTGTTCAAAGAAAGGAGTCCATTGCTAAACACACACATATATACATATATCACCACCATCAGCATGAGAAACCTAGAAACCTGCAGCCCCATTCTCCTCCAGTCTGTCTTGTACTACATACTTTTTACCAGATTCCTTGTCATCAAACCTGCTTTTACTTCTTCTCTGCCTTAAGAACCCATGGTAGATGCCTGTTGCGGAACACATCAAGTCCAAACTCCTCACTAGGCACTCGGGTCTCCCACCCCTTGGTTCATATGCTCCCCACACCTCTTCCTCCTCCAGCCAGAGGATTCTACCCCTCCCTGCTTTTGTTTTTGCTGTTGACTTCTTTGCATCTCTGGGCATGCTTCCTCCATGCCACTTTCTGAAGACCATTGCTCCATGATCTGCACCCCTTTGTTTGATGTCTGGGTAGGTGTTAAGCTTACATTGCTGGTATATTCTCTGTTTTCCTTTCCGATCTTGGTGCAGCTGTACTGCCACATCTGTAAGGGACTTGAGTGGGCCTCCCCAGGCCTCCGTGCTTGGCAGTGATGGGAACCATTAACTAGTTCAGTGATATTCACTCCCTGCTCATGGGGAAGAAGATCCTGATTTTGGATTAGTAAAAAAATTCTTTATGTGATAAACATGTATATGCTTTAAACAGAATAGTGTTTAAAAATAATGCTATACCTGTTAGAGCCTGAAGAAGTTTCACAAAGCTGTCTACAGAGTCTTCATCTCCCATAGCCAGGTGTCTCTCTCCCTGTTGTGCTTGGGACATGGAAGGCACGTGGAAGTTGCACACATATGTTTGTTGGATGGACCAGTGAGTAAGGGGTTCAATGAATGGATAAATGATGGTTTCAGTTAAATTCTAATGTCCTGAGTCTAGGCTGCTGATACATTCTTTTGTCAACTACCATGCTTATCTAAATATAAAGTGAGTTTCAATTGAAATGATGTCCTGTTTTTTCTATGTGAAAGTTAAAAAGAATATCAGGCCAACTTGGACATTTTAATTTCTGGGAGTATAAATGGAATGCTTAAATATACACTTCTAATATTTAGCTTATTTAATTATACATACTAAAAACACATGTAATTATATCACTTTAAAAATATTTTTTCATTCTCATGTTTCAGAAAATAATTGAAAAATTTCCCATGAATTTTTGCCGCTGGTGGCTTTATTATGGCAGATGCCTTTAAACCAGATGTTCTGGTTTCAGAGCACGTCATCCTTAAACAGGACTGACTTGTGGGACACATTTTCTTTGATTTTTTCAAATGATTTTATTTAATTTATTTATAAAACTGCATCCACACAAAGCTTCTGGGAAATTTAAAAAACAAAACAAAACAAAGTGACAGTACAATATAGAGAGCTGAAGCTCTGATTCTATCATTTGTCAAGAACTTCTAATCTCATCTGGTATCAGACTCCTGGCTATTCCTTGTGTTGTGGCTCTTATACCAGGATGGTACTTTCCAGAAGCTTGAGACTTTTCATTCTAGTGTTCTAGATCAATGTTGCCCAAAAGAAATTCTATGTAAGCCACAAATGTGAGTTATAGACATAATTTTAAATTTGCTAGTACCATTAAAGAAAAAAGTGAAAAGAAACAGGTGAAATTAACTTTAATAATATACTGTACTTAACCCAATATATCCAGACTGTTATTTCAGCTTGTAATCAACATAAAAATTAGTAATGTGACATTTTACATTCCTCTTTTGAATTAAATCTTCAGTCTATTTTATATTTTACCCTTCATATCTCAATTCAAACAGTCACATTTCATGTGTGCAATAGCTAAGGCTGATGGCTATGTTAGACAGTATAGCTCTAGATTTTGCTGAGGGGAATTTTTGGGTTTGGGGAGACCTGGGTTTGAATACCTGTTCTATCACTTACTTCCTGGGTGGGTTTGAACAAGTTACTATCCTACAGAGCTGTCGTGGGCCTTCAGTGAGATGAGTCACCCGAAAGCACTCGCCCAGCATCTGGCCCATAGTAGGCAGCTAGTATATGTCTGTCCTCTTCCCAGCTTTTCACAATGGAGGTGCAGGGTAGGGTGAGAGAAGGGCAGAGACATTAGCAGCAAGAAAACCCAGGTGAATGTCCTCACTTCAGGGAGAGCTGAGCACAGATGCAAGGACTGGTTGGTTGGGGAGAGGGTAGGGCACTGACATGGTGAGCAGAGACACCCCATGAACCTCACACCCTGCATACCACACTTGAACTCCTTGTACCTCATACATACAACCTTTCTGTATTGTCCACTCAATTTGGAACATACTCTCTAATCATTTTTATTTTGAGCCACGATGACTGATTCACCCAACACTGGAACCGTTAGCTTCTATTTTTCTTTTTAAAGTGATGTTTAAATGATTGTTGATAATATCAGATAGCACTTGGAATGTGGGCCATTCCTTTCACATTAATTACTGACTCTGTGTTAACTTTGTCCCTTATAGTGTGATTCACAAAAAGCACATCCTGACACTCCTGTTGACTGAGTTAGTCTCAGGCTTGTGTGTTTCCTCCAAATATTTCTTTGGTTTTGCTAACAAATTGGTAGAGTGCTTTCCAATGTGTGAGTCTGCATAGGAAGTCCAGGAGGGGCTGGTTCCTCACTTGCTACCCCAGTGATTCTGGAAACACAGCTTTGCCCTGTATCTAGGCACATGTGGTACAGTTCAACACCCACACATTAAAGATAGGAAATTGAAGCCTGGAGAGATTTCAAGGGCCTTTTGACGGCTGTGCCTTTTGTGTGTAAACCAGCATAAGAACATTTGAGTCCTACACTAGCTCTTCCCAATTAAGTCTTACCTTTTTTTTTTTAATAGAAGAATCTAGAAATTAATGTCTTCCTCTCCTGCCTGTCTGCTCACTCATTTTCTTTGTGAAAATGCACAGTTCACCCCTTGAAACAAAAACAAAACTTATGCAGCCTCCCAGTACTTTTCTACATGGAGTCTTTGATCCTTACAAGAGGTCTGTCAGGTCAGGAATAATTTATCTACTTTACAGATAAGGAGGTAAGACCCAGAGAGGTTAAATTACTTGTCCAAGGCCTTATAGATAATAAGGAGTGGAACCAAGGGCCCATACTGAGTCACTGCTGTCCCAGAGGGCCACATTGTCTCTGGAACAATGGGCTCTGGAATCTCAGCTCCTGACTGTAGGTGAGTGCCTCAGTATTTAGAAAGCTCAGTTTTTCTCAGCTATAGAATGGATATGTAGCAGTCTTTAGTGAGGTTAAATGGCACAATGTGTGTCGAGTGCTGGGTGCTGGCCTGGGTGCCACAGTCTCTCCCTGAGTGTGGTGTGTGTATTTGAGCCTGCATGGTGATGTCCCAGGCTTTGAGAGCACCTTCTCTCTCATGCTTCGGCGTGCTGCTGAGCAGGCCTGCCTTGGCTGGCACCTGGCTATGGTGCTTGGATAGATCCGGATCTCCCTCTAGGGTGTTTTGAATGTCTTCTCTCTCCTTTGGGAGTTCTGAGAGACTCTTGGATTGGTCTAACCATTTTTAAACTCTGTCCCCCCACCCCAGCTCCACCTTCTCCAACAAGCAAATTCATATCCCTGTTGTTAAAAATAGACATTTTTTTGCAGAAATGCCTGTAGTTTCCTCGCAGGATGAAACACAGAATGGCAGTTTTTCAAGGGATGAAGGCAGACGTAGCTGGTGCACCTGTGCCCCCGGCAGTGGTCCCCTAGGGGAAGTGCTGGCCCCAGCCCAGGGCTCCAGTCATGTCTGGTCTGGGCCAAGGTGGGAGGGAGTGGGCTCTAAACCATGGCTCAGCCTCAGGCTCCCTCCTCCCCAGGTTTTTTGTTCGCCTCCGCCCCATCCTGGGGTGCTCCTGTACCTTCACAAGCTTCCTTAGAGAGAGCGAGTAAGCCTCTAAACCCACATCCCACACTAGGCTGGATCCCCATCCTTGTTGCCTGGAGGTACACCTCCTTCTGAGAGAAAACCCACTGAATATGTGGGTTTTGGCCCCAGCAGTGCTTGCTGGTTGGGTTTGCTGAGCTTAGGAGTTGTGCCATGATAAGAAAGCATCTGCCAAGCCCAATGAGACTGTTGAGTCGTTGTCCAGAGCACTGCGCAGAAGTTGGTATTTGTCATTAAGAGTGAGTGACTTCCTCAACCAACAGAGAGTGTAAAAAAATGTTTACATTTTCGACTTATTTCCATGAAGAAAACATGAAAAAAATTGTGGGTTCCTCTGAGTAGTATGTTGTACCTATATTGCAGCTGCACCAGTCTGTGGTTAAAATATGGAACCCCCTTATCGTTGTTTGTGTTCTTCCATTTCCTCTGTTTGAGTCTGAATTTTGCCATCAAGATAATAAAATGTGACCAGAGTAGAATATGTGCATTGGTAGACACTGTGAATTTCATCAGGGATGTTTTTTTCTGATTGCTGAAAGTTCTCCCATTGGGACTTGAAGGGTGATTATTTTTCTGTGTATTGACCAGAATGATTTGACAGGGACATGCTGCAGGTAAATGGTTCTTTCTGAATTGATGTGAATAAAATCCCACGTAAGATGAGTTCAGTGTGTGTGGATTTTTTTTAAACAATAGAAAATTGGATTGTTAGAGCTTCAAAGAAGAGTGAAGACAGCTGTGTTTGTTTTCTTCAGGGAACTTAAATAAAAAGTCTTGTTTTAAATACTTAATCTGAAGAGGCAAATTAATGTAACAAAATAAATGGAGGACATCACATTTACTTGAGTAACAGAACATGTTGAGAAGTACAGATGTCACCAGGAGATGTTTGGTGACTCTCACGGCGGGGGGGGGGGGGGGGGGGCGGAGTCCTCAGTGTCTCTGGGCAGGAGTTGGTTTTCCCGCCCCCAGGGACTGCGAAGAACCCTGAGCCAGGCCCTGCCCAGGATAGTGGAGGACAGTCCTGGTTCACTTAGTTCACTAGGCACACAGCGAGGTGAAAAAGAAGTGTTCTGGACAGGAAGTGGGAACTTGATACCTTTTAGACAAAACTCATCCAGGATTTTATATTGTGATATTTGATGATTAAATTGGTACATTAATAGTGTTAGAATGAACCTGTACAGCATTAGAAGAAATGGGGAGAGAGTGTCACCTCCTTAAAGACATTCTTGTGTCCCTAGAAGCGGCCAAGTAACTCATCAGTGTAGACATGGTCTGTTGTTCTGCTGTTAGTCATTGTTTCCCCTGGTTCTGTTAGGGCTGGCTCCATTCCCCTTTGGTTAGCCAGCGGTGGCCTAGCCTTGGCTGTTATGAGCACATTTCATGCCATTCTTAGTGTGGTTTCTATCCCCTTAGTCACTGGATGGCTGTTTTGTACACGTAACCCGGTGTCATCGCCTGTGTTTTACATTCCCAGAGTGAGGGCAGACAGTGTCTCTGCATGCTTGGCATGTGCCTTTCAGTAATTTTCCTATTGTTTGAAAATGTCATTGCTGAGACACTTTTGCCTTGCTGGGACCAAGATGGTGGTAACTGGAGTGCGTACTGCCTTCTTAGTGTTTGCATGGGATAATTCACATGATCCTCACAGTAATCCTAGAGGGAGGTACACCTCCACTGTACCGATGAGGACTCTGTGGCACAGAAAGGTTGAGTAACTTAGGTGAGGTCACACAACACTAAGAGATAGAGCCAGGATTTGAACCCAGAGAGTGAGGCATTAGAGTGTATGCTCTTTGCCACCAAATGAATTTGCTAGACTGCTCTGTGCAAGTTCAAATTGTATATGAAGAGTACATAGGGTCAGTCACTCAGACTGATTTAGAGCTCATTTGTGTTTAACATTTCCAGCAACTGCTAAAACAAATATCTCCTTGCCACCAAATGAATAAAAAGTTAATTTTGAATGGAGTTTTACTTTGGGATAGAGAATCCTATGATGTCACTGTAGGAGACCTATCTTATTAGCTCTTCCCCTAATAAAGGAATCTACCTATGACTTTGAAGCGAACACTTTCCTACTGCACGTTTGTAAGGATTTGGGAGGGTGTGGGAGAGAAAGGGCCCTGTCCAATATTACTTGCATTATATTCAGCCTACTAATTTAGCATCTGTCTTGCTATGCCAGCTATTGGGCCAGAGTTTAGTTTTATTTTTAGTAAATGTGTGATTCTGTGGGTCTACTTATTTTATAACATAAAAGAATGTTGGAGCTGGATGGGAGACTTGAGGCCGCTGACCTGCCTCCCCTGTTTATGGACCTGGCAAGTCGGTGTGGCTCCCACAGGCAGAGTGCGCCCTGGCCCTGGGCCCCTGCTGTCTGTGAGCACTGGCCCAGGCTGTAAGGTTGGTGAGCACAATTTACTAAACACCATGGCCACACTCTGTGCTGGGCTTCAGAGCTGCAAAATGAAGAAGACAGACAAGACCTCAGTCCCTTCAACGTGTGCCACTTCTTTGTCATTATGGCAAATTATTCCCAAAGGCATCAGTTTACCTTTTATCTTAGAGGTTAAATTTTAAAAATCTACTTGAAATTCCAGGTCTTGTCAATTAAAAAAGCTCATCGTTCTGATTTAACTCATTGAGTTGCTTCTATTTAGTCTGAATTAGCAAATCGTTTTGCTCTAGACTTTTGAAAATGGACATTGTCTAGAAAAAAACTCAAGATGGTGCTTGAGGCTAAATACATGTAAATATATGTGTACACATGTGCCCTTTGCAGCGGGTGTGCAACATGGGGGGATTCCCTCCACTCATTTCACCTTCCCCAGGAGGGCAATGAGGGGTCTCTGCTTGCAGTCACATGTTCCCTTAGAGCTCTGATGAATGGGAAAACAGTATGTGATTTACAACAGTGGAGGGGACTTCTGAGAACCAGACCTGCTCCCTGGACCCAGCAAGGCTTCCCTGCTGCCAGCATCACAGGGTCCTAACCTGCCACCAGCTGATCTCTCTGCTCTTCTTTCTATAAGATCTGGAAACAGAAAAGAAAAACCATCTGATCTGGAGCATGGCTAAGACATGAAGGTCACACTGTCTACACATCGGGGCTGGACAGCATATGACACTTTGCTCAGGGCCTGTGCTCTCCCTGGATTTGGCTCATTATGTAGGTGAAAGACCAGGTCCAGAGAGAGCAGCCCCTGTCACCATGGCTGCTCCTGTCACCATGGCTGCCTCTGGAAGGGAGAGTCAGACAAGTTTGTGTGGTGAGTAGGAAGTCCTTCTTGTCCTGAACTTCCAAGGGCACGATTAAGCATGAAGTGTGTGGGGCCACTTGAGTTTTTCTCCATCAACATCATATGGTGCCATTGTCCACATGACTCTTGGGACATCCTGAGACACACTACTGCAAAAGCAAAATATTACAATTTAATTATTTATTGATATCCATGAATAGAATAAAAGTGGTTTCTACTTTCTAGGCTGCTGCTTTAAGTATAATTGAAAGAGAAGAACTATTTGCTTTTCTGGGGCACTGTATGGCAGCTGATATTTATTCTAGCACTGTTTTATTTAATAAAAGAATCTGAAAATATATTTATTTTAAGTGCTCTTTCCAGTCTGAAAAATAGAAGCTTCTTCCAAGGGAAGGAGCAGCTCTATACCCGCAGCCTCCAGCTTTCCCCAAGACTGGACGTGAGGGCATGTGCGGGCAGTGACTCGGAGGCCTGAATGGCCCGACTGACAGCTTCTTGGGCTCACAGAGCTTCCATGTCCCTGCTGGCAGAAGCTCCTGGTGGACTCTGTGGCCTCACTGACAGTGTTGTGTTTCTTCTGGGATGGAAAATGCTGCTTACGATACCCCATGGCAATAGAGAAGCCTCAAGTGACGTGGTGTGAGGCCAGCCAGGAGTGATCTGTCTGGAGTTACCTGGTTGTGGAGTGCCATGGTGGTAACTGTGCTTTTAATCATCAGGCTCAAGCTGATACCTTATCACCCCATAGGCAGTTTATGTGTTCAACCCTTTTGACTTTCTGTGTCGTACCTCCTAGAGAAAAATGACCATCTTGGTCAGATTATAACTTTCCCCCGAAAGAATTTTATTTAACAAAATAAAAAAAGCCTTATATTATTTATGTCACTATTCTCCATTTTTTATACACCCCTACAAAATGACTTCCTGGCTTATCACAAGTATATACCTTGGAAATATATCAATTTGGTATCTTATTAAAGAATCAAAGTTGAAATTAAAAGCCCAGTAAAAATTGCTTTTATGTTTGCATCACCGTGAGCTACTGATCTGGACCTTCTAGCGGTTCTTTTATGAATTCCCCTAAAGTGATACCTGCTTTGCAAAGGTTGTCAGAGTTGTCAAGATGACAGTGACAAAAGACCACGGTCTTCGTGCATTCAGTAGTTGGCGTCAGGCTGGAGACTGTTCGTTCTCTCGGCACGTAACTGCATAATGGATGCCTCTGTGAAGTTGGTAGCAAACTGTGGCTGTGTGAAATGGCACCAGAATGTTTCCTTCACAAATTTATCCATTGCTTATGATAAAGGGAGTTCACAGAACTAAACAGGAGAGGAGACTTCCAAGTGCTTCTAGACATTGTAAGTGTTGTTGCGTCCAACTTTCCTATAATCAGGTGGGATAATTCTGTGTATGTGAGCTTTAACAAAAACCGTGATGAAAATCTTCTTTCCCTCTATTACAATCAGAATGGCATCTTATTTTTATAGGTTGTGGCTGATGGGTTGTAAACTTCCAAAATGTTGATTCTTTTTCCTGTGGAGTTGTGTAACACCTGAGAGAACAGATTGCTAATGGGGATGAGTAAATTACCAAACTCCCATCGCGCCTAATTATGTTGTGGTGACTTAGTGTGAATTTTTCCTCTCATTTTATTCCCACAGCCTGTGTGCACTTAAAATCACCCGCAAATTGTTAAAAAAAAAAAAAAACAAAACTATTCACTACGTGTCTGGTGTCTCCCTTCCGTTTTTAGTCAAATGACCTGGCACCCATGGAATGGGCTAACCAACAGGTGTAACATGCAAGACCGAGGCTCAAATTAATCATTTCTTAGAGTTTCAATTCGGAAAACATTTGATTAAATGCTTAATGGTACACAAAGTACTATGCTATACATAATGAAAAATATAGAGTATTGTGATATTTTGCCCAGTGGAAGCAAACGTTTTTGTGGGGGAGATATCTCCAGTTAATTGTAATAATTGATTTGATACAGGAGTCAGCAAGTCTTTTCTATAAAAGACCAGACAGTAAATATTTTAAGCTTTGCAGGCCACATACAGTCTAAGCTTTGTGGTGGTAGCAGGAAAGCAGCCATAGATAATATGTAAGTGAGTGGGGAGAAAGTAGGGTGAGGTTGCAGATGCAAGGGGAGGAGGTCCCCGTGTGCCATGGACAGGGTAGGAGGAAGGACAGTGACAGTGACACTTGAAGGGAGAAGTGGAGGGAGTGTTCTTAGAAAAGTGGATGGAAAAATCTTTTCTTGACACCAAAAGGAAAGCGGGGCAGTTGTGAAACTCACACATTCAAAGTGTACAATTCAGTGGTTTTAATATGGATACAGGTATGTGCAACCATCAACACCATCGATATAAAACATGTTTATCACCTCAGGAAGATGCCCTGTATTGCTCTGCGTTGCCCTGTATTGCCACTCCACCCCACACCCCCATTGCCCACCCCCAGCCCTGAGTGACATTTCCTTCTTCTGGGCTTTCAAGTGAATGGCCTTTTTTGACTGGCTTCTTTCACTCATTGTAATGTTTGTGAGGCTCATCCATTGTAGCAGGAATCACTACTTGATCCCTTTTTAAGTATAATATTCCATTGCATGGACACACCACATTTTGTTTATCCATTCATCAGTTGATGGAACTTGGGTTGTTTCTATCTCTACATTTATTTTTAATGATTGTATAGAAAAGTGAACATACACTCTACATTTTGAGAACCAAATCATTCTTTTTCTCATATGAAACTAGCTGACAAAGGGAAAATATTGGCATAATTCTGAGTCCCTTGGAAAGAACGTTTCCTACACAGCTTCCTCACTAAACCTGGGTCAGACTCAGGGTTTGGCAGATCACAAGACTTTCCCAAGGTTTCCTGGCCAGTGAACAATGATGGCAGTGTAGAGTCCAAAGACCATGTTCTTCTGGTGCATCAGATGAATGACTGATTCCTAAAAGTAAACACCAAGAGCTTTAGAACAGGTTGTTCTGCCTGTGTATGTACACAATATGCCAGATCTGCATGTCAGGATATTCTCATAAAAATTCCACAGGACACTCGATTCATGGACAGCTGCTGTTGATGAACTGCCCTCAGACTTCCCCACACTCTTGCTAATGGTCTGTGGAATCCCTAAAGTGTGACTCAAGTGCTGTTATCACAAAGCACGTTTGGGAACTTGGCATCATTCAGCTGCAAATCACAGGTGGATGTATAAAACAGGAGATGCTCGTTCCTGCATGTCTCACCTCCAGGAGGATTTTCAAGAGCTATGATCTCCCTTGCATGCACCCCTACCCACCTTCCCTGACTCTTGGGACTGCTGGCCGATATGGTAGTTGTGAACTGCAACTCCGTGATAGGTCTTCCATGAGCCCTCCACCTGCTGGCTGTACACCCTGACATCCCCTCCTGGTTTGTGAGGGGCAGGCACTCTTGTTTCCCGGTGGTCGATTCTGGTGCCACCTCACTTCCCTGCCGGCCATAGTTCTTGGCTGAGCTGTCAGCTGGCTGATGGCAGGTGTGTCACAGCTACTTATAATGGAAAGGCCCACTGATATGCCTGGGCCTGTGGGAGTCCGAGGAAGAGGACAGCCATTTGATCCAGCACCTAGTGAAGGGCCCCAATTTAAGGGTGTAAAGCATTCACTCAGGAGTAGGCTGTGCTGGATGAGGCAATGCCTGCACACACAGGCACTTGCTGTGTATCTTTCACACATGGAAACAGTGTGCACTTGGTAAATACTGGAGGGGCGCCTGGTTGGCTCAGTCAGTTAAGTGTCCAACTCTTGGTTTTGGGCTAAGGTCATGATCTCACGGTTTGTGAGTTTAAGCTGCACATCTGGCTTTGCGCTGACAGTGTGGAGCCTGCTTGGGATTCTTTCCCTGTCTCTCTTCCCCTCTCCCACTTGCTCTTTCTGTCTCTCTCTCTCTCTCTCTCTCTCTCTCTCAAAAATAAATAAACTTAAAAAAAAAGACTAGGTAAATACTGGAATTTAGGTATCATTAGGACAGGTGATGTACTTTCTCCTCTCCACACTAAGGACTGCCTGGTATGCAGGAATTACTTCCCAGTATTGAGTGCCAGACTATGGAAGTCAGGACAACTGAGAACAGGAGCTCACAGAGCTCTTGATGCTAAACAGAGAATTTCTTGCTTAAACATCCATTTTTTAAAAATGCTGGTTGGAAAAGAAAAGGAGTAAAAGTCCAAGAGAGTGAGAAAGAAGAGGAGCCCATGGAATGAGACGGCAGGGGGCAAGATGTGGCCCACCTCAGGAATCCCCACCTGCAGATTGGTAGACAGGCAGCTCTTCAGAAGCTGGAGAGGTGAAAAGGAAAAAGGTGATTTTTGAAAGGAACCCTAATATTTTGAAGGAAAGCATTTTACAAGTGTATTTGCAGCTGGCAGATGGTTAACAAGAAGACACATTTGGTTCTCTCTGAAGTGGGGGAAGCTCACTGGAGACAGGAATAGGTAAATAACAGATGTCTTCATCTGCCCACTTCCTCCAGTGCTCAGGAGGCAGAGAGGTGAGGAGAGTGTCTGTAAGTGGGGGTGTGTGCCAGGCTGTAGGTATTCTCCTCCCCCACCGCCATGCTGAGGGAGCAAGGCAGGAGGGGTGTCAGTGAGGAAGAGGGGACACAGGAACTGGGCAGTGTCTCCTGTCCCCAAGGATGACTCTAGTCCTGCAAGACTACAGTGTTTGCTGTTGTCTCCCAGTGCCCAGCCACTGGGCATCCCCACCCCTTCCTGGCCTGGGCATTTAAAGAGCTGTCTGTTTTATTTGGGAAACCCACATTCTTCGGAGACCTGTTTAATTAAGTTCCCATTTGCACCTAACGTTGGCATACGTGGTGAGATTTCTCTCATTGGAGCTATTTTTAGGTCGTTTTCTGGAAAGATGCCTCTTTCCCCGCAGGCAGCCTCTGACTATGTGCCAGATAGCTCAGCCTTTGCATTTTATTTTTCTGAAGACTTACTATTTTTGTGGGGTTTTTGGTGCTTATTTGACCTGGACTTCTGATAAGGTGTTTAAAAATAGCTTTTGGGCCTCCTGTGGGCTATTGGCCTTTTACAATTACTCTTCCAATTTAAAATACCTGCCTTTTGTCATCACTGGATTCTGGAATGGAGTAAGTCCAAGTATTTGGAAGGTTTCTCTAATTCTTCTTCCCCCTCTGGGTGTTGACTGGCCTTGTTACCTCATGCTGTCTCACAGTGAAAAGGGCTGGGTGACCTGTCCATCTTGTGGGACTTCTGGAAACTTACCCTAGAAACTTACACAGACAGGTTTCATTTGCTGATCCATAGGTGTGTGTGTGTTATTCAGTAGTGGGAATCTATGTTATCCTAAGGGTGTCATCTTCAGGCTATTTTGTTCAAAGCCTCTTTTGTGGGATGAGGAGCAGAGGTCAAGAGGGGTACAGTCTAACTCAAGGTCACTCATGGTCACACAGCTGGTCAGTCAAGGCAGAGTTGGCCTTCTGGAATCCCTAGGAGCTGTGTCAAGTGGCATTTGGGATGGTCAGTCACTGAGACCATCACAGGGTACCTCTGAGAGGGGGTGATGGTAGAGACTGTCCCTCAGCTTGGGTGCCATCTCACCCTGTCTGTGCCCCTTGTCTCCCTGGCTTGCTGGGGCTGGCTCAACTAGGATATCCTCCTCCCTTAACCTGGCAGTTTCGATGTGGCCCGGGTCCTGTCCCTGACATTCACTGTCATTTTATCCCTGGCATTCAGTCTTTGGCCCTGAGCATGGCTCCTGCACCCTGCTTCTCCCCAGGGGCCACCTTTGTGGGGAAAGGGAAGCAGACATTCCCCTCTAGTCTGTTTGGAAAGTATTTAGGACTAGCTGCTTGAACCACGTGCAGAGAAGGTGCTGGCTTGTCTGCCTGTAGGGTGGCTCAGGCAGTGACACTGGATTTGGACAATGGGACCTGGCCTCGCGGCTGCAGGGGTACTGCTATTTTGTGATCACAGGCTGTCCCCCAAACTGCACAGCTCAGGTCTGGGCACAATGACTTCAGTAGCTCCTGGTGTGTGCAAGGTTTGCCCTGGTCCCAGGTCCTCTGAGGCCAAGGAAGCCAGGAAACCAGGGCCGGGTGTGGTGGACCATGCTGCCATTTTCAGTCTGATTCCTGACTCGTGGGGCTGCAGTCTTGGAGGAGAGGGGATGTTCCTGCACAGAGGCTCAAGTGAACCGGGACTGACATCCTGGGCACAGGTGTGGAGACGCTGGGGTTACCTGCTGAGTAGTATAACAGCTTCCATTCACCCCCCAGGGCTTCCACATGCGGGCCTGGATTTGTATCAATTCTTTTAGCCTTGGCCATAGCTCTGTGGGTGGGTGTAACTGTTTTCCTTTTTTGTGGGTGAGAGCACTGAGGCATAGTAAAGAACATGCCCAAGGTAGAGATAGGGTTTGAACCTGTGCAGTGGTCTGGTGCACCTCCCACCCATCCATTGTAGAATCCCAGGGACCACTGCTGTTCTGCCTGACCCGAGGGAGTCCTGGACGGGTGTAGAGTGAAGGGGGTTTGGAAGGGGCTGGCCAGTCTTGTCTTTACCACCTGCAAGCTTTTTGTCCTCAGGCAGATGGTGCAATTTCATGGACCCTGAATTTTTTCATCAATAAATGGGAGATGATGAAGCTCTCTTCCTTCTGGGAGCAAAGGAGATCCTGTTTGTGAAAGTGACGTGGGACTCAGAAGCCTACATACTCATAGATACTCCTTGAAGCAGGTTACCTGTGGTTGGTGCATGAGCAGCAGGTTGCATGGAGAAGCAGTGACAGGCTCTCAAGGGGACCCTGAGCTTGGGGCATAATATTTTGTGGTCACTGTGTTCATATTCTTAACAATATTATCTTTAAGTCTATGTTTTGTGAGGTGTGATGGGACAGTGAGCATGTTGGGACTTGGTGCCTAGGCTCCTGTGTGGTCTGGCTTCCTCAGGACAGTCACTCCCTGGTGGTGTCACCATGGGACAGGGCCCCCACCTAGAGTCCAAAGATTGCTGGGCATCCTCAAGGCTCTGCACTGGCCCTGCCTGGATCTCCTGCCTGAGAAGTCAGCATGAAAACGCATATAAAAAACACTATGACCAGTAGGAGAGTGGTCGCAGAAGAAAGGAAAAGGCTTTGCCTCCTGTGTGCACAGAGCACCTGCCCTTGTATTTTGCACTGGGTCTCACAGGTGATGTAGGTGGCTCCTGGTGGCAGCCTCAGTTATTGGGGATCTAAAAGGTAGAGGAAGTTGAAGATTTTCATGGAATTGGGCCTGTGGTGAGCAAGGGACAGGCCTCTAGTGTGGCTGCCCCACTGATGGGTTTAGTGACACCTCCTGTTAGTTTTCCTGGCAGTTAGGCCATGGTAGGGGGCATCTCTCCTCCCAGGAGGTGCTCGGGAGTGCAGACCAGCACACTTGGAGGTCCCTTCTGGATGCCAGGGACAGTCACATCAGTAGCCTCAGGGACTGTAAATGACATTGACTGCATGTGTTGTAAATGAAAAAATAAACCCACGATCTAAACCCTGTGAGATTATAGCTGCAGTAAGTGTACATGGCAGTAAAATTTATGTCCCTAAAGAACAAATTCTCAACAGTGCAATACAGGGATTACTTTAAACGTCCATGTGACGAATAACCTAAAAATAAAAATCAGTGAGCTAGGGGTGTGCAGGGAAGAGGGGGCAGGATGGGCTGCCTCACGGTGGGGATGGGGCAGGCTCTCAGTATGTGCCCTGCCAGGACAGTGGACAGTGTCTGGAGATAGCTAAGGGGGCTGCGGCTCAGCGTCCTCCAGTGCACATGACAGATCCCACCACAGAGAAATGTCACCAGTGCCAAGGCTGAGAAGAAGCCTCTCTCTTTTCTTTTTTTTAATTTTTTTAACGTTATTTATTTTTGAGACAGAGAGAGACAGAGCATGAACAGGGGAGGAGCAGAGAGAGAGGGAGACACAGAATCTGAAACAGGCTCCAGGCTCTGAGCTGTCAGCACAGAGCCCGACGCGGGACTCGAACTCACGGACCGTGAGATCATGACCTGAGCCGATGTCGGACGCTTAACCGACCAAGCCACCCAGGCGCTCCGAAGCCTCTCTCTTTAAAGGGACTGGGGTGGTTACCCTGGAAAGTGGGAAACACCTCCCTGACAGCCTGGCCTGTTGGTCACACCACCATCCCAATCCCTTCTCATCCCCATATATCTGCTGCATAAGCAGGTCCATTAGGGCCCAGAGCAAAGAGGAGGAGAAAAGCCATTTCCCTGTCTGTGCCTCTCTCCACATGTTGACATGCCGTAGGGTTTTCTGTTTGCCGTGGGGAGCCTGTGGACCCTCATAGTCTGGGAACCCCTGTGACTTGTTTGGGGCCATGTGGCTGATGCAGCCCTGCCAGCTCTGTTGCCTCTGCTGTTGGGGACAGATGGTAGAGGGGAGTGAGGGATGGCACTGAGGACAGACAGACCTGGGAGGTAGGCGGGACTGGCAGAGTAGCAGCCAAGCCCCTCTCCATGTGGATCTTATGAGTGAGTGGACCCATTCACCTTACTCCTCGGCTCACCCTGCAGAACCTCTGAGAAGCTGAATACTGCTAGGCAGGCTCACACACCACTCAGAGGGCACAGCCACGGTGGGGATAGGTGTAAACAGAGGTGGAGATGCTGGTGCCTTGGAAAACTGCCATAAATGCTCAGCAGATGTTTTCATGTTCCTTATTTGGGAAAGTAATGCCCTCCTAGGAGAATTCTGTCCTGTGCTGCTAAGCTAGCAACATCCCACTGATTTGTCTAACACGTTTGACATCAATACCAGGGTACACGGAGTCAGAAAGGAACATTGGTTGAGAGGCAGCTGTTTAAATGAAAGTCGTTGGCTATACATCCAAAGAAAATGGGGGACACAAGCAATGACTGTGGACCACATTTGGATCTGCCTTGAGGCTTGGCTAGGTTTGTTACTGCGAGGCTCACAACAGGCATGCAGACATTCCCTGAGAGGCCACCTTGGCCCGTCAGCTTATGGTCAGTCAGAGAATGTGGCCACCACCTCCTCTTGCCCACTCTCATGGGATAGAATAAAGGGAGACATTCACATCTGGTAGGCAGAGCAAAGGGAAGAACACAGCCCCCCTCCTCCCTTATGCTGGACCACACAGGGTCACCCTGAACCCTTCCACGGACTGCAAGCCCCTGTCCTGGTCTCGGCATCCGCAAGGCTGCTCCGAGTGTCCCATCCCGTCACAGCCCCGTGAGACTGGAGCATCACCTGCTTTCAGGTCTAGTGGAGGGAGGGCCCTGAAGCCCTTTAAAAGAGAGATTGATAGGGGAATTCTCTGGTGATTGTGTTTTGGGTGCTCCAGGGGCCTTCCATCATCTAAGGTTTCCTGATGTGAAGTGGTAGCTGGATGTGGGGCAGGTAACTCTCCCCTTCTGTCTGTGAGATGCTGTTTACCCCACCTACCTCTGTTGTGACAGCCAGAACCATCTCCAGACATTGCCCAGTGTCTGCCAACAGGTAGATTGCCCTTGTTTGAGAACCACTGTCTAGAACAGTCTCCCCAACTTTGTTTTCCAAGACATTGACCTTTTGAAGACACCAGGCCAGTAGTTATTTTATGAAATGTCCCACATTCTGGATTTGTGTTCTGGTCGTTAACTTGTTTCTTAATTGCCTATATTTTCTCCAAATTGGAAATGGGGCCAAAGTAAGGCTTTATTGTGTTCCAATGAAATGATTTGCAAAACCTAACTTTTAAAGTAGAGCAACTTATGTGACTCACAACAAAAATAACTTTTGGGGGTGGAGAAGGGCACGTTTCTCAGACGTGGGCGAGAGCGGCCGCATGTCTGCCGTGAGTTTCTTGGAGCAGTTGGCTGGTGGCCGACCCTTCCACAGAATGCGCTCTCTTCACAGCTGGTGTTTCGGGGCAGGTTGCCTTGCTTGCTGCTAGTGAGGCCGCCTGTTTCCACATTGCTCCCTCAGCAGAGTTTCCTGGGGCAGGTGAAAGCTGTATGTATGTGTGTGTCTGACACTGTCAGACCCTCGAGCTGAAGTGTTCTCTTTCTCCTTCCTTTTTTTCCATAGAAACCAACGGAAGGTTATGCATTATTTGTTTACTTAAAAGAAAAAAGTAGATGTGTTTCTCTCAGCTTCATGCAATACTGAGCTGATCATATTTATTTTAAAAAAGTGTTTGAAGGCTGGCCAGGAGCTGGGACTGCCAAGGGAACTGTCACCTGGACTCTGAGGTTTCTCTTGGGGCTCTGCGGTCACTCTCTGGGAATTTCATGAGCTGAAGTACATGAATGGGAGGGCAGCGGGCTCTCCCTGCCTGGAGATGACACTCTGTGTCCAGGGTTGGTCCCCAACATGTCACCAATGACAGGGTTTATGGCAGGGGAGACCAAGGATCCCTTAACTCTTGCAGGTCTGTCCCTGTACCAGTACCAAAGTTAATTGAGAGCATTCTTGACACCTTTCTGCCCAGCTTGGGTTTGGGTTAGAAAGTCTGTTTCATAGCTGAAATCAACCTTGGCACACCTGTGCGTGGCTAGGCTCTGCCTTCGTGGGAGGGGAGAGTCGTCCAGGAGCACTCAGGCACCCGAGGCAGGGCCTGTCCTGCAGCACTGGGAGAAAGGCTGCGGGGCTGCATGTGCTTCTCTAAGAAGGAGGGGTGCTGTGGCTGTGGGGGGTTACAGCACATGGTAAACGGGGGGACAAGGGTGCAATGGTGAGAGAAGACTGGGCGCCGTGTTTTATAATTATGCTGTCATCGAGTGTAAACACAGAGGTCTGTTTACAGAGGTTCGTTTTATGAGCTACAATTATTATTTCTGGATGATTCTGGTGTATGGTAATCATTAGAGTAAGCTGTGTATCTGATTAAATAAAGAATTTGTCTCTAATTTATGCCAATTTAAAGATGTCTTCTGTGTTCTCTTTGTCTCTGGGGGAGGGGAGGCAGGTTGCTATGGAGACAGCATAAGAAAAAGACAGCAAGAAAGCTTAGCAGTTTCAATTTTGAAAATATTTGTGATGTAGGTAATTATATATGTAATAATGTTATGCAGCAGAGCCATCTAACTTTGGAAAGATGTGTGTCATGGAATTTTACAGTAAAACAGTGTTTCTGTAAGGAAAAAATGCTGTTTGTCTTTTATTAGGATATTGAAGTTGTGAACAATAAAGATGCAGTGGAGCCCTAAAGTTGTTTGCAGGGGTGCAGCTGCTGCATGATGTAACGGGCCATCTATAGAATTTAGGAAGCTATCTCGCTTGCAGGTAAAACACTTACATAGTAAGACTTACCTGGGACTACACTGAGCGTGTAATTTTTCAAGTAGCTGAAATCAACTTTAGTCTGGTTAATAACTGATCTTGATCCATTTAAATGGCACCATTTTCTTTCTGTTTGCTTTTTTATTAACCCATATCTCATATTGTTGGGGGCCAGTTTAACAAACTGACACATGGTTGTTTCCCTCTATCCTCATTTCCCCCTGCATTTCAGATTAGTTTTGCTCTAATTGGGAATTCTTTCTTTGGCTCATATGCAGTTGGTAATCTCCTCTCCTTCTCCCTCCCACCCCTACCCCTGGTTTTAGAATTCTGATGTTATTGGAAAGACAAAGCACGGGACTTGTTAAATTTAACAGTACAGCAAACACTTACCAAATGCCAGTGCCAGGCCCTGAGCTGGCCACTTAGTCAGCCTTCATGGAACTTGCACCCTAAGTGTAAGCTCTGCTAAGACATGATGTGACTATCCTGTGGTTCCTAAGTGACTCCTCTCACAGAGCTGAGGTTTTAGCTCACATCTAGAGGTGGTGGGTTCAAGATGGATACACATTTGTGGGCACTCTGGCCATCCAGAAGTGAGGACATATTCCCTCCACTTGAACCTAGACTCTGTGTGGCAGCTTGGCCCATAGATTATAGTAGAAGTGACTCTGTGCCAATTTCTGGGTCTAGCCTTCAGAGACCAGCAGCTTGCACTTTGTCCCTTGGAACACTCACCCTTGGAACTTGGCCATCCTGTGAGGAAGCCCAAGCAGCCCTGGAAAAAGGCCCATGTAGGGAGGAGCCAAGGCCCCCCGCTGATGGTCCTAGCTAAGTTCCAACAGCCAGCACCACGTGCCTGCCCCTCAAGTGGGCTTCCCACAGGCAGATTCTCTGGCTCTAACTGATCTGTAAGGCTGTTCTCATGTGGAGCAGGCATGCACTATTCCTGACAAACCCTGTTCAAGTTTCATGTTTGTAGGCAAAACTGACTGTTGTTTTACAACACTGAGTTTTGGGCTCATTTGTTATGCAGCAATGGATAACCAGGACACTTAGTTATTTTTCTAGCCTCTATACTGTTTTTCTGGGAATATGCCAATGTTGAATAGACCTGTCACAGGAAATGAGGTACAGGGATACTTGCCTAGGTCATACACACGTTTGACTGATGTCTCAAGGGTGAAATGCGCAACCAACTCCAGCAATAGGGAAATTCAGGGTAATTATCTCTTCCCAGTAACTTTTGTTTTACTGATCTGCTAGAGAAGATCCTTAAAGAGGGCCAGTGTGGGTGGAGAAGGTCTGAGGGATCTAGTTCACCTGACAGAAATGCGTTTGGCAGAGAGGCTCCCATAGAGATCCAGCAATGATAGGGATGCACCCAGAGTAGATGGATCTGACATTTGTTGTGGGTGCCCCACACCAAACCCACAAACTTTGCCCATCTATTCCCAAATGCTCCAAGTTGGACAAGGTCTTTTTGTGGGCACAGCCAGTGTTCTCAGTGTGCTGGTCTGGGGTTGGTTCTGTGTTTATTTAACCATCTGCTCATTCTAAAGATGATCCATGTTGGGCCTTCAGTGAGCAATTTATGCAAAGGGACATGAAGAAGACACAGCAGTTCTGTCTTGTTCCCTCTGCACTGTGGCCTGGCTGCCATTGTACTTGTGTAGCTGTGGCCTGATGGTCTGATATCCTGCAGAGTCATAAGGTATTTATGGGCTATAAGAAAACCAAAAGGTCATCAGATTCTGAAGTTCCCTCAGGCCAGGTCATGCGCAGGTGACTTTGGCAACCATGACCAACTACTCTTGGCTGCAGGGGTGTGCTGGAAAATGATTAATGGTCAGTTCTCTGGAAAAAAGCCCTGATAGAATATGCCAATTTGGGGGCATAAATACTTCTATAATGACTGATTCCAAGCCACCAACATGACATCACTGAGTTGAGGAGAGATGGGTACAATTGGCTTACCTGAGCCACTGCCAGTGGCTCTGGCCTTGGCCCTGGGGATGAGGGGGGAATGAGAATAGTGTGAGGTGTGCATGTCTATGTACAGCCTCTGTGTCACATTATCTGAGTAAAGGTGCCTGCTTTACTAGGGCAGATTTTCCTTCCTTTTGAGCTTTCTGTCCACTAGCCTTTTGCATGTTAAAATGGTCTTTCTTTTATGAGTTCATTTGTTATTTTTATTGTGGCAAAATATGCATAACACAAAATTTACCATGTTAGCCATATTTAAGTGGGTAATTCAGTGGCATTAACATTGATTGTATTGTGCAACCACTACCGTGATCCATTTCCAGAATTTTTTCATCATCCCAAACAAAAACCCTGTACCCAGTCAACAGTTGTTCCTCATTCTCTCCTTCACCTAGCCCCCTGGTAACCTCTGTTCTACTTTGTCTCTATGGATTTGAGTGCTCACATAAGTGGAATCATACCATATGTTGTAGCATGTGTCAGAATATCCTTCCTTTCAAAGGCTGAATGATATTCCATTGTATGTATAGACCACATTTTACATGTCTGTTCATCCATCGATGGGCATTTGGGATGTTTCCACCTTTTGCTTCTGTGAATTATGCTGCTGTGAACATGGGTGTACAAGTATATGTTTGAGTTTCTGCCTTTATGTTTTTGAGTATAAACCTAGAAGTAATATTTCAAGATTTTTAATGTAACTGGTCCGTTAAAGTCCAAAGTGGGGAACTACTGGTCTTCTCAGCTCTTCATTCTTGTGTGTGGAATTTGAGCCCAGAGAGGCTATTTTCTATTTTCAAAGTTGCCCAGCTGATGAGTGGCATGGTAGGTACTGGAGCCCAAGTCCCTGGAGGACAGGGTTGTCTGGAGTGACATGAACTGAACAATTGGAATGGCATCTGAGCCTGGAGCAAATGATCTAGGCAGGGCAGTTAGAGTTTTCCCAACACCTGCAGGCATGGGCAGGAGATTATGGACCCAGCCTGTCCCAACTCAGGGAGGTACCTGGGTGGGCTGGACAAACTGGGGAGGTGGTGTCTGGTGAACTTCTTCCATGGGGGCAGTCAAGGGGAGGAAGTTGGGTTTCCTGCTTAGGTTCTCTTGGTCAGGTAGGGAGAAATGCTACAGAGCTTTTTACTGTCCCTGCTTTTAAAACATAAGTCACTATAAAACATAGTATTTTAAATTAAAAAAAAATTTACAAATTCAGGTAAGAAGGTTTCTTTTTAATTGAAAAGAGAAAAACCCTATTTTCATGTGGTGGAGTTACTGATGTCCTTACCTACCAGGGTACCCTTCCAGGCTCCCTCGGCTACATGTGCGGGTGTGCATGAGGCCTCTGTTCAGGTCTGTCCCCTCTCAGCATGTGGGTATTGCTGATGGCCCTTGGGTCAATTTTGCCTGGCTCTGGTCTTCTGTAAAGAATGCATCTACTTTGGTTAACACACCCATTTATGCATATCTGTGGGGCCTCTGGAGAAAACATTACTTGCAGAATTAAGCTCAATTAAAGGAGAGTTGAGCCCTGCCACTCGGTCTGAAAGCTGGTTGTGGGTGGCTCACTGGCAGAGATAAAAAGCAAGGAGGCAGCCATGCTAAATGGCAGGATGGAAAGTGGGAAGAGGGTGTCCCACCATTGCAGCAGGCGTTGGTTACAAGCCTGGGTTTTGTTTAACATCTTTATTAATGATTCTGGAAGCATCAGTAAACAGCAATTTAATGAAATTCACAGATGATGCTAAATCTAGAGGTGTTACAAACAGGAGTGAAGGCAGAGCGAAGCCCTGAAGAGGGTAGAAATATGGAGAGGAAATAGTATGGGCCTTGTTGAAGTAAAACACAGAGGGGAACATGTAGAGGGAGGGGAGGAACCAGCCTGTGCATGGGGTTTATCAGGAAATCAGGCATCAGGAGAGCAAAGGGGCCATTGTGGATTGGGAGAGGTGAACTTAGCGCACCATGGCCATGGAGAACATTAAAGGTGCAGAGAAAATGATATTCCTTCCCAGTTACCCACCCTTCTATCACCTCTTCTTAGAAACCTGAATGCAGATTCTATTGGATTTAATAAGCAATTCAGTGAGCACTTGTTTTGGCACAGCTAGGCTAGCTCCAGAATTCCAGGAAGCTGTTCAAGCTTCAAGGGCATTTCTGTGTTTGATGAATGGGTTGGTGGGTATGGTTTGCCTGATGATGGCTCAGAATCATGGTCCTGGGTGGGGTATGGTTTTGTTTGGCTTCTAGATGACTTGTCAGGGTCCCAGCCATTGGTGTGTCATTTGGAATTCTCTCCCTCCTTTCTTTTATTCCTGTCTGTCCAATCCCATGAAACAGGCTCCCCAGAAAAGGCTAAGGAAGGTCAATTGGCTTACAGTTAAATCCTAATACCAGTGCCCTAAGTGAGGAAACTGCTCTGATTGGTCATAGCTAATTATCAATCCCAAATTGTACAGCATTTCATTTAGGTCCCTGACAAGGAAAAACAGTATAAAAGTCTAAAAACAAATCCATTCTATTCACTGTGGCAGATTGTGGGGCTTAATTATAGCACCAAGGAAGGCCTGATGTTGCTTTACTGTCTAGTTGGAGAAATGAGATGGAAGCTGTTGAGCTTGTGTGGCACAACCACTGTCCCAGGATGGGCACTGAAAGAATAAGGGAGGACCAGACACAAGGGAGCTTCTGTCTGGTGGGAAAGAAAGGTGGTTGGAATATGATGTGACAAATGATATGACAGACATCTTCCCAGGCTCCCTGGAGGAGGCCCTGCTCTGAGAGTTAAGCAGGTAGGAATGACCTTCTGAGTAGGTAGAGGATGCAGTCTGGGGGGAAAGTTCAGAAAAATCTAATGACGTAGTCAGGTAGATGCATCATTTGGATGCTCTTGGCTACAAGTAACAGGAACCCAACTGAAGGTGGTTTAAATCATAGGGAAACCCATAATCTCATTTGTCAATAATTCTTGGAGTGAGTGGTCCCAGGGTTAGTCCTGGGTCCAAAGAGGTCATCAAGGATGCAGGCTTTTCCTACCTGTCTGCCCTACTTACCACACACAGTGTGTCTCTCATAGTGGAAGATGGCTGATACAGTTCAGGCATCATGTCCTTCAATGACAGAGTCCAATGATAGTATGGAAGGGCCAGAGCTCCTTGAGGTGTTCTCCATTTATAAGGGAAGAAAATCATCCCCTTGCATCTCACTGGTGGGAATGTGGCCATAAGATCTGCAAGGGAGTCTGGGAAAGTGAGTTCTGGGCATTTTCAGCCTCTGTCTCTGGCACAGGCTCTTAAAGCAAGAAAGATGGGGTTTGGTGGGGAGGTATGGGTGTCAGGTAGGTGCCAGCTATGTTGGCTACAGCAGGCCCCTTAGAGTGATGTCAAGACTGCAGACTGTGAGTATAGACAGGCAGTCAGGATCAGGTCAGTGGGAGCTTCATGTACCACATGAAGTCTGACTTTATCCTTTTCCTTGAGTGGAAAACCATGGTATGGTTTTAAAGAGCAACAGGACATGATCACTGTGGATACAGTGTGGTAGATGGCAGGGAGGCATGGTTAGGGACCATGCATCCAGTTAGGAGGTTATTTTAGTAAGCCAGTCAGGTGATAGTAACAGAACACAGAAAAGTCTGCTTGAGTAACCCCTTGAGGGGGTTTGAGGTCAGTCTCTGAGGCAAGGTTTGATGATTGAATTGAAGGTGGGGACCAGGGGAGGGGGAGAGTCTGAAATGAGCTCCATGTTTTTGGTTTGAGTAAATGAAATAGGGACAATAGGCAGGTGATCAAGTTTGGAGAGAGGAGAAAGATCATGTTTTCTATGATCTGTCTTAGATGTACAGGCTTGTACCTGTGCTACATCTAACATCAGCAGGTGGTTGGACAAAGCAGGCTAAGACATAGACTGGAAATAGAGCTCTCAACACATGGTATATAGTTAAAACCACAGGAGGGGATGGGGCACCTAAGGTACATGATGGAGGAACTAGGCAGACGGACTCGTGTACTCCTTCTGGGAGCACCCACCATGATGGCTGAATGGAGGAGGAGCCCAGGGGCCACAAGGGTGAGGCAAGAGCCTGGAGAGGTCAGGGCTCTGAACACCAAGGAGCAGAGACATTGAGAGATAGGAGTAAGGTCCGGGCTGCCAGGTGCTACAGGAATGAGCAGTAAGACAGGATTAGGCATTCTGTTGACATGAAGTGACAAGATAGGAACCCTTTTCAAAGACATCAGACTATTGACTTCCTCTGGAAGAATGTATCAGCCTGACCTTCTAGCTGACACCGTCAGCCCTTCTGTGAACTCCACCATCAGAAAGCTGGGGTCTGGCTACTCAAGTGCATGACCTTGAGCCAGCCACTGCCCCCCTCATCTTACTTCCTCATCTGCCAAGGCAACAACGTCTGTGGGTATCAGGGGGCTGAGGCTGTGGAGGGCGGAGAGGTGAGCAGGGAGGCTTGGGAAGTGGAAGGCCTAGTGGGGGAGCCACAGAGATACGGTGTGGGGGCAGAAGTGCCCTCAGGTAGAGCTGCAGACCAGGCAGGGCTGCCTATTCCAGCAGGGACTGAATCACTCCAGTCACACGTCTCCTTAGTGGCAGAGTGAGATATCAAATAATCTGGGAAACAACTTTTATACTTCTAAATCTAGTAATTCTGGCCTTTAAAAAATGAGCAGCATTCAAGTTTCAGCTGAGATTATGAAGTTCCATCTGTGTCACAATTTATGGTGCTAAAGCATTTCATGTGTCTCTGTCTCTCTCTGTCTCTCTGTCTTCCCAAGCATTTGTCACTTTTGTGATAACAAGTCTGTAGTTCAGCCCCTTCCTAATGCCAGGCATGGAGGGGATGGGAGGGGGAGAAGGCAGCTTTGGGTCCTGGGAGAAGAAGGGAGAATGAGTCTTCATTACACAACTGTTTTCTTGGTTAAAATCACAACAGTCATTTTAACACAGGGAAAGGGAGTTGCTCTATCAAGAAGAAATATTTTGACGAAGATCAATGAAGCTACATGATCTGTAAAATATGCAGTTTAGCCGACCTCTTCACAAACCACTTTAAACCTTCAGAAGAGCAGCAGGAGGAAAATGAGCCCATTTAAACTGCGTGTTTCCTGATAGCGTGTGCTCTGTGGAGAGCCGCCTGGGAGCGTGTGCTCTGTGGAGAGCCACCTGTCTCAGGCACTTGCTCCCTGCCTCTGGTGAGAAGCTTCTTGGATGAGATTCTTGGTCACTGACGCCAGGGTCCCAGCAGTGGAGATTTGTTCTTGCCTGTGATACTGGTTTTTGGGATGCTGCTTCTGGAGTCTTACCCTGTGCCATGTCCTTACCGCTTTGACCTCACAGGAGACATCGCACACAGTCGTGTCTAAGGGTGAAGTGGTGAGCTAGAATTTGTGCACAGGTTGTTCTAGTTTGTCCCATTTCCTTTTTCTGATATGGGAGGTGGGATGTTAGGAATCCTGAGGAACATGCCTTATGGGGTCCACTCAAAGCTGCAGATGTGTGCTTGGCTCCTGCCTTGACAGGGCCACGGGAGGTCATGTGGGCATTTGAGTTGGTGGCTGAGTGCTGAGTTCCCAGGCTCCTTAACTTCCCTGACTTGTGTTTCATGACCATACACATGATCGTACACAGTCACTGAGGAGGAGAGGGTTAGAAGATGAAACTAGGTAGTTAATCTGAGCGGTGAGCATGTCAGCCTTCAAGGGAGAGCCCAGACCTGGCTGCAGCATGGAGGGGAGAGCAAGATGGGAGCCACCTGGCCCTGCAGCACCTGCCTGGGATCGCATGTGACCCAAAAAGCGTAGCCCCTGCTGCCTCACTGCCCCCTTCCAGGTCCTGAGCAAATTCCTCCTTGGCCAACTCTAGCTCTGAAACATAGGAAAGGGGATTTTAGGAAACCTAGTTCCCAGCCTGAGAAACACCAGGGCACAGTGTTCACAGGCCTCATTGTCTTATTGAATTCAATACTCAAAGCAGCCTTCTGTGTTAAAGTGATCAGATCCACTTTGCAGAGGAGGAACCTGAATCCCAGAGAGTAAATCACTGGAGGACATCCTGACATCTGGTTGGGGAGCTGCAGAACCCTGTGCTCTTTCCCTCTTGGGAAAGGAACCCCAAAGCCTGAAGGTGAGTGCCCAGTGTTCTCACACTGGAGCTATTTGTATGACTGTAGGGCTGCAGGGAGCCACCCATCCACATCCCTGGAGACCTTCCCTCATCCCGCATCTCCCCACCCCACTCAAGTCTGATGTCCTCATGGTGGCAAAGGCGGGTCAGACTGCAGAGTCACATGCTTATCTGATCACCTTCTAGAACTTGACTTAAATTGGCATGGAAATACATATTTTTAATAAAATACACATAGATTATACCATTTTAAGTATTCTTAATTGTGAGCTCAGTGGCATTAAGTACATCCATGTCGTTGTGCAACCATCACTGCCGTCCTTCAGGACTTTTTCATCTTGCAAAACTGAAACTCTGTGCCCATTACACACCAAGTCCCCTCCCTGCTCCTGCAACCCCTGGTGCCCACCATCCTACTGCAGAAGTCTCTATGAATCTCATGACTCTAGGACCTCACACAAGTGGAATCACAGTGTTTGCCCTTTTGGGTCTGGCTTATCTCAGTATAATGTCCTCAAGGTTCCCCCATGTTGTAGCACATGTCAGAATTTCCTCCCTTTTTAAGGCTGGATAATATTCCATTGTATGGATAGATCATATTTTGTTTATCCATTTGTCTGCCCAGTCTTGCTCTTGTAAAAGTATTTTCATAGACTGTATTCTTAGAGCAATAACTCTTTTAATACAGTTTTGTCTTTCATGGAAGCTTTTGAGTATGCTTTGTTATTATTTTTAGCATAAAATGCCCTCAGAGAACTTAGGTGTCCTTATCCATAGGTACAGGGTTGTGGCTGCAGTTACCATACACGAGGGAGGTGACAGCTCAAGCTCCCATGTGAACATCACCAGCTGACAGCTCTTAATTTGCTCCTCTGGGGTTACTGCCTGTCCTCCAGGCCTGGTGCTTGTGAGATGTTCCTTGGCCTGACCTAACTGTGTTTGGCTATTTTCCTTCTTCAGCTCAGGGTTCAGGGCCAGGATTGAGAAATAGGTTCACTCCCGGTCTTAGGATAGGAGGAAGTCCTCCTGGCTAGCCATCTTTAGGGTGCCCAGCCTCAGGGCAGGTTTTTGCCTTTGATCCACTGTACCAGGCATGTTTGATAGACATGATCAGTCCACCAGAATGGGCATGAGAAGGACTAACACAGGAGTTACCAGCAAGGGAACCGGATGTTCCACAGCCTCTGGGGAAGAAGGGCTATTCCTTAACACCAAATGACTATGACATAGTAATAAACACAGATTATTCTCCCTACTTATTTTTTAAAATGTTTATTTATTTATTTTGAGAGAGAAAGAGAGAGCAGGGGAGGGACAGAGAGAGAGGAAGAGAGAGAATCTCAAACAGGCTCCACCCTGTTAGAGCAGGGCCCTATGTGGGGCTCGATCCCACGAACCGTGAGATAATGAGCTGAGTGGAAATCAAGAGTCGGACTCTTAACTGACTGAGCCACCCAGGTGCCCCTCACTACTGTGTTTAGTTAATGTCAGCCCGGGTATGGTGGTGGGGCAGACTGGGCCTACTTGTTAGCACGAGCTGTGGAGGGCCTGAGTGTCACAGTCTTGTAAAGCCCTGAGCCTACGTTGCACTATCTGCACATCTGGGTCATGGATTGGACCCTGCATCTGAGGGTGACAAAGATGTGCCCTAGCAGGGCCATTTATGTCATTGCTGATGGCCATGGGCAAGAAGTGCAACCCATGGTTTTAAGAGAAAAGACTTGTGTTTGGAAGAAAGCCAGCAGTGGCTTTCAGCTGGTCAGGGAGTTCCAGGGATGTGCTTGTATAGCAATTTAGATGAGAACTATGCCTTTTCCTTGCCAGTACCTTTGAATTTGCAGTTCAAGACATCTCCTGAGTCTTCTCTATGTCCCAAGAGACTGCAAGGGAGCCTTGGGAAACCCCCTTCTTGACTGGGGCAAATGTGTCCTGTTATCACTAAAAACATTCATCCTTTCATTGGACCCCCATGCCCTGGTCTCCCATGGACAGAGATCATGTGTTGTGAGGAATTAGGGCATGATGCCTTGGTCATTCTTTGGAAACCCTGACAGGTGCACCTTCAGCAAACAGGCTGCAAATGCCCCTTGATTTGGGCTGCCTTCTAGTGGAGCCAGGACCCCAACTATCCCTTCAAAGCCATTCCAGGGCTACTTTGGTGCCTCTCACCATGACCCAACCCACCAAAAGTCTCTAAAAGTTTTATCTGTAAGCTAAAGACCTCTGACAGAGCTTAAAAACAGCTGGCTGAGCTGCAAGAATAAATCTTAAGTATCATAGGCTGGTAATCAGCTGTCGAAAGGCAGACTTCCCAGGCTCCTGCCCCTTTCCCCACCACTCCAGACCCACCCTTCATCCCAACACACATTTTCTTCCCCTGTCCTGCCAGTCCTAAATGAGGAGAAATGTCAGTGTCCCACCTCTGTTTTCCTTGCATAGGCTTGCCTCCTGGCCACGTCTGTGGGTTCTTGGCCACATTTATGGGTTCTTGGCCAGCCAGAATTCCTTTGCCTCATCCAGCCTTTGTCAAGCTACAGTGAGGCACGGTTCCATAGGGCACATTGAGCCCTTTGCAAACTGTCATGTGCATGATTAATGTGGGCAGAGGGTTGGCGAGGGCACATTTGGCCTTTGTGCTTGCTGTCTCTGTGGCCTGTTCTGACTTTCTCACTGGTGTGCTATCAGACAGGCCAGGCTGTTGCACAGATGTGATTGTGTGAGAACTTCCTTCCCTGGCTCATTTATTTATGGCTTGCCTAATATCTATCTTTGAAGCTTCTTATAAGGAGAGGAAAATACAATTGAAAAGGAAACATGGAATGCAGTTCTTACTGGAAGTGGCAGCATCAGGGAGGCCTTCAGGGAGGAGCGGTGCTTGGATGGACCAAGCCCAGCACACAGGCAGCACTGAGCTGGCCAGATTACTCCAGAAGGAACTCCGTGCTGTCCTTTGGTCACAGTGGGGGAGTTGAACTTGCCCTCAGGCTGCCCCATCTGCATCCCACCAGGGCATCTCTTCCTGGCCCCTCACAAGAGGAGCTGCCTGACTCCTGAAGGCCTCCCGAGACAGGTCAACCAGGAACGCATGCTCGGCCCTTCTCCTCCAGGGCTTCTGCTGTTGCTCCTGTCCCCTGCCTTCCTCTGGGCCTGCAGACTTTGCAGAGAATGAGGTACACACTCAGGGTAGGCCATGGTGAAGGTGGCCACAGGAGTCAGGCTAGAGGGTTTTAGAAACGGAGTTGAGACAAAACTATTTTAATCCCCTTTCTGCCCTATAAAAAAATAATAAATAAATAAAAATAAAAACTCCTGCCTGGCCTCACAAGAGTTTTTCTTTTTTTTTTTTTTTAATTTTTTTTTCAACGTTTTTGTTTATTTTTGGGACAGAGAGAGACAGAGCATGAACGGGGGAGGGGCAGAGAGAGAGGGAGACACAGAATCGGAAACAGGCTCCAGGCTCCGAGCCATCAGCCCAGAGCCTGACGTGGGGCTCGAACTCACCGACCGCGAGATTGTGACCTGGCTGAAGTCGGACGCTTAACTGACTGCGCCACCCAGGCGCCCCATGATTTTTTCTAAGATGTGTGACAAAACCTGGTTTTAATCAGGGCTGATTTATATGACATGGCATAAGAAAGGATGTTTCAATATTTGGAACTTCTTGGCTCTCCTGGTCTTGTTTTTGTGGCTGAAAGGAAGGTGTGGATTTCTTCTACTTCACCAGAAGTTGTCCTTCGTTTGATTTGAAATATGAGCTTCTGGGTTGCTGAATGGAATGTTCTAGAAATAGCCTCTGAGTGAAAATGTTATGCTTAACAAAACTGGGCTTCAATTTCCACTTCCTTTATGCTGTATGAGCCTACGTGGTGCCGCTTACTAGGCAGAAACAGGGGAACAGATGAAAGGTGTGTGTTCCTGGCGCCTCTGACCACAAAAACAATAGACCTTTTCATCTTCTGGGCAAGACAGAGACCCTTATCACCTCCCCTCTCTTAGTCAAAAAGCAACAACACCAAGCTGCAGTTTGGGTGCAGACTTGTACCATGCAGTGGAGGGTGGTGGTGTTTTCCTACCCTGTTGTGGAGCCTTGCTTTGGCATCTTTTCTCTGAGTGAAGAAAAAAAAAAAGAGCTGCTCACTAGGGCTTTACTACATTCATTTGCTGTTTATTTAATGCTCCTCTGCCTGGCTACAATTAAATTTGAAGTGATTCATTAAGCAACAACAACAACAACCCATTATTAATACAATTAGAAAAATAAAGATGGAGAATAGATCAAAAGAGAGAACAGGGCTAAGAGAGCCCCATGAACCCAGAGAAGTTAACATTCAACACATTTTCTGAATTCCCCGAGTTTAGAGCTTAGTGGCCAAAGAGAAGCAGGGGCGGGGGGAGGTGACACTCCCAAGGAATTGCATGTCCATCAGGCTGAGATGTACCATCTCCCATGATAGGAGGACATGCGCCTGTGCTCGGGGCAGAAGGGACATTTCTATTTTAATCCTACGTGAGCCCATGGCATTGGTCACAGAGATGTGTGATTCCCAGTTACGTGGAGGAGATGGACACAGAGGAGTTATAGGATGGCAAGTGGTTCTGAAGACTTTGTTCTACATCCTTCATGGGCATGGCTTCTCCTTCATGACAATCCTAAGATGTAGGGGATGGATTGTCCCTATTTCATAGTTGAGAAAGTTGGGGTTCAGAGATGTTAAGCACCCTATCCAGGAAGTCACAGTTTGAAGCACAGAGCAGAGATTTGACCCCAGAACCAGAACCCTTAACCTGAGGTCATGAAGCTTGTTTTTATACTTGCAAGTCAGAACCAGAACCTGTGTGTGTGTGTGTGTGTGTGTGTGAGAGAGAGAGAGAGAGAGAGAGAGAGGAGAGTTTGGAGTACCACTTCTCAATCTTATAAATGCATCAGGATCACCTGGGGCTTGTGAAAGTGCAGATTGCTATTTCCTATCCCTGAGCTGCTGCTGCTTCTTTTTTGTTGTTATTTATATTCAAGTTAGTCAGCAAACAGTGTATCTTGGCTTCAGGAGTAGAACCCAGTGATTCATCTCTTACATATGACACCCAGTGCTCATCCCAAAATTGCCCTCCTTAATGCCCGTCATCCATCTAGCCCATCCACCCATCCACCTCCCCTGCAGCAACTCTCAGTTTGTTCTCTGTATTTAAGCGTCTCTTATGGTTTGCATCCCTCTCTGTTTTTTGTTTGTTTTGTTTTGTTTTTACTTCATGAAAAAATTTTTAAACTTGTTTAGTCTAGGAGATAAATATACATGGGGGTTCATTAAACCCTTTTCTCTTCTGTAGGATTTTTAAAAATATATATAATTTATTGTCAAGTTAGCTAACATACAGTATATTCAGTGTACTCTTCACTTTAGGAGTAGATTCCCATGATCAATCGTTTACATACAACACCCAGTGCTCATCCCAACAAATGCCCTCCTCAATGCCCATCACCCATTTTCCCTGCCCCCCATCAATCCTCAGTTCTCTGTATTTAAGATCTCTTATGGTTTGCCTCCCTCTCTGTTTGTAACTATTTTTTTCCCTTCCCTTCCCCCATGGTCTTCTGTTAAGTTTCTCAAATTCCACATATGAGTGAAAACATATATCTTCCTCTCTCTGACTGATTTATTTCACTTAGCATAATACCCTCCAGTTCCATCCACGTTGTTGCAAATGGCAAGACTTCATTCTTTTTCATCACTGAGTAGTATTCCATTGTAGATATATACCACATCTTCCTTATCTGTTCATCAGTTGATGGATATTTGGGCTCTTTCCATAATTTGGCTATTGTTGATAGTGCTGCTATAAACATTATTTTTCCTTCCCTTTCTTATGTTCATCTGTTTAGTTTCTCAGATTCCACATATGAGTGATGTGGAATCACATCACCACATATGGTATCTGTCTTTCTCTGACTGACTTATTTTATTTAGCATAATACCTTCCAGTTCCATACACGTTGTTGCAAATGGCAAGATTTCATTCTTTTTAATAGCCAAGTAGTATTCCACTGTATATATGTGTATTCCACTGTATATATGTATATACCACATCTTCTTTATCCATTCATCAGTTGATGGACATTTGGGCTCTTTGCATAATTTGGCTAATATTGATAGTGCTGCTGTAGACATTGGGGTACATGTGAACCTTCAAATCAGCATTTTTGAATTCTTTGGATAAATTCTTAGTAGTGCAATTACTGGAAAATAGTATGGAAGTTCCTTAAAAAATTAAAAATAGAACCACCCCTGAGTTTCTAATGCATCAGGTCTAGTTGTGGGAAGGGCCTTCTTAGAACCTGCATTTCTAACACGTTCCCAGGGGGACACTGGTGCTGCTGACCTAGGGAGCACCCTCTGAAAGCCACTGGTGTGAAGCACCTTTTTTCCTTTGTGCCTGTCACTCCCCTTCCACTTGTATTGACATTACCATGTGTTTTGTCCCTTCCCCTAGATGGGGACCACAGATCTAGACTTCTCTCTCCTTTACAGATGGTGGGACTGAGCAGCAAGGCAGCAAGGGCTCTCCCCAGGGTCACCAGCTGAATCCATACAGAGTTGGAAAAAGATGCCCTGGCCCCCCCGCCCCCCCAATGCCACCCAGGCCTCTGATTCCAGGCCAGGGCTTCTCTCACTGAACCACAGTGGGTAGGATTTCTTCCAGCCTCACCTGGGTACTTGAGGAGAAAGAGCGTAGAACATCTAAGGAGATGGTACTGGGTAGGGTCCATGGCTGTTCAGGAGCAACACTGTGTTGTAGAGTGCATCAGAGTTCTCAAGCTGTTGCATGTGTATTGCCTTATTTATCCTCAGAACATGCTGTGGGTGGACTGGATGGGCTGGATGTTGGCCCCTGTGGATATGAGAAGGCAGAGATCAGGAAGCTGCTTGGCTGGGAGCCAGGCTTCTGGTTCAGTGATCTTTCTATTCTAGAGTCTCTCTCCCTGTGGATCACAGGGCTTCTATCTTGGCCTTAGTGGTTGGATTCCTCATGGCTCCTCCTGTACTCAGCACTTTCCTCTTCCTGTTGCCACCTTCTTGCCCTCCAAGCCTTTCTTGCTTGCCACTGCTATCTGTTCCTGATCTCATTTTTTTTTCAATATGTGGCATACATGAGAGGGGTGAGGATGGAGAGAGCAAGGCGCAAGACTCCCAAAGTTCTTTGTGATCCATGGGTACCCAAGTGACAAAGGGGCAGGTGAGGGAGAATAACCGGTCACTATGTCCATTCTTCTGGGTGAGGAGGGGGCCGTGTGCCAGCCTCTTCAGAGCACTCATGTGCTTCCACCTTGTTTATTGTTCCAGAATCAGGTGGGAGCTCTGCCTTCTCTGCTAGCATCTAAGCTTATGGACTGTTGTGTTTCTTTTCCTTGCTTTTCTGGGATTATGTCATTTATGGGAACTGACCCTTCTTTCTTTGTTGGAGTGCTATTTGGTGTTCAAGTCCCCACTTAACTGACCTTGATTTGAATGCTTTTCAACTCACCCTCAACTGGTGGCCAACTTTATTGGCCTTGGGAAGTCCCAGTCTTTCTTGTCCCATGCCTCACCTGCATCGGGGGGTGTAGGGGGCACCAATGCCTGGAGAATCAGGGCTTGCAAGGGAGCTACCTTGAAGGTATTCAGCAGAATTCTTGCCAGACTTTCGTTTTTGATCAGTATTTGTTTTGGGCTCAGCATCATTTCCAAAAACATTTTCTGTGACTACATAGTTTCCACCTCTTCATTTTACCAAGGAAAACATTAAAATTTTTTTTCTGGTATTTAATAAAATAATGAACATTTTAATATTCCAAAAGTAGAAAGGACAGCCATTTCTATTCAACATAGTAGTGGAAGTTCTAGCCAGAGAAATTAGGCAAGAAAAAGAAATAAGAGGCACCCAAGCTGGAAAGGAAGAAGGAAAATTATTTCTGTTTGCAAGTGGCATGATCTTATGTAGTAAACTATAAAGAATTCTCAAAAATGGTTTTAGAGCCAATAAATAAATTCAGCAGAGTTGCAGGATGTAAAACCAACACTCAAGATTCAGTTGTATTTCTATATGCTTGCAAAGAACAGTATGAAAAGAGAATAAAAAAACAATTCCATATACAATACAATCCAAAGGAATAAAATACTCAGGAATAAATTTAACCAAGGGGGAAAAAGACTTCTACACTGAAAACTACAAAACATTTCTGACATAGATGGATGGAAAGAAATCCTGTGTTCATGGATTGGAAGACTTAATTCTGTTATGATCACAATACTCCCCAAAGCAATCTATGATTTTAGTGCAGTCTCTGTCATTATCCCAATGCTGTTTTCTACAGAAATAGAAAAAAAAATTCTAAAATTCACATGGAATATCTAGCAATCCCAAATAGCCAAAACAATCTTGAAAAGAAGAACAAAGTTGGTGGACAGACTTCCTGATTTAAAAATGTACTACAAAGTTAGAATAATCCAAACACTATGGTACTGGCATCAGGGTAGACATAGACCAAGGGAATGGAGCAGAGAAATTAGGAATAAACCCTCACATATATGGTTAACAGATTTCTGGCTGGGTATGAAGACCATTCAATGAGGAAAGGACCGTCTTTTCAACAAATGTGGTGGGGGAAACTGGATGTCCACATGCAAAAGAAAGAATCTGGACCCTTACCTAACACCATATACAAAATTTAACTCAAAATGGGTTCATGACCTAAACGTAAGAGCAAAATCTAAACATAAATGTTTTATAAAACCCTTAGAAGAAAACACAGCTGAAAGTCTTCTTGCCTGCACAATAAAAGAAAAAACATTGTTTATTTCTGCTCTGATTTTCTTTATTATTTCATTTCTTCTGCTGGCCTTGTGGTCTCTTTGCTGTTCTGCTTCTAGTTCCTTTAGGTATGCTGTTAGATTTTGTATTTGGGATTTTTCTTGTTTCTTGAGATGGGCCTGGATGGCAATGTATTTTCCTCTTAGGATGCCTTTGCTGCATCCCAAAGGGTTTGGACTGTCATGTTTTCATTTTCATTTGTTTACATATATTTTTTAATTTCTTATTTAATTGAATAGTTGACCCATTCATTCTTATAGTAGGATGTTCTTTAACCTGCATGCATTTGGAGGTTTTCCAAACTTTTTCCTGTGGTTGATTTCAAGTTTCATAGCATTGTAATCTGAAAATGTGTGTGGCATGATCTCATTCTTTTATATTTATTGAAGGCTATTTTTTGACCCAGTATGTGATCTGTCTTGGAGGATGTACCATGTGCACTGGAGAAGAGTGTGTATCTGCTGCTTTTGGATGAAAAGTTCTGAATATATCTGTCAAATCCATCTGGTCCAGTGAATCATTCAGAGCCATTGTTTCTTTATTGATTTTATGTCTAGATGATCTGTCCATTACTGTAAGTGGAGTTTAATACTCCACTAATTAAAGTCACCTGCAGTTACTGAATTCTTATCAATAAGATTGCTTATATTTGTGATTAATTGTTTTATATATTTGGATGCTTACAAATTGGGTGCACAAACATAGTTGTTAGCTCTTCTTGATGGATAGATCCCATAATTATGATACAATGCCTTTCTTCATCTCTTATTACAGCCTTTAGTTTAAAATCTAGTTTGTCTGATTTCAGTATGGCTACTCCAGCTTTTTTTTGAGTTCCAGTAACATGATAAATGATTCTCCATCCCCTCACTTTCAATCTGAAGGTGTCCTCAGGTCTAAAATGGGTCTGTTATAGATGGGTCTTATATTTTTATCCATTCTGATATCTTGTGTCTTTTGACTGGAGCATTTAGCCCATTTACATTCAGCATTATTATTGAAAGATACGGATTTAGTGTCATTGTGTTATCTGTATGTATCATGCTTGTGGTGATGTCTCTTGTCTTTTGTAGTCTTTGCAACATTCCACTCACAGAGTGCTAATTCATAGGGGCACGTGTACCCCAATGTTTATAGCAGTGCTTTCAACAATAGCCAAATTATGTAAAGAGCCCAAATGTCCATCAACTGATGAATGGATAAAGAAGGTGTCATTTACATATACAATGGAATACTACTTGGCAACGAGAAAGAATGAAATCCTGCCATTTGCAGCAACATGGATGGAACTGGAGAGTATTATGCTGAGTGAAAGCAGTCAGAGAAGGACAGATACCATATGGTTTCACTCATATGTGGAACTTGAGAAACTTAACAGAAGACCATGGGGGAAGGAAAGGGGAAAAAAAGTTACAAACAGAGAGGGAGGGAAGCAAACCATAAAAGACTCTTAAATACAGAGAACAAACTGAGGATTGATGTGGGTGAGAGGGGAAATGGGTGATGGGCATTGAGGAGGGCATTTGTTGGGGTGAGCACTGTGTGTTATATGTAAGTGATGAATCATGGAAATCTACCTCTAAAACCAAGAGCACACTGTACACACTGTATGTTAGCCAATTTGACAATAAATTGTATTAAAAAAAAGAAAAAGAAAAAAATAGGGAAGTTGGACTTTGTCAAAGTTAAAAATTTTGTGCATCAAAGGAGACTATTCAGAAACTGAGAAGACAGACCACACAATGGGAGAAATAGTGACAGATCTTCTATTTGATAAGAGATTAATATCCAGAATATGTAAAGAACTCATGTGACAACAAGAACAACAACAAAAATCAACCCAATTCAAAAATGGGCAAAGGATTTAAGCAGGCAGCTCTCCAAACAAGACATACAGATGGCTGGTAAGCACATGCGAAGGTGCTCAACATCACTAATCCTTAGAGAAATTCAGACCAAACCACAGTGAGATGCCACATCATATCCATTAGGATGGCTACTATAAAAAATAAAAAAATAAAAAAAAAAAACAGAAAACGACAATCATTGGCGAGGATGTGGAGAGATTGGAACAATTGTATGTTGTGGTGGGAATGGAAAATGTACTCATGCTGTGTAAAACAGCAGGAAGTTTCCTTAAAAAAATTAAACCCAGAGTTACCATAGGATCCAGCAATCCCACTTCTGGGTATATGCCAGGAAGAATGGAAAGCAGGGTCTTGAAAAGATATTTGTACACCCATGTTCACAGCAGCATTATTCACAGTAGCTAAAATGTGGAAGCAACCCAGGTGTCCAGCAATGGAATATTACTCAACCTTCAAAAGGAGGAAATTCTGACACAGGTTACAACCTGGATGAAAATTATGGGACATTATGCGAAGTGAAATAAGCCAGGCACCAAAGGACAAGCAAGTGTTATATTCTTCCACTTATATCAGGTACATAGAGTAGTCAGATTTATGGAAAAAGTAGAATAGATGTTCCCAGGGGTGCGGAGGAGGGGGAATGGGAAGTTAGTATTGATGAGGACAGAGCTTCCGTGTGGAAGGATGAGAGAATTCTAGAAACAGTGTTGATGGTTACACAATGGTGAAGATGTACTTAATGCCACTGAACTGAACAGTTAAAATGGTAAATTTTATGTTATATATATTTTATTGCATTTTTTCTTAAGTAGAAAGGACATAATCTGAGTGGTACACCTGTTCCTGAGAAGGATCACTAGACAAGTTTATACAAGCATGTTATATAGAAAAGAAAGACTGTTAATTTTGAAGAGAAAAAAATTGTGAGGTGAAACTTCATGTCAATATGTGTAATTGCTTTATGTGTAATTGCTCTGGATGTGAGGTTTTGGGAGTCTATATTGGACAATCCAGTGTTAATTGAGCTTAGTTAATTCAGTTTTCTCCATTATGGCTCATAATCCACTTTAAGACAGGTGGGTCCTTGAACATTGTCCACCCCTCTGGTCATCAGATGTCCTGATTCTGTTGCTCAGCAGAGGCTGGTACCACCAGCCCTGGTGCTTCTCTGTCTACAACAGGTTGGAAGGAAGTGGCTGGAGTGAGGTCAGGTGATATGGCTATTCCCTTCTTAGCTAAAACCAGACTGTTGCTGAGAAGGGTCATGAATGCTTCATCCCTTCTGCCATCCCCTGCACGGTCACCCATTCCTTTAGAACAAGTGGCTAGTAAAAAAAAAACAAAACAAAACAAAAAAACAAAAAAAAAAACAAAAAACAAGTAGCTGGTTATTGCTATGACTTCAGAGCCCTCAAATGGCCCAGTTCATCCTCCACCCCCTTGGTAAGCTGCCCTTGTAGGTTTGTTTCCCAGACTCACCAGGTATCAGAGCATTGTGGGGGCTGCTGAAGGCTGGCTTTGCCTAAGTTGGGAACTGCTTTGGTTCCCAAATTATTTCAGGCAGTCCCCTTTGGGAGGGGTGGCCTTCCCAGATCAGCTTCTAGCTCAGCAGCTGGACATGAGCTATCAGGGGTCTTTCCTCTCAACAGCCTGGAGGTACATGGCCATGTGCTCAGCTGTTCACTCCACTCAAGAGTCTTCCAAGGGCCAAGAGCCTGTGTGGAGGCGTTAGTCACTCAGAGCCTGTCAGACGGGCCCTCTGAATCCTCTCCACACCCTCCTTCCCACAGCTCTGCCCATCCAGTGTGACACCTTTCTGTGTGGTTGTGTGCATTGTGCAGTTGTCTCTCCTGGTGCATAAAGTGCTTAGTGTGTGTTTGTGCAAAAAGGGAAATGTGTCAGCTAGGCACACAAAGGGATAGAAAGTTAGAGCTGGCACAGGGCCACACCTCTCATTTTACACAAAGAGAAACTGAGGCCCAGTCTCTCATTTCTGGGTCATCTTTGGCAGATCCAGTAAAGTGTGTGTGGGCATATCGAGGGAGCATGGCTAGCAACAGTAAGCTTTGCTTGAATAGCTAATCATATATATTAAAATTAGATTTTTACTTAGCAAACCACACTTTTTGGTATTATTTTTAGTAATACTAAATCTATATGTCATATATTGGCTAAATAAGATTTGTCAAGATGCATGCAGATTTTCATTTGCATGCTGAGTTCACTTCTTTTAACATTTTCTTCAGATGTAAAAGGAAACTGAGAGCACCTCTTGGAAGCTTGTGCATATTGTCAGTATAGAAATGTTCTGTATCTGCTCTGTCTAGTAAAGAAGCTGCTAACCACTCAGGGCTGTTGAGCTGGTGACATGTGGCTAGTGAGATTTAGGGATTAGACTTTAATTCTATTTATTTTTAGTCAATTAACACTGAAATTGAAACAGCCACATATGAGTAATGGCTACTCCAATAGGGGAGAGTCACATCTTTCTCCTCTAACTTTTTAATGTGTTTAATCTGATCTTAAAAGGATTTTTGTGGATCCAAAGGAAAGATGAGATCTCCAAGAAGGCGGGGGCTGAGCTAGGGCTTTATTTTTATAAAAAAATTTTTTTAATGCTTTTATTTATTTTTGAAGGAGAGAGAGAGACAGAGCATGAGTGGGGAAGGAACAGAGAGAGAGACACACACAGAATCCGAAGCAGGCTCCAGGCTCTGAGCTGTCAGCACAGAGCCCGACATAGGGTTTGAACCCACGAACTGTGAGATCACGACCTGAGCTGAAGTTGGATGCTCAACCGACTGAGCCACCCAGGTACCCCTGAGCTAGGGCTTTCTTATGCCTGGCTTGGGGCTTCTCCCTCTGTGCCACCTACTCCAGCACCTGACTGAGCTGGGTGATGCCAAGATAGTCATGTGACTTCTGTGGCCTCAATTTCCTCAGGCATGAAGTGAGGTCATAAAGCTTCTTCTAGTTGTGGATTCTGTCCTTTCTCATTCTTCGCTATGGATATTGAAAGAGCTCTATTTGAATAGTAATAATGAAAGGTTTACTAAACTGTTGGTGGCCAGGCTGGGTACTCCTCAAGCCACTGCACCTTCAGCTGGGTGGGCAGGCCTGGAAAGACAGAGGGTGATTTCAAAGTATAGGTTTCTGGCTTCCACCCAGATCTGTTTCAGAGACAGGAAATTTTAACCAATTTCCTGGCAGTTCTTACACAAATGGCTCACTCTGAAGGGGCCTTGCGAGCCACCTGCCCAGCAAGGTCAATGCAGATGCTCACTGTGGAGTTTTTTCCTCAAAGCCGGGGCCAGAGGATGGTATCCCATGTGGGATGCTCTGAGCCCCTCTGCATCACCAGCCAGTGCAGCAGCCAAAATTACCTTTATGCTTGAATTCAGAAAACGAGATGTTTACCTCTTTCTTTCCTATAAATGTTGCAGAGAGGGATAGGAACAGGTCTCTGCATTTGTCGTTAACTTAGCTTTAATATTTATAAGTAATCTTCAAGTTTATTTTTCAAGAGACCCTATTCTAATCTGTTGGAGCTAGCCACAATGAATCACCAAAATGTGATTTTAATATTAGAGTTATTACTTTGTCATGAAAAACAGACGTAACCAATTCTTCTGCCTAACTAACTGTAGTCTTATTGTCTTTGACTCTGAACAAACTACCTTCTTATTTCTGGGAGGACATGAAGGAAGCATCTTTTCCTACATAGAAGCTGTTTTCTGTCTCCCTGGTTCTTTGTAGTTCTGATTGGAGCAATGGCCTCTCCTAAGCCCTTTGATAGTTCAGTTCTTTTCTTTTTTTTTTTTTTTTTTTTTTTTTAATTTTTTTTTTTTTCAACGTTTATTTATTTTTGGGACAGAGAGAGACAGAGCATGAACAGGGGAGGGGCAGAGAGAGAGGGAGACACAGAATCGGAAACAGGCTCCAGGCTCTGAGCCATCAGCCCAGAGCCTGACGCGGGGCTCGAACTCACAGACGGCGAGATCGTGACCTGGCTGAAGTCGGACGCTTAACCGACTGCGCCACCCAGGCGCCCCAATTCTTTTCTGTTCTTTAGGATGACTTTGTGTCATGGTCTCTCTTAGCTTTTCCTCATTTCTTCTGGAACACTGCTCCTTCTCACGTCTCTTCCCCCCACCTTGCCACAGCTCAGTGCAGTCCCAGCACTTGCAGGATTCACCATATGGAGGGCATTCTGTGGCTCTTTGGGCGTCCTCAGAGGTGTACAACATGCTTGATGCATCAAGGAACTGAGGGCCTGGTAAGAAATAGTTGGTTATAGAAGTGAACCACGATCCCTATTACACTTGGAAGAGACAGAAAACCTACCTTGAACCCGCCCAAACGGTGAAAGAAAGCAAGCGATGTAGTGGCTTAGGGACTGAATGTCCTGAAAGTAGGTGGTGTCTGTTGGGGCTGGATTTATGGCCCAGGTGATGCATTAGACTTCATTTCTTTTCAGCACTGGGCCTCTCCTGGAACTCCTTGTGATGATGGGGTAGCTCCAGGGTCATTTTCATGGGAGCAGGATGGTGTAGGGTCTTGGTCTTCTTTCTGGAAGCCTTTCTGGAATCTTTTCTGGCGGCATCTGCAGAACACGTGAGATTCACTTTGTTGGTTGTGAGGGCTGGTGACTATGGCAGCAGTTGGCTCAGGTTTAGGTCCTGTGCTTCCTCTGGAAATTGAGGGGATTCCACCCAGGCCTTGTGGTCAGAGAGGTGGGGGAGGAGTGGGTGTGCAAGAGAAAATCAGTAACTGTTGCCGGAAAGAGGGGAGTGAATGCCAGGCAGGTGGGGGACATACAGACCATGTATGTCCACACCAGGAACTTACCATACTAAGGGCTTTAAAAGAGACATAAGTCAAGTAAAAACCAAATTTAATGGAAGTGCTGAGGATGGAAGTAGTAGGAGAAATCAGACACTGTTTAATGTGGGATTTCCTGGGTCTGACTGGGTTTCTGACCTTCCTCCATACCTGTTTCCTTGGGAAACCACTGACTGTTTGGGAGTGTCTCTGTATGGAGGCTTCCCCTTGAGCCAGCCTGGCTGCACCCTGGGCTGCTTGGTGTGCTCTGGCAGCCCTCCTCTTGTCCCTGGCTGCCCTCCTTGCCTTTCACATCATCGGCCCCTCTGCCCATAGCAGAATTGTACCCAGCTCTTCAAGGTCCAGACTGATTGTCCTTCTGGGTAGGTCACCCTCCTAGTGCCCCTCTCTGAATTCCAGAGAACTCTTCCTTTGGTCTGAGTGTCTGTGGTCATAGTTACCTATAAGCTCCCATGGATGACACTGTCACTCCTGATGCCCCCAGTTTCCTGCCAGGCCCCAGCTCAGTAGACACTGATCATACCTTGGTGCTGTCCTGGCTCGGAGGGACATACATGGAGGTTGCATTCGTCGTGGGTGGTAAGAAGTGGGAGCAGCTCAGCACTTTCCTTTCTTTGTAGGAAAGCAGTACCCGGACACTGCTGTGTGTGTCTAGTGTGATACTTTGGCTCTTTCCTGATATATACAGACAGTCTTTAATGGTTAATTTTTTTCATATTATGTATTTGCAATGTTTGGCAAACATTGTGCCACTCGCTTATAATACTGTCAGAAATTCAATCAGCGGCCTTCACAGTCCCTGGAATGTGCTTGGTGGCAGGTGTTATACTCTGCGTGTTTATTCCCTAAGGGCTTTTATTGTCTCATTAATGAGCAGGTGCAATAAATTGTGTTGTAGACAGCATCTCTGTTAGTCTAAGGATGTGTGGGGATGTGTGTCCCATTTTCATATGCCACCCCTTCTCTCTCCTTAAAAAATCCTTTCTTTTAGAATAGTTATGAATATAGTTATGTACCTTGCATCCCGTGTCCCCTCTTATTCATACTTTACATTAATATGGTACAGTTGATACATTACTATTAACTAACACCCATTCTTTATTCAGATTTCTTTATCTTTTCCCTAATGTCCTTTTTCTGTCCTAGGGTGCCATCTGGGACACCGTATTAAAGCACGTTTAATCTCCACATCTCCTTAGGCTCCCCCAGGCTGTGATAGTTTCTCAGACTCTCACTGGTTTTGATGATCTTGACAGTTTGGAGGAGCATTTGTCAGGGGTACTGAAGAATGTCCCTTAATTGGGGTTTGTTTGATGTTTTTCTCATGATCAGACTGGGGTTGTGGGTTTGGGAGAGGAAAATCACAGTGGTGAAGTGTCCTTTTCATCAAATTGTATCAAGGGTACATACCATATTCCTTTTGTTTATCCATTTATTTATTTTATTGTGGTACAGTATACATATATACTATTCTAAGTGTATAGTCAGTGGTATTAAGTACATTCATGTTGTAGCCATCACTACCACCCATCTCCAGAATGTTCTCATCATCCTCACCTGAAACTCGTTCCCCATTAAACACTAGCTCCCCATCCCCCCTCTCCCAGCTCCAGGAACCATCATTCTACTTTCCATCTCTATGAATTTGACTGTTCTAAGTGTTTTAATATAGTCTTTATTACTATTCAGGTACAGTCAGGCCAGTGGATCAGGACATGACTGCCTTTATAAAGGTAGATAGTTCTCAGAAGGGGGGCACACCATGCCATGTGGGGTCACACAGAAGCACCAGGATCAGTCAGGAGGCAGAGGGAACAGGGAAACTGGGAGAAAGAGACTTTGTTGTGGATTCCCGGGAAGAAAGGGGTGAGGCAGAGTAAGCGGGTGGAGGATTGGGTAGCTGAGTGATTTCAGGGGACCCTGGGGCACAGGGGCTGTCCCTTGCTGTCTGGGACCTGGCCCTGGAGTGATCAGCACAGGTGGATGGCAGCCTGGAGTGTGAGAGCCTGATAAAGGAGGTGGTGGTATGCAGACATTGGATTGGCTGGTTTGTGTTTGGAAGGCACATCCATGGGCATCTTCTTCTATCTAGAAATCAGCTGACCCTGGGAGGGGCAGTCTCTCCAGGGTCATCAAGGCCCTGAACATCAGAATACAGAAAATCAGACATGGCTAATACATCTAGGTATTTCATGTAAGTGAAATGATACAACATTGGTCTTTTGGTGACTGGCTTATTTCACTCAGCATAATGACTGCAAGGGTCATCCACGTGTAGCATGTGTCAGAATGTTGTTCCCTGTTGAGGCTGAATAATGTTCCACTATATGTATATACCACACATTTTGTTTATCCATTAAGCATATTGATTTTTAAGGAAAATCCATTCATTTCTAACTCTCCTGGGAATTCACTGGCCACTCAGCATCCCTCTCAGGAACTTCTCCCATCTCAGCCGAGGGAGGGCACATGCTGGAGGGCAGGAAAGGTCAAACTCATCTGTGGTAGGAGTTAGGCTGACTGCCTGAACGGGAGCGCACTTACTTATGTGTAATTAATCCTCTGGTTCCTGAGTGTCAGCGTTCAGATGGAGCAGGAGAGTTGGTTTCTGGAATGCAATTACTGCTCACCACCCATGACCGTGAAGAGGCCTTGGGTGCTTGCCTCACCTGTGTGTGCATGACCGCCTGCCTGCCCTCCAGGAGTGGCCTCTTCAGAGCGTCTTTGTAGAAGTCTCGGGTGGACTGTCGGGCTGGAGCAATTATTCATCCAGGGGCTGTTTCCTGCTCTAATTACTGCTCTTTCTTCCACGGCTGAGAGGGATCGGTGGGCGGATGTGGGACAGGCAGGCTAATGTGATGACATTTTGACAAGTGTGTTACAATAAAAAATAACTCCCGTAGGAGAAGGTTAATGCAGTTATCAGCTGCGTTAGCATTGACATCCTTAGATTTGTGTCTTGTCAGGCAGGAAACTGTTCTCTCCTCGTGCAGACCAAGTCTCACCCATGTTCTAATGGATAGTGCTTGGATTCTGTTTCCAGAAACATCTACTGAGGGGTGAATATCATTATCTGTTTATAGATTTTTCCACTGGGGGTTTCTTCTGTGTTTATTCTATGATGGGCTTCTTCTTTCCACCTGCTAGTTAACTAGGCTGCTTCCCCCTACTCTCCATTGACATGTGGCTCAGGACTACATGCTAATTTTAACATTAGCCTGAGTAAAAATATAATTAGTAATTTTAGTCTGCTTCCACTTTAAATTTTGCCATGCATTCTAAAGGCAGCTACAGAGCATTTGGGATTTATTGTTCTGTTGGATCTTCTATTCCGTGTTCCTCTCTTATTCAGTTTTGGAAATGTAGCATTTACTATAACTGGGGTAGGTATATGAATTTTAAAGAACAGCCTTATAGAGATATGATTCACATACCATCTTCTTCACCCACTTACAGTATATGATCCAATGGCTTTCAGGATATTCAGAGTTATGTGTCCACCACCACAATGAACTTTGGAACACTCATTCCTTTTATTGCCCAATCTTATTCTACCCTATGAGTGTTTCACATTTCATCCATCCATTCATTGGACATTTAGCTATTTGAGTTGTTTTCACTTTTTGACTATTATGATTAACTCTGTTATGAATATTCATGTATAAGTTTCTGTGTGCAGTTATGTTTTCATATTTCTTGGGTGTAACCCTAGGGGTCAAATTGCTGGCCCATGTGGTAACTCTATTTAGCCATTTGAGGGGCTGCCACACTGTTTTTCAGAGTGAGTGCATCATTTTACATCCTACCCCCTACCCCCAGCAATGTATGAGAGTTCCAATTTTTCTACATCCTTGCAAACACATATTATTATCTGTCCTGTGGTTTGTAGCCATCCTAGAAGTATCATGTTTTTTACCCTTGGAAGATAATATCGAATAGCTGGAAGTATGGATACGAGTTCAAGTTACTAGTTTACCACTTACTACCTGTGTAACCTGAGTGAGTTGCTTAATTTCTCTGAACCCTAGTTTACCTGTCTGTAATTAGGTGATAATTATACCTATCTCACGGACACTTGTGAGGATTGACAGAGGCAACGTGAAACATCAAGCATCTTAACACTCGATAGATATGAGCCTTTAGTATCATGCATAAAATGATGCCAACTTTGGGTTGCAGTCCTTTCTTTCTATCCTGTCTATACCTTTTCTTGGAATGAGGTGATTAACCATATATTTTAGAGAAATTTGGGATCATCCTGGCTAAGCAAAAATGAGTAAATTGGAATAAAGGTGATGGAAATCAGGAGGTCTGTGATTCACACTTTTTGGTTGACAGAGCTGTGAGTTTTGATAAGTAATTGCAGTGGACTACCACCATAATCAAGATACAGAACTCTGAACAATTCCATCCTGCCTCTTTGCTGTCCTACTTCACTCTACCTCCTGCCCCTGGCAATCATGGACTGGGTTTTTATTCCTGTAGTTTTGCATGTTCCAGAATGTCATATAAATGGGATCAGGTGGTATGTATTCTTTGAGTCTGGCTTCTCTCACTTAGCATGCTGTATTTGTGATTTGTCCATGCTGTTGTGTCTGTTGGGAGTTTTTTTCCTTTTTACTGCTGAGATTCCTGTATATGGATGTACTACAGTAGTGTGTCTACTCAACACTAAAGGCATTTGTCTTCTTTCCAGTTTTTTTTGGCAATTATTAATAAAGTCACTGTAAACATTCCCATAAAGGATTTCATGTGACTGTAAGTTTCCATTTCATTTAGTCAAACATTTAGGAGAACAAATGTTGGATCGTAGAGTGACTATATGTTATTTGTATAAGAAACTGCCAGATTGTTTTCCAAAGTAGCTATACCATGAAATTAATAATATTGTAACCAGCCTGCTGAAATCTCTGAATTGGTTACCATCCAGTTACTGAGAATAAGCTTGAGTCTTGGTATTCATCTATAAGCTTTTCTGAAGTGACCACAGTTGTGATTTTCAAGCTATTGGTAGGAATGCCATGAAATTCACATTCCCTGGGCAGATTCATGTAGGAAAACTTTGGATTAAACTGAAACTACTTCTTTATTGCAGTACATTTATATCTAAAACTTAGGACCCTTCAGGAGGGAGGCGAAGTAGGGCGAAGTATGTAGTTTTGCTAAATTTATTTTATGACAAATGTCTTATGGAGCTAGTGCTCTTTGGAACCAATTTTAGGAAACACTGTGCTAGAGTACATAGATTCTTTTCAATGAGTTGCTTCTATTTTATGTGAAATATCTCTGTATTGGTCAGGATGGGTTCTGTTGTGCTATAGTAACAAACAGCCCTTATGCTCAGCTGTTTAAAACAATACCAGTTTGTCATTCTTGCTATGTGTCTCAGAAGGTGAGGGGCTCTGCTTCTTATTTGTTGCACTCAGTGGCACAGGCTAATGAGAGGGGAAAATGGCAGAAGAATTCTGGCTCCTGAAGTGACACATGCCATGTGCACTTGACCTTTGCCAAAACAAGAAATGGAATAGTGTTGTACACCACCTCAAATTCTAAAGGGCTCAAGGCAAAATGATTTTGTTCTATCTTATGTATTTAGGTATTGGGGGCATTAGACGAGTGCCCTTCCTTCAGTGGTGCCTGTTGTCACCTGATCCCATGGTTTATTGGGCTGTTGGGGCTTGTGTCTGGCACCTTTGGCCACCATTTTCTCCTTCCTCAGGAAGCAGAGCTTTAAAACCAGACTGCAGAATGCCACTTTTTGGGAGTTGGGAGCTCTCTTGGGGACTATGTAGACTGTGGTTTCCAAACACGTTGTAGCAAGAGAAACTTTCCTTCAAGGGAAAGCTTACAAGGCAAGTCAACATGTACCATAGAAAAACTATGAGTGGTTCTGGGAGATGGCAGTTTTGGGTGGGGCAGCAAGCAAGGACCCTGACTGGAGCCTTTCTTCACCCTCTACTCCCCCCTTCTCTCATCCACCCCAGTAATCTCCAAGGGCCTCCAAAGACTCCAGTCTGAGAGTCCCTAATCTGTTCTGACTCTTTATCTGATTGATAAAGAGTAGATTGGTACATACCATACAAATAAGGATTCATACTAAGATGACAGGTGGCTGTGGGCACTCTGGGCCATTTGGTCACCTGGACATGAGGAAACAGGCTAGAAGTGACTGGTAGGAGGGCCCACAGCTCAATGCGAGAGACACTATGGGCACTGGGCCTGGAAGGCTGTTGTTTATTTTGCTTTTGCTGTTTTGGGGGATCAGTAGAGGGAGAGAGGGAGGGTGTACTTGTCTACTACTGTAAAGATTTAAGATCTTTATAGTCCAGGTGTCCCTGGGGGAAGTGTGAGCTTGGTGATAGCACTTATATAATATGTTACTATGCATCACCCTCCATTCTTGTTCAATCTTCATATTCATCCTGTACCTGAGGGTCCCCCCACCCTGTCCCTGCACCTGTGCAACCTCATTAAACTTTAACCCTGCAAAACTAAATTGCACAGAGGAGAGTCTCCTATGTTCACTGCCCTCACTTTGGGAGGCAGTGGGGTTTCACTTTGACCTACTATAAAATGCATTAAGCCTACTTGAGCCTTAAACTTCTCCAAGATTAATGATTTGTTTCTGGGAGACATTTTTTTTCAAGCTGTTAATCACTCTGCCAAAAAGAAAACTCTGGAATTTAAAACTGCTCCTGATGACAATGTTACTTTGGACCTTATATTAATGACCAAACTCTCCTGGGCCAAAGGTACCTGGATGTTTTCCGCAGTCAGGGATGGGGGGTAGTGCCCCAGAAGGTACTACTTTTGGCAGCACCTATGAATTCTCCCAGCGAAGCCTTCTGGGGATGCTGTCTGATGTTACCAGGAAGCACCACCAGTGAAAAACACCGCTTTCCAACTGTTGGTATAAATTGTTCATTACTCCCGCTCTCTCCTCCCTGAAATATACCACAGACACATGATTGTGAGCCATGCTTATTAGGAAGCAGAAAAAAAAATCTTCATGAGTCAATGAATATTAGTACATAAATGATAAATTTCATTATTTCTAGTGCTTTGCATACACTTGGTTGAAGATGACGAGGCACGAGGGGTCTGTTTTGTTTAGAAGCAGGGAGAGGGCTATTCAGTGCTACCACTAGAAGAAGCTATACAAATGGAAATTTAAAGCAACCTGAAGGTCAGGGTTAAGAAAAGGAAATCCTGACTGATGCTTCCCTGTCTTACTTTATTTTTACTTTCTGACACCCATGGCACTGGGTCCTGTTTGGAGACCAGTCTCCAAACAGCTAAAATATGACGTGGGCCAGATTCAGGAGCCTGGGGACACAGCCCATATAGTTCAGGGACTAGGACACAAGGTCAAAACCAGTTACTATGACAGGTTGTAAAACTTGTGGATGACCTGTGCTTATGGGCTCAGGTGGTAAGGCCAGACCCTAGCCAGCGGATGGGGAGAAGCAGCCCCCAAATACATTTTAACCATAGCCGACTTCCTGGGGAAATTCAGTCAAAATGCATGTCTTGGAAAGAGGAGAAATGGAATAGTGTTGGACAACCCCTCTAATTCATGGGTTAAATAAACCCAGGCCATAGAAAGATGGGAAGAATCAACACCTGGTACCAGAGACAAGGCAACAAAGGAAAATAGTGTTGTCACATTGACTGCATACAATATTAAAAACACATTAAAAAAACCTGGTTAAACAGAAGAACAAAATACATATGGGGGAAAAATATTTACAGTATATTTCAATGAGTTAATATTTTTAATATAAGAGGAATTTGTTAAAAGCAGTTGTTTAAAACAACCAAAGCCTTGTCATATAAAACAGCAAAGAATTTACATAGATAATTCATAATAGAGGAAATGCCAGTAATTAATGCTAGAAAAGATTTGATCTTGGTAATCTGAAAACTTAAGGAAAAATGTTTGCTCTAAGTAATGAAAGATCTAAGTAAGGAGGTACGTACTTAAAAAAACAATAAAATGCCATTTCTCAACTGTCAAATTAGCAAAGAATGTAAAAAAATTCAAGTCTTGGTATGGCTGAGGTGAAAGGTCAGTCACCTAATCCTTTTGGAGCTCCGCCTGATGGATTGAAAGCCTTTCAGACATCCCTGTCTTTGACCCAGTGATTACACTCGGGGATCCACTGTAAGAAAATAATCCTCAAAACAAAGAAACATAAAAACCAAACACGTTTTACACGAAGTTTCAGAAAAGGGAGAGCAACCTCAATATTATTTATTAATAGTATGGGGACTGCTAAATAAATGATTGTGTATGCAATTAGTTTAGTGTTACTCATCTAATTTAAACTGATTTTTAGTAAGACTAATTCAACAGAAAAGTGTCGGTTCTTAAAAAGAAACAGGATATCAAATGGTATATACACTGATATTAAGATATTAAAAGATTTTAAAAACCTATGCACAGAGAGAAGGCTGGAAGACTACCAACAAAGGCATTAACAGATACATGGTGGTGCTTTAACACAAACTTCTTATGGTCTTTATTTTACCATTTTCTTACTGTTATGTATTTTCTGATAATGATGAAAGTAAAACTTAATCTTTAAGCTCTTGAGTGACAGCTGTGCAATGTAGTGTCAAAATCTCCTGTCGTCATGCAGAGTATTGGTCTGAGAATTTCTGACTTAAAAGCAGTTAGCCTGTGGGTTTCTCTACCCAGTGGCTGGAAATTTGTCATTTTGCATGATGGTCATAGAAAAGTACTTTGTACAATTGTCGCTTTTCCCTTTTGAGGCAGCCCTCATTATATAACAATGCTTGGGAGGACAAGGGTGAGTGAAGAGGAGGTCCCTTGGAGGGGGTCACCCCAGGCTGCACGTCTCCCAGGAGGACATGTGTCCGTCAGTGCGTGGTAGGAGGGAAGGAGGAGGGAGGGAAGATAGGAAGAAGTGAGCTCCCTGATGGCTGGCAGCCGTGTTCTGGATCAGTCTCCCACTCACAACAGATAATCTGAGGGTGGGGGCCGAAAGATACAGTAAGGGAATGAAGGCCAGTTTTCCTGACTTTTTTCTATGTGGAGTGACCTTGCTACCCACAAGAAAGCAGAACGCTCCCCTTATTGTGAAGCATGTCGGCAATTTTTTTGTGACACCCTTATTTTGCAAAATAGAAAATATGGAGAGGGGGATTTTTCTACAAGAGTTATTTTTTGCTTCATTGATGCCTTTATTTCAGAGCGTCTAAACCCAGAATGTGGCTAAAGAGAACAGAGATTTCTTATGGATGGGCTCACTCAACAGTTGCTTGAGTAGCCTTCTGGCATTGCTCTTACCATAGATGAGGTTCTGTTCTGATTGCCCACAACAGTCTGGTGAGGGTGGCTCTGCCCCAAAGGCAGCAGCCCCAGGGTGACTTGGAGCCGGATGGTGGTCAGCCAGCTCTGAGAACAAAAAGCATTGGGCAGTCTTGGAGAGGGTACCCCTTCAGTGACTCTTCTGCTTCCTGTTCTTCGCATTTGTGGAGAATAAAAAGCTACTGGTAGCTAGAATAGTGAGAAATGCAATCAGAGTAAACAAGTTCCCTGCGTGTTCGTGTGGGCTCAGTGTAGGACGGTTTTGCATATATGAGGATCTGGACCACCTGTCTCTCCAAGCATCCCAGAACTCTGAGTCTTGTGGGTGCTTTGAGGTTCACACCCAGGCTGTTCTCCAGTATGTGGCACTGAGCAGGGTGCTTTGCATGCGGTTGGGGGTCAGTAAAAGGGTGAGTGGATGACAGAGTGCTGGCTTTGGTTTTTCGCGTATTTGTTTTCCTGGAAGCCTCTGTAAGGGAAGTGTTTACACATTTCTGGTGCTAAAGGGACTGCTTTTATTTTGTTGTTTTCAATGGGTCATTTCCAGGTAGTCGTTTCTTTCTCCTCACACAAAACTAAACTGAATAAGGATACATGTTGCTACTGAAAAAGCTGGGCCTTCCCCCCCCCCCCATTAATAACAGTTAAGAATTTGTCAGAACAAAGGAACCCTGCTTTTCTGAAGAGATTTTGAGTTTAGACTTTAATTTGACTTCAAAATCTGGCAGGGGAAGTGCAGACACCTTGTTTGCAAACATGAGGCTGGTTGTGGGGCTCTGGTTTGATCACCCAGAAAAAGAGGGGAAGTAGGGGCAAACGAAGGGTGATGACATTCAGGAGTATTAATAGCTGAACAGTAGATTTTAGGGGGAGAGGATGCTGTGCCCAGGGCTCCAGCTTGCATAGAAGTGCCTGTGGAGGGAACAAGCAGCTCTGTTCTGACGGTTGCGAATCTGTGGTGGAGAATTTCCTTCCTGCCTGTCGTCACCAGAGGTCCATAACTAAGCGATGGCCTCTCACAGCGTCTTCCAGAATTTCTGATGGTTTTCCTTTGAGGCTTAGAAAAGTGTGTGCTGAAGGGTGTGAGGAGGTTTTCGGTCACCGGGAGCCTGGCCGTGATTACTTACTTCGGAAATGTTCTCTGGTTAGCAGTGCTGTTCGCAAGCGGGATGCCAGGTTGTTCTCCGAAGGCTTGCTGGCTAATAAGGTGGATAAATCACTTGGTCCCTCAGGGGCTGCCAGCCTCTGGCCCAGATTCCTGTTCTTAATTTGCTTATTCGAGTCAGGGCTGTTGTATTACATGGTGGAAGGGCTGCACCTGTGGATTTTCCACTGACGTGGTCACTTCCTGGGGAAGAGCACTGGGTTTGCCGCTTCACACCTGCATGCCTCAGTTTCATTGCAAGCAAAATCAGGGTTGCACTCACTGGCCTCGTTCTGTTTTATCCGTGGAGAGCTCCCTGGGGTAGACTACATCCAGTACTTTAGCTTATTGATAAATAGGTCCTTCACTGCCGTGGTTTCAAACCTTCCATATCTCCAGTCTCCCCTGCTGCTGGCATGACGGATTATCCTACAAACCCAGGAGGCCCGCAGATGGGAGCGCTTTTGCCTTTCGTCTCTCCACCTCCAAACTTGTTCATCTTTTCTCCTGCTGTCCTTCACTTCCCCGAAACCCTAGAGGCTTTTTTCTCACGTTGCAAGACCACAGCGCTTTCTGGACTCCTAAGGGCACCTGCTGAATTGGGGACGCCATCTCACCTCTAGCATCAGAAGAATTACTAAAATACATGTTTAAAATAAGGGACCTTAGAGATAAAATCTAGGAATGAGAGGCCTCATTGACTACCAGATTGATAAAATTAGTTAATATGCAATGATGAAAAAAATGGGACAAGCTTGCACTTTCTCAAGTTGGAAAGCAAACTCTGAAAAGCAGTTTGTCTAAATCTAGAAAAGGCACAGATTATCTTTGATCTGGAAATTCCAGCCTGTGAATCTAACCACAAAGCAAACAAAACAGTGACAACAGTGTTTAATTTATACATTCGTGAAGAACTTTGTCACAATGACAAAGCCATTATAAAGAATGGAAGGATATTGGAACATTTAAAGTAGAAAAAAGATACAAAATTTTTTATGTGGTGTGATCCTCCCCCCTTTTTTCAGTGCCATGTGTATGTATGGGGAAAAAAGACTGGAAGGAGTATCTTTGGGAGTATTTTAGGAGTATCTTTTTTGATAAATTTATTTCTTTATCTAAAATTTTTTTTCTATGAAAAGGATTCCCCTATCTAGTTAATTAACACATCCATCACTTCACATATTTATCATTTCTTTTCTGAGAACGTTTAGCTTCTGTTCCCTTAGCAAATTGCAGTTCTACAATACGGTGCAATCAACTGTAGTCACCATGTTATTATGTATTAAATCTGGAGACATTATTCACCATATAGCTGAAAGGTTGTATCCTTTAACTGACCTCTGCCTGTTTCCTCCACTTCCCCAGCCCCGGCAACCACTTTTCTGCTCTGTTTCTGTGAATTTGACTTTTAAGATTCCACATATAAATGATATGATGTATTTGTCTTTCTCTGTCAGGCTTTTTTTTTTAACATAGTTTTTAAAGATTTTACTTTATTTTTATTTTATATAAAATATAAATTTTTATTTTTATATTTAAAATTTATATTTTAATATAAATATAAATTTAAAATTTTATATTTAAAATTTAAAAAATTATATAAAAATTTTATATAAAATAAAATTTATATATATATATTATTGTCAAATTGGTTTCCATACAACACCCAGTGCTCATCCCAACAGGTGCCCTCCTCGATGCCCATCACCCACTTTCCCCTCTCCCCCACCCCCCATCAACCCTCAGTTTGTCCTCAGTATTTAAGAGTCTCCTATGGTTTGCCTCCTTCCCTCTCTGTAGCTTTCCCCTCCCCCTTTCTCTCCCCCTTGGTCTTCTGTTAAGTTTCTCAGGATCCACATAAGAGTAAAAACATATGGTATCTGTCCTTCTCTGACTGACTTATTTCACTTAGCATAATACTCTCCAGTTCCATGCATGCTGCTACAAATGGCCACATTTCATTCTTTCTCATTGCCAAGTAGTATTCCATTGTATATATAAACCACATCTTCTTTATCCATTCATCAGTTGATGGACATTTAGGCTCTTTCCATAAGTACTCTCTACACCCAACATGGGGCTTGAACTTACAACCCTGAGATCAAGCGTTGCATGCTACCAGTTGAGCCATCCAGGTGCATCCCCTCTGTCTGGCTTATTTCACTTGGCAAAGTGTCCACAAGATTCATCTGTGTTGTGAAAAACAACAGAATTTCCTTCTTTCTCATGGTTGAATAGTATTGCATTGTATGTACATCATTATCATCTTTATCCACTTATCTGTTTATAGACATTTAGGTTGATTCCATATCTTGGCTATTGTGAATAATGCTGCAGTAAATATGGAGTGCAGATATCTCTTTGACATAGTTATTTCATTTCCTTTGAATATATACCCAGAAATGGAATTCCTGGATTGTAGGTAGTTCTATTTTTATTTTTTAAAGGAATCTCCATACTGTTTTCCACAGTGGCTGCACCATTTTGATTCCCACCAACAGTATGAGAGAGTTCCCCTTTCTCCACATCCTTGCTAGAACTTGTTGTCTCTTTTCTTTTTGATACTTCTATTCTAACAGGCGTGAGGTGGTATCTCATTATGGTTTAGATTTGCATTTTCCTGATGATGAGTGATGTTGAGGGCTTTTCGTTGGACCTGTTGGCCATTTGTATTTCTTCTTTGAAAAAGTGTCTAGTCACATCCTCTGACCATTTTTTAATTGTGTGCGCACACACACACACACACACACACACACAGAGACACACATATAGTTGTTATTGAGTTGCATGAGTTCCTTATATATTTTAGATATTAACTCCTTATCAGATACATGATTTGCAAATATTTTCTCCCATTAACTTGCCTCTTTATTTTGTTGATGATTTCCTCTGCTATGCAGAAGGATTGTCTTTTTTTTTCCTTTTTATCTTTTGAAAATTCTTACAGTGAGTTTGCATAACAATTTTTTAAATCAGAAACTCAGATTTAAAAAATGTTTTTCCTCCCTCTCCTTCCTCACCTCACAGGTATACCTCAGAGCTCAGGTTTTTACCCATCTTGTTTCATCACATCTGTGGCCCGTGTGGCCACACTCTCTGTCTGTAGTATTTATCAGTACTCTGCCCCATCCTCTGATACTCACCTTAGGCTTTGGTATCTTCCAGCTTTCTTTTATCTGTATGTGTGTGTATCTCTAGTCTTGTCAGGTGTTTTTATATTCTGCTTGGGTCTGAACACCAGTGTTCATTAGTCTCTTTCCTTTTAACATCAATTCTCTTTCCTTCCATTCCCCCTGGTCATAATCTGTTCTAGGCAGAATCAGTTCCTGTTTCCTCTGTGTTGCTGTCCTGTCTTGTATATCCCTTTCTCCCAGACTTCTCAACCTTGGCAGAACATTGAATTTACCTGAGAGAGCTTCAGAAATCCCAGGCCTGAGTTCCATCCCAGTGATTTTGGTGTCTTTGGTTTGGTGGAAGCTGGATTTGAGGGGTCTTTAAGTTCCCCAGTGAGTCTGCTGAAGGAAGGCTGGGAACCCCTCTTCTATCTGGTGTCTTGCTGTACTTTGGGGAATCACGTGCATGGTGCGTATAAGTTTCTGGGGTCCTGACTCTTGGATATCAGCAACACCACTAGACCTACAGATCCCCAGTACCAGGCACTGGGAAAACAGCAGTGAGTGAAAATAACTCCAAGTGAGGAAGTCTGTTTTTGCACCAGCCACCCTGTCTTGGTGCTGGTCTAGCTGAGAATTTGATCAACCCAAATCAACCTCCTGTCTTGACTTCACCCGCTGGGGTTGTGCCTCCCTCATAATGAAGAAGAAACTGGTATAATCCACATCAGTGGCCGGCTTGGGCATGCAGTCAGGACATGTTTCTCAAGCCCTTATTCCCTGCTCTGTTGCTCAGTCATTGAGACCAAACCTGGGGGCTCATCTTCTTCCATCATTGTTGCCCTCAGACAGGGATGCAGTGTACTTATTGTGGCTCTGACTCTGCAGCTCATAGAGGTCAGTAGTGGCTTTGTCTCTGCTTCACATTGTCTGGTCTCAGAGAGGGAACAGGCATCAGCAAATTTTACAGGACAGCATTAGGAAATCAGGAATTACAGCAAAAGGGAATCCTGTCCCTGTGTGAGGCTGGGTCAGACTTTTATGACATGGTTCTGTGATTCTCAGTATATGGTCCTGCTATAGAAACTGGGTTCAGAGAGTCATGATTTATTACAAGGAAAATGTGGACTGTTTGTATATCTGTGTGACGATGGCCTAGTTACCCAGTCAGAGCCAAGCTATAACCATGAGAGAAGAGGTAAGACATTGTATTTCAGGAAGAGTATTTGGAAGAAGGTTATCACCTCCTACAGGTGTCTAGTGAGGGCTGATGGAAGCTTCTTGGGGATGCATGGGCACCAGTGGTAGTTAGGGACTGCCAGCCCAGAGGCCCAAGCCCACCCTCAAAAGCTGGCAGGGTGTGGGTAGAGCCAGAATCATGTGCCCATCATGGCTCCTCATGGCTCTTGTGGTACACTTGGAACCTCTGAGCTCTCTTGTGCTCTGTCCCTTTCCATTCACCCACTTACCAGCAAGTACAAAGGGTCTGCTGGATGCTGTTGTTACTCCATGCATCACAAAGAAAATGTCCCTATTCTCACAAGGTTTATATTCCAGTGGGGGAGGTCGACAAACATGAAACATTAATAAAAAAATAACCCAGATGTGGTGAAGCTTTTTATTTTGGTTTAGCCCAGTAGTTTAATTTTTCCTTTTTTCTAGGAAAATATGTCTACAGCTGATGTCAGAGAGATTACTGCCTGCACGGTCTTCTAGGATTTTTATGGCTTTGGGTCTCACATTGAGGTCTTTTATCCATTTTGAGTTTATTTTTGTGTGTGGTGTAAGAAAGTGGTGTAGTTTCATTTTTTTGAATGTAGCTGTCCTATTTTACCAGCATCATCTGTTGAAGAGACTATCTTTTCACCCAATTGTATAGTCTTTCCTCCTTTGTCATAGATTAATTGACCACAAAAGCATGGGTTTATTTCTGGGCTCTCTATTCTGTTTCATTCAGCTCAGGGTGTATTTTTGTGCCAGTACCATACTGTTTTGAGTACTATAGCTTTGTATTGTATCTTGAAATCTGGGACTCTGATACTTTTAGCTTTGTTCTTCTTTCTCAAGATGGCATTGGCTGTTCAGGATCTTACAAATTTTAGGATTCTTCATGGTGAAGGAAATCATCAACAAAACAAAAAGGCAACCTACTGAATGGGATAAGATATTTTCAAATGATATATCTGTTAAAGGGTTAATATCCAAAATATATAAAGAACTTACAAAACTGAACACCAACACCCCCCCCCAAATAATCCAATTAAAAAAAATTGACAGAGGACCTGAATCGACATTTTTCTAAAGAAGACATACAGATGGTTAACAGACACATGAAAAGATGCTCAACATCACTAATCATCAGGGAAATGCAAATTAAAACCTCAGTGAGATATCACTTTACACCTATCAGAATGGTTAAAATAAAAAAAAAAACACAAGAAATAATAACTGTTGTTAAGGATTTGTAGAAAAAGAAGCCCTTGTGGTAGGAATGAAAATTGGTGAAGCCACTGTGGAAAATAGCGTGAAGTTTTCCTAAAAAATTGGAATAGAATTAGAAGTAATTCTATCCAAAGAAAGTGCAAACACTAGTTTGAAAGGATATATACACTCCCATGTATATTGCAACATTATTTACAATAGCCAAGATATGGAAGCAACTCAAGTATCCATATATGGATGAATGGATAAAGAAGATGTGATATGTAAGTACACACACACACACACACACACACACACACACACAGGGATACTATTTAGTCATGAAAAATAAGGAAATCTTGCTATTTGCAACAACATGGATGGATCTAGAGGGTATAATGCTAAGTGAAATAAGTCAGTCAAAGGCAAATACCATATGATTTCACTCACATGTGAAATTTAAGAAACAAAGGAATAAACCAAAAAAGACACAAACCAAAAACAGACTCTTAACTATAGAGAACAAACTGATGGTTACCAGAGGAGAGGTGGGGGGAATGGGTTAAATAGGTGAAGGGGATTAAGGGTACACTTATCTTGGTGAGTACTGAGTGATACACAGAATTGTGGAATCACTATATTGTATGCCTTAAACTAATATAACATTGCTAATTATATTTGAATTGTAGGGGGAAAAAAAGAAAAAACTAGATGTGGGACAGACGACATGCAGATAGTTAATACTATAGGAAAGGAGAGTGGAGAATGACAAAATGATGACTTTCGTGTTTGGTGCTGGGGAACATCCTTGAAGGGATTCAGTCTCAGCCAATGTCTGAAAATCTGAGTGATGACAAGGAGCCAGCTAGGCAAAGATCAAAGATTGTGGAGTGGGGACACCTGGTGCCAGGATGCTAAGGTAGGGATGACCTTGGCATTTTCAGAAACCACACAGCAGTCTGAATGGTTGTACAGTCCAGGGAAGGAGTTTGGATCATGTTCTCAGTGCACTGGGAAGTCATGGAAAGGCTTTAATCACAACAATGTGTGATCTGGTTTGCTTTAGAAAGATCTTGCTGGCTGCTGCTAAGGGAAAAGATTGAGGAAGCCAAGTTGGGAGGCAGATGACCAGGTATAGGTGATTACAGTATCACAGGCAAGAAATGATAATGATTTAGACTAGGTTGTGGTAGTAGAGATGAAAATAAAAGAACAGACATAGGGTTTGTTTGGAAGAATGATCAACAGGTCTTGATGCATTGGATATTTGGCATGAGGGAGAGGTGAATCAAGGATAATTCCTAGAGTTTTGGCTTCAGCAACTGGATGAGTATTAATATTATTTACCAAAGCTGCAAAGACTGCTAAATATCCAAAGGGAGTATAAAGATTTCTAATTGGAACCTGTGAAATTGAAGGTACCTGTTAGGCATCAAAGGAGAGATGTCAAGTAGTCAGTGGGTTATACAAGCTAAAGACAGATTGTTGGAGTCAATCAATGGCATTTAGAAAGAGCGATAACGTGTTCCTGTTTTCCTAGGACACTCCTGATCTACACCTATTGTTCCATCATCATTGTTAAAGGACCCCTTTTCTCACTCTCAGCCTCACACCTCTTTGTGCTATAACTTATCATCTTTCACAGAGACAGTATTTAAAGCCACGGGCTAGAGAGTAATTAGAGAGAATGGTACAAATACAGGCAGAGTCTGTTACACTTCAACATGTTGATGTGGGAGGGCATTCAGGAAACAGCCACTGGATCAAGAGAAAAGCCAGGAGGAGGTAGACTCACCCCAGTCAGGAGAGGAATGTGGCTGGGAAGGGAAGAGTGGTCACATGTGAAAGAATGAGATGAAGACACAAAGAGTGGTCACTGCATGTTGCAGTTTCATAAGGATGGTCCCAGTGGAAAGGAGAAGGTGGAAGCCCACAGGAACTGAATTGAGGAGCTAGAATGTGTGATGAGCTTGCTACATCCTTCCTGTTGCCCCACTTTTCAGACAAAAATAATAATTGTAAGGAGCTAATTTAAATGCCATCTCTTCCATTAAACAGACTTCAGATTCCAACAGTGAACTGGTTAGAATTAATTGCCCTTCTGTATTCCCATAGCACCTTGTTTGTAACTTTTCATGTGACTTTTTGTTGTTGTTGTTCATTGTGTTTTAGCCATGTGTGCCTGGCTCCTTATTAGCTATAGATCACCTGGGGGCAATGACTGTTTATTTTCCATCTTCATCTTGCCTATGAAACTTAGGTTTGTCACAGTTCAATGAACCTATGAGACATTTGAGAAATGTTGAATGGATGAGTGAATGGATCTGTGAATAAATGAGTGAGTGAATGAGTGAATGGATGAGTGAGTAAATCATGAGTGATTGAATACATAAGTGACCAAGTGAGTGAGTGGATGGATGAGTGTGTGAATGGGTGAGTGAGTGACTGAGTGAGTGAGTGAGTGGATGAGTGAATGAGTGAATGGGTGAGTGAGTGACTGGGTGATTGAGTGAGTGAGCGATGGATGAGTGAGCAAGTGAGTAAAGGATTGGAACTGCAGTCAAATTGGTACCAAGTACCTACGCAGCATAACAGCCATGGGTGGTTGGTATTTCTGTTTGTCCCTTGTCCACCTCATTTGTTCATATGCAAAAGCTTCCATTTCCAGCAATGATCATTAAACACTGCAATGGATAATTGTAGAGTGGTTATTTTCTATTCTGTTGGTCCTAGGCTGCCTTTAATTCTAATGGAAACAATAGTTTCCTTTAACTGAAAATTTGGTGAATCCTTTTTAGCTATTTTTCTGTTTTCCTTGTACTGTTTGAAGGATATACTATTTATGGACTGCAAAACGATAGATTCTAATCTGAGCTAGAGATAAAATGTAAAGGGGGGCATAAAACATTTAGGAAGCACACATGAATCACAACAGAGGATTACGCAAAAGCTTTCTCAGGAAAATGTGCACATTTTGCATTTAGGAACAGCCCAGCAAAGTGGCATACAGCTGATTTGTCATGATATATAAACCTCTGGTAGTACTAAGAAAATAAATACTATATTAAGTCTTTAGGCAAAGCCATTGATACTAGTTTCTATCTATGAATGCAATTCTGTGTTCCTGATGTGTTGGAAATACCCCAAAACAAATGCCAAATGTGAGATTGCAGATTAAATTTATAGGGCCCTAAGCTGTAACTATATTTTTAGATGAGAGCTGTTCTACCTACTAATTCCTCTGGGAATAAACTGGCAGAATGAGGGAAACCCCAACATGCCAGGTATAAGAGAAGATCTTATCAGAATTTCTGTTGGGCAGATTCAGGGAGGAAATCTGGGAATGGTATTATCTGTAGCCCTAGAAATCACAGCCTCAAGAACCTGAAGTCAAAGATGTGCAAAAAGCCCTGATGTCCGGGCCCTTGAATCAGCCTGTGGCCCTGGACAAGTCCCTCCCTGTTACTGGCATCCTGGGGGAGGGGGGTTGATGCTGGTGCTGAGAACAGCCCTCTTTGCCGAAGCCAGGTGAGGTCTCACACACCTTTCACACTGTGGCCTGTCACCAGTGGGGTCTCATTCCATATGGTGTGACAGTTGAAGCAGTTGGACTTGGGCTTGCCCTTGGTGCCTGGTGTCACTAAGGAGGTGAGAAGAATTCTTGCTCTTCTTGATGTTATACGGCATCCCCTAGAAATGTTCAGTCATGTTGTTCTGGGCAGCCTTCTTCTGAGGGACCCACTGCCAGGAGACTCCTCTGCCCAGCTGTCAGCAGAGCAGAAGGAGGGTCTCTGGTGCCTCTTGCAGAAAGCTCCCATTGCCCAGGCACGCCTGTGTACTTCATGGTGTACTTTGTACTTCATGGTCTCCATGCTCCTATAGCACCACAGACCCTGTCTCTCTGAGGGTCAGCTGGTTGCTACTCTGAGGCTTTTAGATTTAAAGATGGGAGCAGAGCCATGGTCAGAGTGAGGCCCATGCCTGTAGTTACTTTTTTCTGTCCTCAACAGATGGCCAGCATTGGCCTCCACCATCACTTGACTCCCCTTTGGGTGCTCAGATGTAATTTTTGTTTCCTTGTGGTTATTTAAGTCTGGATGTGCAGACCCTGAGAGTCTGACTAGGTAACTTGTACACAGTCCTTCCTATGTGAATCGGTCGTTTTCCTTTCCAAGTGTCAACTGGAAATTAAAAATAAATTAATTTTTATTTTCTTTGGACAAGCCACACTTCTAACCTGACTTGTTATTATAGGGAATTGGGCTTTGAAGAAGACAAATTTAAGAGTGTCTATAAATTATCTTCATGTTTTTTCTTTTTTCATGTTTGCTTTTTATCCCTTGAACTGAGACCAGAATCATTAAGATTTTCTTAAGAAGTTGGCTGCAATAAATATCCTAATAATTACAACTCAGGAAATTCATCATAAATCATTGTTTTTGCTGTATTTCCTTGGCCTTCAGATTTTCCAGCTGAAATTGCCTCAAGGGACCCTTAACATCTTTTATGGAGTTTGTAAATTCCCTGAGGTTGAAGAGTCTTGGACTTGGAATCTAGAACACCTAACATAATACTGGGCATTACTTACTGGGCTCAGGAAATCTTTTGAAGGAACAAAAAATATCTTCCTATAATGTAAGTTGCTGATTCACAAAGTGGCTTCTTCACCAAAAGTGTGTTGAAGCAGTTTTGAAATCAGGACACCTAGGTTCAAATCCATTTTCTACCTCTGGCTGGGATAACACCGAGCCAGCTACTTTACTTCTTTGAGCTTCTGTTTCCTCATCTGTAAAGTGAGATGGTGCCTACTTTGCAGGGTGGTTGTGAGGGGGAGTAGACCAAAGAATAACATGGCTAGTTGGGTGGCTGGTATGTATAGATGTCCCACATCCATGGTGCCCTCCTCTCTTCCTTCCCCATCAGCCTGCAAGGGTCTCACCTGACATTGTACAGCATAACGTGACAGGTGGCATTACTTTGACTTGTCTTAAAGCTGGATGCTTTCACATAGATGACCAGGGAGGCAGTGAGGATGTGAGAGTGGAGGTGATATATAAATCTGGAACCGCCTCTGGGGTGTTCTGGGGTGAGCTGTGAACATTCACCAGGGGCTCTGGTCTTCAACTTTGCATTGTGGTGATGAGCAGTGCTGGGAGGCCTGTTCCATGTGATGAATGTGTGTGACAAGTGCTTGAGGGAGAGGACATTGGTGTCAGGTGGATGTCCCAATCCTCCCTGACTTCTGGCTCCAGGGGAACACTGCCACAAGACTGTGAGTGAGGAAGGGTGCTCAGTGGGAGAGGAGGACCTGCATTACAGGGAGTTGGTTAACTTCTTTCTAGTTAGACTTCCCACTGTTTAAGATAATGTGACACATTACCTGGAATCACAACTGCATTCAACAGTAGTACTGCTTTAATTTTTCATTTTCTCATATTTAGTGATGGGGGTCTCAAATATGAGTGTATGGATATTTTCCAGAGACATAGACTTAAATTTGGGTTTGCAGGGGCTGAGTGAGCAGTGAGACAGAGATCAGAATGAGGTCACACCCACAAACCGGTGCACCCAGGTTTAAGTGTGGAGGTTGTTCCTTTCAATTCCAGTAGCCAATGGTGTGTTAAGGATGGCTTTGGAGAGCTTCAGAAGCTCTCTCCCACAGAAGCTCCACAGCCTCCTCCCCGTACCCTCCATTAGTCTCCAAATAAGTGTACTTGCTAGGTAACACCAGTGACCTTGCAGGGCAGACTGAACTCCCAGATGACCTCTGTAGCTTACCACCCACCATGTCACCGCCCTGTCCCTTCCCACAGGGACACTTCTGGGGGTGTCAGTGTTAGGAATGGTTCTGTGCAGAACCAGCCTCTTCCCGATTAGACAGGTGCAGGATAGTCATGCTTCAGGGTTGCCTGTCCTGGTCTAGGTGTGCCCGGCAACCTCTTCCCTTTGTAAACTTGTGCACGAGTGTGCTGGCTCATCCATTCTGACAGACTGGCTGTTTAGACAGTGCTTCCTCCAAGCTGCCCTTCTTGGTGTGCTCTTATTTTTCATATTAGCAAACTGAGCTTTTCATTATTCCTTGTAGGTATTGAAAATGTTTTTAATTGTGAAATATAGCATGGAACAAAAGAACATCTAAACATTATGCTAAGTGAAAAGAAACCAGTTGCAGAAGACTATATTATATTATCCTGTTTGTATGAAGTATCTAGATTAGGGACAGAAAGTAAACTACTGGTTTCTTAGGGCTTGGGATGAGGGTTGGGAAGTTACAGGGTATAGGGATTCTTTTTGAGATGTTCTAGAATTGCCTGTGGTGATGGTGATGCATATCTGTGACTGTATCAGAAACCACCAAATCACCTGATGGATGGTTTATGTCTATATGTCATATATCATATGTGTCAAAAATGAAGGCAAAATAAAGATATTTTATGATAAATGAAAAAACATGTGCACAACTTCTCAGATGATACTAAAATGAACACTCATGTACTCAGCAACCAGAACCAAGTGGAGTATCCTACAACCCAGAGGTCTCATTTCGCCCCTTCTGCCCCAGAGGTAACCACTGTCCTAAATGGTGTTAATGACAATGTGTGTTTGCATCCATCCCTCAACTAGGTATAGTTTAATTTTACCTGTTGGTTAATTTTGTACATATGGATTCATACGGTACCTATTTTGTGACTTCTTTTAAGCACTGTGGTATAGATATATGTTGCCATAGATTTTTCCTATTCACTGCTACATACAATTCCATTGTATGGAGAATACAATTCATGCACCCATTCTACCATTGATGGCATTTGAGTTGTTGGGTGGCATTATGGCCAGTACTGACATAAACATACTTATATTTACCTCCTAATGCACACATGCAAGGATTTCTGTAGAAATATCCCTAGTAGCAGAATTGCTAGGCTATAGAGTCCATGCATTTTTATCAATGATAGATAATACCAAATAATTTTTTGTCAAGAAAATTGTGCCAATCTATGTTCCCAGAAGCCAGAGGTGACAGTTACTGGTGTTCCATGTTTTCAACAACACTTGGTATTCTCAGGTTATTAATTTTTGCCAGTCTAGTGGGTATGAAACGGTATTTCAGTGTGTGCATTTTCCTGATGATCAGTGAGAGTGAACATCTTTTGTATATGTCTTCCCATATTAGTTAGCGTTTACTGCATAACAAACACCCCCAGAATGTAGAAGCTTAAAATAACATCCATTTCATTTAGCCGACAATCCCGTGTGTTGGTTGAGATTACCAGCATAGCGGGAATGTCTGGAGACTCTCCATGTGGTTTCTTATCCTGCAGAAGGCTGAGTTGAGCTTTTCATGTGGTGAATGATAGGTTCTAATAAACTGCAAGAGAGGGCAGATGCCATTGTGCACTTTTTAAACATCTGATTGCATTATAGTGTTGCTGTCTCATTGGCCAAAGCAAGCCACCAAGGCTAAGTTCAGTTTGGAAGAGAATTTTCCAAGGGCCTGGATCCAGGGAGACATGAATCCTGTTGGAGGACATTATTACACAACCCACCATAGTACCTACTTCCTGTATTTCTTTAGGATGTTGGTCTTTTATATTGCTGGTAGGAGTTCTTTATATAGTCTGGATACTAATTCTTTGATAGTTATCTGTGCTAATTTTGGATCAATAGAAATTCCTTTAATAAACAAGATCAACAAAATAATAATAATGGCATGTTTTCTGGGCTAAATTTGGAAAACATTACAGTGTAAGGTAAATACAGAAAGGTTATTTATCTCAAAGGAGGAACTAGAATCAAACTCCTAAAACTTAGTAATTTAACTTCTGTATCTGTTATAACTTAGTAATCAGCTATTTTAAAAAGCTGCCTACATGGAGATTTAGGATTTTTAGGAATATTAAAGACCCGGGGGGAAATTAGTATTGGTTAGGTAGGACAAAAACTCAAATCAGTTACTTGTAATAAACTTAAATAAGTGCAACTCTTTTAGAAATTCTCTTTTTAGATTCTCTGTATTAACCTTGTGTATTTAGTAATATACATATTGTACTCTACATAACTTGGTTTTCTTCCTAAAATTATCTTTTAAGACAATTTGATATTTTACTCAGAAAAGTACAAAGTTTCTAAATATTTTGAAAAAATACATTGATGTATAAAAGGATGGATATTAAGATTTTAGACTTTGAGGGGCTCCTGGGTGGCTCAGTCGGTCAAGTGTCTGACTCTTGATTTTGGCTTAGGTCATGATCACATGATTTCATGGCTTGAGCCCCATTTCGGGGCTATCAGTGGAGAGCCTGCTCGGGATTCTCTTTCTCTTTCTCTGCCCCTCCCTTGCTTGCTTGATCTCTCTCTCAAAAATAAATAAACTTAAAGAATATTCTAGACTTTGAGTTCTCTTCCCCATGTTTTGCTTATTTAAAGCAAAAATACTCCCCAAACGCAAGATACCCCAAACACAAGATAAATATTTCACCATTATAACAAAAAAGACTGTTTGGGCTTAATCTAGAACTTTTACAGGGTCCAACAGGACCAGAGTTTATTTTTTCAGAGGAGTAGATAAGTGCAAACTCTCCAAATTTATTGAATTTGATGTTTACGAATGAGATGATTTCCTCATCCCCACAAGTGCTTTGTCTTCTTGAAAGGCTTCAGTTTTATCTTTTTTAGAGATGCCTCACTGTCCCAGTTTGCCTGGACCTGAGGAGTTTCCTGGGACACGGGTGCTAAACCCTGGGAACATACCAGGCAAGTTGGAGGCTAGTTGGTCATCCTCTTCTTCACAAATTTCAGAAAGTAAAATTCATTGGTTTGGATTCATGCCCACATCTCTAGCCTTTAAATGTGCTTAACTTGCTTAATTTCCTTCTTTGATTATTTTTTTTGCCCCCTAACACAAATCGTTCCTGCTGGAGGTGGAAATATTCAGAAAGCAGGGCCCCGGGACTGGCTGTGTGGAGTTGGCCTCTGGAGGGTGTGTGTTGCTCCAAAACGGGCTGGTGAGGGCTTTCCTTGTTGCCCAACGCTGACAGTTCCTAATGCTGCTCATTTTGTCACATAGGCAGCATAGTCGCATTGCCTACGTTCATGGTTTTCATGTTACAGCCACGATTTTAAAGCAGCATATTCTGATTTTTCTCACTTAATTTAGTAGTCTCTTGGTTTAGATTGCACTTGGGGCTGTGCTTAGAGTTTTGATAAAACTTAGTTGTATATGTGTCATTTTGGAAAGGACTGTTTGGAAAATAGGACATAGAACAGGTGGTTATAAAACCACCAGGTCAAATGGAGATCATTATTTCTCTTTTATTTAGAGGCAAATGTTGCTATATAGGTTGACATATAAAGATATATAATACATAATTTAAGGAAACATTCAGGGAGTAGAGACTAGGGAATACATATATGAGCATTTTTTCTTATGATGCATTTTCTTCATTCTAAAACTATTATATTGTTTAATTTCTGTCTTAACAGTTCCTAGATCTGCCCTATGATGTTGTGCAGCTTGTGCACTGCACAACTTGGAGTGGGGGGGCAACTGTTCACATTCCAGTTATCCTAGATTTGTCTTGAGAAAGGGATGCCTTGCATAATAATGCTCCTGGGCAAATGGAAGCCAGCATGACTGCCTCCCTGACCCTCCCAATAAAGGTACTTTACAGAACACACGAAGGAAATAAAATTTTTCTTCTGCTTACATTTTATAGCCTTCCCTACCCTCACTGTAGTACCTCATATCTCTGACCTGAGACAGTTGATCTGTTTTCTAGTTTTAACACATAGCAGCATAATGGTATAGAACACAGAGCCAGGGGCCAGTGCTGCGGTGTTCTACCTGCACAATCCAGGGGAAGTTACTTGCCCTCTCTGTGCCTTACTTTCCTCATCTGTACAGTGTGGGTGGTTCCTTCCTCAGTAGGCCAGTGGGTGGGTTAAATGAATGAATAGGGTAAAGCACTCACAACTGTGCATGACATGTTGTATGTAAATGCCACAGCCTTGTTCAGCTTTGCCTCTGACATTGGTCTAATGCACACCTGTGTTTAGCAAGACTGAATCTTTTTTTTTAAGCCAATACATTTTTATTTAAGGAATTTTATGTGTGATTCCTTCTATAGCCAATCACCATAGTTCCTCAAAGTCAGAATGATAATCTTCAATACGGCCCTTTTAAAAGGAACTTTTTTTGTTCAATCCATAGTTCACTGTCAGTCCAGAGCTCTTCAGTTTGGCTTCTTTGATCTCCACTTGAATATGAACATACTTCAAAAATTCCCCATCGCTAATCTTTGGGATCTAGTTTCTTTATGTTAGGACCCTAGAAGTCAAATTGTAAGAAGTGCACTGATTGTGCACTGATCTAGAATTGTTAGTCCTTGTTTCTAATATTAAAAAGTCTTGGGGCGCCTGGGTGGCGCAGTCGGTTAAACGTCCGACTTCAGCCAGGTCACGATCTCGCGGTCCGTGAGTTCGAGCCCCGCGTCAGGCTCTGGGCTGATGGCTCAGAGCCTGGAGCCTGTTTCCAATTCTGTGTCTCCCTCTCTCTGCCCCTCCCCCGTTCATGCTCTGTCTCTCTCTGTCCCAAAAAAAATAAAATAAACGTTGAAAAAAAAAAGATTTAAAAAAAAAAAAGTCTTGGGGCGCCTGGGTGGCGCAGTCGGTTAAGCGTCCGACTTCAGCCAGGTCACGATCTCGCGGTCCGTGAGTTCGAGCCCCGCGTCAGGCTCTGGGCTGATGGCTCAGAGCCTGGAGCCTGTTTCCGATTCTGTGTCTCCCTCTCTCTCTGCCCCTCCCCCGTTCATGCTCTGTCTCTCTCTGTCCCCAAAATAAATAAACGTTGAAAAAAAAAATTTAAAAAGTCTTGTTGCTTCCCCTCCATGGCTTGAGCCCAGCAGATGCTGTTATGGGTCTCACTGTCACCACGGCAATAAACTTGCTGTGATGGTAGCAAAATGTGTGTCTCAGTGTAGCCGCGTTAACAGTCTCTGGACACCATGAATGACAGTGCCCATTTCCATCTAGAATGAGGCTTTAGCAAGACTGCACCTTAAACTCTGGTTAGTAGGTAAGGGCACAGGTAGAGAAGTCATGACCTATTCCTTGACCCCATGAGAAGAAGGCCAGGTCAATAATCATTGTCTTTGTCTCTTTTCTTCTGGGATTTGCTTCTCCCTGTCTCAGCAGCAACCCCCCCCCCCGCCCCCCCAGTGTGTGATTGTCTATTTATGTGCTGTTTCTCCTGTGAGATGGAGCATCTTCTATGATGGAAGCTTAGATTTCCAGGACTTTGCCAGGTACATGGCAGGGGTTCAGGGACATTCAGCTTCAGCGAATGGATTGGGTCTCCTCTGGGATTTGGGAGGCACTGCCTCTCCAGGGCAGTATTTTCTCTCTGTGTCATAATTCTCGTGGTCAGGCCCAGCCAGGCGGCACTCACCACATACCGCATTCTGGTCTCAACATCCAGAAAAGTGCTCCGGAAGGATATTGAACATCCGTGTGGGGCTCTGTAAGTATCATTTACATCAGAGCTTAGATGGCACTTTTGACCCTGAGTCAGAGTTGTGACCTAAGCAGGAGAGGGGGGTTCTTTATGAGGAGTTGTGCAAGCTCACAGTCCTCACAAGGCTAAAGGAGAGGCCGGTGTGCCTGTGCCATTATGTGTGTGTGCACACATGTAGTTCTTTCTTCGTGTGTGGGGTTTCTCTTACCTTATCAAATGTAGGCAGCAAGTTGAGGCCACAGAATGGTGTGTTCATTCCATTTTGGTGTTTCTCAGTGAGGTCACCGTACCAGGATCCCAGTAGACAGCTTCTCATTTATTGAATGAAACTTGGGTAAAGCTGTTCTAAGAACAGAGGGCATTGGGCATATTCATTTTTGTCAAGTTTGCCATTAGCAATGAATCTCCGGGTTGTTTTCATGTTAGTACTCAATATAAATATCTGTGAAGCTGTGAACACATTTACAATTTCTAGTCAACTAACTAGAAATCATCAGCCACAGAAGATACAAAATTAGCAAATACCTATCAAAATAAACTCGACAGTTCTTATCAGACATGCCATAACCTCTATAAATACGGGATGTCAAATGAAATGTACCTAAGAATTTGGGCAACTTTTAGGAACTGTTGGAGAGAACTTTCTGAGTTGTTTTAAGCAAAGGAATGATCAGAAGTGTAGAAGGCCCTCATAGTAGCTTTCAGTAAGTACTGTCTGTGGCTGGGTCCAGAATCCCAGCTGGGGTGCGCCTTACTGATTTAATGAACATAATAACATGGAGCAAGCTGCCTGTTGCTTGTGCTTTTAATAGCAGAGGTTTTCAGAGAAATAAGCCAACTAAATTGGTTTTTCTTCTTGTCTCTTTAATTATCCCTGCTCCAGGCCAGTGAATCGAGGCATAGTGGTAGGAAGGGAGAGAACATCTTTATTTTCTTGCTGCAACCAATGGTATATACCCTTTACCCTTTGCTGTGTGTGCTTGTGCACAAACACACATACTCTCTGTCCACCCTCTCTCTCCTGATCACAAATGTGAGTGCATATTGTTTCACACCCGGCTTTCTCACAAGCCTATAAACGCTACTCTGGAGAGACTGAGGGTGTGGCCCATGCTGCTGTGGCCTCAGTGCCTTTGCAGAGCACCCGCGTCCTCAGTGCATGTTCCCTGAGCTGAGAATGAGAGAAAAAGTAGGTTGACACCACACTGTGAAGACACTGCCAGTTCCGTGGAGCCCATTGCCCCACCAGTGCTGGCTCAGCATAATTCCAGGAATCCAGGCGGCCGCTGCTGCTGCTGCTGCAGGAGTCCTGAGGTGAGCTCTGAAGGCATTCTGACGTGCCAGTTTAATGGGATTTTAATCTCATTAGGGATGCAGACGTTGCACTGTCATCGCTGGAAGGAACGTAAGTGATTCAGGCTCATGATTTATTTAAATGTGGAGGAAAGGGCTCCCTTAGCGAAACAGGAAAGTATCTGAAGCGCAGATACTTTACGGTGCAGGCGCTGCCAGGTCCCTGGGTGTGGGTAGCCCAGGGACCCCTTGGATCTGGGTGTGTTGGGACTTTGAGAGCTTCTAGAGAATTTGTTTAGAGGATTGTGCCTTGGTTTTTATTGTTACTTTTCTTCTTAGTCTTGACGGCCTAAATTTTATCTCCTAAATAGTTTTTTCTTTTTCTCATTTTCTCTGGATGGAGTTAAGCTTTATTCAGTGAAAGGGAAAACTTCAAGCTGTTGATGAGTGAACCACTAGAGAAAACAGCAAAGGAGGATTTTATTTCAAGGTACCTTAGGTGCCGGAAGACAGACAGTGGCATCTCTTGTGTCCCATTGCCCCAGAGACCAGCTGCCATCCACTGACTGTATTTTTATGCGTATTCATGAAGGGAGATGGATGGAGCCTTGCAGAGAACCAGCAGTTCTTCTTGGTGGGAAGGCTTTAAACTACCTCTTCCCTTCACACTGCCCGGCTTGACCTCCACTGCACCTGAGTCCTCTCGGAATGTGCGCATCCACTTAGTGGCAGCCTCAACACCACCAGAATCCCTCTCGTCCACTCCAAAGTCTCTGTTCACATCCTGGGAAAATGCCCATTGGGCCAGGAGTTGTTTTTTTGTGTGTGTGCCACGTGGGCACAAAGATAAATCCTTTTTGGAGAGGCTAAATCAAGTCATTCAGTCCATCATGTGACAAGGAAATAATAAATCAACTGTCTGCTTTTCAACTCTGTGGGCTTCACAAGAAGAAAGAAAGGAAGCAGCCTCGAGGCCTCCCTGTAAGGGCAGCTGCCCTGTGTCTGTGCAGTGCCCGCAGGGAGGGGGCAGGACCAGCCTATGTCTGGGCTGGAGGTGGTTTGCCGGGGGCAGTCGGGGAGGGGTGGCCTGAGGGGAGCAAAGCTAGTGTTACTTTCTTCCTTGAGTTGTCTGGGGCCAGGATGGTTCTGCCTGCCACTAGCTTCCTAAAGAAAGTTCTCTCTCGTTCTCCATGCATGGTGTGTACTCTGTAAAGTTTCTGGCATGTTATCCATTTCCTGAATTACACAGCTAGAGCTTCCCCTATCTCAGTTTCCCAAAAAAGCAAGTAACCCAAGTGCAGAAACCCAGACTAAGAATATGTTTTATGTAAAGGAGACAGAGACGCAGTTCAGGTGGAGATTGTATTGGAAACCCCTTTTCCCAGATGAGTCCCCATAAACAACGGCATGCTGCATCCTGAAACCAGAGTCAGGGCTGCCCCCAGGCCCAATGTGAAGCCCATCACCTTGGCTTTTGTGCCAACCATTTTGGGAGACTTTTCCCCCTTTGGTTGGCACCATGCTTGTGCACACGCACATACATGTAAGTACTTTCTCTTTTGTGGCTCAAGCAGCCTTGCTGTCCCTGGACCCCAGGAATCTGCTTGCCCTTTGGAAACAGGCTTCTTATAAAGACTTTCAGATTGAGGGAAAGGGAAAGAGCCTGGTGCTGATTTGGCTCAACTGTTAGAAACACCAAGGAGCTGCTGGCTAGTAAGACTTTAGCCATCAACCTATACTTATATAAGGATAAATTTACCTTAATGACCCCTAGAAACAAATACATAGTGCCAAGACTTCCAGGCATCCTTTGCAGGGGGTGAAATGAATGTTTACTGAAGGGATATTATTTGGGCAGGTCAGTATGACAACCAGAGGAGATTGTGCTCAAATTTTCAAGAGCAAGAAGCTGACAAGTCAAGAGGAGTGCTAAATCTAGTGAACCAAGGTTTCAGTGAGGGTCTCTGGAAACTGAGAGCCTGAAGGCTTTCTATTCCTTCTGGGGTATTGGGGAACCTTCCTCCTGCCCTCAGCTCACTGCTGTCAAGGCCAGGCTGACTCTATGAGCTGGCGAGAACCGTGTGCTGCTGAGGGACACAGGCATGGTGTCACCACTCCAGTCCTCACTGGTAGTCCTGTCCAGCACAGGTGACTAGCTGTCTCTGCAGTCATGGCAATTCCTGTAGGCTAGTTTCCTGTGTTGGGATGTGGAGCAGACCACCACATGTGATCCTGTTCTGATGCAGCTGGTTGCCTCCTGCCTCTGGGAGCCCTACCCTGGCTAAGCTGTGGTGGCTGAGCTGTGACTGTCAGAAGGTCCTGGTTTGTCCAAATGCAAGACTGTACACAGTGATTTAAACCAGCAAGCTGTTCTGCTGTTTGCTGCTCTTCGTATGGGTACTCCCAGGTCAGAGCAGGCACATGACCAGGCTTGGCGGCCTGGACTGGGCTGGGGGTTGGTGAAGGCATCTTCTGAGCTCTGACTGCCTGTGGGGAGCTGCTCTCATAGAGCTAATTGGCTGTGCTATTCAACCACCATATCCTGTGGTTGGGGTTTTGCCTTTAAGAACAAATTGCAGAGAGACTGTCTTTGAGGCCACTGCTTTCCCTGATTCTGTCCATCCCATGCTCACCATGCCCTCTCTACCTGGGTGGCCAGGGGAGGATGACTCTGCATCCACCTTCGGGTAAAGGCAGCTTTCAGAAGGGGGAGACAGCTTTGGGCTAGCAGGGGATCTGGTTTTCATGTGACTTCATCATGAGATTTTTGATACACACCTGCTGCCAGATCGTAAATGATAGCCGCGACATACCCATGCAGTTCAAGCTAAATCACAAAAGCTGGGTCAGGGGATTCATAAGGCTCAATTCTCAAATAGTGTGTTTGGGCTTCTATAGCCTCTGGGGTCTGACAGAGGAGGCTCTTGGGCCCTGAGATAATGTTGTGGCTGGTTCAGAGCCTGCAGACAGAGGCCTGGCTCTGACACCCTCTGGGACCACCACTCAGAGCTGTGTTTGTGTTGCGGGGAGTCTTAAAAACCCACAAAGAGGGCAGGCTGGGGTTCCTGTGGGTTCTCTGTTATGATTCCCCTGTGCAGTATGACACAGTGATACATTGGCCAAGCTACGATATCCTAAGAGAGTGTTCACAGAGCACTTTTTCTCACAATGCCCTGGAGTTACCATGTTTCAGAGGCGCTTTATGTGGGAGAAGTTGGTGGCAGGGAGGAGAATATGAGCTAAATTAAAATAGAAGGATTTCTATACTTGCTCTTTCTGCCTACAGAAGAGTTTTTTTCTTTGATTTTGTTCATTTCACTTTTGTTACATGGAGGGTTCAAATAGGTGCCTGTCGAAGGGGCTATGTATCAAAATGGGGCCCCCCTTGATGTCTGTGTTAGGGCTACATGCCTGGCTCTGTGTGCTTCTAGTATTTGGGCAGCGTCAGGCTGAGGGACGGAGGGCAGTGGGCACTGTCTGAGCCCTGTTTGTGATATACCAAGAGGAGCAGGGACCCAGGCTGAGGCACCTGTGTTCTTGGATGCCTTGAGAGCTTTCTCTGCTTATATTCTCTCCCCCACCTACCCCAGCCAGAGAGATCCTTCGCAAGTGGTACCCTGAATGGTTTTTTTTGGTAGAGAGATGCTTGCAATGTTGACCTCAGCCTAAAGCAGAGGGGTTCTTTAGGGTCTTTTCATTTTCTAAATTCTCAGCACATCTTGGTAGTAAATGCATTCCTGCGGCTTCCCTGGTGGTTATTTATAAACTTGCAGTGCACTAACTAGGCTTGACAACCCTGTCACTTAGCCTTGTCCCTGGTGGAAAAACCATGCAAACTGTCGCCTGAACTCCAGGGCTGGTGCACAGTCTCTGCTGACCCTTGGCTGGGATGCCAGGTGTGGAGAATGAGAGGGTATGTGACCTTGGTCAGGGGGCTGAGTGGGCCCCATTGAGGGGCCCAGGTGAAGGGTCAGTATGCTGTGGGACCAGGTGGGATCTAGTAATGGGCAGGGCAGCTGGTGGGTAAGCCATCCCACACAGCCCGGGATGGCAGGTCATGAGACAGAACTCTGAGGCAGCCGCAGCCAGGCTGTGACAGTGGAAGGGTGCAGGAATAGGCACACCCACCTGAAGGGCCAGTGCCGCAGGCAGCTCTGATCCTCCTCCCACAGGCTCTGAGGAGAGAGTGGGCAGCACAGAGCCTTGTGCTTCTCCAGGAAGCTGGAAAGATAAACTCCCCTGTGTTGTCTGGGGGAGTCAGAACCAGAAGAGCTTCTGTGGGCTCCTGGGAGGGAAGGAGCGGGTATCCTGCTGTCACCACTCACATGTGTCTGATTCTATGAAGTTCAGAAGGCACTTTCAGGGAAGTTCCTTCATTCTTCACACTGCCCCATGGAGCCTTGTGTGGGTCATTATTGCTCTGCCTCTGAGGGCAGAGCCCTGGGCCCAGGTGCCCCCAGGAGGCACTGGTTCCAGGTTCATGCCCTCTGGGAACAGAGAGCAACCCAGGCAGAGCAGATGGTGCCGGCTTTCATTGGTTCAGGGGCCTGGTAGGGACTGTGGGTGGAAGAGTGCCAGCCTCTGAACCTGCGTATCTGGGCTTAGCCTCAGCTCCGTGCTCTTGCAGTTGAGCTCGGTGGTTTTTTTGTGTTTTTTTTTTTAATGTTTATTTATTTTTGAGAGAGAGAGGGAGACAGAGTGTGAGTGGGGAGGGGTAGAGAGAGAGGGAGACACAGAATCTGAAGCAGGCTCCAGGCTCTGAGCTGTCAGCACGGAGCCCGAACCGGGCTCAAACTCACAAACCATGAAATCATGACCTAAGCCAAAGTCTGATGCTTGACAGACTGAGCCATCCAGGTGCCCTCCCCTTAAAAAAATTTTTTTTAACATTTAGAGCTTGGTATTTTCATCTGTGAAGTGGGTACGAGGACATCTTGCACGTAACGTTCTGACCCATAGGAGAACTGGTGGGTCATTTAGGGACAAAGGAAGCACATGGGAGAAGCTGCTCGCAGCCATCCATAGGGTAGGGAACAGGGAGGAGGGTAACAGCATAGGACTTGGCCTGGGATGGCTTACACGTGCCCAGTAGCCTTGTATAGTGTGGGGCACTGCACCATGCAGGCCTTCAGACATTCTCTGCTCTGTTACACAGATCTGGGAGTCAAGCCCAGGGAGCAGTCTTTCATTTGGAGTGCTGTAGATAGAGGGACAGAACCCCTTGCTGATGGTTCTTCCTGCCGTGTAGAACAAAGCACTGATGAAGAGGTGGAAAGAGGTGATTGTCCCCTTTCTGGGCTCAGGGAAGCCTGCATGCTAGCATTTTGCTGAACAGCAGGCAGCAGGAGTGCTCATCAGTTGTGAAGATGGCATTTCGTTTGTTTTCATTGTAGTGGAAGCAGAGCACAGTAAAATGCGTCAGGAAGGGTCTTCATTTGGCCAAGGCACGTACCTATAATCCCTGCTGCCTCCTAGCCACAGCAAGCAGCTGGAAAGCAGGACAACACCAGCAGATGCTTACAAAAGGGGAGGGATATTCAGGTAGAAGTGAGTGGGATTGCAAGAAGTCTTATCTGGCCTTTGACAGTGTATGCGCTGGTGAACCCCCACCCCGGCTGAGCAAGTCAAGTTAGGACCCTGCTGAGTGGGCAGGAAGCCCCTTTGTAACATACCTTTGCTCATCACACATGACAAAATCTGCGTGCTTCCTTCCTTCCCTATTTTGTTTAGAGATGCAGGTCACTCAGACTGGCTGTGTGGATGTGTGTGCATCCCCCACAGATGGAGGGTTTCTGTCCATTCAGCCTGAGGAAGTCATGTCTGTGTTGTTTGGCTTTACGCCCATTGACTGAAATCCACGCTACATCACACAGACTTATACTGCTGGAAACCGCTGTGAGGAAGGGGGCAGTCCACTGTGGGTGGGTGATGCTATAACAGAAAAAACATATATCACTGGATGGAGTCAGTCCTCCACCTGGAGCTCAGGCCAGCTTCAGTGTGGCAGGCATAGGAGGGGTGCAAGAGCAGGCCTGGGCAATGAATGACACCTATTAGTGTATGGCTGGGCTTGGATTCAGGAAGGGGCCTGTGGGCTTGTGCCCCACCCCATAGTGACCCTGCACAGATGTCTTGTGAGGTAGCCCACCTGGCTTTCAAGGAACACCCAGAGAGTGGCTGGGGGCCTCTGGTTTTCTCTATCTGTGACAGATGCACAGTGTGTTTCTCTTTGAGCTTCCTGAGCAGAGCAAAGACTGCAGTAAGTTAAATGCTGGGTGAAGTAAGTGAAGTCCTGGGTGAGGCCACTGGTCATGGTCCATCTGTCTACCCTCATATAGGACCAGGAGTTGAGAGCTTCCTGTCTAGGGTGAGAACTAGTGACTGTCCTCCTCACACAGTTACCCCACGTTTCGGAACGGTTCTATAGCATCACTCTGTTGCATCTTTAGACATCTCCATGGGAGGCGGGTGGATGATACCCATCCTACAGAAGGGGGAAGGAGCCCAGCAAGATAGCACTCTGCCCAAGTGCTGGATTCAGTGTGTGGTGGTACAGGGACTCTGGACAGAACTAAGGTGTATTTCCCTTGAGAGTATTATGGGATAAGAAATAAAACAGAACTCCAAGCTCTAATAATTCCATCTGTAAACTCTGTCTGGACAACACACTAATTTGTAACTATTTCTTCCTGAGTACCTGTGACACTAACTAACTGGGAAGTTCACTTGCCAGTGAAAATATATGTCCTTGTAACATCTATTTAAAAACCTTGTTTACTCCAAGACTGTTCAAAGTTCTCAAGTATTCCCCTCCCATTTCTTCCCTAGATTTTAGTTGCCTTGAGGGCAAAGAAACTGTTGCCCTTTACATGTTGAGATCTCCCAAACACTACTGTGATTCTATCACAGCCCTGCCTGCGGAGGATAAGAAATCCCCTTTTTATAAAAGTGCATGTTATTTTGTGCATTTAGTAGTTACTAGTCTTGTTTAAGTAGTGTGGGTCATTGATAATCAGTTAAATGGCAGGCATTCCCAGGCCTTGCTTATGGACTCATACAGTGTCTGGGAGCTGGGAGCACCCTGAAGACCAGATCCTCTAACCCTTTACTTACAGTGGAGAAACTGAGGCCTCAAAGGGCCACTGGGTTTGCACTTTGTTATATTCTCCGGGCTGTACTGACACAAGAGACATTCTGACACGTGATGTGTATTAAAAATTCTTCAATGAGTATGCAGCATTTTATTCTATTCGATCAGGAGAAAAGGCCACAGGGCTATAAGAACCAGGTCCCCCAGCAGGGCAGAGCACAGCAAGAGCAGGAGGAAGTGAGCCAGGGATCCTTCCTGACAGGCTAACAAGAATGCACAAGCCTAAGGAGCCTCTGGACCTCGGTGAGGAAAGGCCACAGTGCTAAGGTCTTTCCTGCTGAGGTTACAGTTGTATTTTTTAAACAAAGTCTTATTTAAAGAAGACCATCATCGTTAAGATTCTGCATTTAGATATCTGAGGCTTGAAAACTTACAGGGAAACTGCTTGCCTAATGAGTTTTGTAAATGTGAGGGATCAGTGTCTCAGATGACCATTATTCAGAAGCACCAGATAGACATTATAATGAGGACCAGGAGCTCCTCACAGCACATGGGTCAGCCCAGCCTGATTGCAGAAGCTCGGAGGTCAGTCATCACACCCTGCTTTGATGCCCCAGTGGCCTCTTATGGCTCCCCACTCTCTGTAGATGGGTGAACCTATCTAGGTCCTTCCCTTGCAGCCTGGGATCTAAGGCTGATTCATGTCTCATCACTGCAGAGATTTGTAAAGAGTAATTAAATGGCTGGAATATGGAGACTTAAAAAAAAGCCTCTTGTGGGTGAAAGTGCTGAAGCATGGAAAGATTCATTCTCTCTCTATTTTTTTTATATGAGGAGCTAAGTAGAGACTTTGCTCAAGGTTTTCACTGCCTGAACAAAGTGGGTTGATAGACTTAGTTCATTCTCCCTGGAAAGCTTCCCAGGGAGGAGATTGTGCTAGAAGGGGCTGTCAGCTGTGCCATGTCAGGACCTGGTCAGGAAGATTTAGGAGCCTCACATGGTCTGTGACATGCATCCTCTGAGTCTGTTAGTGCTCCTCCATCTGCCTCAACACAGCTGTCTCCTGAGTCTGTGAGTGCTCCCTGTCTCCCTCGACATTATCCCTATGTGTCCCACTAGGCTTTCCAGTGATCTGGTGCCCATACCATGGAGTAAGCAGTCGGTATCAGTAGACCCAGATGATTTTGTTAGAGACTCAATTTTTATACATGAATAGGTATATTTTTTAAGAGTTTATTTGCTATCAGAATGCCTCATGTAAAAAGCCCACCAAGATTCCAGGAGCCAAGAGAAAGAACTAGAGCTTGTTAGCTAGAAATGGCTTTGACATACTAGAAAATGTGCTTTTGGCCCAATTGAGACATAACTTGGCCCTATCCTGGTGAGTGGACTGGATATTTCTGCTTTCTGGGATAACTCAGGTCAGCTCCCCACTGAAGTAGGGAGGAGATTCTCCAGAAAAGAGAAGTTCATTGTCCTCCCCCTCCCCAAAGCAGCACTCGTCATGGCTGCAGGTAGATTGCCTCTGTGGTCACTCTGGCAGTAAGTAGAACTCTAGCACCCAGTGCTGTTCAGATTAAATATTCACTGTCTTCCTCAACCCAGCATGACATTCAGAGGCATGGACATGGTCTGCATGTGTTTGTAGCATGTGGCAAACCCTTGCCTCTTACCTGTAGCACCGGATGTTGTCTGGACTGGGTTGTCAGACCTTCTCCCCTTACCCTCCAGGCTCATCACTTTGCAGATTTCTCCTGTGTGGGCTTGCTCACTTGGCCTGTTTGCTATGTGCTAAGAGCTAGCAGGTAGAGCTGCAGTGCAGGAGGAGACCTTCGGTGATCCCTAGACTTCACTGGTATCCTGAGAGCTCATTCTTCCCTCCTTGTTGACATTTGGGAGACATGCTGTGCTCCAGTGTGTGGTGTGGTCATCCAGCCCAGATCCCGAAACTTACATGTATGTATACCCAAGCCCACCAACTTAGGACAAAAACAAACCCCACCCAGAACCCTGATTTCACTCAGCCTGTTTTTAGAGGTCAGGGCCCATCTTGGGGGAGAAACAGGAAGGTGATGCTGATGACTGAGTGGTGTTTGTGGGCTTACTGCTTCGTGTCCGGCCTTGTCCTAGGTGTTCTTATCTGTGAAGTGGCATGGTCACTGACCTCCATTGCCAGGATGCTGATGCCCAGGGAGGTGGCATCCCTGCTCAGAAGTGTCAGATCACAGTCCCTGATTCAGAGCCTGTGCTTTTTCTAGGAATGGGTGTGACTGTCCTGCAGGGAGCCTTTGGTCCTCTTCCCTAAGACAGCAGGGCCCCCACCACTGCATTTGGAAACCCTCTGCAGAGACTGCTGAGTGCCCAGACCAGCGCCCACCTGGTCCGGCAGAATGGACCTCACCTCTACCCCTTCTGACAAGACATCTGGTGCCAGTGTCCAAAGTGGCCTTGTGGCCTTGTCCTCAATGCAGTGTCCCTGGGTCACTTAGAGATGGCACCAGCAAGCATGGGGTTTTACAGTGTTGCATGGCTGCCACATACCCTGGCTTTCCAACTGTCACCTACTTTGAGTTATGAGTGGAGTTTTGGGCAGTTCTTGTCAGGAAAAACTAGCTTGAAATAGATTAATCCTAGGTTTTGTTTCCCCAGTCTTTTAGCATAGATAGGAATCTTCTTGTAGATCTGGAAGTCACCCCCAGCAGCTTGCTGGTGGATGCATGCAGGCTTTCCATAGCTGCACCATCTCTTAAGTGGCCAAGAGGACAAATGTCATTGCCTACACTAGGGGACCCACATGTCACAGTTCCACCTGTGCCTTTCTTCTGTCCTCTTGGACATCACAGAAATCATCAGGCATGGGCAGACACACACATCACATCATCACACACACACACACACACATACACACACACTCCACATCACATATACCCGTACCACACACACATAAACACATATACACACCACATACCACACACACACCCCCACACCACACACATATACACACCACACATGCACCATACACACACACATATATACACCACACACACAAAAACATACCACATATCACACACATACACCACACATATGTATACACACCACACACACATATACACATATATACACATATACACACACCACACACATGTATACACACCATACACACTACACACAAATACACACCACACACCACATGTATTCACACATCACACACAGACTATCACACACATGTGTGCACACACACCACATACACCACACACACATATACACCACATACAAATACACATCACACATATTCACACACAACACACAATCACACATGTGTGTATACACACACACCACACACCACACATATTCACACACACAGTTCATCGCACACATGTGCACATTCATGCCACACACCACACATATTCGCACATCACAAACTATCACACACACATGTGCACACACACACACACACACACCACACCACACATATTCACATACCACACACAACCCATTGCACACACATGTGCACACACACCCCACTCTGTCCAGCACCCTGGCACCAACTCCCTTGGCACATGCTGTGGCACTTGACAAAACACCCTTGCTGAATTCTGCTCCCTGCATCTCAGGTGCCTGAGTTATCATCAGAATCGCCAGGCTTTCATTGTTAGAGTTGTGCCTCTTTTTGCCATTTCTTCAGTGTCAGTGGTCACTGTTGGGTGAGGCCCTGTCCTGAGATAGTAGGCAGTGGACATGGGAGGGGGTGGTTTGAAACGGGAGAAGGATGGGCCTCCTGGGCAGAGGTTATGGCCAGTCCATGGAGCCTCTGCTTGCAGGGCCTGGAGTGCAAACAGCATCCCCCACAGCCCCTGCCCTCTCATGACCTCAGCCAGCCCCACTTCCATCCTAGCCCTTCCACTGCCTTCCCTCCTCCCAGTGGAGATGGGCTTGGTGAGCCCCCGACTGCCCACCCAGACATCATCTCAGACATTGAGACGAGCTGCTTGCTGCCTGCCTCGGAACTGATGGGTGTAGGCAAAAGCACTGGGACATTCCCAGACTCCCTTGTTTGGTGGGTGCTCACTTAACCCGAGACTGAACCTTTCTGCTAGTCACTCACACTAGTCATTCACACTTCACTTGGGGCTTTAGTCAGCCTGGGGAGAAATTACAGCTCAGGCTCCCAGAGGCTGAGACTAGGAAGCCTGGTGCCTCTCCCTCAGGCTCCACACTTAGTTGAGGCTCAGTAGATAAACGATGGGTGAATTTGTTTAATGAATGAAGTCTCAAGGCCAATGCTACACTTAGTTATAAGCTCTCAAGGTAGAATTTAGAACCCAGGATGCTCAGGCTGCCAGTGGGAAGTCAGGAGTCTTGTTGGTGGTGAATTTTATAAAGGAGATGATACAGGCATGCACAATGAGCCTGCGGGTGCCGGGTGCCTCCTATGTGCTTTCTGTGCCTGACATGTCCAGTGCCCTTCCCAGCCTCCCCAGGTCAGCATTATTACCCCACTCTGTGGATGAGAAACTGAGGCACAGGGAGGTTGAGGAGCTTGCTGAGAGCCATACAGCCTGGGCTGGAGCAACCCAACCTTACCCTCTTTGGGCTTTCTAGATCTAATGCGTAGTTTCTCCACTTACCATTTGGCAGTATGTTTCTAAACATCTCACACTCCCTTCCTGGAAAAATCATTCATGCAAGAAATCTAGGGTTTATTTAAAGGGGAGGGGGTTGCACCGTGGATAGTGTCATGTTTTGCACTTCAGGTGCCATGCAGTTTGGCAAGAAGGCCTGTTCCTTGGAGAGGGGCTTGGCTGCTTGGACTGTGGCTCCTGTGGCTTTTTGAAATGGGGTTGCTTATGTTTTCTTGTTTTTGAAAAGTATGAGTTAAGAAAGCTCTGAGGATTGTTGGTGGAAAGAAGGGGTGGAGAGGGGCTATGTGTTAGGATTTAAAGTCCCCAGGCAGAAAGAAATGGAGGCAAGGACCTATGGCAGCTAACAGAAGTGCTTACCAGCTGCCCAAAAGCAATCACTTGAAAAGCCAACAAAATACAGCAAAATTGGAGAAAAGTGGACTTTCCCTAATCACTCTTTCTCTTCACATAAATAAAATCTCTAAAAGTGAGATGGTGGAAGCAAACACTATAATTCTAAGTATCAGCCAGATATTCACATTGAGCCCCATACCCTGTACCTTGTAATGGCAGAGATGTCCCAGTGCAGGGACTTGGGTGCTTCGTCTGTGAAATGAGAAGTTATTTGAGGCCAGTGGCCTGGCCCAGGGTCCCTGAAAGCCCAGGTCCCATTAAAGGTGGTGAGGGTGCCTACTCTCCTTTATGATGTACATGGGGCCAAGGAAGTCTGCATTTGCTGCAGTGAGGCGGCTGACCCTGACACAGAAGGTTCCTTCGCTTTGGGTTGAATTTTTAGCCACATGTTATCTGATTATAGTCAGAAGTTATGATGAGCAGCTGTAGGTTTTTCATCAATAAAAATGAAAAATTATTTAATACAGTAGATTGATGCATATAAGCATTAGTCTGTGGTATCTGGAGGGTCGTGAGGAATATCAGCAGGTGGGTGACAGGGTGGAAACCATGGAGCTGGGCCACAGATCTCTCCCAGTTCCAAATGTGTTCAGTTTAAAATATTTGTGAGTATTGAAAAAAGTAAAAGTGACCTGCCAGGTCCCAGGGTGCAGAAGCATGCTTTTGTGTGTGTGCGCATGCATCAGCCTGTGTGTGCATGTGTCACAGGAGATCCTTCTAGTGCATGAGACCAAGGTGCTGCTTGAAGCTGGAGAATCCTCTGACTTGAAGAGACTTGTTCCTGACTACAGGACATGACAAGTGACACCTACATTTGGAAATGCTTCCTTGGATGCATCTTTAATCTGTCCTTCCTCTCTGTCTTCAGCTCTGGTCACTTTCCCAAATCGAGTGAGGCCACTAAACTACTGGGGACGGGTAGGGTGCCTGTGTGCCCAACATTGAGGCTGCATGAATGGCACTGCTCCAGGTAACGCAGGCACAGCCTCTGAGTCCTTCACACTCAAAAAGGTAGCTGAGGAGCCAATGTAGAAATAGATTTAGGAGGGTTTTGTTTCAGGCATTTCCTTCCCTTGGTTACTGAGTGGTGATGTGGCCTGAAGCTTGCTTTATTAACAACATACCAATATGTACATCAAAAGTAGAATGGACAACTAAATTGTGATTTATTCAATTAAAAAAAAACAAGAAAGAATAGTGAATGTGTGAGCACATGTATGAGAGCCACAGTGAGATTTATCCCACATTATTTAATCATCCTCCAAATATTCAGAGCTAAAGACCAATGCTACAGGTAGCCACACTGCTAAGGACAGGGGTGATTTATATCCGCTGAGCAGTAAAGGTTACTGTGAGTGATCCAATTTGTCTACAAATGTGTGTAAACATCAACTTTTAATTTGCAAAACTACAAAATATTTATAAGACTTAAGAATAAAATCAGGGGTGCCTGGGTGGGTCACTTGGTTAAACATCTGATTTCAGCTCAGGTCATGATCTCACAGTGTGTGAGTTAGAGCCCTACGTTGGGCTCTCTGCTGTCAGCACAGAGCCTGCTTTGGATCCTCTGTCCCCCTTTCTCTCTACCCTTCCCCTGCCCATTCTCTCTCTCTCTCTCTGTCTCTCTCTCTCTCTCTCTCTCAAAAAAAAAAAAAAGAAACTTAAAAATAATAAAATCATACTGTCTATGGGCAGACATGGATAAAAGCATTGATCAATATTTTTTCCAGTTTTATTGAGATATACTGGATATATAACATTGTGTATGTTTAAGACGTACAACATAATGATTTGGTGTATGTATTATTGTGAAATGATTATCCCAATGAGTGTAGTTAATATTCATCACCTCACCTGATTACAATGTTTTTCCCTTGTGATAACTTTTAAGATCTACTCTCTTAGCAACAGCATCAATTAATAGTGGAATGTATTATTAATGAAATCATCCTGAATTCTTCCCAAGTCTGATGGGGGCCTCTCACTAGTCGACAGGAAGTCAGGAAGGTGATCTGTCAGGAAGGTGGTTGAGCTGAGTCCCTTCCTATGGGTGTTGTTCCCTGTATGCACTGGGATTTGTTATTTTTTAAAGGAATCTCCCTACCTCCAAATAGGAAATACATGTCAAGGAAGCAGACAGGGCTTCCTGTTAGATTTATGGGAGGGGGTCACCCATTAAGGAAGAGGGCAGGAGCCAAACACAAACATGACCAGCTTGAAGAAAACCCAGACAAACCCAAAAGTTAAAAAATGTGTAGCTTGTAAAAGTCCTGGGTACGTAGAGGGAAGAAACAGATGACCAAAAAAGAGACACCCACTGCCCCCACCAGGAGAATACCTTTTGCTGCTAGGCTCCTCTTTATAAAGACAAAATCAGTGTTTCTAAGAGAAAGATGAAAAATCTGACTTTTGTGCTTTCCTTTTTTGAGTGTCTTCGCTCCCTGTCAGCAGAACCCTGCTTCCTCTGGCTTTCAGTGCTGGCTACCGCTGTGGGGGAGCTGGACAGTGCAAAGGATGATGGGGAGGGAGCAGCAAGTGGGGGGAAGCTCAAGTGTTGGCCCTCCAGGAAAGACTTCCTTCAATATTCACTCTTGCTGATTTTTATGATGTTAAAAAAGAAAGAGGAAGAGTAACAGGCTGGGATGATTCATCTTCCCTAAACAATTTTTATATGGAATCGAGATTCCTGAGTCCTGATTGTTGAAATGATCTTCTCTTTCTTTTCCTTCTTTTATTTATTATTTTTTACTCAGTTATTTTTGCTTTTGTTGCCCTTGCCTTTGGTGTCAAATCCAAAAACTCACTGCCAAGACTGATGTCAAGGAGCTTTACCCCATACTTTCTTCTAGGAGTTTTATGGTTTCATGTCTCACATTTAGGTCTTTAATCTGAATTTATTTCTGTGTATGGTGTAAGAAAGTGGTCCAGTTTCATTCTCCTGCATGTGACTGTCCCGTTTTCCCAGCACCATTTATTGAAGAGACTGTCCTTTCCCCATTGCATATTCTTGCCCCCTTTGTTGTAAATTAATTGACCTTATATTGGTGGATTTATTTCTGGGCTCACTGTTCTGTTCCACTGATGTATATGTCTGTTTTTATGCCAATCCCATACTGTCTTGGTTACTATAGCTTTGTAATATCATTTGAACTCAGGAAATGTGATGCCTCTAGCTTTCTCTTTTCAAAATTGCTTTGGCTATTCAAGGACTTTTATGGTTTCATAAATTTATAATTGTTCTATATCTGTGGAAATGCCATTGGAATTTTGACAGGGATTGCATTGAATCTGTAGATTGCTTTGGATAAATCAGTAACATTAATTCTTCTAATCCATGAGCACGACATGTCTTTCCATTTATTTGTGTCCTCTTCAGTTTCTTTCATCAATGTCTTACAGTTTTCAATATACAGAAGTTTTACCTCTTTGGTTAATTTTATTCCCAGATATTTTATTCTTTTTGATGCAGTAGTAAAATGGGGTTGGTTTTTTTCCTCTGGGATTTTTTTTTTTTTGACAAATGTCCAATGAGGACTTCTTAAGCCATTAAACATGCTGTGATGTTGGTGATGATAATTATCAAGCACTCCATCTCCAGGCAACAGCTTTTTTTCCTTTCTCCATGATGCTGTTATCTTATACAAACACATGGCATAGAAGCCATATTTGGGGTTTTGAAATGAGGCTGTTGGAAGTGTGTGCCTCAGAGGCAGGCCAGAGGGGTCAAACAATGGATTCTCTTTAACTTGGGTCTTGGGAGAGGCTACTGGGGATGGAATTGGGTTTCTGAGTTCTCATTCATAATTTTTTGGAAGTGATATAGAATGACTATCACAAATCAAGAATGATGGCAGCAAATTGGATAACCTTGCCACTCCCTTGGTGGAATAGAGGGAAGTCCTCCAACAAAATGTTGATATATCTTCACAGCTGTATTGAGCACGTCATTCTGGGGTTTCTTTTTGGGTGGCCATGCTCTACAATTTCCTCATGTTAACCCTTGGAAAAGCCATCTCCCCGTTGCTTCTGATTCTAAGCACCAGAGAAATATAGTTGCCAAAATACTTGCACATTTTAAGAATTGGGACCAACACTCAAGAAAAGTCATCTGGTTAAGTCCCACTGTCTCATGGCAAAAAAGCAAAATGTAACTGGGACTCATAAGCCAGCTGCATAGAGAGAGAATTCTTGGCAGTACAGAAAATTAATGAAGCACTAGAGAAGAGAACGTGATGAAATACTTAATAGGTTACAAATTGAAGTGTCTCAAAGATCAGATCTGCCCAACACTGAATGAAGTAAATGCTGTGAGCACAGCAGACATTTCCCCCCAGTGTGTTCAGTTCCTTGCCAGGGGGAAGAGGGGCCAAGCCTCCTCTTCTACCCCTGCCATCACCTCCCTGCCAAGGTATATGTGGTTTGGATTTCAGATGGCGAATTGGGACAGCATGTAGCTAGTCAGAAGGAAGATGTGGAGGGGGTATAAGTTACGCTGTAACACCTGACGTGTGTCCTCCTGAGGGTGAGTCTCTGGTCGCCTTGGGATCTCCTGGGCATGGGAAGGGTGATCCTTCAGAAAGCAGGAAGCTGCATGTGGAGGGACAGGCAACTCTGTGGGGTGGTCATGGGTTGTAGGGCTGCCCAGAAAGCCTCTGGTTGCCACAAGAGGGAAACTTCCCTCTTGCTTCTGCTGCCTCCCCTGGAACTCAGAGCCTCATGACTTTCATGAGCAGAGGCTGCCTGTGATTGGCAACCAAAGCCCAGGACGGCAAGTCAGAGCTGGTCGTAATAATCACAGGACACCATGGAAGTGTGGGCTCCACAGGGATGCAGAATGGGTGCTAAGCAGCTGTCAGCATCTTAGCCTGCCTCCAGGCCTCCCTGGCTGGTGTCTGGAACTTCCTTGGGGGATCAGCCCTGATTCACTGACTTAACTCCTGCTGTTACTAGCTTTTATCTCTCCCTCGCTGGGGATGCTGGGCCAGGCACAGCTTTTATCTCTCCCTCTCTGGGGATGCTGGGCCAGGCACAGCATACCTGCCCAGGGAAAACCAAACCACAGAACTTTGTTAGGACTGTGTGACAAAGTAATCCGCAATGAACCCTATCTGGTGCCTGTCTAGTGAGCAGGGGGAGAAGATGCAGGCTGGGCTTTCTGTGGCTTATTTCATCTTATACCTGGATCACAATTTCTTTTTAATTTTTATTCAAATTTTTTGTCACCATTTATTGGATGTTTACTATATGCCTGCCACCGTCCTGAGTATGATTTCCTCTCAGACTGGCCATCTTCCCTTCACTGCTTCCCACCTGAAATTTCCAGCCAGTGATCATGGAGAAGCAGGAGAGCCTGAGCTGAGAAACAGCAGGCACCTGTCTTCCTGGAGTGTTTGCTAATCAACAAAACAAGGTGTGTTGATTTGAAATGGAAAAGCGACAGGAAGCCAAGAAAGAGCTGCTCCAGAGAAGACTTGCTCAGCCCCTGGGATCCTCCTGCCTTGCTTGTGTGATATTTGTAGACTTCTCTGTGTTTTCGATACTTTCCTCAGAGAAACTTAACCCCTCTCATGGGAAAGCTAGATAGATGTGCAAAGAAAACATAAAATAAAAAGCTCAAAAACACAGTAAAATATTTAGTGGTTGGTTTTTTGGATATGAGCTTTAAAAAAATTGATTCAGGGACGCCTGGGTGGCTCAGTCACTTAAGCATCTAACTTCGGCTCAGGTCATGATCTCATGACTCATGAGTTTAACTCTCACATCAGGCTCTGTGCTGAGAGCTCAGGGCCTGGAGCCTGCTTTGGATTCTGTGTCTCCCTCTCTCTCTGCCCCTCCATGCTCATGCTCTGTCTCTCCTTCAAAAATAAATAAACATTAAAAAAGTTTTTAAAAAAAATTGATTCAGACCATATTGCTTGTTTCCCTGAAATCAGTGGAAGATTTTGCTACCAGCCAGCACGAAAGTAGCAGAGAAAAGACCTCTTTGGACACGCTTGAAATTGACTATAAACTGGTAGTCAAAATCACATCTTGGCCAGGACTCCCTGGAGGGGGTGTGATTCAGTCACCAGTGTAGCTTGATGTTTAGCTATGGGGTTGCATTGAGGCTCTCACCCCAAGTTCTCCCCCACTGCTACTCACTGCCTGTTTGCACAGCAAAGCCTGTGTGACATCATAGACTTCTGTGCTATCATTATTGACACCTAAGATAAAATGTTTCTGAACAGAATATGTTTATCCTGTGACTTGATTATTGGAAATGGCTGGGCTAGTCCATAGGAGGAAGTGAAATTCTAATGGCTCTCCACAAGTGTTCTCAGCCTGGGATTCTCTTTCTTACCTGTTGTTTCAGGGTGCTAATTGATCCAGTTCAGATCATGGAACCTTCAGGTGCATAGGTGAGTGCTGACTGGCTGAGTGACCTTGTGGTGCTGTCCTGACCCATGCCCCATGCCACCCACTAGCCAGGGCAGCCCCATCTGTCTCTGGCCAGCTTTCTGGGTTAGTGGAAGTGGCGATTGTCTGAGGGGTGAGACTTAGCTGAGGTTCAGACCTCCCTGAGCCTTTCCCCACTGATTGTCTGATCGTCTTTTTCCTATTAGACAGCTGCCTGCTTTTCTAGGCCAAATCTCTAGCAATTGCTGCATCAAAACCTGCTTCTGGGAGCTGATGGTTCCACATCCTGTGAGGAATGCGACCTCTGAAAAACAAGAGCTTCTGAAGAATTGAGCTGGAAGGAATGTCGCAGAAGCAGATTATGCCCAGACTCATGGCAGGGTCCCACTCACGCAGTCAGCTCTCTTGATGGGTTTTGTGGTGTCCATGTTCCATGGGGTGGGGGCCAGTGAGGAGTCCTTCTGCCTGCCTGTTCACCACCGGCACTGGAGGCTTGTTTGCATTCTCTTAGTGAGAGCGTCTGGGCTGAAAGTAGCTTTTGTACCTTTGAAAATCCTGTCTCAAGTGAGTAAAAAACACCTGCTTTTAGACCTAAATATAGTCACTGATAATCTCCTTGACCATCAGTCTGTAGTAGTCATGGAGACAGTGCAGCCCTGGCTGTTTGTGGTCTGGGAAGGGGCAGATGTTCATGCTCCCACCTTCTTATGGGGTATCAAAGATCTCATGTGGTTATAAAACTGGCTGGGGAAGGTGGGTAAGTGAGGGGATCCGGAGCCCAAATGAATGCATCTCAATAAAAATAAATCCTGTGGCACATGGTGTGACATCAGGTTTGGTGTTCGCAGGTTTTGTGGCTCACTTTCTTCCACTAGCAAATGTTCTTTAATGTCCCCCCGAATCAGGACATGCTAACCTCCACAGTGAGGGAATCTCAGAGGGTTCATTTGTTCCCTATTAAACTACTAGAAGAAATCAAAAGAGGGAAAAAAATGGCCACTTAAAAATTGGTTTTAGTTTTACCAATAGGATAGAGACTAATACAGTGTCCAACAAAGTTGTTTACTGAGTATTTAGGGTTGAATAAAAATTAGTTTGGGATGACTGTCTGGGGCGTGACTTAGGTCTGATTTTTTTTTTTTTAAACCACTTTATTGACAAATGATTGACATACAAAAAGCTATACATATTAAATGTGCACAACTTGGTGAGTTTAAGATGTGGCTGGGTTTTTTGTTGTTTTGTTTTGTTTTGTTTTGTTTTTTAATTTACATCCAAGTTAGTTAGCATATAGTGCAACAATGATTTCAGGAGTAGATTCCTTAAGCCCCTTACCCATTTAGCCCATCCCCCCTCCCACAACCCCTCCAGCAACCCTCTATTTGTTCTCCATATTTAAGAGTCTCTTATGTTTTGTCCCCCTCCCCGTTTTTATATTATTTTTGCTTCCCTTCCCTTAGACGAACCTCATTTTCAGGAAAAACAAATCTGTAAAAATGAGGTCCTATGCAATATTCCCTTTATTGTCTCCCAGGGTGATTTCCATAAATTTCTAGAGTGGGAACTTCATATTCATATAGATGCTTAAATTAAGTACACACAGGGATTTCATTGTTCTGCTAAGAGGACGTCAAAGGCAAGAGGAAAATTTTCAAAGGTGAGGTCTTTTGACCACGTGTCTATGTGTCTACACAAAGCCACCAGTTTTTTAGTCTGAGTGTCCCTGTGCCTTCCACTAATTTTTTGAGTTATTTACCAGTGTTTAATCTTCAAGCTAAATTCCAGGTGATATTTTCTTTCCCACATTTCTCCTTAAAAATATGGAACGCTTCACGAATTTGCGTGTCATCCTTGCGCAGGGGCCATGCTAATCTTCTCTGTATCGTTCCAATTTTAGTATATGTGCTGCCGAAGCGAGCACTTAGGTCTGATTTTTAAATGACCTGTATGAGAATTGAAGGCACTGCTCATTAATTCGCAAGGTCATAGGCCTGTTCTAAGGATTATTACATGCTTGTTTTACCACCTGTCAGGCTGGGGACGGCCAGGTTCATGTGTTGCTGTAAGCAGCAAGGTCTGGTGGGCACAGGGCCCTGAGGCAGAGGTTTTCCTGGACCTGCCTAGGGGGAGTGTGTCCCTAGAGAAGTCCTGAAGCCTGGATGAGATGAAGCAAGGTCATAAAGGGGATGTATTGATCCATGTCTGCTTCTCAGAGGTATATGAGGTTGGATATAATGAGTAAAGAATACGCAGGATATGCCAATAGGGGAATAGCTTAATGCAGCTCCACTCCTTCAGCACATGCTCAGTGAATGCATGCAGAGTTCCAGGCATCGTGTAGGTGTTGGGGGTTTGGTAGTGGGGCAGGGGCAGGTCCCTGCTCATCTGGAGCTCATGGTTTCATAATGCTGACAGATGTTAAACATATGTAATTCTGTGGTGGTGGGGGTGTTTCTGAGGTCCAGTACACTGTAGAGTAGGATGTTATACCCCAAGCCATAGATTTCCCTTCCTGTGGTGGCAGGGGAATGTAGGCTGTGACTGAAATCCAGAAAGTACTCAACATAGATACTGATTGCTTCTGGTTGGGTTGCTTGATGTGAAATGGAAAAAGTGGCCTACAGTTAAGAGTCTGGGCTTTGGAGTGGTCGGGTGGTAGGGCTGGGTTTAGGCCACATGACTTGTTCCATACACAACAGTAATGGTAGTAGTATGACAGGTACAGTACTGAATATATAGCACTTGACTTCAGCAGTAAGTATCAGGAGCTATTACCTTCTGTGTGTTATTAGAATTATCATTATTATCGTTATTGCTATTACTATTATCTTTGTTGTTTTGTTGAGCCATGTTGCTTGTAGTAAGTACTGGAGCAAACGTGATCTTGTAGCTCTAGAAACCTTCTAGGAACTCAGTTAATTGGAAAGCTGAACATTCACCATCCCTGGGAACAAACATTGATGACTTGAGATTTCAAGCTTATTGGTCCTCAACACATTATAACATTGGGTATTTTGTGCATCGAAAGCTAGTTCTAGATATATGCCTCAAATAATTGAAAACAGGTGCTCAAACACATGCTTGACCACTCATGTATATAGTAGCATTAATCACAGTGGCTCCAGAGTGTCCATCAATGAGTGAAAGGATAAGCAAATTGTGGAATGCACATCCAATGGAATGTTATTCAGCCACGAAAAGAAGTGAAGTACTTGATACATGCTACAACTTATATGAACCTTGAACATTATGTTTGAAAAAAGCCAGTCACAAAATGTTACCCATTGTATGATTCCATTTGGCACAGTTGACCCTTGAACAACACAAGTTTGAACTGTGTGCATGCCCACGTATCTGTGGGTCATTTTTTTTTTTTTTAAATTTTTTTTTTTCAACGTTTATTTATTTTTGGGACAGAGAGAGACAGAGCATGAACGGGGGAGGGGCAGAGAGAGAGGGAGACACAGAATCAGAAACAGGCTCCAGGCTCCGAGCCATCAGCCCAGAGCCTGACGCGGGGCTCGAACTCACGGACTGCGAGATCGTGACCTGGCTGAAGTCGGACGCTTAACCGACTGCGCCACCCAGGCGCCCCTCATTTTTTTAATATTAAAAGAAAGTTTATTTATTTTGAGAGAGAGAGAGCATGCATGAGCGAACAAGTGGGGGAGGAGCAGAGAGAGAGGGAGAGAGAATCCCAGGCAGGCTCTGCGCTGTCAGTACAGAGCCTGACGTGGGGGTTGATCCCACAAACCATGAGATCACGGCCTGAGCTGAAATCAAGAGTTAGATGCTTAACCAACTGAGCCACCCAGGCACTTCAAATCTTTTTCAAATAAATACAGCACAGTATTGTAAGTGTACTTTTTCCTTCTTATGATTTTTAAAAAATAATCATTTTCTTTTCTCTAGCTTACTTTATTGTAAGAATATAGTATATATACATATAACATACAAAATACTTGTTAATTGATGGTTTGTTATCAGTAAGGCTTCTGGTCAATAGTAGGCTATTAGTGGTTAAGTTTTGGGGAGTCAAAAGTTGTGGGGGATCAGTTCCCCTAACCCCCATGTTGTTCAAGGGTCAACTTTATGTGAAATATCCAAAATAGATAGATCCATGGAAATAGAAAGCAGATCAGTGGTTGCCAGGGAATGGGGCAGGATGGGGGGACAAAGAATAATTGCTTAATGAGTAAGGGGTTTTATTTTGGTATGATGAAAATGTTTTGAAACTAGCTGGGGTGGTGGTTGTACAACATTGGGACTGTGCTAAATGCCATTGAATTGTTTACTTAAAAATGGTTAATTTTATGTTACATTAATTTCATATCAGTAAAAAAAGCTAGCTTTAGTACCACTTACATGATAATATTTATAGATTACCGTAATACCTTCTGTATATGACTTCAGCCTTTACAAATAATATAAAATTATCCTGTCTGAGCATCCACTCAGAACAACATCCATTATTAAAAAAAAAAAAAAAAAAGTGTTCTGTGCTCGACTGCCTTGTGCCAGCAATAACAAGGAGCCCGAGTTTAACCTTTCAAGAAGCTTTGGATAATCAACATGAATATGTTTAACATACTTTAATGCAATATGGGGAGGCCCCAGGGGCTGCCAAATGAGATACATATTCACCCTGCCCTCTTTTCTGATCCTGAGAAGAAGGAGAGACTTGGGGCATCCCAGGGGAAATCAGATGGCCAGATTTCACTTTATGTGTTTATGATAATATTGGCAAGTTGCTTAGAACCATGCCTGGCCCCTGATGGCTACCTGAGTGCTTGTTAATGATCTAAGGAGGGTCGCAGGGTCTCTACTCTGGGCCAGTGGCTTCAAGGGGCTGAGCTCCTGAGAAAGTCAACAGCCCCTGCCCTCTCAGACTTTCCAGGCTCCATAAGCTATAGGGCAGCAGATTTTCTCACAGATTTTGGGTGCTCTTTATTTGGGGGCTGTAGGTTGTTCCAAATGATGGAGGTGTCTAGAAATCTTAATAATAAAGAAGTAAATCAATTGATAACCACTCAAATTGTACCTGCATCCCCTGACACCCATCTTTTTCCTCTCCTGCCTTGTGGGATAGTTGTCACTTCCAAGTTTAGCTGAGGCATTTGTTTTTAAAGAACCTCATTCTACATGCCATTTCTTGCTGGCCTCCCTTCCTCTCCAGCAGAGCCACCTACCTGCTTCCCTTGCTAATGATAGTTTATGGAGCGAGGCACCAGTTGGAGAGGTCTGAAGAGTTCAGGGGGAACTGGTAATAGGATCTAGGCTTTTCCCTTCAAGGTCGGTTGGGTTTTTAAGTCCACTCTAGGTTTATGGAGAGGAAAATTCATTACAATCTGACATTCTTTGGCTTCATTTATGGAATGGATTTATTGCACACGCCAGTTACAGCCGGGTGTGGGAAGACAAAACATACTCCCATTTCATCCGATGGCAGGGCCCTGTGTTTTCATTCTAGGGAGGGTTTCATGGTCGGGTTGTCAGAAAGTAACTCAACAACCATTCATTCACATGGTGTCTGCTCTCCTCAGACTAGAGTGATTCTGACCTGGAGATGGTTGAGGGCATCCTTTGGCTGAACCTACCAAGGGTAAGAGTGAGGAAGCCCATTGTTCTCCACAGTTGACGTCTGGCTCTGCAGGAGCAGGTATTCAACTAAAGGCAGAGTGAGCACAAACATATTTCCACATTACCAAATGTGCAAATATGAGTATTCTTGGAGATGGTAAAGCTCTCATAACTTACAAGAATAAAAAATAATTTGCTCTAGCTAGAAAAGTGTCATGATTAGGTTTGATATGGGATTACATCTTTGGGACATGAATGGAATTGATGGCAGATATATTTCCCTCAATAAACACAGCAGCTATTTGGGAGGCAAGCCCAGTGGCAGTGGCCTGAGTAAGACTTTATCAGAGTTCAGGCCTATCTAAAGAATATAAATGCCCTCCAGTACCCATGGAGAGCTTGAAGCCTTGGCCCTGTCAATGCTACATGGAAGAAGGGCTTCTTCCAGTCACTCAGTACTTTATCTTCTCTATCTGTGAAATGGATGCCACAACTGAAGAAAACTTGTAGTGTTATGTGTATATAATGAAACGATTACTACTTCGTGAAACAGTGATGTAACTACTATCATTATGTCATGAGTTCTTTGCTCAGTTGGACAGGCCTAAGCAAATTGTCTAAGTCAGGTAGAGAACACCTGAAAAAAAAAATCACCTTTATTCTTGTATTGCTGATGTATCAACTTCCTCTGTTATTTTGCATCTGGAGAAGTCAGTTTTGATTTATTTGTATATATACTACCTTGTTCCTGAAAAGATGTAAGATGCCTTATAAAAAATAAAACAGTTAAGCAAGATAAAATAATCTAAATTGACAGGAGAGGAAAATGAGGACAGAAGACATGAAGTATGAAACATTTGGCTAACCTTCATGTTTGGGGGGGAGTTTAAGATGGGGAGTACTTAGCTTCAGAACACTCTTCTTCTTGAAAGGAATGTCAAATAAATGGACATAATTTAGCAGGCTCTCACTGAGCAACTATTAAATGCCAAGCACCATTCTGGGTTCTGGGAATAAATGTGGAGTCAGCTCTGCACAGGCTGCCCCTCAGCTCTGTAGAACCTATAGGACTTGAGTAGGGGGGTTAGGCCTTCAGTATGTCTTCATTATTTTGTTAGAAATGGATTCCCAGAAGTTTAGTCATGTTGGTGCTGCCATTTTGGATTTTTAAATTTTTCACTGGCATCTGTGCTATAACCTAAATGTGACTCTGGGATTGGAATTACTGAGGTTTGCTGATAATGGCTTACTTAATTGGATTTTGAATGGATTCTTTTCCTAGTGTCATTTTATTTAAGATTTTTTTTTATGTGACCCATGACTTAGTTATGGAAATAAGCTTCATGCTCTCAATTACTATGACTGTGTAATTTCATAAGATTTATTATCTTCTGTGAAGAGCCCTACTTCTGTTAGGGCATTTAGCAGCTACCTGCACCTCTGAACAGTCCACGGAATACCAAGTACTGGCGGTTGATTCATTTGAAAGTGCCTCCCTGAGACTTACTATATTTACTGTCAATATTTATTGCCTGTACTGCTCTGCAGGACAGCTCAGAATTAACTTTGAATTAAATAGTCAATCCTGGGGTTGGGACTCCATCTCTCCCATTTGGGACACCTCTCATTCATGAGAAACCTCAGATCTATTGTGTGGCAGCAGGATCACTGACCCCAAGCATAGCTGTGGATGGATGCTTAGGTTTGGGGAAATGAATACTTGGGAAACTACATTCTTCTGCCTAATGGTCTCACATCTTAAAAATGGAGAAACAGTGGCCAAGTAGCTTAGCCTTTTTTTCTCATAAAAATGAATGATGAGTGTATTTCTTTTGCTTAAAGCCACTTCAGTAATTTTCCTGGACTATTTTATCTGTATTCATTTGTGGAAGATGTTTTGTGGGTCCACAGTAGATACCTTACTGGCTGGCACATGTAAATAATAGATTAGTACCCATAACAGGTGTGGCCCAAGAAGCTTCGAGCTGGGGCTCTTCAATTTGTAGTGGTGATGATACTTCCGAGAGAATATGGCATTTCTTCTTCTATCTTGATGTTCATTACTTTCTGCTCAACTAAAGTAAATGTGCCAGTGAACAAAGGCCCATGACTGACAATAAGACACATCGATTTGACAGTGGTGAAGGCTGACCATGTGATATAGGAATATGGTACAATCTATCAGCCAGTGCCCCAATAATGCTGCATAACATCTACCCCAAGAGTCCTGGCACATAACAGTGAGCATTTACCACTAATTCATTGTGAGTGTTGGTTGACATATGTTTGCCTTGACTTCAACCTGTAGTTGGGTCTAGTTTCTGTTGCATTTGACTTTCGCCTCTCTTGACCTGCAGCCACTTGAGCCACATTCTCATGACAGAAGGCAAGACTTCAAGAAAGCAAGCCCACCTATGCTTAGCTTAAACCCATTTCAAGTCTTTGCCTATATCTTGTCCATTAGTATCTCCTTAGCCAAAGCAAGCCATGTGGCTAAGCCCAAACCCAAGGGGTTAGGAAGTGCATCCCTACAGAAGTGGAGGGAGCAAAGAATGTTTGCTGTGTAATAATCCATCCAGGCACTGAATGAACATGTACTTTTCAGCAATAAAGGGAAGACTGAACATCTCGGCTTGCACATGTCCTCATCCCAAAGTCAGTGGGCACGTGCTTGACTTTGAAGTGATTTTTCTGCATGGTGTGAAGCATGAAAGAAACAAAGGGGGTCTTGAGGACTGCATGGCCATTAAGTTTGTGGCAGATACTTTTATCACCCAGAAGGTCATCCATGTGGTATTGAGCAGGAGACTGAGAACTGTGGTCCAGATTCCATGCATGCATTTTGGGAAGAGGATTAGATATTCTGTGCTAATTAGCTCGCTGAGAGATTTGTTCACTTCTGAAGGGACATGATTTCCCTCTAATCCTTTATACCATCTCTGTTGCTTTTTCAAAGCAGACAACCATGCAAGGATTTTAGTGGCTGAGAAAGGGGTAATGAAGATGTGAGGCTGCTGATCTTGTGGAGGCCGCATTGCCCAGTGGGACACCTCTGTCTCTGGCCTCACCCTGCCTTTGGGGGTCTTTTTCCACCTCACTCTGATATTGGCGAGAGCCCTGAGGCTCTGGGCAGGGGAGAAATCACTGCTCCTCACTGATGGTCTGTGTGTCCAGGGCTGGAGTGAGGAGTACACAGAGTCGCCTATTTGGGGGGGACTTCAAGGAAATAAGATGCATTCCTTCCCCACCCCCTCACCTTTTCCCAGAAATGTCCTCACCACACTTTTTTGGGGAATTCTGTTATTCGAATTTCCTACTTCTACAGCTCCTATCCTCTTATGTTTCCTTTGAAACTCAGGAGCAGTGACACCAAACATTACAGACATTCCTGTTTGCCAGCTCTTTGGTTCCTCAGATTGATTTTCAGCAGCTTTAGAGCCAGGGCCAGTGAGAGAGGATGGGGGAATTGCTTTTGAGGAGGAGGGTTAGGGGTCTCTTAATAGTGTGAGAGAGTGGCAAAGCCTGCTCTGTAGTGGGAATTGGGGTGTGAGCCCCTGGGGGCCACTGGGAAGCTGGTGGGTGAAAGGTAAGAGGGCACCAAAAACAACTAGTCTCAAGGTCACAGGTTTTCATCTAGCTAGTATTCTTATAATCATGGTTTTAAATTCTAGTTCAGACATCTTATATCTATGTTGATTAAATGCCAGCCATCATTACTTCCTGTTCTTTCTTTTGGGGTGAATTCCTCTATCTTGTCATTTTGGAGGAAGAAAAAAAAATAAAATTAAAAATAAAAATTAAAAAATAAAAAAACAAAGCAAAATCAAATAAAATAAGCAAGATTCTAGGTGTGTTTTGGTATGCTTATTGAGAGAGGCTTGAAAGACAAGGCAAAAAAGGGAAAGGAAAAAAAGTTAAGTTAAAAATTAAAAAAAATAAAATAAAGAAAATAAAATAGAATAAATTTTTTTTGAAAATTTGCTCTTTCTGTATCAAAGAAAGAGAAAGAAAAGAGAAAAAGAAAACAATATAATCAAAAACAGAAGCAAAGAAAACGAACAAACAAATGAACCAGCAAGCTGAATGAAACCTGAATGAAGTTATATCCAGTTTCCCGAGGTCACAGCTTTTCTTGGGCTGTGCTTCTTTGGAGTAGGAGTGGTAGAGATTTTGTACTTGACAATGCTAAACAGACTCCCCGCTTCTTATTCTTTCTATCCCAGAATACAAGATAGTTCTTTTTCTGTGCTTTTTGGAGACTCCTTCTTTCTTGCCACAGTGCTCAGTCAGAATCATAAAAAGCTGACATCCACAATTAACTTTAATGATCTGTGCTGGTGGAGGGAAGAAAAGACATAGGAAACACGAAGTAACTGGTCCTTGAGAATTCAGCATAAAATCCTCGCATGTTAGCACAGAAAGGGAGCCCAGAGGTCTCCCAGTTAACCATCTCATTTTACATGCAAGGAAAAACTGAGGCCCACGCATGGGGAGGACTTGCTTGAGGTCCCACAGAAGGTTGGTGGCAGTGTGTCTGGAAGGCTGTAGAGAGCAGTGTTCCTGCCTGCCACTGGCCTGTGCCCCATGGCCATACACTCGTGGTGAGGCAGAGTCATCAGCCTAGTGGACAGTCAGCAGTGGGAAAGGAAAAGCAGAGTCCCTTTCTGAGTCCTTGTTGACCAATTTGGGGGTTGACTGTGATCCAGTGCTAGCCCCAGTAGGAATGAAATGCAGGTATCCAATTTCCCAATCCTCTAAAACCTTATGTAAAGAGTTTTCAAGCTCAAAAACTTCACACCAATAGACCAGCCAAATAATCTCAAAAGATTACTTTGAGACAATAGGGAAGTATAAACAACTTTCCTGCTATTTAGCATTAAAAGGTGAGTCCCTAGGCTCCTGGGTGGCTCAGTTGGTTAAGCCTCTGACTTCAGCTCACGCTCTGTCTCTCCTTCAAAAATAAACAAACATCAAACAAAAACAAAAAACAAAGGTGAGTTCCTGCATGATGTATGTGTCTGGATAACTTGAAGTGGGATTTTCCCCAAATGGGCTGTGAATTTGTGGTTTGAGAGTATTGCGGATTTTGTTTGTACGAGAATCCCTTCTCTCTCTCCATTTATTGAGCACCAACTGTGTGTCCAGCTGTACTATGTCCATTATAAATTATCTTGTACTGTGTATAATAAGCCTTTGGAAATAGATAACTTCTATTCATTGCAAATGGGGAAATTGAAGTGCTGGACATTAGGAACTTACATGGGGCCATCTAGGTAGAAATGGTGATGCAGTTTCAAATACAGACCTGTGCAGTGTCCCCTTAACCAAAGCAAGTCAGTGGAGCCCTGAGTCCAAAGCCCAATGTCAAGGAGTGGAGAGGTGCACCCCACAGAAGTGGAGGGACAAAGGTGTTCTGTGCAACTGCAAAGCCTAATGCTCCTAACTACTGAGCTACACTGGAGAGATACAGAGAGAGACAGAGAGACAGAGATGGAGATCACTGAGTAAGAGGAAAGGGTACAGCTGTCACTCATGTGGTCAGAACTGGACTCCCACCTTGATACAGTCCTGGGCTGTCACTAATCCTCTGTTGGAGTTTTGTTTAGGTGGGAGTGATTTCAGATGCCTCCTGCCCCTTCCCTGCTCCACTTCATTCTCTATCATGAATTCCATTGCTGGGATGAAAAAAGTGAGGAGAGAGAATGGCTTTACCCTGCTCCGCAGATGTAGCATTCCCAGAATGGACTTCCTTGTGGTCTCCCTGTCAAGCACATGAACACCAGGTGCATCAGGGCAGTTCTTTTGAATTTGAGTCTGGAAATGCATTTCTCAGCTGTCTGGTGGAGCAGGACTTGTATGAAGGAATGATGATGGGTGTCTTACTGCTGGGAATTAAGGATGGGAACCTTTTTAATCAAGCTGTAGGTCTTCTCATTGAAAAGTACTACATTTAATCTGAACATAATGTGTTTTGAGTGAGCAGCTGCCAAATTTTCCATAGTTCTTGGATTCAGGGTAGAGCTAAATCAAAAGACTCTGTCTCTGGTTTCCATGATGATGGAATGGCTGCAGACTCAAAAAGCAAACTTGCAAGGTGATTCTGTGCAGATGAGCATACCAATCATCCTGACCCCAGGATTGGGGACTAGGGTTAAGGGGATTACACAGAACATGGCAGGGACACAGAGACCACAGGTTTGGGCCTGGGGGTTATGGAGTACACAGACCATGGCGGGGGGGGGGGGGCACACAGAGAACATAGGGTTGGGTGCTGGGGTTGAGGGGAATATGCAGACCATGGCAGGAGGTACACAGATCACAGGGTTGGGACTTGGGGGTGGGGTACACAGACCATGGCAGGGGATACACAGTTCACAGGGTTGGGACTGGGGTAGAGGAAGTACACAGATCGTGGGAGGCTGTGGGGGAGCACGCCACCCATCCTGGAGCACCCCCACTATTTGGTAGTGGAGCACAGTGCCATGTGGGGATGTGGAGGAGGGAGGCACACAGAACGTCCTGGGAGGTAGGGTAAAGTAGACATATCCTGCCTCCGGGGGTGGGGGGGCAGAACCTAGAGATGGCCATGTGGCTGGAGCTGAAAGACTGTGGCTGGCATTGTGAGTGTGGGGAGCAGGAGCCCTGGGAGAAGCCACTGTGGCCTTGGAGGTGATAAAATGCTCAGGTTCCAGATGCTGCTTCTTGGCGGGTGTCAGAGGGAATGCCAGAAGAACCTGACTCGCCAGGTCCTGGCTGGTGCCTATCTCCAATAGTGTTACATCCCAGGGAGGGAAGAAGCTTTTGTCTGCTTGCTTGTTTGTACAGTTTTTCTTTCTTTGTTACCTTCCCAAGAGAACAATTTCTGATTGGTGACAGCAGCTATTTTTATTTTATCTTATTGCCACGTGTGTTCATCAGGGTTAAATCTTCATCTTTCCTTTACATATTAATGAAGGGAGAGAGATACTTTGTGTAGGTGTGTAGATCACATTACATTATTTAGCCATACTGATAGCACAAGTTGTCTGCTCTTTCTTAACCAGAAGAATCCACCTGGGGGAAGCAGTGGACTCGGGTTTTGCTGAGATGCCAAATCATGGGTGTATGCCAGTGGGTGTGTGAGCTGCCTTCCCAGTCTGTTCCACGGTTCCCAGTGCGTGACCGCATCAGGAAGACACTGGGTTCACTGCAGCAGGGCTGCCCTGGACTTTAGAACCAGAACCTTGAGTGGGAGGGCTGGGAAGGTGTAGGCTTGCCATGTGGGCCTGGGGACTGTCAGCTGAGTAGATAGTGCAGGAGCTCTTTAACTCACTCCAGCACCTGTCTTTACCATGGAGATGTCTGTGCACTCATATGTTTGGATTAATTACCCTGCAGTGGATTCAGATGATTATTTTCTTTTACTTTTTAGCTTTGCGTTTTTGTTTCATGATTTAGTAGCCAGAAAGGCCAAAGGAGAAAGATGCAGAACTGCATCAAGACGCAGCCATGCATTTCCATGTATTCTAGGGTCAGTGTACTGTGAGGTGAGGGCAGGCTGGAGGCAGACCCATTGGAGGGGGCCACCGAATGGGAGGTCCCAGTGGGACTCAGGCAGGTTCATTAGGGGCCATAGGGAAGGCGTGGTGGAGACCTGGTGGTCAGTGGTGATGCTGTTGGGGGGTTCTGTGATCTCACTGAGCCCAGGATCCTCCTCTGAGAGAAGGGGTAAGAATAACTCTGTGCAGGGGTTGGGGGGGAAGATTACACAGAACTGTGTTCACAGAGCATATGTCAAGGTTTGGCCCAGGGCTGGTTCACAGGTAGCAGGGCTGAAGGCAGTTGGATGATAAGTTCTGAAAGATTATTGAAAAGATTTCCCAAAGTGGCTGGTGCATTCTGTGAAGACACCTAGGGACTGTGGCCTAGCTCTGCTCCCTGCCTTCCCATTCCCAACACAGTGGTCTTCCCACTTGGGAGTTTGGGCCCTCAGCCTTCCCTCCATCGGAAGGCACTCTGTTCCAGCTCAACTGTTTGGGGAGCCTCGCTGGACCCCTGCCACTGAGGAGGGTGGCACCCCTCCTCCAGCCCTGTGGCCAGTTGCCAGCATCCTACATACAGGCCTCCCCTCAGGGTGGAAGGGGAGGCTGTGCATCTCTTCTACTCAGCACTGAGCCCCCAGGGAGCAGGAGCTGCACTTCAGAAATGCCAGTGAGCCTGGGTACTCCTGTTACCAGCAGCGGCCTCTGGGAGACAGCGGTGAGGCCTGGTTTCCTCCTGGGGATGAGATAGGGTATGCGGTGAAGGGTGGTGACGGGTGAGTGTTGGCTTTTTTCTCACGGTTGGGGCTGTTGCAGGGCAGTTGCAAGGGAGGTGTCCCACAGTGTGCCTCTCAATGCTTGCAGCGACCCTGGAAGGAGGGGACATTTGCCGTCCTTTGTAGGGTAAGAATTTGAGAATTAGAGTGTTAAATAGCTGTCCTGAATTGTTGTTAATAGTTGTAAATAGTTGTCCAGCTGTTAAATGGTGGACTTGTGATTTGAACTTGGTTTTTCTTGGCCCCAAACTAAGGCTGGGTGCTAAGCAGTCAGGGGTCTTGGGCAGAGGGTTCTTTTATGTGTATTTGCAGTTACAGCACATACATAGTGACCCTCAGATTCCATGTCAATGCTGGTGTCTGTGTTTCTGACCCCTCTCTGCCCTGACAGCTGTGTGCACATGCTGTTCCAGCCAACACAGGAAGACCTGGGGGTGGCATTTGTGATGTTATTTCACGTAACAACTCCCTTTGAAAATTGGCACAGATACTCCTAATCGGCCTTCCCATTTCTAGTCATAATGAAAGACCTTGGAAGAACATGATCTGTCGGGTCCTGAGCCCACAGGTCTTGTGGAGGGGGGCTGCCCTGGGGAAAAGGGGCTGCAGGGCCTCCTGTGTTCTCTTCTGTGGTGTGCCCTTCTGAATTTCTTCTCCAGAAATACATCGTTTGTGTGAGGTTGGTTTTTTTAAGCACCTTCATTCTCTTGATGAAAATGAGTGTCACTGAAGGGCATTTTTATTCTTAAAGCATTTCAGGGACTGGTAGTGACCAAATGTATGAAATAAGTTGTAGGAGATGAAATGAGTGAAATTTGGTGGTTGGCGGGATGGGCTCCTGTCTGCTGGCTAGGACTTCATTCTTGAAGGCAGCTGCTAAGGAGTGTGGATGGAGATGTGGCCCAGGAGATAGAGCCCAACCTTCTTCCTATTGCTCCCTGGCAATCTGGTCTTCATGCCACCCAATTTTGGGGAAGCCTCATGAGACATTTTTGCTGCAGAAAACCTTGTGTTTAAGTTCCCCAAGGAGTAGTAATGGTGGTTTTGGCCGGAAGAAGGGTGTGGAGTGACATCTGCAAGATTTGGGGGGAGGGGGGGCCACGGCCAATTGTTTGAGCCAAATGGTCCTGTTGAGGCTTTGGTGACTTTTTGAGACTGTATCCCCCAGGCCAGGCTGAGCAGACTGGCTTACATGCTGATGTCTGAGAGCAGTTCTACTGAGTGGTTAGAAAGCATGTCTCTGTGGAATGTGTGTGTGTGTGTGTGTGTGTGTGTGTGTGTGTGTGTGTGCGCGCGCGCGCGTGTGTGAGAAAATGATCTGTTGCCCCATGTGGGATAATGTTCCTGAATATACTGAATTTTAAAAATCCACACAGGGCTCACGTTCTGCCTTCCTGATGACAGGTTTTGGGAGAGCAACGAGGACATTTTGGCTCACAGTATCAAAAATGCACTCAGTGTAGGAAACCACTGCCTCTTCAGGACACGCTGCCTGTGGCTGCACACCAGGGGCTGTCACTCCACAGCCAGGCCACACCTATCTTATCGTTGCCCAGAGTAAAAGTGAGACACAGAAACAGTTCGTCATCCACCCCCAACCATGAAAGAGCTCCTGGGGAAAAGGGGTGCCGTGTACGAGGAGGAGCTGCCCATGGAAAGCTGCTTTAAAGGGAAAGCCATTCATTGATGCCTGGCCCTGGCATTCTGGTTTCAGGAACATGCCATCTCGGTCATGTGCTGGGAGTGTCGTTTAGTGCGAAGCTGAGCTGCCTGGGAACTCTGGAAGGGCTGCTAAAATATCAAGTGTTAAAAGCCGGATTAAGCCGGCCTGTGAATCAATAGCATGCTTTTCCAAAGCAATAGTACAAAATGTTTTGTCTTAATTAGACTTAAGACATGAACCATTGATTCTCCTGTATGTTTGCTGTCTGCATGGTGCCCTTTTGTTAGTGTGCTTGGAAGTGGCATGTTAACAGTGCATGTGGGGCGCCCACCCATGCAGGATATGTGAGTGCCTGCTGGAAGGAGCACAGCAAGCTGGTGCTAAGCCTCATTCTGGTCATGCCCTGGAGCGTGTCCCTGCCAAGCCTGGAGCCTGATGTGTGCCTTCCTCAGTCCGGTCTGAGAGTTCTGCTAGACGAGGCATCATTTCTGGTTTGTGAAAGTGTGTTGTTGCCTCTGTCAGGGTCCTGTGGGCCAGTGTAAGGAAGCTGGTCCTCTTTGATCCAGCAGTGTGAGTCTGAGTATTAGAGGCAGTTTCCTCCCTCCTCGTCTGGGCCCCAGTGGCTTCATGTGTGCTCATGGGGACCACACCTCTGCATGGCATGGAGCATGAGCCCTGCTTTCTCACCCATGCACCTTTATGGGCTTTTCCCCACTGCATTCCTGTTTCTCTTTTCACTCACATGGCTTGTGGTCTTATTTGCCCAGTTTTTCATTTTTGTGCTCTGGGTTCTGATGTTCTGTGGCCTGCAGGATAGTTTGGCTAAGATATACCATGATAGTCAAGTAAGGTGTTTGTAAACTTGACCTCATGCTTACGAATAAAATACCGTTTCTGACATTGGGAGGTGGACATCTAGCAAGTGTCATTCAGTGGCAGAAAGGAAAATTATGTGATGTTTGGAACCCTGGAGGCCTGGTGCCTGTATCTGTGGATTTTCAAAGTAACTTTATCCCAGGATTTTATTTCAGTTTTAGCTCAGTTTTTTTTTTTCTGGCTCTGGTATGTTGGTATTTCAGAATAGGTGGCCTGATACGATCTGGAAGGTGACATCAGCCTTTGCAATTTGCAGCACTTGCTGCCATCACTTTGCGTTCTTAGAGTAAGGGACGGGCAAAAGGACTGGACATATTTCCTGGTCACTCTGAATGAGGAAATGTGAGTGAAACAGACTTAGTTGTGAGAACTAAACCATCTGATTGGGGGATTTTTTAAAGTTTATTTATTTTTGAGAGAGAGGGAGTGTGGGAGGGACAGAGAGAGAGGGAAAGAGAGAGAATCCCAATCAGGCTCTGCACTGTGGACCTGATGTGGGACTCAAACTCACAAATTGTGAGATCATGACCTGAGCCAAAACTGAGAGTTGGATGCTTAACTGACTGAGCCACCGAGGCACCTCCAGGATGTTTTTGATCTACCTGGAAGGAATTGGGGATGGCATCCTACCTGGACCCATAGCTCTCCTTGCAACTAGGGATATCTGTGAGACTAATGGCCGGAGAAGGCGAAGGAGTTGGGTCTTTTAGCACCATCTCCTGCCATCTCTCAGCGATCCTGCAGAAGGTGATATATTCTTATCATCTCATGGTACAGATGGAATAACTAAAATCTACATAGGGTCAGTGGTTTGCTCTAAGTCAGGCAGTCAGGCAGCCTCTGAGTGCCGGCCTAGAACCACGGCTTGGGTTCGTGGGCCAAGCGGAGCCCAGGCTTCCCATAATACTCAGCCACTTGACTGTCCACCGGTATGGGCACTGAGCATGAGGGCTGGCTCTCTGTAGTCCCTTTAACCAAGAGACTTTGTGATTAGAATAAGCAAGGAGCCTCTACATACAAGTCCTTCTCTATAATGCTAAAATCCCAAAGCACCAAAAACTGAAAACCTACTTCTATGCTTGGTACAAACTCATTTGACTGCAAACCCTGATGTGTGCTGTCATGAGTCCATATAAATTAGTGTTATCTATGTTTCCCTGTAGAAATATGTTGCAGAGAAGGACCTACAGGGAGAATTTATGTAACATAGGGGAGGGTGTGATGCTACCTTTCCAAAACCTATACATTTTTTAATCCCTAAGCCCATCTGTCATCCAGGGCTTTCACCAGTGATGTGGGTCTGCGTTTGAAGGGATGAATGAGTAGCTCTCTGATCCTGCCCAGATCCCAGTTGTGTCAGCCTCCTTCTACTGGGAGCACTGTGAAATACATGCTGCCTGCTTCCCCAAACCTCAGGCCTCCTGGCCTACATCCATGTTTACTCTCTCAGGGTTTCACTTACTTACCTGTGACCCTCAGGTCTTGACAGAGACACTCGCCTCATGGGAGGGCTCTCAGGTTGTTAGAGATCACATGACATAGAACTTTGCATCCATAATTTGCATTGTAAAAATTTCTCCAAGGGACTGGTTTCTTCTGTAGTCCCATGAGTAGCCACTTGATCTCCCCTGTGGAGGCTGTGGTTGTTCCCAAGCCTGCTGGGTATCATAGCCATCCCCCAATGCCTGATACCCTGGTAGAAAAGCAGTACCAGTGTCTGCAGACCATTTTGACTCCCAACCATAGCTATATATAAATGGACACTTTATTTGTAAGCTTCTGAAGAACACAAAAATCTTTTTAATTGGGGTACCCAGGCATCTAATGGCTGTCTACGAGTTTCTGAGAGCACCAGTCTTGGGTACCATTCTCAGGTGGCTTCCACTTGGCCCTGCAGAGCCACCCTCCCCCTTGCACCCATGTGTGCTCAGGAAGCTGAGCTGTCTGGACCACATCCCAGGCAGATGGTTGGATTTGTCCAATAGGAGGAATGTGCAAGAGGAAGAACCATGGCCCAGGATGTTTACCCCCTGCTGCCTCCTTCCACAGAGGCCTCTGCTCCTGTCCAGAGGCCTTCTGCATGGAGCTCTTCAGTCGGGGTGCTGCAGACTTCACTCTCCCCTTCTTGCTTGGGTTCGTGTTGCTAAAGTCATGCCAGTGTTGCTAGTGCTAGGGGGCTGCACTATCTCAGATGTAATGTCCTAACCCCTGCCCACACCCCTGGAAGTTTTCCTAATATAAACTCACTTGGTTACTCAGTTGAGCATGTCATCTCTTCTCCCAGGACCTGACTGGTGAAACTACCAAACCGAAAGAACGGTTCAGCACTTGGCACTGGCAACCCTGTGGCACTTTGACCGATTGCCGCCAGCTGGTCGAGTCATCCCTTTGTAATGTCATGAGTCTTAATACAATTTCATCAGCCTCGTGTCCCTAAGCTACCTTGTTGGCCAAAGGAGGAGGCTGCCAGGAAAATGCTTTGAGCTTCTGTCTCCAGGAAGAACTTGCAGAACCTAGGCACATGGCACTTGCAACCATTCAGAAAAGGCAAAGCAATCCAAATCCCTGTACCTTATCAGAAAGGAAGTTAAAAATCAGGATGACTGTTATTAGCTGTAATTGCTTTTGCGTTCCTTCAATTAGAGTTATGGGAGCTGCGGCGCCCAGGAGGTTGCCGTGGTCCTTAATGTATTAGGGCACGTGAACACTCGGAGGTATTCTTGTCTAAAGACCAGTTCACAAAGGAGGCATTTTAATGTGAATATGCCAGCTCATAAAATTGGATGAAGGCAGAAAGGATGTGAGCCTACAGAGATGTCATTAAAGAAATTTTTCCTCCCTGCATTATTAGGCACCCCGGGTGACCTCCCGGAACAGAATTTTTGTTGTATAAGCCTAAAGTCACCCACTCCTTTTCTCTTGAAGGTTGTTAGATGTTTCCTGGCAGCACACTGGGATTTTTGCAAGGCAGGGCATGGTCATCAAAGGAGGCTGACTTCTTTTTACCCTTTGCTACCATTTTTTTCTTCTTGTATGATGGGATCCTGCCAGAGCCCAGGAGATTGCTGGCCCTGATCCTTGACTGTGGAATAGGGGCAAAAGTGTTTGTCACGATGGGGGACACATGGGGGTGAGATGGCAGATGGCTAGAGAGCTACTACGGGATGACTGAAATCACTTTCTTATTTAGTAGCTTCTGGAAATCTTTATGCCCATGTGGTGAAAAAACAGATGGAGGTACCGTAAAGAAAGCGGTACCAGTGTCTGTAGAGCATAAGAGAATGCATCTTGACTCCAAATCACAGCTATGAATAAATTGACAAATTTATTTGTGGGCTTATCAAGGACATAAAAAAATCATTCTGGCTGGCAAATGAAAATGGCATTGTGTTGCTCACTAACATTCGTTTGTCAACTGTTCTTGGAATGGGTGTTAAATTATAACTGAGGAGCTGGCATTATAAAGCTGCACTGGGATTTTCCAAGCTGTCAAATGAAAATTATTAACTATCTCTTCTTCCATCCTTCCTCTGTTCTCCAGCAAAAAAGAGCCCTTTCTCTGTTGTCATATGACTTGGAATGCACGCTCTTTGTGCGCACAGTGTTGTAATGAATGCCACATTATCACCAACTGGCTGGAGATGATTCTTCTCATTATTTGCTCCCAACTGGAGTAGGATTTCAAATCCTTTGTTGTACATAAAGGAGTCTTACAAACAACCATTCCAGATAGTTACTTGACTAAGTGTTGCATGTACTATTCTATGGAGAAATGTTGTGTGTTTAGGAGTTTAGATTTTCTTGATGTATATCTCAGTTTGGCAAAAATGAGTCCAGGAGGCACCTCTCTTACAAGTGCCTTAGGCTAAACATTAGGTGTACTGGAGATCTGTGTAAAAAGGTCAGGAATAATGGTTATCACGATGCAGCATGGGGATGTTTTACCTTGAGCTTAGATGTCTTTGTTTTTGATTTTGAGGCATGTGAGAGGCTGTGTTAATTTTCATCCCCTCTGTGACTCTCCCTCTCTGGCTGGCAGAGATGTGGTGTCTTCATATTACAACATGGAAGATGAAGAGTTGCAGGCGCTTGACTTTTGGGAATGAATGCTGAGGGAGGATATGTGGTCGTGAAAAAACACCTGTTGTTGATGATTTGGGGTTTTTTTTAGCCCCGTACTGGTGACAGTAAAATCTTAAAAAAGTGGGAAAATTGGAAAACCTGTTACCTTTTTAAGATTAGCACAGTTCCTCGTCTAGCACATTGTGGGGTTGAACTAGGTGATTGCTGGGATTTCTTGCATCTTTGTTTATAATATTTGGATTCTAAACCTTTGGGGCTCTTTGACCTGGATCATTGCTTCTGATATTTAATATGCTGACTGACCATGGAGGGATCTTGTTAAAATGCAGATTCTAATTCTCTAGGCCCAGGGGGATGCCTGGGAGTCACCATTAACCAAAGAAACTCTCTGGTGATACCAATGCTCCCAACCCATGGACCACATTTTGACTGCCAGGAATGTAGATGGCAAAAATTGTGTGGTCCTGCATGAACCAAATCCTTTCTTCATCTTCTTCAGATTTTCAGAACTCATCATGTTATTTTTTCTCTTTGGTAATGAAGAGAAACATGGAAGGCAGAAGGGAGAACTTCTGTTTCCAGTAATCCAATGCATTGCATCTGGGCACACAATAAATATTTATTACATTAATTGAGTGGGAGAAGAAATTAGTGTATTCAGGCATGTATGTACCAGAAAATACTCAGGCTCCCCCCACACCTCCCTCACACACATGCACATATACACGCACACACACACATGCACATACACACACTCACGTACACACTCACCATACACACGCACACATACACTCTAGATTCCATTACCCAGAACCCTCTGTTACCCATCCAAGCTCTCATGTCCTTATTCTGTGGTACTCAGTACATTTCCCTTGATCTTTTGCATATACCATGCCTGGGCATATCTTCTCTGACTAAAATATCTTCACTTTCCCAAAGCCTATCATTTTTCTAGATCAGCCAATGCCCTAACTCCCACTTAAAGCCTCTGACTCCTTTTCTCCCTGTTCCATGCCTGGTCTTTGGGAACAGGGTATATACCTGGCCCAATCTGTCTCTGCCCTGGCTGTCCTCACAGAGGCACTGCGGTTGCTCACACACCTTCCTGGTCTCAGGGTTGGGCTTCAGAATCCTTCACAACATAGTGCTGTTGATAGCCTTTAAGAACTGCTTGAAACATATTTTTTCATACTGGCTTAGGGTTTAAATGTCAGCTTTATTCTTTATGTATTTATTTTCTGCCTCTTTGGCCAGATGGAGACTTTGCTGAGAGTGGGGGCCATGTGTGCGTGGCTGTCTGCTTTGTCGCTGTTTCCTGGGGGTGCCTGGCCCAGTGCTGCATGCATAGTAGGTGCACAGTGAGTGATGACCTAGCTGCCTGGAGCAGCTCAGAGTCATACATTTTCATGTGCTCATTAGTAGCCGACAGGACCCTCATTCCCTTGACCTGGGAAGTGTCCAGAACTGGTCACTGAGTGGGTCAAACAGAACTTAAGTTGAGATACTTTTCTCATGAGCCTGGGGCATGAGGTAGGGTACCACTTAACATAACTCCCTTGAAAATGCTGTCAAGATAATGTGGAGAAATGCCAGAAAAGCAACAACAGAAGGCTGTCAGGAGGAAAAAAAAGCAGGGAAATTTCTATTTTTTTGCATTATGCTTGAGGGGGAGGGAAGTTGTTTTGAGTTTTAATGTTCTGCATGCAGCTGCCTCTATTGCTTTTGGTTGAATGAGGCCTGTCTACCCAAAATTCAAGTGGGGATGATGTTTTGTATTCTTGACTTCTGGGGGACTGCCTCCCTGCCTCACAGGGTCAGGTGAGAGGGATGCTAGTGTGGGGCTTGGGACCCAGGTCCAGGTGGCTCTTGGGCCACATGCCTCAGGAGAGTGCTTGTGAGATGCCACAGAGCCCTTTCTGTCCTGGTGATGCTCTTGGAGGATGCTGCTCTCCCTGTGGTTTTCTGAGTTGAGGCAGCCCCTGTGTGATGGGGAGAAACTGGAGGGATTTGGGAAGGCTGAATCCTGTTCCAGTGGGGCACAGGGCCCACACGCTTCCAAGCTGCTCCCAGGGTTCATTCACAGACTTCAGAGTGGGAAACTCAGCTTGGCAAAGTTACCAGTTTCAGGTGACCATTGCATCTCAGCTCTGTCAGGAGCTGCCAAAAGCTGAGTCATATTTGATGTCTCTTTGGTCTGAAAATAGTGTGCATTTTTAAATGTTTCCTTCTAACTAAAAACATTTATGCTCACGACAGGAAATGTGGGATGTGTAAGTGTATAAAAATAATGGTTAAAAAAGGATATGGAACTTGCCCTTTCTGTAATCCAGAGAAAACCCTTGTTAATATTTTGGTGTTCTGCATATGTGTGTGTTTTCCAAACATGATTGGGATCATGTTAAACACAAAGCTTTGTATCCTTGTCTTTTCACTTAGTGCTGTATTTAGCTAGAATATCTTCACTTCATTAAAACGTTTTTTTTAAATGGTATATTTAATAACCATGAAATAAATCATTACAGAATTTCTCATAATTGATGTGACCATTGACCTATTAGACATTTGAGTTTGTTCCATTTTTTTCTCTACTTGAAATAATATTATCCTTTTGTTTTAAGTAGCAATTCCTAACTTCTATTTTGGACATTTTTTCTTGCAAATCCATTTTTTTTCTTTTCTCTTTTGCTAATTTTCTATCTTCATACCTGTCTTGTTGAGACAGTATACAGAAGGCAGACACCCCTGCCTGGCTTACTTAATGGCCACAGGGTGTTTACAGGGAATGTGTCTGACCCATAGTAACAGGCAGGAAGCCCAGACTTTAGCTGAGGCACAAGCAAAGAAGGGTGGGGAGAAAGAAGACCCACACCTCAGCATGTCTGGGAGGCTCCTGCTTTGTGGCAAAAGCATGAGGCAGTGTTCTTCAGGCCTCCTGGGTGGCTGCACACCGTGAGACACACCCACAATTGCACTGCCTCAGGGTGGCACAGCAGAGATAGGGAAGGGTGAGGAAAATCCTCCTTTGAAAAGTACCCAGCACTGCAATGCAAATATGCAGGTCCACATACCAACCACTGTCTTCAGTCTCCTTGTTCCATGTCCTTGTAGGACATGAAGTATCCACTCATGTGTAGCCAGAGGCCACCAAAATCTGGGGAAGGAGCTGTGGCCCTAGTCTACCTTTTCTTGACTGATGACCGATCTGGGTATTCAGTGTGTTGCCAGTCACTGACAGTCCAGACCACCAGAGAGCAGGAGGGCTGGCCAGTAACAGAAGGGGGGCCACCTCTTCAGTCACCCTTACAGCCATCCCCCCTCCACTGCCTAGGTGGAGTCAACTCCCCCCCCCAGGTCAGGCGCATCCTTGATGAGCCCACTGACCACTAGAAGACAAAGGTCATAAAGATCATGCCAGCCTGGGAGCCCCTTTGTCAAGTTAAATCCAGGTTTTCAGACTCATTGAGCCATCCTTGGGACAGTGTCCTGTCAACATGGCAGTAAGTTATGCCAAAGAATAAGTGTCTTGTCCTAGCATCCCTGCTTGGCCATCAGGATTTCTTGAAATCACCTGCATGGAATCAATATGAAGAAAATACTCCATTGCCGACATTGAGGCAGAATGTTTGCGGTTTATTTTCAGACCAGGAGGCAGGAGAACAAGGAGGATGGTCCACATTCACTCCTTGCCCACATTTCCTTGCCTTATAAAGTCCTGATTTTTTACCAATGGTCCACACCCTCATCTGTGCCCTTTAGGAGCATTCCTGCCTGAGGCATCTAGCATCTAGGGGCTGTGGCTTGGCCTAGCAGCTGGTCGTGTTGTGTCCCTTCTCATCATGGCCTGTCCACTGCTTGAAAAGTGATCATGGAGCCTTCCTTCTGACCCATGAGCAGGAAGCTGTTTGTGCTCTGTGATTGTTTCCCAGGACCCTCCATGAGATAAGGTTGCTCTGGCCAGAAGTCTCTTCTGTCATTTCAGAGGAGGAGTCTGTGTGTCAGGTAAAGTTTCTGGCTAGGACATTCTGCTCCAGTTATTGGAGAGCTTCTCAGAAATTGTCCTCTTTCCTTGCCTTCCTTTACCTGATTATTGGATGTTTGAGCATCTACATGTGGTCTGGGGACTTGTCTGGGAAGAAGACAGGCTGCTGGAGGAGCAGGACCACACCCACTGACATAGGCATCACGACTGACCCAAGGGGAGGACTGCTCTGAAGGAAGCCCACCTGGAGGAGGTGCTGGCTCAGCTGGGGCCTCAGCAAACCCCTGGCACAGAGCCCAGTGTGTAGGTGTGCTCAGAAGAGGTGCTCAATGAGTAAGAAAGAGGACTTAGTAAGGAGAGAATGGGGAGGGGAGGAGGGTATGTTTGGTAGTGGACATAGCAGTTTCTCAGTTGATATTTTAGCTAATGTTTGTTGAACACACACAATATTTAGGTATAGTACAGATGAGCTAGATATGGGGGCTCACTCCAAGGATCTAGCTATCTGTCCATTTCCTCACTCGTTTATGTAACTCACTGAGCCCCTACTGTATGCCAGGAACTAGGGGCAGCCCTGAGTACATGGTGGTAAGTGACTCTGATTGGATTCTGCTCTCAGGGAGCTCCAGGTTCAGGTGGGACACACAACCAGGATGTAAATACCTGAATGCACATCTACAAATTGTGCTAAGTGCCTCAGAAAAAGTGAGCAAGGAAGAATGATAAACATGGAAGGAACCTGCATGGGGTGGGTGGTCAGGAAATGGGTCTAAGGAGCTGATTCCCTGGGAAGAAGTTGCTATTGATTTATTAGTCTTTCATTGATATCTTTGCTACAAATGCTGTAAATAACAGAAAAGACTAATCTCTACTTGTGTTCTTTGAGGATGCCTTTTGCTAAAGCAGTTGAGAGGAAGCCCAGGAAAGAGGAGATGGGAAAGAGGTGAGATTCTGCCACCTGGCTGACCAGAACCTCCATGGGCACCTGAACAAGGAGGCATGTTGAACCTTCCCTCGTCCCCCCTCTGGCCTCCAGGTGTAACCCTGAGCTGACCAACAGCCACACTAGTGTGTGGTGTTGTGTGAGAATGTGTCCATCAGGAGCATCCTCTGCTGGATAGAGAGGGACTGTCCTGTTAGATCTGTCTGTAGGGGAAGGAACCAGAGATGGGTAGGGTGTCATGGGCAGCATCAGGGGAAGGACAGGAGGTATGAGATGGTAGAAGTCAGTGTAAAGAAGTCATCAAATAGAAGGAGAGAAGCAAAGATAGAAGGCAGGGCACGCACACACAGTCTTAGCCATTTTTCTAAGGAGCAGGGGATAAATGGGGGTTAGAAGGAGGTGGGAGGGGAACTGTCTGTCTCGGGGGGGGGGGGTCTTGCATTCGGTTGGGTTTCTGCATGGCCAGCAGTGGTGGCTGCCCCAGACCCCATGGCCTGTGGGTCCCACAAGGAGGATCTCCCATGGTAGAGGACAGGGTAGGTGGGGGATCTGTGGGCCCCTTTCCTACAGGATGATGATCCCTGCACTTTGCCTGGCCTGGCAGAGGACAATCCCCAGGTGGTAGAGCAGGGAAGTTAGTCACATGCTTCTTGCAGGAGCTCCATCGCATGCTGCAGCTGTCTCCCATGAAGCAAGCTATTACTGGTGCCCGCGGGGACATCTTTGGCCCGGTCTGCCCCTTACTCTGCTTCTGTGTACCCGTTCACTCTCCACACAAAGCAGCTGTTCCCTCCTACCTCGTCTCATGCAGGCCTCTGTCTCCTCTTCGCTGATGACAGGACCACCCCCTGAGTCTCTCTTACTCCTTCCCTTGCCCCTACATCTCTTCCCACACAGTAGCCAGAGTGATCCTGTTAAAATAGAAGTCAGACTCTGCTAGTCCCAGACTCAAAACTCCCCAGTGCCTCCCATCACTGGGCACAACTGAGAGCCCATGATGGCCTCTAAGGCCCTGACCACTCACCCCACTACCAGTTCCTCTGCTATCACTTTCTCCCCTCCTGTCACTTACCAGGCAGGCTCCAACCTCAGGATATTTGCACAGGCTGTTCCCACTGCCATGTCACCCTCTCAGTGAAGCCTTCCCTGACTGATGACTCTACTTAAAACTGCAGTCTTGCCTTCCCCAAGTACTTCCTGTTCCCCTCCCTTTATTATTTGTTCCCTAGAGGACTTCTTAACATTTAGCCTTCTCTGTATTTTATTTGTATATTTTGTTACTGCCTGTCTTTTTGCACTCAAATTTGAGGCCCTGGAGAACAGGGATATTTTCCCACTTTGGTTAATGCTGTAACCTCATATTCAGGAATGGTACTTGGCACATCAAGTCCTCAACACATACCTGAGTGATTGACTGGAAGACCACCCTGAGGAAAGTCTGCTGGCCCTGGCTTCTGGGGCCTTTTGAAGCAAGGGGACGTCCCCATGATTTACCCCTAGGCCTTTGACCTTTTTCCCCCAGGATGGGAAAATTGCTCCCCAGGGGAACCTCCAAGAATCACTAGGGGGTGAAATTGTCTTTCATTCCTAATTTCTCTCATGGGAGCTCACAGGAAACCTTAAATTATAAGGCCTCTCTTTTGCCCTATACTTGATGACTCTCAAAGCTAGTTCTGTCTAGAATATTCTAAATAGAGGGATAAAAAAAGAGAGAGAGAGAGAAAATCCACAACCAAGGCTTTTCTTTGCTCACTCTCTGCTCTGTTGTCAGCACCAGATGGAGGATGTGGCCGTGGTGCAAGCTAATTTATTTATTGATTAAAATGCTTACAAAACTCAGCATGTACAGCCAGGCTGAACATTCAATTAAAAAGCCTGAAATGAAAATTCAGAACTGCTGAATGACAAGTAGGATGTGCAGAGCCAACTAAGAGAGGAATAAAATGATAAAGCTTAAAGCAGGAAGGATTTGTTCTGTTCATTCATTTTGTCCTTTCTTCTGTAATTTGGAAACCGGAAAGTACTGTGGCCTATAGTGCATAGTTGGTGAGCAAATGAGTAAGTGAATGAAAGCTTGCACCATGTCTGATGATAGCTATTCCACGGGGCAAGAATGTGGGAGGGATGAAGATTTTGATGGTGGGCACAGGTGCCCAAGTCCATGCACACCAGGGACGGGGGACAATAGGGACCATGAGGTATACTCCAGAGGTGTTAACGTGGGTTTTGCACCACATTGGTCCTTGAGTGAGGAAAAGACTGAGATGCAATGGTCCAGGGATGCCAGGCATCCCTCTCCACAGTGGATGGCCAGGGCATGATGGGTAACGGTCCAGTAGGAAGTCATTCTTTCTTTATTCATCTGCCTCTTCCTCCTGTGCCTTCTGTCTTAAAGCTGAATGACTCTGGTCTACAAGGAGAGTGCAGGCTTCCACAGCTCTTTTGTCAGACATGAGAGCATGGCCCACCAGCCCACAGTTCCCCTGACCCTCTCGGGCTCCTGCTAAGCTGGAACAACCCCAAAGAGGCAGAGTGCCCTGGTCTCACAGCCCATCGGGGGTGCTGGGTGGTGATCGATTACGAGGGTCAGACCCGGTCCACTGCTGGCTCGGCCACCTGCCACTTTAGGGATGCTGGCATCTTCCCAACCCTGTGTCAGGTTCAGCTTCCTCCTCTGTACAGGGGAGAACAAATACTTCAGAGGTGGCGGAATTATGCAAGGTTGCGTATGCAGTGCCCAGTATGGTCAATTCTCAATAAATAATAATTGCTACCTCCGTACTTGTGAGAATGCCAGCTTATGTGTCAGACCGTAAGTTTGTCTAAAGACAGGAGGCAATCAATAGGGGGATTGTCCTGGTCCTCTGCACAGACCAGGTCTTTGGGAATCACGGAACATTTGCATCTCTATACACACTTGTCTTGTGCATATGTGTGTGCAGTGTATGCGGTGTGTCTGTGCATGTGCGGTGTCTGTGCATGTGTGTGATGTGTAGAGTTTGTGTGTCTGTATGTGTGTGGTGTGTGTTTAGAGTGTATATTGTAGGTGTATTTATGTGTGTAGGGTGTGTGTGCATGCAAGCATGTGAGCGAGCACACACTCAGTGTCTCCCTTGTCCACAGGGGCTGCTGGCTCCTTTGTCTCATCTCGAGTGTGCAGGGACGGTTCACTTCAGGAGAGGACAGCTCTGCAGAGTGATAGTGTGAGGACACATCTGGATGAAGGCGTGCCCAGAGCAACTAGACGAGCTGCCTCCACAGCGAGTCTACCATCTGCATGTCCACCATCCCCAGGTGCTCCCGTGGCCCAAGTATCCCCCAACCTGGGCCAAGCACAGGCCACGCTGCTTCTCTGCACAGAAGTACTATCTAGTGTTTAACTGAGCTGGATTGTTTATGAGGAGGATAGTGATTTAAGTGTCTTTGTAAAGCTGTCCTTTCACATCACAGCCCATCCTCCTAGGAGAGGTGGCCCCACAAACATCATCTCCCTGTCCTCATTCTGGCCCTGTCTTGCCTCTCCAGAAGGCTTGACAAGTTTGGGCCAAACAGATTTGTTCTCGAGGGTATGCCTCCAAATCACTGCTAACTCTCTAGAGGCTGAAATGTGTTGCTCCTTCCAGCGCTCAGCCTGTCCCTCATTCTGACCCTGAGTAGGTTGTCCTTAGTGCCCCCAAGTCCTGTAGGGAATCCACACAGATGGCCCATTCTGTGTTTTCTTCCCAGAGGTTTTAGTGTCTGAAGGTTCTAATGACTATCTTCTCCCCTCCCCACCTATCAAGAGCAGAGAGGCAGTAGTGAGTTTATTAGTATTTTCTTCAACTGCTCACCTGAACGTGGGTCCCCAAAGCTGTCCATGGTACCCAGGAACCCACATGGGGACACTTGCAGTTTGGGGCTATGATGCTTTAGGTTGCTATATATGTTGGTTTGGCATATCTGAATTCTGGGGATTTTTTTGCAACTTTTATGACCAATGCAAATCTATCTGTGATGTGTCAGTCAGGATGGGACGGGTTGGGCTACAGTTACACAACTGAAATCTCAAGTGGCTTGAAGGAGCAAACTTGTGTCTGTCACTCATGCTTCCTTTCGAGGGGTGGTTTGTGACCTTGCTGCTCAGCCTTATGGTCCCCCCTGGGGTTGAGGACAGCAGTAGATGGCAACACCAGGGCCCACATGGCAGAGAGAAGACAGGTGAACTGTGAGGCTGGGAAGGACAGAGGGCCACACATGTCACAGTGTGGGAGCTGGGGCGTGTGCAGCCATGCTGGGGTGGCAGAGGGCCCAAATAGTCTCCCTTTATGGGACTTCAGGCCTTTGTGTTCATTGCATTGAAGATGCCGGGTGCGAGGAGGCAGCCACAGCTAGTTCCCTCACAGCCTGGCCTGCAAGAATCATCCCATAGATGAATCATCACACAGGACTCTTAGATTCCTTTTCTTCACTCACCAGATTTCACCTTCCCCTCAGAGGCTGAAATTAGTGAAATGGGGGCAATCTGGGGGGGAGGGAAAATTCTAGTTGTCTTGATATTGAATTTGCTACTGAATTATCTGATTTCCTTAAGCTTTAAAAAGTTACCTTAATTTTTCTGAGGAAATTTGGGATAGGCTTGCCAGTTCTGACAGGATGGTTCCTGGGTCTTTGGTGAAGCGCTTCCCCTCCAGGTGCGCGGCTGAGCGAACACGTGGAGCACCATGTGGAGGAAGTGCCTGTCTCCGGCAGGATTAAGTGGAGCTTCACATTCGGTTTGATCGAGGGTGAGCACTGTTCTATTTTAGGGCAAGGCTTTCCTCCTCCAGCTCAAACTACATTTTTAGTTAAGATGATCTCTGTGTAGACTCATAGAGTGCTGAACACTAAAAAATGAAACTTTTTTTTAAGTGAGAATATTTTCAGGCCTAGGATGTGGTAGCCCAGTAGGCTTGGTTTGGTGATCCTGAGGTGCTTTATGTTCCCTTCATGAGCTTCAAGGAAGAGAGCCCAGCTCATGTGGCATGAGTGAAGGGGGACAGATCCAGCGAGCTGTCAGGGAGGTGAGCCGAGCCAAGTGCTCAGGCTCAAGAGGCCTGGCTCTGAGACTACCCACGTTGTCAGCCAGGGGCCTCCTGTCCCCTCTCCGTGGTGTCCCCAGTCTCCTTTCTCCTAGCCATGGGGTGTAAGAGGCACCAAGAGAGGCTTCCAGAGACAAGTTAACTGAAGTTCTCACCACCCCTGCTAACCAGAACAGCCTTCTGTTTCATGAGTTGACATTCTTTAGAGCTGCACTGCCCAACACAGTTTAGGGCTATTCAGATTTGAATTTAAAGTAATTAATATCAGGTAAAATTCAGTTTCTCAGTCACACTAGCCACTTCTCAAGTGCTTAAGAGCTAGTGACCACCATCATAGACAGCACAGATGTAGCACATTTCTGTCACTTCACAAGGTCTCTGTCCAGTGCTGCCCTGGTTGGTGAAAGGCGTGGTGCAGCCCATCTCTTTGAATCTGGCCATGTAGAGTTGACGGTCTGGTCAACCAGTGTACAGATGCTCCTGGATCAGCTGGCCTCTCTGTGTGTGGTCAGCGCTGGCCGCTTGTCATCAGCCATTGGAGGAGCTTATTTTCAGAGCAGAAGGTAATGGATGTAGAACAGACCTAAAATCTGCTTCACAGTAATGTCGGCCGTGCTCAGTAGCAGTCTGCGGCCACCACTATCCCCCAACATGGAAGCAGGATTATGTAAGGAGAGCAGACACGAGCCCTTGAATCAGCTCAGTGTGGGTAAGCAAACCAGAAAACTAGTATTGAGTTGTATTTGAGTGCTTTGAATCAGTAGCAGCCAAGGAAAACCTGTCCCTTGTGGGAGGGCTCTGCTTCCTGAGCCAGAGCCCAGAGGATACCGGGATTAACAGAACAGGTAACGCCAACCCAGCCCATGTGAAGGGCCGAACTTCAGCCTAAATTTCCATGTTTCTTTTTAAGCAGCTTGCCCTCTCCAAGGGAAGCATTTTGTCACCCCTGATCAGCCCCATGCTTGGTGACAGTGGCAAGTAGAGCCACCTTGGAAAGCATTGAGGAGCACCCTGCTGCCAGCGAGTGGGTAAGTGGGCAGCTGAACTGGGGAGGATGGTGGCAGGTGCGGCCCCAGAGCAAATGTTAGCAGTGGTCCACGCACCTGCTCCCATCCCCTGTGGTGGCTGTGAGTGGCGCAGACCCCCTGGGAAGAGCAGCCGCTGGACAACAGTCTTAGGAGAACGACAGTGGGAAGTTTAGAGACAGCTTGAGAAGGCACAGAGTGAAGTTAGTGAAGTGACAGGTCAGAACCCAAAGCTGCCTGGCTGGTTTCAGTCCTTCAACTTATAAAAAGGAACACTTAATGTGTTCATTAATTAATTTATCAACATGTCTGGTTACTTGAGGACTTCCAGGCCTTGCGTGATTCTCCACCTGAATGTTATCTGGGTCCATGCAGTGAAATTGCACCTAAGATACTTTTTATTGTTTTGATAATTCTGATCTCTTTGGAAGGAATCCACCATTGGGGTCATGCCAATCTTCTCCTGGATTAGTTCCCAGAGTTGTGATGCTTTAATATATCTGTTCTTCAGCTGGTTTTAACCTTTGAGTGCTTCTTGCTCTTAAACTCAGTGATTTCTACTAAAGTGGAAGCCTATTTCCCAAGGTTCATTGTAGAATCTCACGAGAGGGGGCAGTGCCTTTTCTGTCTACTGCCTGTCACAAGGGACACTGCCTTCCCCGCACCTGCATTTTCCTCCTCATCTCCTCATAGAGGCGGGACAATGTTCATAAGCCAACAAATGTTTTCATAATTTAAGAACCACAGAAATATATATTTCCTTTTGTAACCTATAAAACACAAGGTTTCCTGCCCTGAAATGTCAAGATAAAAATTAAGGTGGAATCATCAGGGAAAGTTACTTACAACAGGCTGTATTCCACCATGTGGCTCTGTCCAGTGTAGAGGTTTAGAAGACGGCACCTGACTGAAACACACTCATGCACATCCAGTCAACTGATATTTGACAAAGGAGGCTTGAATACTCAGTGGAGAAAAAACAGTCCCCTTATAGATGGTGCTGGGAAAATGTTTATTCACATATTAAACTAAACTCGGTCCGTTCTTATATTACTCACAAACATTAACTCCAAATGGATTAAAGACTTAAATGTAAGATCTGACACCATAAAACTCCTAGAAGAAAACATAGGAAAAGAACTCCTTGAATGGGTCTTGGTATGATTTTTTGGATGTGAGACCTAAAGCCCAAGCAGCAAAATCAAACATAAACAAGTGGGCCCATATCAAACTAAAAAGCACAACAAAACCTTAACAAAGTGAAAAGACAACTTATGCAGTAGGAGAAAGTATTTGCAAATCATATATCTGATAATGAGTTAATATCCAAAATATATAGAGAACTCATCAGACTCTATATCAAAACATTAATAATCCCTTAAAATGGGAAAAGTACCTGAATAGACACTTTTCCAAAGGAGACACACAGATGACCAATAGGTATGTGAAAATGTGCCCAATATCACTCACCCATCAGAGGAATATAAAAACCACAATGAGATATCACGTTACAAATGTCAGAATAGCTAGGATCAAAAAGATAAGAAGTAAGTGTTGGTGAGAATGTGGAGAAAAGGGAACATGTGTGCACTGTTGCTAGTAATGTAAATTGGTGCAACCACTATGGGAAACAGTATGGAGGTTCCTCAAAAAATTAAAAATTGAGCCACCATGTGGATCTAGCATTTCTGCTTCTGCATATTTTTCCGGAGGAAATGAAAACACTAACTTGAAAGATATATGCACCTCCATGTTCATTGCAGCATTGTTTACAATAGCAGATATGGAACCAACCTGTGTCCATCAATGGATAAATGGATAAATAAGATGTCATGCACACACACACACACACACACACACACACACACACACACACACACGGGGGGGAATACTATTCACCCATGAAGAAGGAAATCCTGCCATAGGCAATAACATGGATGGACCTTGAGGGCATTTTGCTAAGTGAGATAAGTCAGAGAAAGACAAATACTGTATGATCTCACTTACATGTGGAATCTAAAAACAAAAACAAACCAAACTCATAGAAAATGAGATCAGATTTGTAGTCACCTGAGGTGGGGTAGGGGGTGGTGGATGAAGGTGGTCAAAAGGTACAAACTTCCAGTTATGAGATAAATTAGTCCTAGAGATGTACTGTACAGTATGAGGACAGTGTCCACACTGCTGTGTGATACACAGAAAAATTGTTAAGAGAATAAATCCCTGAGTTCTCATTGTAAGGAAAAAAAAGCATTTTTTTCTTTTTGTATCTCTATGAGGTAGTGGGCATTAACCAAATTTATCATGGCAATCATTTCTCAGTATGTGTCAGCCCAGCCACTATGCTATATATCTTAAACTTGCATAGTTCTGGGTGTCAATTATATCTCAATAAAATTGAAAGGAAGAGAGGAAGGTACCTGGGTGTCAGGGAGCACAGCCAACCTCCAGGAAGGGCAAATGGGGCTTCTGGGGCCTGTGGCCCAAGAAGGGCCCTAGAGAAAGCACAGAGCTGTGGCCAGCTGTGTCAGCAAGGCCATGGGGAGGGTCCTGAAGCAGAGGTGGGGTCTGGGCTGAAACGAAGAGCAGGGAAGGCGAGAGCAGAGAGAGGGTGGTCTGTACCAGGAGTGGGGGCATGAGTGTGGGCAAGGGTTCCAGTGGTCTCGTAGGCAGACTCCCACTGCCCATATGAGTGAGTGTGCTGAGCTCTGGCAGCAGGAGCCAAGAAAACAAGAACTGCACAGGATGTTTCTTAAAGGCATCATGCTTCGTATCAAAAATAAGCAACCCCCTAAAAGAAAAACAAAACACCTTGCATTGTTATAACTAAAAGCAGTCAAATGAGCTGTTAAAAGGCAAAGGAAAGAAAAACTTGCATCAAGGATGGTGCTGAAACAGAGCTGTGTTTCCTTAGGAGCCAACCTTCCACACATCCCCCTGGAACTAGCCAGGTGAGCACAACACTCAGTGACAAGTGCTCCTGGGTCCAAGAGGCCTGGGCGGGACTGTCCAGGAATACCAGCCTCCTCCAGCTCTGTACCCACCCTACCACTGGGCAGGGTGGCCAGAGCCATGATGAGTTAAGTCCAACTTCTTTGCTGTGGCACTTCCTAGACCCGGAACCGACATGCCATGCCGACCAGAAAACACCTGCACAGGTGCTTCATGCTGGAGCTCACTCCTTTGTCCACCGGCCTTTGCCTTCTCACAGGGAAGTGTGTGTTGGCATTCCCTCAGTTGCTTTTGGTTTAAGGCAAGGGATGCAGTAGGCCATGCTCCAGACGCTGGTCCTCCTTTCTGTGTCCCTGTGATGATATCCTGGGGGTATTTTCCAGCAGATGTGTTGCATCTGGTGTTGAGGTGGTACTGTTGTGTGGGATTCCCTGCGTGTCATTTCTGTATGGCGCAGAGCTGGGAGGCCAGTAAGGAAGCTGCTGCAGGGGTCCATGGGTACTGATGGCCAGAAGTAGGCTACAGTAGAACAGGTGTTGGTCCCCCGAGAATGTCCTTCAGATTGTCCGAATATACTCTTCGTGGTACTCCTCAGCTCCTCCTGCTATTACAGTTGACTGAAGATGGATGAGAGCGGAATGCCTTGGCAGGCCTTCCTGACTCTCACCCAGTTTGTACACAGGGTCTCATCAATTCCAGAGCAGGCTGTCACTCTCCATTCCTTTCTGCGCAGCAGCTTGCAGCCACAGCCTGAAGGGGGGACATGTGCGTCCAGGCAGTGCCCCTGAGAAGCCACTTGCTGGAAGTGGTCTCAGAGGCCAGGGTGCCCGGAGCCATAAGGGAGACAAGCGGCAGACAGAATGGAAGGAAACCCACACAGAAGTCCCTCTCGTGCCTGGTGCTTCACTGAGTGCGACCCCTTTGGGCTCCTTCCCCAGCTGCCTTATTCATGGGTGCAGTATTTATTAGGCTCTCACTGATCCAGGCATTTCAGAGTTCATTGCGACTTCAGGAGCGACTCTGATGGGCTCCTCTCAGCCACAGTGGGATGTGTTAGGGGTGTTATCTGCCCTCACGCTCTGGCTGACTCATCTAACATCAACAGGAAGCAGATATCACATCATCTATATATTGCTTACAGAGAAAGCTGTGCTTGGCAGGATCCATGAAAGGAAGGAGTGGACCATCTCTCAGAAGAGATGCAGAATCAGCAAAGCTCAGTCCCTGAGGAGTGTAAGGATAGAGGCTGGGCCAAGGGACACAGGGAGGGTGTCCCTGCACAGGGGCTTGTAGCAGCCTTGAGACAGTGCTCTGGCTCCTGTGCCATCCAGTCCCTCACAGGACCGTCTGTCCTGCCTTGAGAAACCTGTGCTCCAACAGCACTTGGCAGAGCCCTTTGACTCCTCCGTTGCTGGGCTTTGAGGACAGGTTGCGCACACAGCAGAGGGCATGAGGGCAGAGCCAAATTAAGGTGGTTTCAGGAAAAATGCTTTTAGAGAGGCTGGCAGGAAACTGTTTTTCACTGGGTTCCCCTCTCTGTCATGAGAGGCCTTCATACTAAAGGTGGCAAGATGAAGGGACTATGCTTGCCACTCAGACCCCCTTCGTAGGACCCTGATGACATGATGCATCATGAGATAAGCAGGTGTTACTGTGCACGGAGGTGCATTTCTCCAGGTAAGGCTCCAGGCCCTGTCTCCCTAACCAGGGCCAGGACCTTTGTGACAGGAAGAACCTGCTGCAATGATGCACTGTGGTTTGCAAGGCCATTAGATGCCTCTGCTTCCCATTCCCTGGGGAGGAAGGAGGCCTCTGTCCATGCATGCTTGACCTGCTCCATGGGTGTGTTCTCTGACCTGGTACTGTAGCTGGTGGTATTCTCCAAGCAGGAAGCTACATGCATTGACCATGGCCCACTGTGATTTAAGTACCCAGGATGACTTCACAGTTATCAGTCAGTTGACTCCAAGTGTACTCCATGACCTAGGACATTATGTAAGACAAATCCAAGTTGAAATGGCAGGATCATGTTTCTTGTTGTTTGGGGACTCCTTTAGGGGATGGTTCAGGAAGGAACTTAAAAACCACAGGGCTGTTTGATAGATTGTCTTTCCACCTGGATTGCCACAGTTGGTATGTGTTTTGAATAGATAGTGAGAGCACTGAAGCTTGGCTTGTGTGTGTGTGTGTGTGTGTGTGTGTGTGTGTGTGTGTGTGTGTGTGTGTGGCACACATGCCACACCCCCCAATAGCTTTGTGATTTTGTCACAGAGGAGTTTTTTGCTTGGTTGTTTGCTGCTTGGTATGTATGGCTTAGGTAACATAGCTAAAGGCACCCGTGGTTATTGCAATACATTTTTAGTTTATAAATGGAGGACTTTTAATGTGCATTTCTTGATTCTCTGTGTAATCAACAGTTCTTTCTCTCTCTCATAGTGGCTAGAAATAGAAAAATATTTGTGTCTGTCATTCCATTCATCAAATAATGTTCACATTTGGTTTCCATCGCTGGGAGATGTGTATTTGGAAATTGAATATACATAAGTACATTTTCACAAATTGAGCTTTTAGGTAGGCAAATTGATTTAACTCTTAGATCCATGTTGTAATGTATGACATTGGAGATATTCTGCTAAAATCATTTCAGGAGCATTCTGCCAGATGAAGTTAGGAAAGGTATAATTTTGAGGGCAAGCAGGATGTCGCTCCTCTGCTCAGCTCTCTTGTGTGCTCTGTGCTATCATTTGGAACAGATGCATTTTTATCCTAAATGCAATGGATGGTTGAAGGATGATTTAGTACTTGATTATTAGGGATCAAGTGTATGGAAATACCTTTCTGATTGATGTACCCTGGTGGTTGTTGTGTTTTTCTTTGGCTTCACTTTGAAAATAGCACTGATTCCAAGTGATGAATGAGTCACATCACGTCTAATCATATGGCACAACCAGTGAACCTTCCTTAAAAAGTGACCTGTCCTGTTACTTATTATTATTTTTTAAATTTAATTGAGTTTCCTCATTCCTCCCTACCCACAGTTACATGATCTTCTAGTGGATGGGACACAGTCACATAGACTTCAGAGTTGGTATTTTCTATAAGTCACAAGGTTATCCAAATCGCCACCTTGCAATGGTGAGTCCAGGCCAGAAGAGTCCAGCGCTGTTAGTACTATTTGTTGAGCTGACCTGGGCATCATAAGTGCCTGCTCCAGAAGGGAACTGTCAACCAGGGGAACACTGGGGTAAGTGTTTCTTGGTTTCTTTTTGTGTTTTTGGTTTGAAAATATATCACCTATCCAGAACTGGCAATTTGGTTAGTTCAATATCAAAATACCTTACAAAGAAATGAAACATAAAAAGCCTAAGGGATGAAAATATAGCACAGCTCAGGTTCTAAGTCTTGTTCCCTTTTCTTGTGGACAGGGTGCTCATTCAAAGTTGCTTGTACCTCTGTAATAATTCTGACAAGTTCAGATCTTGGATTTTTATGATTTTTTTTATTAGGGTAAAATACACATAATACGAAATTCACCATTTCACCCATTTTAAGGCATACATTTCAATGGCATGTAGCACATTTGCAGTACTGTGCATACATCACCTCTGTCTGGTTTCAGAGCCTTTCAGCAGCCAAAAGAGCTCTCTGCCCATTAACTTGTTCATCCCCAGTCCTCCCTCCTCCAGCCTCTGGCAACCTCTCATTTGCTTTCTGTCTCTATGAATTCCACCACTCTGATTACCTGAAATAAGCAGAGTCATGCAGTATTTGTCCTTTGGTGTCTGGCTTCTTTCACTTTGCATAATATCTTCAAGATTCATCCATGTTGTAGCATGCATTAGAATTTCATTCCTTTTTAAGGCTAATATTCCATTGTACATATACACATTTTGTTTATCCATTCATCCACTGATGGACATTTGGGCTGCTCCCGCCTTTTGGCCATTGTGAACTGAGCTTCACTGAACATCCCTATATGAGTATTGGCTTGAATACCTGTTTTGAATTCTTTGAGGTATATACCAAAGAGTGGAATCACTGTGTCATATGGTAATCCTCTCTTATAGAGGAACTGCCCCATTGTTTTCCACAATAGCTCTTGGCTTTTTTTTTTTTTTTTTTGTAGTAAAGTGGAAGAAGAATAGAGACCAGGTGCTATGGGTGGGCATGTTTATAGCATTAAGAGGCAAAAGGCAAGGATCCCAACTCAAGCACATACCCCAGTAGGGGATATGTGTCCTGTGTTCATCAGCCTCCTCTGTGTGCAAGGACTGGGCTCTGAAGAACAGAGGGATCTGAAGAAGGGTTAGGGAACTTGTTTGTGCCAACATCCTCACCCCTGGTGTGGTATCAGGATCTCTCTTTCTCTTGACGATGCCCAGGCCTTATCCCAAATTAACTAAATACACATCTCAAGGGCAGAGCCTGGCATCTATTTCCTGCTGCATTTGTTGTTAATACAGTTGATCATGGTGCACAGCCAAGGGATGAGAACTACAGCTGAAGTGTCAGATTTTAAGATGTGTTCATTGGAGACACTGATACAAGACGAAACCAAAGGTCACACCTGAGTGCTTACCACATGCCACACTGCTCTCCAGCCTTGATGCTTAGTGTATCTGGTAGCCCTCACAATAGCCTGATGACATAAGTGTCATTATTATCATCCTTTGCCAAAGAGAAAACAGAAGCCCAGAAAGGCTATGTACTTAGCTGTGTGTTGAAGCCCTGGGGCTCCAGCTGGCAGAAGGGCTCACTACAGCTAGCTCCAGCTGCCTCTTAAGTTTAGCATCCTCAGGAAAGGTGGGAAGGAAATATTCTGGGAGGTTAGTGGACAGAAATTGATTCTCCCCACTCACAGAATAGACACCTTTCTCTGGGTGTTGGTGTTTGCCTTAAGGCTTGAAAGCTGATTGGAGTTTATTTGTAGAGATGGAGAGTCCACCACCCCAGAAGAAGTGGCAGGTGAGCAGAGGAAAGGGGCTTGGCATTCTGGGAGCATTTGATGTGGGCTTAGCTAGAGCAAAGGGGTCTGAAGAATGATGGGGGAGAAGACATTTAGAAAGGTGCTCTGGGGCGTCGTATGTAAACTGAGGTAATTGGACTTTGTTTTGTAGTGTGTGAGAGAGACAGTGGAGGTTTTGGAGCAGGGCAGAAGGTGACCAGGAAGAGTTCCAGAACCACCTGAGCAGTGGCACAGCAGGAGAGGGAAGAGGCTGTGGGGAGCAGGGGGCTCCTGAGCACCTGGGCCAGTGTGGCTTTGGGGACACCACAGTGGCAGAAGGCAGCAGGCCTGAGCATTTACTGAATGTGGCTGTGAGGTGGTGGGAGGAGGCATAGGTGACACTGGGCTATATAACAGGAAACTAAGGACAGGGGCTCAAAAGTGACACTGGGTCATATATGTGGAAGGCAGCCTATTTAAGGGAGCAGTATTTGGAATACAGTTTAGACGAATTTATTTTTCCTGAACTAGATAAATTGATGAATCCTCAATTATCCTAGTGGCTCAGGATTCCAAAGAATGGATCTTTTGAAGAGATAAATCCCATGGATCTTTTAAAAATGACAATGATAATGCTTTGGTGTAGCCAGGTGAGCAATGAAGGAGGTTAGAGGACAGGGCCCCACTGGGAAAGTGGGTCAGCCCTCAAGGCCTGACCTCTGCCTTTACCTCCCTACAGGGAGGAATTTCTCTAGCCTGTGAATATAACTGCTAACTTATTCACCGTTATTATTCCTGCCATCTCATGAATAATGTCTCCACCTTCATTTGCATGTGTCTGTCACTTTGCTTGGTCTTTAAAGGCTGTGTATAAATTTGTAAATTACTCCTTCTTTACATGCGTAAGGCAAATGCTCCTTAATGAATCATTTGATGAATTTCTTAAAAAGTGAATAATCGTCTTCACCAGCCAGATTCTTACTCTGTAAATTCTTTTGCCAGCTTGGTTTTGTTTAATGTGGGGTATAACTGTACTGGCATCAAATTTTTGCCCATGAATAGGAGAATCAGTCCATGAATAGGACTACCAGTATATTAGGCCCATCACAGACCTGTTGGTGTTGGTAGGACATAGAACAAAGCTAAAACACCACTGGTGACTGTGAGAAAGTTACAGCATCACCCTGTGTGACTGTTATTTCCAGTTAAGCCTTTAGTTTTAGAACTGCCAGCACCCATTCCAGAGGTGTGCTGTCCAGTAAGGTAGCCCCCAATCACACTTGGTGATGGCTGCCATATTGGACAGTGCAAACACAGAGGGTACTTACTGATGCAGACAGGTCCATTGAGGCAGCACTGCTGTAGAATAATGAAGACAAAGGCCACAGACTTTACTGGACTGAGTGTTATTGGCAAAAGGTTTTGTGTTATGATGTATTCTTTAGGATTCCCTTTGCTAAGTGTGAACCCCAAAGTCCCACAGGGCTGTCTGTCTCTCCATAATAAGGCAGAAGGGCCCTGGGTCCAGCCCCAAATTTGGGCTGTTAACTGAGTAATACTCATCAAACAATTGACTCAGCAAGGTCAATTCTTTGTCCCTTGACTCTTAAAATTCTCCTTGTGATTAAAAGCAAAGCAAAATAACCCTCTATCACAGTAGGGCAGTTTGAGGAAAATGATAGTTTCTACCTATAGAAGACACTCACTTATGCTACGAGGAAGCAAGAAAGTATCTGGGGATGAAAACATGCAAAACAACGGTCAGTTTTTCCTGTGAGCAGAGGGGACAGTGAGTACGTGTCTCACAGATGTCAGAAACTGTTACCCATGAGAACACGCTTGCCAGGTCATGGTCTGCAGGGGCTCCTCCTGTCTTAGTTGCTGTTCTCCCATCCAGAGCTCATCTGTGTGCTCTTCCATTTCATTGTATGTGGCTCTTGTGGCCTTTGAGGAGGTAGAGAGCTAAGAGCTTTGGGCTGCATTGGCACAGAGGAGCCTCTGTTGGTGCAGACACACTCATCCTGGAAGGCTGTTCACTTTTTCATGTCAGGACTTGATCTAAGAACCAAGCCACCAGCCACCAGAGCATCACCCATTACCAAAGCAGGTATATCTCTGCTCCCATGTCACACTAGAGAATGGGAAACTGTTTGAGATGTATTTGAAGATTTTGGGGGTTTTTTTTGGTCTGTATGAGATTTTATGCAAATATATCAGATTTTTTGCCTACATTGCAAAGATTTTTAATACCTAGGGATTTGATGCGATTAAAAAATAATTTTCCAGCATGCAGTTCTAAAGCAGAAAAAAAATGAAGACTTCAAAGGAGAAAGGACAAGATGGAACTTTAAGAGGTGTCCAGAGCTGGTTTTGTTGAACTTGAGGGCTTGGCTAAGGGTCCATCAGTGTCTTGCTTCTTGGTCTTCATCCCTCACAGCAGTTCTTCACAGCTAAGCAGTGATCATCACTGTGGGGCTTCTCTCTGAGGGTGTAGTGGACATGAAGAGGATGGGGAGGAAAGGGTGAAGCTCACATTTTTCTGGATTCAGAACTGAGGCTGGCACTGGGGAAATTCCCATGTGATAATGGCTGGTTCTGTGCCTCCATCTGGTGGAGAGGTCAGTGCTTGGTGGTTCTTCAGATGCTGGTCCCCTGCCTGTAGCAGGTGAGCAACCAATGGGTGTCAATGTCACTGTGACCATTGCTACACAGGTGGTCTTTAGCAACAGTCCTTGGCATGCTGAGAACTTGTCGCCTACCTTAGAGACTCCACACCTTTTGCTTTTTTTAAAAATCAGCTTTGTTTTACAGGGCAGTTTTAGGTTCACAACAAAATCAAAAGGAAGGTACAAATATTTCCTATTACCTGCACCCCCACCCCACATGACCCTCCCCCACTATCAACATCTCCCACCAGGAAGGTACATTTCTTACAATCAGTGAACCTGCATTGACACATCACTGTCACCCAACGTCCAGGATTTACATTAGGGTTCTTGGTGTTGTACATGTTATGGGTTTGGACAAATGTATGATGACCTGTTTCCATCATTGTAGTATCATATAGAATACTTCCACTGCTCTAAAAATCCTCCTATTGATCCCCCAAGCCCCTGGAAACCACTGATCTTTTTACTGTTCTCTGTATTTTCACTTTTTCCAAGTGTCCTGTAGTTGGGATATACTGTATCATACTGTATCGTCATACTGTATATAGCCTTTTCAGATTGGCTTTTTTCACTTAGCAATATGCATTTATGGTTTCTTCGTATACTTTTGTGGCTCTGTTTCTTTTTAACGCTGGATAATTTTCCATTGTCTGCATGTTTGTTTATCCATTCACCTACCAAAGGTGCTTCCAAATTTGGGCAGTTATGAATAAAGCTACTATATACATCAGTGTTCAAGTTTTGGGGGCCGTAAGTTTTAATCCTCTATTTCTATAGTATTGGTCTCATGAGACCACAGGGGCACTTGGATGTGCTTTCTGGCGAGGTGAACTCATGGAGTGGCAGTTCTTGTTCACCAGCTGACAGTTGTTTTGTATCAGGTCTTGCCCATGGTCAGCACCATTGACCCTGACTCTGTTCCCAGTCCTGGAGAGTTAATTCCAGGGGAGAAGGGGCAAAGGGAGGAGGGTCCTCATCTCTCCCTCTTCACCTGTTGAACCTCAGTGAGGAAGCTGTCTGATTTAGTCCTAGGGAGGGCACCCCAGCCCCACTCCCCCCGACTTCCCCAGCTAACTGGGTCAGAGCGTGGCATGGTGTGGTTTGGCAAGTGGCTGGCCCAGGTCACAATAAGGACTCAGTTTTGGTCCAGTTTCTGCCAGGCTTTTCTCCCCATGTTCTGATGCTATTTCTAAAGTATAGGACAGTTAGAAAGTCCTCTTTGGTTTCTGTCAGCTCTTGTCCCTGAGAAAAGAGAACTGACCCATGTTTGAATGACTTTAGTTGCATAGTATTAGTTCTTATTTTTATACCACAGTATTAAAATAAGAGGGATGCCTGCCTTTTGAGAAGAAACCTTTTGAAGCACGCACTCTGCTTATGCCTGCCTTCCTGGTATCCTGGCACTAACTGGGCAGTACGTGCTAGGACTTAAGGACCTCATCTGTCTGGGGTTTAGATTCCTCAGGGAGGCAACTAGATGGAGTCTGGGTCAAAAGGAAAGATGAGTGTGGCCAGCAGTGTCTCATTCAGCTTGAGAACTGAGGGGTCTTGGGCAGCTTTTCTGCCTTTACTGACCAAAGGCACAGGCAAGGGGCAGACCTGCGTTTGACAGGAAGTCAGATACTGCAAAGTGGAGAAGAATGAGGCTGCTAATGACCCTTAGTTGCCTTCTGTCTTACTAAGCCATGAGCAGGCTGAATTTCGGTATACAATAAAGCTCCCTTTACACGGAAAAACCATTCAAGTGATACCGAGAGTGAGAGCTGAAATCCTTGCCTAATTTCAGATTAAGCAAAACATAAGCATTTGGCAAATGCCAAGATTGTAAAGTTGTGCAAGCAGAAGAATCACTTTGAAATTTGAAGCGCAGCCCCAGATGTTTGGGAGTATTTCCATTCGGCTGTTCCTCCTAGCGTGACTGGCTTCATACCTCCCAGACACTGAAAATCCATTCCTGAATGTTTGCTCTTTGCCAGTTTATTGCTCATGCCATCTACGAAGAAGGAGTACCACTGAGTGCCAGTTGATTAAGAGAGAATTGTGTTAAGGGGGGAGGAAGTCAGGATTGCTCTCAAAATACTCATTTGTCAGTGATTGAATCGCAGCACTTTTGAGCTCTGTGTTTTGGAATTGGTGGCATAAAGATAGATGTCAGACAACCGGATCTTGCTCTTGTGGGGTGTATTGGTTCAAAGACAAGGTGCCTATTGCCAGACTCTAGTGGGAGTTATACGCATGACAGCATTCAGGGAGCAGCATTTGTTTCTTTAGCTTGGTTGGGGAGATTGGGGTCCCCAGGAAGTGGGAACTGAATCTGCTCTGGTCAGAAACTGGTGCTGCCCTGGACAGCTGCCAGGGGATGCTCAGGTGCTGGTGCTTGTGCATGCTACCATCCCACCTCAAGACAGAGTATAATAGGTGAGCCCCCATTAGCCTGGCCTGAGACCACCCCTCTCTCAAAGGCAGAGTGGCCTGAGAAGAAAGAGGGAGGATTCTGGAATCAAACCCAACTGACATCCAAATGGATTAAATATGCAGTGAAATTTTACTTCAGAACTTCTCTGAGAACATCCTTATTTAAAGTCTCTGTTCCAGAACAGATCAAAAGCATTCATCTGGCTGGGATGAAAGCTGGGAGAGTGAGTTGTGTCTCTGTTCTATGAGCGGTGCCAGGTCTGTGGTGTCTGCCCTGCCTAGTCCAGCAGCTGCAAGCACAGTGACCACTCCTGGCTGAATGCAGATGAGGAGCTCCCCACCCTGCCTGAGGGTGTGTCTTGGTTCCTTCTCCTGTACCTCACTCTTGGCTGTCATCCTATAGATGTTAAATAGTGACAGCAGTACAATTTTGCAAGACCCAAGGGTTAAGCTTGTTGCGTTATTTGGAATTGAGAAAGAATTGGTCCCTATGGCATCGTGATACAAATTCTACATTTATTTCCCCTTCTCCTGAGCCAGTGAAGGCAGTGGGTGGAAAGAGACAAATGGTCCTCACTGTGTCTGCCTGCAGGCCCAGCAGAGACCCACAGAACACCCAGTGCTCCCCTTTAAATGTCCAGGGCCTAGAGCTTGCATTTACAAGCACTTTGCTTTTCCTCTCCTGCAACTTACTGGTTAGAAAAATACATGTTTCCCATGCCCAAATGGAAGGAGCCCACATGGCAAAAAAGCAACCCCATGGGCTTGTTCTAGGGCAGAAAGTTCCTCTCCACCCTGATCTTCTCTTATTGTGCCTGTTGGTTTTAAACATTAGCTTTATCCCCCTCCCCTCTTTTTAAAATGTGTCGACTTGGGGAAGACTGGCCAGAGCCAAATGATGTGGCTGGCTTGCTTCTGGGCCTGGCCTGTTCCTCTGTCCCAGACATTCCAGCCAGATCCTTCCTCCCCTCGTCCACCTTCAAGCTTTTTCCAGCCAGGCAAAGGAGGCATTTCTGTCCGCTTGGGAGAGCAAGAGCTGGTAATCACATTGGTCCCATTTTCCTTGCATTTAGGATGTAGAAATCTCCTCTGATGTATATTAAGGGTTAAAGAGGGCAATGACAGGTCCCAACTTGAGCAGCTTCCATTTTAAGTGTTTTATTTTTATTTTGAGAGAGGGTGAGAGAGGGAGAGAGAGAGAGAGAGAGAGAGAGAAGTCATGAATGGGAGATAGGCAGAGAGAGGGAGAGAGAGAGTCCTAAGCAGGCTCTGTGCTGTCAGCATGGAGCCAGATGTGGGGCTCAAACTCACAAACTGTGAGATTGTGACCTGAGCCAAAATCAAGAGTTGGACACTTAACCAGCTGAGCCACCCAGGTACTCTGAGCACCTTCCATTTTGAATTTTCAGTGGGGCTCTGCCCATCTAAATTTTCAGTGGAACCAAGCCTCTGGGATGGGGAAAGGATGTTTGTGCTAACTGGAATTTCAGGTGGCTAGCACCTCCCACTCCCAGCAAGCTGGAAGGAGGGGAAAAGCAGTGTGCTCTGGCTGCTAGCTTGGAGTTCATAGGTACTCTGATTGCTAAACATGGCCTCTCCACCCCGCACAATTAAATAAAATAGCCTTGGGATTGTTTTCAAATGAGTTGTTTTGCATTACCTGGTCGCACTTTATGACATAATTCCTTCAGACCTGAGGACTACCCCTTAAGTCATCTTTGCATCTCTGCCTCTCATTCCCTATTTGTGCTTGATGGCCAAGCTCTTTCTTCCATGTTCACCCTTCCCCTCTACCTGGCAGATCTCTACTCATCTTTCAAAACTTCACATGTCCCCTGCTCTGTGAAGGCATCTTTGATTTCTCAGGCTGTTGTTTGCCTGTGTCACCCTCCCTTCAAGCTTTCCCTGTGGTCGTGTCTTCATAGACACTGCCAGCTCTGTGCCATTGCTTCTCTTATATGGGATTTTGGTGAGGACTGGAATGCATGCAACCATAAGCCTGCAGAGTATGTTTGTGGAATGAAGGTGACTGTTCTCTTTGCCCAGTTTTCCTCACCATTATCCATCGTGCTTGCCCCTGCTGGTGTGGCTCTCTGGAGGGCTGGTCCTATGGGGAGGGGCCACGTGACAACCCAGAGGAGAGATTTCCTTCCTGTTTTCTGCATAGCTGCTAGTGTCCTCCTGGACTGGAGAGGCAGCATATGAGATGTCAGGTATAACCACAGGGAGCACAAGGCTATCTTTCCTGCTGGTAGAACAGCTCCAGCTGCAGGACCACGTTACTCACATTCTCAGCAATGAGTCACAGCTTCCCCTGCATTTTTGAATCCAAGGCCAGTTTACATGCTATAAAAAGGAGGTTATTCTACCTATGAGATCCACATTTGTTTTCTGGGAGCACTTTAGTCCTGTCCCAACCTAATCAGAATATCTAAACTCTCTGCTTACTAAATCACCAGAATCAGTTATTGATTCTAGCTCTTTGATGCACAATATACAAAAGTATTGTTCATATGAGATTATTGGTATTCCACTCCTATAAAATGTCAACATAGAGGCAGATGCTACAGGTGAGTAAGCAGTGCCATGCAAATTAATTTATTTCTGGAGGAAAATCAAGCTCTCTAGGCACGGTACTCTGCTGAGCATGTGTAGAGGGGCAGAATGATCCAGTGGGATGACCAATGACCATGGAGTTTAGTGCCAGACTTGGATTTAAATCCCTGTCCTCTTTGACTGTATACAGTTTTCTCAATATTGCTGAACCTTTGATCTGTAAAATGAGGATAATATTGCCTGCTTTGCTGGGGTTTAAAAAATGAGGATTAGGATGTATGTAATGCATCTATGATTGTTTCCCAAGAATGGCAGCTATTAACAAGAAGTTATAGCAATTTAATGAATATGACCAAGTATTAATAATAAGAAATCGTATTCATGAAAGAAAGACACGTGAACACACAAGATGCTGAGGTGCATGAACATATCTCTCAAATGTTTTTCTGCTGTTCTCTGCATTCTTTCAGGCATGCAGTCAAAAATGGAACTCCAGGGGTGCCTGGATGGCTCAGTTGGTCAAGTGTCTTTGACTCAGGTCATGATCTCACGTCGTGAGTTCGAGCTCTGCATTGGGCTCACTGCTGTCAGCACAGAGCCCACTTCAGATCCTTTGTCTCCCTCTCTCTCTGCCCCTCTCCTTCTTATGCTCTCTCTCTCTCTCTCTCTCAAAAATAAATAAATAAATAAATATTTAAAAACTAATGGAACTCCAACCTTATATCCTTGGATTCATGTGTAATTAGATTGTTCTCATCGAAAAGCCACGCCTTCACTATCTTGCCACTTAATTTAGTAAATTGGTAGAGCAAATGTGGCATTCAAATTGCCTCTTCCTGTCTCCAGAACATCATTCATTGCCAAAGCCAGCATGGATTAGAAACATTTGAAGTGGAAATTAGTTGAGTCAGGGCATATAGTTGTCAAATTTTGATTATCTGCTCACAGTATTTTAAAAATTAGATTATGCTTTGTTTCCATTTAACAAAGGAAGGGAAATGTTGTTATTGGAGTTTTTATTAAAATAGAAATTTGACAAACACTCTTCAATGACTGGATGGATTATAGGACATAAGACTAATCAATAGAGGATTAAACGTTGCCAAGCCAATTTAGAAGTCTTGTCTAGATAAAACCCTCTTGTGGCAGCACAGATATGGTAAATATGAATAAATGTGTAACAGATGTCAACCTTGGCCCCCTGCCATGCAACTCAAGGAAAGACAGATTTCTAGAGGGGAGAGGGTCTACTTCCAACTACCATCATGAATGCTGGAAGAAATGTGTGAGTAAGGGGTCGGTCACATGTGGACATCAAAGATTGGCCATGAGAATCTCAAAGTTCTGGTCAAATTCCAGTGGATTACCATAGTTTACCTAACGCCCTGGTGTGTTCAGGACTTCAGGACTTCTGTGAAGGACTTCTGCCATTTTCTGGCAGGTCTCAGCTCTGAAGATGATCAGTCCTGATAATTCAGTATTGAAGCAAATACCACATTTCAAGGAATGGATGGCTCATGGTCTTTTTGTTGTTGTTGTTGTTGTTGTTGTTGTTTGTTTGTTTCTTTGTTTTTATCACCTTGACAACTGGAAGGCAGGGTAAGGAAAGAAGGGAAGTGAGTGAAGGGCAGAGGGAGAGAATGTGAGGAGAAGGAAGAGAAGGTAAAGGGTGAGGGAGAGAAGGACAGATAGGTAGACAGAATACCTGGCATGGCTTCTAACAGCCTGGAATCCCCAAATAATAGCAACCCTTTCTCCCTTTGTAGCAGAACTTTGTGTATTTTGCGTTTCCTGTTGAAGTCCTAAATCCACATCCTCCTCCGTAAACCTACCTAGTCTGATGGCAGCCAGACCAGGCATAGGCAAAGCCAAACCTGTGAAGTGGCTCCCAAGGGCAACCTTGGCCTTGAAAGGTATGGCAAGAGCCCAGGATCCTGAGCAAAGAAGTGCAAGCGCTCCTTGCCTTGGAGTTGCGCTTAAGTCAGCCAATAAAATTGTCAGTCTTAAGGAAGCTTAGCTTTCTAAATAAGGCTATAAATAATTTCACAAATGGAGCCTGTGCTGTATAATAGTGTGTGCTGATTTTTGAGAGCTACTGCAAGAATAAATTTGCTGAATGAATAAATCTGCAGTAGCCTCCAGTCGAATGTGAAAGGACGAATCCAGTGCAGAAATAACCTTTTAAAAAGGATGTATTAACTGAGCACAAAGGGTACCCACATAAGTGATTTCTAATTCATTAAGGGGTAGACTGTCAGCTCATTCTTTGGTTTTTCAACAGATAAGAATTCAAATGAGGACCCTTCTCCAGCTTGGAAATCAGGCTTTTGGTGTCTATGTATCTCACCACGTTAGGATATGGGCAGACAGCTTTATTGCCATCAATTAAAGTTCCATGCACAACTCTTGTAATGTTAAGATGAGGCCAAGAGGTGACTTTTCCCTGGCTAGATTGGAATTTAATGAGAGTAGGCAGACATCATAAAAAAGCTAAGTGTGGGATGTGGGCACGGCTGTTAAGCTGTGTTGCAGAGGGATTTTCTTGTACCATGTCAGTGTCTTTATCATCTTACCCCCGGGGTTGTTTCATTAAAATGTTACAGCACAGACAGGAGGGAACTTGCAGAGATCTTGCTGCTTCTGCTGGCCGTGCTTGAGCTCACAGAATGCACTCTGGAGAGAGGCCTTAGCTTCCACGCTCAATGCCAGGGGAGGAATGGGGAAGTGTGTGCTTCTGAAGTGGGAAGAAGAGCCAGGGGGCCATCAGGATTGTCACCCTAAAGGATGTTCAGTGAGATTAAAAAAAAAATAAACTATCCATGTGTATTCCCTGCTAATAATTTGTAGCCCCGCCTCTCTCTCCAGGAAGAATATCATAAGTTGTGGTGGGTGGGCAAAAAATTGAAGCCCCCAATGTAGTGGTCTCCAGTGTGACCTGACTTCATGTGCTTCTGCACCAGGGGCTAGTGAACCCTGTATGCCCATGTGGTTTACCTGTGGGTGTTCTTACGTGCTTCTAGCAGGAACCAGAGGAAGTGACAAGAACCATGATGGCTGGGCTGGGCTCCCACCCTCCTACAAGGGGTGGTAAAATTTGGAAGAGATAGTGGACATGAAGACGTTGCTCCAAACTGTTAACCTGTTTTATACAAGGTAGTGATTGTTGTTCTCTTAGGTCCCCAAATATCTCAGAGTGCTAACCTTTTGGTTTTTTTTTTTTTTAAGTTTGTATCTTAATGTTTTTAAGTAGTCTTTAGTATAACTACCACTGCTGATTCCAGAACATTTTTGTCATCTCAAAAGGAAACCCCATGCCCAGCAGCAGATGCTTCCTGTTCCCTGTCCCCTCAGCTCCTGGAAACCACTAATCTGTTTTCTGTCTCTGTGAAGTTGTGTATTCTGTACATTTCATATAAATGAGATTAGATGATATGTGGTCTGATTTCTTTCACTTAACATAGTATTTTTAAAGTTCATCCTGGTTGTGACATAGCTCACTTCATTTGTTTATAGTCGAATAATAATAATGCATCATGTGGTTATACCACATTTGTTTATCCACTCACCAGTGGACAGGCATTTGGGTTTTCTTACTTTTTGACTATTGTGGGTGGTTTTGCTGTGAATATTCATGTGCAAGTTGATGGGGACAGGTTTTCACAGATCTAGGAGTAGAATTACTGGGTCATCTGGTAGCTCTGTTTAATGATTCGAGGCATCGCCAGCCTTGTTCAGAGTGGCTATACCGTTTCACCACCAGAAAAGTATGAGAGTTCTGGTTTTTCTACATCCTTGACGACATTTCCTGTTGCCTACCTTTATGGTTATAGCCATATTTGAGGGTGTGAACTGGTTTTGATTAATCTTTTAGATTTTAAAATAATAATGGAGGTTGCAGTCACCACTTACCTTTGGAAGGAAAGCCATGTTGATCGTCTAATAATATTTGATCATCGACTAATATTTGTAAAGTGCTAATTAGTCCTTTGGAGATGGTCTTTTAGGGAAGCAAAGTTGGTTTTTTAGCCTGGAATTCCTTGCGGAGAAGCTGTTGATGCCTTCTGGTAGCAACGTAGGTGAAAATTACAATGCTGTGTGTGCACCAGTGATACTAGGAGAGGATGAATGTACAGATGGGAACAGAGCCTGATACAAATCTGCTTCTAATTCTGAGGAACAGCCCTCTTCTTCCCTTAGTATGCAGTGTGTTTGAACTAATGCAGTGTCTGTACATGCGTGCATGTTGGCACACCATCTCCTGGAAGCAACAGTGAGATGTCAGTTCCCCAAACTCTCTCCTCTTCCATTCCTAAACAGTAATGACTCATTCAGAAAAATGTAGTCCCACAACCTTGGCAAGGAAATGGCTATTCTGGGACAGGCCTTTGGCTTGCATTAAGAAATGTTTTAAGAATGTGTTTGTGGGTTTTGTGTTTTGTTTTTTCTAGAGGCTAGAAAGAGGGATGTGATGACTCTTACCAGGCTCTGGAGGTCAGTGTGGGGGTTCTTGGCCATATTTCCTCTGCAGTGCTCGGAAACAACGCACTAGTCTTTAATTTTCCTGAGTTCAGCACCCTACTCCATCCCTGCAGCTGGTATCACAGGAGTGAGGGTGGGTCAGTTTGCACAGAGCCTGAAAGGGATCTCAGGGATCTCCTACTCTGTTTACTTTCTTAGTCTCCTCTGCCCCCAGTCCCCAGTGGCCCAGTCCCCTTTATAAATCCCCAATTGTCTCTTCCATATTGGATTGGATCCTAGAACTCACTCCTTCCAGAGGCAGCCCATTGTATTCTCCACTCTGGCTACTAGAAGTTTGTTTTCAATAAGGATTCCTAGTCTGCCTGTAACATCCACCTAGGTGGTCTGGGCTCTATCCTGCAGGCCACTCTCTACAATGTAGTTTGTCCCAATCTTTTATATGATGACACTTTAATTAGAGTATTTATAAACAGCCTTTATCCTGTGTCCCCACTAATCTGGTTTGCAGGCCAGATATTTCCACCTGTTCCTCCAGTGACCCCCTCTGAGTGTGTCGCATGCTGCTGGCCCAGAGCAGTGTATAGGCTTCCGGTTCCCACTGCCCTCCCTCCTTGTTACTTCTGTTCCTGAAGTAACATTCAGGATTTGAACACTGATTTGAACATGAACCTTGTAGGCTTTCATTGCAAATCACTCCTGATGAGAAGCTCATGGAAGGTTGAAGTGTGTGTGGCACTTAGACTAGAAATGAATAGTCTTTATACTTCATTTTAACAATATTTTTATTGTGAAATATATGCATGGAAGTGTGTGAAGGTGGACACAGTTTAAGGAGTGATAATATAACATGCATCAGTGTGTCTCCCACCCAGTTGATAAACATTGAGACTTGGGGGCTCTTCACGTGGCTTTTCCTGTTCTTTTACTGTCACCTTTGCTTTTCTTTTGGTGGCAGAAGTGTTTAAGAATATGTGTGTATGTGTTTCTGAATAGTTTCTTTAGTTTTAAGTAGCTTTGCCTGGTGCTGAATGTGATATTCTTAGAATCATTGCGTGTTCTTCTGTGACTTGCTTCTTCCACCCAGCAAAGAATCAGCTATGTTGACACCTGCAGATCTCGTTCACTCATCTTTCTACAGGATAGTGCTCCATGATTTGAGTGTATCACACATTGCCCACTTTACAGTTGTTGGGCATTTTTGTTGCTTCTGGTTTTTTGATGCATACATAGAAGTGCATCCTTTCTCTAGAGAACACAGGGCTGGTTTCTTTGGAACTGGTAGCCAGGCAAGAGAGCACTTCTTCACTCCCACTTGGATTGGTGGCAGACACTCCTTTCTACCCCTTGCCAACACTTGCTGTTAGACTTTTTCATTTTTGCCAGTCTAGTGGATGTCAAATGACATGTAATTTACAAATCTCTGATTGCCATTGCTGTTATGTTTTCATATGTTTATGGGCCATTTGTGTTTGTCTTTATATAATGCCTGTTGGAGTTACTTCTCTTTTCCTTGAAGGTAGGTTATATTTATCTAGTGTTTACCCTGTTGCCACTGTTCTAAGTAGTTTTGGATATATAATCTGTTTTTATCCTTCCCAGTGGAATAGGTGTTACTACCGTGACATCTGCCTCGCAAGTAAGGAGTCTGCGGGGCAGATGCAGTGTCTTACTCAGGCCCCAGCTGGTAAGAGCAGGGCAGGAACTGAACCTGGCATGAGTTTGCTCTTAACCACAGTGTGGCTGCTGAGTTATTTATCTGTTCTAAGTGCAAATACCTTGCTTTGGAATGTGTTGTAAATATCTTCTTCCAGTTTGTGGATTGGCTGTTTCCTTTCTTTTTAGTGTCCTTTGATGAATAGATGTTTTCTAAAATTTTGATGTTGTTGAACTGAACACATTTTCTTTTTAAATTAAAAAAAAATGTTAATGTTTATTTATTTTTGAGAGAGAGCATGAGAACAGGAGGGCCAGAGAAAGAGGGAGACACAGAATCCAAAGCAGGCTTCAGGCTCTGATCTGTCAGCACAGAGCCTGGTGTGGGGCTCGAACCCATGAACTGTGAGATCACGCCTGAGCCGAAGTTGGACGCTTGACCGACTGAGCCACCCAGGCACCTGTGAGCACATTTTCTTTTATGGTGAATGTTTTGGGTCTTATTTAAAAACATCTTTTCCTACCCTGGAGCCTTAACATTAACTTCTAAAAGTTTCACAGACTTGCTTTTCATATTGAAGACTTTAATTCGTCTAGAAATAATTTTTTATATGGCATGACGTAGAGGACCATTTTTTCCCCTACATAGATAATCCAGTTTTGCCAACACCATTTATTAAATAGCTTAGGCTTCCTCTGCATGATCTGTAGTACCCGTGCTCATAAATCAGGTCATCTTTGTGTGGTGCTTTTTCTGGACCGGAGCCATTCCTTCCATCCATTTGTCTATTCCTGATTCCATTATATGTTCATAATTACTATAACTTATTTAAAGCCTTGATATCTAGTCGGACAAGGGGCTTTGCTGTCTCTATATATTTTGAATCTTGCCAAGTACTTCAAAATTGTTGAGATTTACATTAGAAATACATTTGAACTATACATTAGAGACAAAATTGCAGCTTTTCTGAAACTTTCTACTCAAAAACATAGTACTACTCTCAATTTGTTTATCTTTAATGTCTTTCAGTAAAATTTCATAATACTCTCCATGAAGGGAATGCACATTTTTTGTTAAATTTATTACTAGTACAATTTATAACAGCAAGAAAAATATAAAGTATTTTTAGAAATTCTGTGTTCTAACTGCTTGTTGATTATGTATAGAAAAAGTTGATGGGGCACCTGCGTGGCTCAGTCATTTAAGTGTCTGTCTCTTGGTTTCGGCTCAGGTCATGATCTCACAGTTCATGAGTTTGAGCCCCTCATTGGGCTCTGCGCTGACAGCCCGCTTGGTATTCTCCTCTCTTACTCTCTCTCTGCCCCTACCCACCCCTTCTCTCTGTCTCTCAAAATAAATAAGAAAACGTAAAAAAGAGAAAAAAGAAAAACAGTTGACTTTTATATTTTGGTGGTGGTATCCAAAAACCTTGCAAATCTTATTAATTCTAATCATTTCTGGGTAGTAATTTTGGGTTTTACATAGATGATCGATCATACCATCTACAAATTATTGTAGTTTCATTTCTTTCTTTCCAATCTTTCCCCCTTTCTCTTTTGTCTGATGGCATCCCCAGTGCAGTGTTGAATAGGAGTGATGTAAACAGCATCCTTGCCTTGTTCCTGATCTTTGAGGTACCGTATTCAAGATTTCCCCACTCAGCTTGGGGTTTGTTGTGGTGGTTTTGTTGATATTCTTTATCAGGTTAAGGACGTTTTTCTCTGATTCAGTTTATTCAGAGGTTATTTTTAAATGAAAAGTCAAATTTGAATTTTGTTAAATGATTTTTTTTAAAAAAACTTTTGAGATGGAATGGTTTTTGCCTTTCAATCTTCACTGTGACAAATGAGTAATTTTTCTAATTTTAAACCAATCTTATATGCCTGGAATACCCAGATTAGACATGACGTGCTATGTTTTTTTTATACATTGATGGAGTCAGCTGGCAAATCTTGTTTTTAGGAGATCAGAGCTTTCAGTGCAGCTGGCGTGTTTTTCATTCTTGCTTCTACTAAGGGGGGCGCCTATTAGCCAAACTTTCTTAGGTAGCTCTGAGTAGACATCCCGCTGTGAGTGGAGCCAAGACTTCACAGCCTACCGCTCTCCAGCATCAAAACAGTTCAGCAGAAACCTCGCAGTAAAACGGCTTTGGTGCTCTCTTCCCGGGGTTCCGGGGTTCACTCTTGACCTTTGCGTAATCCTTCTTTGTGTCAGCTCAGCCATGTATTTCTTTCTCTTGTTATTGTAGATACTTTCAAACATACACAATAGTGGAGGGTCTAGTAGAACGACCCCATATATCCAGCATCCATAGTTTATCAGCGTTTGCTCATCTTGTTTCATATCTCCCTCCAGTTTGTGTGTTGTATGTGTGTGCAATCTTTCAAAGCTAATTTCAAGCATTATATCACTTCACCTGTAAATACATCAGTATGTTTCTCCAACAGATGAAGTCTTTTATTTTAATGTTTATTTATTTATTTATTTTTGGGAGAGAGAGAACGGGGGAGGGGTAGAGAGAGAGGAGAGAGAGAATCCCAAGTAGGCTCTGCACTGTCCACACAGAACCCAGAACAGGACTCAATCTCACCAACCGTGAGATCATGACCTGAGCTGAAGTTAAGAGCTTGATGGTTAACTGACTGAGCTACCCAGGTGCCCTGAAGTCTTAAAAAACACGTTAACTACAATATCATCATAGTATCTTTTTTTAATGAAATTTATTGTCAAATTGGTTTCCATACAACATCCAGTGCTCATCCCAAAAGGTGCCCTCCTCAATGCCCATCACCCACTTTCCCCTCCCCCTCCTACCCCCATCATCATATCTTTTCAGAATTAACAATAATTCCCTAAAATCGTCCATGTGCAAATTTCCCAGATAGTCTCTAAAATGGCTTCTTTGTTTTTCTGAAATAAATCTGTTAGGGTCAGGCGTAGGCTAGGGTAAAGGTAAGAGTCAAGAACTAAAATTTTATCAGTCAAAGGCTTTATTGGGAACTAAGGTCTTGGGCGAGGTTCCGTGACTCAAGGGGAGAGAGAGAGAGAGGAGTCAGGGAAGTCACGCCCAGGTGTGGTGGGGTAGGGTTTTTAAGCTGCAGCGGTTCCGCATTTAGGTCCAGGTGGGCCTTTTTCACGTCAGGTCGTGCTGTCGCTGGTGATTGGTTGACCTTCAATTCGTTCTGGTTCGCCGCTAGGGGCTTTTCGTTGGGTTGCGCTGGCAAGATGGCCGTCCCCTCTACTGTGGTTCCAAGGACATCCTAACAAAATCCACATGTGCACTGGATATTCTCTTCTGGTCCTTTTCACCCAACAGTTCCCACTGCCTCTTCATGCCACTGATATTGAAGAAACCTAGTTGTCTGTCCTGTGGAACTTCCATGGTCTTGACTTTGCTGGTTAAATCCTTGTGCTATTATGTATCATGTTCCTGTATCCCCTGTGTTTCCTGTAAACTGATTTGATTTGATTTGTTTCTTTACTTGTTTGTTTTTTCCAAGAACAGTTCCTAGGAGGTGAACCTCCAATTTCAGCAATGCTTTTTTTAAATTTATTTTTTATTTTTTAAATTTGCATCCAAGTTAGTTAACATATAGTGCAACAATGATTTCAGGAGTAGATTCCTTAATTCCCCTTACCCATTTAGCCCATCCCCCCTTGCACAACCCCTCCAGTAACCCTCTGTTCTCCACATGTAAGAGTCTCTTATGTTTTGCCCCTTCCCTGTTTTTATATTATTTTTGCTCCCCTTACCTTATGTTCATCTGTTTTGTATCTTAAAGTCTTCATATTAGTGAAGTCATATATTTGTCTTTGACTAATTTTGCTTGGCATAATACCCTCTAGTTCCATTCACATAGTTGCAAATGGCAAGATTTCATTCTTTTTGATCAGCAATTCATTTTAAAGATGGTCTTTGTTCTTTTTAATCTAGCATTTTAGTTTTTCAGTTTGGAGGGTTGTCCAGGATGCTTAGATGGTGGTATTGATAGAAATGGAAGTCCAGAAATAGATTTTGGTGTATGACTATTGTCTATTTAGGTTATTGGTTGTACATTGTCCTCTGATCTGGCAGCATAATTCTCATCCCCAAATCTGTGTGTGTGTGAACCAGAGAAACGCATGACCACTCTGGTGGCAGGGAGGTGACAGTCGTTGACATGAGCACTAAATGCCATCCAGAGTTGGAATGTGGGAACATCAAACATGTGAGCTCACTGTTCCTGTTTCTACCCTCTGACCCAGGGATGGTGACCTGAGCCTGCTCCAGGATGTTAATGGAGTGGTCATGATAAGAATGTGCCCCTCCTTCCTCCCACATCCTTACTGGTCTCTGTTGTCTCCCTGGGGGTTTGGTCACATGTCCACAGAGACAGTACAAGCGACCACATTTCTTGTGGCCAGACTTGTCCTCTTCCTTTACCTCCCTTTCCCCCTGAAAACGTGTTCCTTTCACTGTTTTTCTAGCTTCTCTCATAATGCTGCCTGCCCACAATTCGTTGGCATTTCACCCTGCTCAGTCCCCTCTGTGCCACTAACTTCTAGGTCCAGTCACTGACCACGCTTTGTGGATTGTCTCTAAATTTTTCCATCTGAGAACCATCCTGGAGATTTCTGAAAGATGAACTCCTGATAAAAGGGCTTTGGCATGGAGAACAGGTCCCCATGAGGAACACTTCTGGACCCAAAGAATAAGGTTGATCTGCAGGAAGGGATCTTCACTAAGACTCTTCCAATGGATGTAAATCATTAGATTCTTTGCCCTGGGAGTAAAAACAAAGGGTTTGAGGTCATGACTAGAACCTATGCCTGTCCCCTCCCCCCACAGCCCAGCCTTCCTCTGGCATGTTTCTGAGATGGATGGCCCATTCAGCCTAGTCCTAGCTGACAGGCCAAGCCCAGCACAGGAAGCTTCAGCAGAGATGCTTACACCTCTCCAAGGCCTACACGAGGACTGTGCTCAGCTTGATTTAGAGCTGAGATGCAAGACAGCAGAAAGGAAAGTGAAATAAATTGTAGGAGCCTGACACAAACTAGGCAATAGGTACTTTTTCTTACCATACATGGGCCCAGCCCCCACCTTCAACCCACCTGTTCTGACATCTTTAGGCAGTTTTGCACTATATAGAGTGTGACAAAGAAGAAAGTTATATGAAATGAATGGTTTCCAAAAGTCTCTCTGGAGAGCCTTTTAACTTTGGGTCTAGATAAACCATAACATTTTCCAATGGGTTCTTGGATCTCTAGTGTTTGAGCCAGGCATTGATAAAGGGAGGCCATGAGAAGACAACATTCCTGGCCCTTAAGAAATATGTAATTTCATCTACATGAAGCAAATGGTTAAAAAAATTAAAAAGTTGCATATGTGATATATGTATAGGCTATCTGTCTTTTCCCACTCTGGGGCAGCTGAGGAGGTACTCTGAGGGAAAGTGCTGGAAAGAATGTTTTGTGCCCAGTTTCTGTCATAATGGAATGTGTGTGGTAAGTCTGCCAAACTTAGTGGCCCACAGAAAGAAGAATGTTGCCTTTTCCTCAATTTTGGTTTGCATTTCAAGTGTTGTTGCAAAGCTAAAGAAAAATGGTAAACTTCTCATGCCTATCTCTGTCACTTACCTCTCTTTTTTTTTTTGCCTCCTATGTGGCATGTCTCAGAAGTATCCAAGACTTTTATCTTGTAGATTCTTTAAAGTCATTATGTTATGTATATTATTAATCTACATAAGTATTCCATCTTCCTCACAAACTTTGTGAGAATGGGGAGTATGTCAGCCCTTAAACTGTTATATCTCTACTATCTCACCTAGTCCCTGGATGGATGGATGGATGGATGGATGGATGGATGGATGGATAGAGGGATGGATGGAACAATGGATGGATAAAGGTAGATATTTCAGATTGTGTACTCAGAATGGCAAATAGACACCATCACTCCCCAGCCCCTCCTGAGAGGGGTGTGTGTGTGTGTGCGTGTGTGTGTGTGTGTGTGTGTGTGTGTGTGTGTGTTTGTGATCTCACCCTGCTTCCCATCAACAAATAGGCTCTGTGTGAAGGTACTGTGAATTTCTTGCTTAGGGTCTTTCAGTCACCTGTCTCTGTGTTGCTTGCATCGTGTGTTATAAAGGAGTGCCTGGTAAATATGTGCTGAATAGAGGTCATGCCATGTATTAGCCGGTTCTAAGCCTTGTGTGAAAAGCCAGGCATTTGGAATCCTTGTAGCATCTGTGTTGACTTTGGACCAAAATCCAAAAAGGGCTCCTCAGCTTTTCTCTTGAGCACAAGAAGATGCTCTGTATCCTGATGACCAGAGGATAGTTTCTTCCTTCTCTCCATGCTCTGTGCCTGGATCTCTGTTTCCTGGAGCATCAGGAGTGCTAGTGTTTATGAAGCTGACATCCCCTGATGCTGTGCACAGATCTTCCCTCTGCCCCACAGGGCTGTGTGCCAGAGCAAGACTCAGGAATTAGCCATCAAAAGAGCTCATTTGTCATCAGTTAGCAGCTTCCCAGCCTTTTTCCCTGCCTCCTCCCCTCTGCCCCTCTTCTCTCTCCTCTTTTTGCGTCAGGAAGAAACTGATTTGAGTGTGAGCAGAGGAATTTTTCTAGGCCAGGAACATCACCCAGGCATTGCCTGTGTCCTCCTCTCCTGGGGCGCTTCCCCCAGAACCTGGACTGAATTTAAAATTGCAAACTCCAAGCCCCACTGACACTTCCCATTCTCTTCTGGATGTTTTTCCTCCATAATACCTACCGACTTCAATGTGCTGCATATAGGTAATGATTTATTTTACATACTTCTCTTTCCCTGTCTAAAATGTATGTTCCCTCAGGGCATAGATGATTTTTGTCTGTTTTGTTTCTAACATATTAGCAGTTCCTAGAACTGTGTCTGGACATATTAGGGGGCCAGGAAATAGTGGGTAGGCAAATGAATTGTATTAATAATGGTTCGTGAGCCTTTGGTTGGGACTGTGTGGGAGGGGCCGTGGCTCTCCCATGGGCCTTGCAGACACCTGGCCTGCCTGGAGAACAGGGCCGGGACTGCTTGCAGGTCTTTCTGTGCATGCCATCCACACTTAGCCATGGGTGCCAGCTGAGCCCAGTGGCAGGAGCCCAGTGGCAGCCCAGGACTCTGACTTTCCACTTCCTCTATGATGAGAAGACTGCATGATTTTTGCCAGTCTCTTTGGTACGTCTGTTTGCATGTAGACTGGCCAAGGCTGACTGTAAGCTGCAGGAGGAGAGGCTGTTCACTTCTAAGAGGAAAGCAGCTGTGGCCTTGTGCTCTCCCTCAGGCTGCTAGTGTCTGGCCAAGTTGGCCCCTGCTGGCCTCTGCCCTGTCATCTGTCTTCCATCCGCTGCCCCAGCTCTTTCCTGTGGGCACCTGTGCTCCTGGTACTATTCTCGCAGTAGGTAATGAAGGTGAGAACTGTAGCCAGGGCTGGTTTCTTGGAATCGGCCCTTCCCTCAGCCTGCAGCAGAACCCTGACAGCTGTGACGTGTGCTGCTGGCTGCAGCCTGAGTGAGGCCATAGAGACATGAAGTTCCCTGACACTGCCTCTCACTGCTGCCTGTTTCCAAGACCATGTGGTGGGACAGAGGGACAGGGCCTTCTCTTGCCCTGGCTGCACACTGGGCCACAAGGGCCCCTCCACTCTGCTCCTCCAGGACACACTATTCTGCCTTTAGTTCTGTCAGGATGCCCCGCTTAACTCTCCTTGTGGTGCAGAGGATGCTGGGGCTGCCCACAGTGGGCGGGATGTACTTGCATCTGCCAGATGGGAGGTGGGGGCTGAGCAGTTCTTACAGACCCAGGTCTGTGTGCAGCAGCTCTAGCACTAGTGTAGGTGGATAGGACTCAGGACCATGCTCTTGAATTTACACGGTATGCTAATTGTGTCCTTACAAATGTATTGAAGTATTTCTTGCTATGCAGAATAAATGATCAGGAACTGATGGGTTCTTTTGAGCTATTCCAATGAAATGGAAATAAAGTGTGAAAGCAAAGCCTTGGCAGTACATATCACCACAGCTTACAGAAACAAGTGCAGCCTGGGGTCCTTTATCCCAGCAGCAGGTGGGGTCAGGCTGCACCCTGGCCTGGGGCCCTTTGGAGGGTGAGTGTGCCAGAAACACGGCCTGGACGAAGTCCCCTCCACTTTGATTTCCTGTAGGTTTGACCCTTCCAGGAATTGGGGAATGGCCGCAGAGCTTGGGCACTGGCCCTGGAGCTTTTTCTAGAATACCACGGTTCTAAACTCCTGAACTCATTTCCTGATTTGAACATTGTTTAGAGCTTAGTCTCGCTGGCAGCCAGTGCCAGGCCTGTAACCCTGAGGAAAATGATAGCATTGCCTATGTTTGTCCAATTCAGGCATTCTCCTGCATGCAGTTGAAAATTCAAGTTAGGGTGATTAATTTTACCTTTAAAAATCCCTGGCTTCTCCTTATTGGACATGTCTTGTATCATTGAAATGTCTAAGAAACTGTAAGTGACCAATTTGATACATCAGTTTGGGCATCAGATTTTAAGAAAGTCAATCCGTTGTTATTTTGCTTTCAAAAAACACAAAATAAAACAGAGCCTGATTCTCCATTAACACAGACTTGAGGACAATTTGAGAGTGATCACATTTTGTTGGACACAAAATGAGAAAATGTATTTTGAGCAGCAAATCCCAGCCTGAAGACCAAAGACACCCTTTGCCTGTTTTTGTAAATAAAGTTTTATTGGAATATAACCACACCCATTCACTGAGGTATAATCTATGGAATCTAGGGCCGCTTTCATGCTACAATGGCAGAATGGAGTAGCTTTGTCAGGAGACCCTCTGGCCTGCAAACCTAAAATATTTACTATCTGGCTTTTTATAGAAGAAGTTTGCTGATTCTTGGCATAGAGGATAAAGCCTGGCTATGTGACCTTGAGCAAGTTTCTTAATTTTTTTGTGACTCAGTTTCCTCATCTATAAAATGGAGACAGTTACAATATTCAACTATTAATGTTATGTAGAATAAATGAATTAATAATTGTAGCATCTTAGAATAACTTCTGAAGGGTGGTGAATTTGTTAAATTTTAAAGATAGGAGCATGTTTCTAAGAGTTTCAAAAAGTCCAGCCACTCATTTAAATCTCAGCCAACTCTTCATTTGTGCACTGAACTTTTAAAGACCACTTCGTTGTTCGGATACCTCCGTCCCCCCTGCCCCTGCCCCTTGAGGCCTCCTGATGTTAAAGAAGGCTGCTCTGTGGGTCTGATAGTTTCCTGTCTGACTTTGCCCTTAGATGACTTTTCCAGGAAAATAGGGGTAAAGACTTGATTGTCTGGAGGAAGGGTAGCAGCTGGTGCAGAGAATGAGTAGGGGATGTGTGTGCAACACCCACCCCACCCCTTCCCAATGATGGCAAGGGCCCGTGAGGCAGCCACAGTTCCAGTGAGAGAGGCAGGGAATCCAGCAGGACCAAAACGGCGAAGCAACAAGAAGGCCACTTTTTCCCACTCATTTCTCTTTGCTGCCTCAGTCAGAATGTTCTATGCCACCTGCTTCTAGGTAGCACTTTGGAGGCAGAGTGCTTGGAAAGCAGGCAGACTGACTACATGTTTGGCGAGCCCAGCATTTTTATTGAGAAGTCTCTTGGTCTCTGTTCTCTTTTCTGTGTTTTAGGCTGGATTTTCTTTGGAAGTTCTGTGTTTAGTTATTTTTTATGCCCTCCCAGGCCATGTTTCCCGATTTGGGGCTTGGGGAACATAGTTTATATCACAGCACTGATGGCTCATATACTTGTTTATCATTCAAGTTACGGTTTTGTTTCTGCACAGGGTAATAATAATTACACCACTACTTGCTTCAGAAGTAAAACTTGTGTGTTCTCAGTGCAGACTCATCACGATGTTCTACAGCCTCATGGCAGTGAGAATGCCATCTCTGCCAGCCTTTGGCGTCACTCTGTCCCTCAGCCTGATCCAGAATGCTGGACTTGACTGTCTTGAAGCTGGAGCTATAGGGGCTAGGTGCAGCCTCTCACCTGCCCCAAACAAACAGCTCATCTCTTCCTAAAATGTTCCCTGTAAGAAGGAAATTTCTGTGTCCCTCTTTATCCTCTTCCTGTGCCTCAGTTTGCAAATGCAAAGCTCCTGACTGCACCCATCTCATTCAGGGACCCCCTGGAACTCCTGGAGCTGCATGGCCTCCCCTGGCTCCCTCTCACCCTTCCAAGGCCCCGTGCCCCCAACTTAGGGCTGCCCAGGGTTACCTTCTCAGTGACACCCCTCTAAGATTTCGACCTGCCCCCTTCCCACATTTTCTTGTCCCTTTCCCTGATTTGTTTGCCCCTTAGCACTTAACTTTCTAATCTCTCAATTTTGCTTACTATTTCCTTGCTTGTCCCTTTGCTGGAACATAAACTCCATGAAGGCAGGGACTTGTTATGTTTTGTTCACTACCCATCAGAAAATGTTTAGCGTAGATGGTGTTCCTCCTCCTAATTTTTGAAAATTCAGGCAGGCCAAGTAAGCTTTTTAATATTTTAGTAAAATACTGAGTATTTCAGGCAGGTCAAAAATCACTACTCGGCCAGGAAGCCGGCCAGCAGGAGAAAGACCCTCCCTTATGTGGGCGAAGAGGTTCCATGCTGGAGAGATGGTCTTTTTAGGTGGGGTGAGAGGATGACTAGAGACCCTGTTTGCACTTTAAAATGGGTTTACAAAATCACACTAAAGCATGCAGGCTTCAAGAAAGAGTTTCTCATAGATAGAATAGGTAGTAACCGGGGTGATTCTTCAGCATACATTTCAGAGCAAAGCTGCCGCCAGTACATTTCTCCCTCAAGTACACGGCTAACAAATGCAAAGGGCTGGCTGTGCACCTCCCTTGTAGTTTGCAAGCTGCTGTTGCATGAACCAGCCCCTGCGTGAGGGGAGGATGCCAGCCCTGGCAGTGGTCCGCCACGCTTAAACACACACTATGGCAGTGACTCTGGAGACCATTTGTTTGCTTCTCCTTAGTGAGAGTATTTGCATTAATCATTGATTTATGAAGTTCACCTGAAGTCTATAAAAGTGACTGACATCTAATTTTGTGGTGATTTCCATTACAAAGTTAGCCCAGCATTTTGTAAATAAATATCTGTAGTTAATTATTTCTGTAAGTCAACATGGAAATAACCAAGGGATCCCCTCTGGCTCCAGCCACGTTCATCAAGGCTCAGCCTACGTGGCTGCAGTGAGGAATTCTGCCCCAGCGTCTGCCTGTCCCAGGACACACTGTGGTCTGAGCCCCGCACAGCCAGACCTCTATCCTGTGTAGATCACAAATTGCAGAATTAGTATAAAGCAGGCAAATTCAATATATATGTAAATTAAGCCCAAACCATTAGCTATCCTTTGATTCATGCTTAATTTTTAAAAACCTAATAACAAACCCTATTTTTCAAAATGTTAATGTTCAAAATGTTAATTCAGGGCTTGAAGTTTACATACTTTTCTATCATATATCTAAGTGCCTGCAGCATTTATAGAGGGCAGAGAAAATCTACAAAAGGGTCTATGGGATGTTTTTTTCTGAGGTTGGCCGCACAATGTAAAGATTTCTAAGAACCTCAGGGCCTATCTGTAGTGAGAGGACCCCCAGTGGTCTTGTGACCCCCTTCTGCTCACAAGAAGACCAGACCCGCCCTGCCTAGGACCCCAGGCTCAGAGCCCACAGGGAGTTTGGTGTGTTTGTCTCCCTTCTGGCCCTGCCCCCATCTGCCCTGTGACTTCCCTGTAGCCAGGGGCCATGCCGCCTGGCATCGTGGCCCCCACCTCCCACATGGCAAAATGTGCTACTCACGTGGTAGTGAAGGATGGGGAGAAGGAAAGCAGGAATAGTTCTTGAGGTGCTGCCCTTAAACGCTGCGAAGGGGATGTGTGGGGCCTCGTGGAGCATGGCACTCATCCTTCTGTCAATGGGACAACTTTTCTTTTTATAACTGACTAATGTAGTATCATGGTCAAGTTTGTTTTGCTCAGGTCTTTGTTTTCACAAAATGTTCCTGTATCTGTGGCATGTGATGTTTTGATGTGGACATCTGAACAAACAGGCGATATGCTCCTTTCTGATAGTGTTATCATTGGGAAGTTATTTAACACAAATGGAAACTGTGGTACAAACCAGGTTCTGGGTGTTGGTATGAGGGACTGATAGCTGTTACCTTATTTATTCTCACAAGGTCCCTTGGAGAGAAGTACTTGATGATGCCCATTTTACAGATGAGGACACTGAGGCACAGGGCATCCAGTGTGTGACAGTCAAGTACATTGCAGCACAGCCACCTTCAAATCCCTCGAGGGTTGAGGACTCTAACTCTTTGCCCTTAAATAAAGCTGGATTCTTAGGGAAACTAATTTTTCTGCATGGATATTTACAAATACCTATTTTTCCCTTACTTGCTTGTATTACTTTTTCTTTTCTTTTTTTTTTTTTTTTTTTTTTGTGGAGGAGGGTAGCATTAAAACAATAATCTGTAAAAAAATATTTAAAGGTGATGTGATGGTTAGTTTTGGTTGAAATAAGAACCTGCAAGGAACCATCTACCCCTATTTTCCTTTCTGAAAAACAACAGATGTTGAAGCCTTTGCTTTCCTTCCTGACCTCCTGACCTTCTGAGGTAGTTGGAGATCCTGGTACACAGTGTGAAGCCCTTTTGACCCATAAAGGTGACTTTGGTTAGTGTCTTTCTCTTAGGAACCTTGGTGTAATATGTCAGACATAGCACTGGCCAGGACATCCCGGGATTCAGGCCCCAACAGTGGCTGGAGTGGAGGGGCTAGGGTTGCAGGCAGTGACCCCTTCATTCCCTGGGAGGGATTATATTCCCTGTCTGGGAAGCTGCTGGACAGAGACCACTTTTCAAGGTACAGACCATAGCCCTCATGCCAGGGCATGCTGCAGGACTCAGCCACGTGCTCCTGTAGGTAACCATTGTCCAGAATGCTTCTAGGAACATTTTGACATCATTGAGGATTATTGATGTGGTCTTGCCAGAAAATGGGAAAATGAGTACTTCTCCAAATTGGTGAAATGTAAAGATATGAACCCTTCTGGCCTCATGGATAATCAGTCCACCCCTTTCCTTTTCCTTCCATGTTTCCTTCCAGGTAATCATTGGCTCCCATGAGGCTCCTCTCCTGCTTTAGGAGCATTAGGAGGCAGGCTGGGGTTATGAGCTGGAAGTGGGTCCCATGACACTGAGGAACATCCTTGCCTTTCTGAGTTTTCCACAGTTATAAAATGGCAATAACAATTCCTACTTCACAAGGTTCCTGTGAGCAATAATCAAGTTACCTGGAGTGTCTGGCATGGAGTAGCCACTAAATAAATGGTCACATTATTTTTAGAAGGTGGCGTAAGTGGTGGGTTGATGCTTGGCTTTGGAAGTCAGACTGTCGGGGTTCCAACCCTGGTGTGCTGTTTCCTAGCACAGCTGGGACTTTGGGCAAATTACTGAATTCCATTGTGCCTGTTTCCCATCTGTAGAGTGTCAGCAATATAATACCAACCTGTAGGGTGGCTGTGAGGAATTGGCTGGACACACTGGGAGAGTTCAGGAAGCAGCACACAACATCCCAAAAGCTCAGGGGAAAGCGGCCAGTCCTTATGATGAAGGGGTAGCAGGAACTGTGGATGTCAGGATGAAGAACATCCCTTTGGAATCAAGGTGGAAGGGACTCCTGGGACCCTGAGCAGTGTCCAGAGACCCATGAGAAGGGAAAGAGAGGATGTCACAGCTGAGGAGGACACCTAGACGTTTGCCAGTTTTACTTTCACCCAGTGTGTGCACAGGTGCCAGGCAGGGCGTTGTCCTCACCACCTCCATCTGATACTACTTCCAGTCTATACTTAGGGGTCGTTATTGGTGCCTTTTCTAGCACCAGCATCCGGGATCCTGGAACATTTGTTTGCCTCAGCAAACAGTCTACGATAATCATTTTTATAGCACCTTCTTCATTAAGAAACCAAAAGCTCGTTACATGCCATCAATTTTATTCTCTTGACATTACTAGGAAGTTTAGAAGGACAGATTTTATTATCTCTGGTGTATGGGAAAATGAGGCCCTGCATATGGGGGCGCTTTGTCAAAAGGCACAGCACAAGGCCACCACCAAGCCAGAGCTGTCCCCAACTCCCAAATCACTGTTTTGACCGTGGAAATGTCAATGCCACTCTTAAATGTAGCTCATTCCCTGCTACACAGAGGGGCCTTGCAGCTGCCCACACCTTTTCCCTGGAATTAGTGGAAACCATGCAAGCATCTGACCTTGGGCCATTGCTAGCTATGAAGTTCCATTCCAGGGGGCTGCAGGCTTTTTCTGTAAAGGGCCAGATAGCAAATGCTTTTGGCTTTGTGACCCATAGGGACTGTTACAACTACTCAGCTCTGCTGTTGTAAATGGATGGGTGTGGTCACATCCCCATAAAGCTTCATTTACAAAGGCAGCAGGCAGGATAGATTTGGCCCCAGGGCCATGGTGTGCCAGCTCCTAATCTATGCTAATATTAGATGTTCACCTTCCCTTTCTCCTCTCTGACTTGAGAGCAAGAAACCCAGGTATGCAGTGGGCGGTTTATGTTTGAGGAACAGTTTGAGTGTGTGTACCTGTGGATGTGCTTGCGTACATACATACATGCTACCCAAACATGCCTCTTTCTGTACATAGTGTGAAGGGGGGTCTCAGGAGACTGAACTAGGTGTTCTAGTCTCTAAACAAATACCTACAATACTTACTAGATACAAGACTGCCTAGCCTAAATATAAGACTGCCAAGCCTAGGGTTAAAACTTCTCCAGGCAATCTAATTATCTCATGTTTTCATGATTGTCAGAACAGAATTACTTTTGATTTCCTTTATGAACCAGATGTTACAGGGCATTCTTCACACTTTGGGTAGGTCATAGAATGAAGCACAGACAAATGGGCTGTCACAGCTCCCAGAGTGGCAGGACCTCTAGAGCACCATGAGGACGCAGAGGCAGATGGTGAGGAGAGGGCCTGGCTCGCGGGTGGCAGGGGCGGTGAGCAGGCAGGGAGGAGGTCCACGGAGAGTTGGGAGATGTCGGACGGAACGTAGGTACACGTGTGTACAACAGGCTTCTCACAGGGATTGAGAACCTCATTTTGTTAGCCTTTGAACCTTTGCAAGCTCTTGAGTGGAAATGTGTTATGGAAATAAAGGAGAGCAGACTGGCATGGCAGCTTTGGAGGTTGGGGACTGGGGCATACACTGTTGTCTGAGGGATCATGCTGGGTGCTGGGCCAGAGCAATTTGGAAACCAAGGGGGCACAGTAAGCCTGGCTCCTCCCACAGGGGGCCTTGCTCCCTGCCCTTCAGCTGGCTGGCCAGGCCATTTACACAGTTACATTTTGCCTCTCCCAGCCAAGTGGGAGGGCAGGCTGTTTCTGCACTCGAGGAGACTCTGGGCATGTGCATTTTGATTTTAGTGAAAGGAGGCCATTCCTTGTCCCCTTCCCAGCCATACCTCTTGGTGGTGGCCTCCTTTGCAGCTCCTGGGAGTCTTCTTGTGTGGCTGTCTGCTCTGCCTGATGGCACACACAGCACTGGACCAGAGAACCCATGGAATTCTGGCCAGGGACCTTGGTCTTCAGGTCTCTTTGCTCTCCCTTTCATAGAACCTTCTGGTTTTCATTCCCAACCTTCATGTCCCACTGCTCCTTTCTTTCCTCCTCTCCAGAGTGAGGAGGTAGTCCAGGACCCCATGTGGGGATAGCTCAGTCACTGTGTGTCCAAGGCCCTCTGAGGGGCACAGTTAGGGGGGCTGAAGCATATGTTAAAGAGCAATGCTCCCTCACCCCTGCCACAATGTAGATAATCTGGAGTTGGACAGCACAAGCATTCCTGAGGAGCTTCACGGAGGGTGTCTTTATCTTTGCAAAACAGAAATAGAGAGATTGCTGATGAAACAGAACTTTGTGAAGCCGTTGTTCGACTAGAATGCAACAGCACATTGTAGCATTCCTATGGAAACTCTGTAAAACCAGCCAACTTTGAAAAACCTGGTGTTCAGAAATGCAGGTGTGCATGGTCAGAAGCTGCTCAGACTTCAAAGAATGCATGGGTCTTGAAGGGAGAAAGGGCACACACGCAGGCACGCATGCTCGACTCCCCTAGCCTGTGCTGACAGATGGTAGGAAGCTCCCTGGCACCCACGTGAGCCGGCCCATTGGGCACCAGTGGTGATCTTGTCCTGGGGGCCAGCAGAGGCACTCATGTTTTGGTGATGCTGGGGGTACTCTTTATTCCTCTTCATGTGAGTAGTAAAAAATGAGCTGCTGGTGCTGTGTATTCCCTGAGGACAGGGAGGAGAATGCTAGGAGATCTGATCATCACACATGGGACTCTCTATCACTTGGGAGCAAGCTAACTGTCTGAGACCTTCCTCAGTGTGAATGCTGAGCCAAGGCCCTGCCTGTGAGCATGTCGGTGTGTGTGCACACACATGTGTACATGCAGCTTCCCCAGAATTATCTTCACTCTCAGTATTTTCATTAATGTTGGCTATAAATCTCCCCAAATAGAAAAAAACAAAAAAAACCTAACTGAGCTATGTCATTGTTAGGAGCAACGTTTTATGTGACTGGTTTCTTAGTCTGCTTTCAGAAGACCTTAATCTGGATCCTACCTTCTCTCTACTGCACTTTATTTGATCCTGGTGTCTCTCGTTTTTTCCAGAGTAACATATGCAAGTAGCTTAGAAGTGGCTTCAGACCCTCAGAAGGGTGACGGAAGTCTTTTAAGCGTAACTTCTTTGAAGAGGAGTGGGCTGTTATGGAAAAGTTTTATTTCTTATGCCATGGTGGTTTTATTACAAAGTTATATCAGCTAATTTGAGAAGAGCTTCAAAGAGCCACATCCCTTTAATGGCATAAGCACAGCATTGCTTTATGTAGCACCATTCATCTGGAGGAACCCCAGGGGCTTCACACCTTCTGCATACAAATGATTCCATCCACCCAAAGTCACCAGGTGTCACTCAGGCAGAATGTGGCCTTCCTTAAATTTCACTTCTCCTAATAGCTCAGAATGAGAAGTTAAGCCCTACCACCTTCTAGCAAATTACCACTAACATTAGCGAATTGACTGCCAAAATGCAATATAGAACAGCACACAAACTTGAGAAGGGGTCTTTGACAAACTCTTGGAAAAGTAAAAGAAAAAAACAAAAAGAGAGAGAGAGAGAGAGAGAGAGAGAGAGAGAGATACAATTTCTTTTTAATCCTCACTAATCTTGCTGAAACATGAAACGTGTGCTGAACATGAAGCGGCTCAAGGCTGTTCTTGGCAGTGGAGAGTTTATGTCTGCATCACATGGTAACTGCTGAGGGGTGTCCTCACCCCACCTGTGCCTGGGAACAAACTGTGCATTTCTCTTTGGTTGCCCTGTTTGGTGAACCTCTGAATAAAGGGATGTGTCTTACTTGTCCGTAACCTGCTGCAGGGTCTAGCACGTTGCAGTGTTCCATAAATTCTTGGAAGCACGAGTATGCAAATACCAGAAAGAAAAAAATCATCAGAATAGCAGAATGAAAGGAACAAAAGTACAGGACGCAATGCCAAGCTTGTGATGATAAAAATGGAAAAAGGAGCTTGAATTGCTTTAAAATAAAACCCGGAATGTCCTGGTTGACGTGTGATGTAGTGACATCTCTATCACAAATTTAATTTGTGAACTAGAAGGTGGGGACATTCTGTTTCAGGATTTAATACCTGATAAGGCCAAGGAAATCATGGCTTTTCAAGTAATTCCAAACCTGAGAGTGTCTATGTTCTAATAGGAAATACATGAATGGTAACTTCTACAGTGGTACAGAATAAACACTTTGCCTTGAAAACTGCTTACAAGCTGTTGAAATCGTAAGTCACGCCTCTGATCCTCTGAATTAGTCAGGATACAGGCCGAGCTCCCCCAATATGGTGGCTTAAGTAAGGTACAGTTCCTTTTCCTCACGTCACAGTACAGAGATCTGTTTTACATGGTCATTCAAGGAGCAGGTTCCTCCTTTTGCTCTGAGTGGGACCTTGGAGTGGAAAAAGCTGGCTCATCTCCACCCCTCTGCCATTCAGGCTATGGAAGGGAGAAACAGGAATTAGGATTTCTTCTCAAATGTCATTATGAAATGGGGTCCAGAATTGCACAAGTTACTTTCACATGCATTCTGATGACTGTTATGACACATGGCCATGGCTATATACACATGAGGCTGGGAAATGAAGTTTTTAGCTGGGTGACCTTGACCCCAGTTGAAACTTGGAGTATTTTCACTGTCCAGAAGAAGGAGCAAGTGGATATTGGGGTGTAATTAGCTTTCTTTGCCACCTTTGTAGGCCCTGCGAGGCTTGGCACATTTATGGTCAGGCAGCCTCCCCTATGGCCCACTCACCAACCCTACAACATGCCAGGATGTATTTCCCCAATGACTGTCAACTTTGCCATGTCTGTGTGAGCCAGGCCCATGTCTGTGTCCAACTGTGCCCAACTCCAGCTCTGTGTCTGTGTCCAACAACTGTGTCTGTGTCCAACTCTATGCCTTTGCTTGGCCTGGTTCCTCCAGTTGTAATGCACTCCTCTTAGAGTAGTCATTGGGATTTTCCCCATTTATCTGGGCCCAGCCACTCCTAGCAATAGGATTTTTGACTATGTGGACCCTGAACCTCATATCCTGGGAAAAATAATGTGCAGGGGAAGCTCTTCCAGCCAGGGGCTTAGCCCAGGCCCAATCCTGGGGAGTTGGTTTGATTGGTCCATATGTTCATTCGTTCAGTAGGTCTTTTGAGCATGTGATGTATATCAGGCCAGAGGTCAGGGATGCAGCATCTGAACAAAAACAGGCACAGTATCTGTCCTCATGGGTCTGATAGTCCAGGGGGCCCTCCACTGGTAACATGAAATTAGAACCTGTGCTAACCACAAGTGTTGCCTGGGAAGCTCTGAATAAGAGAGAATGGTTTAGTCCTTAGAGTCTAAAAAACACAGATGAGTTGTTTGTCCACATTCTTCACCCCAGCTTGCTGGGGAATCTGGAAGAGAAAGACCTGGCCCTCCCTGCCACACTGCCCTCCCCCTATGCTCCAGGCCCCACTCCCAGGGAAGCCAGCGTGACTTAGAGCCTAGTCAGCAACGTGGTGTAATGGAGGCACATTTGTCAAAGCCTGCTGCTGCGGTGATCTCCATAAAAGATGGAGATGGTGCTGCTGTGCATGTGTGAGCACCCATGTCTCCACAGGGTAGAGCATTAAGCCCACAGTAAGATTTGTGTGCTACATCTGAGTAATGAGCCATGAAATTGACATTATAAGTTTTAATTATTATTAATGCCTTGCAGGGGTTGCTGGTGTTAATTATCCTGTAGGCATCCCAGATGCATTTCCATTTTCCTTTTATTTCTTTTCCTTAATGTCTTGAGCCCATAGAATGCTGGCTCAGTGACAACGTTTGAATAGGATTCCTCCAAAGGGAAGCACACAGTTGAAAGGTTATAAGGAGCAGAGAGGAAATGGCCACACAGAAACCCACTCAATTTCCTTGGCCTGGGAGAGTCCTCGCGGGTGCTGCCTCCAGGCCCTGTCATGGACTAATTAGTTAATCTTATAAAGAGCTTTGAAGATGAAAGGCGCCTTGGAGGTCTGAGAGTCCTAACAGTGAGAACCAGCAGGTTCCCACTGCTCTGTCCCTCTGAATAAACCTCCTCTTGGTACCATCCCTGACTTTTATTGTTGCCCTCAGAAATGTGTCCTGTGTCTCAGTTTTGCTCCCTTAGGTGCTGATCTTTGGCAGCCTGGGGAGGGGATTCTTAGATGGGCTCTCTCTCCCACTTCCCTTCTCTATGGCTCTCTCTTTCCCCTCTCCCTCTCCGTGCCCACCCATGGGCGCACACCGGAGCATGGCTGAGCCAGCCAGGCTGTGCTGTGTGCTCTGAGCCCCATGATCTGACCTCAGGTCATCAGGTGGTTGGCCCTGACTGGGCCTCCACTGCAGCCATGGTGAGGATGTGTGTAGACCACTCCTGCCCTGCTTCTGTGGCTTCAGATGCCTCTGGCCCCTCTGTTTCCCTGATTCACCCACTAGAACAACTGTTCTTTTGCTCCTCTGCGCAGAGCTGGGATCGGCACCCTTATCCTGGATCTCTGTGAGGCATGCTGGTTTACAAGTGGTGCCATGTCAGATCTGTCTGTCATTTCTGACTTTCCCCGCTTCTGGTCCTCATCCAGTCCCTATCTCAGGAATAAACTGAGCCTAGTTAAATGAACAGACATGCATGGGATACCTGCCATGTGCCAGGAACTTTCCTATCCTGAGGCCTCAGTTTAATAGGGGCTAGGGGTGTGATGGAGTAGAGGCTCCCAGACATTGGAGAGCACAGCCTGCTGCCTCTGGGTTTGGGAGGGAGAGCCTGGAGCCAAGGAGAGAGAAGCTCCAGAGGTTCCAGAAGCATGTGCTGTTTGTGTGCAAGGATGCTGGCCCCGTGGCTGGCACAGGGAGTGGGGAAGAGCATCGGGGGCTGTGGCTGGAAGCTGTGTTGAGGCCAGTGTCAGGGCATCCTGAATGCTATGCCGAGGAGCTTGGTGCCCCTTCCTCCGGGTAGTAGGTAGCCCCTGAAAGCTCATGAGCCCCAGGGTGACAGGATCAGCTCTGTTTGGGCATCTAGCCTCACAGTAGGCTGCCTGGGGCCAGGGACTTACTGCTGGAGGTTTGCAGTGGTGTAGGTGAGAGAGAGGAAGGACCCAGCCATGGGGGTAGAGGCATGCCTGGTGCCTCCCTGAGAGCCTTCCAGTGGGGTCAGTAGAACTTGAGGACTAGTGCTAAAGTCCTTCTCCCTAAAGGGAGAAGATGGGCACGGGGCGGGGGGGGGGACAGGGGACAGGACTGGCAGTGGGCCAGCAGTCCCTGACCAGAGTGAGGAATGCAGGGAGTGTAGGCTCCAGGGACAGCCATAGGATGTCCATTTTGAGAAGTCAAGTAAGCAATTAGATTGGAACTAAGTTCCCTTGGAACTTGGAAGAGAAGTTGAAAGAACAGAGAGAGGCAGGTAGATCTGGGCCGTGAAAGGGTTAGGGTTGACCAGGAGGTCTGGGGTCACAGTGCCCGGATGGATGGGGCCATACCGATTTTAGAGAGTCCTTGAGAGACCAGGGCCCCTGGACATCAGCAGTACATTCCTTACACAGCCAAAAAGACACACTACTCACAAACACCAGGCCTGGAGCCAGGCCACCTAGGTGAGAACAGCCTCAGGTTCTTGTCACTACTCCCAGGCCCTTCCGTGCACCCCAGGCAGGTCGGGGCCAGGATTGCACAGCATGCATGAGCAGTGTTTGTTTCAACTGAGTGGTAGAGCTGGTCGTAAGTGGGCCAGAGTGTGGATGCTGGCGTCCCCTGTGCATGGGAGGACGGGGAGCTGCGCATGTTCAAACAGCATGGCGGTGCACAGATGGAGGTACAGCCCATAGAAACAAAAGTGTGAATCTGGCCGTTCTTGCTCTTCTTCATTATCAAGAGTAGCAAAAATGACCAGCAACCTCAGTGTGTGTGGCTCTCCAAATACTGCTTTTGAGCACTTCCCTCTTAGTCGGCGGGGAGGGGGGGCGGGGGGTGGTGGTGAAAGGAAACAGAGTCTGCGGCAAAGTGAAGGTTTCCTTTCTGCACTGAACTGAGGCCCATTTTCAAGTGTGACTGTGGGTTCTCTCCTTACTGCCCCTTTAACACCTCTTACCTCTCAGTGGGTATCTCAGCTTCTCCATGTGCTCAATAGTGAACAGACTCCTGTCATGGAAATCAATGTAATATTTAACTTTTAAAGTTGTGATGGACTAAGTTTAAATAGAACAAGAAAGCTACTCTGTCTTTTTGTAAATTTAACCTCACGGGTTGCGGCAGGGATTCTGGGAGGGGTAATTATTTGCTGTCGGGGCTGCCCTGTGCTTGTAGGACGTTTAGCCTCCTCTCTGGCCTCTACACATTAGATGCCAATAGCACCCCACCTCCCAGTTGTGACAACCAAAAATGTCTTTACATGTTGCCACATGTTCCCCGGGGGGACAAAACTGTCCCCAGTTGATGACCCCTGGGCCAGGGGATGACTGGCCTTTGTGTGGCAGTGAGGTTCTTCTGGTGATTCACAGCCAGTAGCCCTTTCCATTCTTGTCTCATCACAGTACTTGTGCTGCAAATCACCCCTTTGCTTCAGCCCTGTGAAATTGGGGCCTGTTATGGGCTATTGTGCTTAGAGTACAAAGCTAGCCAGGATGAGTATTATTGGAAGCAAACTGATTTTTTTTCCCCTCATTGAGTTCTGCAACGAAAAATCCTCTGGTGTTACTGTTTAATTGGTTAGTGGTGGCTGTTTGTCAATTTGCCAGCAGGTTCTCTCTTAACTGCTGTCATTTGACATCGCTGAAACATAAATGCAGAGTGATTGAGTTGCCAACATGCTATTAAGTCCCCTACAAAGAGCTTTTCGATGTACTACTGCTTCAGGCTTTTGTGGTTCTATTGATTGATTCGAATACTAAAGAAATCCTTGGCATAGACAGCCCTGGTAAGAAAATGCAGCTTCTGTCAGGGAAATTGTTGGGTATTGACACAGGGACAGTGGTGGGTTTTCCTTTGGTTTTCCTCTGGCAGAGACTTGGCTTCTGGAAGAGCTTACTCAGTTGATGGGTGTTGCCTGCCCACACAGAAGGGCGGTCACTGGTCTTTATGAGACAAGTCCGGTTAAGTTGGAAGACCCCAGGAAGTGGATGGTGACATCGAGTTCAAGTTTCAGGGTAGTTTGACTGACTCCTTATTTCAGAGAAGCAGAAGATTGCCACAAATTCATTTTGGTTTCAGAGCCTGTAACTCACCATTTAAGGCCAAAGGTGGCAGATCACTTTTGAAATGGTTGGTTCATCTTTGACAGGATGACAAGAACATCCCTTGACATTAAGAAGATACTGTTTTATGGTCTTGAAATTGTACTTCTGGACCAGACTGCCATATGCATCAAAAAGCTATTTGTCATTGGTGTGTGTATAGGGCCAGGGCAGGGATGTTTGTGACAGCCAGGGACCACTTGTTAGAACTTCTAGTGCATTAGGGACCAATGTCCCAGGGTTGGCCTCCACCTTCCATGGCCAGACTGTCCCTCTGGGCTTGACGTCACAGGTGTATGCCATTGGTTGTAAGGCTGTGAGTGGGAAAGTCCCACAGTCAGTGTGGGTCCGTCCCCTTGACCCGGGAACCCCCTTGACACATATTCTGAGTTGTGAAGGTTCAGAGGTGCAGTCTGGAAAATCTTATTGGACAATAATTGTTGGAAGTCTGGCAGCTAGAAATAGCACTCAGTGGAGGACAGTTCAACATAGAGTAGTAGATGAGAATATTCCAGAGCCAGCCACCTGAGTGGGAATTCTGCAACCCTTACGGAAGTGAGGTTTTGAGCCAGTTACCTTCTCTCTCTCTCTGCCTCAGTTCCCTCACCTGTAGTTGATGACAATTTAGCTCCTCCTTCAGAGTTCTTTTTGGCAGAGTGAGTTAGTTCCTGTGGAAGGCCCCCCTCTCATGTGTACTATTTGAGGGGGGACTGCCATTACAGGGACCATCTTGTCTTGGCAGGACCATGGGCTTGAGTATTCCCATACAGGGCATCTGTTCCTTTGAAGTACTTCCCACTCTAGAGCATTCTATATATGCCCACACTGCATGGGAGCCCCTAACCTAGGCAGATCTAACCTGGCAGCAGGAAGGCCACGTTGAGTAACCAGATGCTATGTTTTGCTTTCAGACTCTTTCCCAGCTTCCCTATGGGAAAGCTCTCTACAGTTATGAGGGGAAAGAACCCGGCGACCTCAAGTTCAGCAAGGGCGACATCATCATCCTGCGGCGCAGGGTGGATGAGCACTGGTACCATGGGGAGCTGCATGGGGCTCATGGCTTCCTGCCCGCCAGCTACATCCAGTGCATCCGGCCCTTGCCACAGACCCCGCCCCAGGGCAAAGCACTTTATGATTTCGAGATGAAGGACAGAGACCAGGACAAGGACTGTTTGACCTTCACCAAGGTAAGGGAGGTCTCTGTGAACACTGCCACCCACCCTTCTCAATTCCCACCTTTCTGCTGATTTGAATTCTGGCTCCTTCCCGAGACACACTCTCTCTGCTGTGCCTCTGTAAGTGGGGAGAACAGTTGTTTCTACTTCCTGAGTTTTTGTTCAGTGGAAAGAGATGGCACGCAGCCTAATAGGTAGCTCCATCTGAGAGCTGACAGGGGGCTCTCTGGGTAACAGACACAGGACCCTCTGTTACCTGAGTCATGGTGTCTCAGTGACAACTCAGGTACAAAGGCATGAAGTCTCTCCAGGACTTGCAGGCCCTGGGAGAGGAGGCTTATCAAGGAAGGCTGCTGCAGAGATCCCTTTTGGCTCACAGGAACGTGGTGGTAGGACCCAGAAACCAGCATGCCACAGCTGCATCCTCTGGAGCACCAGAGGGCAGGTGGGCAGGTGTGCTTAGGGCCAGGATTGTCTTGGAGAGAGGGACTCTGGTTGTGACAAACTAAATAGCATTTACCAGCAGGATTGTCCTAGCAGAGCCCAGTGAGATGCGGAGGGGCCTGGTTGTTAGTCATCCCTGGCCTCTGAGGTTGTAAAGCATAGAGAGACCTGAGGTGGGGCCCTCTACACCTTGATGTTCCCTTCCCAACCACAACTGACAAGCTCCATTCTCATCTGTGGGCATGCCTCCTTTCTTGTTTTCACTCTTACACATACTCCTCTCTGTGCTGGGCAAGGCAGGGACTCCTGAAGCACTTATTTCTACCCAATGTCAGTAATAGCAGTTGCTCTTTACAGCTTTCCCAACACGCTCATGCTGTATCTCAACTGCAAGGTGGTTGGAGCCAATCTTGCTGATGTTGGAACCAAAGCTCCATGAGGCTGAATGTCACTCACCTGAGGATGGTGGCCTGGGCCTCTCCTTCTGCTTTCTGTGTTCTGTTTCCCATCTCTCCTGCTTCCCTCCCTCCACCCTAACCTTGTGAGTGTGTACACAGTTGTAAATAGCAGCTAGAACTATGAATCTTTGACTTTAAAGCCCACGTCCTTCCCACTTCTGAGAGGCCATTGTTATTTTCTTTCTCCCCATCTGCTTGGTACAGAACTTGGCTGTGGTACTGAGCTCTCTGGAGGGCTGCTGGAGTGCTGTGCACACCATTTTTGAGCAAAATTGGCATGTCCTGTGCATAGCTGCTATTTATGTCTTGTTCCATTGTTCAGACTGACAGTGAATAATCTATTTTTCATTCACGGATTCAACTCTTTCTTCCTTTCTTTCATCAAGGTGTTCTAATGTTAATTCTGATTGTCATCTGGCTGATGCAGCTTCCTGGGAAGCTGTATCCAGACCTTTTTCCCCCTCTCCCTCCTTCTTTCCCTTTCCATCCATCTCAGTCTGAGACTTAGAGTGGCAGGCTGTCTGGAGTGCAATGGCAGACAGAGCCCCTACTTTGCTCACTTCTCTGCCCAGTGGACTCTGGACAACGTGCCCAAGGAGGAGAATGCCCTGGAGGCCTGTGATGCTCTGTACTCTCACTAGTGACCACGAGTAGGGACCCCCCTCAACCTCTTGGGTTCTGGTTGGGCTTTGCTAAGGAGACAGACTCTGTTACAGCTCTAGGCTTCTCTGAGCTCAGCTTGCTCCAGGGGCAGACACAGCCATCCTTACAGAATAACATTAGAGGAGGCTATTTGAGCTAGGAGAGGTCAATTTGCATTGACCTCTGCAGAGCCCTAAAGCCCCCAGCCTCCTTTGATGTGAGCAAAGGCCTACCTTCACACCACCATCATAACTTGCTGTGTTCAATGAGCCTCTGCCTGGGACACTTGACTCCAGGGTGAATACCAGAGCCCACTGCACAAGAGGATAGGCATTTGCCCACCTATCAACAAGATGTGTCAGCCTCCAACTCTGCAGGGCACTGTGCTATACCCAGGGGACACAGACAGACCCGCTGCCCTCTAGAGCCTCAAGTGTAGTGGAAGAGGCAGGCAGTAGCAAGTCAAGAAATAAGTGTTCAAAAGTCAGCCTCAGAGAGCAATGCTGGTAACCCAGGAGCCCGACTAGGTATTTAGTGAAGTCTCCAAACTATTCAATGATAGAGCTTAATGTTTGGTATTTCAAAAGAAAAAGTAAAGTGTAGTCCTCATGGGGAAAATTAGAACTCAGGCCTCCTTAGACTCATTCTGTGGTTGGCACTGTTCTTAGTTATGATGATTGTGTCTGGGGTGTGAGCAGGCATCACTGTTGAGGTAGCTGCTGTGAGGGCTTCTGGGGAGATGATATTTGAGTTGAGATTGAGGAGCAAAGGTGCTAGGAACAAGAGGGTCTGGGGGTCTCTGGCTACGTAATGTGATGCTGGTCCCACAGGAAGCCAAGTATGAAGCACTCAGGGTGTTTTTCATGGGCTTTTATCCCTTGAATCCTGTGGATTAAGGTGGACAGTTAAAGATACCCAGGCGTGACTCCCAACGAAAATTGTTCTGTGACATCCACCCCCTACTATGTTCACATAACCTTTTCAGGAGCCCCCACTTTTGCCCTCCTACTTGGATTAGGGCACAACCACGCCTACCAAGTACCTGTTCTATTTGCAGCTCTCACCTCTAAACATCTTCAGACAAAGCCTCCGAAGGACATGGGTGATGAATCATGACTCTCTTCTACTCAGTTCATATTTCCTCTTACCCACGCTGCTTGCCTGACATTTTCCTTCCATGTGCATCTGACCAGCTCATTTTTTCCCATGCCCAGGATGCTGGTTCCATTTCTGACAGCCTCCGTTCATATCACACCTCAAGTAACTCAGGGCTTGGCGTCCTCTGGGCTTGGCGTCGCTGCTTCAGACCAGTTTGGTTTTGCCTGCGTGGAATGCTTTGTTGTTTGCGTGTGTTCCCCTCTGCAGTCAGCAAAGAAAGTGGGGTCTCTAAAATCCATGGATGGTGCTAGCTTACCTTTCAAAAGCATCATTGTGATGGGATTGGTTGGGTTTTAAAAGGCAGGAAGCAGCTGGATCAAAAGATTTTCACCCTCAGCGTTGGCTTTTGAACAGTCCTGTTAAAATTGCATTAATTAAAGTCATTCTAAAACCAAAGTCCTTGTTTCATTTAAGAAGAAAATGAATAATTACCTTTTGTAAATCAGCTATAAAAAGCATATTTGATAACTTCTTAGTAGTCTCACTCCAAAAAGCTGGGCACGTGCAAATAGAGACTAAAGGAAAGAAGTGCACTGTGCCCAGCGAAGCTCTGCTGGCTGCTCTCTTCCAAGCTCTCACGTGAGGCTTTAATGCGTGCTGCCCTCCACGTGCACAGAGAGGGAATGGGTTTGCTGGGGAGGCAAGCTGGGTGCAGGGATCCCACACCTGGTGCACCCTTGGTGCAATTAGGGATCCCACGTGTGACCTTAGGAAAACACTCAACCTTGCTGGGCCACTTCATCTTCAGGGCCAGGACACAGATACCTACAGGGGGCTGCTGAGGGCTAAGTGATCTAAGTAAAGAGCTAAGCTTAGGGCAGCAGACAAGAGGGGACCTTGAACTCCTTTCTTTTTATGGAAGCTTACTCCGTATTACCTTATTTTCAGTCAACTGCAAAATTCAGCAAATATGCATGGAGCCCTGACTATGCTATGTAAATTCCAGTTTACATGAGAACATTTTCCTCACCCTACCAGGGAGCTGTGCTGGATGTAAAGGGCCTGGGGCTGCCCTTTGGTGAATTCACTCTGTAATGCTCAGGAATCCTGAGAAGCTGTGAGATTTTCTCAGGTGGTGCCTGGCTGACCCCAGAGTCACTTTTGCACCCGGCTTACAGCAGGAACTTGAGGTTCTCTGTGTTGGACCAAACCCCATAGTGGGTGTGGCCACATGAGGCCACAGAACAGTGGACAAGGGAACAGTTCCCTTCCATGCCTCACCTCACACCCTCCTCCAGGGCCTCAGGGATGCTCTGAGTTGGCAAAGAGTTGTGTAAAACACTGCCACACTGTTGAGGTCACCACAAGACCCTTCCATATGATCTTATTCTGCTGAATATTTAATCATCACTTCCCAAAAGTGTGGGACTTCTCTTTTATGAGAATGAACCCAGCATTAATCCTAAACTGTGTTCTTCTGATACAGGAGATAGGCTTAGATAAAAATTAAGTGTAGAAAGTTTGGGCTGTAAAGTCAGGTAAACAAGGATACAAATCATAACACTTTTTTATTATTACATGGTAGCTTTGGGACATTTGCTTAGTCTGTGAGTCTCCTTTTTTAACTGTACAGTGGAGTTGATAATAGGATTCAATGAGCAAAGGCATTAGAGAACTGAGCTCAAAATAGGCATTCAATAAATATTTGCTTTCTGTGCTCTGCTTACTCCCGTTTCAGGAAAAGGTGAAGTTTGGTCAGATACTTATCACTTTCTATGTTAGCCCAGAATGCGCACAGGAAAAAAAAACACCCTAAGACACACACTACTTGGAAAGCTGAGAATTTGTCTAGTGGGTTAGACACTTATATTTTGGTGGCTCAATCTCAAGGGGGTGTGAAATCTCGGCCCTGGGTCAAGACTGCTGTCCCCATTGCTGGGCACCTGGGCCTTGGCATATCTGCTTTCTCCTGAGGGGCAATCTGAAAAGCTTTCAGGGCTAGAAAGACTCAGGAAGCTAAATGGGATGAGCCTCTGTGCAGCCTTCCTCAGAAGTTACCAAACAATGTCCGTCACCTTCATGGCTCCTGGCTCCCTCCTTCCGGTTGAGCAGTAGCCCTATAGTCACCTCTGAATGTCAGCTCCACCTGGGTAGAGGAGGCCCCTTTACTAAGGGAACCAAACCCGCATATGGAGGAGGTGGCTAGGAGGGCAGTGGCAGCCTGGGGGCTGCTGAGGGATGTCCTTGCCCAAGCCCTTGTTTGGACATCCAGGCAGGAGTCAGAGAAACTGACAGGGAATCTTATATATTTGAGGTGGAACATGGGGTGTGTCTGAAGCTTTGTTAGGAGATATCTTCAGACCTGTGCAAAATGCGAGCTCTTCCCTCAGGACTAGCCTCCCAACCAGTATGCCCTATCTGGCTCACTGTGGGCACCCCCAACTTTTGTACCCTCGGTGGCTAGAGTGTATGTACCCCACCTCTGCTCAGAAACCCCCTTGGCTTCCAGTCTCCTCAGAGCCAACATCAGAGTCTATACTGCCTGCAAGATCCTACCTGACCCAGCACCCACCTCCTTCCCAGACTTAGTTCCAGTCTGCCTCTGGCTCACTCCACTCCCAGCCATGCTGACCTCCCAGCCCCTGTCCCTCCATCTGATCCTGCTGGCTCCCCCAGGGCCTCTGTAGCTCTCCCCATGGCCTGAATGCCCTCCCGACCTGTCTTCACATCCCTCAGAGTGGCCCCTGCTGATGGAGTGCCCTCAACTACTACTCCACACCCCCATTTTCTCCTCCTGACAAGGTAGTGTGTATATACTACAGACAGTTGTCTGTCTCATGGTCTCCTGGCTGGAGTGCAGGCTCCCTGAGGGTAGCCATCCTGCATTTACTAACTGCCTATCCCCATCTTGGGACAGTGAAGGGCACATAGGACTTTGAATACATATTTGACAGGCTGAGTACAAGCACTCTGGCTTGGCCTGAGCAAGAGGTAAGCTGTACTTGCTATGGATAGTATAAATTTATTTTTGTCCAGCCTCCTTGGTCCATTCATTCATTCATCAGATGTTTATTGACACTAGATTGTGTTCCGGGTGGGCCAATGTGTGGGAACAGAGTCCCACCTTCAAATGCTCACAGCCCATAGTGGGAAGACCAGGAGAGGGATCATCACAGCACCTGAGCCTCTGCCCTGCTGGAGAGAGTGTGTATGTGTGCATGTGGTATGTGTGCCCCTGATGTATGTGGGTGTGGTGTGCGTGTGTGTGCATGTAGTGTCTGTGCCTGGGATGTGTGTGCATGTGTGTGGGGTGGTGCATGATGGGGAGAGCTGCAAGCACTGAGGAGCGTGTGACATCTGACCTCTGGCCTCTCCACTTCCACCTGGGCCCACCCTGTGGCTGCAGGCCAGACTTCCTCGAAGTGTGCATCTCTGTCCTGGAGCTTTGCCTTTCTGTGAGTGGTTCCAGGCCGCTGGCAGCCTCTGGAATTGAGATGGGGTGAGCAAGACGGGACAATGGGAGAAGGCCCCCTGACTTCTGGAACATCATGGCTCCCTAAGTCCTCAACAGCACATCAGGGGGTTAATGGCAGCAATGAGTCTGTTAAGAGCCTCACCTAGAACTGCCCAGAGGAACAATTTTGTATTATTTCTACAACGAAAGGCTGAGGGAGTTTTTGAACTTTTCCCTTTTTAATTTCCATTTTTTCTGATAAGCAGTGATTTTGGCACCCTATCTATGGCTGGCTTGCGTTCTGACAGGGAAGGACTCAATGACAGGGTCCCCAGTCATGCTGCGGTGAGAGGTGGCTATGCCCATGGCCGGCTGAGCAGGCAGCCAGCAGTGAAAGGATGAAAGGAAGGGCTCCCTCTGGTCTGGCTCACACTGCTTCTCAGAAACCACTTTGAGTGTGAGTGAAAGGAGAGTGGAAGCACTCGAGTGGCCCTCCAGAAGTACCTGCTTGCTATTCATAGCCCTTCAGGATGTTTCTAGCTGCTTTATATGTGTTGTTGCCACACTGGTCATTTAGGAGAGGAAAATATTAGGTCCTCAGAGGTTGGTTTATCCAGACTTGCTGAAGGAACTCTCTAAGGTTTTCAGTGGACATGATATTTCAGGCTGAGCCCCTGATGTGTAAGCTATGACATTTATGGAGTTGTATTTCTGAAACAGTATTGAAGGACAATGTGCTCAGCCAGTCAACTTCAGTGGCATCCAGAGGGCTTCTGTGTGGACACAGGCATACCACTCTCCCTGCTCTGCTACACAGCTTCTGTTCTTAACAGAGCCCCTATGCCTGTAGATAGCAGACTTTGGGCAAATTAGGTAAATGAAGTAGAAATGCAGTTTGAAGGCCCCTTTTAGATGGCATGACTACCATGGTACCTGAATCCTTTACATATGTATTACCCACTGAGCCTTGGGAAGAAAAGTGATATACTTTTTTAATAATCATGTTATGTTCATAGCCCAGCCTTGACATCATTTAGGACCACCCCGAGACCGCCTGAACGCAAAGGAGAGCCACTGTCGTATGAAAATGGCATTTGGTATATTTTTAAAGCTTGGAAACTCAGAGAGAAGAGTGAAAACAGCATATGGAAGTACAATGCCCCACAGCAAGTAATAAGCACCTCACACGAAACATGTAAATGAAATTGAGTCATGCATCTGAAAGTGAATGATGTGGTGGGAACAACTTTTTCTCCTTAAAATCCTCAGATGCTGCCATATTGGCCCAAAACTTGTCTGCCCCTCCTGACTATCAATGGTATAGATTTCGTTTACTCATCTACATCAAACAAGGGTTGATAAACCAGTGCTTGCAGGTCAAATCCTACCCACCTGCTGCCGTTTGTGTAAATAAAGTTTTATTGCCACACAACCAGACTCCCTCATTTACATGTTGTCTCTGGCTGCTTTCATTCCAAAACAGAAAAGTTGAATGTGTGACAGACACAGTACAGTCTCAAAATCCTGAAATATTGGTGATAAGGCCCTTAGAAAGGTTTTCTGACCTATGACATAGAGCACAGCACTATGGAGGGCAAGCACACAGTGGTTCCTTGTGCATCCCACTCAGCATGGCTTTGTTCTGAGGCCACCAGCATCCCACCACATTGAGTGTGACATGCAGGGGATGCCATTCTTTACAAAACAGCAAATGAAAACTCAGGTCCAAACCATGTAGATCAGTCTTGCCATTGTCCTATGAAAAGCCCTTGTAGTGTTTGAGGATGGAGTAATTCTCTATATTCCAAAGAGGCCACAGAGCAGGGATTTCACCCTTTTCTTGTCCTTCCTAAAGCACTGGCTCCAGCTTTTTGAAATATGACAGTAAATCAGAGACCTGATGTGATCTACGCATGAAAAAATGGTCATTGTTACCCTCGTCCTGCATTGGTGGCAAGAGAAGTTATTTCTGTTTCCAAAACACACCCGATCTCGTGCTGGTAGCTCTGGCATGCTAGAGTGAATTTTCTCATTGTCCAGCACTCATATGTTACTCTTTGGAGGTTGTCTCCATCGTGAGAGTTTGGTTTAGAGGCAGAGCTGTGGGAAACCTTTCTCAGCACTCCTAGCTAGGCAAAGTTAGTTTTTTTGTGTGTACGGAGAGTGACTGGCTCCCTGAACCCTCTATTCTCCCAGCCCAGTATCCCCAACAAGATTTATGCCAGCTAAATAAGAGTGTTATGGATCCTGCCACTGCCATGAAATCCCAGCCAGCTGCAGGACCAAGAATTGCACCCCCCCCCCGCCCCCCACCCAGCCACATCAATATTTGAGCCAGGTCAGAGACCTGCCACAAGGTACCACCAAACCAGAGCTGGGACTACATTGAATTGGCATCTGATGGGAAAATGGGGCTATGCAGGTTCCACTAACCTCACAGTAGCACACTGACAGAGTTGGATTTTTACCCCACTTACTGCATTATGCTGGGATTTCACTGTATGTACATTTATTGGATACTGTCCATCTCTTTATAAGCATACCTCCTCCACCAAGTGCCGATCTTTTCTTGGGAAGGGTCAGCTTCTTCCTCATGCCTGGCTCTTAGGGGATGCTTGCATATTGGTAGCCACATGAGGAACAGGTTGGCACTGTGTAACACTTGGAATGATGACAAAGCCCCTGGCCAGAGAGAGGACACTCATTTGGGAATAGCTCTCCCTTATGTGGAGCTGTGTTGGCTTCTCAGTAACTTGGAGCCCTTGGTGTGTATTCTACCCTCCCAGGTGACTCAGAATGAGTCCAGCTTTTCAGTGTGGTAATGATGCCAAAGCTGGAAGACAGTAACCATGCCCCCCACCCAGCTTTCTCATGTCTCAGGCTCAGTGATCCCACTTTCTTCTCTGGCTTTCTGTGACTTGATTTCAGAGTGTTCACATAATGGTTGGCTTCCTCAGTATGTGAAGTCCCTTTAGGGATGTGTTAAGACCAAATGCAGTACTCAAGGTGTGTTGTAACTTGTCTATACTTAAAAAAAACCTTTTAACCTAAATAAAGCATATTGCAACAGTAAGTCCACTAATCAAAATTGTGCAGCTTGATGGTTGGAAAGAAAATCCTTATACTCACTACCTAGTGGAGAGATGGTGGGATATTGGCATCCCAGTCCTTCCCTCTTCCCATGGCCCTAACATCATGGATGAGTCATGTCTGTTCTTGAAAGTCAAATAAATGAAACATGCAGAGTATATTTTTGAGTCCAGTTTTGTGTTCTCTCAACATTACATTTGTACACTCCATCTGTAGTGTTGTAGGGTGCTATAGTTTGTTCATGTTCATTTCTCTGTGGTGCTATTAGTTTTTTTTTTAATAGACTTAATTTGTAGAGCAATTTTAGTTTTACTCCTGAACTGAGCAGAAGATACAGAGATTTCCCATACAACCTTAGCCTCACACATGGACTGCCTTCTCCACTATCAGCATCTTTCACCAGAGAGGTACATGTGTTCCCATTAATGAACCTCTACTGATACATCATAATCACCCAGAGTCCATCGTTTACATTAGGGTTAACTCTTGGGGTTGTACATTCTGTGGGTTTGGACAAATTTATAATGACATGTATATCATTATGGTATCAAATAGAGTATTTTCACTACCCTAAAAATCTTCTGTGCTCCACCTATTCACCCCTTTCCTCCCTACTCCCCAATCCTTGGCAACCATTGATCTTTTTATTGTCTCCATAGTTTTGCCTTTTCCACAATGTCACATAGTTGGAATCACTTAATATGTAAACTTTTAAGATTGGCTTCTTTCACATAATAATATGGACTTACATTTCTTCCGTGTCCTTTCGTTGCTTCGTAACTCACTTCTTCTTAGCACTGGATAATACTCTGTTGTCTTTATGTACCAGTTTATTTATCCATTCACCTACTGAAGGACATCACTTGACTATTTCCAACTGTTAGCAATTATGAATAAGCTGCTATAAATATCTTATGCAAGTTTTTGTGTGGACATAAGTTTTCAACTCCTTTGGGTAAATACTGCTGGATTTTAAGGTAAGAGTATGTTTAGTTCTGTAAGAAACCACCAAACTGTCTTCTGAAGTGGCTGTATGATTTTGTTCTCCCATCAGCCGTGAATGACTATTCATGTTAATCCACATCCTTGCCAGCATTTGGTGTTGTCAGTGTTCTGGATTTTGGCCATTCTAATAGGTGTGTAGTGACATCTCGTTGTTGTTTTAATTTGCATTGCCCTAGTGACATTTGACATGGAGCATTTTTTCATATTTGTATTTGCCATCTTATATCTTCTTTGGTGAAGTGTCTGTTAGGTCTTTGGTCCATTTTTAAATTGGATTGTTTGTTTTCTTATGTTTTTGAGTAGGCTCCACACCCAGTGTGGGGCTTGAACTCACAACCCTGAGATCAAGTGTCATATGCTCTACCAACTGAGCCAGCCAGGTGCCCTTGTTTTCTTATTGTTGAGTTTTAAGAGTTCTTTGTATTTTTTGAATAATAGTCCTTTATCAGATATGTACTTTGGAAATATTTTCATGAGTCCATGTCTTATTTTTTATTCTCTTCACAGTGTATTTTGCAGAACATAAATTTTTAATTTTAATGATGCCCAGCTTATCAATTCTTCCATAGTCTGGTCTTTGATGTTGTATCCAAAAACTCATCACCAAACCCCAAGGTCATTTGGATATTCTCCTATGTTATCTTCTAAGCGTTTTATATTTTTGTGTTTTACGTTTATTCTGTGGTTCATTTTGAGTTAATTTTTGTGAAGGGTGTAAGGTCTGTGTCTATATTCATTTTTCACATGTAAGTGTCCAATTGTTTCAGCACCATTTGTTGAAAAGACTGTCTTTTCTCCATTATGTTGTCTTGTTCCTTTGTCAAAGATCTGTTGACTGTATTTATGTCAGTCTAATTCTGGATGCCGTATTATGTTCCACTGATCTACTTTTTTATTCTGTTACCAATACCACCCTGTCTTCAGTACTGTAGCTTTAAGTAAGTCTTGAAGTTGTATAGTGTCAGTCTTTGTTCTTCTCTTTCAAATTGTGTTGGCTATTTGGGTCTTTTGCTTTTTCATATAAATTTTAGAATTAGCTTGTCAATATCCACAAAATAACTTGCTGAGATTTTGAATGGAATTGCATTAAATCTAGAAGTTGAGAAAAACTGACATCTTGACAGTGTTGAGTCTTCCTATCCATGAACATGGAACATTTCTCTATTTTGTTATTTAATTTTATTCATCAGAGTTTTGCAGTTTTCCTCATACAGCTCTTGTAGGTATTTTGTTAGATTTATACCTTAGCATTTCATTTTTTTAGGTGCTAATGTAAATAGTGTTGTGTTTTTAGTGTCAAATTCCACTTGTTACTAGTATGTAGAAAAGTGTTTAATTTTTGTATATTAATCTTCTATCCTGCAACCTTGCTATAATTGCTTATTAGTTCCAAGAGGGTTTTTTTGTTGATTCTTTCAAATTTTTTACTTAGACAATTATATCATCTGTGAACTAAGACAGCTTTATTTCTTCCTTCCCAATTTGTATGCCCTTCATATCTTATTGCATTAGATAGGATTTCCAGTATGATATTGAAAGGCCGTGTTGAGGGGGAAAATATTTTGCCTTATTCCTGAACTTTGTGGGAAAGCTTCTTGTTTCTCACCACTGTGATGTCAGCTGTAAGTTTTTTGTAAATGTTCTTCAGAAGCTGAGGAAAATTTCACTCCATTCCTAACTTGCTGAGAGCTATTTTTTTTTATTATGAATCAGTGTTTGATTTTGTCAAATGCTTTTTCTGCATCTATTGATGTGAAGATGTGATTTTTCTTCTTTAGCTTGTTTATGTGATGAATTGCATTAATTGATTTTTGAATGTTGAACCAGAGTTGCATATCTAGGATAAATCCCATGGTCATGCTGCATAATTCTTTTTATACTTCGTTGGATTCAGTTTACTAATATTTTGTTGAGGATTTTTGCATCTATGCTTATGAGAAATATTGATCTGTGGTTTTCTTTACCTGCTGTGTCTTTGTCCGGTTTCAGTATTAGTGTAACGGTAGCTTCATAAAATGAATTAGGAAGTAGCCCCTTATGCTTCTACTTCTGGAAGAGATTAGTAGATAATTTGGTATAATTTCTTCTTTAAATTTTTGGGAGCATTCACTAGTCACTTCATCTGGGCCTGGTGCTTTCTGTTTTGGAAATTTATTAATTATTGATTCAGTTTCTTTAAAAGATACAGGCCTATTCAGATTGTCTATTTCTTGTATAAATTTTAGCAGATTATGTCATTAAAGGAATTAGTTCATTTCATTTAGGTTATCAAATTTGTGGGCATGGAATTGTTCATAATATTACTTTATTATCCCTTTAATGTTGAGGATCTATAATAATGTCCTCTCTTTCATTATTGATATTAATAGTTTGTGTCTCCTCTCTTTTTTTATTAGCCTGGTTAGAGGTTTATCAATTTTATTGATCTTTTCAAATAACCAGCTCTTGGTTTTGTTGATTTAATTTATTGATTTCCTATTTTTAAATTCATTGATTTCTGTTCTAATATCTATAATTTCTTTTCTTTTACTTGCTTTGGATTGAATTTGCTTTTTCTTGCTCTAGTTTTCTAAGGTGGAAGGTTAGATTATTGATTTTAGATCTTTGTTTTTTTCTAATATATGCATTCAATGTTATAAATTTCCCTCAGCCCACAATTTTGACAAGTTGCGTTTTTATTTTCATTTATTTAAAAAAAATTTTAAATTTCCCCTGATACTTTTTCTTTGAACCAAGTGTTATTTAGTATTGTATTGTTTAATTCCCAAGTATTTTGTGATTTTCCAGTTACCTTTCTGTTATTGATTCTAGTTTAATTCCACTGTGGTCTGAGAACCAACATTGTATGGTTTCTATTCTTTTAACTTTGTTAAGGTATATTTTATGGCCCCAAATGTGATCTATCTTGGTGAATGCTCCATGTGAGCTTGAGAAGAATGTATTTTTTACTGTTCTTAGATGAAGTAGTTTATAGATGTCTATTATATTCAGTTGATTGATAGGTGTTGGTGCCTTCAACTATGTCTTTAGTGATTCTTCTGCCTGCTGGATATGTCCATTTCTGATAGAGGGACATTGAAGTCTCCAAATATAATAGTGGATTTATCTATTTCTCCTTGCAGTTAAGTTAGTCTTGCCTGATATATTTTGACTTTCTGTTGTTAAATGCATATACATTAAGGTTCGTTATGTCTTCTTGGAGAATTGACTCCTTTCTCATTATGTAATCCCCTTCTTTATCCCAAACAACAGTACTTGCTCTGAATTATGCTTTGTTCAAAATTAATGTAGCTATTCCCACTTTCTTTTGGTTAGTATTATCATGGTATATCTTTCTCCATACATTTACCTTTAATTCACATGTATCTTTACATTTAAACTGGGTTTATTGTAAACAACATCTAGTTGGGTCTTGCATTTTGATCCACTGTGATAATCTTTATCTTTCAGTTTGTGAATTTAGACCATTGACTTTCAGAGTGATTATTTGATATTTTTGAAATAATTTTTACCATATTTATCTCTGTTTTCTATTTGTTGCCTTTGATTTTTGTTCCTATTTTTGTCTTCTATTTTTTTTTTCCTTTCTGTGGATTTAATTGATTCTATTTTCTCTCCTTTCTTAGCATGTCAATTATACCTTAAAAAAATTGTTAGTAATTGCCCTAGAGTTTGCAATATATATTTTCAATTAATCATGTTCACTTTCAGGGGCACCTGGGTGCCTCAGTCGGTCTGACTTCAGCTCAGATCATGATCTCATGGTTCATGAGTTTAAGCCCTGCATTGGGCTCTGTGCTGACAGCTCAGAGCCTGGAACCTGCTTCAGACTCTATGTCTCCCTCTCTCTCTGCCCCTCCCCCATGTTCACGTGCTCTCTCTCTCTCTCTAAAAGAAACATTAAAAATATTTTAAGAAAATAAAAAAACTTTCAAAAAATATCACACTATTTCACAGGTAGTATGAATACTCTGTAATAACAAAATAATCATAACTCTTCTCTCCTATCCCTTATATCATTCTGTCATTCCTTTCATTTATACATAAGTATATACATGATACACACACACACACACACACACACATATGTACATAAGCATATGTAATCAAATACAGTGTTGCTATTTTGATTTTGAACAAACTATTCAGTTAGATAAATTAGGAATAAGAAAAATAAAAGTTTTATTTTACCTTCAGTTATTTCTTCTCCCATGTTCTTTTCTTTATATAGATTTGAGTTTTTGACCTACATACTTTTCTCTAAAGAACTTCTCACAAGGGCAGGTCCACTGGCAATAAATTCCCTCAGTTTTTGTTTGTCTGAGAAAGTCTTTATTTCTCCCTCATTATTGAAGGATAATTTTTCAGTATACTTAATTCTAGGCTGGTGGGTTTTTTTTTTCCTCTCCATACTTGGTATATTTCACTCCACTCTCTTCTTGCTGGCATGGTTTTTGAGAAGTCAGGTGTGATTCTTATTTTTGCTCCTCTGTAAGTATGATATTTTCTCCCTCTGGTCTCTTTCACTGTTTTTTTATCTTTGATTTTCAGCAGTTTGATATGCGTAGGTAGTTTTTTATTTATTTATTTATTTTTCGGCATTTATCTTAGTGTTCTCTGAACTTCCTGTATCTGTGGTTTGGTGTCTGACATTAATTTAGAGAAATTCTCAGTTGTTATTGTGTCAAATATTTCTTCTGTTCCTTTCTTTCTTCTTCATCTGATATTCCCATTATACATATGTTACACCTTTTGTAGTTCTGTAGTTATCTTACAGCCCTTGAATATCCTGTTCTTTTTTTTCCCTCAGTCTTTGTTCTCTTTGCTTTTCAGTTTTGGAGGTTTCTATAGAAATCCTTAAGGTCAGAGATTCCTTCCTCAGCCATGTTAAGAGTACTAATTAGCCTATCAAATTATTTTTCATTTCTATGATGGTGTCTTTGTACTCTAGCATTACTTTTTGGTTCTTTCTTAGACTTTCTATCTCTCTACTTACATTGCCCATCTGTTCTGTGTTCTTACCTTCTGTCTGCTTAATCCATTAGAGCCCTTAGTGTATTAATTAGTTCCAGCATCCCTCTATGCCTGAGTCTGGTTCTGATGCTTACTCTGTCTCTTCAAACTGTATTTTTGATTTTTGTTTTGTTTTGCCTTTGGCATATGTAGTAATTTTTTTTTTGATAGCCAGACATGATGTACCAGGTAAAAGGAATTGCTATAAATTGGCCTTTAGTTATGTTTTGGTATGGTTTGGGGAAAAGGGAAGCAGTGTATAGTCCTATGATCCTATTATAGGGTCTCAGTCCTTTCAGGAGGCTATACTTCTAGATTGTGAACTCTGTATGTGTGTCTCCATTTTCCCCTTTCCTCCTTAGGTAGGACAGGATGGCTAGAGAGTGCTGGAGTTGGGAATAGTATTGGAGCACAATACCATAATTTATTTAACCAAACCTCTTTTGCTGTACATTTATCTTTAGTTTCTATCTAATTGAACAAACACTATAATGAACATTCTCAGAGCTAAATCTTTTTGCACATCTCTGATTTTCCTAGGGTAGAGTTAGATCAGTGGGTATGCAGGCTTTGATCTTAGAAATTGCCAAACTGCCTGCCATAAATGTATATCTCCACCCAAAATAATTAAGTACCTATTCCGTGCATGCTGACCAGCACTGTGAGTTGGCTTTATGTTCTTTGTTTGCTAATTTGATAAGCAAAATAGAACAAAGAAGAAAGAGAGAGCTCTTGTTGTTTACAGTTGTATTTTTTTATTTGTGAGGTATAACTTTTTATTTAAAAAAAATTTTTTTTAACGTTTTATTTATTTTTGAGAAAGAGAGAGACATAGCATGAACGGGGGAGGGGCAGAGAGAGAGGGAGACACAGAATTGGAAGCAGGCTCCAGGCTCTGAGCCATCAGCCCAGAGCCTGACGCGGGGCTTGAACTCACGGACCGCGAGATCGTGACCTGAGCTGAAGTCGGCTGCTTAACCGACTGAGCCACCCAGGCGCCCCAACTTGTTAAAATATGTTTAATGGCAATTTGCTTTTCTTTTTTTTGTGAGCTGTATTGCTCTTAGCCTATTTTTCTTTTAAGACATTTGTCTTTTTGTTCTATTGTGTATTTAAGTCTTTATATAATATTAAGTCTTTGTCATATATCCTCCAAGTATTTTGCTAGCTTATTTTCATTTTTGTTTTTGCTGTTTTTATCATAGAGGATTTCATTTTTCTGTAGCCAAATTTTTGTTATCATACTTCAAAAGAACTTCCCCAGCTCAAGATTACACATCTATTCATATTTCCTCTTGGGCATTCAAGACTTTTTTCTAACATTTAAATTTGTAATATTTATCTAATTAATTTTGGCATATGTAGTGTATTAGAAAGCTTTTTTTAAAATAGCCAATTTTAATCACATTTTCTAACTTACTATTCCTGGTAGATGAGTGAACCAATGATTTTTATGTATTTATTTTAAAATTAGCAATATTTCTCAAATTTACTTATTCTAATTTTTAGTTGATACTGTTTTTTCTAGGTAAAGAATTGCATACCTTCTTTCTAGTATTTATGTTTTCTGTTTTATATTCTTTTATGTCTTTGGCTCCAATTTCTAGACCAGTTCTAAGTAATAGTATGGATAATACAGTATTTTCTTTTTTAAAGAAACAAAAATTAACCTGGTATTATCTTCTTTTTAATTTTAAAAAATGAAATGTCTTTTTTTTGTGTGTTATTTTGTTGTTGCAAAAGCTCTGACATGTATGAAGCCTTCAATTACCTTTCCCTTTGCATGATCAGCAAAGTATTAGGAGCCTCCCTTTGGCTGAATCTGAGTTGAGTTCATCACAGGCTCATGACTCTCTTGGTTGTGAATTTGTAAGGTGAGCAAGGCATGGGATTTTAGGGGCACTCTCTGTACATCTCTCCTCAAGCCAGGTGGCCACTTTGTCCCTAATGGTTACCAGGAAATCCCATACATTCTTCCCTTATTAATACCATTCTGTAGCCTGAGAACCAACTACCCTGAAACACGTGCAATGATATAATTCCCTTATTGCATTATTCTGGCTTGTATAAGTTAGGAGAAAAAGTATTCTAAAGTCACAGATCATTTTGTTATTTGGAATTTTTCAAAGCTATTATTTGGGAATGAGGAGAGAGAAAATGAGGGGTATTATCGCTCTTAGACTCTACTCTATACCCCTAGGTGAGGAGAGGTTTCGAACAGACCATAGCTTATAGGGAAGCCAGCTTTTCTGGTAATTCCATGAAGTGTACTGGCCTAAAATGTCCCTCTGACCTGAGAGAAGCCTACAAGTCCCGTATTATTGCTTCACATTAAAGTATTGAAGACTCATTGGAAAGGCAGATGGTACCTTCAGATTCAGTAGGGGTTACCCCATTAGGCTGGCCATCATCTCCTTAGCACAAGTCCCAGATAGTCCAGCTGGTCTCCTAGCAGATTGTTGAGAGACAAATGACAGGGAGGTTTGATGTGGAGGGGCAGGGGGAGAGGGTGGTTAGGCCAACAGTCTGTGGAGTGTTCTATTATATATCCTATGTATTGAAGGAAGGATGGATATTGGAAAGGGAACAGAAGCTGACCACAGATCCTTGGTGTAGGTGCCAGTTTTGCCTGTGGCATCCCTGTCCGGCCTTCTTGACGCTAGCCGCTGCCCATGTTGTCTCTTTTCCCCAGTCTTCTTTCCTGATGGCTTCCACCTTTTGCTCTTCATCACTGCTCCATGCTTTCTTTCTCTCACCCTCTTCTCTGCACCCCCTGTCATTTGTCCCTGTAGCTCCTGGCACCTGTGAAGCCACCCTGGTCATGTCCTTCCTCACAACTACTAGTCTGCCAGTCTTCCCAGAAAGCTCCTCTTCCTCTGTGCTTCATGCCTCTTCCTTTCTCTTTCCATCTGTTTCCACTTTGTGCATCTATACTTGGCATTGTCTGCATTGCCAAAGAATTTAAGAGGGTTATCCAAAGCTTTTTGTACACGACTCTAAATAAACGGAACTGTATTCGGTCATTTTTTGTTCATGGATGGTGCCAGAAACTTAAAAAGCTTTATACTTCGCTGAATTTATTTTTATTCAAAATAATTTTATTTCAGTAAATAAATAATAGGAACATGAATTTTAAAATACTAGCTATATTATAAATTGCCAAGCTCTTCCATTTGCAGATTTTTGCAACTATAATCAATATATAAGAGAGAAAGAGGGAGGTCCTGGGTGAAGATGTAAGGGCAGACTGTTTTCGTATGTCAGATCCCAGAATGGATAATAAACCATTCTTTGCATCCTTGCTTAGGATCTTTTCTGAGCTTCAGCAGTACTGACTGGTCTCCATTTTTGTTGTGTGTGTTTTGTTGCGTGTCCACGTGCATGTGTGCGGCGACCCCAGGATGAGATCCTGACTGTCATCAGAAGAGTGGATGACAACTGGGCGGAAGGCATGCTGGGAGACAAGATTGGGATCTTCCCCCTGCTGTATGTGGAGGTAAGGTCATGCTCTCAGATACACTTCCTCTTCCACCCTGCTGTCTGTTTCACTAGACAGGTGGGGTTGTGGGGGTGGACTCCTAGCCTAGGACCTCTTTCCCAAGAGAAGAAGATGGGGACTGCATTGGACTTCTGTGCCAGTGCTATGAGAATTGTCTCAGTCCCTCAGGTTGTGTGTCCCAGGCCTGGCTGCAGACTATCTTACCGTGTGGGCAGAGAAGGAGGGTCTCCCCAGCCCCAGAGCATTCCCCTGTCACTGCAAACATAGCTGAAGAATGCTGGCTCTGGTGGGCCGTTTGTGGTCCTCATAGGACTCGCGTGACTGGGCAGCTTGTCCAACTGGGAGTCCTTAAAGCAGAGATGATTTGGGGCCTGTTAATTTCCTGTCTCCTTTCTGTAACTAAGGAGCACTTTGTTTCCAGTGCATAAGTTATGGGCAGTGGCTGAGCCGGGAGCATCTTAGAATGTTTGCCCCGGAAACCCCTGTTTGCTGTGGGCTATTTGTGTATCTGCAGGAGTATTTGCCCATCATGTGCGAGTGTGCTGTTTGTCAGTACAAGTCACGTGTGTACGCCCATGAGCCAACATACCGTTCATCTATTAATCACTGCAGTTATCCATACAGTTCTTTCAGCTAATGCATACTGCGTGCTCGCTGCATGCGAAACACTTCTAAGTACTTTCTCATTTAATTTTCTCAACACCCTAGGCATATGAAAGCCAGGAATGTCCCCACTTTACAGATGAGCCAATAGAGACAGAAAGTTCTCCCAGCTGCTAAGTGGAACATGAGCACAGGCCGGTTGCTCTAGACTTAACCCTTCACTGCCCTGCCCCTGAATGCCCCCCACTAGCAAACTGTAGTTCAGTCAGCCTGTTGTGGGGCTCCATGTGCTGGTAGGTGGCACATCTAGCTTTGCCACACCTACTGAGCTGTGTGTGGGTGCCACTAGGTGTTTGTTAAACACATCTGCTGATTCCTTTTTCTTTTTTTAAAATTTTTTTTTCCAACGTTTTTTATTTTATTTTTTTTGGGACAGAGAGAGACAGAGCATGAACGGGGGAGGGGCAGAGAGAGAGGGAGACACAGAATCGGAAACAGGCTCCAGGCTCCGAGCCATCAGCCCAGAGCCTGAAGCGGGGCTCGAACTCACGGACCGCGAGATCGTGACCTGGCTGAAGTCGGACGCTTAACCGACTGCGCCACCCAGGCGCCCCATGCTGATTCCTTTTTCATATAGGATAAAGTTCAAATGCTATTGTAAGGCATTCATGATTCATAGCCTGCAAAGGCTAGATGTTTTGCTAGCCTCATCTCTGGTCATTTCCTCTCCTTTCCCTAAATGCTCTGGACTAGTGGTTCTCTCACGTTAATTTTGAATAGACTGCCCAGGAGATTCTGAGGCCATCTTATGCAATAACAGTAAGCCCACACACGTACACACACACACACACACACACACACACACACACAGTGCCCACACTCAAGTATACATGGACTCATACACACTCTGACACACACTCTCACACACACATCCACACCTTTCCCTAGTACACTGTAAGAGTCAAAATTCCCCAAACACCTTGTAAGCTTCCATTTGTGCATTTGCTTCAGTTTCCAGGGGGATGTTCTTCTTTATCCTGCAGCTTAAGATCAAAGAACTTGATGCATGAGTAACACTTATAGTGCAGTCTAGCAGTGAAAAACTTGGCCTCTCAGACATCTGTAGCAGTGGAACTATTTTTCCCCAGGCAGACTTCTAAGGATGCTCAAACACATATGCAGAAATGCTTACATCGCTTCTCGGCCTTTTGGCTAAGATCAAGTGCAGAAATGCTTACAGAAACTTTGTTATGATGGCCCCAAACTGGAAACAATGCAGATGTCCCTCAGCAGTGGGATGGATAAATGAAGGATGGTATGTCCATACGATGGAATACTATCCAGCAGAGAAAATGAACAAAAGACTACTGCATTTAAAAGCATGGCTGAATCTCACAGACAGATCTTTTGAAAGAAGCCAGACACAAAAGAGTACATATGATTTTCGCTTTTAGGAAGTTCAAAAGCAGGTAGAACTACTCCAGGGTGACAGAAAGCAGAGCAGCTGGGCCTCTGTGGGGAGACTCACGGGAAGCAGGGAGAAGGAGGCCTCTGGGATGTGGAGGTGTTTGAAATCTTCATCTCAGGAGGTTAACAGTTATGTGCAGCCGTAGAGTGACGCCCAGTTAACATTTGTGCATTTTTCTTTAAAGCACAGTTTAAGAAACTAAGATAAAACCTCATAAGGAGCCCCAAGGAAGGTCACACTGGCACCCCCTGCAGAAGGCCAGGTTAGCCCCAGCAGCTTCCACCCTCTGGAAGGGCTCAGGCATTGTCAGGGAGGTTGAGAGCTTGGGCTCAGGACTGGGAAACCAATCAGTGGGGCTCTCTGAGTGTTCTCCTTAGTTCCAAAGACTTACTCAAAGGGCAGACTTCCTGAGGCCCAGCCACAAGAGACACGCTTTCAAATACTTCTCCCTTGAGGACATAGGTAGGCTCCTGCATCCTTCTGGCTCAGAAGCCCTCCATGCCCCACACCTCCAGTGACAGTCCTGCCTCTACTCTGAACATGGCTGTCTTACTCCTTTGTGTGTTTCCTCAGATAGGATGCCCTGAGGGCCCTTGAGGCTCCAGTGCTAGGCTCTTCCCAGGAGCAGTAGCAGAGCATGCCTGGAGTAGCCATGGGCAGGGGACTTGTTCCTCTGGGTCGTGCCTCTTCCTGGACAGCACTGTGGCCTGTGCAGAGCCTATCCCCTCACCATGACCCTAAGGAGCCCCAGCCACAACACCCCTGAACTGCTCTGGAACAGACTCCTGGCTTCTCACTCAGCAACCAGTGAAGACAAGATGCCCCAAATGGATATTTCCTGAGATGGTGTTTCACTGTTTCTATATCAATTCCCTTTTAAAGTACTTGAGTGGCTCTGGCCCCATCGTAGCCTTGGAGGTAGATTCCAGGGCTTGCAGAGTTCAGGCTGTCTTCTCTCCAGGAGGCTGAGCAGGCCTTTGAGATCTGAGTGATTGGAACTCCAGTCTTCTGCAGGGTTTGAACCTGAGCTTCCTATTGGGGCAGTTCCTGCCCTCATGCTTGACCCAGATGGATCTGTAATAAGTGAACGAGCACTTTTGCTCTGTAGACTATACAGTCTTCTCTTAACCAGGACTGTTTCTTCACCCTGGGCTTGCCAAGTAGGCACAGTGGGACGGATGGTATAAAACCCGGGTGCAGCTGGCCTGGCCTTGAGCTACTGGCAGCCTGTGTTCTGAGAAGGTGGTCCTGTCTCTGGAAATACCTATACCTCTGGTGTACTGCAGAAATAACCCTGTCATCCACACTCCCTATAGTGCCCAGGGGCCTGGCTGCCACTGTATCCCCATTGGTGACCTGGGCCTGCTAGTCTCAGGCACTGACTGCCTGCACCTGGCTCCTTCACCCTCAACTCCTCACCACTCCTGTGCGACTTCCCTTCCCCACCTTTGACCTCCTTGATGCCTTTCCAGCTCCTCTTCCTACTTTCCCCGCCACTGGTCCTGCATCTTGAACCTGCCTCCATGTTCTTTTCTCCCCCTTTGTTCCATGAACAATCACTGTCCAGCAGCATCTTCACACCGGGACAACAGCACATGTCAGACACCTGCCTCTTTGTTAGGATGACTGCTGGACAGGGCACTCTCACTGGTGTCTATCCAGGACAGAGAGAGGAGCTGACATTGCTCTTGCCCTTGGGGAATAACCCCCAAAACATGACAGTGACATGGCCTTCCTTATGTGCCTCAAGTCCTTGAGGAGGCAGAATAATTGTCATCATTTTCATTTTTCAGAATGGTTCAATCTCAGAGAGTTCCTCAGGCCCAGGGGAACCCTCCTCCTCTAGGTGGGGGCTCAGCATTGCCTGCTGTGGGTAAATGTACTGTAGGAACACACGTGGTACTCTGCCCTTCTCACATCCTGGCAAGGCTGGGTCTGGCTTTGCTGTTCCACCCTGCAGCATGAGTACCCCAACTGGGGATCCTGCATTCTCCTTTTCCATAGGCTCCAAGATGGCATGCTTGGCATTTGCCCTTAGTATGGACCTCAGGTCATCCCTGTGGAGCAGGGCCTATTTCTCACGGGCCATGGCAACCCTAGTGGCAGGACGTGACTGGGACTCAGGGCAGCTCAGAGCATCATGGGCTTCAGAGGTAGACCCCACTGGGCTCAACACCATGCATTAGACATGTGAATTTTGGCATATTTCTTAACATTTCTGAGCCTGTTTCCTTGCTCATCTGAGGGCAATAACATGGACCTCATGGGGATAGTTGCAAGGCTTCAAGAACAATAACAGAGTGCACAGACCAGACCTGGCATTAGGTAGGTTGGCAAGGGCCATCTGTGTTGTTGCTCTGCTATTGTTTGTTGAATGAATAATTGCACATTGGTCCATTCATGTGTTTACTGAAGATCTCTGTGTCATTTCCTGAGCATTGACCATATTTGGCCTCATATTTCTGAGAGTTTTCTCACAAGTGCTCATTTTCACTCCTCAGCAGGGGTGGGAGCTTTTTGAAGGTAGGTGTGCCCCTATTTCTGTGCAGGTACAACAGCCCCACCCTGGTCAACAAGACAAGTGGTGCAGATATTCCCATGCTGCATGATAGGAGAGGTTGCTTGCTAGAAAGCTATTCTTTTATTTTATTTTATTTTATTTTATTTTATTTTATTTTAAAAATTTTTTAATGTTTTTATTTATTTTTGAGACCGAGAGAGACAGAGCTTGAGCAGGGGAGGAGCAGAGAGAGAGGGAGACACAGAATCCAAAGCAGGCTCCAGGCTCTGAGCTGTCAGCACAGAGCCCAACACGGGGCTCCAACTCACAGACTGTGAGATCGTGACCTGAGCTGAAGTCAGAAGCTCAACTGACTGAGCCACCCAGGTGCCCCTAGAAGGCTATTCTTGAAGTGCATTCCTGGGAATCAGCTTCAGTCTGGAGAGACACCGAGACAGGACACAGGACTGTGTTCTGCCTCAATGGGGGGTTTGCGTGGAGACATAGAAGGAACATTAGGTAATCTGCCTGTGATGGCTTGTCTGTGAGGAAGGCCTGTCCGTGGGGCTGGCGTTAAGACCCAACATCTATAATAAGCTGCAGACACAGTTGAAAAGAATGAACATGCAGTGAGCACAAGTGTCAGGTTCTGCCTTCGCACTCTGAAAATCAGTTGTCGAGGCAGAATGAGGGGGAGACCTGCATCACCAGCAGTTAACTGACAAAGACTTCCAGAATTACCAGATAATGTGATGGCGCTTTACTTCTGCTGAATACGATGTCTAAACTTACTAGCCGCTCTACATGGTTGGTGTTGTGTGGTTGGCTTCCCAGGTGACATGGTCTCGGGGGCGGGGGGGTCCACCCTCATGCTCGCTCGTATGCCCCACCCTACATGTGCACACAGAAACAGATGCTTCATCTCCTCTGGCAGCAAGTGGGGAAGGTTCTGGGGCAAGGTGGGGGGAATCCCTTCCAACTTCCCTTAACTATCCATGGTGAGGAGGGTGAAGGGTGGCCATTCTGTGCTGAAGATGGGCCTGAGTCTGTGGCGTGAGGACAGGCAGAGAAGGAAGAGGGTGTGCAACGCCTGTCCCAACAGCCAGCACACACTGCCCAGGGTGCTGTTCTGGACAGAGGAGGGAGCTTCTTTGCTGCCTTTGGATTTGGCATGGGAGAAGAGATGAGTAGCAGGTTCCCCAAGGGAAGCTCTCACCTCATGGCATTGACCAGTGGGTGATTAGATGTGTAACTAATTATTCCTAGGTGCTATCATTGATTCCATTGACTGCTTATATTTGCATAGCTTTTCAGTGGTATTACAGCCATCCTCCCTATTCAGCTGATAAGAAATGTGAAGCCTGATTAAATGGTACCATGCACTGGGGCACTGGGGCTCAGCTGCCTGACCCCTGCCTGGACTCTTCCCTGGTGTGGGCAGGCATACACTGAAGGGGAGGGGAGTTTTTACATTCCCAAAGGAGGCATGGCTTGGGGCTGTGAAATGCCTGAGGGCTCTTCCGAAAAAAAAAAAAAATTCAGGGAAAACTCTTATGAACGTCAAATAACCTGAAAGCTTGCTTAGCTGAGCGGACATGTGTGTACATCTGCACACAAATAGAATCTGCCTGAGACGGCAGAGGGTGAAGCATGCGGTGAGCCGTGTGTCAGGCTGCCTCTGCCAGACTTAGAAATGGGGAGTGCAAGTAGGGGCACAGAATAACTGGCAGAGCTGCTGGGTCCACAAGGGTCTGCTAATTCAGAGAGAGCAGTTGCACCAGTGGGTCTGTCTCATAAGATAACCCCAAGACCCAGAAAGAAAGAGCTGGGTGGTTTTCTCCTACCTTCTGTGACCATGGCTGTGGGAATACAAGGTACCACGATGTCCTGGCTGGTGCCCCAGGTTTACCATAGACGTGAGTCACTCAGCCCCTCTCTCCTCTCCTTGCTAGGTGTGGAGATCCAAGAGTTTCTAGGTTCCCTCTCTGTGGCTTGTCAACTCCATGCTTTGGGTATAGAAACAAAATAGAATTTCAGTGGCAGTAAAGCACAGTTTACCCTGAAGCTGGCCCATGGGATATGGGCATGAGATACCTCTGAGGGGATATGAGGTCTTGGGTGCATGGGCGACATTCTCACAGGGCCCAGTTGAAAGGAATGGAGGCCTGGTAGGAATTTTCACACGTGTGCAGCAGTCTCTCTTCTGAGAGCCCGTTCTCAGGTATGGCCACCATGTGCCCTCCATGGGCTGTGGCAGGCATGGCTGTGGGTGAGCCACGTCTGTGGCTTCTTGTCCCCTGGAGACCATGTGGGTGGTGTCACCAGGGAAGGTTCCAGGAAGCTCCTCAAGAACAGCCTGGGCCTGTGGCTCCCAGGTAGGCTTTCCAGGCCGCCACTGCCCTGAGATTTGCCTCAGGTCTGCAACCGGCTGATGGGGCGCTAAGACCTCCAGCCCCTCAGGTCTCGTGTCCCTCTGGCATCACCTATCTCAGACCCTCTGAGACAGACCCCACTCCTGTCTCAGACCCTCTGCTACCCACCACACTGGATGGTACCACTCAGTTTCCCAAACCAAGCCCGGGTTCTCTCTGGTCCCCTTTTCTCCCTCACTTCCCAATCCACTCTGCAGTCAGTTCTCAGCAGTTCTATCTCTGAAAATCCTTCTCAAGTATAACAAATATATAGTATAATTTAAAGTATAACACACCATTAGTGCTTGTCAGACAACTGCTCTCGCCACTCAACATATCAGCAAACAAAATATTCCTGTCTTTATGAAACTCTCTTATGGAACTCACTTTCTGGTGTGGGGGGCAGATAATATGCAAGTCCATTATATAAACGCCTCAGAAAATGATAACTGAAATGGAGAAAAAAATAAAACGGGAGAGAGGAGTGTTGGGTGAGCATTCTAGACAGAGGGGACAGCCAGTGCAAAGTTCCTGAGGCAGGAATGTGCCAGGCCTGCTTGAGGAACAGCAGGAAAGGCTGAGTGGCTGGAACCCAGTGGGCAAGGGGGTAAGTAGTAGGAGATAAGGTAAGGTGAAGAGGATCAGATCACATGGGCCCTTGAAGGCCTATTTAATAAAATTGGCTTTTGTTTTACGTGAAATAGGAAACCGGTGAAGAACTTTTGAGCTTGATGATCTGACGTAAGTTTTATGTGAATCACTTTGGCACCACTGTTGAGCATCGATTGAGTATAGGGGGATGGGAGATGTGTGGAAAGAATGGAAATAGATTGTGAAGCTATTGCCAGCACAGGCCACGGTGGTAGTCACAGAGGTGGCAAAAAGCATCAGCTGCTGTAGCTAGTAGAACCAGCAGGAAGTGCCAATGTGAGGCTGCGAAGTGTAAAACATCCAGTTTTGGCCTGAGCATCTGGAGGAATGAAATCACCATGGATGTGAAGGGTGAAGTGGGCTGGGGTACATGGAGACCAAGAGGCCAGTTCACAGAAGGTTGGGCCTGGGGTATCTGTTAAACATCTGAGTGGCTTATCAGATAGGCAACAGGTATGCAGGGGTCAAGTTCAGGACAGAGGTCTGTGTTGGAGATGCTAATTTGGGGTCTTTGGCATGTAGATGGGCCACTGTGGGAATGAGTATAGGCTGGGAAGGGTCCAAGAGCAGAGTCCTCCCCTAGTTCGGGGCACGTCTGGTCCTGTGCCTGACACCAGCCTCCCCATCACTAGTCTGTCCTCCACACCATATCTGAACAGCGTTTCTCTCAAATCCACCCTGCCCTACCCTCTGCCCCAGCCCCCACCCTCCTCCTTCCTTCCCAGCCTGGGCTCAGTGGTCTCCAGGGTAGTGATCTCCAAACCTGCTGTGAGATGCCGAGACCGGACTTTGCAACTTCCACCTAGCATGGTGGCACCAGGCTGTCTCTAGGCACCTGAGATTCCAGCCACCCAAACTTTGACGGTGCCTTTCCTAGCTCAGGGCCTCTGTGCAAGGACCCATAGAGCTCTTCTTCATCCTTTGAAACCCAACTCAAATGGCACTCACTCCATGGAGCCATTCCCTGAGCCCTAAGATCCTGTTTATGTCAAGGCACAGGGCTTCCAGCGTTTCTTAAACTTCTTCAGTCCCCTGCAATCCTTAAAGGACTGGGATCCTTTAAGTCAGGGACCTCTTTTTGTTCCTTTTTAATATCCCTAGCTCTTAGCAAAGTGCACACAGTGGGTGCTTAATAAATGTATGACTGTGGGAGTGACAGCTTATCAGGAGATCAGCATGAGAATTAGCCAGGAGCCATTTTCTGGATCCAGAAACATGCAGTGATTATCCAGAGCCAGAGGCTGTTTGGGGAATTTGGAGGCACAACGAAGAGGTAGGGCATGGGGGAAAATAGGATTGGACTGGTTTTTAACTTTCAGGACAAACCACGTGATGTTTAGAGGGGGCTTGTCATGGGGGCTGGCTGTCTGGAAGCACCAGGAAGAATGTGGTTGCCTTGTTCCTGGATTTTGGAAGTTGCTCAGATCTCCCTTTATTGGTGCTATCCCAGGCTGACCAGCACTTCCCTTCATAGCTATGTGCCTTTTCTGGGTCTGACTTCCTTCAACAGACTGCAGGGTGTGCGGAGCACACACACTTGTCCCCTCACAGCTGCGTGCCATTGCCTGTCCCACTTGCCCTGGACTCCATGGCTGCGTGGGCCCAACTCCCACCAGGCTGAGGACACGGTTGAGGAAGGATGGTCACCTCTTTGTCTCACTTCCAGTCTTCACTCTCATAGCTCCTGAGGCTGAGCCCCACGCTGTCTTGGCCAGCTCCCACGCCACCCCTCTGTGAGAGGCCTCTGCCCCTGCTGGGGTAAGGGCTTCCTCCTTATTCCCACCAGGTTCTTCGCTCACCCAGGTATAGGAACCGTTGACATGCACTCAGCTGGAGAGCACCTGGTAGGCAGGATTCCATCCATCTCCTTCCCCTTCGCATCCCCAGATCTCTTGACACTCAGATAAGGTGCAGTTGCAGGTTTCAGTGGGAGGGTGAGCCACCCACCCCTGAAAACTGGGTCTCATGTGCTCTGTGCTGTAGCAACTAAGCAGATGCACAGGTGATGGCTGTTTGTCCTATGGACAGGTGGTGACATCTGGTAGAGGGAGCACTGAGCACACCCAGGCCCAGACGCTGGCCACAGATGCCAGGGAAGAACTATTTTGTCTTCCTGCAGGCTGATGGAACTTTTGGGTTGGAAGGGAAGTCTTTCCTTCCCTCTCATATGTCATATGTCAACCTTTATTTAACATATACATTTTAATGCATTTCCTTGTTTTGTGCTGTTACATGTAAACCTGTAGGTAAGGAGATGGCCCTCGGGTCCCTTGGAGGCATGGGTAAGCAAGCCCATTGAAGCGGGCTTTCCTGTGTTCTTGATGGTAATTTATCTGACTCACGTGGAAGGACGGTGGCTGCCTTTGGCCACAACCTGAAAGGGTGCAGGTTGACTCTGACACTCACAGGTGCCTTTCCTGTGCCTTTACCTGGGAACAACCTTTACCCCCACACTCCATAGGTGAAAGGAGCAGATAGATCCTTGGGGGTTTGAGTCTAGAGGAGGGGGTGTCTGGAAGCAAGGTGTGGTTCAGGAAGGGAAGAAGCTGAGAGGAGGGATTTGAGCATATTAGTTGAGGTGTCAGTACCTGCTGTGACAGGTGAACCCTGAGATCCTAGGGCTTAACTGCAGTAGAGGGTCACATCTGGCTGTTCTGGTCAGCCAGGCTCTCATAGGCACCAGGGAGACCCAGCCAATGGGGCTCTACCATCTTTAACACGTGGGAGTGAGGCTAAAGTGGGAATTTCATGAGTTGGGCCTGGCAGTGGACATCAGACCACCACCCACAGGCTGTGGCCAGGACTCAGTCACACAGCTGCCTGACCACAGGCCACTGGGGACCCAGGAGGTGGGGGAAAAAGTAGATCCTCCAAACAGGAGGGCCTGCCCATTTATGGCGATTTTTAGTTTTGTCCTGTGCATGTTTCATTAACACTAAGAAGGCAATGACAGAAAATGACAGGCCATGTTCAGAGGAAAGTTCCTAAGGAAAATCTCTCCTCTGTGGAAGCATCTCTTGCCCACCAACCTGTGAAGGCATTCAGTTGTGCGGTCGAACAAAGATAAACCGGGAGGGACGAGTGGGCAGAGACATGAGGTCTCTGGTGAAAAACCAGGAAAGGGGCACATCTTAAGCTGTTATCAGAGTCAAGGGAATGCTTCTCAGCGGTATATTGGATGGGGCACCCTAAGGGGAGGGTAGGAGAGGGGAACAATAAAACCCAAGGGATAGCAGGGGGTAATTGCTAATTGGCACCTAGAGAAGAGACAGAGACAGAGACAGGAGAGGATAAGGGCCCACCTTGACGGACAGGAGAGAAACCCACCCTTCAGAGGGAGGAGGAGGTGAATGGGAAAGGTTCTGAGGCACACTGAGGCCTGGGAGGATGTTCAGAGTTTATGCCGAGTTGTTCTGGTCTCAGCTACTTGGCACATTATTTGTTGCAAATGACAAAGTTCAGGACTTGAGAACGGAGGCCATGTGAGACTTTGCCAGGGAAGATGGTGGGGGTGTGTGGAAGAGATGCAAGAGCTGAGGGAGGATGTGAAAGGTGGGCAAAGGACTCCTGGTTTGGGGACCCAGCCATATGGGGGTGCTAGTGGGACATGAGTGCTGGGCTTTGGGGCACTGCTGGAGGCTGAAGGTGCTGGCCACTGGCTGTGGAGCTGGATGGTGACCTGGGAGGACAGTTTGGAAAGAAGAGATGGCTCAGGAGAGAGAAGGTTCCTGGGCTATGGGTAATGATGGGAGGAAGCCCAGGTCCAAACAGGTCTGAGGGGCTGAAAGATGAAATTCGAAAGTTGAGCACATGCTGAAGTCCATTTAATTTACCTCTGACACCCCAAATGCATCAAAGACAGCTCTGTCATTCAACACCCCACACTTAGCTGTATGTACCCCAGAGTGGCTTCTGCAGGAAGCCTGTTTCTCAAGCCTGGAGCCGAAGCATGGGCACATGGTGGATCTGTCCTCTGGCTCCTGCTGTTCTAGGACAGCACAGCCCTGTCCTGTTTCCTGCCCTTCTGCTCCCAGGTGAATCCTTCATAACCTCCCACAACTGTGCCTGGTCCTCACCAACCTGAGGGAAGGAGCCCCATGTCCTTGGGGCACTGGAGGCCTGGAGCGTCTGCAGGCACATCCCAGGGGAGCTGTATTCTGGACCGTGCGAGAGATGGGGGAATGGGGCCAGGCTCTGGAAAGTGAGGTGGGGGGCAACCTCATCCCAGGACCAGCGGGAGCCCAGAGAATTCTGACTTTGAGGAACCAGACCCCAGCCCTCTGTTGGTGTCAGGACTCATAAGCCCCAGTCCTGGTGTTGAAAGAATCCTATGTGATGTTAGGGAAAACTGTCAATGTGATGCTGTTTCTAGATCCTGGAAAACCGGTGGAGGCAGAAATGAAAATCTTGAGTTAGCCAAATAAATGAAGTACCAAAAACTGCAGTGGTAGTTACTAATGACAACTGTTTCCCATTTGGGAGTCCTTGTCTTCAGCACAATAATTACAGTGTACGTTGTTAGACAGTTTGCTTCTAAGCTTCAGTTGATTACAATGTTGAACTCAGCTCGTCTTGCTCATGTAACACACTTGTCTCCTTGTCACTTCAGATTTTACAAAAAGAGAATATTATTTTGAACCTCCATCTCTAAATATGGTATTAAAATATTTGGTAATAACTCATTGGCACAACTGACAGCTTTCATTGGGAACAAAATAATTCTGAGTTGTTTTTTTTTTTTAATTTTTTTTAACGTTTATTTATTTTTGAGACAGGGAGAGATAGCATGAACGGGGGAGGGTCAGAGCGAGAGGGAGACACAGAATCTGAAACAGGCTCCAGGCTCTGAGCTGTCAGCACAGAGCCTGACGCGGGGCTCGAACTCATGGACCGCGAGATCATGACCTGAGCCAAAGTCGGATGCTTAACCGACTGAGCCACCCAGGCACCCCATCTGAGGTTTTTAATTGTACATGCTCTGTACTGTTCTGAAGTTGTGGGCAGCCCTTCTACCCATTGGATTTGCCACCTACTGATGCAAAGAAAAGATTGCTCATGATTTCATCAAATTTGTCTTGGTTTTCCAGCCTCCTTGACTGGGGCAGGCAGTGTGTTTTCAGGGCTGAAGATGAGGAGTGTATATGGCTTCTAAGGGAATGCCCACACCCAGGTTCTTGGGGAAAGCAGCATAGACAGGGGCTCAAAGACCTCTTTCTCCCCTTCAGCACCCTCCACAGACCCTGCACTATATGTGAGATCCTGGGTGGGCAGATTCGCAGCTGTGTTTCTGGTTGGGGGTCTCATTCTTAGTCATCAGTCCTGGTCTCTATGTCCCCCTTCTCCTTCTGTGGACTCCCTCTTCCCCTCAGAGGGAAAGCCAAGATGTCAGGAAGTAATATGGACAGTGAGAGGGAAAAGGGGGCTTCTCATTTCCTGTACCCGGTTGACCTGCCCCTCCCTCCCATCTGGGAATGTGGGGCATGGAGTTGGAAGGCCTGGTGCTCCAGGTAAGGGCTTTGGAAGCAGAGGCTTACATGGGCTTTATCCCTCTGTTTGAAGCTTTTGCATTGAACATCCCCCCCTGCCTCACAATGTGGATGGCACCACATCAGAAAGTCCTGTCAGGAGGATCCAATGAGGTAATAGGTGGGAGCCCCATGTGGGCGGTTCCACATCACACAAATGAAACTAATGGTTCTACAGCCACTGGCATCTGTGTCTAAGCACTTTTCAGGGAGACAGAGGCCTCTGGAGAAGGTGGAAGGTTCTTGACAGTTGCTGAGGACTCAGCTGGCCATTCCCCACATTCTCAGCAGCCCAGTGAGTGGGGGCAGTGGCTCCCAGCCTAAGGGGTCTCCTGGATAAAGGATATCATCTACTTGCTTTTATTTATTTTCCTTTATCATTCTTTACAGCCTACAAATCAGCTCTGCTAACTTGTATGCAGTGTTGGCAGAAACATCCTGGTGCTAACATAGAGATGGATTTTGTCTCCCTGACTTGGCTTCTCTTTCCCCACGGGTTACTGTCAGGGCTGTTAGAAGCTCACTGTGTGCAGACAGGTGGGGTCTGGAAATAGTGATGCTGATGCCAGGTACTCACAGGGGACCCAGGAACCTCCCCGCCCCAAGCACCAGGTTAGTAGCCTTATAAGGCTTTAGTAACATTTCACCCTGGTGCACTTTTAAAACCAATGACGTACAGCTGTGTCTTCATGTTTCACTGCAAAGCCAATGAGGTGACTTCATGTGGCTGCAGCTCTTTCCCCACGGCTCTCCTGCCCTCAGAGCCTCCCTCAGAGCCAGGTCTGCTGCTGTGGGGGCTGGTGGGCGGGCCTGACCCCAGAACTTTCCACAGAGGTGGCACATCTTGTGTATGCAGCACATTTTACCAAACCTCACCCATTCTTTCCTGCAGAGAGATTTTGTTTGAAGCATGCTGCTGGAATTCCTGCTGTCTGTGGAAGGAGATGAAAAGCAGGCTCAGTGAAGGGAACTGGCAAGTGAGAAGCACAGACAGATAGAAGCAGCTTACCCCCCCTGACTGCGGGGCAGTTGGGTGGCCAGTTGGAGTGTCTTGGGGAGTTTATCTCAGACACTGTGTTTCCATCTCTAGTAGTTTAATTGGAGTTTTTCTTATGTCCTCTGTATCTCTACCCACCCATGCTTAGAAGTATAATCATAGTAAATATTCCGACATGCTCATCTATAAATCCCATCTTTTGTGTTGTTTCTGGTTCTATTTCTACTGACTGATTTTTCTCCTCTCTAAATATTTATAAATTAGATTTATAGATTGCACTTTCCTGCTTCTTTGCATGCCTGATATTTTTAATTGGGTACCAACTTTGTGAATTTTGCCTTTTCCGGTGCTAGATGTTTTTTTGTTCCTACAGATATTCTTAAGCTTTGTTCTGGGATGTCACTGGGTCACTTACAAACAGTTTGATGCTTTTGAGCCTTGCTTTTAAGCTTTGTTCCGAAGGACTAGGGCACCTCTAATGTAGAGCTAATTATCCCCACTTCCAAAGCTATAATCTTCTCCACTCCATGCCCCATGATCTAAGAGGTTTTCATTCTCAAAAGTGGGAATGCAAACTGTTCCCAGCTTTGTGTGAGCCTCAGGTATTGTTCTGTCTTCCCCTTTTGGTGGTTCTTTCCCCAGCTCTGGGTAATTTCTTCCTATGAATGTTCTCATCAATACTCAGCTGTAGACTTTGTGGGTGGAGCTGTGCAGATCTCTCCTTTCTAGGACTTGAGCCCACAGATACCAGTTACTGTGGCCTCCCCAGAACCCAAACTCCATCTTCTCAATTCCAGGGGAACCTGAGGCTTCAGGTGGCAGGCTTCACCTCTCTCATCAGTTACTGCCCTGAGCTGCTGATGCCCACCCCCCCCCCCATGTCTGAAAACCATGTTTCATAGATCTGTTCTCAGCATGTCAGATCTATATTATCCCATCTTGGCTAAATGAGTGTTAACCTGTGATGGTTCAGGAATTTTGAAATAAGGGTGACAAGTCATTATGCTATACACCATAAACTAGTACAGTGTTATATGTCAACTGTATCTCAGTAAAATTTGGGGAAAAGTAAATAGGGATGAGAAAGTTAGAACCACAGGGGTATTTTTGGCAGAACAGGAAAGCTGCAGGTCAGCTGTGGTCTCCTGTGCTGCCTGTCCCCAACTCCAGTGCCAAGAATAAGTAATCAAGGACTTTTTAGAGAGATGAGGAACTGGTGGAAAGCCTTTGAGGCAATTATGTACTATGGATATTGGTGACGACCAAGTTCCAAACACTGTCATTTGCTCTCCCTCCATTTCCTCCCTTCTAATGTGCCCCTGCTTGCCCTGAGAGAAGCTCAGGATACCTGAGCTCACTGCATCAGAAGCAATGTAGAAAAAAAGACCTCAGGAAGGGGACAGGAAAGAAACTTCTCAGAGATTTCTGCCATTGAATGGAGGGGGGTGCCATTTTGTTTAAAGTTTGTTTTATTTTTTCTTTTTGCCTGGCCCATTTCTTACAAGCTTCCACAGCAGTGGGCAGCTGGCAGCAGTGGGGATCCCCCCATGTCTTGACTTGACTACACGTTTTGCCTGCATTTCTGTGTCCAGATGTGGACAGTGCCTTCATGAAAACTTAATGCACTTAACAGGCAACTCTAGTCACCAAAGAGAGCACTGGCTGAGCAAGCTGAGGGAGGGGGGAGCAGATGGGACTGGGCAGGAGCCAGGCAGGACAGCTCCTGGCATCCTGTGTTTTCTTTGCATCTGAGCAAAGTGGTCTGGGAGGCAAAGTCCTGGACCCATCAGGAGAACAGGCAATGTGCCTTGCCTTCACCAGTTTCCCTTACTTTACTGCTGGAGGAATCACATAAAGAAATGAGACAATTCCATAGGAAAGTAAGACTTCAGTTTCGTGCATTTGGCCCAGCCACTATCTGGGTCTCCATGTTTTCCTGCCAGCATCTGCATCCCAAGGCATGATGCATGCACATATATGTGTGATCATTGGGATTTTTCCCCCAACAAAAATGGAAAAGTGCATAGATACCAACTCACCCTGCTTTAATTACTTGGGAAGTTAACATCTTTGTAATACACTATTGTACATTCCATAATTTCTGGGTTTGTTGTTGTTGTTTTATCCCTAACTACAAATGTAAGAAGCCAAACCCTATAATGCATAATTTTTTCCCATCTTGGTCTTGGCATTTGATGGCACAAAATAGGCCAATTCTGGAAAGATCTTGGCTGGGATGCTTTCAGAACGTAGGACTTATGAGGTCCCTGGGAAACCACCTGTCCTCGCTCACTGGTCTCACCAGGAGGGTCTATGGGGATAAGGAGGAGCCTCACTGTCTTGCCCAAGACTGAGAGGTGCAGCTGTTGGCAGGCCAAGAAGAAAGCAAGAAAAGGCTTACATGATTTTCCATCTTCAGGAGACAAGTAGGGACTGAAAATGTCTCCATCTAGGATCAGCTGAAAATGCAGGTGACATTGGCAAAGAACTGGCATTCATGCCCGCTGTGTCCAAGCCTCTCACCTGTGTCCTAGCCTCAAGTTTGTCCAGTGGGAAACAAAACGTGCCCACCATGTACTTGTATGACCATTTCTGCCTCTGGCTCCCCCTGCTCTTCTTCTTTCCCCTCACATGTCACTCCCATGGGCAGTCATGATCCAGCATACCGAGTAGGTGAAGGATGGGTTCTCTTTTCACCAAACTGGAGCACCCTCCACTGAGCCCTTTGTGACCTCAGACTGCTTCTGTCTTCATCTTCCTGTTACTCAGGGAGATAGATGCCTCGCACTGCTCCCCACAGGCTGTCCTGAACTGTCCACTCCCGCCTGCCCTTCCTCCACCATGCTACAATACGCTGCCTTTCCTCAGCTTTTCACATTTCTTTCCTGTCTCTTCATTTCTCCCTTTCCATTTGGGGTAGCCTGGGCCAGTGGCTCAGAAACTTCAGTGAACATTAGAATCATCTGAACACTCCAGGTCGCAGTCCCAGAGAGCTTTATGCAGCAGGTCTGGGTGGGCCCAAGTCTAAGATAGAACTTAGGGAGGAAACTTGTTTTGTTAGATTCCACTTAGTCCTAAGGGTGGGCCTTGGCCATCAATGGGGGAGCCACCCACCCAGGCAGAGTCCTGCTTATGAAGCCCCCTCTTCCCCTTGGGCAGGCCATGGTGGTGGTAGCTATTTTTCAGATGTGATGGTGAAAGCATATTTAGCTGTGGAGAGATTTAACTCTGGGTGTTAATAAGGTGACAGTGGAATATTTCTTGGCTGAGGTTCAGGGCCTGTGTTTAGTGCAGAAGGAACAGCATGTCTGGTTGTACAGCTGGAAGCAAACACATCCATCTGGAGTCACTGGGGTCATCGGGGGACTCCAGCGTCTTCCTCCCAGAGCTGACCAAGCTTTAGTGGAGAGATCTGCCTGGCTGGTCCAAGCTGCTGCCTCACCATTAGTTCAGAAATTTGACAATGAATTATTACCAAAATTGACCCTGTGTGCCAGTTGGAAAATACCTCACATGTCATTATACAGCTCTTTCCTCTTACCTTTTATTATCGCTTCCTGTTTGGAAAAGAAGGGATATAAAGTTTTTGGTGGCCTAGACATTTTTAAGATTCAGGTAGAATGCTCAAACGGTGCATGTGCATATTGAGAGACTTTCTATAGCTACCGCAATTCAACCGATTATTACAAAATGGGAAAATGTGGCTAATTCTGGCTTCATCTTATTTCTGCTTGACTTACTTAGAGAAACTCAAAGCTATTCTCTGTTACTTTTATTTCTTTCAAATATTCAAAGTGAGAGCAATTAAGAATTACAGTTTGAAGCTACTGAGGACTCTCCTTCTGTTGCAAGCAGGGACAAAGACTTGGTTTGTTGACCACACTTTCCCAGATGTCTCTGTTTTCAGTGATTTTCCTGCCTGCCTCCCTGCCCATAGACCCTCAGCACACTGCAGAGCTATGTTGGCCTTTTTGGGAAACCATCTTAATGAGATCCTAGAGGTGTCCAAGTTTCCATAAACACTTGTACTCCGGGCTCGCCCCTCGTAGATGAAGGCAGCCTATCCTGTGTACCACTGCCCTGCTGGGAGAAGTACACTGGCCGGTGTCTCCAAGGAGAGCGAATGCAGCCACCTTCAGTTTGGGCGACTTCACCTGTAAAATAGAGATACACCTGCCAATGCCAGAGTGGTTGTCAAGAGCTGGAGATTTGTTTGTTCCTTCTGCATTAGGTTTCTGTGAGCACGTCTTAGCCCTTGGCTGAAATGGCATGTTTCGACTACTATGGCGCTGTGTGGATTATACCTTTCAGACCACCATTTGTTTCCTCATTCACCCATCCCTTCATTCATTCATGTATTCATGGAGCACCTGCCATGTGCCAGGCCCTGGAGATGCAGCTGATAGCACCGCAGAAGAGAAACGTCTTGAAACCCACATTGTAGCGGGAGAAGACAAATAGTAGAGAAAAACAAATTCTAGAGGGTAGTATATTCTCTATGGAGAAAAATAAAGCTGACAAAGGAGGGGAGCGAAGTGAGGTAGAGGGGTCTGTAATTTTAATTAGCATGTTTGGAAGGCCCCAGTGAGGAAGCGATCTCTGAGTGAGCAGTTCAGGTTCCAGGTGGTGGCCTAAGCTGGCTCATGACTGAGGGGTAGCGGTGGCCAGAGTGACAGACCAGTCCAAGTAGGGTGAGGTGGAGCAGGCAGTGGGAGGCAGACTTTACAGGGTCTCGGAGGCCACTTTGAGGATGTTGCTGTTTGCTGTGAGTAGGTGAGTCTGAGTTTGGGTCCATCTCTCCCCTAGACCCTCCTGCTGCTCATTACACACAACCTTTATCCCCAAGTCCACTGACTCTCCCTGACCATGTCCTTGTCATTCACAAGCCCATCCCTGCTTTGATCTAGGAAGCTTTGTTAGTGTAACATGAATGTAGAAAGAACCTTCTCAACTAAAAGGTTTTAAGTTGCAGTGGTTAGACCCCATGGGCTCTTGGGCCCCTTAGTACATGGAATGCTACCTCTCACCGTCTCCCAGACAGTCTGCACTCTAAGGTGATGTCTCTAAGAGTCATCTCACACAGTGACCAGAACCATCCCCAAGGTAAGTTGGGTGGCCTCACTCCTGATAGGCCTCCTGTGGAGCCTGTAACTCTTAGAATCAATCCAGACTCCTCACCACAGGCTGCAGACCCACCGGGCCTCACCCCTGCCCTGCTCACTGCCCTGCTGCCCCTTCCTGCCTTGGCATCAAGCATAGTCACAGCACCAATCCACTGGGCTCAGCCCCACTCTGTCACCTACCAAACTTCCCCCTCCTTGGCCTCTAGTTTCCTCATCTGTATTCTGGGTATAATACACTCACCATAATACACTGTATTCTGGGCATAATACACTGAGCATAATGCCCTCACTGGGCATAATACACTTGCCTACCTCACTGGGCTCTGGTGAGGATTAAGTCAGTAATATAAGTAAAGTGCATATAGCACTGGCTGGCACAGAGTGAGACCTAGGACTTAGAAAATAACATTACCTTTCACATTATTGTTAGACCCCCCTGTGTAGAGAGCAGGAAGAGGAAGCAGACAAGGTCTTATTGCAAAATTGTGTTACTGTTAGTGTATTGTGTTTCAGTCCTATCATATGAATAAGGAAAAACAACTTCAATGCCTTAAAAAATTATTTGGAATAGTCTTCTCTTTCATTCGGAGTAAAGGAAGATAGTCATTTGGAGAATGGCTATCCATGGACTGGATTATCCGTTGTCTGGAACACTCAAGCTTTCAGAAAAGGGTTAACAGAATCTAAGGTTAATACTTTAATGTGGGAGCAGCAGGGTAGCACAGGCCCTTGGGGGACTGCACCAATCAGTCACCTGCAGAGCAGGCGGCTCCAATCCCAGAGCTGCACTGGAGGCACCCCAGCCTTCCCAGCGTACTCCCTGTGCAGGAGCCCTGTCCTGAGCAGGCTGGGAGCTGGGTGCATGCTCACCAATCAAGAAGCCAGGCCCAGCATCAGGTACGGAAGAATAATCCCCAGGGGGTCAGTTAACGCTTCTATAAACCTTTTTGTGTTCAGAAGGGGGATGAATGCTTAGTTGAAACTCTGCCCTTGTTTGCATTTCTCACTGCTGAATTGGTAACACAGTTCATATGTTAACGTGTTCTTAAATATATAAATTTTGGGGAGAATTTGTTGTGTTATCATTGGGTTTTTCTGTCATAGTAAGTGTTCGCCTCCTGTTCTTGGATCCAGCTGAGAAAAAGATGAGTGTCTGAGAGATGGAAGTTGAAAGGTTAACTTCATTATAGCTAAATCTCAATGTAAGAACGTAGATCAGATCTGGAGGTAAGGGAACCTGCTAGTTCCTCGACCTCCAAGCTAGACCTTGGGACCTCCACCCACCAGCGTGGAGACTGAAAAGCCAACACCCCTGCCTAGAATTGCTGCTCCCACCCCCAGAGCCTACAGCTTCAGAACAGAGTACCTCCACCTAGTCCCTGGAGATGGACCAGTGACACTGGATATCTCCATCTGCTAAAGACGCACACTGAGCAGTCACAGATGAAATTACATGGTTTCTGCAATTTGCTTTAAAATACTCCAGAAAATCAGGAGAGGGGGCAGGCCTCACAAGAAACAGGAACAGCAGAATGGTGGTGGTTGCTAGAACTGGATGATGGGGTTTCATCCTTCAACTTTTATGTCTGTTAAAAAGTTAAATGCTGGGGCGCCTGGGTGGCGCAGTCGGTTAAGCGTCCGACTTCAGCCAGGTCACGATCTCGCGGTCCGTGAGTTCGAGCCCCGCGTCAGGCTCTGGGCTGATGGCTCAGAGCCTGGAGCCTGTTTCCGATTCTGTGTCTCCCTCTCTCTCTGCCCCTCCCCCGTTCATGCTCTGTCTCTCTCTGTCCCAAAAATAAATAAAAAACGTTGAAAAAAAAAAAAAAAGTTAAATGCTGTGTCAGACCTGCCTTCCCAGAAGTCAGATGGGGAGGAGACAGGAGCAGAGGCCAGGCAAGTGTGCCATCCCAGTGCAGCGTTGGCACATTTTTTTCTCAACTCTAATTTGTAAGGCAGAAGCAGTCAGAAACAACAGGTAAGCTGGTGTGACTGTGTCCCCAAACTACATACAGCAGCAAGCAGTAGCTGGACTTGGCCTATGGGGCTGGTTTGCTGGCCTCTGCTCCATCCTCTGTTTAACCTCTCTAGGTTTCCATTTTCCTTTCATTTTGATTCCTTTCCACCTTTTGAGCCTCTGATGCCCTCTTGGCAGCCTCCCACGGAATACTGCCAGAAGAAGCTCCCTAAAGGCTGTGTAGTGTGACAGCCAGGTCTGTGTTCCCATACCAAGACACCACGCAGATAGGGCTGGAAGCCAAGCCATCAAGGAGGAGGAAACCTTTGCTAGCCCTTTCCTGAAATGTCCTGATCCTAAGAAATATTGCATCTCACTCAACTAAAAAGCACCTAAGTCTTTCATGGCACCTTGCCCATTTTTTACAAAATGGAAAAAATGTAATAGTGCCACAACTCATGAAATCTCACCATAGGTTGATCAATAATCCAGCCTAATCTTCTCTTTTGTTTTGTTTTTAATCACTTTGTGATTATAAAAATAATACCAGGCTATTGTTCAAAACAGGGAAATTCAGAAAGATAGAAGCAAGGAAATTAAGATCCCCTATAATCCTACCAGTAAATATAAATATGCGTGTAGGAAAAAAATGAAATGTTGTTAGCATATTATTTTATTTCCTTTATTCTTTTCTATGTATAAATTTACATATATTGTGAACAAGTCTGGGATTATGCTATATCAGTATTTCCATCTTACTTTTTTCATTAAATTGTGAGAATTTTCCACTGATGTTGTGGCAATAGCTTCAAAGCCCGTTGGCCCTATAGTCTGCTGTCAGCCCAGTAGTCAGGGGATCCTGTTGCATGCATATCAGATGTCTCTCTGCTGCTTTAGACCTCCCCCATCTCACTCAGAGGAGAGCCAGGACTGCCCCACTGATCCTTGTCATCTCTGACCTCATTTCTACCCATAAGTCTGCTCCAGTCATCCTGGCTTCCATCTTCCTCCTCAGACACTCCAGCCCCACTCCCACCACAGGGCCTTTGCACCTGCGGTTCCCATGCCCATCACATTTCCCATCAGTGTCAACATTGCTATCCTCCTTCAGGTGTTATATCGGAGGTTTTCTTCACCCTCCCCACCCACCATGCCTTCTCTCCTATTTCTTTCTCCATATACAACTCACCATCTGACATACTAAATATACCTATGTGTTTACTTGTTTATTGGCTGGGTCTCCATGAAGGTAGGGGTTTTATCTGTTTTTTTTCACTGATGCCAAGCAAAACCCCCCTCATGCAGCAGGCGTCTAATACATGTGTGCTCAGTAATCAGATCCCCTTCTTATGTAGCACCAAACCCAGGTGGTTTGGGTGTCTCTCCTCCCCCAGTCAGTCCATCTAGGCATGTCCCCCACTGCCTACTGACCCAGGAGTCTCCAACAGCCCTGCCCAGATCTTCCTCAAAACTTCTGTACCAGCTCCACAGAGCTATCCGTTCCCTGTTCAGGAGTCTACAGAGGCTTCAGGTCACAATTCTCACTCCCATTTGGCCTGAAATCCCTATGACATGAGCACTGACTTGAGGCCTTGTGCACACAGCACATAAACACACACGTGTGTTTGTATTCCTGCCTGTGCCTCTCCCCTACCTTCAAATACTCATGTCACTTTTGGCCGCTGCCTGTAACCATTGAAATTAAGTTCCTTCCTCACTTATACCAGTCTTTCTCTAATTGGTCTTTCATTCAGTTTGCATTTATTAATTCCAAATATTCTTATACCCCTTTTGTGACTGTGAAATATATCCCTAAGGAAAGTTCTTTCCGTGAAAAAGCTTCCCCAGCCACATGTTGCTGTGTACAGCTCACACATGACAGCCAGTGGGTGACTGATGTGAACCAAGTGGGCTGTAACTGGGAGCTCAGACTCCGGGTTCACAAGAATGTTTGGCGTGCTAGCTCCAGCACTCCCTCTTCTCTTAGCCACTGGATGGGCATGTGCAAAGTGGGGTGTGAATTTCACCTCCCCAGAGGGGTTGATAAGGGCATAGGTCAAAGTGCAGAACACAGTATTTAGATCATACTCAATAAGTAGACGTTATTGCATACAAATGCTCATGTTAGCTGTATACTTTCATTGATTAGGTGTTTGTTGAGCACCTATTGCGTGCCTGGCACAAAGCTCCTTAACCATCTGTTAAGTGAGATGAATGTTTACAAGAGGAAGAAGTAGTCTGTAAATTTCAAAACTCTGTATCGGCTCTCAGATCTTGATGGTCTTGTTACAGAGATTGCCCTGAGATCGAGAGAGAGAGAGAGAGAGAGAGAGAGAAGGACAGAGACAGAAAGAGAGGGAGGGTGGGGGAGGAGATACATGCTATCTGGAGGCTTTGTAAATGGTTGAAGCCTGTTTAAAATTGGTGAGGAGGGGCACCTAGGTGGCTCAGTCGGTTGAGCGGCTGACTTCGGCTCAGATCATGATCTCATGGTATGTGGTTTGAGCCCCGCTTCGGGCTCTGTGCTTACAGCTCAGAGCCTAGATCTTGCTTTGGATTCTGTGTCTCCCTCTCTCTCTGCCCCTCCCCTGCTCGTGCTCTCACTCTCTCTCTCTCTCTCTCCAAAATAAATAAACATTAAAAAAAAATTTAAAGTGGTGAGGAAGTAGCAGTCAGAATGTAAAGGCTGCAGCAGAATAATTCAGTGATGGCCTGGCCCGTCTTCCATTTCTCAGTCCCTTGCCACACTGGGAGCTTGCTGCAGTATCCTGGATCTCTTGGCCACATAGATTCTGTTCTTTGCCCTTGGGAGTTGATTTCCAGTCCCAGAGATGTTCCATGTAGGGCAGGGCCCCACTTTGGATGCATAGGCACCCAACCTCTGTCAGATAGGGCCATCAGTGCCTCCCTTGTGGCCATAAACCCATGCACAGCTGGTGTGTGTGTTCAAGGATGCGTGTTGCCAGAGGGGACTAGAAAGGGTTGGATGGATTCAGAGGCAAGCGGTGTTTCTAAACCTGTGTCCTCTGCAGGAAGCCTGTGGTGCCTGGGGTGCCCCCAGAAAGGCTCTCTGGATGTCCATAGAGAGCACCATGTGGCAGTCCTGGGTGCCACACCACACCTTCAACCTGTGCAGATGGGGGAAGGAGGACTTTTATTTCTTGATGGGGAGATAGTTCTCTGTTCCCCTTGATGCCAGTGGCTTTCAATGTTTTTAGATTGTGACTCACAATGAGAAATGCATTTTACATCCTGACCTGGAGTATACAGTGGTGTGTATGTTGAAACTAAACCAATGTGTCCTGGAACTACTTTTACCCTTAGTGCATGTGATGCATTCTGGTATTTTCTCTTTTAATCTGATTCATCTTTTAAAAAACACTGATCAGGGCCCACTGAATTGATAGTTTAAAAACCACTACTCTTAGCGAGAGATCTTCAAAGTAGGGCACATGAAGCTCTGTAAGGAAAGGAAATATTAGAACTTTTTTCAAATTTATTATTTAAATTTTTTGAGTTATAAGTTTCAGTTTCTATTATGTGTATGTTTTATGGTGTATATAATATAGTGGTAGACTAGAAAATAGATATAATTTACTGGAGCTGTGTGCCCAGAAATTCTTTACTGCCGGGGATAAAGGTTACAGGGCCCTTGACTGGGTCACTCTGCTGGCCTGGCCCTGGGACCCATTAGTGAAGCTGCCACCTGCCTTCTGAATTCTGGACCAGCCCCATCTCTTTATAGTTCCCTCCTCCTCCTTTCTTAGCTGCCTCAGATCTGTGACTTCTGTGAGATTATTTACTCCGGTGCTGGTCTAAAATGGTCAGAAACGCATGTGCAAGCACACCCCAGGCAGGGCGCTCTCCTGCAACTGGAGCATCTCTGCAGGAGGCCATATGTGCCCCTGCTGGGACAGTTAGAGGTCTTGCCACCATCCCAGCAGAGAGACGTCCCCGTGGGGGCTTCTTGCAGAAAACAGAGAATAAATGGTGCCTTTGTGTTCCTCTTCTCAGTTGGAAAACAACCATTTTTTTTTCCTTTTAAGTTTTATCTTCAGGAAGAATTATGACAGAGTCCCTACACTGATCACAAAACTTCCAATAAATGGTCCTTTTGCTTACAGGACGTACACTACTAAGGTGCTTTCATAACTGTTAGCTGCTTATGAGTTTTTTTCTGAGTTTTGCACATTCTTAACGCATGAGTGAAGTTTCGTTTTCTTACTTTAATTTATCAGACTCTTCTTGGAATCTTCCTTTTTGTGGGGGCTTTGCTACCAAATCAAGAGTGTAATTGCTGGCACAGGCAGGGAACATAACCCACTATTAAGAGGCTGAATTCAAGGAAGGGGAAGCCTCATTCCCTGTGGTAATTGGGGTGAGTGCCCAAGAAGGAATGGATGACAACTTGGGGCAGAGGCTGAGGGGGAAGGAGTGGGGTGTGTAGTTTCTGTGCAGTGGAGGGACCCGCTCACCAAGTAGGGACACACTGATTTTCTATCTCGGGGCAACTTGGGAGGTGCACATGGGCATGGTAGTGGCAGTGAGGTTATTGCCTGGGCTTACTGCCATGTTGCAGGTGTCTGTAGAGGACCGGGGTCCCCTCTGACCTCAGGAAGGTGCTGTCAGGGCAGTATAGCAGCCACAGAGGGTTACAAAGTGAATGTCACTATGGTCTTCGAGAGGGCAAGGGGTGGGGCAGATTTGCCAAAACAGTCCTCAGTTAGCCCAGCTGCCCGTACCCTGAGCTGCTAGCCCATGGAGGCATGTGAAACAGCCCCTGCTCTACAAGCTTTCCCAGGAACTGGCAGAATGGTGTAGTCCACCACTCACAGGAAGTGCCCTGGCTTTTGTCCAGTCCGTGATATTGGGATGTTGAAATTAACACCATTCCCCACCCTTCACATTAATTCTTAGGATCATGTCTTTCAAAATCCTTGCCTGTGCTCAGTTTTTATATGCAAGATGAGGCCATTGTCTACACCTTTGTCTTAGTTGCTGCATATTTCTTGTTTTAAACCTCAGTTGTCTGAATAATGGCTTCAGTTCACCAGCCGACTTTGGCAACTACAGCCTCACCTGTCCACCTCAGCCATCTTGAGAAGGGAACATGAGAGAAGAGGATAGAAAAGAGGCAGCTGCCCTATGCGTGTGGGTCACACACAGGAGTGCCAGTGGCCAGGGATAATGGCTTCCAGCACATAACCACAGCACTTATTCCCTCATAAAATGTTTAATTCTAAGGATGGGGACCCCCTTCAGGGTAAATAAGCCTCTCCTGTAGCAGGTGCACAACAGATATTGTTCAGCATATGGGAGAATGTCTGTCCAGAGTGTTGGCACATGGTATTACAGATGTCTAGAGTTCAATGTTCCTGGTAAAAAAGTTCGGCATTGTTAACAGGCCTGTGAAGTCACTGCCCATTTGAAATAAATAGGAAGGGAACAGAAATATCCTCCCACCTTTGATGACTGCAGCTGGGGTCCTCCTAGTGTGAGAATTTGCCCGACCTAATTTCCATGCTCCCAAAAAGTTCTGGTTTTTAAAGAACCATTTGAATCTCTAAAATGAACCCAACCTCCTCTAATGGCCAAATGCATAGATACACCTCAATAACTATAACAATTTTTTAACCCAAGGATGTATCCATACCAGAAAAGCATCCCCACACTCTGTGGTAAAAAGTGAACGATGGAAGATCCAGTGAGCTGTGTTAGAAAGGGTGTGAGCAATTGTGATCCTGCTGCTTGTTAACTGTGTGATTCAGAACAAGACACTTAAACTTTTATTTGGAGCCTTAGTTTTCTCATCTGTAAAATGGCCGTGTCGACCTTGGATGGTGGATACAAGGGTGAGACGAGCCTTGTGGAGATGAAGGTGGGTCTTGGATGTGCTTGGCTGGTGGTCATCACCAGGCCTCTTGCTTTGACCTGCTCAGTCAGTGGTCGAGAGCCCTCATTTTGGCAGCCTTTCTCATCAAAGGCCAGAGCTGTATTCCAGACACAGCCTTTGGGGAGGAGGGTGAGGTGTGCCAGAGCTGAAAAGAAACCATTCTGTTCTCACCTGCCCCTACTGATGATTTAGCCTCGTAAAGAATGGAGTGTTTTACAAATAAGCACAGATCAAAATGCAGCCGGCCATCTCTGCCTGCCCACCTCAGTGAAGCAGGAGGCTCCTGAGATTTTTCCTAACAGAAGTTTCGGGTGGGTAAAGGCCATTCTTCATCCACTCCTGAGTTTGTGAAGCTCTCAGGAATAATAGGCCAACTACCAGGCATGGTGACCTATGGTCTACTGAGCCCACCAGGGGTGGGAGCAGTGCATTAAAGGCAAATGCCAAGCAAAAGCTGCTGTTTCTGGCCATGTGGCTCTTTTGTGGGGAGAGTGCTTCATTGTGAAGCCAAGGTTGCAAAGCAGTCTGTGTTCTAGTCAAAGAGGGTCTGGTGAGAGCAACAGCGATATCTCCTGGGAGTTTGTAGACATGCAGAAACTTGGGTGTCATCCCAGATCTATCGAACCAAAATGCGCGTCTTTAAAAAGCACCCCCCGCCCCGGTTATTCACCCCACACTGAAGTATAAGCTTTATCAGAGCAGCCTCTCTTGTTCCCTACAGCATCCCGGCACCTAGGAGCTCAGGACAGGCAGGTGCTCAGAAACTATCTGTTGTGTGCATGCATTGATTGGTGGCCTTTGTTTTAAATTGTGATGGCTGCCTTCCAGCATGATCACCTCTTTGGTTTCCTGGATTTCTGAGAGAGGGAAGACACTTCCCTCCCTCAGGTCTTCATCACAAGCCCCTCGCTCCATGCTGTCGATGTGTTGAGGCTGTACTTCCTACCTCTGGGTTAGGATGGAGGGTTTTCTCTGTTCTTTTGCTTGAGCAGGGAACCCTTCACCCATTGTCCTTCCTTTCATGTTACATCTGATATCAGCTTGTATGTCTGGTTTTCCAATCCTATTCTCTCTTTAAAAAAAAATACTTCCCACAGTATACTTCAGTATAAAGTCCTCTTGATTAGAACTGGTGATTTCTGGGTAACCATGCTGTGCCCAGGCCCCCATCTCTGGCACTTTCCTGGACCAAGTGCCAAAGTCCATTGCTAGTCTTGGACTCACCAAAGGGCCCTCAGGGCTCATGTAAGCCTGCCAGTGAGAGCCTTTTTTACTTAACCTGGTCCCCAAATTCACATGCAGCTAGAATTCCACCACTGACTCCAAGAGGCCTTCCTATGGAATTTTTTGAACAATGGAAAGAAGAGACCCTTCAGTTCTTACATTTGCAGGTGTTTCTGTGGCTGGAGGGAAGAGTGGTATGGAGGAAGACCACATCTGAGCTGACAAAGTTGGTGAGGAAGCATCCTGGGAAGAGGGTCCTAAGCCACAAGAGGATGTACAGTCTGTGATGGGGGTGCGGCTCTGGCTGACTGGTATGTCCCACCCTCAAGACTGGACTCCATGAAGAGGAAATGTGTGTGGTGGTTAAGCGTTTGGATTTTGGGCTGGCTCCTGTAGAGGGCCTCCCGCAGAGCAGGAAGGGGCAGGCCTGCCATGGGTGCCCTCTTTTCCAGGTGCCAGTGACTGTCCTCATGATACGTGAGCAGACCCATCAAGGCTTACACGTGTTGGTGCCACTACTTTGTTTCCATTTTGTATGGAATTTGGAAACATCTTCTATTCCCATCCAAAACCAGTCAAAATGGGAATTACTGGGTACATTGGCTAATCACCAATTGGGGGGGGGTGTGGATGAAAACAGTGCAGTCTATGCCTGTGTATTCCTGTCTCTGTAGGTTGGAGAAATAGATGAGGTGACCAGCCACATGCAGATGGAGAAGCAGAGCTCTTTCATTTCCAGATGAGCATCTTGGAGTGGGGGGCTCGGAAGGGAGCAGGGAGCAATCTTTGGGCACAATCCCAGGAAGCACTCATTGTCCCCACACACCGCCCTTCACAGCTACTCACAGAGTGTTATAGCATTCTGATTGTGCGGGGGAGCGAGGGGGCTGACTTCAGTGTTCACCCCCTCCTTGGCCCTCCCCTAGGACCCCCAGTAACCAGACGGGATCCTACAGGTCGACAAGGCAGGCCGCAGCACCTGCTCAGGGGAGGGCAGAGCCATCGATTTCTTGCAGTGTGGAGGGTACAGGCAGGCCAGCAGACACTTGGGAGTCTGAGGAAATGGGAAATCGTGGCTGCACCTAAGGGGTTTGATGCAGGAGCTGCTGTCCCGGGCAGATGCTGGCAGGTGAGGGTGTCCTGCGATAATGGCCCCATGTGGACTGGGATGGCATTGGTGGCATTGGTGGCATTGGTGGCACTAGCACCTGAGCACCTCGTGACATGACTAATTGGAGCTTATTGGGAAGATGATGGCAGCTCCCCCCAACACTGAGCTTCGCCTCCTGGACCAGGTCACCCAGCTGCAGCAATCAGTGTGGCCTCTGCCAGTGCACAGTCTACTGGCCACTGCACTGTCTAAGCCTTGTAAGCCAGGCTGTCCAGTTGAGGGTGGCCAAGTACTGGTTAATCCTATGTATATATGGATCCAAAAAGAAGCCACTTGTCACAAAAGCAAAGATTCAGTAAAGAAGATAAATCTGAACTGTCTCTCTTCATCAGGAGGGTCTTTCATTGGTACGTCCTTTGCCTACTGCAGAGATGTCAGGGACCCTAAGGCTGCTGGTGACGTGTGGAGAACTCACCACTTGGAAGTAGCCCTCCCCACTCCTTCAGCTTACTAAGAACCCCTATCTTTGATGGACATTTATCGGCCCTCCCTTTCAGTGCCCACGGTGGGCATGAGTGAGAGAGGCATGCTACCCCCACACCCTCGTCGCCATCAAGAAGGAGGGCAGCATGGTTGGCTGTGAGCAGCCTGCTAGGCAGACGTCTTGAGGACCGGCCAGCATTGGGATGAGCCATACGGCTGCTGGTGAGCAGGGTACTGCCAGGGCCAGCCCCTGTGGTGCTGCTGGCTGTGACATCACCTCACATCATGGCTCTGTGTGTTTAGGACGTGCACCCACCTGCTCTGTCAGTGCCCGGATATCCTGGAGTTTCTAATACTCAGCAGAGTCATGGGGCAGCTAAGTGAGACACTCCAGATCAGCTGCTCTGGGGAAGAACAGAGTTATTTTAGCCCAGCCTTGGGCATTATTGGTGCCGTTATGTCTGCATAATAACATGCTACATGGAGACACACGGCAGAAAGGGTTGAGGCTGTGCTCTGATGCTGGTAAATGAAAGTCATTGTCTCTGGTACTTCCTGCTTCTCTGTGTTCCTCTTGGCCCTTCAGCATGGGTGCAGAATGCTGGACTCCAGGAGGCCAACCCCATGGAGGGCCATGGAAGACAGCAGCCACTGGTTTGTTCTGTGAGCTAACACTGTTGAGGAAGCAAATGAATAAAGTCATAAAATAGAGCAAAAACAGCTGAGCCTGGTTGGAAGAAACATTTCAAAGGAAATAATCCTGGATTTAGATCACACATTTTGGGGCCTACAGTGAGTTTTTCAAAACCTCCCTCTGAAAGGCAGGTATTCGTAATGGAAATGCTGACAGGCCTGCGGCCCTGTTCCTGGGCTGTCTGTAGGCAGCCGGACATCCACGCTGCTGCTTGTGTGATCTACTCGGCATTGTGGACATGAAGCATCACCTGCTCTGACTGTTTAAATTCAGTGGGGCTTTTTTTTTTTTTTAACTCATCAAGATGCTACCAGCTGCAAACCCTAGTAGTGTGTGCTGAAGAAGAGCCTAGTGATTTCCTCCGCCATCCCAGGGCTGAGGGTTTCCTAACCCAGACCTGAAGTCAGACTTCATGGCAGGTGGGAACAGGCATGGCCTGTCTTTCTGGCATGGCCCTCCCTCCCCTTGATCCAGCCCACATTCCAGGCTCAGCCTATGACATGTGTGTGGCTCCTGCACCAGGGACGTGCAGATCCACAGCTGGTTCCAGTTTGCCTCCCCCTGCCTTTGAGGACCTCCCACCTTTGTGGATTTCCTGGATGTGCTCTTCCCAGCCCCTCCCCTACCCCCACTCCTATCTGAGCCTTCTGCAGCCACCAAGACCCTGCTCAGTTCTATTCTTCCCTGTGGGTTGCCCCAGTGGCCTCTGCTGACTCACCTCTTCCCTAAACTGGCACCTCAGATTGCGCCTTACCATCAGCACTGAACTCTGCGCACTCCAGGTTCTTTACTTTGGCTTCACTGCAACCTTCTCTGTCCCCCACCTGTTTTGCAGCTGTGTTCATGTTCCAAGAGGGCCCTGTGTTCTGCCTCCTCCCCTGACCTCTCAGGCAGGAGGCTCTCTCCCTCTGAAGTCCATTCAGCCTGGGAAGTGGCCCTGGTGCAGGGGAGGCTGTGCCCTGCCAGGGCATGAGGCAGGGGGGCACATGGGGTGCCATTTATACTCTGGGAGCTCCCTCCCTCAGGGCAGCAGAGCTGGACCAAAATGTGGAGAAGGGAGATTCGTCTTTGGTGTACCCCTTCCTCTTTCAGTGTTCCTTATCTCTGCCTTTGTGGCCCCTCCCTTGGACACCCTATGTCATAGTCGATCCCTAGTGAAAGACTTGGTGGACAGTCCTGACCAAGCCAAGTCCTGTCCCAGGCCCTAACTAGGATATCGACTCTAGGGCGACCTCTGTCCCCATGGCACTCATGTGAGACCTACTGGGCCTAGCATGGGGTGGCTTGCTCTGCCTGGACACCCTGAAACTCTGGGCTCCAAGACCCTAAGGCTTTTTGGTCAGCTCAGCCCCACTGACCCCTGACATTCTGTCTGTTTTGGGAATGTTATCTGTACCTCCTGTGCATGGCTGACATCTGAAGCCCACCCCCACTGCATTGTGGCAGAACTGTGGGGACACCCTGCTGCCGGCATCTCAAATCCCAGGGGGTGGTGGGTCCCACTCAGCCTTCTGGATGGTCTGACACTGCACATTTTTCTTTCTGATCCTCCTTTCTCCTTTTCTAATTCTCTTTTCTAGTTTTATTGCAGTGACAAGGGCAACGTGCAGGAGCACATCCAGGGCACTATGCCACCGGTCAGCACTGGCCTGCCCGGGGATAGCTTGCCCATGAAAGCATCCTTCCCTCAACCCCTGCCACACCTCATGAGCCACTGGAGACCTCTCCTTGCCCATCTCTCAGGGACAGGCACGCCTGTGCTTGCCTCAGTGGTCACACAGAAAAAACACTGGCCAAGGCCCAGATCTTGAAGTAAATTTTATGAAAACTTCTTCAGAGTGGTGGGACCCTTTCATCTTTGAGACCATTAAGAAGAAATGGATGAACTGGGGACATCACTGTCCACCTGCAAGAACATAGCAGGCTCCTGGCTATTTCCACCCGTTCTATGTCAGGCCAGAGAGGTGTGCTTGGAACACATTCGGAAAGCAGACTGGAGCTTGGCAGTGACCGTCCTCAGGGCCTTTGCCCCTAGGAATTACACAGAGCTAATGTCTATAGGCTGGAAATTTGGAATATGATATGTGGAGAGAAAGGACTGAGCAGGCAGGGATGAAGCCCCAGCTGGCCTTGGAAAGCCAGCAGGAGCTCTGTCCTCTCTGCTCTCAGCCGCAGCCAGAATCCAGCCGTGTGCTGCTGCCTCATGGTCAAGAAGCTGGACTAGGGCACCCATGCCCACTGGTGTAGGTGTCTCTGTGGCTGCTGCTCCCCAGCACCAGCAGAGCTGCATCGTGCTAGCAGAAGCCGTATGTCAGGCCTGCCCAAGCCCATGACACCTGTAGCTGTTTCTGTTTGCTAAGGAGCAAGCAAAAAGCAAAGGCTTGTGTTCCTTTATGACTTACTCTGCACTTCCCGACCGTAGGTTCCCCAGAGGGCTAGTTGGCATTGGCTCAATTTCTTATGCCACATATGAAAAGATGAGGAAAAATGAATGGGATTTTACAGGCATTACCTAGCATAATGATACTTATTTAACCCACCTTGTGGAGATGCTCCCAAGCTGATTCTCTCATGTCATACCTTCTTCCTGGCCACTCTGTATACACGGTAACCCACTCCTCATCCTTCATTCTTTCCATCAGTGCATGCTCCCCCATTAGTACAACTTTAGTTTGAGCCAAGTGCAGACCAAGAAGGAAGAGCTCCATTGTACACCTGGAATGAAAAACTTGCTCCAAGTGTGGAGTCAGGGGTCAAGTTGGCTCATAGAGGGTAACTGACCTGAGATCCCCAGGCCACCATGAGCACAGGGCCCCTCTGGGCTCAGGTGCCACAGCACAGCCCTGTGTCAGCCGTCATGGAGTGCTGACTCCCAGTTACCACCGGCTGCTCATGGACTCCAGCCCGTCCCACCTTTCCTGATGAGCACCACCCAGGATCCAACTTTGTCAAAGGCAAACTCTTCCCTGTAAAAGCCCCTTCTATTTTATGGAACAGGTCAGGAGATAAGGGAAGGAGCAGTACCTTACGGAATTGCGGAAAACAATACAGTATTGCCTCCTCATGCACTGGGAGTCACATCAGTTCTGGGTCTTGACAGCCTGAGTGGAGGCTGCAAAGAGGTACTGCGGTGGAGGTACTGCAAAGAGCATCCATGCGCAGTCACCAGCAGTTAAGAAGTGCATTCTGGTCATACACCTTGCATTTTCCTGCCAGCCTGGCCAGAACTGTGCAAGGCAGGCTGGAACCTGTTGCCGTAGGGAGTGTGGGGTGCATGGCTGTGTTCCTTCTTCTTCTCCTTCGGTCCCATGCCCTCTGCAAATCTGCACCTCACACCCCAGAAATGGGCAGCCTGGGAGAGGGTTGGGGCTACATAGGGGCAGACAAAAACAACTGCTCCAGAAACCTTCTCAATAAAATCTGTAGATGTAACCTGCGGCCTCTGTTTGTTTCTGGCACCATTCACAGGGATGCCCTGTTGGAAAGATCTATGTGATTATGAATATGTTGTCGGGTTGAACTAGGGACACAGGCTGAGAGCATGGAGAGCAGGACCGAGTGTGTGACTTCTATTTAATGAAGCCTTCCTCTGTCTTTCTCACCTAGCTCAATGACTCAGCCAAGCAGCTCATTGAGATGGACAAGCCGTGCCCAGCTGCTGCATCTGGCTGCCATGCCTCCTTGCCCTCTGACCCTGGCGCGGCAGCCAGTGTGGCCCCAGGACCCACGTTAAGCAGCACTGGGGCAGTCAGTGCCTTTCAGCGGCGTGTGGACAGCAAGAAGAATGCCAAGAAGCGCCACTCCTTCACTGCGCTCAGTGTGACACACAAGTCCTCCCAGGCCACCAGCCACAGGCACTCCATGGAAATTAGTGCTCCGGTCTTGATCAGCTCCAGCGATCCCCGGGCTGCAGCCAGGATTGGTGACCTGGCTCATCTGTCCTGCAGTGCTCCTGCCCAGGTAACGTCCTCGGTGCATGGACAGGGAGGTGCCAGGTGTCTAGCCCTGAGGTCTGATGACTTCATCGTCAGCTGTATGCTCCGTATCCCATCCCCAAACCAGCATGAGGAAGACAGTGGCAGCAGTGCCCTTTGGGGTCATCATGGCTTCCTTCTCCCCGCCTGGCCTCAGGGACCTCCTAAGCTTTGGTAAACATATGAATGGTACTCAGTGTCTGGAAGATGATCTAGAAGGTGTGTGAGGTGCTTCTCAATGGCCCGTGACATGGCCTTTGATTAACATTGGCGCATTACTCAAAGTTATCCTTTGTCAGTGTGCATTCAGTGCCATGTGATTGTGTCTTGCAGTAGGTCTGGTTTTAGTTTGTTTTCAGTGCTAGTATCTTTTTGGCATCTCTAACACTTGCTAACCTTGTTCCCTTTCAACAGACCTCAGAATCAGAATTAACTATATTATTTGGTTACATTCTTCTTACTTTTACAGATACCTTCTATTTCTAGATTTGTCCCTGGTCTCATTACGCTAGTAAGATAAAGGCAAGGGGAGGGACTTACTCTCAATCCATCAGGCCAGTGCTTGTCTCATACCCTACATACTAGTCTCTACATACATCCTGGTCTCTATGTCCTGTAATTCATGGGCAATAAGTCCAAGGCTCAGGCTTCCCCAGTGTTCCCTGGAGGTTCTGAATGGATGTCAGCAGAGCTCTCTGGCACTTTCCTCCTGCTCCACAACATGGGCTCTGCATGCCTGAGTGCAGGGTTTGGTGTTCTCTCTACCTTTCCTTTATCCTTACCTGCTCTCAGCCCTCCTGTTCACAGCTTGTCAGTTAACAGGAGCAGAGGGAAAGTTCCCGGGCTCTGCAGTCTACTATAGACAGGTCCCAGGGCAGGGACCCTGGGTCTCATTTTCCAACAGTTACACTTGAAGTAAAAGTCATGGGCAGGCTCTAGACTTTCATAAAGATCATTGGAAAGGGTGAGAGGTCAAGCAAAGCAGTTTCCACCTATCTCCCATCCCAAATTAACTTAACTCCCATCCCACATAAGGGGTAGCACTGAGCAGCTATGGGTTAAAGGTGAGCCACCACATACTGTGACTTGCAGGCACCAGCCTGCTGTCCTCGGTCAGCTGCACCCAGAGACCAACCCCCACTCTGCCACCTACCCTGCTGCCTTCCAGGCTTGGTATGGCTTTGCTGGCCTCATGGGTCACACCAGGACAGCCATCCCTGGTCCACCTGAGGACCACTCAGGCTGCTGTAGTGTGCTAGGCGCAGATCCTGCAGATGGCCACAGCGCCACATGGCACCTCCTCCCCACCATGCCAGGCACACTCTAGGAGGCGGACACAGTCCCAGAGTTCTGTGCTTGGGGAGCAGACTTGAGCTTTGTGATCATGCACCTGGAGAAATCCAGCATCATTGCGGGTATGTCTCCATCCACAAACAGAGGCCTCCACGTGCCAGGCTGGCATAAGGGGATGGGCTCCAGGATGGCAGAGCAGGAGCACCTGGACTCCTTGGTGCCCAGGGACCTAGAGCAGTGCTGGCCCCAGCAGGCGTCCAGTCAGGTCCCAGACCCCTCAGGCCCCTCCAGACTCAATATGCCATCCAGGTTGTGGCATAGACTGTCTTTACTGACAAGATGAACTCTTAGCCCCTGTGAGTAGAACAAAGGCTGGTCATCAAGAACCAAGGCCAGTTCTGCCCACATGTATGCACCCCTCACCTGCACACCCAGGGCTTCTTGGGCTGCAAGAGCAGAGGTTTTATGACTTTAGGTCATGGGTCCCAGAGAATTTTCTTCTGGAGAACAAGAGTAACTGCTGTCAAACAGCAATTATTAAACCCTGGTTGAACACGGCACAGTGTTGTATAGGAAGTTTGTAGCATCAAGCCTGTGTGTCCTGGAAGAGCAGCCAACTGGATGGACAAGGGGCGGCTGGACCTATGTCCCTGCTTCCAGGCAGGCTGGCATGTGTGGCCTTGGGTCAGCAGTTCCAGCTGAGTGCGTCTGCAAGACAGGCTCCCAAGGTGACATGCTACCTTGTGTAGAAGTAACTCAGATCAGAAGGGGCCACCCAATGTGAGATGACTGCTCTGCTCTTTGTATAATTGACTTGATTCTAAACCTGTGGAGGAAAATGAACCAAATGCAAACACACACACACACACACACACACACACACACACACACACACACACACCAGTGTGGGTGATATGCTCTGAAGAGGTGAGATACATGGACAAGGGAGCACCTCAGTAGCTGAGTTGGGGCTTACCAACATCACTGACTCTTTTCTCTCCCTTTTGTGTTCCTTTTTAAAGTGGAAAGGAAGTGTGGGGGCTGTGGTTTCTATAGAAATGGCTCTAAAATATGGTAGCTGTTTCCCTGCTTTTGAGACGAAATGTGGTGAGCACCATTAAGCCTGAAGCTATGGGGTCCCAGCAGAGTACAAGGTGCATGGCTGTCCGTGGAGTGATATCCGGGGTGTGTGTGGTCTGGGGCTCGCTTCCACACCCCCTGGCAACCCTGTTCCATCCTTACCTCCTCCTCTGTACTGATCTCACCTCCCTTGTCTGGGCTTCATGGCACATCCCACCATCAGGAGAGCCAGTGAGATTGAATTATTTTCAGTCACATGTGAGGAAACTGAGGCCCAGAGGGCATAAGTAATATCTCAGTGCTGTGCTCCTCTGACAGCCCTCCCTGCACCCCAGCTCCCATTGGGACTGGCATGGACGTGAGTCTAGGACATGGACATCACGTAACCCCTTAGCTTTCCCTTCTGTAAATGTATGGGGCTGACCTCAGGCCCAAGGAGATGAAGAGGGAAAATGCCAGGCAGTCCCTGCTGAGAGCAGCTGGTGCTCTATAAAGGCTGTCCACCTCTCTCCTCCCCTTTCTCTTTCAGCCTGGGACCTGGTGTCATGCAGTCTAGGGCGGCATTTCAGGGGGAGGACCAGGGGCCCTGCTCACTAGCTGTGCACCTAGGAGAGTTGCTGAACCTCTCTGAGCCTAGAGAGCTGCCACTAGAGAGAGCCAGGTTCAACACTGTCCTCTTGACCCTAGAAAAGCTGTCCCATCTCTTCTCCCAGAGCCTCAGTTTTCTCGTGTATTAAATGGAGCAATGGTGCAGGCGTTGAGAGGGTAAAATGAGAGCACCAGATTGCCTTTTCTCAGTGGGCATGTTATTGGCTGTGGTGGTTCTCCCTGTTGCTCAGAGAATCGTGGAATGGATCACCAGCCCCAAGACATCAGATAGGGCTCCCAGGGCTCCCAGCCTCATGTATTCTGGCCATTGCTCTGCTCTGAAATTCTCCCTGTGCTGTGTACTTTGCTGGACCCTGGAGGTGCTGGAAGGCCACAGGTAGATGAAAGGGTGGGTGATGCCAAGACTGCCTGCAGCCACACCTCCTTTCTAGGAAGTCTGGGCTTGATTAGCATCCCCATGAGCCTATGTCCCCCCGACTGTCAGCCACTCAGTGGTCTGTCCCCAGTGACAACCAGACCAGGCGGGGTGTGGTCCCTTGTGTCGTGAACCCACCAGAGAAACCAAGCATCCCTCCCAGAATCTGGTGAAATATGTTCCAGTCACCCAGAGGTCTGAACGTGCCCCCAGCACAGCCCTGGCCCCACAGCATTGAGGTGGCTGGTCTGGGGTGTGGCCTGGGTCTGGGGACTTGAGAGCTTCCTGGCCCACTGCATGCAGCGAGAAGAACCAGCACCTCAGATACCAGCAACAGCCCTTTTCTCACACTCCAGGATGTTTCACAGGCCATGCCTAGACCTGGGCCCTAAGTCTATACAGGGTGACCAGCGTCCCATTGCACATGGTGCTTCAGGGTTCCCAGGACACAGGACTTAAGTGCTAAAACCAGGACCATCCAGGCACAGAAGGATAGCTGGTCACCCCACAATATTTACCTTCACTGAGCTGCAGAGGGTGGTGTCTAGAGGCTTTCTACAGAAAATGTGGTATGGTCATCTCTGTGCAGGACCTGTGTGCAGTACCAGAGGCCCATCAGCAGGGAAGGCCAGGTCCCTGCTCCTGAGGGGGACAGTGGAGGAGACATAAAGGAGGCTGTGAGGCTTTGCTGTGGGACAGAGCTATGGATCCTGGTTGCCTGGATTCCTATTTGGTGTGTGCCATGCCACCTGAGGAGGCTTTTAAAACCTTCCAATCCGGGACCCACCCCTGAGTCAGAGAGGGAGGGTTGGCACGTTGTATCAGCCAGGTCTATGTACAGGGATACTGTGTAACAGTCACTGTGCAGGGATGCTATGTAACAGTCACTGGGGCCTGGGAGCCACACTAGGCCCCCAGGCCAGGTGGGCTCAGGTCTGCTCAAGGGCCTCATTCAGATGCCCCACCCAGAGAGGCAGTGTTTCCCTGGAGTTTGAGGAACTTTCTTCCCTTCTCAAAGCCAAGATGAGGGCCCAGTGTGCTGTCACAGCAACAGGCAGGGGATGCATACTCCTATGCTGGTGGAGGGAAGGCCAAAAAAGATGTCATGTTGCCCCTGGAGATCTTTAAAGCTCTGCAGGTGAGTCAGCTGTGCAGCCAGGATGCTGTACTGGGCCCGAGGCTGGCAAACTGTGCCTGGTAGGGCTGCTTCTGTATGGCTCTGGCACTAAGAATAATCTGCATGTTTTTAAGGGTTGTTTTCAAAAAGGAAATGAAGAGGATGGACAGGAAAAGGAGAGGAACAAATAGCCCAGAGCCTGAAGTGTGGACTCTCTGGCCCTTTACAAAAAGAGACTTGTGGCTGAGGTTGTTTTGATGCTGACCCTGTAAAGGCAGAAAAGGCCATGATGAGAAGAAAAAGAGAAACCTAGTGGTTATGTAGGGTCAGGTCAGGTCAGAGGAGGGAGTCCTCAAGCAGAACAGGAAGAATGTTTTGACTCTGGCCCAAGTTGAAAGGCACCAATTCCACATCCTCCCCCAGTCTGGAACTTGATAGGAGGGTGGGAATGTGGGAGGTTCTGGAATTTGTGCACCTTTCTCACCGTGAAGTGTGCTGTCAGACAACAGCCTTCTCATGAGGTTTCTGTGAACCATGTGGGAATCCTGAGGCTCTAGACTCGGCCCCAGAGGTTAGTTCTGGAGAGCTGGGGCACAGGGACGAGGCACAGCAGGCAGGGACTGGAAGGATAGTGTCCAGGTGACTGCCTGTACCCGGCCCTCCCCCTCCTGGAGGTGCAGAGCCAGGCTATGGCCGCAGCGGGTAAGGTGGAAGAGGGTCGGCCCTTCTCCTTCCTGCTGGTCTTCTCTCAGTGACTGTTGGAGGCCTTGTTGACTCTTATTTGTCGTTATTATCATTACAAGTAATGCATTTATTTCTTCCTGCCTTCAATTGTCTAAGACCACTGTGGTTAGCTCCAGTTCAGGAAATGCAGGCTTATATCTAGCAAAAAATTATCATAGGATCTTGCATAGGGATGGATGGCCACCTGATATAAATGCTTCCTTCAGACCCAAAACAAAAGAATGGCCTAAATAACAAGGATGCTAGGCTTCAGATTCCCCAACTGACCTATAGAATCAGTACGTTGAAACCATTAAGGGAAGGAGCATGGCTATCTCCTCTAAATGCCTCTCATTCTTCCCTCCTCTGGGAACACACTTCTTCCATCTCACAGTGGATGCACTCAGCTCTGCAGTCTGACCTCTACCTCCACCCCTGCTGCCCACACCCAGCCTGTGGCCTGCAAGGCCACCAGCAGGTCCTATGTCCCTGCGCCACATCCCCAGCTGGCATCCAGCAGCTTCGGACACTGTGGGCAATACTCCCCTCCTGAGCCTCTCTTCGCTTTGATTCTGGGACCCTTCTTGAAATTCTGAGCACTTTGCTCACCCTTGGACCCTCTTCCTCCAACTTCCATGTGAACATCAGTGCTCCCCTGGCCTTTTCTTCCTGTCCCACACACATACCCGGGGGTTCTCATCCAGCCAACAGCTAACCCCCAAACTGTTTAAACTCTGCCTCCCCAGACCTTATTCAACTATAGATTCTTTCCTCCTGCTACCTGCCAGCTTCCCCTGGAGAGGTACTCCATATCAATCCATGTCAGGAGAGAATATTCTCTTCTGTCCTCACACCTATTTCCTTCTCTTTGTTCTCCAGATTCCTGAAGCTAAGACCCTGTGTCCTCCAAACTCTGCTCTCCCTGTCACCTCTGCCATCCAAGGAGGTGTCAGCTCCAATTCTGAAGTATTTCTCTCATGCCATTAGTCAGGATGAAGTAGATCATCCACTGTTACAAACAATTCCTGATGCTGATGTGGTTTAACCCAGGGAGCATTTATCATGCATTTGTGCAGTGGGTCAGGTGGCCCTCCTGAATGGCATGCTCATGGTGTCCAGCCTGCTTCCTCTTGTAGCTGTGTCTTCTACAGCACATGGCCTCCAGCAGGAAGAGGGGCCTAGAGAGGAAGCCCTTGTGCACTTAACTGCCTCAGCCTGGAGATAATACTCATCACCTCCCCTCTCAGTTCATTCACTAGAACTGGACACTCAGCCCCAGATTAACTTCAAGAGGCTGGGACATGTGGAGAAGCACGTGGATGTCGGGCAAGCCCAGCAGTCCCAGCCCCACCACTGGGGTCCTTCTCTCCGTGGCACCCACTCTGCCTTGGTTCAGGCTTCTCTGAGCCCTCACCAACTTGGCATCAACTGATTCCTAACTCCCTGCTTCTGGGATTCCCTCTGGAATCCATATGTAATTGGGCTGATCTTTCCACAAATGCTTCTGGAGACTGCATTGCCTTAGGATAAACTCCCAAGTTCTTAGCTTGGCCTGCAGAGCCATTCAGACTTAGCCCCAGATTGTCTTTCCAGCCTCCCCTGCTCAGTTACTGTCCACTCCCATGCTGGCTGCCCAGACCTGCAGCCTGTGCACCCCACACTGGCAAGCTCAGGCTCACCCCCCACCAAGACTGATACCTATGCCCGTCCTGTCTGCTTCCTGCTCACCCTCTTCCCCTCTCATCCTGCCCCCAACACAACACCCAGACACAGCCCTGGATGGGAAATTCCTGCTCACCCTTTGCAGCCATCTGAAACAGTCACTTCCCCTCCATAGCTTCCCGTGGCTCCAGGACACCTTCCCCCAATCATTTCCTCTGTGCCTTCAGGACTTTTGCATACATTTATCATGGAAGGTGTGGCCTTCATTTGTGTATATGGCTGCTCCCCTTAGCTTCAAGTCTTTTAGGGTGGGGACTGGTTGTCATTCACTTCTGTATCGTGGCACCTGGCCTGTAGCAGAGTTCATACCCATATGGTTTTTCCTTGGGTGGGCATAGGGCCTGTGCCAGCTGCACTGTATACTGAGCGGTCTTTCACACTTAATGTAATGCCAGAAATGCCATGTGCCCCCCTCCCCACCACTGCTACCAGCTCCCTGAAGGCTCACGATCCATGTCAGCTGCAGAGAGGTACAGCTGCAAGGTGACCAGCTGAGGGACTCCCAGGGGTACATGGTCGGCTGAGCCTCAGATGGCCTGCCCTGCTCACATTTGCACCCTTTATGAATTATTTCTCCCTGCCATTTGGAGAGGTCAGAGGGTCAGCTCAGTTCCTCGTGAATAATGAAGCAGCACTCATGTGTCTCCTTTCTGCTGGGAGAGGGAGGGTTATCAGAGGAGAGGACAGAAAGGAAGCTATTCAGGCCAACTCCAATTTTTAAAATCCAATTATTTGCTCATAGAGATCATTGGATCACATTAGGAGGTGATTAGTCACATTTTAGAACTATTCCCTCATAAACCAAACAGGAATCCAAGTAAGTGAGTAAAGTCACCACCAGACTGCCTGAGGGACCTCCAAGGCTCACATAGCTCTGGAGTGGCCCAGTATCAGCCAGTGTGAACCAGGTCATGCTACGGTAACAAGCAGCCCCAAACCCTCGGAGGCTTACTTCCCACCCACTCTGCATGTCTAGCTGACCCACGGTGCTCTCTTCTCTTCCCGGGACACCAGCAGACACCCACAGGCCAAAACTGGTAAATAAAGTTTTCTGTAGAACATGGCGCCCCCTGCTCATTCACACATCATCTGTAGCTGGTTTCAAGCCACACAGAGGAGCTGTGTTGCTGTAACAGAGATTATATGACTTTTTCTGGCCCAGTACAGAACACATTTGCTGACCTCTGGTCTAGAGTGTCTCATCACTGTGGCAGGGGAGGGAAATTCGCAGCGGCCCTGCTCTACTTGCAGAGGGTGGGGAGGCGGAGTCCAGTGGGTACCTGTGGGGAGGAGAGGTGAACAGCCCCATGACACCACTGCGCCCAGCAGTGTATCTGTTTGTGAGTGTTTAACTGCTTACCACAGGGGCTGGGAGGCCTGAAGAGGCAGAACTGGACAACGGGAGGAGCTGACACTTATAAAGCCCACAGGCCACGTTTTGATGCTGGTGGTTGTTGGACTGTCCGTGTGGTGCACACTGGTTCTGTGGGATGGAGCACTCCACATTTGGGAAGGGCTCTCCAGTTCTGGGCTCTCTCTGTGAAGGGGCCAGCGTCACACTCAGGCTAACCCCATTGAGCCAAGAATAGATTCCTTCATCAGACCCCATGTGTGGCTTACAAATCAACTTCCCATAAGCAAACAGAAACCCTTGAGATTAGGAAAATGCCCTTCGAAATCAATGGAAGGGGATGTATTTGACATTCAGGGAAAACATCAAAAGGGAACACCCCTCGAGTGTCTTCCTGCATCTGAGAAGTAATTAGGAGAACTCCACTTGGAAGCTTCCAGGGCATCTTTAAGATCCGCCCCCCCCCCCCCCCCCCCCCCGCCCCGCCACCACCTGCCATCAGAGGGGCACGCAGCAGGGGCTCTCCGCAAAGCTGCTCTTACAGGCTGGATCTTATCTCTACCACGGGACACAGCTCTGACGGGGAAGAAGCTCAGGGGGCAGCACTGATGGAAGTGATGGTGGCTCTGTGCTAATGGCCTTGCAGCCCCCAGGCTCTGTCACTCACCTGCAGGGCAGAGCGCTCATGCTTATTGTTAGCATTTTCAGAAAGTTACAGATTTAACTCCATGCTTTTAGAAGGAGCCAAGAAAAAAAAAACAGTACCAAGTGAACATGGGATGAAATAAAAAATCCCATCCTGAGGACCTTGTGCAAGGAGTGCTTTCTTTTGCAAATCTGGGAATTGCTGTGTGTCCCTGACTTACCAGCTGTGCCTTCAAGGTAGGGACAGAGAACTGTGGCCTGGCTGTTTTCATCAGCTTCCAGGCTCTTCATCTGTGGTATCAAGTGCCAACCATGTTTCTTTTGCTGCTATGACAAGACAGAAGCTTCCATATCCACAGTTTCTTTCTGTGCCTCAGACCATCTGCTGGTGGATGAGGGAGGGACACATCAGGGAAGGTCCCTGGTGTCACCTTGGCACCTGGTAAGCACCCAGGGGCTCTGGGTGGGCATGTGCTGGCCCAGAAATGCAGGTGAGCTACTGGTTCCCTCCATCCAGCCTCTCAAGTTTGGTGAGCTTTTGTTAAAGCAGCAGCCTGTGGGGGCACCTGGGTGGCTCATTTGGTTGAGTGACCACCTCTTGATTTTGGCTGAGGTCACGATCTCAGCCAGGGCTGTGGGATGGAGCCCTGTGTTGGGCTCTGTACTGAGAAGGTAGCCTGCTTAAGATTCTCTCTCTCTCTCTCTCTCTCTCTTAAAAATAAGCAAACAAATAAGAGCAACAAAAACAGCAGCCTGTGGCAGATATAAAAAGGGTTTCCTCATAGACCCCAGCCTCTAGGACCCACACAGCCATCAGGAGATAAGAACATAGATCCATGCCATGGAAGGTAGAAAGTAGGAAGCTCCATAGATGAGCACAAAGGAAGGGCCATGGCAGATCAGAAGAAGAAGGGTGGCTTTGCTTCTGGAAGGAAACGAGGAAAGGAGGCAAGAATGGGCACCAAGGATCACTGAGGTTGGCATCCTCCTGAGTCTTCCACTTTCCATCAAGGCTCAGGCACAAAGGTACATTGTTTCTTGGTAGGAGGGCCATGAAGAGGTTCAGAACTTTGCCACCTGCCCCTGATCTCCTAGCTACCTACCCCCTGCCCTAGCCAGCCACAGCCACTTGCCAGAGCATACCCTGCTGCCCTTTCCCTGCCCCCACTCCCCAGGCATCATCTGGATGCAGTGAGGAGTGGGAAACTCTTGCAGCCTTCCCTGATCAGCCCTCCCGCTTGTCCCTTAAGCTTGTACAACTGGGCCAGGAGAGCCACCAGCTCTCAAAATGTTATCACAGCCTGTGAGATTCGCTAAGACAGGTCTGTTTGCCCCTTTTGCACCCTTAGTGCCTGGTGTGGAGCCTCTGTGAAGGGGGCTTTCAGAAGCATGGGTGGATGGACAGACACACGGAATTAGAGTTGAGGAGAAAGAGTTTCTCAAAGCTTGTCCCTCTTGCAGCTTCTCACTATATTGGAGGCACCTTCTGTTTGAAGGCAGAACAGATAGGTTGTTGGGATATGACTAATATACGTTTTGTGCAAAGCCGGATGAAGATGCCTTGGGTCTTACAGGCTCACACAAAGAAGTGGGGGGCGGGGTGGTCCACAGGAGCTCCTGGCACCTTCCTGCAATTGAGACCATCAAGCAAGCTGATTTTTATCTCCTAACCTAGAGCCACTTTGCGGATACTGTTCTCCAATATCCTACCCCTCTTTTTTGGCCATTCTGGTTAAGAATGTTCTGGGGATGCCTTGTTAAGAGGTTTTGGCACAGCTGTGGCTTTTTGATCCAGTAAGATGAGAGCAGATGCTGGAAGTTCATCCTTTCACTATAGACACCTACAGCAGAGGTTGGCAAACTCTTTTCAGTAAAGGGCTAGATAGATAATAAATATTTTAGACTTTGTGGGCAATGTGATCTCTGTCACAGCTCCTCACTTAGGCCCTTGTGGGTGAAAGCAGCAAATGGGTGGTGTGGTTGGATGCCATTAACACTTTATTTACAAAATAAGGGGATAGCCAGATTTGAGCGGCAGGTGAGTCTGTCAACCCCTGAGAAGACCATGGAGACTAAGTGAGGGGCCTGTTCATGAAGACCTGGAGTCAGTAGCTCAGATGCTAGGGTCAGATGCTGGTGAGCAAATCCAAGTTCCTGCAGGGAGGATAATGGGTAGGGGGCAGTATTCAAGTTGAATGGAGGCCTCCTTGAGGACTCCATTCTGGGCAGTCAGCCAGCTTTCCTGAGTGCCAACAAGAGAGCAGTGAAGGTTATGTGGGCACAAAGCATGGCCCGTTCTCTCTCCTGGGACAGACCATCTTGTTCAAGCTCCTTGGCCCTTGACCTCGAGCTATCAGCACGAGCACATCCAGCCCAGGCCCCTGCCCTTCCCAGCCCTGCTGGGCCCCCCAGCCCAAATCCCCTGGGCCAGGGTGTGGGGAGGCATCCCTGGACCCTCTGGCCCTGCAAGCTGTTTATGGTTCTTTTTTTGAGGCAAGCAGAAGAATCAGGCCAAAATGTTTCATTCTAAAGTTTTCTTTAGAAAGCACGTTCCTAAGAGTATGATTTACACTCTGTGTTACAGAGTGGTAGTGTGTGATGAATAAAACATGCTCATTTCACTGCTCCTTGGGGTGATGACAGTGTTTTCTGGACTCATATTAAAAATTAAAACAAGGAGATGTTTTTCTCAGGGTATTAGTCTGTGCCAGTGTATCCAGGAAAGCGCCTTGGAGCCCCCATACAGCCTGCCAACCACAGACCCCCTTTTTCCCTCTTACTAATCCCAGCAGGAAAATAAAATGGCCTGTTTTCCAGTACCACTCAGGGGCCCCATTAAAATGCACCTCTGGGCCTCTGGTGTCTGGTAACAACCTGACAATTTGGAATCAGGGGTCCATGGCCTCCACACTGCAGCCAGAAACTGACGCTGGGCTTCCCACCAGCAGAGGCCAGAATACTATGAAGAGATATACAGGCCACCACAAGAAGTGATAGCCCACTCCAGGGGTGTATGAACCACTCACCCATGCTGTCTTGGTGGCTCTGTCTTTTATAGGTGGGAAAAGGAGGCCTGGAAGATCAAAGGCAGTTTGCCTTGATCGCAGGATTACATAGCCTGCCTGTGCTGCAGCCTCCTGACCCATGCATGTCCTTGGAGGGCAGTGGGTATGAGTGGCACCAGGGAGCAGCATTACTAGGCTCCTTGGCATGCTATCCCCCTGTTTGCTAATACTGTGGTCAGTTTTATTTGATGGGGGCATCACCTCTGACCTCTGACCCAGCCAGCTGACCCCACATATACTTGCCTCCTGTTAAAAGCTTGTGGACTGTATTTTTGAACATTAGGTCCAAAGGGATTTCTGGAGTCATACATTCTGTAGGGTCAGTGGCTCCAAGGATCCTCTTGTTGGCTGGCTCCCCCAGATCGATGTGTGCTCACCTGCCTGGGATGAACCCCAGCTTTTGTCTGATATAGAGTCATCCAAAAAGAGTATGATATGAACGTGCTTTATCAGAGTCAAAGACCTTCTTTGTGACAGACCAGTGGTGCAGCTCCATGGTACACAGGGCTGGGCTGGGCTATGAAGTCAGGGCAGAGATGTCCACCTGCTGACCTCGGAGACAGGGAGAATATCTGTTTGAGGGCCTCATTCCCAATTATTTTTATCTGAAAGTGGCTGTCGCTGCTTCTCCTTCCTTATTTTTATCCCTGCCTGATTTCTCTCACTTCTGCCAAGACTTCACTAATCCCTTAAGGCCCAGAATCATTTAAAATTAAGCCATGAAAAATCAAAGCAGTTATCAGCAACATGGCTCTTGGCAGGAGGAAACAGGCCCCAGTCCTAAGGCCCAGAAAGCCCCATCCAGAATGGTCAGAGCTAGAGGGCAAGGGGCACAAGACACCCTAGTGTTGCGTTAGATCTACCTCAAACTAAACTCTGCTTGTTCCGTGTGTTCTGGGAGTGATGCAGTAAGGGTGTAGCAGTGCCTTCATCAGCACGGTGCCTCCCAGGCCTTGGCAGGATGCTAATGATACGGAACCTGGTGGGATGCATTGTACTCATGAATTTTTAATCAAAATCACTTAAAGGAGAGCCCCTTTCATGCTGTGATACCTGCCCAGGGGTTAGCAGCTCCCTGGCTATCCCTCAGGGCTCCTCAAGAGGCACCACGATGTCATCGGTTATGCTCTCCTCAGCTGGGCATGTGGTCCTCAGTTGTGCACAGCTGGGCTGTTAATGGGGTCACCCTGTCCACCTGCTGCCACCAGCAACATTTCTCATCACCTCCTACTGATAGTAACAAAAACAAAGGCCTGATTCAGAGCAGGATGGGTGAATACCCCGTCTTCATCAGAAAGTCACACTTTTCGGTTTTTAGGTTCCTGAGGGTAGATCCCTGCCTGGTGTAGCCACTACTCAGCAGATGTCCCGAAAGGCCTTTTTCCTTGGGCCCTGCGCTGCACTGCATAGAGGAGCAAGATGGGAACACACACTCTGCAGAGCATCAGTGTTGGCTATTCTCCATCTTGACCTTTGGGAAAAAACACTTTCACAAGGGTTACCTCTCTCTACACCTCCATTCCAGCTCCACGTAATGGTTTGCTGTGCAATCCCATGTATTTTCTTTGTAGCATCAGACATACCAAGTTTCACCGGGAGGCCAGGTTTCCAGCAAAGCTGTCAGAAGGCCTTTCCCCTCCAGCTTTATTTAGGTGCAGTCCTGCATCTCAGGTAGCTTCACATGCCTGGGCAGCCCCATAGTCTCCCTGGGCCTCTTGACACTCTGCCATATGAAGTGTCCTGTGTGTGGTCCAGAGGAGCTGGCAGATGCCAGCAAAGATGGGGTCTGGAGTCCCAAGGCCACAAGCTCCGGCCCAGCCCACAGTCCCAGCCAGCCTTTCCCACTGCCCAGCAGGTGGAAGTCAATCTTCTCCATCTCTCCTGGCCACAGACATTATTGCCTTCTGCTGGATTTTGGCTTGAGTGCCTTAAGGACACTGGGCAGTAGAGACCCCAGGCAGGTTGCTTTACAGGCACAGCAAGACTCAGAGCTGTCCCCACTTTGGGTCAGCAGTGCTTTGCATGTGAGGGGCTGGTTTAGACTGGTTTAGCTGTTTCAGGAGAGTTTATTTGGACAGGAGGCATGTTGATGAAAGCAGGGTCATGGGTTTGGGCTCTAAGTCAGTTACTTGTGTCCTTGTGGCTCCTGCTGCCCAGCAGATGCCCTCTGCCTACGTGCTGCTGCCAATAGTCACCTGGTGGGCAATTTGAAGGGTCACCCTGCAGATCTGAAGGCTCCTGGCATCGCTACAAAGATGGCATGTGTGGAATCCAGGAAAGCATGGAATCACCATCAACCAGAGTGTGACTTAAGCCAGCCCTGTTATTCTTTTTATATGTATCAGAAAATGTATCAGAAAATCATGGCCACTTATTGATATTAAAATGAAAAACTTGAACTTACAGATTTTTAAAAAATTACCCCAAATTCCAAATACCCTAATTACCAGTATTATCATTTGATACATAAATTTCCAGACCTTTTTTCAAGGAAATACATGCATCTTGTTTTTAATGTTTATTTATTTCAGGGCACCTGGGTGGCTCAGTCGGTTAAGCAACCAACTTCAACTCAGGTCATGATCAGGTTTGTGGGTTCGAGCTCTGCGTCGGACTCTGTGCTTACAGCTCAGAGCCTGGAGCCTGCTTCAGATTCTGTGTTTCTCTCTCTCTCTCTCTCTCTCTCTGCCCCTACCCCACTTGCTCTCTGTATCTCTCTGTCTGAAAAATAATAAACATTAAAAAAAATTAATCTTTATTTTGAGACAGAGAGATAGAGCCCAGCAAGCAGAGGATGGTGAGAGAGAGAGAGAGAGAGAGAGAGAGAGAGAGAGAATCCCAAGCAGGCTCCATGCTGTCAGCACAGACCCCATTGTCAGGCTCAGATCATAAACCGCAATATCATAATCTGAGCTGAAACCAAGAGTCAACGCTTAACCAATTGAACCACCCAGGTGCCCCAATACATGCATCTTTTGATGGACCCTACACATCCTCCCATCATATGGCTCTGTGGGGCCCATGCCATCATCTGCCACCAAAGCCTCTACGGGGGAACATTTGATCTGCTTCATAGTTCAGGTTTTACATATTATAAAAAACATGGCTGTGAGATCCTTGTCTGTGCCTTCATTCTGCCTCGTTCAGATGTTTTTGTATTCATTACCAACAGGAAACTGCTGGGTCACCAGGCTTCCTCCCTCACCACCCCCCCACCTCCCTCTGCAGAACTGAGCTTTGTCCATAAGCCCAAATTAGGACGGGGGGCTGTGTAGGAAGTGCTCTGGCCCACAAGCTCCTTATCCCATCCAGTTGCTTTCCCCAGTTTGTAAGCTGGGCAGCCCCACTCAGGACATCCACACTGCACGGCCATGTCACAAGGGCCACAGCCAAGCAGGATTTGCTGTATGACACAACAGGATAGCAGGGAGTGATCAAGGGTCAACCTGCTTGGGCCTAGGGCAGAGGGCTGCAGGGAATGTGAATCCTGCACACACCCATATCATTTGTGTGTGTCCTGGGAAGTGGGGGCAGGGAGCATGAACCACCTGGGTCACCCAGCAGCACCAGCCACCAGCCCTATAAACACAATGTGCATGCCTACATCCCCATGTTGAAGGGATCCTCCTGCCCTTCAACTGACTTGGCTTTTCAGCAGCATTCTGCATGGCTGAGACATTGTGGTCCCCTGTAAAGTGCAGGTCTGCTCTCACCACCCTCCTCCCATCACCTTCCAGGGCATCTCTGCCCTCAAGGCAAAGACCAGAATTCACATAGTGGCCCAGGGGGCCATGAATGGCCTGGCTCTACAGCACTTGGGTGCTTCCCCCTTGTCACCCCAGCCTTTCCTTTCTGTCCAGTGTTTCAAGCATGCCAAGCTTGCTTCTCTCAGCCTTTGCTGGGCAGGCCTCTGTGCTCCTTCCTCACCTGCCCAACCCTCACCACCTCACCGAACAGGCCTGCCTACTGCTTATAAAGCCCTCTCTGGCCCCCAGGTGACATCCCTGCAGTATGTTGCTGCATTTTCTGGGACCCCCACATCTATCGTGACATGTGCAATGCTTATCCCCCACAGTGAACCCCACACTGGGGTCAGAGGGCATGTTTGTGCCCTGAGCCAGTCCTGACAAGTTGGGTGATCAGCAGAGGTCAGTGAGCACCTAGAACATGACCTACCCGGGCAAAACAACTCTACAACTTGACTGCCTGTCACACACTGCCCTGCCTGCATGAGGGGCAAGGGGGGCATTCCGCATTGACTCACCAGTTGTGACCTTGCTCAGTTGATGAGCTGCCCGCTGGACATGTATACCAACATCTGCCAACTACCTCCGATGTGGTGCCACTCCTGCCCCACACCTGCTACAGTGAGTGAGTAAAGGGCCCTAACCTTTCTCCCATGACCATACAAGGAGAGCTGTGTGTCCTCCATACTCTGGGGGTGCCTGGAGCCAGGTGGCCACACCCATGGAGGGCACTCTCTGGCTCCTGCCTGAAGCTCTGTGGAGGACGGTCTGGCCAGCTGCAGTGAACTCCACTGACAACTATCCCAAAGGGAAACAATCCTGAGCCTTGATGGTCTCTGTCTCCCTTCCAAGGGAGGGCAGGTGTGATGAGCAGGCAGAAGTCTCCCTCTGTTCAGCCTGGCTCCCATACATCACTCTGGAAACGCCGGTCTATGGGTCAGCCACAGGGACACAATCTGTGGAGGGGCTGTCTTTGAAAATCCAAGTTCCATCTTGCAGGAATAGGAAGTCCTTTGAGACCTGGAGTTACCTGGGAGACACAAGGGAAGGTGTGCTCCTGCCTACATGTTTTCATTCTGCCAGGCACCCCGTTGTCCAAACAAGAAGTAGCCTTTCTGCCTTGTTAGAGGTTGCAGATGTGATGTGGTCTCTGGCACCTTTCCTGGTCCCTGCTAGAGGAGGGAAGCTGACTGCCTAGAGGGGTAGCGACAGGTCGCCGGGAGCACACAGAGCTGAGCAAGGTCAGAACTGGTCAGGGGGTTGAGGAGAAATGCTCCCCTCACCCCTCCATGCAAGCATGCAAGGGACGTGGTGGTCACTTGACTGGTAGGGTTGTTCTGCCTTCCTGGAATGTGTTCCAGGTGCATCTCTCATTCCATTTTTGTAATTTCCGCTTCTAGTGACCTTCACCCATCCGAGGACCACACGTGGTGACATGTCCATCATTGCCAGCCAGAGCTGTGGGCAGCCCCCCTGTGTCCTGCTTCCCCCGCTGCCTCTGCCAAGGCACTAGCAGCTCCTGAGGGTTCTTCTCAAGCCTGCCTGGCTCCCTGTTCATCTGCATCCAGTTTCCTCTAGGATCCCTGTCCTGTCCCTTGGTGGGAAGCCTAGAGGGGACCCTCAAGGAAGGGAGGAGAGCCCTGGCTCTCTTGACTTTGAGGGGCATAGATGCCACCCTCCTCCAGATACCCCTAGGCATCCCCATCTGTGTCAGTTTCCTGGGACTGCTGTAACTGTACCACAAAGAGGTACATGTGGCTCAAAGCAACATGAAGTTATTCTCTGTCAGTTCTGAGGTCAGAAGGTCAAAATTAAGGTGTTGCAAGGATTGGTTGCTTCTGGAGACTGAAGGAGAATCTCTCCCAGCTTCTGGCAGCTGCCTGGATTCCTTACATCACTCTGCTATCAGCTTCTGTCTTCACATGGCCTTGCTTCCCCTCTGGGTGTCTCTCTTCTCCTCTTCTGTCTCTTATAAGGACACTCGTCACTGGAATTAGGGCCCACTGTAATGAAAGGTCATTTCATCTCAGGACCCCTACCTTATACTATATTTGCAAAGACCTTTATTCCAAACAAGGTCACCTTCACAGATATCAGGGGCTACGGCTTGGGCATTTCTTTTGGGGGTACGTTGTTTAACTCCCTGTGGCATCTGATACCTCTGACCAGGAAGACGCATGCTTCCCTGGGGAGGGCTGGGGCAGGAGGGGCAAGGTGAGTGATGAGGGGCTTGGGACAGTATTGCCCCTATGGCTAGGTCTGTAGGATTCTCTGTGCAGAAATCACCTCAGCAAGATCATTTTGTGGCCCAGATCCCTCTTTTGGCCCTTAACTCCTTCCCTCAGTGGGTTTAACATGCACCACAGGCTAAACAGGAAGCATCTCAAAGTGGACCACCCCTCCAGCCATATCCCCACATAATAAACCCTTGGAGCCTTGAGGTCCTGGAGTCTGATGTGGGAGATGCTTGTTCTCCTGATGCCTGTCCCCTGTCACTGCCAAAGGATCAGTTTTCCTTAGGGGTTAATCTTCTCCTGGGAAAGCAGCTTTTAAATAAGCTCATGCTTTGTCACATGAAACATTTTGTCTGGGTTTTCTTGGACAAACACAAGAACAAGTAATTCAAGTTCTAAGAATAAAAACAGGCCTCCCTCCACTGCCTTCTTCCATGTTAAACACAGTGCGATGCTGCCCAACCCAGATGCAGGCTGGAAGAGTGACTTTCCAAGCCGCTCCCGGAAGGCACTTGGAAGCTGCTTCTGGAAGAGTGTCAGTGGCTGCTAAGCTCCCTTCAATGAGCTGAAAAAAAAGTTATTGACAAACAACCCAGGCAAGTGGAACCTGAGAATTTTAGAGGCTGGAGGGTCAGGCCAGTGAGGGGAGAACAGGTGACTCTGGACTCCAGCCTGATCATGCTTTTCTCTTTCTTGAGGCAGGAGCCTCCTGTCAACTCACTCCTGTCTCTTGTGTGTTTCCAGGACTCCTCCTCCTCGGCCGGACCCGCCCCAGCGGCTGAACAGCAAGGCACAGCTCCCAAAGTCCAGCTGCCCCTCAACGTGTGAGCTGCCATTTATGTTTTTGGGGTCCTGTGCCTTCAGCACCTCCCTCCCACCTCTGCTAGCATATAAACATGTGGTTTCCATAGGTTTTCTAAATTGTTACCAGCCAATCAGTCTAGTTATGTGCATCAGTAACACTGCTGATAAGAGAGTATGGAAAACAAAGTCTAGCTGGTTCTTTCATGTCAGTGTCTCCAGGACATTTATAAGCAGGGTGATATTCAAAATATTTGATGGCACAGGCCAATCAGGAAAGGACCAGCCATAGCACGGAGAAGACCCTGGAGGCCCATGAGAAGGTGTGTATTGGGGGGGGGGGAGGGCTCTGGAGGGTGGAGGGGGCCAGAGCTGCGGGTGGTCTTGTGAGCATGGGGAAGTAGCTAGTCACCACGTGTTCAGAAGTAACTCAATATTTGAACAGCCACAACTGCCCTACAGTTATGGTAGCTTATATCATAACAGCTGCATATCATCCCCAAATATAACCAGATGAATCATTGCCAGGAAGCAAGATGCTTATCTTGTTTAGAAGATTTGCTCTTGTTAAATTACAGCTCTTAAGAGATACGTGCAGTTTAAAAAATTCCCCATTTAAATAGTTCTGAAAAATTAGACTGCCTTCTACTCTTTTATTTGGCAATGAGCTCAGTTACTCGAATGAATCTTTTGAGGTGGAGAATATGAATTTGGCAAACAATATGGTGAAATGGAACGTTCCACAGATCCGACGAAGGTCAAAGGGACACTTAGAACCTACATTATTGCAGAACAAAAGGTATTCCAAGCCAAAAAAAAGCCTTTTGAAAAAAGCAAGTTGCTGAGCTCCAAAAGGTCTCCCAAAGGTGTAAATATACTGGAACATGTTCAGCTACCTGTTTACACCCAATCAAAATGTTTGTCTTTACTTGGTGGCAGATTGGAAATCCTTGAACATCTCCCTTTATCTGCCCACTGCTCTGATTGCATCATTACCACAACCAACTAAACAAAAGGACATTAAGATGTACCTATTTTGTACCTAGTGTCCTGAGGGGAATGTAGATTAATGAGCTACGTTTAGGTGTCTTTGGCCGAAATTCAAGTTTTCACCAGCACTAGACAGAAGACATGCTCTTCTTCTGACCTGCTGTCCAGTGGCTTCCACTCAAACCTGGGAGCAAAGAAGCATATAGGACAGGATGGGTAGTGATAGCCTTGCTTTTTCTGAAGAACTAGATGCAGGGCCCTGTCCCTGAGGAAGTTGACTGGTATCCACAGGAGACTCTTATTCCCTAATGTGGTTGCCTAAATGAGAGGCAGGACACAGTGAGCTCTTCAAGAACAAGCCCCAGGTGTCCCCCCAGATGAATGCCTGGCACACAGGCTCCCTATAATTTTGGATGTGTTCTGATGACCAAAACCTTCCTCATCATGAGTACAGAGTGCTTCTTGTATTGGCCTAAAGCCCTCAGCTCTTACACATCAGATCAGCCACCAAGAAAGCTGCTCTGTCTTTGAGACCCAAAAGGTTATTAATACCGTCCAAGAATATTACTCCCCAAGAGTTGTGAATACAGACTGGAGGTTTCAACCATGCACAGATCTTCCATATTGTGGAGGGCTTTTTAATGTGGTGCAGAGCATGGAGTGACCTCCCTCTCCTTCCATCCCGACTCTGCCCTGAGACATGAATAGGCCCTCTGTCTATCTGCCTTACCCCAGAGCATGGCAGTGGGTTCTGAGAGCCTCACTCAGGGTCCTGAGTGCAGCTTGCCATCTGGGAATGAAACTTCCACAGACAGATGGGTGCAGTTCATCCCTGGGAGAAAACCAAGAGCCTCTTGAAGGGTGTGACAATCTGCATGCCACCTGTGAGGTCTGGGAGTCTTGTTGTGGGGGCCAGAGAAAGACCAAGGGGTGGAGCAGAGGGACTGGGGGTTGCCTGCAGACTGGACAAAAGAAACCCAAAGGGACAACAGGCAGCAGGAGGCACCTTGTACCTGGTGGTGTGAGGTGGGGGGGGGGGGGGTCAAAGCTGTCCCCACCAGATCCGTTTGTGGTGGATGCAATCTCATAGGCGTAATTCTCCTTGTGACCCACCTATTTGTCCTGAGTGTCGAGAAGTCGCTGAGCCTACCTTCTAATGACTACACAGCCACCATGTTCCGTAATGTTGGTAAAGGAACTGGTGACCAGACCAGGCCCCACCACAAATCTGTAACACAGAGGGTGGTTCTGGGCTTCAATCTGTGATGGGCTTGATTAGTGTGAATTTAATACACCAGGATCTGGTAACCTAAGTCCCTGCTGAAGTGGGGGCAAAGGCCTGGAAGGGGTGAACCCACCAACCAGCCTTCTGTGGCAGTGCTCAGTCTTTCAGACAGTGATTCCAGATAGTCACAGCACCTGCCCTCAGGGTATGGATAAGGTGCCCCTGCCTGCAGCCCTGCCTGAGGGTGAGCAGCACTATCGAATGGTGAGCAACGTATGTGGGAAAAGCACAAGAACCATCTTGAGAGAATTCTCTAGAGCAGAGTAGAAGGCTTGGCGGGCAGAGTTGGAGATTTGCAAAGGTGCCGGCAGGGCCACCTGCAGTGGACAGAAAGACCTGCCCCTATGAGCTGGCCTTAAGCCCAGGGGGATGTAGCGTCCCCAAGCAGCAGCGGCCTTGTCTGGATTGGATTTCCTGGAAGCAGACTCTGAGGCTAAGGCCCATTGATGGCTGCTCTCAGGAGCCATGCCTGTGAGGAAGCGGGGGCTGAGCTGTGCTGGAAGGGAAGCCTGGTGATCCTCAGGGCAACTCTAGAGCCTGAATAGACCTTAGTTTTCCCAAGATGAAGTGAGCCCATGTGGGCTTCTGGTGACCCCTGGGAGAGACACAGTCTCTAGTGCAGCTGCACATGGCTGGGAAATTCCCACTGAGGACCATTATGGTGAACCATCAGCAGCCTGGCCCACTCTGGGAGATGGTGCCATAGCCCTTGAGTGTAGACCTTGACTGGACATCACCAGACACAGTACATAGGTGGGTCTTTAACTTCAGAATGTAGCAGAAGTAGCTGGAAGGCTTGTTGAAACAGATTGCTGGGTCTTACCCTAGTAGCTCTGGAGTGAGGCCCCAGAATGTACCTCTCTAACAAGTCCCTAGGTGATGCTTTTGCTGCTGGTCCAGGACTTCCTTTTGTGGGTCACTGCACAAATGCCTCTGCAGACCAGTTTTCTGTGAGCTCAGTGTGGGAAGGATGCCAGCTCCCACGCGGGACTGGCAGCCAAGCCACTCCCAGCTCCTTCCTTCTGGGCTGCAGCCGATACCTCATCCAATGGAGTGCCAGCTGCCTGCGGTTCCTGGGAAATCAGGACCACTGGAAGGCCTGGGTGAGGGGCTGGCCACTTCATGGCCTCATGACAGTTCCCCAAATGCTCCCCATTCTCTCCCTCTGAACATCTGCACCCAGATGTCCTGTCCACAGCCCTGCATCAGCTCACCCCTCCCCAGCTCAGCTGCCACCTCCTTCAGGAAGACTTACTTGGCTTTCTGAGGCCGGATAGTGCCGCTCCCAGACCCCGTAACATCCTGTGCAGACCCTGACATGCACCTGTGTTGTCTCCCCCTTCCCCAGAGTGGGTGCTCCTGGGGAAGGCTTCTCTACCACCTGGCTGCACCTGGCTATCATTCAGTAGACATCCATTGAATGGAACCATCAATGTGTGGGCACATGTCAGCTAGTGTGACCCTGGTATCCAGGAGAACAGGAGCAAACACTTCAACAGGAATAATTGAAAAGAATCTTTTACTTATTCTAGAAGAAACATGAGCAAACCATCATATAGAGGAGAAAGGGTGTGAAATTAATGAAGGCACTAAAATACTTCAGTTCACTCCTTGCTTAGAGCTGAAGAGAACTGTGTAGATAATTAACTCAAGTGAACATCTTGCTGTAGAAATGAGCAAGTAATATGGGTGAGTGATTGGTGTCCTCGGAAATATCCCATAGGCTGCTTGTAAAAGCATGATGCCAGGCAGAGTGGCCACAGCAGTCAGCCGCTTCTGTGTGTACACCATCCATGCAAGGGCACCCGGGGGGGGGGGCATGGGGCCTGACCCTCTATCCCAGACTCACACTTGCAGGACTGCTTCAGGCTGGTGGAGGGGGCACCTTACAGCTTGAAAGCCCCATATAGTCTACAAGACAGTGGGGAAGAAAAAACCAAATTTCCTACTATTGCCTTATTTTTAGTACCAGCTTTAAAAAATATTTTTTAATGTTTTATTCATTTTTGAGAGAGAGAGACAGGTGGGAGGGGGAGAGAGAGAGAGAAACACAGAATCTGAAGCAGGGTCCAGGCTCTGAGGTGTCAGCACAGAACCCAACACGGGGCTCGAACCCACAGACTGTGAGATCATGACCTGAGCCAAAGTTGGCCACTTAACCAACTGAGCCACCCAGGCACCCCCTTTTTTAAAAAAAATTTAATGCTAGTACCAGCTTTTGTATGTGAATCCACAGAGGTGAAATTGGGGCCGCAAGCAGCAGCCCCTGTCTGATCTATATGTGTTTTTGAGATGACCGAGCCACCTGTGGAAGCTTGTTTTGAGCTGAAGAGGCCTTTTGAAGGAATAAGGAGTGAGAATGGGGCCCTGGGAACCATGAGGAAGAGGACCATGCAGGTGCTGCCTATTTCATGCCAGGCATGCAAGGCCCTGGCAGGCTCCATGAGTACCAGCCTGCAGCTCTGAGCACAGAAGGTGCCGTCCAGCTTGCTCAGAGACTGTCAGCAATGCAATTCTGGCTGAGTGCAGCAGAGGGGACATGGGTGGAGAGGGAGTGACAAGGTAGCACTGCTGTGGCTGTCTGGTGCATAAAGCAGGGACCAGGAGGCCTGCAGGCATCAGGCTGACAGTGGGCTGGGCCATCCTCTGTTCAAGTGTGATCCATCCATGCTTTTTCTTGGGTCATTCCTAATGAAAGCAGATGCTGAATGACATATTCCCCCACCCCAGGCCAGCGCCCCTCCCCAGCATGAGCCACATGCCAGATCTGCAGACACACGTGCAGCAAAATGACCCACAGAGCCATCTGCTTCTGGTTTTCTCTGTGAGGCACCCAAAGGAAATATAAGTGGGAGGGGCAGAGATTTTTCAAGGTGAAGTCAGATTTATTTGCATTCCAGTTCCCCCAGCAACGCACACCTAGAGGCCAGACTTGAAGTATTGAGACCAGAGGAGATATTACTCATCAACAACACAAATTTGAAGTAAAGATGAGGAGAGCAAATGCATCAGTGCCCTGGTGCAAACCAGTGCAGCACCTCCTGATGCAGGGGACCACATGGGCTCCCTGACCCCGGAACTCAGCCTCACCTTCAGGCCGACCTCAGCAGGGCCTGCCAGCCTCCTCCACAGCCTCTCACAGTGCCTTGCCCTGTCCCTGTGGCCACAGAGCCCCATCTGCTTCTAACTTGTTGCTGAAACACAGATTCTCAACCTTTCTGACCCTTAGTTTCCTCAACTGTGAAATAAGGGGTAATCCCAGCCTCAGAGTTCATGTGGGGCTTAGGCAAGGCCCTGGGAGAGGTTGGCACCTGAAAGATGCCAGTTCTCTGTGCTTCTGCCTTGTCCTTCCTTAGCCAGTGGCCCACATGCCTGTGGTGGGTGTGGAGCTCTGCACCACTGTTCTTAGGCACAGATATGAGCTACTTAGAAATAAGATACCATTAGAGTTTGTGAGGGACAATTTAGAGTTTAGAGCTGTGTTTTGAAGGGGAGGGTGTGTCATTCCCTTGGGGGTGATGGCATCCCTGGAAATGACATCCTTTGTACTGCCCATTGTTAGCATCCAAGGGGTGTCTGTGTCACTGAGCATTTATTGAGTAGAATACATGAAACCATGAAAGGAATATTGACTTCCCACTGTTAAGAATCCAGACCTGCCCTGTGAAGGGGCATGATGTGGCATAAAATCCAAGTCTGTCTATGTTTGCAAACTAACTGCAGTGACACTGTTTCTCAGTGTGTCCTGTGCCAGAGGACGTGATTCCAGCAGTGGGGAAGGCACTGGTGTCCCCGCTCGGCGGACCAGCAGTGTTTAGCCATGTTCACCTCTAGGTTGCTCATTTTCCTGCTTTTATTATTTCACCGGACCCATGTCTGTGTTTCTCTAAAATAAAAATGGAATTTTGAAAGAAGACTTTTCTGACTTAAAAGTCTTAATCAGGATAGCTTGAAGCTCATAATCTAAAATTTTTCTTCATTTTTCTTTTTTTTTTTTTTCATTTCAACTCCCCTTTTGTGCTAAGAAGTGAATGCAAAGTCTTTGTTCCACTAAATGGCATGGGGATCCTCAAATGTTGAGGGAAGGATAATCGGCTCCTTCCCTAAAGACAATTAAATTTCATTATTTGAGGTCCAGTCCCCCAAGATCACAAACATCACTACCAGGCAGTTCATATGGTTCATGGAGTGTTTGTCACACTTGGTAACATTGCTTTCTTTTTTAAATCGGGTGTGTATCCAATTCCTGCTGTGGAGGTTGGGTGATAATGGACATCACTCACTGAGCCAGGTGTGGGCAAGTGCAGGTCCTGGTCCTTGGGCTGCTGTGCCAACATGAACCTTACACACTCGCCTGGGGTCTATCCTCTCTCTGGCAGGGCCAGCTCACAATTGGGCAGGTGTCCCCTGTCCCCCCCCCCCCATAGCTTCAAACTCCACTGAGCAGATGGACAGTGCAGGTGGCACATGGAAGTCATCCTGGACCCAGGGGCTTCAAAGATAGATTAAAGAGCAAAGAGAAAGCCCCCCCACCCTGTCAAAGCTACCTTTGTCTAGGCTGCCCACAGTGCCCTGTTTAGATGGCTCCTTCACCCCCCAAGGGCTGGACTAGCTGGTTTGGAAACTCTGTTAATAGAAGTTTTTTGACTCCAGTTTCTACTTCCCTCTTTGACTCACCTCTCACCCCTTCACATGCCTTGTGCCTCAGTTGTTTCCCTCCCTCCCCTGGCTCACTGCCTTCTCTGCTTGCTTCTTTCTATCCAGGTTCTTCCAGGGCAGCTCAGCTCTCTCCTGGTTGGACTCAGCTCTCTCTGCCATCTTGCCCTGTTGTACACCCTCTGCTTCTCCTTTTCATTCCTCTCCTCACTGTTTAGATACCCACAGCCTGCAGCCCTGTCTTTTCTGCCCTTTCTTGCCTCTCCATGGTGCCCATCCCCTCCTGGCACAGTCCTCCCAACTCCATACTGAATGGACTTCCTGAATGAGGAAAACTGGTACCTGTTTGTTCTGTGCTTGTTTTTGTGTTCAAGGTCAGCCGGCAGACTTTGGGGCCATATGAGACAGTTTCAGTACATGCCCACACACATGCAGATACACACATGGACACACACACACTTTCCTTCAGCAGTCTTCATCAGAGTCTCAAAACCAGAGCCCCTATTTTATTGTTCTTTTAACAAGTATTATTTGGAGTATACTATGTACCAGACGCATTCTGGTCCTGGGCACACAGCGTGAAAAAAACATACAAAAATCTCTATCCTTGTGGAGCATATAGTATAGTAGGGAGTGGAGGACAGCAGGGTGAGAGATGAGAGCCCCAGATAGAGGAGAAAGTCAGTGCAAATTTAGAATATTTGGGGGACACCTTGGTGTAGAACTTCCCTGATCCAAGGTTTTCTGGGAACCCCAGCTAGAGATGCATACATGTAGTCTCCTTCCTCTGGGCTGAACTGGGCTCCCTCTGCACTGGTAGGAGGTAGATGTGCCACAGGGTAGCAGATGGCTGCCTCTTGCCAGGATCCCAGCTGAGGACAGGATGATCTGCCACTTCCTCTCATAGGAAGATTTAACTGCTCAGGATTCTTCCCCACAGGTGGGGAGATAAGAGTGGAAGAGCAAGGCATTTAAACTCTCCAACATGGTGCCCTCCTTGAGGAGCTCAGCCAACCTTGAACCTGTGTGTGTGAAAGCGGCCTTTGGAAAAGGGATCTTCCATCAGGCAGTGTCCAAGTGGGCAGAAAACCGTGGAGCCCCACCCCAAGACACTAGGTGATGGCCCACTGGCCCAGTCCTCGGACAGCCAGTGGGCCACGGTGAGGAGGAGGTTGTGCCCAAGACACACGGGACTTGGTCTCCTCCTGGGCCTGAAGGTTGAGGAGGCAGCTGGTAGGGCACAGGCCAGTGGTGGGCCTCATGTGGTGGCGTCACTACTTTGTATGGGCCTCCAGGCTCTGCACAGGCCCCAGGAGTGGGTGCAATAGATGTGGGTGCCCCACCCTGTTGGCCAAGCTGAGATGTGAGCCCAGTGCCTGTCATGAAGGGAACAAAGGCAGCATGCAGTTTCTCCCTCCTTGACCAGCGTGATTGTTTGCTGAGGTCCATATTGGATACACACACATCCCAAGGAGACAGCACCCCCAGCTTGGCACTGTGCTCCTGGCCACTGTGTATTCACTGGCCACAGAATCAAAAAGACTGTTCTTACATCATGAAGAGATGGAAGGAAGCAAACAAACAGGATTTATGCTTCAGTTACCTTTGCTTGGGAGCAGGCCCAAAAAGGTGTGCATCGCTGTCATTGTTTCCAAGCCTCCCACGGCCCCAGCCTGCACTTCCCCTTTCCCCTTGTTTTCAGCCTGCCCTTGCCCAAGCTGCAACTCCCCACGTGAGGCTGCCCCTCACGTGGTTAAAGAGGCTGCCCCCAAGTGGTTAAAGAGCATGCAGGCTTCCCTGGTGCAAATGCAGTTGTCATGTGACTTTCCTGTTTGTGGTCATTCCTCTGTCACCATCAAAGAGCTCCTGTGAGTCATCAGATGTGAAAACAGACAGATGATATCCTGGGTTCTCTTTGTCACCCAGGCATTGCGCTGAAAACCTGAATCTTTTCGCCCATGATAGGCAAGAGTGTCCCCTCTGGTGATGGCTTCCTTTATCCTCTCTGAAACCCAGAGTCCTTGCTAGTTGCCAATGTTTATCTTTTCAAACAGAGAGAAATAAAGATGTAAGCCATCCTTTTATCCCTAAGGGAAGGGGGGAGGGTGCCAACCTGTAAAGAAAGAAAATAAACAGAAGGCAAGGCTTCCATTGACTGAAACAGAGGCACTTGTAGTGTTTAGGGTCAGGGATTAGAAAGGGGTGGCAGGTTTTATGTTGTTTTATCTTATTTTCCCTTACTTTATGTTAGGGCCAAGACATCTTTACAGGTTCTCATTCTGTTCTAGCATGTTCCTCACTGGCCCTCTGAGACTCAGGTCCTCCTTTCTTCTTGCTTGAACCCTAGTGAGTCATGTCTCAATTCTGTATTCACATACTGAGAAGGCCCTTCCCAGGGTCAGAAGAGTGTTCTGGGGGTCTATGACCCTCCTCAGATCCCCAGAGACCTGTGAATGTCCTCCAGCCCCTAGAGCCTACAGTCCTGGGAAGGGTCAACATACCCACCCAGCCATCCATCCTGGTAGGAGATCCAAGAGATGACATTTCTTTAAAAATCATCTTTTGTTTCTCATTGAGCTGAAGCCTCATCAGCCTTCCTCCTGCCTTTTGTGAACAACATAGTTGCCTGATATGGTTCTCTCTATCAATTTAAAACCAACTTACCCAAACGCCCACAGTAGCAAAGCATTTTACAAGTATCCAGTCCTTGCAAGTGCCCTGTGGGGTTGTATATTGAGGTTGTCAAATACCTAGTGATATGGGTCACTAGGATCATAGGCTGTTACGGGCACAACTTCTAAACCCTAGGCCAGGATTTACACCACTGAGTTTGTTCTTCATTTGTATTCAGATAGACTTAAAAGAAAAGTAGAATTTAAATAATTAGCCATGGCACAAATATTACAAGGAAGAATGCAACCAATAATTCCCTAACTAGACTTCTTTTTATCTAAAAGGACCTTTGAGGTATCCTCCAGCTCAGACTGATTGAATGGACCAGGCAGGTTAAGCCAGGACCCAGTTAGATGAAATGAGGGAACCCAACCCAAGACTTAACTGCTTCATTCTTAGTTTTCTCTTGCTCAGAACATTAGGCTTTAGAAATAGTATGCAGAATAGAAGAAAAAATTGGGGCCCAAAGACCTGTGGTCTTGTTCTGGCACATCCTCTGGCGTATCCCTCAGCCTTGGATGAGTCATGGAGGCTCACTGAGCTGTAGGACTGGAAGGTGGTATCACATACCTGCCTGCCCAGGTCAGCCACTGCAGGGCTGTGGGGTGACCTGGGTTTTAGGCACAAGAGGCAAAGTCTGTCTCCTTCCTGCATGTACCTCTCAGGATCTGGTTCTCTAGGTGTGCAATAGCAGTGCTGAGTACACCGCCTTCCCTGCACCATGGTTTATCACAAAGAGTAGGTTGGGCACGGTGTGCACAAGCCCCCACAGGCATCAGCTAGTCCTTTTTTAGTTTGGGTTCATCCAAAGATGAGCCCACATGTGACCCAGGTGATACAAGATGGCCTATAACCACCCCTCCCAGCCATCATTTATCCTTGGCCCTACTCTTCTGCCCATAGGTACTTGGCGCTCTATGCTTACAAGCCCCAGAAGAACGACGAGCTGGAGCTGCGAAAGGGCGAGATGTACCGCGTCCTAGAGAAGTGTCAGGACGGCTGGTTCAAGGGGACATCCCTGAGGACTGGACTGTCTGGGGTGTTCCCAGGAAACTACGTGACGCCCGTCTCCAGGTGAGGCAGGTGTCGCTGCCTGGGAGAGGGGGAAACACACTACCCACATTCCCCTGCAGCTGGTTACTGCCTGAAAATCATGCTGTGGTCTGGGCAAGCCAAAAACACAGTCCAGAAGTCAGCAAGGGTGCCCCTGCCCACAAGGTTTTGCCCCGTGAGCTCAGAACTCCCCTTGAGCAAGGGTTCTACATGGCCAGCTTTTCACCTTACGAATTAGGTTTTGCTTGTCATTCCTTCAGCAGGCACTGGCTGTGAGGGGAGAAGATGTCAGCAGAATGAGCTGGACTCAGGGCAGCAGCACAAAGTGAAATTGGAAGGTCCCCAGGAGAGTGAAATCTTGTGTGTGTGTGCACACATGTACCTGTGCCTGTGAATACAGTGTCTGTACAACTGGTGTGTGTGTGTGTGTGTGGGTGTGTGTGTGTGTGTCACACACATAAACCTGGTATACATAAAACTCACACACCTATGTATATACACAAGGGAAAAACATATTCTCAAAAGCTAACAGTTGTTATTGAGTGATGGTATTAAGAGTAATTCAAACTTTTCTTCTTGTGCTTTCCTGTCATTTACAGATTTCCTGTTATATCATTTTTATAAAACAGATAATGGAATTAAAAATTTTGCTCAAGAGGTTACCTGGAGTTGTCTGAGATTTTTCCATTAAGATAAGGGGTCCACTGTTGATTTCATTTGTCAATCTCAGTTGTGGAAACCGTTCCTGGGCACAGCCCTGGATTCCTTCTCTCTCAGGGAAAAGACTGCCATTAAAATAATCAAATAATGCCTAGACCTGGCACTGATCACTAGACTGATTCATACTTTCCAGGGCACCCAGAGGAGCAGTGCTGGCCATGACATAGGCTTGCTTGTCACATCATCTGATGGCCCTTCTTGGAAAGACCCATAATTTGTGAGCCCACTTTATTCAATTTTTACAGTTTTTTCCCTAGGGTAAAAGTGAGTTCAACAGGTAGCTGATGTGAATTTTAAAAAAAAATTCATGGCTTTGACTGGCTCACTGATGGAGTTCCTTGCTAGAGGCTGATTTCATGGCAGCTATAGGGGCTAAGAAAGAAAGGTGCTGTCGGTCCCTGGACAGCTGAGTCCTTTTCCAGGAGGCCTTTATTCTCACGGAAGCCCTGACTTAGTGGTGGCTCAGCCCATCCCTGACCGAAGTCATGGCCCAGTGGTACTGAGCCTCAAGGAGTGAAGCACCCCCACCTGGTGACGGGCCTGGCAGTGCCTGTTCTGACCCTCACGAATGAGACTCTGAGAGGACATAAGGGGAGTTTACCCAGATCTTAAACAAATGGAAGACATTTGATCCCTGAAACTGAACCCAGAGCAGCTTCCGAGTTCCCAGATTCTGCCATATCTTTCACACTCACTGCCAGTGCGTGAGTTTGGTGCAAGTACTCAGAGGTCAAAGGGCTAAAGCCCATTTTCAGAGTGGCTGTGTTTCTCTTGTATTTCTTAAACACTGGAAACTCATTTCATCTGGAAACTGAGGTGAAAGGGCATCTATTTCTGGTATGAAACTGCAAGTTCCCTGACATCTCTCAGAAGGATGTGGTTTGTCTGTGCTCTTTCCCAGAAGCCAGCAGAAACAAGAAAGTGGCCATGTCCAGAGGGAGATGGGTCCTTGCCATCCCACCACATGCCAGATGTGTCCAAGCCTTGGCTGTGGCCAGCTCAGTCACTCTTTCTGGATGTATTTGGGGACAGACACAGCTGTTTACTAAAATGAATCAAGGCAGTAGTTCTGGTACAAAATATTTGATTGATTGGGATCATCACTGGTTCTTAGGGTTCTTTTGCTGTTTCTTAACTATTTATATTGAAAGTGAACCCCCATGAAGGTTTTACAAAGGGTCCCCCACTGCCAAGGTTGAGCTCTGGGCATCGCTTAGGGGATTATCTCAGCATTGTTTTAGTGTTTGTGCCCTGGGCTATGTGGCTTCACCTCTCACAGCCAGGAGGTATGAGTGGGCCTTTATTGATGGCCTATATTGTGTGGTTTCATCTGTGACTTCACCTGACTGGATTCTGCTTTATTTCCTCAGGGCTCCGGTAGGAGGGGCTGGGACACCCCGGAATAATGTTGTTGGAGGGTCTCCACTGGCCAAAGGGATGGCCACAACCATCCACCCAGGTGGTGGAAGCCTGAGCAGCCCAGCCACTGCCACGAGGCCGGCCCTTCCCCTCACCACACCCCAGGCCCAGCACCAGGCGGCCGCCCCCCCAGTGGGCAGTTGTCTGCGGCACACAGCCCAGCCGGCCACCAGCCAAGCCCGGGGCACCGTCCCCACAGGTACGTGCCAGGCTCCTGAGACCTCACTCTGCGGGAAAATTTGACAAGTGGTTCTTGTAAGAAACATTATGACCTAGGTTTCAAGCAGTCCAACATGGGACAAGTCGTATCTGCTTATCATAATCCTAAGCTTCTGCTAATCTTTAGGAAATGTAGTATTGACTTATATTACCCTGTCCTGGCAAAAAAAAATGGGTTAGAGAGTTCACAAATATTTATACATTTCATTGTAGCAAGAGGAGTGCATGAACTAATAAGATGAGCACTGGCACCTTTGGACGGCCCCTATGAGGTGGCTGGGCCAGCTGCACGGGCCTTCCACGTGCCGGACACCTGATCGGGGGCTTTCCAGCTAGGCAGCTTCTTACCATGCAGAGCCAGAGTGCCCTTTTTCTGAAATACTTTGAAGCTAGAAGCAGTGATGGTCACTGACCCTTCACCTTCATGCCAACTTTATCAATAGCCAGGCTGACATCATTTAAGGAAAATCTTAGTATGGTGTGAGATGAAGAAAAAGTTATGAGGTGGATCTTATAGGCAGAAAGAAGGTAAACAGTCTTGCTTGGAAGCTTAGCACTGAGCCATTAGGAACTGGGAGCCCACCCCAGTCACCTTCCCTTCACTGTGCAGTGAAGGAACCCAGGATGAGAGAGTGTAACTCTGACTTTTCATTTAAATGACACAGAATTCCTGCTCCACCCCAGCCTTACTCTCTCAGAAACCATCTATCTTCCTCTCAAAGTAAGGCTTAAAGGACGAAATATGTAAATTCTTTGGAGCAATAAAATACATGATTTTTTAGAATCTAGCCAGCCAGGAGATGGCCCATTAAAAGTGCTCTAGGAGGCATCTTCTCAAGTGGTAAAGTGGGGATAATACTTAGCACAGCAGGGGCCATATTTTCTTCCGAGTCATGGCTAATGGAACAAGAGGGTGGGAAGGCTAATGGAACAAGAGGGTGGCTGTCCACCCACCAACCTGCTTACTCTTTGGGGAAGTTGGCCTGCACATTCCCGTACTGGTGCCAGTCCAGGCTTGTGTGTGGCAGCAAGAGCTATCAAGACCATGCTACAATCCTAGAATGAGATAGGCACTACTGAGTGTTTTAGAGGACAGTCTGATTCGTTCAGCATGCCCACTGACAGAACAGGACACTGTCCCTGCTCTCAGCTCTCATGGACCATCAGGGAATAGTGGTGCTAGGAAGGATTTGGGTGCTGATGGAGGGTTCAGCATGCATACTTGGTGATGACAAGGTGGGAGACTGGGAAAAGATCCTCAGAGGAGGCAGCAAAGTAACACTTGGGTAGGGAAACAAAGAAGGGTGCCATTTGAAGCAGGAAGAAAGGAATAGTCAAGTGAACAGAAGTGACAGAGAGCACATCTTGTGCAACCAGCTGCAAGCAGTTCAGTGAAGACAGAGTAATCACATGTCTGATTGAAGGCTTGAGATTGAGATCTGTGTTTGAATGCTGGGCTGCCATTATGATTGCTTGCCTCAGTTTCTTCCTCTGTAAAATGGCACCTACCTCCAGGGACAATGAGGATTGTCTAGCATGGCATATCTAGTGTGTATTCAGTACCTGTAGCTACTTTTATTCTTCTGTTAGAGAATAAGAATATTAATAGAGTATTCAATGTATGAGGGTCCAAAAAATAAATATAAATTATTACCAAATATAAATTATTACCAAATCCAGGGGATTGAATTTTCTCATGAAGGCAGTGGGGACCCTCCAAGAGCTTTTACATGAGAGGGATGGAACTTGACCAAATATTACCAGGCATGGTAGGGAGGAAGAGCTGGTGTGGGGCAGCCTGAGGCTGGGAGCCACTAGAAAGGTGTTGCTGTCCTCAGGTGAGAGGTCACAAGGAGATGCAGAATTGAGGCAAATGACAAGACATTTAGGAGTCAGTATGGTTATGACTTGGAAATGGGCTGATGCTCAGGCAGAAGAAGGAACCAAGTCCAGCTACCAAGTTTCTGGACTAGTGACTGGGAGAATGACGATGGCATGCCCTGGTCTAGAAGAAACCAGAAGGGACTGGTTTATGGTGGAAGACAATGACATGTAGTTTTGCAAAGTGCAGTGGATGCTGGCACACTGTGACCCACAGGCTGATTTGGATCAGCATCATTACATGGGGCTTTTATCTCATGTATGAATCCCACCTCACCATGGTAGAAGGCTGGCCCTGCCAGTCCAGCTCACCTTGTAGATAAGGGGCAGACATATGACCTAAATGCTGGGGTAGTCATGCTTGCATGTGACTTACATTCAGAAGCCACAAACATGAGGGGCTGTGTGGATCCTTTTTAAGAGAGAAGATAGTGGTGAAAACATCCAGCTTTTCAGGGGCAGGAGGGTGGACATCTGGTGTCTAGTGCCCTGTCATCAGTGGGTGCTGAGTAGAGTTCTAGTGTCCAGTGCCAGTCATCGGTGGGTGCAGGGTAGATTTATGGTGTCCAGAGCCCAGTCATCAGTAAGTATAAGGTGGAAATCTGGTGTCCAGTGTCCACCTCATTCTGGATAGTGTTTATTTCCAGCAGCAATGAGATCTGCACCAAGGGAGCCTCGTGGGTGGTGTTGGCACTGCCTTGGCTATTGAGCCTCCAAGACTGACTCTGCCATCCCAGAGACTCTGTAAGTGCTTAAGAGTCTTTCATATATGTCTGTTTTGCTTAAATTAACCAAGATAAGTTCTGTTTTTACAACTCTGCCCCATGGTGAATAACTAGTTGTCTTTATACTAAAGGAGCTCTGCAGCAATATTATCTGGTGCCAGCCCTCTTGCCCCCAACAATTACCTCCCAAGCAACTATACTCATAGAATGGTTTAAGTTCATCTGATGGTGTTTATTGGTAGCCTCTAGCTAGAGACACAGCCACTGTAGTGGCGAAGTGGTTGACTGAGCCCACAGCAGAACTTCCTAACTGATGTGCCAGACAGGTCAGAAGTATACCAAGATTCTGACCTCCTTGAGCCTTGGAGCACCCAGGCAGGACCTGGGGCAGCTAAAGTCCCAGGCCATGTCCCTTCTGGCTATAAACATCTCATCCACTAACCCCAGTGTGCACTACACATGTTTCTATGTGCACCACAATATAGAGAGGTTGGGGAGCCCTGTTCCTCACTGAGAATGAATATCCTGGCACGGCAGCCCAGGGTTATTTGCACAAAATGCCAGTATGATGGTCTTTCTTTCTTTTTTAAGTTTATTTATTTATTTTAGAGAGAGAAGGGGAGAAAGAGAGTGTGGAGGGGGAGGGGCAGAGAGCAAGGGAGAGAAAATCCCAAGCAAGCTCCATGCTGTCAGCGCAGAGCCCTACACCAGGCTCGAACTCACAACTGCGAGATCATGACCTGAGCCAAAATTAAGAGTCACACACCCAACCAACTGAGTTGCCTAGGTACCCCAGTATGATGTCCTTTCTAAGCCATGCCTTGCTAGCAACTTTCCCAATTTAAAGAATAAAATGAGATCTGCCAGTCATTTCTCCTTCTATGGAATAACAAGCAGAATTGAAAGAAATTGGCATGGCTAGGGGCAGTACAACGTTGCATCTCAGTCATTGATCACCATAGTAACCACCATGGTGTGACAAGCATTCTCTTCCATCAGACTAATTTTACATACGGGAAAAGTGAGGCACAGGATGTTTAGAACGGTTTCCTCAATGCATTCCAACCTCATACTTATCCCCACACTATTGCTGTTACAGTCAGGTTAAAGAATGGCTCCTACCACATCATATCAGTAAATTAAATGCCACTGAGTTTCCATAGCATTTTCCACTTCATTCTGCATTTAGAGAGAAAAAGCACACTGTTGACAGTACAAGTAATGGATTGTTCACTGCAGTAATTGCCCATTTCAGCAGACCCCAACCCAGGCAGTTGAGAGGCGTTTCATCAATGTTCTCATCTTGAGCCAAAGTCAGGCAGTTTGACAAAGGCTTAATTGCATTGGCCATAGCATCCAATATGATTTGTTCTGCTTGATTAATGTGATTCTTTTTTCCAAGGGCAGAGCTCTCCCTGTAAAGTGCCAGTGTCCACACAACCTCATATCAGTGTTTAGCAGGGGCAAGAGCCTTGTACAACCATTTATTCATTAGAAAAAAAAAAAACAACAACAACAAAAAACAAAAAACAAAAACCCAACCAACCAACAAACAAAAAGATGAAAGAGAGGTAGATACATGCAAGGCACTCTGCTAGGCTCTGGGAATACAGAGAAGAACCTATAGACCCTATTTTTACACCCAGTTAGCAGGGCAAGGAAACAAATTCTTTCCATAGAGTTTGAAAAGCACTGTAGTGGAGGTATCCAGAGGGTATTAAGAAAGCATGGGGGGAGATATGTAATTCAGACTGGGGAGGAAAATGAGAGAATGGAAAGTTTTCAAGAGGTGGTGATCCTGCCTTGATTCTTAAAGTACAAATAGGAACTATCTGAGCAGACAAAGCACAAATAGAATTCTAGCAAGGACAAAGACATGGCAATGAGAAATACCAGAGTTTCTATTTTGGGTAACTTTATTTGTTTTGATGTGACTAAAACAAAAGGCATGGAAGGAGAAGACTAGGGTGTTAGTGACATTTTCTCTGAGGAGGCAAAATTTAATTTTAGATCTTAAAGCTAGGTAGAGCTTAGCATGAAGCAGGGGGTGAGGTGAGGTGGAAGTGTGTGGAAGGACAAAGAAAGAGGATGAGTGCCTGTGGCACAGCTGAAAGGTAAGCAGAGGAAGATCATGGAGGTTCCTTTAGAACATGTCATGGAATTTCAGTTTTTATGCTAAGGCCATTGGGGCACATTAGAGGGTTTTAAGTAATAGATAGAATCAAAGTTTTGTATCTAAAGGATAAAGCTAAACTTCTGCTTATGACCGACCTAATGTAGTGAGGACAGGATTTGCCCTTCTACCAGAAACAATTTATAAGAACAACCGTTTGCAAGATGTCAGACATTGGAAAATCATCCATGATAATGGGACATGAGGTGTGCCCCAGCTTATTGCCTGGAGAGAAGTTCCAGACTGTGGCACAGGGAGTGGTAACAACATGGAGCCCAGAGGGCTTCCTGAAGTGAGGATGTGGAGTGAGAGTCTGGATGATGAAGGTGGTTGGAGTTTGAAGGTCAAAACCTAGAGAGGAGAGAGGGCTGCATAGGAAGAAAACCTCAAAGGATGCAGGGTGTGTCCTCTTGAGTAGTTTGCTGAGAAGTAATCAGCATATGCATGTGAAGAAACTATACAAAGCCAGGGAAACTATGAGAGCAAGGATCAGTGCTATCAGTGTCCAGCATTCACAAAGTACTGGAAATAGTGCCAGCTCCACAAGCCAGATGGAAAAACAGTTTGTGGGGCATTGAGTCGTCTATGCAGAAGGACCTTGCCTCAGTCCCTAGACTGAGCACTGCTCTAGTCCCACCCAACTAGTCTTAAAAGCAAACTCAAAAAGATCAAACTGTTTCCAATTAATTTAACAGTGTTGCAGGACTAAGATCAAGAGTATCTTTAAGACTGCAAAAATACCCAGCTCTCAACATAAAAATAACAACATCTGATACCAATAAAAAATTCTTAGGCACACAGATGGAAGTATGACCCACAATGACAAGATAAACCAATCAGAACTGACCCAGGTATTAGAATTAGCAGAGATTAAAACAGATATTATAATTGCATTTATTATTATGTGCTCATAGATTATAACGTGCTCAGAAAATTAAGTAGACACTTAGAAGATATCTTAAAGACCCAAGTCAAACTTCTATATATAAAAACTACAGTGAGATCAAGAATACAGTGGATAAAATTAGTGGCAGATTAGACATTGCTGAAAAAAATATTAATGAACTTGAAGGTATAGCAATAAAAACATAAAAAATGAAAAACAAACATAAAAGAGAAACTTTAAAAATGAGCATCATAGAGCAGTGACAACTTCAAGTGGCTTTATGTATGTGTAATCTCCAAAGTAAAGGAGAAAGGGGTGAGATAGAAAGATTATTTGAAGAAATAAAAGATAAAATTATTCTAAATTTGATTTAAACCGCAAATTCACAGATCAAAGACAGCTGGTGGGCCTTGAGCACAAGAAACATGGGGAAAACTACACCAAGGAAAATGATAATCATATTGTTCAAAATCTGTGATAAAATCTTAAAAAGCAACAAGGGGAAACAAAAGCTACATTACATAAAGTAGGAAAGAATAAGGATGACTGTATACTTCTTGTTGGGAACACTTAAGTGAGAAAATAGTGGAGTAACTGAAAGAAGTACTGAAAGAAATATATCTGCCAAGTTAGCATTCTATACCCAGGGAAGTTTCTTTCAAAATGAAAGCAAAATAATTATTCACACATAGTAAAGCTAAAAGATTTCATTACCAACAGACCCACACTATGACAAATGTTAGGCAAAATTCTTTAGGAAGAAGGAAAATGGTATCAGATGGAAATACAGTGAAGGGAGTGAATGTAGGAAGGGAGTGAAGGACACAAGAAATGGAAACTGTATATATAAATATATGTTTTTTCTCATTATTTAAATACCTTTAAACTATAACGGACTGTTTAAACAAAAATAAAAACAATGCAATGAAGGATTTAAAACACATGTAAAAGCAAAATGTATAATGTTAAAGGTACCAGAATGGAGGAATATACTATTATACTAAACTATTATATACTATTATTCTATGATAAGTATGTTTTTATACTATGTGTGAAGAGTTATGGAATCACTTGTAGGAAGACTATAATAAATTAAAGATGTAAGCAAGCACTAAATATCAAAACAGAGTTGCAGCAAATAAACTGACAAAGGAGGTAAAATGGAACCACAAAAACTTCCAATTAATTCAAAAGAAGACACAAAAAGAGAGGAAAAGAAATAAAGATGCATGGGTAAAATGGCAAACATGTAGTAAAGTGTAGGTTTAAACCTGATCATGTAAATAAATGTAAATGGTCTAAACAACTTTAAATAGAATGCAGAGATTGTCAAGTATTCTTTAAAAAACAAAACAAAAACAAAACCTAACCATATGCTGTGAACATAAAACATATTTTAATACTTAAATACATAAACACAAATAAGTAAAACAATAAAAAGTAAAAGGATCAAGAAAAACAGTTGACTTTCATTATTCACAGTAGCTATACTTTATAAATTTTCCATGGACACTCTATTAGTGAATCCTGAACCATTGCTCCTAAGTGAAATGCATATATGTGTGTATATCTCACAAAGATTATAATCTTAAATATTTTAAAAAAGTCATTCTGGTAGATTCTATTTATTTTACAAAAGAGAAAATCAGGTTCAGAGGCGAACTGCCTGAGGCCACCCCACTAACAGGTGATAAGCAGGATTCAAACATGTCCAGTTAGTCCCAGGGCCAGAGCTTCTTGCACTGCACTGCCCTGCTCCCTCCCATCTCTGTCCCTGGGCAGAGCCTCATCCTGTTGCACTTCAGCAGGGAAAATGTGACTCAAAATTTTTGCTAGTATATGCATGTCTGCAAATGACTACAAAAGCACCACAGGTACTGATTTGGGGGTTACAAATCAATTTTACCTGGTAGATGAATTTGCACATATAGCATCTATGAATAATGAGATCTATGTACCATGCTAATACTACTAAAAATAAGTCTGAAATGGTTATATTAATATCATGGTAGAATTTATAACAAAGAATATTATTACTAAAATAAAAGGCAATTTCATAATGATAAAGGGGTCAGTTCATTAAGAGGACTAAGTGCTTATGTCCAAATAACAGAACTTCAGAATGTATAAGCAATTACTGATAAAGATGCAAGGAGATGGGGCGCCTGAGTGGCGCAGTCGGTTAAGCGTCCGACTTCAGCCAGGTCACAATCTCGCGGTCCGTGAGTTCGAGCCCCGCGTCAGGCTCTGGGCTGATGGCTCAGAGCCTGGAGCCTGTTTCCAATTCTGTGTCTCCCTCTCTCTCTGCCCCTCCCCCGTTCATGCTCTGTCTCTCTCTGTCCCAAAAATAAATAAACGTTAAAAAAAATTTAAAAAAAAAGATGCAAGGAGAAATAGACAAATCTGCAATTATAGTCAGAGATTTCAATACTTCCCTTGATAATTGACAGAACAAGTAGACAATATTCGTAAGAATACAGAACACTATAGCAAGCTATAACCAACTTGACTTAATTGACATTTATGGAGTACTACACTAACAACAGCCAAACACACATTCTTTTCAAGTGCACACAGAATATTTACCAAGATGTACCACATTCTGGGCCATAATATTTAAATCTCTAAATTTAAAAGAATTCAGGTTTCATAATACATTCCCTGACCAAAATACAGATGAATTAGAAATTAATAACACAAAGATATCCCCAAATATTTGAAACTAAATGGCACACTTAAAAGTAACCCATGGATGAAAGAAGAAATCAAAAGTGATATTGGAAAACATTTTGAAATGAATGAAAATGAAAACACAGCATATCAAAATTTGTGGAATGCCACTAAAGCAGTACTTAAGAGAAAATTTGTAGCACTAAACACCTATGTTAGGAAAAAAAATATCTCAAATCAATCTCCTCAGTTTTACTTTAAGAAACTAGAATAAAAAGAGCAAAGAAACCGTAAAAGAACCAGAAATAATCAGTGTGGAAATAAATGAAATAGAAAATGGAAAAACAGTTGAGAAAGTCAATGAAACAAAATTTGGTTCATTGAAAAGATCAGTAATAAAACTGGTAAACATCTAGCCAGAGGGATAAAGAATAAAGAGAGTATACACAGATTATCAATACCAGGAATAATAGAAGTCACATCACTTCAGATTTTACGGAATAATAAGGGCTTATAAAAAATTATGCCAATAAACTCAACAAATTATACAAAATGGATAAATTTCTTAAAAAACATAAATTAACAAACTTAAAAAAGTAAATGACCTTAATGGGCCTGTATTTATTAAAGAAATTGAGTTAGTTAAAAACTTTCCACAAAGAAATCTCCAGGCCTTAGTAGCTTCATTGTTAAGTTATGTCTAATGGTTAAGGGAAAAAATACAATTCATTCTATGGAAACTTCCAGAAAATTGAAAAGAAGGGAGAACATTTCCTAACTTTTTCTATAAGGCCAACTTTACCCTCATACCCAAATCAGACAAAGACATTGAAAAGAAAATAAAACTACAGACCAATATCACTCATAAATATAGATGTAAAAACACTAAATAAAATTTAAGCAATCAAATAGATAATGTATCAGGACCAAGCAGAGTTTCTCCTAGGAATTCAAGTTTTTATTAACATTTAATGATCAATATAATTTACTGTATTAACAAACTAAAGAATAAAAATAACATGGTCAGTTTAATAGATGTGGGTTTTTTTTTTAAATCTAATGCTCATTCCTGATTAAAAACTGTCAGAAAATGAGAAAATAGAACGGAGCTTCTTGACCTGATAAAGGGCATCCATGAAAACCATAGCTAACCTCAGACTTAATGGTGAGAGACTAAAAACTTTCCCTCTGAGATCAAGATTAAACAAGGATATCCACTCTTGTCATTTCTATTCAATATTGTACTGTATGTTCTAGTCAGAGTAGTTAGTCAAGACAAAACTATAAAAAGCATGTAGATCAGAAAGAAGGGAGAAAATTATGTCTATTTGCTGATAACATGATCTTGTATATAGAAAACCCTGGGGAACCCACACTCACACAAAAAGCTTTCTTTAGAGCTAATAAATTAGTTCAGCAAGGTTCCAGGAAACAAGATTAATATACAAAAATCAGTTTTATTTTTACATAGTACCAGTGAATAATTGCAAATTGATGTTTTAAAAAATGACAGCAATTTTAATAACATGAAAAATATAAATTAGTTAGGGATACATCTGATAAGAGAAGAGGACGTCCTGTCTGCTGAAAACTACCAAATATTGCTGAAAGAAATTGAATAAGACTGAAATAAGCAGAGAAATATACTTCATTTATGAGTGAGAGGACTTAATTTGTCAAAGTAATTATTCTTCAAAAATTTGACCTATATTGGGGCGCCTGGGTGGCGCAGTCGGTTAAGCGTCCGACTTCAGCCAGGTCACGATCTCGCGGTACGTGAGCTCGAGCCCCGCGTCGGGCTCTGGGCTGATGGCTCAGAGCCTGGAGCCTGTTTCCGATTCTGTGTCTCCCTCTCTCTCTGCCCCTCCCCCGTTCATGCTCTGTCTCTCTCTGTCCCAAAAATAAATAAACGTTGAAAAAAATTAAAAAAAAAATTGACCTATAGATTCAATGGAATACTAATCATGATCTCACTCAACTTTTTTGTAGAAATTGGTAATCTGTTGCTCAAATTCACACAGGCATACAAAGGACCTAGAATAGACAAAACAGCCTTGAAAAGAACAACAAAGTTGGAAGGCCACACTGATTTCAAGACATATTATAAAACGATAGTAACCAAGTTCTGTGATACTGGTATAAAAGTAAGCCACTAGGTCATTGGATACTTTTTTCTGAAAACAGAAAAGTGTCCATTAAATTTGCTGCCAGGTGGAGTCATAATTGATCTTGTTCAGATAATATTTGATGGAATGAAGGTAAGAAACCATATTTTAGTAGACTGAGAAGTGAATGAAGGACTCCTGGATAGTATAGGAGAGTGAGTTCATGTGGAAATCCCCTATTCTCTCTGTTTTAAACACAGAAATGGGTTTTTTAATTTTTTACAAATGAACTTTATGGATCTAAACAAAATGGAACACACAATATTAAGTGGGGTTGAAGCATTGGCTAACTGGAGTGAAAAGCAGGCAGTGTTGGCTAACTTTCAACTCCTGCAGGAGAAAATAGACAGGAAGTCCCTGGTGAGTGAGTATCAGGGGATCAGAGCTAGGTGCAATTGTTTGAACAGCTACAGTCTCTTCTTCAAGAATGGTTACTACTGAGCTACTCTCTGGGGTATGGGAGAGAATAGAGAGTGCTACTTGGGCATGGAGCTGAGTTTGGCTCTGGCCTGAAGACAAGATCTGCACTATTCCTACAGGACCAGAGTTCAAACCATCCTGTTACAGCTGGTTCTGAGGGGGAGGTCCCAGAGTACCATTCAGAAGCTTCAGACTGAGGAAAAAATAGCAATAAGACTGTCATACACAAGACGAGTGTGCATACTTAAGTCTCAAAGCACAGGGGGAACACTAACACATAAAAGATAGCCAATAAACTGAAGAAATGGGAGAGAAATGAGAAAGAAATCTGAAAAAGTCTTTGATATCAGTATATTTAAGATCCTCTAAAAGGAAAAATAAAGAATAACATCTAATCATCCCCCCCCCAAAAAAAAAACAAAGAAAAAACAGGGTGTATGAAGGGGAAAAATTAGATGGATAGCTATGAATCTGAAACTGATGAATATGAAAAAAAAAACTGGAAATTTTGGAAAGGGAAAAAATATATATTTTAAATATAAAATCCTTATAGGTGACATAATTTCTAGACTGGACACAGTCAAAGATGGATAGTAGTGACACTAGAACACAGAGCAGAGACGAAAACTTCCATGACAGCAAATACAAATCACACAAAGAAATGAGTAAAAGTAAGAAAGAACAAGTGTAGACACAGTCAAAGATGGAATTAGTGACACTGGAAGGCATACATGGGAATTTATCCATAACACAAAGCAGAGATGAAAACTGCCATGAGAGCAAATACAGATCATGCAAAGAAATGAGTGAAAAGTAAGAACCAAAGCAGACACTATTCAAGGACACTAGGTATAAAGAAAAACAGGAAAAGGAGGTACTGGCTAGTACAAGGACTATTTTTGAAATTAGAGCTGTAACTTGCTTATTAAATTACAGGAGGAAAGTTAATAAATTTAATACAAGCAAGAAGGGGATGAGCCAGGAGAAAGGACTGAGATGAGCATGAAGGGGTAGACCTGTTGGGACCATATATCCTTGAGATTAGAAGGCAAGGTGGGTATAGATGTGGATGAGTTGAGAGAGAGGCTGGCCTGAAGTTTGGGGAGTTGCCAGTGTTCTATTTCATCCATGAAGTTGGAAGTGATAAACTTGAGAATAAGAAATGGACAATGTTGATGGTAAGATAGGTCATTTATTCATTCAACTACTCTTTTTAAATCACCTACAGGATGACATAGCAGTGAACTGAGTGAGGCCCAATGGGATTTAGGCACTCCAGAATTGCTGGAGCCTGCCAAAGCTTTAAAGAGGAGAGGCAAAGACTAACAGAGACTGTGCAATAATAGCATTTTCTCAAGCTGCTTGCCTCTGTTGTACAGGTTGCTTTGACATTGCTAACTAGTAGGATGACTAGAGAGATAGCAGTCTAGGTCAGTCTGAGGTTGGGTGACACAGGGTGGGTAAAATTGAGGTTGAATCCCACTGATCATGAATGAAACCCTACTTTCTTCTATGAACCAGTGTGATGAGTCATGCTCCTCTTTCTCATGGAGTTTTTTTTTTTCTTCTCCAGTGGTTCAATTCTGTGAAATCTGTAGAGATGTTTTAGCTGAGGTTCTCTTTTCTCAAAAACTTGTTCATTCATTTAAGAAATTTATCAAGCATCTACTGCATTCTGGGCACCAATCCAGCTGTTTGAAAAATATCAGTGAACTACACAGCAAATGTCCCACCTTCGTGAAGCTTACCTTGTAGTGGGGGGAGACAGGCAATGGGCAGTGAACACATAATGAAGAGTGCATCATACAAACTGTTAAGAGCAGATAGTGCCATGGGAGGAAAGGGAAATTAAAGCAGGGGAAGTGGGTCTGGGATCACAGAGTGGCAGCCTGCACTTTTTGGTGGGTTAGCAAGGACAGGTTTCCATGGGAAGGCGGTGTCTGAGGTGATCAGAAGCAGCCCGAAGCAACCAAGGGGCCATGTGGCTCTCTGGGGGAGAAGAGAGTGGTATGTACAGCAGTCTCTGAGGTGACAGAGAGCCTCTGTTGGGGGGAGCAGCCAGGAGGCTGGAGTGGCTGAGAAGAGGAACAAGGGAGAGAACTGGGAAGGGTGTCAAAGAGATTGCCTGGCAGACAGGCTTAGAACTTTCTGGAACACCCTGTCCTCTTACATTGGGTTTGGCAGGGCAACGTGGCAGGCATGTGGAAGCAAGCCAGAGGTGGAGGGGAGTTGTGTGGGACTTGGTAGAAGAATCTAGAGCAGCCCCTGCAGTCTTTCGGGCCCAAGTGATTGTTCTTTCCTCGCCAAGCCACCACTTCTCATTCCAAGGCCAGGGGGCTGGGGTGAAGGAGAGTTCAGACAGCTGGGGAGAGGCAGACAAATGGCCCCAGGAGCATTGTCCAAGTCACGGGTTACCTCGGGCTGATTAAGTGACCCCAGTGGCTTCATCGATCTGCATAGTTACCTAAGTTGGTCTTTTGAAATGTGGGGCCATGTTGAATGAGGATTTAAACCCACCCCAAACCCTGAATACTTTTAAAACCATAAATAAGTCTTTATATATTTTACCTCCTAGAAACAGAGGACACGGTGAGAGTCCCTGAGTCCTGAAGAACCCGGGATCACATAATCAGATCTCACCCACTTTTCCCATGCAGTGCTGTCAGAAGGAAGAGGCCTGGCTTGCATGTGGAGGGCTGTCATTAGTCGAGCTGGGTTACTTCATATGCCAGGGAAGCGCTGTTAGGATTTATGAGTAGATTATCTATTCAAGGCATATTTGGGCACTGAGAATATTGTTTTATCGCATGTGTTTTCTCATGTTGCTAAAACCATGAATGCCACGAATTCTGATGGTAGAAAATAAGGACAGTGTGATGTGTAATTGTTCTCTGGGCGACAGTGCAAAAATGACTGAATCTGACTTGCATGATGTTGCATGGGACCCATGGTGAGAAGTGGTGTTGGCTGCCACAACCTGTGTCTCCCTTTGGATCACCAGCCCAGCCCACAAGTCACCGTTCCACCGCTCATTCTGTCCTCCTGTAGGTTTCTTCTGTAATTAGTAAGGAGACAGTTCTTCAAAATCACTAGCACAGGCTACAGCAGGATTAATTTTAATTTGGTGTTGTGTTTAGAAGGAACTTTATGTTTTCAAATGGCAAAGTTTTACAAATGTTATGGCTTTAGACCCCTAACATCCTTAGGAGGCATTTTTGCTGGCAGTAGGGGGCAGATTTGTCATTGTGTGGTTCCTCATGTGTGAATCTATAAACTGTTGCTTCAATGTGTAGGCAAGGCAACAAGCTCAGGCAGATTGAAGGGGGCGGAGTGATGGTTCTCCCCAAGGCTGCAGCTGCCTTTCTGATGTGCCTGTCACCAGCTAAAGCTGCCTCACACACTTGGCTGTAGCTCAGCCAAGTCAAGTACCAAGTGTGCACAAAAGACTGGGTTATAGTTCTGGGGTGGAGATGAATCAGAATTGTGCTCTTGGCAATGATCACCTTACATGCAGTGGTGTCTAAGAGTTCTGGGGCATCTTGGGGCTTCTTCAGGATTCTGTCATGCTTTACTTTCACAAACATTTTAACAAGGGCATTTTAAAAAAACCTTCTGAGTGTCTTAGTTCATCGCAGCAGAGAAAACCATGTAGATGGCTTTATAGGAGACTGGGAACATGCCCATGCTTGTGGCAACCTTGGAAAAGATGTTCTCACTCCTCCTGCAGGCAGGCTGTTTTGTGCCATGGCAGGGCTTTGGGAAGATGGGATGTGTTTTCCCCATTTCTCAGCCTTAGTCTCTCTACCCGTGGAGTGTGGCCAGGTCTGGAGAGACCACAGAGAGAGGTGGTGAGCCCTGGGAAGACGAGCCCAAGGAAAGAGTCTGCTGCGATTGCATTGCAGTTGCAAACTAACCTTCCAACCCCACTCTCTTTCCAATCCCGTGCTCCAGCTGCCCACTCCTCAGCCCAGGCTCAGGACCGACCAACGGCCACCGTGTCACCCCTGCGCACCCAGAACTCCCCGTCCCGCCTGCCCACCGCCAGCCTCAGGCCCCACTCCGTGGTGTCCCCACAGCACATCCACCAGCCCCAGGTGCAGACGGTCATCGGGGCCCAGTGCCCCCGGCCGGCCATCCCGCTTACGTCTGCAGCGTCAGCCGTCACACCTCCCAATGTCAATGCCGCCAACCTCAACGGGGAGGCTGGAGGGGGGCCTGTCAGTGGCCTGTCGACATCCAGCCCCACCAACACAGGATGCAGACCAGATGAGAAAAAAAATGAGAAGGTAAGTGGCCCATCATGGGCAAGCCCTGGCCATGGCCCAGCTGGTTATTGTAGCTCTTTGGCACCAGACACCAATGACATTTTGTAAAATGAAGGCTTGAATTAGGGCACCAGGTTCCTGCCCTCAGATGCCTCAGGCCTATGACAGAGATGGAGGTTATACCAGCAGAGCAGCTGTCCTTGGAGTGGAATTCAGGCTGGCCTCAGGTTCTGGTAGGACTGACGCAGGCCCAACTATAGAAAAGATATCACTTCCTCAAGATGCCTTTGCTCTATCTGTTGGAAAATCACTCTAATATATTCATTTTGTTAGAACAAGATATTTATTGCCAAGTACCAGGTTATTATTATATTAAATATACAAATCTACTTATGTGCACTGTGAACAGCACCCCCTCCCTTCAACGTATCATCCCTATGCAATCCACAGCCTGTTCAACCACATGGGACAGACTTGTTTTCTACGGAGAAACAAGAGGGAGATGCTGGTCTCATACTTGGTGTAGACAGCATTTTCAGCTATTTTAAAAAAAATTTTTTAATGTTTATTTATTTTGGGGGTGGGGGGTGGGGGGAGGGCAGGAGGGAGAAGCAGAGAGAGAGGGAGACATAATGAAAATCAGTCTCCAGGCTCTGAGCTGTCAGCACAGAGTCTGATGCAGGACTTGTACCCATGGGCCAAAGTCAGACGCCCAATCAACTGAGCCACCCAGGTGTCCCTCAGCTATTCTTTTAACTGTGAAGAATATTGAGCTTATTTCACAAAAGAAATCCAAGTCCAATGAGCTTGCTGTTGCTACCCAGCTAGACACTGGATTAACCAAGATTAGAATCCAGATTTCAAATCAGTGCTGCCTGATGAAACTATAAATCAAGTCACATATCTAATTTAAAATCTTCTAGTGGCCAATAAAATTGAAAGGCAAAATTCATTTTAATGGTGTGATCTATTAAAGCCAATATCCAAAAATATTATCATTTCAACATGTAATTTATACTAAAAGATTTTTGATGAGGTATTTGCCATTTTTCACATTCAGTTTTTGAAATCCAGTGAGACATCTCCAGTGCTTATGGGCCACTGCACTGCCCATTGCTGTATTAGACAGTTCAGACCCACACCTTCAGCTGGGAACTGTTCTCTTCATTGGCCTTGCTGTATGAATGATTTATTCTCATTCCCTCTTGGCTTCACCACATTGTGTAGTTCTTTTAAAACCTTTCTATATAAAACTAGTCTTTTGACTAGAGTGTGCTTGCCAGGGTTTTGGTGAGCCCCACAACACTAGATGGTATATTCAAGGCAAGGACAGCCTTTCCTGTCCTTTGGGGACAGTACCAAAACCAGTGTTGACTGTCCAGTCCACATGCCCAGGGTGCCCCAAAGGCATGCCCACCAGCTCACCTGACATGCTTGGCAGGAGCCCGGATACCTCTCAGATATGTGCACACCAGACTCCTCGGGGCCACCAGATCAGTGCTCAGGCCTCCTTACCGCCTGTCTCATCAGGTCCGGAGGAATGTTATTCTCACACTCAGAAGTGTGGAAGAGGTCTCAGTAACAGCCACTGCTGTTGTGCTCTCAGCCAGCAAAGCTCAAGTCCCCTTGAGATCAACAGGGTTCCCAGGCACAAAGAGAAATGGTTGTTCTGTGTTTTGTGTCCATGTCTGTTTGCAAATCCCTTAGGTCTTGGCCTGCTCCCTTCCACCTTGCAGCCTGGTTAGGAGAGGTAGCTGGGTCTCATCAGGAGGCAGAAGTAGGTGTACAAGCCCACCCTCTTACTTGAACACTCTCCCTGGAAGACTCTATCCTCCAGGCCTTAAACAGGGGATGGACTTGGAAAGGGAAGGACAATAATAGTTCTGTAAACATTTCTGGTTCTTTGACAAAAAATTCTCTCTGTCTGGTTTGCAAAACAAAGGGCTAACTTCAGTCTGACTCATGACAGTAGAGCCAAACTAGTAGGAATCTACACTGAGAAAGATACTGTTTGCCGTCTTGACCTCCTAAGCATGTTGCTAAGGAAAACCAGCGCTCGACCTACTCTCCACATTCCCAGCCTGTTAGACATTTATCAGGTATTTTATCTTCACTCAAGGTTTACTCTCTACTAACAATTCTTCTCCATCAGCAAACAAGAGTGAGTCCAGGAGACACCCAGAGGGACCCTCTTGATGAAAGGTACCTTTGAAGGAAGCCCCACTCCCAGAAGAAATGCAGCAGATATGTCCACTTAGCTTTGGCAGCAGAAATGCACTGGCCTACACCAGCCTGTATCCAGCTAGGCTCAGGGCTGGGCACAGACGACTCACAGCATGGGGGTGCTGTTCATGCTCTGCTCCCAAGTAGGAAGTGAAATGGACTTTGTGGGCTTAAGTGAGCATATGTTCGTAGGTACAGCAGCAATCGTCAGCATCAAACCCTGGTAGAGAAATACTATATATTGTTCTTCCACATGTCATGTGTGATTTTCATTTCTCACCTCTCAAACAAAGCAAAAACAAAAAACAAAAACAAAAAAAAAACAAAAAAACAAAAAAAACAGTGGTCTGAAAAAAAATCCCTTCTGTATTCCCAGTTGAATTTCTCCTATTTTATAGTAAAGACCAAAACATCCACAGTTGTGGTTTCTAGTGGAAGAGCCAAGACAGTGGCTGTTCACCTGAACCTGTCTGGTGTGCTCCAAGCTGGTCAAGTGTGCTGGGGTTAGGGCCTGGCACCCTCGTGCTGCCCCCTCTCCCCCACCAGGGCCACAACTGAGCAGATGTCACCAACTTTGAAAACACAACACTTGGCCTCAGGTCTGTTTCTGGGGTAACCCCATCACAGATGTGCATATGTCTAATTATGGTGAAAGGATTTTTTAAGAGTAATTTGCAGTATTCTCCAGGTTGTTTCTGTTAGTGAATTTTCCTTTGAAAAAGATGGAGCTCCCAGCCCTGCTGTCCACAGAGACTATAGCACCTACGTGTTTTCACAGTAGGTGTCCACAGCTGTCCACAGCTGAGTTGTTCTGGAATTCGATCCAGGCCCCTTCCAAGCATGTGCACAAGAGAGAACACCATGGCTTATGGGGCTACTGGTGCCTGAGATAGGGGCAGGGTGATTCTCTCCTAGGAACATGGGAGATTTATTCCCAGGTGTCCCCACATGTAGGGTACAAAGAAGCCTCAAACCTGGCTCGTGTGTGCTGACTGCTGTGCAGAGATCCCTGGGAAGCTGGCCCTTTGCTAGTTCTACCCTCTGGGATTGGGCTTCTCAGCCCTGCTGCAGGCAGGCCTTGCACATCAGCCCTGCTTGGCCTGCTGTTGAGTTGAGGCCTCCAGAGAGACTCAAGTGCTGCCAGGGTGGGGACTCTTTCTATAGACTGGATCCTGAGCCAGAGTTCCTCTCTGGGCCCAGGGCTTTTGTCACAGTGTGCATCCTCCAGCCTCTCTCTCAGAGCCTCTTCCTGACCATCTTCCTGGTATTATGGCTTCCTACAGGGGCTGTCCTGTGGCTGGACTGCCAGATAACAGCAGCTCCATCCTCCTGGAGAGCTTCCCACTTCCTCCAGTGGTGCCCAGTCCAGCAGTGTGCCCTTATGCCACAGCCCTGGAGCCCACAGTGCTAAAGACTGGAGTGCTCCCTGACACTTGCGTCAAAGGGTAGACAGAGGACAGGCCTGAGATGAGGGAGTTCTGATCTAAGGATTCATTCAGAGCTCTGGACAGCACTAGGGACTCTTCCAAGCACCTTGGGCCATTTGGGCTGACCAAGGATCTGTTCTGCCATGGGACAGATCTACCAGGGATGGCCCTGCATGAAGAGTGCCCCCCCTCCAAGAAGACCTGAGAAGGATGTATACTGTGAAATCACAGGGTACCCCAAGATGGATGGATTCCTTCCTAGTCTCCCAGGTTGGAAACAGTAGAGGCAGCCAGGCCATGGGGGGAAACCTTAGGACACAGAGAAGACCCCAAGACATGAGAAAGACCCTAGCATATGGAAGTCATAAAGGTTACGATCATCTGGGGAGTGTCATTGGAGGTCTTCCCATCCAAAGACCTGGGTCTAGTATTTCTAAAGAAGGGACTGGATACAACTTGAGGAGTCAACTTTTGGTGCCCACAGATCACAGAGTGGAAAGAAAATCTTGGGAGAATTTTAAGAATGATGTGTAATATTTCAGTTAACCCCTTTTCATTTTAAAAAAATCCCTTTTTGTGCTTGAAACAACCATCAAATATCACCTATCATGTCCATCCGTGACTGTTTTCTATTTCTGAGGCCTCATGAACACTTGGCACCAGATGATATGGATCAGTTATCCCTACGGGTTGACTCTGGGGGAAAGTCATCTATCCGGAGGCATAGAGGCCACAGTCAGTGACTAGCAGCAATGATGTGCTGAGGAAGGAAGTGGAAGATTGTGGCCCTCCTGAAGCCATGAAGCTTTCCCTGGCCACCTGGCTAGAAGTCACTAACTCACCCCTCTCTCTTCGGTGTATTCACCCCTCTCTCTTCGGTGTATTACAAGGAAGATTTGTGTGGCCCAGCCAGAGTGCTGGGTCCTGAGGGTCTATAGCAAAGGAAGATTCCACCCCAGCCTGAAGGAACACCGAGTCTAGTACCAAGATGCAGACTGGGAAACAGACAACTGCAATAGAGTATGATAGGTCTGGGGACAGGGAAGCTTCCTGGAGGAGTTCTGCCTGACAGGTAGAAGGACCTTCTAATCTGAGGGATGTGGTCCAAGGGTGAGGAGCCCAGGAGCAGGTGGGAGATAGCAAGACAGCTCTGGAAGGGCCTTGAGATCAGTTAGGCACTGCTCAGCATATTGAGGAGTCTGGTATTAGGCAAGAAGATAGGGTTTAAGATTTAATCAAAGGAGGTTAGCTGTGTTCCTTCCCTTCTCTGAGTTGTGAGCCCCTCAGTCTTTTTCTTCCTACTCAGGTAACTGAATCCCACTTTGTGACAGCCCCTCTAACTGGTGCCATATGTCCATTTAATACTATCCTTGGTGTCAGCGTACCCTTGTGATCACTGGCTACAGCAGTATCTTTCAAACCACATGTTCAAAAGTGACCCACTCATGAATCACCAAACCAATTTAGTGGATTTGGATGAACATTTTTTTATATCAAATAGAATGCACAGAATGAAATAGAATAGACTAGATCAGCATGCATAGCACACAGTAGGAATCAGTATATTTGGGGGAAAATGGTGGTTGTTGTGTGCTGAGTCCTGACATTTCCAAAAAGTCTCAGAGCCCTGATCAACAGACCCTGAAGAGTACCTTCCTTCTAGAAAGCATCTGGTGATATTTGTAGACTAAAGGGATATTTGTAAACTAAAAGTAATTGGGAAAACTGTTTCCAATGAGTTTTCATTCCCATGACTATAAGAAATTCTTTACTTTATAGGTCAGAAGAAAGTTAACTTTCTGCATATGGATGAAATAGCTTCAGTTCCACACAGTAATAGAATATTAGAACCAGAAAGAGACTCTGAAGATGTTTTCATTAAACTCCTCTTTTTTGATTATGCTGCTGAGGCTCAGGGATGTTGAGAGGCTCACCAGGTGTTACATGGCATCAGTAGTGCAGCCAGTCGAAGGACTCTGGTTTCCCGACCCCTGTGTCAGTTCTGTCAGGCTCTGTTGTGCTGACTTGTGGTGGTCTCTCCAGTCTCATGAGGCCGAGGCCTCGGGTGGTTTTGGTTTGTCCAGGAGTCCCACAGTGAGAGGACAGGGGTAGCTATGGGAGGAGGCTGTAGGGTCTGCCCAGGAGAGGGGAGTGTGAGGCTCTGCCTTGTTTTCCACACTGGACTCAACTGCAGCCAGAGCCCATGTGACAGTGAACCACTTGCTCAAATCCACATGGATAGCATGACCTTTCTAATTAAGGCTTTGGGGAGCTGGTCTGAAAGGAACAGCAAATCTGACAGGATGACTGATAACAGCAGCAGCTAGGCCTGGCCAGTAGCAGAGCCAGTATGGGAAGTGTGTTGCAGATGAACTTTGAACTTGTTCTTTATTATCTATATCCCACTCATTTAAAAGCATATATATATATATGTGTGTGTGTGTGTGTGTGTGTGTATACATACATATATATATATATATATATATATATATACTGATAATAAGACATATATTACATAGAGTTACAATTATATTTTCAATGAAAACCCAGGAATATGAAATATAAAGGAAATCTTGAGGGTGAAGCTCTTTAGAACAACCAGGCAGTTTTTTCTAAATTGAAGAATCACTGGTTTATGAATCACTTTCTCTCCACTAGGCTTACTGCAGTAAGCAAGCCTTTACTTGTACTGTTTCTAAAATGCAGACTGGAAGGGGGGCTGCTATAATCTCCATAACCAACATATCAGTTGCTGCCAGTGTGTTTTCAATTTTGAGATAGGCAGAGGCTCTCCTGCTGTCACACACTAGCTGCATGGGCCCCAGCAACCAAGCCAGTGGTGAGGAGGTGTCCTGCTGCATCAGTTGACACTTATCAGAGGTGGGGGTGGGGGGCTGACCTCACCAGATCTGAATTGCACTGTAGGCCTGGTTCTCCCACTGATAGGGCAAGAGTAGCACCTGGCTTGCTTACAGGTCAGGCCCCAATATGCAGAGACCCTCAGAGCAGTGCTGTGTCTCAGGTGTGGCCACAGGGGAAGAGGGTGACTCATGAAGCATGGCTGGGCCCACAGACCCATATGGCACATCATCATGGGCTTTGGGGACCTTGGCTGCCTCAAAAATGAGTCACTGATGAGTCTGGTGGTCAGTTGGTCGGCTCTGGGCTATGGAAACCCACTTCCTTCTAGGGACTCTCATGCTGGGCAGCTCTGATCACCCTTGCACTGGCATTTGCACTCTGGCTGGGCAGGGAGTCCCTTTCTGACTGCTGTGGGCAACAAGAGCCCCAACACCTTCAGAACTTCTCCTCTTTTCCCTGGGGTTTGGCTGCCTTCTGTGGGATGAGGAAAGCTGACATGTAGCTTATGAGTAATCTTTAGGCTGAAAATGAATGCATCCTGAAACCATGAACCCCAGCTGTCAAAACACTCTGAAGTTTTACAAGAAACTTATTTTTGGAAGAGGGCATGCTGCTAGAGTGTCACTTCCCTGATGACAAGGGCAACTTGACAAGATGACAACTTCTTCCTCATGCCCATCAGGGCACAGGCCCCCAGGTGGGACAGGACAGTGGCCTCACCCTGGTCTTGGAGAGCTCAGAGGAAGCCTGAGGCCTTCTTGGGGGTTGGCTGTCTCCCAGGAAGGCACCACAGGGCCAGGCCATTCCCCCAACTTTCCCATAGAAACCCCCAGCTTTTGTTCTGAGGTGAGACTCAATCCATTGCACTTCCAGGTGTCTTCTTAGTGGAGCACTGGGAACCCTTGCAGGGCACAGATGTGGACATGCAAGTCCAGGTAGCCAGGTGGCCTGCACAAGGCCATGCAGCTCATCATCAGTGGGAATAAAGCCAGCCCCTTGGTGTTCAGGAGAGGGCCGCTTCCTCTCCTCTGCCTCTATTGGACAGCTTCTCCTATTGGGACCCCAGGGTATGTGGGCATGAAAGAATGCACAGACTGATTAATGAGCACAGAGGGTGTGCCTGGGGCACAGCTGTCAAATGTGAATCAGGGCCCTTCTATGTATCAATCATGTGACCTTGAGCAAGTTCCCTCACCTTTCTGTGCCTCCATTTCCTCATCTGTAAAATGAGGATGATAGCACCTACCACCCTGACTTTTGGGGAGGAGTAAATTAGTTAATTTCACAAATGCTCAGCCTAGTATTTGGAATAAAAATATTGGAAATGATTAGTAAGAATTTGATATAATTGAAGGTCAGATTCCGTAAGAATTATGAGATAGATATAGATGTAAAACTTGTATCCCTGACACTTCTAATAAAAGATGAAAAGGGCATTTGATTTTGCAGTTTTAGAAAAAAAGACACAACATTGCCAAATGGAGAGATGTAGGCTGCTCCAAAATGAACCTCAATTGATTGGTGTAATCTATGAGTAAAATGGTAATTATTCATCTCCTCAGCCACTGGAGGTTCCATTTTCTGGTTTATTTTTTCTGTGACCACTGAGAAACATAGATATAAAGGGTTTTCTTAGGTGTCAATTTTGTACCTGACATTTAGCCTAAACAATGTCAACTGCAAAGCATGAAACCAAAATTCATTTTTAAAATTGTAATAAACTAGCAATGGAAAAGAATTTGTGATTACCAGTAATAGCCACGGGGGTTCTGTCATTCTCCCCAGAGGGCAAAGTTCACCATAACTCATTAAGATTGTTGGGGGATTTTACACTCTAGTGGCACATGATGTAGCCCTCCTGGACAACAAAGAGATGACTGTGGCAGCAAGGTCAGTGATGTAGATTGTAGGCGTGCAAGTGGCCGAGAGCCATGGAACGCACTTGATTCTCATAGCAAGTTTGTATTCTACCGTACAAAATTCTACCATTATTATCACCTCCCTTTTCATGACATATCTTCATATTACTCATAAAGACAAGGTGTTTTTTTCATAGTCTTCCCTGCCTAGGGAAAAACTCAGCTGATGGAATCAGTTAAAAAGTAAAACATATACACATACCCCATAAACCACACCAGAAGGTAGTGCTTGCAGAGTAGATGCAATAGGATGCCCTTCCCAGAAGGCAGACAGTGTCAGCTTGATGGAGCATCTCTAATATTCTAGAGAACTTGTGAGTGCTTTTCCATCTTGTCACATAACTGAGAGCAATGATGAGAAAGAACAGAGTGCTGGTGTCATCATTTTGTTTGCTGTGATTTTATTTTGTTTTGTTGGTGCTCCCACACAGGCAGTGGTGGTAGAGGCGAGGGAATTGTGCCATCACTTCCAGATAAGAGAACTTTATACCATTTTTTCCCTCTGGGGTAAAGTGACTCTTGGGGCAGACTTGATTTTTGTTTACCTGGTGTTTTATGTGCTTATTTCCAGGCCATATCTTAATAAATTACAAGACACATCTGCATATAGCATGAGAATGAAGTTCATTAATCTTTTTAGAAGATTCACAGTCTTTCTGTCCATCTCAAGCAGACCTAATGGGTCAACTTAATGAAAACGTTACTGCTTTCTGATCTCTTTGTAATACCAGCAGTAATGGCTAGATTACTGGTTTGCATCAACTGCCTTCGGACTCTTAGTTCTCTCCTTCACTTTGTATCACCCTAGACAAATCCCTTAGACTTCAGTTTGCTTAATATTAAGATGGGAATAATATCTTCTGCTATCAAAATATTAATTATTGGTTTGTATCAGTCAGAATTCCCTAGAGGAATAGAACCAATATGAAATATAGCTGTAAATATTTGTTTTAGTAATTGGCTCACATGTTGAATGTGGAGGCTGGCAAGCCCACCTGTGGGGAACGCCACAGGCTGAAAACTCAGGCAAGAGTTGATGCTGTAGTCTTGAGGCATAAATTTTTCTTCCCTAGGAAGCCTCAGATTACTCTTAAGGCCTTCAGTGGATTACAAGAGGCCCACCCATATATCCAGGCACATAGTCTAATTAATCTCTTTTACTTAAAGTCAACTGGTGATCACATCTACAACATATTTTCACAGCAACGTATGGACTAGTGCTTGACTAAACCACTGGGCAATGTAGCCAACCAAGGTGACACTTAGAACTAACCATTACAATTCACCCTCCCTCAACTTGGCACTTGTAGCCATCTCTGTAAACCATACTTAGTATCCAAATAAATACAACAGTGAAGTTATGCTTCTGCCTAATATGATACATCTATCCTGTATACAACTGAAAATGCACTAGCCCTTACCCCAGAGAAGGATGTAAAGTCCTTAGGCAATGTTCACTTTTCTCCTTGATATCCTGTAACTTAAATACCGTGATATAAAGTTAAAAATATTTGAATACTATAATATGAAGTCAGTACAACTTATCTTATATGATAAGGGCATAAGAGAGGGAAGAAAAAGATTATACACACACACACACACACACACACACACACACACACACACACACAAACATATTCAAAACAAAGAGAAAATGCTCATGACTATTACAGTCATTGTTTCTGTAACTGGTCATATCTGGTATTTATAACTACCTTCTTCCATGATGCACCCCATATTCCCTTTGCCTTCAGCAAGCACCTCAGTAAGTTGTCATTCCTTATCTGTAGGGTGACCCAAATATTCATTCCTGAAGGGTCTGGGCCCTTAGCAGTACTGACTGAACTGGGTTGTTGTAGCTTTGCATTGACCATAGTCACAGGACATTGTAATACTAAGAGACACACCTCTGTTGTGCAGTACAGCCCAGTTTTCCCTAAACTAAACCCTACATCTGACTGAAATAGTTACAGTAAGGATCAGTCACTGAAGCCAGTAAAATAACTACTTTCTTTGCCTGTTTATTCAGTCATGAGGAGTCCAAAATGGTCAAATGGGAGTCTTAACTTCCAGTTCAATAGGATTGTTGTTGTGCCTTGTGATGGAAGCACTCCTACCTTAGAATCTAAGACCTCTAGGCCCACACAGCATAGAGTCATGGGGACAGAAATAGAAACTTTTGCTAGTGGGCCTCCAGGTGTAACAGCGTATGGTGCCATTCCTATTTCCACCCTCCTGATTCCCGGCTATAGGAGAAACAGCACCATCAATTGGGTGCTGACTTGGAGCACATACAGCCTCCTGGAGAACCTTGCCCCCAAACCTGCAATGTATTGCCACCCAGCTAGTATTGTAACTGGATCTTCAGAAGGCCATTCTGTCAAGCCAACTTCTTTAAGATAGGAAGAAAGTGAGACCAGTGAATTCCATGAGTCTGGACCTGTTGCCACACTTCCTTTGTTGTGAAGTGAGTTCCTTGATCAGAAGCAATTGCTGTGTGGAATATGACAATGATGGATAAGCCATTCTGAAATCCACAGATAGTAGTTTGGGCAGAATTGCATGCAGGGAAGGCAAGTGCATATTCAGAATAAGTGTTTGTTTCAGTAGGAACAAAATGCTGCCCATCTCATGATGGAAGGAGACCAGTATCATAACCCTGTAACCAGTATCGTAACCAGGTAGCTGGCTGTTCACTCCAGAGAATGGTTCCATATCAGGAGCTCAGTGCTGATCTCTACTGCTGGCAGAATGGGCATTTGCAGTGCCTATAACCAAGTTGTCCCTGATGAGTGGAAGTCCACAATACTGGACCCATACATGACCTCCACCCTATAACAATAGTCACTTGACAGGGCTGGCTAGGGAAAGAGGATGACTGGTATCCAGAGAATGGGTCATTAAAATCCTCCTCTGCTGAGGTCAGCCTTTGGTGAACATTCACACAGGACACACATTCTTTTCACATTTTTTGCCCATTCATAGAGCTCTATCCATTTACCACTTTCCCAGATCCCCTTGTCACCAATTTTCTAATCATGTTTCTTCTAAGTCATAACCATCCAGCCAAACCATTAACTATAGCCTATGAATCAGTACACAGTAACACCTCTAGCTACCTCTCCTTCCAAGCAAAATGAGCAATTGGATGCACTGCTCAAAATTCTGCCCACTGGAAGGATTTCTCTTCACCACTGTCCTTCAAGGATGCCCCATAAAGGGGCTACAGCACACAACTGTCCACGCTTACATGGAGCCTGCATATCTTACAGAACTGAGTCTTCTCTTCCTCTGTCAACTGATCATAGGAACTCCCTGTGAGGCCACAGGTGCAGGCTGGGAGAGAGAAGACCATGTAGCAGGAGCCGGACCATGGGTATTGGAGCCACTTCATGTAACTTACTCGTGCCTAAGGGCCTGCTTGGGCTTGTTCATGTATATACCACCTCCATCTGATGATGGAGTGCTGCTGTGCACACCCAGCTTTATAATTTGGTGGGTCAGGTAACACCCAATTCCTGATGGGTAGCTCAGGCCACGAGATAACTTGGCGGCTCAGGGTTAAGTGTTCAGTCTCTACTAAGACACAATAACAGGCCAAGAGTTGTTTCTCAAGATGAGTAGTTATTTGAAGAGCTTGGCAAGTCTTCACTCCAAAATCCTAAGGGCTGTATTTCACCTGTAGAAGCCCATCAGATGCTCTGCACAGCATCCCTCTCTGCCACTGCCACTCCAAGCACCATTGGATCTGCTGGATCACATGGCCCAAGTGGCAGAGCAGCTTGCACAGTAGTCTGGACCTGCTGTAGAGCCTTCTCTTGTTCTGGACCCCACTCAAAACTAGCAGCTTTGTCAGATCACACAGTAAATGGGCTGGAGTAGCACACCTAAGTGGGGAATATGCTGCCAACAAATCCAAAGAGGCATCCTAAGCACTGGGACTCTTGGTTGTGGGAAGGGCTAGGTGCAACAACTTATCCTTTACCTTAGAAGGGTTTCTCAACATGCCCTGCACTATTGGGCCCCTAGCAGTTTCACTGAAGTAGAAGGCCACTGAATTTTTGTTGGATTTATTTCACACCATGTGACATGCAAACATCTTGCCAATATGTCTAATATCCAATAAGCCTAGTGCTCAATAGTTCCAATCAGCATAATATCACCAATGTAATTGATCCATGTGATATCTTGTGAAACAGAAAGGTGATCAATTATGACATAGAGCTGGAGAGCTGATGTACCCCAGAGGTAGGACAGTGAAGGTGTATTGCCAGCCTTGCCCACTGAAAGCAAAAGTGCTGGTGGTCTCTATGAACAGATATGGAGAAAAAAGCATTGGCATGGTCAATAGCTGCATACCAGGTACCAGCAATGCATTAATATGCTCAGGCAAGGAGACCACATCTGGTACAGCAGCTGCAATTAGAGTTAATACCTGATTGAACTTAACAAAAATCCATGTCATTCTCCAAGCTCCATCTGTCTTCAGCACAGGCCAAATAGGAGAGTTGAATGGGGATGTAGTGGGACTGCATCCCTCCGGTCCTTGATGGTGACATTAATCTCTGCAGTGTCTCCAGGAATGTGGTGTTGCTCCAGGTTTACTCTTTTCCTGGGTGGAGGCAGTTCTAGGGGCTTCCACTTGGCCTTTCCCACCATAATAGCCCTCACTCTACAGGTCAGAAACAAACATGTGGATGGATTCTGCCAGCTGCTGAGTATGTGTATTTCTATTATGCACTCCAGAACTGGGGAAATAACCACAGGACAGGTTTGAGGACCCACTGGACTCACTATAAGACAGACTTGAGCTAAAACTCCATCGATCACAAGACCTCCATAAGCCCCTACTCTGACTGGGGGACCACAGTGATATTTGGGGTCTCCTGGAGCCAATGTCTGTTCAGAGCCAGTGTCTAACAGTCCCTAGCAGGTCTGATTGTCTCCTTTTCCCCAGTGCATGATTATCCTGGTGAAAAGGTCCTTTCGGGGAGATCTGGGAGAAAGAGTCACAGCATAGTGGGGTTCTTCCTCAAGAAGACCCAACTTGCCCTTCACTGAAGGAGTTCTGGGTCTCCAAACCCTCAGTCTGGGAATTGATAGAGAAGTCATGACTCTAGTTAAACTTCAGAACACTTCTGTTTATACAGCTCAAGTCAGGATTTAGTAGATTTTCCTGCTCCTCCTCTGCTGGGGCTACTGCCATCCATGATCTTGCCACAGGTCTGTGCAAGTCAGACTATTCTGACTGATGATTGGACTCCATCATCCATCATGGCAACGATGGCCATCTTGTTTTTGTCAGTTAAGTGCTGCCACATGGCTTCTGCCCACTCAGGATCCATGTCATCCCATTGATCAGGCTTCCTAATTCTGTGCCATACTTCTCACTGTAAGGTTTGGTCAATGTGGAAGAGTGGCCAGAGTTCTTCGAGGATTCTGAAGCTTTTCTCACAAATATGTTCCTCACAGTGGGTGTGGAAGGTGTGTCATCCTGGGATGGGTGAGCAGGTCTTACGTGACAAATCCACTCAACACTCCAGTCTCCCTAAACTTTTAGGTACCTTTCTCTACAATATATCAAGGCAGGAGGCATTTCAACCTGATTTACTGTTTGCCATCTTTTGGTCCATGTTTCAGCCAGCCAACCAAACTGTTAGAGCCCTTTCTAATGCCATGGGCTACAATATTAAGTCCAGAACTTCTTTCAGTTGTCCCACATGAATAAATTCAGCATTAATTTTATGTTTCTTTCACCATTATCCTACACCCTTAATATCAATCCCCACACATATTCCTCAGATTTATTTCTGTATAAATTGTAAAAGTCCTGCAGTTCTGTCAGAGTGTAGCATACTTCCTCATCGATCAAACTTAGCACCTCACTCTTTGGGGCCTTCTCAGACTTGAGTGTCGTTATAAGTCTAGAAGTAAAGAGAGGTGGTAGAGGTGGGTTCTGAGGATCAGCAGTGTCTTCTTACAAGGCAACTGCCTCAGTGGAAGCTATAATGGGCTCCTCAGTGAAAGGAAGTTAACCTCCTCAGGACTGGAAGGGCTCTTCTACTGGCAGAGAAGACTTGGAAGAATTTAGGGGTTCAGTGTCCCAAGCTTTATCAGAATCTAACCATGTGTTCCTGTTCCAATTTTCAGGATCCCATTCCTTTCCATTCAATGTCCTCACTTTAACAATGGACATACTGTGAAGTTGGGCATTCAATCTGCACAGTAATTCAGTCACTCACAGGATGAAACTCTGGATTTAATGTTCAGAAATCTCAGCTCTGGGGCTACAGGGGATCAGGGTTCCTTTCAGGGCAGACATAGAAACTGTCATGTTATCTATGTGTCGCTTGACCTAGGAATTTGAAATCCTAGACTCATTTGTCCAGCCAGTTAAGAGCAGTTAAGAGCAAGGCCAGTTAAGAGTAATTGGCCAATCGTATTAAACTCATGAGTTTGACAACAATTTTCTAAGGTATCATATACATTATCACCCAGAACCTTGCCTTTTAAAAGTATTTGTTAGGAGTGTCCAATGGTGATATTTTGTGTACCTCTGTTGGCACATCATACCATGGATGGTCGGTCACTATCCTCTTTACCACTGAAATAGAGTCATAGGGCTTTGAATATGTCAGCTTAAAGAACCAATTCTAGAAAACACAGAACTAACTCAGAAAAGTCATATTTAAGATTCTATTCCTCTAACACCACTCTCGGTACCAAAATCTCTGTCATTCAGGGTTCTCCAGAGAATTAGAACCAAAGGAGTTGGCTCGTGATTGTGGGGACTGGCATGTCTGCAATCTTTTGAACAGGCCAACAGACTGTAAGTTTGGGAAGAGCTGATGCTTCAGCCTTGAGGCAGAATTTCTTCCTCCCCAGAAAACCTCAGTTTTTTCTCTTAAAAGCCCTCAGCTGAATGGATGAGGCCCATCTACATTATGGAGGGTAACCTCCTTCATTTAGAGTCAAATGATTGTAAATGTTAACCCCATTCACAAATACTTTCATGGCAACATTGTGTTAGCATTTTACCTAACAGCTATTTACACTAGAGTCTAGCCAAGTTGACACCCAAAAGTATCCATAACTGTTAATATCAGTGGAAAACTATTAACTGATTAGGTGAACCATTACTAAAAATGTCCAAGGATAGTATTATTTAAATAAAAGTATGAAAGATGTTGCCAAGGCTGGTGCTTTATTTTCCAAGATTTCACAATGAATATGTTGATAACAGCTATTTCTTATTTATAGCTCTACACAGAGTCATCACTGAGTGATTTGGGAACTAGGGCTTAAACTTATTATGTGAAGCTACAAGTAAAGTAAAATGCATCCTGTGGGGGCAGGGAGATATAAATCACTTCAGATTTCTGATTATTGTGTAACTTGGTAACAAATCTATACTTAGGAAGCAATGGGGAGGAAGCCATAAATTTCCCAGGGCTTACAGAAAAGGATGGTGTCACTATTGGTTTCCACGGCAATCAAGCTGTTTAAACCACTCAGTACCTTAGAGAGACACTGCTTCAAATATTTATATTAGGAAAATACAAAGATCATTAACAAGGATGCCCAAAGGGTTACTTGAGAGATGCAAGAAAATTGTCCATTTCTCAGCCTAGACAGCTTCTTGTTCCCAGATTGGGGCCCCTGGGCTCCCTCAGCACTCTCTGATTCCCTGAGCTGGGCTTTCAGGATTCTCAGAGCTGGAGGTGAACATAGACAAGGCAGGAAGTGAACATTCACAGTCTTCTCTCAGGAAAAGAAACCTGTATAAAGTGCTCCTGGAAAGAGGTCACTAAGAACAGATACAGACAGCCTCGTGTAGAAGTGCCCCAGGTTCACAGACTTAGCACTAGAAGGGAGCTTATGTGTCATCTGAGTTAAAAGGACCCACCAGCCCTAACTAACCCAGCAATCCTATCTGCAAATTACTTAAGAGGGATCACTCGGGTTCTGCTAAAACACCTCTAGGAACAGGGTACTTACTATTGAAGGAATAAACCTGTTCTATGACTGAACTGACCTGTTGCTAAAAACCCCATCTTCTTGTTGAGTCACAATCTACAGAGTCCAAACACTTTTCGCAGATATAAATACACAATATATGCACATGCATACACACATTCACATGCATGTAAATATACACACATATATGGACACCTACATGCACACAGATATGTACACATGCACACACACAAACACACTAACACACATGCACACACAGTTACACATGTGCACATGTGTGCACATGCACACACTTGTACATGCAGTAACATAAACATACATACATATATATGCACTCACATACATAAATACACATTTTGTGGAGTTGATCCATGGGTGTAGTTCTGCCACCTCACAGTCCATTTCCTCTTCTAAAAATAGCCCCTCTGGTATTGTAAGTCACCCTCCCAAATATTTTTTTAATAGACTTTATTTTGTACACCTGTTTTAGGTTCACAGAAAAATTGAACAGGTGGTACAAATATTTCCCATTACACCCATGTACATCCTCAATTATCAATACCCTCCCCAGATGGTCCCTTTGTTACAACTGTTGAATCTAGATGGACACATCATAATCACCCAAAGTCCATAGTTTACGCTAAGTTTTGCTCTTGGTGCTGTACATTCTTTGAGTCTAGACAAATGTATAGACATGTATCTACCATACAGAATAGTTTCACTGCCCTAAAAATCCTCTGTGCTCCACCTACTCATCCCTCCTCCCCCAAGCTGTGGCAACCACTGATTCTTCTACTGTCTCCATGGTTTTGCTTTTTTCAGAATGTCATATAGTTGGAATCATATACTATGTGACATTTTTCAGACTGGCTTCTTTCACTTAGTAATATACATTTAAGGTTCCTCTGTGTCTTACTATGGATTGATAGCTCATTTTAGAATAAGATTTCATTGTATGGATGTACCACAGTTTTTTATCCATTCACCTACTGAGGGATTCTTGATTGCTTCCAAGTTTTGGCAATTACAAATGAAGCTGCTGTAAACACCATGTGCAGGTTTTGTGTGGACATAAGTTTTCAACTCATTTGGGTAAATACCAAGGGGTGTGATTGCTGGATCATATGGTAAGAACATGTTTAGTTTTGTAAACTGTCAAAACTATCTTTCAGAGTGGCTGTGCCATTATATATACATACCACATCTTCTGTATCCATTCATCCTTCAATGGACACTTGGGCTGCTTCCATAATTTGGCTATTGTAAATAATGTGCTGAATGATGTATAGAATTATTGAATCACTATTTTTACACCTGAAACTCATATAACACTGTTAACTATACTGGAATTAAAATTAAAAACTTAATAAAATTAAAAACAGAAAACAAAAACAAAGCAGACTGAACCATTTTACATTGCCACCAAGCCATAAGTGAGAGTTTCTGTTGCTCCACATTCTCACCATCATCTGGTGTCATCAGTGTTTTGGATTTTCACCATTCTAATAGGTGTGTAGTGGTATCCTCTTATCATTTTAATTTACAATACCATGATAACTTAGGATGTTGAACATATCTTCATATGTTTATTTGACTTCTGTATATTTTCTTTGGTGAAGTGGTCAGATCTTTTGCCCAGTTTTTAATCAGGTTACTTGTTTTCTTACTGTTGAGTTTTAAGTGTTCTTTGTATATTTTAGATAACAGCCCTTTATCATATTTGTCTTTTGCAAATATTTTCTCCCAGTTTGCGGCTTGTCTTCTCTTTCTCTTCAGTGTCTTTTGCAGAGCAGAAGTTTTTAATTTTAATGAAATTCAACTTCTCAATTATTTCTTGCGTGAATCATGCGTTGAGTGTTGTATCAAAAAAGTCATCACCAAACTGAAGGTCATCTTGATTCTCTCTTATGTTATCTTCTAGTTGTGTAGTTTTGTCCTTCACATGTAAGTTTGTAATCCATTTTGAGTTAATTTTTCTGAAGAGCATAATGCTTTGTCTGGATTATTATTTTTTTTCTGGCACATGGATGTCCAGTTGTTCCAGCACCATCGGTTGAAAAGACCATCTTTTCTCCATTGTACTACATTTGTTACTTTGTCAGAGGTCAGTGGGCTATATTAATATGGGTCTATTTTGGGGCTCTGTATTCTGTTCCACTGATATATTTGTCTGTTCTCTTGCCAACAATTTATCTTGACTACTGTAGCTTTACAGTAAGTCTTCACATTGGTAGTATCGGTCCTCCAACAATTTTCTTCTTCAGTATTGTGTTGGATATTCTGGATCTTTTGCTTCTTTATATAAACTTTAGAATATGTCAATATGCACAAAATAACTTTCTGGAATATTGGTCAGGACTGTGTTGAATCTATATGTGAAGTTGGGAAGAATTGACATCTTGGCAATACTGAGTTTTCCTATTTGTGAACATGGATATATCTCCAATTATTTAGTTCTTTGATTTCATTCATCAGAATTTTGTAGTTGTCCTCATAGACCTTGTACATATTTTGTTAGATTTATACCTAGGTATTTCATTTTGGGAGGTGCTACTGTAAATGTATGGTGCTTTTAATTTAAAATTTCAGTTGTTCAGTGCTGGTATATAGGAAAGGAATTAACTTAGGATCCTGCAAACCTGCATCTTAGTTCCAGGAGTTTTTCTGTCAATTCTTTCAATTTTTCTATGTAGATAATCATGTCATCAGTGAACAATACAGTTTTATTACTTCCTTCTCAATCTGTATACCTCTCATTTCCTGGTCTCATCTTACTGCATTAGCTTGGACTTCCAGTTTGATGTGGAAGAAGAGTGGTAAGAGAAGACATCCTTCCATTCTCACTTTGTTCCTGATCTCAGCAGAAACGCTTATAGTTTCTCAGCATATAATGCTAACATTGTACCTACAGCTAACAGGTAAGGTACTTTGGTAAATGTGCTTTTTTCAGGTTGAATAAATTCCCCTCTATTCCTAGTTTTCTAAGAGCTTTAATCCTGATAGGTATTAGATTTTGTCAAATGTTTTTTTTCTGCATCTATCGATATGATCATGTGATTTTTCTTTAGCCTGTTGATGTGATGGATTGCATTAATTGATTTTTTTAAGTTTATTTATTTATTTTGAGACAGAGAGAGAGAGAGAACAAACCAGCGGGGGAAGGTCAGAGATAGAGGGGGACAGAGGATCTGAAGCAGGCTCTGTGCTGACAGCAGAGAGCCTGATGCAGGGCTCAAACTCCAGAGCCGCAAGACCTGAGCTGAAGTCAGACACTTAACCCACTGAGCCACCCAGCATCCTGCATTAACTGATTTTTTTAATGTTGAGCCAGCCTTGCATACCTGGGATAAATCCCACTTGGTCATGGTATATAATTCTTTTTATACCTTGTTATATTCTATTGACTAATATTTTGTTGAGAATTTTTACATTAATGATCATCAGAAATATTGGCCTATAGTTTTCTTGTATATTTTTAAATCTAGTTTTGTTATTTGGATAATGCTGGTCTTGAAGAATGGGAAAATATCCCCTTGGGAAATATCCCCTCTGCTTCTATCTTCTGGAAGAAATGGTAGTGAATTGATATAGTGCTTCCTTAAATGTTTGGCACAATTCACCAATGAGCCCATCTGGGCTGGTGCTTTCTGTTTTGGAAGGTTACCAATGAATGATTCAATTACTTTAATAGGTGTTGGCCTATTCAGATTGTCTGTTTCTTCTTGGGTAAGTTTTAGCATATTGTGTCTTTTAAGGAGTTGGTTCATCTCTTGTAAGCATAAAAGGATTCATAATATTTCCTTATTACTTTGTAATGTCCACAGGATCTGTAGTGATATCCCCTCTTTCATTTCTGACATTAGTATTTTGTGTCTTCTCTTCTTAGTTTGCTCAGCCAGGTCCTTATCAATTTCCTATTTTCAATTTCACTGATTTCTGCTCTACATTTTTTTAATTTCTTTTCTTCTGCTTACTTTGAATTCAATTTGTTCTTCTTTTTCTAGTTTCCTAAGGTAGAAGCTTAGATTATTGAATTTATTTTCAATTTTTATTTTATTTATTTTTATTTCTTGAGAGAGCCTGAGCACACTTGCATGTGTGCAAGCAGGTGAGGGAAAGAGGAAGATGGAGGGAGAGAACCTTAAGTAGGCTCCGTGCTCAGCACGGAGCCCAACACAGGGTTTGATCTCCTGACAATGAGATCATGACCTGAGCCAAAATCAAGAGTCAGATGACTGAGCCACCTAGGTGCACCTAGATTTTAGATCTTCTTTTCTAATATGTGCAATCAATGCTGTAAATTTCCCTCTAAGCCCTGCTGTCACTAAATCCCACAAATTTTGGTAAGTTATAATTTAATTTTCATTTAATGAAAATATTTTTAAATTTCTCTTGAGATTTCTTTGACCTGTGTTTTGTTTAGAAGTGAGTTGCTTAATCTCCAAGTATTTGGGGATTTTCCAGTTATCTTTCTGTTATTAATTTCTACTTTAATTTCATTGTGGTCTGAGAGCAGACATTGTATGATTTTTATTTTAAGTTTGTTCAGGTGTGTTTTAGAGCCCAGAATGTGATCTATTTTGGTGAATGTTCCATGTGAGCTTAAAAGGAATGTATATTCTGCTGTTGTTGGATGAAGTAGTCTATAGATATCCATTAGATCCAGTTGATGGATGATGGTGTTGAATTCAGCTGTGTCCTTACTGATTTTCTGCATGCTGGGTCTGTCAGTTACTGATAGGGGTGTACGGAAGTTTCTAACTAAAGACTGTTCAAAATCTAGATTAAACAAATACGGATCACAAAACGATCCTAACGCAGTGGGCCTCGCAACACCCTAGACATTTATTTATCCCAGAATTGTTTCGTGAGTACTATGTCTCAGGTGTGTTTCTGGGCATCAGGACCCAGTGGTGAACAAGGCAAGCAAGGTCATTGCCCTTCTGGAGTTGACATCGTGGCGGGGGAAAGATAAACATGTAAGAAAAGAATTAACAAATACCCTTATAGGTCCTTTAAGCAGAATGACGAGAAATAAGCTGGGTAACAGGGGAGGGGTATGGTGTTTTAGACAGAAGCCTACGTTAAGAAAGGAGGCAGCCAGGCAAGGGAGAAGAGTGTGTTTAGACCAGGAGACTGCAAGAACCAGGGACCTGAGGACGAGTGTGGCATATTTGAAGAAGGCCAGAAAGACTAGTGTGGCCAGAACCAGGTGAATGGGAGGTAACAGTGGTACAGGAGATCAGTAGGCTATCTAAGGAGACCTCATGAACCACAGTGGGAAATCTGGATCCTAATGGAAATTCAGGACTGAGTACTTTGGTGATTTTGAACTTGAGAGGGTTACAGTCTTATGTATGCTTTTCGAAAGATCAGTGGGTCCACTGGGGGAGGTAGCGGTGATGCAAGTAGGTAAAGGTCTCAGAGAAAGATGAAGACAGTGTGGAACAGGATAGACTCTTTTTGTTCTGCTATGGGATGTAAATATTGCATTACTGTTAAAGATGGAGAAAAGAGAGGTAGCAAGGTAAGTGACTTGACCATAAAGACTAGAAAGTTATTTTGTAATGAAGACAAGGCTAGAATTTTTTCTACAGGACTTATGTTTAGGTAGAAACTAACTCCTGTGTGTGTGTGCGTGTGTGTGTGTGTGTGTGTGTGTGTGTACATAAGTATTCATTTTCAGTAAGTGAGGGAGAGAGAGGCAGGGTATTTCAAGGATTAGACAGGGAACTCTCGTCTGCTGATGGTGGAAATATAAAATGGTACCCAGCCATTCTACCCCTAGGTATTTACTCAAGAGAGATGGAAACATGGGCTTTACAAAGACTACTACATGAGCATTCATAGCAGCTTTATTTTTAACAACTCTAAACTGGAATCAACCTGAATGTCAATCAGCTGCTGAATAGGGGAACAACTTGGTGCAGCCATACAATGGATATTAAATCAGCAATAAAGACAAATGAGCTATTGATACACACAGTGATATAGATGAATCACAAGATCATTAAAGAAGCAAGATAGAAAAAAACACATATTGGATCATTTCATTTATATAAAAGTTTAAAAAATGCAAACTAATTTTTAGTGACAGAAAGCAGATCAGTGGTTTCCTGGGGCCAGGGGCTAAGCAAACAAAGGACTAGAGAGGGGCATGAGCAAACATTTAGGGGTAATGGGAGCACATGTTACCCTGATTGTGGTGATGTTTCACAGGTGTATGTATATGTCAAAATTTATCCAAGTTATTAAAAAAGAGTTAAGACAGCACTCCATTTAAAAACAGAACTTAGTGTATTTTTGTGAAAGTACACATTTTAGAGCCAGAAGAGTGAGCATGGTTTTCATATCTGTTTCAGAAACAGTGCATCTAATATGATATACCACGTCCCTTCCTCATCTGACCATTATACAGTCTGTCTTTGTATCCACCATGTGATGGAACAAATCCAAAACATGAGCTTTCTCAACAGCAGATCATTTCTCGTGCAAACCTCGTCTGCTTTGCCATTTGGCTAGAATCACTAATCCAGGTCCCCCCAGTCTCAGGACTCGGGCTGATGGATCTGCCACCACCGCAGTTGCTGGCTGCTAAAAGAGGGAAAGAGATGCCTGGAAGGTTTCCCGCAAGCAATTAAGTGTTTCAGCCCAGAAGTGACATGCATCACATTTGCTCACAAATTTTCCCACAACTCATTGCTCAGAACTAGACACGTGGCCCCACCCAATCCCGAAGGGGCCAGGAAGGAAAATGTTACCACCTGCCTGGAAAGCAGAGAGCACAAAAGATTACCTCACAAAATAACAAAGAAACAGAATTCAAAGCTGTTTCCTCTGGTGACCCTAACCCTCTATGGCTGTGATCCTGGCACTTTCTTCCCCCTTAAGGGTGGCCTCCTGAACTACCAGATGCATGTAACTTTCAAGGCATTCTAAAACTAATGGCAATTTGTCTTATATGGCCCTTGCTCGGGGGGCTCAGAGAGCAGATCAGGAGTGACCTGTGCCTTTACTCAGAAGCACATCTGAACGGCCTCCAGCAGTTGCTTATGTGTGAATTTGGGGACAGACACTTGTCCACTGTGACTGTAGACAGTCTCATTTGTGTTTCCATGGAGTATCTGCACCTAGACAACAAGGGTTCTGAAAGCATTTTGTGGAAGTGTAAGCATCAGAATAAACCCGTGAGCAGATATATGAATTATTCTGCTAGGTGAACTTACTTAATGCTGTTAATTTTAATGTTAGAGAGTCCCATATTAGGTGGTTATTGTAGCTGAGCCCTTGCTGGCAATAGGCAGTCTTCAGAACTGTCTTCTAGTTAGTCAAGGCAAATCCACATTCTCACACATTAGGAGTCTTCCTGTCTCATCTGGCATGGGAGGGCCATGTCTGACAGGCTAATGACTTCCCTTCATCAAAGAATCCAGGGACCTTACCACAGAAAACAAAATATGCTTCCTTTGGGATGACTTACCTCCTCATCAGTGAATGGAGGATTTGAAAGGGAGCCCTGCAAAGCCCTCTCCAGCTCCAAGGATAGGAGCTGTGAACCCAGGAATGTGTTTTCAATTGACTCTCACCTAGTCACATCCCATCTGTAAGATCACTTTTTCCAGAGCTTTGCTGAATCCCCACAAGGAATCCCTGGAAAACACCTTATCAATATGTGGCTCCAGAATTCACTGTTTTCCTCATTACAAATCTGGGGAGACACTGCCCACCTTTAGTGCAGTTGCCCTCGGGCCATTCATTTATTTTTTCATCCATCGACAACAAACTACTTGTGGAGCTATGCTGCCATGAGCCCTGGCTCTGTGCTCCAGGCCCAGAGCTGAACAAGGGAGTCTAGAGGAGACATACCTTTGCACAGGCAGCCTCACCGAGCTGTGTGGACTGATCTGATAGTGCACGTACGGGGCTCCATGGAAACCCAGAGCAGAGCCCCCATCTGTAGGGCGGGAGGGCAGACATGTAGGCAAAATGGCTGGAAGAGGAGGCTCTGAGCTGTCTCCCCTGCTCCATAGGCTGTAGCTTAGGGACACCCTTTGCAGAGAAGTCTTTATTCTAATAAGGAGAAGCTCAGAGCAAGTAAAGGATACTATTTCACTCCTCTTTGCTGATTATAAGAAAACACTTGAGGTGGGGTAGTAACAGCACCCATCCTAGGATTAGCCCGTGTGGGGCCAGGGTCTTTGACTGCCTTCCTCATCCACCCTGGTGGTGCTTGGAGGCCAATGCTTGGAACTTTGTGGGGGCAGTGCTGCTTTCTGAGTCACCTATTCCAGGACACATGCTGGGATGGGTCTTCTTTTTCCACAGACTCCCCACCCCCCACTCCACCTCAGCTTCCACATCCGCAATAGGAAACAGTGCCCAGAGTTAAATCAGAAGATAAACTAACCCACAGTGCATGACTAACTTAATCCTGCCCTTCCGCATGAAGCACTTCTTACTAAACTGTTCCCACATTCTCCTTTGCTAAGACTCCTCAGCCACAGGTGAAGTAGAAGCTTGGCAACTCTCCGGAAGTTAGGCCTGTGTGGACAGTTGGTCTGGGAGGTGAGCCATTTTCTTCCACAATGAGACCAGTAATTCAGGCAAGAGCAGAGCGGTGGGCCCCTGGGACAGATGGACTTGTAGAACTGAGTACACCTGCATTCTGCCAACTTCTCTGAGACTTCCTTTTCTAATCATTTTAGTGTAATAATAACAGCCACACATGGCCTCATGACAGTGGCTCCTTAGAGGAAGTTAGGAGCTTTTGCCAACTGAAGACTGGATGTGGAAGAGAGCCCAGATTTGGGCCCCTGCTCAGGGAGGTTCTGCCTGGCCAGGGCCTGGCTGCTCCCAGTGGGGCAGTGGCAGGGTAGTGTCAGGGAGGTAGCAGGAGAGGACCCCTGCCAGCAGGCCTCTGAGCCCTTCCTCATCTGCATCTCTGAGGGTAGTCCCTGACAGGGTGTGCATCTCACATTTTCTGGAAGCAGTCTGTCTTAAGAAGCACACAGATACAGGAAGGAAATTCAGATCATCCTGTAGAGCTTGCCTGTCAGTGCCAGGATGCTGTCGCCAATGGTCAGCACTAATGGCAGTAATAGCTTTGACTCATAACTGAGCCTCAGAAACCCTGCATCCCCTTGATGAAGCATGCTGCTACTTCCACACATAACTGACCACCCTGCTGCTGCCTTTCAGGCTGGGCAAAGTTATTTCTATCCCTCTGTTTTTTTTTAAAAACAATTCAGAAAGCACATGAGCTTGGCATACCTGAGTAAATAATAAAGTGTTTCATCTTTCTTGTTCCATTCCAGAAATCTTTCAGAAGGATGCCAGATTTTACAGAGATCTCATCCAAATTCATTTTATGTAATCTAATAATTTTGATAGTTCTGTAATGGTTCTGTAGAAAATGAGCCAGAGACCTGTTGGAAATCCAAATGTGAGGCAAAGCTGTCCTAACAGGACAAAACCACAGCATAGCCTAGATGTCCTAGAGCAAGCAGGGCTGTTCCAGTTTCCTGTCCCTGCCCATCTGCCTTTTGGCCTGATCTCCTAAAGCAATTTTAAAGAAAGGAATGTGACGCTATAAATTCTACTGAGTTAAAGGTCCCTTCCTACTTCTGTGAAGAGATTATGGCACTGGATGAGGTGTCAAAGGCTCAGGGTCACACGTTGCTGCAGCTTCTCGGGTGCTGAGTCCAGAAGAATCTGTAAAGAACTGCAGCCTCAGCATTGTGTCCCTCTCTCATTTAACTATATTAAACCCAGTGAACTCCGTCTCCACTCTGCAATAGTTTGCCTCAGGAGAACAACTGCTTGCCTGGAAGTATGAGTGCTACCCAGAGGTCTGGTCTGGTCCCCATTCTGCATCCAGGTTCCCCCAAGGACTTGGCCCTGCCTATGCCTGGGCCTCCCCTTTGGCCATGAGAGCAACTGCACACTGGGCCTGTGGCCGCTTATCAAGTGCAGGCTGGCTCCACATTCCAGATATGGGGTGCTCTGGGGGCACCGCCAGCATTCAGCACTGGATACAGGGTGAATATGATGAGCTTTGTGCCCTTGTGGTTCTTTGTAGGGGGAGTTAAAAGCAGTGAGTATAGAGGCCAAAGAGGGCCTTAAACAAGAGACATGTGACAGGGCAGAGCAATAAACTCTTCTGAAAGTGCTCATCAGACTTTCAGAGGGGAGATGTTTTCTAAATGGAGCCTAAAAGCATAAATAGGGCTCATGGTGGGGGAGGGAGGGGAGTGCCCACATCCTGCTGCAGCTTCCAGGCCTGTCCATGTACCCCCTACCTTGCCTGCTCCCCCCAACCATGGCCCCCTCTCACTGCTGACCCTGCCCCAGGGTGAGCTGGAGTGAGCCTGTCTAAGAGGCTCCCACTGGGCATCCGTGCAGCCTTGTCCTCCTGCAGTCTCTCTCCTGCTGTGTCTCCTACCTGCTCTCTTGTGCTGCTCCCTCTCATCAGCAGAGTTGTCCTTACTCCTAGAGTGACACATCCCCACACATGAATGCAGCCCCCACTTAGGGTCAGAAAGTCCATGTAGATACTCTCTTTCCTTCAAAGGTGCAGGAGACCATGGTCATGGAGTGGGCTGTGGCACTGGGAGAAATGTTCCGTGCCTGTTTGGCCTCATCACCTTGGTTTTGGGGTCGTGGCTTGCACTTAAGACACTTGAGACATAGAACGAGGTGCTTGGGGTGGCATTTTTCAGAACTGGCAGGTGTTCAGAAGGTACAGGTGCCAGGGAGGTTGGATGCACAGTTGCACAAGAACACATGCGTGTATGCACACAGGTGCAGGCCTGTGACCTCTCCCTGGGGAAGTGGGTATGGGTCCAGCTCTCTGTATCTGTTCTTTCAGATTAAGAAGAGATTGAGTTATGACTTTGATAGTTATGGGTCAGATCAGTTGAAAAAAGAAAGCCCTTGGGCTTCTGTGTGCTCTTTGGCTACAAACATGCTCTGACCACAGATATTTGCCTACTGATGTCCCAGCAGAGGTCTGGGAGAGGAAGGGGGCCCTTTCCACTATGGACATGGCACCCTGTTGAAGGGAAACATGGGCATGACCAAGAATAGGGCACATCCCTCTGGGAACACGTGGCAGTAATGTGTGAGGCCCACATCAGCCTGGGGGTGGAGTTACAGTCAGAATAGCACCAAGGCTCACAGCCACACCTGTGTGTGTGTATATTGTCTTCAGAACCATGGGCCACCTGCTGGAAGGGGGCCACACATGGAAGCCAGGAGGCAAGGAAGCTTCTTATTGGCCTTCCTTGGGCAGCATCAGGGCCAGGCCCTGTCCACTGTCCAAAATGCCACAGATACTTCTTTGCATCACAGCATACTGGGGGCAATACTGATGGTTCTGGAGGTCTGCCATCCCTAATGCTTTAAGATGGGAGCATAAGTGTGCCCTCTTGGCTGGAGAATTTAGCAACCTTCCAGGAGCCAGCTTCACCCTGCCCACTTGAGCACCAAGAAGGGCAGCAACCCCCTCCCCAGATCACAGAAGCTGAAATAGTACCTTTCAGTGTTATCTGTGAATCTCCAAGTGCTTGTGGATCATCCTGTCTACCAAACACACTCCTCATCATCCCTCCACCTCCTAGCTCCCCCAAGCAAACCCACACAACATGGCAGCTGGCCCTGCTTCCTCCCAAGAGCTGGTCCAAGCTCAGTTCCTGCAGCTGCCTGGATCTCAGAGCCAAAGCACGGAGAGGAGTGTGATGCTGAGTGGCAACCAGGGTACAGCCAGCCCACAGCCAGCGTCTGCATTTATTCTCCCACAATGGCTGTCAGCAAGGGACAGGGACAGACCCTCAGGGAGAGCCTGCCACCTGCCATATCAACAAAGGCTTTGCAGCCTTCACATTCTTTGCGCCAGACAATTCTTTATTGTGGGGACTTTCATGTGCATTGTGGGTGTTGAGCAGCACCCCTGGTTTCTACCCACTAGATCCCAGTAGCATGATGTACCCCAGTTGTGACAACCAGAAATTTCCCCCATGTTTCCTGGGGAACAGAATCTTCCCTAGTTGAGAACCACTGGTATATAAACTAGCAGTGTGCCTAGAACCACAAATCAAGGGTTGGACTACTGGGGCCCAGGCCTGGCTCTGCCCCCTTGGTTATGTTGATATTGTCCTGGCAACTCATTATCTTTCCAAATCTTCAGAATCCTTTCTTCATTTTCAAGAGTCTTAGGCCTATCGAAAACATCACTGCAGTAATATTTAGCTTATTAAAACTTATTCATCATGGTTAACTGAAATATATGCCTGATGATAACGTTCCCATTAAGCAGGATGAATTCATTCTGGACATCTCCTGTACAACCTTGTACCTGTGGTCATCAATATTATGTTGTACACAGTTCTGTACTGGATACTTACAATTTTTGTTAAGAGGGTACAGTGTTAAGTGTTATTATCAAGATAAAATTAAATTTTTAAAAATTTAACTTATTAGCATAGTGAAGGCTCAAGAATATCCTAGCCTAGTCAAGAAGCCTGTTGTTTCCTTTGCTTTGCCCACACCAGACCTGCTAATGTCCTACAGTGTGACATTCATAAGGGACACCAGTGGTGCTGGCACAGTGCCTCTTGGGATTGGGTGAAGATCAAATATCACATGCATGTGAAGATCACGTTAATGTGAGCCTTTAATTGTGCCACAGCCCCAAGATGAGGTACCCATACTCAGACCATCTTACACTCTTCAAACAGGTCTTACAATGAGATGTGATATACAAAACATTTGAACTTTCTTGTCAAGCTGGGATCTACTATGTCAAGGACTAAGAGATACTGGTCTTTTGGATGCTCTCTTAAAGTGCCCTTGGCCCCTTAATGAGCCTCAACAGGTGATTATGAAGACATTGACCCTGAATGGCCATAACCTTGGTGAACACTGGAAATTTTTGAAGCTTACACTTCCTTCCCCCTGAGCAGAGGACTCTCTGGTTGTATAAGTCTTACATCAGATGATGACTGTTAGAAACTGACCCAGAGAAGAGAAAATTTCTCCTCACATCTCTACAAAGGCACAGCCTTCACCTCCAAAGACCATGTCATCTCTGCCCTCCAAAGAAGAAACAACAAGCCATATGCAGTCAGCTGCATGTCACCGAATCCTGAAGTCCCTAAAAGGAGTGCAATAGATCAGAGAGTCCTTCTCCCAACCAGACATGTGTAGGTAGGAGAGAGCTACCCCCTACTTGAGGTATCTCCCAGCAGTAGATAGGGATTTGAAGTGATTAGCTCATAGCCCCATAGAATCCTCTCTTCAGTGTAGACCTGCACAAAGGAGATCTCTCCCCCCTGCTGCAAGGTCCCTGCATGTCTGCCTCCTCACACCCCCCACCCAGCTAATGAAATACCACTTGAGTGATTATAAGGTTTAGAGAGGCCCTTGGGGAAAAGGTCCCCTGAGCATCCTGTCCACTGACAGTGACAAAAGGGCCCACCAAGGGCTCTAAGCAAGCTGAGCAGTGTCTTTACAGAGGAAAATGAGCTGCCAGGTTGGAGACAGAATTTTGGGCAAGCAATTTAAATGCTTTTATGCCCTCACAATCTTGTTAAGTTTCACCTTCTATTTTTTATTTCTTCTCTCTTTCTTGGCTTCTGTAAAGTCACCTATTTAATATAGTCACACTTGCATGAATTGAATTCTGTGGGCTGTCTAAAACAATGCATCCTCTGGGTAAAACCCTTCTACCCAAATTCTTAGTTATGCTTGGAAATCCGAACTTCTGAACACCCCATCTTGTTGGTTTTTATGACCCTGCTATTTGGTTTGACTGTATTAGGTTATCTAGAGCTCTTGATATTTCCAGTAAAAATATATTGAAGTTCAGATCTTGGCATCTTTCCTGACAAAATTCTTCTCATCTATTATTTGGATGCCTGGTTAGCCTTCAATTGTACATGTTTCCAATATTTCTATAACATTTTTCAAAGAAGTCTGCTGGGATATGTTTTAGTCTTTTCATCCCATACTTGTTTATCACAAATGCAGTGTGTGTGTGTGTGTGTGTGTGTGTGTGTGTGTGTGGGTGTGTGTGTGTAGCTCATGTGTGAGATCTTTATACCCAATGATAGCAGTGCCAACACTTTTATTGTTTAGGCGTGTTCTGGACTAGGAAATCTCATGACAGGTCAAAGTGAAATCTGCCCCAGTTACTCTTCCTACATAGCAAATCACCCCAAAACTCTATGGTGTAAAACAACACTTTGATATTCTTGTCTCGTGTTCTGTGGGTCAGGACCTTGGGCAGGTCACACCCATAAGGCTGTCTCTACTCCCCCACATCTGGGACCTCAGCTGAGTGTATGAAGGTTGTGAAGGGTGTACTGGCTGGGACCAGAGCCACCTGCAGGCCTGCTTGCTCAAATGTTTGGCAGTTGATGCTGGCAGTTGAATGGAACCTCTGTGAGGCTGTTCTTCAAACACCAGCTGTGGCCTCCCCATGGTTTCTGTACGTGGGAGAGCTTGGGCTTCTTTGCAGCATGGCAGCTGGGTTCTGAGACTGAGTGCATGACATCTTCATGTCTTGAATCATAAGTGACCTTTCCAGTGTGCTCTGTCAGTGGAGGCTATCACAAGGTCTCCAACACATGGGAATGAGACATGACTCCTATCACTTTATCAAGGGGAGTATTGAAGTCACTTTGCAAGGAAGGTGGGTGGAAGGAGAGACAGTGTTGTGGCCATATTTACAAAATTCAATCTGTTATATCACCCAAGATCTAGCTCTGTGACCTCTCATTCTTTCCTTGCATTCAGCCAGAAAATTACGTGTCTGTTGTAGCTACCTCCAGCTCATTACTTTTTTTTAATGTTTGTTTTTGATGGAGGACAAGCGGGGGGGGGGGGTAGAGAGAGGGGGACAGAAGATCCAAAGAAGGCTATGCACTGACAGGCTGAGAGCAGCAAGCCCAATGTGGGGCTTGAAGTCATGAACCACAAGATCATGACCTGAGCTGAAGTTGGATGCTCAACTGACTGAGCCACCCACATGCTCCCCTACTACTTTTCAATTAAGTGCAAAAATAAATTCTGTTGAATATGTCATCCCATAGAGTATTGCTTTCCAGCTCCCAGTGATGTCACTGGCAGAGGAGGCAGTGGCCTGGGGTGCTGGGAGTCCTACCAAACTCTATGGCCCCATCCAAGCCTGCCACCTGTTAGTGCTGGGCACCTACACACGCTCCCCTGCCTCCTCATTTTTCAGTTGAAATAGATCATCAGTTTCTTAATATTAGGAAGACGGGCATGGACTGCTTTGAGAACCTGATACCCCTGTAGCTTGGGCCAAACATGTCATCACAACCTATAGGAAGGGTGACTTCAGCATTGCTACCTGTGAATACCATTGCTTTAGAAGACTAGATCCTGCACTGTTCCTTTGGCTGAGAGGTGATATTTTCTTTTCCAACATAGTAAACAGCAGCTATGGAGTGACACTTAAGGATCATTCATACCAAGACTTATTCTTGCAGAAAGAAGGTATTGTGTCCAGTATCTGCATGGTACCAAACATCCATGTAGTAACCATATTGACAGTGGTGGTGATGGTGACCACAGGCAAATGCGCATCTCTCAGGTATCAGGCATCTAGCTTATATGGTTTCATTTGGTCCCTATAACAACTCTCTGTGGTAGGTACTACTGTTACCCCATTTCTGAGGCACAGAAAATTTAGGTTGCTTGTTCAAGGTGTTATCGTTGGTAAGTAGTAGGAGCTGGAGTAAAGCCAGGTAGTCTGCATCCTGCTCTTTGCTGCCATGCTGCTTGCTTATTTTCCCCTACTTTGTTCAGTCTTAGTCTGGTATCTTAGCTTCAGAATGAGCATCCCAGTTCCCTATGACCCGTAATTTCCCACTGCACACCCAACAAGCCTACTCCATGTTTTCCAAGCCATGCACATCCCTCTTTCACTCAGCACCCACCATTGGTGGACTGCACCTGCCCAGGGTGCCATGACCCCGGCTTCACCTACTGTGTGGAGTGACAGTGTCATGGGACCACAATGAAAAAGGTTAAAGTGAGGCCGCCACAGCCCACCAGGCTCTGATCCTCCTTGTTCAGCACCTTAGTGGAGTGCTGTCCTGAGCTGAGCCTGGGACCCTGGGGAAGGCTTTGGTGGCAGTGGGGTGAGAAGAAAGAGAATAGCAAGGAGAGGAACTGGGGATGCCAGTGCTCTGTCCCTGTGATGTGACTCAGCTGACCCACCCAGATCTGCTGTATTACATCTAGGGATGGCACCCAATATCTGTTACTCAGATAGTTTCACTGTGTGGAGGCTGGTTCATGGAGCTGCAGGACCTGTGAGGTCGTTCAGGCCAGTTCATCCCTGGAGGTGTGTTCAGGGGCAGTATGTAAAGACTGGTTATCATCGGACACTGAGTAATACTCCAGAACTTTAGCCAGGCCCTGGTGCCTGGGGCAGATCAGGGATGGGAAGGCCCAGGACAGAGGCCATGGTGATATCAGGAATGAAGGAACAATAAACCCTCCCTCCGTTTACTCATTCACCAAGTGCAATGGGAATGGCAGGTGGTATGACAGGTAGAGAAGGCCTGGGATTCAACATGGAAACCTGGATCCAAAGCCTAATCCCACCCACTTCATCTCTCTGAACTTGAATTTCCTCATCTGTAAATGAGGTGACTATGACCCTTACACAGCTACTGTGTAGAGAACTGTTTTAGATTGAATGTTTATGTCCCCCTAAAATTCATAAGTTAAAGCACTATCCCTCAGTGTGAGATGGAGCTCTTGGTGGGTAATTGGGATTAGATGAGGTCTTGAAGGTGGGGCCCTCATGATGGGGTCAGTGGCCCTAGAAGAAGAGGAAGAGAGAGAGATCTCTCTCTCCACATGGAGAAAGAGCCTGTGGAAAAACCACATGAGCACACGAGAGGAGGCACTGTCTACAAGCCTGGAAGGGAGTCCTCACCATGCTGGTAGTCTGACCTTGGGCCTTCAGCTTTCAGACTATGAGAAAATAAGTTTGTGTTACTTAAGTCACCCTGTGTATGGTATTTTGTTATGGACAACCTGAGCAAACCCACACAGATTTTGGTACCAGGAAGTGGGATGGTGCTCTTACAAATACCTAAAAATGTGGGTGCAGCAGTGGAACCAGGCTGTGGGCTGAGCCTGGGAGAGTTTTGAGGTACATGCTTAATGGACATTACAGGCAGTTCTGGTAAGGGTTCAGAAAGAAGAGAGGAAAGCAGGAGAGAACGAGCTTCTATTTTCTTAGTTCGTAAATAATCATGAACAGAACGCTGATGGAAATATGAATGTTAAGGAAGTGCATCTTGGGTCTCATATGGAAATGAGGAACATGTTATTGGAAACTGGAAGGAGTCCATTTCTTGTTTTAAAGTGGCAAAGAATTTAGCTGAACTGTGTTCTCATGTTCTATAGAAGATAGGACTTTCAAGCCATGATATTGTTGAATAGTTAGTGGAGAGATTAAGCAAAGTTTTGAAGGCCTGGCTCCTGACTGCTTACAGCAAAATGTAAGAGGAAAGAATAAACTGAAGAAGGAATTGTTAACAAAAAAAGAATCAGAACTTGGATATTTGGAAAATTCTTAGTCTATCTATATAGCAGAAACATGAGAGAGCATGTTCTGAGGAGAATGCAAGGGTGAGGCTGAACAATAATTTGATGAAGAGATGATGCCTGTGACTCAGGGAAGTGACCAGCAGTCTCCACAGAGGCCAGGAGTGGAGATGGGACTATCAGCAAGGACACTGCCACTTTGAACAAATGGGGACAGAGCAAGCAGGATGGAATGAAGGGTGGCTCTAGGACTTCTTAGATCCTACAAGCCCGGACCGTGGAGCTATCAGGCTGCAAATATGTGCTATTCTTTGAGGAAAGGGAGGAAGAACCCCTAAGGTGATTCAGAGATCTTTGGGGCCACCACCTCAGTTCCAACATGCAGGTAGCTTCTGACTGAAGCCTTGGAAGTAGGTCTACTAGAGAGGCACTAACCAAACAGGATTATTCTCAAACATCAGGATCCAGTGGGGTTTGTCTTACTAAGTTTTGGACTTGCTTGGGACCTATCGCCCCTTCTCCCCATTACTCCCATTTGGAATGGGAATGTCTATTTTAGGGCTGTGCCACCACTGTGCTTTGGAGGCCCATGGTGTGTCTGGCTTCACAGGCTCCCAGTCAGAGAAGAACCACAGCTCCACTCTCACTTGTGTCTGATTTGGATGATTATTGAGATAAAACTTTGGACTTTAGATTTTGGAGTGGAAGCCTGAATTAATTAAGACTTTGGGGTCATTGGGATGGAATGAATGAACTTTGTACATGAGAAGGATGTGAATTTGGGGGGGGGGTAAGAGCAGAATGTTATGAACTGAACACCTGTGTCCGCTGCCACCCAAATTCATATGATGAACCCCCAAGTGCAGTGGAATTTGGAGATGAGACCTTGGGGAGGTAATTATTAGATGAGGTCATGAGGGTGAGACCCCATGATGGGATTAGTGGCCTTATAAGAAGAGGCATTGCACCTGCAGTGAGGAAAGGCCACATAAGGACTCAGCAAGAAGGTGCCATCCACAGCCAGGATAAGAACCCTCACCAAGAACCTGCCCATGTTGGCACCCCGATCATGGGCTTCCAGCCTCTAGACTATGAGAAAATAAGTTTCTGCTGTTTAAACCACCCAGTCTTTGGTATTTTTTATGTCAGCTTGAGCCAACTAAGGTACATTAAAATTGAAATAGTATACAAAACACCAGGCATATGGTCAGTGCTCTCCTTGTTCATTTGCTTGGCTTTCTGTCCTGCTCAATAAAACAAGTTGTGGGGATGCTGGTGTCATTGCCAATCTGATGAGAAGGAGATAAGAGAGTGAGAGTCAGACCTGTGAAAAGGGGCAGGACCTGCCACATGAACGAGTGATGAATGAAGAGGTTGGGGGAGGATGAGCACAGGCTGCCTTCATTTGCAAGTTTGGAAAAACAGCCCCCATCCAAGTGTGGACATGACAGTCCTGAGTAGCTGGGGTGCCCTCAGGCTGCTGCCCTCTGTAGAGGAGGACAGGGACAAGTGGCACAGTGCCAGGGTACCAGCCTGTACACTGTGCTGAGAGCACAAGCTCCCAGCACCTCTCTCAGACTCACTCCCTCCATCTTTGCCCCTCAGTCCCCTCGGGTCACTTGGCCACTCAACTGGGCACAGGCATGGGGGACATGATCACCTCTGGCTCTCTCTAATCAGGGCTGGGCAGAGGGAGGCTCCCCAGTTCTCCAGCTCAGAACTTCAGGCATCTTTTAATGGTTTTATTCATGTGATTTCAGTCTTAAAAGAATGTCTAGATGAAGTTGCAGATAAAAGACCTAGAGCTCACTTGAGACTTTGGCACTAGAGATGCTTTCACCGCAGAAGAGAGAATTCAAGAGCCAATCCTGTGTCAAAGCTTCCAGCAAGAGAACATTAAGGAGTGAAGCAAGAAACCGAGTCTAGGAGCGTTTGCACCTGAGGCGAGGGGCAGGGTAGGGGGGTGTGGGGGGGGAAGGCGTGGTGCTGGCGGGAAGAATCCAGCAGCTGTGCAGAAAGGCAGGAGAAGGAGCCATAATACAGGGTGGAGGAGCCCAAGAGAGAGCCTTTCTCAATGGGAGATGAGGAATGTCAGTGCCCTGGACAGGTCAGGTTCAGGGTAACAAGGGGCCCAACCGAGGTGGGTTCATAGCTCTAGTCCCCACCTTATTGTCACTGTATTTATTTACTCTGCTGGGAGCTGGAAAGGGTACCTTGTGCTTTGCACCAAGTGAGCTGAGTGAAAAAAACAAGGAAAAACAACATGGTTAGTGTGGTTTTGTTGCTTGCAGCATTCCTGCCCTAGACCAGAGACCAGGGGGTTCCTTCATGTTTGGAGCCTGGGTGCGCTGTTTCAGGGACTGAGAGGGTAGTCTCAGCCTATCATTGCACAAGAGGCTTCCGGAGGATCTGAGACATGTAGCTGGCACTTCAGTCCTATTTGATCTTCCTTTGTGGGTGCATAACCGGATGTGCTGTCGTCATTCCTCTGACCTCAGCCCATGCTACCAGGAAATGAATGCTGGATGAGGGCCAGATGAATGCATGAACAGTGCTGGCATATACCACCACCATAGCTGAGATTCATGACAGCCATTCCTTGTTGAAAGCCTACTATGTGCAGGGCGCTCTGCTAGGTGCTTTACCTGCTGTCCTCATTCAGTCCTCCTATCAGTGCTGAGGGTATTGTCAATATCCCATCCTGAAGAAGCAGCCCAGGAGAGCAAAGCGTTGCCTGTGTCACAAGGGTGGTGGCTAACTGGCAACCCTGTATTTCATCATGATGCAGCCCTCATTAGAGTTCTGTAATCATTGCTGTATGTGTGTACTTCAGTGCCCATCTGTGAAGTGACTTAAACACACAAAAACCTCAACAGTGTATTGCAGGGTGCCTCCCACTTATTGGTGCCATATTGGGATTAGTTCTCAGGGCAAAGCAGTTACAGCTGGCATTAAAATTTGGAATCGAGTCCTGGGTTCAAATCCAGATTGTGCAACTTTCTGGTTGATTACCCTGCATCTGTGGTTTAGAATCTCAGAGACTATGTTTTTCTATTGAGCTGTTTTAAGAACCTAAGAGCTAATTATGTCCAAGACTTAGAACAGTGCCTGGTTCATAGTGAGTTCTCGAGAAAGAATTTGCAGTGTAATTAGTTATATATATAATTATGTTGTCCATTTTGCATATGAGCAGTTAAGTGACTTGTTCAAGATCAGTCAACTGATAAATGACAGTGACACCCAGCTCTATCTGTCTCCAAGGCTGTCATGATGTGGCTGAATATCTGCTTGAAGTTCCTCAGGGAGACAGTATCCTCCACTTCAGGAACTCTTTCTTTCCTGCTGCACTGAACTTGGCTGGTCACCTAAAACCACTTGCCAGGCCCAGCTCCTGAGTATTCTTCTTCTGTTTCTGAGTCTGACAAATTGCTGTGATCACAATGCCTGTGGCTCTGCTTCGAAGGACACAAATCCAACCCCTGCTTTTTCTTCTGTCCATTCAGCTCCCTTTTCAGAGTGCCTAGCATAGTGCCACATGCAGAGCACTGAACTAAGGCTTCACTTAATGGTTTCAATCCTCAGGAAGGGCAAGAGAAGCAGCATGCTGCAGCAGGCATCCCTCCCATCAAAAACAAAAGCTGGAGAAAGCACAATTAGATTGGCATGCTGTTATCTGCTGTTCCCCTTCTTCGTTATTTTCGTGAATCAATTTTCATCTTCAGTCTTTTGTGAGGGCAGCATTTTTGAAGATGTGTTTTAATGTTTAAAATAGCCGATAGCTAAATACACAATTTTTATGTCTCTTTTAATTAGCTTGTTAACTTCTTCCACTTTATTTATGATAGATCTTTAATTCCTCTTCCCTTTCTGAAGACACATTGCATATTTACATTGTTAAAAACCCTTCTCTGCTCTTACAGTAACTGTGTGTTCAGGCATAACCTGAGATGTGCTTTTCCCCATCAAAATTTTAACAGGGCATAGCTTGTAATTACCCTTTCCCCATCTCCAATAGGAAACTTTCCAAACATAAAATTCTAATCAAAAGACTTCTGAGTATAACTTGCTACCTAGGAGCCCATCTCAATATATTAAGATAAGGATGCACCGTGTTCCTTGTTTGACTATCTAGAGGCTCCTTGAAGGCCCCGCACTATTTGTCATGACAAATCCATGCGCATCAGGCCTCTGACCATGTTTTAGTCTCACCAGCTCCTTCCTAAATGTACAGCTTCAGGTCATTGTAACAGCTGTGAGGATTGACACCCCCACTTCTCTGAGCTCTGGCCTTCCCAGAGGCCACATGATTTTCCTGACTGCCCATAGGTTGATGTAGCATCTGAGAATTATTTGACCATCTTCCTAAACTCATTTTGCTTTCTTTATCTGTTGTGTGAGCCAGAGTTTGCCAAGGCCATGCTCACACAGAGCAGGTTCACTGCTGCAGGGCACATATCCCCCACCTCCTGTCTCCAGCTGGTAGGAGTTGGCATCACCTTCCCTTTAAATGCCCTGTGACTGTCACCATCACTGTCTGTTGCCCCACGGTCCCCACTCAGTCCCTTCAACCATGACCGCAAACTGTTTACCTTGCCAATCCAGAGTCACTCACTCCCCTGCTTCGTGCAGCTCCCAGTGTCTGCCAAGCTGACTTTAGACCCCTCAGCTGGCCCTCTCAGCCACCAAAATGTGCTGTCCCGCTTCCTTTCTCATCTCACAGGCACACCTCACCCCTCCTTTTGCCTCACACCTTCTGATCCCTCAGCCAGACCAAATCACCCACCAGTCCACCCCCATCATTGTATCCAATCTGCCCAAGCCTCGAGGCCACCCCTACTGTTCCGTCTTATAAGACAATCTTCTCCATAAGCTAATAACAAAAATTCTCTCTGGTTCATCACATCACTAGATGTGAACTATTATGTTCAAAGCAATAGGTTGCAGTTTTTTCCTTTATTATGTTCCCCCTCTTAAACTAAAAAGAAATACACATTTGACTTAATGACTCAAATATGAAAGTGTCTCACAAAAGCCCAGATCCTCCTTCCTATGCCTGATCATCCCTGTTAATAACTGATATTAACAGTCTGGAGGAATATCTCTATGCTTTTCTCAGAGAGTCTTCAGATGCTCCCAGGTCACTGAGTGTTGACACAAGATCTGAACATGACCCATGACCTATGACCATTGTTGCCTGGATCTCAGTTCATGCAAATGCAGAGTGAAAATGTGTGATTATGTTTGATCTTTTGTTCTCAAAGGTAAAGAGTTCTCAACTGCCCCTTTGACTTTGAACAGAGCATGTACTCATCCACGGGCACAAACATTTGGGGATTTTTCAGGCTGAGGTTTTTCCAGATTATCAGGGCTAAGCAATCAATTCTGAGTCTATGTGCTACCCACCGTATGTAGTCCAGTGTTCTGTGTGTGCCCGACCAGTGATTGTAAATGTTGCCCTAAGCAAAAAAGAGTTAAGAAGGTAAGTCTGTTTGAGAGGAACTGTGGCCACCTTCTTTAGCATACATTAACAAAGGAGACAACCTGATTAAAAAAAAATGTGGCACAATAGGTCACGTTTACATGTTTACTTCATTCTAATGAAATGAATTGTATCTCTGAAAATTTTAACATCACATTTATAAATCAAATTTATAAAAGCCCTTGGCTTCTTATAATTTCACAGAGAATTTTCCATAATTTTGGTTGACTCTTAACTCCCCGCAGTTCTTAATTTAAGCTTTAGATTTCTTTTTCCTTTTGCCAAGTTTTTACATTGATGTTCTATAAAACAATGAAGGCCCCTAGGGAGACCCCTATTTTTATGATAACAGAAAAACTATTATTCTATTATGTAAAATGTTTTATAGTTTTCCTATAATGAATGAACACCTTCAAATATGTCTCTTTTTTTAATATTAGGTTACCAAATGGTTCTTTTAAAGTAAGGTATGACAAGGGGCGCCTGGGTGGCGCAGTCGGTTGAGCGTCCAACTTCAGCCAGGTCACGATCTCGCGGTCCGTGAGTTCGAGCCCCGCGTCAGGCTCTGGGCTGATGGCTCAGAGCCTGGAGCCTGTTTCCGATTCTGTGTCTCCCTCTCTCTCTGCCCCTCCCCCGTTCATGCTCTGTCTCTCTCTGTCCCACAAATAAATAAACGTTGAAAAAAAAATTTTTAAAAATAAAAAATAAAAAAATAAAGTAAGGTATGACTTTATTTTAGTGTGTGTGTATATATATGTGTTTGTGTTTGTGTGTGTGTGTGTGTGTACACACAATTTTTTTTAATGTTTATTTTTGAGAGAGAGACAGAGACAGAACATGAGCAGGGGAGAGAAAGAGAGAGAAGGAGACACAGAATCTGAAGCAGGCTCCAGGCTCCTGGCTGTCAGCATAGAGCCCAATGCAGGGCTCGAACTCACCAACCATGAGATCCTGACCTGAGCCAAAGTCGGATGCTTAACTGACTGAGCCACCCAGGCACTGCATCACACATACGTTTTTTAATGTAACTCATAAGCTCTTCTCTAACATGACTGTGCTCTGTTTATATGCTGAGGGAGGCTTTTCAAAAGTACTTGTGTATCTTGAGAGCCAGCACTTCTGTAATAGCCTCATCTGGTGCCTGCAGTCCTTGGCTTGAGCCTCTGCCTGATGTGACCTGCCTTGCTTGCTGAACCTCTACTCATTCACTAGCCCTTGCCACTCAAAGTACAACTGGGGAGGCCGACCCCACCTGGGAGCTGGTGGACAGCTCAGACCCTCAGATCAGAATCAGCACATCAATCCACACCAATATTCCAAAACACAGCGTTAAAACCCATGCAAGTCCCCTGGACTGGGAATTTAGTAGGTGCTCAGTGAACCTATTTCCTTGTTTTGTCACCTTCCCATGCAGCTGGTCCCTTCTCTGGGTTTTTACAGCACTATCTGTAGTCTTCTGAAATCATTAACAGGTTGACACATGACCGTTGGCTTATAATTGATCCCTTCCTGGGTTCTGGATCAGAATCACTTTTTTTGCCCCCATATCAGACCTGCTGAATTAGAATCTTTGAGAGTGGGGCTAACATTTACATTCTATCCAACTCTCTGGTTGGTTCTTTGTACCTAAAGTTGGAGAGCCAAGAGACCCTGTGTTGGCCTGTGGAGATCTCTGAGGGTTAACAGTGACACAACTGCCTCAGGTGGAAGTGAAATGGATTTTATTCCTTTAACAAAAATGTACTGTGAGCTAACTAGGTTGTAGGTGTTTTGCAAAAACCTAAAAATAGCACATCATATAAACACATCATAAAAACAGCCACACAATCAAGTATTTGTAACATGCATTCATAGTTTAAAAAGCACTCTTCCATTTGTCATCTTAACAACTTGGTGTCGGTGGAATCAGGACTCAGAGCTAGGTATTCATGCACCAGCCTGGGCTGCCCCTGTGCTCCTATCCTGTTCCGTTGACAGAGGAAGAGGAGGCAGGCAGCAAGGGCAGGTTGTCTGCATGGGGAGCTGTGAACGGCCTCACAGAGGACAAGCAGTAAGTAGCTTATCACTCATTTGGGGAGAAGACAGAAGATGAGAGGGAGGCAGGCATTTTGTTCCCACAGTTCAGACTGGAGGACCCCCACAAGGCTGAAATGGCTGCACCATGGCCATTCAGAGCAACCTAGGGATGGAAAGTGACCCTCCTCAGGAGAGGGGAATTTAGGCCACAGATGGAGACAGCAGAATGCTGACACAAAGTTGTGTAGGAAAGCAGTGACTCCTCTAAAACATACCTAAAATGAGCTCCAAAAATATAAAGGGGATACCATTCTCTGCATCTCACTGGGCTCATAAAAGTCCCTAATTTAGTCCTGGTCCCTGGAGAAACCCCAACAAACCCATCGTTCTTTGATAAACTTTTAGCCCACATTAACCCGAAATTGTATCCTCTAAAACCTCTTATTGTCCAATGGTGTTGCCCCTAAATTGATTGGTGAGCCTTTTCCCACCACCTTCAAAGTGCCCATTAGCTGATTCTAACATACATCACCCAGAATAGGGCAGCCACCAGGGGAAGGGCTTGGAATATCTACATCCATATTGCATGAATTCTGTGTGCATGATAGTTCACCAAATTTCACAGCAACTTGTAGTAACTGGATCCTGAAGGCATTAGCAGAATTCTGTCATGGACAGCAAAGGAGAGGGTATTCCAGTCATGACATAAGTATTTGCCAAAGTCAAATTAAGAAAGTGATCAGTCATACTTAATCCTGGAAAACTGAGACAGGAAAATTATCCATCACATTCATGCACCTCTTTCCAAACCACAGCTAAGGCTGGATTTCCATGCAAACATGCTAAGCAGACCAGTGGCTTTATCTTCCCCTCACAACACACCCTACTGTGGCACAGCCTGTGGCTCCAGGGCTTTCTGTCCTGTGTCTTGCAACAGAGTGTTTGTTGATCAGACCTCTTCTTTGCTCATGAGGCAGGACACCACCATATGGACCACAAGAGCTGTCATGCTGGCTGACAACTGGGCCCTGGTCAGTTCCTTTTATCTTTTTAACCTGCTGGGATGTCCCAAGAAGGGCCATGGTTTCACTCCTGAAACTTCTTTTTTTTTTTTACATTTATTTAATTTTTGAGAGACAGAGACAGAGCACTAGTCGAGAGGGACAGAGAGAGAGGGAGACACAGAATCCGAAGCAGGCTCCAGGCTCTGAGCTGTCAGCACAGAGCCCGACGTGGGTCTCAAACCCACAAACCATGAGATCATGACCTGAGCCGAAGTCAGACGCTCAACTGACTGAGCCACCCAGGCGCCCTTTACCCCTGAAACTTCTAACAGGAGGCTCCCTACCTGCCCTGGGCACGTCCTCATTCTATCTCCTTCCACCTTTAATTCATATGTAGAAGAGGCCAGGGACACTAGCTCTGAATATAGGTGAGGTAGGTGGATATGGTGCAGCCAACACTTGTCCCAGGGGCATGGGGACAGTCACTCTGAAAACGCTTTCCCACATGGAGCCCCTTTGACCGGGACACTGGCCACATCTTGCACGCAGGTGCTCCCCCACTGGGCACGTGCACCCTGACTTATGGATTGTTGGCAGGACCAGCCGACACTCCAGCATCATGGCCCAGAGGGGCTGTCCCTGCACTGTCAAATTGCTCCACACATGTTTGCTGGCCGAGTGTCCAGGCTTCACACTCTGGTTCCAGAAGACTACATGGCCTGATGCCAGGGCTGGCCTGCACCCTTCCCTATGATCTCTATGAGCTAGGCCCAGCCCAAGATGGCAGCAGCAAAGGCAGGTCAACCCACAGCCCTTCAGGGACTACAGACTATGCCAGGCAGTGGCTCCTGTCCCCTCAGGGCTTTGGCTGGGCTGCAGATCCATTTCACGCCATGCATAATTTTATGTAAGTGCATATGCTTATGTATGTATACAATTCTTGAAGTTGTACAGTCTCCAGCTTCACCATCCCATTGGATTAATAACTGGAATTTGAGAATTTGATAGCATGTAGCTTTTGTGATACTCGACTTGCATTCTGTGCATCTGGGTGTTTAGTTTGGGTGTACACATGGCTCCCTAGACTCATTGGGCAGGCTCATCCTTCCGGAGCCCCCAGAGGGCCGTGAACCATCAGACACCACCCCTCACGCCTACACTGTGTCCTCCTACCTCTAGTGCCCTCCCCTTCATGGTCTCAGGTTAGGAGACTGTCATCATGAGGAACCAGACACACACTGCCACCCACCAGCACCTCTCAATGGCAGTGGCCTCAGGAGCCCCAGCTACTTGGGAGACAGGGATCCCTCTGAGCCAGATATGTGGTGCCCCCTCATGGCCAAACTAGTGAAACTCTCCTAAGTGTGTCACAGAACTCCTTTATGGATGTTGAAGCAGGACAGAGCTAGGAAACATAAACAGAGAGGGTTGCCCTTTGCTGCATTACCCCACACCAACCTGCTCCCCACCAGCCTGGGGCTCACCCATGCCAGAAATTCCTCACTATGGACAGTCTTCAGAACATCTACTTCCCTTCTTTCTGTCAATATCAGTGCTAACAGTATAGGAAAAAAAACATGGACTTGTTCATACTAAAGTGTTATTGACTTAGTTTAAGCATATGCATATCCCTAATATGTGAATTTTAAGAAGATTTCAGCATCAGTGTGGTGATGCTGAAATCATCCCCCAGTAGCCTCTAACCCTGCAGACAGGAAGGTGAGAAGAGGATGTCTGCCTTCTATCCACCTCAGGGTCTACTAAGCCCTGTGACCAAAGCAGACTCTTTGATAGGCATCACTGACTCAGTGGCTATACTTTCAGACTTCCGTGTGCTGCCATTGTTTTACACCATGTGCCCTGCCACCTAATTTCCATTGAACATTAAAAAACTGAACTCTATTAAAGCCATAAAAATGGTCAGATTCCAAGGCAAGCGTGTTGTTCTAAAAGCACCTCTGCATGTACACACTTTCTCTTTCACAAACAACTCTCTAGATAGCAATGTTTCTCATGTTTCCTTATGTGCTTCAGTGTAATCAGCACATGCTGAGAGGCTGAGGTGCCCCTTCACTGACAGTGATATGCAGAATTCAGAGCAAACATGGTGGCTGGTCCAGGCCACCCAAGGACACTGCCTGGATCTTTTCTTTCTCCAGGTCTGTGTTGCCACCCCAACCTGGCTCTCATTTACATATTGAGAGTCTGCTTTGAGCTCCCAGGATGTGAGACTAAGGAGAGAAGCTCCTTCAGGGCCAAGAGAGTACTAAATGGGGCCTCTGATGAAGACCCTATACTGGTCGTGCCTGCCACTGGTGTGGGGTGTGTGGTGGGGAGTCCTCCATGAGAACTGGGAGTGAACTATGGAGCAGGAGAGGTGTCTACACATCCTAGTAGGAGAGCGTATCGATAGCCTCATGATTATAAGGGCAGATTCTTCTGATTATCTCATTAGTTTTGTATGTAAGGAGCCACGACCTGAATGTTGTCATATCCTGTAATAGCTCTCTTAAGATAAGGAAGCCACCTACTGAGTGAAGCAGTTTTATCAGGGTGTTTCCCATTGACAGAATTCAGGGCATGAGGAGAAGTTGCCCCCATGGGGGGCTGCTTCAGCTCTGAGACCTCAGCTCGGGTCCTCCCTGCCTGCAAATGACTTTCTTGGGGAATATATGTGATGCACACATGTGCTCGCGCGCACACACACACTGCAGGTTTCTTGTGTGGTATAAATAATTTTGTGCCAGAAAAGTTTGAATACAGTGTTGCCCAGTTTCCAAATGAAGCTGTGTCTAGGATACATGACCTTTGCTTCTATAAACCCAGTGGGGGTTGAGGAAGCTAATCTCAGCCTGATGTAAAATAATTAAACACTTCTCCCAGGTAAAGAGAGACAAATGATGTTGACTCCTGGCTCCTTGGAGTCTTACCAGTCTGGGACGGTCCTGTGATGGTGAGGAGGTGTGTTGTCGGGAGGGCCCCCCCGTCCCCCCACCTCCCTATTCCTGCAGCACTCTCTCCTGGGAACAGCACCCTCTCCTGGGAATAGCACCTTCTGGTCTGCCCCAGGGCCTCCTGGGTCTGTTCTGGGCACTTGCACCAGATTTGGGGAAAGGAAAGAAAACAAGAGTTGGAAAACCTTTCAGTCTTAGCTTTGTTTTCTTCCTCTAACCAGCTTAACAAGATTATGTTTAAAGTTTCCAAATAAGATTATACTTCCCTCCTCCAACAAGGGCATTTAGGAGTATTAACCCACTGGATTTCAATTCTGTGTGTCTTTCCAGAAAGAGAAGAAAAGTGGGCTGCTGAAGCTTCTTGCTGGGGCGTCTACCAAGAAGAAATCTCGCTCCCCACCATCCATTTCTCCAACCCACGATGCCCTGGTGGCAGTGGACACCTCACTCCAGGGTGCTGTGGGACCCGAAGTATCCTCACTGTCCATCCATGGCAGGGCAGGGTCCTGCCCCATAGAGAGCGAGATGCAGGGTGCAGTGGGGATGGAGCCACTGCACAGAAAGGCAGGCTCCTTGGATCTGAACTTCTCCTCATCTCCCTCCAGGCAAGCGCCTCTCTCCATGGCTGCCATCCGTCCGGAGCCCAAGCCTTTGTCCAGGGAGAGGTAAGGGCAGGGAGGGTGGGCTCGTATCCTCTGGGGCCTTGGTATGGGCTGGTCTCTGAGATTGGAGTCATTTTGGGGGAGCAGTGACAACAGGGATTTTCTGAGGATTAAATTTACCAAATGTCCCTCTTACCCACATCTACTCAGTTCCTGAGCTTGGATGGTGAGCATCAGATAAAAGGCATTAGGGGGGCGCCTGGGTGGCTCAGTTGGTTGAGCATCTGACTTTAGCTCAGATCATGATCTCGCAGTTCATGAGTTCGAGCCCCACCTCGGGCTCTCTGCTGACATGTCTGAGCCTGAAGCCTGCTTCGGATTCAGTGTCTCCCTCTCTCTCTCTGCCCTCTCCTGCTCGCTTGCTCTTTCTCTGTCTCCCTCAAAAATAAAAAATAAACATTAAAAAAAAGATAAAAAGCATTTGGGAATGAAGAGGAGCCTATTTCATGTTCTGAATCCATATGGGTCCTGAGTTTGGGATTTGCAAGGGATTCATCAGGAAACTTGGCAGAACTGATGGGGCACTGATCCCAGAGAGTGAGCAATGATGCTAGTGAGAGGACTGTCTCCCCTCAACCCTGTGGGAAACCTGGAGTGGACCCCTGGACTGAGTCCCATGGCCTGTGTACCCCACCCCAGAGGCAGCTTTTCTTGAGGCTCAACCCACTCTGACATCTTAGAATTATAAAACATTACCCCCAAATTGGCCTCAAGGTATATAGTCTGTTGGGTTAAACCATACAAAAGTGACAACATTCATTTTTTTTTTTACCAAAACCAGAAATTTCATAGAGTTCAGCCTAGAGTTATACAGAGCAGTAAACTGAGTCCACCGAGGGCCCTCACGTGCTTGACTTTTATAAGGGGTCAGAGGCTGGCATCTTGCTCAGCTGATGGGCCCATTTGAGTTAGTCCTTAGAGAGCTTCAGATAAGGGCTGAAGGCACTCCAGTGAGAGGTGATGGTGTCCAATCTGGATAGCACAGAAGTACTTTCCCTTCCATGTGCCTTCTTTGTTGGAACGCTGCTTAAATAGTAAACATGCGAGCAGTCTCCTCAGGAAACAGTCCTGGCATTTCTGTCTGAATCCTCCCTCACCCCGGACTCACTGCCTGATGGCCAGCTCCTCCCCATGGACCCCAGTGCTGAAGCCTGAGAAGGGCACCACTGTCCTGAGCATCCACTAACCCCCAGTGCCAATGCAGGGCTAGTTAAGTTCTGTCTAAATGGGGGGTGACACGCCTTTTCTGTCAAGGCCTAGATAGTAAATTCTGCAGACACTGCAGGTCTCTGTCACAACTCTCACCTCTGCTGTGCCGGCATGAAGGCAGCCATAGACAATATGGAAGCAAAGGGCGTGGGCACTCCAGTAGAACTCTACTTATGGACACCAAAATTTTAATTTCATTTAATTTTCTTGTGTCATGAAATATTTTTCTTATTTTGATTTCTTTTTCAACCATTTAAAATTGTAACAGCATTCTTAGCTCTCAGACCACACAAATAAGCTGCAGTCCACTTTGCCAAGGCATACCCAGATGATGGGCTTCAGGGCTGGGTTGATGCTGTGGTGTTGAGATCCAGCGCCACTGAGAGAACAGTCTCCATGGGCAGCGGAGGGACAACATGAGCTGGTTACGGATTTCCGATAAGCAGTTGTCATGTCAGTCCATATTTACACCTGTTTTTAGAATGAAAGCTCTGTGCTCTGTGCAGGGGGAGATTCAGACACTCAACAATCAGTATGGACTTGGGCCATAAACACCCAGAATGGCCATGCTGTGTATGCAGCTTAGCATCTGCTGGCATTGTTCTAGGTGCCTTGTGTGTGTTACCTCAGGTGATTCTTGTAACAACCCTACGAATTTAGTATCCCCATCTTCTTGAAAGGCTAAGTAACTTGCTCGAGATTACACAGCTAAAAGTAACTAGCCAAGCCAGAGACTGAATTCAAGGCTTTCCAGCCACAGAGCCTGGTCTCTGAACCACTTTGAGGAGCATGGTCAGCAGCTGCCCAAGGTGCAACTTGCCCACAAAGGGATCTGGGTGTCTCTGGCTTTAAAACAGTATGGACCGTATCACAGCCTTGCCAGGATATCAGCATCTGCCTCTGGATCCTCAGCAATTGATCACCACCCCCTTGTTGGTTCAAGATATACTTGCTGTCCAAACTCCGTCACAGCAAGGATCCATTACTGTGAGGTGCGTTCCCCACAGCAAACCCCCAGGCCCTGAGGAGACTGGATTCACACCTTACCTCACATCACACACACACACATACACACACCCCCACCACCTCACCCATACCACACCCCACACACACCAAACACGACACCACACCACCTGTGCACATATAGCACATACCACACACACGCACATCCTCAGACATACACACATGCACAACATATACCACACATCTCACAAAAATACCACACAGACACCATGCATACCACATATCACACATTCACCACACACCTCATACCACACCACACACATATACACACCACACACACACACATACCACATACACACTTAACATACATCTCACACAAATACCCTACTCACACACCAAACACATACCACACCACACATGCACACACACCATATACCATACACACACACACCACACACACATACACACCACACACACACTTCACACACACCATATACCACAGACACCTCACATCTCACACAAACACCACACACACACACACACACACACACACACACAGGCACACATGTTCTCTTTCTTTCTCCATTTCCCTCCAAGGAGCCTCCTCCAACTTTGGGCAGCTCTTTCATGTCAGAACCTTCATCCTTCCATAAGACCAACCCCCAGATGCCTATGATTTCTTAATGTGGTTCCCAGTCCCTCTGCCCCAGGTAACAAAGTTGGTGGCTCCTGAGAAAGATAGGCCGAGATATTTCAAAGCTGTTCTCATGTCTCCCCTAAGTTTCTGTTCTCCCTAGATCCCTCAACTTCCAGACTCCTTAATAAAAGGTCTTAAAATACCCTGTTCTACTAAACCATGGAAGTCATGATTAACTAGAAAGATCAGAGAATTACTCTCATTCTGTGAATATTCCATCTAATCAGGGCTTATTGTACCCAGAGACTTTTGGCACCCTGCTTGTCCCCAGCACTCTGTGAAGCTCATTAGCGATGAGAGTTTTCAAAATACAGCCTGAAATGAAACTGTTGCCTAATGAGCCCCCAATGCCCCCTTCTCTCGCCCTGTGCAGCCCCTAGGCTGCCTTGTGTCCTAGGAAGCCCCAGCATGTTGGAGCAAGGGTGTAACAATGGAAAGGCTTAGTCTTCAGGCTGGGACAGCTCCAGAAAGTGCTTGGCCTTGGGCCCTGCAGGCTTGTGAATAAAACTTAGCTCACAGCTGGAGGGGAGCAGCTGTAACAGGAATCCCTGCTATGGAGGCCCTGGGCACTCACTTGCAAGCCACGTATCTGCAGAGTGCCTGCCGTGTGCAAGGCCACTTTAAGGTTTGAAGGGGGGAGAGCAGCAAAGGGCAGGTGGCCTCAGATTCGAGGCTTCCACCACTAGCTCACTGAGGAAGGGGCATCTCTCACCTGGAGTGGCTAGGCTCTGGGTGCTACAAGGCTGCCTCTTGCATGTTCTGAGTGTCTCCTATGTACAAACTCCCTGAGATGTAACAATTTCCCTCCTGAGGATTCAGGAAGACACTGGGAGCGTCTCTCCTAACTGTTCCCAGAGGAAGGAAGTTTAGGCCGCCCAGAGGAGTGAACCATGGAGAACTCCCCCAGGTCTGGTTGGCCAGGCCTGCACGTCAGCTCACTAGAGGCAGGTTCAGCTCTCAGGAGATCTATAAGAGCCAAACTCACAGGCCTGATGTGTAAACCAGAGTGCCGATTACTAACCCTTCCTCGGGAACCTAATCCTTGGACCATCTGGACATGTTATGCCCTATGGACAATGTGCAGGGAGCCACATTTCTGGAGGTTACTTGGGGAACTCATAACAGCAGTATAGTTATGGGATCCAGTAATACTGTCTAATGTCCCATCTCCCCAGCAGGGATATGCTGACCCTGGGCAGGTCTGGCTGAGTTCTTGGGCCAGCCGCCCTGCACCCATCCTCTGGATGCCTGCCTCCTGGCTCTCTTGAACCTCAGAGAAGTTGCAGAGTGGCTCTGAAATATCGGCACACTTACCTCTTATCATCCATTTCACCCAAATAGGCATCTTCATTTCTTCGAGTCCCAGTTCCCCCATATACAAAGTGGGGATATTAATACCTATCTGATAGTTATAATATTTGTAAAATGCATAGATCAATACCTGGGAAATTATGAATTCATAATAAGAGCAATAATAACATATTAAATGACGTATATGATTATATGAAATGGTATGACATATACAATAATAAGATGGTGGTGCCCCCAATGTTGCCTGGCACCCCTTCCTCTACTTTTTATTGGCACAATCTTTTCTCCCATATGTTCACACACTCAGTCTATTTATCCTCACCTCTTACTGGCCTGTGAGTTGTTTGGCTTTATTAGGATTTAAGTTTTTTTGATCTATTATGTGTCATGGTAGGCAGAACAATGGCTTCCCAAAGATGTCTGTGCCCTGATCCCCCAAACTGTGACTTACATGGGGGACTTACATGGCCTAGAGGAATGAAGGCTGCAGGCATGATAGAAGTTGCTAACCAGCTGACTCTAAAATGGAGAGATTATCCTGGATTATCCAGGCGGGCCCAGTGTGATCACAGAGTCCCTCTAAGGAGAAGAGGAAGGCAGCAGAGAGGGTCAAAGTGATGCAGTGTGAGGACTCAACTGGCCATTGCTGGCTCTGAAGATGGAGGAAGGGGCCTTTGGCCAGGAATGTAGACAGCTTCTAAGAGCTGCAAAAAGCAGGGGAGTGCATTACTCCCAGAGCCTTCAAAAGGAATGCACTCTGGGTGACTACATTGGATGTCTGACTTAACTGGAAGATAAGAAATTATGCCACTAAGTTTGTGGAAATTTGTTATAACAGCAACAAGCACCTAATACATGTGCTGATATTGTAGCTTAGTGTTTGGGGTTTAGGCATACTCTTATTTCCAAGTTCCTAGAGGGAAACTGCTCTGTGATGATCACATCCACCATCTCGGGGGTCACTCGCCCTCAGTAGGCACTGAAGCAAATGCTCTGAAAAGCCTGCCACTCAGAGGGCCTCCCGGTGACCCCTGTTGTCAGGAGGAGAGCAGGTGACACAGGAGGAGGACATGCCAAACCTCACACATAAAGCTAATTGCAATATGCAGTGGTAAGAATTCATTCTGATTTTGAGCCTTTTGATTTCCTGAATCTTATGTCTGAAAATTAGTTGTGGTTGACCTAACCTTAACTCAGCACAAGGCAGTCTCTTATAATTTATGACGCCACAGTCATAACACAGGAGTAGCTGCCGTCCTTAACTGTTCATTTGGCCCTTTGTGTCTATAACAGGGAGTATCAGTTACTTTCATGCAGCAGGAAAAATAGCTCAGAGTCTTGGAATGATCTGGACAAGAACGTTAAATGCTCGACTCTTATACATTAGGCCCACATCATCCATCTGGGCTCATTAAATCATTGAATTACTCAGAAGCACCAAATTACTTTTTTTTTTCTAGCAAATTACATTTTCAGAGTTGCTTGTTTGCTTCACATCTGGCAGTTGAGGCAAAAGCCAAAACTTGTGTTTGAAGTCTGAGAAATCATCTCACTCTTTGCCTTCTCATCCTTGGGGAAGAGAAGGAGGCAGGTGTTTGGAGAAAAGGTGGAGGGTGGCAGAGAGCCACAGATAGGGCTGGTGCTGGTCTCTGTAGCTGCACACACGGCCTGAGTGCCGGACATATGGGAACTGATTTTACAGACTATTCCTACCTCCTCAAGGCCATCTGTCATCGGGGAGTGGCCAGCAGGCAGCCGTTTGCAGAGATTCTGGGCTGAGAGGAAAGCGAGAGGCATACTGTATTTTCTCTCTCCTTTATACCCCCAAAGCCAGCATCTAGAGCCTAGAGAGTTATGAGAACTGGCCCAACCCTCCTAAACCTGCAGCCCTTCCAAAGCACTCAGCATGCCTGGCCAGCCCTGGTCCCTAAGCAGTAGGAACCCTGCTTGCCTGCCAAGTCAGACTCAGGAGTCACCTTTCTCTCTCCGCCCTGGTCTCAACAGCCTGGAATAAACTGGGACCGTGAGCTCCCCAGAGCAGAGCCTGGGTCTTCTCTGCCTGTGCATTGTCTCCTCAGCCTTCACAGCACCAATCCCAGATGCCCCAAACCATGGCTTCCCTGTCCTAACCCCAATGGGCCAGCACCCCAACCCCTCTGAGCAGGTGGTTGAAGAACGAAGACTTGCCTAGAGCTTTCACCTTAATTCTCAAACAATAGCAAGTTAAACATTCACCCACAGAACTTGCTGAAAATCCACACTCCTGGCCCCATTCCCACAGTTTCATCAAGTAGGTCTGGCACAGAGCCAGGATTCTGACCTAGAGGCCCTGAAGTCTACGGCCACATTTGAAGAAATGCTGACATAGGAACTCTTTTGGTTATAATGTCCTGGTTTTCCAAAAGCAGAATATACAGGTCAGAGGCTTCACATTTAGAGCCCCTTGAGGATCCTCAGGACAGCCAGCTGCTTGGGACACCTGGATGATCTCTTTCAGAGGCCATGTGTATGGCTGTGGCTTATGGGGGAGGCAGGACCCAGGGGACAGGCCTTCACAGCCGACAGCCCAAGGAAGACTGAGGGAAAAGGAATATCCCACCTTCTTGCCCCAGCCAGTGGGCCAGGACCACAGCCAGGCACTGCCAGGGAAGAGGGGAGCAGCAGGACAGTGACTCCTGGGGGTGGCCTTTCTAGTCCAGGTCAGGCCCTGGGCCTCTGAGTCCCAGCATTGCCAACCACCCAATATGTGGTTCCTCCCAGGTTCATCTCCTATGCATGGATGGATGACCCAGTCCCTTAAGGCCTGCTGGTCATCCTGCTCCTGGGCCATTAGTCTGGCCAACGTCCCCCTCCTATGGCCAGTGGCTGACAGCAGGAGCTGAAGTGTACACTGTGGGCTGGGGGGAGGCATTGTTTGCTGGGTGGTTGCTATGGAGCTGCAGGCCCAGATACAGGCACCACTGGACCTCTCTGCGCCAGCTGCCACCAGCCACTGACACCTTTGCGCCTCCGCCTACCTGGTTACTCTGGCTCCCCAGCAGCTCCACCTGACTGACAGCACCACCCCCCGGCCTCCAGGTGCCCTCCTGCATGTATGAATAGTGCTCCTGTGTGCAAGTCTTGTCCTAGGCACTGGGCACACCGCAGGGAGCACAGGGTAACAGTTGCTGCTCTGGGGGCTTGCATGCTAGTGTGGGAGACCTGTGCTAAGCACTAAGCATGGTGAATAGGGCCCAGCTGGCTTGTGGAAGGCGAGATTGCTCCAGAGAGAGCATCAGGGAAGTGGCAGGCAAGAGCAGCCCGGGCAAGGGAGTCCTGAGCTGGGGGAGATTGAGGAGTGCACATGTGCTCAGAGAGCAAAGAGAACACAGAAGCCTTTCCCCAACTTTGGCTTCTGTTCTGAGCAGAGGAAGGCTGTGGTCTGCCTATGTTTTCACTGTGTGGTTGCTGACTGCAGAGAACCTGGAGTGGAGCGAGGGTCCAGCAGGGGTCCCAAGTAGGGCAGCCTCCATGACCAGAGAGGAACCCTCCAGATGTGGGTGTAACTCTCCAGATGTAGGCTCTGGAGCGACTTCCAGCTAGGGGTTTTCAGGGATTGAGAGTGGTTGCATCCTCCCGGCTATAAAACCCACCCACAGTTAGGACTTGGACATTGCAGAGAAGCTTCACTTCACGTGCCCAGTGGGGTGGGCAGGTCCCTCTCAGCTCCTCCCTCCTCCCCCTCAGCATTGAGGTGCAGGCCCAGTCTAGTGTTGAGCACACCTGCCCCTGAGGAGTTCCCTGAGGGGGCAGGGAGGCACAGCTGGCTGGCGGGTGGGGACAGAAGATTCCAGACAGGCTGAGCAGCAGCGAGGAACATGGGCACCAGGGCACATGCTGGTTTGCCTTTGGTGGTGTTTTAGAACATTGACCCTCAGAGTGAGCACAACTTCTTTTTAACCTTCCTCTGAGGCCCGGTGGACAGGTGTGTGGTGTGGGATGTGTGCTTGATCCTGGGGCTCTGGATCCCCAGCCAGCTGCCAGCCAGAGGGTCAGATTTGTCTCAGATTCAGGGAGCTGTGCGTGGCAGCACCCAGCGCCCCCACCCATGCCCTGGACCTGCCGTAGCCATGAGGGGTCCTCAGGGGTCTGTGCTAAGTTAGAGCTCAGGCTCACAGCTCCACTTTGAGTCCCCTATGGGAACAATTATGTCTCCAGTTGGATTTTATGTCATGTTGGTCTGAAATGAGGTTCCACAGAGGCCTCAGAGGCTGCAGGGAAGCACCCAGGTTTTTCGGAAATGAGATGTGTAAAATATTGGGCTTCATTTATGATGTGATTTCATCCAGTTCAGGTGCTAAGGTAACATTTTTGGAGCACATTTAAAAAGAGTGACCATTTTACCATACAAGGTCCAGAACACTTTCACACATCGTGTGGGACATCCATTTAAGAGGCGTCCCCCACCCTCCCTGTTCCTCAAAGAAGCTGACACTCCGGAGGTCAGGACAACTAGCCTGGCATCATGCAGCCAGGACAGGACAGAACTGAGGACACAACTAAGTGTCCCGCCCATACCCCAGTGCCTGCCCCAGGACTGAAGTGGCTGTCCCAGGCCCCACCTCAGAGGAGGCCACTGTCCAAAATGGGCTGGAGGGAGAGACTGTCTCTCAGGCAAAAATGTTCCAGCTGCATAGATCAGGCTCCAAAAGGACACGGAGGGGAAATTATTTTTTAATTTTAATTAAAAAATGAAGAGGTGGTGTAAAAATTAAAATCAAAGTAGAAATTTTTAAAAGTGGGGGAAGTAACCCCAAATTATAATAATTACACCAGATGGGGAAAAGGAAAGGAAGAACAAAGAGAGAGACCTTGCAAGCAGGCCCTGGGGTGTCATCCTCCAGCCTAGGGTCAGACTCACCCAATGTGGTATCTGTTTCCCCCCCCCACCAGGTACCGCGTGGTGGTCTCTTACCCTCCCCAGAGCGAGGCAGAGATCGAGCTGAAGGAAGGTGACATTGTCTTTGTGCACAAGAAGCGTGAGGACGGCTGGTACAAGGGGACCCTGCAGAGGAATGGCCGCACCGGTCTCTTCCCGGGAAGCTTCGTAGAGAGCTTCTGAGGACACACTCTCCACACCCCACTCCCCAGGCATGAAGGCTCCCTGGGATCCCCAGGGCACAAGGGAAGTCAAGGCTGTCCTGAGGGTCCCAGGTCCCTTTCAAGGCTCCTGACATGGCCACCCTGGATGGGGGTGGGAGCCCATAACCCCCAACCAAGAGCACACCCTGGGGTTGTTCTCTGACAAAATGCTTCCCTCTGCGTAAACTGTAAAGAAATATCTTTGAAAAGAGAAGCTGCTGATGCGGGTTGATTTGCTCTGTGACTTACTGCTAAGCTGCAGCATTCTTGTTTGCTGCCTATGCAAGGCCGAAAGCTGCAGAAGGGCTGTGGGGGTTGGGCGGTGGGCATGGCGCCCAGGGCGTTTGAAGATTGTCTTTATGGGTTGCCCTGGGCTTCTTGGGGGGGGGGGGTCCAGATTGCTCCATCACCTCTCTATATACCTCAGTCACCTGCCACCTGGCCACTCAGCAAGGGTGTTCCTGGCCCAGGGCCTTTGCTGGGTCCCCAGAGTCCCTGGGGAAGCCCAGCATGCAGCTCCTGTTGGAGGCGCAAGATCGCACTTGGCTTTGTTTCCTGCCCATCGTATTATAAGCCACATGTTTCGTTTTGCCGCCACTGTCCCTTTGCATTGCTTCTTTCTTACAACATCTTTTTAAAGTAAAGCTGTTAGACTTTCTATATTTCTAATAGGTCATACATTGCCTATTTTTCATACATCTGGTGCTGCCTTTTTGTAAAACCAATAATGACTTGGTTGAGCTTGAAAGAAAAAATGTCTGAGATGATAATCAAGTGGGCAGAATTTTTATATGTACCATGTGAATTTTGGAAAACTGAAAAGTCCACGCACTCAATATCAGTGTTGGCTACTATTCTGTGGATAAGAGGGAATCCATTTAAGTGGTTGGAGGGAGTTTAGAAAAAGCCAATTTCTTTAAACCTTTACCAAAGCCCCATGCTATGTCTAGACAGTGGTAATTATTATTCAAGAACTGGAAGCATTTCAAGTAAGGGTCACTATAATTGCCTTTTGTGTGGCAGTAAAAAGAACATGAAGGTCAACCCCAGCCTAGGAAGGCAGAATTTTCCTTTTATTGCTTTAGAGAAAATGACTACAATTAGCATTATCAAAGTATGATTTCTCACTACTGAAATGTGTAGTTTTTAACCACAATTCAGATTTCCCACCCTATGATGGGTTTGTCTTTTTTTTTTTTTTTTTAATAAATGTGTCCCTATCAGGCAGTACAAATATTGGTCTAGAGACTGGAAGTACAGTGAGGAGAACAAGGGATTTGAGGCATTGCTGCAGATTTGAAGAATTCAAGGGAGCTGGGAGAAGAGACAGGATGAAGAATACCTTTGATCCTGGGACCTTGGCCTGGGTGGAGTCCATTGAGGCCTCTTCATGAGCCCAGCAGCCCAGACCTGCCATAGAAACAGACTGGAGAAGCCCTGTCATGCAGGCAGTCTTGTTCTCGAGAGATTCACACCTTAAGAATACATTCTTGTCAGTTCAGAGTCACAATTCATAAACTCCCTCTCTCTTTATTTTTATAAAGCGACTCAAGTTTAAATTAGGCTGACTAAATTAGCCTTTGGTAACATAGGATCTCCCTGGTTTTCAAGGATGCAACAAAATCCAGAAACACATTCCCTTGCCTGGTGGAATGCCTTTGAAATACAAAACACTTATTTTCAGAGCTCCTATTTGGGGATGTGACTTGGCTATTTGTTACTGCCAGGTGGCTACCATGACGGTGGGATCACACCTAGACAAAGGCTCTTCTCCTCTCTCCAGATAATCATAGATTTAATAGACTTGAGAAATTTGTTCTGAATCAAAGAAAGATGAAATCCAACTTAAACCCAGGGAGCCCTACATGAGTTAATGACAACCAGAAGGTATCCATTTGCCATTGGTGCCAAATTAGTTGTCTGCCATGCACAAAAATCATGTGCTTGTTTAAAATCATGCCATCACCAAAAATGTGCATGGATTAACACACTGAGGGAGACACGTGTTCCTCAGTGAGACCAGAACTAACTCACATCCCCAGATAATAAGGAAAGCCTTTTTATTTTTTTTTTTTAACGAAGGCAGTTACCAAGCAACAGAATAGACTAACTTGGACCTTCTTTCCTCTCTCAGCCACCACCCACACAATGCTCGTGGTAGGTAGGAATTGATAAACAGCCTAGTGACTGTGGGTGAGGCAGCCCCCCACCAGGGCCCAGCACCCCTCACAGCAGAGAGCTGGGCGAGTATCCAGTGCCTTTGCAAGGCATCAACTGGACCTTCTTGTGGCAGAGTTGGGTCAGGTATTGTTATGACTTTGGGAAGGAAGGGATGCCATAGGCCAGCCATCACCAGGACATCCTTTCAGGTGGGGCTCCCAGAGAGCAGGGAAGTACACAACCAGCCCTGGTGCTTTGGGCTGTTTTCAAACATATTCAGCCAAATCCATCAGCCTTCATGACCATTTGGCCCACAGACAAGGGCAAGAGCAGAATTAGACCCTTTGGGATATCTTGCCCTAATGGACAAACTCATTTTGGCTACTAAGATGAAACCAACACCTTACCTGAACCCTCACTGTCTACCCTGGCCCAGCAACTTACACATCTTGGTTATCAGTGGCATTTGGCAGCCAAGGTGACTTGCTTTGAGGAATGCAGTAGAGTTCATAGGCACCACTGAGCAAGGTCAGTGGATGAGGACAACTGGTCCACCAAAGGGTCACAGAAGCAGAGTGGGGAGACAGTGGGCAGGCACTTCCCTGGCAGCCTCATATTATGAATTCCAGACTCTGGTACCCCAAACAAGCTCAGCTGCCTGGCTGAGAAGTTCTTTGTACTTTGCACAGTTCACACACACACACACACACACACCAATGTTTTTGTTACACACAAATGTCAGCGTGTGATTTTGGATGAATTTGACAGTGATGACAAACTATGATGCCTGTGTTTCTGAGTCTTTAAATAAAAATGAACATGGAGAGGTCTTTTGTCTGGATGATGGGAGCAGTGAGGTTGGGGCAGAAGCTGAGAGTGTCTGAGCAGAAATGCCCAAGTGGATAGGAGCATAACAGGGAAGGTGTCACTCTGCATCCCTCTGCTGGCCATTCCATTGGCTTACACCTCCACCACCTCAGAGAGCTTCCATGTGCAGAATGCAGGGCGGTGGGCCATTAAGGAGACCAGGGTTGTCCAGACAGCTATCTGCAACACATGCCGGAGATCCACTGGCTAGACAGTATTGAGCCACAGGCTGGTGGGTGTGCAGGACCTCTAGCTCCCCTCCAGTGGCTCATTTGCCTGGAAGGTAGAGTGACTTTCTGCAGATGACTCAACTTCCTATCTTGTGGGAAAGCATTTTGTGTTGGTGGTTATGCAAGTCCATCAATTCCAGAAGTGCCTAGAATTGGCCTCCAAGACCAGCATATTCATGGCCCTGCCCTTGTCTGTCTGGCCCTCAGAGTACCCAGGCTGTGGGGAGCTGTTCTCTGAAGCACAAGGAGAAAAGTGCCTGGAATCCACCAGCAGGAGTGGCTTCAGGAGACCACTGACCTCTAGAAAAGTGGGCCTGTCCTAAATCAGCCAGACGGACCAATGCCTGGTAGAAGGCTGCCCCACCAGCCTAAAACATGACAGGGCACTTCCTGAAATAGGCTTTCACTGACTTCTTAGCCAAGACACCCACCCGTATTCTTTGACTATCACATATATACCTGAGCTGGAAGAAAGCTTAGCAAGGAGCCATTTTACTCTTCTATAAAAATTAAATGAATGTATATAAGCACAGGTTATGAGTGGGGTATACAGTGAGAGCCCAGCACTCTAATAAGGAAGTATATACTACACACTCACTTAACCCTCCCAACCCTTTCACTTTCAGTGAAAGATACTTTTATCCTCATTTTCTAGATGAGCAGTCAAGGTTAGAAGAGGTGAAGTAAATTGCTTCAGGTCAGATAGCTTATGAAACACTATGACCCAGACTCAAGACTACTCCAACTCCAGAAGCTGGACCCTAAACCCTGTATACAAATAAAATGTCAAGCGTGAGAGCATGAGAAGAAGGGGCCATAGGACATGTAGGCAGTGCCCACCACAATTTGACAGGAAAGGGTGCCTGGCAGCAAAATGTGCAAGTCTTTGGGGCAGGGATGCCCTGACTATAGAGGTGGATATGGCAACCTCACAGAGCCTGCTGCCATTTTACTTTCAAATCATGTAACCTCTTTCCATGCTCTGAATCCATGCTCACTGAGCAAATAGGACTAACTTCCCTTTGCTGGTTTTATACCCACAGGGAGAATAGTGTTATAATCAAGAAAGCTCAACATTCATCCTGCATAGTGGACATTCATCACCATCCACCAGTGAGCTGAACCTCTGGCTGGGGCCTCAGTCCCTGTGGATTTTATGAGGAGTCACATCTCTGCCTCTAACTTACAAGGTGGCATATCTACACTGGGGGAGCACTGGGTCTTCTTTCCCGGGGAGAAGCTCCATAGGCCAGCATTCATTTAAATGTCTGCATGAACTGGCACAGCCACTCTAGAAAACAGTGTGGAGCTTCCTCAAAAAAATTAAAAATAGATCTACCCTATGACCCAGCAATAGCATTGCTAGGAATTTACCCAAGGGACACAGGAGTGCTGATGCCTAGGGGCACGTGTACCCCAATGTTTATAGCAACACTTTCAACAATAGCCAAATTATGGAAAGAGCCTAAATATCCATCAACTGATGAATGGATAAAGAAGTTGTGGTTATATATATATATACTATATATATACTATATATACTATATATATATATGGCATATATAATATGCCCACCATACATATTATATATATGTATATAATAAAGATATATTGTATATCTTATATATACAATGGAATACTACTTGGCAATGAGAAAGAATGAAATATGACCTTTTGTAGCAACATGGATGGAACTGGAAAGTGTTATGCAAAGTGAAATAAGTCATACAGAGAAAGACAGATACCATATGTTTTCACTCATATGTGGATCCTGAGAAACTTGACAGAATACCATGGGGGAGGGGAAGGGGGAAAAAAGTTAGAGAGGGAGGGAGGCAAATCATACAAGACTCTTAAAGACTGAGAATAAACTGAGGGTTGATGGGGGGTGGGAAGGAGGAGAAGTGGGTGATGGGCATTGAGGAAGGCACCTGTTGGGATGAGCACTGGGTGTTGTATAGAAACCAATTTGACAATAAATTTCATATAAAAAAATAAAAAATAAATGTCTGCATGAAGAGACATACTGGCTGCTGCAGAGCAAGCGATAGGGACTGAGCAGCCAGCCCTCAGCAGAGCTGCTAGGACAACACACAACTGGCCAGTAACAAGATGGGCTAATCTGGTAGAGGTGCCCAGAGTGAAGATTCATGGGAGAGGAAGCCAAGCCCCTTGGAGACCTCTCTGTGAATCTCTCCCTAAACTGTGCTTTTTAGAGGGTAGGGGAGGCCAGGGCCTGGGGGCCTTCCAAACGGAAGGACTGACATACTACTCAAAATCTTTTATTTACAACATCTCATTGAGGTATGATCCTTATTCCCATTTCATAGATGAAGAAATCAAGACTCTAAGAAATTATATTATTAGCTCTGAGTTAAATGAGTGGCAGAGCCAGGACTTCTGACATCCAATACTCTGACTCTTTCTTGAATGCAGCAGAAATTCTAAAAATGATGGTTGTAGCAGCCAACACTTACTCTGCTATCAAGTGAGTGCTGCTATTGTACTATTTATAGATGGAGAATCAGAGGCAACACAAGGCCTGATGCCTGCTGTGAGACCACACACTAGGACATGGGGGAGCCATGGTTGACACTGGCTTGAAAGCTGGGAGAAGTCTGTGCTCTGTCCTATAGGTGTGGGAGTCATTGATGGTTATTGGTTACTCTAAACTGTGCCTAAGAAAACACACCCTAGGCCCATACTAGAGACAAGGAAGGACTAGAGCATCTCGAGGTCCCTTCTAATGCTGAGATAAGTGCTTCTCTCTTGCTTAGACCCAACATGCAGAGGCAGGACACAGCAACCCCTCATAAAGCTTGTGGTGCTCAGAAAAATGCTAAGGCCTGAATCCCTTCTCCTTCAGGCCAGCTTCCACCACTGACTTGGCCTCACAGACCCTGTCACCATCTTTATGGATCTTGTAATGATCCTTATTGATTTGAACATGTTGGGAGTTTTCATTTTCACTTGATATTGCCCTTCTAAGTGGTTATCTTAATCTCCCAAAGGAGGCCATGTTTGGCTGCCTACAAGGGAGTGCCTCTTGGGCTTGTGAGCTAGAGGTGTCCTGATTCAGGTCAAGATGTTGCCCCAACATCCAAGGCTGGCCCTGATATGCTGTGGTCTATCCCTCAGTGCCATTTTCCAGAACCAGAATTGGGCAATTTTTCATTTGTCCATGTTGCTGGTTGCCTGTGCTAGCCATTGGCTCCTCAGAACTAGTCCTGTGCTCTGACAGGCTACATCAAGATCAACTGGTATGCTGAGGATTAAATCCCTGACACCCAAAAATGTTGACAGACTGTCAGTCATTATTTGAAAATGTCAGAAAACCCACTGGAATAAATAAAAAGGGGGAAATTCTTGACTCAAGTAACTGAAAAGCCAAGGGCAGCCATCTGGGATAAATGAAAGTAATGGGGGTTGTTCTGGTTGTTTTAATGACTAGGGAAACTTCCTTCATTTTGCTGGTGGGAACTGGGGATGGTGAACATCTTACAATGTGTAGAATTTCATGCCCAAAATACCAATCATATGTCCATTAAGAAACTAGTTTAGGTATATTTTACTTCAGGTACAACTGGATCCAGGTTCTCATATGCTGTTCTTGGGTATCTCTTGGCTTTCTTGTCCTCCATGTTTGCTCCCTTCTCAGCAGGCTCTCTCTACACCACCCTCAGGTTTGGGATTACTAATAGACACTCTTGCAGAAAGAGAGCTTCTTATTCTCAGTGGCCCCAGACAAAATCCTGGGCTTGACCCCACAGGTTCATTGTGGGCCCATGCTTATCTCCCTGACTCAGCCATTGTGAACAGAGGGCAGGAATTTGCTAACTGATGGGACCTGAGATAAAGGCTGTCCCTGAACTCTCACCCAGCCAAACCCCATGGATTAAAGATGGAGGCAAGAAGACACCCCTATAGTGCTGGTGGCAAAATTGAAGGAGATTGTGACTGGCCAACCCAAACCAGCAGGTGCCCACTCCACAGGGCTACATCTCTCCCAACCCCCAGGACACTGGCCCTAGAAACAGCCCAGCAAAATCTAAGAAAATGGACCATCAGAGGGCACCATATTTCTGAAGGTGAGATGTAAATACCAGATCTCAAGAAAGTACAATAGGAAATATCAACAGAGTTGGACATAAGTATGGACTAAAATTCTTAGTTTGGAGGAAGTCACGTCCTTCAGTGCCCTAAAAAGTAGAACCAGATGCAGAAAGGAAGTGTCATGGAGGAAGTTCATCCATCTGTGTACCTTTGCTGGTTCCAGTCTTCATCCATCCATTCACTGGGACATGCATGTCAATGGAGCACTCACAGGTGCCAGGCTGCACCTCCAGCCTGAGGAAGGGTATATGAAGGATGGAGTTTACAATCTGAAGAGGAAGGCCAGCATTGAGGGAGTGACTAGAAACATGTAAATCCCTGTGCCTGAGAACAGGCATTGTTAGCACATGTCAGAGGGATCCAGCACACTCAAGGATGAGATTCAAGCTGCTTCCTGTCTGCAGATTCTTGGCAAGAATGAGCAATGCCAAGATAGCCAGGAAGGAGCTCCCTACTGCCTGTAAAGGGGGTAAGCACATTTCTGCCAACAGAAATCTGAGGATGTGGCCCATTTTGTCACAGCCATTTCAGGACATTTGCTCTACATATGTGCCCCTACTCTCCATCCCTCCCACTTGTACTCATTTTTTCAATGGCTGTTTCCTAAGATTCCTTGTGCCAGGCACCAGCATCACAGAGAAGAATGGAGGCAAGACAATCCTGCGCAAGATGCCAAGCATCCCTGGAATTTCTGCCTGGTGGAGCCCTGGTGCGTCAGTCAGAAAATACTGTTTGGTACTATGGAAACAGTGAACAAACCCACGATGCCTGTGTTAATTTGCTAGGGCTGCCATACAGAGTACTGCAGAGTGGGTGGCTTACACATTTATTTCCTTACCATTCTGGAGGCTGGAGGTCTTAGGTGTCAGCAGGGTGGTTTCTCCTGTGACCTCTCTCCTTGGCTTGTAGATGGCCACCTTCTCCCTGTGCCTTCACATGGTCTTCCTCTGTGTGTGTGTATGTCCAAATTTCCTCTTTTTATAAGGACACAGTCATATTGGAGTATGGCCCACCCTCACAAACTCATTTTAACTTAATTACCTCTTTAAGGATTCTCTCTCCCATATGAATTTGGGAGGGGGGACACAACTCAGCCTGTAACAGTGCCTATGCTCATGGAGATCATGTTGTTATGAAATAGTCAAAATTAAACAATTAGGCAATAGACAAAAAATTATAAGTAAGCTCTGTACAAAGTACAGAGGGATCACAAGGAGAAGTGCATCTAGTTGCAGGGGGAGCAGCATGGCAGGTGTCTTTTAGAGAGAGGGAAGACTGTTCAGGTGGATGGCCAGCATATACAAGTACCCAGAGGTGCAGAAAAGAGCTTAGCTAAGCTGTGGGGAGGGGAGGAGAGAGAGAGGAGTGAGGCAGGAGAGAGGAGAGGAGTGGGGGGCAGAGGAGGGACTGAGACGAGAATGGGCAGGCAAGCAGAGGTGAGCCTTCTAGGCCAAAGGCAAGATTACCCCCTTTGAAGAGTTGTAAGGAGTGTGGCACAATCATATCTGTGCTTTAAAGCTCCCTCTGTGGGCAAGGTAGTGAGTGGATCATATGAATGTGGGGAAGGCAGGGAAGAAGCTACAGCAAAGTTCCAGGAAAGAGGTGGTGGTGTCCTTGCGTAGGGTGGAGGCAATGACATAGAAAGAAACGGGCAAACCAGAAGGGCCTCTTGAATAAGCCAAGCCATGGTGGAGGCCGAGGAGGAAGGAGGCTCTCCATATGTTCCAGAAGGAGACCATTCTGAGGTAACTCTTCTATTTGCAGTTATTTCTTTACAAGACTGTGAAGAAAACCAGTGGAGGTGGCAGGGGTGGGGGATGGTGGGGAGAGAAGGGAGGATGCCTGGGAAGCTTCCCAACTAATGGGCCTATGTATTAGTCAAAGAAACAAAGCCAGCAGGGTATATATAGACATATAAGGGGAGGTTTATTACAGGAATTGGCTCACACAATTATGGAGGCTGAGAAGTCCTGTGATCTGCTGTCTGCAAGTTGGAAAACCAGGAAAGTCTGTGGTGTAATTCAGCCTGAGTCTGAAGGCCTGAGAACCAGGAGCTCCAGTGTCTGAGGGCAAAAGGAGATAAATGTCCAGGTCAAGAAGAAAGAGAATTCACGCTTTCTTTGCCTCTTTGTTCTCTTCAATCTCAACAGATTGGATGACACCCACCCACACTGGTGAGAGTACATCTACTTTACTCATCTACTGATTCAAATGCTAATCTCTTCCAGAAACACCCTCACAGACACAACCAGAAATAAGATTTTATCAGCTATTGGGGCATCCTTTCACCCGGTCGAGGTGACACATGACATTAATCATCCCAGCTATCATAGTCCATCAGTATCCCCTGGTTAGCAGCCCCAAGGGGCCCAAACACCGGGGAGGGCGTTTGCTGAAATGAGAGGCCAGACTCCATCCTGCAGCCTCTGCCTCTCACCTGCGCCTCATCTGGGTCATGCTTTGGCTCAGATGCCGATGGTGATCCGAGGCTTCATTGCTATTCCTGGCCAGGACAGAGGCTCTGACTTCCCACAGCCCCTTCTGAGCAAAGCAGCTAGCAAAGCATACACAGTGGTCGCACTGCTGCGTGCCATGTGACACCTCTCACCAACCCAACCCCAGCCCGTCTGACGGGGAGCTGGGCCCTTCTGGCAATAGCAGGGGCCAAAGTTCTGTCCACAGACAAGCCAAGCAGGTGCTCAATACTTGCAAACCACCAAGAAGTTTCCCTCCGGGGGACACTGAATGCAAGACAGAGGGAGATGGTGGCCATCAGGGAAGCACACAAGAACAAAGGTGGAGAAAGATTTGACGCAGCGGTGTGGACACCTGGGTCCTAGAATTCTGTGTCCTCGTCCGTGGTAACAGTGAGTGCATATGAAGTACAAGTGCTTGCTCAGCTGGGCCCACACATAGTGCTTTAGACACATTTTCTCATTTTTGTCCCCACGTCAGCCTTATGTGGCAGGAACTTTTACATGACCGTTTCACAGATGGGAAAACTGAGGCAGAGAGCAAACAACTCTGTTGAGGCTGTGGCAAAGCAGTGCTGCTGTGGTTCAAACCCGGGCAGTCTGGCTCCAAAGACCACATTCTAAACCCAGGGAGACCTGGCTGAGTGGCAGTTGGCAGCCTTCCCATCTGACTTCCCATGTACTGTAACAACACACAAGCATTAACTGGAGACCTTCACATGTGTCTCTTTGCTTTCTGAAGACTGACTCGGGGCTGGAGAATGATGTCCCCCACAGCCACAGTGGGCTTTCAGCTGTCCCTCTGCGGTCTCTGGTGTCAGAGCCCCAAATGACCCATGGGTCATGGGCCCCCACTTGGGTGGCATTGAAAATCCCTCCCCACTGCAGGTGTGCCTCTGTTCAGGCCCACAGGCTGGTGCTTAGTGGCCTGGGAGTGGTATCCTTACAACCAGCCTGAGAGAAACCGCTCCCCATGCCTAAAGAAGTTCAGGCCAGCCACCGCTCTGCTGGGGCTCAGGACTGACACAAGGCTAAGGCACCCACATGGAAGTAGGGCCCTTAGGGGAGAGAAGACAGAAGTGAGGAAGCCTGGGGGTCAGGGGCCCAGTTCTAGACCCACATCTGCCTCCACTGGCTTTGTGACTCTGGGTGAGGCTGGGGCCAGGACTCCTCATTGGCTGTTTGTCTTTTGTCGAATTGACCAAACATCCTAATTGCCACTTTGTATGTGGATGCCTGCTTCCCTTTGCCTCAGATAAGGAGAGTGGCCAGAGAGATTCGTATATGCTGGAAGAATGCCCTGCTCACAGCATTTCTGCCCTACTGTCAGGCTAGCGCAAGGCACAGTCATCCCATCGTCGCCTTGGAGACCAGAGTGAGGCCCTGGAGGTGAGCAGCTGTCTGCAGAGGAGGGCCCTCCACCCTCCTCCAAGAAGCCCACCCTGCTTTCTTCCGTCAAAGAGCCTGGAGGACTCCCATTGGCTCCTACTTCATACTTGTACCCTGTCACTCCATCAGATGCCCTGAGGGAGCACTGGGCTCCAGCTGCTCTTCAGAGCACACTCTTCAGAGCACACAGCCCACATGGACATTGGCTGTCCATCTGCATGTCAGTACTCTGTCTAGAAAGCAGGACCACATCCCAAGTCAGTCAGCCCAGCTAAGGGGTGACACGGGAGAGAGAAGCAGAGGTTGAACCCTCATCCCCTTAGGTCTTGGCTTTCCACGCAGAGGTCTTGTGACCACTTGTGCCATAGAACACTAGGTATGAGGTTCCCCGAGGCTTCCAGGGAAGGCCTTGCTGAGGGCATAGGTCAGGTTTTGGGTCTCCAGGTGCCAAGGGCAAAAGAACAAGCAGGCCTATTCTAGGCAACACAGCCTCAGTCTGAGGCTGATTTATGAACTAGTGCCCATGGCCACTTTGGCCTTACTGCTGCCAAGCCCTGCAGAAACAGAGAGGATGCCTTCTGCGCATCCCCACCTCCTGGCTGTGTGAGAGCCCGTGCCCACCCTGTGCCTCCAGAAAGCCCCATCTCCTATGATAATAAAGTGGGGTGATGTGAGTCTCAACATACGGACCGGTTCTAGGTGGAGCTGCCCTGCCTTCCTTCAGTCTGCTCTGCTCATTTGGCTCTGTGAGGTGCCCCCCTTGTTCTGGAAACTCTCTCTCCCTTTGGCTCTGGCTGTGAAACTCTCTGCCAAGGGTCCCTGGGTTCCCCTAGCTCCTCTCTCCCTGTTGTATTCATCATGGCCTTGTGTGCTTTTGCTATCTGAAGGGCTCCTGTGACTAAGGGGCTCTCACACTTGTCCCCTCTTCTGAACCTCACTGCAGGATCTGACTGCTGGCGGGACATGTCCTCTCTCCATGGCACAGGCACCCTGCACAACCCAGTCTCAGGTAGTGGGGTCAAGGCAGGGTCCAGGGTCTGCCCTCCACACATCCTTCCTCCTCTTCCTAAGGTCCAGCCAATCTCCACGTTCTGCTGGCACTTATGCCTTCTAACCCACAGCCACCATTCCCACCAGGCATACACAGCATGGTGTGGGGTCAGGGCACTGTGCCTGGTCTCTAAGGATTTTTTGTATCACCCCTGCGCAGCCTCTCTCCTGGTCTGTTACAATCACCCTACCAGGTCTCCTTATCCTCTGCTGTGTGTCTCTTTATCTCCATGTCAAGTGTTTTCTGAGAATCCTTGACTGTAGGGCTGTGCTGAGGTGAGGCAGGAGTAGGTGTGCTGGGCCATGTGTGAGTATGCAGAGGTCGATTGAGAGATATTGAGGAGCCAGCCCTGCAGGAAGTGGTGAGCAAGGTGGACACCTAGGGATCCTTCAGGCCCACACTCTCTGACTCTCCAGCTCCCAAGGTGTGCCTCTCTCTGAGGACATGTACCCATGGATGCCCCTGAGACCCACCTATTGACAAGACCCCTGCCCGTCCCACCCTTGTCTCTTTTCCTCAGCAACCAGGGTGGCTGTCCGCTTCTTGAAAGCTAAATAGTCCTCTGGGCCTCACCTTGCATCCTCTAGGTCTACCACTTACTGCAGCCATTGCCATGGCAACCAGCTTTGGTGATGCCACCAGGCTGTGCCTCCCATTGGCTGCACCTCTGTGTCCAGAAGTTTTTCTGTCACCCCAGTAAGGGAGCCTAGAGGCCACTTAATGCACAGAAAACTAGAGGTGGAAGGGGACATTTGGACAGATGTCCCATGGAAACTCCCTTTCTGGGAGACGCTTCTGAGACATCCCTCCTCCCCTGGCCGGCTGTCCGTGTCTTCCACTCTTTTTCCCTTGAGTTACTGCCCAAAAGAAAGCAGTAACTTTCTTACACCATTGCCCCATCTCAGAACGAAGCCTTATTTTGTTTACATCTGCCCAACACACACACACACACACACACACAGCCCTATCTCCTTTCACCACTCCTATATTAGATGAAGATTAGCAGAAAGAGGATCATGTAGTAGGAGGAGAGGCAGGGCAACCATGGAGGTTGTAGTCTGTGCCCCTCCCCTGCCCAGGGCCAGCCCAGAGCTGCAAAGGATGTGGTTGGAGGTATAGGGAAGGAGGCATTGTTAGCAGATCAAGCCTGCACTCACAGCCCATCCTGTGGTCACTTCCTCCCCACCCCGGGTGCCCAAGGATGCCTGGATGCTGGCAGCCCATCTGAGGCCCTGGCAGCCTCAGGGCTGGTGGGCCTGCCTATCCCAGGATATCTTTGACCCCCCGTCAGAGTTCTCAGCTCTACCTGGAAAAAGAACAAGAAAAGGGCCTTCAAATAGACATGTCCCCATGTCCCTCAGGAAGGCAGCCAGCCCAGTTTCTGTCTCCTCCATCAAATACTTTCAGGGCTCTGAGATTTGGTTTGAAACTTAAACTCTGCATCAAGCTCCCTGGGCTAGATTCTGAGCTTATGTAACTCCCTGGGAATTCCCATGTATTGGGCTGGCTCTTCCTAGAATCTTATTATGATTCATAACTTGGTTCCAGATGCAGAGCCTCAATGCAGCTCTGAGCTGGTAAGTACGGAGCATCTGCCTTGGACTCAGAGAGTCATGTTATAAAGCACCAACCAGAGATATTAAGAAGAGGTAGCTCTGGGGGTGTCAGCTGCCCACAGCCGCCCATCCATCCCTGCCACCCCCAATTTCAGTGAATTAAGACTTGAAAACAGCTCTGACCTCCTTGGTGAAAGGCCAACACTCAGGGAACTATAATGATTACGTTCAGGACAAATGCCTATGTCTGGAGACCAGCCTGTATCCAGGCCAGCCAGGTAGCTGGGGGGGAAGGTGCAGGTCACAGGACGTGTCCTTCAAGGTGGGCCTTTCCCCATGATGTACAGCTCCTTCTACCCACAGGACTTGGACATTGAACATACTTCATACTTCCCATCCAGGCCCAGAATCTGCACTCCCAGCCAGAGTGGACAAGCATGGGCATCCCACAGTGGACTTGTGCGTGGTCACAGCAGGACTGGCACTTTCTTCCCCACACTTTCCACTTCTGGTCACCATGGGACCAATTGGCATCCAGAAGTCCTCTTGCAGTTTTGCTGCATTGTGTGAAGTTGCAATGCAGGCCATGGGCCTGTGGGAGGAGGAGGTCTACTCCCACCCTGAGCCCTAGGCAGCCTGAACCCGGCTGCTTGCAGAAATGCTGCTGTAACCTCCTCAGCTGACCTCCTCCTCTCCAGTCTTGTGACAAGGCACCACCTTTCCTCCCCAGTTCCCACTCCCCCTCCCTCTTACATACACCTTCTCCCAGAGAGACCCAGGATGTAGATCTGACCACTTCTGGGCAGCTCCCGCACCCAGTGCTCTGCCTGGTGGCAGAATGTGAGTCCAAGGATGACGTGCACCCTGTAAATCACCTGTAGCCTCCAAGACTGAATGCCTGTGCCCCTGGGCTAGGATCTGTGCTCAGCCTTGGCATTTGGCTCAGTGTGGTGGCTTGAGGCAGGAGATGTTCTCTAAGTTTAGGAAGCAGCCTTAATGGAAACTCGGCAGCATCTACCAGCCAGTGACTGTGAGCTTGGCACAAACTGTGACCGCATACTGTATGCCTCAGACCATTTAAATGTAGAATTAAAGATTTGGAGGCAGCGGCTGAGAGAAGGGGGCTGATGCAGTCAGCAGGCACAGGGACAATGCGGGGGCTCCTCCGTGGGTGTGGAGTGGGGATTCACACTGCCCACTGCTAACTGCCTGCACTTGGTGAGCTGCCACACCCTCGCCAGCAAGCCCAAGTGGAGATGACCACTCCCGGGATGACAGGAGCAACTAGCAGCATGGCACAGCCTTCCCATCCTCTCCCGCAGTGCTGATCTCATGCCCACATCCTCACTGTGGGACTTGGGAAGGCTGGAGTCCCCCAAGAGGCCCACATTCCCAGCACCTCCATGTGGCCATTGGCAGCAGAGACATCCCTACTCAGGGCAAGGTATACTTTGGTTAATCCACCTGTTCATGCTCCACACCCTCAGCTCCAAGATCTCTAGCTGAATGGAATAATTCTGATTTACAGACCTCCCCTAAGGCTCACAGACGTGGGAGCAATCATCTGAGCCAGGCTGCAGGTGGCCTCCCTGCTTCCCACTGGACACCTCCACTTCCCACTGGACACCTGCAGAGGGTGACAAGCATCTTGGGATGCAGACTCTGGGCCACAGGCTGCTGATCCCACTTGGCCTCCCAGCATCCCTATCATGCAGGGGCTCCCAGCCTGCATGGTCTGGCCTTCAGAGCTCACTTCACAGGTGTTTCCTAGGTTAGAGTGAGGTTCAAGTGCTGAGTCCCTACTGACAATGAGATCTCAGGTCATAGGTTGTTCATCTAGAAAACATGGATATGGCAGATACGGCAGACCTATTCTTAGGTTTAAGGATGAAGTGGAACAATCTTTGTAAAGTGCCTCATGCAGGAGAGGCCTCCCAGGCCCTTCTGATTCTTCTCAGAACAAGGACCATGGAACCCCCAGTTGGGGCTGAACAGAAATTCAGGCCTAGAACAGAAACTCATCAGATGTGAAGAATTAGGCTCACAGGTTCTGGCCGCTGTGTGCACAGAGACCCTGGCCCCTCCTTAGGAGAGAAGATGCCTGATGTCTGCATCTGGGGGTGGCAGCCTGCAGCTTGTGTCTACTGCTTGGTCGCCCCAGGGCCCACCCCCAAGACAGCTCAGGGATAAGGCTTTCATTACCACATCAAGGCAGCAGAAATGAGGCGAAGCTGTCCTGCAAGTGAAAACCATGGCTGGCCCCTACAGGAGCCCCCAAGCTTCGAAAGAGGGCAGGGAGTATGAGGCACAGCTAACAGCAGCGCAAGAGCTGGCTCACAGCTCACCAGTAAATAATGCAAATTTCCTTGTCTCCTGCCTTCAGATGAAGATCTCCTCAACAATGGTTGCATTTTCCAAAACAGACAGTCCAATTATTTTCCCATAACTTTTTGCAGTGCAAAAAATAGTTCACCATTTCTCCTCTTCAGTCAAAATGGATGCTGGTTGCTATGGGTGGTGTGGGCAGCATGCCCACCCCCCACCTCCAAGTGTTTGGCCTCGACTTAATGAGTGGAAGCCTGGCCCCTGACATTCACGATTCAGTGAATAGTGGTGGCAGACACCACTGAGCTGACTTCCCCAGCAAGGACCTTCCAGGAATGCCAGCCCTACCCCTGGCCTCTCAGGCCCAGATCCAGCCAGAATCACTTTGCCTTGCTTTGGAAAGGGTGACTGACCCTCATATGCAAAGAGCTGCAGAGGCCCCAATGATCCCACCCTTCCTCTGGAAGCTGGTGCCCCTGCAACCCACCTCCTCTGCCCAGGCTTACCCAGTCCACCCTGCCCCAGAAGTTATCTGTGTCCCCTTTTGTTTCTCTGCCTGCCACCCTCTTCAGCAGGGGAACACCCAGTGCCTGGAATGTAGTTCATGCTTAGTAAAAGCTTGATAGGCTCACTGATTATCAATAGGTTGATCTGAGGCCTTGTAGGGACCTCTGCTGGAATATTTTTCCTCACATCTTCAGTGTTACCTCAACAAGGAAGGCCAGACAGGTCAATGGAAACTGAAAACCCACAGGTTTGGTGCCCACAATGTGGAGGTTCTGGCCATTTGCTCTTTTGAAGTGCATTAGAGGGTTTGGAGGAGGCAGGCTTCGACAGGTCTGTGGCTCTACTCCTTATCCAGCCCCACCTGTGGGCTGTAAGGGAGGTGTGATCCACAGTACCCTTGGGACCTGGGACCTGTCTGCTCACTCACTGATTTTGCACCGTGCCATACACTGGAATCACATGGAAGCTTCCCAAGGTCCCAACACTGGGTCCTTGCCTGAGCTTCTAAAACAAGGGGTCTGAGGTGGAAGCATCCAGATGACCTAATGTGCAACTCAGGTTGACACTGCATACATACAGCAGCTCCAGGGACAGATTCACAAATGCTCCACACAAATTGTGCCATGTCTGGAGTGAACTCATGGGGCAGGTCTCAGATTCTTTTGGGCAGTTGCATGGTTGTAGCTCCACAATCTGTGAATGCTGGCTGAGCATTCCTTCTCCTAAGGGAATGCTTCCCTTCTCCTAAGGGAAGTTGAGGAAGACTGGATCAAAGGACACTGGCACTGGGTCTCATGCTATAACTTCAGAGAGGCAAATGCAGTTAAAAATGGAGTGGACTGATGCACTGAGGTCCTGCTGCCAAGGGGCTGCTCCACTGAGCTGTGCCTGGTCTATGACCATGTTCTCAACCCAACAGTTTGTGTCTCTAATTGGCCTCAACAGAGTCCCTAACAAATAACCCTCAGGATAGAAAAAAATGTGGCAGTGTGGAGGTTCCTCAAAAAATTAAAAATAGACCTACCCTATGACCCAGCAATAGCACTGCTAGGAATTTACCCAAGAAATACAGGAGTACTGATGCATAGGGGCACTTGTACCCCAATGTTTATAGCAGCACTCTCAACAATAGCCAAATTATGGAAAGAGCCTAAATGTCCATCAACTGATGAATGGATAAAGAAATTGTGGTTTATATACACAATGGAGTACTATGTGACAATGAGAAAGAATGAAATATGGCCCTTTGTAGCAACATGGATGGAACTGGAGAATGTTATGCTAAGTGAAATAAGCCATACAGAGAAAGATACCATATGTGTTCACTCTTATGTGGATCCTGAGAAACTTAACAGAAACCCATGGGGGAAGGTAAGGAAAAAAAAAAGAGGTTAGAGTGGGAGAGAGCCAAAGCATAAGAGACTCTTAAAAACTGAGGGTTGATGGGGGGTGGGAGGGAGGGGAGGGTGGGTGATGGGTATTGAGGAGGGCACATTTTGGGATGAGCACTGGGTGTTGTATGGAAACCAATTTGACAATAAACTTCATATATTGAAAAAAAAGAAAAAATATGGCAATTGTGTTATTTTTCTAGTTTCAATCTATCTAGTACATATCTGTTTCTAACCCTGATACAAGAACTGCATACAAAGCTATTTCTCCTGATAAATAATATAACCCTAGAGGGAGGCGAGCATTTACTATCCTCCCCTTTTTAGCATTACACATGATCTTAGCTGTCAATGACTGAGCACTGAGCATATTACCAGTGATCTCATTTAATTTTATTAGCTCCCTGCACACAAGCACTCTTGTACTGTTTTACTGATGGGAAAGTGGAGGAACAGGGAGGCCAGGCACCTTCTCAGATGCCTCACAATCAATGGTCAGCTGAGCTGAGAGTCAGACCCTCTGTGTGGCCTCCGGAACCCATGCATTCAGACCCACAAACCTACGAATGCATCTGTAGTTTGTCCACTCTGAGAGGAAAGGCATCTGCTTTAAGAGTCATCACTGTATGATTTCTGATGGGCATTCTCATGATTAACATTAGTAAGTGAAATTGTATGTCAAGCAAATACACTGAATTTAAATCTGCCTCTGAACTTTGCTTACATTTAAAAAATGCATTCTTAGGATGCCTGGGTGTCTCGGTTAAGCATCCAACTTCCTCTCAAGTCTCATGATCTCACGGTTCACAAGTTTGAGCCCAAACCCGGCTCTCTGCTGTCAGCACAGAGTCCGCTTCGGATCCTCTGTCTCCCTCTTTCTCTGCCCTTCCCCTGTGCTCTCCCTCTCTCTATCTCTCAAAAATAAAAATAAAACATTAAAGGGGTGCCTGTGTGGCTCAGTCTGCTGAATGTCCGACTTTGGCTCAAGTCATGATCTCGCGGTTCGTGAGTATGAGTCCCGCGTCAGGCTCTGTGCTGACAGCTCAGAGCCTGGTCCCTACTTCGGATTCTGTGTCTCCCTCTCTCTCTCTGCCCCTCCCCTGCTCATGCTCTGTCTCTCCCTCTCTCTCAAAAATAAATAAACATTAAAAAAGTAAAAAAGTAACAATAAACATAAAAAATGAAAAAATAAAAATAAAACATTAAAAAAATTAAAGATGACTCTCACAGAGAGTGTTTTGTGTTCCAGTACATATATGTTACTCCACAATTCACCCAAACTTTTATTTGATCACTGACACATGCATTATTCCTACTGTTAAAAGAACAATCTAGGCACAAGGGAGGGCCCAGGACAGGAGACACCTCCCTAGTTCCTCCACAGCTCAGCACCAAATGAGGCCCTCCAGTGGTTGGGGAGATTGCACTGGTCTCCAAGATCACTTTTGATCCCAAAATGCTATATTTGCACCCCTTTCTAAAAAAGAACAGATATGCCTTTCTCCTCCAGCCATTCAAGATGCTGAAAGAAAAGAAGGCTAAGGGGAAGAAGGTGGCCATGGGCCCTGCTGTCATGAAGAAGCAGGAGGCCAAAAAGGTGGTTGGTTAACCCCTTGTCTGACAAAAGACCCAAGAATTTTGGCATCGATGGGGGACCTCCAGCCTAAAAGGGACCTGACCTGCCTTGTCACATGGCCCACTACATTCGGCTGTACGGCAAAGGGCTATTCTGTATAAATGTCTAAAAGTGCCTCTCACGATTAACCAGTTCATCCAGGCCCTGAACCTCCAAACAGTTACTCAACTGCTTCAGCTGGCCGATAGATACAGACCAGAGAAAAAGCAAGGGAAGAAGCAGAGATTGTTGGCCCAGGCTGAGAAGAAAGCTGATGGCAAAGAGGATGTCCCCACTAAGAAAACACCTGTCCTTCAAGCAAGGGTTAATACTGTCACTACTTTGATGGAAAATAGAAAGGCTCAGCTTCCTAGGTAGTGATTACACATGATGTGGATCCCACTGAGCTGGCTGTCTTCCTGCATGCTCTCTGTGGTAATATAGGAGTCCCTACTGCATTATCAAAGGGAAGGCCAGGCTGTGCATCTGGTCCACAGGAAGACCTACACCACTGTCACCTTCACACAGGGTAACTCAAAAGACAAGGGAGTTCTGGCTAAGCTGGTGGAAGCTTAGAACCAATTACAAGGACACACATGATGAGATCTGCCATTACTGGGGAGGCAACGTCCTGGGTCCAAATTGGTGGCTCACATCACCAAGTTAGAAAAGGCATGGGCTAAAGAACTGGCCACCAAACTGGGCTAAGTGGAAGCTGTTGAATTTTCTATACATAAAAGTAGTATAAAGTTCTCCTACAGCTAGTGCCAAATATAAAACAACAGACATGTATTAAAAATGTATTTATCACATTTTCATGGATGTCACCCAGTGAGTTATTTCATTGACGGTTGTCCCAGAACCCTGACAGGCAGAAAGCAACCAGGTGTTCTGCACACTTTTGTTGAAGGTACAAGGGTGTTGCTCTCTTACTGCTGCTGTCTGCTTCAGTAGCCCAGGCCAGGGCACTAATTGTGCAACTTAATTCTAATAGATGGTCCAAGTCTGCAGGTGAGAGGAGGGGATGGGCCTGTCTCCAAGCCCAGCAAGACCAGGCGTGGGAAATTGGATGGTACGGAGTATCCAGGGAAGCTCCGTCCCTCTGTCCTTCATCTAGAGGCCCCTTTTGAAAACCAGTTTCCACTGACCTGAAGGGGAAAGGGAAGTAGTCTAGTGTAGGAGCTGAATTCCTCCACATGCTGGGGTTTCAAAGTACATTGAAATACTTGAGTGAGGACATGGGAAATTTAGATTCCAGGACCCCCTGGGCTTAGGAAGAGCCCTACATTTAGGTTCTCTGTGTTGGGTGGCTTGGAGTTGGGGCCTTGAGACTCAAGGTACCATTTCAGGCCAGCAGGTGGTGGCTGGTGGCTGTCCCATGGGGAGAGAGGGGATGGCTGGCAGCAGCCTGGGACAGAGCCAATCTGTGGCACAGGAGGGAGAAGAGAGCAGGATGGGACAGTTCCCCCTCGAGGGCATCATTTGCTTCTCACAGAAGTCTCTAAATGTCTTCTTTCCCAAGACAAGTCAAACATTGTCACATTATTATAATATTAGTTATAGTTAGTTATGAAATTAGACATCAGTTAGTCAAGGAACACATCTCTCTGCTTTCTGACTGCTCATAAGGACAAAATCTTTCTGAATGAGATGGGAGAAGCACATTTGAAAGCAAGTCAGAGACAATGCCTTCTGCAGCTGTGGGCGCATGAGAACCCACAGCCCATGGAGAAGCGGAGCTGGGAAGGGACTCCAGCCCTGCACTTGCGTCAGCCTCCTGGGTCAGCAGTCCTCATTGGGAACGTTTGTGGGACCTGTCTGCTGCTGCTGTCAGACCATCAGGCAGGCCAGAGGTGGATGACTCACTTGCACCTGGCTAATGTGGCAGGTGTTCTCTCTGCCTCCAGTTCCAAGAAGAGAGGGTGTGTCAGAGCACCCATGGTCCTATCTCCCATTGTCTCACACTGATGAGGGAAGACATTCCTGCTCCAGCTTCCTGTGGGGTCTTTCCCCAGTTCAATCTGTCACCAGCAAGATCTGCCCTGGGTGAGCCGCTGGGGGAGGCAGGCCCACGGACCCTGAAACCAGACCCATGCCTACATGGATGGACCTACAAGGACAGCTATGACAGGGCACCTGGCACCTGTCCTGGGGGCCTTTGCAGTCCTGGTGGGAAACTGTGGGAGGTGAAGGTCATGTGGCATGGTGTCCCTTCTTTCAGGGAGGATGGAGATGGCATAAGAAGGGCAACACGAGGGGTACCTGGGTTGAGCATCTGACTTTGGCTCAGGTCACGATCTCATGTTTTGTGGGTTCAAGCCCCATGGCAGGCTCTGTGCTGACAGCTCAGAGCCTGGAGCCTGCTTCGGATTCTGTCTCCCTTTCCACCTCTCCCCCACGAGTGCTCTGTCTCTCTCTCTTTCTCTCTCTCCCTCTGTCAAAAATAAATAAAAAAGAAGAGCAATATGAGTGACAAGCTGGCCATGTGGGGCTCAGAGAGTGGAGTGTGCTGCTCTGGACACACTGAGTGAAGAAGGCTGGCCAAGGAGAACGAGCCCATCAGGTGTCTTAGCAGCCCTGTGTGCAAATCTGGCCCCTATGCCTTTCACCAGGGCAGTTCCCTCAGTGCTGAGTCTGTCTCTTCTCATCTATAGAATGAAGACAGAAACAATGTGTGTGCTGTGCCCAGCACAGGGTGGATGGCACCAAATATCACCATCCATGGAGTTTCCCTGTGAACACTTATCAAGAGCTGCCAGTGCCACAGGCACAAGCCACTGAGGCTTTCCAGCTGAGGAGAGACATGATCAGGCCAGAATGGACAGGACTCCTTTGAATTTGTAACTGAGGAGGCTGCCAAGGTATCCAAGGATGAGGAAGAGGTTCCTGTCCCCCCAGCAGGATGTCTCCACCACCCCAGGGTTCCCAGCCTCATTTAACCACCCAGACGGTCCCCCTGTGCATCCATGCCTGGGTCCGTGGTCCCACAATGTTTCTGGGGGTAGAGACACATTTATTAATCTTTCTCAGCCCTGCCTCAGTGCCGTCACAGAGTAGGCTCAGTAACCCTGCACTGCTCTAGGAAGGCCAGCCCGGCAGGCAGATGAAAAGGTGCTACAATGGGCCCGCCCCTGGGGATGGGCAGCCTCACAGGCAGAAAACCCATTCAGGTGAAAACAAGGTTTTCTAGAGGAGAGGACACCCATGGGAATCAGGGAGGAGGTGTTCTCCAGACCTCAGAGGTGGCCTACAGTTCCAGTGTCCCAGTGCACATCCTTGTTTTAGGGACCCTGAGAGCCAGGCACCTACAAGACAGCCCTGAGCAGAACCAAGAAATCAGACGGGGACCCTTCGGAAGTGCCCAGTGGGGCTCACATCTGGGGAAGGAAGCAAAGGCTGGCTTGCTGCATAACTGGGGGTGGAGCTCCTGCCACAGTTTCAGTCCTCTCAGCAAGGCTATGGGAAAAAAGGGGTAAGGGACAGGCTGGCTCAGCCATTGGGACCACCATGGGCTCACAGCCTGGCTGGAACTCTGGTGTCATCCTGACTCTGGTATGGATTGTGACACAGGGCTGGGTGGGGCAGGCTAAAGAGGCTGGGAAGAGGTAGGGTCTGATCCTGCAGGTGGAGGAAATGAGCATAGCATGGGAGCCACTGCAAAGGGCAACTGGCAGCAGGGAAGGTGGAGGCAGACAAAAGCCTCAAGCAAAGTGAAGTTAAGGAAGCTCATTAAGAATCACTTTGTTGGTGTGGTGATGGTGGTGGTGGTGGTGGTTGGTGGTTTTGTGTGTGTTTAAAAATTTTTTTATGTTTGTTTATTTTTGAGAGAGAGACAGAGTGTGAACAGGGGCGGGGCAGAGAGAGCGAGACTCAGAATCCAAAGCATGCTCCAGGCTCTGAGCTGTCAGCACAGAGCCAGACTCTGGGCTCAAGCCAAAGTCCAATGCTCAATCTAGTGAGCCACCCAGGCACCCCTGTTTTTTTTTGTTTGTTTGTTTGTTTAAGGAGGAGAAGAGAGATAGCCAGCAAAGGAGTTATATCTCAAATACATAAAGAAATCTCAACACTCAAGAATGAGAAACAAAAAATTCAATTAGAAATTGGTCAAAAGGATAGGTATTAACTCTTCTTTAAATATCTAATAGAATTCCCCAGGGAAGCCATCTGATCTAGGACTGTTATTAGGAAATTTTTGATAACTGATTCAATTTCTTCGCTAGTTATGGGTCTGTTCAAATTTTCTATTTCTTCTCGCTTGAGTTTTGGTAGGGCATGGGTGTTTAACAATTTGTTCATTTCTTCCAGGTTGTCCAGTTTGTTGGCATTTAGGAATTTGTTCATTTCTTCCACGTTGTCCAGTTTGTTGGCATATAATTTTTCATAGTATTCCCTGATAATTGCTTGTATTTCTAAGGGATTGGTTGTAATAAAGCCATTTTCATTCATGATTTTATCTATTTGGGTCCTCTCTCTTTTCTTTTTGAGAAGCCTGGCTAGAGGTTTATCAATTTTATTTTTTCAAAAAACCAAATCTTAGTTTCATTGATCTGTTTTACTGTTCTTTTTTGTTTTTGTTTTTTGTTTTAGATCCTGTATTGTTTATTTCTGCTCTGATCTTTATTTCTCTTCTGCTGGGTTTGGGGTTTCTTTGCTATTCTGCTTCTAGTTCCTTTAGGTGTGCTATTAGATTTTGTATTTGGGATTTTTCTTGTTTCTTGAGATAGGCCTGGATGGCAATGTATTTTCCTCTTAGGGCTGTCTTTGCTGCATCCCAAAGCGTTTGGATTGTTGTATTTTCATTTTCGTTTGTTTCCATATATTTTTAAATTTCTTCTTTAATTGCCTGGTAGATGCTGGTGAGGATGTGGAAAAAAGGGAACCCTCTTGCACTGGTGGTGGGAATGCAAACTGGTGCAGCCACTCTGGAAAACAGTGTGGAGCTTCCTCAAAAAATTAAAAATAGAACTACCCTATGACCCAGCAATAGCACTAGGAATTTACCCAAGGGATACAGGAGTTCTGATGCATAGGGGCACATGTACCCCAATGTTTATAGCAATGATTTCAACAATAGCCACATTATGGAAAGAGCCTAAATGTCCATCAACTGATTAATGGATAAAGAACATGTGGCTTATATATACAATGGAATACTACTTGGCAATGAGAAATAATGAAATCTTGCCATTTGCAGCAATGTGGATGGAACTGAAGGGTATTATACTAAGTGAAATAAGTTAGAGAAAGATAGATACCATATGATTTCACTCATATGTGGATCTTGAGAAACGTAACAGAAGATCATAGGGGAGGTGAAGGGGGAAAAAGTTCCAAACAGAGAGGGAGGGAGGCAAACCATAAGAGACTCTTAAATACAGAGAAGAAACTGAGGGTTGATAGGGTGTGGGGGAGAGGGACACGTGGGTGATAGGAATTGAGGACAGCACTTGTTGGGATGAGCACTTGGTGTTGTATGGAAGCCAATTTGACAATAAATTATATTTTAAAAAATAGACAATGGTCACAAGGCATGAAGAGATATTTCACCAAGGAGGATATATGAATGGCACATAAGCACACGAAAAGATGTTCAGTATCATTAGCCATGGGGAAATGCAAATTAAAACCACAAGATACCACTACATAGCTAATAAATACCTGGCTAAAAGAAAAACTAGTAACAACAGCAAATGCTGGTGAGGATGTGGGGAAACTAAGACTGAGTCTTTCATACATTGCTGGTGGGAATGGAAAATGGTATGACCGCTCTAATAAACAGTTGGTAGTTTCTTAAAACATTAAACATGCAACTGCCATATGACCTACACATTACACATTCTTGTGCATGTATCCTGGGAAAATACAAACTTATGTTCACACACACAAACCTGACACTAATGTTCATAGAAGCTTCATTCATAATAGCCCCAAACTGCAAAAGACCCAAATGTCCTTCAATGGGTAAGTGGTAACCAGACTGTGATATATCTATTCTATGGAATATCAGTCAACAGTAAAAAGCAAACTATGGATTGATATAGGCAACAACCTGAATGGATCTCAAGGCATTATGCTGATTGAAAAAAAAAAGGCAAATTCAAAAGGTCATATAATGTATGATTCCATTTATATAACAGTTACAAAATCATAAAATTATAGAGATGCATAACAGATTGGTGGCTGCAAGGGGGTGGGGGAGCGGGAGAGAGAGTGGAGTGGCTATAAATGGTAGGGGTGATCCTCATGGGGATGGGTTGGTCTGTATCTTGATGATGGTCATGAGTATACACATGAGATAAGGTTGCATACAATTAACTGCACGTGTACACATACACACACACACACACACACACACCAGTGCCAATAAAAAGCGTGAAATCTGAATAATAGGTTGTACCAATATCAGGTTCCTGACTGTGATATGGTACTACAGTGTTACAAGATGCCACGACCAGGGGAAGTTTGGTGAGGGGTATATGGAATCTGTCTATATTATTCCTCAAAATTGTATGTGAATCCACAGTTATCTCAAACTAAAAAGTGTTTTAAAAGCTGGGGAGGAGTTGGAACTGAGTTTAGAGTAAAAAGGTGAGGAAAGTGGGTGGAGGATAAGAGCCCTGCTGAAAAATTGTGATGTTAAAGATCACACATTATGGGGCACCTGGGTAGCTCAGTTGGTTAAGCATCGGACTCTTGATTTCTGCTCAGGTCATGATCTTACAGCTGTTTTGTGAGTTTGGGCCCCGTATCAGGCTCTGTGCTGACAGTGTGGAGCCTGCTTGGGATTCTGTCTCCCTCTGCCCTGCTTGCTCTCTATATCACTCTCAAAATTAAATAAAATTCTTTTAAAAGGATGACACATTAAATGTAGGCTGGGGCTCTCAACACCCGCATCCCAACTTCACGCTGTCCTCTCCTTCAAGGAGAATGAACATCAGATGAGGAGAGGGGGACAATGGAGGAAGGTGCCACCCAAGGGGCTAGCTGTGCAGCACTGTGCTGGGCGTGATGATGGTTAGGTCCACCATGCTTGCCTGCTCACCAGCTGTCCTACAAGTCTGCTACACTGGCTCAGTCTCCCCAGTGTGGCTGAGAACATGCTCGGGAAAGTCCAGGATTTCCTAAGCCTCTTTGTCAGTGTGATCCAACCAGAGTATGGCTGCTGGGTGGTCAGGATGCTCCTCATGCTTAGAAGTGTCCGAGCAGAGCTAGATATGCTGCATGCTGGAATTAATGACAATGACAGTGCTGAGTCAGCCTTCAGGGCATGCATACTACCAGTTTAGCTCTCAAGTCTCCTCTATTCTGTTCCATGCGTTCCCACCCCTTTATTTGAGTCCTGATGTTTTTGACAATCAAAAGAAATTGCAGACTGGGTCACCTGGAACAGCCCTTCTAACAGAAAGGAGGCTTGCATCCACAGTAACAGGTAGTTCCCTTTAGTGGACCTGGCTGCTAGCTTAGCTCCTTGGGGGCTCCTGCTGTTAGCACTTTTAATACTGATTAAATTGACTCATTACCTAAGAACTGTTATCGTAGGTGTTAACTGAGGGTGACTTTTCTGCAGGGACAGGGCAGTGTTCATAGTTGTTGCTCCGCCTGTTGATGAACCAGGCTCCAGATCTACAGTCCCAGCACCGCTGACTCAGTTCTGCTCAGCTGGCCATCTATCACTCCAAGATGGCAGCATTCTACTCATAATGTTCAACGTTTTAACAGAAATTTTCTTCAAAATTTAATTTTAAAGAATAAACTGCTTGGGTGCCTGGGTGGCTTAGTCAGTTAAGTATCCAACTCTTGGTTTTGGCTCAGGTCATGATCTCATGGTTTGTGAGTTGAAGCCCCACATCAGGCTCCATGCCTACGGCATCGAGCCTGCTTAGGATTCTGTCTCCCTCTTTCTCTGCCCCTCCCCTGTTTCTTCTCTACCTCTCTCTCTCAAGAATAAATTAAAAAAAAAATGCTAAATGAGACATGCTTAGTATAAACTGAGTTTTCTACCAGTTGAGATCAGTAAAAAGTTAGCAAAGTCAGTTTTCAGGGGGCATCTTTGTTTCTCCAAGTGTCTGTATCTGTGGTCCTTGGCACCAGCTGCATATGAGCATCCCTGGGAAAAAGTACCAGTGTTCAGCCCCACTCTACCAATTATGGTCCAGTGGGCCTGGAGTCAGTCCAGGTGCCAGCATCTTCTACAAGCTTCCAGGGATGTTAACATGCTGCCAAGATTAAAAACCCAGAAGACACTGCCTTCATTTCAGGGAACAACTTGGCCATCAGTGGTACCTGCACCTGAGTTGCTAACATACAACAGTCAGGCTCATGAGAATGATGGAGAGGAGTGTGTTCAAATAGATGTGTATTAGACAGAGCTGCAGCAATTCCACTTCCATTTATGAGTTATAGATTGCCCAAACTAGAATAAGTACTAAAAGGACCAAATACACATGGATATATAAATAAGCTGTCACTAAATTTCCTGTTGTAATGGATCTACACCCCTCAGACATTTGCTTGTTTAACGCCCTCGCCCTCCCACTGACAGGTTGCTTGGGTCATTTTCATGATTGCTGATTCCTTCTCCCTCAGTCTCTATTTTTTACAAAGTTTTATTGAGCACCTTTTCTGGACACAGCTCTGGGGACACACAATATGTAAAATGCTATCTGTCCCCTAAAGCATGTGGACTGGGTCCTCTCTCTGGCTCTGAGTGCTGACCCTCTTGTCATCTGGAGTGTCAAGCCATGCAGTTCCTGAACATCTCACTGGACCCTGTCTTGAAAGGGACAGGCCCTTGCTGTCTGAGACCACTGGGGGAGGCCTGTCTTTTGAGGGACTCCCATGTACCATGCAGGACTCTAGCTAGGGTCTCCGAGACACCTGAGACAGGTGGCTTGAGCCAACAAAGATGGCTCTGTGACAGGCAGGAGCTCCCCAAAAGGCTGGCCAGGGACTCAGAAATTTCACCTTTTAAGGAGTGGCTTTAGAGTGCAGCAAAATGTACAAAAAAATCTTGAGATGTTCATACTTTTTGGCCTGTGGGGAAATCTAACAAAAGAAATAATCAGAGATGTGCACAAAAAAAACTATGTCAAAGAATATTTGCTGAAGCATTATCCATAATAATGAAAACATGATAAAGAACTTAAATGCTCAACCACAGGAAATTGTTTGACTCATCTGTGGTATACAAGAGTATCAGGCAGCTGCCAAACACTGTGTCTGTGTGGCCAGGTTCAAGATATAATAATAGATGAACAGGTAGGTAAACTCTGTGACAGGCTGATAGAAAAAAACACACTTAGAATAAACTAAATGGAAGACAAACATCAAAATACCCTCAGCTTGGGGGTCACTTGTGGTTTTCATTTTCTTCTTGATTTTTTTTCCTTATTCTCCATATCTGATTTAGAAACCCTTAATAATTTTAAAAGTAAAAGGCATCTTCACCTACTATAACAGTGATATGTGTGGCCACTAGCCATGCCTGCTCAGGCTAGCATGGTTAGCTAGCGAGGAAGTTTGCACGTGGATAATCTTCAGGCAACCACAGGCAAGTCAGAAATGTTATTTTATTTCGTGCTATAAGGAGTGTTGTCCATCCTCACAGTAGTGGCCAGTCACTCAGCCCCCAGGACCCACCCAGGAGGGTGCAGTCCCTCCCACCCAGCTTGGGGCTTGCCTAAGAAAACTACAACCAATGTCATGCAGGCAGAGATTGAAAAAATCTTGCTTCTTAAGGTTTACCTTCTCTTTCTGCTGGCACCTCTTCTGCCCCCTGGTGAAAACCCTGCTAGGGCCACACTGCCCAGCTGACAACTGGGGAATAGACCTGCACAGGGAACCCCAGGAGCCACCAGGATAATTACCCTGCTGAGTCCAGCCCAAACTGCAGCTTCGAGGGCAGATAAGCCGTGCATGTTTGTAGCCATTGCTAAACTAAAATAGTTGATACTACTACTTCTGTCTCCCACAACTAAAGTAGTCGATCAAATCCCGCCACTTTCTAGGATGGGTGTGAGGCTTCACTAGCTGAACCCATGCACAGTGTAGGGGTACAGAAGCCCAGGAGATGGGGCAGGTGCACATGGAACAGCCCCGGCTCTTGTCTCACTGCAAAGGCAGGAGCCAGCCCACATCCCTGGAGGGTGGAGATCTATGTTGTTCCCCTCTCCTCCATGCAGGTCAGCAGCTGTGATGAAAACAGCAGCCCTTGGGAGGGCTGTGTGCCGCAGCTATTTACAGGCACTGGCTCAGTAAAAACTGCTGCAATTAGAGTAGAAAAGCAAGGCTGTGAGGCACAAATAGAAAAGTCTGAAATAGGACAAATCTCCAGCTGAATGGTAACCATGTCCCGGTCCCTGAGGCATTACCCACAATGGTGCCATCAGTACTTGCTGGGAACATGCTCAGGCAGCTCAGGGAGGCTGGGAGGCAGCTTCCCAAGGCTTCCAGGCCCCTGGGTCAGGATAGGTGCTGGGGAGGACAGGAGGCTACATGGAAGAGGCAGCTGTGGTTTCCACCATACAGGTCATTCTAAAGAGTGAATATGCTGACAATTGTAAGGTACCTGCCATGGAGTAAGCACTGAATAAGAGAAGTCAACAGAACAGCTTGCATCTACATGGCACATCTCCCGAGGAGACCACCTGTGCATGGCCTGGTTGGTGTGGTCTTGTCCTTGAAGTTGGGGCAGTGGGTGCCACTCTGTGGACCAGGTTCCCTGCTAAGACAGGCTCTGCACCCACTGGTCCCACAGGACCCATCAAGCTATACAAGGGCCACATTGTGGGGCTAGGGCGCCCTCGTTCCCATCCACATTCCCTCTGGGACGTGATCCTTGGCACTTTACTTCAGAGCTCTGCTGTGCTGCCTGCTTCCCTTGTTCCTACTTACCCCCAGCACCTCTCAGAAGGCCTTTTCTGACCAGGATGTACAGAAGTGCCCACCTCCTGGTGCTGAGTGCAGCATCTCAGTAGCCCCAGGCCATGTCCCAGCCAGAGGGAGGGGGACCTCCGGGCCACACTGGATAGATCCACCTGTGGCATCCTCACACCTACATCAGGATTGTCTGCTCAGTCTCTCCCACCTTCCTATGCTGGCTCTACAGATCCCTGGTGTCCTCACAAATAGTCAATGGCAACTCCTGGCCATTTGGATCCTCCAGCCTGGACATTTCCTCCAGGGCTTTCCTGAGACCCACAAGTGGGATACCAAAATCTTTCTGTACCAGTTGGTCACCTCCATCTACATGTTGGCCTCATTTACTGAATTTGCAGCCCTTCTACTCCCAGTTCTGGGTTGTCTGGGGCCACCTTTGGCCAGTCCTGAGAAATGCCCTTTTAAGAAAAAGGCAGAGTGACATCAACCAATGACCCCATTTTCTCCTGCCAGGATAGTCACACGCTGCAAGAAAATACACTATCAGTGGTCTTGGAGGGGAGGCAGCCTGTGCACATTTGAAGGCCCTCAATTCTAGGGGTTCTCTGGCAGGTATCTTCTCTGACCACCACCTAACTAAGCTCTCTGGGTAAGTAAGGGAGTGTCTTCAGCTCCCCTCAGCTGATTCTCTCCACTTATCCTCATGCCACCCATCCCGGCCCTACACAAACATGTGAATCTAACCGTTTTTCAATGCTCAATTGTCTTCTGGAAGCAGCGTATGTGAGTCAGGTCTTGTGAGAGCAACAGGTGTACACTGGTGGAATGGTTGCTGGACCAGTGACATGGGCCCCCCAACATGCCAGGTTCCCAAAGAGGCACAGTGTTCTTGGCATTCAGGGCACATCATCTCCTGTAGTCAGAAGGATAGAAAGTCCCTTGGTGGCTCCTAGGTGACCTGTCAGAGTAGCTCAGGACAGCCTGTTTAAGGGCCCATTTGTCATAAAATGCCAGGGAGAAAGGTCACATGACTGACCATTGTTCTTATTATAAAAATTGGGATCCATTTCTAAGAATGCTTTTCCTCCTCCACCATCTTGCCTGCTTGATGCATGTCTGAGTGCTCAGGACCACAGCTGCATGTCTGGGTTACTGCCTCCACTTTCCCTTCTCGACTCAGTTATCTGGGGTCTCACTTGTCTTACTATTTGTCATCTGAAGCAGATGCTGCCATTGCTAATTCTCCCAGTTCAATCAGATGCCTTGGTGTAATCTCTAAAACAACAATGTGGGGCACCTAAGTGTGCAGGGAGGAGGCCATGCCAGGCGCATGCTTCTCCCTGTGTCCACACCCTGGTCACAGGGCATAGGTCTTGGTTACAGGGCCATGAGTATCTAGCAGTGAGGACCTGCCACACACAGCCTCTGAACCCCCACCGCCAATTAAGATCGAGCTTCAGGCTTGAGTCAGGAAACTGGAGGAAGTGAGTACAAAATTAAGATTTATTATACATTTTTACAGATTAGATATCCCTTCTTTCACTTCTCATGAAGGCTTCATCTGCCATCTTCTGAGACCTCAAATTCAAAGCAAAGGCTTCCTTCTGTTGAATTTAGACCTCAGAGCTCCCTCCTGCTGGCGTTGTGGACTGGGACAGGTCACCTCTCTGTATTATTTTTGTATTATTTTTGCAGCTTTTTTGTAAGTCTAAAATGATCTCAAAATAAAAGATTTGTTTGTTTAAAGAAAATAAAAAGATGTGGCTAGCAGGTTGCTAATCTTAAGTTTGCTTTGTAATTAATTCCTTTTTAAGGACTTCAAGCTGTCGTCAGAGTCACCTGGGACTGAAGCCACGTTCCCAGCTCCATAGAGAGAACTGAGTGGACATAAATGACTGAGGCACCCTTGGAGAGGGCAGAAAGCCAGGGAAAATTGGGGGTGGAAGCTGAGAGCAGGAGAGAAGACTGGGAGGTGTCCCAAGTGGACTAGTGGATGGTCTGTTGGTCTGGGCTGATGGTCAATTTGATGAGAAGGGCTCAGAGAGTTTGGACCCCTCTGGGCTCTGAGCATCACCATCTTTAAGGATGACTCTAGCTAACTAAAGGATGCACATGGCATAAGCGTTCTAAGAAGGGCAGGAATTTCCAGAAACTGGAATGTAGGGAGGGGAAGATGAGTCAGTGAGAAAGGCTATGCTGAGAGAGACAAACTTGAGATGGAAGAAAAAGATTTGACAGTTGTGAGAAGTAAGTGATGGGTCTGGGTGAACAGGAATTCTCTGGGTTGCTGGAGATCCAGGCAGAAGCTGAGGTCATGGGAGCAGAACAAGAAAGTCCATCAGCACCGACAGGCTCTGAACGCTTTCTTCTGGAGAAATCCTAGAGGATGTACCAAGGTGGCAACCTGACCACAGAACAGGGAAGTTCATCAGCTGTAGAGTGCACAGCTGGGGAGGTTGAGGCTGGAGCTGGGTCTGCTGCAGCTAGGTACAGGTTGAGCCCAACAGGGCTTCTGTGAGGGCATAGTTGTTGACAGCATGTCACCAGCAAAAATTTTAGCTGTTCAGTGGTGTGCAAAATAGATGTCCTGCCCTCCCTCCAGTCTCACCCTGCTCCATCCAGCATGCATATGCCATCCCAAATGCTGTACTGTCTCCCTCTGGGAGGGAGCAAGCACTACTCTAGGAATTACCCATAAAAACACAGAGCAAGCACTACTCTAGGAATTACCCCAAAAAACATACATGCTGAGTGGGTGAAAGTTTGCCATTTTAGGCTATGTCAGTCCGCAGAACTGAAGCCAGATTTCCAAGAGCCTAGCAAGACTGACCAGTCACAGGGTTCAGCCTGGAAGAGACAGGGGAGGATATATGGTTTAGAAAAGGAGATTATGGATAACAAAATATGAGAATAGATCCAGGAGGGCTGGTGGTGAAGCTCCTGCAATGCACAGGGCAGAAGGAACAGGAAGCAAAAGCGGTGACTGGGAGGGTAGCAAGGAGGGGCCAGTGCCAAACATCCTTTAGATGAAGCAGAACCATCACTCCCAAGGTGTCCTAATCCCAGGAACCTGTGAATATGTTATATTCTATGACAGAGGATTTAAGATTGGTAACCAGCTGACCTTCAGAGGGGAAAATCCTCTTGGTTTATCTAGGCGGGCCCAGTGTAACCACAAGTACCCTTGAAGGTGGACAAGGGAGGCAGAAGAGTGAGTGTCAGAGAAATGCCATGGAAGAAGGACTCGACCTGCCATTGCTGGTTTTGAAGATGGAGGAAGGGGCCATGAGCCAGCAAATGCAAGGGGACTTCTACCAGCTAGAAAAGGCAAGGAAACAGATTGCCCCTAGAGCTTCTGGAAGGAACAGAGACCTGCTGACACCTTGATTTTAGTCCAGTGAGACCTATTTTGGACTTCTGACTGCAAGAACTGCAGAACAATAAATTCGTGTTACCACCACTAAATTTGTGATGATTTACTACTGCAGTCACAGGAAACAGAGGCAGTGGCCATCACTGTGTTCATTCACAGGTTCAGCCAGTGCCCCTGGAGTTAACTGCAGGCTGATGAGCGCCACTCCTCCAACTCATGCCACGTCCCGTTTGACCTCAGAGAATCTTGGAGTCCCTGAAGGGCCTGGAGGGCTGTGTGGCTTGGCCTGCCTCTTGGGATGGATGGAAGTGGGCTTGTTTGAACACGGTCAGGATGAGGGGTCAGCCAGGCAAAGGCAGATGGCCAGCCAAATCTGGTGCCAAGCATACAGAGGCAGAGGGCTCCTACCTGGACTCTGGCAGCATCCCTGGAGGCATGGAGAAAGCTGCTGAGAAGTTTCCAGGGAGACGGGCAGGTGGGGCTGGGGAGACAGAAGACAGAACGGAGCCACGGTCCCCACAGAGGAGGTGACCACTGTGTGTGGGTTGAGAAGAGACAGCCACAAGGAGTTTTGGTTTTGGACAGGGTGTAAGAGACCCTGGCCAGTGAGGAGTGGGACGTGGATACGGCATGTAGATGGCATGTGGGGAAATTCCGCAGTGGCCAGAGTTGAATATGGGCAATAGCTGCAGAGGGCCACAGGGACTGGGTTGTGTTTGCTTTGTTTTTGTGGGACAGGGTAAAACTGTGTGTGCTCAGAAACAAGGAGGTGTTGAAGGTGTCATGGAGGGCCGTTCACGGATGGGTAAGCAGCAGGAGGAGGGATGGACCCTGGATGTTTTACTCTGTCACCACACCCATCACACCCCTAGGGCTTTACCTCAGGAGCAGGATTGGACAGGTTCCTTTCAGGGACCCACCAGCCCCCAGGCTGTGGTCCCCACCCTCCAGTCCCCACTTCCCCCAACCAGGTGAAACTTCTTGCCCTTTGGGGCATGGAAACTTCTCTTAAATCATCACACATTCTTCCCCACTCTACTGTTTATGGAATAAATCTCATGTTCTCTCTCCTTCCAGTCCTCAGCCTTCTGGCAATAAAAATGACTCTTTTCTTTAAAAAAAAAAAAAAGAAAAGAAAAATAAACACCCCTTGCCTTGACGTTCGAGACTGATGTTTCTGCTTTGGGTCTGAAAAGTGCAATGAACAGAGAGTTTCCAGAAAATAAATACAAATGGCCTTCACCATATGAAAAGATGCTCAGCCTCACTTATAATCAGAGAAATGAAAATTCAAAAACCACAGTGAGACAGCACTGCCCATCAGACTGGTGGACATCCACAGATGCCCCACACACTACACTAGCGATCTGCAGGGAGCTGGCACCCTCCTACCTGCTAGTGTGCAGGCAGACAGCAAGCACCAGGGCGGGGAATGAGCTACATGGACACTCTCATGCACCAACAATGACATATGGAACAGGGCATTCATTGCAGCCTTGTGACATCAAACAACACAAAGCAGCCAAGGATGTACCAGCCAGGGACTAGGTGAACACACATGGCACAATCCTGCCAGGGAGCTCAAGTGGCTGCAAATCAGACAAAGATGTGAGCAAACCTTGGCAAATGTATCCGCACGGTTTGTTAAATGAAGGAAGTGACATGTAGAACAATAAACAACGTGTATCTTTTTGTAGAAATGTACATTTTAAAGTAGAAGTGTATATATAAAATGTATATATATGTACGTATATGTATATATACATATACATATATATTCTTTGTATTTGCTTGTTTTTGCATAAGAAATACTAATAATACTGATGATAAACACAAATCTAATAAAAATGGTGAAGGAATAGAAGGAAATGGGACTGAGACAGCAGAGGTGGGCACAAGATAGTTCTAGGTATACTTTTTTATATGGTGTTTACTTTTACCATATAAATATCTTAGGTCCTCAAAACAATTTTCAATTTAATTGGGAGTCTGAGCTGAACACTGACTGCCTGTTTCTCTGGCTAGTTGATGGGGTTCACTGTGCTCCAGTGTTCACCCCAGCCCAAGACATGTGGGAGGAATGACATGGCTTGTCAGAAAATGAAGAAAGATTTTGCAAGAAAGAATTTAGAGCCCTCCCCAACCAAGGCTAGTGCCTCCATGTCCTTTCCCATTCCACACCCCAGGCCCAGTTGAACCTCTTCCAATCCAGGGAACATGCAAATAGAGGGAGCAAGCAGGACACACAGGGATCTTTGAGGATTTGGCACAAGTACTTCTATCTTTGGTCTCAGAGTTTGTCCCTTGGATATCAATGCTGTCAGAAGGTTTTTCTCCCTCACCTCTCCTTTTTATGTTCAAAGCTCCAATCCTGACACTTGGTTTCTGATGTGAAAACATCCTACTCTCTAGACTGGTTCCATGTTTGATGTCGGCCCTTTCAAATGTTCAAGACGTGCTTTGCAGAAATGCAGACTCTGCCAGCTTCCCTCTTGTCCATTTCTCTCTGTTCAGTTCTCAGCTGCTGTGGGACTGAGTACTTATAAAAGTAAGGAGGGGGCTCACCCTACACCGTTGCTGAGTTATTAAAGTCATGGCAAATCCAACACATTAACCTGAACTCAGACCTTTAATGTGACTCTTAAATATGCATCACAGCCCTAATAAATGTAAATCAGTCTCGTAATGACTTCTCAGCTGTTTATCTGGAGCATCACTGATTTATATTTTTTTCAATTAACTCATCAAAGGGCCTAGATTTTAATCAAAGACTTCAGAATCTTCTGTGGGGCCAAGTCATATCACTGTCAATGTGAAGGGAAGTCTCCAGTGGCATACCACAGGGCTCTACCCAGTAGAGCATTCCATAATTTAGATGAAGGCATCAAGAAATAAATATCACATCTATCAATTACCCAAAGTCCAGTGGGATAGGTAGATATAACAGATGGCAGAATCAAGGTCACAGTTACCTTAAGTTACCTTACGAGAAGAAATTAATGCACCAACCTGAATAATTATAAAACCTTGTGTATAGAAACCAGCAACTCATTGTACTTGATCAAAGATCATTTACAGAGTGACTGAAGTTTCTCCAAAAGGATAATATGACATAAGTAAATGCAAAACTGCCTGTATGGGTGGATGCAGAGGGCCGTCCCACTGCACTCTGGAGTAGCCATCTGCCCCACTGAGAATCCACCAAGGTGGCTGGCATGCTGTAGGGGCATGTGGGGAACCACCAAAGATGTGCAGCTGTAGAGCCTGGAGAAGGGCTAGTGGTAACACAGCACTGCTCTGAAAGCTCAGGGGTTGTAATGGCCTCTGATTGTTGTGAGGTACTCCCAGGATGAACAGGCAGAATTTGCAAGGGAGGTAAGTTCCTCTTCAATCATAGACACATTTTCCAGGTATTGGGATGATCTATTAATACAAATCTTCAAATTGCATCAAGCAAGCAAATTATAAATGAACTACTCTATATTTTAAAAATCTTAGAAACTTTTGTTTAAATGAAATCTCATCTGGAAGCCTAACATTACACGCCAGATGAAAGTGGGTTTATTCTTCTTAAAACAGAGGTGGAGCCCATAACCCCATTTTTATGGATGTCCCCCACAATCCAGAACACTTGTAAAGGTCTTCTGTAGAAAATCCCCAAATCCCGGTGATAAAGAGGCCACGAACCATGTGTGCTCTTGACTCCTTTTATTTCTCCCTGGCAAATATAACATTTCTGTAATCTAACATTTTGGTTACAACTGACAAGCTGTCAGTTGTGTTGGGGCGTGATGTTCTAACATACTGCTAGAGGAGCTTGTAAGGATGTTTAGACTTAAAAATATGATCTGGAATTGATATCACAAAGTTAAGTTAAACAGTTCAGCTATCAAATTTTATATTCAGTATACACTATATTCCCAGAGTCCCCCAGGATTTGGTTTGGCGCCAGATCTCTCAGGTTTGCTTATTCCTCATCTCTTCTTAGTATCAGGCACGAGACTATTGTCAAAGAACATCTCTGTATAGCCTCTTCCCAGCCACTAGTCAAGTTCAAATGCAAAATCCCAAATAAACCATCACCGGTCACTTCCTGAAATGCCCAGATATGTTGATACTGCCTGGTGTACAGGGTTTTGTGAGGGTAAGTTCACTCTTTCATCTCATTTAGAAAGCTTCTTCTCATCTCTTATCAAATACAAAAGTCTCACTAGTATGGCATAGACTTCTACCATTCTCCCTTTCTTCCATAGAAATATAAATTTTATCTGAGTACAAGATAGCCTCCCTAAATGCTTTCCCAGACTGCCCTGCAAAAAGGCCTGGCCATGAGCATGGTAGATATGGAAAGCTGTACACATGCCTTGTTTCTCTCCCTCTTTCGGGAACAGGAGCATGGATATGTAGAAAGACATCTGTGGCCATGAGGACAGGATCAAAATCCACAGGCAGCAGAAAAGCAAGAAGCAGAGATCTCTGACTCCATCAAGCTGCCATGGATGGCCTGCTCAAGGTATTGAGTGAGAGAGAAATAAATTTTATCTATTTAAGCCCCTTTAACTTTGAGTTTCTTATTTTAATAGTCTAGACTTTTTTCCTCTTACAGCTATGTTTTAAAGTCTCTGCTAGTCTTCTTTCTAATCTGACATTCTATGAATTGTCATTTCTTCTTGGATCACAACTAAAGCTGGAGCAGATGTTACTGAGTGACTAAAGCTAGTTCTGACTTCTGCTTATGGACATGACAGAAAGACAGGAATTGGATTTACTTTCCAGCTTACATACCTAGAAAATCAAACAGAATATAGAACTTTATAACACAAACATAGAACAGTGATTGTTGAGAGAAGGGAACAAGATGAAGTGCATTAGTTTGCTGAGGCTGCCATAGCAAAGTACCACAGGCTGGGGGGTGGGACTCACCCAACAGAAATTTATTTTCTCACAGTTCTGGAGCATAGAAGTCTGACATCAAAGTGTGAGCAGCATTAGTTTCTTTTGAGGCCTCTCTCTTTGGCTTGATAAGGCCGTTCTCTCCTTGGGTCCTCACATGGCCTCCCTCTGTGAGTCTGTATCTTAACCTCCTCTTCATATCAGGACACCAATGATACTGTATTACGGCCTACCCTCATGACTTCATTCAACCTTACTTACGTCTTTAAAGGTCCTACACCTAATGCAGTCACATTCTGAGGTACTGGGGGCTTAGGACTTCAACATATGTATGGGAAGTGGGGAGACAACTCAGCCCATAACACAGAGTGTGCCTAATGAATGCCTAGGTCTATCCTAGAGAGTTTCTAGGCTTAGGTACAAGGAAAGGTAACACAAAGAGAGCCAGCTGAGTTGTAGAGACAGAGGCCAAAGTAAGCAGAATTTGTGGGAGAGAGTACCAAAAAGGAGGGGCTGTACAGAGTGAGCAAGCTCTTGAGGTCTACAAAGGAACCCCTCAAGTCTTTACTTGAGTACCAATCCACGTGAAGGAATTATGCAAGCTGGGGAATGAACCACCATGAGGGAGTAGGCAAAGCAATCCCCAGAACTGACTCGGGACCAGTGGCTTGTGCTCCCACCAGTAGTGAGCAGGAAGAAACCTCCTCATACAAGAAGCCATGAGATCACTCAGAAGTGTGTAGTCTCAGTAATGTGACCAAATTCGTTCCAGAATAAAGCTGTTTGGATAAAGTGCAAACACAAGCCTCATACAGATTAAACTGATTCCAAGGAATTTAACCACTTCTAGGACAAAGCCAAAACTATATGAAGGAATACAACAAACTCCAGCACTCCAGCACTAATGTAAATTTCACAATATCTGGCATCCAATAAAGAATCACCAATCATACAAAGAAAAGTAGTAAAATACGATTCTCAATGTTTTTAAAAAAGTCATCAGTAGAAATAGACACAGAAAAGTCACAGCTTATAGATTTAGTAGACAAAAACGTAAAAACTCTTATTATAACTATAGTCCATAAGTTTAAAAAGGTAAAGGAAAGCATAAAAATGATGGAAAGAGAAATGATAGATTTATAAAAGACATAAATTTAATATATAGAGATGAAAAATACAATATCTGGGATGAAAAATATACTTAATCTCTTAACTGATTAGATGATTCATGAGAAATATCAATGAACTTGAAGACCCAGCAGTTGAAATGATCGAAAATGAACATAGAGATAAGACAGAATACTAAGAGAACATCAGTGAACTGTGGGACAATATCAGTTGGCTTAACACACATGTAATTGAAACCCTAAAATATAAGGAAGGTGGGCAAAAAAGACTTTGAAGACCCTATGAACAAAAACTTTCCAATTTGACAAAAACTGTAAATGCACAGATAAAAGAGGCCCAGTGAGCCCTAAGTAGAAAGAATATGAAAACACACATGCCACCCTCACACACCACACATACATAAATCATAATCAAACTCCAGAAAACCAGTGACAGAGAGAAAAGCTAAAAGCAGTTAGAGGAAAAAAGCACATTACATAGAGACGAACTAAGTTAAGAATGAGGGAGACATCTCATCAAAAACAATACAAGCCATAATATGACAACTTTTAAATACTGAATGAAAAAAAATGTCAACCTAGAATTCCACGTTAGAGGAAGTATCTTTCAAAAACAAAAGCAAAAGAAAGACATTGAGACAAACAAATGCTTAAAAAATGTATTGCTGGCATTCTTGGATTACAAGAAATGTTGACGTTTTTCTGGCAGAAGGAAAACAATACCTGAAGGAAATTCAGATCTAGACAATGGTAATTCAAATTTGGAAATGGTAAATATGTAACATAAAAAACTGTTTTTCTCTTGTTAAAAAACATTTTATAAGATAATCAATTGTTCAAAAAAACGTCAAATGTATTGTGGACTTTATAACATATATGGAAGTAAAATACATGAAAACAATAACACAATGGCTGAGATGGGTAAAATGGAAGCACACTGTAATAAAATGCTTAGAAAATGTGTGAAGTGGTATATTGTGAAATGGAAGCGTATTACGACAAGGTGCTAACAAAATATGTGAATTGGTACAATATTTATGTTTCATATCATGATAATTTAATAATTAGTGATAATTAAAGATGTATATTGTAAACTCTAAAGAAATTACAAGATATTAAAACAAAGAAATATGCCTCTTAAACCAAAAAAAAAAAAAAAAGAAAAGAAAATGGCAACATAAAAAATACTAAATTAATCCAAAGGAGTCAGGAAGAAAAGGAGAAAAAAGAAACAATGAATGGATGAAACAAAAAGAAAATTGCAAGATTGTATATTTAAATTCAATTACATTATTGTAAATGGCCTAAAACACTCCAATATTAACATGCAGAGGTCATCAGATTGGATTGAAAAGATTCAATTATATGCCATCTAATAAACACGATTTTAAAAACATAGATATAGCTACATTAAAAGTAAAAGGGAAAAAGATATATTGTGAAAACATGAATGAAAAGAAAGTTGAAGTGGCTACATTAATGTAAAACAAAGCAGGTTCAGAATAAATAATTTTATCAGAGATGAATGGGGTCATTTCTTAATGATAAAGGGGCCAATTCATGAAAACTTATTGATCTTAAGTGTGTATGCACCTAATGACTGAGTTCCAAAGTATATGAACCAAAAAACTGATGGAACAAAAAAGAGACCTACAGGTCCCCTAGTCAGTAAAAGGGCAAATCTACTGTAATTTCAAAATGTTCTTTCAGCAATTGATAGAACAAGTAAGCCAAACTCTATAAAGATACAGAAGAATGTGGTTCATATATACAATGAAATACTACTTGTCAATGAGAAAGAATGAAGTCATGCCATTTGCAGCAACGTGGATGGAACTGGAAGGTATTATGCTGAGTGAGATAAGTCAGTCAGAGGACACGTATCATGATTTCACTCATATGTGGACCTTGAGGAACTTAACAGAAGACCATTGGGGGAGGGAAGGGGAAAGAAACAGTTACAAACAGAGAGGGAGGGAGGCAAACCACAAGAGACTCTTAAATACAGAGAACAAACTGGGGTGGATTGGGGGGGGGGGAAGGGGAGAGGGAAAATGGGTGATGGGCATTTAGGAGGGCACTTGTTGGGATGAGCACTGGATGTTGTATGGAAGCCAATTGGACAATAAATTATATTTTAAAAAAAGATACAGAAGACTTGAACAACACTATCAGGTTGCTCTAACTGACATATGTATACTCCACCCAACAACAGCAGAATACATATTCTTTTCAAGTGCACACAGAACATTCACCAACATGGACCATATTTTTGACCTTAGTAAATGTAAGGGGGTTGAAATCATATAAAGTATTTTCTCTAACCACAATGGAATTAAACTATCAATCAATAATGGAAAGATACTTGGAAAATCCCCAAATATTCATAAATTAAACAACACACTTCTAAAACACTCATGGCTCAAAAAAAGTTTTCAACAGATTTACAAAATATTTTGAACTTAAAAACATAAAAACACGTGAAAAATTGTGAGATGCAACTGAAGCATTGGTTAGAGGGAAATTTATAGCATTAAACACTTAGAAAAGAAGAAAGTTCTCAAATGAATGATTTAAGTTTCTGCCTTAAGAAACTAGAAAAACAGGAGCCAATATATGGAAAGTTATCAGGAAGAAGGGAATGAAAATAAAAGCAGAAATCAGTGAAATAAAATGTGGAAAAGCAACAAAGGATTTCAATAAAACCAAACGCTGTTCTTTGAAAAACAAGGCAGATTGAGGAGTGCAAAAAGAGAGAATTCACAAATTATCAATATCAGAAATGAAAGCAAGGACACAATCATAGATTTTATAGTCATTAAATGAATAATAAAGAGGTATTATGAGTAAAAACCGATGCCCCAAAATTTGATAATTTAGAAAAATTTACAAATTTCTTGAAAGACAAAACTACTGTGTCTTTCTACTCAAGAAGAAATTGATAAACTGAATAGTCCTATATCTATTTAAGTAATTGAATCTATAATTAAAAACCATATCACAAAAAAATCAGTTCAGAGGGATTCACTGGTGAACTCTATCAAACATCTAAGAAAGAATAATACCAATTTTAAACAGACTTTTCCAGAAAATTGAAAAGCAGGGTTATTTCCTAACTCATTCTATGAGGCTAGCGTAACAATGATACCAAAACCACACAAAGATATTGGGAGAAAAGAAAACTGCAGACAGGTATCCTTAATAAACACAGGTGCAATTTTTTTAAATTTAGCGAAACAAATCCAATCATATATAAAAAGGATAGTATGTCGTGATTAAATGGTGTTTATCCCAGTAAAACATGATTTATTCAACATTCAAAAAAATCAATGCTATTCACCATATTAACAAACTAAAAGTGTGAGTGACATTAGCATCACTAGCAGAACAAGACATTCCTCCTTTTTGTCCCCTTTTTAAACAGCTAATAGACATACATCCATGAATCGAAAAGCCTTTCAAGGAGTTATGAGAACTAGCACCATATGTCAGGGGATCCTGGGGGAGTTTTACCTACTTGTGCATGTGGTAATAATAGGTAGACAGGCCTTGGTGCAGGTTGTGGATCCAGAGGAGCCAGAGGAGAAAGTTTTGAATTATTATTCAATTTCTTAAATAAGTATAGGACTATGCAGTTTATTTTTTCTTCAGTGAGCTACCATTCTTGCTGTAGTTGGAAAAAAACCTAAAGAGTGCTGACCTGGGCAGATACCCACAAATGGAATAAAATTTGCAGAAGTCCTGACTTCCAGAGGGAGATTCCAACATGCCATATATATATATATATATATATATATATATATATATATATTGCAGTGGAGATGGTAAGAGGAACCACCCTCCCTGCCCCACCACCAACTAAAGGCAACACTGCATAGTGCTGAGTGATTTGGCAGTGATGACCTCTCCTCAAGGGAAAAGGAGTAAGTGGGTGTCCAGTTACCCTGGCTCTACAGGACACAGCTAGGGAAATCTGTTTCTCTGTAGCAGCACCCATAATACTAGATAGGGCCTCCATGACTGGGGGTAGGGAGGAGATTGGGAAAGATAAGAATGCCAAAGGGCATTACAGGGATGAGGTTTCTGCTGCCTGCACTCAGGACTCTGGGAGTACCTCACTCAAGGATCTCCTCACTAGCTTTGTGGGCACCCCCCAAAGCCCAAAGTGCTAAACCCTCATCTTCTACCACTATGCAGCTAGATTCTTGTATGCCTTCCTGGGTACAGAAGCAAAAGCCAGTCCCATAAATCAACTGCTATTAGAAAAGCAGACTAGGATCCGTGGGCAAAGGAGAAAACACAAACTTCAGCTGTAGGGTTACCTTCTGGAAAACCTAGAATGTGGAAAAAACCACCAATATAATAGCACCAATGAACAGTACACCCCATCTGAAGGCAACTAGCAGGTATTTAAGGTGACGCTACTTCAAATGCACAAGTAACAGTGCAAAACTACAAGGAACATGAAAAGTTAAGGAATCCTGTCATCATCAAAAGATGACAGGAATTTTCCAATAACCAAGCCCAGAAGCATGGAAGTTTGCTACCTAGCTGATAAAGAATTCAAAATAGATGTTTTGAAAAGACTCAGTGAGCTACAAGAAAATTCACAGAGACAGTTCATTGAGATTTGGAAGGAGAAACATATTTAAAATGAGATATTTATCAAAAAGATATAAATCATAACAAAAGAAAAAAACAGATATTCAGGAGCTAAAGAATTCAGTGAAAGAAATGAAAAATATGACAGTGAGCACCTGCAGCCAAGTGTAGCAAAAGAAAGACAGAATAAGTGAGACAGAGGACAGGAGCCTTGAAATAGCCAGTCAGAACTTTTCCAAAGAAGACATCCAGATGGTCAACAGACACATGAAAAGATGCTCAACGTTACTCATCATCAGGGAAATACAAATAAAAGCCACACCGAGATACTACCTCACACTGGTCAGAGTGGCTAAAATGAACAAATCAGGAAACTACAGATGCTGGCGAGGATGTGGAATCTTCTTGCACTGTTGGTGGGAATGCAAACTGGTGCAGCCGCTCTGGAAAACAGTGTGAAAGTTCCCCCCAAAATAGAAAATAGAACTATCCTATGACCCAGAAATAGCACTACTAAGAATGTACCCAAGGGACACAGGAGTGCTAATACATAGGGGCACATGTACTCCAATGTTTGTAGTAATGCTTTCAACGATAGCCAAATTATGGAAAGAGCCTAATGTCCATCAACTGATGAATGAATGAATGAAGAAGATGTGGTTTATATATACTATAAAATACTACTTGGCAATGAGAAAGAATGAAATCTTGCCATTTGCAGCAAGGTGGATGGAACTAGAAGGTATTATGCTAAATGAAATAAGTCAGAGAAAGACAGACACCATATGATTTCACTCATATGTGGATTTTGAGAAACTTAACAGAAGACCGTGGAGGAGGGGAAAGGGAAAAAAAAGTTACACAAACAGAGAGGGAGGGAGGCAAACCATAAGAGACTCTTAAATACAGAGAACAGTGCTCACTTTGGCAGCACATATACTAATATTAAATACATAGAACAAACTGAGGGTTGATGGGATGTGAGAGAGAGGGGAAAGTGGGTGATAGGCATTGAGGAGGGCATTTGTTGGGATGAGCACTGGGTGCTGTATGGAAGCCAATTTGACAATAAATTATATTAAAAAAAAAAAAAGAAATAGCCCAGTCAGAGAAAAACAAAAGAAAAAGAATGAAAAGGAGTGAAGAAAGCCCATGTAATCTATGACATTCTACCACAAGAGCAAATATTAAGAATAATATGGGTTCCACCAAGTTTTCTTCTCTAATTATGGTGACTTCACCCTTCTTTGTGTTAAGATGAGAAAGTATCTAACTTTTCTTATTTCCTTCTCTGTCACTCCTCTTTTACCAGTGTTGTTATTATGAACTGGAATTTTACATTCAGAATGTGTGATTAATAATGTGTCTTTCATCATATATTTTTCTCATAATATTGTTTTAGATGTTTTCTATATTTTATAGACACTTTAATGACTGTTAACCTATTTGTAATAGGTTGTTGAGTTATTTTATTTCACAGCTTGTGAGTTTCTTATGTTGACTAGTTTTGTTTGTTTACTGCAGTATTTTAAATGTGTTTTTCGCTAGGAATGTGATAAACTTGTTGATATTTACAAATATCTTGTGCATGGCATTTTTAAGGGAGATTATAGTAATTTTATCAAAAGGAAGCTGGCAAGCTTTGTTTTGGCAAGATTTGTTCTTAAAACTGAAATGATGATCAAGGATCAGTTTCAATACCATTTATACGAAATGTCCAGAATTGGCAAATCTGTAACAGAGAATAGATTAGTGGTTCCCTGGGGCTGTGGGATGGAGGAGATTAGGTGAGGCTATGTGATATTGTATGTGGCTTCTTTGGGGATAATGAAAATATTATAAAATGCATTGTGGTGATGGATGCATGACTTTATCAATATACCAAAAGTCATTGAATTATACACTTGGGGTTGATTCTGTGGTTTGCAAATGATATATCAATAAAGATGTACAAAATGAATAAGATGATTTTTTAAAAAAGAATCATATGGGTTCCAGAAGGAGAAGTGAGGGAGAAGGAGAGATAAAGTTTATTTAAATAAATAATAGCTGAGAACTTCCCAAACTGGCAGGAGACTTGGACATCAAATTTCAAAGAGCTAACAAATTGTCCTGTTATCTCAATGCAAAAAGACATTCTTCAAGACACTTTATAATGAAACTCTCATAAATAAAAGATTTTCAGAGTTCTGAAAAGCAGTCAGAAGGAAAAAAAAAAAAGAGATTGCAACCCTACAAAGGAACCCCCATTAGGCTATCAGAAAATTTCTCAACAGAAACCCTATAGGCCAGAAAGAGTGGAATGATATATTCAAAGTTTTGAAAAATAATTGCCAGCCAAGAATACTCTATCCAGCAAGGTTATCCTTCAGATATGAAGAAAAGAAAAATACTCTCCCAGACAAACAAAAATTGAGGGAGTTTATCACCAGTAGACCTGCCTTGCAGGAAATGCTGGAAAGAAAACAATGATCAGTAACATGAAAGAATACAACACATGGGTAAAGGTAAATATATAGTCAGACTTAGAAAACTCTAATTCTGTAATAGGAAGGTATGTTACCCACTTAATTATAGTATAATAGTCAAAAGAAAAAGGTATTAAAAATAATTACAGCTACTGTAATTTGCTAACAAATATATAATATAAAAAGAGAAAAATAGTAACATCAAAAATGGGAAATGTGAAAGTTTTTTGTACATGATTGAAGTTAAGTTCCTATCAATTTCAAATGTATTGTTTCATCTATTAGATTTACCACCACAAAGCAAAAACCTAGAGTAGCTGTACAAAGGATTTAAAAGGAGGAAACAGAGCGTATCACCACAGAAAATTACCAATTTACAAATGTAGGCAGAAACAGAGAGAAAGAAACAACACAGAGCACAAAACAACCAGAAGACAATTAAGATGACATTAGGGGGTTGCCTGTGGGCTTCCGACTTCGGCTCAGGTCATGATCTCACAGCTCTTGAGGTCAAGCCCTGCGAAAGGCTCTGTGCTCACAGTTCAGAGCCTGGAGCCTGCTTCAGATTCTGTGTGTGTGTGTGTCTCTCTCTGCCCCACCCCACTTGTGTTCTGTCTCTCTCTGCTCTCAAATATGAATAAATGTTAAAAAAAAAAAAAGATGGCATTAGGCAGTCCCTTACATAGCAAGAATAACTCTACATGTAAATGGATGGAATTCACCAATCAAAAGGCACACGGTAGCTAAATGGATAAAAAATAAAAACAAGACCCAACTATATGTTGCCTACAAGAGACTAATTTCAGCTTTAAGTGCACTAGTAGGCTCAACGTGAAGGGATAGAAAAAGATATTCCATGCAAGTGGAAACCAAAAGAGAGCAGGGGTAGCCATACTTATATTAGACAAACTAGACTTCACAAAAATGGTAACAAGAGACAAAGTAGTCATTATGTAGAGATAAAGGGGTCAGTTCATGAAGAAGACCATATCATAAATATCTTATGCATCCAACACTGGAATACCTAAATATATTAAGCAAATATTTATAGATCTGCCAGGAGAAATAGACAACAATATAATAATAGTAGGGGACTCTAATACTCCACTTTCAGCAATGGATCCAGACAGATTGTGAATATTGAACCAGCCCTGCAGCCCAGGAATGAATACTACTTGATTCATTTGGGAATCAAAGTAATGTTGTCTTCATAGAATGAGTCTGGAAGTTTTCCTTCCCTTTCTATTTTTTTGTAACAGCTTGAGAAGGATAGGTACTTACTCTGCTTTAAATGTCTGGTACCATGTATCCCCTCTGACCACAATGGTAAGAAACTAGAAATCAAAAGTATGAAATCTGGAAGATCTACAAATATGTGGGAACTAAACAACACACTCCTGAAAAATCAATGGTTGAAGAAGAAATCAAAAGGGAAATTTAAAAAATCTCAAAACAAATGAAAATGGAAACACAACATACCAAAACCTATGAAATGTCACAAAAGAAGCTCTGAGGGGGATATTCATAGGGATAAATGTATACAGTAAGGAAGTAGAAAGAATTCAAACAAACAAGCTAACTTTACCTCAAGGAACTAGAAAAAGAAGAACAAACAAAGTTAGCATAAGAAAGAAAATAAAAAAGGTTAGAGTGGAAATGAATGAAATAGAGACTAGAAAAATATAGAAAAAATCAGTGGAACTAATAGTAGGTTTTTTGATATGATAAACAAAATTGATAAACCTTTGCTAGACTAAGAAGAGACAAGACTTAAATAAATAAAATTAGAAATATAAGAGACATTACATCTGATCATTCAGAAATACATAGGATCATAAAACATTACCATAAACAACAAACTGTTCAGCCGAGAGGAAACGGACAAATTCTTAAAAACACAGCTTGCCAATACTGTATCAGGAAGAAACAGAAAATCTGAATAGACCATTAATGAATAAGGAGATTGAATCAGTAATCAAAAACCTTCCAACACAGGAAATCCGAGGACCAGATGGCTTCACTGGTAAACTCTAACAAACATTTAAAAAAAGAATTAACACCAATCCTTCTCAAACTGTTCCCAAAATTGAAGAAGAAAGAAAACTTCCAAATTCATTTTACAAGGGCAGTATTACCCTGATACCAAAACCAGATAAGGACACTACAAGAGAAGAAAATTATAGATCCGATGAATATAGATGTAAAATTTTTTTAACATTTATTTATTTTTGACAGAGAGACAGAGCGCGAATGGGGGAGGGGCAGAGAGAGAGGGAGACACAGAATCTGAAGCAGCCTGGGGCTCCAAGCTGTCAGCACGGAGACCAACGCAGGGCTGGAACTCACAGACCACGAGATCATGACCTGAGCCAAAGTCGCCCACTTAACCAACTGAGCCACCCAGGCCCCTAGATGTAAAAATTCTTGACAAAATGTTAGCAAACTGAATCCAACAGCACATTAAAAGGAGTACACGCCATGACCAAATGCAATTTATCTCTGGGATACAACATATGCAAATTAATAACTGTGGAATACCACATTAATGGGATGAAAGATAAAAATCCTGTGATCACCTAAATGGGATGCAGATAAAGGATTTAGCAAAATACAACATCCTTTCATGATTAAAAACTCTCAACAAACTGGACACAGAAACATACTTCAACATAACAAAGGCCATGTATGACAAACCCACAGTAACATTATATTCAACAGTGAAGTGTTGAAAACTTTTCCCTAAGATCAGGAGCAAGATAAGGGTGCCCACTCTCACCACTCCTATTCAGAGTAGTCTGGAGGTAGAACTGGAAGTCCTCCAGAGCAATTAGACAGGGCAGAGATAAAAGACAACTAAACTGGAAAGGAAGAAGTAAAATTGTCATTATTTGTAAATGATATAATCTCATATGTAGAAAATTCTAAATATGCAACCAAAAAAGGAAACTGTTAGAACTAATCAACAAATTCAGCAAAAGTGTAGGAATTAAAATCATTACACAAAATTAGTTGTGTTTCTATGCACTGAAAATGAAACTGAAAAAGATATAAAGAAAACTATGCCATTTGCACTAGTTTCAAAAAACCAAAATACTTAGGAATAAATTTAACCAAGAAAGTGAAAGAGAAAGAATTGGATGAAGGGGGTCAAAATGTACAAAGTTCTAGTTATGAGATAAACAATTACTGGGCGTGTAATGTATAGCATGATGAATACAGTTAACACTGATGTACGGTTTTTTGAAAGTTAAGAGTGAATCCTAAGGGTTCCCACCACAAGGGGGAGAGAGAAAAGCATTGTGTGTGCGCATGCATGTGAGTGTGTGTGTGTGTGTGTGTGTGTGTGTGTGTGTCTATGAGATGATAGATGTTAACTAAACTTATTGTGGTAATCACTCCACAATATATGAAGGTTAAATCATGATGCTGCTCACCTTAAACTTACACAGTGCTGTATGTCAATTGTATCTCCGTAAAACTGGGGAAAAAGGGAAATATCTAAATAATGAAAACTACAAGACTTTGATGAAAGAAAGTGAAGATACAAATGAAATTTATCATGTGTTCATGGACTGCAATAATGAATATTGTTAAAATGTCCATACTATCTAAAGCCATCTATAGATTCAATAAAATCCCTACCAAAGTTCCAATGGCATTTTTCATGGAAACAGAAAAAACAATTCTAAAATTTGTGTGGAACCACAGAAGACTCTAAGTAGCCAAAGCAGTCATGAGAAAGAATACAGCTGAGGCATCACACTTCCTGACTTCAAACTATACTACAAAGCTACAGTAATTAAAATAGTAAAGTACTGGTACAAAAATAGACACAAAGACCAATGAAACAGAATACAGCGCTCAGAAACAAATCCCTGAATTTACTAACATATGACAAGAAGCCAAGAACATTCAGTGGGGAAAGGATACCTTTTTTGATAAATGGTGTTGAAAAACTGGATATCCACATGCCAAAAAATGAAATTGGACACCTATCTTTCCCCACTCAAAAAATTAACTCAAAACTGATTAAAGATTTAAACATAACACCTGAAACAATAAAAATCCTAGAAGAAAACATAAGGAAGAAGCTCCTTGAAATTGGTTTTGGCTGTTATATTTTAAGATATATATTTTTGCTACCAAAAGCAAGGTAGCAACAGCAAAAACCAACCAGTGGGGCCACATCAAACTTATAGTTTAAGATATATATTTTTGCTACCAAAAGCAAGGTAGCAACAGCAAAAACCAACCAGCGGGGCCACATCAAACCTTAAAACTTACACACAGCAAAAGAAACGATCAACAAAATGAAAAGTCAGCCGGGGCGCCTGGGTGGCGCAGTCGGTTAAGCGTCCGACTTCAGCCAGGTCACGATCTCGCGGTCCGCGAGTTCGAGCCCCGCGTCGGGCTCTGGGCTGATGGCTCAGAGCCTGGAGCCTGTTTCCGATTCTGTGTCTCCCTCTCTCTCTGCCCCTCCCCCGTTCATGCTCTGTCTCTCTCTGTCCCAAAAATAAATAAACGTTGAAAAAAAAAATTTAAAAATGAAAAGTCAGCCTCTGGAATAGGAGAAAATATTTGCAAACCATATATGGATAATATCCAAAGTATATAAGGAACTCCTACAACTCAGTAACAAAAAATCAAAAAATACAATTAAAGATGGGCAATAGAAATAGATATTTTTCCAAAGAAGATCAAATGGCCAACCAACAGGTACATGAAAAAAATGTCAATATCAGTAATCAGCAAGGAAATGCAAATCAGAACCACAATGAGATATCCCCTCACACCTGTTAAATGGCTGCTTATCAAGAAAACAAGAGATCACAAGTATTGGTGAAGGTGTGGCAATAAGGGAATCCTTGTACAGAAATCGGGAATGTAAATTGGTTTCAGCCATTACAGAAAACATTATAGAGCTTCCTCAAATAGTTAAAAAGAGATCTACCATATGATCTAGCAAAAATAGAACTGTCATATGATCCAGCAATTCTATTTCTGGGTATACATTCAAAGGAAATGAAAAGAGAATATTGAAGAGATATCTGCAATCCCATGTTCACTGCAGCATTATTCACAATAATCAAGATATGGAAATAGCTTAAGTGTCTGCCAGTGGATGAATAGATAAAGAAGATGTGGTGTATGCATATATATAATGGAATATTATTCAGCCATGAGAAAGAAGGAAATCCTGCCATTTGTGACAACATGAATGGACCCTGAGGGCATTATGCTAAGTGAGATAAGTCAGAAAGAGAAAGACAAACAGTGTATGATATCACTTATATGTGGAATCTGAAAAAGCTGTGACCTTCTAAAAACAGAAAGTAGAATGGTGGTTACCAGGGGCTAGGGACTAGGGGAACTGGGGAGATGTTGGTTTAAGATGCAAACATGCAACTAATAGATGAGTAAGTCCTGGAGATCTAATGCACAGCATAGAGATTATTGAGAACATTACTGTATTATAAACTTCAAAGTTGCTAGAAGACTAGTCTTAATTGTTCCCACAAAAAAAGAAATGATAATTATGTGATGTGACAGAGGCGTTAGGTAACACTACAGTGAGATTTATGTCACAGTGTATAAACATATCAGATCAACACATTGTATACCTTAAACAACTTACACTATGTCAATTATATCTCAATAAAAATACATTTAAAAACTAGGTTAAAAGGGAAAAAATGATCATTTCAATAAATAAAGCATTGAACAAAATCCAGCATCCATTCCTGATCAAAACAAAACAAGGCTAAACCAGCATCCTTTAGGCTTCAGCATGGATGTTAATTCCTCTGGAAAAACTGTTTGAGGCCCCACCAAGTCCAAACTGGGCATGCCATTTACAATCTTCAGTAGCATCCTGAGCTTCCTCCATCAGAGTCCTCAAGCAACAGAGCTCTGAGCTCTACCTTCTGGCTGAGTCATCATGCCTCAAACTTCAGCCTGCTATGTGGCTCAAAGGAGCCACATGGATATCTGGAAGCTGAATAAATGGATAAATTTATAGGCTAAGATTTACAAAACATTCCTTAAAGAAGAATAAAAAATAATTAGAAGACCTGTTTCTTACATGTGCTTATTTAAAATGTATGATCTACCAAATTCAAAAACAAAAAGAGATAGAATAAGATTTATAGTAAAAACACATACACATGTAAACATAGAAGTTAATTTTTTAAGCTGTTGGAAACCTTACAGTTAAAGCAGGGAGATAAGTGTACCAGGAATTAAGGACAAGCTTATTACTCCTATGAGGCACTACATTGAACTTTGAGCTCCCTAGTACCCAAAGCAAAAACAGGAAGATCTCAGAGGTGACTGTAGAATTCTCACTGGCTCATAAAGGAAGGCAGTGCCTGATGAGCAGCAGAAACAAGCTGCTTATAGAGATAAAAAGTTACTCAGGGAAGAATTATATGATTGCCATGCCAACAATTGGGAACCTTTCAGATAGTAATACTACCTACAGATATATGCTTGCTAAATTGATCTGTGCATTCAGCAAGCCCCCCACTGAGCATGACAAGAAGAGTTTGTGTTGCACAGCCATGGATACCCATAAGGAATGGGTAGAATGGGTAGAAGGCTGTGTGGAATGTTGATTTTAAAATGGGCTCTGGAGGCCGATGGGAGAGACATGATGTGTGGTCTGTTGACCACAGAAGATCCACTACCTAGACAAGGCAAGGCAGGGTTTGAGGAGCTGCCGCATTCCCCCAAGAGCAGTAGGTAGGATGGCCTCTGAACTGCATACAGTAGGGGTGCATCCCAGCTAGGTCAGGGAGCCACAGGTAGAGGAAGACCAAAGCACAAGAAACTTGTCTCATAGAGGAAGGATGTCAAGGATTAGGTCAGTTCTTCTGAAAGTAAATAGGTAAATAACAAGTTAATAGATCTTGTGTACTTATTGTTTAAATAATATATACTGTGCGAACTCTCAATATACTCTCTCTCAACTTCAAATTCACCCTTCATCACCTACTCATGAAAATTAAGATGGGCCCTTTAAGTATTTTTTCTTTGCCAGCTGGCACAATATTAAGTTTTGTCAGTTGAGAGCACTGGGAAAAGGCGTTCTCCTTCCAAGTTCCAGCAGGCTCCTTACAGCACTTAGGTCGCTGTGTAATGGAAACACCTCCCTGAGAACAGCCTTCCTGGCCCCTCTAAGGTGGATTTCCAGCAGGTTTCCCATGGTGGCACCACAGAAACCATGCTGTGAGCCCTGCAAGGACTGTGGGCCCAGGGCGCTCCTTCTCAGCCCCAGCAGTAGTGGCTGCTCCTTGTAGCTGCTATTGCTATAGACTCTGGCATTTTCTCTGCTTCTTACTATCCAAATTCTCTTTAATTCTATTACAGTTGGTAATTCTTCATATTAAAATTTCCCTATTCATTGTGTAGTTTCTCTCTCCTGACTACTTCTGGCTGATATAGCATCTGTTAGAAACATTTTCTCCAGCTATTAAAAAAAGTCTTGTATGGAGCTCACAAACACCATTTTTAATGCCCACAGATTGACATCATCCATCCAGCTGACAGCTGAGTGGACTGTGTGCCAGACTCTCAAGGACACAGACCCTGACCTGAAGGAGTTTGTGATGTAATGAAAAGCTCAAGCACATAAACCAACAATAAACCATCTAGGCACTCTGATGTAGGAATATATTTTGTGGGAGCTCCAAGAAGGGAGTCCTGTCAACATCAGGACCCTGCTGGTCCAGCTATTCTGTCTCTCCCCCAACCCCAGCCAGCACACCTGCTCAATGCCCCAGCACTGTACACTTTGACCCCTGCACTGGGGGTCAGCCACCCCCTCTCCACAGGATGAGGAGAGCTCAGGCCCAACTGGCTCCCAGAACCTCTGCAAATCTCTGTCTTTGGTTCAATCTCCCAGGACAGCCCAGGTCCCTAGGAGTAAGCTGAGGGTTGGACAAGGAACATTTGTGTGTGCATGCAGAGGGGATGAGGGGCAAGTTGGGGCTGTTGGGCAAAAGATCCACAGTCCTGTGCATATAGGACCCTTGGTCTGAATAGAAACGGGAAGGCACTGGTGTCCATTTGTGCTCCTGCCAAAGGCACCAAATCATCCTGAGCCTCTCCCTAAATCCATATACCCACAGCACTGACTGCTCTCATATCTCCCTGCCTTACATATGGTTGATATGCCCTGCCTCCGTCTCCCACCTGGGAAATTCTTCTCCCCTGCTCCACCTCCCTACCCCAGTAAGATTTGTCAAATAATAATAAAAAAAAAAACAAATACATGCTTAGTAAGGACTTTATTCCAAGGATTGTTGCAAGAACTGGAGATAGAGACTGTTGCAATAGGGAGAATGTTCTGTTCATAACATCTGTGTAGCTCAGGGTTAGGCAAAAAGGGCAACCCCAAGGGCCAGGGAACCCATGTGGAAGCCTCTGGAGATAGGTTTGAGCAACTGGACAGATAGTGTTCCATCAGCCAGACAAGGGTACCCAGGAGGAGGAGTGGGAAGTGGACACGAGGAGGCCCATTTGGGACTGCTGAAAAGTTGGTACCTGTGGGCCACATAGGTAGTATTTCCAGCAGATGGTTAGAAATATGGGTCTGGTGCTTGGTTGAGAGATGAAGGCCACAATACAGATATGGCACCACCGACATGTGGCTGAAGTGAGCATACACAGGGGGACTGAGGAGAGGAAGGGGAAGGAAAGCTGAGGACAGAACACTGGTGACATCATCTTTCAAGTGATTAAGGGAGCAGGTCCAGTGCAGGAGTGGAGGAGAAATAGGTGAGAACAGGGCTTAATCTTCCTGACTTTGTCTCAGCATCTTGAGAGAGATGATAGAAACAACTACCTTTTGGACCATTCTAAGGATCGATGAAACAATTATGGCAACATAATGCACCTGGATAGTGTCTCACACTTCATTACATTAAGTAACACACAGGTCCAAGGCTCAAGAAAAGCAGGGATTTCTGCTCATTCATTACTGTTACTCCTAAAGGCACTATATAGACAGTAGAGCCTCAGGAAGATCTGAATGGGTGGCTTCTTCCTCATCTGGATGTGGGCCTGGAGTAAACCATTTGGCAAACGGGTCACAGTCCTGTCATCCAAAAGGAGAGATGCTAATCTGTCCATCTTAAGTCATCAGAGAAAACTATCAAGATCAACAATTTATCTAAAGCTAGAGATTATTTTTATGGTTGGTCTGTCATTGCTTTTGCTTATGCACACCAGGCACTATTTATTTATGTATTTATGTATTTATTTAAAGTTTATTTATTTTGAGGGGGAGGGGCAGAGAGAGAGAGAATCCTAAGCTGGCAGCACAGAGCTCAACAGTAGGCTTGATCCCATGAACTGAACCGTGAGATAATGACCGGAGTCGAGATCAAGAGTTGGATGCTTAACCAATTAAGCCACTTAGCTAACCTCCACAAGGCACTATTTAAGGTCATATGTGGCACTAAAGTATAAAGTAATCACACATCTTGCTTGTACTCAAATGATAGATTTCTAAAAGAGATGGGAAATTTTCCTTAAGTCAGTCATCTCTGAGAATATCCTATTATACTTAGGCACACTCTTTAAAACCTCCCAAGTATTTTCTGGACAGTCTCAAATGATTTGCTAGATCTTCACCTCTTTTAAGTTGTCATTACCTACTTTGACACTGGGTAACCCCTACCTTTATTCAGAAATTAGCACAAAACTATTGCTGCTCATTAAGAAGACAGCCATCCTAAGAGCATGACCAAGACACACCGCCACATGCAACTCACAGTGATTATTTAGCAGCACCTGCTGGTGGGAATCATAAACACCCTGGATTTGAAATGGAAATTTTTTTAGTTATGGCAAACTGTATATACTCTCACTAGGAACAATCTAGCACTGAAGGAAGATTTTATTATTTTTTGTTATTGTTGAATGTGGAGGGGGAAAAAATGGCCCACGTTTAAATGGATGGTTCTAAGATGGAAGGATTTGAAAACTCGATACACCAATGTACACTGTGAAGTGTGTGCAAATGTGTGAACTGGGGTCCACAAAATGAATGGCAATACAGTGACCTATCCTTTTTGTTATTGTGCTATTCTTTGTATCTTTAAAAGAAATATTAGACACATTTTTCCTCTTGGAAAATACAGTTGAGTTTTATTTGCATCTGCTAGTCAAAAACAGAAAAAACATCTATCTTCTAAAGCAGAAATTTTGATGTGGAAATATTGAAAATATTGATCAAACCATGTACCGAGGCTGTCCAATGGGATGAAATGGGTGTGACATAATGTCTGCATTCCAGTGATATTCTCCACTCAATGTCACATTCACTTATTTTTTTTTTACAGAACAGCTTTAAAAACATTTTTTAAAAAGAAGCTCTTAGCAAATAGATATTGATAAGTATTAGAGTGATACAGTGTCATAGGAACTATGAATTCACTAAATTCATGCAAACACAAGTTCTAACCACTACCATAAAACACCCTTTACTATGACCAAATTAGAGAAAAGGAGATCCTGAGAGGAGCTTTCAAAAATTTCCCATGTACTGATATTCCTGAAATCCCATCAAACTTGTTCGAATCTTGAAGAGTTTTGTTCTTTATGCTTCTTTTTAAAGTTAATATTTTTGTCTATGTGGGGTAACACTGTTAAAACACTGAAATTAACAACTCTGCAATAAGAAACCAGGAATGAACAGAAATAAGTGAGGAATACAGTGTAAGCCCTGCAGAATATTACCTGGCTTTGGCAGGGGGAGATAATCTGCCCTCTTTCTTTAGGTGTCTAACCTAAGGGACATTATAAGTGGTTTTCAGTTTCCAGATGCCCAAAAGAAATTACCCTCAGCTCACTTCTTCCTGGAGACATTCTATTGACAAAGCTGTGTTGGTGTGTAAGACTGTCAGAGCCAAGTCTTGTGGGAAAGACTTAGAAATGCCTGTTGTTGTTGTTGTTGTTGTTGTTTTGTGTTTTATCCTGGAGCAGACGCGTGTTACAGCAGGAGACAAGGAGGGTCAGTAACACCTTCCCACCTGCTTCCTTAGTCAAATAGGCATACAGACATTAGAGCAGTCTGAAAATTACTAAAAGCAACTGAGAGCTCAGAGGGCACCAGAATAAGAAACTGTATATGAACCAGTGCACTGAAATATCTAGGACCAAAAGTTTCTTGTTTTTGTGTTTTACCTGATTGAAGTCAGGTGAGTTGGTAGTAGATATAATTCTGAAAAGACCTGCACACATCAGCACTGCTTGGGGTGGGGTGCGGGGGCGGTGATTCTCCCGAATTCTGGGCTTCATTTAACAAGCTCATCTGGCTCTCACATTTAGTCTTTGTCAGCAATAAAGGTGACATTTTGGCCTCCAGCTGCCAGTTTTACTTTTCAATTTCTTTCAGAACTCAGGTGAGGAAAATGGGGGGCTATTTATCAGGCCTCAGAATGTGCTACTTTCCCTCCCTCCCTTCTTTCTAAACACTTGAAGTACTGCAGAAAGCGTACATATAAATGCACAGCCTGACAAATTTTCACAAAACAGTAGCACCCATGTAACAAACACCAAGATCAAGAAACTTACCAGGACCCTGGAACGTTCCCCCAGGCCCCCTCCCGTCACCATCCTTACTTGGAATAACCGCTATTCGGACTTCTAGCCACACAGATTCAATATGGGTGGGTGTTGTGGCTTGGTGTCTTGTGGGTTTGTTTAGCTGTGCACTTGGCTTTACACTTCTAGACTTGGCAGAATTTAAGATTTAGGGAGCCTGCTGCTTTTAATTTATGGGTAACAGCTACTTGTAGCTAAGAGAGGCAGGAATTTCAGCAAGGGTCAGAAGTCTCACTTGGGTCTCACGGGGCTAAAATCAAAGAATTAAATCAAAATCAAAGCACAGCTGAGTTCCTTCTGAAGGCTCTAGGAGAGAATCCGTTTCCTTACTTTTCCCAGCTTCTGCAGGTGCCCTGTGCTCCTTGGCTGTGACCCCTTCTTTTGTCATCAGAGCCAAGAGTGGCTCTTCTCTCTGACCTGTTTCAGTGGTCACATCTCTCTCCGACTACAGCCAGGAGAGGCCCTCAGCTCTAAAGAACTAAGTGATTAAACTAGGCCCACCTAGTCTGGAGAATCCAGGACCATCACTGCAGCTCAAGGTTGTACATCTATTGTCTCTTTTGCCAGCTCAGGCTACATATTCCCAGGTTTGGAACATTAGGGCACAGACATCATTGGTGGGGGGGGGGGGGGGCGGGGAGAGGGAAACACTGTTCTATTTACCACAGGGAGAGAAGTGAAAGAATGCTTTCCTCTTTAAATGTCTGGTAGGATTCTAGGGTGAAGCTATCTTGGCCTAAACTTCATGAGGATTTTAATTATGGATTATCTCTTATTATGAAATTTCCTATTAATTTTTTATCAGTAAGCTATTTTTAAAATGAATTTATCATTTCTTCTGTATTTTCAAATTTATTGATGACACTTTAATGCCTAACAGGATCTGTAGTGACATCTTCTTCATTTCCATTGCTTTTGCCTGTAACTTTTTAAGAAAAAATATCAGGCTTATTGAGGTATATGGAATATTTCCACCACTCTAAGAGATTTCCTTGTGTGCATTTGAAGTCAATCTTCCTCCCTCAGCAGGCCCAGCAACTACAGCTGATTTCTGTCCCTATGGTTTTGCTTTGACAAAAATGTCACATAATTGTAGTCATATAGCCGTTTGTGTCTGGTTTGACTTAGCAAAGTACTTCTGGATTTATTCATGTATCTACATGTATCAGTGTGCCCCTTTTCATTGTATGATGAACTACAACTTGTTTATACATTTATCAGTTGATGGACATTTGAGTTGTTACAAGTTTGGCAGATTATGGAAAAAACTGCTATAAACATTTAAATACAGGTCTTTGTATGGACAAATATTTTCATCTATCTTGAATACATTTTTTAGGACTGGAATTGCTGGGTTTTATGGCATGGCAAGTAGAACAATGTCCTCCTAGAGATCTGAATCCACAGAACCTTTGAATGTTAGGTTGCATGGCAGAGGGAAACTAAGGTTGCTAGCCAGCAGATGGGGAATTGCTGCTAGTGGGCCCCATGTAATCACCAAAGTCTCTTAAGGTGGAAGAGGGAGGGAAGAGAAAAAGGTCAGACTGAGGCCATGTGAGGATTCAACTCACCACTGCTGACTCTGAAGATGGGGGAAGCAATCATGAGCCAAGGAATATGGGCAGCTTCTAAAAGCAGGAAAAGGCGAGGATTCTCCCCTAGGGCCTCCAGAAGGAACAGATCCCTGGCCACACCTTGATTTTAGCCCTGTGAACCCCATGTCAGCCTTCCAGCCTCCAAGAATGTAATACAGTGTTTTTTAAGTCAATAAGTTTGTGGCAACTTGTTATAGCAGCTGTAGAAAACTAACACATATGGTGAGGGAACAGGAAGCTGGCCGACTTTCCAAAATGACTGAACCATTTTGCATTCCCACCAGCAATGCAGTGTTCTAGTCATTCCACAACTCCCCACCTTCATTTTCGTAATGTCAGGTTTGTTGTTTTCAACTCTAGCCATTCCAAGCCTCTTTCCTTTCTTCTTGGTCATTCTTCCCTTGGTTTTTTAATCTTAATATATCTTTTTAAAATACAGGAAATTTGGATTTTTTTTCTATTTCATTAATTCCTGTTTTCATCTTTATTATTTTGCTTTGGGTTTAATTTACTATTCTTTTCCTAACTTCTTGAGATGAATGTGTACAACACTGGTTTTCAGCCTTTTTTCCCTCCTAATACTAGCATTTAGGATTATAAGTTTTAGCCTTTTTTCTCTTCTAATGCTAGCACAGCATGGAGAATTACAAATTTTGAGCCTAAGCATAACTTTAGCTGTTTCTCACAAGTTTTGATAATAGGTTTTCATTATCATTCAGCTCAAAATATTTTTCAAATTTCCTTTTTGATTTCTTCTCTGACCCATGGGTTACTTAGAAGTTTATTTGTTAGTTTCCAAATATATGGGAATTTTTGTTACTACTGATTTCTATCTTAATTATATGATGATCAGTCTACATGTAACTCCTTCAGAAGGTACTCAGGCTTACTTTGTAGTCAAATGTCCTGGTCAGTTTTCATAAATGTTCCCAGTGGGCCTGAAAGCAGTGTGTGTTCTGTGATTTGGGGTATACTGCTCTATAATTAATTGCTCACCAGGCCAATGTGGTTGAATGTTTTCTTCAAGGCTCCCATATTTGTACTAATATTGGTCCGCTTGGTCTATCATATACAAAAGATGTATGGAAATCTCCCAGAGTATGGATTTGCATACTTCTCCACATATTCTCATCAATTTTTGCTTTAAATATGCTCACAGAGGCTGTAATGTACATACAAATTTGTTGTTATATATTCTTGTATTTGAAGGTCTATCTCCAACAATACCTTTGCATTAAAGGTTTTTTTTAATATATAGAAAATATAGCTACACATTAGCTTTTGGTTAGAGTCTGCATGATGTACCTTTTCCTATCTTCTGTCTATGAAGACAGAGAAAATTTCAGGCCTCTCATAAAATGATTATAGCTGATTTTTAAAGACTTTGTCTAAAAAAATTATAGCATGTAATCAATGTGATAACATATTTACTTGGGTCTACCATCTACCATATTATTAAATGTTTTCTGGTTGTCATACCTGTTTTATTTTCTTTGCTTTCTTTTGAATTATCATTTATTAGACTAGTATTCCCTCTGTCAGTTTGAAAGTTACATACTTTACTGTGTTTACGTGCACTCTTACGAAGTCTCATGTTACTGGGCTGACTGGGACTCATTCTCCTCCCAGTTAATGGAAGAACCTTAGATGACTTGATTTATCCCACTCCCCCAATTTATATGCCACTCTAGTCTTGTGTTTTAGTTTTCTGTATATTTCCAACTCTTTAAGACATTATCATTGTTTTGCAGTCATTATTCATTTAGATTTATCCATTTGGTTACCACTTCCATTACCATATATACCTTTCTGCATCCGTATTTTTTAAACACTACTTATTTATTCTATTACACAAGAACTGCTCACCTGTTTTCAGTATGGAGGTTCCTCAAAAAATTAAAAATAGAATTACCCTATGATCCAGCAATTGTACTACTAGGTGTTTGCCCAAAGGATACAAAAATACTGATTCGAAGGGGCACATGCACCCCAATGTTTATAGCGGCATTATCAACAATAGCCAAATTATGGAAAGAGCCCAAATGTCCATCAACTGACAAATGGATAAAGAAGATATGGTATAGAATACTACTTGGTGATGAAAAGGAATGAAATCTTGCATTTGCAACAACATGGATGGAACTAGAGAGTATTATGCTATAAAAATAAGTCAGTCAGAGAAAGACATACATTATTTCACTCATATGTGGAATTTGAGAAACTCAACAGATGAACACAGGGGAAGGGAAGGAAAAAATAAGAAAAACAGGGAGGCAAACCATAAGAGATTCTTAATACAGAGAACAAACTGAGGGTTGCTGAAGGGGAGTTGGGTGGGAAGGAGGATGTGTTAAATGGGCTCTGGGCATTCAGGAGGGCATTTTTGGGATGAACACTGGATGTCATATTTAAGAGTTCAGGTTCTACTCCGGAAACCAAGACTACACTGTAGTCTTGAATTAAAAAAAAAACTTTAATTAAAAAAAAAAAAAAAAAAAGAACTGCTCACCTGGACTGCAGTCTCTCTACTGAGTCACCCTGCCCAAGCCAGTTCCAGCTCCTCCAATACATCTTTTCTGTCAACTCTGGAGGAATATCTGACCATGTGAGGTCAAATCTTTCCATGGCTCCTACTGCCTGTGGGATTGGGTTTATAAACTCTTTCTTGATCTGTCCCCTAATTCTAAAATTTCATCCTCACTCTTTTTCCACATCTCCCCTATACTCTCTACTCATAGTTAGCTATTTTCTAGAGTACACAGATATTATCAAAAACATGCTATTCCTTGTACCTGAATTATGGTTCTCCATTCACATATCTAAAAAACTGCTTCCAATCCTTCAAGACCCAGTCACTTCCCTGAGTGCTTTCTGGTGTTCTGTGGGTGAGATAAAAGCCCTTCTGAGACTACTCTATGCGTAAATTTGCTCTCTTGTCTTGTTACTGTTCTGGTTGCTCCATTAGAGCATGGCTAGCCTTAACCATGTGTATGCCTATTTCCTAGCCCAATAGGAAAATGGGGCCTAAACTGAGTTCTTCTTCAAAAAGGGGATAATAGTCCCTGTAATGTTTTTTTCCCCCTTTGTGTTTTTCTGAAGCTGAAATCATAGTCTATGTGAAAAAGCTTTAAAGATCAGACAAGTATGTAAAGATTAATGGTTGATAATGAGGTAATTGTTTCACATGCTTTATGGAAAACAAATTACCAAAACATGTCTAGCTTTATTTTGTTCCCAGGGAATTTATTAATTCAAGCTTCATTGGATCATAACTCACTTTGTAACCCTGCATCTGGATAGTGAAGAATAAATCAGGTTTGTAAGAAGAACATGAACATTATAGTGTATTTGTTCTCAAAACTTTTGAATCTCAAATAAATGAAATAAATTAAAGATCACATTGTCAGTTGAAGCACATGTGGTGAGTCTTGCTTACAGCAGAGTCAGTAGTAGTAATAAATGTCTTCAGAGTCTTAGGCAGGTTTCCATAATCTTTTCAACTAGAAAATTGAATAATTTTTTTTTAACATTGCCAACAACCAATCTGGCATTTAAACTTACTTTATTAAAGTTGAGGATAGCTGTTTAATACATAGTTTGATATAATAAAACTACAGATGACCAGCACTCACATCACATAATTGAGCTTCCAGGATGACACTCCCCTCAGCTAACGCTCAGTGCTGTGGCAGTGGATGGGCTCTGTACGACAGGCTACCTGCCCTCAGGGACTCACGGGCTCTCCTGCTCTCACCTTCCAGCTGGGCTCCGTACAACAGGCTACCTGCCCTCATGGACTCAGAGGCTCTCTTGCTCCCACCTTCCAGAACCTGGGCATTACTGATCCTGAGAAGAAAGTTCAGAGCTTTTTCTGTGATACTTAAAACTTACTTTACTAATGTTTTAAAAACCTAAGAGACATTTGTGAATTTCAAATGCAAAACTGGAATTTAAGGTGTTTGTTCTGATAAATTATGCTATGAAATGAAAGGTTTTATTTGCAACTTATACAATTTCATGAAAATATACACTGCTCAGAATCTGACATAGGCTAAGTAAAACATTTTGTTTTCTGAAAAATACTGGTAATATACACCTCTGTCTTAAAATAATTCAAACACATGATTAAATGAACTAATTTTGACAAAATGTTTCTTTAAGATGACAGTTTGCAAAAAGAAAAGTTAAGGTAATTTTAAACCAATTTTAGTAAATACGTAAATATATTTTATTTGTCAAGAGGATATTTTATTTAGGATATTCAAGTACAAAAGTGAAAAATTATATACCTATCTATGACTGTTAAGAAAAAGTTAGAAGGCATCCAATTGTTCTAAGAATACTATGAAGGCACTGAATTCAAATATCTCAATATATGAGTTATCTAAATTTTTATATCTTTAATATTCAGATGCTGACAGATATTTTCTTAAGAAATATTTTTAATAAGACAATTCAACCTTATGATTTTTTTTCCCTGGAAGACAGTTTTAAACATATAAAATATCCTAATGAAACAGAGTGGCAACACCCCAGATTCAAAGGTACTCATCACTAGAAAAGGGATTTATACCTGGATGTTATTACTTTCAAACATATCTTGCTCCATCACAACAATACTTCAACCACAATAAGGTATAGTGAAGCATAGAAGGCCATCATGTTACATAATTTCATACAAAAGCGTAGGATCATGTTATCAATTGGATAATGGTACAAAAATTAAAAACTTCTATAAAACTATTAAGAGATTAGAGCTTCAGGTATATAATACATTTTAAAACATATTTCCCAAATTTTACCTTTGGTATGTACAAAAAAGGAGTTCCTCTTGGAATATAAATGCAATCAGATAGCCATACAATGAATGAGTTCTGTATTTTCAATGTCACTGACACTTTGCTCCATGGTACAATGCATGTAAGTGACAATAACCAGGCAGCAGGAAAAATGATCTACATTCATCACAAACCAGCAACTTGAAAACCTCTAACAACAGTGAATATATAAGTGATATCATTCACTGTGGCTTATATATTAACTTTATACTTAAAAGCATTTAAGTGCCATTTGTGGCCATTTGCCAGATATAGAATAAGTGATACAGAAAATAAAAACAGCAAGAAAATCAGAGCATACTTCTAACATTTTAATAACTTTTGCTTGTGATGACCTTCTATGATCTGGAACCTTTGTTTTACATAAAATTGGAGCTGGAAAGAGAAAAAAAACCTTTTGATTGGTACAATAAAAAACTATATAGGAAATAAAAATTATTAAAATCATTAGTTTTACAAAGCTTTTACAGAAAGAGCAAATATACATCTAATATACTATAGGATATCTAGCTATGGGACTTTGGAAAAGAAAAAATAAAAATACCTCATCAAACTCTATTTTCTTGAATATTAATTCTTCTGAGCTCTCAAAAAACTATGGGCTTTGCCCTTACTTTATAAACAAGAACACATACTAATGGTTGTTAAGTGGAGCAGGGTGACAATTTTTACAAAGCAAATGTAAGCTGTCTTTCATACATGGAATAAACTTGGGGAATCCAATTTTAGTAACACTGGATTAAGATGAAAGGATAAGAAGGTAAAAGGTCCCTTAACTGTACAATTCAAAGCATATCTTAAAGCAGTAATAAACTATATTTATAGCTTATCTTTTGAAATTCAATTATTGAATAAAAATAGCTATTAAAAATCATATACATTTTTTTGACAAGTAATTGCATGCCCACTATATAGCAGGCACTGTTATAGGCTCTGGACATGGATGCATCAATGAACAAAACAAAGATCCATGCCCTTGTAAAGTTTATATGGAAGGATCACACATGAGAATTCCTTCCTTCTTTCTTCTCCCCAAACTATAAAATCCACAGGTCGGCTAAATCCACCAAAACCCTGTGGATTTACTTCTCCATAGTTTAAAAATTGGAAAGTCCCCATGGTCCAATGTTAGGTTTCCCTAATTATTTGAAGTCACAATATTCTGAAAATGCTGGGTTTGAAATAAGATATGATGATAAAATTAAATCAGAAATGTTGCTCTGTGAGGAACATAAGGAGAGCTGGATGCTGCCAAAACAGAGGCAGCTGGAATAAACTAAGGCAAAGAGTCACAGAGAAGCACTCTCAACAGAACAGGTTAATGATGAATTTCAAGAACAGTCAACTAGGCAAAATGACAAGGGCATTTTAAGTAGGAGAAATAAAGAACATAAAATATAGAAAAGAAAAAAAAACTTATTTTCTAAAATGTTGGTAACTTTGATTTTAACACATACCCCAAACCTATAAGCCTTGAGATTATCATCCAAATGCTACTCATGGCCACCCCATTGTACAGGGGCCCTCTCTACCTTCCTCTGCATCTTTACGTCCACCATTGATTTCACAAGCTCTGACATCAAAGCACAGGAGTTCAAATCGATAGCCTGGATCCCTTATTAAAATAAAAATTCTCACAAAATCATTATCAGTAGAATTTGTAAAATAAAAAAAGAGAACCTAAGAATTCGGTCTTTTATCAAGTATTACTTCTATGATTCACCTACAAAGTATATACATGAAATTCAAAATATATATAACCAACGGTAGGTAAGTCAGAAGTTATTAGAAATACAGGCTAGGTGACAAAATAAGAGCAGCCATTCTTCCCCCCAGGTAGCTGACCCTTTCTACATTATGATACTTTTTTTTTCACTCATTCATTTGCTCACCTTGGCAAATATTTACTGAGCACCTAATATGTACCAGGTGCTGTTCTAGATGCTGCAGAAACAGCAGTGAAGAAAAGGGACAGGTCTCTGCTCTCAAGGAGCTGATATTTTAATCACAAGAGGTTGACAAGGAATAAGGAAACTGGTAAGTTCAATGAAGATCAAACAGGGCAATGAGAAAGAAAGTAATGGAGGAATGGGGCCACCAGAGTCAGGGAGTTGGGGATGGCTTACTTCTTACGGTCTTTGTCCTTCTTCAGGTTGCTGCCTGATGCCATGTAGGACTGGTTCTGGTATATCTCTGAAGTAGCTTTCTTTTTTGAGAAAGCGATTATTTCTTCTTCCAAGAGTCTTCTCTTTTCTTCAAGCTTCATTCTCTCTTCTTGGTGAACTCTTTTAAGGTGCTCAAATTTAGCCTGTAGCTGTAAAAGAAAGGTGCAGTTCCCATCAACAACACATTGTGGCAGCACATGCACAGGAATGTTCTCCGGCTTAGCAACAATTTCTAACACTAACCTACACAGCAATCTACAAGTTTTCCTGATGTCTCGAAAGTTCATGCTTTAAGGAAAAATGTACATATGGAACTGCCTTGGTAACTTTAATTATAAATGAGTTCCCATGATGCAAAAGATTCATGAACAAAAACACATAATAAAAAAAATACAGTCTCATGTAAAATCCTGTTTTTTTTATTCTAATTTTATTTTTTCATTTTTTTTTAAACATAATTGATTGTCAAGTTAGCTAACATACAGTGTATACAGTGTGTTCTTGGCTTCGGGAGTAGATTCCCATGTTTTTAAAACATTTGACCTTTTCTTAGAGTTTTCATTTTCTTGTTCTATATATTTCCCTGCAAAGCCTCTTCAAATAAAACTCTCTAAAATCCATGCTTAATAAAAGTGAGGGACACAAATTACAAAAGCAAGTTATTTTCCAAGTAAAGATACCAAATATAGTGAAACTGTTAAAAGTTCTATTGGTAATCCTGCTTGGAAAGTGTCAATTGTCAATTTAAATCAAGAACCTTAAAAATCTATTACATTTTCCCACAGTCATTCACCTTCTTGAAATCTAAGCTAAATCAAGAAATCCTAAATTGAGTAAGTTTTATTCATAAAAATAATCACTGTAGTTGAGTTTACAGCATAATGGAAAACATAGCCCACATCTAATAAAGTCAAAAAGTAAATTTGTGCTAAATACACTCAATGCAACCATTAAAATGAGTTTGTAAAAGTTTATAACATTATAACATGATATTTCCTTGGTTTGTTTATCTAGAAAAAGAATCTAGGGACTTTAGTGGATCCTATATCAATGAGCCGCGTGTCTTGCCTGCCAAGAACACACGCACAGCATCCAAAATCTAGATAAAAAAGGTAACTTTTTGAATTCCCTGGTCTAGTTAGATAACGTTTAGTATTTTCAGTTCTGGGTAGCATTCATATAAAAAAGTAGGACTTGGTTTCTAGAAAAGATGGCATATAAGAAACTGAAGAGCTAAACTCCATCCTAATAAAAATTCACTGTTCCAAATATGGAAGAGGCTGTCTTGTGCGCCAGTAAATCCTGACAGGAGATGTATTTAAAAGGAGACAGAACAGGATTGAAACAGATTAAGTAAAATTCTTCTTCCCTAAAATGCTTTTATTCCTGAGGATGGCATTTCAGAGAAGCATCAGTTCATTAGTATTTGCTTATTTCATAGTTCCTGCTTTTACAAAAATTTATGTGTGTGTGTGCATGTGTATTTAAAAAGTGGGGTTCATCTAGTTGTCATTCAAATCAATGGTATACATAGAGTCACAACTGAGTATGTGTGTATCTTCTATAAATGTGGGAGAGGAGCTGAGTAAAGCCTGGAAAGACAGGATACAGGAGTGGATTTAGATTATGTGTATAGGAGTGGATTTAGAGGACATGTATAAAGACATCTCTGATTACTTAAATGCATACTCAATATGCATAGTTAAATATCTTGAAAGGTTATAGACTACTTCATAGATCATTCATGAAGTTGACTAAAAATTGCAGAAATACTGCAAAAAGAAAAATGTTTTAAAAAGGGAGGCAGAGATAGGTATGACTATTATTTACATAATGTGGAATTCACAACTTTTGACAGCAGCAGTCTATTCCATGTACATAAAGCACTCACTTATGGTTCCACAATGTAATTCAAACATATTTCAAATACTCAGAAGCAGTGTTTACAAAAGATATAGCATATTGGTGGTACTGTCTTAAGGGCATTGGTGAGAAGTTATCAACAGCACAGAAGGTCTCCTGTTTTTTTGACCCTGACTCTAAAGTATTAATGATACTGGCTTTACAGTATTAAAACTAGCCATGAAGTACCTTGTAACATTAATAAGAGAGGCCCAGAATCTACTGCCTATAATGCTATATAGTTAAAAATTTAGGGAGCACCTGGGTGGCTCAGTCAGTTAAGCATCCAACTTCAGCTCAGGTCATAATCTCATGGCTCATGAGTTCAAACCCCGTGTTGGGTTCTGTGCTGACAGCTCAGAGCCTGGAGCCTGCTTCGAATTCTGTGTCTCCCTTTCTCTGTACCTCCCCCACTTACACTCTGTCTCTCTCTCAAAACTAAATCAACAGTATGGAGGTTCCTAAAAAAATGAAAAAATAGATATACCCTATGATCCAGCAATAGCACTGCTAGGAATTTACCCAAGGGATACAGAAGTGCTGATGCATAGAGGCACATGTACCCCAATGTTTATAGCAGCACTTTCAACAACAGCCAAATTATGGAAAGAGCCTAAATGTCCATCAACTGATGAATGGATAAAGAAGATGTGGTTTATATATACAATGGAATTCTACTTGGCAATGAGAAAGAATGAACTCTTGCCATTTGCAGCAATGTGGATGGAACTGGAAGGTATTATGCTGAGTGAAATAAGTCAGAGAAGGACAGATATCCTATGTTTTCACTCATGTGGATCTTGAGAAACTTAACAGAAGTCCATCGGGGAGGGGAAGGGGAAAAAAAAAGTTACAGAGAGGGAGAGAGGCAAACCATAAGACACTTTTAAATACTGAGAACAAACTGAGGGTTGATGAGGGGGGAGGGGAAAGTGGGTGATGGGCATGGAGGAGGGCACCTGTTGGGATGAACACTGGGTGTTGCATGGAAACCAATTTGACAATAAATTGCATTAAAAAAATAATAAATAAATAAATAAATAAACATTAAAAAATTAAAAATAAAAGTCTATAAAGGATCTACTGACAAACAGTCTTTCTCTTTTTCTTTCAACCATGTGATTTGAAATTCAACCCTGAATTTTCAATTTCCTTTTAAATAATACACATTTAAACAAGATAATCTTGTATCGGATTTTAAAAATTAAAAACTCAACTATAGGGGCGCCTGGGTGGCTCAGTCGGCTAAGCATCCAACTCTTGATATCAGCTCAGGTCATGATCTCAGGGGTCATGAGATTGAGCGCCACGTCAATGTGGAGCCTTCTTAAGATTCCTCTCTCCCTCTACCACTCATGCTCACTCTCTCTGTCTCTGTCTCTGTCTCTCTGAAAAAAAAAAAAAAGAAAAAAAAAGAAACAACTCAACTGTAAACCACTTCTACATCTTTTCTCCTCACTGGAAAAACTAAGAATCATGATATATGAGAATTAAACTCTTAAATAGTTTCACTCTACTTCTATCTTAAAGATGAATCTACTAATGAAAAAAAAGTCAGCATCCTCATTTCCTGCTCATTACAACTCTTTCCTCAATTTTTATACTTAAAAATAACTCAAAACTAGGGAACTATTCTTGGACAAAAGAGACTAAGCAAACAGAATACCCGAATGTGATATGAGACCTACAACTGAATTCCAGTTCAAAAATAAAAAACTAAAAAATCTGTAAACAAATAAAAGAAAAAAAACAATAAAAGACCATCTTGGACAACTGGGGAAATGTGACTGTGGACAGGAGATCAGGTGAGATTATGGCATTCCCATTAATTTTCTTAGGTGTAATACTAGTACAATGGTTATGGAAGAAAATGTGCCTAACTTCAGAGATGCACACTGAAGTGCCTAGGGATAAAGTGTCATAATATCTACAACCAGCTTTCAGATGACCAGGGAAAAATGGACACCCCTCTCTCCCAGATGCATACACACACACACACACACACACACACACACACACACACATATATATATATATATAAAATAAAGGTGGCAAAACACCCATTGCTAAATCTAGGTGTGGGGAGAGACATAGGTAGGTACCCTTACTTTCACTTTCCTGTTCGAACTTTTTCAAAATACAAAGTTCAAATTCAAATTATAAACAAGAGATATCAGACTATTAATTTTATAAAACTACTTACAAGTATACTTGAAAAAATAAATTTGTAAAAATATAAATAATTCAGAAAATCTTGTATTATCAAGTTCACTTGTATTAACATTTTTGTCTTAGAAATTCCTTTTTGAACTCATCCTTTTTGACTCTCATCTTGAATGTGGCCATTTACTTAAAAGTAGCCATTGTAGTTAGGTCTACAGAAAATAGTTTAACTCAAATAAAACTAAAAGTGTTGCTTGAAGAACTAGAAGCAAACAAAACTATGGAAATAACTGCAATGTTTGTGTGTGCATGTGCACATGTATGCCAAGGTTATCCAAAAGTGATTTGACCACCTGACTGGTCTGGAAAGCCTGAGTTCAAACTCAGAAGAGTTACTTAATTGTTTTCATAGTTACCTGTTTCATGGCATCACCCCAACAGCTCTCAAGAACTCTCAAGAAAGGTTTTATTAAGCCACGGCTAAAACATTTCTGGTTCAAAGTTAAGGTATTTATTCCATTAGACATTCTTTCCTGCTTTGCTGAAGATTAGTTGACCATAATTTTACTATTAGGTATTTACCCAAAGGATACAAAAATACTGATTCAAGGGGTACATGTTCATAGCAGTGCTATCAACAACAGCCAAACTATGGAGAGAGCCCAAATGTCCATCGACTGATGAATGGATAAAGAAGCTGTGGTATGTGTATACACAAACACACACACACACACACACACACACAGCCTCAAAAAGAATGAAATCTTGTCATTTGCAACAATGTGGATGGAACTAGAATGCATCTACTAAACAGCGAAATAAGTCAATGAGAGAAAGTCAAAAAGCATACCATATGATTTCACTCATAAGTAGAATTTAAGAAACAAAACAGATGACCATGGGAAGGAGGGGGAAGAAAAAGAGACGGAAACAAACCACAAGAAACTCCTAACGACAGAGAACAAACTAAGGGTTGATGGAAGTGGGTGGGAGATGGCTAGATGGGTGATGGGTATTAAGGAGGGGACTTGTGATGAACACTGGGTGTTGTATTTAAGTAATGAATCACTGAAATCTACTCCTAAACCAATAATTGCACTGTATATTAACTAAAGCATGCATAAATAAATAAATAAATAACAAAGTTAAGATACTTAAAACACCTCTTAGTGACCTAGTCCCCTTGGAGAACCACTTCTAATGGAAGACGATTTGCTCAAAAAAGCCAAATTTTTATTTGATTTCAGATTTTTAAAAGTCTGTATCCAAAGACTATGTGTTAAAATAGCTACTTTTTAAAGAACAATAAGTACTCTCCAAAAGCATCTCAGCTAAATTTTTGAGATAAATCTCTCAAACAGGACACCTAAAAAACAAATGCAGATCACATCAAACCAGTGTACTTGCCTCTCTTTCAGCTTCTTTCAATATGGCTTCTTTCTCCTTTACTCGCTGCACAAACATCTGCTTCATTTCTTCTTCCTTCCTCTGACGTTCACCATAAAATTCATGTCTTTTGGCTTCATAGGTCTCTTGAAGACTACAAAGTTATTTGTGGTACTCTCATGTTAAAAAGCGATGTAGGAAACTTTCAAACAGTCAAACATCTTGGATTAATCCTCATAAGTATACCATACTTTCCAATACCCTCTTACACACAGCAACCCAAAACATGGCATTTCCTATAGCAATGAGACATAAAAAGCCACCCGTGACACAGCTAACAGAGAGTACTGGACTTCTGAAATCTCTGCTTTTTATAAGCCCTTTACAAGAAGTATTCTAATTTTACCCCAACTGAATTCCTCTTTCAGTCTTTGTTAATTGGCATCACTGTGTCTGAAAACCTTCAAGTCTTGAAGTCATCCTTGACTCTACCCTTACCTTACCTGATCACCAAAGTCTGGGAGTTCAGTCTGTGCCCCTGACATCATTTCATTCCAATCTTCTGATTTTTACAGATATCCTAGCTCAATCTTGGTCATTTTCTGCTTTCACTATTGCAATATCATAACTGATTTCTGGGCTTTTAGTTCCTCTTTCACTTTCTTCTTTCTTTTCACTCCTAAGATTTTCCAAAAAGGTCCCACAAATCTCATCTTTTTTTCCATTGCACTAGTTATGTTATCTACAGAATAAGGTCCCACCTCCTTTAAATAGCACTCAAGAAACTTCACAAGCTGGCCTAATTCTACCTTTCCAGATTCATCTCTTTTAAAACAAAAAAACCTTTATTTATTTATTTTGAGAGAGAGAGAGAAAGAGACAGAGACAGAAAAAGAGAGAGATGGGGGAAGGGAGAGAGAGAGAAAGGGAGAGAGAATCCCAAGCAGGTTCCCTGCTGTCAGCACAGAGCCAGACGAGGGGATTATGAGATCATAACCTGAGCTGAAATCAAGAGTTGGATGCTTAACCAATGGAGCCACCCCAGATGCCTCTCCAGATTTGTCTCTTAACAAACAAATCTAATGCCCTAAGGTTCCAGTCATAACAGCCTACTCGTTGTTCCTAAAACACACCACAAATTTCATGCTTTAGCTTATGTGTCCCTATGCTTCCCATGTTATTGCCCACCTCTCAATCCTCATTCTACCCATCTAACCTTCTACTTCTCAAGGTCAAATTCAAATGCAACTTCCTCTCTAAAGCCTCCCCTAGTCTCCCCCATTGGAACTAACTGTGCCTTTGAAGCATTCTCATGGCACTTTGTACCTTTTCCTTGGCATTTATATCCTATCTGCCTCTCTCTTCTAATAGATCATTATCTTTGTAACGTGACTATACAGCAAAGCTCTCTAGACATTTCAGTCTCTTAATAAATGTTCATTTGGTGACAGAAATTGGCAGAAAGTAGAGCCAGATTTAACCAACCAGAGAAAGGACTGTACTGGAACACTATGCCTAGCTGCTCTTTCTTACTTATAGCATTTCAGATGTACTTCTTATACATCAGAAATGCCAAGCCCTTCCATTTCAGCTCACTATGAGACTATCCTAAAGATTTAACAGGGAACACAAATGCACCTTCCAGCTGTGCTGCAGTGAGAAATTTCTACTGCTTACAAAAAAAAACTTTACATCTAAATAGATATAAAATGTGATAAATTAAGGCATTTTACAATCTTAAATGTTGTAACTGGAGAAATAAATCTTCCAAGTATAGAATTTTAAAAGTTCATGAAGAAATAGAGTAAGAAATGTTGCATAACAGCTATTATGGCTTATTGTGTGTGGTATGCAAAGCAGGTGTTCTGAGGAGGAAAAGATCCTAAACACTTTCTTTAAAAGCAAAATGTACAAACTGCCCTAGATAAGCACATAAATGTCCCAGATTTCAAGAACATTTTACTTTTTACCAGGCTTTTTGCTTTTCTGTGGTTGTTCTCGTCTTATTTTTGTTCTTTAAACACTTTTTTAATTTTTATTTATTTTTTTAAATTTACATCTAAGTTAGCATACAGTGCAACAATGATTTCAGGAGTAGGTTCCTTAATGTTCCTTACCCATTTAGCCCATTCCCTCCTCCCACAACCCCTCCAGCAACCCTCTGTTTGTTCTTCGTTTTTAAGAGCCTCTTATGTTTTTGTCCCCCTCCCTGTTTTTATATTATTTTTGCTTCCCTTCTCTTATGTTCATCTGTTTTGTATCTTAAAGTCCTCATATGAGTGAAGTTGTATGATATTTGTCTTTCTCTGACTAATTTCGCTTAGCATAATACCCTCTAGTTCTATCCATGTAGTTGCGAATGGCAAGATTTCATTCTTTACTCATTCATTACTCCTCATTACTTGCGGAATAATTAACGAATTATTCTTTATTATTTCATTACTCCGCATTACTTCTGGAGTAATACTCCACTGTACATATATACTCATTGTGGTTTTGATTTGTATTTCCCTGATGATGAGTGATGTTGAGCATTTTTTCATGTGTCGGTTGGCCATCTGGATGTCTTCTTTGGAGAAGTGTCTATTCACGTCTTTTGCCCATTTCTTCACGGGATTATTTGTTTTTGGGGTGTTCAGTTTGATAAGCTGTTTATAGATTTTGGATACTAAACCTTTATCTGATATGTCATTTGCAAATATCTTTCCCCCATTCCATCAGTTGCCTTTTAGTTTTGCTGATTGTTTCCTTTGCTGTGCAGAAGCTTTTTATTTTGATGAGGTCCCAATAGTTCTTTTTTGCTTTTGTTTCCCTTGCCTCTGGAGTCATGTTGAGTAAGGAGTTGCTGTGGCCAACGTCAAAGAGGTTTTTGCCTGCTTTCTCCTCGAGGATTTTGATGGCTTCCTGTCTAACATTTAGCTCTTCATTCCATTTTGAGTTTATTTTTGTGGATGGTGTAAGAAAGTGGTCCAGGTTCATTTTTCTGCATGTTGCTGTCCAGTTTTCCGAGCACCACTTGCTGAAGAGACTGTCTTTATTCCATTGGATATTTTCCTGCTTTGTCAAAGACTAGTTGGCCATATGTTTGTGGGTCCATTTCTGGGTTCTCTATTCTGTTTCACTGATCTGAGTGTCTGTTCTTGTGCCAATACCATACTGTCTTGATGATTACAGCTTTGTAATACAACTTGAAGTCTGCGATTATGATGCCTCCTGCTTTAGTTTTCTTCTTCAAGATTACTTTGGCTATTTGGGGTCTTTTCTGGTTCCATTCAAATTTTTGGATTGTTTGTTCCAGCTCTGTGAAGACTGCTGGTGTTATTTTGATAGGTATTGCATTGAATATGTAGATTGCTTTGGGTAGTATTGACATTTTAACAGTATTTGTTCTTCCTATCCAGGAGCATGGAATATTTTTCCATTTTTTGGTATCTTCTTCAATTTCTTTCATAAGCTTTCCATAGTTTTCAGTGTATAGACTTTTCACCTCTTTGGTTAGATTTCTTCCTGGGTATTTTATGGTTTTTGGTGCAATTGGGACTGATCCCTTGATTTCTCTTTCTGTTGCTTCACTGTTGGTATATAGGAATGCAACTGATTTCTGTGCATTGATTTTATATCCTGCCACTTTGCTGAATTCATGGATCACTTCTAGCAGTTTTTTGGTGGAATCTTTTGGGTTTTCTGTATACAGTATCATGTCATCTGCGAAGAGTGAAAGTTTGACCTCATCCTGGCCGATCTGGATGCTTTTATTTCTTTGTGTTGTCTGATGGCTGAGGCTAAGACTTCCAATTCTATGTTGAATCACTGTGACGAGAGTGGATATCCCTGTTGTGTTCCTGACCTTAGGGGAAAAGCTCTCCGTTTTTCCCCATTGAGGATGATATTAGTGTTGGGTCTTTCACATATGTCTCTTATGATCTCAAGGTATAATCCTTCTATCCCTACTTTCTTCAGAGTTTTTATCAAGAAAAGATGTTGTATTTTGTCAAATGCTGTCTCTGCAGCTATTGAGAGGATCATGTGGTTCTTGTTCTTTCTTTTATTGATGTGATAAATCACATTGTTTTGTGGATATTGAACCAGCCCTGCATCCCAGGTATAAATCCCACTTGGTTGTGGTGAATAATTTCTTTAATGTATTGGTGGATCCAGTTGGCTAATATCTTGTTGAGGATTTCTGCACCCATGTTCATGAGGGAAATTGGTCTATAGTTCTCCTTTTTAGTGGGGTCTCTGTCTGGTTCTGGAATCAAGGTAATGCTGGCTTCATAGAAAGAGTTTGGAAGTTTTCCTTTCATTTCTATTTTTTTGGAACAGCTTCAAGAGAATATAGGTGTTAACTCTTCCTTAAATGTTTGGTAGAATTCCCCTGGAAAGCCATCTGGCCCTAGACTCTTGTTTGGGGGGATGTTTTTATTACTAATTCAATTTCTTTACTGGTTTGGATCTGTTCAAATTTTTTATTTTTTCCTGTTTCAGTTTTGGTAGTTTATATGTTTCTAGGAATTTGTCCATTTCTTCCAGATTGCCCATTTTGTTGGCATATAATTGCTCATAATATTCTCTTATTGTTTTTATTCCTGTTGTGTTGGTTGTGATCTCTCTTCTTTCATTCTTGATTTTATTTATTCGGGTCCTTTCCTTTTTCTTTTTGATCAAACTGGCTAGGAGCTTATCAATTTTGTTAATTCTTTCAAAGAACCAGCTTCTGGTTTCATTGATCTGTTCTACTGATTTTTTGGCTTCAATAGCATTGATTTCTGCTTTAATCTTTATTATTTCCTGTCTTCTTCTGGTTTGGGGCTTTAGTTGCTGTTCTTTTTCCAGCTCTTTAAGGTTTAAGGTTAGGTTGTGTATCTGAGAGCTTTCTTCCTTCTTTAGGAAGGCCTGGATTGCTATATACTTCCCCCTTATGACCACCTTTGCTGCATCCCAGAGGTTTTGGGCTGTGGTGTTATCATTTTTATTGGCTTCCATGTACTTTTTAATTTCCTCTTTAACTTCTTGGTTAGCCCATTCATTCTTTAGTAGGATGTTCTTTAGTCTCCAAGTATTTGCTATCTTTCCAAAGTTTTTCTTGTGGTTGATTTTGAGTTTCAGTGTTATGGTCTGAAAATATGCACAGTATGATCTCAATCTTTTTGTACTTGTTGAGGGCTCATTTGTGTCCCAGTATGTGATCTATTCTGGAGAACGTTCCATGTGCACTGAAGAAGAATATACATTCTGCTGATTTAGGATGAAATGTTCTGAATATATCTGTTAGGTCCATCTGGTCTAGTGTGTCATTCAAAGTCATTGCTTCCTTGTTGATTTTCTATTTAGATGATCTGTCCATTGCTGTAAGTGAAGTGTTGAAGTCCCCTACTATCATAGTATTATTATCAATGAGTTTCTTTATGTTTGTGATTAATTGATTTTTATATTTGGGTGCTCCCACATTTGCAGCATACATGTTTACAATTGTTAGGTCTTCTTGGTGGATAGACCCCTTAATTATGATATAATTCCCTTCTTCATCTCTTGTTACAGTCTTTATTTTGAAGTCTAGATTGTCTGATATAAGTATGGCTACTCCGGCTTTCTTTTGTTGACCATTAGCTAGATGGTACTCCATCCCCTTACTTTCAATCTGAAGGTGTCTTTAGGTCTAAAGTGGGTCTCTTGTAAACAGCATACAGATGGATCTTGTTTTCTTATCCAGTCTGTTACCTTATGTCTTTTGATTGGAACATTTAATCTATTGACATTTAGAGTGAGTACTGAAAGATACGAGTTTATTGCTATTGTGTTTCTTGTAGAGTTGGAGTTTCTGGTGGTGTTCTCTGGTCCTTTCTAATCTTTGTTGCTTCTGGTATTTTTTTTGTCTTTTCTCCCCTCAGAGAGTCCCCCTTAAAATTTCTTTCAGGGCTGGTTTAGTGATCACAAATTCCTTTAACTGTTGTTTGGGAAACTTTTAATCTTTCCTTCTATTTTGAATGACAGCCTTGATGGATAAAGAATTTTTAGCTGCATATTTTTCCAATTCAGCACATTGAATATATTCTGCCACTCCTTTCTGGCCTGCCAAGTTTCTGTGGATAGGTCTGCTGCAAACCTGATCTGTCTTCCCTTCTAGGTTAAGGATTTTTTTCCCTTGATGCTTTCATGATCCTCTCCTTTCCTGAGTATTTTGTGAATTTGACTATGATATGCCTTGTTGATGGTCAGTTTTTGTTGAATCTGATGGGAGTCTTCTGTGCTTCCTGGGTTTTGATTTCTGTGTCTTTCCCCAGGTTAGCAAAGTTTTCCGCTATGATTTGCTCACATAACCCTTCTACCCCTTTTTCTCTCTCTTTATCTTCTGGGACCCCTATGATTCTGATCTTTTTCCTTTTTAATGAGTCACTGATTTCTCTAATTCTTAAATCGTGCTCATTGCCTTAGTCTCACTCTTTTTTTCTGCTTCATCATTCTCCATAAGTTTGTCCTCTATATCATTGATTCGCCGTTCTGCCTCATCCATCCTTGCCACCGTGGCACTCGAGATTGCAGCTCAGTAATGACATTTTTTTAATTTCATCCTGACTAGTTTTTACTTCTTTTATCTCTTCAGGGAGGGATTCTAATCTATTTTTGACCCCAGCTAGTATTCTTACTATCGTGATTCTAAATTCTGGTTCAGACATCTTGCTTTTATCTGTGTTGATTAAGTCTCTGGCTGTTGTTTCTTTCTGCTCTTTCTTATGGGGTCAATTCCTGCTGAGTTCTGTGGCTCAGGTTGTGCAGATTGTTGTGTTAATCCTCCAATTAGTTTTCTAGGTGTGCAGGATGGTTTAGTGTTGATCTGGCTGTATTTCATGGATGTGAGATGCAAAAAGACTTCCATGCTGTTCCGTAATCTTGGCTCCTCCCTGTTTTGGTCTTATTTTAAAGAAGCCTCTAAATCTATCAGGCTACCTTCACTATTGTCAGAAACCTCACTACATTTCACCAGCCCCATATTGGATTTGATAGTCTTTGATGACAAACTTGATTTAAATAATATGTGGAATTTAAATGAATTTTAAACTGTTTTCAAAATTCTCATTATCTGTTTATACATAAGCACTTGAGTTGCTTAGGAGGAAAATAAATCTACCTGGTAAAGAGAAAAGACCTAACATTTGTTGAATAGCTGCTAACAGCAAGGTAATTTTCTGGTAATTCCCATATCTATCTAATTTCCATACCATCTGTGAAGATCAAGCACTAATACTCTGTTTTACAGATAAGAAAACTAAAGCTCAGAAAGGTAAAGTAATCTGCCCAAAGCAACACAGTTGGTAAGTAGAAAGTTGGAAATTGAACCAGGTCAGATTTTTGGGTTTTTTTAAAGATAAAAATGTACTACTCCTGCATATTTTCCACCATGTCATATGGTTTTTCAACTTTGACAACCAAAAGCCAACTGTAAGTAAAGAAACCTGCACTATCTTTCAAAAAGTCACAAAGAAACTCTTAGAAAATCTGTAAGGGAATGATTTATTAGTGTTGTAAAACTAAGACAACCACTGTTTACTATCATGGATTTATTCATTAAATGAAAATGAAAAAATAGTTTTCTTGCTATTTTAATATAAAATTCTTGCTTTTTCTAATATAAAAGTAGCTTGCTGTGAATATTCAACGCAACATATTACTATACTTAAAGTATCACTGTTGAAAACCAAAGAAGAAAAAAAATTCTCAGAAATTCATTTTCATCAAGAAAATCACTGCAGTCCCTTCACTTGGGATTTGTTTCACATACAGTTCTAGTTCTAATAAACCTGCTGAACTTTCTCCATTTCTGCTGTAGACTAAATGCAAAAGTTATTTATTTCTTGAGAATTCCAAAGACACAAATTTTATAACACAAAAAATCATGCCAAACACTTAAGCAACTCTAAAATACTACAAAAATCTTCTTTTCAAAACTATAGGTCCCTCAAATCTATAGGCCCCTTCCATTCTCTAATGTTAAAGATGATTAATTTGGGGAATAAGAGTGGTTATGTTAATCTAAAATAACTTGGGGATTTAAGGAGCTTTATAAGCATGTCTGATCTAGCTTAAATAACTAAAGATCAGTTAATTAAGACTAGAGGAGAGTATAATGCCATTTACTGGGACCTCATGACAAGCACCTGAACAGTGTTGGGAGATTAGGATGCTAACTATGACTCAGCATAACTGTTCACAATAAAATGTAAGTGGAAAACAAGCTGACGGTATGGCAGTGAAGAATAAAAGTCATCCTAACAGGTTCATAGAACTATTTTTTATTGATAGATATAATAGGGATGGATTTCATATGCCAACCAAATCACAGTGACTATTTTTACATATACCCCAAATTAAATGGAAAACATTGCCCAGAAAATAGAATATAACTTCTTGAAGCTGTAAAACCTTCCTAAGACATCAGGCTATACTGAATTATAGAAGCTTTATCAAATAATTCATTCACAAATGAGAAAACACCAAGAGAAGAAACATCTGCCATGCCTGACTCAAGAAATCCAGTAAGAAATTTCTTCTCTCTTAAGGATGGCAGAGGACCCATGCAGGCAGAGGTCTTCCTTACACTGAGATCTAGTTCCCCATCTTTTCTTGCTTGTTCCCTATCCAATCTAAAATCTGGCATAAATTGAAGAACCTCCTTTGCCAATTTTCCATTCTTCTTCTGATTTGTGAGCGGATGTTTCCCAGACTGAAGATATGCTCAAAAAAAAAAAAAAAAAAAAAGATGTTCTAAGCACTCTTTGATTCCGACTGCCCACCATCTATCTATACCTCCTTTTGGTATTGTTACCTGATTACCTTTTGGAGAGCTACCTCTCCCCACTGGGGATATCGTATGATGGGACAATTAATTAGATTCATGCCCACTCTGGCCAAGACGAGGCAAGACGTCCTAAGGTAGGCCTTTGGACACCCTCTCCTGGGCTATAAATTGTCAAGCAGAGAATTAAAAGTCTGGAAATGGTTTCAATTCATTCACTCCACTTCCAGTATAGAATGAAACTGGTTTCTACCTGTTCTAAGCCTTCCCTTTGAATCTGTAAGTCTTGGCCAATGTAGTCTTCCAACTATTGCCCTTTTTTCTTTTAGACGGAGTGGTTTTCATTTTCAAAGAGCTGTAAAGGAAGCAATTGGATTGTATTACACTGCTATACTTCTACAGCAAGAACTTGATCCTCAGCTTCAACACAGCTGACCTCTTCCTTCCTGAAACCCTCTACATTTGGCTGCCAAGACATGACACTGCTGGCTTTCCTGCCCAAGCCTCCTCAATCTCTTCTATCTGCTTCTCTGGCTGAAAAATATTAGAGTGACTCAAGTCTGTTTCCAAGGTACCTTGCTTTCCAGATATACTTCTCTCTCCAGGCAATCTCATCCACACCCATACATTCAATTAAACATCTAAATGCTGATAACTCTTAAGTTTATTCCTTTGGCCCAGCCCTCTCCTCTGAGCTCCAGAGAAGTACCCAAAGTGCCTATCAACATTGTTATTTGGATGTTTGAGGGGAAACTCATGTCAGCAGGTCCCAAACCAAGCTTTTGATCTCCATCATGGCCATCACTGCTGCTCCACAAAAAAAGCCAGTTCTTCCAGAGATAACTATCTCAATGAAAGCAACAACCATCTGCCTAGCCAATGAAACCATAATACTAGGAAACCAGAAGTCTTTTTTTTAGCATCTTCTGACATCTCCTGCTTCTTTACCTCATTACACCCAAACAATCACTAAGTTCTTTCAATTTCATCTTCTAGATACCTTGCAAGCACATCTAGTTCTATTTTCATTGCTTTTACTCTCCCACTGGTCTCTCCAAAGTAGCTTTGCATACCCCTTTAATACCTTCTTTGCATTATAGCTAAAAGTGATATTTCAAATGCAAATATGATATAACTCCTTGAATGGTTTTGCCTTTCCCTTGGGACAAAGCCCAAATCCTTACCAGGTCCTCCCCAGTTTGACTCCTATATACCTCTTCTCTCAATCTTATACCCCCCAACTTGTCTGTCCTCCAGCTACACTGACCTTCCTACAGCCTTCAAAATGTTATTCTCTCTGCTTACACAGTCTTTTCATGTCTTTCTCTTATTTCCCCAAATTATTAGCTCAAAACAGTAACTGCCTCAAGAAAGTCTCTAATTTTCCACATTAAATCAGGATACCCCCCCAATATAACATCTCTCCCTTAGTGTGTATTTCACAACTGTGATTGTGGAATTAGTTATTGATTTTGGCCTCCCCTACAAGAATGTAAACTCCATGGCAGCCATGTCTACAGGATCTTATTCAGTATTATATCCCCAGCACTTAGCCCAGAGCCTTGCAGAGAGTAAACACCTTTACAATATTTATGATTTTACATAATGTTAATCACTGTTGATTCCCAAATTATTATCTCAGCATTAACTTCTCTCTAAGCACTAGATTCATTTATGCAAGAACCTACTGAAACTCTTCACTGTAATATTTAATAAGCAATTTAAATTTAACATGTCCCAAACCTCTCAATTATCAACCATAACTCCTAAAATTGACCCTTTCCCCAGCCTTGCTCATATTAGTAAACATCACCACCATTCAGCCATTTCTCAGGTCAACCACAGTGACTAGAGTTATCCTTGATTCCTCTGTCCTCTACATCCCATATCTGAAACATCAATGAGTCCTATTAACTTTACCTTCAAATTAGATGTCGTAATGTGTTTCTGACCACCTCTACATTACCACCCTAATCCAAGCCTCTCTGGTCTCACCAGGACTACTACAGCAGTCATCCTGACTCTATTTTCCACACAGGGCCAGAGTACCCTCCTCCCACCTCTACCCCAGAAACTCTGTAAGGCAGGGTTTCTGTTTAATCCCACAGTGCATACATATCCATTGACTAGCACTGTGTGGGGCAGATGGGAGACAAAGAGTAAATATCTACTAAATGACTGAATGATAATTTTAACTTAAACGTAGATCCTTTGGCCCATCCCTGGAAATTCTGAACCTGTCTTTCTTAATCTTTCACAGATGCCTGATGACTGACCCACCAGACAACCTGAATCCCTCTTTTCAGAGTATTTCAATGCTGTCCCACTTGCTCTCACTCAGGATCCATGTCTTAGTAATGTACATTGAGACCTCTGAATTTTTTTCATGTTTATTTATGTACTTTGAGAGAGAGAGAGAGAGAGAGAGAGAGAGAGAGAGAATGTGTATGCAAGTGGGAGAGGGGCAAAGAAAGGGGGAGAGAAAGAATCCTGAGCAGGCTCCATGCTTAGCAAGGAGCCTGATGTGAGGCTTGATCTCACAACACTGAGATCATGATCTGAGCTGAAATCAAGAGTCAAATTTGATTGACTGAACCACCAACTTGGTGACTGAACCACCCAGGCGCCCCAATGAGACCTCTGAATTGACCCTTAGACTTTAAAGAATAAGAAGTAAAGTCTCATCTGGGAAACAGTGGCAAAGCCAGATCTTCAATAGAGAAAATAATTTTATCAGAACTGACCCATAACCAGAAGCACAGCATGCCTGAAATTGGTGAGAGGGGTTAAGTACATATAATTCTTAATTTATCATGCTACTAAAGCTAAAACAGTAATTAAATCCATAGATAGAAAAAAAATTGAAAATTTAACCTCATCTATTAAATCTTCCCAAAGGTCATATGCAATAGCAGCATTGATTTAACATTCTCTTCCTCCTTCCTTTTGTGTTTACTCTAGTGCAAATAGGAACAGCCAGGGAAATGACAGAAATGCAAATAATGAAATGGAAAAGGAATCCTTAGTCCCATAACAGAGTTTTAAAGAGTGTTTGTCTTAAAGATCTCATGCTTTCCTCCATGCAAAAACTGTTCTGGAATGCTACATCAAATCAAATTTGATGTAGTAGGTTAAGGATTAGAGTTTCATGTTTACATATCTTAATAAGAAAAAAAAAAGTGAGGAATGTGGCAGCATATAAAATTACCCAGCAAGTTTACTATAACATTGAATGCTATAATCACTGAGCAAGAAGGTCATCAGGCTCTAAAATTCTTATAACTATACTGAAATATTTTAAGAAACAAGTCTAATCTCTGACTTCCTGCAAGCACGTTTATTTTTCCTTTACAAGATAGTTCCCTAAGTTTAAGTCATTCCAAACTTTCATCAGGAGGAAAACCAAGTGTTTTTTTTGTTTGTTTTACCCTGATGCACATTCTAACTTTCTTTTAGAAGAAAGGATAAATATACTTTCATCTTTTTCAGAAAAATACAAACATAGAACCAAATAATGAGAGTTCTTTCCTTTAGTTATTCATTTCAGCATGTACTGAGATAGTGGGCTTTTGCCCCATGTTCTTTCTTAAATACTTCAAGTCAGATGAGGTCTTAGAGACCCTTCAAAAGCAAGAAGGCCTCAACTAATCTGAGAAGCACAATAATTAATCATTAGGAAATGATTCTACTTCATGGTTTGCCTGATTTCTGAAAACCACATTCTCCAACATCCTGGGTATATAACATAGTATAGTTCTAACTTCCTCTTTGGTTGGCTTCTCAGAGAAATCCACCCCCCCCCTTACCTGAGCGGCTTATTCTCTGGACCCACATCTGTAAAGCCCATTTCCTCCAGTTTGCAACGCCTGTAAAGTTCATAATGCCTAGTATGGGTCTGTTCTCTCAGATCCTCCATGTTTGTACAAATAAGCATTTCTCGGAGCTTTACAAAGTCACAGTGGTTTTCATTTTCCACTAGTCCGAAAAACAAGAAAACAGCAACACCAATTTTTAATTCCTGGCACACAGTTAGCATTTGTTGAATGAATGAATGTATAAAAACACATTTGAAATAACAGTAAAATGATCAGTTACCTACAACTATTTTATATAAATAACCAAGGAAGAAACTCTTGAATTATATACACTGAATTACAGGCATGTAAATTAACAGACTGGGAGATTGCTTTAAATTTAGTAGGCAATAGATAAACAGGAAAGAAATACATTACGTTATATTACCATATGCTCCAGTTATTTCACTAATATTTTGTTAGCAATTTACAAAACCATCCTCAGGACATTTCACAAAGTGCTTAAAAAGAGTCTGTAACATTATTTTACTAAAACTTCGAAGTACTCAAGATACCACCTATACATGCTATAATTATCAAATTCTTTTTATACAATGTCACATTTATGATGCTATGTTTGACATGATACAGAATTAATGAATAAGTACACTGAGTCCTCCTTACATGGTCCTTCATCTGTTTACAGTGGCTCAAAGACTACAAATAAATGTGTTACTGAAACGAATAGTTTTAAGTACAATTACTATTTGTATATTTTTTTACACATTAAAAATGTTAAGTTTTGTCAATATTTTTATTAATTACAAATTTGTCAATTTAAAAAAGAAGCAGCACTGGGAAATCAGTACTAGTAGAGGTAATCCATTCCCCATTAATTAGCACCACAAGTAAATGAACCAGATAGTACTAATTACTTATTCATTATAATGCTAGATAAATCCTAAAGTTTCTTAATTGCCTGACTAGTTTGTTTTAGAAATAGTAATACTTTGATGAGTGAAAATATATAAATGTACAAGATGGTTTACTGTGCCTAGAATTACCTAGTAATTAGTTTATGTATCATGTTCAAACACTAGTGTTTACCCTCAAATTCTGTTCAAAGGACCTGACCAGTGCTTTCTACCATCTGAATGTCTTGGCACACCAGACACGAAATGTGTGTGGGATCATGCAGAAAATAGAGAAGCTCTGCCAGCCTCTACAGAGTTGGCTAAAATAAAACACATTCCACACTCCTGATAAACAAATCATAACCCAAAATAAATAATACCTCAGAATATACTGAATGCTACTTTCAGACTGTTAGGTGACATACATATTCCTAGTCATCATTCATCTCATTTACCTTGTACAACACCCCAAGGGTATTGGCGAGCTTTGACCATCTTATTTCCAACTTTTACCTCATCCATACTTCCTACAACAGCAAATGGCAAATGTCCCTGGAAAGGAACCATGATATCAATCATATCTCACATTACTGTGATACATGCCTAACTAAGACAAGTTTTATAAAAATAACAGATTAGAGAAAATTTACTAAATAATGAAGTTATTAAAATCAAATGACCTGCTATGCCTCCAATTTTAAAACTTGGCAGTGAATATGTGCCAATTGTTCTCTAAGAGTAAATTTTAGGCCCTATAAAGAAAATTATTTATTGAGCATCCCCCACATGCAAGGTATTATGTAATAGGAATACAAAAAAAATTCTAGTATTAGTATAATTTCCCTCAACATTATCTTGGTTCTAAAAAACAATGTTTAGGAAATTGCACAAGTACATATACTCACACACACACAAAATACATAACTAAAACATATGTCTATATTTAGTGTGTGCACAGATATATGATAATATGAAGCAATATTTAAGTCCAAAACTAATGGTAAATGCAATAAATGCTACATAAACTTAGAAGAGTGAGGGATTATTGTAAGCAAGAAGATACAACCTAAACCAGAGATGGATCAAGGAGAGTAAGAACTAACTTTGGCAAGGGGAAGATTTTGAACAAAGACATAAATAGTTAGATTTAGGAAACAGTGAATAGACTGGTCTGTCTGAAACTGAGGAATACTATAGGGGAAAAGTCTAATATAAAATGTATTAAGTGTTTTGTTTAATATTTAATAACTGACAGTGTCTTAATTGGGCCTTTCTGGAAAATTATTCCAAGTGGGCACAAAAAATAAAATTGGATCGGAAGACAATATAACACATAGGTATTGAGATCACTTCATTTACATAGTCAGCTTTTTATATATTTAAAGTATCTGAATGAAAAAATCAGAAAAGGAAAAGGAGAAATAGCCTGCAGGGTTACTGAATGTCAATGTGTTAGGCAGTGAACAAGGACTGTCTCCTCACAACAACGCATACAATAGGTATTAACCCAATTATGTAGGTAAGTTAATAGTCTCAGGGAGGTTAATAACTCCCAGAAGAACATATGGTTAAGTCTATATAACTCCAAAACCCATGACCCTTCAAAATATAACCAGATATTTAAGAAATTTAGTAGCTTGGAGAAAGTAACACAAAGAAATTAGCCATATTTGGTTATATTAAATTAAAAGTTATATGAATGTTTAATATGTACATGTAACACCATAAGGGAGAATGAGCTTAAATACCAGATTAGAAACATATCGTTAAAGGTTTTAAGATTCTAAAGCATTCCAAGGGAGAGTATAAAGACTTCACATGTTGTTAAAGACAGGATAGAAAGGCATCTTCCTAAGGCAATTAGGAAGTATAGTGCCACAAAAGGAGAACCCCAGCCTCACCAATGTATCATTCTATTTAGGTAAAAGTAGAGGAAAGAAAATATGCTCAAAAATATATTCTCTTTATATTTTTCCCAACTCTAGAAAATAAAACATTTTTCTATACTGAACATTTGAAAATTCACCTTGTGTGAAGTCTTTTGAGAAGACGCAAGTGAAAGTGTGTTAGTAGGAATGTCATTTATACATTACTCTTTTCACATGTAAAACAGAATTAACATTCAACTAGGAGCTTACATTCATTGAAGCATTGATTTTAGCAATAGTTTCATCATCTGTTGGGAATTGGTATATCTGGACACCACTGCTAACCAATTCACTCATGAGCTTGATCTTAAACTTCTGTAATTCAGCTTTAGAAATTGTATCTGCTTTGGCAATCACTGGTATAATGTTCACCTACCAACAATAAAGAAAAAACAAAATCTCACAATTGAGGATTTATTTTTTTAATTCTATGTTTTTTGCATTCAAAACCACTCAGTCTCGACAAACTTTTAACCTAAATCAGATGAACAAACTATAGTCCAGCTCATTGCCTGTTGATATAAATAAAGATTTACTGGAACACAGCCAGGCTCACTCATTTACATGTTATCCATGACCACTTTCATGCTACAATAGCAGAAATGAGCAATTAACTCAGAGACCATATGGCCTGTAAAGCCTAAAATATTATTTACTACTTGGCCCTTCACAGAAAAAGCTTGCCAACTCCTAACCTAGAAAATCTCTGGCTGTCATTGTCACCATATTCCCCTATACAATCATTCCTACAGATGCTGACCTTAATAGTAACTCCTTTTAAAATGCAGAGTTCTTATAAGATTAATCTTACACCTGAATTTATGGTTATCAATTTTACGTTTTCTTTTCTTTTTCAACGTCTCTTATAATTCTATCACATACAAAATGTAAGCAGGAAGCTGAGATCATCTGCTTAATTCACTAAGAATTTTTTATTTCTTAATAATCTAAGCACTAAATAATAAGAGTAATTGATCCCTTGGCAAAACTATGAAGCAGGTGAGTTTCTCCTTCTGCCCCTCATTTCAGCAGGTCCTCTCCCCAATCAATACATCCTATCTGAACCCTGTTGTTAGAGACTCCTACCTAGATGTTGAAGGAAGGAAATTTATGAATATTAACTGAAAGTGTTCATGACTCAAAGGAATAACACTCTTAGCATTAAAGCCCTATCACTGGCCAAAGAGGAAGAAATCTGGGGTTGTGAAGACTGACTAACTTTACAACATTAGTCCCACAAAAGACTAATGTCTCCACAAATCTAAGGGTTTGTAGGGTTTTTTTTGGTTATTTAGTTGGTTTTAGAGAAAAACTTCAGGCTAACTAATCATATGTATCAAGAGAGTGAGATATCAATGTAATTTTCAGAATGAAAAGTAAAAATCATAATTCGTACTCTATTCGTAAATTTCTTGCTCTTCTCCAATTTCACAGTGACTTACTATGTATATTCAGATTTATTAGTCTTAATATGCTCCACAGAAGATAAAGATTTTTTCATCTACCCATGAAAACTTTCCAGCAATTATGGGCAAACAGCTTTCATGCTAAATTAATCAAAGTACATAAAAATTTGATCCAAGTTTTTGGTTTCAATATTGTATACTTAGATTGTCAATAAATTATGCCAAGTTAATAACTTATAATTGCTTCCACAGTAAATAGCAGAAGCATGCTCTAATGTAAGTGCCTAACGTTTAGCTTTTGATTGCCAAGATACTCATTTCAAAGACATCCATGTTGAATAAACATATTGCCAGGTGTATGACACAGCTACTAGCAAAACTGAATAAAGCACAAAGCCACCCCCACCCATGAAGCTCCCCTTTTAGAAAACCTGGGTGACTTACCCAGGTAACTGACCACTTGAGTGAGCCCACTTCTCCCTCCCCATGCCCTAATTCCACTCTTATCCTTTAAATTTGCCAGGAGTGAACCCGCAAAACCCTAGACACCCGACCCTAAACCCTAATAAAAGCAGAGCCCAGGTTCACTGTCAACTTTATTGTGTGGCCCTCCTACATGTTGTGTACCCTCCAGGACCTGTGAGTAATAGATCTTGTTCTTCAAAGTTCCCTGATGGTATCTGGCTGAAGTGCATCCTGAAATCATAGTAAAAGAGCTGTAAGGGCAGGCTCAGCCATGACACTGGTCCTGGGAAGGATATCTGTGGGGCACGCTATGAGTAATATAGTTGGGGGAGTACCTCACACATTCCTAGCCAAGAATATCACTCTAATTAGACTGGGAGGGTATATCACAGACTGAATGCTACACATCCATTTATTTGTATGTCGCTGGGAGGGAAAGAGATTTTACACTGTTTGCATAAGATAACTTTCCATGTCAAGCTTAGGAATAAAAGACAAGATATCAGTTTAATTAACCCTCACATCTGTCCCTTGAGGTAGGTATTTTTCTCCTTAAATTTTTATTTTAGAGGTGAGGAAACTGAGACTCAGGGGGCTAAAGAAACTTGCCAAAAACCACAAAGCTATTAAGGGACAGACCCAGTATTTAAAACCGGCCTCTACTGACACCAAATTCTATAATGTTTATACAGATTACATCATGTTGCTTCTGTCTAGCTAAGACAAACTGGCACATGCTTGATTTTATGAGTTTCCATATAATCAGACTCAACTATTAAAATACTGGGTAAATGGTTACAACATCTAATCAGATGAATAGACTATCATGTAAGCTTCACCAAATTTTTGCTAAATCCAAGGGACTGTGCAACTAGTCAAAAATCAATCAATCTATGTACCATGACCTCACTGGCAGCTTTATGCTTTCCACACGGATTTCTACATAGAGAGTAGTACTGGACAGAATGCCCTTTTCCCTGAATCTTATTTCATAAAATCATTAGGCAGGATAATGAAAACTGCATTTCTCACACCATCAAAGGTTATGGGAAAACTCTGGAGTTTTTTTAGAATAAGATAGTAGTCTTCAACCATCTTCTATGCAGATTAAAAAAAATGAATAAAAACCCCAAAGTGAGTTAATTTGTGGATATTCTTTTTATAGCTCCCTGAATTTATATACCACTTCTTTGCTCAGATGTTCAAAACTAGCTTTTCTTGGTATGGTTCAAATTAAAACATAATTACTATAACACATGATGAAACATTAGATCTCAACCTTTGTCAATGAACTTCTTCTCAATAGCATCATTAAGTAAAATCAGTGTCAAATTCTGGCATGCAATTTAATCACTAAAAAAAGGACTAAAGTTTTATGTTAACATTTTTCTTTGCAGTTCATCTTCTAAATTGAATTTCCCTGGAAAATAACCTAAGATTGAAATTTATCAAATGTTTTTAAAATGCACAGAATAAAAGTTAAGATATATATACATATCATAAAGATATTTTAATAGTTCAAAATAAATATTAAAGCATAAGCTGATTCCTTTTCTAAGCCCACCTTGCTGTCAAGGGTCTTCATTGTTAAGAGATCCAGTGTCTTCAGAGAGTGACCTGTAGGTGAGATGAAGTAGAGGCACACATGGATGCGAGAATCGTGGTAATTAAAGAGAGAACGCTTGATCTTTAGCTCTTCTTGGAGATAGGCCTCAAACTGAGCATCTATGTAGTCAACTACTGGTTGGTAGCTGAAAAAATTAACATTTAAATATTTAATACAGCATATTCATGCTACCATAATAAGATATTTATGTAATTCTCAAGTGTAAGATGTGCATTTTCACCAATTAATAAATAGCTACTATCTATGCTAAACAGAGAACTTTAGTAATAAAACAAATTGTGCAGAACATGCATATACAAAGGTAGTACTTTAAAACCATCAGTATACCCTGTGCTTTACAGAAATAGAATGAATATACAGACTCACTCTCACCTTCATTTGCACACTGCACGTCTGACAAGGATTCCCACACTTGCCAGACTGCTGAATGAGGACAGGCATCTAACTATAACCAAACTGGACATGACACATTATTTGACTGATAAAAGGTATGAGTACTAATACCTTAAAAGATATTTAAGTCAAATTCTATGATTTCTTCCTTCTTAAATAAGACCCATAAGGCACGAAGAATAGTAACATAATAAGGAGGAAATGCATATATAAAATGAACGTAACCAGTAATGCAGGCATAATTTTATTTTTAATTCTAAAAGCGCATCATACTCTATGCTGAGTCCTTGCCCAAATAAATTCTCCTCTAGCTATTTCATTCTATGCATCCTTCAAGATGCAAATCATATTACGTTGCATGTGCACCAGCATTCACATTAGTTTGTGACTGTTCCACTTCATTCTGATATGCTAAATCACTGTCTATTCAACTCAACTTTCTACTCTTAACCATTCTAGTTAAGTAAATCTGGGTTTCCAAGTGAAAATAACAGCAAATAGTTCCTCTGTCAAATTCCCTGGACACCTTATTAATTATCTTTGTAGTGCAAATGGAGTGGTACTTCATGCAGCTGAGATACTCAATACATGTGCACAGAACTGAATTCTTCCATGAAGTTGCCTGACGTTTTTAGTCCTTTAGGATCATCACCTCTTTTAATCTCATAGAATACCTTGTTATTCCCACACAGATGGTAAACAATGTGAGGACAGAGACAGTATCTTCTATGTTCTCCACAACACTTAGTACAATACTTTGAACATTATCAGAGAGACTATTAGAAACACCAGTATTAACTATCAGGAACACTACACTTGGAAAACTTGTCTAAATGTGACTCAACATGATTTCCTCCCCCAAATAATAAAATACTAAAAATTAATTTGTTAAATACATATTTAACATAAAAAAATCCAAAGCTTTTATTAATGACTTGAAGGAGATGAGTAATATGACCTATTTTATGCCCTAATAGCCATAAATGGTCCTCTACCTGACTGTGTTGCATTATGCTTGTCAAAATGTAAACCAAAACATTTTCTGCTAAATAGTCTACCATTAGATGTTCTTCCATAGTAATTTGCTTTAGGTTTCCATTTCCAATACACTGCATACTCATTCTTCCAGTGAAACAAAAGACAATGGCTTAAAATACAAAAATAACCTCGTTAAAAACTTCCAAGTACTCATAAAATGGTTAAGGAATTAACCAGGTCAAAATTGAAGAGAGTGGAACCTGAGAGAGGTGAGCAGAGGACTTAGAGGAGAGGTAGTAAATGGGCCAAGTCCAGACGATGCTTGTATATTATAAGTTTCACTGAAACACAGCCCTGTTCACTGGTATATGTAATGCCTAAGGCTGCTTTTGTGTTACAGTGGCTGAGTTGAGAAGTTTGGACAGAGACCATATGTCCCGCAAAGTCTGGAATATTGACTATCTGGCACTTTGCAGAAAAATTTTACTAACCCCTGCACTAAAAGCATCAGTGCTAGTTTTGTCCTGAGGTCACTTGTCAATCTAGTTCTTGAGCTTTAGTTCTGAAGGACTCACAGGACAAGAAAGAAGAAATCAAAGCCCAGGACCCACACAAAGTGGCAATCTATTAAGAGACTGCCTCCCCACATTGAGCTGAGATCCTGAGAGCCTACACCCTCAGGGTGTAGAATGAACTAGAATAAGAATAAGAATGGAACTAGAAGTTAACCTACAATTCCTCCCCTCCCCCCAAGTTGTTGCAGGGAAGGTTGCCCTGGCAGTAAATGAAGAAGGGAAAATAAAAGGAAAGAAGAAAAAAAGTCTTTGAGAACTTGAGGCCACAGGGTCTGCCCTCACATATATCCACAGCCCAGGTTCACAGCCTCTTTGATGCTGAAAACCTCTAGCCATGAAACGGATTTAAGGATCCTCAGAGTATTAATGCCACAGGGGCATAACATAAGCAAACCTAAATCTGTTCAAAGGAAGGCATCTTCATCTTAGACCTCAAAGTATCTCTGCAAATAATTTTTCAAAGACCATGATACCTACAATAAAAAATAACCAAGCATATGAGAAAAAAAAAACACAATGAATAAGACCCAAAGTAAAAAAACAAACATCGGTAAAATAATTTATAATCTTAAGTATGCAAAATGGTATTTAAGATTTCAAGGCTAATTTACCAATGAAAACTCAGTTACTAAAATTCACCTTGCTACAGATTAAACAAGAGAAAGTAAATTCTTTTCTACAGAATGAATAAACAAAATATCTGATAATATTTATTCATGAGGAAAAAAAGCCCTTACCAGTAATACAATGGAACTTCCTTACTACAACTAAAATGTTTAAAAAAGCAGGCAAGCAGGGGCGCCTGGGTGGCGCAGTCGGTTAAGCGTCCGACTTCAGCCAGGTCACGATCTCGCGGTCCGTGAGTTCGAGCCCCGCGTCGGGCTCTGGGCTGATGGCTCAGAGCCTGGAGCCTGTTTCCGATTCTGTGTCTCCCTCTCTCTCTGCCCTTCCCCCGTTCATGCTCTGTCTCTCTCTGTCCCAAAAATAAATAAACGTTGAAAAAAAAAATTAAAAAAAAAAAAGCAGGCAAGCATAATACGTGGTAAAAATCAAGCTTTCTCTTTGCATCAGGACAAGGCAAAGATACCCACTAATACTACTGGCTATCCAATATAATACTGTACACCCTACCCAGTGCAGTCAGGTTTTAAAAATGGAAGAAAGAAAAATAAAAACTCTCTGCAGCCATGATGAAGTAACTGGGACTGGATTTACTCTCCCACCCTAAACAATTAGAAACTTGGATAAAATACACGAAAAAGGCTCTCAAGACATGGGACAACACACCGTATAAAACTGTGTTCATTGAGAAGGGAAATAAATGAGAAAAACTTTACAATTCCCTCAGCTTACTCCCTGGATATAAGTTTCCAGGGCACAGCACAAGAGAGCCAGAGCCTGGTGGACTCGCCAAGTTGAGGAGACAGAAACAGGAGTTCAGGGAGGCCAAAGCAAATAAAACTAAATAGAAGACAGCTGCACCAACAAAAGTGCTAATGATCTGGACAGCAGTTCCCTCCAGTCTTTGGTGAAGCACTAATCTGCATATATGTCTGAGGAAAGAACCCAAGACTATAGATATATCCTATATTATAGTCCTGGTGGTGGTTATGAAACCATGTATGTGTAAAAATTAACTGAATTGTACACTTAAAAAAATCAGTGCATTTTATTTATGCTATATAAATTATACATCAATAAAATTTATTTTAAAAGGAACAAAAAAAACTGAAAAAAAGATATATAAATGTCATTTGGAGATTACACATTACATACATAGAAAATCTACACAAATTTAGAGATGAATTGTTGGAATTAATCAGAGAATTTACAAATGTCCCTATATGCAAAATCAATTATATTTCTATACACCAAATAGAAAGTGAAGTATTTCTAAAAGATATCATCTATGAAAGCATCAAAATGCCAAATATCTAAGAATAAATTTGAATAAAGCTATATAAGAGGTCTACATAGAAAATTATAAAAAAATTATGAAGATTTAAAGCAACATGTCACAGGCCTTTGACTCTACCACTAATCTTCTTCCTCTACAAAACCCACATAAATGTGCTGATAGGCTAACATAAGTCACATAAAGGGAGCCAATTATGCAAAATATTTCTCCTCTCAAGCAAACTTTAGGAAACTAAAAAATTACCTCTAATAATGAAAATATATGCATTTCGAAAAGGAAAGAGAACAAAAAGTTATTGCTTTACTCCAATCTATTTCCCTATTTCATACTTTAAATTTCATATAGATTCTATAATCATTCTTTATAGTATCATAGGAGAAATAATGATATCCTATAAAATATAAGTAATAATTTATTTATATCAGACCTTTCCTGCAATGCTTAATAATGTACCTGGCTGATTTGGTTAGAATTTCACACACAAAAAATTCAAGCACCATGGATTGGGCCATTATATATCTGCCACTGTATGTCTTGTTATTTTACCCTCAACAAAATAATTTCCTGCCTGAAAATTAGTACAAATCACTTATTATATACCAAATTGGCATATGAATAATTAAAATAATTTTTGCTGAAATACACATTTCAATAATGTGATTCAAATTATTCTAAAAAAATTAAACTGGATAGAAAATGTCAATTTGTTAAGAACAAAATATAGCTGAATTATTAAAAAAATTAAAGTCTGGGAGGAAGGGTTTGAATTTCCATAGCAGAAAACCAAATCATGGCACAAGACAAATGTCTTTTTTTTTAAATGTTTTTACTAATTTTTAAGAGAGAAAGATAGAGCATGAGTGGGGGAATGGCACAGAGAGAGGGAGACACAGAATCTGAAGCAAGTTCCAGGCACTCAGCTGTCAGCACAGAACCTGACACAGGGCTTTAACTTGCAAACTGTGAGATTATGACCTGAGCCGAAGTCAGATGCTTAATGCACGCACCTCAGACAATTGTCTTAAAATAAGAAAAAACTTATTTCATTACAATAAGAAAACACATACCTTTCTTCTTTGTTTATTTGGTCACCAAATCCTACTGTATTCACAATGGTCAATTTCAATCGAACATTACTTTCATGGAGTTCATATGTCTGAGCTTTAAGTCTAACATGTGGGTAAAAATGTGAGGATTCATGGTCTTCAAAATTAGTATTAAACAGTGTGTCAATCAATGTTGATTTTCCAATTCCAGTTTCCCCTGAAAGAAACAAAGGTATATCTTCACAGGTGCATTAAGACAAATGAGAAGAAAATAGAACTCCCAGAGTGGTTTCAAGGGATCCCAAATATTTCAAACATTTCAAAGGCTGAGTTGTCTGTGAAAGACATACATGTAAAGGCTGGTCCACTGAGTCATTAGCAGAACATAAAAGTAAGTATGTATGCTAAGTTACTCAGAACTCTGAAGAAAGCACTGAAATATTTAAAGAACAAAAAAAATTTAAAGCAGAAAAGCTAAGAAAAAACTAATAGAATTTAAATAACTGAAAAAATCTGCGATCATGATATCAAATTAATGACATGAGCATCATACTCTTTGCAAGAATGAAGAGAACACAAGGAATATAAAGGAATAATATAGAAGAAGAGTTTGGCCCTTACCCACACAGAGAATATTAAAACAGAAGCCTTGCTGAATGGATCTATTGACCAGCTGATCAGGCAAACTCTCAAAACCAACATGGCCAGACATAGTTAAAGAACGAATATTTTCTCTTTTTTGCTGAAAGAAAACAAAGACAATGGCAATAATTAAAAAAAAAAAAAACTTTTACTAAAATAGGATATAAACACATTTCAAATGATAAATATAATTTATCAAAGAAACTAAAGATTTTATGATCATTATACCTTCACCAAGATATAAATGTGTTAAGCAAATTTGTGAGAAATCTGTGTCCAGACCCTCAAAACACATCTGCATTTCTTATTTTCTTCATACAATGAGAGTCCAGCATTGTTTATCACAAATCTTTGATTTCCAAAAAATAGGAAAATAATCATGTAAACTATGGCATATTCATTCATAAAATGGAATGTTTAAAGTGATTAAATACGTTTATGATAAATATTTAGTAACTTAAATTTTAATTTAAATGTCACGTGAAAAAAGTACAATACAAAATTATACAGTTTTAGCTCCCAGCAATGGGACAGCAAACTTATGTCACACTAATGTTCCTACTAATTAACAATTATAATCAATTCTTCCAAGTTGCTGAAGTGCAACCAAAGGCCAATAGACACTAGAGGGAATGAGACTCTTGGGAACAGGAGACCATGTAGGGTGAGATGTACATTTTCTAGGTCTTTCCGAGGGCACAACCTAGTCACTGCTACACAAAGAAGATAGACCTCAAGATGGAAGTAGTAGTCTTACTGGGTTGAGTAGTCAGTTGGAAACAAGAGCAGGTAGATCAGCTGAAAATTGAAGAAGAAAATTCCAGAAAGGAAGAAGATTTTGGACTAAAATCCAGAAATACACTCCTCTTAAAACTCTGGCTGACTGCTGAACTTGAGTATAAGGGGAGCACAAAGAGCCTAAAGGGGGGAGGCGGATGGAAATTGGAAGGAGCTATATAGAAATGCCATCCTGGGGAGCATAAATTTTAAGTCTATAAGTTAAAGGGGCTCAGTAAACACTTCAGGCTTTCTATTGAAAAACTATATGGACTACATTTTAGGAGTAAGGATCACATCCCAGAAATCAGAAATGTTCCCTAATACACAGCTGAAATAGACCTGCCCTAAAAAAGCCTATAACCAAGGTTCAACATGAACAATGCAACAACCTAGCAATTTACTGCTTGCTAGAACAAAGGTCAACACTCTTCAGAAGAAGAAAACAAAATCCAACACCTCCACAATGTACTATCCACAGTATCTACCATATAATAAAAAATTACTAGAGGAAGAAGTACAAAAATGTGATTCACAGTCAAGGGGGAAAAAGGCACAGAAAGAGATCCACAAATGAACCAGATGTTGAATCAGCTGATAAGAACTTTAAAATAACTATGATAAATATGCTGAAGAAGAAAACTATACTCTTTTTCTACAGGAAAAAGAGATGGATATAATGGCTGACATGACAGAATTACAAGAGAGATATAGAAGCTCTCAACAACAAAAGTCAGTGAATGGAATTCCTGAAAGGAAAAATACAACGTCTGAATAAAAAACTTATTGAACCATATTAACAGCAGATCAAACAATGGAAGGAAAGATTTCTTCAATAGTTATCATCCAAGCTAAATACCTTTATTTCTCCAAGCTAAAAGTCTCTCATAGAAAAGATAAAACTGCAATAGAGCTCCAAAAACTGTGGAATGATATCAAATGGTCTAACATACCTGTAACTGGAGTATCATATAGAAAAGATGGGGAGAGACTGGAGGAGGATGGAAAGAAATATATAAGTAACAGTGACTGAAATTTTTCCAATATTCTAAACATGAACTCAGAGATCCAAGAATTTCAGCAAACTACAAACAGGAAAAATCCAGAGGAACCCACAACTAGCCATATCAGAACAAAATGTTTCAACAAGAGGATAAAGAAAAATTTTATGAACAACCAGATGTGGGGAGACATATTACACACAAATAATACATAAAATGACTACAGTTTTCTCACAAAAAAAACAATGCAAAGCATAAGACCACAGAAAATAATCAATAAAATGACAAAAGAAAAAAATGACATGTAAATGTGTGTAAAATAACTTTTTGTTTTAATTTCTTGAAAATATCATTTAAAGCAACAACAATATATTGCAGAATTTGGAATCATGGGAGAAATAGAATGTATGATAATGACAACACAACAGAGGGAATGGACAGTTATGCTTGTAAGGTTTCTGTATTATACATGAAGTATTATAATACTGTTGGAAGATATGTGTAATAAATTAAAGCATACATCAACTACTATTTAAAAAAAAAGACATAAGAGGTATAGGTAAGAAGTCAATAGTAAAGATGAAATGCAATAAAAAAAACTAATCCAAAAAAAAGGCAGAAAAAGAAGAAAAATGAAAGAACAAATGGGACAAAGAGAAAACAAATAGCAGCAAATTGGCAGACTTAAACCTAGCTATATCTATAGTTAAATTAAATGTAAATGATCTAAACCAGCGGTATCTGATAGAATGAACTTCCTGTGACAGTGGAAGTGTTCTGTATCTGATCTATGCAACAGGTAGCCACCAGCCACATGCAGATATTGAACACTTCAAATGGGACTAGTGCAACTGAGGAACTGGTTTTTAAATTTTATTTAACTAATTTAAATTTAAATGGCCACATGTAGCTAGTGGCTACCATAATGGACAGTGAATATATAAACATTTCAGTTAAAAGAAGGAAATTGTCAGATTGGATAAAAGAATGACTCAACTCCATGCTGTCAATATAGTAACTGACAAGATCATTCTAAAATTTATATGGAAATGCAGATGATTTAGAACAGCTAAAACAATTATGGAAAAGAACAAAGCTAAAGGATTTATACTATCTAATCAAAAAGTTACAATCACCAGGAAGTGTGGTATTGGGATAATCTTATTATTTATATTTTTCTACCTTATCAGTATTAAAAACTTGTGATCATCAAGGAATATGTAAGTCACAGACTGGAAGAAAATATTATATATATGACATATACATATGACAAAGCACATACACTCAGAATACATATGATTCAATAATAACAATCTATTTTTTTAATGGGTAAAAGACATGAACAGAGATAACAAAATAGCCAATCAGTGAATGAAAGAGTGTGCAACATTATCAGGCAAATGTGAATTAAAACTACAGTAAGATACCACTGAATAACCACTAAAATGTCTAAAATTTAGCAGGCATATAATGTCATGTATTAGAGATTCTGAAGAACAAATGGAACTCTGATAAATTTGCTGGTACAAAAGCAAAACAGTACAGCCACTTTGGATAACAATTGAGTACTTTCTTATAAAGTTAAATACACATTACTATACATAACCAAAAATCCCTAACTGAAGGTATCCAAGATAAATAAAAACATGCATCCACACACATGAATGTTCATGGAATCTTTGGTCCAAATAGTCAAAAACTAGAAACAACCCAAATATCCAACAATTGTTGAATGGGTAAATAAAATGTAGTATATCCATACAACGGAATACTAAACTACTGATACGTGCCACAACATGGTTAAGTCTCAAAAACTAAGTGACTTTTTTTTTACTGTGATTTGACTAAGAAAAAAAAGTATTATTTTTTCATATTTTCTCATATATATGAATATGGATGAAAATATCCATGAGAGTGGTTATTACTGGGGAATGGATTTGCAGGTTGAGGGAGTGGTCTTGGAGGTGGAGGTGAGAAAGATTCACTTGTTACTGTATATGGTAGGTAGAATTCCAAGATGGACCCCAGGATTCATGGCCTCTGGTGTACTCACAACCTTCTATTTTTTCAACCCAACAGCAAACTATGTGCTGCCATGAAGGGATTTTGCAGATGTAATTAAGGTCCCAAATCAGTTAATCTAAGAAAGGGAGATTATCCTTGGTGGGTCTGAACTAATCAGGTGAGCCCTTAAAATGCACTGGGATATTTCAGGTGAAAGGGATTTGAAACCTGATTTGACATTAGTTCTCCCCTGTTGTATGAATGACAGAGAAGCATATGGCAAGGACATAAGAATGTTCTCTAGGAGCTGACAGCAACCAGCCAGCAAGAAACTAAATTCTGCCAACAACCTGAAACAGTCTGAAGGGGAGCTTCAAATAAGAACCCAGCCAGCCAACATCTTAAGTGAGACCCTGAGCAGAGAAGCAAGCTATGCCAACCTAGTTTTATAACCTACAGAACTATGAGCTAATAAATAGGTATTGTTTTAAGAAGCTGAATTCACGGCAATTTGTTATGGGGCAATAGAAAACTAGTATACTATATTCTCATTTCTGCCCTTTAGATCCCTTTTAGTCACATAAGTATGTTATCTTTATCATTAAGAAAAAGAAAGTAAAGTGGCACCTGGGTGCCTCAGTCAGGTTAAGCGTCCGACTTCGGCTTAGGTCATGATCTTGCCATTCTTGAGTTCCAGCCCTGCACTGGGCTCTGTGCTAACAGCTCAGAGCTGGGAGCCTGCTTCGGATTCTGTGTCTCCCTCTCTCTGTGCCCCTCCCCTGCTCACACTCTGTCTGTCTCTCTCTTCCTCAAAAATAAATTTCACGTTAAAAGAAATAATAAAATAAAAAAATAAAAACAAAAACTTTAAAATATATATATAATTTTGATATGTCAATCATACTTCCTTAAAAAATATTTAAAATAAATAAATAAACATTAAAAAATTAAAAAAAAAAAAGAGAAAGTGAAGAAACACTGTGCTTCTCAGTAATGAAAGTATTCAAGATTAGATACTTGTTAGAGTTTTTACTTGATTAGCACATGCTTATCAGATAAAACTTGAACTAAATGGCCTGTAGAATCCCTTCGGGTTCTACAGCTGTAAGACTGTTAGGTCATGAAAATAACAGAAGCTTCTCAAAAATGTGCCAGTGGTCACCATAATTTAACGAAGAACAGGGACCAGAGAAAATGAGGACTAAGCAATCCACTTAGTGCATTCATCACTAAAGGATTACTAGTGACTATTGACAGCAGTTTCAGCAAAGCAATGTGTTAGAAGGCAGATAAAGAGTAATTCTAAAAGTTTGCAAGTTGATAAAATAAAGATGGAGCAGACCATTATTACCAATGAGAGAAAAAAGATAAAAAGGATGGTAGTTTGGTGGTCAAACTATAATTTATCAAAACCATGGGGAACTTAGCATTTGTGAAGGAAGAGGGAAAAGCAAGAAGAGGCTTAATGGGCACAGAACTAAAGGAAATCATTTAATCTTACTGAATTACCTGTGCTTGTTTTTGCCATTTTCTATTTAAAAACTCATCAACTCACCTCTTTCACCAAGTTAAATATACTCCCTCTTTTTTAATATATATTTTAATATGAATTACTAAAACACATCCCTCTTATTCAGGCACACTTAGAAGAATGTTGGAAGCATTAAGAGCTTGGTCTCACACTCAGGAAGGCATCTGCAGGGCCACCTGGAGACTTCCTACACCCTGTCATTAAAGGAGTTCTCTATACCCACCAAGTTCTGTAAGCATGCCCAGCAAAAGCAGTGCTAGTCCTCCTACTGAATGCTCTGGAAGCAGTCAAGAGTTTTAATTTGTTTCAAGTCCCATGCATCGGTAAGAGACACTGAAAACATTCAACAATTATTCAATCTATTACTGATTTTCAATTTCAATCAACATAAAAGTTAATTTACATTCAAGGTACAAACAAAATGTCAGGTCTCTGAGCAGTTATTTTGAAACCCTAGAGGTATGTGGAGTACAATATGGCTCTATTTGAAAGATATACTCACTTTCTGTTCATCATCAGATACTTGTGAGGATGGACAAGTTGTTTTTGTTGGCATGTGAGACTGAAAGAGCTAAAAAAAGAAAAAAATATATATATATTAAAAAAGAGATTACTCTAAAAAACCCTATATCTAAATAATATATCCATGTTAAAAAGGAATTTAAAAATTTTCATTATCATCAAGTTGTCACTTGTAATCTACACACTTGACTCATGCTTAAAACCATGGTTTCCTTGCTGGATAAATATATGCAATATATAATATATATTAAAACATTTACCCACATATGCAAAAATATTATAAAAGAGTAAACTCCCATTTACATCCAGGAAAACAAAGCACATTACTTTTACTTAAAAGACTTTACAGGATTAAAAAGGGAAAATAAGCTATTTCACTAAAAAAATACTCTAAGAGCCAAGGAGATATTCAAAATTAGGTATTTGCCACAGAAGCATGCCAGAGTAAATACAATTGTTAATGATCCAATTTTAGTACATTTAAGAAAGCAGTGATCTAAAAATCTGAACAAGTCCTGGGGCATCTGGGTGGCTCAGTCAATCATCCAACTTCGGCGCAGGTCATGATCTCACTGTTCATGGGTTCAAGTCCCACATTGGGCTCTGTGCTGATGGCTCAAAGCCTGGAGCCTGCTTTGGATTCTGTGTGTGTGTGTGTGTGTGTGTGTGTGTGTGTGTGTGTGTCTCTCTCTCTCTCTGCCCGTCCTCTGCTCGCACTATGTCACTCTCTCTCTCAAAAATAAATAAACATTAATGAATTAAAAAAACTTAAGTCCTTTAGTTATCCAACTAAAATAGAAATAATTATCATTTGTAGAATTCCTATTATATGTCTATCACTATGCAGCTCATTAAGTATATTTTATTTAACTATGTTTATTATTTTCTGAGCTATACATATTCAAGGCTTCTATAAAATTAAATAAATTACTCCAAATCATAAAAGCCAGTATGATGTAGACACAGGTCTGATCTGCCTGCAAAGCAGATATTCCTTCTACTACTGTCCCAAGTTGTAAACCAAACACATATTCACTGTTTGCAACAGTGAGGAATGGGGGGAAAAAGGTACAAGAGAAGTTGTGGGAATTTCAAATCCATACTACCTCAAAAACTGCTATCCTACTTTTGACTACACAAGATACTAAGGAAATGTGGCACTTTTAAAAAAGTAGTAATATGGATTATAGTAAGAAAAATGCAAACAGTGCCAATAAGAAAACTGCAAAATAAGTTCCCTTCCTACCCTTGACTTGCTAGTACTTCAGCAAACCTATGTATACTTCCAGAGACAGACCATACATGTATGAGCATAAGTGAATATGCAAGTGTCTTTGTTTATATAAATGGTAGTGGTCTATTGCTCTGCATTGTGATTTTTTTTTCCCTTAATCTCTCCTGAAAACTGCTTCTAGTATGTAGATCTACTACATTCATTCTGTGGTATAGTATTCTGTTTTGTATATGACAATATATGATGAAAGGGAGAAGAACCTTACCACTGTAGCAAGAAAACAGTGTTTCTGGCACCACGCACACCCATACACACACCCGCCCCCATACACACACACACTGGGATTGTGAATGCAATCTCACAGATAGACAGGTATATATCATAACTGGATTTTACAGAATGCTAACAACAATCTACCTCTGTACATTCTGGGTAACAGAAGCTTTTGAAGGCTGGCCTTGTGACTTAACCACTCCACATACAACTGAACACATTGTTCCAACATGAAATGACTCCTGTCAGTTGGAAGATGTCCTTATATAAAAGCACACAACAAAAGCTCTGTGATGAACACTTACAGATGATAGCCATATTTTCACAATTTAAAAAGTGAAAATTACATAATGATACAAAGCACATCAAATTGGCCTAAGGTTTTGTTTTTTAATTATATATACTTCACCTTACTCCCTCCATCCAGCTGTCTCACCTCTAGTCATTGTGTGGCATGTAGGCAGTAGCTCATGTCCCTCTCCTATGCCAGAACAGAAAAGTAAGAAAAAACTAAGGGAAAGAGCAATGGTAGTTACGGACATGTGGAGAAAGAGATCATTAAAGGCCAAAGCAGTTTTCAGAGAAGACAATAATATTGAAATGAGTCAGGAAAGTGGTATATATACCAAGAGAGAAGGTGGCATTTAGGGTAGAAAAAAATCCCTAAGCACTGGAGCGAGGTAAAATTTTGTATTTGGAGAAAGTAAATCATGAGTATAGTAGTTTGGTAAAGGGAAAAAAAAAGTTCATTGTCTCCTTTTGCAATTATGAATGAGGTTATGAAGGAGGATGAGAAACAGATTAGAGATAAGAGATGAGTAGCTGACTGAGGAATTTTGAAGAGTCTATCTCAAGAGTCTCACTTGTTGGTAAAGGCAAAGAAGTACCACAGAACACAACTGTTTGGGGACCCTGTTGAGAGCCTTGCCTTAGATAATCGAGTAAGAGTGTAGAACATTCCATGCTGAATGCTACTTCCTGATGTAAAAAAAATATGGTAAGAATGTAGCTTTAGGGTTTTAATGTAATGAATAGCATATTTTTGTTAAATGCTTGCTTAGTAAGCAATTCGGTTGATAAGTAAAATTTGCTTAAAAAAACAGGATAGGTTTTGTACTAGTTCATCATTAAATTCTGACTAATAAAACCTAGGTTATTTTTCTGTCATTTATGTAAGCTCATTTCAAAGATCCGCTTTCGATTATTCACTTCCTGTGTTTCTGAATACCTGCCAAAAAGTCTACTTAATATCTCTGTGGATAAAAGTTTTGATCAGGAAGTATGAATGAGTCACATAAAAATATTATAAATAGTTGTTTTTAATATTTTCCACTGCTACTACCTGACTAGTCAAATTTCCAAAACAAGTTTTAGAATAAAAAGGTTTTAATAAATTAACAGGACATTATTGAAGGTAAAATAAGAAGGGGACAAGAGCTGACCAAGTCCTTCTAGTGGCAAACCTAAATTAAAACAAAATAAAACAAAACAACAAACTGGAAGTGAAATTCCAGTCTGCAATATCAATGATCACTTACTATGTGTAAATCACTGTGTTGGGTACCAGGGTCTCAAGAGGAGTAAGACACAGCCCTGACCTTAAGAACTTACCTCTGAGAAACACAAACTCATGACAGGCAATCACAGTCTCATTCCAAGTTAGACTAATGAAACCACTACCTACACTTGATTATGCAGTTTGCTTTTACACTTTGTTTTAAATACATATATATATCATACATTCACAAACACATATATATTTAAATCTATACATACACTACCTAGAAGTAAAAAACATATAGTACCTTTAATTCCTGGCAAAGTCTAACACACTTTTTTTTAAGTTATAATATATAATGAATCATGGGGAAAAAAGTACCAAAACATTGAGATAGCCGAAGGAAGTTTCGGTGCTCTACCTTCTTCAAAATTTCACTTTGGGGAGTATCGGCAATACAACAGAGGTGGCACACAATTGTTCTGGGTCCCTAGGGACACATAGAGTAGATGACCTTTTTCCTATCAGCCAATTATGGGGAAACATTTGCTGATTCTTTCACAAAATACATTAGATAACAAGTTTCCTTACTTGTAAACATTCTTGAAACTGCCCCTTTCTCTAGGTATAACAATGAGCCTTAGAGGAACAGAAATGTGACTTGGTTTTAATAGCTTCATTTTAACTTTATTTTCCCATAATTTTTATCTTTATAAAATTAATCAAAGTCTCAGGATACAAAATCAATGTACAGAAATTAGTTGCATTCTTACACACTAATAATGAAGCAACAGAAAGACAAATAAAGAAACTGATCCCATTCACAATTGCACCAAGAACCATAAAATACCTAGGAATTAACCTAACCAAAGATGTAAAAGATCTATCTGTATGCTGAAAACTATAGAAAGCTTATGAAGGAAATTGAAGAAGCTATAAAGAAATGGAAAAACATTCTGTGCTCATGGATTGGAAGAACAAATATTGTTAAAATGTCAATACTACCCAAAGCAATCTACACATTCAATGCAATCCCAATCAAAATTGTACCGGCATTCTTCTCGAAGCTAGAACAAGCAATCCTAAAATTTGCATGGAACCACAAAAGGCCCCGAATAGCCAAAGTAATTTTGAAGACCAAAGCAGGGGGCATCACAATCCCAGACTTTAGCCTCTACTACAAAGCTGTAATCATCAAGATAGCATGGTATTGGCACAAAAACAGGCACATAGACCAAGGAATAGAATAGAGACTCCAGAACTGGACCCACTAAAGTATGGCCAGCTAATCTTTGACAAAGCAGGAAAGAAAATCCAATGGAAAAAAGACAGTCTCTTTAACAAATAGTGCTGGGAGAACTGGACAGCAACACGCAGAAGGATGAAACTAGACCACTTTCTTACACCATTCACAAAAATAAACTCAAAATGGATGAAGGACCTGAATGTGAGACAGGAAACCACCAAAACTCTAGAGGAGAAGCAGGAAAAAACCTCTCTGACCTCAGCTGCAGCAATTTCTTACTTGACACATCCCCAAAGGCAAGGGAATTAAAAGCAAAAATGAACTATTAGGACCTCATGAAGATAAAAAGCTTCTGCACTGCAAAGGAAACAATCAACAAAACTAAAAGGCAACCGCAGGAATGGGAAAAGATATTTGCAAATGACATTATCTGACAAAGGGCTAGTATCCAAAATTTATAAAGAACTCACCAAACTCCACACCCGAAAAAAAAAAAATTATCCAGTGAAGAAATGGGCAGAAGACATGAATAGACACTTCTCTAAAGAAGACATCCAGATGGCCAACAGGCACATGAAAAGATGCTCAACATCACTCCTCATCAGGGAAATACAAATCAAAACCACACTGAGATTACCACCTCGTGCTGGTCAGAGTGGCTAAAATGAACAAATCAGGAGACTATAGATGCTGGCAAGGATGTGGAGAAACGGGAACCCTCTTGCACTGTTGGTGGAAATGCAAACTGGTGCAGCCGCTCTGGAAAACACTGTGGAGGTTCCTCAAAAAATTAAAAATAGATCTACCCTCTGACCCAGCAATAGCACTGCTAGGAATTTACCCAAGGGATACAGGAGTGCTGATGCATAGGGGCACTTGTACCCCAATGTTTATAGCAGCACTCTCAACAATAGCCAAATTATGGAATGAGCCTAAATGTCCATCAACTGATGAATGGATAAAGAAATTGTGGTTCATATACACAATGGAATACTACGTGGCAATGAGAAAGAATGAAATATGGCCTTTTGTAGCAACATGGATGGAACTGGAGAGTGTTATGCTATAAGTCATACAGAGAAAGACAGATACCATATGTTTTCACTCTTATGTGGATCCTGAGAAACTTAACAGAAGACCATGGGGGAGGGGAAGGAAAAAAAAAAGTTAGAGAGGGAGGGAGCCAAACCATAAGAGACTCTTAAAAACTGAGAACAATCTGAGGGTTGATGAGGGGTGGGAGGGAGGGGAGGGTGGGTGATGGGCATTGAGGAGGGCATCTTTTGGGATGAGCACTGGGTGTTGTATAGAAACCAATTTGACAATAAATTTCGTATTAAAAAGAAATTAATCAAAGAACCAAAGTTTTCAAACTGTCCCCTGGTGTGTTTCTTGGAGTTCTTTAGGACCAAAAAAAAAAAAAAAAAAAGTAAGAGACAACAAAAAGCAGAGAGTGGTCAAAATAATTACCTAGGCCTATTGTATGGCTTTCAAACAGGCAGAGTTCTTTGAAAGATTCCACAGACTCATTGATTAAAATCATTTTATTAAATCTTCAGGTTAAGGAAACTTTAAAATAAACTTAAGAGTGCTGATCTAAAATTTTCCTAAAAACAAGTACTAACATTACCTGATTCTAGAAGTGGATGCTAATTACACCCCAGGGGAAAAAGAAAGAATTCAACTGAAACCAGTGAGACTGGGCAGTGTATGGCAAAGCAACACATTGGCCTCCTATGTGCACACCTGGATCTCCTCCAGGGCAGTCTCAGTTTAAGGCAGTTTGGGGTAGTCTAAATCCCATCAAAATATCACCTCAATTTTACCATCATCTCCACTAAATATAAAAGTTAGAGGGTAAATACAAAGTCTAATATTCAGCCTCAAAAGATCAAGACATGTAAATTCTTGATAGTAGTTCATGTGATAAAAAATTAGGGGTATCAAGGTTAACAAAAGTTTACAGTAATACATGGCTGCTTAAAATAATAAATGTAATCTTATCTTGAAGTTACCTTCCCACTCTTAATTAGAAATGGGAGTATTTTATGTTTATTATAGGAAAAAATAGCATTTCTAATCATGTCATTTTAATAACACTGCAATAAACATCCATTTTGTGGTATAGTACTTACATCTCCCTTCCAGCAAGAACTAGCCCTTTGGCTACAAAGAATGCAGTTGGCTGATAGCTTCCAGCTTTAGAGCCTTCAGGATGCACAGTATTCCACCCAAGACCACTCCTTCCTGGCAGCCCCTAGCCCAGGACTGAGCACAAAGAGCGTGTCAGGGCCTGGCCCCTTCTGCACTAGGTGAGCCCCCCCTAACAGGCAGTCAGAGAGGTCTCCACTGGGTTGGCCCAGACTGCCAGACCTGAATAGCCTCTGAGGCTCTCTCTGCCAAGTTCTGCTTCAGCTTCTTTCCTTTCACAGCTGTCAAAATCTGCATCAGAGCCTGAAGCCTTTTCCTTTCCAGTACTGCTTCCTCCCTGTCTCTTACAGGCATTACCTCCCCTCCCTGCCTCTCACTCCCAATCTATTTCTAACACTCTTAACTTCAGCATCTGCTTCCCAGAGGACCCAAGAGGACACACCTGTATAAACATCAATCATTTTGTACATCTGATAATTTCCTCATGATAAATTCCTAGTATCAAAGGTATGAACATATTGTCCTGATCAAAGGTATGAACATATTGTCAAACTCCTCCTCAAAAAGGCTATATACCTGCTCACATTTCCAAAATTAGTATGTTAAAAAAAAAACCAAAAAATAAAATCTGTATGTTCATTTCACTATGAAGTCATCAATACAGTATATTAACACTTTTTAAGTATTTGTCAAGTTCACAGGCAAACACTGACATCTTAATTTGACATCCAGTATTTTGAGTATTTTTTTCAGAATATTTTCATAAATCTTAAATTCATGTTTTCCCCCATTTGCCCATCAGGGTATCCCCTTTTTTGTTCCTCTTATTAACAAAAGCTGTTAGATATAACTGTGCTTGTCATGTGTATTACAAATATCTTTTCCTGATTTGTCACTGACTCTTTCAATTTTCATAGAGTCCAATCCATGTTTTCCTTTCTGGTTTCTTCCTTAAATGTGAAGCTTAAAAAATCTTTTCATACCCTGAGGTTCAAAAAAATCCATTTGAATTTTTTCCAAGTTCTTTAAGGGTTTCATGTCTTACACGTAAGTTTTTAAGCCTTCTAAAAATTATTTTCTAGCACTGCGTGAGTCAAGGCAATCCGAATTTTTCCCAACATCCTTAGCCTATTGCTCTATCAAGGGATAGCAAAGTATATTCAAACATCTCTATAGTCTGTTTTAGGGAAATGAGTTCCCAAGGGAAAACTTAGGATGCATGAATGGACTAGAGAGGTCAATCTGAAACAGTGAAGAGAAATTACTGAATGACTAGAGCTGCCTAGCAAGAGTGGAATGGGCTGTCCCAGGAAGGATTCAGTTAGTGGCCCCGGGGGGGGGGGGGGGGGGGAGTTTAAACAGTGACACAGTCATCAACTGGATACACAGAGCCAATTCCTTCACTGAGTGAGACGCAAAAATAATGAACTTCTAAGGTCTCTTTCAACTCAGATTTTATGACTGTATAACTATAAGCAAGCAGTGAGGAAAAAGTATGTGATATGGAGAATGAAGAATGAGCCATGGAAACTGCATGCTCAGACAAGGGGAAGTAAGGACAGGCATAACATAATTGTATCTAGTTGATGTGAAAAGGCTTTTTGGAACTAAATCTCAAAGGCTATTAAAATGAAAAGTAGACAGCTTGAATTCCTGGGAGAGGGAGCATGTTCCATGTAGACTCATGAAAAAAAGCCAGTCAAATTTGAAAAGTAAATGGGAAAAGCAAGCAAATGGGAAAAGGAGCTGAAGAAGGGGGGAAGGCAGAAGAAATTCATTAGAAGGACTTAGGGGCACCTGGGTGGCTCAGTTGGTTGACAGTATGACTCTTGATTTCAGCTCAGATCATGATTCCAGGGACCTGAGACTGAGCCCCACGTCGGGCTCTGAGCTGAATGGGGAGCCTGCTTAAGATTCTCTTTCTTTCTCTTTTTGTCCCTCTCCTGGGCGTGTGTGCATTCTCTCTAAAAAGTAAAAAAATAGGGGTTCAGTCAGTTAAGTGTCTGACTTCAGCTAAGGTCATGATCTCAAGATTCATGGGTTTGAGCCCAGCCACCCAAGCCTACAGCCTGTTTTGGATTCTGTGTCTCCCTCTCTCTCTGCCCCTCCTCCACTTGCATTCTGTCTCTCTCTCTCTAAAATAAACAAACATAAAAAAATAAAATAAAATAAATAAAATTAAATTAAATTAAAAGACTTAAAATTGACATGGAATATCTGGGAAAAAAGAATACTGAGGAGTCAGTATGAAGACTATCAATATACTGCTTTTTATTTATTCCACAAATATACACAATACTTACTAAAAGGTTTTCCATCTCCAGGACAGAATAACAAAGGTGAATAAGCCAATATCCTTGCAATTTAAATTTTAGTACTGTGGGGAGACATGCATTCAACTTATAAACACCACAGTAGCTCGGGGTATACTGAACCCTGCATGGTCAGAGAAGGTACTGCCAAGAAAAGCCTTGAGCAAAGACTTGAAGGAGAAATAGGAATATTCCTAGCAAATGGGAAAAGAAAGTAGAGGAATCAATGTGTGCAAAACCATGCAAGTATACTAGGAAGGCTAGGAAAACTGCAGTAAGCTCATTATCATTTAAGCCTAAGGAGGCTTAAGGTTAAGTGCAAGGAGGACAGAAGAGGTAAGCCTGGACAAGGAAACAGGGGGCTGGACATCCACTCTGCCTTAGAGTGAAGCCATGCCCACCTTCAAAGGTGGTAATTTAGTAGATGTTACTGTGAGGCAGGAAAGAAAATGAGATAAATCAGCACTGGTTTGATGCAATTTTGGAAATACTGAGTTTAAGGTTTTCATGAGCGCTCTGGATCCCTCAAGGAGATTCTACATAACCACTGAAGTCTTCAGTCAAGTGTATAATTAATCTAAGGTAACTTTTACATGATTATTAAAAATAAATACAGTGGTGGGACACCTGGGTAGCTCAGTCAGTTAAGCATCCGACTTTGGCTCAAGTCATGATCTTGCAGTTCGTTGAGTTCAAGCCCTGCGTTGGGCTCTATGCTGACAGCTCAGAGCCTGGAGCCTGCTTCGGATTCTGTGACTCCCTCTCTCTCTGCTCCTCCCCCACTCATGTTCTCTCTCTGTCTCTCTCTCTCTCAAAAATAAACATTAACAATAAATAAATAAATAAATAAATAAATAAATAAAGTGATAATTCCCATTTCTCTTGAAGTTGCCACTGATTCCCTAAGACTGGAATTCATCCATATTGGTAATTCTTCCACATTTTAGAGCACTAAAAATTCAGCCTAACTCACTAAGCCAGTCAGGCTTGATTTTTAGACTGAACATAGTTAATGCTATATATTACTAGTAACAGGCTGCAGTTTAGAAAGTATTATCCTATTTTTACAAGTCAGAAAAAGATAAATCTTTTTTTTAAAAAGGAAGAAGTTCCATATAAGTCTATGTTGAAATACTTTTTTTACAAAAAATTGGAAGTGATAGTTAGGAAAATTAAGATTAATGACATGATGTGATATTAAGTAGCAAAATAAGAATATAAAACTGTATAGGGGCGCCTGGGTGGCTCAGTCGGTGGGGCAGCCGACTTCGGCTCAGGTTATGATCTCACGGTCTGTGAGTTCGAGCCCCGCGTCAGGCTCTGTGCTGACGGCTCAGAGCCTGGAACCTGTTTCAGATTCTGTGTCTCCCTCTCTCTGACCTTCCCCCATTCATGCTCTGTCTCTCTCTGTCTCAAAAATGAATAAACGTTAAAAAAAAATTAAAAAAAAAAAACTGTATTGACACCATGGTTACAGATTATTTATGCATATGGACAAACACCTGGAGTCTGATTCTTAGAGGGAAGAGAATACTACCTTTTCTTCTTGATAACCATTAATATTATCATTTATGTGAATTTAATAGAGACTAATAGAATATAAGTATTTTTCAAATATCTATAAAAATGCATTTATTCAAAAGATATGTACTGAATGACTACTATGTTCCAGGAACTATCCTAGGTATGGGGTAAGTATAACTGAGCAAAACAGAAAAAAGTCCTGGCCATCAGGGAGCTTCCATTCCAGTTAGGGAAAGACAGGCATAAAGCAGACACTGCTAATAAAAGAGAATAATAAACACAATAAAGAAAAATAAGACAAGAAAGGGGGACAGGAAATGTGGAGGTGGCATGAGTGAGGAGATATCATTTTGGTTTTGTTTTTAAAGATTTTACTTTTTTTAAGTAATCTCTATACCCAACGTTGGCTCAAACTCGAAACCCCGAGATCAAGAGTTGCATGCTCTACTGATTGAGCCAGCCAGGTGCCCTGAGGTTAGGGAAGGCCTAACTGGAAAGGTGGTAAGTACGTCCTGAAGACGTAGGAGTTAGGGGACCTGAAGGAGTTAAGGGAGGAGAGCAGATGAAGGGGCTATCTGGAGGAAGAGCATTCCAGGCAGAAGGAATTAAACCATTGCAAGGATCCTGAGGCAGATGTTGCTGTTGGTATGAGGAACATCAAGGAGGCCAATGTGGCTGGTGGCTGCAGGGGAGGAAGGGAGATACAGAGGGGTCAGAGAGAAATGAGAGCCAAATTATGTAAGGACTGACTTTGAAGAGTTTTTAGCATAAGAGAGACATGATTTCTCTTTGTATTAAATAGTTCACTACAGCTACTATGTTGAGAGTAGACTAAAGAATGGCAAGGCAAATGGAACTAGAGTGTATTATGCTAAGTAAGTCAGTCAGAGAAAGATAAATATATGATTTCACTCATATGTGGAATTTAAGAAACAAAACAGATGAACATAGGGGAAGGGAAGGAAAAATAAGATAAAAAGAGGGAGGCAAACCGTAGAGACTCTTAAATTCAGAGAACAAATTGAGGCTGGCTGGAGGGGTGTTGGGTAGGGGGAATGAGCTAACTGGGTGATGGGCACTAAGGAGTGTACTTGTTGGGATGAGGACTGGGTGTTATATGCAAGTGATAAATCACTAAATCCTACTCCTGAAATTAATACACTATATGTTAACTAACTTGGATTTAAATAAAATTTAAAAATTCAAAAAAATAATGGCAACACAGAAACAGACTGGTTAAGAAGCTACTATGTTAATTCAAGAAAAGAGATCATGGCAGAATGTGAATGATGTAAGAGCTAAGACATGGTTAAATTCTGGATCTACCTCAAAAGTAGAACTTGTTGAGAGGCACCTGGCTGGTCAGTAGGTTAAGACTTCGACTTTGGCTCAGGTTATGATAACACCATTTGTGAATTCGAGCCCCGCATTGGGATCTGTGCTGACAGCTCAGAGCCTGGAGCCTGCTTTGGATTCTGTGTGTGTCTCTCTCTCTGCTCCTCCCCCACGTGAGCTCTGTCTCAGTCTCTCTCAAAAATAAACATTAAAAAAAAATTAGAACTTGTTGAATGTTCAATGTGGGATGTAAAGAGATATAGAGAATGGTTTCCAAGTTTTTTATTTGAGCAACATGGAGGAGGGAGCTTCCACTTACTGGAACTGGGAAGACAATAGAATGAGGACTGTGGAAGGTCAGGAGTTCTCTCTGAAACATATTAAATTGGAAATGCCTACTAGATGCTGAAGTGGAGGTACTAGGTAGGTAGCTGGATAGACAAGTTGAGAGTGAAGGATCTCTAGACCACAGGTGAAAATTCTGAAGTCATCAGTACACGGCAAGTAGTCAATGCTACAGGAAGAGATGAAATCACCCACGGAGTAAAAGGTATTTAGAAAAGAGAAGGGATCACAGAAGTGAACGCTGGGGGAACTCCAACATTTAAAGGCTAGGGAACTGAGGAGCAACCAGTCTAAGTGACTGAGAAAGATCAGCCAAAGAGGGTGAAAGAAATCCAGATATATGTGGAATCCTGGAAGACAGGTAAAGAAAGCCTTTGGGGGAGGAGAGAGTATGCCACTATCATTCCTTTACGTATTGTGTGTGGTTGTTTTCAGGCCACAACAGAGTTGCATAGTTGTGAGAGACCATCTGGCTTACAACGCTGAAAATACTATTTGACCCTATAAAGAAAACCCTTAATCGAGAAGATCCTTAATCTAGAAGAATTAGAGGGCAAATAAATGAAGAAAATGTGGTACAATTTTCACGCAGCACCAAGGCCTCCGGAGTCCAGTGGTCATGACTTAAGAGTGAGACCATTCAGCATGATTACCCTCAATCTTATTCAGCTGTGAGGCTGCATGAGCACAGTCTGGAGATAGTATAATTTCACTGTGTGTGGCTTTTGCCAGTGGAGAATGATGAAGCAAGGAAGGGAACTGAGACACGCAAGGAAATGACTATAAATGTTATGAGGAAGGACTTACAACTGGGCAAAAAGGGGAAAGAGCATGGAAGACATGAAGGAAGGGAAAAGGTAGTAGGAACAACAGGTCAGGTCAAAGAATTGTGGGACTTGGTACCACAGGGAGTAAACAGAAAAGGTAGGAGGTGTGGCTGAGTGGACTGCCTGGAGGGGCTGCATTTACAGGGAATAACAAGGTCAAGATATTAACCACAAGAAGGACAGGTGAAAGCAGGGACAGAGTACAAGACATTGAAGGAAAAGAGGCCAAAAATTGAAAGGCAGGGTACTGAAAGGATAATCCATGTGGATACTGAAATCCCATAGAATTACCACAGATCTAATGTTGGAGAATCACAGGGAGCCAGTACCTACACCATCAAGCATGGAGGCAGATAAGTTTCAGAGATGAATGTAACAGAGAGATAGTGAGTATACAGTGGGATAGCTGATTGAAAGTCAAGAGAGAATGTTTAGGGAGGAGAGGAGAATGATCTGGAAGTGGCAATGAGGAGTAAAGGGTCAACCAGGCCATCTCCAGGTTTTGTGCTACAAGAGGTATCCATTAGTGACAGGAATCCTTGAAACACAGCTCTCGCAAATCTCCTCTGGGAAAAGTTTAGTCACATGTAAATTTAGTAAAATATTACTATATTCTGACTAAAATAACCAATACGTAAGGAAGGCTTAATCCATTTTAACCCAAGAAAAGCAGTGGGCAGAACTCTTTAGGGAGCTGTGAAACATGACACAGGTAATAAATAAATGAAGTTTTTTATTGCCCCTCTTTTATACACTTTGGCAAAAAGGAGTATCGCAGTGTGATGATGCCCTGTTCCCTCTCTATGCCAATCCTTTTGTCCTAGACCATAGTCTCCTTTGGTACTATGGCCTCACTAAGGTCCTACAGGATTTGACCACCATCTATTTCTGCAGCTTCATGTTGTTCTTGATGACCCCTTTTGGCATGTTTTCAGACATGTCAAAGTTCTACCCCAGCAATTATCATTACCTCTGCTTGGATACCCTTTCTATCCTTGGTCCCATACAAAAGCTCCTCCTCTCAAGGAGCTTAGAGAAGAGGAGGCAGTTAAACAAGAAAGCAAAGTGTGGTCAATATCATGAAGGAAAGAGAGTGATGTGAGCCAGAGCAGTCAAAGGAGAGGGGAGGGTAGATTTCCAACAAGGTGCAAATGCAATTCAATGTGGAAAGGATAGTGTTTTTTAAAAATGGTGCCAGAGGGACGCCTGGGTGGCTCAGTTAGTTAAGCATCAGATTTCAGTTCAGGTCATGATATCGAAGTCCATGAATTCAAGCCCCACGTCAGGCTCTGCGCTGACAGCTCAGAGCCTGGAGTCTGCTTTGGATTCTCTCTCTCTCTCTCTCTCTCTCTCTCTCTCTCTCTCTGCCCCTCCCTCACTTGCACTCTGTCTCTGTCTCTCAAAAAAAAATAAACATTTAAAAAAAAATTTAAAACTGGTGCCAGAATAATTAAGATTCCGATATCTGCCCCCAAAAAACAAAAACAAAAACAAAAAAGGAACTGGTAACATATACAAAAATTAACTCAAAACAGATTGTATACATAAAACCTTGTGGCCTTAGGTTAGACAAAAACTTCTTAGCTACCACACCAAAAGCATGATCCATAAAAGAAAAAAATGATAAATTGAACCTAATAAACCAAAAAAGCTTCTGCTCTTCAAGACACTGTTAAGAGAATGAAAACTCAAGACACATACTTTGATTGATAAAACATTTGTAAATTATTTATATCATAAAGGAATATGAGAAATATATATCTTTTTAAAACTTGTACAACTCAATAATTATACAATAACTTAATTTTAAAAATGGGAAAATATTTGAACAGATACTTCACCAGGAATACAGAGATGGCAAATAAGCAAATGACAGTAGCTCAACATCATCTGACTCATTAGATAAAGCCAAATAAATTACAAGATATGACCATATACCTATAAAAATGACTTTTTAAAAAACTAACAATACTGTCAAAGATGTAGAGCAACAAGGGCTCTTAGTCATTATTGTTAGGAAGGCAAATTGGTACAAACATTTCGGAAAACAGTTTGACAGCTTCTTAAATACATACCTACCATTCTACTCAGCAATCTTACTCCTAGATATCAACCCAGATGAAATAAAAAACTTATATTCACATAAAAGCCTGTATGTGAATGTACACAGTGATTTTATTCAAAACTGTTAAAAACTGGAAACAGCCCAAGTATTCCTCAAATAAAGAATGAACAAACTCAACTGTGACACATCCATACAATGGAATACTACTCAGCAATAAAAAGGAACATGCAACAACATGGACAAATCTCAAAAGTATTGCATTCAGTGAAAGAAGCCAGCTCAAGGCTACAATAATTCCATATGTAGGACACTCTGGTAAAGGCAAAACAACAGGAGCAGAAAACTGATCAGTGATTGTCAGAGATGGAGGAGGACTACAAAGAAGCACAAAGGAATAACAGGGGATGGAAATGGTGATAGAAATGTTCTATATCTTTGATTATAGTTGTAGTTACACACTACACTGTATGTGTTCATCAAAACTCCTAAGACTTTATAATAAAAAAGGGTAAATTTCACTACACATAAATTATACCTCAATAAAAAAGCTTAATTTATGAAGATATAACAAAATTTTCTAACTAAACATAAGTAATCAATTCACGAGAAAGCAGAGGCTAACAAAAACTTAGAATATGTGAGGATAAACTAGGTCATTGAGACAATAAATGATAATTTGTAAGCAGCAATAAAAAAGTAAATATACACCAAAATAAGCAAATGCAAAAGGAGATTAAAATATTTTCTCCAATTGCTCAAATTACAATTCAGTATGAAGTTCTTTTGGCTTTCAGAGTTAGGTGGAAACTGCAAATTAGATTTCTTTTCTATACAACAGAATCTCTGTTACCATATGACAAGCAGCCTGTCTTCTCCCAAAACAGAGATCCCCTAGAAATGATCTCAATGGCCCATGTCACAGTAGAGAAGAATTAACATGACATCAGTATAAATGTATGGCTTAAGAAGGCTGTTAGAATTAATTGCTTATGGTGGCAACAGACGCAAACTTGTTGGAGCACTAAATAACTGCCAAAGCCATGTAGGAGGGCCTGGGACAAGGAGGTACAACGACAACATAAACAAAACAAGACTTCTCAGCAAAATTTGAGAAAGTTAAGCCTCGTCCCTCCAAAATGAAAACAACAGTTCTGAGCTCCTAGGGTTGGGAAGATAAATGTGATATTACAACTAAAGTACTTGTCACAGTGAATGCACTTTAGCATTTGGTATTATCCAATTACCCCAGTGGATTTACTCAAAGCAGCAAAGGAGAAAACCATATAAAAATGTATCTTGAATACTTTAACTTTTGCAAAGATCTTTAAAGATTACTAGACCACTAAAAAAAGTAAAAGTATGTACAAAGAAATTGAAAATAATGGGTAAAGTTCACTTTAGTTTTTAAAAAAAAAAAAAAACCTTAAAAAATTTTAAGTGAATTTTCTCTTGATTGGTAAATACAATTAAAAGGCATCTCATGTTCAGGCGTCTGGGTGGCTTAGTTGGTTAAGCATCCAAGTCTTGATTTTGGCTCAGGTCATGATCTCACAGTTTGTGAGCCCTCCCTCGGGCTCCACACTGTCAGTGCAGAGCCTGCTTGGGATTCTTTCTCCCTCTCTCTCTGCCCCTCCCCCCACTCGCTCTCACTCTCTCTCAAAATAAATAAATAAACATTTAAAAAAAAAAACAAAGATAGCTTTTTATTTTCAAAACTGATTCAATCATTTCTGGCTTAATCCGCAGTGCAAAGTAACATTCCAGCTAAAAGGTATACATTCAACTAAAAAAAATATGGCTGTGCACATTTTATATTCATCTATGAAAAAAACAGCATACAGATGACTCACAAAATACCTTTCTACACATATCATGATAAACAGAATAACAGGACTCCTTGCTGTCTCTATAAGCATAGCTCACACAGAAGGTAGGATAAACTTGACCTAGTTCTTAAGAGGAGAGGTAAAAGGAGATCAGAGAAGATGTCTCATGGTTCTCCCATCTTCTCTTTGGTAAACCCCTGGGTCATATGACAATAGGCTGTCTGAAACTAGCTTGAAGGGGTTAGAGCACCCATTATACCTGGCAAGGACCTGCAGGGCCTTACCCCACATCCAAATCTCAAATACAATTATCTTTTCTTTCCCAATGGTAGCCCCTTCTTCTTCCTATGTATATATTACTTTGTTCAACATATGGCATTATTTTAGTTTATTTTTCAATTTAATACATTACTCAAGTCTGATATTCCAGCAAATAATCCTGTGTCTCCTATCTAATTTCTACGTCTGGTCATAAGCATTTCTGGGACCTATCTTTTGTTAACTAAATGATGACTATGCAATCTCTAAAATACTGCCATATATTTACTTTTTTACATCTGTCAGTTGTCTCAGGCTTAGTATCAGATTATGTAGGATTCCTTAAATGGAAAAAGACCTGGGACAGCCTTAAATGGAACTTGGCTGAGAGGGTATATCTTTATCCCTCTCCCCTAATAGAGGTTCTACAGCCTTAGCTCTCCCATGTTCCTATCACAGAAACTACCACTTCCTGTCACTTCAGTTTTCAAGCATCTTCCCCTACAAGAGAAAGAAGTAGAAGTGAAATTCTAAAGCCTAGGGTCCTTCTCCTCAGCTTGTATCTCCCTTAGGATACATTTCAAAAATCTTTCACATGCTGTTTGCCTTTACCTTCCTTTCTAGCCTCAATACCCAGTTCACTTTTTAAAATTTGCCCCAACAATTTATTTACTCTGTAACTTAAAATGATCTAGTGTCTGAAAAAACAGACTGAAAGAAACTGAAAATTCTAGAATTCCCAATGTAATCAATTCATGGTTACTGAGAGAATATGGTAACCATGTTTCTTCAAACCAAGGTCTAAAGGGATCATGTACTAAGACACCTGGCACTGTTCCAGGACTCAAGACTTCTCTAGGTAAAACTGTAATCACACACCTTCATTTGTCTATGATAATATGGTTTATAGGGAGCCAAAGGGAAACCTGTACATCTGACGTAACATTATTTAAATTGAACAAAACAGAGAAGGAAAAGGGGGCTGCCAAAATATAATACTGAACAACTTTAAGACTGGCAAACAAGGGAGGGGTGCCTGAGTGGCTCAGTCAGTTGAGCATCCAACTCTTGATTTCGGCTGAGGTTGTGATCCCAGGATCATGGGATATAACCCTGACTGGGGCTCTGAGCTGAACATGGAGCCCACTTGAGATTCTCTCTCTCTCCCTCTGCCCCTCTCCCCAGCTCGTGCTTGCTCGCTCTCTCTCTCTCTCTCTCTCTCTCTCTAAAAAAAAAAAGACTGGCAAACAAAATTCACCTTTAAAAGAAGCAATGGAATAATACTGGGCAATGAGAAAGAATGAAATATGGCCTCTTGTAGCAACGTGGATGGAACTAGAGAGTGTTATGCTAAGTGAAATAAGTCGTACAGAGAAAGACAGATACCATATGTTTTCACTCTTATGTGGATCCTGAGAAACTTAACAGAAGACCATGGGGGGAGGGGAAGGAAAAAAAAAGTTAGAAGGGAGGGAGCCAAACCATAAGAGACTCTTAAAAACTGAGAATAAACTGAGGGTTGATGGGGGGGGGGGGGGGAGGAAAGAGGGGAAAGTGGGTGATGGGTATTGAGGAGGGCACCTGTTGGGATGAGCACTGGATGTTGTATGGAAACCAATTTGACAATAAATTTCATATAAATAAATAAATAAATAAATAAATAAATAAATAAATAAATAAAATTTAAAACATAAGGAGATAATTTTTTAAAAAAAGAAAACAGAAAGAAAATCCTACAGTTATGACATCTTGAAGGGGGAGGAATTGTTTTAAACAAGGGACCAGCAACAAGAAATTCTGAAATATTAAATAACTAATAAAATGTGTCCATTAAATTTAGCAATAAAGACGTCTTCCTAAGAAAAAAAAAAGAAGATGTTCTGGAATGAACTTTGAGTTCTACTATATTTAAATTATTTTAGCTAAGGGGCGCCTGGGTGGCGCAGTCGGTTAAGCGTCCGACTTCAGCCAGGTCATGATCTCGCGGTCCGTGAGTTCGAGCCCCGCGTTGGGCTCTGGGCTGATGGCTCAGAGCCTGGAGCCTGTTTCCGATTCTGTGTCTCCCTCTCTCTCTGACCCTCCCCCGTTCATGCTCTGTCTCTCTCTGTCCCAAATATAAATAAACGTTGAAAAAAAAAATTAAAAAAAAATAAATAAATAAAATAAATTATTTTAGCTAAATCCTCAATGAAAAATCTCTAGACTGGGGTGCCTGGGTGGCTCATTCCATTAAGCGTTCGACTCTTGATTTTGGCTCAGGTCATGATCTTGCATTTTTGAGTTTAAGCCCCTCATCAGGCTCTGAGCTATCAATGTGGAGCCTGCTTGGGATCCTCCCCCTCTATCTCTGCCCCTCACCCACGCATGCCCCCCCTTTCTCAAAATAAAAAAAAACTTTTAAAAAAAGAAAAATCTCTGTACTTGCTAAGAAATGCAAAAAAGAGCAGTTAATTTCAAATAAGTGTAACTGCCAAAGACAAATTTTCAAAAATGGGAAGAATATTAGAGCATAACATGCATATTTACTAAAGGTAATACTAACAAAATCTAAATGCTATATCCCAGTCTACTACATCATAATATTTATTTTAAAGGTATTTAAAATGAGAGTTTTTAATCTTTTATTTATGTTATTGAAACTATAAATGTGATTCCTACTTCCCTGATCTTCAAACCAGTAGTAGACACATATCTTACAAAGTGTTAAGTAAATTTTTAAAATACAGCATCATCTAAATCAAATTTCCTTCCAATAAATGACAAGAAATTGTAAAAATTAAAGTTCCCAGTAAAAGAGCTTTTAGAATCAGGTATTTTGTATTAGGAATACTTAAAATCTTAAGCAGAGAAAGCTATATTTAATATGGTTAAAAATGAGGTCTGATACATATTCCTAAAGAGAGAAAATCTATTTGTAGTAAAATATAAAATTTTAAAAGCACCCTTCTTCTTCCTCCTCTTCCACACACTGAAATACATACATACATACCAGTACAAATAGGTATAGTCTGGGACTATGTTAGGATCAAAATCAGTCTGGAAATACCTAAAAGGTATGACACTATCTATGTCCAGCCTGGATGAAGGTGGAGCTTCACGAAAGCATAAATGTAGACTAAGAAATAGCTCCTGGCTACCTACAAGAATTCATAATTTAAGCATTTAACATTGAACAAGAATAAAATGATTCAAGGTGAACTTATTTTCCATATAAAATATAATCAACATCTTGAAAAAAAAATTAAAAAAAAAATATAATCAACATCTGTCCTCAACAATATAAAATCATGGCTATGAAGGATACAAAGAATATTACAGGCTCTCTTCCTGAAGACAGATAATTTAATAGAGGGGGAAAATGCAAGGCTCATTACAATTTAATTGATGCAAAAAGTTAAGTAACAATACAAACATAAGGTAGGAAGTATTACAAGGTAGCATGTGACTAAGTGGCAAACGAGTAGTATGACAGATTGTCAAAAGTTTTAGAGAAGGTGAGAAAGGAACTTGGTCTTTCATTATGCCATAATGATTATAGGATATGGATCAGTAGGAAAGAAGTCTCTCCAGATGATGAAATGAAAATACATCAAAGCACTGAGGTGGTCATTAATTCCAAGACATGAAAGTAAAGAATTAAGAATCACAACTTTGAAATGGAAAATAATATGAGGGAAGCCTCTAAGATACAAACATCCTCACTGAAAGATAACTAAAAATGAAACATAAGAGTTCTGAAGCATTGCAGCTGAAAGAGGAAATGACAAATACAGATAAGAACTGAAAAAATATGGATACCATTTAAAAGTTTTGGTAAGTGGGAATTTATAGGTGCTTTTCTCAGGAGAAAGGAAAAGGTAGTTAATGTTATTTCAAGATCTATTATCGCAGTCAGCAATATATAACTATATAGTCAAGATCTTTTGAAATAAAACTTATGCAATTACTAATAAGGGGCATCCTGGAGACTGGCAGAAACAATATGCCAAGAGCAGATCTCACCATCACCAGCTATGATTCCATCAGCAAAATACAAAACTTACAGAGTCTTGATGTCCTCTTCTCTTAAAAAAACAAAACAAAAAAAACCTGGAAACCTGAGTATCAAGCGAGATTTAATATAACTCTTTAAATAATAAAGGTAGAATGAAAATGAAAATAAAACATACCCAAATTTGTGGGACACAGCTAAAGCCATGCTGTGAGGAAAGTTCACACCATCAAGTCCATATATTAGAAATGAGGAAGTCTCAAATCAATGATCTGAGGTCTGCCGTAAAAACTTAGAAAAAGAGCAAAATAAACCGAAAACAAGCAAATGAAAGGAAACAAAGATCATAAATCAGTTATATTTAAAACAGAAAAACAAGGGCACCTGGGTGGCTCAGTTAAGCATCAGACTTCCGCTCAGGTTATGATCTAACGGTTTGTGATATCAAGCCCTGCATCAGGCACAGAGCCTGCTTCAGATCCTCTGTCTCCCTCTCTCTCTCTGCCCTCCCCTGCTCCTGCTCTCTCTCTCTCTCTCTCTCTCAAAATAAACTTTAAAATAAATGAATAAATAAAATAGAAAAACAACAGAGAAAAATCAATGAAACAAAGCAGGTTCTTTGAAAAGATGAATGAAATTGACAAACTTCTAACAAGACTAACCAAGAAAGGCAGAAGACACAATATAACCCTATTAGGAATGGAACAGGGAGGGATGCCTGGGTGGCTCGGGTGGTTAAGTGTCTGACTTGGCTCAGGTCAAGACCTCACACTCTGAGTTCAGGCCCAGCATCCAGGCTCTCTGCTGACAGTGCAGAGCCAGCTTCAGATCCTGTCCCCACCCCACCCCCTTCTCTCTGCCCCTCCCCTCCACCCACATCCTTTCTCTCTCACACAAATAAAACATTAAAATTAAAAAAAAAAATAATGGAACAGGGAATATTATTACAGGCCCCAAAGACATCAATATAAGGGAATATTATTAACAACTTCATACACATAAAAATAACAACTTAGAAGGAATGGATCACAAAACCACCCGCTACCACAACTCACCCAATATGAAATAATATTAATAGCCACATAACAACTAAGGAAATTAAATCTGTAATTTTAAAACTATAAAAAAGAAATCTCAACGCTCATATGGTTTCACTAAAGAAGTCTATCAAACATTTAAGGAAGAATTAACACCAATACTATACATACAGTCTCTTCCAGAAAAAGGAGGGAACACTTCCCAATTAATTTTATGAAACTATTATTACCCTGATACCAAACTAAATAAAGACAATACAAAAACCTACAGACCAAAATCCCTCGTGAATTTGATAGAACATCTACAAAAAAATCTACATCTGTGATAAAAGACTGAATGTTTTCCCCCCATCACAAAGCAAGGATGTCTGTTCTCACCACTCTTATTCAAATAATGTTACAAGTCCTAACCAGCATAAATAAGGCAGCAAGAGGGGCGCCTGGGTGGCGCAGTCGGTTGGGCGTCCGACTTCAGCCAGGTCACGATCTCGCGGTCCGTGAGTTCGAGCCCCGCGTCAGGCTCTGGGCTGATGGCTCAGAGCCTGGAGCCTGTTTCCGATTCTGTGTCTCCCTCTCTCTCTGCCCCTCCCCCGTTCATGCTCTGTCTCTCTCTGTCCCAAAAATAAATAAACGTTGGGAAAAAAAAGTTAAAAAAAAAAATAATAAGGCAGCAAGAGGCAAACAGACTAGAAAGAAAGAAAGAAAACTGTCTCTATGTGTAAATGACAAGATTTTCTATGAAGAAAATCCCAAGGAATCTAGGAGGAATCCCAGTTCCTAGAATAAATGAATTCAGTAAGGTCAAAGGACACAAGATAAACATACAAAAATCAACTGTATTTTCACATGTTAACACTGAATATGTGGACAATAAAATTAAAAATGCAATACAATTTACAATTGCTTAAAAAATGAAATGGGTTTAAATCTAGTAAAACATACAGGACTTGTATGCTGAAAACTACATAATGCTGATGAAAGAAATGAAAGAAAATATAAAGAAATTGGAAGAGATACCATGTCTATAAATTGGAAGATTCAACATAGTAGAGACTTCAATTCTCCCTAAATTGATATACAGATTTAATACAATTCCTATCAAAATCCTACCAAAATTCTCTGTAGATATAGACAAGACTATTCTAAAACTTATAATGAAAGGCACAGTAACTAGAATAGCCAAAATAATTTCTGAAAAAATAAGAATAAAGTGAGAGGAATAAGTCTACTCTATTTCAAAACTTACATAGCTACAAGAATCAATACTATGTGCTAGTGCTAATAGGGAACCCAGAAATAGATCCACACAGGTATGTTCAAATGGTTTTTTGGCAAAGGGCAAAAGCAATTCAATAGAGGATAGACAACATTTTCAATAAACGGTATTGGAGCATCCATAGGCCAAAAAATTACACTTGATCTAAGTCTTATACCTTATACAAAAATTAACTCAAAATGGGTCATGGGCTTAAATGTAAAACACAAACCACAAAACTTTTAGGAGAAAAATAAGAAAACGTTTGAGATCTAGGGTTAGGCAATGAGCTCTTAGACTTGACACCAAAAGTATAATCCATAGGAGGAAAAACATAAAATAGATTTAATCGAAATTGAAAATTTTTGCTCTGCAAAAGACTCTGTTAAGAGGATGAAACAACAACAACAACAACACAGACTGAGAAAACATTTGCAAACTATGTATCAAGAAAGGACTAGCATCCAGAACATATTTAAAAAGAAAACTCTAAAATCAACAGTAAACAAAATCCAATTCAAAAATGGGCTGAAGAAATGAAGAGACATTTCACTTGAGAATATACAGATGACAAATAAGCCCATGAAAAGATGCTAATAACATTAGCCACTAGGGAAATGCAAATTAAAACCACATACCTGTGATACATACATACATATATACCTATCAGAATGTCTAAATAAAAAATAGGAACACTAAATGCTGATGAGGATGTGGATTGATCCCTCATAACATCTCTGGTGGGAATGGAAAACAGTACAGAAACTCTGGGAAACAGTTTAGCAGTTTCTCATTAAAACTAAACATGCAACTGCCATGTGACCCAGCAACTACACTCCTGGCAATTTATCCCAGAGGATTGAAGACTTATGTTTTCTTTTTTTATATATATACTAAATATAATTTATTGTCAAATTGGTTTCCATACAACACCCAGTGCTCATCCCAACAGGTGCCCTCCTCAATGCCCATCCCCTACTTTCCCCACTCAGCCCTCAGCTTGTTCCCAATATTTAAGAGTCTCTTATGGTTTGCCTCCCTCCCTCCCTCCTAACTTTTTTTCCCCCTTCCCCTTCCCCTCCCTCATGGTCTTCTGTTAAGTTTCTCAGGATCCACATTAGTGAAAACATATGGTATCTGTCTTTCTCTGCCTTACTTACTTCACTTAGCATAATACCCTCCAGTTCCATCCACTGAAGACTTATGTTTTCATTAGGTGACATTATATATTACTATACTGGAATGTTTATAGAAACCTCCTTCATAGTAGCCCAACAATGGAACTACCAGATGTCCTTCAAACAAAGGTGGTATATCCATACCATGGAATACTACTCAGCAATTAAAAGGAGCAACTCAATGACACATCCAACAACCTGGATGAAAGCTCCAGAGAATTTTGTTCCATGAAAAAAAAGCCAATTCCAAAAGATTATATACTATGTGACTCCATTATATAACAGTCTTGAAATAAGAAAATTATAGAAATAAAAAACAGATTAGTGGTTGTCACGGGTTAAGGAGGAAGTGAGGTAGAAATGCAGTGGATGTGGTATAAAAGGGAAAGTTGAGGGATGCTGTGATGATGGAAATTTACCTTCACAGTATCAATGGCAACGTCCTGGTTGTGGTCTTGTACTATGGTTTTACAAGATGTTATTATTAAAAAAAAACTGGATAAATGGTACAGAGGATTCTCATTATCTCTTAACTGCAAGACTGCACCTGAATCTTCAATTACTTCAAAATAAAAAGTTTAACTAGAAAATAAAAGTACACTTACTATTGCAAAATAAGTACAGCAGTTGACAAGCAATCCAACACCAATTAAATGAAGTGATCTCTTCAGCTCAAGTTTAATTCTGAAGATGACTGTGAATGAGTTTATAAAATATTTTCCTCACCCACACATGCACACAAAGCAACTGTAATGCAGTTCAGACAGAAAAACTGATATTTCTCTAAACATGTGACTAAAGTGTCCAGAGACCTGGGCTGAATCAGGGAGAAAAATCCTTGTCCAGGATCTATCAAAGAAACTGGCTGTGTAACTTTCCACACATCACCTAATCTCTCAGGCTACAATCTGAACTCTGTTTCCACAATCTAATTTAAGAGCTTAGACCAGTAATTCCCAAACTTTTTGGTCTCAGGCCCACATAGAGCTTTTGCTTACCTGGCTTACAACCATTAATATTTACAGTGTTATTAATTAAAACAGAAATTTCTTATTTAAGTTTATTTATTTTGAGAGAGAAACAAAGACAGCAAGCAGGGGAGGGGAAGAGAAAGACAGAATCCGAAGCAGGGTCCATGCTGTCAGTGCAGAGCCCAACACGGAAGGGGGAGGTGGGGGGGGGGGCTGGCAACCATGAGATCATGACCTGAGATGAAACCAAGAGTCCCAGAGACTGAGCCACCCAGGCACCTCTAAACAAAATTTTTTTAAAGGACAAGTACACACATTAGCCCTCAGAATGGTGAGGTCATTCCACATCATGTAGCCTCTGGAAAACTCGTTTTACACTCATAACAGCAAGAGTGTGAAAAAGGCAAATAACAGCTTGGTATTGTTACAAAAATAATTGTGACCACACTTTGGGAACCACTGGCTTACTATATCAAGTGAGGTAAATATATAAGTGATTTTAAAAGTATAAAATATTGTGGGTGCCTGGGTGGCTCAGTGGTTGAGCATGCCACTCTTCCTCTCTGGTCATGATTCCAGGGTCCTGGGATCCAGTTCTGCCTCGGGCCAGAGCTGATCAGGGTGTCTGGGTAAGATTCTCTCTCCCTCTGCTCCTCTCCCCTGCTCTCTCTCCCTCTAAAGTAAAAAAATAAAAAAATAAAAAATAAAAAAAGTATAAAACATTGAACAAATTAGTCACATACATCATTTTAAGGTTCAAGGGTGCCAAAGCAAAAAACAAAAACAAACAAAAAAGGCTCAAATCGTAAAGAGTAAGGGAAGAGTATACAAATGTAAAATATTACACTACTATTGCATTAATCTGTGCCTCCAAAACCGTTACAAAAATGATGGATCCACAATCGCTGTTTCAGATTTAACTTTTGGCTAGACAGAGAAGCCGTGCAAAAAACTCCCAGCCACTCCAGCAACGTGGGGTCGGGAGGCTGGGGAGTCCGCCCTGTGCCTCCGCTTCTGGCAGCGGGAACAGCCCCGCTCCCTGCCTCCCGCGCTAAGAGAGAATCCCTTCTCCCAGCAGGGTCGGACCATCCGGCCTCGGGAGCCCGGGGATTACCGGCCGAGAGGGCAATGGGAGCTGAGGAGCGGCGCGGCTCACAATCCCGGCCACGACTGGACGGGGCCTGACTGTGTTAAGGGGCCCCAAGCTCCGGACTGAGGAAGTTACGCTGGGACCCTGGGAAAGGCGGGGCGGCGGCCCGGGGAGTCGGGCCCAGGGTGGAGGGGGCAGCGCTTGGCAGCGGAGGGGTCGTGAGGAGTCGACAGGGACTCACCAGATGCCGCGCCACCTCAGAGGTCATGGTCCCGAGCGGGAGCTGAGCGGAGGCTGGGGTCTCAGCGAAGTGGGGTTTCAGCCCGGGCCCCCGAGCGTAGCGTCCCGACCGCGAAGGGAGCAAAGGGGCGCCGGGAAGAGTTGAACGCGCGGGGCGCGGACCGGAGGCGGTGTAACGGGCGAGGCCAGCCTCCGCGGGAGAGGGGGGTAGGGGTGTCCGGGGAAAGGGGAGGGGCCAAGTCTAGTAGCCTCAGAGACGCGAGGGCAGAAAGCCAGAGGGCTAAGGCCCCTCCAGGCAGGGCGCGCGACATTAACTGCGCCAAATAGTTGCGCGCGTGCGCGAAGGGAGCCTCTCTCAGGAGTATCCCCTCGACGCCTCAGAAGACGACAAACCCAAGCAGAGGGAGAGTGACTGGAAGAGATTCAGGACCTTAGGGGAAAGACGCGCGGAAAAAAACCCAGCCAGCAGGCGGCGGGTGGGTGCAGTGATTGCCGGCCCGCGCTAAGGCCGGAAGTGGGCGGGCCATGGGGCGGGGGGGCGTGCCCGCCGACGGCCGGCCTGAAGCCGCGCTAGCGGCCAGCGCGGGGACCGGAAGTGGGCGGTCTTGGGGGGGCGGGGTGAAGCCGTAGGGGCGGGGCTGTCGGGGGTGGGGGGTGTTCCCCAGGGGCGCGGCCCCAGTGAGGCGGTGGCGGCGTCTCCTGCCGAGGACGCTCTGGCAAGAATCCACTGGAGCCAGGCGATTGGACTCTACGTCCCTCAGAAGCCAGTGTTTTCAAGCGGGCCGCGATGGGGCCGGGTTGAGCCACCCGCCGCGGGAGGAGCAGGGCGGCCACGGATGGAGGGGCCCGTGGAGCTCAGCCCAGAGGCCGTGCTGCGTTTCCTCGCGGAGCGCGGGGGCCGGGCCCGGCACGCCGAGCTGGTGCAGCACTTCAGAGGTGCTCTGGGCGGCGAGCCGGAGAAGCGCGCCCGCGCCCGCGCTCTCTTCAAGGAACTGGTCAATGCCGTGGCCACGGTGCGCACCGACCCTGCTGACGGCTCTAAGTACGTGCACCTTAAAAAGAGGTTCTGCGAGGGACCCCCCCAGTCAGAAGCCGCGCCCTCGCGTGACCTGCCCAGCATCTCGGTGACCGTAGAGCCAGAGTCCAGTAGCGGCGCCCCAAGGACGCCCGACGGCCGGGTCGAGACCCAGGAAGGCGGCTTGTGCCCAGAGGTGGCGTCTCCCGAGGCGTCCTCGGGTCCAGACTGCGAGCAGAGCCATGGGGAGACACCGGCTGCCGAGCTTGGGCCGCCAAGCCTGACTGGCGACAGCCTGAGCGGGCCGCCGCTGAGCGGCGGGGCCCGGAGGAAAAGCTCTCAGCGCGAGGTCCAGCCTTCCCCCCGGGGACCGGACCCCGGGCCCAGCGAGGACCTAGAGCCCCCACCCCATGGCTGCGAGGAGACGGACGCGGGCAGCTCCCCCGGCGGCGGCGTCACCACCCCAAAATCTACGCGCCAGAACCTTAGGGACCTTGTGATGGGCAGCTCACCGCAGCTGAAGAGGAGCGTCTGTCCTGGGGGCAGCAGCGCGGGGACCTCCTCTGGGGGAGGACGCGGCAAAGGCGGAGGCGACTCAGACAGCGCATCCGTCGCTTCGTCGTCGGCAGAGGAGGAGAGCAGCGGTGGGGGCTCCGTGACGCTGGACCCTCTGGAACACGCCTGGATGCTCTCAGCCTCTGACGGCAAGTGGGATAGCCTGGAAGGGTTGCTCACCTGTGAGCCCGGCCTGCTGGCCAAGAGGGACTTTATAACTGGCTTCACCTGCCTGCACTGGGCCGCCAAGCATGGCAGACAGGAGCTCCTTGCCTTGCTGGTCAATTTCGCTAACAAACACCAGCTGCCAGTGAACATTAACGCCAGGACGAGCGGAGGTTACACTGCTCTGCACTTAGCTGCCATGCACGGGCACGTGGAGGTGGTGAAGTTGCTGGTGGGGGCTTACGACGCAGACGTGGACATTAGGGACTACAGTGGGAAAAAGGCCTCTCAATACCTGAGTCAGAGCATCGCTGAGGAGATCAAGAACCTGGTGGGAGCCCTGGATGAGGATGATGGAGAGAGTGCCACTGGCAGCGGGGGTGGGCGATGGAGGCTTTCAAAGGTGCTCCCTTCACACCTCATCACCTACAAACTCTCACATGTCTTAGAGGATGGAGGGGATCATCACCATCACCATCACCACCACCACCACCACCACTTGACTGAGGGATGGGCTGGAGGCAAAGCAAAGGATCCAGGTCGCAAGGCCTCCGGCAGCTCTAGTGGACGAATAAAACCCAGACTCAACAAAATCCGCTTCCGAACCCAGATTATCCACACTACACCCTCTTTCAGAGACCCAGAGCAGCTACTGGAGGAAGGAGAGGAGGAAGAGGAGGACCGGGCTCTTAAAAGCCACTCATCTTCATTCAAATTGAGACCGAAGTCCAATGTATTTGGGTAAAAATAATTTCTTTTAGAAAATTCTAGGTTTATTTGTTTTCAGGAATAGAATACTAGGAGTAGGCAAGAAAGTAAGACCAGATAAGAGGTTAAATTCTGCATTCTGACTTGGGAAGTTGGAATGGGTGGGAGGAATTACCATAATCTAGCATTCTGGGTGAAGTAAATTTCCAAGTGATTTCATCAAACCTTGCCCTAGACCTCTTTTCCATATGCCACCCCTCTGCCCTGGAGTCCCTGTTTCTGAGGACTGGAAATGTATTTAAATTGGGTGTACAGAATTGATGATTAAGGGATCCTTTGATTTTACCATTACTGGATGCCATGCAAAGTAAGGAATGTTGCGCTTTTATGTTTCTGTTTTTAAAAGTGGTTACTCTTCCAAGAGTGACAAGAAATGCAAATTGTAATGAAATTTTAAGTGTGAACAAAACTACATACTGCCCTGATTTTTGTTTTTTGTTTTTTACTAATTACATTTGGCTTTAGAGTAGATACAGTAGAGATACTACTGAAGGTCAGGTCAAAGTTGAAATACAAAAAGCTATTTAGAGAATAATGTGAGTAAAAATGGTATCCTGTTTGTATTAGGTAGTGCTCAGCTATTTTTTAAATAGCAATTTCAACTTTAGTTACTGAACTAAAGAAATAGGCAGCATTCACTTTTAAGTTAATCTGTACTCTGGTTTTCTTTTAACTGTCTCTAAGACCACTGCACTTAGTGTTAAGGTACATTATTAATGACTACACAAAATTTTATTTAAAGAAAACACTTGATGACCTATGGTACTTTTAAGTAAAATGTTGCCTCTGGTTCTGATTCTCAGTAATTTGTTTTGCTAGTCTAACAGTCTAAATTTGTCAGAGTTTTTATTCTGGGGATCATTTGTTCTATTTGACATGACCCTATTTGGTGGTGCTTAGAGTTGAATTGCCTACAGAAGCTGTTTTCTGGTTTAGAGGACTAGCAAAAATTGGCATAAATGCTAGTCAGCTTATGCTTCTGTGAAGTAATTATTAAATCAACTTAATGATTCTCACATAAGGTACACTTTTTATTTTATTAATAAAATACATTCATAGTCTGTGCTTTGTACAATGTTTGCAAATACTTCTAATACTAACGACTTTCAATTTTTCAGTGTTTCCTTGAATCTATTAGAGACATACAGTGAAGTTACTGAAAAGCTGGATAGTAAATCTACCCAGTTAAAAATAGCACTTTATAAAAGGGAAAAGAGAAGAGATGGAACTATATCTTTATTTAAATGCTGCTGGCTATTGAATTCCTTTGTATGTAAATGAAAATGCCTTTCATTAAAATTAAGGGTGTAGTCCTTAATTACATTTCATTCAAATTTGTTAGAGTAAATGTCTTTATAATTATTATAAAATTTAACTCACAAGCATATTAAATCAATTTGTAACTAGATTCAAAACTATTTTGTGGGAGACTAATTCTAACAAGTCCTTCTCCCTTAGTCTTTTTGGTCTCATAATTGCTGAAACATAAGTACCTGCAGCCTCTAGAGATTAAGGAGTGAGTTAACAGCTTGCAGAGTGAGTGAACCAGTATATGAATCACACTGAATTGCAGAGTTTAGAGAGTTCTTAGATCTTTACTTTCCCAAGTCAAAGATTTGTACCAAGTTTGTTACACCTCTCTAGATAGCAATTGAATTTGTTTAAAGGTGTATCAAAAATATTAACATAAAACATATAAACTATTATCCATTTGTGTGCCTGTTTTGTTTTAGGATTATGGAAATGGACTGTGTACATTTGACAAACACTTTTATGCATACATGTGGGTAAAAACAGTCTAATTTTGTATAAATTAAAAGGGGGCTCTTTGAAGGTGAAAAGCAGCCATTTGTTCTGAATCCTATACATATTACCTGTAGCTAGTGCCTGACAAGCTTTATAACTTCCCACTGAGGAATCCTACATTTCATTGACATGTGTAGTTAAAGTCAACTATAAAAAGTAGATACTTCAGAACTATCTAAATGTTCTATTGAAATCAGTATTAATCTTGAAATGTGTATGTTAGTAACTAATTGCACAAAATCTATAATTTACTGGATCTTTAGAGATTGAGTCAACACTTCATTTAACCTGATTTTCACACTAAGGATATTAGCTTTTCAATAAAATATACTTTAAATTTTCAAATTCATTCCTGAGGGGAACAACTTCTAGCATTCCTTGTCATGATGTGCTTGTGTGCCATAAGTATAACATTTTCAGCTACTTAACTATACATTCCTCTAATTTTTCAGTTTCCAAGTTGAGATTATTAAAAGCAAATTATTCATATAATTTGATTTTGTGGAGTTGTGTCTGCCATTAATGGAAATATATATGTCAATTACTTAGATATTTGTTAATATGAAGCTGTGTGGTTAAAAAACCCAAGTTGCCCACGTGTCTTATAGGTACATTTGAAACTAGTGAATGCTTGTCACAATTCTCTTCACTTTTATAGTATGTAAAATGCAACTAGCTTATATAAATTGAAAATCTGGTACTATTTTATTCATGCCTGAAATCTTGGGGTCCAGGATGCCTCATCTCTTATATTTTAAATGAGTGAAACTTTGGGAGTTTAGAGTGTATAATTTGTAAAAATTTGTTTTGTCAAAATAAAAGGTTCACACTAGACTTTTTCTCTGAATTGTCTAAATCTTTGTAGTCCTTTATAGTTCATACAATGCTTTTTGAAGTTCACATTTATTTGATCCCTTTCCTGTCCCTTAAAATTGAAAAGGGAATGAAAGCCGATGACTGTTCAGGGTCACGAAGTAAATAGCAGTTAGTAAGATTTTAAGATTCAGTGCTGTTCCACATTATATTTTCTGCACTTCCAATTGCCTAATTTTGGCAAAACTATTGTAGTTTGTCTTCAATTATAGAGGAATCCACTTGGACAGAAGGTAGTACTTTTACCACTACCTTAAAAAAAAACAACGCTGTAGTTCATGCACACACCAGCTAACTATGAGCCCTTCCTATCCAGACCAGATCTTAGGAAAGATACGGGAATACCTTTTTCAATTTTCTTCAATATCCATTAATCTTTGGACATTAATGAGCCCATTTCCTCACCAAGGAAATACTTTGATCTTCATTTTAACGAAATCCACCTCTGTTCTGATGGCAAAGGGATGCATCAGAAACCTTGATGTAATTGTCAGCCATGGCTCACTTGGGAAGATCCCATTATGATTGGTTTTGGAGATTTTTGTTGTTGCTCTTGCTTTATGACAACTTATAAAATATTTTTCAGTGCCACTGAAGAACTGAAGTCTAGTTTCTGTTTCTAGAATGACTTCTTTCCTTAGAAATAGGCATCTTAAAAGGATTCATTGAATAGTCCACTTGAAGATCTCTGTAATTAATCCTGGTGAAAAACTTTTTTTTTTAATTTTGCTGAAGGAAGGCAATTATTTGGAGTTTCTTAGAATTTATTCCTAAAAATAAATACTCTGGGAATTTTCTGCAAAGCATTGTTCCTTCAGTGATTAGCCAGATTTTCGTGAAATAACGTTAGAAGTTAAGCAGGAAGATGACAGTTTGTGAACTCATTTTTCAAGATTCAGCAGTAGAGTTGTTTGCATCTTTTTCAATTATTTTCCTCTGTAGAGTATCACTTTCATGTTATACTTAAAAAAAAATTTTTTTAATGTTTATCTTTAAGAGACAGAGACAGAGCACAAGCAGGGGAGGGGCAGAGCAAGACAGAGACACAAAATCTGAAGCAGGCTCCAGGCTCTGAGGTGTCAGCACAGAGCCCAACGTGGGGCCCGAACCCACGAACCGCAAGACCATGACTCGAGCAGAAGCCGGACGGCCAACTGCCTGAGCCACCCTGGCGCCCCTCATGTTATACTTATTTCTCCTTAATCTTCTCTTTAAATCTCATTTTCATCTCAGGAGAGGCTTCCCCATTCAGTTAAAAAGGTGTCTATTTTTCCACATTTATTGGTGAGGAATATGAGACAAGTTCCAACTCTTGCACAATACCTAGTATATTGAAGATGATAAGTGGGTTTTTTAAAAATAGAAAACGCTAAAGAAATATTTCATAATGTTGCATCATATGGATAAGTTCAGAGATATGCCCTTCTGCCAAATGAATAAAAGTAAGTATTTTTCATAGGATCTGGCTCCTAAATACTAGTCAACTACTTCATTTGCAGACCAGCCAAAAGAACAGTATTCCAACCCAGGAGGTAAAATAGGCTTTAATAGGATTTTACTTTGTGAGCAGCTTAGAAGATTTTCATGAGTAAATTTCATTATAAGAAAGTTTTACCTTACAAGTTGATCCAAGTACATAATCCCTAGGAGAATCTACTTTAACTGGCTTTAAATATTCTAAGTATTATCATGTATACAAATGACTACTTTGTGAAACCCTAAAAAGCAAAAGAATAGAGATGAAATTTAGTTTAGCTTAGAGAAATTTGTAATAGTCACTTTAAACATGATGTGGCCTGTCTTAGGAGGTAGAACATAGCCCTTGGAAATAATTGATCAGAGGTTACATGAGCACCTGAGAAGTTAAAATAGATTTAAGGCATCCTTGTGCCTGATTCTGTCTTGATAAACCTTGCTCTAGGCCATATCTGTTCTGACCAAGGGTTTAGCCAAAACTGGCCTGACTTTGAATGAAGTAAGTTATCCAGCAAAGTAGCACTATATAATTTTTTAACCCAAATTTATGGTGCTCTAATGAAAGAACCTGGAAGTACCTGTTAGAATACTCTTACAGGTCTCTCAAAAGCTTTGGATTTAATTTCTATAAATATAATTGAGTATTCCTGAGATCTGTCCAGAAGTTTCCAATATTAATAAACGTGATCTTTGAGTTTTGTTTTAGTCCATGCAGGCTGCTATAACAGAATACCATAGATTGGGTGGTTTATAACAGACATTTATTTTTCACAGTTATGGAGGCTGGGAAGTTCAAGACCAAGGCACTGGCAGATTCCATGTCTGGTGAGAACTTGTTTCCTGGTCATAGACAGTAGTCTATTCCATGTGCCCTCACATAACAAAAGAGCAAGGGAGCTCTCTGGGGTTTCTTTTACAAGAGCATTAATTCCATTCATGAGGGATCTATCTTTATGACCTAATCATCTCCCAAAGGCCTTACCTCCTAATACCATCACATTGGGGATTAGGTTTCAACATACGAATTTGGGGAGGACACAAACATCGAGTCCATAACAAGTATGCATTCAAGAGGCAATGATTTGGTTTTGGTCAGCAGTTCAATCCTATGGTTGCATGCTGAGTCTGCACTGAGGAGATTCCAAACCCAGCTAAGGGTTCTCTTTGGCTGTATGAAAACCGTTAATACTTCCAGGAAGCTTACTGTGCATGCCAGGCAAGGTTTTAAGCACTTTATAAAAAGTAAGCTGCTGGGGCGACTGGATGGCTCGCTCACTCGGTTAAGTGGCTGACTTTTGATTTCAGCTTAGGTCATGATCATGATCTCACAGTTCGTGAGTTGGAGCCCCATGTGGGGGTCCGCACTGGCAGTGTGGAGCCTACTTGGGATTCTCTCTTTCATCCTCTCTCTGTCCCTCTCCTGCTTGTGCATGTCTCTCTCTCTCTCTCTCAATCTCTCTCTCAAAATAAATAAATAAACTTAAGAAAAATGTAAGCTGTTTAATTCTCCCATCTCCCTCCCCATTCGGTTCCAGTCTCCCCATTTCACTGATGAGGAACTGAAGGGCAGAAACTGGCTATTTGTCCAAGTTCACAAAGCTAGTTGGCAGTAGACCTGGGCCTAGGGTTTGTGGTAAGCAACAGACTATACTACTTCTCAGGAAACAGAAGTTATAGTCAACTGGCCATAAGTTCACAAGGCTACCACCTAGTGATGTAGAAATGATGTAGAAAATTCATAGTCCCTGTGTAAAAGACCAAACAAAAATCACAACCACGCACTGATGATTGAGACAAATACTGACATTAACACCCTAATATTACTACACAGGAATAAGATTAAAACTAGATTTTTAGGTGTTTAGATTTTTCTGTCTCACCTAGGATAAAATTCATTTGGGTTGGGAAAGAACATTTTCTTAGCTCAGAATGGTGGAGTTCCTAAAAGTATAGGGTGTGGTTATATTTCTTTGGTCAGCCTCCCCTCCCCTCTTCCTAGTCTCTCCTCCCACCTTGTCTGAGCACTAACCTTTAATGAAAGGATTTGGGCCACTTATACACAATCTTAAGATTAATGATCAACCTGGAAGAAAACCAACAATACATCATCCATTTTCCTTGACATAAATTTAACCAAAAAATCTGAACTTTGATAACCCATTTTGGAATAGGCAGAAACTTGCCTTTGCTGTATTGAAAAGGGTGACAGTTGAATGTTTTAAAGAAGAGAATCTTTAAGGATGCACCTGGTTTGCAAACTGCTCTTAAAAATGAATCGTTTTTCAAAAAAGAAAAGAGAGAGAGACAGAGAAAGTGGGAGGCAAACAATAAGAAACTCCTATCCATAGAGAACAAACTGAGAGTTACTAGAGGGGTAAGTGGGCAGGGGATGGGCTAAATGAGTGATGGATATTAAGGAGGGTACTTGTGATAAGCACTGGGTGTTTTATGTAAGTGATGAATCAATAAATTCCACTCCTGAAACTATTACACTGTATGTTAACTTTCATTTTTATTGAAATTAACTTAGTTAACATACAGCGTAGTCTTGGCTTCAGGAGTAGAACCTAGTGATTCATCTCTTAAACATTACACTCAGTGCTCATCCCAACCAGTGCCCTCTTTAATGCCCAACACCCATTTAGCCCATCCCCTACCCACCTCCCCTACAGCAACCCTCAGTTTATTCTCTGTATTTAAGTCTCTTATTGTTTGCTTCCCTCTCTGTTTTTATCTTATTTTTTCTTCCCTTCCCCTATGTTCATCTGTTGTGTTTCTCAAATTCCACATATGAGTGAAACCATATGATATCTGTCTTTCTCTGACTGACTTATTTCACTTAGCATAATACATTCTAGTTCCATCCACGTTGTTGCAAATGACAAGATTTTATTCTTTTTCATCACCACGTAGTATCCCATTGTGTATATCTAAACCTCTTTATCCATTCATCAATCAATGGACATTTGGGCTCTTTCCATAATTTGCCTTTTGTTTATAGCAATGCTATAAACATTGGGGTACATGTTCTCCTTCAAAACAGCACTCCCATATGTATCCTTTGGATAAATACCTAGTTGTGCAATAACTGGGTCATAGGGTAGTTCTACTTTTAAGTTTCTGAGGAACCTCCATACTGTTTTCCAGAGTGGCTGCACCAGTTTGCATTCCCACCAACAGTGCAAAAGCCTTCTTTTTCTGCATCCTTGCCAATATCTGTTGTTTCCTCAGATGTTAATTTTAGCCATTCTGACAGGTGTGAAGTGATATATTATTGTGGTTTTGATTTACATTTCCCTGATGATGAGTGATGTTGAGGATGTCTTCCTTGGAAAAATGCCTTTTCATGTCTTCTGTCCATTTCTTCACCGGATTATTTGTTTTTTGGGTATTCAGTTTGATAAGTTCCTTAAAGATTTTGTATACTAACCCTTTATGTGATGTCATTTGCAAATATCTTCTCTCATTCCGTCGGTTGCCTTTTAGTTTTGTTGATTGTTTCCTTCGCTGTGCAGAAGTTTTGTTGTTGTTGTTGTTGTTGTTTTTCTCTTGATGAGGTCCCAACACTTCATTTTTGCTTTTATTTTCCTTGCCTCCAGAGACATGTCAAGTAAGAAGTTGCTGTGGCCTAGTTAAATTCTAGTTAAATTCTGACTAGAATTTAAATAAAAACTTGAAACCAAAAAAAAAAAAAGTCACTTCCTAAAACTTTGATACCCAATTAACTACATATATACTTCAAATGAATAAAAATGTCTTGCTTTAGGAAAGAATATCCAATGGAAAAAAAAAACAGTCTCTTCAACAAATGGTGTTGGGAAAACTGGACAGCAACATGCAGAAGAATGAAATTGGACCACTTTGATACACCATACAAAAAAATAAATTTAAAATGGATGAAACACCTAAATGTGAGACAGGAAACCATCAAAATTCTAGAAGAGAACACAGGCAGCAACCTCTTTGACCTCAGCCGGAACAACTCCTTAGTAGACACATTGTTGGAGGCAGGGGAAATAAAAGCAAAAATGAACTATTAGGATTTCATCAAGATAAAAAGCTTCTGCACAACCATGGAGACATTTGACAATATTAAGAGAAAGCCTACAGAATGGGAGAAGATATTTACAAATGACATACCTGATAAAGGGTTAGTACCCAAAATCTTTAAAGAACTTATCAAAATCAATACCCAAAAAACAAATAATCCAGTAAAGAAATGGGCAGAAGACATGAATAGGCATTTTTCCAAAGAAGACATCCAGATGGCTAACAGACGCATGAAAAGATGCTCAACATCACTCATCATCAGGGAAATACAAATAAAACCACAACAATATATCACTTCACACCTGTCAGAAGGCTAAAATGAACAACTCAGGCAATGACAGATATTAGCGAGGATGCAGAGAAGGGAACCCTTTTGCTCTGCTGGTGGGAATGCAAACTGGTACAGTATGGAGGGTCCTCAAAAACTTAAAAATAGAACTACCCTACAACCCAGAAATAGCACTGCTAAGTATTTACCCAAAGGATACAAAAATATGGATTCAGAGAGGTACATGCATCTTGATGTCTATAGCAGCATTAACAATAGCCAAACTATGCAAAGCACTCAAATGTCCACCGACTAATGAATAGATAAAGAAGATGTAGATATACGGGGTGCCTGGGTGGCTCAGTCAGTTGAGCATCCGACTTTGGCTCAGGTCATGATTTCATGGTTCATGAGTTCAAGCCCCACGTCGGGCTCTGTGCTGACAGCTCAGGGCCTGGAGCCTGCTTCAGATTCTGTGTCTCCCTCTCTCTCTGCTCCTCCCCTGCTCACACTCTGTCTCTCTCTCAAAAATAAGTAAAGATTAAAAAAAATTTTTTAGGGGCGCCTGGGTGGCGCAGTCGGTTAAGCGTCCGACTTCAGCCAGGTCACGATCTCGTGGTCCGTGAGTTCGAGCCCCGCGTCGGGCTCTGGGCTGATGGCTCAGAGCCTGGAGCCTGTTTCCGATTCTGTGTCTCCCTCTCTCTCTGCCCCTCGCCCGTTCATGCTCTGTCTCTCTCTGTCCCAAAAATAAATAAACGTTGAAAAAAAAATTAAAAAAAAAATTTTTTTTAAAGAAGATGTAGATATAGAAGATGTGTGTGTATACACATATATATACAATAGAATATTACTCAGTCATCAAAAAGAATAAAATTTTGCCATTTGCAACAATGTGGATGAAGCTAGAGTGTATTTATGCTAAATGAAATAAGTCAGTCAGAGAAAGACAAATATCATATTATTTAATACGATTCCACTCATATGTGGAATTTAATAAACAAAACAGATGAACATACCAGAAGGAAAAAAGAGAAAGAGAGGGAAGCAAACATGAGACTCTGAATGATAGAAATTAAACTGAGGGTTGATGGAGAGAGGTAGGTAGGGGTGGGCTACATGGGTGCTGGGCATTAATGAGGGCACTGGTTGGGATGAGACCTGGGTGTTATACGTAAGTGATGAATCATTAAATTCTACTCCTGAAACCAATACTACATTACTTGTTAGCTACCTTAAATTTAAATGAAAATTTGAAAAAAATGCCTTGCTTTAATTTATTAATGATTTTTATATAAAAAAATGTGATAGGGGCGCCTGGGTGGCGCAGTCGGTTAAGCGTCCGACTTCAGCCAGGTCACGATCTCACGGTCCGTGAGTTCGAGCCCCGCGTCAGGCTCTGGGCTGATGGCTCAGAGCCTGGAGCCTGTTTCCGATTCTGTGTCTCCCTCTCTCTCTGCCCCTCCCCCGTTCATGCTCTGTCTCTCTCTGTCCCAAAAATAAATAAACGTTGAAAAAAAAAATTTAAAAAAAAAAAATAAAAAAATGTGATGTGTGCTCATGGATTTCAACAAATGACAAGATAGAAGCAGATAGGGCAAAAAGTATTCATTTTTCCTATTTATATTCCCCAGAATAACTCCAACTTAATGGTTCCTTCTATACTTTAAGATATTTGACTTTTCTTTAATTCAGACTGGAATCTCTCCTTGGTTTAAAATAATTTATTCAGGGGGCACCTGGGTGGCTCAGTTGGTTGAGTGACCGACTTTGGCTCAGGTCATGATCTCATGGTTTGTGAGTTTGAGCGCGGTGTCGGGCTTTGTGCTGCCAGCTCAGAGCCTGGAGTCTGCTTCGGATTCTGTGTCTCACTCTCTCTCTACCCCTCCCCCACTCATGCTCTGTCTTTCTCTGTTTCAGAAATAAATAAAAACATTAAAAAAATAAATAAAATAATTTATTCAGTTTTTATTGGATTATACCTAATACAGATATTGAAGGAGTGAAAAAAAGCTATTGTTTTAAAAAGTAGCTTCACACTCAGTGGGGAGCCCAGTGTGGGGCTTGAACTCACAACTCTGAGGTCAAGACCTGAGCTGAGAACAAGAGTCCCATGCTCAACTGACAGCGACCCAGGTGCCCTCCCAAAAGCTAATATTCGGACTCTCACTGTGGACACCTTAACTACAAGGCTTCTGGGACGACAATAGGACTTGTTACAGTTTGGGTATCGCAGGAAGTTTCATTCAGGGACTTGTTCCAGCTCCTCTGCCGGTCCAAGGCACCCTTTCCAAAGGGAGATTTGCAAATGAACATCTGACCATGCCATCCCTGGCTTTGGACTTATAAGGGTTTTACAATCTCCCAGAGTCTACTTTCAACTTTATGTCTTCATCTTCTGCCACTCCCTTTGCTGCCTCCCACCTCACCATGATAATATGCTTTCATCCACTTTGCCAGTTTTATAAACATTATTTACAAATATTTCAAATTTACAGTCTCTTAGACGGTTACTTCAGGTGTCCATCTGAAGTTATCTGCAAGTTGCCTGGGGAATGTTACTTGAGGTCTGCTCTTCTTTTCTTTGCCTTCTGGGGAGGGGAGTTAATGAGTATAGTCTAGATATGTATAATTCTTATGCTGACTGCTCAGATTAGGTCTCTCCCTGTGTTCTTCCATACATCTCTCACTGTCTCTTGGGCATACACAGAAAATCTTTTCATATTTAGGCTGCATTGAAATTAAGCTCTTAGCTAATTATGAAGTCATATTTTTGTAAGCAAACAAATAGAATAAAGGAGTATTTAAGGGAAAGATTGCTAGGTGAAGACTATAAACCACCATCATGTGTGCCTTTCATTTGAGGCTAATACTACCATTAGTGTAGGATATTGAAGAGAGAATTCTTGCACTGAGTAGAAAGTTGGACAGGATAAACTTTGAGATCATTTTAACCAAAAGATTCTGTGATTACAGATGCTTATTCTCATGCCTCAGCATAGAGGCAGGTCACTCCCAGCATTCATTAACACTGGGAACTATGTTGAAGCAGAAACTTTTCAGCCTAGTTTGATTTTATAAATAGAAATTAATTTCACTTATGACATCTTAAAATTCATATTTTTCATCAATTCATGTTGATCTGACCCCCAATCAGTATTGTTTATCATACTATAACATATTTATTTAGATATAATTTTTATATGTTTAGTAACCAATGTGTTTTAAGTTTACTTATTTATTTTGAGAGAGAGAAAGAGCAGGGGAGGGGCAGAGAGAGAGAGAGAGAGAGAGAGAGAAACCCAAGCAGGCTCTGCGCCAGCAGTGCAGAAACTGATGCAGCGCTCGATCTCATGAAATGTGAGATCATGCATTGAGCCGAAATCAGGAGCCGGGCACTTAACCGACTGAGCCACCCAAGTGCCCTGGAAGTGACCACTATTCATTTAAGAAACCAAACAAATGAGGAAAAGAGAGACAGACAAACCAAGAAACAGACTCCTACTTTACTTTAGAAAGAAGAGGGGTGGGGAGATGGGTGAAATAGGAGATGGGGATTAAGGAGTACACTTATGATGAGCACTGGGTGTTGTATGGAAGTATTGAATCACTATATTGTACACCCAAAACTAACATAATACTGTATATTAGCTAACTGGAATTAAAATTAAAAAAAATAAATCGATCAGTATTTCTTGGTCACTAGAAAATTTATCTGCCACTTATGTGCCATTTAAACTCAGGCAAGCACTGTATTTTGAGTTTCAGTAATCTTCATCTATAAATTGGAGATGATATATCATATAACATATCACACATAGTTGTTTTGAGTTTCAAATGATATATCATGTGGAATTGCTTCAAATCTGTAAAGTATTGAACACATAACATGTGGAATTAAAGAAGTCCAGTATCAAGGTTCCTTTTTCCTCTTCTCTCACTGAATCAGGCAGTTTCCTCATTTATTAAAGTTTTTTTATTGGGGCGCCTGGGTGGCTCAGTTGGTTGAGCCTCCAACTTCGGCTCGGGTCATGATCTCACAGTCTGTGGGTTCAAGCCCCACATCAGGCTCTGTGCTGACAGTCCAGAGCCTAGAGCCTGCTTCAGATTCTGTGTCTCCTTCTCTCTCTGCCCTTCCCCCACTCATGCTCTGTCTCTATCAAAAAATGAATAAACGTTAAAAAAAAACTTTTTAAAAGCTTATTTACTTTGAGAGAGAGAGAGAGAAAGAGAGAGAGAAGGGTGAGGGACAGAGAGAGAGGGAGAGAGAGAGAATCCCAAGTAGGCTTCAAGCTGTGAGCATGAGCCTGTTGCAGCCTTGATCTCATGAACCTCAAGATCATGACCTGAGCTGAAATCAAGAGTTGATGGCCTAACCAACTGAACTACCCAGGCACCTTGGATGTTTCTTTAAAATCATGATTATATACTCAAAGCTTTCCCTGAGTAAAGTTAAAAGTATGCAGATTTCAAAGAGAAAGTGATAAATTAGAGCAAAATATTTAAAATGCTTTCAGAGACTGAGAGTTCATGCATCCCAAATGCTAGAAATGATGTAGAATATATGAATAACTACTTAATATATTTATAAATGAACACTGTGCCTAACAAATTGTAGGTATGTATCTGTGTGTACTATAGACACAGAAAATTTTACAAGCATTGATCATTTACAAGTCACAAAAGGAAGTTACAACAAATTGTTTTTAAGTTTATTTTTGAGAGGAAGAGAGAGCATGAGTGGGGGAGGGGCAGAGAGAGAAAATCCCAAGCAGACTCCACACTGTTAATGTGGAGCCGGATGAGGGGCTCAGTCCCATGAACTGTGAGATCATGGTCTGAGCCAAAATCAAGCATTGGACACTTAACTGGCTGAGCCAGCCAGGTGCCCGGCAACAAATTTTAAAGAATCAATATCACACAAACCAATTCACTTACCACAGTGCAATTAAATTAGCTCAACAATAATCATTTTATAAATAATTTCTTTGGAAACCTAAAATTATGTTCCTAAAATTCTAATGAGTTTTAAAAAACTGCCTCTGAAATGACAACATATTGGGCCTAGAAGTGAACTACATTGAAAGTACTATTGATATATCAAGATTTGTATGATGCATCTAATGGGATATTTGAGCCAAGTTTATAGCCTTAAAGAAATTCATTTAGAAAAAGATTGAAACTAGGTCAATCACTCAAATCAAACTAGAAATACATTAAACTTAAAGATGATGGTATGAAATTATTCAAAAACAATGTAGTAACTTTATGGTAACAATTTGAGAAATAATATTAAATAGGTCATGTTTTAGGGGAAGAAGTCTTAAAAAGCAATAGAAAATTCTTTAAAAAACAAATAAGCATTCAATAAATTTAGTTATTAATTAAAAGTCATCTTTCCCCAAACACTGTAATCTCTTAAAACAAATAAAATGTATCAACAGCTGATACTTCCTGCCATATATTGTTTCAGATAATGTAAAAAGAAATGCTCTATGAATTTAATGTAATCTTGTTACCAAAATCAGACTGGTAGATTACAAGAAAAGAAAATTATAGCTCAATTTCACTTATTAACTTAGATTTAAAAATCCTTAATAATAACTTATCAAATTCAAGTAAGGTCCTCCCTTCAGCAGTGAAAAGCTGGTTCCAAATGAGAAAACCTGTTTGATATAACATACCACAATCAGGTGTGGAGAAAAACTGTATAATCATCGAAACAACTTTATATTCTTATAATACCAAGTGTTAGTTAAAATGTAGAGCAAAGGGAACTGGAGAGTAATTTGGAAAAATGTAATGAAGTTGAAGATACATATATCCATTAAGCCAATAATTCCACTTCTGAATACATACCCTACTCAGCAGGTGGCCTTCGGACCAACAGCATCAGTATCACTTTGGAGCTTATTAGAAATCCAGAACCTCAGGCCCCACCCAAGACTTCCTGAATCAGAATTCGCATTTTAACAAGATCCCAGGAATTGGCAAGCATAAGTTCTAGGGAATTCAAGCAGGGGTACATGTATGTTTGTTGTAGCATTGCTTCTAATAACAATCAAAAAGGGAACAACCCAAATTTCCAACACAAGGAGAACAGATACTACAGATGGTAGTACTGCCATATAATGACATATTATAAATTTTTTTTTCAACGTTTATTTATTTTTGGGACAGAGAGAGACAGAGCATGAACGGGGGAGGGGCAGAGAGAGAGGGAGACACAGAATCGGAAACAGGCTCCAGGCTCTGAGCCATCAGCCCAGAGCCTGACGCGGGGCTCGAACTCACAGACCGCGAGATCGTGACCTGGCTGAAGTCGGCCGCTTAACCGACTGCGCCACCCAGGCGCCCCAACATATTATAAAGTAGTTAAAAATAAATGAAGTAAAACCATATATAACAACATGGATTAAATTCAAAATTGTAGTGTTAAGTGAACAAAAAAAGCAAATTGCAGACTGAAATGTAGAGTATGATATACTTTATATGATATGAAAATAAAATAATATTCTGTTTCATTTGTGGTACAAAAAGAAGCATGGGATGATATACACCAAATTCAATGTCTGCATGAGAAGGAGAATGAAGTGGATAAATAACTATATCCATGGTGTTCTTTTTCTTAAAAGAAACTCAGAATCAAACATAGCAAGATGTTTAAATATGGTACAGCTTGGTGATAGGTATATATTTGTTTACCATTTTTAAAATATGTTTGAGATAGATATTGCACGAGGAAAAAAAGTACAAAAAAAAAAAAAAGACTTTGGTCTCCTGTCACAACTTTTCCATTCTTCCTTATTTTGTTGTTTATCTGAACTCATTCACGATATAATTTAAAGGATAAAATATAGTCTCTGAGAAAGTTAGAGTGTCAAGCTGTTAACAGACTAGGCAGAATTAAACTAAAGAGGGAAATACCAAAGACATCAGCTAGTGGATGGGAAAGTGAGACTGATTTGCAGACTGGTCACACAACTCTATTCCAGCCCTCTGTCCTTGCCTCACTCTGAAAACTGGCACATTTCAGACTTGCAGCTATACCTCTTAGACCCTCAAATTTGAGAATTTTTATTTAGACTGGTTTCCATCAAATTGCTGCCTTGCAGATTAGGAAGGTCAAGGTGAGATGCAGGAGCTTCTATGTCTATCATTCCACAGACAAGCTGGGGATGGAGATCCTTCCTGGGAGAAGAGGCCTAGTTGGGTCCTTAGATTCATGAAAGTCTAGAGCAGTGTGAAGGCATCCAATTTGCTGGTGTGCACTGGGGCTTTGGGGGCCTAGGTCCATAGTTGAGGCAGTGGCTTAAAAAAGTATTTTATGGAAGTATATAAAATATTCCATAGATTAATTTTGACTGTCTTTGTATAAAAATGGAACTATACAGTATGTACTCCTTGTGTCTGACTTTTTTTTTTTGCTGAACAGTGTTAGTAAGATTCGTCCATATTATTGATTGCAGATTGGTTGTTTATTCTCATTGCTATATAGTTGTGTGACTATAACACAATTTATGTCTTCTGTTGATGGTCAATTGAGTAGTTTCACTTTGAAGCTATTATGAATGTACTATGAACATCGTAATGAAAGGATTTTGGTAAGCATATGCTGGGTGGCACAGCATGCAAATGTTTAAATGTGGTCCATCTGGGACAGTGACTTGCTTCTCTATCTTCCAGATAGAAACAGAGGTGGCAGCTCCAGTAGTCCTCTTCTGTGGTGGTATTCTGGGAAGGTATTAGAAGCCCAGCTGATAGCCTCTCTCTAACTCTTACAAAGATGTTCCAGACACCTAAGAGACTGCAGTAAATCCCCCTTTCCTGGTTTCTGTTATGAACAACTGATCATGACCCATTAAAGAATATATTTCCCATTATTCCCATTACAGCCACATTCAGTTTACTAGGGTAGACCCCTCTCCTCCATATGCTTATTTATATTCTCATGCTTTTTAGGTGGATGCATTTTTCTGCTTCCAAAGCTGTCTGCTTGTTTTATATATTTTAAAATCTATCCACATTTCATTTCAAGGCATTTCACCAATATGATGACCTTTTCAAGGCAACTCATCTCAGGTAGTACATTTAATTTAATGGGTTTATTTATTTTATTTTATTTATTTATTTTTTAATTTTTTAGAGAAAGAGAGCATGAGCAGAGAAGAGGGCCAGAGGGAGAGAGAAAGAGAATCTTAAGAAGGCTCTACTCTTGGTGTAAATGCCAACATGGGGCTCCATCCCTCAACCCTGGGATTATGACCTGAGCCAAAATCAAGACTCAAATGTTCAACCAACTGAGCCATCCAGGCAACCCTTTTTATTTTATTTTTTTATGTTTATTTATTTTTGAGAGAGAGAGAGAGAGAGAGACAGAGTGTGACTAGGGAGGGGCAGAGAGAGAGGAAGACACAGAATCCAAAGCAGACTCCAGGGTCTGAGCTGTCAGCACAGAGCCCCAAGTGAGGCTTGAACTCATGGACCGTGAGATCATGACCCGAGCCGAAGTCAGATGCTTAACTGACTGAGCCACCCAGGCACCCCATAGGCAGCCTTTTAAAAAAGTATCTATATCTATCTATCTATCTATCTATCTATTATTTGTTTTTCAATGTTTATTTATTTTGAAAGAGAGAGAGACAGAGTGAGCAGAGGAGGGGCAGAAAGAGAGAGGGAGAGAGAGAATCCCAAGCAGGCTCTGCACCGTTAGCACTGAGCCCCATGTGGGGCTCAATCTCAGCAACCGTGAGATCATGACCTGAGCTGAAATCAGGACTTAAGGCACTTAACCTTTATTTTTTAATTTTTTTTAGAGACAGTATGCAAGCTGCAAAGCAGAGCAGAGGGAGAGAGAAAAAGAATAATTTACACTTAAATGGCAGATTTTGTTAACCTTACAAAAGTACTTATGTAGTTCTGGGTGTTATCCCCCTTTTTTTTTTTTTGAAGAAACTCGTGTTTTTGGCAAGTAAGCTGGCAATCATTTAATTGTAAGCATCTGGCTAAATAAAAAATACTACCAAACGGATAAATACTACTGAATAGCCACTAGCAAAGTACAACTATTACTTGGCCTAAAAGTAGTTTTTTCTTTAATAAATTATAGTGATTTTTCATTTTTGGGGGACTTAATTCCACAAACTTGAAAAATGAGAGATCTCTACCTTAATATAAAAATTAGCTTTATAAATATTTGCTAAATTAAGAATTGATTTTTAAATCTCAATTACCATACCTAATGGTAGAAAGTTTCTAAGTTTAAAGCTTGAAAAATATGTACTAAAAATATTGTAAGAGTGTTAGTTATTTGAAGCTTAAATACACATGATGCCATCATTGTGTGAACTGGCAGTTGACTCGTGGCAGGCCTACGATGGCAGATGCCATCTTGTCCAGCTCTTGGTGTTATTATCGAGTGCAGCAGAGATAAGGCAAGAGTAACATTGTGGCTGAGCTAGGACTTGAATCTAAGCCTACAGAGTCTCAGTACTATTGCCTTCACTTAGACTATTTTCTATGGTTTAGGTGAATTATACGTTCTTAAAATAGGATATTTTGAAAATAAGTCTTATTCATAGTCCCAAATCTTTTTGGAAATTGAGCTAAGTATGTAGATATCAATTCATAAGTTTAATGACAACATCTGTCATAACTTGCCAAATCCTTAATTTGGGAAACTCTAGTTGCAAATAACGTTTAAACCTAAGTTATATGCTGATTTTTGTCCTTTGTCCCTTCTCAATACTAATATGAAGCTCGAAAATCCTGTGCTCTGGGAAAGCTACCAGTTCATTAAGCCATCTTATGATCATTGTGTATAATAAAGAATGTTTCCGGTCTTTGTCTTGGGTTCCTGGCAAGGAGACTCTAAAATGTCTTGGAATTTCCTGAATGATAGCTGTATCTTTGTTATGCTAATGATTGACTCAAGATAGGTCCCTAGATAGCTTCAGGATGGGGGCTGGTCACCAAAAAAGCCAACATGCATTTAGAGGGTTGGGACTTTGAGCTATACCTTTGGGGAGGGAAATGGGACTGGAAGTTGAGTTCAGTTATGTGGCCAGTGATTTAATCAGCCATGCCCATGTAATGAAGTCCCAGTAGTGACATACCCTGATTCCACAGGGAGAAGGCACAGAAATTCTGCATTTGGGACCCTCCCAGATCTTGACCTATGTGTAACTTTTACAATAAAACTATACTCCTAAATATAGCATTTTCCTGAGTTCTGTTTGTTGTTCTAGTGAAGTATCAAACCCAAGGGGGTCATGAGAAACCCTGAATTGTAGCCAACCAGTGAGAAGTGCAGGTGGCCTGGGGACCCTCTGAGGTTTAGGGCTGCCATCTAAAGTAAGGGCAGCCTGTAGAGGACTCTACCCTCAACCTGTGGGGTCTAACTTCTGGTCATTAGTGTTGGAATTGAATTACGGTGTACCCAGTTGGTGTCAGGTCAGTTTTGGTGGAAACAATTCCATATTATCTATTCAATACTTGATGTCCAAGATGAAATGCACAATTATCATGTGACATTTCTTTCCCTTTGAATTCCTTTTTTGCCTGCAAAATCTTATACGTTACCATAAATGTTGTTACTCCACTTTTCCTGTGCTCATGCTGTATGAGAAATGATTTTGGGAAACTGTATTAGGCAGAGTGATGATGGGAAACAAAAGGCATGTTCAGCTGGAATTTTTAAAAAGACATTTGAATGAAGGAACTCTCAACAAAAATTCTTGGAATGCAAAGATTTGGTCAGAGGAAAGAAGAAGCTTTATCGCCATGCAGTTTACAAACTGGGGAGACACAGCCTCTGTTACAAACCAAAAATATGCTTCAAGAGGGAAAGTTTAGGCCCAGAGTTAAATCAGTGAAAACTGGAAGTTCTGTGCCCTTTATCAAAATTGGTCAGAGTGAAGGTGCCAAACTGCACACTTTCGGAGCAGAGTGGACCAGAAGGATATAGCTTGTGATTTCTGGTTGCAGTTTCAGGATGTGGCAGAAGTCTCTAAAGAGCATGATAAGATATGTTGCAGTGGTCTTCCTGCAAATTTGATGAATTTTGTGCAAGCCTGTCACCTTAGCGCTGGTTTTTTTTTTTTTTTTTAAATGTTTATTTACTTTTGAGAGAGAGCGCAAGCGGGGAAAGGGCAGAGAGACAGGGAGACACAGAATCCAAAGCAGTCTCCAGGCTCCTAGTTGTCAGCACAGAGCCCAAACCAGGCTCAAACTCACAGACTGTGAGATCATGATCTGAGCCGAAGTCTGAAGCTTAACCAGCTGAGTCACCCAGGTGCCGCAGTGGTGACTAATTTTGTTTCTTATAGCTGTTCAGCCCGATTAAAATTTTATTTTTTTCTCTTGACACGAGGGAACTCATCTTGTCTGTTAGCTGTTCCTGTCTAATTATTGGGGTGTCTTGTTCTTAGAAAAATTTTATTTTTTTTAATGTTTATTTATTTTTGATAGAGAGAGAGAGAGTGCAAGCTGGGAAGGGGCAGAGAGGGAGAGGGAGACAGAGGTCTAAAGCAGACTCCACACTGTCAGCATAGAGCCCAATGAAGGGCTCAAGCTCACAAACAGTGAGATCATGACTGGAGTCAAAGTCAGATGTTTAACCAACTGAGCCACCCAGGCACCCTCTCAAAACAATTTAAAAAAGAAAAGACAGGATTAAGGAACCAGCTGGGAGGGCTGAGGCACCCAGGAAGCTGTTACCACCTTCAAGCCTGAGATATTACCAGCACCTGTTGAGAGAGCTGGAGAAAGGGGCTGTCCAGCAAGTCCTGTCATCCTGGGAAGGATGCGGCCACTGCTAAACCACAGCCAAGGGCAAGGAGTGAGTCAGTCCCCCTCTTCCAGTGCTTGTCAGCAGTTGGATAGAACTGAAACAAAATTAAACCTAGATGATCTGTCCCCCAGGTAGAGAATTAATCTAGGGTTGAAAGGATGATATTGAGCACAGAAAATGAGTGTAGGAATCAAAATAAGAGATTGCTAGATTCCAGGACTGTTACAGATTGGTTGATTTTCAAAAAGTCAGTGGATATTTGTTTTCTCTGGTAGCATGGAATTGAGTCTATTTAATTCTGTTAAAATCTAACTTATGCAACAGTTGGTATCATGTGAATGTTATTGCTCAAGAGAAATATGGATTAACTGGTAACTTCACTTGCAATTCGTAGCTAGTCATTTTCTTCAAGAAACCTTTGACAAGTTGATACATTTACATGTTGTGTGCTCCCTGCTGCACTTTCTCTTATGATGTTGTAATTTAGTTTTTCTACCTATTACCCATACTATGTGGTGAGCTTTTTCAGGGCATGGATTTTTTTCATATTCCTTTCTGAACGCTCAGTACAAAAACGTGAGCAGCTAATGAGAGACTATAAGTTCAATAAAGCTTATTTGAAAAAAACTAAACTTTTATAAATAAAATGTATAGTAATTTAAATTTAAAATAAAAAAACTTAGTGGATAGCCTTACACCAGATTAGACATTTCAGAGGAAGAAAAAAAATCAACTGGAAGATACATTTGAAGAAATTATCTAGATGGAACTCAGACAGATTTTTTTAATAGAAAAAAGAAGTTAAGACACATAAAGACTAGGATGAGACCCAACATACATGCATTTAGTAGGAGATAATGAAATAATGGTGAAATTTTCCCCAACTGATGAAAAATACCAATCATTGATCAGGAAGTCCAACAAATCATAAGCAGAATATATATTATAGTTAGACTGAAGAACACCAAGTACAAAGAGAGGACATTAAAATAAGCCAGAGAGAAAAGGCACATTATCTCTCAAAAATGGACAGCTAGGCTGAGGGCCAATCTCTCAATAGCAATAAGAGCCACAAGGCCATGGGTATGATGGCTTCTATGCACTGGCAAAAATAATAGTCAGCTATAATTGAAGATGAAGCTAAGAGGTCTTTGAAGACTGAGGGCACAATAAAGATATTTTCAGATAAGTAAAAATTGAGAGACTTTGCTGCCAACATAATTTCTCATTAAAGAACTATATTCAGAAAAAGCCAAAGTAATCCTAGATGGAAGTTCTGAGACATATGTGGTTATGTGTACATTAATGTGCATATGTGGGCAAATCAAAAGTCTAGTGACTGCATAATACAATAATGACAATCACTTGCAGTGTTAAAAATTAAGAGAGAACTAACATAGGAAGGAATTTAGATCTGCATACAAAAAAAGATCAATGTTGACGATAGTACTAATTTGCATATAATATGAAGTCAAACCCAAATGAGTATCTATGAAAAAATTAAAGCCTGGTAAACAATTATGATCTTCTTTTTCTAATTAAATATCCCATTGCTGACATGTTTACTTATTTCATCTGCCAGCAACCACTAACACATAGGCTATGGCAAGAGCCTAAATGCTGAGTGTTAACACCAATTTATGGGGAAACCTGAAATTGATGATACTAACATTTTCTGTAAATTGCAAAAAGAAAAGTTTCTGAATGTGAAATTCCAGTGTTTAGCAGAAGTGAGAGAATTACTTGGCATATTATATTTTAAACATGTTTTATTTAGTGATCCAATATTCTCAAACATTGAAGTGAGTGGCATTTTTTTTTACCACTCTGAGCTCCCAAGGGGAGGCATATATCATGTCTAAGAGGGAGCTGTATCCAAACTGGGCTACTGTCTGACTCTGTCTAAATTGAGGAAGAAGCCAAGGTTGAGGAGATACAGAGCAGAAACCAAGAGTAAAGATGATTTGTAAAGATGAAGTGAGTGCTCTCCTCTTCAAAAATAATTCATTCAGTACATATTATTGAGTGCAATTAGATGTCATGCACTTTTCTGGCTGCTAAATTGTAAATATGAATAAGAGATGATCTACACTTTTCTCACTGCTGGAAAGTGATAAATAAACATAGAATTGTACTACAGTTATTAAGAATTCAATAATGGTTCAGAATTGTCCTGTGTTTTTTCCCATTGAGAAGAGCATACCAAGATATAGTTTTTCTATGAAAAATTATTATGCATCAACATAATATGCCTCCTGATATGAGGCACTGAAAAGAACACATTACTTCTATGAAATCTCTACCAAAAGCGTGTAACCTGAATGTAATAATTAGGAAACATCTGACAAGCCCAAATGGAGGAATTTCTATAAAATATAGTTAACATGTCTTCAAAAACATCAATATCAAAAAAGACAAAGAGAGTTAAAGGAGCTATTCCAGATTAAAGGAGACTCAAGAAATATGACAACCACAGGCAACACATGATCCAGACTTTCTTTTTGCTGTGAAGGACATTCTTAAGATGATTGACAAAATCTGAATAAGGTCTGTAGATTATAATGGTATTGCTTTGATGCTAATTTCAAGATTTTGATCATTATAGTTATGTAAAAGAATGTCTTTCCTTCCAGGAAATACACACTATCTGGGCTAAGGAGCATCATGTCTGGAACTTACTCTTCAATGGTTCAGGAAAAAAATTAGCAAGAGAGAAAGTTAAAGCACATGTGGCAAAATGTTAACATTTGGGGAATTAGGACAAAAGAAATTTGTCCTAATTCTTTGTGGAAATTCTTTGTGCTCTTATTTCAACTTACATTAAAAATTAGGTAATTCTTTGTTTTGGAAATTCTTTGTGCTCTTATTTCAACTTACATTAAAAATTAGGTAAAAGAACAAACTATTGTGCAAGAGTTAACAGTTAAGATGTAGCATTCACTAGAACCAAATTAAGTTCATATAAAGATGTGGTAAACACAAGGTTTGCTCTCCGAAAAATTTTTTTCTGAAACTTTCATCTTTATGTTCTATAAAAACAAACCAAAGTTCCAAATTCTCCCCAAGGTATGCATATTACATGTTTGGATCAGCGTGTGCTGTTCTTGTTTGTCCTGAACCTGGTTTTGAAGTTGACTTCCAAGAGTGGGACTGAGCCATCTACAAAAAGATAATAATGATTTAATTGCTGGTCTTCTGTGTGACATCTTTCGATTGACCAGCTTAAAAATCAATCCAGTTCAATTTAGCTTTCATACATACATACAAAATCAACTTCTGATTCCCCATATAATATATAGTAATACACAGTAATACAGAGTAGGTTTGCACAGTGCTAAAAAAAATTTTTTTAAATGGAGCCTCAGCAACAGGGCTCTCATCATTCTTCTAAAAATTCTTTTAAAATAATTTTTTTTTAATTTTTTTTTCAACGTTTATTTATTTTTGGGACAGAGAGAGACAGAGCATGAACGGGGGAGGGGCAGAGAGAGAGAGGGAGACACAGAATCGGAAACAGGCTCCAGGCTCCGAGCCATCAGCCCAGAGCCTGACGCGGGGCTCGAACTCACGGACCGCGAGATCGTGACCTGGCTGAAGTCGGACGCTTAACCGACTGCGCCACCCAGGCGCCCCTTAAAATAATTTTTATTTATTTTTAATTTAAATATATTTGATAAACACATTTTATAAATTTAGGGTGTACATGTTAACTTGATGCATTTTATAGATAGATAGGTGATAGAAAGATATAGATAGATATAGATAGATCCAGATATATAGTTTATTTTTAAAAATTTTTCTTAACGTTTATTTATTTTTGAAACAGAGAGAGACAGAGCATGAATGCGGGAGGTTCAGAGAGAGAGGGAGACACAGAATCTGAAACAGGCTCCAGGCTCTGAGCTGTCAGCACAGAGCCCGACACGGGGCTCGAACTCACGGACCGCGAGATCATGACCTGAGCTGAAGTCGGACGCTTAACCGACTGAGCCACCCAGGCACCCCTATAGTTTATTTTTTAGAAAGAGAGAGTGTGAGTGGGTGAGAAGGAAAGAGGGAGAAAGAAAGTGAATCCTGAGCAGGCTCCACACTCAGTGCAGAGCCAATGTGGGGCTCAATCCCATGACCCTGGGATCATGACCTGAGCCAAAGTCAAGAGCCAGAGGCTCAACCAAATGAGATACCCAGGCACCCTGATACATTTATATATTGTAATATTGCCGTTGTAGCAATAATTAGCACCTCTATCATATTACATAATTATCCTTTCTTTTTAGAGGTTGGAATCATTAAATTCTAATCTCTTAAGATTAATGATTATAGTACAATATTGTTCTCTTTTAGATTCTTTTAATGGCTCACTCAAGGTGTCTTGATCTCAGCTACTAGGACTGGCTGTCCTGAAAACCACTAAACTGTTAAAAACCATTAAAAACAACTAAAACTGTTGAAAAGCAGTTTCAAATGCCTAGGAAATTGCATTGTTGAGATGTTCTTATAAGACTCCCTGCTTCTTCTGCCAACACTAAGATGATGTTTCTTGACATAGAGCTTGGAGAATTTCTTCTACCTTCAGGAAAGTTCTGGCCATGCTCCCAAACAGAGCCTGGACCCAGCAGATGTTGCTACTGGCCAAATCCCTTCATGGCAAACATGGAGCAATCTAAAAGAAGTGTCACCTGGCTTTTCTAGCCAATAATCTTAGAGAGTAGGAGTTAGTTTCCCTAATGCTTAGAATGTTTTTTGTTGTCAGATAGGGCTTTCTTCATATGTCAAAGTAGTTTGATCTGCAGCACTTCCTCATTTGCAGAGATTCACTGAGATTTTTTTCAAGTGCTTTTATTCTCTACTTTCTGAATTGAGGAGTAGTAATGGATTTAAACATTAGGCCAAATTTATGCTAAGAAAATGAAGCATATGTTTCTCCATCTCAGTGGATGGGAGTAAAGAGAATCCCTCCGGAATTCTGCAGGTTTTAATTAAGTAGTTATTTGACTCTAGAAATCATGTGAGGAAATTGATTGTAATCTAGAGGCTTTGACATGCCTTTTACAAAAGGTTATTACAGGTCACTCATGTTTTCTAACAGTACTAGATTAGAAAAGAACCCATGGAAATTTCCGCTCAGAAATTTCCGCTCAGAAAGGTACTGGGGATATTCTCTCTCTCTCTCTCTCTCTCTCTCTCTCTCTCTCATTTTTTTTGGGGGGGGCCTTCTATTTTTTTTCTGAAAGAGTATATTAACCATAGTAGAGGATTCACACAGTTAGGAATTATGATTTCTTTTTTTTCAAAGCCCAACTCTCTTAATATTTAATATTTATTCACATGGCTCTGAAGCATGAACAATAAAGATCCCTTTTCTAAAAGCTAGCAAACTCAAACCAGGGAAGGGCAGAGTTGATTAGTCACTGAGGGCCACAGCCAATGCTTCATTACCATAGTATGTCACTGCAATCCTTAACTCTGGGCTGCCAGCTTCCTGCTCCCATGAATCACAGTCACACTCAGCCCTTTCTTGATAGGAGGCTCAAATTCCTGGGCTCTGTTTTTACCCTGTCCGACTGCTGTTTACTGAACAGTCATTCCAAATCCTCAAGCCTGGAGATTGAAGCATCTGTTATTCTAAATTAGGCCCAGGTGTAGCCTGAAGGATTGAATCAGATGTCTCAGCGTCCATCCATATCCGCCTGGCTGCTGCTTCCAAATCAACTCCAACAATCTTCTGGCACTTAAAGGCTGTTGCTTTTATATGAGGCTTACCAGAGGCTAGAAATTGAAGATAAATCTCCTAGAATTACTTAAAAAATAAGAGAAGAAAGAAGGGAGATATCCAGGATGCCTAAGAAGTATAACTGCAAATAATGGCTTTCAAACATGGATTGGGCTGGGCATATACCCAAAACAATGGAAAAGTAGGACTTGAACAGATATTTGTATGCCAACGTTTATAGTGGGATTATTCACAATAGTTAAAAGGTAGAAACACCCCAAATGACATTGATAGATGAATGGGTAAACAGATGTGGTATATTCATATAATGGAATATTATTCCACCTAAAAAGGAGGGAAATTCTGACACATGCTACAACCTGGATTAATCTGGAAGATATTATGCTAAGCAAAATAAGCCAGACACAGACAAATACTGTATAATTCTACTTATATGAAGTACCTAGAGTCAAATTCATAGAGACAGAAAGTAGAATGGTGGCTGTGAGATGATTGGGGGATAGAGAATGGGGAGTTAGTAGTTAATGGGTATAGAGTTTTGGTTTTGCAAGATGAGAAAGTTCTGGAGATGAATGGTAGTGATAGTTGTACAGCAAGAGAATGTATTTAATCACTGAATTGATCTAAAAATGGCTAAAATGGTAAATTTTATGTTATGTATATTTGCTACATTAAAAAAAATGGATTGGGGAAAAAGGGATAGTATCCTAGCCAGTCATGTAAATGGTAGAGACAGGTTCTCTGTTTCTCAAATAATCTTTCCTTATTTTCTTTTGGCTATTTGAAATACATTTTAAAAAGAAATTAGGATTAATAAAAGGAACTGAGTAATGTCCACTTAATGAGTGGTTCAGGGTGTTTCAGCCAGATTGTGTACTTTGGCAACTGAACATTTGGGACAGACAGAAGTTTTATGCTGTCAGCAGGAAATAAAAGTCCCTTGTGTGTGAACAAAATGACACTTTACTTAAAGCTTGAGTAAATCTGCTAATATTATCTGCTAAGGTCATAAGACAAAATCTTCCCATACTGAGACCAAAGTATTCAGAAGGCTGTCACCAGGTAATTTTTTTCTCTTCTGGACAGATTGCTTCACTTCTAGCTTTTCTTTTTCCCAACTTTGCTTTCAAATATCACCATCTTTTTCCTTTCAAAGTTCTACCTCTAGCATCTAAGTCATTACAGCCATTTAACTAACTCATATTTATTTAATCACTTACTATTGACCATAGTGCTAAGTCTTCTACCAATAAGTAGAATAGAAGGTTTTGGGTCTCAGGAACTTATACTAGATAGGGAAGAAAGTCACATACATACAGAAAGGTAACTAACAATGTCAGTGCTAAAGGAGGGATATGCATACTAATGTGTTAACTGATGTTCCAAGAGGTGAAAACATATTGTAAAATGGGAAGCATTAAAGGAGACAGACTGAGGAACCATGTACTTGGAGTGATGATGGAGGGTTGGTCCCAGCAACAGGACAATATAATGCATGTCCTCAGTGTCTGGGGTCTGTACCTCACATTGGGAAACAATGAATAATTCACTTTGGCTAGAACAAGGTGTACTTCCAAGAAGTAGAACATAAGGTAGGAAATAGGAATTGCTATTGAAAGACTGTGGGTCCTAAGAAACAAGATATTATCTTGAGGGAAATGGTTAGCTTTTGTTGTTGTTACTAACTTTTCATTTTGGAACATGTCAAAAATATGGAAGAGTATATATGAGCCCTAATTAACTCACAAATCAGGCTCCACAGTTATCAGCATTTTGTCAAATCTTCTTTCATCTATTTTCCTACCCACTTTCCCTTGTCTCATGTTGTTTTGAAGCAAATCCCAGACATCAGAAATGGTGGAGCTCATACATATTGTTGAGATGCTTAAAACTGCTGCTGGTAATTTAGGAATATAAATTTTGAAATCTAAATGGCTGTTTTCAAAGAATTTTAAAAATAGAGGACACTCTTTGTGCTGGCAAGTTGCACATCTTCAGGGTGTGTGCACAGTGAAGTATATGGACATGTTTAATGCAGGAGGGTGTTGTGTCCAGGAAGCCTTCCCAGTCCCCTCCAAAATATTTAGATTTTTAAATTATTAATAAAATTCAAGATTAAAAAAATGTTTGTGTCCCTAAAAGGTAAATGTGTGTACCACATGCATACACACAATCACATAATCACAATACCATTATCACACCTAAAATATTGGCAATAATTCCTTTACACCATCAAATATTCGGAGTGTTCAAATTTCCCCCATTTTCTCAGGTTTCTAAACAGTTTTTTTTTCCTTTTGTCTTAAACAAAACTTTTGTAATGTTTATTTATTTTTGACAGAGAGGGATAGAAAGAGAGAGAGAGCACAAGCAGGGGAGGGGCAAAGAAAGAGAGGGAGACACGGAATCCAAAGTAGGCTCCAGTCTCCAAGCTGTCAGCACAGAGCCCAATGGGGGCATTCAAACCCATGAACTGTGAGATCCTGACCTGGATTGAAGTCGGATGCTTAACCCACTGAGCCACCCAGGTGCACTGATCATTTTTTTTCAAAACAGAGTCCAAATTAGGTTAATGTATTTCAATTGGTCAATATGTCTTAAGTCTCTTAATTGATATGTTTCTCCTCCAATTACTCCATCAACATTTTTTTTTATAGTTCCTATTTATTTGTTGAAGAAACTGGGTCATTTTTCCTGCAGAGTTCCCATAGACTAGATCTTGCCAACTGCATCCTTATGGTGTCATTTAGCATGTTCTTCCATCCCTTATTTCCTGGAAATTGGTATTCATATCTACAGGCTTGATTATATTCAGTTTCCATTTTGCCAAGAACACTTCATAAGTGGTGTTGTGTACTTTTATCAGGAAACCCAAGATAACTGTTGTTTGTATGTATAAATGTGAAGTTAGTGGTATTGAAGATTGGTGCCCAAATTCACTATTTCATTAAGGGTTGTCAAATGGTGATCTTCTAATTCTATCATTCCTTCTTCAATTATTAGGTGGAATACTTCTGTAAGGAGAAACTTCTCATCAGCTATTCAGTTACATTAAGATATAGTTCATATAGGAAAAGAAGGACAAATGCATGGGCTTTACCCCATTTAGCTGTCAATTTTCCAAATAATAAAATGGTTTCCTAGAATCTCCCAAAGGTGACCAGTGAGTTGGAATTTTAAAGATAACTTTATGAACTGTGAGCTCTAACATACTTAACGTGTTTCAACCCTCTCCAATTATTTTTTGATGCTCTAATTTTCATAGCCAATGTGAGAGGGTCTTTCTGACCTTTGGTTGGCTCTCAGGTTGGCTAATAATTCATTGTGACATAACTCAAGGACTCTGTTACTTCTTTGCTTTCTAATATGACAATATGTTCCAAGTTCATTTTGTACATTTTCTTCACCATACCTGGCATTGGACACTTCTCTAAAGAAGCCTAGGTGTTTTTTGTTTGTTTGTTTGTTTATTTGTTTGTTTATTTTTAGTGAGAAACGCTATTGAGACATCTAGAGTGCTATTGGGTTTATCATTGCTATTGGGTCTATCATTGTTTCTAGATCTTTCAGAGGACAGTGCTATAAAATCCATTTAAAAGAATAAAACAGGGGTGCCTGGGAGCTCAGTCGATTGAGTGTCTGACTTCGGCTCAGGTCATGATCTTGCATTCATGGATTTGAGGCCCACATCAGGCTCTGTGCCAACAGCTCAGAGCCTGGAGCCTGCTTCTGATTCTGTGTTTCCCACTCTCTCGGCCCCTCCCCTGCTCATGCTCTATCTCTCTCTCTCTCAAAAATAAATAAACATTAAAAAAATAAAACATATTACTAGCTGTGAGACTTAGATCAATTTGATTCACTTCTCTGAGCCCAAGCTTTCTTATCAGCAAAATAAAGATGAATAATAGCAACCATTTCATAAGCTTGTTAGGGGAATTCAACAAGACAGTATATGCTAAATTTAACTAGATGTCCTTCTACACAGCTTGAAATGCAATTTATAAGGGTACCTGGGTAGCTCAGTTGGTTGAGCATTGGACTTCAACCCAGGTCATGATTCCACAGTTTGTGGGTTTGAGCCCTGCATCAGGCTTTGCACTGAAAGCATGGAGCCTGCTTGGAACTCTCTGTCTCCCTCTGTCTCTGCCCCTCCCCTGCTCATGCTCTCTCTCTCTCTTTCTCAAAAATAAATAAACATTAAAAAAGAAAGAAGTGCAATTCATAGACCCTCTCGATCTTAGAGCAATTATATGCTATTGGGAGGTGGCAGACTGAAAGTCTAGTCTATTCCCTTCCAAAACACTATCCCTTCCTCTTGATACACACAGGATATCCCCCATAATAATAGGGCTCATTAGGGAACATATCTTTGACCCATCTTCTTTTGGGGCACAGCCTGCAGTGGATAGATGGGGTGCATGGTTAAGAAGACACTAAAGCTGAAAAGACTTTAGCATCTGCCACTTCCTAAACCTGCAGCTGACAGCTCCTCCCATCCTCAATTTCTTTCTTTTTTTAATCCATTTTTGAGAGAGAAAGAAGGCACAAGTGGGACGGACAGGGGCAGAGAGAGAGGGAGAGAATCCCAAGAAGGCTCTGCACTGTCAGCATGGAGCCCAACGTGGAGCTTGATCCCACAAACCATGAGACCATGACCTGGGTCAAAATCAAGAATCAGATGTGGAAATGACTCAGCCACCCACGTGCCCCTCAACTTCTTCCTGACTAAGTTCTTTTGATAAATTTTTCTTAAACTCTCAGAACTCAAAACATCTTGTTTCATCATTCTTCTAATACATTCAAGAGATGACTGGCCCACTCTTAGCCTGAGTATTTTTAGTACTGACTATGCTACGAAGTAGCTGGCATTTTCTCTTTAAAGGAGAAAGCAAAAAAATCAATGTAATATCAGCAAAGGCCCCTTTCTGGCAAAACACCCTGCTCCATGCGTCCAGACAGAACAGAGGGCTGGTAGGGTAGAGGTGAGTGTCTGGAAGAAAAAGATCAAGTCAAGGTCAAGAGCCCATCTCAGGTTGACATCATTCAGTATCTGATCCCAGTGGTGAGACAGGTGGCCTGAGATTTTGGGATGCCTCACTGTCATGTCCTTATCCCTTATTTTCAACCAGTCCCAACTAATCACGTTGTTCCATTTCTCCCACCTACTATGTAGACTCTAGGTTTGGATCACCAAATAAAATTCCACATAATTTTTAAAATTATAGCTCCATTTCATTAATTTTGACCAAAGGGATTCTCAACTGTAGCCTGTATAAAAATAAGTCAGACACTTGAACCCACAGTCAATCATAAATGCACTAAAACTGGAACTGTAGACATTATACCTCCTGATATGATGCAGGAAGTTTTCAGCACCACTTATGTAGTGCTTGCCATAAAAATGTAACCAAAACTTAATCAAACCTGTATAACTAGTTACTACCTTTCTTACAGGAAATAGCAGGGAACAGTGAAACAATTTAAGTGACATTATGGGGATGTTATAAATTAATCAATCCAGAATGTGGAAAATTCCACAGGAGAAATGACCAGGACCCCCCCCAAATTAATGTCATAAAAAGGGAGGGGAAGGATGATTATAAAAGGTTTATGGAGGTTATTATATTATTTTCTTTACTTTTTGTATGTATAAACTTTGCAAAATAAAGAGTTCTTTAAAACATAATTAAGTAAAAATGAATAAGTGAGAGAGAAGGAAGAAGGAAACTTTCATGAAGTAATCTAGGTGAGAGGTGAAGGTGTCTGGTACTCTGGTACTGTTAGTGAGATTGTAAGAACTGAATGATTAGGTTATATTTTGGGGGAGTAGAGAACTGTTTTCTAGTAGTATTAGGAAAGGGGTACCAATTATGATTTCTAGGTTTTTGGTTTTGAGCAACTGGGAGGATGACTATGAACTTGTTGAGAAGAAAACTGGGAGAGGCAGAACTCAGAAGTTCAGATTTGGCCATACTGAGTTTGAGGTGGCGATTAGAAGTGTCAGTCCATAGTTCGATATCCAGCTCTGGGGCTCAGGGGAGATGGAGCTGGTGCTACACAATAGGAATCATCAACCAATGGATGGTATTTAAGGACAAAGAATTGAATAAGGTCACTTGGGGAGAGAGTGTGATTGAAGGAAAGTAGTCTGTGTTTCAGTTAGAATGTTCCAGAGTCTAAGATGAGTACTAAGAAATCATCTGCAAAATTTCTGTGAAGCGAGAAAATAGAAATCAGACTTTTGAAGTAACCACATTTGAGCTGTGAATTGGCTCGTGTCTCTTTATCCCCAAGAGTATCTAGAACACTGTTGCTGGGGGAGTTACAGCAATGTTGCCTCAGTGCAGCCTTGGGCTGGAATTTAAAGCTGCCAGCCAGCATTCCACTTTCCAAAGAAATGGAGCTGTCATCCAAACCTGGACTCTGTTTCCTGCCCTGCTTCCTTAGCTGCTTGTCAATATTTGATTTCCAGATCACAGGACCCCATCCACTGCCAAGCCCCAGGGCCTGACACTTAGAACAAACAGAAGATGAAGTCAGCAGAAACCACTGGGCTCACACTGTCTACTTTTAGGGACTTCCCCCCCTCTCCCATTGGTTTGTTCCTGCTCTTCCCCACCCCCAGGAATAGCAATGCAATGCTAACTCTGAGCAGTTTTTGTTTGCTTCCCCGACTATGTAGTCCCAAACAACAATGCCTCAATTCACAAGCAAGTGAGATCCTAAATGTTACAGTGAATGCTAGCAGCAAAGTTAGTCTTCAATCCACTTGCAAAATTCTTCCACTGGCATTTTATTGGTAATGCACGCTTTCATGGGCTCAGTGAGTTTAATTCCTTACACATTGTTTTTGAGCTTCTATTGCCAACAGAGTGCAGGGTAATCTTTCAAGGCAAAGGACTTTAGAAACAGGAGGAAGGCAGTGGGGTGGGACTGGCATTGCAAATCCTCACTAATCCACTAGGTTAATTTCAGCTACCTGTTTTATAGCAACAAATAGTCTGAATTGGCAAGTGGACACCCAACCTCTTCTGGCCAAATCTCTGATGGGAGGTGCCTGAAATGCACCCTTTTAGCCTGAGATTTTTGTTCTTTGTGTAAAGCCAAGTGTTGCTGCCATTAGTAAATGAGCCCATGCCTTATTAACATAAACCCAGGTCCTCCCAAGTTTATATCTGAAAGGAGACTTTCCAGGTGAGGATTACACTGTAAGGCTCCAAGGGTCCGTGTGGATAGATGGGAGAACATTGTGTTTCTGTGCCTGGAGTCTATAGGAAGGCCAGGGTGAGTGTTATAATTATTTTTTATGGCTAGCTCCCAGAGGTGCACAGTTCCCATTTTAAACTCTCTGCTCTCAGTGTAAATAAAGTTCTTATTTCCTCTTAGCACAGCCAAGATAGGCTGCAAGATTCATAAAATCTTCACTAAGACATAAGGAGAACTAAAGGGATCTAAAGTGAAAGGAAATCTGAAACCTGATACCAGCTGAGTAGGGCTCTAGGGGATATGGTGAGATGGGTCTGGCACCCCATCCAGGTGACTTCCTACTTCTTGACCTCTGACTTTCCTTCCTCAGTCACCTTGCTCTTCTGAGGAAGACCACACTGTGCACACTCCCTAGGTTATTTTCTGTTGGTTGGTTATATTTCTGGTCTCCTTTCAGGTGACTTGACCCTCATATTTCACTCAGGTATCAGGGTGAGGCACACACCTTGCGCACAAACTGCAAGGGGAGCAGTGCCAGAAAACTCAGTCATCCAGATAAATAATAGTTTGATTTAATATTTTAAAAGATCACATGAATGCAAAGCATTCATGATGAACAAAGTATTAAAAATTTAAATGAAGACAGAATCCAAGCAATATTGAAGCTTGAGGTAAAGGGAATAATGTGCTTCCCCATATTCATGTTTTTATGTTTTTTAAATGGCTAACGATTTTGATAAAACATTATTAAACATTTTATTTCCATCAAAGCCTGGAAAGTAAAATGATAATTCTATTTTGAGTATAAGTAAAATATTTAAACTTAAAATAATGCTGGGAGTTTTAATAAGCTTATGTTTCAAATTTTTCAGTACTTTTTAACTATTTCAATACTCTGGGGCAAAAAAAAAAATCCTTACAAAATACATAAAACTCTGAAGAGTCATGCACCTTTCAACCCTTTGCCTCAGACTCCAATATGGCTGGTCAGCAGGACCCTGGGCTTGCCTTCCATGCCTAGTGATCTATGAATATGTGTGTGTGCTTGGGGAGGCATAAGCCCAACCAATGGCTTTATCTATCTATCTATCTATCTATCTATTTATATTTTAATTTATTTTTTTTATTTTTAGCCTCTCCTTATTTAAAAATTGTTCCTTCACCCCCAGCAGTGATCCATTCAGGTCATTTATTCCAGGTAAAATGAATACAGTTTTACACCTAAGATGGCCTACAGGACTAAAACAAGCTCTGGGTCTAGCTTAGAGACCCCTCTTCCAGGTTCTTCTTGCCCTGTTTGCCGCCCAGGCGTGTGAAAACCGGCCACAGATATGGAAGCTGACAACTATAAATTACCCTTCTCCCTCTTCATCTGGAGCTCAGATTTTTGGAGAAACAGTCTCCTCTGAGCTCGCTGGTGTTAAATAAATCTCTCATCCACCAAGATCTCCAAGTGCTGCTTGGTTTTTCTGCCAGTGTTCCAGCCTGTTTCCATAACATATTTGGTTTCCTGACCTGGAAAACCAATTGCGCTGGCCCATTGTTGCCGTTGGTTTGGGAAAATGGTGAGGTGGTGAAGGATCGAGGAATTGCAAGGGAGAAGGTGCGCCCTGCCTGAATGTCAGCAGTCTCCCCCTTGGTCGCCTCAGGCCAGCCCCAGCTCTGCCATTCCCACCAGACTCAGGAGACTCGGTAGGTGAGGACCTGGACCCAACGTCGGAACTGGTAAGGCTGGGGCGCGATCTAGTCAGACCCACTTGCAAGAGTGGAAGGGGAACTTGATCACTCCCCAGAGACCTCAGAAGTCTCACAGGTAGGAATTCTGTGGGAGGGAATATAATAACCTCTGGTGTGTGTGTGAGTGTGAATGTGTGACTCAGTCTAGCTTGCCTGCTGAGTTTGATTCTGTGGCTCCATGGACGGGCACCCTTAAGGTCCCCAAAAGCCCATGGAGTCTGAGTGGGCCTATCTGCCACTCCGTGGTGAATGGCACACAGTCTATGGTGGCATCAGAATAGCTTCTGATCGTAAGTCACAAAGCTGAGACTGCTACAGCTTAGTGTCACCTAAGTTCCTTTGGGACATGGCCAGACAGGCATCTGACTGGTCTCCTCATTAGAAGGGATAGAGGGCACCCGTATCCCTCTGTCTGTCTTTGTGACTCTGCCTCATGGGAACATTATGGGGTCAGGACAGAGCAAAGAAGCAGTTTTTGGGAGACTATGGAATTAAGATAACTCCCGGCACATTAAGGACCCTATGTGAGTTAGAATGGCCCACTTTTGGTGTAGGAGGGCCCTCTGAGGGAACTTTGGATGTCCCAATGGTCTCCTTCATCTGGCACGTTGTCTCCAGAGACCCAGGTCACCCTGATCAATTTCCACACATCGACTTCTGGCTTGAAATTGCCTGAACTCCTCCACCTTGGGTGTGATTCATCCATAGCAAGCAGAGCCAGGCAAAGGTTTTAGCCGCTTTATCTGGAGACTCACCCAGGGAGCCAAAAAAGCAACCCACTGCTTCCCTAGTGTTTGCAGGAGACCTGGAGGAAGATCCTGTCTTTTTGCCACCTTATGACTCACCAAGCTCCCTCCCTGCTCCCCCTGAGTTTGAAACTCCTCCCCCATCTGTCTCTCTGCTGCGGCTGCAGTTGTGCAGTCAGCGCTGCCACCATAGTCACTGCTGCAGTGGCCGCCACCACAGTTACCACTGCAGCCGCCACCACAGCCACAGTTGCCATGGCAGTGGGCGCTGCCCATCTCCCCTCCTCTCTCAGACCCAGAGAACCCTCCCCCACAAGGGCCAGCAGCCAGACTGTGCCCCAGACCCAGATATAATGCTCTCCAAATGCCTGTAAGGGAGATGAGAGAGCCTGAAAGACAGAATAAAGATGGAACAGTCCAGCCCAGCCATTCCATGATGTATTATCAACCTTTCTCTACAGCCGACCTCCTCAATTGGAAACACAACACTCCATCATACTCTGAAAAGCCACAAGCAATGGTCAACTTGATGGAGTCCCTCTTCCAGACCCACCGACCGAGTTGGGAAGATTGTAAACAGTTACTCCATACTCTGTTTAATACAGAGGAAAGAAGAAGAAGAATGAGAGAAACAAGACAGTATCTAGATCACGCACCTTCAGGGATCAATGACCCTGCTGTCTGGGCTCAAGCTGCTGCACCTGCAGAACACCCAACATGGGATTTCACCACAGAAGAAGGGCAAGCCCACATCCGATGATACCAGGAAGCCATCCTTCTGGGAATTTGAGCTGGAGCCAAAAAGCCCATGAACATGACTAAAATATCGTCAGTCACACAGCAGCCTGGGGAGTCTCCCAGAGACTACTATGAAAGACTATGCATACCATGTACACACCCCATTTGACCCCGAGACACCAGAAAGTCAACAAATGGTAAATACCTCTTTTGTGGCACAGGCTGCCCCAGATATCAAAAGAAAACTCCAGAAGTTGGAGGGCTTTGCCAGGATGAATATCACTCAGCTGATAGAGGTCGCCAGTAAGTTTTCATGAACAGAGAAGTAGCCAAAAGAGAAGCAGGGAGAAGACTAAAAAAGAAGGTCACCTTTCTTTCACTAAAAGAAATAGACACTGCTAAGACAGGAAGACCCCAACCACCAAAAGGGGGGATGCCCAAAGCCCCCTTAGCAAAAGACCAATGTGCATACTGCAAAGAGAAGGGACACTGGAAGAATAAATGTCCCATCCAGGGAAAGCCCCAGAAACCCAGCTGATATCAGGAGGAACCCTGAGAAGGGGACCTTATTGGTCTGGCCAAGATAGAATCAGACTGAAGGGGACACTGACTCTCTTTCCCTGTTCCTCTGCCTAATAGATGTGAGGGATTCTCCCTCATTTCCCAGGTTAACAGCTATAATTGGAGCCAACTGTGGTTAGTCTACCTCACGATGGGGACTTTAAGGAATGTTCCCAAGAAGTTGCTGAAACTCCATTTATTTCAGGGAAATTCCCAGTCTTCTCTGGCCTGATGTGGACTCCATATTTCCACTTTGGTGGAAAAAACATGGTGTCTGCTCCTCTGTTTGAGTTAAGGTTTTGAATTAGGTTTTCCTTCTCTGCCTTCTACTGGCACCTTGCCTCTTCTGCTTTCTGCTCCCCCTGCTGTTTCTGCACCAACTTGTGTGTGGTCTACATAACTGGTTCCTATACCCTCCTCAGTGGCTCCTCCTCCCATCCTCAAGGTCAAGGAGTAAAGTGCGCCCCCTTGGACATCTAGGTCTTTTCCAAATAGAATGAATTGCTAAAGCTTTGATTACTGAACATAGGTTTGTGTTTTTAACTTCTTATTGCAGAGAAATTAAGGCTATTTGGACCTATTGGAAAACATGCTTTGTACTTAATTGGTTCATGAATTTACCATCTAAAAAAATTCTGGTGTAAACACCTCTCAATTGGTTACTAAGTCCTCAATTGGAGACTAAAGTTTCCTAAGAGTTAAAATTCTGCTAAGTGTACTTCAGACTGATGGAAATAAGGAAAGCAATCCTGTATGTAGGAAAGTAGGAGGTATGTAAGAAAGATATAAGGAATGGAAAAACATTTTTGTTGAGCTTAGAAGGAAGTAATTTTGTCCTAAATGAGACTGGTTATTTGCTCAGGATTGACTAAGATTGAGATGAATGGAATTTTAAAAGTACACTGCTATAAGGTTAAAATTCTGCTTTTCTCTCTGTTCAAATGACAAAGTTCTCTTGGACTGTTGATCTACTCTTGATAAGACAATGCAAACAAAGGTTTGTCTTCTGGGAAAACCAAAGTTTTAGGTTTCATCTTTATCAGGTCTTTGATTACTTAGTTAAAACTTCTCAATGTTAAAGGACCTAGGTTTTGGTAACTATATAATGCTATACATTCACCTTTAGGATCTTTTACTGTCAGCTTGGTTGAATAAATAAAGTTTTAAGATTTTTAATGATCTATAATCCTATTTAGGATATACTTATAACTTCCTAAGGTTTAACAAACTTCCCAGGATTTAAATAGTAAATGAAGTCTTTTTGACCAATTAGGCCCTTTTATTTGGGATGATAAGTTACTTGGAAAAGCATTGTCATACAATAGTAAACCTTAGGTTGTATTGCACAGGTAAATGCTGTATATGCAATTCCTAAAGTTTTAATGTTTTGGTATAAGGTCATCACTTAATATTCTGATTACTTGAAGTGTTATGTGTCACAGAAATAACTGAATTTCTTTATCACTTGCATCATAATGAACTCTCATCAGATCTTTAACAATGTCTATTTCTGAGATTTTGTCATTTATAATTGTTCTTATTCTCTCACAAAACGTGTTTCTTTTTCAAGGAGATTTATAAGAAGGACTTTGGGGACAAATACAGGTATTTGACATCTTTAAGATTAATACTAAAATGGGTAAGAATTTCCAGAACTAAAAAGCTGCATTGAAACTGAACAAAAATTAGGAACATGGGATTAAATGAATTGAGGAAGATTATAGTTTTGTGATTCTTGTCAAAAATATTGCTGGTTCTCTAATGTTTGCTCTTCCAGATTAAGGAAACTTGCTCCTAAGATATCTATGAAATACAGAAATGTCATAAAGTATTCATTTGTAAACTGAAGCATCTTTCTTTTCTCTCTAAAGAACTCCCCTGAAATTAAAAAACTCTCAGTGAATATTCTTTCTTTCATGGCAGTTACAATTGTTTGCATAAGTTCAGTAAGAATCTGTTCATCTTGTAACAGGTCACCATTGGAAATACTGGTTATTTTACCAAGGCTTTGACTGGACTGTCATATTTGAAAATGACATTCATAGACTCAGATATGACCAGACAGCTTTCAGGAACTAAGGTTGGCTTTATGAAACATGGAGCCATAAAGCCCCTTGGAAATGTTGGCCTGATACTTTGCTTACAGAGTTCCCAGAAGCCTCACCTGGTGAGTAAAGAAGGTCACTTTCTGGCAGGTGCAGGAACCTCAGGATATCTTGAGGACCTCATGAAGAGGAATTTGCCCAATTCTACAGGTATTGTAGGCCTGTCTCATGGCAAGTATTTGGCTTGGCTTCTGGTCTGGAGAGGCTACTAGATGTTCAACTGGGAGATTCTTTATAAAAGTTTCTAGCAAAGTAAACTTTAAAAGATCCTCATGATCAATCACTATTCTTGCTGAGCTTATGTAAATAATTAGGCCACGTTTGTTAAGACTGGACTTATTCTACAAATGTATTGGTGTCAATTTGGCTGTCTCTGGAAAGGGGAGTTTTTAGAGAGAAAAACTATGTTTCAACAATGTACCGTTATGGATGTTAAATTCTAGTTATGATTGTCTTTAAATGTTGTTTGCCTAAACTAGACAACTTGAGGTAAACTTCAGAAAAATTGTCACAGTATTTCATGTATATACAATCTTCTGTGCTTGTTATTCTGTGGGGATAATAATAAGACCCCATGGGCATATGATCATTTAAACAATTGGAAAACAGGATGGATACCTAAATATGCAAACCATATCTTCCCTAACCCTGATCTTACAGTTACCAGAAACATGCACCTTTCGAAGGCTTGGAGGTGGACTTTACAGGTATACCACCAAATACAGGATTCCATTTCAGGTATAACCCCATGGGTCCATCACTCCAGAGCTAAGAAGGCCAACTCAGAGGAACTCTCAACCTGGTGAAGTGATCCAGATCTAGTCAACCTGCTTAAAACTGACCCTCAAAAAGACACTGGCCCCTGAGATCTCCAGTCCTACTCCAGCCACACCCTGGTAGCTGGCTGATCTGTGCATGGCAGAAGCTTGAGGAATCAACATGTGGATGGAGCCCAGGGGTTTGGATGCAACTCTGCCAGCTCTTGCCCCTTACTGGTGTCATAGCCCTGATCTTGCTTCTTGTTGTTGGGCTAATAGAGACTGCATCAACAAACTGGACATGGAATGGATAGCAGACTCCCTGACAATCTTACAAAGCCAAATAAACTCCCTGGCAGTGGTGTCCCTCCAAAATAGGTGAGCTCTCGACCTCCACACTTCAGGAAAAGGAGGGACTTGTATCTTTCCGGGGAGGAATGCTGTTATTTTGTAATCCAATCAGGAATAATCAGGACTAAGGTTAAGGAACTCAAGGAAAGAATTCAAAGTAGACAACAGGAAAATATCAGTCAATGGAGAGGATGGGATCTCACAGACTGGGCATCCTGGCTCCCCTGGCAGGGCCCCTCCTTTCCATAATTTTACTTGTGACCATTGACCCATGTCTACTAAATACCCTGGTACGTTTTATTGAAAACACTGATGCTTGCTAAACTGCAGCACGTACCTTAGCCCTCCAAGGGTACCAACCCCTAGAGCTAAAAAGTGATGCTTAATAAAAGATTTTAAAAGGCATCAAAGGGGGGAATGTTGGGAAAATGAATAAAGTTTTACACCATAAGATGGCCTATGGGACTAAAACAAGCTCTGGTCTCTAGCTTAGAGACCCCTCTTCCAGGTTCTTCTTGTCCTGTTTGCCACGCGTGTGCGCAAATACCTGCCACAGATATGGAAGCTGACAACTATAAACTAACCTTCTCCCCTTCATTCGGAGCTCAGATCTTCGGAGAAATGGTCTCCTCTGAGCCCGCTGGTGTTAAATAAATCTCCGATCCACCGAGATCTCCAAGTGCTGCTTGGTTTTTCTGCCAGCGTTCCAGCCTGGTTCCGTAACAGTGGCCCTCCCAGACACACATCTGAAAGCATAACCAAAACTACACCAAGCACAATAGATCTTGATTGAGAATTGAGAACTGGGATGCAGAAAAGCCAGTCTGTGCTGGCCAATTCATGGGGACATGCTAGCCTGGAGACCAGGGGACAGTTGTAGCTGTGTATGCAAAGAGTGAAGGGCCTTAAAGAAAAAGAAAGATGAGACTTACTTTTTGTGACACAAAAGTCCTTTTAGGCCCCCAGCTATTTTCCAAGATCTATATGCCCTATGTACCTGCTCTACTTTGCCCTAGCACATTTCTTGGGAAACTTCCTAGGTGTCAGAATTACAAAAAAATGTAAAAACCTCAGTAGTTAAAGATTTTAAGGTAACAAAGGGAGTGCAAAAACAGTCTCTACTAGGCCAGAAAATAAGCCTAACCATATCAGAGACAATAAATCAGTAACTAAAACCGCTAGTGCTATTTCAAAAGTTAAGCAAAGGTCTTGCATTCCTTACAGAGATAAGGGGACATAGACCCCATCCAGTTTATATAGGTACTCTCTGGAGCATGCTCATAGCCCCTACCCCTTGCCAACTGGTTACCTCTGCCTCATTATAGTGTTAAGGTCTCCACCCTGTGCTCCCCTGAGGTGCAAAATCTTCATTAATGTATATATGCATGCATGTATAGGCTTATTTTCTAAGTAGGCCTTTGCAACTTTATGCCTGCCTTTACCTGCGATGACAAAGCTCCCTTCTCTGAATATTTATCCTAAATCCTAAATAAAAAGAACCCCTGCTCAGACAGTCACAGCTTTGGAAGTTATTCCCTGTATCTCCTTATTTGCTGCAAATTATGTTTACTTTGCATGACAGCTCCACCTGCAGTAGTTGCTACCTGTAACTCACCAAGGAGTGAACTCATGTTTGGTGATAAATGTTCATGTAAACAGTCTGCAAAGACAGACAATGGGTGATGTGCAGATGGAAATGGAGACAAGTGACCATGGGGCTGGGAGCAGGACTTGGAAACAACCTTCTAGGTCCTGACTGTTTCTTCATGAAGCTGCAGTGGGTTTCATGATCATCTACATGCATGTCCTTATAATCCAGTCCTTTTTAAACTCTTGAGCTAGTGTAGATGGATTTCCATTATTTAGAATAAGAAACTCCTTGAAGCACATTTAACAAGTCAAATAGGATAGCAGAAGCCTAGTAACATGGTTACTCTTTGCACGGCTGTCGTTGGCAATACCCATAGATTAATAAAGACAATGTATGAGAAAGGTCAAAGAGGGAAGATAATACCAACAAACCAGTTAGCAGGTGTAAAGTAATACAGGGCAGTTCCAGGAGTGGCTATTTCAAGCAACTGCAGAAAGTCTGACAGCTAACCTTCAGGTTTCAGTTTAAATACCACCTCTTCAGAGAGTATTTCCCTGACCCCTACTCAGCTAAGTCCTTCAAAAATTATGTAATAAAATATTTGTAAGAATGTTTTAGTGTCTGTCTTCTCTTCTAGAATGTAAACTTCCTGGGAGCAGGGGTCTACATCTGGTTGGTCACCATTCTGTCCCCAGGACCTGGTAGAGTGGGTGACAATGCCATGTGCTTACCTCTAGTTGACTGAGGTAAACAAACACATACTTTGGGTAAAACTGTATCTTATTGTTATATCATGACCTAAAGCCACCCTAGAACTTACAAATGCATGGTTACAAGCGACTTCCATTCTTCACGAGTAAATATTTTTCTTAGAAACAATACTCACAACCCATGCTTAAGTAGTGCTTGTTCTCTACCAGTGCTATTAGCAGCACTTACCTTGAGTTACCATTTTACTCCTAACAACACTTTTAAGTGGCAGTTCAGGGGAGAGCTGGGCTTTGAATCAGCCCTCCAGCCTCAAGGCTACCCTCTTTAGAATTGAATGAGTGAATGGTGAGACAGAAATGATTCCATCTCAGTGTCACTAGAAACTCATACCTTATGAATAGAACACTTAAGAAAATATAACAGGGAGACCCGAAGAGGATTAGAAGACCTTGGCACCTAGAGGAGGGAGGCATATAGAAGTCGTTTGCATAGAAAGCAAGGAAATACACAGCTCACCCAGATTTGCAACATTAGAAGCTAAGGACAAACTAGACTTGCTTTTATGCCTTTCCCTCCTGAAAGGCTTTAGAGGTCACACCTGTGCTGGCCAGGTGTAACTGAGACCTTGAGAATAAGTATCATTCTACAAACCCTCCTTGGTCACCTTACTGCACTCCATCCCCCATGCAAAGCCCTGTGACCAGTGACAAGTGACCTCTATCCCTGCCCTGGAGTTGCTTACAGTCTTGTTGGGGGAGGCAGACAATAAGGAACTAAATGGACAACTAAGCAGAATCACACATCAGAAGAGTCTTAGGGAAGAAGCACAGAGGATGAAATAAAGAGTGACCAGGGCTGGTTTCTGAAGGAAGGCTAGCAGGAATCAATGAACTATATTCTCCATGTATGGGAAGCCTCTGGAAGATTTTAAGTAACAGAATGACACTGTCTAATTTACATCTTTTAAAAGCATATTGCTGGCTGCGTTGTGGAGAATGGACTAGTGAGTTGGAGGACAAGAGGTAGAGGTGGAACATGAGGTAACCATCCTAGCAACAACGGAGCTCTGGTGTGGAGGCCAAGAGAAAGGCCTAAACTGGAAAACTGTTTTGGAGTTAGCATCCTCAAGACTTACTAATGGAATGAATGGAGAAGGCTAGGGAAGACTCAAGAATGAATCCCAGTTACATTTTCAAAAAGAGTTCCTATCTTTTAGACATATATACTAAAATATATTTGGGTGAAATGGTATTATATCTGTCTGCCTGAGATTGTAGAAGTAGATGGAGAGGTCTTAATGAAAAAAGACCAGCCATGTGTTGATAATCACTGGTCTGGTTTTGGGTGTATGGGGTTAAGTATGCCATTCCTTCTTCCTTTGTATATGAATGAAACTTTTCATAAAGCATTTTTTAAAAGAAAAAGCTAATGTAATATGACACTTGATCCTGCCAGACACCATTCTGAATGTGCACTTCTGCATTTGAATGCTATATTTATCATCACCATGCCCATTTTATAGATGGGGAAGCTGAGACACAATTTAAAACTTAAGTGGTAGAACCAGGGCTCAAACTCAGGCAGCTTGGAAGAAGAGCCACCACATCACATCGATTTCTGTCCAGTCTGAAGAATTAGGTTCCAAGCAATTTTACATGACATTCTAATATTTTTGAGACAAACATAGAAAAATTAACACGTAACAATCTCAAAGAATATTAAAATAAACTTTAAAAATAACATACAAAATAGAAGAGTAACATATAAATATAAGGTAATACTAATACCAACATATTTCAAAAGAGGCAAAGCAATATTCTTGGGCCTGTCTGCTCTTCTGACAGTAGAGTAGGGGGTCAGTTACTGCTGCTCAATGAATCATTACAATGTGAACACACTGGGTGACCACTACCCAGACCAAGACAGAAAACCTCATCACCTCCCAGAGCTTTTCTGTGCCTCTCCCAGTCCCTGCCCCACCCACCTCCTCAGAGGGAGCCACTGGCTTGCGTTCCAACATTGTCAGTTAATTTTTGTCTGGTTTGGAGTATATAAAAAAAACAAAAGATTCCAGTTTCTGACTTGAACAATGTGGTATCTTTATTGAGATGATGAACCTGTGGAAGGAAAAAGTTTTAGGGGAAAACCGAAGTTTATATTTTGGGATGGGTTAAATTTGAGATGCTTATCTAAGTTGAAAGGTGAGGCAGCCAGTTGGAAATAAGAGCCTAGGAGTGCCTGTTTGATTCAGTTGGTTGAGCATCCTACTTTGACTCAGGTCATGATCTCAGGGTTCATGAGTTCGAGCCCTGCATTGGGCTTGCTTCTGTTAGCACGGAGTCTGCTTCGGATCCTCTTTTCCTCTCTGACCTTCCTGGTGCATGCACTCTGTCTCTCTCTCAAAAAAATAACTATTTTTTAAAAAAAAGAACCTGGCGAGTGTCTGGGTCAGACCAAAGAGCTCATAGATGACATGGAAAGCCAGGCTGAGCTCACCTGGGCTGGGGTGCTGTCACTAGGTCAGACCACACCCTCACGCCCTCCTGCAGGTATAACCTGGGGAGGTCGGTGGTGGTACAACTAGGAAAGTATGTCCTTTGCTCTCACTGGCAGTAACTGCATGTCACCTGAAAGTGCTTGGACTGGTCAGGCTCTCATGGGTCACCATTTCCTGGGGGCAGATAGGTGTGTTACAAAGGGAAGCCCCTCAAGAACTCAGAGATATACATAGTCCCACTCCTGTAGAGTGGCTCTTGTCCTAACCAGAACACCCTCTCCATCTCAGAACCAATTTCAGAAGATAGAGGAATGAGTACTCCTCTCCCTCAAGCTAACCCCCTAACTTAGCAGATAAGTAGTGATTGTGACCATGTACATTGACAAATAATGAAGGAACCTACAGATGCAAGGCAATATTGATAAACTGGTCACAGGGCAAAGCCTGTGCTTTTTCATTGTGAGTACCAGGGCTACTCTATTATTATCAGTTTTAAGTTCTAAAAAATCCCAACCAAGTTGTCTAAGGAGGAGTGTTTATTATCTCTTATCACATGACCTTCCAAAGATGTGATGGTCATTTCATGATGTCATCAGGGACTCAGGTTCATTCCATCACTATGCCCTATGTTCTGCCATTCTTAGACTGCTATGCTCAGCTGAATCCCCTCCATGGCTGCAGATGTGGGGCCCCATCACTGAGGGACTCAGTTTCACCCTGGAGCTTCCTTTCAAGAGTAAGGGAATTTTTCTCAAAGGCCCACTGTCCCCACATGTCTCAGCCCAAATTGGGTCAGTGAGTCCTGGTTTGGGGAGGAGCCTTTATGGAGGCTGACATATAATGTATTTAATAGTTAACTTGAGTCCCTAGTAAGGGAGGGAACACAGGACAGCTTCTGATCACAACCACTGAGGAAACCAGGCCTGTTGTGCCATTGGGCCCTCTCTGTTCAGGCTGGCTGCTTAAATCAGAGGGCCTGCTCTTCAGGCATCTTAGGGACCTCCATCAGATTGGGTCTGTTTTCCTGCTTACCATTCTTTCTGTCAGTGCAATAAGAGATAATCACACAAAGTGAAAAGTGCTTCGCCAGTGTGCTAAGGAAGAACACACAGGATTCCACAGCCTGGCCTTCCTGGACCTGCATGTCTGCAATTGCCTCCAACATTGAGGATGGGGGTAAAACCGAGAAGAGGAAATAGAAACATTTCTAATGTCCCTCCCACACCCACACCCAACCTGGCCTGGAGGAAAGATGAATAGCTGATTTCTGGTCCTGTGGATTTGGAGAATATCATTCGCTATAACAGAGTCATGAAAATTGCTTCATCTGGGCTCAGGTCCACCTTTGAGGTGGCAGCCTCCCCACGTGTTGGCTCTTACCTCCCCAGAAAGCAGGAGGTTGTGGGTCTTGGGGGGTACACAGCTGGGGGAAGGTGGGGCATTCCCCTCCCCTCACACTCCTTTGTTTGCCATATCCACCCTTTTTGACTGGCCCAGATGACTCCCCTGTGCACACTGATACCTGAGCACCTTACTTTTTGTAGTAAGCACCTTTCTTTTTCCCACTTATGCCCACTAATCCACTGTTTGGGAATGTGACCTTTCCTCAGTGTAGAAATCTTGGTCAGTCTTAGCCCATTGCCAGACTTGTTGCCTTGACATGCAAGTTCCCCAAGGGCTAACAATTTACCCTGGCTAACAGTATGTTGGGGAGGCTGCTGGAGAGCTCTGGGAAAGGGTCCCTCATTCTTTAAGGAAGGAACACACAGGCCTTCAGCTGACCAGGGTCTACACAAGGCTGGGATAGGGATGCCTGTCTAGGGTGGTGCTTGGTTGAGAATGAAGCAGGAGGGAATGGATGTCTGCTGTGGTCACTTCAGGTTTCTGAAGAACTATAGGTGGCCTCTATGCTTGCAGGATTTGGGGAGAAGAAGAGACACACTGATGCAAAAAGCCATGTACCCTCCTTGTCCAGTCACTACCCTAGGGCCTGAAGGGACCAAAACTGCTTTCTGTTCTTCCTTTAGAGCCATGTCCTTCCCAAGATAGTCAGTGCTGGAACCCAGACTCAAGACTCAACAGTCTGTGTGTGCTTACCCACAACTACTTTACTTTTTTTATTGCTTCTCTAAAAACCTTTATACCACAGAACCGTGCTTCCCAAATTTGAAGGTGAATGTGAATGAACTGGGAACCGTGTTGAAATTTGAACTTCTGACTCAGTAGGTCTGGGTGAGGTTAGAGATCATGTTCCTAAGCAGAGCCCAGAGGATGCTGGTCCACAAACCAAGAGTAAAGTGACCAGGCCAGGTCACCTTGGACCTATGACTCATCTGTACCCTATTTAGAGCTTCTGTGATTTCTCCTTAGTACAGTGCTTGTTAACTACTACCTTCACACCATAAAACAAAAAAGTAAGACTTGATGCTTACTAAAAATTAAAATGTTACAGTTTTTGTTGAGAATTAGAAAATAAAAACCTGACTAAGTATAAGACAAACTTTGAAAACAAGGAAAAGAAAAACAAAAAGCCAGTTTCGTATAAGCTGAGAAATGGAAAATTAGACATTACTTAGAAAGCAAGAATGATTTAACTGTCTCCATGTCTAGGCCTGCATGCCAAATGAAGGGAGCTGAAGTTGAAGCTTTTTAATGAGATATGTTCCTGAAAATATTTTTAAATGCATTACACGGATTTTGTGTTTAAAGGTATTATGAATTTTATGCTTTCCTAAAATAACCAATATTTTTATAATGCATCTGATTAATTCCTCATTTCTCTATTTTAAAATTCCAAGTTTTTTATATTCCATTTTCTTAAGAGGTGATTTCTAGAACACAACTTTCCTTTAAGAAAGTTTCCCCCTACTGTGTGTTTAAAGGAAATGAATAACTACTTAGGCAGAGATGAACTTAGAAGACCCATCACACTGATAATTAGCCCCTTGGAGGACATGGCCTCTCCCTCATCAGCATGTCATACTAGACACGACTAAAGGATGATTCTAGGATGCAGCTGTTTGTTGCAAAACAGTTGTGACCTTTTCTTTGAGCAGAGCTGCAGTGGTCCTAAAGCTTCCCAGAGTAAGCTCAGTTCTGGATATTCTTTGCAAGGCACTGATGTGTGTGAATTTGATTTTTTAAGTGATTCACAAACACATGTGCTCATTTGGATTTCGTGGGAAAGAAAAGTCAAGCAGATGATAGAAATTCATAAGACTTAACACAGTACTTTCTAGTGATGTGACAGCACACAGAGTAGTAATTAGGTTTGGGAAACATAGCCTAAACCACACAGATCAACAGCAGGAATTTAATCTGGGGAACTAGGAGCAATGTGTAAAGAAGCTGACAGAGCACAGTGGAAGGTAAGGTATCCCAGACATTAGTAATTTCAGGAAGCTACTACCTCCCTAGGGCAGAAAGGACAAATAAAGGAGGTAAAGCATGGAGTCCAAAAGCCAGAACCACCTGTGTGAGCTGAAGCTGGGGCTATGGGAGAGAAGCCACCTAGTCAGAGCTGAGGGACAGAAGAGACACAGCTAGAGACACTGTAAGACCAGGGAGAATGGGGAGGGATTACTTTGCTTCTCTCTTTTTCCTTCCTGCCAATCTCTTGCTAGTTTCTACCATTGGCCAATCCTAATTGGAGGTTGGCAAGGAAGTCTGGGAAATGAAGTCTGAGAGAACACAGCAGGCTGAGGGCTGGGAAGCTATGAGAGCAGATGGCAAATAACTGGCACAACCACTCCTTTTGTGTCTCTATTTATTCTCATATATTTAGACATATTTAACTCTCATTCGATAATATTACTGAGTCAACTACAAGGATCAGATCTCCTTTAAGATATCCTCTCCCTTCAGAGAGAGAGACACAAAGTCCCAGCAATCTCTGGCTCCATCTCAAAGTGTATACATAGTTCTCTCTGTCAGATCCAGATTTGGCTTCACATGTGGTATATGAACTATACTGGTTAAGTACCACCAATTCTCCTTGTCTAAAATAATAGGCAACAGGTAAAATGGATGTGTGTGTGTGTGTGTGTGTGTGTGTAATCTAAAAACTTATTTATATATTTTGTATTTTTATTTCCATTTATTTCTATTTTACATTATATTGTATTATTGAAAACTACTACAGTTCTCATTTCTGTAACTGTCATTAGGTTGATATTATCACCTTTTTTCCCCCACTACCCTTTCCAAATTCCCTTTGCCATCACTTCGTTGGCATTCTTTACTTTGGTAAAATGACACAAACCTTTATTTCTGAGTCGTGTGAGTCCTCAGGGGTCCTGACTTGAATGGATAGCTGTAGTTTCTATTAGATTTTACTTTTGGACATGGGAGTACTAAGAAGAGCCCACTAAATCCTCTGGGTGCCAGACCTGGTCCTCTCTTGTCCCCCACTATATAGCACCAATTTAATATCCCCTTGGAAATCAGGATGTATTACCCAGCCAGCTCATTAAGTCCTCTTTCCTATCTGCCTGTTGGTACGAGGTAGTGGTATAAGGCGGCCCCAAATTGCCATGTCTCAATATGCGAGTCAGTGGGAACATTGTACATCACCTGAGACAGTATTCCCTGGTGACAGACAAAAACTCTAAACCTCCAGACCAAGTTTTCAAGGATGGTAATGGTGAGAGGGTTAACATTTCTACCCCTTGATCCTTGGACTTGTGAATTCATGCTATGGGAGAAAATGGCACCATATATTGCTCCCCAGCTGAAAGCATTCTGAAGGGTAGCTTCCCCCTCCTGATGTTGTTTCCCTGCTGGTTTGATAGCTACATATGTATAAGATTGGGCTCAAGAAGAACCAGAAGGTAGTCTCATGATACCTCTTCCTGCTGCATTGCTCCCCTTCACTTCCTCCAAACTCAAGCCTCATAGAAGCTCTTTATGACCATATGAGAGGGACATAAAAACTTATATCTGGTTTACAGATGCATCCACACAACATAGTGGCACCAACAAGAAATAGACTGCCATTGTATTCAGCCCCTTTCAAGATGGCCCTGAAGGACAGTGGTGAAGAGAAATTTTCCTGATGGTCAGAACTTTGAGCACTTTGCTCAGCAGGAGAGGTAGCCAGAGGTAAGGATCATTAGACAATGGCTAATGGTTTTGCTGGTTGATTGGGGACTTAAAATAGATTGGAAGATTTATGACAAAGAAATCTAGGGAAAAGGTATGACCTCTCAGAATGGATGGAACATGATAATATTTATGTCTCATCTGATAACCAATGGCCTCCACTGCAGAGGAGACTTTCAAAAGTCAGATGGACATAATGACATTAATATGTGAATATTAGGTTTCTCCTCAGCTTGCTCAGTGGTCCATGTACAAAGTAACCATAGCAATAGGGAGGATGGCTCAACAATATGGACTATCCCTTACCAAGGTTGATCTGGATATTTGCCATTGCTGAGCACCCAATTTGCTGATGACATAAGCCAACACTTCTTCCCTAATAAGGAACCATTTCCAAGAGGGGGTTGGTAACAGACCAGCTATGTGGTGGTATGTTGATTACATTAAATCCCTTTCCATTATGGAAGGGGAAGCAACTTGTTCTCACTACAACAGACACCTATTCTGGATGTAGACTTGCTTTCCTTGCCTGCAATATTTGTTAGCCCCACTATTCACGGACTCAAAAAATGCTTTATTTACTATCATGGTATCTTGTAAAACCTTACTCTGACCAAGGAACTCTTACATATCAAAGGAAGTAAGGCATTTCTCACTTGATAATGAATTCCTGCTGTGCGTGCACAGCCATATGGCTTGATGGGTCAGATATCACCCAGTTCATGATGGCAAGTTGTGCTGCCTACTAATCTGATGTCCCATGGTCAAACTTTCAGTCTCTACCAGAGTTCAATAGGAAACTAACAGCTGTTTCTCAAAAACATAAATTACAGTTGTCAGTAGAATATGCTATAGATTTGCTCTGAGTGGTAGATGGTAGAACACAGGGTAGATGGTAGAATGGTAGAACAGGTAGATGGTAGAACACAGAATGGTAGAACACGGATGTTTGGGCTTTCCAGAGATTTATATCAACATCTGTTTAGTGCTTAGTAAGACCTCAAAATTTTCATTGTTTCTCTTTTCCAGATATTTAGTCACCCTGGGGTCCTTTGCGGATGGCTTGGAGGAAGATTTATATATTTCTGACAGCGCTAAAGTTTCCTTCCTAAGGAGACCCAGTCTTCTCTTCATCAAATAATTGGGACTCCTTTGAGCTGGCAAAAGTCTTGGAATTGAAAGAAAAATAATTTCCTTTTGTGATTACTCAAATCATGTTTCTGCTGACCTAGAATTTTTCTGCTTATGTAAAATAATGGTTTAGTAGGGTACCCATGCTTCTTTTCAAAGGTGACTGTGTGATCCCAGAAGTTCAAACCTAAAACTGTCTTCACCCCTTTTGCACATTATAGTAATTGCACCCATCTTGTCCACTGGTTGAACACTATCTGTTGGACTCATTGTTCCAGGACCCCATCATTCCCACTGAACCAAAAATCCCATTTCATTGTAAATTCTCCCACTGTCATTCTCAAAGGGCTGTCCAAGGCTCTGGTCTTGTCTTTACTATAGCATTTTTCAAATCCTTAATAAAGGTCAGTCTCTGGCTTCTCCTGGGAGACATAGTCTGGTGGTGGGTAAGCGGGTTGCACAAAATAATTTCCTTTCAGCTTTCTCATATTATTAAGTCTTTGACATTATCTTAGGGAAGTTCTAGCCTCTCTGCTTTGTTAAATATAGACTTCTGTTGGGCCAACAGTCAACCAACAGTCAACCAGCCAACCAAATTGTTAGAGCTACTTCCAGCTCTTCAAACTAGCGCATGAAGTCCAGAATCTTGGATAATAATACATGTAGTCCAGTCCAGTATTTTTCCATCTCAGGTTCTTATGGATATAAATTTAGCAAAATCTTGCTGTTGTTTTGGTACATAAACTATCTCTAGGGTTAGACTGAGGACTCATGGATCAGACTATAACTATGGGTTTGGAAGTAAGGAGCAGAGTGATGGCAAATTTTCAGAATAGGCTTTTTCTTGAAAGCCTATTACCTCAAGTGAGTGGCCTCAGATGGTATGTAATGATGTGTTTGTATTGGCAAGAAAGCCTCAGTAGATTTGGGGTGCAAGGTTCTCAGATTTTGCAAACTCATCCAAATGTCTTCACCTCAATTTCAAGGCCCCACATACCATATTAACATAATGTAACCTCAACATAAGACACTTGGCATTGCTGAAAGTTGCACTTGTGTTGTAATTCAGAAGTCTGTACAACCAGATTTTGATCTGGTCCTCAGCCTATGATATAAAAATAGGAAGTTCTGTTAGCATCATCATGGAAGTTCTCTATTTCTTTGACCATGTGCTGACTTGAGCCAAGAGGTTGAATCCCTGAGCTTAGAACTTTCTTCTACATAAGCTCTCCAGTGCCAGATGAAGAAACAGGCCCTTCTTCATTACTATCATAATCATCATTATTACTATAACTATCAAGTGCAGTAGCTCCTTTATGTCCAAAAGTCTTGCTTTCCAATGGCCTTTCACCTCAAGTCAGCACAGATGATATTATAAGCTTGTGATATCATAGAATTGGTAGAGCTCATAACTGCTTTCAAGATGAAATAGGTAAGCATTCTCAGAATTCTTGAATCTCTAAATTCTTGGGACTACTTCTGGGATCAGTCAGGAACTAGCCAGGGCAAAGAATATATCTCTGTCCTACCACACTCTGCTAAATGGCCATGAACCATATGTCTCTACTTCTGCTGCTTCTAACCACAGTTCTTTGGAACTAGGAGGACATCCAATCAGCAGCTTATAAATGATGGTCAATGAAGGGCTCTGCCCAGAAAGAAGAACTGCTCTAATCAAGTCTCTTATTTTAAAAGTAAAATGGATAAGACCTGGAGGCCCCTCAAGTTTGGGAAAGTTTGAAGGCCATGGATAAACTGATAAAGAAGCAAAGATAACTCCTTCATAGGAGGAAAAACAGAGCAAACTGGGAGGGACAGACTAGGGAGACTTGAAGGAGAGAGTGAGGGCAGACCTTCATTAGGGGTCAGCGCCTATCCCAGCATGCATAAAGTTCTGTTTATTTCCTCACTTGGGTTCTTCAAGAGGCCCCTATATCTTTATTTTAAAATTAATTTTTTAATGTTTATTTATTTTTGAGAGAAAGAGAGAGACAGCATCAGCAGGGGAGGGGCAGGGAGAGAGGGAGACATAAAACATGAAGCAGGCTCCAGGCTCTGAGCTGTCAGCACAGAGCCCCACGCGGGGCTCGAACTCACAAGCCGTGAGATCATGACCTGAGCCGAATTCAGATGCTTAACAGACTGAGCCACCCAGGCACCCCTGTATCTTTATTTTAAAACAAATGAGCAAAAGCAAATCGAACAAAACAAAACCCTCCCTTTCACTTGAATTATTTGAATGGTCTCTCTTCCTTAAAACCAAAAGATCCTGGCCTGAGGAAAAAAGAATATCTTTAATACATTGTTGTATTAAATGAAGTAATTTGAGTGAAAGCCTGGATGTACTGGGAAAAAATTGTTTTCAGAATCAGCTCAGAGTTCAAATTCTGAACCCACTACTTTATTTATTTATTTATTTATTTATTTGTGACAAATCATATTTTTTACTTGTTTACTTTGAACCTTTAATGCTCTTAGGAACAATACTGTTGTTAACCCAAATTATAAAGCATCCTACTATTCAACAGATCTGTATACTGCTAAATTGTTACATCATAAAATTTTTTAACTAATTAATTTATTTTAATTTACATCCAAGTTAGTTAGCATATAGTGCAATAATTATTTCAGGAGTAGAATCCAGTGATTCATTACCTACATATAATACCCATTGCTCATCCCAACAAGTGTCCTCCTTGATGCCCCTTGCCCAATTAGCCCATCCCCCCACCCCAAACCCTCCAGCAACCCTCAGTTTGTTCCTCTACATTTAAGAGTCTCTTACTCTTAAGGACTGAGAACAAACTAAGGGTAGTTGGGGGGTGGGGGAGAGGGGAAAGTGGGTGATGGGCAGAGAGGAGGGGACTTGTTGGGATGAGCTCTGGGTGTTGTAGGGAAACCAATTTGACAATAAATTATATTTAAAAAAGGGTCTCTTATGGTTTGTCCCCTGCCTATTTTTATATTTTTGCTTCCCTTCCCTCATATTCATCTGTTTTGTATCTTAAATTACACATATAAGTGAAGTCATAAGATATTTGTCTTTCTCTGACTGGCTAATAAGCTTAGCATAATACACTCTAGTTCCATCCATGTTGTCATGTTGTTACAAGATTTCATTCTTTTTGATCATCGAGTAGTATTCCATTATAAATATAAATATAAATACACACACACACACACACACACACACACACACACACATACCATATCTTCTTTATCCGTTCATCAGTCGGTGGACATTTGGCTATTGTCAATAGCCCTGCCGTAAACATTGAGGTGCATGTATCCCTTCAAAACAGCACTCCTGTATCCATCCTTTGGATAAATACCAAGTAGTGCAATTTCTGGGTCAAGGGTAGTTCTATTTTTAACTTTTTGAGGAATCTCCATACTGTTTCCCAGAGTGGCTGTACCAGTTTGCATGCCCATCAGAAGTGCAAAAGGATTCCTCTTTCTTCGCATCCTCACCAACATCTGTTGTTGCCTCAGTTGTTCATTTTAGCCATTCTAATCAGTGTGAGGTAGTATCTCATTGTGGTCTTGGTTTGAATTTCCCTGATGATGAGTGATGTTGAGCATTTTTTCATGTGCCTATTAGCCATCTGGATGTCTTCTTTGGAAAAGTGTCTATTTGTGTCTTCTGTCATTTCTTCACTGGATTATTTGTTTTTTGGGTGTTGAGTTTGATAAGTTCTTTTTAGATTTTGGATACTAACCCTTTATCTGATATGTCATTTGCAAATATCTTCCCCCATAACATTGGTGGCCTTTTAGTTTTGCTGATTGTTTCCTTTGCCATGCAGAAGCTTTTACTTGATGAGGTCCCAATAGTTCATTTTTGTTTTTGTCTCCCTTGTCTCCAGAGAAATGTCAAGTAAGAAGTTGCTGTTGCTGAGGTCAAAGAGGTTTTTGCCTGCCTTCTCTTCTAGGATTTTGATGGCTTCCTGTCTTACATTTAGGTCTTTCATCCATTTTGAGTTTATGTTTGTGTATGGTGTAGGAAAGTGGTCCAGATTCACTCTTCTGCATGTCTCTGTCCAATTTTCTCAACACCATTTTCTGAAGAGACTGTCTTTATTCCATTGGATATTCTTTCCTGATTTGTCAAAGACTAGTTGGCCATACATTTGTGGATCCATTTCTGGGTTCTCTATTCTGTTCTATTGATCTATGTGTCTGTTTTTGTGCCAGTAGCATACTATCTTGATGATTACAGCTTTGTAACATAGCTTGAAGCCTGGAATTGTGATACCTCTAGTTTTGGTTTTCTTTTTCTTTTCTTTTTCTTTAAATGTTTTTTTTTTTTATTTTTGAGAGAGACAGAGACAGAGGGTGAGTGGAGGAGGAGCAGGGAAAGGGAGACACAGAGTCTGAAGCAGGCTCAAGACTCTGAGCTGTCAGCACAGAGCCCAATGCAGGACTCGAACTCACAAACCATGAGATCACGACCTGAGCCAAAGTCAGACGCTTCACTGACTAAGCCACCCAGGTGCCCCTGGTTTTCTTTTTCAAGATTGCTTTGGCTATTCAGGGTCTTTTCTGGTTCCATAAAAATTTTAGGATTGATTAAACTAACTCTATGAAGAATGCTGGTGTTATTTTGATAAGGATTGCATTGAATATGTCCATTGCTTTGGATAGTATTGGCATTTTAACAATATTTGTCCTTTCAATCCAGGATCATGGAATGTTTTTCCATTTTTTGTGTCTTCTTCAATTTCTTTCATAAGTTTTCTATACTTTTCAGTGTATAGATTTTCACCTCTTTTGTTAGGTTTATTCCTAGGTATTTTATGGGTTTTGGTGCAATTATAAATGGGATTTCTTCCTTGATTTCTCTTTCTGCTGCTTCATTATTGGTGTATAGAAATGAAACTGATTTCTGTACATTGATTTACATTCTGTGACTTTGCTGAATCATGGACCAGTTCTAGCATTTTTTTTTTTTAGCTGATGCTTTTGGCTTTTCCACATAGAGTATCATGTTGTCTATGAAGAGTGAAAGTTTGACTTCCTCCTTGCTGATTTGTATGCCTTTTATTTCTTTGTGTTGTCTGATTGCTGAGGCTAGGACTTCCAACACTATGCTGAATAACAGCGATGGGAATGGACATCCTTGTCTTTGGACCTATCACATTATTAGTATGAACTTGGGTGGCTTAAACTCCTTAAGCCTCAGTTTTCTCAACAGTAAAATGAAGATAATAGTTCCATTTGAAATGCCTTTCCAAACCTACCAATTTCCATTTGTGAACCCATTCTTCAAAGTCCAGCTCAAGCATTACCTAGACAAGCCCTTCCTAAGTCCCTAAGGGGAGTCACCTCCCTTCTGTGCCTCAGCACATTGATTCTACTCTGCCTCGCATACTACTTTTTTATACGCCTCCTTCATCTCTGCTACCATGCCATTAGCATCCTGCAGTTAGGGGCCATGTCCAACCGCCCTTTATTCCCAATGGGGCATGGCAGAGAGCCACCAAGATAGTAGTTACAGAATAAATGTTTCTGGAATGAGACAAGTGTCTACTGTCCATTTCAACCACTTTGTTTCTTTTAATTTTCAGCTACTTTTCTTAAAAATAAAATTCCAAAGAAAGCTCAGCTTCATTTGTTCAGGTGCTTATCATATACAGTCATTTCTGAAATAAATCTCATATGATAATTATTAGAAATTATAAAATTAATTTTCCCTTTGGCATTAATTAATGTCATATGAGTATTCTGGGTCTTCTTCAGCTTAAATTTTAGTGAATGTAGGGTAAGACCTCAAGGGAATGGAAAAACATAAAACATGATCTGCTATGATTCTGTTAGGATAATGGAAAGAATTTAGAAACAGAAAAATTCATAGGAGAAATCAGGATCTCCGTGAAGAAAAAAAGGCAGATGGTAAAAATTAATTATATGATGGGGATGATCTTTTAACCAATTATTTCAATATTGGGGCCAAGAAAATCTATGATATGATTTGAAAGGTGAGGTCATTTCAGGTAAATTAGAAGCAACCCCTGGATACCCTGTTTTTATGAATAGTCTAAACCTAGACATTACCTAACTGCTAAATAGTTAATGATCATGCTCTATGGAGACTCACAGACATCCTTGTATTTTAATGTGCTAAACAGCTGTTTGTGAATCAGACACTCCCAATCATGTTCTTTCTGTGTACATTCCCATAGAAAGAAAATTATAAAAGTCTGCAGAGCAAAGTTCAACTTGAAATAAATATTTAAATTGGTTACAAATTCTTGGTCAGTGTGTTTATTAATAATTAAGAATGGTATCACTATTAAGGGAGAGGACCAATATGTTCTCAGAAGGGAATGTAAGTTGACTGAAATCTCCAAAAGCATGAATTAGTTTGTCATTAGTTACTTGATGTGGAAGTCTTACTCCATGTTTATAACTTTGAAATTAGCACAAATCTGAATTCATGGTATATAAGCTAATTCTCACTTTTTTCTCCCAAATAAAATAATTTCATTTCTAACACATATAAATTACAATTACAACATTCTCTCCTCATATAAACAGACCACCATGATATCCAGTGGTAAGATCATTTTAGAACAATGTTGATTTATAGTGAAAGGATTTTATTAAAGCTATTCAAAGATTGACAGATGATATCAGTGATTTCTCAGGAAGGAAGTTAGATAATAAAATCAAATAAGCTCAAATAACAGCATCCCAGTGGCCTGGGCTCCATGTCAAAAGTTAGTGTTGGCGACTATCAAAATCCTGTCTTCTGATGGGGAATGTTCTGATTTCTCCTTAGATGGCTATTAGTGTCGTTGTGAGCTTGCTGCTGGGTGGGCAGTGGGAATAATGGGTGAGACACAGCTCCTGCAGCAGGTATTGAGCACAAAGCTTTGTCTGGCAGACAAAGTGTGAAAGCCCAGGGCTGAGGGTTAGAAAAGGAATCAGCAGGAGCTCCCGATGAGGTGAAGGTGCCCTAATGCAAAGGGAAGCAGACGGGCCAGGAAACCTGAATGAAGAGTCTGTCTGCATGGGTCCAGTTCTTGGTACCTAGGGACTGACATTCTCAGAAGATTAGCTGGACAGGGCTCTTGGGACTGAGGGCCAGAGCATAGTCCTTGTTATGAGAATTGGGGCACAAGGTGGGGCTGAGTTTCAGGCACAAGTGGATGCCAAGATGGCTAAACTAGAGTACATGATGGGGGCACAGATTAAGCAGCAAGAGCTTAGCTTTGTTTTAGGTCAGGATTAGTCTAGGGAGATGATAGGCAAGAAGAACAGAGCTTACAGAGAGGGACAAAGCAGTCCCTATAGCCAGGAGGCAGTGGGAGGAACCAGAAGATGAGCGGCGCACCGGCAAGGCTGTCCAGTGTTGTCCCAGGAGAGCTGATACAGGTTACTGAGGGCCTGAGCAGCACAGTGCTGATTCTGGTTCTGCCACCAAATGATGTCAGCCAAATCTCTCAGAACTGCATTTTTCTATTCTGAAACACAGTGGTAATAGCACTAGCCCTCCTAACGGTCTGGGTTAACATCTTGTTCTCCTTCCTTGGCTCCTTGTTGTCCACCTTGGCCCTTGGATTTAGATAAGATGTTAGCCTAGTGTCTGTATTCAGATCTCTTCTCTCATTTTATACTCTTTCCTTGGATTCCTTTGTCTATTCATACAACTACATCTTTAGATTTGTCTTCTTTCCTGAACTTCATTGCACTAGTAAGAATTCATTAGGTTAGTTAAGGCTGGTTTATCTGCTGTAATAAATATATAATAAATAGGTAATGGCTGAAACATGATAGAAATATATTCTTGCTCAGGGAAACAACCTATGACCATGCTAGGTGGGCAGAATGACTCCATTCCATGTAGTCATTAAGGGACCCAAGTTGATGGAGGTTCTAATACTTTCAACATGTAGCTTCATGGTTGTCCTGTCAATGCCACTATGACAAAGGGAAGAGACAAGAGGGAGCAGAAGAAGACTTTAAGGGTTAGGGATGTAAGTGGCACACACTTTTTCTTATATTCCACTGTCTAGAACTCACTTACATGGCTACACCTAACCTAAAGGAAGGATGGAAAATGTAGACAGATGATGATCCTGGAAAGTGGGGATACAGTGTTTAGTGAATGGCTTTATGTTGCTGTCACATTCATCTTTTATTTCCAACTATTTTCAGGATATATTCCATGGATGCCCCACAGGAACCCCAAACTAAGTCTATTCAAGTCCAAACTCACTAATGTCCCCAGTGAAACTTGCTCCTTCTACTATGTTCCTTCCTCTGTTAATAGTATTATTACCTGCTCAAAAGCCTACCTACAAATCTCTGAGTAAGCTTCTCCCTCTTCCAGTAAGTTTTTGGTGGTGGCCATGGAAATGCACTGTTCCTGTCTCCTGCTTCAGGGAGCATGATTGACCAAAGGCCCCAGCTGCTAAAGATCCCTTCTGGGGCCATCTCTGTGTTTGCACTGAGCCCATACTCCCCACGGGCCACTCTCTGTGACTGAGCATGCACAGCCCATTCCTGCAAGTTGTGGGGCTCCTCAGAAGGCAGCTTTGGCTTGAAACCTCCCCATCAATACTGCAGAAACTTTCTTAGACCTCTGCCAAGTCTGAGATTCTCCTCCCCAGCCCTTCCTTTTCTCTTCTCCATTGAGATAGGACCTTCTCTGTGGTCTGAAAGCTCTCCCCACCTTTAGCTTTCACACATATTTCTTTCATTAAATCTCTTGCAGATAAGTCTAATACTGTGTTGCCATCTGCTTTTCAGAGGAGCTGAACTAACGCAGTTTTCAAAGCTTTGCTTTTTCCCATTTCCCACAGCCACTGCCCTTGTTCAGGTGTGTTCTCCTTCTCCCTGTACTAATGCAAAAGCTCCTGATGGTCTGTCTCCCTGCCTCTTGTCTAGTTCTTTTCAAGCAGAGCTTCTACATTCCATTTCCAAAATATAGATATTAACATGTTACTCTTCTGATCAAACACTCAATCATTCCCATCTGCTACCTGTGTAATCCACCTGAATTTCTTAGAACATGATTCAAAATCCTTCATAATGTCTCCTCTGCCTCAACTCCTCCCACTATCTTTCCCATACCTGGAGCACTTGCCTTTCCCTGAACCTATATTGTTCTCCCTTTGGGCTCCTCCCTCTACCTGAAATTGCTTCTACCTCTTTTTCATTCTACCAAATCTTATTCATTAGTTAGATCCCAGCTCAAAAGTCTTCCTAATTCTCAAAGACCTATTTTTTCCTTCTTCTGGGTTCTCATCAGCACTTTGCACATATCCCTCACCTTGCTTATCTTTATTTAAGTGCATGTCTACTTCCTCCACTAGCTGGAGAACCTTAAAGGCAAGGATGGTATTTCATTCATTCATTCATTCAGCAAATAGTTATTTAGCACATACTGTGCCTTAGTTCTTGTCCTGGGTGTTGGGGATAAATCAGCAAAACATTTAAGAAACCCTCCTATGGAGTTTCATTCTAATATATACCCAGTGTTGAGTGATGCTCAATATGTGCCTCACTGTGGGTCAAATACTAAAAAGGAGATCATATTTAAAATGCTCTACTATGTTCAACATCACTCATCACCTGGGAACTACAAATAAAAACCACACTGAGATATTACCTCACACCAGTCAGAGTGGTTAAAATTAACAACTCAGGAAACAGATGCTGGCAAGGATGTGGAGAAACGGGAACGCTCTTGCACTTCATGGGAATGCAAACTGGCACACTCACTCTGGAAAACAGTATGGAGGTTCCTCAAAAAATTAAAAATAGAATTACCCTATGACCCAGCAATAGCACTACTAGGAATTTATCCAAAGGATACAGAAGTGCTGATTCATAGGGGCACATGTACCCCAATGTTTATAGCAGCATTTTCAACAATAGCCAAATTATAGAAAGAGCCTAAATGTCCATCAATTGATGAATGGATAAAGAGGATGTGGTTTATATATACAATGGAATACTGCTTGGCAATGAGAAAGAATTAAATCATGCCATTTGAAGCAATGTGGATGCAACTGGAGGGTGTTATGCTAGGTGAAATAAGTTAGGCAGAGAAAGACAGATATCATATGTTTTCACTCATATGTGGAAATTGAGAAACTTAACAGAAGACCATGGGGGAAGGGAAGGGGAAAAATAGTTTCAAACAGAGAGGGAGGCAACCATAAGAGACTCTTAAATACAGAGAACAAACTGGGGGTTGATGGGTGGGCGGGGGAGAAGGGAAAGTGGGTGATGGGCATTGAGGAGGGCACTTGTTGGATGAGCATTAGGTATTGTATGTAAGTGATGAATCATGGGAATCTACCCCCAAAACCAAGAGCACACTGTATACACTATATGTTAGATGACTTGACAATAAATTGTATTAAAAAATACTCTACTAACCTAACATATAGTTAATGGCAATGCTGAAACTCACACCTATTTTAGGAGGAAAAAGTGGAATTATGGCTCAGAATGTCTGTAGAAATTGCAGAAGTACTACACAGACGAAAGTGAATTCAGCTATGAATTTAGGCCCAAAACACCTGAGGCAAAAGGTAAGAAGGCTGACAGAACATCCACGTTAAGTGGAACAGCTTCTGTGTTAAAGCTAACAAGAATCCACATCAGCAAAGAGACCAGATGTGTTGAGGAGTCATTTCCAGAAATAACTCCTCCTTCAGTTGGCTTTGGGGAAAATGCTGTTGTGACACTGAGATGCCTCCAAAATGTCATTGGGCAGCAGCCAACCCGAAGCACAGTCATGGACTCAAACACATTAATTCTGAGATCTGGGAGGCATACTGGTGATGAAGACCCTTCATCTTCTTCTGCTTGGACACTTTCAAAATGAGGAGGTGGCTCTCTTGTAGACTAGACCATTATTTTTCTGTTGCTAGACAATCCTCATTACATTTATTTTTCTTCTGATATATCCTGTTTTTTGCCCATCCTTCCCACTGGACAATGTCTCTGCCTGTAGCAAAATGCTTTCATTATATTTCTTAGAAATAATCAATGCATTATAAAGTTTCAAACAATAGTACAAAAAAATTTTAAATCATCCCAAGTGCCATAACCCAGAAAGAACTAACATGAATATTTAGTGAACATCTTACATCATTTAGTGAACATCATCTCTTCATGAATACCTAAACATAGATAAAAATAAATATACCAAAGTGAGATACCAAAATCCTACTTTTAATTTTCTTTGAAAACCTTGTGTTGAATTACAGCATATGTACAGAAAAGAGAACAAATCAAAACCATAAGTGCAATGAATTATCACAAAATGAATATATTTGTGTAACCTTCACTTAGGTCAAGAAACAGAACATCACCATCATCCCCAAAGCTCCACTTCTGTCTCCCTGCTAAGAGTCTTCCTAACTACTGTTCTCTCCCTCCCCCAAATACTCCTATCCTGACTTCTAACACTGTAGATTAGTTTTGCCTTTTCCTTTTAACTTTAATAAAAAAAAAAATGTACACATTAAGTATTATTTTGTGTCTGGCTTCTTTGACCCAAAATTATGTTTGTGTGCTTTATCAACATATATTTATAGTTTATCTTCATTGCTGTATTCATTCCATTATTACAAATTTATGTGTGCATTCACTTGTCAATGGGCATTTGGTTTATTTCAGTTTGGGACTATTATAAATAATGCTAGTAAGATAGTCCTGTCAATATTTTGGCACACATAGTACACAGGAATAGAACTGTTGTTTCATGAAGTATGCATATATCCAACTTAATCAGAAAAGTCTGAAAGTTTTCCAAGGTAGTTATATCAGTTTACCATTACAAACAAGGTATGACAATTCCAGCTATCTCCAACCTTGTCTATACTTGACATCGCAAAGGTGTTTTTGGCCTTTTCTTCATTTTAGGTGTTCTGGGAGTAATGTTCTACATACTCAATTGGTTTTAATTTGCATTTCTCTGAAGACTAATGAAATTGAGCAACTTTCCGTGTATTTAATCACCCATTTGGCATATTTGGTTGATAAAGTGCCCATTCCAGTGCCCCCCCTTTTTTTTAAACTGGGCTGTCTGCCTTTTTCTCATTAGTTTGTTGAGATTATGTTGCAAATAACTTCTCAAGCCCTGTGTGAAAGTGAAATACCACTTCACTCAATACTATCTTGACAGCTTTTTACTGTGTCAGTTTTTATAAACATTTAGTGCATACATCCTAGTCTGAATATAATTTAGCAGAAAAAAGCTTGAGTAAAATTGAATTTCTGAATTTCAGATAATTGTTTTCTCACCATAAAAAAAATACTAGTTTCTGGGGCGCCTGGGTGGCGCAGTCGGTTAAGTGTCCGACTTCAGCCAGGTCACGATCTCGCGGTCCGTGAGTTCGAGCCCCGAGTCGGGCTCTGGGCTGATGGCTCAGAGCCTGGAGCCTGTTTTGGATTCTGTGTCTCCCTCTCTCTCTGCCCCTCCCCGTTCATGCTCTGTCTCTCTCTGTCCCAAAAATAAATAAACGTTGAAAAAAAATTAATAAAAAAAAAATACTAGTTTCTAAAATAAACATGCTATAATTAAGGAAAGGGTTTATAAAAAGCATTTTTAAAAAGCAGTTATTTTAAAATGTATTTTAACTTTACAGTGTCTACTAACTTCTTGTTATGAATAAGGAAATTAACACTCGTAGATTTCCTCTACCCTTCTCTCTCCAACCCTCCTGAGTTTGCCAGCTGTATACCGTGAAGATTTACATTTTACTCTGAAACCACTATTTCTACCATAGTAAGAATCTTAACTCTGTTTATGTGGGGGGGGGGAGGGGGTCATCCTTCTTTACCAGTCTTTTTACCATGCCTTCTCCCTCCCTTAATTTTTAATTTTGATTCATCTCTTGATTGGCTAGGCTTCATTTTCAACTAATATTTGTAAGGGCTCTCAGGAGCTGATTTCCTCTGATACTGGAGAACATCTGTTACCTCCAGACTCAAAGGAAAACTTGGCAAAGTGGAAAGTGGTGAGGTGGGCCTCTGGATACAGTCATCCATATACCTCCCACAGCATTCTACTTTACAAATCCAGGGAGTGTGCATAATTTCCCACTGACACCTCCCTCCTTGGTGCGCTGAGAACACCAAATTCCCAAGTTCCTGAATCACTCAGCAGAAGCCAGATCCTAAGTGGAGAAAGGAGCCACGGAAATTTAAGTGGCTCAGTGTTAATCCCTGGCCCCCTTGCTTGCTCTAACTGCCTCTCTTTCCCTAGGGTGGGACCTGTTTGAACGTCTGCAGTGAGATAATCCCATGCAGATTGCTGGTTTTACAGCACACTGGGCTTTCAAACCCTGTGATCTTCCAGGACACTACAGAGTGGTTGTTAATGTTACATTGTGAAATGAACTGTTTGGTTCCCATGGGAACCATATGGGTGGATTAGTGAGATCACAATGGCCAGTGAGGAAGACTGAATCTATTTATTCAAGTTGTCCATGCATTTATTCCTCCCACAAATGTTACATACAAGGAGTTCTACCAGTGTAACATCCACCACAGTCTTGCTTGTGTGTGAGGTGCTCAAGAGAAGTCTTTTCAAACAAGCTGAAGGGATCAGAGCCAAATTGCACAACATTACTCCCCCTGAACCTTGCACTCTGTGCTTTCCTACTTCCACCCACATGGTCCTGGAAGGCATGGGTGAAAATGGGGCCAGGTTCTTCCTCAGCATCTTTATCGCCCTTTAGAGGACAGCCTTTCCCTGTACCATCCTCCACCACCATACTGGACATGTTCTCTCCTGCCCTTCCTCTCCACTGACTAAACTTTGCTGAGTGCAATTTAATTGTTGCTCTTAAAGCAGGGAATCCTACCAACAGACATGTGCAGACATATTGAACACACCCATTGCCCATTGTGCAATATTGTCAAGTAAATTTTCTGCCTATTCAACATTGTCAAGTAGAAAGCACCAGATTTACCCTAAGCACTTAGATTACCTTCCTCAGAGCTGAAGCCAGACTGCTGACAGGACATGACAGGCTCAGGAAATTCAGCTAAAGGAGGGGTTGTGAAGTTATCCATGGAGAGAAAAGGAAGAATTTTTTTTGGATACAAAATTTATTGTCAAATTGATATCCATACAACGCCCAGTGTTCATCCCAACAGGTGTCCTCCTCAATGCCCATCACCCACTTTCTCCTCTTTCCCATCCCCCATAAACCCTCAGTTTATTCTCAGTTTTTAAGAATCTCTCATGGTTTGCCAACTTCCCTCTCTGTAACTTTTTTCCCCCTTCCCCTCCCCCATGGTATTCTGTCAAGTTTCTCAGGATCCACATATGAGTGAAAACATATGGTATGTCTTTCTCTGTATGACTTATTTCACTTAGCATAACACTCTCCAGTTCCATCCACGTTGCTACAAAAGACCATATTTCATTCTTTCTCATTGCCACGTAGTATTCCACTGTATATATAAACCACAACTTCTTTATCCATTCATCAGTTGATGGACATTTAGGCTCATTCCACAATTTGGCTATTGTTGAGAGTTCTGCTATAAACATTGGGGTACAAGTGCCCCTATGCATCAGCACTCCTGTATCCCTTGGGTAAATTCCTAGCAGTGCTATTGCTGGGTCAGAGGGTAGATCTATTTTTAATTTTTTGAGGAATCTCCACACTGTTTTCCAGAGCGGCTGCACCAGTTTTCATTTCCACCAACAGTGCAAGAGGGTTCCCATTTCTCCATATCCTCGCCAGCATCTATAGTCTCCCAATTTGTTCATTTTAGTCACTCTGACCAGCATGAGGTGGTATCTCAGTGTGGTTTTGATTTGTATTTCCCTGATGAGGAGTGACGTTGAGCATCTTTTCATGTGCCTGTTGGCCATCTGGATGTCTTTAAAGAAATGTCTATTCATATTTTCTGCCCATTTCTTCACTGGATTATTTGTTTTTCAGGTGGGGAGTTTGGTGAGTTCTTTATAGATTTTGGAAACTAGCCCTTTGTCTGATATGTCATTTGAAAATATCTTTTCCCATTCCTGCGATTGCCTTTTAGTTTTGTTGATTGTTTCCTTTGCTGTGCAGAAGCTTTTTATCTTCATGAGGTCCTAATAGTTCATTTTCGCTTTTAATTCCCTTGCCTTTGGGGATGTGTCAAGTAAGAAATTGCTGCGGCTGAGGTCAGAGAGGTTTTTCCCAGCTTTCTCCTCCAGGGTTTTGATGGTTTCCTGTCTCACATACAGGTCCTTTATCCATTTTGAGTTTATTTTTGTGAATAGTGTAAGAAAGTGGTCTAGTTTCATTCTTCTGTGTGTTGCTGTCCAGTTCTCCCAGAACCATTTGTTAAAGAGATTGTCTTTTTCCATTGGATATTCTTTCCTGCTTTGTCAAAGATTAGTTGGCCATACTTTTGTGGGTCCAATTCTGGAGTTTCTCTTCTATTCCATTGGTCTATGTGTCTGGTTTTGTGCCAATACCATGCTGTCTTGATGATTACAGCTTTGTAGTAGAGGCTAAAGTCTGGGATTGTGATGCCTCCTGCTTTGGTCTTCTTCTTCAAAATTACTTTGGCTATTCGAGGCCTTTTGTCGTTCCATGCAAATTTTAGGATTCCTTGTTCTAGCTTCGAGAAGAATGCTGGTGCAATTTTGATTGGGATTGCATTGAATGTGTAGATAGCTTTGGGTAGTATTGACATTTTAACAATATTTTATTCTTCCAATCCATGGAATGTTTTTTCCATGAGCATGGAATGTTTTTCCATTTCTTTATATCTCCTTCAATTTCCTTCATAAGCTTTCTATAGTTTTCAGCATACTGATCTTTTACATCTTTGGTCAGGTTTATTCCTAGGTATTTTATGATTCTTGACGCAATTGTGAATGGGATCAGTTTATCTGTCTTTCTGTTGCTTCATTATTAGTGTATAAGAATGCAACTGATTTCTGTGCATTGATTTTGTATCTTGCGACTTTGCTGAATTCATGTATCAGTTCTAGTAGACTTTTGGTGGAGTCTATCGGGTTTCCATGTATAATATCATGTCATCTGCAAAAAGTGAAAGCTTAACTTCATCTTTGCCAATTTTGATGCTTTTGATTTCCTTTTCTCATCTGATTGCTGATGTTAGAACTTCTAACACTATGTTAAACAACAGCGGTGATAGTGGACATCCCTGTCATGTTTCTGATCTCAGGGGAAAGCTCTCAGTTTTTCCCCACTGAAGATGATATTAGCTATGGGCTTTTCATAAATGGCTTTTATGATGTTTAAGTATGTTTCTTCGATACTGACTTTCTCAATGGTTTTTATTATGAAAGGATGCTGAATTTTGTCAAATGCTTTTTCTGCATCTATTGACAGGATCATATGGTTCTTATCTTTTCTTTTATTAATGTGATGTATCACACTGATTGATTTGCGAATATTGAACCAGCCCTGCAGCCCAGGAATGAATCCCACTTGATCATGGTGAATAATTCTTTTTACATGCTTTTGCGTTCATTTTGCTAGTATCTTACTAAGAATATTTTCATCCATATTCATCAGGGATATTGGCCTGTAGTTCTCTTTTTTTGCTTGGTCTCTATCTGGTTTGGGAATCAAAGTAATGCTGGCTTCATAGAATGAGTCTGGAAGTTTTCCTTCCCTTTCTACTTTTTGGAACAGCTTGAAAAAGATAGGTATTATCTCTGTTTTAAAAGTCTGGTAGAATTCCCCAGGGAAGCCATCTGGTCCTGGACTCTTATTTCTTGGGAGATTTTTGATAACTGATTCAATTTCTTCACTGGTTATGGGTCTGTTCAAAATTTCTATCTCTTCCTGTTTGAGTTTTGGAAGCGTGTGGGTGCTTAGGAATTTGTCCATTACTTCCAAGTTGTCCAGTTTGTTGGCATATAATTTTTCATAGTATTCCCTGATAATTGCTTGTATTTCTGAGGGGTTGGTTGTAATAATTCCATTTTATTTCATGATTTTATGTATTTAGGTCATCTCTCTTTTCTTTTTGAGAAGCCTGGCTAGAGGTTTATCAATTTTGTTTATTTTTTCCAAAAACCAACTCTTGGTTTCATTGATCTGTTCAACATTTTTTTTAGATTCTATATTGTTTATTTCTGCTCTGATCTTTATTATGTCTCTTCTTCTGCTGGGTTTGGGGTGTCTTTGCTGTTCTGCTTCTAGTTCTTTTAGGTGTGCTGTTAGATTTTGTATTTGGGATTTTTCTTGTTTCTTGAGATAGGCTTGGATTGAAATGTATTTTTCTCTCAGGACTGCCTTCCCTGCATCCAAAAGCTTTTGAATTGTTGTATTTTCATTTTCATTTGTTTCCATATATTTTTTAATTTCTTCTCTAATTGCATGGTTGACCCATTAATTCTTTAGTAGGGTGTTCTTTAACCTCCATGATTTTGGAGGTTTTCCAGACTTTCCTGTAGTTGATTTCAAGTTTCATAGCATTGTGGTCTGAGAGTATGAATGGTATGATCTCAATTCTTTTATACTTGTTAAGGGTTGTTTTATGATCCAGTATGTGATCTATCTTGGAGAATGTTCCATGTGCACTCGAGAAGAAAGTATATTCTGTTGCTTTGGGATGCAGAGTTCTAAATATATCTGTCAAGTCCATCTGATCTAATGTATCATTCAGGGCACTTGTTTCTTTATTGATTCTCTGTCTAGATGATCTATCCATTGTTGTAAGTGGGGTATTAAAGTCCCCAGCAATTACAACATTCTTACCAATAAGGTTGCTTAGTTTGTGATTAATTGTTTTATATATTTGGGGGCTTCCATATTCGGTGAATAGACATTTATAATTGTTAGCTCTTCCTGATGGATAGACCCTGTAATTATTATATAATACCCTTCTTCATATCTTGTTACAGCCTTTAATTTAAAGTCTAGTTTGTCTGATATAAGTATGGCTACTCCAGCTTTCTTTTGACTTACAGTAGCATGATAGATAGTTCTCCATCCCCTCACTTTCAATCTGAAGGTGTCCTCAGGTCGAAAATGAGTCTCGTGTAGACAGCATATAGATCAATCTAGTTTTTTATCCATTCTCATACCATATGTCTTTTGATTCAAGCATTTGGTCCATTTACATTCAGTGTTATTATAGAAAGATATGGTTTTAGAGTCATTGTGATGTCTGTAGGTTTCATGCTTGTAGTGATGTCTCTGGTACTTTGTGGTCTTTGCAACATTTCACTCACAGATTCCCCCTTAGGATCTCTTGTAGGGCTGGTTTAGTGGTGATGAATTCCTGCAGTTTTTGTTTGTTTGGGAAGACCTTTATCTCTCCTATTCTGAATGACAGACTTGCTGGATAAAGGATTCTTGGCTGAGTAATTTTTCTGTTCATCACATTGAAGGTTTCCTACCATTCCTTTCTGGCCTGCCAAGTTTCAGTAGATAGGTCTGCTCCTACCCTTATGTGTCTATCTTTGTATTTTAGGGCCCATTTATCCCTAGCTGCTTTCAGAATTCTTTCTTTATCCTTGTATTTTGCCAGTTTCACTATCATATGTCTTGCAGAAGATCAATTCAAGTTACCTCTGAAGGGAGTTCTCTGTGCCTCTTGGATTTCAATGCCTGTTTCCTTCCCCAGTTCAGGGAAGTTCTTAGCTATGATTTGTTCAAGTACACCTTTAGTCCCTTTCTCTCTCTCTTCATTTTCTGGAATTCCTATGATACGGATACTGTTCTGTTTGGTTGCATCACTTAGTTCTCTAATTCTCGCCTCATACTCCTGGATTTTTTTATCTCTCTTTTTCTCAGCTTCCTCGTTTTCCACAATTTTATCTTCTAATTCAGCTATTCTCTCCTCTGCCTCTTCAATCCATGCTATGGCTGCCTCCATTTTATTTTGCATCTCATTTATAGCATTTTTTAATTCCTCATGACTATTTTTTAGTCCCTTGACCTCTTTAGCAATAGATTTTCTGCTGTCCTCTATGCTTTTTTCAAGCCCAGCAATTAATTTTATGACTATTATTCTAAATTCTTGTTCCATTATATTGCTTAAATCAGTTTGGATCAATTCGTTTTTGTTGCTACTTCCTGGAGTTTCTTTTGAGGAGAATTCTTCCGTTTCATCATTTTTGGTAGTCCCTGTAGTAGCTCCAAACTGCAGGGCACTTCCTCTGTGCTGTCTGGAGTAACGTGTTGGTGGGTGGGGCTGCAGTCAGACCTGATGTCTGCCCCCAGCCCACTGCTGGGGTCATAGTCAGACTGGTGTGTATCTTATCTTCCCCCTCCCAGGGGCAGGACTCACTGTGGAGTGGTATGGCCCCTGTCTGGGATGCTTGCACACTTCCAGGCTTGTGGTGCTGCTTTGATGGGATCTGGCCAAGGGCGTATTAGCCGGGGTGGATCCGCAAGGTGCACAGGGGTGGGAGGGGCAGGCTTAGCTTGCTTTGCTGTAGGTGGTCCCCTGTGGGAGGGGCCCTGCAGCACTGGGAGGGAGGCAGGCCATTGGAGGGATGGATCCACAGAAGCACAATGTTGGGTGTTTGCGCAGTACAAACAAGTTAGGTGGCGGGAACTGGTTCCCTTTGGAATTTCGGCTGGGGAATGGGAGAGGGAAATGGTGCTTGCCAATGCCTTTGTTCCCCTGCAGAGTTCTGTCTTTCTGGGACTCAATCACTCTCCCTCCTGGTGTCCTCTTGCCCTCCCCACTCTCCGAGAGCAGATCTGTTGACTTTTTTTTAACTTGTTTTATTTTTTTAAATTTACATCCAAATTAGTTAGCATATAGTGCAACAATGATTTCAGGAGTAGGTTCCTTAATGTGCCTTACCCATTTAGCCCATCCCCCCCACAACCCCTCCAATAACCCTGTTTGTTCTTCATTTTTAAGAGTCTCTTATGTTTATGTCCCTCTTCCTGTTTTTATACTTTTGTTTGCCTTCCTTATGTTTATCTGTTCTGTCTCTTAAAGTCCTCATATGAGTGAAGTCATATGATTTTTGTCTTTCTCTGACTGACTAATTTCACTTAGTATAATACCCTCCAGTTCCATCCACATAGTTGCAAACGGCAACACTTCATTCTTTTTGATTGCCAAGTAATACTCCATTGTATATATATACTACATCTTCTTTATCCATTCATCCATCGATGGACATTTGGGCTCTTTCCATACTTTGGCTATTGTTGATAGTGCTGCTATAAATATGGGGGTGCATGTGTCTCTTTGAAATAGTACACCTGTATCCCTTGGATAAATGCCTACTAGCACAATTGCTGGGTCATAGGGTAGTTCTACCTTTAGTATTTTGAGGAAACTCCATACTGTTTTCCAGAGTGGCTGCACCAGTTTGCATTCCCACCAACAATAGAAAAGAGATCCTCTTTCTCCACATCCTTGCCAACGTCTGTTGTTGCCTGAGTTGTTAATGTTAGCCATTCTTGCAGGTGTAAGGTGGTATCTCATTGTGGTTTTGATTTGTATTTCTCTAATGATGAGTGATGTTGAACATTTTTTCATGTGTCAGAGCTGTTGACTTTTAACATATCAGATGTTAAGTCCCGCTGGCCGTCAGAATTCACTCAGTCCAGCCCCTCTGCTTTTGCAAACCAGACTTTGGGGGCTCTACCTTGCTCAGCAGGCTGCCCCTCCACCGCCCCGGCTCCCTTCTGCCAGTCCGTGTAGCACACACCACCTCTCTGCCCTTCCTACCCTCTTCTGTGGGCCCTTGTCTATGCTTGGCTCTGGAGAGTCCCTTCTGCTAGTCTTCTAGTGGTTTTCTGGGTTATTTAGGCTGATGTGGGTGGAATCTAAGCGATCAGCAGGACCAGGTGAGCCCAGCATCCTCTTATGCCACCATCTTCTATTGGAAGAATTTTATTTATTTATTTATTTTTGTCCTCAGTATAAGGAAGCAAGCAAGATATTAAAAACACAAATACTTTGTAAACTCTGAGTTTGGAAAGCAAAATAGCACAGTGTGTTCATTTTGCACAGTGGTTGCATTCTTCCCCGAGCAATGGGCACATCCACAATCCAGCTGATCTCAGTGGGGGAGAGGGGCAATCTTTGGGTACCTGCAGAGAGAGACAGCTGTGGATTTTTCTTTGCTGTCTGTTTCTATCATCTATATCTATATCTATATCATCTATATCTATATCTATGTTTATATCTATCTATATCTATATCTATATCTATCTATATCATCTATATACCTACCTATCATTAATCTATCTATCATCTAGCTACCTATCTCTAGGCACCATAGCACTTTTGAAAGTGGATAGGACCATACTTGCTGTGAGATCTAAATTTGAGTGAAAAAAAAGTAGTTGACATTTCAGAAACTGAGATATCATCTCAGGTGTTCAATCTCTGCTCCACTCCTTACTACATGGGGACCCATCACTTTATGATAGATTCTCCAATTTCCAAGGTTTGATACCTTGGTTTGCAGGTGGCCCTTTTCTCCTTCTGCCTTTGCTCCTGCTGCTTCTCAGCACCTCCTCATCTCCTCCTTTTCAGTTCTCTAGGGAGTCTCCTCGTCTGGGCAACCTTCTCCTGACTCTCCCCGCCCATCAGAAGTTTCTTCTATTACTGGTGATACCAGACAGCCTGATCTGGGCCGGGTCCCCCTATACCTTAAGATCTGCATAGGACTGATTCAGGTCCCATTGCCTAGCTCATCAGCCTGGAAGTTTGTGCCTGGTACAAGATTTCTCTAAATTTGTGTTCTCAAAGTCACAACTTGCCATTTTCTAGCCTTGACCAAACTGTTCTTTTCTCTGTATGTTGTGGCTCATTTTGTATCCCTGCCCTGATGTCAACTCAATAAGGGTTGAGGCCTTTTCTCTTTGATCATTCCATTCATGGTAACATTGAACTGGATTCTGTTATGAGCAGCAGAATGTTTATTGAAGGTTTATGGGTCACAGGACGTGCTTTAAAAAGCAAATAACTTAAAATAGACATCTCTCTTTTTAAAATTAATTTATTTATTTTGAGAGAGACAGAGAGAGAGACAGAGAGAGAGAAAATACGATTGGGGGAGGGGCAGAGAGAGAGGGCAGAGGATCCTAAGTGGGCCCTGCACTGACAGCAGAGAGCCAGATGTGGGGCTTGAATCCATGAAGTGAGAGATCATGACCCAAGCTGAAGTCAGTCAACCAACTGAGGCCCCCAGGCACCCCAACATCACTCTTTAAACTGGTCCTCCAGCTAGGATTTCTCTAGCTGTGCTACCTTCCTGCCCGTCTTGTCCCCTCTTTTTCATGAACTCTCCCCCAACTCCTCTGACAACATCCATGCCCTCATGTGCCAAATCCTAACTCAGAAATTTATCAAGTTATCTTTCCAGTAAGGCCAGTTCTCTCCCAGTGAAGAATTTTGGTGTCAATTGTTTAGATAAAACAGTTTTTCCCCCTAAAATAGCAACCACTACACTGTAGTACAATCATCTGTTTCTGTACCTCCCACTGAAACCAGTCTGAACAACTCACTGAAGGCAGCAGCCTCCTCTTTTGATTTCTGTACCCCCAGTCCCTAGCAAGGGACTTGGTAAACACTTGGTAAACACATAGACACTTGGTAAATCCAGCTGTTACAATAGTGAGTCACTGACCTGAGGAGAAGAGGGAAGCAGACCTGTCAGGCACCATGCTTGTGGTCTTTCTACCAGGCAGCCTGTTGCTAGGTGATGATGGGGCTCTGAGGAGGGATGTGCAGTGTTGCTTAGCAACATTTCCTTGCTCTCCTGTCACTCACAATGTCCAGAACCAAATGATTCTTTTTTTTTTTTTTTATAAATTTTTTTTTCAACGTTTATTCATTTTTGGGACAGAAGAGACAGAGCATGAACGGGGTAGGGGCAGAGAGAGAGGGAGACACAGAATCGGAAACAGGCTCCAGGCTCTGAGCCATCAGCCCAGAGCCTGACGCGGGGCTCGAACTCCCGGACCGCGAGATCGTGACCTGGCTGAAGTCGGACGCTTAACTGACTGCGCCACCCAGGCGCCCCAGAACCAAATGATTCTTATAGCAAGAATAGGTCTCTTGACCTATCTCACTTAAGAATAGATAAAAATTTTCCTTTTGTGTAAGCAAAAAATACATAATTTTTTCAAGGATCATAAGGGCAGAAAAGTCTGAAATATTCACACCCAAGAATCTACATCAGAAGGTTAATTGAGTCAGAGGAATATTGGGAGGATTTCCAAGAACGCACAGCCTGTCTTCTGTTCCCTGAAAAGAAAAATTCAGTTAGCTATGACTGGTAATGCTACTGGCTTGGAGTGCAACCAAGACTCTCCTGTAAGCTCAGGCATAAAATTCACTCACTTGGCATGGCCTGGACCAAAGTCAGCTGGTCTCCAAGGACAGAAATGCCTTCTGGATGTAGTTGATGCTTCCCTGACATGCTTAGCTCAGAAAGAAGGACATTCAGATTTATTGCCCATCTGAAATGTAGACAATCTTTGTATGAACTTGAGTTTCTTGAAACATTTTCACTTAAATAGTTGCTCATGAGTCAAAATCATAAATGGACCAGATTTCCCTCTGTGTCAGATAATACATAGTATATGCTTTGTGACTGGTTTTCCTTCTCTTGCTTTCCTACTACCTTTTTTTAAAGTTTATTTATTTATTGAAAGAGAGAGAGAAGGAGAGGGAGAGAGGGAAAGAGAGAGAATTCCAGGCAGGCTCCACACTGTTAGCACAAAGCCCAATATGGGGTTCAATCATAAGAACCATGAGATCATGACCTGAGGCGAAATCAAGAGTTGGAAACTTGACAGACCTACTAACCACCCAGGTGCCCCCATGCTACCTTTCACAAAAGGAAGCTGGTGGGGTGCAGGAATCTGGATCCAGACAGTGATGCAGGGCGAAAGAGGGCTCCCATTAAGTCTCTATGGGTGCAGTGAAAGCCACACTGCCTTGCAGTTGTGGGGCTGGCAACTTGCCTATCCAGGTAGTACTTGGCACAGTAGGGGCACAATTAATATAGCAATTCAGAATCAACTCAGAATCATTCAGTCACTCAGCATTCAACAAACATTTGTTATGAGTCTGCCCTGGGCTGATATAAAAGCTACAATGGCAGAGTTACTCCCTACACTCAGAGCTCTGTCTGGCTGGGAACCAGGTGGGTGAGCTGCCTCGGGCATGGTCTCACAGTGCTCCCCAGTAGTTATGTTCTGTAAAGTCACAGTAAACACTATATTAGCAAATACTGAATCATTGCCCCTAAGGATCATACAAGGGTAGGTTCCATGAGCACAGCACTTTTATCAACTGATCAATACATAACCCTGTTTTATGCACATTTCTGTTTAAAGACACTGATTCATTAATATTGAACTCTTGCCAACAGCACTCTAACTCACACCTGAACGAAGCTCAAATGCGTGTTTTCTCCCTAGAGCACATCACAGCCTTCTTGTGCTTAGGAACACCAGGCAGCACTTCAGCATGATACTTGGGGGCCATTTCAAGGGCGAAATCACCTGCAAAAGGCACAAAATGTAAAAATTCTGGCACTAAATAGATCACAAAAAAGACTCTTGTTACAGTATGACAAGTGGAAACAAGCAGCAGAGCCTCACTTGTTTGGCCTTAGCTGGGAGCATGCCAGGTTTTTCTGGTTTTTCAGATTTCAAATTTTTCTGCACTCTGCACTTATCCACAATGACCACAAAAGCACCACAAGTGTTAGTTTGGGTTACAAATAGTATTAGAGAATGGATGAATTCACAAACACATAATCTGTGAATAACGAGGATCAACTATATATATGTATGTATGTATGTGGTGTTATTTATATCTATTGAAGTTGAACAAGCACACATATGCATACGACACGACACCCATATGCATATGTATGTATGCATTTGCAAAGTAAAACTTAAACTCATTATACCTGACAGCTCTACAAGGAGAAGGTATAAACCTAACTGCACCCATCATAAATGTCACCTCCTTTAGCTGATTGGAAACAATCTTCCAGTTACTTAGTTTCAAAACTCTTTAGAAATTTCTAACTCTAACAAGCCCACGTTATTTCAATCAGACTAACCCTGCTTAAATAAAAATACTTAGGGAGCCTTGTTACAATTGTGTATTCATGGGGCTTCTGGGTGGCTCAGTTGGTTAAGTGTCTGATTCTTGATTTTGGTCCAGGTCATGATCTCACAGTTCGTGGGTTTAAGCCCTGCGTCAGGGCTCTGTGCTGACAGCACAGAGCCCGCTTGGAATTCTCTCTCTCCCTCTCTCTCTTCTCCTCCCCCTCCTCTCGAAATAAATAAACCTAAAAAAATTTCAAGTTCATGGTCTCTAACCCTATTTCTGACTGACTGAAGCAGAATCTGAGGTAAGAGAGGGCATGAGCCTAATAATGTGAATGTTACACAGCTTACATAACTCACAATTCATGTTTGAGAACCACAGTGAGAGGTTCCCATCCAGTTGGAGAGATCAGCCTGGAAGCATGTTGTCTAATCCCAGGGCAACAGGCAAATCACAGACCCTTCCTCCACCCACCCCACTACTTGTGAGATAATGAAACAAGATTAAACTGGACCTCCAGGAATGACTTGTAGAAGGCCAGTGAGCAGCTTCACTTAAATTAGTGCAACCTAAGGAAAGGTTGCTTAACTTCTCTGTGCTTTCCTTATCTGTAAAGTAAGGGTAATAATAGTAGTTATATCTTATGGTCATCCTAGAATTAAATGTATTACTACACATAGGGCATGTAGAGCAGTGCTAGGTGTGTGGAAATTTATTATCATTATTATTATCACATCTTGCCTGGATTTTAGTCAGTTCTCTGCAACCAGGCATCCCCCTTTTCCTTATACTCACTTTTTCAGGCATATGAATCTCACCTCTTTTTCAAACCTTCCCTGTTCCACTATGGATGTTTCTGTTTTAAATGGTTACTTTATAAAAACTTGTATTTGAAAGAAAAATAGGACTATATACATATCTGGGTGGCTAAAAATGAAAAAGATAGACAATATCTGGTGTTGGTAAGGATCTGGAGAAAGTGAAATTTTCTTTTCTTTTTTTCTTGAGAAAGTGAAATTTTCAAAGCTTGCTGTTGGAAGTATATCTTGGTACAATCTCTTGGAGAAACCTGTTGACATTATGTATTATAATGTTGAATGTGCTCATATACTGTGACCCAGCCATTCCACTTCTAAAGGCATAGATACTGTAAGGGAGGAAAACTTTTTTCTCAACCTTCTTAAGTTCTATGTGTGCCCAAGAATTAAACTGACATTAGACAGATTAATAGGAGAAAAGCATACAAATTTTATGTAGTCTTGTTATATTCACATGGGAGCCTTCATAGGAAAAATGAGACCTCAAACAGCAGATGGGCCCATGAGATTGTATACTGTTTTATTTATTTTTATTTTTTAAGTTTTTAGAGAGAGAACAAGAGTGCAGGAGAGGGGCAGAGAGAGAGAGAGAGAGAGAGAGAATCCCAAGCAGGTTCCACTCTCAGTGTGGAACCCAATGCAGGGCTCAATCTCACAACCTGGGATCGTGACCGGAGCCAAAATCAAGAGTCAGATGCTCAATCAACTGAGCCACCCAGCCTCCCTTGTATATAATTTTAAACGAAGAACAATAAATCTGTGGAGAAACAACAAGACAAAGGAAAAGGATTAAGCTTCTAGCAGTGGTAAATTGTGGGACAGTGACTAGTCTTCTCCCTCCCTTCTTTCCCCTCTTTTTTAAGTACTGGAAGGTGAAAATATATGGGGGAATGAATGGAAGAGAAAGATCATTTAAGTAGGTTTGTTTGCACAGGCCTATTTTAGCATTGACTTCCAGTCTCTGGTAAGAATATTCTTCTCTTCCTGGTAAAGGAAGGTCATCTTTCCCATGGGAAATTTGAAGACTTGTTTTTAGGTAGAGGAGGGAATTCAGAAAACTTTCCTGCATCTGCTATTTCTCAAGTGCCTTCAGCTCAAAATAATCAAAATGCCAAAGCAGCATATTTGGGGGTGGCATGTTTTGATTCCCTACAGTATGGTCACCAAAAGACAAGTGCAGGAATATAATTAGTAATAATCAGAAAGTAAAAGCCATCTAAATATCCATCAATAGTAGAATGGGTAAGCAAACTGGGATATTCACACAGTGGGATTCTATATAGCAAACAGAATGAACAAACTACCCTACATGTGGATGAGTCCCACAAACAGAATGTCAGGTGAAAGGAGCCTAAAGAATACACACTGTATGTTTCCAGTGATGCAAAATGCAAGAAAGGAAAAACCAATGTATGATATTAGAAGTCAGTATGGGAGTTCCCTTGGAGGAGGCACTAAAGACTGCAGAGGAGACACAGGAGTATTTTCAGGTTTCTAGTTACATTTGATTCTGTGCTGCTTGTACATGCATCTGTACTTTGTGAGAATCTTTAGTTTATTCTCATTTATGCACATTACTAAATTTAGATTAGATTTTAGTAAAAGTTAACATTAAAAAAGAAAGACAGGAGTTTGAAGAGGTCTGTGGTTGGAATCAGGGATCTATGTCAAAGATAGATACAAACAGTTGCATAACATCTAAAAAAGAAGGGAAAATACCAAAGTGGATTACAAGAACTTTTTACTTGTAATGATTTTGAAAAACTAAGTATAGAAACCCAAGAATTCAAAGAAAATTCATAGAGCACCAAAATTCCCAGGGCTCTGGATGGTCTCTGGAGGTAATTTGCAGTGACCCCAGCAGTACTCCTTAGAGGGTTGGCTGGCCCCACTATGTTACAACATCATGTGCTCCATGTGTGTGCTTGTGGCACAGCTGCTTAGTATGTTTAATAGAGGGACTGTGTCTTTTTCCAAGACCATCATGTTTGTTAGCCAGCAGAGATTTACTGAATACTTATTATCTTCAAAGCAACTCTCCTACACTTTGTCCATCTACCTCAAGGCCAGCGAAGACAAAACATCCCCTGGAGGGAATGATCTGCTTTGTTCTCTGGAGCAGAGAGGTAGCCTCTTTCCCATGTATTTCCCAGACCTGCCTGTCCATCAGAATCACCTGAGGTGCTTGCCAAAAATACAGGTTCCCAAAGCCACATCCTGGAGATTCTGATTTGATTGCTTGGGGCAGGATTCAGGATTCCAGGCTCTTCCTCCAATCAGACAACTTTAGGAAACAGTGCTAGAGTGCTAGGGGACATTCTTTTGAAAAGAATAAACACATTATAAACAGATGATGTTTTGAAAGTAATTCAAAATTTATATTAATATTATGATTCCTGAAGAGGAAAAGAATGGGATCCTGACATTGAGTCTAATAGTAAAGTTGCTAGATAAATGTACAGGACACCCAGTTAAAATTGAATCTCAGATAAATAATGAATAGTATAAGTATAATATTTAGTATAAGTATACATGAGATATACTTAGGCAATTATTTTGTTATTTATCTGAAAATCAGATTTAGCTGGGTGCTCTGTATTGTTATTTGCTAGATCTGGCCACTCATCCAACAGAGGTTTAGGGAGACAGCATTTGCTGGGCTGATTGTAAGTGGAACTAGACAGGCTGGCTGTGATCAGAGGTGGCAGTCAGGATGCTAGGATGATGATAGGAACACTTTATTAGGGGCCAGGCACTATTTTAAGCTCTTTAAATTAATATATTACCTCTTATATAAATATCTGATATAGATATTATCCTTATCCTTCTTTTACAGATTTGGAAACTGAGGCAGATGGTGGTAACTTGCCCAAAACCACAGTGGTGAGGAACTGAAACAGCAGGATTCCTCCCAGGCCGTGTGATTATGTGCCATTGTGCAAGCCACAACCAGGTTGCCACTGCAGGAAAGAGGCAAGAGTTTCTCTAATACAGGGGTTCTTAAACATTGTGGATTGTCCCTGGTTTCCTTTCCCCAGTTCATTAAAGTATTCATCAAATATTTACTCTGTGTCTACTGTGTGCTGGGTACTGGCTTAGGACTTGCAGGATGTGATGGTAAATGAAACAGACCTAGTCCCTGCTTTGTTAGAGCTCATAATGGTGGGAGGAGAGGGGGATTGTTTCTACAACTTCTATCAGAAGTTCAAGTAAGCCTTTAATTCCCTCAACCTCAAGGAATATTAGGAGCTACTGGTCTGCCTCTTCTCTCCCCCCAGATCTTTCTCAGACCTATGGCTATTTCCCAGTGCTGGCCACCTCCCACCTGTTGTTCCCACTGTGTTTTATTGATATGTTTTACCCATTTGTGTTCCTATCACTGCCCTGAGAATTCAGGCAGCACTTTCCAGGAAGCAGAAGGCATCAGCCTGTGCTTCCTGGGCAGAGTCCTCAGAATGGTGTTTGAGGACATCAGTAAAGACCTCTAAGTAGGCATCAGTCTAGGATAGAGGCTGAAGGGGAAACTGGGGTGTGTCTGAGAGAACCTGGTACCCAGACAGGAGACTGCCCCCTATTTCTGGTAACCTCAGACATCTTGCCAATGGTGATGATCTTTCCTCAGTTCCATCAGAATGTGATGGTAGAGCATCTTTGGAGCCCTGGGGCCCTCACTGCCTTTACAGAAAACAGTCCATCCTCCCCCATTCTGTCCCTCTCAGGCAATAATTTAAGGCTCTTTGTTCTTGTTTTTAGAATGGCACTTAAAACACTATTATTATCAGGATCATAATGAAGGAAACGCAAAGCAAATTGTGAGGTCATTTTTCATATATCAGACTGACAAACACCTTAAATGATAATGCCCTGCAGTGTTGGGAGGTGTGGGAAGACAGGTATTCTCATGCACTGTTGGGAGGGAGCACACTGGAACATACTTTTTGGAGGGCATTTTGATAATATCTGTAAAAATTAAAAATACACACACCATTTAACTTACTAAAATTCCTGTAAGAATTCACCATAAAGCATAACTCAAAATATTCACAGAGGGATATTTTTTGCTGCATGAGATGTAACAGTAAAAAAAGACAGAAATGCTAGACCTAAATGCCCATCAATGAGGGAATGGCTACATAGATTGCAGTTTCTTTATAAAATTGATTTCTAGGCAACCACGAAAAATAATGAACTAGGTCTGTATATACTCATATACTACCCAGGATACATTTCACCTTTTCTTCATCTGCTGTTGAATAATTCATCCATAAACAGTCACCATAATTTCTATGTGCCAGTCACAATGCCAGAGGAGAGAAGATGGCCATGATTGGGTAGGGTGTCCTTAGGGAAACAGAGGGGCAGGGAGACAGGTGGGGAACCCAGAGAGAGAGACAGGAAAGTTTAAGAGGATGGGGGTGGCCACCAGGATCAAAAGATGCCAACCTCACATTAGAAGAGGCCCTTTGGATTTAGTGTCAGGAAAGTATAGAGGACTCTGGCAATGGTTGTGCCAAAAGGAACAGACACCATATTGGAGAGGACAGAGAAGAAATAAGAGGCAGGAAAATAGACCATGCCATCTCTGTAGAGAACTCTTGAAAACTGTGCACATGAAAACAGAGAGAAATAAGGTGAAGAATGGAACTGGGTGAGGGAAAAGTGAGATTGACTTTTTAAATGGGAGAGACTTGAATATGTAAAAGCCAATAGGAGAAATTCAAGTGCATTGTGCTATTAAGAACAATAGCCACAAATATATGTATACATAATATATATAAAATATAATATATATATTATACTCTCTCGAGTATAATATGGTAAAAATAGCATAGTAGAGTATGTATGTAGTATAATCCCATATGCAAAGAAGTTTAAGACTATTCATATGCTGGTATATACATAAAACTTTTTCTGAAAGGACATAAGAAATTATCAATATTGGTAACCATTATTAATTATTAATAGCAGTAACCATTATTATATCTGGGGACAGCTAATGGGATGAGACAGAGACATGAGTTTTACTTTTTATTTTATACTTCAGAACTCTCTTCTTCCTCCCTCAACCAGAATTCCTAATTTTCAGGGTAACTGATCTTAGCTCAGTACCCATAGGTACAGGAAAGCATTTCTAATTAAAGGAATCCAAGGAATCCAAGCTAAAAAGTACATTGTAAACAACTCCTGCTTCTAGTTATTTCCCACCCACCCACCTAGGGGATTTGCATTGTAAAAAAAAAAACATTAATCTTCACCCAGATAAACTGTGTTGAGTCTCAAAGACCAAGGAAGAATTTCAGGAATGTGAGGCCATCTTTCCCCTTTCTGAGGTGCTTATATCACTGTGGCTGTACCTGGACACTGAGCAAGGCCCAGATTAGTGTTTCTCAGCCCTGGCTGCACAGTGGAGTTACCTGGGGAACTTGAGAAATTTTGATGACCTATTATCACACCTAATCAGATAAATCCAAACCACTGGATGGGGCCCAGGTATCATTATTTTTGAATACCCGACTCTCAAACAAGAGTCCAGAGCAGTGGATTCTCAACCTGGCTACGCATTAGCATCACTTGAGGAGTAAAAAAATATTGACGTCTGTATCTGTCTACTATAGCTGCCATAATGACACACCACAGACTGGGTAACATAAAACAAATTTATTTCCTCATAATTCTAGAGGTGGGAAGTCCAAGACTAGGGTGTCAGCAGATTTGGTTTCTCTTGAGTCCTCTCTCCTTGGCTTGCAAATGGCTGTCTTCCCCGTGGATCTTTGAATGGTCTTTCCTTTGTATGTGTCTGTCTTAACCTCCTCCTATAAAGACACCAGTAACACTGGATTAGAGTCCACCCTAATTACCTTGCTTTAGCCTCATTACCTCTTTAAAATGCCCATCTCGAATGCAAATTGGTGCAGCCGCTCTGGAAAGCAGTGTGGAGGTTCCTCAGAAAATTAAAAATAGACCTACCCTATGACCCAGCAATAGCACTGCTAGGAATTTACCCAAGGGATACAGGAGTACTGATGCATAGGGGCACTTGTACCCCAATGTTCATAGCAGCACTCTCAACAATAGCCAAATTATGGAAAGAGCCTAAATGTCCATCAACTGATGAATGGATAAAGAAATTGTGGTTTATATACACAATGGAATACTACGTGGCAATGAGAAAAAATGAAATATGGCCTTTTGTAGCAACGTGGATGGAACTGGAGAGTGTGATGCTAAGTGAAATAAGCCATACAGAGAAAGACAGATACCATATGGTTTCACTCTTATGTGGATCCTGAGAAACTTAACAGGAACCCATGGGGGAGGGGAAGGAAAAAAAAAAAAAAAAAGGACGTTAGAGTGGGAGAGAGCCAAAGCATAAGAGACTGTTAAAAACTGAGAACAAACTGAGGGTTGATGGGGGGTGGGAGGGAGGGGAGGGTGGGTGATGGGTATTGAGGAGGGCACCTGTTGGGATGAGCACTGGGTGTTGTATGGAAACCAATTTGTCAATAAATTTCATATAAAAAAAAATAAATAAATAAATAAAATAAAAAATAAATAAATAAATAAAATAAATAAATAAAATAAAATGCCTATCTCTAAATACAGTTATGTTCTGAGGTACTGAGGGGTAGGACTGCAACATATGGATTTTGACATATTTCATAATGTAGCCCAAAACAATACTCAAACTCATTTTAAGCCAATGAAATCAGAACCTCTGAAGGTGAGGTCTGGACATAAGTATTTTTTCAGCCACAGATGATCCTGATCTGCAGCTTTTTGATTTCATGTTTTCATCTGCTCTCAGTTTGGGATTCAGTCTCTGAGTGAGTCTTGTTCTTAATCTTAGAATAACCAATCAAATTTCCTGAGGCAAGAGTGATCAAAATATACATGTGTTTCAGATAAGCTAATTATATCACTGAAAGAGTTTGGATAATGTGAGGGTAATGAAGAAACTTTCTATGGTGTGGCACGCACCACTGGCTACACCCCAGCCAGAGTACTGCCCCCCCATCATGTCCTACAGTGTCAGAGCCCTGATATGTCCATCAGTGGATGCCCCTTGCGCCTATGGGCCTGTCTGTGTAAAGATGTGATGCCAGCAGCCAGGGGGACTAGACTGCTGATGTGACATGGGATGGGAAGAACCTGGGTTCTTGGCGATGCCATCACATCACAGAGTCAAACCAACTTCTCAAACTGTTCCATCTTTAGACTTTTTGTTAGAGGAGGTAAGAACATTTCTTCCTGTTTAAACTGTTGACTTGTGGTTTTCTGTTTCGTGTAGCCAAATCATCCTAAACTGATATAACTAATTACTCCAAAGCAATGGTTCTCAGTTACAGTGGCTATAAATTACACCTACTTGGGTAGCTTAAAACAAAACAAAACAATCTCACTGATTTCTGGGTTCCACATACAGAGAGCCTGATTTAATTGGTTTAGAGTGAAGGAATTTTTAAAGCTGGGATGAGGTTGAGAACCACTGCTCTAACATTAGGAAAATGAATATGAAGAGATTATACAGAAGCTACTTCAGAATCTTTCCAAGCCGAAGCTGAGTAGACATGGTATAAAAGAGTAGGTTGACACAGTGCCTCTTGTTCAGGCTGTTGTCAGGGTAGGGCAAGACCAACTCATGCAAATACAGTGGGCATCTCACAGGGAGCTGCTAGAGTCACAAAGGGGCTCCATTTCTAGGACCTAATTTCCTTATACAAAAGACCTAATAACAATGACCTATTTCCTTATACAAAAGAGATCTAAGTTTCCCATCAATCAGAAGAGCTGGTGTGTATGTTTCGTGTGTGTGTGTGTGTGTGTGTGTTGTAGTGGGGGTGGTGGTAGTGATGGGGAAATGGAAGGGTTCATACTGTGATTTGGAATTGGGTGGAAGTACAGGCTTTCTGGGAAGAAGAACCAGAGGGACTGAAGTCCTGACTATGGTGTGATCCTTCGTCATCCTAATCCCCAATTAGGCTGGTTTGTGATTGTGTGTGGTGTGTGCAGAAGTTTCTCCAAACAGGGAGGAGATGGGCTTTGCTCCTTAACTCTTAGATTCTTGAAGGCTGAATGGCAGACACAGAGCAGGGACAGGGACACATGACAGGATCACAAGGACAGGTAAAACCAAGGTCATGGAAACACAGCTCTTGGTGGAGTACCCCTGGTCCCTGTGTGATGGGAGTAGAATTTTCACTGTCAGCTTTGATACCAGCAATTACTGTTGTTGGTGATGTTACCCTGTGGAGCTGTCTGTGAGGTTCTGGGTGCTATTCCTCATCAGGAGAACCTGTGATATCCCATTTTCCTTGGAAGACTTTCCTTTAAGGATTGTGACTAGAAACAAACCACCCCTCTGTTTTCCTTGCTTCAATAAGAAGCAAACAACTTCTTTAAAAACTGAGAACAAACTGAAGGTTGATGGGGGTGGGAGGGAGGGGAGAGTGGGTGATGGGTATTGAGGAGGGCACCTTTTGGGATGAGCACTGGATGTTGTATGGAAACCAATTTGACAATAAATTTCATATTTAAAAAAAGAAACAAATAACTCCTCTTTAAATACCCCTTCAAGAGTTACCCAGGACTCACATGTCTAAAAATCCTCACTGAATGGCTTCAGTGAGGACAGCTGGCCCTGTCTTTTGGATGTTGATGAGTAGGAAGGGGATTTAATAATTCAATCATTCAAGAAGCATTGAGTGAGAATTGGATAGGTGCTGGAGAATATGCCAAAGCAGAAAAATACTCAATTCCAGCCCTCAGAGACCTTACAACTTATTTAGGAAAAGGAAATTAAACTGCATAATAATATTAGAAATAATTAAAGGTTGAAGTATGTAATACTAGAAAACCCCCCTACTGCTGGAGAAGAAGGCTTCATGAAGAAAGTGGGGACCAAATTAGGTGCCCAGTGGAGCACCACATTTGGCTAGGTGGGAGGGGCAGGCAGGACTGAGGTGTGCTGGGGAATGTGGCCAGGATATGAAAAACTTTGAAGGTCCAGTAAGCAATAGGATCATTCAAACCTTGACTCATGTACCCTGAGTCACATTGCAGGCTTCCATAATTCATGATGTCCCTCTGGCAACTCCCTCCCTCCACACAACTATAACCAGTGCATCCAAAGCTAATAATGGCACAGTACGACCTGACACAGAATAAATATTACTACCAGAACATAGACCAACTCAGGTCTTGTGCTGGCCTTTGAATCCTTCAGTCAGTGATCATCCTCACAAAAATGCTGGTATATTGAGCAAAAAACACATAATTTCTTGTGCAGAATTCCATGGCTAGCTGACATTCTGCTGACATTTTCCCAGAGAACTCCCAAGTCCCTTCTGCTCCATGACCAGAACATTCCTCTTGTCCTCCAAGGCCTCCTCCATAATCCCTCAGGGCCCTGTGGCTGGGTGGTCACACTTGGACATTTCACTGTATCTTCTCCTATTGTTGGCCAATGCTTATTCATTCTTACTAGGAACAGAAACTATTTCACATTCTTTTGTGTCTCTTAAGGAATAAGCATAGTTCCAGGCCGGCAGTGGGCTAAAGTTCAATAACACTTTCACTTCCTTCAAGTTTATTAGAAAAAAAAACTATGCATATTTTTAATATTTCATATTTTAGGATAGGTAAATTTATTTTCCATATCAGTACACATACGTCTGTCTCTTTCTTTTCTAATAGCTGCATTCTATTCCATTGTGTAGAGTACACATGATTTATTTAACCAGGTCACCACTAATGACCATGTAGTACAAACAACAATTAATATGCTTATGAACACATAATTTTGTACTTATTCAGTATAGCTATAGAATAATTACTGAAGAGTACAATTTCTGGGTCTTAAGATATGTATATTTCATATTTTGGCAATTACTGCCAAATTGCCTTTATAGAGGTCATCCCAGTTACATACCCACAAGCAATAGGTATCCTTAGGAACCTACCATGATTTTAAATCTTGAAACAAAGAGTACTTACTAAGCCCTCATTCTGTGTGTTGTGCCCTCTCGGCACTGTGAGTATGTAGAAAGCTGGCATAGGGAGCAGCCCTGCTTCTGTGGGTAACTGTCATGGACATGGCCCATTGGGCAGAACAGTCCCATGAGATCAGTGACAACATACATCACCAAGGTTTGCTGAGGGTTTGTCAATCTGGGCTTCTTACATGGCTGTAGTTCTGGGTTTTGTTTTTTTTTTTAATGGCCATCAGTTTGTGGGAAGGCTTATGTCAGGGAGACAAAGCAGAGGAGGAGAGGGTTCCCAGGGTGAGGAAGGGACAATGACAGAGTGAGCACTGTGGGAGAATGGAAGAATGGTAGAGGGCTTTGAAGTCACTAGGTACTGAGGGGTGGGAAGAGCAGGGAATGAATGAAGAACAGATCAAGTTTGGGGAAGAGAAAAACAAAACCTAAATAATGAGGGGAAATTTGGGGTTTAAAAGTTCCTAAAAGTTTTCACAAAAAAAAATAATAATTTTTTTACAGGGGGTTTGTGTTTTAATTATATAAATTTTTGAATTTCTTTGTCTCCTAGCCTTTGGCCTTCACACATTAATGCCTTTTTTTAAATGGTTTTACCATTTTTGTTCAGTCAGTGGTAACTGGTATCAGTGTCTTGGGGACCACTTGCAGTGCTGAAGAGAACCTTCAAGAAGAGTTTGAGAAGGCTTCTGGGATTTTTGCTAAAAGAAATCAAAGCCCTGAACCAGTGACCTCTGGAAGCTAAAAAGAGGCTGAATGGTTTTTAGGTGAATCTGGGGCATCAAGCTAAACTCTTACTTAAATTGGTTTCATTACTTGAAGCCACTGTAGACGTGATGCATACACATAAAGTTGTTTGCATTTCTAATCCCAGACTTGTTGCTTTGAATAGAAAAGGGCTTATATCTTAAATATGCCTTTTTAAATAAAAGAATTGCTTGTAATCTTGTAAATATTTTACAAAATGTATTTATCCTTTAAATTCAGTCCTCTTTTCTTTGTAGGGAACATTTGATTTCTTTTCACTCAGAAGTATTTTATTTGTATAGCTATCATGCACTTATATATACTGGTTTGCATATGAAACTGAGTGCCTTGCCAAGCACTAATTAGACTCAATGCATTTGATTATATTACTTATTCAGTTATTTATTCATATATTTTACTTTGGGAATTATAATCCAGTATTATCATTATTTATTTTGTTGTTCACATTGTCCCAGCATTGGCCATCAGGAGTTCCTTCAAATTAACCTCTGTGCCCTTTTGATATGCCCCCATTTGACTTTTGGAGCACTTCCTTATTTTTTGGCAGCAAAAATCCCTGGAATCAATCTCTTCTCCAAGGACCCTGGTTTCTTTTCTTGGAGAATGGTATTTGGGAGCTGGGTATGCTCAATATTACTAGTGTGTCACCACTTCTACACTTTCTCAGTCAACAGAACTAGGAAATATATGTAAGTACAATGACTTTTACACAGAATCTATATTTACTTCTGTAACTATCTGTATGTGTGTGTATTTGTGTGTGTGTGTGTATTTATTTTTTTACAACACCATGAGTTCACATTAACACCTCTGATGTTAGTTGCACTTGTTAAGTTCATTGTAGCTTCATTTGTGACTTCTTTCTTCAACAGTGAGAAATCTGGTTCTCATTATCTACAATACATTCCCTAATTTGTTCAACTCTACTATACACATAAAGTAGTTTCAGAATTGCTAACCCTTCCCCTTATGAGAAGAAAATTCACCATATGCATCATAGAGCCTGTATACAGTGCTTTTTTTTCTTTAGCCTGACAGTGTCCACTCATGACACTGCTTTCCCAAGTTAAGTCAGGGGAATATTTGGTTCTACCGATGATATGAATAAACCAGAAAACAGGAAAACAATGTTGGGAGCCTAAGATGGGAGGGGGTGGTGTGCAGACAAAAATGAAGCCACTACCAGTGCCCTGCTGGGAAGTTGCTCTGAATTCACAGCTGTGCCACCATCCTGTATTGGAGCTGGAGTATTGTGTTAGTTGTTCAGCCCGAGGAGAGAGGTAGAGTTGTATGAACACTTCTCGTGGCACTGCAGGAAAGCTTTTCCTGAAGCCCATGATACTCCATGGGCCAGGCAACTCGTACAACCCGTTCCTGGGACAAGCTGTCATGAGGACTCTGTGCCTGTTCCTTGCAGGACACCTGCACCCTCAGATTGCTGCACATTCTATTCTGGGCAGACTTGAATGAACACTCATTCTTCTTGTGGCACCAGCAGGCTCCTGACTGACACCTCTTGTACCTTCATTCAGAAACATGATTCTTGCAGTTCCCTGGGGTCAGCTTCTTTGATCTCCACTTTCTCCTTCACAATGAACATAAAATAGTTTCCTCTTCCTCAACATTGTATCCACATCTTCCTTTCTTGTCTGACATTTTGGAGGAACTTGTTACCATCTTTTCCAAATCTGGTAGGCAGTTCAGAACAGCTAGAGACAGGCTGTTAAGCCCAGAACAGAATGCTTTGGAAGTGGAGGGCGGGGGACAAGCTTGCAAGGTAGGTGTGGCTTGGTTGGGAAACATTAGGCCTTTCAGACCTTTGAGATGAACCTTTGCAGCTTCAGTGTCCCTAACATTTCTTTTCAAATCCATTTATGACAGAACAACAGTGTAGAACTTAAATTTAAACTACACCTCTTTATCTTGCAGTTTTAGCATCTTGGGGTCTGTAGATATGGGACTGGGAAAAGGGCAGGAGGAAACAATTGGTGGAGATATTTTCAACTAGCTGTAGCATATTTTCTTTAAAAAAATTTTTTTAATGTTTACTTGTTTTTGAGAGCACGTGAGCACATGCTCTCAAGTGAGCAGGGGAGGGGCAGAGAGAGAGGGAGGCACAGAATCTGAAGCAGACTCCAGACTGCGCTGTCAGCACAGAGCCCAGTGTAGGCTCTAACTCATGAACCGTGAGATCATGACCTGATCCAAAGTCAGACGCTCAACCGAATGAGCCACCAAATCACCCCATTGTAGTATATTTTCAATACCCACTTCTCAGTAGCAATGACAAAATCCAGCCACTCCTTGGACTCAGCAAAATCACCTTTTCCTTTTCCTGCACTCTGGGTCAATAAACTCTAAAATTCCTCCTGCCAAAAGCACTTTTCTTTCCTGCCCTTATCTCTGCTCTATTCCTCAAAGCATGTACAAGCACTTACAGGGAAATCTGACCCATATGGATTGGATCATCTACACTTAACTCATTAAAACTGCTCTTTTGTAAGAGCCATCCCATTGCCAAGTCTGTCTGAACAACAATAAAATGTTTTTCCCAGAAAAAGTGATAGCTGGAATCCCAAATTATTATTTGCACTCTCTTTCCCTCTCCTAAAACTTCATTCAATTTAACCAGCATTTATGAAATTCCTAATATGTATCAGGTACATATTGGGGGCAGGTACCTAGAGGTACAAAGACAAAGGCTATCTGGTTCCTGTTCTCCAGGCATTATTAGTCTATGGAGGGAAAGAGAAATGCACCAATGATAATTTCATTATTAAGGTCTTAGCATGTTCCTGGCACATGTCACAAAGGAGGCCACCAGGCACAGAAGTGCTGCAGAGTCACCTGAGACTAAGTGATGTGCTCAAGTTCCCACATCAAGAGAGAGAGACTGACAGTCCTTTGAATCCAGGTTTGTCTTCATGTCACTCTAATGCTTATCATCTATAAGGCAATATACACCTCAGAACCACCTTGGGCAGTGGGGAAAGACTTCACCAGACCTACCCCTCCCTGATTTTGTTTTCCTCCTTTGCCTCACCTTCTTCCTTCTTGCACACTCAGTACCAGAGAATTCTGAACATTGACCTCGTGATATCCCTTTTCAGCTCAGTCATGGCTTTGTTCTCTGCTTCTCATACCAGTGTGGGGCAACTCACCAGGTCTGGTGGCATGTGGTTCTGCAGGTTTTACAACTGTTCAGTCATCAACACCAGAGCAGTCAGCTCTGTTCTGCTGCAAGGCAGGTTTTTTTTTTTTTACAAATGACAGAGCAAAGACCTTGGGTATCTCCCAGTACTGCAAAACTCAGGACTAAAAATATGTAGGGATGATTGGAAGTGTTTACAGTAGCTCTGCCAGAAGCCTAACAAATGTGTTTAAAGAAAAACACACTGACTCTCAAGTAACAGAACCAGCCAGAGTCAGTTGTTGATGACTGGGGGAGAAATTTCCCTTAAATAACAGGTTTTTAGTGGATACCACATAACAATGGTGGTTTCAGCCTAAACATAAGGACTTGGCCGGGGGGGGGGGGGGGGGGGGGGAGGGGGGCGGGGATCCACCCAGAGACACAGTCTAGTGATAAATTACTGCTGTCAGGTGAGCATAAAGTGCAGCTGAGCAGTTCCTGAAGGACCCAGGACCTGCAGGGTTGGTTTCTGACTCATTCAGTCTGTTTTTCAAGGCTCTGTTCTGAGCTGGATGAAAGCAGAAATTCCCAGAATGACCTAGCTCTTGGCTAAGGCTACTTAGCCTCAGCGGCCAATCCAGGTCCAGAACCGATTTCAAAGAGCATTTGCAAGTTCTGTCCACCCTCCAGAAATAGGACTCAGATCTGCCTCTAGTGACTTCTTGGTTCCCTGCTATGGCTCCTTCCCTGCTCCTTAGTGGTGAGTAATGGTGAAGATAGGGAGAGACATGCAGCCAGAAAGAAAACCTATACAGTAAAACTGAAACCTTTGTGGATATCCTGGGTATACATACTTATTTCTACCTCCAACTTTAAGCATCCTAGAAAGTTTGTGATCATTTTTCAGTCTGCCTATCAAACCCCAGTCTACCATCTGCAAGCTTGCTGCCTTGGGTACACTGATGTTTGTATTCTGGAGCAGGTGCTGGTCAACTGTGGTAGCAGAAAAAGGCCATGAACAAAACCACATGTGTGGTTTCACAACAAACTGTCCAGAATAGGCAAATACGTAAGTTTATGGTTGCCTAAGGCTGGGGGGAGTATAGGAAGGTGACAATATTGGGGATATGGTTAAGGGGTGTGGAGTACTCTTTTGGGGTAATAAAAACATTCTAAAATTGGTTATAGTGGTGGTGGATGCACTATTCTGGGAATAGGCTAAAAGCCAGTAAACTGCATATGTTAAAAAGGGTAAACTTTGTGTTATGTGAATTACATCTCAATCAAAAGTAAATGTGACAGCAGAATTGGGACAAAGAAAATAGGAGCTGAGCAATCTCTTGCCTCTCTTTTCATTAGAGAAGTCCTTGTTTTTTGTTTGTTTTTAGCTCAGCTAGAGGCTATAGGCCATGTGAAAGAAAAACCTAAGATCTGCAAGTCAGTCTCCTCCCTGTATTGCCCCTTTGATATTTCTTATTTCCCTGAGTTGGAATTTTAGGTTTCTAGGAAGCTGCTAAAAAGCTGCTTGAATTATTTCACCTTCAAAACTACAGAGCAGTGGATCCATATATGTCTCCTTCAAAATCTTTTAACTACTGTCATTTATTCAGTGCATATTTTTTGAGGGCCAACTATGTGCCAGACACTCTTCTAGCAGTTGGGGATACATTAGATCTTCCTTTTAGGGCACTCCCATTTTAGTCAAAGACAGCAGAAAGATAGTAAGCATAAAAAAGAAGTAAATCATGTGGCATATTAGAAGGTGGTAAGTGCTAAGAAAAAAAAGGTAGATCAGGGTAAGGGAAGTTAGGGGCACAAAACGGCGGTGGAAAAACTGGGTGGGAAGTGGAAAAACTGGGAAAAACTGGGTGGGCAGAACAGACCCCATTGGGGATGTGTCATTTGAGCAAAGACCATGGAAGAGGTACAGCGCAGGTGTCTTCTGGCAGCTGCAAGAGAGCTGTACAGGTAGGATCTCTGCACCTAAGGCAGGAGTACACTGGGGTGGTTGGGGTAGAGTCAGTGAGAGGACAGTAGGAATGGAGTCCAAGGAAAGCAAAGGGATGGACCACAGCTCATGTAAGGCATTGTGAGGTGTGTTAATCTCGTCTTTTTATTTTGTATCTTTCATGCTTTGATATCTTGGGTCCTGATGACCCTGGAGGAATGCCCATCTCTGTGTTAAGGCTGAGATGACAAGAAGGAATCAGAGAAAAGCCTTGTAGTCAGGGGCAACAGTCATGACACAGGCCATAAAAGGAGGGTGAAGCAGGTATCTTCCAGGGACAGAAAGGAGATCAGCATGGCCTAGTGAGGAAGGGGAAGATACATAGGCACAATCACATTCATTTAAAACATGTACATTTGATTATATGAACTGTGCCTTAATAAAATTGATTTAACTTTCTAAAGTATCACTCTGGCATATAAGCAGAAGAGAGACAGGTGTAGGGGAGAAGGGCAGAAATGTGAGATGTTCTGGAGGCCACTGTGGAAATCCAGGACTGAAGCCATGGACTGAGGGATGGTGACTGAGATGGAGACAAGGGACATCTGCAGGATAATTTGGATTTTGGTAGGCAGCATTTGCTGGCAGATTAGATGGGTGGGTAAGGTAAGAGAGGAGCCAGTTCCTTCCCCTGGGTTTTTGGTTTAAGCAAGTGAGTGAAGGACCTCACATTCAGAGCAGCATGGGTTCCTGAGTCAAGGATTCTACATTTACACAGAGGACATACAGAAGACACCACAGGAAACAATCAGTAGGAGAGGTGTAAAGAGTCAAGAGTTCAGAGGACTCCTAAAGCTGCTAGAAGATGGAACCAGGGTGAGAACTCCCTGTACATGAAAGTAACTGTGGGGGCGCCTGGGTGGCTCAGTTGGTTAAGTATCTGACTCTTGATTTCAGCTCATATCATCATCTCATGGTTCATGAAATCAAGCCCCATGTCAGGCTCTGCACTGATAGCTGGAGCCTTCTTGGGATTCTCTCTCTCCCATTCTCTTTGCCCCTACCCTGCTCATGCTCTCTCTTTCTATCTCTCTCTCTCTTAAAATGAATAAATAAACATTTTAAAAAAAGAAAGTAACTCTGGAATCATAGCAAACAGAATGCCAGTTAGCCTGTTTTCTCATGCTCCTTTCATAACTGTAGAAGTGTATCAGCTCTACTCTCCACAAACAGAAAGTACCCAACATAGAAATAAGATTTCTTGGCCATACATACCTTTTTGGGTTATTTTTTGCATGCTGAACATTCAGCTGGATGGTAAAACGATAAGCTACAGCACCAACACTGAAGGCTATCTGATGTCAGCAGCTAGGTCAGCTGACATCTCCTAGGCATGAGTGATTTAACATGTCTTTACTGTGACATATTGGGAAAAGAAAACTAGAGACAGAAGACTTGCATGGACAATGGAAATTTTTGGCTCTTTCTATTGCCACAAGATATTGACTCTGTGTTAGCCACTGGAGTTGAGCTAGTAAGTTTACCTGCTTTTGAAAAAGGTTTTTTTGTGTGTGTGAGTGACACTCAATTAACTGAGTTTGAAATAGAATTAAAATAAGATGCTCTGTTGGGAACTTTCTTTCAAGATTCTTTTATTGAAAGTCAGTTATGAATGTATTTATTTTTATATTTATGAAACTCTGAAATATCAGTAATGTGGCTAATTCATGTTGGGTTAATGTTGTAGAAACTGATTTCAATGATCTGGTAGGGTAGCACATTGCACTTAATTTAATGAATCATGGTCAGAATATATCACAAAGTAAATGCACCAATAAAGCAATGAAATTACTTTGTGCTGAGATTTTAGTAATGCTGTTTATATAGTTGAATATGTTATAGAAAATGTTCATGAGAAATCCTATTTATAATCTGTGTGGTTTCAGAAGACGTAAACTCATTAAAAAGTATTTGTGATTATCCATGTCAGACATGTGTCTAAATTATTCTTTGTGACTTTCCAGTTATGAGTAAACTACAAAATGAAAACCATTCCAAATATATTATCTTGTATTTATGTGATAAACATCTCATATTAAATACTAACTGGTATTTTCATACTTATTTATATAAAATCATTTTCTCTCTGTATCTGTAAAATAAACATAGAATAAATGTTTAGAGAGCATGATTTTGAGCACATACTCTCATACCTCAGTCATATTCCCCAGGGAAGATGTGGCATTTGAACTTCAAGGCATCTGAGCCTTGAAGATTTCAAGAGGCAGTGACAGAAAAAAAAGGTGTTCCAAACTGTGCATTGTGCAGGGAAAGGCACTGAGAAAAGAGAAAGGTAATAAGTGCTGTTTGGTCTGCATAGGACGCAAGTATGGAAGTGGCTGGAAAGTCCTTTATGGCAGACTGAGCAGTGCGCAAGCAACTGAAGGATTCTGAGCAGGAGGGTGGTATAACCAAAGATGGACGTTATATAGATATCTGAGCATAAATGTAGCTAGGGAATTGCAACACCTTATTCTTAAAGGTATGTTAGGGAAGGGATTTTGTTCTAAAATGCATCTCTATGCCTTATATGGTTTTTGCCTTGTGGATGAATTTTTTACTTATAAGTTATATACCATCTTTGGAAAGCATTGTGTTTACCAGGGGATTTTTTTATATGCCCTGAACTCTGTCTTTTGATAGTTTATATTTTAGTTAAGAGACAAGACTAGAATATATGAAATAATAGTGAGATACAAGATTCACCTCAGATGAGGCATTCTTGAGTATTATTGAGGAGAGGGACATCAATGAGGTGCTATGGAAAGTCTTGGGAAAACCCTTAAATGTATCCCCCAGGAATTGAGAACTAAAGGGATTAATAGATAATGAGTATTACTCTAAAGTGAGGAACTGTAGACACTCTTAGTTGTCTGTCAAGGATCTTGTGTCCTTTCTCTGTCTTATTAGAACTTAGGTTTTGCAGGCTGAGTGACCCAAGGGAAGCTGACCCATGACTTCATGACCTATCACTCCAGGAGTGGGTCCTTATCAGTGTAAATAAACTTGCCTTGCTGCTGTCATATCTTCTTACTTGTGATTGGTTCAGGGAGCCAGGCTTAAGTCAATCAGGGCATCACATCCTTCTGGCAACTACTATTGGTCTAAAAGATAGACAAGTGATCACAGTTGACCCAATAAGACTAAGGGGGAGAACTGTTATTCCACAGTTGGAAGAGAGGCTCTCTAAATGAAGGAAGGCAGCCTGAGGACAAAGCCAGCATGTGAAGAAGGGCTGAGCTAGGGCCTTATGGAGGAATAGAGAGGAAGCCCTAATCATGCCATGCTCAGTGCTGCCCATGCTGGGACTTCCTTGATATGTGAGCTAATCCTTTTCTTATTTTTTTTGAGTTTATTTATTTTGAGAGAAAGAGATGGAGAGAGAGAATCCTAAGCAGGCTCCTTACCGTCAACACGGAGCCTGACCTGGGACTCAATCCCACAAACCCGTGAGATCATGACCAGAGCTGAAATCAAGAATCTGACACTTAACCAACTGAACCACCTAGGTGCCCATCCTTCTCTTATTGTTAAATCACTTTAAGTTCAGGTTTTTGTTACTTGCAGCTGAGAACATCCTGAGCAACAGACAGGTGTGCTAAAGTTGGTATACCCATTCCAGAAAGATAGGCTGCAGGAGAATGGATGAAGTATACAGGTCTTGTGTTTAAGAAACCTAGCTTGCTTGCTCTTTTGACATGTACATCTCCATAGATATATTAGGAAGAAACCCAAATTAGGTGAAAGGAAGTTGTAATTGAATGAAAACTGGTACCTAGAGTTAGGCTATAAGAAGATTCAGAACACTCCCAGGGCTTGGCTGTATACTTCAGGCTAAGCCCCTCCAACTTCTGCCTCCCAACTGCTGAGTGAGTAACACCAGCTAGCGTGTCAGAATCATTGGGATCATTTAGTTCCCGTTTAGGCAGGTGGAGGGCTCATGGGAATAAAAGACCCATGGAGCTGTCTGTGGTATTCTGTCGTTTTGGTCTCACTGCAGTCAAAGCCTCACTTTCAAAGAAGAAGTTTTCCCTAATTTTGGTAGGCTCTACAGTATGATGGCCTGAAAAGGTTGGAAAAGTTAATGGGAAACCAAATTTGAGGAGACTATTCGGTTCTTTTACTATTTTCTGTCATTTTTAAATAGAAATGCTAATTTTAAAAGTAAAATATTTAAGAGTTTTTATTTTAAAAAATATCAGGCTTTTCTTAATGTATTTTGTTTTTGTTTGTTTTTCTCATGTGGATCAATGCCTGTTCACAGAAAAGGCTTCATCCAATATATATTAATAAAATATAAATCAATAATTAGCAGAAACTTGAAAGAATGCAACCAGATCTTCCTTTGCTTAGAAACTCTTTGATGTCTCCCATTGCCAGCAGTCTAGGTCCCTAAAGTCTTCTAGATGCGACTTTGCTTTCTTCTTCTTCACATGCACCACATGTTAGCTGACCTATATTTTTGCAATTCTCTGAATATGTACCCACACTTTCTTCGCTTTCTGCCTCTGCCTAGAATGCTCTTCCCTTCCTACCACATGTTCATCCCACTCCCTTCTGTACCTTCAGAACCCAGCTCAGGCATCACTTCCTCCAGGGAATGTTCCCTGCCTCTCCCCAGCTCCTGGTTGGGATAAGGCACTGCTCATCTGGTCTCACATGGATCTTGCCCTTTGAATTCCATCATAACAATGCTTGTCTTTGGATAAATCAGAATTTTTGTCTGTTCAAGCACATCCTGTCTGACTCTTGCTGTCTTATATCAGAAAATGTCTGGAGAAGCTGGAAGACTGGGGATGAAGGTGGAGCCTAATCCTTCTCTGGTGACAGGGTTGGGATGGGAGTGGGACTTTTCTGTGCAGATAGTGCAAAAGTTACATAGGTCATTGGGAAGAGGCTTCCCAAGATATTAGAAATTGGTCTTTCCCTCCCCAGGTCCAATGAGTCAGAAAAGTCCACTTGACTTCATAGATTCACAAACTGCTAGGGAGGTTGGTGCAGGCTGTCAACTCAAGAATTGGCCTTCAGAATAGGCAAAGGCATTGTTCTGTCTTTGCTGCTCACTTTTTCCAGAAGAAAATGGATGGGATGTAACAGGTTGAGGAGTAACAGATTGAGGCCAGAGGAAATATTCTGACAGGATATCATCTAGGAAATTCCTTCCTCATTTGAGATTGTTCTGTTTAGGAAATGAATAGTTACTCAGCAAGTCCCCAAGGGGAGATGACAGCAGGATCCCAGGACACAGAAACATATTAAATGTCAGCTTGAGACAGATGGAGACTCCCACCTCTGTTCTTAGGATACCTGGCCTACTGCTGGTGAGTGGTGATACCCAGAAAAGGAAGAAGGGAATTATTCCATAATCTGGAGATAAAATGACCCTCTGGATCATCCTTCAGTACATGTAGTGAGCCAACTCTTTCAAGATATTCGAAATTTTATTTTAGGTACCAGAGGGAGGGGTGCCAGGGTGGCTCAGTTGGTTAAGCGTCTGACTTCAGCTCATGGTTCGTGGGTTCGAGCCCCATGTTGGGCTCTGTGCTGACAGGTTGCTCAGAGCCTGGAGACTGCTTTGGATTCTGTGCCTCCTCTCTGCCCCTCCCCTGCTCACACTCTGTCTTTCTCTGCCTCTCAAAAATAAATGTAAAAAAAAAAAATTAGGTACCAGAGGCAAAAGATACCAAAACACTTTGCAGAGTACAGGGAAGATCCATGCTACAAAAGATTAGCATGTAGTATAATATCTACTTGCTTAAAGGAGGTCAACTCAATTTGAAGAAACAACCCTCTTTTTCTCCAAATTCTATTATTTCTTTTGTCTATCCCTTCACCCTCCTGTTTCCCTTCCTTCCCCCTTTGTCTGCTCTTGGCTACTGTGTTTCCCCCTCCTCCTTAATCTACATTTCCAGTATACTTGTGGCCAAGAAACATTCATTTTCTCAGTGGGTGTCTTGATCATAATTCAAAACCAAAATTATTTTCCTTCAAGAAGTTCAAAGTGTTTTTCAAGCTTAAGTCTTTAAATTTTTTTTTCATTTTATTTATTTGAGAGAGAGAGAAAGAGAGTGAGTGGGGGTAGTGGGGGAGAGGCACAGGGAAAGAAAGAGAGAATCCCAATGCTCAGAGTGGAGACCAATGAGGGGCTGATCCCACAACCCTGTGATCATGACCTGAACCTAAACCAAGAGACAAATGCTCAACTGACTGAGCCACCCAGGCACCCCGGGCTTAAAACTTTTAATACCTCAGTCATAGATTGAGTAATTATCAGGACTATCTCTAAGAAGCACAAAGGAATGCAAAGATTCTAATTGTCAACTACATATTTTTGAAAGCTCATCTTGTATTAAGGTTTCAAGTAAGGAGTTATGATTAGGTTCAGGGACAAAAATGGGGAGAAAGGCCACTCATCTTAGGAGCGACACGGAGATAATTGCTAGTAATAACCCTGAAGTTAGTGGTAATGACATTTTTTGCTAATGACAAAGCACTGTGACAAATATACTGTGAAGACACCCTTATTCAATCGCTAAGATTCCTTCAATGTGTTCATGAAGAAAGGAATGTGAAGGATTATTACCATTATTTTATGAATGAAGAATTGTAATCCAAATTTGGAGGCTTCCATGGACTCTGGATGTGTCAGTGACAGAGACGGACTGCTCATAGACTTCTGACAGCTAGGCCTAGCCATCCTTCCTCTCTATTTCCCTTCCTTATCTTTGAAGGAGTAGTGTGAAGACTCATTTATTTTTTTTTTATTTTTTTTATTTTTTATTTATTTATTTATTTTTCAATATATGAAGTTTATTGTCAAATTGGTTTCCATACAACACCCAGTGCTCATCCCAAAAGGTGCCCTCCTCAATACCCATCACCCACCCTCCCCTCCCTCCCACCCCCATCAACCCTCAGTTTGTTCTCAGTTTTTAAGAGTCTCTTATGCTTTGGCTCTCTTCCACTCTAACCTCTTTTTTTTTTTTCCTTCCCCTCCCCCATGGGTTTCTGTTAGTTTCTCAGGATCCATATAAGAGTAAAAAAATATGGTATCTGTCTTTCTCTGTATGGCTTATTTCGCTTAGCATAACACTCTCCAGTTCCATCCATGTTGCTACAAAGGGCCTTATTTCATTCTTTCTCATTGCCACATAGTACTCCATTGTGTATATAAACCACAATTTCTTTATCCATTCATCAGTTGATGGACATTGAGGCTCTTTCCATAATTTGGCTATTGTTGAGAGTGCTGCTATAAACATTGGGGTACAAGTGCCCCTATGCATCAGTACTCCTGTATCCCTTGGGTAAATTCCTAGCAGTGCTATTGCTGGGTCATAGGGTAGGTCTATTTTTAATTTTTTGAGGAACCTCCACACTGTTTTCCAGAGTGGCTGCACCAATTTGCATTCCCACCAACAGTGCAAGAGGGTTCCTGTTTCTCCACATCCTTGCCAGCATCTATAGTCTCCTGATTTGTTCATTTTGGCCACTCTGACTGGTGTGAGGTGATATCTGAGTGTGGTTTTGATTTGTATTTCCCTGATGAGGAGTGATGTTGAGCATCTTTTCATGTGCCTGTTGGCCATCTGGATAAGACTCATTTATTATGGCAGTGGAAGACTTGAAAACCCTTGCATGAAGGTGTTATTGACAAAAAGATGAATTACAATTAGAAGTAATTTTTGATATATCCTCAGTAGATTCACTTTAATTTCCATCAGGCATTTCACTGAATATAGCTGGCCCTACATGTCCTACTTGTGCCTGTGGATTCTCTCTGCACTAGAACACTAAAGTTAATGAAAGTAATTTCTATACCCCAATTTATGGTACCGATTTTTGTTATATAATTCATAACCAAAAAAATAATTACTTGTGAGGTTCTAAGAAATAACATGCAGTTTCTCATATATTTTTTACAGTGAGGGATAATTGACATATAACATCTTAGTTTCATGTGTACAACAGAATGATTCAATATTTGTATATTTTGCAAAATGGTCACCACTAGTCTAGTTAACATCTGTCATCATACACAGTTACAAATTTTTTTTTCTTGTTATGGGAACATTTAAGATCTTTCTTAGCAACTAGTGTATAGCATGATGACTATTCTTAATAATACTGTATTGTGTATTTGAAAGTTGCTAAGAGAGAAGATCTCATGTCTTTATTTTATTTTATTTTTTAAAATATTTATTTATTTTTGAGAGAGACAGAGACAGAGTATGAGCAGGGGAGGGCAGAGAGAGGGGAAGACCCAGAATCTGAAACAGGCTCCAGGCTCTGAGCTGTCAGCACAGAGCCTGACGTGGGGCTCAAACTCATGAACTGTGAAATCATGACCCGAGCTGAAGTCCGACGTCCAACTGACTGACCCACCCAGGCGCCCCAAGATCTCATGTCTTTTAAAGGAAGTATCCTTAAAGTACTTTAATCAAATATCATATTATCATTTATTCCTTTGTTTTGATTGATTTATTTTAATAAAGGTATTTCATGTTCATTGTAAACATTTCAGAAAACATAAAAGGAAAGGAAGATCACTTATTACCCAGTTACTGGGATAATATTTATTTTTGGATAAGTCAGACCTTTTGCGTGTTTAAGCACATTCTGTCCAACTCTTATTCTGTCATCTTATATCAGAAAAGTCTTGGAGAAGCTGGAAGACTGGGATGAAGGTGGAGCCATATCCTTCTCTAGTGACAGGACTGGGTTTTAAGGCTTTTCTGTGCAGACACTGCAAGTTTTATACAGGTCATTTTTATAATTTAACTGTACAGTTTTCCAAGATTCTTCTCTGCACATATACACAAACTTAAAAAAAAAATCTGGGGCACCTGGGTTGCTCAGCCAGCATGGAGTCTGCTTGGGATTCTCTCTCTCCTTCTCGCTCTGTCCCTCCTTGGCTGGCGCTCTCTCTCTCTCTAAGAATAAAAAAAAATTAATAAATAAATAAAAATAAAAAGAAATCTAAGGGCGCTTGAGTGGCTCAGCCAATTAAGTGTCTGACTCTTGATTTTGGCTCAGGTCATGATATCACAGTTCTTGGGATTTAGCCTGTCTTGGGATTCCTGTTTGTCCTGACTTATCCAACAGGAATCTGCCCTGACAAAGCAAAGCCTGCTTGGGGTTCTCGCTCCCTCTCTGCCCCTCCCCCCACAAAATAAATAAATAGACTTAAAAAAGAAAGAAGAAAAAGAAAACCAGAGATAGGATCACATTCCATATGCTTTTGTGTAACTTGTTTTAAAAATTTTAACAATATGTTATGAACTTCTTTCTAGTCATGTCAATATATACAGTTCAACACAGCCATTTGTATACCTACATACTATTTCACCAAATGGCTCAACCATGAAGTATTTCATTACCCCTTACCAATGGGCAGTGAGGTGTTTCCTGTTCACTAGTAGTATTAGCAGTGCTAATGAGTATCCAAGCCTGTGAACTTGTCTGGATATTTCCAGAGGAAAAATGTCAAATAATGGAATTGTTAGGTCAAATGGGACACACACATTAAACATTGATAAGCATTGCCACTACCTTCCAGAAAGCCTTCACCAAGGGGCCCATTTTCCCCACACCTGTGCCCAAGTGAGCTTTGTCATTTGTAAATATTTTTTGTCAATTTGATAGTTAAGTCAAATATATACGGTATTGTTTGTTAAACACTTACATTTTATTTTCTAATAATATCTTTTACACATATTTTTAGATTTCTGTGCTTTACGTATGGGTTTATAAGAGCTTTAATTAGTAAAAAATATTAACCTTTGATTACCAATTTCTCTCCAATATACTTTGAGCTATACTTACAGCTAAAAGGCCCACTTTTACAGAGTCAAATATCTACCTTTACCCTGTGCTGAACTCTTTTTCTTTTGTCTTCAGATAATTATAGATTTGCCTACAGTTCTAAGAAATGATACAGAGAGATTCCATATACCCCTCACTCAATTTGCTCCAATGGTAGTATCTTTGTTAATGTTTATTTATTTATTCTGAGAGAGAGAGAAACAGAGTGACAGAGTGCATTGTGGGGGGGGGGTGCGGCAGAGAAAGAGGGAGGGAGAGAATCCCAAGCAGGCTCTGTGCTGTCAGTGTAGAGCCCGATGTGGGGCTTGATTCCATGAACCATGAGATCATGACCTAAGCCAAAATCAAGAATCAGATGCTTAAAAAACTGACAGACCCAGGCACCCCTTTTATATAGTCTTAATAGCTTATTTTTGCTGTTGTTTCCCTTGCCTTAAAAGACATATCTAGAAAAATCTTGCTATATCTTCTGTCAGAGAAATTACTTCTTGTGTTGTTTTCCAGGATTTTTATGGTTTCAGATCTTACATTTAGTTTTTAATCCATTTTGAGTTTATTTTTCTGTATGATAATAAAATGTGGTCCAGTTTCAGCCTTTTACATGTAGCTGTCCACTTTTCCCAGCACAATCTATTGAAGAGACTATTTTTTCCCCATTGTGTATTTTTGACTCTTTTGTAATAATTGACCATATAAATGTGACTTTATTTCTGGGCTCTCTATTCTGTTCCATTGACCTATGTGTCTATTTTTGTGGAGTACCATACTCTTCTGATTACTAAAGCTTTGTAGTATATCTTGAAATCTGGAGCTGTGATACATTCAGTTTTGTTTTTCCTTTTCAAGATTGCCTTGCTATTCAGGAACTTTTGTGATTCCATGAAAATTTTAGGATTGTTTGTTCTTAGTTCTTTGGAAAATGCTTTTGATATTTTGATAGGAATTCCATTAAATGTATAGATTTTTTTGGGTAGTATAGACATTTTTTAAAAGTTTTTATTTATTTTTGAGTGAGAGAGAGAGAGAGAGAGAGAATGAGTTGGGGAGGGACAGAAAGAGAGGGAGACACAGAATCTGAAACAGGGTCCAGCCTCCACACAGCCAGAATAGAGCCTGATGTGGTGCTCAAATTCACAAACTGTAAGATCATGACCTGAGCCAAAGTTGGACACTTAACCAACTGAGTCCTCTAGGTGCCCCAGGGCATTATAGACATTTTAACAACATTTCTTCTTCTAATCCATGAATATGAAATGTCTTTCCACTTCTTTGCATTGTCTTAAATCTCTTTTATTAGTGTTTTATAGTTTTCATCGTACAAGTCTTTTACTTCTTTGGTTAAGTTTATTTCTACATATTTTTTATTGGTTTTGGTACAATTATAAATGGGATTGTTTTATTAATTTCGTTTTATGCTGCTTCATTATTAGTGTACAGGAATGCAGATTTCTGTACATTGATTTTGTATCCTGAAACTTTACTGAATTAATTTATCAGTTCTAGTAGTTTTTTGGTGGAGTCTTTAGGCTTTTCTGCATATAGTATCATGTTACCTGCGAATAGTGACAGTTTAACTTCTTCTTTACCAATATGGATGCTTCATATATTTTTCTTGTCTGATTACTTCAGTTAGAACTTCCAGTACTCTGTTGAATAAAACTGGCAAGAGTAGATATCTTTGTCTTCTTCCTGGTCACAGGGGAAAAGATCTCAGTTTTCACCATTGAGTATGTTGGTGTGGATTTTTCATATTTGGCCTTTATTATGTTGAGGTATGTTCCCTCTAACAACACTTTGTTCAGAGTTTTTATCATGAACTGATGTTGAATATTGTCAAATGCTTTTTCTACATCTATTGAGATGATCATATGACTTTTAGCCTTCATTTTGTAGATGTAGTGTATCATGTTGGTTGATTTGTGAATGTTGAACCATCCTTGCATCCCATTTGATCATGGTAAATGATCTTTTTAAAGTATTGTATGAGGTTTGGTAATATTTTGTTGACAATTTTGCATTTATGTTCATCAGAGATATTGGTCTATAGTTTTCTTTTTTTGTAGTGCCTTTGTCTGGTTTTGGTATTAGGTAAATGCTGGCTTCATGAAATAGTTTTTTTTTTTTAATATATATGAAATTTATTGACAAATTGGTTTCCATACAACCCCCAGTGCTCATCCCAAAAGGTGCCCTCCTCAATACCCATCACCCACCCTCCCCTCCCTCCCACCCCCCATCAACCCTCAGTTTGTTCTCAGTTTTTAACAGTCTCTTATGCTTTGGCTCTCTCCCACTCTAACCTCTTTTTTTTTTTTTTCCTTCCCCTCCCCCATGGGTTCCTGTTAAGTTTCTCAGGATCCACATAAGAGTGAAACCATATGGTATCTGTCTTTCTCTGTATGGCTTATTTCACTTAGCATCACACTCTCCAGTTCCATCCACGTTGCTACAAAAGGCCATATTTCATTTTTTCTCATTGCCACATATAGCCAAATTATGGAAAGAGCCTAAATGTCCATCAACTGATGAATGAAATAGTTTTTATAGCTTTCTTTCCTTTATATTTTGGAATAGTTTGAAGAGAATAGGTATTATCTCTTCTTTAAATATTTGGTAGAATTCACCTGTGAATCCATGTGGTGTTACACTTTTATTTTTTGGTAGTTTTTTATTACCAATTCAATTTGGTTACTTGTATTCAGTCTATTCAGATTATCCATTTCTTCTTGATTCAGTTTTGGAAGATTGTATGTTTCTAGGAATTTATCCATTTCTTCTAGGTTGCTCAATCTGTTGGCATATAATTTATAATACTTTTTTATAATCCTTTGTATTTGCGTGGTGTCAGTTGTTACTTCTCCTGTCTCAGTTCTGATTGGATTTATTTTGTTTCTTTCTCTTTTTTTTTCTAAATAGGCTAAGGGTTTATCAACTTTGTTTATCTTCCTGAAGAACCAGCTCTTGGTTTCACTGATTTTTTTCTATTGTGTTTTTAGTCTCTGTCATTTATTCCTTCTCTGTTCTCAATTATTTCTTTCCTTCTACTGGTTTTGGGGTTTATTTGTTCTTTTTTTCTAGTCTTTTTAGCTATAAGGTAAAATTGTTTATTTGAGCTTTTTCTTGTTTCTTGAGGTAGGCTTATATTGCTGTATATTTCCCTCTTAGAACTGCTTTCACTGTGTCCCAAAGATTTGGAACTCTTGTGTTTTCATTTTCATTTGTCTTTATGTATTTTTAAATGTCTTTGATTGCTTAATTGACCCATTGGTTATTTAGTATCATGTTGTTCAGCTTCCATGTGTTTTTTTTCCAGTTTTTTTTTTCTTATGATTTATTTCTAGTCATAGCATTGTGATCAGAAAAAAAGGCATGGTATGATTTCAGTCTTCTTAAATTTTAGACTTGTTTTGTAGTCTAATACATGATCTGTTCTGGAGAATATTCCATGTGCACTTACAAAAAATGTGTGTTCTGTTGTTTTGGATGGAATGTTCTGTATATGTTTTTACCATCTGGTTCAATGTATCATTCAGAGACACTGTTTGCTTGTTGCTCTTCGGCCTGGATGATCTGTCAATTAACATTGAGTGGAGTATTAGAGTCCCCTACTGTTATATTACCATCAATTTCTCGTTTTATGTCCATTAGTATTTGCTTTATGTATTTAGATGCTACAGAGTTGGGTGTGTAGATATTGACCATTGTTATAGCCTCTTGTTACATTGAGCCATTTATCATTGAGCCAAGTAATACCCTGCTTTATCTTTTGTTACAGTCTTTCCTTTAAAGTCGATTTTGTTGGATATTAAGAATTGCTATCCTGGCTTTGTTTTGTTGTTATTTGTTTGTTTGTTTTTGGTTTTGTTTTTTTTTTTTTTTGCTTTCATTTGCATAGAAAAATTTTTTTCCATACCTTTGCTTTCTTTTCATATGGATCATTAGCTCGGGTGAGTCTTTTGTAGGCAGCATATAGATGGGTCTTGTTTTTTTTTAATCTATTCTACCACCTTATCTTTTGTTTGTACCTTTTAGGCCATTATCACTTAAACTATATTGAAACTAAATATTAAACTAATTATTAAATTAAACTAATATATAAAACATATATATACTTAAAGGAATTTTGTTATTTGTTTTATGGTTGTTTTTGTAGTTCCTCTCTGTTCCTTTCTTCCCTTGCTGACTTTCTTTGTGATTGATGAGTTTCTATAGTGTTATGTTTGGCTTTCTTTACTTTTTGTGTATCTATCATATGGTTTGGATTTGTGGTTACCATTAGGTCTTTATACAACACCCTAAGAAAATTGAAGTCTATATTAATTTGGGGGTCATTTAAATTAAAACACATTCTTTTTAAATTTTTTTTCAACGTTTATTTATTTTTGGGACAGAGAGAGACAGAGCATGAACAGGGGAGGGGCAGAGAGAGAGGGAGACACAGAATCGGAAACAGGCTCCAGGCTCCGAGCCATCAGCCCAGAGCCTGACGTGGGGCTCGAACTCACGGACCGTGAGATCGTGACCTGGCTGAAGTCGGATGCTTAACCGACTGCGCCACCCAGGCGCCCCTAAACACATTCTTTAAAAAAAAACAACAGAAAAATCTTGGGTTTTTTCCCCTTTCCTTTCCTTTGATTTTTTATTCCCTCCTTCACATTTAATGTAGATACTATCATATTTAACATATTTTTATTCATAATTTTCTTGTGTAGAATTGTAGCCATTTATTTTCCATTTAAAGAAATCCCTGTAACCTTTATTTGTAAGGCTGGTTTAGTTGTGATAAACTCTTTTATCTTTTCTTTGTTTAGGAAATTATTTATCTCTCCTTCAAATCTGAATGGTAGCCCTGCTGGGTAGAATATTCCTGGTTGTAAGTTTCTTCCTTTCAGCACTTTGAATATATCACACCACTCCCTCCTAGCCTGTAAATTTTCTACTGAAAAATTAGCTGATAGCCTTAGGTTTTCCCTTGTAGATAAATTTTTGATTCTCTCTTGCTGTTTTTAAAATTCTTTCTTTGGGGCGCCTGGGTGGCGCAGTCAGTTAAGCGTCCGACTTCAGCCAGGTCACGATCTCACGGTCCGTGAGTTCGAGCCCTGCGTCAGGCTCTGGGCTGATGGCTCGGAGCCTGGAGCCTGTTTCCGATTCTGTGTCTCCCTCTCTCTCTGCCCCTCCCCCGTTCATGCTCTGTCTCTCTCTGTCCCAAAAATAAATAAAAAACGTTGAAAAAAAATTTTTTTAAATTCTTTCTTTAACTTTAAACTTTGACATTTTAATTATTATGTATCATGTTGTGGGCCTTCTTGGGTTAATCTTGTTTGGAACTCTCTGTGCTTCTTGGACCTGGGTGTCTATTTCCTTTCCTATAATATAACCCATTTTCTATTTCTGTGGGACCTCTATAATGCTAAATGCTTGTTTGCTTGACGTTGTCCAAGAGATCCCTTAGCCCGTCCTCATTTTTAAAAACTCTCCTTTAGCAGTTCAGCTTGTTGCTTTTCATTCTAGATCGATACATTCTTCTGCATCCTCTAATCTGCTACTGATTCCCTCTAGTATGGGTGTGTTTCTGTTTTCCTTACATTTTTTTTAATTTTCATTTTTTTTGATTTTTTAATATGAAATTTATTGTCAAATTGGTTTCCATGCAATGAACACCCAGTGTTCATCCCAACAGATGCCCTACTCCATACCCATCACTCATCCTTCCCTCCCTCCCACCCCCCATCAACCCTCAGTTTGTTCTCAGTTTTTAAGAGTCTCTTGTGGTTTGGCTCCCTCCCTCTATAACTTTTTTATTTTTTTCCTTCCCCTCTCCCATGGTCTTCTGTTAAGTTTCTCAGGATCCACATAAGAATGAAAACATATGGTATCTGTCTTTCTCTGTATGACTTATTTCACTTAGCATAACACTATCCAGTTCCATCCACACAGTGAATATATGCTGCCACTCCTTTCTGGCCTGCCAAGCTTCTCTGGATAGGTCTGCTGCAAACCTGATATGTCTTCCCTTGTAGATTAGGGACTTTTTTTTCCCTTGCTGCTTTCATAATTCTCTCCTTGCCTGAGTATTTTGTGAATTTGACTATGATATACTTTGTTGATGGTCGTTTTTTGTTGAACCTAAGGGGCTTCTCTGTGCTTCCTGGATTTTGATGTCTGTGTCTTTCCCCAGGTTAGGAAAATATTCTGCTATGATTTGCTCATATAACCCTTCTACCCCTTTTTCTCTCTCTTTATGATTCTGATGTTGTTCCTTTTTAATGAGTCACTGATTTCTCTAATTCTTAAATCGTGCTCTTTTGCCTTAATCTCCCTCTTTTTTCTGTTTCATTATTCTCTATAAGTTTGTCCTCTATATCGCTGATTCTCTGTTCTGCTTCATCCATCCTTGCTACCACTGCATCCATCGGTGATTGCAGCTCAGTTATAGCATTTTTAATTTCATTCTAATTTTTACTTCTTTTATCTCTGCAGAAAGGGATTCTAATCTATTTTCGACTCCAGCTAGTATTCTTATTATCATGATTCTAAATTCTGGTTCAGACATCTTGCTTGTATCTGTGTTCGTTAAATCCCTGGCTGTTGTTTCTTCGTGCTCTTTCTTTTGGTGTGAATTCCTGCTGAATTCTGTGGTTCAGGTTGTGCAGATTGTTGTATTAATCCTCCAATCAGTTTTCTAGGTGTGCAGGATGGTTTAGCGTTGATCTGGCTGTATTTCATGGACGTGAGACACACAAAAGACTTCCATGCTCTTCCACCATCTTGGCTTCTCCTCCTCTAGTGTTTTTTATTTCAGTTATTGTATTCCTCAACTCTAATTGGTTCTTTTTTATAATTATATCTCTTTATTGAAAGTCTCCTTGAGTTCTTTCACTCTTCTTTCCATCCCAGTGAGTATCTTTAATATTATAACTAAATTTTTTATCAGGCATGTGGTTTATCCCTGTTTCATTTCTTTTCTAAGATGGTTTTCTTTTGGAGCATAATCCTCTGTCTCCCCATTTTGCTTGACTTCCTGTGTTTGTTTCTATGGATTAGGTGGAACAGCCATTTCTCTTAACTTTGAAAGAATGGTCTTGTGTTTGGTTGTCTTATATATAGACTGTGTGTGCTTGGTGACTTTTGCTGGCTGGCCGAAGCTGTGGCTGACATGGATTGGATGTCCTGGAGCTTTCCAATTAGTGTGTGCCCTGTTAGAATAGCAAAAGCTGAAGTCGATGCAAGCTGGGGTGTCCTGGGGTGCCTTATGCAGAGGGTGCTTTGGTGGGGCAGCTGGATCCAATACAGTGTGGGGACTAGAGTGTCCCTGAGCTCTCTATGCAGAGATTGCCCTGACAGAATAGTTGAAACTAACGTGAATGCAAGCTGGGGAGACCTGAGGTCTACACACGAAGGCACTTTGGCCGAATAGCTAAAGCTAAAGGGGATGTAAACCAAGGTGTTTCAGGACCAGAGGGTGCCCTGTAGGGGTGGCTGGAGCTGAGATGGAGTATAGGCCAGTAGGTGCTGGGGCATTCTGTGCAGGCAGCATCCTGGCAGTACAGCTGAAGCTAAAATGGGCATGGGTTTGTGTGTATGGATGCTTTGGATATTATATTATGACACTCTAGATCCTATTTAATCTTCTTCTTTTTAGTGAACAGTTCCCCTGTTGAGATGTACCATGAGGGCTGGATGGATATGTATTTTCAGCTTCCCATGGGTCCTACCAAACCATTTTAGCAAAAATGTAGCCTGTATATGCTACTAGATGGAAGTGGTGGTTCAGCTTGATGCCAGACCCCACTGATTCTGCCAGTAGGGAAATTGGAGCATCATCTGCTTGTACCAGGTGAGAGATGTATGGAAGGTCAATGATTTTTGTTTCAGCTATCATATCTTTGCTCAACGCTTCTGACACTACTTTGGAAGGGGAATATGCATACTACCTGATTCTGCCAGGTAAAGATGGAAGATTATCTCCCTGCTCAACCATATTGACATTGCAGGAGAATTGGAGTACTAACACTTGTTTCCATAGGGCAGTGAAAGATGAGTGAAAGACCAGCTTCTTGCATAGTCTTGCCAAAACTTCAGTGGGCAGGGGACAATTTTTACATGGACTTTTGGTTGCAATGCGTTGGATATTGCCAAAAATGTTGCCTATTGTCATCTCTCTTTTTCTTGGACTTTGGTTACAGGTAAAAACTTTTCTTAGAGCTTTGTTTTTTGTTTTGTTTTGTTTTTCCTTTTTCTGTGACCATTGATAGTTCTGGGTTAGATGGGTCTGTGGCTTTTTGCCCAGGATGTATGGGAAGCAATAAGGAAGTCCAGGGAGTTCACCACACAATATTCCTTAAGTTCTGAGATCACTAGATAGTCTATCTTCTTCTTCCCACTGTTCAGTTTTACTATGCTTTTTTTGTTGTTGTTTTGCTTACTGATTTTATTTATAAAGGGGGGCCTGGAAGGAATGGAGCTATTCCATCTTATCCAAAACTGGATAACAAACTTCTCTTTTGTTACTTTTAACTTGGTTTTTAGAAAATATAAGTCTCTTCAACCTATATTCTACTAGTATATAAAATTTCTAGCTGTGTTACCCTCAGCCATTCTTATGTGTTTGGAAGATAATTTTCAAAAACAGAAATGATAAGAGTGGTAGCATAGTGAAAGTTCAGTAAATTTAATCAGCTGTATTGATATATAATTATTATCTAATAAAGTCATCCATTTTAAGGGTATAGTGTAATGAATTTTGACAGACACATACAATGTGTAACTACAACCACAATTAAAATATAGAATGTTTACATCAACCCCAAAAGTACTTTCCTTCCCCTTTCCAGTCAATTCCTTCCACTACTCAGGGTCCCTGGCAACTATTGAAAACCCCTATGGCAACAGCCATAATGGAATCATGAAGCATATAGTTATTTGACTTTAGTTTCTTTTACTTAGCTTAATGCTTATGAGGTTAATCCATGCTGTTACATCTATCCTTTTTGTTCCTTTCTTATTGCCAATTAGTATTTTCTTGCATGAATGTATCTCACTTTATTTATTCACTGATTGATGAACTTTTGGGTTGTTTCCTGTTTTCAGTATTTTGAATAAAACTTCTGTAAACATTTCTCTAAGCAGTATTTCATATGTGTGTGTGGTGGGATATGTTTTAATTTCTCATGACTAAATACATAAACATCTAGTTGCTGGGATTATGGAAGTATATGTTTAATTTTGTAAGAAACTGCCTAAGTGTTTTCCAAACTGGCTGTATCATTTTCATTCTCACACTTAATATATGAGAAATTTAGTTCCTTAGCATCCTTGCCAACACTTGGTATTGTCTGCCTTTGAAATTTTAACCATTCTAGTGGGGGTGAGGTGATATTTTATTGTGGTTTTAATCTGCATTTTCTAATGAGTATCTTTTAATGTGCTTATTTTCCACTTCCATATTTTCTTTTTTTTTTTCATACCTTCTTTGGTGAAGTGTCTGTTGAAACATTTTAATTTTTTCTGGAGTGTCTTCTTATTAATGAGTTGTAAGTGTTCTTTATATATTCAAGATACAAATCCTTTAGTATATATATGTTTTTCAAATACTTTCTGTTTATATGTTTATTTTCTTAAAGTATCTTCTGAACAACAAAAAATTGTATATTTTTGGTAATAGCTTTGTTGAGATAAAATTCACATACCATAGGACTTATTCCTCTAAAGTGTACAGTTAACATTTTAATTTTTATGAAGTGCAATTTATATATTTTTTAGTATGACTCTTGTTTTTTGTATCCTTTCTACAAAATCCTTGCCCAACTTATATTTATGATGATTTTCTCTTGGAATTTTCTTCAGAGGTTTTATAGGTGTAGCTTTTATATTTAGGTCTATAATCTATTTCAAGTTACTTTTTAAATTTTTTTAATGTTTATTTATTTTTGAGAGACAGAGACAGAGCATGAGCAGAGAGGGACAGAGAGAGAGGGAGACACAGAATCTGAAACAGGCTCCAAGCTCTGTGCTGACAGCTCACGGATATGGGACTCAAACCCATTAATCACAAGATCATGACCTGAGCCAAAGTTGGACGCTTAACTGACTGAGCCACCCAGGCGCCCCTCAAGTTAATTTTTTATATGTGTTAAGGATTGAGGTTCATTTTGTTTCATTATATGGGTATCCAATTTTTCCATTATCATTGTTTAAAGCCTATCTTTTTCCTATTATATTACCTTTGGTCCTGTATCAGACATCGATTGAACATGTGTGGGTACATTTTGGACTTTTCATTTTGTTTCATTTATGTATTTATTTTTATGCCATTTCACTCTTAGCTATTTGCAGTCTTAAAATCAGGTAGTACAATTTCTTTAGCTTTGTTTTTTTTTTTTAACTTGTTTGGGTCATTTGGGTCCTTTGCATCTTCATACAAATTTTAGAATTAATTTAAAAAAGTGCGGAGAGGGGCGCCTGGGTGGCGCAGTCGGTTAAGCGTCCGACTTCAGCCAGGTCACGATCTCGCGGTCCGTGAGTTCGAGCCCCGCGTCAGGCTCTGGGCTGATGGCTCAGAGCCTGGAGCCTGTTACTGATTCTGTCTCCCTCTCTCTCTGCCCCTCCCCCGTTCATGTTCTGTCTCTCTCTGTCCCAAAAATAAATAAACATTGAAAAAAAAAATTTTTTTTTAATAAAAAAAATAAATAAATAAAAAAGTGCGGAGATTTTATTGGAATTATATTGAGTCCATAGATCAATTAGGGGAGAATTGAGTTCTTAATAGTGAGTCCTGTGATTCATGAACATGGTATACCTCTCCATACATACAAACCTTACCAAACTTGTCTCAGTTGTATTTTGTAGTTTTCTGTGTATGAGACATGTATTTCTTTGGCTAGATTTATCTGTAAGCATTTTGTATTTGTCTGACATATAGACATATTTTATTTGTCTATAAAATATTAAAGATATTTTTCCTGAATTTAAACTTCTAAATGTTCATTGCTAGTATATAAAAATACAATTATTTTTTTTTATAATGACAAATCCTGTGACCTTGCTGAAGTCAATAGTTTTAGTAGCTTTTCTGTGGATTCTTTGGAATGTTCTACATGGACAATTATGCCATCTGCAAAGACAAATTTCTTCCTTTCTGTTGTTTACCTTTAGTTTTTGTTTCTTTTCTTTGCCTATCAGCACTGGCTAAGACCTCTAGAGCAACGTTAATTAGAAGTTGTGAGAGCAGACATCTTTCCTCTTAGGAGGAAAGCATTTATTCTTTCACTATTAAATATGATAGTGTTAGGGGTTTTCTTCTACATGTCCTTTATCAGGACGAGGAAGTTCACACAAACTGCTCATTTTCTGAGTTTTTTCATGAATGGGTAATGAATGTTCTCAATTTTTTTTTCCATATCTAAACCTATGTTGTCATTGTTTTTAGTTTGTTAATAAGGTAAATTATATTAATTGATTTTTGAATGTTATACCAACCTTGCATTTCTGGTACAGCCCCATTTGGTCATGATATATACGTTGTTGGGTTTGATGTACTAATATTTTTTGAATATTAATAGATATTTTCATGAGGCTTATAAGTATGTAGTTTTCTATTAAAATCTTTGTTTAGTTTTGGTTTTGGTATCATTGTTTTGGTTTTGGTATCATTGGTTTCTGCACTGGCAGAAAATTGATATTATTTCCTCTTAAAATGTTTGGTAGAATCCATCAGTAAAGCCATCAGTGCCTGAGGTTTTCTTTGTCCAATGACTTTATCTGCACATTCATTATTTAATATAGGTGTAAAGCTGTTCAGCTTATCTTTTTCTTGAATGACCTTTGGTAGTTTGTGTCTTTCAAAGAATATGTCCATTCCATCTAAGTTGTCAAGCTTATTACCTTAAGTTGTTTATGATATTCCTTTGTTATCATTTTAATGTCTATGAGATTCATAGTGAAAACCTCCTATCATTCCTCATATTGATAATTTGTGTACTCTTTATTTTATTTTTGTTTGATATTTGTGTACTCTTCTTCTGTTTGGTTAGAGACTTTTTCTACACTATTTGCATATTAACTATACATTCTTTTTTGCATCATACATTTTTAAGTCATCACAGTCACCTTTAAATAGTACCTATTTATGTATAGCATAAGAACATTATGACATCATGCTTCCATTTTTCCCTCTTGTCCTTTGGCTATTTTTGTCATTCATTTTGCTTCTCTATATCTCATAACTTCCACAAAACAGTGTTCTCTCTCTCTCACGCCCCTTTTAGTAATCCCTATACCCAACATAGGGCTTGAACTGATGATCTCAAGATCAACAGTCACACGTTTTACCAACTGAGCCAGCCAGGTGTTCCAGGGTTGCTATTTTTACTTTCAGTAGTGACATTATTAAAAGATTTTTTTTATTTATTTTATTTATTTTTTTATATATATATATATATGAAATTTATTGTCAAATTGGTTTCCATACAACACCCAGTGCTCATCCCAAAAGGTGCCCTCCTCAATACCCATCACCCACCCTCCCCTCCCCCCACCCCCCATCAACCCTCAGTTTGTTCTCAGTTTTTAACAGTCTCTTATGCTTTGGCTCTCTCCCACTCTAACCTCTTTTTTTTTTTTTCCGTCCCCTCCCCCATGGGTTCCTGTTGAGTTTCTCAGGATCCACATAAGAGTGAAACCATATGGTATCTGTCTTTCTCTGTATGGCTTATTTCACTTAGCATCACACTCTCCAGTTCCATCCACGTTGCTACAAAGGGCCTTATTTCATTCTTTCTCATTGCCACATAGTACTCCATTGTGTATATACACCACAATTTCTTTATCCATTCATCACTTGATGGACATTTTGGCTCTTTCCATAATTTGGCTATTGTTGAGAGTGCTGCTATGAACATTGGGGTACAAGTGCCCCTATGCATCAGTACCCCTGTATCCCTTGGATAAATTCTTAGCAGTGCTATTGCTGGGTCATAGGGTAGGTCTGTTTTTAATTTTCTGAGGAACCTCCACACTGCTTTCCAGAGCGGCTGCACCAATTTGCATTCCCACCAACAGTGCAAGAGGGTTCCCGTTTCTCCACATCCTCTCCAGCATCTATAGTCTCCTGATTTGTTCATTTTGGCCACTCTGACTGGCGTGAGGTGATACCTGAGTGTGGTTTTGATTTGTATTTCCCTGATAAGGAGCGACGCTGAACATCTTTTCATGTGCCTGTTGGCCATCTGGATGTCTTCTTTAGAGAAGTGTCTATTCATGTTTTCTGCCCATTTCTTCACTGGGTTATTTGTTTTTCGGGTGTGGAGTTTGGTGAGCTCTTTCTAGATTTTGGATACTAGCCCTTTGTCCGATATGTCATTTGCAAATATCTTTTCCCATTCCGTTGGTTGCCTTTTAGTTTTGTTGGTTGTTTTCTTTGCTGCGCAGAAGCTTTTTATCTTCATAAGGTCCCAGTAATTCACTTTTGCTTTTAATTCCCTTGCCTTTGGGGATGTGTCGAGTAAGAGATTGCTACGGCTGAGGTCAGAGAGGTCTTTTCCTGCTTTCTCCTCCAGGGTTTTGATGGTTTCCTGTCTCACATTTAGGTCCTTTATCCATTTTGAGTTTATTTTTGTGAATGGTGTGAGAAAGTGGTCTAGTTTCAACCTTCTGCATGTTGCTGTCCAGTTCTCCCAGCACCATTTGTTAAAGAGGCTGTCTTTTTTCCATTGGATGTTCTTTCCTGCTTTGTCAAAGATGAGTTGGCCATACATTTGTGGGTCTAGTTCTGGGGTTTCTATTCTATTCCATTGGTCTGTGTGTCTGTTTTTGTGCCAATACCATGCTGTCTTGATGATGACAGCTTTGTAGTAGAGGCTAAAGTCTGGGATTGTGATGCCTCCTGCTTTGGTCTTCTTCTTCAAAATTCCTTTGGCTATTCGGGGCCTTTTGTGATTCCATATGAATTTTAGGATTGCTTGTTCTAGTTTCGAGAAGAATGCTGGTGCAATTTTGATTGGGATTGCATTGAATGTGTAGATAGCTTTGGGTAGTATTGACATTTTGACAATATTTATTTTTCCAATCCATGAGCAGGGAATGTCTTTCCATTTCTTTAAATCTTCTTCAATTACCTTCATAAGCTTTCTATAGTTTTCAGCATACAGATCCTTTACATCTTTGGTTAGATTTATTCCTAGGTATTTTATGCTTCTTGGTGCAATTGTGAATGGGATCAGTTTCTTTATTTGTTTTTCTGTGGCTTCATTGTTAGTGTATAAGAATGCAACTGATTTATGTACAATGATTTTGTATTCTGCAACTTTGCTGAATTCATGTATCAGTTCTAGCAGACTTTTGGTGGAGTCTATCGGATTTTCCATGTATAATATCATGTCATCTGCAAAAAGCGAAAGCTTGACTTCATCTTTGCCAATTTTGATGCCTTTGATTTCCTTTTGTTGTCTGATTGCTGATGCTAGAACTTCCAGCACTATGTTAACAGCGGTGAGAGTGGGCATCCCTGTCGTGTTCCTGATCTCAGGGAAAAAGCTCTCAGTTTTTCCCCGTTGAGGATGATGTTAGCTGTGGGCTTTTCATAAATGGCTTTTATGATCTTTAAGTATGTTCCTTCTATCCCGACTTTCTCAAGGGTTTTTATTAAGAAAGGGTGCTGGATTTTGTCAAAGGCCTTTTCTGCATCGATTGACAGGATCATATGGTTCTTCTCTTTTTTTTTGTTAGTGTGATGTATCACGTTGATTGATTTGCGAATGTTGAACCAGCCCTGCATCCCAGGAATGAATCCCACTTGATCATGGTGAATAATGCTTTTTATATGCTGTTGAATTCGATTTGCTAATATCTTATTGAGAATTTTGGCATCCATATTCATCAGGGATATTGGCCTGTAGTTCTCTTTTTTTACTGGGTCTCTGTCTGGTTTAGGAATCAAAGTAATACTGGCTTCATAGAATGAGTCTGGAAGTTTTCCTTCCCTTTCTATTTCTTGGAATAGCTTGAGAAGGATAGGTATTATCTCTGCTTTAAATGTCTGGTAGAACTCCCCTGGGAAGCCATCTGGTCCTGGACTCTTATTTGTTGGGAGATTTTTGATAACCAATTCAATTTCTTCGCTGGTTATTGGTCTGTTCAAGCTTTCTATTTCCTCCTGATTGAGTTTTGGAAGAGTGTGGGTGTTCAGGAATTTGTCCATTTCTTCCAGGCTGTCCAGTTTGTTGGCATATAATTTTTCATAGTATTCCCTGATAATTGTTTGTATCTCTGAGGGATTGGTTGTAATAATTCCATTTTCATTCATGATTTTATCTATTTGGGTCATCTCCCTTTTCTTTTTGAGAAGCCTGGCTAGAGGTTTGTCAATTTTGTTGATTTTTTCAAAAAACCAACTCTTGGTTTCGTGGATCTGCTCTACAGTGTTTTTAGATTCTATATTGGTTATTTCTGCTCTGATCTTTATTATTTCTCTTCTTCTGCTGGGTTTAGGCTGCCTTTGCTGTTCTGCTTCTATTTCCTTTAGGTGTGCTGTTAGATTTTGTATTTGGGACTTTTCTTGTTTCTTGAGATAGGCCTGGATTGCAATGTATTTTCCTCTCAGGACTGCCTTCGCTGCGTCCCAAAGCGTTTGGATTGTTGTATTTTCATTTTCGTTTGTTTCCATATATTTTTTTGATTTCTTCTCTAATTACCTGGTTGACCCACTCATTCGTTAGTAGGGTGTTCTGTAACCTCCATGCTTTTGGAGGTTTTCCAGACTTTTTCCTGTGGTTGATTTCAAGCTTCATAGCATTGTGGTCTGAAAGTATGCATGGTATAATTTCAATTCTTGTAAACTTATGAAGGGCTGTTTTGTGACCCAGTATATGATCTATCTTGGAGAATGTTCCATGTGCACTCGAGAAGAAAGTATATTCTGTTGCTTTGGGATGCAGAGTTCTAAATATATCTGTCAAGTCCATCTGATCTAATGTCTCATTCAGGGCCCTTGTTTCTTTATTGACCGTGTGTCTAGATGATCTATCCATTTCTGTAAGTGGGGTGTTAAAGTCCCCAGCAATTACCACATTCTTATCAATAAGGTTGCTTCTGTTTATGAGTAATTGTTTTATATACTTGGGGGCTCCGGTATTCGGCGCATAGACATTTATAATTGTTAGCTCTTCCTGATGGATAGACCCTGTAACTATTATATAATGTCCTTCTTCATCTCTTGTTACAGCCTTTAATTTAAAGTCTAGTTTGTCTGATATAAGTATGGCTACTCCAGGTTTCTTTTGGCTTCCAGTAGCATGATAAATAGTTCTCCATCCCCTCACTCTCAATCTAAAGGTGTCCTCAGGTCTAAAATGAGTCTCTTGTAGACAGCAAATAGATGGGTCTTGTTTTTTTATCCATTCTGATACCCTATGTCTTTTGGTTGGCGCATTTAATCCATTTACATTCAGTGTTATTATAGAAAGATACGGGTTTAGAGTCATTGTGATGTCTGTCTGTTTTATGCTTGTAGTGATGTCTCTGGTACTTTGTCTCACAGGGTCCCCCTTAGGATCGCTTGTAGGGCTGGTTTAGTGGTGACAAATTCCTTCAGTTTTTGTTTGTTTGGGAAGACCTTTATCTCTCCTTCTATTCTAAATGACAGACTTGCTGGATAAAGGATTCTCGGCTGCATATTTTTTCTGTCTAGCACACTGAAAATCTCGTGCCAATTCTTTCTGGCCTGCCAAGTTTCAAAAGAGAGATCAGTCACGAGTCTTATAGGTCTCCCTTTATATGTGAGGGCACGTTTACCCCTTGCTGCTTTCAGAATTTTCTCTTTATCCTTGTATTTTGCCAGTTTCACTATGCTATGTCGTGCAGAAGATCGATTCAAGTTCCGTCTGAAGGGAGTTCTCTGTGCCTCTTGGATTTCAATGCCTTTTTCCTTCCCCAGTTCAGGGAAGTTCTCAGCTATTATTTCTTCAAGTACCCCTTCAGCACCTTTCCCTCTCTCTTCCTCCTCTGGGATACCAATTATGCGTATATTATTTCTTTTTAGTGTATCACTTAGTTCTCTAATTTTCCCCTCATACTCCTGGATTTTTTTATCTCTCTTTTTCTCAGCTTCCTCTTTTTCCATAACTTTATCTTCTAGTTCACCTATTCTCTCCTCTGCCTCTTCCATCCGAGCCGTGGTGGTTTGCATTTTGTTTTCCATTTCCTTTAAAGCGTTTTTCAGCTCCTCGTGACTGTTCCTTAGTCCCTTGATCTCTGTAGCAAGAGATTCTCTGCTGTCCTGTATACTGTTTTCCAGCCCAGCGATTAATTTTATGACTATTATTCTAAATTCACTTTCTGTTATATTATTTAAATCCTTTTTGATCAGCTCATTAGCTGTTGTTATTTCCTGGAGATTCTTCTGAGGGGAATTCTTCCGCTTGGTCATTTTGGATAGTCCCTGGTGTGGTGAGGACCTGCAGGGCACTTCCCCTGTGCTGTGGTGTATAACTGGAGTTGGTGGGCGGGGCCGCAGTCAGTCCTGATGTCTGCCCCCAGCCCACCGCTGGGGCCACAGTCAGACTGGTGTGTGCCTTCTCTTCCCCTCTCCTAGGGGCGGGATTCACTGTGGGGTGGCGTGGCCCGTCTGGGCTACTTGCACACTGCCAGGCTTGTGATGCTGGGGTCTGGCATATTAGCTGGGGTGGGTAGGCAAGGTGCACAGCGGCAGGGGGGCAGGCTTAGCTCGCTTCTCCTTAGGTGATCCACTTCAGGAGGGGCCCTGTGGCAGCGGGAGGGAGTCAGATCCGCTGCCGGAGGTTTGGCTCCGCAGAAGCACAGAGTTGGGTGTTTGCGCAGAGCGAGCAATTTCCCTGGCCGGAACCGGTTCCCTTTGGGATTTTGGCTGGGGGATGGGCGGGGGAGATGGCGCTGGCGGGCGCCTTTGTTCCCCACCAAACTGAGCTCTGTCGTCCGGGGGCTCAGCAGCTCTCCCTCCCTTTGTCCTCCAGCCTTCCCGCTTTCCGAGCAGAGCTGTTAACTTATGACCTCCCAGACGCTAAGTCGTGCTTGCTGTCGGAACACAGTCCGTCAGGCCCCTCCGCTTTTGCCAGCCACACTCGGGGGCTCTGCTTGGCCGGCGAGCCGCCCCTCCGCCCCGGCTCCCTCCCGCCAGTCCGTGGAGCGCGCGCACCGCCTCGCCGCCCTTCCTACCCTCTTCCGTGGGCCTCTCGTCTGCGCTTGGGTCTGGCGACTCTGTTCTGCTAATCCTCTGGCTGTTTTCTGGGTTATTTAGGCAAGTGTAGGTGGAATCTAAGTGATCAGCAGGACGCGCGGTGAGCCCAGCGTCCTCCTACACCGCCATCTTCCCTCCCACCCCCAAAGATATTTTAAAATGAAAACAAGAAGTAAGGTTTCCTTTTCCTTTCTTCTTGGTATTTGTTGAAGTTCTTGCATAAATGGATTTTCAGCTTCCATCAGATTTGAAAAAAGCTTTACCCATTACCACAAAACAAGTCTCAAGAAATTAAAAAAGATTGAAGTCATACCATGCATCTTTTACAACCCCAATGCTATGAAACTAGAAATCAATCACAGGAAAAAATCTGGAGAGAACACGAATACATGGAGGTTAAACAATATGCTATTAAACAACCAAGAAATAAAAAAGGAAATAAAAAAAATATATGGAGACAAATTAAAATGAACACACAAAGGTCCAAGTCTTTGGGATGCAGCAAAAGCAGTTCTAAGAGGGAAGTTTATAGTAATATAGGCCTACCTCAATAAGCAAGAAAAATGTCAAATAAAAAACCTAGACTTACACATAAAAGGCCAAGAAACAGAACAACGAACAAAAACTACCAACAAACTAAAAGACAGGCTACTGAATGGGAGAAGATAATTAAAAATGACATATCTGATAAAGGGTTAGTACCCAAAATATATAAAGAACTGGTATAACTCTACACCAATCATTGTCATTGTCATCATCATCATCATCATCCAGTTAAAACATGGGCAAAAAAAAGTATGGAAAGAGCCCAAAGGTCCATTCAGAGGAATGGATGAAGAATATGTGAGATATATTTGTGTGTATGTATATACATATATATATATATAATGGAATATCGGCAATTAAAAAAAAAGGAAATCTTGCCATTTGCAACAATGTGAGGGGAACTGGTGTGTATTATGCTAAGCAAAATTAGCCAATCAGAGAAAGTCAAATATCATATGACTTCATTCATATGTGGAATTTAAGATACAAAACAGATGAACATAAGGGAAGGGAAGCAAAAATAATATAAAAATAAGGAGGGGACAAAACATAAGAGACTCTTAAATATAGAGAACAGATTGAGAGAACAAATGGAGAGAACAGACTTAGGGTTACTGGAGGGGTTTTGGGTGGGGAGATGGGTAAATAGGCAAAGGGGATTAAGGAAGACGCTTGGATGAGCACTGGATGTTATATGTAGGGGATGAATCACTGGATTCTACCCCTGAAATCATTATTGCACTATATGCTATCTAACTTGGATATAATTAAAATAAATAAACAAACAAATAAATAGCCAGAAGACATGAATAGGTATTTCTTGAAAAAAAAACATACAGATAGCCAACAGACAAATGAAAAGATGTTCAGCATTGCTAACCATCAGGGAAATGCAAATCAAAACCACAATCACCTCACACCTGTCAGAATGGCTAAAATAAAATACACAAGAAACAACAAGTGTTAGTGAGGATGTGAAGAAAAAGGAACCTTGTGAACTGTTGGTGTGAATGCAAACTGGTTCAGCTACTGTGGAAAACTGTATGGAGTTTCCTGAAAAAATTAAAAATAGAATTACCCTATTATCCAGTAATTCCACTACTATTTACCCAAGGAATACAAAAACACTAATTCTAAGGGATATATGCACCATGTTTATTTCAGCATCATTTACAATAGCCAAATTATCGAAGCAGTCCAAGTGTACATCAACAAGATGAATAGATAAAGAAGATGTACACACACACACACACACACACAATGAAATATTACTCAGCCATAAAAAAGGATGACACTTTGCTCTTTGCAACAACATTGATGAAGCTAGAAAGTATTAAGCTAATTGAAATAAGTCAGTCAGAGTAAGACAAATATCATATGTTTCACACATATATGGAATTTATGAAACAAAACAGAGAAAAAAGGAGATAAACAAAAACCAGACTCTTGAATTTAGAGAACAAATTGATGGTTACAAGAGGGGAAGTGGGTGGGAGGATGGGTGAAATAGTGGTGGAGATTAAGGGTACATTTATCATAATGAGCACTGAGGACATGTATAGAATCATTGAATCACTATATTGTATACTTGAAACTAATATATTAACTATATTGAATTTTTTTAATTTGGCCATTGTTTTTTCAACTATTTTTCAATCTCTCCCCCTCCACTTCTTTCCTCTGGTACTCCAATTATAGATATGTTAGATTACTTATTATTGTCCAATAAGTAATTGATGGTCTTTTGACTCCTTTTCAGTCATTTTTTTTCTCTCTTGTGCTTCCCTCTGGGTCCATTGCTATATCTTTAAGCTAACTAATTTCTTTCTGCAGGAGTTAATCTGCTGTTAATCTCATACAGTGTATGTGTTCATTTCAGACATTGGATTTCAGTTTTGTATGTTCCATTTATGTCTCTTAAGTGTATCATTCATTTCTCTTCTCATAATTTTTTTCTTTAGATCATTGAAAATACTTTTTATAGTAGGTATTTTAAAGTTCTTGTGTGCTGATTACATCATCTGTGTCAGTCCTGAGTTCATTTGTTGAAATTTGTTTGTATCAATTGCACCTGTTTGTATCAATTGCAAATTTTACATTGTTGGATCCTGGATTTTATTGTATTCCTTTAAAGAGAATTGTACTTTGTTTTTGTGAGCAGTTAAGTTTCCTACAGAAGTTTTTATAGGTTGGTTTTAAAGCTTTTTTCAGGTGGGTATAAGGCAGCCTTTATTGTAGTGTTACTTTAACCCCACTCCTAAGGTGTGACTCTTCTGAATCTTCCGGGGTCTTGGCCCAGAAATATTATAAAGTCTCTCCATCTGCCTGGGTGAGTTTTTTTGTGTTGATACACTACTTTCTGGTGGTTCTCATGCTTCTGTAATTTAATTTTATACACGCACTAGTTGATTCTCAGACTGGCAGGAAGTCCCACACATCTCTGAAGCACTCTTTCTTTGTAGCCCTTCCCTTTTAGTACTCTGCTGTTTTGTCTTCCCACACTATGGTCTTTTTCTTTCAATTCATTTAGTCCTCTGGGATCTCTTTAGGATCCATTTCCTTGTGCTGCAGGCTGGACATTGCCTCCAGAAAGGAAGCTGAGACAATTGTAGGACTTACCTTGTTTGATTCTCTTCCCACACAGTCTATTGTTCAATCTTTGAACAAAATCTTCTACTTATTTGGTTTGTTTTCTAGTTTTATTACAAGACGATAATTCCTACAGCAGTTTATCTTTGGTGGGGTAGAGGCAGATGTTCTGGATAATTTTTTATTGTCAGTATTATATTGTTTTAAAAAAGAAAGCCTCGGGGCGCCTGGGTGGCTCAGTCGGTTGAGGGCCGACTTCGGCTTAGGTCATGATCTCGCGGTCCGTGAGTTCGAGCCCCGCGTCGGGCTCTGTGCTGACAGCTCAGAGCCTGGAGCCTGTTTCAGATTCTGTGTCCCCCTCTCGCTGACCCTCCCCGTTCATGTTCTGTCTCTGACTCAAAAATAAACAAAACGTTAAAAAAAATAAAAAAAAAAGAAAGCCTCAGTTACATTTTAAGTTGAATAGCATTCAATGTCCAGGATATTTTGTAATAAATTCAAGGTCGAAATAAAAATAATAATTATAATACTTGGAACCAAGTGTGAGTACTTGGCAACCTATAAGGGATGTTGAGGAGCTTAATTGTTGTTTGTACATCCTGTGAAAATAAAACTTTCATACTGAAGTGTAGTTACGGCTAATAAGGATATGGTAAGAATAAAGATAAGGAAAGGCCCATCAGAGACAACAGAGAGTAACCATAATTAGAGGGCAAAAACTTGATGACTTCTTTCCTTTAAAGAAATGACAAAAGGACAAGTTAGATGATGAAGTAGGAGGAAATGCAAAGACAAAAGAGAATTTGTGAATAACAGGAACTTCAAAAGCAACAACAAAGTTAAATCTATCTTTGTGGCTTAGGGAACACTGTGAAATTCAACATGCAGGAGACAAGTTCTCAGGACCAGGGGTTCTGGGTTCCACATTGCTGCTTACTTTGAAGAAATAACTAAATCTGGGAGAATCAGTCACCTTCTGCAGTCAGGATACAACAAAATGAGCCTCATCCCATGAGGATTGCCATGTGCAATTGGATGCAGTTTCCTTATACAAGGAAAATTAGAAAAATAAAATTATTTTCTGTAACAGTGACTTTACCTTTGGCTTCCAAAACAAGTGTTTTAAATCTGAACTTGTGCTAACAAAAATGGGTAGATTTTTCCTTATACTCAATCACAGAGGCCAATCAGTCCCTGAACATCTACCTGATTCTTTTGTTTCATTAGTGATTATACTTAATGTGCTATTTCACAGCACTTCTTTGAACAGTTTTCTGTGGAGTTAAAGTAAGCAGTCACCTAAAGCATCTGATCTGAGGATACTAGGAAGGGTCATCTGCCTGAAATGCGACTTCCACATGTTTGCTGCAAAGCCAAAAGTTCCATCGTGTGATGCCTCCAAGAAGGGATATGCCACAAGCTGGCTTCCCTGTCCTGGTAATATATTAGCTTACTTTCCTCATGACAAATTACTGAGAACAGGCCATGGAGAAATACCAATGGGTGGGTGGTAATGAAAGAAGTACAACTTTCATAAATAGTTTCTGGAGCAGACAAGGGTGGAGGGTTTGAAAACTTAGGGTTAGAAGGTATTACAGCAGGAAATTGAAATGAGGAGGTGAAGGGAAAGCAAACACAAATTCTACCCATCTGTTTGCTTGGGGCGGGCCCTTGGTCCAATGTCTCATTCTTAATTACTGGCTTGCATTCCCAGATTTCAATCCACCTTATGGCTCCATTAATCCACCTGGCATCCTGGCCAAAGGCATCATGAAGTAAGCCAGAGCATGTCCCATGCTACCTACCTGGTTGTACAAACATTGTATGGGTACAACCCTGCCTCTCTCCCAGATCCCACACAAAAATAACAAACGGCCAACCATACAGTAAGACAAGCCTTTATCACACACTAAAGGAGCATTCACTTCAGAGCATTGTTTTCTTACTCTGACCTTAACTTTCCCTGACCACTCAACTTTATGTCATCTTGTAAGTGTTCCTGTCAGTAATACGTTGGAGGGTTTATATTGCTTGATGGCTTCAGAAAGTGCTAGGTGAGGTTCATGACCAGTTTATTTCTCTAGATCTTTCCTTCTCTCACCCTACATTCTTTGGACTCTGAGTCAGTCAGTTTTTGGTACAGCTATGTCATAGGCATATTGGCTTTTCCTGTGTTATGTAGTGTGACAACAGAGGTGTGGCCAGTTAGGTTATGGCCTGTTTTTTCAAAAGGCCTTTGCTCTTATATGAGCATGTTCACTACATTCTGACCCACACCCTAACCTCAGATGGAGTAGCATAATAATTATGTCACAAAAATAGCAAAAAGCATTGATTATATTTGGGGGCAGGACTAGGAGTGGATTGTAGAAAATGCTTTGTCACTCTGAATAGAGGGCTTTCAGGTAGTTTGGATGATTACTGTGAAGATTTTTTTAAAAATCACAACCTGAGAGCAGACATATGAAAAATAGCTACATATTAGCCAAATAATAGAAGCGGTATTTAAGACCCAAATGTTTATAGTCATTGGCCAGACACGAAATTGCTGAGCTCCCAAGTGTTAAGATCATCAGTTAATGTAGGTAAGTGTTGAGGTTTGAGTTAGCATTTTATATTGAGCTGTAGTGTGTAAACACTAATAAAATACTACTGCCATAATTTGAACCATGTCTGTTACCTAACAGGATGTGTTCACATCCACTAATATACCACCTAATATTGCATGGTGTTGTTCGTTGTTATTGTTTTCTATATGTTAATCTCTCTTCAACTTGTGGTTTGTTGTTAAAACATCTTTCCAGCTCAATCTTCCTTCACTTTTTTCCTTCCTCCTTGCATCTAACATACTGTCAGAATAAAATTTCCAAAACACCATCTTGCAAATGTCCTCCCCCTTCTCAAAAACATAAAGATTTCTAATTACCTATTGGTTAAGTACAAGTCACATAACTGGCCACTTTTGGATAAGAACTTGTGACCACTGTGGAGAACAAAGCAAACTTCCATCACTGGAATTGTCTGGAGGATATATCTCTGCTGTAAAATGTACTAGAGCTGGCATTCATTTCTTCTACCATCATTTTCTCACTGTTACATCCCTCCTTATCAGAGAAGCTATCCAGGCTGTGGGCCTGAATGAACTGACCCTGAATACCAGAGTTTCTTGTCCCAGAAATTAGATCCACCAGATTAGTTAGATCATCTCTCCCAAACATTTAGAAGTGGGCTCAGAAACCACAGTTAGTCTATACTGACTCTTCAACTGAGCTCTGGGCAGCCATGTTTGCAACCAATGCATTACATAGCACAAAGAACTGTTTCCAGAGAGAAGAGAATAAGGCAGGCATCAAAAAGTCAATAAGAGAAATAGCAATAATTTGGTGTTAAGTTAGTACTTGAATAGGATGCTTAGACCCCTCTAGGAATCATAAAAATGCAAAATGATACAACGATAATTTCTGCCAATCAGATTAACAGATAAAAAAATGGAATACATGAAGTGAAGATGGTGGAAAGACAGAGAGAGCAGCACCTGATCACCTTGCTGCTGGAAGCTTTCTTGCTGCCTCCTGGGGCTGCTAGAAGCTTGTGGGCACATGTCTACTTGGGCATGGTTCCCTGCTGTTCTAGGCTTAGACTCAGAGTTATAGGACTCGGACTTCACTCTGGTGTTCAGCCATTGTTCTCTAAAGCACAGAGATAATGGGTGACTGTACTGGACCTGAGCCTGGTGCTCCACAGACCCGTGGCATTGTGCTGACTCTCCCTAAAACTTAGGCAGAGCCACTCTGGTCCAGCCTAGCAGACCTTTCCAAATTTGCATCTAGGGGTAGGAGTTAAAGTCTCAATCCCCAAGGAGGTCTAGCACCTGTACAAACAGAGCCATTGTCTCCATAGTTCAGCTGACCAAAGTTTTAGGGAATAATTATTTAGTGCTCATGTTGAATTCAAACTTCTAAAATAGAAATCTTAACGTCAGCCCACTGCCAAAAAATAACACTGTTCCACCTTCCCCTAGTCAGATAAAGATAACTCCAGCTGTTCATGCAACCAAATCAACAATAAGAAACTTTCATATCATTCTGGGTTCCTCCTTCTCAGATTTATTCATACTTGACTATTAGGATATTCTTCAAGATAATACTTAAATATCCAACTGCTGCTCCTATCTGACCCGCTGGTGGAAGCTGCTGTCATGTCTCACCTGGGCTATCCTGTGGCCTCCTGGCTGCCCCCTCCTGCCCCTACAAAGCAGACAAATTAGGCCAGACTACCACCTGCTCACATCCAGCATTAATGTCCATTACATTCAGGTGAGGAGCCATAGACTTACCAGGCATAAAGGTCCATGTGGCTTCTGTGTTGCTTCCACTCCAGCAGACTGGATCCTACTGGTCCCTGGAGACACAAGGCACAGCCTTATCTCAGGGCTTTCACACTGGCTGTTTCTTCTGCCTGGAATGCCCTTCCTCAGAAACCCACATGGCTGACCCCTTTCCTCTTCTAAGACTTGGTTTCAGTCTGATCTACCATTGAGGCCTACCTTGACCTCTCACTCTCCTCAATGCCTCTACCCCCTCCCCATGCCCTGCTTAGCTGCCTGTCCTTTAATGGCAAGAGAAGATGGGAAATTAGGTATCTGATTTTTTTCAGTTCCCACAGTGGGGGATTCTTCAAATAGAGAAAGGGTTTCAAAAGCTAGGCAGCCAAAGAATCCCAACAAATATCTGCAACAGATAGGTTTCTGTTATGAGAAACAATTCTTGTCTGACATAGAAACAAATTTGGGATCATTTTTAAAGGGTAATCTGTTGGGAAATGAGCTTTTAAGGAAAGTGTCCTACTATGATGGGACAGTATTCATTTTGTAGTCTGCCAATGGAATATGCCATCTCCACAGGAACTTTCCAAAATAGCTCTGGGTGGTAGAGGGATGTTTGCCAGGTGATTGGATTTGGTGGACCTTCTGTAGGGGCTGTAGTGTGGAGCAAGCATTGTTGAACCTAAGGAAGGGGATGCTCTAGAACTCTGGCCAGGTTGGCTTCAGGTTAGGGAGGAAAGAAAATGATAGAACCCGGGGAGGCATTCAGAAGGCAGACAGGTGGGTAGATGGTTTGGATGTGTGTGGGAGATGAGGACAATGAGGAGTTTTGTGGGCTTCATAGGCAGACTCTCTTTTAGTTCCTTAGCCACTTTCAACAGACCAAATAGGGGGTTAAATGCCCTTGGCAGCCCGGCCCCCACCTACATCTCATACCTCCCCATCCCAGCCAACCTGGCTCACCTACTGACTGCTCCCAGATAGGTCAGAAACATTCCTATTCTTAGGCCTTCAAATTTTCATCCCTGCCCAGCTTCCACCTCACCTTCTTATTCCTTGTCTTCCTTCAGAGTCCAGCTCACTGCCAATTCCTCAATCTCATGTCTCCAGACTATCTTCTCCAAAGTTGTCACTCACCAGTCGACCAGCTCTGGGACCTGACTTTGATTCAAGTTGGGTCTGTTCCACATTTGTTGCCCCCACTCTCTGCTTTCTACCCCACCCACTTTGTCAAGACCTGTCACCAAGAATCTGCAGTTTGGGATGGGGGGGGGCATATGTCAACAGGCATATTCAAGCAGGTAGTGAGTTCTGTAGTGGAGAGAACCCAAAAGGATGAGGTCACTTCACCTAGATAGTAGGAAGGTGTTCAAGGAGGGACATCTACCTGAAGGAGGGTCCTACTTGAGTATTAAAGAATAAATTTCAAGACAGATTTGGAGTTGTTCACAGATTGGATATGGCCAATGAAGGACTGGAAGGGTGCTGGAAATACATCTCAAACACCAATGAGGAGAGAAGGGAAGAGATCCCCATTTTCTGTGCCTGTGCCTGTCTCCTTGTGAGTCTGTGTGCCTCTCCTACCCAGCAGAGTGTGGCCATGGTCATAAATATTTGCTGGACTAATCTATGATTTATTTCTATAAACACACTTTTAACTTTAAATCTATGGCCTAGTAACCCTTTGCAGGAAATTGATATTGTAATGATGTGTTTGGAAGGGTTTTTTTAACTTAAATTCGTATATTAAAATGATTCTTTTCTTTTTTCTTACTTTTTTTCCCAACTGGTTGTTTTCTTGCCTTCTATCCTCTATGACTTATGTCTGCTTCCACTTAGATTTGACCTAGTACCACTTCTTTCTGTACATTTCCTAAATAAACTCAAGAAGAAGCAGTGCTAAGATTATGGACCTATTTGAAAACTACCCTGAATACACCCCTTAGTGAGGCTGACATTAGGCTAGTGAATATCCATTCAGCTAAATGGACTGTAAAGTATTAACATAATTCAGTAGTCATAGATATCTTGCTGTGGCTTCAATCCTTCCAGTCACTCTTCTTCTCCCCATGACCCACCCACTAAAGGGAGGACGTTTGGCCCACAGGTCAACTCTGTAAGATGGGACATCAGGCCGTCATCCATTCTGATTGGTCAATGCCAATGCTGTGCTGGTTGTTAAATAATTTGAATAGCCCCCCTGCTCATTTAAACGTCATTTTCTCCTAAAATTTAAAGCTTTTTTTAGTTTCATACTTTTCTCTGTCAATCATACTAAAGTGTTGACTAAATATCCGTTCAGATGTAAATAAAACAAACAAAAACTTCTTGGTTTGAACTTCTCAGACAAGCCACTGCTCTCCATAGCTCCATGCAGGGGCAGAGCCAAGCTGGTGTGTCCCATAGTGTGTAGATACAGAACTGCCCTGATGAGGGTGGCAGAGGGCATGGACTGGACATCTAGTAATGGGCACCATCAGTTTGAGTTCATCCTTGCATGAAGGAACATCGGTTTGGGATTAGAAAAACCTCCTTGGCATCAATTCTGAGAAGCCCCTCCTTTGTGTCTCCAAAGCAAGGCCTCAACCTCCCTAATTCTTCCAGACACCCCATTTACCTGGGACATTTTCAGTTAACACCTGTCCTCTTGGCTCAATTATTGATAATGTCACTCTCAGTCTAAAAAGTATCCCCCTTATGAGGAAAATTTTATAGTCCCCCTATGTATTCTTCACTGCTTTTCTGGAGTCTGGAGGAGACAGTTACTGCTGGTGTGGTAAAGTTCCATGAAAGTCAAATGAAAGAATTTATTTCAAACCCTTGATTCATCACACTGACCTTGAGGGTGCATAAGATTGTTTACCTAGGCTCCTGCAGGATCACAGAAGCATTGAATGGCTTCTATGGTGGGAGATTTCTGATGATCCATGCTCACCATCATAGATTAGAAACTTTGAAACCCCGGTTCTTTGCCTATTGTTGACAATACCAAGCACTCCCCTCCCTAACACTTATGAACCGATTCCCTAATGCCACCAGTAGTGAAATGCAAAAACAAACAAACAGGTAGTTTTACAAATTTTTACTTTCTGAAAAAAAGCACATTGATAAACTGGAGAAGAGATAAAAAGAAAAAATATGTTAATAATCACTTATAATTCACATTCGATTAACACAGTTCGCCTCCATATTCCCAAAGTCACTGTCACAAGAGAATAATTGGAGTGCTTATTTACAGACTGAAAAAGACTAAACATTACATTGCATTCAAATGCAATGCATTAACACTGATTGAATCATGGATCAAAAAAGAAAAAAAAAGTAGAGTTTTGGGGAGGACATTTTGAATATGACTAGATAACTGATCTTGTGGGTTTATCGTTAATTTATTAGAGCTGATGATAGAACAAAAAATTAATGTGTGCACACACAGAGAAATAAAGTAAAAGAAGGCAAAAATTTTTTTTAAATATAATTTGTTGCAAATTGGCTAACATATGGTGTCTACAGAGTGCTCTTGGTTTTGGGGGTAGATTCCCATGGTTCATCCCTTATATACAACCCCCAGTGCTCATCCCAACAAGCGTCCTCCTCAATGCCCATCACCTATTTTCCCCTCTCTGCCCCCCCATCAACCCTCATTTTGTTCTCTGTATTTAACAGTCTCTTATGGTTTGCCTCCCTCCCTCTCTGGTTGTTAACTATTTTTTCCCCTTCCTTTTCCCCATGGTCTTCTGTTAAGTTTCCCAAGTTCCACATATGAGTGAAAACATATGATATCTGTCTTTCTCTCACTGACTTATTTCACCTAGCATAATACCTTCCACTCCCATCCACGTTGCTGCAAATGGCAGGATTTCATTCTTTCTCATTGCCAACTAGTATTCCATTGTATATATAAACCACAACTTCTTGATGGACATTTAGGCTCTTTCCATAATTTGACTATTGTTGCTATAAACATTGGGGTACAAGTGCCCCTATGTATCAGCACTCCTGTATCTTTTGGATAAATTCCTAGTAGTGCTAAGCCTGGGTCGTAGGGTAGTTCTGTTTTTAATTTTTTGAGGAACCTCCACACTGTTTTCCAGAGCAAGTGCAACAGTTTTCATTTCCACCAACAGTGCAATAGGGTTCCCATTTCACCACATCCTTGCAGCATCTATAGTCTCCTGATTTGTTCATTTTAGCCGCTCTGACCAGCATGAGGTGGTATCTCAGTGTGGTTTTTATCTGTATTTCCCTGATGAGGAGTGATGTTGAGCATCTTTTCGCATGTCTGTTTGCCATCTGGATGTCTTCTTTGGAAAAGTGTCTATGCATGTCTCCTGCCCACTTCTTGTTGGGTGTGGAGTTTAAGTTCTTTATAGATTTTGGATACTAACCCTTTATCCGATATGGCATTTGTAAATATCTTTTCCCATTCCGTCGGTTGCCTTTAGTTTTGTTGTTTCCTTTCCAGTGCAGAAGCTTTTTATCTTCATGAAGTTCCAATAGTTCATTTTTGCTTTCAATTTTCTTGCCTTTGGAGACATGTCAAGCAAGAAATAGCTGCAGTTGAGGTCAAAGAAGTCAAAGAGACTGTTTTTCCCTCTAGGGTTTTGATGGTTTCCGGTCTCACATTTAGGTGTTTCATATATTTGAGCTTATTTTTGTATATGGTGTAAGAAAATGGTCCAGTTCCATTCTTCCGCATGTTGCTGTCCAGTTCTCCCAGCACCATTTGTTAAAGAGACTGTCTTTTTTCCATTGGATACTCCTTCCTGCTTTGTCAAAGATTAGTTGGCCATAGATTTGTGGGTCCAATTCAGGAGTCTCTATTCTATTCCATCGGTCCATGTGTCTGTTTCTGTGCCAATACCATACTGTCTTGATAATTACAGCTCTGTAGTAGAGGCTAAAGTCCGAGATTGTGATACCTCCTGCTTTGATTTTCTTTTCCAACATTACTTTGGCTATTTGGGGTCTTTTGTAGTTCCACACAAATTTTACAATTGTTTGTTCTAGCTTTGAGAAGAATGCCAGTGCAGTTTTGATTGGGAATGCATTTATAGATTGCTTTGGGTAGTATTGACATTTTAACAATATTTGTTCTTCCAATCCATGAGCATGAAATGTTTTTCCATTTCTTTGTATCTTCTTCAATTTCCTTCATAAGTTTTATATAGTTTTCAGCATACATATCTTTAAGATCTTTGGTTAGGTTTATTCCTAGGTTTTCTATGATTCTTAGTGCAATTGTAAATGGGATCAATTTCCTGATTAATCTTTCTGTTGCTTCATTATTGGTGTATGGAAATGCAACAAATTTCTGTACGTTGATTTTGTACCCTGGAACTTTTCTGAATTCATGTATCAGTTGTAGCAGCCTTTTGGTGGAATCTTTCAAGTTTTCCATGTAGAGTACCATGTCATCTCTGAAAAGTGAAAGTTTGACTTCTTCTTTGCCAATTTTGATGCCTTTTATTTCATTTTGTTGTCTGATTGCTGAGGCTAGGACCTCCAACACTATGTTAAACAACAGTGGTGAGAGTGGACATACCTGTCATGTTCCTGATCTCAGGGGGAAAGCTCTCAGCTTTTCCCCATTGAGGATGATATTAGCTGTGGGCTTTTCATATATGGCTTTTATGATGTTTAGGTATGTTCCTTCTATCCTGACTTTCTTGAGGGTTTTTATTAAGAAAGACGCTGTATTTTGTCAAATGCTTTTTCTGCATCTATTGATGGGCTCATATGGTTCTTATCTTTTCTTTTATTAATGTTATGTATCACATTGATTTGCAAATATTGAACCAGCCCTGCAGCCCAGAAATCCCATTTGATCATGGTGAATAATTCTTTTTATACGCTCTTGAATTCGATTTTCTAGTATCCTGTTGAGGAATCCCATTTGAATCCTATTTGATCATGGTGAAATAATTATTTTTATGTGCTTTTGAATTCGATTTGCTAGTATCATGTTGAGAATTTTTGAATCCATGTTCATCAGAGATATTGGTCTGTAGTTCTCCTTTTGTGGGGTCCCTTTCTGGTTTGGCAATCAAGGTAATGCTCTCTTCATGGGATGAGTCTGGAAGCTTTCCTTCCATTTCTACTTTTTGGAACACCTTGAGAAGGATAGGTATTAAGTCTGCTTTAAATGTTTGGTAGAATTCCCCAGAGAAGCCATCTGGCCCAGCAGTCTTATTTGTTGGGAGATTTTTGATAATTGATTCAATTTCTTCACTAGTTATGGGTTTGTTCAAAATTTCTATTTCTTCCCATCTGAGTTTTGGTAGTGTGTGGGTGTCTAGGAATTTGTCCATTTCTTCCAGATTGTCCAGTTGTTGGCATATAATTTTTCATAGTAGTCTCTGATAATTGTTTTTATTTCTGTGCTGTTTGTGATCTATCCTTTTTCATTCGTGATTTTATCCATTTGGGTCCTCTCTCTTTTCTTTTTGAGAAGCCTGGCTAGGGGTTTATCAATTTTATTTATTTTTTCAAAAAAAACCCAGCTCTTAGATTCGTTTATGTGTTATACTGGTTTTTTTTTATTCTATATTGTATATTTCTGCTCTGATCTTTATTATTTCTCTTCTTCTGCTGGCGGTGGGATTTCTTTGCTGTTCTGCTTCTAGTTCCTTTAGTGTGCTGTTATAGTTTGTATTTGGGATTTTTTTTGTTTCTTTAGATAGGCCTGGATTGCAATGTATTTTCCTCTTAGGACTGCCTTTGCTGCATCCCAAAGGGATCTCATGCTTTCATTTTTATTTTTTTCCTATATATTTTTTTAAATTTCTTCTTTAATTGCCTGGTTGACCCATTCATTCTTTAGTAGGATGTTCTTTGACATCCATGCATTTGGAGGTTTTCCAGACTTTTTCTTGTGGTTCAAGTTTCATAGCATTGTGATCTGAAAATATGTATAGTATGATCTGAATTCTTTTATATTTATTGAGGGTTGTTTTGTGACCCAGTATGTGATCTATCCTGAAGAATGTACCATGTGCATTCCTTCTATAAGAATGTGTACTTTGGGGCGCCTGGGTGGCGCAGTTGGTTAAGCGTCCGACTTCAGCCAGGTCACGATCTCGCGGTCCGTGAGTTCGAGCCCCGCATCGGGCTCTGGGCTGATGGCTCAGAGCCTGGAGCCTGTTTCCGATTCTGTGTCTCCCTCTCTCTCTGCCCCTCCCCCGTTCATGCTCTGTCTCTCTCTGTCCCAAAAATAAATAAACGTTGAAAAAAAAAATTTAAAAAGAATGTGTACTTTGCTGCTTTTGGATGAAAAGTTCTGAATATATCTGTCAAGTCCATCTGGTGCAGTGTGTCATTCAGGGCCATTGTTTCTTTATTGATTTTCTGCATAGATGATCTGTCCAGTGTTGTAAATGGAGTGTTAAAGTCACCTGCAATTACCGTATTCTTATCAGTAAATTGCTTCTGTTTGTGATTAATTGTTTTATATATTTGGGTGCTTTCAAATTGGGTACATATACATTTATAATTGTTACCTCTTCTTGTGTATAGACCCCTGGAATTATGATGTAATGCCCTTCTTCATCTCTTTTTACAGCCTTATTTTAAAATGTAGTTCATCTGATATAAGTATTGGTACTCAGGTTTCTTTTGACTTCCAGTAGCATGGTGGATGGTTCTCCATCCCCTCACTTTCAATCTGAAGGTTTCCTCAGGTCTAAAATGGGTGTCTTGCAGACAACATATAAATGGATCTTGTTTTTTTTATCCATTTTAATCTCTATGTCTTTTGATTGGAGCATTTAGTCCATTTACATTCAACATTATTATTGAAAGATATGGGTTTAATGTCATTGTGTTATCTGTAGGTTTCATGCTTGCAGTGATGTCTTTGGTCCTTTGTAGTCTTTGCAGCATTCCACTCAGAGTCCCTCTTAGGATCTCTTGTAGGGCTGGTTTAGTGGTCATGAGCTCCTTCAGTTTTTGTTTGTCTGGGAAACTCTTTATCTCTCCTTCTATTCTGAATGACAGCCTTGCTGGATAAATGATTCTTGACTGAATATATTTCCTATTCAGCACATTAAATATTTACTACCACCTCCCTTCTGGCCTGCCAAGCTTCAGTGGACACGTCTATTACTACCCTTATGTGTCTACCCTTGTAGGTTAAGGACTGTTTCTCCCTAGCTGCTTTCAGTATTCTCTCTTTATCTTAGTATTTTGCCAGTTTCACTATGATATATCGTGGAGAAGACCTATTCCTGTTATGTCTGAAGGGAGTTCTCTGTGCCTCCTGGATTTGGATGTCTGCTTCCTTCCCCAGATTTGGGAAAATCTCTGCTATAATTTGTTCAAGTAAACCTTCTGCCCCCTTCTGTCTCTTCTTTTGGAACTTTGGGTATTATCATATGGGTATTACTACATTTCATCGAATCACTTATTTTTCTAATTCTCCCCTCGTGGTCTAGTACTTTCTTATCTCTTTTTCTTGGCTTCATCATTTTCCATAATTTTATCTTCTGTTTCACTTGTTCTCCCCTCTGCTTCTTCCCTCCTTGCTGTCACTGCATCTAGTTTATTTTGCACTTCATTTACAATATTTCTTGTCATGACTACTTTTTAGTTCCTTGGTCTCTGCAGCAATAGATTCTCTGTTGTCTTCTATGCTTTTTTTTTAAAATTTTTTTAACGTTTATTTATTTTTGAGACAGAGAGAGACACAACACGAACAGGGGAGGGTCAGAGAGAGAGGAAGACACAGAATCTGAAGCAGGATCCAGGCTCTGAGCTGTCAGCACAGAGCCTGATGTGGGGCTCGAACTCACGGACTGTGAGATAATGACCTGAGCTGAAGTCGGACACGTAACCGACTGAGCCACCCAGGTGCCCCTGCTATGCTTTTTTCAAGCTGAATGATTAATCTTGTGACTATTATTCTAAATTCTTGATCAGATATATTGTTTATATCTGTTTTGAGCAATCCTTTAGTTGTCATTTCTTCCTGGAATTTACTTTGAGGATAATTCTTCCATTTCGTCATTTTGGCTAGTTTTCTGTCCCTTATGTGTTTTAAAATCATGTTATGTGTCCTGTACCTGCAAGCACTACTATATTAAAAAGGGGTCATGCACCGTCCAGAGCCTGACCCTTCAGGAGGTGTTTTTGGAGTGTGCCACATGCTCTCTGTTGTGGCTCTGGTTGCTTTATGTCCCTACTTGTAGTGATGTTTTGGACCTTCCACCATGGGTGCTTTGATTTGTTTGTTGAAGGAACCCAGGAAAAAAATTTAAAAAGAGGGCGTGGCAGTGGTGGAAGAAGCTTTATCCCATACAAAGAGAGAAATGACAGGGGTGGGGAAAAAAGAAAAGAAAAGAAAATTGGCCAGGCAGAGAAACTATACGGCTTAATCCAGAGAGTGAGAGGAAGATAAAGAAGGAGATACAGAACAGGTTGAAAGAGAATAGATGAAATATGTCTGCTTAAACAAACTAATAACCAGAATAACCAGACTAGAGAAGGGAAGAAATAAGAGGAAGAAAAGGAAGAGAAAAACGTATATATATACACACATATATACATACACATATATGTATATACTCATATATACATATACATGTATACATATATATGTATATATATACATTATATATATAAAAATACATATATAAGAATTTATATACATATAAGAATATATGTAAGAATACATATATATAAGAATATATATAAGAATTGACTAAGAACTAAATCAGAAAATGCAGAACCGCTGAGTGCCTTGGAACAGGTGGCAGCACTGGTGTAGAGGAGGGGCTATCTGGTTGGTCAGTGTCAATCTTGCTATGGTAGATAAACAGTTACCAGGCTTGGAGAGGCGTGGTTTGATGTAGACGTGTCTGCCTCCATTGTGGGCCCTTTGTCCACTCCCTGCAGTCACATCTTGTTGGTGATGGGGAGAAAAATGGTGACACCCCAGTCTCTCTTTCCCAGACCAGGTGTCCCAAACCACTCTGTTCAGATTGTCCTCACAGTGCTGTGTTGGTGCAAGTGGGCTTTTTTTTTTTTTTTCATTTCACAGTCTCCCAGGCCTCCCAGGCACTTGGCTGGGATTCAAACCCTGATGTCTTAAAGGATCCCACTCTGTGTGCCCTGGTTCTTGGGAAGTTCCCCTACACCCCACCAACAAAGGGCCTCAGGCTCCTCACAGTGCTCCATTGACGTGAACAAGGTTGTTTGTCTCACTCCCCCATCTCCCATGCCTCCCTAGTGCTAGGCTGGGATTTAAAACTCCATATCTTAAAGGATCCTGCTCCACATGCCCCAGTTCCGGTTCCAGGGATGTGCCACTTAGGCCCACTGATAAAGGGCCTCTGGCTGGCAGGCACAGGCAGGGTCCTTTGTCCTTGGAACAGCTATATACTTTCTTCCCACAGCACTCAAGGGAGGGAATTTCTTTGTCCAACTGCAGACTTTGCCTCTGAACTAGTTACCCAGCCTGGAGCTTGTTCCCCTCCTCCCCAGATGTGTGAACAGAGCAGCCAGCTTCAGTCTGGAGAAAGCCTACAGTTAGAAATTGTATCTTTCTTAAAGGTGCCTGAGTGGCTCAGCTGGTTGGATGTCCAACATGGGCTCAGGTTATGGTCTTACCACCCATGGGTTTCATCCCCACATCAGGTTCTGTGCTGACAGCTCAGAGCCCGGACCCTGCTTCAGATTCTGTGTCTCCATCTCTCTCTTCCCCTCCCCTGCTCACGCTCTGTCTTTCTCTCTCTCTCTCTCTCAAAAATAAATAAACATTTAAAAAAATTGAATCTTTATCATTTTTTCTGATTCCCGGGGTCCATGGTTTTTCTCTTGTCCAAATACAATCCTACACTTCCATTGCCTATCTTTCTCTTCCTTTTGTCTCTCTGCAGAAGGGGATCCCTTCCCTCCATTCCTATGCTGCCCATTTTATCTCTCCCATTTTGCAACCACGCACCTATGGCCTGCCAAGTTATCCTTATGGGCCCCTGGAGACATCTCTGTCACTCTGCAGCCCAGACTCTTGGAATTCCAAGTCCTCTGTCCTCAACACTGCGGTGTTTGAGGGACAAGGAAACTTCAGGTCCCCCTACTTCTCCACCATGCTGATTTCTCTCTCTCCAGCTACATTTGGGGGGAGTGCTTTTCTTGCACAATCTCAATGTGCCACACTCTCCCCATTTCTCTTTCTCTTTCTGTCTTTTCTCCGTGAAAATGGCTCCCTACCCTCCACAGCTTTTCTATCCCCCAATTCACCTCTCTGCACCATGTACCTGCCAAGTTCTGTGGCTCAAGTTCTGCAGATTGTTGCATTAATCCTCAGATCAATTTCCTAGGTGTTCAAAATGGTTTGGTGCTGATCTAGCTGCATTTCAGGGATGAGACAAATTCAGGGTCTCCATACCACTCAGCCATCTGAACTCCTCCCCTCAGTTGTTTATCTTTAGATAAACATCTTTATCCATTTATCAGTTGGTGGACACTTGGGCTGTTTCCATAATTAGGCTATTGTAGATAACGCTGCTATAAACATTGGGGTGCATGTATTCCTTTGAATTCGTGTTTTTGTATTCTTTTTTGAAAAGTTTATTTATTTATTTTGAGAGAGACAGAGATAGCGTAAAACAGGGACAGTGAGAGGGAGAGAGAATCCCAAGCAGGCTCCACACTCTCAGCACAGAGCCCGATGCGGGACTCAAACTCATGAAATCATGAGATCATGACCTGGGCCAAAACCGAGAGTCAGATGCTTAAACAACTGAGCCACCCAGGTGCCCCAGTGTTTTTATATTCTTTTGGTAAGTTCTCAATAGTGAGATTGCTGGATAATGGAGTAGTGCTGTTTTTACCTTTTTGAGTAACCTCCATACTGCTTTCCACAGTGGCTGCACCAGTTTACATCACACACCAACAGTACGCAAGTGTTCCCTTTTCTCAACATCTTTGCCAACACCTGTTATTTGTGTTGTTAATTGCAGCCATTCTGACACGTATGAGGTGATATCTCATTGCAGTTTAATTTGCGTTTCCCTGACAGCAAGTGGTGATGAACATCTTTTCATGTGTCTGTTGGCCTTTTGTATGTTTTCTTTGGAAAAATATTTGTTCCTGTCTTCTGCCCATTTTAAAACTGGATTATTTGTTTGTTGGGTATTGAGTTGTATGAGTTCTTTGTACATTGTGGTACTAACCTTTATTGGATATGTCATTTGCAAATATCTTCTCTCAGTCTGTAGGTTGCTTTTTAGTTTGATGATTGTTTCCTTTGCTTTGCAGAAGCTTTTTATTTATATGTAGTCCCAATAGTTTACTTTTGCTTTTATTTCCCTTGCCTCAGGAGACATATCTATAAAAATGTTGCTATGACCAATGTCAGAAAAATTATTGCCTGTGCTCTCTACTAGGATTTTTATGGCTTAAGTTCTCACATTTAGGTTTTCAGTTCATTTTGAGTTTGTTTTTTGTGTAAAGTGTAAAAAAGTAGTCCAGTTTCATTCTTTTGCATGGAGCTGTCCAGTTTTTCCAACAGCATTTGAAGAAATTTTTCCCCATTAGATATTTTTTCCTGCTTTGTTGAAGATTAAGTGACCATATATTTGTGGGTTTATTTCTGGGTTTTCTATTCTGTTCTACTGATCAATGTATCTATTTTTGTGCCAGTACCATACTGTTTTGATTACTACACCTTTGTAATATAACTTGAAGTCTGGAATTGTGATGTCTCCAGTTTTGCTTTTCTTTTACAAGATTATTTTGGGTATTTGGGGTCTTTTGTGGTTCCATGAAAATTTTAGGCTTGTTTGCTCTAGCTCTGTGAAAAATGCTATTGGCCTTTTGATAGGGATTGCATTAAATGGGTAGATTTTTTTGGGTAGTATAGACATTTTAACAATATTTGTTCTAATACTCCAGAAGCATGGAATGTCTTTCCATTTCTTTTTGTCATCTTCAATTTATTTCATCGTCACTTTATAGTTTCCAGAATACAGGTATTTCACCTCTTTGGTTAAGTTTATTCTTAGATACTTTGTTCTTTTTGATGCAATTGTAAATGGTATATTTTTCTTAATTTCTTTTTCTGATAGCTCAGTATTGGCATGTAGAAATGAAAGTAATTTATGTAGATAACTTTGTATCCTGCAATTTTATCAAATATATTTATTAATTCTAATATATTTTTTGGTGGTCTTAGGGTTTTAATATATAGTACCATGTCATTTGCAAATAATGAAATTTTACTTCTTTTCAAGTTTGAATACATTTTATTTCTTTTTCCTGCTTAATGGCTGGTGGCTATGACTTCCAGTACTTTGTTGAATAAAATTGGCAAGAATGGGTATTTCTGTCTTGTTCCTTAATAAAACTTTCATCTTTTCAACATTGAGTATGATGTCAGCTGTGGGTTTTCTCATATATGGCCTTTTTATGTTTAGATATATTCTTTCTATACCCACATTTCTTCATGGAGATGACCAACTGATTTTTATCCTTCATTTTGTTACATCACATTAATTGATTTTCAGATGTTAAACCATTCTTGCATCCCTTAAAGAAATGCTGCTTGATTTTGATGTATAATCCTTTTAATGTGTTGTTGAATTCAGCTTTCTAATATTTTGTTGAGGATTTTTTAAAGGATATTGGTCTGTAGTGTGTGTGCATGTGAGCATGTGTGTGTGTGTGTGTGTGTGCATGTGTGTGTGTGTGTGTGGTGTCTGTCTACTTTTGGCATCAAGGTAGTGCTAGCTTCATAAAATGAATTTGGAAGCCTCCTTTCCTTGTCAAATTCTACTAATTTTCCCTTAAACACTTGGTAGAATTAACTTGTAAAGATAATTGGTCCTGGACTTTTGTTTTTTGGGAGTTTTTATGTTACTGCTTCAATTTTTATTACTTAATTGATCTATTAAAACTTTCTGGGGTTTTTTTGTGATTCAGTCTTTGGAGGTTTTGTGTTTCTAGAAATGTATCCGTTTCTTCTCAGTTTTCAATTTTTGGTGTATAATTGTTTGTTGTAATCCCTTATGATCCTTTGTAATTCTGTGATATCAGTTGTAACTTCTCTTTGATTTCTGATTTCATTAATGTGGACCCTCTTTCTTTTTTACTTGATGACTGTAGCCAGAAGTTATCAATGTTCTCTTTTCAAAGAACTAGCTCTTAGTTTTACTGATATTTTCTATTGTGTTTATTTTAAATCTCCATTTTTCTTATTTCCACTCTGGTCTTTAATATTTCCTTCCTTCTATGAAATCTGGGCTTTGTTCTTTTTCTAGTTTCTTTAGATGTAAAGTTAGATTGTTTATTTGAGGCATTTCTTGTTTCTTGAGGTAGGCCTGTATCACTGTGGACTTCCATTTCCCCATTCACAGAGGCCCCTTTTCAGAAATCTGGGTGCTGAAGGAGAGAAATAGGTTTCTCCAGCCACAACCTATACAACTGTGGTAGCTGGATATTCACTCATTGCTTTGCTTTCCACCCCCTTTGCGGGAGGGTGAATGCTGTTGCCACCAAAGGCTTAACACCTTGCAGTGTCAGCCTGTGGAGAGAGGCAGCTTTCGTAAGTTATTTTCTTTGCTCTGTGTCCAAACATGTCTCTCCTCCTCCAACTGTGTGCTGGAATCTCTTCTTATGTAGGCTGGCCTTCTACAAATTCTCTCTTTCTCATGCATATCTGCCCTGATTTTCACTCTCCAGGGGTTTCTCTGCCCCAGTGTGGCAAGTGGGTGTGGGAAAAGTTTGCTGACTTCCTTGGATTTGCAGCTTTAATTGAGGATTTTGTCTAGTTCAGATAAACAGGCTAGAAACTACCTGGATCCTTTGGTGTAAAGAGCAGAGGCACTTTTGTTTGGTTATGAATGTCTAGATAGTTGTTTTTAAAAAGGGGGGGGAAAGAGGAACTCATTCCATCATGATGCTGACATCATTCCCAATAAATATTCTTTCATTTATCTTAAAACCTTTAAAAAATCAATAGCATCTACCAAATAAAAAAGGCCAGGAAGCAAGAGAAAGAGTACTGCAAGGTGGAAAGCCTGGCGAAAGAAAGGAAGAATAAAAAGGATGACATTTAAAATGTAAATTTTAAAAACACCCTTATAATTAATAATATGGAACTCTGTATTGAATCCAATCCTGTCAGGATGAATGTGTGATTTTGGGTAACAAAACCTCCTTGATTGGTGTAAAATGTTTTAGAAATGTTTCTAGAGCTGTAGCACTAAGTACATGTAGGCATTTCAAAGCACTCAGCATAGTGCCTGCCAGTCAGTAAGAACTGAAAAGCTGGTAGCTATTTTCCTCTTGGTTCCTATGTAGATCTACTTCAGAGTATTATGTGTTGTCTAATGTAAAATGCTATGAAAATATTCCACTTTTTTTCTCAGTAGCTGATTGACTATCAAAAGGGGTCAGCAAAGAGCAGAATTTTGTTAAGTGTCTTCAGGAAGAGGGACACAATTTTGGCATATTTCCTCCTTCCCATCCTGTTTTTCTGGATCCATTTATTCTCTCCTCTAGCACAATGGTTTCCTTGTGTTTCAGTGTAGAAATGTCCATGGCTCCCTTCTTACCAACCCCCTCTATCCTCACTTTCCAGTGCTTTCTGGTTATCAGATTTCTCAATAATGAGTAAAATCTATGGATATGGAGCAAAAGTTGTATCAAGGGGTTGCAGAAAATTTTCTAAGAGAAATCTACGTTTTAAAAAATTGAATGTTTTTTTAAACATGAAGGAGGCCCAATGTTATACAATATCATAGTAGTTGGGACTAAAAGTGCACAGAAAGAAGAATTCAGTTTATTGTGTATCTAATAATCCCCCCCACACTCAGGGGAAGAGAGTTCTTACTGTCCAAGTGTAACAAGGCCAGAGATCTTGTGGGGGTCTCCTGAAATTTGAAGAATATATCTTTCTTCAAGGATATCCCTCCAGAGGTAAAAAAAAAAAAGGGGGGGGGATTTCTTGGCAAAAATAGACCCTAATAATGGAATCAACGTGTTTTCTTATTTTTCAATTTTTTTTTGTTAAGGTGAAATTCATATGACATTAACCACCATAAAGTATAAAATTCAGTGGCATTTAGTACATTAACAGTATTGTGCAATCATCACCTTTGTCCACTTCCAAAGCATTTTTATCACCCTCAAAGGAGACTCCATAACCATTAACCAGTCACTCCTTATTCTCTCTTCTCCCAAGCCCCTGACAACTGTCAATTTGTTTATCCTCTCAATTTTTGCCTGTTAAAAAGAGAAAGAATCTGCATTTTCAGTAAAAGCATAGCCCCTTTTAGCAATTGTCACCTGTATGGTAAGGGAAAGGGGTCAAAATGTGACCCCTGTATGTAGCTGGCTGTGTAGACCAGTGCCTCTGGATTAATATCCAGTAAAAAGACTTTGAAGAACTTATAAGGCATGGAGGTGTTGTCAATCTGGGGATTGAGTGGCAACAGCAATTAGGAAACCATCTTAGGTCTTTTGGTGTAATAAATGCTACAGCCAATAATAAATTCCCAGTTTCACACATTTCTAACATCAGATTATGTTGCTTGACTTTATCATCAAGAAAACAATGCTTATTGTCATAATAATGATCTTTGAATAATGAATAATTAATGATGAATAACCATCTTTGTATCCATTCCATGACTGAAGAAAGGGAGCTCAACACTATTGTGACTAAGATAATTAAACAGAACACGTGTGTGAATTTCTAAGGTTATCTTTAACAGAGAGGAATCTCTTCGTTACTTGTTAACCTTTTTCATCATCTTATTTCCAAATTAGGGCTGGACATAATTTTAGTTTTATCTGGATCAGTTTCTGTGTATGTGTAGGTGGGGGCAGGGGGGAGATAATGGAAATGTCATCGTTCTTTCCTACTAGTTAGGCCACTTGCCCCCTCCACCTGTTTTTCTCTTTTCCTACTGTTTTCCATTGCCATCCTTTCCCTCACTCTTTGAGTCATTTTTGACAGCACTATGCGGCTGCACTGATGGAATCCACTTGTCCTGTAATGGTATTGTCAATCCAGGCCCAATGGGGAGACATCATGAAGAGGGACTTCAGCAGGGAGAATTCATTGTTGAGTGCAAAGTTGCCTTCAAAACAGATAAACATCATAGATACATCAGAACCTTAACAAGCACCTATCCTGATTTTCATCCTTGCAACATCTATCCATCCATCTCCTCAACAAAAGCCTCCAAACATACCCCCACCACCACACCACCAAGTGGTCATTCTACTCTGTCTCCTGTACAGTGCCTAGTTTTTTCTAAATTATTTATTTATATTTATTTATTTATTTTCCTAGCTAACATACAGTGTAGTCTTGGTTTCAGGAGTAGAATTCAGTGATTCATTTCTTACATATAATACCCAGTCCTCATCCCCAAAAGTGCCCTCCTTAATGCCCATTACCCATTTAACCCATCCCTCCACTCATCTCCTCTCCAGTAACCCTCAGTTTGTTCTCTGTATTTAAGGGTCTCTTATGGTTTGCCTCCTTCTGTGTTTTTTATCTTATTTTTCCTTCCCTTCCCCTATTTTTATCTGTTGTGTTTCTTAAGTTCCAAATATGCATGAAATCATGTGATATTTGCCTTTCTCTAACTTATTTGGCTTAGCATAATACCCAATAAATACATAACGTTTACTTTTAAAATTTTTATTTACTTTGAGAGAAACACAGAGAGAGCATGAATGGATAATAGGCAGAGAGAGAGGGAGGGAGAGAGACTCCCAAGCAGGTTCCATGCTGCCAGTGCAGAGCCTGATGCAAGGCTCAAACTCATGAACTGTGAGATCATGACCTCAGCAGAAATCAAGAGTCAGACAACCAACTCAGTCATCCAGGCGCCCCAAGCTTTTTTAACATTTAAAAAAGAAATTTCTCAGGAAAATATTCCTGTGCCTGAACACTTTTAGAGCTGAGTTGCCTGGTAGGTGGCAGGTGAGATGAGGTGAACCAAGTTATGGGTCACTTTTCATGACCCTGACTTCAAATCTAGGTCCCTTCTTGTGGCTGGAGAACAATTCAGGTGCTATTTGAAGATATGCAGAAATCTTTTGCCCACTGCTGCACATAACCTCTTTTCCTTTCTCTCCCTGCTTTGTTGAGGTCTTTTACCTGCCCTAACTTTCCTTTGGGCAACTGTTGTTGGGATGAAAAACAGAGAAACATGTTTTTCAAAGCTCACTATGCTTTGGGTCTACAATTTAAGGCATACAAACTTCCAAGGGTGATACCACACATATCTGTGTACTGGTACCTTATTTGAAGTCCTGTGCATCCTCTCTGGGTTTGATATGGAATGAAAAACTGGATATCTAGCCCATGAACATTTTCATTTGACAAAGAGAGGTGAACAAAGCCTGTGGTAGTCTTGAAGATAGCTCCAGTCCCCTCTAACCCACACAGAACCAGCAGTTCTGTGTTCCCTATTACTCTAGAACACGTTACATGGGGGAAGAGATGGGAGCTAGTGGTCAGCTGTACATTTGCATTAGAATTATGAATTGAGGAGAAGAGACTATCTCCCAGCCTATTTCAGGAAGGGAGTTGGATCTGGGGTGCAGGGGAAACTGTGCCCCACCAAGATATTGAAGGGTATGGATTTCTCTCTACCCTTTTGAATTCAAGGCCTTAACACCCCCAATTTCCAGTTCCACTTTTGAGATATGTGAAGTCTCTTGCCACTTACTCTTCCTAGATTTTGAATGCAGAGTTTTGGTCCTATTAAGCCCTAGCTACTTTATAGCTACATGCATTTAGATGAAGAGGTAATGGGAAGGTCTGCATGGTCCAGGTCATAACATTTGTTCTTTTCTTTGATTTTCTCACTTTTACAAGTTCTTGCATATTTGTCTGGTGGCATTTTGGTTTTTTTCCTTAATAACAGTCATATTAAAAAGTAATGCTTTTTAAATCACAAATTCAAATGAAGGAAGCCTGGCTGGTAGTGGAACAGCAATGCTGCTGTCACCCTCCCTGCCTTACACATATCCTCTTCTAGAAACCAAAGTCAGTGCTTAGTAAGAGCCATAGCCCACTCATTCTCTTCTCTAAGCCTGAGGTCCATCTCATCCCCATGAGGCAGAGACAGAGAATGCTCTTTCCTTTTTGTAGGGACCAAATATACATTATTTTGGAAGAGCCAATATCTCTGGTTATGAGAATCTGAAGCCATCCTGTGCAGAAGATGTGGCCTTGTAAGAATGAGTCCGTTCTCTGATTAGGTAGTAAAAGTTTTCTGGGAGGGAAGCTGTGGAGGGGGGACACTCTGTACATTGGAAAATACTTCCCAGGCACAACCTAGGGAAGGGCTGGAGCAGCATGAGGTCTTCGCCTTCATGGCCCAGGCTGGCAAGACATGGAAGGGGGTGTAGATTCCCTAGGGAGTATGAAAGTGGGATCGCTCAAAACCATTTCATGATTCTGGAATCTCCCAGTGTTCTTGAAATGTCTGATCCTGCCTCAGGCCAGTCCTCAAATTCCCAGAGCATTCAGGCCCCAAACTTCTACTTTTGGCTTCTCCTTGGTCCTTGAGTTCCTGCCAAGGTGGAATTACTTTCTTGAGTAAATGTGAGCCCTTGTTTCTTCTTAAGGATGGCGATGTGTTCTTCATGTTTCAATGTGCCCTTTGCCCACAGAAGCAGCTGAATTCTAGTGGGCCTGGGCTCAGCACAGACACCAACACTGTTGTGGATTTGGGCTGTGTGTCTTCCTCTTCCATCTCTATATTCTGAAGGTTGAGTCCCTGAAACCAAGCCTCACTTGGTTTCTTAATTTAGTCTTTGGTGGAAACTATAGTAGAAACTGAATTATCTTGTTCCCAGGTCTTTGGTAATTTCATCCTTAGACAAGAAGATTTTTCTCTGTGAAGTGGGAGGTTTCCTATTCCTTGTCCCTTCTTTGATCTCCTCTTGCAAAAATTCTTATCTGGTCTCCTCTCTTGATTTGGTGATTCATTCATAGGATAAGAATGTTCTCCCCAGTCCTAGGGAGCTCTGTTAGCCTATGGGCAAAATTAGACGAGGCCTCACATTGTTTCCAATATTCTTTACCCATAGGTGATGATGCAGGGAAAGGCCTACTTAGACTAGGGACTGCATTTTGTGTGTTTGACCCTTTTCCCTGAACTTTTAAGAGTGTTTCTCAAGGAACATCATAGCCTCAGTCAGCTCTTGAAATACAAGTAGTTGAAGAGAGAAAGGTGGACTAGAGAGAGATATGTGAGGTAGGTGAGAAGGTAGTGTGGAAAGACACAATGAGGTTTGAGTGGGGAAGAGGTTTCAGTACTTGAGTGTGCTTTGGGGGCAGAAGGGAAAAAGCAAGGGGTGGGGGTGACAGGTGGCTCATGGGGGATTCAAGAGTAAAAGAGTCTGTAGGCAGAGAGGCAGGCATTGGTGGCGGTGATAAAATGAAATGTGAGAGGTTAGCACAGTTCAGTGAGAGGATGGAGGCTACAGGTAAAAATACCAGAGGGAGTGATGATGCTTTGGACCCCAAAAGTGATGCGAGAGAGCAACATCTTCCCCTGACTTCCTCCATGGCAGAATGTTTTATTTCCAGGGTTTTACTGACAGTTGCTGAGAGCATGGATCCTGCTGTAACTCCTCTAGAAAACTACCCTCAAAAGAGAGCTTGCACTTGTATTTGATCCTCAGCAGGATTTAAAGGGACCGAGAAGCAGAATGAGGACAAGCAGGTCTGGAAAGCTTGGTAGAGATCACATTCCCTAACATCCTGACTCTATAGTACCTCTCAATTCCTCACCCCAAGGCTTCCTTGCACATTTCCCACCCTTTATGTTCTTCCTCTCATGTCAAACAAATGCTGCACCAGGGCCTGGGGCAAGGTAGGAAGAAAGTAATCAGCTTTTCCAAAGAGGATGCCAGTCCAGCACCTTAGTCCCTTTAAGGTAAGCTCTGCAAGCTGGGAGAAGAGGAACGGGGGTTACACTGAGTGAAGGTAGAAGCAAGGGATCTATAGGAGGCTTTGGAATATGCAATTGAGAATATACTCTTTCACAATTAGACCTTGAGATCTTGAAACCCTCCCCCCAAGGGATTAATATTCAAAATAAAAGAGTCAGTGCCAAGAATATGAAAGCTCACTATGTCATTTATAAAATGCTTCCAAGCTCATTGTCCTGGGTAATCCTGTGAGTTTTGCAGACCAGAAGTTCTCTCAAAGAAGTAAGAATCTAGAATTATAACAACTTCTCCAAGTAAAGATCAGAAAATTTTCTCTGTAACACCAAACAATATTCCTTTTTATACCACCTCTTAAGGGCAACTGCTGTCTGTGGGCAAAGTTTGTTGTCCAGCCTCATCACTGTATAACTCACAAGAGGGAAAGAACATGGATGAGAAGTGTCCCTTCCTCTGAACGTCTTCTTAGTCATTTCTGAGGTGGATCATCTCTGGGAACCTTAGTCCTCAGCAATTGTAGACCTGAAATCTCTTGGAAAGAAAACATTAAGGTTAAATCTGGGACAAGCTAAGGAGTCTGGAAGGTAAACCTTAGCTTTTAAAACTCCTACCTTGTTTCTCTTCCTATTACTGCACTGCATTCTAAAGAAGCAGCACACATGCATTATCAATGAATAAACTATCTTTCTAGGTTACTTTTGTTGAGGTTGGCATTATTACCATGACATTCATTTTTAAAGTGGATGGGAATATTTTACTCTATGCTTATCTGCAAAACTCAGATAAAAACACATTTCTTTGGTCCTCAATTAATATCTCTGTCAGTAGTCCTCTGCTGCAGAAGGGCACAGATCTCAGATAATCAGAAATGTGGGAGAATCCTGGGAAGATGGCAGCGTAGGAGGACGCTGGGCTCACCACGTGTCCTGCTGATCCCTTAGATTCCACCTACACCTGCCTAAATAACCCAGAAAACCGCCAGAAGACTAGCAGAACGGAGTCTCCGGAGCCAAGCGAAGACGAGAGGCCCATGGAAGAGGGTAGGAAGGGCAATGAGGCAGTGCAGGCTACACGGACTGGCAGAAGGGAGCTGGGGCAAAGGGGCAGCCTGCCAACCAAGCAGAGCCCCCGAGTCTGGCTTGCAAAAGTGGAGGGGCTGGATGGAGTGTGTTCTGACAGCAAGCAGGACTTGACATCTGGAAGGTTATAAGCTAACAGCTCTGCTCGGAGAATGGGAGGACTGGAGGACAACAGGAGGGAGAGTTGTTGAGCCCTGGACAACAGAGCTCAGCTTGGTGGGGAACAAAGGCACTCGCCAGTGCCATCTCCCTCGCCCATCCCCCAGCCAATATCCCAAAGGGAACCAGTTCCTGCCAGGGAACTTGCTTGCACCACACAAACACCCAACGCTGTGCTTCTGCGGATCCATCCCTCCAGCGGCGGGTCTGACTCCCTCTTGGTGCCGCAGGGCCCCTCCCGAAAAAGATCTCTGAAGGAAAAGCGAGCTGAGCCTGCCCCTCCCACCCCTGTGCACATTGCCGATCCACCCCAGCTAATACGCCAGATCCCCAGCACAAGCATGGCAGTGTGCAAGTAGCCCAGATGGGCCACGCCACCCCACAGTGAATCCCACCCATACGAGAGGGGAAGAGAAGGCACACACCAGTCTGACTGTGGCCCCAGCGGTGGGCTGGGGGCAGACATCAGGTCTGACTGCGGCCCCGCCCACCAACACAAGTTATTCAAGACAGCACAGGGGAAGTACCCTGCAGTTCCTCACCACTCCAGGGACTATCCAAAATGACCAAACGGAAGAATTCCCCTCAGAAAAACGTCCAGGAAATAACAACAGCTACGAACTGATCAAAAATGATTTAAACAATATAACAGAAAGTAAATTTAACATTTATTTATTTTTTCAACATTTTTATTTATTTTTTGGGACAGAGAGAGACAGAGCATGAACAGGGGAGGGGCAGAGAGAGAGGGAGACACAGAATCCGAAACAGGCTCCAGGCTCCGAGCCATCAGCCCAGAGCCCGACGCGGGGCTCGAACCCACGGACCGCGAGATCGTGACCTGGCTGAAGTCGGACGCTTAACCGACTGCGCCACCCAGGCGCCCCAACAGAAAGTAAATTTAGAATAATAGTCATAAAATTTATCACTGGGCTTGAAAACAGTATCAAGGACAGCAGAGAATCTCTTGCTACAGAGATCAAGGGACTAAGGAACAGCCAGGAGGAGCTAAAAAATGCTATCAATGAACTGCAAAACAAAATGGAGACAACTACGGCTCGTATTGAAGAGGCAGAGGAGAGAATAGGTGAACTAGAAGATAAAATTATGGAAAAAGAAAAAGCTGAGAAAAAGAGAGATAAAAAAATCCAGGAGTATGAGGGGAAAATTAGAGAACTAAGTGATGCACTAAAGAGAAATAATATATGCATAATTGGTATTCCAGAGGAGGAAGAGAGAGGGAAAGGTGCTGAAGGTGTACTTGAAGAAATCATAGCTGAGAACTTCCCTGATCTGGGGAAGGAAACAGGCATTAAAATCCAAGAGGCGCAGACAACTCCCTTCAGACGGAACTTGAATCGATCTTCTGCATGACATATCATAGTGAAACTGGCAAAATACAAGGATAAAGAGAAAATTCTGAAAGCAGCTAGGGATAAACAGGCTCTAACTTACAAAGGTAGACACATAAGAATAGTAACAGACTTATCTACTGAAACTTGGCAGGCCAGAAAGGAATGGCAGGAAATCTTCAATGTGATGAACAGAAAAATTATGCAGCCAAGAATCCTTTATCCAGCAAGTGTGTCATTCAGAATACAAGGAGAAATAAAGGTTTTCCCAAACAAACAAAAACTGCAGGATTTCATCACCACTAAGCCTGCCCTACAAGAGATCCTAAGGGGGATTCTGTGAGTGAAATGTTGCAAGGACCACAAAGTACCAGAGACATCACTACAAGCATGAAACCTACAGACATCACAATGACTCTAAACCCATATCTTTCGGGGCGCCTGGGTGGCGCAGTCGGTTGAGCGTCTGACTTCAGCCAAGTCACGATCTCGCGGTCCGTGAGTTCGAGCCCCGCGTCGGGCTCTGGGCTGATGGCTCAGAGCCTGGAGCCTGTTTCCGATTCTGTGTCTCCCTCTCTCTCTGCCCCTCCCCCGTTCATGCTCTGTCTCTCTCTGTCCCAAAAATAAATAAACGTTGAAAAAAAAATTAAAAAACAAATAAAAAATAAAAAAAATAAACCCATATCTTTCTATAATAACACTGAATGTAAATGGACTAAATGCACCAACCAAAAAACATAGCGTATCAGAATGGATAAAAAAACAAGACCCATCTATTTGTTGTCTACAAGAGACTCATTTTAGACTTGAGGACACCTTCAGATTGAGAGTGAGGGGATGGAGAACTATTTATCATGCCACTGGAAGTCAAAAGAAAGCTGGAGTAGCCATACTTATATCAGACAAACTAGACTTTAAATTAAAGCCTGTCACAAGAGATGAAGAAGGGCATTATATAATAATTAAAGGGTCTATCCATCAGGAAGAGCTAACAGTTATAAATGTCTATGCGCCAAATACAGGAGCCCCCAAATATATAAAACAATTACTCACAAACATAAGCAACCTTATTGATAAGAATGTGGTAATTGCAGGGGACTTTAAAACTCCACATACAGCAATGGATAGATCATCTAGACACACGGTCAATAAAGAAACAAGGGCCCTGAATGATACACTGGATCAGATGGACTTGACAGATATATTTAGAACTCTGCATCCCAAAGCAACAGAATATACTTTCTTCTCGAGTGCACATGGAACATTCTCCAAGATAGATCACATACTGGGTCACAAAATAGTCCTTCATAAGTATACAAGACTTGAAATCATACCATGCATACTTCCAGACCAGAATGCTATGAAGCTTGAAATCAACCACAGGAAAAAATCTGGAAAACCTCCAAAAGCATGGAGGTTAAAGAACACCCTACTAAAGAATGAGTGGGTCAACCAGGCAATTAGAGAAGAAATTAAAAAATATATGGGAACAAATGAAAATGAAAACACAACAATCCAAACGCTTTGGGATGCTGCAAAGGCAGTCCTGAGAGGAAAATACATTGCAATCCAGGCCTATCTCAAGAAACAAGAAAAATCCCAAATACAAAATCTAACAGCACACCTAAAGGAAACAGAAGCAGAACAGCAAAGGCAGCCTAAACCCAGCAGAAGAAGAGAAATAATAAAGATCAGAGCAGAAATAAACAATACAGAATCTAAAAAAACTGTAGAGCAGATCAACGAAACCAAGAGTTGGTTTTGTGAAAAAATAAAATTGATAAACCACTAGCCAGGCTTCTCAAAAAGAAAAGGGAGATGACTGAAATAGATAAAATCATGAATGAAAATGGAATTATTACAACCAATCCCTCAGAGATACAAGCAATTATCAGGGAATACTATGAAGAATTATATGCCAACAAACTGGACAACCTGGAAGAAATGGACAAATTCCTAAACACCCACACGCTTCCAAAACTCAATCAGGAGGAAATAGAAAGTTTGAACAGACCCATAACCAGTGAAGAAATTGAATCAGTCATCAGAAACCTCCCAACAAATAAGAGTCCAGGACCACATGGCTTCCCAGGGGAGTTCTACCAGACGTTGAAAGCAGAGATAATACCTTTCCTTCTCAAGCTATTCCAAGAAATAGAAAGGGAAGGAAAACTTCCAGACTCATTCTATGAAGCCAGCATTACTTTGATTCCTAAACCAGACAGAGACCCAGTAAAAAAATAGAACTACAGGCCAATGTCCCTGATGAATATGGATGCAAAAATTCTCAATTGATCATAGTGGGATTCATTCCTGGGATGCAGGGGTTGTTCAACATTCGCAAATCAATCAACGTGATACATCACATTAATAAAAGAAAAGATAAGAACAATGTGATCCTTTTCTGAAAGGCCTTTGACAAAATTCAGCAACCTTTCATAATAAAAACCCTCGAGAAAGTTGGGATAGAAGGAACATACTCAAAGATCATAAAAGCCATTTATGAAAAGCCCACAGCTAACATTATCCTCAATGGGGAAAAACTGAGAGCTTTTTCCCTGAGATCAGGAACACGACAGGGAGGTCCTCTCTCACCGCTGTTGTTTAACATAGTGTTGGAAGTGCTAGCATCAGCAATCAGACAACAAAAGGAAATCAAAGCCATCAAAATTGGCAAAGATGAAGTCAAGCTTTCACTTTTTGCAGATGACATGATATTATACATGGAAAATCCGATAGACTCCACCAGAAGTCTGCTAGAACTGATACATGAATTTAGCAAAGTTGCAAGATACAAAATCAATGTACAGAAATCAGTTGCATTCTTATACACTAATAATGAAGCAACAGAAAGACTAATAAAGAAACTGATCCCATTCACAATTGCACCAAGAAGCATAAAATACCTAGGAATAAATCTAACCAAAGATGTAAAGGATCTGTATGCTGAAAACTATAGAAAGCTTATGAAGGAAATTGAAGAAGATATAAAGAAATGGAAAAACATTCCGTGCTCATGGATTGGAAGAATAAATATTGTCAAAATGTCAATAGTACCCAAAGCTATCTACACATTCAATGCAATCCCAATCAAAATTGCACCAGCATTCTTCTCGAAACTAGAACAAGCAATCCTAAAATTCATATGGAACCACAAAAGGCCCCGAATAGCCAAAGGAATTTTGAAGAAGAAGACCAAAGCAGGAGGCATCACAATCCCAGACCTTAGCCTCTACTACAAAGCTGTCATCATCAAGACAGCATGGTATTGGCACAAAAACAGACACACAGACCAATGGAATAGAATAAAAACCCCAGAGCTAGACCCACAAACGTATGGCCAACTCATCTTTGACAAAGCAGGAAAGAACATCCAATGAAAAAAAGACAGTCTCTTTAACAAATGGTGCTGGGAGAACTGGACAGCAACATGCAGAAGATTGAAAGTAGACCACTTTCTCACACCATTCACAAAAATAAACTCAAAATGGATAAAGGACCTGAATGTGAGACCGGAAACCATCAAAACCCTAGAGGAGAAAGCAGGAAAAGACCTCTCTGACCTCAGCCTCAGCAGTTTCTTACTTGACATATCCCCAAAGGCAAGGGAATTAAAAGCAAAAATGAACTACTGGGACCTTATAAAGATAAAAAGCTTCTGCACAGCAAAGGAAACAACCAACAAAACTAAAAGGCAACCAACGGAATGGGAAAAGATATTTGCAAATGACATATCGGACAAAGGGCTAGTATCCAAAATCTATAAAGAGCTCACCAAACTCCACACCTGAAAAACAAGTAATCCAGTGAAGAAATGGGCAGAAAACATGAATAGACACTTCTCTAAAGAAGACATCCAGATGGCCAACAGGCACATGAAAAGATGCTCAACATCACTCCTCATCAGGGAAATACAATCAAAACCACACTCAGATATCATCTCACGCCAGTCAGAGTGGCCAAAATGAACAAATCAGGAGACTATAGATGCTGGCGAGGATGTGGAGAAACGGGAACCCTCTTGCACTGTTGGTGGGAATGCAAACTGGTGCAGCCACTCTGGAAAACGTTGTGGAGATTCCTCAAAAAATTAAAAATAGACCTACCTTATGACCCAGCAATAGCACTGCTAGGAATTTACCCAAGGGATACAGGAGTACTGATGCATAGGGGCACTTGTACCGCAATGTTTATGGCAGCACTGTCAACAATAGCCAAATTATGGAAAGAGCCTCAATGTCCATCAACTGAGGAATGGATAAAGAAATTGTGGTTTATATACACAATGGAGTACTACGTGGCAATGAGAAAGAATGAAATATGGCCCTTTGTAGCAACATGGATGGAACTGGAGAGTGTGATGCTAAGTGAAATAAGCCATACAGAGAAAGACAGATACCATATGTTTTCACTCTTATGTGGATCCTGAGAAACTTAACAGAAACCCATGGGGGAGGGGAAGGAAAAAAAAAAAAAGAGGTTAGAGTGGAAGAGAGCCAAAGCATAAGAGACTCTTAAAAACTGAGAACAAACTGAGGGTTGATGGGGGGTGGGAGGGAGGGGAGGGTGGGTGATGGGTATTGAGGAGGGCACCTTTTGGGATGAGCACTGGGTATTGTATGGAAACCAACTTGACAATAAACTTCATATATTGAAAAAATTAAAAATTAAAAATTAAAAAAAAGGAAACGTGTATGCGCATTCTGGGAACCGACAGAGAGTGTCTGATCAGAGTCTCTTTAGGTCAGCCATAGTACACATGAGATACTTGGCCCAGAGATAACTGAGAAGGGGAAGTGGCTGATCAGCAAGTGCTGAGAGCCTGCTCTCAAGTGTTCTGTGTTCACTTAATAAGCCAATTCATAAACCCTGAATCATAGTGTTTGGGGTTTTACCCTGGCACCCTGGCTACACCCAGGAGGGTGGTCTGTGCACTTTGTGCAGAAGCCCTGGTTGGTTCCCACTTCAACTTTTTCTTGTTCAGTCTGTTCCTCTAGATCTATGATGTTCATTAGAACATTTCCTTCAAGTTCCTCCTCCTGGGGTCTCTATGGTCCAGTAATCAACTTAGAAGAGTGGGAAGAAAGATAAAATAGTTCATTTCTTTCAGTGGGCTGAAAATAGGGTTTTCTTAACAAATTTATGTCTGTTTTTTTCCAAATCTTGCTTAATATGGATGGCACTGAATAGAGTTGGATCTCAGAAGATCCTAATCCTGCGCGAAATAACCAAAGATAGGATCAAAGCCCCAGGACTCAACAAAATACAGACGAAACCACTCAACAATTCTTCATAATCTGAAGTATGCTACTGCCTCAGCAACTGAGAACAGAGAATGCATGGTTCAGTGTAGAGATCCAAGCCTACATCACAAAGTGAAACAGTCATAAATTGCTCTTGAGTCTGGGGGAGGGCACAGAAAAGGGAAAGTGAACCAATAGTCACTCCCTTACTAACCATCCTAGTAGATCCACCACCCCTTTTGGCTTCTAGATACCTCCACCCTTCCCTGTAACTACCTATTTTCTGTCTCCTAACTTACTTTACTACAAGTTCTTTTTTACTCTACCTATAATCCATTCTTAGCAGGGTTTCCCATTCTTCCTTAGAAGAATCTTGATAGGCGCCTATAGAGGGTTTTTTTTGTAATGTGGGCATGTTAACGATATTATTTCTTTCAATTCATAAACATGGAATATTATTCAATTTATTTGTGGTTTTTTAAATATCTGTCATCAGTATCTTATAATTTTCAGTGTAGAGATCTTTCATCTCCTTGATTAAATTTATTTCTAAGTATTTTATTTTTATTCCAATGTAAATGGTATTATTTTCTTTATATCTTTTTAAGATTGTTGTTGGTGTATAGCAATGCTACTGATATTTGTACATTTATTTTATATTCTGCAACTTTATTGAATTCATTGATTAGATCTAACAGGTTTTTTTTATTATAAAATCTCTATTGGATTTCTATATATAAAATAATGTCATCTGCAAATTAAGATAGCTTTATTTCTTCCTTTCCAATTCTGATGTATATTTCTCTGTTTTGCCTGATTGCCTTAGCTAGGACTTCTATACTATATTGAATAGGAGTGTTGAGAGTGGGCATCCTTCTCTTGTTCCTGATACAAAATGAAAAGTTTTTAATCTTTCACCATTGAGTATGATGTTAGCTGATGGTTTGCCATATATGGGCTTTATTGTGTTGTATTTGTCAAATCCATGTCAAATGATTTTTCTGAACCTATTGAGATTTGTGTGGTTTTTATCTTTCATTCTAATAATCTGATGTGTTACAGTATTGGTTTGCACATGTTGAACCATCGTTGATTCCCATGGACAAATCCCATTTGATCATGGTGTATAATCCTTTAAAGTACTGCTGAGTTCAGTTTGTTAATATTTAAAGAAATTTTTTTCATCTATATTTATCAGGGATACCAGTATATTGTTTTCTTTCCTTGTAATCTTCTTATCTGGCTTTGGTATCAAGGTGATGCTGGCCTCCTAAAATGTGTTTGTGATTTCTCCCTTCGTTGACATTTTTGAAAGAAATTAGGTAATCTAGATGTTAATTCTTCTTGTAAGGCAGATCTTAGAGTGAGGAACTCATTCAGCTTTGTTGTTTGGAGAAGTCTTTATCTTTCCTTTATTTCTGAAGGACAGCTTTGTCAGATAGAGCATTCTTGGTTGACAGTTTTTTTCTTTCAATATTTTAATATACCAAGAAATTCTTTCTTGGCCTGAAAAGTTTCTGTTGGGAAATCCATGATAGGCTCATGGATATTCCTTTGTATGTAATTTCTCTTCTCACCTGCTGCTTTCAAAATTATTTGTCTTTCAATTTTTACAATTTAATTATGATGTGTCTTGGTGTAGCTCTATTCAGGTTCATCTCTTTGTGGTCTTTTTAGCCACATGGATCTGGATATCCATTTCTCTCTCCAGGTTTAGGAAGTTTCCAGCCATTGTTGCTTTAAATATACTTTCTGTCTCTTTCTCTTTCTCTCCTCTTAGGATTCTAATAATGCAGAGATAATTTCCTTTGAATGTTGGCCATAGGTTCCATAGGCTTTCTTCACTTTTTTCATTATTTTTTGTTTCAATTTTGTGACTAGATCATTTTAGTGTACTCTCTTCTAGTTAATTGATTCTTTCTTTTGCATCATTGTATTCTTCAGCTCTAGAATTTTCAGGGTTGTTTTTTTATGGTTTCCATTCCTTTGTTAAACTTCTCATTTTGTTCGTTCATTGCTTTCTTAATTTCTTAAAGAAAGGTGTGAGGACACATTTAGGAAATCTCACGATGTATTTAGGTTTTGTTTTAATTAGTTTTGGGGCTGAATGTAGTATTCGTTTCTGTTAACAAAATTGATTTAAAATACCACACATGCATAGCAATAAATGAAAACCTCAAGAAACTAGAAGAATCTCAAATAAATAATCTAATTTTACCCCTCATGGAACTAGAAAGAGATGAATACATAAAAGCCAAAGTTATTACAAGGAAATAAATGACAAAGATTAGAGCTGAAAAAATGAAAGAAGACTAAGGGGACAATAGAAGCCAATGAAACTAAGAGCTGGCTTTCTGAAAATAAACAAAATTGACAAGTCTTTATCTAGACTCACCAAAGGAAAAAAAAAGTGAAGAAAGAGAGATAGAGAGGGAGAGACAGAACTCAAATAAAAAAACAAAAGAGCAGATTGAAAAAATGATACCAGAGAAATGCAAAAGATTGTAGGAAACTATTATGAACAATTATACACCAACAAATTGGGCAACCTAAGGGAAATTAATACATTTCTAGAAACATAAAACCTGCTAAGAATGAATTATGATGAAATAAAAATCTGGACAGATTACTAGTGAGCAGATTGAATTAGTAATCAAAAACTTCCAAACAGAAGTCCAAGACCAAATGGCTTCACAGGTGAATTCTACAAAATATTAAAAAAGGAATTAATACCAATCCTTCTCAAACTCTTCAAAAAAATAAAAGAGGAGAGAACCCTTCCAAACTCATTTTATGAGACCAGAATTACTTTGATACCCAAACCAGACAAGGATTCCACAAGAAAAAGAGAAAAGGCCAATATTCCTAATGTGCACTTAGCAAAAATCCTTAACAAAATATTAGGAAATGAAATTCAGCAATGCATTACAAGGATCATATATCATTTCCCTTCCCTCAGAACACATATCTAAAAAAATGTTATGGCTTATGTCAGAGAAATTATTTGTCTGTGCTGTCTTCTAGGATTTTTATGGTTTCAGGTCTCATATTTAGGTCCTTAATCCATTTGAGTTTATTTTTGTGTATGGCAAAAAGTGGTCCGGTTTCATTCTTTTGCATGGAGCTGTCCAGTTTGCCCAGCAACATTTGTTAAAGTGACTGTCTTTTTTCCCGTTGGATATTCTGGCATCTTTTGTTGAAGATTATTGACCATATAGTTGTTGGATTTTCTGGGTTTCCTACCATACAGTTTTGATTACTATAGGTTTGCAGTATAAATTTAAATCTGGAATGTGATACTTCCAGCTTTGCTTTTCTTTTTCAAGAGTGTTTTGGCTATTCAAGCAAGGTATTTGTGGTTCCATATAAATTTTAAGTTTGTTAGTTCTAGTTCTATTGAAAATGCTGTTGGTATTTTTGATAGGGACTGCATTAAATGTGTAGATTGCTTTGGGTAGTATGGAGTTTTTAACAATATTAATTCTTCCAATCCATGAGCATGGAATGTCTTTCCATATTTTGTGTCATCTTCATCTTATTTCACTGTTTTTATACTTTTCAGAGTTCAGGTCTTAAACCTCTTTGGTTAAATTTATTCCTAGGTGTCTTTTTTTTTCATCTTCATTGCAATTGGAAATGGGATTATTTTCTTAATTTCTCCTTCTCCTACTTCATTATTAGTGTATAGATATTCAGCTTATCTGTACATTAATTTTATATCCTGCAACTTTATTGAATTTATCAGTTCTAGTGGGTATTTGTTTGTTTCCTGGGGTCCTTAGGACTTTATCTATGTAGTATCATGCTATATACAAATAGTGACGGTTTTACTTTTTCCTTACCAATTTAGATGCCCTTTATTTCTTTTCCTGATCTGATTGCTATAGCTAGGATGTCTAGTACTATGTTGAATAAAAGTGGTGAGAGTGGACATCTTTGTCTTATTCCTGATCTTAGAAGAAAAACTCTTGGTTTTTCATCATTGAGTAGGATGTTGGCTGTGGGTTTTAAAAATATTTCTGTTATTATGTTGAGGTATATCCCCTCTAAACCTACTTTGTTAGGAGTTTTAATAATGAATGGGTGCTGTAGTTTGTCAGTTGTTTTATTCCATTGGTCTATTTGTCTGTTTTTGTGCCAATACCATGCTGTCTTGATGATGACAGCTTTGTAGTAGAGGCTAAAGTCTGGGATTGTGATGCCTCCTGCTTTGGTCTTCTTCTTCAAAATTACTTTGGCTATTCGGGGCCTTTTGTGGTTCCATACGAATTTTAGGATTGCTTGTTCTGGCTTCGAGAAGAATGCTGGTGCAATTTTGATTGGGATTGCATTGAATGTGTAGATTGCTTTGGGTAGTATTGACATTTTAACAATATTTGTTCTTCCAATCCATGAGCACGGAATGTTTTTCCATTTCTTTATATCTTCTTCAATTTCCTTCATAAGCTTTCTATAGTTTTCAGCATACAGATCTTGTACATCTTTGGTTAGATTTATTCCTAGGTATTTTATGGTTCTTGGTGCAATTGTGAATGGGATCAGTTTCTTTATTTGTCTTTCTGTTGCTTCATTTTTAGTGTATAAGAATGCAATTGATTTTGTGTCCTGCGACTTAGCTGAATTCATGTATAAATTGTAGCAGACTTTTGGTGGAGTCTATTGGGTTTTCCATGTATAATATCATGTCATCTGCAAAAAGTGAAAGCTTGACTTCATCTTTGCCAATTTTGATGGCTTTGATTTCCTTTTGGTGTCTGATTGCTGATGCTAGCACTTCCAACACCAGCGGTGAGAGTGGACATCCCTGTCATGTGTCTGATCTCAGGGAGAAAGCTCTCAGTTTTTCCCCATTGAGGATGATATTAGCTGTGGGCTTTTCATAAAGGGCTTTTATGATGTTTAAGTATGTTCCTTCTATCCCGACTTTCTCGAGGGTTTATATTATGAAAGGATGCTGAATTTTGTCAAATGCTTTTTCTGCATCTATTGACAGGATCATATGGTTCTTATCTTTTCTTGTATTAATGTGATGTAACACATTGATTGATTTGTGAATGTTGAACCAGCCCTGCAGCCCAGGAATGAATCCCACTTGATCATGGTGAATAATTCTTTTTATATGCTGCTGAATTCTATTTGTTATTGTCTTATTGAGAATTTTTGCACCCATATTCATCAGGGATATTGGCTGTAGTTCTCTTTTTTTACTGGGTGTCTGTCTGATTTAGGAATCAAAGTAATGCTGGCTTCATAGAATGAATCTGGAAGTTTTCCTTCCCTTTCTATTTCTTGGAATAGCTTGAGAAGGATAGGTATTATCTCTGCTTTAAATGTCTGGTAGAATTCTCCTCGAAAGCCTTCTGGTCCTGGACTCTTATTTGTTGGGAGATTTTTGATAACTGATTCAATTTCTTCGTTGGTTATGGTTCTGTTCAAGTTTTCTATTTCTTCCTGTTTGAGTTTTGGACGCGTGTGGGTGTTTAGGAATTTGTCCATTTCTTCCAGGTTGTCCAGTTTGTTGGCATATAATTTTTCATAGTATTCCCTGATAATTGCTTGTATTTTTGAGGGATTTGTTGTAATAATTACATTTTCATTCATGATTTTATCTATTTCAGTCATTTCCCTTTTCTTTTTGAGAAGCCTGGCTAGAGGTTTATCAATTTTATTTTTTCAAAAAACCAACTCTTGGTTTCAATGATCTGTTCTACTGTTTTTTGGATTCTGTATTGTTTATTTCTGCCCTGATTTTATTATTTCTCTTCTTCTGCTAGGTTTGAGGTGTTTTTGCTGCTCTGCTTATATTTCCTTTAGGTGTGCTATTAGATTTTGTATTTGGGATTTTTCTTGTTTCTTGAGATAGGCCTGGATTGCAATGTATTTTCCTCTCAGGACTGCCTTTTCTGCATCCCAAAGCATTTGGATTGTTGTATTTTCATTTTCATTTGTTTCCATATATTTTTTAATTTCTTCTCTAATTGCATGGTTGACCCATTAATTCTCTAGTAGGGTGTTCCTTAACCTCCATGCTTTTGGAGGTTTTCCAGACTTTTTCCTGGGGTTGATTTCAAGCTTCATAGCATTGTGGTCTGAAAGTATGTATGGTATGATCCCAATTCTTTTACACTTATGAAGGACTATTTTGTGACCCAGTATGTGATCTATCTTGGAGAATGTTCCATGTGCACTCGAGAAGAAAGTATATTCTGTTGCTTTGGGATGCAGAGTTCTAAATATATCTGTCAAGTCCATCTGATCCAATGTATTATTCAGGGCCCTTGTTTCTTTATTGATCCTGTGTCTAGATGATCTATCCATTGTTGTAAGTGGAGTATTAAAGTCCCCTGCAATTACCACATTCTTATCAATAAGGTTGCTTATGCTTGTGATTGTTTTATATATTTGGGGGCTCCCATATTCGGCACATAGACATTTATAATTGTTAGCTCTTCCTGATGGATAGACCCTGTAATTATTATAAAATATCCTTCTTCATCTCTTGTTACAGCCTTTAATTTAAAGTCTAGTTTGCCTGATATAAGTATGGCTAGTCCAGCTTTCTTTTGGCTTCCAGTAGCATGATAGATGGTTCTCCATCCCCTCACTTTCAATCTGAAAGTGTCCTCTGTCTAAAATGAGTCTCTTGTAGACAGCAAATAGATGGGTCTTTTTTTTTTTAATCTATGCTGATACCCTATGTCTTTTGGTTGGTGCACTTAGTCATTTACATTCAGTGTTATTATAGACAGATATGGGTTTAGAGTCATTGTGATGTCTGTAGGTTTCATGCTTGTAGTGGTGTCTCTGGTACTTTGTGGTCCTTGCAACATTTCACTCACAGAATCCCCCTTAGGATCTCTTGTAGGGCTGGCTTAGTGGTGATGAATTCCTGCAATTTTTGTTTGTTTGGGAAAACCTTTATTTCTCCTTGTATTCTGAATGACAGACTTGCTGGATAAAGGATTCTTGGCTGCATAATTTTTCAGTTCATCACATTGAAGATTTCCTGCCATTCCTTTCTGGCCTGCCAAGTTTCAGTAGATAAGTCTGCTACTATTCTTATGTGTCTACCTTTGTAAGTTAGAGCCTGTTTATCCCTAGCTGCTTTCAGAATTTTCTCTTTATCCTTGTATTTTGCCAGTTTCACTATGATATGTCGTGCAGAAGGTCAATTCAAGTTCCGTCTGAAGGGAGTTGTCTGTGCCTCTTGGATTTCAATACCTTTTTCCTTCCCCAGATCAGGGAAGTTCTCAGCTATGATTTGTTCAAGTACACCTCAGCCCCTTTCTCTCTTGTGGAATTCCTATGATACTGATATTGTTCTGTTTGATTACATCACTTAGTTTTCTAATTCTCCCCTCATATTCCTGGATTTTTTTATCTCTATTTTTCTCAGCTTCCTCTTTTTCTGTAATTTTATCTTTTAATTGACCTATTCTTTCCTCTGCCTCTTCAATCTGTGCTATGGCTACCACCGTTTTATTTTATAATAAATCTGTGCTATGGCTACCACCGTTTTATTTTACCACCTCATTTATAGCATTTTTTAGCTCCTTATAACTAATTTTTAGTCCCTTGATCTCTGTAGCAATAGATTCTCTGCTGTCCTCTATGCTTTTTTCAAGACCAGCAATTAATTTTATGACTATTATTCTAAATTCTTGTTCTGTTTTATTGCTTAAGTCGTTTTTGATCAATTCATTAGCTGTTGGTACTTCCTGGAGTATATTTTGAGGAGAATTCTTCCATTTCATCATTTTGGGTAGCCCCTGTAGTAGCTCCAAACTGCAGGACACTTCCTCTGTGCTGTCTGGAGTAACGTGTTGGTGGGCGGGGCTGCAGTCAGACCCCATGTCTGCCCCCAGACCACCTCTGGGGCCACAGTCAGCCTGGTGTGTTCTTTATCTTCCCCTCCTCCAGGGGCAGGACTCACTGTGGAGTGGTGTGACCTCTGTCTGGGCTACTTGCACACTGCCAGGCTTGTGGTGCTGCTTAGATGGGATCTGGCCAAGGGTGTATTAGACGGGGTGGATCTGCAAGGTGCACAGGGGCAGGAGGGGTAGGCTTAGCTCACTTTGCCATAGGTGGTCCCCGCAGGAGGGGCCCTGCAGCATCAGGAGGGAGGCAGGTCCATTGGAGGGGTGGATCCACAAAAGCACAGTGTTGGGCATTTGTGTGGTGCAAGCAAGTTCAGTGAAGGGAACTGGTTCCCTTTGGAATTTTGTCTGGGGGATGGGAGAGGGAAATGGCACTTGCCAGCGCATTTGTTCCCCCCACCGAGCTGAGCTCTGTCTTCTGGGGCTCAACAACTCTCCCTGCCAGAATCCTCTCACCTTCCCCACTCTCTGAGAGCAGAGCTGTTGACATTTAATATTCCAGATGTTAAATCTCGTTGGCTGTCAGAACTCATGGAGTCTGGCCCCTCCACTTTTGCAAGCCAGACTTTGCTGGCTCTTCCTTGCTGGGTGAGCTGCCCCTCTACCACCCCGGCTCCCTCCCGCCAATACATGTAGCATGCACCATCTCTCCACCCTTCCTACCCTCTTCTGTGGGCCTCTTGTCTATGCTTGGCTCCAGAGTGTCCATTCTGCTGTCTTCTGGCAGTTTTCTGGGTTATTTAGGCAGATGTGGGTGGAATCTAAGGGATCAGCAGGATGAGGTGAGCCCAGCGTCCTTCTACGCCACCATCTTCCCAGGTCTCCCTTCCTACGTGTATGTTTTTATACTTTATGTCCTTTCATCTTGTGTGTTCCTTTACTGATTTTTATGGAAATATTTGATTTTACTGTTTTTGTACTTTAACCTCTGTACTGTTTTTATAAGTGATTAATATGAAATTTTTATTATGTTTGTATGTACCTGTAAACAATTTTCCTTTCCTGATTTTCTTACTCTTGATTATGGTGTTTTATTTCCATTCAAATATTCTCTTAACATTTCTTGTCAAGCCGGTTTAGTGACAATAAACTCCTTTAACTTTTATTTGTCTGGAAAATTTTTTATCTTTCCTTGTATTCTGAATGACATCTATACTGGATAGAGTAGTCTTGATTGTAAGTTTTTTTTTTTCTTTCAGCACTTTGAGTATATTGTGTCACTACCTTCTGCTGTGCAAAGTTTCTGCTGAAAAATCAGCTGATAGCCTTATGGTATTTCCCTTATATGTAATCACTTATTTTTCTTGATGCTTTTAAAATTCTCCCTTTATCACTACTTTTTGACATTTTAATTATTATCTGTCTTGGTGTTGATTTTGTTGGGGCCTTTCTGTGCCTCCTGGATCTGGATGTCTGTTACCTTCCTTAGTTTACAGGAGTTTTCAGCTATTATTTCTTCAAATAAGTTTTGCCCACCTTTTCTCTCTGTTTCTGGAATCCCTATAATTCAAATGATATTCTGGTTGATGATGTCACTGAGTTCCCTTAACTTATTCTCATTTTTTAATTCTATTTTCTTTTTGCTATTAAATTTAATTGCTTTCTATTGCTCTTATCCAGCTCGCTAATCCATTCTGCCTCCTTTAATCTGTCATAGGTTCCCTCCAGTGCATTTTTTATTTCAGTTATTGAGTTCTTCATCTCTGGTTCTTTTTAAATATTTTCTATCTCTTGTTGAAGGTCTTACTGAGATTCTCCACTCTTTTCTCAAGTCCAGTGAGAATCTTTGAATTCTTTATCATGCATATTACTAATCTCTGTTTCATTTAGTTGTAATTTCATTTAGTTGCTGTAATTTTGCCCTATTCTTTCATTTGGAATATACTTTTCTGTCTCCTCACTTTTCCCTATGCATTAGAAAAATCAGCTGTGTCTTCTAATATGAAAATAATGGCCTTATGAATCAGAGGTCTTTGTCCTTCTTTTCATCGTTCCATTACTGGGGTGACTGGGTGACTCAGTAGGTTAAGCATCTGACTTTGGCTCAGGTCATGATCTCACAGTTCATGAATTCGAGCCCCACGTTGGCCTCTGTGCAGACCCTGGAGCCTGCTCCGGTTTCTGTGTCTCCCTCTCTCTGCCCCTCCCCCACTTGTGCTCTCTCTCTCTCTCTGTCTCTCTCTGTCTCTGTCTCAAAAATAAATAAACATCAAAAAATTTATAAACATTCCATTACTTTTCAGAACTTTCATGAAAATATATGGTGAGAGGAGAGAAAAAATGAGAGGGTTTGGTTTTCATTAGTTAGCCCTTTTCATCTATATTGTGGCTAAATATTGTGATTGCATGTACTGTGAAAATTAAGGTTGAGATAACTATGAATTTTAAGTTTTGTATATTTTACTTCTGATATAATGTAAACCTATATATTTAAATATTAAAATAAATTATAAATTTTCTGCTTAATAATAAGTGCATTTCATCTATGACACCATCAAATCTTTAAACATTGATGTTTACAAAATATCTTCTTAATTATTATTGGTATCTATTTTTAAAATTCTAAATCTTTTATTATTCATAGAATTATCTTCATTTTAGGCAAGAAAATAAATATTTGATAGCCTTCTGCAAACAGGCAATATTTTAAACAATTAAGAATAAGAAAAAATTACAGTTCATGATAAAAGATCTTGATTTACTTGAAAGTGACCTGAAGGCTGAAGAGCAATTAGTTCTACCTGAGAGCAGCTCAGGCTTTTGTCTCAAAAGCCACTTAAAAAAAATATTCTTAAGTAAGTAAGCATACAGTGTAGTGTTGGCTTCAGGAGTAGAACCCAGTGGTTCATCTCTTACATATAACACCCAGTGCTCATCCTGAAAAGTGCCCTCCTTAATTCCCATAACCCATTTAACCCCCTCCCATCAATCCTTAGTTTGTTCTTTGTATTTAAGAGTCTCTTATGGTTGCCTCCCTCTCTGTTTTTATCTTTTCTTCCCTTCCCCTATGTTCATCTGTTAAGTTTCTCAAATTCCACATATGAGTGAAATCATATGATATATGTATATCTCTGACTTATTTTGCTTAGCATAATACCCTCCAGTTCCATCCACATTGTTGCAAATGGCAAGACTTCATTCTTTTTCATTGATGAATGAATATCTATCATCTATCTATCTATCATCTATCTATATCTATACAGATACAGATCTTAATCCGTTCATCAGTTGATGGACATTTGGGCTCTTTTCATAATTTGGCTATTATTGATAGCATCAAAAGCCACTTCTGATCATTCTCTCAACTTAGAACAAATCAGCATAAATTTTAATAAGCTTATAACTAATTATACTGTTCACTTAGAGTAGAAATATCAAAGACATAGGATAAGTGCTGGGAGAAAGAAAGTAAACACTAATACTAAAGAAGATTTAAGAATTTGGAGTGTGGAAGAAAGTGTCCTCATATGGAACTCATCTGTAGGGCCAAAGATTGTAGTGAGGAAAGTCTATAGTCTCCCAGGAGGATTGTCCATGAGTAGAAAATAATCCATACACAGATTTTTCTGGGCACACAGTGATTCTGAAAAATCTTACAACATAATCAATATGGAGACTAGAGAACTAAGAATGTATGGATGGCTTTAAAGTCAATGTACCTTGACAGATGAATGCAACAATTACAGTAACATCTGCATTTGATGGGAAATAGAATTAAGAGCAAGCCTCAGTGGATAAAATAAACTCCTTCTCTGTGTCCAGATGTGTTGGGTTAACATGGGTTAACATGTAACTTAGGCATCTATATATATGTTGTCATGAAAATATGGGGCAAATGGGCCAAATATGTTTAAGTGGTCCTCAAAGTTCAGTGTTTTCTGGATGACATTAATTTCAATTATATGTGTATAATATGTATACATATTATATGTGTATAATGTGGTTTTGACCTGTTGTGGTTTTGACCTGTTGGCCTCTTAGGCCTGTTTGGCCTAACTTCCATTAAGTTTGTCCACCCTTGATTCGGAGCTGCTTCCATGGCCATTTCAAGTTCCATTTTGCGGCTATCAATAGCTCTCATATGGAAGCTCTAGGTGGCTTCTGGGCATCCAGGCAAGTCTTGCCTTGAATGTGGCAGATAGAAGAAGTTCTGCTTGGCACCTTTTTGGCATGAATACCTGTCTACAATAGACCAATAGCTTTAATGCATAGAGGAGACAAAAATGAAATTTTAAATCATTTGTCATAATTAAAACAATAAAAGTTTTTTTTTACATAGAGTTATAAATCTTGATTTCCTCTTAGTTTTTCTATGCATAGTTCTCAAACTCTATGCAAAACTCATTTGGTATTTCTCTGTAAGTGTTGTTGTTACAAATAAAAACATAGCCAATTCTTGCTTAGGGAGGTAAAAAGGGTATATAAGAGAGTCATCTGGTAAATGCTTTTTCCCCCCACAGTGTCAAAATTAGTGACCTCCCCATCTAGGGTTTTCATACATGGGCCATTGTAATCCAAAAGTTTAGGGGAGACATGAATAACATATGTAACACATGAAATGGAACAAAATGTCATCAAAATTAAGATCTCAATTAGGTTTAATGTGAAGTTGGAGAAATGTGAAGTATGAAGGAGCAACTCTCAAGTTATGTCACACAGCAGGTCACCATGACCTCTGTGTGGCTGTGGGGTTGTGGGGTCATTGTGCTGAGGGAGAAGAGAGCATACTTTTCTTTTTAAATTTATGGAACAGGAGTAGGAATGAGGAGAGCCAGAGAAACAGCAGATTTGGCCTGGCTCTGTTCTGAGGGGTAGTCTCAGACACTCTTTCAAGGAATTACACAGTGTCTGGGCATGTATTTCCTTCTGCCCTTCCTGAAAAGTTCTCTTCTTGTCTCATGTCCTCCCCACTGAGTTGCTTCCAAAATAATTCTTCCTTCTTATCCTGAGACTTTCATTTCCTCCAAAGTTTGTTTTACTTCTGATCTTACTCCTCCTGCCCTCAATTCTACTTGTCTCACCTGAGTTCACTTCCTTTCCCGTATTGTCCCTCAGTTCTACTCTCCATTTCTCTCATTCAGAGCCCTTTCTGTTCACCATGCCCCATGGCTCGCCTCCACTGCCTTACCCTTGGCTTCACTCAGTCCTCATTTAACTTGCCCAGAGTTTACCTCCCAGCCCCTCCTTATTGCTTCTCTTCCTCTTAACACCTCTTTTCTTTCTTTTCAGTTCACTCTCCTCCAAAGTGTTTACCTCTCTTTTATGTGATTCTCCTTTTTCCGTTTGCCTCAGTTCGCCTCTCCACCCTGTCACCAGTCATCCCCTTCCCTGTCCTGAGATGGCCATCCCTCTAAACACATCCTCTTCCTCTGCCCATCTTATATCTAACCCCTGCTCCCTACTCACTCCTTCCACAGCTCACTTCCTATGCCCTTTTTCACCATTTCTCCCTCACACCTGCTTCCCTTTGCTCCCCTTTCAATTATCCTCTCCAGTATCTCCTCAGTTCTTTCTTCTTCCCTCAGTTTGCCTTCTGGGCCCTCTCCTTCCCTTAAGCCACTTGTCGCCTCATTCCCTGTCCCTCTCTGTCCACCACCTTCCTAGTGTACTTCCCCTCTTCTCTCCCTCACCATATCATCTCCTCCCCACCATCAACTCCCTTCTCCTCCCACATTTCTTGCCTCTTTCTCCCAAGTCAGTCCAACTGCTCTCATTTCACCTACCCCATTCAGGTCACCTCAGCTCAGCTTCCCACTCCTTCCTAACCTTTCCCTCTAGGGATCTCCTCACTGGCCCCAAGTGGCCTACCCCATCGTCACCAAGCCTGTCATTGCATCTCTCCCCAGACTTCCCACAACTGGGCATGTGTGCAGAGATCCAGTCTCTTCCCTGACTCTTCCTTTTGTCCAGCAGAATCAAGTTCAGCTTTAAACATCCATCCCCTGACTAGCACCAGCTGGCTCTTTCTGTGCCCTGGGGTGGCATTACAAGGATCTTAAACTCCACTTGCTAGGTTTCTAGTGGGGTCATGGGGCACAGTGCCAGCCTGACACTTTGGCAGGTGGGGCTTTGGCCTTTGCCTTGGCCCTGGGAAGCCACCTGGATCCAGAGCAACAAGCAGTTCTGCCTTCCCAAAGTATAGAAAGCTCCTTGGATGTTGTTCCTGAAGATTCTGAGATGGGCCTGGAGAGGGCAGAAGTTCATCCCATGAGTGAGACCACACTTGGCCAGTCCTGAGTTATCTACCCACCAGGCTCCTCAGGCAAGGCCATGGGCTGGCTTCACACCGCAGCAGCTCACAAAATAAATCTTTACCCAAGTAGGGGTGCCTGGGTGGCTTAAGCCTCCAACTCTTGGTTTCAGCTCAGGTCACGATCTCACTGTTGGTAGGGTTTGAGCCTTGCATCAGGCTCCATGATCACAGCACTGAGCCTGCTTGGAATTCTCTCTCTCTCTCTCTCTCTCTCTGCCCTTCCCCCACTCACTCTCTTCTGTCTCTCTCTCAAAATAAATAAATAAACTTTAAAATACTCTACCCAAGTCCCCTAACTTGTCAGCCACCTTACAAGCCCCTCTTATCAATAACAATGCAGTGCTCCTGTAGCAATATCAAAGTTTTCATTTAGGGGGTCTCCCTGCTTTGTCTTCCAGAGCTGGGCAATGTATTGACCTTTGCCATACTATCACTCCTCCCCCTGAGAACCTAAGCATCAAGGAAAAATATTCCCTGGGAATCAACTGGGCTACCTTGTACTTTTCCCATACAGGCAGAAATCCCAAAGCCATGGGCCCATCCCAAACCAATTAAATGAGCACACCTCTGGATGAGACTGATTGAGCCACTGTTAATTTTTAAATCTCTGCAAGGGATTCTACCATGCAGCCGGGGTGGGCAAATGTCAAGTTGTGTGTGAGGGAGAGGAATATCCAATTCAAGGTCTTGGGACCTCAGGGAAGAGAAAGAGCTATGATCAGGTAGGTTCATGGGGATTTAACAGTAGTTAACAAAGGAACCAGCCTAGTGGTTAGAGATCCAGACTCTGGGGAGAACTCCCATGGGTTCTAATTCCACTGATAACTGTTTGTGTGGACTTGCTTCTGGACCTTTTTGTGTCTTTCTGTGTTTTCTCACCTTCAAAGTAGAGATAAGACTAGTTCCATGAGTTTTTAATGGGAATTAATGAATTTACACTGTCAATGTAATTTTTATAGGTACTCAGCATTTCATGAATGTTTAGGAATAACAATACTCTATGATAGTCCATGAACTACCTTTACAGTTGGGTACAGCACTCCTCATCACCTCATTTTTATATTGTCATGTTTAATAGCTCATTTATTAAATATTTTTATGTTACACTGTTTATTAATAGTTTAATCTGCTAAAATAGTAATTTTCCCTGATGCTGTCTGTATTTTAGCTGTAGTCACTGGATCAAAACCAACTTTGAGTGCCCTCTGGTGGTTAAATTAAAAACTACCTCCCTTCTATTTCCAAAGTTGTCGAGTGGGGAGCATGTCCTGGGTGCCTGTTGCAGGGGTCTTCCCAGGAATAAGGCAGATGCTCCCTACTGAGAGGAGCTTAAGCTCACCTCCCAGTGGGATTTACCTAAATGTGTTGGATATATTAATGCCAGTAAGAAATGATAAAGTAGAAAGGGCGTGGTTCTAGGGCAGCCATTCCTGGGTCATTTCATTCTGTAGCTGGGGAAAGATGAAAGCTACTTGGAGGGAACAATCCCAACACAAAAATGTGATATGATATGTGTGTTGCTGTTTTAACTTTTATTGTAATTTCAAGGACTCTTCAGGATATTCACCAACCTGTTCAGACACAAACCTGTGCCCACCGCCCTACCTCAGCTGTGGGGGCTTCACTCCCTTCACTCCCTTCACTTTACCCTACCACCTCAGCTCCTTGTCCTGCACCAGCCATCACCACAATGTGATTGATTTGGTTTATCTTTCCTAACCCCTTTTTGATCCCCTAACTACCAACCCTTTTCTTCCCACCTGGGGCTTTGCTTTGCCTTAGGTTTTCATGGGTCTCTCTTCTCTAACCCCACCTTAGCTCTCCCTATGTCTCTTGCTCTCTTCACCTCAATGTTCATGGCATCAGCTCCTCTGGGCTGAGTTTTCTCTGTATAGACAGCATGGCCTTCTGTGACACCCCCATTCCCCCACCAGTGTATAGACAGTCCTGCCCCTCTACCCTCCCCTGGGCCTCCCTCAACATTGGACTCAGGTCTCCTCTGGGTGCCTGGGCTGGTCTCCCCACCACTTCCCTAAGTCCCTTCTCCCTGCTGAGATTCACCACAGCCCCTCTGCCTCACCCTTCCCTTGGGACAAGGTCTTTTGCCCCCATTTATTGCCTTGTCTTTCCAGGCCTTTGTAACTGTTCATGCAGCTTGGGCCTTCCCCTCATTTCACCTTCCAGTGCCCCTCCTCTCCGCCCTCCTCAGGCCTTGTCTTGGGACCCCAGCCCCTTCTCATTGAGTCAGAGATGTCCCTGTACCCAGTTTAGCTCCCTGGAGTCTTCTTTGTGACCTGCTTTCCCTTTCCCAAATTAACCCTAGGTCTCTGTTCCCATAGGAACATTCACCCTTCCCATAGTCTTCCTTCACTTAGGATGGCTCCTTCAGCCTTGGTCACCTTCCTGGGATGCCTGTGAGCTCTGAGCCCTGACTACTCTCACACCATCCCACACAACTCAGAGCAGCTCTCTCTAGCTTCCCTTCCCCCAGTCAAACTCCCCAAGGCCTGTCATGTCACTCCCCAGAAATTTCAGCCTGCTTACCTTTCATTTGGATGCCCAAAGCCTTGGCCTAAATGAGGATGGCCAGGTTCTTCCTTACAGTGTCTAAGGATCATAGTCTGAATCTTTGAGGTGGCTCTTCAGGCTGTGCTTTGCCCCAGGGAACCCACACAGAGCCACTCCTCCTCACAGCTACAAGGAACAGCCTTTGATGGTTGCCCTGGCAGCCTCTGAGATGAACCAGGGGAGAGCAGAAGTTCATCTCATGATCCCCTTCCAAACTCTTGCTGAAGACCAGTCCTAAAAGATGCTCCAGCCAGAAAGGATCTGTCTCCCTGACACATTAGAGGAAATCCCAGCATCTGATGGCCCCCAAGCACCTTGAACACCATCTGGTAAATCACAGTCATGATCAAGGCAATTTTTCATGTCCTTACATGCCATGAACCGCCCCCTCCCAATTGAACTCTGTGAAGGAAAGAGCCACTGAGGTGATCCCCAAACTCTTTCCACACATTTCTTTGCATGACCCACGGAACATGCATGGATGAAACGAACTATAAGACCTGCAGCCAGGACAGAAAATCGGAACTGGGACTTGATGGACCTCCTGAGTTTTTGAGACTGAGCTTAGCAGTGACTGTGGGGTTCAGGTGGCTTCAGTGGAGGACAGAGGGATAGAGTTCTGTAAGTAAATGCTCCCCTCCCTCCCTACACTTCCAGCCTGGGGTGAGAGAAGTCAGGCTCCAGAGTGCTCAGCAGAAATAGAATTAAACAACCCCATTGTCTCCACAGTATCCAGAAATAATTCACAACACCAAAGCCTTATCAGGCATCACTAGAATATTCCCACATCACTTTCTTAATAACTTTCAGACGCTGAAGATGGCAAGTAGAAGTTTCACAGCTGTGAATGAAGTGAATTTGAGTAGAGTTTAATGTCTTTAATGCAGATTAATGCTGTCCCTTAGGTACTGGCATGGTAGTGACATGATCATTTAAAAAATATTTTCTTTTGGACTGGAAACCATGAAGCTGTGAGATCATGATCTGAGCTGAAACCAAGAATCCGACACTGAACCAACAGAGCCACCCAGGCATCCCACAAGAGTTTTAATTCAACTTGCATTTGTAATAGCTTCATATAAGATTGATTGTGGGTATTAATTTTAGAAATTCAACCCTACAGGATAGGAGCCAAGATGGCAAAACAGAATGAAAGCTTTTTGTGTGTCTCACGTCCATGAAATACAACCAGACCAACACTAAACCATCCTACACACCTAGAAAACTGATTGGAAGATTAACACAACAATCTGCACAACCTGAACCACTGAATTTAGCAGGTACGTGACAAGAAGAGCTGAACTTGGGGAGCAAGAAGCCGTGAAAAGTAGGGAACCCCTTTTGCAGGTGGACAGAGGACAGAGACTGGGGGGGGGCATATGGGAAAAGCACCCCTCCCCAAAAGCAGCTGGAGATAAAGTGGAAAATTGGAAACAGCCACAGGGGCTAAACTAAAAAGGGAGAAAGGAGAAAGGAGAAATGAGAGGGCTTAAATCCCATTAAGACTGTAAACAAGGGGAGTGCAATGGCTGCCACTCTGCAGTTCAATACCTGGCGGTGCTCTGGTGGGAAAAGTGAATCCCCAGGAACAGAAGAGTGAGGTCCAGAAGGTTCTCGGGCCACATGAGGAAAAGCAGTTCCACTGCTGGAAGGACATTTGGTAGAGACTGTTGAAGCCACCTGGTCCCAGCAGACCCCAGAAGACAGCCACATTCGCTGGTGCTGGGGCAAGGTTGTTGAGGGTGAAGCCTGGTGCCAGATGTGTGTTGTGATTTTCCATAATCCCTGAAACACTGATGCTACACTGTCTTGCGATCTTTTTGGGAGGCAGGCTGGCACCTGGCTGCAGTCTTGGGGCACCAGCAATAGCAGGGTCCAGCAGGTGTTCATGGGTGCAGATGACATTCGGCCATTGCTCATTTGGCCATTGCTCGGTGAGACCCTCCCACAGAGGGGCGGAACGGGTCAAAGCCTCAGTCCTTCGGAAATAAGGGGTCAGGGAAAACAGCTGCATCTGAGGCAAAACTTGGGAGAGAGGTACTGCCTCGGGCCTGGTCCCAGAGAGTGGAAAAGCAGGGAGTGGATGAGAGCTAAAGATGGAGGACCAGTGCATGGTTGCTGATCTGGGAGAACAGACTGGGTAGCTGGGTAGCGCCATTTTCACCGCTCCCACGCATGTGCATGTGCACCTACAAACACCGCAAGAATCCACCCCAGTAGGCTAGCAGCGCCATCTAGTGGAGAGCTGAGCTCTTACACCGAGCCCCAACCAACTGGGCCAACTTTGCTCTTCAAGAACACAAACCTCACTGCTGGCTTAATTTATGGACTATAAAGAGCTACATGTACTGACCTGTAGGGAAAAACGAAGCAATTTGAGTTCTACTTCAATCTGTTAGCAGATTCATCTATTCAATTTTTTTTCTTTCTTTTTTTTCCTCTTTTTCCTTTCTCTCTTTTACAATTCTTTTCTTTTTCTTGAATACAGAAATAGAAAAAACTCATTTTTATTTTCAATTTTTGTTAAAAATATCTGTCTTTAATTTTTATTACTATTTTTTTACTTTTGTATAAATTTTTTTTCAAATTCTACTTTACTTCCATCATTTTATTTTATTCTAATTCAGTGTACTCACCTTTTCAAATTTTCAAACAATTTTCTTTTTTTCTTTTTCTTTTTTCTCTTTTTCATTTCTTTTTCTTGAATGCAGAAAGAGAAAAAGTTCATTTTACTTTCCATTTCTTTTAAAAATATTTTTAATTTTTATTACTATATTTTTTGCTTTTATGTAAATTTTTTCAAATTCTATCTTACTCCCATCCTTTTATTTCAGTCTATTACACTGTATTCACTTTTTCCAATCTTCAATTTTTTTCTTTTCTTTTCTTTTTTATATTTTTTTCTCTTTTTCGTTTCTTTGCTTTTTTATTAAATACAGAAAATGAAAAATTCATATTTATTTTTAATTTTTATTAAAAATATTTTTCTTTAATTTTTTCTACTATATTCTCTACTTTTGTGTATATATTTTTCAAATTCTATTTTAACATATCATCTCATTTTAGTCTACTTCAGTGTATTCATTTTTCAAACTTTCAACCAATTTCTTTTTTTTCTCCCCCCTTTTTTTTCTTTTTTTCATTTCTCTGATCTGTCAAACCACTTTAAACACCCAGACCAAAACACACCTAAGATCTAGCATCATCTGATTTGTGTGTGTGTGTAATTTTTAATTTTTAATTTTAATATTTTTTTAACTTTAGTTTTTTAATTTCAATTTTTCTACCTCATTAATTCCATTTCTCCCTTCAAAATGACAAAAGTAAGGAATTCACCTCGAAAGAAAGAGCACGAAGTAATGACAGCCAGGGATTTAACCAACACAGATACAAACAAGATGTCTGACTCAGAATTTAGAATCATGATAAGAATAACAGCTGGAGTTGAAAATAGATTAGAATCCCTTTCTGCAGAGATAAAAGAAGTAAAAAATAACCAGAATGAAATTAAAAATGCTATAACTGAGCTGCAATCATGGATGGATGCAGTGGCAGCAAGGATGGATGAAGCAGAACAGAGAATCAGCGATATAGAGGACAAACTTATAGAGAATAATGAAGCTGAGAAAAAGAGGGAGATTAAGGCAAAAAAGCACGATTTAAGAATTAGAGACGTCAGTGACTCATTAAAAAGGAACAACATCAGAATCATAGGGGGTCCCAGAGGAGGAAGAGAGAGAAATAGGGATAGAAGGGTTATGTGAGCAAATCATAGTGGAAAACTTTCCTAACCTGGGGAAAGACACAGACATCAAAATCCAGGAAGCACAGAGGACCCCCATTAGATTCAACAAAAACCAACCATCCACAAGGCATATCATAGTCAAATTCACAAAATACTCAGGCAAGGAGAGAATCACGAAAGCAGCAAGGGAAAAAAAGTCCCTAAACTACAAGGGAAGACAGATCAGGTTTTCAGCAGACCTATCCACAGAAACTTGGCAGGCCAGAAAGGAGTGGCAGGATATATTCAGTGTGCTGAAACAGAAAAATATGCAGCCAAGAATTCTTTATCAAGCAAGCTTGTCATTCAAAATAGGAGAGATAAAAAGTCTCCCAGACAAACAAAAATTAAAGGAGTTTGTGGCCACTAAGCCAGCCCTGCAAGATATTTTAAGGGGGATTCTCTGAGAGGAGAAAAGATGAAAAAAAATATATATATATATATATATACCAAAAGCAACAAAAGATTAGAAAGGACCAGAGAACACCAACAGAAACACTAACTCTACAAGCATCTTAATGGCAATAAATTCATATCTTTCAGTACTCACTCTAAACATCAATGGACTTAATATTCCAATCAAAAGACATAGGGTAACAGAATGGATAAGAAAACAAGGTCCATCTATATGTTGTTTACAAGAGACCCACTTTAGACCTAAAGACACCTACAGATTGAAAATAACGGGATGGGGAGCCATCTATCATGCTAATGGTTGACGAAAGAAAACCAGAGTATCCATACTTATATCAATCTATACTTTAAAATAAAGACTGTAGCAAAAGATGCAGAGAAGGGCATTATATCATAATCAAGGGGTCTATAGACCAAGAAGACCTAACAATTGTAAACATTTATGCTCCAAATGTGGTAGCACCCAAATATATACAATTAATTACAAACATAAAGAAACTCATCAATAGTAATACCATAATAGTAGGAGACTTCGACACCCCACTCACAGCAATGGACAATCTAATAAAAAATCAACAAGGAAACAACAGCTTTGAATGAAACATTGGACCAGATGGACTTAACAGATATATTCAGAACATTTCATCCTAAAGCAGCAGAATATACATTCTTCTCCAGTGCACATGGAATGTTTTCTAGAATAGACCATATACTGGGACACAAATCAGCCCTAAGTAAGTACAAAAAGATTGAGATCATACTGTACACATTTTCAGATCACAATGCTATGAAACTTGAAATCAACCACAAGAAAAAATTTGGAAAGGTAACAAATACTTGGAGACTGAAGAACATTCTACTAAAGAATGAATGGGCTAACCAAGCAGTTAAAGAGGAAATTAAAAATTATACGGAAGTCAATGAAAATGATAGCACACAACCCAAAACCTCTGGGACGCAGCAAAGGTGGTCATAAGAGGAAAGTATATAGCAATCCAGGCCTTCCTAAAGAAGGAAGAAAGATCTCAGATACACCACCTAACCTTACACCTTAAGGAGCTGGAAAAAGAACAGCAAAGAAAACCCAAAACCAGCAGAAGACAGGAAATAATAAAGATTAGAGCAGAAATTAATGCTATCAAAACCAAAAAAAAAAAAAAACAAAAAAAACAAAACCAGTAGAACACATCAATGAAACCAGAAGCTGGTTCTCTGGAACAATTAACAAAATTGATAAACCACTAGCCAGTTAGATCAAGAAAAAAAGGACCCAAATAAGTAAAATCAAGAATGAAAGAGGAGAGATCACAAACAACACAACAGAAATAAAAACACTAATAAGAGAATATTATGAGCAATTATATGCCAATAAAATGGGCAATCTGGAAGAAATGGACAAATTCATAGAAACATATACAGTACCAAAACTGAAACAGGAAAAAAATAGGAAATTTGAACAGACCCACAGCCAGTAAGGAAATCAAATTAGTAATCAAAAATCTGCCAAAAAACAAGAGTGAGGGCCAGATGGCTTTCCAGGGGAATTCTACCAAATATTCAAGGAAGAGTTAACACCCATTCTCTTGAAACTGTTCCAAAAAATAGAAATGGAAGGAAAGATTCCAAACTCATTCTCTGAAGCCAGCATTACCTTGATTCCAAAACCAGACAGAGACCCCGCTAAAAAGGAGAACTATAGAGCAATTTCCCTGATGAACATGGATGCGAAAATCCTCAACAAGGTATTAGCCAACATGATCTAACAATACATTTAAAAATTATTCACCACGACCAAGTGGGATTTATACCTGGGATGCAGGGCTGGTTCAATATCCACAAAACAACGTGATTCATTACAGCAATAAAAGAAAGGACAAGAACCATATGATCCTCTTAATAGATGCAGAGAACGCATTTGATAAAATACAGCAACCTTTCTTTATAAAAACCTCAAGAAAGTAGGGATAGAAGGATCATACCTCAAGATCATAAGAGCCATATATGAACAACCTAACACTAATATCATCCTCAATGGGGAAAAACTGAGAGCTTTCCCCGTAAGGTCAGGAACAAGACAGGGATGTCCACTCTCGCCACTGTTATTCAACATAGTATTAGAAGTCTTAGCCTCTGCAATCAGACAACACAAAGAAATAAAAGGCATCCAAATAGACCAGGAGGAGGTCAAACTTTCATTCTTCACAGATGACATGATACTTTATATGGAAAACCCAAAATATTCTGCCAAAAAACTGCTAGAACCGATTCATGAAGTCAGCAAAGTTGCAGGATATAAAATCAATGCACAGAAATCGGTTTCATTCCTATACACCAACAATGAAGCGACAGAAAGAGAAATCAAGGAATCGATCCCATTTACGGTTGCACAAAAAAAACCATAAAATACCTATGAATAAATCTAAGCAAAGAGGTGAAAAATCTATACACTGACAAGTATAGAAAACTTATGAAAGACATTGAAGAAGACACAAAGAAATGGAAAAAGATTCCATGCTCCTGGATAGGAAGAACAAATATTGTTAAAATTACCCAAAGCAATCTACATACTCAACGCAATCCCTATCAAAGTAACACCAGCATTCTTCACAGAGCTAGAACAAATAATCCTAAAATTTGTATGGAACCAGAAAAGACCCTGAATAGCCAAAGCAATCTTGAAAAAGAAAACCAAATCAGGAAGCATCACAATCCCAGACTTCAAGCTATACTACAAAGTTGTAATCATCAAGACAGTATGGTACTGGCACAGGAACAGACAGATCAATGGAATAGAATAGAGAACCCAGAAATGGACCCACAAATGTATGGCCAACTAATCTTTGACAAAGCAGGAAAGAATATCCAATGGAATAAGGACAGTTTCTTCAGCAAGTGGTGCTGGGAAAACTGGGGAGCAACATGCAGAAGAATTAACTGGGACCACTTTCTTACACCATACACAAAAATAAACTCAAAATGGATGAAAGTCTTAAATGTAAGACAGGAAGCCATCAAAATCCTTGAGGAGAAAGCAGGAAAAAACCTCTTTGATCTTGGCTGCAGGAACTTCTTACTCAACACGTCTTCGGAGGCAAGGGAAACAAAAGAAAAATGAACTACTGGGACCTCATCAAAATAAAAAGCTTCTGCATAGCAAAGGAAAAAAATAAAAAACACTAAAAGGCAACTGATAGAATGGGAGAAGATATTTGCAAATGACATATCAGATAAAGCGTTAGTATCCAAAATCTACAAAGAAGTTATCAAACTCAACGCCCAAAAAACAAAGAATCCAGTGAAGAAATGGGCAAAATACATGAATAGACACTTCTCCAAAGAAGACATCCAGATGGCCAACCGACACATGAAAAAATACTCAACATCACTCATCATCAGGGAAATACAAATCAAAACCACAATGAGATACCACTTTACACCTGTCAGAATGGCTAACATTAACAACTCAGGCAACAACAGATGTTGGCGAGGATGTGGAGAAAGAGGTTCTCTTTTGCATTGTTGGTGGGAATGCAAGCTGGTGCAGCCACTCTGGAAAACAGTATGAAGATTCCTCAAAAAACTAAAAATGGAACTACCCTATGACCCAGCACTACTAGGCATTTATCCAAGGGATACAGGTGTGCTGTTTCAAAGGGGCACATGCACCCCAATGTTTATAGCAGCACTATCAACAATAGCCAAAGTATGGAAAGAGCCCAAGTGTCCATTGATGGATGAATGGATAAAGAAGATGTGGTATATATATATATATGTGTGTATTAATTACTCGACAATCAAAAAGAATGAAATCTTGCCATTTGCAACTATGTGGATGGAACTGGAGGGTATTATGCTAAGTGAAATTAGTCAGAGAAAGACAAAAATCATATGACTTCACTCATATGAGGACTTTAAGAGACAAAACAGATGAACATAAGGGAAGGGAAACAAAAATAATATATAAACAGGGAGGGGGAAAAACAGAAGAGACTCATAAGTATGGAGAACAAACTGAGGGTTGCTGGAGGGGTTGTGGGAGGGGGGATGGGCTAAATGGGTAAGTGGCATTAAGGAATTTATTTCTGAAATCATTGCTTCACTATATGCTAACTAATTTGGATGTAAATTTTAAAAAATAAAAAATAAAGTTAAAAAAATTTCTTTTGAAATAATTATGGAACTTACAGAAGAATTGCAATAGCAGCATAATGAATTGCTGCTGATCCCTTCACTTGGATTCCTCAGGGGTTATGGTGTTACCACATTCCACTCCCCCTGCCACCAACCTTGTGATGGTCTCTTCCACAGACTGGTCACCAGCCTCTTTGTGGAGAGGCAGGCAGAACCACAAACACCTTCTCTTTGATCCAATCACTGAAGGCTCTACTTCATCAGGGCAAATTCTATTCTCCTCCCACATAACTTTACCCCCATGAACACACATACACAGTGTGCCCTGCCTCCACAATAACTGACCCTCAAATCCATCCCATTCCACCTGTCAGTCTCCACTGGGTCTTTCAGCTCAAACTTGTATATATTCTTTATTGAAAATGTGTCTAAAAAATGTGCTCAAAACAGATTCAGCTTTATAGAATAAAGTAGTATCTATGTCTTTATATCCATGTAAACATTCATATTTTATACACAGGTCAATACCAGCCAAATACCACTTAGAACATACATAACAGTTAAATACAACCTAGATTTATTACTCCATTCAGCAAGAGAGAAATGCACCATGGAACCATGGACAGTCTCAAAAAGAAGGTGTTAGAAGAGCCTTACTATATATAGACTTTGCACTTTTGTTAGTTGATTTTAGGGATGGGTTAAAAGAAGCAGTGTTTTGTTCAGGATGATGTGTGTCAGTAGTCAGGAATACTTTTATGATTGGGACCTTAATTAATTTCATCTTTCGGTAGGTAATACCAGAGCAAAACTACAGCTGTAAGCTATAAAGAAACAGCAGTTGTCATATTGGCCTGGAGATGGGAGATAGTCAATATTTTGTGACTTGGATGATATCTTTGTGTGCAGATCTGATTACAGAGTGGATTTGTTTTTGCTTTTATCCAGGTCATCCCGTGGTCTCACTTGATGCTGGTATTCTATGAAGACATTTATGTTCACCAGGAGCTGAGGGAACCAAGCCAGTTCCTGGATGACATGGGCTGCTTTTCTCCTTCTCTTACATTCTTTTTTTTTATTATTTTTTATTTTTTTTTTATTTTTTATTTTTTTTATATATATATGAAATTTATTGACAAATTGGTTTCCATACAACACCCAGTGCTCATCCCAAAAGGGGCCCTCCTCAATACCCATCACCCACCCTCCCCTCCCTCCCACCCCCATCAACCCTCAGTTTGTTCTCAGTTTTTAACAGTCTCTTATGCTTTGGCTCTCTCCCACTCTAACCTTTTTTTTTTCCTTCCCCTCCCCCATGGGTTCCTGTTAAGTTTCTCAAGATCCACATAAGAGTGAAACCATATGGTATCTGTCTTTCTCTGTATGGCTTATTTCACTTAGCAGTACACTCTCCAGTTCCATCCACGTTGCTACAAAAGGCCATATTTCATTTGTTCTCATTGCCACATAGTATTCCATTGTGTATATATACCACAATTTCTTTATCCATTCATCAGTTGATGGACATTTAGGCTCTTTCCATAATTTGGCTATTGTTGAGAGTGCTGCTATGAACATTGGGGTACAAGTGCCCCTATGCATCAGTACTCCTGTATCCCTTGGGTAAATTCCTAGCAGTGCTATTGCTGGGTCATAGGGTAAGTCTATTTTTAATTTTCTGAGGAACCTCCACACTGCTTTCCAGAGCGGCTGCACCAATTTGCATTCCCACCAACAGTGCAAGAGGGTTCCCGTTTCTCCACATCCTCTCCAGCATCTAGAGTCTCCTGATTTGTTCATTTTGGCCACTCTGACTGGCGTGAGGTGATACCTGAGTGTGGTTTTGATTTGTATTTCCCTGATAAGGAGCGACGCTGAACAACTTTTCATGTGCCTGTTGGCCATCTGGATGTCTTCTTTAGAGAAGTGTCTATTCGTGTTTTCTGCCCATTTCTTCACTGGGTTATTTGTTTTTCGGGTGTGGAGTTTGGTGAGCTCTTTATAGATTTTAGATACTAGCCCTTTGTCCCATATGTCATTTGCAAATATCTTTTCCCATTCCGTTGGTTGCCTTTTAGTTTCGTTGGTTGTTTCCTTTGCTGTGCAGAAGCTTTTTATCTTCATAAGGTCCCAGTAATTCACTTTTGCTTTTAATTCCCTTGCCTTTGGGGATGTGTCGAGTAAGAGATTGCTACGGCTGAGGTCAGAGAGGTCTTTTCCTGCTTTCTCCTCCAGGGTTTTGATGGTTTCCTGTCTCACATTTAGGTCCTTTATCCATTTTGAGTTTATTTTTGTAAATGGTGTGAGAAAGTGGTCTAGTTTCAACCTTCTGCATGTTGCTGTCCAGTTCTCCCAGCACCATTTGTTAAAGAGGCTGTCTTTTTTCCATTGGATGTTCTTTCCTGCTTTGTCAAAGATGAGTTGGCCATACATTTGTGGGTCTAGTTCTGGGGTTTCTATTCTATTCCATTGGTCTGTGTGTCTGTTTTTGTGCCAATACCATGCTGTCTTGATGATGACAGCTTTGTAGTAGAGGCTAAAGTCTGGGATTGTGATGCCTCCTGCTTTGGTCTTCTTCAAAATTCCTTTGGCTATTCGGGGCCTTTTGTGGTTCCATATGAATTTTAGGATTGCTTGTTCTAATTTCGAGAAGAATGCTGGTGCAATTTTGATTGGGATTGCATTGAATGTGTAGATAGCTTTGGGTAGTATTGACATTTTGACAATATTTATTTTTCCAATCCATGAGCAGGGAATGTCTTTCCATTTCTTTAAATCTTCTTCAATTACCTTCATAAGCTTTCTATAGTTTTCAGCATACAGATCCTTTACATCTTTGGTTAGATTTATTCCTAGGTATTTTATGCTTCTTGGTGCAATTGTGAATGGGATCAGTTTCTTTATTTGTCTTTCTGTGGCTTCATTGTTAGTGTATAAGAATGCAACTGATTTCTGTACATTGATTTTGTATCCTGCAACTTTGCTGAATTCATGTATCAGTTCTAGCAGACTTTTGGTGGAGTCTATCGGATTTTCCATGTATAATATCATGTCATCTGCAAAAAGCGAAAGCTTGACTTCATCTTTGCCAATTTTGATGCCTTTGATTTCCTTTTGTTGTCTGATTGCTGATGCTAGAACTTCCAGCACTATGTTAAACAACAGCGGGGAGAGTGGGCATCCCTGTCGTGTTCCTGATCTCAGGGAAAAAGCTCTCAGTTTTTCCCCGTTGAGGATGATGTTAGCTGTGGGCTTTTCATAAATGGCTTTTATGATCTTTAAGTATGTTCCTTCTATCCCGACTTTCTCAAGGGTTTTTATTAAGAAAGGGTGCTGGATTTTGTCAAAGGCCTTTTCTGCATCGATTGACAGGATCATATGGTTCTTCTCTTTTTTTTTGTTAATGTGATGTATCACGTTGATTGATTTGCGAATGTTGAAACCAGCCCTGCATCCCAGGAATGAATCCCACTTGATCATGGTGAATAATGCTTTTTATATGCTGTTGAATTCGATTTGCTAATATCTTATTGAGAATTTTGGCATCCATATTCATCAGGGATATTGGCCTGTAGTTCTCTTTTTTTACTGGGTCTCTGTCTGGTTTAGGAATCAAAGTAATACTGGCTTCATAGAATGAGTCTGGAAGTTTTCCTTCCCTTTCTATTTCTTGGAATAGCTTGAGAAGGATAGGTATTATCTCTGCTTTAAACGTCTGGTAGAACTCCCCTGGGAAGCCATCTGGTCCTGGACTCTTATTTGTTGGGAGATTTTTGATAACCGATTCAATTTCTTCGCTGGTTATGGGTCTGTTCAAGCTTTCTATTTCCTCCTGATTGAGTTTTGGAAGAGTGTGGGTGTTCAGGAATTTGTCCATTTCTTCCAGGCTGTCCAGTTTGTTGGCATATAATTTTTCATAGTATTCCCTGATAATTGTATCTCTGAGGGATTGGTTGTAATAATTCCATTTTCATTCATGATTTTATCTATTTCAGTCATCTCCCTTTTCTTTTTGAGAAGCCTGGCTAGAGGTTTGTCAATTTTGTTTATTTTTTCAAAAAACCAACTCTTGGTTTCGTGGATCTGCTCTACAGTTTTTTTAGATTCTATATTGGTTATTTCTGCTCTGATCTTTATTATTTCTCTTCTTCTGCTGGGTTTAGGCTGCCTTTGCTGTTCTGCTTCTAGTTCCTTTAGGTGTGCTGTTAGATTTTGTATTTGGGATTTTTCTTGTTTCTTGAGATAGGCCTGGATTGCAATGTATTTTCCTCTCAGGACTGCCTTCGCTGCGTCCCAAAGCGTTTGGATTGTTGTATTTTCATTGTCGTTTGTTTCCATATATTTTTTTGATTTCTTCTCTAATTACCTGGTTGACCCACTCATTCGTTAGTAGGGTGTTCTGTAACCTCCATGCTTTTGGAGGTTTTCCAGACTTTTTCCTGTGGTTGATTTCAAGCTTCATAGCATTGTGGTCTGAAAGTATGCATGGTATAATTTCAATTCTTGTAAACTTATGAAGGGCTGTTTTGTGACCCAGTATATGATCTATCTTGGAGAATGTTCCATGTGCACTCGAGAAGAAAGTATATTCTGTTGCTTTGGGATGCAGAGTTCTAAATATATCTGTCAAGTCCATCTGATCTAATGTCTCATTCAGAGCCCTTGTTTCTTTATTGACCGTGTGTCTAGATGATCTATCCATTTCTGTAAGTGGGGTGTTAAAGTCCCCTGCAATTACCACATTGTTATCAATAAGGTTGCTTCTGTTTATGAGTAATTGTTTTATATACTTGGGGGCTCCGGTATTCGGCGCATAGACATTTATAATTGTTAGCTCTTCCTGATGGATAGACCCTGTAACTATTATATAATGTCCTTCTTCATCTCTTGTTACAGCCTTTAATTTAAAGTCTAGTTTGTCTGATATAAGTATGGCTACTCCAGGTTTCTTTTGGCTTCCAGTAGCATGATAAATAGTTCTCCATCCCCTCACTCTGAATCTAAAGGTGTCCTCAGGTGTAAAATGAGTCTCTTGTAGACAGCAAATAGATGGGTCTTGTTTTTTTATCCATTCTGATACCCTATGTCTTTTGGTTGGCGCATTTAATCCATTTACATTCAGTGTTATTATAGAAAGATACGGGTTTAGAGTCATTGTGATGTCTGTATGTTTTATGCTTGTAGTGATGTCTCTGGTACTTTGTCTCACAGGGTCCCCCTTAGGATCTCTTGTAGGGCTGGTTTAGTGGTGACAAATTCCTTCAGTTTTTGTTTGTTTGGGAAGACCTTTATCTCTCCTTCTATTCTAAATGACAGACTTGCTGGATAAAGGATTCTCGGCTGCATATTTTTTCTGTCTAGCACCCTGAAAATCTCGTGCCAATTCTTTCTGGCCTGCCAAGTTTCAAAAGAGAGATCAGTCACGAGTCTTATAGGTCTCCCTTTATATGTGAGGGCACGTTTACCCCTTGCTGCTTTCAGAATTTTCTCTTTATCCTTGTATTTTGCCAGTTTCACTATGCTATGTCGTGCAGATCGATTCAAGTTACGTCTGAAGGGAGTTCTCTGTGCCTCTTGGATTTCTTTTTTTTTTTTTTTTTTTTTTTTCAACGTTTATTTATTTTTGGGACAGAGAGAGACAGAGCATGAACGGGGGAGGGGCAGAGAGAGAGGGAGACACAGAACCGGAAACAGGCTCCAGGCTCTGAGCCATCAGCCCAGAGCCCGACGCGGGGCTCGAACTCACGGACCGCGAGATCGTGACCTGGCTGAAGTCGGCCGCTTAACCGACTGCGCCACCCAGGCGCCCCTGTGCCTCTTGGATTTCAATGCCTTTTTCCTTCCCCAGTTCAGGGAAGTTCTCAGCTATTATTTCTTCAAGTACCCCTTCAGCACCTTTCCCTCTCTCTTCCTCCTCTGGGATACCAATTATGCGTATATTATTTCTTTTTAGTGTATCACTTAGTTCTCTAATTTTCCCCTCATACTCCTGGATTTTTTTATCTCTCTTTTTCTCAGCTTCCTCTTTTTCCATAACTTTATCTTCTAGTTCACCTATTCTCTCCTCTGCCTCTTCCATCCGAGCCGTGGTGGTTTGCATTTTGTTTTGCATTTCCTTTAAAGCGTTTTTCAGCTCCTCGTGACTGTTCCTTAGTCCCTTGATCTCTGTAGCAAGAGATTCCTTGCTGTCCTGTATACTGTTTTCAAGCCCAGCGATTAATTTTATGACTATTATTCTAAATTCACTTTCTGTTATATTATTTAAATCCTTTTTGATCAGCTCATTAGCTGTTGTTATTTCCTGGAGATTCTTCTGAGGGGAATTCTTCCGCTTGGTCATTTTGGATAGTCCCTGGTGTGGTGAGGACCTGCAGGGCACTTCCCCTGTGCTGTGGTGTATAACTGGAGTTGGTGGGCGGGGCCGCAGTCAGTCCTGATGTCTGCCCCCAGCCACCGCTGGGGCCACAGTCAGACTGGTGTGTGCCTTCTCTTCCCCTCTCCTAGGGGCGGGATTCACTGTGGGGTGGCGTGGCCCGTCTGGGCTACTTGCACACTGCCAGGCTTGTGATGCTGGGGATCTGCTTCTGGCGTATTAGCTGGGGTGGGAAGGCAAGGTGCACGGCGGTAGGGGGGGCAGGCTTATCTCGCTTCTCCTTAGGTGATCCACTTCAGGAGGGGCCCTGTGGCAGCGGGAGGGAGTCAGATCCGCTGCCGGAGGTTTGGCTCCGCAGAAGCACAGAGGTGGGTGTTTGCGCGGAGCGAGCAATTTCCCTGGCCGGAACCGGTTCCCTTTGGGATTTTGGCTGGGGGATGGGCGGGGGAGATGGCGCTGGCGAGAGCCTTTGTTCCCCACCAAACTGAGCTCTGTCGTCCGGGGGCTCCGCAGCTCACCCTCCCTTTGTCCTCCAGCCTTCCCGCTTTCCGAGCAGAGCTGTTAACTTATGACCTCCCAGACGCTAAGTCGCGCTTGCTGTCGGAACACAGTCCGTCAGTCCCCTCCGCTTTTGCAAGCCGGACTCGGGGGCTCTGCTTGGCTGGCGAGCCACCCCTCCGCCCCGGCTCCCTCCCGCCAGTCCGTGGAGCGTGCACCGCCTCGCCGCTCTCCCTACCCTCTTCCGTGGGCCTCTCGTCTGCACTTGGGTCTGGTGACTCCGTTCTGCTAATCCTCTGGCGGTTTTCTGGGTTATTTAGGCAGGTGTAGGTGGAATCTAAGTGATCAGCAGGACGCGCGGTGAGCCCAGCGTCCTCCTACGCTGCCATCTTCCCATAACTCTCACATTCTTTTTTTTAAATAAATGTTTATTTATTTTGAGAGAGGGAGAGAGCTCATGTGTGCATGCCTGCGCATGCAAGTGAGGGAGGGACAGAAAGAGAGGGAGAGAGAATCCCAAGCAGGCTCCTCTCTGTCCGTGCCAAGCCTAATGTGGGGCTTTATCCCACAACCATGAGATCATGACCTGAGTGGAAATCAAGAGTCAGATGCTTAACCAACTGAGCCACCCAAGCGCCCCTCCTTCTCTTGCATGCTAACGAGAAGTGGGGGCAGAAAGTAAGCTGGAGAGTCATAGTCCTTCTATTGGATGTTCATGGTGTGTGTTCCGGACTTCAAATCTTGGGCAAAAACAAAAGGAAAATAAAACCCTGGCAGAAAATAATAGAGCCACAATGGCCTGACTGGGGAGAAAGGAGCCTGGGCTGGTAACTTCAAGGGCTATCAAAAAAGGGAAAAGCCAGCATGGAGGCACCAAGAAGCCATTCTCCTTAGATCCACTCCCTCCCCAGTCTCTCTCAATGCCTAAACTTGACCCTTTCCTGCATCAGGACTACAGGTCATTTTCCTCCCTCTTCTCCAGTGCTCCTCTACCTACTGCTACCTCTGCACACTGCCACATCAACCAGCCCAAACCCTGAAACTACTCAGATGTCAGCCCTACAAGGATCAAGGTTGGGAAATGCTATGCCTCTCTCCAGGCCAGATGTTAGCTTGCAGAGGGTTAAGAAATAGGAAAGGCTGAGCAGGAATCCCATGCCCATGTGCCACAGCAGCTATACTATGTCACACTTGAGAATATTCCCAATAAGTGAAGCTGATATGAACCAGAAATTTCTACCATCAAAACCATTTTGTGTGAAATATTCATGACACTGAAAAAGTAGTTGAAATAAAAACAAAGTAAGTTCGACTTTTATGCTGAAAATAAGTGCGTATACCAGGGCTGGTATGACAGAACGGAATGACACTTTCACATCAGATCCAACAGGGAAGGGCATGTGTGCTCAGAACTTGTTCAATTAATACATTTTGGGTGCGAGGTTAACCCTGTGAGTCACTCACCTATACCCAGTGGGCTGTCCCTCTGAGACTGAGGGAAAAATTGTCTCAAGGACTTGCAGTTTAACTTTGTGAAACAACTTTTGCTTCTGCTTTTTAGAGGACCTGAGGGCATTTCGCCCCTTAAGGAGGGCACACCTTGGTTGTTTCCCAGACTTTCTTCTCTAGCTCGTAATTTGGCAAAAGAGAATAATAACAAGGAAAGACATGAGTAATTAAGATTACATCAATCATTTTATTTCAAATACTTTAATTACAAGAAGTTTTATAAACTGGGGAAATCCCTAAGTATATTCATTCATTAAATGCAATGGAAAGAGATATCGATTAAATGTGTTTTTTTTCTCAGAGTGCCCAGATGGCTCAGTATGTTAAGTGTCTGACTTCAGCTCAAGTCATGATCTCACAGTTTGTGAGTTTGAGCCCCACATCAGGCTCTATGCTGTCAGCATGGAGTCTGCTTGGGATCCTCTGCCCCCCTGCCCCTCCCCCTTTTGCATTCCCTCTCCCTCTCTCTCTCTCTCTCTCTAGCTCTCAAAAATAAATAAACATTAAAAAAATGTTTCTTTTTAGGGCGCCTAGGTGGTTCAGTCGTTTAAGCATCTGACTCTTGATTTTGACTCAGGTCATGATCCCATGTCATCAGATTTATTCCTGGCGTGCAGGGCTAATTCAATATCCACAAATCAATCAATGTGATCCATTACATAAATAAAAGAAAAGAAGCTCATTATCCTCTCAATAGATGCAGAAAAAGCATTTGGCAAAATACAGCATCCTTTCTTGATAAAAACCCTCAAGAAAGTAGAGCTAGAAGGAACATACTTCAACATGATAAAGGCTCTATACAAAAAACCCACAGCTAATATCATTCTCATTTGGGGAAAAACTTAGAGCTTTCCCCCTAAGGTCCTAAGGTCAGGAACACGACAGGGATGTCCACTCTCAGTACTGTTGTTCAACATAGTGTGTGAAGTCCTAGCCTCATCAATAAGACAACCAAAAGAAATTTAAAAACATCCAAATTGGTTAGGAGGAAATCAAACTTTCACTCATCACAGATGACATCATACTCTATGTAGCAAACCCAAGAGACTTCACCAAAAAACTACTAGAACTGATACATGAATTCAGCAAAGTCATAGGATATAAAATCAATGTACAGAAATCATTTGCATTTCTCTACACCAGTAATGAAGCAGCAGAAAGAGTCATCAAGCATCAATCCCATATACAATTGCACCAAAACCCATAAGATACTAGGAATAAACCTAACCAAAGAGGTGAAAAATCTATACCCTGAAAACTCTAGGAAGATTTGAAAGCAATTGAAGAAGATAGAAAAAGAATGAAAAATATTTCATGCTCCTGGATTGGAAGAACAAATATTGTTAAAATGTCAAATTGCCCAAAGCAATCTACACATTCAATTCAATCCCTATCAAAATAACACAAGCATTCTTCACAGAGCTAGAGCAAACAATTCTGAAATTTGTATGAACTGCAAAAGGCCCCAAATAGCCAAGGTCAAGTTAAAAAAGAAACCAAAGTTGGAAGCATCATAATTCTGGACTTCAAGCTGTATTACAAAGCTGTAATCATCAAGACAGCTTGATATTGGCACGAGAACAGACACACAAATCAATGGAATAGAATAGAGAACTCAGAAATGGACCCATAAATGTATGACCAACTAATCTTTGACAAAGCAGGAAAGAATATCCAATGTGAAAAGGACAGTCTGTTCAGCAAATAGTGTTGGGAAAACAGGACAGCGACATGCAGAAGTATGAAACTGGACCACTTTCTTACACCATGCACAAAAATAAACTCAAAGTTGGTGAAAGACCTAAATGTAAGACAGGAAGACATCAAAATCCTAAAGAAAAAAAAAAAAAAGGTAGCAACCTCTTTGACTTCATCACAGCTACTTCTTACTTGACAGGTCTCTGGGCGAGAGGAAAACAAAAGCAAAAATGAACTATTGGGACCTCATCAAGATAAAAAACTTCTGCACAGCGAAGGAAACAATTGATAAAACTAAAAGGCACCCAATGGAATGGGAGATGATATTTACAAATGGCATATCAGATCAAGGGTTAGTACTCAAAATCTATAAAAAACTTATCAAACTCAACACCCAAAAAACAAATAATCCAGTGAAGAAATGGGAAGAAGACATGAATAGACACTTTTCAAAGAAAATATCCACATGGCTAACAGACTCATTATGCTCAACATAATTTGTCATCAGGACATTACAAATCAAAACCATAGCGAGATAACACCTCACACCTGTCGGAATGGCTAAAGTGAACAATTCAGGCGACAACAGATGTTGGAGAGGATGTGGAGAAAAAGGAACTCTTTGCACTGCTGGTGGGAGTGCAAACTGGTGCATCCATTCTGGAAAACAGTATGGAAGATCCTCAAAAAATCCAAAATAGAACTGCCCTACAACCCAGCAATTGCAGTGCTAGATATTTATCCAAAGGATACAAAAATGTGGATGCCAAAGAGCATATATACCCCAATATTTATAGCAGCAGTAGTGAAAAGAGCCAAATTATGGAAAGATATCAAATGTCCATCAACTGATGGACATTCCATACAATGGAATACTACTTGGAGAACAAAAATAATGAAATCTTGTCATTTGCAACAATGTGGATGGAACTAGAGTGTATTATGCTAAGTGAAATAAGTCAGTGAGAGAAAGACAAATATATGATTTCACTCATGTGGAATTTAAGAAACAAAACAAATGAACATAGGGAAAGGGAAGCAAAAATAAGATAAAAAGAGGGAAGTAGACAAACCATAAGAGTTTGGTTTTTTTTAATATAATTTATTGTCAAGTTGGCTAACATTAGTGTACATAGGGCGCTCTTGGTTTTGGGGGTAGATTCCCATCACTCGTCACTTACATACAACACCCAGTGCTCATCCCAACAAGTGCCCTTCTCAATGCCCATCACCCATTTTCCCCTCTACCCTGCCCTCCCCATCAACCCTCAGTTTGTTTTCTGTATTTAAGAGTCTGTTATGGTTTGCCCCCCTCCCTCTCTGTTAACTATTTTTTCCCCTTCCCTTTCCCCATGGTCTTCTGTTAAGTTTCTCAAATTCCACATATGAGTGAAAACATATGATATCTTTCTCTGACTTATTTCATTTAGCATAGTACCCTCCAGTTCCATCTGCATTGCTGCAAATGGCAGGATTTCATTCTTTTTCATTGCCAAGTATTATTCCATTGTATATATAAACCACATCTTCTTTATCCATTTGTCAGTTGATGGGCATTTAGGCACTTCATAAGAGATTCTTAAACACAAAGAACAAACTGAGGGTTGCTGGTGGGGTAGTAGGTGGGGGGGGGGATGGGCTAAATGAGACATGAGCATTAAAGGGGGACCCTTGTTGAGATGAGCACTGGGTGTTATATGTAAGTGATGAATCACTAAATTCTACTCCTGAAATAGTTACTACAGTATATGTTAACTAACTTGGATTTTAATTTTTTTAATGTTTATTTGTTTTTGAGAGAGAGAGCAGGGAAGGGGCAGAGAGAGAGGGAGACACATAATCTGAAGCAGGCTCCAGGCTCTGAGCTGTCAGCACAGAGCCTGACATGGGGCTCAAACTCATGAACTGTGAGATCATGAGTTGGATGCCTGATCCACCAGGTGCCCCAACTAACTTGGATTTAAATAAGAAAAAATAAAGTAAGGACATAGAATAATGCAAAAAAAATTAAATTAAAAACTGAAGGTTGATGGGGGGGTGGGAGGGAGGGGAAAGTAGGTGATGGGCATTGAGGAGGGCACCTGCTGGGATGAGCACTGGGTGTTGTATGGAAACCAATGTGACAATAAATTTCATATTAAAAAAAAATTAGAAAAACAAACTTTAAAAGAAAAAAAAATTTAAAAAGCTAATAAGAGATATGGAAAATTAATTACATGTAATTATGGCAGTATATTAAGGCTTCATGCATAAAAATGCAATATAGGATGAATAGTATTTTAAAACTATTTTCCAATCATTCTTCCAAACCAAGGTCTTTAAAGATAATTAATTCTGTGGCAAGTAGCAATATGCCTAGAGAAGTGTCTTTAATTCAGTGTGACCATGGTTTAGAAAAGTCCAAGTTACAGTATAAAAGCAGAAGCAAACATTCATTAAATAAAATATTTAAATTGTAGATGTAAATTTTTATAGAACACTAAGATATTTTTATTTTTAATATTTTTCTATTTTTCGTACAAAAACATAGTTTGCCTGTCTGTAACCTGAAGTTTCCTAAATATTCTGTTAGAATGTATATAAAATGGGAAGTCTATCCAATTTATCAGGTACCAAGTGTGCAACGTCTCCTTTGTAATGTTCTTTTTCTTAATCAAGTGTGAGCCAGTGAGTATGTGAGGAGACATTCATGTGCATGAACAGTTTTCACTCTGAGTTAATCACACTAGAACATGTTTTAGAGGCAGTTCTATATGTCATTCAACACCTTTACATATTTAAACTTTAGAAAGTTCCATGTCTCATGCAAGTCTTATAAAGGACATTTTCAAAGGGTTTTAGGTCTTCCTTTTTCAGTAGGGAGATTTTGTTGATATGTAATTGCAGTGTGAGGTATTGAAACACACCAGGGTACTGGTTTAAATGAGTCATCTGAGAACACAGAGCTAGGTAACAGGGGTGATCATAAATGTACAGTATTTTTAAAAAATTATACACATGTGAATGGGGGATGTCTATTGATTGGGGAGAAGGAGCACATGAGAAACCATGCAAGAACTGTACTGTTCTTCTTAACAGCCAAAGTCAGAGGCTTCAGCACTGCAGCTCTGATGTACAGCAAAGATAAAAAATCATGGTTCATGCCCATCCCCACAAGACTTGAAAGTACCCCTTTCTGATATAGGAAGTTTAAACCAGTGAGCTCATCTTTATGCTTCCTTGTTAATGGAAGAAAGAAATGCAGAGAGAAGTTCAGTAATTTCCCCAGGCCCCAGTGTTAAATATGCAAGAAAACCAGGCTTACAGCCAGCTCTTATTATACTGTTCTACTTATCATAGAATATCATAAATGTTTTGTTTCTGTGTGTCCAAATAGTCTCCACAGGGAAAAATAATAAATGGAACAGTATCTTTTTAAACTACGATAAAAAGGAGCACCTGGGTGCCTCAGTCGGTTGAGTGCCCAGCTCTTGATTTCAGCTCAGGTCATGCTCTCACAGTTTGTGATATTGAGCCCTGCACAGGATTCTATGCTGACAGGGTGGAGCCTACTTGGGATTCTCTCGCGTGCGGACATGCCTGCTCTCTCTCTCTGCCCATGAATGTGAATGCACTCACTCTCAAAATAAACAAACATAAAAAAATACTTTATACTCTAAAGGAATTTAACTAAAGGCTGTTATTAGCAAGACAAGAGATAACAAATGGTGAAGATGTGGAGAAAAGGGAACCCAGGTGAATTGTTGGTGGGAATATAAATTTGTGTAGGCACTGTGGAAAGCAGTAGGAAAATACTGTGGAAAACACTAAGTGTACATCAATGGATAAATGAATAAAGAACATGTTTTTATATATAAATATAAATACACACACAAATGTGGTGGATTTGTTAAGTAACCTTACTGTGGTTATCATTTTACAGTATATACATATATCAAATCATCATATTACATACCTTAAACTTAAAAAATGTTATTTGTAAGTTGAATCTCAGTAAAGCTGGAAAAAATTATCACAAGTAAGCTTCCTTGCTCCAAAAGGTTTTAGGATGCTGATCTATAGGACAAGAAAACAGAAATGAAATCACATACATTTTAAACTTTATATTAATTTGCATCCTGTTTTTGCAAATGGTGATTCTGATGACAACAAGTGAGGTGTTAGTTATGTTAACTTGATTCTAGAGAGATTTAGGTTTTTACCTGTTGAGTTGTCTGCTCTAGAATGCCATTTATGTCATTAACTACTGAACACAGTTCATTGTCTAAAGGCAATATGCCAAAAATAAATTTGTCCAGGTTCAGTTTCCCAAATACAGAAAACCTTTACACTCATCCATATCACTGACTTACAAAAGGCTTAGCTTTGTCAAAAATAAATTCTGAATAAATTTTAATCCAGTACATATTTGGTTGGGATAGTTTCTAAAACCATTAAAGATACCCTTCCCTCGTTGACCAGTTTCCATTTTATCTAATAGAACCATTAAACAAATAGTTATTTGTTGTCAGAGTGGTTTGGTACTTTCATGAATGTAATATTTATCTAGAAATGTATACTCCTCATCAGTATCCCACATTTAGTCACACACTATAATTTTTAAAAGTAGAAAATGAGATAAATATTAATTATAGAAAGAACCACAAACAACAAAAAATCAGGCAAATAGTTCTGACAGTTGAAAAAAATAGAATTAGGAAATCTGCTCAGAAAATCCCTTGGCATACTGGGAGGAATGAGTTCCCATTCTAGATAAATTTCTATGAAAAAATCAAGAAAAATTCCAAAGAATACAAAACCAAGGCAAGTTAGGATTTCAAAAAATACAAGGCACATGGCAACATAGACTCATAGGTCTTAAAGGGAAACCACAGACAGCTGATAAGAGATGTGGGAACTTCTATTTCACTGAGTTAAATTATTCATTGATGTATATTTTATTTTTTACCAGAAATGTTTAAATACTCCAGTCTTTTCGATCATAAGAGCCAGGTTAGGAGATGTGCATGTGCCTCTTCCAACTTCAGTCCTACCCCTTCTAAGTAATCTCTCCACAATTGTTCCATCTCTGAGGAAAGTGTTTTCATCCTTCCAGAATGACAGAAGTAAAGAAAACGTGAGGAAGTGATCCATACACAAAGTTAGAAATAAGTCCATCAATCAATTCCTGTAAAAAATTTCATCCACTCTACTTGGCCTTGGACCTAGGAAAGCAGCCCAGTGCAGGGAGTCTCTGCAGGGGCCGAGGTGGCCTGGAGGGGCCCCGGTCCCAGGAGGTCCGGGACTGGTGTTCAGGGGAAGCCATGGCAGCAGCCCAGAAGTGGGACCAGGCTTGGCCCTAGCTAGTCCAAGATATGTCTGGCTTCCTGGCCTTGGTGCAGCAGCCTTTGGGGCTGTGCAGCCAGTCCTCAGCCTGCTTGCCACCCCACTCTGGGTCCTAGGCCTCTGTGGCAGCTGCCCCAGCACCCTGGCCACATGCATGCTAGGTGGGTTTCAACAGGCATGGAGGGGCCCTAACCCTGCACCTCCTGCTGCCCCAGGGCTGGGAGGGTTCTCGTCTCTTCCTCTGACTACAAGGGCCTGAGTTGGGACTTGTGGCTGCCTGCCTCGAAGGTGCCACTCACTTCTTCACTGCCCTCCACCACAGAGGAGCCCAGACAAGCAATTCCTGGACTGGCAGGTACTCTCCCAAGGGTGAAGGGTGTGGAGCCTACTGAGGTCGCAGCCCCAGACTTTTCAGGGTGCCCTCTGGCCCAGGATATGGCCTGGGTAGTGAAACTACTCTTCTGGGGCTGGCTCCATGGGAGGCCACCTGGGGGTGAATGGCTGGAGGCAGGGCAGGCAGAGTTTCACTAATTTTTTTCCACTTAATTGCCAGTGATTTTATTAAATTATGATTATTGGTTTCAGGAGTAGAATTTAGTGATTTATCACTTATGTATAACACCGAATGCTCATCCCAACAAGTGCCCTCCTTAATGCCCATGACCCATTTAACCCACCCCCACACTTCCCCTCTAGCATTCCTCAGTTTGTTTTCTGTATTTAAGAGTCTCTTATGGTTTGCCTTCCTCTATATTTTTATCTTATTTTTCCTTCCTTTCCCATATGTTCATCTGTTTTGTTTCTTAAATTCCACATATTAGTGAAATCATATGATACTGGTCTTTCCCCGACTGACGTATTTCGCCTAGCATAATAACCTCTAATTTCATCCACATTGTTGCAAAAGGCAAGATTTCATTCTTTTGGTTACCTGAGTAATATTCCATTGGATATATATATATCTTCTTTATCCATTCATCAGTCGATGGACATTTGAGATCTTTCCATCATTTGGCTATTTTTGATAGTGCTTCTATAAACATTAAGGTGTATGTGCCCCTTGGAATCTGTATTTTTATATCCTTTGAGGAAATACCTACTAGTGCAATTGCTGGGTCAAAGGGTAGATTTATTTTTAACTTTCTGAGGAATCTCCATAGTATCTTCCAGAGTGGTTGTACAAGTTTGCATTTCCACCAACAGTATAAGAGGGTTCCCCTTTGTCTGCATCCTTGTCAACATCTGAATTGTTTCCTGCGTGGTCAATTTTAGCCATTCTGACAGTTATAAGGTGGTATCTCATTGTGGTTTTGATTTGCATTTCCCTGATGATGAGTGATGTTGAGCATTTTTCATGTGTCTGTTAGCCATGTGGATGTCTTCTTTGGAAAAGTGTCTATTCATGTCTTTTGCCCATTTCTTCACTGGATTATTTGTTTTTTGGGTGTTGAGTTTGATAAGTTCTTTTTAGATTTTGGATGGTAACACTTTATCTGATTTACCATTTGCAAATATCTTCTCCCATTTCATCAGTTGCCTTTTAACTTTGTGGATTGTTTCCTTCACTGTGCAGGAGACTTTTATCTTGATGAGGTCCCAATAGTCCATTTTTACTTTTGTTTCCCTTGCCTCCTGAGACATGTTTAATAAGAAGTTGCTGCAGCCCAAGTCAAAGAAGTTGTTGCCTATTTTCTCCTGTAGGATTTTAGGATTTTGATGTTTTCTGTCTCAAATTTAGATCTTTCATCCATTTTGAATTCATACTTGTGTATAATGTAAGAAAGTTGTCCAGTTTTATTCTTCTGCATGTCGCTGTCCATTTTTCCCGGCACCATTTGCTGAGGAGACTGTTGGTTTTTTGTTTTTTTTTTCCATTTTATACCCTTTCCTGTTCTGTTAAAGATTAATTGGTCTTACGTTTGTGGTTCCATTTTTGGGTTCTCTATTCTGTTCCATTGATCTGTGTGTCTGTTTTTGTGCCAGTAGCATACTGTCTTGATCATTACAGCTTTGTAAACACCTTAAAGTCTAGAATTGTGATGCCCCCAACTTTGTTTTCTTTATCAACATTACTTTGGCTATTCGGGGTATTTTCTCATTCCATACAAATTTTACGGCAGTATTCTGTGAAGAATACTGGTGTTATTTTGATAGGGATTGCATTGAATATGTAGATTGCTTTGGGTAGTATAGACATTTTAGCAATATTTTTCTTCCAATCCATGAGCGTGGAGTGTTTTTCCATTCCTTTGTGTCTTCTTCCGTTTCTTTCATCAGCTTTCTATAGTTTTCAATGTACAGATAGTTTTGCCTCTTTTGTAAGGTTTGTTCCTAGGTATCTTCTGGGTTTTGGTGCAATTGTAAATGGGAACAATTCCTTCATTTCTCTTTCTGCTGCTTCATTATTGGTGTATAGACATGCAACCCATTTCTGTACATTGATGTTATATCCTGTGACTTTGCTGAATTCATGTATCAGTTCTAGCAGGGTTTTTTTTTTAAGTCTTTTGGACTTTCCATGTAGGGACTCATGTCATCTGTGAAGAGTGAAAATTTTGACTTCTTCCTTACCAACCCATATGCCTTTTACTTCTTTTTATTGTTTGATTGCTGAGGATAGGGCTTCCAGTACTATGTTGAACAACATTGGTGAAAGTGGACATCCCTGTTGTGTTCCTGACCTGAGGGGGAAAGCTCTCAGTTTTTCACCATTGAGGATGATATTAGTTGTGGGCCTTTCATATATGGCCTTGATGTTGAAGTATGTTCCTTTTATCCCTACTTTATTGAGAATTTGTATCAAGAAAGGATGCTGTATTTTGTCAAATGCTTTTTCTGCATCTATTGAGAGTAACATATGGCTCTTATCTTCTCATTTATTAATGTGGTGTATCACATTGATTGATTTGAGAATATTGACAAGCCCTAAAGCCCAAGAATAAATCCAACTTGATCATGGTGAATAATTCTTTTGATGTACTGTCGAATTTGATTTGTTAGTATCTTGTTGAGAATTTTGCATCCAGGTTTATCAGGGATATTGGCCTGTAATTATCCTTTTTAGTGGATTCATTGGTATTGGAATCAAGGTAATTCTGGTCTCATAGAATGAGTTTGGAAACTTTCATTCCTTTTTTTTTTTTTTTTTTTTGAATAGTTTGAGGAGAATAAGTATTAACTCTTCTTTAAATGTCTGGTAGAATTCCCCTGGTAAGCCATCTGGTCCAGGACTCTTATTTGTTGGGAGATTTTTGATAACTGATTAAACTTATTTGCTGGTATTGGCACTCTCCAATTTTTCTTTTCCATTCTGTTTCAGTTTTGGTAGTGCATGACTTTCTAGGAATTTATCCATTTCTTCCGATTGTCCACTTTGTTGGAATATAATTTTTCATAGTATTCTTTTATAATAGTTTGTATTTCTGTAGTGTTGGTTGTGATCTCTCCTCTTTCATTTGTGATTTTATCTATTTGGGTACTCTCTTCTTTTTGATAAGTCTGGTTGTGGGTTTATCACTTTTGTTTATTCTTACAAAAAAACAGCTTTTAGTTTAACTGATGTGTTCTACTGTGATTTTTTGCTTGTTTGTTCCTTTATCATTTATTTCTGTCTAATATTTATTATTTCCCTTCTTCTGGTGGCTTTGGGATTTATTTGCTGCTCCTTTGCTAGCTCCTTTAGATGTAAGGTTAGGTTGTATACTGGGGACCTTTCTTGCTTCTTGAGATAGGCCTGAATTGCATTGTACTTTCATCTTACGACTGCCTTTGCTGTATCTCAAAGGGTTTAGACTGCCATGTTTTCATTTTCATTTGCTTCCATGTATTTTTTTTTAATTTTTCTTTTAATTTCCTGGTTGACCCATTCATTTTTAGTAGGATGTTCTTTAACCTTCATATATTTGAGGGCTTTCCAAACTTTGTTCTTGTTGATTTCAAGTTTCATGATGTTTTGCGCTGAAAATATGCATGGTATGATCTCAATCTTTTTGTTCCTATTGAGGGCTGATTTGTGATCCAAAATGTCATGTATTCTGGAGAATGTTCCATATGCACTTGAGAAGAATGAGAATTCTGCTGCTCTGGATGAAATGTTCTGAATATATCTGTGAAATCCATCAGGTGCAGTGTGCCATTCAAAGCCATTATTTCCTTGTTGATTTTGTCCTTAAATGATCTGTCCATTGCTATAAATGGGGAATTAAAGTCTCCTACCATTATGGTATTATTATCAATGAGTTTCTTTATGTTTGTGATTAATTGATTTATGTATTGTCCTCCACATTGGAGGTATAAATATTTACAATTGTTAGAACTTCTTGATGGATAGACCCCTTAATTATGATATAATGCCCTTCTTCATCTCTTATTACAGTCTTTGTTTTAATATCTAGTTTGACATAAATATGACTACTTCATCTTTCTTTTTTATCCATTTCTTCTTTTTCCATCCATTCTGATACCCTATGTCTTTGACTAGAGCATTTAGTCCATTTACATTCAGAGTGTTTATTGAAAGATATGAATTTAGTGCCATTTTGTTATTTGTAGATTTGATGTTTCTGGTGATGTTCTCTGGTCCTTTGTAATCTTTGATGGTTTTTTCCCCCCTCCACTTAGAGATTCCCCCTTATAATTTCTTGTAGGGCTGGTGTCGTGGTCATGAATTCCTTGGTTTTGTTTGGGAAAGTCTTTATCTCTCCTATTCTGAATGACAACCTTGCTGGATAAAGGATTCTTGGCTACATATTTTTCCTATGCAACAGACTGACTATTTCCTGCCTCTCCTTTCTGGCCTGCCAAGTTTCAGTGGGCAGGTCTGCTACTAACCTCATGTGTCCACTCTTGGAGTTTAAGACTGTTTGCCCCTAGCTGCTTTCAGAATTCTCTATGTTTGTATTTTTCCACTTTCACTATGATATGTCATGGTGTTGAACTGTTTTTATTTTGAAGAGGTTTCTCTGTGCCTTTTGGACATAGAAGCTTGTTTCCTTCCCCAGATTAGGGAAGCTTTTTAGCTATAATTTAGCTATAATTCAAATAAACCTAATGCCCCTTTTCTATCTCTTCTTCTGGGATTCTTATGATACAGATATTGTTTCATTTCATTGAATCACTTAGTTCTCTACATCTTCCCTCATGATCTAGTAACTTCCTTTCCCTCTTTCTCAGCTTAATTATTTTTTATTGTTTTATCTTCTATTTCACCTATTCTCTCTTCTCCTCCTCCGTTCTCACTGTCACTGTGGCTAGTTTATTTTGAATCTCAGTTATAGCATTTTAAAAATCATTCTGACTGGTTCTTAGGTCTTTGATCTCTGCAGCAATTGTTTCTCTGTTGTCTTCTATGCTTTTTGCAAGCTCAGCCGGTAGTCTTAATGACTGTTGTTCTAAATTCTTTTTCCGATATATGTTTATATCTGTTTTGACCAAGTCACTGACTGTGATTTCTTCTTGACCTTTCTTTCTGGGAGAATTCCTCCATTTGTCATTTGGGCTGTTTCTGACTTTTGTGTATTTTAAAAACTTGTTATGTGTCTTGCGCCTGAGAGTACTATTATATTAAAAAGGGGTCATACACTGTCTTGGGCCTGGTACTCCAGAAAGTGTTTCTGATGTATGCTGTGTGCACCTTGCTATTGTGTTTGGCTGCTCCTTCCACTGGTCAGTACTCTTCAGAGCTCCTCTTTGCTTGCAGTGGTGAAGTGTTGGACCTTTAACTAGTTGTGTTTTGATTTTCTTCTTGATATGATCCTGGACAAAAGGGGAGAGGAGCATTAGCCCATAAAAAGAGAATCAAAAAAGTATAAGGCCGAGTCCAAGGAAAAAGAAAGGTTAAAAAAAATAAAGAAAAAATAACAGAAGAAAATAGAAAAGAAAATAATAAAAAGCCTGATCAAAAAAAAAGAGAAGATAAAAGGATATGACAAAAAACAAATCAGAAACTATGAGCCTGATTCTAAAAGGAAAAAAAACAAAATAAAAAGGAAAAAACAATAGTTTTCTGTTGATGCCTTGGGGAGGGGGTAGCTGTGTGGGTCTGAAGGAGAAGTTGGCTGTGTTGGCCCAGTGTCAATCTTTCCCCAGTAAATAAGCAGTTTCTAGGCAAAGAGGGGCAGGGTTTGGTGTAAGTGGGTTTTGCCTCCACTGGGGGCTGCTGTGTTGCTCTCAGAAATCTCACAATATTGGTATTGAGGAGAAAGTGGTGTCACCCCAATCTCTACTCTTTGGACTGAGGAATCCCAATCCCTACTGTTCAGGCAGGCCTTTCAGATTAGCGAGGGAAGCCAGCTCGCCTTATACCAAAAACTCACGTATTTTCTCTGGCACATGGTTGGGATTCAAAATCCAAAGTCTTAAAGGAATAGTATGGTTCTTCTCCCCTCCTCCAGAGCAGAGTCTCTCCACCCTGCTGATGAAAGCCTTTGGCTGTCACCTGCAGGGTCTTTTGTCCTTGGGGAGGCAGTAAACCCTCTTCCAAAAGTATTCCAGTGTGCTCCAGAGGTTGCTACAACATGCTATGCACTCTACAGCCAGTTCCCTCCTTTGCAGGAGTGCATACCACGGCTCCACTCCAGAGAAAGTTGCATGCTTCCACAACCTCAGGGTTTGAGCTCCAAAGCTGTTTGCAAAAAAGAACTGGGACACTCAGTGCTTCTTGCTCCCCAGTCCATGGTCCAGAGGAGTTTTCCTCTTGTGCTAATTCAATCCCCACTTTCTCAACCCCTCTCTCTTTCTCTCCCTTTTGTCTCTCCACAGAAATGGTTCCCTCCCCTCTGCAGCTCTGCTGTTTTCTCTCCCCCAATTTATATATATCACCTCGTATCAGCCAAGCTGTCTCCCTCCAACTTTAGAGATCCTTCTGCTGCTCTGTAGATTTATTTCCTAGGTGTTCCAAGTAATTTGACCTCAATACAGCTATTTTTGAGGGGTGAGGTAAACCCAGGATGCCCTTATATCTCCACCATTTAACTATTAGGTATTTCTAATCAATTATTAATAATAGGCAAGGTTCTTGGCAACCATGTATTTAATATTTTAGATCAGTTTTGACAAACACATGTAAGAAATTAATATCTCGCTTCAAACTGCACTTAATTTAAATGTAGAAAGAAACAAATTAACTCAGGGGGGTCAAATTCCCAGCTCAATTACCCCATAATTGAGCTGAAATTTCTATATGTTTCTTTAAGTAAATCCTGTATTTCCAGAGCTTAGCTTTTTGAAAACTTCACACAGAGTCTCATCTATGCCACTGAATAAAATACAACACACATTGAATTCCCATCACATATCAGTGAATGAAATTACATTGGTTTAGATGGGATGGGGATCAGAAAATCAGTACAGGGACATGAGGGCAGCTTTTGATTGAGCTGGTATATTCAGCTCCACAATTATGCAGAGTCTGCTCTGTCAGTAGAAGAATCCCTCCAACCCCTGTCTGAGGAGGTTAACTCTGATTTCCTGAGGATCCTGTAATGGTCTCCCCTGAGATAGCTGCCTTGCAAGACACTGCTGATCTTGATCGGACAAGTACCCACCAGCCTTGTTGGCTTCTATACCAAAACTCACCTGAGGCAGACTCAACTACCAGCAAGTCCAAAACCATGAGATAATCAGTGTAACCCATGAAGAATTGTGCTACACGCCAAAATAACTGCCTTCTTTTTCCAGTTCATAAAGAGAAGTCTAGAAAAACTCTGAAGAAATGGACATTAAGGGTTTGGGATGATTGTGGAAGTAACATGCAGCTGAATTAGGTGGAATGTATTGAGTTGGACCTATTGAACAGAAATTCTCTACTCAGTGATGCATCTCCAGAGGGTACAAAGAGACCCTTGGATCAGTTGGACTAGTTGCATCAGTTGGTTGTCTCTAAGGTGGACCAAAAGGTGGAGTACACAAAATGAAACTGAACTGCTCTGGTACTCTTTAAAAGGAGAAAAATAATCATTCAGAAGCAGCTCACAAAACTACAAATGAACACAGGTTAACAATTTAAGAAAACGAGGAAGAAAGTGAAAAAATAAAATGAGAAGTTCAACAATGAGCAAACAAAAAAACATAACTGAAACTTTTGGAGTAGAAGAATGCCAAAACAGAACAAAACAGTTTGAGTGATATGTGACCCTTGCTGCAAACATGGGTCTTTTCTGGGTGACTCTCACTGTAATTTTGCCCAGGGGATGCCCAAAGATGCAATAAAGTGTTCCTTTTCTGCCATATAAGAAGTTAAGGATTTATTAAATGTTACTATACACTTGATCAGGTCTCAGGAGCCTCACAGTCCTGCAGGAGTATGCCTTGAGACACCAGTGCCTTCCTCCTGGCCTTCTAGTAGACCTGAGATCTGGCACTTCTCTTTCTCTTTGAAGGAGACATACTGGCTTACTAACTTTCCTTCATCAGTCATTTTGTGAATGATTTTGCTATATCAGGAAGGATCTGTGCTGCTAAGAACCAGGATTTATACTCAGTTGCTGGCTATTCTGAAAAAGGCTCCTTCACAGAATCTAGCCTTCTGTGAGTCTTGATGACACTTGCAGCCATTACAAAGGAAAGGATAAATCATAAATTCCAAACAATTTATCTGTCACTTGCTCTTGCAGTGTGTTTCTCAGAGGATGATGTTCAAAATGCCAGCTGGTAATTCTTTAGCTTCTAATCATGGGTTGGGTACTCAGGGTGAGCTCAGAGCAGTGTTGTTTACCATCCACAATGAAGAACAATTGGCAAGGTTGTGCCCATGCATGACTACAGACTATCAGTTTGATGGCATTTTCCTGCTGGACCCCTCCACACCACCTGACTTCACCTCATGTCTCAGAGCTACCAACAAGAAAGTTTGACACTCCATGACATAGCCAAAACATAAAAATGGAAAAGAACACAGATACCCAAGGGCACCAAACTTTGTGGGCTCAAGCCTCATTGCCCGTTTAGGATAAGCCATTAATGACATGACTGAGTGTGTAACTGGTGACTGTCTTAGACCATGGAACTCCAAACCACATGGCCCCAGAGACTCCTTGGACAGCAAATGAGAGTGCGGGTCCTCACCAGCCAAGATGGTGATCTATTATCCTCACAAACCAGATCTCACTTGATTAGTCAGGACTATCCAGGGAGGTGGAGACATACTTGATTGAGAGGCTGGGGGCCTTCTAGGGAATTTTTGCACTAAAAAAATTTTATATGGAAGTAAAGGAAATCCTAGTTCACAAAAAGCAGTAATGCTCAAGAGAAGATGTATAGCTGTAGCCTTAAAAGCTGCACAAATCTTTTCCCCCTGGAGATGAAAGCAGGAAAAGGAAATCAGAGGTTGTGAACAAGGATCCCAGGATGATTCAAGTTGATCACAGAGCCTCTAAAGGAGCCCTGAGGATGGAAAGTCTTGCATGCCCTCATTCCATTTGTAAATTCTTCTCTTGGGCTTGTCCTTTCCATATGCACATTTTGAGCTTTCAAAAAAAAAAGATTTTTTAGGGGTGCCTTAGTGGCTCAATTGGTTAAGCGTCCGACTTCGGCTCAGGTCATGATCTCATGGTTCATGGGTTCCAGCCCCGCATCGGGCTCTGTGCTGACAGCTCAGAGCCTGGAGCCTGCTTTGGGTTCTGTCTCCCTCTCTCCGCCCCTCCCCCACTTGCACTCTGTCTCTCTCTCTCTCTCAAAAATGAACATAAAAAAATTAAAAAAAAGATTTTTAAAAACTGCTTATTTACCTTTGAGAGAGAGATAGAGCAAACAGAAGAGGGGCAGAGAGAGAGGGAGACACAGAATCCAAAGCAGGCTCCAGGCTCTGGGATATCAGTGCAGAGCCTAATGCAGGGCTTGAACTCACTAACCATAAAATCATGACCTGAGCCAAAGTGGGAACCTTAACTGACTGAACCACTAAGCCACTCCCATTTTAAGCTCTTTTACATTACCCTTAGAGCTAATGAATTTCCAGAGATTGAACTAGAAAAGTACAAGTTCCTAATATTTGGTCAAAAGAAATGTCAAGACAAGCTAAAAGTGTTCCTCTTTCTCCCCACAAAGGTATAAAGACAGCAATTCTCCTGGCCTAAGACATGGTCCTGCCAAGTGTTAAAGACAGTCAAATATCAATGGCCATTGCTATACCTGTGAAAGTATCTTGAATCTCTCAATCCCATCAGTTCCAAGAAGCTGTCTATCCTCCTTTCTGATACTGAAATAAATATAATTTCTGAATAAGGGGTGCTTGGGGATCTCCTTCAGTTTCCAGGGAGGGGGGCTAGCCATTCTCTATTCTCCCCCATACAATAAGCTGATGACTCTTAATTCAGGGAGGAATGTGAGAATCTGTCATTTAAAAGAGCACAGGAAATGAAAGAACCAAACCGCAACCCCCAAGTTGTAACAGGAACAGGATTTTATATAATATTCAAACCTATTTACTATTTGTAACAACAAAAAAAATATTCCCCCTCCCAATAGGTTAATAGGCACTGGGGAAGAGGGCTGAGTGAGAGAGACTGGTGGTGGGAGAGGGTGTCAGCCCCTTCCTAGTGGCCTTCAGGGGAAAAAAAAAAAACAAGGCTCACAAAGTCCTTCTTATCAGAATGGAAGTAAGAGTCCCAAGGAACGCTGAATGTCCCAGGTGTACCCCGTTGCTGAGGAAAAGGCCTTACTTGGTCTCAGTAGAGTGGCTGGTTACGGGTACTGGGCTTTGTGTTCAGGACCTGGTGGCTGCCATAAGATCACCATCCCCCTTCACTCTGTGCTCCATGTCCTGTTCTGAGTGCTCAGTCAGCCAACAGCACTTCATTTGTTTCTGCCTTGGGAGTGCTGAGCCACTTCATATCCCTGAACCAGACCCTGGATTGTTCCTCTGGCTCAAAGTTGTAAGGATTTGCAGCTACCTGGAGCAGCAAGATCTCCATCATTATTTTGTATTCCTGGGATGCCAGAGGGAAGGACAGGATGCAGAGAGGGCCTGGGCAGGGGATGCTGCAGGGGACTTGTGGGAGGTGAGGAGTAGGGCAAGGAACCAGTCTTGGGTCTTTGCATACACTAGAACCCTCATTTCCTTGAATCACATGCAGGTCTTGCCTGTCCTCATAGATGCATTATAAAGAGTCCCTCCTCCAGGAAGTTTTCCTTGATGCCATTGCCCTACCCCCACCCACAAAATGGATGGGTTTCCCACTTCTCTGTCCTCAAATTCTCCAAGTAAATGTAAGAAGAAGGGGGTGGAGGCAGAGAGTGTGCTGCCCAAGGTCATTTCTTATTTCCACTCCCTTACCCACTCCCACAGTGAGTACAATTGCTCACCTCTGTTCCTTTTCTGAAGGTTGATCTCATTCCCCTGGGAGACGGACAGCCAGAGTCGACCAGAAAGACACTCTCCATCCTTGCCCCCAACAGTTACTACCCCCTTGTGCCCACTGGTCATCATATTGCACTAAGGTCAGGTCCCATAAAGGGGTCAAACACACAGAAAACAGAAGTTGGCCCTAAGCTGGGCTCTGGGCTCAAAAGAAGTCAAAACACTGGGGCAGGCTCAGGCACCTAGTAGCCCAGCCCTTTCTGATGACAGAGAGGAAGGCTGAGGCCTCATGCTCCACTACTGAGGACTGCTCCACTACTTGTGGGCATCTAGAGGAGGAGAGGCCTGACTTCACTCTCCCCAGATGGGCACCATCTGAGTGGAGAGGCTAACCCCTGCTCAGTCAAAACCTCCTACAGCTTTGCAGTCAGGCAATTCTGCTGCTTCAGCATCCTGAGGAACGAGGACCAGTGTTTCACAGGGACTTTCCCTCCCTCATCCCTAAGATGGTCATGAAATTCCAGCTCATAAAGGTGGCCTTTCATGAGGGGAGGTTTGCCAAGTACTGAGGGCTCAGGGATCAGTATAGGGGTTCTTGGTTCCCAAACTTCAAAATCCTGGTCCTCTTTGATCAGCTCATAGGCTCACCCATTTCCAGAGTGTCCTCCATTGTCCAGCCCCTTCCTCTGTTTATTTGGAGGCCTTCAGCTGGTAGGGAGAACCCCCTACTCTGTGACCCTGGAGCCCCTCCTTACAAGCACACTCACCTGCTGCTGCTGCCTCTCCAGTCTGTCTGGGGGGGTTACCACCTGGGCAGCAAATGTGAAGAGCCTTTCCTGCCAGGGTTAAAGACAAGTTCATTGAAGCCACCATTACCCCATTTCCCCCCTACACCCCCGACCTTAAACCCTGGACATCTGATCCAAGTCACCTGGTCCCAGTGCTACTCAGTCCTCCAGTATGGTCTGAGTCTCAATCAATCCCAGTTCCAACATTCACTTTGTTAACTTTGGGTCAGCAGATTGGCTTCCCTGACATGCTTCCTTATCTGGAGGGTCTGAGAAGAACTACACCTATATCACAGAGTTTCCTGAGGACTCAGTGTCATGTTTCTGTCATTAGTGTTCTGGTCTTTACACCTCCAGTTGGAGCAGGGCAGAAATCTCCACATATTGCTTCCTTGAACCTTACACTCCATGAGGCCTTTGCCATAGAATCATCATCCCTCAATTTCCCAGATGAGACAGAGGCCCAGTGAAGGGCAGTGACTTGCTCAGGGGCCTACGGAGGAAAAGCCACTTGCCTTTCCCAGTTAGAGGCCATGAGCCAGCAACCTTCATCCCACCCCCAACCCCACCACTGACTTGCATCCTGTCCTAAGCCAAGCCACTGATTGAGGTGATGGGGTGTCTTAGGAACTTGTTTGTTTAGCACCTCCCTGTCCCAGCTCCACTGGAGTCTCTGACACCCAGGCTGGAACCAAGGTATGCTAAAGGCTTCACCTCCATAAGGAGCCCCTCAAAACATCCCCATGCACAGAATTTTTTCTTCACTCAATCAGAGGTGCCATCCCCGATTAACAGGGTAGGAGGTGAGAGGACACTTGCTTCCTCATTTACATAATGCTTCTGATATCCATTCAGGAAAGGTCCACTAAGAAAGAACCTATCAGTTCTCCAGACAGTTTTCATAAGACATTTGGAGGATACGTCTTTGCCAACTAGGCACTCAGGTGAGAAACCTGACTGTGGTAGATGAGAAATGATGGTTATAGAGGCACAGTGAGGAGTTGCAGAATGCACTCACATCTGTCCCTAGTCCAGGTATTCTGGTACACTGTTTGTCCACCTGGCACATGGTATTCCCCTGAAGTGCCCAATCCTAGGGCAAGCATGGTGCCCTCCACTGGAGATGTGGTGAAGACAGAAGGATGAGAAGGGACCTGACTTCCTATGGACAGATTGGGCTGGTTTAAGGAAGAAAGGTAACCCCAGATACCCCAACCACCTAGTGGTTTAGAGGAAGGTAAGTGCCAGCAGGATATAGTTGCATGGAAGCCACACACTTACTAATTCTGCCATCTCAGCATCCCACCACCCTGAACAGCCCATCCACCACCATTATATTCCATGACCAGTGTTTTCTGCCCATAGACTGACCCCACCTGCCCATAGGCCAAACATCCATCTTCCTATTAACCCAGAAAGCCTAATTTTTCAAAGAAATGTTAAGTGAGAAATGAACAAACCACATCCTGCCCAGTCCCCCTTCCCTCTCAGCCCTCCTCTCTCTCCAGATCTCCATCCTCCAGTCTACCTTGATCATCAGTTCCCTGCTCAGTGAATAGTCTTGGATATACAGCTCCTGAAGTTTTTGGCAATTCTCCCTGGGAGAGGAGGAGAAAGAAAGAAGGACAAATTTAATAATAATATGGGGAATTTAAATTTATTTATTTCCCACTGGCTTCTTCTGAGAATGGAAGTCTCCATGGGCCTGGGGAGGGAGCTGTCATGGTGGCCACCTGGGGCCTGTATTCGAATTTCTATTGAGAATCTCAGTTTTGACCAGTTTGTGTTCCAACTGGGCATGGAGTTCTGTTGCTGTAAACACTTGAAAATCTCCAGTTGGCCTAACCCAAGGTGACATTTAATGAAACTGATTTCTGAAGCAAAAGTGGTGAGCTAAGGACCCATGGAGATGTAGAGACCCTGCCTACTAGCCCAGGTACTGTTCCAAGAGTTGTTGTCTCCCAGGAGGTCCCAGCTGACTGAGGTGCCAATAGCAGACATATGGAAGATCCCTAATTAACACTGGTCTTCCTTGGGGAAAGGCCTCCACACCTGAAAACTTACACCCATGAGTTACACCACTCTGCAGAGAAGAGAGAATGGCATGCAGTAAAGAGTTATGCAGGATTTGACACTCCTCAGGAGGGAAGAGAATGGGCTTCCAGATGGGGTGCTGAAGCCCTAGTTGCTCTAACTTCAGTCCTGTCAGTTTAAATCTCTGCTCCTGAATGAGCCAAATGGTCAGGGAGCCTAGAAGTGCACATTTAGGGCCCAAAGAGTAATACTTCTAGGGAGGAGAATTTTAGTTCGACCTAAGAAAGGAGCTAGGTAGGAAGTGAGCATCCCACCACTAGGACATGTGAGTCAAGGTCAGTGTGCCCTGGTAGGAAGTGACGAGGTACTGTAGGAGCTCAAACCATAGACTTCAATCCTGAGAACTGAAGTGTGAAGGGGAAGTTCCCACAACTCTATGGAGGGACTCCACTAAGCCTTAAATTATTTTCCTGGGCCACCTGGATCCAATGGTCCACTGGCCTGGACTGTCATCTTAGGTCCTCAAAGCTGGTGGTGATGACGCAGTTGGTCACACTTTAGAAATGGCTGTGAGTGGCCCAGACAGTGGGTGTCAGGTACTCATGGACAAGCTTGTTGCTCTGGGGAAGATGACTGGGCATGACCTTTTTAAAAAGCTCCTAGAGCAAGGAGAATGTCATCTGGTGCAGCCATAGCACAGCTCAGCAGCTGTGGTCATCAACTGTCCCTGACACAGGTCTCTGGTCATAATTGGAACTTTGGATCCTCAGGGAGTTGAGGATATTGCCTAAGTCCTGTGGAAGTCCTAGTTTTTTTTCTCTGCCCACTGAGGGCACACAGCATGGGATGACCCAGGACCCAATACTGGTGGGGAAAGAAGGCATTTGCACTCACCCCATCTTCACTAACTCCAAGACCTAAGAAGGTGGCTCATGTTGACTCTTCCCAAGGGGGCATCTTTCACCCAATCTGATCACCCTCTGCACTCTTTATTGGTCTGCACATTCCCCTGTGACAGCTAGAACCATGGCCTGTACTTCCTTGTAATTATGTGTATATCAGGTATCTAAGAAGTAGTAAGGCTGCTGAGCCTACTGGGCAGATGGGTGGCCACCAGTTGGGACAGGTCCTGCCTGGATTTCTATGTGTTCTACCTCATTTAATCTTCACAGCCACTCTGTGCAACAGGTGCTATTAGTTTCCATCTCTACTGATAGAAGTAGACAGCAAAGGCTTGGAGGTTAAGAAAGTTACGTTTGTCATATAAAGGGCCAGTGGTGGAGCTGGGATTTGAACCCCGTTCATCAGAATGCAGATTAAAGCCAGGAATATCTGGGATAGCTGAAGGCAGAGGGAAGGCCTTCTCCGCCTCTCCCTGAGAACCTAGCTGTTCACCGCATCCTTAACTGCTCTGCCACCAGCTGGGGAGGGAAGGCCATGAGGTCAGGCTTCTCCTTAATTGGTCAGTTCTTTCTGGACACAAACCAGGGCCAGGAGGCCTCTGGGGTTAGAGCTGATTCTACCTTTAGGAGGCAGAGATGGAATTTTGACTATAGCTGATAGTCTAGGTGACTTCAGCTCAGTACCAGGCATTCATCCTGGAGATATTTTTGCACCAGCACTGGAATGGTTGATGGTGTAAATTCTGGCTCAAGCACTAGGGCTGGTAGTAGAAATAGAGCTGGAGCAAGCTCTAAACTCAGAGTCAGCCCTTGTTCTAGCTCTGCAGCTTGCTGTAACTCTGGATCTGGCACTGGAGCAGGACAAAGAGGAAGGTTCTAACATATAACTGACTTTCCATGTGTCTTTCCAACAACAGGGGGAAAAAAATCTCACTTTCTCTTAAACAAGACCCAGCACATGAACTGCACAATACATAGTTTTACCAGACGGCCGTTCCCCCTACCCTGTTGGTTTGTCTCAATAGGCACTAGGTGGTCCAATTGTACCATGAAGAGGGAGTCGTGGTACTTCAGATCTAAGCAAGTCAGATTGACTTGTGAATATGCCACCTTTAGTTTTAACCAAGGACAGTGGCAGGAGTCACCAGTCATCCTGGAAGTGTTGATGTGACCAGGTACCCAAGAAGGGAGAGATGGTGCTAGGGGGAGTCATGTGTAGAGTCTGAGGCTTGTATTTTCATTTCACACCATACTTCCACAGCCCTCTACTTTGTGTCTGGGGACGAAAAGATGTCCCCAACCCCACTCCCAACCACTTTGTGGGAGTCCTTGCCATGAAAGTCCTAGTCATGGAGCGGGTCTAATGTTGATCCTATTTGAGTCTTGTCTTCCCACTGACAGTCATCTCCTGAAGGGCCTGGGCATAACGTACCACATCCTCTATGCAAATGAGCATCAGGATTGAAGTTTGAGGCCTATTTGTGAGATGGCTGCTCACCACACCTACTATTCTGGGTCACAGTTGTGGTAGTGAGGAGAAGTGGATATGGAGAGGAGCAGGCAGAGCAAGATGGGGCTATGGAAAGGACGGGTCTGTCAGGGTCTGTCAGGGCCTGACTCAACTAAGCCTCCCCTCTGCTTCCCAGGGGCCAAGGACCCCATTAACAGCTGACTTACTTGCTCATGCAGCAGCATCCCTAATATCTCAGCCACCATGGTAATCAAACATGTTAGATCAGAGTACTGTCAGTTACTCCCCAAGCACAGACCGTATACCATTCCACTGTGTCTTGTGGAGACATTAGGTCATCTTTCTAAGTTGAAAGAGCAGTCCCTTTTTAGTTGGTCCTATGTTTCGCCATCCCAGTTTGAAGATGGGAAGATGCACTCATATCTAGAGAAGGCCATGGAGGCATCACATCTAATACACGATGGTCATGACTGCTTATGATGTATATTGTGACTGACTTTCAGACTAGAATTGGACTGACTTTCAGACTAGAAATGGAGTCTGCTCCATTTATTGAATTGTTTGAACGTCTGTGGAAGTGCCTGCATGTAGTAGCTGTTTTACATATATTATGTAAAAAATGAGCCCAAACCACAACCTTCCTAGATATCTCAGTGGGCTGGCATTCCTTTTCCTATCCCCAGAGATGCCTAATCTGACCAACACAAGGTCAAGATCCAGTACTAGCTGGATGGAATCTAAAAACTTCTTTGCAAATGGGAAAACAGGTGTCTCTCCATGTACTTTTCTGATTTCAGAAAAGCCACAGGACACCAAGGGGTGAAACGGAGCTTCTTCATTGGGGAGAAATAAATAATAAACATGAAGAAGACCCTTCTGCATACCCAGGAGCCAGGTAAGGACCCCTTATGACTTATCCCATGATTTCCTACACTAACCCTATGATGTTCATTCTCTTCCCACCTCACTTTTCAAAAGAAGGAAGTGAAACTCAGAGAGGTGCAGTGACATTTCCCAGAACCACAGTAAGCAGAAGACTCACTGTAATTCTATCTCGGAACCACACACTCACCTGTTAAATAGATGGTCCAGGATATGTTAGATGGTGTTGGAGTAATGACAGGGGTCCAGGAATGTGGTGATGTAGGAGATGTTTCTGCATGGTTAAACTGGAGCCAGGTATTCAAACACCACTGTGCCTGCCTGTAATGTCCACATCATGCCTCATTTAGGCACAGGGTTGACTCCTTTTCACAACAAGTAGACATGAGGAAAATATGGTCAGTGGTTTCACCAAGAGCCACTGGAAAGATCTTTGGAGCTCAGACCGTAAACTCCCATCACCTCATGAACTTGTGCAAGAGGAGGAATCTGAGTGCCTATGCCAGGAAAGGTTCTAGGCTCTGAAACTACATTTTTATTTTGTGGGAATGATAAAAAATTGGTACATTCAAGGCATTTTTTTGCTGAAAACCATAGCACCTCCTTGTATTAAGTGACGTATTCCAGTGAGTTATCAACAAACTTCACCTTAGAAATTGAGAAACAGAGGCGTAGGGATTTTAAATGGCTGCTCAAGATAATGCAGGTCAGAACTGAGACATTTCCAAAGAATAAGCTGCATGATATTCCTACTAAATGACTGCATCTTTATCAACTCCTGAAATGGATTGGAATGATACACAGAATCCACATTCCTCGAAGGCCCTACAATTTCTTAGTTTTGAGTTTTCATTCTGGGTCCATCTCAGTAATCTTGGGGCCCTGGGTGTGGGGACCACTCTGTGTTGAGTTACCCATACCACTGTTGGCCATTGTTGGTGTCCTGATGCAAGTGCCTCTTGTCTAGGGAGATGGAGTAGTTAAACACATTGTCTAGCTCCTTGACAGTGTCCTGAGTGGAGCTCTGCAAAAAACATAGCCTAGAATCTAGCCAGCAGGTATCAGAGGCCTTCCACTCAATCTGTGGTTTTAAGTTAGCAAACTAATACAGTCTGTTAGGACACTGTGAAGATGGACCCTGCAGCACTGCTGAAATGGCAGCAGAACTGAATTGTGTCAAGGTCCAAGAACACTGAAATGCTGAATCACTGGCAAATGAACTCCCTTGAAGGATATTATGAAAATGAGTAAGACCATAGCTCCTGACCTGGTGGGCCTACAATGATTTGATTTGTTCTGTGAGATGATGAGTTGTAGAGAAATGTATAAAATACAATTATCCTAACCTTCTATTTTATATAAAATATCATATCATGCGTGAGAATTTGTAAGACTTGAACAAAGCCTACAAGGACATTTGATGGCCTGGATACTTTGGTGGGCAATTAAAACAATGGAAACAGTAACAAAACACAAAGATAACATAATTTTTCCTACTTTTGCAACAAATATGTGAAAAATGTATTTCTACTCTACCACACAGCTGGTGGTTTACTTGGGGAGGTCCAGATTGCTTTGGCAGTGGGCGTGTGAGATGCTCAGTGGGAAAGCCCTGGGAGAGTCCCAGGAAAGTCTCCAGATTTGAATCTGAGCTCTGATCCTGCCCCAATCATCTTGGAATCCTGTGTGTCAAAGCCATTCTGCTTTTTTTTTCACCACAGACCAGCTCTGATAGTGTTGTTGACCTATCTCTAAGGAGATATACTAGTGGAACCTATCAGGTAGCACCTCAGTGCTCTCCTAGTGAAGTCTGCAAAGACGGTGCATGGTAGCTGGGCCAGGAATCAAGGACATGTCTGGACTATACCACTGTGGGGATACCCCCAAGAGAAAATCTGTTCCCCAGTTCAGGCACAATCATGCATCCACAAAAATCTCTAGTCAGGGAGGGAACAAGATGAAACCTCTAGGGTTCATGATTAATGTATGGGTAGAGGAACTCACCTTCTCATGCACCAGCTATGACTATGAATGACAAATGCAGCAGGCTTCCAATACCTAACCGCTTCCTCCTGTCCAGGAAGTTCCCTCCTCTCATCGCCTGCCTTCTCTCTCCTCAACAGACATATGTGATGTGGGGAAAGGGGTGTGGGGAAGCCCAGATGAGATCACAATTCTGTTCTGGCCTGAGATCACAATTCTGTCTTGGGCTAATATTCTGTGTTACCTTTTGGCGCTTCCTTCCAAATGCCTAGAGGCATCAGGGATGATGGCTGAACCAAGGTCTACAGTGAAAAAAAGATTCTCCCTCAGGGCTTCCCTGAGCCCAGACCCTCTGAAACTAGGGATAAGACATTGCAGCGTCTTGCTTTTCTCAGTGTTTCCGCTCAAGTAAGGTGGATAGGGGGGTTGTCTGTAGATTGTGAGTGTTTGGTTACCACAATTCTGACTTCTGTTCAGGTCTATGAAAGGTAGTAGGGTCACCTTTTAAAGATGCCATTACCAATGCCCCTTCCTTCAATCACCTTCCTTCAAATTCACCTGTGGGCTGTTGACGACTCACCCTCCTCCCCCATGTTAACACCTTGACCATTCAAAATTAGCCTAATCAATGAGAAAAAATGAAATATGGCCTTTTGTAGCAACGTGGATGGAACTGGAGAGTGTGATGCTAAGTGAAATAAGCCATACAGAGAACGACAGATACCATATGGTTTCACTCTTATGTGGATCCTGAGAAACTTAACAGGAACCCATGGGGGAGGGGAAGGAAAAAAAAAAAAAAGGACGTTAGAGTGGGAGAGAGCCAAAGCATAAGAGACTGTTAAAAACTGAGAACAAACTGAGGGTTGATGGGGGGTGGGAGGGAGGGGCGGGTGGGTGATGGGAATTGAGGAGGGCACCTTTTGGAATGAGCACTGGGTGTTGTATGGAAACCAATTTGTCAATAAACTTCATATAAATAAAAAAAAAATTAGCCTAATCATCCCTTTCACAGCTTTCTGAAAATGTAATGAGGGTCCTAGCTTTGAGGAGCCAGAGCTACATTCAGACCTTTTTCTTACCAGTTCTGTTTCCTGGGAAAATCTCTGTGTTTCTTAGGTCCTTTCTACGTGTCCAAGCTTGCACAGTGGGGATCAGGCTAGAGTTTACTTTCTAGGGACCTCATCAGGTGTATCTGAAGTAATATCTAGAACACCTATGGGATGGTGCCACGTGTATTAAGGCACAAACTGAGCCATTGAAGAATTACAAGAAGGGTTTGTACTATTACTCAAAACAGTCCTTGGTTATAGCAATGTGACATTGGGATAAATTCCCACTTGGCTCATTTTTCAAATGAGCACCATGAGGGGTTTTAAATAATGCAAATTCAGATATTGTCATCCTCTGGTATAAACCTGTTGAATTGTTTCCTGTTATACTTAGGATGAGACCCACGCATATCATCTTAGCCTATGAGGTGAGCTGCCTCCACAATGGCTTTCAGTGATCCCCACCCATGGTATACACATCCCTTGAGTGTTTAGAAATAGGCTTCTGATTAACAAAATACAGCCAGAGTGATGGGAGGTCATTCTAAATTTTAATTACAAAAAATTATCTCCCTTCTTACTCCCTCCCATGTGTTCTTCCTCTTCATCTCTATCTATGTTTTTATCACTATCTCGCCGTCATTTCCCTCAAGTTGGGGAATCAAACCCAATGTTTGGAGCTGCTCTGTGTAGAGGCCCACATAGGAGGGAACCAACAGAGTGCCAAGGCCAACAGACAGAAAGGAACTTGGACTGTCTGTCCAAACTGCATCCTATATCCTTTGAGTGATACTGAGAACAAATCCTCCACCAGTGGAGCCTCAGCTGAGGCTGAAGCGCCAGCCTGTGAGCTACATCGAGGCAGAGACACTGAGCTAAGCCATACCTAGATCACTGGTCCGCACAAATTGTGAGTTATTAAAATATATGTAGTCTTAAAATGCAATGTTTTGGGGCAATGTAGTCAGAAAGGAGACTATAACAGCCTACCAGGCCCAGAATGAGGTCCTGCCATGCTTTCCTTTCCCTCCTCTCTCCTGCCAGGTTCTCTCCTGGCCAACTTTCTACACTCCTTTGGTCAAACCAACTTCTGGCTGTGAGTCTCAGCACCCATTGTGGCTTCTCTCTGACACACTGCTCCGAGACTTCTTCAGGGTGGCTCCCTCTTGTCATTCTGGTTCTAGCAAGATTCTCCTAGTGACACTTTAAGACTGCCCTCCCCAACCCTCCTTCATTGCACCCTGCAGTGTTTGCACTACACCACTTTCTCTTTTCCTTCACATATCTTTGCTTTTGTGCTCTTATCTATCTCCACTTCAGACTGTGACCTCCTGGCAAGCAGGGACAACTGGGTTACGTTCAACCCCTCACTTGGGCCCACTAGGATTCCTGGCACAGGGTGAGGGTTTGGCACAGAGTTGTTGAATGAACATATGGGAAGATCTTGTGCCCCTCTTTCTACTTTTAACAAACTCAAATAGTGGAGGTGAACACTGCTGATAAAGGGAGATGCAAGTTGTTTCTGAGGCAGGGGGTGGGGAGAGACAGCCAAAAAGACCTCTGCCTAAAGGCACAGTGGGCTCTAGAAGTTTAAGGTGTATAACATAATGACTTGGCATATACATATTGTGTAATGGCTACCACAATAACTTTAGTTAACATCCACCACCAAAAATAAATATATACATTTTCCTTTGTTATATTTTAGGATTTAGTACCTTAGCACCTTTCAAATATATCACATAGCATTAATAACTTATAGAATGTTGTATGTTATATATCTCCACAAAACTGAACAACAACAACAAAAAAAAAAACACCACAGAAAACAATAAAGGAAAAAACTGCCCCAAAACTCAGTGGACATAAAAGACATGAGCCTGCCTTCCTCCTGGAGGTCAGCACCAGCACTGCATCCCAGGCAGAAACGCAACCAAAAACAGGCATCTTTATTTGAGTGTCTGCATAACAGAGACTATTCAGACCCCTAGGGTAAAGGAGCAGGACCTGAAAACTTCCAGGGCTGTGAGAGGGACATCAAGAACCTCCCTTGCTCTCTGATTCCTATCCACCCCCACAATGCCCTCTTTACTTGTGAGACATCCTAACTTCCAGATGAGAACTCTGAGGGTACAACAAGCACTGATCTTGTCCTTAGACACTGGTATGAGTGCACAGTACTCTGGCATATTCTTCTTTATCCCAAGCTCTTATCCACACAATCCCTGAAGCCTCTGTCAGTTCTAAAGGATGGTCAGGGAGCGTAAATCATTTTCTCAGGTTCTCAGTGCACAGTGAGTCATCACTGGAGATCCAAGGCCATTAGGAACTTTATGAGCATATGAAATCCTTACAGTCACCAACAGGAAGTTACTTTATATAGGAGGACACTGAACTTTTTATCATATACCCAGTCTACCCAAGGCAAGATGGTCTCATCTTAGCTCCAGGTATCCACAGATGTGGAAGACAAGACCCCAGTCCTGACTTCTTCAGGCTGCGCCAGGGACAGCCCTGAACTAGGTAGAAATCTAGAAGTGTAGGGATCCCCTCCCCATTTTTGAGCTCCCAAGCATGAAGCCAGGAGAATGGATACCTCTGTTCCATGGAAGAGCTGCTTTCATGCTCCTTATCCTCTGCCTCATGTCACTTACCTGGTTTCTACTCTTCTTTGTACCTTCATGGTCCTCACTTGAGAAGTCAATATGAGCTCTTGTGCCTGTGTACATGTGAGGATGCAGGGATGAAAATAACCCCATATGGGGAGGCAGTGGGCAGGGTTCCTAGGATCTTAGGGTCTCTCATTTCTAAAATAAACCTGAAGGGAAGGGTTGAGACTTGACCAAGGAAGCTGGAGCTTGGCCTAATCTTCAGATAACCTCCTGTGGGATGAGTCAGTACCTACTTCTTTCTGGGCCACAATTTCCCAATTGTACATCAGGATTTAAGATGTGGAACAGCATAAGCAAGTGATCAGCCAGGGTAAGTTTTCATGCTCAATTAGTACTGAATGGGGTGTGAGTGTGGGGCGCTGCTCAGGTAAGCATAGGTACAGAATGCTTATTATCACAGGGGTGCATTAGGGGACAAGCCACTAGTCAACAAGGCCTCATTTCAAGACTGGTAGACAACAAAAGCCAGGTGCCCTTCTGAGGAGAGATTAGGCATGTTGTGCATGCATAGACAGCATATCCATCCCTTTGGTCATGAAGTAAGTCTCAGTGCCCTTGCCCCCTCCTCGTCCAATGACATTCTTTCTCTTTCTATTAGAAAATAACATAGATGTTGGCCATGTAAAAGCATCAGATATGAGAATTATCCAATCTGCCTTCACTCTTATCTCTGCCACTATGCACAGGGGAATATGTCCCAGAGAAGTGACCTCTCTTGTCCAAGGTCACCCAGGAGAGAGATACTCCTTTTTCATTAGGAAACAACAACAACAAAATCCTAAAGGAAGGTTATGCAACTTAATCTTGAAATTACCACTATGGCAGTTCTTACATTATCTGTCTTTTTGCTCCAACATCTTAGCATGTGGTCCCTATCATCAGGGCTGTCCACGGACCAGGATGGCAGTTGGAGCTTCAGGCTGGATCAACCACCCTGTCTTCATTTCAGACATCAGGCAGGAGAGTAGAAGGAGAGCAAAGCAGGCCCTCCCAGCTGTGTCATTTCTGTTTGAGCAGCCTCCCCAAAGTCCCACAACATGCTTCTGACCACAAAAAACTGACCTGAATTTCATCTGGTCACTCCTGGCTTCAGTAGACATTGGGAACATTGCCTTGTAATTTTCTGAATGGCTGCCTGAAAAGAAATCTTTCTCTGTATAGATTAAGAGATAATGGAAAGGTGGAAACTACCAGAAGTTGAAGAGGAGAAGAGGATGTTATCGTCACACAAACTGGGCTTTTGTTCACTTTCCATAGCCTCTCTTTTCTATTTCTTTATCCAGCCACAGAAATAACAAAAGTCTTGCTTTGAAAGCAGAAATTTGAGTGGAATCCCTGCTTTCTGTTCCCACCCGAATGACCAGAGGCACTAAATGGCTTCCATCTGACTGTTACTTGTAAGTAGTTCTAAGCAAATCCTTTCTATTTCATACAAGGAGTGGGATGATTCTAAGGTTGTAGCGCCTGTTAGGTAGACACCGTGTTCCTAAAGAGCTGAATCAAATTAGGTTTCTATAATTCAAAATAATACAATGTTTTGACACTTTTTATTTTCCAATAATATATACTTAGAACCTACCTGGTGCATATTATTAGTTATGATAATCTTCACAAAACAGAATAATCAAATGGTAAATAGTCAAATGTTATAATTAACTAAACATTGATGGAATTAAAAATGTATCTGGATGTGTTTTGATAGGAATTATAAAAGTCAGAGAGGTTGACTTGGTTGAAGTAACAACACCTAAACAAAACTTAAAATAGGAGAATCTGTAGATCTGCAGTCAGTACATGATCATGTGTATTAAAAAATCAATCCAGTGGTGCCTGGATGGCTCAGTCAGTTGAGCATACAACTTTAGCTCAGGTCATGATCTCATGCTTCATGAGTTAGAGCCCTGCATTGGGCTTGTTGCTGTCAGTGAGGAACCCACTTTAGAACCTCTGTACCCCCCCCTCCAACTCTCTCTGCCCTTATCCCACTCATGTTCTCTCACTCAAAAATAAATTTAAAAAAAACATTAAAAATCAATCCATTTGCGTAACCTATATTAACAGGGCGGTAAAAGATTCAATCAATTAAAAATAACAGTGAGTAAACTAAGATTGTTTTAGTGTGATATTCACTATACATTGTGGTATAATGAGCATACAGTGTTATATTAGTTTCAGGTTCAACAAGTCTGTATAATTATATACTTGGTGATCACCACGATAAGTGCAGTCACCATCTGTCACCAAACAACGTTACAACTATCTTATTGACTATCTTGCCTGTGCTATACTTTTCATGTCTGTGATTTATTTATTTTGTAACTGGAAATCTGGAGCTCTTGATCCCTTTATCAACTTCACCCATCCTCCCACCAACCTCCCCTCTGTTGTTTTTTGTATTTAAAAATCTGTTTTTTGTGGGTTTCTTTCTGCTTTGCTTGTTTTGTTTCTTTATTTTTTAATATAATTTATTGTCAAATTGGTTTCCATACAACACCCAGTGCTCATCCCAAGAAGTGCTCTCTTCAATGCTATCACCCACTTTCCCCTACCCCCCACTCACCATCAACCCTCAGTTTGTTCTCAGTATTTAAGAGTTTCTTATGGTTTTCCTCCCTCCCTCTCTGTAACGTTTTCCCCTTTCCCCTCCCCCATGGTCTTCTGATAAGTTTCTCAATATCCACATATGAGTGAAATTATATGGTATCTGTCTTTGACTGACTTATTTCACTTAGTATAATACCCTCCAGTTCCATCTATGTTGTTGCAAGTGGCCAGATTTCATTCTTTTTCATTGTCAAGTAGTATTCCACTGTATACAAAAACCACATCTTCTTTATCCATTCATCAGTTGATGGGCATTTAGGCTCTTACCATAATTTAGTTATTGTTGAAAGTTTTGCTATAAACACTGAGGTACATGTGCCCCTATGCGCCAGCACTCCTGTATCCCTTGGGTAAATTCCTAGCAGTGCTATTGCTGGGTCATAGGGTAAGTCTATTTTTAATTTTTTGAGGAACCTCCACGCTGTTTTCCAGGGCAGCTGCACCAGTTGTCATTCCAATCAACAGTGCAAGAGGGTTCCCGTTTCTCTACATCCTCACCAGCATCTATAGTCTCCTGATTTGGTCATTTTAGCCACTCTGACCAGCATGAAGTGGTATCTCAGTGCGGTTTTTATTTGTATTTCCCTCATGAGGAGTGATGTCGAGCATCATTTCATGTGTCTATTGGACATTGGGATGCTTTCTTTGGAAAGCACCTGTTTTTCAGGTGTGGAGTTTGGTGAGTTCTTTTTTTTTTTTTTTTTTACATTTTATTTATTTTTGAGAGAGAGAGAGAGAGAGACAGAGCACAAGTGGGGGAGGGGCCGAGAGAGAGGGAGACACAGAATCTGAAGCAGGCTCCAGGCTCCGAGCTGTCAGCACAGAGCCTGATGCGGGGCTTGAACCCACGAACCGTGAGATCATGACCTGAGCCGAAGTCAGTTGCATAACTGACTGAGCCACCCAGGCGCCCCGGTGAGTTCTTTATAGATTTTGGACACTAGCCCTTTATCCGATATGTCATTTGCAAATATCTTCTCCCACTCCATCACTTGCCCTTTAGTTTTGTTGATTGTTTCCTTTGCAATGTAGAAGTTTTTATCTTCATGAAGTCCCAATAGTTCATTTTTGCTTTTAGTTCCCTTGTTTCTGGAGATGTGCCTAGTAAGAAATTGCTGCGGCTGAGGTCAGAGAGGTTTTTTCCTGCTTTCTCCTCTAGGGTTTTGATGGTTTCTTGTCTCACATTCAGGTCCTTTATCTATTTTGAGTTTATTTTTGTGAATGGTGTAAGAAAGTGGTCTAGTTTCATCCTTCTGCATGTTGCCGTCCAGTTCTCCCAGCACCATTTGTTAAAGAGACTGTCTTTTTTCCATTGGATATTCTTTCTTGCTTTGTCAAAGATTAGTTGGCCATACTTTTGTGGGTCCAATTCTGGAGTCTCCATTCTATTCCATTGGTCTATGTGTCTGTTTTTGTGCCAATACCATGCTGTCTTGATGATTACAGCTTTGTAGTAAAGGCTAAAGACTGGGATTGTGATGCCTCCCATTTTGGTTTTCTTCTTCAATATTACTTTGGCTATTTGGAATCTTTGGTGGTTCCATACAAATTTTAGGATTGTTTGTTCTAGCTTCAAGAAGAATGCTGGTGCAATTTTGATTGGGATTGCATCGAATGTGTAGATCGCTTTGGGTAGTATTGGCATTTTAACAATATTTATTCTCCCAGTTCATGAGCACGGGATGTTTTTCTGTGTGTGTCTTCTTCACTTTCCTTCATAAGCTTTCTATAGTTTTCAGCATACATCTGAAAACATCTTTTACATCTTTGGTTAGGTTTATTCCTAGGTGTTTTATGCTTCCTGGTGCAGTTGTGAATGGGATCAGTTTCTTTATTTGTCTTTCTGTTGCTTCATTATTAGTGTATAAGAATGCAACTGATTTATGTACGTTAATTTTGTATCCTGCAACTTTGCTGAATTCGTATATCAATTTTGCAGAGTTTTGGTGGAGCCTATCAGGTTTTCCATGTATAATATCATGTCATCTGCAAAAAGTGAAAGTTTGACTTCATCTTTGCCCATTTTGATGCCTTTGATTTCCTTTTGTTGTCTGAATGCTGATGCTAGGCCTTCCAACACTATGTTAAACAACACTGGTGAGAGTGAACACCCCTGGCGTGTTCCTGGTCTCAGGGGGAATACTCTCAGTATTTCCCCATTGAAGATGATATTAGCCGTGGGCTTTTTATAAATGGCTTTTATGATGTTGAAGTATGTTCCTCCTTTCCCGACTTTCTTGAGGGTTTTAATCAAGAAAGGATGCTGTATTTTGTCAAATGCTTTTTCTGCATCTATTGACAGGATCATATGGTTCTTATCTTTTCTTGTATTAATGTGATGTATCACATTGATTGATTTGTGAATATTGAACCAGCACTGCATCCCAGGAATGAATCCCACTTGATCATGGTGAATAACTCTTTTTATGTGCTATTGAATTCGATTTGCTAGTATCTTATTGAGAATAAAGAAGGAGGTGTGGAAACAGAAACAAAGATAAAGTTACCCAGACAGAGAAATTAAAGGGCTTGATTATTCCAGACAGAGAAAGGAAAGTAAAGAAGTAGGTGTAGAACATATATCAAGAGAATGGATTAAAAATGTCTGCTTAAACAAACCAACAAACAGAGTAACCAGACTAGAGGAGGGAAGAGATTTGAAAGAGAAAAGGAAGGAAGAATATAAATAACAAGAATTGTCTGAGAATTAATCCAGGCAATGCAGCAGTGCTGGTCTGGAGAAGGGGGCTGTCTGGTTCCTCAGTGTCTATCGCACTCCAGTAGATACAGTTACCTGGCACAGAGGAGTGTGGTTTGGTGTAGATGGGTCCCACTTCCACTGTGGACTCTGTGAACTGATCCCTGAGGCCCCACGTTGCTGGTGGTGGGAAGAAAAATGACGACCACCCCGCAGTCTCTTCTCCACAGACCTGGTGTCCCAAATCACTCTGTTCAAGCTGTTCTCACTGTGCTACGGGTGCAGAGGACGCAGTCTGCCTCATTCCACCAACTCCCGTGCCCCAGTGCTTGGCTAGGATTCAAACCCCCCTCTCTGTGCACCCTGATACTGGGGAAGTGTCTCTCCATGCCACCCAATATGTGGTCCCAGCTGGTTTTGTCTTATCCTGCAGCCCTTCAGGAAGGGGATCGTTTTCTCCTACTGCAGACAGCGCCCTGACCTAGCCACCAAGCCTGGGGTTGGCTCCCCTCCTCCCCAGGTGTGTGAACAGGGCAGCCAGCTCCAGTCTGGAGAAAGTCCCACAGTTAGAGATGGGATCCCTCTCTGTCCCAATCGGAGGTTTATCTCTTGTCCACATACAGCCTTAAGCTTCCCCAGACTCTCTTTCTCTTCCCTTTGTCTCTCCACGGAAGGGGATCCCTTCCCTCTGTGCCAACGTGGCCCATTGTATCTCTCCCAGTTCACAGTCACCCACCTATGGCCCCTCAGGTTGTCCCAGTGTCTCCCTGGTAGCAGCTTAGTCTCTTTTCCTCCCAGACTCAAAGTCATTTGGCTTCAAACTTCAAAAACTTTTCTGTGTCTTGACTGTTGAAAATAATGCCTTCTGAACATGGAGATGCAGAGATTTCTTGGACATATTGTTTTGTTTGCAATGGATATGTTCCCAGAAGTGGAATTGCTAGATTATGTTCTATTTTTAATTTTTTGAGAAATCTCCATACTATTTTCCATAGTGAGTGTACCAACTTTCTATCCCCCCAATAGTGGACAAAAGTCCCCTTTTCTCCACATCTTCACTAGCATTTATCTCTTATCTTTTTTACGATAGCTATTCCAATTGATGTGATGTGATATATCAATGTGACCTTGGTTTGCATCTTTCTGATGGTTAGCTACATCAGGCACCTTTTTATGCACCTGTTTGTCTTTGTTTATACTCTCTGGGAAAATGCCAGAGCACTGTACACTGCATCTGGGGTCCATGGACAAGACCAGTCTGCACTGAACCTTCAGGGTCCTAATTGGATATACAATGGTGGGTGCAGAATCACTCTTCTGGCTGAGGTGAGGGTGATGTATTAGTAAAGAGGACACCATGGGAGTGGACAGAAAAAAGAGTAAAAGGAGGCATCTGAAATCCTTTGCTTTGGAAGCTGAAGGTCCTGTTCTTTTGCCCACGTGACTCTGGAAAGCCACTGCCTTGAGGATACCCAAATAAAGGTATCCCTTTTTTTGGTGGTATGCCTGCTTGGGGCTATAATGCTAGAGCTGGAGAACAGAATTCAAGAATCTTCTTCCATGATACCCAGGGTGTTCTGCTGGAGGAACTGGAGCATGAAAAGTCATGTACAGGCCATTGTGGTTGTCCTCCTGCCCAGAAACAACTTGAAACTGTTAGCAGCATTTCTCTCTTCAGTGTATGTGGTTAAAAGGGGAGATGGGCTCCAAGACCTTGTCATTTATTTATTAACTATGCACTAAGCTTTTAACCTGATGCCAGTACCTTGTTGGGCCCATGTGTGGAGCTGAAAATACCAAGAGCCACCTGCCTTCCAGGAACTCACAGTCTAGAGATAGGCAATAGCACAAAAGCAAAGGCATGTGAAAGAAAAGAGCAAATGATGTGTGCTATGAATGAAAGCTGGAGAGTCATTGGATAGGAAGGTATGAAAGGCCTCACTGGGGATGACATTGCTGGGAAAAGAATGACAAAAGGGAACTAGACTTGAACAAGTCATCGTGCAGTGTGTCAGAAAGAAGCTACCACTGCTTCACTCACTAACAGAAGCCAGTTTGTCCAGAGGAGGTGAAAAAGGCAGCCAGTGTGGCTGGAGGGAAACTAGGAGGAGAGCAAAGGGGAGGGAGGAGGGGCAGGGAGAAGTGCTGGGGCCTGGTAGAAAGTTATCTGTTGCTCTTCTGTTACTGCATTGTCCCAATACCTTGCACTGTAAAACACATATATTTAATACCTCACAATTTTTTTTGTGGATGAGGAAACCAGGCACATATTAACTTGGTTCCCCAGCCTCAGGGTATGTCAGAAGGTGCAGCTGTGGCCTCAAATGAGGCTACATTGGAAGAAGATTTTCTCCCAAGTTGACTCATATGATTCAGGATGCCATTTGGACTCAGAGCCTGGGTTCCTATGAATCTTTCAGCCTGGACACTGCCTCAGTTCTCTGCCATGTGGGCCTCTATATAATGGCTGCTCAAAACACTACTTGATTTTTGGTTCAGGGATAAAGAAAAAGGTAAAGGGAAAGAGGAGAGAAATGGTACATGAGAGGAAGTAACTAGGAAGTGAAAGAATATTTGAAATTGAAACTTAGACATGAGTTTCCATCACATTGGCTGTATCCTATTGGTCAGAAACCAGTCGCTAGCCACTTAGCAGTTACAAAACAATATACCACAAGTCAGCATGGGGAGCCATTTTGAAGGCTGCCCCTTCATAGATTGAAATGAGACAACTGAGTCTCATTCTAAATACAACAGGAAACAATTGGTTTTACTACCATTCTACCCCATCAAGAACCCGTATTAAAATAAGGCCAAGAGGAAGAGTGACTGTTCCATTACTACACTGATGTCTCTTTTGAATAGTACTCCATGCCACATCCCACACCTTTTTTTTTAATTCTTCCATACTTAATTTTGGGCCTCAGATACACTGGATAACAGCCCACACATATTATAAATCTTATCCATTTACACCCGATGAGGCTCCTAGGAAGTATATTCTAGCCTGATCCCAACGTGCACGTTAGGAAACTATGGAATACTTGAGAGACACATTGAGTTAGGACATATAACTGGTAAAACAAACAAAGAAAAAAAGCTGAATTCCGTTCTGTATCCTCAAAATTAGGACCCTACTTGCATTTCCAGGGAGTTGTGGCTATGGCATTTTTGACTCATTGTTTACAGTTAAGGAGATGACATTGGACGAGAAAGATAAGCAGTCAACTACCAATAAGGGGTTCTAGATAGGTCTCATTTAAAGGAGGGCCTCAGGTACTGGAATCTTGAAAAAGTGACTTCACTTCCTTGGTGATAGGCTTCAACAGAACTTAGAACTCTGGTAACCAGGTGCCCAGATTCTAGAGATGGCCTGCTTTCCAGCTCACTTGCCCAGAGTCATTCTAGAGAACAAGATGTTCTGTTGCTGTATCCCCATTTTCAGGATATGTGGGCTTAAGAAAGCCCAGAGTGAGAAACCTTTATGTCACTGTAGACATCAGCTCAGCCCTCATCTCCGAAGCTGTTGGTCATTTGGCAGGAGGCGCTCACAGGTAACACAAGGCAGCTCAGGGCAGCCCACTGGACAGAGCATGCCACAACTCTGATCCTGCCCAGAGCAGGCCCACACCTCTTGCCCCTCATTGTGTGTGTATGTGAGAGAGAGAGAGAGAGAGAGAGAGGGAGGGGGGGCAGAGGGGACAGAGGACGAGGGCTATGCCCTTCATGAGCAGAAGCAAGATGTCAGGTGTTGAAAGCCTAGCACATCTCTCATGTTCATACCCCAGGTCTTGACAGGCAGGAGAAGATGATTTCTGGGGACCAAGTTCAACTACCTATATGTTAATTACGAGCCCTAGAGTTTCTTCTGGTTTCCTGCTTGCTGGGTGTCTTTACAGCTTCCCCTCTTAGCCTGTACTGTAGAGAACACAATTTCTAATGGGGATGTCCCCTTGTGGCAATGTCCAGGGAGGACCCTAAGGTCTCTTGGCCCGACTACGGGGCACTGTACTTGCAGAGCTTCACCCAGGATATCTTTGAGGAGCTGGTCCATGGCTTCAACTACTGCAGCACCCTAGATAAGTGTCAGGTGCAGAAGGATACCAAGAATCAGCGCTGCTCTGAGGTAAGAATGGGAAGAGGGTTTTTCACACCCAGGGCCTGCACATAAATATGGGGCCAAACCTGAGGCCCTCACATCATATTTCCACATGAGTGTCCCACAGGCCCAACCACAAAATAATCTGAATATCCAAACCTCTGCCACCAGCTATGTGGTAAGGTAGGAGGACACTCTTTACATATGTTGGAATGGTAGAGAATGCATGTATTGTGTATGTATTTTATTTTTTATATTTTGATAGAGAACATATTTAATGTTTTTAATTAATCATTTTTATTTATTTATTTTTGTTGTTGTTTTTACTTTTCATGAGGCCATGAGTATCTTTGCATTTTACTGCTGTTTTATTATTTTACCTACTTGCCCCAGATATCCTGGGTAGCACTCAGCTCCACTGTCCTTGCAGAACTTCTCCAAGCCCTTACATATCATCACACAAAACAGGGTGATTTAACACAAAATTAAGGGTGGGATGAAGCCATTCTATATGTTTCTGTAATGTCCTGTCTCTCAGAACACATTAAATTATTGTAGGCCCACCAAGTCATGAGCTGTGTTCTTATATGTCTTCGTAATATTCCATAAAGGAGGTTGTGTGCCACTGTTTCAGCCTTTCAAGTCTGTTGGAACTTGACAGGATTCAATTCTGTTTTCATTTCAACAGTGATGCAGGGAAAATCTTAAGTGTCCTAAAAGAATGTTTTAGGTTGCTAGATCTGCCATAACATGGGAGCACAAATTGGGTGGAAGGACTTTGATGCCTCCTGGCTGAGATACCTGCCTCTGTCTTTTAAGAGTTTCACCCAGGAAATCTTTGATGAGCTGCTCTAAGGATTAAACTCCATCTCCCTTGACAAGCAGCAGGTGCATCAGTCCAGCAACAACATCAAGTGCTGGTATAGGGTCAGAACAGGTCCAGATTCATGTCCTTTCTCGGGACCCAGAGATGATCAGGGTAAGCCCGGAACCCAGACTACAATTGACTGGCTCCCTGGGGCCTGCTGAAGAAGGTGGTTTCCCCCAGAAACTTTCTCCCTATCAGGAACAGACCAAGCCTCATTAGCTTAGAGGAAATGCAGCCCATGCTTTTGACAATTCTCAGGACTAACCTATATGATCTTGAGCAGCATTTGAAATTCTAACCCTCTGTTTTCTCATATCTACAGTAGGGGTGTTTGCTGATGACTCACTGGCATAATTCTCTTAATATAGGCTATTAAAAGAAGTGCTATTGTTGCTCAGCTAAGAGAATGCCTGGAAGTTACCAATGGTTTATCATTTCCCTCCTAAAACCAATTGCAATTTTAAGCCTAGAACCTTATTCTGTGTGGGCACTCAAGTCCCTTCTCTTTCACAAGTTCCCAAAGGGATGGGGGTCTCTGGTCTGAGAACCAGACCCTGATCTTCCTGGTAGTTCATGGCATTGAAGCTGACTACATGCCCCTCCTTGTCTACCTGGTGTTAAAAGGAATCAACTCTGTCCCTGGATGAGGCCTGTACAATGCTGAAGCTCAAGGAAGGCACAATGGAAAATTGTTTACAGTCCCTGCTACAATCACCTTTCCAGGATAGAAACACCTCAAACATCACAACCATTTTCTGCATATACCAGGTGTTCCCCATGGCCCAATTAGTCCTGGGACAGCAGTTCAAAAGGTGAGTGCCTGCCTCATACACAGCACAGGGGTGAGCCTCCCATTTACTACTTGTGTATCTTGGGAATGTTACTGCACCTCTATGAGCTTCACTTTCCTCTTCTGGAAGTGGGGTGGTAAGAGGATGAACCTCACAGTGTTAACTGTAGGAAATTATGGGAGAAAACATGGCATGGGCTTATCTGGTGCCTGGCTCTGTAGAAAGGGCTGCTGGACATGCTGGGTATCTTTAGGTTTAATAGTTCTCTCTCTCTCCAGTGAAGAAGCTCTCAACCTCAACCCTCACAGGCCTGTGGCACTTCTGAATTTAGAAAAGCACATGGAAAGCAGAAGTTGTCCTGTTTGCAAAGGACTTCTGAGATTCTATCTAGCTGGGCTTGGTATTTTTCCTTTATATGGCCAGACTAGGGCTTGCTGGGGGACAGGCAGAGGCACCCATGGCCCACCCAGTTATCTGGAAAGTACTGGTTGGGTTAATTCAATCAACAATATATGTTAATCACCTAGTAATGCAGGCACTTTTCTAGTCACTAAGATAATTCAGTGAATAAAGTAGACACAATGCCTTGGTGTCAATTCTAGTCAGAGGGTAGGCAATCACTGTACACATCATAACCACTCATGTCCTTGGTTCATTATATGTGACATTTTCATGGCGTCCTCTGGGTATGAAAGGATTGTCCCTTATTTGACCATTATGACAGACTACAAGACCAAGTAAACATGAGTGGGTCTTCAGGTTCAGAAGGAGGGCCTCCTGCATCCACAGAGCAGCATAAGAGACTATAGGGGTTGTGGCTGGAGGAGGACTTTCAGAACCATGGAACTCACAGATCTCGTGATTTCCATAGGAGGGCTTATGTTTGGGCGCTTCCTGTGAAGAAGCAAATGAGTCAAAGAGAGCTGTGGATGGGGCCCCAAAACTTCTGGGAAGCAGAGCACAGTCTGGGTTCAGTTGGTGCCTAAGAGACCCATCCCTTCCACTGTTCCATCTGGCTCTGCCTGCTTCTCTCCATATCTACCTCTGCTAACCACAGCAACTAGGGCCAAGAACAGAAGGTGTAGTGAGAAGACTGCTCATAAATCGGCCTCAAACGTAAGCCCTATTACTGGTCTGTACTGAGGATGGCGTTGACTATGCCCAAGGCCGTGGTGAGAAGAGTATCAGTGAAAAAACCAGACTCACACAGGTTTTCTGGATGACTAGGCCTTCCACTGCAAAGGCGGGGTTGGAAGTGGGCTGGGCCATCCTCTGGGATCCATAGAGAAATAATGATGCTGTGGGAGTACAGTGTGGAATAAAAGGCCAGGCCTCTGATGCTTCTCCACACATGACTCTTCCCAGCACCCTCTCTCCCATCTTGAGTACATGGCCTGACCAGAAATTGCAGGATACCTGGCAGTCTCTGAATTTTACCAGTTTCAAAGTAAAGACAGCCTATGTGGATATGAAGCTGCATGACTGGGACCTGAAGAACCACACCGCCCTTATCCTGGTGCATCAGGAAACTCTGGAGCCCACTGAGGCACAGTCAGATGGTAAAGGGGATTAAAATCTGGGAAGACTAACTGGGGTGGGGTTCATGGGCTGAATATTGTTTTGAAAGCAATGGTACCTGTCCTGTTTTTGGGAAGTCACCTGGAAAGTCAGTTATGTGGATGAACCTTTCTCTTTATCCTGATCCAGTGCCAGCCCCAGGGCTCCTTCCAGTTGCAGAGCCAGAAAAGGGGTCTACTATGGAACTAGAGACAGCACCAGTTGTGTTTCAACCATCATCTCAAGTGTCAGAGCCAGCATCACCTCCATCAGCTGTTCCAGAACTGGAACAAGTGTTAACATCTTCTTCAGCATATGTGCCAGGTCCACAGCTACAATCAGCTCAATCATCAGCTTTACTTAGAATTTTAACTCCAGCTCTAAAAATAGAGACAGAGCCAACTCCAGCGCCAGAGCCTTCCTGCCACTGGCATGTAACCCCAAAGAACCAGCTGAATGAGGAGAAGCCCAGCCTCATGGACTTCCCTCCCAAGCTGGTGGCAGAGCAGCTAACGTACATAGATGCGGTAAGAAGCTGGGCTCTCAGGGCAGGACAGGGCAGGGCACTTTCTACATTTTTGCCGTCAGCGAACCCAGACCTGCCTTTCCCTGATGTGGACTACTATAGTCCGGGTCCAAATTTCAGCTCGACCACTTATCAACCATGTTACCCTGCCAAGGTCCTTAAATCAAGCTTTCACTGTCCAGCTGCAAACTGTAGAGATAGGCACTGATAAGAATTGATGCAGAGTTACTGTGTAGATTAAATGAGCTTAGAACAGCTAGAAAAATGGGTAGGCCCTGGTCCTTCCGGTGGAGGAAGACAGCTCACTGGGTGCGGCCAAGTCCATGGGTCACCCACCCATCTTCCTTGGAGGCTTAACACCCTGTGCACTTATTAGGCATCTGACATGTACATAACTACCAGGGGAAACAGAGAAACCTGTGGTTGTAACTGTCATGGGGGAATGTGCATCAAAAGGAGAGTAGGACCAAAGGGAAAAACAGGTGGAGTGGAAAAGGCCCCCTTGTGAGGAGTCACATTGAACTGTCATCTAGAGGCTGGGGTTAGCAAGGATGACCAGGGTCCAAATTCTCTCCTTCCTTCCCTGCCAGTATTCACTCCTAGGTCTTCCTGTACTTGACTCCCTCAGCGAAAATAGAATGGAATGAAATCCAGGGATTCCAATCAGGCTCAGGCCACATTCTCAGCTTCAGGAACTAAAGCTCTGACCTGGTAACCTCCTACCTAGGACATTAATCCTGAATGTGAAATGGCTGCCTGAACACCCCTCCCCTCCCCACCCCATTCTCTAGGAGCTGTTCAAGAAGGTGCTGCCTCATCAGTGCCTGGGCTCCATCTGGTCCAAGCGGAATAAGCCTGGTAATGAGCACCTGGCACCCACAGTCTGTGCTACCGTCACCCAATTTAACAGTGTGGTCAACTGTGTCATCACCACCTGCCTTGGAAACCCAAGAATGATAGCCCAGGACAGGGCCATGATGGTGGAGCACTGGATAAAGGTGGCCAAGGTATTTTATGGGAGGCCAAGATGAGTCACTCTTCTGAGCCTTGGAAACTGATATTTCCTTTATCAATTCTCAGGGTTGGAGTCCCTAGTCTAAGCCCTAGGGTCTGCACAGTCCCTAGGCTCTTCCCTCCAGGGACATGCTGACCTTTACTTGCATGTCCCAATGGTGGAACGCTCAGTTCCTACCTGGCTCCTTCCTTGGAATGAGCTAAAATCTTCCCTCTCCCCAGCAGTGTTACTCTTCGGGTCTTATATGTGCCCTTCTGCAGGCATCTGGATATCTGTCATCTTGGAGGGAAAATTTAAACTGAGGGAGGCTGATACTTTACAGCAAATAGGACTCCTGCTACCCACATGACCACTCATTCTCTTCCCTCCCCAGGCCTGTCAAATCATGAGGAACTACTCTTCACTGCATGCCATCCTCTCTGCTCTGCAGAGTGCCTCAATTTACCGTCTGAAGAAGACATGGGAGAAAGTTTCCAGGTGAGTATGCCTCTCTCCATAGAAGGATCAGGGTGGATGAGGGATTTCCCATATGCACATTTTTTCCCCCTCAGTAACTGGGACCCTCCTGGGAGGCAGCAAACCCTGGCAATAGAACCTGGGCTGGTGTACAGGTCTATAACCCACCCTGGAGAATAGTCCACCCTGACTCCAGCTATAGAAATAGTTTTTCTTAAATATCATGCACTGAGTTGACCCAACTTAAATATTATCAAGTGCTTACTTTACAGCCACAAAACTCTCTGCCCAATTGAAACCACAACTGACTGAAACGGAGTTGCTCAATTAATATGGAAATGGTGGCACTGGATGACCCACGTGAGAGCTCCCTCCATGTCCTACAAACACCTTAGTTCTCAGAGGAATCCAGAGAAAACCCTAATACTGGCAGTTTGACTTTTTGGAGTACTCAAATAAGAGGGACTTACATTCAAGCCACATTATTCCTATAATTTTTTCTGCCATTTTTTCCTCTATTCAGGAAGAGCTTTCAAAAATTTAAAAAGCTGTGCACTGAAGATAACCCACAGAGAAGGGAACTGCTTCTGAAGGTATCATGGGAGGAGGAGGTTTGGGAAGAGAGAGGGTGGGGCCTGAGGGAACAGGGTCCTGAGTGGATGAAGAAAGACTGCTGTGTAGGGGAATGACATGAAGCATTCCTTGGGGAGGTGAAGCCTTTGGTATGAATATGGTTACAGTTTGGGGTGAAGATTCCATTGGGCGTGGAGCAAGTAGGTGCTGTTCAACCAGATGCTATAGACACCCTGTCTCTCCATATTAACAGCTAGTCCAGATGGGGACCTGTATACAGCTTGAGAGCCCAGAGGACAGCCCTCTGCTCAGTAGTGGGGTTGGGATGGATGGAGGGAAACAATAATGATAGTAATAGGACACTGAGTCCTCAGAAGACCATGTGACATAAGTGGTGTTCTCACTTTTCTCAATGAGAAAACAAGCTCAGGAAGGCCAGGCTGCAAGTTCAAGGTCACACATGGAGTGAATGTTGGAGCTGAGATTGTGCTAGAATCACTCACAGCATGCTTAAGGATAATGTAGCATTGGTACCAGCTGACTTGGGTCAGATGTCCAGGGTCTCAAGTCAAAGATGGTGGGGGCGGGGGGAGTGGACTGAGGATATTATGGTCTCAATGAACTTGTCCTTGACCCTGCAGGAGCGGCCATCTAAATGGGCCACCCTGATGATGAGCCTCCAGAGAGCCCAGAAAAGGCTGCAGAAGAAGGTGAGTGTTCCTGGGGAATAGAGCCTCCAGGGTGAGAGGAGAAGGGCTCCTCTCTGACAGCTGGAGGCCTCCATATCAAGACAGGTGGACCTTTCTACTCCAGCTCCTCCTCTTGTTGCCACAGCTTCCAAAACTCTTATTTTAAAGTGACTAGGAGGAGGGTCTATCCAGCTGGATGCAGAATGGATTTGTGAGTGGGGAGGGGCCTAGGACTACATACAATTTGATTTTCTAAAAGCAGGCCCTGGTGGTGATTAGGAGAAGTCTGATATCCTTGGAGGGTGAGGGTAAGGGGGAATTGAGAGGCGGCTGCTAGGGACCCTAGGTTGCTCCATGTGAGAACCTGGGGTGGACCAGGAGGCTAAAGCATTTTCAAGGGAGGGTCCCTGTGTGCACCTGAGAGCAGGGACTCATCCCACCCCTACCCCAATGACACAGGGTGTTGTCCCCTTCCTTGGCACTTTCCTCACTGACATGGTGATGCTGGACACTGCAATGGAGGACTATCTGAAGGTGAGTGAACCTCTAGATTGTGTAGGAGGGCCCAGAATCCTGAGGTTTGGGAGTGGAGAACCCCTGTAATGAGTCCTGAGACCTCAGGACTTGGCAAACCTCCCCTCATGAGAGCTTCACAGCTACCCCTGTGAGCTAGAGTTTCTCATCTCAATGATGAGTGAAGGGAGTTTGCACTTATGACACTGGTCGTGGTGCCCAAGACTGTCTGAATGCAAAGCTGCATGAAGTTTGTCTGAGTTGACCTCAGCCTCTCCCTCTCAGGCTGCTTATGGGGGGAGAGCAAAGTCAGGCACCTCCACATCGGCAAGCACTTACATAGCCTAACAGCCCCCTCCCCCCAGAGGCTTCAGCCTCCCCTTCTGTCATCAGAGAGGGTTGTGCCATAAGGTGCTTGACTGTCTACCCCATGTCGTCCTTTCTCTGGACCCCAGAGCGTGGCTTATATCCCAGTCCTGTTATCTGTGTATGGACAGTCTTCTAATGTGTCCTGGCACGAGAACAACATGAGAAAGGATGGGTTTAAGGAACAAGCAATACCAAGGGGCTCTTTCTGATGGACTTTGGCTATTTGCTTTCTAGGGAGATGAGATCAACCATAAGAAGAAAACTAAGGTGAGCACTTGTGGCACTTCCTATTAGGGAAGTGTAGGGGAGTGGATACCAGAGATGCCCCTGGGAAGAATATTTCTTGGCTGCATCCCCTCCATCACACATTTACTGGAATAGTTTGATAATGAAAAAGTGTAAGACCCATCCATCTGGTAAGTGAAGTCAGGGGAGTGGCATCAGGGATAACTTCCTGCAGGAGGAGGGGCTATTTATACTCACCTCTGAGAACAGGTTGAGACTGGATGAATTTTCAGGGAAGGAAGGCTGCCACATGTGCAAAGACCTAGGACTGGTCCCCTATCCCACTGCTCAACCCACCCAGGCTCTGTGTGCATCCTGTTCTTCTCTTGGCCTAGGAATACAAAGTAATGAAAGAGATCATGCTCCTCCAGGTGGCTGCAGATAACTACACTCTAGAACCGAAGGAGGAGTTTAGAGCCTGGTTCCAGGCTGTGGAGCGACTCAGTGAGGATGAGAGGTGAGGCCCATGAGGAGCTGGGCAAAGGCGTGGACTCTTTCTGGTGGCCACTCTAGGGATCCTGCATCCATGGCTCCCTGGGCAGCCTCAAGCCTTGTTTCCTTATGATCACTGGAACACCAGACTCCAGCTACTGGGAAAACCCTGGGAGAGACACCTGAATTGTAGCTCCTGGTCGACTCACAGGTGTCATTCTCTCTTTAGCTACATCCTGTCCTGCCAGCTGGAGCCCCAATCCTAGCTGACCAGTGAAACTCAAGAACAAGAAGAATTGGCCACAATCAAGCTCAGGACTGAGTGAATGTCCAGTGATAGTGCAACCTTTCCTCAGCAGGCTGGACACTTGCTGTGATGAACCCCATCTCCTTGACACTTCTTCCTCCCATCTATTTACCTATTTATTGGAGTGGCAATATTTATCTTAAATAGTAAAAGCTAGATTTGAATATTATATTAAAGCCTTCTTTTATAGCCCAGGAGTTTGGTTTGGTTCTATTACTTCTTACAGCAATTTAAATGGTGTACAGACTCTCATAGTCTTTCTTGAACTAAGAAATCTTACAGAGTCATCAGCTATTGTATGTGGGAGGAAGGAGAAGAGCCAGCCCTCCTCCCAAATTCCTCTTACTCAGAGAACAGCTTAATTTCAGTATAATGAATTTGGGTAAAAAGAAGAGACAGCCCCTCAGAATTACTGAGATTTAGAGGTTGTAGTTACTTTCACAGGAATGGCAGCAACCATTGAAATTGGATGTCCTTAAGTGTAACAATTTCCAGGACTACTACCTGCCCCAGGACAGTGGCTGCTTTCTACACTTTAAAGGAAAAGGTTTGTTTCCTGCTTCTTTTATGGAGGTGTTGTTTTCTGTTTTGGAGGGTTTTTTTTACCAAATATTTGAAACTTTAAGTTTTCTAGTTCAAACTCTGGAGTTGCATTAGCAAAAAACATGTAAAGAGGTCAAACCCTACATGTGGAAAGGATAAGGACAGGAGAAGGTAATTTGCAAATTGACTAAGGGCAGGCAGGACTTTCCATTATCATTCTTCCTCTAGGCGCTCCATGTTAACACTTTACCTAGATTTAAATCGTCCAGGGATCCTTTTCAATGACCTCTGAATCCCCTCCCCTGCTTGTTTCGTATTTGGGGAAAAGATGTGTGATGTACTTTTATGGCCACAGCTGCTGAACATGGTCCCATAAACATCTATGCTAAGAGCTAGGATGTCTAGCATTCCTGCATTTCCTGATGCAGCTTTTTTTTTTACATTAGTTAACATACAGTGTAGTCTTGGTTTCAGGAGTAAAACCCAGTGAATCATCTCTTACATTTGATACCCAGTGCTCATCCTGAAAAGTGCCTGCCTTAATGCCCATCACTGATTTAGCTCACCTTCAAACCCACTGTCACCCTTAACCCTCAGTTTGTTCTTTGTATTTAAGAGTCTCTTATGGTTTGCCTACCTCTCTGTTTTTATCTTATTTTTCGTTCCCTTCCCCTATGTTCATCTGTTAAGTTTCTCAAATTCCACATATGAGTGAAATCATATAATATCTGTCTTTCTCTGACTGACTTATTTTGCTTAACATAATACCCTCCATTTCCATCTATATTGTTGCAAATGACAATATTTCATTCTTTTTTATTGCCAAGTAGAATTCTATTGTGTGTGTCTGTATGTGTGTGTGTGTGTGTGTCCCACATCTTTTTGTTTTAATGTTTATTTTTGAGAGACAGAGTGTGAGTGGGGGAAGGGCAGAGAGAGAGGGAGACACAGAACATGAAGCAGACCCCAGGCTCTGAATTGTCAGGACAGAGCCCGATGTGGAGCTCCAACTTACAAACCATGAGATCATGATCTGAGCCAAAAGTGGGAGTTTCACCAACTGCCCCACCCAGGCGCCCATCTTACACTAGTACATCTTTTTTTTTTTTAATTTTTTTTTTCAATGTTTATTTTTGGGACAGAGAGAGACAGAGCATGAACGGGGGAGGGGCAGAGAGAGAGGGAGACACGGAATCGGAAACAGGCTCCAGGCTCTGAGCCATCAGCCCAGAGCCTGACGCGGGGCTCGAACTCCTGGACCGTGTGATCGTGACCTGGCTGAAGTCGGACGCTTAACCGACTGTGCCACCCAGGCGCCCCAACATTAGTACATCTTCTTAATCCATTCATCAGTTGATGAGTTCATGGACATTTGGATTTTTTCCATAATTTGAATATTGTTCATGGCTTTGCTATAAACATCAGGGTGCCTGTGCCCTTTCAAATCAGCACTCCTGTATCCTTTGGATAACTTCCTAATAGTGAAATTGCTGAGTTGTAGGGTAGTTCTATTTTTAATTTTTTGAAGAATCTTCATACTGTTTTACAGAGTGACTGCACCAGTTTTCATTCCCACCAACAGTGCAATAGGGTTCCCCATTCTCCACATCTTTGCCAAATATGTTGTTTCCTGAGTCGTCAATTTTTGCCATTATGACACGTGTGAGGTTGTATCTCATTGTGGTTTTGATTTGTATTTCCCTGATGAGGAATGATGTTGAGCATCTATTCATGTGTCTGTTTGCCATCTGGATGCCTTTTGGAAAAGTGTCTATTCATGTTTTCTGCCCATTTCTTCACCGGATTATTTGTTTTTTGGGTGTTGAGTTTGGTAGGTGTTTTATAGATTTTGGATACTAATCGTTTATCTTATATTTCATTTGAAAATATCTTTCTCCCATCCCTCATTTGCCTTTTAGTTTTGTTGATTATTTACTTTGCTGTGCAGAAGCTTTCTATCTTGCTTGATGAGGTCCCAATAGTTACTTTTTGTTTTGTTTCTCTTGCCTTTGGAGACATGTCAAGTAAGAAGTTGCTGCAACTGAGGTCAAAGAGGTTGCTGCCTGTTTTCTCCTGTACAATTTTGATGGTTTAATGTCTCACATGCACTTTGAATTTATTTTTGTGTAAATTGGAAGTGGTTTGGGTTCATTCTTCTGCATTTTGATGTCCAGTTCTCCCAGCACCACTTTATAAAGATACCGTCTTTTTTCCATTGGATGCTCTTTCCTGCTTTGTTGCAAATTAGTTGGCCATATACTGTGGGTCCATTTATGGGTTCTCTATTCTATTCTATTGATCTATGTGCCTGTTTTGTGTCAGTATGATACTGTCTTATGATTACAGCTTTGTAATACAAGTTAAAGTCCAGGATTTTGATGCTTCCAGCTTTGGTTTTCTTTTTTAACATTACTTCAGCTATTCAGGGGGCATTTGGGGTTCACACAAATTTTAGGATTTTTCTAGCTTGTGAGGATTGCTGATGCTATTTTGATAGGGATTGTATTGAATGTGTAAATTGCTTTGGGTAGTTGTGACATTTTAACAATATTTGTTCTTACAACCCATGAGCATGGAATTTTTTTTTTCATTTCTTCTGTCTTCAATTTCTTACATAAACCTTCTATACTTTTCAGCATACAGATCTTTTACCTCTTCCATTACATTGATTCCTAGATATCTTATGGTTTTTTGGAAATTGTAAATGGGATTGATTCCTTAATATACCCTTCTATTGTTTCATTTTTGGTATATACAAATGCAACCCATTTCTGTACATTGATTTCATACACTGTGTCTTTGCTGAATTCATGTACCAGCTCTAACAGGTTGTGTGTGTGTGTGTGTGTGGCATATTTTGGGTCATCCATGTACAGTATCATATCTGTGAAGAGCGAAAGTTTGACTTATTCTTTGTCAATTGGATGCCTTCTATTTCATTATGTTGCCTGATTGCTTAGGCTAGAACTTCCAACACTATGTTGAACAACAATGATGAGAGTGGACATCTCTGTCATGTTCCTGATCTCAGGGGGAAAGCTCTCAGTTTTTCCCCATTGACGATGATATTAGTTGTGGGCCTTTCATATATGGCCTTTACTATCTTCAGGTATATTCCTTCTATCCCTACTTTGCGGATTTTTATCAATGAAGAATGCCATATTTTGTCAAGTGCTTTTTCTGCATCTATTGTCAGGATCATATGACTTATCCTTCCTTCTATTAGTGTGGTGTATCACGTTGATTGATTTGCAAATATTGAACCAGCCCTGCAGCCCAAGAATGAATCCTAGTTGATCATGGTGAATAATTCATTTAATATACTGTTGAAATCAATTTTCTAGTATCTTGTTGATAATTTTTGTATCCAGGTTCATCATGGATATTGGGCTATAATTCCCCTTTTTAGTGGGGTCTTTGTTTTTGGAATCAAGGTAATGCTAGCTTTATAGAATGCATTTGGAAGCTTTCATTCCATTTCTATTTTTTGGAACAGTTTGAAAACAATAGGATTAACTCTTTTTAAATGCCTGGGAGAATTCCCCTGGGAATCCATTGGGCCCAGGATTCTTATTTGTTTGGAGATTTTTGATAACTGATTCAACATCTTCATTGGTTATGGGTCTGTTCAAATGTTCTTTTCTTCCCATTTGGGTTTTTGTAGTATGTGGGTGTCTAGGAACTTTTCCATTTCCTCCAAATTGTCAGTTTGCTGGCATATAATTTTTCATGGTGTTGTCTAATAATTGTTTGCATTTCTGTGGTGTTAGTTGTGATCTCTCCTCTTTCATTCATGATTTTATCTATTGGGGTCTTCTCTTTTTTCTTTTTGAGAATCCTGGCTAGGGATTTATCAATTTTGTTTCTTCTTAAAAAAAACCACAACAGATCTTAGTTTCATTGATCTGTTCTACTGGTTTTTTTTTTTTATTCTATAGTGTTTATTTCTGCTCTAATCTTTACTATTTCCCCTTATCTGCTGGTGTTGGGTTCTATTTGCTGCTGTTTTTCTAGCTCCTTTATGTGTAAGGTTAGGTTGTATATTTGGGACCTTTCTTCCTTCTTGAGATAGGCCTGAATTGCAATGTATTTTCCTTTTAGGACTACCTTTGCTGCATCCCAAAGGATTTGGACTGTCCTGTTTTCGTTTTCATTTGCTTACATTTTAAAAAATATCTTCTTTAATTTCTTGGTTGATCCATTCATTCTTTAGTAGGATGTTCTTTAACCTCCATGTACTTTCGGTTTTCCAAATTTTTTCTTGTGGTTGGTTTCAAGGTTCATAGTGTTGTGATCTGAAAATATGCATGGTATTATCTCAATCTTTTTGTACCTGGTGAGGGCTGTTTTGTGACTCAGTATGTGATCTATTTTGGAGAATGTTCCACGTACAATCAAGAAGAATGTGCGTTCTGCTACTTTAGGATATAAAGTTCTGAGTATATCTTTTAAGTCCATCTTGTCCAACGTGTCATTTTTTCCTTATTGATTTTCTGCCTAGATGATCTGTCCATTGTTGTAACTGGAGTACTAAAGTCACAATAACAGTATTATTATCAGTAAGTTTGCTTATGTCTGTGATTGATTGAATTATATATTTGGGTGCTCCACTTTGGAGGCATAAATATTTACAACTGTTAGCTCTTTGTGATGGATAGACCCCTTAATTATAATATGATGCCTTCATTAATGTCTTGTTACAAGCGTTGTCTTAAAATCTAGTTTGTCTGATATAAGTATGGGTACTCCAGCTTTCTTTTGATGTCTGTTACCATGATATATGTTCTCTATCCTCTCACTTTCAATCTGCACATGTCCTCTGATCTGAAATGAGTCTTTGGGCCAACATGGCAGAGAAGTAGGGGGATCCATACTTCCCACCTCTCTCAAACAGAGGTGCTGAAGCCAAAGGACTTTAACTCCAGAGTCTGGTATGAAGAGACTGAATCTACCAAGAAGAAAATGGGAAAACCGGAGAAAAGATAGGTGGGTGATTGCAAACTGGGGGAGATAAAAAAAGTCCATGTGAGTATGGAAGGTAGGGACCCCCTTCTGCGGAGAGACAAAGGGAAGAGAAAGAGCAGCTTGGGAAGTGTAGGACCATATCTGGGCAGGAGAAAGACCTCAGACTTAGACTGAGAGGGATCCTATCTCTAACTGCAGGGCTTTCTTCAGACTGGGGCCGGCTCCCTGTTCTTGCACCTGGGGAGGAGGGGAGCCAGCCCTGGGTGTGGTAGTAGGTCAGGGTGCATGCAGTCCACAGTGGGAGAAAGTGGTCCTCTCCCTGGAGGGCTGTGCGATAGTACAAAGCCTGTGTCTGCCACCCCTGGGCTCAGTGGCTTGGCCTAAGGTGCAGTACACAGTTGGAGAAAGCATCCCCCTCCCTGGAGTGCTGCGGGAATAGACAAAGCCCGCCTGCTGCCTGCACCCACCACCCCCAGGTCTCAGCAGCGAGGTTGGCAGTGCAGTCTGCAGTAGGAGAAGGCAGTCCTCCCTGAGGTGTGCCAGCACAGACAAAGACAGCCGGGACCACATATCGGGCTGCACTAAGAGGTGCTTCCCCAGTGCCAGAGTGTACAGAGTGGGACTTTGAATCCTAGCCAAGCACAGAGTCAGGGGAGTTGGCAGAGTGAGAAGGACCATCCTGTCTGCACCCACGGCACAGAGAGAATGACACAGTCCACTGGGTCTAACTCCGTGAGGAAGACAGTGGGGGATCACCATTCCCCCTCCACCACCACCACCAAGGTGGGGCCTCAGGGATCAGTCCCAGGGCCCATAGTGGAGGTGGGTCCAGACTACACCAAATGACACCCCTTCACACTAGGTAACTGAGTATCTAATGGAGCTGGACAGACACTGTGGACAGCTCCCCCAGACCAGTGCTGCAGCACTGCCTGGATTAACTCTAGGTCACCTCTGGATATATAGATATATTCTCCCCCCATCTCTCCTCCTTATATCTTCCCTCCTCTAGGCTGGTTAGTCTTGTTTATGGTTTGTCTAAATGGATATATTTAATACATTATCTTGATACATGTTCTACACCTCCTTCTTTACATTCCTTCCTCTCTCTCTGGAATAATCAAGCCATATAGTTTCTCTGTCTAGGTAACTTTATTTTGGTTTTTTTTCCCTGCATCCTTCTTTATTTTCCTTTCTCTCCCTCTAGATTAAGCCTTTTAGTTTCTCTGCCTAGTCAATGTTTATGTTTTCTTCATCCCTGCTCCTGTCACTTCTCCTTGTCTGTGCTCTCCCATCAGGACTGCCTCCACCATGTTCTTTACTTGTAGTTGGTGTTTGTGGGTTTTTTGTTTTAGTTTTCAGTTTTTTAGCTTTCTTTGTTTCTGTTATTTGTTTGCTTGCATGTTTTTGTCTCCGGTTTGTCTATCTGTTTTCCTTTTCAGGGCTACTCCAAGTAACAAATCAAAGCGCACCTGGTGGAGGGTGAAAATATCACTAGAGTAGGGAAATAAAATAACCAACATCACAACAGAGAGCAAGTAAAAATCTCCAAAAAAAAAAAAAAACACACCTCCTGAAGGGCCAGACCCTGGACAGTGTGTGACCTTCCATTTAATATTGCAGTGCTCACAGGTGCAGAGAACACACAAGCTTTTAAAATGCATAAGGAACAACAAAAAAAAAAAACTAGCCAAAATGACAAAACAAAAGAATTATCCTCAAAAGAAACTCCAGGAAGTAGCGACAGCTAAGGAATTTATCAAAACCAATTTAAGCAATATAACTGAATATGAATTTAGAATAATACTCATAAAATTAATCGCTGGGCTTGAAAAAAGCATACAGGACAGCAGAGAATCTATTGCTACAGAGATCAAGGGACTAAAAAATAGTGACGATGAATTTTAAAATGCTATAAGTGACGTGCAAAATAAAGTGGAGGTGGCCACAACGTGGATTGAAGGGGTAGAGGGGAGAATAGGTGAATTAGAAGACAAAATTATGAAAAAAGAGGAAGCTGAGAAAAAGAGAGATTAAAAAGAATCCAGGAGTATGAGGGGAGAATTAGAAAACTAAGTGATGCAATCAAAGAGAACACTATCGGTATCATAGGAATTCCACAAGAAGAGAGAGAGAAAGGGGCTGAAGGTGTACTTGAACAAATCATAGCTGAGAGCTTCCCTGATCAGGGGAAGGAAAAAGGCAGTGAAATCCAAGAGGAACAGAGACCTCCCTTCAGACGTAACATGAATCGATCTTCTACAAGACATATCATAATGAAACTGGCAAAATACAAAGATAAAGAGAATTCTGAAAACAGCTAGGGATAAATGGGTCCTAACATACAAAGATAGACACATAACTGTAGTAGCAGACCTATCTACTGACTGACACTTGGCAGGCCAGAAAGGAGTGGCAGGAAATCTTCAATGTGATGAACAGAAAAATTATGCAGCCAAGAATCCTTTATCCAGCAATCCTTTATCCTAGTCTGGCATTCAGAATAGAAGGAGAGATGAAGGTTTTCCCAAACAAACAAAAACTGCAGGAATTCATCACCACTAAACCAGCCCTACAAAAGATCCTAAGGGGGATTCTGTGAGTGAAATGTTGCAAGGACCACAAAGTACCAGAGACATCACTACAAGCATGAAACCCTACAGATATCACAATGATTCTAAACCCATATCTTTCTCTTTTGTTTTAAATAATTATCATTGATTTGTATTTTTTTAATATGAAATTTATTGTCGAATTGGTTTCCATACAACACCTAGTGGTCATCCCAACAGGTGCCCTCCTCAATACCCATCCATATCTTTCAATAATAACACTGAATGTAAATGGACTAAATGCTCGAATCAAAAGATATAGGGTATGAGAATAGATGAAAAACTAGACCCATCCATATGCTGTCTACAAGAGACTCATTTTAGACCCGAGGACAGCTTCAGATTGAAATTGAAGGGATGGAGAACTATCTATCATGCTACTGGAAGTCAAAAGATAGCTGGAGTAGCCATAATTATATCAGACAAACTAGACTTTAAATTAAAGACTGTAAAAAGAGATGAAGAAGGATATTTCATAATAAATATAGGTTCTATCCATCAGGAAGTGCTAACAATTATAAATGTCTATGCACTGAATTTGGTAGCATGCAAATGTATAAAACAATCACAAACATAAGCAACCTTATTGATAAGAATATGGTAATTGCAAGGGACTTTAGTAATCCACTTAAAGTAATGTATATATCATCTAGACAGAGAATCAGTCAAGAAACAATGGCCCTGAATGATACATTGGACCAGATAGACTTGACAGATATATTTAGATCTCAGCATCCCAAAGCAACACAATATACTTTCTTCTTGAGTTCACATGGAATATTCTCCAAGATAGATCATATACTGGGTCACAAAATAGCCCTTAATAAATACAAAAGAAATGAGAACATATCAAGCACACTTTCAGATAATAATGCTATTAAAGTTGAAATCAACCACAGGAAAAAGTCTGGAAAACCTCCAAAAGCATGGAGTTGAAAGAACATCTTACTAAAGAATGAATCGTAAATCAGGTAATTACAGAAGGAATTTAAAAATATATGGAAACAAAAGAAAATGAAAATACAACAATCCAAATGCTTTGGGATGCAGCAAAGGCAGTCCTGAGGAAAACACATTGCAATCCAAGCCTATCTCAAGAAACAAGAAAAATCCCAAGAAAAATACAAAATCTAACAGCACACCTAAAGGAAATAGAAGCAGAACATCAAATACATCACAAAACTCAACAGAAGAAGAGAAATAATAAAGATCAGGGCAGAAATAATACACAATCAAAAAAAAAAACACAGTAGAGCAGATCAATGAAAGAGTTGGTTCTTTGAAAAAAAAATTAAACAAAATTAATAAACCTCTAGCCAGGCTTCTCAAAAGGAAAAGAGAGATGAACCAAATAGATAAAATCACGAATGAAAATGGAATGATTACAACCAGTCCCTCAGAAATACAAGCAATTGTCAGGGAATACTATGAAAAATTATATGTCAATGAACTGGACAACTTGGAAGTAATGGACAAATTCCTAAACACCCACACGCGTCCAAAACTCAAATGGGCAGAAATAGAAAACTTGAACAGACCCATAACCAGTGAAGAAATTGAATCAGTTATCAAAAATCTCCCAACAAATAAGAGTCCAGGACCAGACAGCTTCTTTGAGGAATCCTACCAGACATTTGAAGGCAGAGATAATACCTAGCCTTCTCAAGCTGTTCCAAAAAATAGAAAGGGAAGGAAAACTTCCAGACTCATTCTATGAAGCCAGCATTAGATTCCCAAACCAGACAGAGACCCACCAAAAAAAGAGAACTGCAGGCCAATATCCCTGATGAATATGGATGCAAGAATTCTCAATAAGATAGTAGCAAATCGAACGCAAGAGCACATAAAAAGAATTATTCACCACGATCAAGTGGGATTCATTCCTGGGCTGCAGGGCTAGTTCAACATTTGCAAATCAATCAATGTGATACATCACATTAATACAAGAAAAGATAAGAACCATATGATCCTGTCAATAGATGCAGAAAAAGCATTTGACAAAATACAGCATCCTTTCTTGATTAAAATCCTCAAGAAAGTCGGGATAGGAGGAACATACTTCGACATCATAAAAACCATTTATAAAAAGCCCACAGCTAATATCCTCAATGGGGAAACACTGAGAGTATTCCCTCTGAGATCAGGAACATGCCAGGGATATTCACTCTCACTACTGTTGTTTAACGTAGTGTTGGAAGTCCTAGCATCAGCAGACAACAAAAGGAAATCAAAGGCATCAAACTTGACAAAGATGAAGTCAAACTTTCACTTTTTGCAGACTTTCACTTTTCATACGTGGCTTTTATGATGTTTAGGTATGTTTCTTCGATACTGACTTTCTCGATGGCTTTTATTAAGAAAGGATGCTGAATTTTGTCAAATGCTTTTTCTGCATCTATTGACAGGATCATATGGTTCTTATCTTTTCTTGTATTAATGTCATGTATCACATTGATTGATTTGCGAATGTTGAACTAGCCCTGCAGCCCAGGAATGAATCCCACATGGTCGTGGTGAATAATTCTTTTTATATGCTCTTGCGTTCGATTTGCTAGTATCTTATTGGGAATTTTTGCATCCATATTCATCAAGGATATTGGCCTGTAGTTCTTTTTTGCTGGGTCTCTATCTGGTTTGGGAATCAAAGTAATGCTGGCTTCATAGAATGAGTCTGGAAGTTTTCCTTCCCTTTCTATTTTTTGGAACAGCTTGAAAAGGATAGGTATTATCTCTGTTTTAAATGGCTTGGTAGAATTCCCCAGGGAAGCCATCTGGTCCTGGACTCTTATTTGTTGGGAGATTTTTGATAACTGATTCGATTTCTTCACTGGTTTTGGGTCTGTTCAAAATTTCTCTCTCTTCCTGTTTGAGTTTTGGACGCGTGTGGGTGTTTAGGAATTTGTCCATTTCTTCCAGGTTGTCCAGTTTGTTGGCATATAATTTTTCATAGTATTCCCTGACAATTGCTTGTATTTCTGAGGGACTGGTTGTAATCATTCCATTTTCATTCGTGATTTTATCTATTTCAGTCATCTCCCTTTCTTTTTGAGAAGCCTGGCTAGCGGTTCATCAATTTTGTTTATTTTTTCAAAAAACCAACTCTTGGTTTCATTGATCTGTTCTACTGTTTTTTGGATTCTGTATTATTTCTGCCCTGATCTTTATTATTTCTCTTCTGCTAGGTTGGAGGTGTCTTTGCTGCTCTGCTTATATTTCCTTTAGGTATGCTATTAGACTGTGTATTCCAGATTTTTCTTGTTTCTTGAAATAGGCCTGGATTGCAACGTATTTTCCTCTCAGGACTGCCTTTGCTGCAACCCAAAGCATTTGGATTGTTGTATTTTCATTTTCATTTGTTTCCATATATTTTTTAATTTCTTCTCTAATTGCCTGGTTGACCCATTAATTCTTTAGTAGGGTGTTCTTTAACCTCCATGCTTTTGGAGGTTTTCCAGACTTTTTTCTGGGGTTGATTTCAAGCTTCATAGCATTGTGGTCTGGAAGTATGCATGGTATGATCCAATTCTTTTATCCTTATGAAGGGCTATTTTGTGACCCAGTATGTGATTTATCTTGGAGAATGTTCCATGTGCACTCGAGAAGAAAGTATATTCTGTTGCTTTGGGATGCAGAGTTCTAAATATATCTGTCAAGTCCATCTGATCCAATGTATTATTCAGGGCCCTTGTTTCTTTATTGATCCTGTGTCTAGATGATCTATCCATTGTTGTAAGTGGAGTATTAAAGTCCCCTGCAATTACCACATTCTTATCAATAAGGTTGCTTATGTTTGTGATTGTTTTATATATTTGTGGGCTCCCATATTCGACACATAGACATTTATAATTGCTAGCTCTTCCTGATGGATAGACCCTGTAATTATTATGAAATATCCTTCTTCATCTCTTGTTACAGCCTTTAATTTAAAGTCTAGTTTGTCTGGGGGCGCCTGGGTGGCGCAGTCGGTTAAGCGTCCGACTTCAGCCAGGTCACGATCTCGCGGTCCGGGAGTTCGAGCCCCGCATCAGGCTCTGTCTGGGCTGATGGCTCAGAGCCTGGAGCCTGTTTCCGATTCTGTGTCTCCCTCTCTCTCTGCCCCTCCCCCGTTCATGCTCTGTCTCTCTCTGTCCCAAAAATAAATAAACGTTGAAAAAAATAAATATTAAAAAAAATAAAGTCTAGTTTGTCTGATATAAGTATGGCTACTCCAGCTTTCTTTTGGCTTCCAGTAGCATGATAGATGGTTCTCCATCCCCTCACTTTCAATCTGAAGGTGTCCTCAGGTCTAAAATGAGTCTCTTGTAGACAGCAAATAGATGGGTCTTTTTTTTTTTTTTAATCTATTCTGATACCCTATGTCTTTCGGTTGGCGCATTTAGTCCATTTACATTCAGTGTTAGTATAGAAAGATATGGGTTTAGAGTCATTGTGATGTCTGTAGGTTTCATGCTTGTAGTGGTGTCTCTGGTACTTTGTGGTCCTTGCAACATTTCACTCACAGAATCTCCCTTAGGATCTCTTGTAGGACTGGCTTAGTGGTGATGAATTCCTGCAGTTTTTGTTTGTTTGGGAAAACCTTTATTTCTCCTTGTATTCTGAATGACAGACTTGCTGGATAAAGGATTCTTGGCTGCATAATTTTTCAGTTCATCACATTGAAGATTTCCTGCCATTCCTTTCTGGCCTGCCAAGTTTCAGTAGAAAAGTCTGCTACTATTCTTATGTGTCTACCTTCGTAAGTTAGAGCCTGTTTATCCCTAGCGGCTTTCAGAATTTTCTCTTTATCCTTGTATTTTGCCAGTTTCACTATGATATGCCATGCAGAAGATCAATTCAAGTTACTTCTGAAGGGAGTTCTCTGTTTCTCTTGGATTTCACTGCCTTTTTCCTTCCCCTGATCAGGGAAGCTCTCAGCTATGATTTGTTCAAGTACACCTTCAGCCCCTTTCTCTCTCTCTTCTTGTGGAATTCCTATGATACCGATAGTGTTCTCTTTGATTGCATCACTTAGTTTTCTAATTCTCCCCTCATACTCCTGGATTTTTTATCTCTCTTTTTCTCAGCTTCCTCTTTTTCATCATTTTATCTTCTAATTCACCTATTCTTTCCTCTGTCTCTTCAATCTGAGCTGTGGTCACCTCCATTTTATTTTGCACCTTATTTACAGCATTTTTTAACTCCTCATGACTGTTTCTTATTCTCTTGATCTCTGTAGCAATAGATTCTCTGCTGTCCTGTATTCTTTCTTCAAGCCCTGCTATTAATTTTATGACCACTATTTTAAATTCTTGTTCCATTATATGGCTTAAATCGTTTTTGATCAATTCGTTAGCTGTCGCTACTTCCTGGAGTTTCTTTTGAGGAGGATTCTTCCATTTCATCATTTTGGATAGTCCCTGGAGTGCCACGGAACTGCAGGGTACTTCCCCTGTGCTGTCTGGAGTAACTTGTGTTGGTGGGTGGGGTGCAGTCAGACCTGATGTCTGCCCCTAGCCCACTGCTGGGGCCACAGTCAGACTGGTGTGTACCTTATCTTCCCCTCTCCCAGGACAGGACTCACTGTGGCGTGGTGTGGCCCCTGTCTGGGCTACTTGCACACTGCCAGGCTTGTGGTGTAGCCTGGATGGGATCTGGTGTATTACCTGGGGTGGATCTGCAAGGTGCACAGGGGCGGGAGGGGCAGGCTCAGCTTGCTTTGCTGATGGTGGTCCCCTGCAGGAGGGGCTCTGAAGCACTGGGAGGGAGGCAGGCCCATTGGAGGGATGGATCCACAAAAACACAACGTTGGGTGTTTGTGCGGTGGAAGCAATTTTGGTGATGGAAACTGGTTCCCTTTGGGATTTTGACTGGGGGATGGGAGAGGGAGATGCTGCTGGCCTCCAAGCTGACCTCTGTCTTCTGGGGCTCAACACCTCTCCCTCCCGGTGTCCACTCGCCCTCCCACTCTCCGAGCAGAGCTGTTGACTTATAACATTCCAGATAAGTCCTGCTGGCTGTCAGAACTCATGCAGTCCTGCCCCTCTGCTTTTGCAAGTCAGTCTTGGGGGCTCTGCCTTGCCGGGCCAGCTGCCCCTCCATCACCCCACCTCCTTCCCACCAATCCATGTAGTGCACACCACCTCTCCACCCTTCCTACCCTCTTCCGTAGACCTTTTGTCTATGCTTGGCTCCAGAGAGTCCATTCTGCTAGCCTTCTGGAAGTTTTCTGGGTTATTTATTTAGGCAGATGTGGGTGGAATCTAAGTGATCAACAGGACGTGGTGAGCCCAGCATCCTCCTATGCTGCCATCTTAAAGCCCCCACAGAAATCTTGACAATTAGGTATATATACATAGTTGGAATACATGCATATACTTGCTTGCACAGTCTATTAAACACATTTAGTTCACACATGTAAGATTTTAATACCATTCTCTAATACGAGGAGCCAGGGTTCTTTGAAGAACTTGTTGACACTAGGACTGAGACAGTAAATAAAAAGCCAGGATGATCTTGAAGTATCAGAAAATAAGGCAGAACCAAGGGGGAAAAAATCCACAGAGATGCAAATATGTCAAAGGAAAATAAGAGTCAATGGATAATGCTTTCAATAGTCAAAGCAGGAAAGAACTGAGCAACCAAATACAAGAGTGTTGGACTATAACCAAAAGATTGAAATAACTACCCAGATATTTACACTGGTAAAAAGTAAATTATTAATTTTTTTATGAATGGGGTTAAATACCCCTCTCCAATGCAGAAGAATTCCAAATAATTGATGTAAACACTCAGCTACCCATCAAGGAAATGGAGCTAACTCCCCTCTCCTAAAGTGTTGGTCTGCATATGTCTTCATCCTAAAGATACACTGTATGGACATGGGGAAAAAGTAACTTTACTGTGGGGAAACCCGACAAACACTATGATAACCAGGAGACCAAAGTTAACACTAGCAGTGGTAAGGGGTCTCCAGAACATGTTCCCTTAAAAAAAAGTGATGAGAGAGCACATTACCTCCATGATCTGCTTCCTCAAATTCCCAAATCCCAATATAAATGAGGAAAACACCAAGCAAAGCCCAACTCAGGACTTTCTACAAATATCTGACCAGTCCTCCTGAAAACTACCAAGGTCATTGAAAGGAGGCAAGTCTGACAAACTGTCAAAGCCAAAGCCTAAGGAGACATGACTAAATGTAACATGATGCCCTGCATGGGATACTGGAGTTGGAAAAGGTAGAATGAAGTAAACCTGAATAAAATATGGACTTAGTTAAAAATAATGTATCAGGGTGCCTGGGTGATTCAGTAAGTTAAGTGTCCTCCTGATTTCAGCTCAGATCATAATCTCACGGTTTGGAAGTCCCAGCCCCATGTCTGGCTCTGTGCTGACAGTGCAGAGCCTGCTAAGAATTCTCTCTCTCCTTCTCTGCCTCTCCCCCACTCACGCTTGTGCATGCTCATTCTCTCTCTCTCCAAATAAACTTTAAAAAATAATGTATCAATATTTGTTCATTAGCTGTGACAATTCTGAAGAAAAACAGAGAAGAGAAATTCCAAGTCAAGTAAGAGAAACCCACTGCATCACACTAGAAACCTAAAGGAGTTGGGTGATTTCTTAGTAAAAATACACCTTAACTAAACAGGTCCTAAAATAAGGAAAATATAAAGAGGTTAACTAGCTGCCAAGGGATCTCTTTCCCTGATGCTTCTCCTCTCATTGTGCTGGTGTTTCCCTCTCCAGGGACAGGGAATAGACACGGACAGTGTTGATCCTCAGCTCCACCAAGACTTGACCATACCTACTGTCTCCCCCAGCTATGTCCCACCCAGTGAGGACACCATGCAAGAAATCTCAGGGATTATGGATTCTGTGTCATAAATAAATAAATAAATAAATAAATTCTTACTTAAATAATTTTGAAATGGTGGAAGTAAATTAATGCTTCCAAGTGGCAAGTTTAAGAGTGGGTTTGGATCTGACAAGTCCAGGGGCTCACAATCTCACAATGTGACCTGGATTCTCTCCACCCTCCGTCTTGCTAAGTGCTTTTGAGGTGGCCCCATTCTTAGGCATAATATCTCTCACTGCATCTGGGGCCTCCAACAACTCCAGGCTGAAACCCACTCAATGCAATTCTACTGGGAAGGGTTTCTCCTTCACTCAAGTTCCATGAAAAGTCATGGCTTTATATTTCTTTGGCCTGGCTTGGGTCACATTCTCATCCTTGGAACCATTAGAGCATCCTAAGGATGGAGTTGGCAAGACTTGGCTAGATCATACATTCATCTTAAAGGTAGGTAGAATGTGGGGTCTGTCCTCTGGAACTGTTGGGATGGGATGCAAATGAGATATATTTCCCAAAGGAAAGCTGAAGTGCTGGACTTGGGCATGAGAATAGATGCCAGGTTGGGAAAGCAGCAGATTCCACATCACTGATGGCTGACCACCCAGCTGTGGAATCTGAAACCCAAGGAAGGAAGGGGTTCACATCAGGTCAGGGGATGCAGCCCTCCATCCAGTACTCTTGGTGGCATGGCAGCCCTCCATCCAGTACTCTTGCCATGATGGCAAGAAGCTATTTTTAATTTCTGAAAAAGTAACTTTGCTGTTGGTGGTCAAGGCTTCTCCTGCCTTTGGCATCAGGTTCTCGAATCTTAGAGGCTGGGAGGCAAAGAAATCTCATTTATTTCCCTGGGAAAAGGAGCCCAGGAGAAATATCTGGCCTCTGGACACCCATTACTAAAGAACAAATTAATTCATGTTTCAGTCTCTTCTTTCTCCTTTACAAGAAGAGAGATGAAAAGCTAAGGTGGTGATGAAAATATTACTCAATGAAACAGGATGAGGCTCAAGGATTATTCCATACCATAGAATCCACAGTTATCTGGGTTTCTTAGACCACTAAGGCTGGGCTTATGGCTCTCCAAGACCATGAAGTCTCAGTGAGAAACTTCCTATTTGGAGATGTAGTCACTCTAAAAGACTGACTTTTTTTAAAATGTTTATTTTTAAGAGACAATACAAGCAGGGGAGGAGCAGAGAAAGAGAGGGAGACATAGAACCTGAAGCAGGCTCCAGGCTCTGAGTTGTCAGCACAGAGCCCAACACAGGGCTCAAACCCACAAACTGTGAGATCATGACCTGAGCTGAAGTCAGATGATTAACCAACTGAGCTACCCAGGCACCCCAAAGATGCAGTCACTCTGTATGTTTGATTCTTAACAAGCATAAATGTCAAAGGTTTATTACAACTGGAAGGCCAAAGGATTAGAGGGCCACAGTATTCTGTATGATTGCCATGGCCAGGGTCAGATTTAATGTTTAGAGGGTTATGACTTCTCTTGGCAGGCTAAAAGGCTATGAGAAAAGAAGCACCTATCTCAATCACAGATGTTGGGAATTGAAACATCCCAAGGGACTGTCTATGCTTCCCAGGTAGCTGTTAAATTGCCCAGTGGTATGGTCAGCTAAGTAACTGGTCATGGGGCTTGACAGTACCCATGTTAGTCTGAGCTGGAGGACTATGGACACCTGCCAGCATAGTCAGAGGCCAAGGGCTGTACTGTCTAAAACCCTACTGTCTACTGCTGCCCGTTAGAATGGGACAAAGGATCCAGCCAGTCCAAGAGGACTCCATCAATCCTCCAGATGACTGCGTATGGAGGTTAACAGGTTTATGCAACCAGTCCTGTATAAATCCACATTTGTCTGACTCTGCTTATGTGTCAAGGCTGTGCTGAAACCTCCTCTGCTGAGGCATAGTAGGGCCAAAACCACTCTTCCCTGGTGGCAGGGTGAGAAGACTTAGGCCTTTGAAGAGAAGAAAAATGTCTCTATTTATTAAGGTCTTCCAGCTGGACTAAGTATTAAACTGACATGAGACAGATTAGCAGGATAAAATATCCAAAGGTTTATTATGTGCACCCAGATACAAAATAAAGAAATTTTGACTCAAAATAAAGAAATGGCCAAGCAAGGCAGTTTTTATACTTTTTGGCAGGGAAACAATAAATTGGTGAGGAATTTACAGAATAAGAAAACTTAACTTGTGAGCCTCAATTAATAAGGGACTCTAAACAGATTTTGGGATGCGGCAGTAAATTTGTAAAAAGTAACAAGGGTTGCTGGGAAGATAGTGGAGAAGGAAAATCCTGATTTCATCTCATCCTATGGACACACTGAGGTAACACCTACATCTGTGAAACTAACTCTGAAAACTACATGGAGACTGATGGAACATGCTTTCTACAGTTAATCACAGAAAGGAGGCCACATCATAAAGGGTAGTAAGGGTAATAACATGGTTGGGAGCCAAACCATTAGCAAAAATATCCACATACGTGGCAGGGGTGGAGAGCACCACAAGCACAAAGAAGCAAAAGGAGTCTCCACACCAGCCCCCCCAGGAATGGAGAACTTGCACTGGGAAGATGAGTCTCCATAACATTTGACTTTCAAAATGAGTGGGGCTTAACTTCTCAAATTTTTACAATCAATGTAGCTTAATTCCAAGTACTTTAAAAATCAGTGGGATTCACTCTTTGAGAACGAGAGGGCAACAGGAAACTGTGTCACCACCCTTAAAAAGCCAGCCTAACAAACAACCTGGCCTAGAGAGACAAGTAGCAGTTTGAAAAGTCCCTGTGGTATATAAGATTTATTTACTAATCTCAGAACATGTACTGGAGGGGAAGAGATCTTAAGGAGACTTCTCCAAGAACAAAGGAGCTGGCTAGCACCATTTCTCTTTCCCTCCTAGGCCTAGGTACTAGAACACTGGCAGGAATAAGCTGGAACCACTCTCCACATGTCTTGTTAGCACTGAGCACCCTGACCCACATTCTCCTAAAGACTGGCCCCATCAAATCCCTTCCACTCATCAGGAATCCCTTTAATGTTTCTCCTTTCCCAATACACCCTTCACACAGCCCTGGCATGGAGCTGAGCCAATCCACAGTGACTACTGCCACCAAGAAGAAGGGAAGATAACCACACACACCAGAGGACACACAGTTCCAGCGCTTGATCTTTAGATCTGGCAGCAGAGAAAGTATACCCTGCCAATTGATGCCAGCAGATGGACTGGGGTCCCTGCAACTACAGCACCAGGAGTCACACTACAGTCAGAGATGCAGTCTGACTGCTGACACCACCCATGGACAAGTCCAGGGCAGCTCGAGACAAGGCCTCTTAATAGTGGAAGAGAACATGTGTGGCTTGTTAACAAACCACATGTGTGGCTCTGGCCCAGCCTCCACACAAACACTTCTCGGCTGGACCCCTTCCAATGCACTAGGGCTCCGGATGTCCATATAGTCATGAAACCAAAATGTCATGGCCCTTTTGACTCAACCTGTTCTGCAGTCACAAGGGCTGTTCCAGATTGGACATGTGCAAGCTGAAGATACTACCCTGAAATACTGAATTTTTATGTATCCCAAGAGGATCCTGGGATAAAAAAGAAATATGGTGAAAATTGATACACAGAGGGCCAAAGTAATTCATTAAGGATGAAAATTGGGTACTATTTAGAATAAACTGACTAGCATCATATATTAGCAAGCTCACTTGGTGGGGAACCAGAAGAACCTTTTGTCGGCTTTCACAACAGGAGGACTCCAAAGGATGCCACTTGAGAGCAAGAGACCGACATTCTACCTTAAAGGAATAGAGTGAAACTTTGGCTTTTGCAGTGCTTCTGCTCATTGTTTCAGTAACAGGGGCAGCAGTGACTGAGATATGAGGAATGTACTTCCAAGTGGTGATCAAGAGATGGAAATGAGGGATTTGTGCACGATTTATTCAAAGGGCTTTTGTGTGCTGCTCAGGTCATGGAGCATGCTGCATATGCACAGACTAGTTCTTCAAAATGAAGCTATGTCCTACAATTAGGGGTGGGATTCCATGTGGCTACCCATTCTCTTGATTACTGCAGCCTTCTAATCACTGAGGGCTCAAGGACAGGAGGTATAGCTGTCTTCTGGAATAGCAGACTCTGAGAGACTTTCATTGGCTCGGGAACTGCCTGGAGACTTACCTTCAATCCTTGGACTAGGTTGTGTACCAGACCCCATGGATTTGGAGTGTACCTGAAACCTTATTAGAAACACAGCAATGGGAAAGGATTACAAGGTGAGTGAAAATTCTGCATTCAAATGGGCACGGGTCCAGTCAAGGAAGGAGATATCCATCTTCCTTTCCTCTTCTGCACAACAGGAGGTGGGATCCTACCAAAATTCTGGCTTATCCCACACACAAGCATTCTCCTTGTGTACATTCACACACCCTAAGTTTGGGGATGGCCACAGAGTTCTGAAATCAAATTGAGAAGGGCCCAATGCAGTACCTATAGCACCATCACAAGGACACTACCAGACTCCCAAGAAAAAAGATGAGGATGGTACGCTATGACCTTGGCACTGAGCAGATTCCATGAAGATCCATTTTTTTTTTTAAAAATGGCTCATTTGTGGAAATGGAGACACACACTGACAGAGTTCTTCGTCACACATGAGATTTGGAGAGTGTTGAGAATGAAGTAGCCAACACAGTCTGTCTTTTGTCCTAAGTCCATTTTTCCCCAGACCTCAACTGTGGGCCCCTCTTAGGGTCAGAGCCCAAGGTAGGGTGGCGGTTAGGTCCCAGGAGGTGACAAGTTTGGAATTCTAGCAGCACAGTGGTCTCCTTGGACGGCTTCAATTTAGCGTGAAGGTCAGGCTTAGCATTTGGGTTTAAGAGCTGGCCATGGTGTTGGCCAAGGTTGGGTTTGGCTTCAGAATCCCCCTAGTACAGCTGTATCCCTGCTTTGGAAATGGCACAGTGACTTTCCAGGTTCCATGCTGAATAATCCTGCCCCAGATAAGGGCTCCAAGTCTGTTCTGTTCTCAGACCTAGGAATTGGGCCTCCACAGGGAAAGGGCCTTGGCTAGGGTGAGGGTTATGTCCCAGGAGATGTCAGCGGCTAAACCAACACCAGTACATTGACATCCCTGGAGGGCTGTGCTGAGGATGCCTGTTAGGGTGCAGAACAGATATAAGGTTTTGGTGCAGTGGTTGCCTGATTGTGTGCTCCCAGTTTAGATTTTGGCTTCAGATCCCATTCTGAGGCTCCATGCAGGCCCTGAAAATGTCATGGTTAGGTCCTGGGTCCCTGTTAGGTACTAGGATGTGACAGGTCTGAACCCAGGCAGCATATGGGCTATGGGAAGGCAGAGTTGAGGGCGCAGTTTTGAATGTGGGTCAGGCTTAGTCTTTGGATTCAAGGGCCGGTCTATGGGGGGGGAGCCAAGCTTGGGTTTGGTCTCAGGATCTTCTTTGTGCAGCTCCATTCCTGCTTTAGAAACAGCATGGTCACTTTCCAAGTTCCATGGTGAATAATCCTGCATCAGTTATGGGCTGCAAATCCGTTCTGTTCTCAGACCTAAGTATTGGCCCCCCAAAGGGAACGAGCCTTGGCTAGGGTTAGGGTTAGGTTCCAGGATATTTCAGGGGCTGAATGAACATCATTCCGATGACCTCCCCGGAAGGGTGAGTTGAGGGCGACTTTTAGGATGCAAGACAGGCATAGGGTTTGTTTGCAGTGGACGCCCGATTTTGTATCCCAGGTTTAGATTTGACACTAGGTCTCCTTCTTATCTTCCATTTAGGCCCTGGAAATAGTATGGTGAACTGAGTTTCTTGCTAAGCAGTTTGATGCCTTGCATTGATCCTTCATCTTTTTTTAGATCTCAGACCTAGGAGGTGGGCCCTGTTCGAGCCAGAGCCATGGCTAAGATTGGTTTTGGCAACCAGGAAGTGCCAAGGACAGAACCACCCACAGTACAGTGATCTCATTGGAGGGCCGAGTTGAGGGTGCATGGTCGGGTGTGGATCAGGCTTAGAGTTGGATTCAGAAGCCAGAAGATTGGGTGGGCCAGGGTTAGGTTAGGTCCTACAATCCCCTCCTACAACTCCATCCCAGCCATGGAAATGTTACGGTGACATTCTGGCTTCTACCCTGAAAGATTCCATATTGGCCATTGGCCCCAAATCCATTCTTTTCTCAGACCTCTATGGTAGGCCCCCTTAGGGCCAAAGGCCTGCCTACGGTTAGGGTTAGGTCCTGGGAAGTGCCAGATGCTAAGACTGCAGCCGTGCAGTGATCTCCCCAGAGGGTTGAATTGAAGACGTGTGGTAGGGTGTGGGCCAGGCCTCACTTTCCCCTTTGTGCAACTCCATCCCTCCTTGGAAATGTCATGGCCATTATTTGTTCCCTCAGGATTAACCTGCGCTGGTCATGGCCCCAAATGTGTTCTTCCTTCAGACATAAGAGGTGGGGCCCCTGAGGAAAAAGCCTGGGGTAGGGTTATGGTTAGGTCTTTGGAGGTGCTGGGGCCTGAAATGACACCATTTAAGGGCTCTCCCTGGAGGGATGAGTGTCAGGTACTGTTAGGGTGTGGGATACCCTGAGCATTTGTGGGCAGGTGACAGATAATTGTGTGTTCCAGGCTTAAGTTTTGTCACTGAATCCCCTTCTGCAACTCTCTTCTGACCCTGGAAATGTCATGGCCATCTCCAGTTTTCCTCGTTGCCTAATTCTGTGCTGGTCATGGGACCCAAAGTGTTCTTTTATCTGCGTTAGTAGGTGGGCCCCTTTCGAGCTATTTTCCAATTATCAAAGAAACCACCACACATTTACCACATAAACACACTTCACATATACACTACCCACCCTAACTTTACACCACATATACAGAAGACACATGTCACTTCCTTTGCACATATACTACACATATACCACACACACTGCATATATAGATACAAACATGACACAATCCACATCCCTACACCACACCTATTCTGTACACAGCCCACACTTTGTACAAACACATACATCACATAACACAAGATTATCACACAACCACATCATACATAAACCACACACACACCACACAAATCTCTTCCACAATTTACTACACATAATATACATATAACACACACACAATCCCAAACATGTAACACAGAAACACACTCCACATATACAGCACATACATACTATACGCGCACCACACACACCACAGTTATATTACACAAACTACCCATATGCCACACCACAAAACCATACATGCACCAATGACACAACACATGTGCCATGCAGAAATCTATGTTACACGTGGACACGAAAACCACAATCACAACATATACACCACACTTACAGAACACATAAAGACACTTACAGCACCTATAAACCAGTAACACCCCATACACACGCCACACATGCCAAACAAATGCCATACACAGACACAAACCACATATACACAACACATACCATAAATGCAGAACAAAGGTTCTCAACCACAACCATTCCAAACATATACCAAACACACCACACATGTACCCCCTGACTCATACCAAGACACCGCACACACCTTGTGATTAACTGTCTGAAACTACACTTTTCGAGTGTCTTTCACATTCATCTCATAGGAAGGTTGTTGAAACATTCTTTATTAGTGTGAGTTGGGAGAGCTAATATGGCAGAAGTGTATCTCATCCCTTGATATGAGATAGCTTGATAGCTAGCACATCATTCTATTACTCCAGAAATCACCCTGAAGCCTGACAGAACAAAGTCCACAACTACATGGAGAGAAGAAGCCACATCAACGAAGGTAGGAAGTGCAGAGAGGTGGTTTGGGGGAGAAACAGATAAAGGGTGCTGCAGAGGAGATGTAGCCTGCATTGGGGAAAAGGGTGACAGAGAAAGGAGCACACAGGGGAACACACAAGGTGAATATTTCCCCAAAGACACGTGAAAATTTGATCAACATCACTCCTCATCAGGGAAATACATATCCAAACTGCAATGAGATACCACCTCACCTCTGTTAGAAGGACTAAAATTAACAACACAAGAAACAACAGGTGTTGACAAGGATGTGGAGAAAGGGAAACCCTCTGACACTCTTGGTGGGAATGCAAACTGGTACAATGACTCTGGAAAACAGTAAGAAGTTTCATAAACTGTTAAAAATAGGACTACCCTAGTGCACCTGGGTGTCTGATCCAGTTATGCATCTGACTCTTGCTATGCACTCAAGTCAAGATCTCAGGGTCATGGGATTGAGCCCTCTTTGGACCCTGCACTGACATTGTGGATCTTGCCTGAGAGCCTCTCTTCCTCTCTCTGCCCCTCCCCCTTCTTTCTCAAATAAATTAATTACTTTGAAAATCGCCCTTTAAAAAGAACTATCCTATTATCCAGCAATTGCACTTCTAGATATTTACCCAAAGGATACAAAAATAACAACTTGAAGAGATACGATGTTTTTAGCTGCATGATGAACAATAGCTAAAATGGAACAGATATAGATATAGATACAAATAGATATAAAGAGTGCACTTTGTAATGTGCACTGGGAATTGTATGGAAGGGTGGAATTATCGAATTCTACCCCTGAAATTAATATTACACTGTATGTTAACTAACTGGAATTTAAATAAAAACTTAAAAAAAATTCTATATTAGCCATAGAGAAAGGTCCTGTGCTGAAGTGCCTAAAGAATCACTGTGCTTCAAGTGACACTCTTTTTTTAAAAATATAATTTATTGTCAAATTGACTTCCATACAACACCCAGTGCTCATCCCAACAAGTGCTCTCCCCAACGCCCATCATCCATTTTCCCCCTCTCCCCCGCCCCCCATCAATCTTCAATTTGTTCTCTGTATTTAAAGGTCTCTTATGGTTTGCCTCCCTCCCTCTCTGTAACTTTTTTCTCCTTCCCCTTCCCCTCCCCCATGGTCTTCTCTTAAGTTTCTCAAGATCCACATATGAATGAAACCATATGGTATCTGTCTTTCTCTGACTGACTTATTTCACCTAGAATAATACCCTCCAGTTCCATCCATGCTGCTGCAAATGGCAATATTTCATTTTTTCTCATTGCCAAGTAGTATTCCATTGTTTATAGCAGCACTTCCAACAATAGCCAAATTATGGAAAGAGCCTAAATGCCCATCAACTGATGAATGGATAAAGAAGATGTGGTTCAAGTGACATTCTTGTCCCTCATAGACATATATAGTAACACTTTCCCCACAACTTCTCTGTGTAAACACTTATGCTTTACTGCTGAAAAGTACCCTTTGTTCCAAAAGGGTTTTGAAAGCTTCTTGGGGATATGTAGTCAAAAGTATTCTTAAACCCATGTGTAGAAGTACTAGGAAATGGCCTAGCTTGAGGTGCCTAAAAGTACAGTGTGATAATGCATTCTTCACACAGCATTAAGTGTATATATAGTAGGAACTTTCGTTTAAACCCTCTGTATTTGCACGAGGGAATGTCCATGTTCTTTGTTCCCAGAAAACATGCTTTTCTTTTTCTTCTTTTTTAAAATTTTGTTTTAATGTTTATTTCTGAGACAGAGAGAGACAGAGCATGAGCAGGGGAGGGGCAGAGAGAGAGGGAGACACGGAATCAGAAGCAGGCTCCAGGCTCTGAGCTGTCAGCACAGAGCCCGACACGGGGCTCGAACTCACAAACTGTGAGATCATGACCTGAGCCGAAGTTGGTCGCTCAGACGACTGAGCCACCCAGGCACCCCCAAAAATGCTTTTCTTAAAGCATTTGTGAATTAGCTTCCAATAAATATCCAGTAAGAAGTTTGCCTTCATCCATCTGTATAAGAACTAGGGAAGGCCCATGTACTGAACTACCTGAAATAGCTGTGTTCTAAATGAGGATTTCAAATTCCTTTTAATTACACATAAGTACAAGTGTTCTTAAACTTGTTTTTATGAATGCTATGGAAGGGACTTATATTTAACTGCCTAACTACAGTGTGCTTAATACATCTTTAATTTGGTGTTTAATTTGCATCTAGTTGGGTATTTTGTTTAAAGTTTCTTTATTGTCAAATGGCTATGCACTTAATTGCCACAAACACCATTGTGGCTAAGGCCATTTGAGTTAGCTTCTTAGATTCATCCAATAAGAAGTGTGCTTCAATCCTCTGAATAATCACTGGGGAATGTACAGGTGCTTTGCCTGAAACAGCCATGCACTCAGTAAAATCTCTAATATATAAAAAAAAAATGAAATAACAAGTTTCTTTGTATAAACACCTATACTTAATGGCTTAAAACTACCCTGTTTCAAGACTGGTTAATGACTTTCAATACATGCAAATACAGTCATTGGAACACTCTATAGGAGAAAGAGGAAATGGCCAAGGGTTTAAGTGCTTAAAAGTACAGTGTTCTCTGTAGGGCTTTCACGTAGGATTTCATGTATATGTAGTTGGGCCATTTGTTTAAATACTCCATATTTGTGAGAGGCTGATGGCAATGTGTTTAACTTTCTAAAAGTAAAGGCTGTATGTCAAGTGGCTTGCATAGGCCTCTTACACAGAAAAGAAGTGCTTAGAGGAAAGCCCTAGAGAATGGATATGGCCTTAACTCCTTGAACCTGCAGTGTACCTAAATTCAGTTAGCATTTTTGGTCAATGTAGGATGAAGTTCTAACACCTGTGTATGCAAACTAAGGAATGGTCTGCTTAACTTTCTAAAACTACTTTGCTGAATGTGTCTTACATGTAGCCTTTCACATACATCTCACTGGAACATTTATTGAAACAGTATATATTAGCAATATAAATGGCCATGCGCTTTACCTCCTAAACACATACTGTGCTTCAAGTGGCTGTCAATTCCCTCTTTAAAGTTTTTTTTTCATTTTTTTATTTATTTAATTCCATTTAGTAAAAATACAGTGTTATATTAGTTTCAAGTGTATAATCAGAGTGATTCAACAATTCCATATATATCACCCAGTGCTTATCATGAGAAGTGCACTACTTACACCCCAACAACTATTTAACCCATCTCTCCATCCCTTACCTTCTGGTAACTATTAGTTCGTTCTCTACAGTTTAGAGTCTAATTCTTGGCTTGTCTCTTTCTTTCCCCTCTGTGTGGTGCTCATATATGTTTCCCTTAGATTGCTGGCCCTGTTCTTTCATGGGGGATACGTTTCTCTGTCTTCTCACTTTCTCTATGTCTCCATGTCTGTTTCTGTATAAAATATATGTTAATAATACAGAAAGGCCATGTGCTTAACTTGCAGAAGCAATACTGGACCCGAAGCATATCTGAGTTAGCTTCTTCAATTTTTCCAGTAAGTACTGTGCTTAAGTAATTCTGAATAAGAAGTAGGAAATGCCCTTGTGCTTAACTGCCTGAAAGTTCTGTGCATTCCATAGGGATTTCATTAACTTTTAGGTTAATATTTAATTTCATCCTACATTGACCAAAAATGCTAACTGAATTTAGTAGCAAGTCCTCCTAAACTTCATATAAATAGAATGGAAGGACTTTATGCTTAACTGCCCCCAAGTACACTGTTTGTAAAGGTTCTGGAGGTTCCACTTAGACATTGGTACAAGAAGTACCTCTTCATCCTTGTGTGTAAGTTCTAGAGCATGGCGGTGAGCCTGAAATTGCAGTGTGCTTAAAGCAGATGTCAATTAGTGTTTCAGATAAATGTAGTAAGAAGTGTTCTTAACCTCTCTCTCTGTAAACTCTAGGAAGGGGCCTTGGGCTTAAGTGTCAGAAACTTCACTGTGCTTATAGCATCATTCCTGTAGCCCTCATACATATCATAGGATCTTTTGTTGAAACACTGTCTATTAACAGTAGAAAATGACCATGTTCTTAACTGCCTAAAACTACTTGGTGCTTCAGATATTCTTCATGTAGTCTTTGACATAAGTCTCATAGGAGCTTTCATTGAAACACCGTATTAGCAAATGGAATGGCTATGTAGTTCTCTGCCTAACTATGCTGTGCTTCTCAAGCCTAGTTCAAAAAGATTTTTGGATACACACAGTCATAATTAGTCTGACTCTGGTGTAGAAGCTCTGGAAATGCCTTTGCTCTTACGTATCTAAAAGTACACTCTGTGACACAAAAACAGACACACAGACCAATGGAATAGAATAGAAACCCCAGAATTAGACCCACAAACGTATGGCCAACTCATCTTTGACAAAGCAGGAAAGAACATCCAATGGAAAAAAGACAGCCTCTTTAACAAATGGTGCTGGGAGAACTGGACAGCAACATGCAGAAGGTTGAAACTAGACCACTTTCTCACACCATTCACAAAAATAAACTCAAAATGGATGAAGGACCTGAATGTGAGACAGGAAACCATCAAAACCCTAGAGGAGAAAGCAGGAAAAGACCTCTCTGACCTCAGCCGTAGCAATCTCTTACTCGACACATCCCCAAAAGCAAGGGAATTAAAAGCAAAAGTGAATTACTGGGACCTTATGAAGATAAAAAGCTTCTGCGCAGCAAAGAAAACAACCAACAAAACTAAAAGGCAACCAACGGAATGGGAAAAGATATTTGCAAATGACATATCGGACAAAGGGCTAGTATCCAAAATCTAGAAAGAGCTCACCAAACTCCACACCCGAAAAACAAATAACGCCATGAAGAAATGGGCAGAAAACATGAATAGACACTTCTCTAAAGAAGACATCCGGATGGGCAACAGGCACATGAAAAGATGTTCAGCGTCGCTCCTTATCAGGGAAATACAAATCAAAACCACACTCAGGTATCACCTCACGCCAGTCAGAGTGGCCAAAATGAACAAATCAGGAGACTATAGATGCTGGCGAGGATGTGGAGAAACGGGAACCCTCTTGCACTGTTGGTGGGAATGCAAATTGGTGCAGCCGCTCTGGAAAGCAGTGTGGACGTTCCTCAGAAAATTAAAAATAGACCTACCCTATGACCCAGCAATAGCACTGCTAGGAATCTACCCAAGGGATACAGGAGTACTGATGCATAGGGGCACTTGTACCCCAATGTTCATAGCAGCACTCTCAACAATAGCCAAATTATGGAAAGAGCCTAAATGTCCATCAACTGATGAATGGATAAAGACATTGTGGTTTATATACACAATGGAACACTACGTGGCAATGAGAAAAAATGAAATATGGCCTTTTGTAGCAACGTGGATGGAACTGGAGAGTGTGATGCTAAGTGAAATAAGCCATACAGAGAAAGACAGATACCATATGGTTTCACTCTTATGTGGATCCTGAGAAACTTAACAGGAACCCATGCAGGAGGGGAAGGAAAAAAAAAAAAAGAGGTTAGAGTGGGAGAGAGCCAAAGCATAAGAGACTGTTAAAAACTGAGAACAAACTGAGGGTTGATGGGGGGTGGGAGGGAGGAGAGGGTGGGTGATGGGTATTGAGGAGGGCACCTTTTGGGATGAGCACTGGGTGTTGTATGGAAACCAATTTGACAATAAATTTCATATATTAAAAAAAACTAAAATTGTGGGAAAATAAATAAATAAATAAATAAAATAAAAAAAATAAAAAACAAAACAAAAAAAATAAAAAAAATAAAAGTACACTCTGGTTAATGCATCTTTCGTGTCACTTATAATGGACATCTTGTATAAACTTTTGTGTAAACCCTGTCTGTCTAGCCTTAGGAAATGCTCTTGTGTTTAATTGAGGACAAAAGACTGTGCTTAAAGCACTTTTGAGTTAGCTTCTTGGATTTATCCAATAAGAAATGTGGTTCAATCTTAAAGCACTAGGGAATGCCCATGTGTTTGTTTAGCTCCCTGAAATACTTGTGTTCTCAATGAGGCATCCAAATGCCTCCTAAATACAAATGTTCTTAAACTTACTTTGATCAGCAATAGGGAAGGGCCTTCTGTTTAAGTGCCTAAAACTACACTGTATTTCATACATTCTTTGTTAGCCTTCATAGGAGTCTTTTTGAAACACTATATGTTAGCCATAGACAATGGCCATGTATGTGCCTAAAACTATACTGTTTTTCATGGCACTTGCATAGACCTCTTATTATTTAATAAAAAGTGCTCCTTCAATGTACCCCGTAAGTATTAGAAAATGCCGTCTTTTTTTTTCTTTAAGTTTATTTATATTGAGAGAGAGAGAGAGAGAAAGTGAACAAGAGGGCAGGGGCAGAAAGACAAAATCTCAATCAGGCTACACTCCATCAACACAGAGACTGATGCCATCAACACAGAGCCAGATGTGGGTATCAAAAGTGCATGAACTGTGAATGAACCTGAATTCATGAACCTGAATCAGGATCAATAGTTAGACTCTTTTCATTTTTTTTAATCTTTATTTTTTGAGAGAGAGACAGCATGTGAGCAGGGGAGGAGCAGAGAGAGAGAGACACAGAATGTGAAGCAGGCTCCAGGCTCTGAGCTGTCAGCACAGAGTCCGACACGGGGCTCGAACTCGCAAACTGTGAGATCATGACCTGAGCCAAAGTCGTACGCTCAACCGACTGAGCCACCCAGGCACCCCAGCAGTTAGACTCTTAAACAACTGTGCCACCCAGGCACATGGGAAATGCCTTGACTGAACTGCCTTGAACTATACTGGGCTTAAAATAGCTGTCAATGAGCATTTTAGATGAATGGTGTAAAAACATTCTAACTCCCTCTGTAATAACCCTAGGAAAGAGTCTTTCCTTAACTGCCTGAAACTACACTGCACATTAAGCATCTTTCATGGAACGCCTGAGACATCCATCTTTCTAGGAGAGCCCCTTCATTCTCAAAATTCTCCAATTCTCATCTCATAAATAATGCTGCTCTTTTATATTTCTCTATTCACCACTTTGCTCAATTTTCCAACAAGTTTACCCCTAGGGCTCATTCAGAGTCGGGTTCTCCAAGGAATATCCTCTGTTTGGAAGTGGGTAGTCTGATCAAGTCCTTGTAGAGGTAGGTGTTACACAGTACTCCCTTTTAATTCAGTTTCAGAATAATATGGACATCCAGAGGCCTAGGGCATGTGAATGTGCCCAGTGGAGAATGTTTGTGTGCAGAATGAGCCAGAGGTTTTGGAAGGGAGCTGACCTCTTTTCCGGGGGTGTGGAAATGAAGTTAGACATCTTATTTCCAGATTTATTCCATTCCCTTTGGAAGTGTAGAACATTGGCCCTCTTTGGAGCCATTCGCTTCCCAACACTGTTCTTTCCAATGAGGTCTTTGTTCACGCTTAGGAGCCATGGAGCTCTCACACATTCAGCCAGCACCCAGGAAGATGCTGGGAGTTCCCACTTTGGTCCTGTGGTCAGTGAGAGCGACCAGTGACAAATACAAAAAGGGAAGATGGCCTTGGTGCTTAGAAAGTTGTGCTCTGGAAGGTGAAGGAGAGCCTCATTCTCCTGGTTGATTTAGATGCCCTCATTTTGACTAGCAGACAGTTCACACATGCACAGTATGCTCCAGGAGCTGGTGAGTGAAAGAAGAGTTCTTTCCAGGAAGGCAATACCAGGTCCTGGTTCTAGACACCTGAACAACTGCCAAGAGCACCCAACAACTACAGCTCAACCACTGCTGTTTCTATCCACTGATGGGACAAGTGGGAAATACGGACAAAGCCAGGGATTTCAGGCTACTACTGCAAGAAGAGTACAGGTTTCTTGTTGACAGTCCTCCCAAATGTAGCTTGTAGAGGGCTCCCTTTGCTTAAGCTCACAGGCTTTTCTTATTCTTGAGACAGCCATAAAGCTAGAAAGCTAGTTCTTTCTCAACATTCTCCCATTAACATCTCTAGTGAAGAACTCTGGTCATCCATGGTTTCCCTTTGCACATTGTTGTCTTTTCTGGGGAAACAATGTTCTGCATGGAATCCATTCAGAGTCAGTGTCTCAGAGTAATATTCTCTGCTTCCTCTTGGGAGTCTTCCTCCCTCTTCCTCCCTCTTGGGAGTCTGATGGTATAAGTTTTGCACTGGGCGATTCTCAGTTTGGTTTCAGAACTATGTGGACATACAGAGAGAGGCCTAGGGCATTTGACAGTGCCCAATGGAGAATGTATGTAGGCTAAGTCAGAGGTTTGGGGAGGGAGCCAGCATCCCGCATGGGGTAAGAAGTGAAAAAGTATATATCTCCTTTCTGGATTCAGCCCATGCAAAATAGAAATGCAAAACCTTGGCCCTCCATGGACTCCTTCCACTACTGTTGTTGTTTTCCTATGTCACCATTCACATTCCAAAATCAAAGGGCTGTCAATTACACAGCCATGGTACGAGAATCAGATGCAACTTACCTATCAGTTCTTGAGCCTTTGAGGACTCAGTGTCTGATAGTCCAAAGGAAAGCACGCCCTCCTGGTACTTACCCTGGTACTAGCATAATCTTAGGAAAGGGAAGTCAGTTTGCTTCATCCTGTAGCTGATTACAAAACCTTCACCCTGAAGATCTGAAGGTTTATGTATGCAAAGTATGCTATAGGAACTGCTCTGCACACTACCAACCTCTTTAGTGCAGACCACACCAAAGCTACATACCAAACCGTGACCACCAGCAAAGAGCATATATCTGCTACTGCTATATCTCTGCTGTCCTTATCTGCCGATGGGATGGCAGGAAACACATGCAAAGCCAGCACTTTCCCTATCTGCTTGAAGGAATAATAGAGGACTCATGACATCGGTACTTCATATGTAGCCTGGAGACAGTTACCTTTCCAAAACCCATAGGTGTTTCTAATTTCTGAGACAGTCAATTCGCTAAAAGATTGTGCTAGTCACTTTGTTCACAACAGTCTTCCATTCACATCTCTAATGAAGAACTCTAGTCTGCCAACATTCACTTGAACCTCTTTGCTCTATTTTCAAAGGAGTTTCTCCCTGTGGTTCCTTCCGAATGAATCTCTCAGAGTAATAGCCTCTGCTTTCAGTAGGAGAGTCTGGTGGAGACCTTGTGACTGTAGAATGAATCGTTTCTGTAAAAAGACCACCTCTTAACTTCATTTCAGAAGTGGACCAAATTAAGATGGACATCCGGAGGCCTGGGTCATTGGAAGATGCCCAGTAGAGGATATTTCTATGTATGCTGGGTCAGAAGTTGCTGGAGAGAGTTGGCCTTCTTTATGGGCTGAGAGGAAATAAAGTGAGACATCTCCTTTTGGACTGATCCTATTACCATTTGAAATGGCGAGCTTCGGTTCTTCAGCTCACCATATCCTACCCATGGCTGTGTTTCTAAATAAATTTTCTTTTACACACAGGAGCCATAGAACTTTCACTCACACAACTGGTGCTCTGAGGTAGGCCACGAACTCCCACCTTGATCCTGTGCTCAGTGAGAGCAATCTGTCTGCTAAACCAAAGGAATGATGGCCTTTAGTCCCTGAATGCATGGTGCTTGGCCTGCTCTAGTATAGAAGGTGAAGGAGAACCAGCTTTCCTCACTCACCTGGTTGACTAGCTTTCACGTAAGAGGCAGATTGGACATGAGAAGTATGAACCAGTAGGGGTTCGGAACAGGAAAAGCCCTTTTCCAGTGTCTGAGAGTAATTTCATCCTGTTTTAAGTTAGGAGTCTGGTATTGCCCTTGTGATGGTGATATAGGTTTTGCAATTGGCCCTTCTGAATTTGGTTTCAGAACTGTGTGGCCATCCAAAAACCTAGGGTATTTGAAGGTGCCCAGGGAGAATGTTTGTGGGTAGGTTACGTCAGAGGTCAGAGGAGGATCCTGCCTCCCCTGTGAGACAAGAGAAAGGAAAGATAGATATGTCCTTCCTAGATTTGACCCATGCCAATTTGAAATGCACAGCTATGACTCACCTCATAGTCTTTCCTATCCCATTTGCGTTTCTACCTTGGTGTCAGTTCACACTGCAAGACTATGGGGGCTGTCACATACACAACCAGGGTCCAAGGATTTGTGGAGATATTCCAGTCTGTTGTTGATCCAATGGAGGGCTCTCAGAGTCTGATATCCCAGAGGACAGCTGACCCTACTTTCCCTGACTGCTCATTCCTCAGCAGAATACAGTCATCATGGGACTATGTAGCCACATTTACTCCCACCCATAACTGATGGAGATACTCTCATTTGGAAGAACAGCCAGTCTTTGTTGTACAGTATGCTCAGGACCCGATCAGTGCACAAATCACCCTTTGAAGAAAGAGAGAACCCAGGCCTCATCCCCACCACTTGGTCATCAGATGGAAGCAAATACTTCATGCCCCTCAATCACCCATGCCCTTATCTACTGATCTGATAGGCAGAAACACCCCCAAAGCCAAAGGTTTTCCTCTGTTTCTTAAGGCAGAATATGGGCCTCTTGCTCACAGGGAGCCAAGAGACAGCCTGTAGAGGACTCCCTTAGCCAAAGCCCAGAAAGGTTCTTCTTATTCCTGAGCCAACCACCTTGCTTATACACTCTGCTAGTCACGTTATTATCAACATTATCAAATTCTCACCTGTAATGAAGAACTCTGGCCCTCCATGTATCCATTTTCACTGCATTGCTTTATTATCAATCTAGGTTTTCCTTGGGTGCATACAAATTCAGTCTTTTGGAGTAATATCTTCTGTTTGCAAATGTTGAATCTAGTCAAGCCCTTATGACTATGAGATAGGTTGAGCCAAAGCGCCCCTGGCATTTTGCTTTTACAACTACATAGACATCCAGAGCCCTAAGGCAGTGGAAGAGATCAGCAGAGAACTGTTTGTGTGGAGGCTGAGCCAGAGGGATTCGGAGCCAGATGGCCCATATTCTGGCTGAGGGGAAATGAAGTGAAACATCTCCTCTCCACATTGACCACATTCCCATTGGATGGAAATGTCAAAGGAATTTTGCCCCCCCTCCCCCCCGCAGCCATTTCTTTCCCCTTACTGCACTTGTGACTGTGTCTTTCCTTCCTCTTTGGAGTCAAGAAGTTGGAACTCACTCAGCTGGCACCAAGGGATAGGTGGATGTTTCCACTCTGTCCTGCACTCAGTGACAGCCATCGCCATCTGATATCCCAAAGGAGAATAGCTCTCCTACCCCTGAGCTTGGTAGTAGGCTTTCTCTGGAATGGGGATGAGGGTGAGGCAAGAGAGCCTGCTTGCCTCATTTCCCTGGCTGATTCCAGTGATTCCATCCTGAATAGTAGACAGTTCAGAGACTCCATTTTGGGGTGATTCCAGACAAAGGCTGGCTGGGATTTCCTCTGTGACCTCCATAAAAATGTACCCCAGAGATATCCCTGGGAGTAAGATACTGCCTCCTCCATGCATGCAGAAGAGAGAGGAAAGAAGAAAATGTTTGAGGGGTGAAATATGTGCAATGCTCTCTGCCCAACTAGCTCTAACCCTTTCCTTGAGCAGAAATGAGGGATGGGGTTGGTGCAGAGGGGTTAACAATAGGCCAGCAGTTCCATAGATGGTGGTACAGGGTGGGGTCTGTGGTGTGGTCCTCCCACCCAAAAGTTCTTGCCCTTTTCTTTAGCCCATGCCACCACTGGCTGCCCTCCCTCTCCTTCCCATCCCCACTGCCTTCTCCCATGTTCAGATGTGCTGTATAGTGAGTTCAAACCTCCTGCTCATGTTTGGGGAAAAGGTGAGGGGCATCTTCCCACTCTGGAGGCCAGGCCCAGCAGGGGCAGGGCCTGGGGTGAGGGTCCATTCTCCTGCCCTCTCATATATCATGGGAGGAGCAGTCATCAGGAGGAAGTGGCCATGTGGCCATACTCAGTGGGTGCACAGACCTCTGCTTGAGAGGAGCTTGGGAGATATGTGGCCCCAGAGTTCCTGGTACCCTCACAGCTGGCCCAGCCCCGATGTTTGTAGTGATGCCTGCAGGTGGGAGGCCTGCAGCTGCTGGAGTGGGAGAAGGGTGGGACAAGTGAAGCCTACCTCAGGCACAATATCTAATGGAGCACCAAAGACTTAGTCATCAAACTGAATAATAGTTTAATGCGATATTTTCAATGTTGTATTGGCAAACCTCAGCCCGGAGGCCTGCATGTGTGTTTGGAGACAAGTACAATTGGGAGTCCTGGCTAACGTCTCACTACCTGGCCATATTCTTGGCGGGAGACATGCCAAGTTGACTGAGGTCAGACTGAGTCAAATCTGTGCTCAGTGTCCCCATGGGGGCCACAGCAGGCAAGTTTACACTATGGGCATTGGCGAATGCTGTGAACCAGGGCTTTTCCCAGAGAGCTGTGTGTCCAGAATCTGCCATGACCCCGTGGGTCTGGAGCCTAGTCAAGATGCCTTCTGAAACAAAGCCAGTGGGGGCCTCATTTCTTTCACTCTCCAGGTGGATGTACAGATGGAATCCTCCACCCAGCCTGGCAGGGGCGGGGCTACAAGCATGGTTTCTTGTATGAAGACTCACTTCTGCTTCTTGGTAGGTGACCATACTCTGCTCATGAGGTAAGTAGACAGAATTCCAACTGGGTATTTAATGCAGGATTTTAGCCTTAATTCTTCAGAATTATTTGATGTAAAGTGAGTTTCGTCTGCCCTTAAAAAGTAAACATAATAATGATAATAACAAATAGCAGCTTCCTAAAGTTCAACCCAGGTGGGAGGGCTTTCTTCAAATGGTGAAACAAAATTTAAAATAGAAAAACTGGGAAGAGTTAAGATGGTGGAGAAGTAACGGGACTCTGGGTTTTCTCAATCCTCAGCACAGCTGTAGTAACGTCAGATAACTTGGAACAGCCAGGAAATAGATCTGTGGAGTGGCAGAAGGATCTCCACAGTTAGAAGGACACAGTTTGGCTAATTCAAGGGGGGTGGATGTGAATTGGGGGAGAGAAAACAGCAGAGATGCAGAGGGGAGGGAACCCTTTCTGTGGAGAGACAAAAGGGAGAGAAAGAGAGTGGATGAGAAAGTGCAGCATTGAGTTAGCACAAGAGAAAAACCTCTCTGGACCAAAGACTGGGGAGTGAGAAGTACTGTGTGTCCCAGTTCTTTTTTTTGCAAGCAGCTTCTGTAGCCCAAACTGAGGTTTTGGAAGTACTTGACTTTCTCCAGTGTGGAGGTGTGGCTTGTGTTCCTGGAGAGGAGACAGCTGGCCCCAGAGTGCATAGTGTGGTGTAGAAATCTCTGAGGTGCCCTGGGAGAGAACAGTATTCCCTTCCTGGAATACTTTTGGAAGAGGGTTTACTGCCTCCCATGGACAAAAGACCCTGCAGTTGCCAGCCAAAGGCTTTTATCAGCAAGGTGGAGAGTCTTTACTCTGTAGGAGGTGAGTGGATCCAAGCAATGCTGGATTCTTTAAGACTCTGGGTTTTGAATCAGCTGCACAACAAAGAAAAAAAGCAGAAGACAGTTTCAGTGCAGGGCAAGCTGACTTCCCTTGTATTCTGTGAGGGCTATGACATTGAATATTCAGTGGGGGATTAGATCCCAAGTCAAAGGTCTAGAGACTGGGGTGGCACCATTCCCCCCACCCCACACCCACCAACACAGTGAGGCAAGATCCGCTTACACCAAACCCTACCCCTCCATGCCTGCAACTGCTTATTTACTTGGGCAAGACTGACAATGAGCCAACACAGCTGGCCTCTCCTCCAGACCAGCACAGCCACCAACAGCCAGGGATGAACAAACAACTCTTTCTCTTTCTTCTTTCTTTTCTTTTCCTTCTTTTTCTCTCTCTTTCTTCTTCTTCTTCTTCTTCTTCTTCTTTCCTTCTCCTTCTCCTTTCCCTTCCCCTTCCCCTTTTCCTCCTCTTCCTCCTCCTCCTCCTGTTCCTCCTCCTTCTTCTTCCTTTGGAATCAGGCACATAGTTTCTGGCTTATATTTTGGCATTTACTTTTATCTTTTTTAAATCTGTTTTTTTATTCTTTTCCTTTTCCTTCTTTTCTCTTCTGCCTTTTTCCCGTTTTTACTTTCTTTTTCCTTGGAATCAGTCTGTTAATTTTTTCTGTTTTTTTTGTATGTTTTTTTGTTTATTTGTTTGTTTCTGTTCCTTTTCCCTGTTTATGGGATCAGCCTTCCCCCCTCCTTTTTCCCCCTAAGTTTACTTCAACAGACAAATCAAAGCAAACCTAGTTAAAGGTACAAACACTCCACCTCTGCAACAAGGAGGAACTCTACAGAGGACTAATAAAAGGATAAGGACCACTAAATGCAACAGAATGCACACAGCATACACCAGAAACACTTCCTGAAGTGCCAGGCCCTAGAAGTGTATGACCCCTTTTAAATATAGTAGTATTCTCAGGTTCAGGAAAGATAATAAGCTTTTCAAACACTTAAAACACAGAAACTTAGCCAAAGTAACAAGGACAAAGGCATTCTTCCTTCCCGCCCCTGCCATATGTCAAGAAGAAATCACAGCCAAGGATTTACTCAAAGCGGATATAAGCAATATATGTGAGCCATAATTTAGAAAAACAGTCAAAAGATTACTAGCTTGGCTTGAAGAAAAGCATAGAAGACACCAGAGAAATCCTTGCTGCAGAGATCAAAGACCTAAGAACTAGTTAGGATGATTTCAAAAATACTATAACTGAGATGGAAAATAAACTAGATACCGTGACAGTGAAGACTGAAGAAGCAGAGGATAGAATAGGTGAAATAGAAGTTAAAATGATGGAAAATAATAGAGCTGAACACAAAATAGGAAAAGGAAATTGCTAAATAATGAGGGAAGACTTAGAAGGTTTATTTGAACAAATTATACCTGAGAACTTCCCTAATGTAGGGAAGGAAACAGGCATCAAAGTCCAAGAGGCACAGAGAACTCCCTTTAAAATCAACAAAAACAACTTAACACCAAGACATATCATAGTGAAACTAGCAAAATACAAGGACAAAGAGAAAATTCTGAAAGCAGCTAGGGACAAACAGTCCTTAACCTGCAAGGATAGACACATAAGGTTAGTAGCAGAGCTGCCCACTGAAACTTGGCAGGCCAGAAGGGAGTGGCAGGAAATATTCAACGTAATGAATAGGAAAAATATGCAGCCAAGAATTCTTTACCCAATAAGGCTGTTATTCAGAATTGAAGAATAAAGACCTTCCCAGACCAACAAAATCTAAAGGAGTTAGTGATCACTACACCAGCCCTGCAAGAAATTCAAAGGGGGAACTCTATGAGTGGAAAGCAGCAAACATACAAAGGACCAGAAATAATACCACAAAGATGAAAGCTACAGCTTACACAGTAATTCATATCTTCCAATACATATCTGAATGTAAATGGACTAATTGCCCCAGTCAAAAGACACAGGATATGAGAATGGGTAAAAGATAAGAGCCATCCATACGCTACCTACAAGAGACTCTATTTAGACCAGAGGACACTTGCAGATTTAGAATGAGGGGATGGAGAATAATCTGTAATGCTAATGGACATCAGAAGAAAGCCAGAGTTGTAATTTCCTTATTGCACAACATGAGGCCTTTTATTCATGTGAAAATTCATCAGCATTTTATAAAGTGTAATAAACTTTTAAGCTTAACTACTACTAAAAAAAGCCAGAGTAGCCATACTTAGACAAACTAGATATTAAAACAGACTGTAACAAGAGATGAATAAGGGCATTATATCATAATTAAGGGGTCTAGCCATCAAGAAGAGATAACAATTGTAGATATTTATGCCCCCAACATATATATGCACCAAAATATATAGATCAATTAATCAAAAACAAGCAAACTTATTGATGATAATACCCTAAGTATAGGAGACTTTAATACTCCATTTGCAACAATGGACAGATCATCTAAGAGATAATCAATAAAAAAAAAATGAATCTGAATAAGGGACAGAGGGACATTGGGACAGAGGGACTTGACAGATATATTCAGACCACTTCATCCTAAAGGAACAGAATACACATTCTTTTTGAGTGCACATGGAATTATACAGAATAGATCACATCTTGCGTCACAAATCAGCCCTCAACTGGTACAAAAAAACTGAGATCATATCATGCATATTTTCAGATCACAAGACTATAAAACTTGAAATCAACCCCAAGAAAAAAAATTGGAAGTCCCTCAAATGCATCCAGTGTACAGAAAATCCTATTAAAGAATGAATGAGTCAGCCAGGAAATTAAAGGAAAATTTAAAAAAAAGACATGGAAGCAAATGAAAATGAAAATGACAGCCCAAACCCCTTGGATGCAGCAAAGGTAGTCCTCAAGAGGAAAATACATTACAACTCAGGCCTATCTCAAGAAGCGACATAGGTACACAATATTAGATTAGGTTTCTAGAAAAGAAGCAGCAAATAAAGCCCAAAGCCAGAAGAAGAAGAAAAATAATAGATTAGAGCAGAAATAATGACATCGAATAAAAAAAACAGAATAGATCAATAAATCTAAGCTATGATTTCTTGAAATAATGAACAAAATTGATAATCCCTAGCCAGACTTCCCAAAAAGAAAAGAGAGAAGACTCAAATAGATAAAATCATGAAAGAAAGAGGAGAGATCACAACTAACACCAAAGAAATACAAACAATTACAAGAGAATATTATGATCAATTAAATGCCAACAAATTGGGCTATCTGGAGGATATTGATAAATTCATAGAAACCTATGAACTACTGAAAACTGAAACAAGAAGAAATAGAAAATTTGAAGAGACCGTAAGCAGTAAAGAAACGGAATCAGTTATCAAAAATCTCCCATCAAACAAGAGTTCAGGACCAGATGACTTCCCAGGGGAATTATACCAAAATTTTAAAGCAGAATTAATACCAATTATTTTGAAACTGTTAAAAAAAATAGAAATGGAAGGTAAACTTACAAACTCATTCTATGGAGCCAGCATTACCTTGATTCCAAAACCAGACAAAGACCCCTCTAAAATAGAGAATTATAGACCAAAATCCCTGATGAACATGTATGCAAAAATTCTCAACAAGATACTAGCAAATTGAATTCAACAATACATTGAAAGAATTATTCACCATAATCAAGTACTATTTATTCCTGGGCTGCAGGTTTGGTTCAATATCCAAAAACCAATTAATGTGATACACCACATGAATAAAAGAAAGCACAAGAACCATACGATTGCGTCAACAGATGCAGAAAAAAACATTTGACAAAATACAGCATACTTTCTTGATAAAAACCCTCAAGAAAGTAGGGATAGAAGGAACTTACATCCACATCACAGAGGCCATATAGGAAAGACCTCAGCTAATATCATCCTTGATGGGGGAAAGCTGAGAGTTTTCCCCCTAAGGTCAGGAACATGACAGGGCTGTCCACTCACCACTGTTGTTCAACATAGTACTGGGATCCCTAGCGTCAGCAATCAGACAAAATTCAGAAATAAAAGGCAGGCAAACTGGCAAGGAAGAAGTCAAACATTCACTCTTCACAGATGACATGATACTCTATAGGAAAGTCCAAAAGACTCTACCAAAAACCTGCAAGAACTGATATGTGAATTCACCAATGTTGCAGGATATAAAATCAAGGTACAGAAATTAGCTCCATTTCTTTACACCAATAATGAAGCAGCAGAAAGAGATATCAAAAAATTAATCCCATTTACAATTTCACCAAAAATCATAACATGCCTAGGAATAAACCTAGCCAAAAAGGGAAAATACCTGTACACTGAAAACTATAGAAAGCTTATGAAGGAAATGGAAGAATTATTCCATGGAATAATGGAAATGGAAAAATTATTCCATGTCCATGGGTTGGAAGAACAAATATTGTTAAAATGTAGATACTACCCAAAGCCATCCTCACATTAAATGCAATCCCATCAAAATAACACCAGCATTCTTCACAGAGCTAGAGCAAGCAATCATAACGTTTGCATGGAAACACGAAAGAATCCAAATAGCCAAAGAAATGTTGAAAAAGGAAAACAATTTGACAATAAGTTTCATATTAAGAAAAACTACAACTATAAAACCTCCAAACAAAATAAATAAAAGCCATGACAAATTTTTTAACTCTAGGTTATAAAAACATTTTTAAAGATATGACAGCAAAATAAATGTCCATAAAAGAATAATAAATTGGACTTTATTAAAATTAAGCCCTTTGAAAAACACTTTAAAAAAAAATCAACAAAGTTTTTGACTGGGAGACAATTTTACAAACATAAAAAAAAAAGAGAGAGAGAGAGAAAACCAAAGCTGGAGGCTTCACAATGCCAGACTTTAAGCTGTATTACAAAGCTATAATAATCAACACAGTATGGTACTAGCATAAAAACAGACACATAGATGAAGGGAATACAATAGAGAATTCAGAAATGGTCCCACAAATATAAAGTAAATTAAACTTTGTCAAGCAGGACAGTATCCAATGGAAAAAAGATGGTCTCTTTAGCAAATGATGCTAGGAGAACCGGAGAGCAACATGCAGAAGAATGAAACTGGACCAATTTCTAACACCACACACAAAAATAAATTCAAAATGGATGAGAGACCTAAATGTGAGACAGAAACCTACAAGTAGGTTTCAAGACAGGAAATTCTACAGTAAAAACAGACAGCAACCTCTTTGACCGAGGCTGACACAACTTGTTACTTTTCATGTCTCCAGAGACAAGGGAAATAAAAGCTAAAATGAACTATTGAGATCTCATCAAGACAAAAAGCTGCTGCACAGTGAAGGCAACAGTCAACAAAACTAAAAGTCAACCAACGCAATGGGAGAAAATATTTGCACATGACATCAGATAAAGGGTTAGTATCCAAAATCTCTAAAGAAGTACCAAACTCAACACTCAAAAAGCAAATAATCCAGTGAAGAAATGGGCAGAAGACATGAATAGACACTTTTCCAAAGAAGACATCCAGAAGGCTACCAGACACATGAGAAGATGCTCAACATCACTCACAGAAAAAAAAACAAATCAAAACCACAATGAGATACCACCTCATTCCTGTCAGAAAGGCTAAAATTAAGAACTCAGGCCACAACAGATGATGAGGAGGATGCAAACAAAGGTGAACCCTTTTGCACTATTGGTGGGAATGCAAACTGGTGCAACCATGCTGGAAAACAGCATGGAGGTTCCTTGAAACATTAACATTAGAACTACTCTCTGACCCAGCAATTGGACTAGGAATTTATCCAAAGAATAAAATAATGCTGATTCAAAGGGCACATGCACCCCATTGTTTATAGCAGTGCTGTCAACAATAGCCAAATTATGGAAAGAGTCCGCATGTTGGATGGATTAAGAAAATGCACTATATGTGTGTGTGTGTGTGCATGTGTGCATGTGTGTATATATATACAAATATATATATATATACCAATGGAATACACAATGGAAACTACTCAGCGATCAAAAAGAATGAAGTCTTGTCATTTGCAACAACATGGATGGAACTACAAGGTATTTTGCTAAGCAAAATAAGTCAGGGAAAGACAGATATATGATATTTTACTCATATGTGGAATTTGAGAAATTAACAGATGAACATAGGGGAAGGGAAGGAAAAAGAAGATAAAAACAGAGAGGGAGGCAAAACATAAGAGACTTGTAAATTCAGGGAACATACTGAGGGCTGCTGGAGGGTGTGTGTGTAAGGGATAGCCTAAATGGATGAGTGGCACTAAGGAAGGCAGCTTCTGGGAAGAGCACTGGGTGATATAAGTGATGAATCACTGGGTTCTACTCCTGAAACCAGTACTACTCTGTATTTTAACTAACTTGAATTTAAATAAACACATTAGTAATTTGATAATATGATAATATAAGAGGCTTATTTTATCTTCCTAATGCTGACTGAATATCACTGTTCTTTAAAAATTACACATTTACAAGATATATCTATTGACTTGGAGAGAGAAAAGTTCTTTACTTTTCTTCATTGAGCAAGGAACCTAAACCAGGTGTCAGAAAACCTTACTTGTGTTATCCTTCCAGTGACGCCCTCACTGAGCCTTAGTTCATTTACCTGTAAAATTGGGATACTAGAGGTGCTTAATATTTTCCAAAAGTTTTTTTTCTTTTCAGAATTAAAAAAATTAATTCCAGAATAGTTAAGATACAGACTTACATTCATTGCATTTATATAATTAAGTGATTCAGAAATCCTATATATTACTCAGGGTTTATCAGGGTAATTGTACTCTTAATTCCCTTACCTATCGCCCATCACTCAACCCACCTTCTCCTATAATCATCTATTTGTTCTGTGTAGTTAAGAGTCTGTATTTTGTTTTCTCTCTCTTTTTTGTTATTTTTCCTTTTCCCCCCTTAAATTCCACGTATGAGTCTAAGCATATGGGATTTGTCTTTCATGGTAGCTTATTTCACTTAGCATTACGTTTCTAGAACCACCAATGTTGCAAATGGCAAGATGTCATTCATTTTTAATGCTTATGTATATACTTCTTTATCCATTGTCTATCAATGGACACTTGAGCAATATTTTCCAATAGCGCTTGAAGCTTTGATACTTGATGGTTGTAAATGACCAAGTGTTGCTTAATCCATGAAAGAAATGGTGCAATTTTTTTCAAAGAACTTTTAAGTGCAGTCCTGAATCCACATCACCTGTTTAACATAAATTATTGTGATGAGACCCCGTGTTGTATGAAAGTATGTAATCACAATATTGTACACTTGAAACGAATATTAGACTGTATGTTAGCTAATGGGAATTTAAATAAAAACATTAAAACTAACTAAATTTTAAGACACTTAACCTAGAAGAACTGAAAAACCAAGGGGCATAGCTCTCCTTTTAATTATTTCAGAAAAATTATCTTACAAATATATACTTCATGGGGAGTTACCTTTTATTTGACTACAGGGGTATGATCTGCTTTTTCCATATTACCATACTTATTTTTGCCTTGTACATTTTCATTAATCTTCAGTGTAGATTTATATTCAGCTTGAGGAGACCAAGTAAGCATAATCTAGTCTTTAATCTCAATGGCACTCATTAATTCTAAGTCACATTTTAGTGCTTTCCTCTAGACGAATTGTGTGAGTATACCACCATATCCTCTCCACTATGACTTGCAGTTTTCTTCTCCACAAGTATACACATCCCTGTGTAAGCATGAAGCAGTTAGTAACTGGCTTCTTATCAATAGAGCACAAAGTGATGAGATATCATGTCTACGTTTAAAAACCATCAAAGCTATTATGTCCCTGTTTTTCTCTCTTCATTGATTTCTCTCTGTCCCTTCCCCTTTCTCTACCTCTCTCTCCCCTCCCCTTTCCCTAACTCTCTCTCCACTTCTCTTTCTTCCTCTCCCTCTCCTTTTCTCTCCCTCTCCTTCTTCCCATGTCCCTCTCCCCTTCCTTCTCCCTCTCCATCCCTCCCCTCTCTCTCTCCATGCCAATGTCCCCCCCTCCCTGTTTCCCTCATTTTTCAGTCCCTGGTAATGGGAAAAAGCACTGATGTTAACATTGATTCCATGGACAGGCACATATAGGACAGAAGTGAGAGAAACCACATGCTAACAGGCAGAATGGAAGTCATGCTCTGAGATCAAACTTAATCCTGACAATAGTCACATGAATGAGCTTGAGAGGAAATATTCAGTTGAGCCTCGTTGAGACCACTGCCCCAACTTCATAGAGACCTAGAAATAGAGGGCCCAGCCTTGTTTTGCCAGGATTAATAGTTTCCAGTTTATGAGCTATTCAATATTCATGGTTTGAAGGTGCTGAGTTTTGTAGACTGTTGCAGGGAGGAATTGATTGTTAAAAGTCTATCAGACCCAAGGATGAGACTCAGCTATCCAGCCCCATCTCCCTTCTCATTTCCCAGGTCCCCTCCAGCCAAACTGACCACCTTCCTTACCTCCTTTGGTCAAATTCACTTCTGTCGGTGAGCCTCTCACCCACGGTGACTTGTCCTTGACTCACTGCTCCCAGATGTGTGCAGGGCTGGCTCCCTCTTCCTATTCTGGTTCCAGTAAGAATCTCAAGTGAGGCCTTTCAAACCCTCCTACACAGTGGTTCGCCAGACCTCCCTCACTGCACCCTGCTTTGTTTTTGTCTTAATTGCTATTTTTTTGTCATGTTTTTGCTTTTGTAACTTTCACCCTTAGACTACGAGTTCTTGACAGGCCGAGAACACTTGTTCAATTACAGCACTACACTTAGGTGAACCAAGGTACTTGGCACTGGGTGGGTGCTCAGGGCATAGTTGCTGAATAAATTGAAAGATTGTCGAGTCCCCCTTTCCTCATTCTGACCAGCTCAGTCTGTGGGGATGGTCACTCATAATAATAGGTGCCTGATGTTTCTGAGGCAGGGGAAAGGTCAGAATGACCTCTGTATGATTCTTCCCTCCAGGTGCTCTAACAAATCTGAGCACAAACACATTCAGGAGGCTGCCTTCCCTTTGGTGGCCAGCACTAGCACTTAATCCCCACAGAGGAAACTTTATTTGGGTATCCTCAAGGCAGAGTGTCTCCTGAAGACCAGTGATAAAAGAGAAGGCACTCAGTTTATGGACAAGGAAACTGAGTCCTTTCAAACTATGGTCCCCATTTTACTGTGGCCTAGCGTGGGTGCTCATCCTAGTCCTAAGAGCTGAGAATGGTGGATGATAGGACCTCAGACTCTTCTCCAGAGACTATATGGAGATGGCCTGTTCCCCTGCGAGACTAGGGGAAATTTAAGAATCCCCTTCATGCTATGGAATATTGTACATGTTGCCAGGAGAATAAATGTCCCTGCTCCATGTCAAATCTGTCTCCAAGTCTTTCCTCCTTTTCCCCTAACACTTACAGGGTATAAGCCCTTCCTTAAACACCATTCCATTATCTCCAGCTATGCAATCTGTTTCTGTGTATGCATGTCTGGGTGCTCAGTTTAATGTGGAGAGGAGAATGATCTAAATTGGGAGGAGTTAGGGCTCACCAGGATCCTAAAGGCTCTCTTTCCAAAGCAAACTGGATAGACAGTGTTGAGCTTTGGCCTGGAAAGCCATATTCCTCATTTTTCTTCTGAACTCTGCTCACATACTGTGCCCTAAGCCAGTCTCAGCCTATTCCTTGGCGTCAGTTTTGCAAATACACAAAGGGTTGAATGTGGACTGCATAAATGCATGTATGGGGGATATGTTCTCAGACTCCATCAACACTAGATTGGTCTGAGCAAACTGAGGCAGACACAGATGCACAGGCCTTTCTAACATGGGTAAATGACAAAGAACATACAGCAGGAGTGGAAAGGACTCATGCTTGGGACCTGTGTTTAGTTTCTATGTAAAGTAAGAATAAATTTGTGTAATGTTGAAAATATTATTTTATGCACATTGTTACAGCAGCCAACCTTAAATGATAGAAGTCTGGGGAGAAGTTAAGATGGCAGTGAAATAGGTGGACCCTGGGCTAGTCTCATCCCTCGAAGACAGATCAACATTAAATCTATTTTGAATACCTGGGAAATTGATCTAAAGGTTAAGAGAACAATATGCATAATTTGAGGGAGAGAACATGGCAGGTACAAGGTGTGGAGTGGAGATTTTGGGGAGAGAAAAGCTTCAGTGCCACAGATGGGTGGGAGCCCTTTTCACAGAGAGGAGAAAGAAAGAGGGGGAGAGAACAGTGTATTGGGTTCACACAAGAAAGGCACCCCCCCCCAAACCATTGATCAGGGAATTGTGAAGAACTGAATATTGCAAGTTTTTGCAAACAGTGGAGCTGAAGTTCTGAGTTTTTGGAAGTCTGCATCATTTACTGGAGTAGGCATGGGTAGGCAGTGGTACTCTTGTGGAGAAGGAGAGGAAGCCTGAGAACTGACAGCATGGCGTGGCAATCTCCTGGGTTGCACTGGGATAGAAAGGTCCCCTTCCCTCAGTGCATTTACAGGAGGGTATATTGGCTCTTCAAGGACAAAAGACATGGCCGGCACCTTTGAGAGGGTATTGAATAGCAGGGGACAGAGACACATGCAGAGGGAAAATAAAGTGGTTACAGCTTTTTGCTGTGCTTCAACATAAACTCTAGACACCTTTGCGCCCAAGGACTGCTTTTCTTGGACAGAAAAGTGCCAGTGCAACACTGCAAAGCTCTCCTCTGGAAAGGGGGAAGCAGGTTTACACCTTGCCCAGTCCTTTCAAATTTGGAATTTTGAATCCCAGTCACACACCAGAGATAAACACAGAAGAGCTATGGCACTGGCATGTCCATGGTCTGGGCACAGAAGGGTTAAGGGCAGGAATCTGAGAGAAGCCTGGGACAGAGAAGGGAAGATCGTTTATCTGTGAGGGCTACCTAAACAGTGGCAGGCACCAGGTCCCCTACCCAGGAGAAATAGAGCAGGGTAATGCCATCTTCTCCCACCCACCAGCATGGTAAGCCTTCAGTGAGTAGCACAGCACCTCCAGTTGAGGCTGGAGCTGCTTACACCAAACCCCGCCCCCTGACAGGGTCATCTTTACAAGAGCAGGTATGATTGGCAGCAGGCCTCTCCCCCAGAGGACCAACACAGCAATACAGGCCCTTCCACATGCACGAAATCTACTGATCGTAGACTGCTCCAAAGCCTTGTGATGACTGGGTGGCTCAGTTGGTTGAGCGTCCAACTTCAGCTCAGGTCATGATCTCATGGCTCGTAAGTTTGAGCCCCATGTCGGGCTCTGTGCTGACAACTCAGAGCCTGGAGCCTGATTTGGATTTGGTGTCTCCCATTCTCTCTGTCCCTAACTGCTCATGTTCTATCTCCCTCACTCCCTCAAAACAAAGTAAACATTAAAAAACAAACAAAAAAACAACAAAAAAATACTGTTCCAAAGCCTCAATTTCAGTGTTTTGGTTCTGGTGGAAATAGGACCAGGCATTTTTTTTTTCTTGAAAAAAAAAAAAATTGCAGTTCTTTTGTTTTTTTATTAGATTTTTTTTAATTTCCTATATCTCATTTTTTTTGAAAAGGCTACTCTTTCTTTCTTTCTTTCTTTCTTTCTTTCTTTCTTCCTTTTTTTCCTTCTTCTCCTTTTTGGCTTTCTTATCCTTTGGAATTAGGCTTACAGTTTTTTGTTTGTGTGTTTGTTTTTCTATTTTTGTTCCTTTACCTTTTTTCTGTTTTTTTTTTTTTGGATGAGTCTTTTATTTTTTTTAAATCGGGCTTATTATCTATTTTAAATTGGGCTTAATGTTTATTTTTGTGCCAGTGAGCGTGAGAGAGATGGGGGAGGGGCAGAGAGAGAGAGAGAGAGAGAGAGAGATAGACAACACCGAATCCAAAAGAGTCTCCAGGCTCTGAAATATCAGCACAGGGCTGACCCAGGCCTCAAACCTAAGAACCAGGAGATCATGACCTGACCTGAAGTTGAACACTTAACTGACTGAGCCACCAAGGAGCTCCAAATCAGGTTTATTTAAAAAGAACAAATCAAAGCACATCTAGTCAAAGTTCCAAACACTTCCCACTGCAAGCAAGGAGGAACTCTGCAGAGGACTGAGCTGGAAGAAAGAGGAGCCAAATCACAACAGCAGAGTGCACACAGCATATACCATAAACACGTCACGAAGTGCCAGGCCCTTGACAGTGTATAATCCCTTCTTAATATAGTGTTTCACCAAGAATAGAAAACATAGCAAGCTTTCACAACTCGACAAAGACTGAAACCCAGACAAAATGACAAGACAGAGGAATTCTCCCCTCAAGATCAAGAAGAAACCACACCCAGGATTTTGCTCAAAACAGATATAAGTAACATATCTGAAGAATAATTTAGAAGAGCAGACATAAGAATGCCTGCTGGACTTGAAAAAAACCATAGAAGACTTCAGAGAAACCTGTGCTGCAGAAATAAAACACCTAAAAAGTAGTCAGGCTGAAATAGAACATGCTATAACTGAGATGCAAAATTGACTCATTGTAATTACAATGAAGATGGAAGAAGCAGAGGATAAAATAGGTGACATAGAGGATAAAATTTTGGAAAATAATGAAGTCGAGAAGGAGAGGGAAAGAAAACCATTGGGTCACAAATATAGACTAAGAGAAATAAGCAATTCTATAAAGTGTAATAATACCCTTATCATAGGAGTGTCTGAAGAATGGGGAAAAGGGACAGCAAGTTTATTTGAACAAATTATAGCTGAGGCCTTCCCCAATCTGGGGAAGGGAGCAGCCATTCAAGCCCAAGAGGCACAGTGAACTCACCTCAATATCAATAAAACAGGTCCACACAAAAATATATCATAGTGAAACTTGCAAAATACAAAGAAAAAGAGAATTCTGAAGGAAGCTAAAGAAAAAAGGTCCTTAACCTATAAGGGTAGATATATAAGGTTAACAGCAGACCTGTCTATAGAAACTTGGCAGGCCATAAGGGTGCGGTATGATATATTTAATGTGCTAAATGGGGAAAATATGCAGCCAAGAATACTTTATCAAGCAAGGCTGTCATTCAGAATAGAAGGAGAGAGAAAGAGTTTCCAAGACAAGTAAAAACTAAAGGAGTTATTGAGCACCAAACCAGCTCTGCAAGAATTGTTAAAGGGGACACTTTGAGTGGGAAAGAGAGGCCAAAGGCAACAAAGACTAGAAAGGAACAGAGACATTCTACAGGAACAGCAACATTACAGGTAATACAATGGCACTGAATTCATATCTATCAATAATTATTTGAATGTAAATGGGCTAAATGCTCCAATCAAAAGACATAGCATATCAGAATGGATAAAAAAATCAAGAACCATTGAAATGGTGCCTATAAAAGACTCGTTTTCGACCCAAAGACACATTGAGATAGAAGGTGAAGGGGTGGAGGGCCACCTGTCATGCTAATGGACATCAAAGGAAAGCTGGAGTAGCTATACATATATCAGACAAACTAGATTTTAAATGAAAGATTGTAATAAGTGATGAAGAAAGTCCTAATCGCTTCTCGGCCTTTTGGCTAAGATCAAGTGTAGAAAGTCTTATGTCATAATAAAGAAGTCTATCAAAGGAGAAGACCTAACAATTGTTAATATTTATGCCCCCAGCTAGGTACAGCCAATTATATAAACCAATTAATAACAAACTTAAAGAAACATATTGATAATAATACAATAATAGTAAAGGACTTCAACACCCCACTTACATCAAAAGATAGATCATCTTAGCAGAAGATCAACAAAGAAACAATGGCTTTGAATGACACACTAGACCACATGGACTTAACAGATATATTCAGAGCATTTCACCCTAAAGCAGCAAAACACACTCTTTTTGAATGCACATGGAACATTCTCCAGAGTAGATTATAACTAGGTCACAAATCAGCCCTCTTATATTCAGACCACAGTGCTACGAAACCTGAAGTCAACCGAAGGAAAAAAAATGGGAAAGACCACCAATACATGGAGATTAAAGAACATCTGACTAAAGAATACATTGGTCAACCAGGAAATTAAAGAGTAATAAATAAAAGAATCAATTTAAAAAATACATGGAAGCCAATGAAAATGAAAACACGACAGTCCAAAACCTTTACTATGTGGCCAGGCGGTAATAAGAGGGAAGTATATAACAATCCAGGCATTCCTCACGAAAGAAGGAAAGTCTCATGTACACAACCAAATCTCACACATAAAAGAGTTGGAAAAAGAAGAGCAAATAAAGCTCAATGCCAGCAGAAGAAGGGAAATAATAAAGATTTTTAACTCTCTTGAGTTAGCTGCCTCCTGTTTGCAGGACATTGATGAGACAGGGTGACTTTAATATTACCTCTGCTTTTTGGGACATAAGCATCAAATAGTGTTGTGTGTCCTCAGTAACAGATTATTTCTCAGTAGTTGGCTGTGTAGTCCTACAGCTCTAATGTGGCTCTTGTGTTTGAAGAACAGCAGTCAATTGACATAAAATAGCCTTGTTTCTGATTATAAAGAGGGAAATTACTGCCCAGGTTCTTAGCATATCTTTTCTGTCACAGCTATTGCAGCATTAACTTCACACAGCTGGGTTTTTTGGAATTTATTTATGTATTCAGTTATCGTTTCAAAAGGACTTACTGGATGTCTAGTGTATACAAGACACTGTGCTCAGATAACTTCAAAGGTGAGTAAGTCTCAGCCCCTGCCTTCAAAACTTTATAGGCTACTAGGGAAGACATTCAAAAAAAAGCATTGCATATTAGGAAAATGTGCACATGGCTGTGATCTCACCTACAATGAAGGTATACTAATTAGGATGTTTTCCACTTTAAGTAACACAAACCGAACTCAACTTGGTATTTTATTTTATTTTTTAATTAATTAATTATTTTTTTAGTTTACATCCAAGTTAACATATAGTACAATGACTTCAGGAGTAGATTCCTTAAGCCCCTTACCCATTTAGCCCATTCCCCTTTCCACAACCCCTCCAACAACCCTCTGTTCTCTATATTTGAGTCTCTTATGTTTTGTCCCCTTCCCTGTTTTTATATTATTTTTGCTTCCCTTCCCTTAAGTTTATCTGTTTTGTATCTTAAATTCTTCATATGACTTCAGTCATATGAGATTTATCTTTCTCTAATTTCACTTAGCATAATACACTCTAGTTCCATCTGCATCGTTGCAAATGGCAAGATTTCATTCTTTTCTATTGGAGAATAATACTCCATTGTATATGTATACAACCTCTTCTTTATCCATTCATCCATCAGTGGACATTTGGACTTTTTCCATACTTTGTCTATTGTTGATAGTGCTGCTGTAAACATGGGGGAGCATGTGCCCCTTTGAAACAGCACACCTGTATCCCTTGGATAAACACCTAGTAGTGTAATTGCTGGGTTGCAGGGTATTTCTACTTTTAATTTTTTGAGGAACCTCCATACTGTTTTCCAGAGTGGCTTCACCAGTTTGCATTCCCATCAGCAGTGCAAAAGAGATCCTCTTTCTCCGCATCCTCGCCAACATCTGTTGTTGCCTGAGTTGTTAGTGTTAGCCATTCTACATTGACAGGTGTGAGGTGGTATCTCATTGTGGTTTTGATTTCTGTTTGCCTGATGAGTGATGTTGGTCATTTTTTCATGTGTGTGCCATCTGGATATCTTCTTTAGAGAAGTGTCTATTCATGGTTTCTTCCCATTTCTTCACTGGATTATTGTGTGTGTGTGTGTTGAGTCTAAGTTCTTTATAGATTTTGGATACTAACCCTTTATCTGATATGTCATTTGCAAATATCTTCTCCCATTCCATAGGCTGCCTTTTAGTTGTGCTAATTGTTTCCTTTGCTGTGCAGAAGCTTTTTGTTTTGATGAGGTCCCAAAAGTTCATTTTCAACTTGGTATATTAAAAAAGGAGTATATTGGCTCACCAAAGAAGTCCAGAGGTAATTAGCTTCAGGCAAGGCTTGATCAAGGCACAAAAATGTGATAAGAACCAGGCTCTTATCTCCTTTCCTTCACTAAGAGCACTCTTCTCTGTAGGCCCTTTTGTCATAGTCTCAAGATAGCTGCTAACTATTCTCAAGATTACATGCTTCTAGACTAAAGATAGCAGGAAAGAGTGAATTCTCTTCCCTTTTATTTTTAGCACAAAGTTTCATGGTCTTGTTAATTCTATTGGCTTATGAATTAGGTGATTATCTCTAAAAATTATTTAGAGCGGGAATGGGATGTGTTGATTTTTTTAATTTGGTCAGTGCTTACTCCTTTCCCTCACCATCTCCCAAGTCACAGATGGGATCAGTTCAACCAAATTATAGTGGTGGTCATTTGAGGATAATATGAGAAAGGGTGATGTGGCTGGGAGAAGGAGGTCTCAGGATTGGGTCTTATTAAATTGAATGTGATTTGCTTTTCCTGGAACCAATTTCTTGGACCAGATTGAGTGTGTGGGAGTCAGAAGCCCAAGCTAAACTGTAGCCTAAGGGTTGAGGGTGACTGGGAAGAGGTTGGTCCCATCACAAGAGCTTGGGGATCTATCATTCTGTTCAGTGATGAGATTAAAACTTCACAGTAAGCTCAGCAGGGGGAAGCTTAATATGAAGAACTGTTAACTCCAATAGCAGACTAGAGTTATAAGGGTTTGGGTAGCAGGAAGAGAGCTCTAAGGAACATAGGAATAGCAGATATAAGGAGCAGCTGTTACCCCAAAGACTGAGATGGAGCATTTCAGGGAGACCCTCCCAGCCACTCTGAGCCAGGGCCAAGATCCAGATATTCCTACCTCACTGGGTGACAGAGAGGTCACCGAGGTGCCACACAAGCTAATGGAACTTGCTGGAAATCTGCCCTTAGTGTGCTCATGGGGTGCTTGTGCCATAATAAAGGAGATAGATTCAGGTCAGACAACAGACTTCAGCTACAGAGAGCTTCACACACCAAGGGAAGGAACCAAGGGATGAGAGCAAGAGAAGGGACTTGGGGTGTTCTCAATAATATAATTGATTCTGTCTTGCTGGAGCATACAGGGCAAGGTGGGGAGAGGCACTAACAAAGTTGGATGGGGCAATACAAGTTGTTTAGTGCCTCAGATAGCATGATGATTCATTTGGACTCTGTGTGGATTATGGGAAGCCACTGAGTACTTGTAAGCCTTAGAATCAGATTTGGGATTTATATCAATAGTTTTGGTAGCAATGTGGAGAAAGAATTAGAAAAGGGGTGCATCCGAGCAAGGAGACAGATGAAGAGACCATTGAAACTATCCAGGCCAGTGACTGAAAGGCAGGTGAAGGCAGTGGCAGTGGATGTTGTGAAAAGGAGGTAGGTTTTAAAGATATTAAAGAGGTGGGATGACTAGATCCTGGAGACTGATCAGATGGGGCAAGGCTCTTGAGTGTTCATCATCAACTGATCAGTACAACCCAAACCCAAACTCCATCAACTTCGTAAACCTATCCTTTCTGGGAAACTGAGACAGTAGAGCTGGAGAGTTAAAAGCACGAACTCTGGAGCAGACTACCTTGGTTCAAATCCAGGCTCCCAACTCACTTGCTGTGAGACCTCGCGGGAAGCTAGTGTAACCACCCTGACCTCAGTATTTCCTGCATAAAGTAAAAAATAGGAAAACTGTCAACTGAAAAGAGCTGTTTTCTGGGACGAAATTAGGTATATACAAGCCATTTAGAACAGTGTCTGGTACATCCCATAAGTACTCAGTGGCACTGGCTAGTGTCATTTTTCTTGCGCCAGCTGAAAATAACTTTGGGAATATAAGCTGTATTATTGTGCTTTATAAAACATGACACGTTAAGAATACATGACAATAGCATTTAAGCATTCTTGCTTTCTGATGAAATCATTTTCTTCACTTGTTAACAAGAAGACAAAATTTAATCAGGAGGAGCAGCTTATGAAGGAAAGAAAATATTTAATCAAGAAGGCCAGCTTTAGGGAGCATCTGGGTGGCTCAGTTGGTTAAGTGTCTGACTTTGGCTCAGGTCATGATCTCATGGTTCGTGGGTTCAAGCCCTGTGTAGGGCTCTGTGCAGACAGCTGGGAGCCTGGAGTCTGCTTTGAATTCTATGTCTCCCCCTCTCTCTGTCCCTCCCCTACTTGCACTCTGTTTCTGTGTCTCAAAAATAAATAAATGTTAAAAAGTTTTTTTAAAAAAAGCCAGAGTTAGGCAGAGACATAAAATATGATGGTGCTGTGGTATCACAGTCAAACCAGAGCACATGATTAAACAAGTAAAGTAATAGAATGTGGAATCTTACATCTTCTTAGCCAACTACTGGAATCTTAGCCAACTACTGTTTCCAAGATAATATATATTTTTGAATGTTTATTTCTTTATTTTGAGAGAAAAAGAGAGAGAGTGAGAAAGAGGCAGAGAATTCCAAGCAGGCTCTGTGCTGTCAGTGCAGAACCTGACACAGGGCTCTATCCCATGAACAGTGAGATCATGACTTGAGCTGAAACCCAGAATCAGATGCTTAACCGACAGGGCCACCCAGGTGCCCCCAAGACAATATTTTTAATTTAGCTGTAAAACCAGATCCTAATAAGAGAATTATATAAGACTTGTTAAATAGTTTAGTTCAGGTCACTTAAAATCCAATCAACCCCATATCCACGGGAGGATCCTGAAATGAGGTTAGTCTGTCCCAACAGGATTGAGGATCCTTAGGCCCTGATTTGCGGCCCTGGTATGGATGGTAAATATTGATGGGAGAGCCAGGTGACACAGTCCAGGGGGGTGAAGGATCGACTCCTCAGTTCAGTACCCCCATCCCTATATATCTGCCTGACTCCTAGGAGCTGCTTAATAAGTATTGAATGACTACATGAATTCAGACTAATTTTTGTATAATGAAGTAAATACATGAAGTTCCAATCAGGAAAATGGGAGACTGATTTAAAGAGCTGGTTGCCAACAATTTGACAAAGCTGTAGTCTGTGGAAGGCAGGCCTGCTTTAGGAATGGGGGTAGAGGCTATTTTGAACAATCTCTGTGAAAAGACCAAGATTTTAAGAGTTTTAAGTCACAAGCTCCAAAAATAATACCTAAATCCACTAACAATGGAGGAAATTTTAATATCTTTTCTAGCTCTTTGAGTCTTTTCAGCTGTACCCTGCCCAAACTGCCATTATTAAGGACAGGTTTACCTGGTTGAGCAAAGTGTTCTCACTTTGGTGTTCACACCCGGGCCTGCTGTGGGAGGAGAACACTTAATTGTGATATCCAGGACTCCGAGGGCCTTCTTAAGAAGGGAAGCTACAGCTGCTGCCTCTAAAGGCTTCCTTTATCAGCTCATTGGAAAAGACTTCCCAGTTCCGGACAGGTGCGTCTCTCAAGCTTCCCCCTTATAACACCTCCCCAGGAGCTCTGCTCTGCTTAGAGTCCTCACTGGCAGGCCTTCACTGTGAGGCTTCCACTCTCCCGAGTGCCTGGTCTGCAGATGTTCCAAGCGCCTTGCCTCTTGGAAATTATTTGGGAAAACCTCTTCATTCGATACTTTCCTTAACAGATACTCCGATACTTAGCTAGACACTGAGTGGCAGGTCAGTGTCTCTGTTTAAGGAGCTACTAATTCTTGCCAGTTATTCTAAGTGTTTGCTATTTTGCATTTCTTTCTTTCCTTTCCTACATATACAGAATACTTAGTTGGAGAAAAGAGTAAAGAAGTCTTTGTTCCATTTCTGTCATATACTTTGATCTATTCAAGTTCTTTGTTTCTTTTTATATTCGTATTGCCATTTTATATATTTAGAATTTATTGCAGATACATTTAAAATTCATTAGCATGAGAGGTTTTATCTTCATCTTTTTTATCTTACTGTTTAAATTATCTCTTGTTGATAGCCTCTTGTGGGGTCTGTAAACGTTCCATCTGTTGGGGCATCTGGGTGGTTCAGTTGGTTAAACATCTAGCTATTGATTTCGGCTCAGGGCATGATCTCAAGATTTGTGAGTTCAAACTCCACATTGGGTTCTGCGGTAACAGTGTAGAGCTTGCTTGGGATTCTCTGTCGGCTTCTCAAAGGTTCCATCTGAGAGTTTTTATCATAATTACAGTATTTAGCCCACTTATATTTATTTTTTAATTGAGCTTAGCCATCTTCATTTTTTCCATTTACAAACCTTTTTCATTTCTTCCCTAATTCTCACAATAACTTTGTGTAATATGTAAACATTATTACCTTCATTTTATTAAATGGCACTGCGGGTCTGAAAGGTTAAGTGGTTTGTCTGGATCATAATGCAAACAAGTGACAGAGCCGGGGTTCAAACACAACGGTCGGACCTCACACCAAGCCTTCCTCACACATATTGACTCATATCTAACAATGTGGGGCCTAGGGAGGTTTTCCTTTTTTTTTTAAGTTTGTTTATTTTTTTTTTTGAGAGAGAGCATTGGGTAGCAGCAGAGAGCCAGAATCCCAATCAGGTTCAATGCTGTCAGCATAGAGCCCGATGCAGGGCTTGAACTCATGAACGGTGAGATCATGACCTGAGCTGACATCAAGAGTTGGATGCTTAACCAATTGTGCCAAGTGCTCTGAAAAAGTTTTTGGAAAAAGTGTCCTGAGTATTCTGTATAAGAACTGCCTTTTAAAGTGTTTGTTTGGCTTATATCCCTGTAATTTCCTTTAATCCAGACACCCAGAAAGAAAATATCATTGGCTCTGTTTAAAAAGAACAAAAACAAAAAAAGGACCAACTTGGTTATTAATTTTGACTTCTCAGAAGTGTCTGGTCACTGCCCCTTTTTTGTCCCCCCTTTTCCTTCTTGTCCCTTCAGCATCACCCTCCCCCCCCATTTGTCTGCTCCCACCACTCTCTACTATGGTCCCATTTCTTCCAGACCTCGGACTGATTCTGAACCCATGTTTCTACATGAGAACTTTGCAATACTTGACCTTTGGAGATCCTTGTAGATTAAAACTCTAAGTACAGCTAAGTCTACCTTTACACAGAGACCCCATCATTGGTGTTTCTTTTTAAAAGAACTTCACTGAATTAGAAACATAAATGCAAACCACCATCTGGATTCTTCAGATACAGCCAATAAGAAAATGTAAGGTATAAAGCAACAAAATAGATATTCCCAATTGGTCTGATTAATATTCAGTAAGAAGCCTGTTTTATATATGTATTAGAAAACAAATCCAAGATTTAGCTCCTTCTGAGAGAATTATTTTGCTCTTCGCTGGAACCAGTTTTTATGTCCGCTGGAAAGATTTACAGCTCAAATAAGCAGCAGGAACAAATTAACTGCCAAGAGCTGTCCTCTCCATGATGCTGTTGATAGCCGTGTTAAGATAATTACAAATCTATTAGAAAGTGAGACATCACTGATTTGTTGTTTTAAAGGTTTGAGGTATAAGATTCTAATTAAACTATGAAAATGCTTTATCTGGCCTATTCCATACCATAAAATGGTATGGAACTTGATTTGAGTCCCTAAAAAAGTATCTTTACACACAACAGTCCTTTTTTTCAATGATTGTTACTGTTTTTCCTTGAGTATTATTGGAGCCTGGATAGGAATTGAACAAGACTGACATTGAGAAGTGAAAGTATTTTATATTTTTTAGTCAAGAAAAGATTCAGAATTTCCATAGGAGATGTGAATGGAAACTTAATTTTATGTGGAGTCTAGATTACCAGCGTTCTAAATAACTTCCCTGGCTTGCTACAACTCTTAATAAAAATGGGTTAGCCTATTTAGTAAATTGAATGGCATGTCTACAGAGAAAAAGGTTGATGATCTCCATTATCACTGGTTTATATACACGATTCTCTTCCTCCACTCAGTGAAACTTGATAAGGATGTTGAATTAGGTATCTTTGTGATTGTGTCAAGCTTAAACAAAGGTAGATCTCTGTAGCTCAGAACTGTGTTAATCTCTGGCTTTTTCTAGCTGTTTTAGTGGTCCTTTGTATTTCTGCATTGTCAAACGATGAACTCCCTGTATGTTCCCTTTGGCTTGCTTCAAATACAAAGAGCTAATCAGAATTCTTCAGTAGGCCCTGAATTTTCTTCACTTCACATGACTGAGCTGCCTGCTCTTTTTCTGTTGCTTCTATTAGAAGACAGCATTAGCAGAGGTCTGTCTACTAGGGTCCCTTTTTGTATAGAAGAACCTTTGATTTAGCAAACACATACCTGTCTTGTGCCTTAGAATTTTGTTCTTGGTTATTTCCACTGACAAAATAGCAAGTTGACTGATGATGATGTCATGGATTACTTCATATCTCAATTTTCGTTTTAATTTAAATTGAGACCCCAGGTGTTTAACGTTACCAATTGTGGAAATCTTCACACGGTAGTAAAGTCACTCTGGAGGGGGCACCTGGGTGGCTCAGTTGGTGAAGCGCCAGCTTCTGCTGGGTCATGATCTCCTGGTTCATGAGTTCGAGACTCACATCAGGCTCTTTTGTCAGTGCAGAGCCTGCTTCAGATCCTCTGTCTCCCTCTCTCCACTCTCCCACATGTGTGTGCTCTCTCAAAAATAAATAAAAACATTAAAGTCATTCTGGAGAAGAGACTTTAGTACCACCCAAATCCTCAAGTCATTTATTTTATTTTTTTAATGTTTTTTATTTTATTTTTGAGAGAGACCTAATGTGACTGGGGGAGGGGCAGAGAGGGAGACACAGAATCTGAAGCAGGCTCCAGGCTCTGAGCTCTCAGCATAGAGCCGACGCAGGGCTTGAACCCACTAACAGTGAGATCATGACCTGAGCCGAAGTCAGGGCCACCCAGGCACCCACCAAATCCTCAAATCATCTGTAAAGGAGTTCTTAGTGAAATCCCTATTTCAAGTCTAAGACCTCTCTGCAAAAGTTGCATGATCCAGTTGGCAAGAATTGGAAGCAGGGCACATCATCAGGGAGGCATGCCTGCTCTCATTCTGCTCACCTGCATTCTACCCCAGCTGACACCACCTTCAGTGACAACGAAGCTTCAGATTCACTTGCTTCTCCACAGGGAACAGCTCTTCTTTCCAGTGGATGGCAGGGTGTGAACTCAGTTCACAGTTACAGGCCATTCAGCTCTGGCTGCACAGGTGTTGCCAAGAACTGTGGTTGCAGATTCAAGCGCACTCACACTTCAGGGAATTCCTTCAGTTTTCGTTGGTGAAGCACTTCCTCCTGAAGATTTCTAGAATTTGTTTTCAAATTCCATGTTTTTTTCTTCGATCGATTTTCTTGTATGTGTCTATGTGAAATTATTAGTCTGTATTCCTCATCAGAATCCTAACCCAATAAACGACAATTGATACAGTTCTAATGCTTCAAGAGTTCAGGCATTATCTTTTTAGGTACAAAATCTCCTGTGTGTTGTGAAGAAATATTCTGATTATAAGTACTTATTAGTGGTACTTCTATTTTATTTAAATGTGAATCCCTAGGCATAATTTTTTTACAAAAGACCATTTCTAACATGTTTAATATTTAAATTCTATCCATTGATCAATGTTCCTTATTACCTCGGGTGGAAGAGGCCTTGGAAGCTGTCAAAAATGCTACAAATGAACAAGACCTTGCACATCGCTTTAAAGAATTTGGCAAAGAAATGGAGCTCAACTATGGAGCAGCAAGAAGACAACAGGTGGGGACAATTCAGGAAATGCTGGGGGAGAAAATGTGTGTTTAAGTAACCTCCTAGCTTGGTAGGCTTAAACGACAGATCAGCCTTATCTTCTGGTTATCAAATTAGCAAATGTCCTCAGAACCTGTGATCAACAAAGGTTGCTTATTACATGGGCCAGTTTTCATAGCATTGTGGGCCCTGGGGTACTCTCTGCCCCCTGCCTACCTAGGGTAGGTCACAGGCCTCCTGTGTGACTGGTGGGAACCACTGTAACCTTTTTTCCACTGGAAGAAAAGCTCCTCAATCAAAAAAAAAAAAAAAGAAAAAAGAAAGGAGGGGAGAGTGGTTTCATGTAGAGCAGTAGATGCTTTCTGAGCACCACCCTTTGCCCTCACTTTTTGTTTCCTAGCCCTATAGACCCCATCATGCATATGCATAGCCCAAATGTGCAGCATGTTGAGTGACCCCTTTATGAAAGGCAAGAGGACTATGCAAAGAAAAACAGGGAAAGGCAGAGAAGAAAATAAATGTGTGGGGGTGTGGGATAACACAGGTTAAGTGTGAGTTACTCTGATGAAGGTGACTGACATAGTAGTGTCTTCTGTCTTCCTTTTGTCTAGAGCTAGCACTCTCAATTTAGTCTATTCTAGTTGTTTGTCAGGTACCATTAGGATTTTATCCTCAAGGAATTTGGTTTTAATTTTTTTCCCCTAGGAAAAACATCTCCAAATGTGAAAGGGTCAGTTAAAAATCCTTTACCCGTCCTCTTGACTGTTCCTAGAATTCTTCAACATGTAGGGCAATTCCTAGTGATTTAAGATGGTCTGTGACCAACAAGAAAGTTTTATTCAACAAACATTTGTCGAGTGTTCTTCTGTGCCAGGTTGAAGGAACGTTGGTATTACAAACTGGACCAAGATCTAGTTTCTTCCCCTAACATGCTTATAGTATTCTTTGTGTGAGAGAGGCATGCATGTGATTTGAGATTACTTGATGATTTAAGTGTTTTGTAATCAGCAAAACTCAAATGAGCTCTTGTGTGATAGTCCAAAATGTAAGATGTGTAGGAGTGAAGTTACTCTGAAACACAAATGTGTGACCAAGAAAGCTACTTAGCTAATTTAACAACTGAGAAAAAAGCCATTGAATCTTGATCTTAGTGAACCACTCGGGCAGTCGGGAAGAAAGGTAGGGGCCAGGACATTGGGAGTCTTGCAGAAGTTTTGGATATTATTGTAAGTGGGTAGGTAGTATTTGAATAGTTCAAAGTTTGATATCCGTGTCTCAAATATGTATTTTAGGATTCTAGATATGTTGTGCAGAAGAGAATGGAAGAGGAGAGATCAGCTATAGTTGGGGGGGCTGAAGTAGACTAGGTGAGAGATGGTGGTCTTGATTGGTTTGTAGTGGTGGAAATGGAGGAAACTGCAAAGAATCCAAGTTTAATTTGAAATTAGAACTCTGAGGACCTGATGTTAAATTGGACATGTTAGGAAGTGACAGCAACCAGTTCAGTTCTAAGGTTCTGGTTTCAGCACATGAGTAAATGTTGGTAAATTTACAGAGATGGGAAAGACTGGGTCAGTTTGGTACAGAAATTAATATTTCATATTTAGATACATGGCTTGTGAGATGCCTGTGAACACTCCATGTAAAAATATCAAATAGAAGAGAGTTGTGGGTTGGAGATGGACACATCAGGTACTGGTGTGTATATAGATGTGTATTAAAATTCATGGACATGTATGAGATTTATGAGAATACCCATAAGTATCATTTATTTCATTAATACCTTATTTTTAATTAACTGCTAGTTCAGTCTCTTTCAAGAAAATTTAGAAAACAGGTAGAATTGGAAGAAGGAATAAACCATAGAACACCCTACCACCCAAGAAAAAAGTGGTACAATTTTGGTATATTGCATTTTAGTTATTTATCTTCATATTTTAACATATTTATAATCATACTTTGCATACAAGTATGCATATTATGTTCTGCCTTTTCACTTATCTTGTAAATATTATTCATGTCTTTTATTGAAAACTATAGTATCCAGAGTCTATCAAATAAATAAATGCTTCAATCATTTACTTAGCCAATTCTTCATAATTAAAAAAAAATTTTTTTTAACGCTTATTTATTTTTGAGACAGCGAGAGACAGAGCATGAAAGGGGGAGGATCAGAGAGAGGGAGACACAGAATCCGAAACAGGCTCCAGGCTCTGAGCTGTCAGCACAGAGCCCGACGCGGGGCTCGAACTCGCGGGGCTCGAACTCGCGGGGCTCGAACTCGCGGGGCTCGAACTCGCGGGGCTCGAACTCGCGGGGCTCGAACTCGCGGGGCTCGAACTCGCGGGGCTCGAACTCGCGGGGCTCGAACTCGCGGGGCTCGAACTCGCGGGGCTCGAACTCGCGGGGCTCGAGATCATGACCTGAGCCGAAGTCGGCCGCTCAACCGACTGAGCCACCCAGGTGCCCCTAATTCTTCATAATTTAACATTTAGATTGTTTGCAGGGTTTTTTAATGTAATTAAGGAATGTTTCCTCAAATGTTTTTATAGAGAGAATCCCCCTTCCATCTCTTCCTTTTTTAAGTGTAGGTACCCAGTAATATATGCAATTTCTGGACCAGAGTTCTGGAGGTTAAAAGGCTCTTCATGACTAGTTGGGAGAAACCTTTTACTTTGAATGCCTACATAATTATCTGGCACAGAAAGTACACACACGTGTTGGTAACCTATTGGTGTTCATGTTTAGGATCAAAAAGAAATGCCCTCAAACTAGAAATCATGTTGGCGGGCTAAATTCATTAGTGCATAAGCAAAAGAGGATAGATGGTTCAGTTAATTATTACTTGTCAATCTGCCTTGACAATCCTAGGTAACCAATACATTGTGCTTGTCTCAGAGTTGTTTTGACACACAAAAGAAAAGATACAATTGTTGCCAGGTCATTCATATAACACATACTGAATAAACAAATAAAAACTGAACCCCAGTGATTCAAGTAACCTTCAATGATGTTTTGAAACTGGAAACATTTCTCTGAGATCCTAAGCTGGCAATCCTACACGGCCTCAGAGAGCAGCGCTGCCTTTAACATTTCTGTAAATGATGTGAACATTTTCTTAACAATGCTCTTTAAAGCTGAAGATCAAGAGATTCCCCAGTAGTATTATTTTGACAGCCAAAACTAGGAAGACACATCCCCTTTGATCTATTTTTATTCCCTAAACTCAGTGATTGAGCTGCCATTAAAGATAGCTTTAAAAAAATAAAATGAAATGAACCCTAGTCCGAACCTGATAACGAAGTGGCGGATATGCACTAAGCAAAAATAAGAAGAGTTGATTTCACATGTTTGTAATTGTCATTGACTATAGGGGCAAGCAATATCATAAGACTGAAGTCTGGGTTTTCCTCTGCTGCTTAACTGACTCCTATCCATGCAGGCTACTTGTCTGTATCTTGGTTTTTACATTTTCCCCAGCAATATGTGAGTGCCTTTTATAGGCCAAACATTTGCTAATAAGTAAAGGGCCACTAAACAAGATCGGGTTTCCTGCTCTCAATAGATACAACACAGGAGGGACACATGCTTAAATATGTAACTCCAGTACAGTATAATAAGTATTGATGACAGGAGGGGATAGGGGCTTGTGGGAGCAGATAGAAGGAGATATCGCCTAGAGAGCTGGATGGAATAGGTTCCAGGAAGATGGGCCATGTTGAGTGAAAGGGTAGGGTAGAAGAGGGGTACTCCAGTATTTCATACAGAAAGAACACCATACACAAAGTCCTGGCAGCTAAGAGAGAGGACAAGGGAAGGTAGATGGTTTACAAACTTCAGTGGAGTTCTGTGAGTCTCAGTGTTCAATAACAAAGGTTTCCATGGCAAACTTCATGGATGTGACAGGTTTCATGTTTTGCACACACAGGAGCTGAAGGACCCTCACTGTCGGAATGAGATGGCAGCCGCCCGAGGGGCTCTAAAGAAGAATGCCACAATGCTGTACACAGCCTCCCAAGCGTTTCTCCGCCACCCAGATGTTGCTGCCACCAGAGCCAAACGAGATTATGTGTTTAAACAAGTCCAGGAAGCCATTGCTGGCATCTCCAATGCTGCTCAAGCTACCTCGCCCACCGATGAAGCCAAAGGCCACACAGGCATCGGTGAGCTGGCTGCAGTTCTGAATGAGTTTTATGTGAGTGTCCCAGTGGTGCACACAGAGGGGTATACACTTACATTGAAAAAAATGATTTGGGGATGAAGGGCCACAGTAGCATACATGAATTTACCCCTCGTGGAAGCTTAGGATAATAGGCAAATTATATCCTATTTCTGTTGATGGGAATCCAACATAGTGGCAGAGCCTAGTTTTCTTGTATTCAAAGGATCTAACAACAATGTTGAAGAGGACCTGATGTTAGGCAAGCAGAAGCCCTGTAAATCATTAACTTTTTTTTATCCCACTGGTTCTTTAGGGACCATTCATCACTTGGATGATGATCTTTATTTTTAAGGGGACAAATGTCATAAGCGGTGTAGGTATAGATTGCCTCTACGTTGTGCCTGGGTGAAGAACTACCCTCAATGTCTTCGTTTTAAATCATTGACAAACGTTGTTGCCCACTGATCCCACATGGGATCGCCATCTTCCTTGAATAGACCCCTCTGGGTAATGCCTCTGCAAGACCCATGAATGACCCACATTCTGCACCTGCTGTTTCTGGGGGTGTGTCCCAATGAGCGAAGCAGTAGGAAGATGGCATCAAAGTGAATGGGAGGCATTCATGTAATCAGTACCCCAGGATGAGAGCCCTCACTTCTCCTGGATCAGGATATGGACCCACCTATGGGATGCTGGAATTCATCTGAGCTCATTCTGTGTTCAGTGTGAGAGTCTAAGTGTGTTGTGAGAAGTACCAAGATTTAAAATAATTGGTATCTGCTTTCAAGGATTCTATTTCCCTGTAAGGAGATGGGAGAAGTAGAATGTATTAAATACCTTTCAAGTGATAAAACACAGTATTAAAGAAATTCATAAGAGAAAAATAGGTTACTTAACAGCTGTGGAGAAAGATGAGGAGCTTGCTTTTGGATCTGTTGACATGAATTTTTGGCAGGAGATGACTGGCTAGAGAAGAGAATCGGGAACAAAGCAGTGATTGCTAGAGACCTAAAGCTGGAAGATCTAATGGAGGAATAATTTATGATACTTGACCTAGCTGTTTTCACAGGGGTGTCTCCTCTTTTAGTTTTTTCAGTCAGTCAAAATATAATAGAGATAGCTTAGACCATATACTGTTTCCTATGTTTTTTTCTTTGCTTTTTTTTTTTTTTGGTCAAGATTAAATATAATAAATTTAAAGTACCACAGGATCACCTGGGTGTCTCAGTTGGTTAAGTGTTGGGAGAGAAAGTTAATAACTCACATATCACATTCAACTGATTTCATGAAAGTGACAGATTATATTTATTTAAAGATATTTGGAAATTTAGGGGCAAGTCGGTGGCTCAGTTGGTTAAGTGTCCGGCTTCGGCTCAGGTCATGATCTCATGGTTTCTGGGTTTGGGCCTGGCTTTGGGCTCTGTGCTGACAGCTTGGAGCCTGGTGACTGCTTCAGATTCTGTGTCTCCTTTTCTCTGCCCCTCCCCACTCGTGCTCACTCTTGCTCTCTCTTTCAAAAATAAATAAACATTAAAAAAATATGATTTAAGTATTTACCACAGGGATTGGGGGTTAATATGTAATTCACAAAGTTTGAGGAGACAACTGAAAATCCATTGGCGCTAATAGAGTTCAGTAAGGTTATCAGTTTTAAAATATATGTCCACAGATTTGCAAAGTGCAAAAACATAGAGTAATGGAAGAACAGATCCTATTTTTAAAAAAGTGATCCTGTTGATAGAAATGAAAAATAGTTTGTTGGCTTTATTTTATTCCTTATTTCCTTATGAATGTTGGAAATCATCCTGATACAGATGTGGAGGACTAGAAACAAGACAAAAAAAACTGAGTGGCAAGTTCTACTTTTGGGTATGTTATCACAGTGATATCACAAGCCTGGGTAGGAAAACTATTGATTCTTAATTTTTACAATGTTCAGACAATCCCAATAAAAATTCTAAGTTCTTTTGCAACTTGACAGAGTAATGATGAAGTTTCTTTTTCTGGACTAAGAATGAATAAGCCCATATTCTAAGGAGATGAAAATGAGCGGGTGATGTACTCGATATTAAAACATTCTAATGCTACATTAATTTTAAAAGTGTGCATTAGACCAAAAAATGCCTAGTCAAGTTAAACCGAATAGAAAATTGCAAAGAATCTCCAATACAAAATTATCTTATGAAATGATAGTTTTTAAAATTAGTAGGTGGATTAGTCAGATTTTGACAAAACTATATTTTTATAATCCTATGTTAACTTCAAAAAGTAAACAGTAAACCCTGCCAGGACCTAGTAATAGGAGTAGAAGCACTGAATGCGGAGAACTCCCTGGAAGGACAGTCAGACCCTTCAGCTGCTGCCACCTTCTGCCCAAGCGTGAGGACTCCACCTTCCCATTTTCTTTGTATCCAGAACCTTCTCACTGACAGGAGCTTTTACTAAAAATGAGGTTCACAATACAAAAGGCTTTGGACTCCTAAAATAAAACTTAAGCCTGTGTGGGGAAAATCTATTAGCAAAGTATGTTGGAAATATTTAAACATTTGAAATGTTGGTTTGTGTGTATGTGTGTGTGTGTGTTATTTTTTATTTTATTTTTTAATGTTTATTTTTAAATATGAAACTTATTGTCAAATTGGTTTCCATACAGCACCCAGTGCTCATCCCAACAGATGCCCTCCTCAATACCCATCACCCACCCTCTCCTCCCTCCCACCCCTCATTAACCCTCAGTTTGTTCTCAATTTTTAAGAGTCTCTTATGTTTTGGCTTCCTCCCTCTCTAACCTCTCTTTTGTTTTTCTTTTTTCTTTTTTTCTTCCCCTCGCCTATGGTCTTCTGTTAAGTTTCTCAGGATCCACATAAGAGTGAAAACATACGGTATCTGTCTTTCTCTGTATGACTTATTTCACTTAGCATCACACTCTCCAGTTGCATCCACATTGCTACAAAAGGCCATATTTCATTCTTTCTCATTGCCATGTAGTATTTCATTAACTGTAGTGATACGCTGTGCAAATATGGCTTTGGGAGGTTGATACAGAAATGTAAGTTTCTTACAGAACATGACATATTAACTAAGTAATTCACTGTATTTTAACTATTATACTCAGTAATTTTTATTAGTTAAAATAAGTGTATCATGTCAATTCTATGCTCATATATTACCAGACTACTCAATTATATATTGGCTAATTATATTAATCAAGTAATATTTTATTAAGAATGTATACTGGTTCACAAGCTATATAAATAACTAAAGCATTATCTAGTGTTTAAAACTTTATTTCTCAGAGATTGACAAATGTTTAAAACTTCATTTCTCAGAGATTGACAAAAATCATCAGGGAGAACCATCTATATTGGTGATTTATAGACAGTAATTCAATTGGGTATTGTTCCCTAAAAAATTTAGTAAGTGCAGTTTCAGTACTTTCTCAAACATAGTAATGCTAATAAAGTACTACAGAATATGACCAGATATAAGGTAATTAGCCATTTGTAGATGTGTTGACTTTTCCACCATTTGACACCAGCAAATCTAGACAGTCCTTAAGGATATTTGAAATTATCACTAAAAATTAATGTTATCCTTCTCTTGGTAACAGAATTCTCCATTTCTATTCTTTAGTTGCATAATGAATACTTGTTTTTTTTTTTATTCTGCAGACATAGTGACTTGAAATTGATTTTTGAATTCACACATCTGTCATATCCTAAAAGCTATTCTCAGATATTAAACAAATTGATACCACATTGGGAGGGAAACTCACTCAAACTTCCTGTGAATTAGTTTTCTGGAAATATCCCTTCCTGATGCCAACGTGAAGGAGATTTTCAAAAGTAAAGTATGTTTGAGATCCTGAAGTGAAAGGAACTATAGAAATACACAAGTCCATTGTGAGCATGGCTAGCATGCCTTAATGTTCAATTTCAAGCACGATTTGTATTAGTCATCAGTATGCGAAACCCAGTTTTAGGGGCGGTAGGATGCAGAAGTAACGTAAAGTTTGATAGCTGACTAAAAACAAGGTAGAAATTGGTATTTTTACATTAATTTGTTAAGTTGTAGGATTGATTTTTTTTTTTTTTAATCTAGGTAGTTAAAATTGTGGCTCAATGCATGGACCTATTTTCTGGCACTATTTTTCTGCCTACATGAATAGTTGTAGTGATTTATGAAGCAAAGGAATGAAGAAAAAAACCCAGGATTTTAACAACTTGAAACTGTCAAGGGAGTTTCTAATGATAAAATAGCAAAGAGAAAATGATTGCTAATCAATGGAAAAATCAGCCTCTGTTTAAAAAGTGGCAGCTTGAGGTAGTTAATTTTATTGGGTGAAACTACTAAGAAATACTAAAAAGAATTTTAAAAATATAGTGACTACTCAGAAATAAATCCTATTAAAATGTCCATTTTACTGCCAGAAAACTTGAAAGAGTGAGAGAGAGGAAAATTAAAAGTTATTCCTACAGAATTTCTATTTTAAAGAGAAGAGAGTATACTATATCTTGTTTTTTGAAGCTTCTTTTGTAGATGAAGGCACTTGAGAAAAATGAAAACACCATTAATGGACCAGTCTTTATAATTGGTAGCTGTTTGCATTTTAAACGTTTGTTTTAAATCAGATAGTAAGTAAACACAATCTCAAATTCCTCTAACTTTATTACCTTCTTACTTGTGAATTTTCTTACTTTTCCCCACCTGCCCTGGGTATTTGCTTGATTAGTAACTATTTTCTTGGACATTTAGTTTCTCTTTCTCCACTAGGAGAAATTCCCTCAGCCTATAGAAAAATGTATTTCTCTTCTACAGTCTAAGAAGAAGAAAAAGCATTAGTCTACTATATTTACCATTTTTCTCATACTTCACTCTTCTCCTTACACAGCTCTTTAAGAACAGTTCTTTTTTTTTTTTATAGAATTACAAGTCTTTATTTCAAGTAAGAATAATGACATTTTGTCTACTTATTCAGATTCATCATACCATACATTTCTGGAAATACTATGCAGCTGAAATACCATGCAAAGAAATTGACCATACCAGTGTGTACCCCATTTTTGTGGAACTGGTTAGTTTTGTAATACTTGCATGATGACAAACCATAAGTTTGTTCCGCATTAATGCACAAATAAAATTTATTCTTTGATTTGCTACTGCAGAATGCATTTCCAAAACTAGTCACTATTTGAGAAATTGTTTCTGACTTGTGGTTGGCCAGAAGTCTTGATTGCAGAACAACCCCATTCCTGAATGTAGGGCACCAGGCAGCTGTTGTTTTTTCTCAGAACCTGACAGTTGCTGTAGTTTAAAGCCAAGTCTTGATGCTTCGCTAAATTAGTTTTCCCCTTCTCCCATGTATAGTCACTGCTGTTTTAAAACAATTGAGCATCTAGCTCACTCTTTTCTTGCAGGAGCACGCCAGTGAAATTGCGATAGTGACTGAAAGTTCAAAAGGCTGTAAAACTTTTGGTGATCCTGAATTCACATTTTAATATAAAAATTCTTAAAAAAGGAAAGTTGTAAAGAAACTGATATCGAAGCCATACAATATGTCTTGGTTATGTTTAAATTGTAAGAGTTCATCTATAATTTTTATAATCCCCAGTACTTGATCTGGGCTGTGTGCCACACAACACTTTGAGAGTCTTCTAGATGTGATGTTCATCATGTTGGCTTTTCTCTAGCTCTTCTTCATGTGCTATGTAAGTAACAAAGTTCAGTAGTAAGTAGCTGTAGTGATAAATTTGCATGGCAGGGCTTTCCTGGAATGTACTGAAATGTGTTCCTCAGTATGTCCAGTGTTACAATTCAAAACACTGGGAATTCTGCAAAGCCTCCAGAAGGGTCATGCACACTGGGATTTTAATTCTAATATTTTGGCTTATGCCTGTAATAAGATGAATTGGGACTGTATTCAAGATGTCAGGAAGCATATGCAACCAGCATCTGTAGATCAATTGTCATTTCATGTTTATGGTTGAATGGAACAAATTTAAATGTATGGAATTTGGCTTAGCTCTACTAGCTTTGCAAAGGACACTGGCTGGTTGATGTAACCATGGTGGCCATGAGAATGTGCCTCTCCAATCTCCAGCTGCTTAAGACACTTAAGGGAGCTTAAGTGTCCAAGGGCCTGGAAGTTGCACTCTGAAATTCATATTGCTGCTTATGCCAATGGGCTTCCCTTCTGCTGCTCTCTGGCCATGACTGAGCAAGGCAGGGGTCCTGAAGTGAGCATGTTCCTGGGAGATGCAGGACTCCTCTGATGAGTAATTTTGGCTTAAGGATTCACAGGCTGCCTTGCCTAACTTTTCTGAGAACTGCACAGCAGTCTGAGATGCCACCACAGTAACTCCCTCCCTCCCTCACTTACTCAAACCTTCCTTCCTTCCAAATTTTCCACACTCTTTCCAGCAGCCAGACTTTTATCATGGCCTAGTGACTCTGCACGTTTCCCCTACTGCCTTCTCTATTTTCTCTCACAGGCTTTTGCCGTTGCAGATTTCTTTCTCATGTCATCCTGATTTGGTGTCTGCTCTTCAGAGGACCTGGGTCAACACGAAAACCAATCTTACACTGTGAAGTCTCAAAGAATTCTCTCCGTGAACATGTAGATCTATTAATTTGCTATTATAATTGAGTGCAAGCTTGCTACAAAATATCCAAGAAAATCAGAAATAATTTCACAAGCAAATTCAAATAATGTGGTGAGTAGACAAGCTACAAATTGTATGCCAAAAGAAGTGCTTTCTACACTTCCATATCTAAAGATATAGCAAAAAAAAAAAATACAGGGCTTACTTTCATATCAGATTAATTAACAATAGCAATAAATGAATTAATGCTTTAAAAGATATTCTTGCAGAGTGATTGGAATCTGCATGTAATCCATAAGGGTTAAATATTAGCTTACTTTATTAATGAGGCTTTATATGTACTTCTAATTCTAAATCAGGGTTTTAATGTGAAGACGTGTTTTTATTTTCATACTAGAAATCTAGACTATCATTCGACTATAAATCCCTCATTAGTCTAGATCCCCTTGAGGAGACTATGATCATTTTGTATTTCAAGTACCAATGAAGGCCAAATTCAGAGGGAGTGCACGATGACTGTTCTCAGACCTTCTTACTCCTATTGTTGTCAAGGCCAGCAAAGAACAGTTCTTAAATAAGTCAATTCCAGTCCTTGTTTCCATGTCTTGGCTACCACTAGCTCTTACCTTTTTGAGCCTTGTCATCCAACTTTTACTGCCCCTCCTCTGTAACTCTTTGTTTGAATCTTTAAGGACCCCCAAGTCTATGTGATTTTACTTGTTAGTTCTCAACTACTGTAAATTTGGAATGGGGGGGGTGGATTTTAATAAAATTAACCATATTCTTTTTCTTTTCTTCGTATTATTTCTGATTTGCAAGATTTATTTTTACTTGAAGAGTAGGGCAATCTGACCTCAACTACATTGAGTGAAATGTCACCATGACATACCAACTCTACATACATTGCCCTTGCTATTTCTACCTGATTTTTTCATACCCTCTTCCCTCTGGTATTTCTTCCATTTTCTCCCTCTTCTTTCTTTTTAAGTATAATTGTGTGGATCTAATTGTAATTCTCTTACTGCTGGTATTCAGTGGATAGAAGTGTTGGAATGAGCATAAGACATCATGGAGCATCTACATCACAGGCCAATGAGGATAGCAAAACTCTTTATCTGACAAGGGTAGGGCACATAGACCAACTGCACTGATGGGAGAATTGTCTTCTGGGGAGCATCTCCATGTTATGGTGGTCACTGCCCTAAGGTGATTCCAACTATGTGCACTTCTCAGGTATATATGGACAATCTAGGAGATCTAGTTGGAAAAAAACGTGGTTAAGAAACAGGAGTTAGATGGTAACTCATTTCATAGCAAGACCCCAAGCCCATTTTTGGGACATGGAGGTTTCTGGACACCCAAGCATAATAACCCTAGCCCAGGCTTTAGAACCCAGGGTTGGAATACAGGCCCAGTGGAGAGCTGGAGTGCTAATACAGGTATCTTAGGTAAGAGACCCAAATGCATGACCTCATGCAGACCTATGCTTCAGGAGACTAAAGAAGTAGAGTTTTTCAGTTGGCACCCTACTCTAAACATCTCTCTTAATACCTTTTGAATAGTGAGATTAATTCTTAGATGTTCCTGTTGAAAGCCTGATCCCTTAAGGAGCCGTGAACCAGAATTCTGGCTGGCTCAATGATCCTTAAAGGGTTTTATTGACTCATGGTCTCTCCAAGGAGGCAAGAAGGAATGCCTCCTTTAAGTAGTACATTCTCACAGAGCATCTTGTTGAGCTCCTTCCCAGTTCTAACCCTCCCTTTTGCTCTGGAAATCAACATAGTTCTTTCTCAGAGAGGCTTACCCTGGGTATCCTCTTCTCCTGTGATACTCTGTAAAGCCATTCTGACTGCAGACATGTGGGAACACTCACATTAGGTTATGGAAAAGGTAAGCTTCCTATGTATTACATTAGCATGAGGACAGAAAACAGAGGAGAAATCCCTGACAAAATACTGTAAACATACTGATGAAGAAAATTCAAGATACAGCTTATGTCCTAAAGCAGTTAGCAAGAAGCAAGCCAAATGCATAAAAATTAAAGCCAGTAAGAAGGACCATTTAGCTTCTGGAAAGCAATTTTGGGTTCCTAATTCAGGTACTAAAAAGAGGAAGAAGGCAAATTCAGCAACTTTCTGTCTGAGTTTATGCCAATATTTTTGAAGGCTTAACACCTGTAGAGTTGTATCTGTTGTTCTTTAATGCTTTTATTGGTACTTTTTTTTTTTTTTTAAGTAAGCTCTATTCCCAACATGGGGCTTGAACTCGCAACCCTAATAGCAAGAGTCGTATGCTCTACTGACTGAGCCAGTCTGGAACCCTTATTAGTACTCTTCAATAATCTCTGCCATATTCCTATCAACTGGTTCCCATTTAATGGCCTTTGGAAGTAGCCCAGGATATTGGGAAGAGCCCAGGACTTGGATTGCAGTGTGTGGCTACTACTCCAAGCTCTGTAAAATTTTAAGAATGTGTGACCTTGGGTTGCGGAGATAGTATCTCTAGGCCTTGGAAAAAGATTTAGCTACAGGATAGCTAAGATGATTAAGAGTATACAGTATGCCAAGTGAGATGTAAGAAGGAAGGACTACAAGGTATAAAGGAGTAATACTCTGTAAACAGCTATAGTTACTGCGATGCATAAATGATGTGCTATACACTTACCTATGTAGTATGCACCTACATACTAGTGTGTGTTGGGGGATGGGTAAAATTAGGGAGGATCAAATCATAGATTTCCTGGAGGAGGCAGTGCATGAGTAGGAATTAACATGCTGATGTGTGAATGAGTATTTCTCAGAAAGAACACCATTTCATGTGGCAGCATTATTCAGTAAAATACTCAGTTCTGGAACCCAGGAATGAGAAGAAACCTGGCTGAGTGAGCTGGAGGCAGATCCCGGAGTGCTCTTTAGGCCTTGCAAGGCCAAGGGCTGAGCTTCAACCTGAAGGCATTAGGAAGTTGCTGGTGCTGTAGGCAGGGGAATGCATGGTCAAATTTGTGTTTTTAAAGTGACCTCTGCCTACAGGGTGGAGAATGGACTCAGAAGGGACAAAGCTGCAGTGTAGGAGGGTGGTTATGGCGAGCAAGGTGACCAGTGCCCTAAATCCATTGTTGGAGGAGGAATGGGATAAATGGGTGGGTCTGAACCATGTTGAGGGAGGAGAGTGAACAGGCCTTGACAATTGTACTTTTCGTTTTCATATATCAAAAGTTAATGTTTTGTACAGTAATCTTTAGTGAAAAAGACCAAACATTTTTAATTCCAACTATGAAATCTGGGGAAGTTTCAGTTGTTTGTGGGATATTTGATTTTTTGCATAAAAAAACCTTCTTACGCTTTTTTTTTTCCTGGCTCTTTAATTCACGTATATACACAACAGTATGATTATTAAATGCCTAGTAATTTACATAGATCTATGTTTTGGATAATTTAAATCTAAGCTCTACATCTAGGATTTTCCTAATTAGTTTAAGTTATTTATATGTGATTGAGCTTTCATTAGTATGTGCTTACATTTTACTTTTTAAAAACTAAATTTTAGAGACACATTTAAAAAAATGGGACATGGATTTTCCCATCTGAGAGGACATAGCTGGGGTTTAGTAGGGTCCAGTGATTCTCATCTTTTCTCCAGATACTATCACAATGTACTGCCTCTAAATCTGTCTGCTCTTTTCTACTCTGCCAAATTAAACTCTTGAAAATGGCCTTTTAAGCTTTTCTGGCTTAATGTGGTATTACAGCATTCGTTATCATGTACTGACATCTGGTGGCCAAATCGAACATTAGGAACACTCCAGTGCATTTCTGTATGCCTGTAAACCTAGCACAACCTAAATATGGGCCAAGACTCCCAATGTAAATACGGAGAAGGTGTACTCTGCCTTCATAGAACTTTCAGTCGGCTTCAGGCACCCTTCTGCACACTAAAATTATGCAATGGGAATTGCATTAATCCTTTTCGGAAAACTAGCTCTAGGAAAGTGGTAAAGATGGATACAGAGGCAGATGAGTTTGCAAGAAGAGAAGCTCCAGGCAGGAGGTAGAGCTGAGGGTCGTTCTGCTGGCTGTGTGTGGGACCAGGTCAGCCAACATCAACCAACAACATATTCTCTGCTTCCTGAGTCATACCACGTGCCTCCCCAGGACCAGTTTATCCACTATCCTCATTTTTTTGTCCAAGAAATCTTACTGTGGGATACTGACCCCTCCGATGGCTTCTTGTCTGCAAACAGCTTTAATTTAAGGTGTTGTAAACCAGGAATATTTTCTGATCGTATCATTTAAATTTTTATTTTCTTAAAAGCTATTTCAAGGAAATATCCCAAGACAATTTAGTTTTCTCTTCTATATTTCACTTAGTAAATATGGAGCTACAAAAATTATTGAGAGAAAAAAACAATATGATTTGAAATATTTGAAAGTTGTATTTGAAATTTCAAATCCTTATTACCCTCCGTGTTGCCTGTAATTACAATCATATTTTCAATCTTTTTATTTCTTTTCACAAGAGAAAATGAAAATCTTTTTTTCACCGAATAATGTTTTCCTTTTTTTAAAAAATTTTTTTTTAATGTTTATTTATTTTTGAAGGAGAGAGACAGAGTGTGAGTCGGGGAGGGGCAGAGAGAGAGGGAGACACAGAATCTGAAGCAGGCTTCAGACTCTGGGCTGTCAGCACAGAGCCCGATGCGGGGCTCGAACTCATAAGCTATGAGATCATGACCTGAGCTGAAGTTGGACGCCCAACTGCCTGAGCCACCCAGGTGCCCCAATAATGTTTTCCTTTGAGAATATTGGCAGATTCTGTGCATATGAGCTCACCTTTATTTCAAATGATTAGTTCTAAATGTAACTGATTATTGATGTAATGGATCATCATATTCTACATTGTCTAAACGTGTGATGGCAAATACCATGTTGATTATCATCTAATTAGTTCTACTTTAAAATTGGGGAACCAAATGAGCTTCTATCTAATGAACTATTTAGTGGTGAAAATAGGATTTATTTAAAATATTGACCTCCTTAGTCTTAGTTTCTTTCGTGATTTCTTACATTAGAAGTGCTTGTCTTAGCCCTTCAGGATTATACCTTTCCCTTTTATGCACTCTCCATGTTACAAGTAGGCATATGTTCAGTACTCATTTATAGGATTTGGTTTGATTCCGCGATGAAGTAAACACGTGCTCATGCACACACACACCTGCTCCTCCCCCCTAAAAACACTAATTTTGATTTCTTATTAACCAAACTCCTTAATATACATCCTGAACTTCTCCGACAGTATTTTCTGGAAACTTTACTGTAACCTATTGAGTTCCATTGTTTATTTATCCAAATGTTCTCTGGGGCTGTTTTGTTCTTACTGCACACATTCATTGAGCTAAGAACGGAGGGGAACGGTTACCCAGAGATGCAAGTGTGGTAGTAAATTTGTCAGGTGGCTAACATCACTGAGGGCATGCCTGGGGCCCATGCTAGTCGTCCTCATTACAGTGGTCATACTTGTGGACAATGGCACAGCATGGCGTAGGACAAACAGAACAAGTTTGTGTTTAAATCTGACCATACAACTCTTCCCTCCTTGCCTTTGTTTCTGCATCTATAAAATGGGGTAATAATGTTGACTTACCAAGATGGTGATAATAGTTATATGGGATAAACACTCTTGGGTGCCTCATCCTTGGTAGGCACTTAGAAATGCTAGTTGTCTTTTTTTCCTTCTCTTTACAGAAGTCACAGACAGATGTCTTCCATCCAAAGTTACTGTGGAAACTATTGGCTAGAAAATGCTTAGAGAACAGTTCCTAACTGAAAAGTTGTGTTCTTCCTTGGTCACATCCAGACCTCCAAGAAAAGTCTGGCCAAAGTGTAGATTAAATTACCACCTGGCCTAAGAATTAATTTCTTAAAATTTTTTATTGCAGTATAGTTGACATATAATGTTATATTAGTTTCAAGTGTGCAACATTGATTCAACAGTTCTATACATTATACAGTACTGACTACACTAAGTCTAGCTACCATCTGTCACCATACAACACTTACATACCATTGATTATACTCCGTATGCTGTACTCCTCCTCAAGCTTGTGACTTAAAGTTGAGCTTTAGTACCTCTCAATCCCCTTCACCTATTTTGTCCATTCCCCCTCCCCCTCCCTCTGGCAAACACCAGTACCCTTCAGTCCATTTCTGGTTTGTTTTGTTTTTTTAGGTTCCACACATAACTGAAATCATATGGTATTTGTATTCCTCTGCCTGACTTATTTCACTTAGCATAATACCTTCTATGTTCATCCATATTGTTGCAAATGACAGAATCTCATTCTATTTTTACAGCTAAGTAATATTCCTGTGTGTGTGTGTGTGTGTGTACACGCATATGTACACAGCACATCTTCTTTATCCATCTATTGATGGACATTTCAGTTGCTTCCATATCTTGGCTATTGTAAATAATGCTACAGTGAACATAGATAGGGGTTCATACGTCTTTTCAAATTAGTGTTTGTTTTCTTTGGCTAAATAGTAGTAGAATTGTTGGAGCATATAGTATTTGTGTTTAATTTTTTGAGGAGCTTCCATACTGTCTTCATAGTGGTTGTACCAATTTTCATTCCCACCAATTTACAACCCACCAGAAAGGGTTCCCTTTCTCCAAGGATAATATTTTTAATGTTTGTCTATTTTGAGAGTGAGAAAGAGTGAGAGAGAGTGAGAGAGGAGGAGCAGAGAGAGTGCAAATCTCAATCAGGTTCCGTGCCGTCAGAGCAGAGCCTGAGGTAGGGCTTGATCTCACAACTGTGAGCTGAAATCAACAGCTTGACCCTTGACTGACCAAGCCACTCATGTGCCCCTCTCCAAGGATGAATTGTAAAGAGTGAAGTCGTAAGTCTAGTGCTAGCACTAAGAATGTAGGTTTCTCCCTTGTGTTTATTTGGTAATTCTCATTGCTTCTGATGTGGTGAAAGACCCCTTTATCTTCCTATTAAATATCAGAGTTATTCAGGTTTGGTGGTCTCTTAAGATTCTCCCAGTACACCACGAAGGAAAAGAGTGGCTGACAGAAAGGGGTAAAAATGGAAGATGAAATGATGGCAAAGATTGGTGTTCTTCCTTCATCCAAGAACCACAACGCAAAGGAATATATAATTATTTTTTAACGTGTTCTACCCAGGTGATAACTTTCTACCACAGTTAATTAGCAAGACACGACACTTGTTTTAAAAAGCCTAATACAAAAGATAAGGAAAAAAACACTGTGAAAAGACATTATTAATGCCTACACTTAATGCTCAGCTTTTCTATTGCCAATATTCTCTTAAAAACCTCCAGGATTAAACCCCTCAGTTGTGATGAGAAGAATGGATCCATATTCCTGGAATAGAACATAGACTCGTAAATCAGAGGGAATTTCTAATACCTGGATGATACAGAGAATCAAAGATTAGTAATAATCTCCTTTTATTGTTGAGTTCATATAACCCAATTTGTAAAATAACCCAATTTAGGAGTGTATAAAGTGATTTCCGAAGAACTCACTCAGTTCAAAATGATAGAAATAATTATCCTTCTAGCCCAAGTATGGATATGTCTTTCTATTTCAGAGGTATTGGCCAAGAATGGTACACAAAGTGCTGTCCTCTAAATTTCTATTAAGTCCCTAAAAATGCTCCCCCCCAATAATGATGCAATCTAAGTAGAAGAATGTGCTTGTGGGGAGCCTGGGTGGCTCAGTTGGTTGAGCGCCTGACTCAGGCTTATGATTCATGGGATTGAGCCCTGCATCAGGCTCTGTGCAGACAGCTGACAGCTTGGAGCCTACTTTGGATTCTGTGTTTCCTTTCTCTGACCCCCACTCACACTGCTTGCTCACTTGTTCTCTCTCAAAACTAAACAAACACTAAAAAAAAAAAAAAACAAAAACAAACAGAAGAATGTGCTTGCTATGCAGGTGCGGCTTCCAGACAGGTCCTGCCTTCTCCCTCTCTTACTAGTTTGCCTCTCCTACAGCTTTTCTTTGAAGCAATTCTGCAGCTGACATGCTTGTCTCCCAGGCCCATGCTTTTAGTATATTCTCTGAAAGGATGAGACACACACGTACATCTGTCTGAGGTGTCTTCCTGTCCTCTTCATACTTCTTCATGCTTAGCCTTCATACTTCTTAAACTTATTCTGATTGCTGAGGGCCACTAAGCTGGTAATGACCTTGGTGTTATTGTTTTTAAGTTTATTTATCTTGAGAGAGAGTGTGAGCGGGGGAGGAGCAGAGAGAGAGGGAGAGAGAGCATCCCAAGCAGGCTCTGTACGCAGAGTGGAGCCCGATGCAGGGCTAGATCTCAAGACCGTGAGATCACAACCTGAACAGATACCAAGAATTGGAGGCTTAACTGAGCCGCCTAGGCACCTCTTCTTGGTGTCATTTTCTTTTACTTTTCCTTCTCAGTTTTTGATGTATGTTTAGAAATTTAAAAATAAGCTTTCATAATCATATATTGTATATAATGTACACAATTTGTTCTGCATAAGAAAAAAGCTGTGATCTTTCCTCCTTTTGTTTTTATTTTGTTCTAAATACATCTTACAGCTTCATTTCTTCCAGGAGATGCTTATGCATATTATTTGAAAGACCAAATGAATTCCTAGTTGGGAAGTTTGAACTAATTGCAGTGACCCCCCCCTCCCCAGGATACTTTCTAAACCTAGCAAAACTGACCAGATTTGCACATAAGTTAAGAATCTTCTTTACCTGAAAACAAGTATTACTCTGAAGAATATTTGCATATATTGTTTTGAATGAATGATGCGAAGATTTTTAAATCCTCCATTTGCTCAAAATAGTCTGTTTGGCATAGCATTTAAACACAGAAGCATCATCAACCAGAAAAGTTTTCTCAGAAATTTCTTTCTTTCATTTTTTTTAAACAAAGATCTCTGACAAATGTGAAGAAAGATGTCATTTGTGGATATCTGAGGTAGATCTCCTAGGGTGAAAAAGGTAACGTGCTTGATCTGTTACTAGCCTCCTAAATGTGGCAGCCCTTTGGTCTGTGGATACAGGCTGGTTTTATTTTCACACTCTCCCAAGCCTCACATACCAGAATCACTTTTAAAATCTGGAGCAGCGAAATAAGCCGAAAGTGACACAAGGAAGAGGCAGACTTAATACTAACATTTTAGGGGTGCCTGGGTGGCTCAGTCAGTTAAGTGTTCAACTTCAGCTCAGGTCATGAGCTCACATTTTGCGAGTTTGAGTCCCACGTGGGGCTCTGTGTTGACAGCTCAGAGTCTGGAGCCTGCCTTGGGTTCTGTGTCTCCCTCTCTCTCTACCTGTCCCCTGCTCGTGCTTTGTCTCTGTCTCTCAAAGTAAATGAGCGTTAAGGAAAAATTTAATACTAACACTCTAGCACCTAAGAAATCACTTCCCTGCAGTAGGTAAATTTGAAAAAAAAATTGTAGTGAAAATACCCAATAAACCTGAATGTATGTTTTATGTGAATATATATGAGTATGAATTATAACATAGATAAACTCACACCAGATGTTTATGGTTTTTCTTTGGCTTGTGATGACTGTTAAGAGTTTATTCACCTATATTTCTTCCCAAACTTTGACAAGTGATTCCTTAATTAAAAAATATATTTTACTTGAAAATATTGGAAACTGTTCACAGATATACTGCAAATATAAAAATAATACCTCTATGTTCTTCAAGCTTCACCTGTTGTTAGTGTTTTACCCCATTTACTGTGTTGTGTGTGTGTGTTCTCTCTTTCTCCTCCAGGCACACAGACTCCTTAATTGTCAAATGGGTAAAGTCAGCTTTATTATATATGCTTACACACATAACAGACACTCTTTCCCTAATTATATCTACTAAAAATTACAGATTTTTTTTTAAAAATTTAACATTTATTTATTATTGAGAGACAGAGAGACATAGAGCATGAAACACAGAGGGGTAGAGAGACGGGGAGACACAATCTGAAGCAGGCTCCAAGCTCTGAGCTGTCAGCACAGAGCCTGACGCGGGGCTTGAACTCACGGACTGTGAGATCATGACCTGAGCCGAAGTCGGGCGCCTAACCAACTGAGCCACCCAGGTGCCCCCAGAATTACAGATTTTTTAAAAGGGATGACACCAGCACACGTCTTCACTTGCTAGTTTTGCCTGGTTCAAAGGGTTATTTGATGAAGGGCTGTGGGTACGATACAATCTTCCCCAATATGGTCTTTACACAGTAACATCCATAAAAAAAACTGTGTTGGGGTGCCTGGGTGGCTCAGTCAGTTAAAGCGTCAACTTCAGCTCAGGTCATGATCTCACAGTCCACGGGTTCAAGCCCCACGTCAGGCTCTGTGCTGATGGCTCAGAGCCTGGAGCCTGCTTTGGATTCTGTGTCTCCATGTCTTTCTGCCCCTCCCCCGCTTGTGCTCTGTCTTCTCTCTCTGTCTCTCAAAAATAAATATTAAATTTTTTTTTTAAACTTGGGTCTTTGTAACTAGAAGGTTAGAGCAATCAGCTACCTAAGTTTGACTGGCCTGAGTCAAGTTTGTTCCTGGTTGATCATGGTATAATATTGCATACTTGTTTTTAAGCATTTTATAAAGTTTAAGAAACATTTAAAAGGTGGGGGGGAAAGTGATGTTCAATTAGATGGTGTGAACAAAGAAAACTTAGGACATTTTAATAAGGCACTAAGTATTCTTGAGGAGTAAGAGGGAGCGAAACCTGCAGAATCTATTCATTTCTGAAGCTAATTCATCGCAAAGGCTTTTTTGTTCTTGGGAGCTCCATAAAACTTGAGTTGGTAAAGACACTGGAGGTCATGTGGTTAACTTACCATAAGATAGAAAGTCTGTACCTAGCATCCCTCATAGGTGGACCTTCTGCCTTTGCAAGATATTATTGGGAGGAAATCACTGGGGGTAATTTCTTGTTGTATTTTACAGAAGCTCTAATATTTGAGAAATAAAGTTCCTTTTGACACTGAAATTTCCTAAGTAAATTTCCAAAGCACCTCATCTGTCCCCCCTTCGTTAGCCTTTATCACATTTTATGAGGGTCATAAATACAAGTCTTACTTGCAAGACAGGGCTGGGAAATCCTTGAGGAGCAAATTCTATTGCAGTCTCCTCCCTTAATCATCTTTCACCCATGATTAGTAGTTAATAAATATTTTGGAGTACTGGATTCTGCCAGATCTTCCTGTCATATCTCGACAGTGGCCTAGCAAGTGGTTTTCTTTCCATCCTTCCAACCTTCTTCAGCCCATTTTCTCACATTGCTACTAACTTCTTCCTAAAAACCAGAAGTGTCCATGTTTCTCTTCTGCTCTGTCTGACAAGAAAATTTAAAAGTCTTTCCGGTGTCCCCACACAATACAGGTAGATCAGCTGTTGTTCGTGGGTCGGGAAGCAGAGGAAGCCATTAGTTTTGTGTTTCAAATGGGACTAACTTGGTTACCTCTCTGCCTTTCCTGGTGCTTGAGCAGGTCTCTAAGCCTTCGTGTCTCCATAGGTAAAATGGTTACCTAGGTTGGTTGTTAGAATTAATGGCATCATCTACAAAAACATTTTGTAGACTGGTTGAGGCAAACACTAAAACGTTAGTTAACCCAGGTGCTAGTGAGATACAGTTTTTATTAAATTTTTGCATTAAAAGTTTTTTAACATTGATTTCTTTTGGGAAAATGATCTACATTCAGTTCTTTGGTTAAAAGTTAGATACTGAGTTTCAAGGTTTGCTACTTTAACAAACTTTATATTATAAATTCAGTAGATATTGACAAATCTCCTGAAATAGACTCTACAATATTAGATATTTATAGTCAAAGGTAAAGAACTGCATTCAAATTGCCACACACTTGAAAACGCGAATTAAAGTTTTATTATTGCTGAAACCTATGCTAAAAAATAAGGTATAAAACTGGTGTGTACTTGTGTTAGACCCAAACACTTCAAATAGTTTCCCAAATCATGGCAAGTAACTTTGATTTACCATCTATTTCTTTTACTGATGCCAATAATACTAATTCTGCAGTTTGTTTGTTGTGGTCCTCTGAAGTCCATTGTGTTTTATTTATGATTGTGCATTTATAAGTATGCAAATATGAATTGCACATAGATTAATTTTATCTGAGCATAATTTTTATGTATGATAAAATAGTCATCCTTTAGTGACCACTGTTTATATTCCTATGTAAGGAGTAATTAATTTAAAATCAGTACCTGGAGGGTATCTGTGTGCAGGAATGGACTGGGGAAAAGTAGAGAGATCCTTTGGAATTCCTATGCAACTTTCTATCTGTGTGCTATACTTACTTAAGCTTTGCACAGCCTTGTAAATTACAGGAAGGAAAGGCTAATTTTCTCATCACTTAACTGGTGCCAGGCTGGAGCAGAACACTCTAGCAGATAAATAGCTGTGGCAAAACCACACACATTGTTAATAGTTTAAATTCATGTAGTACAGGCCTTACACAGGTGCCATGTGCAAAACAGATAAGTGGTGGGGAGAGCTGAGACATTAATTTTTCCATTGAGATGTTGGCAAGGGTGAGGGGTGAGAGGCTATAGGGAAAAGCAAGAGGAGTCTCAGTGGCAGAAAGAACATAGCAATATTGATAAATTGAGAGAGACTAAAAGAAGAGACCAAAAGGAACTAACAATTAGTACTACACGCTTAGGTAAACAGCCCTTATCCAGCCAACAAAGCTAACACAGCTGCCTTTTCTTAGCAGATGGCTGAAAAGTAATAAATAAGACTTTTCCTGTCTTTCAAGCAACTCCAACCCATGCCTTTCCACGTGGAGTTTTTCATGAACAGTTAAAAGAAGCAGCAGATGTCCAAGTTTTTCATGTGTTTTAATAATTCATATCCTTTTGAATTGTGTCCCATTAAAGAAATTACTTTGTGGTAGCAGTTTCCATTCTGGTGCGTAACACTGCCTCATACTTAGTAAGCTCTCAAGAAATGTTTGGGAAATTAAGAATATGGATGAAGGAATGACAGTACCTGCTGGATCGCAGATGAGGCAAAGTGAGTCAGTCAGTTTGGCCAAAGGGTTGTAATTACTGTCAGAACTTACATTTAAGGAAAGAGAAAAGGCACTAATATAGTGAAAGGTTGTTGATAATAATTTAAAATGATACATAATAATTATAACAATAGAATAATGGATCTTTGACCTTGCCATGTACTTTAGCAAGGTCAAAGGTTAGGTTAGAATCAATATATCTTTTATCTTGGAATCTCGGATTTTGGAGAGCTTAAAGTCATCAAGCCTATCTGCCTTAGGAACCAGCCACTTGGGTAGGTTTAACTTTAGAGCTAACCCTTGTCATCCTAAAACATCTCTTTCCACAGATGACTTCTTCTTCAACGTCCTGTTCCCTTGGACTTCCATGAATAACCTCATTTTGCTTCATTTTTTTCTTGCCTCTTTGACCATTATACCTCAGTCTCCGTGGTTTTCTCTTCTTTCCTGCCACCTAAGTAAGGCTTTTCCCTAGAGCTCTGTCCTTTGCCCCACCTGGTTCCCACTAAATGGCCTCTTTTCTTGGAATCCCTTGTACCGCACATGTGTTTCTCTAGTACCAACCTCTCCCGAGCTCCAGACCTATGCCCGGCTGCATATGTGACATGTAAATTTGGATGACTTCAAGCATCTGAAAAAGTTCTCAGAATAAATCTAGCTGTTTTTTTTTTTTATCTCTCATCAATGCTAAATTTTCTTCTTGTATTTTTCTTTTAGCTAAAGGTACTATCTTTTTTTTAATGTGATCATTCAATCCAGAAAATTGAGAGTCTTCTCCACTCTCCTCCTCAGTTTATCTTGAAATCCTCTGATTCAGTTCCTTTTACAACTCTTGCTTTGGACTCACACCTCCATCTTTATGACCACTGGCTAGTTCAGGCCCATGTATTTTGCCTGGATCATTGAGATAATTTCCTAACTGCTTGTCCTGCCCGCCTCCCAACTTCTTCCCTTATATTCCATTATCTCTGACAGTCTGCCTTTGCAAAAATGCAAACAGGTGCTTTGCATTATTTACCAGCAAAATTCCATCTTCAGGATAAACTTTAAAGTTCTTAGCATGGCATCAAATTATATTCACCTGACGACCTCTCTCATTTCCTATCCTACTTTTCTTTGCCTTCCATTCCATGTTCTGGCTACAATTGTTTGTTGTCAGATGTAGAGTGGCTATTTCGTTTATGTTCTGCCACTCATGGTATTTTCTCTGTCTGAACTTCCTTCTCTTTTTAACCTAATATATTTATATTCATCCATCTTTGAGTAGCTTCGTTTTTGATGTTAATTCTCTAAACAATGAAACCACTATTACTTTGATGTTAGTATTATACTTGGTGCATATTAATATTAAATATGTTACTATGTCTCTGGTTTCATGTTTCCAAATGTGAGCACCAGGAGATTAAAAACCAGGTCTCATTCATATTTTCATCTGCGCAGTTAGCACACAGACATGACATAAATGTTTCTTGAATGGGTACGGAAATGAGTATGCTCACTGTTTTGATCTTAGTGGCTATGATTTATCCACTTAAAATTTCTTCTTAGCTTTCTGGACTATTGCCATAGCATATTCTCTACAATAGATGTCCCATGTCTTCATGGCCATTGTTATGTCCAAGGGAAATTCATGATCTTCTGGGTTGGGTTAACCCTTTTCAGGTATCTGTTTTCTTGTGTTATAAAAAGAATCTATGTAATTGAACTTGTTGCCAGTAGATGTACATTAAAATACAGAGTTCACGAGAGTACATGACATTCTCAGACACAAAGAATATTTTTTGAGCCATGCTATGGTATTTGAAAAGCAATTAACATATTACACATTATTCCTGTGAGACACAACTGTTTCTTTCCCATTTTAATTTGCCTGCTTAAAGACAGAAAAAGATAGATGAGTTTACACTCAAGGTGTATGCCTTTCCCTTGTGGCCAATGAGCTAATTTCCTTTTCATATTTGCAGAATACTGATACAATTGTTCTTTCATCACACATGAAATTTGAGTGTATAACCAGTTTGTGGAAATCACCTAGTAATCTATTAGGTTGATAACAGCAATTAAGTCATAATTGTTTCTGAGAAATATAAATTGACTTTCTGTTTTAAATAGATAATTTAACATTCCAAACCACAGACCTGTAGTGTAACTAATTTCTGGGATAAGAAGTTTGTTTCTCTTATTATTAAACTAAAAAAAAAAAAAAAAATTCAACCTTTGATAATCCAGTAACGAATTACAAAGTTGCTGAATTCTTGGGTTTGTGTTATATCTTCATTCTTTTCCCTTGTTGCTAATTTTTTTATTTTATTTAAAAAATTTTTTAAAAATATTTATTTATTTTTGAGAGAGAATGAGAGAGAGAGAGAGAGAGCACAAGCAGGGAAGGCACAGAGAGAGACGGAGACACAGAATCTGAAGCAGGCTCCAGGCTCTGAGTTGTCAGCACAGAGCCCGACGCGGGGCTCAAACTCACAAACTGTGAGATCACGACCTGAGCTGAAGTCGGATGTCTAACCGACGAGCCACCCAGGTGCCCCTAATCTTTTTTATATTTAAGGACATCACATTGGAGGGAATTTTAGATAGAACTGGGACGTGTTGGTAGGACCATGGATTTTTCAATGATTGGAAATGTGAAGACTGTACTTTCAGGGATTGTTTCTAAAGTTTGTCACTAGAGAAATTTCTCTAAGTGTGGAGTCCCTGAAAGCATGAGGAGGAGAAATAGTGTCCCTTCCTGACTGTGAAGCCGACTCTGGGTGTTGTTTCCACAGCTGCCCTTGTCATTGATGATTGTTCCCTCCTCCTTTGGGGGACTAAGAGGAAAGTGGCCCGTTGTCTGAGTCGTTTCTCTAAAAAAGAAGCCACATGTGTGGCTTGTTAATTGTCCATTGGAATGCTGTGTGGGTGAAGCTAAGTGAGCAAGGAGATAGCACTTGGAGTGTAAACAGATTTGTCAGCCATGGCAAGGACTTTGACTTTTCTTGGAGTGAAAGGAAAATCATTGGAGGATTTTCAGAAGAGGAGGTCTATCATCAGAATTAATCTGATTTCTATGCTACCAATCAACTGGAAAGGCAAAGGCAGACGCAAGAGGTTACTTAAGAGACTGGCGTAGTAACCTAGAGGGGAAATTAGGCTGTTTGTTAGCAGTGGAGATGGTGACAAGTGGTCAGATGTTTGGGACGTATTTGCAGATAGAACCAGGGCCCGCTTCACGGCTTCCTGGGTGTAACACTAGTGTTGTCTCACAATGGTTTTTGCTTAGAAAAGTTTGTGCTTATTTGCATACTGTGCTGTTGCAATCCTGAAATCCTTTTCTTCCCAGTTTTACTGAGATATAATTGGCATATATCATTGGGAAATATAAGTTTTACAACATGATGATTTGATACATGTATATGTTTTGAGATGACTACCACAATAAGATTGGCTAACACCTCTGTCACCTCATATAATTATCTTTCTTTTGTGCCTGTGTTGCATTTATTAATCATCTTTTCTTATCAATTCTAACAGGCCATATAATATTTATCCTTTCATAAACAAGCCAGTCATGTTCTTTTTTGTGGCATTTTACTTGGTCTTGCCCCTGTTGGGAAAGATAAAAAGTGATCTCTTTCTATGAGTTTAATAGAACACAAGAGACATGTGGAATGATTCAAAGAAAAGTGCATAAAGCTGATATACATTTGAGAATATGAAAATCATACTTTTTCATAACTTTTGACTGTACAAGTAGCCCATTATGAACAAAGATGTCAGATGACAATGTTCATGTTAAAAACACTGCCATCACCACAAAGATTTACTGATTGTAATGAAATGAAAGAAAAAAAATGTATATATTGTAGCTTAGATAACTATTAGTAAATGGGATACAGATAATGTTGACATAAAAACACTTAAGTTCACAGTAATTATACAGAAGCATTGATGGCAGTTGTACAAGGAGAGAGAAGCCATTAGTCCTCCATTGAATATGGTAGTGCCAAATCTGTGCCTTGATCAGCTCATAATCTTAGACAAAATTTCTGCTCCCGTGAAATAAAGTAAGATGTCCTTTAAATATCCTACCGTAGATAACAGGCTTTGTGAACTCCATGAGTAGACGTCTGTTCTAAAAAGTACTTTAGACACACATATGAATATCCAGTTGGCGACAAGATCAAATGCAATCAGCCACCACCCAATGCAAATTCATGTCAACTAGCAAACAGATATATATGTACAGATATATAATGTATTAGTGTATGGTAATATAAAATAAAATGTATTATATTTTATAATGTAAAGTCAAATTATGAAATACACTATGCTGTAGTCAGATGCATCTTAGCATATATAGATTAAATTTTTTTGTGTTTTTTTTTTAATGGTATGATGTTAGGCTCAAGTGGAAATGGTTAAGAAAGCTCTCCAATGAAAACTCATCATGATATGCAAAGATGCTTGTTTATTAAAAAGCCTCAACCCATGCTTACAAAGTAAAAAAGTAACTTTGAAACATGTGAGAAAAACAATGCCTCCACATATCATAGGAATATACTTCCTGATTTAGAAAATAAGCAGGAAAGGGGCACCTGGGTGGCTCAGTCGGTTGAGCGTCCGACTTCAGCTCAGGTCACGATCTCACGGACCGTGAGTTCGAGCCCCGCGTTGGGCTCTGGGCTGATGGCTCAGAGACTGGAACCTGCTTCCGATTCTGTGTCTCCCTCTCTCTCTGCCCCTCCCCCGTTCATGCTCTGTCTCTCTCTGTCTCAAAAATAAATAAACGTTAAAAAAAATTTTAAAAAAAGAAAATAAACAGGAAAATTAAAGCAAGGGACAGTGGATAATCTATGGCTAAAAATATCAACTCTTATGGGAAAATGACTTATATCAGATATAATATACATACCCTAATTTCAGCTTTTGAATAAAAATTTAATACCAAACTAACTGCCTTCAGATTTTACATTTTTAATAGGATATAATTTGTTTGCAATGAATACATCTAATTTTAAAAAGCAACCATTTCATGGGCTCTTTACTATTCTGAAGTTTTAAGTTTAAAAATGTTTCATCTCAAATGGTTTTAAGCAGCATGCAATGGTTGGTATTTTAAAAATTGCCATTGTATCGAATATTCTAGAACTGATACATGAGATTTTCTTATTACATTCTTACACAAAATTTGGTGTCACCTGGATTTATTATCATTTTTAACAATGTTTTTCACATTACAGTCCTGAAAAAGATTTTCCAGTGAACTAGTGTTTAAAAACATTTCACGGGGCGCCTGGGTGGCGCAGTCGGTTAAGCGTCCGACTTCAGCCAGGTCACGATCTCGCGGTCTGTGAGTTCGAGCCCCGCGTCGGGCTCTGGGCTGATGGCTCAGAGCCTGGAGCCTGTTTCCGATTCTGTGTCTCCTTCTCTCTCTGCCCCTCCCCCGTTCATGCTCTGTCTCTCTCTGTCCCAAAAATAAATAAACGTTGAAAAAAAAAAAAAAATTAAAAACATTTCACAATGTCACTGTTAGGATAAAATATCAAAAAACACAATATTCTCATTTGAAAACAAGCACAGAAGTATATTTTAAGTATATAGACCTTTGCTTAATTTATAGCAGAAAAGTAGAATTATAATAAATTCTGATTTTGCAAAACTGAAAACACTGAATGTTAAAATAATGGAGTTTTACACACCTCTTTACCTTTTCTACATTTTAACATACTTTCACGTTAGATGAAAAATTAAGCATTAAAATAAACGCAAGTATGTACATAATTGTAAACTTTTTTCCCCATTCATCTAAAGATTTTGTATATGTTGGCCATGCACATCCTGTGTGTCCCATCATATTGGGCTGGTGCTCCTGGCAGCTGTATATTTCTTTCATAGTTATACATTTGTTTCCCTGACTCTGAATCTGTGCAGGAATTTCTCTCACAAATTAAGTTTTAGTCCACAGCAAACATGACAGCATGACTTTGCCCACCAAGCCCCTTTAAGAACAGATCCTGTTGTAAAATAACTTTTGTTCAAGTATTACCTGAGAAAGTGGCGAATAAAGGATGTAAGAAGGGTCCAGATAATAAAGGCTCAGTGCTGGCTACAGAGGGAAAATTTTCTGGACACCCTGATGGCACGGCCTCTTCTCAGCCCCAGGAGCTAGGATACAGAGTTCTTCTCATGGGGACTCTGTCCCACATCATCCCCAAACCAGAGTGTTGTCTCCTAAGTCACTGTGCTGAGGGAAGGAAGCTCTTTCTCACTGACCCTTCTATTGACCTCCTGAGCTCTGGGCAGCTCAGAAATGGTGGAATTGTGTGCCTCCTGCTGACTAATGAGGGCAGCACAGGACCCTTGGGGTTCACCTGCAGGTGGACTTGCTCCCCTCCTGGCCAAAATGCTAAGTTACTACAAATCTCAGTGCCCCAGCCTCTGGAAGACACTGGTGTTGCTCTGCTTCATTCATGCCCACTCTCCTGCCTGGGACATGCCCTTGAAGTAATTAATGGCTTGGAGAAGAAAAAAGACATCAGGGTTTTAATTCATCTCAAAAACGTCATCACTATGCCATGCCACAGTGACAGAATCAAGTTTCAAGTCCCTACAAAAGATCCACCCATTTCAACCATTAAATTCTCCACTAGATGTTCAGACGGTTAGAGAGGGCTTCAGCTCTTTCAGGAAAAGATCATCCTTGATAAACTGCTATGTGGCCTTGATTAAAATCACAGATAACTAAGGCAGAAATGAATTTTTTTTTTTTTGCTCATGCTCATATGGAAATTGTAGTGCAGGGACATTTACTTCCAAGCAGTGGAATACAGCTGGTATGCCTCTGAGCTCATCAGGGAGGGAATTGAATTGTGTTTTCTCTCACCTAACAAGTCTTATCAGAAGTTAATGAGATAGGGAAGAACATGATGCTTATGACCACTCTATCCAATTGCATTTTTATGTGCAAGAAAATGGTCTGTAATCATACCAGTTGAGAAATATCTAACAACAAAATTATGGTATATTAACATATCATTATGGTATCATTATATTTAAATATGATATACCTTGAATACCCAGACTTCTTTCTTTTTTATTTTCTTTCAAACATTTTATTTAAATTCAAGTCAGTTACCATATAGTGTAGTATTGGCTTTAGGAGAATTTTGTGATTCATCACTTACATATAACACCCAGTGCTCATCCTAACAAGTGCCCTCCTTAATGTACATCACCCATTTAGGCCACCCCCCCACCTCCCTCCAGGAGCCCTCAGTATGTTCTCTGTATTTAAGAGTCCTTTATTGTTGGCCTCCTTCTCAGTTTCCATCTTATTTTTCCTTCCTTTCTCCTATGTTCATCTGTTTTGTTTCTTAAATTCCCTATATCAGTGAAATCATATGATATTTATTTTTCTCTGACTTATTCACTTAGCATAATACACTCTAGTTCCATCCACGTTGTTGCAAATGGAAATACTTCATTCTTTGTAATCACCAATATTCCATATATATATCTAAATATATATAATATATATATAAATATAAATATATATATAAATATATATATATGCATGTATATACCAAATCTTCTTTATCCATTCATCAATGGACTTTGGACTCTATCCATGGTTTTGATTTGTATTTCCATGATGATGAGTGATGTTGAGCATTTTTTCACGTGTCTGTTAGCCATTTTTATGTCTTTCTTGGAGGAATGTCTGTTCATAACTTCTCCCCGTTTCTTAACAGGATTAGTTGTTTTTTGGATGTTAAGTTTGATAAGTTCTTTATGGATTTTGAATACCAGTTCTTTATCTGGTACATCATTTTAAATATTTTCTTCAATTCCATCAGTTGCCTTCTAGTTTTGTTGATTGTTTCCTTCACTCTGCAGAAACTTCTTATCTTGATGAAGTCCCAATAGTCCACATTTGTTTATGTTTTTCTTGCCTTTGGAGATGTGTCTAGTAAGAAGCTGTTCTGGCTGAGGTCAAAGAGGTTGCAGCCTATATTTTACTCTGGGTTTTGATGGTGCCTTGTCTCATATTTATGTCTTTCATCTATTTGAATTTATTTTTGTGTATGGTGTTAAGAAAGTGGTCCAGGTTTCATTCTTCTGCATGTTTCTGTCCAGTTTTCCCAACACCATTTGTTGAAGAGACTGACTTTTTTCCATTAAGTATTCTTTCCTGCTTTGTTGAAGATTAGTTGACTATATAGTTGTGGGTCCATTTTGTGGTTGTGGGTTTTCTATTCTGTCCCTTCGATCTATTTATCTGTTTTTGTGCCAGTACCATACTGTCTTCACAGATATGTAATACAGTTTGAAGTCTGGAATTGTGATGCTTCCCACTTTCCTTGTGTTTTTCAACATTACTTTGGCTATTCATGGTGTTTTCTAGTTCCATACAATTTTAGAATTTTTTATCTGAGCTCTGTGAAAAATGCTGGTATTATTAAATGTGTAGATTGCTGTGGGTAGCATAGACATTTTAACAATGTTTGTTCTTTGAATCAGTGAGCAGAAAATGTTTTTCCATTAATTTGTGTCTTCATCAATTTCTTTTGTAAGTGTTCTATAGTTTTCAGAGTACAGATCTTTACCTCCCTGGTTAGGTTTATTCCTAGGTATCTCATGATTTTTGGTGCAATTGTAAATGAGATTGATTCCTTGATTTCTCTTTCTGCTGCTTCATTTCTGGTGTGTAGAAATATTACAGATTTCTGTACATTGATTTTATATCCTGCAACTTTCCTGAATTCATGTATCAATTATAGCAATTTTTTTGGTGGAGTCTTTTCCACATACAGTATCATGTCGTCTGCAGAGAATAAAAGCTTGACTTCTTCTTGTGAATTTGGATTTTTTTTTCTCTTTTTGCTTTCTGGATGCTAAGGCTAGAACTTCATGTGCTATTTTGAACAACAGTGGTGAGAATAGGCATACTGTTGTGTTCCTGACCTTAGGGGAAAACTGTTTTTACCCACTAAGGATGATATTAACTCATCCTTCCTACAGGATGCTGGCTTCCTTCCTATATGGCCTTAATGATGGTGAGGTATGTTCCTTCTATCCTTACTTTCTTGAGAGTTTTTATCACAAAAAAGATGCTGTATTTTGTCAGATGCCTATTCTTTGTCTATTCAGAGGATCATATGGTTCTTATCCTTTCTTTTATTAATGACATGTATCCCATTGGTTGGATTGTGGATTTTGAACCAGCCCCACAGCCCAAGAATAAATACCACTGAATCATGTTGAATACTACTTTTAACATACTGTTGAATCTGCTTTGCTAGCTTTTGTTGAAAATTTTTGCATCCATGTTCATCAGAGATATTGGTCTGTCATTCTCCTTTTTAGTGAGATCTTTGTCTGCTTTTGGAAACAAGGTTATGCTGGCCTTGTAGAATGAGTTTAACAGTTTTCCTTCCGTTTTAATTTTTTAGAACAGTTTCAAAAGAAGAAGTATTAATTCTTTAAATGTTTTGTAAATCAGGAGACTATAGATGGGGTGAGGATGTGGAGAAACAGGAACCCTCTTGCACTGCTGGTGGGAATGCAAATTGGTACAGCCACTCTGGAAAACGTTGTGGAAATTCCTCAAAAAATTAAAAATAGAACTACCCTATGACCCAGCAATAGCACTGCTAGGAATTTACCCAAAGGATACAGGAGTACTGATGCAGAGGGGCATTTGTATCCCACTGTTTATAGCAGCACTTTCAACAATAGCCAAACTATGGAAAGAGCCTACATGTCCATCGACTGATGAATGGATAAAGAAGATGTGGATTATATACACAATGGAATACTACTTGGCAATGAGAAAGAATGAAACTTAGCCATTTGCAGCAATGTGGATGGAACTGGAGGGTATTATGCTAAGTGAAATAAGCCAGGCAGAGAAAGATAGATACCATCTATCTTTGGGATGAGCACTGATGGAAACCAGTTTCACAATAAATTATATTAAAAAAATTAAAAATAATAAAAAATAGATAAATGCCAAAAAAATTTTTTATAGAATTGTGCTCAGATTCCATCCAGCCCTGGAATTTTGTGTGTTGGGAAATTTGAGACTACTGATTCAATTTCTTTACTGGTTATGTATCTGTTCATATTTTCTATTTCTTCCTGTTTCAGTTTTGGTAGTTTACAAGTTTCTTGAAATTCATCCGTTTCTTGCAGATTGTCCACTTTTTTAGCATATAGTTGTTCATAATATTCTCTTGTAATTGTTTGTATTTCTGCAGTGTTGGTTGTGATCTGTCTTTTTTCATTCATGATTTTATTTTTTTGGTTCCTTTACCCTCTCTTTTTTTTGATAGCTTTGGCTTGGTGTTTATCAATTTTGTTAATTCTTTCAAAGAACCAGCTCCTAGTTTCATTAATCTTTTCTACTTTTTTAAACTTTATATCATTTATTTCTACTCTAATCTTTATTATTTCCCTTCTTCTGCTGGCATTGAGCTTTATTTGCTCTTCTTTTTCCAACTCTTTTATGTGTGAGATTTGGTTGTGTACATGAGACTTTCCTTCTTTCGTGAGGAATGCCTGGATTGTTATATACTTCCCTCTTATTACCGCCTGGCCACATAGTAAAGGTTTTGGACTGTCGTGTTTTCATTTTCATTGGCTTCCATGTATTTTTTAAATTGATTCTTTTATTTATTACTCTTTAATTTCCTGGTTGACCAATGTATTCTTTAGTCAGATGTTCTTTAATCTCCATGTATTGGTGGTCTTTCCCATTTTTTTTCCTTCGGTTGACTTCAGGTTTCGTAGCACTGTGGTCTGAATATAAGAGGGCTGATTTGTGACCTAGTTATAATCTACTCTGGAGAATGTTCCATGTGCATTCAAAAAGAGTGTGTTTTGCTGCTTTAGGGTGAAATGCTCTGAATATATCTGTTAAGTCCATGTGGTCTAGTGTGTCATTCAAAGCCATTGTTTCTTTGTTGATCTTCTGCTAAGATGATCTATCTTTTGATGTAAGTGGGGTGTTGAAGTCCTTTACTATTATTGTATTATTATCAATATGTTTCTTTAAGTTTGTTATTAATTGGTTTATATAATTGGCTGTACCTAGCTGGGGGCATAAATATTAACAATTGTTAGGTCTTCTCCTTTGATAGACTTCTTTATTATGACATAAGACTTTCTACACTTGATCTTAGCCAAAAGGCCGAGAAGCGATTAGGACTTTCTTCATCACTTATTACAATCTTTCATTTAAAATCTAGTTTGTCTGATATATGTATAGCTACTCCAGCTTTCCTTTGATGTCCATTAGCATGACAGGTGGCCCTCCACCCCTTCACCTTCTATCTCAATGTGTCTTTGGGTCGAAAACGAGTCTTTTATAGGCACCATTTCAATGGTTCTTGATTTTTTTATCCATTCTGATATGCTATGTCTTTTGATTGGAGCATTTAGCCCATTTACATTCAAATAATTATTGATAGATATGAATTCAGTGCCATTGTATTACCTGTAATGTTGCTGTTCCTGTAGAATGTCTCTGTTCCTTTCTAGTCTTTGTTGCCTTTGGCCTCTCTTTCCCACTCAAAGTGTCCCCTTTAACAATTCTTGCAGAGCTGGTTTGGTGCTCAATAACTCCTTTAGTTTTTACTTGTCTTGGAAACTCTTTCTCTCTCCTTCTATTCTGAATGACAGCCTTGCTTGATAAAGTATTCTTGGCTGCATATTTTCCCCATTTAGCACATTAAATATATCATACCGCACCCTTATGGCCTGCCAAGTTTCTATAGACAGGTCTGCTGTTAACCTTATATATCTACCCTTATAGGTTAAGGACCTTTTTTCTTTAGCTTCCTTCAGAATTCTCTTTTTCTTTGTATTTTGCAAGTTTCACTATGATATATTTTTGTGTGGACCTGTTTTATTGATATTGAGGTGAGTTCACTGTGCCTCTTGGGCTTGAATGGCTGCTCCCTTCCCCAGATTGGGGAAGGCCTCAGCTATAATTTGTTCAAATAAACTTGCTGTCCCTTTTCCCCATTCTTCAGACACTCCTATGATAAGGGTATTATTACACTTTATAGAATTGCTTATTTCTCTTAGTCTATATTTGTGACCCAATGGTTTTCTTTCCCTCTCCTTCTCGACTTCATTATTTTCCAAAATTTTATCCTCTATGTCACCTATTTTATCCTCTGCTTCTTCCATCTTCATTGTAATTACAATGAGTCAATTTTGCATCTCAGTTATAGCATGTTCTATTTCAGCCTGACTACTTTTTAGGTGTTTTATTTCTGCAGCACAGGTTTCTCTGAAGTCTTCTATGGTTTTTTTCAAGTCCAGCAGGCATTCTTATGTCTGCTCTTCTAAATTATTCTTCAGATATGTTACTTATATCTGTTTTGAGCAAAATCCTGGGTGTGGTTTCTTCTTGATCTTGAGGGGAGAATTCCTCTGTCTTGTCATTTTGTCTGGGTTTCAGTCTTTGTCGAGTTGTGAAAGCTTGCTATGTTTTCTATTCTTGGTGAAACACTATATTAAGAAGGGATTATACACTGTCAAGGGCCTGGCACTTCGTGACGTGTTTATGGTATATGCTGTGTGCACTCTGCTGTTGTGATTTGGCTCCTCTTTCTTCCAGCTCAGTCCTCTGCAGAGTTCCTCCTTGCTTGCAGTGGGAAGTGTTTGGAACTTTGACTAGATGTGCTTTGATTTGTTCTTTTTAAATAAACCTGATTTGGAGCTCCTTGGTGGCTCAGTCAGTTAAGTGTTCAACTTCAGGTCAGGTCATGATCTCCTGGTTCTTAGGTTTGAGGCCTGGGTCAGCCCTGTGCTGATATTTCAGAGCCTGGAGACTCTTTTGGATTCGGTGTTGTCTATCTCTCTCTCTCTCTCTCTCTCTGCCCCTCCCCCATCTCTCTCACGCTCACTGGCACAAAAATAAACATTAAGCCCAATTTAAAATAGATAATAAGCCCGATTTAAAAAAAATAAAAGACTCATCCAAAAAAAAAAAAACAGAAAAAAGGTAAAGGAACAAAAATAGAAAAACAAACACACAAACAAAAAACTGTAAGCCTAATTCCAAAGGATAAGAAAGCCAAAAAGGAGAAGAAGGAAAAAAAGGAAGAAAGAAAGAAAGAAAGAAAGAAAGAAAGAAAGAGTAGCCTTTTCAAAAAAAATGAGATATAGGAAATTAAAAAAAATCTAATAAAAAAACAAAAGAACTGCAATTTTTTTTTTTTTCAAGAAAAAAAAAATGCCTGGTCCTATTTCCACCAGAACCAAAACACTGAAATTGAGGCTTTGGAACAGTATTTTTTTGTTGTTTTTTTGTTTGTTTTTTAATGTTTACTTTGTTTTGAGGGAGTGAGGGAGATAGAACATGAGCAGTTAGGGACAGAGAGAATGGGAGACACCAAATCCAAATCAGGCTCCAGGCTCTGAGTTGTCAGCACAGAGCCCGACATGGGGCTCAAACTTACGAGCCATGAGATCATGACCTGAGCTGAAGTTGGACGCTCAACCAACTGAGCCACCCAGTCATCACAAGGCTTTGGAGCAGTCTACGATCAGTAGATTTCGTGCATGTGGAAGGGCCTGTATTGCTGTGTTGGTCCTCTGGGGGAGAGGCCTGCTGCCAATCATACCTGCTCTTGTAAAGATGACCCTGTCAGGGGGCGGGGTTTGGTGTAAGCAGCTCCAGCCTCAACTGGAGGTGCTGTGCTACTCACTGAAGGCTTACCATGCTGGTGGGTGGGAGAAGATGGCATTACCCTGCTCTATTTCTCCTGGGTAGGGGACCTGGTGCCTGCCACTGTTTAGGTAGCCCTCACAGATAAACGATCTTCCCTTCTCTGTCCCAGGCTTCTCTCAGATTCCTGCCCTTAACCCTTCTGTGCCCAGACCATGGACATGCCAGTGCCATAGCTCTTCTGTGTTTATCTCTGGTGTGTGACTGGGATTCAAAATTCCAAATTTGAAAGGACTGGGCAAGGTGTAAACCTGCTTCCCCCTTTCCAGAGGAGAGCTTTGCAGTGTTGCACTGGCACTTTTCTGTCCAAGAAAAGCAGTCCTTGGGCGCAAAGGTGTCTAGAGTTTATGTTGAAGCACAGCAAAAAGCTGTAACCACTTTATTTTCCCTCTGCATGTGTCTCTGTCCCCTGCTATTCAATACCCTCTCAAAGGTGCCGGCCATGTCTTTTGTCCTTGAAGAGCCAATATACCCTCCTGTAAATGCACTGAGGGAAGGGGACCTTTCTATCCCAGTGCAACCCAGGAGATTGCCACGCCATGCTGTCAGTTCTCAGGCTTCCTCTCCTTCTCCACAAGAGTACCACTGCCTACCCATGCCTACTCCAGTAAATGATGCAGACTTCCAAAAACTCAGAACTTCAGCTCCACTGTTTGCAAAAACTTGCAATATTCAGTTCTTCACAATTCCCTGATCAATGGTTTGGGGGGGGGTGCCTTTCTTGTGTGAACCCAATACACTGTTCTCTCCCCCTCTTTCTTTCTCCTCTCTGTGAAAAGGGCTCCCACCCATCTGTGGCACTGAAGCTTTTCTCTCCCCAAAATCTCCACTCCACACCTTGTACCTGCCATGTTCTCTCCCTCAAATTATGCATATTGTTCTCTTAACCTTTAGATCAATTTCCCAGGTATTCAAAATAGATTTAATGTTGATCTGTCTTCGAGGGATGAGACTAGCCCAGGGTCCACCTATTTCACTGCCATCTTAACTTCTCCCCAGACTTCTATCATTTAAGGTTGGCTGCTGTAACAATGTGCATAAAATAATATTTTCAACATTACACAAATTTATTCTTACTTTACATAGAAACTAAACACAGGTCCCAAGCATGAGTCCTTTCCACTCCTGCTGTATGTTCTTTGTCATTTACCCATGTTAGAAAGGCCTGTGCATCTGTGTCTGCCTCAGTTTGCTCAGACCAATCTAGTGTTGATGGAGTCTGAGAACATATCCCCCATACATGCATTTATGCAGTCCACATTCAACCCTTTGTGTATTTGCAAAACTGACGCCAAGGAATAGGCTGAGACTGGCTTAGGGCACAGTATGTGAGCAGAGTTCAGAAGAAAAATGAGGAATATGGCTTTCCAGGCCAAAGCTCAACACTGTCTATCCAGTTTGCTTTGGAAAGAGAGCCTTTAGGATCCTGGTGAGCCCTAACTCCTCCCAATTTAGATCATTCTCCTCTCCACATTAAACTGAGCACCCAGACATGCATACACAGAAACAGATTGCATAGCTGGAGATAATGGAATGGTGTTTAAGGAAGGGCTTATACCCTGTAAGTGTTAGGGGAAAAGGAGGAAAGACTTGGAGACAGATTTGACATGGAGCAGGGACATTTATTCTCCTGGCAACATGTACAATATTCCATAGCATGAAGGGGATTCTTAAATTTCCCCTAGTCTCGCAGGGGAACAGGCCATCTCCATATAGTCTCTGGAGAAGAGTCTGAGGTCCTATCATCCACCATTCTCAGCTCTTAGGACTAGGATGAGCACCCACGCTAGGCCACAGTAAAATGGGGACCATAGTTTGAAAGGACTCAGTTTCCTTGTCCATAAACTGAGTGCCTTCTCTTTTATCACTGGTCTTCAGGAGACACTCTGCCTTGAGGATACCCAAATAAAGTTTCCTCTGTGGGGATTAAGTGCTAGTGCTGGCCACCAAAGGGAAGGCAGCCTCCTGAATGTGTTTGTGCTCAGATTTGTTAGAGCACCTGGAGGGAAGAATCATACAGAGGTCATTCTGACCTTTCCCCTGCCTCAGAAACATCAGGCACCTATTATTATGAGTGACCATCCCCACAGACTGAGCTGGTCAGAATGAGGAAAGGGGGACTCGACAATCTTTCAATTTATTCAGCAACTATGCCCTGAGCACCCACCCAGTGCCAAGTACCTTGGTTCACCTAAGTGTAGTGCTGTAATTGAACAAGTGTTCTCGGCCTGTCAAGAACTCGTAGTCTAAGGGTGAAAGTTACAAAAGCAAAAACATGACAAAAAAATAGCAATTAAGACAAAAACAAAGCAGGGTGCAGTGAGGGAGGTCTGGCGAACCACTGTGTAGGAGGGTTTGAAAGGCCTCACTTGAGATTCTTACTGGAACCAGAATAGGAAGAGGGAGCCAGCCCTGCACACATCTGGGAGCAGTGAGTCAAGGACAAGTCACCGTGGGTGAGAGGCTCACCGACAGAAGTGAATTTGACCAAAGGAGGTAAGGAAGGTGGTCAGTTTGGCTGGAGGGGACCTGGGAAATGAGAAGGGAGATGGGGCTGGATAGCTGAGTCTCATCCTTGGGTCTGATAGACTTTTAACAATCAATTCCTCCCTGCAACAGTCTACAAAACTCAGCACCTTCAAACCATGAATATTGAATAGCTCATAAACTGGAAACTATTAATCCTGGCAAAACAAGGCTGGGCCCTCTATTTCTAGGTCTCTATGAAGTTGGGGCAGTGGTCTCAACGAGGCTCAACTGAATATTTCCTCTCAAGCTCATTCATGTGACTATTGTCAGGATTAAGTTTGATCTCAGAGCATGACTTCCATTCTGCCTGTTAGCATGTGGTTTCTCTCACTTCTGTCCTATATGTGCCTGTCCATGGAATCAATGTTAACATCAGTGCTTTTTCCCATTACCAGGGACTGAAAAATGAGGGAAACAGGGAGGGGGGGACATTGGCATGGAGAGAGAGAGGGGAGGGATGGAGAGGGAGAAGGAAGGGGAGAGGGACATGGGAAGAAGGAGAGGGAGAGAAAAGGAGAGGGAGAGGAAGAAAGAGAAGTGGAGAGAGAGTTAGGGAAAGGGGAGGGGAGAGAGAGGTAGAGAAAGGGGAAGGGACAGAGAGAAATCAATGAAGAGAGAAAAACAGGGACATAATAGCTTTGATGGTTTTTAAACGTAGACATGATATCTCATCACTTTGTGCTCTATTGATAAGAAGCCAGTTACTAACTGCTTCATGCTTACACAGGGATGTGTATACTTGTGGAGAAGAAAACTGCAAGTCATAGTGGAGAGGATATGGTGGTATACTCACACAATTCGTCTAGAGGAAAGCACTAAAATGTGACTTAGAATTAATGAGTGCCATTGAGATTAAAGACTAGATTATGCTTACTTGGTCTCCTCAAGCTGAATATAAATCTACACTGAAGATTAATGAAAATGTACAAGGCAAAAATAAGTATGGTAATATGGAAAAAGCAGATCATACCCCTGTAGTCAAATAAAAGGTAACTCCCCATGAAGTATATATTTGTAAGATAATTTTTCTGAAATAATTAAAAGGAGAGCTATGCCCCTTGGTTTTTCAGTTCTTCTAGGTTAAGTGTCTTAAAATTTAGTTAGTTTTAATGTTTTTATTTAAATTCCCATTAGCTAACATACAGTCTAATATTCGTTTCAAGTGTACAATATTGTGATTACATACTTTCATACAACACGGGGTCTCATCACAATAATTTATGTTAAACAGGTGATGTGGATTCAGGACTGCACTTAAAAGTTCTTTGAAAAAAATTGCACCATTTCTTTCATGGATTAAGCAACACTTGGTCATTTACAACCATCAAGTATCAAAGCTTCAAGCGCTATTGGAAAATATTGCTCAAGTGTCCATTGATAGACAATGGATAAAGAAGTATATACATAAGCATTAAAAATGAATGACATCTTGCCATTTGCAACATTGGTGGTTCTAGAAACGTAATGCTAAGTGAAATAAGCTACCATGAAAGACAAATCCCATATGCTTAGACTCATACGTGGAATTTAAGGGGGGAAAAGGAAAAATAACAAAAAAGAGAGAGAAAACAAAATACAGACTCTTAACTACACAGAACAAATAGATGATTATAGGAGAAGGTGGGTTGAGTGATGGGCGATAGGTAAGGGAATTAAGAGTACAATTACCCTGATAAACCCTGAGTAATATATAGGATTTCTGAATCACTTAATTATATAAATGCAATGAATGTAAGTCTGTATCTTAACTATTCTGGAATTAATTTTTTTAATTCTGAAAAGAAAAAAAACTTTTGGAAAATATTAAGCACCTCTAGTATCCCAATTTTACAGGTAAATGAACTAAGGCTCAGTGAGGGCGTCACTGGAAGGATAACACAAGTAAGGTTTTCTGACACCTGGTTTAGGTTCCTTGCTCAATGAAGAAAAGTAAAGAACTTTTCTCTCTCCAAGTCAATAGATATATCTTGTAAATGTGTAATTTTTAAAGAACAGTGATATTCAGTCAGCATTAGGAAGATAAAATAAGCCTCTTATATTATCATATTATCAAATTACTAATGTGTTTATTTAAATTCAAGTTAGTTAAAATACAGAGTAGTATTGGTTTCAGGAGTAGAACCCAGTGATTCATCACTTATATCACCCAGTGCTCTTCCCAGAAGCTGCCTTCCTTAGTGCCACTCATCCATTTAGGCTATCCCTTACACACACACCCTCCAGCAGCCCTCAGTATGTTCCCTGAATTTACAAGTCTCTTATGTTTTGCCTCCCTCTCTGTTTTTATCTTCTTTTTCCTTCCCTTCCCCTATGTTCATCTGTTAATTTCTCAAATTCCACATATGAGTAAAATATCATATATCTGTCTTTCCCTGACTTATTTTGCTTAGCAAAATACCTTGTAGTTCCATCCATGTTGTTGCAAATGACAAGACTTCATTCTTTTTGATCGCTGAGTAGTTTCCATTGTGTATTCCATTGGTATATATATATATATTTGTATATATATACACACATGCACACATGCACACACACACACACATATAGTGCATTTTCTTAATCCATCCAACATGCGGACTCTTTCCATAATTTGGCTATTGTTGACAGCACTGCTATAAACAATGGGGTGCATGTGCCCTTTGAATCAGCATTATTTTATTCTTTGGATAAATTCCTAGTCCAATTGCTGGGTCAGAGAGTAGTTCTAATGTTAATGTTTCAAGGAACCTCCATGCTGTTTTCCAGCATGGTTGCACCAGTTTGCATTCCCACCAATAGTGCAAAAGGGTTCACCTTTGTTTGCATCCTCCTCATCATCTGTTGTGGCCTGAGTTCTTAATTTTAGCCTTTCTGACAGGAATGAGGTGGTATCTCATTGTGGTTTTGATTTGTTTTTTTTTCTGTGAGTGATGTTGAGCATCTTCTCATGTGTCTGGTAGCCTTCTGGATGTCTTCTTTGGAAAAGTGTCTATTCATGTCTTCTGCCCATTTCTTCACTGGATTATTTGCTTTTTGAGTGTTGAGTTTGGTACTTCTTTAGAGATTTTGGATACTAACCCTTTATCTGATGTCATGTGCAAATATTTTCTCCCATTGCGTTGGTTGACTTTTAGTTTTGTTGACTGTTGCCTTCACTGTGCAGCAGCTTTTTGTCTTGATGAGATCTCAATAGTTCATTTTAGCTTTTATTTCCCTTGTCTCTGGAGACATGAAAAGTAACAAGTTGTGTCAGCCTCGGTCAAAGAGGTTGCTGTCTGTTTTTACTGTAGAATTTCCTGTCTTGAAACCTACTTGTAGGTTTCTGTCTCACATTTAGGTCTCTCATCCATTTTGAATTTATTTTTGTGTGTGGTGTTAGAAATTGGTCCAGTTTCATTCTTCTGCATGTTGCTCTCCGGTTCTCCTAGCATCATTTGCTAAAGAGACCATCTTTTTTCCATTGGATACTGTCCTGCTTGACAAAGTTTAATTTACTTTATATTTGTGGGACCATTTCTGAATTCTCTATTGTATTCCCTTCATCTATGTGTCTGTTTTTATGCTAGTACCATACTGTGTTGATTATTATAGCTTTGTAATACAGCTTAAAGTCTGGCATTGTGAAGCCTCCAGCTTTGGTTTTCTCTCTCTCTCTCTTTTTTTTTTATGTTTGTAAAATTGTCTCCCAGTCAAAAACTTTGTTGATTTTTTTTTAAAGTGTTTTTCAAAGGGCTTAATTTTAATAAAGTCCAATTTATTATTCTTTTATGGACATTTATTTTGCTGTCATATCTTTAAAAATGTTTTTATAACCTAGAGTTAAAAAATTTGTCATGGCTTTTATTTATTTTGTTTGGAGGTTTTATAGTTGTAGTTTTTCTTAATATGAAACTTATTGTCAAATTGTTTTCCTTTTTCAACATTTCTTTGGCTATTTGGATTCTTTCGTGTTTCCATGCAAACGTTATGATTGCTTGCTCTAGCTCTGTGAAGAATGCTGGTGTTATTTTGATGGGATTGCATTTAATGTGAGGATGGCTTTGGGTAGTATCTACATTTTAACAATATTTGTTCTTCCAACCCATGGACATGGAATAATTTTTCCATTTCCATTATTCCATGGAATAATTCTTCCATTTCCTTCATAAGCTTTCTATAGTTTTCAGTGTACAGGTATTTTCCCTTTTTGGCTAGGTTTATTCCTAGGCATGTTATGATTTTTGGTGAAATTGTAAATGGGATTAATTTTTTGATATCTCTTTCTGCTGCTTCATTATTGGTGTAAAGAAATGGAGCTAATTTCTGTACCTTGATTTTATATCCTGCAACATTGGTGAATTCACATATCAGTTCTTGCAGGTTTTTGGTAGAGTCTTTTGGACTTTCCTATAGAGTATCATGTCATCTGTGAAGAGTGAATGTTTGACTTCTTCCTTGCCAGTTTGCCTGCCTTTTATTTCTGAATTTTGTCTGATTGCTGACGCTAGGGATCCCAGTACTATGTTGAACAACAGTGGTGAGTGGACAGCCCTGTCATGTTCCTGACCTTAGGGGGAAAACTCTCAGCTTTCCCCCATCAAGGATGATATTAGCTGAGGTCTTTCCTATATGGCCTCTGTGATGTGGATGTAAGTTCCTTCTATCCCTACTTTCTTGAGGGTTTTTATCAAGAAAGTATGCTGTATTTTGTCAAATGTTTTTTTCTGCATCTGTTGACGCAATCGTATGGTTCTTGTGCTTTCTTTTATTCATGTGGTGTATCACATTAATTGGTTTTTGGATATTGAACCAAACCTGCAGCCCAGGAATAAATAGTACTTGATTATGGTGAATAATTCTTTCAATGTATTGTTGAATTCAATTTGCTAGTATCTTGTTGAGAATTTTTGCATACATGTTCATCAGGGATTTTGGTCTATAATTCTCTATTTTAGAGGGGTCTTTGTCTGGTTTTGGAATCAAGGTAATGCTGGCTCCATAGAATGAGTTTGTAAGTTTACCTTCCATTTCTATTTTTTTTAACAGTTTCAAAATAATTGGTATTAATTCTGCTTTAAAATTTTGGTATAATTCCCCTGGGAAGTCATCTGGTCCTGAACTCTTGTTTGATGGGAGATTTTTGATAACTGATTCCGTTTCTTTACTGCTTACGGTCTCTTCAAATTTTCTATTTCTTCTTGTTTCAGTTTTCAGTAGTTCATAGGTTTCTATGAATTTATCAATATCCTCCAGATAGCCCAATTTGTTGGCATTTAATTGATCATAATATTCTCTTGTAATTGTTTGTATTTCTTTGGTGTTAGTTGTGATCTCTCCTCTTTCTTTCATGATTTTATCTATTTGAGTCTTCTCTCTTTTCTTTTTGGGAAGTCTGGCTAGGGATTATCAATTTTGTTCATTATTTCAAGAAATCATAGCTTAGATTTATTGATCTATTCTGTTTTTTTTATTCGATGTCATTATTTCTGCTCTAATCTATTATTTTTCTTCTTCTTCTGGCTTTGGGCTTTATTTGCTGCTTCTTTTCTAGAAACCTAATCTAATATTGTGTACCTATGTCGCTTCTTGAGATAGGCCTGAGTTGTAATGTATTTTCCTCTTGAGGACTACCTTTGCTGCATCCAAGGGGTTTGGGCTGTCATTTTCATTTTTATTTGCTTCCATGTCTTTTTTTTAAATTTTCCTTTAATTTCCTGGCTGACTCATTCATTCTTTAATAGGATTTTCTGTACACTGGATGCATTTGAGGGACTTCCAATTTTTTTTCTTGGGGTTGATTTCAAGTTTTATAGTCTTGTGATCTGAAAATATGCATGATATGATCTCAGTTTTTTTGTACCAGTTGAGGGCTGATTTGTGACGCAAGATGTGATCTATTCTGTATAATTCCATGTGCACTCAAAAAGAATGTGTATTCTGTTCCTTTAGGATGAAGTGGTCTGAATATATCTGTCAAGTCCCTCTGTCCCAATGTCCCTCTGTCCCTTATTCAGATTCATTTTTTTTTTATTGATTATCTCTTAGATGATCTGTCCATTGTTGCAAATGGAGTATTAAAGTCTCCTATACTTAGGGTATTATCATCAATAAGTTTGCTTGTTTTTGATTAATTGATCTATATATTTTGGTGCATATATATGTTGGGGGCATAAATATCTACAATTGTTATCTCTTCTTGATGGCTAGACCCCTTAATTATGATATAATGCCCTTATTCATCTCTTGTTACAGTCTGTTTTAATATCTAGTTTGTCTAAGTATGGCTACTCTGGCTTTTTTTAGTAGTAGTTAAGCTTAAAAGTTTATTACACTTTATAAAATGCTGATGAATTTTCACATGAATAAAAGGCCTCATGTTGTGCAATAAGGAAATTACAACTCTGGCTTTCTTCTGATGTCCATTAGCATTACAGATTATTCTCCATCCCCTCATTCTAAATCTGCAAGTGTCCTCTGGTCTAAATAGAGTCTCTTGTAGGTAGCGTATGGATGGCTCTTATCTTTTACCCATTCTCATATCCTGTGTCTTTTGACTGGGGCAATTAGTCCATTTACATTCAGATATGTATTGGAAGATATGAATTACTGTGTAAGCTGTAGCTTTCATCTTTGTGGTATTATTTCTGGTCCTTTGTATGTTTGCTGCTTTCCACTCATAGAGTTCCCCCTTTGAATTTCTTGCAGGGCTGGTGTAGTGATCACTAACTCCTTTAGATTTTGTTGGTCTGGGAAGGTCTTTATTCTTCAATTCTGAATAACAGCCTTATTGGGTAAAGAATTCTTGGCTGCATATTTTTCCTATTCATTACGTTGAATATTTCCTGCCACTCCCTTCTGGCCTGCCAAGTTTCAGTGGGCAGCTCTGCTACTAACCTTATGTGTCTATCCTTGCAGGTTAAGGACTGTTTGTCCCTAGCTGCTTTCAGAATTTTCTCTTTGTCCTTGTATTTTGCTAGTTTCACTATGATATGTCTTGGTGTTAAGTTGTTTTTGTTGATTTTAAAGGGAGTTCTCTGTGCCTCTTGGACTTTGATGCCTGTTTCCTTCCCTACATTAGGGAAGTTCTCAGGTATAATTTGTTCAAATAAACCTTCTAAGTCTTCCCTCATTATTTAGCAATTTCCTTTTCCTATTTTGTGTTCAGCTCTATTATTTTCCATCATTTTAACTTCTATTTCACCTATTCTATCCTCTGCTTCTTCAGTCTTCACTGTCACGGTATCTAGTTTATTTTCCATCTCAGTTATAGTATTTTTGAAATCATCCTAACTAGTTCTTAGGTCTTTGATCTCTGCAGCAAGGATTTCTCTGGTGTCTTCTATGCTTTTCTTCAAGCCAAGCTAGTAATCTTTTGACTGTTTTTCTAAATTATGGCTCACATATATTGCTTATATCCGCTTTGAGTAAATCCTTGGCTGTGATTTCTTCTTGACATATGGCAGGGGCGGGAAGGAAGAATGCCTTTGTCCTTGTTACTTTGGCTAAGTTTCTGTGTTTTAAGTGTTTGAAAAGCTTATTATCTTTCCTGAACCTGAGAATACTACTATATTTAAAAGGGGTCATACACTTCTAGGGCCTGGCACTTCAGGAAGTGTTTCTGGTGTATGCTGTGTGCATTCTGTTGCATTTAGTGGTCCTTATCCTTTTATTAGTCCTCTGTAGAGTTCCTCCTTGTTGCAGAGGTGGAGTGTTTGTACCTTTAACTAGGTTTGCTTTGATTTGTCTGTTGAAGTAAACTTAGGGGGAAAAAGGAGGGGGGAAGGCTGATCCCATAAACAGGGAAAAGGAACAGAAACAAACAAATAAACAAAAAAACATACAAAAAAAACAGAAAAAATTAACAGACTGATTCCAAGGAAAAAGAAAGTAAAAACGGGAAAAAGGCAGAAGAGAAAAGAAGGAAAAGGAAAAGAATAAAAAAACAGATTTAAAAAAGATAAAAGTAAATGCCAAAATATAAGCCAGAAACTATGTGCCTGATTCCAAAGGAAGAAGAAGGAGGAGGAACAGGAGGAGGAGGAGGAAGAGGAGGAAAAGGGGAAGGGGAAGGGAAAGGAGAAGGAGAAGGAAAGAAGAAGAAGAAGAAGAAGAAGAAAGAGAGAGAAAAAGAAGGAAAAGAAAAGAAAGAAGAAAGAGAAAGAGTTGTTTGTTCATCCCTGGCTGTTGGTGGCTGTGCTGGTCTGGAGGAGAGGCCAGCTGTGTTGGCTCATTGTCAGTCTTGCCCAAGTAAATAAGCAGTTGCAGGCATGGAGGGGTAGGGTTTGGTGTAAGCGGATCTTGCCTCACTGTGTTGGTGGGTGTGGGGTGGGGGGAATGGTGCCACCCCAGTCTCTAGACCTTTGACTTGGGATCTAATCCCCCACTGAATATTCAATGTCATAGCCCTCACAGAATACAAGGGAAGTCAGCTTGCCCTGCACTGAAACTGTCTTCTGCTTTTTTTCTTTGTTGTGCAGCTGATTCAAAACCCAGAGTCTTAAAGAATCCAGCATTGCTTGGATCCACTCACCTCCTACAGAGTAAAGACTCTCCACCTTGCTGATAAAAGCCTTTGGCTGGCAACTGCAGGGTCTTTTGTCCATGGGAGGCAGTAAACCCTCTTCCAAAAGTATTCCAGGAAGGGAATACTGTTCTCTCCCAGGGCACCTCAGAGATTTCTACACCACACTATGCACTCTGGGGCCAGCTGTCTCCTCTCCAGGAACACAAGCCACACCTCCACACTGGAGAAAGTCAAGTACTTCCAAAACCTCAGTTTGGGCTACAGAAGCTGCTTGCAAAAAAAAGAACTGGGACACACAGTACTTCTCACTCCCCAGTCTTTGGTCCAGAGAGGTTTTTCTCTTGTGCTAACTCAATGCTGCACTTTCTCATCCACTCTCTTTCTCTCCCTTTTGTCTCTCCACAGAAAGGGTTCCCTCCCCTCTGCATCTCTGCTGTTTTCTCTCCCCCAATTCACATCCACCCCCCTTGAATTAGCCAAACTGTGTCCTTCTAACTGTGGAGATCCTTCTGCCACTCCACAGATCTATTTCCTGGCTGTTCCAAGTTATCTGACGTTACTACAGCTGTGCTGAGGATTGAGAAAACCCAGAGTCCCGTTACTTCTCCACCATCTTAACTCTTCCCAGTTTTTCTATTTTAAATTTTGTTTCACCATTTGAAGAAAGCCCTCCCACCTGGGTTGAACTTTAGGAAGCTGCTATTTGTTATTATCATTATTATGTTTACTTTTTAAGGGCAGACGAAACTCACTTTACATCAAATAATTCTGAAGAATTAAGGCTAAAATCCTGCATTAAATACCCAGTTGGAATTCTGTCTACTTACCTCATGAGCAGAGTATGGTCACCTACCAAGAAGCAGAAGTGAGTCTTCATACAAGAAACCATGCTTGTAGCCCCGCCCCTGCCAGGCTGGGTGGAGGATTCCATCTGTACATCCACCTGGAGAGTGAAAGAAATGAGGCCCCCACTGGCTTTGTTTCAGAAGGCATCTTGACTAGGCTCCAGACCCACGGGGTCATGGCAGATTCTGGACACACAGCTCTCTGGGAAAAGCCCTGGTTCACAGCATTCGCCAATGCCCATAGTGTAAACTTGCCTGCTGTGGCCCCCATGGGGACACTGAGCACAGATTTGACTCAGTCTGACCTCAGTCAACTTGGCATGTCTCCCGCCAAGAATATGGCCAGGTAGTGAGACGTTAGCCAGGACTCCCAATTGTACTTGTCTCCAAACACACATGCAGGCCTCCGGGCTGAGGTTTGCCAATACAACATTGAAAATATCGCATTAAACTATTATTCAGTTTGATGACTAAGTCTTTGGTGCTCCATTAGATATTGTGCCTGAGGTAGGCTTCACTTGTCCCACCCTTCTCCCACTCCAGCAGCTGCAGGCCTCCCACCTGCAGGCATCACTACAAACATCGGGGCTGGGCCAGCTGTGAGGGTACCAGGAACTCTGGGGCCACATATCTCCCAAGCTCCTCTCAAGCAGAGGTCTGTGCACCCACTGAGTATGGCCACATGGCCACTTCCTCCTGATGACTGCTCCTCCCATGATATATGAGAGGGCAGGAGAATGGACCCTCACCCCAGGCCCTGCCCCTGCTGGGCCTGGCCTCCAGAGTGGGAAGATGCCCCTCACCTTTTCCCCAAACATGAGCAGGAGGTTTGAACTCACTATACAGCACATCTGAACATGGGAGAAGGCAGTGGGGATGGGAAGGAGAGGGAGGGCAGCCAGTGGTGGCATGGGCTAAAGAAAAGGGCAAGAACTTTTGGGTGGGAGGACCACACCACAGACCCCACCCTGTACCACCATCTATGGAACTGCTGGCCTATTGTTAACCCCTCTGCACCAACCCCATCCCTCATTTCTGCTCAAGGAAAGGGTTAGAGCTAGTTGGGCAGAGAGCATTGCACATATTTCACCCCTCAAACATTTTCTTCTTTCCTCTCTCTTCTGCATGCATGGAGGAGGCAGTATCTTACTCCCAGGGATATCTCTGGGGTACATTTTTATGGAGGTCACAGAGGAAATCCCAGCCAGCCTTTGTCTGGAATCACCCCAAAATGGAGTCTCTGAACTGTCTACTATTCAGGATGGAATCACTGGAATCAGCCAGGGAAATGAGGCAAGCAGGCTCTCTTGCCTCACCCTCATCCCCATTCCAGAGAAAGCCTACTACCAAGCTCAGGGGTAGGAGAGCTATTCTCCTTTGGGATATCAGATGGCGATGGCTGTCACTGAGTGCAGGACAGAGTGGAAACATCCACCTATCCCTTGGTGCCAGCTGAGTGAGTTCCAACTTCTTGACTCCAAAGAGGAAGGAAAGACACAGTCACAAGTGCAGTAAGGGGAAAGAAATGGCTGCGGGGGGGAGGGGGGGCAAAATTCCTTTGACATTTCCATCCAATGGGAATGTGGTCAATGTGGAGAGGAGATGTTTCACTTCATTTCCCCTCAGCCAGAATATGGGCCATCTGGCTCCGAATCCCTCTGGCTCAGCCTCCACACAAACAGTTCTCTGCTGATCTCTTCCACTGCCTTAGGGCTCTGGATGTCTATGTAGTTGTAAAAGCAAAATGCCAGGGGCGCTTTGGCTCAACCTATCTCATAGTCATAAGGGCTTGACTAGATTCAACATTTGCAAACAGAAGATATTACTCCAAAAGACTGAATTTGTATGCACCCAAGGAAAACCTAGATTGATAATAAAGCAATGCAGTGAAAATGGATACATGGAGGGCCAGAGTTCTTCATTACAGGTGAGAATTTGATAATGTTGATAATAACGTGACTAGCAGAGTGTATAAGCAAGGTGGTTGGCTCAGGAATAAGAAGAACCTTTCTGGGCTTTGGCTAAGGGAGTCCTCTACAGGCTGTCTCTTGGCTCCCTGTGAGCAAGAGGCCCATATTCTGCCTTAAGAAACAGAGGAAAACCTTTGGCTTTGGGGGTGTTTCTGCCTATCAGATCAGTAGATAAGGGCATGGGTGATTGAGGGGCATGAAGTATTTGCTTCCATCTGATGACCAAGTGGTGGGGATGAGGCCTGGGTTCTCTCTTTCTTCAAAGGGTGATTTGTGCACTGATCGGGTCCTGAGCATACTGTACAACAAAGACTGGCTGTTCTTCCAAATGAGAGTATCTCCATCAGTTATGGGTGGGAGTAAATGTGGCTACATAGTCCCATGATGACTGTATTCTGCTGAGGAATGAGCAGTCAGGGAAAGTAGGGTCAGCTGTCCTCTGGGATATCAGACTCTGAGAGCCCTCCATTGGATCAACAACAGACTGGAATATCTCCACAAATCCTTGGACCCTGGTTGTGTATGTGACAGCCCCCATAGTCTTGCAGTGTGAACTGACACCAAGGTAGAAACGCAAATGGGATAGGAAAGACTATGAGGTGAGTCATAGCTGTGCATTTCAAATTGGCATGGGTCAAATCTAGGAAGGACATATCTATCTTTCCTTTCTCTTGTCTCACAGGGGAGGCAGGATCCTCCTCTGACCTCTGACGTAACCTACCCACAAACATTCTCCCTGGGCACCTTCAAATACCCTAGGTTTTTGGATGGCCACACAGTTCTGAAACCAAATTCAGAAGGGCCAATTGCAAAACCTATATCACCATCACAAGGGCAATACCAGACTCCTAACTTAAAACAGGATGAAATTACTCTCAGACACTGGAAAAGGGCTTTTCCTGTTCCGAACCCCTACTGGTTCATACTTCTCATGTCCAATCTGCCTCTTACGTGAAAGCTAGTCAACCAGGTGAGTGAGGAAAGCTGGTTCTCCTTCACCTTCTATACTAGAGCAGGCCAAGCACCATGCATTCAGGGACTAAAGGCCATCATTCCTTTGGTTTAGCAGACAGATTGCTCTCACTGAGCACAGGATCAAGGTGGGAGTTCGTGGCCTACCTCAGAGCACCAGTTGTGTGAGTGAAAGTTCTATGGCTCCTGTGTGTAAAAGAAAATTTATTTAGAAACACAGCCATGGGTAGGATATGGTGAGCTGAAGAACCGAAGCTCGCCATTTCAAATGGTAATAGGATCAGTCCAAAAGGAGATGTCTCACTTTATTTCCTCTCAGCCCATAAAGAAGGCCAACTCTCTCCAGCAACTTCTGACCCAGCATACATAGAAATATCCTCTACTGGGCATCTTCCAATGACCCAGGCCTCCGGATGTCCATCTTAATTTGGTCCACTTCTGAAATGAAGTTAAGAGGTGGTCTTTTTACAGAAACGATTCATTCTACAGTCACAAGGTCTCCACCAGACTCTCCTACTGAAAGCAGAGGCTATTACTCTGAGAGATTCATTCGGAAGGAACCACAGGGAGAAACTCCTTTGAAAATAGAGCAAAGAGGTTCAAGTGAATGTTGGCAGACTAGAGTTCTTCATTAGAGATGTGAATGGAAGACTGTTGTGAACAAAGTGACTAGCACAATCTTTTAGCGAATTGACTGTCTCAGAAATTAGAAACACCTATGGGTTTTGGAAAGGTAACTGTCTCCAGGCTACATATGAAGTACCGATGTCATGAGTCCTCTATTATTCCTTCAAGCAGATAGGGAAAGTGCTGGCTTTGCATGTGTTTCCTGCCATCCCATCGGCAGATAAGGACAGCAGAGATATAGCAGTAGCAGATATATGCTCTTTGCTGGTGGTCACGGTTTGGTATGTAGCTTTGGTGTGGTCTGCACTAAAGAGGTTGGTAGTGTGCAGAGCAGTTCCTATAGCATACTTTGCATACATAAACCTTCAGATCTTCAGGGTGAAGGTTTTGTAATCAGCTACAGGATGAAGCAAACTGACTTCCCTTTCCTAAGATTATGCTAGTACCAGGGTAAGTACCAGGAGGGCGTGCTTTCCTTTGGACTATCAGACACTGAGTCCTCAAAGGCTCAAGAACTGATAGGTAAGTTGCATCTGATTCTCGTACCATGGCTGTGTAATTGACAGCCCTTTGATTTTGGAATGTGAATGGTGACATAGGAAAACAACAACAGTAGTGGAAGGAGTCCATGGAGGGCCAAGGTTTTGCATTTCTATTTTGCATGGGCTGAATCCAGAAAGGAGATATATACTTTTTCACTTCTTACCCCATGCGGGATGCTGGCTCCCTCCCCAAACCTCTGACTTAGCCTACATACATTCTCCATTGGGCACTGTCAAATGCCCTAGGCCTCTCTCTGTATGTCCACATAGTTCTGAAACCAAACTGAGAATCGCCCAGTGCAAAACTTATACCATCAGACTCCCAAGAGGGAGGAAGAGGGAGGAAGACTCCCAAGAGGAAGCAGAGAATATTACTCTGAGACACTGACTCTGAATGGATTCCATGCAGAACATTGTTTCCCCAGAAAAGACAACAATGTGCAAAGGGAAACCATGGATGACCAGAGTTCTTCACTAGAGATGTTAATGGGAGAATGTTGAGAAAGAACTAGCTTTCTAGCTTTATGGCTGTCTCAAGAATAAGAAAAGCCTGTGAGCTTAAGCAAAGGGAGCCCTCTACAAGCTACATTTGGGAGGACTGTCAACAAGAAACCTGTACTCTTCTTGCAGTAGTAGCCTGAAATCCCTGGCTTTGTCCGTATTTCCCACTTGTCCCATCAGTGGATAGAAACAGCAGTGGTTGAGCTGTAGTTGTTGGGTGCTCTTGGCAGTTGTTCAGGTGTCTAGAACCAGGACCTGGTATTGCCTTCCTGGAAAGAACTCTTCTTTCACTCACCAGCTCCTGGAGCATACTGTGCATGTGTGAACTGTCTGCTAGTCAAAATGAGGGCATCTAAATCAACCAGGAGAATGAGGCTCTCCTTCACCTTCCAGAGCACAACTTTCTAAGCACCAAGGCCATCTTCCCTTTTTGTATTTGTCACTGGTCGCTCTCACTGACCACAGGACCAAAGTGGGAACTCCCAGCATCTTCCTGGGTGCTGGCTGAATGTGTGAGAGCTCCATGGCTCCTAAGCGTGAACAAAGACCTCATTGGAAAGAACAGTGTTGGGAAGCGAATGGCTCCAAAGAGGGCCAATGTTCTACACTTCCAAAGGGAATGGAATAAATCTGGAAATAAGATGTCTAACTTCATTTCCACACCCCCGGAAAAGAGGTCAGCTCCCTTCCAAAACCTCTGGCTCATTCTGCACACAAACATTCTCCACTGGGCACATTCACATGCCCTAGGCCTCTGGATGTCCATATTATTCTGAAACTGAATTAAAAGGGAGTACTGTGTAACACCTACCTCTACAAGGACTTGATCAGACTACCCACTTCCAAACAGAGGATATTCCTTGGAGAACCCGACTCTGAATGAGCCCTAGGGGTAAACTTGTTGGAAAATTGAGCAAAGTGGTGAATAGAGAAATATAAAAGAGCAGCATTATTTATGAGATGAGAATTGGAGAATTTTGAGAATGAAGGGGCTCTCCTAGAAAGATGGATGTCTCAGGCGTTCCATGAAAGATGCTTAATGTGCAGTGTAGTTTCAGGCAGTTAAGGAAAGACTCTTTCCTAGGGTTATTACAGAGGGAGTTAGAATGTTTTTACACCATTCATCTAAAATGCTCATTGACAGCTATTTTAAGCCCAGTATAGTTCAAGGCAGTTCAGTCAAGGCATTTCCCATGTGCCTGGGTGGCACAGTTGTTTAAGAGTCTAACTGCTGGGGTGCCTGGGTGGCTCAGTCGGTTGAGCGTACGACTTTGGCTCAGGTCATGATCTCACAGTTTGCGAGTTCGAGCCCCGTGTCGGACTCTGTGCTGACAGCTCAGAGCCTGGAGCCTGCTTCACATTCTGTGTCTCTCTCTCTCTGCTCCTCCCCTGCTCACATGCTGTCTCTCTCTCAAAAAATAAAGATTAAAAAAAATGAAAAGAGTCTAACTATTGATCCTGATTCAGGTTCATGAATTCAGGTTCATTCACAGTTCATGCACTTTTGATACCCACATCTGGCTCTGTGTTGATGGCATCAGTCTCTGTGTTGATGGAGTGTAGCCTGATTGAGATTTTGTCTTTCTGCCCCTGCCCTCTTGTTCACTTTCTCTCTCTCTCTCTCTCAATATAAATAAACTTAAAGAAAAAAAAAGACGGCATTTTCTAATACTTACGGGGTACATTGAAGGAGCACTTTTTATTAAATAATAAGAGGTCTATGCAAGTGCCATGAAAAACAGTATAGTTTTAGGCACATACATGGCCATTGTCTATGGCTAACATATAGTGTTTCAAAAAGACTCCTATGAAGGCTAACAAAGAATGTATGAAATACAGTGTAGTTTTAGGCACTTAAACAGAAGGCCCTTCCCTATTGCTGATCAAAGTAAGTTTAAGAACATTTGTATTTAGGAGGCATTTGGATGCCTCATTGAGAACACAAGTATTTCAGGGAGCTAAACAAACACATGGGCATTCCCTAGTGCTTTAAGATTGAACCACATTTCTTATTGGATAAATCCAAGAAGCTAACTCAAAAGTGCTTTAAGCACAGTCTTTTGTCCTCAATTAAACACAAGAGCATTTCCTAAGGCTAGACAGACAGGGTTTACACAAAAGTTTATACAAGATGTCCATTATAAGTGACACGAAAGATGCATTAACCAGAGTGTACTTTTATTTTTTTTATTTTTTTTGTTTTGTTTTTTATTTTTTTTATTTTATTTATTTATTTATTTATTTTCCCACAATTTTAGTTTTTTTTAATATATGAAATTTATTGTCAAATTGGTTTCCATACAACACCCAGTGCTCATCCCAAAAGGTGCCCTCCTCAATACCCATCACCCACCCTCTCCTCCCTCCCACCCCCCATCAACCCTCAGTTTGTTCTCAGTTTTTAACAGTCTCTTATGCTTTGGCTCTCTCCCACTCTAACCTCTTTTTTTTTTTTCCTTCCCCTCCTGCATGGGTTCCTGTTAAGTTTCTCAGGATCCACATAAGAGTGAAACCATATGGTATCTGTCTTTCTCTGTATGGCTTATTTCACTTAGCATCACACTCTCCAGTTCCATCCACGTTGCTACAAAAGGCCATATTTCATTTTTTCTCATTGCCACGTAGTGTTCCATTGTGTATATAAACCACAATGTCTTTATCCATTCATCAGTTGATGGACATTTAGGCTCTTTCCATAATTTGGCTATTGTTGAGAGTGCTGCTATGAACATTGGGGTACAAGTGCCCCTATGCATCAGTACTCCTGTATCCCTTGGGTAGATTCCTAGCAGTGCTATTGCTGGGTCATAGGGTAGGTCTATTTTTAATTTTCTGAGGAACGTCCACACTGCTTTCCAGAGCGGCTGCACCAATTTGCATTCCCACCAACAGTGCAAGAGGGTTCCCGTTTCTCCACATCCTCGCCAGCATCTATAGTCTCCTGATTTGTTCATTTTGGCCACTCTGACTGGCGTGAGGTGATACCTGAGTGTGGTTTTGATTTGTATTTCCCTGATAAGGAGCGACGCTGAACATCTTTTCATGTGCCTGTTGCCCATCCGGATGTCTTCTTTAGAGAAGTGTCTATTCATGTTTTCTGCCCATTTCTTCATGGCGTTATTTGTTTTTCGGGTGTGGAGTTTGGTGAGCTCTTTCTAGATTTTGGATACTAGCCCTTTGTCCGATATGTCATTTGCAAATATCTTTTCCCATTCCGTTGGTTGCCTTTTAGTTTTGTTGGTTGTTTTCTTTGCTGCGCAGAAGCTTTTTATCTTCATAAGGTCCCAGTAATTCACTTTTGCTTTTAATTCCCTTGCTTTTGGGGATGTGTCGAGTAAGAGATTGCTACGGCTGAGGTCAGAGAGGTCTTTTCCTGCTTTCTCCTCTAGGGTTTTGATGGTTTCCTGTCTCACATTCAGGTCCTTCATCCATTTTGAGTTTATTTTTGTGAATGGTGTGAGAAAGTGGTCTAGTTTCAACCTTCTGCATGTTGCTGTCCAGTTCTCCCAGCACCATTTGTTAAAGAGGCTGTCTTTTTTCCATTGGATGTTCTTTCCTGCTTTGTCAAAGATGAGTTGGCCATACGTTTGTGGGTCTAATTCTGGGGTTTCTATTCTATTCCATTGGTCTGTGTGTCTGTTTTTGTGTCACAGAGTGTACTTTTAGATACGTAAGAGCAAAGGCATTTCCAGAGCTTCTACACCAGAGTCAGACTAATTATGACTGTGTGTATCCAAAAATCTTTTTGAACTAGGCTTGAGAAGCACAGCATAGTTAGGCAGAGAACTACATAGCCATTCCATTTGCTAATACGGTGTTTCAATGAAAGCTCCTATGAGACTTATGTCAAAGACTACATGAAGAATATCTGAAGCACCAAGTAGTTTTAGGCAGTTAAGAACATGGTCATTTTCTACTGTTAATAGACAGTGTTTCAACAAAAGATCCTATGATATGTATGAGGGCTACAGGAATGATGCTATAAGCACAGTGAAGTTTCTGACACTTAAGCCCAAGGCCCCTTCCTAGAGTTTACAGAGAGAGAGGTTAAGAACACTTCTTACTACATTTATCTGAAACACTAATTGACATCTGCTTTAAGCACACTGCAATTTCAGGCTCACCGCCATGCTCTAGAACTTACACACAAGGATGAAGAGGTACTTCTTGTACCAATGTCTAAGTGGAACCTCCAGAACCTTTACAAACAGTGTACTTGGGGGCAGTTAAGCATAAAGTCCTTCCATTCTATTTATATGAAGTTTAGGAGGACTTGCTACTAAATTCAGTTAGCATTTTTGGTCAATGTAGGATGAAATTAAATATTAACCTAAAAGTTAATGAAATCCCTATGGAATGCACAGAACTTTCAGGCAGTTAAGCACAAGGGCATTTCCTACTTCTTATTCAGAATTACTTAAGCACAGTACTTACTGGAAAAATTGAAGAAGCTAACTCAGATATGCTTCGGGTCCAGTATTGCTTCTGCAAGTTAAGCACATGGCCTTTCTGTATTATTAACATATATTTTATACAGAAACAGACATGGAGACATAGAGAAAGTGAGAAGACAGAGAAACGTATCCCCCATGAAAGAACAGGGCCAGCAATCTAAGGGAAACATATATGAGCACCACACGGAGGGGAAAGAAAGAGACAAGCCAAGAATTAGACTCTAAACTGTAGAGAACGAACTAATAGTTACCAGAAGGTAAGGGATGGAGAGATGGGTTAAATAGTTGTTGGGGTGTAAGTAGTGCACTTCTCATGATAAGCACTGGGTGATATATATGGAATTGTTGAATCACTCTGATTATACACTTGAAACTAATATAACACTGTATTTTTACTAAATGGAATTAAATAAATAAAAAAATGAAAAAAAAACTTTAAAGAGGGAATTGACAGCCACTTGAAGCACAGTATGTGTTTAGGAGGTAAAGCGCATGGCCATTTATATTGCTAATATATACTGTTTCAATAAATGTTCCAGTGAGATGTATGTGAAAGGCTACATGTAAGACACATTCAGCAAAGTAGTTTTAGAAAGTTAAGCAGACCATTCCTTAGTTTGCATACACAGGTGTTAGAACTTCATCCTACATTGACCAAAAATGCTAACTGAATTTAGGTACACTGCAGGTTCAAGGAGTTAAGGCCATATCCATTCTCTAGGGCTTTCCTCTAAGCACTTCTTTTCTGTGTAAGAGGCCTATGCAAGCCACTTGACATACAGCCTTTACTTTTAGAAAGTTAAACACATTGCCATCAGCCTCTCACAAATATGGAGTATTTAAACAAATGGCCCAACTACATATACATGAAATCCTACGTGAAAGCCCTACAGAGAACACTGTACTTTTAAGCACTTAAACCCTTGGCCATTTCCTCTTTCTCCTATAGAGTGTTCCAATGACTGTATTTGCATGTATTGAAAGTCATTAACCAGTCTTGAAACAGGGTAGTTTTAAGCCATTAAGTATAGGTGTTTATACAAAGAAACTTGTTATTTCATTTTTTTTTTATATATTAGAGATTTTACTGAGTGCATGGCTGTTTCAGGCAAAGCACCTGTACATTCCCCAGTGATTATTCAGAGGATTGAAGCACACTTCTTATTGGATGAATCTAAGAAGCTAACTCAAATGGCCTTAGCCACAATGGTGTTTGTGGCAATTAAGTGCATAGCCATTTGACAATAAAGAAACTTTAAACAAAATACCCAACTAGATGCAAATTAAACACCAAATTAAAGATGTATTAAGCACACTGTAGTTAGGCAGTTAAATATAAGTCCCTTCCATAGCATTCATAAAAACAAGTTTAAGAACACTTGTACTTATGTGTAATTAAAAGGAATTTGAAATCCTCATTTAGAACACAGCTATTTCAGGTAGTTCAGTACATGGGCCTTCCCTAGTTCTTATACAGATGGATGAAGGCAAACTTCTTACTGGATATTTATTGGAAGCTAATTCACAAATGCTTTAAGAAAAGCATTTTTGGGGGTGCCTGGGTGGCTCAGTCGTCTGAGCGACCAACTTCGGCTCAGGTCATGATCTCACAGTTTGTGAGTTCGAGCCCCGTGTCGGGCTCTGTGCTGACAGCTCAGAGCCTGGAGCCTGCTTCTGATTCCGTGTCTCCCTCTCTCTCTGCCCCTCCCCTGCTCATGCTCTGTCTCTCTCTGTCTCAGAAATAAACATTAAAACAAAATTTTAAAAAAGAAGAAAAAGAAAAGCATGTTTTCTGGGAACAAAGAACATGGACATTCCCTCGTGCAAATACAGAGGGTTTAAACGAAAGTTCCTACTATATATACACTTAATGCTGTGTGAAGAATGCATTATCACACTGTACTTTTAGGCACCTCAAGCTAGGCCATTTCCTAGTACTTCTACACATGGGTTTAAGAATACTTTTGACTACATATCCCCAAGAAGCTTTCAAAACCCTTTTGGAACAAAGGGTACTTTTCAGCAGTAAAGCATAAGTGTTTACACAGAGAAGTTGTGGGGAAAGTGTTACTATATATGTCTATGAGGGACAAGAATGTCACTTGAACCACATCTTCTTTATCCATTCATCAGTTGATGGGCATTTAGGCTCTTTCCATAATTTGGCTATTGTTGGAAGTGCTGCTATAAACAATGGAATACTACTTGGCAATGAGAAAAAATGAAATATTGCCATTTGCAGCAGCATGGATGGAACTGGAGGGTATTATTCTAGGTGAAATAAGTCAGTCAGAGAAAGACAGATACCATATGGTTTCATTCATATGTGGATCTTGAGAAACTTAAGAGAAGACCATGGGGGAGGGGAAGGGGAAGGAGAAAAAAGTTACAGAGAGGGAGGGAGGCAAACCATAAGAGACCTTTAAATACAGAGAACAAATTGAAGATTGATGGGGGGCGGGGGAGAGGGGGAAAATGGATGATGGGCGTTGGGGAGAGCACTTGTTGGGATGAGCACTGGGTGTTGTATGGAAGTCAATTTGACAATAAATTATATTTTTAAAAAAAGAGTGTCACTTGAAGCACAGTGATTCTTTAGGCACTTCAGCACAGGACCTTTCTCTATGGCTAATATAGAATTTTTTTTAAGTTTTTATTTAAATTCCAGTTAGTTAACATACAGTGTAATATTAATTTCAGGGGTAGAATTCGATAATTCCACCCTTCCATACAATTCCCAGTGCACATTACAAAGTGCACTCTTTATATCTATTTGTATCTATATCTATATCTGTTCCATTTTAGCTATTGTTCATCATGCAGCTAAAAACATCGTATCTCTTCAAGTTGTTATTTTTGTATCCTTTGGGTAAATATCTAGAAGTGCAATTGCTGGATAATAGGATAGTTCTTTTTAAAGGGCGATTTTCAAAGTAATTAATTTATTTGAGAAAGAAGGGGGAGGGGCAGAGAGAGGAAGAGAGGCTCTCAGGCAAGATCCACAATGTCAGTGCAGGGTCCAAAGAGGGCTCAATCCCATGACCCTGAGATCTTGACTTGAGTGCATAGCAAGAGTCAGATGCATAACTGGATCAGACACCCAGGTGCACTAGGGTAGTCCTATTTTTAACAGTTTATGAAACTTCTTACTGTTTTCCAGAGTCATTGTACCAGTTTGCATTCCCACCAAGAGTGTCAGAGGGTTTCCCTTTCTCCACATCCTTGTCAACACCTGTTGTTTCTTGTGTTGTTAATTTTAGTCCTTCTAACAGAGGTGAGGTGGTATCTCATTGCAGTTTGGATATGTATTTCCCTGATGAGGAGTGATGTTGATCAAATTTTCACGTGTCTTTGGGGAAATATTCACCTTGTGTGTTCCCCTGTGTGCTCCTTTCTCTGTCACCCTTTTCCCCAATGCAGGCTACATCTCCTCTGCAGCACCCTTTATCTGTTTCTCCCCCAAACCACCTCTCTGCACTTCCTACCTTCGTTGATGTGGCTTCTTCTCTCCATGTAGTTGTGGACTTTGTTCTGTCAGGCTTCAGGGTGATTTCTGGAGTAATAGAATGATGTGCTAGCTATCAAGCTATCTCATATCAAGGGATGAGATACACTTCTGCCATATTAGCTCTCCCAACTCACACTAATAAAGAATGTTTCAACAACCTTCCTATGAGATGAATGTGAAAGACACTCGAAAAGTGTAGTTTCAGACAGTTAATCACAAGGTGTGTGCGGTGTCTTGGTATGAGTCAGGGGGTACATGTGTGGTGTGTTTGGTATATGTTTGGAATGGTTGTGGTTGAGAACCTTTGTTCTGCATTTATGGTATGTGTTGTGTATATGTGGTTTGTGTCTGTGTATGGCATTTGTTTGGCATGTGTGGCGTGTGTATGGGGTGTTACTGGTTTATAGGTGCTGTAAGTGTCTTTATGTGTTCTGTAAGTGTGGTGTATATGTTGTGATTGTGGTTTTCGTGTCCACGTGTAACATAGATTTCTGCATGGCACATGTGTTGTGTCATTGGTGCATGTATGGTTTTGTGGTGTGGCATATGGGTAGTTTGTGTAATATAACTGTGGTGTGTGTGGTGCGCGTATAGTATGTATGTGCTGTATATGTGGAGTGTGTTTCTGTGTTACATGTTTGGGATTGTGTGTGTGTTATATGTATATTATGTGTAGTAAATTGTGGAAGAGATTTGTGTGGTGTGTGTGTGGTTTATGTATGATGTGGTTGTGTGATAATCTTGTGTTATGTGATGTATGTGTTTGTACAAAGTGTGGGCTGTGTACAGAATAGGTGTGGTGTAGGGATGTGGATTGTGTCATGTTTGTATCTATATATGCAGTGTGTGTGGTATATGTGTAGTATATGTGCAAAGGAAGTGACATGTGTCTTCTGTATATGTGGTGTAAAGTTAGGGTGGGTAGTGTATATGTGAAGTGTGTTTATGTGGTAAATGTGTGGTGGTTTCTTTGATAATTGGAAAATAGCTCGAAAGGGGCCCACCTACTAACGCAGATAAAAGAACACTTTGGGTCCCATGACCAGCACAGAATTAGGCAACGAGGAAAACTGGAGATGGCCATGACATTTCCAGGGTCAGAAGAGAGTTGCAGAAGGGGATTCAGTGACAAAACTTAAGCCTGGAACACACAATTATCTGTCACCTGCCCACAAATGCTCAGGGTATCCCACACCCTAACAGTACCTGACACTCATCCCTCCAGGGAGAGCCCTTAAATGGTGTCATTTCAGGCCCCAGCACCTCCAAAGACCTAACCATAACCCTACCCCAGGCTTTTTCCTCAGGGGCCCCACCTCTTATGTCTGAAGGAAGAACACATTTGGGGCCATGACCAGCGCAGGTTAATCCTGAGGGAACAAATAATGGCCATGACATTTCCAAGGAGGGATGGAGTTGCACAAAGGGGAAAGTGAGGCCTGGCCCACACCCTACCACACGTCTTCAATTCAACCCTCTGGGGAGATCACTGCACGGCTGCAGTCTTAGCATCTGGCACTTCCCAGGACCTAACCCTAACCGTAGGCAGGCCTTTGGCCCTAAGGGGGCCTACCATAGAGGTCTGAGAAAAGAATGGATTTGGGGCCAATGGCCAATATGGAATCTTTCAGGGTAGAAGCCAGAATGTCACCGTAACATTTCCATGGCTGGGATGGAGTTGTAGGAGGGGATTGTAGGACCTAACCTAACCCTGGCCCACCCAATCTTCTGGCTTCTGAATCCAACTCTAAGCCTGATCCACACCCGACCATGCACCCTCAACTCGGCCCTCCAATGAGATCACTGTACTGTGGGTGGTTCTGTCCTTGGCACTTCCTGGTTGCCAAAACCAATCTTAGCCATGGCTCTGGCTCGAACAGGGCCCACCTCCTAGGTCTGAGATCTAAAAAAAGATGAAGGATCAATGCAAGGCATCAAACTGCTTAGCAAGAAACTCAGTTCACCATACTATTTCCAGGGCCTAAATGGAAGATAAGAAGGAGACCTAGTGTCAAATCTAAACCTGGGATACAAAATCGGGCGTCCACTGCAAACAAACCCTATGCCTGTCTTGCATCCTAAAAGTCGCCCTCAACTCACCCTTCCGGGGAGGTCATCGGAATGATGTTCATTCAGCCCCTGAAATATCCTGGAACCTAACCCTAACCCTAGCCAAGGCTCGTTCCCTTTGGGGGGCCAATACTTAGGTCTGAGAACAGAACGGATTTGCAGCCCATAACTGATGCAGGATTATTCACCATGGAACTTGGAAAGTGACCATGCTGTTTCTAAAGCAGGAATGGAGCTGCACAAAGAAGATCCTGAGACCAAACCCAAGCTTGGCTCCCCCCCCATAGACCGGCCCTTGAATCCAAAGACTAAGCCTGACCCACATTCAAAACTGCGCCCTCAACTCTGCCTTCCCATAGCCCATATGCTGCCTGGGTTCAGACCTGTCACATCCTAGTACCTAACAGGGACCCAGGACCTAACCATGACATTTTCAGGGCCTGCATGGAGCCTCAGAATGGGATCTGAAGCCAAAATCTAAACTGGGAGCACACAATCAGGCAACCACTGCACCAAAACCTTATATCTGTTCTGCACCCTAACAGGCATCCTCAGCACAGCCCTCCAGGGATGTCAATGTACTGGTGTTGGTTTAGCCGCTGACATCTCCTGGGACATAACCCTCACCCTAGCCAAGGCCCTTTCCCTGTGGAGGCCCAATTCCTAGGTCTGAGAACAGAACAGACTTGGAGCCCTTATCTGGGGCAGGATTATTCAGCATGGAACCTGGAAAGTCACTGTGCCATTTCCAAAGCAGGGATACAGCTGTACTAGGGGGATTCTGAAGCCAAACCCAACCTTGGCCAACACCATGGCCAGCTCTTAAACCCAAATGCTAAGCCTGACCTTCACGCTAAATTGAAGCCGTCCAAGGAGACCACTGTGCTGCTAGAATTCCAAACTTGTCACCTCCTGGGACCTAACCGCCACCCTACCTTGGGCTCTGACCCTAAGAGGGGCCCACAGTTGAGGTCTGGGGAAAAATGGACTTAGGACAAAAGACAGACTGTGTTGGCTACTTCATTCTCAACACTCTCCAAATCTCATGTGTGACGAAGAACTCTGTCAGTGTGTGTCTCCATTTCCACAAATGAGCCATTTTTAAAAAAAAAAATGGATCTTCATGGAATCTGCTCAGTGCCAAGGTCATAGCGTACCATCCTCATCTTTTTTCTTGGGAGTCTGGTAGTGTCCTTGTGATGGTGCTATAGGTACTGCATTGGGCCCTTCTCAATTTGATTTCAGAACTCTGTGGCCATCCCCAAACTTAGGGTGTGTGAATGTACACAAGGAGAATGCTTGTGTGTGGGATAAGCCAGAATTTTGGTAGGATCCCACCTCCTGTTGTGCAGAAGAGGAAAGGAAGATGGATATCTCCTTCCTTGACTGGACCCGTGCCCATTTGAATGCAGAATTTTCACTCACCTTGTAATCCTTTCCCATTGCTGTGTTTCTAATAAGGTTTCAGGTACACTCCAAATCCATGGGGTCTGGTACACAACCTAGTCCAAGGATTGAAGGTAAGTCTCCAGGCAGTTCCCGAGCCAATGAAAGTCTCTCAGAGTCTGCTATTCCAGAAGACAGCTATACCTCCTGTCCTTGAGCCCTCAGTGATTAGAAGGCTGCAGTAATCAAGAGAATGGGTAGCCACATGGAATCCCACCCCTAATTGTAGGACATAGCTTCATTTTGAAGAACTAGTCTGTGCATATGCAGCATGCTCCATGACCTGAGCAGCACACAAAAGCCCTTTGAATAAATCGTGCACAAATCCCTCATTTCCATCTCTTGATCACCACTTGGAAGTACATTCCTCATATCTCAGTCACTGCTGCCCCTGTTACTGAAACAATGAGCAGAAGCACTGCAAAAGCCAAAGTTTCACTCTATTCCTTTAAGGTAGAATGTCGGTCTCTTGCTCTCAAGTGGCATCCTTTGGAGTCCTCCTGTTGTGAAAGCCGACAAAAGGTTCTTCTGGTTCCCCACCAAGTGAGCTTGCTAATATATGATGCTAGTCAGTTTATTCTAAATAGTACCCAATTTTCATCCTTAATGAATTACTTTGGCCCTCTGTGTATCAATTTTCACCATATTTCTTTTTTATCCCAGGATCCTCTTGGGATACATAAAAATTCAGTATTTCAGGGTAGTATCTTCAGCTTGCACATGTCCAATCTGGAACAGCCCTTGTGACTGCAGAACAGGTTGAGTCAAAAGGGCCATGACATTTTGGTTTCATGACTATATGGACATCCGGAGCCCTAGTGCATTGGAAGGGGTCCAGCCGAGAAGTGTTTGTGTGGAGGCTGGGCCAGAGCCACACATGTGGTTTGTTAACAAGCCACACATGTTCTCTTCCACTATTAAGAGGCCTTGTCTCGAGCTGCCCTGGACTTGTCCATGGGTGGTGTCAGCAGTCAGACTGCATCTCTGACTGTAGTGTGACTCCTGGTGCTGTAGTTGCAGGGACCCCAGTCCATCTGCTGGCATCAATTGGCAGGGTATACTTTCTCTGCTGCCAGATCTAAAGATCAAGCGCTGGAACTGTGTGTCCTCTGGTGTGTGTGGTTATCTTCCCTTCTTCTTGGTGGCAGTAGTCACTGTGGATTGGCTCAGCTCCATGCCAGGGCTGTGTGAAGGGTGTATTGGGAAAGGAGAAACATTAAAGGGATTCCTGATGAGTGGAAGGGATTTGATGGGGCCAGTCTTTAGGAGAATGTGGGTCAGGGTGCTCAGTGCTAACAAGACATGTGGAGAGTGGTTCCAGCTTATTCCTGCCAGTGTTCTAGTACCTAGGCCTAGGAGGGAAAGAGAAATGGTGCTAGCCAGCTCCTTTGTTCTTGGAGAAGTCTCCTTAAGATCTCTTCCCCTCCAGTACATGTTCTGAGATTAGTAAATAAATCTTATATACCACAGGGACTTTTCAAACTGCTACTTGTCTCTCTAGGCCAGGTTGTTTGTTAGGCTGGCTTTTTAAGGGTGGTGACACAGTTTCCTGTTGCCCTCTCGTTCTCAAAGAGTGAATCCCACTGATTTTTAAAGTACTTGGAATTAAGCTACATTGATTGTAAAAATTTGAGAAGTTAAGCCCCACTCATTTTGAAAGTCAAATGTTATGGAGACTCATCTTCCCAGTGCAAGTTCTCCATTCCTGGGGGGGCTGGTGTGGAGACTCCTTTTGCTTCTTTGTGCTTGTGGTGCTCTCCACCCCTGCCACGTATGTGGATATTTTTGCTAATGGTTTGGCTCCCAACCATGTTATTACCCTTACTACCCTTTATGATGTGGCCTCCTTTCTGTGATTAACTGTAGAAAGCATGTTCCATCAGTCTCCATGTAGTTTTCAGAGTTAGTTTCACAGATGTAGGTGTTACCTCAGTGTGTCCATAGGATGAGATGAAATCAGGATTTTCCTTCTCCACTATCTTCCCAGCAACCCTTGTTACTTTTTACAAATTTACTGCCGCATCCCAAAATCTGTTTAGAGTCCCTTATTAATTGAGGCTCACAAGTTAAGTTTTCTTATTCTGTAAATTCCTCACCAATTTATTGTTTCCCTGCCAAAAAGTATAAAAACTGCCTTGCTTGGCCATTTCTTTATTTTGAGTCAAAATTTCTTTATTTTGTATCTGGGTGCACATAATAAACCTTTGGATATTTTATCCTGCTAATCTGTCTCATGTCAGTTTAATACTTAGTCCAGCTGGAAGACCTTAATAAATAGAGACATTTTTCTTCTCTTCAAAGGCCTAAGTCTTCTCACCCTGCCACCAGGGAAGAGTGGTTTTGGCCCTACTATGCCTCAGCAGAGGAGGTTTCAGCACAGCCTTGACACATAAGCAGAGTCAGACAAATGTGGATTTATACAGGACTGGTTGCATAAACCTGTTAACCTCCATACGCAGTCATCTGGAGGATTGATGGAGTCCTCTTGGACTGGCTGGATCCTTTGTCCCATTCTAACGGGCAGCAGTAGACAGTAGGGTTTTAGACAGTACAGCCCTTGGCCTCTGACTATGCTGGCAGGTGTCCATAGTCCTCCAGCTCAGACTAACATGGGTACTGTCAAGCCCCATGACCAGTTACTTAGCTGACCATACCACTGGGCAATTTAACAGCTACCTGGGAAGCATAGACAGTCCCTTGGGATGTTTCAATTCCCAACATCTGTGATTGAGATAGGTGCTTCTTTTCTCATAGCCTTTTAGCCTGCCAAGAGAAGTCATAACCCTCTAAACATTAAATCTGACCCTGGCCATGGCAATCATACAGAATACTGTGGCCCTCTAATCCTTTGGCCTTCCAGTTGTAATAAACCTTTGACATTTATGCTTGTTAAGAATCAAACATACAGAGTGACTGCATCTTTGGGGTGCCTGGGTAGCTCAGTTGGTTAATCATCTGACTTCAGCTCAGGTCATGATCTCACAGTTTGTGGGTTTGAGCCCTGTGTTGGGCTCTGTGCTGACAACTCAGAGCCTGGAGCCTGCTTCAGGTTCTATGTCTCCCTCTCTTTCTCTGCTCCTCCCCTGCTTGTATTGTCTCTTAAAAATAAACATTTTAAAAAAAGTCAGTCTTTTAGAGTGACTACATCTCCAAATAGGAAGTTTCTCACTGAGACTTCATGGTCTTGGAGAGCCATAAGCCCAGCCTTAGTGGTCTAAGAAACCCAGATAACTGTGGATTCTATGGTATGGAATAATCCTTGAGCCTCATCCTGTTTCATTGAGTAATATTTTCATCACCACCTTAGCTTTTCATCTCTCTTCTTGTAAAGGAGAAAGAAGAGACTGAAACATGAATTAATTTGTTCTTTAGTAATGGGTGTCCAGAGGCCAGATATTTCTCCTGGGCTCCTTTTCCCAGGGAAATAAATGAGATTTCTTTGCCTCCCAGCCTCTAAGATTCGAGAACCTGATGCCAAAGGCAGGAGAAGCCTTGACCACCAACAGCAAAGTTACTTTTTCAGAAATTAAAAATAGCTTCTTGCCATCATGGCAAGAGTACTGGATGGAGGGCTGCCATGCCACCAAGAGTACTGGATGGAGGGCTGCATCCCCTGACCTGATGTGAACCCCTTCCTTCCTTGGGTTTCAGATTCCACAGCTGGGTGGTCAGCCATCAGTGATGTGGAATCTGCTGCTTTCCCAACCTGGCATCTATTCTCATGCCCAAGTCCAGCACCTCAGCCTTCCTTTGGGAAATATATCTCATTTGCATCCCATCCCAACAGTTCCAGAGGACAGACCCCACATTCTACCTACCTTTAAGATGAATGTATGATCTAGCCAAGTCTTGCCAACTCCATCCTTAGGATGCTCTAATGGTTCCAAGGATGAGAATGTGACCCAAGCCAGGCCAAAGAAATATAAAGCCATGACTTTTCATGGAACTTGAGTGAAGGAGAAACCCTTCCCAGTAGAATTGCATTGAGTGGGTTTCAGCCTGGAGTTGTTGGAGGCCCCAGATGCAGTGAGAGATATTATGCCTAAGAATGGGGCCACCTCAAAAGCACTTAGCAAGACGGAGGGTGGAGAGAATCCAGGTCACATTGTGAGATTGTGAGCCCCTGGACTTGTCAGATCCAAACCCACTCTTAAACTTGCCACTTGGAAGCATTAATTTACTTCCACCATTTCAAAATTATTTAAGTAAGAATTTATTTATTTATTTATTTATTTATGACACAGAATCCATAATCCCTGAGATTTCTTGCATGGTGTCCTCACTGGGTGGGACACAGCTGGGGGAGACAGTAGGTATGGTCAAGTCTTGGTGGAGCTGAGGAACAACACTGTCCGTGTCTATTCCCTGTCCCTGGAGAGGGAAACACCAGCACAATGAGAGGAGAAGCATCAGGGAAAGAGATCCCTTGGCAGCTAGTTAACCTCTTTATATTTTCCTTATTTTAGGACCTGTTTAGTTAAGGTGTATTTTTACTAAGAAATCACCCAACTCCTTTAGGTTTCTAGTGTGATGCAGTGGGTTTCTCTTACTTGACTTGGAATTTCTCTTCTCTGTTTTTCTTCAGAATTGTCACAGCTAATGAACAAATATTGATACATTATTTTTTAAAGTTTATTTGGAGAGAGAGAGAATGAGCATGCACAAGCGTGAGTGGGGGAGAGGCAGAGAAGGAGAGAGAGAATTCTTAGCAGGCTCTGCACTGTCAGCACAGAGCCAGACATGGGGCTGGGACTTCCAAACCGTGAGATTATGATCTGAGCTGAAATCAGGAGGAGGACACTTAACTTACTGAATCACCCAGGCACCCTGATACATTATTTTTAACTAAGTCCATATTTTATTCAGGTTTACTTCATTCTACCTTTTCCAACTCCAGTATCCCATGCAGGGCATCATGTTACATTTAGTCATGTCTCCTTAGGCTTTGGCTTTGACAGTTTGTCAGACTTGCCTCCTTTCAATGACCTTGGTAGTTTTCAGGAGGACTGGTCAGATATTTGTAGAAAGTCCTGAGTTGGGCTTTGCTTGGTGTTTTCCTCATTTATATTGGGATTTGGGAATTTGAGGAAGCAGATCATGGAGGTAATGTGCTCTCTCATCACTTTTTTTTAAGGGAACATGTTCTGGAGACCCCTTACCACTGCTAGTGTTAACTTTGGTCTCCTGGTTATCATAGTGTTTGTCGGGTTTCCCCACAGTAAAGTTACTTTTTCCCCATGTCCATACAGTGTATCTTTAGGATGAAGACATATGCAGACCAACACTTTAGGAGAGGGGAGTTAGCTCCATTTCCTTGATGGGTAGCTGAGTGTTTACATCAATTATTTGGAATTCTTCTGCATTGGAGAGGGGTATTTAACCCCATTCATAAAAAAATTAATAATTTACTTTTTACCAGTGTAAATATCTGGGTAGTTATTTCAATCTTTTGGTTATAGTCCAACACTCTTGTATTTGGTTGCTCAGTTCTTTCCTGCTTTGACTATTGAAAGCATTATCCATTGACTCTTATTTTCCTTTGACATATTTGCATCTCTGTGGATTTTTTCCCCCTTGGTTCTGCCTTATTTTCTGATACTTCAAGATCATCCTGGCTTTTTATTTACTGTCTCAGTCCTAGTGTCAACAAGTTCTTCAAAGAACCCTGGCTCCTCGTATTAGAGAATGGTATTAAAATCTTACATGTGTGAACTAAATGTGTTTAATAGACTGTGCAAGCAAGTATATGCATGTATTCCAACTATGTATATATACCTAATTGTCAAGATTTCTGTGGGGGCTTTAAGATGGCAGCATAGGAGGATGCTGGGCTCACCACGTCCTGTTGATCACTTAGATTCCACCCACATCTGCCTAAATAAATAACCCAGAAAACTTCCAGAAGGCTAGCAGAATGGACTCTCTGGAGCCAAGCATAGACAAGAGGTCTACGGAAGAGGGTAGGAAGGGTGGAGAGGTGGTGTGCACTACATGGATTGGTGGGAAGGAGGTGGGGTGATGGAGGGGCAGCTGGCCCGGCAAGGCAGAGCCCCCAAGACTGACTTGCAAAAGCAGAGGGGCAGGACTGCATGAGTTCTGACAGCCAGCAGGACTTATCTGGAATGTTATAAGTCAACAGCTCTGCTCGGAGAGTGGGAGGGCGAGTGGACACCGGGAGGGAGAGGTGTTGAGCCCCAGAAGACAGAGGTCAGCTTGGAGGCCAGCAGCATCTCCCTCTCCCATCCCCCAGTCAAAATCCCAAAGGGAACCAGTTTCCATCACCAAAATTGCTTCCACCGCACAAACACCCAACGTTGTGTTTTTGTGGATCCATCCCTCCAATGGGCCTGCCTCCCTCCCAGTGCTTCAGAGCCCCTCCTGCAGGGGACCACCATCAGCAAAGCAAGCTGAGCCTGCCCCTCCCGCCCCTGTGCACCTTGCAGATCCACCCCAGGTAATACACCAGATCCCATCCAGGCTACACCACAAGCCTGGCAGTGTGCAAGTAGCCCAGACAGGGGCCACACCACGCCACAGTGAGTCCTGTCCTGGGAGAGGGGAAGATAAGGTACACACCAGTCTGACTGTGGCCCCAGCAGTGGGCTAGGGGCAGACATCAGGTCTGACTGCGCCCCACCCACCAACACAAGTTACTCCAGACAGCACAGGGGAAGTACCCTGCAGTTCCGTGGCACTCCAGGGACTATCCAAAATGATGAAATGGAAGAATCCTCCTCAAAAGAAACTCCAGGAAGTAGCGACAGCTAACGAATTGATCAAAAACGATTTAAGCCATATAATGGAACAAGAATTTAAAATAGTGGTCATAAAATTAATAGCAGGGCTTGAAGAAAGAATACAGGACAGCAGAGAATCTATTGCTACAGAGATCAAGAGAATAAGAAACAGTCATGAGGAGTTAAAAAATGCTGTAAATAAGGTGCAAAATAAAATGGAGGTGACCACAGCTCAGATTGAAGAGACAGAGGAAAGAATAGGTGAATTAGAAGATAAAATGATGAAAAAGAGGAAGCTGAGAAAAAGAGAGATAAAAAATCCAGGAGTATGAGGGGAGAATTAGAAAACTAAGTGATGCAATCAAAGAGAACACTATCGGTATCATAGGAATTCCACAAGAAGAGAGAGAGAAAGGGGCTGAAGGTGTACTTGAACAAATCATAGCTGAGAGCTTCCCTGATCAGGGGAAGGAAAAAGGCAGTGAAATCCAAGAGAAACAGAGAACTCCCTTCAGAAGTAACTTGAATTGATCTTCTGCATGGCATATCATAGTGAAACTGGCAAAATACAAGGATAAAGAGAAAATTCTGAAAGCCGCTAGGGATAAACAGGCTCTAACTTACGAAGGTAGACACATAAGAATAGTAGCAGACTTTTCTACTGAAACTTGGCAGGCCAGAAAGGAATGGCAGGAAATCTTCAATGTGATGAACTGAAAAATTATGCAGCCAAGAATCCTTTATCCAGCAAGTCTGTCATTCAGAATACAAGGAGAAATAAAGGTTTTCCCAAACAAACAAAAACTGCAGGAATTCATCACCACTAAGCCAGTCCTACAAGAGATCCTAAGGGAGATTCTGTGAGTGAAATGTTGCAAGGACCACAAAGTACCAGAGACACCACTACAAGCATGAAACCTACAGACATCACAATGACTCTAAACCCATATCTTTCTATACTAACACTGAATGTAAATGGACTAAATGCGCCAACCGAAAGACATAGGGTATCAGAATAGATTAAAAAAAAAAAAAAGACCCATCTATTTGCTGTCTACAAGAGACTCATTTTAGACCTGAGGACACCTTCAGATTGAAAGTGAGGGGATGGAGAACCATCTATCATGCTACTGGAAGCCAAAAGAAAGCTGGAGTAGCCATACTTATATCAGACAAACTAGACTTTATTTTTTTTAATATTTATTTTTTTCAACGTTTATTTATTTTTGGGACAGAGAGAGACAGAGCATGAACGGGGGAGGGGCAGAGAGAGAGGGAGACACAGAATCGGAAACAGGCTCCAGGCTCTGAGCCATCAGCCCAGAGCCTGATGCGGGGCTCGAACTCCCGGACCGCGAGATCGTGACCTGGCTGAAGTCGGACGCTTAACCGACTGCGCCACCCAGGCGCCCCCAGACAAACTAGACTTTAAATTAAAGGCTGTAACAAGAGATGAAGAAGGATATTTCATAATAATTACAGGGTCTATCCATCAGGAAGAGCTAGCAATTATAAATGTCTATGTGTCGAATATGGGAGCCCACAAATATATAAAACAATCACAAACATAAGCAACCTTATTGATAAGAATGTGGTAATTGCAGGGGACTTTAATACTCCACTTACAACAATGGATAGATCATCTAGACACAGGATCAATAAAGAAACAAGGGCCCTGAATAATACATTGGATCAGATGGACTTGACAGATATATTTAGAACTCTGCATCCCAAAGCAACAGAATATACTTTCTTCTCGAGTGCACATGGAACATTCTCCAAGATAAATCACATACTGGGTCACAAAATAGCCCTTCATAAGGATAAAAGAATTGGATCATACCATGCATACTTCCAGACCACAATGCTATGAAGCTTGAAATCAACCCCAGAAAAAAGTCTGGAAAACCTCCAAAAGCATGGAGGTTAAGGAACACCCTACTAAAGAATTAATGGGTCAACCAGGCAATTAGAGAAGAAATTAAAAAATATATGGAAACAAATGAAAATGAAAATACAACAATCCAAATGCTTTGGGTTGCAGCAAAGGCAGTCCTGAGAGGAAAATACGTTGCAATCCAGGCCTATTTCAAGAAACAAGAAAAATCTGGAATACACAGTCTAATAGCATACCTAAAGGAAATATAAGCAGAGCAGCAAAGACACCTCCAACCTAGCAGAAGAGAAATAATAAAGATCAGGGCAGAAATAATACAGAATCCAAAAAACAGTAGAACAGATCAATGAAACCAAGAGTTGGTTTTTTGAAAAAATAAACAAAATTGATGAACCGCTAGCCAGGCTTCTCAAAAAGAAAGGGAGATGACTGAAATAGATAAAATCACGAATGAAAATGGAATGATTACAACCAGTCCCTCAGAAATACAAGCAATTGTCAGGGAATACTATGAAAAATTATATGCCAACAAACTGGACAACCTGGAAGAAATGGACAAATTCCTAAACACCCACACGCGTCCAAAACTCAAACAGGAAGAGAGAGAAATTTTGAACAGACCCAAAACCAGTGAAGAAATCGAATCAGTTATCAAAAATCTCCCAACAAATAAGAGTCCAGGACCAGATGGCTTCCCTGGGGAATTCTACCAAGCCATTTAAAACAGAGATAATACCTATCCTTTTCAAGCTGTTCCAAAAAATAGAAAGGGAAGGAAAACTTCCAGACTCATTCTATGAAGCCAGCATTACTTTGATTCCCAAACCAGATAGAGACCCAGCAAAAAAGAACTACAGGCCAATATCCTTGATGAATATGGATGCAAAAATTCCCAATAAGATACTAGCAAATCGAACGCAAGAGCATATAAAAAGAATTATTCACCACGACCATGTGGGATTCATTCCTGGGCTGCAGGGCTAGTTCAACATTCGCAAATCAATCAATGTGATACATGACATTAATACAAGAAAAGATAAGAACCATATGATCCTGTCAATAGATGCAGAAAAAGCATTTGACAAAATTCAGCATCCTTTCTTAATAAAAGCCATCGAGAAAGTCAGTATCGAAGAAACATACCTAAACATCATAAAAGCCACGTATGAAAAGTGAAAGTCTGCAAAAAGTGAAAGTTTGACTTCATCTTTGTCAAGTTTGATGCCTTTGATTTCCTTTTGTTGTCTGCTGATGCTAGGACTTCCAACACTACGTTAAACAACAGTAGTGAGAGTGAATATCCCTGGCATGTTCCTGATCTCAGAGGGAATACTCTCAGTGTTTCCCCATTGAGGATATTAGCTGTGGGCTTTTTATAAATGGTTTTTATGATGTCGAAGTATGTTCCTCCTATCCCGACTTTCTTGAGGATTTTAATCAAGAAAGGATGCTGTATTTTGTCAAATGCTTTTTCTGCATCTATTGACAGGATCATATGGTTCTTATCTTTTCTTGTATTAATGTGATGTATCACATTGATTGATTTGCAAATGTTGAACTAGCCCTGCAGCCCAGGAATGAATCCCACTTGATCGTGGTGAATAATTCTTTTTATGTGCTCTTGCGTTCGATTTGCTACTATCTTATTGAGAATTCTTGCATCCATATTCATCAGGGATATTGGCCTGCAGTTCTCTTTTTTTGGTGGGTCTCTGTCTGGTTTGGGAATCTAATGCTGGCTTCATAGAATGAGTCTGGAAGTTTTCCTTCCCTTTCTATTTTTTGGAACAGCTTGAGAAGGCTAGGTATTATCTCTGCCTTCAAATGTCTGGTAGGATTCCTCAAAGAAGCTGTCTGGTCCTGGACTCTTATTTGTTGGGAGATTTTTGATAACTGATTCAATTTCTTCACTGGTTATGGGTCTGTTCAAGTTTTCTATTTCTGCCCATTTGAGTTTTGGACGCGTGTGGGTGTTTAGGAATTTGTCCATTACTTCCAAGTTGTCCAGTTCATTGACATATAATTTTTCATAGTATTCCCTGACAATTGCTTGTATTTCTGAGGGACTGGTTGTAATCATTCCATTTTCATTCGTGATTTTATCTATTTGGTTCATCTCTCTTTTCCTTTTGAGAAGCCTGGCTAGAGGTTTATTAATTTTGTTTAATTTTTTTTTCAAAGAACCAACTCTTTCATTGATCTGCTCTACTGTGTTTTTTTTTTTGATTGTGTATTATTTCTGCCCTGATCTTTATTATTTCTCTTCTTCTGTTGAGTTTTGTGATGTATTTGATGTTCTGCTTCTATTTCCTTTAGGTGTGCTGTTAGATTTTGTATTTTTCTTGGGATTTTTCTTGTTTCTTGAGATAGGCTTGGATTGCAATGTGTTTTCCTCAGGACTGCCTTTGCTGCATCCCAAAGCATTTGGATTGTTGTATTTTCATTTTCTTTTGTTTCCATATATTTTTAAATTCCTTCTGTAATTACCTGATTTACGATTCATTCTTTAGTAAGATGTTCTTTCAACTCCATGCTTTTGGAGGTTTTCCAGACTTTTTCCTGTGGTTGATTTCAACTTTAATAGCATTATTATCTGAAAGTGTGCTTGATATGTTCTCATTTCTTTTGTATTTATTAAGGGCTATTTTGTGACCCAGTATATGATCTATCTTGGAGAATATTCCATGTGAACTCAAGAAGAAAGTATATTGTGTTGCTTTGGGATGCTGAGATCTAAATATATCTGTCAAGTCTATCTGGTCCAATGTATCATTCAGGGCCATTGTTTCTTGACTGATTCTCTGTCTAGATGATATATACATTACTTTAAGTGGATTACTAAAGTCCCTTGCAATTACCATATTCTTATCAATAAGGTTGCTTATGTTTGTGATTGTTTTATACATTTGCATGCTACCAAATTCAGTGCATAGACATTTATAATTGTTAGCACTTCCTGATGGATAGAACCTATATTTATTATGAAATATCCTTCTTCATCTCTTTTTACAGTCTTTAATTTAAAGTCTAGTTTGTCTGATATAATTATGGCTACTCCAGCTATCTTTTGACTTCCAGTAGCATGATAGATAGTTCTCCATCCCTTCAATTTCAATCTGAAGCTGTCCTCGGGTCTAAAATGAGTCTCTTGTAGACAGCATATGGATGGGTCTAGTTTTTCATCTATTCTCATACCCTATATCTTTTGATTCGAGCATTTAGTCCATTTACATTCAGTGTTATTATTGAAAGATATGGATGGGTATTGAGGAGGGCACCTGTTGGGATGACCACTAGGTGTTGTATGGAAACCAATTCGACAATAAATTTCATATTAAAAAAATACAAATCAATGATAATTATTTAAAACAAAAGAGAAAGATATGGGTTTAGAATCATTGTGATATCTGTAGGGTTTCATGCTTGTAGTGATGTCTCTGGTACTTTGTGGTCCTTGCAACATTTCACTCACAGAATCCCCCTTAGGATCTTTTGTAGGGCTGGTTTAGTGGTGATGAATTCCTGCAGTTTTTGTTTGTTTGGGAAAACCTTCATCTCTCCTTCTATTCTGAATGCCAGACTAGGATAAAGGATTGCTGGATAAAGGATTCTTGGCTGCATAATTTTTCTGTTCATCACATTGAAGATTTCCTGCCACTCCTTTCTGGCCTGCCAAGTGTCAGTCAGTAGATAGGTCTGCTACTACAGTTATGTGTCTATCTTTGTATGTTAGGACCCATTTATCCCTAGCTGTTTTCAGAATTCTCTTTATCTTTGTATTTTGCCAGTTTCATTATGATATGTCTTGTAGAAGATCGATTCATGTTACGTCTGAAGGGAGGTCTCTGTTCCTCTTGGATTTCACTGCCTTTTTCCTTCCCCTGATCAGGGAAGCTCTCAGCTATGATTTGTTCAAGTACACCTTCAGCCCCTTTCTCTCTCTCTTCTTGTGGAATTCCTATGATACCGATAGTGTTCTCTTTGATTGCATCACTTAGTTTTCTAATTCTCCCCTCATACTCCTGGATTCTTTTTAATCTCTCTTTTTCTCAGCTTCCTCTTTTTTCATAATTTTGTCTTCTAATTCACCTATTCTCCCCTCTACCCCTTCAATCCACGTTGTGGCCACCTCCACTTTATTTTGCACGTCACTTATAGCATTTTAAAATTCATCGTCACTATTTTTTAGTCCCTTGATCTCTGTAGCAATAGATTCTCTGCTGTCCTGTATGCTTTTTTCAAGCCCAGCGATTAATTTTATGAGTATTATTCTAAATTCATATTCAGTTATATTGCTTAAATTGGTTTTGATAAATTCCTTAGCTGTCGCTACTTCCTGGAGTTTCTTTTGAGGATAATTCTTTTGTTTTGTCATTTTGGCTAGTTTTTTTTTTTTGTTGTTCCTTATGCATTTTAAAAGCTTGTGTGTTCTCTGCACCTGTGAGCACTGCAATATTAAATGGAAGGTCACACACTGTCCAGGGTCTGGCCCTTCAGGAGGTGTGTTTTTTTTTTTTTTTGGAGATTTTTACTTGCTCTCTGTTGTGATGTTGGTTATTTTATTTCCCTACTCTAGTGATATTTTCACCCTCCACCAGGTGCGCTTTGATTTGTTACTTGGAGTAGCCCTGAAAAGGAAAACAGATAGACAAACCGGAGACAAAAACATGCAAGCAAACAAATAACAGAAACAAAGAAAGCTAAAAAACTGAAAACTAAAACAAAAAACCCACAAACACCAACTACAAGTAAAGAACATGGTGGAGGCAGTCCTGATGGGAGAGCACAGACAAGGAGAAGTGACAGGAGCAGGGATGAAGAAAACATAAACATTGACTAGGCAGAGAAACTAAAAGGCTTAATCTAGAGGGAGAGAAAGGAAAATAAAGAAGGATGCAGGGAAAAAAAACCAAAATAAAGTTACCTAGACAGAGAAACTATATGGCTTGATTATTCCAGAGAGAGAGGAAGGAATGTAAAGAAGGAGGTGTAGAACATGTATCAAGATAATGTATTAAATATATCCATTTAGACAAACCATAAACAAGACTAACCAGCCTAGAGGAGGGAAGATATAAGGAGGAGAGATGGGGGGAGAATATATCTATATATCCAGAGGTGACCTAGAGTTAATCCAGGCAGTGCTGCAGCACTGGTCTGGGGGAGCTGTCCACAGTGTCTGTCCAGCTCCATTAGATACTCAGTTACCTAGTGTGAAGGGGTGTCATTTGGTGTAGTCTGGACCCACCTCCACTATGGGCCCTGGGACTGATCCCTGAGGCCCCACCTTGGTGGTGGTGGTGGAGGGGGAATGGTGATCCCCCACTGTCTTCCTCACGGAGTTAGACCCAGTGGACTGTGTCATTCTCTCTGTGCCGTGGGTGCAGACAGGATGGTCCTTCTCACTCTGCCAACTCCCCTGACTCTGTGCTTGGCTAGGATTCAAAGTCCCACTCTGTACACTCTGGCACTGGGGAAGCACCTCTTAGTGCAGCCCGATATGTGGTCCCGGCTGTCTTTGTCTGTGCTGGCACACCTCAGGGAGGACTGCCTTCTCCTACTGCAGACTGCACTGCCAACCTCGCTGCTGAGACCTGGGGGTGGTGGGTGCAGGCAGCAGGCGGGCTTTGTCTATTCCCGCAGCACTCCAGGGAGGGGGATGCTTTCTCCAACTGTGTACTGCACCTTAGGCCAAGCCACTGAGCCCAGGGGTGGCAGACACAGGCTTTGTACTATCGCACAGCCCTCCAGGGAGAGGACCACTTTCTCCCACTGTGGACTGCATGCACCCTGACCTACTACCACACCCAGGGCTGGCTCCCCTCCTCCCCAGGTGCAAGAACAGGGAGCCGGCCCCAGTCTGAAGAAAGCCCTGCAGTTAGAGATAGGATCCCTCTCAGTCTAAGTCTGAGGTCTTTCTCCTGCCCAGATATGGTCCTACACTTCCCAAGCTGCTCTTTCTCTTCCCTTTGTCTCTCCGCAGAAGGGGGTCCCTACCTTCCATACTCACATGGACTTTTTTTATCTCCCCCAGTTTGCAATCACCCACCTATCTTTTCTCCGGTTTTCCCATTTTCTTCTTGGTAGATTCAGTCTCTTCATACCAGACTCTGGAGTTAAAGTCCTTTGGCTTCAGCACCTCTGTTTGAGAGAGGTGGGAAGTATGGATCCCCCTACTTCTCTGCCATGTTGGCCCAAAGACTCATTTCAGATCAGAGGACATGTGCAGATTGAAAGTGAGAGGATAGAGAACATATATCATGGTAACAGACATCAAAAGAAAGCTGGAGTACCCATACTTATATCAGACAAACTAGATTTTAAGACAAAGCTTGTAACAAGACATTAATGAAGGCATCATATTATAATTAAGGGGTCTATCCATCACAAAGAGCTAACAGTTGTAAATATTTATGCCTCCAAAGTGGAGCACCCAAATATATAATTCAATCAATCACAGACATAAGCAAACTTACTGATAATAATACTGTTATTGTGACTTTAGTACTCCAGTTACAACAATGGACAGATCATCTAGGCAGAAAATCAATAAGGAAAAAATGACACGTTGGACAAGATGGACTTAAAAGATATACTCAGAACTTTATATCCTAAAGTAGCAGAACGCACATTCTTCTTGATTGTACGTGGAACATTCTCCAAAATAGATCACATACTGAGTCACAAAACAGCCCTCACCAGGTACAAAAAGATTGAGATAATACCATGCATATTTTCAGATCACAACACTATGAACCTTGAAACCAACCACAAGAAAAAATTTGGAAAACCGAAAGTACATGGAGGTTAAAGAACATCCTACTAAAGAATGAATGGATCAACCAAGAAATTAAAGAAGATATTTTTTAAAATGTAAGCAAATGAAAACGAAAACAGGACAGTCCAAATCCTTTGGGATGCAGCAAAGGTAGTCCTAAAAGGAAAATACATTGCAATTCAGGCCTATCTCAAGAAGGAAGAAAGGTCCCAAATATACAACCTAACCTTACACATAAAGGAGCTAGAAAAACAGCAGCAAATAGAACCCAACACCAGCAGATAAGGGGAAATAGTAAAGATTAGAGCAGAAATAAACACTATAGAATAAAAAAAAAAAACCAGTAGAACAGATCAATGAAACTAAGATCTGTTGTGGTTTTTTTTAAGAAGAAACAAAATTGATAAATCCCTAGCCAGGATTCTCAAAAAGAAAAAAGAGAAGACCCCAATAGATAAAATCATGAATGAAAGAGGAGAGATCACAACTAACACCACAGAAATGCAAACAATTATTAGACAACACCATGAAAAATTATATGCCAGCAAACTGACAATTTGGAGGAAATGGAAAAGTTCCTAGACACCCACATACTACAAAAACCCAAATGGGAAGAAAAGAACATTTGAACAGACCCATAACCAATGAAGATGTTGAATCAGTTATCAAAAATCTCCAAACAAATAAGAATCCTGGGCCCAATGGATTCCCAGGGGAATTCTCCCAGGCATTTAAAAAGAGTTAATCCTATTGTTTTCAAACTGTTCCAAAAAATAGAAATGGAATGAAAGCTTCCAAATGCATTCTATAAAGCTAGCATTACCTTGATTCCAAAAACAAAGACCCCACTAAAAAGGGGAATTATAGCCCAATATCCATGATGAACCTGGATACAAAAATTATCAACAAGATACTAGAAAATTGATTTCAACAGTATATTAAATGAATTATTCACCATGATCAACTAGGATTCATTCTTGGGCTGCAGGGCTGGTTCAATATTTGCAAATCAATCAACGTGATACACCACACTAATAGAAGGAAGGATAAGTCATATGATCCTGACAATAGATGCAGAAAAAGCACTTGACAAAATATGGCATTCTTCATTGATAAAAATCCGCAAAGTAGGGATAGAAGGAATATACCTGAAGATAGTAAAGGCCATATATGAAAGGCCCACAACTAATATCATCGTCAATGGGGAAAAACTGAGAGCTTTCCCCCTGAGATCAGGAACATGACAGAGATGTCCACTCTCATCATTGTTGTTCAACATAGTGTTGGAAGTTCTAGCCTAAGCAATCAGGCAACATAATGAAATAGAAGGCATCCAATTGACAAAGAATAAGTCAAACTTTCGCTCTTCACAGATATGATACTGTACATGGATGACCCAAAATATGCCACACACACACACACACACAACCTGTTAGAGCTGGTACATGAATTCAGCAAAGACACAGTGTATGAAATCAATGTACAGAAATGGGTTGCATTTGTATATACCAAAAATGAAACAATAGAAGGGTATATTAAGGAATCAATCCCATTTACAATTTCCAAAAAACCATAAGATATCTAGGAATCAATGTAATGGAAGAGGTAAAAGATCTGTATGCTGAAAAGTATAGAAGGTTTATGTAAGAAATTGAAGACAGAAGAAATGAAAAAAAAAATTCCATGCTCATGGGTTGTAAGAACAAATATTGTTAAAATGTCACAACTACCCAAAGCAATTTACACATTCAATACAATCCCTATCAAAATAGCATCAGCAATCCTCACAAGCTAGAAAAATCCTAAAATTTGTGTGAACCCCAAATGCCCCCTGAATAGCTGAAGTAATGTTAAAAAAGAAAACCAAAGCTGGAAGCATCAAAATCCTGGACTTTAACTTGTATTACAAAGCTGTAATCATAAGACAGTATCATACTGACACAAAACAGGCACATAGATCAATAGAATAGAATAGAGAACCCATAAATGGACCCACAGTATATGGCCAACTAATTTGCAACAAAGCAGGAAAGAGCATCCAATGGAAAAAAGACGGTATCTTTATAAAGTGGTGCTGGGAGAACTGGACATCAAAATGCAGAAGAATGAACCCAAACCACTTCCAATTTACACAAAAATAAATTCAAAGTGCATGTGAGACATTAAACCATCAAAATTGTACAGGAGAAAACAGGCAGCAACCTCTTTGACCTCAGTTGCAGCAACTTCTTACTTGACATGTCTCCAAAGGCAAGAGAAACAAAACAAAAAGTAACTATTGGGACCTCATCAAGCAAGATAGAAAGCTTCTGCACAGCAAAGTAAATAATCAACAAAACTAAAAGGCAAATGAGGGATGGGAGAAAGATATTTTCAAATGAAATATAAGATAAACGATTAGTATCCAAAATCTATAAAACACCTACCAAACTCAACACCCAAAAAACAAATAATCCGGTGAAGAAATGGGCAGAAAACATGAATAGACACTTTTCCAAAAGGCATCCAGATGGCAAACAGACACATGAATAGATGCTCAACATCATTCCTCATCAGGGAAATACAAATCAAAACCACAATGAGATACAACCTCACACGTGTCATAATGGCAAAAATTGACGACTCAGGAAACAACATATTTGGCAAAGATGTGGAGAATGGGGAACCCTATTGCACTGTTGGTGGGAATGAAAACTGGTGCAGTCACTCTGTAAAACAGTATGAAGATTCTTCAAAAAATTAAAAATAGAACTACCCTACAACTCAGCAATTTCACTATTAGGAAGTTATCCAAAGGATACAGGAGTGCTGATTTGAAAGGGCACAGGCACCCTGATGTTTATAGCAAAGCCATGAACAATATTCAAATTATGGAAAAAATCCAAATGTCCATGAACTCATCAACTGATGAATGGATTAAGAAGATGTACTAATGTTGGGGCGCCTGGGTGGCACAGTCGGTTAAGCGTCCGACTTCAGCCAGGTCACGATCACACGGTCCAGGAGTTCGAGCCCCGCGTCAGGCTCTGGGCTGATGGCTCAGAGCCTGGAGCCTGTTTCCGATTCCGTGTCTCCCTCTCTCTCTGCCCCTCCCCCGTTCATGCTCTGTCTCTCTCTGTCCCAAAAATAAACATTGAAAAAAAAAATTAAAAAAAAAAAAGATGTACTAGTGTAAGATGGGCGCCTGGGTGGGGCAGTTGGTGAAACTCCCACTTTTGGCTCAGATCATGATCTCATGGTTTGTAAGTTGGAGCTCCACATCGGGCTCTGTCCTGACAATTCAGAGCCTGGGGTCTGCTTCATGTTCTGTGTCTCCCTCTCTCTCTGCCCTTCCCCCACTCACACTCTGTCTCTCAAAAATAAACATTAAAACAAAAAGATGTGGGACACACACACACACACACATACAGACACACACAATAGAATTCTACTTGGCAATAAAAAAGAATGAAATATTGTCATTTGCAACAATATAGATGGAAATGGAGGGTATTATGTTAAGCAAAATAAGTCAGTCAGAGAAAGACAGATATTATATGATTTCACTCATATGTGGAATTTGAGAAACTTAACAGATGAACATAGGGGAAGGGAACGAAAAATAAGATAAAAACAGAGAGGTAGGCAAACCATAAGAGACTCTTAAATACAAAGAACAAACTGAGGGTTAAGGGTGACAGTGGGTTTGAAGGTGAGCTAAATCAGTGATGGGCATTAAGGCAGGCACTTTTCAGGATGAGCACTGGGTATCAAATGTAAGAGATGATTCACTGGGTTTTACTCCTGAAACCAAGACTACACTGTATGTTAACTAATGTAAAAAAAAAAGCTGCATCAGGAAATGCAGGAATGCTAGACATCCTAGCTCTTAGCATAGATGTTTATGGGACCATGTTCAGCAGCTGTGGCCATAAAAGTACATCACACATCTTTTCCCCAAATACGAAACAAGCAGGGGAGGGGATTCAGAGGTCATTGAAAAGGATCCCTGGACGATTTAAATCTAGGTAAAGTGTTAACATGGAGCGCCTAGAGGAAGAATGATAATGGAAAGTCCTGCCTGCCCTTAGTCAATTTGCAAATTACCTTCTCCTGTCCTTATCCTTTCCACATGTAGGGTTTGACCTCTTTACATGTTTTTTGCTAATGCAACTCCAGAGTTTGAACTAGAAAACTTAAAGTTTCAAATATTTGGTAAAAAAAACCCTCCAAAACAGAAAACAACACCTCCATAAAAGAAGCAGGAAACAAACCTTTTCCTTTAAAGTGTAGAAAGCAGCCACTGTCCTGGGGCAGGTAGTAGTCCTGGAAATTGTTACACTTAAGGACATCCAATTTCAATGGTTGCTGCCATTCCTGTGAAAGTAACTACAACCTCTAAATCTCAGTAATTCTGAGGGGCTGTCTCTTCTTTTTACCCAAATTCATTATACTGAAATTAAGCTGTTCTCTGAGTAAGAGGAATTTGGGAGGAGGGCTGGCTCTTCTCCTTCCTCCCACATACAATAGCTGATGACTCTGTAAGATTTCTTAGTTCAAGAAAGACTATGAGAGTCTGTACACCATTTAAATTGCTGTAAGAAGTAATAGAACCAAACCAAACTCCTGGGCTATAAAAGAAGGCTTTAATATAATATTCAAATCTAGCTTTTACTATTTAAGATAAATATTGCCACTCCAATAAATAGGTAAATAGATGGGAGGAAGAAGTGTCAAGGAGATGGGGTTCATCACAGCAAGTGTCCAGCCTGCTGAGGAAAGGTTGCACTATCACTGGACATTCACTCAGTCCTGAGCTTGATTGTGGCCAATTCTTCTTGTTCTTGAGTTTCACTGGTCAGCTAGGATTGGGGCTCCAGCTGGCAGGACAGGATGTAGCTAAAGAGAGAATGACACCTGTGAGTCGACCAGGAGCTACAATTCAGGTGTCTCTCCCAGGGTTTTCCCAGTAGCTGGAGTCTGGTGTTCCAGTGATCATAAGGAAACAAGGCTTGAGGCTGCCCAGGGAGCCATGGATGCAGGATCCCTAGAGTGGCCACCAGAAAGAGTCCACGCCTTTGCCCAGCTCCTCATGGGCCTCACCTCTCATCCTCACTGAGTCGCTCCACAGCCTGGAACCAGGCTCTAAACTCCTCCTTCGGTTCTAGAGTGTAGTTATCTGCAGCCACCTGGAGGAGCATGATCTCTTTCATTACTTTGTATTCCTAGGCCAAGAGAAGAACAGGATGCACACAGAGCCTGGGTGGGTTGAGCAGTGGGATAGGGGACCAGTCCTAGGTCTTTGCACATGTGGCAGCCTTCCTTCCCTGAAAATTCATCCAGTCTCAACCTGTTCTCAGAGGTGAGTATAAATAGCCCCTCCTCCTGCAGGAAGTTATCCCTGATGCCACTCCCCTGACTTCACTTACCAGATGGATGGGTCTTACACTTTTTCATTATCAAACTATTCCAGTAAATGTGTGATGGAGGGGATGCAGCCAAGAAATATTCTTCCCAGGGGCATCTCTGGTATCCACTCCCCTACACTTCCCTAATAGGAAGTGCCACAAGTGCTCACCTTAGTTTTCTTCTTATGGTTGATCTCATCTCCCTAGAAAGCAAATAGCCAAAGTCCATCAGAAAGAGCCCCTTGGTATTGCTTGTTCCTTAAACCCATCCTTTCTCATGTTGTTCTCGTGCCAGGACACATTAGAAGACTGTCCATACACAGATAACAGGACTGGGATATAAGCCACGCTCTGGGGTCCAGAGAAAGGACGACATGGGGTAGACAGTCAAGCACCTTATGGCACAACCCTCTCTGATGACAGAAGGGGAGGCTGAAGCCTCTGGGGGGAGGGGGCTGTTAGGCTATGTAAGTGCTTGCCGATGTGGAGGTGCCTGACTTTGCTCTCCCCCCATAAGCAGCCTGAGAGGGAGAGGCTGAGGTCAACTCAGACAAACTTCATGCAGCTTTGCATTCAGACAGTCTTGGGCACCACGACCAGTGTCATAAGTGCAAACTCCCTTCACTCATCATTGAGATGAGAAACTCTAGCTCACAGGGGTAGCTGTGAAGCTCTCATGAGGGGAGGTTTGCCAAGTCCTGAGGTCTCAGGACTCATTACAGGGGTTCTCCACTCCCAAACCTCAGGATTCTGGGCCCTCCTACACAATCTAGAGGTTCACTCACCTTCAGATAGTCCTCCATTGCAGTGTCCAGCATCACCATGTCAGTGAGGAAAGTGCCAAGGAAGGGGACAACACCCTGTGTCATTGGGGTAGGGGTGGGATGAGTCCCTGCTCTCAGGTGCACACAGGGACCCTCCCTTGAAAATGCTTTAGCCTCCTGGTCCACCCCAGGTTCTCACATGGAGCAACCTAGGGTCCCTAGCAGCCGCCTCTCAATTCCCCCTTACCCTCACCCTCCAAGGATATCAGACTTCTCCTAATCACCACCAGGGCCTGCTTTTAGAAAATCAAATTGTATGTAGTCCTAGGCCCCTCCCCACTCACAAATCCATTCTGCATCCAGCTGGATAGACCCTCCTCCTAGTCACTTTAAAATAAGAGTTTTGGAAGCTGTGGCAACAAGAGGAGGAGCTGGAGTAGAAAGGTCCACCTGTCTTGATATGGAGGCCTCCAGCTGTCAGAGAGGAGCCCTTCTCCTCTCACCCTGGAGGCTCTATTCCCCAGGAACACTCACCTTCTTCTGCAGCCTTTTCTGGGCTCTCTGGAGGCTCATCATCAGGGTGGCCCATTTAGATGGCCGCTCCTGCAGGGTCAAGGACAAGTTCATTGAGACCATAATATCCTCAGTCCACTCCCCCCGCCCCCACCATCTTTGACTTGAGACCCTGGACATCTGACCCAAGTCAGCTGGTACCAATGCTACATTATCCTTAAGCATGCTGTGAGTGATTCTAGCACAATCTCAGCTCCAACATTCACTCCATGTGTGACCTTGAACTTGCAGCCTGGCCTTCCTGAGCTTGTTTTCTCATTGAGAAAAGTGAGAACACCACTTATGTCACATGGTCTTCTGAGGACTCAGTGTCCTATTACTATCATTATTGTTTCCCTCCATCCATCCCAACCCCACTACTGAGCAGAGGGCTGTCCTCTGGGCTCTCAAGCTGTATACAGGTCCCCATCTGGACTAGCTGTTAATATGGAGAGACAGGGTGTCTATAGCATCTGGTTGAACAGCACCTACTTGCTCCACGCCCAATGGAATCTTCACCCCAAACTGTAACCATATTCATACCAAAGGCTTCACCTCCCCAAGGAATGCTTCATGTCATTCCCCTACACAGCAGTCTTTCTTCATCCACTCAGGACCCTGTTCCCTCAGGCCCCACCCTCTCTCTTCCCAAACCTCCTCCTCCCATGATACCTTCAGAAGCAGTTCCCTTCTCTGTGGGTTATCTTCAGTGCACAGCTTTTTAAATTTTTGAAAGCTCTTCCTGAATAGAGGAAAAAATGGCAGAAAAAATTATAGGAATAATGTGGCTTGAATGTAAGTCCCTCTTATTTGAGTACTCCAAAAAGTCAAACTGCCAGTATTAGGGTTTTCTCTGGATTCCTCTGAGAACTAAGGTGTTTGTAGGACATGGAGGGAGCTCTCACGTGGGTCATCCAGTGCCACCATTTCCATATTAATTGAGCAACTCCGTTTCAGTCAGTTGTGGTTTCAATTGGGCAGAGAGTTTTGTGGCTGTAAAGTAAGCACTTGATAATATTTAAGTTGGGTCAACTCAGTGCATGATATTTAAGAAAAACTATTTCTATAGCTGGAGTCAGGGTGGACTATTCTCCAGGGTGGGTTATAGACCTGTACACCAGCCCAGGTTCTATTGCCAGGGTTTGCTGCCTCCCAGGAGGGTCCCAGTTACTGAGGGGGAAAAAATGTGCATATGGGAAATCCCTCATCCACCCTGATCCTTCTATGGAGAGAGGCATACTCACCTGGAAACTTTCTCCCATGTCTTCTTCAGACGGTAAATTGAGGCACTCTGCAGAGCAGAGAGGATGGCATGCAGTGAAGAGTAGTTCCTCATGATTTGACAGGCCTGGGGAGGGAAGAGAATGAGTGGTCATGTGGGTAGCAGGAGTCCTATTTGCTGTAAAGTATCAGCCTCCCTCAGTTTAAATTTTCCCTCCAAGATGACAGATATCCAGATGCCTGCAGAAGGGCACATATAAGACCCGAAGAGTAACACTGCTGGGGAGAGGGAAGATTTTAGCTCATTCCAAGGAAGGAGCCAGGTAGGAACTGAGCGTTCCACCATTGGGACATGCAAGTAAAGGTCAGCATGTCCCTGGAGGGAAGAGCCTAGGGACTGTGCAGACCCTAGGGCTTAGACTAGGGACTCCAACCCTGAGAATTGATAAAGGAAATATCAGTTTCCAAGGCTCAGAAGAGTGACTCATCTTGGCCTCCCATAAAATACCTTGGCCACCTTTATCCAGTGCTCCACCATCATGGCCCTGTCCTGGGCTATCATTCTTGGGTTTCCAAGGCAGGTGGTGATGACACAGTTGACCACACTGTTAAATTGGGTGACGGTAGCACAGACTGTGGGTGCCAGGTGCTCATTACCAGGCTTATTCCGCTTGGACCAGATGGAGCCCAGGCACTGATGAGGCAGCACCTTCTTGAACAGCTCCTAGAGAATGGGGTGGGGAGGGGAGGGGTGTTCAGGCAGCCATTTCACATTCAGGATTAATGTCCTAGGTAGGAGGTTACCAGGTCAGAGCTTTAGTTCCTGAAGCTGAGAATGTGGCCTGAGCCTGATTGGAATCCCTGGATTTCATTCCATTCTATTTTCGCTGAGGGAGTCAAGTACAGGAAGACCTAGGAGTGAATACTGGCAGGGAAGGAAGGAGAGAATTTGGACCCTGGTCATCCTTGCTAACCCCAGCCTCTAGATGACAGTTCAATGTGACTCCTCACAAGGGGGCCTTTTCCACTCCACCTGTTTTTCCCTTTGGTCCTACTCTCCTTTTGATGCACATTCCCCCATGACAGTTACAACCACAGGTTTCTCTGTTTCCCCTGGTAGTTATGTACATGTCAGATGCCTAATAAGTGCACAGGGTGTTAAGCCTCCAAGGAAGATGGGTGGGTGACCCATGGACTTGGCCGCACCCAGTGAGCTGTCTTCCTCCACCGGAAGGACCAGGGCCTACCCATTTTTCTAGCTGTTCTAAGCTCATTTAATCTACACAGTAACTCTGCATCAATTCTTATCAGTGCCTATCTCTACAGTTTGCAGCTGGACAGTGAAAGCTTGATTTAAGGACCTTGGCAGGGTAACATGGTTGATAAGTGGTCGAGCTGAAATTTGGACCCGGACTATAGTAGTCCACATCAGGGAAAGGCAGGTCTGGGTTCGCTGACGGCAAAAATGTAGAAAGTGCCCTGCCCTGTCCTGCCCTGAGAGCCCAGCTTCTTACCGCATCTATGTACGTTAGCTGCTCTGCCACCAGCTTGGGAGGGAAGTCCATGAGGCTGGGCTTCTCCTCATTCAGCTGGTTCTTTGGGGTTACATGCCAGTGGCAGGAAGGCTCTGGCGCTGGAGTTGGCTCTGTCTCTATTTTTAGAGCTGGAGTTAAAATTCTAAGTAAAGCTGATGATTGAGCTGATTGTAGCTGTGGACCTGGCACATATGCTGAAGAAGATGTTAACACTTGTTCCAGTTCTGGAACAGCTGATGGAGGTGATGCTGGCTCTGACACTTGAGATGATGGTTGAAACACAACTGGTGCTGTCTCTAGTTCCATAGTAGACCCCTTTTCTGGCTCTGCAACTGGAAGGAGCCCTGGGGCTGGCACTGGATCAGGATAAAGAGAAAGGTTCATCCACATAACTGACTTTCCAGGTGACTTCCCAAAAACAGGACAGGTACCATTGCTTTCAAAACAATATTCAGCCCATGAACCCCACCCCAGTTAGTCTTCCCAGATTTTAATCCCCTTTACCATCTGACTGTGCCTCAGTGGGCTCCAGAGTTTCCTGATGCACCAGGATAAGGGTGGTGTGGTTCTTCAGGTCCCAGTCATGCAGCTTCATATCCACATAGGCTGTCTTTACTTTGAAACTGGTAAAATTCAGAGACTGCCAGGTATCCTGCAATTTCTGGTCAGGCCATGTACTCAAGATGGGAGAGAGGGTGCTGGGAAGAGTCATGTGTGGAGAAGCATCAGAGGCCTGGCCTTTTATTCCACACTGTACTCCCACAGCATCATTATTTCTCTATGGATCCCAGAGGATGGCCCAGCCCACTTCCAACCCCGCCTTTGCAGTGGAAGGCCTAGTCATCCAGAAAACCTGTGTGAGTCTGGTTTTTTCACTGATACTCTTCTCACCACGGCCTTGGGCATAGTCAACGCCATCCTCAGTACAGACCAGTAATAGGGCTTACGTTTGAGGCCGATTTATGAGCAGTCTTCTCACTACACCTTCTGTTCTTGGCCCTAGTTGCTGTGGTTAGCAGAGGTAGATATGGAGAGAAGCAGGCAGAGCCAGATGGAACAGTGGAAGGGATGGGTCTCTTAGGCACCAACTGAACCCAGACTGTGCTCTGCTTCCCAGAAGTTTTGGGGCCCCATCCACAGCTCTCTTTGACTCATTTGCTTCTTCACAGGAAGCGCCCAAACATAAGCCCTCCTATGGAAATCACGAGATCTGTGAGTTCCATGGTTCTGAAAGTCCTCCTCCAGCCACAACCCCTATAGTCTCTTATGCTGCTCTGTGGATGCAGGAGGCCCTCCTTCTGAACCTGAAGACCCACTCATGTTTACTTGGTCTTGTAGTCTGTCATAATGGTCAAATAAGGGACAATCCTTTCATACCCAGAGGACGCCATGAAAATGTCACATATAATGAACCAAGGACATGAGTGGTTATGATGTGTACAGTGATTGCCTACCCTCTGACTAGAATTGACACCAAGGCATTGTGTCTACTTTATTCACTGAATTATCTTAGTGACTAGAAAAGTGCCTGCATTACTAGGTGATTAACATATATTGTTGATTGAATTAACCCAACCAGTACTTTCCAGATAACTGGGTGGGCCATGGGTGCCTCTGCCTGTCCCCCAGCAAGCCCTAGTCTGGCCATATAAAGGAAAAATACCAAGCCCAGCTAGATAGAATCTCAGAAGTCCTTTGCAAACAGGACAACTTCTGCTTTCCATGTGCTTTTCTAAATTCAGAAGTGCCACAGGCCTGTGAGGGTTGAGGTTGAGAGCTTCTTCACTGGAGAGAGAGAGAACTATTAAACCTAAAGATACCCAGCATGTCCAGCAGCCCTTTCTACAGAGCCAGGCACCAGATAAGCCCATGCCATGTTTTCTCCCATAATTTCCTACAGTTAACACTGTGAGGTTCATCCTCTTACCACCCCACTTCCAGAAGAGGAAAGTGAAGCTCATAGAGGTGCAGTAACATTCCCAAGATACACAAGTAGTAAATGGGAGGCTCACCCCTGTGCTGTGTATGAGGCAGGCACTCACCTTTTGAACTGCTGTCCCAGGACTAATTGGGCCATGGGGAACACCTGGTATATGCAGAAAATGGTTGTGATGTTTGAGGTGTTTCTATCCTGGAAAGGTGATTGTAGCAGGGACTGTAAACAATTTTCCATTGTGCCTTCCTTGAGCTTCAGCATTGTACAGGCCTCATCCAGGGACAGAGTTGATTCCTTTTAACACCAGGTAGACAAGGAGGGGCATGTAGTCAGCTTCAATGCCATGAACTACCAGGAAGATCAGGGTCTGGTTCTCAGACCAGAGACCCCCATCCCTTTGGGAACTTGTGAAAGAGAAGGGACTTGAGTGCCCACACAGAATAAGGTTCTAGGCTTAAAATTGCAATTGGTTTTAGGAGGGAAATGATAAACCATTGGTAACTTCCAGGCATTCTCTTAGCTGAGCAACAATAGCACTTCTTTTAATAGCCTATATTAAGAGAATTATGCCAGTGAGTCATCAGCAAACACCCCTACTGTAGATATGAGAAAACAGAGGGTTAGAATTTCAAATGCTGCTCAAGATCATATAGGTTAGTCCTGAGAATTGTCAAAAGCATGGGCTGCATTTCCTCTAAGCTAATGAGGCTTGGTCTGTTCCTGATAGGGAGAAAGTTTCTGGGGGAAACCACCTTCTTCAGCAGGCCCCAGGGAGCCAGTCAATTGTAGTCTGGGTTCCGGGCTTACCCTGATCATCTCTGGGTCCCGAGAAAGGACATGAATCTGGACCTGTTCTGACCCTATACCAGCACTTGATGTTGTTGCTGGACTGATGCACCTGCTGCTTGTCAAGGGAGATGGAGTTTAATCCTTAGAGCAGCTCATCAAAGATTTCCTGGGTGAAACTCTTAAAAGACAGAGGCAGGTATCTCAGCCAGGAGGCATCAAAGTCCTTCCACCCAATTTGTGCTCCCATGTTATGGCAGATCTAGCAACCTAAAACATTCTTTTAGGACACTTAAGATTTTCCCTGCATCACTGTTGAAATGAAAACAGAATTGAATCCTGTCAAGTTCCAACAGACTTGAAAGGCTGAAACAGTGGCACACAACCTCCTTTATGGAATATTACGAAGACATATAAGAACACAGCTCATGACTTGGTGGGCCTACAATAATTTAATGTGTTCTGAGAGACAGGACATTACAGAAACATATAGAATGGCTTCATCCCACCCTTAATTTTGTGTTAAATCACCCTGTTTTGTGTGATGATATGTAAGGGCTTGGAGAAGTTCTGCAAGGACAGTGGAGCTGAGTGCTACCCAGGATATCTGGGGCAAGTAGGTAAAATAATAAAACAGCAGTAAAATGCAAAGATACTCATGGCCTCATGAAAAGTAAAAACAACAACAAAAATAAATAAATAAAAATGATTAATTAAAAACATTAAATATGTTCTCTATCAAAATATAAAAAATAAAATACATACACAATACATGCATTCTCTACCATTCCAACATATGTAAAGAGTGTCCTCCTACCTTACCACATAGCTGGTGGCAGAGGTTTGGATATTCAGATTATTTTGTGGTTGGGCCTGTGGGACACTCATGTGGAAATATGATGTGAGGGCCTCAGGTTTGGCCCCATATTTATGTGCAGGCCCTGGGTGTGAAAAACCCTCTTCCCATTCTTACCTCAGAGCAGCGCTGATTCTTGGTATCCTTCTGCACCTGACACTTATCTAGGGTGCTGCAGTAGTTGAAGCCATGGACCAGCTCCTCAAAGATATCCTGGGTGAAGCTCTGCAAGTACAGTGCCCCGTAGTCGGGCCAAGAGACCTTAGGGTCCTCCCTGGACATTGCCACAAGGGGACATCCCCATTAGAAATTGTGTTCTCTACAGTACAGGCTAAGAGGGGAAGCTGTAAAGACACCCAGCAAGCAGGAAACCAGAAGAAACTCTAGGGCTCGTAATTAACATATAGGTAGTTGAACTTGGTCCCCAGAAATCATCTTCTCCTGCCTGTCAAGACCTGGGGTATGAACATGAGAGATGTGCTAGGCTTTCAACACCTGACATCTTGCTTCTGCTCATGAAGGGCATAGCCCTCGTCCTCTGTCCCCTCTGCCCCCCCTCCCTCTCTCTCTCTCTCTCTCTCTCTCACATACACACACAATGAGGGGCAAGAGGTGTGGGCCTGCTCTGGGCAGGATCAGAGTTGTGGCATGCTCTGTCCAGTGGGCTGCCCTGAGCTGCCTTGTGTTACCTGTGAGCGCCTCCTGCCAAATGACCAACAGCTTCGGAGATGAGGGCTGAGCTGATGTCTACAGTGACATAAAGGTTTCTCACTCTGGGCTTTCTTAAGCCCACATATCCTGAAAATGGGGATACAGCAACAGAACATCTTGTTCTCTAGAATGACTCTGGGCAAGTGAGCTGGAAAGCAGGCCATCTCTAGAATCTGGGCACCTGGTTACCAGAGTTCTAAGTTCTGTTGAAGCCTATCACCAAGGAAGTGAAGTCACTTTTTCAAGATTCCAGTACCTGAGGCCCTCCTTTAAATGAGACCTATCTAGAACCCCTTATTGGTAGTTGACTGCTTATCTTTCTCGTCCAATGTCATCTCCTTAACTGTAAACAATGAGTCAAAAATGCCATAGCCACAACTCCCTGGAAATGCAAGTAGGGTCCTAATTTTGAGGATACAGAACGGAATTCAGCTTTTTTTCTTTGTTTGTTTTACCAGTTATATGTCCTAACTCAATGTGTCTCTCAAGTATTCCATAGTTTCCTAACGTGCACGTTGGGATCAGGCTAGAATATACTTCCTAGGAGCCTCATCGGGTGTAAATGGATAAGATTTATAATATGTGTGGGCTGTTATCCAGTGTATCTGAGGCCCAAAATTAAGTATGGAAGAATTAAAAAAAAAGGTGTGGGATGTGGCATGGAGTACTATTCAAAAGAGACATCAGTGTAGTAATGGAACAGTCACTCTTCCTCTTGGCCTTATTTTAATACGGGTTCTTGATGGGGTAGAATGGTAGTAAAACCAATTGTTTCCTGTTGTATTTAGAATGAGACTCAGTTGTCTCATTTCAATCTATGAAGGGGCAGCCTTCAAAATGGCTCCCCATGCTGACTTGTGGTATATTGTTTTGTAACTGCTAAGTGGCTAGCGACTGGTTTCTGACCAATAGGATACAGCCAATGTGATGGAAACTCATGTCTAAGTTTCAATTTCAAATATTCTTTCACTTCCTAGTTACTTCCTCTCATGTACCATTTCTCTCCTCTTTCCCTTTACCTTTTTCTTTATCCCTGAACCAAAAATCAAGTAGTGTTTTGAGCAGCCATTATATAGAGGCCCACATGGCAGAGAACTGAGGCAGTGTCCAGGCTGAAAGATTCATAGGAACCCAGGCTCTGAGTCCAAATGGCATCCTGAATCATATGAGTCAACTTGGGAGAAAATCTTCTTCCAATGTAGCCTCATTTGAGGCCACAGCTGCACCTTCTGACATACCCTGAGGCTGGGGAACCAAGTTAATATGTGCCTGGTTTCCTCATCCACAAAAAAAATTGTGAGGTATTAAATATATGTGTTTTACAGTGCAAGGTATTGGGACAATGCAGTAACAGAAGAGCAACAGATAACTTTCTACCAGGCCCCAGCACTTCTCCCTGCCCCTCCTCCCTCCCCTTTGCTCTCCTCCTAGTTTCCCTCCAGCCACACTGGCTGCCTTTTTCACCTCCTCTGGACAAACTGGCTTCTGTTAGTGAGTGAAGCAGTGGTAGCTTCTTTCTGACACACTGCACGATGACTTGTTCAAGTCTAGTTCCCTTTTGTCATTCTTTTCCCAGCAATGTCATCCCCAGTGAGGCCTTTCATACCTTCCTATCCAATGACTCTCCAGCTTTCATTCATAGCACACATCATTTGCTCTTTTCTTTCACATGCCTTTGCTTTTGTGCTATTGCCTATCTCTAGACTGTGAGTTCCTGGAAGGCAGGTGGCTCTTGGTATTTTCAGCTCCACACATGGGCCCAACAAGGTACTGGCATCAGGTTAAAAGCTTAGTGCATAGTTAATAAATAAATGACAAGGTCTTGGAGCCCATCTCCCCTTTTAACCACATACACTGAAGAGAGAAATGCTGCTAACAGTTTCAAGTTGTTTCTGGGCAGGAGGACAACCACAATGGCCTGTACATGACTTTTCATGCTCCAGTTCCTCCAGCAGAACACCCTGGGTATCATGGAAGAAGATTCTTGAATTCTGTTCTCCAGCTCTAGCATTATAGCCCCAAGCAGGCATACCACCAAAAAAAGGGATACCTTTATTTGGGTATCCTCAAGGCAGTGGCTTTCCAGAGTCACGTGGGCAAAAGAACAGGACCTTCAGCTTCCAAAGCAAAGGATTTCAGATGCCTCCTTTTACTCTTTTTTCTGTCCACTCCCATGGTGTCCTCTTTACTAATACATCACCCTCACCTCAGCCAGAAGAGTGATTCTGCACCCACCATTGTATATCCAATTAGGACCCTGAAGGTTCAGTGCAGACTGGTCTTGTCCATGGACCCCAGATGCAGTGTACAGTGCTCTGGCATTTTCCCAGAGAGTATAAACAAAGACAAACAGGTGCATAAAAAGGTGCCTGATGTAGCTAACCATCAGAAAGATGCAAACCAAGGTCACATTGATATATCACATCACATCAATTGGAATAGCTATCGTAAAAAAGATAAGAGATAAATGCTAGTGAAGATGTGGAGAAAAGGGGACTTTTGTCCACTATTGGGGGGATAGAAAGTTGGTACACTCACTATGGAAAATAGTATGGAGATTTCTCAAAAAATTAAAAATAGAACATAATCTAGCAATTCCACTTCTGGGAACATATCCATTGCAAACAAAACAATATGTCCAAGAAATCTCTGCATCTCCATGTTCAGAAGGCATTATTTTCAACAGTCAAGACACAGAAAAGTTTTTGAAGTTTGAAGCCAAATGACTTTGAGTCTGGGAGGAAAAGAGACTAAGCTGCTACCAGGGAGACACTGGGACAACCTGAGGGGCCATAGGTGGGTGACTGTGAACTGGGAGAGATACAATGGGCCACGTTGGCACAGAGGGAAGGGATCCCCTTCCGTGGAGAGACAAAGGGAGAAAGAGAGTCTGGGGAGAGACAAAGGGGAAAGAGAGTCTGGGGAAGCTTAAGGCTGTATGTGGACAAGAGATAAACCTCCGATTGGGACAGAGAGGGATCCCATCTCTAACTGTGGGACTTTCTCCAGACTGGAGCTGGCTGCCCTGTTCACACACCTGGGGAGGAGGGGAGCCAACCCCAGGCTTGGTGGCTAGGTCAGGGCGCTGTCTGCAGTAGGAGAAAACGATCCCCTTCCTGAAGGGCTGCAGGATAAGACAAAACCAGCTGGGACCACATATTGGGTGGCATGGAGAGACACTTCCCCAGTATCAGGGTGCACAGAGAGGGGGGTTTGAATCCTAGCCAAGCACTGGGGCACGGGAGTTGGTGGAATGAGGCAGACTGCGTCCTCTGCACCCGTAGCACAGTGAGAACAGCTTGAACAGAGTGATTTGGGACACCAGGTCTGTGGAGAAGAGACTGCGGGGTGGTCGTCATTTTTCTTCCCACCACCAGCAACGTGGGGCCTCAGGGATCAGTTCACAGAGTCCACAGTGGAAGTGGGACCCATCTACACCAAACCACACTCCTCTGTGCCAGGTAACTGTATCTACTGGAGTGCGATAGACACTGAGGAACCAGACAGCCCCCTTCTCCAGACCAGCACTGCTGCATTGCCTGGATTAATTCTCAGACAATTCTTGTTATTTATATTCTTCCTTCCTTTTCTCTTTCAAATCTCTTCCCTCCTCTAGTCTGGTTACTCTGTTTGTTGGTTTGTTTAAGCAGACATTTTTAATCCATTCTCTTGATATATGTTCTACACCTACTTCTTTACTTTCCTTTCTCTGTCTGGAATAATCAAGCCCTTTAATTTCTCTGTCTGGGTAACTTTATCTTTGTTTCTGTTTCCACACCTCCTTCTTTATTCTCAATAAGATACTAGCAAATCGAATTCAATAGCACATAAAAAGAGTTATTCACCATGATCAAGTGGGATTCATTCCTGGGATGCAGGGCTGGTTCAATATTCACAAATCAATCAATGTGATACATCACATTAATACAAGAAAAGATAAGAACCATATGATCCTGTCAATAGATGCAGAAAAAGCATTTGACAAAATACAGCATCCTTTCTTGATTAAAACCCTCAAGAAAGTCGGGAAAGGAGGAACATACTTCAACATCATAAAAGCCATTTATAAAAAGCCCACGGCTAATATCATCTTCAATGGGGAAATACTGAGAGTATTCCCCCTGAGACCAGGAACACGCCAGGGGTGTTCACTCTCACCAGTGTTGTTTAACATAGTGTTGGAAGGCCTAGCATCAGCATTCAGACAACAAAAGGAAATCAAAGGCATCAAAATGGGCAAAGATGAAGTCAAACTTTCACTTTTTGCAGATGACATGATATTATACATGGAAAACCTGATAGGCTCCACCAAAACTCTGCAAAATTGATATACGAATTCAGCAAAGTTGCAGGATACAAAATTAACGTACATAAATCAGTTGCATTCTTATACACTAATAATGAAGCAACAGAAAGACAAATAAAGAAACTGATCCCATTCACAACTGCACCAGGAAGCATAAAACACCTAGGAATAAACCTAACCAAAGATGTAAAAGATGTTTTCAGATGTATGCTGAAAACTATAGAAAGCTTATGAAGGAAAGTGAAGAAGACACACACAGAAAAACATCCCGTGCTCATGAACTGGGAGAATAAATATTGTTAAAATGCCAATACTACCCAAAGCGATCTACACATTCGATGCAATCCCAATCAAAATTGCACCAGCATTCTTCTTGAAGCTAGAACAAACAATCCTAAAATTTGTATGGAACCACCAAAGATTCCAAATAGCCAAAGTAATATTGAAGAAGAAAACCAAAATGGGAGGCATCACAATCCCAGTCTTTAGCCTTTACTACAAAGCTGTAATCATCAAGACAGCATGGTATTGGCACAAAAACAGACACATAGACCAATGGAATAGAATGGAGACTCCAGAATTGGACCCACAAAAGTATGGCCAACTAATCTTTGACAAAGCAAGAAAGAATATCCAATGGAAAAAAGACAGTCTCTTTAACAAATGGTGCTGGGAGAACTGGACGGCAACATGCAGAAGGATGAAACTAGACCACTTTCTTACACCATTCACAAAAATAAACTCAAAATAGATAAAGGACCTGAATGTGAGACAAGAAACCATCAAAACCCTAGAGGAGAAAGCAGGAAAAAACCTCTCTGACCTCAGCCGCAGCAATTTCTTACTAGGCACATCTCCAGAAACAAGGGAACTAAAAGCAAAAATGAACTATTGGGACTTCATGAAGATAAAAACTTCTACATTGCAAAGGAAACAATCAACAAAACTAAAGGGCAAGTGATGGAGTGGGAGAAGATATTTGCAAATGACATATCGGATAAAGGGCTAGTGTCCAAAATCTATAAAGAACTCACCGGGGCGCCTGGGTGGCTCAGTCAGTTATGCAACTGACTTCGGCTCAGGTCATGATCTCACGGTTCGTGGGTTCAAGCCCCGCATCAGGCTCTGTGCTGACAGCTCGGAGCCTGGAGCCTGCTTCAGATTCTGTGTCTCCCTCTCTCTCGGCCCCTCCCCCACTTGTGCTCTGTCTCTCTCTCTCTCTCTCTCAAAAATAAATAAAATGTAAAAAAAAAAAAAAAAAAAGAACTCACCAAACTCCACACCTGAAAAACAGGTGCTTTCCAAAGAAAGCATCCCAATGTCCAATAGACACATGAAATGATGCTCGACATCACTCCTCATGAGGGAAATACAAATAAAAACCGCACTGAGATACCACTTCATGCTGGTCAGAGTGGCTAAAATGACCAAATCAGGAGACTATAGATGCTGGTGAGGATGTAGAGAAACGGGAACCCTCTTGCACTGTTGATTGGAATGACAACTGGTGCAGCTGCCCTGGAAAACAGCGTGGAGGTTCCTCAAAAAATTAAAAATAGACTTACCCTATGACCCAGCAATAGCACTGCTAGGAATTTACCCAAGGGATACAGGAGTGCTGGCGCATAGGGGCACATGTACCTCAGTGTTTATAGCAAAACTTTCAACAATAACTAAATTATGGTAAGAGCCTAAATGCCCATCAACTGATGAATGGATAAAGAAGATGTGGTTTTTGTATACAGTGGAATACTACTTGACAATGAAAAAGAATGAAATCTGGCCACTTGCAACAACATAGATGGAACTGGAGGGTATTATACTAAGTGAAATAAGTCAGTCAAAGACAGATACCATATAATTTCACTCATATGTGGATATTGAGAAACTTATCAGAAGACCATGGGGGAGGGGAAAGGGGAAAACGTTACAGAGAGGGAGGGAGGAAAACCATAAGAAACTCTTAAATACTGAGAACAAACTGAGGGTTGATGGTGAGTGGGGGGTAGGGGAAAGTGGGTGATAGCATTGAAGAGAGCACTTCTTGGGATGAGCACTGGGTGTTGTATGGAAACCAATTTGACAATAAATTATATTAAAAAATAAAGAAACAAAACAAGCAAAGCAGAAAGAAACCCACAAAAAACAGATTTTTAAATACAAAAAACAACAGAGGGGAGGTTGGTGGGAGGATGGGTGAAGTTGATAAAGGGATCAAGAGCTCCAGATTTCCAGTTACAAAATAAATAAATCACAGACATGAAAAGTATAGCACAGGCAAGATAGTCAATAAGATAGTTGTAACGTTGTTTGGTGACAGATGGTGACTGCACTTATCGTGGTGATCACCAAGTATATAATTATACAGACTTGTTGAACCTGAAACTAATATAACACTGTATGCTCATTATACCACAATGTATAGTGAATATCACACTAAAACAATCTTAGTTTACTCACTGTTATTTTTAATTGATTGAATCTTTTACCGCCCTGTTAATATAGGTTACGCAAATGGATTGATTTTTAATGTTTTTTTTTAATTTATTTTTGAGTGAGAGAACATGAGTGGGATAAGGGCAGAGAGAGTTGGAGGGGGGGGGTACAGAGGTTCTAAAGTGGGTTCCTCACTGACAGCAACAAGCCCAATGCAGGGCTCTAACTCATGAAGCATGAGATCATGACCTGAGCTAAAGTTGTATGCTCAACTGACTGAGCCATCCAGGCACCACTGGATTGATTTTTTAATACACATGATCATGTACTGACTGCAGATCTACAGATTCTCCTATTTTAAGTTTTGTTTAGGTGTTGTTACTTCAACCAAGTCAACCTCTCTGACTTTTATAATTCCTATCAAAACACATCCAGATACATTTTTAATTCCATCAATGTTTAGTTAATTATAACATTTGACTATTTACCATTTGATTATTCTGTTTTGTGAAGATTATCATAACTAATAATATGCACCAGGTAGGTTCTAAGTATATATTATTGGAAAATAAAAAGTGTCAAAACATTGTATTATTTTGAATTATAGAAACCTAATTTGATTCAGCTCTTTAGGAACACGGTGTCTACCTAACAGGCGCTACAACCTTAGAATCATCCCACTCCTTGTATGAAATAGAAAGGATTTGCTTAGAACTACTTACAAGTAACAGTCAGATGGAAGCCATTTAGTGCCTCTGGTCATTCGGGTGGGAACAGAAAGCAGGGATTCCACTCAAATTTCTGCTTTCAAAGCAAGACTTTTGTTATTTCTGTGGCTGGATAAAGAAATAGAAAAGAGAGGCTATGGAAAGTGAACAAAAGCCCAGTTTGTGTGACGATAACATCCTCTTCTCCTCTTCAACTTCTGGTAGTTTCCACCTTTCCATTATCTCTTAATCTATACAGAGAAAGATTTCTTTTCAGGCAGCCATTCAGAAAATTACAAGGCAATGTTCCCAATGTCTACTGAAGCCAGGAGTGACCAGATGAAATTCAGGTCAGTTTTTTGTGGTCAGAAGCATGTTGTGGGACTTTGGGGAGGCTGCTCAAACAGAAATGACACAGCTGGGAGGGCCTGCTTTGCTCTCCTTCTACTCTCCTGCCTGATGTCTGAAATGAAGACAGGGTGGTTGATCCAGCCTGAAGCTCCAACTGCCATCCTGGTCCGTGGACAGCCCTGATGATAGGGACCACATGCTAAGATGTTGGAGCAAAAAGACAGATAATGTAAGAACTGCCATAGTGGTAATTTCAAGATTAAGTTGCATAACCTTCCTTTAGGATTTTGTTGTTGTTGTTTCCTAATGAAAAAGGAGTATCTCTCTCCTGGGTGACCTTGGACAAGAGAGGTCACTTCTCTGGGACATATTCCCCTGTGCATAGTGGCAGAGATAAGAGTGAAGGCAGATTGGATAATTCTCATATCTGATGCTTTTACATGGCCAACATCTATGTTATTTTCTAATAGAAAGAGAAAGAATGTCATTGGACGAGGAGGGGGCAAGGGCACTGAGACTTACTTCATGACCAAAGGGATGGATATGCTGTCTATGCATGCACAACATGCCTAATCTCTCCTCAGAAGGGCACCTGGCTTTTGTTGTCTACCAGTCTTGAAATGAGGCCTTGTTGACTAGTGGCTTGTCCCCTAATGCACCCCTGTGATAATAAGCATTCTGTACCTATGCTTACCTGAGCAGCGCCCCACACTCACACCCCATTCAGTACTAATTGAGCATGAAAACTTACCCTGGCTGATCACTTGCTTATGCTGTTCCACATCTTAAATCCTGATGTACAATTGGGAAATTGTGGCCCAGAAAGAAGTAGGTACTGACTCATCCCACAGGAGGTTATCTGAAGATTAGGCCAAGCTCCAGCTTCCTTGGTCAAGTCTCAACCCTTCCCTTCAGGTTTATTTTAGAAATGAGAGACCCTAAGATCCTAGGAACCCTGCCCACTGCCTCCCCATATGGGGTTATTTTCATCCCTGCATCCTCACATGTACACAGGCACAAGAGCTCATATTGACTTCTCAAGTGAGGACCATGAAGGTACAATCAAAGAAGAGTAGAAACCAGGTAAGTGACATGAGGCAGAGGATAAGGAGCATGAAAGCAGCTCTTCCATGGAACAGGGGTATCCATTCTCCTGGCTTCATGCTTGGGAGCTCAAAAATGGGGAGGGGATCCCTACACTTCTAGATTTCTACCTAGTTCAGGGCTGTCCCTGGCGCAGCCTGAAGAAGTCAGGACTGGGGTCTTGTCTTCCACATCTGTGGATACCTGGAGCTAAGATGAGACCATCTTGCCTTGGGTAGACTGGGTATATGATAAAAAGTTCAGTGTCCTCCTATATAAAGTAACTTCCTGTTGGTGACTGTAAGGATTTCATATGCTCATAAAGTTCCTAATGGCCTTGGATCTCCAGTGATGACTCACTGTGCACTGAGAACCTGAGAAAATGATTTACACTCCTTGACCATCCTTTAGAACTGACAGAGGCTTCAGGGATTGTGTGGATAAGAGCTTGGGATAAAGAAGAATATGCCAGAGTACTGTGCACTCATACCAGTGTCTAAGGACAAGATCAGTGCTTGTTGTACCCTCAGAGTTCTCATCTGGAAGTTAGGATGTCTCACAAGTAAAGAGGGCATTGTGGGGGTGGATAGGAATCAGAGAGCAAGGGAGGTTCTTGATGTCCCTCTCACAGCCCTGGAAGTTTTCAGGTCCTGCTCCTTTACCCTAGGGGTCTGAATAGTCTCTGTTATGCAGACACTCAAATAAAGATGCCTGTTTTTGGTTGCGTTTCTGCCTGGGATGCAGTGCTGGTGCTGACCTCCAGGAGGAAGGCAGGCTCATGTCTTTTATGTCCACTGAGTTTTGGGGCAGTTTTTTCCTTTATTGTTTTCTGTGGTGTTTTTTTTTTGTTGTTGTTGTTCAGTTTTGTGGAGATATATAACATACAACATTCTATAAGTTATTAATGCTATGTGATATATTTGAAAGGTGCTAAGGTACTAAATCCTAAAATATAACAAAGGAAAATGTATATATTTATTTTTGGTGGTGGATGTTAACTAAAGTTATTGTGGTAGCCATTACACAATATGTTTATGCCAAGTCATTATGTTATACACCTTAAACTTCTAGAGCCCACTGTGCCTTTAGGCAGAGGTCTTTTTGGCTGTCTCTCCCCACCCCCTGCCTCAGAAACAACTTGCATCTCCCTTTATCAGCAGTGTTCACCTCCACTATTTGAGTTTGTTAAAAGTAGAAAGAGGGGCACAAGATCTTCCCATATGTTCATTCAACAACTCTGTGCCAAACCCTCACCCTGTGCCAGGAATCCTAGTGGGCCCAAGTGAGGGGTTGAACGTAACCCAGTTGTCCCTGCTTGCCAGGAGGTCACAGTCTGAAGTGGAGATAGATAAGAGCACAAAAGCAAAGATATGTGAAGGAAAAGAGAAAGTGGTGTAGTGCAAACACTGCAGGGTGCAATGAAGGAGGGTTGGGGAGGGCAGTCTTAAAGTGTCACTAGGAGAATCTTGCTAGAACCAGAATGACAAGAGGGAGCCACCCTGAAGAAGTCTCGGAGCAGTGTGTCAGAGAGAAGCCACAATGGGTGCTGAGACTCACAGCCAGAAGTTGGTTTGACCAAAGGAGTGTAGAAAGTTGGCCAGGAGAGAACCTGGCAGGAGAGAGGAGGGAAAGGAAAGCATGGCAGGACCTCATTCTGGGCCTGGTAGGCTGTTATAGTCTCCTTTCTGACTACATTGCCCCAAAACATTGCATTTTAAGACTACATATATTTTAATAACTCACAATTTGTGCGGACCAGTGATCTAGGTATGGCTTAGCTCAGTGTCTCTGCCTCGATGTAGCTCACAGGCTGGCGCTTCAGCCTCAGCTGAGGCTCCACTGGTGGAGGATTTGTTCTCAGTATCACTCAAAGGATATAGGATGCAGTTTGGACAGACAGTCCAAGTTCCTTTCTGTCTGTTGGCCTTGGCACTCTGTTGGTTCCCTCCTATGTGGGCCTCTACACAGAGCAGCTCCAAACATTGGGTTTGATTCCCCAACTTGAGGGAAATGACGGCGAGATAGTGATAAAAACATAGATAGAGATGAAGAGGAAGAACACATGGGAGGGAGTAAGAAGGGAGATAATTTTTTGTAATTAAAATTTAGAATGACCTCCCATCACTCTGGCTGTATTTTGTTAATCAGAAGCCTATTTCTAAACACTCAAGGGATGTGTATACCATGGGTGGGGATCACTGAAAGCCATTGTGGAGGCAGCTCACCTCATAGGCTAAGATGATATGCGTGGGTCTCATCCTAAGTATAACAGGAAACAATTCAACAGGTTTATGCCAGAGGATGACAATATCTGAATTTGCATTATTTAAAACCCCTCATGGTGCTCATTTGAAAAATGAGCCAAGTGGGAATTTATCCCAATGTCACATTGCTATAACCAAGGACTGTTTTGAGTAATAGTACAAACCCTTCTTGTAATTCTTCAATGGCTCAGTTTGTGCCTTAATACACGTGGCACCATCCCATAGGTGTTCTAGATATTACTTCAGATACACCTGATGAGGTCCCTAGAAAGTAAACTCTAGCCTGATCCCCACTGTGCAAGCTTGGACACGTAGAAAGGACCTAAGAAACACAGAGATTTTCCCAGGAAACAGAACTGGTAAGAAAAAGGTCTGAATGTAGCTCTGGCTCCTCAAAGCTAGGACCCTCATTACATTTTCAGAAAGCTGTGAAAGGGATGATTAGGCTAATTTTGAATGGTCAAGGTGTTAACATGGGGGAGGAGGGTGAGTCGTCAACAGCCCACAGGTGAATTTGAAGGAAGGTGATTGAAGGAAGGGGCATTGGTAATGGCATCTTTAAAAAGTGACCCTACTACCTTTCATAGACGTGAACAGAAGTCAGAATTGTGGTAACCAAACACTCACAATCTACAGACAACCCCCCTATCCACCTTACTTGAGCGGAAACACTGAGAAAAGCAAGACGCTGCAATGTCTTATCCCTAGTTTCAGAGGGTCTGGGCTCAGGGAAGCCCTGAGGGAGAATCTTTTTTTCACTGTAGACCTTGGTTCAGCCATCATCCCTGATGCCTCTAGGCATTTGGAAGGAAGCGCCAAAAGGTAACACAGAATATTAGCCCAAGACAGAATTGTGATCTCAGGCCAGAACAGAATTGTGATCTCATCTGGGCTTCCCCACACCCCTTTCCCCACATCACATATGTCTGTTGAGGAGAGAGAAGGCAGGCGATGAGAGGAGGGAACTTCCTGGACAGGAGGAAGCGGTTAGGTATTGGAAGCCTGCTGCATTTGTCATTCATAGTCATAGCTGGTGCATGAGAAGGTGAGTTCCTCTACCCATACATTAATCATGAACCCTAGAGGTTTCATCTTGTTCCCTCCCTGACTAGAGATTTTTGTGGATGCATGATTGTGCCTGAACTGGGGAACAGATTTTCTCTTGGGGGTATCCCCACAGTGGTATAGTCCAGACATGTCCTTGATTCCTGGCCCAGCTACCATGCACCGTCTTTGCAGACTTCACTAGGAGAGCACTGAGGTGCTACCTGATAGGTTCCACTAGTATATCTCCTTAGAGATAGGTCAACAACACTATCAGAGCTGGTCTGTGGTGAAAAAAAAAGCAGAATGGCTTTGACACACAGGATTCCAAGATGATTGGGGCAGGATCAGAGCTCAGATTCAAATCTGGAGACTTTCCTGGGACTCTCCCAGGGCTTTCCCACTGAGCATCTCACACGCCCACTGCCAAAGCAATCTGGACCTCCCCAAGTAAACCACCAGCTGTGTGGTAGAGTAGAAATACATTTTTCACATATTTGTTGCAAAAGTAGGAAAAATTATGTTATCTTTGTGTTTTGTTACTGTTTCCATTGTTTTAATTGCCCACCAAAGTATCCAGGCCATCAAATGTCCTTGTAGGCTTTGTTCAAGTCTTACAAATTCTCACACATGATATGATATTTTATATAAAATAGAAGGTTAGGATAATTGTATTTTATACATTTCTCTACAACTCATCATCTCACAGAACAAATCAAATCATTGTAGGCCCACCAGGTCAGGAGCTATGGTCTTACTCATTTTCATAATATCCTTCAAGGGAGTTCATTTGCCAGTGATTCAGCATTTCAGTGTTCTTGGACCTTGACACAATTCAGTTCTGCTGCCATTTCAGCAGTGCTGCAGGGTCCATCTTCACAGTGTCCTAACAGACTGTATTAGTTTGCTAACTTAAAACCACAGATTGAGTGGAAGGCCTCTGATACCTGCTGGCTAGATTCTAGGCTATGTTTTTTGCAGAGCTCCACTCAGGACACTGTCAAGGAGCTAGACAATGTGTTTAACTACTCCATCTCCCTAGACAAGAGGCACTTGCATCAGGACACCAACAATGGCCAACAGTGGTATGGGTAACTCAACACAGAGTGGTCCCCACACCCAGGGCCCCAAGATTACTGAGATGGACCCAGAATGAAAACTCAAAACTAAGAAATTGTAGGGCCTTCGAGGAATGTGGATTCTGTGTATCATTCCAATCCATTTCAGGAGTTGATAAAGATGCAGTCATTTAGTAGGAATATCATGCAGCTTATTCTTTGGAAATGTCTCAGTTCTGACCTGCATTATCTTGAGCAGCCATTTAAAATCCCTACGCCTCTGTTTCTCAATTTCTAAGGTGAAGTTTGTTGATAACTCACTGGAATACGTCACTTAATACAAGGAGGTGCTATGGTTTTCAGCAAAAAAATGCCTTGAATGTACCAATTTTTTATCATTCCCACAAAATAAAAATGTAGTTTCAGAGCCTAGAACCTTTCCTGGCATAGGCACTCAGATTCCTCCTCTTGCACAAGTTCATGAGGTGATGGGAGTTTACGGTCTGAGCTCCAAAGATCTTTCCAGTGGCTCTTGGTGAAACCACTGACCATATTTTCCTCATGTCTACTTGTTGTGAAAAGGAGTCAACCCTGTGCCTAAATGAGGCATGATGTGGACATTACAGGCAGGCACAGTGGTGTTTGAATACCTGGCTCCAGTTTAACCATGCAGAAACATCTCCTACATCACCACATTCCTGGACCCCTGTCATTACTCCAACACCATCTAACATATCCTGGACCATCTATTTAACAGGTGAGTGTGTGGTTCCGAGATAGAATTACAGTGAGTCTTCTGCTTACTGTGGTTCTGGGAAATGTCACTGCACCTCTCTGAGTTTCACTTCCTTCTTTTGAAAAGTGAGGTGGGAAGAGAATGAACATCATAGGGTTAGTGTAGGAAATCATGGGATAAGTCATAAGGGGTCCTTACCTGGCTCCTGGGTATGCAGAAGGGTCTTCTTCATGTTTATTATTTATTTCTCCCCAATGAAGAAGCTCCGTTTCACCCCTTGGTGTCCTGTGGCTTTTCTGAAATCAGAAAAGTACATGGAGAGACACCTGTTTTCCCATTTGCAAAGAAGTTTTTAGATTCCATCCAGCTAGTACTGGATCTTGACCTTGTGTTGGTCAGATTAGGCATCTCTGGGGATAGGAAAAGGAATGCCAGCCCACTGAGATATCTAGGAAGGTTGTGGTTTGGGCTCATTTTTTACATAATATATGTAAAACAGCTACTACATGCAGGCACTTCCACAGACGTTCAAACAATTCAATAAATGGAGCAGACTCCATTTCTAGTCTGAAAGTCAGTCCAATTCTAGTCTGAAAGTCAGTCACAATATACATCATAAGCAGTCATGACCATCGTGTATTAGATGTGATGCCTCCATGGCCTTCTCTAGATATGAGTGCATCTTCCCATCTTCAAACTGGGATGGCGAAACATAGGACCAACTAAAAAGGGACTGCTCTTTCAACTTAGAAAGATGACCTAATGTCTCCACAAGACACAGTGGAATGGTATACGGTCTGTGCTTGGGGAGTAACTGACAGTACTCTGATCTAACATGTTTGATTACCATGGTGGCTGAGATATTAGGGATGCTGCTGCATGAGCAAGTAAGTCAGCTGTTAATGGGGTCCTTGGCCCCTGGGAAGCAGAGGGGAGGCTTAGTTGAGTCAGGCCCTGACAGACCCTGACAGACCCGTCCTTTCCATAGCCCCATCTTGCTCTGCCTGCTCCTCTCCATATCCACTTCTCCTCACTACCACAACTGTGACCCAGAATAGTAGGTGTGGTGAGCAGCCATCTCACAAATAGGCCTCAAACTTCAATCCTGATGCTCATTTGCATAGAGGATGTGGTACGTTATGCCCAGGCCCTTCAGGAGATGACTGTCAGTGGGAAGACAAGACTCAAATAGGATCAACATTAGACCCGCTCCATGACTAGGACTTTCATGGCAAGGACTCCCACAAAGTGGTTGGGAGTGGGGTTGGGGACATCTTTTCGTCCCCAGACACAAAGTAGAGGGCTGTGGAAGTATGGTGTGAAATGAAAATACAAGCCTCAGACTCTACACATGACTCCCCCTAGCACCATCTCTCCCTTCTTGGGTACCTGGTCACATCAACACTTCCAGGATGACTGGTGACTCCTGCCACTGTCCTTGGTTAAAACTAAAGGTGGCATATTCACAAGTCAATCTGACTTGCTTAGATCTGAAGTACCACGACTCCCTCTTCATGGTACAATTGGACCACCTAGTGCCTATTGAGACAAACCAACAGGGTAGGGGGAACGGCCGTCTGGTAAAACTATGTATTGTGCAGTTCATGTGCTGGGTCTTGTTTAAGAGAAAGTGAGATTTTTTTCCCCCTGTTGTTGGAAAGACACATGGAAAGTCAGTTATATGTTAGAACCTTCCTCTTTGTCCTGCTCCAGTGCCAGATCCAGAGTTACAGCAAGCTGCAGAGCTAGAACAAGGGCTGACTCTGAGTTTAGAGCTTGCTCCAGCTCTATTTCTACTACCAGCCCTAGTGCTTGAGCCAGAATTTACACCATCAACCATTCCAGTGCTGGTGCAAAAACAAATATCTCCAGGATGAATGCCTGGTACTGAGCTGAAGTCACCTAGACTATCAGCTATAGTCAAAATTCCATCTCTGCCTCCTAAAGGTAGAATCAGCTCTAACCCCAGAGGCCTCCTGGCCCTGGTTTGTGTCCAGAAAGAACTGACCAATTAAGGAGAAGCCTGACCTCATGGCCTTCCCTCCCCAGCTGGTGGCAGAGCAGTTAAGGATGCGGTGAACAGCTAGGTTCTCAGGGAGAGGCGGAGAAGGCCTTCCCTCTGCCTTCAGCTATCCCAGATATTCCTGGCTTTAATCTGCATTCTGATGAACGGGGTTCAAATCCCAGCTCCACCACTGGCCCTTTATATGACAAACGTAACTTTCTTAACCTCCAAGCCTTTGCTGTCTACTTCTATCAGTAGAGATGGAAACTAATAGCACCTGTTGCACAGAGTGGCTGTGAAGATTAAATGAGGTAGAACACATAGAAATCCAGGCAGGACCTGTCCCAACTGGTGGCCACCCATCTGCCCAGTAGGCTCAGCAGCCTTACTACTTCTTAGATACCTGATATACACATAATTACAAGGAAGTACAGGCCATGGTTCTAGCTGTCACAGGGGAATGTGCAGACCAATAAAGAGTGCAGAGGGTGATCAGATTGGGTGAAAGATGCCCCCTTGGGAAGAGTCAACATGAGCCACCTTCTTAGGTCTTGGAGTTAGTGAAGATGGGGTGAGTGCAAATGCCTTCTTTCCCCACCAGTATTGGGTCCTGGGTCATCCCATGCTGTGTGCCCTCAGTGGGCAGAGAAAAAAAACTAGGACTTCCACAGGACTTAGGCAATATCCTCAACTCCCTGAGGATCCAAAGTTCCAATTATGACCAGAGACCTGTGTCAGGGACAGTTGATGACCACAGCTGCTGAGCTGTGCTATGGCTGCACCAGATGACATTCTCCTTGCTCTAGGAGCTTTTTAAAAAGGTCATGCCCAGTCATCTTCCCCAGAGCAACAAGCTTGTCCATGAGTACCTGACACCCACTGTCTGGGCCACTCACAGCCATTTCTAAAGTGTGACCAACTGCGTCATCACCACCAGCTTTGAGGACCTAAGATGACAGTCCAGGCCAGTGGACCATTGGATCCAGGTGGCCCAGGAAAATAATTTAAGGCTTAGTGGAGTCCCTCCATAGAGTTGTGGGAACTTCCCCTTCACACTTCAGTTCTCAGGATTGAAGTCTATGGTTTGAGCTCCTACAGTACCTCGTCACTTCCTACCAGGGCACACTGACCTTGACTCACATGTCCTAGTGGTGGGATGCTCACTTCCTACCTAGCTCCTTTCTTAGGTCGAACTAAAATTCTCCTCCCTAGAAGTATTACTCTTTGGGCCCTAAATGTGCACTTCTAGGCTCCCTGACCATTTGGCTCATTCAGGAGCAGAGATTTAAACTGACAGGACTGAAGTTAGAGCAACTAGGGCTTCAGCACCCCATCTGGAAGCCCATTCTCTTCCCTCCTGAGGAGTGTCAAATCCTGCATAACTCTTTACTGCATGCCATTCTCTCTTCTCTGCAGAGTGGTGTAACTCATGGGTGTAAGTTTTCAGGTGTGGAGGCCTTTCCCCAAGGAAGACCAGTGTTAATTAGGGATCTTCCATATGTCTGCTATTGGCACCTCAGTCAGCTGGGACCTCCTGGGAGACAACAACTCTTGGAACAGTACCTGGGCTAGTAGGCAGGGTCTCTACATCTCCATGGGTCCTTAGCTCACCACTTTTGCTTCAGAAATCAGTTTCATTAAATGTCACCTTGGGTTAGGCCAACTGGAGATTTTCAAGTGTTTACAGCAACAGAACTCCATGCCCAGTTGGAACACAAACTGGTCAAAACTGAGATTCTCAATAGAAATTCGAATACAGGCCCCAGGTGGCCACCATGACAGCTCCCTCCCCAGGCCCATGGAGACTTCCATTCTCAGAAGAAGCCAGTGGGAAATAAATAAATTTAAATTCCCCATATTATTATTAAATTTGTCCTTCTTTCTTTCTCCTCCTCTCCCAGGGAGAATTGCCAAAAACTTCAGGAGCTGTATATCCAAGACTATTCACTGAGCAGGGAACTGATGATCAAGGTAGACTGGAGGATGGAGATCTGGAGAGAGAGGAGGGCTGAGAGGGAAGGGGGACTGGGCAGGATGTGGTTTGTTCATTTCTCACTTAACATTTCTTTGAAAAATTAGGCTTTCTGGGTTAATAGGAAGATGGATGTTTGGCCTATGGGCAGGTGGGGTCAGTCTATGGGCAGAAAACACTGGTCATGGAATATAATGGTGGTGGATGGGCTGTTCAGGGTGGTGGGATGCTGAGATGGCAGAATTAGTAAGTGTGTGGCTTCCATGCAACTATATCCTGCTGGCACTTACCTTCCTCTAAACCACTAGGTGGTTGGGGTATCTGGGGTTACCTTTCTTCCTTAAACCAGCCCAATCTGTCCATAGGAAGTCAGGTCCCTTCTCATCCTTCTGTCTTCACCACATCTCCAGTGGAGGGCACCATGCTTGCCCTAGGATTGGGCACTTCAGGGGAATACCATGTGCCAGGTGGACAAACAGTGTACCAGAATACCTGGACTAGGGACAGATGTGAGTGCATTCTGCAACTCCTCACTGTGCCTCTATAACCATCATTTCTCATCTACCACAGTCAGGTTTCTCACCTGAGTGCCTAGTTGGCAAAGACGTATCCTCCAAATGTCTTATGAAAACTGTCTGGAGAACTGATAGGTTCTTTCTTAGTGGACCTTTCCTGAATGGATATCAGAAGCATTATGTAAATGAGGAAGCAAGTGTCCTCTCACCTCCTACCCTGTTAATCAGGGATGGCACCTCTGATTGAGTGAAGAAAAAATTCTGTGCATGGGGATGTTTTGAGGGGCTCCTTATGGAGGTGAAGCCTTTAGCATACCTTGGTTCCAGCCTGGGTGTCAGAGACTCCAGTGGAGCTGGGACAGGGAGGTGCTAAACAAACAAGTTCCTAAGACACCCCATCACCTCAATCAGTGGCTTGGCTTAGGACAGGATGCAAGTCAGTGGTGGGGTTGGGGGTGGGATGAAGGTTGCTGGCTCATGGCCTCTAACTGGGAAAGGCAAGTGGCTTTTCCTCCGTAGGCCCCTGAGCAAGTCACTGCCCTTCACTGGGCCTCTGTCTCATCTGGGAAATTGAGGGATGATGATTCTATGGCAAAGGCCTCATGGAGTGTAAGGTTCAAGGAAGCAATATGTGGAGATTTCTGCCCTGCTCCAACTGGAGGTGTAAAGACCAGAACACTAATGACAGAAACATGACACTGAGTCCTCAGGAAACTCTGTGATATAGGTGTAGTTCTTCTCAGACCCTCCAGATAAGGAAGCATGTCAGGGAAGCCAATCTGCTGACCCAAAGTTAACAAAGTGAATGTTGGAACTGGGATTGATTGAGACTCAGACCATACTGGAGGACTGAGTAGCACTGGGACCAGGTGACTTGGATCAGATGTCCAGGGTTTAAGGTCGGGGGTGTAGGGGGGAAATGGGGTAATGGTGGCTTCAATGAACTTGTCTTTAACCCTGGCAGGAAAGGCTCTTCACATTTGCTGCCCAGGTGGTAACCCCCCCAGACAGACTGGAGAGGCAGCAGCAGCAGGTGAGTGTGCTTGTAAGGAGGGGCTCCAGGGTCACAGAGTAGGGGGTTCTCCCTACCAGCTGAAGGCCTCCAAATAAACAGAGGAAGGGGCTGGACAATGGAGGACACTCTGGAAATGGGTGAGCCTATGAGCTGATCAAAGAGGACCAGGATTTTGAAGTTTGGGAACCAAGAACCCCTATACTGATCCCTGAGCCCTCAGTACTTGGCAAACCTCCCCTCATGAAAGGCCACCTTTATGAGCTGGAATTTCATGACCATCTTAGGGATGAGGGAGGGAAAGTCCCTGTGAAACACTGGTCCTCGTTCCTCAGGATGCTGAAGCAGCAGAATTGCCTGACTGCAAAGCTGTAGGAGGTTTTGACTGAGCAGGGGTTAGCCTCTCCACTCAGATGGTGCCCATCTGGGGAGAGTGAAGTCAGGCCTCTCCTCCTCTAGATGCCCACAAGTAGTGGAGCAGTCCTCAGTAGTGGAGCATGAGGCCTCAGCCTTCCTCTCTGTCATCAGAAAGGGCTGGGCTACTAGGTGCCTGAGCCTGCCCCAGTGTTTTGACTTCTTTTGAGCCCAGAGCCCAGCTTAGGGCCAACTTCTGTTTTCTGTGTGTTTGACCCCTTTATGGGACCTGACCTTAGTGCAATATGATGACCAGTGGGCACAAGGGGGTAGTAACTGTTGGGGGCAAGGATGGAGAGTGTCTTTCTGGTCGACTCTGGCTGTCCGTCTCCCAGGGGAATGAGATCAACCTTCAGAAAAGGAACAGAGGTGAGCAATTGTACTCACTGTGGGAGTGGGTAAGGGAGTGGAAATAAGAAATGACCTTGGGCAGCACACTCTCTGCCTCCACCCCCTTCTTCTTACATTTACTTGGAGAATTTGAGGACAGAGAAGTGGGAAACCCATCCATTTTGTGGGTGGGGGTAGGGCAATGGCATCAAGGAAAACTTCCTGGAGGAGGGACTCTTTATAATGCATCTATGAGGACAGGCAAGACCTGCATGTGATTCAAGGAAATGAGGGTTCTAGTGTATGCAAAGACCCAAGACTGGTTCCTTGCCCTACTCCTCACCTCCCACAAGTCCCCTGCAGCATCCCCTGCCCAGGCCCTCTCTGCATCCTGTCCTTCCCTCTGGCATCCCAGGAATACAAAATAATGATGGAGATCTTGCTGCTCCAGGTAGCTGCAAATCCTTACAACTTTGAGCCAGAGGAACAATCCAGGGTCTGGTTCAGGGATATGAAGTGGCTCAGCACTCCCAAGGCAGAAACAAATGAAGTGCTGTTGGCTGACTGAGCACTCAGAACAGGACATGGAGCACAGAGTGAAGGGGGATGGTGATCTTATGGCAGCCACCAGGTCCTGAACACAAAGCCCAGTACCCGTAACCAGCCACTCTACTGAGACCAAGTAAGGCCTTTTCCTCAGCAACGGGGTACACCTGGGACATTCAGCGTTCCTTGGGACTCTTACTTCCATTCTGATAAGAAGGACTTTGTGAGCCTTGTTTTTTTTTTTTCCCCTGAAGGCCACTAGGAAGGGGCTGACACCCTCTCCCACCACCAGTCTCTCTCACTCAGCCCTCTTCCCCAGTGCCTATTAACCTATTGGGAGGGGGAATATTTTTTTTGTTGTTACAAATAGTAAATAGGTTTGAATATTATATAAAATCCTGTTCCTGTTACAACTTGGGGGTTGCGGTTTGGTTCTTTCATTTCCTGTGCTCTTTTAAATGACAGATTCTCACATTCCTCCCTGAATTAAGAGTCATCAGCTTATTGTATGGGGGAGAATAGAGAATGGCTAGCCCCCCTCCCTGGAAACTGAAGGAGATCCCCAAGCACCCCTTATTCAGAAATTATATTTATTTCAGTATCAGAAAGGAGGATAGACAGCTTCTTGGAACTGATGGGATTGAGAGATTCAAGATACTTTCACAGGTATAGCAATGGCCATTGATATTTGACTGTCTTTAACACTTGGCAGGACCATGTCTTAGGCCAGGAGAATTGCTGTCTTTATACCTTTGTGGGGAGAAAGAGGAACACTTTTAGCTTGTCTTGACATTTCTTTTGACCAAATATTAGGAACTTGTACTTTTCTAGTTCAATCTCTGGAAATTCATTAGCTCTAAGGGTAATGTAAAAGAGCTTAAAATGGGAGTGGCTTAGTGGTTCAGTCAGTTAAGGTTCCCACTTTGGCTCAGGTCATGATTTTATGGTTAGTGAGTTCAAGCCCTGCATTAGGCTCTGCACTGATATCCCAGAGCCTGGAGCCTGCTTTGGATTCTGTGTCTCCCTCTCTCTCTGCCCCTCTTCTGTTTGCTCTATCTCTCTCTCAAAGGTAAATAAGCAGTTTTTAAAAATCTTTTTTTTAATTTTTTTATGTTCATTTTTGAGAGAGAGAGAGAGACAGAGTGCAAGTGGGGGAGGGGCGGAGAGAGGGAGACAGAACCCAAAGCAGGCTCCAGGCTCTGAGCTGTCAGCACAGAGCCCGATGCGGGGCTGGAACCCATGAACCATGAGATCATGACCTGAGCCGAAGTCGGACGCTTAACCAATTGAGCCACTAAGGCACCCCTAAAAAATCTTTTTTTTTTGAAAGCTCAAAATGTGCATATGGAAAGGACAAGCCCAAGAGAAGAATTTACAAATGGAATGAGGGCATGCAAGACTTTCCATCCTCAGGGCTCCTTTAGAGGCTCTGTGATCAACTTGAATCATCCTGGGATCCTTGTTCACAACCTCTGATTTCCTTTTCCTGCTTTCATCTCCAGGGGGAAAAGATTTGTGCAGCTTTTAAGGCTACAGCTATACATCTTCTCTTGAGCATTACTGCTTTTTGTGAACTAGGATTTCCTTTACTTCCATATAAAATTTTTTTAGTGCAAAAATTCCCTAGAAGGCCCCCAGCCTCTCAATCAAGTATGTCTCCACCTCCCTGGATAGTCCTGACTAATCAAGTGAGATCTGGTTTGTGAGGATAATAGATCACCATCTTGGCTGGTGAGGACCCGCACTCTCATTTGCTGTCCAAGGAGTCTCTGGGGCCATGTGGTTTGGAGTTCCATGGTCTAAGACAGTCACCAGTTACACACTCAGTCATGTCATTAATGGCTTATCCTAAACGGGCAATGAGGCTTGAGCCCACAAAGTTTGGTGCCCTTGGGTATCTGTGTTCTTTTCCATTTTTATGTTTTGGCTATGTCATGGAGTGTCAAACTTTCTTGTTGGTAGCTCTGAGACATGAGGTGAAGTCAGGTGGTGTGGAGGGGTCCAGCAGGAAAATGCCATCAAACTGATAGTCTGTAGTCATGCATGGGCACAACCTTGCCAATTGTTCTTCATTGTGGATGGTAAACAACACTGCTCTGAGCTCACCCTGAGTACCCAACCCATGATTAGAAGCTAAAGAATTACCAGCTGGCATTTTGAACATCATCCTCTGAGAAACACACTGCAAGAGCAAGTGACAGATAAATTGTTTGGAATTTATGATTTATCCTTTCCTTTGTAATGGCTGCAAGTGTCATCAAGACTCACAGAAGGCTAGATTCTGTGAAGGAGCCTTTTTCAGAATAGCCAGCAACTGAGTATAAATCCTGGTTCTTAGCAGCACAGATCCTTCCTGATATAGCAAAATCATTCACAAAATGACTGATGAAGGAAAGTTAGTAAGCCAGTATGTCTCCTTCAAAGAGAAAGAGAAGTGCCAGATCTCAGGTCTACTAGAAGGCCAGGAGGAAGGCACTGGTGTCTCAAGGCATACTCCTGCAGGACTGTGAGGCTCCTGAGACCTGATCAAGTGTATAGTAACATTTAATAAATCCTTAACTTCTTATATGGCAGAAAAGGAACACTTTATTGCATCTTTGGGCATCCCCTGGGCAAAATTACAGTGAGAGTCACCCAGAAAAGACCCATGTTTGCAGCAAGGGTCACATATCACTCAAACTGTTTTGTTCTGTTTTGGCATTCTTCTACTCCAAAAGTTTCAGTTATGTTTTTTTGTTTGCTCATTGTTGAACTTCTCATTTTATTTTTTCACTTTCTTCCTCGTTTTCTTAAATTGTTAACCTGTGTTCATTTGTAGTTTTGTGAGCTGCTTCTGAATGATTATTTTTCTCCTTTTAAAGAGTACCAGAGCAGTTCAGTTTCATTTTGTGTACTCCACCTTTTGGTCCACCTTAGAGACAACCAACTGATGCAACTAGTCCAACTGATCCAAGGGTCTCTTTGTACCCTCTGGAGATGCATCACTGAGTAGAGAATTTCTGTTCAATAGGTCCAACTCAATACATTCCACCTAATTCAGCTGCATGTTACTTCCACAATCATCCCAAACCCTTAATGTCCATTTCTTCAGAGTTTTTCTAGACTTCTCTTTATGAACTGGAAAAAGAAGGCAGTTATTTTGGCGTGTAGCACAATTCTTCATGGGTTACACTGATTATCTCATGGTTTTGGACTTGCTGGTAGTTGAGTCTGCCTCAGGTGAGTTTTGGTATAGAAGCCAACAAGGCTGGTGGGTACTTGTCCGATCAAGATCAGCAGTGTCTTGCAAGGCAGCTATCTCAGGGGAGACCATTACAGGATCCTCAGGAAATCAGAGTTAACCTCCTCAGACAGGGGTTGGAGGGATTCTTCTACTGACAGAGCAGACTCTGCATAATTGTGGAGCTGAATATACCAGCTCAATCAAAAGCTGCCCTCATGTCCCTGTACTGATTTTCTGATCCCCATCCCATCTAAACCAATGTAATTTCATTCACTGATATGTGATGGGAATTCAATGTGTGTTGTATTTTATTCAGTGGCATAGATGAGACTCTGTGTGAAGTTTTCAAAAAGCTAAGCTCTGGAAATACAGGATTTACTTAAAGAAACATATAGAAATTTCAGCTCAATTATGGGGTAATTGAGCTGGGAATTTGACCCCCCTGAGTTAATTTGTTTCTTTCTACATTTAAATTAAGTGCAGTTTGAAGCGAGATATTAATTTCTTACATGTGTTTGTCAAAACTGATCTAAAATATTAAATACATGGTTGCCAAGAACCTTGCCTATTATTAATAATTGATTAGAAATACCTAATAGTTAAATGGTGGAGATATAAGGGCATCCTGGGTTTACCTCACCCCTCAAAAATAGCTGTATTGAGGTCAAATTACTTGGAACACCTAGGAAATAAATCTACAGAGCAGCAGAAGGATCTCTAAAGTTGGAGGGAGACAGCTTGGCTGATACGAGGTGATATATATAAATTGGGGGAGAGAAAACAGCAGAGCTGCAGAGGGGAGGGAACCATTTCTGTGGAGAGACAAAAGGGAGAGAAAGAGAGAGGGGTTGAGAAAGTGGGGATTGAATTAGCACAAGAGGAAAACTCCTCTGGACCATGGACTGGGGAGCAAGAAGCACTGAGTGTCCCAGTTCTTTTTTGCAAACAGCTTTGGAGCTCAAACCCTGAGGTTGTGGAAGCATGCAACTTTCTCTGGAGTGGAGCCGTGGTATGCACTCCTGCAAAGGAGGGAACTGGCTGTAGAGTGCATAGCATGTTGTAGCAACCTCTGGAGCACACTGGAATACTTTTGGAAGAGGGTTTACTGCCTCCCCAAGGACAAAAGACCCTGCAGGTGACAGCCAAAGGCTTTCATCAGCAGGGTGGAGAGACTCTGCTCTGGAGGAGGGGAGAAGAACCATACTATTCCTTTAAGACTTTGGATTTTGAATCCCAACCATGTGCCAGAGAAAATACGTGAGTTTTTGGTATAAGGCGAGCTGGCTTCCCTCGCTAATCTGAAAGGCCTGCCTGAACAGTAGGGATTGGGATTCCTCAGTCCAAAGAGTAGAGATTGGGGTGACACCACTTTCTCCTCAATACCAATATTGTGAGATTTCTGAGAGCAACACAGCAGCCCCCAGTGGAGGCAAAACCCACTTACACCAAACCCTGCCCCTCTTTGCCTAGAAACTGCTTATTTACTGGGGAAAGATTGACACTGGGCCAACACAGCCAACTTCTCCTTCAGACCCACACAGCTACCCCCTCCCCAAGGCATCAACAGAAAACTATTGTTTTTTCCTTTTTATTTTGTTTTTTTTCCTTTTAGAATCAGGCTCATAGTTTCTGATTTGTTTTTTGTCATATCCTTTTATCTTCTCTTTTTTTTTGATCAGGCTTTTTATTATTTTCTTTTCTATTTTCTTCTGTTATTTTTTCTTTATTTTTTTTAACCTTTCTTTTTCCTTGGACTCGGCCTTATACTTTTTTGATTCTCTTTTTATGGGCTAATGCTCCTCTCCCCTTTTGTCCAGGATCATATCAAGAAGAAAATCAAAACACAACTAGTTAAAGGTCCAACACTTCACCACTGCAAGCAAAGAGGAGCTCTGAAGAGTACTGACCAGTGGAAGGAGCAGCCAAACACAATAGCAAGGTGCACACAGCATACATCAGAAACACTTTCTGGAGTACCAGGCCCAAGACAGTGTATGACCCCTTTTTAATATAATAGTACTCTCAAGCGCAAGACACATAACAAGTTTTTAAAATACACAAAAGTCAGAAACAGCCCAAATGACAAATGGAGGAATTCTCCCAGAAAGAAAGGTCAAGAAGAAATCACAGTCAGTGACTTGGTCAAAACAGATATAAACATATATCGGAAAAAGAATTTAGAACAACAGTCATTAAGACTACCGGCTGAGCTTGCAAAAAGCATAGAAGACAACAGAGAAACAATTGCTGCAGAGATCAAAGACCTAAGAACCAGTCAGAATGATTTTTAAAATGCTATAACTGAGATTCAAAATAAACTAGCCACAGTGACAGTGAGAACGGAGGAGGAGAAGAGAGAATAGGTGAAATAGAAGATAAAACAATAAAAAATAATTAAGCTGAGAAAGAGGGAAAGGAAGTTACTAGATCATGAGGGAAGATGTAGAGAACTAAGTGATTCAATGAAATGAAACAATATCTGTATCATAAGAATCCCAGAAGAAGAGATAGAAAAGGGGCATTAGGTTTATTTGAATTATAGCTAAATTATAGCTAAAAAGCTTCCCTAATCTGGGGAAGGAAACAAGCTTCTATGTCCAAAAGGCACAGAGAAACCTCTTCAAAATAAAAACAGTTCAACACCATGACATATCATAGTGAAAGTGGAAAAATACAAACATAGAGAATTCTGAAAGCAGCTAGGGGCAAACAGTCCTTAAACTCCAAGAGTGGACACATGAGGTTAGTAGCAGACCTGCCCACTGAAACTTGGCAGGCCAGAAAGGAGAGGCAGGAAATAGTCAGTCTGTTGCATAGGAAAAATATGTAGCCAAGAATCCTTTATCCAGCAAGGTTGTCATTCAGAATAGGAGAGATAAAGACTTTCCCAAACAAAACCAAGGAATTCATGACCACGACACCAGCCCTACAAGAAATTATAAGGGGGAATCTCTAAGTGGAGGGGGGAAAAAACCATCAAAGATTACAAAGGACCAGAGAACATCACCAGAAACATCAAATCTACAAATAACAAAATGGCACTAAATTCATATCTTTCAATAAACACTCTGAATGTAAATGGACTAAATGCTCTAGTCAAAGACATAGGGTATCAGAATGGATGGAAAAAGAAGAAATGGATAAAAAAGAAAGATGAAGTAGTCATATTTATGTCAAACTAGATATTAAAACAAAGACTGTAATAAGAGATGAAGAAGGGCATTATATCATAATTAAGGGGTCTATCCATCAAGAAGTTCTAACAATTGTAAATATTTATACCTCCAATGTGGAGGACAATACATAAATCAATTAATCACAAACATAAAGAAACTCATTGATAATAATACCATAATGGTAGGAGACTTTAATTCCCCATTTATAGCAATGGACAGATCATTTAAGGACAAAATCAACAAGGAAATAATGGCTTTGAATGGCACACTGCACCTGATGGATTTCACAGATATATTCAGAACATTTCATCCAGAGCAGCAGAATTCTCATTCTTCTCAAGTGCATATGGAACATTCTCCAGAATACATGACATTTTGGATCACAAATCAGCCCTCAATAGGAACAAAAAGATTGAGATCATACCATGCATATTTTCAGCGCAAAACATCATGAAACTTGAAATCAACAAGAACAAAGTTTGGAAAGCCCTCAAATATATGAAGGTTAAAGAACATCCTACTAAAAATGAATGGGTCAACCAGGAAATTAAAAGAAAAATTAAAAAAAAATACATGGAAGCAAATGAAAATGAAAACATGGCAGTCTAAACCCTTTGAGATACAGCAAAGGCAGTCGTAAGATGAAAGTACAATGCAATTCAGGCCTATCTCAAGAAGCAAGAAAGGTCCCCAGTATACAACCTAACCTTACATCTAAAGGAGCTAGCAAAGGAGCAGCAAATAAATCCCAAAGCCACCAGAAGAAGGGAAATAATAAATATTAGACAGAAATAAATGATAAAGGAACAAACAAGCAAAAAATCACAGTAGAACACATCAGTTAAACTAAAAGCTGTTTTTTTGTAAGAATAAACAAAAGTGATAAACCCACAACCAGACTTATCAAAAAGAAGAGAGTACCCAAATAGATAAAATCACAAATGAAAGAGGAGAGATCACAACCAACACTACAGAAATACAAACTATTATAAAAGAATACTATGAAAAATTATATTCCAACAAAGTGGACAATCGGAAGAAATGGATAAATTCCTAGAAAGTCATGCACTACCAAAACTGAAACAGAATGGAAAAGAAAAATTGGAGAGTGCCAATACCAGCAAATAAGTTTAATCAGTTATCAAAAATCTCCCAACAAATAAGAGTCCTGGACCAGATGGCTTACCAGGGGAATTCTACCAGACATTTAAAGAAGAGTTAATACTTATTCTCCTCAAACTATTCAAAAAAAAAAAAAAAAAAAAAGGAATGAAAGTTTCCAAACTCATTCTATGAGACCAGAATTACCTTGATTCCAATACCAATGAATCCACTAAAAAGGATAATTACAGGCCAATATCCCTGATAAACCTGGATGCAAAATTCTCAACAAGATACTAACAAATCAAATTCGACAGTACATCAAAAGAATTATTCACCATGATCAAGTTGGATTTATTCTTGGGCTTTAGGGCTTGTCAATATTCTCAAATCAATCAATGTGATACACCACATTAATAAATGAGAAGATAAGAGCCATATGTTACTCTCAATAGATGCAGAAAAAGCATTTGACAAAATACAGCATCCTTTCTTGATACAAATTCTCAATAAAGTAGGGATAAAAGGAACATACTTCAACATCAAGGCCATATATGAAAGGCCCACAACTAATATCATCCTCAATGGTGAAAAACTGAGAGCTTTCCCCCTCAGGTCAGGAACACAACAGGGATGTCCACTTTCACCAATGTTGTTCAACATAGTACTGGAAGCCCTATCCTCAGCAATCAAACAATAAAAAGAAGTAAAAGGCATATGGGTTGGTAAGGAAGAAGTCAAAATTTTCACTCTTCACAGATGACATGAGTCCCTACATGGAAAGTCCAAAAGACTTAAAAAAAAAACCCTGCTAGAACTGATACATGAATTCAGCAAAGTCACAGGATATAACATCAATGTACAGAAATGGGTTGCATGTCTATACACCAATAATGAAGCAGCAGAAAGAGAAATGAAGGAATTGTTCCCATTTACAATTGCACCAAAACCCAGAAGATACCTAGGAACAAACCTTACAAAAGAGGCAAAACTATCTGTACATTGAAAACTATAGAAAGCTGATGAAAGAAACGGAAGAAGACACAAAGGAATGGAAAAACACTCCACGCTCATGGATTGGAAGAAAAATATTGCTAAAATGTCTATACTACCCAAAGCAATCTACATATTCAATGCAATCCCTATCAAAATAACACCAGTATTCTTCACAGAATACTGCCGTAAAATTTGTATGGAATGAGAAAATACCCCGAATAGCCAAAGTAATGTTGATAAAGAAAACAAAGTTGGGGGCATCACAATTCTAGACTTTAAGGTGTTTACAAAGCTGTAATGATCAAGACAGTATGCTACTGGCACAAAAACAGACACACAGATCAATGGAACAGAATAGAGAACCCAAAAATGGAACCACAAACGTAAGACCAATTAATCTTTAACAGAACAGGAAAGGGTATAAAATGGAAAAAAAAAACAAAAAACCAACAGTCTCCTCAGCAAATGGTGCCGGGAAAAATGGACAGCGACATGCAGAAGAATAAAACTGGACAACTTTCTTACATTATACACAAGTATGAATTCAAAATGGATGAAAGATCTAAATTTGAGACAGAAAACATCAAAATCCTAAAATCCTACAGGAGAAAATAGGCAACAACTTCTTTGACTTGGGCTGCAGCAACTTCTTATTAAACATGTCTCAGGAGGCAAGGGAAACAAAAGTAAAAATGGACTATTGGGACCTCATCAAGATAAAAGTCTCCTGCACAGTGAAGGAAACAATCCACAAAGTTAAAAGGCAACTGATGAAATGGGAGAAGATATTTGCAAATGGTAAATCAGATAAAGTGTTACCATCCAAAATCTAAAAAGAACTTATCAAACTCAACACCCAAAAAACAAATAATCCAGTGAAGAAATGGGCAAAAGACATGAATAGACACTTTTCCAAAGAAGACATCCACATGGCTAACAGACACATGAAAAATGCTCAACATCACTCATCATCAGGGAAATGCAAATCAAAACCACAATGAGATACCACCTTATAACTGTCAGAATGGCTAAAATTGACCACGCAGGAAACAATTCAGATGTTGACAAGGATGCAGACAAAGGGGAACCCTCTTATACTGTTGGTGGAAATGCAAACTTGTACAACCACTCTGGAAGATACTATGGAGATTCCTCAGAAAGTTAAAAATAAATCTACCCTTTGACCCAGCAATTGCACTAGTAGGTATTTCCTCAAAGGATATAAAAATACAGATTCCAAGGGGCACATACACCTTAATGTTTATAGAAGCACTATCAAAAATAGCCAAATGATGGAAAGATCTCAAATGTCCATCGACTGATGAATGGATAAAGAAGATATATATATATCCAATGGAATATTACTCAGGTAACCAAAAGAATGAAATCTTGCCTTTTGCAACAATGTGGATGAAATTAGAGGTTATTATGCTAGGCGAAATACGTCAGTCGGGGAAAGACCAGTATCATATGATTTCACTAATATGTGGAATTTAAGAAACAAAACAGATGAACATATGGGAAAGGAAGGAAAAATAAGATAAAAATATAGAGGAAGGCAAACCATAAGAGACTCTTAAATACAGAAAACAAACTGAGGAATGCTAGAGGGGAAGTGTGGGGGTGGGTTAAATGGGTCATGGGCATTAAGGAGGGCACTTGTTGGGATGAGCATTCGGTGTTATACATAAGTGATAAATCACTAAATTCTACTCCTGAAACCAATAATCATAATTTAATAAAATCACTGGCAATTAAGTGGAAAAAAATTAGTGAAACTCTGCCTGCCCTGCCTCCAGCCATTCACCCCCAGGTGGCCTCCCATGGAGCCAGCCCCAGAAGAGTAGTTTCACTACCCAGGCCATATCCTGGGCCAGAGGGCACCCTGAAAAGTCTGGGGCTGCGACCTCAGTAGGCTCCACACCCTTCACCCTTGGGAGAGTACCTGCCAGTCCAGGAATTGCTTGTCTGGGCTCCTCTGTGGTGGAGGGCAGTGAAGAAGTGAGTGGCACCTTCGAGGCAGGCAGCCACAAGTCCCAACTCAGGCCCTTGTAGTCAGAGGAAGAGACGAGAACCCTCCCAGCCCTGGGGCAGCAGGAGGTGCAGGGTTAGGGCCCCTCCATGCCTGTTGAAACCCACCTAGCATGCATGTGGCCAGGGTGCTGGGGCAGCTGCCACAGAGGCCTAGGACCCAGAGTGGGGTGGCAAGCAGGCTGAGGACTGGCTGCACAGCCCCAAAGGCTGCTGCACCAAGGCCAGGAAGCCAGACATATCTTGGACTAGCTAGGGCCAAGCCTGGTCCCACTTCTGGGCTGCTGCCATGGCTTCCCCTGAACACCAGTCCCGGACCTCCTGGGACCGGGGCCCCTCCAGGCCACCTCGGCCCCTGCAGAGACTCCCTGCACTGGGCTGCTTTCCTAGGTCCAAGGCCAAGTAGAGTGGATGAAATTTTTTACAGGAATTGATTGATGGACTTATTTCTAACTTTGTGTATGGATCACTTCCTCACGTTTTCTTTACTTCTGTCATTCTGGAAGGATGAAAACACTTTCCTCAGAGATGGAACAATTGTGGAGAGATTACTTAGAAGGGGTAGGACTGAAGTTGGAAGAGGCACATGCACATCTCCTAACCTGGCTCTTATGATCGAAAAGACTGGAGTATTTAAACATTTCTGGTAAAAAATAAAATATACATCAATGAATAATTTAACTCAGTGAAATAGAAGTTCCCACATCTCTTATCAGCTGTCTGTGGTTTCCCTTTAAGACCTATGAGTCTATGTTGCCATGTGCCTTGTATTTTTTGAAATCCTAACTTGCCTTGGTTTTGTATTCTTTGGAATTTTTCTTGATTTTTTCATAGAAATTTATCTAGAATGGGAACTCATTCCTCCCAGTATGCCAAGGGATTTTCTGAGCAGATTTCCTAATTCTATTTTTTTCAACTGTCAGAACTATTTGCCTGATTTTTTGTTGTTTGTGGTTCTTTCTATAATTAATATTTATCTCATTTTCTACTTTTAAAAATTATAGTGTGTGACTAAATGTGGGATACTGATGAGGAGTATACATTTCTAGATAAATATTACATTCATGAAAGTACCAAACCACTCTGACAACAAATAACTATTTGTTTAATGGTTCTATTAGATAAAATGGAAACTGGTCAACGAGGGAAGGGTATCTTTAATGGTTTTAGAAACTATCCCAACCAAATATGTACTGGATTAAAATTTATTCAGAATTTATTTTTGACAAAGCTAAGCCTTTTGTAAGTCAGTGATATGGATGAGTGTAAAGGTTTTCTGTATTTGGGAAACTGAACCTGGACAAATTTATTTTTGGCATATTGCCTTTAGACAATGAACTGTGTTCAGTAGTTAATGACATAAATGGCATTCTAGAGCAGACAACTCAACAGGTAAAAACCTAAATCTCTCTAGAATCAAGTTAACATAACTAACACCTCACTTGTTGTCATCAGAATCACCATTTGCAAAAACAGGATGCAAATTAATATAAAGTTTAAAATGTATGTGATTTCATTTCTGTTTTCTTGTCCTATAGATCAGCATCCTAAAACCTTTTGGAGCAAGGAAGCTTACTTGTGATAATTTTTTCCAGCTTTACTGAGATTCAACTTACAAATAACATTTTTTAAGTTTAAGGTATGTAATATGATGATTTGATATATGTATATACTGTAAAATGATAACCACAGTAAGGTTACTTAACAAATCCACCACATTTGTGTGTGTATTTATATTTATATATAAAAACATGTTCTTTATTCATTTATCCATTGATGTACACTTAGTGTTTTCCACAGTATTTTCCTACTGCTTTCCACAGTGCCTACACAAATTTATATTCCCACCAACAATTCACCTGGGTTCCCTTTTCTCCACATCTTCACCATTTGTTATCTCTTGTCTTGCTAATAACAGCCTTTAGTTAAATTCCTTTAGAGTATAAAGTATTTTTTTATGTTTGTTTATTTTGAGAGTGAGTGCATTCACATTCATGGGCAGAGAGAGAGAGCAGGCATGTCCGCACGCGAGAGAATCCCAAGTAGGCTCCACCCTGTCAGCATAGAATCCTGTGCAGGGCTCAATATCACAAACTGTGAGAGCATGACCTGAGCTGAAATCAAGAGCTGGGCACTCAACCGACTGAGGCACCCAGGTGCTCCTTTTTATCGTAGTTTAAAAAGATACTGTTCCATTTATTATTTTTCCCTGTGGAGACTATTTGGACACACAGAAACAAAACATTTATGATATTCTATGATAAGTAGAACAGTATAATAAGAGCTGGCTGTAAGCCTGGTTTTCTTGCATATTTAACACTGGGGCCTGGGGAAATTACTGAACTTCTCTCTGCATTTCTTTCTTCCATTAACAAGGAAGCATAAAGATGAGCTCACTGGTTTAAACTTCCTATATCAGAAAGGGGTACTTTCAAGTCTTGTGGGGATGGGCATGAACCATGATTTTTTATCTTTGCTGTACATCAGAGCTGCAGTGCTGAAGCCTCTGACTTTGGCTGTTAAGAAGAACAGTACAGTTCTTGCATGGTTTCTCATGTGCTCCTTCTCCCCAATCAATAGACATCCCCCATTCACATGTGTATAATTTTTTAAAAATACTGTACATTTATGATCACCCCTGTTACCTAGCTCTGTGTTCTCAGATGACTCATTTAAACCAGTACCCTGGTGTGTTTCAATACCTCACACTGCAATTACATATCAACAAAATCTCCCTACTGAAAAAGGAAGACCTAAAACCCTTTGAAAATGTCCTTTATAAGACTTGCATGAGACATGGAACTTTCTAAAGTTTAAATATGTAAAGGTGTTGAATGACATATAGAACTGCCTCTAAAACATGTTCTAGTGTGATTAACTCAGAGTGAAAACTGTTCATGCACATGAATGTCTCCTCACATACTCACTGGCTCACACTTGATTAAGAAAAAGAACATTACAAAGGAGACGTTGCACACTTGGTACCTGATAAATTGGATAGACTTCCCATTTTATATACATTCTAACAGAATATTTAGGAAACTTCAGGTTACAGACAGGCAAACTATGTTTTTGTACGAAAAATAGAAAAATATTAAAAATAAAAATATCTTAGTGTTCTATAAAAATTTACATCTACAATTTAAATATTTTATTTAATGAATGTTTGCTTCTGCTTTTATACTGTAACTTGGACTTTTCTAAACCATGGTCACACTGAATTAAAGACACTTCTCTAGGCATATTGCTACTTGCCACAGAATTAATTATCTTTAAAGACCTTGGTTTGGAAGAATGATTGGAAAATAGTTTTAAAATACTATTCATCCTATATTGCATTTTTATGCATGAAGCCTTAATATACTGCCATAATTACATGTAATTAATTTTCCATATCTCTTATTAGCTTTTTAAATTTTTTTTTCTTTTAAAGTTTGTTTTTCTAATTTTTTTTTAATATGAAATTTATTGTCACATTGGTTTCCATACAACACCCAGTGCTCATCCCAGCAGGTGCCCTCCTCAATGCCCATCACCTACTTTCCCCTCCCTCCCACCCCCCCATCAACCTTCAGTTTTTAATTTAATTTTTTTTGCATTATTCTATGTCCTTACTTTATTTTTTCTTATTTAAATCCAAGTTAGTTGGGGCACCTGGTGGATCAGGCATCCAACTCATGATCTCACAGTTCATGAGTTTGAGCCCCATGTCAGGCTCTGTGCTGACAGCTCAGAGCCTGGAGCCTGCTTCAGATTATGTGTCTCCCTCTCTCTCTGCCCCTTCCCTGCTCTCTCTCTCAAAAACAAATAAACATTAAAAAAATTAAAATCCAAGTTAGTTAACATATACTGTAGTAACTATTTCAGGAGTAGAATTTAGTGATTCATCACTTACATATAACACCCAGTGCTCATCTCAACAAGGGTCCCCCTTTAATGCTCATGTCTCATTTAGCCCATCCCCCCCCCACCTACTACCCCACCAGCAACCCTCAGTTTGTTCTTTGTGTTTAAGAATCTCTTATGAAGTGCCTAAATGCCCATCAACTGACAAATGGATAAAGAAGATGTGGTTTATATATACAATGGAATAATACTTGGCAATGAAAAAGAATGAAATCCTGCCATTTGCAGCAATGCAGATGGAACTGGAGGGTACTATGCTAAATGAAATAAGTCAGAGAAAGATATCATATGTTTTCACTCATATGTGGAATTTGAGAAACTTAACAGAAGACCATGGGGAAAGGGAAGGGGAAAAAATAGTTAACAGAGAGGGAGGGGGGCAAACCATAAGAGACTCTTAAATACAGAAAACAAACTGAGGGTTGATGGGGAGGGCAGGGTAGAGGGGAAAATGGGTGATGGGCATTGAGAAGGGCACTTGTTGGGATGAGCACTGGGTGTTGTATGTAAGTGACGAGTGATGGGAATCTACCCCCAAAACCAAGAGCGCCCTATGTACACTAATGTTAGCCAACTTGACAATAAATTATATTAAAAAAAACCAAACTCTTATGGTTTGTCTACTTCCCTCTTTTTATCTTATTTTTGCTTCCCTTTCCCTATGTTCATTTGTTTTGTTTCTTAAATTCCACATGAGTGAAATCATATATTTGTCTTTCTCTCACTGACTTATTTCACTTAGCATAATACACTCTAGTTCCATCCACATTGTTGCAAATGACAAGATTTCATTATTTTTGTTCTCCAAGTAGTATTCCATTGTATGGAATGTCCATCAGTTGATGGACATTTGATATCTTTCCATAATTTGGCTCTTTTCACTACTGCTGCTATAAATATTGGGGTATATATGCTCTTTGGCATCCACATTTTTGTATCCTTTGGATAAATATCTAGCACTGCAATTGCTGGGTTGTAGGGCAGTTCTATTTTGGATTTTTTGAGGATCTTCCATACTGTTTTCCAGAATGGATGCACCAGTTTGCACTCCCACCAGCAGTGCAAAGAGTTCCTTTTTCTCCACATCCTCTCCAACATCTGTTGTCGCCTGAATTGTTCACTTTAGCCATTCCGACAGGTGTGAGGTGTTATCTCGCTATGGTTTTGATTTGTAATGTCCTGATGACAAATTATGTTGAGCATAATGAGTCTGTTAGCCATGTGGATATTTTCTTTGAAAAGTGTCTATTCATGTCTTCTTCCCATTTCTTCACTGGATTATTTGTTTTTTGGGTGTTGAGTTTGATAAGTTTTTTATAGATTTTGAGTACTAACCCTTGATCTGATATGCCATTTGTAAATATCATCTCCCATTCCATTGGGTGCCTTTTAGTTTTATCAATTGTTTCCTTCGCTGTGCAGAAGTTTTTTATCTTGATGAGGTCCCAATAGTTCATTTTTGCTTTTGTTTTCCTCTCGCCCAGAGACCTGTCAAGTAAGAAGTAGCTGTGATGAAGTCAAAGAGGTTGCTACCTTTTTTTTTTTTTTTTCTTTAGGATTTTGATGTCTTCCTGTCTTACATTTAGGTCTTTCACCAACTTTGAGTTTATTTTTGTGCATGGTGTAAGAAAGTGGTCCAGTTTCATACTTCTGCATGTCGCTGTCCTGTTTTCCCAACACTATTTGCTGAACAGACTGTCCTTTTCACATTGGATATTCTTTCCTGCTTTGTCAAAGATTAGTTGGTCATACATTTATGGGTCCATTTCTGAGTTCTCTATTCTATTCCATTGATTTGTGTGTCTGTTCTCGTGCCAATATCAAGCTGTCTTGATGATTACAGCTTTGTAATACAGCTTGAAGTCCAGAATTATGATGCTTCCAACTTTGGTTTCTTTTTTAACTTGACCTTGGCTATTTGGGGCCTTTTGCAGTTCATACAAATTTCAGAATTGTTTGCTCTAGCTCTGTGAAGAATGCTTGTGTTATTTTGATAGGGATTGAATTGAATGTGTAGATTGCTTTGGGCAATTTGACATTTTAACAATATTTGTTCTTCCAATCCAGGAGCATGAAATATTTTTCATTCTTTTTCTATCTTCTTCAATTGCTTTCAAATCTTCCTAGAGTTTTCAGGGTATAGATTTTTCACCTCTTTGGTTAGGTTTATTCCTAGTATCTTATGGGTTTTGGTGCAATTGTATATGGGATTGATGCTTGATGACTCTTTCTGCTGCTTCATTACTGGTGTAGAGAAATGCAAATGATTTCTGTACATTGATTTTATATCCTATGACTTTGCTGAATTCATGTATCAGTTCTAGTAGTTTTTTGGTGAAGTCTCTTGGGTTTGCTACATAGAGTATGATGTCATCTGTGATGAGTGAAAGTTTGATTTCCTCCTAACCAATTTGGATGTTTTTAAATTTCTTTTGGTTGTCTTATTGATGAGGCTAGGACTTCACACACTATGTTGAACAACAGTACTGAGAGTGGACATCCCTGTCGTGTTCCTGACCTTAGGACCTTAGGGGGAAAGCTCTAAGTTTTTCCCCAAATGAGAATGATATTAGCTGTGGGTTTTTTGTATAGAGCCTTTATCATGTTGAAGTATGTTCCTTCTAGCTCTACTTTCTTGAGGGTTTTTATCAAGAAAGGATGCTGTATTTTGCCAAATGCTTTTTCTGCATCTATTGAGAGGATAATGAGCTTCTTTTCTTTTATTTATGTAATGGATCACATTGATTGATTTGTGGATATTGAATTAGCCCTGCACGCCAGGAATAAATCTGATGACATGGGATCATGACCTGAGTCAAAATCAAGAGTCAGATGCTTAAACGACTGAACCACCTAGGCGCCCTAAAAAGAAACATTTTTTTAATGTTTATTTATTTTTGAGAGCTAGAGAGAGAGAGAGAGAGGGAGAGGGAATGCAAAAGGGGGAGGGGCAGGGGGGCAGAGGATCCCAAGCAGACTCCATGCTGACAGCATAGAGCCTGATGTGGGGCTCAAACTCACAAACTGTGAGATCATGACTTGAGCTGAAGTCAGACACTTAACATACTGAGCCATCTGGGCACTCTGAGAAAAAAAACACATTTAATCGATATCTCTTTCCATTGCATTTAATGAATGAATATACTTAGGGATTTCCCCAGTTTATAAAACTTCTTGTAATTAAAGTATTTGAAATAAAATGATTGATGTAATCTTAATTACTCATGTCTTTCCTTGTTATTATTCTCTTTTGCCAAATTACGAGCTAGAGAAGAAAGTCTGGGAAACAACCAAGGTGTGCCCTCCTTAAGGGGCGAAATGCCCTCAGGTCCTCTAAAAAGCAGAAGCAAAAGTTGTTTCACAAAGTTAAACTGCAAGTCCTTGAGACAATTTTTCCCTCAGTCTCAGAGGGACAGCCCACTGGGTATAGGTGAGTGACTCACAGGGTTAACCTCGCACCCAAAATGTATTAATTGAACAAGTTCTGAGCACACATGCCCTTCCCTGTTGGATCTGATGTGAAAGTGTCATTCCGTTCTGTCATACCAGCCCTGGTATACGCACTTATTTTCAGCATAAAAGTCGAACTTACTTTGTTTTTATTTCAACTACTTTTTCAGTGTCATGAATATTTCACACAAAATGGTTTTGATGGTAGAAATTTCTGGTTCATATCAGCTTCACTTATTGGGAATATTCTCAAGTGTGACATAGTATAGCTGCTGTGGCACATGGGCATGGGATTCCTGCTCAGCCTTTCCTATTTCTTAACCCTCTGCAAGCTAACATCTGGCCTGGAGAGAGGCATAGCATTTCCCAACCTTGGTCCTTGTAGGGCTGACATCTGAGTAGTTTCAGGGTTTGGGCTGGTTGATGTGGCAGTGTGCAGAGGTAGCAGTAGGTAGAGGAGCACTGGAGAAGAGGGAGGAAAATGACCTGTAGTCCTGATGCAGGAAAGGGTCAAGTTTAGGCATTGAGAGAGACTGGGGAGGGAGTGGATCTAAGGAGAATGGCTTCTTGGTGCCTCCATGCTGGCTTTTCCCTTTTTTGATAGCCCTTGAAGTTACCAGCCCAGGCTCCTTTCTCCCCAGTCAGGCCATTGTGGCTCTATTATTTTCTGCCAGGGTTTTATTTTCCTTTTGTTTTTGCCCAAGATTTGAAGTCCGGAACACACACCATGAACATCCAATAGAAGGACTATGACTCTCCAGCTTACTTTCTGCCCCCACTTCTCGTTAGTATGCAAGAGAAGGAGGGGCGCTTGGGTGGCTCAGTTAGTTAAGCATCTGACTCTTGATTTCCACTCAGGTCATGATCTCATGGTTGTGGGATAAAGCCCCACATTAGGCTTGGCACGGACAGAGAGGAGCCTGCTTGGGATTCTCTCTCCCTCTCTTTCTGTCCCTCCCTCACTTGCATGCGCAGGCATGCACACATGAGCTCTCTCCCTCTCTCAAAATAAATAAACATTTATTTAAAAAAAAGAATGTGAGAGTTATGGGAAGATGGCAGCGTAGGAGGACGCTGGGCTCACCGCGCGTCCGGCTGATCACTTAGATTCCACCTACACTTGCCTAAATAACCCAGAAAACCGCCAGAGGATTAGCAGAACGGAGTCACCAGACCCAAGTGCAGACGAGAGGCCCACGGAAGAGGGTAGGGAGGGCGGCGAGGCGGTGCACGCTCCACGGACTGGCGGGAGGGAGCCGGGGCGGAGGGGTGGCTCGCCAGCCAAGCAGAGCCCCCGAGTCCGGCTTGCAAAAGCGGAGGGGACTGACGGACTGTGTTCCGACAGCAAGCGCGACTTAGCATCTGGGAGGTCATAAGTTAACAGCTCTGCTCGGAAAGCGGGAAGGCTGGAGGACAAAGGGAGGGTGAGCTGCGGAGCCCCCGGACGACAGAGCTCAGTTTGGTGGGGAACAAAGGCGCTCGCCAGCGCCATCTCCCCCGCCCATCCCCCAGCCAAAATCCCAAAGGGAACCGGTTCCGGCCAGGGAAATTGCTCGCTCCGCGCAAACACCCAACTCTGTGCTTCTGCGGAGCCAAACCTCCGGCAGCGGATCTGACTCCCTCCCGCTGCCACAGGGCCCCTCCTGAAGTGGATCACCTAAGGAGAAGCGAGCTAAGCCTGCCCCCCCACCGCCGTGCACCTTGCCTTCCCACCCCAGCTAATACGCCAGAAGCAGATCCCCAGCATCACAAGCCTGGCAGTGTGCAAGTAGCCCAGACGGGCCACACCACCCCACAGTGAATCCCGCCCCTAGGAGAGGGGAAGAGAAGGCACACACCAGTCTGACTGTGGCCCCAGCGGTGGGCTGGGGGCAGACATCAGGACTGACTGCGGCCCCGCCCACCAACTCCAGTTATACACCACAGCACAGGGGAAGTGCCCTGCAGGTCCTCACCACACCAGGGACTATCCAAAATGACCAAGCGGAAGAATTCCCCTCAGAAGAATCTCCAGGAAATAACAACAGCTAATGAGCTGATCAAAAAGGATTTAAATAATATAACAGAAAGTGAATTTAGAATAATAGTCATAAAATTAATCGCTGGGCTGGAAAACAGTATACAGGACAGCAGAGAATCTCTTGCTACAGAGATCAAGGGACTAAGGAACAGTCACGAGGAGCTGAAAAATGCTTTAAAGGAAATGCAAAACAAAATGCAAACCACCACGGCTCGGATGGAAGAGGCAGAGGAGAGAATAGGTGAACTAGAAGATAAAGTTATGGAAAAAGAGGAAGCTGAGAAATAGAGAGATAAAAAAATCCAGGAGTATGAGGGGAAAATTAGAGAACTAAGTGATACACTAAAAAGAAATAATATACGCATAATTGGTATCCCAGAGGAGGAAGAGAGAGGGAAAGGTGCTGAAGGGGTACTTGAAGAAATAATAGCTGAGAACTTCCCTGAACTGGGGAAGGAAAAAGGCATTGAAATCCAAGAGGCACAGAGAACTCCCTTCAGACGGAACTTGAATCGATCTTCTGCACGACATAGCATAGTGAAACTGGCAAAATACAAGGATAAAGAGAAAATTCTGAAAGCAGCAAGGGGTAAACGTGCCCTCACATATAAAGGGCGACCTATAAGACTCGTGACTGATCTCTCTTTTGAAACTTGGCAGGCCAGAAAGAATTGGCACGAGATTTTCAGTGTGCTAGACAGAAAAAATATGCAGCCGAGAATCCTTTATCCAGCAAGTCTGTCATTTAGAATAGAAGGAGAGATAAAGGTCTTCCCAAACAAACAAAAACTGAAGGAATTTGTCACCACTAAACCAGCCCTACAAGCGATCCTAAGGGGGACCCTGTGAGACAAAGTACCAGAGACATCACTACAAGCATAAAACATACAGACATCACAATGACTCTAAACCCGTATCTTTCTATAATAACACTGAATGTAAATGGATTAAATGCGCCAACCAAAAGACATAGGGTATCAGAATGGATAAAAAAACAAGACCCATCTATTTGCTGTCTACAAGAGACTCATTTTAGACCTGAGGACACCTTTAGATTCAGAGTGAGGGGATGGAGAACTATTTATCATGCTACTGGAAGCCAAAAGAAAGCTGGAGTAGCCATACTTATATCAGACAAACTAGACTTTAAATTAAAGGCTGTAGGGGCGCCTGGGTGGCGCAGTCGGTTAAGCGTCCGACTTCAGCCAGGTCACGATCTCGCGGTCTGTGAGTTCGAGCCCCGCGTCAGGCTCTGGGCTGATGGCTCAGAGCCTGGAGCCTGTTTCCGATTCTGTGTCTCCCTCTCTCTCTGGCCCTCCCCCGTTCATGCTCTGTCTCTCTCTGTCCCAAAAATAAAAAAAAACGTTGAAGATAAATTAAAGGCTGTAACAAGAGATGAAGAAGGACATTATATAATAGTTACAGGGTCTATCCATCAGGAAGAGCTAACAATTATAAATGTCTATGCGCCGAATACCGGAGCCCCCAAGTATATAAAACAATTACTCATAAACAGAAGCAACCTTATTGATAAGAATGTGGTAATTGCAGGGGACTTTAACACCCCACTTACAGAAATGGATAGATCATCTAGACACACGGTCAATAAAGAAACAAGGGCCCTGAATGAGACATTAGATCAGATGGACTTGACAGATATATTTAGAACTCTGCATCCCAAAGCAACAGAATATACTTTCTTCTCGAGTGCACATGGAACATTCTCCAAGATAGATCATATACTGGGTCACAAAACAGCCCTTCATAAGTTTACAAGAATTGAAATTATACCATGCATACTTTCAGACCACAATGCTATGAAGCTTGAAATCAACCACAGGAAAAAGTCTGGAAAACCTCCAAAAGCATGGAGGTTACAGAACACCCTACTAACGAATGAGTGGGTCAACCAGGCAATTAGAGAAGAAATCAAAAAAATATATGGAAACAAACGACAATGAAAATACAACAATCCAAACGCTTTGGGACGCAGCGAAGGCAGTCCTGAGAGGAAAATACATTGCAATCCAGGCCTATCTCAAGAAACAAGAAAAGTCCCAAATACAAAATCTAACAGCACACCTAAAGGAAATAGAAGCAGAACAGCAAAGGCAGCCTAAACCCAGCAGAAGAAGAGAAATAATAAAGATCAGAGCAGAAATAACCAATATAGAATCTAAAAACACTGTAGAGCAGATCCACGAAACCAAGAGTTGGTTTTTTGAAAAAATCAACAAAATTGACAAACCTCTAGCCAGGCTTCTCAAAAAGAAAAGGGAGATGACCCAAATAGATAAAATCATGAATGAAAATGGAATTATTACAACCAATCCCTCAGAGATACAAACAATTATCAGGGAATACTATGAAAAATTATATGCCAACAAACTGGACAGCCTGGAAGAAATGGACAAATTCCTGAACACCCACACTCTTCCAAAACTCAATCAGGAGGAAATAGAAAGCTTGAACAGACCCATAACCAGCGAAGAAATTGAATCGGTTATCAAAAATCTCCCAACAAATAAGAGTCCAGGACCAGATGGCTTCCCAGGGGAGTTCTACCAGACATTTAAAGCAGAGATAATACCTATCCTTCTCAAGCTATTCCAAGAAATAGAAGGGGAAGGAAAACTTCCAGACTCATTCTATGAAGCCAGCATTACTTTGATTCCTAAACCAGACAGAGACCCAGTAAAAAAAGAGAACTACAGGCCAATATCCCTGATGAATATGGATGCAACAATTCTCAATAAGATATTAGCAAATCGAATTCAACGGCATATAAAAAGAATTATTCACCATGATCGAGTGTGATTCATTCCTGGGATGCAGGGCTGGTTCAACATTCGCAAATCAATCAACGTGATACATCACATTAACAAAAAAAAAGAGAAGAACCATATGATCCTGTCAATCGATGCAGAAAAGGCCTTTGACAAAATCCAGCACCCTTTCTTAATAAAAACCCTTGAGAAAGTCGGGATAGAAGGAACATACTTAAAGATCATAAAAGCCATTTATGAAAAGCCCACAGCTAACATCATCCTCAACGGGGAAAAACTGAGAGCTTTTTCCCTGAGATCAGGAACACGACAGGGATGCCCACTCTCACCGCTGTTGTTTAACATAGTGCTGGAAGTGCTAGCATCAGCAATCAGACAACAAAAGGAAATCAAAGGCATCAAAATTGGCAAAGATGAAGTCAAGCTTTCGCTTTTTGCAGATGACATGATATTATACATGGAAAATCCGATAGACTCCACCAAAAGTCTGCTAGAACTGATACATGAATTCAGCAAAGTTGCAGGATACAAAATCAATGTACAGAAATCAGTTGCATTCTTATACACTAACAAGGAAGCAACAGAAAGACAAATAAAGAAACTGATCCCATTCACAATTGCACCAAGAAGCATAAAATACCTAGGAATAAATCTAACCAAAGATGTAAAGGATCTGTATGCTGAAAACTATAGAAAGCTTATGAAGGTAATTGAAGAAGATTTAAAGAAATGGAAAGACATTCCCTGCTCATGGATTGGAAAAATAAATATTGTCAAAATGTCAATACTACCCAAAGCTATCTACACAGTCAATGCAATCCCAATCAAAATTGCACCAGCATTCTTCTCGAAATTAGAACAAGCAATCCTAAAATTCATATGGAACCACAAAAGGCCCCGAATAGCCAAAGGAATTTTGAAGAAGAAGACCAAAGCAGGAGGCATCACAATCCCAGACTTTAGCCTCTACTACAAAGCTGTCATCATCAAGACAGCATGGTATTGGCACAAAAACAGACACACAGACCAATGGAATAGAATAAAAACCCCAGAACTAGACCCACAAATGTATGGCCAACTCATCTTTGACAAAGCAGGAAAGAACATCCAATGGAAAAAAGACAGCCTCTTTAACAAATGGTGCTGGGAGAACTGGACAGCAACATGCAGAAGGTTGAAACTAGACCACTTTCTCACACCATTTACAAAAATAAACTCAAAATGGATAAAGGACCTAAATGTGAGACAGGAAACCATCAAAACCCTGGAGGAGAAAGCAGGAAAAGACCTCTCTGACCTCAGCCGTAGCAATCTCTTACTCGACACATCCCCAAAGGCAAGGGAATTAAAAGCAAAAGTGAATTACTGGGACCTTATGAAGATAAAAAGCTTCTGCACAGCAAAGGAAACAACCAACGAAACTAAAAGGCAACCAACGGAATGGGAAAAGATATTTGCAAATGACATATCGGACAAAGGGCTAGTATCTAAAATCTATAAAGAGCTCACCAAACTCCACACCCGAAAAACAAATAACCCAGTGAAGAAATGGGCAGAAAACATGAATAGACACTTCTCTAAAGAAGACATCCAGATGGCCAACAGGCACATGAAAAGATGTTCAGCGTCGCTCCTTATCAGGGAAATACAAATCAAAACCACACTCAGGTATCACCTCACGCCAGTCAGAGTGGCCAAAATGAACAAATCAGGAGACTATAGATGCTGGAGAGGATGTGGAGAAACGGGAACCCTCTTGCACTGTTGGTGGGAATGCAAATTGGTGCAGCCGCTCTGGAAAGCAGTGTGGAGGTTCCTCAGAAAATTAAAAATAGACTTACCCTATGACCCAGCAATAGCACTACTAGGAATTTATCCAAGGGATACAGGAGTACTGATGCATAGGGGCACTTGTACCCCAATGTTCATAGCAGCACTCTCAACAATAGCCAAATTATGGAAAGAGCCTAAATGTCCATCAACTGATGAATGGATAAAGAAATTGTGGTATATATACACAATGGAATACTATGTGGCAATGAGAAAAAATGAAATATGGCCTTTTGTAGCAACGTGGATGGAACTGGAGAGTGTACTGCTAAGTGAAATAAGCCATACAGAGAAAGACAGATACCATATGGTTTCACTCTTATGTGGATCTTGAGAAACTTAACAGGAACCCATGGGGGAGGGGAAGGAAAAAAAAAAAAAAGAGGTTAGAGTGGGAGAGAGCCAAAGCATAAGAGACTGTTAAAAACTGAGAACAGGGGCGCCTGGGTGGCGCAGTCGGTTAAGCGTCCGACTTCAGCCAGGTCACGATCTCGCGGTCCGTGAGTTCGAGCCCCGCGTCAGGCTCTGGGCTGATGGCTCAGAGCCTGGAGCCTGTTTCCGATTCTGTGTCTCCCTCTCTCTCTGCCCCTCCCCCGTTCATGCTCTGTCTCTCTCTGTCAAAAATAAATAAACATTGAAAAAAAATTAAAAAAAAAAAACTGAGAACAAACTGAGGGTTGATGGGGGTGGGAGGGAGGGGAGGGTGGGTGATGGGTATTGAGGAGGGCCCCTTTTGGGATGAGCACTGGGTGTTGTATGGAAACCAATTTGTCAATAAATTTCATATATATATAAAAAAAAATAAAAAATAAAAAAAAATAAAAAATAATAAAAAAAAGAATGTAAGAGAAGGAGAAAAGCAGCCCATGTCATCCAGGAACTGGCTTGGTTCCCTCAGCTCCTGGTGAACATAAATGTCTTCATAGAATACCAGCATCAAGTGAGACCACGGGATGACCTGGATAAAAGCAAAAACAAATCCACTCTGTAATCAGATCTGCACACAAAGATATCATCCAAGTCACAAAATATTGACTATCTCCCATCTCCAGGCCAATATGACAACTGCTGTTTCTTTATAGCTTACAGCTGTAGTTTTGCTCTGGTATTACCTACCGAAAGATGAAATTAATTAAGGTCCCAATCATAAAAGTATTCCTGACTACTGACACACATCATCCTGAACAAAACACTGCTTCTTTTAACCCATCCCTAAAATCAACTAACAAAAGTGCAAAGTCTATATATAGTAAGGCTCTTCTAACACCTTCTTTTTGAGACTGTCCATGGTTCCATGGTGCATTTCTCTCTTGCTGAATGGAGTAATAAATCTAGGTTGTATTTAACTGTTATGTATGTTCTAAGTGGTATTTGGCTGGTATTGACCTGTGTATAAAATATGAATGTTTACATGGATATAAAGACATAGATACTACTTTATTCTATAAAGCTGAATCTGTTTTGAGCACATTTTTTAGACACATTTTCAATAAAGAATATATACAAGTTTGAGCTGAAAGACCCAGTGGAGACTGACAGGTGGAATGGGATGGATTTGAGGGTCAGTTATTGTGGAGGCAGGGCACACTGTGTATGTGTGTTCATGGGGGTAAAGTTATGTGGGAGGAGAATAGAATTTGCCCTGATGAAGTAGAGCCTTCAGTGATTGGATCAAAGAGAAGGTGTTTGTGGTTCTGCCTGCCTCTCCACAAAGAGGCTGGTGACCAGTCTGTGGAAGAGACCATCACAAGGTTGGTGGCAGGGGGAGTGGAATGTGGTAACACCATAACCCCTGAGGAATCCAAGTGAAGGGATCAGCAGCAATTCATTATGCTGCTATTGCAATTCTTCTGTAAGTTCCATAATTATTTCAAAAGAAATTTTTTTAACTTTATTTTTTATTTTTTAAAATTTACATCCAAATTAGTTAGCATATAGTGAAGCAATGATTTCAGAAATAAATTCCTTAATGCCACTTACCCATTTAGCCCATCCCCCCTCCCACAACCCCTCCAGCAACCCTCAGTTTGTTCTCCATACTTATGAGTCTCTTCTGTTTTTCCCCCTCCCTGTTTATATATTATTTTTGTTTCCCTTCCCTTATGTTCATCTGTTTTGTCTCTTAAAGTCCTCATATGAGTGAAGTCATATGATTTTTGTCTTTCTCTGACTAATTTCACTTAGCATAATACCCTCCAGTTCCATCCACATAGTTGCAAATGGCAAGATTTCATTCTTTTTGATTGTCGAGTAATTAATACACACATATATATATATATACCACATCTTCTTTATCCATTCATCCATCAATGGACACTTGGGCTCTTTCCATACTTTGGCTATTGTTGATAGTGCTGCTATAAACATTGGGGTGCATGTGCCCCTTTGAAACAGCACACCTGTATCCCTTGGATAAATGCCTAGTAGTGCTGGGTCATAGGGTAGTTCCATTTTTAGTTTTTTGAGGAATCTTCATACTGTTTTCCAGAGTGGCTGCACCAGCTTGCATTCCCACCAACAATGCAAAAGAGAACCTCTTTCTCCACATCCTCGCCAACATCTGTTGTTGCCTGAGTTGTTAATGTTAGCCATTCTGACAGGTGTAAAGTGGTATCTCATTGTGGTTTTGATTTGTATTTCCCTGATGATGAGTGATGTTGAGTATTTTTTCATGTGTCGGTTGGCCATCTGGATGTCTTCTTTGGAGAAGTGTCTATTCATGTATTTTGCCCATTTCTTCACTGGATTCTTTGTTTTTTGGGCGTTGAGTTTGATAACTTCTTTGTAGATTTTGGATACTAACGCTTTATCTGATATGTCATTTGCAAATATCTTCTCCCATTCTATCAGTTGCCTTTTAGTGTTTTTTATTTTTTTCCTTTGCTATGCAGAAGCTTTTTATTTTGATGAGGTCCCAGTAGTTCATTTTTCTTTTGTTTCCCTTGCCTCCGAAGACGTGTTGAGTAAGAAGTTCCTGCAGCCAAGATCAAAGAGGTTTTTTCCTGCTTTCTCCTCAAGGATTTTGATGGCTTCCTGTCTTACATTTAAGACTTTCATCCATTTTGAGTTTATTTTTGTGTATGGTGTAAGAAAGTGGTCCCAGTTAATTCTTCTGCATGTTGCTCCCCAGTTTTCCCAGCACCACTTGCTGAAGAAACTGTCCTTATTCCATTGGATATTCTTTCCTGCTTTGTCAAAGATTAGTTGGCCATACATTTGTGGGTCCATTTCTGGGTTCTCTATTCTATTCCATTGATCTGTCTGTTCCTGTGCCAGTACCATACTGTCTTGATGATTACAACTTTGTAGTATAGCTTGAAGTCTGGGATTGTGATGCTTCCTGATTTGGTTTTCTTTTTCAAGATTGCTTTGGCTATTCAGGGTCTTTTCTGGTTCCATACAAATTTTAGGATTATTTGTTCTAGCTCTGTGAAGAATGCTGGTGTTACTTTGATAGGGATTGCGTTGAGTATGTAGATTGCTTTGGGTAATTTTAACAATATTTGTTCTTCCTATCCAGGAGCATGGAATCTTTTTCCATTTCTTTGTGTCTTCTTCAATGTCTTTCATAAGTTTTCTATACTTGTCAGTGTATAGATTTTTCACCTCTTTGCTTAGATTTATTCATAGGTATTTTATGGTTTTTTTTGTGCAACCGTAAATGGGATCGATTCCTTGATTTCTCTTTCTGTCGCTTCATTGTTGGTGTATAGGAATGAAACCGATTTCTGTGCATTGATTTTATATCCTGCAACTTTGCTGACTTCATGAATCGGTTCTAGCAGTTTTTTGGCAGAATATTTTGGGTTTTCCATATAAAGTATCATGTCATCTGTGAAGAATGAAAGTTTGACCTCCTCCTGGTCTATTTGGATGCCTTTTATTTCTTTGTGTTGTCTGATTGCAGAGGCTAAGACTTCTAATACTATGTTGAATAACAGTGGCGAGAGTGGACATCCCTGTCTTGTTCCTGACCTTACGGGGAAAGCTCTCAGTTTTTCCCCATTGAGGATGATATTAGTGTTAGGTTGTTCATATATGGCTCTTATGATCTTGAGGTATGATCCTTCTATCCCTACTTTCTTGAGGTTTTTATAAAGAAAGGTTGCTGTATTTTATCAAATGCGTTCTCTGCATCTATTAAGAGGATCATATGGTTCTTGTCCTTTCTTTTATTGCTGTAATGAATCACGTTGTTTTGTGGATATTGAACCAGCCCTGCATCCCAGGTATAAATCCCACTTGGTCGTGGTGAATAATTTTTAAATGTATTGTTAGATCATGTTGGCTAATACCTTGTTGAGGATTTTCGCATCCATGTTCATCAGGGAAATTGCTCTATAGTTCTCCTTTTTAGCGGGGTCTCTGTCTGGTTTTGGAATCAAGGTAATGCTGGCTTCAGAGAATGAGTTTGGAATCTTTCCTTCCATTTCTATTTTTTGGAACAGTTTCAAGAGAATGGGTGTTAACTCTTCCTTGAATATTTGGTAGAATTCCCCTGGAAAGCCATCTGGCCCTCACTCTTGTTTTTTGGCAGATTTTTGATTACTAATTTGATTTCCTTACTGGCTGTGGGTCTGTTCAAATTTCCTATTTTTTTCCTGTTTCAGTTTTGGTACTGTATATGTTTCTATGAATTTGTCCATTTCTTCCAGATTGCCCATTTTATTGGCATATAATTGCTCATAATATTCTCTTATTAGTGTTTTTATTTCTGTTGTGTTGTTTGTGATCTCTCCTCTTTCATTCTTGATTTTACTTATTTGGGTCCTTTTTTTCTTGATCTAACTGGCTAGTGGTTTATCAATTTTGTTAATTGTTCCAGAGAACCAGCTTCTGGTTTCATTGATGTGTTCTACTGGTTTTGTTTTTTTTGTTTTTTTTTTTTTTGGTTTTGATAGCATTAATTTCTGCTCTAATCTTTATTATTTCCTGTCTTCTGCTGGTTTTGGGTTTTCTTTGCTGTTCTTTTTCCAGCTCCTTAAGGTGTAAGGTTAGGTGGTGTATCTGAGATCTTTCTTCCTTCTTTAGGAAGGCCTGGATTGCTATATACTTTCCTCTTATGACCACCTTTGCTGCGTCCCAGAGGTTTTGGGTTGTGTGCTATCATTTTCATTGACTTCCGTATAATTTTTAATTTCCTCTTTAACTGCTTGGTTAGCCCATTCATTCTTTAGTAGAATGTTCTTCAGTCTCCAAGTATTTGTTACCTTTCCAAATTTTTTCTTGTGGTTGATTTCAAGTTTCATAGCATTGTGATCTGAAAATGTGTACAGTATGATCTCAATCTTTTTGTACTTACTTAGGGCTGATTTGTGTCCCAGTATATGGTCTATTCTAGAAAACATTCCATGTGCACTGGAGAAGAATGTATATTCTGCTGCTTTAGGATGAAATGTTCTGAATATATCTGTTAAGTCCATCTGGTCCAATGTTTCATTCAAAGCTGTTGTTTCCTTGTTGATTTTTTATTAGATTGTCCATTGCTGTGAGTGGGGTGTCGAAGTCTCCTACTATTATGGTATTACTATTGATGAGTTTCTTTATGTTTGTAATTAATTGTATATATTTGGGTGCTACCACATTTGGAGCATAAATGTTTACAATTGTTAGGTCTTCTTGGTCTATAGACCCCTTGATTATGATATAATGCCCTTCTCTGCATCTTTTGCTACAGTCTTTATTTTAAAGTATAGATTGATATAAGTATGGATACTCTGGTTTTCTTTCGTCAACCATTAGCATGATAGATGGCTCCCCATCCCGTTATTTTCAATCTGTAGGTGTCTTTAGGTCTAAAGTGGGTCTCTTGTAAACAACATATAGATGGACCTTGTTTTCTTATCCATTCTGTTACCCTATGTCTTTTGATTGGAATATTAAGTCCATTGATGTTTAGAGTGAGTACTGAAAGATATGAATTTATTGCCATTAAGATGCTTGTAGAGTTAGTGTTTCTGTTGGTGTTCTCTGGTCCTTTCTAATCTTTTGTTGCTTTTGGTATATATATATATATTTTTTTTTTCATCTTTTCTCCTCTCAGAGAATCCCCCTTAAAATATCTTGCAGGGCTGGCTTAGTGGCCACAAACTCCTTTAATTTTTGTTTGTCTGGGAGACTTTTTATCTCTCCTATTTTGAATGACAAGCTTGCTTGATAAAGAATTCTTGGCTGCATATTTTTCTGTTTCAGCACACTGAATATATCCTGCCACTCCTTTCTGGCCTGCCAAGTTTCTGTGGATAGGTCTGCTGAAAACCTGATCTGTCTTCCCTTGTAGTTTAGGGACTTTTTTTCCCTTGCTGCTTTCGTGATTCTCTCCTTGCCTGAGTATTTTGTGAATTTGACTATGATATGCCTTGTGGATGGTTGGTTTTTGTTGAATCTAATGGGGGTCCTCTGTGCTTCCTGGATTTTGATGTCTGTGTCTTTCCCCAGGTTAGGAAAGTTTTCCACTATGATTTGCTCACATAACCCTTCTATCCCTATTTCTCTCTCTTCCTCCTCTGGGACCCCCTATGATTCTGATGTTGTTCCTTTTTAATGAGTCACTGACGTCTCTAATTCTTAAATCGTGCTTTTTTGCCTTAATCTCCCTCTTTTTCTCAGCTTCATTATTCTCTATAAGTTTGTCCTCTATATCGCTGATTCTCTGTTCTGCTTCATCCATCCTTGCTGCCACTGCATCCATCCATGATTGCAGCTCAGTTATAGCATTTTTAATTTCATTCTGGTTATTTTTTACTTCTTTTATCTCTGCAGAAAGGGATTCTAATCTATTTTCAACTCCAGCTGTTATTCTTATCATGATTCTAAATTCTGAGTCAGACATCTTGTTTGTATCTGTGTTGGTTAAATCCCTGGCTGTCATTACTTCGTGCTCTTTCTTTCGAGGTGAATTCCTTACTTTTGTCATTTTGAAGGGAGAAATGGAATTAATGAGGTAGAAAAATTGAAATTAAAAAACTAAAGTTAAAAAAATATTAAAATTAAAAATTAAAAATTACACACACACACAAATCAGATGATGCTAGATCTTAGGTGTGTTTTGGTCTGGGTGTTTAAAGTGGTTTGACAGATCAGAGAAATGAAAAAAAGAAAAAAAAGGGGGGAGAAAAAAAAGAAATTGGTTGAAAGTTTGAAAAATGAATACACTGAAGTAGACTAAAATGAGATGATATGTTAAAATAGAATTTGAAAAATATATACACAAAAGTAGAGAATATAGTAGAAAAAATTAAAGAAAAATATTTTTAATAAAAATTAAAAATAAATATGAATTTTTCATTTTCTGTATTTAATAAAAAAGCAAAGAAACGAAAAAGAGAAAAAAATATAAAAAAGAAAAGAAAAGAAAAAAATTGAAGATTGGAAAAAGTGAATACAGTGTAATAGACTGAAATAAAAGGATGGGAGTAAGATAGAATTTGAAAAAATTTACATAAAAGCAAAAAATATAGTAATAAAAATTAAAAATATTTTTAAAAGAAATGGAAAGTAAAATGAACTTTTTCTCTTTCTGCATTCAAGAAAAAGAAATGAAAAAGAGAAAAAAGAAAAAGAAAAAAAGAAAATTGTTTGAAAATTTGAAAAGGTGAGTACACTGAATTAGAATAAAATAAAATGATGGAAGTAAAGTAGAATTTGAAAAAAAATTTATACAAAAGTAAAAAAATAGTAATAAAAATTAAAGACAGATATTTTTAACAAAAATTGAAAATAAAAATGAGTTTTTTCTATTTCTGTATTCAAGAAAAAGAAAAGAATTGTAAAAGAGAGAAAGGAAAAAGAGGAAAAAAAAGAAAGAAAAAAAATTGAATAGATGAATCTGCTAACAGATTGAAGTAGAACTCAAATTGCTTCGTTTTTCCCTACAGGTCAGTACATGTAGCTCTTTATAGTCCATAAATTAAGCCAGCAGTGAGGTTTGTGTTCTTGAAGAGCAAAGTTGGCCCAGTTGGTTGGGGCTCGGTGTAAGAGCTCAGCTCTCCACTAGATGGCGCTGCTAGCCTACTGGGGTGGATTCTTGCGGTGTTTGTAGGTGCACATGCACATGCGTGGGAGCGGTGAAAATGGCGCTACCCAGCTACCCAGTCTGTTCTCCCAGATCAGCAACCATGCACTGGTCCTCCATCTTTAGCTCTCATCCACTCCCTGCTTTTCCACTCTCTGGGACCAGGCCCGAGGCAGTACCTCTCTCCCAAGTTTTGCCTCAGATGCAGCTGTTTTCCCTGACCCCTTATTTCCGAAGGACTGAGGCTTTGACCCGTTCCGCCCCTCTGTGGGAGGGTCTCACCGAGCAATGGCCAAATGAGCAATGGCCGAATGTCATCTGCACCCATGAACACCTGCTGGACCCTGCTATTGCTGGTGCCCCAAGACTGCAGCCAGGTGCCAGCCTGCCTCCCAAAAAGATCGCAAGACAGTGTAGCATCAGTGTTTCAGGGATTATGGAAAATCACAACACACATCTGGCACCAGGCTTCACCCTCAACAACCTTGCCCCAGCACCAGCGAATGTGGCTGTCTTCTGGGGTCTGCTGGGACCAGGTGGCTTCAACAGTCTCTACCAAATGTCCTTCCAGCAGTGGAACTGCTTTTCCTCATGTGGCCCGAGAACCTTCTGGACCTCACTCTTCTGTTCCTGGGGATTCACTTTTCCCACCAGAGCACCGCCAGGTATTGAACTGCAGAGTGGCAGCCATTGCACTCCCCTTGTTTACAGTCTTAATGGGATTTAAGCCCTCTCATTTCTCCTTTCTCCTTTCTCCCTTTTTAGTTTAGCCCCTGTGGCTGTTTCCAATTTTCCACTTTATCTCCAGCTGCTTTTGGGGAGGGGTGCTTTTCCCATATGCCCCCCCCCAGTCTCTGTCCTCTGTCCACCTGCAAAAGGGGTTCCCTACTTTTCACGGCTTCTTGCTCCCCAAGTTCAGCTCTTCTTGTCACGTACCTGCTAAATTCAGTGGTTCAGGTTGTGCAGATTGTTGTGTTAATCTTCCAATCAGTTTTCTAGGTGTGTAGGATGGTTTAGTGTTGGTCTGGTTGTATTTCATGGACGTGAGACACACAAAAAGCTTTCATTCTGTTTTGCCATCTTGGCTCCTATCCTGTAGGGTTGAATTTCTAAAATTAATACCCACAATCAATCTTATATGAAGCTATTACAAATGCAAGTTGAATTAAAACTCTTGTGGGATGCCTGGGTGGCTCTGTTGGTTCAGTGTCGGATTCTTGGTTTCAGCTCAGATCATGATCTCACAGCTTCATGGTTTCCAGTCCAAAAGAAAATATTTTTTAAATGATCATGTCACTACCATGCCAGTACCTAAGGGACAGCATTAATCTGCATTAAAGACATTAAACTCTACTCAAATTCACTTCATTCACAGCTGTGAAACTTCTACTTGCCATCTTCAGCGTCTGAAAGTTATTAAGAAAGTGATGTGGGAATATTCTAGTGATGCCTGATAAGGCTTTGGTGTTGTGAATTATTTCTGGATACTGTGGAGACAATGGGGTTGTTTAATTCTATTTCTGCTGAGCACTCTGGAGCCTGACTTCTCTCACCCCAGGCTGGAAGTGTAGGGAGGGAGGGGAGCATTTACTTACAGAACTCTATCCCTCTGTCCTCCACTGAAGCCACCTGAACCCCACAGTCACTGCTAAGCTCAGTCTCAAAAACTCAGGAGGTCCATCAAGTCCCAGTTCCGATTTTCTGTCCTGGCTGCAGGTCTTATAGTTCGTTTCATCCATGCATGTTCCGTGGGTCATGCAAAGAAATGTGTGGAAAGAGTTTGGGGATCACCTCAGTGGCTCTTTCCTTCACAGAGTTCAATTGGGAGGGGGCGGTTCATGGCATGTAAGGACATGAAAAATTGCCTTGATCATGACTGTGATTTACCAGATGGTGTTCAAGGTGCTTGGGGGCCATCAGATGCTGGGATTTCCTCTAATGTGTCAGGGAGACAGATCCTTTCTGGCTGGAGCATCTTTTAGGACTGGTCTTCAGCAAGAGTTTGGAAGGGGATCATGAGATGAACTTCTGCTCTCCCCTGGTTCATCTCAGAGGCTGCCAGGGCAACCATCAAAGGCTGTTCCTTGTAGCTGTGAGGAGGAGTGGCTCTGTGTGGGTTCCCTGGGGCAAAGCACAGCCTGAAGAGCCACCTCAAAGATTCAGACTATGATCCTTAGACACTGTAAGGAAGAACCTGGCCATCCTCATTTAGGCCAAGGCTTTGGGCATCCAAATGAAAGGTAAGCAGGCTGAAATTTCTGGGGAGTGACATGACAGGCCTTGGGGAGTTTGACTGGGGGAAGGGAAGCTAGAGAGAGCTGCTCTGAGTTGTGTGGGATGGTGTGAGAGTAGTCAGGGCTCAGAGCTCACAGGCATCCCAGGAAGGTGACCAAGGCTGAAGGAGCCATCCTAAGTGAAGGAAGACTATGGGAAGGGTGAATGTTCCTATGGGAACAGAGACCTAGGGTTAATTTGGGAAAGGGAAAGCAGGTCACAAAGAAGACTCCAGGGAGCTAAACTGGGTACAGGGACATCTCTGACTCAATGAGAAGGGGCTGGGGTCCCAAGACAAGGCCTGAGGAGGGCGGAGAGGAGGGGCACTGGAAGGTGAAATGAGGGGAAGGCCCAAGCTGCATGAACAGTTACAAAGGCCTGGAAAGACAAGGCAATAAATGGGGGCAAAAGACCTTGTCCCAAGGGAAGGGTGAGGCAGAGGGGCTGTGGTGAATCTCAGCAGGGAGAAGGGACTTAGGGAAGTGGTGGGGAGACCAGCCCAGGCACCCAGAGGAGACCTGAGTCCAATGTTGAGGGAGGCCCAGGGGAGGGTAGAGGGGCAGGACTGTCTATACACTGGTGGGGGAATGGGGGTGTCACAGAAGGCCATGCTGTCTATACAGAGAAAACTCAGCCCAGAGGAGCTGATGCCATGAACATTGAGGTGAAGAGAGCAAGAGACATAGGGAGAGCTAAGGTGGGGTTAGAGAAGAGAGACCCATGAAAACCTAAGGCAAAGCAAAGCCCCAGGTGGGAAGAAAAGGGTTGGTAGTTAGGGGATCAAAAAGGGGTTAGGAAAGATAAACCAAATCAATCACATTGTGGTGATGGCTGGTGCAGGACAAGGAGCTGAGGTGGTAGGGTAAAGTGAAGGGAGTGAAGGGAGTGAAGCCCCCACAGCTGAGGTAGGGCGGTGGGCACAGGTTTGTGTCTGAACAGGTTGGTGAATATCCTGAAGAGTCCTTGAAATTACAATAAAAGTTAAAACAGCAACACACATATCATATCACATTTTTGTGTTGGGATTGTTCCCTCCAAGTAGCTTTCATCTTTCCCCAGCTACAGAATGAAATGACCCAGGAATGGCTGCCCTAGAACCACGCCCTTTCTACTTTATCATTTCTTACTGGCATTAATATATCCAACACATTTAGGTAAATCCCACTGGGAGGTGAGCTTAAGCTCCTCTCAGTAGGGAGCATCTGCCTTATTCCTGGGAAGACCCCTGCAACAGGCACCCAGGACATGCTCCCCACTCGACAACTTTGGAAATAGAAGGGAGGTAGTTTTTAATTTAACCACCAGAGGGCACTCAAAGTTGGTTTTGATCCAGTGACTACAGCTAAAATACAGACAGCATCAGGGAAAATTACTATTTTAGCAGATTAAACTATTAATAAACAGTGTAACATAAAAATATTTAATAAATGAGCTATTAAACATGACAATATAAAAATGAGGTGATGAGGAGTGCTGTACCCAACTGTAAAGGTAGTTCATGGACTATCATAGAGTATTGTTATTCCTAAACATTCATGAAATGCTGAGTACCTATAAAAATTACATTGACAGTGTAAATTCATTAATTCCCATTAAAAACTCATGGAACTAGTCTTATCTCTACTTTGAAGGTGAGAAAACACAGAAAGACACAAAAAGGTCCAGAAGCAAGTCCACACAAACAGTTATCAGTGGAATTAGAACCCATGGGAGTTCTCCCCAGAGTCTGGATCTCTAACCACTAGGCTGGTTCCTTTGTTAACTACTGTTAAATCCCCATGAACCTACCTGATCATAGCTCTTTCTCTTCCCTGAGGTCCCAAGACCTTGAATTGGATATTCCTCTCCCTCACACACAACTTGACATTTGCCCACCCCGGCTGCATGGTAGAATCCCTTGCAGAGATTTAAAAATTAACAGTGGCTCAATCAGTCTCATCCAGAGGTGTGCTCATTTAATTGGTTTGGGATGGGCCCATGGCTTTGGGATTTCTGCCTGTATGGGAAAAGTACAAGGTAGCCCAGTTGATTCCCAGGGAATATTTTTCCTTGATGCTTAGGTTCTCAGGGGGAGGAGTGATAGTATGGCAAAGGTCAATACATTGCCCAGCTCTGGAAGACAAAGCAGGGAGACCCCCTAAATGAAAACTTTGATATTGCTACAGGAGCACTGCATTGTTATTGATAAGAGGGGCTTGTAAGGTGGCTGACAAGTTAGGGGACTTGGGTAGAGTATTTTAAAGTTTATTTATTTATTTTGAGAGAGAGACAGAAGAGAGTGAGTGGGGGAAGGGCAGAGAGAGAGAGAGAGAGAGAGAGAATTCCAAGCAGGCTCAGTGCTGTGATCATGGAGCCTGATGCAAGGCTCAAACCCTACCAACAGTGAGATCGTGACCTGAGCTGAAACCAAGAGTTGGAGGCTTAAGCCACCCAGGCACCCCTACTTGGGTAAAGATTTATTTTGTGAGCTGCTGCGGTGTGAAGCCAGCCCATGGCCTTGCCTGAGGAGCCTGGTGGGTAGATAACTCAGGACTGGCCAAGTGTGGTCTCACTCATGGGATGAACTTCTGCCCTCTCCAGGCCCATCTCAGAATCTTCAGGAACAACATCCAAGGAGCTTTCTATACTTTGGGAAGGCAGAACTGCTTGTTGCTCTGGATCCAGGTGGCTTCCCAGGGCCAAGGCAAAGGCCAAAGCCCCACCTGCCAAAGTGTCAGGCTGGCACTGTGCCCCATGACCCCACTAGAAACCTAGCAAGTGGAGTTTAAGATCCTTGTAATGCCACCCCAGGGCACAGAAAGAGCCAGCTGGTGCTAGTCAGGGGATGGATGTTTAAAGCTGAACTTGATTCTGCTGGACAAAAGGAAGAGTCAGGGAAGAGACTGGATCTCTGCACACATGCCCAGTTGTGGGAAGTCTGGGGAGAGATGCAATGACAGGCTTGGTGACGATGGGGTAGGCCACTTGGGGCCAGTGAGGAGATCCCTAGAGGGAAAGGTTAGGAAGGAGTGGGAAGCTGAGCTGAGGTGACCTGAATGGGGTAGGTGAAATGAGAGCAGTTGGACTGACTTGGGAGAAAGAGGCAAGAAATGTGGGAGGAGAAGGGAGTTGATGGTGGGGAGGAGATGATATGGTGAGGGAGAGAAGAGGGGAAGTACACTAGGAAGGTGGTGGACAGAGAGGGACAGGGAATGAGGCGACAAGTGGCTTAAGGGAAGGAGAGGGCCCAGAAGGCAAACTGAGGGAAGAAGAAAGAACTGAGGAGATACTGGAGAGGATAATTGAAAGGGGAGCAAAGGGAAGCAGGTGTGAGGGAGAAATGGTGAAAAAGGGCATAGGAAGTGAGCTGTGGAAGGAGTGAGTAGGGAGCAGGGGTTAGATATAAGATGGGCAGAGGAAGAGGATGTGTTTAGAGGGATGGCCATCTCAGGACAGGGAAGGGGATGACTGGTGACAGGGTGGAGAGGCGAACTGAGGCAAACGGAAAAAGGAGAATCACATAAAAGAGAGGTAAACACTTTGGAGGAGAGTGAACTGAAAAGAAAGAAAAGAGGTGTTAAGAGGAAGAGAAGCAATAAGGAGGGGCTGGGAGGTAAACTCTGGGCAAGTTAAATGAGGACTGAGTGAAGCCAAGGGTAAGGCAGTGGAGGCGAGCCATGGGGCATGGTGAACAGAAAGGGCTCTGAATGAGAGAAATGGAGAGTAGAACTGAGGGACAATACGGGAAAGGAAGTGAACTCAGGTGAGACAAGTAGAATTGAGGGCAGGAGGAGTAAGATCAGAAGTAAAACAAACTTTGGAGGAAATGAAAGTCTCAGGATAAGAAGGAAGAATTATTTTGGAAGCAACTCAGTGGGGAGGACATGAGACAAGAAGAGAACTTTTCAGGAAGGGCAGAAGGAAATACATGCCCAGACACTGTGTAATTCCTTGAAAGAGTGTCTGAGACTACCCCTCAGAACAGAGCCAGGCCAAATCTGCTGTTTCTCTGGCTCTCCTCATTCCTACTCCTGTTCCATAAATTTAAAAAGAAAAGTATGCTCTCTTCTCCCTCAGCACAATGACCCCACAACCCCACAGCCACACAGAGGTCATGGTGACCTGCTGTGTGACATAACTTGAGAGTTGCTCCTTCATACTTCACATTTCTCCAACTTCACATTAAACCTAATTGAGATCTTAATTTTGATGACATTTTGTTCCATTTCATGTGTTACATATGTTATTCATGTCTCCCCTAAACTTTTGGATTACAATGGCCCATGTATGAAAACCCTAGATGGGGAGGTCACTAATTTTGACACTGTGGGGGGAAAAAGCATTTACCAGATGACTCTCTTATATACCCTTTTTACCTCCCTAAGCAAGAATTGGCTATGTTTTTATTTGTAACAACAACACTTACAGAGAAATACCAAATGAGTTTTGCATAGAGTTTGAGAACTATGCATAGAAAAACTAAGAGGAAATCAAGATTTATAACTCTATGTAAAAAAAAACTTTTATTGTTTTAATTATGACAAATGATTTAAAATTTCATTTTTGTCTCCTCTATGCATTAAAGCTATTGGTCTATTGTAGACAGGTATTCATGCCAAAAAGGTGCCAAGCAGAACTTCTTCTATCTGCCACATTCAAGGCAAGACTTGCCTGGATGCCCAGAAGCCACCTAGAGCTTCCATATGAGAGCTATTGATAGCCGCAAAATGGAACTTGAAATGGCCATGGAAGCAGCTCCGAATCAAGGGTGGACAAACTTAATGGAAGTTAGGCCAAACAGGCCTAAGAGGCCAACAGGTCAAAACCACAACAGGTCAAAACCACATTATACACATATAATATGTATACATATTATACACATATAATTGAAATTAATGTCATCCAGAAAACACTGAACTTTGAGGACCACTTAAACATATTTGGCCCATTTGCCCCATATTTTCATGACAACATATATATAGATGCCTAAGTTACATGTTAACCCATGTTAACCCAACACATCTGGACACAGAGAAGGAGTTTATTTTATCCACTGAGGCTTGCTCTTAATTCTATTTCCCATCAAATGCAGATGTTACTGTAATTGTTGCATTCATCTGTCAAGGTACATTGACTTTAAAGCCATCCATACATTCTTAGTTCTCTAGTCTCCATATTGATTATGTTGTAAGATTTTTCAGAATCACTGTGTGCCCAGAAAAATCTGTGTATGGATTATTTTCTACTCATGGACAATCCTCCTGGGAGACTATAGACTTTCCTCACTACAATCTTTGGCCCTACAGATGAGTTCCATATGAGGACACTTTCTTCCACACTCCAAATTCTTAAATCTTCTTTAGTATTAGTGTTTACTTTTTTTCTCCCAGCACTTATCTTATGTCTTTGATATTTCTACTCTAAGTGAACAGTATAATTAGTTATAAGCTTATTAAAATTTATGCTGATTTGTTCTAAGTTGAGAGAATGATCAGAAGTGGCTTTTGATGCTATCAATAATAGCCAAATTATGAAAAGAGCCCAAATGTCCATCAACTGATGAACGGATTAAGATCTGTATCTGTATAGATATAGATAGATGATAGATAGATAGATGATAGATATTCATTCATCAATGAAAAAGAATGAAGTCTTGCCATTTGCAACAATGTGGATGGAACTGGAGGGTATTATGCTAAGCAAAATAAGTCAGAGATATACATATATCATATGATTTCACTCATATGTGGAATTTGAGAAACTTAACAGATGAACATAGGGGAAGGGAAGAAAAGATAAAAACAGAGAGGGAGGCAACCATAAGAGACTCTTAAATACAAAGAACAAACTAAGGATTGATGGGAGGGGGTTAAATGGGTTATGGGAATTAAGGAGGGCACTTTTCAGGATGAGCACTGGGTGTTATATGTAAGAGATGAACCACTGGGTTCTACTCCTGAAGCCAACACTACACTGTATGCTTACTTACTTAAGAATATTTTTTTTAAGTGGCTTTTGAGACAAAAGCCTGAGCTGCTCTCAGGTAGAACTAATTGCTCTTCAGCCTTCAGGTCACTTTCAAGTAAATCAAGATCTTTTATCATGAACTGTAATTTTTTCTTATTCTTAATTGTTTAAAATATTGCCTGTTTGCAGAAGGCTATCAAATATTTATTTTCTTGCCTAAAATGAAGATAATTCTATGAATAATAAAAGATTTAGAATTTTAAAAATAGATACCAATAATAATTAAGAAGATATTTTGTAAACATCAATGTTTAAAGATTTGATGGTGTCATAGATGAAATGCACTTATTATTAAGCAGAAAATTTATAATTTATTTTAATATTTAAATATATAGGTTTACATTATATCAGAAGTAAAATATACAAAACTTAAAATTCATAGTTATCTCAACCTTAATTTTCACAGTACATGCAATCACAATATTTAGCCACAATATAGATGAAAAGGGCTAACTAATGAAAACCAAACCCTCTCATTTTTTCTCTCCTCTCACCATATATTTTCATGAAAGTTCTGAAAAGTAATGGAATGTTTATAAATTTTTTGATGTTTATTTATTTTTGAGACAGAGACAGAGAGAGACAGAGAGAGAGAGAGAGCACAAGTGGGGGAGGGGCAGAGAGAGGGAGACACAGAAACCGGAGCAGGCTCCAGGGTCTGCACAGAGGCCAACGTGGGGCTCGAATTCATGAACTGTGAGATCATGACCTGAGCCAAAGTCAGATGCTTAACCTACTGAGTCACCCAGTCACCCCAGTAATGGAACGATGAAAAGAAGGACAAAGACCTCTGATTCATAAGGCCATTATTTTCATATTAGAAGACACAGCTGATTTTTCTAATGCATAGGGAAAAGTGAGGAGACAGAAAAGTATATTCCAAATGAAAGAATAGGGCAAAATTACAGCAACTAAATGAAATTACAACTAAATGAAACAGAGATTAGTAATATGCATGATAAAGAATTCAAAGATTCTCACTGGACTTGAGAAAAGAGTGGAGAATCTCAGTAAGACCTTCAACAAGAGATAGAAAATATTTAAAAAGAACCAGAGATGAAGAACTCAATAACTGAAATAAAAAATGCACTGGAGGGAACCTATGACAGATTAAAGGAGGCAGAATGGATTAGCGAGCTGGATAAGAGCAATAGAAAGCAATTAAATTTAATAGCAAAAAGAAAATAGAATTAAAAAATGAGAATAAGTTAAGGGAACTCAGTGACATCATCAACCAGAATATCATTTGAATTATAGGGATTCCAGAAACAGAGAGAAAAGGTGGGCAAAACTTATTTGAAGAAATAATAGCTGAAAACTCCTGTAAACTAAGGAAGGTAACAGACATCCAGATCCAGGAGGCACAGAAAGGCCCCAACAAAATCAACACCAAGACAGATAATAATTAAAATGTCAAAAAGTAGTGATAAAGGGAGAATTTTAAAAGCATCAAGAAAAATAAGTGATTACATATAAGGGAAATACCATAAGGCTATCAGCTGATTTTTCAGCAGAAACTTTGCACAGCAGAAGGTAGTGACACAATATACTCAAAGTGCTGAAAGAAAAAAAAAAACTTACAATCAAGACTACTCTATCCAGTATAGATGTCATTCAGAATACAAGGAAAGATAAAAAATTTTCCAGACAAATAAAAGTTAAAGGAGTTTATTGTCACTAAACCGGCTTGACAAGAAATGTTAAGAGAATATTTGAATGGAAATAAAACACCATAATCAAGAGTAAGAAAATCAGGAAAGGAAAATTGTTTACAGGTACATACAAACATAATAAAAATTTCATATTAATCACTTATAAAAACAGTACAGAGGTTAAAGTACAAAAACAGTAAAATCAAATATTTCCATAAAAATCAGTAAAGGAACACACAAGATGAAAGGACATAAAGTATAAAAACATACACGTAGGAAGGGAGACCTGGGAAGATGGTGGCGTAGAAGGACGCTGGGCTCACCTCATCCTGCTGATCCCTTAGATTCCACCCACATCTGCCTAAATAACCCAGAAAACTGCCAGAAGACAGCAGAATGGACACTCTGGAGCCAAGCATAGACAAGAGGCCCACAGAAGAGGGTAGGAAGGGTGGAGAGATGGTGCATGCTACATGTATTGGCGGGAGGGAGCCGGGGTGGTAGAGGGGCAGCTCACCCAGCAAGGAAGAGCCAGCAAAGTCTGGCTTGCAAAAGTGGAGGGGCCAGACTCCATGAGTTCTGACAGCCAACGAGATTTAACATCTGGAATATTAAATGTCAACAGCTCTGCTCTCAGAGAGTGGGGAAGGTGAGAGGATTCTGGCAGGGAGAGTTGTTGAGCCCCAGAAGACAGAGCTCAGCTCGGTGGGGGGAACAAATGCGCTGGCAAGTGCCATTTCCCTCTCCCATCCCCCAGACAAAATTCCAAAGGGAACCAGTTCCCTTCACTGAACTTGCTTGCACCACACAAATGCCCAACACTGTGCTTTTGTGGATCCACCCCTCCAATGGACCTGCCTCCCTCCTGATGCTGCAGGGCCCCTCCTGCGGGGACCACCTATGGCAAAGTGAGCTAAGCCTACCCCTCCTGCCCCTGTGCACCTTGCAGATCCACCCCGTCTAATACACCCTTGGCCAGATCCCATCTAAGCAGCACCACAAGCCTGGCAGTGTGCAAGTAGCCCAGACAGAGGTCACACCACTCCACAGTGAGTCCTGCCCCTGGAGGAGGGGAAGATAAAGAACACACCAGGCTGACTGTGGCCCCAGAGGTGGTCTGGGGGCAGACATGGGGTCTGACTGCAGCCCCGCCCACCAACACGTTACTCCAGACAGCACAGAGGAAGTGTCCTGCAGTTTGGAGCTACTACAGGGGCTACCCAAAATGATGAAATGGAAGAATTCTCCTCAAAATATACTCCAGGAAGTACCAACAGCTAATGAATTGATCAAAAACGACTTAAGCAATAAAACAGAACAAGAATTTAGAATAATAGTCATAAAATTAATTGCTGGTCTTGAAAAAAGCATAGAGGACAGCAGAGAATCTATTGCTACAGAGATCAAGGGACTAAAAATTAGTTATAAGGAGCTAAAAAATGCTATAAATGAGGTGGTAAAATAAAACGGTGGTAGCCATAGCACAGATTTATTATAAAATAAAACGGTGGTAGCCATAGCACAGATTGAAGAGGCAGAGGAAAGAATAGGTCAATTAAAAGATAAAATTACAGAAAAAGAGGAAGCTGAGAAAAATAGAGATAAAAAAATCCAGGAATATGAGGGGAGAATTAGAAAACTAAGTGATGTAATCAAACAGAACAATATCAGTATCATAGGAATTCCACAAGAGAGAAAGGGGCTGAGGTGTACTTGAACAAATCATAGCTGAGAACTTCCCTGATCTGGGGAAGGAAAAAGGTATTGAAATCCAAGAGGCACAGACAACTCCCTTCAGACGGAACTTGAATTGACCTTCTGCACGACATATCATAGTGAAACTGGCAAAATACAAGGATAAAGAGAAAATTCTGAAAGCAGCTAGGGATAAACAGGCTCTAACTTACAAAGGTAGACACATAAGAATAGTAGCAGACTTATCTACTGAAACTTGGCAGGCCAGAAAGGAATGGCAGGAAATCTTCAATGTGATGAACTGAAAAATTATGCAGCCAAGAATCCTTTATCCAGCAAGTCTGTCATTCAGAATACAAGGAGAAATAAAGGTTTTCCCAAACAAACAAAAATTGCAGGAATTCATCACCACTAAGCCAGCCCTACAAGAGATCCTAAGGGGGATTCTGTGAGTGAAATGTTGCAAGGACCACAAAGTACCAGAGACACCACTACAAGCATGAAACCTACAGACATCACAATGACTCTAAACCCATATCTGTCTATAATAACACTGAATGTAAATGACTAAGTGCACCAACCAAAAGACATAGGGTATCAGCATAGATTAAAAAAAAAAAGACCCATCTATTTGCTGTCTACAAGAGACTCATTTTAGACAGAGGACACTTTCAGATTGAAAGTGAGGGGATGGAGAACCATCTATCATGCTACTGGAAGCCAAAAGAAAGCTGGACTAGCCATACTTATATCAGGCAAACTAGACTTTAAATTAAAGGCTGTAACAAGAGATGAAGAAGGATATTTTATAATAATTACAGGGTCTATCCATCAGGAAGAGCTAACAATTATAAATGTCTATGTGCCGAATATGGGAGCCCCCAAATATATAAAACAATCACAAGCATAAGCAACCTTATTGATAAGAATGTGGTAATTGCAGGGGACTTTAATACTCCACTTACAACAATGGATAGATCATCTAGACACAGGATCAATAAAGAAACAAGGGCCCTGAATAATACATTGGATCAGATGGACTTGACAGATATATTTAGAACTCTGCATCCCAAAGCAACAGAATATACTTTCTTCTCGAGTGCACATGGAACATTCTCCAAGATAGATCACATACTGGGTCACAAAATAGTCCTTCATAAGTGTAAAAGAATTGGGATCATACCATACATACTTTCAGACCACAATGCTATGAAGCTTGAAATCAACCCCAGGAAAAAGTCTGGAAAACCTCCAAAAGCATGGAGGTTAAGGAACACCCTACTAGAGAATTAATGGGTCAACCATGCAATTAGAGAAGAAATTAAAAAATATATGGAAACAAATGAAAATGAAAATACAACAATCCAAATGCTTTGGGATGCAGAAAAGGCAGTCCTGAGAGGAAAATACATTGCAATCCAGGCCTATCTCAAGAAACAAGAAAAATCCCAAATACAAAATCTAATAGCACACCTAAAGGAAATATAAGCAGAGCAGCAAAAACACCTCAAACCTAGCAGAAGAAGAGAAATAATAAAATCAGGGCAGAAATAAACAATACAGAATCCAAAAAACAGTAGAACAGATCATTGAAACCAAGAGTTGGTTTTTTGAAAAAATAAAATTGATAAACCTCTAGCCAGGCTTCTCAAAAAGAAAAGGGAAATGACTGAAATAGATAAAATCATGAATGAAAATGTAATTATTACAACAAATCCCTCAAAAATACAAGCAATTATCAGGGAATACTATGAAAAATTATATGCCAACAAACTGGACAACCTGGAAGAAATGGACAAATTCCTAAACACCCACACGCGTCCAAAACTCAAACAGGAAGAAATAGAAAACTTGAACAGAACCATAACCAACGAAGAAATTGAATCAGTTATCAAAAATCTCCCAACAAATAAGAGTCCAGGACCAGAAGGCTTTCGAGGAGAATTCTACCAGACATTTAAAGCAGAGATAATACCTATCCTTCTCAAGCTATTCCAAGAAATAGAAAGGGAAGGAAAACTTCCAGATTCATTCTATGAAGCCAGCATTACTTTGATTCCTAAATCAGACAGACACCCAGTAAAAAAAGAGAACTACAGCCAATATCCCTGATGAATATGGGTGCAAAAATTCTCAATAAGACAATAACAAATAGAATTCAGCAGCATATAAAAAGAATTATTCACCATGATCAAGTGGGATTCATTCCTGGGCTGCAGGGCTGGTTCAACATTCACAAATCAATCAATGTGTTACATCACATTAATACAAGAAAAGATAAGAACCATATGATCCTGTCAATAGATGCAGAAAAAGCATTTGACAAAATTCAGCATCCTTTCATAATATAAACCCTCGAGAAAGTCGGGATAGAAGGAACATACTTAAACATCATAAAAGCCCTTTATGAAAAGCCCACAGCTAATATCATCCTCAATGGGGAAAAACTGAGAGCTTTCTCCCTGAGATCAGACACATGACAGGGATGTCCACTCTCACCGCTGGTGTTGGAAGTGCTAGCATCAGCAATCAGACACCAAAAGGAAATCAAAGCCATCAAAATTGGCAAAGATGAAGTCAAGCTTTCACTTTTTGCAGATGACATGATATTATACATGGAAAACCCAATAGACTCCACCAAAAGTCTGCTACAATTTATACATGAATTCAGCTAAGTCGCAGGACACAAAATCAATTGCATTCTTATACACTAAAAATGAAGCAACAGAAAGACAAATAAAGAAACTGATCCCATTCACAATTGCACCAAGAACCATAAAATACCTAGGAATAAATCTAACCAAAGATGTACAAGATCTGTATGCTGAAAACTATAGAAAGCTTATGAAGGAAATTGAAGAAGATATAAAGAAATGGAAAAACATTCCGTGCTCATGGATTGGAAGAACAAATATTGTTAAAATGTCAATACTACCCAAAGCAATCTACACATTCAATGCAATCCCAATCAAAATTGCACCAGCATTCTTCTCGAAGCCAGAACAAGCAATCCTAAAATTCGTATGGAACCACAAAAGGCCCCGAATAGCCAAAGTAATTTTGAAGAAGAAGACCAAAGCAGGAGGCATCACAATCCCAGACTTTAGCCTCTACTACAAAGCTGTCATCATCAAGACAGCATGGTATTGGCACAAAAACAGACAAATAGACCAATGGAATAAAACAACTGACAAACTACAGCACCCATTCATTATTAAAACTCCTAACAAAGTAGGTTTAGAGGGGATATACCTCAACATAACAGAAATATTTTTAAAACCCACAGCCAACATCCTACTCAATGATGAAAAACCAAGAGTTTTTCTTCTAAGATCAGGAATAAGACAAAGATGTCCACTCTCACCACTTTTATTCAACATAGTACTAGACATCCTAGCTATAGCAATCAGATCAGGAAAAGAAATAAAGGGCATCTAAATTGGTAAGGAAAAAGTAAAACCGTCACTATTTGTATATAGCATGATACTACATAGATAAAGTCCTAAGGACCCCAGGAAACAAACAAATACCCACTAGAACTGATAAATTCAATAAAGTTGCAGGATATAAAATTAATGTACAGATAAGCTGAATATCTATACACTAATAATGAAGTAGGAGAAGGAGAAATTAAGAAAATAATCCCATTTCCAATTGCAATGAAGATGAAAAAAAAAGACACCTAGGAATAAATTTAACCAAAGAGGTTTAAGACCTGAACTCTGAAAAGTATAAAAACAGTGAAATAAGATGAAGATGACACAAAATATGGAAAGACATTCCATGCTCATGGATTGGAAGAATTAATATTGTTAAAAACTCCATACTACCCAAAGCAATCTACACATTTAATGCAGTCCCTATCAAAAATACCAACAGCATTTTCAATAGAACTAGAACTAACAAACTTAAAATTTATATGGAACCACAAATACCTTGCTTGAATAGCCAAAACACTCTTGAAAAAGAAAAGCAAAGCTGGAAGTATCACATTCCAGATTTAAATTTATACTGCAAACCTATAGTAATCAAAACTGTATGGTAGGAAACCCAGAAAATCCAACAACTATATGGTCAATAATCTTCAACAAAAGATGCCAGAATATCCAACGGGAAAAAAGACAGTCACTTTAACAAATGTTGCTGGGCAAACTGGACAGCTCCATGCAAAAGAATGAAACCGGACCACTTTTTGCCATACACAAAAATAAACTCAAATGGATTAAGGACCTAAATATGAGACCTGAAACCATAAAAATCCTAGAAGACAGCACAGACAAATAATTTCTCTGACATAAGCCATAACATTTTTTTAGATATGTGTTCTGAGGGAAGGGAAATGATATATGATCCTTGTAATGCATTGCTGAATTTCATTTCCTAATATTTTGTTAAGGATTTTTGCTAAGTGCACATTAGGAATATTGGCCTTTTCTCTTTTTCTTGTGGAATCCTTGTCTGGTTTGGGTATCAAAGTAATTCTGGTCTCATAAAATGAGTTTGGAAGGGTTCTCTCCTCTTTTATTTTTTTGAAGAGTTTGAGAAGGATTGGTATTAATTCCTTTTTTAATATTTTGTAGAATTCACCTGTGAAGCCATTTGGTCTTGGACTTCTGTTTGGAAGTTTTTGATTACTAATTCAATCTGCTCACTAGTAATCTGTCCAGATTTTTATTTCATCATAATTCATTCTTAGCAGGTTTTATGTTTCTAGAAATGTATTAATTTCCCTTAGGTTGCCCAATTTGTTGGTGTATAATTGTTCATAATAGTTTCCTACAATCTTTTGCATTTCTCTGGTATCATTTTTTCAATCTGCTCTTTTGTTTTTTTATTTGAGTTCTGTCTCTCCCTCTCTATCTCTCTTTCTTCACTTTTTTTTTCCTTTGGTGAGTCTAGATAAAGACTTGTCAATTTTGTTTATTTTCAGAAAGCCAGCTCTTAGTTTCATTGGCTTCTATTGTCCCCTTAGTCTTCTTTCATTTTTTCAGCTCTAATCTTTGTCATTTATTTCCTTGTAATAACTTTGGCTTTTATGTATTCATCTCTTTCTAGTTCCATGAGGGGTAAAATTAGATTATTTATTTGAGATTCTTCTAGTTTCTTGAGGTTTTCATTTATTGCTATGCATGTGTGGTATTTTAAATCAATTTTGTTAACAGAAACGAATACTACATTCAGCCCCAAAACTAATTAAAACAAAACCTAAATACATCGTGAGATTTCCTAAATGTGTCCTCACACCTTTCTTTAAGAAATTAAGAAAGCAATGAACGAACAAAATGAGAAGTTTAACAAAGGAATGGAAACCATAAAAAAACAACCCTGAAAATTCTAGAGCTGAAGAATACAATGATGCAAAAGAAAGAATCAATTAACTAGAAGAGAGTACACTAAAATGATCTAGTCACAAAATTGAAACAAAAAATAATGAAAAAAGTGAAGAAAGCCTATGGAACCTATGGCCAACATTCAAAGGAAATTATCTCTGCATTATTAGAATCCTAAGAGGAGAGAAAGAGAAAGAGACAGAAAGTATATTTAAAGCAACAATGGCTGGAAACTTCCTAAACCTGGAGAGAGAAATGGATATCCAGATCCATGTGGCTAAAAAGACCACAAAGAGATGAACCTGAATAGAGCTACACCAAGACACATCATAATTAAATTGTAAAAATTGAAAGACAAATAATTTTGAAAGCAGCAGGTGAGAAGAGAAATTACATACAAAGGAATATCCATGAGCCTATCATGGATTTCCCAACAGAAACTTTTCAGGCCAAGAAAGAATTTCTTGGTATATTAAAATATTGAAAGAAAAAAACTGTCAACCAAGAATGCTCTATCTGACAAAGCTGTCCTTCAGAAATAAAGGAAAGATAAAGACTTCTCCAAACAACAAAGCTGAATGAGTTCCTCACTCTAAGATCTGCCTTACAAGAAGAATTAACATCTAGATTACCTAATTTCTTTCAAAAATGTCAACGAAGGGAGAAATCACAAACACATTTTAGGAGGCCAGCATCACCTTGATACCAAAGCCAGATAAGAAGATTACAAGGAAAGAAAACAATATACTGGTATCCCTGATAAATATAGATGAAAAAAATTTCTTTAAATATTAACAAACTGAACTCAGCAGTACTTTAAAGGATTATACACCATGATCAAATGGGATTTGTCCATGGGAATCAACGATGGTTCAACATGTGCAAACCAATACTGTAACACATCAGATTATTAGAATGAAAGATAAAAACCACACAAATCTCAATAGGTTCAGAAAAATCATTTGACATGGATTTGACAAATACAACACAATAAAGCCCATATATGGCAAACCATCAGCTAACATCATACTCAATGGTGAAAGATTAAAAACTTTTCATTTTGTATCAGGAACAAGAGAAGGATGCCCACTCTCAACACTCCTATTCAATATAGTATAGAAGTCCTAGCTAAGGCAATCAGGCAAAACAGAGAAATATACATCAGAATTGGAAAGGAAGAAATAAAGCTATCTTAATTTGCAGATGACATTATTTTATATATAGAAATCCAATAGAGATTTTATAATAAAAAAAACCTGTTAGATCTAATCAATGAATTCAATAAAGTTGCAGAATATAAAATAAATGTACAAATATCAGTAGCATTGCTATACACCAACAACAATCTTAAAAAGATATAAAGAAAATAATACCATTTACATTGGAATAAAAATAAAATACTTAGAAATAAATTTAATCAAGGAGATGAAAGATCTCTACACTGAAAATTATAAGATACTGATGACAGATATTTAAAAAACCACAAATAAATTGAATAATATTCCATGTTTATGAATTGAAAGAAATAATATCGTTAACATGCCCACATTACAAAAAAAACCCTCTATAGGCTCCTATCAAGATTCTTCTAAGGAAGAATGGGAAACCCTGCTAAGAATGGATTATAGGTAGAGTAAAAAAGAACTTGTAGTAAAGTAAGTTAGGAGACAGAAAATAGGTAGTTACAGGGAAGGGTGGAGGTATCTAGAAGCCAAAAGGGGTGGTGGATCTACTAGGATGGTTAGTAAGGGAGTGACTATTGGTTCACTTTCCCTTTTCTGTGCCCTCCCCCAGACTCAAGAGCAATTTATGACTGTTTCACTTTGTGATGTAGGCTTGGATCTCTACACTGAACCATGCATTCTCTGTTCTCAGTTGCTGAGGCAGTAGCATACTTCAGATTATGAAGAATTGTTGAGTGGTTTCGTCTGTATTTTGTTGAGTCCTGGGGCTTTGATCCTATCTTTGGTTATTTCGCGCAGGATTAGGATCTTCTGAGATCCAACTCTATTCAGTGCCATCCATATTAAGCAAGATTTGGAAAAAAACAGACATAAATTTGTTAAGAAAACCCTATTTTCAGCCCACTGAAAGAAATGAACTATTTTATCTTTCTTCCCACTCTTCTAAGTTGATTACTGGACCATAGAGACCCCAGGAGGAGGAACTTGAAGGAAATGTTCTAATGAACATCATAGATCTAGAGGAACAGACTGAACAAGAAAAAGTTGAAGTGGGAACCAACCAGGGCTTCTGCACAAAGTGCACAGACCACCCTCCTGGGTGTAGCCAGGGTGCCAGGGTAAAACCCCAAACACTATGATTCAGGGTTTATGAATTGGCTTATTAAGTGAACACAGAACACTTGAGAGCAGGCTCTCAGCACTTGCTGATCAGCCACTTCCCCTTCTCAGTTATCTCTGGGCCAAGTATCTCATGTGTACTATGGCTGACCTAAAGAGACTCTGATCAGACACTCTCTGTCGGTTCCCAGAATGCGCATACACGTTTCCTTTTTTTTAATTTTTAATTTTTAATTTTTTCAATATATGAAGTTTATTGTCAAGTTGGTTTCCATACAACACCCAGTGCTCATCCCAAAAGGTGCCCTCCTCAATACCCATCACCCACCCTCCCCTCCCTCCCACCCCCCATCAACCCTCAGTTTGTTCTCAGTTTTTAAGAGTCTCTTATGCTTTGGCTCTCTTCCACTCTAACCTCTTTTTTTTTTTTTTCCTTCCCCTCCCCCATGGGTTTCTGTTAAGTTTCTCAGGATCCACATAAGAGTGAAAACATATGGTATCTGTCTTTCTCTGTATGGCTTATTTCACTTAGCATCACACTCTCCAGTTCCATCCATGTTGCTACAAAGGGCCATATTTCATTCTTTCTCATTGCCACGTAGTACTCCATTGTGTATATAAACCACAATTTCTTTATCCATTCCTCAGTTGATGGACATTGAGGCTCTTTCCATAATTTGGCTATTGTTGACAGTGCTGCCATAAACATTGCGGTACAAGTGCCCCTATGCATCAGTACTCCTGTATCCCTTGGGTAAATTCCTAGCAGTGCTATTGCTGGGTCATAAGGTAGGTCTATTTTTAATTTTTTGAGGAATCTCCACAACGTTTTCCAGAGTGGCTGCACCAGTTTGCATTCCCACCAACAGTGCAAGAGGGTTCCCGTTTCTCCACATCCTCGCCAGCATCTATAGTCTCCTGATTTGTTCATTTTGGCCACTCTGACTGGCGTGAGATGATATCTGAGTGTGGTTTTGATTGTATTTCCTTGATGAGGAGTGATGTTGAGCATCTTTTCATGTGCCTGTTGGCCATCTGGATGTCTTCTTTAGAGAAGTGTCTATTCATGTTTTCTGCCCATTTCTTCACTGGATTACTTGTTTTTCAGGTGTGGAGTTTGGTGAGCTCTTTATAGATTTTGGATACTAGCCCTTTGTCCGATATGTCATTTGCAAATATCTTTTCCCATTCCGTTGGTTGCCTTTTAGTTTTGTTGGTTGTTTCCTTTGCTGTGCAGAAGCTTTTTATCTTTATAAGGTCCCAGTAGTTCATTTTTGCTTTTAATTCCCTTGCCTTTGGGGATATGTCAAGTAAGAAACTGCTGAGGCTGAGGTCAGAGAGGTCTTTTCCTGCTTTCTCCTCTAGGGTTTTGATGGTTTCCGGTCTCACATTCAGGTCCTTTATCCATTTTGAGTTTATTTTTGTGAATGGTGTGAGAAAGTGGTCTACTTTCAATCTTCTGCATGTTGCTGTCCAGTTCTCCCAGCACCATTTGTTAAAGAGACTGTCTTTTTTTCATTGGATGTTCTTTCCTGCTTTGTCAAAGATGAGTTGGCCATACGTTTGTGGGTCTAGCTCTGGGGTTTTTATTCTATTCCATTGGTCTGTGTGTCTGTTTTTGTGCCAATACCATGCTGTCTTGATGATGACAGCTTTGTAGTAGAGGCTAAGGTCTGGGATTGTGATGCCTCCTGCTTTGGTCTTCTTCTTCAAAATTCCTTTGGCTATTCGGGGCCTTTTGTGGTTCCATATGAATTTTAGGATTGCTTGTTCTAGTTTCGAGAAGAATGCTGGTGCAATTTTGATTGGGATTGCATTGAATGTGTAGATAGCTTTGGGTACTATTGACATTTTGACAATATTTATTCTTCCAATCCATGAGCACGGAATGTTTTTCCATTTCTTTATATCTTCTTCAATTTCCTTCATAAGCTTTCTATAGTTTTCAGCATACAGATCCTTTACATCTTTGGTTAGATTTATTCCTAGGTATTTTATGCTTCTTGGTGCAATTGTGAATGGGATCAGTTTCTTTATTAGTCTTTCTGTTGCTTCATTATTAGTGTATAAGAATGCAACTGATTTCTGTACATTGATTTTGTATCTTGCAACTTTGCTAAATTCATGTATCAGTTCTAGCAGACTTCTGGTGGAGTCTATCGGATTTTCCATGTATAATATCATGTCATCTGCAAAAAGTGAAAGCTTGACTTCATCTTTGCCAATTTTGATGGCTTTGATTTCCTTTTGTTGTCTGATTGCTGATGCTAGCACTTCCAACACTATGTTAAACAACAGCGGTGAGAGAGGACCTCCCTGTCGTGTTCCTGATCTCAGGGAAAAAGCTCTCAGTTTTTCCCCATTGAGGATAATGTTAGCTGTGGGCTTTTCATAAATGGCTTTTATGATCTTTGAGTATGTTCCTTCTATCCCAACTTTCTCGAGGGTTTTTATTATGAAAGGTTGCTGAATTTTGTCAAAGGCCTTTCAGAAAAGGATCACATTGTTCTTATCTTTTCTTTTATTAATGTGATGTATCACGTTGATTGATTTGCGAATGTTGAACAACCCCTGCATCCCAGGAATGAATCCCACTATGATCAATTGAGAATTTTTGCATCCATATTCATCAGGGACATTGGCCTGTAGTTCTATTTTTTTACTGGGTCTCTGTCTGGTTTAGGAATCAAAGTAATGCTGGCTTCATAGAATGAGTCTGGAAGTTTTCCTTCCCTTTCTATTTCTTGGAATAGCTTGAGAAGGAAAGGTATTATCTCTGCTTTCAACGTCTGGTAGAACTCCCCTGGGAAGCCATGTGGTCCTGGACTCTTATTTGTTGGGAGGTTTCTGATGACTGATTCAATTTCTTCACTGGTTATGGGTCTGTTCAAACTTTCTATTTCCTCCTGATTGAGTTTTGGAAGCGTGTGGGTGTTTAGGAATTTGTCCATTTCTTCCAGGTTGTCCAGTTTGTTGGCATATAATTCTTCATAGTATTCCCTGATAATTGCTTGTATCTCTGAGGGATTGGTTGTAATAATTCCATTTTCATTCATGATTTTATCTATTTCAGTCATCTCCCTTTTCTTTTTGAGAAGCCTGGCTAGTGGTTTATCAATTTTATTTTTTCACAAAACCAACTCTTGGTTTCGTTGATCTGCTCTACAGTTTTTTTAGATTCTGTATTGTTTATTTCTGCTCTGATCTTTATTATTTCTCTTCTTCTGCTGGGTTTAGGCTGCCTTTGCTGTTCTGCTTCTGTTTCCTTTAGGTGTGCTGTTAGATTTTGTATTTGGGATTTTTCTTGTTTCTTGAGATAGGCCTGGATTGCAATGTATTTTCCTCTCAGGACTGCCTTTGCAGCATCCCAAAGCGTTTGGATTGTTGTGTTTTCATTTTCATTTGTTCCCATATATTTTTTAATTTCTTCTCTAATTGCCTGGTTGACCCACTCATTCTTTAGTAGGGTGTTCTTTAACCTCCATGCTTTTGGAGGTTTTCCAGATTTTTTCCTGTGGTTGATTTCAAGCTTCATAGCATTCTGGTCTGGAAGTATGCATGGTATGATTTCAAGTCTTGTATACTTATGAAGGACTATTTTGTGACCCAGTATGTGATCTATCTTGGAGAATGTTCCATGTGCACTCGAGAAGAAAGTATATTCTGTTGCTTTGGGATGCAGAGTTCTAAATATATCTGTCAAGTCCATCTGATCCAGTGTATCATTCAGGGCCCTTGTTTCTTTATTGACCGTGTGTCTAGATGATCTATCCATTGCTGTATGTGGAGTTTTAAAGTCCCCTGCAATTACCACATTCTTATCAATAAGGTTGCTTATGTTTGTGAGTAATTGTTTTATATATTTGGGGGCTCCTGTATTTGGCGCATAGACATTTATAACTGTTAGCTCTTCCTGATGGATAGACCCTTTAATTATTATATAATGCCCTTCTTCATCTCTTGTGACAGGCTTTAATTTAAAGTCTAGTTTGTCTGATATAAGTATGGCTACTCCAGCTTTCTTTTGACTTCCAGTGGCATGATAAATAGTTCTCCATCCCCTCACTCTCAATCTGAAGGTGTCCTCAAGTCTAAAATGAGTCTCTTGTAGACAACAAATAGATGGGTCTTGTTTTTTTATCCATTCTGATACGCTATGTTTTTTGGTTGGTGCATTTAGTCCATTTACATTCAGTGTTATTATAGAAAGATATGGGTTTATTTTTTTTATTTTTTATTTGTTTTTTAATTTTTTTTTCAACGTTTATTTATTTTTGGGACAGAGAGAGACAGAGCATGAACGGGGGAGGGGCAGAGAGAGAGGGAGACACAGAATCGGAAACAGGCTCCAGGCTCTGAGCCATCAGCCCAGAGCCCGACGCGGGGCTCGAACTCACGGACCGCGAGATCGTGACTTGGCTGAAGTCAGACGCTCAACCGACTGCGCCACCCAGGCGCCCCGAAAGATATGGGTTTAGAGTCATTGTGATGTCTGTAGGTTTCATGCTTGTAGTGATGTCTCTGGTACTTTGTGGTCCTTGCAACATTTCACTCACAGAATCCCCCTTAGGATCTCTTGTAGGGCAGGCTTAGTGGTGATGAAATCCTGCAGTTTTTGTTTGTTTGGGAAAACCTTTATTTCTCCTTGTATTCTGAATGACACACTTGCTGGATAAAGGATTCTTGGCTGCATAATTTTTCTGTTCATCACATTGAAGATTTCCTGCCATTCCTTTCTGGCCTGCCAAGTTTCAGTAGATAAGTCTGTTACTATTCTTATGTGTCTACCTTTGTAAGTTAGAGCCTGTTTATCCCTAGCTGCTTTCAGAATTTTCTCTTTATCCTTGTATTTTGCCAGTTTCACTATGATATGTCATGCAGAAGATCGATTCAAGTTCCGTCTGAAGGGAGTTGTCTGCGCCTCTTGGATTTTAATGCCTGTTTCCTTCCCCAGATCAGGGAAGTTCTCAGCTATGATTTCTTCAAGTACACCTTCAGCACCTTTCCCTCTCTCTTCCTCCTCTGGAATACCAATTATGCATATATTATTTCTCTTTAGTGCATCACTTAGTTCTCTAATTTTCCCCTCATACTCCTGGATTTTTTTATCTCTCTTTTTCTCAGCTTTTTCTTTTTCCATAATTTTATCTTCTAGTTCACCTATTCTCTCCTCTGCCTCTTCAATACGAGCCGTAGTTGTCTCCATTTTTTTTTGCAGTTCATTGATAGCATTTTTTAGCTCCTCCTGGCTGTTCCTTAGTCCCTTGATCTCTGTAGCAAGAGATTCTCTGCTGTCCTTGATACTGTTTTCAAGCCCAGTGATAAATTTTATGACTATTATTCTAAATTTACTTTCTGTTGGGGCGCCTGGGTGGCGCAGTCGGTTAAGCGTCCGACTTCAGCCAGGTCACGATCTCGCGGTCCGTGGGTTCGAGCCCCGCGTCGGGCTCTGGGCTGATGGCTCGGAGCCTGGAGCCTGTTTCGGATTCTGTGTCTCCCTCTCTCTCTGCCCCTCCCCTGTTCATGCTCTGTCTCTCTCTGTCCCAAAAAATAAATAAAAATGTTGAAAAAATAAATAAATGTTAAATTTACTTTCTGTTATATTGTTTAAATCATTTTTGATCAGTTCGTAGCTGTTGTTATTTCCTGGACGTTTTTCTGAGGGGAATTCTTCCGTTTGGTCATTTTGGATAGTCCCTGGAGTGGTGAGGAACTGCAGGGTACTTCCCCTGTGCTGTCTTGAATAACTTGTGTTGGTGGGCGGGGCCGCAGTCAGACCTGATGTCTGCCCCCAGCCCACCGCTGGGGCCACAGTCAGACTGGTGTGTGCCTTCTCTTCCCCTCTCGTACGGGTGGGATTCACTGTGGGGTGGCGTGGCCCATCTGGGCTACTTGCACACTGCCATGCTTGTGCTGGGGATCTGGCGTATTAGCTGGGGTGGATCGGCAATGTGCACAGGGGTGGGAGGGGCAGGCTCAGCTCGCTTTTCCTTCAGAGATCTTTTTCGGGAGGGGCCTTGCGGCACCAAGAGGGAGTCAGACCCGCCGCTGGAGGGATGGATCCGCAGAAGCACAGCGTTGGGTGTTTGTGTGGTGCAAGCAAGTTCCCTGGCAGGAACTGGTTCCCTTTGGGATATTGGCTGGGGGATGGGCGAGGGAGATGGCACTGGCGAGTGCCTTTGTTCCCCACCAAGCTGAGCTCTGTTGTCCAGGGCTCAACAACTCTCCCTCCTGTTGTCCTCCAGTCCTCCCATTCTCCGAGCAGAGCTGTTAGCTTATAACCTTCCAGATGTCAAGTCCTGCTTGCTGTCAGAACACACTCCATCCAGCCCCTCCACTTTTGCAAGCCAGACTCGGGGGCTCTGCTTGGTTGGCAGGCTGCCCCTTTGCCCCAGCTCCCTTCTGCCAGTCCGTGTAGCCTGCACTGCCTCATTGCCCTTCCTACCCTCTTCCATGGGCCTCTCGTCTTCGCTTGGCTCCGGAGACTCCGTTCTGCTAGTCTTCTGGCGGTTTCTGGGTTATTTAGGCAGGTGTAGGTGGAATCTAAGGGATCAGCAGGACACGTGGTGAGCCCAGCGTCCTCCTACGCTGCCATCTTCCCAGGATTCTCCCACATTTCTGATTATCTGAGATCTGTGCCCTTCTGCAGCAGAGGACTACTGACAGAGATATTAATTGAGGACCAAAGAAATGTGTTTTTATCTGAGTTTTGCAGATAAGCATAGAGTAAAATATTCCCATCCACTTTAAAAATGAATGTCATGGTAATAATGCCAACCTCAACAAAAGTAACCTAGAAAGATAGTTTATTCATTGATAATGCATGTGTGCTGCTTCTTTAGAATGCAGTGCAGTAATAGGAAGAGAAACAAGGTAGGAGTTTTAAAAGCTAAGGTTTACCTTCCAGACTCCTTAGCTTGTCCCAGATTTAACCTTAATGTTTTCTTTCCAAGAGATTTCAGGTCTACAATTGCTGAGGACTAAGGTTCCCAGAGATGATCCACCTCAGAAATGACTAAGAAGACGTTCAGAGGAAGGGACACTTCTCATCCATGTTCTTTCCCTCTTGTGAGTTATACAGTGATGAGGCTGGACAACAAACTTTGCCCACAGACAGCAGTTGCCCTTAAGAGGTGGTATAAAAAGGAATATTGTTTGGTGTTACAGAGAAAATTTTCTGATCTTTACTTGGAGAAGTTGTTATAATTCTAGATTCTTACTTCTTTGAGAGAACTTCTGGTCTGCAAAACTCACAGGATTACCCAGGACAATGAGCTTGGAAGCATTTTATAAATGACATAGTGAGCTTTCATATTCTTGGCACTGACTCTTTTATTTTGAATATTAATCCCTTGGGGGGAGGGTTTCAAGATCTCAAGGTCTAATTGTGAAAGAGTATATTCTCAATTGCATATTCCAAAGCCTCCTATAGATCCCTTGCTTCTACCTTCACTCAGTGTAACCCCCGTTCCTCTTCTCCCAGCTTGCAGAGCTTACCTTAAAGGGACTAAGGTGCTGGACTGGCATCCTCTTTGGAAAAGCTGATTACTTTCTTCCTACCTTGCCCCAGGCCCTGGTGCAGCATTTGTTTGACATGAGAGGAAGAACATAAAGGGTGGGAAATGTGCAAGGAAGCCTTGGGGTGAGGAATTGAGAGGTACTATAGAGTCAGGATGTTAGGGAATGTGATCTCTACCAAGCTTTCCAGACCTGCTTGTCCTCATTCTGCTTCTCGGTCCCTTTAAATCCTGCTGAGGATCAAATACAAGTGCAAGCTCTCTTTTGAGGGTAGTTTTCTAGAGGAGTTACAGCAGGATCCATGCTCTCAGCAACTGTCAGTAAAACCCTGGAAATAAAACATTCTGCCATGGAGGAAGTCAGGGGAAGATGTTGCTCTCTCGCATCACTTTTGGGGTCCAAAGCATCATCACTCCCTCTGGTATTTTTACCTGTAGCCTCCATCCTCTCACTGAACTGTGCTAACCTCTCACATTTCATTTTATCACCGCCACCAATGCCTGCCTCTCTGCCTACAGACTCTTTTACTCTTGAATCCCCCATGAGCCACCTGTCACCCCCACCCCTTGCTTTTTCCCTTCTGCCCCCAAAGCACACTCAAGTACTGAAACCTCTTCCCCACTCAAACCTCATTGTGTCTTTCCACACTACCTTCTCACCTACCTCACATATCTCTCTCTAGTCCACCTTTCTCTCTTCAACTACTTGTATTTCAAGAGCTGACTGAGGCTATGATGTTCCTTGAGAAACACTCTTAAAAGTTCAGGGAAAAGGGTCAAACACACAAAATGCAGTCCCTAGTCTAAGTAGGCCTTTCCCTGCATCATCACCTATGGGTAAAGAATATTGGAAACAATGTGAGGCCTCGTCTAATTTTGCCCATAGGCTAACAGAGCTCCCTAGGACTGGGGAGAACATTCTTATCCTATGAATGAATCACCAAATCAAGAGAGGAGACCAGATAAGAATTTTTGCAAGAGGAGATCAAAGAAGGGACAAGGAATAGGAAACCTCCCACTTCACAGAGAAAAATCTTCTTGTCTAAGGATGAAATTACCAAAGACCTGGGAACAAGATAATTCAGTTTCTACTATAGTTTCCACCAAAGACTAAATTAAGAAACCAAGTGAGGCTTGGTTTCAGGGACTCAACCTTCAGAATATAGAGATGGAAGAGGAAGACACACAGCCCAAATCCACAACAGTGTTGGTGTCTGTGCTGAGCCCAGGCCCACTAGAATTCAGCTGCTTCTGTGGGCAAAGGGCACATTGAAACATGAAGAACACATCGCCATCCTTAAGAAGAAACAAGGGCTCACATTTACTCAAGAAAGTAATTCCACCTTGGCAGGAACTCAAGGACCAAGGAGAAGCCAAAAGTAGAAGTTTGGGGCCTGAATGCTCTGGGAATTTGAGGACTGGCCTGAGGCAGGATCAGACATTTCAAGAACACTGGGAGATTCCAGAATCATGAAATGGTTTTGAGCGATCCCACTTTCATACTCCCTAGGGAATCTACACCCCCTTCCATGTCTTGCCAGCCTGGGCCATGAAGGCGAAGACCTCATGCTGCTCCAGCCCTTCCCTAGGTTGTGCCTGGGAAGTATTTTCCAATGTACAGAGTGTCCCCCCTCCACAGCTTCCCTCCCAGAAAACTTTTACTACCTAATCAGAGAACGGACTCATTCTTACAAGGCCACATCTTCTGCACAGGATGGCTTCAGATTCTCATAACCAGAGATATTGGCTCTTCCAAAATAATGTATATTTGGTCCCTACAAAAAGGAAAGAGCATTCTCTGTCTCTGCCTCATGGGGATGAGATGGACCTCAGGCTTAGAGAAGAGAATGAGTGGGCTATGGCTCTTACTAAGCACTGACTTTGGTTTCTAGAAGAGGATATGTGTAAGGCAGGGAGGGTGACAGCAGCATTGCTGTTCCACTACCAGCCAGGCTTCCTTCATTTGAATTTGTGATTTAAAAAGCATTACTTTTTAATATGACTGTTATTAAGGAAAAAAACCAAAATGCCACCAGACAAATATGCAAGAACTTGTAAAAGTGAGAAAATCAAAGAAAAGAACAAATGTTATGACCTGGACCATGCAGACCTTCCCATTACCTCTTCATCTAAATGCATGTAGCTATAAAGTAGCTAGGGCTTAATAGGACCAAAACTCTGCATTCAAAATCTAGGAAGAGTAAGTGGCAAGAGACTTCACATATCTCAAAAGTGGAACTGGAAATTGGGGGTGTTAAGGCCTTGAATTCAAAAGGGTAGAGAGAAATCCATACCCTTCAATATCTTGGTGGGGCACAGTTTCCCCTGCACCCCAGATCCAACTCCCTTCCTGAAATAGGCTGGGAGATAGTCTCTTCTCCTCAATTCATAATTCTAATGCAAATGTACAGCTGACCACTAGCTCCCATCTCTTCCCCCATGTAACGTGTTCTAGAGTAATAGGGAACACAGAACTGCTGGTTCTGTGTGGGTTAGAGGGGACTGGAGCTATCTTCAAGACTACCACAGGCTTTGTTCACCTCTCTTTGTCAAATGAAAATGTTCATGGGCTAGATATCCAGTTTTTCATTCCATATCAAACCCAGAGAGGATGCACAGGACTTCAAATAAGGTACCAGTACACAGATATGTGTGGTATCACCCTTGGAAGTTTGTATGCCTTAAATTGTAGACCCAAAGCATAGTGAGCTTTGAAAAACATGTTTTTCTGTTTTTCATCCCAACAACAGTTGCCCAAAGGAAAGTTAGGGCAGGTAAAAGACCTCAACAAAGCAGGGAGAGAAAGGAAAAGAGGTTATGTGCAGCAGTGGGCAAAAGATTTCTGCATATCTTCAAATAGCACCTGAATTGTTCTCCAGCCACAAGAAGGGACCTAGATTTGAAGTCAGGGTCATGAAAAGTGACCCATAACTTGGTTCACCTCATCTCACCTGCCACCTACCAGGCAACTCAGCTCTAAAAGTGTTCAGGCACAGGAATATTTTCCTGAGAAATTTCTTTTTTAAATGTTAAAAAAGCTTGGGGCGCCTGGATGACTGAGTTGGTTGTCTGACTCTTGATTTCTGCTGAGGTCATGATCTCACAGTTCATGAGTTTGAGCCTTGCATCAGGCTCTGCACTGGCAGCATGGAACCTGCTTGGGAGTCTCTCTCCCTCCCTCTCTCTCTGCCTATTATCCATTCATGCTCTCTCTGTGTTTCTCTCAAAGTAAATAAAAATTTTAAAAGTAAACGTTATGTATTTATTGGGTATTATGCTAAGCCAAATAAGTTAGAGAAAGGCAAATATCACATGATTTCATGCATATTTGGAACTTAAGAAACACAACAGATAAAAATAGGGGAAGGGAAGGAAAAATAAGATAAAAAACACAGAAGGAGGCAAACCATAAGAGACCCTTAAATACAGAGAACAAACTGAGGGTTACTGGAGAGGAGATGAGTGGAGGGATGGGTTAAATGGGTAATGGGCATTAAGGAGGGCACTTTTGGGGATGAGGACTGGGTATTATATGTAAGAAATGAATCACTGAATTCTACTCCTGAAACCAAGACTACACTGTATGTTAGCTAGGAAAATAAATAAATAAATATAAATAAATAATTTAGAAAAAACTAGGCACTGTACAGGAGACAGAGTAGAATGACCACTTGGTGGTGTGGTGGTGGGGGTATGTTTGGAGGCTTTTGTTGAGGAGATGGATGGATAGATGTTGCAAGGATGAAAATCAGGATAGGTGCTTGTTAAGGTTCTGATGTATCTATGATGTTTATCTGTTTTGAAGGCAACTTTGCACTCAACAATGAATTCTCCCTGCTGAAGTCCCTCTTCATGATGTCTCCCCATTGGGCCTGGATTGACAATACCATTACAGGACAAGTGGATTCCATCAGTGCAGCCGCATAGTGCTGTCAAAAATGACTCAAAGAGTGAGGGAAAGGATGGCAATGGAAAACAGTAGGAAAAGAGAAAAACAGGTGGAGGGGGCAAGTGGCCTAACTAGTAGGAAAGAACGATGACATTTCCATTATCTCCCCCCTGCCCCCACCTACACATACACAGAAACTGATCCAGATAAAACTAAAATTATGTCCAGCCCTAATTTGGAAATAAGATGATGAAAAAGGTTAACAAGTAACGAAGAGATTCCTCTCTGTTAAAGATAACCTTAGAAATTCACACACGTGTTCTGTTTAATTATCTTAGTCACAATAGTGTTGAGCTCCCTTTCTTCAGTCATGGAATGGATACAAAGATGGTTATTCATCATTAATTATTCATTATTCAAAGATCATTATTATGACAATAAGCATTGTTTTCTTGATGATAAAGTCAAGCAACATAATCTGATGTTAGAAATGTGTGAAACTGGGAATTTATTATTGGCTGTAGCATTTATTACACCAAAAGACCTAAGATGGTTTCCTAATTGCTGTTGCCACTCAATCCCCAGATTGACAACACCTCCATGCCTTATAAGTTCTTCAAAGTCTTTTTACTGGATATTAATCCAGAGGCACTGGTCTACACAGCCAGCTACATACAGGGGTCACATTTTGACCCCTTTCCCTTACCATACAGGTGACAATTGCTAAAAGGGGCTATGCTTTTACTGAAAATGCAGATTCTTTCTCTTTTTAACAGGCAAAAATTGAGAGGATAAACAAATTGACAGTTGTCAGGGGCTTGGGAGAAGAGAGAATAAGGAGTGACTGGTTAATGGTTATGGAGTCTCCTTTGAGGGTGATAAAAATGCTTTGGAAGTGGACAAAGGTGATGATTGCACAATACTGTTAATGTACTAAATGCCACTGAATTTTATACTTTATGGTGGTTAATGTCATATGAATTTCACCTTAACAAAAAAAAATTGAAAAATAAGAAAACACGTTGATTCCATTATTAGGGTCTATTTTTGCCAAGAAATCCCCCCCCCCTTTTTTTTTTTACCTCTGGAGGGATATCCTTGAAGAAAGATATATTCTTCAAATTTCAGGAGACCCCCACAAGATCTCTGGCCTTGTTACACTTGGACAGTAAGAACTCTCTTCCCCTGAGTGTGGGGGGGATTATTAGATACACAATAAACTGAATTCTTCTTTCTGTGCACTTTTAGTCCCAACTACTATGATATTGTATAACATTGGGCCTCCTTCATGTTTAAAAAAACATTCAATTTTTTAAAACGTAGATTTCTCTTAGAAAATTTTCTGCAACCCCTTGATACAACTTTTGCTCCATATCCATAGATTTTACTCATTATTGAGAAATCTGATAACCAGAAAGCACTGGAAAGTGAGGATAGAGGGGGTTGGTAAGAAGGGAGCCATGGACATTTCTACACTGAAACACAAGGAAACCATTGTGCTAGAGGAGAGAATAAATGGATCCAGAAAAACAGGATGGGAAGGAGGAAATATGCCAAAATTGTGTCCCTCTTCCTGAAGACACTTAACAAAATTCTGCTCTTTGCTGACCCCTTTTGATAGTCAATCAGCTACTGAGAAAAAAAGTGGAATATTTTCATAGCATTTTACATTAGACAACACATAATACTCTGAAGTAGATCTACATAGGAACCAAGAGGAAAATAGCTACCAGCTTTTCAGTTCTTACTGACTGGCAGGCACTATGCTGAGTGCTTTGAAATGCCTACATGTACTTAGTGCTACAGCTCTAGAAACATTTCTAAAACATTTTACACCAATCAAGGAGGTTTTGTTACCCAAAATCACACATTCATCCTGACAGGATTGGATTCAATACAGAGTTCCATATTATTAATTATAAGGGTGTTTTTAAAATTTACATTTTAAATGTCATCCTTTTTATTCTTCCTTTCTTTCGCCAGGCTTTCCACCTTGCAGTACTCTTTCTCTTGCTTCCTGGCCTTTTTTATTTGGTAGATGCTATTGATTTTTTAAAGGTTTTAAGATAAATGAAAGAATATTTATTGGGAATGATGTCAGCATCATGATGGAATGAGTTCCTCTTTCCCCCCCCTTTTTAAAAACAACTATCTAGACATTCATAACCAAACAAAAGTGCCTCTGCTCTTTACACCAAAGGATCCAGGTAGTTTCTAGCCTGTTTATCTGAACTAGACAAAATCCTCAATTAAAGCTGCAAATCCAAGGAAGTCAGCAAACTTTTCCCACACCCACTTGCCACACTGGGGCAGAGAAACCCCTGGAGAGTGAAAATCAGGGCAGATATGCATGAGAAAGAGAGAATTTGTAGAAGGCCAGCCTACATAAGAAGAGATTCCAGCACACAGTTGGAGGAGGAGAGACATGTTTGGACACAGAGCAAAGAAAATAACTTACGAAAGCTGCCTCTCTCCACAGGCTGACACTGCAAGGTGTTAAGCCTTTGGTGGCAACAGCATTCACCCTCCCGCAAAGGGGGTGGAAAGCAAAGCAATGAGTGAATATCCAGCTACCACAGTTGTATAGGTTGTGGCTGGAGAAACCTATTTCTCTCCTTCAGCACCCAGATTTCTGAAAAGGGGCCTCTGTGAATGGGGAAATGGAAGTCCACAGTGATACAGGCCTACCTCAAGAAACAAGAAATGCCTCAAATAAACAATCTAACTTTACATCTAAAGAAACTAGAAAAAGAACAAAGCCCAGATTTCATAGAAGGAAGGAAATATTAAAGACCAGAGTGGAAATAAGAAAAATGGAGATTTAAAATAAACACAATAGAAAATATCAGTAAAACTAAGAGCTAGTTCTTTGAAAAGAGAACATTGATAACTTCTGGCTACAGTCATCAAGTAAAAAAGAAAGAGGGTCCACATTAATGAAATCAGAAATCAAAGAGAAGTTACAACTGATATCACAGAATTACAAAGGATCATAAGGGATTACAACAAACAATTATACACCAAAAATTGAAAACTGAGAAGAAACGGATACATTTCTAGAAACACAAAACCTCCAAAGACTGAATCACAAAAAAACCCCAGAAAGTTTTAATAGATCAATTAAGTAATAAAAATTGAAGCAGTAACATAAAAACTCCCAAAAAACAAAAGTCCAGGACCAATTATCTTTACAAGTTAATTCTACCAAGTGTTTAAGGGAAAATTAGTAGAATTTGACAAGGAAAGGAGGCTTCCAAATTCATTTTATGAAGCTAGCACTACCTTGATGCCAAAAGTAGACAGACACCACACACACACACACACATGCACACACACACACACACACACATGCTCACATGCACACACACTACAGACCAATATCCTTTAAAAAATCCTCAACAAAATATTAGAAAGCTGAATTCAACAACACATTAAAAGGATTATACATCAAAATCAAGCAGCATTTCTTTAAGGGATGCAAGAATGGTTTAACATCTGAAAATCAATTAATGTGATGTAACAAAATGAAGGATAAAAATCAGTTGGTCATCTCCATGAAGAAATGTGGGTATAGAAAGAATATATCTAAACATAAAAAGGCCATATATGAGAAAACCCACAGCTGACATCATACTCAATGTTGAAAAGATGAAAGTTTTATTAAGGAACAAGACAGAAATACCCATTCTTGCCAATTTTATTCAACAAAGTACTGGAAGTCATAGCCACCAGCCATTAAGCAGGAAAAAGAAATAAAATGTATTCAAACTTGAAAAGAAGTAAAATTTCATTATTTGCAAATGACATGGTACTATATATTAAAACCCTAAGACCACCAAAAAATATATTAGAATTAATAAATATATTTGATAAAATTGCAGGATACAAAGTTATCTACATAAATTACTTTCATTTCTACATGCCAATACTGAGCTATCAGAAAAAGAAATTAAGAAAAATATACCATTTACAATTGCATCAAAAAGAACAAAGTATCTAAGAATAAACTTAACCAAAGAGGTGAAATACCTGTATTCTGGAAACTATAAAGTGACGATGAAATAAATTGAAGATGACAAAAAGAAATGGAAAGACATTCCATGCTTCTGGAGTATTAGAACAAATATTGTTAAAATGTCTATACTACCCAAAAAAATCTACCCATTTAATGCAATCCCTATCAAAAGGCCAATAGCATTTTTCACAGAGCTAGAGCAAACAAGCCTAAAATTTTCATGGAACCACAAAAGACCCCAAATACCCAAAATAATCTTGTAAAAGAAAAGCAAAACTGGAGACATCACAATTCCAGACTTCAAGTTATATTACAAAGGTGTAGTAATCAAAACAGTATGGTACTGGCACAAAAATAGATACATTGATCAGTAGAACAGAATAGAAAACCCAGAAATAAACCCACAAATATATGGTCACTTAATCTTCAACAAAGCAGGAAAAAATATCTAATGGGGAAAAATTTCTTCAAATGCTGTTGGAAAAACTGGACAGCTCCATGCAAAAGAATGAAACTGGACTACTTTTTTACACTTTACACAAAAAACAAACTCAAAATGAACTGAAAACCTAAATGTGAGAACTTAAGCCATAAAAATCCTAGTAGAGAGCACAGGCAATAATTTTTCTGACATTGGTCATAGCAACATTTTTATAGATATGTCTCCTGAGGCAAGGGAAATAAAAGCAAAAGTAAACTATTGGGACTACATATAAATAAAAAGCTTCTGCAAAGCAAAGGAAACAATCATCAAACTAAAAAGCAACCTACAGACTGAGAGAAGATATTTGCAAATGACATATCCAATAAAGGTTAGTACCACAATGTACAAAGAACTCATACAACTCAATACCCAACAAACAAATAATCCAGTTTTAAAATGGGCAGAAGACAGGAACAAATATTTTTCCAAAGAAAACATACAAAAGGCCAACAGACACATGAAAAGATGTTCATCACCACTTGCTGTCAGGGAAACGCAAATTAAACTGCAATGAGATATCACCTCATACGTGTCAGAATGGCTGCAATTAACAACACAAATAACAGGTGTTGGCAAAGATGTTGAGAAAAGGGAACACTTGCGTACTGTTGGTGTGTGATGTAAACTGGTGCAGCCACTGTGGAAAGCAGTATGGAGGTTACTCAAAAAGGTAAAAACAGCACTACTCCATTATCCAGCAATCTCACTATTGAGAACTTACCAAAAGAATATAAAAACACTGGGGCACCTGGGTGGCTCAGTTTTTTAAGCATCTGACTCTCGGTTTTGGCCCAGGTCATGATCTCATGATTTCATGAGTTTGAGTCCCGCATCGGGCTCTGTGCTGAGAGTGTGGAGCCTGCTTGGGATTCTCTCTCCCTCTCACTGTCCCTGTTTTACGCTATCTCTGTCTCTCTCAAAATAAATAAATAAACTTTTCAAAAAAGAATACAAAAACACGAATTCAAAGGAATACATGCACCCCAATGTTTATAGCAGCGTTATCTACAATAGCCTAATTATGGAAACAGCCCAAGTGTCCACCAACTGATAAATGGATAAAGATGTTTATCTAAAGATAAACAACTGAGGGGAGGAGTTCAGATGGCTGAGTGGTATGGAGACCCTGAATTTGTCTCATCCCTGAAATGCAGCTAGATCAGCACCAAACCATTTTGAACACCTAGGAAATTGATCTGAGGATTAATGCAACAATCTGCAGAACTTGAGCCACAGAACTTGGCAGGTACATGGTGCAGAGAGGTGAATTGGGGGATAGAAAAGCTGTGGAGGGTAGGGAGCCATTTTCACGGAGAAAAGACAGAAAGAGAAAGAGAAATGGGGAGAGTGTGGCACATTGAGATTGTGCAAGAAAAGCACTCCCCCCAAATGTAGCTGGAGAGAGAGAAATCAGCATGGTGGAGAAGTAGGGGGACCTGAAGTTTCCTTGTCCCTCAAACACCGCAGTGTTGAGGACAGAGGACTTGGAATTCCAAGAGTCTGGGCTGCAGAGTGACAGAGATGTCTCCAGGGGCCCATAAGGATAACTTGGCAGGCCATAGGTGCGTGGTTGCAAAATGGGAGAGATAAAATGGGCAGCATAGGAATGGAGGGAAGGGATCCCCTTCTGCAGAGAGACAAAAGGAAGAGAAAGATAGGCAATGGAAGTGTAGGATTGTATTTGGACAAGAGAAAAACCATGGACCCCGGGAATCAGAAAAAATGATAAAGATTCAATTTTTTTAAATGTTTATTTATTTTTGAGAGAGAGAGAGAGAGAAAGACAGAGCGTGAGCAGGGGAGGGGAAGAGAGAGATGGAGACACAGAATCTGAAGCAGGGTCCGGGCTCTGAGCTGTCAGCACAGAACCTGATGTGGGGATGAAACCCATGGGTGGTAAGACCATAACCTGAGCCCATGTTGGACATCCAACCAGCTGAGCCACTCAGGCACCTTTAAGAAAGATACAATTTCTAACTGTAGGCTTTCTCCAGACTGAAGCTGGCTGCTCTGTTCACACATCTGGGGAGGAGGGGAACAAGCTCCAGGCTGGGTAACTAGTTCAGAGGCAAAGTCTGCAGTTGGACAAAGAAATTCCCTCCCTTGAGTGCTGTGGGAAGAAAGTATATAGCTGTTCCAAGGACAAAGGACCCTGCCTGTGCCTGCCAGCCAGAGGCCCTTTATCAGTGGGCCTAAGTGGCACATCCCTGGAACCGGAACTGGGGCATGTGGAGCAGGATCCTTTAAGATATGGAGTTTTAAATCCCAGCCTAGCACTAGGGAGGCATGGGAGATGGGGGAGTGAGACAAACAACCTTGTTCACGTCAATGGAGCACTGTGAGGAGCCTGAGGCCCTTTGTTGGTGGGGTGTAGGGGAACTTCCCAAGAACCAGGGCACACAGAGTGGGATCCTTTAAGACATCAGGGTTTGAATCCCAGCCAAGTGCCTGGGAGGCCTGGGAGACTGTGAAATGAAAAAAAAAAAAAAAGCCCACTTGCACCAACACAGCACTGTGAGGACAATCTGAACAGAGTGGTTTGGGACACCTGGTCTGGGAAAGAGAGACTGGGGTGTCACCATTTTTCTCCCCATCACCAACAAGATGTGACTGCAGGGAGTGGACAAAGGGCCCACAATGGAGGCAGACACGTCTACATCAAACCACGCCTCTCCAAGCCTGGTAACTGTTTATCTACCATAGCAAGATTGACACTGACCAACCAGATAGCCCCTCCTCTACACCAGTGCTGCCACCTGTTCCAAGGCACTCAGCGGTTCTGCATTTTCTGATTTAGTTCTTAGTCAATTCTTATATATATTCTTATATATATGTATTCTTACATATATTCTTATATGTATATAAATTCTTATATATGTATTTTTATATATATAATGTATATATATACATATATATGTATACATGTATATGTATATATGAGTATATACATATATGTGTATGTATATATGTGTGTATATATATACGTTTTTCTCTTCCTTTTCTTCCTCTTATTTCTTCCCTTCTCTAGTCTGGTTATTCTGGTTATTAGTTTGTTTAAGCAGACATATTTCATCTATTCTCTTTCAACCTGTTCTGTATCTCCTTCTTTATCTTCCTCTCACTCTCTGGATTAAGCCGTATAGTTTCTCTGCCTGGCCAATTTTCTTTTCTTTTCTTTTTTCCCCACCCCTGTCATTTCTCTCTTTGTATGGGATAAAGCTTCTTCCACCACTGCCACGCCCTCTTTTTAAATTTTTTTCCTGGGTTCCTTCAACAAACAAATCAAAGCACCCATGGTGGAAGGTCCAAAACATCACTACAAGTAGGGACATAAAGCAACCAGAGCCACAACAGAGAGCATGTGGCACACTCCAAAAACACCTCCTGAAGGGTCAGGCTCTGGACGGTGCATGACCCCTTTTTAATATAGTAGTGCTTGCAGGTACAGGACACATAACATGATTTTAAAACACATAAGGGACAGAAAACTAGCCAAAATGACGAAATGGAAGAATTATCCTCAAAGTAAATTCCAGGAAGAAATGACAACTAAAGGATTGCTCAAAACAGATATAAACAATATATCTGATCAAGAATTTAGAATAATAGTCACAAGATTAATCATTCAGCTTGAAAAAAGCATAGCAGGGGCACCTGGGTGGCTCAGTCGGTTACGTGTCCGACTTCAGCTCAGGTCATTATCTCACAGTCCGTGAGTTCGAGCCCCACATCAGGCTCTGTGCTGACAGCTCAGAGCCTGGATCCTGCTTCAGATTCTGTGTCTTCCTCTCTCTCTGACCCTCCCCTGTTCGTGTTGTGTCTCTCTCTGTCTCAAAAATAAATAAACGTTAAAAAAATTTTAAAAAAAAAGCATAGAAGACAACAGAGAATCTATTGCTGCAGAGACCAAGGAACTAAAAAGTAGTCATGACAAGAAATATTGTAAATGAAGTGCAAAATAAACTAGATGCAGTGACAGCAAGGAGGGAAGAAGCAGAGGGGAGAACAAGTGAAACAGAAGATAAAATTATGGAAAATGATGAAGCCAAGAAAAAGAGATAAGAAAGTACTAGACCACGAGGGGAGAATTAGAAAAATAAGTGATTCGATGAAATGTAGTAATACCCATATGATAATACCCAAAGTTCCAAAAGAAGAGACAGAAGGGGGCAGAAGGTTTACTTGAACAAATTATAGCAGAGATTTTCCCAAATCTGGGGAAGGAAGCAGACATCCAAATCCAGGAGGCACAGAGAACTCCCTTCAGACATAACAGGAATAGGTCTTCTCCACGATATATCATAGTGAAACTGGCAAAATACTAAGATAAAGAGAGAATACTGAAAGCAGCTAGGGAGAAACAGTCCTTAACCTACAAGGGTAGACACATAAGGGTAGTAATAGACGTGTCCACTGAAGCTTGGCAGGCCAGAAGGGAGGTGGTAGTAAATATTTAATGTGCTGAATAGGAAATATATTCAGTCAAGAATCATTTATCCAGCAAGGCTGTCATTCAGAATAGAAGGAGAGATAAAGAGTTTCCCAGACAAACAAAAACTGAAGGAGCTCATGACCACTAAACCAGCCCTACAAGAGATCCTAAGAGGGACTCTGAGTGGAATGCTGCAAAGACTACAAAGGACCAAAGACATCACTGCAAGCATGAAACCTACAGATAACACAATGACATTAAACCCATATCTTTCAATAATAATGTTGAATGTAAATGGACTAAATGCTCCAATCAAAAGACATAGAGATTAAAATGGATAAAAAAAACAAGATCCATTTATATGTTGTCTGCAAGACACCCATTTTAGACCTGAGGAAACCTTCAGATTGAAAGTGAGGGGATGGAGAACCATCCACCATGCTACTGGAAGTCAAAAGAAACCTGAGTACCAATACTTATATCAGATGAACTACATTTTAAAATAAGGCTGTAAAAAGAGATGAAGAAGGGCATTACATCATAATTCCAGGGGTCTATACACAAGAAGAGGTAACAATTATAAATGTATATGTACCCAATTTGAAAGCACCCAAATATATAAAACAATTAATCACAAACAGAAGCAATTTACTGATAAGAATACGGTAATTGCAGGTGACTTTAACACTCCATTTACAACACTGGACAGATCATCTATGCAGAAAATCAATAAAGAAACAATGGCCCTGAATGACACACTGCACCAGATGGACTTGACAGATATATTCAGAACTTTTCATCCAAAAGCAGCAAAGTACACATTCTTTTTCAAATTTTTTTTTTCAACGTTTATTTATTTTTGGGACAGAGAGAGACAGAGCATGAACGGGGGAGGGGCAGAGAGAGAGGGAGACACAGAATCGGAAACAGGCTCCAGGCTCTGAGCCATCAGCCCAGAGCCCGATGCGGGGCTCGAACTCACGGACCGCGAGATCGTGACCTGGCTGAAGTCGGACGCTTAACCAACTGCGCCACCCAGGCGCCCCAAAGTACACATTCTTATAGAAGGAATGCACATGGTACATTCTTCAGGATAGATCACATACTGGGTCACAAAACAACCCTCAATAAATATAAAAGAATTCAGATCATACTATACATATTTTCAGATCACAATGCTATGAAACTTGAACCACAAGAAAAAGTCTGGAAAACCTCCAAATGCATGGATGTCAAAGAACATCCTACTAAAGAATGAATGGGTCAACCAGGCAATTAAAGAAGAAATTTAAAAAAATATATAGGAAAAAAATAAAAATGAAAGCATGAGATCCCTTTGGGATGCAGCAAAGGCAGTCCTAAGAGGAAAATACATTGCAATCCAGGCCTATCTAAAGAAACAAAAAAAATCCCAAATACAAACTATAACAGCACACTAAAGGAACTAGAAGCAGAACAGCAAAGAAATCCCACCGCCAGCAGAAGAGAAATAATAAAGATCAGAGCAGAAATATACAATATAGAATAAAAAAAAAAACCAGTATAACACATAAACGAATCTAAGAGCTGGGTTTTTTTTGAAAAAATAAATAAAATTGATAAACCCCTAGCCAGGCTTCTCAAAAAGAAAAGAGAGAGGACCCAAATGGATAAAATCACGAATGAAAAAGGATAGATCACAAACAGCACAGAAATAAAAACAATTATCAGAGACTACTATGAAAAATTATATGCCAACAACTGGACAATCTGGAAGAAATGGACAAATTCCTAGACACCCACACACTACCAAAACTCAGATGGGAAGAAATAGAAATTTTGAACAAACCCATAACTAGTGAAGAAATTGAATCAATTATCAAAAATCTCCCAACAAATAAGACTGCTGGGCCAGATGGCTTCTCTGGGGAATTCTACCAAACATTTAAAGCAGACTTAATACCTATCCTTCTCAAGCTGTTCCAAAAAGTAGAAATGGAAGGAAAGCTTCCAGACTCATCCCATGAAGAGAGCATTACCTTGATTGCCAAACCAGAAAGGGACCCCACAAAAGGAGAACTACAGACCAATATCTCTGATGAACATGGATTCAAAAATTCTCAACATGATACTAGCAAATCGAATTCAAAAGCACATAAAAATAATTATTTCACCATGATCAAATAGGATTCAAATGGGATTCCTCAACAGGATACTAGAAAATCGAATTCAAGAGCGTATAAAAAGAATTATTCACCATGATCAAATGGGATTTCTGGGCTGCAGGGCTGGTTCAATATTTGCAAATCAATGTGATACATAACATTAATAAAAGAAAAGATAAGAACCATATGAGCCCATCAATAGATGCAGAAAAAGCATTTGACAAAATACAGCGTCTTTCTTAATAAAAACCCTCAAGAAAGTCAGGATAGAAGGAACATACCTAAACATCATAAAAGCCATATATGAAAAGCCCACAGCTAATATCATCCTCAATGGGGAAAAGCTGAGAGCTTTCCCCCTGAGATCAGGAACATGACAGGTATGTCCACTCTCACCACTGTTGTTTAACATAGTGTTGGAGGTCCTAGCCTCAGCAATCAGACAACAAAATGAAATAAAAGGCATCAAAATTGGCAAAGAAGAAGTCAAACTTTCACTTTTCAGAGATGACATGGTACTCTACATGGAAAACTTGAAAGATTCCACCAAAAGGCTGCTACAACTGATACATGAATTCAGAAAAGTTCCAGGGTACAAAATCAACGTACAGAAATTTGTTGCATTTCCATACACCAATAATGAAGCAACAGAAAGATTAATCAGGAAATTGATCCCATTTACAATTGCACTAAGAATCATAGAAAACCTAGGAATAAACCTAACCAAAGATCTTAAAGATATGTATGCTGAAAACTATATAAAACTTATGAAGGAAATTGAAGAAGATACAAAGAAATGGAAAAACATTTCATGCTCATGGATTGGAAGAACAAATATTGTTAAAATGTCAATACTACCCAAAGCAATCTATAAATGCATTCCCAATCAAAACTGCACTGGCATTCTTCTCAAAGCTAGAACAAACAATTGTAAAATTTGTGTGGAACTACAAAAGACCCCAAATAGCCAAAGTAATGTTGGAAAAGAAAATCAAAGCAGGAGGTATCACAATCTCGGACTTTAGCCTCTACTACAGAGCTGTAATTATCAAGACAGTATGGTATTGGCACAGAAACAGACACATGGACCGATGGAATAGAATAGAGACTCCTGAATTGGACCCACAAATCTATGGCCAACTAATCTTTGACAAAGCAGGAAGGAGTATCCAATGGAAAAAAGACAGTCTCTTTAACAAATGGTGCTGGGAGAACTGGACAGCAACATGCGGAAGAATGGAACTGGACCATTTTCTTACACCATATACAAAAATAAGCTCAAATATATGAAACACCTAAATGTGAGACCGGAAACCATCAAAACCCTAGAGGGAAAAACAGTCTCTTTGACTTCTTTGACCTCAACTGCAGCTATTTCTTGCTTGACATGTCTCCAAAGGCAAGAAAATTGAAAGCAAAAATGAACTATTGGAACTTCATGAAGATAAAAAGCTTCTGCACTGGAAAGGAAACAACAAAACTAAAGGCAACCGACGGAATGGGAAAAGATATTTACAAATGCCATATCGGATAAAGGGTTAGTATCCAAAATCTATAAAGAACTTAAACTCCACACCCAACAAGAAGTGGGCAGGAGACATGCATAGACACTTTTCCAAAGAAGACATCCAGATGGCAAACAGACATGCGAAAAGATGCTCAACATCACTCCTCATCAGGGAAATACAGATAAAAACCACACTGAGATACCACCTCATGCTGGTCAGAGCGGCTAAAATGAACAAATCAGGAGACTATAGATGCTGCAAGGATGTTGTGAAATGGGAACCCTATTGCACTGTTGGTGGAAATGAAAACTGTTGCACTTGCTCTGGAAAACAGTGTGGAGGTTCCTCAAAAAATTAAAAACAGAACTACCCTACGACCCAGGCTTAGCACTACTAGGAATTTATCCAAAAGATACAGGAGTGCTGATACATAGGGGCACTTGTACCCCAATGTTTATAGCAACAATAGTCAAATTATGGAAAGAGCCTAAATGTCCATCAAGAAGTTGTGGTTTATATATACAATGGAATACTAGTTGGCAATGAGAAAGAATGAAATCCTGCCATTTGCAGCAACGTGGATGGGAGTGGAAGGTATTATGCTAGGTGAAATAAGTCAGTGAGAGAAAGACAGATATCATATGTTTTCACTCATATGTGGAACTTGGGAAACTTAACAGAAGACCATGGGGAAAGGGAAGGGGAAAAAATAGTTAACAACCAGAGAGGGAGGGAGGCAAACCATAAGAGACTGTTAAATACAGAGAACAAAATGAGGGTTGATGGGGGGGCAGAGAGGGGAAAATAGGTGATGGGCATTGAGGAGGACGCTTGTTGGGATGAGCACTGGGGGTTGTATATAAGGGATGAACCATGGGAATCTACCCCCAAAACCAAGAGCACTCTGTAGACACCATATGTTAGCCAATTTGCAACAAATTATATTTAAAAAAAATTTTTGCCTTCTTTTACTTTATTTCTCTGTGTGTGCACACATTAATTTTTTGTTCTATCATCAGCTCTAATAAATTAACGATAAACCCACAAGATCAGTTATCTAGTCATATTCAAAATGTCCTCCCCAAAACTCTACTTTTTTTTTCTTTTTTGATCCATGATTCAATCAGTGTTAATGCATTGCATTTGAATGCAATGTAATGTTTAGTCTTTTTCAGTCTGTAAATAAGCACTCCAATTATTCTCTTGTGACAGTGACTTTGGGAATATGGAGGCGAACTGTGTTAATCGAATGTGAATTATAAGTGATTATTAACATATTTTTTCTTTTTATCTCTTCTCCAGTTTATCAATGTGCTTTTTTTCAGAAAGTAAAAATTTGTAAAACTACCTGTTTGTTTGTTTTTGCATTTCACTACTGGTGGCATTAGGGAATCGGTTCATAAGTGTTAGGGAGGGGAGTGCTTGGTATTGTCAACAATAGGCAAAGAACCGGGGTTTCAAAGTTTCTAATCTATGATGGTGAGCATGGATCATCAGAAATCTCCCACCATAGAAGCCATTCAATGCTTCTGTGATCCTGCAGGAGCCTAGGTAAACAATCTTATGCACCCTCAAGGTCAGTGTGATGAATCAAGGGTTTGAAATAAATTCTTTCATTTGACTTTCATGGAACTTTACCACACCAGCAGTAACTGTCTCCTCCAGACTCCAGAAAAGCAGTGAAGAATACATAGGGGGACTATAAAATTTTCCTCATAAGGGGGATACTTTTTAGACTGAGAGTGACATTATCAATAATTGAGCCAAGAGGACAGGTGTTAACTGAAAATGTCCCAGGTAAATGGGGTGTCTGGAAGAATTAGGGAGGTTGAGGCCTTGCTTTGGAGACACAAAGGAGGGGCTTCTCAGAATTGATGCCAAGGAGGTTTTTCTAATCCCAAACCGATGTTCCTTCATGCAAGGATGAACTCAAACTGATGGTGCCCATTACTAGATGTCCAGTCCATGCCCTCTGCCACCCTCATCAGGGCAGTTCTGTATCTACACACTATGGGACACACCAGCTTGGCTCTGCCCCTGCATGGAGCTATGGAGAGCAGTGGCTTGTCTGAGAAGTTCAAACCAAGAAGTTTTTGTTTGTTTTATTTACATCTGAACGGATATTTAGTCAACACTTTAGTATGATTGACAGAGAAAAGTATGAAACTAAAAAAAGCTTTAAATTTTAGGAGAAAATGACGTTTAAATGAGCAGGGGGGCTATTCAAATTATTTAACAACCAGCACAGCATTGGCATTGACCAATCAGAATGGATGACGGCCTGATGTCCCATCTTACAGAGTTGACCTGTGGGCCAAACGTCCTCCCTTTAGTGGGTGGGTCATGGGGAGAAGAAGAGTGACTGGAAGGATTGAAGCCACAGCAAGATATCTATGACTACTGAATTATGTTAATACTTTACAGTCCATTTAGCTGAATGGATATTCACTAGCTTAATGTCAGCCTCACTAAGGGGTGTATTCAGGGTAGTTTTCAAATAGGTCCATAATCTTAGCACTGCTTCTTCTTGAGTTTATTTAGGAAATGTACAGAAAGAAGTGGTACTAGGTCAAATCTAAGTGGAAGCAGACATAAGTCATAGAGGATAGAAGGCAAGAAAACAACCAGTTGGGAAAAAAAGTAAGAAAAAAGAAAAGAATCATTTTAATATACGAATTTAAGTTAAAAAAACCCTTCCAAACACATCATTACAATATCAATTTCCTGCAAAGGGTTACTAGGCCATAGATTTAAAGTTAAAAGTGTGTTTATAGAAATAAATCATAGATTAGTCCAGCAAATATTTATGACCATGGCCACACTCTGCTGGGTAGGAGAGGCACACAGACTCACAAGGAGACAGGCACAGGCACAGAAAATGGGGATCTCTTCCCTTCTCTCCTCATTGGTGTTTGAGATGTATTTCCAGCACCCTTCCAGTCCTTCATTGGCCATATCCAATCTGTGAACAACTCCAAATCTGTCTTGAAATTTATTCTTTAATACTCAAGTAGGACCCTCCTTCAGGTAGATGTCCCTCCTTGAACACCTTCCTACTATCTAGGTGAAGTGACCTCATCCTTTTGGGTTCTCTCCACTACAGAACTCACTACCTGCTTGAATATGCCTGTTGACATATGCCCCCCCCCATCCCAAACTGCAGATTCTTGGTGACAGGTCTTGACAAAGTGGGTGGGGTAGAAAGCAGAGAGTGGGGGCAACAAATGTGGAACAGACCCAACTTGAATCAAAGTCAGGTCCCAGAGCTGGTCGACTGGTGAGTGACAACTTTGGAGAAGATAGTCTGGAGACATGAGATTGAGGAATTGGCAGTGAGCTGGACTCTGAAGGAAGACAAGGAATAAGAAGGTGAGGTGGAAGCTGGGCAGGGATGAAAATTTGAAGGCCTAAGAATAGGAATGTTTCTGACCTATCTGGGAGCAGTCAGTAGGTGAGCCAGGTTGGCTGGGATGGGGAGGTATGAGATGTAGGTGGGGGCCGGGCTGCCAAGGGCATTTAACCCCCTATTTGGTCTGTTGAAAGTGGCTAAGGAACTAAAAGAGAGTCTGCCTATGAAGCCCACAAAACTCCTCATTGTCCTCATCTCCCACACACATCCAAACCATCTACCCACCTGTCTGCCTTCTGAATGCCTCCCCGGGTTCTATCATTTTCTTTCCTCCCTAACCTGAAGCCAACCTGGCCAGAGTTCTAGAGCATCCCCTTCCTTAGGTTCAACACTGCTTGCTCCACACTACAGCCCCTACAGAAGGTCCACCAAATCCAATCACCTGGCAAACATCCCTCTACCACCCAGAGCTATTTTGGAAAGTTCCTGTGGAGATGGCATATTCCATTGGCAGACTACAAAATGAATACTGTCCCATCATAGTAGGACACTTTCCTTAAAAGCTCATTTCCCAACAGATTACCCTTTAAAAATGATCCCAAAATTGTTTCTATGTCAGACAAGAATTGTTTCTCATAACAGAAACCTATCTGTTGCAGATATTTGTTGGGATTCTTTGGCTGCCTAGCTTTTGAAACCCTTTCTCTATTTGAAGAATCCCCCACTGTGGGAACTGAAAAAAATCAGATACCTAATTTCCCATCTTCTCTTGCCATTAAAGGACAGGCAGCTAAGCAGGGCATGGGGAGGGGGTAGAGGCATTGAGGAGAGTGAGAGGTCAAGGTAGGCCTCAATGGTAGATCAGACTGAAACCAAGTCTTAGAAGAGGAAAGGGGTCAGCCATGTGGGTTTCTGAGGAAGGGCATTCCAGGCAGAAGAAACAGCCAGTGTGAAAGCCCTGAGATAAGGCTGTGCCTTGTGTCTCCAGGGACCAGTAGGATCCAGTCTGCTGGAGTGGAAGCAACACAGAAGCCACATGGACCTTTATGCCTGGTAAGTCTATGGCTCCTCACCTGAATGTAATGGACATTAATGCTGGATGTGAGCAGGTGGTAGTCTGGCCTAATTTGTCTGCTTTGTAGGGGCAGGAGGGGGCAGCCAGGAGGCCACAGGATAGCCCAGGTGAGACATGACAGCAGCTTCCACCAGCGGGTCAGATAGGAGCAGCAGTTGGATATTTAAGTATTATCTTGAAGAATATCCTAATAGTCAAGTATGAATAAATCTGAGAAGGAGGAACCCAGAATGATATGAAAGTTTCTTATTGTTGATTTGGTTGCATGAACAGCTGGAGTTATCTTTATCTGACTAGGGGAAGGTGGAACAGTGTTATTTTTTGGCAGTGGGCTGACGTTAAGATTTCTATTTTAGAAGTTTGAATTCAACATGAGCACTAAATAATTATTCCCTAAAACTTTGGTCAGCTGAACTATGGAGACAATGGCTCTGTTTGTACAGGTGCTAGACCTCCTTGGGGATTGAGACTTTAACTCCTACCCCTAGATGCAAATTTGGAAAGGTCTGCTAGGCTGGACCAGAGTGGCTCTGCCTAAGTTTTAGGGAGAGTCAGCACAATGCCACGGGTCTGTGGAGCACCAGGCTCAGGTCCAGTACAGTCACCCATTATCTCTGTGCTTTAGAGAACAATGGCTGAACACCAGAGTGAAGTCCGAGTCCTATAACTCTGAGTCTAAGCCTAGAACAGCAGGGAACCATGCCCAAGTAGACATGTGCCCACAAGCTTCTAGCAGCCCCAGGAGGCAGCAAGAAAGCTTCCAGCAGCAAGGTGATCAGGTGCTGCTCTCTCTGTCTTTCCACCATCTTCACTTCATGTATTCCATTTTTTTATCTGTTAATCTGATTGGCAGAAATTATCGTTGTATCATTTTGCATTTTTATGATTCCTAGAGGGGTCTAAGCATCCTATTCAAGTACTAACTTAACACCAAATTATTGCTATTTCTCTTATTGACTTTTTGATGCCTGCCTTATTCTCTTCTCTCTGGAAACAGTTCTTTGTGCTATGTAATGCATTGGTTGCAAACATGGCTGCCCAGAGCTCAGTTGAAGAGTCAGTATAGACTAACTGTGGTTTCTGAGCCCACTTCTAAATGTTTGGGAGAGATGATCTAACTAATCTGGTGGATCTAATTTCTGGGACAAGAAACTCTGGTATTCAGGGTCAGTTCATTCAGGCCCACAGCCTGGATAGCTTCTCTGATAAGGAGGGATGTAACAGTGAGAAAATGATGGTAGAAGAAATGAATGCCAGCTCTAGTACATTTTACAGCAGAGATATATCCTCCAGACAATTCCAGTGATGGAAGTTTGCTTTGTTCTCCACAGTGGTCACAAGTTCTTATCCAAAAGTGGCCAGTTATGTGACTTGTACTTAACCAATAGGTAATTAGAAATCTTTATGTTTTTGAGAAGGGGGAGGACATTTGCAAGATGGTGTTTTGGAAATTTTATTCTGACAGTATGTTAGATGCAAGGAGGAAGGAAAAAAGTGAAGGAAGATTGAGCTGGAAAGATGTTTTAACAACAAACCACAAGTTGAAGAGAGATTAACATATAGAAAACAATAACAACGAACAACACCATGCAATATTAGGTGGTATATTAGTGGATGTGAACACATCCTGTTAGGTAACAGACATGGTTCAAATTATGGCAGTAGTATTTTATTAGTGTTTACACACTACAGCTCAATATAAAATGCTAACTCAAACCTCAACACTTACCTACATTAACTGATGATCTTAACACTTGGGAGCTCAGCAATTTCGTGTCTGGCCAATGACTATAAACATTTGGGTCTTAAATACCGCTTCTATTATTTGGCTAATATGTAGCTATTTTTCATATGTCTGCTCTCAGGTTGTGATTTTTAAAAAATCTTCACAGTAATCATCCAAACTACCTGAAAGCCCTCTATTCAGAGTGACAAAGCATTTTCTACAATCCACTCCTAGTCCTGCCCCCAAATATAATCAATGCTTTTTGCTATTTTTGTGACATAATTATTATGCTACTCCATCTGAGGTTAGGGTGTGGGTCAGAATGTAGTGAACATGCTCATATAAGAGCAAAGGCCTTTTGAAAAAACAGGCCATAACCTAACTGGCCACACCTCTGTTGTCACACTACATAACACAGGAAAAGCCAATATGCCTATGACATAGCTGTACCAAAAACTGACTGACTCAGAGTCCAAAGAATGTAGGGTGAGAGAAGGAAAGATCTAGAGAAATAAACTGGTCATGAACCTCACCTAGCACTTTCTGAAGCCATCAAGCAATATAAACCCTCCAACGTATTACTGACAGGAACACTTACAAGATGACATAAAGTTGAGTGGTCAGGGAAAGTTAAGGTCAGAGTAAGAAAACAATGCTCTGAAGTGAATGCTCCTTTAGTGTGTGATAAAGGCTTGTCTTACTGTATGGTTGGCCGTTTGTTATTTTTGTGTGGGATCTGGGAGAGAGGCAGGGTTGTACCCATACAATGTTTGTACAACCAGGTAGGTAGCATGGGACATGCTCTGGCTTACTTCATGATGCCTTTGGCCAGGATGCCAGGTGGATTAATGGAGCCATAAGGTGGATTGAAATCTGGGAATGCAAGCCAGTAATTAAGAATGAGACATTGGACCAAGGGCCCGCCCCAAGCAAACAGATGGGTAGAATTTGTGTTTGCTTTCCCTTCACCTCCTCATTTCAATTTCCTGCTGTAATACCTTCTAACCCTAAGTTTTCAAACCCTCCACCCTTGTCTGCTCCAGAAACTATTTATGAAAGTTGTACTTCTTTCATTACCACCCACCCATTGGTATTTCTCCATGGCCTGTTCTCAGTAATTTGTCATGAGGAAAGTAAGCTAATATATTACCAGGACAGGGAAGCCAGCTTGTGGCATATCCCTTCTTGGAGGCATCACACGATGGAACTTTTGGCTTTGCAGCAAACATGTGGAAGTCGCATTTCAGGCAGATGACCCTTCCTAGTATCCTCAGATCAGATGCTTTAGGTGACTGCTTACTTTAACTCCACAGAAAACTGTTCAAAGAAGTGCTGTGAAATAGCACATTAAGTATAATCACTAATGAAACAAAAGAATCAGGTAGATGTTCAGGGACTGATTGGCCTCTGTGATTGAGTATAAGGAAAAATCTACCCATTTTTGTTAGCACAAGTTCAGATTTAAAACACTTGTTTTGGAAGCCAAAGGTAAAGTCACTGTTACAGAAAATAATTTTATTTTTCTAATTTTCCTTGTATAAGGAAACTGCATCCAATTGCACATGGCAATCCTCATGGGATGAGGCTCATTTTGTTGTATCCTGACTGCAGAAGGTGACTGATTCTCCCAGATTTAGTTATTTCTTCAAAGTAAGCAGCAATGTGGAACCCAGAACCCCTGGTCCTGAGAACTTGTCTCCTGCATGTTGAATTTCACAGTGTTCCCTAAGCCACAAAGATAGATTTAACTTTGTTGTTGCTTTTGAAGTTCCTGTTATTCACAAATTCTCTTTTGTCTTTGCATTTCCTCCTACTTCATCATCTAACTTGTTCTTTTGTCATTTCTTTAAAGGAAAGAAGTCATCAAGTTTTTGCCCTCTAATTATGGTTACTCTCTGTTGTCTCTGATGGGCCTTTCCTTATCTTTATTCTTACCATATCCTTATTAGCCGTAACTACACTTCAGTATGAAAGTTTTATTTTCACAGGATGTACAAACAACAATTAAGCTCCTCAACATCCCTTATAGGTTGCCAAGTACTCACACTTGGTTCCAAGTATTATAATTATTATTTTTATTTCGACCTTGAATTTATTACAAAATATCCTGGACATTGAATGCTATTCAACTTAAAATGTAACTGAGGCTTTCTTTTTTTTTTATTTTTTTTAACGTTTTGTTTATTTTTGAGTCAGAGACAGAACATGAACGGGGAGGGTCAGCGAGAGGGGGACACAGAATCTGAAACAGGCTCCAGGCTCTGAGCTGTCAGCACAGAGCCCGACGCGGGGCTCGAACTCACGGACCGCGAGATCATGACCTAAGCCGAAGTCGGCCCTCAACCGACTGAGCCACCCAGGCGCCCCGAGGCTTTCTTTTTTAAAACAATATAATACTGACAATAAAAAATTATCCAGAACATCTGCCTCTACCCCACCAAAGATAAACTGCTGTAGGAATTATCGTCTTGTAATAAAACTAGAAAACAAACCAAATAAGTAGAAGATTTTGTTCAAAGATTGAACAATAGACTGTGTGGGAAGAGAATCAAACAAGGTAAGTCCTACAATTGTCTCAGCTTCCTTTCTGGAGGCAATGTCCAGCCTGCAGCACAAGGAAATGGATCCTAAAGAGATCCCAGAGGACTAAATGAATTGAAAGAAAAAGACCATAGTGTGGGAAGACAAAACAGCAGAGTACTAAAAGGGAAGGGCTACAAAGAAAGAGTGCTTCAGAGATGTGTGGGACTTCCTGCCAGTCTGAGAATCAACTAGTGCGTGTATAAAATTAAATTACAGAAGCATGAGAACCACCAGAAAGTAGTGTATCAACACAAAAAAACTCACCCAGGCAGATGGAGAGACTTTATAATATTTCTGGGCCAAGACCCCGGAAGATTCAGAAGAGTCACACCTTAGGAGTGGGGTTAAAGTAACACTACAATAAAGGCTGCCTTATACCCACCTGAAAAAAGCTTTAAAACCAACCTATAAAAACTTCTGTAGGAAACTTAACTGCTCACAAAAACAAAGTACAATTCTCTTTAAAGGAATACAATAAAATCCAGGATCCAACAATGTAAAATTTGCAATTGATACAAACAGGTGCAATTGATACAAACAAATTTCAACAAATGAACTCAGGACTGACACAGATGATGTAATCAGCACACAAGAACTTTAAAATACCTACTATAAAAAGTATTTTCAATGATCTAAAGAAAAAAATTATGAGAAGAGAAATGAATGATACACTTAAGAGACATAAATGGAACATACAAAACTGAAATCCAATGTCTGAAATGAACACATACACTGTATGAGATTAACAGCAGATTAACTCCTGCAGAAAGAAATTAGTTAGCTTAAAGATATAGCAATGGACCCAGAGGGAAGCACAAGAGAGAAAAAAAATGACTGAAAAGGAGTCAAAAGACCATCAATTACTTATTGGACAATAATAAGTAATCTAACATATCTATAATTGGAGTACCAGAGGAAAGAAGTGGAGGGGGAGAGATTGAAAAATAGTTGAAAAAACAATGGCCAAATTAAAAAAATTCAATATAGTTAATATATTAGTTTCAAGTATACAATATAGTGATTCAATGATTCTATACATGTCCTCAGTGCTCATTATGATAAATGTACCCTTAATCTCCACCACTATTTCACCCATCCTCCCACCCACTTCCCCTCTTGTAACCATCAGTTTGTTCTCTAAATTCAAGAGTCTGGTTTTTGTTTATCTCCTTTTTTCTCTGTTTTGTTTCATAAATTCCATATATGTGTGAAACATATGATATTTGTCTTACTCTGACTGACTTATTTCAATTAGCTTAATACTTTCTAGCTTCATCAATGTTGTTGCAAAGAGCAAAGTGTCATCCTTTTTTATGGCTGAGTAATATTTCATTGTGTGTGTGTGTGTGTGTGTACATCTTCTTTATCTATTCATCTTGTTGATGTACACTTGGACTGCTTCGATAATTTGGCTATTGTAAATGATGCTGAAATAAACATGGTGCATATATCCCTTAGAATTAGTGTTTTTGTATTCCTTGGGTAAATAGTAGTGGAATTACTGGATAATAGGGTAATTCTATTTTTAATTTTTTCAGGAAACTCCATACAGTTTTCCACAGTAGCTGAACCAGTTTGCATTCACACCAACAGTTCACAAGGTTCCTTTTTCTTCACATCCTCACTAACACTTGTTGTTTCTTGTGTATTTTATTTTAGCCATTCTGACAGGTGTGAGGTGATTGTGGTTTTGATTTGCATTTCCCTGATGGTTAGCAATGCTGAACATCTTTTCATTTGTCTGTTGGCTATCTGTATGTTTTTTTTTCAAGAAATACCTATTCATGTCTTCTGGCTATTTATTTGTTTGTTTATTTATTTTAATTATATCCAAGTTAGATAGCATATAGTGCAATAATGATTTCAGGGGTAGAATCCAGTGATTCATCCCCTACATATAACATCCAGTGCTCATCCAAGCGTCTTCCTTAATCCCCTTTGCCTATTTACCCATCTCCCCACCCAAAACCCCTCCAGTAACCCTAAGTCTGTTCTCTCCATTTGTTCTCTCAATCTGTTCTCTATATTTAAGAGTCTCTTATGTTTTGTCCCCTCCTTATTTTTATATTATTTTTGCTTCCCTTCCCTTATGTTCATCTGTTTTGTATCTTAAATTCCACATATGAATGAAGTCATATGATATTTGACTTTCTCTGATTGGCTAATTTTGCTTAGCATAATACACACCAGTTCCCCTCACATTGTTGCAAATGGCAAGATTTCCTTTTTTTTTAATTGCCGATATTCCATTATATATATATATATGTATATACATACACACAAATATATCTCACATATTCTTCATCCATTCCTCTGAATGGACCTTTGGGCTCTTTCCATACTTTTTTTTGCCCATGTTTTAACTGGATGATGATGATGATGATGACAATGACAATGATTGGTGTAGAGTTATACCAGTTCTTTATATATTTTGGGTACTAACCCTTTATCAGATATGTCATTTTTAATTATCTTCTCCCATTCAGTAGCCTGTCTTTTAGTTTGTTGGTAGTTTTTGTTTGTTGTTCTGTTTCTTGGCCTTTTATGTGTAAGTCTAGGTTTTTTATTTGACATTTTTCTTGCTTATTGAGGTAGGCCTATATTACTATAAACTTCCCTCTTAGAACTGCTTTTGCTGCATCCCAAAGACTTGGACCTTTGTGTGTTCATTTTAATTTGTCTCCATATATTTTTTTTATTTCCTTTTTTATTTCTTGGTTGTTTAATAGCATATTGTTTAACCTCCATGTATTCGTGTTCTCTCCAGATTTTTTCCTGTGATTGATTTCTAGTTTCATAGCATTGGGGTTGTAAAAGATGCATGGTATGACTTCAATCTTTTTTAATTTCTTGAGACTTGTTTTGTGGTAATGGGTAAAGCTTTTTTCAAATCTGATGGAAGCTGAAAATCCATTTATGCAAGAACTTCAACAAATACCAAGAAGAAAGGAAAAGGAAACCTTACTTCTTGTTTTCATTTTAAAATATCTTTGGGGGTGGGAGGGAAGATGGCGGTGTAGGAGGACGCTGGGCTCACCGCGCGTCCTGCTGATCACTTAGATTCCACCTACACTTGCCTAAATAACCCAGAAAACAGCCAGAGGATTAGCAGAACAGAGTCGCCAGACCCAAGCGCAGACGAGAGGCCCACGGAAGAGGGTAGGAAGGGCGGCGAGGCGGTGCGCGCGCTCCACGGACTGGCGGGAGGGAGCCGGGGCGGAGGGGCGGCTCGCCGGCCAAGCAGAGCCCCCGAGTGTGGCTGGCAAAAGCGGAGGGGCCTGACGGACTGTGTTCCGACAGCAAGCACGACTTAGCGTCTGGGAGGTCATAAGTTAACAGCTCTGCTCGGAAAGCGGGAAGGCTGGAGGACAAAGGGAGGGAGAGCTGCTGAGCCCCCGGACGACAGAGCTCAGTTTGGTGGGGAACAAAGGCGCCCGCCAGCGCCATCTCCCCCGCCCATCCCCCAGCCAAAATCCCAAAGGGAACCGGTTCCGGCCAGGGAAATTGCTCGCTCTGCGCAAACACCCAACTCTGTGCTTCTGCGGAGCCAAACCTCCGGCAGCGGATCTGACTCCCTCCCGCTGCCACAGGGCCCCTCCTGAAGTGGATCACCTAAGGAGAAGCGAGCTAAGCCTGCCCCCCTGCCGCTGTGCACCTTGCCTACCCACCCCAGCTAATATGCCAGACCCCAGCATCACAAGCCTGGCAGTGTGCAAGTAGCCCAGACGGGCCACGCCACCCCACAGTGAATCCCGCCCCTAGGAGAGGGGAAGAGAAGGCACACACCAGTCTGACTGTGGCCCCAGCGGTGGGCTGGGGGCAGACATCAGGACTGACTGCGGCCCCGCCCACCAACTCCAGTTATACACCACAGCACAGGGGAAGTGCCCTGCAGGTCCTCACCACACCAGGGACTATCCAAAATGACCAAGCGGAAGAATTCCCCTCAGAAGAATCTCCAGGAAATAACAACAGCTAATGAGCTGATCAAAAAGGATTTAAATAATATAACAGAAAGTGAATTTAGAATTATAGTCATAAAATTAATCGCTGGGCTGGAAAACAGTATACAGGACAGCAGAGAATCTCTTGCTACAGAGATCAAGGGACTAAGGAACAGTCACGAGGAGCTGAAAAACGCTTTAAAGGAAATGCAAAACAAAATGCAAACCACCACGGCTCGGATGGAAGAGGCAGAGGAGAGAATAGGTGAACTAGAAGATAAAGTTATGGAAAAAGAGGAAGCTGAGAAAAAGAGAGATAAAAAAATCCAGGAGTATGAGGGGAAAATTAGAGAACTAAGTGATACACTAAAAAGAAATAATATACGCATAATTGGTATCCCAGAGGAGGAAGAGAGAGGGAAAGGTGCTGAAGGGGTACTTGAAGAAATAATAGCTGAGAACTTCCCTGAACTGGGGAAGGAAAAAGGCATTGAAATCCAAGAGGCACAGAGAACTCCCTTCAGACGGAACTTGAATCGATCTTCTGCACGACATAGCATAGTGAAACTGGCAAAATACAAGGATAAAGAGAAAATTCTGAAAGCAGCAAGGGGTAAACGTGCCCTCACATATAAAGGGAGACCTATAAGACTCGTGACTGATCTCTCTTTTGAAACTTGGCAGGCCAGAAAGAATTGGCACGAGATTTTCAGTGTGCTAGACAGAAAAAATATGCAGCCGAGAATCCTTTATCCAGCAAGTCTGTCATTTAGAATAGAAGGAGAGATAAAGGTCTTCCCAAACAAACAAAAACTGAAGGAATTTGTCACCACTAAACCAGCCCTACAAGCGATCCTAAGGGGGACCCTGTGAGACAAAGTACCAGAGACATCACTACAAGCATAAAACAGACAGACATCACAATGACTCTAAACCCGTATCTTTCTATAATAACACTGAATGTAAATGGATTAAATGCGCCAACCAAAAGACATAGGGTATCAGAATGGATAAAAAAACAAGACCCATCTATTTGCTGTCTACAAGAGACTCATTTTACACCTGAGGACACCTTTAGATTCAGAGTGAGGGGATGGAGAACTATTTATCATGCTACTGGAAGCCAAAAGAAAGCAGGAGTAGCCATACTTATATCAGACAAACTAGACTTTAAATTAAAGGCTGTAACAAGAGATGAAGAAGGACATTATATAATAGTTACAGGGTCTATCCATCAGGAAGAGCTAACAATTATAAATGTCTATGCGCCGAATACCGGAGCCCCCAAGTATATAAAACAATTACTCATAAACAGAAGCAACCTTATTGATAAGAATGTGGTAATTGCAGGGGACTTTAACACCCCACTTACAGAAATGGATAGATCATCTAGACACACGGTCAATAAAGAAACAAGGGCCCTGAATGAGACATTAGATCAGATGGACTTGACAGATATATTTAGAACTCTGCATCCCAAAGCAACAGAATATACTTTCTTCTCGAGTGCACATGGAACATTCTCCAAGATAGATCATATACTGGGTCACAAAACAGCCCTTCATAAGTTTACAAGAATTGAAATTATACCATGCATACTTTCAGACCACAATGCTATGAAGCTTGAAATCAACCACAGGAAAAAGTCTGGAAAACCTCCAAAAGCATGGAGGTTACAGAACACCCTACTAACGAATGAGTGGGTCAACCAGGTAATTAGAGAAGAAATCAAAAAAATATATGGAAACAAACGACAATGAAAATACAACAATCCAAACGCTTTGGGACGCAGCGAAGGCAGTCCTGAGAGGAAAATACATTGCAATCCAGGCCTATCTCAAGAAACAAGAAAAATCCCAAATACAAAATCTAACAGCACACCTAAAGGAACTAGAAGCAGAACAGCAAAGGCAGCCTAAACCCAGCAGAAGAAGAGAAATAATAAAGATCAGAGCAGAAATAACCAATATAGAATCTAAAAAAACTGTAGAGCAGATCCACGAAACCAAGAGTTGGTTTTTTGAAAAAATAAACAAAATTGACAAACCTCTAGCCAGGCTTCTCAAAAAGAAAAGGGAGATGACCCAAATAGATAAAATCATGAAGGAAAATGGAATTATTACAACCAATCCCTCAGAGATACAAACAATTATCAGGGAATACTATGAAAAATTATATGCCAACAAACTGGACAGCCTGGAAGAAATGGACAAATTCCTGAACACCCACACTCTTCCAAAACTCAATCAGGAGGAAATAGAAAGCTTGAACAGACCCATAACCAGCGAAGAAATTGAATCGGTTATCAAAAATCTCCCAACAAATAAGAGTCCAGGACCAGATGGCTTCCCAGGGGAGTTCTACCAGACGTTGAAAGCAGAGATAATACCTATCCTTCTCAAGCTATTCCAAGAAATAGAAAGGGAAGGAAAACTTCCAGACTCATTCTATGAAGCCAGTATTACTTTGATTCCTAAACCAGAGACCCAGTAAAAAAAGAGAACTACAGGCCAATATCCCTGATGAATATGGATGCAAAAATTCTCAATAAGATATTAGCAAATCGAATTCAACAGCATATAAAAAGCATTATTCACCATGATCAAGTGGGATTCATTCCTGGGATGCAGGGCTGGTTCAACATTCGCAAATCAATCAACGTGATCCATCACATTAACAAAAAAAAAGAGAAGAACCATATGATCCTGTCAATCGATGCAGAAAAGGCCTTTGACAAAATCCAGCACCCTTTCTTAATAAAAACCCTTGAGAAAGTCGGGATAGAAGGAACATACTTAAAGATCATAAAAGCCATTTATGAAAAGCCCACAGCTAACATCATCCTCAACGGGGAAAAACTGAGAGCTTTTTCCCTGAGATCAGGAACACGACAGGGATGCCCACTCTCACCGCTGTTGTTTAACATAGTGCTGGAAGTGCTAGCATCAGCAATCAGACAACAAAAGGAAATCAAAGGCATCAAAATTGGCAAAGATGAAGTCAAGCTTTCGCTTTTTGCAGATGACATGATATTATACATGGAAAATCCGATAGACTCCACCAAAAGTCTGCTAGAACTGATACATGAATTCAGCAAAGTTGCAGAATACAAAATCATTGTACATAAATCAGTTGCATTCTTATACACTAACAATGAAGCCACAGAAAAACAAAGAAACTGATCCCATTCACAATTGCACCAAGAAGCATAAAATACCTAGGAATAAATCTAACCAAAGATGTAAAGGATCTGTATGCTGAAAACTATAGAAAGCTTATGAAGGTAATTGAAGAAGATTTAAAGAAATGGAAAGACATTCCCTGCTCATGGATTGGAAAAATAAATATTGTCAAAATGTCAATACTACCCAAAGCTATCTACACATTCAATGCAATCCCAATCAAAATTGCACCAGCATTCTTCTCGAAACTAGAACAAGCAATCCTAAAATTCATATGGAACCACAAAAGGCCCCGAATAGCCAAAGGAATTTTGAAGAAGAAGACCAAAGCAGGAGGCATCACAATCCCAGACTTTAGCCTCTACTACAAAGCTGTCATCATCAAGACAGCATGGTATTGGCACAAAAACAGACACACAGACCAATGGAATAGAATAGAAACCCCAGAACTAGACCCACAAATGTATGGCCAACTCATCTTTGACAAAGCAGGAAAGAACATCCAATGGAAAAAAGACAGCCTCTTTAACAAATGGTGCTGGGAGAACTGGACAGCAACATGCAGAAGGTTGAAACTAGACCACTTTCTCACACCATTCACAAAAATAAACTCAAAATGGATAAAGGACCTAAATGTGAGACAGGAAACCATCAAAACCCTGGAGGAGAAAGCAGGAAAAGACCTCTCTGACCTTAGCCGTAGCAATCTCTTACTCGACACATCCCCAAAGGCAAGGGAATTAAAAGCAAAAGTGAATTACTGGGACCTTATGCAGATAAAAAGCTTCTGCGCAGCAAAGAAAACAACCAACAAAACTAAAAGGCAACCAACGGAATGGGAAAAGATATTTGCAAATGACATATCGGACAAAGGGCTAGTATCCAAAATCTAGAAAGAGCTCACCAAACTCCACACCCGAAAAACAAATAACCCAGTGAAGAAATGGGCAGAAAACATGAATAGACAGTTCTCTAAAGAAGACATCCAGATGGCCAACAGGCACATGAAAAGATGTTCAGCGTCGCTCCTTATCAGGGAAATACAAATCAAAACCACACTCAGGTATCACCTCACGCCAGTCAGAGTGGCCAAAATGAACAAATCAGGAGACTATAGATGCTGGAGAGGATGTGGAGAAACGGGAACCCTCTTGCACTGTTGGTGGGAATGCAAATTGGTGCAGCCGCTCTGGAAAGCAGTGTGGAGGTTCCTCAGAAAATTAAAAACAGACCTACCCTATGACCCAGCAATAGCACTGCTAAGAATTTATCCAAGGGATACAGGGGTACTGATGCATAGGGGCACTTGTACCCCAATGTTCATAGCAGCACTCTCAACAGTAGCCAAATTATGGAAAGAGCCAAAATGTCCATCAAGTGATGAATGGATAAAGAAATTGTGGTGTATATACACAATGGAGTACTATGTGGCAATGAGAAAGAATGAAATAAGGCCCTTTGTAGCAACGTGGATGGAACTGGAGAGTGTGATGCTAAGTGAAATAAGCCATACAGAGAAAGACAGATACCATATGGTTTCACTCTTATGTGGATCCTGAGAAACTCAACAGGAACCCATGGGGGAGGGGAAGGAAAAAAAAAAAAAAGAGGTTAGAGTGGGAGAGAGCCAAAGCATAAGAGACTGTTAAAAACTGAGAACAAACTGAGGGTTGATGGGGGGTGGGGGGAGGGGAGGGTGGGTGATGGTTATTGAGGAGGGCACCTTTTGGGATGAGCACTGGGTGTTGTATGGAAACCAATTTGACAATAAATTTCATATATATATATAAAAAAATAAATAAAATAAATAAAAAAAAATCTTTTAATAATGTCACTACTGAAAGTAAAAATAGCAACCCTGGAACACCTGGCTGGCTCAGTTGGTAAAACGTGTGACTGTTGATCTTGAGATCATCAGTTCAAGCCCTATGTTGGGTATAGGGATTAGTAAAAGGGGCGTGAGAGAGAGAGAACACTGTTTTGTGGAAGTTATGAGATATAGAGAAGCAAAATGAATGACAAAAATAGCCAAAGGACAAGAGGGAAAAATGGAAGCATGATGTCATAATGTTCTTATGCTATACATAAATAGGTACTATTTAAAGGTGACTGTGATGACTTAAAAATGTATGATGCAAAAAAGAATGTATAGTTAATATGCAAATAGTGTAGAAAAAGTCTCTAACCAAACAGAAGAAGAGTACACAAATATCAAACAAAAATAAAATAAAGAGTACACAAATTATCAATATGAGGAATGATAGGAGGTTTTCACTATGAATCTCATAGACATTAAAATGATAACAAAGGAATATCATAAACAACTTATGTCCAATAAGCTTGACAACTTAGATGGAATGGACATATTCTTTGAAAGACACAAACTACCAAAGGTCATTCAAGAAAAAGATAAGCTGAACAGCTTTACACCTATATTAAATAATGAATGTGCAGATAAAGTCATTGGACAAAGAAAACCTCAGGCACTGATGGCTTTACTGATGGATTCTACCAAACATTTTAAGAGGAAATAATATCAATTTTCTGCCAGTGCAGAAACCAATGATACCAAAACCAAAACAGTGATACCAAAACCAAAACCAATACCAAAACTAAACAAAGATTTTAATAGAAAACTACATACTTATAAGCCTCATGAAAATATCTATTAATATTCAAAAAATATTAGTACATCAAACCCAACAACGTATATATCATGACCAAATGGGGCTGTACCAGAAATGCAAGGTTGGTATAACATTCAAAAATCAATTAATATAATTTACCTTATTAACAAACTAAAAACAATGACAACATAGGTTTAGATATGGAAAAAAAAATTGAGAACATTCATTACCCATTCATGAAAAAACTCAGAAAATGAGCAGTTTGTGTGAACTTCCTCGTCCTGATAAAGGACATGTAGAAGAAAACCCCTAACACTATCATATTTAATAGTGAAAGAATAAATGCTTTCCTCCTAAGAGGAAAGATGTCTGCTCTCACAACTTCTAATTAACGTTGCTCTAGAGGTCTTAGCCAGTGCTGATAGGCAAAGAAAAGAAACAAAAACTAAAGGTAAACAACAGAAAGGAAGAAATTTGTCTTTGCAGATGGCATAATTGTCCATGTAGAACATTCCAAAGAATCCACAGAAAAGCTACTAAAACTATTGACTTCAGCAAGGTCACAGGATTTGTCATTATAAAAAAAAATAATTGTATTTTTATATACTAGCAATGAACATTTAGAAGTTTAAATTCAGGAAAAATATCTTTAATATTTTATAGACAAATAAAATATGTCTATATGTCAGACAAATACAAAATGCTTACAGATAAATCTAGCCAAAGAAATACATGTCTCATACACAGAAAACTACAAAATACAACTGAGACAAGTTTGGTAAGGTTTGTATGTATGGAGAGGTATACCATGTTCATGAATCACAGGACTCACTATTAAGAACTCAATTCTCCCCTAATTGATCTATGGACTCAATATAATTCCAATAAAATCTCCGCACTTTTTTATTTATTTATTTTTTTTATTAAAAAAAAATTTTTTTTTTCAATGTTTATTTATTTTTGGGACAGAGAGAGACAGAGCATGAACGGGGGAGGGGCAGAGAGAGAGGGAGACACAGAATCGGAAACAGGCTCCAGGCTCTGAGCCATCAGCCCAGAGCCTGACGTGGGGCTCGAACTCACGGACCGTGAGATCGTGACCTGGCTGAAGTCGGACGCTTAACCGACTGCGCCAACCAGGCGCCCCTCTCCGCACTTTTTTAAATTAATTCTAAAATTTGTATGAAGATGCAAAGGACCCAAATGACCCAAACAAGTTAAAAAAAAAAAACAAAGCTAAAGAAATTGTACTACCTGATTTTAAGACTGCAAATAGCTAAGAGTGAAATGGCATAAAAATAAATACATAAATGAAACAAAATGAAAAGTCCAAAATGTACCCACACATGTTCAATCGATGTCTGATACAGGACCAAAGGTAATATAATAGGAAAAAGATAGGCTTTAAACAATGATAATGGAAAAATTGGATACCCATATAATGAAACAAAATGAACCTCAATCCTTAACACATATAAAAAATTAACTTGAGGGGCGCCTGGGTGGCTCAGTCAGTTAAGCGTCCAACTTTGGCTCAGGTCATGATCTTGTGATTAATGGGTTTGAGTCCCATATCCGTGAGCTGTCAGCACAGAGCTTGGAGCCTGTTTCAGATTCTGTGTCTCCCTCTCTCTCTGTCCCTCTCTGCTCATGCTCTGTCTCTGTCTCTCAAAAATAAATAAACATTAAAAAAATTTAAAAAGTAACTTGAAATAGATTATAGACCTAAATATAAAAGCTACACCTATAAAACCTCTGAAGAAAATTCCAAGAGAAAATCATCATAAATATAAGTTGGGCAAGGATTTTGTAGAAAGGATACAAAAAACAAGAGTCATACTAAAAAATATATAAATTGCACTTCATAAAAATTAAAATGTTAACTGTACACTTTAGAGGAATAAGTCCTATGGTATGTGAATTTTATCTCAACAAAGCTATTACCAAAAATATACAATTTTTTGTTGTTCAGAAGATACTTTAAGAAAATAAACATATAAACAGAAAGTATTTGAAAAACATATATCTACTAAAGGATTTGTATCTTGAATATATAAAGAACACTTACAACTCATTAATAAGAAGACACTCCAGAAAAAATTAAAATGTTTCAACAGACACTTCACCAAAGAAGGTATGAAAAAAAAAAAGAAAATATGGAAGTGGAAAATAAGCACATTAAAAGATACTCATTAGAAAATGCAGATTAAAACCACAATAAAATATCACCTCACCCCCACTAGAATGGTTAAAATTTCAAAGGCAGACAATACCAAGTGTTGGCAAGGATGCTAAGGAACTAAATTTCTCATATATTAAGTGTGAGAATGAAAATGATACAGCCAGTTTGGAAAACACTTAGGCAGTTTCTTACAAAATTAAACATATACTTCCATAATCCCAGCAACTAGATGTTTATGTATTTAGTCATGAGAAATTAAAACATATCCCACCACACACACATATGAAATACTGCTTAGAGAAATGTTTACAGAAGTTTTATTCAAAATACTGAAAACAGGAAACAACCCAAAAGTTCATCAATCAGTGAATAAATAAAGTGAGATACATTCATGCAAGAAAATACTAATTGGCAATAAGAAAGGAACAAAAAGGATAGATGTAACAGCATGGATTAACCTCATAAGTATTAAGCTAAGTAAAAGAAACTAAAGTCAAATAACTATATGCTTCATGATTCCATTATGGCTGTTGCCATAGGGGTTTTCAATAGTTGCCAGGGACCCTGAGTAGTGGAAGGAATTGACTGGAAAGGGGAAGGAAAGTACTTTTGGGGTTGATGTAAACATTCTATATTTTAATTGTGGTTGTAGTTACACATTGTATGTGTCTGTCAAAATTCATTACACTATACCCTTAAAATGGATGACTTTATTAGATAATAATTATATATCAATACAGCTGATTAAATTTACTGAACTTTCACTATGCTACCACTCTTATCATTTCTGTTTTTGAAAATTATCTTCCAAACACATAAGAATGGCTGAGGGTAACACAGCTAGAAATTTTATATACTAGTAGAATATAGGTTGAAGAGACTTATATTTTCTAAAAACCAAGTTAAAAGTAACAAAAGAGAAGTTTGTTATCCAGTTTTGGATAAGATGGAATAGCTCCATTCCTTCCAGGCCCCCCTTCATAAATAAAATCAGTAAGCAAAACAACAACAAAAAAAGCATAGTAAAACTGAACAGTGGGAAGAAGAAGATAGACTATCTAGTGATCTCAGAACTTAAGGAATATTGTGTGGTGAACTCCCTGGACTTCCTTATTGCTTCCCATACATCCTGGGCAAAAAGCCACAGACCCATCTAACCCAGAACTATCAATGGTCACAGAAAAAGGAAAAACAAAACAAAACAAAAAACAAAGCTCTAAGAAAAGTTTTTACCTGTAACCAAAGTCCAAGAAAAAGAGAGATGACAATAGGCAACATTTTTGGCAATATCCAACGCATTGCAACCAAAAGTCCATGTAAAAATTGTCCCCTGCCCACTGAAGTTTTGGCAAGACTATGCAAGAAGCTGGTCTTTCACTCATCTTTCACTGCCCTATGGAAACAAGTGTTAGTACTCCAATTCTCCTGCAATGTCAATATGGTTGAGCAGGGAGATAATCTTCCATCTTTACCTGGCAGAATCAGGTAGTATGCATATTCCCCTTCCAAAGTAGTGTCAGAAGCGTTGAGCAAAGATATGATAGCTGAAACAAAAATCATTGACCTTCCATACATCTCTCACCTGGTACAAGCAGATGATGCTCCAATTTCCCTACTGGCAGAATCAGTGGGGTCTGGCATCAAGCTGAACCACCACTTCCATCTAGTAGCATATACAGGCTACATTTTTGCTAAAATGGTTTGGTAGGACCCATGGGAAGCTGAAAATACATATCCATCCAGCCCTCATGGTACATCTCAACAGGGGAACTGTTCACTAAAAAGAAGAAGATTAAATAGGATCTAGAGTGTCATAATATAATATCCAAAGCATCCATACACACAAACCCATGCCCATTTTAGCTTCAGCTGTACTGCCAGGATGCTGCCTGCACAGAATGCCCCAGCACCTACTGGCCTATACTCCATCTCAGCTCCAGCCACCCCTACAGGGCACCCTCTGGTCCTGAAACACCTTGGTTTACATCCCCTTTAGCTTTAGCTATTCGGCCAAAGTGCCTTCGTGTGTAGACCTCAGGTCTCCCCAGCTTGCATTCACGTTAGTTTCAACTATTCTGTCAGGGCAATCTCTGCATAGAGAGCTCAGGGACACTCTAGTCCCCACACTGTATTGGATCCAGCTGCCCCACCAAAGCACCCTCTGCATAAGGCACCCCAGGACACCCCAGCTTGCATCGACTTCAGCTTTTGCTATTCTAACAGGGCACACACTAATTGGAAAGCTCCAGGACATCCAATCCATGTCAGCCACAGCTTCGGCCAGCCAGCAAAAGTCACCAAGCACACACAGTCTATATATAAGACAACCAAACACAAGACCATTCTTTCAAAGTTAAGAGAAATGGCTGTTCCACCTAATCCATAGAAACAAACACAGGAAGTCAAGCAAAATGGGGAGACAGAGGATTATGCTCCAAAAGAAAACCATCTTAGAAAAGAAATGAAACAGGGATAAACCACATGCCTGATAAAAAATTTAGTTATAATATTAAAGATACTCACTGGGATGGAAAGAAGAGTGAAAGAACTCAAGGAGACTTTCAATAAAGAGATATAATTATAAAAAAGAACCAATTAGAGTTGAGGAATACAATAACTGAAATAAAAAACACTAGAGGAGGAGAAGCCAAGATGGTGGAAGAGCATGGAAGTCTTTTGTGTGTCTCACGTCCATGAAATACAGCCAGATCAACGCTAAACCATCCTGCACACCTAGAAAACTGATTGGAGGATTAATACAACAATCTGCACAACCTGAACCACAGAATTCAGCAGGAATTCACACCAAAAGAAAGAGCACGAAGAAACAACAGCCAGGGATTTAACGAACACAGATACAAGCAAGATGTCTGAACCAGAATTTAGAATCATGATAATAAGAATACTAGCTGGAGTCGAAAATAGATTAGAATCCCTTTCTGCAGAGATAAAAGAAGTAAAAATTAGAATGAAATTAAAAATGCTATAACTGAGCTGCAATCACCGATGGATGCAGTGGTAGCAAGGATGGATGAAGCAGAACAGAGAATCAGCGATATAGAGGACAAACTTATAGAGAATAATGAAACAGAAAAAAGAGGGAGATTAAGGCAAAAGAGCACGATTTAAGAATTAGAGAAATCAGTGACTCATTAAAAAGGAACAACATCAGAATCATAGGGGTCCCAGAAGATAAAGAGAGAGAAAAAGGGGTAAAAGGGTTATATGAGCAAATCATAGCAGAATATTTTCCTAACCTGGGGAAAGACACAGACATCAAAATCCAGGAAGCACAGAGAAGCCCCTTAGGTTCAACAAAAAACGACCATCAACAAGGTATATCATAGTCAAATTCACAAAATACTCAGGCAAGGAGAGAATTATGAAAGCAGCAAGGGAAAAAAAAGTCCCTAATCTACAAGGGAAGACATATCAGGTTTGCAGCAGACCTATCCAGAGAAGCTTGGCAGGCCAGAAAGGAGTGGCAGCATATATTCACTGTGTGGATGGAACTGGATAGTGTTATGCTAAGTGAAATAAGTCATACAGAGAAAGACAGATACCATATGTTTTCATTCTTATGTGGATCCTGAGAAACTTAACAGAAGACCATGGGAGAGGGGAAGGAAAAAAATAAAAAAGTTATAGAGGGAGGGAGCCAAACCACAAGAGACTCTTAAAAACTGAGAACAAACTGAGGGTTGATGGGGGGTGGGAGGGAGGGAAGGATGAGTGATGGGTATGGAGTAGGGCATCTGTTGGGATGAACACTGGGTGTTCATTGCATGGAGACCAATTTGACAATAAATTTCATATTAAAAAATCAAAAAAAATGAAAATTAAAAAAATGTAAGGAAAACAGAAACACACACATACTAGAGGGAATCAGTAGCAGATTAGAGGATGCAAAAGAATGTATCAATGATCTAGAATGAAAAGCAACAAGCTGAACTGCTAAAGGAGAGTTTTTAAAAATGAGGACGGGCTAAGGGATCTCTTGGACAACGTCAAGCAAACAAGCATTTAGCATTATAGAGGTCCCACAGAAATAGAAAATGGGTTATATTATAGGAAAGGAAATAGACACCCAGGTCCAAGAAGCACAGAGAGTTCCAAACAAGATTAACCCAAGAAGGCCCACATGATACATAATAATTAAAATGTCAAAGTTTAAAGTTAAAGAAAGAATTTAAAAAATTTTTTTTCAACGTTTTTTATTTATTTTTGGGACAGAGAGAGACAGAGCATGAACGGGGGAGGGGCAGAGAGAGAGAGGGAGACACAGAATCGGAAACAGGCTCCAGGCTCCGAGCCATCAGCCCAGAGCCTGACGCAGGGCTCGAACTCACGGACCGTGAGATCGTGACCTGGCTGAAGTCGGACGCTTAACTGACTGCGGCACCCAGGCGCCCCAAAGAAAGAATTTTAAAAACAGCAAGAGAGAATCAAAAATTTATCTACAAGGGAAAACCTAAGGCTATCAGCTAATTTTTCAGTAGAAAATTTACAGGCTAGGAGGGAGTGGTGTGATATATTCAAAGTGCTGAAAGGAAGAAACTTACAACCAGGAATATTCTACCCAGCAGGGCTACCATTCAGATTTGAAGGAGAGATAAATAATTTCCTAAACAAAGAAAAGATAAAAGAGTTTATCACAACTAAACCAGCCTTACAAATAAAGGTTACAGGGATTTCTTTAAATGGAAAATAAATGGCTACAATTCTACACAAGAAAATTATGAATAAAAATATGTTAAATATGATAGTATCTACATTAAATGTGAAGGAGGGAATAAAAAATCAAAGGAAAGGAAAGGGGAAAAAACCCAAGATTTTTCTGTTGTTTTTTTTAAAGAATGTGTTTAGGGGCGCCTGGGTGGCGCAGTCGGTTAAGCATCCGACTTCAGCCAGGTCACGATCTCACGGTCCGTGAGTTCGAGCCCCACGTCAGACTCTGGGCTGATGGCTCAGAGCCTGGAGCCTGTTTCCGATTCTGTGTCTCCCTCTCTCTCTGCCCCTCCCCCGTTCATGCTCTGTCTCTCTCTGTCCCAAAAATAAATAAACGTTGAAAAAAAAATTTAAAAAGAATGTGTTTTAATTTAAATGACCCCCAAATTAATATAGACTTCAATTTTCTTAGGGTGTTGTATAAAGACCTAATGGTAACCACAAATCCAAACCATATGATAGATACACAAAAAGTAAAGAAAGCCAAACATAACACTATAGAAACTCATCAATCACAAAGAAAGTCAGCAAGGGAAGAAAGGAACAGAGAGGAACTACAAAAACAACCATAAAACAAATAACAAAATTCCTTTAAGTATATATATGTTTTATATATTAGTTTAATTTAATAATTAGTTTAATATATAGTTTCAATATAGTTTAAGTGATAATGGCCTAAAAGGTACAAACAAAAGATAAGGTGGTAGAATAGATTAAAAAAAACAAGACCCATCTATATGCTGCCTACAAAAGACTCACCCGAGCTAATGATCCATATGAAAAGAAAGCAAAGGTATGGAAAAAAATTTTTCTATGCAAATGAAAGCAAAAAAAAAAAAAACAAAACCAAAAACAAACAAACAAATAACAACAAAACAAAGCCAGGATAGCAGTTCTTAATATCCAACAAAATCGACTTTAAAGGAAAGACTGTAACAAAAGATAAAGCAGGGTATTACTTGGCTCAATGATAAATGGCTCAATGTAACAAGAGGCTATAACAATGGTCAATATCTACACACCCAACTCTGTAGCATCTAAATACATAAAGCAAATACTAATGGACATAAAACGAGAAATTGATGGTAATATAACAGTAGGGGACTCTAATACTCCACTCAATGTTAATTGACAGATCATCCAGGCCGAAGAGCAACAAGCAAACAGTGTCTCTGAATGATACATTGAACCAGATGGTAAAAACATATACAGAACATTCCATCCAAAACAACAGAACACACATTTTTTGTAAGTGCACATGGAATATTCTCCAGAACAGATCATGTATTAGACTACAAAACAAGTCTAAAATTTAAGAAGACTGAAATCATACCATGCCTTTTTTTCTGATCACAATGCTATGACTAGAAATAAATCATAAGAAAAAAAAACTGGAAAAAAAACACATGGAAGCTGAACAACATGATACTAAATAACCAATGGGTCAATTAAGCAATCAAAGACATTTAAAAATACATAAAGACAAATGAAAATGAAAACACAAGAGTTCCAAATCTTTGGGACACAGTGAAAGCAGTTCTAAGAGGGAAATATACAGCAATATAAGCCTACCTCAAGAAACAAGAAAAAGCTCAAATAAACAATTTTACCTTATAGCTAAAAAGACTAGAAAAAAAGAACAAATAAACCCCAAAACCAGTAGAAGGAAAGAAATAATTGAGAACAGAGAAGGAATAAATGACAGAGACTAAAAACACAATAGAAAAAAATCAGTGAAACCAAGAGCTGGTTCTTCAGGAAGATAAACAAAGTTGATAAACCCTTAGCCTATTTAGAAAAAAAAAGAGAAAGAAACAAAATAAATCCAATCAGAACTGAGACAGGAGAAGTAACAACTGACACCACGCAAATACAAAGGATTATAAAAAAGTATTATAAATTATATGCCAACAGATTGAGCAACCTAGAAGAAATGGATAAATTCCTAGAAACAATCTTCCAAAACTGAATCAAGAAGAAATGGATAATCTGAATAGACTGAATACAAGTAACCAAATTGATTGGTAATAAAAAACTACCAAAAAATAAAAGTGTAACACCACATGGATTCACAGGTGAATTCTACCAAATATTTAAAGAAGAGATAATACCTATTCTCTTCAAACTATTCCAAAATATAAAGGAAAGAAAGCTATAAAAACTATTTCATTCATCAGTTGATGGACATTTAGGCTCTTTCCATAATTTGGCTATATGTGGCAATGAGAAAAAATGAAATATGGCCTTTTGTAGCAACGTGGATGGAACTGGAGAGTGTGATGCTAAGTGAAATAAGCCATACAGAGAAAGACAGATACCATATGGTTTCACTCTTATGTGGATCCTGAGAAACTTAACAGGAACCCATGGGGGAGGGGAAGGAAAAAAAAAAAAGAGGTTAGAGTGGGAGAGAGCCAAAGCATAAGAGACTGTTAAAAACTGAGAACAAACTGAGGGTTGATGGGGGGTGGGAGGGAGGGGAGGGTGGGTGATGGGTATTGAGGAGGGCACCTTTTGGGATGAGCACTGGGGGTTGTATGGAAACCAATTTGTCAATAAATTTCATATATATTAAAAAAAAAAACTATTTCATGAAGCCAGCATTTACCTAATACCAAAACCAGACAAAGGCACTACAAAAAAAGAAAACTATAGACCAATATCTCTGATGAACATAAATGCAAAATTGTCAACAAAATATTACCAAACCTCATACAATACTTTAAAAAGATCATTTACCATGATCAAATGGGATGCAAGGATGGTTCAACATTCACAAATCAACCAACATGATACACTACATCTACAAAATGAAGGCTAAAAGTCATATGATCATCTCAATAGATGTAGAAAAAGCATTTGACAATATTCAACATCAGTTCATGATAAAAACTCTGAACAAAGTGTTGTTAGAGGGAACATACCTCAACATAATAAAGGCCAAATATGAAAAATCCACACCAACATACTCAATGGTGAAAACTGAGATCTTTTCCCCTGTGACCAGGAAGAAGACAAAGATATCTACTCTTGCCAGTTTTATTCAACAGAGTACTGGAAGTTCTAACTGAAGTAATCAGACAAGAAAAATATATGAAGCATCCATATTGGTAAAGAAGAAGTTAAACTGTCACTATTCGCAGGTAACATGATACTATATGCAGAAAAGCCTAAAGACTCCACCAAAAAACTACTAGAACTGATAAATTAATTCAGTAAAGTTTCAGGATACAAAATCAATGTACAGAAATCTGCATTCCTGTACACTAATAATGAAGCAGCATAAAACGAAATTAATAAAACAATCCCATTTATAATTGTACCAAAACCAATAAAAAATATGTAGAAATAAACTTAACCAAAGAAGTAAAAGACTTGTACGATGAAAACTATAAAACACTAATAAAAGAGATTTAAGACAATGCAAAGAAGTGGAAAGACATTTCATATTCATGGATTAGAAGAAGAAATGTTGTTAAAATGTCTATAATGCCCTGGGGCACCTAGAGGACTCAGTTGGTTAAGTGTCCAACTTTGGCTCAGGTCATGATCTTACAGTTTGTGAATTTGAGCACCACATCAGGCTCTATTCTGGCTGTGTGGAGGCTGGACCCTGTTTCAGATTCTGTGTCTCCCTCTCTTTCTGTCCCTCCCCAACTCATTCTCTCTCTCTCTCTCTCTCTCACTCAAAAATAAATAAAAACTTTTAAAAAATGTCTATACTACCCAAAAAAATCTATACATTTAATGGAATTCCTATCAAAATATCAAAAGCATTTTCCAAAGAACTAAGAACAAACAATCCTAAAATTTTCATGGAATCACAAAAGTTCCTGAATAGCAAGGCAATCTTGAAAAGGAAAAACAAAACTGAATGTATCACAGCTCCAGATTTCAAGATATACTACAAAGCTTTAGTAATCAGAAGAGTATGGTACTCCACAAAAATAGACACATAGGTCAATGGAACAGAATAGAGAGCCCAGAAATAAAGTCACATTTATATGGTCAATTATTACAAAAGAGTCAAAAATACACAATGGGGAAAAAATAGTCTCTTCAATAGATTGTGCTGGGAAAAGTGGACAGCTACATGTAAAAGGCTGAAACTGGACCACATTTTATTATCATACAGAAAAATAAACTCAAAATGGATTAAAAACTAAATGTAAGATCTGAAACCATAAAAATCCTGGAAAACAACACACGAAGTAATTTCTCTGACAGAAGATATAGCAAGATTTTTCTAGATATGTCTTTTAAGGCAAGGGAAACAACAGCAAAAATAAGCTATTAAGACTATATAAAAGGGGTGCCTGGGTCTGTCAGTTTTTTAAGCATCTGATTCTTGATTTTGGCTTAGGTCATGATCTCATGGTTCATGGAATCAAGCCCCACATCGGGCTCTACACTGACAGCACAGAGCCTGCTTGGGATTCTCTCCCTCCCTCTTTCTCTGCCGCACCCCCCCCACAATGCACTCTGTCACTCTGTTTCTCTCTCTCTCAGAATAAATAAATAAACATTAACAAAGATACTACCATTGGAGCAAATTGAGTGAGGGGTACATGGAATCTCTCTGTATCATTTCTTAGAACTGTAGGCAAATCTATAATTATCTGAAGACAAAAGAAAAAGAGTTCAGCACAGGGTAAAGGTAGATATTTGACTCTGTAAAAGTGGGCCTTTTAGCTGTAAGTATAGCTCAAAGTATATTGGAGAGAAATTGGTAATCAAAGGTTAATATTTTTTACTAATTAAAGCTCTTATAAACCCATACGTAAAGCACAGAAATCTAAAAATATGTGTAAAAGATATTATTAGAAAATAAAATGTAAGTGTTTAACAAACAATACCGTATATATTTGACTTAACTATCAAATTGACAAAAAATATTTACAAATGACAAAGCTCACTTGGGCACAGGTGTGGGGAAAATGGGCCCCTTGGTGAAGGCTTTCTGGAAGGTAGTGGCAATGCTTATCAATGTTTAATGTGTGTGTCCCATTTGACCTAACAATTCCATTATTTGACATTTTTCCTCTGGAAATATCCAGACAAGTTCACAGGCTTGGATACTCATTAGCACTGCTAATACTACTAGTGAACAGGAAACACCTCACTGCCCATTGGTAAGGGGTAATGAAATACTTCATGGTTGAGCCATTTGGTGAAATAGTATGTAGGTATACAAATGGCTGTGTTGAACTGTATATATTGACATGACTAGAAAGAAGTTCATAACATATTGTTAAAATTTTTAAAACAAGTTACACAAAAGCATATGGAATGTGATCCTATCTCTGTTTTTCTTTTTCTTCTTTCTTTTTTAAGTCTATTTATTTATTTTGTGGGGGGAGGGGCAGAGAGGGAGCGAGAACCCCAAGCAGGCTTTGCTTTGTCAGGGCAGATTCCTGTTGGATAAGTCAGGACAAACAGGAATCCCAAGACAGGCTAAATCCCAAGAACTGTGATATCATGACCTGAGCCAAAATCAAGAGTCAGACACTTAATTGGCTGAGCCACTCAAGCGCCCTTAGATTTCTTTTTATTTTTATTTATTTATTAATTTTTTTTTATTCTTAGAGAGAGAGAGAGCGCCAGCCAAGGAGGGACAGAGCGAGAAGGAGAGAGAGAATCCCAAGCACACTCCATGCTGGCTGAGCAACCCAGGTGCCCCAGATTTTTTTTTTAAGTTTGTGTATATGTGCAGAGAAGAATCTTGGAAAACTGTACAGTTAAATTATAAAAATGACCTGTATAAAACTTGCAGTGTCTGCACAGAAAAGCCTTAAAACCCAGTCCTGTCACTAGAGAAGGATATGGCTCCACCTTCATCCCAGTCTTCCAGCTTCTCCAAGACTTTTCTGATATAAGATGACAGAATAAGAGTTGGACAGAATGTGCTTAAACACGCAAAAGGTCTGACTTATCCAAAAATAAATATTATCCCAGTAACTGGGTAATAAGTGATCTTCCTTTCCTTTTATGTTTTCTGAAATGTTTACAATGAACATGAAATACCTTTATTAAAATAAATCAATCAAAACAAAGGAATAAATGATAATATGATATTTGATTAAAGTACTTTAAGGATACTTCCTTTAAAAGACATGAGATCTTGGGGCGCCTGGGTGGGTCAATCAGTTGGACGTCGGACTTCAGCTCGGGTCATGATTTCACAGTTCATGAGTTTGAGCCCCACGTCAGGCTCTGTGCTGACAGCTCAGAGCCTGGAGCCTGTTTCAGATTCTGGGTCTTCCCCTCTCTCTGCCCTCCCCTGCTCATACTCTGTCTCTGTCTCTCTCAAAAATAAATAAATATTTTAAAAAATAAAATAAAATAAAGACATGAGATCTTCTCTCTTAGCAACTTTCAAATACACAATACAGTATTATTAAGAATAGTCACCATGCTATACACTAGTTGCTAAGAAAGATCTTAAATGTTCCCATAACAAGAAAAAAAAATTTGTAACTGTGTATGATGACAGATGTTAACTAGACTAGTGGTGACCATTTTGCAAAATATACAAATATTGAATCATTCTGTTGTACACATGAAACTAAGATGTTATATGTCAATTATCCCTCACTGTAAAAAATATATGAGAAACTGCATGTTATTTCTTAGAACCTCACAAGTAATTATTTTTTTGGTTATGAATTATATAACAAAAATCGGTACCATAAATTGGGGTATAGAAATTACTTTCATTAACTTTAGTGTTCTAGTGCAGAGAGAATCCACAGGCACAAGTAGGACATGTAGGGCCAGCTATATTCAGTGAAATGCCTGATGGAAATTAAAGTGAATCTACTGAGGATATATCAAAAATTACTTCTAATTGTAATTCATCTTTTTGTCAATAACACCTTCATGCAAGGGTTTTCAAGTCTTCCACTGCCATAATAAATGAGTCTTATCCAGATGGCCAACAGGCACATGAAAAGATGCTCAACATCACTCCTCATCAGGGAAATACAAATCAAAACCACACTCAGATATCACCTCACACCAGTCAGAGTGGCCAAAATGAACAAATCAGGAGACTATAGATGCTGGCAAGGATGTGGAGAAACAGGAACCCTCTTGCACTGTTGGTGGGAATGCAAATTGGTGCAGCCACTCTGGAAAACAGTGTGGAGGTTCCTCAAAAAATTAAAAATAGACCTACCCTATGACCCAGCAATAGCACTGCTAGGAATTTACCCAAGGGATACAGGAGTACTGATGCATAGGGGCACTTGTACCCCAATGTTTATAGCAGCACTCTCAACAATAGCCAAATTATGGAAAGAGCCTCAATGTCCATCAACTGATGAATGGATAAAGAAATTGTGGTTTATATACACAATGGAGTACTATGTGGCAATGAGAAAGAATGAAATAAGGCCCTTTGTAGCAACATGGATGGAACTGGAGAGTGTTATGCTAAGCGAAATAAGCCATACAGAGAAAGACAGATACCATATTTTTTTACTCTTATATGGATCCTGAGAAACTAACAGAAACCCATGGGGGAGGGGAAGGAAAAAAAAAAAAGAGGTTAGAGTGGAAGAGAGCCAAAGCATAAGAGACTCTTAAAAACTGAGAACAAACTGAGGGTTGATGGGGGTGGGAGGGAGGGGAGGGTGGGTGATGGGTATTGAGGAGGGCACCTTTTGGGATGAGCACTGGGTGTTGTATGGAAACCAATTTGACAATAAACTTCATATATTGAAAAATAAATAAATAAATAAAAAATAAAAAAAATAAAAAAAAAATAAATGAGTCTTCACACTACTCCTTCAAAGATAAGGAAGGGAAATAGAGAGGAAGGATGGCTAGGCCTAGCTGTCAGAAGTCTATGAGCAGTCCGTCTCTGTCACTGACACATCCAGAGTCCATGGAAGCCTCCAAATTTGGATTACAATTCTTCATTCATAAAATAATGGTAATAATCCTTCACATTCCTTTCTTCATGAACACATTGAAGGAATCTTAGCGATTGAATAAGGGTGTCTTCACAGTATATTTGTCACAGTGCTTTGTCATTAGCAAAAAATGTCATTACCACTAACTTCAGGGTTATTACTAGCAATTATCTCCGTGTCGCTCCTAAGATGAGTGGCCTTTCTCCCCATTTTTGTCCCTGAACCTAATCATAACTCCTTACTTGAAACCTTAATACAAGATGAGCTTTCAAAAATATGTAGTTGACAATTAGAATCTTTGCATTCCTTTGTGCTTCTTAGAGATAGTCCTGATAATTACTCAATCTATGACTGAGGTATTAAAAGTTTTAAGCCCGGGGTGCCTGGGTGGCTCAGTCAGTTGAGCATTTGTCTCTTGGTTTAGGTTCAGGTCATGATCACAGGGTTGTGGGATCAGCCCCTCATTGGTCTCCACTCTGAGCATTGGGATTCTCTCTTTCTTTCCCTGTGCCTCTCCCCCACTACCCCCACTCACTCTCTTTCTCTCTCTCTCAAATAAATAAAATGAAAAAAAAAATTTAAAGACTTAAGCTTGAAAAACACTTTGAACTTCTTGAAGGAAAATAATTTTGGTTTTGAATTATGATCAAGACACCCACTGAGAAAATGAATGTTTCTTGGCCACAAGTATACTGGAAATGTAGATTAAGGAGGAGGGGGAAACACAGTAGCCAAGAGCAGACAAAGGGGGAAGGAAGGGAAACAGGAGGGTGAAGGGATAGACAAAAGAAATAATAGAATTTGGAGAAAAAGAGGGTTGTTTCTTCAAATTGAGTTGACCTCCTTTAAGCAAGTAGATATTATACTACATGCTAATCTTTTGTAGCATGGATCTTCCCTGTACTCTGCAAAGTGTTTTGGTATCTTTTGCCTCTGGTACCTAATTTTTTTTTTTTACATTTATTTTTGAGAGGCAGAGAAAGACAGAGTGTGAGCAGGGGAGGGGCAGAGAGGAGGCACAGAATCCAAAGCAGTCTCCAGGCTCTGAGCAACCTGTCAGCACAGAGCCCAACATGGGGCTCGAACCCACGAACCATGAGCTGAAGTCAGACGCTTAACCAACTGAGCCACCCTGGCACCCCTCCCTCTGGTACCTAAAATAAAATTTCGAATATCTTGAAAGAGTTGGCTCACTACATGTACTGAAGGATGATCCAGAGGGTCATTTTATCTCCAGATTATGGAATAATTCCCTTCTTCCTTTTCTGGGTATCACCACTCACCAGCAGTAGGCCAGGTATCCTAAGAACAGAGGTGGGAGTCTCCATCTGTCTCAAGCTGACATTTAATATGTTTCTGTGTCCTGGGATCCTGCTGTCATCTCCCCTTGGGGACTTGCTGAGTAACTATTCATTTCCTAAACAGAACAATCTCAAATGAGGAAGGAATTTCCTAGATGATATCCTGTCAGAATATTTCCTCTGGCCTCAATCTGTTACTCCTCAACCTGTTACATCCCATCCATTTTCTTCTGGAAAAAGTGAGCAGCAAAGACAGAACAATGCCTTTGCCTATTCTGAAGGCCAATTCTTGAGTTGACAGCCTGCACCAACCTCCCTAGCAGTTTGTGAATCTATGAAGTCAAGTGGACTTTTCTGACTCATTGGACCTGGGGAGGGAAAGACCAATTTCTAATATCTTGGGAAGCCTCTTCCCAATGACCTATGTAACTTTTGCACTATCTGCACAGAAAAGTCCCACTCCCATCCCAACCCTGTCACCAGAGAAGGATTAGGCTCCACCTTCATCCCCAGTCTTCCAGCTTCTCCAGACATTTTCTGATATAAGACAGCAAGAGTCAGACAGGATGTGCTTGAACAGACAAAAATTCTGATTTATCCAAAGACAAGCATTGTTATGATGGAATTCAAAGGGCAAGATCCATGTGAGACCAGATGAGCAGTGCCTTATCCCAACCAGGAGCTGGGGAGAGGCAGGGAACATTCCCTGGAGGAAGTGATGCCTGAGCTGGGTTCTGAAGGTACAGAAGGGAGTGGGATGAACATGTGGTAGGAAGGGAAGAGCATTCTAGGCAGAGGCAGAAAGCGAAGAAAGTGTGGGTACATATTCAGAGAATTGCAAAAATATAGGTCAGCTAACATGTGGTGCATGTGAAGAAGAAGAAAGCAAAGTCGCATCTAGAAGACTTTAGGGACCTAGACTGCTGGCAATGGGAGACATCAAAGAGTTTCTAAGCAAAGGAAGATCTGGTTGCATTCTTTCAAGTTTCTGCTAATTATTGATTTATATTTTATTAATATATATTGGATGAAGCCTTTTCTGTGAACAGGCATTGATCCACATGAGAAAAACAAACAAAAACAAAATACATTAAGAAAAGCCTGATATTTTTTAAAATAAAAACTCTTAAATATTTTACTTTTAAAATTAGCATTTCTATTTAAAAATGACAGAAAATAGTAAAAGAACCGAATAGTCTCCTCAAATTTGGTTTCCCATTAACTTTTCCAACCTTTTCAGGCCATCATACTGTAGAGCCTACCAAAATTAGGGAAAACTTCTTCTTTGAAAGTGAGGCTTTGACTGCAGTGAGACCAAAACGACAGAATACCACAGACAGCTCCATGGGTCTTTTATTCCCATGAGCCCTCCACCTGCCTAAACGGGAACTAAATGATCCCAATGATTCTGACACGCTAGCTGGTGTTACTCACTCAGCAGTTGGGAGGCAGAAGTTGGAGGGGCTTAGCCTGAAGTATACAGCCAAGCCCTGGGAGTGTTCTGAATCTTCTTATAGCCTAACTCTAGGTACCAGTTTTCATTCAATTACAACTTCCTTTCACCTAATTTGGGTTTCTTCCTAATATATCTATGGAGATGTACATGTCAAAAGAGCAAGCAAGCTAGGTTTCTTAAACACAAGACCTGTATACTTCATCCATTCTCCTGCAGCCTATCTTTCTGGAATGGGTATACCAACATAACCAGAAATCTCTGGCTCCTAAGGAAAGAATGCACACTTCTTGCTAACAGTCGCTCCCAGCTGTAGTCATTCAGAGGGTTCCCTTTGCCTAACCCCCAGGCATTTCTTTTTCCAGATTCAACCAGGTTGTTGGGGACTGTGCTGGGCACTTCATTCTCAACATTTCCCACATCTCATGCGTGAAGAACTCTGACCATCTGTGTCTCCATGTCCACCCATTACCCTGTTTTTGAATAAGGTTCTGAATGAAATATATTCAGAGCCATTCTCTTAGAGTAATATTCTCTTCTTTTGGCTTATGAGTCTGGTGGAGACCTTGTGATGGTGAGACAGGTATTGCAATGGGACTCTCTCAATCTGGTTTCAGAACATAGGGTGTATGAAGGTGCTGAGGCAGAATATTTGTGGTAGGCTCAGCCAGAGATTAGGGATGGAATCTGCCTCCTGTATGGGAAGAGGGTAGGGAATATAGATTATCTCCTTCCTCTGACCCATATCCATTTGAATGCAGAAATTTGTCCTGGGAGTCATTAGTAACCCATTGCTGCTTTTCTAATTTGGTCTTGATTCACACACCAAGACCTTGGGGCTCTCCCATACACAACCAATGTCCATGGATTGCAGGTGAGTTTCCAGGCAGTTCCTGACCCAGTGCAGTGCTCTAGGATTCTGATGTCTGAAAGGACAGCTAGCACTCCTGTTACTGAGCCTTCAGTACTGAGCAAGCTAAAGTCATCATGGGAATGGGTCGCCACACTGACTCCCATCCTTATTTGGTGGAGATAAACATCATTTGGATAAACAATCTGTGCATGTGCAGTTTGCTGCATGACCAGATCAGAGCACAAAAATCCCTTTGAAAACAGTGCACCAAGGCCTCGTCCCCACCTCTTCATCTTCGCATGGAAGCACATCCTTCATAATTTGGAGTCCCTGCTGCCCCTCTCTACTGACACGATGGGCAGAAAAACAACAAAAGCCAAATTTTCCCTCTCTTTGTTAAGGAAGAATAAGGGTCTCTTGCTCACAAGGCTCCAAGGGACATCCTCTGGAATAGTCCTGTGCCAGAAGTCCCCAAAATATTTTTCTGACTGCTGACCAAGGCTTCTTGCTTTTATATTGGGCTGGTCATTTTATTCTAAACATTTTGCAATTGTCATCCTGAATGAAGTGCTCTAACCCTAGGAGTATCATGGTTCATGACGGTGCTTTACTATCCATCAGAGTTCGTCTTGGGGTCCCTACAATTCTATCAGAATAATAGTTCAGGCTTGCAACTGTCCAATGTGGACCATCCCTTGTGACTATGGGACAGGTTGAGCCAAGGGCCCCTGGCATTTTACTTTCAGGAATCAATGGACATCCAGAGCCCTGGTGCAGTTTGAGAGCTGTTTGGGTGGAAGCTGGGCTAGCCATATTAATGGGGAGCTGGTGTCCTTGCTGGTTCAAGGAAAAATGAAGTTCAACATGTCCTTTCCACATTGATCACAATCCCATGGGATAAAAATATCGAACTCCCTCTGGTCTTGGCTTCAGCCATTCCCTTTCACTTACTGCTCCTCTGACTCAGTCTTAGTCATCCTTATGAGCTATGGAACTGGCACTCACACATGGGTGCCCACTCAGTCCTGCACTCAGTGGCAGCCATGAACATAGGATATGCAAAAGGAGAATAGCCCTCCAATCCCTGAACTTGGTGTTTGACTGTTTATTACAAGGGTGGGGGAGCGTAGCCAGCTTTCCTCATTGTTCTGATTGATGGAGGTGCCTTCCTTCTGAAAAGCAAAGTGTTCACATGTGTAGGAGGCTCCAGAAACTGGTCAGAAAAGAAAGCGCCCTTTATGAGAAGATGGCCCCAATGACCTTTTCCACACTTTGGAACAACAGCTGGGAGCATCTCATGGCTACAACACTGTCACTGCTCATTCCGTTCAGTGCTGGGAAAGCAAGAAATTCAAAGTCCCAGGGCTCTCTATGTCCTTTTGTAGGAAGAAGGCAGGCCTGTTGCTCACAGGGCTCCCAGATGCAGATTCGAGAGGCCTCATTTGCCTACATGCTTGGGTGTTTCTTCTTATTCTCATAGACACTTTGTAAGGAGTTGGTGCCGGGCAATTCTTTCTCCATACAAATCCTCTTCCTATCTCTGAAGAGCTCTGGCTCTCCTTATCACCTTCACACATCTTTGCTTTTTTATAGAAATCGGGTTCTTCCCACAATACATACAGAGTCAGTGTCTCAGAGTCCTATCCTCTGCCTTCCACCTGGAAGTCTGACGCAGTCCTTCTGACTGTGGGAGAAATTTTCCCACAGAGCTCTTTCTTCATTAACTCATTGGGTTTCAGAAATATGTGGCTCTTAATGGGCCCAAGGATTTGTAGTTGTCCAAAAAAAAGAATGTGTGTGTGAAGCCTGGGCCAGAGATTTGAGCAGAGAGCTGGCCTCCTTTTGGCCAAGGGTCAGTAAAGTAAGACATCTTTCCAAATGTGTCCCAATTCCCACTGGAAATGTTGAACTGCGACACTCCTTGGGCCCATTTCCTTCCCCTTGCTTTATTTCTGACTTTTAGTCCCCGCATAGGTTTCAAGCGGTACTCACCTAATTAGCGAAACCAGATTTTAGTTGAAAGATTGTGTCGCCGCGGTGTTGTTTCCAAGAGTGGTTTCAAAGAGTATGACACTTTCGGAATAGGCCCTGCATTGGTTTTCAAACACTTCTAACTTGGTGAAACGAGATGTTAGCGGAAAGATGGTTTGTCCACAGGAGTCTCTCACAGTGTCGTGTATATGTCCCTTTCCACATCATTCCGTGCATGGGTTGTCCAACATTTCGAACTCCGTGATGCAACATTGAGTTGAAAGATGGTTTCCGCACAGCGCAGCGTGATAGAACTGGGTGTGTGGCACTTTCGACATCGGCCCCGCCTAGTCTTTCAGACCCTACTGACCTAGTGAAAACGAGACGTTTATTTGCAAGATGGTTTCCCCCCACCCCCCAGTTTTGCTTCTTAGAGTTGCGTATATGGCACTTGCCGTGTAGCCCCCTCCCCACACACATCGGTTTTCAAACAGTTCTCAGTGAAATCAGATGTTAGTTGAAATGATGTTTTACCACGCTGTTATTTCAGAGCGAAGTGTATGGTACTTTACGTTATGGCCCCGTAAGGGGTTTCAAACACACCGAACCTAGAGAAACCAGATGTTTGTTGAAAGATTCTTTCACCCCAGTGTTGTTTCACAGAGTTGAGTCTATGGCACTGTCTGCCTAGGCCCCGCATGTGTAGTCAAAAACACTTTTCACTTAGTGAGACCAGATATTAGGTGAAAGATTTTTTCCCCACAGTGTTGTTTCACAGAGTTGAGTGTGTGGCCCTTTCCCTGTGACTGATTCATAAGTTTTCAAACTATCTTAACTTACTTTGTGAAACCAGATGTGAGTTCAAAGATGCTGCGTCTCCACGGTGTTGTGTTTTGTTTGTTTTTTGTTTTTTTTCTTTCACAAAGTTGACTATATGTCCCTTTCGGCATAGGCCGTGCACAAGTTTTCCAACCCTTCTCCCTTAGCGAAACAAGATGTTAGCTGAAAGACGGGTTTCCCCACAGTGTTATTCCCAGATTACAGTATATGGTGCTTTCCGCCTAGGTCCCGCATAGGTTTCCAAACACTTCTACCCTAGTGAAACGACGTGTTAGTTGAAAGATGGTTTCCGCACAGTGTTTTTTCACAGAGTTGAGTATATGACACTTACCCTGTAGGGCCCGCATAGGTTTTCAGACAGTTCTCAGGTGAAACGAGATGTTAGGTGAAAGATAGGTTGGTTCCCCAAAGTTCTGCTTGACCGGGTTGAGTGTATGGCACTTTCCCCACAGGTTCCGCATAGGTCTTCAAGCGCTTCTAACTTAGTGAAACGAAATATTACTTGAGAAATAATTTCCCCACAGTGTTTCATGGTGCTGAGTATACGGCACTTTCCGCACAGGTGCGGGAGAGTTTTCGAGCACGTCTAACTTGGGGACAGCGGGTGGTAGTTTCTTTGAAAGAAGCTTTCCCCACAGTGTTGTTTCACAGAGTGGAGTGTACGGAACTATCCGCCTAGGCAACACATTATTTCCACTAATTCTTAGCGGAAGGAGATGGAAGGAGCCAGATGGCTTCCCCGTAGTGCTCCTTGACAGTTTTGAGTATATGGCACTTTCCGCGTGAGCTCCACATAGGTTTTCAAAGACGTGTAACTTAGTGAAACGTGATGTTAGTGGGCAGACCTTTTCCCCTACGTGCTGTTTGACAGAGGATAATGGCACTTTACTCATGAGCCGCACAGAAGTTTTCGAACACTTCTACACTTGTGAAACGAGATGTTTGTTTCACAACGGTTTCAGCACAGTGATGTGTGACAGAGTTGAGTATCTGGCACTTTCCGTTTAGGCCCCTCATGGGTTTTCCAACACTTCCAACTTAGTTGAACCAGTGGTTTTTCAAAGTTTCCCTAAAATGGTGTTTCACAAAGTTAAGTCAACGGCACGTTCTTTATACTAACAGACCCAGGATTTCTCCACTTGTAACAGTGAAACATGATATGAGTTCAAAGTTTCCTACACAGTATTGTTTCACAGTGTTGCCTCTTGGGCACTTTCCTTGTAGGTGTCGCACGGGTTTTTCAAACACTTCTAACTTAGTGAGACAAGGTGTCAGTTGAAAGATGGTTTCCCCACAGTGCAGCTCTACAGATCGCAGTATATGGCACTTCCTTCCTAGGCCCCCTTAGGTTTGCAAACGCATCCAACTCAGGGAAACAAGATGTTAGTTGAAAGATGGTTCGTCCACACTATTCTCCCACCGTGTCGAGTATATGTCACTTTCCACATCGTTCCCCACATGGGATTCAACCATGTCTAACTTGGCGATACATGTTAGTTGAAAGATGATGGTTTCCGCATGGTGCCGTTTGAGAGACTACAAGGCACTTTCGGCAAAGGCCCTGCAAGTTTTCCAAACATTTCTAACTTAATGAAACGAGGCGTTCGTTGAATGTTAGTTGAACGTTTAGTTGAACTGTTAGTTCCCCACAGTGTTCCCTCACAGAGGAGAGCAGAGGGCACCTCCTTTGTAGGCACCCTATAGGTTTTAATCACTTACTGAACCCAGACGTAAGTTGAAAGGTTGTTTCACCACAGTGTTGCCTCACAGAGTTGACTGTATGGTAGTATCCCAATAGGCCCCGCATATCGTTCAAACATTTTTAGTGTACTGAAGCCAGATGGTAGTTGAATGATTGTGTCGGGACACGGTTGTTTCACAGTCTTGAGCTTATGGCGCTTTTGTGGCGGACCCCCATGGGTTTATAGACACTTCTAACAGCGAAACCAGATGATATATGAAGATGCGTTCCCCACAGTGTTGTTTCACAGCGTTCTGCATATGGCACTATCCGCATAGGCCCCCGCATGGGTTTTTCAAACACGAAGTTCAAAGTTTGTGATAACATTTGCGGGGGCAAATGGTGACTGTGACATACACTCCATCCTGTGTGAAATATTGTGGAGAGACGTTCTCTCAACTAAAATCTCGTGTCACTGAAAAGCGTTTCAAAACCTATGCGGGGAACGATGAGGAAAGTGACACTTGAGGGCGTGAGAGAATACCAGGGGCTAACCATTGTTCAGCTAACATCTGGTTTCACTGAGTGGGCACTCTTTCCAAACCTATGCGGGACCTACACGGTAAGGGCTGTATACTTAAATCTGAGAGAAACAATGTTGAGAAAGCACCTTTCACCTAACATCCGGTGTCACAAAGGCAAAATGCTTTGAAATCCTTCGCAAGACCTACACGGAAAGTGCCATACCCTCAACTCTGTGAAACGACACTGTGGGGAAACCATCACCCAAATCTGGTTTCACTAAGTTAGAAAGGTTTGGGTACAGTGTATGCGGGGCCTAGGAGGATAGTGCCGTTTGCTCAACTCTGGCAAAGAATACTGTGGGGAAGCCATCCTTCAACTGACACTTGTTTCCCAATTTACAAGTGTTGGAAACCTATGCGGGGCCAATGACGAAATGTACTCAACTCTGTGCAACAGCGTGCTGAAACTTCACCAGCACACATCAGGTTTCACTATATTTGGTGTTTTTGAAACCCCACAGGGGTCCAACACATTGCCATAGACACCACTCTGTCCACTCACTGCGGTGAAGCACTCAACCAACATCTGATTTCACTCACTGAAAACTCTTGGAAAGCCTATGTGGAGCCGACATGGCAAGTGCCATTTACTCAACTCCGTGCAGCAACAATGTGGGGAAACCATTTTGCAACTGACATCTCGTTTCACTTAGAACTGTTTGACAAACTCTGCAGGGCTTGTGTCGAAAGCAACATATATTCACTTCTGTGAAACAGCTCTGTGGTGACAAACTTTCCAACATCAGGTTTCACTACGTGAGAACTCTGAAAACAAATGCAGCGCCTACAGGGTGTGCGCTAGATACCCAACTCGGTGAAACAACACGGTCGTCATACCATCTCTCAACTAACATCTCGTTTCACTCAGTTAGAAATGTTTGAAAAATCTGTGCGGGGAACGATGAGGACAGTGACATACTCGACACAGTGACAGATTACTGTGGAAAAACCATCTTTCAGCCAACATCTTGTTTTCACCGTTAGAAGTGTTTGAAATCCTATGCACATATTAGGCGGAAAGTGCCATGGACTCCACCCTGTGAAACAACACTGGGGACAAAGTATCTTTCACCTAACATCTGATTTCCCCAAGCCAAAAAAAAAAAAAAAAAGGTTTCAACTCTTTTGCACGACCTACCAGGAAGGAGTGTTGTGCGAAAGGCCACCGTGGGAAAAACCTTCTTTCACCTGAAATCTGGTTTCACTAAGTTAAAAATGTTTGAATATGCCTGTGGGGCCTAGGCAAATAGTGTCATATACCTAACTGTGAAACAACACTGTGGGGAAACTGTCTTTCCAATAACACCTCGGCTTACTGAGTTAGAAATGTTCGAAAAAGTATGAAGATGTTTGCGGAAACTGTCTTAGAACTCAGCTCCGTCAAACTGCACTTTGTAGAAAACATCTTGCAATTGACATCTTTTATCACTAAGGTAGAAGGGTGTGAAAACCTTGGTTGGGGATCAATGTGCAAAGGGACATTTACTCGACACTGTGAGAGAGTACTGTGGACAATCTCCCATCTAACATCTTGTTTCACTAAGTTTAGGAAAAAAGTGTTTGAAAACCCATGCAGGGTCTATGCGTGAGGGGCCATATATACGAAACAAGACGGTCAAGAAAGCACTTTTCAAGGAGCTTCTGGTTTCATTGGGAAAAATTTCCCAACCTTATGAGGGTCCTATGCGTTCGGGAAGTGCCATGTACTGAAAACAGTGGAAAAAGGACCTAGAGAGTCCTGGACTTTGCTTTTCTTCCTTTTCCCATCTTTGATCGGAGTGAGCAATGACAGTGCTGTGGCCGCCACGTGGCCCCCATTGTTGCCCCAGAGAGTGCAAAGGGGCATCGGCGCCCTCTTGATGTCAAGGGCTCTTTCTGAGCTGACCAGCTCCTGGAGCCTCCTGCTCTTGTGTGAACTTTGTGCTTTTCAGAAGGAAGGCCATCAGGCAGAGCAATGAGGCAAGTTTGCTCCTTTCCCCACCTCTTGCTACAAACAGCACATCACCAAGCTCAGGGATACGAGGGATATCCTCCTTTGGGATAGCTGATGCTCATGGCTGTCACTGAGCAGGGGACCAGGTGGGTAGCTGACACCCACCCCTTGGTGCCTGCTGAATGAGTGCCAGCTCCATGGTTCATAAGGGTGAACAAAGAACGAGTCAGAAAGACATTAAGGGAAAGTGAATGGCTGCAGCCAGGACCCAAGTGTGCAACATTTCCAGCAAATGGGAATGTGATCAACGTGGACCGGACACGTTAAACTTCATTCCCCCCTGGGCCCAGCATGGAGGCCAGCGTGCGCCTAATACCTCTGGCCCATCCTCCACACAGATCTCGGCTGGACCCCTTACTTTGCCCTGACGCTCTGGATGTCCATGTAGTCTTGAAACAAATATGCCGGCCGCTTTACCTCCACCTCTAACATACGACCCACGGGCTGGTCCACACTGGACTTTTGCAAGACTGATCTATTACTGTGCAAGACTGAAACGTATGGGGCCCAAGGCATACCTTGACATATAAACAGCAGTATCGTGAGATTTGATCAGCCTAGGGCAAGGGTTCTTCATTAAGGATGAGAATGGGATAACGTTTAGAACAAACTGACGAGCACGATATATTAGCAAGCTGGCTTGCTCACAAATCAGAAGACCTTTTGTGGGATTTTGCTACATGTGTTGTGCAAAGGGAGCCACTCGGAGCCCTGTGAACAAGAGACCCACATTCCTCCTCAAGAAGTAGAGGGAAACTGTGGCCTTTTGTGGGCTTCTCTGCCCATCGTATCACAAGAGAGGGCCCCAGTGACACCGAGATATGAAGAAGGTGCTTCCATGGGAGGATCGTGTGATGAGAACAAGGCCTGGTGCAGGAGACGTTCCAAAGACTTGGAGTTCTCTGGTCAAGTCATGGAGCAGGTGCACAGGCACATCCTGTCTCTTCCTCTGCCTGAGGCTATGTCCCTCCATCAGGAGCAGGGGTCCATGTGGCTACCCATTCCCGTGATACAGTAGCCTGCTCTGAACTGAGGGCTCACGGACAGAACATATACGTCTCTTCAGCGATATCCGACTCTCAGAGCCCTGTCTAGACTCAGGAATGTTCTGGAACCTACACCTGCATCCTTGCAACTCACTTGTTTACAGCGTCGCCCCATGGTCTTGCTGTGTGAAGTGAGGTCGAGAGAAAAGCAGAAATGGGATAAGAACGACTACCAGGGGATGTCAAAGTTCTGCATTCAAAAGGCCCCCGGTCAAATCGAAGAAGAGATATCAATCTTCCCTCACCCGGTAAGCACAAGTGACGCAACATCCACTGCCCTACCTTCTGGCTGAGACTAACCACGAGCACAAGCATTCCGCCTGGGAACCTTCATACACCCTAGGTTTGGGGATGGTCACATAATTCTGAAACCAAAACGAGAGGGGGGCCCATTGCAATACCTAGAGCATAACCACAAGGACTATGCTGGACACCGAAGCTGAAAGAGGACAACATTATTCAAAGGCACTGGCTCTGATAAACACCATGCAGCACCACTTTTGAAGACAACGGTAAATGGTGGAGCTTGAGACCCAGACTGCCAGAGTGCTTCCTCACATATGGGATGTGGAGGATTTTGAGAATAAGTACCCAGCACAGTCTCCTACCAACCTGGCTGTAGCCAGAATAAGCAGTGCTTGTGGGTTAGGCAATGGGAGCCCTCTGAAAGAATACACCTGGGTGCCCTGCATTCTGATTTTAGGAGACAGAGATTTCTGGCTATGTCTGTCCCTCCCACACGTTCTGTCAGTTGATCGAGGCCCCACTTCTGAGCTAGGTATTTAGTTCTGCTGGCTCTTAGGAGTGTGGAACAAGGAAATCATCCCCTGTTCCTGGAAAGGGCTTCCCCTGGGCTGACCCTTACCTTGTCCGTACTGCTCATGGGCAAACGGTCTGCTTCTCACAAGGAACACAACGCAGTTATCCAGGATAGTGAAGCAAGCTGGCTCCCCTTCCCCTTCCATACCAGAGTAGGCCAGTCACCAATCTTCCAGGGAATAAAGGCCATCTTTCCTTTGTTAGTTCAGAGCCTGAGGGCTCTCACTGAGCACAGGAGCAGAGTGGGAGTTTGATGCGTACCCGGTTGAGCTTCCTGAGCTTCTGATAGCTCCATAGCTCCTCAGGGAGAAAACAAAAGGTCGGAAATGCAGCAAGGTGAAGGCAATGGGCATAATGGAGTCCAAAGTTTGGCATACACAGTAGGAGTTGGGAGCCACTTGGAAAGGAGGTGTCTTCGTTTGCCCTTGGCCCAGAGGAAGGCCAGCTCCCTACCCAAATCTCTCTCGCCCAACCGACAAATGAACACCCTTTGTGGGGACCCTTCCATTGGCCTGGGTCTCCGAGTGACGACATATTTCTGGATCCCAATGAATTGATGAGGAATGAGCCCTGTGGCCAAAATCCTTCCCACAGTCTCCAGCCAGGACTGAATCAGACTCCCAAGTGAAAGGCAGAAGATATGACCGTGAGACAATGACTCTGAATGGATGATGGGAAGAATCTTGCTTCTACAAGAAAGCAAAGATGTGTAAAGGTGGAGAAAGAGGGTCAGAGCTCTTCAGAGTTTGAAAGGGGAATTATGTGGCGAAGGGAGGGTCCAGAAGCAGCTCCTGGCAACCTGGCTAAGGCAAGAAGAGGACACACCAGAAGCCTTAGGCAACAGTGCCATGTAGCGTCCACAACTGGGAGCCATTTCAGCAAGAGGCCTGCCTTCTTCCTTCAGAAGGGCCTAGAGAACCCTGGACGTTGCTGCCCTTCTTTTTCCCATCCCTGAATGGAGTGAGCAGTGACAGTGGTGTAGTCAGGTGTCCCCAGGTCTTCCTCTGACGTGTGGAAAGGGGCACTGGGGCCCTCTCCCTGTAAAGGGCTCTTTCTGTGCTGACCAGCCTCTGGAGCCTCCTGCTCCTGTGTGAACAGTCTGCTTTTCAGGCGGAAGGCCCCTCCATCAGGCAGAGCAATGAGGCAAGTTTGCTCACTTCCTCACCTCTCGTTACAAACTGCCATTCACCAAACTTAGCGATAGGAGCCTCTCCTTTGGGATAGCCGATGCTCATGGCTGTCACTGGGCTCGGGACTGAGTGGCAACCCGAAGCCCACCCCTTGGTGCCCACTGAAGTGAGTGCCCGCTCCGTGGCTCCTAAGGTTGGACGAAGACTCAGGCTGAAGGGCAGTAATGGAGAGAGAAAAGCTCCAGCCTGGACCAATGTGCGTTCAGCATTTCCATCCAATGAGAATGTGACCGGTTTGGGTGGGACATGTTAAACTTCGGTTCCCTGGGCAGGGAGGCCATCTCCCCCCACCCCCCGCCATTGCATCTGGCCGACCACCCATACACACAATTCTCGGCTGGACCCCTTCGAATGGCCTAGGACTCCGGATGCCCATGGAGTCCTGAAAACAAAATGCCAGGACCCCTTTGGCTTAACATGTGCCACAAGTCACAAGAGCTGGTCCATACTGCACATTTGCAAGTCGGTGCTATGACTCTGAGTGACTGGATTTGTGGGGATCACAAGAGGAACCTAGGACTCATGTGTAAACCTGCTTGATAGGAGTCTGTGTTGGCTACTTTTTTTTCAACTTTCTCCAAATCTCATGTGTGGTGAAGATCTCTGGCAGTGTGTTTCTCCATTGCCACCCTATTGTTTAAAGAGGGTTTGCATGGACATTATTCATGTACAGTGTCTCAATAATATCCTCTTCTTTCATCCTGGCGGGTTGGTGGTGTGTTTGTGATGGGAATAGAGGTATCCTATTGGGCCCTACCCAATTTGGTTTCAGCATGATGTGGTTCTGCTAATTTTCAGGGTGTGTGAAGGAACCCGGCGGAAGGCTTGTGTGTAGGCTAAACCCGAGTTTAACGTGGATGCCACCTTCTGTGTGGGACGTTAGGAAAGGTAGGTCAGACTCACCTTCTCTCACTTTCCCCTATGGTCATTTGAAAGCACAGCTTTGATTTCCCTTTAATCATTTTTCCCCATTTTTATTTTCTTTCTTATTCTCAATTTACACACTGAGTCTATGTGACTGTCCCATACATGGCCCAGTTACAAGGATGGGAAGTGAATTTGCAGGCAGATCTTGAGCCAGTGGAGGGTTCTCTCTCATGTCCCAGAGGGCAGTCGATGCTCCTGTCCCTGAGCTCTTGGTTTTAATAGTTTATTATAAGAATCATAAATAATTTATCTTCCTTGGAAACAAGGGTCTCCCTGAAATCATTTCAAAGCCCTTGTCTCAAAGTCATATCATTTCCTATTAAGCTCTGAGTTGGGTACCACCTTGGTGAGTGGCCAAATGGGCCTTGCAGTTTGGGTATCAGAGTTTGTGGATATCACCAATCCTAGACCATCTGCAAGTGCCCAGTAAAGAATGCTTGTGTGTAGTCTTAGCCAGAAGTTTTAAGAAAGGATCCGACTTCCTGTCTGCATCAAGTGTTGATTACAAAATATATTTTTTCGCTGATGGATGCAATTCCCCTGGGAGATGCAGTACTGCTAATATTCATGACCATCCCATTGCTGCTTTTCTAGCTAGGTCTCCATTCATGTCTAGGAGCCATGGCTATATGTATGTTGCCAGTTTCCCAGTCAGATCCTGAGGAAATTGAAGGTATATTGGTCTAATATCCCAGAAGAAACATGTTCCTTCTCTCCCCGAGCACAAGGTGTTGCTTAGCTGGCAAAGTATGCACACATATGGGTATCCAGTTCGACTCCCTCCCCTGACTAATGGAGATCCCTTCTTTTTGACAAAACACACGTTTCTTATAGGCAGATTGTTCCAGGATCTGGTCTGCACAGAAAGTACCTTTGGGTGGAATCGTGCACCAAGACCTGCTTCCAAACAACTGCCCATCAGCCAGGAGCACATCTTGGCTACAGCTATATCACTGCTGCCCTGTGTACTGTTGGCAATGGCAGGACACATAGCATCAGTTCTTTACCTCTGCTTCTGAAGGAAGAATCTGGGCAGGGTTCTTGGTGACAGAACTTTCAGGTGGAACGTGGGGACAACACAGTTTGAATAATCCCACAGGTGTTTGTCTTTCCTGAGTGAATCAAAGAACTGAGGAATACTATGCTAGTCACATCACATCTTTATCCCTGATGCTGAACTCTGACACACCCTCCAGCCATTTTCACCCCTTTGTTCTATTTTAACTCTGAGTCCTCCCTGCAGTCCATTCCATGTAATTGTCTTACAGTCATATCCTGGGTCCTCAACCGGGGATTCTGGTCTAGTCATTGTGAATGTGGCACATGTTTGGCCAAGGGACCCCTGGCTCTTCACCAGGATAGTTTTCCTTGTATGCTTGTTCATCTCTGCATGAGTGGCACAGAGCTCAGGTTTCTGGCCACGCAGGCCTGTTTTTGTGTTTGTTTTGCCACGGACAGATCCTCAGATCCTCTCAAGTTTTCAAGCATCTTGAAAAGACATGAATAACTGTAAAATGGGAGGTTGTTACAGTATCTAAATGATTTTCAGGGCAAGATCTATGTATTTTCCATGAGTGCTACCTTAACAATATATGACTAGAAAAGCCAACCAGCTGTAGTATACCACTCTGCCTTTCCAACAGGGAACTAGTCATACCTCTGTGACTAAAATCAGAAAATCCTCCCAGATTATGTCTGTGAATGTCCCCTAATGAAATCCTCACTAATGAAAGAGCAAGGGAATCTGAAGGGATGCTCCAAGGGCCAAACGTCTTCATCTCAGAGGAAAATTATAGAAAGCTTCACATGAGCACACTAGCACTTTTCCCGAGGCAAAGTCGGTGTCCTCACCAACATAAGTCGGCCAGATCTAAGGGGAGCATCCTTTAGCTGCTCTTAAGAGTCTTGTGTGCAAAAGGGCTTTCACTCTTTTCCATTCCTTTCCTTCAGTGATAGAACAATGTTGGTTTAAGAGCTCTTGTCTAGCTCCTGGTTCACACCTAGGAAATGCGCTCTGGTCTTTTATTTATTGAGTTGACTTTTTTCTATCCTTATCTCTGCAAGGTATGGACTTTGCACCGAAAAACCATTAGTATCTCAGGATGAAGGAAGTTCAGGTATTTCAGGAGGTGAGTAGAGAGCAGGCAGTGACCATCTGGGTCAACACAGTCCTGCCAGGCACCAAGTTCTCAGTAACAGAACCTTTCTTCCCCAACATCAAAAAATACTTGCTGTGTGGCAGCACACCACCAGAGTGGGAACTTGCTTGTTTCTTATCACTGAGGACAGGCCAGTCGTTCCTGATTCTGACCGCTGCTCTCAGTCTTGCTGGAGGGGAGATGAACAAAGGTATGAAAACAAGATATTTGAAAAAAAGGGCAAGATCTGTAATCGTGAAAACAATGAGTGTGCTGTTAGGACACGATGAGTGGGGAGACACTGGAAGGTATGACAGGCCTCACTGAGGTGACATTTGCTTAGGTAAGAATGACAAGAGGGAGCCACACTGCACATGCCTGCAGTGTTTCAGGAAACGATATTGCTGGTGTAGAGAATAGGAGACAGAATTGAGTTTGTCCATTAGAAACATTCGAAAGGTTGAAAATGTGTCTGTGGGATCCTGGGAGGGGAGAGGAAGGAAGGAGGCAAAGAATAGACCACAGCTGGGGCCTAGTAGACAGTTATGCATTCCTCTGTGACACTATTATCCAAATACCTTGAATATTAAAGCTACAAATATTTAATAGCTCCAGATTTTTATGAGAGAGCAATCCAGGTACAGCACAGCTGCATGACACTGACTCAAAGTCTCTATGAAGCCAGGACTGTGTTGCCAATGGAGACTCAACGGACTGATAATTTAACCCAAGCTCACTCACACGAGCAATGTCACAATTCAGTTTGAACTGAAAGCATGTTTCAATCTTTTGACCTGGGAACTTGTTTTTTTCTCTCCTGTATAGGGGTCTCATACAGTAGTCCCGAGTAGTCCGTGATCCCCCATTTTAGGGGTAGAGGAGAGAGAAAGCAATTGACAGAGAGCAGAGGGAGGGAGGGAGACAGAGAGGAGAGAGAGACAGAGATGGAAAAAACACAAGACTAAAAAGAAAGTGGCAGAAGTTATCCCATGAAATCTTGACGGATCACTCCAACTGTGTTCTGTTGGCTAGAAGGAAGTCAGTAACAGTTTAGTGGTTTCACAAGGAGTGAAGTTTGGTGAATAGACATGGATCACTGTCTTTGTCCCCTGGGGAAGTCTAGGAGAGTGGGTTCAGTAGGATCACCCAGAAGTGATAACAGTGGCTACATTTTGGAAATGGCTGTGATAAGCATCCAGCCTCACTCATCGTTAGAAAAATGAACATAGGACAATGGATTTGTTGTAATTTCTCACCCAGCCAAAATATTTCACCAAACTCCTGAAACTAGACCCCTTTTTGGGCATTAGAAATAAGGGCACACATGTTTCAGTAGTGAGAGGGGCCTCAACTCTCTTACTGGAGGGTCATTTTTGCCATGATTTCAGTTGCCATCACCTTTGATTCTGATGGTGAGCTGTCTGCTTCTAGAAACCAAAGACAGTGGTTGGAGATTTGCACAAGTAATTCATGTAAGCATGTGTTATCTCTATTTTGACATTAAGTGTCCTGAATGGCACACCTCCTCAGAGAGGATACAAAACCTCTGGGAGCAGGACCATGATATACCCCTTAAAAATGATGGTGTCAAAACCCTTTAATGGACCATGACAAAATGAGTGGCTATTAAGACATTTCCTCTTTTTTTTGTTTAAATGTTAGTTAACATGTTGGTTTCAGAATTAGAATTCAGTGATTCATCACTTACATATAACACTCAGTGCTCATCACAAGTGCCCTCCTTAATACCCATAACTCGTCCACCCAATCTCTCCCACCTCCATCAACCCCCAGTTTGTTCTGTATCATTAAGCTCTATCGTTTCTTCTCTTCCTCACCTTCACATTTGTTAAATTCCACATATGAGTGAAGTCATATTATCCTTGTCTTTCTCAGATGGACTCATTTTGCTTAGAGTGATACATTCCAGTTCTATCCACATAGTTACAAGTGGCAAGAATCCATGCTTTTTGGTGACTGAGTAATACTCTCATGAAGACCAAAAGCTTCTGCACAGTGAAGGAAACAATGAAAAAAACTCAAAGCAGCCTACCAAATGGGAGAGGACCTCTGCATTCATCATATCTGATAAAGGGTTAAGATCCCAAATGTAGAAATGACTTATCAAACACAACACCCAAAAAACCAACCACCCAGATATGAAATGGGCAGAAGACACGAAGAGACACTTTTGCAAAGACTTCCAGATGGCTAATAGACACATGAAAAGTTGCTCACTCATCATTAGGGAATGCAAAGCAAAACCATAATGCGATACCACCTTACACCTGTTAGAATGTCTATAATTAACAACATAAGAAACAACAGTTGGTGAGATATGGAGAAAGAAGAACACTCTTGCACTGCGGATTGAAATATAAACTGGTGCCACCACGCTCTCATGATTTTTTGAAGGAAGAATTTAGAGAGCGCTCCTTAGTTACTTGTCATTTCTGTGTATTATTTAGGGCATTATGAGCAGGTGAAATTTATTCCCTATGAGGAGGAGAGGGGAAAAAATTTGAACACCAATATGAATGGATATTTAAAGATATGGAGTAAGATTTACTCAGTTAAAATGAAAATAAAATAAAAACAAAAACAAAACAGTTTACCCAACCAAATAACAAATTCACATTGATTCCACTTTGTGGAAAAAATGCTCAATTGTCGAAAAATAGTACAGGCTGTGATTAGCTTTGAATGACAGGATTTTAGTTTCTTCATTTTCCTTATGTTGTCTTTCCAAATGATACAGAAAGCCACTGGTAACTGTAACCTGGATTTGCTTAAGCTGCTTCATAAACAAAGAAGGGGAAGTCTATAAGGAAGATGACACAATGGAAGTTTCCAAAGAGAATGATTTCATTGTCACAGGATTAGAGAAGCTGTTGGAAAAATTAAAGAGGCCTAGAAGTTTTCTGCCAACATGCTACAATTTGGTGAGAAAAATTGCCAGAGAGTACCCGGTCCATTCCGGTTTTTTTGTTCTAGGAGTAAATACACTGGTGACATTATCACACAGCTTTTGTTCAGTATATATATTCTTTTCCAAAAGCTCTACTTCATTCCTTTTACAAGACCTATGTGCTACATTTTCCTTTTGGGAGAAGTTTCCTTTGAAGTGCAGGTCTCTATTTTAAATGACCTTTTGCTATTGTCTACCATCCATCCTAACCCCATGGACCCCCCCTTTCACTTGTGTCTTCCTCATTGGAAGTTATCTCCACATGGCACAGGTCACGTTTTGTCATGGTCAGTAATAAAGATATAGTGGTGGGCACAGAGCAAGGATGCGTGGTAAAGAAATTCACACAAAATGAACATGTATTTGAGGTGGGTCAAGAGCGTCACAAGTACAAGCCCACGATGGCAAGCATGGATTATTTCCCACTGTTATTCATTGCAAAGCCTCCTTTATCTAACCATAGATTATTTTCATCCTGATTTTTCTTCAATGCTTGCACAATTACAGCTAAATATTTCTATATGCAAGGGAGCAGGAGGAGGCCACATGAGGAGGAGTCTCTGTGCTCTGTGCCTTAGAGGACACTGTAACTTACTCCAAGGTAGCTCTTAACTCACTGCAGGAATGGCAAGAGTGCCATAACTCAGTTCTCATGTAATTCACCTAGTAAATGAATGGATAGGTCCTCATTTAATTTTCTTTTTTTTTTCAGTGTATTTTCTTCTTTTTTTCTACAAATCCAGTCAGTTAATGTGCAGAGCTATATTTCTTTCAGGTCTACTATATCACCCTGTGCTCATTATGACAAGTACACCTCTTAATCCCCATGACCAATTTCACCAACCTCCCACCATCCACCTCTAGTACTGTCAGATTGTTCTCTATTAATATTTTGTTTCCTAGCTGTTGTTCTCTTTCTCTCTCTTTTTCCTTTGCTTGTGTATGTCTTCAATTCCACATATGAGTGAAATTATTTTATGGTATTTGTCTTTTTTTGATTTATTTCACTTAGCATCATACTCTGTAGCTCCATCCATGTCTTTGAAAATGGAAAGATTTCATTCCTTCTTATGGCTGAATACTATTCCATTATATATATGGAAATATATATATAATCCATTCATTGATGGCTACTTGGGCTGCTTCCATTTCTCCACTATTTCAAATCATGCAATATATACACAGGTGCATATATCCTTTTGAATCAGTGTTCTTTTATAGCTTGGGTAAATACCCAGTAGTGCTACTGTTGGATCATAAGGTAGTTGTATTTTTAACTTTTAGAGGAGCTTCCATATTGTTTTCCACAGTGGCCCCACCACTTTGCATTCCCAAGAATAGTTCCTTTTCTCCACACCCTTGTCAACACTGCTTCTTTTGTTGTTGAATTTTGCCATACTGACAGGTGTGAGGTAGTATCTCACTTTGGTTTTGATTTGCATTTCCCTCATAATAAATAAGCATTTCTCATGTGCCTGTTGGCCATCTGCATATCTTCTTTGGAGAATTGTCTGTTCATGTCTTCTGCCCAGGTTGTAACTGGATTATTTTGGGGGGACGGACGGTGTTTGTTTTATATCAGTTCTTTACACATTTGGGGTATCAGCAACTTATTAGATATGTCCTTTGCAAATATCTTCTCCCATTTAATAAGTTGCTTTTTAGTGTTGGTTGTTTCCTTCACTGTGAAGAAGCTCTTTATTTGATATAGTCCCAAGATTTTATTTTTGCTCTAGTTTCTCTTTCTGCAGGAGACATATCTTGAAAGAAGTTGCTGTGGCTGATGTCAAAGAAGTTACTACCTGTGTTCTATTGTAGGATTTCTCTGGTTTCAGGTCTCACATTTAGGGTTTTCATCCACTTTGTGCTTATTTATGTGTATGGTGTAAGGAAGTGGTTCACTTTCATTCTTTTGCATGATGCTGTCCCCTTTTCCCAGCACCATGAAAAGATATTGGATATTCCTTCCTGCTTACTTGAAGACTAATAGAACATTATTTGTGTGTGCATCTGTTTTTCTATTCTGCTCTACCTCTTAAACCTCATTTAGTTAAATTGAAGTTGATTAGCTAACAGTGTAATTTTGGTTTCAGAAGGAGAACCCAGTGACTCATCACTTACACATAACACTGGGAGCTCAGCCCAACAAATGTCCTCCTTAATGCCCATCACCCATTTGCCCATCCCCCCTCCCAACACCCTTCAGCAATCTTCAGTTTGTTCTCCATATTTAAAGTCTCTTTTGGTTCCCCCCCCTCTGTATTTTTATCTTATGTTTTCCTTCCCTTCCTCTATGTTCATCTGTTGTGTTTCTTAAATTCCACATGAGTAAATTCATATATATTTGTCTTTCTCTGACTGATTTCACTTAACGTAATATACTCTGGTTCCATCCATGCTGTTGCAAATGGCAAGATTTCCTTCTTTTTCATCACCTAGAAATATTCCAGTGTGTGTACCACAGCTTCTTTATCCACTCATCAGTAAATGGACATTTGGGCTCTTTCCATACTTTGGTTATTGTTAATAAGGCTGCTATAAATTTGGAGTGCACGTGCCCCCTTTAAAGCAGCACTCCTGTATCCTTTGGAGACATACCTAGTAGTGCAATTTTTTGGTCATAGGGTGGTTTTATTTTTAATTTTTTTGAGGAACCTCCATACTGTTCTCCAGAGTGGCTACACCAGATTGTATTCCTACCAACAGTGTTAAAGTATTCCCCTTCTTTTTTTTATTGTTTTTATTTATTTTTGAGAGGGGGGAGAGGAGGAGGGGCAGAGAGAGAGGGAGACACAGAATCCTCAGCAGTCTCCAGGCTCTGAACTGTCAGCACCAAGCCTCGCAAAGGGTTGGAACCCTAAACTGCAAGGTCATGACCTGAGCCAAAGTTGGACGCTTAAGGAACCTAACCACCTAGGTACAAGGGTTCTCCTTTCATCACATCCTCGCCAACATCTGTTTTTGCCTGTGTTATTAATTTTATCCCTTCTGCCAGGTGTGAGTTCATATCTCATTCTGTGGTTTCCTTTGTGATTCCCTGGTGATGAGTGATGTTGAGTATCTTTTCGTGTGTCTGTTAGTCATTTGGATGTCTTCTGTTCCCTCAATCTGTGTGTCTATTTTTGTGCCAGTAATAAAATTTGAAGTCTGCAATTGCCATGCATCCAGCTTTGATTTTCTCTTTCAGGAGTGTTTGTGGTCTCTTATGGTTCCATAGAAATTTTACGATTGTTCTAGTTCTGTGAAAAATAAGAATTGCATTAAATGAGTAGATTGCCCTGGGACTATAGACATTACAAACATATTTTTTCTGATCCATGAGCTCAAATGTCTTTCTATCTCTTTGTGTAATCTTGGAACGTCTGGGTGGCTCAGTTGGTTAAGCATCCGACTTCAGCTCAGGTCATGATCTCATGGTTTGTGGGTTAGAGCCCCGCTTCAGGCTCTGTGCTGACAGCTCTGAGCCAAGAGCTTGTTGAGGATTCTCTATTCCCCTCCCTCTCTGCCCCTCCCCCACTCATGCTCTATCTTTGTCTCAAAAAAAAAACCATTAAAAAAATCTCTTTGTACCATCTTGAATTTCTTTCATCAGTGTTTTATGGTTTTCAGGGAAAGGTCTTTCTTCTGTTTGGTTATTTATTCTTGGAATGTTATTCTTTTGAGCACAACTGTAAATCAGATTGTTTTCTTAATTTCTCTTTTTGTGGCTTCATTTTTAATCTTGGGAAATGAAACAAATTTCTGTAAATTGATTTTGGATCCTGAGACTTCACTGAATTCACATATAGGTCTGAACCATTTTTATTGTGGAGCCTTTAGGGTTTGGTATATATATTATCCTGGAAACATGAGAGATTTATTTCTTCCACACTTCTTTGGATTTCTTTTTATATCTTTTTGTTGTCTGATTTCTTTGGCTATATATTTCAGTCCTACGTTGAGTGCAGGTGGTGAGAGTGGACATCCTTGTGTTTTTCCTGACTTATGGGAAAAGCCCTCAGTATTTGCTTAATAAGGATGATGTCAGCTATGTTTTTCATAGATAGCCTTTAGTATGTTATGTTTGCTCCCTCTAAACACGCTTTGCTGAAGAGTTTTTTTTTATATAATGAATGGATGGTGTATGTTGCCAAATGCTTTTTCTGCATCTATTGAAATGATCTTATGGTTCCTTACCTCTTATTGATACAATGTATCACAGTGATAGACTTCTGAGTATTGAACCACACTTGTGACCCAGGAATAAATCCCAGTTGACCTTGGTTAATGATTTTTTAATGCATTGTTGCATGATGTTTGTTATTCTTGTATTGAGATTTTTTGCATTTATGTCCATCAAGGATATTGGCCTATAATTCTCTTTTGTAATGGTGTCTTTACCTGGTTTTGGTAACAGGGTAATTCTGGCCTCAGAGAATGAATTCAGAGTTTTCTTTCCTTTTCTATTTTTGGGAATAGTTTAAGAATAGGTGTTAACTCTTCTTTAAGGGTTTGGTGTAATCTGTGAAGCCATCTTGTTCTGGATATTGCATGTTGGAACTTTATCAGTACTGACTTGATTTCTTTACTGGGTACCAGTCTATTCCAATTTTATGTTTCCTCCTGTTTCAGTTTTAGTCCTTTATATGTTTCTAGGAATTTAATCATTTCTTCTAGGTTGGCAATTCGCTGGCACGTAGTTTTTCATAATATCCCCTCATGAGATTGTATTTCTGTGGTGTTGGTTGTTATTTCTCCTTATTCATTTGTTATTTTATGTATTTTAGTGTTTTCTTTTTTTCTGTGGTAAGTCTGGAAGGAGTTTTTGATTTTTGGTTTTTATTGATTTTTTTTCAAAGAGCCAGCTTCTCCTTTCTTCCATCCCTTTTATTGTTTTTGTCTTCTTTCTTTTTTTCCTCTTTTTTCTTTCATTTCTCTATCATTTATACCTGCTCCAATCTTCATGATTTCGTTCTTTCTGTTGGTTCTAGGTTTGATGGTTGTCCTTTGCTAGCTTCTTGGAATTCTAGATTAAGTTGCTTACCTGACATTTCTCTTGCACCTAGAAGTAGACATGTATTGTTAAAACTTCACCTTAGAATTTGTTTTGCTGCCTCCAGCAGTTTTGGACCATTATGTTTTCATTCTATTTTCCCATGCACTTTGTAAAAATTTAAATTCCAAGCTAGTTAACAAAGAGTAAAATAATGATTTCAATAATAGAATTGTGATTCATCACTTACATATAACTCCCAAGGTTCATCGCAACTAGTGTCCCCTTATAGCTTATCACCCATTTAGCATATCCCCCATTCAAACACCATGAGCAAACCTCATTTTGTTTACGTTGTCACTTATGCTGTGTCTCACTCTGTTTTTTATCTTATTTTTGCTTCCTTTCCCCTAATTTCAACTGTTATGTTTCTTAATTCCACATGAACGAAACCATGCTATATTTGTCTTTCTCTGAATGACTCACTTCATTTAGCATTATACACTCTAGTTCCATCCACCTTGTTGCAAATGGCAATATTTCATTCTTTTCCATCGCCAAGTAATATTACATTTTACATATATACCACATCTTCTTTATCCATTCATCAGTCGGAGGATATTTGGGCTCTTTCCATACATTGGGTATTGTCCATAAGCCTGCTATAAACTTTGAGGTGCTTGTGCCCCTTCAAATCACCACTCCTGTACCCGTTGGATTACTTGCAGTGCCATTGCTGGGTACTTCCATTTTTAACTTTTTTTTTTAATTTTTTTTTTCAACGTTTATTTTTGGGACAGAGAGAGACAGAGCATGAACGGGGGAGGGGCAGAGAGAGAGGGAGACACAGAATCGGAAACAGGCTCCAGGCTCTGAGCCATCAGCCCAGAGCCCGACGCGGGGCTCGAACTCACGGACCGCAAGATCGTGACCTGGCTGAAGTCGGACGCTTAACCGACTGCGCCACCCAGGCGCCCCTCCATTTTTAACTTTTTGCTGAACCTCCATACTCTTCTCCAGGGTGGCTGCACCATTATGCATTCCGACCAGAAGTGCAAAAGATCCTTCTTTCTCTGCATCCTTGCTAACATCTGCAGTTGCCCAAGTTATTAATTTGAGCCATTCAAACAGGGTGGTATGTCATTGTGGTTTTGGTTTCCCTGGTGATGAGTGATGCAAAGCATCTCTTCATGTGTCTGTTACTATGTGAATGTCTTCTTTGGAAAAGTCTGTGTTTCTTTTGCCCATTTCTTCATTGGATTGTTTTGAGGGTGCTGAGTTTAAGTTCTTTATAGTTTTAGATCTTTCCACGCAGTTTTGAACTTTCTTCTCCTCGTCCTCCTCCCTCTCTTCATCCTTCATTTCCTCCTCCCCTTTCCCTCCGACTCCCCCCTCCTCCTTCTTCTTCTCCCCCTGTAGGGTACATCTGTCTTCTGTATATGTGGTTTAGGTTTGGTGTGTGTGGTGTGTATGTGGGGTGTGTTTGAGTGGTATATGAGAGGAGGTTTGTTTGGAAATTGTGTGCTGTACTTACCACCCTAACACTGAACATTATCCATAAGCCTGAACTTCACCCTAACACTTGTCCTCTGAGACCTTTGTGGAGTGCAACGTACCATTGCTGGGCATGCTGCTACCATCTCCCAGTGCCTAAAGCTAACTGTAGTCGCGGATCTGACTCTTTCCAAGCCTGAATCTCAGGTTGGAGTAACAACAGAAATGGAACACATGACTGATGTAAAGTTATTCAGCCCCAAGCAGAGAAAAACAATCATGCCATTTGCAACAAACAGGATGGAACAAGGGAGTTTTGGTCTGAGGGAGAATCTTACCCTAACTCACACTATTAGCATAGCCCCTGAACAGAACCCTAAGTATAACTCTCCCCCTAAAACTCACCCTCACCTCAGCCCCCAAAGGAAGGCTCTGCACTGCTGGCAGATAGTCCCCATCATTTAATAGGCCTTAACCCTAACCTTAGCCATGGCTCTGCCCTACCTGGTTCCAAATTCCAGATGTGGGGAAACCATAATTTGGGGACACAGAACTGATGCGAGATTACTTGACCATGTACGTATTAGGAATTGATGCCTTTTCCAATAACTGGACCAAGTTTCAGAGTGAAACCTTTACCATAATCCACAACAGCTTAGCCCTTGAATGTAAACCTGGAGACTGACCTTCACCCTGGCCATCGCCCTCTACTCAGTCCTCCAGGTAGGGCTTTTCCCTGCCAGCAGATAGGCCCCTACCATTTCCTGAGTCCTTACCCTATTTCTAGCATTGGCACTGGTTCTAATCTGGCCCAAATCCTATGTCTGAGGAAAATCCTGATTTAGGATACATAACCAATGCAAGATTATTCAGCCAGGAACACAGAAGGAATCCATGCCCCTGACCATGACTGGCATGGGAAAAAGAATATGATTACAGCATAAAATCTAACTTGGCTGCACACCAGCAGCCCAGTCCCTGCATCCTAGGCTGCACCGAGGTTGTTCCTCACCATAACCCTTGTCCTCAAAAGACCTCTACAGTGAGGGCATTGTGCCTTGCTGGCGGATAGGGCTTTATTGTCTCCTGAGTCTTAAATCTAACCTTTCCCATGGATGTGGTCTTCCAAGCCCACATTTCAAGACTTAGGAAAAAATGGATTGGAGACAAATGACCAACACAAATGGCTCAACCAGACACATAAGAAATGGTGCTGGTTGCAAAGATCAGACCTGAAGCAGAGCCTAATGCTGACCCTCACACTGACAACATCAACTGAGCCTTCTGTGTATCTTCTCACTGCAAGAAGTAAGCCTTTATCATTTTCCTCACCCTAACCATAACCTTAGCCAAAACCTTGACCCCATATGGCACTCAATGCTAAATCCGTCGAAACTACAGATGTGGAACACATGACTGACCCAAGTTGCTCGGCCAAGTCCATAAGAGGAAATTTTGCCATTTGCAAAGACCACGATGGAGCCAGATGTATGATTCTTGGTGACAAACATAATGTAGACCACAAAATCGGCCTAGCCCTTTACTCCAAACAAAACCCTGATGGACACCTGGACACTCAGGCTCAACTGATCACTCCATGTAGGTCTTTGCATTGCCAGCATATAGACCTTTATAATTTTCAACAGCCTCACCCTAATCCTAGCCATCACCCTGGCCCTACTTGGGCCTGAGTGCTAGTTCCAAAGACACAACTGAATTGAGACACATGAATGATACAAGGTGACTTAGCTAGAAAGAAAGGATAGTGTGCCATTTGTAAGGACTGGAATGCAAGGACTGGCATGCAGCCTTGAGAGCAGGATTCTGAGCACAAGTCTAACTCTAGACCACAAAATGAGCTTAGCCCTTGAATTGAAACCAATTCCTGAATTTTGCCCTCAAAGCAACCCTCCAGGGAGGTTTCTGCACTGCTGAGGTTTCTGCATTGATGCCTAAAAACTGCTGGGCCTTGGGGCGCCTGGGTGGCGCAGTCGGTTAAGCGTCCGACTTCAGCCAGGTCACGATCTCGCGGTCCGCGAGTTCGAGCCCCGCGTCAGGCTCTGGGCTGATGGCTCAGAGCCTGGAGCCTGTTTCCGATTCTGTGTCTCCCTCTCTCTCTGCCCTTCCCCCGTTCATGCTCCGTCTCTCTCTGTCCCAAAAAAATAAACGAAAAAAAAACTGCTGGGCCTTAACCCTAACCCTAGTCATGACTATCCATACCCAGACCCAGGTCTCAGGTCTTACCAAATAAAGAATTTGGAACACAAGACTGATGCAAGATTACTCAGTCAGGAATAGAAAAGGCAGTTGTGTTCGTTGCAACAACTGGGATGGAACTGGAGTGAAGACTGTGGACAATACCCAACCCTAAACCTCACCATCACCTCAGAGGCCTAGGAACACAATCCATAAGCCTCATCCTCACCTAACACTCGTCCTCAACTCAACCCTTCGGGGAGTGCTCTACACTACTGGCAAAGAGGTCACTACCATCTCATGGTCCCTAATGCTAACGGTTGCAAACTAGTTTTGCTGAGGTATAATTCAGAGTAAATGTGTCAAATATCCTTTCCATTATGTAGGAGACTCTGGCCAAGTCGGGAGTTCTCTGGCATAGTTTGAGGAACAGGACCCATCATTATTTGCTTGTCAGAAGTATGCTGACAATGGGAAGCATAGGGTCCTTGAAGGTGCCCAGCAGAGTATCCAGGTGTAGGCAATGCCAGGGTTTGGAAGGGAGCTGGCCTTCCGTTTGAAGGAGAAACTATGTTAGACAATTCATTCCCAGCTTTATTCTAATCTCCTCATTAATGTAGATGCTTGCCCTTCCTTATAGCCCTTTCCATCCATTTTTTGTTTCTTAATTAGGTCAAGTCACAAACAGGTGGAATTGGTCTGTCAGCCACACAGCCACTTCATGGATTTTTGATGAACTACCACTCTGGTCCTGTGCTATGTGAGAGCAATCAGTTACTTTATCTCAAAGAATAATGACTCTTTTGTCCATGAGAACTTGTTGCTTGTCTGGCCATGGAAATCTCCATGGTGGGTAGCCAGCTTTCCTCCCTCCCCTGGCTGATTGAAATGTCTTCATCCTCTAAGGCTGGTGGATCAGGCATGCACAGTAGACTACAGGACAATTCAGCCCCACAAAGCCCTTATAAGGAATACTGCACCATGACTTGGTTACAATATCTTAAGCACCAATGGGACCACTAAGCTGCTACCACTGAATCACTGCCCTTTCTATGCCCTTAGGTGTAGGCCATACAAAGGATCCAAGATCAGGAGCCTTCCTTCTCTTTCTGAAAGAAAGGTGCAAGCCTTCTGCCAAATGGGCACCCAGGTAATGAATGTTTCCCTTTGTCCCTGCAGACCGGTGTTTCTTACTATATACAGCAGTTAGTTTCTCAGGAGATTTTGCTAGGCATGTCCTTCTCAGCTTCATTCTGCTCTCCTTGGTAATGTGCACTTTAGCTCTCTCTCTATTTATTTCTATCCTTTTGCTCTTTTCTTCAAACTAACATCTCGCTGGAGTCTATTCAGAGTCAGTGTCTCAGAGCAATATCCTCCACTTTGTACTGGAGCCTCTGGCTGAGTCCCTGTGTGTCTGGTATAAATTGGCAACAGGACCTCTTGTAGCTTCCTATTACACCTCTTTTCACAATGAGAAGCCTAGGGCATATGAAGGTGCCAAGTTGGATGTAGATAGATGTGGGTAGGCAATGTCAGAGCTTTGGGAAGGGACTGGCCTTACACATGGAGCAAGGAGAAATGAAGATAGATATACGTGGCCAACATATTTCATTCCCATTAGTAATGTAGAGCTTGGCCTCCCTTGTAGCCATTCCCACCAGTTTGCTATTTTCTAAGTCCTGGGTCACTTCCAGAGACCATTGAGCTGTCACTCACTTCACACAAACACAACCCAGACTGGTGCTAAACTCCCACTGTGGTCTGCTGTTATGGGAGAACAAACTAACTTCAAATCAAAGGAAGGATGGCCTTGTTGTTCCTGAGTGCTTGGTTCTTGACCAGCTCTGGTTAAGTGCAGTCAAGGTCAGATATGCCTTCATTCTGTGTGAAACATGATTCCCTTATGCAAACTATCCTTCAGACCTGGTCAGCACAGAAAAGGCCCTTTGAAGAACTACTGTATCAGGTTCAGGTCCAAACACTTCACCACCAGCTGGGAGCAGGAAACCCTTGCCTCTACATCTATGGTGCTTTCATTTCCTGATAGGAAGAACAGGAAAAATAGCCAAATACAACTTTTTCTGTTTTGTAAGGAAAATACAGAACTCCAGATTTTCACTCTTATGAGTAGGCAATGGAGGTTTCCTTTTCCATAAGCTGTCAGGTGTTGCTTACTCCCCAGACAGCCAGCCTGCCAGGAGATAGGGGTAGGCACTTAATTCTAATTTTATCCCATTCTCTTCTGTAATGAAGGGCTTTGGTCTTCCAGGTGCCTATTTCCATTTTATTGCTTTTTTCTCAAACTAGGTTTTCCTGGGAGCGATTCAAAACAATGGCTTCAGAAGAATGTACTCTGTTTATGTTGAAAATTCCAGGCTGCATGGGGCTGTGTTCCAGGTCCAAATATTGGTGTGCAGTTCCCAGTGAGTTCCTGAGGCAATTTATGCCTCTCAGTGTTTGGTATTGCAGAGGAAAGGAAGTCCTTCTGCCCCTGAGGGCTTGGTGCTTAGTCACCTAGAGTCAGTGCAGGGATGTGTAATGAGCTGGCCTCCCTTCTCTGGCTGACAGAGGTGCCTTCATCCTGAAAAATAGATGGTTCATTGATGTGCACTCTGCTTCAAGGCACTGGTCAGTGCACAAAGGGATGTTGAAGGAAATACTGCAACCAGGCTGGGATCTAACCACTTTACCATCCTGAGAGAGACCCAAACACCCACAGCTGAAGCACTGCGACTCCTGTCTACTAATGGGAAAGGCAGGAAACACTTTAAAAGCCAGGGCTTTCCATCTTTTTCTGAAGGAAGAATGCAGACCCCTTGCTTACAGCGCTCCTGAGTGTAACCTCTACGGGGTTCCCTTCACAAAACCCCACAAATCTTCCTTATTCCTGAGACAGCCAGCTTGCAAAGGAGATGGCAGTAGGCGCTTCATTGTCCACATCATCCCATTCTCATTCCTAGTGAAGGACTCTGGCCTTCAGGGAATCTATTTTCATCTTTTTGCTTTATTTGCAATCCAGGTCCTCACTGGGGTGTTTGATGCAGTCTCTCAGAGGAATAATCATGGTGTTCAGGTGGTATTCCTACTCTGTTCCATGTGAATGTGTGATAGGTTTGGCCACAGAGTCTGGGCAAGGTTTTATCAAAACCACGCAGGCATTCATAGACCTCAGGCTTTAGAAGGGCCCAGATTAGAACATTTGCACTCAGTCTGGGCCAGAGGACTGGGAAGGGAGTTGGAATTCTTGACTGAAGGGACATGAAGTTACACAGCGCCTTTCCAGATTGGTCCTATTCCCATTGAAAATATGGCACTTTCGCCCTACTTAATGACTCTCCCTTCCATGGCTCTATGTCTAACTATGTCCCCATTTAGACTTAGGAGCCATGGAGCTGTCACTCACTAACCCATGACCAGGGATAGATTTTAACACTAGCCTGTGCATGTTGGAGGTTGGCCCCAAGCAAAGCAGACCAACCCCTGCTAACGGCAGTACTTTCACTTGTTCAGACTTGGATTCACCTTCCATCTGGGGCACAGAGGGACCTGTAGGACCACAGGCATGGGTGGTGGGTGCAGGTCACCGCCACAAGGAGGTTTCTGGGCTAGGTGCCAAGGCATGAATAGCCTTGTTCATCAAGGCAGTGTGGCCCAGCAAAGCCATTCTGTGCTCACAGTGTGACAACCATGGCATTGGTCTGTGCAGTGCTCTCTTCCTTCATCATGCTCAACGTAGCAACAGGGACAGTTCTTCCCGGCAGGACTAGTTCCAAAACAGCCCCAAGGTCCGTGGTAGACGGCAAGGATGGAAGTTAAGGTGGAACCCAATTGAGCAGCACCTGGTGTTTTCCTCCTTATCGGTTCACTTCTCCCAGACTATGGAGGATTAAAGTGCTCTCACATGTGTAGCGTCACAAGAAATCGATAAGCATGATGTGATGTGTTGCAGAAGGCCAGGGATAACCTATAATGAGGATGTACTGAGTCAAGATGCTGGCTAGTATGCAATACACCTGGAAGAAAAGCAGACTGGTGTACTACAGCAGGATTGTCTTGCTAGTCATATATTATTAAGGTTTCATTGGTTGAAAATAGACATTGCCTTGAACATCATTCAGATGCTGTAACAACCTCCCATTTTACAGTTATTCCTGTTTTTCAAGATGCTTGAAAACCTGAGGATCTGAGAATCTGTGGCAAAACAAACACAAAAACACAGGACTACATGGCCAGAAACTTGAGCTCTGTGACACTCAAACACAGATGCACAAGCATATAGGGAAAACTATCCTGGTGAAGAGCCAGGGGCCATTTGGCCAAACATGTGTCACAGTCAACAATCACTAGACCAGAAACGCCGGTTGAGGACCCAGGATATGACTGTAAGACAATTACATGGAATGGACTGCAGGGAAGACTCAGAGTTAAAATAGAGCAAAGGGGTGAAAATGGCTGGACGGAGTGTCAGAGTTTAGCATCAGGGATAAAGATGTGATATGACTAGCACAGTCTTCTGCAGCTTGTTGATTGACTCAAGAAGGACAAACACCTGTGGGGTTTGTCAAACAGTGCTGTCCCTAAGTTCCACCTGAAAGTTCTGTCACCAAGAAGCCTGCCCAGATTCTTCCTTCAGAAGTAGAGGGAAAGGCCTGGTTCTGGGCATGTGTTCTGACCTTGCCAACAGTACACAGGACAGCAGTGATATAGCTGTAGCAGAGTTGTGCCCCTGGCTGATGGGCAATTGTTTAGAAGCAGGTCTTGGTGCAGTATTCCACCCAAAGGTATTTTCTGTGCCAAGATCCTGGAAAAACCTGCCAACATGAAAACGTGCCTTTTGTCAAAAGAAAGGATCTCCATTAGTGAGGAGAGGAGTCCAACTGGATACCTATGTGTGTGAGTACCTGGGCCAGCTAGGTAACACCAGGTACTGAGAGGGAAGGGTCAGGTTTCCTCTGGGATATTAGACCAATATACCTTCAATTTCCTCAGGAGATGACTGGGAAACTGGCAACATACATACAGCCATGGCTCCTGGACATGAGCGGAGACCTAGCTCGAAAAGCAGCAATGGGTTGTGCATGAGTACAAGCAGTACCAAAGTTCTGCATCTCCTAAAGGGAATGATATCCATCAGCGAAAAAATATATTTCTTAACTCTCATTCCAGACAGAAGGCCAGCTTTTTTCCTAAAGCTTCTGGCTTAGCTTACACACATTCTCGACTGGGCACTTGATGTAGGATTGGTGATGTCTAAAAATTCTGGTACCCAAACTGCAAGGCCCATTTGGCCACTCACCAGGATGGTACCCAATTCAGAGCTTAATAGGAAAGGATATGACTTTGAGTCAAGGACTCTGAAAGGATTCCAGGGAAACCCTTTTTCCCAAGAAGAGAAATTATTTACTATTCTTATAATAAACTACTAAAAACAATAGCTCAGGGACATGAGCATCAATTGCCCTCTGGGACATCAGACACTCAGAACCCTTGTGGCTCAGGAACTGTCTGGAAACTCACTTCCCATCCTTGTGACTCTGGTGTGTGGGACTGTCACATGGACTCAGTGTGTAAATTGAGAACAAGAAAGAAAATTAAAATGGGGGAGGAATGACTAATGGGGAGTCAGTGGCTTTGCTTTCAAATGGACCTGAGGGAAATCAAGGGAAGTTGACCCCGACTTTCCCTTCCACATGTCCCACAGAAGAGGTGGGATCCACTCTAAACTAGGCTTAGCCTACCCAAAACTAGGCTTGGCCTCCCTTGGGTACCTTCACACACCCTGAATTTTGGGATATCCACATCATTCTGAAACCAAATTGTGTAGGGCTCAATAGAATACCTCTATCACCACCACAGCACATAACCAAACTTCCAAGATGAAACAAGAGGATATTGTTCTGAGACACTGTCCATGAATAATGTCCATGTAAACCCTCTTTCAACAATAGGGCTCCAGGGTGGCAATGGAAACACACACTGCCAGAGATCTTCTCCACACAGATTTGGAGAAATTTGAGAAAAAAGTGCCCAGCAGAGTCTCCTATCAATCAGGTTGTATCTAGAATAAGAAAGGCCTTTGGGATTAGACCAAGCGGTTACTATGAAGGACTACAGCTGGGAGCCCTGTCAGCAAGAAACCTGCCATTTTAGGAGCCAGGGATTTCTGACTTGGTCTATCCCTGCCACGTGTCCCATAAGTTGAGGGGGGCAGCACTGTTTGAGCTGTAGCTATGGGGTTCTGAGGGCTCTTGCTCAGGAATCTGCAACAAGGACAAGGTTCCCTAATTCCCGGCAAGGGCTCTTCCAATGCTCACCACCTCCTGGTTCACACTGCCAAAGTCCGCTTCATATCCGCTTCTCAGAATGAAGGCAACTCGGTTTTCCCAGCCACAGAGGCAAGCTGACTCCCCTTCACCTTCCATAGCACAGTAGGACGGGCATCAAGCACCCAGGGACTCAAAGCCTACTTTCCATTGGTAAAGCAGAGCCTGCTAGTTCTCACTGAGCACAGGAGCAGAGTGGGAGATTGCAGCCTAAGTAGTTGTGCCAGCTGAATGAGTGATGGCTCCATAGCTCCTAAAGGAGAAAAACAATTATAAATACAGCCAGGGGAGAAAATGTGCGCCAGGTGGGCTGAAGTTCAACACTTCCAGTGGAATTGGGATCCACTTGAAACAAGATGTCATGCTTCATTTCCTCTTTTCTCAGAAGGAGGAGTGCTCCCTGTGCAAATTTCTGGCCCAGACTGTGCATCAAACATTCTCTGCTGACCCCTTCAAATGTTCTGGACCATGGAATGGCTGTATACTTCTGAAATCTAGTGAATTAATGAACGTTGAGGCAAAATCTCTTTTCCTGTCACAAGGACTGAGTCAGAATCCCAGTTGCACAGAAGAGGATAGGACTCTTGGGCACTGATTCTGAAAGTACTGTGGGAAAAATCTAGTTTCAACAAGAGAGCAACGATGTGTGAAGGTGGACGAGGAGGCCCACAGCTCTGCAGAACTTGGAAGGGGAATTCCATGGACAAGGAAGTGCCCAAAACCAGCTCCTGCTAATCTGGCTATAAGAGGCTGAAGAAACACCAGAGGGCTTAGGCAAATGTGCCATCTAGTGTCTCCATCTAGAAGCCGTGTCAGCAACAGGCCTGCCTTCTTCCTTCAGAAGGATCTAGAGAGCCCTGGGACTTGGTTGGATGTGTTGCTTATGCATCTTGAGTGGAATGAGCAGTGACAGTGCTGTAGCTGGGAGGTGTTGCCAGCTGTGTTTCCAAAGTATGGAGAGGGGCATTGATGCCCTCTTATTCTAAAGAGCTCTTTCTCTCGTGACCAGTTTCTGGAGCCTACTGCTCCTGTGTCAGTTTTCTGCTTTTCAAAAGGAAGTCACCTCAATCAGGCAGAGCAAAAAAGTGAGGTGGCTCCACTCCCCCCACCACGTACTACAAACAGACAAGCACCAAGTTCAAGAATAGGAGGACTATTCTCCTTTGAGGTATCTAATGGTGATGGCTATGATGAGTTAGGGACACAGTAGGAACATGCTCCTGGCCCTGGGTGCCTGCTGAGTGAGTGCCTGATCCATGACTCCTGAGGGTGAAGGAAGGACATTCAGTAACACAGGATGGGAGAGGGGATGGCTACACCCAGGACCAAAGGGCTCTCAATACTTCCATCCAGTGTAAATGCGATCAATGTGGAATGGAGATGTTTAACTTCATTTCCAACAGGCCCAGCAAGGGGGACAGCTTCCAGCTAATACATCTGGCCCAGCATCCCCACAAATAACTCTGGTTGGATGCCTTCCATTTTTCTATGTCTCTGAATGTCCATTTAGACCTGAAACCAAAAGACCAAGGCTACATTGGCTCTGCCTGTCCCAGTCATAAGGGCTGGTCCCATTGGACGTCTGCAAGCCAGAGATAGTACTCCAAAAGACTGAATTTGTATGGATCCCAAGACAAAACTTGATGGATGATAAAGCAATGTCATGAAACTGGAGTCACCAAGTGTCAGACTGCTTCATGTTTAGGAGAACCTGACTAGCCCAATGCATTCACAAGCTGGCTCGCTCAGGAATCACAAGTACCTTTCATGGACTTTGGCTCCAGGCGCCCTGCAAAGGTTGCCCTTTGGAGCCCTGAGAGCAGGAGGCCCACACTCTCCCTTAAGAAATAGAGGGGAACATTGCCTTCTGGTGTGCTTCTAGCCATCATATCCTTCCAGAGGGCAACAGGGGCAGCGAGATATTAAGAATGTGCTTCCATGTGATGATTAGGTGGGAAAAAGGTCTTGGTGAACTATTTATTCACAAAGTTTTTGTGTGCTGATCAGGTCGTGGAGCATGCTGCACATGCACAGAATGTTCTTTGGATTGAGGGTAGCTCCATTCATTAGGGGTGGGGATACAGGTGGCTACCCATTCCCATGATACTATAATATGCCAACCACCAAGGCCTAAAGAACAGGGTGGGGGTAGCTGTCATCTTGGATATCAGACTCAGAGAGACCTACATTGGGTTATGAAAGGCTTGTATAGTCACCCTCAAAACATCGACCTTAGTCGCTGTAGGGGACAGACACAGGATCTCTGCATGTGAACTGAGAACAAGTTAGGAAAGCAGCAATGGGGGAGGAATGACTCTGAGGGAAGTCAAAGCAGTGCAGTCAAATGGGCACAGGGGAAAGCTAGGAAAGAGATCACGAATTTTCCTTCCCCTGACTGACACAGGAGGCGAGATTCACCCCCAAACTTGGACTCAGCCTACAAATGAGCAATCTCCTTGGTTATCTTCACACACCATGGGTATTGCAGGGCCACGTCATTCTGAAATCAAATTGAGAAGGACCCAATGCAATACCTCTATCACCATCACAAGCACACTGATAAAACCGCAAGCTGAAACAAGAGGATATTACTCTGAGACACTATCCTGGAATAGTGTCCGTGCAAACCATCTTTTCTCACAAAAAAACAGGAGTGGCACCAAAATTCTGCTAGAACTGATACATGAATTTAGCAAAATTGCAGGATACAAAATCAATGTACAGAAATCAGTTGCATTCTTATACACTAATAATAAAGCAACAGAAAGACAAAAAAGAAACTGATCCCATTCACAATTGCACCAAGAAGCATAAAATACCTTGGGATAAATCTAGCCAAAGATGTAAAAGATCTGTTTGCTGAAAACTATAGAAAGCTTATGAAGGAAATTGAAGAAGATATAAAGAAATGGAAAAACGTTCCGTGCTCATGGATTGGAAGAATAAATATTGTCAAAATGTCAGTACTACCAAAAGCTATCTACACATTCAATGCAATCCCAATCAAAATTGCACCAGCATTCTTCTCGAAACTAGAACAAGCAATCCTAAAATTCATATGGAACCACAAAAGGCCCCGAATAGCCAAAGTAACTTTGAAGAAAAAGACTAAAGCAGGAAGCATCACAATCCCAGACTTCAGCCTCTACTACAAAGCTGTCATCATCAAGACAGCATGGTATTGGCACAAAAACAGACACATAGAACAATGGAACAGAATAGAAACCCCAGAAACAGACCTACAAATGTATGGCCAACTAATCTTTGACAAAACAGGAAAGAACATCCAATGGAAGAAGACAGTCTCTTTAACAAATGGTGCTGGGAGAACTGGACAGCAACATGCAGAAGGTTGAAACTAGACCACTTTCTCACACCATTCACAAAAATAAACTCAAAAGGGATAAAGGACCTGAATGTGAGACCGGAAACCATCAAAACCCTAGAGGAGAAAGCAGGAAAAGACCTCTCTGACCTTAGCCGTAGAATCTCTTTCTCGACACATCCCCAAAGTCAAGGGAATTAAAAGCAAAAATGAACTACTGGGACCTTATGAAGATAAGAAGCTTCTGCACAGCAAAGGAAACAACCAACAAAACTAAAAGGCAACCAACGGAATGGGAAAAGATATTTGCAAATGACATATCAGACAAAGGGCTAGTATCCAAAATCTATAAAGAGCTCACCAAACTCCACACCCGAAAAACAAATAACCCAGTGAAGAAATGGGCAGAAAACATGAATAGACATTTCTCTAAAGAAAACATCTGGATGGCCAACGGGCACATGAAAAGATGCTCAATGTCGCTCCTCATCAGGGAAATACAAATCAAAACCACATTCAGATATCGCCTCACGCCAGTTAGAGTGGCCAAAATGAACAAATCAGGAGACTATAGATGCTGGAGAGGATGTGGAGAAACGGGAACCCTCTTGCACTGTTGGTGGGAATGCAAGTTGGTGCAGCCACTCTGGAAAACAGTGTGGAGGTTCCTCAGAAAATTAAAAATAGACCTACCCTATGACCCGGCAATAGGAATTTACCTAAGGGATACAGGAGTACTGATGCATAGGGGCACTTGTACCCCAATGTTTATAGCGGCACTATCAACAATAACCAAATTATGGAAAGAGCCTAAATGTCCATCAACTGATGAATGGATAAAGAAATTGTGGTTTATATACACAATGGAGTACTAAGTGGCAATGAGAAAGAATGAAATATGGCCCTTTGTAGCAACGTGGATGGAACTGGAGAGTGTGATGCTAAGTGAAATAAGCCATACAGAGAAAGACAAATACCATATGTGTTCACTCTTATGTGGATCCTGAGAAACTTAACAGAAACCCATGGGGGAGGGGAAGGAAAAAAAAAAGAGGTTAGAGTGGGAGAGAGCCAAAGCATAAGAGACTATTAAAAACTGAGAAAAAACTGAGGGTTGATGGGGGGTGGGAGGGAGGAGAGGGTGGGTGATGGGTATTGAGGAGGGCACCTTTTGGGATGAGCACTGAGTGTTGTATGGAAAACAATTTGACAATAAATTTCATATATTGAAAAAAAAAAAACAGGAGTGGCAATGGAGACACACACTGCCAGAGCTCTTCACCACACATGAGATTTGGAGAAAGTTGAGAATGAAGGACCCAGCACAGTCTCCAAACAGGTCATTTCCAGAATAAGAATGACCTGTGGAATTAGGGCAAGGGGGTCCTCCGTAGGATGACAACTGAGAGCCCTGTCAACAAAAAGCTTACCTTCTTTCATTGGGAGCCATGTTATTCTGGCCTTTTCTATACTTGCCACGTTTCCCATCAGTTGAAGGAGGCAGCAGTTTTTAAGCTACAGAGATGGGATTCTGAGGTCACTTGCTCAGGAATCTGCAACAAGGATTTCGTTCCCTAATTCCTGGAAAGGGCTCTTCCAATGATAATCCTTTCCTCGTTCCTACTGCTAATGTGCAAACTGTCTGCTTCTCAGAATGAAGACACCTCAGTAATCCAAGTCAGTGAGGTATGCTGGCTCCACTTCATGGTCCATAGCCCAGCAGGCCAGGCACCAAGAATCCAGGCACTCAAGGCCTTCCTTCCATTGTTAGAAAAGAGCCTGATAGCTGTCACTGAGCACAGGAGCAAAGTGAAAAGTTTTGGCCTACCCAAGGATGCCTAGTGACTGAGCGATGGCTCCATGGCACCAAATGGAGGGGAAAAAAAATACCTCCTCATAAACACAGAAAAGGGACAGAAATTGGCACCAGGTGGGCCAAAGGTCAACATTTCAAGTGGTAATGGGGAACTGCTTGGAATGATGTTTTGCTTCATTTCCCCTCGGCCCAGAAGGAGAACAGCTTCCTTTCCAAATCTCTGGCCAGCACACACACCAAACTTCCTCTGCTGTGTCCCTTCAAATGCCCTGGGCCTCACAATGGATGCATACTTCTGAAACCCTGTGATATACTGAATGAGGAACCCTGTGGCTAAAACTCTCCCACAGTCACAAGGACTGGTCCAGACTCTCAGAGACAAGGCAGAAGATAGGACCCTTGAGACACTGATTCTGAACAGATTGTGACAAGAACCTTGTTTCTACAAGACAGCAAAGAAGCATCCAGGTGGATGAGGAGGGCCAGAGCTCTTCAGAGCTTGGAAGGGCAATTCTATGGAGAAGACATTGCCTTGCATAATTGAATGGAGTGAGCAGTGACAGTACTATAGCTGAGAGGTTCCCCAGCTGTGGTTCCAGTGTGCGGAGAGGGACCTTGGTGCCCTCTTATTTTAAAGGATTTTGTCTGTGCTGAGCAGCTTCTGGAGCCTATTACTCCTGTGTAAACTGTCTGCTTTTCAGAAGGAAGACACCTCAGCCAGGCAGAGCAAAGAAGTGAGCTGGCTCTACTCCCCCATCACCTGGTACAAATAGACAACCACCAAACTCAGGGATAGGAGGACTATTCTCATTTGGGATGGCTATCAGATGCTGATGGCTGTAACTGAACACAGAACGAGTGTGAACCCAACACCCATACCTGGGTGCCTACTGACAGGGACCAACTCCATGACTCCTAAGGGAGAATGAAGAGGCAGTCAGAATCACAGGAAGGGAGAGGATATGGCTACAGCCAGGACCAAAGACATTTCAATATTTCCATCAAGTGGGAATTCGATCAATGTGGAATGGAGATTTTTAACTCCATTTCCACTGGGCCCAGCATGAGGGCTCTCTCCCTGCTAATATTTCTGGCCCGCCTCCCCACACACTGCTCTCAGCTGGACGCCCACTTCCGTACATCTCTGAATGTTCACGTAGACCTGAAACCACAAGGAAAGGTCACATTGGCTCCACCTGTCCCAAAGTCACAAGGCCTGGTCCCCGTGGGACATTTGCAAGGCAGAGATAGTCCTCTAAAAGGCTGAATTTTTCTGGATCCAGAGAAAATCTTTGATGGATGATAAAGCAATGTCATAAAACTGGATACACCGAGGGCCAGACTTCTTCATGTTTATGAGAGGCTGACTAGCACAATATATTCACAAAATGGCTTGCTCAGGAATCACAAGCCCCTTTAGTGGACTTTGGCTCCAAGAGTCCTGCAAAGGTTGCCCTTTGGAGACTTGCGAGCAGGAGGCCCACATTCTCCCTTAAGAAATGGAGGTGAACATTGGCTAATGGTGTGCTTCTACCCATCGCATCCTCAGAGGGGGCAGCAGGGGCTCTGAGATATAAAGACTATGCTTCCATGTTATGATCAAGTAGTGCGAACGAGGCCTTGGTGCACTATTTATTCACAAGGTTTTTTGTGTGCTGATCAAGTCATGGAGCATGCTTCACATGCACAGAATGTTTGTTCTTTGGATTGAGGGTAGCTCCATCCATTAAGAGTGGGGACCCAGGTGGCTACCGATTCCCATGATACTATAACCTGCCCACCACCAAGGGTTCAGGGCTCAAGGGCTAGAGGGGGGATAGCTGTCATATTGAACATCAGACTCTGAGAGCCCTGCATTGATTCAGGAAAGGCTTGGGAAGTCACCCCCAAACTGGCTACCTCAGTCTGTAGGGGACGGACACAGGGTCTCTCTATGTGAACTGAGAACAATTTAGGAAAGCAGCAATGGGAGAAGAATGACTCCAAGGGTAGTCAAAGCTGTGCACTGAAATGGGTATTGGGGCAACTGACGAAAGCGAACCTGATTTTCTCTCCCCCATTTTCCTTCCCCCCCCCATACACAGGAGGTGGGATCCACCCCCAAACTCGTGTTTAACCTACCAATGAGCATTATCTCTGGGCACCTTCACCCACCCTGGGTATGGGTAGAGCCACATCAACTGAAATCAAATTAAGAAGTGCCCAATGCAATGCCTCTATCACCATCACAGGCACACCACCAAACCCCCAAGCGGAATCAGGATATTACTCTGGACTATTGTCCCAGAATAGCGTCCATGCAAACCCTCTTTCATAAAAAATGCTGAGGAGTGTTAATGGACACACACACTACCAGAGTTCTTCACCACATATGAGATTTGGGGAACGTTGAGAATGAAGTACCCAGCACAGTTTCCTATGCTGACTTTCTCAAGGGTTTTTATTAAGAAAGGATGCTGGATTTTGTCAAATGCTTTTTCTGCAACTGACAGGATCATAGGGTTCTTTTCTTTTATTAATGTGATGTATCACCTTGATAGATTTGCAAGTATTGAAAAAACCCTGCAGCCCAGGAGTGAATTCTACTTAATCATGGTGAATAATTCTTTCCATATGCTGTTGAATTCGATATGTTAGTATCTTCTTGAGAATTTTTGCATCCATATTCATCAGGGATATTGGCCTGTAGTTCCTTTTTTGCTGGGTCTCTGGTTTAGGAATCAAATTAAAGCTGACTTCATAGAATGAGTCTGGAAGTTTTCATTCTCTATTTTTTGGAACAGCTTGAGAAGTATAAGTATTATCTCTGCTTTAAATGTCTGGTAGGATTCCCCATGGATTCCATCTGGTCCCAGACTCTTATTTTGGGGGAGATTTTTGATAACTGATTCAATTTCTTCACTAGTTATGGGTCTGTTCAAAATTTCTATTTCTTCCCGTTTGAGGTTTGGCAGTGTGTGGGTTTTTAGGAAAATGTCCATTTCTTCCTGGTTGTCCAGTTTGTTGGCATATAATTTTTCATAGTATTCCCTGATAATTGCTTGTATTTCTGAGGAATTGTTTGTAATAATTCCATTTTCAATCATGATTTTATCTATTTGGGTCTTTTCTTTTTTGAGAAGACTGGCTAGAGGTTTATCAATTTTGTTTATTTTTCAAAAAACCAACTCTTGGTTTCATTGATCTGCTCTACTGGTTTTTTTAGATTCTGTATTGTTTATTTCTGCTCTGGTCTTTATTATTTCTCTTCTTCTTCTGGGTTTGGGGTGACTTTGCTCTTCTTCTATTTCAAGTATGCTATTAGAATTTGTATTTTGAATTTTTCTTGTTTCTTGAGATAGGCCAGGATTGCTATGTATTTTCCTCTTAGGGCTGCCTTTGCTGCACCCCAAAGCATTTGGATTGTTATATTCTCATTTTCATTTGTTTCCATACATTTTTTTAAATTTCTTCTCTAATTGGTTGGCAAATTCATTCTTTAGCAGCATGTTCTTTGACCTCCATGCTTTTGGAGGCTTTCCAGACTTTTTCCCATGGTTGATTTCAAATTTCATAGCATTATGATCTGAAAGTGTGCATGGTATCTCAATTGTTTTATATTTATTAAGGGCTGTTGTGTGACCCAGTATGTGTTATATCTTGGAGAATGTTCCATGTGCACTAGAGAAGAAAGTATATTCTGTTGCTGATGCAGAGTTCTAAATGTATCTGCCAACTCCATCTGGTCCAATGTATCATTCAGGGCCATAGTTTCATGGATGATCTATCCATTGTTGTAAGTGGAGTGTAGTTACTACATTCTTATCAATAAGGTTGCTTATGTCTGTGATTAATTGTTTTATATATTTGGATGCTCTTGAATTCGGTGCATAGATATTTATAATTGTTAGCTCTTCCTGACGGATAGATCCTGTAATTATGATATAATGTCCTTCTTCATCTCTTGTTACAGACTTTAAGTTATAGTCTAGTTAGTCTAAGTATGGTTACTCCAACTTTCTTTTGATTTCCACTAGCATGATAGTTCTCCACCCCCTCACTTTCAATCTGAAATTGAGTCTAAATGAGTCTCTTGTAGACAGAAAATAGATTGGTCTTTTTTTTTTAATCCAATCTGATACCCTATATCTTTTGGTTAGAGAATTTAGTCCATTTATTTTCAGTGTTATTATAGAAAGATATGGGTTTAGAGTCATTGTGATATCTGTAGGTTTCGTGCCTGTGGTGATGTCTCTGATACTTTGTGGTCCTTGCAACATTTCACTTACAGAGTCCCCTTAGGATCTCTTGTAAGGCTTGTTTAGTGGTGATTAACTCCGTCAGTTTTTATTTGGGAAAACCTTTATATCTCCTATTCTGAATGACAGATTTGCTGGATAAAGGATTCTTTGCTGCATATTTTTCCTGTTCATCACATTGAATATTTGCTTCCATTCTTTTCTGGTCTGCCAAGTTTCAGAAGATAGGTCTACTCCTACCCTTATGTATCTACCTTTGTATCTTAAGGCTCGTTTATTCCTTGCTGCTTTCAGAATTCTTTTATCCTTGTATTTTGCCAGCTTCACTATGATATGTCATGCAGAAGATTGATTCCAGTTGTCTAAGGGAGAATGCCTGTTTCCTTCCCCAGATTGGGGAAGTTCTCAGCTAAGATTTGTTCAAGTATACCTTCATCACCTTTCTCTTCTTCTTCTTCTGTAATTTCTATGATACGGTTATTGTTCTGTTTGCATCACTTGGTTCTCAAGTCTTCCCAGGTTTCTCAGCTTCCTTTTTCCATAATTTCATCATCTAATTCACCTATTCTCCCCTCTCCTCTTCAAGCCATGCTGTGGCCAACTCCATTTTATTTTGCGCCTCATTTATAGCATTTTTAAATTCATTATGACTACTTTTTATTCCCTTGATTTCTGTAGCAATAGATTCGCTGCTGTTCCCTATGCTTTTTTCAAGCCCAGCAATTAATTTCATGAGTATTATTCTAATCAATTCATTAGGTGTCGCTACTTCCTGGAATTTTTTTTTTTGAGAATTCTTCAATTTCATCATTTTGGCTAGTTTTCTGTCCCTTGTGCATTTAAAACATTGTTGTGTGCTCTGCACCTGCGAGCACTGCAATATTAAAGGAGCGTCATACACTGTCCAGGGGCTGGACTTTCAGGAGGTGCTTTTTTTGGAGATGGTTACTTGCTCTCTGTTGTTGACTTTGGTTAGTACCCAACTCGTAGTGATATTTTGGACCCTCCACCAGGTGTGCTTTGATTTGTTCCTTGAAGTAGCCTTGTAAAGGAAAACAAACAAACTGACAAACAGGAGAAAAAAACAGGCAAACACACAGATAACACAAACAAATAAAAACTAAAACCCCGAAATACTGATTACAATTAAAGAACAGGGTGAAAGTGGTGCTGATGGAAGAGAACATACAAAGAGAGAAATGACAGGAGCAGGGAAAAGGAAAAAATAAATAATGACTAGGCAGAGAGACTAAAAGTCTTAATCCAGAGAGAAAGAAAGGAAAATAAAGAAGGACAGGAAAAAGAAATGAAGGTAACATTACCCAGAGAGAGAAACTATACGGCTTAATTATTCCAGAGAGAGAGAAAGGAATGTAAAGGAGGTGTAGAACATGTATAAGAGAATGGATTAAATATGTCCGTTTAGACCTACCCCAGTAACCAGAGTAACCACCCTAGAGGACAGAAGAGATAAAGAGAGAGATAACGGGGGAGAGAATATATTTATATATCCAAAATTGACCTAGAGTTATACCAGGCAATGCTGCAGTGCTGGTCTGGGGGAGCTGTCCGCAGGGTCTGTCCAGCTCCAGTAGATACACAGTTACCTGGTGCGAAGGGGCATGGTTTGGTGTAGTCTGGACCCACCTCCATTATGACCCTGGTACTGATCCCTGAGGCTCTGCCTTGGTGGTGGTGGTAGGGAAATGGTGATCCCATAGTCTCCTCTCCATGGACGGGACCCGGCGGACTCCATTTCAGTTGTCCTCACTGTGCCATGGGCACAGACGGGATGGTCCTTCTCGCTCTGCCAGCTCCCCTGACAGTTCGCTTGGCTAGGATTCAATGTCCCACTCTGTGCACTCTGGCACTGGGAAGCACCTCTCAGTGTGGCCCAATATGTGGTCCCAGCTAGCTTTGTGCCACTGCCCTTCAAGGAGGGCTGCCTTCTCCTGCAGACTGCACCACTGACCTCGCCATGGAGGCCCCAGGGGTGGCGGATGCAGGGAGACTCAGGGAGGTGCTGGAAGCCGAGCTATCCCAACCTGAGTGGCAGGGCCCGGGCTGTGGACGGATTGGTGACTGCAGGGTGGCCCACCAACAATGAAGCTTCTTGTACTCCCGCTTTTAGGTAATTTGATCTTATTAAAGTACCTGGGGTATTGTCTGGTGGGGAATTGTCCTCAGAAGGCTCCCTGGGAAAAGAACCATTGGGGAAGAAAAAAGGCTCTGCAAGAAATTGTGTGGCCTTACATTTAGCCCTTGCCATCCTCTATGGAGATTCCTCTTCTAACAGGAAGGATAGCCTCATACCTTTGCCAGCAAAGAGGGCCTGTAAAGGAGAGACATATGGATTTCAAAGCCTCATTCTGACAACTAAGGAGTGTATCCCTGGACGCAAGTGACTTCAACCCCTTGGCCCACCTGGCCTCCCAGAGGCATTCCAGATGATGACTGAACCTAGTCAGTTAAGCTACAGAGTGGTTCATTGGTTCCTAGGTGCATTGTCTCTCTGAGAATGTATGAGGCATGGGTTTCTAAGGCTTTTTCAGCCCTTTCTGGCACCTCAGACCGAGTCAAACACGTTCTTCTGGCCTCATGTGGTTAGGAGGTCATGTCCCTCCTAACTGTTCCACTTGAGGTGTTGAGAAATGGACTCCCTTTCACGAGAACAGCAAAGCAAATGCTTTGTAGATAAAGGTGGATGCACAATGGAATAATGTGAGAAATTAATCTATAATCAAAGGGTATGCGGCAAAGTTAGGGGAAAATCACCATGTTATTTCTTACAGGTTGTTTATACATAGGAATATTTTCAAAATTAGGTAATGTTAGAAAAATATAGATGATGTATGCTACAAGGAAATCACTAGCATATATAATACCAAGTTTACTATAATAAATTTGCCAGTTCAACACACTGCTGTTTGTGTCCATTTTTATTTTTTGTTTTTATCTTAGTTTTTTATTTTAGTTTCTTATTTTCTAGTTTTTTTATTTTAGTTTTGTTTTAGTTTCACCGATGCTGTTCTTCCTTCGGGAACGCCTGGTTGCTAGAGCTGGTCTCCAGCAGGGAGGCTTTGTCTTTCCCGCAGCACTCCAGGGAGGGGGACGCTTTCTCCTACTGTGGACTGAGCCCTCGATCCAGCCACTGAGCCCAAGGGTGGCAGACGAAGTCAGGCTTTGTACTGTCACACAGCCCTCAAAGGAGGGGACCACTTTCTCCCACTTCAGACTGTACCCAGAGTTGGCTCCCCTCCTCCCCAGGTATGCGAATAGGGAGACAGCCCCAGTCTGAAGAAAACCTGCAGTTAGAGATAGGATCCCTCTCAGTCCCAGTCTGAGGTCTATCTCCTGTCCAGGTATAGTCCTACACATCCCCTGGTGCCCTTTCTCTTCCTTTTTTCTCTCCGTGGAAGATCTCTCCCCTCCAATTCTTATGTGGCCTTTTTTTTAAATCTCCCCAGTTTACAGTCAACCACCTATCTTTTCTCCAATTGTTCCTTTTTCTTCCTGGTATAGTCTCTTTCCTAACAGACTCTGTGGTTCAAAGTCCTTTGGCTTCAGCACTTCTTTGAGAGATGCGGGAAGTATGGATGGCCCTACTTCTCTTCCATGTTGGCCGCCTCAAGAGTCCTATAGTCTGCCTTGCCCCTGAGAGTCTGAGCCAGTCCTTGTGACTCTGGGAGAATTTTTGCCACAAGGCCCCTTCTTTAAATCACTTAATTCCAGCAGTATGCATCCATTCTGAGACCAGGGCATTTGAAGGGACCAAGCAGAGGATGTTTGGTGTATTTGCTGGTGGGAGACTTGGCCAGGAAGCTGGCCTTCTTCTGGGTTGAGGACAAATGAAAGAAAAAATCTTCTTTCCAAGTGGATCCCCATTCCCAATTGAAATGGTGACTTTGCACCACCTGGATCCCACTTCTTTCCCCTTGCTGTGTTTTTGAGAATGTATTTTTTTCTCCATTAGGCGCTATGGAACCATCACTCACTCAGCTGGCACAACTTGGTAAGCCGCAATCTCCCACTCTGTTCCTGTGCTCAGTGAGAGCTATCAGTCTCTTCTCTAGCAAAGGAAAGAAGGACTTTAGTCCCTGTGTACGTGGTTCTTGGCTTGCTGTGCTATGAAGAGTAAAGGAGAGCCAGCTTGCTTCACTGTCCTGGATGACTGAGTTACCTTCATTCTGAGAAGCAGAGAGTTTGCACCTGGGCAGTATGAATGAGGAAGGGGTCAACATTGGAAGAGCCCTTGAAGATATGAAGTAACCAAGTCCTTTTTTTGCAGATTCCTGAGCAAGAGCACTCAGAACCCCATAGCTACAGTTCAAACACTGCTTCTTCCCCCAACTAATGGGAAAAATGGCATGGATAGACCAAGCCAGAAATCACTGCCTGCTAAAGAAAGAAGGCAGGCTTCTTGCTGACAGGGCTCCCTGTTGTAGGCCTGTAGATGGCCCCCTTTGCCTAAGTCCACAGGACTTTCTTCTGGATACAGCCTGGTTGATAGGAGACTGTGCTGAGTACTTCATTCTCAACTTTCTCCAAATCTCATGTGTGGTGAAGAACTCTGGCAGTGTGTCTCCTTTGTCACTCCTGAAGATGTTTGATGAAAGAGGGTTTGCGAGGGCACTATTCTGGGACAGTGTTCCAGAGTAACATCCCCTAGTTTCTGCTTGGGGGTTTGGTGGTGTGCTTGTGATGGTGATTGAGGTATTGCATTGTTCCTTCTCAATTTAGTTTCAGAGTGATGTGGCCCTGCCCCTACTCAGGGTGTGTGAAGGTGCCCAGGGAGAATGCTTCTGGGTAGGCAAAGCCCGTGGTTGTGGGTGGATCCAGGTTCCTATGTGGGACAAGGGGAAAGGAAGGTCATTGTCTCTTTCTTCAGTTTCCCCCATGCCCATTTGAATGAACATGTTGGCTAACCTTGTAGTCATTTCTCTCCCATAGCTGCTTTCCTAACTTGGTCTCAGTTCACACACAGTTACCCTGCCCTGAGCCTGTCACCTACAACCGAGGTCTCCAGTTTAGGGGTAAGTTTCCAAGCCTTTCCTAACCCAATGCATGGCTCCCAGAGATGATGTCCAGGAAGACAGCTGGCCCCCCTGTCCCTGAGCCCCCGGTGGTGGGAAGGCTACACTATCGTGCAAATGTGTAGCCACATGGAACCCTGACCCTAATAGAGGTCCTCCATCTGGCCCTCTATCAAAAACACAGTTTGTGCATGTGCACCATGATCCTGGACCTGATCAGCACACAAAAATGCTTTTGAATACATAGAGGACCAAAGCCTCGTTCCCACATCTGATCATCACATGGAAGCTCATTCTTCATATGTCACAGCCAATGCTACCCCTCTCCACTAATATGATGGGTAGAAGCACACCAGAAGCCAAAGTTCCCCTCTATTTCCTTAAAAAAAATTTTTTGTACATTCATTTTGTGAGATAGACTGAGACAGAGCACAAGCGGGGGAGGGGCGGAGAGAGAAGTAGACACAGAATCCGAAGCAGTCTCCAGGCTCACAGCAAGCATTCAGCACAGAGTCCGATGCGGGGCTCAAACCCACAAACCATGAGATCATGACCTGAGACAAAGTCGGTCACCCACCAACTGAACCGCCCAGGTGCAACCCCCCTGTATTCCTTAAGGGAGAATGTGGGCTTCTTGCTCATGGGGCTCCAAAGGGCTCCTGTGGAGAATTCCTGTAGCCAAAGGTCCCAAAGGTTCCTGTGATTCCTGACCAAGACATATTACTAATTCATTGTGCTGATCAGGTTCTTCTGAACATGAAGAACTCTGGCCCTCAGTGCATCCACTTTCAAGACATTGTTTTATCATCCATCAAGGTACATCTCTAGGTCCAGAAAATCTCACTCTTTCAGAGTACTATATCTGGCTGCAGATGTCAAATGGGGCCAACCCTTGTGACTTTGGGACAGGTGGAGCCAAAGCGTCCCTGGCCATTTGGTTTCAGTACTACATAGACATCCAGAGCACTAGGGATTTGGAAGGGGCCCGGTCAATAGCTATTTGTGTGGAGGCTGGACCAGACATATTAGCTGGAGGCTGGCCCCTTTGGAGGTCCTAGGGGAAATGAAGATAAACATCCCCATTCCACATTATTGCATTCACATTTGATGGAAATATGGAATGCCCTTTGAATGTGGCTGCAGCCGTACCTTCTCCATTCCTGTGTTTCTCACTTCCTCTTCATTCACTCTTAGGAGCCTTGGAGCTGGCACTCACTAAGCAGGCACCCAGGGACAGGCGTCAGCTTCCCACTGGGTCCAGTGCTCAGTACCAGCCATGAGCATCAGATATTGCAAAGGAGAATAGCCCTCCTATCGCTGAGTTTGGTGCTTGGCTGTTTGTAGCCAAGGGTAGGGGGTGGAGGAGCCAGCTTACCTCCTTGATCTGCCTGATTGAGATGAAGAAAACATCTAAAAATTCTGAAAAGCAGACATTTCACACAAGAGCAGTAGGCTACAGAGGTTGGTCAGCACAGGAGGAGCTTTGTACTGAAGAGGCACCAATGCCCCTCTTCAAACTTTGGAGCCACAGCTCTGGGAACCTCCAAGCTACAACACTGTCACTGTTCACTCCATTCAATGATGGGAAAGCAACAAAATCAAACCAAGACCCAGGGTTCTATAGGTACTTCTGAAGGAAGAAAGTAGTCCTGTTGCTGCCAGAGCTTCCAGAAGGAAACTTTGGAGAGTTTTTACCTAAGCCCTCTGCTGTTTCTTCTCATAGCCAGCCAGGTTGCCAGGAGTTGGTTCTGGGCACTCCCTTCTCCATAGAATTTTCCTTCCAAGCTCTGGAGATCTCTGGCCCCACTTATCCACATTGACACATCTTTTTTCTCTTGTAGAAACAAGGCTCTTCCTGCAATCCATTCAGAATCAGTGTCTCAAGAGTCTATCCACTGTCTTCCACCTGGGGGTCTGATCCAATTCTTGTGACTGCAGAAGAGAAAATACCACAAGGTTACTACTCCATTACTTCTGGGGCTTTCAGAAGTATGCAGCCATTCAGAGCTCAGGGATTAGAAGGGGACCAGTGGAAGATGTCTGATGTTTAGGCTAGGCTGGGGCTTTGGGCACAGATCAGGCCTCCTTCTGGGCAGGAGGCAAATGAAGAAAGCCATATTTCCAACTGGATCCCCATTCCCACCGTAATTGTTGACCTTTGGCCCACAAGGCACTCGTTTTCTTTCCCTTACTGTGTTTCTGAAATTGTATTTTTTTCTCCCTTAGGCTCCATGGAGCCATCACTCACTCAGATGGCAATCATGGCTAGGGCACAATCTCCCAATCTTCTGTGCTTGGTGAGAGGTACTAGGCTCAGCTCTACCAAAGGAAAGGTTTTGAGTGCTGGGGTGCTTGGTGTTTGGCCTCCTGTACTATGGAGGGTGAAGGGGAGCCAGCTTGCCTCACTGTCCTGGATGACTGAGCTGCATTTATTCTGAGAAGCACAGTTTGCACATGGGCAGTAGGAATGAGGAGGGGGTCAGCATTGGAAGAGCCCTTGCCAGGAATTAGGGAACTAAGTTTTTGTTGCACCTTCCTAACCAAGAGCCCTCAGAACCCCATGGGTACAGCTCAAATACTGCAGTCTCCCACAACTGATGGGAAACGTGGCAGGATAGACCAAGCCAGAAATCCCTGGCTCCTTAAGAAAGAAGGCAGTCTTGCTGACAGGGCTCCCAGGAGTAGTCCTTCAGAGGACCCCTTTGGCCTAATCCCTCAGGCTTTTCTTATTCTGGATACAATGGGCTTGATAGGAGCCTGTGCTGGGTAAGTACCCATTCTCAACTTTCTCCAAATCTCAAATGTGGTGAAGAATTCTGGCCGTGTGTGTCTCCATTTCCACTCCTGAACCTTTATGATGAAAGAGTGTTTACATGGACAATCTTCTGGGATAGTGTCTCAGAGTAATATCCTCTTGTTTCAGCTTGGGTGTTGGTGGTGTGCTTGTGATGGTGATAGAGGTATTGCATTGGGCCCTTCTCAATTTGGTTTCAGAATGATGTGGCCCTGCTTATACCCAGGGTGTGTGAAGGTGTTCAGGGAGAATAATTTCTAGGCTAAGCCCATGGTTAGGATGGATTCCGCCTCCTGTGTGGGTGGAGGGGAAAGGAAAGTCAGGGTCTCTCTCCTTGGTTTCCCCCATGCCCATCTGAATTCACAACTTTGACTACCCTTGGAGTCATTCCTCTCCCACTGTTGCTTTCCTAACTTGTTCTCACAAGACCCTGTGTCTGTCTCCTACAGAGACTAAGATTGCTGGTTTGGGGTGACTTTCCAAGCCTTTGCTGAACCAAAGCAGGGCTCTCAGGGCCTGATGTCCAAGAGGACAGCTCTACCCTTGTCCCTGAGCCCTTGGTGGTGGGCAGGTTATAGTATCATGGGAATGGGTGGCCACCTGGACCCCCGCCCTTAGTGGATGGAGATACCCTGAATCCAAAGAACAGACATTCTGTGCATGTGCAGCATGCTCCATGACATGATCAGCACACAAAAAGCCTTGTGAATAAATAGTTCACCAAGGCCTCATTCCCACCTCTTGATTACCACATGGAAGCACATTCTTCATATCTCAGAGCTCCTGCTGTCCCTCTTGTAGGACACGATGGGTAGAAGCACACAAGAAGCCAATGTTCCCCTCTATTTCATAAGGGAGAATGTGGGTCTCTGGCTCACAAGGCTTCAAAGGGCAACCATTGCAGGACTCCTGGAGCCAAAGCCCACAAAAGGTGGTTGTGATTCCTGAGCAAGCCAGCTTGCGAATACATTGTGCTAGTCAGGTTCTTATAAACATGAAGATGTCTGGCACTTGGTGTATCCAGTTTCATGACATTGCTTTATCATCCAAGATTTGTCTTGGGATCCATAAAAATTCAGTCTTTCAGAGTACTGTCTCTGGCTTGCAGATGTCCAACAGGGACTAGCCCTTGTGACTGTGCAACAGGTGGAGCCAAAGTGGCCTTGGCCTTTTGGTTTCAGGTCTACATGGACATCCAGAGACCTAGAAAAAATGTAAGGCATCCAGCAGAGCGTTGTTTGTGGGGATGCTGGGCCAGATGTATTAGCTGGGAGCTGTCCCCCTTGCTGAGCCTGTTGGAAATGAAGATAAACATCTCCATTCCAAATTGATCGCATTCCCACTTGGAAATATTGAAACCTTTTGTCCTGGCTGCAGCCATATCCTCTCCCTTTCTGTGATTCTGACTGCCTCTTCATTCATCCTTAGGAGCCATGAACTTGGCCTCAGTCAGCAAGAACCCAGAGATGGGTGTTGGATTTGCACTCGTTCTGTGCTCAGTTACAGCCGTTAGCATCTGATAGCCAACCCAAAAGAGAATGGGCCTCCATACGTAGACTTTGGTGCTTGACTGTAGCAAGGGGTGGGGGGTGAAGCCAGCCTGCCCCTTTTCTCTGCCTGATTGATGTGCCTTCCTTCAGAAAAGCAGACATTTCACACAGCAGCCAAAGGCTCCAGAAGCTGGTCAGCACAGAAAGAGCCTCTTACAATAAGAGGGCACCAGTGCCCCTCTCCACTTTGGAGCCACAGCTGAGGGAACCTCCCAGCTATAGCACTGTCACTCCTCACTCTATTCAATGATGCAAAAAGCAACAAAAGCCAGCCAGGCCTCCAGGTGCCCTAGGTCCTTCTGAAGGAAGAAGGCAGGTCTGGTGCTGTCATGGCTCCCAGATGGAGACACTAGATGGTGTTGTTGCATAAGCTCTCTGGTGTTTCTTCTTCTAGCCAGGTTGCCAGGAGCTGGTGCAGGGCACTCCTTCTCCATAGAATTCCCCTTCCAAGCTCTGGAGAGCTCTGGCCCTCCTCATCCACCTTGATGCATCCTTGCTGTCTTGTAGAAACAAGGTTCTTCTCACAATGTGTTCAGAATCGGTGTCTCAAGAGTCCTATCTTCTGCCTTGCCCCTGAGAGTCTGGTCCAGTCCTTGTGACTATTGGAGAGTTTTTGCCACAAGGCCCCTTGTTCATTAAATCACTGGGTTTCAGAAGTATGCGTCCATTCAAAGGCCCAGGGCATGTGAAGGGACCTAACAGAGGAAGTTTGGTGTGTATGCTGGCGGGAGACTTGGGCAGGGAGCTAGTCTCCTTCTGGGCTGAGGGAAAATGAAACAAAACTTCTTTCCAAGTCGATCCCCATTCCCACCCGAAATGTTGAGCTTTGGCCCACCTGGCACCCATTTCTGTTCCCTTGCTGTGTTTTTGAGAATGTATTTTTTTTCTCTATTAGGAGCCATAGAGCCATCCTTCAGTCACTTGGCACCCCTGGGTAGGCCAAAATTCTCACTATGCTCCTGTGCTCAGTGAGAGGTGCCAGGCTCTGCTCTACCAAAGGAAAGGAGGCCTTGAGTGCCTGGGTGCTTGGTGCTTGGCCTGTTGTGCTATGGAACATAAAGGAGAGCCAGCATGTCTCACTGTCCTGGATGACAGAGGTGCCTTCATTCTGAGAAGCAGACAATTTGCACATGGGCAGAAGGAACGAGGAGGGGGTCAGCATTGGAAGAGACCTTGCCAGTAATTAGGGAACCAAGTCCTTGTTGTAGATTCCTGAGCAAAAGCCCTCAGAACCTGATAGCTACAGCTCAAACACTCCTGCCTCTCTCAACTGATAGGGAAAATGGTGGGGTTTGACCAAGTGTGAAATCTCTGGCTCCTTAAGAAGAAGGCAGGCTTCTTGCTGACAGGGCTCCCAGGTGTAATCCTTCAGAATGATCCCTTGCCCTAACAGACCTTTCTAGTTCTGGATACAGAACTGTTTTATAGGAAACCACGCTGGTACTTCATTCTCTAGTTTCTCCAAACCATGTTTGATTAAGAACTCTGGCAGTATGTGTCTCCATTGCCACTCCTGAGCCCTTTTAATGAAACATGGATGCTATTTTGAGACTGTGTCTCAGAGTAATATCCTCTTGTTTCAGCTTGAGGGTTTGGTGGTGTCTGTGATGATGATGGAAGTGTTGCTTTGGGGCTTTCTCAATTTGGCTTCAGAATGATGTGGCCCTCCCCAAATCCAGGATGTGTTCAGGTGCCCAGGGAGAATGCCTTGTGGGTAGGCTAAACCAGAGGTTAGAGGTGGATCCTGCCTCCTAGGTGGGACAAGGAGAAGGGAGTGTCAGGGTCTCCTTCCTCGATTTCTCCCATGCACATTTGAATTCACAGCTTTTACTCACCTTGTCATTCCTTTCCTATTGCTGCACTCCTAACTTGGTCTCAGTTCACACACGGAGACCCTGTGTCTGTCCTGTACACCACACAAGATTCCCGGTGATGTGGTGAGTTTCCAAGCCTTTCCTGAGCCAATGCATGGCTTTCAGAGTCTGATATCCCAGAGGAAAGCTAGTACCCCTGTCCTTGAGCTGATTCTGGACAGGCTACAGTATCATGTGAATGGATAGCCACATGGACCCCCTGCCTGAATGGATGGAGCTACCCTCATTTGGAAGAAAGACTGTTTATGTGCAGCACACTCCAAGACGTGATTGGCACACAAAATGCCTTTTGAATAAATAATGCACCAAAAACTCATTCCCACCTCTTCATCATCACATGAAAGTACAATTCTTCATACCTCAAAGCCACTGCTGCCACTCTTGATGGATACAATGGTCAGAAGCACCTATACTTTTTGAGGAAGAATGTGGGCCTCTTGTTCACAGGGCTCCAACAGGCATCCTTTTGAGCACTCCTATAGCCAAAGCCCCCAAATGGTTCTTGTGATTCCTGACTCAGCCATCTTGTGAATATATTGTGTTAGTCAGGTCCTTCTAAACATAATCCAATTCTCATCCTTCATGAAGAACTGTGGCCCAGAGCATATCCAGTTTCATGACATAGCGTAATCCATCAAGGTTCGTCTCAGGGTCTGTAAAAAACCAGTCTTTCAGAGTACTATCTTTGAGTTGCAATGTACGATGGGGACCAGCCCCTGTGAGTGTGAGTTAGGTGGAGACAAAGGGGTTCTGGCATTTTTGTTTCAAGACTACATGGACATCCAGAGACCTGGGCATCAGGAGGGGTCCAGCAGTGAGGTGTGTTTTGAGGCTGGGCCAGAAGTATTAGCAGTGAGCTGGCCTCTTTCCAGGGCCCAGGGGAAATGAAGATAAACATCTCCATTCCACAACGATCACATTCACATTGGATGGAAATATCAAACACACTTTTATCATGGCCGCAGCCATTCTGACTCCCTTCACAGGAACACAGGAAGTTCTTGACTGCCTCTTCATTCACCCTTAGAATCCATTGAGCTGGCACTCAGTAGGCACACAGGGATGGGTGTCAGGTTCCCACTGCGTCCCATGCTCAGTAACAGCCATAAGGAATAGATATCCCAAAAGAGAATATCCCTCCTTTTCGTGAGCTTGGTACTTGGCTGTTTGTAGCAAAAGGTGGGGGGAGGGGAGCCTGCTTGTCTCATTGTTCTGCTTGATTGAGGTGCCTTCCTTCTGAAAAGCAGACAGTTCATACAGGAGCAGTAGATTCCAGAATTTAGACACACAGAAAGAGCCCTTTACGGAAGATGGTACCAATGCCCCTCTTCACTTTGGAGCCACAGCTGGGAGCTCCTCCCAACCATAGCACTGTCACTGGTCACTCCATTCCATGATGGGAAAAGCAAGAAAAGCAGACCAAGTCCCAGGGCTCTCTAGGTGTTTCTGAAGAAGGAAAGCAGGCCTGTTGCTGAGAGGGCTGCCAGATGGAGACTCTAGGGTGCTAGTGCCTAAGCCCTCTGTTGTTTCTACCTTTCACAGTCAGCCATGTTGCCAGGAGCTGGTGTCAGCACCCTCTTCTCCAAAGAAACCATCTTGCAATCACGGAAGAGGTCTTTCTCTCCTTCTCCAACATGACACATCTTTCCTCTCTTGTAGAAATAAAGTTCTGCCCGCAATCCATTCAGAGTCAGTGTCTCAAGAGTTCTATCCTTTGCCTTCTGCCCAGGAGCCTGGTCCAGTCCTTGTGACTCAGGAGAGGTTTTGCCACTGGGCTCCTTCTTCATTAATTCACTGAGTTTCAGCAGTTTTATTTTTAAACATTTATTTATTATTGAGAGTCAGAGTGTGAGCAAGGGAGGGGCAGAGAGGGAGGGAGACACAGAATCTGAAGCAGGCTCCAGGCTCTGAGCTGTCAGCACAGAACCCGATATGTGGCTCAAATTCACAAACTGTGAGATCATGACCTGAGTCAAAGTCAGATGCTTAACCATATGAGCCACCAAGTCACCCCTAATTCACTGGGTGTCAGAAGTAAGCAGCCATTCAGAGGTCCAGGGCATTTGAAGGGACTTAGTGGATGTTTGGTGTGCAGGCTTGGCCAGACATTTGGGCAGGGAGCTGACCTCCTTCTGGGTCAAGGGCAAATGAAGCAAGACATCTTTCCAAGTGGATCCCCATTCCCACTGGAAATATCGAGCTTTGGCCTACTTGGCACCCATTTCTATCCCTTGCTATATTTATGACAATTTATTTCTTTCTCCTGTAGGAGCCATGGAGCCATAAATCATTCAGCTGGCACCCCTGGGTAAGCCGCAAACTCCCACTTGGCTCCTGTGCTCAGTGATGGCTATCAGGCTCTGCTCTACCAAAGGAAATAAGGCCTTGATTCCCTGGATGCCTTGTGCTTGGCCTGCTGTGCTATGGAGGATGAAGGGGAGCCAGCTTGCCTCACTGACCTGGATGATTCTTTTGCCTTCTTTCTGAGAGCCAGACAGAATCAGTAGGTGGTCAGCATTGGAAGAACCCTTGCCAGGAATTAGGCAACCAAGTCCTTGTTGCAGATTCCTGAGTAAGAGCCTTCAGAACCCAATAGCTACAGTTCAAGCACTGCTGCCTCTATCAACTCATGTCTAGAATAGCAGGGATAGACCATAAATCCCTGGCTACTTAAGAAAGTAAGCAGGCTTCTTGCTGACAGCGCTCCCAGGTGTAGTCCTTCACTGGGCTCTGTTGGCCTAAGCCCACAGGCCTTTCTTATTCTGGATATAACCTGGGTGATAGGAGACTGCACTGGGTACTTCCTTCTCAACTTTCTACAAATCCTTTGTGATGAAGAACTCTGGCAGAGTGTGTCTCCATTGCCACACCTTAGACATTTTGATGAGAGATGGTTTGCAGGAAACTATTCCAAGACAGTGTCTCAGAGTAATATCCTCTTTCAGCTTGGGTGTTTGGTGGAGTTTTGTGATGGTGATAGAAGTGTTGCTTTGGTCCCTTCTGAATTTGGTTTCAGAATGATGTGGTCCTCCCCATACCCAGAGTGTGTGCAGATGCACAGAGAGAATGCTTTCATGTAGGCCAAGCCAGAGATTGGGGATGGATCCTGTCTCCTGTGTGGGACATGAGGAAGTGAGGTTGGGGTCTCCTTCTTTCAGTGTCTTCCATCTTGTTTGAATACACAGCTTTGACTAACCTTGTTGCCATTCCTCTCCCATTTCTGCTTTCACAAGTGTATCTAAGTTCACACATGGAGATGCTGCAACTGTCCTCTACAACAAACAAAATCCGTGGTGTGGAGGTGAGTTTCCATAGTTTTCCTGAGGCAATGCAGTGCTCTCAGAGTCTGATATCTCAAAGGACAGCTATACCCCCAATCCCTGAGCCTTTGGTGCTGGGCCAGCTATAGTATCATGGGAATGGGTAGCCACATGGATCCCCCCCACCCTAATAGATGGAGCTACCCTCATTCAGAAAAAGATAGTGCATATTCAGCATGCTCCATGACCTCTTCAGCACACAAAAAGCCTTTTGAATATACACTGCACCAAGGTCTTGTTCCTGCCTCTTGATCATCACATTGAGGCAACTTCACAACTCAGAAATTCTGTTGCCCCTCTTGATGGATACAAGGGGCAGAAGCACACCAGAAGCCTATGTTTCCCTCTGTTTCTTAAGGGTGAAAGTGGGCATTTGTTCACAGGGCTCCAGTGAGCATCCTTTGTAGCACTCTTGTAGTGAATGCCCACAAAATGTTCTTGTGAGTCCTGAACAAGCCAGCTTCTGAATACATTGTGCTAGTCAGGTTCTACTAAACATGAAGTCCTCTGGTCCTCGCTGTTTCCAGTTTCATGACATTGATCGTCCATCAGGGTTTGTCTTGGTGTCCATACAAATTCAGTCTTTCAGAGTACTATCTCTGGCTTGCAGATGTCCAACGGGGACCAGCCCTTATGACTGTGGGACGGTTGGAGCTAAAGGATCCCAGGCCTTTTGGTTTCAGGACTACATGGAATTCCAGAGCCCTGGGCATCAGAAGAGGACAAGCTCAGAACTGTTTGTGGGGAGGATGGGTCAGACGTATTAGCAGGAGCTGACCTCCTTGCTGGGCCTAGGGGAAATGAAGGTAAGCATTTCTATTCCACACCGATCACATTCCCATTGGATGGAAATATTCAATGCCTTTTGGTCCTGGATGAAGCCACTCCTGTGTTTCTGACTGCTTCTTCATTCAACTTTAGGAACTATGGAGCTGGCACTAACTCAGCAGGCAGCCAGGGATGGCTCTTGGCTTCCCACTGGGTCCTGTGCTCAATAACAACTATGAGCTTAGGATATCCCAAAGCAGAATAGCCCACCTATTCCTGAGCGTGGTGCTTGGCTGTGGGGGTGGGGGTGGGGGGATTGGAACCAGATCGCCACCTTGGTCTGCCTGATTGAGGTGTTTTCCTTCTGAAAAGCATACAGTTCACACAGGAGCAGTAGGCTCCAGAAGCTAGTCAGCACAGAAAGAGCCTTCATAAGAAGAGGGCACAAATGCCCCTCTCCACACTTTTGCACCACAGCTGGGGGAAGCTCCCAGCTACAGCACTGTCACTGCTCACTCCATTCCACGATGGACAAAGCAAGAAAAGCAGACCAAGTCCCAGGGCTCTCTGGGTCCTTCTGAAGGAGGAAGGCAGTGCTGTAGCTGACAGGGCTCCCAAATGGAGACACTAGAGGGCAACTTTGCCTGAGCACTCTGGTGTTCTTCTCTGAGACAGATTGCCAGGAGCTGGTGCTGGGCACTCCCTTCTCCCTAGAATTCCCCATCCAAGTTCTGCAGAATTCTGGCCCTCCTTATTCACCTTGACACATCTTTGCTCTCTTGTAATAAACAAGATTCTTCTCATGATCAGTTCAGAGTCAGGGTCTCAAAAGTCTTATCCTCTGCCTTCCACTTGGGAGTCTGGTCCAGTCCTTTTGACTGGGGAGAGGTTTTGCCACAGGGCTTCTTTTTCGTTAATTCACTGGGTTTCAAATGTATGTGGTCATTGAGAGCTCCAGGGCATTTGAAGTTGACCAGCAGAGAATATTTGGTATGTAGGCTGGGCCAGAGATTTGGGCAGGGATCTGGCTTCCTTCTGGGCCGAGGGCAAATGAAGCAAAACATCTGATGTTTTGAGATTTAGACTATATTGTGCTGTTTTTTTCCCTTGTATTTCTGACAATTTATTTTTTTTCACCTGTAGTGGCCATGGAGCCATCACTCACTCAGCTGGCACTCCTGGGTTGGCTGCAAACTCTCACTCTGCTCCTGTACTCAGTGAGAGCTACCAAAGAAAAGAAGGTCTTTAGTCACTAGGTGCTTAGTGCTTGGCATGCTGTGCTAGGGAGGGTGAAGGGGAGTCAGCTTGCCCCACTGACCTGATGATTGACTTGCCTTCATTCTGAGAAGCCAAGAGTTTGCACATGGGAAGTATGAATGAGGAGGATATCAGCATTGGAAGAGCCCTTGCCAGGAATTAGGGAACCAAGTCATTGTTTGCAGATTCCTGAGCAAGAGCTCTCAGAACCCAATAGCTACAGCTCAAGCAGTGCTACCTCCCTCAACTGATGGGAAATGTGGCAGGGATAGATAATCCAGAAATCACTGGCTCCCAAAGAAGGCAGGCTTCTTGCTGACAAGGCTGTCAGGTGTAGTTGTTCATGGAGCGCCCATGGCTAAACTCACAGGGCTTTCTTATTCCAGATACAACCCAGTTGATAGGAAACTGTTCTGGGTACTTCATTCTCAACATTCTCCAAATATGCCTGATGAACAACTCTGGCAGTGTCTCCACTGCCACCCCTTAGCCCTTTTGATGAAAGAGGGTTTACACGGAGACTATTCCAAACAGAGTCTTAGAGTAATGTCCTCTTTTTTCAGTTTGCAGGTTTTGTGGTGTCCTTGTGATGGTAACAGATATATTACATTGGGTCCTTCTCAATTTGGTTTCAGAATGATGTGGCCTTCCCTAAACCTAAGGTGTGTGAAGGTGCCCAGGGAGAATGTTTGTGGGGAGGCTAAGTCAGAGGTTATATAAAAATGAGATAAGTCTGAGGATGAAATGACTAGTACAACTCCTGGCAAGCTGTGTCAGGAATAAGAAACACATATGGGCAGGGCAAAAGAAAACCTCCACTGTTTACAATGAGAGCCTTCATGGCAAGATGCCTGTATTCTTACTTGAGAAAGAGAAAGAAAGCCTTGGAATTCACTGTTTTTCCTTCCCATCCTATGAGTGGATAGAGGCAGCAGTGATTCAAGTGTAGGGGGTTTGAGCTCAAGTGTTTAGAACTGGGCTGTGGTGCAATAGTTCTTGAATGATCTTCAGTGCTAAGCACGTCCTCGAGAATACTGCCCATGGGTGAACCAGCTGCTCTTCAGACAGAAAGCATCTGTAACAGCCAGGGAGAGACACAGGTTGTCTAACCCTCATTTCTTTAATCAGCCAGCGAAACACCAAGTACTCTTAGGAAGGCAATCTTTCCTTTGGGATATCAGAAACTGCTCTTGGTTAGCACAGCCCAGAGTCAGAGCTCATTGGGAATGGCTGGGCATTCACTATGTGGGGGACAGCCTCATTAGCCTTGCTTGGGACCCAAGACATAATTATCAATACAGCCAGGGAATTGGAATGGCTACACACAGGACCAAAGGTTTTCATTTCAGCTGAGAATGGGATAACGCTGAGAATGAATAGTCTAGCTCCATGTTCCTCTTGTCCCAGAAATAAGGATAGCTCCCTCCTGATACCTCTGACCCTGACTACACGCAAGCTTTCCTGCTGGGCACCTTGAAATGCCCGGGGCTTGTCTTTGTCAACAGAGTTCTGAGAGGCCATTTTTTAGGGACCCTGTGGTCCAGCGTATTCCAGAGTGGCAAGAACTTGGCCAGACTCCCTAGTGAAAAGTAGAGGAAATGGCTCTGCGACACTGTACCTGAATGGACAACAGGGAGAACTGAGTTTGAAAAAGAGCCACAGGGTGGAGGAGAATACACAGAAGGCCAAAATTCTTTATTAAGAGAAGACAATGGGATATAGCAAAAAAAAAAAAAAATGAAACGACTAGCACAATCTCCTGGCAAGATGGTTTTTGCAGAAGAACACTGTGTGAGCTTGAACAAACAGAAACCTCCTGCATTGTTCCTTCATAAGGAGATGGAAAGTTTCTGGCATTTGATTTTTTTTTTTTTGCCCTGTCCTCTGAGGTAGTCATGCTACACAGTTAGACTTTTCTGACTTGTGACTGACCCTCAAGTATTTGGAAAGTGGCTCTGTTGCACTGGTCCTTGAATGGGCAGTTTCTGCACGTTCTGCAGGCCTTGAGGAAGACTGCAAAATGGCTGGCCTGTCTGCTCTTCAGAATGAAGGCATCTGTAGCAGCCAGTTGTTGGCATTCTGATAACTATTCCCATGCTAACTCCAACCTTTCAAGCACCAAGTCATCAGTGATGGGGGTCAGTGTATCCTGTGTATCAGAAACTGAATGCTTTCAGATCGCATGGGAGCATCATGGAAACTTTCCACCAATGCCTGGTTTTTCACTGAGTTATTGGCAGGCTCACTGTGCCTAGGGGGAAGCAAGATATAATTAAACAAAGCACAAAGGATAGGGCACCTGGGTGGCTCAGTCAGTTCAGTGGCTGACTCTTGATTTCAGCTCAGGTCATGATCTCATGGTTGTGGGGTCAAGCCCCACACCAAGCTTTGTGCTCACAGCATGGGGCCTGCTTTGGATCCTCTCTCCTTTCTACCCCTACCCCACTCATGCTCTCTCTCTCCCTTTCACTCTCACTCACTCAAAAATGAGCAATGTTTAAAACAGTTTTCAAAAAAAAAAAAAGCAATAATGAAATGGGAAAGGACACATGGAGGGCCAAAGTTCATCCTTTCCAATGAGAAAGGGATCAAGCAGAGAGTAGAGTGACTAGTATAATCTATTTGCAGCTGGCTGTCTTCAGAATAGGAAGCACCTCTGCACTGGGGAAAGGGAAAAACACCACTGGTTTTACCTGGAAACCCAGTCCACAGGAAATCTTCAGCTGGAATTCAAATGAGAATGGGATACAACTGAAAATGTACAGTGTGGCTCATTGTTTTCTTGTTGCAGGAGCAGGACTGTTTTTCTCCTAACTCCTCCGGGCCTGCCTACATGCAAACATTCCGTGCTGGGCCCCTTCAAATGCGCTAGGTGTCCTGATGTACTCATGGTTCTAAAACACATGTGGTGAGAGGCCCCATAGGCCAAAGTATCCCAGAGTCCAGAAAACTTGACCAAAGTCTTCAGTTAAAATGAGACTGAATTGGTCTTAAAATTTGGCCCCAAATGCCTACCAGAGGAGACCCAGTGTGAACAAAAGACAAAAAATGGACTTGGATAAACAGGGGACCAAAGTTCTTTCTTCCAGAGGAGAATAGGATAAAGCAAAGAATGAAGTGACTAACATAATCTCAAGTGTAAGACATACCAATGGCTTAGGTCCAGGGAAATGTCCATTGACTACACCTGACGCCCCTACTGCAAGAAATGTTCATCCAGAAGGTAGGTAAGCCAGGAATTCTTTTGGCCATTGCCTTTTCTCCTGCCCTTTCCATCAAGTATAGATGCAATAGTCCTTCAGTGATTCAAGGTGAGTCTCCCTGAAGACCTTCAAGTCTTTGGAACCAGGCTCTGGAATCTTTGGCTCTTTGCCTGGAACCAGGCAGGAATCTTTGCCTGGGCTCTTTCTTCACTGACCCATGTCTAGGAGCAAACTGCCTATATGAGAGCCTTCTGCTTTTCAGAATGAAGGCAGCTCAATGAGCCTGGTGAGCATCACAATTGGGGTAAACATCCCAATGCCACCTGCAGCCTGTCAAGCATCACACTGTCAGCCAAAGGAGAGCAATTTTCTCTTTGGGATGTCAGAAACTGATTGCTCTTGGTTAGTGCAGGCAGTCGTGGGGAGCTCTCCATTAATCCCTGAGTGCTTTTTATGTGAATGATTACACCATTTCTCCTGAGCATGACCCAAACCTCGTTAGAAAAACCGCAAGGGGATGGGAACATATGGAGGGCCAGAATTCTTTATTTTAGGAGAGAAGTAGGATATAACTCAGAAGGCAGTGCCAAGCTTCATTTCCCCTTTCTGCAGAACTGAGGCTGGCTCCCTCACACTCCTCTGTCCCTGCCTACCTGCAAACATTCTGTGCTGGGCTCCTTCCAATGCCTTATGTTTTTTGTAGCCAAGGTAAGGCTGAAAGGCAAGCCCTGTGTGTGGGCCCATGTTGCCAACTTTGCTCCAAGTTGGGAGGACATGGCCCTACCCCCAACCTGACAAGAGAGGACATGGCTCTTATAGTCTGGCCCTGAATGCCCACTGTGAATGTCTAGGTAGAAAAAGTGCCAGGGGATGGGAATGGGAGATATCAATGGCCCATGTTCTTCACTGCAGATTAGGACAGCATAATGCTAACAGTGAAATGAGTAGCTAACCTCCTTCTGGCCCCAAAAGGGAAGTCAGCCCCCTCCCAGCTGCTCTGGACTTAGCCTATGGGCAGAAATTCTGTTCTGAGCACCTTTCAATGCCTTAGTCTTCCCTTTGTCAACAGAGTTAGGAAAGGAAAGTCTCAAGGCGCCCCCTTGCTCAACTTATCCCTGAGGAAGTTGAGCTCAAGGCGACTGTCCAAAGTGAAGGAGATCTCTCTTGGACACTGGCTGTGAATGTCTCACAGAGAAGACCTAGTTTGAAAAAAACATGATAGAAATGGATACATAGAGTGCCAAAGTTCTCCTTATCAAATGAGAAGGAAATAAATTTGAGAATGAAGTGATCAGCACACTCTTTTGGCAAGCTGGCTGTCTTGGGAATGAGGAACACCTCTTGGCTGAGGCAAAGGAATCCTCCATTGGCAACCGGTTTTGTAAGAATTCTTCCTGTGGGATGACAGAAAGGGATGAGAAGCTTCTGGCACTGAGTGGATTTCTTACCCTGACCTACAGTGGAGAGTCACCAAGCATTTTGTTGTAATGGGTTTTGACACTTCTGGGTTTGGAATCAGGCTATGTGGGAGTTTTCCTTGAACAGGCAATGTGCCGGCCACTTCTGGAAACTAAATGCCCATGTGATAACTGCTTTATCATATGAAGGCATCTCAAGCAGCCAGGGGAGGGAGGCAACATGGGTAACCCTCAAGGCCAAGCCCCACAAGGTCGGTCACGGTAGTTCATCATTAATTGGTGATACTAGAAATTAATTGCTCTAGGCTAGCATAGGATGGAGTGGGAGATGGCCACCAATCCCTGGGCATGTGCTGAGTGAAGGCCCTACCACATTTCACTGTGACTTACGACCTCCTTCAAAAATAGCTAGGGGATCCGAATGGATATATAGTGTGTCAAAAGTCTTCAATTCAGCAGAGAATAGGATAAAACGGAGAAGGAACTTACCAGCTCTGTTGCTCTTCTCCCTACAATTGACGATGCTTCCTCCCAGTTCTCTGTCTTTGCCTATACATCAACATTTTGTTTGGCACCTGCATGTGCTCTTTTTTCTTGTCAAAATATTTCCAAAAGGCAAGTCTCAAGAGGCTTTTTGCCCAACCTATGCCATAATCAGGATTTCTTGGCCAGGCTCCCCAACTAAAATGAGGGGACATTGCTGTTAGGTCTGGCCTTGAATTCTCTACAGTGGGGACAAAACAAGAGCAAGGGGGTGGGAATGGATAAACAGAAAGCCAATGATCTTCATTTCACACGGGAATGGCATAATTCTGGGAATAAAGAGAATAGCACAATCTCCTGCCAAGCTCACTCTTTTCTGAAGGAACAAGCACAAGTGGGCTGGGTAAATGGGAATCATCCGTCTGCTCCTCCATCATGAGGGAGCATAAGGAAAGCTGAGGGCAAAACACAAGCTAGTATTACCTAACCACCTCCAGGTAGGATATGTGTGACATTCCTCAGGCAATGCTGGCTCGCAAGGGCAAAGGAAATCACAGGAAACAAATGGTTAAAGTGATAGAGCACCCATCAATTGACAAGAATTTAGTAAGTTACAAGAAAAAGGCAGGGGCCTAATCTCCAGAAACCTACAGACTCAGTTTCCTGGAACCCCAACATCACCCTGCCCTCCATAGTGATGTGAGGAACAAAGGCAAGAAGGAGATGGCATATAAAACTGAATTTCCTGGGTTGCCTCTGTGGCTGAGTCCATTAAGCCTCAGACTTTTACTCAGGTCACGGGTCACAATCTCACATTTCTGTGTTCCAGGCCCATGGGACTCTGTGCTGACAGCTCCCAGTCTGGAACCTGCTTCAGATTCTGTCTCCCTCTCTCTCTCTGCCAGAGAGCTGGGTTGCAAATTCCTTCTTCTCTCTCTCGCTCGATCGCTCTCACTCTCACTCCCCTCTCTCTCAAAAAAATAAATACACATTTTTTTTAAAAAAATTAAAACTTCATTTCCTGTCCCCTGCAGCCCATTGAGAAATACTTGAGGGCAGAGTCCAATTGGCAGAGTCAAATGTTTCTCCAGAAACTCCCTGTCTTAATGTAAATGTTTTGATAGAGGGAAAAACCTCTTTAGCTTGACAATAGCTAGGCCTCCAGTAATCTGTGAGTCCTTAGCATATGAAAGTCTCCTTGTAAACTTGACATTTAATTTTACCTAGCCCAAAGCCCCTGGTATAGAAACAGGCTTTCCTATATATGAAGGACCCAAAGCTAATATCCTCAATGGGAAAAAACTGAGAGCTTTCCCCCTAAAGTCAGGAACAAGACAGGGATATCCACTCTCGACACTGTTTTCAACATAGTATTGGAAGTCTTAGCTTCTGCAGTCAGACAACACAAAGAAGTAAAAGGCATCCAAATTGGCCAGGAGGAGGTAAAACTTTCACTCTTTGCAGATGACATGATACTCTATATGGAAAATCCAAAAGATTCCACCAAAATACTGCTAGAATTGATTCATGAATTCAGCAAAGTTGCAGGATATAAAATCAATGCACAGAAATCGGTTGCATTCCTATACACCAACAATGAAGCGACAGAAAGAAATCAAGGAATCGATCCCATTTACAGTTGCACAAAAAACCATAAAAAACAGGAATAAATCTAACCAAAGAGGTGAAAAATCTATACACTGAAAACTATAGAAAGTTTAGGAAAGAAATTGAAGAAGACACAAAAACGTGGGAAAAGATTCCATGCTCTTGGATAGGAAGAACAAATATTTTTAAAATGTCGATACTACCCAAAGCAATCTACATATTTAGTGCAATGCCTATCAAAATAACACGAGCATTCTTCACAGAGCTAGAACAAATACTGCTATAATTTGTATGGAACCAGAAAAGACCCTGAATAACCAAAGCGATCTTGAAAAAGAAAACCAAAGGAGGAGGCTTCACAATCCTAGACTTCAAACTATACTACAAAGCTGTAATCATCAAGACAGTATGGTACTGGCAAAAGAACAGACAGATCAGTGGAACAGAATAGAGAACCCAGAAATGGACCCACAAACTTATGGCCAACTAATCTTTGACAAAGCAAGAAAGAATATCCAAATAGAATTAGCACAGTCTCTTCAGCAAGTGGTGCTGGGAAAACTGGACAGCAACATGCAGAAAAATAAACCTGGACCACTTTCTCACACCATACATAAAAATAAACTCAAAATGGATGAAAGACCTAAATGTAAGACAGCAAGCCAGCAAAATTCTAGAGGAGAAAACAGGCAAAAACCTCTTTGATCTTGGATGCAGCAACTTCTTACTCAACACATCTCCAGAGGCAAGGGAAACAAAAACAAAAATGAATTATCGGGACCTCATCAAAATAAAAATCTGCACAGTGAAGGAAACAATCAGCAAAACTAACAGGCAACTGGTGGAATGGGAGAAGGTATTTGCAAACGACATATCAGATAAAGGGTTAGTATCCAAAGTCTATAAACAACTTATCAAACTGAACACCCCAAAAACAAATAATCCCATGAAACAATGGGCAAAAGACATGAATAGACACTTCTCCAAAGAAGACATCCAAATGGCCAACCAACACATGAAAAAATGCTCAACATCACTCATCATCAGGGAAATACAAATCAAAACCACAATAGATACCACCTTACACCTGTCGGAATGGCTATAATTAACTCAGGCAACAACAGATATTGGCAACGATGCAGAGAAAGAGGATCTCTTTTACATTGTTGGTGGCAATGGAAGCTGGTGCAGCCACTCTGTAAAACAGTATGGAGGTTTCTCAAGAAACTAAAAATAGAACTACCCTACGACCATCAATTGCACTACTAAGCATTTATCCACGGGATACAGGTCTGCTGTTTCAAAGGACCACATGCACCCCCATGTTTATAGCAGCACTATCAACAATAGCCAAAGTATGGAAAGAGCCCCAATGTCCATCGATGGATGAATGGATAAAGATGTGGTATATATATATATACATAGTGGAGTATTACTCGGCAATCAAAAAGAATGAAATCTTGCCATTTGCAACTACGTGGATGGAACGGGAGGGTATTATGTTAAGTGAAATTGGTCAAAGACAAAAATCATATGACTTCACTCATATGAGGACTTTGAGAGACAAAACAGATGAACATTAAGGAAGGGAAACAAAACTAATATAAAAACAGGGAAGCGGAAAAACAGAAGAGGCTCATAAATATGGAGAACAAACCGAGGGTTATTGGAAGGGTTATGGAAAGGGGGGTGGGCTAAATGGGTAAGGGGCACTAAAGAATCTACTCCTGCAATCATTTTTGCACTATATGCTAACTAATTTGGGTGTAAATTTTTAAAAATAAAAAAATAAAACAATTTTAAAGGAAAATGTAGAAAGTAAAACAAAACTAATAACTGTTGTTAGCTATAACAAAATAGTCCAAGATTGCAGCAAAAGTTGCATTTAGAAGACAAATGCAAGATATTTACAAAGTACCTCATAAAAAACTTATGCTGTACCATTCTATGGCCTTCAAGCTATGCAGTCAATACATTAACAAATCTTTAGAGGGAATCTATTATGAGACAAATGTGTATGTGGCAGCTATATGTCTGCCTTTTTTTAATGAGTTTCATCTTTCTTACTGAGTTTCTTATAAACTTCGGAACATTCCCATATTCTGGTTAACTATTCTAAAATTTAAATATGTTTTAAAATGTTTAAATATGTTTTAAAATGTTAAATGAAAAAAAAGAACTGTTTCAAAATCTAAGCTGGAATGATAAGTGCCATATACTTACCTCTGTAAAAACAACATTGTGGAGAACCATCTTTCAACTAACATCCTGTTACCATAAGTTAGAAGTGTTTCAAAACCTATTCTGGGTACTCTGTTAAACAAGTTGTGAAGAAACCACCTTTCAACTTATCTTCTTTCACTAAGTCAGGAGTGTTTGAAACCTGTGAGAACTAGGATAGGGAATGTTCCCTACTCTCAACGCTGTGAAACAACATGGAGGAATAACCCATTTTCAACTAACATTTTGTTTCACTAAGCTTGTACTGTTGGAAAACCTATGCAGCAAACCAGAAGCAAAGTGCCATATACTTAACTCTGTGAATCAACACTGTGAAGAAAACACCTTTCGATTAACTTCTTGTTAGAAGACTTGAAAACATGAGAGGAACTATTGGGGATTAAGAATATATGTCCTATATTCAACTCTAACATCTCTGTGGTGAAATCATTTATTAACTATCATCTTGTTTCACTAAGTTAGAGGTGTTTGAAAAACTAGGGCTAGAAAGAAGTATAATGAAAGTGCCACATACACCAAGTCTGTGAAACAGCACTGTGGAAAACCATGTTTCAACTAACATCTTGTTTCACTGAGATAAAAATGTTTCAAAACCAATGTGGGGAACTATCAGAAGGGTGTCATATACTCAACTCTGTAACGACATTGTATAGAAAATTTCTTTCAAGTGACATCTTGTTTCACGAAAGGAGAAGTATTTGAAAACTTATGTGGGAAATCATAATGCAAGTATCATATACCCTACTCTGTAAAACAGTACTGTGTTTCTGAAACCTGCCAACTAAAATCTTCATTCACAAAAGTAGAAGTCTTTGAAACTCTAGACCTGGATACATAAGAAAAGCACTGTATATTCAACTCTGAAACATCACTGTGGAGAAGCCATTTTTCAACTAACATCTTGTTTCTCTAAGTGAAAAAGTGTTTGAAAACGTATGCAGGGTCTGTAAGGAAAGCATCATATACTTCTCTCTGTGAAAAGAACAATGTGGAGAAATGATCTTTCAACTAAAACCTTGTTTCACTGTTATAAGTGTTTGAAAATCTAGGCCCAGAAGAATGATGAAAATGCCATATACACGTCTGTGAAACAGCATTGTGGAAAAACCATGTTTGAACTAACATCTTGTTTCACGGAGATAGAAGTGTATGAAAACCTAGGCAGGGAACTATAATGAAAGTATCACACATTCAACTCTGTAAAGAACACTGTGAGAAAACCATCTTTCAAATAACATCTTTTCACTAACATTGAACTGTTGGAAAACCTATGCAGCAAACCAGAAGCAAAGTGCCATATACTTAACTCTGCAAATCAACACTGTGAAGGAAACACCTTTCCACTAAAATCTTGTTAGAAGAGTTTGAAAACACGAGCAGAACTATTAGGAATGTGTCACATATTCAACTCAGAGTAACATCTCTGTGGCGAAACCATCTATCAACTAGCATCTTGTTTCACTAAGTTGGAAGTGTTTGAAAAACTAGGACTAGAAATATAACAAAAGTGCCACATACACAAGTGTGTGAAACAACACTGTAGTAAAACCATGTTTCCCCTAACATCTTGTTTCAAGGAGATATGTGTTTGAAACCTATGTGGGGAACTATCAGGAAGGTGCCATATACTCAACTCTGTGCAAAAAAACTGTATGGAAAATCTCTTCCAAGCAACATCTTCTTTCACGAGAGAAATGTTTGAAAAACTACGTGGGAAATCATAAGGCAAGTACCATATACCCAACTCTGTAAAACAATACTACCTAGAACTCATCTGCCAACTAACATCCCCATTCACAAGATGTTAGGGGAAAAATGATTTCTGCACACTGTGGTTTCACAGAGCTGAGTATGTTTCCTTAAACACACCTGCAAAGGTGGTCAAATACTTCTCCCCTTGTAAAAGAAGATATTAATTGAAAGATGTGTTATCGACAGTGTTCTTTTACAGATTTGAGTGCATTCACTTAGAGTTCCCCCATAGCTTTTCAAACACTTCTATCTCTGTGAAACAAGATAATAGTTGAAATACTTAACACATCATGCTTCTAAAACACAACACAGCACACATATTCTACACATATAGCACATATTACACCTTCGCCACATGCACAGCACACATATCGCACACACACACACGTCATAGACCTCAAATACAAGAGTTACACCACACACAGAGCCCAAACACACCACACATTCACCACACAATAACCATATTTTTATGACATTCATACACACACACACCACCACAATAACCCCATATTTACATAGTCCCCACACAGACACTACACATCCCACACATACACAGTGCACACAGACACACCACTAATACACCACAAACACACCAAAACTATTCCACACACGCTCCACAGATATACCACTCTCAACACACATAAAAAAACCTTCACATACCACATATATACCACACACACACACACATTCACATACCATACATCCCCAGACACCCCATACAGCACATATATATCCCATGTATATCACACATAATCACTCATTCCAAACACAGACACACACCACACATCCTTATGCACATGACAAACATACACCACACCCCTCAAACATATCCTGTAAACACACACCCTTGCTGCACAGAAAGCACCTAAACATAAACACATCACACAAAACTACACATATCAAAATTCCATAAGAAAAATATACCACACAAATCTACCACATGCAAATCAACACACAACACATACACTACTGCCACATCTCCCATATATCTCCCAGACAACCCACATATCATTTACAGACCACACATGTAATGCACACACACACAAAACACATACATGACACATGCACTACACAACACCCACACATAAAATAACAATACATGCAACACAACCCACACTCAACAGATACACCACACATACCCCACTTACACACACATCACACACAAATGTACCACATACACACCACAAAGACTGTACCTACTCACCAGACACATACAACACAAACCAGAAACACCAGAAACAACACCACAAAACACAAATCAAATACATACCATGGAAACAACTTCCATGATCATGCAGATGCCACAAACAATATACACACACACTACACAACACACATATGCCAAATGTACACCCCATATAACAAATGCACAACAGACATACTATACCCTACATGTTTACCACACAAACTATACATATAGCACACACAGTTAATATATATACTCCACAAACACAAAGCCTGCCGTAATCACAGCCCCCACAGAGACATCAGAGGCACACTACCCATATTCCACTCACATTCATACACCACAGACACCAGTCACAAACCACACATATACATCACTCACACACAGATGACACATGCCCCAAACACAACGTTGTTACACTATTCATACATAGCACATGTATGACACACATACACACCACACACACGTAGACCTGTAACAACACACACTACATGTATGTCACTCATAAAAGTAATGTTGCACATACAGCATACATATACTCCACACACTGCACAAAAACCACACATAGACAACACAACCACATGCAATACATGCAACACACACACCACACAGATACCACACATACAACCCACAGAAAGAGACATATACCATGCACAAATAGGCTAAATGTAGACTGCACATACCCCATAGACATACTTTCACAACACATAGCACATATACATTACACAAAGGAGACCAATAGTTCAGAAACAAGCTATTCAACACACACAAGCTATTCAACACATACACCACACACAGCACATACAGCACAATTTTAATACACACATGTTACATATATACTGCACACACACACCTCACATGCACAAATCGTTACCATACCGATGTCACACATACCTCGTAAGTCACATACACACACCACACATGACATAAAACCACACTCACCATGCACAGCACACCTATTCCACACAAACTTCCACAGGTATTTTCCACAAACAACACGTAACCACACAAACACCACACATACACCACATAGACACTACACATCCCACACCATGCACGTATTATCCACATGCACCACCCACAGCACCCAAAATGTACATACACCACAAACTTACCATACACACCACACTCACAACACACACAACACATAGACATACAAAAACCTCACACAAACACTGCACCCTGGTATATACCACACAAAATATAGACTAGTATCCAAAAATATACTACACACACACAGATTGCATGCACACACCTCATATACACCCCCAAAGACCACATGTCACACACATCACACACAAAACATGCATACACTACACACATAACACACTTATAACTGATACATATCACACGTTGGCCACTTAAACACTACACATATGTGAAGGCCAGCCCCACATGTATCTCACAAATATCACACATACCACAATCAATCCATATAGATACACACACATAACACTTGCACCATGCCTGTATTACACACACACACACAAACACATGCCATAGAACCCATACAGTACATGCAAATAATACACTCACCACACTCACCACCCCCACACAGTGTATACCACAAAAACCCAAGAAATAACCACACATATAACAAACATACATCACATACATTCCACACCCACAAACCATGAAAACACCACAGTTATCACAAAAATATCAAGGAAGCACACACACCAGAGATACACCACACACATAACATATGACACAAAACACACACACATTTCTCACATTCACACTGTACATAGAGCACACACACACTAAAGACACATACCACATACACAAAACAAACACACACATCACGCCAAAAATATGCCAGCAACACACAAAAAACCCAGATGTTGCACAGACTCCTCACTTATAACACACAAACACCACAAGTAGAAACAAAGGAAAATGACACACACTCACATCACACATATACCAAACATATGCCACACATACCTCACATACTTACACATTGAACATCCAACTCAGAAACTCCATACATACTTCATACACACAACACATTTACCACAACACATACCATATGTATACCCACACATCACAGACATAGAACATATTATACTGCACACAGAGGGACAACCCATATTCACTGCACACACACCACACTTTCACCACAGAAACACACCCCACATACTATGCATACCACAAGATACTTGACAGCCCACACATATACCACTTCCATTCCACCCCACCACCCATATGCTGCATATCAGTACTAATGTATATGACACACATCACAAATAAAACACACAAACACCACACAGATTGCACATATACCACACACTACATATAAATGACACACACACCACCTATGCATGACACCCACACCACTCATGTTCTGTACATAAAGGACAAAGTGTGTCATGTCACCTCTATTAAACACACAAAGTACATACACGACAAACATAAAACACATAAATTACACACACACAATACATACATCACTCCACACATACACCACAAATATACAACATGCACACCACACACACCACAGACACTCCATATATACACACACACCCAACACATGCACTGCCCATACAATACATAGGTTACAAAGAAACATACATAAACCACACCCACACCATACATATACCTCGCCTACGTCACATAGCACACACACAAACCACTCATAGATGCCACACCCAGCTCACTTATTAAACATACATCACTTATACACCACACATATATTCCACACACTCTCACTCATACCACACATACAGCACACAAGAAGGTATAGAATACATACACTAGAAACACACGAATGTATTCCAAAAACATACTCCACAATATACAACACACTCATCAATCAGAACACATTGTCACAGGAAACATAGCACACATAGCACCTATACAACACACATACCTCATATATGCCAGTCATGAGATATATAACACACAAACCACCTATGCACACTAAATACACACCACACATATACTGTACACAATTCACACCAGCAAATTGGTACAACAAACATCAACACCACACATAACCCCACACAATGCATATGGCAGACACAAACCCACACACACACCACATGTATGCTACACTTATAAACAACACACACAAACACACAAACACCACACACATGTGCCACACAGATACCACATAAACACACACTATATATAGAAAAGAAGCACAACAGTTATACCATAATCACAACACATATACCGTATATATAGCATATGTGAACCCATATAAACCACCTATATACCGCAAACACACCACACACACTCCACCATGCCACACAAATACCATAACCACACAGAGACCGCACTTATACCACAAATATCATACATACAAAATACACAAAAACACTTATCTCACAACCACTCCAGATACCACACACACCACACACATACAAAATATACCCATACACACCACACACACCAAACGAGATATCAACACAGACACACCACACATGTCACACAACAGCCACACAGAGTACTCACTGCATGTACAACACACTCAATAACTTTACCACACACCTAACACACACCACACATATCATACATATATCTAGACATACCACACACTTCACACATACACCATGCATACATTTCACACATAAACACTCCACACACATCACCGAAAGAAAAACCTTACACCATGCACATACCACAAACACACCAGTCTGCCCTCACACAACACAGCAAAAAATAACACACACCCTTTTATATACCACAACCCACCATACATGTACTACACACACAGCACATATTACACCTTCACCACATGTACAGCACACATATGCCACACACACACATACACACACACTCTTCACAGACCTCAAATACAAACCACTTATACCACATACAGATAGAAAATTACACCACATATTCACCAAACAATAACCATATTTTTATGACATTCACACATACACATGCACACACATAAACACACTGCACATTAACGCCATATTTACGTAGAACTACACACAGACACTACACATGCAACACACACACAGTGCACACAACCTCTAATACAGCATAAACACACTAACACTATTCCACACACACTTCACAGATATAGCACACTCTCAACACACATACAACACATGCACACACCACACATATACCACGCACATGCACACCCACATACACACACACACTGTACATGCCACATATGCCCTATACAGCACATATACATCCCACATATACCACTCATAAACACTCATTCCAAACAGACACACACACTGCATTCACATCAGACACACACCACACATACTTACATATGTGCCAATATACAATACACATCTCAAACATATCTTGCAAACACACACACAGAACATGAACAATAAAAACACCACACACAACTATATGTACCACATTTCCATAAGAAAAATACATCACACACATCTACCACATGCAAAACAACACATAATACATACAGCCTTGCCACCACCCATATAGCACACACACAACCCATATATCATTCAGACTACAACTGTAATACACACAAAATACATACACGACACATGCACTACACAAACCCCACACATAAAATAACAATACATTCTCCCAAAGGGAACCAGTTCCTGCCAGGGAAATTGCTCGCTCCGCGCAAACACCCAACTCTGTGTTTCTGTGGAGCCAAACCTCCGGCAGCGGATCTGACTCCCTCCCGCTGCCACAGGGCCCCTCCTGAAGTGGATCACCTAAGGAGAAGCGAGATAAGCCTGCCCCCCCCTGCCGCCGTCCACCTTGCCTTCCCACCCCAGCGAATACGCCAGATCCCCAGCATCAGAAGCCTGGCAGTGTGCAAGTAGCCCAGACGGGCCACGCCACCCCACAGTGAATCCCGCCCCTAGGAGAGGGGAAGAGAAGGCACACACCAGTCTGACTGTGGCCCCAGCGGTGGGCTGGGGGTAGACATCAGGACTGACTGCGGCCCCGCCCACCAACTCCAGTTATACACCACAGCACAGGGGAAGTGCCCTGCAGGTCCTCACCACGCCAGGGACTATCCAAAATGACCAAGCGGAAGAATTCCCCTCAGAAGAATCTCCAGGAAATAACAACAGCTAATGAGCTGATCAAAAAGGATTTAAATAATATAACAGAAAGTGAATTTAGAATAATAGTCATAAAATTAATCGCTGGGCTGGAAAACAGTATACAGGACAGCAGAGAATCTCTTGCTACAGAGATCAAGGGACTAAGGAACAGTCACGAGGAGCTGAAAAACGCTTTAAAGGAAATGCAAAACAAAATGCAAACCACCACGGCTCGGATGGAAGAGGCAGAGGAGAGAATAGGTGAACTAGAAGATAAAGTTATGGAAGCTGAGAAAAGAGAGATAAAAAAATCCAGGAGTATGAGGGGAAAATTAGAGAACTAAGTGATACACTAAAAAGAAATAATATATGCATAATTGGTATCCCAGAGGAGGAAGAGAGAGGGAAAGATGCTGAAGGGGTACGTGAAGAAATAATAGCTGAGAACTTCCCTGAACTGGGGAAGGAAAAAGGCATTGAAATCCAAGAGGCACAGAGAACTCCCTTCAGACGTAACTTGAATCGATCTTCTGCACGACATATCATAGTGAAACTGGCAAAATACAAGGATAAAGAGAAAATTCTGAAAGCAGCAAGGGGTAAACGTGCCCTCACATATAAAGGGAGACTTATAAGACTCGTGACTGATCTCTCTTTTGAAACTTGGCAGGCCAGAAAGAATTGGCACGAGATTTTCAGGGTGCTAGACAGCAAAAATATGCAGCCGAGAATCCTTTATCCAGCAAGTCTGTCATTTAGAATAGAAGGAGAGATAAAGGTCTTCCCAAACAAACAAAAACTGAAGGAATTTGTCACCACTAAACCAGCCCTACAAGAGATCCTAAGGGGGACCCTGTGAGACAAAGTACCAGAGACATCACTACAAGCATAAAACATACAGACATCACAATGACTCTAAACCCGTATCTTTCTATAATAACACTGAATGTAAATGGATTAAATGCGCCAACCAAAAGACATAGGGTATCAGAATGGATAAAAAAACAAGACCCATCTATTTGCTGTCTACAAGAGACTCATTTTAGACCTGAGGACACCTTTAGATTCAGAGTGAGGGGATGGAGAACTATTTATCATGCTACTGGAAGCCAGAAGAAAGCTTCAGTAGCCATACTTATATCAGACAAACTAGACTTTAAATTAAAGGCTGTAACAAGAGATGAAGAAGGACATTATATAATAGTTACAGGGTCTATCCATCAGGAAGAGCTAACAATTATAAATGTCTATGCGCCGAATACCGGAGCCCCCAAATATATAAAACAATTACTCATAAACAGAAGCAACCTTATTGATAAGAATGTGGTAATTGCTGGGGACTTTAACACCCCACTTACAGAAATGGATAGATCATCTAGACACACGGTCAATAAAGAAACAAGGGCCCTGAATGAGACACTGGATCAGATGGACTTGACAGATATATTTAGAACTCTGCATCCCAAAGCAACAGAATATACTTTCTTCTCGAGTGCACATGGAACATTCTCCAAGATAGATCATATACTGGGTCACAAAACAGCCCTTCATAAGTTTACAAGAATTGAAATTATACCATGCATACTTTCAGACCACAATGCTATGAAGCTTGAAATCAACCACAGGAAAAAGTCTGGAAAACCTCCAAAAGCATGGAGGTTAAAGAACACCCTACTAACGAATGAGTGGGTCAACCAGGCAATTAGAGAAGAAATTAAAAAATATATGGAAACAAACGAAAATGAAAATACAACAATCCAAACGCTTTGGGACGCAGCGAAGGCAGTCCTGAGAGGAAAATACATTGCAATCCAGGCCTATCTCAAGAAACAAGAAAAATCCCAAATACAAAATCTAACAGCACACCTAAAGGAACTAGAAGCAGAACAGCAAAGGCAGCCTAAACCCAGCAGAAGAAGAGAAATAATAAAGATCAGAGCAGAAATAAACAATATAGAATCTAAAAAAACTGTAGAGCAGATCAACGAAACCAAGAGTTGGTTTTTTGAAAAAATAAACAAAATTGACAAACCTCTAGCCAGGCTTCTCAAAAAGAAAAGGGACATGACCCAAATAGATAAAATCATGAATGAAAATGGAATTATTACAACCAATCCCTCAGAGATACAAACAATTATCAGGGAATACTATGAAAAATTATATGCCAACAAATTGGACAACCTGGAAGAAATGGACAAATTCCTGAACACCCACACTCTTCCAAAACTCAATCAGGAGGAAATAGCTTGAACAGACCCATAACCAGCGAAGAAATTGAATCGGTTATCAAAAATCTTCCAACAAATAAGAGTACAGGACCAGATGACTTCCCAGGGGAGTTCTACCAGACGTTTAAAGCAGAGATAATACCTATCCTTCTCAAGCTATTCCAAGAAATAGAAAGAGAAGGAAAACTTCCAGACTCATTCTATGAAGCCAGTATTACTTTGATTCCTAAACCAGACAGAGACCCAGTAAAAGAGAACTACAGGCCAATATCCCTGATGAATATGGATGCCAAAATTCTCAATAAGATACTAGCAAATCGAATTCAACAGCATATAAAAAGAATTATTCACCATGATCAAGTGGGATTCATTCCTGGGATGCAGGGCTGGTTCAACATTCGCAAATCATTCAACGTGATACATCACGTTAACAAAAAAAAAGAGAAGAACCATATGATCCTGTCAATCGATGCAGAAAAGGCCTTTGACAAAATCCAGCACCCTTTCTTAATAAAAACCCTTGAGAAAGTCGGGATAGAAGGAACATACTTAAAGATCATAAAAGCCATTTATGAAAAGCCCACAGCTAACATCATCCTCAACGGGGAAAAACTGAGAGCTTTTTCCCTGAGATCAGGAACACGACAGGGATGCCCACTCTCACCGCTGTTGTTCAACATAGTGCTGGAAGTTCTAGCATCAGCAATCAGACAACAAAAGGAAATCAAAGGCATCAAAATTGGCAAAGATGAAGTCAAGCTTTCGCTTTTTGCAGATGACATGATATTATACATGGAAAATCCGATAGACTCCACCAGAAGTCTGCTAGAACTGATACATGAATTCAGCAAAGTTGCAGGATACAAAATCAATGTACAGAAATCAGTTGCATTCTTATACACTAACAATGAAGCAACAGAAAGACAAAGAAACTGATCCCATTCACAATTGCACCAAGAAGCATAAAATACCTAGGAATAAATCTAACCAAAGATGTAAAGGATCTGTATGCTGAAAACTATAGAAAGCTTATGAAGGTAATTGAAGAAGATTTAAAGAAATGGAAAGACATTCCCTGCTCATGGATTGGAAAAATAAATATTGTCAAAATGTCAATACTACCCAAAGCTATCTACACATTCAATGCAATCCCAATCAAAATTGCACCAGCATTCTTCTCGAAACTAGAACAAGCAATCCTAAAATTCATATGGAATCACAAAAGGCCCCGAATAGCCAAAGTAATTTTGAAGAAGAAGACCAAAGCAGGAGGCATCACAATCCCAGACTTTAGCCTCTACTACAAAGCTGTCATCATCAAGACAGCATGGTATTGGCACAAAAACAGACACACAGACCAATGGAATGGAATAGAAACCCCAGAGCTAGACCCACAAATGTATGGCCAACTCATCTTTGACAAAGCAGGAAAGAACATCCAATGGAAAAAAGACAGCCTCTTTAACAAATGGTGCTGGGAGAACTGGACAGCAACATGCAGAAGGTTGAAACTAGACTACTTTCTCACATTATTTACAAAAATAAACTCAAAATGGATAAAGGACCTGAATGTGAGACCGGAAACCATCAAAACCTTAGAGGAGAAAGCAGGAAAAGACCTCTCTGACCTCAGCCGTAGCAATCTCTTACTCGACACATCCCCAAAGGCAAGGGAATTAAAAGCAAAAGTGAATTACTGGGACCTTATGAAGATAAAAAGCTTCTGCACAGCAAAGGAAACAACAAACAAAACTAAAAGGCAACCAACGGAATGGGAAAAGATATTTGCAAGTGACATATCAGACAAAGGGCTAGTATCTAAAATCTTATAAAGAGCTCACCAAACTCCACACCCGAAAAACAAATAACCCAGTGAAGAAATGGGCAGAAAACATGAATAGACACTTCTCTAAAGAAAACATCCAGGAGCGCCTGGGTGGCGCAGTCGGCTGGGTGTCCGACTTCAGCCAGGTCACGATCTCGCGGTCCGGGAGTTTGAGCCCCGCGTCAGGCTCTGGGCTGATGGCTCAGAGCCTGGAGCTTGTTTCCGATTCTGTGTCTCCCTCTCTCTCTGCCCCTCCCCCGTTCATGCTCTGTCTCTGTCCCAAAAATAAACGTTGGGAAAAAAAATTGAAAAAAAAAAAAAAAGAAAACATCCAGATGGCCAACAGGCACATGAAAAGATGTTCAGCGTCGCTCCTTATCAGGGAAATACAAATCAAAACCACACTCAGGTATCACCTCACGCCAGTCAGAGTGGCCAAAATGAACAAAGCAGGAGACTATAGATGCTGGAGAGGATGTGGACAAACGGGAACCCTCTTGCACTGTTGGTGGGAATGCAAATTGGTGCAGCCGCTCTGGAAAGCAGTGTGGAGGTTCCTCAAAAAATTAAAATTAGACCTACCCTATGACCCAGCAATAGCACTGCTAGGAATTTATCCAAGGGATACAGGAGTACTGATGCATAGGGGCACTTGTACCCCAATGTTCATAGCAGCACTGTCAACAATAGCCAAATTATGGAAAGAGCCTAAATGTCCATCAACTGATGAATGGATAAAGAAATTGTGGTATATATACACAATGGAATACTACGTGGCAATGAGAAAAAATGAAATATGGCCTTTTGTAGCAACGTGGATGGAACTGGAGAGTGTTACGCTAAGTGAAATAAGCCATACAGAGAAAGACAGATACCATATGGTTTCACTCTTATGTGGATCCTGAGAAACTTAACAGGAACCCATGGGGGAGGGGAAGGGAAAAAAAAAAAGAGGTTAGAGTGGGAGAGAGCCAAAGCATAAGAGACTGTTAAAAACTGAGAACTGAGGGTTAATGGGGGGTGGGAGGGAGGGGAGGGTGGGTGATGGGTATTGAGGAGGGCACCTTTTGGGATGAGCACTGGGTGTTGTATGGAAACCAATTTGTCAATAAATTTCATATATTTAAAAAAAAAACAAAAAAACAAAATAAACTGCAAAATAGGAAAAAAAATAACAATACATTCAACACAACCCACACTCAACAAATACACCAAACTCATACCACTTACACACATATAAGAAACAGTACATACCACATACATACCACAGAGACTGTACCTACTCACCACACACACAACACAAACCAGAAACACCAGAAACCACACCACAAAACACAAATGAAATACATACTATGGAGACAGCCACCATGATCATGCAGATGCCATACTCAATGTACACACTACACACAACACACGTATGCCAAACTTATACCCCATATATAAAATACACACAACAGACGTGTACTACACACTCTACACCCAGACCACATGTTTACCACACACACACAAACTACACATACAGCACACACAGTTAATATACATACTATACAGAAGCCTGTCACAAAACACAGCCCCTATACAGACATCAGAGACATACTACCCATCTTCCACTCTCTTATGTACACTACACAAACAGCACTCACAAACCACACATATACAACACTCATATAAGGATGATACATGCCCCAAACACAACATAGCTACACTATTAATAGACAACACATGTATGGCACACATGCACACCACACACACAAAGACCTATAACAATGCACACACTACCTATATGTCACTCATATAAGTAACATTGCACATACAGCACATAGTCCACACACTGCACACTAATCACACATAGATGTCACAACCACATGCAACAGATGCAACAGACACACTGCACATATACCATACGTACACATGCAAACAACACGTATGTACCACGTACAAAAAGGCCAAACATACACTGCATTCTCACCATATAAACACACTTTCACAACACACAGAATACATACATTACACAACGGAGACCATATTTCAGAAACATGCCCCCACACACAAGATATTCAACACTTACACCATACACACCACATACAGCACCATTTCAACACATACATGTTATAACTGTACCACACACACATACCTCACATGCACCAATCCTTTCCATACAGATACCACACACACCATATATACCACATATACACACCACACATAAGCCACACACATGACATACAAACCACACTCACCACACGCAGCATACATATTCCACACAAACTTCCACATGTATTTGCTACAAACAACACATAACCACACAAACACCACACATACATCACTGGCCACCACACATACACCATGCATATATTACCCACATGTACTACCCACAACACACAAAATGTACATACACCACACAGTCACCATACATACCACACTCACCACACATGCAACACATAGACATACAAAACATAGAAAATTTGTAACCAAAACATACTACACACACAGATTGCATGCAGATACCTCATAAACACCACAAAGACCACACATGTCACATACACCACACACCACACATACACCACACACCACACATACACCACACACACAACACCTGATATGCCACACATTAGCCACTTAAGCCTTACACATATGTGAAAAGCTAACCCCACATGTATCTCACAAATACTACACATACCACAATCAATCCATACACACAGCACATATGCATCATGCCTATATTATACACATACTACACATACACAAATACGCATACCACAGAACCCATAGAGCATATGGAAATGATACGCTCAACACACACAGCACCACCACACAATGCATACCACATATATTCAGGCACTAACCACACATGTAATGCACATACATCACACTCCACAGCCTCACACCACAAAAACACCACAGCTATCACAAAAATATGAAGCAAACACAGACATCAGATATACATCACACTCATATGACACACAAAACTACACACACAAATCTGTCACACTCACAACACACATACAGCACACACACTAAACACACATACCACACATACAACACAAACTGACACACACCATGCTACAAATATACCAGTGACACACACAAAACAGATATTCCACAGACTCCTCAAATATAGCACTTAAACAAACACAAGTAGAAACAAAGGAAAAAGGCATACACTGACACCACACACATACCTCACATACACACAGAACACTCAAATAACAAACTCCACACATGATTCATACATACCACAATATACTGCAAATCATACCACACATACACCCACACATAGGCATAACACACATACACTGCACACACAGAGACAACCCAAATTTAATGCACACATATCATACTTACACCACACAAACACAACACCAAATACACACCATGCACACACAGCACAAGACCCTTCACACACCATACCACTTCACTCCACCCCACCACTCACATGCTGTAAACCACCAGAAATATATTTTACACACATCACAAATAACACACAAAAACACCACCCAAAAATCGCATATATACCGCACACTTCACATAAGCTACACATACACCACCTACACCCAATACCCACACCACTCATATGTTGCACATAAAAGACACATACACATCATGTGATGTCACTTATACTAAACACAAAGTACATAGACAACACATAAAATACATAAATTACACATAACCATAATACATACATCACACCACACATGCACCACAAATATATGCACATACACCACAGACACTCCGTATATATCCCCCCACACATCACAAATGCACTGCTCATACGATACTACATTCCATAGAAAAACACATACACCACACACACACCAAACATATACCTAACCTACATCACATAGATACCCCCCCACACACACCACATACATGCCATATCCACCTTTCATATCAAACATATATCACATAAACCCACAATGATATTACACAAACTTTCACTCATACCTACCATGCATACAACACACACAGGCATACTATACATACACCAGAAACACACCAATGTACACCACACACATACTGTATATTATACCACAACATCAACAATCATAACACATTCTCACTGGGTACATTGCACACAGAAGACATATACAACACATACCACATATATACCAAACATTTACAAGATATATAACACACAAACACCACCTATACACACCAAAAGCACACCACCCATATACTATACACAATTCAGAGCAGCAAATTGGTATAACAAACATCAACACCACACATGACCACACACAATATGTATGACACACACACCATACTTATACCACACACATAACACATACAACAAACACCAAACACAATATGCATGCCACCTAAATACCACATAAACACACACTACACATGGAAAAAAGCACACCAGAGATATGCCATAATCACAACTCATATACCTTATATACATCACACATGAACCCACATAAACCATTTGTGTACTGCTGACATGCCACACACAACCCACACACACCACACAAATACCATAACCACACACACCCCACACATATCATACATAAAACACTCTTCGTACAACCATTCCAAACAGATACCACACACACGACGCACATCCAAAAAACAGGCACAAACCACACATATTCCGAATAAGAGATATCACACTGACACACCGCACATACATCACACAACAACCACATTCAGAACATTTACTCTGCACATACATCATACCCAAAAACCTTACCACACATGTACTTATACCTATACACACCACACATATCACATATACACCACACCTACATTTCACGCATAAACATTCCACACACACACACAACAGGAGAACCCTTACACCATGGACATACCACACACATACCACATAGTCTGCTTTCACACGACACACACCAAAAATATACCAAACGCACACCCTGCTTATATACAACAAACCACCACACATACACTACACATACAGCGCATATCATACCAGCACCATATGTACAGCACACATATGCCACAAACACACACAAATACATTAATACTCAAATATAACACACACCACACAGAGATACCACAAACACACCACATATTCACCACAAAATAACCACACACTAACAGCATTCACAAACATACACTCACCACACAATAACCACATATTTACATAGATCCACACACATACACCACACATGCCACACAACACCATGCACACAAACCATACATACACCAGAAACACATCAACACTATTCCATACACACTCCACAGATACACAAATCCCTCAACACACATACAACACACACATCCCACACATATACCACACACGCATACACACACACATACACAGTGTATATATACCACAGACCCCATACAGCACATATACATCCCACATACACCACACGTAACCACTCATTCTAAACACAGACACACACACCAGATTCACATCAGACACACACCAAACATACACACATGCCAAACATATGCCACACTCCACAAACATATCCTGCAAACACACACCCACGCCCACACCACACAGAAGGCACATACAAGATATATACACCCTACACAACTACAAGTACCACACTTCCATAAGACAAATATACCACACATAACTACCACATGCAAAATAATATACAAGAAATCCAGCTCTGCCACATCACCCATATACTACAAACACACCCCATCTACGATTCACAGACCACACCTGTAATACACACACACAAATACATGACACATGCACAACACAAACCCCACACATAAAATTACAATACCCACAACCCAACCCACACTCAACAAATACACCATACACACACCACTTACCACACATCAGATAAAACACAACATATATACTACAGATACTGTACCTACTCATCACACACACCCAACATAAACCAGAAACACCACAAAACACAAATCAAACATATACCACGGAGACAACCACCATGATCACACAGATGCCACACTCAATGCACACACACACTACATACAACATACATATGCCAAATATATAACATACAGCAGACATATACTACACCCTCCGCACCCAGACCATATGTTTACCACACACACAAACTATACATAAACCACACACTGTTAATATATATATACTACACAAACACAAAGCCTGCCAGAAAACACAGCCCCCCCACAAACACCACAGACCCACTCCCAGTACCCATATTCCACACACATATGTACAACACACAAACACTACTCAGACACCACACATAACACTCACACAGATGATACGTGCCCCAAACACAACATAGCTATACTATTCATACATAACACATGTATAACACACTTGCACAGCACACACAAATAGAAGTATAAAAACACAATGCCACATATAAGTCACACACACAACCTGAACCTATGCACCATGTTACACTGCACATACTGCACAATGACACTCTACACACACAGCACACAAACCACACATAGACAACACACCCACATAAAACATATGCCACACACACTGCACATACACACAGCACACACAAAACACACATATATTCTGTGCACATATAAGTCAAGCATACACCATGCACACAGCACATACAATACACTTTGACCACACTCATCACATATACATTAAACATACATGAGACATATTGTAGAAACAGACACCACACCACAAAAGACGTGCAACACTTACATGATACACACCACATGCACTACAATTTCAACACATACATGTTACACATATACCACACACATACCTCACATGCAACAATCCTTTCCATACAGACACCACACACACCGCATATACCACATACACACCAAACATAAACCACACACATGACAAACCATTCTCACCACACACAGCACACATGGTCTACACAAACTTCCACATGTAACTGCCATACATAAACAACACATATCACAGAAACACCACACATACACCACATGGACACCACACATATACCATGTCTGTATTACCCACATGCACCATAAACAACACACAAAATGTACATACACTGCACACTCATCATACATGCCACACTCACACACAACACCTAGAAGACACACAGGAAACATCACACATTCACTGCACCCATGTGTATACCACACAAAAAACATAGACCAGCTATTAACCAAAAATAGACTACACACACAAATAGCATGCATATACCTCATATACCCAACAAAGTCCGCACATGTCACACTCACCACACACACAACACACATATACCTGATACGTGCCACACATTCACCACTCAAACTCTACACACACATGACAGGCCAACAACAAATGTATCTCACAAATACCTCACATACCACACTCACTCCACACACACACCACACACACATAACACAAGCACCATGCCTATATTACACACACAGTATCCACAAATACACCCAGCACACAACCCATAATGCACTCACCACAAACGCCACCCACACACAATACATACCACACATACACAAGTACCAACTACATATATAACACACATATAATACACACACTCCACACATACACCACATAAACACTACACCTATTGCAAAAATGCCAAACACACATACTGTACAGTTCATACACATAATATACACCACACAAAACCACACCCCATATAGTATACACATAAACACATATAACACACACAAAATAGATGACACATAATACACATAAGCACAAATAAGTCATAATCTACACCACACAAAAACACACCTATGTCTCTTACACTAATAGCAAACATACAGCACACACACCAAAGACACACAACACATATAACACACATACACTCACACACCATACCACACACACACCATACCACAAATATACCAGGAACACACACAAAACTGATACTCCACAGACTCCTCACATATAATACACACACAACACATGTAGAACCAAAGGTAAAGCACAGCACAGATCTACCAACAGACAACATACACCACACACAAACATCACAAAAACACCATATATATACCACATACACAACACAGATATAACATGCCCATGCAATACATGAACACACACAACACACAAATTATAAACGGCATGAATATACCACACACACTACCAGCCACAAACACACAAACACCAGACATATCTGAAAAATACACTGCACATGTCCACTCATACAATACACTCAAAACAGTTCTAACACATATACACACACACTCTGCATTAGCACACACATCACACACCACATTAGCCGCACAAAGACTACATACACACATATCACACATACACAATGCACAACATACATACATTACACACACCACATATACACTGCATACTCACCATGCATATACCACAAACATATCCAACACAGATCATACATGCCCCACACACCCACAGTAATACCCCTTCAAACAGTATTACCACACTCAATACATATACACCACACACCAAACATATACCACATATACAGAAGACCATTGCCGTTTCCTCCACACATAAACTATGCATATACCACAAACTTTGCACTTACAGACATAAACATGACACACAATCCACACAACTACACCACACCTGTGCCACTTAGCACACACATACTACAAACACATACCTCACATAACACATTACCAAATGCATCACATATACACCACATACACACTGCACAGTTATCTTCCACAATTTACTACACACATACAACACACACACAGAAATACATCCCACACATATACCACACAAATACACTCCACATACACACCATACACACACCACACACACCACACACACCACACTGATATTACACAAACTCGACCCATATGCCACACCACAAAACCACAGATGCACCACTGACAAAAAAAGTCATAGACCACAAATGATCATATATTACATGTGGAGTATGCAAAAATGACACATAAATCACAATCTCAACACATATATCACACTTTCCACACAAAAACACATACACCACCTATAAACCACTGACACACATAAAGAACAGACAAATGCACTAAACCACAACCACTACAAATGTCTACACACACACCACACATGTACCCCCTGACACACACCACAGACACCACACACACCTTGTGGTTACCTTCCTGAAACTGCATTGCTCAAGGTCTTTCCTGAAGCCTTTCACATACATATGAGTGGAAATTTGTTGAAACATTCTTTATTACTGTTTGTTGGGAAAGCTAGTATGGCAGAAGTGTAGTCTCATCACTTGAACATAACTAGATAACTAGCAAATCATTCTAAATACCCTGGAAATCAACTTGAAGACTGGCAGAACAAAGACCACAACTACAGGGACAGAATAAGCCACATCAAAAAACTACGGTAGAAAGAGCAGAGAGGTGGTTTAGGGAGAAATAGATCAATGGTGCCACAGAGGAGAGGGAGCCTTCATTGGGGAAAAGGGTGAGAGGGAGAGGAGTACACAGAACACAAAGTGAACATTTCCCCAAAGAACCATGAAAAGATGCTCATCACTCCTCATCAGGGAAATACAAAACAAAACTATGAGATATCACCTCACACCTATCAGAAGGGCTAAAATTGATAACAAACAACAGGTGTTGGCAAGGATGTGGAGAAAGGGCAACCTTCTTACACTGTTGGTGAGAATGCAACTGGTGTAGCCACTCTGGAAAACAGTACGAAGTCTCCTTAACTGTTAAAAGTAGGACTACCATGGGACACCTGGGTGACTCAGTTATGTGTCTGACTCTTGATATCTGCTCAAGTCAGGATCTCAGAATCATGGGACTGAGCCCTTGTTGGGCTCTGAACTGGCAGTGTGGAGTTTGCTTGGGATACTCTCTCTCTCTCTCTCTGCTCCTGTCCCCTCTCTCTGTCTCAAACAAATTAATTCATTTAAAAGAATTAACCTTTAAAAAGTAGAACCACTCTATGATTCAGCAATTGCACTATTAGGTATTTACCCAAAGGCTACAAAAATACCAATTCAAAGGGATACACACACCTGATATTTTTAGCAACATTATGAACAATAGCCAGTTATGGAAAGGGCTTAAATGTCAATTGACTGATGAATGGATAAAGATGTGGTATCTATCTATATATCTATATATCATCTATATATCTATATATTTATATCTATATATCTATCTATAGGTAGACAGATACAATGGAATATTACTTATCCATGAAAGTGAATGAAATCTTGTCCTTTGCAATGATGTGGTTGCAGCTAGAGAGTATTATACAAAACAAAGTCAACCAAATACCATATGATTTCACTCATAAGTGGAATGTAAGAAACAAAACAAATGATCATGGGGGGGATAAGAGAGTGTCAAACCAGAAAATGTAGTCTTTACTACAGAGAACAAACTGGTGGTTAACAGAGGGGAGATGGGTGGGAATGGATTATATAAGGGATGGGGATTAAAGAGTACACTTTGTGATATGCACTGGGTGTTTTATGGAAGGGTAGAATTACTGAATTCTACACCTGAAACTAATATTACACTGTTAATTAACTGGAATTTGAATAAAAACTTTAACTAATATTCTCTATTAGTGACAAACATACACCACACCCCTCAAACATATCCTGTAAACACACACCCTTGCTGCACAGAAAGCACCTAAACATAAACACATCACACAAAACTACACATATCAAAATTCCATAAGAAAAATATACCACACAAATCTACCACATGCAAATCAACACACAACACATACACTACTGCCACATCTCCCATATATCTCCCAGACAACCCACATATCATTTACAGACCACACATGTAATGCACACACACACAAAACACATACATGACACATGCACTACACAACACCCACACATAAAATAACAATACATGCAACACAACCCACACTCAACAGATACACCACACATACCCCACTTACACACACATCACACACAAATGTACCACATACACACCACAAAGACTGTACCTACTCACCAGACACATACAACACAAACCAGAAACACCAGAAACAACACCACAAAACACAAATCAAATACATACCATGGAAACAACTTCCATGATCATGCAGATGCCACAAACAATATACACACACACTACACAACACACATATGCCAAATGTACACCCCATATAACAAATGCACAACAGACATACTATACCCTACATGTTTACCACACAAACTATACATATAGCACACACAGTTAATATATATACTCCACAAACACAAAGCCTGCCGTAATCACAGCCCCCACAGAGACATCAGAGGCACACTACCCATATTCCACTCACATTCATACACCACAGACACCAGTCACAAACCACACATATACATCACTCACACACAGATGACACATGCCCCAAACACAACGTTGTTACACTATTCATACATAGCACATGTATGACACACATACACACCACACACACGTAGACCTGTAACAACACACACTACATGTATGTCACTCATAAAAGTAATGTTGCACATACAGCATACATATACTCCACACACTGCACAAAAACCACACATAGACAACACAACCACATGCAATACATGCAACACACACACCACACAGATACCACACATACAACCCACAGAAAGAGACATATACCATGCACAAATAGGCTAAATGTAGACTGCACATACCCCATAGACATACTTTCACAACACATAGCACATATACATTACACAAAGGAGACCAATAGTTCAGAAACAAGCTATTCAACACACACAAGCTATTCAACACATACACCACACACAGCACATACAGCACAATTTTAATACACACATGTTACATATATACTGCACACACACACCTCACATGCACAAATCGTTACCATACCGATGTCACACATACCTCGTAAGTCACATACACACACCACACATGACATAAAACCACACTCACCATGCACAGCACACCTATTCCACACAAACTTCCACAGGTATTTTCCACAAACAACACGTAACCACACAAACACCACACATACACCACATAGACACTACACATCCCACACCATGCACGTATTATCCACATGCACCACCCACAGCACCCAAAATGTACATACACCACAAACTTACCATACACACCACACTCACAACACACACAACACATAGACATACAAAAACCTCACACAAACACTGCACCCTGGTATATACCACACAAAATATAGACTAGTATCCAAAAATATACTACACACACACAGATTGCATGCACACACCTCATATACACCCCCAAAGACCACATGTCACACACATCACACACAAAACATGCATACACTACACACATAACACACTTATAACTGATACATATCACACGTTGGCCACTTAAACACTACACATATGTGAAGGCCAGCCCCACATGTATCTCACAAATATCACACATACCACAATCAATCCATATAGATACACACACATAACACTTGCACCATGCCTGTATTACACACACACACACAAACACATGCCATAGAACCCATACAGTACATGCAAATAATACACTCACCACACTCACCACCCCCACACAGTGTATACCACAAAAACCCAAGAAATAACCACACATATAACAAACATACATCACATACATTCCACACCCACAAACCATGAAAACACCACAGTTATCACAAAAATATCAAGGAAGCACACACACCAGAGATACACCACACACATAACATATGACACAAAACACACACACATTTCTCACATTCACACTGTACATAGAGCACACACACACTAAAGACACATACCACATACACAAAACAAACACACACATCACGCCAAAAATATGCCAGCAACACACAAAAAACCCAGATGTTGCACAGACTCCTCACTTATAACACACAAACACCACAAGTAGAAACAAAGGAAAATGACACACACTCACATCACACATATACCAAACATATGCCACACATACCTCACATACTTACACATTGAACATCCAACTCAGAAACTCCATACATACTTCATACACACAACACATTTACCACAACACATACCATATGTATACCCACACATCACAGACATAGAACATATTATACTGCACACAGAGGGACAACCCATATTCACTGCACACACACCACACTTTCACCACAGAAACACACCCCACATACTATGCATACCACAAGATACTTGACAGCCCACACATATACCACTTCCATTCCACCCCACCACCCATATGCTGCATATCAGTACTAATGTATATGACACACATCACAAATAAAACACACAAACACCACACAGATTGCACATATACCACACACTACATATAAATGACACACACACCACCTATGCATGACACCCACACCACTCATGTTCTGTACATAAAGGACAAAGTGTGTCATGTCACCTCTATTAAACACACAAAGTACATACACGACAAACATAAAACACATAAATTACACACACACAATACATACATCACTCCACACATACACCACAAATATACAACATGCACACCACACACACCACAGACACTCCATATATACACACACACCCAACACATGCACTGCCCATACAATACATAGGTTACAAAGAAACATACATAAACCACACCCACACCATACATATACCTCGCCTACGTCACATAGCACACACACAAACCACTCATAGATGCCACACCCAGCTCACTTATTAAACATACATCACTTATACACCACACATATATTCCACACACTCTCACTCATACCACACATACAGCACACAAGAAGGTATAGAATACATACACTAGAAACACACGAATGTATTCCAAAAACATACTCCACAATATACAACACACTCATCAATCAGAACACATTGTCACAGGAAACATAGCACACATAGCACCTATACAACACACATACCTCATATATGCCAGTCATGAGATATATAACACACAAACCACCTATGCACACTAAATACACACCACACATATACTGTACACAATTCACACCAGCAAATTGGTACAACAAACATCAACACCACACATAACCCCACACAATGCATATGGCAGACACAAACCCACACACACACCACATGTATGCTACACTTATAAACAACACACACAAACACACAAACACCACACACATGTGCCACACAGATACCACATAAACACACACTATATATAGAAAAGAAGCACAACAGTTATACCATAATCACAACACATATACCGTATATATAGCATATGTGAACCCATATAAACCACCTATATACCGCAAACACACCACACACACTCCACCATGCCACACAAATACCATAACCACACAGAGACCGCACTTATACCACAAATATCATACATACAAAATACACAAAAACACTTATCTCACAACCACTCCAGATACCACACACACCACACACATACAAAATATACCCATACACACCACACACACCAAACGAGATATCAACACAGACACACCACACATGTCACACAACAGCCACACAGAGTACTCACTGCATGTACAACACACTCAATAACTTTACCACACACCTAACACACACCACACATATCATACATATATCTAGACATACCACACACTTCACACATACACCATGCATACATTTCACACATAAACACTCCACACACATCACCGAAAGAAAAACCTTACACCATGCACATACCACAAACACACCAGTCTGCCCTCACACAACACAGCAAAAAATAACACACACCCTTTTATATACCACAACCCACCATACATGTACTACACACACAGCACATATTACACCTTCACCACATGTACAGCACACATATGCCACACACACACATACACACACACTCTTCACAGACCTCAAATACAAACCACTTATACCACATACAGATAGAAAATTACACCACATATTCACCAAACAATAACCATATTTTTATGACATTCACACATACACATGCACACACATAAACACACTGCACATTAACGCCATATTTACGTAGAACTACACACAGACACTACACATGCAACACACACACAGTGCACACAACCTCTAATACAGCATAAACACACTAACACTATTCCACACACACTTCACAGATATAGCACACTCTCAACACACATACAACACATGCACACACCACACATATACCACGCACATGCACACCCACATACACACACACACTGTACATGCCACATATGCCCTATACAGCACATATACATCCCACATATACCACTCATAAACACTCATTCCAAACAGACACACACACTGCATTCACATCAGACACACACCACACATACTTACATATGTGCCAATATACAATACACATCTCAAACATATCTTGCAAACACACACACAGAACATGAACAATAAAAACACCACACACAACTATATGTACCACATTTCCATAAGAAAAATACATCACACACATCTACCACATGCAAAACAACACATAATACATACAGCCTTGCCACCACCCATATAGCACACACACAACCCATATATCATTCAGACTACAACTGTAATACACACAAAATACATACACGACACATGCACTACACAAACCCCACACATAAAATAACAATACATTCTCCCAAAGGGAACCAGTTCCTGCCAGGGAAATTGCTCGCTCCGCGCAAACACCCAACTCTGTGTTTCTGTGGAGCCAAACCTCCGGCAGCGGATCTGACTCCCTCCCGCTGCCACAGGGCCCCTCCTGAAGTGGATCACCTAAGGAGAAGCGAGATAAGCCTGCCCCCCCCTGCCGCCGTCCACCTTGCCTTCCCACCCCAGCGAATACGCCAGATCCCCAGCATCAGAAGCCTGGCAGTGTGCAAGTAGCCCAGACGGGCCACGCCACCCCACAGTGAATCCCGCCCCTAGGAGAGGGGAAGAGAAGGCACACACCAGTCTGACTGTGGCCCCAGCGGTGGGCTGGGGGTAGACATCAGGACTGACTGCGGCCCCGCCCACCAACTCCAGTTATACACCACAGCACAGGGGAAGTGCCCTGCAGGTCCTCACCACGCCAGGGACTATCCAAAATGACCAAGCGGAAGAATTCCCCTCAGAAGAATCTCCAGGAAATAACAACAGCTAATGAGCTGATCAAAAAGGATTTAAATAATATAACAGAAAGTGAATTTAGAATAATAGTCATAAAATTAATCGCTGGGCTGGAAAACAGTATACAGGACAGCAGAGAATCTCTTGCTACAGAGATCAAGGGACTAAGGAACAGTCACGAGGAGCTGAAAAACGCTTTAAAGGAAATGCAAAACAAAATGCAAACCACCACGGCTCGGATGGAAGAGGCAGAGGAGAGAATAGGTGAACTAGAAGATAAAGTTATGGAAGCTGAGAAAAGAGAGATAAAAAAATCCAGGAGTATGAGGGGAAAATTAGAGAACTAAGTGATACACTAAAAAGAAATAATATATGCATAATTGGTATCCCAGAGGAGGAAGAGAGAGGGAAAGATGCTGAAGGGGTACGTGAAGAAATAATAGCTGAGAACTTCCCTGAACTGGGGAAGGAAAAAGGCATTGAAATCCAAGAGGCACAGAGAACTCCCTTCAGACGTAACTTGAATCGATCTTCTGCACGACATATCATAGTGAAACTGGCAAAATACAAGGATAAAGAGAAAATTCTGAAAGCAGCAAGGGGTAAACGTGCCCTCACATATAAAGGGAGACTTATAAGACTCGTGACTGATCTCTCTTTTGAAACTTGGCAGGCCAGAAAGAATTGGCACGAGATTTTCAGGGTGCTAGACAGCAAAAATATGCAGCCGAGAATCCTTTATCCAGCAAGTCTGTCATTTAGAATAGAAGGAGAGATAAAGGTCTTCCCAAACAAACAAAAACTGAAGGAATTTGTCACCACTAAACCAGCCCTACAAGAGATCCTAAGGGGGACCCTGTGAGACAAAGTACCAGAGACATCACTACAAGCATAAAACATACAGACATCACAATGACTCTAAACCCGTATCTTTCTATAATAACACTGAATGTAAATGGATTAAATGCGCCAACCAAAAGACATAGGGTATCAGAATGGATAAAAAAACAAGACCCATCTATTTGCTGTCTACAAGAGACTCATTTTAGACCTGAGGACACCTTTAGATTCAGAGTGAGGGGATGGAGAACTATTTATCATGCTACTGGAAGCCAGAAGAAAGCTTCAGTAGCCATACTTATATCAGACAAACTAGACTTTAAATTAAAGGCTGTAACAAGAGATGAAGAAGGACATTATATAATAGTTACAGGGTCTATCCATCAGGAAGAGCTAACAATTATAAATGTCTATGCGCCGAATACCGGAGCCCCCAAATATATAAAACAATTACTCATAAACAGAAGCAACCTTATTGATAAGAATGTGGTAATTGCTGGGGACTTTAACACCCCACTTACAGAAATGGATAGATCATCTAGACACACGGTCAATAAAGAAACAAGGGCCCTGAATGAGACACTGGATCAGATGGACTTGACAGATATATTTAGAACTCTGCATCCCAAAGCAACAGAATATACTTTCTTCTCGAGTGCACATGGAACATTCTCCAAGATAGATCATATACTGGGTCACAAAACAGCCCTTCATAAGTTTACAAGAATTGAAATTATACCATGCATACTTTCAGACCACAATGCTATGAAGCTTGAAATCAACCACAGGAAAAAGTCTGGAAAACCTCCAAAAGCATGGAGGTTAAAGAACACCCTACTAACGAATGAGTGGGTCAACCAGGCAATTAGAGAAGAAATTAAAAAATATATGGAAACAAACGAAAATGAAAATACAACAATCCAAACGCTTTGGGACGCAGCGAAGGCAGTCCTGAGAGGAAAATACATTGCAATCCAGGCCTATCTCAAGAAACAAGAAAAATCCCAAATACAAAATCTAACAGCACACCTAAAGGAACTAGAAGCAGAACAGCAAAGGCAGCCTAAACCCAGCAGAAGAAGAGAAATAATAAAGATCAGAGCAGAAATAAACAATATAGAATCTAAAAAAACTGTAGAGCAGATCAACGAAACCAAGAGTTGGTTTTTTGAAAAAATAAACAAAATTGACAAACCTCTAGCCAGGCTTCTCAAAAAGAAAAGGGACATGACCCAAATAGATAAAATCATGAATGAAAATGGAATTATTACAACCAATCCCTCAGAGATACAAACAATTATCAGGGAATACTATGAAAAATTATATGCCAACAAATTGGACAACCTGGAAGAAATGGACAAATTCCTGAACACCCACACTCTTCCAAAACTCAATCAGGAGGAAATAGCTTGAACAGACCCATAACCAGCGAAGAAATTGAATCGGTTATCAAAAATCTTCCAACAAATAAGAGTACAGGACCAGATGACTTCCCAGGGGAGTTCTACCAGACGTTTAAAGCAGAGATAATACCTATCCTTCTCAAGCTATTCCAAGAAATAGAAAGAGAAGGAAAACTTCCAGACTCATTCTATGAAGCCAGTATTACTTTGATTCCTAAACCAGACAGAGACCCAGTAAAAGAGAACTACAGGCCAATATCCCTGATGAATATGGATGCCAAAATTCTCAATAAGATACTAGCAAATCGAATTCAACAGCATATAAAAAGAATTATTCACCATGATCAAGTGGGATTCATTCCTGGGATGCAGGGCTGGTTCAACATTCGCAAATCATTCAACGTGATACATCACGTTAACAAAAAAAAAGAGAAGAACCATATGATCCTGTCAATCGATGCAGAAAAGGCCTTTGACAAAATCCAGCACCCTTTCTTAATAAAAACCCTTGAGAAAGTCGGGATAGAAGGAACATACTTAAAGATCATAAAAGCCATTTATGAAAAGCCCACAGCTAACATCATCCTCAACGGGGAAAAACTGAGAGCTTTTTCCCTGAGATCAGGAACACGACAGGGATGCCCACTCTCACCGCTGTTGTTCAACATAGTGCTGGAAGTTCTAGCATCAGCAATCAGACAACAAAAGGAAATCAAAGGCATCAAAATTGGCAAAGATGAAGTCAAGCTTTCGCTTTTTGCAGATGACATGATATTATACATGGAAAATCCGATAGACTCCACCAGAAGTCTGCTAGAACTGATACATGAATTCAGCAAAGTTGCAGGATACAAAATCAATGTACAGAAATCAGTTGCATTCTTATACACTAACAATGAAGCAACAGAAAGACAAAGAAACTGATCCCATTCACAATTGCACCAAGAAGCATAAAATACCTAGGAATAAATCTAACCAAAGATGTAAAGGATCTGTATGCTGAAAACTATAGAAAGCTTATGAAGGTAATTGAAGAAGATTTAAAGAAATGGAAAGACATTCCCTGCTCATGGATTGGAAAAATAAATATTGTCAAAATGTCAATACTACCCAAAGCTATCTACACATTCAATGCAATCCCAATCAAAATTGCACCAGCATTCTTCTCGAAACTAGAACAAGCAATCCTAAAATTCATATGGAATCACAAAAGGCCCCGAATAGCCAAAGTAATTTTGAAGAAGAAGACCAAAGCAGGAGGCATCACAATCCCAGACTTTAGCCTCTACTACAAAGCTGTCATCATCAAGACAGCATGGTATTGGCACAAAAACAGACACACAGACCAATGGAATGGAATAGAAACCCCAGAGCTAGACCCACAAATGTATGGCCAACTCATCTTTGACAAAGCAGGAAAGAACATCCAATGGAAAAAAGACAGCCTCTTTAACAAATGGTGCTGGGAGAACTGGACAGCAACATGCAGAAGGTTGAAACTAGACTACTTTCTCACATTATTTACAAAAATAAACTCAAAATGGATAAAGGACCTGAATGTGAGACCGGAAACCATCAAAACCTTAGAGGAGAAAGCAGGAAAAGACCTCTCTGACCTCAGCCGTAGCAATCTCTTACTCGACACATCCCCAAAGGCAAGGGAATTAAAAGCAAAAGTGAATTACTGGGACCTTATGAAGATAAAAAGCTTCTGCACAGCAAAGGAAACAACAAACAAAACTAAAAGGCAACCAACGGAATGGGAAAAGATATTTGCAAGTGACATATCAGACAAAGGGCTAGTATCTAAAATCTTATAAAGAGCTCACCAAACTCCACACCCGAAAAACAAATAACCCAGTGAAGAAATGGGCAGAAAACATGAATAGACACTTCTCTAAAGAAAACATCCAGGAGCGCCTGGGTGGCGCAGTCGGCTGGGTGTCCGACTTCAGCCAGGTCACGATCTCGCGGTCCGGGAGTTTGAGCCCCGCGTCAGGCTCTGGGCTGATGGCTCAGAGCCTGGAGCTTGTTTCCGATTCTGTGTCTCCCTCTCTCTCTGCCCCTCCCCCGTTCATGCTCTGTCTCTGTCCCAAAAATAAACGTTGGGAAAAAAAATTGAAAAAAAAAAAAAAAGAAAACATCCAGATGGCCAACAGGCACATGAAAAGATGTTCAGCGTCGCTCCTTATCAGGGAAATACAAATCAAAACCACACTCAGGTATCACCTCACGCCAGTCAGAGTGGCCAAAATGAACAAAGCAGGAGACTATAGATGCTGGAGAGGATGTGGACAAACGGGAACCCTCTTGCACTGTTGGTGGGAATGCAAATTGGTGCAGCCGCTCTGGAAAGCAGTGTGGAGGTTCCTCAAAAAATTAAAATTAGACCTACCCTATGACCCAGCAATAGCACTGCTAGGAATTTATCCAAGGGATACAGGAGTACTGATGCATAGGGGCACTTGTACCCCAATGTTCATAGCAGCACTGTCAACAATAGCCAAATTATGGAAAGAGCCTAAATGTCCATCAACTGATGAATGGATAAAGAAATTGTGGTATATATACACAATGGAATACTACGTGGCAATGAGAAAAAATGAAATATGGCCTTTTGTAGCAACGTGGATGGAACTGGAGAGTGTTACGCTAAGTGAAATAAGCCATACAGAGAAAGACAGATACCATATGGTTTCACTCTTATGTGGATCCTGAGAAACTTAACAGGAACCCATGGGGGAGGGGAAGGGAAAAAAAAAAAGAGGTTAGAGTGGGAGAGAGCCAAAGCATAAGAGACTGTTAAAAACTGAGAACTGAGGGTTAATGGGGGGTGGGAGGGAGGGGAGGGTGGGTGATGGGTATTGAGGAGGGCACCTTTTGGGATGAGCACTGGGTGTTGTATGGAAACCAATTTGTCAATAAATTTCATATATTTAAAAAAAAAACAAAAAAACAAAATAAACTGCAAAATAGGAAAAAAAATAACAATACATTCAACACAACCCACACTCAACAAATACACCAAACTCATACCACTTACACACATATAAGAAACAGTACATACCACATACATACCACAGAGACTGTACCTACTCACCACACACACAACACAAACCAGAAACACCAGAAACCACACCACAAAACACAAATGAAATACATACTATGGAGACAGCCACCATGATCATGCAGATGCCATACTCAATGTACACACTACACACAACACACGTATGCCAAACTTATACCCCATATATAAAATACACACAACAGACGTGTACTACACACTCTACACCCAGACCACATGTTTACCACACACACACAAACTACACATACAGCACACACAGTTAATATACATACTATACAGAAGCCTGTCACAAAACACAGCCCCTATACAGACATCAGAGACATACTACCCATCTTCCACTCTCTTATGTACACTACACAAACAGCACTCACAAACCACACATATACAACACTCATATAAGGATGATACATGCCCCAAACACAACATAGCTACACTATTAATAGACAACACATGTATGGCACACATGCACACCACACACACAAAGACCTATAACAATGCACACACTACCTATATGTCACTCATATAAGTAACATTGCACATACAGCACATAGTCCACACACTGCACACTAATCACACATAGATGTCACAACCACATGCAACAGATGCAACAGACACACTGCACATATACCATACGTACACATGCAAACAACACGTATGTACCACGTACAAAAAGGCCAAACATACACTGCATTCTCACCATATAAACACACTTTCACAACACACAGAATACATACATTACACAACGGAGACCATATTTCAGAAACATGCCCCCACACACAAGATATTCAACACTTACACCATACACACCACATACAGCACCATTTCAACACATACATGTTATAACTGTACCACACACACATACCTCACATGCACCAATCCTTTCCATACAGATACCACACACACCATATATACCACATATACACACCACACATAAGCCACACACATGACATACAAACCACACTCACCACACGCAGCATACATATTCCACACAAACTTCCACATGTATTTGCTACAAACAACACATAACCACACAAACACCACACATACATCACTGGCCACCACACATACACCATGCATATATTACCCACATGTACTACCCACAACACACAAAATGTACATACACCACACAGTCACCATACATACCACACTCACCACACATGCAACACATAGACATACAAAACATAGAAAATTTGTAACCAAAACATACTACACACACAGATTGCATGCAGATACCTCATAAACACCACAAAGACCACACATGTCACATACACCACACACCACACATACACCACACACCACACATACACCACACACACAACACCTGATATGCCACACATTAGCCACTTAAGCCTTACACATATGTGAAAAGCTAACCCCACATGTATCTCACAAATACTACACATACCACAATCAATCCATACACACAGCACATATGCATCATGCCTATATTATACACATACTACACATACACAAATACGCATACCACAGAACCCATAGAGCATATGGAAATGATACGCTCAACACACACAGCACCACCACACAATGCATACCACATATATTCAGGCACTAACCACACATGTAATGCACATACATCACACTCCACAGCCTCACACCACAAAAACACCACAGCTATCACAAAAATATGAAGCAAACACAGACATCAGATATACATCACACTCATATGACACACAAAACTACACACACAAATCTGTCACACTCACAACACACATACAGCACACACACTAAACACACATACCACACATACAACACAAACTGACACACACCATGCTACAAATATACCAGTGACACACACAAAACAGATATTCCACAGACTCCTCAAATATAGCACTTAAACAAACACAAGTAGAAACAAAGGAAAAAGGCATACACTGACACCACACACATACCTCACATACACACAGAACACTCAAATAACAAACTCCACACATGATTCATACATACCACAATATACTGCAAATCATACCACACATACACCCACACATAGGCATAACACACATACACTGCACACACAGAGACAACCCAAATTTAATGCACACATATCATACTTACACCACACAAACACAACACCAAATACACACCATGCACACACAGCACAAGACCCTTCACACACCATACCACTTCACTCCACCCCACCACTCACATGCTGTAAACCACCAGAAATATATTTTACACACATCACAAATAACACACAAAAACACCACCCAAAAATCGCATATATACCGCACACTTCACATAAGCTACACATACACCACCTACACCCAATACCCACACCACTCATATGTTGCACATAAAAGACACATACACATCATGTGATGTCACTTATACTAAACACAAAGTACATAGACAACACATAAAATACATAAATTACACATAACCATAATACATACATCACACCACACATGCACCACAAATATATGCACATACACCACAGACACTCCGTATATATCCCCCCACACATCACAAATGCACTGCTCATACGATACTACATTCCATAGAAAAACACATACACCACACACACACCAAACATATACCTAACCTACATCACATAGATACCCCCCCACACACACCACATACATGCCATATCCACCTTTCATATCAAACATATATCACATAAACCCACAATGATATTACACAAACTTTCACTCATACCTACCATGCATACAACACACACAGGCATACTATACATACACCAGAAACACACCAATGTACACCACACACATACTGTATATTATACCACAACATCAACAATCATAACACATTCTCACTGGGTACATTGCACACAGAAGACATATACAACACATACCACATATATACCAAACATTTACAAGATATATAACACACAAACACCACCTATACACACCAAAAGCACACCACCCATATACTATACACAATTCAGAGCAGCAAATTGGTATAACAAACATCAACACCACACATGACCACACACAATATGTATGACACACACACCATACTTATACCACACACATAACACATACAACAAACACCAAACACAATATGCATGCCACCTAAATACCACATAAACACACACTACACATGGAAAAAAGCACACCAGAGATATGCCATAATCACAACTCATATACCTTATATACATCACACATGAACCCACATAAACCATTTGTGTACTGCTGACATGCCACACACAACCCACACACACCACACAAATACCATAACCACACACACCCCACACATATCATACATAAAACACTCTTCGTACAACCATTCCAAACAGATACCACACACACGACGCACATCCAAAAAACAGGCACAAACCACACATATTCCGAATAAGAGATATCACACTGACACACCGCACATACATCACACAACAACCACATTCAGAACATTTACTCTGCACATACATCATACCCAAAAACCTTACCACACATGTACTTATACCTATACACACCACACATATCACATATACACCACACCTACATTTCACGCATAAACATTCCACACACACACACAACAGGAGAACCCTTACACCATGGACATACCACACACATACCACATAGTCTGCTTTCACACGACACACACCAAAAATATACCAAACGCACACCCTGCTTATATACAACAAACCACCACACATACACTACACATACAGCGCATATCATACCAGCACCATATGTACAGCACACATATGCCACAAACACACACAAATACATTAATACTCAAATATAACACACACCACACAGAGATACCACAAACACACCACATATTCACCACAAAATAACCACACACTAACAGCATTCACAAACATACACTCACCACACAATAACCACATATTTACATAGATCCACACACATACACCACACATGCCACACAACACCATGCACACAAACCATACATACACCAGAAACACATCAACACTATTCCATACACACTCCACAGATACACAAATCCCTCAACACACATACAACACACACATCCCACACATATACCACACACGCATACACACACACATACACAGTGTATATATACCACAGACCCCATACAGCACATATACATCCCACATACACCACACGTAACCACTCATTCTAAACACAGACACACACACCAGATTCACATCAGACACACACCAAACATACACACATGCCAAACATATGCCACACTCCACAAACATATCCTGCAAACACACACCCACGCCCACACCACACAGAAGGCACATACAAGATATATACACCCTACACAACTACAAGTACCACACTTCCATAAGACAAATATACCACACATAACTACCACATGCAAAATAATATACAAGAAATCCAGCTCTGCCACATCACCCATATACTACAAACACACCCCATCTACGATTCACAGACCACACCTGTAATACACACACACAAATACATGACACATGCACAACACAAACCCCACACATAAAATTACAATACCCACAACCCAACCCACACTCAACAAATACACCATACACACACCACTTACCACACATCAGATAAAACACAACATATATACTACAGATACTGTACCTACTCATCACACACACCCAACATAAACCAGAAACACCACAAAACACAAATCAAACATATACCACGGAGACAACCACCATGATCACACAGATGCCACACTCAATGCACACACACACTACATACAACATACATATGCCAAATATATAACATACAGCAGACATATACTACACCCTCCGCACCCAGACCATATGTTTACCACACACACAAACTATACATAAACCACACACTGTTAATATATATATACTACACAAACACAAAGCCTGCCAGAAAACACAGCCCCCCCACAAACACCACAGACCCACTCCCAGTACCCATATTCCACACACATATGTACAACACACAAACACTACTCAGACACCACACATAACACTCACACAGATGATACGTGCCCCAAACACAACATAGCTATACTATTCATACATAACACATGTATAACACACTTGCACAGCACACACAAATAGAAGTATAAAAACACAATGCCACATATAAGTCACACACACAACCTGAACCTATGCACCATGTTACACTGCACATACTGCACAATGACACTCTACACACACAGCACACAAACCACACATAGACAACACACCCACATAAAACATATGCCACACACACTGCACATACACACAGCACACACAAAACACACATATATTCTGTGCACATATAAGTCAAGCATACACCATGCACACAGCACATACAATACACTTTGACCACACTCATCACATATACATTAAACATACATGAGACATATTGTAGAAACAGACACCACACCACAAAAGACGTGCAACACTTACATGATACACACCACATGCACTACAATTTCAACACATACATGTTACACATATACCACACACATACCTCACATGCAACAATCCTTTCCATACAGACACCACACACACCGCATATACCACATACACACCAAACATAAACCACACACATGACAAACCATTCTCACCACACACAGCACACATGGTCTACACAAACTTCCACATGTAACTGCCATACATAAACAACACATATCACAGAAACACCACACATACACCACATGGACACCACACATATACCATGTCTGTATTACCCACATGCACCATAAACAACACACAAAATGTACATACACTGCACACTCATCATACATGCCACACTCACACACAACACCTAGAAGACACACAGGAAACATCACACATTCACTGCACCCATGTGTATACCACACAAAAAACATAGACCAGCTATTAACCAAAAATAGACTACACACACAAATAGCATGCATATACCTCATATACCCAACAAAGTCCGCACATGTCACACTCACCACACACACAACACACATATACCTGATACGTGCCACACATTCACCACTCAAACTCTACACACACATGACAGGCCAACAACAAATGTATCTCACAAATACCTCACATACCACACTCACTCCACACACACACCACACACACATAACACAAGCACCATGCCTATATTACACACACAGTATCCACAAATACACCCAGCACACAACCCATAATGCACTCACCACAAACGCCACCCACACACAATACATACCACACATACACAAGTACCAACTACATATATAACACACATATAATACACACACTCCACACATACACCACATAAACACTACACCTATTGCAAAAATGCCAAACACACATACTGTACAGTTCATACACATAATATACACCACACAAAACCACACCCCATATAGTATACACATAAACACATATAACACACACAAAATAGATGACACATAATACACATAAGCACAAATAAGTCATAATCTACACCACACAAAAACACACCTATGTCTCTTACACTAATAGCAAACATACAGCACACACACCAAAGACACACAACACATATAACACACATACACTCACACACCATACCACACACACACCATACCACAAATATACCAGGAACACACACAAAACTGATACTCCACAGACTCCTCACATATAATACACACACAACACATGTAGAACCAAAGGTAAAGCACAGCACAGATCTACCAACAGACAACATACACCACACACAAACATCACAAAAACACCATATATATACCACATACACAACACAGATATAACATGCCCATGCAATACATGAACACACACAACACACAAATTATAAACGGCATGAATATACCACACACACTACCAGCCACAAACACACAAACACCAGACATATCTGAAAAATACACTGCACATGTCCACTCATACAATACACTCAAAACAGTTCTAACACATATACACACACACTCTGCATTAGCACACACATCACACACCACATTAGCCGCACAAAGACTACATACACACATATCACACATACACAATGCACAACATACATACATTACACACACCACATATACACTGCATACTCACCATGCATATACCACAAACATATCCAACACAGATCATACATGCCCCACACACCCACAGTAATACCCCTTCAAACAGTATTACCACACTCAATACATATACACCACACACCAAACATATACCACATATACAGAAGACCATTGCCGTTTCCTCCACACATAAACTATGCATATACCACAAACTTTGCACTTACAGACATAAACATGACACACAATCCACACAACTACACCACACCTGTGCCACTTAGCACACACATACTACAAACACATACCTCACATAACACATTACCAAATGCATCACATATACACCACATACACACTGCACAGTTATCTTCCACAATTTACTACACACATACAACACACACACAGAAATACATCCCACACATATACCACACAAATACACTCCACATACACACCATACACACACCACACACACCACACACACCACACTGATATTACACAAACTCGACCCATATGCCACACCACAAAACCACAGATGCACCACTGACAAAAAAAGTCATAGACCACAAATGATCATATATTACATGTGGAGTATGCAAAAATGACACATAAATCACAATCTCAACACATATATCACACTTTCCACACAAAAACACATACACCACCTATAAACCACTGACACACATAAAGAACAGACAAATGCACTAAACCACAACCACTACAAATGTCTACACACACACCACACATGTACCCCCTGACACACACCACAGACACCACACACACCTTGTGGTTACCTTCCTGAAACTGCATTGCTCAAGGTCTTTCCTGAAGCCTTTCACATACATATGAGTGGAAATTTGTTGAAACATTCTTTATTACTGTTTGTTGGGAAAGCTAGTATGGCAGAAGTGTAGTCTCATCACTTGAACATAACTAGATAACTAGCAAATCATTCTAAATACCCTGGAAATCAACTTGAAGACTGGCAGAACAAAGACCACAACTACAGGGACAGAATAAGCCACATCAAAAAACTACGGTAGAAAGAGCAGAGAGGTGGTTTAGGGAGAAATAGATCAATGGTGCCACAGAGGAGAGGGAGCCTTCATTGGGGAAAAGGGTGAGAGGGAGAGGAGTACACAGAACACAAAGTGAACATTTCCCCAAAGAACCATGAAAAGATGCTCATCACTCCTCATCAGGGAAATACAAAACAAAACTATGAGATATCACCTCACACCTATCAGAAGGGCTAAAATTGATAACAAACAACAGGTGTTGGCAAGGATGTGGAGAAAGGGCAACCTTCTTACACTGTTGGTGAGAATGCAACTGGTGTAGCCACTCTGGAAAACAGTACGAAGTCTCCTTAACTGTTAAAAGTAGGACTACCATGGGACACCTGGGTGACTCAGTTATGTGTCTGACTCTTGATATCTGCTCAAGTCAGGATCTCAGAATCATGGGACTGAGCCCTTGTTGGGCTCTGAACTGGCAGTGTGGAGTTTGCTTGGGATACTCTCTCTCTCTCTCTCTGCTCCTGTCCCCTCTCTCTGTCTCAAACAAATTAATTCATTTAAAAGAATTAACCTTTAAAAAGTAGAACCACTCTATGATTCAGCAATTGCACTATTAGGTATTTACCCAAAGGCTACAAAAATACCAATTCAAAGGGATACACACACCTGATATTTTTAGCAACATTATGAACAATAGCCAGTTATGGAAAGGGCTTAAATGTCAATTGACTGATGAATGGATAAAGATGTGGTATCTATCTATATATCTATATATCATCTATATATCTATATATTTATATCTATATATCTATCTATAGGTAGACAGATACAATGGAATATTACTTATCCATGAAAGTGAATGAAATCTTGTCCTTTGCAATGATGTGGTTGCAGCTAGAGAGTATTATACAAAACAAAGTCAACCAAATACCATATGATTTCACTCATAAGTGGAATGTAAGAAACAAAACAAATGATCATGGGGGGGATAAGAGAGTGTCAAACCAGAAAATGTAGTCTTTACTACAGAGAACAAACTGGTGGTTAACAGAGGGGAGATGGGTGGGAATGGATTATATAAGGGATGGGGATTAAAGAGTACACTTTGTGATATGCACTGGGTGTTTTATGGAAGGGTAGAATTACTGAATTCTACACCTGAAACTAATATTACACTGTTAATTAACTGGAATTTGAATAAAAACTTTAACTAATATTCTCTATTAGTGACAAACATACACCACACCCCTCAAACATATCCTGTAAACACACACCCTTGCTGCACAGAAAGCACCTAAACATAAACACATCACACAAAACTACACATATCAAAATTCCATAAGAAAAATATACCACACAAATCTACCACATGCAAATCAACACACAACACATACACTACTGCCACATCTCCCATATATCTCCCAGACAACCCACATATCATTTACAGACCACACATGTAATGCACACACACACAAAACACATACATGACACATGCACTACACAACACCCACACATAAAATAACAATACATGCAACACAACCCACACTCAACAGATACACCACACATACCCCACTTACACACACATCACACACAAATGTACCACATACACACCACAAAGACTGTACCTACTCACCAGACACATACAACACAAACCAGAAACACCAGAAACAACACCACAAAACACAAATCAAATACATACCATGGAAACAACTTCCATGATCATGCAGATGCCACAAACAATATACACACACACTACACAACACACATATGCCAAATGTACACCCCATATAACAAATGCACAACAGACATACTATACCCTACATGTTTACCACACAAACTATACATATAGCACACACAGTTAATATATATACTCCACAAACACAAAGCCTGCCGTAATCACAGCCCCCACAGAGACATCAGAGGCACACTACCCATATTCCACTCACATTCATACACCACAGACACCAGTCACAAACCACACATATACATCACTCACACACAGATGACACATGCCCCAAACACAACGTTGTTACACTATTCATACATAGCACATGTATGACACACATACACACCACACACACGTAGACCTGTAACAACACACACTACATGTATGTCACTCATAAAAGTAATGTTGCACATACAGCATACATATACTCCACACACTGCACAAAAACCACACATAGACAACACAACCACATGCAATACATGCAACACACACACCACACAGATACCACACATACAACCCACAGAAAGAGACATATACCATGCACAAATAGGCTAAATGTAGACTGCACATACCCCATAGACATACTTTCACAACACATAGCACATATACATTACACAAAGGAGACCAATAGTTCAGAAACAAGCTATTCAACACACACAAGCTATTCAACACATACACCACACACAGCACATACAGCACAATTTTAATACACACATGTTACATATATACTGCACACACACACCTCACATGCACAAATCGTTACCATACCGATGTCACACATACCTCGTAAGTCACATACACACACCACACATGACATAAAACCACACTCACCATGCACAGCACACCTATTCCACACAAACTTCCACAGGTATTTTCCACAAACAACACGTAACCACACAAACACCACACATACACCACATAGACACTACACATCCCACACCATGCACGTATTATCCACATGCACCACCCACAGCACCCAAAATGTACATACACCACAAACTTACCATACACACCACACTCACAACACACACAACACATAGACATACAAAAACCTCACACAAACACTGCACCCTGGTATATACCACACAAAATATAGACTAGTATCCAAAAATATACTACACACACACAGATTGCATGCACACACCTCATATACACCCCCAAAGACCACATGTCACACACATCACACACAAAACATGCATACACTACACACATAACACACTTATAACTGATACATATCACACGTTGGCCACTTAAACACTACACATATGTGAAGGCCAGCCCCACATGTATCTCACAAATATCACACATACCACAATCAATCCATATAGATACACACACATAACACTTGCACCATGCCTGTATTACACACACACACACAAACACATGCCATAGAACCCATACAGTACATGCAAATAATACACTCACCACACTCACCACCCCCACACAGTGTATACCACAAAAACCCAAGAAATAACCACACATATAACAAACATACATCACATACATTCCACACCCACAAACCATGAAAACACCACAGTTATCACAAAAATATCAAGGAAGCACACACACCAGAGATACACCACACACATAACATATGACACAAAACACACACACATTTCTCACATTCACACTGTACATAGAGCACACACACACTAAAGACACATACCACATACACAAAACAAACACACACATCACGCCAAAAATATGCCAGCAACACACAAAAAACCCAGATGTTGCACAGACTCCTCACTTATAACACACAAACACCACAAGTAGAAACAAAGGAAAATGACACACACTCACATCACACATATACCAAACATATGCCACACATACCTCACATACTTACACATTGAACATCCAACTCAGAAACTCCATACATACTTCATACACACAACACATTTACCACAACACATACCATATGTATACCCACACATCACAGACATAGAACATATTATACTGCACACAGAGGGACAACCCATATTCACTGCACACACACCACACTTTCACCACAGAAACACACCCCACATACTATGCATACCACAAGATACTTGACAGCCCACACATATACCACTTCCATTCCACCCCACCACCCATATGCTGCATATCAGTACTAATGTATATGACACACATCACAAATAAAACACACAAACACCACACAGATTGCACATATACCACACACTACATATAAATGACACACACACCACCTATGCATGACACCCACACCACTCATGTTCTGTACATAAAGGACAAAGTGTGTCATGTCACCTCTATTAAACACACAAAGTACATACACGACAAACATAAAACACATAAATTACACACACACAATACATACATCACTCCACACATACACCACAAATATACAACATGCACACCACACACACCACAGACACTCCATATATACACACACACCCAACACATGCACTGCCCATACAATACATAGGTTACAAAGAAACATACATAAACCACACCCACACCATACATATACCTCGCCTACGTCACATAGCACACACACAAACCACTCATAGATGCCACACCCAGCTCACTTATTAAACATACATCACTTATACACCACACATATATTCCACACACTCTCACTCATACCACACATACAGCACACAAGAAGGTATAGAATACATACACTAGAAACACACGAATGTATTCCAAAAACATACTCCACAATATACAACACACTCATCAATCAGAACACATTGTCACAGGAAACATAGCACACATAGCACCTATACAACACACATACCTCATATATGCCAGTCATGAGATATATAACACACAAACCACCTATGCACACTAAATACACACCACACATATACTGTACACAATTCACACCAGCAAATTGGTACAACAAACATCAACACCACACATAACCCCACACAATGCATATGGCAGACACAAACCCACACACACACCACATGTATGCTACACTTATAAACAACACACACAAACACACAAACACCACACACATGTGCCACACAGATACCACATAAACACACACTATATATAGAAAAGAAGCACAACAGTTATACCATAATCACAACACATATACCGTATATATAGCATATGTGAACCCATATAAACCACCTATATACCGCAAACACACCACACACACTCCACCATGCCACACAAATACCATAACCACACAGAGACCGCACTTATACCACAAATATCATACATACAAAATACACAAAAACACTTATCTCACAACCACTCCAGATACCACACACACCACACACATACAAAATATACCCATACACACCACACACACCAAACGAGATATCAACACAGACACACCACACATGTCACACAACAGCCACACAGAGTACTCACTGCATGTACAACACACTCAATAACTTTACCACACACCTAACACACACCACACATATCATACATATATCTAGACATACCACACACTTCACACATACACCATGCATACATTTCACACATAAACACTCCACACACATCACCGAAAGAAAAACCTTACACCATGCACATACCACAAACACACCAGTCTGCCCTCACACAACACAGCAAAAAATAACACACACCCTTTTATATACCACAACCCACCATACATGTACTACACACACAGCACATATTACACCTTCACCACATGTACAGCACACATATGCCACACACACACATACACACACACTCTTCACAGACCTCAAATACAAACCACTTATACCACATACAGATAGAAAATTACACCACATATTCACCAAACAATAACCATATTTTTATGACATTCACACATACACATGCACACACATAAACACACTGCACATTAACGCCATATTTACGTAGAACTACACACAGACACTACACATGCAACACACACACAGTGCACACAACCTCTAATACAGCATAAACACACTAACACTATTCCACACACACTTCACAGATATAGCACACTCTCAACACACATACAACACATGCACACACCACACATATACCACGCACATGCACACCCACATACACACACACACTGTACATGCCACATATGCCCTATACAGCACATATACATCCCACATATACCACTCATAAACACTCATTCCAAACAGACACACACACTGCATTCACATCAGACACACACCACACATACTTACATATGTGCCAATATACAATACACATCTCAAACATATCTTGCAAACACACACACAGAACATGAACAATAAAAACACCACACACAACTATATGTACCACATTTCCATAAGAAAAATACATCACACACATCTACCACATGCAAAACAACACATAATACATACAGCCTTGCCACCACCCATATAGCACACACACAACCCATATATCATTCAGACTACAACTGTAATACACACAAAATACATACACGACACATGCACTACACAAACCCCACACATAAAATAACAATACATTCTCCCAAAGGGAACCAGTTCCTGCCAGGGAAATTGCTCGCTCCGCGCAAACACCCAACTCTGTGTTTCTGTGGAGCCAAACCTCCGGCAGCGGATCTGACTCCCTCCCGCTGCCACAGGGCCCCTCCTGAAGTGGATCACCTAAGGAGAAGCGAGATAAGCCTGCCCCCCCCTGCCGCCGTCCACCTTGCCTTCCCACCCCAGCGAATACGCCAGATCCCCAGCATCAGAAGCCTGGCAGTGTGCAAGTAGCCCAGACGGGCCACGCCACCCCACAGTGAATCCCGCCCCTAGGAGAGGGGAAGAGAAGGCACACACCAGTCTGACTGTGGCCCCAGCGGTGGGCTGGGGGTAGACATCAGGACTGACTGCGGCCCCGCCCACCAACTCCAGTTATACACCACAGCACAGGGGAAGTGCCCTGCAGGTCCTCACCACGCCAGGGACTATCCAAAATGACCAAGCGGAAGAATTCCCCTCAGAAGAATCTCCAGGAAATAACAACAGCTAATGAGCTGATCAAAAAGGATTTAAATAATATAACAGAAAGTGAATTTAGAATAATAGTCATAAAATTAATCGCTGGGCTGGAAAACAGTATACAGGACAGCAGAGAATCTCTTGCTACAGAGATCAAGGGACTAAGGAACAGTCACGAGGAGCTGAAAAACGCTTTAAAGGAAATGCAAAACAAAATGCAAACCACCACGGCTCGGATGGAAGAGGCAGAGGAGAGAATAGGTGAACTAGAAGATAAAGTTATGGAAGCTGAGAAAAGAGAGATAAAAAAATCCAGGAGTATGAGGGGAAAATTAGAGAACTAAGTGATACACTAAAAAGAAATAATATATGCATAATTGGTATCCCAGAGGAGGAAGAGAGAGGGAAAGATGCTGAAGGGGTACGTGAAGAAATAATAGCTGAGAACTTCCCTGAACTGGGGAAGGAAAAAGGCATTGAAATCCAAGAGGCACAGAGAACTCCCTTCAGACGTAACTTGAATCGATCTTCTGCACGACATATCATAGTGAAACTGGCAAAATACAAGGATAAAGAGAAAATTCTGAAAGCAGCAAGGGGTAAACGTGCCCTCACATATAAAGGGAGACTTATAAGACTCGTGACTGATCTCTCTTTTGAAACTTGGCAGGCCAGAAAAAATTGGCACGAGATTTTCAGGGTGCTAGACAGCAAAAATATGCAGCCGAGAATCCTTTATCCAGCAAGTCTGTCATTTAGAATAGAAGGAGAGATAAAGGTCTTCCCAAACAAACAAAAACTGAAGGAATTTGTCACCACTAAACCAGCCCTACAAGAGATCCTAAGGGGGACCCTGTGAGACAAAGTACCAGAGACATCACTACAAGCATAAAACATACAGACATCACAATGACTCTAAACCCGTATCTTTCTATAATAACACTGAATGTAAATGGATTAAATGCGCCAACCAAAAGACATAGGGTATCAGAATGGATAAAAAAACAAGACCCATCTATTTGCTGTCTACAAGAGACTCATTTTAGACCTGAGGACACCTTTAGATTCAGAGTGAGGGGATGGAGAACTATTTATCATGCTACTGGAAGCCAGAAGAAAGCTTCAGTAGCCATACTTATATCAGACAAACTAGACTTTAAATTAAAGGCTGTAACAAGAGATGAAGAAGGACATTATATAATAGTTACAGGGTCTATCCATCAGGAAGAGCTAACAATTATAAATGTCTATGCGCCGAATACCGGAGCCCCCAAATATATAAAACAATTACTCATAAACAGAAGCAACCTTATTGATAAGAATGTGGTAATTGCTGGGGACTTTAACACCCCACTTACAGAAATGGATAGATCATCTAGACACACGGTCAATAAAGAAACAAGGGCCCTGAATGAGACACTGGATCAGATGGACTTGACAGATCTATTTAGAACTCTGCATCCCAAAGCAACAGAATATACTTTCTTCTCGAGTGCACATGGAACATTCTCCAAGATAGATCATATACTGGGTCACAAAACAGCCCTTCATAAGTTTACAAGAATTGAAATTATACCATGCATACTTTCAGACCACAATGCTATGAAGCTTGAAATCAACCACAGGAAAAAGTCTGGAAAACCTCCAAAAGCATGGAGGTTAAAGAACACCCTACTAACGAATGAGTGGGTCAACCAGGCAATTAGAGAAGAAATTAAAAAATATATGGAAACAAACGAAAATGAAAATACAACAATCCAAACGCTTTGGGACGCAGCGAAGGCAGTCCTGAGAGGAAAATACATTGCAATCCAGGCCTATCTCAAGAAACAAGAAAAATCCCAAATACAAAATCTAACAGCACACCTAAAGGAACTAGAAGCAGAACAGCAAAGGCAGCCTAAACCCAGCAGAAGAAGAGAAATAATAAAGATCAGAGCAGAAATAAACAATATAGAATCTAAAAAAACTGTAGAGCAGATCAACGAAACCAAGAGTTGGTTTTTTGAAAAAATAAACAAAATTGACAAACCTCTAGCCAGGCTTCTCAAAAAGAAAAGGGACATGACCCAAATAGATAAAATCATGAATGAAAATGGAATTATTACAACCAATCCCTCAGAGATACAAACAATTATCAGGGAATACTATGAAAAATTATATGCCAACAAATTGGACAACCTGGAAGAAATGGACAAATTCCTGAACACCCACACTCTTCCAAAACTCAATCAGGAGGAAATAGCTTGAACAGACCCATAACCAGCGAAGAAATTGAATCGGTTATCAAAAATCTTCCAACAAATAAGAGTACAGGACCAGATGACTTCCCAGGGGAGTTCTACCAGACGTTTAAAGCAGAGATAATACCTATCCTTCTCAAGCTATTCCAAGAAATAGAAAGAGAAGGAAAACTTCCAGACTCATTCTATGAAGCCAGTATTACTTTGATTCCTAAACCAGACAGAGACCCAGTAAAAGAGAACTACAGGCCAATATCCCTGATGAATATGGATGCCAAAATTCTCAATAAGATACTAGCAAATCGAATTCAACAGCATATAAAAAGAATTATTCACCATGATCAAGTGGGATTCATTCCTGGGATGCAGGGCTGGTTCAACATTCGCAAATCATTCAACGTGATACATCACGTTAACAAAAAAAAAGAGAAGAACCATATGATCCTGTCAATCGATGCAGAAAAGGCCTTTGACAAAATCCAGCACCCTTTCTTAATAAAAACCCTTGAGAAAGTCGGGATAGAAGGAACATACTTAAAGATCATAAAAGCCATTTATGAAAAGCCCACAGCTAACATCATCCTCAACGGGGAAAAACTGAGAGCTTTTTCCCTGAGATCAGGAACACGACAGGGATGCCCACTCTCACCGCTGTTGTTCAACATAGTGCTGGAAGTTCTAGCATCAGCAATCAGACAACAAAAGGAAATCAAAGGCATCAAAATTGGCAAAGATGAAGTCAAGCTTTCGCTTTTTGCAGATGACATGATATTATACATGGAAAATCCGATAGACTCCACCAGAAGTCTGCTAGAACTGATACATGAATTCAGCAAAGTTGCAGGATACAAAATCAATGTACAGAAATCAGTTGCATTCTTATACACTAACAATGAAGCCACAGAAAGACAAAGAAACTGATCCCATTCACAATTGCACCAAGAAGCATAAAATACCTAGGAATAAATCTAACCAAAGATGTAAAGGATCTGTATGCTGAAAACTATAGAAAGCTTATGAAGGTAATTGAAGAAGATTTAAAGAAATGGAAAGACATTCCCTGCTCATGGATTGGAAAAATAAATATTGTCAAAATGTCAATACTACCCAAAGCTATCTACACATTCAATGCAATCCCAATCAAAATTGCACCAGCATTCTTCTCGAAACTAGAACAAGCAATCCTAAAATTCATATGGAATCACAAAAGGCCCCGAATAGCCAAAGTAATTTTGAAGAAGAAGACCAAAGCAGGAGGCATCACAATCCCAGACTTTAGCCTCTACTACAAAGCTGTCATCATCAAGACAGCATGGTATTGGCACAAAAACAGACACACAGACCAATGGAATGGAATAGAAACCCCAGAGCTAGACCCACAAATGTATGGCCAACTCATCTTTGACAAAGCAGGAAAGAACATCCAATGGAAAAAAGACAGCCTCTTTAACAAATGGTGCTGGGAGAACTGGACAGCAACATGCAGAAGGTTGAAACTAGACTACTTTCTCACATTATTTACAAAAATAAACTCAAAATGGATAAAGGACCTGAATGTGAGACCGGAAACCATCAAAACCTTAGAGGAGAAAGCAGGAAAAGACCTCTCTGACCTCAGCCGTAGCAATCTCTTACTCGACACATCCCCAAAGGCAAGGGAATTAAAAGCAAAAGTGAATTACTGGGACCTTATGAAGATAAAAAGCTTCTGCACAGCAAAGGAAACAACAAACAAAACTAAAAGGCAACCAACGGAATGGGAAAAGATATTTGCAAGTGACATATCAGACAAAGGGCTAGTATCTAAAATCTTATAAAGAGCTCACCAAACTCCACACCCGAAAAACAAATAACCCAGTGAAGAAATGGGCAGAAAACATGAATAGACACTTCTCTAAAGAAAACATCCAGGAGCGCCTGGGTGGCGCAGTCGGCTGGGTGTCCGACTTCAGCCAGGTCACGATCTCGCGGTCCGGGAGTTTGAGCCCCGCGTCAGGCTCTGGGCTGATGGCTCAGAGCCTGGAGCTTGTTTCCGATTCTGTGTCTCCCTCTCTCTCTGCCCCTCCCCCGTTCATGCTCTGTCTCTGTCCCAAAAATAAACGTTGGGAAAAAAAATTGAAAAAAAAAAAAAAAGAAAACATCCAGATGGCCAACAGGCACATGAAAAGATGTTCAGCGTCGCTCCTTATCAGGGAAATACAAATCAAAACCACACTCAGGTATCACCTCACGCCAGTCAGAGTGGCCAAAATGAACAAAGCAGGAGACTATAGATGCTGGAGAGGATGTGGACAAACGGGAACCCTCTTGCACTGTTGGTGGGAATGCAAATTGGTGCAGCCGCTCTGGAAAGCAGTGTGGAGGTTCCTCAAAAAATTAAAATTAGACCTACCCTATGACCCAGCAATAGCACTGCTAGGAATTTATCCAAGGGATACAGGAGTACTGATGCATAGGGGCACTTGTACCCCAATGTTCATAGCAGCACTGTCAACAATAGCCAAATTATGGAAAGAGCCTAAATGTCCATCAACTGATGAATGGATAAAGAAATTGTGGTATATATACACAATGGAATACTACGTGGCAATGAGAAAAAATGAAATATGGCCTTTTGTAGCAACGTGGATGGAACTGGAGAGTGTTACGCTAAGTGAAATAAGCCATACAGAGAAAGACAGATACCATATGGTTTCACTCTTATGTGGATCCTGAGAAACTTAACAGGAACCCATGGGGGAGGGGAAGGGAAAAAAAAAAGAGGTTAGAGTGGGAGAGAGCCAAAGCATAAGAGACTGTTAAAAACTGAGAACTGAGGGTTAATGGGGGGTGGGAGGGAGGGGAGGGTGGGTGATGGGTATTGAGGAGGGCACCTTTTGGGATGAGCACTGGGTGTTGTATGGAAACCAATTTGTCAATAAATTTCATATATTTAAAAAAAAAACAAAAAAACAAAATAAACTGCAAAATAGGAAAAAAAATAACAATACATTCAACACAACCCACACTCAACAAATACACCAAACTCATACCACTTACACACATATAAGAAACAGTACATACCACATACATACCACAGAGACTGTACCTACTCACCACACACACAACACAAACCAGAAACACCAGAAACCACACCACAAAACACAAATGAAATACATACTATGGAGACAGCCACCATGATCATGCAGATGCCATACTCAATGTACACACTACACACAACACACGTATGCCAAACTTATACCCCATATATAAAATACACACAACAGACGTGTACTACACACTCTACACCCAGACCACATGTTTACCACACACACACAAACTACACATACAGCACACACAGTTAATATACATACTATACAGAAGCCTGTCACAAAACACAGCCCCTATACAGACATCAGAGACATACTACCCATCTTCCACTCTCTTATGTACACTACACAAACAGCACTCACAAACCACACATATACAACACTCATATAAGGATGATACATGCCCCAAACACAACATAGCTACACTATTAATAGACAACACATGTATGGCACACATGCACACCACACACACAAAGACCTATAACAATGCACACACTACCTATATGTCACTCATATAAGTAACATTGCACATACAGCACATAGTCCACACACTGCACACTAATCACACATAGATGTCACAACCACATGCAACAGATGCAACAGACACACTGCACATATACCATACGTACACATGCAAACAACACGTATGTACCACGTACAAAAAGGCCAAACATACACTGCATTCTCACCATATAAACACACTTTCACAACACACAGAATACATACATTACACAACGGAGACCATATTTCAGAAACATGCCCCCACACACAAGATATTCAACACTTACACCATACACACCACATACAGCACCATTTCAACACATACATGTTATAACTGTACCACACACACATACCTCACATGCACCAATCCTTTCCATACAGATACCACACACACCATATATACCACATATACACACCACACATAAGCCACACACATGACATACAAACCACACTCACCACACGCAGCATACATATTCCACACAAACTTCCACATGTATTTGCTACAAACAACACATAACCACACAAACACCACACATACATCACTGGCCACCACACATACACCATGCATATATTACCCACATGTACTACCCACAACACACAAAATGTACATACACCACACAGTCACCATACATACCACACTCACCACACATGCAACCCATAGACATACAAAACATAGAAAATTTGTAACCAAAACATACTACACACACAGATTGCATGCAGATACCTCATAAACACCACAAAGACCACACATGTCACATACACCACACACCACACATACACCACACACCACACATACACCACACACACAACACCTGATATGCCACACATTAGCCACTTAAGCCTTACACATATGTGAAAAGCTAACCCCACATGTATCTCACAAATACTACACATACCACAATCAATCCATACACACAGCACATATGCATCATGCCTATATTATACACATACTACACATACACAAATACGCATACCACAGAACCCATAGAGCATATGGAAATGATACGCTCAACACACACAGCACCACCACACAATGCATACCACATATATTCAGGCACTAACCACACATGTAATGCACATACATCACACTCCACAGCCTCACACCACAAAAACACCACAGCTATCACAAAAATATGAAGCAAACACAGACATCAGATATACATCACACTCATATGACACACAAAACTACACACACAAATCTGTCACACTCACAACACACATACAGCACACACACTAAACACACATACCACACATACAACACAAACTGACACACACCATGCTACAAATATACCAGTGACACACACAAAACAGATATTCCACAGACTCCTCAAATATAGCACTTAAACAAACACAAGTAGAAACAAAGGAAAAAGGCATACACTGACACCACACACATACCTCACATACACACAGAACACTCAAATAACAAACTCCACACATGATTCATACATACCACAATATACTGCAAATCATACCACACATACACCCACACATAGGCATAACACACATACACTGCACACACAGAGACAACCCAAATTTAATGCACACATATCATACTTACACCACACAAACACAACACCAAATACACACCATGCACACACAGCACAAGACCCTTCACACACCATACCACTTCACTCCACCCCACCACTCACATGCTGTAAACCACCAGAAATATATTTTACACACATCACAAATAACACACAAAAACACCACCCAAAAATCGCATATATACCGCACACTTCACATAAGCTACACATACACCACCTACACCCAATACCCACACCACTCATATGTTGCACATAAAAGACACATACACATCATGTGATGTCACTTATACTAAACACAAAGTACATAGACAACACATAAAATACATAAATTACACATAACCATAATACATACATCACACCACACATGCACCACAAATATATGCACATACACCACAGACACTCCGTATATATCCCCCCACACATCACAAATGCACTGCTCATACGATACTACATTCCATAGAAAAACACATACACCACACACACACCAAACATATACCTAACCTACATCACATAGATACCCCCCCACACACACCACATACATGCCATATCCACCTTTCATATCAAACATATATCACATAAACCCACAATGATATTACACAAACTTTCACTCATACCTACCATGCATACAACACACACAGGCATACTATACATACACCAGAAACACACCAATGTACACCACACACATACTGTATATTATACCACAACATCAACAATCATAACACATTCTCACTGGGTACATTGCACACAGAAGACATATACAACACATACCACATATATACCAAACATTTACAAGATATATAACACACAAACACCACCTATACACACCAAAAGCACACCACCCATATACTATACACAATTCAGAGCAGCAAATTGGTATAACAAACATCAACACCACACATGACCACACACAATATGTATGACACACACACCATACTTATACCACACACATAACACATACAACAAACACCAAACACAATATGCATGCCACCTAAATACCACATAAACACACACTACACATGGAAAAAAGCACACCAGAGATATGCCATAATCACAACTCATATACCTTATATACATCACACATGAACCCACATAAACCATTTGTGTACTGCTGACATGCCACACACAACCCACACACACCACACAAATACCATAACCACACACACCCCACACATATCATACATAAAACACTCTTCGTACAACCATTCCAAACAGATACCACACACACGACGCACATCCAAAAAACAGGCACAAACCACACATATTCCGAATAAGAGATATCACACTGACACACCGCACATACATCACACAACAACCACATTCAGAACATTTACTCTGCACATACATCATACCCAAAAACCTTACCACACATGTACTTATACCTATACACACCACACATATCACATATACACCACACCTACATTTCACGCATAAACATTCCACACACACACACAACAGGAGAACCCTTACACCATGGACATACCACACACATACCACATAGTCTGCTTTCACACGACACACACCAAAAATATACCAAACGCACACCCTGCTTATATACAACAAACCACCACACATACACTACACATACAGCGCATATCATACCAGCACCATATGTACAGCACACATATGCCACAAACACACACAAATACATTAATACTCAAATATAACACACACCACACAGAGATACCACAAACACACCACATATTCACCACAAAATAACCACACACTAACAGCATTCACAAACATACACTCACCACACAATAACCACATATTTACATAGATCCACACACATACACCACACATGCCACACAACACCATGCACACAAACCATACATACACCAGAAACACATCAACACTATTCCATACACACTCCACAGATACACAAATCCCTCAACACACATACAACACACACATCCCACACATATACCACACACGCATACACACACACATACACAGTGTATATATACCACAGACCCCATACAGCACATATACATCCCACATACACCACACGTAACCACTCATTCTAAACACAGACACACACACCAGATTCACATCAGACACACACCAAACATACACACATGCCAAACATATGCCACACTCCACAAACATATCCTGCAAACACACACCCACGCCCACACCACACAGAAGGCACATACAAGATATATACACCCTACACAACTACAAGTACCACACTTCCATAAGACAAATATACCACACATAACTACCACATGCAAAATAATATACAAGAAATCCAGCTCTGCCACATCACCCATATACTACAAACACACCCCATCTACGATTCACAGACCACACCTGTAATACACACACACAAATACATGACACATGCACAACACAAACCCCACACATAAAATTACAATACCCACAACCCAACCCACACTCAACAAATACACCATACACACACCACTTACCACACATCAGATAAAACACAACATATATACTACAGATACTGTACCTACTCATCACACACACCCAACATAAACCAGAAACACCACAAAACACAAATCAAACATATACCACGGAGACAACCACCATGATCACACAGATGCCACACTCAATGCACACACACACTACATACAACATACATATGCCAAATATATAACATACAGCAGACATATACTACACCCTCCGCACCCAGACCATATGTTTACCACACACACAAACTATACATAAACCACACACTGTTAATATATATATACTACACAAACACAAAGCCTGCCAGAAAACACAGCCCCCCCACAAACACCACAGACCCACTCCCAGTACCCATATTCCACACACATATGTACAACACACAAACACTACTCAGACACCACACATAACACTCACACAGATGATACGTGCCCCAAACACAACATAGCTATACTATTCATACATAACACATGTATAACACACTTGCACAGCACACACAAATAGAAGTATAAAAACACAATGCCACATATAAGTCACACACACAACCTGAACCTATGCACCATGTTACACTGCACATACTGCACAATGACACTCTACACACACAGCACACAAACCACACATAGACAACACACCCACATAAAACATATGCCACACACACTGCACATACACACAGCACACACAAAACACACATATATTCTGTGCACATATAAGTCAAGCATACACCATGCACACAGCACATACAATACACTTTGACCACACTCATCACATATACATTAAACATACATGAGACATATTGTAGAAACAGACACCACACCACAAAAGACGTGCAACACTTACATGATACACACCACATGCACTACAATTTCAACACATACATGTTACACATATACCACACACATACCTCACATGCAACAATCCTTTCCATACAGACACCACACACACCGCATATACCACATACACACCAAACATAAACCACACACATGACAAACCATTCTCACCACACACAGCACACATGGTCTACACAAACTTCCACATGTAACTGCCATACATAAACAACACATATCACAGAAACACCACACATACACCACATGGACACCACACATATACCATGTCTGTATTACCCACATGCACCATAAACAACACACAAAATGTACATACACTGCACACTCATCATACATGCCACACTCACACACAACACCTAGAAGACACACAGGAAACATCACACATTCACTGCACCCATGTGTATACCACACAAAAAACATAGACCAGCTATTAACCAAAAATAGACTACACACACAAATAGCATGCATATACCTCATATACCCAACAAAGTCCGCACATGTCACACTCACCACACACACAACACACATATACCTGATACGTGCCACACATTCACCACTCAAACTCTACACACACATGACAGGCCAACAACAAATGTATCTCACAAATACCTCACATACCACACTCACTCCACACACACACCACACACACATAACACAAGCACCATGCCTATATTACACACACAGTATCCACAAATACACCCAGCACACAACCCATAATGCACTCACCACAAACGCCACCCACACACAATACATACCACACATACACAAGTACCAACTACATATATAACACACATATAATACACACACTCCACACATACACCACATAAACACTACACCTATTGCAAAAATGCCAAACACACATACTGTACAGTTCATACACATAATATACACCACACAAAACCACACCCCATATAGTATACACATAAACACATATAACACACACAAAATAGATGACACATAATACACATAAGCACAAATAAGTCATAATCTACACCACACAAAAACACACCTATGTCTCTTACACTAATAGCAAACATACAGCACACACACCAAAGACACACAACACATATAACACACATACACTCACACACCATACCACACACACACCATACCACAAATATACCAGGAACACACACAAAACTGATACTCCACAGACTCCTCACATATAATACACACACAACACATGTAGAACCAAAGGTAAAGCACAGCACAGATCTACCAACAGACAACATACACCACACACAAACATCACAAAAACACCATATATATACCACATACACAACACAGATATAACATGCCCATGCAATACATGAACACACACAACACACAAATTATAAACGGCATGAATATACCACACACACTACCAGCCACAAACACACAAACACCAGACATATCTGAAAAATACACTGCACATGTCCACTCATACAATACACTCAAAACAGTTCTAACACATATACACACACACTCTGCATTAGCACACACATCACACACCACATTAGCCGCACAAAGACTACATACACACATATCACACATACACAATGCACAACATACATACATTACACACACCACATATACACTGCATACTCACCATGCATATACCACAAACATATCCAACACAGATCATACATGCCCCACACACCCACAGTAATACCCCTTCAAACAGTATTACCACACTCAATACATATACACCACACACCAAACATATACCACATATACAGAAGACCATTGCCGTTTCCTCCACACATAAACTATGCATATACCACAAACTTTGCACTTACAGACATAAACATGACACACAATCCACACAACTACACCACACCTGTGCCACTTAGCACACACATACTACAAACACATACCTCACATAACACATTACCAAATGCATCACATATACACCACATACACACTGCACAGTTATCTTCCACAATTTACTACACACATACAACACACACACAGAAATACATCCCACACATATACCACACAAATACACTCCACATACACACCATACACACACCACACACACCACACACACCACACTGATATTACACAAACTCGACCCATATGCCACACCACAAAACCACAGATGCACCACTGACAAAAAAAGTCATAGACCACAAATGATCATATATTACATGTGGAGTATGCAAAAATGACACATAAATCACAATCTCAACACATATATCACACTTTCCACACAAAAACACATACACCACCTATAAACCACTGACACACATAAAGAACAGACAAATGCACTAAACCACAACCACTACAAATGTCTACACACACACCACACATGTACCCCCTGACACACACCACAGACACCACACACACCTTGTGGTTACCTTCCTGAAACTGCATTGCTCAAGGTCTTTCCTGAAGCCTTTCACATACATATGAGTGGAAATTTGTTGAAACATTCTTTATTACTGTTTGTTGGGAAAGCTAGTATGGCAGAAGTGTAGTCTCATCACTTGAACATAACTAGATAACTAGCAAATCATTCTAAATACCCTGGAAATCAACTTGAAGACTGGCAGAACAAAGACCACAACTACAGGGACAGAATAAGCCACATCAAAAAACTACGGTAGAAAGAGCAGAGAGGTGGTTTAGGGAGAAATAGATCAATGGTGCCACAGAGGAGAGGGAGCCTTCATTGGGGAAAAGGGTGAGAGGGAGAGGAGTACACAGAACACAAAGTGAACATTTCCCCAAAGAACCATGAAAAGATGCTCATCACTCCTCATCAGGGAAATACAAAACAAAACTATGAGATATCACCTCACACCTATCAGAAGGGCTAAAATTGATAACAAACAACAGGTGTTGGCAAGGATGTGGAGAAAGGGCAACCTTCTTACACTGTTGGTGAGAATGCAACTGGTGTAGCCACTCTGGAAAACAGTACGAAGTCTCCTTAACTGTTAAAAGTAGGACTACCATGGGACACCTGGGTGACTCAGTTATGTGTCTGACTCTTGATATCTGCTCAAGTCAGGATCTCAGAATCATGGGACTGAGCCCTTGTTGGGCTCTGAACTGGCAGTGTGGAGTTTGCTTGGGATACTCTCTCTCTCTCTCTCTGCTCCTGTCCCCTCTCTCTGTCTCAAACAAATTAATTCATTTAAAAGAATTAACCTTTAAAAAGTAGAACCACTCTATGATTCAGCAATTGCACTATTAGGTATTTACCCAAAGGCTACAAAAATACCAATTCAAAGGGATACACACACCTGATATTTTTAGCAACATTATGAACAATAGCCAGTTATGGAAAGGGCTTAAATGTCAATTGACTGATGAATGGATAAAGATGTGGTATCTATCTATATATCTATATATCATCTATATATCTATATATTTATATCTATATATCTATCTATAGGTAGACAGATACAATGGAATATTACTTATCCATGAAAGTGAATGAAATCTTGTCCTTTGCAATGATGTGGTTGCAGCTAGAGAGTATTATACAAAACAAAGTCAACCAAATACCATATGATTTCACTCATAAGTGGAATGTAAGAAACAAAACAAATGATCATGGGGGGGATAAGAGAGTGTCAAACCAGAAAATGTAGTCTTTACTACAGAGAACAAACTGGTGGTTAACAGAGGGGAGATGGGTGGGAATGGATTATATAAGGGATGGGGATTAAAGAGTACACTTTGTGATATGCACTGGGTGTTTTATGGAAGGGTAGAATTACTGAATTCTACACCTGAAACTAATATTACACTGTTAATTAACTGGAATTTGAATAAAAACTTTAACTAATATTCTCTATTAGCCCTAGGGAAAGGCCCCATGCTGAAGTGCCTAAAGAATCACTGTGTTTCAAGTGACATTCTTGTCCCTCATAGACTTAAATAGTAACTCTTTCCCCAAGACCTGTGTAAACACGTGCTTTGCTGAAAGTACCCTTTGCTCCAAGAAGGTTTCCAAAAGCTTCTTGGGAATAGATAGTCATGAGTATTCTTAAACCCTTGTGTAGAAGCATTAGGAAATGGCCTAGCATTCAGTGCCTAAAAGTACAGTGTGATAATGCATTCTTCTTGTAGATGTAAGTTTATATCTAGTAGAACTTTTGTTTAAACCCTCTATATTCGCTAATTGTGAATTAACTTCTCATAAACATCCAGTTAGAAGTGTGCTTACATGCATCTGTAAAATGCCCATGTATGGAACTGACTGAAACAGCTATGTTCTAAATGAGGATTTCAAATTCCATTTAAACACGTATAATCACAAGTGATCTTAAACTTGTTTGTATAAGCTCTATGGAAGGGGCTTTTATTGAAGGGCCCTACCATGCTGCTTTTAATACATCTTTCATTTGCTTTCTCATGTACATATGTTTATGAATTTTGTTTAAAATCTCTTAAATTCCAAAGGGAATGGCCATGCACTTAACTGCCACAAACACCATTGTAGCTAAGGCATTTTTGAGTTAGCTTTAGATTCTTCAGATTCATCCACTAAGAAGTGTGTTTCAGTCCTTTTGAATAATCACTAGAGAATGTACAAGTACTAAACTGATACAACCATGTGCTCAGTAAATTCTCCAAATATTTTTTTTTAATTTTTTTTTCACCTTTTTTATTTTTTTATTTTTGGGACAGAGAGAGACAGAGCATGAACGGGGGAGGGGCAGAGAGAGAGGGAGACACAGAATCGGAAACAGCCTCCAGGCTCCGAGCCATCAGCCCAGAGTCTGACGTGGGGCTCGAACTCACGGACCGCGAGATCGTGACCTGGCTGAAGTCGGACGCTTAACCGACTGCGCCACCCAGGCGCCCCTCTCCTAATATTTTTAAAATACATGCAGTAACAAGTGTTATTAAATATCTTTGCATAAACACCTATACTTAATGACTTAAAACTAACTTGTTTCAAGACTGGTAAATGACTTTCAATACATGCAATTAAACTCATTGAGACCCTCTACATGAGGAATAGGAAATGGCCAAGTGTTTAACTGCTTAAAAGTACAGTGTTCTCCACAGAGCTTTCATGTAGGGATTCACATACATGTAAAAAGACCTTTGGTTTACTCCTTATTTGCAAGAGGGAAATGACCATGTGTTTATCTTCCTAAAAGTAAAGGCTCTGTTTCAAGTGGCTTGCATAGGTCTCTTACAGAAAAGAAGTGCTTAGAGTAAAGCACTAGAGAATGCACATGGCCTTATCTCCTTGAATCTGCAGTGTGCTTACATTCAGTTAGCATTTTAGGTCAATGTACGAAGAAATGCTCCTAACCCCTGTGTATACAAACTAGGAAATGGATTACTGCTTAACTGTCTAAAATTATTCATTGCTGAAAGTGTCTTACATGTAGCTTTTCACATACATCTCACTGAAACATTTGTTGAAAAAAAGTGTATGTTAGCAATAGAAATTGCCATGTGCTTCATTGCCTAAAACCGCAGTGCTTCAAGTGGCTTTCATTTCCCCCTTTAAAGTTTTTTTCATTTTTTTATTATTCCTCAAATTCCACTTAAGATACACTGTTATATTAGTTTCAAGTGCACAATAGAGTGATTCAACAATTCCATATAAGCAATCCAGTGCTCATTATGACAAGTGCATTCCTTAATCCCCAACAACTATTTAACCCACCCCTCCATCCCTTCCCCTCTGGTAACTATTAGTTTGTTCTCTATAATTTAGTCTATTTCTTGATTTCTCTCTCTTTTTCTTTCCCCTTTGTGTGTTACTTATATTTGTTTCATGTAATCTCTGTCTATGCACTTATCTTTTTCTTTCATTGGGGATAAATTTGTCTTCTCACTTTCTCTAAGTCTCAATGCCTGTCTGTGTAAAAAAATATATATGTTAGCAATACAAAACAGCCATGTGCTTAACTGCCAGAAGCAACACTGTACCTGAAGAATTTTTGAGTTAGTTTCACAGACTTTTCCAGGAAATAGTGTGCTTAATTCCATGTAAGAAGTACGAAATGCCTATGTGCTTAAGTACCTAAGAGAGCTCTGTGTTCCATGAGTATTTCATTAAGTTCATGTAGTAGCAAGTCCTCCTAAACTTCTTCATGTGAGTAGAATGGAAAGGCTTTATGCTTAACTGCCCAAAATTACACAGTGTGTAAGAGGTCTTGAGGGACAATTTGGACGTTGGGACAAGAAGTATTCCTTAGCCCTCCTGTGTAAGCTCTAGAGAATGGCCGTGATCATAAGAGCCTGAAATTGCAGTGTGCTTAAGGCAGATGTCAATTAATGTTTCAGATAAATGTCGTAAGGAGTGTTCTTAAACTCTCTCTCTCTGTAAACTCTATGTAGGGGCTTTGGGCTTAAGTGTCTGAAACTCCATTGTGCTTATAGCATCACTCATGTAGCCATTGCATACATATCATAGGCTCTTTTGCTAAATCATACTATAATAGTAGAAAATGACCATGTTCTTAACTGCCTAAAACTACCTGATACTTCAGGTGTTCTTCATGTAGTCTCATAGGAACTTTCATTGAAACACTATATTAGCAAAGGGAAAAGCCACGTGCTTCTCTGCTGGACTATGCTGTGCTTCAAGCGTAGTTCAAAACGCTATTTGGATACACACAGTCATAACTACTCTGGTGTAGAAGCAGTGGAAATGCCCTTGCTCTTAAATATGTACACTGTGATCAATGCATCTTTTGTGTCACTTATAATGGATATCTAGTATAAACTTTTGTGTAAACCCTCTTTATAATATAGCCTTAGGAAATCCTTTTGTGTTTGACGATAAAAGACTATGCTTTAAGCACTTTTGAGTTAGCTTCTTGGGTTTATCCAGTAAGAAGTGTGGTTAACTCCTGGTAATCACTAAGGAGTGCCCATGTGTTTAACTACCTGAAATACCTGTGTTCTCAATGAGTTTTCCAAATGACTACTAAATACAAATGTTCTTAAACTTCATTATATCAACAACAGGGAAGCACCTTCTGTTTAAGTGTTTAAACTACACTGTACTTCAAACATCCATTATTAGCCTTCACATTTATCTCATAGGAAATTTTGCTGAAACACTGTATTAGCAATAAACAATGGCCATGTACTTGACTGTCAAAAACTGTACTGTTTTTCATGCTTCTTGCGTGGACCCCTTATCATTTAATAAAAATTGCTCCTTAAGTGTACTCCATAAACATTAGAGAAATTCCTTCTCTTAAGTTTATTTATTTTGAGAGAGAGAATAAGCTAGGCAGGTGCAGAAACAGAATCCCAAGCAGGCTCCACACTACTGCTACAGAGTATGATGTCTTCAGCATTGTAGCCATGCACTGAAAAAAAGTTCTCAGACACTTTGAACAGATGTGCAGGGATGCCTCTTTTATCAAAACAGCAGCAGCAACAGCAAACTGTTCATAGTCTTTATTTCATGTTCCCTTGGTATAAAGATCAAATAATGTCAAATCTTGAGAAGAAAACACAAAAATCCTCCAGACAGACCAAACATACATCTGGTATTTACATGAAAGCATGCAGGGAAGATGTGCAGTCTGAAGGACTGTTAGGCAATTCCAGTGGGTCTGTTCCTTAACTGGCTCCTGGAGATCATGGGGCTCCAGATCTCATAGTGCTATGGCATTTGACAGCCTTGAGACCAGAACATTGCTGACATTTCATCAGTTACCTCATTCACTTTCCCAGACCTTACAATATACTCTCTAAAAATAACTCCACCCCCCTTTTGTTTTTCATTAGCAAGACCAGGAGTTGTCATGGAAGTGGTGAGCATCTGGGTAGTGAAGAACACTTTGGGTGACTTGTTAGAGAAGCAAAGAGACATCACCATTTTGAGAACTGTAATAAAAAACAAGATTATTTCCATAATTTGGCTATTGTTGAAAGTGCTGCTATAAACATTGGGGTACAAGTGCCCCTATGCATCAGCACTCCTGTATCTTTTGGGTAAATTCCTAGCAGTGCTATTGCTGGGTCATGGGGTAGATCTAGTTTTAATTTTTTGAGGCATCTCCACACTGTTTTCCAGAGTGGCTGCACCTGTTTGCATTCCCACCAACAGTGCAAGAGGGTTCTCGTTTCTCTGCATCCTTTCCAGCATCTTTGGTCTCCTGATTTATTCATTTTAGCCACTCTGGTGTGAGGTGATATCTGAGCATGGTTTTGATTTGTATTTCCCTAATGATGAGTGATGTTGAGCATCTTTTCATGTGCCTGTTGGCCATCTGGATGCCTTCTTTAGAGAAGTGTCTATTCATGTTTTCTTCCCATTTCTTCACTGGACTATTTGTTTTTTAGGTATGGAGTTGGGCGAGTTCTTTATAGATTTTGGATACTAGCCCTTTGTCCTATGTGTCATTTGCAAATATCTTTTCCCCTTCCGTCAGTTGCCTTTTAGTTTTATTGATTGTTTCCTTTGCAGTGCAGAAGCTTTTTATCTTGATGACATCCCAATAGTTTATTTTGGCTTTTAATTCCCTTGCCTTTGGAGATGTGCCAAGTAAGAAATTGCTGCAGCTGAGGTCAGAGAGGTCTTTTCCTGCTTTCTCCTCTAGAGCCTAAATGTCCATCACTGATGAATGGATAAAGAGGCTGTTGTTTATATAAAGGAATGATGCTCTGCAATGAGAAATATGGCCTTTTGTAGTAAAGTGGATGGAACTGGAGAGTGTTATGCTAAGTGAAATAAGTCATACAGATAAAGACAGATACCATGTTTTCACTCTTATTTGGATCCTGAGAAACTTGACAGAAGACCATGGGGGGAGGGGAAGGGGGAAAAAGTTACAGAGAGGGAAGGAAGCAAACCATGAGAGACTTTTAAAAACAGAATAAACTGAGGGCTGATGGGGGGTGGGAAGGAGGGGAAAGTGGGTGATGGGAATTGAGGAGGGCCTCTGTTGGGATGAGCAGTGGGTGTTTTATGGAAAACAATTTGACAAGAAATTTCAAATTAGAAACAAAACATTATTATCAATATTACAATAGTATTAAACCAAGAGCATAGACTGAAACTGGAGAACCAGTTTTTGGTTTGATCCAGTTAGAAATATCATTGAGAGTGCTAATTAGGGCCTGTTGGCCTTCTTTTTAAAGCTCTTGTAACTATTTTTGCAATCTGATTTTTGGAGTATGAATGGAGACATAAGTTTTCTCCTCTAAGGTCAATCTTCTAAGAGGAAGTTCTAATAGAGGAATAGGCATTAATGGAATGTTTGAGTCTAAGTATCAGACCCACACCTGGGACTCCATATGGGGTTGAAGTGTTGTAATGGAAAGGAAGTGACCAATTTCAAATATATCTTTTTGAAGTTCTATTATTTTTCATTGCCATCAGTCCTTGGGGTCTGCATTTTCAAGGATCATATTGTGAGATGGGGATATTTGGGTAAAATTACAAGAACAGTAGAGGTCCTGTGAGAAGCCATTATAGGACCCCAACTCCAGGCAGGGTCTGGTATTGGGGGTTTGGGTACTTGCTTACCATTAATTAGGTTTCCTCCTATTCCTATTGTGACAACAAAATGTTGATATTTGATAGGACTTACCTGAGATTCGTCTTCTGGTGTTTTAAGCATGCTATTCATATGCCATTGTTTGTGAAGAGGGACACAGAGGCTTTGGTTAGTATTGCAAGCATTAGAATTATAAAAGAAACTGAGGGAGATGCCCAAGTGAGAAAAAGTCCAATTTATTGAGAGCTTATGGGATGGATAGTTAGATGAATCATCAGCATTAATGGGAACCCAGTGTCTTCCGATAATAGAGGAATCATTAGATGAGATAGGAATTTCAGAATCTTCCAAGGAGACTAAATAAAACATAGGAGGGCTAAGATGAGCCCAATAGGTAAAAGTAGAGTGTGGGTGAGTAGAAGCAACAGGTAAAGATTAAAGACACAGTCGGAGGAGAATTAGCTGAGTTGGTAGTAAGAGATTATAGACAGAAACATATTTTTAGGGGTCATGAGTATGCTTTATTGATTAAAACCTCTTTATCCTGTGAGGTTTTTAAACATCACCTCAGGAAATGTCTCATTTAGCTGAGTGATCAATCTTCTTCTTCTTTGGATCCGACAGCCCTTGGGAAAGTCTACTGCCATCAGTTTGAAGTTGAGCATTGGATATTTGATCCCTTGTGCCGTCTCATGATGTGTTTTTGGTTTTTGGTTTTTTTTTGTTTGTTTGTTTTTTGTTTTTTTTTTTGTGTGTTTTATTAACTGAGCAGGTACCCACACAGGATCTTGAGAAAACACAGCAACAAAACCCCTCCCCCAGGTTAACAATTGTATTGGACCCTTCCAGATTGGCCCCTCATTGGGCAATCTATATTCTATACCATACCTTGAGTTTTGGGAGTTCCTGTTCCATTTGAAAATGAGAATTGAGGAATGAAAATTTCTAATTGTAAATGATTTAATGCAAATTAAGCTCTCATTAATCTTGCCCTCGGGGTGGCATTTCCCCCCTCTTTTTTTAATAAAAATGATTTTAGGAAGCCATTTGCAAGTTTCATGATGGCTTGACCATGTGGGTTATAAAGACTTTTAGTGGAGTGATGTATATTCCATTGTTGTAAGAACTGTTGTAATTGTTGTGAGGTGTAATTTGGGGCATTATCAGTTTTGATCTGTTTGGGTACACCCATCATTGCAAAATATTCCAATAAACGAGAAATAACATGTGAGGTGCATTCCCCCCTCTGGGCAGAATCCCATATATATCCAGAAAAAGTGTCTGTAGACACATTTATCGAGTTTTACCAAAATATGATGTGTGTGTAACATGTTTTTGCCATAATAGATTGGCTGTTTGACCCCGAGGATTTACTTCATGGGACAAGTAGGTAGGGGAGAATTGTTAACATTTTGGGTAAGAATGAATGACATTGTTTGTTTGAGAGAGAGGAATAAAAAATTTGGAGAGAGAGTGAATGTTTTGGTGAAAAAAGGAAAGAGAAGTGACATCGTTTAGTTACCTGGTAAGGTTGTTGGGAACTTTATGAGCAAGGTATTAAGCTAATATTTTTAAGAGGGTTTTAGGCTTTCAGTTTTATAAAGTTTTTAGTTTTTTTAAGTTGTTTTGTTATATTTGAGTTTATGTATGTCATTTTTAAATATGACATTTATTTAAAGTTCTGGTAGAAGATCTAGAATTTTTAATGGTGTCTTGTTGTAAGGAGACTAGATTTTTAATGAACTCTTGTAAATGACTGCAATTGTTATGAAATAAAGATAACTTACTAAGTGCTTTTGAATTTTATAGGGTTTGGGTAGAGAAAAAAAATGTTTTAATTTGTGTATACATGGATATTTTATTGTATTTTTGTATATTTGGGTATTTTAAGAGAAAGTTTTCTAATCTGAAATGGCAAACATTAGACAACCAGCAATATTTTTACTGAGAGTCATAAAACCTATATTTTTTTGTTTATTTAGTCCCATGTTATTAATTTTCATTGAGTTTAAATGTCGCTTTTTAATTTTGGAAATTTTTATCCATTTGTTTTATGATCTTAAAGATGCCAAATAATTATATTAATCTTAAAAGTTTTTTTTAATAAATTTTCTTGATGAAACACATTTTCTAAGAGCATCAGAACAATAATTATAAATGACAAAAGGCTTAAAAGTGGACATGGTTAACAGTTTGATAAGAGAGTTTATCACGAGACAATTGACAAAGAAATTTAGTTATTTTGTGGCATATAACATGTAGATAATTAGAATATCAAGTGATGACCTTGTATTAAAACATTCAAATTTAGGTATTTTATATATATTTGAGTAGTTATAGCAAAACCCCAAGCAATACAACCTAAGGCTTATCATTATTTGTTTGACTGAGCTTCCCAAGTAACATATTAAATAAAAAGGCCCAATTGGTTAAAATGATTTTATGTATAATTTAAATCTTGGGAAGTCTGTGAAAATTTTACAAACTTATAAAGCACCTCTTAAATAGGGTTACAGGTCATTATAAATTTTATTTATTTAACCAAAGAGGCGAAAGAGATTTTAAGGCAATTATGCAGATTTATATAATTGTTAGCAAAACCTAGTACCTTCCACATTGAGAAGTTTTGACTATAATTAAAGATCTGAGAAAGACAAAACATAAAACTTTGTTTTGTTTAGCAGACAGAAAAGACCTTTGTTTACATTTTTAAAGAGCAGATCCACAATCCAAGAAAACTTTTTTGAATACAGAGAAAAGTAGAATTTTATTCTTGTATTGGTGTATTTTTAAAATACATTTATTTCAACCTTAGTCTCTCCTAACCACACATAAAATTTTTTTCCCAAAGATCTTTTGTTTCACTGACTTTCTACAAATTTTCTTGGTATGTAGATTTTGTCACAAGCCATGTTTTATTCAAACAACCTGTCTCCTTTAGGACAAAATACTTTTTTTGTACCTTTAACAAAAATGTATTCCCATTCTTTATATCCTTTTTTTACATATCTCCTGCTTTTCTACATACAGAGTTACTTTCCTTATTTCCATTATTAATTACATTTAGCAGAATTTTAACTCTCAGAAACCTTAGGCTCCAGTGAAAACTAAGTAATAACCCATTGTGAACTGTTATATTAGAATTTTTTAAATGGCAAATTTATGAATCAGTAAAGCATAAAGCATATTTTTAAATGGTTAAAATATCCTTAGTTTTTTTGTAATAAGTTAAAAACATAAAGTTATGTTTAATAATTAATGCCTTAGCATTCCATCTGATTTGGAAAAGGCTTAAATGTCTAATGAATTTAATCCAGTTTATCATCCCAACAAAACCTTAAGGTTTTAGGTTATCAAAGACCTTGAAAACTATCTTAACACTTACCCATGAAAATCTTTAAGAAGAATTAGCCCTAATTTTAAGTAGCCTTTTTATTAACAAACTGCAACAGAGATAACATGGTCTTATTTGAGCTTTAGTAAACTTAGGTAGAAAAAAGTTTTATACTTAATTTTGATAAATTTAAAGACATTTTATTTTAATTAAACCAGTAAACTTAAATTAGTTTCAATACCAAATATGTTCCATTTGGGTCCACTGAAAAAGTCAATTTTTTTCCCATTGTCAATTTTTACCTGGGACTTCAGTGGGGAGATCTGAAGTGGGCAATGTGAGTCTAAGGGGAAGATTTTGACTCCTTGACAGCAAGGGAAGGAGGAAGAGCTGATGTGCCAGAGGCATGGAAGATGTCAGTTGCACCTAAGATAGTGCAGAAACAGGAGGAGGAAAAGAAAGGCAGACGAGGTGAGGTGCCACCAAAGAAGGCTGGAGATGCATAAAAGCCCAGAGAACAGAGAAAGAGGTCTTCAAGCCTGTTTTTATAGATAAGCAAAGGCAGATACATTTTTTCCTTTTCCTTTTCCTTTAAGTCCTGCCAACTATTTTAATCAGGTTTTTCTTGTAAAGCATGAATGGCATTGTGGCATAAGTCCCAGGTGTGTAAATGAGAGATCCTTATTGGATGAAGAGTATTTTTTAAGTAGTACTCTATGTGCTCCCAATCAGCCATTTCAAGGGACCCCTCAGCAGAGTACCAGGGGCATTAATGATAAGTTATAGAGAGCAATTGGGTCAGATCTTTGTCTGAGACTTTACATCCTGAGGAGTGCAAAAGCATATGGAGTTGCTTCTTATGTATATTCTGCTGTTTAGTGAAAACTCTATGAACATGAAAACAAAAGTAAAAGAAACAAAAAAATGAGGGGTTTTGCATGCCTAACTGGAACAGAAAAGATAAAGGGATATTTTTCTCATCCCATCATGGGTACTGAGTGCTGGTAGTTCCTACCTGAACGAGCATCATGGGCATCAAGTGCTGGTAGATCCTACCTGAATGAATGGACAGGTTTTCCCTGTTTTGGGTTTTAGAGATGAGGTTCACAGCCAGGAGCTAGTATATTCTGCTGGTCCCTGTTCAGGCACCATTTGCAGCCATGCACCCGCAAAAAAGTTTTAAGACACTTTGAGCGGACGTGCAGGGCTGCCTCTGCCAGCAAAACAGCAGCAGCAGCACACTGCACATAGTCTTTATTTCATGTTCATCTGCTATAAACATCAAAGAATGTTGAAGCATGGGAGGAAAACACCAAGAGCCTCCAGACATAGACGAAGCACACATCTGGTGGTTACATGAAAGCATGCAGGGAAGATGTGCAGTCTCAAGGATGGATAGGTGATTACAGTAACTCATTCCCAAACTGGCTTCTGGGAGATCATGGGGCTCTGGAACTCATAGTACTATTATGTTCAACAGCCTTGAGATCAGAACATCACTGACTTTTCAGCAATTACCCCCATTCACTTTCTCAGGGCTTACAATACACTCTCTAAAAATGACTCCACAAGCACAAAGCCCAATGTGGGGACACATGATTTGTGAGATCATGAGCTGAACCGAGATCAAGAGTCAGATGCTTAACTGACAGTGCACAGGCACACGATAAATACTTTGTCTTAACTGCTTTGAACTATACTGTGCTTAAAGCAGCTGTCAAGGACCTAAATGTGAGACAGGAAACCATCTAAACCTTAGAGGAGAAAGCAGGCAACCACCTCTTTGACCTCAGCCATGCCATTTCTTGCTCGACACATCTCCAAAGGCAAGGGAATTAAACATGAAAATGAGAGAGCTATAGAGACAGAGGATCTGAAGCACCTTCACGCTGTGAGTGCAAAGCTCGATGCAGGGCTTGAACTCATGACCTTGAGGTCATGACCTGAGCCAAAATCAAGAGTCTGCCACTCACTGAGCCACCCAGTCTCCCCCATCCCTTGTTATTTTTAAATTATACTTTGGTTCCTACAAGGCACTATGGTCCTGTCAATAACTCAGTTAATAATCATTGATTGATGGAGAGGCTCCCACTCTTCTCCCATGCTAACTGATAGCAGTTTCAGATATACAAAAGGAGCGATTGACATCCTGTCACTGACTTGGTTCTTGAAAGGCTGGACTTAGCATGGTAATAGAGAGAACTCCAATCAGTGGCTGCTACAGATGCTTTCATTCTGAAGAACAGACAGTTCACCCACTTCCAGTATTCTTTAGGACCTGCTATGTGCAGAAACAGCCCATTCAAGGACTAGTGCATCAGACCCATGTTTCAAATACTTGAAGGTCAGCCACTAGCCAGAACCTGTTACTATAAATCATTACTGCCTCAAAGGACAGGGGAAAAACAGCCAATGCCAGAAACTTTCCATCTTGTTCTGATGGCGCAATGCAGATTTCCCTTTGTTCCAGCCCATAGATTTTTCTTATTCCTGAATAAGACATCTATCTAGGAGATTGTGCTAGTCTCTTCTCCTCCCTCCTCTTCCTCCTCCTTCTTCCTCTTCTTCTTCTTCTTTGTTATATCACATTCTCTTTTTAATAAAGAACTTTGGCCTTCTGTTGTATCCTTTCTGTCCTGTTGCTCTCTTCCAAGCTAAGTTCTCACTGTTTTCCACTCAGGGACAATGTCTCAGAGCCATTTTTTCTATTTTTAACTAGGGACTCTGGCCAAGTTCTTGTCACTCTGCGATATAGTGGGCCAAAGAATCCCTCAAAAATTGCCTTTCAGTACTATGTTGACAAAGATAAGCCCAGGGCATTTCAAGGTGCCCAGCAGGAATGCTCTTGTGTAGTCAGGGTCAGAGATATTGGGAAGGAGCTATCCTCATGGGACAAGAGGAACGTGGAGCTAGATATTTCATTCTCAGCTTTATCCCATTCTCAGATGAAATGAAAACCTTTGGTCTTTTGTGTAGCCTTTACAATTCCCTGGCTGTATTAACTATGTCTTGGTTCCCAGGCAAAGGCAATGAGGCTGTCACTCACATAAGTACACAGCCATTACTAATAAGCTCTGACTCTGGTCTGTGCTAACCAAAAGCAATCTATTCTGATATTCCAAAGGAAAGATTGCCTTCCTTTGACTACTTGGAGTTTGGCTGGCTGATATAAGAAATGATGGTTAGCCAACTTGTCTCCCTCCCTGCCTGTTAAAGATGCTTTCACTCTGAAGAGCACTTTGCTTCCCCATGTGCCGTATTCTCAAAGATTTTCTTATCACAGAAAGAGAACATTCAAGATCTACTGCACCACAGCACAGTTCCAAACACTTGAGCATTGGTCTTGAGGACAAATCCACTACCCTTGAATCACTGCTGCCTCTACCCAGTGATAGGATGACAAGGGAAAAGAGTGAACTTCAGAAGCTCTTCCTCTCTTTCTGAAGTAAGAATACAGGCATCTTTCCATGAGGGATCCCACTGTAGACTATGGAGGTTTACCTTTGTCCTATGCCATATGTGTTTCTTATTCCTGAGATGCTCAGGTTGCCAGGAGATTGTACAAGTCATCCCATCCTCAGATTTATCCCATTCCCATCTCTCATAAGGAACATTGTCTCTCTGTGTATCTATTTCCATAATTTTACTCTATTTTTAATACTTATTTTATTTTTAAGAGAGAGAGAGCACAAGAAGGGGAGGGGAAGAGAGAGGGACAGAGGATGCAAAGCAGACTCTGTGCTGACAGGAGAGAACCCGATGCGGGGCCCAAACTTGTAAACCACAAGATCATGGCCTGAGACAAAATTGAATGCTTGACTGAGCCACCCAGGGGCTCCATCCTGTTCCTCTTTGTAAACTAGAATCTCCCATTCGCCAATCAGGGACAAGGGTTCAGAGGAATTTCTTCAGGTTTAAATGGGGATTCTGGATGAGTTCTTGTGACAAAAGAATAGGTTGGGCCATAGGTGGCCTGAAAACTTGACTTTCAGGTCTATATAGACAACATTCAATGTTGGAAAGTACCAACATGTGGAAAGTACCCAGCACAGAATATTCGTGTGTTGTAGGACCAAAAGTGTTGGGAGGGAGCTGTCCTCACTTCCATGGCAAGGGCAAATGGAGTGAGACATTTCATTCTGAGCTTTATTCCATTCTCATCTAAAATAAAAACCTTGGCTGTCCATAAAGCCTTTCCCAGCCCATGGATATTTGCCAGCTAGGACTTGAGGTGCAGGTTGGGGCACTGAGGCTATCAATCACACAGTGAGCTGCTCCCAGGGATTGGTGGTGAGTCCTCACTCTGGTTCTGTGCTAACCAAGAGTCATTAGTTACCACCAAAAGGAAATATTGCCTTGCTGTCAGAGAGCACTTAGTGCTTGGCTGGCTGGTGTAAGAACAATGATGGTTACACAGGTTTCCTTCCTCACTTGGCAGATTTAGATGACTTCATTCTGAAGAGCACAAAGTACATGCATATATGGTATGTTCCCGGACCTAGTCAGTGCAGAAAGTGGCCATTCAAAAACTAATGCACCACAGGAATGGCTCCAAACATTTGAACAACAGCCTGGATCATGGACCCACTACCCCGGAATCCCTGCTGCCCCTAAGCCATGATGGGAAGAGTAGGAAAAACAGCCAAGGCCAGAAGCTTTCCCTGTCTTTCAGAAGGAAATATGCAGACCTCCTGCAGACTGGGCTTTCAGGAGCAGCCTCTAGAGATTTCTTTGTCTCTGGCCACAGGTGTTTCTTACTCTTTAGGACCTTGCCAGAAATTGTGCTAAAAACTTCTTTCTAATCTTTTCCCCATTCTCATCTATAATGGAGCACATTGGCCTTTCACATTTCCATTTCAATACTTTTTCCTTTTTTCAAAATAGTTTCTCTCATGTGCCATTCAGAGGCACTGTCTCAGAGAAATGTTCTTTCTTAAGTTGGAGAATCTGGACAAATCCTTAAGTCTGTGGCACAGGTTGGACACAGGACCCTTCATTATTTACCTTTCAGAACTATGTTGTCAATGTGATGTAGGGCACTTGAAGGTGCCCATAAGATGGTCCATGTATAGGCAATGCCAGGGGCTGGGAGGGATCTGGCCTTACTGCTGGGTGAGGAAGAAACTACATTAAACGTTTCATCCCCAGCTTTATCCTAATCTCCTGTGTAATATAAACCTTGGCTTTCCCTAAAACCCTTCCAACCCATTTTCCGTTTTCATAACTCAGTCATGAGTCACAACCAGGAGGAATTGGTCTGTCTGCCACACAGCCACCATCCAGGATTTGTGATGAACTAATGCTCTGATTCTGTGCTATTTGAGAGCAGTTACTTTATCCCTCCTGTCCATAAGTGCTTGTTGCTTGACTGGCACTGGTAATCTCTGTGATGGTCAGCCATCTTGCCTCCTCCCTGGCTGATTGAAATGTCTTCATTCGCTAAGGCAGATGGAACAGACATCCACAGTAGACTGAAGGACTATTCAGCCCCAAAAAGCCCTTACAAGGAATATTACACCATAATTAGGTTACAAAAACTAGAGTACCAACAGGACCCCAAACAAGCTACCACTGAATCACAGATTTTTATTCCCTCAAAGGTAAGGCAAAAAAAAAGAGCCAAGATCAGAATCTTTCCTTCTCTTTTTGAAATAGTGCAGGCCTAGTACCAATTGGGCACCCAGATGTAGGCAATCAATGTTTCCCTTTGTCCCAGCCCACAGGTATTTCTTATTAGAGACAGCAGTTAGCTTCTCAGGAGATTTTCTAGGCATTTCGTTGTCACCCCCCCCCATTTGTAATGAAGTACTTGGCCCTCTGTGTATTTCTTTCCATCTTTTTGCTCTTGTTTTCAAACTAGGATCTTGCTGGAGTCCATTCAGAGTCAGTGTCTCAGAGCAATATCCTCCACTTTAAACTGGGGACTCTGGCTGTGTTCTATGACTGGGGCATAGATTGGCAACAGAACCTCTTGTAACTTTCCATTATAACTCTGTTCACAGAGGCCTGGTATATATGAGGGTGTCAAGCTGTGTATGTATGTTTGTGTGTTGGCAGTCACAGAGGTTTGGGAAGGGACATGAAGCAAGAGAAATCAAGGCAGATATACAAGTCCAGAATTATCCTATTCCCACCTATAATGTAGAGCATTGCCCCCCCCCATTGTCATTCCCAACAATTTGTTATTTTCTAAGTCTTGGGTTGTGTTCAGGGACAATTGGGCTTTCACTCACTTCACCAAACAGAGCCCAAAGATTGATGCCCTATGCTATGTGAGAGAAAATAGGAACTTTATCTTAAAGTTATGATGGCCTTCTTGTCCCTGAATGTTTGGTGCTTGGCCAGCTCTGGTAACTTCAGTGAAGTGTTGTAAGCTGGCTTTGCTCCTTTGGCCTTCATTCCTATCACAGATGATTTCTATATCCACACTATGCTTCAGGACCTGGTCAGCACAGAAAGGGCCCTTTCAAGACTACTGTATCGGGTCCAGGTTCGAAACACTCAATTACCACCTTGGAGCAGGAGCCTCTCACCTCTGAATCCTTGCTGTATCTATTTCCTGATGAGAATGACAGGGAAAACAGCCAAAACCTGTTTGCCCTCTCTTTCTGAAGGAAGAATACAGACCTCCTGGAGATTTCACTACCAGGTGTAGCCAGTGGAGATTTCCTTTTACACCAGCTCTCTGGTGTTTCTTACTCTCCAGATAGCCAGTCTGCTGAGGGATAAGAGTAGGCATTTAATTCTAATTTTATCCCATTCTATTCTGTAATGAAGATCTTTGAACATCAGGTTGTCTATAAGCATTTTTTATTCTTTTTTCAAACTAGGTTCTACCTGGGAGCCACTCAGATCAAGAGCCTCAGAAGAGTGTACTCTGTTTAAACTAGAACATTCCAGTATCTATGGGATTGTCATGCATATAGTCCAGGTCCAAACCTTGGTGTGGAGTTCCCAGTCAGTTCCTGAGCCAATTGACAACTCTCAGTGTATTGTATTCCACCGGAAAGCAGGCCTCCTTGTCCATGGGAGCTTGGTGCTTAGCCAGCCAGGGTAAATGCAACGATGGGTAGCCAACGGGGCTCCCTCCCCTGGCTGACAGACTTACCTTCATCCTGTAGAGAAAAAAATTTATGCATGCACACTATGCTCCAGGCACTGTTCAAGGAAGAAAGGGACTTTGAAGGGAATACTGCACCCAGGCCAGGTTCTAACCACTTAACCATCAGCTAGGAGCCCCAAACAGCCACAGCAGAATCACTGCTGCTCCTATTAATGGGAAGGGCAAGAAACACACCAAAGCTAGGCTTTCCGTCTCTTTGTGAAGGAAGAGTGCAGGATCCTTGCTGACAGGGCTCCCACATGTACTCTGTAGGGGGCTCCCTTCACCAAAGTGCTTATTCTTGAGATAGCCAGCTTGCTAGAACATGGCACTAGTCACTTCATTCTCCACATCACCCCATTCTCATCCCTAATGGCCCTCTGTGAATCCATTTTCACCCTTTTCCTCTATTTTCAAAGTAGGTCCTTTCTGGGTGTCATTCCCTGTTGTCTCGCAGAGGAATATCCTCAGCGTTGAGCTGGGAATCCTAGTCCATCCTTGTGACTGCAGGATAAGTTTGGCCAAGAGCCCCTAGGAAAGTTGGTGTCAAAACCTTGCAGGCATTCAGAGACCTGGGGTATTGGGAGGGCCCAGAAGAGAATGTTTGCACTTAGGCTAGCGGGAGGGCTGGGAAGAGTCCTGGCCTCCTTTGCTGAGGGACATGAAATTATACTTCCCCTTTCCAGATTGCTCCCATTCCCACTGGAAATATTGAACTGTGGCCCTCTTATGGTTGTTCCCTTCCCATGGCTTAATGTTTAATTATGTCCCCAATCAGGCTTAACAGCCATGGAGATGTCATTCACTCAGCCGGTGCCCAGGGATAGATTTTCACACAAGCCTATGCATTTTGGAGTTGGGCACCAAGCAAGAAGCCCATCCACTGCTAATGGCAGCACTTTCATTTACTCAGACTTGGATTTGCCATCCAGCGTCGACACAGAGGGGCCAGTGGGACCACTGGTATCAGTGGTGGGTGCAAGTCATGGCCACAAGGAGGATTCTGGGTCAGGTACCAAGGCATGAACAGCCCTGTGCTTCAGGCAGTGCCAAAGCAGCCTCTGTGGCCCAGCAAAGCCAATCTGTGTTCAAGGTGTGGCAACCATGGCATCGGCTTGTGCAGCGCTGTCCCCCTTCAGCATCCTCAGCAGTAGCAACTGTGACAGATCTGGCTGGCAGGACTAGGTCCACAACAACCCCAAGGACAGTGGCAGAAGACAGCAACTGGAAGATAGGGTGGAACCCATTAGGGCAGCACCTGGTGTTTGCCTCCTTACAGTTCACTTCTCCCAGCCCATGTTTGGAGTAATACATTGCCCTCATAGATGTGCCCTCACATGAAATGGATATGCATGATGTGATGTGTTTAACAAAGCCAGGAATAACTTATACTGAAGATGTACTGAGTAAAGATGCAACATGCCTGGGAGAAATTGAGGGGAAGGTGCTACAGCAGGGTTGCCTTGTCCATTCATATACCATGGAGGTTGTTCTGTTTTAAAATAAATAGATCTTGCCCTGAGTATCTTTCATATATTGTAACATCTCATTTTGCAGTTGTTCTTGCCTTTTCAAGATACTTGAAAACTTGAAAGGATCCGAGGATCTGTCCCGGAAAAAGAAAAACACAGTCCTCCTGGGCCAGAAATCTGAGTTCTGCAAGACGCATGCAGAGATGAACAATCATACAGGGAAAACTCTCCTGCTGAAGAACCAGGGGCCCTTTGGCCAAACATATGCCACAGTCACAAGGAATGGACCAGAATTCCCTGTTGAGGCCCAATGATACATCTCTGATTCAAGCACATGGAATTGACCCCAGGGAAGGCTCAGACTTAAAATACAGCAAGGTGGTGCAAATGGATACAGGGAAGGCCAGAATTCTGCATCAGGGATAAGAATGAGATCACGTGGAGAGTTACATGACTAGCACATGTTGTCATGTAGTCTTGTAGTCATGTAGTCTTCCCCAGCTTGCTGACTGACTCAGGACTGAGAAACACCTGATGACTTTGACAAAGAATTCCCTCTATAAGTTCCAACTAGGAGCCCTGTCAGCAAGAAGCCTGCCAGTATTCTTCCTTCAGAACCAGAGGGAAAGCCCTGACCTTGGGTATGTGTCCTTCCCTTGGCATCAGTACCTAGGGGCAGCAGTGATACAGCAGTAGTCATGGATGTGCTCCTGGCTGGTGGGCAAGTGTTGGGAAGTGGGACTTGGTTCCATCTAAGTATTCTATCCAAAGTTACATTCAGTGCTGATCAGATCCTGGAGCATCCTGCCCATATGAAAACCTGGTGTTCTTCAAAATGAATGGATCTCCATTAGTGAGGGCAGGGAGGCCAACTGGCTATCCATGCTCGTGCATACCCTAGCCATCTAAGCAACCATGTGCTCAGGGCCAGAAGGGCCAGCTCTCCTCTGGGATCAGGCCCAGAGAGTTTCAACTTGCTTAGGAACTGACTGGGATACTGCCACTATTCATACAGCCATGGCTATGTCATTAACAGACCCTGGGTCCTAGAATGTGAATGGACACCTAGGTATAGAAGCATCAGTGGAAATGGGGATAAGTACAACCAGTGTCAAAGTTTGGCATCTCCAATGTGAATGACACTGATCTGGGAAGGATATAGCTTTCTTAATTTCATCTCACCCCAGAGAGGAGGACGACCCCCTTCCTAAAAGCTCTGGTTTAGCCTACACACAAGCATTCTCCACTGGGCACCTGCAGATGCCCTAGGCCTGGTGATGTCCACAAATTCTGAAACCCAATAGCCAGGGACCCTGTGGCCAAACCTCTTGCACACTCACCAGTATTTTACCAGACTCTCCATTTAATAGGAGGCTATATGACTCTGAGAGACAGGCTCTGAAAGGATTCCAGGGAGAAGCTTGTTTCCAAACAATGACAACTATTTAGAATTGTTCTAATAGACTGCTAAGAAACAAGAGCTCAGGGAATGAAGGGCCAGCTCTGCTGTGAGATATCAGACTCTGAGAGCCCTCCATTGCCCCCAGGAAGTGCCTGGAAACTCGTCTCCAATCCTTGGACCTTGGTTGTCTACGGGATGGCCCCATGGTCTTGGAGAGAGAACAGACCCCAAGTTAGAAAAGCAGCAATGGGATATGAAGAGACAGTGAGTCAAACTTCCTCATTCAAATGGGTTTGGGTCAAACCGAGGAAGGAGATATCTTTCTTCCCTTCCTCTTCTCCCACACAGGAGGCAGTTTTCTCCTGTAACCTCTGCTTAGTCTACCCACAAGCATTCACCCTGGGCACCTTCACACACCCTAGGTTTGGGGATGGCCACATAATTCTGAAAGCAAGTAGAAAAGGGCACAATGCAATACATAAAGCACCATCACAAGGACACCACCAGACTCCCAAACTGAGAGAAGAGGATAGTACTCTAAGACACTTGTTCTGAACAGTTTCCATACAGAACCATTTTTCAAAAAAAAAAGGGTCAAATGGTGGAGATGTAGATACAGATATCCAGAGTTCGACATCACACATGAGATTTGGAGAATGATGAGAATAAAGTATACAGTACATTCTCCTATCACCCTGGTTGTATCTGGAATAAGAAATGCCTGTAAACATAGGGAAAGGGAGCCCTCTGGATGATTACACCTGGGAATCCTGTCAGCAACAATCCTGTTTTCTTTCCTTAGGAGCCAGAGATGTCTGGCTTTGTCTGTCACTCACTGTTTCTCCATCAGTTGATGGAGGTAGCATTGGTCGAGCTGTGCCTATTAGGTTGTGCTGGCTCCTGCTCAGGAGTCTGTAACAAGGACTTCATTCTCTAATCCTGGAAAGGGCCCATCCTGTGCTGACCATCTCCTGGTCCAGATGGCCCATGTGCAAACTGCTTCTCAGAACGAAGGCAAATCATATCAGGCCACAGCAGGTGACCCAAGTTCCATACAAATTTTAACATTATTTGTTCTAGCTCTGTGAAGAATGATCATGTTATTTTAATAGGGATTGCAGTGAATATGTAGATTGCTTTGGGTAGTATGGACTTTTTAACAATATTTGTTCTTCCTATCCAGGAACATGGGATGTTTTTCCATTTTTTTGTGTGTGTCTTCTTCAATTTCTTTCATAAGCTTTCTAGAGTTTTCAGTGTATAGTTTCTTCACATCTTTGGTTACCATAGGATGGAAGTAGGAGAGAAGGATTGTTTTTCATGGTTTTTTCAGAGGTTGTGTTGAATATGATGAAAAAGTTTTGGGTATAAATGATAGTGATAGGTACACAGCATTGTGAATGTAATTAATGCCACTGAGTGTACACTTACAAATGATTAGAAGGATAAATATTATGTGTATTTCATCAGTAAAAAAAAAGTAAACAATTCAATAGAATAGGTGATGAATACAGTAGTTGCATGTATGAAGGCATGGAAGCTTAAATGGTCCTATAACATGTGAAGCCGTGGGAATTTGACTAAATTTTAAAACAGCCAGGAGTATTCATGGGACTCTGTCACTAAGACAAAGCATGCATTTTAGTGTTTGCTCTGTTTTAGATGGATTTCACATGTATTAGATTCCACTTAGCTAGAAAGTCAAAGGCTCTGTTTCTCACTTTCTTCCTTTCCCCTGATTTACTTTCATTTGCACACCAAGGAGGATGGCCCAGCAACAGCTTACCTTGTCTTTTACCAATCACATCCATGCCCTCTTGTCCCATGTCCACATCAAGCAGAGCTCCCTGAGTAATTTCTGAGCCATACAATCAATGTCCTGACAGTTACTATGTGTCCCCCAGATCTCCTGAATGTCCATTGGAGGACCTTCCCAGTGACAAAGCAGAGGAAGAGGACCCATCTTTCCCCAAGGCAAGCTAGACTTTGCCTGAAATAGAAATGTTGCTTTATTTCTTTCCTTTTCAGATGAATGCAGACGTGAAATTCTTACAATGTACATTAGTAATGGTATGTGCAGTTTCTTTGGTTGGGGAATGTTGAGTGGAAGTTATTACCAACTGATTCCTGATACAAATAGGTAGTTAAAAAAAACAACAGCATCAGTTACAAACTGTATGACAATGAGGATTTTTTTCCAGTAGAAAATTTTCCTCCTTGAAAAAGAAGTTTTGTATTTGCCAGGCAAAATGGACTTGAGAGATCTTCCATGAAAATCTCAAGCATTTTCCCACACACGTTCTGTATGTTTTGTTATGGGGTCACTGACTCAGCCACTGGTTCCCATCAGGTTTCCTAAAGAGAACAAAAGACCTGTACCCATAGTGTACAGGGTGATGCCATCTTCAGAGTGCTTTAGTTTAATCGCAGATGGATTCATCAGGAAATGAAAAGGTTCCATTTTTTATAATCACTCACTATTTGAGAAATTATCTAGGTGATAAAGGTGGGGCTTTCTTGTGTGCTTTCATCTGGAGAGCCACCCTGATTCTGGGTTCCTGCAGAGAATGAGGGTTGGGAGTGTAGTGAGAGAAACCAACTGTCCAGTAAAGAACTATGACCATATTCTACAGGACCCAGAGCAACTAGGTCATTTAGGTTGTATGTTTTGTGTGTGAGAGTTAAGGGGTGTCTATGGTATAAATGTGAATGGGAGTGCACAGAGTGTGTGTATTTCCTCAGGAGGTATTTTCCCACTTACACAGAACAATGCAAGTGTCAAATTTCCAAAACTAAATCTCATCACTGCATATTTCACATACAATAATACCACATTCCTCCATCACCACAGCTGTGTCTGGAGGTTTGCTTAATATTACCTTTCCTCAGATGGAGCACAAATGAATGGCTCAAAGTCTTGACCTCCTAAGTAGAAAAGCCAAAATGTTGATCTGTGCCTGAGTCCCTCTGTTGATGCTCTGAGCTACCGATCTGCGCTTATCACTCAGCCACAGGATCATTAGTCACAGAGCAAAAGAGTTTCAGAATCTGAGTATGTTCCCCAAAGTACATGAGTGTACACATATCCCAAACACTGCCAACACTATAAGATGGCCTCAATTGTCACATAACCCAGGGCAGCTATAGATGCTCTTAATAGCCAACTTTTGCATAGTCATTAGTGTGAAACACACATAGAAAGCCCACATGCTCCTGGGCAGCCCACAGATTCTAAGAGGTGTGAGGTCCCATGTAAGAGAGTACAGGCCATCTTTCATAACTGGGGTCATTGCTTATACAATTGCCCAAAGCAGATAAGAATCAGGAAGCTAATTTAATGTAATTGATAACATTATCATAAGCCTGAAAAATGCTCAAATCCTATAAGTATACATGAAATATACAGTAGCAAATAGGAACTCTAAAAATTGATTTTTAGCCTGGTGTCCATCACCATTGCTGCAAATTCCCTAAACAGCTGGGTTAAAGAGGGTCCGTGCTCACTCCATGACTCCTTTACTTTCCCCAATGTATAATCTTGGCACCCTTGTCAATGATCACTTGTCCATGTATGTGCGAATTTATTTGGGGACTTTCCATATTTTTTCGAGTAAAAAGGTGGTCTTATTAAAGCACAGGTGGCGGGTCTCTATTCTGTTCCACTGGTCTATCTACCTGTTTTGATGCCAGTACCATTCTGTTTGATTGCTATAGCTTTGTAATGTGTTTTAAAGTCAGGAAATATGTTGACTCCATCTTTGCTTTTCATTCTCAAAATTGTTTGGGTTATTTGGAGTCTTTTGTGATTCCATGTATCTTTTAGGATTTTTTTCTATTTCTGTACAGTGACATTGGGATTTCAACAAGTGTTGCACTAAATTTGTAGGTCGCTTCCTCTAGGACATGGTTGTTGGCCTTAATGTTTAGAGCCTCAGGTAGTACCTGGCATGTGTGAATGAGCCCAAAATACCTACACATGAATGATCAGATCAGGCCAACTACTCTGCAAGAATAACCCAGGGGAGAAGAGGTCACCTCTTTTTCATCTTCGGATTCTAGAGCTGTGCCGTTCCAGGATGGTAGCCACTAACCACATATGTCTGATTATAATTAATTTTATTCATACTGTGAATTAAAGTAACATCACATTGCTCAATCACACTAGCCACATCTCAAATGTGCCCACAACAGTTTGAATTTCAGGTGGTAAATTTAAAGTTAAGAACTGTAATGTGCTTATAGATCTGAGAGTGTGAAAGGTGATTCCTTCAGCATTTCTGTCTCATTTGAAGGTTTGCAATTGTGATCAAGGTACCATCTGGGTTTGAATGTATTGGTTAATTTATCAATTGATTGATGAGGGAGGGTGGCAGTATACCCATGATCATTCCTCCAGTGTTCCCATATTTTAGAACATACGGCTGATAGAGGTTGAAAAAGAGAATGTCCATAAGCATCAGGAGTGAGAAGAGTAACTGGAGTACTGAGGAAGGCAACATCACACACAGAAATGCATGTAATGACTGCCATCTTAGAAGCACAAGAGGACACAGGCATTCATTCTTGGCCACAGTTATGAAATTCGAGGGCTGGAAAAGTATGTTAGAGGTCAGAGACCCACACCCTCATTGCAGAGATGAAGACAGAATCATCCTGAGATCAGCCTTTATCCTGCCAGGAGCAGTGGAGCCAAGTTCTCACCTCAACCCTGACTGTCCCCATCTTTTCCCAAGGCTTCCTCCTCCCTACTCCTGCAATTGTCCATGCACAAGATTACTTCATAGATTTTGAGGACAATAATTCAGGGAGCAAAACTGTGCATACAATTTATTTCCTTTCTTCTCTTTTCACTCTCTTTTTGCTGTCCATAAGTTCCTCTTTGTAGCTCTTCCCCATCCCTTCTTTTTGTAATTCCCATTTTGTAGGACATGGTCTCATCCAGGCACTAAAGGTCCATAGATTTTTAATCTATAAGATCTCTCTACAGGCCACCTCAGTCACTTTCTTAGTGTTGCCCTGGCCCCTGATCCTGGGTCTGCAACACTGACTCCTGGCGAGCATCCCTGAATGGCCCCAGCAGGAAGCTAGACTAGGAGTCAGAAGGGAGTTAGAATGGCCCCTGCTGGAGGGAATCTGGGAAGTCTGGATCTGCCTTCAGCATTCTCTGCTCAAGTTGGTAATCTGCCCTGAGTGGCTTTGATTATGCCTGATTCTTCTCTTCCTTTCAGTTGTCAACAACTGATTCAAAAGAAGGAAAAGACAAAGCAATTTGGGGCAAAGAACAGGAAGATGAGATGTAAATGCTTGGGATGAAAATGGTAAAGCAAGCAAATGTACATGTTCTTCATTGCTTCCCTAACTTACTTGTTGGCACTTCAAGAAAACCAACCAAAAACCTGGGGTGGCTGCTAATGCATGTGACCACGAAAGTGAAGAGAGAATGATGGTGATAACTCATGCAGGCAACTTTACCTTCCAAGGCTGCTGCCACACTATGTTTTAGCTAATTATCTGTAATCATTGGAATATACATGAAGTAGCTGATTTCATTCTCGTAACTTAATAAGTTAGGTACTATTATTATCTTCTTCTATAGGAGACTGCCAGGGTGCTGGAGATGCTCTGTATGTTGAACTGGTGTTGGCAACAGGTGTGCTTATATTAGGAAAACATAACACTATATACTTAAGATTTGGGGACTTTACAATATGTAAAGTAAACATCAATTTGGATATAAGAAATGTAAAAGTATTTTTTTACAAAGGAAACTTCAGGCACAGGTGGTTTCCCCTGATTTCTACCAAGTATTTTAGAAATAATGCCATTCTCCTACATACTCTTCCAGAGAACAGTTACAGAGAGAACACGCCTACACTGCTTTCATCATCAGAAGAATTTTGATGTCACCCAGCAATAGACATCACAGTAAAGGGAAATCATAGGTTAACTTTTCTAAATGTAACTCTTCTAAATGTCAAATCCAAAACCAAACATTAGCAGTCTATTAATCCAAATATTTTTATGAAGGGATGAAACTGGGGTTTCATGGTGTGATTTTCATGGGTTGATGTGAGGTTTTCCTGGGTGTTTGCATGCTGCTTGGGACAGTGGTGAGAAGGGTCAGTGCCATCGGGTTGGTGGAATTAACACTTGGTGACAGAAGGAAGAAACTCTCTCCCTGCTACTACAAGGTCTAGAGAAGGATGAGAAGTATATACAGACTTCTAGTTTAGTGAGCAGGAACGTACATACTCAGAACCAGTGCAGCCTCCACCCTCTCTCAGCCAGGCCTTAACTCAGGCTGCTCAGAGTGTAGCTCACATCAGTGGTCAGTAGACAGTGGAGGACATGCCAGCTTTATCCATTAAACCAGCAAAGTACCACCAGCCCATCATGTCACTTTCCTTATTAATTATCACTAACTGTTCATCCAGGGTTGGTTCTTGAGGACCAAACTAATTCATTAAAGAGGAGTCAGTCATTTGAGAAAGCTGACTTGGAAAAGCCTGGGTTTTGGGCCACATAGGAGTGTCAAGTAGACCTCTGGTCAGACCCTCAGGAGCTCCCCTTGAGGAAGCTGATGTGTGAAGATGATGGAAGAGGAAATATTTTCCCCTGACCTATCAAGGGACTTCCTTTCAGGAAAATGTAATAGCTTTTGAATCAGGGATTGAAATGTATATGTCGAAGCTGGATCAGGCATGTGCCCTTCTCTTGGCTCAGACACCTTCTATGTCCTGGCAGCAATTTTGTGGAAGGAACACTTGGGGAATGGAGGGAGGTTATCCCTTGGTTCAGAAGTCTAGCACATGATCTGGAGGACTCATAGGGGTTTCAGGGATCTCTGTTCCCAGGGAACCAACTACTTTCCTATACCAGATCCATATGTCATCAGTGTTGTGACGCCAGACGTCACTTAAAATCTCTACAATTCAGTGCTAGGAAACACAAATGTGCCCTGCACATCCCATGGTGCATAACAGGGGATGACAGGAGATAATGACAGATATTCTCTATGAACCATGAAGCATCATGCCCATGTGAAGGCTGAAAGATCATCTTGTACCTTCTCCTGAGCTGTAGTATTCAGAGTTTTCTCTCTGGAGGCAGCCACTCCTACATATCTTGCTTATTCTTCCAGACATTTAATATTGAAACAGTTATGAAGTACCAGTTATTTTTCTTCAGGCATTATCTGGATTTTCTTATATTAAGAATCATAACAGAGTACTGGTAGGTAGGCCCCATACTACAGAACAGGGAACCAAGGACAGAGGGGTTAAATAACTTTCCTAGGTATGTGTGGCTTCTAGTATTATTTGATACCAGCCACCATATAGCAATTCCCATGCTCTCTCTGTCACTGAAGTGCTGCCTTTTTATAAAAATGTCTCATCCTAATAAAGTCACATTGTCATGCCATCAGGCTGCTGGGAATGTTAGGTGCATACTACACTGCAGTACCTCTTTTTGCTAATGAAAGTATGATTTGGTAATGAATGAATGTGTTCCCAAGGTCTTCTCCCAGATGCATATCAACAGTTCTATTTTTAGTATATTTTCCAGGATCGTGGCTCAGGTTATAAGAAGAAAAATATCGTAAGGGATTAAAACACGGGATTCACAACAAAACTGTGTTCAAGAAAATCTGCTGGCTGTTCCCATAGTGGTTTGACCACATTGAAATAAGCATCTGGCCAAATGACAGGGTAGAGCCATAAATATCACCCCCATTAACTACTTCATTGAAAGTGCCAGGAATGAAATCAAATCAGTTAGTAGATTCAAGAAGAGTGACTGTAGTTTGTACAGCAGAGACTGGATTTGGAGAGGAAAGAATGAGCAGGAAAGGTGTATACTCAAAGTCAGTGCAGCTACTTCCTGCTCTCAGCCATGACTTAATGGCTGCTAAGATGTTGGGTCGGATCTTTAGTCAGGGAGACACTGGGGGTTTGTAGACTTCATCCAATAAGCCACTAAAGCACCAGCCTGGGAGACCTTTTTCCTAGTTCTTTGTGCAACTGTCATATGGGCACTTAGTTTGGAATCTCCTGGGTTCTGAGCCAGTTGGGAGTCAAGCAGACTACTGGTCATTCAAGGTGATCACCTGACCACCAGGAAGTCTCTCTGCAAGGCATTTTATAGAATCAAATGCTGGGGACAAGTGAAGAGAGACGGGAGACATGTTTGGATACACCCAGTCTATCAGGGGCTCTTCATTTGGAGGAAAGACATTGAATTTCAAGACAGGGGTTGAAACATAGAGCCAGGAGTTGTGTCAAGATTTGAGCCATTCTCTTGTTTCAGGCACCTCCTTGGGGAACTAGCTGTCTCCCTGCAGAAACCTTGAGGCAGGAGAATGTGGACAAGGGAGTGAGGAAAGGGCTTTATTCAAGTGTCCAGGGCATGATCTCATATCCAGGTGATCAGGGATTTCTATCCCTAGGGAACCATCTGTATCTCCTGCCTCAGGACCATCACTCAATCAGTTCTAGGACTCTGGGAAAGTCACTTAATCTCTCTAAATTTTAGTACACTGCACCATGAAATATGGATCCCAGCCTTTACTTTGCCTATCCCACAGTGCTGATGTGACCATCACTGAAAATGACAGATTCTATTCATTATTGGAAGTTGAATATTGAAGTCTCCAACTGTTATTGTTGAGGGGTCTGTTTCTCTTTTCAATTCTGTCAGTTTGTTTTATGTATTTTGGAGTTCTCTCGTTAAGTGAAAGATGTAATCTCCTTGGAGGATGGGCCATTTTGTCACTATAAGATGTCATTTGTTTCTAGAAAAAAAATATAAAAGTTGATTTGTCTTATGTTAACAAAGCCAATCTTATTCTCTTTTGGTTACTATTTGCTTGGTATTTATTTTCCTTTTACTTTCAACCTATTTGTGTCTTGGACTTAAAGCATGACTCCCTTGTAGGTAGAATGTAGAGATCATAGCTGTTTTTTAATCCATTCTGCCAATATCTGCCTCAGAATTGGACTGTATAATCCATGTACATTTAATTACTAATCAGGTAGCATTGAAACTGTCATTTTCCCTTTTTTTTACTATATATGTTATATCTTTTTGTTCTAATATTCCTCCATTGCTTTTTTTTTTTTTGAGCTATTTTCTAGTGTACCAACTAAATTCCCATGTTGCTTCTTTTGCTATATATTCTGGGTTATATTCTTAGTAGCTTCCCTGGGATTATAATTAACATCTTAAATTATAACATTCTAATTGGATTAGTACCAGGTTAATTTCAGTGGCATACAGAAGCTTTCATATAGATCCAATGCACCCCCCCTCCTTATTGCCATCACTGTCATACAAAATTACATCTTTATACATTGTATGCTCATCAAAATACATTTATAATATTTACTTCATGTGGTGTTCTTTCAAATCAGGAGAAAACATTATGTTTATATACATATGTTTATATATGTATACATATGTATACATATATACATTATGTTTACAATACATTATGTTTATATGATACACATTTTACGTACTTATATATTTCTACTTTCTTGTATATTTACAACCTATGCAGCTCTATTTCTTCACATAGATTTAGATTACTCTGTTGTCTTTTCATTTCAGCTTGAACGACTTCACTCAGTAATTCTTGTAGGGCTGGTGATACAAGTGGGTTCGCTCAGATTTTGCTTATATGAGAATGCCTCCGTGTCTCCTTCATTACTGACAGACACCTCTGCTAGATACAGAACTCTTGGTTGACAGTTTTTGTCTTTCAGCACTTTTCATATGTCATCCCACCACCTTCTGGCTCTGTGGTTTCTGATGAAAATTAGCCATTAAACTTAAGAGGTTTGTAAATAGTCACTTCTTTCCAATTGCTGTCATGATTTTCTCTGTCTTTGGTCTTGAACAATTTTACTATCAGGTAGGTTTATCCTGATTTGACTTCATTGAACTACTTGAATATTTTTATTAATGTTTCTCATGAAATTTGGTGAGATTTGGGCTGTTATTACTTCACATATTCTCACTGTCCCTCTCTCTTCTATTTTACCTTTTATATTTCATTCCTTTTTATTTTTCTGAGGACTCTCTTTGTGCATATGCTCGTATGCTTGATAATATTATACAGGTAGATCTCTGAGGTTACGCTCATGTTTTTCCATGCCCTTATTTTTAAATTCACTGTTCATCAGACTGGATCTCTATTGACCTATCTTCAAAATTTGCTTGTTCTTTTTCTGCTCAAATTTGTTGTTCAGGCCTATTGTGGGTTTATTTGTGTCTCCCAAAATTATATATTAAAGCTGTGGCCCACAGGGAGCAGATCCCAGCCTATATATTGACTTCAGACGTCCAGTCTTCAGTAGTGTGAAAGAGTATATTTCTATGGTTTTAATCAGCCCTGGGAAACTAATACAAGCCCCATTAGTGATGTTTTTAGTTGTTTCTATACTTTTCAACTCCAGAAGTTCCATTTGGTTCTCTTTTATACTTCATATCTTTTTTATTGTTATTATCTACTTGCAGAGACATAATTCTCATACTATTTTTTAGTTATTGTTAATTAAAGGATAATTCTTTGGATATACTTAAAATAGCTGATACAAAGTATCTGTCTAGTAAGTCAAATGTCTGGACTTTTCTTAGGGACAGTGTCTATTTGTCGCTTTTGCTTGTGTATCAGCTTATGTTAGGGGGCAGCCCAAGAGAACCTCCAACATCTGTAGCTCATTGAATTCAGTATATAGTCATACTGATGGCTATGATTTATTACAGTGAAATCACACTAAGCAAAATAAGCAAAGGTAAGGGTGCATGGGAGGTTCACAGAAAACCAGGCACATGCTTTCAAGAATTCCGTTCCAGTGGAGTCAAAAAAGTATACTTCATTCCTCCAGCAAAAAAAGGATGAAACATGTTCCAGGGAAGCTCATTAGAGACTGTGTGCCCAGATGTTTTAGTGGGGACTGGTAGTTTAGGTACCCTCTGGCTTGCACATACCTGAATCTAAGAATTCCAGCAGGAAAGACAAGTTCTGAATAAAACATAAGTTTTGCACAGTTTAGGCATAACAAGCCACCCTTACCAGAGAATGGTGGGGATCCTCCTGATTCCAAGCTCCCAGACTTCAGACAAGGGCCAGTCTGGAAAGCAGGCCTAAGGAAAGAATTCTCAGTCCTACTATGCAAACTCTTTTCTGTGCAGAGTCAGACTTCTGGTTCTTGGCAGATTTCTTGTTATTATTGGGGGGGGACTATAAATTGGTTATTTATAGTAATATATGGCAACTATAGAAATTTTATTCTAACTCCTCCCCAGGATTTATTGGTTTTGCTATTTTTCTGGCATTGTGTTCTTATTAGTGGTTTTAATGAACAAATTCTCTGAAGTTTGTATTCTTTGTCATGTGTGATCACTGTAGTCTTTGCTCAGCTATTTGGTGGTCAACTATTGACAGATTTCATCAACAGCCTGGAACTGAGAAGTAACTCAGTCTTTGCCAAGGGGCTCTGTGAGCTTGTTGAAACATCCCTTCAACATTCAGCCACCAGCTGAAAACTCTGCCATAACCTTCACTTCCTACTTGTGTAGAACATCCAGGTCAGCCAGAGGGGAGATGTTAGGGCCTTCTAGGGTCTTTCCTGAGTATGCTCACAGTCCTACACTTGTGAGCATTCTAGATTCCTAGGAATAAGTCAGAGATTTTAAATTCCCCTATGCAAATCTCATTTCTGAACCCTCCTTTTAAGCTTTCTGTTAGTCTATTGTTTGCTCCATCTGTCACTTTAACCAACACAAGTTAATTGCCTGTAGTTGTTTTGTTTTGTTTGTTTGTTTGTTTGACAATTATGCTGGGAAAAGTCTTTTTGTCCTGGGAAACCTCCAAGTCAGATTAAACACGACAGTCAAACAAGTGGGGTCTTGCAGACACCCCTCATATAGGTCCATTGGTGATAATTCTCCAGGAATGAGGTTTTGAGGGAGCTCCAAACCCATCCTGCTCTATCCATTGCTGACTTTCACTGTGAACATGGACTTTAGTTTTCTAAACTACTCTGGAGCCATATGGCAGGGGGTGGGATTAGTACATGCTAAAACAGCACAAAACTCATGGTTCTAAAAGCCACCTGTTTTTTTTTCTCCCTCCCCCACCAGTATCAACATTCCCTCTATTGCTACAAGTTTCAGTGGATTTCCAGAGTTCTTAAAATGGTGGCAATTTTGCCACTTTCCTCATTGATTTTTTTAGGAGAGAATTTTTGGAGGTCTTTAAGCTGCCATTTGCACTAAAGTTACTCACCACATCGTATTCTTTTGAACATCCTCAAGTCACAGTCCATGACTGGTCTTCCTCAGGTGTTTGTAGAAATCACAGATCAATGTAAAATTGTGTCTCGGAAGACCCTCCTCATGCAGTTCTGTGCACACTGTTAGGTCACATACATGAACTTCAACTTCAAAATAGAGTGTCACTTTAAAAGGAATTTTCTTAAAATAGTTTATTAAATAATATGACTTGACACCTCTGGATAATGACCATATCTTACAGTTGAATTTAGGTCGTTAGATGGGGTTTTGTTGTGTTATATTTTTCCTCCAACTTAAAAAAAAGCTTACCATATACACCATATTATAGTAGTAGAGTTTGGATAATTTATGTATGGTTTCTTGTGCTTATAAATATATTTAATTCATCTTCACGGAGAGAAAGCAGGGCAGGATCAAAAAAAAATTTCTAGGAGTCCATTTCCTCATGTCTAAAACAGGAGCAACAGTAATTCCAGTACCATCTTCAAGGGGCATTTGTGAGGAGAGAGAGAAGTAGCATTCACATAAGGTCTTGGTGGTCTGCTCGTGGCCTCGTCTCACATTACTGAGTCATGTTCTCTGTGCACACCATGATCACTCAGCAAGCATGAGCCTCTGTGCAGCTCTGAGATCCTTGTTTTGTCACAGCTTTCTCTCTCCAGTGTCATACTGAACCCCAGTTAACCTGTATTAAGGGCATTATTTTTATCAGTTCTTTGTTATGTACCTGCCAGTTTCTCTTTTTTTTTTCTCCCTGCCAATTTTTCTTAAAAAAAGGGTAGCTATAGCTGGATGTTTCTACTGGAATCTAGGGTATATAGGATACACAGCAACACTGCAGTGTCACTGCCCTCCTGGCCAGGTAAACTGTACAGTCTCCCAGACTTTTTCCAAAGACCCCAACCTCTGGGATCCTCCATATGTCCCATGCACTTAACTGGCATTTGTTCATTTAGTCCAAACTTATAAAATGAGTGTAGTCATCTCTGCATGCAGCCTATCTGCAAAGGAGTTAAGTGATTTTTTTCCAAATCCAGGCAGAAAAGCATGGCTAATACTATAGTCACTGAAGACAGGATGAAACATCAAGACAATTTCCTAGGGAAAAGACCTCACACATAAATCCTTAGAGGGCACTTCTTACCTCTATTAAATGAACATATCATTCTAAATACACTCAAAGATTTCCACAGAATATGACTGTTCACAACTAATTGAAGTGGCATGCATTACCATAATACCAGAAGGATCCTAAGTGCCAGGAACTTATGAGCATCATAGTTTTGAGGCAGCATTAGGGAGCTGTTGATAAAAGCCTGCACCACATAGTCCAATGATGCTGCTGTGCCCAGTGCAAGACACAGTATGTTTCTGTCCAGGACACTCCAACATGGAGATTCCTGAGACAGTGTAGACTGTGCCCAGGGCCCTAAAATGGAGAGAGACATGGGGGTGGTGATTCTGATGTCATGTGATGTCTATAAGATAAGAAGGAGGTGGCAGCACCTGCCCCCACCCCCTGCCACCCACTGTCAGCAGAGATTGAGGAAAATGGGGAGAAAAGGGGATTAGACCGTGATGGAAAGGCCCTTGGAACTCTACTTCCTGAAGGGCCCTAAGTTAATTTTACCTACCTGCCCCACACAAAGGAAGGCCAGGGAAGTCATGCAGATCCTTCCCATCCCCCTAGATGGCCTCCCACACCTGAGTTCTGATTCACCTGGGGCTTGAGAATAAGCAGCTGTTGTGCCCCAGGGAGCACTAGCAGTGCAGGTCAGCAGCTCTCCCTGATGCCTTAGAGTCAGATACACGTACAGGAGACCTAGAGAGAGAGTTGCATACCCACCCATCTGTCCACTACCCCCTTCCCACAGAGAGGGGTCTCTTCACTGCCCAGGAATCTCCTCTTCAGGCTGCATTTCCACAGCCCTGCACTCAGTGAAGTCACCTCTGTGTCACCGCTTCTTCCTCCATGTAGATCACTGTGTGTGTTCAGAGAAAATGTGTTCCAGATTCAGAACACAAGAAAGACAAAAGTCAGTGACAGGCCAGCCAAGACCAACCCACTTCCCACTGTGGCAGTCAGGGGATCTCCTTCGTCTCATACTGTGGTTGCTCCCTCTCCACCATCCTTGACCAGGGGACAACACAGGGAGGCCCACACAGACAGGGAGAGAGAGCTAAGTACATCTTGTGGGTGTTCCACTCTGAGGAACAGGAGGGGTCACCCAGCCCTCCTTGTCACAAGCCAATTACCTTCTGCCTAATATTGGACCCAAGGGTTGATTGGGTCTGTTGTTTAAGGGTACACATATAGAATTAGGAAACTGGGGGTGAGCAGAAGTTTCAAGGGGAGAGGAGGGATTCTGTGTTTCTTCCCTGAAAGAAGCTGGTTCAAGGCACTAACATAATAATCCACAGCAATGCTTCCAGTGCAAGATGGAGTGATCTGACCAAAAGCCACAGAAATTGTGCACAACTGGGTCAGCAGACCATACTCAGGACCTTAGAAAAAGGGGTGCAGCAACAACTCAGGGGACCAGAAGAGAAAGCTCAGCTGTATTGATCCCCATGACACTTCCCCAGAAGCAGCACCACTTCCCCCATGACACGTTCTCAGCAGCAGCCACCTGCTCACTAAATAATAGCAATGAGAAAGGTTCTGGGCAGTGAGTGGGTACAGGCAGCTGACAGGTTTTTATCTCATTTCCCTGTGGGCCTTGAGGGCAATGCAGACACCAAGCTGTTGTCCCGCACTAAGCAGTAATTATCAGCCTCTTCTCCAGGCTGGACCTCAGAGATCAAGATGCCAGACTACCTGACCTGAAGCCCAGCAGTTTCTCTGAGATCCTTGAGAGTCAGTTGCCAATCTGTGGGTCAAGAGTTTGGCAACAGGTGTTGCTGCAGGTGAGCTGATCCCTGGTTGCTAGCATTGTTACTGTTCCTAGTGCAAGTGATGGTGGCCGTCTGTCCTGGGCCCTTGGACACTGAGGATGACTTCAGTCCTGCCTGGACCACAGACCCTGGCAGGGAGAGGTACAGGTAGAACAGTGAGCTAGGTGAGTGAGGGAGTAGACCAAAGTTGAGTGAGAGGTCCCCCACAAGTCTTCCACCCAGAAAAGTTCAGCTCTCATCAGTGCAGGAAGTGAGGAGCGCAATGAGAGGGGCACAGGTCATGTATAGATGCTCAAGAGCTCTGCTCCCTGAGACTCCAGAAGGGGAAACACCTAAGTCCCTCTTATTCTCTCCCTAGGCACCCATCAGGGGAGGGGCTTCTACATTCATATATGACCCTGCTCCCTGACACTCATCTCTGGGTAACATCTCTGGCAGAATGATGCCCCCCCAAAAATGTCCATGCTCTAATCCTTGGAATCTGCCCCCGTGTTGCCTTACATGGGGATGGGGAATTAAAGTCACAAATGGAACTAGGTTGCTAACATTAAAATCAGGAGATGATCCTGGATTATCCAAATGGTCCCAAGGTCATCACAAGGTCATTAAAAGTGGAAGTGGCAGCACAAGAATCTGCTAGGATGGAAGAGTGAATTGGTCAGCCATTGCTGACTTTGAAAGTGGAAAGGGTAACTCAGCAAAGAGAGCAGACAGCCTCTAAAAGTTGGGGAAAGCCAGGAACCTCTCTCCCAGAACCTCCAGAAAGGAACACCCTGCTGACATGTTTATTTTAGCCCAGTGAGGCCCATGGGAGACTCTAACCTGCAGAACTGTAAGACACTAAATTTATGAGGTGTGAAGGTAATATATTTGTGGTAATTGGTGAGAGCAATGGGAAACTGATAAAGTAATTCCCATGTCAGCAGACTAAAGAAGAAAAATCATGATCATTTCAATACATACAGAAAAAAGCATTTAGCAAAACTCAACATACATTCAAGATAAAAAAACTCTCAGCAAAATAAAAATTTTTTGTCAACTTGTTGATGGGCATTTACAAACAATCTATAGTTAACATAATACTTGGTGATGAGAGACAAAATTATTTTCTTTGAATTCTAAATATAGGAGTTGGTGACGATCATAACAAATTCCAGCGTAATCTACTGATTTCATATCCTTTGGATGTATACTAGACGTGTGATTACTGGATCATATTTGCAATTATTTGCAATTATTTGAGGAAACCCAATACTGTTTTTCATAATAGCTGCACTATTTTACATTCCCACTGACTGTATATGAAGGTTGGAATTTCTACTTCCTTACCAACACTTGTATGTGTGTGTATATATATATATATCATTCTAACAGGTGACATGATATCTCATTGTCCTTTGATATGGATTTCCTAATGATTAATGATTGTGAGCTCCTTTTCATATGTCTGGAGGCCATTTGTGTATCTTCACCGGAAAAATGTTCATTGAAATATTTAACCCATTTTTAAATTGGGTTAAACACTTTCATTTTAAGTGACTTGTAAGGGTTTCTCATATATTTTGGATATTAGCCTCTTTTCTGATACAAGGTTTGCAATTATTTTCTCCTATAGATTGCCTTTTCATTCTGTTGATTGTTGAAAAGGCCATCCTTTCCCCATTGTGTACTCTTGGCACCCTTGTCAAAGATCATTTATCCATGTATGTGTGAGTTTACTTGGGGGAATCTCTATTTTGTTGTTCCATTGGTCTATCCATCTGTTTTTATGCCAGTATCATTCTGATTGATTACCGTAGTTTTGTAATGTGTTTTAAAGTCAGGAAGTGTGGAGACTTTGTTCTTCAATATCAAGATTTTCTTGGCAATTTGGAGTCTGTGTGGTTCCGTATATATTTTAGGATTGTTTTCCTATTGCTATACAATGACATTAGGATTTTGACAGGTGTTGCGTTGAATCTGTAGATCACTTCCTCTAGGACCTGAGTGTTGACGATATGTTTTAGCATCCATGGCTGCAAGTTGTGCCTGGCACATACGCATAACTGCATAAAATAGAAATGAGTGAAAAATCGGGCCAGCAAACTACTCTGCAAGAAACAGCCAGGGAGGGGAAGAATATATCGTTTTCATCTTTACACTCTAAAACTGTGCTACCAAGGGTGGTAGCCACTAGCCACATGTGTCTGTTTACAATTAATTTTAATCAATAAATAACTCAATGAATTAAAATAAAATGAAATAAAACAAGCAATTTCTCAGTCACACAAGCCACGTTTCAAATATGACCATAACTGTCGGAATTCAGGTAGTAGGTTTGAAGGTGAGAACAGTAAAGACCCTACAGAACTGAAAGTGTGAGAGGTAATTCCTTCAGCATCTCTGTCTGATTTGAAGGTTTTCAAGTGTGACTGTCTTGTTTGAAGGGTGCTGACTCCACTGATCTCAGTGAACTTCTGAGAACCTGCAGGGAAAAATCAGGTTGATGTGTGACCCATTAAAATCTTAAGAGAGTAGGAGAAAAGGGCAAGCTCCTCTCTCTAATAACTTGATCGGTGATTTTGTGTTTCTATGGACATGCTTGTGGAAACCATACAGGCAGGACTCCAACAGTGAGGAGGAAGACTCTCCAGGTAGGGAAGAGCACTCAGGTAGGAATCAATTATGAGAGGGTTCCTGGGATAGTTGTGTTATTGCTCTGGAGACTGAAGAAGGTGGATATGAAATCAGAAAACAAAGGGAAATATTTGTACAAGTCTAATTTGTTTATTTCATATTATAGTGACATTAGTAAGAGGAATTGGGTCTACAGGCTTTGAGTGTGCTGAGTTTGAAATCAGAGCCAAAGCATAAGAGACTCTTAAAAACTGAGAACAAACTGAGGGTTGATGGGGGGTGGGAGGGAGGGGAGGGTGGGTGATGGGTATTGAGGAGGGCACCTTTTGGGATGAGCACTGGGTGTTGTATGGAAACCAATTTGACAATAAATTTCATATATTGAAAAAAAAAGAAATCATCTATTCTTGCTTTGCTATCTAAAAATTATTTTTCTCACAAAACTTGCTATTTCCTACCTTTGCCACAGCCAAATGTCAAAACTTTGGTTCTGTTTGCTTTACACCTCATGGGAATCAGGCATGAGAGCTTTGCAGATCTGTTTTGTTAATGACTTATGGATGTAATCTGGTGGGACACAACAACTCTTCTCACAGACACTTGAACCTAGAGACTAAGTTCTTCTAGTGTGAGCCAGGAGGTAGATGAAGGATACACTCTCTCTCTTTTAACTTATAGGACTTGTAACATCATGTTCCTATCCTGTTTGCTCCTCCTTAAAGGTCATTCTCAGAGCTGGATACGTTAAAGAATATTTCCTCCGGGATCACTGCATATGCTCCAGTGTCTCTTAGCTCATGCCAGCATGCACACCTCGCCCAATTCCGATGTGTGAATGTGCTTCCATCTGAGAGACACCCGTGTGCAACTGCCCTGCAGACCCTCCATGGCTGACAGGGATTCAAGAGAATGGTGTGAGGGGCTGCTGGGCCTACTTCACACACTTGCTCTCACAGCCCTGCTCAACTAGTCACCTGGCAAGGACCAGGCACAGGACAGAGCCTCTGGGCAGAAGGACAGGGTCAGTGCTCCTCTCAGAACCCACTGCTCCAGCCACAAAGCACTGGCCCAGCTCCCCATACTCCAGTCATTCCCACCTTGTGACTTTTCCTTAGGCCTGCCCAGGATCCTCCCTCCTGATCCTTCCAAGGCTTGGAGCAAACCCTTGAAGTTAACATGTGCTTATGTGGCCACACTGTTGTACATTTCCCAGGGCCCATTGAAAGACTAAGGGAAATTAGACAAATTACTGTCCTTTAATTTTCATTCATCCTCTGTAACCATTCAGGAAATTGTTGAGGTTGTTTTAAGGTTAAAATATCTCCTGAGGAAGATCATCTCAGGTACAAAACAGACAGTGGGTATGTGGAGTTCATTGAAACTCTCTCCCTCAAGGTTGACAACCCCAGATGCATTGCAGGTGCTCTCAATACAGGAGGGATCAGTGGATCTATTGGAGTGGGTGCTAATATATCCTTCATCTTTCCTCCAGTGTTTCCATATTAGAGAACAATATGATTGGTGAAGGTTGGCAGGAAGAAGGAAATGGAGCATAATTAGGAGTAGAAGAGGAAGGGGAGCAGGGAAGGAGAGGAGCGAGGAAGAAGGTAGGCAAAGTACCACACAGAACATCATGGAGACAGTGACAGCCTGTAGAATGGACAGGATAACACAGGTATTCCTTCCTTATCACATGGAGAATCTGAGGCTGGAAGATCAGGTTGGAGATCTGAGACCCACTACTCCCTGCAGAGGTAAGGGACAGAGACCTGGAGGGACTCAGCTGAGGGACAGAACATCCTGAGGTCAGGGTTCATTACCCCAGGAGCAGCAGGACCCTGGTTCACACCTCTTTCCCATGGTCACCCCAACATTGCAGCTTCCCCACACTCAAAGACTATTTCACAGATTTCAAGGACTCCAACTAGGAGCAGAGTGGTGTAATTTATTTCCTCTTTTAGCTCTTCATTTTCTCTCTTTGCAATCCAAAGCTGTTCTTTGTAACTCTTCCATATTCCCTCTTTTTAGGATTCTTATCCTGAAAGACCTGGTTTCATCCAGGCACTTGAGGTCTTACATCTTCAATGTTTATAGACTCTTTCTGAAGCCCTCCTCATCCACTTTCTTAGCATTACCCTGGCCCCAGAACCTGAGTTTGCACCATTGACTCCTGGTGAGCAGCCCTGAATGGGCCCAGCAGGAAACTGGGCTGGGAGTCCGAAGGGCTGAGTCCAACCAGCTGGAGGGACCCCTGGAAAATCTGGCTCTGTATTGGGAACACCCCACTGAAGTGTTTTTGCTATGCTGGGGGACTCTGGTCATGCCTCAGATAGACAGTGGGATAAATGAGGACAGGGCTTCTCTAAGAGTGTGTCTGAACCAGATGCCTAGGGACAGGTGCACAGGGATAAAATGAGCAAGACAATGGGTGCCAGAATCCAGGTATTCTGGGATTAGTCTTTGCATTCAGGAATTGTGGGGATTAGGAGGACACTCACTGACACTCCTGGAGGACTCCCAGGAGTCCCAAGGTCCACCTCACTCTAAACCACATGTGTCTCCCACAGGTAAGACACTAGGTGTCTCAGGAGCCCATTTAGCCTTGCCATCTGGGGATGGCTGGGGTGTTCTCTGATGTTAGACCCCTGAGGGATCTGACTGCCACAGATGCCCCTACACTACATGAGCATGGGGCCACAAGCAGTCTCATGCATGTCCCCTGCCTTCTCAGCATCCTAAATACAGTGTAAAGGAAGCTCTACCTCCTGGATGAGAAGCTTATGGGCTGGGAAGGCACATAGGCCTATAAAGCTCTAGAGGTTTCTGCACACTGAATGCAGATATTTGGTGAGTAGCAAGACATGCAGGAAGTGGCCCACAGTTAGGTCCCCTTGCATCAGTCCCAGGTTTTGGACATCGTAGGTCTTCTGTAACCAAAGGCAAAAAACTTTAAGAAGAAAGGGGCAGCCAAAACAGAGCAGCCAACTCCCCTGAGGCTCAATTTCCCGAGTTATTGGGGCCAGATATTGTGGGATCTCTAGAGTCATCAGAGCTCCTCAGCTATTCAGGGCAGTGCAGGAAAGCCCACTGACAAGACACACTTGGGCAAGGTGACTCTCACAGAGACACTGAATTTAGCACAGAACTGCAGGGTTTTATTTTAAATGACTTTTCCGTCCAGGCATGAGTGGTGCAGTGCCAGTAACTTCTATCCCTGTGAAGATGGCCTGCTGGGTTTGAGCATGTCCTGAATGCACACCTAAAAGCCCTGGTAGCCTGAGGACATAAAGGACTCAGGGGATGATGTGGCATATGCATGAGTCACTCAGAAGTATAAGGCAGGCTGGCTGTGTCCAGCCCCCAGGTCACAGCTCTGTTCCAACCCCTTGGGACCCAGGAGAGGACTGGTGATATAGACATGGGGCCAAAGATGCATTTTTCTGGGATACTGTCATCTCCTTCCTCAGTGCCAGATCTGGCAGGATAATAGGACCTAAACTTGCAGGATTTTGGAGGCTGTCCTGGAACTCTCAGGGAATTATCAGCTTAAGCAATCAGGGCAGGCCAAAGACTTCAGACTATGGACTCTTCAGACTCTTCAGACTAAGAGACTGCTGGGAAACAGAACTCCCACAGACACCATGAGTCTCTTCCCAACACAGATCCACGAGGTATCTAAGTCAAAACAACCATCCCTTCCCACCTCAGGAGTGTGGTGGGAGCAATCCCAAGTTCCAGGAAGATGGCCTGTGGGTAGACACTTGCCTGCGATACATAGGCCAAGTATCCCAGGCTTGTAACTGAAAGAGGTGGCAATGTAGGATGCAGAGAATGGTCTGGTGTTCAAAATCATAAGGCAAATGCCATGGGCTTCTCTCTCAGCTGCAGTAAGTGGAGTGTACCAATTGTTTTGGCCCAAGAAGGGCACCCATAGCTGAAACACGAGGTTGAAAGATGCCATGAGACGACAAAATGTCCAGTTCATTTCTCTGCACCCAGACCTGGAAAAATTAAATGGCAGTCTAGTGAGGACTGAGAATCTTGAGATCCCATGAGATCTGGCCCAACATCTCAAAAAAATCCAGTGGGAGGGGATTTGACTTCTCCATTTTGGAGCAAGAAACACACTGGCTATATCTTGCTTCCTCCTAAGGTTCTCTGCCACAAAAGCTCTAGAGAGTGCAACTGGGTCCTATGCAAATCTTAATTCTTGTATAGGAACCAATGGGGGGCATCAGGCTGCCTTTTGAAGGACCAGCCACTCACAAAACACCTACAATGGGTGCCAGGTCCTCTGGAGCTTCGTGGGTCCATGGGTCTCCCCAGCCCGTCAGTCCCTTATCTTGTAACTAGGGCTTTCTTTAAACTGTGCTTAGGATGCTGAGGGGGCAGAAGGTGGACATGAGATCACTTGTGGCCCCATGCTCATACAATGTAGGGGTACCTATAACAGTCAGCTTCCTCCTTACACAACACTCCAGCCTTCTTCTGGATGGCAAGGATAAACAGCTCCTGAGACACCCTGGTGTCCAGAAAATGAGAAATTGGCTTAGAACAGGGTGGACCTTGGCATTCCTCAGAGTCCCCCAGGAGTTTCAGTCAGGGTACTCTCCATCCCCACATTCCTGAACCCAAAGACTGATCCCAAAATACCTGGAGGTTGAGACCCATAGTCTCGCACATGTGCATTTCGCCCCTGTGCACCTGCCCCCAGGCATTTGGCCCAGGCACACTTGTGAAGAGGGCCTGCCCTCGCTTACCCAGCTGCTTACAGGGACTGTGTTTTGAGGCACTGATCCATGGCTGAAGGGATTTCACTAACAGATATCTTTGAACTCAATTGGCACCTGTTTTCCCCTTTGGAAAAGGGCCTCCCGACAGTATGGAGTGTCACTGGGCCACATCGCATAAAGCCTTAGTGAAGTGAAAGATGACTTCCAAAATCTGGGAGATCGTGCCCTGAGATTTCTTGAGATCTGGGTGAAGAGAAATGAGCTAGACAGTCTGGAACTTTAAGGCCTATTTCATTCCTTTTGCATGTATTCTACAGCTGTTTTCTTTGTGATTACCATCAGGCCTAAAGTTGTAACATTACTTTTTTTGAGAAGGGGAAAGAGAAAGAGTGCACAAGCAGGGAGGGGCAGAGGGACATGGAGAGGGAGAGAGAACATCATTTTTTAAAATTTATTTATTTAGATTCAAGTTAGTTAACATACAGTGTAATATTGGTTTCAGCAGTAGAACCCAGTGATTCATCATTTACATAAAATACCCAGTGCTCATCCCAACAAGTGCCCTCCTCAATGCCTATCTCCCTCCCCTCCTCAGCCCCCCCCCCATCAACCCTCAGTTTGTTCTCTGTATTTAAGAGTCTCTTGGGGTGCCTGGGTGGCTCAGTCTGTTGAACGTCCAACTTTGGCTCAGGTCATGATCTCACGGCTTGTGAGTTTGAGCCCTGCGTCGGGCTCTGTGCTGACAGCTCAGAACCTGGAGACTGCTTCAGATTATGTGTCTCCCTCTCTCTTCCCCTCCCCTGCTCATGCTCTGTCACTCTCTCTCTAAATAGACATTAAAAACTTTTTTAAATAAAAAAAAGCTCTTATCGTTTCCCTGCCTCTCTATTTGTAATTTATTTTTCCTTCCCTTCCCCTATGGTCTTCGTTTCTCAAATTCCACATATCAGTGAAAACATATGCTATCTGTCTTTTACTGACTGACTTATCTCAGTCCTCTGGTTCCATTGGACAGAAGACATGAATAGACACTTTTCCAAAGAAGACATCCAGAGGGCAAAACACACACATGAAAAGATGCTCAACATTGCTCATCATCAGGGAAATACAAATCAAAACCACATTGAGATGCCACCTCACACTGGTCAGAGTGGCTACAATTAACAACTCAGGAAACAATAGATGTTGGCAAGGATGTGGAGAAAGGGGGACCGACACTTTTGCACTGTTGGTGGGAATGCAACCTGGTGCAGCTGCTCTGGAAAAGAGTGTGGAGGCTCCTCAAAAAATTAAAAATAAAATTACCCCCATGACCCAGCAATGGCACTACTAGGAATTGGGGCACATGTACCCCATTGTTTATAGCATCACTATCAGCAATAGCCAAATTATGGAAAGGGCCCAAATGTCCATCAACAGATGAATGGATAAATAAAATATGATATATATATACACACACACACACACACACACATATACACATACATACATACATATATACATACATCAACAGATGAATGGATAAATAAAATATGATATATATACACATACATACATATATACATACATACACACATTACTACTCGGTGATGAAAAAGAATTAAATTTTGCCATTTGCAACAACAATACTAACTTTTAGACTAATATTTTTTAATGTATTCATCTCTTTAATCATGTAGAAAACAGAAAATAGATGTATAAACCATTGTATAATAACACAAAATTTTATAATTGCCCATTTATTTACCTTTACTGAGCTCTATATTTTTTCATACAGCTTCAAGTTACTTCTAGTATCCTTTTATTTCATCCTGCAAGACACTGAGCATTTCTTACAAGACAAGTCTAATGGTAATAAACTCTCTCAGCATTTATTTACCTGGAAATGTCTTGGTTTCTTTCTCAAATTTGAAGGACAATTTTGCTGGATATAGGATTCTTGGTTGACAGGTTTTTTTGTCCTGTTTTATTTACTTTAGGACTTTTGTTCACTTGTTTTGTGTTTGGCCTACTAAAGGCCCACCTTCTGGCCTCCACAGTTTCCTGTGAGAAATCTACTGATAATCTTATTAAGGATCCCTTGTATGCAATGAGTTGCTTCTGTTGTTGCTTTTAAGATTCTTTGTCTCTGTCTTTTGAAAGTTTGGTTATAATGAATTTAACAATGTGATAACTTAAAATCAAATCTTCCCTTTCCCCAGGGTTTATTTTTTTATTTAACGTTTTTGTTCATTATTTGTTATTTTTGTTTTTTAATATTGTAGGTAGACTCTCTTTTTGCTGAGAATCAGCCTTAGGTGTAAACTTAAGATCCCCTCTGTTTTTTTCTGAGCTCAAACCTTTCCCTGGGAATTCATGGTCACTTTTGAATGCTCCCCATATATAGTTTCTTTTCAATATCCTAGTCTTTAATGCATGACTCCCAAAAGAGGAAAAGGAGAAAAATGAAGGGAATGAAAAAATCAACACTGCCTTATTAAATCCCCTGGAGGTCACTTCAGCTAGAGGGGAAAAACCTTTCAACAATGAGTGCAACAACACTGGCTCCTGCCTTTTGTCTGTACTTCTGTGATCAAAAGCAGCAATTAGCAATCAGAGCACAGATCTCTGACATTTGGAGAACAGGGTCTTTTTATCCACTCTGGCTCCCAAAAGCTATATGTAGGATGCACAGAAAATAAGGGTAGGGGTGGGAGATGGGTAGGTACCACTGTGATAAAAAGCTGAAACTGACCAAAATTAACCACAAGTTGTCATGAAAGTCTTCCCCTGGAAGTTGCAAGCCTTCAATAGATTCTAGTGATCCAAAATAGCTGTATCAGACAGATTCTGCTAGTATAAGTGCTGTCTAGCTGGGGAAAGAGATTCCTGGTGCTTCCTACTCAGCCATTCTTCTCAGAATCCTCTGACCTATCCTCTGTCTTCACAAGGCAGAGAAAAAAATAGGAAAAAATGGCCATTGCAAACAACAAAATAAAGTGGCAGAAACCATCCCTGAGGAAACATAGGCATTGGAGGTACTAGAAAAGGATTTTAAAACAACTGTCTTAAATGTGCTGTAAGGGTTAAAGGAAAACAATTAATACAGGAAAGCAAGAAAATTATATAAGAACAAAATAAGAATACAAAGTAATAAAAGTTATAAAAAAGAATGAAACAGAAATTACTTAAGTGAAAAATACAATAACTACATTGAAAATTCCTAGATGGATTCAACAAATGATTTAAGCAGGCAGAATCACTGAACCTGGGGGTGCCTGGGTTGCCAGTCAGTTGGGTATCTGACTTTGGCTCACAGTCCATGAATTCAAGCCCCACATCAGGCTCTGTGCTGACAGCTCAGAGCATGGAGCCTGCTTCAGATTCTGTGTCTCCCTCGCTCTCTGCCCCTTCCCCGCTCACACTGTCTCTCTTAAAAATAAATAAATAAATAAAATTTTTAAAGAACCACTGAACTTGGAAATAAGACTTTTTAAATTATTTCATCTGAAAAGCAGGAAAAAAAGAACACAGAAAAGTAAACAGATCCTAAGGTACTGTGGGAAACGATCAATCAGACAAAAATACACATTAGTGTCCCAGAAGGAGAAGGAGAAAAGGAACAGAAAGATTCTTTGAATAATGGTTGAAATTTTCCCAAGTTTGAGAAAAGATATGTATCTAAAGTTCCAATAAGCTCAATAAACTGCAGGTTGCATAAATACAAAGACTCAGCCCAAGACACAACAAAGAATCTTGAAATCATTAAAAATGATCTTCAACAAAATACAGACCAACAAAATTCAGAGACATAAAAAGGATTATACAAGACTAAGTGGGAATTATCCCAGGAATGCAAAGGTGCTGCAACATATAAAAGTCATAAAAGTTTAGGATCTTCTCAGATTTTTTCTGAGCATTTTTCTAGCCCTAGGCATGTATATGTCTTTCTAAATTCCCCCATATACATGGCTGCTTAAAAAGATTCTAATTTCACAAAGAAATCACACAGAATTTTCTCCTGGGGCTTGGGTAGTCTACTGGATGTCTTGGCTGTAACTGTAATTTTCACCTTGAAGTATTTTCAAAACTGATGTAGTTTTGTAAATTTCCCTCTAGCATTGCTTTAGCTGCATACCACATATTTTGATATGTAGTATTTTCACTTTCACTTACTTCTATGCATTTTCTTATATTTCCTTTGGTGCTCCCTCTTTTACCTATGGAGTATTAACAATGTTTAATTTTCAAGTACATACTTGGAGATCTTGTTGAAACAGGTTTTTCTTTAACCAATTTCTAGTTTGATTCTATTATAGTTAGAGTATATACTTTTTATAATTTCAATTTTTTATGGTTTTTAAATTTTATTTATTTTTGAGAAAGAGCATGAATGAGCAAGGAGCAGAGAGACAGGGAGAGAGTGCAGAGCTCGGAGTGGCACTTGAGCTCACCCAAAGTGGGACTCAAGCTCACCTGATGCTGGGCTTGGACTCACAAACCATGAGATCATGACCTAATCCAAAGTCCAATGCTCAACTGACTGAGCCACCCACCCATGTGCCCCTATTATTTCAATTTTTTTTTAATGTGCTAAGGCTTGTTTTATGGCCAGGAATATGGTTTATCTCACAGAATATTCCACAGACACTTGGAAAAATAAACATGTAGAGTAACATCTGGACAAAATGCATAGATACCTTTTGCTTTGTGACTCCCCACTAAGTGCAACTATGATCACTGGAAATAATGCAAGAGGATATAATACAAAGGAGAACCCTAATGGTAGAAAGAGGAAACTGAACTGGTTTGGAATCCCAAAACTGGAAGAACAAGACAGCAGGATGGCATCTTACAACCCCACATCCAACAGAAGAAGGCAAGCAAGACTCAATATATCCTGACCCAAATCTAGCCACAGAAGGTGGCCAGGAAGTTTCATTGCTCCACTGTAATCAAAATGGAGTCCTACTGATGACATGAGGTAAGACTGGCAGCATCAGCAAGGGGAATTGATTCATAGCTCTTCTGACAGGGACCAGAGGAGGCATTCTGCTTCCCTACTATGAGACACTGGGCACTCAAGATGCACCACTATAGGGAGTCCCACTACAAGAATGGCCCAACCCAGGAAGTGCTTTTCATCTCTTTGGGCCAGAAGCTCCCTTCCCCCACATAAGGGTAACAGCCTAAAGTGCCTTCAATTTGGAGTGTAGAGACATGACTTAAGTCTTACCCCTGAGAACTGTGTATTGTCTTTGTTTATTCACTTGTAAGATGGAAATCAAACCACCTATATGAGAATGAAAATGGATGGTGCAAATAGAGATACTCCCACAACAGTGGTATAAATTGGTTATAAGTTCACATTCTTCCATGTCTCAGCTCACCTTCAGTATTCTCCAGGCTCACACTGTCAGTATAAGAACAAGTGCAAATAACTGAAGTCTCCTATCACAAATAGGTTTTATCATTCACTGAGAGATAAGATATAAAAACATATTTGCTGAAAGAACAGATAGAAAATGGTAGGCCAAAACAAAAGTAACTGGAGTTTTAAATTCTCAGCATGAGGGTAAATTTCCCCCCTACTAAAAATGTCTTAGTCTTCTTTAGGAAGTAAGAATAGTGTAGATAGAACAACATGACTCCAAGGTCCAAATTCAAATGAGACACAACCCAAACAGGAACAAGTTTACCAACAAGTGACTACACATACCATTCTTTCATTACGCCCAGTTTCCTTTTCTGTGAAGTGGGAAAAGTAATCCTACTCCACAGGGTTGAGGCAAAGCTCCAGAGAGATGACATCAGTGAAATATTCAGTAGAGATTAAGTGACAAGGTTTTGTCTTCTGTATAGGAACTCTCCTCTTCCTCACTGGACTCTAGTAGAGATTCCTCACAAGACCCAAAAGTACTTAAGTACAGCTAGAGTTGCAACAACCCCTAACAACTCAGGGACCATGCCTCCAGACACAGATATGTATTTATGGATAAATTTTCTCTCTGGCTGGGCCAATTATGTCTGATACTCCCCTAAGTACACTGAAAGTGTACTTCCACGTTTGAGAGCCCATCCTCTCCTGGGACAGCTTGTAGGAGGTTCAGGGCCCTCTGGAAATAGTTTACTGGACAAAATTATCTACAGTCACATACTCTTTGAAAGGCTTGGTACTAGCCCTGGAAAAACAATTGAATCATTGGAGGACATCAAACAGTGGAGATAACTATATTAAACACCTGAATTTAAACACCACATAAAATAATTATGATTTTACATTTAGAATACATATGTATATAATTACACATAATAAGTAACCATGGACCTGACTTTGTTTTATTAAGAATAACTTATATGCTTTTTGCTATTTATGGAAATACAAGGTGGATTAGGCCCTTTATTCCAGAGTGAGGTGTAACAAAACCTTCTTGTTTCTGACAAAGGTTACCCCTTACTCAGCAAGGTAAATTTGCATGGGGACTAAAAGTCCTATAGGAAAAAAAACTATTAAGGACCCTAGACTTTTCTAGTTTGAGACCTGAGGAAAACACATTTGATGGTTTGGGATTGGCACCAAATTTAATAATAGGAAATTACAATAGGCTACCCTCAGGTAACATAATTTGAAGGAAGGGGAGTCCAACATGGTGACCTCTGTTTGAACCCTGGAATCCAAGTGTGCTTGGTAATGTGGTTAGTTCTGACATTTCCTGTTTTCACGGACTGAGGAATGGCTGCAATTTTACTCTACATGCAAGTTAGCAAGTTAGCCTGCCAGTTTCATAGATTTGAGCAGAAGACATGATGCCTAAGGTGTCACACCATGCCAGGCAGCATAAACTTCATGTACACATCAGTTCTCCTGCCCCCAAGGTACACACAGGGGCAGTTAGGAGTTGGGCGCAGATAAATGCTGCACATGCACTGGGTCTGTGTCAGAGCTGAGAATAATGAGCTTGGGAAAACCTAATTTGTAACGGGGACTCCTAGAAATCCTGCCCAAACTTTTCTGTCAAGAGAGCTATTATTTTCATTGTACTGGTCATGCAATTAATCTACCCTCTGCTCAGGAGAGTGACAGTATATCTTCCAAGACTGCTTGCTATACTAATATCCTTGTAAATATAGTACAGAACAAAAACTGATATGACATTCAGAAACACTTTGGAGAATTGTCTCCCAATACTGCCATGACATCTTTCATCAAAGAACTTGACCTCTCCCAGCAAAAATCCTCCCCTTGATTTTAGAACATTATTTCAAAACTAATTTCCTCCAGGAGTTTTTCTCTCACCCTTCCAAAACTTGATCCTTGGTTATACTCCTCTATTGCTGTAATCCAAACACACTGTATTTTTCCACCATGACTAAGCACTTTCTATATGAATTTCTTATTGTAGGAATGCCTTCCAACCACAAATGACAGTAGCAGCAGGTCTATCATGTTTGCTATTTACATTAAGCATTAATCACTGTGCTAGGTTTACTATAGGAGCTCCTTGTATATTTGTTAGTTGTATATATAAATTTTGACACCCTTATAGCTTTATCACTTATGCAATCATGCTCCTGATTAAATCTCTGGTACTAGTTTCCTACTAGTACCATTGTTTAGCAAACTTGACAGTATACCTTAAAATGGTGACTGTGTGTTCTCTGCCTAAAAATACCAAACGTGGGAGAGAGGAGTTAAAATGTCGGAGACTAGGGGGACACAGGGCTTTCCTCATCACTCAAACTCAGGTGTATTGAGGTCAGGTCACTGGGAACACCCAGGAAATTGATCTGTGGAGCAGCAGAAGGATCTCCACGGTGGGAGGGAGACACCTTGCCAGGTGCAAGGTGCGTGGCTGTAAATTGGGGGAGAGAAAAGCAACAGTGCCATGGAAGGGAGGAAATCCTTTCTGTGGAGAGACAAAAGGGAGAGAAAGAGAAGGGTTGAGAAAGTGTGGCATCAAGTTAGCACGTGAGGAAAACCTCTCTGGACCACAGACTGGGGAGCTAGAAGTAGAGTATTCCAGTTCTTTTTTGCAACCAGCTTTTGGAGCTCAGACCCTGAGGTTTGGGGAGTGCATGACTTTCTCTGGAACAGAGCTGTGGCATGCTCTCCTGGAGAGAAGAGAGCTGGCCCCAGAGTGCATAATGCGGTGTAGAGATCTCTGGGTGCCCTGGGAAAGAACAGTCCCTTTCCTGGAGTACTTTTGGAAGAAGGTTTATTGCCACTCCAAGGACAAAAGACCCTGCAGGTGGTCAAAGATCTTTCATCAGTGGAGAGGCTCTACTCCAGAGGAAGAGAGCAGATCTGAACCATGCCATGTTCTTTAAGACACTGGGTTTTGAATCCCAGACACATGCCAAAGAAAAAACACAGGAGAGTTGTGGCACAGGACAAGCTCACTGCCCTCAGTATTCTGTGAGGGCTGCCTGAACAGCAGGGTTGAGATCCCCAGTTCAGGAATGAAAGAGTGGGATGGCACCATTTTCCCCCGAACACCAACAAGGTGGGACTTCAGAGAGTAACACAGCAGCCCTCTATCGAGGCAGGACCCTTTCACACCAAACCCTGCCCCTCTCTGCCTAGCAATGGTTTGTTTATTGGGGCAAGAGTGACTCTGAGCCAATATAGCTGGCCTCTGCTCCAGACCAGCACAACCAGGATCTCCGAGGCACCAACACATTACTTTTTTTTCTTTTTTTCCTCCTTCTCTTTTTTATTTTGGAATCAGACTCATAGTGTCTTGCATTATTTTTCGTTTCCTTTTCTCTCTCTCCTTTTTTTTTTTAATCAGGATTTTTTATTCTTTTCTTTTTCTTTCTTCTTTTCTTCTGCTTTTCCCCCTTTCTTTTTCTGCAGATTCACTCTTACAGTTTTTTTATTCTCTGTTTTGTTTTGTTTTGTTTTTTTTTGTTCCCTTTCCCTTTCTCTTTTCTGGGGGTCAGGTTTCCTCTCCCCTTTTTCTCCATGGTTACTTCAACAAATCAAAGTACTCTTAGTTAAAGGTCCAAATACTCCACCACTGTAGCAAAGAGGAGCTCTGCAGAGGACTGACCAATAGGGGAGATAAGCCAAAACACAATAGCCGAGTGCACACAACATACAGCAGAAACACTTCCTGGAGTGCCAAGCCCTGGACAGTGTATGACCCCTTCTTAATGTAGTAGTACCCTCAGGTGCAGGAAACATAACAAGCTCTTAAAACACTCAAAAGACAGAGGCATCTGGTTGGCTCAGTCGGTTAAGCATCCAACTTCAGCTCATGTCATGATCTTGCAGCTCATGGATTTGAGCCCTGTGTCAGGCTCTGTAGCCACACAATGAAGAAAAAGTTCTCAGACACTTAGACTGAGCAGATGTGCAGGGTTGCCTCTGCCAGCAAAAACAGCAGCAGCAGCAGCAGCAAAATGTACATAGTCTTCATTTCATATTTGCCAGGTATAAACATCAAAGAATGTCAAAGTATTGGAAGAAAACACAAAGAACCTCCAGACATAAACCAAACACACATCTGGTGTTTATGTGAAAGCATTCAGAAAAGAAGTGCACTTCCAGACAATTACAATGGGTCCCTAACTGGCTTCTGGGGGATCATGGAGCTCTGTTCTCATAATGCTATCATGTTTGACAGCTTTGAGACCAGAACATCCCTGACATTTCAGTAATTGCCCCACTCACTTTCCCAGGGCTTACAATACACTCTTTAAAAATAACTCCACAGGGCTCTGTGCTGACAGCTCAGAGCCTGGAGCCGGCTTCGGATTCTGTGTCTCCCTCTCCCTCTCTCTCTCTCTGCCCCTCCCCCTGTTCACGCTCAATCTCTCAAAAATAAATAAATATTTTTTAAAAATTAAAACACCCAAAAGACAGAAACTTAGCCAAAATGACAAAATGGGGGAATTCTTCTCAAAAGAAAGGTCAGGAAGAAATCACAGCCAGGGACTTGCTCAAAACAGATGTAAGCAATATATCTGAACAAGAATTTAGAATAACAGTCATAAAACTACTACTAGCTGGCTTTATAAAAGCATAGGAGACACCAGAGAAACCCTTGCTGCAGAGATCCAAGACCTAAGAACTAGTCAGGCTGAATTTTAAATTTTTTTTTTTAAATTTTTTTTTTTCAACGTTTATTTATTTTTGGGACAGAGAGAGACAGAGCATGAACGGGGGAGGGGCAGAGAGAGAGGGAGACACAGAATCGGAAACAGGCTCCAGGCTCCGAGCCATCAGCCCAGAGCCTGACGCGGGGCTCGAACTCCCAGACCGCGAGATCGTGACCTGGCTGAAGTCGGACGCTTAACCGACTGCGCCACCCAGGCGCCCCTTTTTTTTTTTTTTTTAATTTTTTTTTTTCAACGTTTATTTATTTTTGGGACAGAGAGAGACAGAGCATGAACGGGGGAGGGGCAGAGAGAGAGGGAGACACAGAATCGGAAACAGGCAGGCTGAATTTTAAAATGCTATGAGATGCAACTGAGATGCAAAATAAACTGGGTATAGTGACAGTGGGAACTGAAAAAGCAAAACAAGAATAAGAAGAGTGAGCAAAGGGGGCAGAATGTTATTTGAACAAATTATATCTGAGAACTTCCCTAATCTGGGGAAGGAAACAGGCATCCAAATCCAAAAGGCACAGAAAACTCCCTTCAAAATCAATAAAAACAGGTCAACACCATGACATATCATAATGAAACTTGCAAAATAGAAAGATAAAGAGAGAATTCTGAAAGCAGCTAGGGACAAAAAGTCCTTAATCTACAAGGGCAGACACATAAGGTTAGTAGCAGACTTGTCCATTGAAACCTGGCAGATGAGAAGGGAGTGGCAGAAACTATTCAATGTGCTGAATAGGAAAAATATGTAGCTAAGAATCCTTTATCCAGCAAGGCTGTCATTCAGAATAGAAGAGATAAACACTTTCCCAGACTAACAAAACCTAAAGGAGTTTGGAACCACCAAACCAGCCCTGCAAGAAATTTTAAGCGGGACTCTCTGAGTGGAGAAGAAAAAAGACTAAATCAACAGGACTACCAAGGACCAGAGAATATCACCAGAAATACCAACTCCACAGATAACACAATGGCACTAAATCCATATCTTTCAATAATAACTCTGAATGTCAATGGACTGAATGCTCCAATCAAAAGACAAAGGGTATCAAAATGGATTTAAAAACATAATATTTATCTATATGTTGCCTACAAGAGACTCATTTTAAACCTAAAGACACTTGCATATTGAAAGTGAGGGGAGGGAGGGGAGGAGCTAAGATGGCAGAGCATCATGGAGATCCTGAGCTTGTCTCGTCTCTGAAACGCAGCTAGATCAGCACCAAACCATTTTGAACACCTAGGAAATTGATCTGAGGATTAGCACAAAAATCTGCATAACTTGAGCCTCAGAACTCAGCAGGTATGCAGTGCAGAGAGGTGAACTGGTGGAGAGAAAAGCCTTGGAGGGTAGGGAGTCATTTTTGATGAGAGAAGACAGAGAGAGAAAGAGAAAGGGGGAGAGTGCAGCACATTGGGATAGTGCAAGGAAAGCACTCCCCCCTGAAAGTTCCTGGAGAGAAAGAGAAAGAGTGAAAACACTCACAGGGAACTGAACAAGAAATCTATTCCCCAAAACCATTGATGGGGAGAAAGAAGATTTCAATACCACCAGGATTCTATAAACAGTGGAGCGCAAAATCTGAAGTTTCAGAGCTCAGTGCCTGGCAGTGTTGTGGGGAGGAAGTAGGGTGAATCCCCACGTGAAGGTAGTAGGGTCTGAGGGATCTGTGTGCCACCCGGGGAGAAGCAGTTCCCCTGCTTGAAGTGCATTTGGTAGAGGCCATATGGCCTCCTTGCAGGCAAAGGTCCCAGTGGACCCTGGAGAGCAGCCATGTCTCCTGGTATTAGGACAAAGACACAAGGGTGCTTCAAAACCTGGCACAGGCTATGTGTTGTGATTTGCCATAATCTATGATCATCTGTTGCTACATGACTGCACGAATGTTTTCTAGGGCAAGCCAACACCCAGCCATTGCTCAGCAAGACTTTCCCCCAGAGAGTGGTCTCAGGTCCAAGCCCCAGGGGTCTCTGAAGTGTGGGGTTTTAAAACACAACACCATCTGAGACAAAACTCTGGAGGGAGGTGCTGCCTGGTAGGCGGACAGATTGGACACAGACAGGGTAGAGGCAGGGAGTAGATAGAGGCTCGAGACAAAGGAGGGGTGCTTAATAGCAGGGCTACCAACACTGCTCCACCCCAATAAGCTAACCAGAACCATCTAGTAGAGAATAGTTGTTACACCAAGCCCTGCCCAACTGTGCCCTCCAAGCACATCCCCCAGAAGAACAGCATGTCACTCCACCCATTTAGTGTACAGAATATAGACAGCTTCATAGTTTCAGTTCTGGGAAACTGGAGGTAACTTAATTCCAATTTTATTCTGTTTGCTCATTCACTTATTTGTTCATTTTCTTTGCTTCTGTTTTTGCTTAAATTGTTTTCTTTTTTCTTTCTTTTCTTTTTTCCTTGAAGGAGAATAATTTTTTTATTTTTAAAAAAATTTTTTAAATTCATTCTCTTCATTTTCTTTTCATTTTCTTTATTTTCTACTTCATTTTCTTTATTCTATTTTATTAAAGAAATTTTTAAATTTTTTCTTACTTTTTCTTCTTCTTTCCTTTCCCTCTTTTCTCTATTCTGTCAATCTTTCTTTTTTTAAGAATATCAATGGTTTTATTTTAAAATATCTATTCCTATTTTCTCAAATTGGTTGTCATCTCTTTTGTTGTTGTTGTTGGACAAGTTCATTCTAATCAAAATGTTAAGTAGGAACACAAGTTAATGAGTCAGCCCCCTAATAATGCACACTTCTGTGAGCTCCAGCCCTGTATTTAGTCTCAAACCACCCTTCTGCACACTGTAAAGATTTTGGTGCAACACATCACACCTAGGGAAAGGCACAATGTATCTCACACTTATCAAATCCAAAGGCGGGAAGTCACTCTCAAATGTTAAGTTTGGGTTCTGGGTTTATTTGGGTAAGAATTTCCCTCAGCTCCCATCAATCCTAGCTGAAGTGAATCTCTTTCCATCACCAACCCAGGAGAAAGCCACCAAATTCATATCTGTTAACAAAATAAAAACAGAAGACTAAAAAATGAAGTAGGTTATCAAGTCCTTGAATAGAAAGCTACTTGGCTTGGACAAGAACATATAACTTGGATCTAAGATGATGATGAGGGAGGAGAGATTCTGAGGGAATCTTGTCTGAGGAAGTCTCAGGTCATTAGAAAAAAAAAAACAGGAAGGTTATCACCGTAGCTCAGAGACCAAAAGCTCTCGCGTGTGTGTGTAAGGAAATAAGTAGCAAGAAGGGAAGATTGGAGTAGGAATCCTGTCTTTCAGTCTTGAACTACTTCCCACTGCAATCAATAAGGCTGCACCATGGAGTTTAACATTAATGGCAATGCTCTATGATGTCCACCACCATTGCCTTCTTCCAGCTGAAGAGAAGTTATCCTGTGCCGGCCCCTGCTGCTACTGCAATGCAGAGGTATCCATTGTAGGTCATGAAGATAAGCATGAGGAAATAGCTGATGACCACATGGATGACATGCAGCACTGTTTGCAGGAGACAAGGAAAGCTCAGCATCTGCTGCCCAACAGTCTGTGTGTCCCCATAAGGATGTCTCCTTTTGGTCCTGGTACAGGCATGGAATTGTAGCAGATGCTGACTTGTGACTTATGCAGCAGGCTGTCTCAGGCTATCTTGAGTCTTTCATAGAACATTGCTAGTAAAAACACTGCCAAGAAAGCTCCTGCCATTTCTCAAGCTCTATTGACCACCAACCAGAAAACAGTAGTTACACATTCTTAAAGCCAAAGTAGAAGGTCATAGGCATCATCATGTTGCCTATTCCCCCACCATGAGAGTAGTGTGCTGAAGTGGTCAGGTGGTGGTGGTGAGAAGGCACTGCTGTACTGTTGTTCAGCCATATGGCTTGTCCCCTTATGGTGGGAATGGTCCACGTTTCCAGGAAAAGTTGAGGGTCAGCAGAAGAGTCTTCTACATCCAGTCCTGCCACCAGCACCTCCCTCTTAGAACTTTAATGCATCACCACACCTATCAAGCTTCTTTCAGCAAGCAGACAGAAACACACATGGGATCTAACTTTTTTTATTTGATCTTTTGTTTTGTTTTTAATTTCTTAAGTTTTTTTATTTTATTAATTTTTTTCCTCTTCCAAACTGGCAAAATAAAGGAATTCACCCCAAGGAAAGAATAGGAAGAAGTGACAGGGACTTACTCAACACAGATAAGTAAGATGTCTGAACTAGAATTTAGAACCAATATAATGAGACTACTGGCTAGGGTTAAAAAAGCATAGAAGACACCAGAGAATCCCATTGTGCAAGATAAAAGAAATACAATCTAGTTAGGCCAAAATTAAACATGCTATAACTAAGAAGCAATCCTGAATGGATGCCACAATAGGTAGGATGAACAAAGCAGAGCGGTGAATCAGCAACTATAGAAGATAAAATTATGGAGAATAATGAAGCAGAAAAAAAGAAGGAAACAAAGGCAAAAGAACATGATACAAGACCTAGAGAACACTCTGACTTATTAAAAAGGATTCACATCCAAATCCTAGGAGTCCCAGAAGATGAAGAGAGAGAAAAGGGGGCAGAAGGTTGATGTGAGCAAATCATACCAGAAAACTTTCCTAATCTGGGGAAGGACACAGACATCGAAATCCAAAAGCCACAGAGAACTCCAAATAGATTCAACAAAAACCAAACATCACCATGGCGTATGATAGTCAAACTCACAAAATACACAGACAAGGAAATTATGAAAGCAGGAAGGGAAAAACATCCTTAACCTACAAGGAAAGACAGATCAACATCAGACCTATCCACAGAAACTTGGCAGTCTAGAAAGTGGTGGTAGGATATATTCAGAAAAATATGCAGCCAAGAATTCTTTATCCAGCAAGGGTGTCATTCAAAATAGAGGGGAGGGATAAAGATTTTCCCAGACAAACAAGAACTTAAGGGGTTCGTGACCACTAAACAGGTCCTGTAAGAAATTTTAAGGGGCATTCTTTGAGTGGACAAAAGACAAAACAAAACAAACAAACAAAAAAACCCAAAAGCAACAAACACTACAAAGGACCAGGGAACATCACAAGAAATACCAGCTCCACAGGCAACACACTGGAACCAAATTCATATCTTTCAGTACTCACTCTAAATGTAAATGGACTAAGTGATCCAATCAAAAAACATAGGGCTCAGAATGGATAAGAAAACAAGCCCCATATAAATGCTGCTTACAAGAGACACATTTTAGACCTAAAGAAACCTGTAGATTTAAAGTAAAGGGATGGAACATGTTAATGGTCTTCAAGAGAAATCTGGAGTAGCCGTACTTATATCAGACAAAATAATTTTAAAATAAAGACTGTAACAAGAAATGAAGAAGGGCATTGTATCATAATTAAGGGGTCTATCCACCTTAATTATGAATATCTAACACTTATAAATATTTATGCACAAATGTGGAAAACACCCAAATATATAAATCAATTAATCATAGATATAAAGAAACTCTTTGATAATAATACCATAAGAGAAGGGGACATCAACATCCCCCTTACAACAACGGACATATCAATAAGCAGAAAATCAACAAGGAAACAACGGCTTTGAATGACACACTGGACCAGAAGGATTTAACAGATATATTTAGAACATTTCATCCTAAAGCAGCAGAATATACATATTTCTTGACTGCACATGGAACATTCTCCAGAGTAGATCACATACTGGGTCACAAATCAGCCTTCAACAAGTATAAAAAGATTGAGATCATATCTTGCATATTTTCAGACCACTATAAAACTCAAAATCAACCACAAGAAAAAATTTGTAAAGAACATGAATACTTGGAGATTGAAGAACATCTTACTAAAGAATGAATGGGTTAACCAAGAAATTAAAAAGGAAAATTAAAAAGTACATGGAAGCCAATGAAAATGAAAACACGAAAGTCCAAAACCTCTGGGATGCAGCAAAGGTGGTCAAAAGAGGGAAGTACATAGCAATCCAAGTCTTCCTAAAGAAAGATAGGTCTCAAATACACAACCTAATCTTACACCTAAAAGATCTGGAAAAAGAACAGCAAAGAAAGCACAAAACCAGCAGAAGATAGGAAATAATAAAGACCAGAGCAGAAATCAATGATAGTGAAATTTAAAAAAAGTAGAACAGATCAATGAAATCAGTTTTTTTGTCAAAGAACAAAATTCATAAACCCCTAGTCAGATTGATCAAAAAGAAAAAGGAAAGGACCCGAATAAATAAAATCAAGAATGAAAGAGGAGAGATCACAACCAACACTGCAGAAATAGAAACAATAGTAAGAGAATATTATTAGCAATTATATGCCAATAAATTGGGCAATCTGGAAGAAATGGACAAATTCCTAGACACTCACACAATGCCAAGACTCAAACAGAAAGAAACAGAAAATGTGAACAGGCCCATAACCAGCAAAGAAACTAAATCAGTTATCAAAAATCTCCCAACAAATAAGAGTTCTGGGATAGACGGCTTCTTCCAAAAAATAGAAATAGAAGGAAAGCTTCCAAATTTATTCTATAAAGTCAGCATTACCTTGATTCCAAAACCATGCAAAGACCCCACTAAAAAGGAAAATTAGAGGCCAATATCCCTGATGAAGCTAAGTGCAAAAATTCTCAACAAGATATTAGCAAATTGAATTCAACAGTACATTAAAACAATTATTCACCATGATCAAGTGAGATTAATTCCTGGGATGTAGGGCTGGTTCACTATTCACAAATCAATCAATGTAATTGATAATTGATAACAAAAGAAAGGATAAGAACCATAGAAAGTATTTGACAAAATATAGCATCCTTTCTTAATAAAAACCCTCAAGAAAGTAGGGATATACCTCAACATCATAAAAGCCATGTATGAAAGGCCTGAAGGTAATATCACCCTCAATGGGGAAAAACCAAGAGCTTTCCCCTAAGTTCACAAACACGACAGAGAAGTCCACTCTCACCACTGTCCTAGCCTCAGCAATCAGACAACAAAAAGAAATAAAAGGCGTACAAACTGACAAAGAAAAAGTCAAACTTTCACTCTTTGCAGATGTCATGATATTCTACGTGGCAAAACCAAAAGACTCTGCCAAAAAACTGCTTAGAACTGATACATGAATTCATCAAAGTTTCAGGATATAAAAGCAACGTATTGAAATAGGTTGCATTTCTATACACCAATAATGAAGCAGCAGAAAGAGAAATCAAGGAATCTATCCGTTTTACAATTGCACCATAACCATAAGTAACCTAGGGGGAAAAAATAACCAAAGAAGTAAAAGATCTGTATGCTGAGAACTATAGAAAGCTTATGAAAGAAATTGAAGAAGACACAATGAAATGGAAAAACATCCCACGTTCATGAGTTGGGAGAACAATGTTAAAATGTCTCTATTACTCAAAGTAATCTACACATTCAGTGCAATCCCTATCAAAATAACACCAACATTCTTCACAGAGCTAGAAAAAACAATTATAAAACCTTTATGGAACCAGAAAAGACCCTAAAAAGCCAAAGCAATCCTGAAAAAGAAAACCAAAGCTGGAGGCATCACAATTCAGACTCCATGGTGTACTACAAAGCTGTAATCATCAAGACAGTATGGTATTGGCACAAAAACAGATACATAGATCAATGGAACAGAATAGAGAACCCAGAAGTGGACCCAAAGTGTATGGCCAACTAATCTTTGACAAAACAGGAAAGAGTATCCAATGGAAAAAAGTCTCTCCAGCAAATGGTGCTGGGAAAACTGGACAGTGGCATGCAGAAAAATGAAACGGTATGACTTCTTATACCAGGCACAGAAATAAATTCAAAATGGATGAAAGACCTAAATGTGAGAGCAGGAAACCATCAAAATCCTAGAGGAGAAAGAGGCAGCAACCTCTTTGACTTCAGTCACAGAAACATCTTACTAGACATGTCTCCAGAGGCAAGTGAAATAAAAACAAAAGTGAGGGGTGCCTGGGTGACTCAGTCAGTTAAACATCCGACTCTTGATTTTGGCTCAGGTCATGATCTTATGGTTCGTGAGTTCAAGCCCCGCATCAAGCTCTGTGCTGGCAGCATGAAGCTTGCTTGGTATTCTCTGTCCCCCACCCCCTTCTGCCCTTACACTGCTCATTCTTTCTCTCTCCCTCTCTCTCAAAATAAATAAACATTTTTAAAACCCAAATATTTAAAAAAAAACAAAAATGAACTATTGAGACTTCACGAAATTAAAAAAGCTTCTGCACAATGAAGGAAACAATCAGCAAAACTAGAAGACAACCAACAGAATGGGAAAAGATATTTTCAAATAACAAACATATCAAATAAAGGGGTAGTATCCAAAATCTATAAAGAATTTATCAAACTCAACACCCAAAAAACAAATAACCCAGTGAAGAAATGAGCAGAAGACATGAATAGACACTTTTCCAAAGAAGATAGCCAGACGGCTAACACACATGAAAAGATTACCAAAATCATTCATTGTCAGGAAAATACAAATCAATACCACAATGAGATACAACATCACACCTGTCACAATGGCTGAAGTTAACAAGTCAGGAAACAACTGATGTTGACAAAAAGGTGCCGAGAAATGGAAACCCTTTTGCAGTGTTGGTGGGAATGCAAACTGGTGAGGCTACTCTAGAAAATAGTATGGAGGTTTCTCAAAAAATTAAAAATAGAACTACCCTACGACCCAGCAATTTTACTACTAGGTATTTATCCAAAGGATCCAAATATACTGATTCAAAGGGGCACATACACCCCAATGTTTATAGCAGCACTTTTGACAATAGCCAAAGTATGGAAAGAGCCCAAATGTCCATCGACTGATGAATGGATAAAGATGTGGTATATATCTGTGGTATATATACAATGGAATATTACTCAGTGATCAAAAAGAATGAAATCTTGCCATTTGCAACAACATGGATGGAACTAGAGTGTATTATGCTAAGCAAAATAAGTCAGAGAAAGACAAATATCATATGATTTCACTCATATGTGGAATTTAAGAAACACAACAGATGAATATAGGGGAAGGGAAGGAAAAATAAGATAAAAACAGAGGAAGGAAAACTATAAGAGATTCTTAAATACAGAAAACAAATTGAGGCTTGCTGGAGCGGAGGTAGTGGGGGGATGGGCTAAATAGGTGACGGGCATTAAAGAGGGCACTTGTTAGGATAAGCACTGGGTGTTATATGTAAACAATTGAAAAGAGACAGATTCTACAGGTGTGGTGATGAAAAGAATTATAAAGCAGGGGGCTAAGACTCTCCAGGAGCCAAAGCACTGGTCTCCTGTCTCAAGCCTCTTTTATTTCTGCAATGTGATAACAGCAAGAACATACAACATAGCATTTGGCATCTTGACAGGTCATGCACCTGCAGTGTATTCCACACTGGGTCATGAGTGCATTTGGCGCCAGACAAAACATTCTTATCCCAGGCCTGGCACCGGTATGATGTCCTTTTGGAGAGAACATGCAGTCCCAGTGACCTTCCGCCAGGGAATAGAATGGCTTTCAGTTCCTTGCTACCCCATCCCTTTCCTTCAGGACATTCTTACAGTGCCTCTGGCTTCTTGTTCTCCAACAAGTGGTGAATCACTGGGTTCTTCTCCTGAAACCAACACTAGATTGTATGTTAACTAACTTGAATTTTAATTAATTAATTAATTGATCAATCATAAACATGGTCGCATATACCACACAAAGCAAGAAATATAGAGACACTGGGCCATAATCAATTTTCATTAATAGTAAGTAATGAGTAGTCTGTCTCCTCCTGGAGCTCCAAATTCCCTGAACTATAATCGTATCTGCTCTCTTCCATATTTTCACATTCCTTGGGGTCACACTCTAGAGATAGTACAAGACAGGAAAAGAGAACAATACTGAATACTCCTCTATACTTCTGTTTGTGCCTATAATGCCTCAGCCTGTGCTGGGCAATAGTCAGCCCAATTTGTACAATTGTACAATATTGTACAAATATTAGATTATTTGTACAATAAAGGGGCAGTCTGGGAGTGACCATTGTTCCTACTCAACATTCTCTTCTCAAATCTAAGGTGACTCCAAAGGTAAACAATTAAACAACTGGACATGTGAGAAATGGAAGTAGAGGGCAAAACATCTTTCTGTTATATCGGGGGTTTTTTTGTTCAAAAATCTTCATTTTATTTTTTAAGTTTATTTATTTGTTTATTTGTGTAAGTAATTTCTATACCCAATGTGGAGTTTGAACTCATGACCTGAGATCAAGAGCTGCATGCTCTTCCAACTAAGCCACCCAGACACCTCAAAATCTCCATTTAAAAATTTTTTTTCAACGTTTATTTATTTTTGGGACAGAGAGAGACAGAGCATGAACGGGGGAGGGGCAGAGAGAGAGGGAGACACAGAATCGGAAACAGGCTCCAGGCTCTGAGCAGTCAGCACAGAGCCCGACGCGGGGCTCGAACTCACGGACCGCGAAATCGTGACCTGGCTGAAGTCGGACGCTTAACCAACTGCGCCACCCAGGCGCCCCTAAAATCTCCATTTTAAAGGGGAGGAAATTTAGGGCAAAGAGAAGAAAGACTGCATACAAGGTCTAGTTCAATGTACTGAGACCTCTGATTCTGGCTAAGTGATCACCAGCACTGGGCTAGCCCATCTATCATAAGCAATTAGAAAAGTGATGAAATATATGGAACACATGTTTTCAGAAACTGGAAAACAGGCAGAAAAGACTGTGATCCCTGAGTGTAGAGAAATAAAGAAGGTGAATTGCTGTGATGGTTAAAATAGGCCCACAGACTCCCTAATGATCTCCTCAAGAGGCAGAGCCTAACTCCCCTACTTTTGCTGTGAGCTGGACTTAGTGATTTGCATCTAGCAAATAGAAAAAAGCACACGATAGTGTGCAACTTTGGAGAATAGGTCATAAAAGGCACAGGAGTTTTCTCCTTGCTATCTTTCTTGGACCACTAACCCTGGTGGATGCCTGGCACCAAAATTGTGAGGACACTCATGCAGATTTATGCAGAAGACCATGAGGAACTGAGGACTCCTGTTTTCAACCAGCACTAATGTACTGGACAAGTGAGTAACACTCACTTTGGAAGCAGATCCTCTAGCACCTGTCAAGACTTCAGATGATGACTTGACCACATCATGAGAGACCCTGAGCCAGAGCCACACAGCTAATCTCTGGGATTCCTGTCCCATAAAAACTGGGAGACCATAAATGTTTATTAAGTTGATACATTCTGAGGTAGATTATTAAGTAGCATTACATAATTAATATAAATTTTAGTACCTGTAAGTGGAACGTTATGACAAAAATCAGGCAGTAGAAGAAAGCTAGGTTTTGAGAAAGGTGTTAGTGAAAGCTTAAAATGGCATGACTATTCATTAATACTGTGAGTTGAGGACTGACAGGATAGAATAATCTTACTACACATTAGAGGAAAGGATATCTTTGCTATGCAGTCAAAAGTTTAGCAATTCTGCTACCTACAGTAATGTGTAAAGTTCAAAATGAGATGAAATATTGAGTGATCTAGCTAAGATTTCCAGAAAGTGTTGGGAGTGTCGCCTAGCTTATCCTTGCTGCTTATACTAAAATACAGAAAGAAGAAAGATAGTTAGAAAGACTATTAAACAAAAGGGACAGGACTTGATGCCTTGGGAAATTCCCAGGCTCTCCGGAGAATATACAATGCTAAAATTAAAAAACGGATTCTAGGGCACCTGTCTGGCTCAGTCAGTAAAGTATGTGAATCTTGACCTCAGGGTCATTGATTTTGAGCCCCACATTGGGCATCATAGAGCCTACAATAATGAATGGATAGATAGATGATAGATAGATGATAGATAGATAGATAGATACATAGATACATAGATACATAGATAGATTGATTGATTCTAGGCATCTCTCTTCTAAGAACCACTGCATTTGTCAGGCCCTTGCATGGACAAGGTTCCTTAGAGCTCCACCTAGTTCCCATGATAACATCTCACAGCAGAACTCCAAGTCAGCAATGGCTAAACCCTAGGTGGTTGTAGCTCCTGCATTAATGTCTAAGCTGTCTGTGAATGACTCATTGTGTTGTTCTTCTACAGATGGTTGTGGGGATCACCTCACTCTCAGAATATGTTCAGGATTTTTTAAATCATCTTACAAAGCAGTCTGGCATTTTTTAAAGTTTTTATATGAATTTTGGTTAGTTAACATACAGTGTTATGTTAGTTTCAGGTACAATATAGTGGTTCAACAATTTCATACATCAATCTGTGTTCATCATGACAAATGTGCTCCTTAATCTCCATCACCTATTTAACTGTCTCCCCCACCCATCTCCCCTCTGCTAAACATACGTTTTTTTCCCTATAGTTAAGGGTCTCTTGCGCGCTCTCTCTCTCTCTCTCTTTGCTCATTTTTTCCCTTAAATTCCACATATGACTGAAACTATATGGTATTTGTCTTTCTCTGATTGACTTATTTTGCTTAGCATTATACTCTCTAGCTCCACCCATGTCATTACAAATGGCAAGATTTCATTCTTTCTATGGCTGAATAATATCCCACTGGCTATATATCCTACATCTTTTTTTTCAAACTTACATTGTGTCCATTTACTTTTTATTTTTAAAAACATTTTTGAGTACCATACAATTCCATCAATTCTAATACCATTAATTTTATTGATTTTTAAAAACATTTTTGAGTATAGCTGACACACAATGTTACATTAGTTTAAGTTTTACAACAAAGTGATTCAACTTTGTTTGGATCAGTGTAGCTGCCACCTGTCACCATAAAACATACAACACTATTACAATACCATTGATTTTATTCCCCATACTGTGACATTGTGGCCATTTTAGCATACAACATTCCTGGGTCTACAGTAAATATAATCTTCCAGATTATAACTATAATTAGATTCAAAGTCTTATATTTGTTGCAAAAGAGGTGTTACACACAGCTAGAACAAACAATTCTCCAAATTACATGCAACCAGAAAAGACCCCGAATGGCCAAAGAAATCCTGAAAAAGAAAACCAAAGCTGGAGGAATCACAATTCTGGACTTCAAGCTGTATTACAAAGTTGTAATCATCAAGACAGTATGGTACTGGCACAAAAACAGACATATGTTTCAATGGAACAGAATAGAGAACCCAGAAATGCTGAAGTGTATGGCCAACTAATCTTAGGCAAAGCAGGAAAGAGTATCCAGTGGAAAAAAAAAAACAGTCTCTTTAGCAAATGGTGCTGGGAAAACTAGACAGCAATATACAGAAGAATGCAACTGGATCACTTTCTTACACCATACACAAAATAAATTCAAAATGGATGAAAGACCTAAATGTGAGACCAGGAAACCATCAAAATCCTAGAGGAGAAAGAGGCAACAACCTGTTTGACTTCAACCACAGCAACTTCTTATTAGACATCTCTTCAGAGGCAAGGGAAACAAAAGCAAAAATGAACTATTGGGACTTCATCAAGATAAAAAGCTTCTGGGGGGCACCTGGGTGGTTCAGTCAGTTAAGTGTCCGACTTCGGCTCAGGTCATGATCTCGCAGTTTATGAGTTCGAGCCCTGCATTGACCTCTGTGCTAACAGCTCAGAGCCTGGAGCCTGATTCAGATTCTACGTCTCCCTCTTTCTGCCCCTCCCCCCTCTCAAAAATGAATAAACTTAAAAAATTATTTGAAAAAGATAAAAAGCTTCAGCACAGCAAAGGAAACAATCAACAAAACTAAAAGGCAACAGAATGGAATGGGAGAAGATATTTGCAAATGACATATCAGATAAGGGGCTAGTATTCAAACTCTATAAAGAACTTCTCAGGGGCACCTGGGTGGCTCAGTCTGTTAAGCATCCAAGTCTTGATTTTGGCTCAGATCATGATCTCACAATTCGTGAGACTGAGTCCTGCATCAAACTCTGTGCTATCTGCACAGAGCCCGCTTGGGATTCTTTGTCTCCCTCTCTCTCTGCCTCTTTCTCTCTCTCTCTCTCTCCCTCTCTCTCTCTCTCTCTCAAAATAAATAAACTTTAAAAAAAAGAAAGATATTCTCAAACTCAACAACCAAAAAATAAGTAATCCAGTGAAGAAATGGGCAGAAGACATGAATAGACACTTCCAAAGAGGATGTCCAGATGGCTAACAGACACATGAAAAGGTGTTCAACATCACTCATCATCAGAGAAATACAAATCAAAATCACAATGATATACCCCCTCACACCTGTAAAAATGGCTAAAATTAACAACAAGGAAACAACAGATGTTGGCAAGGATGCATAGAAAGGGGAACCCTCTTACACTGTTGGTCAGAATGAAAACTGGTGCAGCCACTCCGGAGAACATTATGGAGTTTCCTCAAAAAGCAGAAAATAGGACTACCCTATGGCCCAGAGATTGCACTACTAGGTATTTACCCAAAGGATACAAAAATACTGATTCAAGGTGCACATGCATCCCGATGTTTATAGCAGCACTATCAACAATAGCCAAACTATGGAAAGAGCCCAAGTGTCCATCAACTGATTAATGGATAACAAAGATGTTTTATATATATATATATATATATATATATATATATATATATATATATATATCTGATTAATGGATAACAAAGATGTTATATATATATATATATATATATCAGACTACTGTGTGTGTGTCTGACACAGACTACTGTGTATATATAGATACACACACACACACACACACACACACACACACACACACACACTGGAATTTTATTCAGCCATCAAAAAGAGCGAAATCTTGCCATTTGCAACAACATGGATGCAGCTATAATGTATTATCAAGTGAAATAAATCAGTCAGAGAAAGACAAGTACTGTATGATTTCAGTCATATGTGGAATTTAAGAAACAAAACAGATGAACATATGGGAGGGGGGAGTAAAAAGAGAGGGAAACAAACCTTAATAAGAGACTGTTAATGACAGAGAACAAACTGAGGATGGAGGTAGGGTAGGGGATGGGTTAGATGGGTGATGGGTATTAAGGAGGGCACTTTTTTTTTCAATATATGAAGTTTATTGTATTGAATTGGTTTCCATACAACACCCAGTGCTAAGGAGGGCACTTTTTGTGATGAGTACTGGGTGTTGTATGTAAGTGATGAATCAATGAATTCTACTCCTAAAACCAATATTGCACTGTATGTTAACTAACTAGAATTTAAATAAAAATTTGAAAAGAAAAAAAAATGAATAGTGGCTGGAAATGAAAATGATGTTCTGATCTAAATAATTCTTTTTTTAAGTTTATTTATTTTGAGAGAGAGAGGGGGAAAAGAGGCAGAAAGAGAGAGAGAGAGAGAGAGAGAGAGAGAGAGAGGGAGAGAGAACAAGAATCCCAAGCAGGCTCCTCACTTTCAGTGCAGAGCCTGACACAGGGCTCTAATTCACGAACCATGAGATCATGACCTGAGCCAAAATCAAGGGTTGCACACTTAACCAACTGAGCCGCCCAGGTGCTCCTGATCTAAATAATTCTAAATATATCTGATCTAAATAATTTAAATTAATTTTTTAATGTTTGTTTATTGTTGAGAGAGAGAGAAAGAGAGCACGAGTGGGGGAGGGACAGAGAGAGAGGGAGACACAGAATCTGAAGCGGGCTCCAGGCTCCAAGCTGTCAGCACATAGCTGGGGCCTGGAACCCATCAATCACGAAATCATGACCTGACCCAAAGTTGGACATTTAACTGACTGATCCACCCAGGTGCCCCTGACCTAAATAATTTAAAATACATATTCTTTAGACACCAAAGTTTGACAATTCACTTTTTAATTTGCATTATCCATACAAACAACCAGACTATCCTTGAATAATCTAAATACCCAGAGCCACACATTAATATTTCTCCATTTCATTTACATCCTAACAAACAACCCCCCTCCTGGCACAAGTTTCTCCAATGAATTTCCCCCAATGAGGAATGGGGAGCAACTGCTTAATGGGTACCAAGTTTCCTTTTGGGGTGATAGAAATGTTTTGGAACAAGATATAGGTAATGGTGGCACAACACTGTTAATGTACTAAATAAATGCCCTGGTTTGGTCACTGTTAGTGTTGGGTCTGCCTGGGTGGCTTAATCAGTTAAGTGTCCAACTCTTGGCTCTGGCTCAAGTCATGATCTCAGGGTTTGTGAATTCAAATCCCCTGGCAGGCTCTACACTGACAGCACGGAGCCTGCTTGGGATTCTCTTTCTCCCTCTCTACCCCTCCTCTCTCTCTCTCAAAATAAATAAATAAACATTTAAAAATAAAATAAATAAAATAAAATAAAATAAAATAAAATAAAATAAAATAAAATAGTGGTTAGTGTTATGTGAACCTCACTTCAACAAAAAAGAAAGACATCAATCAAGAGTATAAAACAGAAAGTGACACCTCAAATCCAGTGATTAAGACAGGGACTCACTAACTCCACTATTAAGTGGTTTTACCTCTAATCCACTCCCAAGCCTGCATACCTACGTCTGATAGTGACAAGCTCAGGAAGTCCTGACCCACAACCTCCTCTACAACCTGCACAGAAAGTCAAGCCAGAAACTCCACAGCAATCAGTTCAAACAATTCAGGGTTTGGTCAATGACTGAAGCTTCCCTCACTTTTGCTCTCATTTCCATCTCAGGACCAAGCAGAGGAAGCCAAATATGTGCCCCTGACCAGTCACATAGGATGCCACCTCCAGTGTCCCCATATCAACATGCTCCAGTTAGAGCACACCTGAATCCTTCCCACTCTTCTACCAAAAGCAAGTAGGTGATCCCCTTGGTCTAACAAGCTGTGAATGAGTAGCCTGTTTGTTCTCAATTGGGGTGTCTTTATTTCCACACAGCTATCAGGCCTTTATCTGGGATTCCCAAATTCAAATGACCTTCAGTGATAAACACATCTAAATTCACACACTTCAGTATACACACACACACACACACACACACACACACACACAGACACACACACTTCTGAAAAATGTTATGTCCAACAATAAGTAAACTTGTTGTGTACAAATGACTTAATCCATTCACATATATTCTTTACTGATATTTAAACACAACATAGAGTCACGCATGAGGCTCCTCTAAAACTGAGACCTGCTGGCCACCCTTGCAGGCAAAGCATCCCAGTGCCAAGGACATCAGGAAGATTCTGGATATCACAGGCATAGAGATGGATGATAACTGGCTCAACAAGGTCATCAGTGAGCTGAAAGAAAAAGTATTTACCCAGGGTATCAGCAAGCTTGCCAACATGCCTGCTACTGGGGCTGTGGCTGTCTCTGCTGATCCAGGATCTGCAGCTCCTGCTACTCGTTTCACCCTAGCCCATAGCAAATGAGAAGAAAGATGAGAAGGAGTCAGAAGAGTCAGACTACGACATGTGATTTGGCATGTTCAATTAGAGTCCCACTCTTCTCCAAAGAAAACTCTTTTTACATAAAACAAAAAATAAAAACTACATGTACACAAACACAACCTAGAATAAAATTTCAAAATAAGCAAAATGAAGAGCTGGTTGAAACCCACCAAGGCACTGTGAGGGGTGCCTGGGTGGCTCAGTCAGTTAAGCATCACAATCTCAGGATTCATGAGTTCAAGCCCTGCACTGGGCTCTGCACTGACAGTACAAAGCCTGCTTGGGATCCTCTTTCTCTCCCTCTCTCTCAGGCCCTCCCTGTTCTCTCTCTCTCTCTCTCTCTCTCAAAATAAATAAACTTAAATCAAAGAAGGAAAGAAAGAAAGAAAGAAAGAAAGAAAGAAAGAAAGAAAGAAAGAAAGAAAAGAGAAGAGACCCCACCAAGACATGGGGACTTACAGATTTGGTGACTCAAGGGTTTTTCTTATTCTTCAATAATTTAAACCAAGGGTTATATTGTTTTCCTTTATAATTACACAATCTCCTTTATACCTGTAATTATCTTTTTTTTTTTTAAGTAGGCTTCATGCCAGTGCAGAGACCAATGTGGGACTTGAACCCATGACCCTGAGATCAAGACCTGAGCTGAGATCAAGAGTTGAACATTTAACTGACTGAGCCACCCAGGCACCCCAAATTATATCTCATTTTTATTCCTTATTTTTTTCCATCTGTAATTACACTGGCCAAATATTTTTCTATTTTAATTTTTGGTCAGGAAATAAGCTTTTTTTTTTTATTTTTTTAAAATTTATTTTTGAGAGAGAGAGAGACAGAGCATGAGCAGGGGAGGGGCAGAAACAGAAACACAGAATCTGAAGCAGGCTCCAGGCTCCAAGCTGTCTGCACAGAGCACGATGCAGGGCTTGAACTCATGGACCACAAGGTCATGACCTGAAACGAAGCCATCCGCTCAACAAACTGAGCCACACAGGTGCCCCACTTTGTGTTTTCTTGATCATCAGTTCATTTTGTCTTATTTTTCTACTTTGCAAACTTCTGTTTTTTTATATATATATATATATGAAATTTATTGACAAATTGGTTTCCATACAACACCCAGTGCTCATCCCAAAAGGTGCCCTCCTCAATACCCATCACCCACCTTCCCCTCCCTCCCACCCCCCATCAACTCTCAGTTTGTTCTCAGTTTTTAACAGTCTCTTATGCTTTGGCTCTCTCCCACTCTAACCTCTTTTTTTTTTTTTCCTTCCCCTCCCCCATGGGTTCCTGTTAAGTTTCTCAGGATCCACATAAGAGTGAAACCATATGGTATCTGCCTTTCTCTGTATGGCTTATTTCACTTAGCATCACACTCTCCAGTTCCATCCACGTTGCTACAAAAGGCCATATTTCATTTTTTCTCATTGCCACGTAGTATTCCATTGTGTATATAAACCACAATGTCTTTATCCATTCATCAGTTGATGGACATTGAGGCTCTTTCCATAATTTGGCTATTGTTGAGAGTGCTGCTATGAACATTGGGGTACAAGTGCCCCTATGCAAACTTCTGTTTTTATATTTATTTCCTCAGTCAAGTTTTTTAGAACCTGTTTTGTTGTTTCTTTTCATGTTTCTTACACTGAAATTAAATTCATTTATTTTCCTTCTTGTCTTTGTCAAAATACTGTTAAGTTCATAAAATATCCTCTGAATGTCATTTGATTTCTGTATGTTGTAATATTGATTTTTATTTCTGCTTTCAGCTAAGAATTACTTCATTGTATGTGTTAAATATCTAGATGGCTAAGTTTCTTATAACCTTTTTGTTTCTGCATTGTGGTCAATGTCACATATATAACTTCTGTTTTTCAAATTCATAGTTTATTTTTGACATTAAGTACCTGATGAAGACTTTTGAATTTTCATATATGTTTTTTAAATTTTTTAAATATATTTAAGGGCCCGGGGCGCCTGGGTGGCGCAGTCGGTTAAGCGTCCGACTTCAGCCAGGTCACGATCTCGCGGTCCGTGAGTTCGAGCCCCGCGTCGGGCTCTGGGCTGATGGCTCAGAGCCTGGAGCCTGTTTCAGATTCTGTGTCTCCCTCTCTCTCTGACCCTCCCCCGTTCATGCTCTGTCTCTCTCTGTCCCAAAAATAAATAAAACATTGAAAAAAATTAAAAAAATATATATTTAAATTTTAGTTACTATACAGTACAATATTGATTTCAGGAGTAGTATTCAATGATTCATCACTTACACATAACATGCAGTGCTCATCATAACAAGTGCCCTCCTTAAAACCTGTAAAGAATTAGGGACACCTGGGTGGCTTAGTTGGTTGAGCATCCGACTTCAGCTCAGGTCAGGATCTCACAATTTGTGAGTTCAAGCCCCGTGTCAGGCTCTGTGCTGACAGCTCAGAGCCTGGAGCCTGTTTCAGATTCTGTGTCTCCCTCTCTCTGCCCCTTCCCTGCTCATGTTCTGTCTCTCTCTGCTGTCAAAAATGAATAAACGTTAAAAAAATTTTTTTAATCTGTAAAGAATTTATCAAACTCAGCACCCAAAAACCAAACAACCCAATTAAGAAATGGGTCTTCTTCTAAAGAAGACATCCAGATGGCAAATACACACATAAAAAGATGCTCAACATCACTCATCATCAGGGAAATACCTATCAAAACTACATTGAGATACCACCTCACACCGGTCAGAGCGGCTAAAATTAACAACTTGGGAAACAACAGATGTTGCGCAGGATGTAGAGAGAGGGGAACCCTCTTGCACTGTTGGTAGGAATGCAAACTGGTGTGGCCACTCTGGAAAACAGTAAGAAGGTTCATCAAAAAATTAAAAATAGAATTGGGGCGCCTGGGTGGCTCAGTTGATTGAACATCTGACTTCGGCTCAGATCATGATCTCGCAGTTTGTGAGTTCAAGCCCCGTGTCGGGCTCTGTGCTGACAGCTCAGAGCCTGGACCCTGCTTCAGATTCTGTGTCTCCTTCTCTCTGTCCCTTCCCCCCTCATGCTCTGTTTCTAACTCTCAAAATTGAACAAATGTTAAAAAAAATGTTTTTTTAAATAGAACTACCCTAGGACCCAACAATTGCACTATTAGGTATTTACCCAAAGGATACAAAAATACAGATTCAAAGGGGTACACACACCCCAATGTTTATAGCACATTATCAACAATAGCCAAACTATGGTGAGAGCCCAAATGTCCATCGACTGATGAATGGATAAAGAAGATGTGAACAAATATTGTTAAAATGTCGATACTACCCAAAGTAATCTACATATTCAATGCAATCCCTATCAAAGTAACACCAGCATTCTTCACAGAGCTAGAACAAATAATCCTAAAATTTGTATGGAACCAGAAAAGACACTGAATAGCCAAAGCAATCTTGGAGAAGAAAACCAAAGCAGGAGGCATCACAATCCCAGACTTCAAGCTATACTACAAAGCTGTAATCATCAAGACAGTATGGTACTGGCACAAGAACAGACACTCATCAATGGAACAGAATAGAGAACCCAGAAATGGAGCCACAAACGTATGGCCAGCTAATCTTTGACAAAGAGGATAGAATATCCAATGGAACACAGACAGTCTAGTCTCCCTAGCAAGTGGTGCTGGGGAAACTGGACAGCGACATGTAGAAAAATGAACCTGAACCACTTTCTTACACCATACACAAAAATAAACTCAAAATGGATGAAAGACCTCAATGTAAGACAGGAAGCCATCAAAATCTTCGAGGAAAGGGGCCCCTGGGTGGCTCAGTTGGTTAAGCATCTGACCTCAGCTCAGGTCATGATCTTGCCATCTGTGAGTTCGGGCCTCACATCGGGCTTTGTGCTGACAGCTCACAGCCTGAAGCCTGTTTCAGATTCTATCTCCCTCTCTCTCTGCCCCTCCCCGCTCATGCTCTGTCTCTGAAAAAATGAATAAACCTTAAAAAAATTTTTAAAACATCCTCAAGGAGAAAGCAGGCAAAACCTCTTTGATCTTACCCACAGCAACTTCTTACTCAACACGTCTCCAGAGGCAAGGGAAGCAAAAGCAAAAATGAACTACTGGGACCTCATCAAAATAAAAACCTTCTGCACAGCGAAGGAAACAATCAGCAAAACTAAAAGGCAACTGACAGAATGGGAGAGATATTTGCAAATGACATATCAGATAAAGGGTTAGTATCCAAAATCTATAAAGAACTTATCAAACTAAACACCCCAAAAACAAATAATTCAGCAAAGAAATGGGCAAAATACATGAATAGACACTTCTCCAAAGAAGACATCCAGATGGCCAACCGACACCTGAAAAAATGCTCAACATCACTCATCATCAGGGAAACACAAATCAAAACCACAATGAGATACCACCTTACACCTGTCAGACTGGCTAACATTAACAACTCAGGCAACAACAGATGTTGGTGAGGATGCGGAGAAAGAGGATCTCTTTTGCACTGCTGGTGGCAATGCAAGCTGGTGCGGCTACTCTGGAAAACAGCATGGAGGTTCCTCAAAAAACTAAAAATAGAACTACCCTACGACCCAGCAATTGCACTACTAGGCATTTATCCAAGGGATACAGGTGTGCTGTTTCGAAGGGCCACATGCACCCCAATGTTTATAGCAACACTATCAACAATAGCCAAAGTATGGAAAGAGCCCCAATGCCCATCGATGGATGAATGGATAAAGAAGATGTGGTATATATATACAATGGAGTATTACTTGGCAGTAAAAAGAATGAAATCTTGCCATTTGCAACTATGTGGATGGAACTGGAGGGTATTATGCTAAGTGAAATTAGTCAGTCAGAGAAAGACAAAAATCATATGACTTCACTCATATGAGGGCTTTAAGAGACAAAACAGATGAACATAAGGGAAAGGAAACAAAAATAATATAAAAACAGGGAGGGGGACAAAAGAGACTCATAAATATGGAGAACAAACTGAGGGTTACTGGAGGAGTGGTGGGAGGGGGGATGGGCTAAATGGGTAAGGGGCATTAAGAAATCTACTCCTGAAATCATCATTTCACTATATGCTAATTTGGATGTAAATTTTTTAAAAAACTAAATAAAAAAAACAAATAATCCAGTGAAGATATGGGCAGAAGACATGAATAGACGCTTCTGTAAAGAAGACATCCAGATGGCCAACAGGCACATGAAAAGATGCTCAACTCACTCATCAGGGAAATACAAATCAAAATCACACTGAGATATCACCTCACGCCAGTCAGAGTGGCTAAAATGAACAAATCAGGAGACTATAGATGCCTGAGAGGTTGTGGAGAAATAGAAACACTCTTGCACTGTTGGTGGGAATGCAAACTGGTGCAGCCACTCTGGAAAACAGTTGGAGGTTCCTCAAAAAATTAAAACTAGATCTACCCTATGACCCAGAAATAGCACTGCTAGGAATTTACCCAAGGGATACAGCAGTGCTGATGCATAGGGGCACTTGTACCCCAATGTTTATAGCAGCACTTTCAACAAAAGCCAAATTATGGAAACAGCCTAAATGTCCATCAACTGATGAATGGATAAAGCAATTGTGGTTTATATACACAATGGAATACTACTTGGCAATGAGAAAGAATGAAATATGGCCTTTTGTAGCAACATGGATAGAACTGGAGAGTGTTATGCTAAGTGAAATACGTCATAGATAGAAAGACAGATACCATATGTTTTCACTCTTATGTGGATCCTAAGAAACTTAACAAAAGACCATGGGGGAGGGGAAGGAAAAAAAAAGTTAGAGAGGGAGGGAGCCAAATCATAAGAGATTCTTAAAAACTTTGAATAAACTAAGGGTTCATGGGTGGGAGGGAGGGGAAAGTGGGTGATGGGTATTGAGGAGGGCACCTGTTGGGATGAGTACTGAGTGTTGTATAAAGTAAACTTTTTTTGAAATTTTTTTAACGTTTATTTATTTTTGAGACAGAGAGAGACAGAGCATGAATGGGGGAGGGGCAGAGAGAGAGGAAGACACAGAATCAGAAGCAGGCTCCAGGCTCTGAGCCATCAGCCCAGAGCCCGACGCGGGGCTTGAACCCACAGACCGTGAGATCATGACCTGAGCTGAAGTCGGACGCTTAACCGACTGAGCCACCCAGGTGCCCCTAGTAAACTTTAAATAAATAAAGTAAACTTTATTTAAAATTTTTTTTTCAACGTTTTTTATTTATTTTTGGGACAGAGAGAGACAGAGCATGAACGGGGGAGGGGCAGAGAGAGGGAGACACAGAATCGGAAACAGGCTCCAGGCTCCGAGCCATCAGCCCAGAGCCTGACGCGGGGCTCGAACTCACAGACCGTGAGATCGTGACCTGGCTGAAGTCGGACGCTTAACCGACTGCGCCACCCAGGCGCCCCAAGTAAACTTTATTTAAAAGAAAACTTTTAGGGTACCTGGGTGGATCAGTCAGTTAAGCATCTGACTTTGGCTCAGGTCACGATCTCATGGTTAGTGAGTTCGAGCCCCACATCAGGCTCTCTGCTGTCAGCACAGATCCTGCTTCAGATTCTGTCTCCTCCCTCTCTCCACCCCTCCCCCATTCCCTCTCTCTCTGTCTCTGTGTGTCTCTCTCTCTCAAAAATAAACATTAAAAAAAAGTTTTAGAAATGGAGGGAAAGGTTGCAGAACAATGTGAATGCACTTAATACCACGGAACTTTATTCTCAAAAATGGTTAAAATGGTAAGTTTAGTTATATATATTTTAATTAAACAGTCATTTTCATCCTACTTGATAAGTGTTTTTTGAGATCCTAGACTGAGCCCTGGGGATTCAGTAATTAAAGGTCGACCTCTTTGCATGGAACAAGTAAACAAACAGATAAATTACAGTGTGTTAAATGCTGTAAGGGTCACCTAACCCCCAGTTTGTACTAATGAGGAGCAGTCAGGAAAGACTCCATAGCTACTGCAGTCCAGGTTCAGATTTGAAGGAGGAGGAAGTAGTCAACAGAAGGGATGAAGGGAAAAGGAAGTATCCCTAGCTGTGAGTATCATATGTGGGCATAACAGACAAGAACTGAAGTAGTGAAGTGCCAAGAAAGTTTGTGTGGTTGCAGATTTAAGGACTGAGAAGTGGGGATGGTGGGAAGAGTTGCCAGATAGAGATAGTGATATTCGGCAGGAGCATAAAATGTTTCTTAAGTCAGGTTAGGGTTTGGGTCACATCATCACTGAGTTTTCAGTGGCAGGTGACAGCTCATTTGGTTGTCTATATTGGGAAGCAGATGGGTAAGCACAAGCCACACATACTAGAGGTTTAATACACAACTTGAGAGGCAAGTTCTTGTAAATCACAATTATCTGGCATGAGAAGGTACTGTGCTTGTATGTTTCTTAGACTTTTCTCCCATCTATATACTCTGAAAGTTTAGCTTTTCCCAACTCCCACTTTTTTAACCTCTCCCCCTATGTACTTTCCAGTTTGCTCCATCTCTCCCCACAGCAGGTAAGGTGGAGGAAGAGAAGATGAAATGGATCTAGTCATCAGACCCTGGTCTGGATTGAGGGGGGCTGGCAAAGCTGCCATTAATTCATTTAAATATATATACACCTATTGAGGACCTACTATATGCTTTCTAGAGTGCTAGTCTCTGAGGATACACTGGTGAGTTAAACTGACATAGGTCTTGGGATGCCTGGGTGGCTCAGTCGGTGGAGCATCCAACTTCGGCTCAGGTCATGATCTCATGGCTCGTGGGTTCGAACCCCGCGTCAGGCTCTGTGCTGACAGCTCAGAGCCTGGAGCCTTGTTCAAATTGTGCCTCCCTCTCTCTCTGCCCCAATCCACTTGCATTCTGTCTCTGTATCTCTCAAAAATAAATAAACATTAAAAAAAATTTTTTTAAACTGACATAGGTCTCTGCCCTCATAGGTTTGACTGTCCAATGGGACAGAAATAGAATCATAAATCACCCTGGATGGCTATAAAGAGATACATACATCCCCACTTTCACTTTCTGTGGTTTCAGTTACCCATGGTCAACCAAGTTACCCATAGTCAACCACAGTCTAAAAGCAGGTGATTCTTCCTCTAATGTATTATCAGGCCAATAGTAGCCTAAGTGTACATCACAACACCTATATCTTTCACCTCATTTCATCACATGGCCATTTTGTCATATCATCACAAGAAGGGTGAGGAAGGTACAGTAAGAGATCTTGAGAGACAGACTACATTTATGTATTCCTTAACAGTATATTCTTATAATTATTCTATTTTATTATTAGCTATTGTTATTAATCTCTTACTGTGCTTAATTTATAAATTAAACTTTATCCTAGGTATGTATGTATAGGAAAAAACATACTGTATATATGGTTCAGTATTATCCATGATTTCAGGCATCCACCGGGGGTCTTGGAACATATCCCCATTGATAAGAGAAAACGAACTGTCACTGTAAAAAAAAAGTTGCTGCTTCCTCCTAGTAGGGGAATAGAACCTGGGATCCTAGAATAGGCACTGGACTTGAGAGGCTAAGACAAACTGCTCACCAGGAGGAGCTCTGTGCAGCACATGGAGACCCCTGAAGGACAAGGCCAGGACACTTGATGTGCTGAGAGAGGGAAAGGAATGAGGCTACAGAAGTGTAGGACCTGGCTTACCACAGGCAGTGGAACCTCCTCTCTTATCAAGGGTATCATTGTTTCAAAGTGAAGAATGACAAACCTTGCTGGTCTCTGGGACACACTGGCCATTTTGCTGTGCACAGGATTTTGGCCATGGATGTAAAAGAGTCAAATTCTGTTTTTCACAATCAGACAAATAAATATTTGACTTAGATCCAACTAACCAACAATAACAAAATAAGAGGAAAGTCTAGTAAAACATAACATAGGTTAAGGATTTAACGTATCCTTGATCAATTTTAATGATTAAGAAAATATACAGAATTGGAATTAATCTAAAGAATCAATAAAATTAACCTAAAGAATTAATCTAAAGAATCAAGTGAATAGTACTGAATAGTTTCAGTACTGCAACTCCAAGCTTTAAGATAACAATTCTGTATTTACTATGAAAAGACAAACACTTATATTTCTGTCATTGTCGCCTGAATGATTTAGTATAAGAAGCACAGGATTGTAGAATTCCAAATATACGTAAACCCTGGAGAAGTGTGTGTGTGTGTGTGTGTGTGTGTGTGTGTGTGTGCTCAAGTGCACACACCTGAATAACAGCTACCACTATTCTGATAATACTTTGGTAGCATGTTGGTAAACTGTTAACTGGAGTGTGCCCTCTGCTGATAGGACAGGTACCATGAAGGCAGAAAATGGCTATTGGATTTAGTAAGGTGAAGATTGCTGGTAACTTGGCAAGAGTAGCTTCAGTATTGTACTGTGATTGAGAGGCTGACTGGAGTGGATTCAAAAGATGGGAAAATCTTGATGATGCATTAGGAAGAACTGCTGAAAAGATTTCCCTAACTAGGGTTGGGGATGTGGGAACAACTGAAAGGCATTTAAGGGTATCAGGCAAAGTGGATGGATACAACTGATGACAGCTAGATGTAGTGAGAACCTGTGATTCTCTTCCAGTTGCTTCTATTTTATTGCTATCAACCTAGCAATGTCCCATTCTGAGAAAACTTCCAACAAGAAGGCAAACCTCTCTTCTGAGATCATGGAGTTTAATGAACTTGTATACAGGAGGTGGGAAGGAAGGGCCTGACAGTTTCCTGAAGGTAAGAAAGGCAGGACCAACACTGGGCAGCAGCAATGGCACAACAGTGCTGTGCCACTACACACAGTGTAGAACGCAGAAGAAGAAATGTTAAGTTTAGTTTCCATTTTATGTGTTACTACATCAAGTCTCACAATTACCCATTTTTTTACTTAGAACTTGGAGTTCACAAATAACACCTCCTCTAGTTACTAGTGTTAAACTTGTCAAGCTGACCAACTTTAAGTACTGTACCTGAGGCCCACCTATGAGGAGCCTGTAAATCTATCTTAAATGCTATAGGAAAACTCAGTGGTTCACAAATATTAACTAAAACATCCTAAAGACTTGAGACATCTAATTAGAAGGAATTAAAGTACTGTTTCTGACCATCACCTCCCTTTAAGTAGCAAAGGTGGACAGGTCATGGAATGCCTTTAGACTACTTGTCAGGAAGAGAAACCTGTCAAAAACCCAACCCCTTAAAAGGATTACACAGACTACTATATGTCCTCTGAGTTTGGATTTGGATTTGTGACTCAGTCAACAAACTATGCACATGAGAAAAGGAAAACACACACACACACACACACACACACACACACACACACACACACCTGCTTCAATCCTCTAAGCTTCATGTACCCTATAAGCCATTTTATGCTTAATTTATTCTGACATCTCAGACAACTAAAAAAGGTTAACTCCAATTAAGTAATTATAACTTTAGTGATTGTTAATCTAAATGACCAAAATTGTTAGACTCGCCATGCCCATCAACAGGGTAACCGGTCATGTTTTTGAAGAATAAATATCTTTGTTTTCAACAGTAGCAAAGAGAGGTTAACTCTAAAATTCTGCTGAAAACATACAGAAACTGTAATATGCCAGTGCAGAAGAAAAAACTATTAACATAAAGATAAGACAACTGACCTAATTCTACTGAACACCAGCAGCCCAACTGTTAATCATGTATCTCAGGGGTGGGCAAATTTTATCTACAAAGTGCCAGACAGTAAATGGCTGTGCAGGCCATATGGTCTCAGGTATAACTAGTCAACTCTGCTTGCAGGGCAAAAGCAGCAAAAGACTATATATAAATAAATGGTTGCATCCCAATGAAACCATTTACGGACACTAAAGTTTGCAGTTCACATAATTCTCACGTGTCATGAATACTTTTTTGATTTCTTCCAATCACTTTTAGAAATGTAAAAAAAATCTCTGATCAGAGATCCAACAAAATTCTGGTGGCAGATTTTGCCTGCAGCCCTATCTTACCTGATAGACAATTTCTGGTCATTAATGATGACCATATTATCTACATTTCGGTAAAGTTACCCCACAGAGACAATTTAGAAGATTTGAGATTAATTTCAATATCTTTGTTCTGCTAAGAGTAGAAAGCAGTTGTTACTGCCCTTCTGGAGGTTAATAAACTGTTTAGATACCTCAGCCCCTTGCCATACCTGAAAACTATCCATTTATGAAGTACCCAAAAGCCTGGAAATGCAACGGGAAAAGCAATCAACGTGGACAAAACAGCAGACACTACTGAACCCTCGGTCTTTCACGTACAGCCATCAAACAGGGGTCTCAAGGAATCCAAACTACATCTTTCAAAAAGGTACTGGTGAGGGCTCCAGTTCTAACATGGTTACTGGACTCTAGTAGGGTAAATATCACACCTCTGCACCCCCTTCGCATTCCTGCTACTGACGTGACCTGTCCCGTAACCGCAGACTCAGGGTACTAGACACACGCACTCACATCCCAACTTAGAGTTAGCAAACCACCAGCGAAGTTTCGGAATCGCCCGCAGCTCCCCATGCGATAACCCCCCACCCCGTCTAAACGGAAAAGCCACTGCTACTCGGACTCCTTCTCAGGCGCCACGTGGCACAGAAAACCTCCCCAGGGCAGTTATGATATCACCAGGAGGGCAACATGAAAACAGAGATCAGCAGAAAGAGGCTACGAAGGAAACTGCGCCACTAATCTTCCACACTCTGAAGCTGTTCAGATACGACCCGCCCGCTGACAGTGGCACGTTTCGGTCGCTACCAACAGACCGCGATTCCGGACTCTCGCGGTATCTCGCTGTCTCAGACACTCCACTATTGAGACATCTCGCGGGAGTCCCGCCGGCTGCAAGGAATGGTCAGGTGACCTCACGGCTCCGCCCACGTCTTCCGTGCCCGCAGTCCCTCTTCACGCATGCGCGGGTGGCGGTGACAGAGGCGGAGTTGGAACGGTACGCGCGCGGTTGGCGGAATGGTCTTGAACCAGGTACGGGCCGTTTTCTTTGATCTGGACAACACGCTCATCGACACGGCCGGGGCGAGTAGAAAAGGCATGTTGGAGGTAACGTCCCGACTCCCGCGGCCCTCCTCCAGGCAGGGTCAATGCGCCCACCCTGTATCACGCGCTTTCCTGTCCCCTTGGTGTCTTCCCACCCCTGACCTTTCCAGTGCTATCTCCGCCGAAACCGCACCGGGGCCAGGTCATCCCAGAGGCACTGGCTTCTCGTCCTTTGAGGCCCCTGGCCCCATGTCGGAAGGATCGGGAAAGAAAGACGAGTGGGCAGGGGGTGTTGGCTGGTGCTGCTGCCTTCCCTCACTCCCAGCCCCTTGGGTTACCTGCCTGGCTACGCCCAGGTTCTGGGACGCTGGGTTCTTGAAGTTGTTTCCAGTGCTGTGGGACGTGAAAGGATGTCATTAAAACTGCCACGGTGGCAGAGTCGCCCACAAACATGGACGTTCATACCACACTTGGAGACACCTGGCTTCTGGCTTCTTGCCAGGGCAGGTTCGGACCAGCTAGGCGCCATCCTCTCCGCCGTTGACCTCCGGGAGGGTCGTACCCGCACTGAGTGGTCTTCGATGGATCTTTGAGGAGACCCAAGAAGTTACGCAACTGTCAGTGGCGAGTCTGGACTTAATTGACTCCAGAGAATTTTCTCCGCAGGAATTCACCTCCAGTCTCCCTGCTGTGGGTGTGACCCTTAGATATCTGAGGTGACACCCAAACTCCGTGCTTCACAGAGCATTCCTTTCATGAGGCATTGCTCAGCAGCATCCTCTCCATACCCACAAATGTTGTGTCAGACCTTTCCCATGCTTTTCAAGCCCTCTAATCCCCCTTTTCTTTCTAATGCCTTCAGCTCTAAGGAGAAAACCAAGAGTGATCAGATGTGAAAAACCCACTTTCAAAAGCTAATCCTTCCAACCCTGAGTGTTCCAACCTCTTTAGTCTTCATTAGTTAGGTTTTAACTCCCTGGATCTTCATCCTCTTTGTTGGTGCATTCCACTCCTGAATATTCAGGTCTGTCCCACACTTAAAAACATTAAAAAGAATGCCTCCCTTGAATCCTTCTCTCTTCACTGGATGTTACCTATCTCAGTTGACGACCATGTTTTTCAAAAGAAATCTATATACATTATCTCCACATTTTATTTATTACTAAATCTCTTGACATACAGTTTCTGTCTTGCTAATGAAATAGACTTGCCAGGTCATTAGGCACCTCCCAAATTGCCAGAATCAATGGACATTTTAAGTCTGTCTTAATGACTTTACTGAGGCATTCCACACTATTGACTATCCTTTTTATCTTTATACCCTTTACCTTGACCTCAGGGGCATATTTTGTGTTCTTGGCAGGTCAGGCCCAGTATATTGCAATTAAATTCTTGGTTTAGGCCAAATAATGCTATAGGCCAAGAGTTCATGCTTTGAAATCAGGCATTTGGTAAGTGAAATAAGTCAGAGAAAGACACATATATGTTTTCACTCATATGTGGAATTTGAGAAACTTAACAGAAGACAAGGGCGGAAGGAAAGGGGAAAAAATAGTTTCAAACAGAGAGGGAGGAAAACCATAAGAGACTCTTAAACACAGAGAACAAACTGATGGTTTATGGGGGGGAGGGGAAAATGGGTGATGGTCATTGAAGAGGGCACTTGGGATGAACACTGGGTATTGTATGTAAGTGATGAATCATGGGAATCTACTCCTGAAGCCAAGAGCATATCATATATACTGTATGTTAGCTAACTTGACAATAAATTATGTTTAAAATAAATAAATAATAAAATTAGACATTTGAGTTTCAATCACAGCTCTCCCAGTACCTAGCTGAAAGTGCCTGAACAAGTTATGTAACCACTCTAAATCTTAAATTCTTATTTTAAAATTTGAATAATGATCTTAATCCTCAGTATCCTTACCAGGTTTAATTTAAACCTGGAAAGTACATGCCATCCAAATGTTCACTTGATGAATTATACCATCCACCCTGTCACCTAGACTATTGCTGTGGTGGTGTCTCCAAGTTCACTATGTCCAGTTCATCCTTCACATTCCTGCCACAGTGAAATTTCTGAACGAAAGTCAGATTCTATTTCTCCCTAGTCTTTATACCCTCCCTTATACCAGCACTGTATTTTGTTCAAGATATACTTATCAAAGGATATTAACAAGTTTTGTAACTCAGATGCCTACAACTTAATAGCTTCTTAAGAGGGAACAAACTGTTGTAGTCATTCATTTGATGCATGGTAAATATTGAATAAATGATGGATGGATGGATGGATGGATGGATGGATGGATGGATAAATAAAAATCCAGGTTTCCAGACTTGGTTCAGTTGCCACCTCCTTTATAAACATTCTATCAAATGAGCAGAGTTTGTGTGTGCTTTTGACTATAAAAGGAATGCTTTATCACATAAGAATACAGCATCATCCATAAATGTTGGCCTGTTCAGAAGTAATATGTCAGCTTTCATAAATACTCTATTGAAAGGAGAAGGAGAGGAAAGGTCTTAGCCATTGCCTTGGGCTTGGGGAGAAGGAGCCATTTCCCTTTCTGGGAGAGTTCTTTCTTTCCACCCTCTTCAGGCCTGTCCGTGTCACTACCCAAGAGGAAGCTGTCCACAGGAAATTGCAGTTTCTCAGTGAACAGAGCAGAAAAGATTTCTGCATTTGTGAGTTTACTCTCTAGTGGGGATGACTGTGAACATAATACATCAGATGTATATTTATTTATAAGTATGTTCAGAAAAGTGGAGGGGAGAATGAATTGTAATTTTAAATAGGTTGGTCAGATAGGTCACATAGAATAAATGATGTTTGAGGAAAGACTTGAGCTAAAATAGCACAAGAGCTGCTTGAATTGGTAGACTCTATGCAGGCAGTCCTATTTTGTGAGCATGTATTTTTAATTTTTTTTATTAAAAATTGTTTTTGTTTACTTTGAAAGAGAGAAAGAGAGCTGGGGAGGGGCAGAGAGAGAAAGAGAGAATCCCAAGCAGGCTCCACACTGCCAGTGTGGAGCCCTGCATGGGTCTCAAACCCATGACTATGAGATCATAACCTGAGCCGAAATCCAGAGTCAGAGGCTCAACTGACTGAGCCACTCAGGTGCCCTTGTGAGCATATATTCTTAACTCCGTTTTATTTGGAATTCAGCCACTTCATATACTATCCTAGTATTGTAAACTGTTATATAGTTCCCACTCTATCCCTCAGAAAGTGTTTAAATCGCAATCACAATCAGCTAAAAGCTAGTAGTGATGATACTAACTTTAATTCTGGGTCCAGAAAGCAGGAGTAGGATAGAGTCTTCTTTTTGTATTGGTTAAGATGAGTCTTAGAGTTTTGAACTAGAAGTTTGAGTTTATCTTATGACATCAAATTGATCCCCCTCCCCCTTTACTGTCTTAGGGCTCCTTTCTTCATGCCCCTGAGTACTTAATGGGCTTAACTGTGCGCAGAGTCCTTTTCAGGCCAGCCTTACCCCTTGCATAAAATGTCATCACACTTCCAAGTTAGAGATCGTTTTACTCCACCCCCAATTCAATCAAAACTCTCATTTTCTCAGTTGGGGCATTAAGATTGTGTGCACTAGTAATAGCGTGTACTAATTCAACTTAGGTGTTTTTGTTTTATTGAAATATAGTTGACACAATGTTAACATTAGTTTCAGGTATAAAATCTAGTGATTCAATAGGTGTTATTTCTGTTTTAATTAATATTAATGTATAAATGACTGATAAACTTTTCCCCTAATGTGTTAATGTTAAAATGCTACTTGTGATCCCAAGTGAATCTGTAATTACTTGCTGTGTGGAAAAAAAAAAAATGGAAAAGTTAATTCAGAGGATATACTTGGAAGAAATTGCAAAACTTGAAAGTGGTATTCTGTACCTTTAGAAGACTCCATTTTAAGGTAAGCTAATTCTGCTTTTTAAGAGCCCTGAAAACATAAGAAATGAATTGGCAATTACAGTAACAGGAAATGGGATGTTTATGGGGAGCTTTCAGTTTGCTAACTATGAGCTAGCTCCTATTTAAGCTCAAGAACTGTGGACTTCTAGGGGCCTGTGTTCTTTTATTGTGTAGCAATAGGGTTGCTAAAACTTAGTGGCCTTCCATCATAGCTCAAGAGTAATTCAACTGACATGGTTAGAAAAGATGGTGACATTAGTGTGAAAGCTGAAGAAGCTTGGTTTGTTCATTGAAATTAAACTTTGCCTTCATCTAAAATTCTTAGGATTGGTATATTTTTCTTGGACTAATAAGACTTTTCTTAACTCTTGCATTTTTTGATGAACAAAAATAGCCTGAACAATATTTCCTTTCCTTTTTTATTTTTATTTTTTAATTTACATCCAAGTTAGTTAGCATATACTGCAACAATGATTTCAGGAATAGATTCCTTAATGCCCCTTTCCCATTTAGCCTGTCTCCCCTCCTTCAACCCCTCCAACAACCCTCTATTTGTTCTGTATATTTAAGAGTCTCTTCTGTTTTGTTCCCCTCCCTATTTTTGTATTATTTTTGCTTCCCTTACCTTGTGTTCATCTGTCCTCATATGAGTAAAGTCACGTGCTATTTGTCTTTCTCTGACTAATTTCACATAGCATAATACCCTTTACTTCCATCCACGTAGTTGCAGATGATAAGATTTCATTATTTTTGATTGCTGTGTAACACTGCATTGTATATATGTACCATTTCTTCATTATCCATTCATCATTCAATGGAAATTTGGGCTCTTTCCATACTTTGGCTATTGTGTAGTGCTGCTGTAAACATTGGGATGCATGTGCCCCTCCCTTGGATAAATACCTAGTAGTGCAATTGCTGGGTTGTAGGGTAGTTCTATTTTTAATTTTTTGAGGAACCTCCATATTGTTTTCCAGAGTGGCTGCACCAGTTTGCATTCCCACCAGCAGTGCAAAAGAGATCCTTTTTCTCTGCATCCTCACCAACATCTGTTGTTGCCTGAGTTGTGAATGTTAGCCATTCTGACTAGGTGTGAGGTGGTATTTCATTGTGGTTTTGATTAGTATTTCCCTGATGATGAGTGATGTTGAGCATTTCTTCAGGTGTCTGTTGGCCATCTGGATGTCTTCTTTGGAGAAGTGTCTATTCATGTCTTTTGCCCACTTCTTCACTGGCTTACTTGTTTTTTTTTTAATTTTTTTAATGTTTTATGTATTCTTGAGAGAGAGAGCACAATTGGGGGCGGAGGGGGAGAGCAAAAGAGGGACACAGAATCGGAAGCAGGCTTCAGGCTTTGAGCTGTCAGCACAGAGCCTGACATGGGGCTCGAACTCACAAGCCGTGAAATCATGACCTGAACTGAAGTCGGACGCTTTACCGACTGAGCCACCCAGGCGCCCCTGGATTATTTATTTTTGGGGTGTTGAGTTTGATAAGTTCTTTATAGATTTTGGATACTACCCTTTATCTGCTATGTTGTTTGCAAATATCTTCTCCCATTCCGTCACTTGCCTTTTAGTTGATTGTTTCCTTCACTGTGCAGAAGCTTTTTATTTTGATGACGTCCCAAGAATTCATTTTTGCTTTTGTTTCCCTTGCCTCTGGAGACTTGTTAAATATGAAGTTGCTCCAGCTGAAGTCAAAGAGGTTTTTGCCTGCTTTCTCTTCGAGGATTTTAATGCCTTCCTGTCTTACATTGAGGTCTTTCATCCATTTTGAGTTTATTTTTGTGTATGATGTAAGAAAGTGGTCCAGGTTCATTTTTCTCCATGTGACTGTCCAGTTTTCCCAGCACCACTTGCTGAAGACACTGTCTTTATTCCATTGGATATTCTTTCCTACTTTGTCAATTATTAGTTAGCCATATATTCGTTGGTCCATCTCTGGATTTTCTATTCTGTTCCATTGATCTGAGTGTCTGTTTTTGTGCCAGTACCACGCTGTCTTGATGATTACAGCTTTGTAATACAGCTTGAAGCCCGAGATTGTGAAACCTCCAGCTTTGGCTTTCTTTTCCAAGATTGCTTTGGCTATTCAGGGTCTTTTCTGATTGCATACAAATTTTAGGATTGTTTGTTCTAGCTCTGTGAAGAATGCTGGTGTTATTTTGATAGGGATTGCAGTGAATATGTAGATTGCTTTGGGTAGTACAGACTTTTTAACAATATTTGTTCTTCCTATCCAGGAGCATGGGATGTTTTTCCATTTTTTGTGTGTTCTATTTCTTTCATAAGTTTTCAGTAGTTTTCACTGTATAGATTTTTCACCTCTTTGGTTAGATTTATTCGTAGGTATTTTATGGGTTTTGTTGCAATTGTAAATGGGATCAACTCCTTGATTCTCTTTCTGTTGCTTCTTTATTGGTGTATAGGAATGCAACCAATTTCTGTGCATTGATTTTATATCCTGCCACTTTGCTGAATTCATGGATAAGTTCTAGCAGTTTTTTGGTGGAAGCATTTGGGTTTTCCATGTAGAGTATCATGTCATCTGCGAAGAGTGAAAGTTTGACCTCCTCCTGGTTGATTTGGATGCATTTTGCTTCTTTGTGTTGTCTGATTGATGAGGCTATGTTGAGTAACAGTGGTGAGAGTGGACATCCCTGTCTTGTTCCTGATATTAAGGGGAAAGCTCTCATTTTTTCCCCATTGAGGAGGATATTAGCGGTGGGTCTATCATACATGGCTTTTATGATCTTGAGGTATGATCCTTCTATTCCTACTTTCTTGATGGTTTGTATTAAGAAAGGATGCTGTATTTTGTCAAATGCTTTCTCTGCATCTATTGAGAGGATCATGTAGTTCTTGTATTTTCTTTTATTCATGTGATGTATCACATTGGTTGTTTTGTGGGTATTGAACCAGCCCTGCATCCCAAGTATAAATCCCACTTGGTCGTAGTGAATAATTTTTTTAATGTATTGGATCTGGTTGACAAGTATCTTGTTGAGTATTTTTGCATCCATGTTCATCAGGGAAATTGGTCTATAGTTCTCCTTTTTAATAGGGTCTCTGTCTGGCTTTGGAATCAAGGTAATGCTGGCTTCATAGAAAGAGTTTAGAAGTTTTCCTTCCATTTCTATTTTTTGGAACACCTTCAAGAGAATAGGTTTTAACTCTTCCTTAAATGTTTGGTAAAATTCCCGTGGAAAGCCGTCTGGCGCTGGACTCTTGTTTTGGGGGAGACTTTTGTTTACTAGTTCTATTTCTTTACTGGTTATGGGTCTGTTCAAATTTTCTGTTCCTGTTTCAGTTTTAGTAGTTTATATGTTTCTAGGAATTTATCCATTTCTTCTAGATTGCCCATTTTATTGGCGTATAATTGCTCATAATATTCTCTTATTATTGTTTGTATTTCTGCTCTGTTGATTGTGATCTCACCTCTTTCATTCTTGGTTTTATTTATTTGGGTCCTTTCCTTTTTCTTTTTGAAACAAACTGGCTAGGGGTTTATCAATTTTGTTAAATCTTTCAAAGAACCAGCTTCTGGTTTCATTGATCTGTTCTACTCTTTCATTTTGGGTTTGATAGTATTAATTTCTGCTCTGATCTTTATTATTTCCTGTCTTCTGCTGGTTTGGGGTTTTATTTGCTGTTCTTTTTCCAGCTCTGTAAGGTGTAAGGTTAGGTTGTGTATCTGAGACCTTTCTTCCTTCCTAGGAAGGCCTGAATTGCTATATAGTTCCCTCTTATGACCGCTTTTGCTGCGTCCCAGAGGTTTGGGGCTCTGGTGTTATCATTTTAATTGGCTTCCGTGTACTTTTTAATTTCCTCTTTAACTTGGTTAGCCCATTCATTCTTCAGTAAGATGTTCTTTTGTCTCCAAGTATTGGTTACCTTTCCACATTTTTTCTTGTAGTTGATTTTGAGTTTCATAGTATTGTGGTCTGAAAATATGCACGGTATGATCTCAATCTTTTTGCACTTGCTGAGGGCTGATTTGTGTCCCAGTATGTGGTCTATTCGGGAGAACGTTCCTTGTGCACTGGAGAAGAATGTATATTCTGCTGCTTTAGGATGAAATGTTCTGAATATATCTGTTAAGTCCATCTGGTCCAGTGTGTCATTCAAAGCCATTGTTTCCTTGTTGATTTTTTTTTAATTTCTTTTTAACATTTATTTATTTTTGAGACAGAAAGAGACAGAGCATGAACGGGGGAGGGTCAGAGAGAGAGGGAGACACAGAATCTGAAACAGGCTCCAGGCTCTGAGCTGTCAGCACAGAGCCTGATGCGAGGCTCGAACTCACGGACCGCAAGATCATGACCTGAGCCAAAGTCGGACGCCCAACGGACTGAGCCACCCAGGCACCCCTCCTTGTTGATTTTTTGATTAGATGATCAAATGATCATTGCTGTGAGTGGGGTGTTAAAGTCTCCTACTATTATGGTATTACTATCGATGAGTTTCTTTATGTTTGTAATTTATTTGGGTGTTTCCACATTTGGCACATAAATGTTTACAATTGTTAGGTCTTCTTGGTGGATAGACCCCTTGATTTTGATATAATGCCCTTCTGCATCTCTTGATACAGTCTTTATTTTAAAGTCTAGATTGTCTGCCATATAAGTATGGCTACTCTGGCTTTCTTTTGTCAACCATTAGCATGATGGATTGTTCTCTATCCCCTTATTTTCAATCTGAAGGTGTCTTTAGGTCTAAAGTGGGTCTCTTGTAAACAGCATATAGATGGATCTTGTTTTCTTATCCATTCTGTTACCCTATGTCTTTTGATTGTAACATTGAGTCCATTGACATTTAGAGTGGATACTGAAAGATATGAATTTATTGCCATTATGATGCTTGTAGAGTTGGAGTTTCTGGTGGTGTTCATTGGTCCTTTCGATTCTTTGTTGCTTTTGGTGTGTATACGCACACACGCACATACACAGAGAGAGAGAGAGAGAGAGAAAGAGAGATGTTTCTTCCCTCAAAGAATCCCCCTTAAAATTTCCTGCAGGGCTGGTTTAGTGGCCACAAACTCCTTTAATTTTTGTTTGGGAAACTTTTTATCTCTCCTATTTTGAATGACAGGCTTGCTTGATAAAGAATCCTTGGCTGCATATTTTTCTGATTCAGCACATTGAATATATCCTGCCACTCCATTCTGGCCTGCTAAGTTTCTGTGGATAGATCTGCTGCAAACCTGATCTGTCTTCCCTTGTAGGTTAAGGACTTTTTTCCCTTGCTGCTTTCATGATTCTTTCCTTACCTGAGTATTTTGTGAAGTTAACTATGATATGCCTTGTTGATGGTCAGTTTTTGTTGAATCTAATGGGAGTCCTCTGTGCTTCCTGGATTTTGATGTCTGTGTCTTTCCCCAGATTAGGAATGTTTTCAGCTATGATTTGCTCACATAACCCTTCTGCCCCTTTTTCTCTTTCTTCATCTTCTGGGACCCCTATGATTCTGATGTTGTTCCTTTTTAATGAGTCATTGATTTTTCTAATTCTTAAATCATGCTCTTTTGCTTAATCTCCCTCTTTTTTCTTCTTCATTATTCTCCATAAATTTGTCCTCTGTATCGCTGATTCGCTGCTCTGCCTCATCCAACCTTGCTGCCATGGCATACATTCGAGATTGCAGCTCAGTTATAGCATTGTTTATTTCATCCTGACTAGCTTTTACTTCTTTTATCTCTGCAGAAAGGGATTCTAATCTATTTTCAACCCCAGCAAGTATTATTATCGTGATTCTAAATTTTGGTTCAGACATCTTGCTTGTATCATTGTTGATTAAGTCCGTGGCTGTCATTTCTTCCTGTTCTTTTTTTTTTTTTTTTTTGGATGAATTCCTTTGTTTCATCATTTTGAAGGAAGAAAATGAATTAATAAGGTAAAAAAAACTGAAATTAAAAAATTAAAACCAACACACACACATAAAATCAAATATATGATGTTAGATTCTAGGTTTGTTTTTTTGGTTATTGAAAGGAGCTTGACAGATTAAAGAAAAAATGGAAAGATAATAAAAGGAAAAAAAGGAAAATGTTTGAAAACTTGAAAAATGAATACAATGAAATAGAATAAAATGAAATGATGGAAGTAAAATAGAATTTGAAAATTTTCAAAAAGTAAAAAAAATAGAAAAAATTTAAAGAGATATTTTTAACAAAAATTGAAAATGAGAATAAATGTTTTCTCTTTCTGTATTGAACAATAAGAAAAGAAAAAAAATAATTGAATAGATGGACCAGTGAACAGACCGAAATACGATTGAAATTACATCGATTTCCGCTAGAAGTTCAACTATGAAGCACTTTATAGTCTGTAAAGTAAGCAGGCAGAGAGATTTGTGGTGTTCCTGAAGAGCAAGGTTGGCCCAGTTGGGTGGGGCTTAGTGTAATGTCTCCATTCTCCACTAGATGGCGCTTCTTAGCTTACTGGGGTGGATTGTTGTGGCATGTGTAGGGGTGTATGCACCTGTGCAGGAGGGGTAAAATGGTATCACCCAGCTCCCTAGTGTCTAGTATCAGAACTCTGTTCTCCCCGATCAGCAATCGGGCACCTGTCCTTTGTCTCCAGTCCATCCATTCCCGCTTTTACACTGTCTGTGACCAAACTGTCAGGTTGCCAGGCCAGCATCTCCCTCCTGAGTTTTATCTTAGATGCGGCTGTGTTATGCATCTCACTTCTGAGGGACTGTGGCTTTGACCTGTTATGACTCTATAGAGGAGAGTCTTACCGACCAATGGCCTGGTGCCCACCTGCCCCCAGTAATATTTGCAGAACTATGCTCCTGCCTTTGCCCAAAGACTGTGGTTGGGTGCCAACCCACCCCAGAAAATTTTCACAATCATGTAGCAGCAGTGTTTCAGGGATTATGGTAAATCACAACACACATCTGGCACCCAGGTTCCCACTTAATGTCCTTGTTCCAGCACCAGCAAATGTGGTTGTTCTTCAGGATCCGCTGGGACCTTTGCCTGTGGGGTGGCCACACTGCCTCTACCAAATGTCCTCCCAGCAGGGAAACCACCTCTCCCCATGTGGGCCAAGGACCTCACTTTCTACCCCTGGTGATTTGCCCTTCTCACCAGAGCACCACCAGGTATCTAGCTGTGGAGTTTCAGGCTCTGTGCTCCCCCTGTTTATAGAGTCTTAATGGAATTTAAACCCTCTCCTTTCTCCTTTCTCCCTTTTTTTGTTAAGTCCCTTGCTAACTCTTTCTTTTCTCTCTAGCTGCTTTCGGGCAGGGAGGGGTTGCTCTCCTCCCATCTCCGTCCTCTCTCCACAAGCAAAACAGCTCCCTGCCCTCTGCAGCTTCTCTCTCCCCCAGTTCACCTCTCTGCGCAACGTGCCTGCTGAGTTCTGTGGTTCAGGTTGTGCAAATTGTTGTGTTAATCCTCAGATTAGTTTTCTAGGTGTGCAGGATGGTTTAGTTTTGATATGGCTGTATTTTAGGGATGAGAGACGCAAAAAAAACTTCCATGCTATTCCGCCATCTTGCCCCTCACACTATTTCCTTTACTTTTGATGTGAATCTTATACTCTGAAGGAAGAAGGATGTGTTTATTAATCTCTTTCCCCTTTTCAGTAGGTGAATTGTGAATTCAGTCTTGTGAGTAGCATACTACTTGTTCCCTATGTAGTTTAGGGCAACACATTTAAACTTGTTTGACCACTTTGGTCCAACAACAGATAACTTTGTTCCCAGTTATGTGCCTTGAACTCATCATTCAAAGATCCAAAAATGTCTTGGCGTTGTCATCTTTCCCCAGATGTCCCTAAGACAGGGACTTCAGATGAAGGTAATCCATTTGGGAGGTGATCCTTGGAAGTACTCTAGGAGAGTGGTGGAATCATACAAAGAAGGAAAGTTTAAATGAGCAGGTTACTGGTGTGAACAGCTAGGGAACTCTGGGACACAGCATGAAGAGAACATGCTTCAATTGTCCTTTCCAAGGGACAAGAAAGCAGAGATATTTATCTACATTTTCTGCCCCTCATTGGTTGAGGCCTTTTCCCAGGGTACCACTTCCACCCTAGCCTATGTGCATGGGTGCTCCTGTGGTCAAATAAAGCTCTTAAACAGAGAAGTCTACCTAATCACAGTATGAAGGTATAGGCATTATGGGAATACTGCATACCAAGGGGATTTGGGTAGCCTCTGCCCCAGCCTGAGATTGAAGGCCTTTCACAAACAGTTGCAAATAGCCTCTCCAGCCCCATATCTTACTATCCTCCCTCACACGCCTTGAATTTCATCTTGAACTCTGCTTCTCACCTTTCCCAGTTCTCAAAATTCTAAGCTCTGCATCTTTGTTCATGCTCTTCTTTCTGTCTAGAATGATTTTATCCTCCCGTGCCCATCTTATTGGCTTGTTAACACCTTGGTTTAAATGTTATCTTCTCTGCCAAGCCTTAACCAATAACCCTGTGGAATGACTTGCTTCTTGAATTTTATTTCCATTGTTATTTACATGACTGTCATGGCACTCAAGCCAGCATTTATGGTGGTTACATACCTGCTTATTTTCCCCACCAGATCATGTCATAAGGACAACAGATCCAGTCTCTACTGCCTAATACAATAGTATAAAGGCAAGCATGTGTGCTTTGGAAGTAGGCAAGTTTGGATTTAAATCCCAACTTGGGCAAGTTACTTAACAGTTCTGAACTTCCATTTCTTCATTTCAAAAACACTTGCAGAGTTGTGGAAAAGGTTAGAAATGATGTATGTGAGCATTGGGTCTTAGTAAATGTTAGAAGACAGGCCAAATAGAAAAGAATCTAATGCAATAAAAGCTAAGATAAAAAGATGTGGAACATGAGCGAGAGCATGTAATTCTAATGGGGGATTCAGAACCAGTGTAACAGAGTGTGACTCAGAACTTGTTGAAGATTTTTATCTGGAGAACTAGGTTTGGACAAAGCACTGGGTCATTAAATGGCTGAAATCACAGAACATGCTTGATTACATTAGAACTGAATATATGTTTCTAAAAGAACAGAATTAGGTTCCATTTTATATGGTGGTCAATTTAGGCCTTCACAACATAAAATGGACATAGATAAGAAAAGGTTGGATGAACCAGCATTATTTTTGGAAGAGTCTAAATAATGGTTTTGAGGAATTTAAAATGTTTTTACTGAATATAAATATAAGTTTTCTTTCTATTTCTACATAACCAGAATAAAAGATGGTAGACTGCCAAATGAAGGGTTGTTATGAGCTATCTATGAAGACACTTCTTAGAATAGAAATCGGTTAAATATATGAATGAGTTCTGTAGAGAGAGGTTGGGAGATCTTCACTCTGGTATTCTCTATATTTTTATATTCCTACTACAAATGGTGTGCTAATACAGCTGCCTTAAGGCAGACATATGGAGTTAGAATCTCTGCTCTGAGATTTTAGGAGTGTGGCTTCTCAGGGCATGACTATTAAAGACCTGAAGTGTGCTAATAGACCTATTTTCTTTTATTTAGGTGATAAAGCTCTTACAATCAAAATACCATTACAAAGAAGAGGCTAAAACCATCTGTGACAAAGTGCAAGTTAAACTCAGCAAGGAATGTTTTCATCCTTCCAGTACTTGCATTACTGATCTCAGGACTTTACATTGGGAAGAAGCAATCCAGGAAACGAAGGGTGGTGCAGCCAATAGGATATTGGCTGAAGAATGTTATTTCCTGTGGAAATCTACACGTTTACAGCATATGATACTAGCAGAAGATGTCAAAGCCATGCTCACTGAACTTCGAAAGGAGGTCCGCCTACTTTTACTGACAAATGGAGACTGCCAGACCCAAAGGGAGAAGATCGAGGCTTGTGCCTGCCAGTCCTATTTTGATGCTATCGTTGTAGGTGGAGAGCAGAAGGAAGAGAAACCATCACCTTCCATATTTTATTACTGCTGTAGTCTCCTTGGAGTACAGCCTGGGGACTGTGTGATGGTTGGTGACACACTAGAAACTGATATACAAGGAGGTCTTAATGCAGGGCTAAAAGCAACAGTCTGGATAAATAAAAATGGAATAATGCCACTGAAGTCATCCCCCATGCCACATTATATAATTTCTTCTGTGCTAGAGTTACCTGCTGTCTTACAAAGTATAGACTGCACAGTCAATATGTCAGCTTAAAGCACATAAAAGGACATGATTATGTATTTTAGGGTAAAATTACAGGGTTTGAACTAAGAAAAGTTAAGGCATTCCATATATTATGACCCAGTTCTAAGAATAATTTTACTTATGATTCAGTGGCCAGCCAACCATTGACTGGTATTTATATCTGGAAATCCAGAGTACATTAATTAATACAAGTTATTTTTAGTAGGATAATCCAGAAAACTTGAGGAAATATATTATTTGTTAAATCTGTAACTTGAGGTTTTTAAAGAATTATTTTATTAATCTTTTAATATCTTGGATCCATGAAGATACCAGGCAAGATAGCTTATACTGGATTCACAAATACAGGTTTTATGTTCTGTCTTAAAAATAGATATATTTTAGGGGCGCCTGGATGGCTCAGTCGGTTAAGTGTCTGATTTTGGCCCAGGTCATGATCTCATGGTTTGTGGGTTCAAGCCCCACGTTGGGTTCTTAGCTGACAGCTCAGAGCCTGGAGCCTGCTTCGGATTCTGTCTCCCTCTCTCTCTGCCCCTCCCCGACTTGTGTTCTGTCTCTCTCTCAAAAATAAACATTAATTAAAAATAAAAATGTTTAAAAAAGATATATTTTAAAAATAGATATTCCAGAAAAGATATATCAGAGATTTATTAGAATAATCAGATCTGGTTAATAGTAAATAGTACTAAGTCACATGCCAATTAAGGTATTCTGTAGTGAAATTATTTTGCATATTTTTTTAAACATATGCCATATTTTTGCCTACTTTGAATTACATTCTTTTATGAATCTAATTTTTCTGCATGACCTTTTTCTGGGGGTTGGGGGGGGTACAATTTTCCTATGGTGTATACACAACAGATTCCTCCAGTAAAAAAGCTGTTAAAATCAGCATGTGGTGCTCCTTCTCTGACATTTTCACATCTTTCCAGAGTGTACTTATAGGTTCTTATTGTCTTTACCTCTTACAGAAGTATTTTTACAATCTTTTCCCAGGTACACAGTGGGTTAAGGGGACTAGGCTGTCTTGCTGAGGATAAGTACAAACCACAGGGTACCAAGTCATTTTCCTTCTGTGGATACTTCAGAGGGGGATTGTCTTGGTGCAGCCTAACCACGCAGCTCTCCCATGAATTCTTTACTGGCCTGAACAGTTTCACCCATATGATGAAATCTAAGAGAAAATTATGTTTTGCTATAAGATATTTCCAGGGTGTCATTTTAATATAACTTAAGGGGCTCTGGGTGTTAACCATCTGCCTTAAGTCTCCTGTTTTTCAAATTCTAGGAAATATATCCTTGTTTCACAATTTTTATATCGAATTCATTGTTCACTTTGGGCTTATTAATTAAGGATTAAGGCATCTTGCAACTAGAAAACTTTTTCTAGGCCATTAAGCTAGACTGTCTCATGACTTCAATCAAACTTGGAGTAAAATGGTTAATTAAGGAAAAAAGAAAGAATGATTTAGGTTGGTTTTTCATAGGTTTTTGTTTTAACCTTTATATAAGAAGCTACTAACGTAAAATATTAGACTTTTAGGATATGTATAACTATACATACAACTATAGTTATACATATCCTCATTTAAATATCCTATGATTATGATACTTAGACTCTAGATTATGCCTATCTGTAACTATTTCTTTAGCCAATCATTTTCTGTCTACTGCCAAGAACAGGATTCTCTGCCATTGTGCAAGTGTCCTGTTGTGTTTACTTCTCACTCTTAATTTTTAAAACTGATTGTGCCCTTGACTGTCCCATGGTGTTGTTGCTATGAAGCTGAACAATAGTGAACAGGGTATGTTTGTGTATAGTTCCATGTGACCTTGATTATATTTTAGCTATTTAAAAAATATTAAATTGGAGGATCTTGACAGAAAAATAACTATATGCATGATTTCTCTAATAGATTGATGTGCAATGCTGAGGGTTTGTCCTTTTAGCTCTCCCACAGAATGGATGTAGGCAGTGTCACATTCATTATGCTAACTGGAGAAGATTCATTGCTTCTAGATTATAGTGACAGAACTCAGCAAGATAGTTTCTAGGATGTCAAGTGAGCAGTTCTTCAGCAAAAGTTATGGAGGAGAGGGGGAATTAAAAGATTATTTCCTTGTCCTCCCTGTGATTTCTGTACAGTGCACTAATGCAGTATTGCATTCCATTTGCACCCTTCCATAGGGAAAGACCTGGTAGTTTTCTGCCTTCTGAATGGAATATTACAAAAGATATTAAGGAATCTTGGAGTAGACCTATGATTTTATTAACAATGTTTCTATTTTAGAATAATGTTCCTCAAGATTAAAAAAAATAATGTAACAGGGGCACCTGGGTGGCTTAGTTAAGTGACTTCATCTCAGGTCATGATCTTGCGGTTCCTGAGCTTAAGCCCTGCACTGGGCTGTGTGCTAACAACTAGGAGCCTGGAGCCCACTTCAGGTTGTGTCTCCCTCCCCCTCTGCCCCTTCCCCACTTGCGCTCTCTCTTTCTCTCTCAAAAGTAAATAAACATTTTTTTAAAAATCCCTTATTTAAAAAAATGATGTAACAATAGTGTCCTGTCATCTTTTTTTTTTTTTTCAGTTTCTTCAAAGTGGTATGTTCTACAAAGCCCTAAATTCTCAATTGTCTAGAGTCTCTCCCAAGCACTAAGTTATATAGGAAGGCCAAGAGTAGACACAAATGGACACTGCACCTGGATACTAACAGAAAGATGGATGTTTTCTGATTCCATATACGCATCTAACCCACTGGTGCACAAACATTTTAGATCTGGTAGGAGCCAAGACCCAGTGGCTGCTCAGTAAGTATTGTAGGAAAGGATTTTTATAGTTACAGAGACATTTGGTTTAGCACTTTCAAACTTCTTTGTAGCCTACAAAAGAAACGGTTTCCATCACCATCCATTAAGTACATTTATAGTGAACATATTAATATATATTAAATAGTTTTATATACTTAAAACTGAGGTAAGTTTTATTAAACTACATGCTACTATACATGGTCAGTTTTTTTCACTCCATCTCTCCATCTCTTTAACTTAGGGAATATATTCATATTTGAACAATTACTATTTGGGATACACAAGTCAAAAGAATAAAACAGTGAATGGCAGTCTCCTTTCTTTCCCAGAGGCTCACCACTCCTATAGGCCACTGTTGTAAGCAATTTCCTGTGTATCTGCATGAGTGGGGGATGGGCAGAGAGAGGGAGGGAGAATCCCAAGCAGGCTCTGTACTGCCAGTGTGGAGCCTAATGTAGGGGCTCCATCCCACAAACCACCATGAGATCATGACCTGAGCTGAAATCAAAAGTCGGATACTTAACCGACTGAGCCACCCAGGAGTCCCTAGAATTCCTTTCAGTTAAGCAAGATTTTTTTTTTAATTTTTTTTTTAACGTTTATTTATTTTTGAGACAGAGAGAGACAGAGCATGAACGGGGGAGGGTCAGAGAGAGGGAGACACAGACTCTGAAACAGGCTCCAGGCTCCGAGCAGTCAGCACAGAGCCCGACGCGGGGCTCGAACTCACGGACCTGGGAGATCATGACCTGAGCCGAAGTCGGATGCTTAACCGACCGAGCCACCCAGGCAATTAAGCAAGATTTTTATTTCTGCTTTTCAGTTTTAGAAAAAAATGCTCTTGCTAAGATATTAATTGAAAAAGAGAGTCCTAAAGCTTCTGTTTACATCATTTGTGTTAGGAACATACACTTTTCCTGGTCTCTGCCATCCACTATTATTATTGTTAAAATCATCAATAAAAGTGATGGTTCCATTGACTTTCACTGTGCCTTCATTCACTTTGAGGGGAAGGTCAGCACAGCTATGGAGCGAGCCCTTGCCCCTGCTCCACTCTGACTAATTTCCCTCCGCTGCATATCGCCATCCTTGTGATTCCCTTTGCCTCTTATGTTGGATTTCCTGGTTTTGTCTTGTGTGTTCCCATGTTTAATTTGTGTGACAGGTAAAATGCTTAAGATTGTAAGTGTCTGAAAATGCCTTTATTATCTTCTATTATTGATAAGTTTAATAGCATGCAGTTGGATATCATTTTCATCCAGAATTTCAAAGGCATTGCTCTACTATGGCTGCTAGAAGACATATTTATGTGACCAGTTTTCTTTTCTCTTGAAGCTCTTAGAACTGTTGTTTTCCCCCAGTGAACTGTGATGATATATCTTGGTGATGGTCTGTTTTCACCCTATGTTCTCAGCACTCTGAACTCTTCTGATCAAAATCTTAATGTTCTTCAGTTCTGGAAAATGTAATTACTTCATTGAATGTTGCTTCTCCACTGTTTTCTTGCTTTCTTTTTCTGGAACTCTTACTGTTCAGATGATGGATTTCCTCTACTGACCTGCTGTGTTTAATCTTTTCTCCTATTTTTCCATCTGTAATTTTGTTCCACTTTTGGGGAGGTTTCTTCAACTTTATCTTCCAGTCCTATTGATTTTTTCCCCTGTCACCATATTTTTTAATTTCCAAGAGCTTTGCTTTGTTTTCTAGATGTTTCTTTTTAATAACTGCTTTTGTTTTGAGCGGAATATTATCTCTCAGAAAATTGTTAAATCTTTGAAGAATCCATAGAATCCACTGTTTCTTCCAAGTTGCTCTAATCTGTTTCTTTGGATCTATTTGTCACATTAAAGCCTTTCCTTATATTCCTGGAAGTCCTTGGTATTCATGAATAAGAGAGAAGGGATGCTCAGAGCCTGGAGCCTGCTTTGCTTTGCGTCTCCTCCTCTCTCTGCCCCTCCCCTGCTTGTGCTCTGTCTCTCTCTGTCTCTCAAAAATAAACATTAAAAGAAGTTATCCTACTCCTAGAAATAGGGCTAAAACTTAGCCAGAATAAAACCATACTTTTTATTAAAATTTTTTAACGTTTATTTATTTTGAGAGAGAGAGAGTGTGTGTGTGTGTGTGTGTGTGTGTGTGTGTGTGTGTTTGAGTGAGAGTAGGGGAGGGGCAGAGAGAGAGAGACAGAATCAGAAGCAGGCTCCAGGCTCTGAGCTGTCAGCCCAGAGCCAGATGCAGGGGCTCCAACTCCCAGACCATGAGATCATGACCTGAGCTGAAGTTGGACGCTTAATTGACTGAGCCACCCAGGTGCCCCCAGAATAAAACCATGTTTTTAATTAGTCTTCAAATATATGACATATGTGACAATATAGTTATTCCCACTGGATTTCTTGGAAGATTTTTTTTCTGGATTGTCAGTCTGACCTTTTATGGATAAGATGATAAAATGGCTTAAAGAAATTAAGTTCATGATTTTACTGAAATGGGAACAAAGAGTGACTGCTTACTAGGTACAGAGTCTCCTTTTGGAATGACAAAAGTAATTCTGGAACTAGATAGTGATGGTTTGATTGTGAATGTACTAAATACCCCCAAATTGTACAATGATAAGTGATCTAAAAGTTACATTTTATTATGGTTTATTGGTGTATATCTATATTCCACTTGCTGAGTTCCTAATAATGAGAAACATATGTTTAATCTTTTCACATATCTCCAAAGCTTGAAATCTGTGTTGAAGATTTAATAAGTAACAGTAAGATACACTGAAAACTACACATACAGTGCTTCACTGAGTGTCCACTGATAAATGGGACTGTTCTCCCCTGAAAACAGCTCTGTTGTTACATTTAACTCCTTGGAATGAGCAAATTTTGTGGGAATTTGGTGGGTTGAGCCCTCTCTTAACCGTAAACAACATGGAGCCAATGTAAGCACAATGGGTGCACCCCACACTGAGGCTGGTGAGATGACTTATTCAAGGCCCCGCCACGTGAAAGCCTAGCCACACTCAGTCCCACTCTTTCCAGGGCTGCCAAATCTAATGCTTGCCCCCACATACTAACTAATGGCCCCCAGTAAAGTGCAGGACATTGTGGCAGGTTAAAGACAATGCAAGGATCACATTTGGAATAACAACAGATATAAAAACTAAGAAACTTAATAGGAGACACACGTGTAACCAGTGCCAGCAATGACACTGAGATGTAATAAAATTTTCTGTCACTTATTGTTCCTTTAATATTGACATGTGGGGGAAGCTCTCTCGCTGCCAGTGGATGAAGAGTAGATGAAAACTCCAAGCTTTTTCTGTTTATTCCTTGGAAATTGTCCTATGATCACTTTAAGTCACAAATACAATCTGGATTCAAATGTGCACAGGGTCCAGCCCCATAGGATAGTACACACTTCAACTTTTGTTTAAGTGCAGGACTGCCCAGCCTGCCTCTTCCCCTCCCACGAGGACTGGGCTTGCTTACTGGAGCCTCCCTATGGTTTTCTTCTGCACTCATCTCCTCATGAGCAGAGGTGAGGTGTGGGAGGGTGGACAGGGAGGTTCTCACTTGGCCAGAGCCTGCTGCTGTCCTCTAATTTGGCTCCACAGCCTGCAGGGCCAACAGGCTTTCACACCTGACTACCTTGCAGGAACTATGGGGCTTTTCAGAGCCCCTGCTAGACTTCTGCAGCTGCTGCTTCTGGGCCCCTTCTCCAGTAGGCTGCCCCTCTGGCCTTGCTTCTCTGACAGACCTCTCCACCATTGACTGTCACCAGTGACATCCCCTTCCTCTCACAGGCAGTACTCCTGGGAAGAGCTCTGGTTCCAGGTCAGTCTCTCTCCTGTGTCCTTGCCCCACCATCAGTGAGAAGCAGATTACACCCGCAGTCCACTGTCCCTGGCTCCCCTGCCACAGCCCCTTCAACTTGAATGCTTTCTTCAGGAAATGTGTGTCACCCTCTCTGAGTTTTACCACTGCATCTCACTCTCTAGGTTTGAGGTTAAGGGGTAGTTCCTCTAGCCCTCTCCAAGGGGATGAAACTCAAGCTGCAGAATCTCTGTCCACAGAAACTCCATAAATTCCCTTCCACCTCCAGTTCCACTGTCTCTACTCTTATATCTGAGAAATGGGTGGGGAAGCTCAAAAGTCAGGAAGCAAGTGCTGGACTAACTGCCTTGAATACTCTACCATGGCGCCTCTTACTAAGTTTGGTATCTGATGTCTTCTGCTTAGCTCATAGCTTCAGTTTTGACATCCTGGTACATAAGGAGTATGGTACAAAATTGATGAACACTTCCTAGAAGAATGTCAGATAAGAGAGCTACAGTGCAGTGGCCATGAATTTTAAGCTGTGTATTGAAGGAAATAAAATATCTGATCTGGGTAAAGAAGGGAGAGAACATTTGCAGAGAGAGAATTCAGTTTAATAGAAATTTATGGGACCCCTACTTAGTGCCAGGCAGTGGGGTTTCAGCAATCAGGAGGAGTTCACAGTCTGCAAAAAAAGGAAAGTGATTAGCTTGGCTAGAGAAAGGAATCTGAGTAGGGATGGTGAGAAATGAAATTTGGACGGGTAGGATGGGCAGTCAAAAGCAGGCTGTGAATATGGAGAAAATTGTCATCAAAATGGTAGAAAAGAAGGTGGTAGGGCTTATGTATATGTGTTTGTGGATTTGTGTGCACGTGTGTAATGGAGTGGGTAAGTACGTGTGGATATGGAGGGTGTAGATAATGGAGTGAAAGTATATGTGTATGAGTGCATATAGAGGTGTGTATGTGTGAAGAAGGTTGTGTATGTATAGTGTATGTGTGCATATCTGTAGAAGGTGTGTGTGTGTGTGTGTGTGTGTGTGTGTATAGCATAGTGAGTTTTCTGTGTGGTGGGGAGCAATGTACAGTGTTGTGTGGTGAGTGTACATGGTTTTGTGTTTGGAAGTGTGTGTGCATGTGTGTAGGTTGTGTGCATATGTATATGCAGGTGGTGAGGTGTGTGTGTGTGTGTGTGTAGGGAGTTTGTGTGTATGTAGTGGGATTATATGTAAGTAGTGAGAGTTTGTGTAGGGGTGTGTATGTGTGAGTACTATGTGTGCTGGGTACTGTGGTATATATATGTGAAGTTGTATGTAATGAGGTGCTCATTAGTGTGTGTGTGTGTGTGAGAGAGAGAGAGAGAGAGTGAGAGAGAGAGAGAGATTTATGGGTGTTTGTGAGTAGTGAGGTAAATAGTGGAAGGTATTTCATGTAATTATGTATGAGTTGTTGGGTATGAGTGTAGTGGGGTCATGTGTGTAAGGAGTTGGGATTGCATATATAGGTGTGAGTAGTGAGTATTCATGTGCTTAATAGGGTGTCTGTAGTGGGATTATTGTGGAGTGTGTAGGTGGTATAGCATATGACTATTGGGGTGTGCATGTGTGCATAGTGTGTGTGTGTGTGTGTGTGTGTGTGTGTGAGTGGTTGGGTGACATTGTGTGCAGTGCTATTGCATTAATAGGGTACTTGTGTGTAATAGTGGCCAAATAGAACAATGTGAAAAACAGACCACTTTACTGGGGTTAAAACATGCCTGAGTGAGAGAAAGACAAAGAGAGAGGGACAAAGAAAGGCTGGGAATCTCGTTCAAGATATGGACCAATTGTTTCTCTGCCACTCCTTTCCTCCAAACCACCAAAGCTCCTTCTTAGAGGAGCTCCTGTCCTTGACCTCTTCTCTGACTCCTCTGGCTGGTCAGTTGACAGCCACAAGTGAGTCTAGCTGTGCATGCTGGATTTGTTGCACAATTTGGGACTCAGAGGCTCTAACTTGGGATTTCCATCTGGAATGCCCATGGGGGCCAGACCCACCTGAGGATGAGCCAAGGGGGCCAGTGCCACAGCATGGAAGTGATGTGGATCATAGCAAACCGAGGAGAGGTGACCCATAGGAAAACTCCCGTCATGAAGCCAAGCAAAACAGGTCTGAGTCAAAACCACGGGGCTCCTGTGCTGTGAACTCAGCAGATTCCATTCACTTCTGTTGAGTGAACTTCTAGAAGGGTGAATGAGATAATGAGATAAAGCCATAGAGAAACAGAAAGTGAGTCTGTGGAGAGGGAGAAAAAGAGAAGGAAGTGGGTACATAAGGGGAAGGACAGTGAGGGGCCTGCAGGTGAGGAGTGTTGTGGACTAAATCGTATCCCACCCCCCAAATTCATATGTTGATGCCTTAATCCCTAATATACTGCATTTGAAGATAGTGTCTTTGAGTAACTAAGGTTAAATGAGGTTGAAAGCGTGGGGCCCTAATCCAGTAGGTCTGGTGTCCTTACAAGAAGAAGAATAGACATGAGGGATGCGCACATAGAGGGAAGACCATGTGAGGACACAGGGAGAAAACTACAGTCAGCAAGCCAAGGAAAAGTTTCCCTCAGGGGAAACCACACCTGCCAAACCTTGTTTGGACCTCCAGCTCCAGAACTGTGAGACAATAAATTTCTGTTACCGGAGCCACCCAGTCTGTGGTGTTTTGTTATGGCAGCCTGAGAAAACTAATACAAGAGGAAATAGCTGTGATGCCTTTGCAAGACTTGGTTCTATTTTGTCATTTAGCCAACAAATATTTGGGCAGTATACACACACACACACACACACACACACACACACACACAAAGACTACATGTTAACTATTGTGTATGTATGTGTGGTGGGGTGCCCTAGGCAGGAGTCTACAGCAGGGAAATAAAGGGGCCCAGCCCTGATGTCATGGAGCTCACAGGCTCAAAAGACATGTGATACCTCATGGAACTTCTCAGTATATACACTCTGCTATTAAAGCCCCTATAGATGAATAGTATTGCAGGCTCCCAGTGATTCCTGCACCAAACAATAGCCCAAAGGCCCTGGACTGCTTTTGGATCTTCTGTACAGTGGACCCTTGGGCTTGGTTGTTTACATCATTGGGATACAAATAAATCCTCATCAGGGGCCAGAACCAACCCTGGATTCTGGGCCCATCAAGAGCCTTGACTTCAGGCAATCACACGTGTTCTTAAAAGACAATTTTACTCCAAATCAGGAAATTCCAGGATCAAAACAAAAACAAACGGGTGCCTGGGTGGCTCAGTCGGTTAAGCGTCCGACTTTGGCTCAGGTCATGATCTCATGGTTTGTGAGCTCCAGCCCCACGTTGGGCTCTGTCCTGACAGCTCACAGCCTGGAGCTTGCTTTGGATTCTGTGTCTCCCTCTCTCTCTGCCCCTCCACTGCTCATGCTCTCTCTCTCTCTCTCTCTCTCAAAAATAAATAAATATTTAAAAAATTTAAAAAAACAAAAAAAAATCCCATACAAGATTATTTTGTTTTCCTCATTTCTCAGTTACCTCTTCTACTCTTCTTTACAAATTAAATCCGTTTGTTGAAAGAACAGAATTCAACTGAGTACATTTTAAAGATCTTACTGCATTTGTTGGGCGATTCATGAATTTGGCAGCATCCAACCTAGCAGAGAGAAGGGAGTTTCACAGAGCTGTATAAGGTGAGAGATTTTTACAGATTTTTACAAAGAAGTTATACTAGGCATTTGCTGGTTGGTTAAGGCAGGATTACTTTCCTTATTTGGAGCAAAGGGACATCTTAGAGTCAAGTCAGGTAACTTATGCTGAGCAGACAAGCAGTGGCTGGCTGATCTAAGCTTACCTTTTCTAGGAGAGCCCAGCATAGAAATTTAGTGAAGTTTTGATTTGCTGACATGAGGTTTACCATGAGTCGCTCCACCTTGAGTCTAATCTGGTTACTTTAACAATAATCCCCTTTTCATCAGACCCGAAACTTACTGAGAGGTGTGATCAAATGTTAAGGTTAAAAGGGGAGTGTTCTGATGAGGTAGGAGTAAGGCAACCCTAAGTGCCTCCTCTCCCAAACAGCTAAATATCAAATCATTCTGAACACCCAAGAAATCGACTGGAAGTCTCAGAGAGCAAAGCTGCCATCTATAAACAGAAAAAATGACCTGTGGAAGCTTCCCTTAACAAGCAGACCAAAACACATCTAGAATCTGCCTTCCTTTATTATTTTTTTAAGTTAAAAAATTTTAATGTTTATTTTTGAGAAAGAGAGACACAGAGACCGAGCAGAAGGGCAGAGAGAGAGGGAGACAAAATCTGAAGCAGGCTCCAGGCTTTGAGCTGTCAGCACAGAGCCTGACACGGGGCTTGAACTCAGAAACTGTGAGATTATGACCTGAACCGAAGTTGGATGCATAACCGACTGAGCCACCCAGGCGCCCCAATTTTTTTTTAATTTTTTAATTTTAATTTTATTTTTTTTTATTTTTCCCCCTTCCAAAATGACAAGACAGGAATTCACCCCAAAAGAAACAACAGGAAGAAATGACAGCTAGGAATTTAATCAATACAGATAAAAGTAAGATGTCTGAATTAGAATTTAAAATAACAATCATGAGGAGTCTACCAGGGTTTGAAAAAAGCATAGAACACACTAGAGAATCACTTGTTATAGAGATAAAAGAGCTAAAGTCTATTCAGGCTGAACCAAAAATGCTGGAACTGAGGTGTAAATCTGAATGGAGTCCACAACAGCGAGGATGGGCCAAGCAGAGGAACAGATCAAAGAAACTAAGAGCTGGTTCTTTGAAAGAATTAATAAAAATGATAACCCCTAGCCAGACTTATCAAAAAGAAAAGAGAAAGAACCCAAATAAATAAAATCGCAAATGAAATGGGATCACAACCAACATCTCAGAATCCCAGACCAACATCTCAGAAATACAAACTATTATAAGAGAATATTATGAAAAATTATATGCCAACAAACTGGGCAATATGGAAGAAATGCACAAATTCCTAGAAACATGCAAACTACCAAAACTGAAACAGGAAGAAATAGAAAATTTGAACAGACCCATAACCAGCAAAGATTTTGAAACAGTAATCAAAAATCTCCCAACAAACTACAGTCCTGGACCAGATGGCTTCCCAGGAGAATTCTATCAGACATTTAAAAAAGAGTTAATATCTATTCTTCTCAAACTGTTTCAAAAAATAGGAATGGAAGGAAAACTTCCAAATTCATTCTGCAAGGCTAGTATTACCTTGATTCCAAAATCAGACAAATAGCCCACTAAAAAGGAGAATTGCAGGTCAATATCCCTGATGAACATGGATACAAAATTCTCAACAAAATACTAGCAAATCAAATTCAACAGCACATTAAAAGAATTACTACGATCAAGTGGGATTTATTCCTGGGCTGCAGGGTTCGTTCAATATTCACAAACCAATCAACATGAAACACCACATTAATAAAAGCAAGGATAAGAACCAGGTGACCCTCTCAACAGACCCGGAAAAAGCATTTGACAAAATACAGCATTCATACTTGATTAACAACCCTCAACAAAGTAGGGATTGATGGAACATACCTTAACATCATAAAGGCCATATATAAAAGACCCACAGCTAATATCATCCTCAATAGGGAAAAACTAAGAGCCTTTCCCCCATGGTCAGGAACAAGATAAGAATGTCCACTCTCACCATTTTAATTTGTTTTGCCATTTTGCTATGATGTATTTTAAAATTTATGCTGCCTAGGATTCACTAATTTCTTTTTATAAAGACTTTTTTTCTTAAGTAATCTCATACCCAATGTGGGGCTCTAACTCACAACCCAGAGGTCAAGAGTTACATGTTCCTCTGACTGAACCACCCAGGATTCACTAATTACTTGAGTCTGTGGGCTAACGTACCATTAGTTCTGGAAATTTCTCAGTCATTATTTCTTCAATTTTGTCTCTGCTCCATTGTCTCCTTCCTGCTCTCAAATTAAATTTGTTAGAACTTCTCACTCTAGTCATAATGTCACTTAATCTGTGACTTTCTAATTTCTACATTCTGCATTCTGTGCAATTTTTACTTACCTATCTTCCTGCTTACTAATCTCTTCTTCAGTTCAGTCTAATCTTCTTTTAAGCATGTCCATTCATATCTTAATTTCAGTCACTATATCTTTAAGTTCTAGGATTTCAAGTGTTCTTTTCTAATTTGCTATGTTAATTTTATCACTTTTTCTGAATCTTACAAGCTTAGCTTCTATATTTTTATTATAATTAGGGTAGTTGTTTTAAAGTCTGTCTGATAATTCTAATATTATGTATTTGGGGTTCTGTTTCTGTTGTCTTTTATTTCTGCAGGTCCTGGCTCATAGTACCTTGTTTCTTTGTGTGTCTGATTATATTTGACTCTGTAGACACTGCACGTGAAAAATTACTTGAGGCATTATTTTTTGTTGCATAGAATAACTAAATCTTCCTCTGGAGAAAATTTTCTGTTTGCTTCCACCACTGGTTGTCTGTGAGCAATACCAATCTGAGATTATCTTAACCTACATTCAAGATTTCAAATTCTTTGAGCCACAGGCAGTTGCACTAAAAGCTACTCCAAGAAAATGAAATACTTCCATTCCATTCTTCAGTTCAAAATATTTGGGTTCAAATGACTTAGAAACAAAAGATGTGCCTAGACTTCTTTTCACTGAATAATATATCTTGGATTATTACATATGAGTATGCACAAATATATTAAAATACAAATATAAATATCATTCTACTATAGAAAAAGCTTCTCCATTCTTTGCTAAACCCGAATGTACCACATTTGCTTTAGCAATTTCCTATTGATGAACATAGGTTCTTTTTTTTCTTTTTTTATGTTTATTTATGTATTTGTTTGAGAGAGAGACAGAGCACAAGTGGGGGAGGGACAGAGAGAGAAGGAGACACAGAATCTGAAGCAGGCTCCAGGCTCTGAGCTGTCAGCACAGAGCCCCACATGGGGCTCGAACTCATGAACCATGAGATCATGATCTGAAACAAAGTCGGACGCTTAACCCACTGAGCCACCCAGGCGCCCCACCATTGACTATATTTTCTATGTTGTATCTTTAATTCCCATACAGATTCTTGATTTTTGTTAGGCCAATTAAATAGAGTTCTTTACAAATTAATTTTGGCAATTCCATCTGGAGGTAAAAAAAATATCACACATCTATAACATACATAGATATACATGAACATATAGCTAGATACAAATAAAGATCTTATAGCTTTTATTTTAATTTTTTTTAATGTTTATTTATTTTTTGAGAGAGAGAGAGCACAAGTGGAGGAGGGACACAGAGAGAGGGAGACACAGAATCTGAAGCAGGCTCCAGGCTCTGAGCTGTCAGCACAGAGCCTGATGCAGGGTTCCACTCACAGACTGCAAGATCCTGACCTGAACCAAAGTCTGATGCTTAACCAACTGAGACACCCAGGCACCCCAATATAGCTTTTATGTTAAAATTTTAGTCATGAGACAGGTTCTGTTAGAGCAGGCAGTTTGTTGGGTTCTAACGGGATGCCTGGAGGTTAGCAATGAGGAAGTCATAGCCAGCTATGGGGAAGGCAGGAGGCCTTTCCTGGCAGAAGCCATGAAGCCATAAAGAAGCCAGGTCAAACCAGACAGGCCCAAGATGGCAGGTGCCATGACAGGAAACCCCTGACCTAATTGGGAGGAAAAAGTGGGAAACCATGCTTCCTGCCCCAAGTAATGAATATTCCACCCCCTAATTAAAGACTGTCAGTAAAAGATAGAATCCCAACCCCCAAAGTGTGTAGGTCTCTGTCTTGAGCTTGCTTGCTCTATCCTGAGGGTGTACCTTTCACTTTAACACAGCTTCCCTCTTGTGTGACTCATCCACTGTATTGCACGTCAGTCCTTGAATTCTTTCTCAAGACAAGACCAAGAACCTTTGATGACTCCTCTTTCTCAAGACAAGACCAAGAACCTTTGATGACTCCTCTTGGTTTGGCCACATTGAGGCCCCAGGGCCCAGGATCTCCCTGGTTCACCCAGCAAGGGTTCAATAATGCAAAACTCACTAGTTTATAAAAAACAGTTGAACCCAAATTGTGTTTCTGGCAGATGGAATAAGTTGTTTACTTGCTTAGATGGCTTAAGCCTTTCACTAACATTTGTAGAGAAGACTTTTAAGATTTTTCATAGGCTTAGTTTCCAAATAACTTTGTTTTGTCCTTCTGATTAGAATTACCTCCCTGAAGTTTGCATTTGAAAGATATAGGCCCTGGTTCCTGGGGAAGACCAGGAATATTTATATATCATAGGCACAGAGAAAGAATGTAAATTTCTCTAAGAAGGACCTTTGTTCCCAAAGTCCAGATCTTTTACAGTATCTACGTGCCTTCTGAGATGAATAGGGGAGGTTTTAGCATTGATAAAGAGGACAAGTAAGCTTTGAGTTGCTTGTAGAGCTGCATTTCTGTTTTTGTAAAGATTCAATTGTTAAGACAAGGATAGTTGTTTTTAAATTGTTTTCATAAATTAAGTTGTTTTTAAGCCTGAATGATATCAAGAGACTGACACACCCATCCAACCACATTATCTTCCATCTGCTTCTTTATACCAAGGAGAATATTTTCAGCTAAGTTGGAAATCAAAAGATTCCTACATTTTAGACTTATAGTTTGGGTCTTTGGAACATTTTAGCAAATTCTTCCACAATGGCTTCAGAATGCTTTTCTTTCCCTCTGTTTCATAGTTTCATTTTAGTTTAAAGGAGAGGGCTTTAAAAAAAAGTGGTCCTTACGGACTCTGAATGTCAGCTCTAATTTGGCCAACTTCTGACTATAGACCTTCTTAAAAAAATTCTTTCAAATGCATTTTCAGGTTGTATTCAGCTAGGACAAAGAGTAAATATACCTGGAAGTATTGAACTCTCCCACCACCTGTTGGTTTTTTTGTTTGTTTTTTCTGTTTTTTACTTTTTTTAAACCAAAGGTATACCTATCAAGTGACTCAACACAAACCAGTAAGTCTTTTATGACTTACCCTTGGATGCAACAAACATCACCAAAGAGGGTGCAAAAGGTGCAAAAGCCTTCCCAAGATCCAGAACCACTCCCAAAGATAACCAAGAGAAAAACTTAGACAATTTCCCTGAGAGCTGGCAAAAGTGCATTGGACTTAGCCAGAGAGTACAACCCACAGTTTTGTCTGGCCATATTCTTGGGGTCCCCAAACTGAATTGCCTACACATGAAAAAATTGACAATCTGCCTTCCCCAGGAAGGCAAGAAAACCAAGCCAAGTTCTCAGAACACAAAATGAGACAAATAAAAAAGCAATAGCTGTATCTGGGAGAGAGAGGATCAATAAACAATATGTACCCCAAAACCAGATTCACAAGTGTCTGAATTTTAAGACGAAGGGGATGTGAAATTTTACCTTCTTCTCTTGACCCTGCACTACAGACAGAAATCTAGGAGAGCTGATTCTGGTAAGAATTCTTTTTTGTTTTTAATGTTTATTTATTTATTTCGAGGGAAGGGGAGGGGCAGAGAAAGAATGCTAAGCAGGCTCTGAGCTATCAGACAGTGGTGAGAAGCCAGTTTTTAGAGCAGAGTGAGGGAGTTTGGAGATATGTGGAATTCTCCCTTTTTTGGTAATCTTAGGAACTATGCCTTGTTATAATTGGTCAGTTTGAGCCTGTGGTTATTTCGAGGTGGGTCACTTAATGAGCCTGTTTACTTCAGCTCAGTGGTCTCTGTGGGCCCTTTTACCTTTCTCAGGTTTCCATTGCTCAAGTCTGTTGCCTAAAAACAGTTTATACTACCTTAGGTGCACACAAATAAAACTAGCAGGTCCCATAGTGGAACTATAAACTGAAGGAACAACACCCAATAAATCAGGACTGTGAACTAATAATGGACTATGGTCTACAGGCTTTAGTGGAACCATCTGCTAGCTCAGGCTGATCTGTTAAACCCTGGACTAGAAAAGTCAATTAGGTCAGAAACTCAAACATAAGAAGAAGTCAGAGCTCAGATATGAGAGGAACTTACCATGTCTTTTGGAAACACTGAGAAAGACAGAGAACTCAAAGGGTTCAATGGCACCAACACCTGTGTTTCTCATTGTTCCCAAAGCCATCAATAGCCTCCTTTGGGTCTCATTCTGATTGCCAAAACTGCTAAAGAAGAAAATTCAATTGAGTAAATTTTAAAGATTGGCTTTGTTCGGTGATACATGAGTCAGGCAGCTTCCAATCTAGCAGATAGAGAAGAGCTTTGAAGGGCTGTACAAAGTGAAAGACTCTTTAATAAATGTTTATTTATTTTGAGAGAGAGAGAGAGAGAAAACCCACATACTCCTTCAAGTGAGGGAGGGGCAGAGAGAGAGGGAGAGAGAATCCCAGGTAGGCTCTGTGCTGTTAGCACAGAGCCCAACACAGGGCTCAATCCCACAAACCATGAGATCATGGCCTGTGCCAAAATCAAGAGTTGGATACTTAACTGAGCCACCAGGAACCCCAGAAGTGAAAGATTTTTATAGACCAGAGTAAGCAGGAACAAGGAAGTTATAAGGCACTTGTTTGTTGGTTAAAACAGGGTTACTTTCCTCATATGGGGCAAAGGAATTCTTGGAGCTCAGTCAGGTAATTTGTGCTGAACAGGCAAACATCGACTGGTTGACATGGCTGTCCTTTTCTGGGACAGCTGAGCGTAGAAACTCAGTTAAGTTTTGTATTGCTAATGTGGGAGTTAGCATGGGCAACACCATCTAGGGCCTAGTTTACCTTCAAATTGGAGTAATTTGTAAAACTAATTTCCTTCTGTCAATAGTATTTTGATTCAAGATGATAAGGGTGATCTATACTTTGACTTACTGTTTTTAAAAGATAAATTGAGGCATATGTAAAAGTTTGAGAGTTCATTTGAGCAAAAATCGGCTCAGATTGGACAGTACCAAACTGAAAGTGTTTAGGAGCTAAGGGAAGGACTTTTATAAAGAATATTTGAAAGCAAAGCAAAGAAATAATTTGATTGGCTATAGCTTAGGTAGTTGCCTTATCTGGGAAAATCTAGTTGTTTTTGTGATTGGTTGTGTAGCAGAATTCCCGCACAGAGTCATGACACTGAGGCTTTTCTTTCCAGGAAGGAACTTTATTCCTGTTGGCACCACTCAGTTGGGTTTGTACCCAAAGACTGAGCACCAAACGTCACATGGCATAGTTTTTTAAAAATACATTTTCTATTTCTTTGTCTCCCATATATGGTAACACACATAAACATGCAGTCTGATTAAGTAGCCTCAGTTTACAAGGTCATGAGGGATGTCGTCACATAGGCACATAGCCAGGTTACCTTGAAGTTTTCTCTCCCTTTTTTTCTCTCTCCTTAGGGAGGGGATGATGCCACACTCCCCACTTTGATGCTCGGACCCCTCTATTTTGGGTCAAAGAACATCATCTTGGTTTAGAGGTTTATATTTTTATGACATCATTACATGAGTGACTATCTTTCTCTCAACCATAGCCTCAATGAGACTGGATATAGACCTTACAATCAAGGGAGATAAGCAGGGTAAGATCAAGCACCCTCCCAAAATTAGGAGGATAATTCCCATGAGGTATTTGAATCCCTCAAGAGTTGAAAACCATCCTCCAAATAACTGCCCAGGGTTCCAACCTTTCCAGGTCTGGACTGGGACATGAGCAACCTTTCTCATTTGATCTGTGATTTCCTCTATGATTTTTCCCTCATCATCTATCTGTAGGCAGCAGTTGCTCAGGTGTTTTCCACAAACACCTCCCTCAGAAGCAAGCATGTAATCTAAGATCAAGCAATTTTGATAGATGGCATTGTGCATTTTGGTTTGCTGCTTAGCTAGTAAGTTAAGGGCTCTGGCAGTTTCATTGGTTATAATTTCTACAACTGCTTGCAGTCTAATTATGCAATTTAGCATGTAAATGGGAGTGCAGCCCCAGTACCCAACCTCTGCCCAGGTGGCAGGGCCATAATATTGGGTTATACACTCGGGAGGCCATTTATTATCTTTTTAATTGCCAATTTGTAAGGCACTTTGCTTCCTTTGAGTCTCCCTGTCCCATACACTTGGACTCTCAAATATTTCCCTCTGGCAAGTGGGAGCAGGAAGAAAGATGGATGAATAGTTTCCAGCACATATGACCCTGACCAGACTGAAAGGAGTACTATACAGGCTGTCCTTCCACATATCTAGTACAGTCCACCTGGGCCCTGCCATTTGATGGCTGCGTTGACATTGTCTCAGGCCTGGCAGAGATGAGAGAAGTTAGACAAGGGGTGGGGCTCTGGCTCAAGGTGGTCTGGGGTCCCCCACCATTGGGTTTTTGGGGCAGATGGGTTATAAAATCTTTGGCCTAGCCATGTTAAGTTTTTAACAGAGATGACAATGAAGTTTTTCCCCACTAGGCAAGACAGTTTTTTCCAATAATTGAGATTTTGAGAAGCCAAACCCTGATAGTAGGACTTGGGTATTTTGTTCTACTATAAGGTTTGTGGGGATCTAATTTTTTTAGTCTCTTGTGGCCATTTTCCCCCCATGTTGGTACCAACGAAGTATCCTATCCACACAAGGAAGGTGAGTGTTAACAGAAACCTCTCACGTTTCCAGCTGGCCAGGGTGGCCTCGGCCAATCCTATGGCAAAGAGTAGAGCAAGAATCATAATAATAGTGAGAAACAAGGTGTGACAGTGCATCACAGTAAGGAAACATATAGAAAATAAGGACAGTCTTTTGTTTCATCAGACTGTTGATACCTCAAGCTTCTGCTGTGTGTAGATTAGTCAACTTCTGGAGTGACTAACGCAGGGCTGCAGTCTCCTGGAGCCTCTGGAGTTGCAGATTGCTTCTTCCATACGGTCAGCTTTCACAGCATTAGTGGATCAGGAATGCACTCCCAGTTTCAAGATGTAGGCTTCACTCTGATTCCAGGGACCCACTTTAGCTACCTTTACTAAGGTACCTTTACTAGGGGTGGGCAAAATGACAGTGAATGGGCCCCTCCAGAGGGGTTTTAGGGGTTAGACATTTCACTCCTTTATCCATATTGCATCTCCTGGTTTAAAGAGGTGAGTGTCTGTGGTCAGATTCACAGGTAATCGTTCCTTGACCCAGTGGTGTAAGGTGGTTAGGGTAAAGCCAAGGGCCCCATCTGTTGTCTTAGGGTTAGACTGATTATCTCATTTAGATCCCCCCCCCACCCTTATGCCCTTGATAATGGGGGGAGGGTACCCATAAAGGATTTTACAAAGGGAGAACCCCATCTGCTTCTTTAAACTCCCATTTGCAGCTGCAGTCTGTTTCCCTGAACGTCCCTTATTTCCCCCTGCCTAATGTTAACCCTTTTCCTATTTATTTCTCCCCTGGAATAGGACCTGTAACTGCTCTTAGGAAACAGAGACAATGACAGTTCTGGCTTCTTCAAGCTGATAAGGGATGGTATAGGGGTATAGTGGTTAGAGTCTACCCAAGGGTTGGTAGAGTGGCCCACAGTATGGTTTTACAGGAAGGCTGGCAGGCATGAGGTGGCATAAACTTTAGCAGACACAAAGAGAAAAACACAAAGTAAAAATTATACTAACCAACAAGATGGCATCTTAAGATAATGTCTACAGTTTCCAAACCTGTCAAATAATCTAAGAGAGACCCTGACTTTGTTTTTTTTTTAATTTTTTTTTTCAACGTTTATTTATTTTTGGGACAGAGAGAGACAGAGCATGAACAGGGGAGGGGCAGAGAGAGAGGGAGACACAGAATCGGAAACAGGCTCCAGGCTCTGAGCCATCAGCCCAGAGCCCGACGCGGGGCTCGAACTCCCGGACCGCGAGATCGTGACCTGGCTGAAGTCGGACGCTTAACCGACTGCGCCACCCAGGCGCCCCGAGAGAGACCCTGACTTTGTAAACAATATATGTCAGGGAATCTCTCATAACCCAGGTGATATAGAAGCAGGAGCAGTAAGTAATCAATGGTGGCTCTATTTCCAAGAGTTTGGCCCTAACTTAATTAAAAAAAATTTTTTTTAAGCATCTAATGCTTGTGAGGTGTTATTTAGAGTTTTGCTGAGTATAAGCAGACAGTCTGCTTTATTTTGAGGTGTAAAACTTTTTCAAGAGCCAGGAGTTCCATTAGAGACAGAGGCAAGGCAATCATTTACCATTATTAATTTGTAAATGTTCAGATAAGCCAAACCTGGGTATTATTTTTATAAGCAGAATTTTTATTACTTTTTGTGCCTTTTCTGTCTTGTAGGGGAAGGCCTTTACCCAATTAGTAAAAGTATTAACCCATACCAACAGATGTGGGAATTTTTTTTTTGATCTTTGCGTATGAGTGAAACCTAATTGTTAATCTTTCCTGGATAGTCTCCAGTTCCTTGATTGTCGGAGAGCAAGTTTCTGATTGAAAGGATTGTTTCTAAGACATACTTCACAGGCTGATACTACATGCAGAACTGTCCTTGACAATTTTTTTTTTCCAGTAAACATCCTTTGGGCTATTTGATAAATTTTGTCCCTCCCTAAATGAAAGGCCTGATGTTGTGTTTTAATGATCTTTTAGCTCTGTGGGTTTGGTAATAGTAATTGCCCTGCTCTGTTTGTAACCATTTCAAGGTCTGGAGACCATGTTTAGGAGTCAGACCCCACTTTATTTTTGGGGGGGGGAGAGTAGGTGGGATTAAGTCTCCTTTAATAATTGATACACTAGCAATCTAGTTTCCTGAACCCTGGTATCTATAGTCTACAATATCCAGTAATTTTCAAAAACTCACATAATTTATCTGTCCTGGAGTTAGTAGCACCGTAGTCTCTAATTTACTTATAATGTCCCTTTCTAGCTAGGGAGCAAGACTCTCTGGCATTATCCAGAAAGGATGAGAAAAAATTAGGTTTCCCCATATACATCCCAGGGGCTGAGAGAAAAATGTAGTTAGAAGTTTTCTGGAGATGCCTCTAATCGTCATGCTGCATTTGGATAGTTGGCCTGGAGTGGAAAGGAGGACAAAAAAGATAGTTCTGGTGTTAAGACGGATATCAACCAGTTTTCATTCTATATTTAGAGTTACTTGAGGGTCTGGGTTTCTGACAGACAGTTGGTTTAGGGGAGCTACCATGAAGAGCCCCAGGTCCCGGTTAGTCCCTTCCAGAGACATTGGTTATTTGAGTCCTCACAGTTAGAGGTCCCCAAAGGCATTCAGATCTCCAGTGATTGTCTCCACACAAGGGGCATGGCTTATGGGGTTTTCATTTTGGATGTCCCCTCTGAGGACATTCTCATTTTCATGCTCTTGAACGGCCATATAAATGGGACTTGGTGCCAGGACCTCGGGAAGTCCGGTCTGACATAGTATGTAAGACCACAACTAAGGTATCAGATTTTTTTTATTTTAAAGCCTCCTTTTCTGTTTTGTGTTTTTTTTTTTCTTTCTTCTCTTGATCTTGTTTGTAATATACCCAATTGGCAGCTCATAAGAGCTCCTCCAGGGTCCCTTCAAGGTCAACAGCCAATTTTTGCATTTTCTTTGAATATCTAGGGCTGATTGAGTGACAAATTTGTCCTTTGAAATCATCTCAGCCTTAGGGGTTTCAGGGGGGTTAGCCATATATTTAATAAGAGCTTCCCTCAACCTCTCCAGGAAGGCCACTTGGTTCTCATTTTGTGTTTGTAAAATAGTGGCTAATTTAGCATAATTTAAGGGCTAAATCTTAGATTTCCTTAATTTTTTAAAACATCTGTCTCATTAAGAGTCTGATTTAACAAAAGCATTGTGTCTTTCCAGGTCAACTCAAAAACATATGTAATATTCTGAAAAGCCTTTACATACTTATCTGATCAGAAAATTTACCTATATTTTAATCCTTTTATCTGTCTTAATCCTTGTAATGTAAAGGGTTTTTTTCTAGCATTCTAGCTTCTTGTAAGGGAAACATGTCCCTTACATTACAGGGAGGGCCTGGATAAGGTGGGTAGCAGGGAGCAAAATTGTAATTTTTTGTATATATAGATTGAGGACCCTAGGAGGAGGAGGTTGAAGTGGAAGACTTCCCTTCCTCCTTCTCTAGGTCTGTTTTGGATACAAGGGCCCTTAATTGTTTCCCTTACTGATTGCTGGGCTTTAGAAAGGGTTGTCATTAAATTAGGATCTACTTTATATTGCTTACATATATCTTGAATTCTCCCCATTTCCCTTCACATTTGCAAAACAAGCCCAATTGTAGGATAGTATTGTCATTGATATTTCCCTCTGGAGGCCAGATTCTCTCCTCTAATTTGTATTGGGGCCAAGCCTTTGGGCAAAAGAAAATGAATCATAATGTATTCCAATGGAGTAATGGCCTTGATTGGGAAATTTCCCATCTATAGGAAAAAGGAAGAAAGTTGTCCCTTATCTCAATTTCCTATAGCTTTCTAGGAGAAACCTCATCTCCTGGCTCTGAGTTTTGGCTGGCTATGCAACTGGCAGCCAAAAGCCCTGAGGTGCTGGGAGTAGTCACTTTTACCCAGGTTTGACCCTACCTGAGAGAGCTGACCAGGTCTTTTGCTTTGTGTGTGTGTGTGTGTGTGTGTGTGTGTGTATGTGTGTTTTGTTGTTGTTGTTGTTGTTGTTGTTGCTGCTGCTGTTGTTTGCCCCTCTATTTCCCACCTGTAGGACCTTGGGGATATGAACTGTGACCAAGCAGGACTTTCCTGGATGTCATAAGATGTAGTAATTTTATTTTGGTCCAACAGTAACTTACATATTGATCATTGGTCATTGAGGGAGGGGGTTAAAGGGCCAAAGTCACGGTCTATTCCTCTGCCTTTTTTCACAATGCCTACATAATTATGTTTTAGTCATGTGGATATCCATTTTTGGCATACAATGGGTTAAATGTGATAAAATGGCTCCCATATATCTTAGTAAAAGCTCTTCATATATCATCCATCCCTCATATGGCACAGGCATCCATTCCTCTGCTAAACAAAAACAACACAAATGTGGAGGATTTGGAGGCCAGCACCAAGGGTATTGCCATCATTTCCCCAGCCTTTGGATCAAAGGAGGAATTTTAATCTTAACCCTGTATAGTTTTTTATTTATTTTTTTTGTATTTATTTATTTTTGAGAGACAGAGTGAGATAGAGAACAAGCGGGGGAAGGGAGAGAGAGAAGGAGACACAGAATCTGAAGCAGGCTCCAGGCTCTGAGCAAGTGTGCAGCACAGAGCCTGACATGGGGCTCGAACCCACGAACCGTGAGATCATGACCTGAGTCAAAGTCGGTCACTTAACCGACTGAGCCACCCAGGCACCCCTTAACCCTGTGTATTTTTAAAATCCATTTACTCTAACCTTAGTCTGTCCTGACCACACATAAAATTTTTTTAAAGATTTTCCTTCATGAATCTTCTACAACTTTTCTTTGCATTTAGATTTTGTCCCAAGCCATTTCTCTCCAAATAACCAGTCTCATTAAGTCATTTAGGACGAAATTACTTTCTTTTACCTTCAACAAAAATATATTTCCATTTCTTACATCTTTCTTTCATATCGCCTACTTTTCTACCTACAGAGTTGCTTTTCTTACTTTTATCAGTTTTAACTATATTTCGCAGAATTTTAACTCTTAGAAACCTTAGTCTCCAGTGAAAACTAAGTAGTAACTGTTAGGGTCAGGCGTAAGGCAGGGTAAAGATAGGAGTCAGAGGCTAAAAAATTTTAGCAGTCAAAGGCTTTACTTGAGAACTAAGGTCTTGGGTGAGGTTCCGTGACTCAGGGAGAGAGAGAGAGGAGTCAGGGAAGTCGCACCAGGTGTGGTGGGGTGGGGTTTTTAAGCTGCAGCAGTTCCGGGTTTAGGTCCAGGTGGGCCTTTTTCGTATCAGGTGGTGCTGTCACTCAGTGATTGGTTGACCTTCAATTCTTTCTGGCACGCTACTAGGGGCTTTTCATTGGGTTGCGCTGGCAAGATGGCCGTCCTCTCTACTGTGGTTCCAAGGACATCCTAACAGTAACCAGTTGTGAACTCTATTACATCAGAAATTTTTTTTTTGAGATGGCAAACTTATGAATCCATTAAGCACAAAGCATGTTTTTCAACAGTTCCAAATATCCTTAGTTTTTTGCAACAAGTCAGAAGCACAAATCTACATCTAGTAATTAGTGCTTTAGCCTCTTGTTAGATATCCAATGAATTCAATCTCAATTTATCATGCAAGCAAAACTTTAACGTTTTAGGTTACCAAAGACTTTGAAAGCTATCTTAACAATTACCCATGAAAACTTTGAGACAGACAAAATTAACCATCACTTTAATTTCATCCTTTTGTTAACATTGGAACAGAGGTAACATGAGCTTATTTGACCTTCAGCAAATCTAGGTAGAATAAAAGTTTGTTTTTGTTTTTGTTTTTTTAATGTTGATAAACATTGTCTTATCTCAAACCAACAAACTTAAATTAGCTTAAACACTGAATATGTTTTACTTGGGTCCGCTAAGACAATTTTGTTCCTCATGGTTAATTTTACCTGGAACGTTAGGGGGAAAATCTGAAATGGTTTCTTCTTCCTCTAAATCTAGGGTGGGAGGAGGAGCTGATGGTGCCTGATGCATTATGCAGGCTGCACCCCAGGTGGTGCAGAAAAAGGGGGAGAAGGAAGGCAGAAAAGGAGAGGTGCCAACAGAAGGCAGAGAAGGAGAATTCCCAGTTTGAAATCTTGTCAGCTCAGACAGAGGAGCAGACTCCAGGTTTTTGTTTTGTTTTGTTTTGCTTTGTTTTGTTTTGTTTTCCACTAGTGGAATTAGGCAGTCCATGTCAGTCTGGAGAAAACAGGGAAATTTCCCTGAAACAAAGGAGTTTCAGCAGCTGCTTGGAAATATTCCTTAAAGTCCCTGTTCTCAGGCAGAATAACCAGAGACAGTTGGCTCTAATTATCATAGTCATTGACCCAGGGAATTAAGGAGAGACAAGTCCCCAAACAGTCACATGGTGACTCCAACCTGCTGCCCAGCACCCAGCACCCAATGCCTTAGAGTTGCAGCTTCATTCCTCGTCCCTTGTGGAATTACTAGTGCAATTCTGGGAGGTGATTAGGCTCCCCTTCTGCCTCTTGGGGGCAGGTCTGCCAAAATGAATCCAGCTTCTTACCAGTCTGACGGGTGCTCCCTGAGCTGGTTCTGGGCCTCACGGTTCCGTTGGCACCCAGGGGGTCCTTGCCCTGGGAGGCCAGGAGGGCTAGTCTCCTGTGGATTCAGTGGTCTACTGGAGCCAGGCAAGGCTGCCTCTCCTGGCACCCCAAGGTTTACATCCCTGGTGGCAAAGGAGGTGGAAACGCACCATCTCTGAATCCCAGAGGAAAGCTTTCAAGTAATGTAGCAGGATTCTCGCACAGAGAGTTGTGACACCAAGGCTTTTCTTTCAGAAGCAGCTTTATTCCTAGTTGCACTGCTCAGCTGGGTTTGTACCCAAAGACTGAGCACCCAAATGTCACATGACATAGTTTTTTAAATATATTTTTCTATTTCTTTGTCTCCCATATATGGTAACACACATAAACATGCAGTCTGATTAAATAGTCTCAGTTTACAAGGTCATGAGGGATGTTGTCACATAGGCACATAGCCAGGGAGAGAGTTTTCTCTCCCCTTTTTTTTTTTCCTCTCTCCTTAGGGAAGGTACCCTACCATAGTTGTCCTTACATTTTGATTTCTTTAACTTGAGGCATTTATAGGCTTGGGTTTTGGATTGTTCATGTAGACTGTTAGGGCATGAGAAACAGTTCAATCTAATGGCCTCCTGGTTTAATTAATTTAACATTATAAAAACCCTCATTTGACTTCTTTTAGCTAGCTGAATTTAATGACACCTAATATTTTTACCAAAACCAGTCTGCCCTCAAAAAGAAAATAGACCCTATTATAATGGCTAAAATAAAATAAACTAACAGCACCAACTGTTGACAGGGATGCAGAGAAACAGAAACATATTTATTGCTGGTGGGGAATGCAAAATGGAATAGCCATTTTAGAAAGTAGTTTGGCTACACTGTATATAGTTAAACAGAGACTTACCATACAGCCCAGCAACCCCACTCATAGTTATCTAATCAAAGTAAATAGAAAACTTATGCTCAAACAACAACAACAATAACAACAACAAATTTGTATGGAAATGTTTATAGTGGCTCTATCCATAATCACCAAAAACTGGAAGTAACCAAGGTGTCCTTTAACAGGTAAATGGATAAAGAAACTGTGGAAAATTCATTCAATGGAATACTATTTAACAATTAAAAGGAATGAGCTACTGATATCTGCAACAACATGGATGATGAATCTTAGACTCATTTTGCAGAAGCCAAACCCTAAAGCTTACATGTTATATGATTTCATTCATATGATATTTTGGTAAAAGAAAAACTGTAGGGATAGAAAACAGAACAATAGTTGCCAAATATTGGGGAAGAGGGGAGCAGTCAACTGCCAAGAGGCCACATGGAGGAACTTTTAGGGTGATGGGACTGTTATGTATGGTACTGGAGTGGTAGATATATAAGATACATTTGTTAATTTTGTAAAGCATGTTTTACTGTATGCAAATTAAAAAAATAATCAACTAGCGCAGTGCCTGAGCAGGTGGCTCAGTTTGTTAAGTGTTCTACTCTTGATTTTGGCTCAGCTCATGATCTCATGGTTTGTGAGTTTGAGCCCCACATCAGGCTCCCTGCTGATGATGCAGAGCCTGCTTGGGATTCTCTCCTTCTCCCTCTCTCTCCACCCCTCCTGTGCACTCTCTCTTTCTCTCAACATTAATAAAATATAAACTTAAAAAAGAGAAATTAACTAGGATGTGGAGGAACCAACATGAAAAGCAGACTGTAACAGATGAATCTAACTGTATTGCAAATGTATGATATAACCTCACTGAAGGGGATAAGGAAAAAAAAAAAAGGTGGCCCAAGTAACTTTGAAAACTAGTATTTTGACTGGAAACTGTAAGTCCAAAGAACTGTATGTAAACACTGTATTCTATCTTGTAAATTGTTTCTCACAAGTGTATGGGTTAATAATTCTGAAAGTAATTTACATCTATAATAGAGGTGACCAAATAAGTAAATAAGTAGTAGATAATAGGAGCCATATTTCTTACCATCAAAGAAAGAAGTTACAAAGAAGCAGGGTAAAATGCTAGTATGAAGCTTGTGGTGTTGGATTTAAGCTGGAGACATCAGTACAGACTTATGATCAATTTAATATGTAGACAGAGATAGATATATAGATGATAGATGATATATATAGAGAGATTTTGTAATTATGTGTTTATACATGGATCAGTATATTTATATACATTTCCTAAAGCTATGCTATGAGTGCCAAGAAGCAGTGACATCCCCAGTAGCAACAAGCACACTTTCATCCAGATCTTAGTTTCTAAATACCATTCTCCAGTGAAATGACCCAGGGCTCCTTGGAAACATGACTGATACTAGGGCTGAGGCAGAGAAAGTATTAGCTGAGCCTGGAACATCTAAGGCATGTGAAAGAGACACAGAAGCCAATCTGAAAGAGCTCCAATGGCCAAAGCTGGGAAAATTTGAACAACAAAATAAATAAGCACCACTAGATTATAACTGAGAGTATAAAATAAATATACATGAGTCCACACTGATATAAATAAATGATTGAATGAATAAAGAAATAATACATGTAGATCCTCCCCTCTCTAGGAGGTAGAACTTAATCCTCTCCTTCGTAAGTGTAGACCAAATTTAGTAACTTTCTTCCAAAGATCAGAGTATGGAAAGAGAAAATTTAAACTTTGGAGAGATCTGGCAGACACCATCTGAACCAAATGATCAAGATTAACATCACCAATAATGTTCAGGGAATGTCAGGTATCCCTTGATATGATCTAAGAGAAGTGCATTTCACCTCTGTGTATTTTTTTCCAAGACCAATAACACCAGTCAAAATCACTAGAAAACATCAAACTGAGGGACATTCTATGAAATATCTGATCAGTGCTCCTCACAACTGTCAGGGTCATGAAAAACAGGGAAAGTCTGAGAAACTGTCACAGACTGGAAGAGACTGAGGAGACCTGATGACTAAATGCCATTTGAGATTCTGATTGGGATCTTGGAAGAGAAAAAGGACAACAGTGGAAATACTCCTGAAGTCCAAGTGAAGTGTGGAATTTAGCTAACAGTAGTGTCAGCAGCTAATCACCTGATTCCGATCTTTGAACCATGGTTGTGTGAGATCTTAACATTAAGGGAAATGTCTGAGAGGTATACGGGAACTCTGTATTATCTTTGCAACTATCCTATAAATTTAAAATTATCCTCAAATAATAAATTCTTATTAAAAGAAGAAAAGTAGAATTTACTGAAAGGGTCAGGTATATTCAGACTGAGTTAAACTGGGCATATGTGTATTGTCAACACTTATCAAAGGATAATGAAGCAACAACATCCACAAGTGAAAGTATTTTCTAAATGTACTGAGGTCAGCACTTAGCCATGACTCCCAGGGAATGTTCTAAGAACCTGAAAGTGGCAAAATTTTCCATTAAGGATAAAAGTACATTATAAAATAAAGTTCTCTGTTAAATCATGTGATTGCTATTGTTGTCATTGTTAATTGAAATAACCATGTAAAATGAATGTAAACTAACAACACCATAAAACAAATGCAGTATTCTGTGGCCATCTGTCAAAGCCCAGCCATCTGAGGGTGTGCTGAGATTTCTCAACTCCCTATACCACACTAGAATTCACAGATGACAATCTCATGATAGGCTATTTAAGAAAAATTAGGATGTCTATATCACAGACAAAAACTATGCATTTCCACTCCACATTAATTGAAACAATCATCAGAAACATAAAATCGACACTAGAATTCAATAAAATAATGAACCCTTACATTTACCAGGCTTTCTACAACATCCTTTCCCATCTCATCTCTCTGTTATGGGTGATATAAATGCATAAAAATCATGTCTGATTGTGGGAGCTTTCAATCTAGTTAGGACTCAAACAAGAAGGACCTACCAGAGGAACTTCAGATTGTGACACAAGACTTAAAGAACAGATCAGGACATGAGAATGAATGGCACAAAACAGAATAGGACTGCTTACTCAATGGGTGGGATAGACAGTGGGCACTGTGGGTGTCTTCTCAGAAGTGGCCAGTTTTGAGCACAACCTTGATGAATAGATAGACTTGAGTAGATAGAAAGGAGGGGAGGTATGTCAAAAACATAAAGGCAAGAGTGCAAAGGGCACTCTTAAGAGGCAGCTCATACATGGCTTTGTTGGAGCCAGGGGTTCATGGGGCAAGTGATAGGAGAAGTTGGAAAGGTGAACTAGGATGTCAGTGAAGGATTTTGGATGTGGGTCAGTGAATCTGGGTTCCACCACCTAGTGAAGATGGAATCATCAAAGGCCTTGAGGAAAGGAATACATGTTAAAGCAGGTTTGGGGAAAGATTAAGGTCATTCTATCATCACATAGAAGAGACATGAAAAGAGAAACATTTGGAAGGCAGGGGCTGTAGGTTTCACATGGTATGACACATCTTATGAGTAGTCTTTGGAACTCTGGAGCCATGGATTTTCTCTCTCATGTCTCAAGGTGGTCACATTGGTCCCCCTGTGTCTTGAATCAGTAATGTTTCTTCTTTCTCTTGCATCCTTAGTCTCTCAAGATGTCAAGCATGCTCTGGAGACAAAATGACTAGACATGACGAGAGATTATAGGATAAGACAAACTACGCAATAGGATTTTTCCAGCTTCAGTTACTGACCTATTGCTGTTTGTTTTTCTTTTAAACCCAGACTATGGACAAGATGATATGCTTCTAAATGAGGGTACTGGAAGTTACCTCTGAGCCCCATCTCTGGTTAATTTTACACAATACTCAGTTTATAAGACAATTTCAATTGTTTCCTTAGTAAGTCATGGTGAGGAGAAAGCACTTAATGTCTCACTAAGGTATTGGCAACAATGCAATTTCACCTTCCACTTAAGCAAGCTACTTTGGAGAGACTTCTGGTTTTCATTTCTCTTTGCCTCTAACTCCAAGTAGTTTGTAACTTCTTCTTATATTCCAGCCATATCTGCCCCTTTAGCCACTTTCCCAGCTAAAATATCAGGTCACTTCCTGCCTGTTTTTTCTAGCTGAGTTTATAGCCGTCATCATGAACCCACCATTTTCTTCTCTATCTTTGTTACTTGTCTTATCTGACCCCAGTCAACCAACCCTGGGTTGGGTCCTCCCATTTTTCTCTCACTTAATAGATCTTCTGATGTGTGTAGACTATTTCTTATGCTTACAAAGTGGGTGGTGATGGTTACCACATTTAGAGAAGAAGACTCAGCATTACAGGTGGTTGGAGCTGTGCAGTTGGTCCAGGACAGTAGACAAAAGAAGGAGAGGGGCATGCTTAACAATCTAAGGAAAATAATTTTAATGGCTGTGAGGCTTAAAATAGGATACCTGAATATTTTTATACAATTGTGGTGAAGATTGCTAGTTGACCCCAGTTATTCACTTTTTTTCTCCTTAGGGTTAAAGAATATTTACCTGGGCACATGGTCACTCTGAATAAAGATGCTTATCTTTGCAGCAGGCACCCCTGGGAACTTAGTGTCATAAACTGGAATCTGTCAGGACCTTGGCTATGTATCCTGTAGCTAGAACACCTCTGCATGGTATGGCCTGCCACTGTGCCCTCTGCTGGCTGAGGAGGGTCCCCAGCACATCAGAAGGCCTCCAGCCTCACTCAGAGCAGGTCTGGAAAACCTCATAATCCAGAGCATGGCATGAGCTCCACTCACTAGTCTCCTCTGGTTGCCTTTCACTCTGTGTGGAGTTTGCCACTTGCAGGCAGTTGTAATTTTCACTCATCCTTGGTGCCCCCCTCCTTTTCCTACCCTGTTCCCCTAGAGCCTCACTTTTATCCTGCCTCTTCCCCATCAGTCATGTTGCCCCAGGTCCTCACATTCTTGAAAGTGAAGTCCCTACAAAACACAGGTGTAGACCTTCCTCATACTAGATCACAGTGCAGCTCATTTAATCATTTTGATATATTGTTGTGCTGGTAAGACTTCCCCTTCTGCATCAGGGGTGAAAGGATGGAGTTGAGGTGTGGAGAAGCATCATTAACAAAGGTCAAAGAGGGAGATAGTACAGGTCCAGCATAGCCCACTCTATCCTTTAGCCGGCACAAACAACGTTTGCTGGATTCTAGGCATGGGGGTGAGGAAAAGAAAAAAGATAATCCTTGCTCACAGGAGCTAAAAAATTAGCAGAAGAGAACATCAGTAGAGATTATCAAAGTAAAGAGTGATACAAGATTGGATAGAAGTGAATATGAGTGTCCTAGGATGACAGAGGAAAGGAAGCAAACACATGGTCGGAGGAGTTTCTGTGTTGAGAGCTGAAGCTGACTGACAGGTAACCAGGGGGTTTGCAAAGCTTTGGAAAAAAGACAGCCTGTGGTCTGTTTCATTTTCAGAGAACTAGGTGGCCCTGCTGGCCTGAAGACTAGATGAGAATGGACTAGGGGTGGGGGCAGGGGGCTGGAAAAGTGGCAGGGCTAGGTCTAGAAGGAAAGATCTGTTAAATAATTTCAGCAGAAGACCTGGAAGGGCTTTAGGCAGAAAAGGGACAACACAGGCATACGTTTTACAAAGCACATCTGGCTGCTGTACAGAGTTGACAAGTACAAAATGCAGACAGTGGTCTTTAGGGCTTTAGCAATCCTCAGGAGGCATCTGGAGGGCCTGACCCAAGAAGAAGGTGTGGCTGGGATTTGACTGTGTGTGTGTGTGTGTGTGTGTGTGTGTGTGAGAGAGAGAGAGAGAGAGAGAGAGAGAGAGAAAGAGAAGATACACAGAAATCTATAGGACTTGCAACTGAGACAATGTGAGGAGGAGATGGAAGGGCTGTGACCTTCACCAACATGGGGAATCCACAAGAAGAAACGTATCTTAGGAGAAAAATAAATATTTCAGTTTGAGACTTGTTGACTGGTTGGATTTGAACTGCTTGTGGGATATGGAAGTGTAATATCCAGTTGGTAGTTTGATGTTTGGGGTTTTAAGAGAGAAAGAGAGTGAGGACCAGAGTGAGAGCAGGGTAGAAATACTAAGGACTACTATTCAATCATACTTAAGAGAGGACAGGGGGAAGCACCCAGAAACTAGGCAAAGAGAGCAGGGAACCAAGTCTAGGACCTTACGAATGAAAATATTTAGGGATGAGGAAAGGAAGACCACAAGGGAGCATTGGGAAGGAATAGAGAAGCCAATGGACAAATAGGATGGCTGTGTCAGGGGCCCAGAAGGCAGCTGGCTCATGCCCTGAAGCCACAAAGATAAGAAATGAAGACGATCCTCTTGATGTGATGACTGGAAGGATAGTTGGGACATTGAGAGCACTGCAGGGAGGAGGGAGAAGGGGGATGCAGCCCGAGGTCTTAGCTCAGCAGCATCTGCTGGTCAGAGCATGTGCAAGTTCTGGGACCAGATTTTGGGACCTGGAAGCTATATGGATCCCAGCATACTATGTAACCACTTAAGCTTTATTTCCCCTACTCTGTAAAATGACAATGTTGTAACTGTGTCCTGGGATCATTGTGAGAATTAAAATGAGGTTGTGCATAGAAAGAACCCAGCATAAAATGAGTAACTGTTGTTGCATAGGCCAAAGTCTTGGAGTCACCCTTTCTCTTTCACAACCCACCTCCAATCTGTAGGCACTTTCTGTCTGCTGGACCACCCCAAATACCACATATTCTGTATCTGACCACTCCTCATCCCCTCCACCCTGGTCCAAGCCACCCTCACCTCTCAGCCTAATTACTGCCATCACTTCTTAATGGTCTCCTTACTTCAACCTTTGCTCTCACCCCTGCCCTTGCTCTAACCCAGTGACCAGAGCGATTTTAAGTCAGACCACAAGTTCCCTCTACTAAACAGTCTCAGAGTAGGAGCAAAGCCCTTACAAGGGGCAGCAAGGCCCTATACCTCTCACCTATCTCTCACTTCTTTCTCGCCTCACACACCACACTCCTCCCATACCACTCTTCCCAGCCACAAAGAAACTCACCCTGTAGACTCATCCTCTAGACTCAAGGCCTGGCCAGCTGTTCCCTGGGACTGCTGCCTGTTTCCCTCACTCACTTCTTTCTGGCCTTCACTTAAAATGTCACTGTCTCTCTGACCTTCCCTGGCCAACTTCCTGCACTCCTTAGATCATCTCTTGTATATTTCACTTAAGCGTTTAAGTTGTATTCGGGCATGTAAACTCCATGAGGGGCAGGGAATTTTTTTTTTTTTTTTTTTTTTTTTTTTTTTTGCCAATTCTCCCCACATGGTTACTGCTCCATGGGACTACGCCTGGCACTACTAGTACATGGTCAAGAAAGATTTCACTTGATATATGATGGAAAGACAGGAACCATTAGTTTTATGTCTTCCGGTTTCCTCAACTGCGAATTTGGGGTATTAACTACTACCTGGCCTGCCTCCTCGGGTTGTTCCCAGAAGAGGATGCTGGAGCAAGGACTTCGAACAGCCAAACCCCACAGAAAACACTTCGCTGAAGGTGAGCTGCGCCTGGAGGCAGTGGAGGAACCCCACTCGCCGCACCCAAACCCGCCCACCCGCTTCGCCCCGCCCCGACGCCCTCACGCCCCGCCCATTCGGCCTCCACCCAGCCCCCTCCCGCCCCGCCAGCTCGGATGGGGCCCGCCGCGCCCGGCGCTAGGAGGCCTAGGGGGCGGTGCCTAGAGGCTGCGGGAACACGGCGTCGGGGCCTCCAGACACAAAGAGCTGCCGGCAGGACGCAGGGTGCGTGCAGTGCGCGCGCCAGCGCCCTTGGCTCGCGCCAGTGTGTCCCAAGCGCGGGGGAGACCAGAGGCACCCACTGCCCAGGTGAGCTTGGCTGGGGCGGGGCTGTGGGGCCCGCGCCTCCGCGGCACGTGCGGCCCGCCCGGCTGCGAGCACCCTGGTTGGGGCCGCGGAGGAGAGAGGCCAGCGTCTCGCGGGCTGCGCCCCAGGCAGCGGGCTTGTGGGAACTAGCGGGGCCGGGGCCCTGCGACTCTGAGCGGGGCGGGGTCGTAGGGAGAACCCTACGGTACCCCCCCGCCCTCGCCTCGGCGCCCGGAACCGGCTCCTTCGCGGGGTCCGGGTCCTCCCTTCCCCTCTGGGTAAGGGGCCCCAGGTTGGGTAAGTCTGACATGCTAGCCTCCTTTTTCCGTCACCTTGGAGGGCTGGTGCAGGGGTCACTTTAAAAGAACGTATCCGCGGGAATCCCGCTGTTCGACCAAACCTTTGAAAACTAGGTTCTACAGTCGTTTCCGTTCCTGCAGTGTGCGTGCTCCTCGGAACGAGTTTTGCAGCTATTTGGCCCCTCTGCTGAAGTGGACGCTAACATTCTGGCGAGCAGTCCGGCATCGGGGAGAGGGCAGTGGCCCTCACTGATGATGCCGAGGTTAAACGGTGTAGCGAAAGCCGCGGCCACAACTGCAGCGCTGACTTTTCCTTCCCGGACGCGCAGCTGCCGGGTGCCCTGGCCCCTGGAACGCCCACAGCGCCGCCGTGTCCCTCAGCCTCTCCCATCACCTGCAGAGCTCGAGGCCTGGTTCCTCTGAGCAGGCCACGTCCTCCACAGAATGATCTCCTGTAGATAAGATTGCATCCTTCTATATAGGAAGTTTTTAGGATGTACCTTTCTTTTGTTGTATCGCGAGTTTGCGCTTGGGAAAACGGTTTGAAACACGCCATTGTCAGGGACTATAAAGTCTGTTGGAAATTTTATGTGTCCTACCAATTGTTTGGCAGGATCGTCCTTTTCCTCCCATTGGTGGGCTCAGTCACAAATCTCAGTAGGAGTCTGTCTAATCTCTTCTGGTGTTTCACACTCATAAATCATGCCCTGGAGACTTAGGCCAAGCCGTCCTTCAGTGGGGGGTGGGAATGGGGTCCAAAGAAAGAACTGTGGAGCTGGAGGGCTTGGAGAGGGTCAAGTGTTGCTCAAGGTTTCACCGCCAGCACTGTCAATAGGTGGGAGGAATTATGGGTGACCATGAGTTTTTCTTAAAGGCCTTTACCACGTTTTCCACATTGGACTTCGAAATACTTTTCAAAGCAGAAAATTAAAAAACCAAAAAATTCAGTTAAAATTTGTTAAATAGGACACTAAGCAGCCCCACAATTTTATGAACTGTGTGCAAGAGTATGTATCCTAAAAGAAAAATGCTAAGGCAAAGAAGCAGTGTACCACTGTGCTGTGCCTTTTGTTTGGCTTACATACATATCATCTGTTGGTGGTTTAAACTGTTACAGATTGAACTAGCCTGTACTGGCAAATAGAAGTGGGTCTTCTGTGCTTACATATATGCAGAATGAGAAAATAACAAGCCTTCTCCGAAGAACCTGAACTTCATGTAACATTTAACACCATCATATTAGAAAAAGAACATATCACAAAGGAAAAGTTAGGGTTTCAACATTTTTTAAGTTGTGGACTTTATATAATCTTTGCTGGAAAACCGTTTTTCTTTAAGTCCTATTTATCTCTTTACATTGTGATTTGCAGGGCTGCTCAGAGGTGACTTAACTGACACAGTCATTTGCCAACAGTATGTTGAAATCCCTTTTAGTGTTAGTGTGTCTTTTGTTCTGCTCCTTAGTCCTTATGAACATTTGGTGGTGAAAAAGAGTAATAGTAGAGTTGCAAAATTCTAAGTATTCAAAGTATTCAGAGTATTCACCCTTTTATGGTGAGTGACTTTAGGTGCTGGTTGTGGAGAGTCATTTTGTGTGTGGGGGGGTGGAAGATGGAACATGTGGCGTTTGGGATTTGGGCATGTGAGAGGAGAGATCCCTCTAACCATATTCTTTCTACCTTGGACACTTACCTTTGGATTTTACTATGCACAGGTGGCTGCTAGATATCTCTCTCCCTCCCTGGCTCAAGAAAGGTCTATAATAAGGAGGCAAAAACATTTTCCTGGCCTCACATTTTGAACTAGAAGTTTCAGAGGGGTAGTCAGGGGGAATTGTGTGGCTCCTGACTAGAAGGGGAACAGTGCCCTCTGACTTAGAAGGGCAACACTAAGGCCACATCCACTTTGCTCTTGATTCCATGGTCATTCTGTAACAGGTTGAGTGGTAGTGGCTGTAACTGAACTTTAGATTTGGGCTTAGCTCAGTCCTTGGCTTCAAGTACAAATTAAGAATTCAGGCTCAAGGCCAGATATTTGGTTAATCACAAGCAGGAGGCCAAAACTTTGGGTCAGACTCTACCTGGAGCTATTTGGAGGGCAGCAGTAGCAGAAGGCTTTCCATTCCCCATCCTTGGGTTAACCTTGAGCCTCCTGGTGAGACTTCTCCACTGAAGGATTCTAAATGTTGTATTTTGTTTGTTTGTTTTTGTGAACCCAGGAGTCTTTTGGGTGGTGTTTTGTGTTTTTAACATCTTGATGAAAGTTAGAGCATGCACCTGCTGCTGCCTAGTTGTACTCATCTGTTTCTCTGAACCCTCTTTAACCCTTCCTTAAACTTTAAGAGATAATGGCTTCTTGTTTCTCAAAGACGGGTACATAGTCTCCCTTGAGTTGGAATCCTTGGTTTCTCAAATAAACATCCTCCAGGTAATTCTAATACACTCAAGTTTGAGAGGCACTGGTATATACCAGCTTTTGTGCATTGACTTGCTTTGTGTTTCATGAGAGGAAAGTAGCAGAACCTTTTATGATGTGACAGCGGCTCTTATAACCCAGTTATCTTATTTTGGGATCTTCTTTGTTTAATAAGTTAATATTTTGGTATTGGAACTTCTCAAAGTGGTTGTTTATTGTTATTGTTAAAGATCTGAAGGAAAATCTCTCTTGATAATGTCTAGTTTTTTCACTGAAGTGAAAACTTTTACATTTGTGGATGCGTATCAATTGAGATGTTTTTAGGTACCAGTGATGGAAAACCCAACTCATGTGGATGGAACTGGAGGGTATTATGCTAAGTGAAATAAGTCAGTCAGAAAAAGATATGTTTTCACTCATATATGGAATTTGAGAAACTTAACAGAAGACCATAGGGGAAGGGAAGGAAAAATAAGTTACAGAGAGGGAGGCAAATCATAAGAGACTCTTAAGTACAGAGAACAAACCGAGGGTTGATCGGAGGGTAGGGGAGGATGAGGGGAGGATGAGGTGTTGTAAGTGATGAATCATGGGAATCTACTCCCAAAGCCAAGATTACACTGTATACCCTGTATGTTAGCTAACTTGACAATAAATTAGTTTAAAAAAAAAAAAAAAAGAAAGAAGGAAAAAGAAAAGAAAACCCAACTCAGTCTTGGCTTAAACAGGTAGGGAAGTCCTGGAAGGAAAGTATAGGACTTCAGGATGAGTTGTTCCAGTGGCTGAATCAGCAACTGGGGGCCTAGGTTGCTCCTCTTTCACACATGTTGGTAGTGGCTGTTTTACATCTGAAGGAAGAGGGAGGTTGGTTTCTGTGTCTCTTCAAGAATAAGGAGTAACACATTCAGTAGCCTTCTGGACCATGGAACCAGTCATCAGCTGTAAGGGGGCTCACCTTGGTCTGTGACAGGCCTCATACTTCCCTGTTGCTACTCCAAGGAGGCAGGGTGCATGGGGGCTGTGGGAGGGCATTCTGTGGGTACCTAATCACTGGAGAGCTAGTGTAACTCACTGTACAGGTAGAGTATGTCCTCTGGACCCTCTGCATGGCTTGTGCATTGGTCATGCTGATGTCAGAAATGGATCGCTGATCTCTTGGTGATTTGATTTTAAATTGAGCTCTTATTGTGTGCCGGCTCTGTTGTCTGCTTTTGGTAAATTCTTCCGTGTAGTGCTCACAGCAGTCTGCTGAGCTGGGACATGCTCTTGTCCCCATCTAGAAGACAGAGGCTTGCTACCTGCTATGTTCAGAATCACATGGCACTGAAGGGTGCACAGGGATCTAGACAGGCTGTCTGCAGATTCCATGCCTTCTAGCCTGTGAGATTTCTACCATATGTCACTGCCTAAGCAACGAGATCATTTCTGTACATGAAAAAGAAAGTCAGGAGTTTTCAGTGCTGATATAAAACTGACTTCCACAATCTGTCTAGATATGTGAGGTGAGGGGGAGGTAAGGGAATTAGCAAGTCAAATTCCATTTGTAAGCAAGAGTTGTGCTTTGCATTGGTGGGCACCATGTGTGTGCATGCTCATGGAAATAAATTTAAAAAGAGGAGTCTGATGTTGGGATTGGGAGTGTAGCCACCATGTGGTCCTGCCAGGGCAACTTCCTAGGAGCGCCGTTCACACCAGGGGCCTGTGGAGTCTCCTTCAGGGTCACAGATGGCATAAAGCCATAAACACAAGAACCAACATGAAGTAATATAATGAAGCATTCACTGATTTAGAGTTTAGTTTAAGGGCGCAGGAATTTTGTAAATAGTTATACATTACTTAAAAATCAAAAGGGTAGTCTGCTCTGTTAGACTTTAACAACAGGTTGCCACAGCCCAGGGAGAGCTCAAGGTATCCAGAACGTATTTACCTGCCCTGGCTATACACAGGTGGCCTGAGGAGGGAGGGGTTAGGACTGCCAGTGCATGTGGACTCCAGGCTTCTGGCTGTGTTCATGAACATGGACAAAAGTGGGCAAGAGTAGGCAGCACCACCAGGTCCCCGGCTGGGGAGAAACTACAGAACAGATGAGCCTCCTCCTGACATAGTCAGGGTATTCATGTCCCCATGTGGATGGGGAATAAAACTGAGAGCTCATTGTCCCTGTGATAACAGGGAGGGTAGTGCCTTCTGCCTGAAGGAAGCTGATTCCTAAGGGCCAGCTGCAGCTCAGCCAGTTAGCTCCTTGGGTTCAGGTGACTGCTTTTGTGGTCAGACTTCAGTGCAGTCACCACTCCCCAAGGACCTAAACGAAGGGAAGTAATGGTGAGTTTGCCTCTTGACTTGGCTAGAAACATAGATGCCCAATTTCTAAACTCCACGATCTACATTAGTGGCCTGCTCATAAGAACCGAAGTGCCAATAGCACTTCTCAGAAAACTGCTTCAAACAGGATGTTTGCAGGGGTCCTTGCTAATTCAAATTTAGCCAGTCCTGCTTTGTAGCAAAAGTGTGGCCTTAAAATTAAGCAGTTCTTGACACATTTTAAATTATTTTTGAATTTTTATTATTTCAACTTGTACACATAAAGACTTTGATGTTGTAGATTTTATTAAAATTCTCATAATTCAAAATTTTTTTAATGTTTATTTATTTATTTTGGGAGAGAGGGAGAGAGAGAGCATGCACATGACCTCAGGAACCCTGAGATCATGACCTGAGCCGAAATCCAGAGTTGGATACTCAACCAACTGAGCCACCCAGGCGCCGCATTATGAATCAACTTCTTATACAAGGTAGCTGGCCTGCTTTGGATGCTGTCCTAACTAAGTGATGAAAATTAAAGATCACCTGTAAAGAGACAGTGTGTGCCTCCTGATGAGAGGTACTGAGAAGGATGCTACCTCGCCCACCTCACCCTGGGGGTATTCCCGCCATAACCTGAGTCTCTGTGTGGAGACATCAGACAAACTCCATTTGTGTGATGTTCTACAGAGTAAATAACTGACTTCTATAGTCTTTAGTTATTTTAAGGTAAAAAAAACATAAAGACTGAGGAACCATCCTAGTTGAAAGAGGACTAAAAGAACCTGACACCTGTGTACACTACTTGATTGGAGTCAGGAAGTGGGCAGGAGAGCTATAAAGGACATTATTGGGACAATAGACAAAATTTAAATGTTAGTGATGTGATACGTTTCCTGAATTTGATCATTGTACATATCACTATGTCCTTCAGTTTAGTAAGTGCAGTATGAAATAATCTGAGGAAGGAGAGACAGAGTTGGAGAGAGAAAATGATACAGTGGGTGTGATAAATGGGGCAAAGTGAAAACGGTTTATCGGTGAAGCTCCAGGCATAAAGGGTATTTGGGAATTGTATGTACTGTTCTTGTTATTTTTCTATAAAGTTGATATTATATCAGAATAGAAAGGTACAAAAACAGATGTCTACCCTGTATATACTGCAATCTAAATACCTCACTTTAATTTTTCATGTTACAATGTCTCTGAATTTGGGATGCCTGTTGCAGTCAACACTGTCTTAGCATTGTGTCAGATTTGATAGCAGTTTTTCTTTTTTAGTCATTGGTCTTAGAATCAGTGGCATCTTGGATTTGATGAACTGTGGTATTTTCTCTGGCTTTCTTGTCTGAAGAGGTGGGAAAAAGAAGACAGTCCTTCTAGTGGTTTCGTGTGACAGCTTTCCATTCCTCATGCTTCACACTAGGCCAGACATCCAGGTGCCTTTGCTCATTTCCCCTCCACGCCTCATTGATATTTCAAACTCAACACATTCCAGGCTGAATGTCTGTCTTCACCTCTACCACTTTAAACTGCTCTTCCTTTGTTTCCTGTTTCAGGGAGCAGAAACATAATTTTGAGACAGTGATGGCCCAGGAATGACCCCGTGGGAAGAGCATAGGGAACTGTTCCCTTTGCATGAGTGAGATAGATTGATGTGAGGCCCTTACCCAGTCTTACCTCAGGATGGATACTAGTTTTAGTGCTGCCCATTTCTTGAAGTGTCTTTGGGCTCCAAATGTCTGTGCCTTATTTTCTCCATTTTTTTTTTAAGTGAGAATGGCTTTCCCAAGTCTGCTAAGATAATGGACAAGGCAACTTAAAGTACCATAAAACTCCAAAATTCTGTGACTTAAAATGAGAGAGCTTTTTGATAAGACTTTTATACTATAATCATTCAAATAGCTGATTCCTGTTAAGCAGATGACCCTGAGCTCATGTGTCAGTGAAGGCCTGGCTTGTGGCTGGGCTCCTGCTTCTTGACTCCTAGCGCTTGCTCCCGGATTTCTTTCCTATTCTGGGTCCAGTTCTGGGGGGAGACAGGGTGGGATTGATTTTTACACTTGGTGCTCACAGAGACCACCAGGCACAGGCACGTTTCATAGAACTTGTAGTGGCCTGGTGCTCCCAAGCTCCTCTCTGCACTGGGGCCACTGGTCCCTGCAGTGTTGGAAACCCCGTGTCAGTGCATCAAGTTTCATTAGCTCTTGAGCCCCATGTGTGTCAGACTTGGAAATGGTTCCATCCAAAGGCTGGCTGGTTGCATAAGCCCAGGATTATAACATTTTATTTTAGTTTATTTTGTTTGGCATGAACTTCAAGCAACTGGAATAGCAAAATAACGGTGATTTCTCCATGACCTGGATTCTTGGACTGCTGTGTTTCATCTTCATTAAAGATGAGTTTCTTAGCAATTCTGAATCTGCTTTTATGGTCACTGAGTTCTTGATATTGACACTGACCTTCACAGCAGGCTGATTTCTTGGAAGTAGAAACCAAAAATATTCAATCCACTGTCAGATTCTGTGGACTTTTAAATATGTGTAAAGAACAGAGAGGATCAACATGTGCCTTTAGCTCTTAATTGCATGCTGGAATTTCAGATGTGAAAGTTAGGACAATAATGAGTTGGGGGGACTGTTATGGTTTTCGAAATAAATGTTATCAGCTGTGTTATTTTATTCTCTTTTTTTTTTTTTTTTTTGTTTGAGAGAAAGCAAGAGAAATGCACATGCGTATTCAGGGGAGGGGTGGAGAGAGAAGAATCTTAAGCAGGCTCCACACTCATTGTGGAGCCTGACACTGGGCTCAATCTCACGAACCCTGAGATCATGACCTGAGCTGAAATCAAGAGTTGGATACTTAACCGACTGAGCCATTCAGGCACCCCTCTCTTATTTTCTATTTAGCCAACATGAAACAAAGGTTATACCCTGGTTCTGGTGAAGAGAAGGTGTCTCACTGTTTCATAGCAGATGAATAAAAATGAATTGGGACATGGAATGTTTGGTTGAAGTATTGCTTTGTAATTTGGGGGACTATTCAAGTTAATGTTCTTTCCTTGTAATTAGGTTTAGTAATATAAAATTTTTGTATAACATTAGGACTTTCTGGTTTGGTTTAGAGCTGGAGGAGACATTTCCCCATATATTCTGGACATGGAAAAACTTTCTTTTAAATATTCAAATTATTTTGTATGTTTGGATATTATTAATAGGCATGAGGCAAAATGTAAAGGTTGGTAGTTCTAACTGGAGTTAGACCTCAGTGTGTGTTCAGTTACCAGCTCTGTGACTTTGGACAAATTACTTCACCTCTCTGTGCCTAGATATCATCACCTTTAATATGGGGATGACAATGGTGCCTCCCTCCCAAGGCTAATAAATTCCCAGGTGCTTAGGAATGTGCCCATTATGTGATGAACTCAAGAAATACTAGTTTTCTGTTATCAAAAGATTATGTAGCAAAAGTGAGGACCCTACTGAGGGGTCAGAAGTAGAGACCTCTTTCCAATGGCTCTGACTGTGCAAAGAGTAGACACCAGGACTTACACACCTGGAAGTAGAGTGTTAGGAAAATCTCCTAGTGCCCTTTTTTATTTTTATTTTTCTCCCTCAACCTTTAAGGTCACTTGACCGAAATAAAAATAAATAGCAACAATTGTCTCAAAAAAAGAGACATCATAATGGCAAAATGTGCACACACTTCAAAAAATAATAAATTAGGTACTTAAAGGAAATGCATGCATTAACCAAGACCTTATTACTCTCCAGGTTCTGTGTGCAGTGTATGTTTTGCGGAGTTGAAACATGAATGTGTGCTAGACTTCTGCTTTGTTCTGCTAATTTCAGCGATCCTCCCCACCCCACACCCATCCCCCCATCACTGGTGTCTGCAATCTAACACATGCTTTTTTTTTTTCAATATATGAAATTTATTGTCAAATTGGTTTCCATACAACACCCAGTGCTCATCCCAAAAGGTGCCCTCCTCAATACCCATCACTCACCCTCCCCTCCCTCCCACCCCCCATCAACCCTCAGTTTGTTCTCAGTTTTTTACAGTCTCTTATGCTTTGGCTCTCTCCCATTCTAACCTCTTTTTTTTTTTTTTCCTTCCCCTCCCCCATGGGTTTCTGTTAAGTTTCTCAGGATCCACATAAGAGTGAAAATATATGGTATCTGTCTTTCTCTGTATGGCTTATTTCACTTAGCATCACACTCTCCAGTTCCATCCACGTTGCTACAAAGGGCCATATTTCATTCTTTCTCATTGCCATGTAGTACTCCGTTGTGTATATAAACCACAATTTCTTTATCCATTCATCAGTTGATGGACATTTAGGCTCTTTCCACAATTTGGCTATTGTTGAGAGTGCTGCTATAAACATTGGGGTACAAGTGCCCCTATGCATCAGTACTCCTGTATCCCTTGGGTAAATTCCTAGCAGTGCTATTGCTGGGTCATAGGGTAGGTCTATTTTTAATTTTCTGAGGAACCTCCACACTGTTTTCCAGAGTGGCTGCACCAATTTGCATTCCCACCAACAGTGCAAGAGGGTTCCCGTTTGTCCACATCCTCTCCAGCATCTATAGTCTCCTGATTTGTTCATTTTGGCCACTCTGACTGGCGTGAGGTGATATCTGAGTGTGGTTTTGATTTGTATTTCCCTGATAAGGAGCGACGTTGAGCATCTTTTCATGTGCCTGTTGGCCATCCGGATGTCTTCTTTAGAGAAGTAACACATGCTTGATTGGTTGATGTCATCACTGCAATAATTTCAGGGTGTTTTTTAAATTTTATTTTTTATTGTTTAAAATTTACATCCAAATTAATTAGCATATGGTGCAACAATGATTTCAGGAGTAGATTCCTTAGTGCCCCTTACCCATTTAGCCCATCCCCCCTCCCACAACCCTTCCAGTAACCCTCAGTTTGTTCTCCATATTTATGAGTCTCTTTTGTTTTGTCCCCCTCCCTGTTTTTATATTGTTTTTGTTTCCTTTCCTTTATGTTCATCTGTTTTGTCTCTTAAAGCCCTCATATGAGTGAAGTCATATGATTTTTGTCTTTCTCTGACTAATTTCACTTAGCATAATACCCTCTAGTTCCATCCACATAGTTGCAAATGGCAAGATTTCATTCTTTTTGATTCCCAAGTTAATACTCCATTGTATATATATACCACATCTGCTTTATCCATTCATCCATCGATGGACATTGGGCTCTTTCCATACTTGGGCTATTGTTGGTAGTACTGCTTCAGGATGTTTTTAATGGACAAGTGTTTGTGTGTTGATGGAGTTCCCAAGCTTGTCTGTTGATATATTCCATGGTGTGCTGAGGTGTTTCCCTTTTGTTAGGCTTTTGATTTTGTTCTGAGCATTTAGAGACTTATAAGTAGCATTCTATGAAGAATTTCAGTCTTCCTGTTTTCTTCTCTGTGCATATAAAATGTGTGCACCTCCCTTCATTCTCACAACCGGCCAATGATTACCACTGTCTAGTCACATTGCTGGTTGGGATGAGTGTGCAATGGGGTCTCTCATTGCAGAACTGCAATGGGTTCTCATTGCAGAACTTCCTTACTGGCTCCTCGGTGCAGGGAGAGCAGGGGAGAGGTGGTGCCAGAGAGTCAGGCCTTGACAGCAGTGTGCCAGACACATGGAATCCTGTCACGTGCCCCCTGGTGTGAAAAACTCTTAAATTGTTTTAATTTGGGTTTCTGTGCCTATTAAACATTTGCTTATTTTTTTTTAATGAAAAGCAAGATTCTGCTCTTAGGTCATCAGCTTCCTTCCCTGGGTCTCTTGAAGACATTGTTCTTGCTGGAGTGAGAATGCTGAAGCAAGCAGCAGCATGTGCCTTCTGCTGGCCTCCCAGTCTGTCCTTGCTAATAATGCATGAACATGGTGCTTTCACAGTAACATGCAAGTAACATCCACCATCTCAGGTTCTCAGACATTTTAGAAAAGAAAAAAAAGAGTGTTCATGTGAATTCTCTTCTGGAATTTCTAGCATTTGGTGGAGAATCAGATGCTCCACCTGGCTAACTGATAAAGCTCTGAGTGGTTCTGTGGCTAGTGATAACATTTCTCAAATGATAAAGGTGTGAGCTCACATTCCTGGATGTAAGTTGCCCAACAACATTCAGGAAAGAGTCTGCACGGCAAGCCTCCCTGCTTGCTCTAGTGCCAAGCACTCGCCTTTTACTTCAAAGAGAAATCTAGGTTACTAGTCCTCGGTGCCTGTTTATCTCTCTTGAGATCTGTCTGCACCCACATCTCCCCTTTTCTTTCTGGTGGCCTCCCAGGAGGAGGTGACTCACCTACCGCCATTTGGTGGAGGTGTAAGCTGCTGCTGTGGGATGGGAGGGAGATTCCAGCTTCTCACACCAGCATTCCACACTGTTGCTGCCTGGATGGGAGTGAGGTTGAGACCTTTTGAGAAGTGAATGATCCCAGGCCCTCAAAGGTAACCTGAAATTATTTTGTTCAATAAAACTAGGTATAAATGCCCTAGAATTTATAAGTCTGCAGCAGAATAAGTAACTGAAATTCAATACATGTTTTATTCTGTTTTTTCCATTCTAAGACAGCAGCCCAACCCTGGTGTTCCTTTGCCTTCAGAGAGGTTTCTGTTACAGGGCTAAAGGTGGAAGTTTCTGGAAAATGACCTCCCTCCCTTTTTAAAAAAAAATGCATATGCTAAAATTGACGTGTGTGTGTGTGTACAGTTCTGAGACTTTGAACACACATATAGATTTGTAATTGTCACAACAGTAAGAACAGAATAGTTGCATTATCCAAAAAATACCCTTGCTGCCCGGTTGTAAGTCCTAACTCCTGCCTACCTGTTTGCTGACCTTGTAATTTTACCTTTTCCAGAATGTGATATCAATGGACTCTTACAGCATGTAACCTTTCCAGACTGGTTTCCTTCTCTCAGTATTTATCTGTGTTGTTGCTTGTATTAACAATTTCTTCCTTTTATTGATGAGTAGCATTCCAGGTGAGGATGGATGTCAATCCATTAAACAGTTGGAGGACATTAGGGTAGTTTCCAGTTTTTGACAGTTGTAAATGCAGCTGCTACAGGCATTTGTATACAGAATTGTGTGAATGTGTTTTCACTTTTCCTAGGGTAAATAATAGTGTGCAGGGTTGCTGAGTATTTGTTTAATTTGGAACTGCTTTTTTTCCAGAGTAATTTTGCCATTTTGCATTTCCAGCAGTACTGTATGAGAATTTCATTTGTTCTCCTTGCCAGTTCTTGGTATTGGAATTTCTTAAAAATTTTAATGTCAGCTATCCTAATAGACATGTAGTGGTATCTCATTACAGTTTTAATATTCATTTCCTTATTGGTGAATGATGGTGAACATCTTTTCATGAGCTTACTTCCATTTGTATATTTTCTTTGGAAGTGTGGTCAGTTCTAGTGTTGTGCAAGGTTTTTTTTTAATTGGGTTTTATATTTTATTTTATTATTTTATTATTTATTTTTTATATTTCCAGTCAATTTTAGTAAATGGGGATACTACATCACATGCTATACCAGTCCAGGGTGAGAATTTTCTAATAAGCCTTTTCTAATAATAAAACTGCTTCCTTTGGTATCATCCTAAGTTGTAGCCTGAATTGAGGGAAGGGAGGTTGGATGGGCCCTAGTGTTCCTGAGGGAAATTGAAATTGACATGTTCCCTCTTTGTAAGGAGATGGGACAGGAAGAGCAAGTTCTAGCTCCCAAAGAAAGGACTAAGAGGCAATATAAATATGTTGTTTCATCCTTATGAGGCCTGCCTGCCTTTAAAAAGGAACTACATTCTTAACCCACAACTGTTTTTCACCATGACAGTGGCTCCCATTATTTCTTGCAGCAGAGAGCTTTGGGCTCCTCCTAGAGCCTCCATCTTCCCTCTATCACCAGTGGTAGTGAGCCAGGGCTCGGCTGGCCTCAGCCATCTTGTGCATGTCATGCTTCTTCTTGATCACAGGGTCCTGGTTGTGAAAAGCTTCCAGCAGCTCATGTGACAACTTCTCTGGCATCAGCATCTGCCAGTGCTGCTCCTCCCTGCACTCAGGAATCATCTACTTCGTGGCCAGGAAGCAACGACACCTGTCGGCTACTAGCAAAGGGACCTAGTAGAAATGGCCACCTCTGAGGATGGATACCAGCTCAATCACCAGCCCATCCAGGCTCAGTTTTTTCAGTGCTTGGTGGAAGATGGCATAAGGGTTATGTTTGATGGTTGCCGGTTCCTCTGCAGAAGCAGCATGGTACTTCTCAAACTGCTTCCTTTTCACAGTTTCCAGAGTGTGCATCATGAGGGGTCTGGCCAGTACTTCGTTTCCGCCTTTCATCATCATGTTGGTGAATTTACTGATCTTTGGGTCTTCATACACAGAGCTTGTTTTTGTTGCTGGGTCAGCTTTGATAAGCTGAGTCTTCCTGAGTTTCTGCTCATACTTCTCTGCTCAGACAAGGGCTTGCGGTAATTATCATGTTGATCTGTGGATCCTTGTATTCAGGACCAGAGTGGCTTCACCTCACTTGGGTTAGCGCTGGAAGCCCCAGGATGCACTCCATATGTGCAACTCCAGGACCACCCTCACACAGACTTCACCTGGGGGGGCAACCATCTTGGCTGGCCACAAGGACCCCAAGAAGACTGCCCTTGACATGCGTTGGGAGACGGGGAAAAGGCTCCCCAGGACCCTAAATCTGCATGTCCCCCATTAATCTGGGTATTAAAAGTCTCTCATTCCAGAGTTGAAAGGGAAGAGTCAAAAGGAAACATTCGGTGTCTCATTATCCATTCCAGGGCTCTCAGCCACCATGCAGGCCTTGTCTCTAACTGTTCAGTTTTTAATAGCTCTTTATATATCATCTATGCAGACTTTTTGTGGGATATGTGGTTAGCAACGATTTCCTCACAGTTTGTGGCTTGTCTTTTCATTCTCTGTGCAGTGCCTTTGATACAGCAAAAAGTTTTAATTTTGTTGAAATTCAATTTATCGATGTATAGATTTTACTTTTAGTGTCTTATTTAAAAAGTCACCTCACTCCAGGCGTAAAGATATCCTGCTGTGTTTTCTTCCAAAAGTGCTATCCTTTTACATTTTATGTTTAGAGTGGTGATAAATTTTGAGTTAAGTTTGGTACTAGGTATAAGGTTTACGCTGAGGGGTTTTTTCCTCTTTGCATGTGGATGTTTGAGTGTTCCAGTACCATTTGTTGAAGAGACTATTCTTACTCTATTGAATTCTTTTGCAACTTTGTCAAAGATCAAATGGCTGTATTTGTGAATCTGATAGTGGATTCTTTGGATTCTCTTCCACTGACGATATGTATTTGTTTATCCATTCACCAAACCACACTGCCTTGATGTGAGAGCTTTAAACCAAGTCTTAGAAGTAGGTAATATTAATCCTCCAGCTTCATTCCTTTTTTGTTGAAATACTCTTGGGTATTCTAGTTCCTTTGCCTTTCTGTATGTGTTTTATTAAAAAAAATTTTTTTAACGTTTATTCATTTTTGAGAGAAGAGAGTGACAGAGCACAAGCAAGTGGGGCATAGAGAGAGGGAGACAAGAATCCAAAGCAGGCTTCAGGCTCTGAGCTGTCAGCACAGAGCCCAATGCAGGGCTCGATCTCATGACCTGATTGAGATCATGACCTGAGCCGAAGTCAGATGCTTAACAGACTGAGCCACAAAGGCGCCCCTGCCTTTCTGTATGCATTTTAAAACTCACTTGTCTATATCAATTCTGCTGAGATTTCTGTTGGAATTAGGTTAAATCTGTGGCTCAGTTTGAGGAGAATTGACAATTATATTGAGTTTTCTAATCCATAAAAACAGTATGTGTCTCCATTTATTTAGATTTTCTTTGATTTCTTTCATTTACGTTTTGTAGTTTTCAGCATACAAATCTGCAGATTTTGTTAGGATTATATTTAAGTAGCCACTTTTTTTGCAGAAAAATGAATAATATTGTTTTATAAATTTTAGTTTTAAGTCCACAGCAATATGATTGATTTTTTTATGTTGACCTTGTATTCTTTGATTTTGCCAAACTCATTTATAAGTTTGAGGAGGTTTTTTTTTTTTTTGTAATGTTTATTTATTTATTTTGAGAGAGAGAGAGAGAGAGAGAGCAGAGGAGGGGCAGAGAGAGTGAGAGAGAGAAACCCAGGCAGGCTCTGCGCTGTGAAGCACATGGAGCCGAATGTGGGGCTTGAACTCACGAACTGTGAGAGCAGGATCTGAGATGAAATCAAGAGTTGGACTCACGAACTTTGAGAGCATGACCTGAGCTGAAATCAAGAGTTGGACACTTAACTAACTGAGCTACCCAGATGCCCCTAGTTTGAGGAGATTTTTAACGTAGATGTCTTGGGATATTTTTTACATAGACATGTCATCTGTGAATAGGAAGTTTTATTTCTTCCTTTCCAGTCTGTGTGCCATTTGTTGCCTTTTTCTTCATTGCACTGACTAGGACTTCCAGTATGATGCTGAACAGATGGGATGAGACTGGACATCCTTGCTTTGTTCCCAGTCTTTCAGAGAAAACATTCAGTGTTGTGCTATTAAGTACGATGTTGGCTGTAGGCTTGTAGATGCCCTTTATCAACTTAAGGAAGTTCCCTTCTATTCAGTTTGCTGAGAGTTTTTATCAAGAATAGATATTAAATTTTTTTTTAATTTTTGGCATGAACTTTCTTTATTCAAGTATGATCAGTACACAGTGCTTTATTAATTTTAGGTATACAATATAATTATTCAATAATTTTATACATTTCTCAGTGCTCATGAAGATAAGTGTACTCTTTTTTTGGTTGGTTTTGGTTTTTGGTTTTGTGGCTATTTATTTATTTATTAAGTTTAGTTATTTTTGAGAGAGAGAATCAGAGAGAAAGGGTGACAGAGGATCCAAAGCAGGCTCTGTGCTGACAGCAGAGAGCCTGATGCAGGGCTCGAACTTATGAACTATGAGATCATGACTTGAACCGAAGTTGGATGCTTAACCAACTGAGCCACCCAAGTGCCCAGTTTATTTTATTTTTTTTTAATTCCAGTGTTAATAACAGCGTTAATATACGGTGTTACATTAATTTCAGGGGTACAATATAGTGATTCGACAATTCTATACATTACTCAGTGCTCATCATCATAGGTGTATTCTTAACCCCTTTCACCTATTTCACTTATGCCCCCACCTACTTCCCTGAGATGTTGAAGTTTTGACATGCTTTTTCTTCATCCATTGTTGTGATCTTGTAGTTTTTCTTCTCTAGTCTGTTGTTATGATCAATCATTGGTTGATTTTTGAATGTTGAATCGGCCTTACATTGAATTGGCCTAAACCTACCTCATAGTGTATTATTCTTATATATTGTTATATTTGATTTGCTAATATTTTGTTGAGGAAGTTTGCATCTATATTCTTGAGGGATATTGATCTTAGTGTTTTTGTCTTATATTGTCATTGGCTGGTTTTGTTATAAGCGTAATGCTGGCCTCATAAATGAGTTGGGAGGGGTTGTCTCCTCTTTTATTTTCTGGATGGTACTGTGTTGAATTGGTGTTATTTCTAATTTAAAAATTTTTTAAAGTTTTTTTAACGTTTGTTTATTATTGAGAGACAGAGAGAGACAAAGCATGATTATGGGAGGGGCAGACAGAGGGGAAGGAACAGAATCTGAAGCAGGCTCCAGGCTCTGAGCTGTCAGCACAGAGCCTGACGCGGGGCTGGAACTCAACAAACCGCAATTATCATGACCTGAGCCCAAGTGGGACCTTAACCAACTGACCCACCCAGGGTCCCCTCTAATTTAAATTTTTTTTAAAAAATTTTTTTTTCAACGTTTATTTATTTTTGGGACAGAGAGAGACAGAGCATGAACGGGGGAGGGGCAGAGAGAGAGGGAGACACAGAATCGGAAACAGGCTCCAGGCTCTGAGCCAACAACCCAGAGCCTGACGCGGGGCTCGAACTCCCGGACCGCGAGATCGTGACCTGGCTGAAGTCGGACGCTTAACCGACTGCGCCACCCAGGCGCCCCTAATTTAAATTTTTGATAGAATATGCTAGTAAAGCCATCTGGGGTGGCTGATTTGGTTTTTGGAAGTATTTATTTATTATTTTTAAGAAAGGCAGCCTGCCACATGCAGCATCTCATTTGGAATTGTTTGGAGTCCTGGAAATTTGACTGCCCTATGCTGTGCTGCACATGGGCCTCAAGAGCTTGTTTGGAGGTTCCAGTACAGCCATTTGTATACCCTTGACTGAGGAACGGCTCTTCTCTAGTGGGGAGGGTGGTCCTCTTTGATTGCACGTGCAGTGTGGGGAGGGTGCACATGGAGCAGCAAGGGAGGAAGGGGATCCACCCAGCCAGCCAAGTCAGATCAGCTGAATCAACCCTGGTGATCAGTAGAGTGACAGACAATACAACCAGATTACCCTTACACCTTTTGGAAGTTTTTAAAATACAGATTCAAGGGGTTTTTTTTGATAGTTATAGGGTTATTATTTAGATTATCAATTTGATATGGGAGAACTTGTTACACTTCATGATTTTTAAGGAATTGGTTCAATTCATCTAAGTTGATTAATTTCTTTGTGTAGAGTTGTTCAAAGGCTTGCTTTATTAATCCTTTTATTTTTATTTATTTATTTATTTATTTATTTATTTATTTATTTATTTTCAATATATGAAATTTATTGTCAAATTGGTTTCCATACAACACCCAGTGCTCATCCCAAAAGGTGCCCTCCTCAATACCCATCACCCACCCTCTCCTCCCTCCCACCCCCCATCAACCCTCAGTTTGTTCTCAGTTTTTAACAGTCTCTTATGCTTTGGCTCTCTCCCACTCTAACCTCTTTTTTTTTTTTTCCTTCCCCTCCTGCATGGGTTCCTGTTAAGTTTCTCAGGATCCACATAAGAGTGAAACCATATGGTATCTGTCTTTCTCTGTATGGCTTATTTCACTTAGCATAGCACTCTCCGGTTCCATCCACATTGCTACAAAAGGCCATATTTCATTCTTTCTCATTGCCATGTAGTACTCCGTTGTGTATATAAACCACAATTTCTTTATCCATCCATCAGTTGATGGACATTTAGGCTCTTTCCATAATTTGGCTATTGTTGAGAGTGCTGCTATGAACATTGGGGTACAAGTGCCCCTATGCATCAGTACTCCTGTATCCCTTGGGTAAATTCCTAGCAGTGCTATTGCTGGGTCATAGGGTAGGTCTATTTTTAATTTTCTGAGGAACCTCCACACTGCTTTCCAGAGCGGCTGCACCAATTTGCATTCCCACCAACAGTGCAAGAGGGTTCCCGTTTGTCCACATCCTCTCCAGCATCTATAGTCTCCTGATTTGTTCATTTTGGCCACTCTGACTGGCGTGAGGTGATATCTGAGTGTGGTTTTGATTTGTATTTCCCTGATGAGGAGCGACATTGAGCATCTTTTCATGTGCCTGTTGGCCATTTGGATGTCTTTAGAGAAGTGTCTATTCATGTTTTCTGCCCATTTCTTCACTGGGTTACTTGTTTTTCAGGTGTGGAATTTGGTGAGCTCTTTCTAGATTTTGGATACTAGCCCTTTGTCTGATATGTCATTTGCAAATATCTTTTCCCATTCCGTTGGTTGCCTTTTAGTTTTGTTGGTTGTTTCCTTTACTGTGCAGAAGCTTTTTATCTTCATAAGGTCCCAGTAGTTCATTTTTGCTTTTAATTCCCTTGCCTTTGGGGATGTGTCGAGTAAGAGATTGCTACGGCTGAGGTCAGAGAGGTCTTTTCCTGCTTTCTCCTCTAGGGTTTTGATGGTTTCCGGTCTCACATTCAGGTCCTTTATCCATTTTGAGTTTATTTTTGTGAATGGTGTGAGAAAGTGGTCTAGTTTCAACCTTCTGCATGTTGCTGTCCAGTTCTCCCAGCACCATTTGTTAAAGAGACTGTCTTTTTTCCATTGGATGTTCTTTCCTGCTTTGTCAAAGATGAGTTGGCCATACGTTTGTGGGTCTAGTTCTGGGGTTTCTATTCTATTCCATTGGTCTATGTGTCTGTTTTTGTGCCAATACCATGCTGTCTTGATGATGACAGCTTTGTAGTAGAGGCTAAAGTCTGGGATTGTGATGCCTCCTGCTTTGGTCTTCTTCTTCAAACTTACGTTGGCTATTCAGGGCCTTTTGTGGTTCCACATGAATTTTAGGATTGCTTGTTCTAGTTTCGAGAAGAATGCTGGTATAATTTTGATTGGGATTGCATTGAATGTGTAGATAGCTTTGGGTAGTATTGACATTTTGACAATACTTATTCTTCCAATCCATGAGCAGGGAATCTCTCCATTTCTTTATATCTTTTTCAATTTCCTTCATAAGCTTTCTATAGTTTTCAGCATACAGATCTTTTACATCTTTGGTTAGATTTATTCCTAGGTATTTTATGCTTCTTGGTGCAATTGTGAATGGGATCAGTTTCTTTATTAGTCTTTCTGTTGCTTCATTGTTAGTGTATAAGAATGCAACTGATTTCTGTACATTGATTTTGTATCCTGCAACTTTGCTAAATTCATGTATCAGTTCTAGGAGACTTTTGGTGGAGTCTGTCAGATTTTCCATGTATAATATCATGTCATCTGCAAAAAGTGAAAGCTTGACTTCATCTTTGCCAATTTTGATGCCTTTGATTTCCTTTTGTTGTCTGATTGCTGATGCTAGAACTTCCAACACTATGTTAAACAACAGCGGTGAGAGTGGACATCCCTGTCGTGTTCCTGATCTCAGGGAGAAACCTCTCAGTTTTTCCCCAATGAGGATGATATTAGCTGTGGGCTTTTCATAAATGGCTTTTATGATCTTTAAGTATGTTCCTTCTATCCCGACTTTCTCGAGGGTTTTTGTTAAGAAAGAATGCTGAATTTTGTCAAATGCTTTTTCTGCATGGATTGACGGGATCATATGATTCTTTTCTTTTATTAATGTGATGTATCACATTGATTGATTTGCGAATGTTGAACCAGCCCTGCATCCCAGGAATGAATCCCACTTGATCATGGTGAATAATTCTTTTTATATGCTGTTGAATTCGATTTGCTAGTATCTTATTGAGAATTTTTGCATCCATATTCATTAGGGATATTGGCCTGTAGTTCTCTTTTTTTACTGGGTCTCTGTCTAGTGTAGGAATCAAAGTAATACTGGCTTCATAGAATGAGTCTGGAAGTTTTCCTTCCCTTTCTATTTTTTGGAATAGCTTGAGAAGGATAGGTATTATCTCTGCTTTAAACGTCTGGTAGAACTCCCCTGGGAAGCCATCTGGTTCTGGACTCTTATTTGTTGGGAGATTTTTGATGACTGATTCAATTTCTTCACTGGTTATGGGTCTGTTCAAGCTATTTCCTCCTGATTGAGTTTTGGAAGAGTGTGGGTGTTTAGGAATTTGTCCATTTCTTCCAGGTTGTCCAGTTTGTTGGCATATAATTTTTCATAGTATTCCCTGATAATTGTTTGTATCTCTGAGGGATTGGTTGTAATAATTCCATTTTCAATCATGATTTTATCTATTTGGGTCATCTCCCTTTTCTTTTTGAGAAGCCTGGCTAGAGGTTTATCAGTTCTGTTTATTTTTTCAAAAAACCAACTCTTGGTTTCGTTGATCTGCTCTACAGTTTTTTTAGATTCTATATTGTTTATTTCTGCTCTGATCTTTATTATTTCTCTTCGTCTGCTGGGTTTAGGCTGCCTTTGCTGTTCTGCTTCTATTTCCTTTAGGTGTGCTGTTAGATTTTGTATTTGGGATTTTTCTTGTTTCTTGAGATAGGCCTGGATTGCAATGTATTTTCCTCTCAGGACTGCCTTCACTGCATCCCAAAGCGTTTGGATTGTTGTATTTTCCTTTTCATTTGTTTCCATATATTTTTTAATTTCTTCTCTAATTGCCTGGTTGACCCATTCATTCTTTTTTTTTTTATATATATATGAAATTTATTGACAAATGGGTTTCCATACAACACCCAGTGCTCATCCCAAAAGGTGCCCTCCTCAATACCCATCACCCACCCTCCCCTCCCTCCCACCCCCCATCAACCCTCAGTTTGTTCTCAGTTTTTAAGAGTCTCTTATGCTTTGGCTCTCTCCCACTCTAACCTCTTTTTTTTTTTTTTCCTTCCCCTCCCCCATGGGTTCCTGTTAAGTTTCTCAGGATCCACATAAGAGTGAAACCATATGGTATCTGTCTTTCTCTGTATGGCTTATTTCACTTAGCATTACACTCTCCAGTTCCATCCACGTTGCTACAAAAGGCCATATTTCATTTTTTCTCATTGCCACGTAGTATTCCATTGTGTATATATACCACAATTTCTTTATCCATTCATCAGTTGGTGGACATTTAGGCACTCTGGAAAGCAGTGTGGAGGTTCCTCAGAAAATTAAAAATAGACCTACCTTATGACCCAGCAATAGCACTGCTAGGAATTTATCCAAGGGATACAGGAGTACTGATGCATAGGGGCACTTGTACCCCAATGTTCATAGCAGCACTCTCAACAATAGCCATTCATTCTTTAGTAGGGTGTTCTTTAAGCTCCATGCTTTTGGAGGTTTTCCAGACTTTTTCCTGTGGTTGATTTCAAGCTTCATAGCATTGTGGTCTGAAAGTATGCATGGTATGATTTCAATTCTTGTATACTCATGAAGGGCTGTTTTGTGACCCAGTATGTGGTCCATCTTGGAGAATGTTCCATGTGCACTCGAGAAGAAAGTATATTCTGTTGCTTTGGGATGCAGAGTTCTAAATATATCTGTCAAGTCCATGTGGCCCAATGTATCATTCAGGGCCCTTGTTTCTTTATTGACTGTGTGTCTAGATGATCTATCCATTTCTGTAAGTGGAGTGTTAAAGTCCCCTGCAATTACCACATTCTTATCTATAAGGTTATTTATGTTTGTGAGTAATTGTTTTATACATTTGGGGGCTCCCGTATTTGGTGCATAGACATTTATAACTGTTGGCTCTTCCTGATGGATAGACCCTGTAATGATTATATAATGCCCTTCTTCATCTCTTGTTACAGGCTTTAATTTAAAGTCTAGTTTGTCTGATATAAGTATGGCTACTCCAGCTTTCTTTTGACTTCCAGTGGCATGATAAATAGTTCTCCCTCCCCTCACTTTCAATCTGAAGGTGTCCTCAGGTCTAAAATGAGTCTCTTGTAGACAGCAAATAGATGGGTCTTATTTTTTTATCCATTCTGATACCCTATGTCTTTTGGTTGGAGCATTTAGTCCATTCACATTCGGTGTTATTATAGAAAGATATGCATTTAGAGTCGTGATATCTGTAGGTTTCATGATTGTAGTGATGTCTCTGGTACTTTGTGATCCAACATCACAGAGCCCCTCTTAGGATCTCTTGTGGGGCTGGCTCTGTGGTGATGAATTCCTTCAGTGTTTGTTTGTTTGTTTGGGAAAACCTTTATCTTTCCTTCTATTCTAAATGAGACTTGCTGGATAAAGGATTCTTGGCTGCATATTTTTCCTGTTCATCACATTGAAGATTTCCTGCCATTCCTTTCTGACCTGCCAAGTTTCAGTAGATAGGTCTGCTCCTACCCTTATGTGTCTACATATCTTGTCTGCTAAGGCCCGTTTATCCCTAGCTGCTTTCAGAATTCTCTGTTTTTCCTTGTGTTATGCCAGTTTCACTATGATATGTTATGCAGGAGATCTATTCAAGTTACGTCTGAAGGGAGTTCTCTTTGCCTCTTGGATGTCAATGCCTGTTTTCTTCCCCAGATAGGGGAAGTTCTCAGGTATGATTTGTTCAAGTACACCTTCATCCCCTTTCTTTCTCTCCTTCTTCTGGAATTCCTATGATACAGATATTGTTCCATTTGATTGCATGACTTAGTTCTCTAATTCTCCCCTCATACTCCTAGATTTTTTTATCTCTCTTTTTCTCAGCTTCCTTTTTTCCATAATTTTATCTTATAATACCTATTCTCCCCTCTGTCTCTTAAATCTGTGCTGTGGGCACCTCCATTTTATTTTGCACCTCATTTGTACCATTTTTTAAGTAATCATAGCTATTTTTTAGTCCCTTGATCTCTGTAGCATTAGATTCTCTGCTGTCCTCTATGCCTTTTTCAAGCCCAGCAATAATTTTATCACTAGTATTCTATATTCTTTTTCAGTTATATTGCTTAAATCGGTTTTGATCAATTCATTACCTGTCGCTACTTCCTGGAATTTCTTTTGAGGAGAATTCTTCTGTTTCGTCATTTGACTAGTTTTCTGTCCCTTATGCATTTTAAAAGTTTGTTGTGTGCTCTGCACCTGCGAGCACTGCTGTATTAAAGGGAGGGGAGTCATACACTCTCCAGGCCCGGCCCTTCAGGAGGTGTTTTTTTGGAGATTGTTACTTTCTCTCTGTTGTTGTGACTTTGCTTCTTTTATTACTTTACTCATAGTGATATTTTGGACCCTCCACCAGGTGAACTTTGATTTGTTCCTTGGAGTAGCCCTATAAAGGAAAACAAATAGACAACAGAAGACAAAAACATGCAAACACACAAATAACACAAACAAACAGATAAAGAAAAACAAAAAACAACAAAACCAGAAAAACACTGACTACAAGTAAAGAACAGGGTGTAGTTGGTGCTGATGGAAGAGCACATACAAAGAGATAAACGACAGAGGAGGGGCAGGGGTGGGGAGGGGTGGGAAGAAAAAATAACATTGACTAGGCACAGAGACTAAAAGTCTTAATCCAGAGAGAGAGAACAGAAAATAAAAAAGGAGGAGGAGAGAAAGAAACGATGATAACGTTACCCAGAGAAACTATATGGCTTGATTACTGCAGAGAGAGAGAAAGGAATGTAAAGGAGGTGTAGACCATGTATCAAGAGAATGAATTAAATATGTCTGTTTAGACAAACCAGAACCAGAGTAATCAGCTTAGAGGAGGGAAGAGATGAGGAGAAACTGGTGGGGGGCGGGCGGTGGAGAATATATCTATATATAGAGAATTGACCTAGAGTTAATCCAGGCAGTGCTGCAGCACTGGTCTGGAGGAGCTGTCCTCAGGGTCTGTCCAGCTCCAGTAGATATGCAGTTACCCAGTGCGAAGGGGCATGGTTGTGTAGTCTGGACCCACCTCCACTATGGGCCCTGGGACTGATCCCTGAGGCCCGAAAAGGCAGGGATTTTAAAGACAAAAGGGAATATTTGTGTACATTATTTACAAAGGATTATGACTGATATTCATGGAAAAAGTAATCTTGGTTGAACATGATAGGTTGCTAAAGCAAAAGTCTGCTACCATAGCAATTTTCAGATGTTCCTGGAAAGTCCTCGGAATATTTGCTTTTTGGCCCAGTTCAAAAGTTCATGGTTCCACTCTGAGGACTTGGATTTAAAAACCCTTTGACGTAAGTGACTCATTTTATTTCATCTTTCACAGGTTCAAATCTCATTCTTTTATTCTTGACTGAGCTGCTCAGAGGCTGCTCCACACATATCTGAATATTTGGGTAACATTTATTCAAAGAATTTGAGAGCTTTCACTCTCTGGTACATGCATTTTTAGGATTCCTTGCTCATTTTGCAGTTGCTGTGATTGCCCAAACTGCAGGCTGTCAAAACAGTTTTTTTCTAGGGAAGTTTTAGCTGCCACTCATGGTGAGTGGTGCTTCCCTCTGCCAAGAAACTGTGCAAAGGGAAATGCACCCTGTGCCCATTGCTCCCTTCCAATATCTGCCTGCTCTTGGTTGCTCCCAAATGTCTTTCTTCCATAGTTGTTTTTGTACTTGTCCAGAGTTTATAACTGTTAGCTGGAGAAGGGTTGATATGGTAGGACCTTATTGGCCCCTACAGATTTAAATAAAATTTGTGTCCTTCTCGGGTGTTGAATTTGGTAAGTTCTTTATAGATTTTGGATACAAACCCTGTATCCAATGTCATTTGCAAATATCTTTTCCAATTCCCTTGATTGCCTTTTAGCTTTGTTGATTGTTTCCTTTGCAGTAGTGCAGTAGCTTTTTATCTTGATGAGATCTTGAGTAGTTCATTTTTGCTTTTATCTCCCTTGCCTTTGGAGATGTGTCAAGCAAGAAATTGCTGTGGCTGTGGTCAAAGTGGTTGTTGCCTGTTTTCTCCTGTATGGTTTTGATGGTTTCCTGTCTCACATTTAGTTCTTTCACTTATTTTGAGTTTAGTTTTGTGTATGGTGTAAGAAAGTGGTCCAGATTCATTCTTCTGCATGTTGCTGTCCAGTTCTTCCAGCTGGAGACTGTCTTTCTTCCATTGGATACTCTTTCCTGCTTTGTGAAAGATTAGTGGGCCATACGTTTGTACCAGACCCAGTTTTTATTCACCTCAATCCATGATCTTGACTTAGGATGTTATCAGAGTGTTGATGCCATAGGTATTTGCTAGAAACAAATGTAAATTCTTAGAAGAAAAAAAAAACCTCTAGGGCTCATGTTTTTCAAATATATTGGCACACAATCAAAGTAGGCCCATAGGAACTATGATAATGTGCATGGAAAACATGGGTGACCAGTAGTGGGGGCAGAGCCTTTGGGACTCCTGATGCTTGAGCTAGTAGACACTGGGCTCAGACTCCTTGAACTTACTGTGCTAAAGGAAATGAAGGGCAAGATTGAGGGTTTCTACAGAAAATGGTAAACTTTCAAAAAGGGCATAGTACTTTATCTCTCCCTCTCTCAAAAATAATGAACATATAAAAATAAAAATTAGAAAGGGGAGAGCTAGGAGAAGATGGCAGCGTAGGAGGACGCTGGGTTCACCTCGTCCTGTTGGTCACTTACATTCCTCCCACAGCTGCCTAAATAACGCAGAAAACCTCCAGAAGACTAGCAGAACGGACTCTCCAGAGCCAAGCATAGACAAGAGGCCCACGGAAAAGGGTAGGAAAGGTGGAGAGGCGGTGCAAGCTACACGGACTGGCGGGAGGGAGGCAGGGCAGTGGAGGGGCAGCCCGCCCAGCAAGGTGGAATCCTTGAGTCTGGCTTGCAAAAGCGGAGGGGCTGGACTGCATGAGTTCTGACAGCCAGCGGGACTTAACATCTGGAATGTTATAAGTCAGCAGGTCTGCTCGAGAGTGGGAGGGCGAGAGGACACTGGGAGAGAGAGGTGTTGAACCCTGGAAGACAGAGCTCAGCTCAGTGCGGAGCAAAGGCACCGCCAGCGCCATCCTTGCTCATTTTGCAAGGCCGAAACCCCAAAGGGAACCAGTTCACCGCACCTGCTTCCACTGCACAAATACCAACGCTGTGCTTCTGTGGATCCATCCCTCCTACCGGTCGGCCGCCCTGCTGATGCTACAGGGCCCCTCCCACAGAGGACCACTGACTGCAAAGCGAACTGAGCCTGCCCTTCTGGCCCCTGTGCACCTTGCGGATCCACCCCAGCTAATATGCCAGATCCCATAGAGCAGTACCACAAGCCTGGCAGTGTGCAAGTGGCCCAGACAGGGGCCACACCATGCCACAGTGAGTCCTGCCCGTGGAAGAGGGGAAGATAAGGTACACACCAGTCTGACTGTGGCCCCAGCAGTGGACTGGGGACAGACATCAGGTCTGACTGTGGCCCTGCCCACCAACACAAGTTACTCCAAACTGCACAGAAGTGCTCTGCAGTTTGGAGCCACTGTAGGGACTACCAAAATGACAAAACGGAAGAATTCTCCTCAAAAGAAACTCCAGGAAGTAGTGACAGCTAACGAATTGATCAAAAACGATTTAAGCAATGTAACGAAACAAAAATTTAGAATAATAGTTATAAAATTAATCGCTGGGCTTGAAAAAGAGTGTAGAGGACAACAGGGAATCTATTGGTACAGAGATCAAGAGACTAAGAAATAGGAGGAGCTAGAAAATGCTATAAATGAGGTGCAAAATAAAATGGAGGCGACCACAGCTTGGATTGAAGAGGCAGAGGAGAGAATAGGTGAATTAGAAGACAAAACTATGGAAAAAGAGGAAGCTGAGAAAAAGATGAAAAAATGCAGGAGTATGAGGGGAAAATTAAAGAACTAAGTCATGCAATCAAACGCAACAATATCCATATAATAGGAATTCCAGAAGAGGAAGACCGAGAGAGAATGGGCTGAAGGTGTAGTTGAACAAATCATAGCTGAGAACTTCCCTGAACTGGGGAAGAAAAAAGGCATTGAAATCCAAGAGGGACAGAGAACTCCCTTCAGATGTAACTTGAATGGATCTTCTGCAAGACATATCATAGTGAAACGGGCAAAATACAAGGATAAAGAGAAAATTCTGAAAGCAGCTAGGCATAAACATGCTCTAACATCTAAAGGGAGACCGTTAAGACTAGTGATGGATCTATCTACTGAAACTTGGCAGGTCAGAAAGGAATGGCAGGAAATCTTCAATGTGATGAAGAGAAAAATATGCAGCTGAGAATCCTTTATCCAGCAAGTCTGTCATTCAGAATAGAAGGAGAGATAAAGGTCTTCCCAAACAAACAAAAACTGAAGGAATTCATCACCACTAAGCCAGCCCTACAAGATATCCTAAGGGGGAATCTGTGAGTGAAATGTTGCAAGGACCACAAAGTACCAGAGACATCACTACAAGCATGAAACCTACAGATATCACGACTCTAAACCCATATCTTTCAATAATAACACTGAATGTAAATGGACTAAATGCTCCAACCAAAAGACATAGGGTATCAGAAAGGATAAAAAACCAAGACCCATCTATTTGCTGTCTACAAGAGACTCATTTTAGACCTGAGGACACCTTCAGATTGAAAGTGAGGGGAGGGAGAACTATCTATCATGCTACTGGAAGTCAAAAGAAAGCTGGAGTAGCTGTACTTATATCAGACAAACTAGACTTTCAATTAAAGGCTTTAACAAGAGATGAAGAAAGGCATTATATAATAATTTCAGGGTCTATCCATCAGGAAGAGCCAACAGTTATAAATGTCTATGCACCAAATACGGGAGCACCCAAATATATAAAAATTAATCACAAACACAAGTAATCTTATTGATTAGAATGTGGTAATTGCAGACGACGTTAATACATCACTTACGACAATAGAAACATCATTTAGACAGAGAATCAGAAAAGAAACAAGGGCCCTGAATGATACATTGGGCCACATGGACTTGACAGATATATTTAGAACTCTGCATCCCAAAGCAACAGAATATACTTTCTTCTCGAGTGCGCATGGAACATTCTCCAAGATAGATCACATACTGGGTCACAAAACAGCCCTTCATGAGTATACAAGAATTGAAATCATACCATGCATACTTTCAGACCACAATGCTATGAAGCTTGAAATCAACCACAGGAAAAAGTCTGGAAAACCTCCAAAAGCATGGAGGTTAAAGAACACCCTACTAAAGAATGAATGGGTCAACCAGGCAATTAGAGAAGAAATTAAAAAAAATATATGGAAACAAATGAAAAGGAAAATACAACAATCCAAACGCTTTGGGATGCAGTGAAGGCAGTCCTGAGAGGAAAATACATTGCAATCCAGGCCTATCTCAAGAAACAAGAAAAATCCCAAATACAAAATCTAACAGCACACCTAAAGGAAATAGAAGCAGAACAGCAAAGGCAGCCTAAACCCAGCAGACGAAGAGAAATAATAAAGATCAGAGCAGAAATAAACAATATAGAATCTAAAAAAACTGTAGAGCAGATCCACGAAACCAAGAGTTGGTTTTTTGAAAAAATAAACAGAACTGATAAACCTCTAGCCAGGCTTCTCAAAAAGAAAAGGGAGATGACCCAAATAGATAAAATCATGATTGAAAATGGAATTATTACAACCAATCCCTCAGAGATACAAACAATTATCAGGGAATACTATGAAAAATTATATGCCAACAAACTGGACAACCTGGAAGAAATGGACAAATTCCTAAACACCCACACTCTTCCAAAACTCAATCAGGAGGAAATAGAAAGCTTGAACAGACCCATAACCAGCGAAGAAATTGAATCAGTCATCAAATATCTCCCAACAAATAAGAGTCCAGGACCAGATGGCTTCCCAGGGGAGTTCTACCAGACGTTTAAAGCAGAGATAGTACCTATCCTTCTCAAGCTATTCCAAAAAATAGAAAGGGAAGAAAAACTTCCAGACTCATACTATGAAGCCAGCATTACTTTGATTCCCAACCAGACAAAGGCCCAGCAAAAAAAAAGAGAACTACAGGCCAATATCCCTGATGAATATGGATGCAAAAATTCTCAACAGGATACTAGCAAATCGAATTCAACAGCATGTAAAAAGAATTATTCACCATGATCAAGTGGGATTCATTCCCGGATGGCAGGGCTGTTTCAATATTCACAAATCAATCAATGTGATACATCACATTAATAAAAGATACGATCCTGTCAATCCATGCAGAAAAAGCATTTGACAAAATACAACATCCTTTCTTAATAAAAACCCTCAAGAAAGGCAGGATAGAAGGAACATACTTAAACATCATAAACCATTTATGAAAATCCCACAGCTAATGTCATCCTTAATGAGGAAAACTGAGAGCTTTTTTCCCCTGAGATCAGGAATACGACAGGGATGTCCACACCACTGTTGTTTAACATAGTGTTGGAAGGCCTAGCATCAACAATCAGACAACAAAATGAAAGCAAAGCCATCAAAATTGGCAAAGAGGAAGTAAAACCTTAACGTGTTGCAGATGACATGATACTCTACATGGAAAACCCAACAGACTCGGCCAAAAGTCTGCTAGAACTGATACATGAATTCAGCAAAGTCTCAGGATACAAAATCAATGTACAGAAATCAGTTGCATTTTTAAACACCAATAATGAAGCAACAGAAAGACAAATAGAGAAACTGATCCCATTCACAATTGCACCAAGAAGCATAAAGTACCTGGGAATAAACCTAACCAAAGATGTAAAAGATCTGTATGATAGAAACTGTAGAAAGCTTATGAAGGAAATTGAAAAAGATACAAAGAAATGGAAAAACATTCCATGCTCCTGGATAAGAAGAACAAATATTGTCAAAATGTCAATACTACCCAAAGCTATCTACACATTCAATGCAATCCCAATCAAAATTGCACCAGCATTCTTCTCAAAGCTAGAACAAGAAATCCTAAAATTAAAAAAATTTTTTTTTCAACGTTTATTTATTTTTGGGACAGAGAGAGACAGAGCATGAACGGGGGAGGGGCAGAGAGAGAGGGAGACACAGAATCGGAAACAGGCTCCAGGCTCTGAGCCATCAGCCCAGAGCCTGACGCGGGGCTCGAACTCACGGACCGCGAGATCGTGACCTGGCTGAAGTCGGACGCTTAACCGACTGCGCCACCCAGGCGCCCCAAGAAATCCTAAAATTTGTATGGAACCACAAAAGACCCCTAATACCCAAAGTAATTTTGAAGAAGACCAAAGTGGGAGGCATCACAACCCTTTAGCCTCTACTCCAAAGCTGTAATCATCAAGACAGCATGGTATTGGCACAAAAACAGACACATAGACCAGTGGAATAGAATACAGGCCCCAGAATTGGACCCACAGATATATGGCCAACTAATCTTTGATGAAGCAGGAAAGAATATTCAATGGAAAATAGACAGTCTCTTTAACTAATGGTGCTGGTAGAACTGGCCAGCGACATGCAGAAGGATGAAACTAAACCACTTTCCTACACCATTCACAAAAATAAACTCAAAATGGATAAAGGACCTGAATGTGAGACAGGAAACCATCAAACCCTAGAGGAGAACACAGGAAAAAACCCCTCTGACCTCAGCTGCAGCAATTTCTTACTTGACACATCTCCAAAGGCAAGGGAATTAAAAGCAAAAATGAACTATTGGGACATCATGAAGATAAAAAGCTTCTGCACTGCAAAGGAAACAATCAACAAAACTAAAAGGCAACCAATGGAATGGGAAGAGATATTTGTAAATGACATATCGGACAAAGGGCTAGTATCCAAATCTATAAAGAGCTCACCAAACTCCACAATAATCCAGTGAAGAAATGGGCAGAAGACATGAATAGACACTGTTGTAAAGAAGACATCTAGATGGCCAATAGGCACTTGAAAAGATGCTCCATGTCACTCCCCATCAGGGAAATAGAAATCAAAATCATACTCAGATACCACCTCACGCCAGTTAGGGTGGCTAAAGTGAACAAATCAGGAGACTATAGATGCTGGTGAGGATGTGCAGAAACGGGAACCCTTTTGCATTATTGGTGGGAATGCAAACTGGTGAAGCCGCTCTGGAAAACAGTGTGGAGGTTCCTCAAAAGATTAAAACTAGATCTACCCTATGACCTAGAAATAGCACTGCTAGGAATTTACCCTAGGGATACAGGAGTACTGATGCATAGGGGCACTTGTACCCCAATGTTTATAGCAGCACTCTCAACAATAGCCAAATTATGGAAAGAGCCTAAATGTCCATCAACTGATAAATGGATAAAGAAATTGTGGTTTATATACACAATGGAATACTATGTGGCAATGAGAAAGAATGAAATCTGGCCTTTTGTAGCAACATGGATGGAACTGGAGAGTGTTATGCTAAGTGAAATAAGCCATACAGAGAAAGTCAGATACCATATGTTTTCACTCTTATGTGGATCCTGAGAAACTTAACAGAAGACCATAGGGGAGTGGAAGGGAAAAAAAAAAGAAAGGTTAGAGATGGAGGGAGCCAAAACATAAGAGACTCTTGAAAACTGAGAACAAACTGAGGGTTGATGGGGGGTGGGAGGGAGCGGTTGATGTGTATTCAGGAGGTCATCTGTTGGGATAAGCACTGGGTATTGTATGAAAACCAATTTGACAATAAATTACAGATTAAAAAATAAAAAGGGCCTCCAGGGTAGCTCAGTCAGTTAAGCATCTGACTTTGGCTCAGGTCATTATTTTGCAGTTCATGAGTTCAAGCCCTGAGTCAGGCTCTGTGCTGACAGCTTGGAGGCTGGAGCCTGCTTCAGATTGCCTGTCTCCTTCTCTCTCTGCCCCTACCCCAGTCTCTCTCTCTCTGTGTCTCCAAAGTAAATTAACTTTAAAAAATTAAAAAACAAAATAATTAAAATGTAAAACAGTGAATAGTAACTTATGAACATATTCTAGAAATTTAAAAATATAGTAATAGTAACTCAGTGGAGATAGCTAACAGTAGAATGGTTACAAATGAAGGAAATATTAGGTACTGGCAGAAAACTTCCAGAATGAAGCATGGAGAGAAAAAATGAGGGAAAATTTGGAAAAGAGTAGAGTCTTAGAGGCATAGAGATGCCATGAGGAGATCTAAGAGTCCTGTAATTGGAGCCTTGGAAGGACATAAGAGACACTCGGGCAGGAGCAATATTTGGAGTGACCTTGGCTGAGGATTTTCCAAAGTTATCAAAATACCCCAAGTTATGGATTTTTAGTAAGTCCTCTGAGGTTCAAAAAGATAATATACAACTTCATGGGCACCTACGTGGCTCAGTCGTTTAAGGTTCTGACTCTTGGTTTTGGCTCAAGTCATGATCTCACAGTTTGTGAGATTGAGCCCCGAGTGGGGCTCTGTACTGACAGTGCAGAGCCTGCTTGGGATTCTCTCCTTTTATCTCTCTGCCCATCCCCTGCTCATTCTTGTGCACGTGCATGCATTCTCTCATAAATAAATAAATATTAAAAAAATATACATCTTCAAATTTCATGTGGTTTCTTACCCACAGAGCACAATAGGGTTGCTTGAGTACTTAGCATTTTAAAGTTTAGCACTATTGTGACCTGAAACTTTAATACTGCATGCCATTGAGTCTACTTGTAAATGAGGAAGAACACCTCCTCCCCCACATGCCACCTAGAGGGTTATGAGTATACCTTCATGCTCTCCCTCATGTGTGCCCCTCCCATGATGCTGAGGAATTGACCTCATGTTTTGTAACTGCAAACCTTAAATTCAGGTGTACAAAGAATGTTATTTTTGTCTGTGATACACCATGGTATCTTTCATGAGCCCATATTCTGGTAGGTGGCAGAAATTTCATCTTAATCTGTTCAGAGGTCACCCTGTTGGGTCTTAACTTCCCAGAGGATTACATGTTACTGAGGCATGGGTGTATTCTGTCCACCCTGGAAACAGCCAGATGGTCATCTTTTGTTTCTCTTTTGGGGCTTTAATTTATGTGGGGTCCCTGGCACACAGCCCTCCTTCTTGAGCCCAGTACTCTCCTGAGCCCACCTCTCCTGCATGCTACCTGGACACAACTCACTGCTTGGACACGCTTCTGATGGGCTCCTACCCTTCCCTGAACTCTGTGTCAAAGAGTGAATTCTCACTCAGACCTCCCTGCAGATGGTCTTTCACGTTGCCCCACCCTATACCTGCTTCCAGGTTCCACCTTTACTGCTTAGGTTGGAGGTTTTACTCTTACATTATTTGTAGTTTTGGGTTGCTTTATGGGAGCTAGGTGTGAACTGCAGAACACCAGGGAAAATCTCTCTGTCTTGTTCCACTCTGTCCTTTCTTCCTTGAGGGAGTAAGTATAGAATATCGTCCTGCTCCCTGAGTGGTAGTGACATTGGTCATTCTTTCAGAGTCCCATACCTTTGCCTGTGTGTGATGTCACACTGTGGTCTTCTTTCCTTCTTCATTGTCTTTCCTGTGGGGAAAGACATGGATGAAGGATAATCTCTCCATCCAGGCTGACATAATCAGGGGTACAATACTGTGTATTTTTCTTTAAAAGAATGAGATTTTTATGTGGACTTTTGCTTGTGACATAACCTAGCTGTATTTATTTTAGGCCAATTTGTACCTCGGTTAAACATCAGAGAAAAATATTTTTGCTATGGGAATGATGATTCTTTTCCTCAAAATTATCTTTAACAGTAAGGGAGATCAGAAAATGTCTTTCCAGAAACAAGCCATTGGTTAGGGCCACAGATGCTAGGAGAAGTTGGAATACCAACAGCTGTTTCTGTGTGCAGCTCTGTTTAAAATACCATTTCTCCAACCTTTACCTTAGATCACATGCTTCTTTTCCCAGAATGCTTCTGAGGCTGGTTAGGATTCTTGTATAAAACAAGGATGGGAAGTAACTTTTGGGCATAGTGCGGTAGTGGAAAGAGTGCAGGGTCTGGGATGGGAAGGCCCATGAGCAAGATCCCCCAGGCCCTTGTCCTCACCTGCAGACATGAGAGGATGAGTTGGCATGGGACTACTATGAGGCTATGTAGGGAAAGTGGCTGGTTCAGGGTGGGCTCTCTTTAGAGGTTAAGTCACTCATTACTGTGTTCTTTTGTGTGAATAGCGTACCAGAATGGCATGGTGATAAGATGGGCCCTCCCCAAATCTGTCATCAAAGCTTTGAGAACAGACCTGATAACTCATCTGAACTCCTCTTCTGTGTCTCCTTTCTTTTCTTATAATCAGCTTCTTCCCTCTCTGGCTTCTCTCTCCTGGGCAGAGCCTGGAGTATGGATCTTTCTAGGGAGGCATCTTACCCATAATAAGAGCTGCCCAGCCTCCCTAGGGGTTTTTTCTAGACCTGGCTGAGTTTACTCCAATCTGAAGGCGTCTGCCAAACATAATGTCCTCATAGCCACTCCATAATTCTCACAGAAGATGGTGGGAACAATATGTCTGTATTGTGCCAGTCTGGCTTGGAACAAAAGCTGTGGAATCCACCTCAGTGTTTGATTGATAGGATAAAGGTACAGTTGGCTTGTTAGACCCAGAGGCTTATGTATCATATTTCTTTCAGTAGATTTTTAAAATTTATTTACTTGAAAGAGAGAGAGAGGGCATGAGCAGTGGAGGGGCAGAGAGAGAGGGAGGGAGAGAGAGAGAATTCCAAGTAGGCTATGCGTTGTCAGTGCAGAGCCCAATGCAGGGGCCGATCCCACAAACCATAAGATCATGACCTGAGCCGAGAGCAAGAGTCAGGTGCTTAACTGACTAAGCCATGTAGGCACCTCTCAGTAGACTTTCTTTTTTATTTGTTTATTTTGAGAAAGAGAGCATGAACGGGGATGTGAGCGCAGGGACATGAGTGTGGCAGGGCAGAAAGAGAGGAGAAAGAGAGTCCCAAGCAGGCTCTGTGCCGTCAACACAAGCCCAATGTGGGGCTCTGTCTCAGGACCCATGAGATCATAACCTGAGCTGAAATCAAAAATCACTTGCTTAACCGGCTGGGCCACCCAAGCGCCCCTCTTTCAGTAGATTTTTAACATGAGTAGAGGAAAGGAGAAAAGGCTTGAGGGAGATAGCTTCCTACATTTGCTTTTCTATACCTGTTAGGGACAGTTTCCTTTTTTCTTTAAGTAAATGTGATGTGAGCCAAAGGATTTGGAAGAGAGACAAGAATGCAGCTAGGTTTATATTGAATGTTTTATATGTTCTTTTTCACTGTTCTGTAAGCTTCAATTCGTTTGTAACCCACTTTATTGCAATCTTTGGCTCTAAAAATTTTTCCTTTTTCAGAAGTATATTTGCATATGGTGAGTGTATCACAAGCTGAGGTATATAACCTTGTAAATATTATCTTTGAGTTCTGAATTTGACCTAAATTTTGACTTTTCCTATGTAGACAAATTTAAAAATAAATCAGTGTGTTTGGAAAGAATGACACAAACTGAGTTGAATGGAAATGTCTATTGTGGAGCTCCAAAGAATTAGTGGGTTTTTCCCAATGACATTTAAGATGGGGCCTCTTTAGCCACCACACACTATGCTCCAGTACCTCTGGTTACGTGATTAATTTGCTTCTAATGGTGCATGAGTTTCTGCCAATCTTTGTGTGGTTGTAAAAGAAAAATGTTTTCCCAGCAACAAGCAGGAGCAGGAGAGAGAAAGTGTGACTCTGCAGACATTGATTGAGAATCTAGTTAGAGACAGGCACAAGCTGATCAAGGCCAGAGATAGACAGACAGGCAGTGTCTGTGGCAAAGCCTGATTCTGGATGTGGAAGATGTGTTCCTAGATGTCTGGTATCAACCATGGTCCCGCAGACTTGGGGTGATCATCACCTCCAGTGGTGTTGCATCTAGAACCAGACTGCCTGGCATCCCCATGACCTCACTCTCCAGACTCTTCTGAAACTCAATGGTAAGTGGATCCCAGAACGCATTGTGCTAATAAGCCTAAGAGAACCAGAATTTCAGAGCATGCAGGTGCCTTTGGCCATGAAGTTTGGCCTCCTTGTTTGGGATCTCAGAAAACCCAGGCCCAGAGACCTTAAGTACCTTGACTGAGGCCACACAGCTGCTTCATGACAAGACCTACCAGCCTGGCCATCCCAGAAGTTGTAGCAAAACTCCTGAGTCCAAGTCACTCTGGGCTGGCATGAATCTCAAGGCTGTCCCTGAGCATACCCTGCTTGTGGGGTGCACTATGGCCATGCAAGGTCAGGTGCCCTCTAGCTGGGTGGGATGTGATCCCAAAGGAGGATTGAGATGTTTGTCTCACGAGAAGGAGGAAAGCTATATGGGCAACCGGCTCCCAGGTTGGGGCAGGCAGAGTCAGCCAGGAGCTAAGAAGAGAGGAAGTAGGAATGCTGTGGGAAAAGAGAAGGGTGTTTCTGTTTCAGGAGTGGATCCAGATGGAAATAGTGCCAGTGTACCCTTGAGAGTTGCTCCTGTCAGAGAGAGGAACCCAGCAGGGGAGGCCAGGGGCAGGTGTACTTCCACCCTTAGAAGTCTTCTGAAATATAGAGGGACACTTATCAAAGAATCACTCACAGGTTTTTCCCCACCTCCCTCTCTCTATGGAGGTTGGCAGAAAGGAGACAATTTGAGTCAAGATGGAATCCAAGACTGGTGAAAACTTTAAGTGAAAAGGCGCCTGGGTAGCTCAGTCGGCTAAGTGTCCGACTTTGGCTCAGGTCGTGATCTCATGATTCGAGCCCACATCAGGCTTTATGCTGACAGCTTGGAGCCTGCTTTGGATTCTTTGTCTCCCTCTCTCTGCCCCTCACCTGCTTATACTCCATCTCTCTCCCTCTCTCTCTCTCTAAAATGAATAAACATTAAAAAATATTTTTTAAAAAAAGGAGAGGCTGCGATCACATGGAAATATTGATGACTGTTTAAAGCACCCTCTTAAAACCTTACATCACTTTTCAGTTTAAGAATGTAAAAGGAGTTTGCAAACATGTGTTCATGGATATTTGCAAAACACAGGGTTTGGCAGCTGAACTGAAAGTGTACAAATGAACAAGATATGGTTCTTGCTTTCCCTGAGAAGGGTACACAGACCAGGGAGAGAGATGCATAAACATGTAGTTTTCCATCACAGTGGTGTATGCAGTGCTATGGGATCACAGAACAAGGAGCAGATTTTTGCTCCAAGGGGTCAATGAGGACATCATAGGGAAGTAACACTGATTATTAGTGATGAGCATTATTTTCCTGTTTTGGGTACTTGTATCCATTTTATTTTATTTTGTTTTGTTTTGTTTTGTTTTTTCTTTTTGTTCTCAAATTTTTATTCAAATTCTAATTGTTAACATACAGTACAATATTGGCTTCAGGAGTAGAATTTAGTGATTCATCACTTACATACAACACCCAAAGCTCATCACACAAGTACCATCCTTAAGTACCCATCACCCACCTAGCCTATCCCCCACCCACCTCCCTCCATCAACATTCAATTTGTTCTCTCTCTTTAAGACTCTTATGGTTTGTTTCCCTCTCTCTCTCTTTTCCCCTTTTCCCATATGTTCATCTGTTTTGTTTGTTAAATTCCATATATGAGTGAAATCATATGGTTTTTGTCTTTCTCTGACTTATTTCGCTTAGCATGATATACTCTAGCTCCATCCACATCGTTGCAAATGGCAAGATTTCATTCTTGTAAAAAATTTTTTTTGGTAACGTTTATTTTTGAGAGAGAGAGAGAGAGAGAGAGAGCAGGGAAGGGGCAGAGAGAGACGGAGAAACAGAATCTGAAGCAGCCTTCAGCCTCTGAGCTGTCAGCACAGAGCCTGATGTGGGGCTCAAACTCATGAGCTGTGAAATCATGACGTGACACTTAACTGACTGAGCCACCCAGGCACCCCAAGATTTCATTCTTTTTTTGATGGCTGAGTAATATTCCATCACACACACCGTATCTTCTTTATGCATTCATTAGTCAGTGGACATTTGGTCTGTCTCCATAGTCTGGCTATTGTTGATAATGCTGCTATAAATATTAGGGTGAATATACCCCTTCAAATCTGTATTTTTGTATCCTTTGGGTACATACCTTATAGTGATATTGCTGGATCTTAGGGTAGTTCTATTTTTAGTTTCTTGAGGAACCTCTATACTGTTCTCCAGAGTGGCTGTACCAGTTTACATTCTCACCAATAGTGCAAGAAGGTTCCCCTTTCTCCGCATCTTCACCAATACCTATCGTTTCTTGTGTTGTTCATTTTAGCCATTCTGACAGATGTGTGTTGCTATCTCCTCATGGTTTTGATATGCATTTCCCTGATGATGAGTGATGTTGAGCATCTTTTCATGTGTCTATTAGCCATCTGGACATCTTCTTTGGAAAAGTGTCTATTCATATCTTCTGCCCATTTCTTTAGGTTATTTGTTTTTTGGGTGTTGAGTTTGATAAGTTCTTTATAGATTTTGGATACCTTTTTCAGGTATGTCATTTGCAAATATCTTCTCCTGTTCCCATGCCTTTGAGTTCTGTTGATGGTTTCCTTCACTGTGCAGAAGCTTTTTATCTTGATGAGATCTCAGTAGTTCATTTTTGCTTTTGTTTCCCTAGCCTCTGGCGACATGTCTCACAAGAAGTTGCTCTGTCCGAGGTCAAAGAGGTTGCTGCCTGTGTTCTTCTCTAAGACTTTGCTGGTTTCCTGTCTCACATCTAGGTCTTTCATCCATTTTGAGTTTATTTTTTGTGTCTGGTGTAAGAAAGTAGCCCAGGTTCATTCTTTTGCATGTCGCCATACAGTTTCCCAACACCATTTGTTAAAGAGACTGTCTTTTTTCCATTAGATATTCTTTCCTGTTTTGCCGAAGATGAGTTGACCATATAGTTGTGGGTTCATTTCTGGGCTTTCTGTTTTGTTCCATTGATGTATGTCTGTTTTTGTGCCAGTATCATACTATCTTGATGACTACAGCTTTGTAATATAGCTTGAAATCTGGAATCTTGATGCTTTCAGTTTGTTTTTATTTTTCAGGATTGCTTTGGATATTCAGAGTCTTTTGTGGTTCCATACAAATTTTATGATTGTTCTTGCTCTGTGAAAAATGGTCTGTGAAAATTTTTGATAGAAATTGCATTAAATGTGTGGATTGCTTTGGGTAGTATAGACATTTTAAGGATGTTTATTACTTGTATCTAAAAAGTTTTTTTAGGGGATTTTGGGAAGGTGGCGGCATAGGAGGACGCTGGGCTCACTGCGCATCCTGCTGATCACTTAGATTCCTCCTACACCTGCCTAAATAACCCAGAAAACCGCCAGAGGATTAGCAGAATGGAGTCTCCGGAGCCAAGCGCAGATGAGAGGCCCATGGAAGAGGGTAGGAAGGGCGGTGAGGCGGTGCGCGCTCCACGGACTGGTGGGAGGGAGCCGGGTCGGAGGGGCGGCCCGCCGGCCAAGCAGAGCCCCCAAGTCTGGCTTGCAAAAGTGGAGGGGCTGGTTGGAGTGTGTTCCGACAGCAAGCGGGACTTAGCATCTGGGAGGTCATAAGTTAACAGCTCTGCTCGGAAAGCGGGAAGGCTGGAGGACAAAGGGAGGGAGAGTTGCTGAGCCCCGGGACGACAGAGCTCAGTTGGCGGGGAACAAAGGCGCTCACCAGCGCCATCTCCCTCGCCCATCCCCCAGCCAAAATCCCAAAGGGAACCAGTTCCTGCCAGGGAACTTGCTTAACACCCAACGCTGTGCTTCTGCGGAGCCACCCCTCCGGCAGTGGGTCTGACTCCCTCCCGCTGCCACAGGGCCCCTCCTGAAGTGGATCACCTAAGGAGAAGCGAGCTAAGCCTACCCCTCCTGCCCCTGTGCACCTTGCCTACCCACCCCAGCTAATATGCCAGATCCCCAGCACCACAAGCCTGGCAGTGTGCAAGTAGCCCACATGGGCCCCGCCACCCCACAGTGAATCCCACCCCTAGGAGAGGGGAAGAGAAGGCACACACCAGTCTGACTGTGGCCCCAGCGGTAGGCTGGGGGCAGACATCAGGTCTGACTGCGGCCCCACCCACCAACTCCAGTTATACACCACAGCACAGGGGAAGTGCCCTGCAGGTCCACACCACTCCAGGGAATATACAAAATGACCAAACGGAAGAATTCCCCTCAAAAGAATCTCCAGGAAATAACAACAGCTAATGAACTGATCAAAAAGGATTTAAATAATATAACAGAAAGTGAATTTAGAATAATAGTCATAAAATTAACCACTGGGCTTGAAAACAGTATAGAGGACAGCAGAGAATCTCTTGCTACAGAGATCAAGGGACTAAGGAACAGTCAGGAGGAGCTGAAAAACGCTTTAAACGACATGCAAAATAAAATGGAAATGACCACGGCTTGGATTGAAGAGGCAGAGGAGAGAATAGGTGAACTAGAAGATAAAATTATGGAAAGAGAGGAAGCTGAGAAAAAGAGAGATAAAAAAATCCAGGAGTATGAGGGGAAAATTAGAGAACTAAGTGATACACTAAAAAGAAATAATATACGCATAATTGGTATCCCAGAGGAGGAAGAGAGAGGGAAAGGTGCTGAAGGGGTACTTGAAGAAATAATAGCTGAGAACTTCCCTGAACCGGGGAAGGAAAAAGGCATTGAAATCCAAGAGGCACAGAGAACTCCCTTCAGACGTAACTTGAATCGATCTTCTGCACGACAGTGAAACTGGCAAAATACAAGGATAAGAGAAAATTCTGAAAGCAGCAAGGGATAAACATGCCCTAACATATAAAGGGAGACCTATAAGACTCATGACTGACCTCTCTTTTGAAACTTGGCAGGCCAGAAAGGCATGGCAGGAGATCTTCAATGTGATGAACAGTAAAATATGCAGCCGAGAATCCTTTATCCAGCAAGTCTGTCATTTAGAATAGAAAGAGAGATAAAGGTTTTCCCAAACAAACAAAAACTGAAGGAATTCGTCACCACTAAACCAGCTCTACAAGAGATCCTAAAGGGAATCCTGTGAGACAAAGTACCAGAGACATTGCTACAAGCATAAAATATACAGACATCACAATGACTCTAAACCCATATCTTTCTATAACACTGAATGTAAATGGACTAAATGCACCCACCCAAAGACATAGGGTATCAGAATGGATAAAAAAAACAAGACCCATCTATTTGCTGTCTACAAGAGATTCATTTTAGACCTGAGGACACCTTTAGATTGAGAGTGAGGGGATGAAGAACTATTTATCATGCTACTGGAAGCCAAAAGAAAGCTGGAGTAGCCATACTTATATCAGACAAACTAGACTTTAAATTAAAGCCTGTAACAAGAGATGAAGAAGGGCATTATATAATCATTACAGGGTCTATCCATCAGGAAGAGCCAACAGTTATAAATGTCTATCCGCTGAATACGGGAGCCCCCAAATATATAAAATAATTACTCATAAACATAAACAACCTTATTGATAAGAATGTGGTAATTGCAGGGGACTTTAACACTCCACTTACAGAAATGGATAGATCATCTAGACACACGGTAATAAAGAAACAAGGGCCCTGAATGATACATTGGGCCACATGGACTTGACAGATATATTTAGAACTCTGCATCCCAAAGCAACAGAATATACTTTCTTCTCGAGTGCACATGGAACATTCTCCAAGATAGATCACATACTGGGGCACAAAACAGCCCTTCATAAGTATACAAGAATTGAAATTATACTATGCATACTTTCAGACCACAATGCCATGAAGCTTGAAATCAACCACAGGAAAAAGTCTGGAAAACCTCCAAAAGCATGGAGGTTAAAGAACACCCTACTAAAGAATGAGTGGGTCAACCAGGCAATTAGAGAAGAAATTAAAAAATATATGGAAACAAATGAAAAGGAAAATACAACAATCCAAACACTTTGGGATGCAGCGAAGGCAGTCCTGAGAGGAAAATACATTGCAATCCAGGCCTATCTCAAGAAACAAGAAAAATCCCAAAATACAGAATCTAACAGCACACCTAAAGGAACTAGAAGCAGAACAGCAAAGGCAGCCTAAACCCAGCAGAAGAAGAGAAATAATAAAGATCAGAGCAGAAATAAACAATATAGAATCTAAAAAAACTGTAGAGCAGATCAACGAACCCAAGAGTTGCTTTTTTGAAAATAAAAAAACAAAATTGACAAACCTCTAGCCAGGCTTCTCAAAAAGAAAAGGGAGATGACCCAAATAGATAAAATCATGAATGAAAATGGAATTATTACAACCAATCCCTCAGAGATACAAACAATTATCAGGGAATACTATGAAAAATTATATGCCAACAAATTGGACAACCTGGAAGAAATGGACAAATTCCTAAACACCCACACTCTTCCAAAACTCAATCAGGAGGAAATAGAAAGCTTGAACAGACCCATAACCAGCGAAGAAATTGAATCAGTCATCAAAAATCTCCCAACAAATAAGAGTCCAGGACCAGATGGCTTCCCAGGGGAGTTCTACCAGACGTTTAAAGCAGAGATAATACCTATCCTTCTCAAGCTATTCCAAGAAATAGAAAGGGAAGGAAAACTTCCAGACTCATTCTATGAAGCCAGTATTACTTTGATTCCTAAACCGGACAGAGACCCAGTAAAAAAAGAGAACTACAGGCCAATGTCCCTGATGAATATGGATGCAAAAATTCTCAGTAAGATAGTAGCAAATCGAATTCAACAGCATATGAAAAGAATTATTCACCATGATCAAGTGGGATTCATTCCTGGGATGCAGGGCTGGTTCAACATTCGCAAATCAATCAACGTGATACATCACATTAGTAAAAGAAAAGATAAGAGCCATATGATCCTGTCAATCGATGCAGAAAAGGCCTTTGACAAAATTCAGCAACCTTTCTTAATAAAAACCCTTGAGAAAGTCGGATAGAAGGAACATACTTAAAGATCATAAAAGCCATTTATGAAAAGCCCACAGCTAATATCATCCTCATTGGGGAAAAACTGACAGCTTTTTTCCCTGAGATCAGGAACACGACAGGGATGCCCACTCTCACCGCTGTTGTTTAACATAGTGTTGGAAGTGCTAGCATCAGCAATCAGACAACAAAAGGAAATCAAAGGCATCAAAATTGGCAAAGATGAAGTCAAGCTTTCACTTTTGCAGATGACATGATACTATACATGGAAAATCCGATAGACTCCACCAATAGTCTGCTAGAACTGATACATGAATTCAGCAAAGTTGCAGGATACAAAATCAATGTACAGAAATCAGTTGCATTCTTATACACTAACAATGAAGCAACAGAAAGACAAATAAACTGATCCCATTCACAATTGCACCAAGAAGCATAAAATACCTAGGAATAAATCTAACCAAAGATGTAAAGGATCTGTATGCTGAAAACTATAGAAAGCTTATGAAGGAAATTGAAAAAGATATAAAGAAATGGAAAGACATTCCCTGCTCATGGATTGGAGGAATAAATATTGTCAAAATGTCAATACTACCCAAAGCTGTCTACACATTCAGTGCAATCCCAATCAAAATTATACCAGCATTCTTCTCGAAACTAGAACAAGCAATCCTCAAATTCATATGGAACCACCAAAGGCCCCGAATAGCCAAAGTAATTTTGAAGAACAAGACCAAAGCAGGAGGCATCACAATCCCAGACTTTAGCCTCTACTACAAAGCTGTAATCATCAAGACAGCATGGTATTGGCACAAAAACAGACACATAGACCAATGGAATAGAATAGAAACCCCAGAACTAGACCCACAAACGTATGGCCAACTCATCTTTGACAAAGCAGGAAAGAACATCCAATGGAAAAAAGACAGTCTCTTTAGCAAATGGTGCTGGGAGAACTGGACAGCAACATGCAGAAGGTTGAAACTAGACCGCTTTCTCACACCATTCACAAAAATAAACTCAAAATGGATAAAGGACCTGAATGTGAGACCGGAAACCATCAAAACCCTAGAGGAGAAAGCAGGAAAAGACCTCTCTGACCTCAGCCGTAGCAATCTCTTACTCGACACATCCCCAAAGGCAAGGGAATTAAAAGCAAAAATGAACTATTGGGACCTTATGAAGATAAAAAGCTTCTGCACAGCAAAGGAAACAACTAACAAAACTAAAAGGCAACCAACAGAATGGGAAAAGATATTTGCAAGTGACATATCAGACAAAGGGCTAGTATCCAAAATCTATAAAGAGCTCACGAAACTCCACACCCGAAAAACAACCCAGTGAAGAAATGGGCTGAAAACATGAGGAGACACTCCTCTAAAGAAGACATCCGATGGCCAACAGGCGCATGAAAAGATGCTCAACGTCGCTCCTTATCAGGGAAATACAAATCAAAACCACGCTCAGATACCACCTCACACCAGTCAGAGTGGCCAAAATGAACAAATCAGGAGACTATAGATGCTGGAGAGGATGTGGACAAACGGGAACCCTCTTGCACTGTTGGTGGGAATGCAAATTGGTGCAGCCACTCTGGAAAACAGTGTGGAGGTTCCTCAGAAAATTAAAAATAGACCTACCCTATGACCCAGCAATAGCACTGCTAGGAATTTACGCAAGGGATACAGGAGTACTGATGCTTAGGGGCACTTGTACCCCAATGTTTATAGCAGCACTCTCAACAATAGCCAAATTGTGGAAAGAACCTAAATGTCCATCAACTGATGAATGGATAAAGAAATTGTGGTTTATATACACAATGGAGTACTACGTGGCAACGAGAAAGAACGAAATATGGCCTTTTGTAGCAACGTGGATGGAACTGGAGAGTGTTATGCTAAGTGAAATAAGTCTTAGAGAGAAAGACAGATACCATATGTTTTCACTCTTATGTGGATTCTGAGAAACTTAATAGAAACCCATGGGGGAGGGGAAGGAAAAAAAAAAAAAGATGTTAGAGTGGGAGAGATCCAAAGCATAAGAAACTTTAAAAACTGAGAACAAACTGAGGGTTGATGGGGGGTGGGAGGGAGGGGAGGGTCGGTGATGGGTATTGAGGAGGGCACCTTTTGGGATGAGCACTGGGTGTTGTATGGAAACCAATTTGACAATAAATTTCATATATGGAAAAAAAATTGTTTTTAATGTTTCTTTATTTTTGAGGCAGAGAGAGAGAGAGAGACAGATCTCAAGCAGGGAAGGGGCAGAGAGAGAGGGAGACACAGAATCAAAAGCAGGCTCCAGGCTCTGAGCTGTCAGCACAGAGCCCAATGCAGGGCTTGAACTCACAACAGTGAGATCATCACCTGAGCTGGTCAGACGCTTAACCGACTGAGCCACCCAGGTGCCCCGTAACTTGTATTCTTTTTAAAATAACTTGTCATCCTTTGCCTGTTTTTAAAATGTAGTGGTTTGTAAACACTCTTTACAAAATAAGAATATTAGCATTTCCTTTTTGGTTCTGTATATTTTATGAGATATTTGCCTGTTATTTTAAATTTTCAACAGCTTTATTGTTAGAGAATTCCGTAAGGTTCACTCATTTAAAGTGTATTCTTTATGGGATTGCACAATTATTGTCATAATCAAATTTTCAAACATTTACATCACCCCAAAAATAATCCCTGTGTCTCTAGCAGTAATTCCCCATTCTCCTCATACCCACTCCTTATGTCCTATAGGCCTAGACTAGTCTTCTTTCTGTCCCTATAGAATTGCTTATTCTGGACATTTTATCTGAATGAGTCATATAATCTGTGGTCTTTTGGATCTGGCTTTTTCACTTAGCATAATGATTTTGAGGTTCATCTATGTTGTAGCATGTATCAGGACTTCATTCTTTTTGACTGGTGATGAATTCTGCTGGTGGGTGTACTTTGTTTTGTTTACCATCCATCAGTTGATGATTCAACACTTGGGTTAGTTCCATCAGTTTGCTCTTAGGAATAATGCTGCTGTGAACATTCATGTGCAAGTTTTTGTCTAGATGTATGTTTTCATTTTCTCTTGTGTATGTATCTAGGAGTAGAATTGCTGAGTCGTATAGTAACTCTATGTGTAACCTTCTGCAGGATTGCCAAATGATCTTCCAAAGTAGCTGCTCAATTTTAGATACCTCTTAGCAATGTATGAGGGATCCAATTTCTGCACATCCTCTCCAGTGCTTATTTTCTGTCTTTGTGAGTGTAGGCATTCTGGTGGGTAGAAAGTGGTTATTATATCTCAGTGTAATTTTCATTTTCATGTCCGTAATGACTAAAGATCTTGAGCATCTTTTCATGTGCTTTTTGTCCATTCATGTGTCTTCTTTGATGAAATATATGTTAAATTTTATACTGATAAACTGCTGTCTGTAGAGGCTGCCCCAGTTTATATTTCCATCAGCACAGCCTAGAGTTCTATTTTCAACAGTGTGCCAATTCATATGTTGAAGCCCCACTGAACTAATGAAGTTAAAATAAGGTCATGTATTGGGCTCTTAAGACACTATGACTAGTGTCCTTACAAGAAAAGGAGTTAAGGACACAGACACACATAGAGGGAAGACCATATTAGAATACAGGGAGAAGAAGGCTATCTGCAAGCCCCAAAGAGAGAGTCCTTAGAAGGAACCAACCCTGCTGTTATCTTGAGCTTGGATGTCCAGCCTCCAGAACTGTGGGAAAATAAATTTCATTTATGTTTTATTTTTTTTAATGTTTTTTTGTTTTATTTGGGAGAGACAGAGACAGAGTGTGAGCTGGGGAAGGGCAGAGAGAGAGGGAGACACAGAATCCAAAACAGGCTCCAGGCTCTGAGCTGTCAGCACAAAGCCCGACACGGGGCTCGAACCCACAAACCGTGAGATCATGACCTGAGCTGAAGTCGGCCGCTTAACTGACTGAGCAACCCAGGTGTCCCTAAATTTCATTTGTCTTAAGGCACTTAGTCTGTGGTAATATACAAAGTAATATACAATCTGATAAGTGAAAAGTCATGTCTCCTTGTCTCTTTTGGTAAATATTGTTAAGTATCTCCTAACTGTTTGTTGTATTTGTAAGTAATCTAGATCCTTTGCTAGGTTACTTAGGGTATAAATCTTGTTCATTATTGATTTTAGGAGCTCTTTATTTAGTAAATTAGCCCTTTTTTTTTTAAGTTTATTTATTTTGAGAGACAGAGAGCCTGTGCGAGTGAGCAGGGGAGGGGCAGAGAGTGGGAGAGAATCCCAGGTAGGCCCCCAACTGTTAGTGTGGAGCCCAATGCACTGAACCCCACCTAGGCTCCAAGAAAATTAGCCTTTTGTCTGTTGTTTGCATTAGAATTGTTTTAGTTTGCCATTTATCTTCTGACTTTATTCTTTTTATTTTTCCTTTTCTTTTTTTTTTTTTTTTTTTAATTTTTTTTTTTTTTCAACGTTTATTTATTTTTGGGACAGAGAGAGACAAAGCATGAACGGGGGAGGGGCAGAGAGAGAGGGAGACACAGAATCGGAAACAGGCTCCAGGCTCTGAGCCATCAGCCCAGAGCCTGACGCGGGGCTCGAACTCACGGACCGCGAGATCGTGACCTGGTTGAAATCGGACGCTTAACCGACTGCGCCACCCAGGCGCCCCCTGACTTTATTCTTTTTAATTTTAAATGTGTATTTATTTTGAGAGAGAGAACGTATGCATGTGATCAGGGGGAGGGGTAGAGGGAGAGTGGAGAGAGAATCCCAAGCAGGCTGCACACAGAGCCCAACATGGAGCTGTATCTCATAACCGTGAGTTGTGAAATCAAGAGTTGCATGCTTAACCGACTGAGCTACCCAGGCGCTCCTCTTTTGACTTCATTCTTTGCCTCTTAGAAATTTTAACTTTCATGTAGTCAAACTTCCCACTCTTATAAGAATGATGCAGAATTTATATTTTATTCTAGTTCTTTTACAGATTGAGTTTTTCTTGGTTTAAATTTCTGGTTCTTCTGGAATTTACTTTGCTAAAAAGAATGAGATAAGTATCTAAATTTATTTTCTTATATACAGCTAATCAGTTTTTTTGACAGCACTTTCTTGATAAATTGTTTTGTCCTTTGATATACAATATCACTTTTATCATATGCTAGATATGCTGTGTATATTTTGAACTATTTTTTAGGCATTTTCTGTTCTATTTTTGTTCAGTGACTTTTTTTCTCTAGACTTTCACTAGTGTTACCTTGTTTAAATTAGTACAGCTTTATAACTGTTTTAATATTTCATAAGGCTAGTCCTCTCTTACTCTTCTTCCTTTTCAGAAATATCCTGGCTATTCTGCTTGTTTATATGAACCTCAGAATTAACTTGTTTATATCCCCAAAATACCCCCATTGGTATTTTTATTGGGTAAACATTAAATGTGTAGATGAAGGAGACTAGATACTAAATAGTCAGCCTCCTTATGCAATAACATGGTGTGTCTTTCCATTTGTTAAAGTCTTTTGTGTTTGTCTTTCAGGAATTTACTGATGCAGGTCTTACAGATTTCTTTTTTTTTTTTTTGAGGAAGATTATTATTATTTTTTTAAATATAATTTGTGTCAAGTTGGCTAAATACAGTGTGCTCTTGGTTTGGGGGATAGATTCCCGTGATTCATCGCTTACATACAACACTCAGTGCTCATCCAAACAAGTGCCCTCCTCAATACCTACCACCCATTTCCCCACTCTCCACCTCCCTCTCCGCATCAACCCTCAGTTAGTTCTCTGTATTTAAGACTCTCTTATGGTTTGCCTTCCTCCCTCTCTGTTTGTAACTATTGAGGAAAATTATGTTTTAATGTAATAATGAAACAAAAGACAATTTTATTTTATGATAAAGAATATATAATTATACATCAGACAAAATGACATCATTCATAAAGTATCACAAATGTGAAAATTATTATAAAGATGAGGAAAATAGATTTCATCAAATTTCATTTTCTCCAAAGTAACATAGTTGTTTGATGCAAAGTAGTACCTGGGTTCCTGTAAATGGCTTTTCTTTTCTTCTACTTATTCTCTTTATTTCATGTGTCTGTTCTAAGCCCATAGACTTTAGGATCAGACTTTTGTTTCTTTTAATGTGTTATTTTTCTTGTTTTACCCATGATTATGTATATACTTAGGGGCTTACATTATTGGGAATAGTCTAAGGTAAATGAGTAATGAGGATAAACTTGATCTGCATTATCTGTCTTCTGAGAGCACTCAGGGGTTTCATCCTCAGCCCAGTGATGCCCTGCTTGTCACTCCTTCTAATGAGTGCTGAGGTGGGCATTCAGGTTCGTATATTTTTAATGGATCAGTTGGGACCCAGTTCTCCTTTATACTCTGACTAACCTATATCAACTCTGGATTTTTCTGATAATTGTTTCTCTCCAGGTCCAGATCTAATACATTTCTTTAGATTATTTTTGTGTATTTATTATAACATAAATAGATTTTTTCTTCATTATATTAACTGATTATTATCTGACTATAGGAATAAAGGCTATTAACTTTTTTGTTATTAGTTTTATACCCAGGCAGATTAGTGAATAGCTTTCATTCTGATTATAAAGCATTTGCTAATAAATTTGAATCTTTAAAAAAAATGCTTGTGACAAATGTAGCAATGAGTTCAAAACTCTAGCAGTGTTGGCCCTTGTCAGATTATGAAGACTACCAGAAATTTAAGAAGAAATCAGTGCTCTGCCAGGGCTGGGGTCACTGGGGAGCCTTTGTCCTCCATGTCATCTGCATTGTCCCTCCAATTCATGAGGTAGACAATTGACATTTTGGTATGGTGGTATTATATGAAGTTCTTTCTATCACAGATAATGCGAAGGTGTGTGTGGTGCTAACAGATTGCCACCCCAGCCGGCTCCAGTGTAGGCCTCTGCAGAAGACACTGGCCCAGCAGTGTTCAACACTTCACCCGTTTCTGGAACTCAGTCCCATCATGGCAGGTATATGTAAAAGGCACACATTTCAAAAACAGGCTCCATGTGAAAGAAAAAGCCCCAAATACTTGTGAATACAACTTTGTCTTATTTTTGCAGATATCCGTTACTGTTAGCAGTTTCTGCTTATCTGGTGGTTTTCCTGTGTATATCTTCTTGGATTTCTTAAAATGATGATTCACCTGGATTAAGTCAAGCATCTTACCAGTTGACAAGTCAGGTTTTCTCTTGATTGGCTATATTTTCATGCCCAACCAGTCTCTCTCACCTGTAGCACAGACTGGATGTCTCTGGATGAGACCACACGGTCCACATCTGTGTTATCCCAACCAGGTCCCCTGCCCCAACATGGCTGGATGCTCCCTCTGCTGGCAATGCCATCTGTGCCCCAGGCCCTTGTTAAGTCAAATTGCATTTCAGCACTCTCCTCATTTACATTTATTTCTGCCTTGGAATCTTGGCAGCAAAATCCTGCTACTAAAATACTGGTTTCAAGAGAGCAGCATCTAGAACCTGACATATAGAAGGAGCTTAGGAAATGTTTGTTGCATAAATCCTTCTTAATAAAATCTTTGACTTCATTCTCTTCCATACATAAAAGATGAAATACATTCTTAAAAAACTATTAAATCTGTACAGTTCTGCTTGGGCTGCCATAACAAAGTACTACAGACTACAAACAAGTTTATTTTCTCACTGTTTTGGAGACTGGAAGTCTGAGATCAAGGTGTCAGTAGGATTGGTTTCTAGTGAGACCTCTCCCCTTGGGATGCAGATAGCTTCCTTGTTGCCCTGTGCTCACATGGCTTGTCTTTCCATGCTTGTAGGGAGAGAGCAAGCTCTCTGGTGTCTGTTTTAAGGACATTAATCCTGTCAGATCAGTGCTTCACCCGTATGAGCCCATTTTACCTTAATTACTTTCTTAGAAGCCCCATCTCCAAATACGTCACACTGGTGGTTAAGGCTTTAATATATAAATTTGGGGGGGATACAAACATTCAGTCCATAGTAATATCTTGGCCACTTTATGTTGTAAGTTTTGTTTTTGTTTTTTTTTAATAAAAATAGTCAAATTCACATTATGGTGATGGCTTAAGAAATTATCTAGAATCTCTGGGAAGTTCTAAAGTTGAGCTTGGAAGGTACTACTGTGGCCTGAATGTTTGTATCCTCCCCAAATTCATATGTTGAAATCCTAACTCCCATGTTTGATGGTATTAGGAAGTGGGGCCTTTGGGAGGTGCTTAGGTCATGAGGGTGGAGCCCATGAATGGAATTAGTGCCCATGTGAAAGAGGCCCCAGAGAGCTCCCATGTTCCTTCCACCACGTGAGGACACAGCAAGAAGGCGCCAGCCTATGAACAAGCAAGTGGGCCCTCACCAACACCTGACCCTGCTGGTGCCTTGGTCTTGGACTTGCCACCCTGCAGGACTGTAAGTCAGAAGTTTTTTGTTGTTTATAAGCTACCCAGTCTGTGGTATTTTGATAGAACAGCCTGACTGGACTGATAGATGTGATCCCCAAATACACTGTTCCTCACGTGCAGGCTTCTTAATATCCCCAACTATTACAGTTTCCTGAAGAGCTTTTTGGAAGCTTAAGGACAAGCCCAGAGCATTCTGTTGAGTTTAGAGTATTTCCAAGTCAGTCATTTTTATTCTTTTTATTTCTCCATGAAGATTGCTGCTAAAATATGGTTTGATTTGATTTAAAGTTTGTTCGTTTTTGAGTAATCTCTACACTCAAGGTGGGGACTCAAGGTGGGGCATGAACTCTACAACCCCAAGATCAGGAGTCACATGCTCTTCCAACTAGACCAGCTTCTGATTTGATTTTACATGATTTGTTAAATGTCTTTTATCCCACTTAATTGGATAGTGTCCTACTCTGTAGTGTTTTTAAGAAGCAAATTTAGGCTGAATTAGGTGTGAGTGTGTTTGTCCAGCATGAAGTTATTGGGGCTTACATGTCCTGTTCTGAAGGTAAAACACTCTGGGGGATGTAAAGGACCCATAGCTGCTGGATGTATAATTTTAGAGATTGTCTTGGGGAAGGGGAGTAGAAGTGGCTTTGGGGAAAGTTTGTGGGTTTCTTTTGTTTTCCTAATTGCTTTCTGGGGCTTCTCATTTCTTATTTAGGCCATTTACTTTATTTACTCTTTTGGGGAGTGTGTTTCTTCAAGCCCTGTCACACCAAGAGGGAATTCACCACAAAGCAGGTACTTGCCATGCCAGGATTCAGACCAGCATTTAACATTTTCCTCTTAACTGAACTTGAAGTATAACATTACATAACAAAAGTGCACAGATAATAATGAATTGTCACAGAGTTAACATACATGTATAACCACCATCCCAGTAAAAAGAATAGAATATTACTGACTACCCCCTCATATGTTGTCCTATTTATTTTTTCCTTTCTACTGTCCTCTGTCTTAACTTTTAACACCACAGAGTAATTTTTCCTGCTTTTGAATTTAATGTAAATGGAATCATGCAATATGTCTGGCTTCTTTTCATTACGTTTGTGAGATTCAGGTTGTTGTTATTGCCATGTAGTTCATTCTTTACCATTGTTTTATAGTTTTCCAGAATAGATCACAAAGTATTTATTTTTACCTTTGATAGATATTTTATAGTGCTTTTTTTCCTTTTTTTTTTCTATTTAAATTTTAGTTTACATACAATGCAATATTGGTTTCAGGAGTAGAATTCAGTGATCTATCACTTATACACAACACCCAGTGCTCATCATAAGTGTCCTCCTCATACCCATCTAGCCCATCTCCCACCCACCTCCCTCTGTCAACCCATAGTTTGTGCTCTACCATTAAGAGTCTCTTGTAGTTTGTTTCAGTCTCTTCTCTTCCCCCCACCTTCCTATATGTTCATCTGTTTGTTTCTTAAATTCTACATATGGGTGGAATCATACGGTATTTGTCTTTCTGTTTGAGTTATTTCACTTAGCATAGTACATTCTGGCTCCATCCAAATCATTGCATATGGCAAGATTCCATTCTTTTTGATGGCTGAGTAATATTCCACCACACACACACACACACACACACACACACACACACACACACACCACCATCATCATCATCACCATCATTATCATCATGTTTATTCATTAGTTGATGGACATTTGGGCTCTCTCCATAGTCTGGCTATTGTTGATAAAGCTGCTATAAACAAACATAGGCTATGTGGAGCCCTTCAAATCTGTATTTTTGTGTTCTTTGGGTAAATACTTATAAGTGAAATTGCTGGATCATAGGGTAGTTCTATTTTTAGTTTCTTGAGGAACTTCCATACTGCTCTCCCGAGTGGCTGCCCCAGTTTGCATTCCCACCATTAGTGCAAGAAGGTTCCTCATTCTACTCATCCTCACCAACACCTGTTTTTTCTTGTGTTAATTTTAGCTATTCTGACAGGCGTGAGGTGCTATCTCCTGGTGGTTTTGATTTGTATTTTCCTGATAATGAGTGATGTTGAGCATCTTTTCATGTATCTGTTAGCCATCTGGATGTCTCCTTTGGAACGTGTCTATTCATATCTTATGCCCATTTCTTAACTAGGTTATTTGTTTTTTGGGTGTTGAGTTTGATAAGTTCCTTATAGGTTTTGGATACTAACTCTTTATCTGATATGTCATTTGCAAATATCTTTCCCCATTCTGTCGGTTGCCTTTTAGTTTTGTTGATTGTTTCCTTCACTGTGCAGAAGCTTTTTATCTTGATGAGGTCCTAATAGTTCATGTTTGCCTCTAGAGACATGTCTAGGAAGAAGCTGCTATGGCCTAGGTCAAATAGGTTGTTGCCTGTGTTCTCCTCTAGGATTTTGATGGTTTCCTATCTCATATTTAGGTCTTTCATCCATTTTGCATTTATTTTTCTGTCCGGTAGAAGAAAATGGTCCAGTTTCATTCTTCTGCATGTTGCTGTCCAGTTTTCCCATCAGCATTCGTTCTGTTGGGAACAGTTTCTGTCCCAAGAGACTGTCTTTTTTCCATTGGATATTACCTCCTGCTTTGTTGAAGATGAGTTGATCATATAGTTGCAGGTTTGTTTCTGGGTTCTCTATCCTTTTCCACTGATCTGCATGTTTGTTTTTATGCCAGTACCATACTGTCTGGATGACTATAGCTTTGTAATATAGCTTGAAATCTGGAATTGTGATGCCTCCAGTTATATTTTTCTTTTTCAGAATTGCTTTGGCTATTCGGGGTCTTTTGTGGTTCCATACAAATTTTAGGATTGTTTTGTTCTAGCTCTGTGAAAAATGGTGGTGGTATTTTGATAGGGATTGCATTAAATGTGTAGATTGCTTTGGGTAGTGTAGACATTTTAACAGTGTTATTCCAATGCACAAGCATGAAATGCTTTTCCATTTCTTTGTATCCTCTTCAGTTTCTTTCATAAGTGTTCTGTAGTTTTCAGAGTATTGATCTTTTACTTCTTTAGTTAGGTTTATTCCTGGTATCTAATTGTTTTTGATGCATTTGCAAATGGGATCGATTCCTTGATTTCTTTTTCTGCTGCTTTGTTATTGGTGTGTAGAAATGCAACCAATTTCTGTACATTGATTTTATCTCCTGTAACTTTGCTGAATTCATGTATTAATGTATGAATTCATGTAGCAATTTTTTGGTGGAGTTTTTCAGGTTTTCTACATGAAGTATCATGTCATCTGCAGATAGTGAAAGTTTGACTTCTTTCTTGCTGATTTGGATGCCTTTTATTTTCTTTCTTTCTTTCTTTCTTTCTTTCTTTCTTTCTTTCTTTCTTTTTTTCTTTTCTTTTCTTTTCTTTTTTTTTTTTCTTTTGTTGTTGTTGTTGTCTTATTGCTGAGACTAAGACTTCCAGTACTATGGTAAATAGTAATGGTGAGAGTGGACATCCTTGTCTTGTTCCTGACTGTAGGGGAAAAGCTCGCAGTTTTCTCCATTGAGGATGATATTAGCTGTGGGTCTTTCATATATGGCCTTTATAATGTTGCGGTATGTTCCATCTATCCCTACTTTGTTGAGGGTTTTTATCAAGAAAGGATGCTGTATTTTGTCAAATGCTTTTTCTGCAGGTATTTACAGGATCATATGATTCTTATCCTTTCCTTTATTAAATGTGGTGTATCACATTGATTGTTTTGCAAATATTGAACCAACCCTGCAGCCCAGGAATAAATCCCACTTGATCATGGGGAATAGGTGAATAATTCTTTTAATATACTTTTGAATTCAATTTGCTAGTATCTTGTTGAGAATTTTTATATCCATGTTCATCAAGGATATTGGCCTGTAATTCTTCTTTTTAGTGGGGTCTTTTTCTGGTTTTGGAATCAAGATAATTATGGTTTCATAGAATGAATTTGGAAAGTTTCCTTGTATTTCTGTTTTTTTGAAATAATGTGAGAATAGGTATTAACTCTCCTTTTTTTTTTTTAAAGTTTATCTATTTTGAGAGAAGAGAATGAGATAAAGGTGTTGCATGTATGAGCAGGGCAGGGGCAGAGAGAGAGGGAGAGAGAGAATCTCAAGCAGACCTCGCTGTCAGTACAGAGCCTGACATGGGGCTCGATACTATGATCCATGAATTCATGACCTGAGCTGAAATCAAGAGTCGGACACTTAACCAATTGAGCCACCCAGGTGCACCTTCTTCTTCTTCTTCTTCTTCTTTTTTTCTTTGAGTTGACTTTATTTATTTATTTTGGGGGGGGGCAGAGATAGAGATAGAGAGAGAATCTCAAGCAGGCTCTGCTGTCAGTGCAGAGCCCTTGGGCTTGAACTCACGAACTCTGAGATCATGGCCTGAGCGGAAATCAAGAGTCAGACACTTAACCAACTGAGCCACCCAGGCACCCCTGTTGGGAGATTTTTGATAACTGATTGAATTTCTTTGCTGGTGATGGGTCTGTTCAAATTTTTCTATTTCTCCCTGTTTCAGTTTTGGTAGTTTGTGAGTTTCTAATAATTTGTCCATTTTTTCCAGATTACTTAGTTTGTCGGCATGTAATTTTTCATAGTATTCTCATAACTGTTGTATTTCTTTAAAAAAATTTTGTTACGGTTTATTTATTTTTGAGACAGACAGAGACAGAGCTTGAGTGGGGGAGGGGCAGAGAAAGAGAGGGAGACACAGAATCCAAAGCAGGCTCCAGGCTCTGAGCTGTTGGCACAGAGCCCAACGCGGGGCTTGAACCCACAAACCACGAGATCATAACCTGAGCTGAAGTCGGCTGCTTAACCAATGAGCCACCCAGGCTCCCCTAATTGTTGTATTTCTGTAGTGTTCGTTGTGATCTCTCCTTTTTCATTCTTCATGTTATCTATTTGGGTCCTTTCTCTTTTCTTTTTGATCAGTCTGGCTAGGGGGTTATCAATTTCATTAATTCTTTTGAAGAACTAGCTCTTAGTTTTGTTGATCTATCCTACTGGGATTTTTTGTTTCTGTATCATGTATTTCTGCTCTAGTCTTCATTATTTCCCTTTTTCTTCTGGCTTTAGGCTTTATTTGTTCCTTTTCTAGCTCCTTTAGGTACAAGATTAGGTTGTTTATTTGAGACCTTTCTTGCCTCTTGAGGTAAGCCTGTATTGCAATATACTTCCATTTTAGGAATGCCTTTGCTGTATCCCAAAGGTTTCATTTGAACTGTCATGTGTTCATTTTCATTTGCTTCCATGTACTTTTTTTATTTCATCTTTAATTTCCTTTTAACCCATTCATTCTTTAGTAGGATGTTCTTTAAGGTCAATGTATTTGTGGTCTTTCCAAATTTTTTTTTTTTTGTGGTTAACTTCAAGTTTCATAGTGTTGTGGGGCACCTGGGTGGCGCAGTCGGTTAAGCGTCCGACTTCAGCCAGGTCACGATCTCGCGGTCCGTGAGTTCGAGCCCCGCGTCGGGCTCTGGGCTGATGGCTCAGAGCCTGGAGCCTGTTTCCGGTTCTGTGTCTCCCTCTCTCTCTGCCCCTCCCCCATTCATGCTCTGTCTCTCTCTGTCCCAAAAATAAATAAACGTTGAAAAAAAAAATTAAAAAAAAAAAAAAGTTTCATAGTGTTGTGATCTGAAAATATGCATGGTGTGATCTCCACTTTTTTGTACTTGTTGAGGGCTGAAGTGTAACCCAGTTGATGAATATTTGGGTTGCTTCTAGTTTTTGGCTACTATGAATAATGCTGCCTAAGAAAGCATGTGATTTGGTGCATAAATCCATGCATTTCTGTTGAGTATATACCTAGGGAGTTAGATATTCATGTCATAGGATGTATGTATGTTTTTAGGTTTGGTAGGTAACACTGAACAGGTTTTTAAAAATTTTTGTGCCGTATATACCCCCATTAACAAGAACGAAGCATTGCAGTTGCTCCATGTCATTACCAGCATGTGATGTGATCAGTCTTTTATATTTTAACCAGTGGTTGATATGCTGATAAAGTTTTAACAACTGCCCCTCTCCTAGAAGTCCTAGGTGGTAGCACTTGCCAACTATTGTGGTGTAAATACTCCCACCAGAGCCGATTTTAAGCTACCAACATGATGTCCTTGAGACAGAATCGGACAGAAGTGTGTAAAATGAGCTTTCACCAGTTGGTATGAGCAGCGACAGCCACCTGATTGTAGCCATTTGATGCCTTTTGACAGCCATCAAAGTCTAAGACAGGAGAGGATAGTGGGAAATAAAATGTTGGTCATTGAGCGTATAGTTAAAAGTATCAGCAAGGATTTACAGTGAATATAGGATCTCAGTTGGAGGCCAAGACAGGGAAACTGCCACACATGCTTTGAATGGCAGGGAAGGTGGTGCCTTAGAAATAATTACCTGTGTACCCTGGTTGGGCCCTTGTATGCTCCACCCATGCTCTTCAGCCTATGGAGAGGTTCCTCATCTGTAAAATGGGTTGATTGAGTTGTACTCTTGGGGACCTCCTTCTGACTCTGATATCCTGAACATTGTCCTCAGACTGAGGATCACAGGCAAAGTAAGAAAACAATTTTTCCAGGGAAAATTTGGATTGAATAACAAAGTTAGAGAAATCACTTGTGAAACATTCAGTAAGAGTCCATATGCAGGAAAAGATAGAGAATCTTTGTGCCAGACCTGCTCAGGGTTAAAAATTCAAGTTTATACTTACTGAGATAATGAGCTCTGTTACTCATCACCTTGGTTAAATAGCCATCTACAGTTTTAAAAAATGCAGCTTGAAGACAGGTCTGTTTATTTAAAAGTTCATTGTGTCAAGGAAGATTGGGCAAGGATGTTTAGACTGAATATAAATTCTTTTGGGGAGCGCTTGGGAATAAGAAATCTGTTTTAGCAAATGCCCTTCAACTGTGCTCACCTTGGTTCCTTTAGGAAGAAAAACTGTCACTGCTTATTTCATGCAAATACTATTTAATATTTGGGTAGAAGTAGAGAACTAAGTTTAGGAATTCTAGTATAAAAAGTAAAAACTCCAGCGTATGTGATTCAGAACAGGGAAACTTCTCCTAAGGACCATACACCTCAGCCAAAGACCTTGGCCTTGGTATTGAGGTGGTTCCTGAAGCTTCCAGATAAACCATGTTTCTACTAAATGAAATTGTTTATGCCAGGGCAGCCTTTCAGTAAAGTCAAATCACGCAACTTTTTATCTGTCTGTATCTTGTTATTTCATTGGAATTAAATTCCTTGAAGAATAGTAGATATAGAGTGAAACTAATAAAAGATACAATCCTGTGCTTCATGGTGTACAGTCTGAAAATAAATAGATTAGACTGTGGACCATTAGCCCTGTGTCCCAACTTCATGGTCTTGTGTGGATGCTGGTGAGGCCAGAGCACTGGTCTGCCAGGGCAACTTATTTATTTTTGAAGGAGAGAGAGACAGAGCATGAGCAGTGGAGGAGCAGAGAGGGAGACATAGAATTTGAAGCAGGCTCCAGGCTCTAAGCTGTCAGCACAGAGCCCGATGCGGGGCTCGAACTCACGAACTGTGAGATCATGACCTGAGCCGAAGTCAGATGCTTAACCAACTGAGCCACCCAGGTGTCTCTGCCAGGACAACTTAGCATCGCTGTTTTCCTGTTCAAATTCTGTATGCGAAATCATGCTGGTCAGCAAACAGAGGTGAGAGTGTCTTGTGAGATAGATGAGTGTGGCTTTGTTCCCACTGCCAGACAGGGTTTCCTCTTACATCTTCCATGCCAGCCAGAGGTTGCTGCCTAGGGTACTCTTTTAAGAATCCTAAGGTCTGGTCTCAGCACAGAGCAGAGAGCATGCTTGCAGGTAGAGCAAGGGCACCACCATTCACACCCCTGCTCCAGGTGTCAGGATGGTGAGGGCATACTACCATTATGACACTGTGCTGTACTGATTGACTCTGGTTATATGTAAAGAATACTGTATTCACTTTTAAAGTGAATTTGAGTTAACTGATTTCTCTTCAATATAGAATTTCCAAAGTTGAAGCAATCTTTGAGATCATCTGATTTTATGTCCTTATTTTACACCAGAGGAACTGAGGCCCAGACAGCTAGTAGCAGTCAGGCTGAGGTGCTTGGCCCTTTTGACTAGACTATGCTGCTGCCTCAGACAGGGTGGTTGGTTTGTATTCTTAAATGAGGGCATGTGTATATTCCGTCCATCACTCCTGATTCCACACTTGAGAGCAGAGAACATTTCTTTTATATCTCTTTGTATTCCACTGGATTGTCTAGGATTTCCATAGAGTGGCTATCAAGTAATTGCTTATTCCTTCAAAAAGCTTTTTATCAACAAAACCTATAATATGATGCCATTCCCACCCCCCATCACATTGGAAAAAAAATTGATAACATGTTGTATTGCCTAGGGATGGAGGAACAGGCACTTTTACACATTACTCATAGGACTAAGTTGGTGTCACTTCTGTGTATGTCAGTTTAGCAGTATCTGTCAGAATTAAACAAAGACATGTTCATGACCCAGAGGTTCCAGTTCTAGGAATTTATTCTTCAGAGGTGGTTCACCGCAGCATTGTTTATAGTAGCAGAAGATCAGAAACAATGTAAGTGTCCATTGACAGGGGGCTGATCAAATGAATTATCACACAATCATAAAATGGGGCAATAGGTGCCTCTGAGGAGGGAGTGACGTGGCAGAATTGTGGCTGAGCTAGGCTGAGATCTCACAGATGTGGCAGCAGAGGGGACTGATGTAATAAAAGTACCATAGATGGGGTGACTTGAACAACAAACACATTTCTCACAGCTCTGGAGGCTGGGAAGTCCCAAGATCAGGGTGCTGGCAGATTCTGTGTCTGGGAATGGCCTGCTTTCTGATTTATAGATGGCTGCCTTGTTGCTGTGTCCTCACATGGTGGAAGGGGTGGGGAGCTCTCTGGGGTCTCCTATATAAGGGCACTAGTCCCATTGATAAGGGGTCTAGCCTTATGACCTAATCACCTCCTAGAGGCCCCACCTCCTAATACCATCGCATTGGGGTTAGGATTTCAATATGACTTTTAGGAGGCCAAAAACATGCAGTCTGTAACATTTACCCATTCACCACTGAAGGGCATCTTGGTTGCTTCCAGGTACAATCAGTTATGAATAAAGTAGCTATAAACATCCATATGAAAGTTTTTGTGTAGACATAAGTTTTCACCTCATTTGAGTAAATACTTGCTGGATCATTTTGTAAGAATATGTCAGTCAGTTAGTTTATTATTAAAGTATAGTTGACATACAATGTTAGTTTAGTCTCAGGTGTACAACAGTGATTCAGAAACAATTCAGTAGCAATTCAGTACATTACTCAGTGCTCACCATGATAAGTGTAATCACTGTCTGTCACCATACAATGTTATTACAGTACTAGTCATATTCCCTATGGTGTACTTTTTATCTCTGTGACTTACTTCCATTATAACTGGAAGTTTGTATGTCTTAATCCACTTCAGCTATTTTGCTTATTCTTACCACCCCCCACCCCCCACCTTGCAACCATGTTTGTTCTTTGTATTAATGTCTGTTTTGGTTATTTGTTCATTTGTTTTTTAGATTCCATATGTAAATGAAATCATATGGTATTTCTTTGTCTGACTTATTTTACTTAGCATGATGCCCTCTGGGTCTATCCATATTGTCAAAAGTGGCAAGATCTCATTCTTTTTTTATGGCTGAGTAATAGTCCATTGTGTATATATACCACCCCTTTTTTATCCATTCATCTGTGGGTAGACACTTACAGAAGTAAGAGTATGTTTAGTTTTATAAGAAGTTACTAGGGGTGCCTGGGTAGCTCATTCAATTAAGCATCTGACTCTTAATTTTGGTTCAGACATTGGACTCTGTGTTGACAGCACAGAGCCTGCTTGGGATTGTCTCTCCCTGCCTCTTACCTGTGCGTGTTCTCTCTCTCTCTCTCTCTCTCTCTCTCTCTCAAAAATAAATAAATAAACATTAAAAAAAATTATTTTAAGTTACCAAACTGTTTTCCAAAGTAATTGTACCATTTTTCATTCCCATGAGCAGTGATTGAGAGGTTTTGGGGTTTTTTTTTTCCTCCATATTTTGGCCAGCATTTGATTTTCTTAGTGTTCTGGGTTTGGACCATTCAAAAAGGTGTGTAATGGTGTGTCTTGTTTTATTTGCAACTCCCTAGTTGCATATAATGTTGAGCATCTTTTCATATGCCTGTTTACCTTTTGTATATTCATTTTCTTATTATTGACTTTTAAGAGTTCTTTGTATATGTTGGATAACAAGGATATCAGACATGTCTTCAGCAAATGTTTTCTCCCAGTCTGTGGCTTGTTTTTCTTTCCTTTAATGGTGTCCTTCATGGAGCAGAAGTTTTTTATTTTAGTAAAGTCCAACTGATCAGTTATTTCTTTCATAAATCATGCCTTTGGCATTATATATCCTTCATTTTTAAGGATGAGTTTACTGGATATAGAATTCTTGGGTGACATCCTTTTTGTCTCACTACTTCAAATATGTCACCTTCCTGCCTTTTGGTCCATGGTTCCTGAGGAGGAGTCAGCTTTTAATGTCATTGAGGATCCCTTGCTGCTTTCAGGATTTTCGCTTTCTGATCTCTCCATATCCTTACTAGTACTTATTATTACACATCTTGTTTGTTACAGTCAGCCTAGATACTCTAAGTGCTATTTCATTGTGGTATTGATATGCATTTCTCTGATGGCTAAAGAGGTAGAGCATCTTTGGTCATTTGTGTCTCCTTTGGAGAAATATCTATTCAGATCCTTTCCCCATTTTTTAATTGGGTTATTTGTGCTTTTATTATAGAGCTGCAAGAATTCTTTATATATTCTAAACCCAAGTCCCTTTTCAGATACAGAATCTGCAAATGTTTTCTGTCTCTTCATTTTATGATTATGTCATTTGCAGTACAACAAATTTTAATTTTGATGAAGTCCAGCTTACCTTTTTTATTTTCCTTTGGTTACTTGTGCTTTTGGTGTTCTATCTAATCAAAGATACAACGTTGCCTAAATAAAGGTCATTTTACTTCTTTAGAAGATTTACTCCTATGTTTTCTCCTAAGCATTTTATAGTTTTAGCTCTTACATTTGGGTTTTTGATCCATTTAAGGTTAGTTTTTATTTATGATGTGAGGTAGAGGTTCCACTTGATTCTTTTGCATGTGGCTATCCAGTTGTCTCAGTACCATATGATGAAAAGACTTGTTTTTCCCCACTGAATTGTTTTGGCTTCTTTGTTGAAATCAATTTACTGTACATGGAGATTCTATTTCCAGACTCTGAATATTATTCTATTGGTCTGCTTGTCTGTTTATATGCCAGAACCATACCATCTTGGCTACTGTACCATTGTGATAAGCTTTCAAATTGGGAACTGAGAGTCCTCCACGTTTTTCATTCTTTTCTAAGATTGTTTTGGCAATTCTGGGTCCCTTTTATTTCCATATAAATTTTTTAAGATCTGCTGGTCAATTTCTTTAAAGAAGCCAGCTGGAATTTTGGTAGGAGTTGCATTGAGTCTGTAGACCAGTTTAGAGGTATTGCCATATTAACAATATTAAGACATGGGATGTTGTGGGGCGCCTGGGTGGCTCAGTCGGTTGAGCTTCTGACTTCGGCTCAGGTCATGATCTCACAATTAGTGAGTTCGAGCCCATGTCAGGCTCTGTGCTGACAGCTCAGAGCCTGGAGCCTGGTTCAGATTCTGTCTCTGTCTTTCTCTGTCCCTCCCCTGCTTGCTCTCTCTCTCTCTCTCCCCCTCCCTCCCTCCCTCCCTCCGTCCCTCTCTCAAAAATAAACATTAAAAAAAAAAGTTAAAAAAAGACATGGGATGTTGTGTTAGTTTCCTAGGGCTGCTGTAACAAATGACCATGAACTGTACAACAGAAATTTATTCTCTTATACTTATGGAGCCCAGAAGTCCAAAAGGTGTTGACAGGGTCACTCTGCAGATTCTAGGGGAGAATTTGATCCTTCCCTGTTTTAGCTTCTGGTGGCTGTAGGCATTCCATGGCTTAAGACTGCATCACCCCAGTCTCTGCTTCTATGGTCACATTGCCTCCTCTTCTCTTTCAAAACTCCTCTGCCTGTCTCTGAGGACACATGTGATTGCATTGGATTAACACAGAGTAGGCTCATTTTAGGTGCATAGAACAGTATGTGGATAACTTCATGTGTGTATATTGTTTAGATAGTTTATAATCACATGGGTAGACATATAAATTTGGGGTCTATAGCTGTAGTCCTGGCACAAATAAAAGTACTCGTGGCTATAAAAATCTTTGGAACTGGGAAGATACTGCTCAAAGGGTATAAAGTTGTTATATAAGATGAGTAGGTCTGGAGACCTAATATATACCATGATGACTATAGTTGTAATAATACTGTTTTGAATAGTGGAAATTTGCTAAGAGAGTAGATTTTAGGGGCTCACATCACACACACAAAAAATGGTAACTCTGAGGAGAAGGTATCTTAATTAGCTTGACTGTAGTAATTGTTTCACTGTATATGTGTATTAAATTATCATGTTATATTCTTTTATATATATAATTTTATGTATAGTTTTATTAAAAATAAATCTTTATTTACATATATTGGCATGTAATAGGAATTTACAAGATTTTCTATATATAATTTATTTTGAAAGCTGTGGACACCTATCTGGTTTGTAGATATTACAGGTGTGTGTGCTGCCCCAGGCACTTGTGCCTGTGTGCCAGAGGAGATGCCAGTGTTTATTCAGTACCAACTGTGTGCAACACTGGTCTCAATATTGACATGTTAACAAGCTTAACAATTACTAATTCTCACAGTCTCTTAATCAGGTACTGAGGCACAGAAAGGTGAAATAACTTGTTCAAGGTCACAGAGGTGGAAAGTGCCCATAGTAAAACTGGAGACTGACACTAGGGTCTGCCATCACTGTGTGCCACAATGTCTTCTTTATGAGACCCCAGAAAAATGGTTGTATTAGGACAGTTCCAGAATTTGATATCCTTAAAGTTTTTAGTCTGTCTGCTTTGTAGGAAAAGGACATAGTATAGTAATTGCTGATTAAATGAAGTTATCAGCTTATTTTTACATTGTTGGCACTGAAAAATCCCGTTGATAAAAATGATAGCTACTCAAGCCTTATTGCTGAGATATTTAGGACCCATGTAGGCAAAGTAAATACACAGTATAAATTTTGAAAAACAAGAAAAGTTAATGCTGAAATTAATCCAAAAAACTCAGAACTGCCAAAGTATGAAGGTTCATTAAAAACTGCAAGTCTATTTTTAAAGTGGCACTTAGGTCTGCTCCACTGGAACCCAAGGACGGGCTTTAATATTTTATCAGGATTGTAACATCTTTCCAGATAAAGAATGAACCAATCTAGAATGGCTGCCCTTGGTTCCATTCTTTCTAGGTGAGCAGGTTTTTATGGAGGGCCTTGTTTGGAATTATTTCCCCTTTGCAATACAATACTCTAGGCCCTCAAACATCAAACACCATAGCTGCTTCTGAGAGACCACCTTTCTCTTCTCTTTCCTCAATACTGAAGGAGTTTCTCAGGGCACAGATTAAGTTCTCTCATCATTGTGTGTCAATTAAATGCAAACCAACACCTTGCTCTGTTTGCCTCCAGAGGGCTGCATGGTCATGAGGATTGCCCACCTACATCATCTGTCTCAGGGCCAATATCCAGTTTGTTTGGGGGCAGGTTTTTCTCCTTGAGGTGAAAACAGGGTTTTGTTTCACCTGATAGCAAAGTGTATGTGATTTTAAATTAAACTTTATAGCATTAGAATTATTGAGATTCTACCGATTTGGATTTCAGAATTTTATATAAAACCTTAAGAAATCAAGTGTTCTTCTTTATCTGGAATATTGTCCCCAATTCAGCAGTCAGCTGCTGAATGGGGCCAGGTTTTCAGGTGGCTTGCTGTGCAAACATTTTATGCATATGTGGAATGCAAAGGAAGATTAATTCAGTTTGGATGAAGAGGAAACTGAAGAAGCCATTGAACCCTGGGGAGTGTTTATTATTTATAACAACCACTCTACTGTGAGGCCTGTACTTTACATGTGAGTAGGCCTGGGGGCCACCTGGGAGCAAGCAGGGGAGGGGGGGGGTTGACAGTGCTGACAGACGGGTCACTGTGGGACCAGGCCAGGCCCTGCTTGAGGGTGCAGAGAAGGCTCTCCCTGTGTTTCCTTCCTCCTTCCAGTGGGTCTGTGGAAGGATTACGGGGGAAGGGGGTTCTGGCTTCTGCCCTCACACATAGGCTTTGGGGAGTGTAAACAGAAGATTCCCACAGCTAAGGTGCTGTAGGGTCCCTGCTGGGTGGAGGGCGGGGTTAAGGCCACTTCTCAGTGTTTTGTAATTTAGGTTGGTGGCTTTCTGGGGAGGGAGGGAAGGACAGAAGAAGAGGCAGTATGCAGTCAGGCAATTCTACAAATAGGATTTGAGCAGCATTAAAACTGTGAACCTATGTGTGGGAACAGTAATTACAGTGCTGTTAGTGGTGGTATTATAATGAACACGAAGGATAAGTCGCCTGGGTATCTAGCACCTGGCATTATCTTTTGTTTTGTTTTTTATTTTAGAGAGAGAGTGCATGAGTAGGGAAGGAGGTGGGCAGGGGGAAGAGAGGGAGAACCTCAAGCAGGCTCCACACTGAGTGTGGAGCCTGATGTAGGGCTTGATCCCACGACCCTGGGATCATGACCTGAGCCGAAATCAAGAGTCTGATGTTCAACTGACTGAGCCACCCAGGTGCCCCTAGCATCTGGCATTTTCTGTAACTAGCCCCTCAGCAGCCCAGCAAAGGAGGTATTTTAGACCCAGTTTTTGATAGAAGCTGGGACTTGCCCAGAGTTGGGCTGCTTTGGAGGTCCTGCAGCCTTGCAGTGAGTACAAGGAAAGGGCACTGGGTCACCTTAGCTGTGAAGACAGTGTTGGCAATGTCTTGGGTCATTTAGGGTTGTCTACATGGGTCAGAAAGGTTCTGATGCTTCAAAGTTTGCACAGAATCCTTGGCCCTCTCTATTTACCATGGCAGGAGGAAGATGGCCTTTCTCTGAACTCCTTCCTTACCCTATGCTGTTGTAGCTGACCTTGTTAATATGTAGACAGCGGGGTTTCAAGAGAAGTCAGATGCTTGGAGGCTCAGAGGTTCTGATTATGGGGCTTCAGCCTTCTCTTAAGGGAATTGACCCCAATCCAGTCTATTTCAGTGTTCATTTTGATAACTTGTATTAAGTACCTACCAGACACCAAAAGGCAGAGTTCACACTGTATGGTCAAATATTGAAAACCAGTGTGAAGGGATTGTGCAGGAGCAGGCTGATGTGCTCCACCACCCCATCGTGTGTGAGCCTGCAGCACCCTATCCCTGCCCAGCACTGTGGCCATCTACTTGGCCAGCCACAGGTAGATGAGCCAAGGAAGATGACCATCTGCTGGGGACACCCTGTATGTTGTTTACTGTCTACACCAGGTCCACATCCAGAGGAAGCTTGGATGAACTAAGAGAACTCAGAAATCAAATTTTGATGTAAATCATTTTGTGGGGAAAATAAAAATATGCCTTGTAGCATTTTTACAAGAGGTAAGTCTCTGTGATCAGGAAATCAGCAGCAGTAGATACTCAAACCGGGGATAGCAGACCTGCTCTTTTTGGGGGGTCATCAGCTCTGCTGGAATGAGATCTTTTCAGGATGTCATAAGGCAAGAGCACACGTGGGGTGGAGGTACTCCACAGGGTTTGTCTTGTTCTCTTAGAAGATGAAAACCCAAAGTTGCCTTAACTAGCAATCATAGCAGTCACCCCACTTAGAGGACCAGTGATGAGGGAAAGCCACACTGACCTGCCTGCTCTTTACTCCTGTTGTGGATGGTGACACGTTTATCTTTGTTGATACTGTAGCGTTGGGATGAGCCAGAGCTCACTCAAGTGCAGGCCAGTCACCAGTGTCTCGAGTCAGGGTGTCTTTCACTCAGATAACCCCAGCCCCTGATCCCATGGTAGAGCCCCCTCCCTAAGGAATGTGGTAAGAAAAGACCTCAAGATAAGGGAAGACAACCTGGCTATGTGCAAATGTGACATCCCTCATGACCCTGTAACATGAGACCACACAATCAGACTGTGTGTCTATACGTTACCCATTATGGGAGACAAGTAGAAAATGCATAAAAGCCTACACCACGTGGCGTTTGAGGCTTAGTTTTTTTGGGTACAAACCCTCTGAGCCCATGTTGGCATGAATAAAGTTGCTTCCTGGAAAGAAAAGCCTTGGTGTCAGAACTCTGTGTGAGAATCCTGCTTCATCTCTTGGGGGCTCGTCTGGGATTTGGAGACGTTGTGTTTCCACCTCCTTTGCCACCGGGGTATGACCTTGGAGCACCAGGAGAAGCAACCTCGCCTGGTGCCAGCAGGCCACTTGATACATAGGAGACCAGCCCCTCTCAGCACACCAGGGTGAGGACCCTGTGTGTGCCCAGTGGAACCCGTGAGGCCCAGGAATCAGCTCAGGGAGTGCCACCCATCAGAACCTTGGTTTGTTTTGGTAGACCTGCCCCAAAGAGGCAGAAGGGGGGCCCGATCACCTCCCAGAGTTGCCCAAATAGTTCCATAATGAATAAGGAACAAAACTGCAACTCTAAGGCACTGGGTGGCAGGTTGGAGTCACTGTGTGACTGTGTGTGGGGACTTCTCTCTCATTCATTTCCTGGGTCAATGACTATGATAACTAGAGCCAACTGTCTCTGGTTATTCTACCTCAGAATGGGGACTTTAAGGAACATTCCCAAGCATCTGCCAAAATTCCCTTTTTTTTTTTTTAGGGGAAATTCCCTCTTTTCTCTGGACTGACATGGACTGCCTAATTCTACTAGTGGAAAACAAAACAAAACAAAAAACAAAACAAAACAAAACAACCCTGGAGTCTGCTCCTGTGTCTGAGCTGACAAGATTTAAAACTGGGAATTCTCTTTCTCTACCTTCTGCTAGCACCTCAGGTCTTCTGCCTTCCCTTTCTCCCTCCTTTTCTGTACCACCTGGGGTGAGGCCTGCATAACTGGCTCCTCAATGCCTCCAGCCATGTGGATATCCATTTTTGGCATATAATGGGCTAAGTTTAGTAAAATGGTTCCTGTGTATCCCAGTAAAAGCCCTTCATATATCATCATCCCTCATATGGCATTCCTCATATTCCATTCCTCTGCTAAACAAGAACAACACAAATGTGGAGGATTTTGAAGCTGGCATCAAGGGTATTGCCACCATTTTCCCAGCCTTTGAATCAAAGGAGGAGGAATTTTAATCTTAAACCAGTGTACTTTTAAAATCCATTTATTTTAACCTTAGTCCATCCTGACCACACATAAAATTTCCTTCTATAAATTTCCCTTCACAAACCTTCTACAACTTTCCTTTGCTTTCAGGTTTTGACCTAAGCCCTTTTTCTCCAAACAACCAGTCTCAGGAGAAAACTACTTTCTTTTACCTTGAACAAAAAACATATTTCCATTTCTTATATCTTTCTTACACATCTACTTTTCTACATGCAGAGTTGCTTTCCTTATTTCCATCAGTCTTTTTTTTTTTTTTTTTAAGGTCCAACTGACTTTTATTTTTTTTTTTATATATGAAATTTATTGACAAATTGGTTTCCATACAACACCCAGTGCTCATCCCAAAAGGTGCCCTCCTCAATACCCATCACCCACCCTCCCCTCCCTCCCACCCCCCATCAACCCTCAGTTTGTTCTCAGTTTTTAACAGTCTCTTAACTACATTTAGTAGAATTTTAACTCTTAGAAACCTTAGTCTCCAGTGAAAACTAAGTAGAAACCAATTGTGAACTGTTACATCAGAATTCCTTAGATGGCAAACCTATGAATCTATTAAGCACAAAGCATGTTTTCCAACAGATCCAAATACCCTTAATTTCTCTGCAACAAGTCAAAAGCACAAACCTATATCTAGTAATTAGTGCTTTAACCTTTTATCTCATTAGATATCCAATGAATTCAATCCCAATTTATCATGCAAGCCAAACTTTAATGTTTTAGGTTACAAAAGACTGAAAGCTATCTTAACAATTACCTGTGAAAACTATGAGACAAAGTTAACCATTACTGTAAGTCATCCTTTTGCTAACAAACTGAAACAGAGATAACATGAGCTTATTTGACCTTCAGCAAACCTAAGTAGAATAAAAGTTTTTTCTGCTTAATGTTGATAAACAGGTCTGTCTCAAACCAACAAACTTAAATTAGCTTAAGCACTGAATATATTTTACTTGGGTCCACTTAAGACAATTGGAGCTCTGGGGCGCCTGGGTGGCGCAGTCGGTTAAGCGTCTGACTTCAGCCAGGTCATGATCTCACGGTCCATGGGTTCGAGCCCCGCATCGGGCTCTGGGCTGATGGCCCAGAGCCTGGAGCCTGTTTCCGATTCTGTGTCTCCCTCTCTCTCTGCCCCTCCCCCGTTCATGCTCTGTCTCGCTCTGTCCCAAAAATAAATAAAAAACGTTGAAAAAAAAAATTAAAAAAAAAAAAAGACAATTGGAGCTCAGTTTTTTGGGTACAAACACTCTGAGCCTGTGTCGGCATGAATAAAGTTGCTTCCTGGAAAGAAAAGCCTTGGTGTCATGAGTCTACGAGAATCCTGCTATAATCCAGGGCAAGTCTCTGCATGTGGCAGTGTGCTGGCTTTGTGGACCTCACCATGGGGGTGAGTAGAGGGCAGGTTCCCAGGGATGGAGGGTGGGAAGGGAAAGTACCCAGCAAAATTGGAAGTGGCACCTGAGTGGCTCAGTCACTTAAGCATTCGACTTCGGCTCAGGTCATGATCTTGTGGTTCATGAGTTCAAGCCCCATATCCCAAGCTTGGGACTCTCTCTCTGCCTCTTTCTCTCTGCTCCTCCCCAATATGCATGCACTCTCCCTTTATTACTCTGTCCATGAATGAATGAATGAATGAATGAATGAATGAATGGAAGTGTTTGATTCCAATCTGGAGCTCTTTTTTATGGAGGCCTGTGAAATACCACTCTGCTGAAAACTGGGTAGTGCCTCCTGAGATAACCACATCTTTCCTGCTGTCACTGTCCCTTCCTCCCCTGCCCCACTCCCTTTGCAACAGTCCAGGGCTCTTACCTCAGATGGCACCTCCACCTCGAGGCTTCCCTGTCACTCCCACAGAGGGTGGCCCTGCCTGACTGCCACACTGACATGCAGCTGGGGCCTGATTACATTTCCATTCTTGTTCCAAGCATGGCTTTATAGAGAGGTTAATGTTTTTTTGGTTTTTACTTTTTAATGAACTTATCCTTATTTTTTCCCACATACTCCATCAGCTCTGTCAGAAACCCATCCACATTGTTTTCTAGATGGTCACAGGCACACAGGACCTATGGGTTCCTTCTGTTGTTGGTTTGTGTGGGTTGTCCTCTGGCACAGCCCCAGGGCTGCCCTCCCAGAATGGTTTCCACCACTTGAATGGGACCCAGATCCTAGATCCCGCATCTCCCTCTTTCTTGGTTAATCCCTCATTTTGCTGAAGTACATGTCTGGTAGCTTCCAGATGAGGCTGAAAGTGATCTTCACTTGGGATGTCAGGACCTGGTTTCATGAGGGCTCTTAGTCTTGCTGCCAACAGCCCACGCTAATTCTACTGCCTGGTTCTGTGAGTACTCTTGCTTCTCTGGATGCTGTGAGGATTTGTTTGTTTGCTTGTTCAGAAGTTTCATAAGGTGGTGTGGGTGGTTTTATTTACTAGGTGTGGGTGGTTTTATTATTTTTTTAAGTTTATTAATTTTGAGAGGGAGAGAGAGCAAGTGAAGGAGGAGCAGGAAGAGAGGGAGAGAGACAGAATTCCAAATAGGCTCCATACTGTCAGCATACAGCCCAATGTGGGGCTTAAACTCACGAACCATGAGATGATGATCTGAGCCAAAACCAAGAGTTGGATACTTAACTGACTGAGCCAGGTGTGGATATTTTTTATTTGTTGTCCCATGTGAGAGGACTTTGCCATCTGTCTACTTGGAAAACTCCTATATTAATGTCCACTGACTGATGAATGGATAAAGAATGTGTGTGTGTGTGCGCGCGTGTAATGGAATAGTACTTGGTGATCAAAAAGAATGAAATCTTGCCATTTGCAACAACGTGGATGGAGCTGGAGTATATTATGCTAAGCGAAATAAGTCAGTGAAAGACAAATACCATATGATTTCACTCATGTGGAATCTTTAAAAATAAAGTTTGTTTATTTATTTTGAGAGAGAGCAATCAGGGTGGGGCAGAGAGATTGAGAATCCCAAGTAAGCCCCACACTGCCAGAATGGAGCCCAATGAGGGACTCAGACCCACAAACCATGAGACCATGACCTGAGCCGAAACCAAAAGCTGGACACTTAACTGACTGAGCCAGCCAGGCACCCCACTCATATGTGGAATTTAAGAAACAAAACAGATGAACATATGGGAGGTGGGGGGAGGGGAGGAGAAGAGAGAGAGGAAAACAAACCACAAGAGGCTCTTGACAATAGAGAACAAACTGAGGGTTGATGGAGGGATATGGATGGGGCAATGGGCTAGATGGATGGTGGATACTAAGGAGGGTGCTTGTTATGATGAGCACTAGGTGTTATATGTAAGTGATGAATCACTGAATTCTACTCCAGAAACCAATATTGCACTATACAGTAGTAGTAGAATTTACTAAGAATTTACTTAGAATTAACTAAGTAGAATTTAAACAGAAATTTGAAAGAAAAAAAAAAAGGAAAAGTCTTGTATTATTCCAATAATCCCCCTTCCCTTCAACTGGTTCCCTTTCCTGGACTTTTAGAGGATGCCTGGAGCTTTGGGATTGTTATTTTGTTGTTGTTGCTAAGGAAAGAGAAAATCTAGATAACAGTACCATAGAACAATTTCAGAAAGTAAGCCAGATAAGCCATCAAATTGTGAATTATTTTTCTTTGTGAAAACTTTATTTTTAATTTTAATTATAAAAAATACATAATATAAAAGTTACCCAATTAATCATTTTTAAATGTACAGTTCAGTATTCACATTGTTGTGTAACAGATCTCAATAACTTTTTCATCTTGTGACACAAACTCTATACCCACAGAACAGCTCCTTCCTCCCCCCGGCCCCTGGCAACCACCACTGTTTCCATGATTTGACTAAACATCTATGCAAGTGGAATCACACAGTATTTGTCCTTTTGTGACTGGCATAAACCGAACACCCGCAGGGTTCAGCTGTGTTGTAGTATGTGACAGGGTTTCTTTCTTTTTAAGGCTGAATAACATTCCACTGTGTGGATATACCACAGTTTCTTTACTCATTTGTTGATGGACATTTGGGTTGCTTCTACCTCTTGGCGATTGTGAATAATGATGCAGTGAACATGGGTGTGCAAATATCTCTGAGATCTTGCTTTCAATTCCTTTGGCTATATACATGGAAGTAGAATTGCTGGATCATATAGTTTCTATTTTTAGATTTTTGAGGACCCTTCATATGATTTTCCATAGTGGCTGCATCATTTTTCACCAACAGTGCTGTGTATTGTTCCAGTTTTTCCACGTTTTCACCAACACCTGTTTTCTGTTTTGTTTTTTATAGTGGCCATCCTAATGCGTGTAAGAATGATGAGAGGTGTTGAGCACCTTTTTTATATGTTTGGCCATTTGTCAGCCATTTTATATCTTCTTTGGAGAAATGTCTCTCCAAATCCATTGCCCATTTTTTAAATGGGATCACCTGTCTTTTGTTATTGAGTTGTAGGGGTTCTTGATATGTTCGGGTTATTAACCTTTTATCAGATATGGTTAACAATTATTTTGTCCCAGTCAGTACATAGATTGCCTTTTCACTCTTTTTTTCTTTGATGTGTAGAAGTTCTTAAATTTGATATAATACCATTTGCCTGTTTTTGCTTTTGTTGCCTGTGCTTTAGTATCATATGTAAGAAACTGTTACCAAATCTAACATCATGAAACTTTTCCTCTGTGTTTTCTTTTAAAAGTTTTATAGGTTTAGATTTTAATTTAGAACTTGAATCCATTGTGAGTTAGTTTTTTGTGTATGGTATGAGGTAAGGGTCAAACTTCATTCTTTATTCTTTCTTCAATTTTGCAACACTATTTATTTATATATTTTTCAATGTTTATTTTTAAGGGGGGGAGGGGCAGAGAGAGAGGGAGACAGAGGATCTGAAATGGACTCTGCTGACAGCAGACAGCCTGATGTGGAACTCAGACTCATGAACCATGAGATCATGACCTGAGCGGAAGTCAGGCGCTTAACCCACCGTGCCACCCAGGCACCCTGCAACAGAATTTATTGAAGAGACTGTCTTTTCCTCATCATGTAATCTTATCTCATTTAGACACACTTTAAATCTACTTTTCTTAAAAAAATTTTTTTAATGTTTATTTGTGAGAGACAGAGAGAGACAGAGCATGAGCATGGGAGGGGCAGATAGAGGAGGAGACACAGAATCAGAAGCAGGCTCCAGGCTCTGAGCTCCAGCACAGAGCCCGACGCGGGGCTCGAACTCACAAACCGCGAGATCATGACCGGATCATGACCAAAGTCGGATGCTTAACCAACTGAGCCACCCAGGCACCCCGTCATTTAGATACACTTCATGGAAGATTTCCTTGTTTGTAGTTTCCAGTCTTGCTATTGAATTTTTTTGTTGCAACTGTAATATGTCAATGTCCAAGAAACCTCCCTTGATGTCTTAATCATACCTTTGTTTAATAGTCTATTGTCTGTGATGACTTTAATGATTTTCCTTTCTCTCTCTGTGGATATTAGTTTTTCTTTGTGGGGTGGGGCAGGACAGTGCCTGTGTGTATGTCTTGGGTCTCCCCTTCTGCATGTACCACCTCCCAAATCACTACCTCCACATTCCAGCAAATGGGGTGTGTGTGTGAACATCAGAATTTTGAAGCCCCTTTTCATGCTTCCCCACTATTTCTGAGACTTTCCATAATTCTGTGATGTTTACAGTGTCTAGTTTTGTCACTCAAGCCCTTTTCTGAGACTCCTGAATGCAGAGGAAGCCATGGAGGTCTACATGGCTCCTCTGTACTGGTGGACTAGACCTGTACCCAGGGCATGCTTTCCAGGTGAAGGAAGCCTTGGAGTTCTTCCAAGCCTTCCTGGCCAGTATAGCGAACTATTTTACCACTGAGGTTTGTTATGTGGTATTCCAGAAGCTACAGAAAGACCCTTCCCACATCCTGGGAAGTGTCCATAGGGCATACATGAGTAGAGGCAGTGCCTCCTTTTTCCCTTTATTTTGAAAACATGGCTGGACATTGCTTTGGGTGGGGGTTAGGAAATGTGTTAGCATATCTTTTTTTGCCTGACTTGTAGTACTGCTGACCTGAATTACCTCTCTTGCCTGTATCTGCATGGCTGGTAGATGAAATATCTGCTCTCTTGGGTGCAGTGTCTTAGATTCACATGATGAGGGAAAGGAGAGGAAAGGAGTGTTTCTGAATTGCCAGGAATTCAACTGTGTATTGAGCAAAACTAGGTATAACCTAGGCGATGTGGGGTTGAGTGTTTGGGTCCTTGCCCTGTGTTAACCCTTTCATGGAGGTATGTAGGCAGACAAGTACGTTCTGTCAAGAAGAGGGCTGGCTTCTCATTGCTCCTGGGAGGGCCCTCTGGAGCCCTTTAACCTCCAGCTCCCACACCTGAGTTCTGCCCAGTTCTGGAATCATGGGGTAGGAGTTCCTGCAGGTATGTTCCACCTCTGGCAGGTCCAGTGTGATATGGGAACATGTGAGGGTTTGCTGACCTTGATTTTCTTGATTCCTCTTTGACAGTGCAGGTATTGGGAAGGCTTTTCAGCTTACCTGCCCCACTGGGAATGCCCCCCTCTCCTGGGTGAATGCCCTAGAGTGTGCTCCCCACTCTTCCCCTTCTTGGCCCACCCCAGCCTAGACCTGACCTGTCCTGGGAAGGTCTGGGATGCAGCAACTCTGATATTAAGTGGGTCTATAATGCTGGTGACCTTCCCTTTAAAATAGCTAAATTACAGCATCATGTATTGCTCTGGGCTCATTATAGAATGTCCAGCATAAAAATGTAAAACCCAAAACATTTCGGGCATTTGAAGCATTTGACAAAATGCACTACAGACCTGCACTGAGGTCAGCTCTGGGATTGGAGGAAGCCCTTCCTCAGTTCCTGTCTGCCTTGTGGCCCAGAGGGCAGGTGGGGTGTGGAGCTTGGGAGGACTATGCCAGTCACACCCTCCTGGTGTTGGGTCATTGGATGGCAGCCTGGTGGCCTGAGGATTTGGCCTGTTTCCCATTTACATTTTCTTGATTTTCCTCCCACCCCCAAGGTCTTGCTTTGCACTCACTGATTGTGTACCCTGTTACTGATGGGTGTCCCCTCTCAGGAAAACATGTAGCCTCTCAGAAGAGGTTCTCTAGAGACTTTATCATAACCTGGCGTGTGGGGGAGACCCTAGGAGGAGTTCTGGGTACTCTGGGCCTGCCTCCCTGTAGACAGAGTGGCTGTTCTACTTAACTGAAATGTGCTTCTGGCACTCAGCCTCTTATGAAGAGGCTAAATCTGTTTTCAGAACCTGAATCTGTTTGCATTTTACCGAGGTCAGGTTTCCTTTGCAGTTTTGCCTCATAGACTCATTTTGGGTACACTGGATGTTCTGCTGTGAGCCAATGAAAACAGGGGCCTGAGGGGGATGCTGTACTAGGTCCTGTGGGAGCAGGGGCTGTTCAAAGAGTTAGTGCTGCTCTCTTCAAAACCAGGCCCTGCTGGCCTGTCCCTTTTGTGGTCTGTTTAGTCAGATGGGAAGTTCCTTCTGTTTTCTAGAAATCCCAGCCAGGCCTCAAAAATGTGATTCTGTGGTCCCAGAGGAAATGAGGTAGGAGCATCCTAGGCCTCCAGAGACAGCCCCAGACTTGGTGGAGCCTGGTGACATTTGAAGATGAACTGTGAACGCAGCTCTTGTGGGTGATGAAGAAGGAGCTGCTACTCTTCTTTCTAAGTCTTGTTGCTTCTCTGGTGTCTGTAGTCTCAGTACTTATTTCTTTGCACCTCTCCTTATTTCAGCAAGGCTTTGGGTTGTGGTAGGCTGTGGACCCCCTTTCACCAGGGGAGACTCGCCACCAGTGGGCCCTCTGCATATAGACTGCACCTTCATGGACAGCCAGGGTGCCTCAGGCCCCAGTTTGAAACTGTGTAGAAAGGGAAAGCTACATCTCAACAGGGACCTTAAGTCCCTGTGGCAACAAAAATAACATGTGGTGGAGGGAGTGTGTGGCCCCCCAGGATGGTGTTGATGCAGGACTTGCCTAAGGCTGGGAGAGGAAGATGGTTCTTCTCTTCTTGCTCAGCCCTTGGGAAAACAGCCAAGCCCGCCTTCTCCAGGGACACTCCTGCACCAACCAAGGGCACACTCTGCAGGACATGGTTTGGTTTGCCCCTTCAGGACTCATGAAGAGTCCTCCTGGGGTGTTGAGGGCCGGAGGAAGGTTTTGTAAGAAAAAACCCTGGAGATGCCCCGCATCTCTAAGACAATCCTTAGAGGGGCACCTGGGTGGCTCAGTCAGTTAAGCGTCTGACTTTGGCTCAGGTCATGATTTCACCGTTCATGGGTTTGAGCCCCACTTCAGGCTCTGTGCTGACAGCTCAGAGCCTGGAGCCTGCTTCAGATTCTGTGTCCCCCTCTCTCTCTCTGCCCCTCCCCCGCTCATGCTCGCTTTCTCTTTGCCTCTGTCTCTCTGTGTCTCAAAAATAAATAAACATTAAAAAAAAATTTTAAATGAAGAAGGCATGGAAAGATCTTTCAGATATCCTATATTTTTTAAAAGTTGAAAAATAGGGGTGCCTGGGTGGCTCAGTTGTTGGTTGAATGTCTGACTCAGCTGAGATCATGATCCCAGGGTCGTGGGACCAAGCCCTGAGTAGGCCTCTGAGCTAAGCCTGGAGCCTGCATGAGATATTCTGTCTCTCTCTCTCTCTTTCTCTCCCATTTGTCCCTCTCCCCCACTTATGCACACTTTCTCTTTCTTCAAAATTAAAAAAAAAAAGTTGCAAAATAACACGTATGGTGTTACACTTACATAAAAACATGCATATCTATGTGTGTTATCTATTTATATAGGTCTGTGTGTTCATCTACCTCGTAGACTTGGGAATAATTTGAAAGCCTACACTCTAAGCAGTGCTTACCTCTGGGAGTGGAGTTTGGCTTTTGTTTTGCTTTGTTTTGTTTTTGTTTATATACTTTTAATTGCTTGAATTGGTTACAACTAAAAGTAAAATAGAAAAACTGGAGGATTTTTCACAATAGGTGTGTTCATGATTTGCGAAGGCATGGCCAGGTGGTGGTGAATGGGGGCTGGGAGGATAGTTAGTAGTCAAGGCAACAGGGAGAGCATGCGGTGGGGGGAACATCTGCCTGGGGAAGTGTGGGTGTGTGGTAGGTTCTGCAGTCAGGGTCTTCTAGTCACTGCTCACCCTCCTCACCCTGATTCCTTGACTCTCACATACTGAATTTTGCCACTTGTCTTTCTTACCATTATGTTCTCCTGTCCATTTACTTCTGGCTTATCAAAAATAAGCATTGGCAAATATCAGTAGTTGTATGCAGCTCACCACAGGTGTCTGTTGTCTGCAAAAGGACAGAGCTCCCAGCTTAGGTGGGGGACTGACCTCGGATGAGAAGTGTGACAGATGTTGAGTTAGTAATGGTATTTAGTTTTCTGATTTATCCTTGATGTTTTTACATGTATATCTATGTTACTCCATGTTGTTTCTGCAGTCAAAACTGTCCGGGATGGGGCAGGTGTTCAGAGCTCCACCTATCCATGCCCTTTCATCACTTCCCCAAGCTTCTTTCTAGGAATGCACGCATAATTTGATGAGTGGATAGAACAGGCCTGTTATCCTTTCACTCCTGCATCACACCTGAGGCTGAGATGCTGGCAGTCTTTATACCTGATCAGCAGGTGTTTAATCAGGAGCTCAGGGAAGGCAGTTCACCTTATAAGATCATAATGGAGATTCTATTCAAAGTCAGTTTTTTTACGTCACTGATTTTACTGTTTCCCTGAGTAAGACGATACTCTTGGTGGAGGGAGGAGGGGATTGATATGAACAGATTTCAATCCTTCATACAGGTTTTGTGCTGATGCAGACCTCCCTACCCCTCGTGGATGATGCATGGGCAAATACCATTGACATTAAAAATCATATCTTTATAGAATTGGCATTTATTGTGCTGTTTCTTTTTTTTTTTAATTTTTTTTAACGTTTATTTATTTTTGAGACAGAGAGAGACAGAGCATGAATGGGGGAGGGTCAGAGAGAGAGGAAGACACAGAATCTGAAACAGGCTCCAGGCTCTGAGCAGTCAGCACAGAGCCTGACGCGGGGCTTGAACTCACGGACCGCGAGATCATGACCTGAGCTGAAGTCGGACGCTTAACCGACTGAGCCACCCAGGCGCCCCGTGTGCTGTTTCTTATTAGTAAGAGATGTTACTTTATTGTTTCGTGTTTATGAATTGTTTGATGATTAATGAGCTTGATCAGTTTTCCATGTTTGTTTACTTATCACATCTCCTCTTTTCAGAATTGTCCACAGTCCTGTGTCTGTATAATATACTGACCAGCGTGAAGTCGCCATTGTTGTTGGTCAGAAAACTCCAGTGTTGGCAATATCATATGGTTCATCCTAGTATCTTTAGGACCTCTGTTTTACACGGCTTAGCAACATCTTTCTAGTTATAAAGTGTTTCACTTTTTATAGAATTTTTTGAGAAATATAAAAATGTTGAGAATAGAAAATGGAAATGTAGAATATCATAAAATCATCTGTTACCATTTTGGTGTATTTTTTTTTTTTTTACTATATTTCCCCCCAAGAATTGCAGAAGTCTCTTGATAGATTTGTTCTAGACATAAGTGAATTTTGTATGTGAACTGACCAGTACGTATGTCAGCTATTATTATTATAAAGTTTTTATCCTGGCTTGGTATTTTATCAACTGCACTTCCTATGCTGTTTAATATTTTTCAGAAATGTGTTTTTTAAGCCTGTTGGCTATTCTGCCATATAATTGTTCTGTAACTTAGCAATCTATTTTCTTTTGTTGGACATTTTGTTTTCTTTTACGTTTTTGTCTGTCCTGAAGTACAAGGAATTTCTGTAAGATATTGTGTATGTGAAATAACTAGGTCAGATAATACAATTATTTAAAAATTTCTTGGTATACAAAGTATATTTCAGAAGGCATTTAATTGTCACTTTCTCCAGAAATATGTGAGAGGCCCCTTTGATGATAGCCTCAGTTAGCATTGGGGTTTTTATTCTTGATATTTGACAGTGGCAAAGAGTATCTTTGTTTTAATTTGAACATTTTATATGGTTATTATCCATATACTTTTTCTTTTGTGATTAACATCCTCTGTATATTTTATTGGAGTTTCCATTTTTTATTGTAAATAATTTTATTTAGTAAAATTTAGTAACATTTTTACTTTATAAAGTATTTATAACTAAATACCAGTAAGGAAAAAAATACCATACTTATATATATAGAGAGAGAAAAATTAGAATGTATGTTTGTCAAAATATTAGTAATGATATTTTTAGGTGGTGAAATTTTGGATGATTTTAAGTTCTCTATATCTATCTCTTTTTCCTGATTATTCTATAATAGATATTTTCTTACAGAACAAAGAAATTCTGGTTCTTTTGAACAAGGACTGGCTCCCCATTCACATGTTTCTGACCTCTCCTGTAGAGGTCTCACAGGAGCACCCTGGATGCCACCATACCAGGCTCATTGGAGCAGTGAAAAAATGTGGCATGTGGCAATAAGAGTGTACTCTTGTTTCTCTTTTCCCCCTGGCATGTCCAGCCTGCTATGGGATGGGTGAAGAAGAAGAGAACCACTATGTTTCACAGCTCAAAGAAGTCTACAGCAGCTGTGACACCACAGGGACAGGCTTTCTGGACCGGGAAGAGCTGACCCAGCTCTGCCTTAAGCTTCATCTGGAAAAGGAGCTGCCCATCCTTCTGCAAACACTTCTTGGAAATGACCACTTTGCCAGGGTGGGTATTTGACTTCATTCTCATGAGGAAAAGCACAGAATACTATAGTTAGCTGTAGGCATTTGAGAAATATCAGTTGACTAAAGAGACAGACCAAAGGAGAGTTACTAGGAACTGGAAAGCTGCTTTTCCTTCTGCTGAACTTCTACATTGTAGCAAGAGTTTCCTTAAGATTACTTTTTTTTTAATGTTTATTAATTTTTGAGAGAAAGCATGAGTAGGGGAGGGGCCGAGAGAGAGGGGGACAGGGGATGAGAAGTAGGCTCTGCACTGACAGCTGTGAGCCCCATGTGGGGCTCAGACCCATGAACCATGAGATCATGACCTGAGTCAAAGTTGGACGCTCAACTGACTTAGCCACCCGGGTTCCCCTAAGATTATTTTTTTAAAGCATAGTAACTTCCAGAGGTTTGGTTTGGTTTTTCCAGAAAGGTGTTTGAGTGATTTATTGGGGGAGGGGGATGGGATGGAAGGTTGGTATGGGTAAATGGTATGTGGTTCACAAACAAACACAAGGATCTGTGGGCAGCTGACATACTGTCATTGAGAGAAAGGCAACTTCAAACTATCTTGAAGGCAGACTGTCTAGTAAAATTACACAGCTTGAAATTCATTATAGCAGATGAACAAAGCAACTGCACACCACTGTTGCAAAACAAAACATAGATACGTATGTTGAGAGGTGTCCTGTGATTTCATCTAGGCCAGATCGAAAGTATGAACTCAAGTTGTTTTTGCTAGGAAATTCAAGGTCATCTAGAATGGTGATCTAGAATCTAGACTACAATTTGCTTTACTGACAGAAACACTGAAAAGTACCTCCTACTTTGTCCCTACTTCTTAAATGTGTCCAGATGTTAATGTTTTAGTGTTAAAAACAGTGCCTGTTATCTCGTTGGTCATCTTTGAAGGAAGAACATTTTTTCCAGACAAATCAATGAAACCATTTTTATTTTGAGTGATAAAAAATAAATCCAGCCTGCAGATTTTCCTGAATGGGCTCTTGGACAAAAACAAATGCAGAAAAACAAGAAAAAAATCCCTCACTGCCAGCATAGGGAGAGAGTCCAGACGAAATGTACCTCTTGTTACTTCCCCAAAGCACCCACTGCCCCATATTGCCAATGCCTGCCAGTAGGATACTGTTACTCCCTCTTGGGGAGCTCTGGCTCAATTAATCTGACCACACTCTCTGTCTCTCTTCATTCTATTCCTGATTTTTTTTTTTGATTTTTTTTTTTTAATTTTTTTTCAACGTTTATTTATTTTTGGGACAGAGAGAGACAGAGCATGAACGGGGGAGGGGCAGAGAGAGAGGGAGACACAGAATCGGAAACAGGCTCCAGGCTCTGAGCCATCAGCCCAGAGCCTGACGCGGGGCTCGAACTCACGGACCGCGAGATCGTGACCTGGCTGAAGTCGGACGCTTAACCGACTGCACCACCCAGGCGCCCCGAATTCCTGATTTTTTTTATGGACTTAAGAATCAGGTGTAATTGTGATAATGTTCTAGCCCCTCTTGATATCACCTGGAATTGTATTTGGGAGCAAAAGGCACATTTGTGAAAATCACTCTGGTTATTCAAGCAGTATAAACAGATGATCTGAGTTTCTTGATTATTTTTGGCAGTTTGGAAAATTAAAAGCCAAAAGAAGAAGTTCACATTCAGATGACAGATTCTGATGATTGAACAATCACATCATTCCAGAGCTTTCCCCCACTTTATCCTTTGTATGTGCAGAAATGGTACAAGATTTAGAAACATCAAATTATGATAGGGAAAAAAAAGTATTAGTATTGGAGCATCAGTTAAGAGAAAAATCAACTTGGGTTGTTTGAGATTTCTGGTTTCTCCCACATCATCTGTATCCTGGAAGAGAGTTCCTATGAGCTATAACTCCTTCCAGGAGGCTGGATGTTTTTCCTCACACTTTTATGGGGAGGTATGTTAGAAGGAGACACAGACACTCACAGGCATTGACAGGAGCCTGACCTTTTCTGATTAACATCGTCTCTTAATAAAGCTCTGTGTGTGTGTTCATCCATCTTTCTGTTTGTCCCAACTCCTCTCTCTTATGGTGAAGATTTCTGCTGCCCTTAGTGCTCTTGAGTCTCATCGGAAGTTGTCCCTCCTTCCCTCTCTAACATTTCAAGAGTAGTGTCCACACCAGCCGATGCCTCTAGGGGCCCTGCATTTGTCTCCCTCCACCCCACCCCACACTGTGTACCACCTCCTCTGTGATTGTATAGTCATGGTGGATTATTTCTGCTTTCAGAGCTTTTACTGCTCCTCTGCTTCATCCCACACATAGGGCATAGCTCACACAGCCAGCATTTAGGTGGATTCTGTAGAGGTTTTAGAGGAAGCTGGTGTCAAGCCAGAAATGTCCAGATTGTTGTCAACCACTTACCACGATAGAAACCAAATGGTGAAGATTTCAGGATATTTCAAAGAAAATCAAGATAAATCCTTTATCCACAGGAATTGATTGGCTTTTTAGTTCAAATATCACATATCCAGTTTCCTTGTAGTAACTAATATATGACATCTTGTAAATGTTAGTCATTGATACAGTAATCCAGTTATAAAAATGAATAACAATATTATAAACAACATTAATTTTAATTAACAAGGTAATCTTTTAATGCACTGAGGTTATGCTCATTTTTAATTCCTATTTCCTGTGAAGGAAACATTATCAAGGTCTGGTTTCAAGCCAGAAATTAATCTGATCTGATTCCCTTGGAGTGTGGGGAATTTCCATGTGCATTTTATGTTAGATTCTCTTTTTTCTTTGTTAGTAGTGAGGACCTTACATTGAATATTTTAAACTTGTGCAGAAAGAGAATTTTACTCACAAAAAAATAATTATTTTTTTAATTGAAATATAGTTGACATACAGTGTTAAATTAGTTTTAGTTGTACAACATAGAGATTGGACAAGTCTATATGTTATCTCATGCTCACCACAAGTGTAGCTGCCATCTGCTACCATACAACGTCATTACAGTATCGTTGATTATATTCCCTATGCTGTTCCTTTTATCCTCGTGACTTATTCATTCCTTAACTGGAAGCTTATATCTCCCACTTCCTTGCATTCATTTTGCCAGTACTCCCACTACCCTCCCCTCTGGCAACCATGTTTTCTGTATTTATGGGTCTGTTTTTGCCTTTTTGTTTGTTCATTCATTTGTTTTATTTTTAGATTCTATTTTTTAGACCCCAAGTGAAATCAGATGGCATTTGCTTTCTGTTGACTTACTTCACTTAACATAATACCCTCTGGGTCCATCCATGTTGTCACAGATGGCAAGATCTCATCCTTTCTTATGACTGAGCAGTATTCCTTTTTTATTATCTATACCACATTTTCCTTATCCATCCATCTATTGATGGACACTTGGGCTGCTTCCATATCTTTGCTACGTTTATTGCAATAAACATAGGGGTGCATATACTTAGAAAAACAATTCTTGACATTGTATTACTGAAAATAATTTTAAAGTTGAAAGTGATTCTTGATCACACTGTCCAGCCTCTTCATTGTGACGAGTGAGTCTGAGATTATATGGAGATGATGGTATGTCCTATTCTGTGAAGCACCTTAGTGCCATGGGGTTGCTCTTCCCACTTTATTGAAGGAAAAAGACACAGAAACATATAAGCACAGTTAGAATAGTATCAGATAAAATGGCAATACACTTGGCAATCAGATCTCACTACTATTTGATCGTTAGAAGAAAGTCATCTGATGAGTGTTATCAAAGACACAAAAGAAATCAGAGATTAGATCAAGCAAAATTGTCATTTCATTCTACTTCCATGTATTCAACAAGTATTTCTGAGCACTTAATATGTGCTAGGCAACATGCAGAAGCTTGGGATGTGATAATGACAAATACAATGTCTATCTTCATATGAAGTGACATATGCAAGATATTCATTCTAGCAGTAATTCAAATAGCAAAATATTAGAAACAGCCTTTTTAATATGAGATTGATTAAGATAGATCCATATGATGGAATTTATGTAGTCCTAAAAAAAAAGTATGAACAGGCTTCAAACATTCTGGTAGTGGCAGGTTAGCAAACTCAGGCCAGCCTTCCTGTATGGGCTACTAAAAAATGCTGAACAAAATCATAAAAACAAATATCTTGAATTTTTTTTTTTCAACGTTTATTTATTTTTGGGACAGAGAGAGACAGAGCATGAATGGGGGAGGGGCAGAGAGAGAGGGAGACACAGAATCGGAAACAGGCTCCAGGCTCTGAGCCATCAGCCCAGAGCCCGACGCGGGGCTCGAACTCACAGACTGCGAGATCGTGACCTGGCTGAAGTCGGACGCTTAACCGACTGCGCCACCCAGGCGCCCCAAAACAAATATCTTGAAAATGGTAAAGAGCAAGCAAGTCATGAGCCTGGGTGGCTCAGTTGGTTAAGTGTCCAATTCTAGATTTTGGCCCAGGTCATGATTTCGCGGTTCATGAGTTTGAGCCCCACAACAGGCTCCACGCTGGCAGTGTGGATCCTGCTTGGGATTCTCTCTCTCTGTCCCTCCCAGATCTCTCTTTCTCTCTCTCTCTCAAAATAAATAAACTATAAAAAAAAAGAGAGCAAATAAGTCAGTGAGGAATTACCTAAAAATCTCTAATAAGTCATATACTGAAAGATGTTAAGCTCATCACACAAAACCCCATTAGTGTTGAGAAACTGTGAAATTGATGTGGCCTTTGGGACCTCAGAGGACCAGGGAGATATGTCAAAACCCAGGTTCACCCAAGGTAGAGAATCTGATAAACCAGCCCCCAATTTAAGGGAGGATCTGAATCAGCCATTGTGTCTTTTGCTGTCTGGACTTGTAGTCCCCTCAGTGGTCTAGATAACCTCACTTATCTGAAGGTGGTCCTGTCCAGGTGGTGCCCTCAGGCATCTGGCAATAGCAAATAAAAGACCTCTCTTGACAAAGTGCCATCATTCAAGATCTGTAATTATTCCTAAGTAATAGTCAAATACAACCAGCATATAATCAAGGATAGCCAACACACAAATAAGGCAGGATGAGCAAGAACCAGGGGAATAATAGGCAACAGAAGCAGGTGCACAGCATGTGAGGTACTGGAATTACTGCGAACAAAATATCACACAACTGTGGTTACTGTGTGAGAAGAGATTTTTTTTTTAAAAGCTTGAAAATACCTATAGGAAAGAGGGAACTCTAAAAAATGATATAACAAATCTGAACAAAGAACCAAATACAATTTTTAGAACCAAAAAGTGTGATCACAGGCCAAAATTAAAACCAATGTAGATTAGACACAGCTGAGGAGAGCATTCATTAACTGGAATCAAGAATATAGCATGAAGATAGAAACAGAAGAGAAGGTAAAGGTAGAGTGAGAAGGTCCTACCTTCCAACATCCCTTTATTTGGAATCCCAGGAGAGAGGAGTGAATGAGGTGGGGCATAATGTGAACATATAATAGCTAAAAAAACAAATTTCCAGAACAGGTTTGGGATTCCCCAAATCCACTGAATTCCAAGTCGCATAAATGCAAAGAAATCCACACCTAGCCATATTATTGTAAAACTGAAAGTAAACAGAGAAATCATCATAAAAGCAGCCAGAGATGGGTATACAGGATCTCTGTATTTTTTCCTATAACTGCGTGTGAATGTATAATTCTCTCAAAATGAAAAGTTTAATAATTTTTTTTGAAAAGAAGTCTGGGAAAAATAGATGTATCTTGAAAATGAGCCATAGTTAGATTGACAGCTGCCTTCTGAAAGATAACAGCGGAAGCTGGAAACCAGTGGAAAGGTATCTCCAGTGTGCTAGTAGAAATCAACTGGCAACCTGAGTTCCATACTCAGCGAGGTCCTTTAAGAGTAAAGGTGAAAGAACGCATCAGTGAAAAGACGAATTCTGCTCAGTTAGGAAAAGATACAGAGGCAAACATATCCCATAAACTATTTGCCAGAAGTAGCATCACATGCTAGAGACAAAAATAAACAAATGCACAAATAATCCAATGTCAGGTCATAATAACACATGTATCCTCAGCAGACAGCTGCATTTAGTGCTCAGCAGCAGCAACAGAGTTTTGCTCATTCAAGTTCTGTGCCAGACTTGGGAAGCATGGTTGCACCTATAGCCCCAAACCTGCTTTTTCAACATTTACTGGTGACCTCTTGACCTACCTAATCTCATCTGTTGATTTCTTTCTGTGTGACTTTTATTAAATCATCCATAGAGAAAAGAGCACATATCAGAAGTATATACTCAATGAATATCCCATGCTGAGTGCACCTGGGTAACCAGCATCCTGAATCCCTCCTCATGTCCCTTGCAGTCCCTCTTTGACTAAGGCTACCAGCTGTCCTGATGCTAGCACCATGGATTTGCTTTGTCTGTTTCTGAACTTTATATAATGGAAATACACAGTACATGCTCAGTACATGCTCTCTGGGTTTTTTTACTCAGTATCATATCTCTGTCAGTGTTTTTTTTTTCCATCATCATATTTCATTGTCTGACTATATCATAATTTATTTACCCATTCTATTTATGGATATCTGGGTCATTTCTGCTATTCTTTTAATAAATTTTTTTTCTACTTAAAAAAAGTTTACTGAAAGTGAAGTAAAAACATTTCAGACAATCAAACTAAAAAGAGCTTATTAGCACCAGCATACTTAAGAAAAATGAAATTCTAAAGGATGTACCTCAAATAGATGGAAAATTATCCTAAACAGAAGGTCAGAAACACAAAAATAAATGAAAAACAAAGCAGTAAATATTTGTATAATTCTTAATGAACATTGATTATATAAAGCAAAAATAATATTTTGTGGGAGGTTAAAATAGAGTGAATTAAAATATATAACAATTGATAACAAAGGCATGAAAGTCAGGAGTGTAGTAAATGAAATTAAATTGTTACATAGGTTTTGTATTGCCGTGGAATAGGGTAAAAGTATTGACTAACAGTAAACTTTGATAAGCTGGGGATGCACATTGTAATTTTTAGAATGAAGGAAAAGAGAATGGAAATAGAGTGCATAACCTGTAACTTAGTAAAGGAAAAATGAAGTCCTAAAAAAAAGGTCAGTAAATCCAAAGAGAGGAAACAAGGGAGAAAACACAAGCAGAAGCAGATTGAAAGCACACTGTAGAATAGTAGATTTAAATCCAACTATATCAGTAATTATGTTAAATGTAAATAGACTAAGTAGTTAAAAGATAAAGCTTTCACAAACATCAGAAATATAAGGATATAAAAAACTAATATTATTAAAATTTGATGGAAAGGTATAGCATGTAAATACTAATCAGAAGAAAGCTAGTCTTTATGGTAAATAACATTTCCGAACTAAAGAGGGTTAGCATTTTATAGTGATAAAAGATTCAGTTCACCAAGAAGATTCAAATGCATATTCTATGACCCCACAATCCCATTCTTTGGCATATACACTAGAGAAACTCCTAAGGACAAATGTGCAATAATGTTTAAAGCAGTTTTGGTTTTTTTTTGTAAATAATCAGACACTGGAAACAATGGGAATATCCATCAGCAGGAGAATAGTTAGTAAATACACAGTTAAACAATGGAATGCTATATAGCAGCAAAAAAGAATTATGCATGGCAGCTTGAACGAGTATTACAGAAGTAATACTGAGTTTTAAGAAGCAGGGGATAAAAGAATATATGCATATAATTCCATTTAGATCAAATTTGAAAGGAAGCAAAACTAAGCCATATTGCTCAGGGATGCATACAAATGTATAAAAGCAAAGATGTTATTACTATAAAAGTCAGAGTAGGGGGGCGGGTGATTTAATCAAAAGGAGCCATGGTGGAGGCCCCTCTGGGATGCTGGCAATATTCCATTTCTTGATGGGGTGGTGATAGCTTGAATATTTTCTTTATGTATATTAATGTTTTATGATCATCAGATACCCCTTTTTGGTTCAATTTTCTAATTATGTTGTTTGATGTACTTATTAAAATTTGTAATTGGGTTTTGTTGGTGATCAGTTTTTGGCTTGCTTTCCTTATTCTTCTATTTAAAAAAATTCTTAGGGGTGCCTGAGTGGCTCAGTCAGTTAAGCATCTGACTCTTGATCTTGGCTAGGGTCTTGATCTCAGGATTGTGAATTCAAGCCCCAAATTGGGTTCTGTGCTGGGTGTGGAGTCTACTTAAAAAAAATATTGAGGTGTGTGAGTAGCTCAGTTGGTTGAGTGTTCGAGTCTTGACTTGGCCTGAGGTCATGATCTCACAGTTCGTGATTGTTGAAGCCCCACATCAGCACAGAGCCCACTTGGGATTCTTTCTCTCTACCCCTCCTCCATTGGTGTGCACACACGGTCTCAAAATAAAATTTTTAAAAATCTTAAGTGAATATTAGAAAAAATGAAATGAATGCTCTCAGTGCTAAAGGCAGCAATATGTTCCATGTGAGAATATAAACAAAAGGCTAAGGTATTACATATGTGATCTGTTGAAAGTAACACTGACCTCTGTTTTCTTACATTTACCAGGTTAACTTTGAGGAATTTAAGGAAGGTTTTGTGGCAGTGTTGTCATCAAATGCTGGTGCTGGCCCCTCGGATGAAGACAGTAGTTCCTTGGAATCTAGTAAGAGGACTTTCTCTACTCACCTTAAGTTTTTTTCATTATTTATCTGTTACCTTCAGGAGTGTGGTATTCAGACTGAAGGATATTGGTAGGTCTGAGAATTAAATCCTAACTCCACTGTCTGACTGCCAAGCTGTGTGGACTGGGATGAGACATTGGATTTTTTTCTTCTTTTGTTTCCTTATTTGTCCATAGTGTTGGAAAGGAAAAGCTCTATTGCTTTCCTTTACACATAGCACCTCTGAATACTTCTGGCACTTCTGGTCACCAAATGTGTGGTAGTTTGTCCCACACCAGGCAATTCCCCAGCACCATCTAAGTGTCCTACATTGCAACTCAACCCTGACATTACCTCCCTGGAGATAGCCTTAGTCCTATAAGATGGCCCCCACTTCAGATGCCAGTCACAAGTCCAGCTTGTTGCCTCTCTTTCTGATTGGTTGTAAGTCAGAGACTCCCACAGCCCCTTCCTTGGGTTCAATTCATTTGCAAGAGCAGCTCATAGAAATCAGAGCAACAGGTTACTTACTAAATCACTACTTTATTATAAAAGGATAGAACTTGGGAACAGCCAGATGGAAGAGGGAGGGGCATAGGGAAAGGTGTGGGGAAAGGATGGAGAGCTCATGCCCTCTCACCACACACCACTCTACCCCAGTCTCTGTGTGTTCACTCCAAAAGCTCTCTGAACCCCGTCCTGTTGAGTTTTTATGCAGGCTTCATTACATAGGCATGATTGATCAAACCACTGGCTATTTATGACTGAATGCAACCTCCAGCCCCTCCCACTTCCCTGGGGGTCAGGTGTGGGGCTGAAAGTTCTAACCCTCTAATCACATGGTTGGGTGTCCAGGCAACCAGCCCCCATTCTGAAGGGCATTCTAGGAGTCACCTCATTAACATAAACTCAGGTTTGGTTGCCAGGGATGGGGTGAAGACCAAATATATATTTATTATAAATCACAGTATCACAGGTGTCAAATAATACTGCGTGCTGTCCTTACAGCATGAAGTGTTGACAAGATAAAGTAGAACTTTATATCTTCAACTGTGGAGCAGTTGAAGTTTCAAGATTTGAAAGCTCAGTGCAGACATAAGGTATATCTAGACCACTGAGGTTGGCAGAACAGATAGGATGCCACCAGCCTTGGGAAGATCTGACCAGGGTGGGAGCCATTACATGACCAGCAGTCATTTGCAGATGTATCTTATGTCAGGCAGTAGTGTTGTGCTGTGCTGACATGCCTGTCATGGGAATGGGGCTGGAGGGACAAAGATAGAATTTCCAAATGGAAGGGACATCCTGAGGAGGAATGCCCCCTGGCTTTGGTAATGGTCAGGAGGTGGAGGGAGGGTTTGGAAAGAGGTCCACTCAGGGGCATGTAGGTTGTGGGTTGAAGGTCAGAAGATGATGGTGGACATTCTCAGTGCCTGTTCCATTGGACTTCAGGCTATGAATGACAGCCACTTGATGTGCTTCAGACCCATCTTGGCTACCTGTGGTGAGTATTGGGCAGTGAGTGAAATAGGGCATGGGGCAATGTGTTTGAGGTTGGAGGTATGGTATTGATGAGATCGAGGAGGGAGCTCTTTTCCTTCTGGTCCGCAGCAGGCTCCTCCCACAGTGGACCCTTGGTCTAGAGCAGGTGCATGACCAGATAACAGGGATAATAGTGGGAGAGCTTGGGGCAGGGGAATGGGGAGTGGAAAGGATGATACCTCACATCAGTTGTCTTCAGTGTGCCAGGCTCACAGAATCCTGTGGCATTATCATACCATTATTCAGATGAGGAACTGAGGGCTGATGTGTGAAGGGATTTGTCCAAGATCCCACATAGATCTTGGAACTGTGGCCAAGATTTGAGTTCCGGTTTTCCTGTTGTAAGCACTGGGCCCTTGTATACACAGTGTAGCCAGAACCCGCTCCTTCAGCTGGCTGCTAAAGGCTACACGGCACCTGGGTATAGTGTAGAGAACCCTGCATGACCCCTGGGGCATTCACTGGTCACTTTGTCTGACACTGTTCTTCTGAAAGAGGTGAAGAATGCCACAGGCCTTTACTAACACAAGATTTGGGAATGTGGCATGTGATCGTGGGTAGGAATGGAAGGGCGACGCCCAGGGTCCCTGACACTATATATGCTCCTCCCATGCTAGAGAATGTGTGGAGCTTCTAAACTTAAAACTAGATCTCTGGCATGCACTCAGTTTCTCCAAAGAGTTAAGAAAGTATTCTAGGACTTGTAGTTTTCCCCCCCTCTTCTTTCAATTCTTTTGTTTTCTTTGCCTTTTTCTTTTCTTTCAGATCTCAAAGCTGTCCTCAATTAAATGGTCATATGTGTGGCCTGAGACTCCTTCCCTTCATGGCAGATCAAGGGTACATCAGAGCCCCTCTGATTTTTCGGCACTTGGTTTCCCAACTGTGCCCCAGCTTCCCATTTCCTGCCTGATACGACTTTCCTTCTTCTTATACCCCCTCAAGGTGGAAGGAGGATTCTTCTCCCACCCACATCAGCCAGCCCACAGCCTCTCTGTAACCAGGAACGATGCTCATATGCAAGAGCCCGAATTCACTGACTTTCACTTACCCTTTTGGCAGCTCTCCGGTGGGAGCCTTTCTCCATATTTGTAGTTTGCCCCTTCTGAACACTGCTGGGTTGCTCCCTCTTTTTTTCTCTCTGCTGGCTTGGAAACTTTGCCCTCCTCTTCAGTACATCACATGCCTGTTGTCCCAGGCTGATTGGTATAATTTATGATTACCTTCAAGTGTCCCAGTGAGGTGAGACATGCTATAGTCACCCTGCATATTGTCAGCTGTCTTAAATGTCATGCTGTCACTTCATAGTCTGCACATCCCACATGGAACTTGGCATCTTCCTCCCTAAAACTCCTCCCTCATCCCCAGTGTCTGTCTGTCACTGGCATCACTGTACTTTCAGTTGGCCAGGCTGGACCCAGCCCCTTCCTCTGATGTGGTCTCAAGGTCAGGAGTCAGGGGTCAAGGTCGGGGGGGATGGAAGAAAGGAATGATGTGGTACTTGACTTAAAGAAGCGTGACACCTTTCAGTGAAATTCTGTTTTCCTGGCCTGGAATTACTTCATTGGATCCTATGCTTTTCTTTCCAACTGGCCCATGCTGGCTGCTTCCCTCTGAACCTATGTCGTGTCCTGGCTGCTGCCCATGATACCCTCTCCAAGTCTGTTTCTTATTCACCCAAATTCCTCACAGAGTCCGTATCATTTCTTCTCTGCCTGAGAGGTCACATTGTGTACAAATGTGAACAGGTAAGGAGGGAAGAAAGAAATGCAAAGGGTTATTAGGGTTTAAGAGATTCTCATGAATCCCAGACTAAAACTCATGCCTGCCTTTGCCCCAGACTTCAGACCAGCAGAGTTTGAGCCTCCCTTGGCTGTGTGTGAGGTCCATGCCCACAGCTCCCTGACAGTCCTGTCCAGATGGGGTCCTGAAGTAACCAGGGTAGGAAGTGACCTTCTGGTCTCTAGAACAGTATGTTGCTGGAATATTGGAGGGTTTTTTTTCTTTGTATAAAAAGCTATTAGTATTAGTCTCTTATTATGTAAACAAAAAGTCTTTTTGTATTAGTAGTAGACTTTTACTACATAAAAGCAGTATGCTCAGAAAACTAAATAGCACGTAGAGTTTAGAGTAGAAAGTCCCCATCTCCCAGCCTGGGTTTCTCAGTTCCCTGCCTGAGGAATAGATTGACCACTGTTAACTGCTGTCTGTATTCTTCCAGACATTTTCTGTGTGCTTCTGTGAGAGCTACACTCTGTATCTTGAAATGTGTTCTGCAGTGTGCACAGACCCATCTGCTCCCTGTCCCCCCCCCCTCCACCAAACCTCATATTTTCTTTCCAGCTGCCTCACGTGCTGTCCCGCCAAAGTATGTGAGTGGCTCTAAATGGTATGGTCGCTGGAGCTGCCCTGAGCCTGAGCCATGTGGCTCTGCAACAGGAGCCAAATGTTTACCAGAACAGCAGGCGAGGGCCACTGGGAGAGGCCAGCTCCGCCGCTCTGCATCTCTGGAAAGTGTGGAGGTGGGTCCGAGTTCCTCCTTTCCCCACCCTAGGCCACCATCTCATTTAGTCATTGTGACATGACTATAAGAGGATGTGAGGGGCAGGTGGGCATTTCTGGGCATCTCAAGTTGCCAGAAACAAGGGTGCAGTTTGGGGAATGACATTTCATTCTAAAGTCTGGGGTGCCTGGGTGACCTAATTGGTTAAGTGACTGACTCTTGATTTTGGCTCAGGTCATGATCTCATGGTTCATGAGATCTAGCCCCATGTTGGGCTGCATGCTAGGTGTGGAGTTTGCTTGAGGTTCTCTCCTTGTCTCTCTCTCTCTGCCCCTCCCCCCCTCATTCTCTCTCTCTCTCAAAATAAATAAATAAACTTAAAAAAAAAAAAAAAGAATTGTTAAAGTGTCTCTGGGTCTGTCTGCAGGGAATTCTGGCCAGAGTGTACTTCTTCAGACATTAGGGCAGTGGAGAATTTGTGCTGAAATCACTTGTTTCTTTCCCTCTCCTGCTTATCACCACCAACTTTCCCCCCACCACTGTGAGAAGGCTGTTTTTTATGGTTTCATAAGAGTGAGAAAAGAAAGAAAGATGCCTTTCTGGTGCCCTTGTAAGGTTAGGAACTTGGAAGTACCAATAGGCCCATGGTCCCACCTGCCTTGAACACTTGGAATATACCAAGAATATACCACTTAGAATTTGGCAAACATGTGCTGAGACCTCCCAGGGCTCTGAGGGTTGATTCTATCCCCCCATGTCCCTAAATTGTTCACTGCTGCCGAGATACTGCAGAAGATGGTCTGCTGGAGCCTTACAGCCTTCATGTCAGGAAATATCCATGGGGCAGATCCATAACTTTCAAGTTAACTGTGGAGTCCTTAGACTTATTTTCAAGAATTCCAGAAGGTTCCTGGTTCCTACTCTCTGTGATGTCCATTTTGTCAGGTGGGGCTTTATGGGGACTTATCTTCAATAAGACCCTCACATTAATTTGATTACATGTTCAGCATTTGTTGAGGCAAGCATATCTATTTAAATCCTAGAGTTTCTTTGCTCAGGGACATGCTATGCCTGGGTAATACCAACAAATCCCAGGCATTCACTTTTTTATCGTTTTTAACTTTGGTCTGCAGGGATAGAGGTCTAAGGAGTCTGCTCTATCTCCATTATGCCGTTCTGCTTTTTAAAACCATCTTTGATCCCTGGAACTAGAACATGGAGGAATGCTGTTTTTAGGGTTGTCAGTTGGGCTGAATGCATTAGAAAAATGGGACATACCACCTGCTCCCAGATTCCACTCTCACTTCAGTGCTGGCTCTGAGGAGTGCTGAGTCTTGGCCAACTTGGCATTCCTTCCAGAATCAGATGTGGGATGCATAGCACCTGTCAGAAGCAGACTTTGACTTTGTAGTCAGCCAACTTGTCCACAAAAACAGATTTTTACCTGAGTCAAGTGTTTCTTTAATTTTTTTTTTTAAGACAGACAAAGCATGAGCGGGGGTGGGGCAGAGAGAGAGGGAGACAGAATCTGAAGCAGGCTCCAGGCTCTGAGCTGTCAGCACAGAGCCCGACGCGGGGCTCAAACTCACGAACTGTGAGATCATGACCTGAGCCAAAGTTGGACACTTAACCAACTGAGCCACCCAGGCGCCCCACAGTCAAGTGTTTCTTGATGGCCTGCCCCCTTCAGGGTACAGCTTGCAAAGGGCACTGAGGAGTCAGTGCTTGCTATGTATCATGCTGTCCCTGGAGCTCCTGGAGGGACAGGGAGAACTACTCTCCCTCCAACTGTTTGCTGAACTGATCTGGATGATAAGGGACAGGGTATAGAGAAGTGAAGACCATCAAGCTTGAGCAAGATAATGTCGTTCAGTGGAAGGTTGACCATACTCCCTGGCCATTCCTCTCCATGCTGGTGTCCAAAGCCAGCACCACAAGGAGGTGTTGGTTTGGGGAGCATTTTTCATTCCTGTTTGGGTACAAGTGCTTGATTATGTTTTTAGTGTTAACTACTGATGACTTGGTTTATGTTGAGGAGCCTCATGTGTCTCTGTGTCTACATTGTAGTGCTTGGTCTGTGAGAAGGACCTGTTCTGTGCCCGTGCCTCACGGCTTGGTGCAAAGGCCATCTGTAGGTGGGGGGTTTTGCCCGAGGAGCTGCATCTCACCAGCTGTTTGTCCTCTTCCTCAATCCCTACCTAGCTCCAAAATATATCCTTCTTTTCGTTTTTCTACAGAGTCTCAAGTCAGATGAAGAAGCTGAAAGTGCTAAAGAACCTCAGAATGAGTTGTTTGAAGCACAAGGTAAAGCCACAGACTCATGGTTGGTTCTCCCTATCTTTGATCAGTGCTTTGAAGTTCAAGGAGCTGGCTTGTTGGTCGGTGAGCCAGCCATGTGTAATTTCCTGGGAAGCATGCAGAGTGGGTGCTGTATCTGGTGGGCCCCTTCTCCAGAAGTGGTCCCAGCCAGGAGGTAGTCTCTTGGTGCTCAGCATCCCCTGAGGTCAGATCCTTGGACAGAGGCCCCTGGCCAAGGGAGCAGTATGGTTGGGCCACATCTCGCAATCTGTGAGGACCAGCATGACCCCAGGTGGCAGGCATGGCCTGAGGTCCCAGGCCTCTTGCACTCCCTTCTTAATGTGCCAGACCTGGGCACATCGTCTTCCTGGCTGTGTGCAAGCAGTCTTGGCAACCTCCAGTGGCTCTGTGTCTGTGCTCCAGATAAAATAGCAGATGTGGTCCTGGCCCTCAGGAGCCTTGCAGGGGCAACTGGAAGGCAAAAGCAGGGGTACATAAGATAGCAGTGTGCCCACATGTGCGTCTGGGGATGCTTTACACATACCTCCCACACAGAGGAGAAAGTGCAGAAACTTTACTTGGAGAGGGAGACCACAGTTGACCTTTTGAATTTCTGCCACAGTAAAAAATCAGCAGTTGGAACTGAGCATGATCTAGATTGTGATCCTCAAGGACGAGAGCCATTGTTCAGTGTTTAACTTAGTGGATGTCAGGGGAACTGACCTGAGCGCCCACCTCAGCTGTTGGACAAAGCACATAGATAAGGAAGAGCAGCCAAGTGATCACATCTTAACTGTCTTGGTTTCAATTCTAAATCTAGGGCAGGAAAGGAAGGTTGTGCACAGTGCAATTTTGGGTCTCTCTGCCTGCAGAGCAGGTTGGGTTCTTCCTAGCCTCGAACAGAAACCTTTTCACTGGGTTAGAATTGACAGTGTGCATGAAACTCACATCAGACTTCAGAGGATTTATTTATCTCCTTTGCCATTCCTGAGAAATAAACCCTAGTATCAGAGGTGCTTTTATGCTTTTACTTAGAAATTTCAGACACTTTATGCTGGAAGAGATCTCAAAAAAGGCATTTTCCAGGGTGCGTGAGTGGCTCAGTCGGTTAAACATCTGACTTCGGCTCAGGTCATGATCTCTCAGTTTGTGAGTTCAAGCCCTGCGTAGGGCTCTGTGCTGACAGCTCAGATCCTGGAGCCTGCTTCAAGATTCTATGTCTCCCTGTCTCTTTTCCCCTCCCCTCCCTCAAAAATAAACATTAAAAAAAATTTTTTAAGGCATTTTCCTCACCCCAACACAGTGTTGTTCATGAGCACACAGGCCTGGCTTTCCTCAGGAAAAGTGACTTTCTTATTCTTAGTTGGGCTATCAAAGTAATTAATGTCAAAGTAGCCCATTACCCAAGCTGCTGATGGGGAACTTCAGTCATGTGGAGTCTGAGCTGCCTCTCTGTGTCAGGCTGGGTGGCGTGGACTGACTGTGGAGGGAATGTCTGGCTTGAAGCATGGCTCATCCATGATGGCTTCTCACGGGCACCCCCAACGTCTGTCCATTCCACAAGTTGTTTCTCTGGCAAAGCTCAGAAACATTAGTTTCTGAAATTTATTTTTTAAAAACTAGGGTTTTTTTTTGTTTTATTTTGTTTTGTTTTTTGTAAATACAAATAATGCAGCCCTCTTTTATATGCTTCCAGTGGTCTGACTTTAGGAGGTTCCTTTGAGAAAAAGCTTTCCCCACATGGACCAGAGGTTCCTCCCACCCCACCTACATTTTATTATGAAAATTTGGAAACACAGAATGAAGATGAAAGAATCGTATTGTGAACAGCCATGTACTCATCACCTAGATTCCATCTTTGATGCTTCACTACTCAAGTGTGTCCACCTGCCCATCCATCTGATTTCAGAGTCAGTTGCCAGCATTGGTATATTTCCCCTAAGTGCTTCTACCTGGACATCAGGTTTACCTGTCACTCTTCCTGCTTCAGGCCAGCTGCCAGCTTGGGGTTCTGAGGTCTTCAGATGCCTCCAGAAGCCCTGCAGCCTCTCCCTGGACACCCCTGAGAGCCGGGTTCGTGGCATCTGGGAAAAGCTAGGTGTTGGCAGTAATGGCCACCTCAGCGAGCAGGAGCTGGCTGTGGTCTGCCAAAGCATCGGGCTCCAGGCACTGGAGAAGGAGGTGAGAGGGTCTGAGGCAGACCACACTCAAGGACAGGTTCTTTGTGGTGGTCAGGTTGCTGTTGCATCTGGAGAGTCCCTTCACCCTCCAGACACTGATGTGGTTGTACTACTTTGTGGTCTAAAGTCCTCTGGTAACTCCCAGTGCTTCTGCTGAGGTCTGCGCCCACACATGTCATGTATGGCCTGCCTCACCAGCTTCTGAGCACCTTCACTTATGACCCTTTCTCTGCTTGGAGTGCCCTTTCCCCTTCCTGCATTGCCTAGTTCTACCACCCAACCCAGATGTTATGCCCTCTGAGGCAGGCTGCACTCCCTTGTAGGGGCCAAGGGGAGGGGGGTGGGCAGTGGTGATATGATGGGGAAGTGCCTCCTTACTAAAGTTCCCCTTAGTCCTGCTGTCCTTGCTGTTCTCTGAATTGCTGGGGGCCCAGGACCCCCTCCATATGTATGTCTTCTTCCTGCCATCCAGCAAGTTACTCTGAATGGGTATTTATGGACTTAGGAAGTGCAGGTGGCACCCCTTCACAGCAGGGTGGAAACTGACCAGGTATGTAGATGTCACAAGACAGAGTCAGGGGGCATCAGGTGTGTCTTAGGTGAGTTTGGTAAGGACAAGCAGACTGCCCAGGGAAGGCCTGGGTGGTGGTGACTGGCATGCAGCTGCTTGTGGGTGGGGCCTCAGCACAGGTGTGGCGGCTTTTGTCTAGGAACTGGAGGACCTGTTTAACAAACTGGATCAAGATGGAGACGGCAGAGTGAGTCTTGAGGAATTCCAGCTTGGCCTATTCAATCATGGGCCCACTTCACTTCCAGAGTCTTCCACTCCCATCAAACCAAGCATGTCCTGGTCTCATCACCAGGTAAAATGGGATGATTAAGCTTTGAACCACAGCAGCAACTGCTGTCACTCTGGCCTTCATCATCTTCACAGACCTGGGAGTTGGTGGGAGTATGTACACATACATGTGTGAGTGGGAGGCCATGTGATTTAGATTCTAGAATCACACAGGTCTTCTGCTGATCTGGCATTGCCCCTCCCTAACTGTGTATCCCTGAATGAGTTACTTGCCTTCTCTGAGCTTCAGGCTCTTCATCTGTAAAATGGTGCCTACCTCATAGGGGTTTTATGAGGATTACATGGCAGTTCCTCGATTTTCTCCTCAAGAAGCCTATCCCAGTGTACCTTCCATTAGAAGAGCTTCTTCTCTCCTCCCCATTGTGGTGCAGTGAGAGCATTCTGTACCTTCCCTAGGAGTAGCTCTCCAGGTACTCCTTTCCTTGTACTCTCCCTGTGTTGTGTTCCTGAATTTTATCTCTCATTCAAATACCAGGTCTCTGCAGATGGAGAAGAGCAGATTTTAGGCGGTTATTTAAATTGTGATCTCATTTGCTGACCGTTGGCTTAGCATTTGGTTTTTCTCCATCCCAGGAGAGGAGAACCTCCCTCTTCCACCACAGGGCAAGGTTCTCTGGGGGAGTCTTGCCAATGCTTCTCTGCTGATATGGCTGATCCTGTAGTTTGTAGGTGGCGGTACAAGATGAGTAATGTTGTTTTCTGCTGCACTAGGTGTAATCTGAGAGTCCCATTTCTGAATCTAAACCTGATGAGAATGGAGAGAGAAGAAACTAGGAGTGTTAAAGGAAAGTGTCAGGCCATGTAACGTCAGAGGCCATGAAGTCCCACCAAGTCATGCTTGGAGCCAGTGGAGGGAGGGTGCCTCCTCTGTGGTGGAGCTGCCCTTGTTCCTGCGTCCCAATGAGGAAGCACAGCTGGACAGGACTCTGAGCCATGGGGCGCAGGAATGAAACCAGGCGGGACCCACCTCTAGTCAGATGCAGGTGCCCAAGGAACACCTGACTACCCAGGAAGTGCCCTGAGCTAACACAGCTGCAGGTGGAGGGTGTTGCATCCTGTGTGTGTGGACTCTTGCATGGCATGGTGGTGCTGGGCCCTCAAGTATGTGGCCCAGCACCCCCCCCCTCCTGCTACACCATGACGTGCCTGTCCCCAAGTTCACAGTCCTCACAAAGGAAGCAGGTGGGAGGGAGACAAAGGTGGTCCAGGTGCATTTGGCTATCTGAGCTTCTCCACTGTGGCCATGGCATGTTTCTGACCATTCTTGAGCTGTCTGTCCTCTCCCCTTTTGTAAATGGAGTCACATGCCTACTTTGTAGGGCTGTACCTAGCACAGCTTTAGTAAGCACCCAGTTCCTAAGTGTTTATGAAGAGATAGGGATATGGCTGAGAACAGATGAGAGCATATGGGCCTGTGAGTACCTGCTGAGGTAGTGAGTGCCAGGAGGGAGGTGCTGGGCTGGGAGGGGGTGTCAGAGCAGAGCCCTGGAAAGTGCCCAGCATGGAGCATTGGGGGGGAAGTGTTTCAGGCAATGAGAAAAGCCTGGAATGTTTGGGAATATCAGAGACTCCTTTGAGGGGAGTTGAGAGGAGGCCAACAAGGAAAGTGTTCCCTGGGGGCGGCGGGGGGGGGGGGGGTGGTGGAAGCCCCAGTGGCCAGAAGGAAGGGACTGTTTTTCCTCATTCTTATAGCCCCAGATAGCAAATGCTGGTTCTGAAGAGAATGCCAGCCTGGGGCAGAAAGCAGTCTTGCTTGATGGATTCTCATAGCCCTTAAGCCTAACAGGTCAGCTTTCTGGCCAAGAGATTTTTTTTCCCCTTCCTCTTAAAACTCTCCAATTCTGTCAGCTATGAGATGTGTTTCTGAGGCCTGCACAGATGGGTGACTTTGTTTGGGCCTCTTCTTTTAAGCCTGTCTTGGGTTTCTTTCCACAGGCTGGATTTCTGAGCATTGGCATGTGCCTTCTCTAGCTTTTTGAGGCCGGGTGCACACCAGTACTGATTTGGGAGAGAGAGGTTAAAACCCCTTCATGCCTCCCACTAAGAAGCTCTTGCTGACATGTGAGGCCACACGGGTGTTGGAATGTGTTCCTTGGACCAAGCCTCGGGTAGACAGTAGGAAAGCAGGCACCAGGGTCTTAGAGAAGGCAATAGGCTGGGTGTCCGGATCTCTGGGTTCAAATCCCCACTTTGAGGGGAGACTGCAGAGCCGTGCAGTCTTGGGCACACTGTGAGATGGTGCCGTGACTTTGTTTACTAGTCTGGGAGACAGAGCTAATGGTCACTGTGTGAGCTGTTCTTGACAGACCTCAATGAGACAGTGAAAGGTTGAGCACAGGCTACTGAAGTTGGAAAATACTAAAAATAAACAAGAGGCACTTCCACTTTCTCTACACACAGGTCCTGGAGGAGGGCAGCTGCCAGACTGCCACAACATCATCCCTGGTGTCCGTGTGCTCAGGCCTGCGCCTTTTGTGCAGTATTGATGATGGCACCGGCTTTGCCTTTCCTGAGCAGCTCATCACCCTGTGGGCCCAGGAGGGGATTCGGAACAGCAGAGAAATCTTGCAGGTCTGGAACTGGTCACTCACAGCCGCCCTGGAGGGAGCATGCAGGCAGCATGGGGCCAGCAGGGGACCTCAGGGCCCTTTGCTCTCAGAGGAGGCTGGACAGAGAATCCCACAGACACACAGGGCCTGCACTCTCTGGGGGAACCCCATGTAGGGAAGGCCTGTTAGAATCATTTTCCTCTTTATTTTTTTTGCCATTAAAATATAAGAAATTTTAACTTTAAGAGATAATAAATAAGCAGAGAAAACAAATCTGAAACAAATCCACTTGAAGGTAGGTTTCGGTATCTTAGACATTTCCCTCAGTACATTGTTAGCCTTGTAGATGTTTTGCTTACCTGGACAATGGCGGTCCATCCCAGACGAGGGGAGAAAATTTCCTACCTTGTGGTAGAGACGTCTTACTGGATGTCACTGTCCCAGTAGTCTGAGTGTTTCCATTTTGTGGAAGATGAGCTCCATAGTGAACCCAGATTCTGCCCAGAGCTGCTGCCTGGCTGGCCAAGCTCTTCTCCCCTCATGGCCCTTGCTTGCCCGGACCCCCTCCTCCACCGTGTTGGGTGTGGAGGTACACTGTCCTGCTGCCTCCTCCCGAGTTCCTGCATGCTCTTCGGGGGGTTGGCCCACAAGACTGTCTTCAGATGGGGTCAGGCCTCTTCTGGGGGCCAGTCCAACCTCCCCCAGGGACACAGGGCCAGACCTCTGGGGTTTGAAGGGAGCTTGCTCTGGGGCAGTCAAGCCAGTTGTGCACAGGGGCTGGACAAGGGTAAGAGAAGAATACTGGGGAAAAGTGTGTGTGTAAGCTGGACTGCTGATCTTCATTTCCAAATTTCACTTTGTGTTGTAAAAAAAAAAAAAAAAAAAAAATGTCAACTGGGGGAGCCTGGGTGGCTCATTTGGTTAAGCGTCCGACTTTGGCTCAGGTCATGATCTCATAGTTCGTGAGTTTGAGCCCCACATCGGGCTCTGTGCTGACAGCTCAGAGCCTGGAGCCTGCTTCAGATTCTGTGTCTCCCTCTCTTTCTGACCCCCGCCTGCTCGCACTCTGTCTCTCTCAAAAATAAACATTAAAAAAAATTTTGTTTAAGTGTCAACTGTACACAAAATCATAAAGTAATAAAGCCTGCCCCCTTTTGCTCCCATTCTGTAGGAGTAGCAACACCTCACGGCTCAGTGGGAGTTTTTGCAGAGCTTTTCCCCAGCACAGAAAAGAAATATATATTTGGATATTCCAGCTTTAAAATTTTTTTTTGCAAAATTGGTATACTGTATATCTTGTTAATTTGTTACCTTTTTCCTATCATTGGACATGTAGATTTTTTTTCTGTTCTAAATCTTGTTTAGATTATATATCCTCCTGTTCCTATGCTGGTATTTCTTGGTAGGCTAGATTTCTGAAGTTACACATTTTAACTCTTGGTAGGCTTTTTTATATTGCCTCTGAAAATGTCCTTATTAGCACAAACTAACAGTTCACAGAGGAGCCCAATGACAACGTTTAAGATAGTCCTCCTGACACTTTGGGCGAGGCCCTTTTGGGCCTAGCCATTGCTGAGTGTGGCCACCCAGCAGCCTGGGCAGAGCCTGGACAGTAAGGCCAGAACTGGGCACCTGGCCCTTGGGAGAGCTGGAGACTGAGCCCTAGTTACTAGATTGGCTCCCTGGGAGGGCAAAGAGCAAAGAGATTCACGGTTTTGAGATTCTCCCTGAAACTGTATTCCTGATTCCCTGTCATTTGGGGGTGGGCTGGCTGCCTTTAGAGCATGGTGAGTCTCAAATTTGCCTCTGACACTTCATAACTTACCCTTTTTATTGCTTTCCTGCTGTCAGAGAATATTTCCATTTCCTTAGCAATTTGTAATTTACTAGTTGCATTGAGGATTTGCTTCCATTTTGTTGAAGGGCAGAGGTGTTTACTGAACTCTCAGCACTTGGCACCAAACAAGGACCTGTGAAGTTTGTGACATTGTTTACTCTTCACTCAGTGTAGTTGTTTCTGTCTCACGTGACAGATGAGGTAACTGCCTGAGCCCACATAGCCAGGGCGGGAGCAGCAGCGAGTGGGGCAGGCCTTCTGGGTATCCTGGTATGTCAGGTCGGGCCCTTCCTGCCTGCGACGCTCTCAGAAACTGCTTACCTGTGATGCTGGTGGTGAAGACCACAGGCTGCTGGTCCTACCAAGACAACTAAGCACACCATGCCTGAAAAAGAAAGGCCTTTCTCTTGAGAAGGAAGCATCAGCTGGGTGAGCCCTTAGTGTGGATGTGCTGGCATCACATACCCAGCTTCTCAAAACCCCTGGCCATTTCAAGGAGCTTCTTATCCAAGCCCTTGAGAGTGCTCTAGGAGGAGGCCTGGGAATGGTTATTTGTCCTTCCTCAACAAATTACCACTAAATTACACCTTGAAACACAATGACTCTTCTTGTCTTGAGCAGTTTTTGTGGGTCCGGAATTTGGGAGCTATGTAGTGGGTGGCTCTAGCTCAGGGTCTCCCCTGAGGTTGATCAGATGTCAGCCAGTACTCAGTCTTGTGAATGACTGACTGGGGCTGGACTGCCGCTCCCAAGTTGGCAGATTGATACTTGCTGTAGCAGGAGGCCTCCATTCCTTGCACATGGCCCCTTCCTAGGGCTGCTTGAGCTTCCTCACAACTAGGCAGTGACTTCCTGGGAGTGCCATCTAAGAGAGAGTGAGGAGGAGGCTATGTGTCTTCCAAGCCCCAACCTTGGAAGTCATACACTGTCACTTCCTCAGTGTCCTGTGTGTGACACAGGTTGACCCTGTTGTGTGTGAGAGGGGAATACCTGGGTATGGGTGCCAGGAGGTGAGAGACACGGGGCTGTCTTGGAGGCTGGCTCACACCCTTGCCATGTGGTTTTTGATGACTCCTTTCTTCTTGGTCAGGAAGCTGCTGCTGTGACCTATCATGTCTGTGCCCTCTGTCTGGTGACATGATGGCTGGGACGTCTTTACTTGTGGAATAACAGCTTGAGCTTCCCAGTTATTCCATATGCTTTACCCTGATGTCACTTCTCTTCAGAAGCGCTCTGGGAAGTGGGGGAGCAGTGGAAAGCCTGGTCTCCATTTTATAGGTTAAAAAAGGGAGCATGCCTCATTTCCTTGTGTGACTGAGAATGCTGTGGCCCCTTCTCTCCAGTCCCTGACATGGTGCCTGCCTCTAGATGTGGGTGTAACTGTAATTTTTTGACATCATAGAAGGAGCAGGGGTCAAGAATACTCAACACTAAAAAAGCAAATGTAGCAAGTGTTAGTTGTTGTCAGTTGAGCAGAGGGGTATATGGGTATGGTTTATTATTATTATTATTGTGGTACAATACATTTAATGTAAACGGTTTTATTCTCTTATTTTCAAAATCTTGAGGGGAAGAATGCTCCACTCCACTAGGCCATGGCTCATCTCTCTGTTAGATCACTTTCCTACCAACAAAACTACCCACCCATACATATACTTCATGGAGATTCTATTAGTTTGAAATGATAAAAACTCAATTCAAAATGTCTTAAGGAGGGAGGATATTACGGGCTCACGTGAGCAGGCACTTGGGAGAAGGTGCCCAGAGGTGTCGTCAGGGCTCTTTTACATCTATCCTCTGCTTGCTTCTTGGTGGTGTTGGGCTCAGGTCAGTTCTCTTCACACAGCTCCCAAGGCTAGCAGGGTTCATACAGCAACTTATTTCACAGAAAATGGCCTCTCTGCCGGCCTCTTATCAGTCCCCATGATGTCCTCTGCTTCTGTGTCAGTTACCTTTTCAGGAAGGTCTTTGTCCAGCCTGGGTCATATACTCCCTGATGAGGGGTGAGGGGAGAACTTGGCTTTGACAGGGACTATGGGGGAGGGGAGACCAGAGTAACATGGGTGGGGGCAGGGCAGAGACTTTACAGACAGAAGAGTTGGCAGGTGCTGCCACCAGGACAGTGTGGATCTGGGCCTGGCCTATTCTTAGGAAAGCCAGGAAGTATTTGGAGAAGTCACACATCCTTTCCCGCCCAATGGGCTTTGCTATTTTCAGAGTCTTGGCTTCAGTGTGGACGAGAAGGTGAATCTTTTGGAGCTGACCTGGGCCCTTGAGAATGAGCTCATGATGGTCGGTGGTGCCACTCAACAGGCAGCCTTGGCCTGCTACCGCCAGGAGCTGAGCTTCCGCCAGTAAGAGCCCAGTGTGGTTGGGGAGGTTGGGGAGGTTGTGGAGGTATAGCTGTCTGCATTGCCTGGAGGGAAATGGGCAGTCTGCCCTTGTCTACCCCAAGCCAGTCCCAGGGGACAAAGGACTTGACACCACCTTTCCCACTGGCTGTCCTTTAGTGGGCACTCTTGGTGGGACAGGGAAAGAGCTGAGTTGTGAGTGCAGAAGAGGGCTACCTGTGCCTCGAGTGGCATCCTCCTGTGTGGTCTCAGAGGAGCCTGAGGACCCAGTGGCCTGTGTGGTAGCTGCTGCTAGGGCTTTAACGGCCACAAAATTTCTGAGTCACCAGTCTGCCTTCACACTTGGTAAGAAGCTTAGAAACTGATGTTGAGGTCCTCCCTTAGTTCCTTTTAGCAATATTCCAAAGGGGAAATTTGAACCTGACACTCATCCTGCTGACACTGGAGCTCTCGGGTGCAGAGACAGAAATCTTACAGTTGGCAGGGATGTGTTCCAAGAACAGGCAGAGGGTCCTGGGCTGGGGGAGCTGGCAGGACAGTAGAACGAAGTGTTCCTCAACATGGTCACCCAGTGCACAATGACAGGGGGCTGAGAATGCATTCCATTTTAGTTGGGTTCAGGTTTCAATTAGCTGAGTATTCAGGCCATCCATATGCTCAGCAAATTGGCATAAAGATTGTTTTTGTGTTTATTGATGTTCCAAAGCTGCAGGGAAGAAATCATGATTTCCATCCTCAGGATTTTGCATTCAATTAGATGCTGACAGATGAGCTTTCTGACCTCAGACACTCTCAGAATAGGACCAGAGACTATGCCTTGGGAGGGTGGAGGGAGAAAAGCTCTGTGTTCCTTCAGGGGGATAAACAGTCACCAGAATAGCAAGTGCCAAGGGTTAGTGCATAACCTCATGTGGGGACTGGGGTAAATGGAAAGAGTGAGAGCTACACACACAAATCACATTCTGCTCTAAGTGACTCATCCAGATACCTGGCTGCAGGTGACAGGGTGTGACCAGGCAGGGTGATGGGTGCCAGCCTTCTCTTCATCATGTGTCCAGTCCTGGATTAGGTGTTGGGGATCCCTGGGAGAGGGGACAAGAGGGAGACATGGATAAATTATTACCTGTTCTGGGCTATCTGGAGGTGTCGCACAACATAAGGCTCTACGTTCAGACTTCCTTGGTTCAGAAACCTTCCAGAAACCTTCCTTGACAAGTCATTTAGCCTCTCTCTCAGTATGTGCATTTGCAAAACAGGCATAGTAATTCTGGAAACCACTTTTAGGAGATGGTTAGTAGTAGCAGTGAGGTCAGAGCACAGCACTGCCCATGCACAGCACCCAGTTAAGGCAGCCCTTTCTATCATTCATGGAGACACAGGGCTTGTTGGGCCCAGAGCAGGTATCCCCCCTCTGACACTGTCTCCTTCGTGTGGCAGGGGACAAGTGGAGCAGATGGCAAGGGAGCGAGACAAGGCGAGGCAGGACCTGGAAAAAGCTGAGAAGAGGAACCTGGAGTTTGTGCAAGAGATGGATGACTGTCACTCTGCCCTAGAGCATCTCACGGAGAAGAAGATCCAGTAGGTCTCGCAGTCATACCCAAGTGCAGAGACATGGCTTCTCAGCAGCTGGGCCATGATTCCCCGGCTCTGGCCAAGGGTGGGTGGTGGATGTGGGTCTGCCACTAGCTGAGGCCATGGTCATGAACATGGTGGAGCTGAGGCCCTCCTCACCTGAGCCAGGAGAAATCTAGAAGGTGCACCTCTGGGGATGTCCTTCCTTGAAATAAGAGGTGTGCATTTAAAATAGTAGCCTTGCTCTTTATGATGTGAGGTCATGGTGCAGGGGCATCCAGCTATGTGTGCCTATGGGCTGCAGGGAAAATTCCTATCCTCCGCTTTACTTATGGGGTCTGTCCCACCCAAACTGTGTCTTCTGTGTGTACCTGTGGCTAGTGACATGGATGAATGTTTTGAGAGAGGGCTGGTGAATGGTTTTAGAACCTGTTGAAAGGAGGTTAATATGGTAGAAGCCCAGAGCCCAAAACGTGACTTCAGGTATTGTAAGTTATGATGAGTTAAACAGATCCCTGGTGAGCAGTTTGCTCCATCAGTCACACTGGTGGCTGGACAGATCAGAGGAAAGGATTTCTGATCTTTTTTTTTATGGACACAAAGCCCACTCTCTGGTTTATTAGCCAAAATGTGAAGAAATCCAGCCCCCGAGGATCTCCCAGGCTGGAGCAGGCAAAGAGGAGATTTTCACCCCACTCTAGTGTACAGTCTATGCTAGGCATCCCTGGCAGAGCTTAGCTGGTTATTCACTTTCTCAGCTTTTGTCACTTGAAGGTGTCTCCTCAAGTATAGCAAAGGGTGTGTGCTGCGGAAAAACCAGTGTGGTACACTCAGCTTTTGGCAGTGCTAGTGGTGGGGGCACAGGAGGGCTGCCAGCCTCCCCTCCTCATTCTCCCTCAACAGCCCTTGCTGTGATCCTGGGTGGACAGAGTCCTTGAGGTTCCTCATCTGTGAAATGGGAATGGTGAAAGACCATCCTCTGCACAGGAGAGCACAGGTCAGTGTTTTCGAGCTCTTAACAGGTCCTGGTGCATGCAGCCACTGGGCGCATCTCATGCCTATGGGTTAGCGGAGAGTGGGCCTCTGCGAAATGTATGAGAAAGAGAAGTAATAACTCACGTGGCATGTATGGTTTCAGCAAGCAGATGTCTGAGAGCTTGTGACAAGCCATCTCATTCCTGTGCCTCTGGGATGTTGTCTCTCCCTGTCTTGTGTGGTTGTAGCATTTGAAGGTAACACTTTTCTTACACCAGCCCTATTGGCAGTGTGTGTGGGTCTTGTAGCGTGATGTACATGAAGCCCCTTTTACATGGCCCTGGCTGGGCAGCCTAATAGCCTTCACAGGGACATTTACCTGCCCCCATCTGCCTTACTGCAGGCTTCTGAGCACCATCCCTAGAAAGGCTTGCTCCTGTCATGCCTGGGGACTATCACAGTCAGTTACAAAGCCCTTACCCCAGGGCCTTGTGGCTCACACTGGGAGGGATTGGAGGTATCCTGGGGTGCAGCCAGCTTTCCTGGGCTCTGCAGGTCTGCTAGGTGGCCACAGCAGATGGGGGCTTTCATGACCACACGGGGCCAGTCCAACTAAACAGTGGGGTTGAAGCCCAAGAGCCCATTCCAGTTTATCTTCACCAGAGACACAGTGTCCCTCCGCTGTGCAGCCAGAGATCTCGGGGTTGAGGAGCCGATCGGCCCTCCAGGAAGGAGCTTCTGGCCTGTGAAACTACTGTTACTGTTGTGGTGCTCCTGTTGTATGCCAAGTGTCACCTGAGTTACCAGCCATAGTTACCCCAAACAGGCCATTTTAGCCCCATTTTTCAGCTAAAGAAACTGAGGCTTGCAGCAGTGCAGTAGCTTGCCTGTAATCATGCAACAAGTGTGGCCCAAAATTTGAAGCCAGGTCTCCTCTCTCTTTGTCCTGTACTGTCCCCAAGATAAGAGAGTGTGAGGCCCTGGCCTGCCATGTATTAGAAGTGTGAGAACAGACCATTATGCAGGAGGAGCACTGCAGGGTAGAGAGCTCATCACCTTCCCAGGCTGGGGTCACCTGGAGTCACATATTGCCAACCTAGGTTAGCACATGAGCCCCATCAGCTCACCTTCCCACAGGACCCTTGTACTCAGGGATCCAAGGGAGAGTTGTGGCTGTTACTCCTAGTCTGTGGGGGAGCAGGCTCTGCATGGAGCAGAGCCACACATCTGAGTCTATGGGACTCTAGAATCGCTCTTTCCTTCCTGGGGGTGGCTGGGGAAGGCTGAATGCAGCAGGCTGAGATCCTCGTCTGCTCACCATTGGATGTCCACACCTACTTCTGCCTGGTGTGGAGAAGGAGTATGCAAGAGATGGTGTCAAGGGGCATGAGTGTGAGAGAGTACACGTGCGTGTGTACAAGTGTGCACACATGCATACTCACTTCCAACACTCCTGCACAAAAGACTCTCCCAAGATAACGGGAATGTTCAGGAAACCCAAACATTAAGGATCCTTTCACCAAATTTTCAAAAATACTTCCAATCAAACCTGAGAAAAATAAATAAACATGGTTTTATAAGGAGGTGTCAGTAAGGCCGAGGAGCCCAGGGTGGGGAGACTGGCGATGGACACCTTGACTTCTGTGTGGATATGCTGACTGTGGCCTTGCTGAGCCTCCCTTATCTCAGTGTGGAGCATGGGTGGTGTTTATCACAAAGGAGCGTTTAGTTAGGAAATAACTGCAGTTTGTCTCTTGTCAGCAATTGACTGTCTCTGTTCAGCTGATTCCCTTGTGGCATCCAGCCGCAAGCCGCCCCGCTCACCCCTTCTTGCTGAGCGTGTTCCTGCAGGTGGAATTAGAATGTTCAGAGTGTGGGTGCCTGGGTGGCTCAGTTGGTTGGGTGACCGACTTTGGCTCAGGTCATGATCTCACAGTTTGTGAGTTTAAGCCCCGCATCGGGCTCTGTGTTGACAGCTCAGAGCCTGGAACCTGCTTTGTATTTTGTGTCTCCCCCGCTCTCTGCCCCCTCCCCTGCTCACACTCTGTGTCTCTCTGTCTCTCAATAATAAATAAACGTTAAAAAAAAAAAAAAAAGAACGTTCAGAGTGTTGGTTCTTGTAGCTACAGATGTATGATTTTGCTCACCTGTCATAGCCTCCTTAGTTCCCTGACTTCACAAAATAGGATATGAGGTCAGCATGGGTTTCCACAGAGTGAGACTATTACTGCAAATTAGGAGCTGAAGGAACCTTGGAAGAAGCCAACAGAGCTTTTTTCCTTTCTCAGTACCTCCCCTTTCCTCCTCATGGCTCTTCTAACAGTGTGTTGTTAGACTCACTACTGACTTGGAGACTTGGGATCCCACCTGAGCAGGAGTGGGACTGATCTGGCACCACTGAGACCTTGAGTTGAAGCCTCACTGGGACCCTGGGTGAGAGGGGCCCACAGGGACCTCTCTAGACTCTGGAGCAGTCTGACTCCCACACAACCTTCCTCTGCTGACAGCCTGTACTGCAACCTCCCAGCCCTTGGTTAATATTATTCACAGGAGAAAACTCCTTTTTCAAGAATTGTGTCCAAGAGCTAAATGTAAATTGATTTGAGATGATCAGTTTGAGTAACGGAAAACTGATTTGCTTCAGTCACAGTGTGCTAGGCTTGATTCTCTCCCAACCATATGGGAATAATTTTATGATGTCCTTCCTGGGGTCAGAGAATCACAAACTCAAAAACCTTACCTCGGTCTGAGAATCTGGTGAAGGGACATGTGAAGGCCCCATGAGTTTGCATTTTGCCCCATGAGTACTGGAGCATTATCAGGAATTTCTAGAAGAGGATTTTATGGCTGTATTTGGTTTTTCTTAACTGCAAAAGTAATAAATGATACACATTCATTATAGAAAATGCAAGTAAAAGTAAAAATAAAAGCAGAAGTTTCACCCAGAGATTATCACTCCTGACATTTTTTTTAAATTTTTTTTTTAACGTTTATTTATTTTTGAGACAGAGAGAGACAGAGCATGAACGGGGGAGGGGCAGAGAGAGAGGGAGACACAGAACTGGAAGCAGGCTCCAGGCTCTGAGCCATCAGCCCAGAGCCCGACGCGGGGCTCGAACTCACGGACTGTGAGATCATGACCTGAGTTGAAGTCGGATGCTTAACCGAGTGAGCCACCCAGGCGCCCCATTCCTGACATTTTTTATGTCATTCACTTTTTTTTTCCCATGTACCTAATTATTTACAAAATGGTATTATATCACATATGCTTTTGTGATGGCCACAGAGCATCCTGTTATGTGGGTCTACCATATCTTATTTATCCATTTTCCTTTTGCTGGATATTTCACAAGTTTTTAAAGAGTGGAGTGGTATGGTCAAATAAGTATTTTTTAAAAACTACCCCAAAAGTTTGTGGAGTGTTACATTAGCTAGATTCATCTTACTGTTTTCCCCTAAGTAACAGCTGCCCTTCCTCCATTTCCTTTCCCTCCATTTCTTTCCTTAAAGTTTTGGGATGAGAACGAAAGTCCAGACTGTCTAGAGGGGCTGGAGGACAAGCCCCCAGTGTTCTCTTCTTCTTATTTTTTTTTTTAATTTTTTTTAACAGTTATTCATTTTTGAGGGACAGAGAGAGAGACAGAGCATGAGCAGGGAAGGGGCAGAGAGAGGGAGACACAGAACCTGAAACAGGCTCCAGGCTCTGAGCTGTCAGCACAGAGCCCGACGCGGGGCTCGAACCCACAAACTGCAAGATCCTGACCTGAGCCGAAGTTGGACGCTCAACCGACTGAGCCACCCAGGCATCCCTCAGTGTTCTCTTCTTAATTATTAATGTTGCCAAGCCCTCTACTAAGTACGAGTTTTGCTCATCTTCAGTCTAGAGAGACTTGGTTTGAGAGATCCTGCTAAGTGGTTGTTTTAGTGATAAAACTAAGATTTGGCACTTTTTTCTGCTGATAGAACTGGTTCTTTAAAAAGAGTAAGGCAGAAACTGAGGTGAAAAAAAATGCCTCCTACCTTGTCCTCTGATTGCTTTGGGATTCACTGTCCCCAGGTTTTATGTTGCCTGAGTCCTGCACTAGAGGCTTACTTTTGTGCGCATTTGGTTATCCAAGGCATTTGATGGCTGCTGTGGTGTGGAAGGCGGCTGAAAGGCAGAGGGCATCAGAGAGGTGTACTCCCAGAAAGCATTCGCTAGCTCACTCCAGAGGGTCCAGGGACCTGCTTGCTTCCCTTGTCACCTTCCCCAGCCCTGAGTGGGGCATCCACCACCAGACCCAGGGTAGGGTGGGATTTAAAGCAGGGCCCCTGCCCTTACAAGATCTGCAGCTTAGCTGAGGTTCAGTGACCCCTTCTGTCAAGCAGGAACAATGGAGTATCAGACAGTGTGGCCAAGTGCTGTGGGCTGGAAGGTTCCAAGGAAGAAAGGCCATGTTGCTTGGGAGATGTCCCTGGAGAGACAGGGGTCAGTATGGGCCTAGGCGGTGCCCCTTGGGACCCAACATGACATATTCCTTGTGTACCATGCAGACACCTGGAGCAGGGGTACCGGGAAAGGCTGAGCCTCCTGCGGTCTGAGGTGGAGAGGGAACGTGAGCTGCTCTGGGAGCAGACCTGCAGGCAGACAGCTGTGCTGGAGAAGGACCTGGAGCGTCTGCGGGGCGAGGAGGCCAACCTACGTGGGAAGCTGACTCTGGCGCTGAAGGTAGGTGAGGAGCTGTGTCTCCCTAGGACATCCTGCATGGAAAGACATGAGGTTGCCTGAGGGTCCATCCTCCCACATCCCACATTTTCCTGGTCAGGGACTGAATACCTCCTAGTGACCTTATTACATTTCTGTGGGAGGGAAATGCCTGCGATTTCCAACTAAGGAACATTTGCTGCAGCCACAAAGATAGGACATTTCTCAGCCAAAGCAAGAAGGGTCCTGGCTTTTCCACAAGACGCATTACCCCTTCCTTCTCTCTGGTTGTGGGGGCACCAGGACAGGTTGAGACCTGTGGGGCTCTTACTCTGTGCTCTGGGTCAGGGGGATGATGGTCATGGAGGGTCAGTGGCGGCGGCCAACTTTGCTGCACACCCTGGAAACCAGAGCATCTGTGGGGTCAGCCAAAGACCAAAACCTAAAGCCCACTCTTTGGGAGTCCTGGGTGTGTGGTCTGAAGCAGAGGGAGTTCTCTGGGCTTTGGTGAGTGTCCTGTGATCCACAGCCACCCAGCATTTGATTCCATCCAGTGAGGTGTTCCCTGGTCCATCCTCTGCTCCTGCCTTCCTCTTCTTTTCCTAACTCAGAGCCTGCAGATTCTTTCCACATCTGCCTGGTCTCTGTCTGCCTGGGGGAGAAGCTGGGCCCTTGCCCACACCGTGTCCTTACTGCTCTTCTCCATGATTTTCCATGTCTGTGGGCTCTGCCTTCCTCCCCTGCTGGACATCTGAACTATAAGTGTGTAGTTTCAAATCCGTCATTCAGAAAACAGCTCAGAAAGGATTGCCCCCAGCCTCTTGTGTTACTCATAGTCTTCTTGAGCACTGGGGATGGGAGAAGTAAGAGCAGTGAAGAAAGCGACGAGCACTGGTGAGGGGTTCTGTGGGGTTGGTTCCCCAGCACAGCCTCCTCTCCTGCAAGCAGTGAGCAGCAGACACTTGCATTTGCAGGTTTCTTCCCTGATTGGGAGTGCTGCTGGGAATAAGTTTTTGATGCAGAGGGGAGATAAGCTGCTGACAGCTCTGTCCTCCACTCCCAAAGCCCGGTAAACTGCTGGTTTTTGTCTTGTAGGAAAACAGTCGATTACAGAAGGAGATTATTGAAGTTGTGGAAAAGCTTTCAGAATCAGAGAAGCTGGTCTTGAAATTGCAGAATGACCTGGAATTTGTGTTGAAGGACAAGGCAAGTCCTTTTGCTGATTCTGAGTCTCTGGTTACTGGGTAAAAAGTGTCAGGGACTTGAATCCATAGGTGACTGAATTCTGTTTTTTCTTACTTAAATTCCAGAATGGAGAGAAAAATCAGCAGATTGACCTTCCTTCTGTTTTCTTCCTCTTCATTGCAGTGCAGGGGTACTAATCTTTTAGTGACAGAGCCAGGGCTCGCCAGCACCATGTGTACAGACCCCAGTGATAGGTTCTCAGTGGTGGGGGGCACAGAAGAGAGCTCCATGCCCACCATGAGGCCCTCCATCTGGCCCTGCCCATCACTTTGGGAGAAGGAGGGGAGTGGAGGTGCTGCATGGAGAGGTCCAGGCAGGGGGCATCCCAGGCAGCTGAGGTAGGAATGCACCCCAGACTCCAGTTAAGAGTATGACCACCTTCCATAAATTCAGAGCATCCTTCTGCCTTGAGATATTTTAAATGAAGGGAGGGAGGAGGAGGAGGGATGGAAGGCTGTACCTGGAGATGCTGAGCCTAGTGGGAGGAACATGATGGGGTGACAGCACACATTCTACCTGGTCTGAGATCCTATCATTTTTCTGTGTGGGTCTGACTTTCAGCTGGAGCCACAGACTACAGAGCTCCTGGCCCAGGAGGAGCGGTTTGTAGAGGTCCTAAAGGAGTACGAGCTCAAGTGCCGGGTATGTGCCCCACCTGGCCCCCTTTGCTATCCCAAGCCATCACATTTACTTTGTCTTGCACTGGGACATTGCTTTTGTCTTTGGTGCATGGGGTCTTCATGCATCCCTGCCCTGAACCATCCAGCCCACTTTACAGCAAGGGCAATGGTGCTGGGGAAGGTTCTGAGAGCTTGGCCCTCCAGAGATCTGGTGCCAGAAGGCTGCGCAGCCTTCTCCTGGCCGTGCTTGCTAAGAGTGGGGTGTTAGAGCCCATGAGATGGGTGGATGGTGCAAGTTATCAGGGTCTGACTGGTTCACACCTGGGTGGTAGTGTGTAGGCCTCATACTTCACCCTCCTGCCTGGGAGTGGCCTGTCATTCATAGTGGCCCACATTCCTGACCTCCACATGAAGGATAGTCCAGTATGGGTCAGCAGGAGCATCCGTGTATGAGCAGAGCAAGTGGAGCCTGTGATCTCAGCCTGTGTTCTACTAATGGATCCTCCCAAGTTTCATGTTCTTCAAGGAGAGGTGACCCAACTTGCCTGTGTGGTGCCCATGCTGAGCCCCCCACAGGCTGGCCAAGGCTGATAGACTGGCACCAGTTCTGAAGCCCCCCTCAGTGTTTCCAGGCACCATGCAGGTAGCCAAACCTACCAAGGGCCATCCATTAGTTAGAGACACCGCAGAGCAAGGCATAGGTGGTGAACAATAGGTCAGTGGTGCTGAAACGTATCACACCCCTGTTACACTCTTAAAATGATCCAGGACCCCAACAGATAAAACATTATTGTTTGTTATTAAGGGTCTGTGATCAATTCACTTCTTAATGATCTCCCTCCAAATTAAAGTCAGAATTGACTTTGTTCCTGCTGTACATTGCTTTGGCAACACCAGAGGATAAAGGTGAGCCCATGCTGTTCTGGAGTGTGACGTGACCCACTGTTTCCTGCCCTGTGCTCTTTTCCTCTGCTCCAAACCCCGATGCCAGGGTACCCTCCTGAAATCCTGTGTTTGTCAGCTGCGTCACCCTCCTCCTGAACCCCCTGCTGTCATGTGTTAGGGTCTGTTGTGCAGGTGGGATTGCAGTCACATGTTGTGTTTCCTCCCTCCCTTTAAGCTTGTTGCCTGGACTTAGAGCCTGTAACTAATCATCAGTTAATACGTTACTTTAGTCCACTGAATCTTTCAAACACCCATAAATCCATCTTTCTTTCATGGGACTCTGTTACTAATTTCACTTTTGGTTCTTAAAATTTGACTTCTTGAAACATCAGAAATATTGAACATATTAGTGTTAATCTATTCAGATATTTGCTTTTTCCATTTTTAAAAATATTTTTGATTGTTTCACAGTAACATTTAGAGCATTAAGAAAACTTTTCATTGGAAAATAATTTCTAATACATGAAGTTACAAAAGTGAAAACAGTGGCAGGGACACCTGGATACCTTTTGCCCATATTCACCTGTTGTTTACATTTTACTCCATGTGCTCGTTGCATGTTTGCTCACTTGTGTGCTGTGTATGGATGTGAATATGTATACACAGTTATTTTCTGAACATCTCAGGGTGAGTGCATCACGGGGCCACTCCACCCCTCTACACTCAGTACACATTTCCGAAGAACAGGCTTAGTCCTGCTTCCTTGCAGTGGTGTGCATGTGCACAGAGTTGATTGTTCAGTGTTCAGGAGTTTTGCCAGCTTCTTGCTAAACCTTTGATAGCTTAAAATCAGCTCTTGTGAGAGTTATTTACACCACAGAAATGTGCAAAAGCCAGAAATCTGGGCTTTTCTTCCAGAAGACCCAGCTTCCCATTCCACCTAACTGTGACACACTTATTAACTTCATGATTCCCACAGATACATGGGAATACAACATGCTGGTTGTATTTTAGTTTTGTTAGTTAACCTACAGGATCCATTGTAGGGTCAGATGTTGCCTTTAGTTGTCTGTGTAAGGTCCTTTAGTCTGAAACATTATGTCTTAGGCTGTTTGGGCTGCTACAACAAAAACGTCATAGATGGGGAAATTATAAACCAGAGTTAGTTCCCACAGTTCTGGAGGTGGTGTTACTGAACTCAAGTGGGCCTCCTCCTTTGGTGAGATGCAGACAGAGACTACGCCAGTGGAGCTGCCTCACAAGCTTGCTTTATTTGTAGGAATAGGGAGATAATGGGGAGTAATTAAAACAGCCAAACAAGGGAAAGCAGCAGGCTCCTGTTACTGGGGCTCGGGATCAATATTCAGAGAGGGATTTTCACATTATAATGAGGCTGAGGTAACTGTCCATCACTTTTTTTTTTTAATATAATTTATTGACAAATTGGTTGCCATACAACACCCAGTGCTCATCCCAACAAGTGCCCTCCTCCATGCCCATCACACACTTTCCCCTCTCTCCCACCCCCCATCAACCCTCAGTTTGTTCTCAGTATACAAGAACATGGTTTGCCTCCCACTCTCTGTAACTTTTATTTTCCCTTTCCCCTCCCCCATGGTCTTCTGTTAAGTTTCTCAGAATCCACATAGGAGTGAAAACATGGTATCTGTCTTTCCCTGTATGACTTATTTCATTTAGCATAACACTCTCCAGTTCCATCCATGTTGCTACAAAAGGCCATATTTCATTCTTTCTCATTGCCAAGTAGTATTCCATTGTATATATAAACCACATCTTCTTTATCCATTCGTCAGTTGATGGACATTTAGGCTCTTTCCATAATTTGGCTATTGTTGAAAGTGCTGCTGTCTGCACTCTGGCCTCCTCAAGTTTTGTTTTTTGTTTTTGGTTTTTTGTTTTTTTTTTTCTGATTGATTGATTGACTGATTGTGAGGATGAGCCCAGGAAGGGCAGAGAGGGAGAGACAGAATCCCAACCAGGCTCTACACTGTTAGTGCTGAGCCCGACATGGGGCTTGATCTCATAAACCGTGAGTTCATGACCTGAGCTGAAATCAAGTGGGATACATAACTGACTGGGCCACCCAGGCACCCCAGTGTTTCTTTTTCTAGCAGTTTGTTAATTTGTTTAAAAAATTTTTTTAGAGTTCATTTTGAGAGAGATGGAGACCTCAGGCGCCAGTGGGAGGGAGAGGGGCAGAGAGAGAAGGAGGCAGAGAATTCCAAGCAGGCTCTGTGCTGTCAGCCAGCACAGAGCCCGATGCGGGCTTGAACCCACAAAACTGTGAGATCATGACCTGAGCCGAAAACAAGAGTCAGACACTCAGTCAGTTAAGCATCTGACTTTGGCTCAGGTCATGATTGCACGGTTTGTGAGTTTGAGCCCCGCATGTGGGGCTCTGTGCTGACAGCTTGGAGCCTGGAGCCTGCTTCAGATTCTGTGTCTCCCTCTCTCTCTCTCTCAAAAATAAGCATTAAAAAAATAAAAAATAAAATAAAGTAAAATAAAATAAAATAAAAGGTGAGATTGACAGCTAGGCAGAAGCCTCTAGGAATTTAGTTCCTAAAAGGTAAGACAGGCAGAAGCATCTACTAGAAATTCCCTTAGCTCGGAGTCAGGCTTGTGGTTTGGTATTGGGTGAGAGCTCTCTTCCTGGTACAGATGGAAAGGCTGCCTCCAAGGGATTTCTCTGGGATCTCGAACAACAGGGCACTAATCCCTCATGACCCCAGGGTTCTAGTAGACCTCATGATCCTATCACCTCCCAAAGTCCCGGCCTCCAAAACCATCACCTTGGGTGTTAAATCCTAACAGTCTCCAGCACATTCCCACAGCCTTTTCTTTGTCTCTGACATGGATATTTTTATTTTTTATTTTATTTATTTATTTTTTTTTTAAATTTTTTTTAACGTTTATTTATTTTTGAGACAGAGCATGAACAGGGGAGGTGCAGAGAGAGAGGGAGACAAAGAATCTGAAACAGGCTCCAGGCTCTGAGCTGTCAGCACAGAGCCCGACACGGGGCTCGAACTCACGGACCGTGAGATCATGACCTGAGCCGAAGTCAGACGCTTAACTGACCAAGCCACCCAGGCGCCCCAGACATGGATATTTTTAAAGAGAGATTTTTAAACATTCTTATTTCGTGTTGTTCTGATATTTCTTTTGTATTAAATTAGGATTATGTGTTCTCAGCCAGACAGCATAGGTGATGTTAAGGTGTTGCCTAATTTCCCCATTGTATAGTTACTGGTTTTTTTTCTCCCATGCAACTAATAAGCAATCAGTAGGGAGACACTTAAAAATGACATAAACATCCTGTTCTTCATCAAAATTTTCCCTGGATTTAATATCCAATTGGATAGTATCCAGTCTTTACCATGATGGCTGCAAAATAATGATTTCCCAAGCCCAGCACCCATTCTGCATCTATCAGTTGGCCCTTGGTGTTCTCCTATAAGCCATAGGCGTCCTGTTCCTCTGTTCTTTGCTACTGGAGGGTCACTGCCTCTGGCTAATGGTGTTTTATTTTTATTTACTTTTAATTTTTTATGTTTTATTTTATATTAGAGAGACAGAGAGCACGAGCAGGAGAAGGGCAGGGAGATGGAGACAGAATTCAAAGCAGGCTCCAAGCTGTCAGCACAGAGCCTGATGCGGGGCTCGAACTCATGAGCAGTGAGATCATAACCTGAGCCAAAGTTGGGACACTTAACCAACTAAGCCACCCAGGAGCCCCCCTGGCTAATGGTGTTTTTAGAGTCAGTCTCCAGAGGTAGAGGCAACTTTCAACCTTCCCCGTGGTGTGTCACCCAACCTTTCCAAAGTCACTGCTCTGCGTTTCCCTGTACTTTGTAACCAGGATATTTGTTAGCAGTGAGACTGTGCTTTCCCTTGTTGCCAAATCCTCTCCCCATTTAACTGTCATTTTAGCTTTTTGTTATGTCTTTCTCAATCTTAATTTCGTTGGCGAGGCTGCCTTTGATTAAAGGGGAGTGTGAATGTTAATCAGTGTTCTCTGTGATTTCATGTTTCTGCTGTTGCTTTGGGTGGACACTATAATGGAGGAGTGTGTCCTTGGTCAGACACCCCAAATGCAGATTTTCCCTTCCCTCATTTCCACACTGTTACAGATGGAATGCTTGTGTTTCCTCAAATTCTTATGTTGTAGCTTGTGCTCCCAGTGTGACAATGTTAGGAGGTAGGGCCTTTGGGGACGATTAGGTCATAAGGGTGGGGCCCAGTGAAAGGTATTAGTGATTTGTATAAGGGACCCCAGAGAACTCCCCCATCTGTTCCACCATGGGACAGGAAAAGACCACCAACTACCAACAAGGAAGCCCTCACCAGACACTATATCTGTCAGCACCTTGATCATGGACTTCTAGTCTCAGAACTATGAGAACTAAATTTCTGTTACTTATGAACCCTGTCTGTGGAAATTTGTTATAGAAGCCCGAATGGATTGAGACACACAACAACCCCTAACAGATGTCCCCACCATTGCCCATCTTAGGTGGTTCTTTATCTGCCCCCCTCCTTCCCTCACTTATATATATGCATACTCAGGCCCAGCCTGTAGTCCTAGCCAACCTGCTGGCACCATCTTCCTTTCTGGCACTTTCCAGTGCTGCTGTTGAAATCCCACCCTCCCCTTGGACCCTTCATGCTGCCATATCAGGGCAATGGCCTTGTTGCCTTTCCTGGCTGGTGCAATAACGCCCTATAACTGTCTTTGGCACCCATAGGCACACCCAGTAAATGTGAGTCCATGTGAAAATAAACAGGCACCTGGTTCCCCAGCCCCACCAGACACCCACTGTATAGAGCTGAAGCCCATGGCTGGTGCCTAGGATGGCACATGTCACCCTCATCAGTTAGAACTGAGCACATTCCCTGCTCTGTCTTGAGAGCAAAGAAGTCTATGGCTAGCATAGCACCTAAGAGAACCTGTTTTCTGGTACTGCTGAATTTATGGGATGTGTGTATATTCTCAGAATACTCAATACAAGGTACACATGTAATTTTAAGTTTTTCTGTAGGCATACTGAAACATATAAAAAGAAATAATTTTAGTAACATTTAATCCATTATATCCACACAATTATCGTTTCAACATATAATCAATATAAGCAATTTTTAAAGTTTATTTATTTTGACAGAGACAGAGCACAAGTGGGGGGAGGGGCAGAGAGAGGGGGAGAGGAGAGAATCCCAAGCAGGCTCCACAGTCAGTGCAGAGCAAGATGTGGAGCTTGAACTCATGAAACTGTGATATCATGACCTGAGCCAAAATCAAGAGTTGGACACTTAACCGACAGAGCCACCTAGGTGCCCCAATATAAGCAAATTTTTAATGAGATATTTTACATCCTGTTTTTGGAATCCAGTCTTTGAAATTCCGTGTAGATTTTAGGCTACAGCCATGTTGGTTCAGACTGACCATACCTGAGCTGCTTGGTGGCCTGTGTGGTGAGCACTGCCATCTTAGATATGCCAAAGCTAGAGCAGCAGTGATCACAGGCTGTGTCAGCAACCAGGCTGTGTACATGCTCTGCTCTGCAGACTTGCCCCAAAGCTCTAACTTGCTAGCCCTGCCCTTTTCCCCCCAGAGTTGCTCTTTCCGTCGGGAAACTCTTATATTTGCCCAGGAGCTTCTGAATGAGGTACAGTGACCCTTTGTGAAGGGTCTTACAGCATCTATGCAGAGCCTGTCCCTTCTCCTGCTGCCTAGAATTGCCAATAAGAGGATTCTTCTCCAGGGGAGATGCAGTTACAGACCAGGCGATGGCCGATAAGACCAGTTTTATGAAGATTAGGTTTATTCAGTGAGAGCTGCTTGGAGAGGAAACTCAAATAGCATTCAAAAACCAGAGAGGAACAAAACTAAAAGGCAACCAACAGAATGGGAAAAGATATTTGCAAATGACATATCGGACAAAGGGCTAGTATCCAAAATCTATAAAGAACACACCAAACTCCGTACCCAAAAAACGAATAATCCAGTGAAGAAATGGGCAGAAAACATGAATAGACACTTCTCTAAAGAAGACATCCAGATGGCCAACAGGCACATGAAAAGATGCTCAACGTTGCTCCTCCTCAGGGAAATACAAATCAAAACCACACTCAGATACTACCTCACACCAGTCAGAGTGGCTAAAATGAACAAATCAGGAGACTACAGATGCTCGTGAGGATATGGAGAAGCAGGAACCCTCTTGCACTGTTGGTGGGAATGCAAACTGGTGCAGCCGCTCTGGAAAACAGTGTGGAGGTTCCTCAAAAAATTAAAACTAGATCTACCCTATGACTCAGCAATAGCACTGCTAGGAATTACCCAAGAGATACAGGAGTGCTGATGCATAGGGGCACTTGTACCCCAGTGTTTATAGCAGCACTCTCAACAATAGCCAAATTATGGAAAGAGCCTAAATGTCCATCAACTGATGAATGGATAAAGAAGTTGTGGTGTATATACACAATGGAATACTACATGGCAATGAGAAAGAATGAAATATGGCCTTTTGTAGCAACATGGATGGAACTGGAGAGTGTTATGCTAAATGAAATAAGTCATACAGGGAAAGACAGATACCATGTTTTCACTCCTATGTGGATTCTGAGAAACTTAACAGAAGACCATGGGGGAGGGGAAGGGAAAAAAAAAAGAGAGGTTAGAGAGGGAGGGAGCCAAAACATAAGTGACTCTTAAAAACTGAGAACAAACTGAGGGTTGATGGGGGGTGGGAGGTAGGGGAGGGTGGGTGATGGGTATTGAGGAGGGCACCTGTTGGGATGAGCACTGGGTGTTGTATGGAAACCAATTTGACAATAAATTTCATATTAAAAAAATAAAATAAAAATAAAATAAAACAAAAATTAAATTAAATTAAATTAAAATTTTTAAAAAAAGACAAGACAGAGAGGGATGTGTGGAGCCTTGTGAGAGGTATGCCATGGGCTGGGCCCTCAATCCTCTCCATGTGGCCTTGGCTGCACTTTTGGGAGTGTCCCAAAAGAAGAAGATGGCTGAAAGCTGCATCCTTGGAAGACACAGCATCACTTGTGCTATCCTCCAGGTTAGTCAGTCACAGGCCCACTGGGGTTCCAGGGAAGGAGGACTTAGATCCAGAGTCATGAGTGGATGTGCAGCTGTGGGACCACATGCAGCTGTGGGACCATCTAGGAAGGCAGCTATAAACTCTACCCTTTCTAGCCCTTTAAAAGTCAGATGACAGGGTGTGCTTGTTGAGATGTGTTTCATTCAAGTGTGGACAAAATTATGCTGGTTATAAATGAGACCTTTCCTCTGAAGCTTTCATGACCCCTCCTCCTCAAATCCCCTCACATCCACCTATGTGCATGCTCACCCACCATCCTTTCTGTTTGACACAGTCATTTTTCTTTGTGGCCCTTGGTCTGAAACACATGGTATTCTCTTTTCTCAGTAGCTGTAGAAAGAACCCTTGGAAATTCAACAACAGGAAAGGAAAGAATCCCAGGACACATCCCAGACAGTGCTGTCTCACACCCACGTCACAACATCATTATGGTCTTAAACCACTAGAGTTTCAAATATTAATGGTTCTCTGTATTTTCTACATTCCTCCTCAATTTCCACTTCAGTCTTTTTTTTTTTTTCTTAGCCCCTCCCGTGTATCCCGTGGTTGAAAGTGGTGCAGAGCATAAGAAAGTCAGGAAGTGGCCCTGAAAGTGGTGCAGAGCATAAGAAAGTCAGGAAGAGCTTTCGTTAGGCTCACCTGTCATTAGGAAGCTAGAATACAGTTTACGTGTTGTGTGCTGGAAGTCAGGGCCTGACACCTGGCTGCTCCCTGGGCGGGCCAGCTCCATACTGCTGTGCTCCTCACCACTCCTCAGGTGGCCATATTGGCTGCAGGGGGTGTCTGGCTCTGCTCTGTAGGACCTGCAGGACCACAACGACGAGCTGCAAACTGCACTGGAAGGCCTGCGGGCACAGCTGCCTCCGAGTTGGCGTGGCCGTCCCCATGCACAGCCAGAGGAACGGCTGCTCTCTGGACATGGCCCAACAGGTAGGAGCCCAGTCCTGGGAGGTAAGGGATTGTGTGCTCCTGCTGTGGGAGAGCAGGGGCTGGTGGCAATGGATATCTGTCTGCCCCCACTGCATGAGCTGCCCCCTGATCCAGGGGCACTCTATAGGAGGGGGGGCCAGCTCCACAGCATGTCAGGCTTCCAGAGGGTCATGAGCCCCTTTGGACCAGCACATTTGGGAGAATGGCCTATAACCCAAGGCCAGGGACAATATCCAGAGGCTCAAGGGAAGAAGAGGGTGAAGGTTTTACCATTTAGGTAGAGATGGTGAAGTTATGATGACCTTGTAGTGACCTCAGGACAGGCATGACCTAGTAAGCCCCTTGGGTCGTGGGGAGGATCCATAGAAATGTCCCAGGGTGATCGTTCAGCATGGTTGGACACAGTCATTTAGGGAAGGGAAGGGAGGAGAGGAGAGGCTGGGGGTCATACAGAGCATGAGGTCTGGTCTTAGGTCTGTAACAGCTCTCAGGGAAAGTGCTAGATTGTGTGAAATGCATCAGGGACTTCCGATATTCACAGAGGCCTCACATGGACCATGGCAGAATAGGGCTGATGTTTACTGCCTGGAATGTGTGGAAAGGGTCAAGGTGGGGTGGGGCCTTGGTACCTTGGTACCCATGCACAGAGCTGATGCTGAAGGTGTCACTTGAAAAAGATCAAGTCTTCCTGCTCCCCAACTCTTCAGCCTGTGAGGTTTGGGACAAGCTCCAAACACCAGGAGACCTCAGTGCCCTGTGTTTAACTTGTTGCCTCCTACTAGAGACCAGAATGGGTGGGGTGGGGGTTCAGATGCCCCAGCTGTCCCTGAGGTTTCCGTGGTTCCTCTGGAGGACAGGGTGGGTTTGGCTGGTTGCCGCCTTTCCTTACAGTTGTGTGCAGTCGGCAGCATGCAAGTTCACATGTTGCCCATGGCTCCATGCATGCTGCTGCTGGTGGGAGTACACAAGGGGACCGCAAGGACTTCCCTACCTCTGGCCACTTGGCTGCCTCCACTGACTGTGTATCAAGGCAGAGTCAGCCCCTCAGAGAGCATCTTGTTCTCATCTGCAATCCTGAGAGCACTCAGAGCTACCATATTGTCCTAAAGCTGTTTACTTCATAAAACAGAAAAAAAAGTTTGTACCTAAGAGAGCCAACATGGGACCCTCCAAGGGGAACTGAGTGGGGCTTTCTGTGCATGTGGGTCCAGCTTCCTCGCCCCTTTAGGCCTTCTTTAGTGGAGTCTAATGGCTCCAAGTCCATGACTTGTAGTCTACAGCCCTCAGCTGGGAGGTGTTGGGGTATGGCCAGCACACTGGACATTATCACATCCTCAGGTAAGTGTTACATGTGGCTAGGTGGGCAGCCTGACCACAAGGAGGAACTTGTCCCTGGAAAGGAGCCCGGGATACACAGAGCATGGAACCTTTGTCAAGAGCCACCAACTTGTAACCCAGGGAGCAGCAGAGCTAGTGTCCTGTACCTTGGGTGGCCCTTGTCCAGAAGACCTTGGGTTGTGGCACTGAAAGGCAGCCTCTGGCTTTATGTCATCACTGATCTGCCCACCAAAGCCCTTTCTCTTTCCCTTTGCCCCCCCCCCACCCCCCGCATCTGATCACAGTTTCCATCAGTCCCTTCAAAGGGGGGGGTATCTGTCTGCTGCCACAGGGGAGTCTTGGGGGGAAGGGCTGTGTGGATCACGGTAGCTGTCCCATTAGTGCTTCCAGCTGGAGCCACTCCAGCCTGGTGTTCCTTCACCCAGGCCTGCTCAGCCAAAACCATGTGGCAGCTCTAGCTGTCAAGGGAGAGGCTGCTTTCTTTCCTAAGGTGCTTGTCCTGACTTCTCTCAACCACATAGTTCTCAGTCACTTGTTTTCATGGAAAATAGTTAAGGGGTGTGTCATTTCCCTTCACTTTCCCAGCCCCAGACTGACCCAACACAGATGAAACCTGAGCAGTAGCCAAAACTCACATTCTGAGTCAACTCTTTGGTGTGCCTCTCAACACACACAGCATTGGGAATGCCTAGTACCCCAGGGGGTGCTGGTGGTGCTTGTGGTTCTATGGGTGCCTCACAAAATGAGCTGCAAGGACATCTGACATTGTTGGTCTGTGAGAAAAGTCATCTGGAACAAGCAGTCGCTTATGTCCTCTTTCCTGTGATCTGTCAGAAGCTTTGCTCCATGAGTATTTACCATGCCTAATGTATTTGTTGAAAGTCCATATTATTATCATATAAAAGTAAGTAACATAGAGTCTCCAAGAAAACGGAGGAGCTAAGATAAAAAGATTGAAGAAATAGGCTCATAATGCCTCATCATAAAGCATTGACTGCTCCAGAAGTTAGTCTGTGCCTTGTCTGTCTTCCCAGTTCCTCAGGGTACCTGGCATCATCCGGGAACAGAATTCAGGGGGTAGTAAAAGTACCATGTATGCCATCTTTTAGGGAATCCAAGGGCCTGATGGTTCGTGCAGGGAGCTTCCTGGTTATATCTTTGAGGAACGAGTGTTAGGTCAAAGAGACCTGATTTCTGAAGAGCTCCTACTTTGAGAGCTCAAGATAACATTGCTTGTGGAAACCTTTGAGGGTCAGCTGTCTCCACCAGCACTGCGTTCCTTTTGCAGAAGGTGCCCATGGAAGGTTGTGCTTGGTGGGGGGCATGGTGGAGGAAGGCTGGGCTGAATACTCAGTGCTGTCCAGATGTCAGATTGGAAGGCTAGGAATAGACCCATGGCATCCTTGGCAGGTCATAAATGGAAATGTCTTCTCGTTTGCAGGCATCACTTCATTTGTGGGTGATTGCATTCCAGTGAGTTTAGAAACCGAGATAATGATGGAGCAGGTGAAGGAACACTACCAAGACCTCAAGATCCAGCTGGAGACCAAGGTCAGGGGGAGTGAGGATGGCCACAGGGACACAGAGAGGCTTCCTGCTGCATGCTAGAAAGCTTCGCTTGGCAGTGCACGTTTCCGCATGCACACGTGTGCCCTAGACTCTGGGCCCCATAGTAAGCCTGCTACGGGGGACAAAAGATTATGGGGAAACGTTTTAAAATAAAATGTACATTCTGCCTCACACCCTCTTTGGAAGTAGGCAAGAGATAAGGAAAGACCAATTAAGGGAGGGAATGAGGTTATGTGTACCCGAATTCACAAGGGTTGCACAAGGCCAGAGCTCCCTGCTCACTCTGCTGAAGGGGAAGAACACCTCCTGGCTGTATTCTAAGCAGAAACAACCCTGGGATTGCCCCTTGTGGGGTACTCTGTGACCTTGTGGCCAGGACCCTGGCTGAGTCTGTCTTCTTAGATAAACTTCTCTCCTGCTCCGTTAGCAGATTGTAGTGGGTTAAGGGACAGGATCCATGACTTGTTTTCATGATTTGTTGTCAGAGTTAAGAGTAGCAGCAAGGTGGGATTACATGTCTTGCGCTTGTGCCCTGGGCTCCCTGGATGCATTTGCTGGAAACTCCTGCCTCAAGGATGTTCAGAGTCACCTGCTGGTCTCATGAAGGTTCCCCAGTTCTCTCAGTTGTTTCACTCTCTGCCCTCCTTGGAGGCCTGACCAAGCACCTGGTCTGGTATGGTCCCAGCCTCTGTTCCCCACCTGCTGGACCTGCCCCCTGGGGCCCTTGTGAAGGTTATGCAAGACAACAGAAGCCCACAGCCACACTGCACCCTGGGGGAGGCTTGACTGTCGTTAGCATAGCTGTTACCCTCACAAGCCTGTGCACTTTGTCGGGTCTCGGCCACTAGTTCTTTGGATGTTGTGCCTGGAAGTCCGTTATTTCTGTTTCACATTGTAAGGTAAGTCATTCTCAGGACCTCTTTATCTTTGCTGCTCACGTTTCTCTTCTCAGGTAAATTCCTATGAAAGGGAAATGGAGGTGATGAGAAGGGACTTTGCAAAGGAGAGGGAGGAAATGCAGCAGGCCTTCAGGCTTGAGGTCCGTGTGTTGGAGTGCAGGAGGGCCGACCTGGAGGTGCTGCTCATGAAGTCTCAGGAGCTCATCCGAGGCCTGCAGGACCAGCTCCAGCAGGCTTCCCACAGCCCCTTGACAGAGAGGGCAGTGTTGGGACAGTGCTGTGCACAGGCGCTATCTGGCCCAGCCCAGCGGCTGGCCCAGGAACAGGACCCACTGAAGCAGGAGCAGCGCCAGAGGCATCGGAAGGAGCTTCAGCGAGTCAGGTTGGGTGCCGTGTCCTTTCAGGATCTCACATCTAGGGTTTCTTGCCAAGAACCCAAATTTGAAATTGCATTAGGCAAACTGCTCAGAATCACAGTGCCTGCTAACGGGGTGCTTTTTCTCAGGGCAGGTGGGTGAACATTGAAAGAATAGGATCATAAGGATTGTTCCTTTGCATTAAAAATGTGTTAACTAGAGTAGAGTAGTTAAAATTCCTTGTAGAATTCTGCCTTAGACTCGCTGATAGCAAAGGTTCTTAAATGTTCTTCATTTAATATCTCATTCTAATTTTCCAGGATGTTGTATTATATAACACATGAGGAGATGGATAAAAGGTATAAAAGCCCTAAAACCATGGGAAAGACGAGTAATTTGGGTTAGTGAGGTTCTTGAAAAGGTCAAAATATATGAGCAAAGAGGAGGAAAGTTTTATTTGGAAAACGAATATGGCATTTTGTATCCAACGGTATCATAGTTATGTGAAAAATACCCATATGTCCATATGGGTCTGACTTAATAGAGTGAATGACTAGTTATTTCAGCCATGGTGCTGGTTAGTCAGCCCCTCTGTGACTTGTGGGGAGTCTTGGACCTGCCCAGCTCAGGCGGGGATGACCACGCCCATACGTTGACCCAGGGCTGATCTGACTACTCACAGTGGAGGGGCCCACCGTACTTCCGCTCCTCATGGAGAGGCTGTGTAGGGCTCAGTGGAGTTCCAGTGGTGGAGCTGAGTACACATGGCATCAGTCACCCCCTGATTGCAGGATGTTTGCCACCTGTATATGGAAACGCGCCCTCCAGTCTGGGTGGGGTACACTTTCCCCTTCTTTGGCTTGATGATTGGGGGTAGCTCAAATACATGAGATGTGCTGTGAAAGACCAGACTGCCCTCCAAGTCTGTGGGTGTTCCCTCCTCCTTGCACTCCAGATGACACAGTGGAGGGGCCCCAGGCCCTTAAGGCCTGACAGGAACTGTCCCTCTCCTAGAGGACCATAAAGGTCATTTTTAAGCCATGTACTTCTTCTGAGCTTTAAGTTATTTTCTCTTAAACCCCAGAGCTGTGTGATAAGGGTCTTGACCCAAGTCCTTCTAGACCCCACCAGCAACAGGGGGGGTCGGTGCAGGGTAGCCCCTCCCACCATCCTGCGCTGTCCATCTGGAGGACCTTCTTGCTCATGGCCCCTCCTCAGGCTGGAGCTGGAGCCACATACAACCATATGTCCTGTCCTCAGGCTAGCACCGGCCAGGAGCAGAGAACACGCCCTTAGTGCCCCCGCCTCAGCTGGGACCCCATTCTCCTGGGGCTGTCCTGGTTCCAGCAACTTACCAAATCTTCAAGGGTAGTTTTGACTGTGGGCAAGATTCACATGGCTCACTAAAGCTTTAGACCACTAAAGTTCTATCCTTAGAACTTCCTGTGATAGGGGACACATCCAGTGTCTGCTCTGTCCATGATGGCAGCTATGAGCCACATATGGTTACTGAGTCCTGGACATGTGGCCTGCATGACTCAGGTACTGAATTTTATCCTATTTAATTATAATCAACTTACACTAAAAGTCATCTGTGTGAGTGGCTTCATGTCAGCTTCTATATGTAGAACCCAACCCCACTGAAGAGATCCTCCAATAGACCCTCTAAGGAGGGTCCCAGGGCATGGATGGAGCTCTGGGGTGCATGGGAGATGAAGGGACAGAACAGGTCAGGCAAAGAGGAGGTTTGCAGTCAGGACAAGAAGAGCCTTTGAGGAGGCCTTTCCAACCCTGGGGGGAAGGGCTGGGCCTGGAGCTACACCCACAGTGCCTGTGATGTGCTCTGTTTCTGTAGGAAAGAGGCAGAAGTTGAGTTGAACCACAAGCTCTCAAGGACGGAAGCCTTACAGCAGACTGCCCACTGTAAGGACTTAGCGCTGCAGCCTCAGCAGGAGAAGGAAGAGCAGAAACACCTGCTGCAAGTCCATGAGGTGATAGAGCAGCATGATCTGGAGAAGGAGCGGAGGGAGGGCAAAGGGAAGGAGATCCTCCCACTCTGTGGAAGGCAGCAGCTAAAGCTGCAGGAGCTGACAGGTGAGGAGCAGATGCAATGTTGCAGGTCCTCTGCCCTGGAGAAGGAAAGACTGGAGCTTGCCCGTAGGAAGCAAATGGGAAAGCTTATGCAGGAAGAAGACATGCTGCAGGCCTGCTTGAAGGATGGGCCAGCAGTGGCAGGTGGTGACCAAGAAGGTATGGGTGGCCCCATGCCCCTCTGTGCAGGCAGGAGGGAGCAGTCACTGGTGTGGCAGGAACCTGGTGCTGGGCATGGCCATGGGCAAGCCAGGCACAGGGATGTGCCAGGCCGGTACTTGTGCCATATGGACCCCAGGCAGAGCCCAGCCCTAGACCCTGCCTTGGCCTGCAGAGGGTCCTTGGAGAACCTTGGCCTCAGAGAGGATGGTCAGGGTGTACTTGACCCTGAGGAGGTAGCTTCTGCCCCCCCAGGGAGGTGGTTACAGGTGCATCAACGTGGAGTGGACAAGAAAGCAGTCCTAGAGGAGCTGGTACCTCCTGCCATTGGCCCATCTGGTCTGAATCAGCCTGAAGCCCAGGAGCTGCTCTGGAAAACAGAGGGAGATGCCTCACCAGCTCAGCCCCCAACATCAGGCAGAGGAGAGACTGAGAGGCAGCCAGCCATTCTTGAGCGAGCTGGGAACCTGAGTGGGGGGCTAGCCCCCATGGGGAGCCAAGGGCAGGCCTTGGAGGAACAGGCCTGGTGTGGGAACAGCACCCTGGAGCAAGGGCTGCAGCACAGCAGTGACAAGGCCAAGGAGGGCACCTTGTTCTCCCATCTGCACCTTGCTGACCCCCAGGGAGCCAGGCAGGAACAGCTTGAGGTCCTGCGGGAGGAAGAGGCCAACATGGCTCTGGAGCAAGAGAAGGATGGCATGAAAACCAAACTGCTACAGCTGGAGTATGTCGTTTGGGCTCTTGAGAAAGAAGCAGATGCAAGAGAGAACAACAGGTTTGGTTTCTAAACATTCTTAGAATGCCTAGCTACACCTTCTAACCTCTACCACTGCCCCCCCCCCCCATGGGTTTCATGACAGCTGCTGATGGGGGTTATGTAACTCTTGTGCCTGTGCAGCGGTCATAAGCCCATCCCTGACCCTGGGCATCCCACAGGTCACCAGATAACCAACGAGTGGGCGGGGGCAGAGCTGGGTCATTCTGGGCAGCTAAGCTGACTGGTGTCCCCTGGTCTTCCTTAGGAAGTTCTTGCTGATCTCGCAAAGACAAAGACAGACTGTGTTTAGAGCCCCACTTCAATTCTGGGTCACCTGAGCCCTCTTCCTGCTGACTTTGAGCAGGACCTACTACTTTGCCCCACCAGCACATGTGCCAGGCACTGTCCTTGAACTGCAAGTTCCTGTGCTTTCTAAGTAGAGCAACAGAGGAGGCCAGCAGCCATCCAGGCAGCCCTGGCACCTTCTGGGAGGCTGGGGTGGGGCGTGAGTGCTCAGGGGGTTTCAAGATGCTGCTGCAGTTGATTCCTCTCCAGGGGAAGCCTCAAGGTGGGATGGTGTCCTGGAGATGTTGGTCTGTGGGCAAAGTGCAGAGAGCACCCGTGTGTGCATCCAGGCCCTCCTCCTTCCCAGGATCCCCTGGGGGACTCAGGCTGACACATGTTCTTTCTCAGAAGCCTAGAATTCTAGAAACTAAGCTTTTCCAGATGCGGCAGCACATGGTCTTAGATGCTTTTCTGGCTCCTTAGGAGACTGATGGCTGCCCTGGGAGAGGTTTTAGGTACTTGCATGCCAGGCACAGCCACGTGATATGGTCAGTGCTCTGTGTGAAGTGTCATTTAGTCCCATTAACCCCTACACAGCACACCTGTGAGGGGTCCACTTCCTGTGGAAATGGAGGCTCTGTCAAGTATTGTGTCACTTGTCCAAGTAGGTGACTTGGGTCTGTCTTGGAATGTGGTCACAGGTGTGTGGTGAGACCTGCATTCCAGCTCAGGCACCAGCTTCTGGGTCTGGGTGACTATGGTGGGGTAGCTTCCTTGGAAAAAAAAAAAAGGAGAGTTGGGATTTATGTTAAACCAAACAGAATAAATGTCAGTGCACCACCCAGCTGACAAACAATTATGAGCATAGCTATAAGTCCCTAGGCACCATTGCTAAGCCTCCTCTCTCCTCTCAGAGATAGCTGTCCTGAAGGGGCTGTTTATCAGTTTATAGACATTGCTTGATGTGCAGCCTCTTAGGTGGGTGTCTCTGAGCCATGTAGCACCTTGTTTGTGGTGGCCTGACTTCTAAATTTCCTTATCCATCAAGTTGCCATGGTGCCATGTCTCCAGTAGGCCACAGAGCACAAAATGAGTGTAGAACATGCACTTACTATCCCAACTTCTCCATAGCAAGCCCCCCACAGGGGCTGGTCTCCGGCCCTATGGACACACTGTGGGGGCCTGTTCTGTGCATGAGTCCATGGTAGGCTCCAGGCACACCCAGGGCCTTGGGCACAGAAGCAGCCAAGAGCCTTGAATCTCACTGTGCCGTTCCTCTCGGACACCTCCCCATGGACAGATGCGTGTGCCCACACCTGTGCTGTCCAGATTCCCCAGCCCAGTGCCAAGTGGTCTGCTGCTCACTGGCCTGAGTCAGAAGGCTTCCCTTGTCCTCTCTCTGCTCTTCCTGGTCTGCACTCCCCACCTGTTGACCCTATAACTATAGTCACAGCTGTAGTCTCAGCAGGGTCTTTTGACAGTGTTTATGGGGCATCTTCTGTGTGGCAGTGCAGCTAGGGATTGCAGCAAAGAGCAGAACAGATGTTTACAGCTTTCAGCCCATGAGGGAGGCACCATGCTTCCTGCATGTCCAAGTGTCAGGAAGAAATGTGTTACCATGTTTCAAGGATGAGGAAACTTAGAGGCCATGCTGCTGAAACCATGTACATTTTCCAGGGACATGTGCACATATGCTGAAAGCCTAGGTGAATGTATAGAAATGACCAACCAAAATTCAAGCTGATAGTTTTCTGGGAGGTGGGGGGTCAGGTCTGGGAAGGCAGGGGAGGCGCTGGGGCAGAAGCAGGCTTGGCCCAGGTTAGAAGGCTTTGGGGAACGAGAAGATAACTGTGCAGAGGGGGGAATGTAGATGGGAGCCAGCTCTCGTGGGCAGGGGAAGGGTTTTCAGGGGGCAGGCTGCTGGGGCTCTGAGCCAGGCAGATGTGGAAAGGTGCTCTCAGGTAGCCAGGAAGACTGAGAAGAGCATATTGCAGGGACTGTGGGGTGGGTATAAAGGCAATGCGGAGGCCGGCAGAGGGCAGGGGGAGGTGGATATTACAGCTGTCCAGGCAAGAGGTGACAGTGGCTGGGGACCAGAGTGATGGCATCAGAGGTGTAGGAAGTTGGCTGGCAGGGGTGTGGAGGCCAAGTTGATCAGTTATAGGAGGATGGGATATACACAAGGTGTTGGAAATGGGTCACAGAGCAATCAGAGGACTCCCCAGAAATGCCACTGACCAAGAAGTGGGGAGGGCAGGATTCAGTTACACATGAGGAGCCTGTGGTGTCTTTCGCAGAGTGTGGTGGGTGAATTGAGGAAGGATCCCACAGAGGAAGGGGAAACCAAGGGGCTGCATTTTTAGGGGAAGAATCCTGGAAGGAGAGAGGAACACCTGTCTCTGAAGCCCTTGAGAGGCTGGTTCACACAAAACCAGCCTGAAGGAATCTACCAGGCTCAGCAACATGCATGTGCTTGCTGAGCTCATTGGCATCCCTCCAACCCCAATGCTGGGTCCCCAGTCCCAGCTCCTGCTCTGTGAGGGGAGGTCTGGCCCCAACACCAGCCAGGAGACCCTTGGCCACAACTCCCAGTGTATTGGCCTTGTGGCCACTTGTAAGTAAACACGTGCGACCACCTTCCAAACCCACAGCAGTTGTAGGCTCACAGGTTGGGCAGAACTCAGACTTACAGGATCTTGAAGGCCATGGTGAAGATTTGGGCCTTTATCATAAAAGAAAGCAAAGTGCAGAGAGATACACGACCAGATTTGGATTGTGAAAGAATTTCTGCCAGTATTTTAGGGAATAGCAGGAGTAACCTGAATATCCACAGGGTTAAATTTATCCACAGTCACCTCTCCTATTGCTATTTTGCTCTACACACACACAAATCTACACATACCCTTTTAAAATATTTTCTGTACTCCTGTATCCCTTGGGTAGATTCCTAGCAGCGCTATTGCTGGGTCATAGGGTAGGTCTATTTTTAATTTTCTGAGGAACCTCCACACTGCTTTCCAGAGCAGCACTCTCAACAATAGCCAAATTATGGAAAGAGCCTAAATGTCCATCAACTGATGAATGGATAAAGAAATTGTGGTTTATATACACAATGGAATACTACGTGGCAGTGAGAAAAAATGAAATATGGCCTTTTGTAGCAACGTGGATGGAACTGGAGAGTGTGATGCTAAGTGAAATAAGCCATACAGAGAAAGACAGATACCATATGGTTTCACTCTTATGTGGATCCTGAGAAACTTAACAGGAACCCATGGGGGAGGGGAAGGAAAAAAAAAAAAAAAAAAAAAAAAGGACGTTAGAGTGGGAGAGAGCCAAAGCATAAGAGACTGTTAAAAACTGAGAACAAACTGAGGGTTGATGGGGGGTGGGAGGGAGGGGCGGGTGGGTGATGGGTATTGAGGAGGGCACCTTTTGGGATGAGCACTGGGTGTTGTATGGAAACCAATTTGTCAATAAACTTCATATAAAAAAAATTTTTCTGAATCATTGGAGATAATTGCAGACATTATGACTCTTTACTGCTAAATGTTTCAACATGTTGTTCTGTAAGAACAAGGACATTCTCCTGCATATCCACAGGATCATTATCACATATGGGAAATTTAGCATGAATATGCTGCTATTTTTAATTTGCACTCTACATCCAGATTTCACCAGTTGTTTTGGTATGTTCTTTCTAGATTGTTCACTCACCCTATATCTAATCAAGGATCAGGCCATGCATTTAGTTAATCATATCTCTTTAATATCCTTTTTTAAAAAGTTTACTTACTGAGAGAGAGCGAGAGCGCGAGAGAGAGAGAGAGAGAGAGAGAGAGCGAGCGTGCATGCTCGAGCATGGGGCTTGATCCCATGAACTGTGAGATCATGACCTGAGCCGAAATCAAGAATTGGTTGCTCAACTGACTGAGCCACCCAAGTGCCCCATATCCTTTAATCTAAGAGTGTATCCATCTTTTTTTATTAATTTTTTTGTCAGTGGATGTTGACTTTTTTTTTATCATGGTAAAATATACCTAATGTAAAATCAACCATTTTAATTGCTTTTAAGTATATAATTTGGTGGCATCATGTGTACACAATGTGCAGTCATCACCACTGACTACTTCCAAAACTTTTTCATCATTCCAAACAGAAACCCTGTACCTATTAATAATTATTGCTAGTATTTTATGAGGATTTTAGCATCAATATTGGTAAAGGCTATTGGTCTCTAGTTTTCCTGTACTGTCTTTATCTGGCTTTGATATCATAGTAATGCTGGCCCTGTGGAATGAATTAGGAAGTGTCCCCTCCTCCTCAAATTTTGGAAGAGTTTGAGAAGTATTAGCATTTTCTTCTTTAAATGTGTGGTAGAACTCACCAGGGAATCCTGGTAGCTCCTGGGCATTTCTTTGTTACAAGTCGTTTGATTAACTAACTCAATCTCCTAACTAGTCATAGGTCCAATTAGATTTTTTATTTCTTCATGAGTCAGTTTTGGCATATTGTGTGTTTCTAGGAATTTGGACATTGATGTTTTTGAAAAATCAAGACCAGGTGTTTTGCAGAATTCCTCCATTTGGATGCCTGATTTTCCCCTTGGTTAGATTCCTTCTTATATCTCATGCCTTCTTTATAGGATCTTTTTCTTTCTAATGTGTAGTCTTTAGAAGTTCCCTTAGTGAAACTCTGTTGGAGTAAATTCCCTCAGTTTCTGTTTATCTGAAAATGTCTCAAAATTTCCCTCTTTTTTGAAAGATAGTGTTCCTAGGAACACAAATCTAGATTTAAGGGCTGTTCTCTGCCCTTTGAACATATTCAGTATCTTCAAGATTCCACTGTTGACATTAAGTAGTCTACTCTGTTTAGTTATTGCTGTATATGTGTATTAATTTTCTATGGCTGCTGTAACAAATTACCACAAAGTTAGTGGCTTAAAACAACACAATTTATTATTTTATAGTTTTGGAGCTTAGAAGGAAATGGGTATGACTGGACCAAAATTAAGATGTTGGCAGGGTTGCCTTCCTGTAGTTATAGAAGATAATTGCTCTTCTTGCCTTTTCTAGCTTCTGTGGGCTGTTTGCATTCCTTGTTTTTGGCCCCCTTCCATCTCTAAAGACAGTGATGACTGGTCAGGTCTGCCTTACATCACATCATTCTGATACCCACTATCCTGCCCCTTCCCTCCACGTTTAAGGACCCTGTGATTACATTGGGCCCATCTGGAGGATTCAAGATTTATAGCTGTAGCTCATTCATATGGTTCATTGCTGTGGAGTGTTATGTGAATATACTACAGTTTACTCATTCACTTGTTGATAGGCAATTTGAGTAGTGTTTAGTTTAGGTTTTGGTCATCACAAATAGTACTGCTAAGAAAGTTCTTGTCCATGTCTTTTGGAACATTTATGTTGGAGTGTACCTAAGAATGGAATTGTCAGGTGATAGGGCATGGGTGTGGTTTTCTTTCTACCTACTGTATTTAGAAAAGCATTGTGCCCATTGAATTTGTGTCTTATGAAAAACTTCCAGCCATTATTTATTTATTCTTTTTTTTAATATGAAATGTATTGTCAAATTGGTTTCCATACAACACCAAGTGCTCATCCCAACAGGTGCCCTCCTCAATACTCCTCACCCACCCCCACCCACCCCCCGTCAACCCTCAGTTTATTATTCTTTAAGTAGACTTCACATCCAGCATGGAGCTCATTGTGGGGTTTGAACTTATCCTGAGATCAAGACCTGAGCTGAGATCAAGAGTCAGACACAACCAACTGAGGCATCTAGGCGCCCCTTCCAGCCATTATTTTTAAAATATGGATTTTCCTCTTGCTCTACAATTAGATGTATGATGTTAGAGCTTTTCACTTTCCCTCCATTTCTTCCCTTCCATATCTTCTTTTCTCACTTGTCTCATTCTGGGTGTTTTTTTCCCCCATTTCTGTGTTCCAGATCAGTAATTCTTCCTTCAGCTCTATCTAAATCTGCCATTTAACCCATTCAATGAGGTTTTAGTTTGACATTGCCTTTTTTTTTTTTCATTTCCAAAAATCCTATTTTGTCCTGTTTGGTCTGATCATTTTTGATAGGTTTTTGTTGCTTATTTTTTTTTTATTTCCATCTTTTATTTGCATAAACATTTTATAATATTTATCTCTAGTTTGTGTCTGGTAATTCCAATATCTGAGGTTCCTATGGGATCTAATTCTGTTGTTTTGCTTCTGCTGCCTCTCAGAGGCAGCTTTTTTCCATGTATGTTGTGGTGATCTTTGTAAGCTAATGTTTACATGATGTTAATCACTGGGAATCTCAGGAGCCATAGTAGGGTGCTTTCTGCAGAAAGGGTAGGTATTGCATTTGCTGAGAATTGAGAGCCTCCCAATCCAGGGCCACTTTAACCTCCTTTTAGGGCACTGGCTTAATGCAGGAGTCCATGCTGCTGATGGGAGTGCTGACATAGGCATTGGCCTCAGGGTAACTCTATCTTTGTGTTGCTTAATACTCAAAGCTGGGGTTTCAGCTTCCAGGTTTTTATTTTGTTAGAGGGCCCTTGGAGGTTTCCATTACCATCTGTGAGGACAATCACCCATTATATGATCAGCCTCACACTTCTCTAATTGCTTGGTGTGGTGAGGTGGATAGGATAGGACACCATCAGCTTATCTGAGGTCCAGGAAGCTTTAAGTGGGAACTGCCCCCCCTTCCGCCCGCCCCTCCCCCCCCCATCTGCACTGAATCAATTTTTTTCCCATTCTGGAGTCAGAATGGTACTTTCCAAACACAGACCTCATTTGTTTCACTCCCCTGCTTAAAACCTTTTACTGCTTTAAAAATTCCAATGATTAACCTTTCCTTATTTTTCCCTTTAGTTTCTCATGAGATAAAATGAAGTCATATTTATGCTTATTAAGACATTTATGCTTGGTATTATAAGCATATTACATAAAATGAACACGACAAGATCACATGGCTTTGAGTATTTTTTGCTTAAAACAATTAGAAGCTAATGCCAGATAAGGACCAATGGGGGAAATAAATGTCAACCAGACCAGTATCTACTAAGAATAAATTTCTTTGTTTTTTTTTAAATGTTTATTTATGTTTTGAGAGAGAGAGAGAGAGAGAGAACAAGTGGGGTAGGAATAGAGAAAGAGGGAGACGCACAATCCGAAGCAGACTCCAGGCTCCGAGCTGTCAGCACAGAGCCCAGTTTGGGGTTAGGACCCACAAACTGCGAGATCATGACCTGAGTTAAAACCAGACGCTCAACTGACTGAGCCACCCAGGCGCCCCTGAAGAATAAATTTCTTGTCCAGCAAATATGGGTTTTAAGCTGTCTCTTTCATGATCTTTACTGGTAAATTGCTCATCTATCATACGTCACTAGTGTTACATTAGTGGAGACCTCTAAGTTATAAGAGAGCAAAAGTGGCTCCAGGCAGACATGGTTCATGTGATAACTGTTCATGCTTGCTTCTTTCCATTGAGGCCTCTACCTTGTGTCAGGTATGATGCCCACTAATGTGGACATCTTCCCAGTTTCTCCTCCCTAGTGTTGACCTCAGAGTGTACAATGAGGGGAGCTCTCACTAAAAAGGAAAATGTGTTTTGGTCTTCTGATTCCTTATGTTCCTGAGGTCTATGTCAGAGTAACTTGGTGGGAGATGTATATCCTTTGCCGTAACCTGAGGACACACAGCCAGTGTTGTGCATTCATACCAACTGTGAGCATACTCCTATTGCAGTTAGTGGTTGTAAGATGCAGTAACAGATTCCCTATAAACATAAACAGAACCAAGGTGCTGAATACATTAGTGAGTTGTTGATTGTGTGACTGTTTTAGAAGGTAAGAAAGCTTTATTTTCTGTAGCTTATTGCTTAGGAGATGCAAACCATAGCATGTTAGCTGTGCATAGAAAAAATAACAGTGTGCCCTGTGCCATCATCCAGGGATGATGCAAGATCACCATGACTTCCAGCTGCAAGACCAGACTCATGTGGACTGCATGTGGCCAGCTCCTGGAGTCCCCAGCTTCTTTTTTTCAATTTTTCATGCAGAATCGAGTTGGATAGGCTTTCTGAAGAAAATACATTGTTGAAAAATGAGCTGGGAAGGATTCAGCAAGAGCTTGAAGCTGCAGAAAAGACAAATGATGCACAGAGGTAAGGGCCCTGGCTCAGTCATTATAACTGGATTCCAGTCTGCAACATGCTTTGCTTTTTGTGCAATGGGCTTAGAAGGTACTGCTGTGGAAAGTGGGAAGTGTTAACACACCAACCCTGAGTTCCAGAAAACCACAAAGGCGAGCCATGCTGACCTCTGACCAGCCCTGATAGGCGTGGGAGGGCTCAGATCCCTTTCCAGATGTTGGCAGCCACGTTCATTCCTGGGCTCCTAAGTATGAGGTAGAACATGTGCACACTGTGGCACAGTCAGCACCGCGGTGGACAGCTCCAGCTTGGGCCACTTCTCTCTGAAGTCTGTATAAGCACTTTGCATCCCATGGAGCTGCTCCATATCACGCCTCAGGGTGGGGGTGGGGGACAGTGAGTATTTCTTTAGCAATAAGAGATGCTTCTGGGGCCATTTTGGAATCTGTTTTTTCATGTTTTGTTAATGATTTTAGTTGGGCTTTTCCATGGTTTGTGGATTTCAGTGGGTTAGAATAAGGGGTAGAGGTGGGGAAGGGGAGCAGGAACTGAGGCAGGAGAGACTATGTTTGTGGAGGGGAGAAAGCACAGAGTACCCATCTGTGGCTTTCTGCTTTCACTACTGTAGTCTTATCCAAGGACAGTTTGACCTTTTTTTTTCATCTCTGAAGTTCAACATGATTAAAATATGGCATCCCCAGAGCAGATGGTCAACAACTGGTTGGTATTATGTTACAGCATTTCAGAAATCTAAAAGTTTTTTGTTTTTTTTTTTCAACGTTTATTTATTTATTTTTTGGGGGACAGAGAGAGACAGAGCATAAACGGGGGAGGGGCAGAGAGAGAGGGAGACACAGAATCGGAAACAGGCTCCAGGCTCTGAGCCATCAGCCCAGAGCCTGACGCGGGGCTTGAACTCATGGACCGCGGATCGTGACCTGGCTGAAGTCAGACGCTTAACCGACTGTGCCACCCAGGCGCCCCTAAAAGTTTTTTTCCCCTCTAGAAACTGTTGTTTCTCTAATCTGCTGCCAGGGCCCATTTCCCAACAGACCCCAGCAGATATAAGGCTGTTTTGTTTTGGTCCTATTTATGCTGCTTAGTGTGATTCGTCACATGTTTTCTAAAGAGATATTACTATGTGTGGCTGAAGAATGTCATGGAGGGTGTTTGTTCTTACGGTATTGGCAGTGTTCCTCTGGTTCCGAGGGTTGGGGTCCCGACTGGATGGGCAGCGGCAGTAGTGTAGAACAGTGACAGAGCAGGTGTGAGTGTCTGTTTTGTGGCTGCGAACCCAATGATGGGAAAAAGAAACTGGCTGGTCAGTGACATTGTTAATTTTGCTTCTCCAATAGGAAGGAAATCGAGATTTTAAAGAGAGACAAGGAAAAGGCCTGCTCTGAAATGGAGGAACTCAACAAACAGGTCAGGTATTGACTCCTGCATGACGCTTAACACCACTCTCCTTTTTTCATTATTTTAAGATCATTTCAAACTTACAGAAAGGAAGGACAGAACTTTTTTCTGAAAGATCTGAGAGTGATTTGCCAAGCCATCCGTCCCTTCCCTGACTCAAAGGATATGAACGTGGATGCAAAAGTGCTGTCTGAGCCTCCACCCCATTGAGCTTTGCCAGCTGTCCTCTCACCTTCAGAGGTGAGAGGTGAGAGGTGGCTCCTTCAGTTGGTTCTTGGTTTTTAGGACCAGGGTGCTTTTGAAGATTATAAACAGTTATTTTGTAGGAAGTAACTCTGTTTGGTTTGTCTGATGTTTTCTTGTGATTAGATTTAGATTAGGTCTCTTTGTCCCATAATTTGTCCCATTACTAGTGATGTTGGCTTTGATTCCTGGTTAGGTGGTGTTGGCCAGGCTTCTCCACAGTAAGGTTACTTTTCCCTTTGTTATGGTGAGTATTGTGTGGTAGATACTTTAATATTATGTAAATACCCCATTCCCCATCGAATTCTTACCCTTTATTTTAGCATCCTTTATTTCTTGCTGTGATGGTGGCCAGTTGGTAACTAATTCCACCATTCCTTTTATGTTTATTGGTATTTCAAATGTGTAAGGAAGAGCTTTCTTTTCACTTATTTATTCATTACATTATCCTATTACTATCCTAGGTTCCTGCTTTTTCTCAATGGGTTATAATACATTACTATCAGTATTTATTTTCGTGCTCAAATTGTCTCAGATTTGGCCAATGAGAGCCCCTTCTCAGTGGTTTCTGGTCCTCCAGATGAACCCTGATCATTTTTTGAGCACTTCTTTACTTTCTGGTACCCCCAGATATTCCAAGTTCATCTAATACTTCCCCTGCCTGAGCCCTATAATCAGCTACTCCCCCAAGGAGCTTCTGGTGACTGTTAGTGTAGAATAGTGTTTGGAGACCAAGACCTGGGCACCAGGAGTGCCCACTGCTCCTGGGGTGTCACTACTTCCAGGCATAGTTAGTGGATAGTTATGGAGTGTGTATGTACTTAGAGTTTCATCAATGAATGTGCATGTAGTTTCATGAATATTTATTTATATCTGTCTCTCTATTGAAAATCATGAATTCAAACCCATATATGCAGTTCCCACCTAATATCTTAGGGATGATCCTAGTTTCTCCCTTTCTATATTTGTAACTCATATCTCCAACAGTGAGAATCCTGGTTTCTATCCTCAGAAGATGTACTTACTGTTGATTAGTCTCCTTTATCCCATGCATAAATGCCCTTCCCGTTTTGTTTCAGCACTGACCCCACACTAGTCCTCTCTCTGCCCTCTTACACGGATGCTTTCATATTTGGTCTCCTTTAGTGTTTTTTGGGTGGATTATTAAGGAGGAAGCACACAAGCTGGGATGTGTCATTCTTGTTTTTCTTTATTCTTTTTTAAATTGGTATTGTTATTAATGATTATAGACTCATGTAGTTATAAGAAATACAGAGAAATCCTTTAAACACTTTGACCAGTTTCCCCCAACGGTAACATTTATTTAAATTTCACTTAGTTAACATACAGTGTAATATTAGTTTCAGGTGTACAATATAGTGATTCATCACTTACATACAACACCTAGTGCTCATCATGATAAGGGCACTCATTAGTCCCCATCACTTATTTCACCCATCCCCCCACCCACCTCCATTCTGGTAACCATCAGTTCTCTATAATTAAGAGTCTGTTTCTTAGTTTGCTTCTCTCTTTTTTTCTCTATGCTCCTTTGTTTTGTTACTTAAATTTTTTTTTTAACATTTTACTTATTTTTGAGAGAGACAGAGTGCGAGCAGGGAAGGGTTAGAGAGAGAGGGAGATACAGAATCCAAAGCAGGCTACAGGCTATGGGCTGGAGCCCAACACGGGGCTTGAACCCACAAACTGTGAAATCATGACCTGAGCCAAAGTCGGACAATTAACCAACTGAGCCACCCAGGTGCCCCTCCTTTGGTTTGTTTCTTAAATTCCACATATGAGTGAAACTATATGGTATTTGTCTTTCTGTGATTTATTTCACTTAGCATTATACTCTCTAGCTCCATTGTGTCATTGCAAATGGAAAGATTTTATTCTTTTTTATGGCTGAATAATATTCCAGTGTGTGTGTGTGTGTGTGTGTGTGTGTGTGTGTGCGCGCGCGCGTGTGTGTATACTTACAAACATACACTCCACATCTTTTTTATCCACTCATCAGTCAGTGGACACTTGAGCTATTTCCATAATGTGGCTATTGTAGATTATGCTCCCATAAACATTGGAGTGTATATATGCCATTGAAATAGTATTTTTAGTATATATACTGTTGAATTAGTATTCTGTGGATAAATACCTAGTAGCGTGGCTGCTGGATTACAGGGGAGTTCTATTTCTAAGTTTTTGAGGAACCTCCATGCTGTTTTCCAGAGCATTCCCACCAGTTTGCATTCCCACCAACAGTACAAGAGTGTTCCCCTTTCTCCACATCCTCGCCAGTGCCTGTTGTTTCTTGTATTGTTGATTTTAGCCATTCTGACAGGTGTGAGGTGATATATCATTGTAGCTTTGATTTGTATTTCTCTGGTAATGAGTGATGTTAATCATCTTTTCCTGTGTCTGTTGACCATCTGAATGTCTTCTTTGGAAAAATGTCTATTCATGTGTTCTTCCCATTTTTAAATTGGATTGTTTTTTGGCTGTTGAGTTTGATAAGTTCTTTATATATTTTGGATACTAACCTTTTATCAGATATGTCATTTGCAAATATCTTCTCCCATTCCATAGGCTGCCTTTTAGTTTTGTTGATTGTTTCCTTCATTCTATAGAAGCTTTTTATTTTGATGAAGTCCCGATAGTTTATTTTTGCTTTTGTGTCCCTTGCCTCAGGAGGCATATGTAGAAAGAAGTTGCTATGGCTGATCTCAGAGACATTACTGCCTATGCTCTCTTCTAGGATCTTTCTGGTTTCAGGTCTCACATTTAGGTCTTTAATCCATTTTAAGTATAATTTGGTGCATGGTGAAAGAAAGTAGTCCAGTTTCATTCTTCTGCATGTCTCTGTCCAGTTTTCCTAGCACCATTTGTTGAAGAGACTGTCTCTTTCCCAATGGATATTCTTTCCTGCTTTGTCAAAGATTAAATGACCATACAGTTGTGGGTTCATTTCTGGGTTTTCTATTCTATTCTATTGATGATTGTGTCTATTTTTGTGACAGTTCCATACTGTTTTGATTACTACAGCTTTGTAATATAGCTTGAAGTCCAGAATTGTGATGTCTCCAGCTTTGCTTTTCTTTTTCAGGATTGCTTTGGCTATCTGGTGCCTTTTGTGGTTCCATACAAATTGTAGGGTTTCTTGTTCTAGTTCTGTGAAAAATACTGTTGGTATTTGGAAAGGGATTCTATTAAATGTGTAGATTGCTTTTGGTAGTATAGATATATACTATATATACTATAAATATATATAGATATATCTGGTAGCATAGATATAATGTATAGATATATATTTTAGCAATATTTGTCCTTACCCATGCACATGGAAGTCTTTCCACGTTTTTGTGTCATTTTCAGTTTCTTTCATCAGTGTTTTATAGTTTTTCAGCTCTTTGGTTAGGTTTATTCCTAGGTATCTTATTGTCTTTGTGTAATAATAAATGGGACTGATTCCTTAATTTCTCTTTCTGCTCCTTCATTATGTCTAAAATGCAGCAGATTTCTGTGCATTGATTTTGCATCCTGCACCTTTACTGAATTCTTTTATCAGTTCTAGCAGTTTTTTTGTGGAGTCTTTTGGGTTTTCTCTATATAGTATCATATCATCTGCAGATAGTGAAAGTTTCACCTCTTCCTTGCCAGTTTGGACACTTTTTATTTCTTTTTGTTGTCTGATTTCTATGGCTAGGACTTCTAGTACCATCTTGAATAAAAGTGGTGAGAGTGGACATTCCTGTCTTATTCCTGATCAGAGAGGAAAAGTTCTCAGTTTTCAAATGCCATTGAGGATAATTCTAGCTCTGGATTTTGCATATATGACCTTTATCATGTTGAGGTATGTTTCCTCTAAACCTACTGTGTTGAGAATTTTTATCATGAATGGGTGTTGTACTTTATCAAATGCTTTTTCCTCATCTATTGAAATGATCAAATGGTTCTTACCTTTTCTTTTATTAATGCAATGTGCCACATTGATTGATTTGCAAATATTGAACCAGGCCTGCAACCCAGGAATAAATCCCACTTGATCACGGTGAATTATTCTTTTAATGTATTGTTGGATTTGTTTTGCTAGTATTTTATTGAGAATGTTTACAATCATGTTCATCAGAGAAACAGGCCTGTAGTTCTCTTTTTTAGTGGAGTCTTTGGTTTTGGTATCAGGGTAATGATAGAATGAATTTGGCAGTTTTCCTCCCTTTTCTAGTTTTTTTAATAGTTTGATAAGAATAGGTATTAACTGTTCTTTAAATGTTTGGTAGAATTGGGGCACCTGGGTGGCCAGTGGGTTAAGTGTCTGACTCTTGGTTTAGGCTCAGGTCATGACGTTGCAGTTCCTGAGTTCAAGCTCCGTATCAGGCTCTGCACTGACAGCAGAACCTGTTTGGGATTCTCTCTGTCTCCCTCTCTCTCTGCCTCTCCCCTGCTCATGTGCTCACTTTCTCTCTCTCTCTCTCCCTCTCTCTCTCCCTCTCCCTCTTCCTTTCCCTCTCCCTCTCCCTCTCTCTCAAAATAAAGAAATAAATTAAAAAAAAATATTTGGTAGAATTTGCCTGTGAAGCCATCTGATCCTAGAGTTTTGTTGGGATATTTTTTGATTACTGATTCAATTTCCTTGCTGGTTATCAGTCTGTTTAAATTTTTTCTTTTTTCAGTTTTAGTAGGCTATATGTTTCTAGGAATTTATCCATTTCTTCCAGGTTGTCCAGTTTGTTGGCATATAATTTTTCATAGTTTGTATTTCTGTGGTGTTGGTTATTTCTCCTCTCCCATTTGTGATTTTTTATATTTGGGTCCTTTCTCTTTTCTTTTTTGATTAGTCTGGCTGGGGGATTATTAATTTTATTAACTTTTCAAAGAACTACCTCCTGGTTTCATTGATCAGTTCTGCTTTTTGTTTTGTTTTGGTTTTTAGTTTCTATATAATTTGTATCTGTTCTAATCTTTATTATTTCCTTCCTTCTACTGGTTTTGGGGTTTTTTTGTTTTTCTTTTTCTCGCTCCTTTAGGTATAAGGGTAGGTTGTTTATTTGAGATTTTTCTTGCTTCTTGAGGTAGACCTGTATTCCTATAAACTTCCCTTTTATGACTGCTTTTGCTGCATCCCAAAGGTTTTGAATCTTCCACTGGTAACATTTTACAAAACTATAGTATAATATATATATTAGTCTCCTAAGGCTGCCATAACAAAATACCAGACTGAGTGGCTTACACAACAGAAATATATTTCCTTACAATTCTCAAGGTTAGAGGTCCAAGATCAAGGGGTTGGTGGGTTAATTTCATGAAGCCTCTCTTGTAAAATTTTTTTTAACGTCTATTTATTTTTGAGACAGAGAGAGACAGAGCATGAATGGGGGAGGGTCAGAGAGAGAGAGGGAGACAAGAATCTGAAACAGGCTCCAGGCTCTGAGCTGTCAGCACAGAGCCCGACGCGGGGCTTGAACTCATGAACTGCGAGATCATGACCTGAGCTGAAGTTGGACGCTTAACCGACTGAGCCACCCAGGCGCCCCTGAAGCCTCTCTTGTAGATGGCTGTCTTCTTCCTGTGTCCTCATGTGGTCTTCCCTCTTACATGTTGGTATCCTAATCTCTTCTTAATAGGACACTATCAGATTAGAGCATGTTCATAGCATCTCTTTTTCCCTTAATCACCTCTTTAAAGACCCTGTCTCTAAATAAAGTCACATTCTGAGGTATTGAGAGTATGAACTTCAACATATAATTTTGGGTGGACAGGAATTAGCCTATAACAAATATTATAAACAATCTATTGATGTTGATGCAATACATGGGTGTTATTCAGATTTCCCCAGTTTTACTTGTGTACTCATGTGCATGTGTGTGTGTGTCACTGTGTATGTATGTGTGTATTGGTGTATGTATGTGTATATGTGTGGTGTATGTGTGCATGTGTATGCATGCATGTGTGTATGTGTATGTCTGTGGGGTGGGGTGTGTATGTGTGTGGGGGAGGTGTGTGTATTGAGTTCCATATGATTTTATTGCCTCTGTGGATTCATGTATCCACCACCACAGTCAAGATACTAAACAGTTTCAACTCCTCAAGGATCCTTCATGTTGTTCTTTTATAACCACACCTACCTCCTCCCTTCCTCCAGCCTCTAACCCCTACAATCACTCATCAGTCGTTGATTTCTAAAACTATCATTTCAAAATGTTGTTTAAAAAGAATCACACAGAATGTAACCTTTGGGAATGACTTTTCTTTCTCCCTGGAGATTCAGGGAAGTGATGCCTGTACAGTAGTTCGCTTCTTTTTATTGCTGAATATTAGTCCATTGGGTTGATATCCCACAATTTAACACTCACATTTTCTTTTTTTAATTTTTTTAATGTTTATTCACTTTTTTTTCTATTATGAAATTTATTGTCAAATTGGTTTCCATACAACACCCAGTGCTCACTTAACAGGTGCCCTCCTCAACCCCATCACCCACCCCCCATAAACCCTCAGTTTGTTCTCAGTTTTTACGAGTCTCTTATGTTTTGGCTCCCTCCCTCTCTAACCATTTTTTTTTCTTCCCCTCCCCCATGGTCTTCTGTTAAGTTTCTCAGGATCCACATAGGAGTGAAAAGATATGGAATCTGTCCTTCCCTGTATGACTTATTTCACTTAGCATAACACTCTCCAGTTCCATCCATGTTGCTACAAAAGGCCAGATTTCATTCTTTCTCATTGCCACGTAGTATTCCACTGTGTATATAAACCACAATTTCTTTATCCATTCATCAGTTGATGGACATTTAGGCTCTTTCCATAATTTAGCTATTGTTGAGAGTGCTGCTATAAACATTGGGGTAGAAGAGCCCCTATGCATCAGTACTCCAGTATCCCTTGGGTAAATTCCTAGCAGTACTACTGCTGGGTCATAAAAAGTCTGTTTTTAATTTTTTCAGGAACCTCCACACTGTTTTCCAGAGCGGCTGCACCAGTTTGCATTCCCACCAACAGTGCAAGAGGGTTCCCGTTTCTCTACATCCTCTCCAGCATCTATCGTCTCTTTTGTTTATTTTAGCCTCTCTGACTGGCATGAGGTGATATCTGAGTGTGGTTTTGATTTGTATTCCCCTGATGAGGAGCAACGTTGAGCATCTTTTCATGTGCCTGTTGGCCATCTGGATGTCTTCTTTAAAGAAGTGTCTATTCATGTTTTCTGCCAATTTTTTAACTGGATTATTTCTTTTTCGGGTGTGGAGTTTGGTGAGCTCTTTATAGATTTTGGATACTAGCCCTTTGTCCTATATGTCATTTGCAAATATCTTTTCCCATTCTGTGGGTTGCCTTTTAGTTTTGTTGATTGTTTCCTTTGCAGTGCAGAATCTTTTTATCTTCATGAGGTCCCAATAGTTCATTTTTGCTTTTAATTCCCTTGCCTTTGGGTATGTGTCAAGTAAGAAATTGCTGCGGCTGAGGTCAGAGAGGTCTTTTCCTGCTTTCTCCTCTAGAGTTTTGATGGTTTCCTGTCTCACATTCAGGTCCTTTATTCATTTTGAGTTTGTCTTTGTGAATGGTGTAAGAAAGTGGTCTAGTTTCATCCTTCGGCATGTTGCTGTCCAGTTCTCCCAGCACCATTTGTTAAAGAGACTGTCTATTTTGCACTGGATGTTCTTTCCTGCTTTGTCAAAGATTAGTTGGCCATACCTTTGTGGGTCTAGTTCTGGGGTTTCTCTTCTATTCCTTTGGTCTATGTGTCTTTTTTGTGCCAATACCATGCTGTCTTGATGATTACAGCTTTGTAGTAGAGGCTAATGTCTGGGATTGTGATGCCTCCTGCTTTGGTCTTCTTCTTCAAAATTACTTTGGCTATTCGGGGCCTTTTGTGGTTCCATGCAAATTTTAGGATTGCTTGTTCTAGTTTCGAGAAGAATGCTGGTGCAATTTTGATTGGGATTGCATTGAATGTGTAGATAGCTTTGGGTAGTATTGACATTTTGACAATATTTATTCTTCCAATCCATGAGCACAGAATGTTTTTCCATTTCTTTATATCTTCTTGAATTTCCTTCATAAGCTTTCTATAATTTTCAGCATACGGATCTTTTACATCTTTGGTTAGGTTTATTCCTAAGTATGTTATGATACTTGGTGCAGTTGTGAATGGGATCAGTTTCTTTATTTGTCTTTCTGTTGCTTCATTATTAGTGTATAAGAATGCAACTGATTTCTGTACATTGATTTTGTATCCTGCAACTTTGCTGAATTCCTGTATCAGTTCTAGCAGACTTTTGGTGGAATCTATCGGGTTTTCCACGTATAATATCATGTCATCTGCAAAAAGTGAAAGCTTGACTTCATCTTTGCCAATTTTGATGCCTTTGATTTCCTTTTGTTGTCTGATTGCTGATTCTAGAACTTCCAACACTATGTTAAACAACAGCGGTGAGAGTGGACATCCCTGTCGTGTTCCTGATCTCAGGGAGAAACCTCTCAGTTTTTCCCCAATGAGGATGATATTAGCTGTGGGCTTTTCATAAATGGCTTTTATGATCTTTAAGTATGTTCCTTCTATCCCGACTTTCTCGAGGGTTTTTATTAAGAAAGAATGCTGAATTTTGTCAAATGCTTTTTCTGCATGGATTGACAGGATCATATGATTCTTTTCTTTTATTAATGTGATGTATCACATTGATTGATTTGCAAATGTTGAACCAGCCCTGCATCCCAGGAATGAATCCCACTTGATCATGGTGAATAATTCTTTTTATATGCTGTTGAATTCGATTTGCTAGTATCTGATTGAGAATTTTTGCATCCATATTCATCAGGGATATTGGCCTGTAGTTCTCTTTTTTTTTTTTTTTTTAAATTTTTTTTTTTCAACGTTTATTTATTTTTGAGACAGAGAGAGACAGAGCATGAACGGGGGAGGGGCAGAGAGAGAGGGAGACACAGAATCGGAAACAGGCTCCAGGCTCTGAGCCATTAGCCCAGAGCCCGATGCGGGTCTCGAACTCACGGACCGCGAGATCGTGACCTGGCTGAAGTCGGACGCTTAACCGACTGCGCCACCCAGGCACCCCTGTAGTTCTCTTTTTTTACTGGGTCTCTGTCTGGTTTAGGAATCAAAGTAATACTGGCTTCATAGTATGAGTCTGGAAGTTTTTCTTCCCTTTCTATTTTTGGAATAGCTTGAGAAGGATAGGTATTATCTCTGCTTTAAATGTCTGGTAGAATTCCCCTGGGAAGCCATCTGGTCCTGGACTCTTATTTGTTGGGAGATTTTTGATGACTGATTCAATTTCTTCGCTGGTTATGGGTCTGTTCAAGCTTTCTATTTCCTCCTGATTGAGTTTTGGACGCGTGTGGGTGTTTAGAAATTTGTCCATTTCTTCCAGGTTGTCCAGTTTGTTGGCATATAATTTTTCATAGTATTCCCTGATAATTGTTTGTATCTCTGAGGGATTGGTTGTAATAATTCCATTTTCAATCATGATTTTATCTATTTGGGTCGTCTCCCTTTTCTTTTTGAGAAGCCTGGCTAGAGGTTTATCAATTCTGTTTATTTTTTCAAAAAACCAACTCTTGGTTTCATTGATCTGCTCTACAGTTTTTTAGATTCTATATTGCTTATTTCTGCTCTGATCTTTATTATTTCTCTTGTTCTGTTGGATTTGGGGTGTCTTTGCTGTTCTGCTTCTATTTCCTTTAGCGGTGCTGTTAGATTTTGTATTTGGGATTTTTCTTGTTTCTTGAGATAGGCCTGGATTGCAATGTATTTTCCTCTCAGGACTGCCTTCGCTGCATCCCAAAGAGGTTGGATTGTTGTATTTTCCTTTTCATTTTTTCCATATATTTTTAAATTTCTTCTCTAATTGTCTGGTTGACCCATTCATTCTTTAGTAGGGTGTTCTTTAAGCTCCATGATTTTGGAGGTTTTCCAGACTTTTTCTTGTGGTTGATTTCAAGCTTTATTGCATTGTGATCTGAAATTATGCATGGTATGATCTCAATTCTTGTATACTTATGAAGGGCGGTTTTGTGCCCCAGTATGTGATCTATCTTGGAGAATGTTCCATGTGCACTCGAGAAGAAAGTATATTCTGTTGCTTTGGGATGCAGAGTTCTAAATATGTCTATCAAGTCCATCTGATCCAGTGTATCATTCAGGGTCTTTGTTTCTTTATTGATCCTGTGTCTAGATGATCTATCCAATGATATAAGTGGAGTATTAAAGTCCCCTGCAATTACCACATTCTTATCTATAAGGTTATTTATGTTTGTGAGTAATTGTTTTATACATTTGGGGGCTTCCGTATTTGGTGCATAGACATTTATAATTGTTAGCTCTTCCTGATGGATAGACCCTGTAATTATTATATAATGCCCTTCTTCATCTCTTGTTTCAGCCTTTAATTTGAAATCTAGTTTGTCTGATATAAGTATGGCTACTCCAGCTGTTTTTTGACTTCCAGTAGCATGATAGATAGTTCTCCATCCCCTCACTTTCAATCTGAAGGTGTCCTCAGGTCTAAAATGAGTCTCTTGTAGACAGCAAATAGATGGGTCTTGTTTTTTTTATCCATTCTGATACCCTATGTCTTTTGGTTGGCGCATTTAGTCCATTTACATTTGGTGTTATTATAGAAAGATATGGGTTTAGAGTCATTGTGATGTCTGTAAGTTTCATGCTTGTAGTGATGTCTCTGGTACTTTGTGGTCCTTGCAACATTTCACTCACACAGTCCCCCTTAGGATCTCCTGTAGGGCTGGTTTAGTGGTGATGAGTTACTTCAGTTTTTGTTTGTTTGGGAAGACGTTTATCTCTCCTATTCTAAATGACAGACTTGCTGGATAAAGGATTCTCGGCTGCATATTTTTTCTGTTCATCACGTTGAAGATTTCCTGCCATTCCTTTCTGGCCTGCCAAGTTTCAGTAGACAGATCCGTCACGAGTCTTATTGGTCTCCTTTTATATGTTAGGGCATGTTTATTCCTAGCTGTTTTCAGAATTCTCTCTTTATCCTTGTATTTTGCCAGTTTCACTATGATATGTCATGCAGAAGATCGATTCAAGTTACGTCTAAAAGGAGTTCTCTGTGCTTCTTGGATTTCAATGCCTTTTTCCTTCCCCAGTTCAGGGAAGTTCTCAGCTATGATTTCTTCAAGTACACCTTCAGCACCTTTCCCTCTCTCTTCCTCCTCTGGAATCCCAACTATGCGTACATTATTTCGTTTAATTATGTCAGTTAGTTCTCTAATTTTCCCCTCGTACTCCTGGATTTTTTTATCTCTCTTTTTCTCAGCTTCTTCTTTTTCCATGATTTTATCTTCTAATTCACCTATTCTGTCCTCTGCCACCTCAATCCAAGCTGTGGTCACCTCCATTTTATTTTGCAGCTCATTTATGGCATTTTTCAGCTCCTCCTGACTGTGTCCTAGTCCCTTGATCTCTGTAGTAATAGATTCTCTGCTGTCCTGTACACTTTTTTCAAGCCCAGCAATTAATTTTATGACTCTTATTTTAAATTCATTTTCTGCTATATTGCTTAAATCGTTTTTGATCAGTTCATTAGCTGTTGCTTCTTCCTGGAGTTTCTTTTGAGGAGAATTCCTCCGTTTCCTCATTTTGGATAGTCCCCGGAGTGGCGGGGAACTGCAGGGCTCCTCCTCTGTGCTGTCTGGAGTAACTTGTATTGGTGGACGGGCGTAGTCAGACCTGATGTCTGCCCCCAGCCCACAGCTGGGGCCACAGTCAGACTGGTGTGTACCTTATCTTCCCCTCTCCCAGGGGCAGGACTCACTGTGGAGTGGTGTGGCCGCTGTCTGGGCCACTTGCACACTGCCAGTCTTGTGGTACTGCTTCTATGGGATCTGACGTATTAGCCAGGTTGGATCCGCAAGGTGCACAGGGGTTGGAGGGGCAGACTCCGCTCGCTTTGCCTTTGGTGGTCCGCTTCAGGAGGGGCCCTGCGGCACCGGGAGGGAGGCAGACCCACTGGAGGGATGGATCCACAGAAGCACAGTGTTGGGTGTTTGTGCAGTGCAAGCAAGTTTCGTGATGGAAACTGGTTCCCTTTGGGATTTTGGCTGAGGGATGGGCAGGGAGACAGCGCTTCCCAGCACCTTTGTTTCCTGCCAAGCTGAGCTCTGTCCTCCGGGGCTTAACAACTCTCCCTCCCACTCTCTGAGCAGAGGTTTTGACTTATAACATTCCAGATGTTAAGTCCCATTGGCTGTCAGAACACACTCCATCTGGCCCCTCCGCTTTTGCAAGCCAGTCGGGGGCTCTGCCTTGCTGGGTGGGCTGGCTGCCCCTCCACCGCCCTGGCTCCCTCCTGCCAGTCCATGTAGTGCGCACTGCCTCTCCGCCCTTCTTATCCTCTTCCGTGGGTTGCTCGTCTATGCTTGGCCCTGGAGAGTCCGTTCTGCTAGTCTTCTGGTGGTTATCAGGGTAAATTAGGCAGATGTGGGTGAAATCTAGGTGATCAGCAGGACGCGGTGAACCCAGCGCCCTCCTACGCCACCCTCTTCTCCCCAGTGTTTGTTCATTTTTGAGAGAGAGAGACAGAGCGCAAGTTGGGGAGGGGCAGAGAGAGAAGGAGACACAGAATCTAAATCAGGCTCCAGGCTCTGAGCTGTCAGCACAGAGCCTGACACAGGGCTTGAACTCATTAACCATGAGATCGTGACCTGAGCCAAAGTCTGATGCTTAACTGACTAAGCCACCCAGGCACCCCAACACTCACCTTTGAATCCTTTTTTTTTTAATGTTTATTTATTTTTGAGAGAGAGGGAGACAGAGCAGAAGCAGGGGAGGGGCAGAGAGAGACGGACACACAGAATCTGAAGCAGGCTCCAGGCTCTGAGCTGTCAGCACAGAACCTGATGTGGGGCTCGAACTCAGAAACTGTGAGATCATGACTTGAGCCAAAGTCAGATGCTCAACCAACTGAGCCACCCAGCCGCCTTTTATCACTCCCCTTTTATTTTTTTTATTTTTTTCAATATATGAAGTTTTTTGTCAAATTGGTTTCCATACAACACCCAGTGCTCATCCCAAAAGGTGCCCTCCTCAATACCCATTACCCACCCTCCCCTCCCTCCCACCCCCCATCAACCCTCAGTTTGTTCTCAGTTTTTAAGAGTCTCTTATGCCTTGGCTCTCTCCCACTCTAACCTCCTTTTTTGTTTTTTTCCCCTTCCCCTCCCCCATGGGTTTCTGTTAAGTTTCTCAGGATCCACATAAGAGTGAAAACATATGGTATCTGTCTTTCTCTGTATGGCTTATTTCACTTAGCATAACACTCTCCGGTTCCATCCATGTTGCTACAAAGGGCCATGTTTCATTCTTTCTCATTGCCATGTAGTACTCCATTGTATCACTCCCCTTTTAAAGGATAGCTGGGATGATTCCAGTTTTGGCCTATCACAAATAAAGTTGCTCTGAACATTCCTATGTAGGTTTTTTTTTTATGAACATAAGTTTTCATTTTACCAAAAGTGCAAATGGTAGTTACATGTTTAGTTTTATAAGAAAAGGCCCAACTGTTATCCAGAGTGGCTGTAACAGTTTACATTCTCACCCAGCGATCTATTTTCTTCACATCCTTGCCAGCATTAGGTGTTGGCACTATTACTTTAGCCACTCTGAGAGGTGGTGTGTGCTGAGACAGAAAGGCTGGACGGGCTGGGGTTGGTTAAGCTCTGATAAAGTGGTTTCTCTTGGGCAGGAGGGGAACAGAACGCTCCAAGTATCCCTCAGAATGGCCACTGCGTTAGTGTCTTCAGCTGCTGTAACAAAATGCCATAGGCTGGAGCACTTAAACAACAATAATTTATTGTCTCATAGTTATGGAGGCCAGAAGTCCAGGACAAGTCCGGACTGATTTGGTTGCTGGTGAGAGCCCTAATTCCTGACTTACAGACAGCTGCCTTCTCACTGTGTCCTCACATGGCCTTTCTTCTGCATGGGCACTAAGAGGGAGAGAGACAGGGTTCTACTTCTTCTTAAAAGGTCACAGTCTTGTCAGATTAGGACCCGACCCATATGAGCTTATTTAACCTTAATTACCTCCTGAAAGTCTTAACTCCAAATATAGTCACATTGGGGGTTTAGGAGCCTTGACACACGAATTTGGAGGGAACACACAGTTCAGTCCATCGCCATTACTTTGTTCCCACTTGCTATAAGCCTGAGGGGATTTTCTCTGTTGTTGAGGGCAAGACCCTGGTATGTCTCAGGAAAGTTTAGGGCTCCCCTGAGACCATCCATGACTTTTTAACTCTCACGCCAGCCAGGCGTGGCCTCCAGTGTTCATCCTTATGGGTCCCCTTTCCCTTCCTGTTTCAGGCTCCAGCCTCTGTTCCTGGTAAGCTGTGAGCACTTAGCCTGTCTTTCCAGTTATTAGGGCATTGGTTTGCCCTATGACTGCAATTCTCTGATGGATTCTAAGAGGAGTTGTTGATTTCAATTTGCTCAGCCATTTTCTTATTGGGGAGATAGAGCTCTTTACCTGTCAGGCCAGAGACTGGAGCTAATATTATGTTTCTATTTTTGTTATTGTTATTGATTGAGTGGTTGACTGATTATTTATTTATTTATTTATTTATTTTAAACATAATTTATTCTCAAGTTAGCTAACATACAATGTATACAGTGTGCTCTTGGTTTTGGGGGTAGATTCCGATGATTCATCGCTTACATACAACACCCAGTGCTCATGCCAGCAAGTGCCCTCCTCAATGCCCTTCTCCCATTCCCCCTCCACCCATCAACCCTCAGTTTGTTCTCTGTATTTAGGAGTCTCTTATGGCTTGCCTCCCTCTCTGTTTGAAACTATTTTTCCCCTTCCCTTCCCCCATGGTCTTCTGGTAAGTTTGTCAAGTTCCACATATGAGTGAAAACATGATATCTGTCTTTCTCTGACTTATTTTACTTAGCATAATACCCTCAAGTTCCATCCATGTTGTTACAAATGGCAGGATTTCATTCTTTCTCATTACCAAGTAGTGTTCCATTGTGTATATATAAACCACATCTTCTTTATCCATCCATCAGTTGATGGCATTTGGGCTGTTTCCATAATTTGGCTATTGTTGACAGCGCTGCTGTAAATATTGGAGTACATGTGTTCCTATGAATCAGCACTCCTGTATCATTTGGATAAATTCCTAGTAGTGCTATTACTGGGTCCTAGGGTAATACTATTTTTAAATAAAAAAAACCATTTTTTAACGTTTATTTACTTTTGGGGTGGGGGAGAGAGAGAGAAAGAGAATGAGAATGAGAACAAGTGGGGAAGGGGCAGAGAGAGATGGAGACACAGAAACCGAAGCAGGCTGCAGGCTCTGAGCTGTCATCACAGAGCCTGACGCAGTACTCGAAGTCACAGGGCATGAGATCATGACCTCAGCTGAAATCAGATGCTCAACCGACTGAACCACCCAGGTGCCCCTCTATTTTTAATTTTTTGAGGATAAGAATTGACCGAGAATTAAATCAGAAAATGCAAAACTGCTAGGTGCCTTGGAACTGGTGGCTGCACTGATCAGGAGGAGGGCCTGTGTGGTTGGTCAGTGTCAATCTTGCCCCTGTAGATACACAGGTACCAGGCACAGAAGGACGTGGTTTGGTGTAGGCGGCTTCCCTGAAGCCCCACCTTTTTGGTGATTGGGAGAAAAATGGCGACACCCCAGTCTCTCCTCTCTGGACCAGGTGTCGCAAACCACTATTCAGGCCATCCTCACTGTGCTGAGTCGATGCGAGTGGGTGGGTTTTGTCCGCTCCAGAGTCTCCCATGCCTCCCAGGTGCTTGGCTGGGATTCAAACCCCAATGTCTTAAACGATCCCACTCTGCCCACACGCCCTGGTTCCAGGGAAGTGCCACTCTGCTCAGCCAGCCAACAAAAGATCTCTGGCTGGCAGGTGCAAGTAAGGTCTTCTGTCCTTGGAATGACTCTTTGCCTTTTTCCCCCAGCACTCAAGGTAGCAGATTGGTTTCTCTGACTGCAGACTGTGCCTCTGAGCTAGTTACCAAGCCCAAGGCTGGTTCCCCTTCTCCCCAGGCACACGAACAGGGAAGCTGGCTCCAATCCGGAGAAGCTGGCTCCAATCTAGCTGCTGTTAGAAATTGGATACTACCACCCTCCCAAAGTTGGGAGGTACCTAATGGAAAACTGGGCAAATACTACCTGTTTGTCAGGAATAAGCCATGGACCACTGCATTCTGGAATGATAGTCAACAGTTTTGAGATTGGAAAAGCTCTTAAGATCAGAGGAAAAATTTTCTGTGGAGAGCTACATTAAAGATCTGGGTTTTGGGTTTTGTGCACATTATCTACTACTAAAACAAATATTTATTCACTTAAGTATGGGCAAATGGAGATTGTGGGGCACCATAAGAAGAAAATAAAATCTATGGGAATTTAAGGAAAAAATAAAATTGCTTATATAAAAATTAGAACTAGCAAAAGATAGATTTGCAATGTATTTAAAAGGTTGGCTAATGATTATTACGTGGAGATTATATGAGAGAAATAAAGTCTTCACAAAGACAAAAAAAAAAGAAAGAAAGAAATTGGATCTTTCTCTGTTTTTTTCCAGTCCCCAGCCCATGGTTTTTCTCTTGTCAAAATACAATCCCACACTTCCACAGCCTCTCTTTCTCTTCCTTTTATTTCTCCACAGGAGGGGATTCCTCCCCTCTGTTCTTATGCCGCCCGTTTTATCTCTCCTGGTTCGTAATCATGCACCTGTGGCCCACCAAGTTGTCCCTGTGGGCCCCTGGAGATGTATCTGTTACTCTGCAGCCTGGACTCTTAGAATTCCAAGTCCTCTGGCCTCAACACTGCTGTGTTTGAGGGAAGAGGGAACTTCGGGTCCCCCTACTTCTCCGCCATATTGACTGGCAGCTCTGATTGATTTTTATTTAAATTCTAATAAGTTTACATACAATACAATATTGGTTTCAGGATTTTATTGTGTTTTTAATTTGGGTTTGTGTATGTTCACTGTATGTTCACAGAAATTCAATGGGTTTTCATCTGTCGGTCTTGCCTCCTGCCACCTTGCTGAACTCACTCATTAGTTCTGGAGGGGTGGGTTGCCATGTTTGGCTTCTCAAGCCTGTGCCATCCTTGAGTTAAGTGCCACACCTCCTCTCTCTTGGTGCCACCTCTACCCATGTGTGGTCACCGAGTGTTCTGCTATGGGGACTGCCTGAAACTACTGGTGGGTTGTCTGGGCTCCCAGCTTTGGGTGTTTGTTTCTGTGATGAGTGTGTGGTGACCTTGCTTTGGGTCTTCTCCATTAGGTGGCCAATTCCTGGAGTTATGTAAGATGAAAACTTCCGACTGTACTTGCTTGCAGACCAGCTTCTTGTGAAATGACCCACCTGGGGCTTTCCTGGGGCCCCCTTCCTCTTTTGGGCTTATTCCTAGGACACACTTATAAATGGATTATAGGTATCCATTTGTTTTCTTTCCCTCAACTTTTTAGTATGAAAAACTGTAACGGCACAGAAAATTTGGCATAATATATACTGATCACCCACATACCACAACCTTAATTTGACTAGGTTTTTTTTTTTTTTAATGCTTATTTATTATTTTGAGAGAGAGAGAGAGAGAGAGAGAGAATGAGAACAAGGGAGGGGCAGAGAGAGAGGGAGACACAGAATCCAAAGCAGGCTCCAGGCTCTGAGTTGTTAACACAGAGCCCGATGTGGGGATGGAACTCAGGGACCGAGAGATCATGACCCGAGCCGAAGTCAGATGCTTAACCTACTAAGCCATACAGGTGCCCCCTTAATTTGGCAGTTTTTAACTTTGTGCTTTATTATTTGTTTATACCTTTCTTTGTATCTCTCTGTACTATGTGTATGTGTGTGTGTTTTCAAACCTTTTGAAAGTAAATGACAGATACAGTGATACTCTGCTCCTAAATATTTCATAGGCATCTTGTAAAAATGAATGCATCTTCTGCCTAACCACAGTGCTGCTGTAACACCTGAGACACTTAATTGTAATTACTTAATGCTGTCCAATATTCAGACCATATTTACATCTTTCTATAATTATTCCAAAATGTCTTAGATGGTAAATTTTTTGGAACTAGGATCCAGCTGAGGATGATGCGTTGAACTGTCAATGCTGTTCTGGTGGCAGAAAACAGCCACTTTATTGTGCTCACAGAACCTGTGGGTCAGGGGTTCCAGACAGGGTACAGGGCAGATGGCCTGCCTCTTCTCCATGTCACTGGTATGGGAAGATTGGACAGCTGGGGTGACCCAAAGGCCAGGGCTGGAACCATCTGGGGGCTCCTCTCCATGGGCCTGGGAGGGAGTGTCACAAAGAGGCATTCAGGTAGCGAGTGGTCCAGCAGGATCACAAGGCAGGCACAAGGCTTCTCATCTCAGAAATCTCTCCATATCACCTCCACCCAGACCCCCCCCAAGGCACAGGGAGGGACATAGGCTCATCTGGGAGGGTGAGTGTCCAGGTCACACTACAGAAGGGGATGTGGGATGAGAGATGCCATTGAGGCTGTCTTTGGAAAATATGGTCTGCTTGCTGCAATGTGTCTTTAGTCTTTTTAACCTGGAATAGCTGATTCACCCCCAAGGCTGTCTGTTTGAAGAGATCTGGCAGTTGTCTTGTAGGCCATCCCCCATTCTGGATCTGTCCAGCTGTTTCCTGATAGTGTCATTCAGTCTGCTTCTCTATCCCTTGTGTATCTTATAAACTGGAAACTAGGCCTAAAGGCATAATCACATCCAGAGTAAGCATATTTAGCACAGACATCCACTTATTTTAAAATTTGATCAGGATATGACTGCTTTTGTCTTCTGCAATAAAACTAAGGTGAATACAAGTTGGAATTAAGGTGATGGCTCAGTCAGTTAAGCATCCAACTCTTGATTTTGGCTCAGGTCATGATCTCATGGTTCATGAATTTGAGCCCCATGTCAGGCTCCATGCTGACAGCACATAGCCTGCCTGGCATTCTCTCTCCCTCTTTCTCTGCCCCTCCCCTGCTCATGCTCTGTTCCCCCGCCCCCCAGAATAAATAAACTAACTTTGGGGAAAAGAAAGAATTAAGGAGGTGATGGACACAGACACCAAGAGACAGTGGGCGCCCCACTGTCTCAGTGGGATGCCCTGAGGGGGACATAGTGGCACCTGAGTGGAGTTCTGGTCACAGGCATCTCCTGAGCTTAGTCACAGAGAGCATCAGGCAGTCCCCAAATGAGGAACTGTTGAAGGGGAAAGGTGGGGAGGTACTGTATCTGTCAGAATTTTCAGTGTTAATATATGACAGAGGCTATGGAAACATCTCACATTCAGGGAGGCTAAAACAGCCTGACAGATAAAGGTGTTGCCTAAGCTGGACCAGAAGGGGTGCTCCAAGGGTCATAACTGGGCCAGTTGACAAGACTAGGATGCAGGTGGTGTGATTCTTGTCCTGAAGCCAGAGCTGCATGGCAGCCATGTGAGAACACGCTCACCTCCTTAGGAAACATGTAACACAGGGTCATGGCTCAGAAAACCGTCTCGTGTGTGTGTGTGTGTGTGTGTGTGTGTGTGTGTACACACGTGTGCACATACGTGCAGAGAGTACCAGCCAGCCACAAAGCACACGGGGAAATGTTGCCAGCTGGTAAGTCTGGGTGAAGGGCACATGGATGTTCTCTGTAATAGCTTTGCATCTGTTATATGAGTTTGAAATTACTTCCAAAGACTAAATATTAAAAGTAACCAAAAAAATTAGCTGAAGGAAGATTCTGTTTCTGGCTGCTAAAAAAATCAAGGCTGAAGTAATGTAACAGTGCATGTTAACTCTACTGGAATTAGAGTTTAAAAAATCATAAAAACATACCATTATGAAAAAAAATCAACGCTATCCTCAGAGAATAAGATGAATGCCAATATTGAAAAATAACTTTAATTTTCACAATAAAATGTAATAAACACAAGAGATTTCCATACCAGGCACAACAACTATGAACTTACGATGTGTTGAAAATACCTCTTTACCCTCAGTTTTGAGGTTTTAAGCACAGAATGAGGTAATAGTCTGTTTACAGAGAACAGAAGGAGCAATCATCACGAGAAAAATGTGTAAACTCACTAAGCTTAAATAATCCAAATCAGAACAACTTCAAGCAAGGTTCCATCATCTGCTTCTCAAATCTTCAAAAACATAGAAATGAAATGGTTGTTAGCACAGCCCTGGGGAGAGTGGTGTGTGTGTGTTGCCAGTAGTGCTGAAAACAGGTTCAGAGAACCCCACTCTGCCAACACTTGGAGCCACTGACAGTCGGCCTCGAGAATGGACTGCTGTGGAAAAAAAGCAAATAAGCAGAAATGTGATTTATATGAAGATATTCACAACATATAGTTTAAAGTAACTGGCATTTCCATGGGGAGAGACTGTAGGGGCAGTGTTCTAGTTGCTGTTCCAGCTCATGGCGCATTCACTTAGCCACCCAGTGGGCATCTGTTGTGCATCCACCATCTGTTGGGAAGTAGATACTGGATAAAAGCAGAATATACAATTTAATCACCACCTGCACCCTGCTGAAAGATATGTTTAGGTGTTTAATGACAAAAGATCAGATCATGACCTGAGCCTACTTTGAGGAGATTCATGTACTTCAAGTTTAACAAGGTGTTTTCTTTCAGACTACTTAAAATAATAATTGGACATAACCATGAAAGAAATAAGAAAAATATGGAAGATCTTCAGAGCAGTGGTTTGGATGTTCATGATGTAGCCACCTCTGGCAGTTGAGATATGTCTCATTTCCTCAAGGGAGTAGAGCACGTTTTCGCATCCTTAGTACTGTGGCCATTTGGGGTGGGATCAGTCCTGCGCTGGAGGATGCTGAGTGCCTCCACCATGAGATGCCTTAGCCGTCCCCTTCCCAGTTCTGATAACCAGCAGTATCTCCAGACATTGCCAGATGTTCCTTGGGGAACAAAATGGGTCCTGATTGGGAACCACTGGAATGATATGAATTAAGCTCCTGGTTTAAAAAAAGTAACTTTGGCATCTGTATTTTAACTCGTTATGCTCCAGAGTCAGAAATGCAAGGATGAAGTGTCCCAGCTCAATCACAAGATCCTTCAGCTAGGAGAGGAGGCCTCTGTCCACCAGGCCCAAGACGAGAAGAACCTCATCAACATTCAGCTGTTAACACAGAGACTGGAGGAGGCCGGGCACCAGGAGGAGCTGCAGGTGAGTGGTCTAAAAACATCAGCAACAGCCTTAAAATGCCTGGAGGTAGGCTCACCCCTCAGGTAAAGAGGGGAACTTAACAAGTATGTGCTCTGGAAAATTTGTAGGCTTCAGCAGCCTTGCAAATTCTCAATATCTAAAAAAAAGTAGCAGAAAGGGATTAAATCCTGATGCTAAGAGAATAAATTGGTAGACCTCTTTGGAGGACATTTGGGGAAAATATGTGTCAGGTGCCTCAAGAATGTCAGTATGCTCTGACTTTATAATTCTACTTATGGGAATTTTATCTGAGCATCGTGGGCAGACTTAGCTGGAAGTGTTTTCATTGCTGTGGTATTTATAATAGCAAAACAGAATTGGAATCAGCTTGAATCATCAATAATACTGAATGAGTCAGTAAATTATGGTACAGTCATTAAAAATCATGTTTTCCAATAATATTTAATGTTATGGGGAAATGCTCAAGATATAATGAGGAAAGCACAGCATATAATGCTGTACCAGTGTTATTTTTTTTTTCTTTTTTTTTTTTTTTTTTTTTTTTTTTTTTTTAATGTTTATTTATTTTTGAGACAGAGAGAGACAGAGCATGAACGGGGGAGGGGCAGAGAGAGAGGGAGACACAGAATCGGAAGCAGGCTCCAGGCTCTGAGCCATCAGCCCAGAGCCCGACGCGGGGCTCGAACTCACGGACCGCGAGATCGTGACCTGGCTGAAGTCGGCCGCTTAACCGACTGCGCCACCCAGGCGCCCCTGTACCAGTGTTATTGATAGAAACACATGTGTGGAAGAAGGGCTGAGATCACAGCACAATGTTGGGGTCATGGTGGTTTAAATTTTGTCATTTTTGCTTTTCTATAAATTTCTGAAGTTTCTGCATTAAACATGTATCAGACTGATGGCGTGCCTGGGTGGCTCAGTTAGTTAAGTGTCTGACTCTGGATTTTGGCTCAGGTCATGATCTCATAGTTCATGAGATGGAGCCCCCGTTGGGTTCCCATGCTGATAGCATGGGACCTGCTTGGGATATTCTCTCTCTCAATCTCTCTCTCTCTCTCTCTCTCTCTTCACCTCCCTCCCTCCCCCGTCTCCCTCCCCTACTTCCTGCTTGCTCACACAGTCTCTGTCTCAAACTAAATAAACTTAAAAGAAATAAATAAATATGCATCAGACTGCTGAGATATTCTTGTACTTGTGAAATTATTTTTTTTAAACAGAGTGAGCTAATCCAAAAACTTGAACTTGAACTTGAACACATGAATCAGGAATGTCAGAGCCTGAGACTGTCACAGTCACAGCTGAGAGAGATCCTTGAAGAAAGTCAAAATCAGGTGGGTGTGCATGATGGCCAGTGGCTGGGTCTCAGCTGGGAGGAAAGTCAATACAGTTTAGCACTGACAGAGCCTTGTCAGGACTGGTCTGGCCAGAGAGGTTATTGGGCTGCCCTGAGGTTACATAGCTGGTGGGCACTTACCAGGCCTGAGACTGAAGTTGAGCCTAGTCCAGGGTTGGTTGACCCTGAGCAGTCCATGGGCAGAGCTTCTGTTTATGCACAAGGGAAGGAGGCTGACAAGCAGTGCTTTTGGCTGCACCATCTGCAGAACAGAAGAACAAAGGAGAGCTGTGGGTAGCCTCTGAGGAGGGGGGAGTGTCGTCAGATCCAAGGACATGAAGTGGAGTAGTCCCTTGGGTTACCAAGCTCAGTGTGCCCGTCTTGCCCTCACACAGGCTTATGTGTGCACAGAAGCCCTGAAATTGCATACACATGTGGGTGTCGAGCTCCTGCCTCCCACTTTCTCTCCTGCTCCAGCATTTACTAGTGCACCAGGCTCTAAAGGTACAGAGGTAGGAAAGTGGAGAGCTTGCAGTTTGGGACAAGCAGATGTGAGCAGGACAGGCCAAGCAGGGATGTCAGGATGCCCTGACAGCATGGTGTGCAGAGACATGAGAGAGGGGGAGCTGGTTCTTCCTGGGGGAGCAGGATGAGAGAATGGCAGGTGTGTGATGGTCTAATGTGGACTCAGATGTGCGTTGCGCTTAGAGGGCTGGGGGCTGTAGATAGAAAAGAGGGGTCATGGGAGAAGCCTCCCAAGCAGTGTGGAAGAGGTTTCTAACTCACTGGCCTGTGGCCCAGGGCCCTCACTTGAGTGTGGCACTGGCATGCCTCCCTCCTCTGAGCAACTTCACAGACTCCCTGACTGGCCCCAGATGCCACAGCTGGACTTGGCTGTGGGGTCCCCCTACATACCCAGGGCTTTATGACGTGCTATTGGGGGCTCATGTGGGCTTTCAGCCATCCCGCTGCAAACAAGCGCTCTCCCAGAGGTGCCTCTGAGTATTTGGGGGTTCCCTTCTCTGTTTTTAAGTCTGAAAGGAACCTTGAGAAATTGCCTTGACCAGCTTGAGCCCTTTGAGTCCAGGAGTCAGCATTCAGCCATTGTCATGGGCAGAAGGGACCTTACTTAAGCAGTTCTCCTGTGATGTGAGATGGTTCCCCCTTGTTATTTAGAAGAGGAACCCCCAAAACCACATTGATGGGAGTTCACATGAGGGAAATAAGAGGAGCCTGTGGGTACTTAAGGATCTTCTAGAGGAGCCATGGTAGAGTGGGCGCGGGACCACTCGGGAGGAGCCAGTGTTGTCACTGGCACAGTTGTGGGTGATTTTAAGGAGGAGCGCCCTGGAGGTCAAAGAGAGCAGGTTGGACAGGTATGAGCAGGGGGGCAGCTTGGGTGGGGCCATGAGAGGTCCTGGCAGAGGGACTTTGCACAACTCAGAAGGTGTGGTGCACGGGAGCACAATGCTGTAAGCATCACATGCCCTTGGGAATGACCATCTTGGTTCTGTGTTGCAGTACGTCAAACCACCCTCACACTTGGTAGCTTCTAGCACTGTTCATCATCATCCTTCATGGTCTGTGGGCTCACCGGTGCAGCTGGGCTGTTTTCACTTGAGATCTCAGGGGGCCATTGCAATCAAATGAGGTTAGGGCTAGCATCATCTGAAGGCACAGCTGGATCAGATGTTTGAGAGACCTCAGGTCACAGGGCTGGCATGTGGTGTTGGCTGGTAGCTGGGGGCCCACTGGTGCTCTCAGCTGGAGCACCCACACCTGGCCTCTTGGTGCCATGAGGCTGTCTGAGCATAGCAGTGAAGTTCTGAGAGGATAGGTGACCAAGCACCCTTAGAGGAGCAGATAGAAGCTGCCAGGCTTCTTAAGACTGTGTCAGGGCATTCCAGAACATCACTCCCCTGACATTTTGTTGGTCCAGCTTGGATTCAAAGGGAGGGCACAGAACCCACCTGTCCATCAGGGGAGGACACAGTCCTCACCTCTCAATGCAAGGAGAGCACAGCTCCCATCCCTCAGGGGACAGGAACAGCAGCCTGTGAGCTCAGGTGGGAGTAGCCGATGGCTGAGGTGGCTCACTGCCATGCCCCTGATCCCAGAACACAATGGCCCTCTTTTCCTGGCATGGGCTGCCCCAGTGGTCTCTGGGGACATCTTTCCCTTGTCAAGTGATAGTTGGGCAGGGGTCTCCAGAGTTGGCCCAGGCTCTAGCCAGTCTCAGTTCTGCAGGGAGGGAGATGAGGAGGGCTTGGGAGGAATTCAGCTGAGACGGTGTTATGGGCTGTTTGCCTTGCTCAGAGAGCCACAGGGTAGGGCCACAGACACAGACCTCACACTGGGCCACACAGTGGCCTCCTCCGAGGAGCTTGCACCAGGCATCTGTGTTCAGAGCAGAGAGATAGCTGTAGCAGTTAGCAGCAAGGGGCATGGGAACAGTGTGTTCTAAGGAAGAGGGCATCAGGGTGTTGGGGAGTGCTGTCAGAGAGCAGGAACAGCTTTGGAGTGGGTGTGCATTCTGACATGGAGTCACAAGGGCCTGGGCTGGGACTCAACTTCCATCTGGGGTGTCTGCAGGATGACTGAAGCATGAAAGTTGGGAGGGGGCTACATTTGTGGGGGGTGTGTTTTAGAACTGGTTCTCCTCTCTCCCTTCTCTGTCCCTCTTTCTCAAGGTTCCCAGACCCAGTTCCAGCGTGCAATTATCAGACACCAACAGGGTGTCTGAGAATTCAACTCCATTCTTATACTATCTGCCTGGAGACAGCATCAGACCCCACAGGTTAAGGGTTAAGGGTGTAGTCCTACAACACTACTCCCTACCCCCATCTCAGAAGCCAGTCATACCCCCCAGGCTGTTAGCTGTGTTTCTGACCAGCCAGCTACAGATTGGATGTTTCAACCTCCTCCTCCTGAGGTTTGACTAATTTGCTAGAGTGGCTCACAGAACTCAGGGAAACACTTAACATTTAGCAGTTCATTAAAGGATATGTTAAAGGAAACAAATCAATAGCCAGAGGAAGAGATACATAGGGTGAGGTCCCAAATATCTGTCCTCAGGGAGCTTGAGCCCCAGCCTGGGGGCGCATGGAAGTGTTCCTCCTCAAGCATAGAAGCTCTCCAAAACAGGGACCAAACAGCTGGCTCTTGGGTTTTTATGGAGGTTTCATTATATAGTCATGACTAAGTCATTGGCCACTGGCTGACTCAACCTTCAGCCCCTCTCCCCTCCTGGGAGGTTGGGGGATAGGACTGAAAATTCCAATCCTTGATCACGTGGTTGACCCTCCTGGCAGCCAGCCCCTCCCCTTGGGTGCACTTCAAAAATCACCTTCATTAATAATGAGACATCTATTTCACGTCTGTGGCTCTGAAGCATTTTTAGAATCTGTGGATGAAGACCAGATATCTCTGAAAAATATATTTTGGTCATCTGATTTTAGAAGTCATTATATTTCACTCTTCCAAAAGAGCATAGTAGCTGTCCTGGAAACTGTGTGCAGGTGTGTTTCTCTGGGATGACTCCTGTCCTAAGAACAGCCACACATGATGGTGATGACATGGCCCCCTAAGACAGCCCCTCAGAGATGCATGGGGATACAACGACCTGAGGCCTAAAGCCTCATTGTTGCCCTTGAGTGGCCATAGCTGGCATCCTCCCTGTCTCTAATCACATGGTCACCTCAGACCTATCCTAAGTGTGACTCTTGATGGAGGTACCTCCCTCTCCCATCTATGGGGCCTCAGAGGTGTGTGAGGGCTGACATACCAAGTTCTTGTAGGGTGCCAAGGAAATTCTGTATATTCTTGGTGAAGCCTCTAGAAACAAAGTGATTTAAATGGTGTTTAATAAAAGGATTGGCCAAGTTACCCACAACTCCAGTGAAATCTTGCCATCCACTGTGGTTGGGGAGCCAGGGGCTGGGGTAGTTCTGCACCTGCTGCCAGGGTCCCTTTGGCCTTCATCATATGCTCCATTGCTCTCTGTGGCCCTGGTCTCAGCTGCCTAAGGAGTATGAGCTCTCTGCCTAAAGGAAAATCACCATGCAAGGCCTGCATGGATTATAATTGTTAAACAGACTCCATGAAGTTTGCTGAAATGTAAACTGGACAGAGTATGGCATGATTCTCCCATGGGTGCAGCAGGAAACCTCAGTGTCACCACTTTGAGGCTACAGACCTGAGTCTTCTTGACTCTCTCTGTGTAGAAACTCTGGCTAAACCAGAGTTTGGCTGTCAGAATACAAATGAATAGGTTCTTTATGAACCTTACATGTAGCTGCAGATGCATGGACCAAGGAATAAGGATGCCTTGTGTGCCCTTCCATTTGTAGGGTATCTGTAAGCATGGAGTTTTGCATGTCTAGTAATGACCCCATAGCTCTCAGCAATCACACCAGCACTATCATGGCCTTCTCCCCGGTGCAGCTGCATGGAGCCAACCTGAGGCTAAGGCTGGCACAGTCCCAGCACTCGGAGGAGGTCCACCAGCTGCAGGAGCAGATGCAGTGGCTGGTGCCTCAGGACCACATGACCGAGCTGCAGCAGCTACTGGAAGAGGAGCGGCAGGCCACTCAGCAGCTCCGTGATGAGTGCATTCTCCAGAAGGAGAAGGGGAGGCGGCTGGAAACACAGTGGGTGAGTGGAGACAAGGGCCCTGAGGCCCAGCTGATGGTGCCAGGGGTGGCGAGATTGGATCACTGATCACTCAGCCAAAAACTGCATCCCAATTCGTAGAAGTCTGGTTATACCACAGCTGCAGGCCCCTGATTTTCACTGTGAACAATGTGGGATTCTAACAGGGGCCAAAGATGGATCAGGGAGGGGTGGCAAACCTCTTGGAGAAGGCATCTCCCACCCCCTCAGAGTGATAAGCCAGCTGACCCAAAAGGCCTCTTCAACATGGGGGCAACAGGTCCACCCAGACAGGTTGTCTTTGGGGGCTGCACATGTCTGTGGTAGGCCACATGGCTAAATGTTAGGGACCACACACTCAAAACTGCTTACAGGGCCAGAAATGTGGTGATACAGAGGCCATGAGGGAAGCTGTGGGTGGTGGTCCCACCCATGTAGTCCTGTGGAATCACAGGCCCTGTGTGCCAATTCTCCTGATTTCAAAGGAAAGCCAGAAACTAGATTTTTACAGAAACATTCCCAGTTTCCAAATGATGCATCTAATTTAAAAAGAATCTGAAACCATTTTGCAGACTGAAAAAAATCTACCCACAGGCACACAAAGACTGCAGAAGTTATTTATTTGGGTGCACACTGATCTAGGTAGGGGAGATACAGAAACAGACACACATGGCAAAAGCCTGTGCCCTCCTGGAGACTATATTCTGGTGTGGTGGGGAGACAAATGAAAACATGAGTCATGAGGATAGCATGTCAGATGGTGATGAGTTGATGAGTGCTCTGGAGCGGGATGGTGGCCAGAGAAGGCCTCACCAACGTGTTACTTGAGCCAAGATGTGCTGGAGTTGAGAGAACAAGCCATTCACTTATCTGGAGAGAGTGATACAAGTAGCAGGAGCAGTATATGCAAAGGCCCTGAGGTGGTAATGGCCTTATTTAAGGATAGCAAGGATGAGAGGGAAGCAAGAGGAAGATGGTGGGACAAAAGGCCAGTGAGGTGGTGGCACACACTTGGGGACCCTGGCTGTGCATCAGGCACTGCATTAGGCATCTAGAGACATAGAAACAGAGTTGTTGCCTTAAAGAGCAGGATACTGTGGCTCAGGGCATGGACTGCAGAGATTGGGATCCAGGCTTCACCATCTCCTAGCTGAGTGACTTTGGCCGTTACTTAAGTTCTCTGCTTCAGCTTCCTCATCTGTAAAAGTTGGGTGCCAGTGGTTCCCACTAAAAGCATCAGTGTGAGGCATCAGAATTGGCACTTTTAAAATGCTTGAATAGTTTGGCATGTGTGTACCCTACTTAAGTGTTTAATTTAAAAGGCTGGGGGGGGGGGCACCTGGGTGGCTCCGTCAGTTAAGCATCTGACTTCAGCTCAGGTCATGATCTCATGGTTCGTGAGTTTGAGCCCTACATCAGGCTCTGTGCTGACAGCTCAGCCTGGAGCCTGCTTCAAATCCTGTTTCTCCCTCACCCTCTGTCCTTCACCCATTCACATTCTGTCTCTCTCTCTGAAAAGTAAATAAACATTAAAAAATAATAATAAAAAAAATAAAAGGCTGAGAAAACACCTACATCCTGAAATGCCACAGTGTAGTTCATTGGGAAATGTCGGGGTGGGAGGGTGTGGAGATAGGAGCCTGAGGACAAGAGGGTGCTTCCATGAGGAAGAAATTGGAGCAAGACTCAAAAGGTTGGTAAGATTTGATGTTTGTGAAGCATAAATCCTAATGAAGAATAACCTATCCGCATTGTGCAAAAATGTTAAGCAGGAAATAAGTTCACCCGTGATAGAATATTGACAAAACAAAGAAATTTAATCAGAAATCCTTTAAAAATACTCAGTAACACATTTGGGGAAACTCACTTTGGAGTAATTTATGATTAAATGCCCAGGAAAACAGTCTGCTAATTCTTGAACTACAAAGAGCAGTGTCAGCTTTGTGACCTGTGGCAGAACATTGTGTGTCTGTTACTCTGTGCAGATGAAAGGCTCTCCCTTTGCTCTCAGATATGTACATTTTAGCTAATTTCCACTCTGAAGTAAATAAGCCTGAGATGATTCTTTTAGAAATGTAAATTATTGGGGCGCCTGGGTGGCGCAGTCGGTTAAGCGTCCGACTTCAGCCAGGTCACGATCTCGCGGTCTGTGAGTTCGAGCCCCGCGTCGGGCTCTGGGCTGATGGCTCAGAGCCTGGAGCCTGTTTCCGATTCTGTGTCTCCCTCTCTCTCTGCCCCTCCCCCGTTCATGCTCTGTCTCTCTCTGTCCCAAAAATAAATAAACGTTGGAAAAAAAAAAAAAAAGAAATGTAAATTATTGGTCTGTAACCTTTTGTGACAGGAAGAACATGAAAAGGAGCTGAAAGACACTGAGGAGCGGGTGGAAGAGGTGGGAAGGGCTCTGAAGAACGTGGACATGCTCCTCCAAGAGAAAGTAGCTGAGCTGAAAGAGCAGGTCAGTGATGGATGTCTGTCATTGCCACATGCACTTTCTGAACTTTCTCCTTCCATGGGTGTTCAAGTAGCTAATTCAGGGAGAGACTGTCCTCATAGAACACAGAGAGCCCCCATGTTCATTTGGAACCACTGAACCTAGGGCTCCATCTAAACTTTGAGAAACTGAATGTACAAATTTTTTTCAGAAGATTAACAGCTAAAATCAATCAATAGAAAAATTGATTTTTTAAAATATATTCCCTACACTGTATTTGTATATTGTGTTTGTTTTGGGAATTGTTTTAAGGTACATTTGAGAGGTGTTCACATAATCTCAGAAAGGATGTTCATTTATTCATTTATTCAGTCACTGGACAGATACTTACTGAGCACCTGTCATGTATCATGGCATTCATTGTTCTAGGAAGACTCTAAGATGGGCCCTCCTGGGCCTTACGTTCTGGCAGTGGAGACAATAACAAGATATATGACCTCAGGTGATGAGAAATGCTCACTCTCAAGAAGAGATGGATGGCACGTGGTGGGGATGGTTGGGGACCACTCTGAAGAGATGGCATGGGAGCAGACACCAATGACAGCCATGGAAGTCTGGTTCTGAACCCCCCCTTCCCCCCCCAGTGGAGGCCAGGTTGGCTTTTTGGAAGAGAGGTGCTCATGTGGTGGGACTGTCCTATGCAGTGTTGGGCTAAATGCCTGTAGCACCTCCAGTCAATGGGAGTGTCATAAAAGGGCACCCATGTGTTTCCCTGTGTGCTAGGGGACATGCTAGACCCCGAGCAGGAGGGGCATCCAAGCAGAGGAGCAGTTCAGGTATATGTCCTTAGATGGGACCAAGTGGAGTACATTAGCAGACTGCCAGGGAGGTGGCTGTAGCTGCTATGAGCTGATGGGTGGGTGCAGGTGGGCAGGACCCCCTCAACGTTAGGAGTTTGGATTTTATTTTACTTTTTTTTTAATGTTTATGCTTAGAGAGAGAGAGAGAGATACATAGAATGAGTGGGGGAGGGGCAGAGAGAGAGGGAGACACAGAATCCTTAGTAGGCTCCAGGCTTTGAGCTATCAGCACAGAGCCTGACACAGGGCTGAAACACACGAACCATGAGATCATGACCTGAGCTGAAGTTGGATGCTTAACCAACGAAGCCACCCAGGTGCCCTGGGATTTTATTTTATTTCTGATGGCAGTTAGAAGCCATCTGAAGATTTTAAGCAAGAGCATGATATGATCTATATTTTTAAATAAATCACTCTGGGGGAAAAGAAAATATTTGGGCTTCAATAGGCTGCAAAGACCAATAAAAAGAAGGCCATAGCTGTTCTGCTTGATGAAAGCCCACAGTTGAATTCAGCCAGCAAGGTCAATCAGTAAGAACTGGTGGCTGGGCAGCCAGCATGGAGGGTGCTGGGAGGGGGAGGCAAGGCTAGAACGAAGCAGGAGACAGAGAAAAGGCTCAGCCAAACACCAGCTACTCCAGAATAGTTCTGTTCAGAGCTAGAAGAAATTAAGTATGAGAGTCTGCAGAAATATTTTCATTATAGTAGTCAAGTCTGTTTAGAGGGCTCCTGAACTGAGCCCAAACAGGATGAAATGTCCAGGCCACCTCTTGTTCCCTGGGAGGTGGGAGGTCCCATTGGGAGTCACACCTCCCTTCCTGACCATGCTCCTGGCTTTGCAGCTCCCTTTCTGCCATCCACTGACTCTCCAAGTGTTACAGACACTTGGTGACCCCCCTTGCCCTACGGTCATTCTCTTACACAAAGCCACAGTTTGCTTCCTCTTGCCTGGCAGATCCTCAGTCTTGGTTAAATCCTGTGGCTCCTGCACACCTGCCCCTGTGCGGTGAGGTCCTGTCCACAGCCCTACACCCACCCCACCCCACCCCACCCCACCTCAGAACTAGCTTATGCTCTAGCCAAGTGAACCAGCCACCTGTGACCGTGCATGTGCCACAACGCCCAGACCCTCCCTTCTCCCAGGCCCTCACTGCCACCTGAATCCAAAGGTAAAGGAGCCCTGGCCCTGCCTCTGCCCCTTTTTACCAAAGTACCTGCAGAGGGTTATCTGGACACCCTCACCTGCCTTCCCATGTGTTCACTCATGTCACTGGCTGAAGTCCAAAATGTTGGTGTTGTGGTGGATGCCCCCACAGTGTCTGCAAGTGAACCCGCCAGCTCAGCCTCAGAAGGGATGCAGAACCCAGCCTCTTCTCACTCCCACTCTCATCCTCTGTGCCCTACAGTGTCCTTGTTTCCTCCTGGGCTATGTTCTCAGTGCAGGAGTGGCAGCAGTGCTTTCCCAACATGGTTGAGGTGCTGGCCCTTCTACTCGGAGCCCTCCAGGCCTCTCACAGCCCTAAGAGTACCAGGCAGAGTTCCTACAGAGGCCTCCAAGGCTCTGCAGGATCTAGTTGCCCCCAGCCCTCGGTGGCACCCAGCCAGCGTGTCAGCTGTAACTTCCTTTCAGTGGGCTTCTCACTGCCATGCCCCCCCAGCCCCAGGTCTCTGGCCATTCCAGCCATCCCCAGCCTGGCCAGGCTCTGGATCTTTGCACCTGCTCCTCCCTTTGCCTGGAATGTTCACATCCAGACAGGCTCAGTGCTCCTTGCCCTGCTTTGTTCAGATCTCTGTTCAAATGTCAACGGACAGAGAAGCTTTCCCTATTCACCCCAACCGAAATAGGAACTCCCTCAGCTATCTGTTGCCTCCTGGTGAAACCAGTAACCTGAGTGTTAATAGGACTAGGAAGTGCAGCTGTAACTTTTCACCAAGATCTTTTTTGTTTGCCTGTAAACATCCCTGACTCTTCTCCTTGGGGGAGGCAGGTTAGAGTCCAGCCCTCCCATCTTCATCTCCTCCTTTGGCTATCTCTCCTTGACACATAACTCCATGCTGAGTGATTGTGTTTGCTGTACATCAGGCAGGCAGACTTGAGTTCGGTTATGTGGGGTTTTCTCTTAGCACTTGTCATGCCTCCACACCATGTATTTGTTTCTGGCATGTCCACTTCCATCAGAATATGTGCTCCTGAGAGCAAGATCATTGCGCAGTATGTCTGGCAGTACTTGTTGAATGAATGAATGTAGTATTGACTTTTGAAGCCCAAGGCTAGGACCCCGGTTGGCATTGTATCTTGAACAAGGACTCATAACTAGAGTCGGCTTGTGTCCCCATCGCCATGGCTATCGTGTGTGGTGACCAGCCCATGCACTTGGGGTTCCCAGGGTGGATGTAGTGTCAGAGTGTGTCCTGTGAGACATGGTGGCCCTGCAGAGCACACTGGTAAGAACCAGAATGACATGTTTTATATTATGTTGAGTAGTCCTTTTTAAAGACTGGTGATTTTAGGGCAGCTGGATGGCTCAGTCGGTTAAGCATCCAACGTCAGCTCAGGTCATGATCTTGCAGTTCACGAGTTCAAGCCCTGCATCAGGCTCTGTGCTGATAGTTCAGAGCCTAGAGCCTGCTTCGGATCCTGTGTCTCCCTTTCCCTCTTCCCCTCCCCTGCTTGCACTCTGTCTCTCTCAAAAATGAATAAACGGTTAAAAAAAATTTAAGGCTGGTGATTTTGATCTTTTTTATATCTTCATTTCATGGTAAAATCAACTCTCATAAAGTTGACTTAAATTTCATCTTTCATGCCAGGTTTAATAAAAATTGTCATTATACCCAATGTTTGTGTATGAGATATGTAAAAACCCTGGAACTGTGTTCCAAACACACTTGAAAGAGTGGGAGGGGCAAGCTGTCATGCAACATTTCTGCACTAGAATGATAGTAAAGTATGGTTTTTCTCTCCTCCCTAGTTTGAAAAGAACACAAAATCTCATTTGCTGCTCAAGGATCTCTATGTGGAAAATGCTCACCTGACAAAGGCACTTCAGGTCACTGAAGAGAAACTACGAGATGCTGAGAAGAAAAACTGCATCCTGGAAGAAAAAGTTAGAGCTCTCAACAGACTCATCAGTAAGATTGCTTCAGCTTCCCTCTCTGTGTGAAGGTTGCTTGTTTTCCTGGAATTCATTTTGAAAGAATATCTTTTAAAATTAAGCCACCATGATGTCATAATATCCTAACGTTCATTGGTTGTGCACCCTTGGACATAGATTTCTGATTTCTTGTTCGCCTTACACGCGTTTAAAAATGTCTACTGTGCCAGCTGCTCAGGAAATAGACATGCTGGAAAAGACTACATTTTTATTAGTAGTCCTGGGTAATTTCTCTGGTAAAATTCTCAGTTTTGCTACTCATTGGTGAAACAATTATGGGTAGCTTTCAGTGAAGTAAGACTAAAAGAAAAATGGTAAAATCAATCAATTTCAATGTTGTACTTTTGACCTTGGCTACAGAGAGTAAAATGAAAAATAAGGGCTCTGGACAGTTTCATCTTTTCACTGTTATTGCTTTGGGTTTAGATCATTAGCATTCTCAAGCTGTGTCTGTACAAACATTCTAGAAAGACTCCTTGCTGAGACTGTCAACCCTGCGATCAAAGACAATGGAGGGGAAGCCCCCTCTTCAGGGACTGCTCTACCACAGGAAGATGTTTGGAGAGCGCTTATTTTAGGTCTGTGGTCTCAGGGATGATGGTATTGCGAATGCAATCTTTCCCTCATTGAAATGTCATCACACTGGAAATTGTATTATATGTAAAGAAAAAAGAAAAGTCTAGTTTTATATCCAAAATATACATAAGTTATGGTTATTTGGTTTATGAGAATAAACTACTGTACAATGAAGAATCACTGTATTTACAAAAACTCTTTTCTATTAAAATTGTTTTAACTTCTAAGTTTAAGTTTTTATTAAATATTTTAAATAGAAAAATAGTTTTATAAGAAACACTCCTGTGCCCATCAACTAGATGTATTAAAATCCTTCTGCTACATGTAGATAGAGGTGCAGCCCCTGTTCTGTTGCTGTCAACCTCCTTCTCCTTCCTGGAGTCAGCCACTACCCTCAAGCTGCTGTGCCCTGTCTCCTTCTGTCTGTCTTAAAGCACTATGGAAATACACAAAAGACTGGAATAGGGGTGCCTGCCTGGCTGGCTCAGTTGGCAGAGCATACGACTCTTGATCTGGGGATTGTGAGTTCAAGCTCCACATTGTGCATGGAGCCTACTTAAAAAGACCAGAACAGATGGAAAGATCAGTTCTTGGATAGGGAGACTCAACAACATAAAGTTGGTTCTTCTAAATTAACTGATTAATGTAATATAGCTCCAATAAAAACACAAGTGGGTGTTCCTTTCTCCAATCAACCCCTTGTCCAGAGTTGGACAGTTCTAAAGTTTACATGTACAGCTAGATAAGCAAATAAAATAATATGGAAAATTTTAAAAAGAAGAGCAATGAATGGGAACTAGTTCTACTAGTTGTTAAAATAGTTTCAATATAGTTTGAGTTACATGGTTGTATACATTTGTCAAAACTCATCAAAGGGCACAGTTCTTCATTCACTGTGGACTTCTGGCTGGGACTGGAGTAACAAGGAGATTGGATCTAGTAGACATGAACAACACTATCAAACAATTGACATTTATAGTCTCCAACAACAGCAGAAGTGCACCTAGAGTATTTACAAGGATAGACCATGTTGTGGACCTTGAAACAAGTCACAAAAAAATTAAAACAATTTAAGTCATACAAAGTACTTTCTCTGACCATAATGGAATTAAATTAGGAATGAAGACCGGAATGATATCTAGGAAATGCTAGAATATTTAGAAACAATAATACACTGTTAAATAATTCATGAACTATTCAGTTCATGGAAATCAGGAGAAATTAGAAAATATTTTGAACTGAAAGGAAATGAAAACACAACTTAGCAAATTTGAGGTGTGGAGCTAAAGCATTACTTAGTGGAAAATTCATAGTCTTAGATTCCTGTATTAAAAATGTCTCAAATCAATGACCTCCACTTCCACCTTAAATAACTAGAAAAAGAAGAACAAAGAAGCCCAAAGTGAGCAGAAGAAAGGAAATAATGAAGATCACAGAAGTCAAGGAATAGAAGAACAATGGTGGCAAACTACACACTATAGGTTAGCTTCATGGCCTGTTTTTGTAGTTTGAATGGCATAGTCACACCTATTCACTTATATACTGTCTATGCCTACTTTTGTGCTCAGTATCAGACACTGTGTGGCTGACCTGAGTGGAAATCAAGAGTTGGATGCTTAACTGACTGAGCCACCCAGGTGCCCCTATACACATATGTTTTGTACCTTGTGAATATATTAAGTGTTTCTTGTAAAATCACAAAATAGAATAATAAATTCAACCCATCCTAAATAATGTAAATTGTTTAAAGCAATACATCATCTGAAATCTGCATCTCCCTCTACATCCGGAAAAATTAATACATATCATTATAGATACCATTTTTTAAAAACTTGTATGACTAAGACAAAAAAGGGAAAGCAGATATATAATATTAGGAATGACCATATGTACAGAAAAGTAAAACATTTCAATATACTTCAAAATACAGGTTAAAATTGATTTGGAAAAATACAATTAACTAAAATTTACTCAAGAAGAAGTCAACACTTTGACCAAAAATTAAAGAAAATTTAAAAATTTATCAAAGGTCAACATTTCTCCCCCAAAGATTCATACCCAAATTGTTCTGTAAGTATTAAAGCTATTTTTAAGGTTACAATTCTGTTTTTAAAAGACAAAGGAGGGGCGCCTGTGTGGCACAGTCGGTTAAGCGTCCGACTTCAGCCAGGTCACGATCTCGTGGTCCGTGAGTTTGAGCCCTGCGTCAGGCTCTGTCTGGGCTGATGGCTCGGAGCCTGGAGCCTGTTTCCGATTCTGTGTCTCCCTCTCTCTCTGCCCCTCCCCCGTTCATGCTCTGTCTCTCTCTGTCCCAAAAATAAATAAAAACGTTGGAAAAAAAAAAAAAAAAAGACAAAGGAATGAGCATCAACTCATTTGAGACACCAGAACACTAACACCAAATCTGGCTGTGGTGGCCACCCTGTACTCCTGTCTTTGTGGGGTTCACAGTGCCTTCACTCATCTGGGCTGACTGGTGGGCTGTGATGGAAGTGGGACTCGTTCAGTACCAAGCCTAGCCTCTCAGAAAAATAGCAGCACCCACTTCCAATGTCTTAACTATGCATGCAGAACCCAAGTAAGATCTGTAGAATGCCCCAGCTGAGCCCCATCAACCCACAGAATCATGAGAGCTAATAAAATGTTGTGGCATAAAGACACCATATGTTGAGTGGCTTGTTTCATAGGGACAGATAATTAACACCACTGACAACGCACATATAGACACATGCACACGTACACATTCCCCTCGTCCAAAGCACTGTAAACCAACATTACTCACAGTTGGGAAATTCCCCAACAAATGAAGAGCAAATGAAATCTCTCAGTTAGCTGATAACCTGAGTAGTGAACACACCATGGCCAAGAAGAATGTAGCCCAGGGAATGCAAAGTAGTTCAACAAAAAAAATTCTACATTTCATTTTTTTAAGTAATCTATGTGCCCAATGTGGGGCTTGAACTCATGCCTCCAAGGTCAATAATCACATACTCTACCAACTGAGCCACCTAGTGCCGGAACAAAATTCTATTTATGTAATTCATAACACAAGAAACCATATGATCATTACTCAAGTTCCAAAACCATACTTAGAAAAATCATATATTAATTACCATTGTTTTATTTTTTAAATTTATTTTTACTTTTTAATTTACATCCAAGTTAGTTAGCATATAGTGCAGTAATTTCAGGAGAAGAATCCAGTGATTCATCCCCTAAGTATAACATCCAGTGCTCATCCCACAAGTGTCTTCCTCAATGCCCATTGTGCATTTATCCATCCCCCCACCCACAACCCCTCCAGCAATCCTCTGTTCTCTGTATTTAAGAATCTCTTATGTTTTGTCCCCCTCCCTGTTTTTATATTATTTTTGCTTCCCTTCCCTTATGTTCATCTGTTTTGTATCTTAAATTCCACATATGAGTAAGGTCATTTGATATTTGTCTTTCTCTGACTAATTTCACTTAGCATAATACCCTCTAGTTCCATCCACATTGTTGCAAAGGGCAAGATTTCATTCTTTTTCATTGCCGAGTAATACTCCATTGTGTGTGTGTGTGTGTATATATATACTCCATATATATACATACATATATATATACTCCATATATATACATACATATATATATATGTGTGTGTGTGTATGTATATATATATATATATATATACATACACATACACACACACCACATCTTTATCCATTTATCCATCGATGGGCATTTGGGTTCTTTCTATACTTTGACTATTGTCAATAGCACCGCAATAAACATTGGAGTGCATGTGTCCCTTAAACAGCACACAGTGCAGTTATGGGTTGTAGGCTGGTTCTGTTTTTAATTTTTTGAGGAACCTCCATGCTGTTTTCCAGAGTAGCTGCACCAGTTTGCATTCCCAACAGGAGTTTAAAGAGATCTTCTCTCTCCACATCCTCGCCAACATCTGTTGTTGCCTGAGTTGTTAATTTTAACCATTCTGACTGGTTTGAGGTGGTATCTCATTGTGGTTTTGATTTGAATTTCCCTGATGATGATGTTGAGCATTTTTTCATGTGTCTGTTGACCATCTGGATGTCTTCTTTGGAGAAGTGTCTATTCATGTCTTCTGCCCATTTCTTCACTGGATTATTTGTTTTTGGGGTGTTGAGTTTGGTAAGTCTTTATAGATTCTGGATACTAACCTTTTATCTGATATGTTGCAAATATCTTCTCCCATTCCATCGGTTGTCTTTTAGTTTTGCTGATTGTTTCCTTTGCTGTGCAGAAACTTTTATTTTGATGAAGTCCCAAAAATTCATTTTTGCTTTTGTTCCCTTGCCTCTGGAGACTTGTTGAGTAAGAAGTTGCTGCGGCCAAGGTCAAAGAGGTTTTTTGTCTGCTTTCTCCTCGAGGATTTTGATGGCTTCCTGTTTACATTTAGGTCTTTCATCCATTTTGAGGTTATTTTTGTGTATGATGTAAGAAAGTGGTCCATGTTCATTCTTCTACATTTTGCTGTCCAGTTTTTGCAAGACTATTTTCTGTCTGAAGAGACGGTCTTTATTCCATTGGATATTCTTTCCTCCTTTGTCAAAGATTAGTTTGCCATATGTTTGTGGGTCAATTTCTGGGTTCTCTATTCTGTTCCATTGATCTGAGTGTCTGTTTTTGTGCCGATACCATACTGTCTTAATGATTACAGCTTTGTAATACATCTTGAAGTCTGGGATAGTGATGCCTCCAGCTTTGGTTTTCTTTTTCAGGATTGCTTTGGCTATTTGGGGTCTTTTCTAATATACAAAGTTTAGGATTGTTTGTTCTAGCTCTATGAGAAATGCTGGTGTTATTTTGATAGGGATTGAATTAAATAGGTAGATTGCTTTGGGTAGTATCAACATTTTAACAATATTTGTTCTTCCAATCCAGGAACATGGACTATTTTCCCCTTTTTTGGTGGGTGTCTTCTTCAATTCCGTAAGCTTTCTATAGTTTTCAGTGTATAGTTTTTCACCTCTTTGGTTAGATTTATTCCTAGGTATTTTATGGTTTTTGGTGCAGTTGTAAATGGGATCAATTCCTTGAATTCTCTTTCTGTTGCTTCATTATTATGTATAGTAATGCAACCGGTTTCTGTGCATTGATTTTATATCCTGCGACTTTGCTGAATTCATGGATCAGTTCTAGCAGTTTTTTGGTAGAATCTTTTGGGTTTTTCATATAGAGTATCATGTCGTCTGCAAAGAGTGAAAGTTTGACTTCTCCTTTCCAATTTCGATGCCTCTTATTCCTTTGTGTTCTCTGATTGCTGAAGCTAAGACTTCCAATTCTATGTTGAAAAACAGTGGTGAGAGTGGACATTTCTGTCGTCTTCCTGACCTTAGGGGGAAAGCTCTCAGTTTTTCCCTGTTGAAGATGATATAAGCAGTATATGGCTTTTATGAATTTGAGGTATTATCCTTCTATCCCTACTTTCTTGAGGGTTTTTATCTAGAAAGGATGCTGTATTTTGTCTAATGCTTTCTCTGCATCTATTAAGAGGATCACGTGGTTTTTGTCCTTTTATTGTGATGTATCACATTGATTGATTTGCAGATATTGAACCAGCCTTGCATCCCAGGTATAAATCCCACTTGATTGTGATGAATATTTCTTTTAATCTATTGTTGGATCTGGTTGGCTAGTATCTTATTGAGAATATTTTGCATCCATGTTCATCAGGGAAATTGTCCTGTAGAACTCCTTTTTAGTGGGGTCTTTGTCTGGTTTTAGAATCAAGGTAATGCTGGCCTCGTAGAATGAGTTTGGAAGTTTTCCTTCCATTTCTATTTTTATGAACAGCTTAAAAAAAATAGGTGTTAACTCTTCTTTAAATGTTTGGTAGAATTCCCCTGGAAAGCCATCTGGCCCTGGACTCTTTTTTATTGGGAAATTTTTGATTACTAATTCCATTTTTTTACTGGTTATGGGCCTGTTCAAATTTTCTATTTCTTCCTGTTTCATTTTTGGTAGTTTATATATTTCTAGGAATTTGTCCATTTCTTCCAGATTGCCCAATTTGTTGGCATATAGTTGCTCATAATATTCTCTTATTATTGTTTTTATTTCTGCTGTGTTGGTTGTGATCTCTCCTCTTTCATTCTTGATTTTGTTAATTCTTTCAAAGCACCAGCTCCTGGCTTCATTGATCTGTTCTACTGTTTTTTGGGTTGTTTTTATTTTCGTTTTTGATAGCATTGATTTCTGCTCTAATCTTTATTATTTCCCGTCTTCTTCTCACTTTAGGTTTTATTTGCTGTTCTGTCAATGTCTGTAAGGTGTAAGGTTAGATTGTGTATATGAGACCTTTCTTCCTTATTTAGGAAGGCCTAGATTGCTATATATTTCCCTCTTATGACCACCTTTGCTGAATTCCAGAGGTTTTGGGCTGTGGTGTTATTTTCATTGGCTTCCATATACTTTTTAACTTCTTCTTTAACTTCTTGGTTAACCATTCATTCTTGAGTAGGATGTTCGTTAGTCTCCAAGTATTTGTTGTCTTTCCACATTTTTTCTTGTGGTTGATTTCGAGTTTCATAGCGTTGTAGTCTGAAAATATGCACTGTGTGATCTCGATCTTTTTATACTTACTTAGGGCTGATTTGTGTCCCAGTATATGGTCTATTCTGGAGAACGTTCCATGTGCACTGGAGAAAAATGTATATTCTGCTGCTTTAGGATGAAATGTTCTGAATATATCTGTTAAGTCCATCTGGTCCAGTGTGTCATTCAAAGCCATCGTTTCCTTGTTGATTTTTTGCTTAGGTGATCTGTCCAGTGCTGTAGGTGGGGTATTGAAGTTCCCCACCATTATGGTATTATTATCAATGAGTTTCTTTGTGATTAATCGATTTATATATTTGGGTGCTTCCACGTTGAAGGCATAAATGTTTACAATTGTTAGATCTTCTTGGTGGATAGACTGCTTAATTATGACATAGTGCCCTTCTTCATCTCTTGTTAGAGTCTTTTAAAATCTAGATTGTCTGATATAAGTATGGCTACTCTGGCTTTCTTTTGGAAAGAAAGCATGATAGATGGTTCTCCATCCCCTTTCTTTACAATCTGAAAGTTGTCTTTAGGTCTAAAGTGGGTCTCTTGTAAACAGCATATAGATGGATCTTGTTTTCTTATCCATTCTGTTACCCTATATCTTTTGATTGGAGTGTTTAGTCCATTGACAGAATGAGTACTGGAAGATATGAACCTATTGCCATTCTGTTGCCTATAGAGCTAGAGTTTCTGATGGTGTTCTCTGGTCCTTTCTAGTCTTTGTTGCTTTTGATCTTTTTGTTTTGTTTTATCTTTTCTCCCCAAATTTCTTGCAGGGCTGGTTTAGTGGTTATGAACTAAAGGAAGTTTTTATCTGGGAAACTCCTTATCACTCCTTTTGTTTTGAATGACAGTCTTGCTGAATAAAGAATCTTTGCGTATTTTTCTGATTCAGCACATTGAATATATCCTGCCACTTTCTAGCAAGTTTCTGTGAATAGGTCTGCTGTGAACCTGTCTTCCCTTATAGGTTAAGGACTTTTTTTCCCTTGCTGCTTTCATGATTCTTTCCTTGTCTGTGTGTTTTGTGAATTTGACTATGATATGCCTTGGTGATGGTCAGTTTTTGCGGAATCTACTGGGTCTTCTCTGTGTTTCCTGGATTTTTATTTCTGCATCTTTCCCCAGGTTAGGAAATTTTTCTGCTATGATTTGCTCACACAAACCTTCTACCCCTTTTCCTCTCTCTTCATCTTCTGGGACTCCTATGATTTGGATGTTATTCCTTTTTAATGAGTCACTGAGTTCTCTAATTCTTATATCATGCTCTTTTGCCTTAGTTTCCCTCTTTTTTTTTCTGCTTCATTATTTATTGTCCATAAGTTTGTCTTTTATATGGCTGATTTGGTGCTCTGGTTCATCCATCCTTGCCTCTGTGGCATCCATTAATGATTGTGTCTCAGTTGTTGCATTTTTAATTTCATCCTGACTAGATTTTACTTCTTTTGTCTCTGCAGAAAGGGATTCTATGGTTTTTTCAGCCACATCTAATATTCTTGTTATTTTAAATTCTGGTTCAGACATCTTGTTTATATCTGTGTTAAGTTCCTGGCTGTCATTTCCTCCTGATCTTTCTTTTGGAGTGAATTCCTTTTTTTTTTTTTTTTTTTTTTGCCATTTTGCAGGAAGGAAAAGAATTAATAAAATAAATAATTAAATTTAAAAAATTAAAAACACAAAAAATCAAATAAAGGAAGCTAGATCCTAGGTGTGTTTTTGTCTGGTTTTTGAAAGAGGCTTGATAGGCTAGACAAGAAAGAATAAGAAAAGGAAAAGTTAAAAAAGAAAAAGTTTTAAAATATTTTTAAAATTTCTACAATAAAATGGAATAAGATGGAATGAAGAAAGTAAAATAGACTAAAAAATTTTACAAAAAATAATAAAAAAATATAGTAGAAAAAATTAAAAATCTTTTTTTATAAAAACAGAAAATAAAAATAATTTTTTCCTCTTTCTGTGTCCAAGAATAAGAAAAGAAAAAAAATGAATAGATGAACCATCGAACAGAATGAAAGACTTTCCCCTAGAAGTCAAACTGTGAAGCACTTTATAAGTCTGTACACTAAGCAAGAAGAGAGACGTGTGGTCATTCTCTAGGGCTTGATTGATGCAGTTTGATGGGATTTTGTGTAATGGCACTGTTCTCCTGTAGGTGGTGCTGCTTAGCTTACTGTGGTGGATCAGTGTGGCCTGCGTATGCATGTATGCCATGTGCGGGAGAGGTGAAAATGGCATCATCCAGCCTCCCAGTCTCTAGCATCAGAACTCTGTGCTCTCGCCAATTGGCAATTAAGCACCCCTTCTTTGTCTTCAGCTTCTTTCTACTCCCTCCTTCTACACTGTCGGTGACCAAGCCATCAGCCTGCCAAATGTCACTTCCCTCCTGTTAGGGTCAGGCGTAAGGCAGGGTAAAGATAGGAGTCAGAGGCTAAAAAATTTTAGCAAAGGCTTTATTTGGGAACTAAGGTCTTGGGTGAGGTTCCGTGACTCAGGGAGAGAGAGAGAGAGAGAGGTCAGGGAAGTTGCACCCAGGTGTGGTGGGGTGGGGTTTTTAAGCTGCAGCAGTTCCGGGTTTAGGTCCAGGTGGGCCTTTTTCGTGTCAGGTCGTGCTGTGTCTCGGTGATTGGTTGACCTTCAATTCATTCTGGCACGCTACTAGGGGCTTTTCATTGGTTTGCACTGGCAAGATGGCCGTCCCCTCTACTGTGGTTCCAAGGACATCCTAACACCTCCCGAATTTCATCTCACGTGGGGCTGTGTTTCCAAACCCCTTACTTCTGAGCACCCTGCAGCTTGAACCCACTCTGACCCCCTGGGGGAGGGCCTCGAGCAATGGCCAGATGCTGGCCTGTTCTCTGAGCATGCTCATGCAACCGCGCCTCTGCAGAGGCCCTGAGACTGCGGCCAGGTGCCAGCCAGCCCCAGAGAATTTTTGTGTAATTGTGTAGCAGCAGTTTAGGGACTATGGTAAATCACAACACACATCTGGCACCAGGCTTCATGGCACCCTAGCGTTGTGGTAGGGTCCCCTCCCTAAGGAGAGGGGAGAAAAAGGAGAGAAAACTTCAAGGTAACCTGGCTATGTGCCTCCGTGACATCCCTCTTGACTTTGTAAACGGAGACTAATCAGACTGCATGTTTATCTGTGTTACCATATATGGGAGACAAATAAATAGAAAATGTGTAAAAAACTATGCCATGTGAGGTTCAGTGCTCAGTTCTTTGGGTACAAAACCAACTGAGCGGTGCTGGCACGAATAAAGTTGCTTCCTGGAAATCAAAAAGCCTCAGTGTCACGACTCTGTGGGAGAATCCTGCTACGGCATCTTAGTTTCAACACCAGCAAACATGGCTGTAATCTGGGGTCCGCTGGGCCCTTTGCTTGTGGGGAGGCCACACAGCCTCTACCAAATGTCCTCTCTGCAGGGGAACTACTTCCCCTCCGTGTGGCCCTAGGACCCTTCAGACCTCACTGCTCCTGGAGATTTGCCCTTCCCATCAGAGCACCGCCAGGTATCCAGGTATCGAGCTGCAGAGCTCTGTATAAACCCTCTCCTTTCTCCTTTTCCTTTTCTTCAGTTCCTTGCAGGTGTTCCCACTCTTTCTCCTAGTCGCCAGCTGCTTTTGCGGGGAGTGCTTTTCCTGTACTCTTCCCTGTCTCTGCCCTCGGCAAAAACAGCTCCCCACCCTCCGTGGCTTCTCTCTCCCCCAGTTCATCTGTGCCGTGTACTTGCCGAGTTCTGTGGCTCAAGTTATGCAGATTGTTGCATTAGTCCTCAGATCAATTTCTCTAGGTGTGCAAAATGGTTTGGTGCTGATCTAGCTGCATTTCAGGGATGAAAGACGCAGAGAATTTCCATGCTGCTCTGCCATCTTCCCCACTGTTTTTTTATTTAAAACAATTTTTTAATGTTTTTTTATTTTTAAGAGAGAGAGCATGAGTGGGGGAGGAGCAAAGAGAGAGAGAGAGAGAGAGACAGGATCCGAAGCAGGCTCCAGGCTCCAAGCTGTCAGCACAGAGCCCAATGTGGGGCTCGAACTCACAAACCATGAGATCATGACCTGAGCTGAAATTGGCACTCAACCGACTGAGCCACCCAGGCGCCCCAACCATTGTTTTATTTTTAATTACAACATTGAATTTATTTTGAGACTTCAAGTTGCACTGAGAGAGGCCACAGGTTTTGGTATTTTTCCTCAAGTATGGAATAGAAAAGTTGAGAAAGAAGACTGGCATCCAACCAAGTCAGGAAAAAGATAAGCTGCCACTTGTTGCTAGCAGTGGTCATTTTTCTGGAAGTTCTGGACAATATCAATATGAAAAAATGAGTTTATATAAATACTAGGATGTGGCCAAGTCATCATAATTTGCAGCTTTTTACATGTTTCAGCTGCAGCCAGTTAGGAAATATAATAAAGACTCCACTCACATTAGGACTAAATTGACAATAACTAGGAAACCATTTAGAAAGAAATGGGATTGGACTTTGTGTGAGATGAGTTAGCAGTGAGCACATTGGTGGCAGTGTCTGCTAGGGAAGGGGGAACAGACTTTCATTTCCTACATTGTTTAACTTATTTTCCCTAGCTGCATGTATATTACCTGCATAAGAAAATACATGTTTATGGGAATGCAAGCTGGTGCAGCCACTCTGGAAAACAGTACAGAGGTTCCTCAAAAAACTAAAAATAGAACTACCCTATGACCCAGCAATTGCACTACTAGGTATTTATCCAAGGGATATAGGTGTGCTGTTTCCAAGCAACACATGCACCCCCATGTTTATAGCAGCACTATGAACAATAGCCAAAGTATGGAAAGAGCCCAAATGTCCATAGATGGATGAATGGATAAAGAAGATGTGGCATATATATATATATACAATGGAGTATTACTCGGCGATCAAAAAGAATGAAATCTTACCATTTGCAACTATGTGGATGGAACTGGAGGGTATTATGCTAAGTGAAATTAGTCAGAGAAAGACAAATATCATATGACTTCACTCATATGAGGACTTTAAGAGAAAACAGATGAACATAAGGGAAGGGAAACAAAACTAATATAAAAACAGGGAGGGGGACAAAACAGAAGAGTCTCATGAATATGGAGAACAGAGGGTTACTGGAGGGGGTGTGGGAGGGGGAAATGGGCTAAATGGGTAAGGGTACTAAGGAATATACTGAAATCATTGGTGCACTATATGCTAACTAATTTGGATGTAAATTTAAAAAAAAGATTTAATTATTTAAAAAAAAAACATGTTTAAAAATCTAACCACAATTCTAAATAGAAAGGTAGTCAATATAAATCAATAAAGCCCCCAAATTCCAAATTTCCAACTAGTATACATTCATTTCAAGTAAATAATATACTTATTATTTTATTTGGGAAATTAAATACAAAAATACATCATATAGTTTAAGTTCGGGAATACTGCTGGGCTGGCAACACAGCAATGTGCTCCACAGACATGCATCCTCACAGCAGACCCGTGTGGACTGCAGGGCTCACCTGGCTGTATGCTTCCATGTGCTCTGGGAGTAGAATACAAGGGAGTGGCTACAGACCCACAGTTAAAATGGCAACATCATCCACCCCACTCACTAGGGAATTTTTCCTTATTGTTTATCCATAGAGATTTAGGTGAAAATCTGATCCGGCTACAAAAATTATGGGTTGAAATTCTTTTGATAATGAAAATAATCTGCAAAGGACAGCCTATGGACCTAAGTAGGTCTACTATGAAAATATACAAGTTCACATCCCAAGTAAAGTCTTTCTATAACTAGGTTTCTTGAATATAATTTTGGACAGAAACATTTCCCATGTAAAAATGAAACTGCACATACAGCATATGCCAGGTGCTGGGGTTATCTGGACTTTCAAATTTGAATGCCTCTTTCAGATTACTGGGCTGCTCGTGCAGGGGCCGGGTGGAGAAAGGCCACAGACTACCAGATAGGAGCACTCTGTGCCTCTCCAGCCACTACTGTTCACATTTCATCAAAAAACAGAAGGTGCCCTCCGCTTCATGTGACTTTTTAGTCAGTGTGAATCTGGGTATGGGGGAACTTGCACAAAGTTCCTCTTCTAGCCCCAGTTTCTATTTCCCTCTTCCAAGTGGTGATACTGGTAGCCACCTCACAAATTCACAAGCAGACAAGAGCCAGACCAGGCATTGCTATTGGAAATGGGCAAAATCCACTGTGTCCTTCCTTTCTGCCTTCCCAAATAGCCAGATGATACATATTATTGTCATTAAACATTACATATACTGAGAATTTTGATAGACCATCAGCTCCACCTGCCCAGGTTGATTTGGAAACACATATCCCAGAAATCCAGCTTGGGGCCTACACAATGCACATCACCACAAACAACATAAGATGCAGAGACCTACTTTCTCCCTATACAGCAAGAGATTATTTAAAAGAAATTCAGGAGCACCAGGGTGGCTCGGTTAAGTGTCTGCAGCTCAGGTCATGATCTCGCAGTCCATGAGTTTGAGCCCCACATCAAGCTCTGTTGTCAGCTCAGAGCCTGGAGCCTGCTTCAGATTCTGTGTCTCCCTCTCTCTGCCCCTCCCCTGCTCACACCCTCTCTCTCTCTCAAAAATAAACATTAAAAAAAATAGAAATTAAAATGGCGGTGGGGTGGCTGGGGGCAGGGCAGGGGCAAGTGTGACTTTTCGGCCTCCTTGTCCTCCAGGGGCCCCCTGGACTTCATGCAGGTACCAGCACCATAAAGATGTAGACTTCAGAGCAGGTCTTTGACTACCCATGGGAAACTGTTAAAACAGCTGCAGTGCAGAAATAACCCAAAACCTATGAACCCAAGCATGGTTGCAACTGATGTACTGGACAGACAGATCCCCCTGGAAAGCTGCACAGCCGTAGACTTCTCAGTACAGAGGGGACTGCCTTCCATTGTGAAATCTCTTATTGGTGCAGCAAGAACTAAAACATGTGCAGAGGAGATCCTGGGAAGATGGCGGTGTAGGAGGATTCTGGGCTCACCGCGCGTCCTGCTGATCACTTAGATTCCACCTACACCTGCCTAAATAACCCAGAAAACCGCCAGAAGACTAGCAGAATGGAGTCTCCGGAGCCAAGTGCAGACGAGAGGCCCAGGAAAGAGGGTAGGAGGAGCGGCGAGGCGGTGCGCGCTCCACGGACTGGTGGGAGGGAGCCGGGGGGGGGGGGGGGGGGAGGGGCGGCCCGCCTGCCAAGCAGAGCCCCCGAGTCTGGCTTGCAAAAGCGGAGGGGCCGGAGTGTGTTCTGACAGCAAGTGGGACTTGACATCTGGAAGGTTATAAGCTAACAGCTCTGCTAGGAGAACGGGAGGGCTGGAGGACAACGGGAAGGAGAGTTGAGCCCCGGATGACAGAGCTCAGCTTGGCGGGGAACAAAGGCGCTTGCCAGCTCCATCTCCCTCGACCATCCCCCGGCCAAAATCCCAAAGGGAACCAGTTCCTGCCAGGGAACTTGCTTGCACCGCACAAACACCAAACGCTGTGCTTCTACAGATCCATCCCTCCGGCAGGTCTGACTCCCTCCCGGTGCTGCAGGGCCCCTCCCGAAGCGGATCTCCGAAGGAAAAGCGAGCTGAACCTGCCCCTCCCGCCCCTGTGCACCTTGCCGATCCACCCCAGCTAATATGCCAGATCCCCAGCACCACAAGCCTGGCAGTGTGCAAGTAGCCCAGATGGGCCACGCCACCCCACAGTGAATCCCACCCCTAGGAGAGGGGAAGAGAAGGCACACACCAGTCTGTGGCCCCAGTGGTGGGCTGGGGGCAGACATCAGGTCTGACTGCGGTCCTGCCCACCAATGCACGTTATTCAAGACAGCACAGGGGAAGTGCCCCGCAGCCCCGCACCACTCCAGGGACTATCCAAAATGACGAAACGAAAGAATTCCCCTCAGAAAAACGTCCAGGAAATAACAACAGCTAATGAACTGATCAAAAATGATTTAAACAATATAACAGAAAGTGAATTAGGATAATAGTCATAAAATTAATCGCTGGGCTTGAAAACAGTATAAAGGACAGCAGAGAATCTCTTGCTACAGAGATCAAGGGACTAAGGAACAGCCAGGAGGAGCTAAAAAATGCTATCAATGAGCTGCAAAATAAAATGGAGACAACTACGGCTCGGACTGAAGAGGCAGGGGAGAGAATAGGTGAACTGGAAGATACAATTATGGAAAAAGAAGAAGCTGAGAAAAAGAGATAAAAAAGAATCCAGGAGTATGAGGGGAAAATTAGAGAACTAAGTGATGCACTAAAGAGAAATAATATACGCATAATTGGTATTCCAGAGGAGGAAGAGAGAGGGAAAGGTGCTGAAGGTGTACTTGAAGAAATAATAGCTGAGAACTTCCCTGAACGGGGGAAGGAAAAAGGCATTGAAATCCAAGAGGCACAGAGAACTCCCTTCAGACGTAACTTGAATCGATCTTCTGCACGACATATCATAGTGGAACTGACAAAATACAAGGATAAAGAGAGAATTCTGAAAGCAGCTAAACGTGCTCTAACATATAAAGGGAGACCTATAAGACTCGTGACTGATCTCTCTTCTGAAACTTGGCAGGCCAGAAAGGAAAGGCAGGAGATCTTCAATATGATGAACAGAAAAAATATGCAGCCAAGAATCCTTTCTCCAGCAAGTCTGTCAGAATAGAAGGAGAGATAAAGGTCTTCCCAAACAAACACTGAAGGAATTCATCACCACTAAACCAGCCCTACAAGAGATCCTAAGGGGGATCCTGTGAGACAAAGTACCAGAGACATCGCTACAAGCATGAAACCTACAGATATCACAATGACTCTAAACCCATATCTTTCTATAATAACACCGAATGTAAATGGACTAAATGCGCCAACCAAAAGACATAGGGTATCAGAATGGATAAAAAAAACAAGACCCATCTATTTGCTGTCTACAAGAGACTCATTTTAGACCTGAGGACACCTTCAGATTGAGAGTGAGGGGATGGAGAACTATTTATCATGCCACTGGAAGTCAAAAGAAACCTGGAGTAGCCCTACTTACATCAGACAAACTAGACTTTAAATTAAAGGCTGTAACAAGAGATGAAGAAGGGCATTATATAATAATCACAGGATCTATCCATCAGGAAGAGCTAACAATTATAAATGTCTATGCGCCGAATACAGGAGCCCCCAAATATATAAAACAATTACTCACAAACATAAGCAACCTTATTGATAAGAATGTGGTAATTGCAGGGGACTTTAACACTCCACTTACAGAAATGGATAGATCATCTAGACACACAGTCAATAAAGAAACAAGGGCCCTGAATGATACATTGGGCCACATGGACTTGACAGATATATTTAGAACTCTGCATCCCAAAGCAACAGAATATACTTTCTTCTCGAGTGCACATGGAACATTCTCCAAGATAGATCACATACTGGGTCACAAAACCACCCTTCATAAGTATACAAGAATTGAGATCACACCATGCATACTTTCAGACCACAATGCTATGAAGCTTGAAATCAACCACAGGAAAAGTCTGGAAAACCTCCAAAAGCATGGAGGTTAAAGAACACCCTACTAACGAATGAATGGGTCAACCAGGCAATTAGAGAAGAAATTAAAAAATATATGGAAACAAATGAAAAGGAAAATACAACAATCCAAACGCTTTGGGATGCAGCGAAGGCAGTCCTGAGAGGAAAATCCAGGCCTATCTCAAGAAACAAGAAAAATCCCAAATACAAAATCTAACAGCACACCTAAAGGAAATAGAAGCAGAACAGCAAAGACAGCCTAAACCCAGCAGAAGAAGAGAAATAATAAAGATCAGAGCAGAAATAAGCAATATAGAATCTAAAAAACTGTAGAGCAGATCAATGAAACCAAGAGTTGGTTTTTTGAAAAAATAAACAAAATTGAGAAACCTCTTGCCAGGATTCTCAAAAAGAAAAGGGAGATGACCCAAATAGATAAAATCATGAATGAAAATGGAATTATTACAACCAATCCCTCAGAGATACAAACAATTATCAGGGAATACTATGAAAAATTATATGCCAACAGACTGGACAACCTGGAAGAAATGGACAAATTCCTGAACACCCACACGCTTCCAAAACTCAATCAGGAGGAAATAGAAACCTTGAACAGACCCATAACCAGCGAAGAAATTGAATCAGTCATCAAAAATCTCCCAACAAATAAGAGTCCAGGACCAGATGGCTTCCCAGGGGAGTTCTACCAGATGTTTAAAGCAGAAATAATACCTATCCTTCTCAAGCTATTCCAAAAAATAGAAAGGGAAGGAAAACTTCCTGACTCGTTCTATGAAGCAAGTATTACTTACTTCCTAAACCAGACAGAGACCCAGTAAAAAAGAGAACTACAGGCCAATATCCCTGATGAATATGGATGCAAAATTCTCAATCAGATACTAGCAAATCGAATTCAACAGCATATAAAAAGAATTATTCACCATGATCAAGTGGGATTCATTCCTGGGCTGCAGGGCTGGTTCAACATTCGCAAATCAATCAACGTAATACATCACATTAATAAAAGAAGAGATAAGAGCCATGTGATCCTGTCAATCGATGCAGAAAAGGCCTTTGACAAAATTCAGCAACCTTTCTTAATAAAAACCCTTGAGAAAGTCAGGATAGAAGGAACATACTTAAAGATCATAAAAGCCATTTATGAGAAGCCCACAACTAACATCATCCTCAGTGGGGAAAAACTGAGAGCTTTTCCCCTGAGATCAGGAACACGACAGGGATGTCCACTCTCACCGCTGTTGTTTAACATAGTGTTGGAAGTTCTAGCATCAGCAATCAGACAACAAAAGGAAATCAAAGGCATCAAAATTGGCAAAGATGAAGTTAAGCTTTCACTTTTTGCAGATGACATGATATTATACATGGAAAACCCGATAGATTCCACCAAAAGTCTGCTAGAACTGATACATGAATTTAGCAAAGTTGCAGGATACAAAATCAATGTACAGAAATCAGTTGCCTTCTTATACACTAATAATGAAGCAACAGAAAGACTAATAAAGAAACTGATCCCATTCACAATTGCACCAAGAAGCATAATATACCTAGGAATAAATCTAACCAAAGATGTAAAAGATCCGTATGCTGAAAACTATAGAAAGCTTATGAAGGAAATTGAAGAAGATATAAAGAAATGGAAAAACATTCCGTGCTCATGGACTGGAAGAATATTGTCAAAATGTCAATACTACCCAAAGCTATCTACACATTCAATGCAGTCCCAATCAAAATTGCACCAGCATTCTTCTCGAAACTAGAACAAGCAATCCTAAATTCATATGGAACCACAAAAGGCCCCGAATAGCCAAAGTAATTTTGAAGAAGAAGACCAAAGCAGGAGGCATCACAATCCCAGACTTTAGCCTCTACTACAAAGCTGTCATCATCAAGACAGCATGGTATTGGCACAAAAACAGACACATAGACCAATGGAATAGAATAGAAACCCCAGAATTAGACCCACACAAGTATGGCCAACTAATCTTTGACAAAGCAGGAAAGAATATCCAATGGAAAAAAGATAGTCTCTTTAACAAATGGTGCTGGGAGAACTGGACAGCAACATGCAGAAGATTGAAACTAGACCACTTTCTCACACCATTCACAAAAATAAACTCAAAATGGATAAAGGACCTGAATGTGAGACAGGAAACCATCAAAATCCTAGAGGAGAAAGCAGGAAAAGACCTCTGTGACCTCAGCCGTAGCAATTTCTTACTTGACACATACCCAAAGGCAAGGGAATTAAAAGCAAAGATGAACTACTGCGACCTATGAAGATAAAAAGCTTCTGCACAGCAAAGGAAACAATCAACAAAACTAAAAGGCAACCCACAGAATGGGAAAAGATTTTTGCAAATGACATATTGGACAAAGGGCTAGTATCCAAAATCTATAAAGAGCTCACCAAACTCCACACCCGAAAAACAAATAACCCAGTGAAGAAATGGGCAGAAAACATGAATAGACACTTCTCTAAAGAAGACATCCAGATGGCCAACAGGCACATGAAAAGATGCTCAACGTCGCTCCTCATCAGGGAAATACAAATCAAAACCACACTCAGATATCACCTCACACCAGTCAGAGTGGCCAAAATGAAAAAATCAGGAGACTATAAATGCTGGAGAGGAGGTGGAGAAATGGGACCCCTCTTGCACTGTTGGTGGGAATGCAAATTGGTGCAGCCAATTTGGAATGCAAATTGGTGCAGCCACTCTGGAAAACAGTGTGGAGGTTCCTCAGAAAATTAAAAATAGACCTACCCTATGACCCAGCAATAGCACTGCTAGGAATTTACCCAGGGATACAGGAGTACTGATGCATAGGGGCTCTTCTACCCCAATGTTTATAGCAGCACTCTCAACAATAGCCAAATTATGGAAAGAGCCTAAATGTCCATCAACTGATGAATGGATAAAGACATTGTGGTTTATATACACAGTGGAATACTACGTGGCAATGAGAAAGAATGAAATCTGGCCCTTTGTAGCAACATGGATGGAACTGGAGAGTGTTCTGCTAAGTGAAATAAGCCATACAGAGAAAGACAGATACCATATGGTTTCACTCTTATGTGGATCCTGAGAAACTTAACAGAAACCCATGGGGGAGGGGAAGGAAAAAAAAAAAAAAAGAGGTTAGAGTGGAAGAGAGCCAAAGCATAAGAGACTCTTAAAAACTGAGAACAAACTGAGGGTTGATGGGGGGTGGGAGGGAGGGGAGGGTGGGTGATGGGTATTGAGGAGGGCACCTGTTGGGATGAGCACTGGGTGTTGTATGGAAACCAATTTGACAATAAACTTCATATACTGGAATAAAAATAACATGCGCAAGAACATGCGCAAGAACATTCTGTAGTGGATCCTACAGAGAAAACAAAGGGATTTTAATCTATTAATGTTTTATTTACAAATATGGCTTCAGTAGGTGAGCCTTCTATACAAACCACATCCTCAGGACCCAGATAAAACTGTTTTGACTGAAGAAGCCACAGTCACCATGAAAGGAATCAGTCTCAGCAGTTACCTTGAACGACTGATGACAAGTGTGGGATCTTCAAATGCTAATAAGGGCCAAGAAGCAATGGAATGGGAATACATAAATTCAATGCTGAGATTGAAGAATTGGCAGGTTTGGCGAGAGGGAGAATAGGGACACCAATGGTGGCAGCATTTGTAGGGAAATGACAAGGAAAGTTGGTATGTGACACCTGCTCACCCAGGTCTCTGCAAGCTGGTATATATTTGTTATTTAAAAAATAAAACTATATTTTAGGCAGAGTTTTTTTAAATAAGTTGAAGAAAAGTTATATGAATTTTGATCAAAACAAAGAGGTGCAGGGTTTCTAAACCAAAGGGATCATCTGAAAGTAGTATTGTTTGAAATGACCATCTAATTTTGAGGATTCCAGTATTCATGTAAAAATTTAACACATTTTGAAAAGGACTTAAAAATCATATTGGCATTATTAAATCTCCTTTAGAATTTGCAAGCTTTTCATGCACTGGAACTCTGGCTTTAGACCAACCCCAGAACAAAGCAGAGCCACCTAAATACATATAATTACCCGACTGTGGTAAATACACGTCATGTGCTTGCATGAGGAAATGCTCTTGATTATTTTCATTTCATTCATTCACTCATCCATTCATTCATTCATAATGTTCATTTATTTTTGAGAGAGAGAGAGAGAGAGAGAGAGAGAACATGAGCAGAGAATGGGGAGAGAGATTGGGAGACAGTATCCAAAGCAGGCTCTACACTGACAGCAGAGAGCTCAATGTGGGGCTCAAACTCACGAACATGAGACCATAAGGTCATGAGATCATGACCTGAGCCGAAGTCAGACACTTATTTTTTTTAAGTTTTATTTTTATTTAAATAATCTCTTCACCCAACATGGGGCTCAAACTCATGACACCTGAAATCAAGAGTTGCATGCTCTTCCAACTGAGCTAGTCAGGTGCTCCTGAAGGAATGCTCTTTAAAAGGAGAAGTTGGGGCGCCTGGGTGGCTCAGTCGGTTAAGTGTCCGACTTCAGCTCACGTCATGATCTCACAGTCTGTGAGTTTGAGCCCCGTGTCGGGCTCTGTGCTGACAGCTCAGAGCCTGGAGCCTGCTGTGGATTCTGTGTCTCCCTCTCTCTCTGCCCCTCCCCTGCTCATTCTCTGTCTCAAAAATAAATAAAAAACATAAAAAAATAAATAAAAAATAAAAAAAATAAAAGGAGAAGTTGCATAGTTTTAAAAGACATATTAATTTGTATAAAATAACTTGCTCTGCTATAGACCACCATTAAAAACCACAGTGTTTTCTTTTGGTACTTAAATGACATTTTTGGAGTAAAAATTATCACTAGAGTAATACATGACTCCAACAACAACAAAAAAGGATTTTATTGTATTAAAGAGAATACTGTATTAATTTGCCAAAGTTTTGTAACTTAGGAAAGGTATTACTACCTTCCTTGGATTTGTACTTTATGTTTTATGACTTAGTATACTATACTGTGGGCAACATCAGAGATGTTCATTAATGAAAATAATCATTACTATTGGGGGAAAAACTAAGAAATTCAAATACTTTCATTACTTTTGCATTACATTTCATTTTCATTACTTTCATTAAAAAATTGTTAAAAAACACACTTTAATAACTACAGGAATGTTAGGATTATAGATACAGCTTATTACAAAGAGGAAGAAGAATCCGGTACAAAAGGATACTCCTCAACCAGATATTCCTGTTTATCTTCAAGAATGTCTGTAACTTTTAAAACCAAACAGGGGAAGGTGGAGAAGGACATGTAGAACTTTCCGTGGCTTGGCTCTTCCTCACACCATGGGGAAAAGCCTGGCAGCACCTCAGCCCAACGTCAGGACAGCACATGCTCCAGAATGCCCTGTCTGACCAGCTGCTCACACTTCCACCTAGGTAAGAAGTGCTGAGAGGAATCGGGGTGTGGGGGCGGGGGGGGGGAGAGGAGAGAAAAGAAACGATTGGAAAAGAACTTAAAATTACATTCTGCATCATTAAAAAGCAGCAATTTGATTACATATTTTTCAAACAGCTAAGTAGTTAAAAGTTAAACAAGTATATTTGCTACTTTCATCAACTGAAAATTGATGCCACTTAGAACCACACTGAATTCTGATTTTTATAAACAAATTCATAGTTTGCTTAAGTTCAATTTAACTGAAGAATTCTGCATTCCAGTATGAATTTTGCTTAGTGTTTGCATTTTGGGATTTATGCACAGAAAATCCAGGGGTGAGATTCTGTGGCAGTGGATTACAAATGTGACAGTTCATTAATAAGACCAGGGAAAGGAGCATCTTCCCCATTAAGCTTTCTCTAGTATTGAGTCAGAACATTTATTCTTCTAGTAACAATAGTGGCAACTTTCCTCCTATATTGTACAAGGATTAAAAGTATCTGTAACCGGGGCGCCTGGGTGGCGCAGTCGGTTGGGCGTCCGACTTCAGCCAGGTCACGATCTCGCGGTCCGTGAGTTCGAGCCCCGCGTCGGGCTCTGGGCTGATGGCTCAGAGCCTGGAGCCTGTTTCCGAGTCTGTGTCTCCCTCTCTCTCTGACCCTCCCCCGTTCATGCTCTGTCTCTCTCTGTCCCAAAAATAAATAAACGTTGAAAAAAAAAATTTTTTTAATAAAAAAAAAAAAAATAAAAGTATCTGTAACCTACAACATGGGTGCTGTTCACACACTGCTTGTGACACTGGTATCCAGCTAATGCTTGCCCTCTGTGTCCTCCTAAGAAACCACTCTCCTTCTGAGGCAGAAAGGAGCCTTCCTGTCTGACTCCCTCAAAGCACAGAGACTTAAAACGAAATGTTTACTGAAGTCTGGGCTGAGGAGGTGCAAGAAGCAAGGCAGGAAAACTTTCCAAGCTCCAAAGCTTTGGCAGGTGACCAAAGAAACCTCAAAGAAAAGACAGACATACTTGGGTAAAAACTACAAATGCTACGTCAGAAAAGTATGAGCAAATACTCTTAGAAAGTAACTGCAAGGGCACCTGGGTGTCTGACTCTGGATTTCAGCTCAGGTCATGATCTCACAGTTTACGGGATCAAGCCCCACTCTGAACTGACAGCATGAGCCTGCTTGGGATCCTCTCTCTCTGCCCCTCCACTGCTCACAAGCATGTATGTGTGCCCTCTCTCTCAAAATAAAGAAATAAAAAAGTAACTGCAGCAGGAGAAACTGTCAAAATTATTCCAGGATGCGCAATGTAGCTCAGTGGCCCTGTGCACCTCACCAGTTCACAGGCCCATTCATTATGAGGCCTGTGACTAAACAAATCCCTCCTGACCAGCCAGGAAGACTCATGGGCTAAAGACACACTGCTGTCTAAACTGTTAAATGAGGTTTTAAAATGCCTTGAGAACATAAAATGTAAAAAAAGGGGGGGAAAAATTGAGTTGTTTGTTTAAGTTATTCTAATGCCTACTTAAAAGGGGGAGGAGGTTCTGATTTCTGAACAAACAGAAAATGCTTGCCATATACACAAGTATAAAGAAATGTATGCTGGGGCGCCTGAATGGCTCAGTCAGTTGAGTGTCTGACTTGATTCCGACTCAGGTCATGATCTCAGGGTGGTGAGATCTAGCCCAGAGTTGGGCTCTGTGCTGAGTGTGGAGCCTGTTTAATATTCTCTCATTCTCCCTCTCCTCCTTTCCCGAGTGCACTCTCTGTCCAAAAAAAAAAAAAAAAAAAAAAAGTATGGCAAAAAAATGTTTCCCCTATTAATAAATGATCTACACCAGGTTCTACAGAAAACTGTAGAAAACTGGTTTTAGATGTGGTCAGACATTTTAAAAATCCCTTTAATATCAATTATACTAGATAAATAATAGTAGGTAAAAAAACATATACAACTGTTTTCCATTTTTATGCCTGAGGGTAGGGCAATACTGAGAGACAAGTCAAAACCATCTCAATGGAAAGGCTTCTGCATGGTCCACACAGAGAGTGACAATTGTTTAGTGGGGAGCAGGAAGAGGGATTCAGCTGGTTTCCAACTGCCCGAGGCCCACCTGGGCACTCCAGTGAAAAATCACCGTCTCAGCACACTAGGTGGGGAGATCAGCCACAGAGCTTGAGAAAGAAATTCAAACACAGGACGGTGCTGGAGATGCAGTTTTCTCCTGTCTTGCTTTATGAGGATAGCTTTGCTCTTGTGAATCAGAGCTTCCTGCTGGGTCCTACAGAAGGACAGATTTTTATGAGAGCATTTCTTTAGCATCTGCTTTCTATTCATTATTATCCTACTTCGAAGAGGATACTTGGGAAGGAAATTTTTGCCTTACCAACCAAAGATTTTAGGGTCCCCTGAAAATGTGTCTTTAAAATGTTAAAACTTTGGGGCGCCTGGGTGGCTCAGTCGGTTGAAAGTCCAACTTCGGCTCAGGTCATGATCTCACAAATCATGAGTTCGAGCCGCACATCGGGCTCTGTGCTGACAGCTCAGAGCCTGGAGCCTGCTTTGGATTCTGTGTCTCACTCTCTCTGCCCCTCCCCTGCTCATGCTCTGTCTCTCTCTCTCTCTCTCTCTCTCTCTCAAAAATAATTAAACATTAAAAAAATTTTTTTTATTTTTTAGGAAATAAAAGATCCAAGAGTACTATTAAATAATTCACCCTAAGGGAACCACATAACCTCAGCATTACTTTGCTCCAGGGCATAAACAAGACATCAATGACTTAAGGGCTTTAGATACTAATTGGCTGAAAACAAAATGGGAAGGAAAGAAAGAGTGGTTTTTATTAGGTCATTTTTTGTCCTACACTAATGTGACTACAAACAATTAAGACAGGATAAAAATAAATCTAGCTAATGTGAATGTATATGAAGCAAAAATTCATCTAATGTGAACTTGATGATTTCTAAGAAAACAATATATTGAGATTCACAATTTCAGTCTTTCTCTATTAAACTATTAGGTTTATATGTTAAATACTTAGAAATTTTTGATCCGTATACTCTTTGCTTGTTAAAGAACTAGGATTTAAAGGGTGATGTACAAGATGAAAGTGAGTGCTTACCACCTTTTTAATAAATTCAAAGAAAGTAGCTAAATCCAACAATTTAACAGGCCCTTAACTAGAACAAGCCCGCTTACCCAGAATAAGGCCCATTGTGATAATTTCCCAGGAATATGCTTAGTGTTATACACGCGATAATATAATAAATTAACTTTTTCTTAGTAATATGCAACATTTGCTTCAAGTCTTTATATTCAGAAAACGGCCAAAACAGGGTATCTTATACTAAGCATAATGCTTATGATACAAATGATCATCACAAGGTAACATTTATTTTGCTACTGATTCTAACATTTCCATCACTGAACACTCTTATAAGATTTAAAGTATCTCAAGATGAGAAGTACCTGGCTATTTTTTTTTAATAGGACTGAAGTACCATCATCAACTTCAAATTCTCCATAGTCTTTTAGACACCGCACCTGAAAAGAAAAACTGATGTTTTATCGAAATTATTTTTAACATGTAGTAACCATAAAGTCACTTTCTGTTTGTTTCTTCTCTGTGTACATGGGCCTAGCATTCCATACTGTGGTCCTCTAGAGATGCCAAATGTCCTGTTTGAATGGGGAGGAAGAAGAATGGCAGATCTCCAAATGCATGTGTATGTCTGTGCTGCCACCAAGAAAACCCAGGGAGCTGCAGAGGGAAGACAACATCATGTATTGTGTTCCCTCTGCAAATCCTGAAAAATCAAAGTATGTATCTACAAAGAAAAGAAAATGTTTTAGATGGACTCCAACTTGCCTCTTATAGGTTCTTCCAAAAATATAACAATATCTGAGAATAGGACATAGGTAAGTCTCCAAAATGTTTTAAAGAGATTCTTCCAATCTCCTTCAATATGCAGATTCTTTCCCAGGAATAGGTAGAAGTACACCATGAAAGAACAGATGCAGAATCACATCCTAAGTATCAGGAGAGACTCTTGGTCAGAAGGTGGGAGGGTAAAGAAGCCTTTTGAAAACCATGTGTGCAACTGCCAAGATCACCAACTGACTCCAATTCTCAGTGTTGCAACAGGACACCAGGACCAGTTTTCCTCTCCCATGAGCACTCAGGACTGGAGTTTGTGCTCCTGAGTTCTCACATTGCTATGAATGAAGCCAACCCTAGCAGCAAGTTCCAGTCTTCTACTTTTCCAGCATAATTTCATGCCCTGATTCCTCTGGAATCTTACCATGACTCCCAAAGGTATTTTACTTAGTTCAAGAAATACTATTTAAGAAAAATCCCTACCACCACTACCACCTTTTTGCTTCTTTAGACTTTTATTATGGAAAATCTCGAACATATTCAAAAGTAAAAATACTAATACAATGAAACTCCATCAACTGGCATCAACAATTATCAAGATGTGGCCAAACTTATTCCCTCACCTACTTCTGGATTATTTTGAAGCAAATCCTGGATACCATTTCATCTATAAATATTTTAGTATCTATTTCTACAAAATAAGATTGTTTTTATTTGTGTATTTATAATTTGTTAGAGGTTTATTAATTTTATCTTGTTCACAAAGAATTAGCTTTTGGTTTCACTGCAAAATTTTTCACTTTTTATTTTAATTCCAGTTAGTTAACATACAGTGTTGTATTAGTTTCAGGTATAAGATTCTTTTTAAAAAGCATAATCTCAATACTGTTATCACATCTTATTAATTTTTTAAGAAAATGTTTATTTATTTTGAGAGAATGAAAAGCTCAGACACACATGTGCATGCATGCAAGTGGGGGAGGGGCAGAGAGAGAGGGAGAGAGAGAATTCTAAGCAGGATCCACCCCACAAAGAGTGAGATCATGACCTCAGCCAAGATCAAAGAGTCAGATGGTTAACGAACTGATCCACCTAGGTGCTCATTAATAATTTTCATCTCATGAACTACCCAGTTAGTACCCAAATTTCCCCATTTGTCTCATGAATTTTTTTAAAGCTGCCATGTTCAAATCAGAATCCAACAAAAGCTACACATTACATGTTTCTAACAAGTCTCCATATCTTTTAATCTATAGTTACTCCCCTTTTCCTTCCTTCCCTTGGCAATTTATTTGTTAAAGTAACTGGGTAGTTTGTTTAGTAGTTTCCCAAAAGCTAGATTTTGTTGTGGATCTTTGTGGGGTCACTTAACATGTTCCTCTATCCCTGAATTTCCTCTAAACTGGAAGTTAGGTCTAGAGGCTGGATCAGATCAGGTTTGATTTTTCTGGCAAATGATGTTATTAAGCTCTTCTTCTAAGACCTCATGAAGCACAAAACATCTGGTTGTTCCTTTCTGGATGTTAGGATTGATCAGCAGGTGTAGGTATTACCTGTATTCATCCATATTCATCATTATCATCTCTACTAACTTCCACCTACCAGTTTTAGAAGCTATTTGCCTCCACACATTAAGGCTACAAAATGGCATTAATGTAGTTCTTTTATTTCTGCTGCATTTATTAGCCAGAATTCTTCCATGAAGAAGAAATTCCCCAGGGCACCTGGCTGACTCAGTCAGTAGAGCATGCAACTCTTGATCTTGGGGTTGTAAGTTTGAGCTCCATGTTAGGTGCAGAGATTATTTTTTTAATTTTTTCAATTTATAAATGTTTATTTTTGAGAGAGAGACAGCATGAGCAGGGGAGGGGCAGAGAGAGAGGGAAACACAGAATCCGAAGCAGACTCCAGGCTCTGAGCTGTAAGCTCAGAGACCAACGCGGGGCTCGAACTCACAAACCATGAGATCATGATCTGAGCTGAAGTTGGACACTTAACCAACTGAGCCACCCAGGCACTCCGGGTGTAGAGATTACTTAAAAAATAAACAGAAAGAAAGAAAGGAAAGAAAGGAAAGAAAGGAAGGAAAGGAAGGAAAGGAAAGAAAGAAAAAGAAAGCAAGCAAGGAAGGAAGAAAGAAAAAGAAAAGAAAAGGAAAAGAAAAAAAAAAGAAAGAAAAGGAAGAAAAGAATTTCCCTTGTAAACAATTTGGCTATTTGGCTACCTTGAGACAGAACTCAGGGTACAGTAAAGGCTGATAGAGATGGTTGATCCCATTCTTTTATTTAGCACTTTTCTTTTTTTCTTTTTTAATATTTACTTATTTTTGAAAGAAAGAAACAGAGAACGAGGGGCAGAGAGAGAGGGAGACACAGAATCTGAAGCAGGCTCCAGGCTCCGAGTTGTCAGCATAGAGCCCGATGTGGGGCTCAAACCCACAAACAGAGAGATCATGACTTTAGCCAAAGTCAGATGCTTAACCAACTGAGCCACCCAGATGCCCCTATTTACCACTTTTCAAAATGACTTGCACCCCTCATATTCTCTAAGGGGAACCAAAAAGATTTTATTTTTTTTAACTGTTGTTATTGTTATTTGATACCATTATGCATTCATGCTTCTCACATAACTGATGTGATGCAATTCACTGAAGTTAATCATTTTGAGGCTCAGATTATTCCTTCTTTGTCCAATGAGAGATCCTTCAAATCAGCTCCCATGGTTTTAGCACTCCCCTTGCAGTCCTTGATACACTCTGCTTTCTACAAAGACAAGGAATTCCATATGCAGCTTGTGCTTTTACTTAAGACCCTGGAATCAGCCTTTCCCACCTTCCTCCCCCTTGCCCCCACCACCATTAAATCTGGTTTCCTTTATGGCATTTGGACTCCAGAATTTGGATGTTCACGGCACTGGGTTGGTTGTTGTCCTTAGGTCTTTCCAGTGAACTAAGAAACATTTTTTTAAAAAGAGACATAATTCCCTATGAGTCCATGCTGATATTTTGAACTGCAGTTTGGGAATACAAAATTTTCACTTAATTTTTTCATTTTAATATTTGAATCTATTTTTTCTTATTTTGAAAATCTTCTCTTTGACCTCAGCTGCAGCAATTTCTTGCTTGACACGTCACCGAAGTCAAGGGTAATAAAGCAAAATGAACTACTGGGATCACATCAAGATAAAAAGCTTCTGAACTGCAAAGGAAACAATCAACAAAACTAAAAGACAATCAACAGAATGGGAGAAGGTATTTGCAAATGACATATTGGATAAAGGGTTATTATCCAAAATCTATAAACAACTTAACCAAACTCAACACGTGAAAAACAAATGATCCAGTGAAGAAATGGGCAGAAGACATGAATAGACACTTTTCCAAAGAAGATATCCAGATGGCTAACAGACACATGAAAAGATGCTCAACATCACCCATTATCAGGGAAATACAAATCAAAACCACAGAGATACCACCTCACACCGGTCAGAGTGGCTAAAATTAACAACTCAGGAAACAACAGATGCTGGTGAGGATGTGGAGAAACGGGAACCCTCTTGCACTGTTGGTGGGAATGCAAACTGGTGCAGCCACTCTGGAAAACAGTCTGGAGGTTCCTCAAAAAATTTAAAATAGAACTACACCATGACCCAGCAATAGCACTACTAGGAATTTATCCAAAGGATACAGGAGTGCTGATCCATAGGGGCACATGTACCCCAATGTTTACAGCAGTGCTGTCAACAATAGTCAAATTATGGAAAGAGCCCAAATATCTATCAATTGATGAATGGATAAAGAAGATGTGGTTTATATATATAATGGACTACTACTTGACAATGAGAAAGAATGAAATCCTGCCATCTGCAACAATGTGAATGGAACTAGAGGGTACTATGCTAAGTGAAATAAGTCAGTCAGAGAAAGACGGATACCATATGTTTTCACTCACATGTGGAACTTGAGAAACTTACCAGAAGACTATGGGAGCAGGGAAGGGGGAAAAATAGTTTCAGAGAGGGAGGCAAACCATAAGAGATTCTTAAATACAGAGAACAAACTGAGAGTTGAGGGAGGGGGTGGGGGAGAGGGGAAAATGGGTGATGGGCATTGAGGAGGCCATGAGTTGGGACGAGCACTGGGTGTTGTATGTAAGTGATGAATAATGGGAATCTACCCCCAAAACCAAGAGCATACTACGTACACTGTATGTTAGTTAACTTGACAATAAATTACATTAAACATCAAATCAAATCAAATCAAATCAAATCAGAAAAGAAAAGAAAAAAGGAAAAAGAAAATCTTGGCTACTGGTGACATTACTTTTTTGCTTGATTTGTCAATATATAAAATGTTTCAAAAGAACAGTAATGACATTACTAACAATATGATTACTATACTAAAAACAGTTTAAAATTTCTTTGCAATTCTTTTCATTTTTTAAAAAAAATTTAAAAAATTTTTATTTTAGAGAGAGAGAGAGAGAGAACGAGCAGGGGAGGGGCAGAGAGAGGAGACACAGGATTCAAAGCAGATTCTAGGCTCTGAGCTGTCAGCACAGAGCCTGATGTGGGGCTCGAACCCACGAACCACGAGATCATGACCTGAGCTGAAGTTGGACACTTAACCGACTGAGCCACCCAGGCACCCCCATTTTTTAAATAATGTTAAAAAAATTTTTTTTTAAATGTTCTTTTCATCTTTTTTTAAGTTATTTATTTTTGAGAGAGAAAATGCACATGCACTCACATGTGCCATGCAGCAAAGGGGCAGAGAGAGAGGGAGACAGAGAATCAGAAGCAGGCTCTGTGCTATCAGTACAGAACCCAATGCAGAGCTCAAACTTGTGTACTGTGAGATCATGACCTGAGCCAAAGTCCAAAACTTAACTGACTGAGCCACCCAGGCACCCCTGTAATTCTTTTCATCCTCAGAACACATCCATTGGGGGCGTGGGTGCCTAGGTGACTGAGTCAATTGGTTAAGCGTTTGACTCTTGATTCTGGCTCAGGTCATGATCTCATGGTTTATGAGATAGAGCCCTGCATCGGGTTCTGTGCTGGCAACATGGAGCCTGCTTAAGACTCTCTCTCAAAATAAATAAATAAGCTTAAAAAAAAAAAAAACTAAAACAATTCCTCTTTGACTAATCTACCAACTTGAAACACAGGTTCATTTGTTTTGTTCTGCTTTCAAAATCTGTAGGTTGGTTTTCTACTTTCATTTTTTAATATGTAAAATATATACATGTTTCCAAAGTTAACACTGTGAAAACAGGTATGTTCAGAAAATTTTCAAAAAAAGAAAAGAAAAGAAAAGACAATTTCCACTATTCTATCCTATTCCCGCCATCCCCCTACAGGTAACATTTTTGGTTTGGATGTATGTTTCCTTTCTGTTTCAAGTTAAGTTAATAAACATTCATACATACCCCTCATTTTAGATAAAAGTCAGCACAATTTATTCATTAAAGAAAAACCCATTTTAAAAGGTATTCTTACTTCTATATATAGGCTTTTCGGAGGTTTCATATCTTGTGTGATGTCCAAACCTCCATCTCCTCCCAGTGACCTCATATAAGTAGCAAGGGACTTTTTATAATGATTAAACCACTCCATCTGCAAACACAGAGATGATCATTTGACAAAATTAGAAGAAAGAAACTTGCAAAAACTGTATACTCATCCTTTTATAAATAGCACATTTCCCCACATGGATCATTACTGACCATTCATTCATTTAAACTACAAGTATTGCTTGCTGTGAACCAGGCCCTGTTCTGGGTATTTAGGATGGATCATTTACCAAGTGAACAAAAATCTCCATTCTCACAGAATTTATATGCCAGCATACTTAAACACAGACCAGAAGCAGAACCATGAAAAATATACCATTTCAGAATTATGATCTCTCCAAATTGTATTGATGGTTTTTCTGAAAACCATAAAACCCTGCTGACAAAAACACCCAAGTATTTATCACTGATGAGTGGATAAGGTATGTATATCTGTACAATGGATTATTATTTAGCCACACATCAGAATAGAGTTCTGATAATGTCAGTAACATAGATAATCTTAAAAACATGCTAACTGAAAGGCACAAAAGGCCACATATTACATAATTCCACCTATATGAAAAACCCATAGTAGGCAAATCTATAAAGAGAGAAAGTAGATTAGTAATCTCCAGGGGCTGGGAAGAGAGGAGAAAACATGAAATAACTGATAATGGATACACAGTTTCTTTTGGGGGTGATGAAAATGTCTTGGAATAAGGTGTTGGTAGTAGATGCACAACTCTGAATATACCAAAAAACACTGAATTGTATACTTTAAAAGAGTAAATTTTATGCATGTAAATTTTGCCTTAGTAAATCTGTTAATTTTTTTCATTGTTGAAACATATTACAGACCTAAATATATGGAGGGATTACCACATTCACAATTCAGTATTATAATATCAACTCATCTATGTATTCAATTCAATCTCAATCAAAATCTCATTTAAGGGGGATTCTGGGAAGATGGCGGCGTAGGAGGACGCTGGGCTCACCGCGCGTCCTGCTGATCACTTAGATTCCACCTACACCTGCCTAAATAACCCAGAAAACCGCCAGAGGATTAGCAGAACAGAGTCACCAGACCCAAGTGCAGACGAGAGGCCCACGGAAGAGGGTAGGAAGGGCGGCGAGGCGGTGCGCGCTCCACGGACTGGCGGGAGGGAGCCGGGCGGAGGGGCGGCTCGCCAGCCAAGCAGAGCCCCCGAGTCCGGCTTGCAAAAGCGGAGGGGCCTGACGGACTGTGTTCCGACAGCAAGCGCGACTTAGCGTCTGGGAGGTCATAAGTTAACAGCTCTGCCCGGAAAGCGGGAAGGCTGGAGGACAAAGGGAGGGTGAGCTGCGGAGCCCCCGGACGACAGAGCTCAGTTTGGCGGGGAACAAAGGCGCTCGCCAGCGCCATCTCCCCCGCCCATCCCCCAGCCCAAATCCCAAAGGGAACCGGTTCCGGCCAGGGAAATTGCTCGCTCCGCGCAAACACCCAACTCTGTGCTTCTGCGGAGCCAAACCTCCGGCAGCGGATCTGACTCCCTCCGGCTGCCACAGGGCCCCTCCTGAAGTGGATCACCTAAGGAGAAGCGAGCTAAGCCTGCCCCCCCTGCCGCCGTGCACCTTGCCTACCCACCCCAGCTAATACGCCAGATCCCCAGCACCACAAGCCTGGCAGTGTGCAAGTAACCCAGACAGGCCACGCCACCCCACAGTGAATCCCGCCCCTAGGAGAGGGGAAGAGAAGGCACACACCAGTCTGACTGTGGCCCCAGCGGTGGGCTGGGGGCAGACATCAGGTCGGACTGCGGCCCCACCCACCAACTCCAGTTATACACCACAGCACAGGGGAAGTGCCCTGCAGGCCCTCACCACACCAGGGACTATCCAAAATGACCAAGCGGAAGAATTCCCCTCAGAAGAATCTCCAGGAAATAACAACAGCTAATGAGCTGATCAAAAAGGATTTAAATAATATAACAGAAAGTGAATTTAGAATAATAGTCATAAAATTAATCGCTGGGCTGGAAAACAGCATACAGGACAGCAGAGAATCTCTTGCTACAGAGATCAAGGGACTAAGGAACAGTCACGAGGAGCTGAAAAACGCTTTAAATGAAATGCAAAACAAAATGCAAACCACCACGACTCGGATAGAAGAGGCAGAGGAGAGAATAGGTGAACTAGAAGATAAAGTTATGGAAAAAGAGGAAGCTGAGAAAAAGAGAGATAAAAAAATCCAGGAGTATGAGGGGAAAATTAGAGAACTAAGTGATACACTAAAAAGAAATAATATACGCATAATTGGTATCCCAGAGGAGGAAGAGAGAGGGAAAGGTGCTGAAGGGGTACTTGAAGAAATAATAGCTGAGAACTTCCCTGAACTGGGGAAGGAAAAAGGCATTGAAATCCAAGAGGCACAGAGAACTCCCTTCAGACGTAACTTGAATCGATCTTCTGCACGACATATCATAGTGAAACTGGCAAAATACAAGGATAAAGAGAAAATTCTGAAAGCAGCAAGGGGTAAACGTGCCCTCACATATAAAGGGAGACCTATAAGACTCGTGACTGATCTCTCTTTTGAAACTTGGCAGGCCAGAAAGAATTGGCACGAGATTTTCAGGGTGCTAGACAGTAAAAATATGCAGCCGAGAATCCTTTATCCAGCAAGTCTGTCATTTAGAATAGAAGGAGATGGGGCGCCTGGGTGGCGCAGTCGGTTAAGCGTCCGACTTCAGCCAGGTCACGATCTCGCGGTCCGTGAGTTCGAGCCCCGCGTTGGGCTCTGGGCTGATGGCTCAGAGCCTGGAGCCTGTTTCCGATTCTGTGTCTCCCTCTCTCTCTGCTCCTCCCCCGTTCATGCTCTGTCTCTCTCTGTCCCAAAAATAAATAAACGTTGAAAAAAAAAAATTTTAGACTAGAAGGAGAGATAAAGATCTTCCCAAACAAACAAAAACTGAAGGAATTTGTCACCACTAAACCAGCCCTACAAGAGATCCTAAGGGGGACCCTGTGAGACAAAGTACCAGAGACATCACTACAAGCATAAAACATACAGACATCACAATGATTCTAAACCCGTATCTTTCTATAATAACACTGAATGTAAATGGATTAAATGCGCCAACCAAAAGACATAGGGTATCAGAATGGATAAAAAAACAAGACCCATCTATTTGCTGTCTACAAGAGACTCATTTTAGACCTGAGGACACCTTTAGATTCAGAGTGAGGGGATGGAGAACTATTTATCATGCTACTGGAAGCCAGAAGAAAGCTGGAGTAGCCATACTTATATCAGACAAACTAGACTTTAAATTAAAGGCTGTAACAAGAGATGAAGAAGGACATTATATAATAGTTACAGGGTCTATCCATCAGGAAGAGCTAACAATTATAAATGTCTATGCGCCGAATACCGGAGCCCCCAAATATATAAAACAATTACTCATAAACAGAAGCAACCTTATTGATAACAATGTGGTAATTGCTGGGGACTTTAACACCCCACTTACAGAAATGGATAGATCATCTAGACACACGGTCAATAAAGAAACAAGGGCCCTGAATGAGACACTGGATCAGATGGACTTGACAGATATATTTAGAACTCTGCATCCCAAAGCAACAGAATATACTTTCTTCTCGAGTGCACATGGAACATTCTCCAAGATAGATCATATACTGGGTCACAAAACAGCCCTTCATAAGTTTACAAGAATTGAAATCATACCATGCATACTTTCAGACCACAATGCTATGAAGCTTGAAATCAACCACAGGAAAAAGTCTGGAAAACCTCCAAAAGCATGGAGGTTAAAGAACACCCTACTAACGAACGAATGGGTCAACCAGGCAATTAGAGAAGAAATCAAAAAATATATGGAAACAAACGAAAATGAAAATACAACAATCCAAACGCTTTGGGACGCAGCGAAGGCAGTCCTGAGAGGAAAATACATTGCAATCCAGGCCTATCTCAAGAAACAAGAAAAATCCCAAATACAAAATCTAACAGCACACCTAAAGGAAATAGAAGCAGAACAGCAAAGGCAGCCTAAACCCAGCAGAAGAAGAGAAATAATAAAGATCAGAGCAGAAATAAACAATATAGAATCTAAAAAAACTGTAGAGCAGATCAACGAAACCAAGAGTTGGTTTTTTGAAAAAATAAACAAAATTGACAAACCGCTAGCCAGGCTTCTCAAAAAGAAAAGGGAGATGACCCAAATAGATAAAATCATGAATGAAAATGGAATTATTACAACCAATCCCTCAGAGATACAAACAATTATCAGGGAATACTATGAAAAATTATATGCCAACAAATTGGACAACCTGGAAGAAATGGACAAATTCCTGAACACCCACACTCTTCCAAAACTCAATCAGGAGGAAATAGAAAGCTTGAACAGACCCATAACCAGCGAAGAAATTGAATCGGTTATCAAAAATCTCCCAACAAATAAGAGTCCAGGACCAGATGGCTTCCCAGGGGAGTTCTACCAGACGTTTAAAGCAGAGATAATACCTATCCTTCTCAAGCTATTCCAAGAAATAGAAAGGGAAGGAAAACTTCCAGACTCGTTCTATGAAGCCAGTATTACTTTGATTCCTAAACCAGACAGAGACCCAGTAAAAAAAGAGAACTACAGGCCAATATCCCTGATGAATATGGATGCAAAAATTCTCAATAAGATACTAGCAAATCGAATTCAACAGCATATAAAAAGAATTATTCACCATGATCAAGTGGGATTCATTCCTGGGATGCAGGGCTGGTTCAACATTCGCAAATCAATCAACGTGATACATCACATTAACAAAAAAAAAGAGAAGAACCATATGATCCTGTCAATCGATGCAGAAAAGGCCTTTGACAAAATCCAGCACCCTTTCTTAATAAAAACCCTTGAGAAAGTCGGGATAGAAGGAACATACTTAAAGATCATAAAAGGCATTTATGAAAAGCCCACAGCTAACATCATCCTCAACGGGGAAAAACTGAGAGCTTTTTCCCTGAGATCAGGAACACGACAGGGATGCCCACTCTCACCGTTGTTGTTTAACATAGTGCTGGAAGTGCTAGCATCAGCAATCAGACAACAAAAGGAAATCAAAGGCATCCAAATTGGCAAAGATGAAGTCAAGCTTTCGCTTTTTGCAGATGACATGATATTATACATGGAAAATCCGATAGACTCCACCAAAAGTCTGCTAGAACTGATACATGAATTCAGCAAAGTTGCAGGATACAAAATCAATGTACAGAAATCAGTTGCATTCTTATACACTAACAATGAAGCAACAGAAAGACAAATAAAGAAACTGATCCCATTCACAATTGCACCAAGAAGCATAAAATACCTAGGAATAAATCTAACCAAAGATGTAAAGGATCTGTATACTGAAAACTATAGAAAGCTTATGAAGGTAATTGAAGAAGATTTAAAGAAATGGAAAGACATTCCCTGCTCATGGATTGGAAAAATAAATATTGTCAAAATGTCAATACTACCCAAAGCTATCTACACATTCAATGCAATCCCAATCAAAATTGCACCAGCATTCTTCTCGAAACTAGAACAAGCAATTCTAAAATTCATATGGAACCACAAAAGGCCCCGAATAGCCAAAGGAATTTTGAAGAAGAAGACCAAAGCAGGAGGCATCACAATCCCAGACTTTAGCCTCTACTACAAAGCTGTCATCATCAAGACAGCATGGTATTGGCACAAAAACAGACACACAGACCAATGGAATAGAATAGAAACCCCAGAACTAGACCCACAAACGTATGGCCAACTCATCTTTGACAAAGCAGGAAAGAACATCCAATGGAAAAAAGACAGCCTCTTTAACAAATGGTGCTGGGAGAACTGGACAGCAACATGCAGAAGGTTGAAACTAGACCACTTTCTCACACCATTTACAAAAATAAACTCAAAATGGATAAAGGACCTAAATGTGAGCCAGGAAACCATCAAAACCTTAGAGGAGAAAGCAGGAAAAGACCTCTCTGACCTCAGCCGTAGCAATCTCTTACTCGACACATCCCCAAAGGCAAGGGAATTAAAAGCAAAAGTGAATTACTGGGACCTTATGAAGATAAAAAGCTTCTGCACAGCAAAGGAAACAACCAACAAAACTAAAAGGCAACCAACGGAATGGGAAAAGATATTTGCAAATGACCTATCGGACAAAGGGCTAGTATCTAAAATCTATAAAGAGCTCACCAAACTCCACACCCGAAAAACAAATAACCCAGTGAAGAAATGGGCAGAAAACATGAATAGACACTTCTCTAAAGAAGACATCCAGATGGCCAACAGACACATGAAAAGATGTTCAGCGTCGCTCCTCATCAGGAAAATACAAATCAAAACCACACTCAGATATCACCTCACGCCAGTCAGAGTGGCCAAAATGAACAAATCAGGAGACTATAGATGCTGGAGAGGATGTTGAGAAACGGGAACCCTCTTGCCCTGTTGGTGGGAATGCAAATTGGTGCAGCCGCTCTGGAAAGCAGTGTGGAGGTTCCTCAGAAAATTAAAAATAGACCTACCCTATGACCCAGCAATAGCACTGCTAGGAATTTACCCAAGGGATACAGGAGTACTGATGCATAGGGGCACTTGTACCCCAATGTTCATAGCAGCACTCTCAACAATAGCCAAATTATGGAAAGAGCCTAAATGTCCATCAACTGATGAATGGATAAAGAAATTGTGGTATATATACACAATGGAATACTACGTGGCAATGAGAAAAAATGAAATATGGCCTTTTGTAGCAACGTGGATGGAACTGGAGAGTGTGATGCTAAGTGAAATAAGCCATACAGAGAAAGACAGATACCATATGGTTTCACTCTTATGTGGATCCTGACAAACTTAACAGAAGTCCATGGGGGAGGGGAAGGAGAAAAAAACATTAGAGAGGGAGAGCGCCAAAGCATAAGAGACTGTAAAAAACTGAGAACAAACTGAGGGTTGATGGGGGGTGGGAGGGAGGGGAGGGTGGGTGATGGGTATTGAGGAGGGGATGAGCACTGGGTGTTGTATGGAAACCAATTTGTCAATAAATTTCATATAAAAAAAAAAATCTCATTTAAAAAAAAAAATAGAACCTGACAAATTGAGTCTAAAATTTACATGGAAATTCAAAGGGCCCAAAACAGTTGAGACAATTGAAAAAGAAGAACAAGATGGGTATGCTTGCTGAAGACTTATAAAGGTACAATACAGAACTGGCATAAGGACAAATAAATTAAAAGAACACAAGGGAAAGTCTCCTATCCTAAATCCCCAGATATACTGATACTCAATTCATGAAAAAAAGTGGTACCATGCACAGAGCAATGGGGAAAGGAGATCCTCCTTTCCAATTAAATGGTGCTGAATCATCTCAATATCCATATCCAAAATGCAAGCTGACTTTTAACATTATATACAAAAACCAATGCCACTACTGCAGATGTCCTTGTGAAAGGTAAAACAACATAGCTCTTAAGAAACTACACAGAAAAACACCTTCATAACCCTCATTAGAAAGTGTGTGTGTATGTATGTGTGTACACATGCGTGCAACCTCAGGTTCAATAATGCACCTGAATGACTCACAAAGCTCTAGAAAGCACTACACTTACAATCACAATTTTACCATAGCGAGAGGGATAATTATCAGAACCAGCCAAAGGAAGACACACAGAGTGAGGTCTGGGAGGGTACTAGAGGGGCCAAGGGCAGGTCACCCCAAAATGGGCCACTTTGGCATGAAGACTATTTTGAGTTAAAAAGTAGATTCAGGGGTGCCTGGGTGGCTCAGTAGGTTAAGCGTCCAGACTTCAGCTCAGGTCATGATCTCACAGTTCGTGAGTTTAAGCCCGGTGTCGAGCTCTGTACTGACAGCTCAGAGCCTGGAGCCTGTTTCAGGTTTGGTTTCCCTTTCTCTTTGCTCCTCCCCTGTTCATGCTACGTCTCTCTCTCAAAAATAAACATTAAAATTTTTTTTCAAAAAAATAAATAAATAAACCAGTATATTCAGGAAAAGCTCTTTACCTCCCCTACAACTGCCTTAAAAATATTTAGATAGAGGACCTGCTCTAGGAAGAGAGCTACCACCATAGACAACTATATTATGCTATGAACAAGGTATGGTAGACAAGGAAGAACCTAGCAAGGACAGTTTGATGCAAGTCCTCTCTTTGTTTCATTGTTTCTGTGGGCCCAACAAAGATCTGTTTACCAAATATCTGCTCTTTTTCATTCTTCCTAAGGATTACTTACATTCTTTCCCTTTGAAGTCCTAAACCCCTAACTCTTAGGGTGCCTGGTTGGCTCAGCCAGTAGAGCATGTGTCTGTTGATCTGAGTCTTGAGTTCAAGACCCACGCTGGGTATAGACCTTACTTTAAGAAAAAACAAAAACAAAACATGTATACCTCATTTTGCCTCACTATCTTTGGAATTTCCATGTCTGTGTGGATTCCCAGTATGTATGAAGTTAAATTTGATTTTTCTCCTGTGTTAAATTCGACTCTTAGTCTGGCTAGGACCTTGAAAAGAACAGGACATTCTTATTCCCTGACAGTAAGCAAACATGAAGCTCTAGGGTCCTCTCCCTATAGAATCATGACACATCATACTCTTGGCACAATGATGTGTAACAGTACACACAAAGCACTATCGACCAGGGAGGCTCACACAAGCTTTGGTGTCCAGAATTTTTACTGGGGTTTCATCACACACGCACCATTGCTTGAATCACTATCCATGTGACTGAGCGCCATCTCTAACTCCCCTCTCCTCTCTGGAAGTTAGACTGACATTAAGAGATTCAAAGTCTCAAACCAAAGAAGATAGCAGGAACCCCTGAATTTATAGCCATTTAGTCACAAGGGAGGGTGGCCCTGGGAACACCCAAAACCTGTGGCAGGTGTCTGCAGAGGGCAGTCTTAGCCTGTCAAGTTCAGTCTAACTCTACATAGTTAGTGTCAGAAGCTACTGCAAACCTGCTACAGGTAAGTACTACCATCCTCATTTTGTAAATGAGGGAATTCAGGCATAGAGAGAACTCAAGTAACTTGCCCAAGATTAGATAGTGACAAGGACAATGTCTGAACCTAGGTTTACTTGACTCTAGTCCTGTGTCCTTAAATACTGGGCTAGTTTTGTGCCTTAGTGACTGGACAAATGAAGAGTACTCATGTTGACTAGGAAAGGGCATGCGCACATGCACACATACACACTCATCTAAATAATAATGCCAGTTTTTAATCCTACTGATGCATCACTAATAAGTAATATAATGGGACCCTTTACTTTGTCAATAACAGAGGTTTCCACATAGCATTTAGAATTACTCCTAAATTCTTATCACAGTATATACCAAATAAATACAAGCCAAAAATTGCTGAAAACAGATGTTAAACACAAAGAGAAATACTGTAAATACTTTCACAGGACAATGCCAGAACCAGCATTTTCCAGATCAGAAACGTGAACAACAGTGCTAACTTACTTCTTCAGCAGACATGTGAAACCGTAAAGCATTTGGCAAGACGCTGCCATACTCCCACCTGAGTGCTCTGATCCGAAGCAGTCGATCATACCTAGGACAAGAAGAAGGTATGAGACCACATAACTATAAGAAGACACCTTTGGGACAACAGGGATACACAAATATGGACAGGACAGGTGTGGTGAAGGCTTCTTCATTTCTCAATGTTTGAGAACAGTACAGTGGTCATGTGAAAAAAGATCCAAAAAGGACCTTATTTCTTAGAGATGCATACTAAAATATTCAGTAGTAAAAGGCCATGATGTTCTAGATTAATTTAGCACAGACAAATAAAACAAGATGAAGCAAATATGGCAAAATGTTAAAAATTGTTAAACTTAGATGATGGCTCCCTGGAGGTGGGGGAGGTTCATAATATTTTTCATAATATTCTAGTTTTATGAAAACTGCATTTTTCATGATTAAAAAAATAATAATGGAAAAAAGATAAGTATTTAGAATGCTTGCCCAGGAAAAACAAATGTAAGAATTTCCGTTATCCATTCAAAATGGTTAATTAGGAAACCACGTGCAAAATCCTCCATTGTTTCCTGCCACTCCAAGCAAAAACTGAGAAGCTTACAGGTATGCTACAGTACAGCGTCGATTTCTTAACAAGGAACAGTGTCGGAATTTGATGGTTGGTATCAAATCACTTTGTCCACCTGATTTCACTTCATTCCTGGGAAGAACATTTAAAGAAAAGAACATTAAAAAAGAAAAAGAAGAAGAAAAGAATGAATATGTATATTTTAGCTAAGTAAAATTTTCAAAGCCAACTGACAAAGGACTTCCATGTTTGTTTTTGCCCATTTACATAATCAGCAGTTAATGTAACCAAATAGTACCTGCCACCACATCAGAGCTTTTATTATGTTAAAAGATAAAAAAGCCAAAAGCTAACTAATTTACTTAAGATCACGCTATCAGCATTTCATTTAACCATTTGGTATTTTGCATTTTTGCATACTGATTAATCTCAATTGTTTTCAAAAGACATAGTGTTAACTCACCTTTTGGAATTCCTTTATCATGCTAGTATAAGAGACAAACCTAACATCATGGTTTAAGATTATGGTCTTTTATCATGTTTTTATTTTAAAAGGAACTACTCTTCCAAATCCTTGGAATAAAGTGAGCTAAAACGGAGTCAAAATGGTCCTTCTTCACTCATCCCACAAATATTTATTGATCTTCAACTACATGCATGTCCTATACTGCAGTGTTCTTCACACAGAGAGGGAAAAACTTTGGTTTTACCCTATAAAATGTACATCTCCTTAGATATTAGCCAAGTATCACATTTAAAAACCAGATTAATTAATGGGCACAGAGTTTCAGTATTACAGGATGAAGGGTTATGAGGATGGATGGTGCAGATAGCTGTGTAACATTATGCACATATTTAATACTACGGAACTATGCACTAAAATGATTAAGATGACAAATTTATGTTATTTGTATTTTACCGTAAAAAAATAGGAAAAAAAACAAAAATAAAAACAAAACAAGAGGGAAGTATATAATAAACTAAGAGGGAAGTATGTAGCAATCCAGACCTTCCTAAAGAAGGAAAAAAATGCCTCATACACAACCTAACCTCACACCTAAAGGAGATGGAAAAAGAACAACAAATAAAACCCAAAACTAGCAGAAGAGAAATAATAAAGATTAGAGCAGAAATCAATGATATCAAAATAAAAAAGCCAGTAGAACAGATCAATGAAACCAGCAGCTGGTTCTTTGAAAGAATTAACAAAATTGATAAACCCATAGCTAGATTTATTAAAAAGAAAAAGGATTCAAGTAAATCATGAATGAAAGAAGAGAGATGACAACCAACACTGCAGAAATACAATCATTAATAAGAGAATATTATGAACAATTATATGCCAACGAATTGGGCAATCTGGAAAAAACGGGTAAATTCCTAGAAACATATAAACTACCAAAACTGAAAACAGGAAGAAATAGAAAATTTGAACAGACCCATACCCAGTAAAGAAACTGAATCCAACAAACAAGAGTCCAGGGCCGGATGGCTTTCCAGGGGAATTCTACCAAACATTTAATGAAGAGTTAACACCTATTCTCTTGAAACTGTTCCAAAAAATAGAAATGGAAGGAAAACTTCCAAATTCATTCTATGAAGCCAGCATTACACTGATTCCAAAACCAGACAAAGACTCCATTAAAAAGGAGAACTACTGACCAATTTCCCTGATGAACATGGATGCAAAAATTCTCAACAAGATACTAGCAAACTGAATCCAACAATACATTAAAATAATTATTCACCACAATCAAGTGGGGTTTATTCCTGGGGTGCAGGACTGGTTCAAGATCCCCAAAATAATCAACATGGTACAGTACATTAATAAAAGAAAGGATAAGAACCACATGATTCTCTCAATAGGTACAGAAAAAGCATTTCACAAAATACAGCATCGTTCCTTGATAGAAAACCCTCACAAAACCCTCTGTAGGGACAAAGGGATCATGCCTCAAGTTCATAACGGCCATATACAAAAGACCCACAGCTAACATCATTCTCAACGGGGAAAAACAGAGCTTTCCTCCTAAGGTCAGGAACATGACAGGGATGTACACTCTCACCACTGTTGTTCAACAAAGTGTTGGAAGGCCTAGCCTCAGCAATCAGACAACACAAAGAAGAAGTCAAACTTTCAGTCTTCACAGATGACATGATACTGTACGTGGAAAACCTGAAAGACTCCACCAAAAAACTGCTAGAACTGATACACGAATTCAGCAAAGTCTTAGGATATAAAATTAACGTACGAAAATCAGTTGCATTTCTATACACCAATAATGAAGCAGCAGAAAGAGAAATCAAGGAATCAATCTCATTTACAATTGCCCCCAAAACCATAAAATACCTAGGAATAAACCTAACCAAAGAGGTAAAAGATCTGTACACTGAAAATTATAGACAGCTTATGAAAGAAACTGAAGAAGACATAAAGAAATGGAAAAACATTCCATGCTCATGGTTTGGAAGAACAAATATTGTTAAAATGTCAATACTACCCAAAGCAATTTGCATATTCAATGCAATCTCTATCAAAACAACACCAGCATTCTTCACAGAGCTAGTACAAACAATCCTAAAATTTGTATGGAACCAGAAGAGACTTCAAATAGCCAAAGTAATGTTGAAAAAGAAAACCAAAGCTGGACGTTTCACAATTCCGGACGTCAAGCTGTATTACAAAGGTGTAATCATCAAGACAGCATGGCACTGGCACAAAAACAGACACTCGGATCAATGGAATAGAATAGAGAACCCAGAGATGGACCCACAAATGTATGGCTAACTAATCTTCAACAAAGCAGGAAAGACTATCCAGTGGAAAAAAGACAGTCTCTTCAGCAAATGGTGTTGGGAAAACTGGACAGTGACATGCACACAAATGAAGTGGACCACTTTCTTACATCATACACAACAATAAACTCAAAATGATGAAAGATCTAAATGTAAGATAGGAAACCATCAAAATCCTAGAGGAAAAAACAGGCAACAATCTCTTTGACCTTGGGAGCAGGAACTTCTTACTAGACATGTCTCTGGAGACAAGGGAAACAAAAGCAAAAATGACCTATCGGGACCTCATCAAGATGAAAATCTTCTGCACAGCAAAGTAAATAATTAACAAAACTAAAAGGTAACTGACAGAATGGGAGAAGATATTTGCAAATGACATATCAGATAAACGGTTAGTACCCAAAATGTATAAAGAACATATCAAACTAGGGGCGCCTGGGTGGCTCAGTCAGTGAAGCATCTGACTCTCAGTTTCAGCTCAGGTCATGATCTTATGTTTTGTGAGTCGAGCCCTGCATCGGGCTCCAAGCTGACAGTGAGGAGCCTGCTTGGGATTCTCTCTCTCCCTCTCTCTGCCCCTCCCTTGCTCACTCTGTCTCTCTCAAAATGAATAAACATAAAAAAAATTTTTTTTTAATTAAAGAAAAAAATAAAGAACATATCAAATTCAACACCCAAAAAACAAATAACCCAGTGAAGAAATGGGCAGAAGACACAAATAGACACTTTTCCAAAGAAGACATCCAGATGGCAAACAGACACCTGAAAAGATGCTCAGCATCATTCATCATCAGGGAAATGAAAATCAAAACCACAATGAGGTGCCACCTCACACCTGTCAGAATGGCTAAAATGAACAATCAGGAAACAACAGATGCTGGTGAGGATGCAGAGAAATAGGAACACTTTTGCACTGCTGGTGGGAATGCAAACAGGTACAGCCATTCTGGATAACAGCAGGGAGGTTCCTTAAAAAAATTAAAAATAGAACTACCCTACAACCCCACAATTGCACAATTGTATTTAAAAGGGAACATCAACAAGGTTTATAGCAGCACTATCTACAATAGCCAAATTATGGAAAGAACCCAAATGTCTACTGACTGATGAATGTATAAAGAAGACATGGTGTATATATACACAATGGAATATTTCTCAGCAATCAAAAGGAATGAAGTCTTGCCACTTGCAACATTGTGGATGGAACTGGAGTGTATTATGCTAAGTGAAAAAAGTCAGTCAGAGAAAGATAAAAATCATATGATTTCACTCAAATGTGGAATTTTTTTTTTTTAATTTTTTTTTTCAACGTTTATTTATTTTTGGGACAGAGAGAGACAGAGCATGAACGGGGGAGGGTCAGAGAGAGAGGGAGACACAGAATCGGAAACAGGCTCCAGGCTCTGAGCCATCAGCCCAGAGTCTGACGCGGGGCTCGAACTCCCGGACCGCGAGATCGTGACCTGTCTGAAGTCGGACGCTTAACCGACTGCGCCACCCAGGCGCCCCTCAAATGTGGAATTTAAGAAACAAAACAGATGAAAATACAGGAAGGGAAGGAAAACTAAGATAAAAAGAGAGAGGGAGGCAAACCATAAGAGACTCTTAAATACAGAGAACAAACTGAGGGTTGCTGAAGGGGTGCTGGGTGGGGAATGGGCTAAATGGGTGAAGGGCATTAAGGAGGGCACTTGTTGGGATGACCACTGGGTTTTATATGCAAGTGATGAACCACTAAATTCTACTCCTGAAACCATTAAAAAATAATAAAAAACAAAAACCTAATTAAAAAATAAAATAAAATATCAATCTCATCAAAACTTACACATCAGACTGGTTTTGTTCATACAAAGCTTTCATCTCTTCCAGAACTTGCCTGAGTCCATCCTCCTAGAACATATAAAATGGCGTTAATACACATCCATTAATTCCTCTACCAAGTCTATAGCAATATTTCATCTACCCTATGTTTATCTTTGATTTATACTAAATATTATCAAAAAGCAGTAATCCTTCATACCTCTAGGATTGGCTCTAACAAATGTCAGTGAGGATGAGGAGAAATTGGAACCCTCAAGCACTGCAGATAGGAATGTAAAGTGGTAGAGCCCTATGGAAAACAATATGATTGTTCCTCAAAAAGTTATTTATTTATTTTTTTGTGAGAGACAGGGTGCAAGAGCAAGGGACAGAAAGAGGGAGAGAGACAGAGAATCCTCCAAGGGTCAAAGACACAGAGAGACGTGGGGCTCACCCAGTGAGGGGCTCATGTTCATTCAAAGCAGGGCTTGAGCTCACCTGATGCTGGGCTTGAACTCATGAACTGTGAGATCATGACCTGAGCAGAAGTCAGATGCTTAACTGAGTCACCCAGGCACCCTCCTCAAAACATTTAACATATAATTACCATATTATCCAACAAGTATTCAAGAGAACTGAAAACGTATGTTCATTCAAAACCTTGTACATAAATGTTCAGAACAGCACTTCTTTTTTTTTTTTTTTTTTTTTTTTGGAGAGAGCATGCACATGCACAAGCAGGGAAGGGGCAGAGGGAGAGGGAGAGAGAGAATCTTAAGCAGTCTCCACGCTCAGCACGGAGCCTGACACAGAGCTTGATCTCACAACTGTGAGATCATGACCTGAGTCAAAATTAAGAGTCAGATGCTTAACTGACTGAGCCACCCAGGTGCCCCCAGAGCAGCATTATTTATGGCAGCTACAAAATGGAAACACCCGAATATCCATTAACTTGATGATATGCCAAATATGGTATATTCACTCAATGGAATGTTATTTGGCCATCAAAAGGAATGACAGGGAATCCAGACCAAAAAAACCAGTGGTTGACTAAAGCTGCTACAAAAGCTACAGGTAGTAGGTGGTAGGTAGCTACAAAAGGGAAAAGGGAACCCTGAGGATGACAGAAATTTTGACTGTAGCACTGGTTACATGGATATATATACTAGTAAAAGTAAAAAATGTGCTAAATTTGTACTTTGTTGTATACAAATTACACTTTGATAAAACTAATGACAAAAAAACAACAGTCTTACAAAGCAATAAGGTATGATAAAAGTATGTAAATAACTTTTTAAAAAATTTTTTATTTGATGTTTATTTTTGAAGGAGAGAGGCAGAGCATGAGTGGGGGAAGTGCAGAGAGAGAGGGAAACAATCTGAAGCAGGCTGCAGGCTCTGAGCTGTCAGCACAGAGCCCGACGTGGGGCTCGAACCCACAAACTGTGAGATCGTGACCTGAGCTGAAGTTGGATGCTTAACCGACTGAGCCACCCAGGCGCCCCTAAATAACTTTTTATTTATAAAAATATTTAATATAAATAATATAGAAATATTTACAGAATATTCCTTTTATCAGCAAATAATATTTTCAGGAATACCTGAAAACTCCTGTATAATCAATAGATCTGCAGGTATACAGAAGACAAGTGTGAAATAATTTTGTGAAAATACACACATGCTTTCAGATTTAGATTTTTTAATCTTATAGTGAAAACTGCACTATTTTGTGTTCCCACCTCAGGCTGGAAGTCCAAGATAATTTGCCTAAAAACTCACTTAAATTATTACCCGTTCTGCATATAGAAAGTGGACAATCATTTCAATTTGCTGAACACAGTACCTAACACTGAGAGACAATGAACAAGGAAGAGTCCTTGCTCTAAACTGAGTGACTATCATCTTCCTGGAAGGAATGATTCTTGAAGGGTCGAGTGGGGTCATGGGTCTATGGCCTGCAAATCACTCAGGTGGATTGGACTGTCCCTGCTTGGCTGTATCAAAGACTGACCAGCTTCCAGGCTGCTGAGTCACCTGGCTAGCAGGTGAGTTTGTCAGTGGAAGGTGCACATGGAACAAAAACTGCAAAAGGTGCTCTGCCAAACTAAGACCTAGAAAAAGGAGGGATCTGGGATGCCTGGGTGGCTCAGTCGGTTAAGCATCCAACTTCAGCTCAGGTCATGATCTCAGAGTTCGTGAGTTTGAGCCCCAAATCAGGTTCTCTGCTGTCAGCACAGAGCCTGCTTTGGAGCTTCTGTCTCCCTCTCTCACTGCCCCTCCCCTGCTCATATTATCTTTCTTTCTTTCTTTCTTTTTCTTTCTTTCTTTCTTTCTTTCTTTCTTTCTTTCTTTCTTTCTCTCTCTCTCTCTCTCTCTCTCTCTCTCTCTCTCTCTCTCTCAAAAATAAATAAAAAAAATAAGAAAAAGGAAGGATCTTACAACTTCTAAGTTCCACCCCTGGGCCCTCCAAAAGTGGTCAAGCAACACTTAACTTAAAATTTGAGTGAAACAGAGCTGGACTAAGGGTTTGGTTGGCTAGCTCCTGTTGGACAAGTCTCTGCCTCTTTGGGTTTGTTTCCTCTTACGGTAGATGACCTTCAAAATGCCTGGTTGTCCAACTGCAGTCATATTTAAAAGTCTGAACCCCTCGGCATTCCAGCATCTCTGCTGAACCTCCCACCATTGTCTCCTAACTTTTTAAATGAGTTTAAACAGTCCTGAAAGAACAACAAACTGAAATCTAGGAAATCTGTGTTCAAGGTGAGGCTCTGCATTCAATATGCTCCAAGTTCAGACAAATCCCTTAACTTGATCTATAATTTCTCTTGGCTCAGTCTCATCTGCAAAATGACCCAACTGTCCAACCACGTGCTCTTTAATGTTCAAAACAAAACTCGCCTTTCCCCAAACACTCTTCCTCCTGAAATCTGATACAGTCCCTGAGAGAGAATTTCCCTGAGACTCCCTCTCATTCATTACCCACCCCCATCCTAACAGTTACAAGTCCTGTTTGCCTTGTCTCTGAAACTCAGACACTGATTTCCAGGCCCAGCAACCAAACACAGTCTGGATCATACACAGCTCTCACCTGGTCTATTATAACCACCCATAACCATCTCATTGACTCTGTTCTTTCTTGTCTCCAACTCATTCCCCCATAGTGCTGCCATCATTATCCTCAAAACATAAAAAACTGCCCTATCACTCTCCTGTCTAAAATCCTTTACCAGTTTCCAAATGCCTTGTGCATGACCACTGAACTCTCTTAGGCCTAGAACCCACCTTCCTAGCCTCTGCACACACCCTGTCAGTCACCCCTACCTATGTGACCATGTCTCTGCACTGCTGTATCCTTTGGCTGCCATGCCTATCTTCCTTCTCAGAGTGGTCCCCTCATCCTTCCATGTGTGGCTCAAATGCCTGCTCCTCTACCCCAGACCACACCAACATTGATTGCTCCTTATGCTCCTCTCTGGTGTCATCACACTGCATTCTGTTACTCCTTTTTGTGCCCCTCTCCCAGCAGAACATGCCCTGGCTCCAAATAGCGGCTGCTCTATGAGAAGGGAAGCAGTCAAGTATAAAATTTAGAGTGCAGGTCTTGAGCCAGACTGTTAGGGTTTAAATCCTAGCTTTACTTCTTATTAGCTATGGGCAAAAAAATGCCCCTAAGCGTCTGTGTATATGGCTGGAAAAAATGGTTTAAATCTCAGAGTTCTTACGAGAACAAGATTAACGTAGGCCACGTGCTTATCACCCTGTTGTCGGTAGTAACAAAAATATGAATGATTGTTATAGTAGCAGCGGTAGAAAGAAAATAAATAGCAAACATTGACTTCACTGCTGTGTGTCAGGCATTGTTCAGAGAACTTGACATATACCAACTTGCAGAGCCCTCACTACGGGAAGAGTTGACTACTATTATTACCAACTTTCCCGTTTTTGTAGAGGAAACTGGCAGCACAGACGGCATGAGTAACTGCCCCAGTCACATGATGGAGTCAGAATCCCAGTCTGGCTCTACAGGACTAGCTTCTGCCAGAGTGCTCAACAAATGCTAGATTGTTATCAGGAAACCGAGAAACGCTTGATCAAACACAGGAACAAGAAATAAAGCCATACATGAAAAAACACTGAAGGACATACACTCATGAGGAAATTCACCAAATCGCTGGGGGACATAAACATGAATGCACTCTTTTTCCTGCTATATTTTGTCTTTCCGTGTTCCAAAATTTTTGTTCCCGACTCGAGCTGAGAAAGCACACCCTCAGGTGATATGCAGGTTAGAATCTCTGGGAGCCAGATCCTCTTACAGTCCTCCCACGAGCCCCAGGCCCGCCCCAAGGCCGCCCCCAGCGCTTCCGAGACCCCGCCCCTTCAGCACGACCTGCCCGGTGAAACTCCGTCCTCCCTTACGTTGAAGGCTGGCAGCTGCCCTTCTGGCGCGCGGTGCAGCTCGCGGACCAGCTCCATGGCCTTTTCGCAGAACATGTCGGACGCGCCCCGGCCCTGCAGCTTCCTAAACCGACCGCTCTCACGCCAAACAGTCGCTGGGTTCACGGCCCCCTCTCTAAGGTACTATGGTTCGCAGTCCCACAGCCGCAGATACTCGCCTCCGCCTCCGCTTTGGCGCCAAACACACCCAGCCAATAATAACACGCTCCTGGGCCTCGCGGCTTATGGCGGCTGTGAAGGGACATTTGCCTCTACTGCGCAGCCGCACAACAGATGGGGAAGCGGTGCCTCCTTCTCTAGGGAAACCCCCGCAGCTGGGGGAGCGTAGTGGCCCTGGGTTCCAGCCTGTAGGCTGAGCAGAGACTTTCGAGTTCCCAAGCGCCACTCGCGAGATGTGCACATCTTTGTTCTTCCTTTTTCCATTTGATTCATTTTTGTTTAGGTTCAAAAGGGGTTGCACTTTGAGGTTGAGAAAAAACTCAGAAACTTGTGCATTAATGTTCAGACGCAGCATTTTAGTTTTGCAGTGTGCTTTTTTTGTTCGATAGAAGAGGAAAAGCAAGTTTTATTGGGTATCTCCTGTGTGGTATGGGCTGTGACATATTTCATTTAATTCTCACGATTAACCTGAGGTGGCTTTTAAGACTCTTGGTACTGATTAGAAAACAAGTTAGATAACCTTTTTTTTTTTTTTTTTTTAAAGTAAGCTCCACACCCAAGGTGGGGCTTGAGTTTATGACCCCGAGATCAAGAGTCACATGCTCTACCCACTGAGCCCGCCAGGAGACCCAAGATAGATAACTTGCTCAAGGTCACACAACGTCTAATGTGACAGAGTTTGTATTTAAGCTTTTGACTCTACAGTACCACTTTTGATTTTAAAGCAGTCCTCTAAAAACATTTGTAAAATAGCTGTATTCATGAAATCTACAAAAAGGGAAAATACTAGACTAACATGAATTCAGACAGCCATAATCTTACCTACATGATTATGGACATTTTCATAACTATAGAATCAAAAATGGAAATTACTGCTATAGAAACAATTTGTTTTGTTTGGCTACTTTTTAAAAAGGCAATATTACTTGGATTCATGCTAGTTAACCCTAGAAACTTTGTTCCTCTTTTGCAAATATAGATACAGTAGATATGTGATCTGAACAATGAGCATGGGAATGGCCTACAAAGTCTTTGAATCTTTGAGTGACATTTCCTTTTCAGCTCTACTGTAAGGAATAATTTAGCTAATTTTTTTTTTTAATTAAATACACAGAACTATAGTGGATTGTGCTACAGGATTCTATTCCAAAAGTCGCCAGCATCCACAACCTTCCTTTGTCACAAACCTTTTTTTTAAATATGTTTTATTTTTATTTATTTTTATTTTTGAAACAGAGAGAGAGCATGAGCAGGGGAGGGGCAGAGAGAGAGGGGGGCACAGAATCTGAAGCAGCACAGAGCCCAATGTGGGGCTCGAACCCACAGACTGTGAGATCATGACCTGAGCTGAAGTCGTTTGCTCAACTGACTGAGCCACCCAGGCACCCCTAAACCTTTTTTTTTTTTTTAAACAAATGGTGTTTATTAAATAGCATTTTTTTTTTCAGTTGATTTGTTTTGGGAGAGAGAGAGAGTGAGCATGAGCAGGGGAGGGGCAGAGAGAGAGGAAAAGAGAGAGAATCCTAAACAGGCACCACACATTGGTGTGGAACCTGATGTGGGGCTCAAACTCACAAACTCTGAGATCATGACCTGAGCTGAAACCAAGAGTAGGATGCCCAACCAACTGAGCCACCACCCAGGTGCCCCTGACATAAACCCTTTTATTTCAGATCCTTACTTCCTTACCTGTACAGTAGGGACAATAGTATACACTTCTGAGGGGTTGCAGTAATTCATTACTCCTTCAGCAAATGTTTACGAAGTACCTACTACATACTGGGTATTGTTCTAGACATTGGACATAAAACAGTGAATACAGTCCTTGCGCTCACAGTCTATGTTCCAGTATGGGAAAATAGCAATTCACAGATACAGTTATACGGATAATAAATATATTTGTGAGAAGTGCAAAGAAGAATAAACCAGGGAAGGTAGAGTGATGATGAGGGCCTGAAGGTTCTGAGATAGTGTTCAAAGGCGGCACAGACCTGCAGCAGAGAGGGAATAAGCTGTGTGGAGATGGGGCCATAGGATGGGCAGAGAATTATGGGCAGCAGAAATGCAAGTGCAAAGGCCACAACGAGGAGGGTGGGTGGCTCACACACATGCCACCCACACCCCTCCTTGGGGCCTGTGCATCAGCAAGGAGTCAGTGACACTGGAGTAAAGTAAGGGAGGGAGACACTGGTGATTGAGATCAGAGTGAGGGCTGGAGGCCATGTCAGGTAGGACCCCAAAGGCCCTTTCATAAGCTTTCTGTTTTATTTTCAGTGAGATGGGGAACCATATAGGTATTTTGAGCAAACAAGTGACCTAGGTCTTTAAAAAGACCTTTCTGACAGCTGACTTAAGTAGACAAGTGGGTAAAGGTGGAGGCAGAGGACCACTTATGGTGAGAAGTGGTTGGATCCTGGATAGACTTTACTTTTTTAAGTTTATTTATTTATTTTGAGAGAGAGAGAAAGAAAGAGTGAGTAGGGGAGGGGCAGAGATAGAGGGAGAGAATCCCAAGCAGGCTCCACACGCTGTCAGTGCAGAGCCTGACTTGGGGCTTGATCTCACAAACTGTGCTATCATGACCTGAGCTGACATCAAAGGTGGCTGACTGACCACTTGGGGTGCCTGGGTGGCTCAGTCTGGCTCTTGGTTTCAGCTCAGGTCATGATCTCACCATTTCATGAGTTCAAGCCCCACATCGGGCTCCAAACTGACAACACAGAGCCTGCTTGGGATTTTCTATCTCCCTCTCTCTCTCTCCTCCTCCTCCACTTGTGCTGTCTCTGTCTCTCTCAAAATAAACAAATAAACTTAAAAAAAAAAAAAAAAGTAGCTAACTGAGCTGACCAGGTGGCCTGGATCCTGGATGGATTTTGAAAGGAGAGCTGATAAGGCTTTGTGATAGACACCATGGCATAGGAAGGGAGAATTAGGGTGATCTCAGAGTTTTGGCCTAAGGAAATGCAAGTATAAGGTTGCCATTCCTGAGGTAAGGAAGGTTACACAAAGAGTTGGGGGCTGGAAGAGTTGGGAACTCAGCTTTGAACATAATAACTTTAGATGCTAATAGTATATCAGAGTGGACAAGTAGACCATTAGAGGGGCCTGGGGTTTAAGGAAGAGGTGTGGACTAGAGATACAAATGTGGGTGTCACCAGTGTAGTCTTTAAAGACTTTTAGATACTACTCAGAAAGCCAATGTGGTATATTGGGGAGCAAGAATTTCCTGTCCCCTTCTAGGTCCTTCTAGCTGTACTAAGAATCAAATTGATATGAGACAGATTAACAGGAGAATATTTAGTTTCCTATATACAGGAAATCCACATTGACACGGAAACCTGAAAGACACACAAAATAAGGTATATTTATTATCCTGAACTAAAGAGAAGCAGCCAGGGGTCTGGGAGTTAGAACGGAACGAATACAAGTCACAGGGCAATAAGAAGAGCAGATGTTTGGTAATTTAGATGTCTGCTTTGCCATATAGATGGGTCATTCAGATAAAGTTTATCTCTGGTAATAACCATTATTCTGGGAAAGACTCCCAATTTAGATTCTTCTATTTAGTTAAGGGAGGGCCAAAACATTTAAATCCATAGGTCTTGATTGCCTTTAGTTCAAAATAATCTTCAAGCCAAAGTGGCCCATTTGGGGGAAGCCTGCCTTTGGCCCCTAGAGGACCAAGAGTTGAGGACTATATGAGCAAGTCCTAAATGCCAGCAAGACTCAATACCCCTCACATTTCTCTCTTCTCAACAGCCCTACCTTCCTTGCTTTTTTGTTTTTCTATTAAAAAGGATTTTGTGAGTGATGGGGTCAAATTTTTTTTTAACTTCAGTTTCTAGATTCCCAGTCTCCGGTATGTGCTAGTTTAACACTTCAAAGAATTCATCATTTAAGTTCTAGGAGAGTATTTGGAGATATCCACACAAATATGAATGCTGGTTGTGATATATTTTGCAATACAATGAAATTCTATTGTAATTTAGAAGTACCATTACAAAGCTAATATAAGAAGCTACTCAATTCCTTTTTTTAAATGTCTTTTTTTTTTTTATTTCTAAGCAAGAGAGCACATGTGGGGGAGGGGCAGGAAGAGAGAGAATGACAGAGGATCGAAAGCAAGCTCTGTGCTGATACTAGTGGGCCTGAAGTGGGGTTCAAACTCAGGAACTGTGAGCTCATCGGATCATGGCCTGAGCTGAAGTCAGATGCTCAATCAGCTGAGCCACCCAGCCACCCCAAGAGCTACTGAATTTCTTTTTTTTTTAAATTTTTTTTTCAACGTTTTTTATTTATTTTTGGGACAGAGAGAGACAGAGCATGAACGGGGGAGGGGCAGAGAGAGAGGGAGACACAGAATCGGAAACAGGCTCCAGGCTCCGAGCCATCAGCCCAGAGCCCGACGCGGGGCTCGAACTCACGGACCGCGAGATCGTGACCTGGCTGATGTCGGACGCTTAACCGACTGCGCCACCCAGGCGCCCCTGAATTTCTAAAGGCATTTCTAATTGATCTTAAATGATCAGTTGCCAATAGTTTTCTACTGACACAAATGTTGAAATTACACAAGTTCACTTTGTAATAAATAAGCAAATCTCACGGCGCCTGGGTGGCTCAGTTGGTTAGCCAACCAACCTGGGCTCAGTTCATGATCTCATGGTTCATGGGTTGGAGCCCGCATTGGGCTCTGTGCTGACAGCTCAGAGCCTGGACCATGCTTCAGATTCTCTGTCTCCCTCTCTCTCTCTCTGCCTCTCCCTGCTCATGCTCTGTCTTTCTCTGTCTCAAAAATAAACATTAAAAACAAAAAGAAAAAGAAAGTAAGCAAATCTCTAGGTGGTAGATCGTTTGTAAGAAATAATGCCATATTAAAGAATGCCAAAAGTGTAAAACCAAATTTGTGAAACTACTCTTTTCTTTGTAAGATGAGTTGAATTAGTTCTTAACTTGGGTTCCAGAAGTGTAAATTTATCTTTGAAACTTATTTCTTCCATCAGCTACTTTTTTTGTTTTAAAGTTTTTATTTTTAAGTAATCTCTACACCCAATTTGGGGCTTGAACCAACAACCCCAAGATGGAGAGTCTTATGCTCCACCGACTGAGCAACCCAGGTGCCTCTCCATCCACTATTTCTAACTGCTTTACAAAAATCTAAAATCAAATACAGGTTTTTAAGAAGTTGTTTAAGTAGATCAGTTTTCCTATGTTCAGCCCAAATCTTAACAGTTAAATTATCTATACACTTGTGTTAAAAAAAAAAAGTACCTGAAAGTATATTTTTAAAAGTCTTGTGGGAAAAGTTATAAATCATGAAAATGGTGATTTGTTACCTTTTGCTTTTGGTTCTTATAAAACCGTTATAAGAACATTTCTGATGGGTTCATTCAGATTGGGTTTCCAGCATTAGAGGAAAATCACAAAGCCTGGGGCGGGAGGGGAAGGAGCCAGCTTTCCGCTGCGGCTCTGGATCACTGGGTGCTCCGATTCAGTCCCGCGTTGTCTCACGTTCGGGTCATCGATCTGGGGCAGGACCCGGTGCGTTTGCACACGGCGCCGAGCACGAGGCAAAACCGGCCCTCCCACTCTCCGGGACCGAACCCAGACCCCACCACAACAAAATCGACCGCTTGGCCCTGCCGAGACCATGACGCCCCGCACGGCTTCGCCTGCCCTTCTCCAAGATGGCTGCAGGTCCGCGCCGGGAACACTGGGCCCACTACCCGAGGAACTAGGGACGGGGCGGAGTGGGGGGCGGGGTCGGCAGGAGCCCGGCGTTGATTGGCTGGCGCCGCCGACCTGGTCCCAGGCGCCGGGCCGTACAGTCGGGCGCCGCGGCCTGGGGCTGGGATGCTAGTGGCTGTGGGCTCCCTGCTGCAGCGGCTCCTGTGAGCGGCGGCGACTGAGGCGCAGGCGGGCAGTGAGGCCAGTGGACGCCGTCGGCGGCCGGCCGTGTCGGCCGCGGGATGAGGAAGCGGACCGAGCCCGTCGCCTTGGAGCATGAGCGCTGCGCCGCCTCGGGCTCGTCCTCTTCTGGCTCGGCCGCCGCGGCGCTGGACGCCGACTGCCGCCTGAAGCAGAACCTGCGCCTGGCGGGCAAGGCGCCGGCGGAGCCGCGCTGCGCCGCAGACGCGGGCATGAAGCGGGCCCTGGGCAGGTGAGGCGCAGCACAGGGGCGGAGTCCCGGTACCTGGCCGGCACGTAGCCCCTAATGCCCCCGCCCCTCCATAAGTTTCTTGTCTGTGGGAACGCTCCACACCTACCCCCCCCCCCCTCCGGTGTCCTCTTCCGATCCTCCTCTATCCCTTTCCCTCGCCTAGCCGCCCGCAAGTGCGGCCCTCGGGCATCCTTTCCTCAGGTACCTGCCTGCGGGAGCGCCCCCGACTACCCTCTTTACCCCCCTGGTGTCCTCTTCTCGCGCTCCGCGGAGCTCAGTCCCGCGTCCGTACCCTTCCCAGGTGAGCTAGTGGGACACCGTCAGCTACGGGCTGGAGCACCGTCTCTCCCAGGGACTGGGGGCTGCGGGCAGCCACGACCCCTTGTGGGAGAGTAGCGGAGGGGTCGGAAGCGTCCCTGGTGAGGCCCCTGGACGCTCGGCACGTACGAGGTGGGACGCTGAAGGGAAGGCTCCAGACCCAGAGAGCGGTGGGATCCTTCCCCATGGATTTCCTGCAGTGAACTCAAAACCGAGGGCCCCTCTTGCTGGACTGGTGTATGTAGAAGCTACCGTTCCCCGGTTTCTCACTTTGGTATTTTCTCGGGTAACTAGTTGTCAGAAGTGGCATTCTCTACTCAGCTGCTGGACGACCTTTGGGGGAAGGTTAAATGGTCTGCTGTGTCTGAGGGCCGGGAAGGATACACCGCATCCTCAGCTGTTGGAAGGAAACCTGTCTTGGGTTGTGCAGATGGCTCGTGGTGCTTGAAATTTGTCTACGCGAGTTGTCTCCTTGGGAATCTCCGTAGAGTCCGGAAGTCTTTTGGTTATTTGCATTCTCCCTCTGAGTAGGAGATGAATGCATCCAGGTAAAGCTGATTTCAAAATTAAGATAGTGTATTTCACAGGGAAAAGTCTCTCCCCATATGCTGGCTTCTTAATTATCTGGCTGTTCATAGAACGTATCATTGATGGCAGTTTTGACAGCTGGATGTTTCATGGTTTCGAACAAGTTAGTATGTAATGTTTAAGGTGTTGTAGAGTAATTTCTTTTGGGGTCAGCTGGAATGCCCTTAAATGGCATTGGCCACTTCAGTGTCAAATATTTATCCAAATAGTCCCTAAAAATAATCAATTTTGTTGCTTAAAAATCCTGAAATTGAAAATATGAATATTTGGATAAATAAAAATATAAATATTTGGATGAATAGAAATATTTAATCTAAAAGGACACCTCGGCATTTCAACTTTATTGCTTAAAAGGTCATGAAATTAAACTATAGTCTCCTCTAAGTTAGTAGTACAAATTTTTGCCAGAAGGGCAGGGACTGGCAGTATTTTTGTTTTTGTGTAAAATTATCTAGTAACTGGTCAATATCTTTTGTGAAACTAATTTATTTTTTGTGGAAAGGTTTATCTGCATTAAAAACTCCTGAATAGCTTTAATGTACTTTTGTTAACAGGTTTAGCATAATGCCTAGATAAGTAGGGGAATTCTTCCTTTGAAAAAATCAAATTGTTATGCCCAATAATGTTTGGGGAAATAATGCTGGCCTTGCACCTTCCTTGAAAGATGTACTGTATTCAAAGGATATGATTATTTTTATTTTTGTATTTGCTTGGAATGCTCTCCTGGACATTCTGCTTTGTTTTCTCTTTCACCAAAGTCTCTACTCAACTGCCATGTCCTCAGAGAGGCCCTCCCAGACCAGCCCATCCAAAACAGACTTCATGCCACTCCCAACACCCTTATTTTGTTTACTTTTTTCATCACACTTATCCCTGTCTTGACCTTGTAATTGCCTTTATACTTAAGTTGCTTTATTGGTTGTCTCCTCCCATATAAGAATAGAAGCCTTATGAGAGCAGGGGCATTGGGCATTGTTTCCTCCACCTTTCTGTCTCCAGTGCATGGCCATAGTAGGTGGCTGAAAATACTTGTTGAATTAGAATCTGTAAATTCCTAAGAAGTGGAATTGCTGGGCCAAGGAGTGTGTGTCTATAACTTTGAAAGGTGAGGCCAAAGTGCCCTCCAGTGTATTGATGAGTACTTCCTCCAGCAGTGTCAGTTGTCTGCCCTTCCCCTTAATAATGAATGTTACCAGATATTTTGATCTTTTTCTATTTGGCTGATGAAAATGACATCTGATTTGTAGCTTTAATTAGCATTTCTTAATTGTTAGGTAGCAATTTTTGTGTGTTTTCATAAGCCTATTGTATACTTTTGGGTATACAATATCTGCATATTTTGCCACACTAGTTATTTTCATTATCTGCATTTTGTTGGGGTTTTTTGTGCACATTTTCAAATATACAGAAGTAGGGAAGACAATACAAAGAACCTCCATGTATCCATGACTTCTTAAACAGTTTGCCATGTTTTGCCAATCTTGAATTGTCTCTTTTCCCTCCATTTTTTGGGGGGGGTGGGGTGGGGAACTAGAATATTTTTAAAAATGATTTCATCCATAAATACTTTACAATATAGCTTGAACAAATAAGGACTTTTTGAAATATGCATACCCAAAATGCTATATTTATCAAAATCAACAATTTATTGCCTGTTACTAATTTAATCTGATACCCAGTCTACATATGCATATCCCTAGTTACTTCAGAAACAGCTTTTTAAATTTGGTTTGTTTCAAAATCCTGTACATTTTGGGGCACCTGGGTGGCTCAGTCAGTTAAGCATCCAACTTCAGCTCAGGTCATGATCTCATGGTTTGTGAGTTCTAGACCCGTGTCAGGCTCTGTCCTGACAGCTCAGAGCCTGGAGCCTGCTTCAAATTCTGTGTCTCCCTCTCTTTCTGCCCCTCCCCTACTTGCGCGCTCTCTCTCTCTCTCTCTCTCTCTCAAAAATAAATAAACATTAAAAAATTAAAATCCTGTACATTTATTATGTTTATTCCTAGTTACTTGATCTTTTTCTTTATTGAGAATATTGAAATTTTTGTTATTGATCCTTTCTTACATATTACATATTTTTATTATTGTACTTATTAATTTTGTAAGCAGCAACTTATGTAATCATATTGTTTCTAGTAGATTTTGCAGTTCTCTTGGATTTTCCAGGTATAATATCATATCAGTTACAAATAAGAATTTTGTCCCTTGGTTTGTACTTTTTATGTCCCTTACATCTCTTTCTTTGATTGCATTGTATTTCCAGAACAAGATTAAACACTAGGACTGATACTGGGTATCCTTGTCTTGTTCCTTACTTTACTGAGACTGCTTTGTGTTTTTGCCACACTAGTTATTTACTAAGCGTGTGTTGCTGCTGTTTGGTTTTTTAATCAAAAATGGTTGTTGAATTTTATCAAATGCCATTTTAGCATCTGTGAAATTATGTAGATATTCTCTCTTGACCTGTTAATATGAATTAGAGTAACAGATTTTGTATTATTGAATCATTATATTATTGAATCATCAGTGAAAATTCTGTTAATGTGTAGCTAGGGCCTCTTAATGTTTTACTTAGCAATTTTAAATCATCATTCATTATTTGAGAGACTAGTCTGTAATATTTTATTTTAGAGAGGGAGAGAGAGAGCATATGAGCCAGGGAGAGGCACAGAGGGAGAGAGAGAGAGAGAGAGAGAGAGGGAAAGAGTGTATCTTAAGCAGCCTCAATGTTCAGCTCAGAGCCCCACATGGGGCTTGATCCCATGACCTTGGGATCATGACCTGAGCCAAAATCAAGAGTCGGAAACCCAACCAACTGAACCACCCAGGTGTCCCTGTAATTTATTATTTTTTTTTTCAACGTTTATTTATTTTTGGGACAGAGAGAGACAGAGCATGAACGGGGGAGGGGCAGAGAGAGAGGGAGACACAGAATCGGAAACAGGCTCCAGGCTCTGAGCCATCAGCCCAGAGCCCGACGCGGGGCTCGAACTCACGGACCGCGAGATCGTGACCTGGCTGAAGTCGGACGCTTAACCGACTGCGCCACCCAGGCGCCCCTGTAATTTATTTTTTAATGCAATCTTTATCAAGTTGTTTTAGTGCTTTATATAGCTTTATTAAAACCTTTCTCTTTCTTAGGGCACCTGGGTGGCTTAGTCAGTTAAGCGTCCGACTTTGGCTCAGGTCTTGATTTTGTGATCTGTGAGTTCAAACCCTGTGTTGGGCTCTGTGCTGACAGCTCAGAGCCTGAAGCCTGCTTTGAATTCTGTGTCTCCCTTTCTCTGTCTCTGTCTCTCTCTGCCCCTCCCCCGTTCTCACTCTCTCATAAATAAGCATTAAAAAAAAAAATCTTTCTCTGCTTCAGCCAGTTTAAATACTTTTGAAATGATTTGTTTCTTTAAATTTTTGTGGAATTCCCCTGTAAAACTAAACCTGGTGCTTTTTTAGATTTGCTATTTCTTTCTGGGTTTAGTTTTGGTGATTATACATTGATAGAAAATCATCTGTTTTATCCAGTTTTTTCCTCTGTATCTGGGGCTGTTACCCCTGTCTTGTTCCCTAATTTGTTTGCTTTTTTCCTTTTTTTCCCCTTGATTAAAAGTAGGTAATAGTATATCTAATACACAGACATGCATTGAAGTAGAAATTTTTTTTTTCCTAAAGAAAATATATATGTTTTTAGTTAGTTCTGGGAGAATAGGATGCTGCTGAGGGTTCTGGAGAAGTAGAGAAAACATCTTCTGTCTGAAAGTGGTTACTGCACCCTCTCCTGTTGCCACTGCCCCTGGCAGGAATGTGGCCCTAGGTTGGCCAGATCATCCAGTCTCTCCAGAAGAGTAGCTGGGTGTGTGTGTGTATACACCCATGTGTGTGTACGTGTGTGTACACTCAGACTTTGTAAACATTGGCAACTAATTCAGGTAAAAACAACTTTGGAGTAAAATAATTTTGAGAGAGAGCATGCAGGTGAACAAGGGAGGGGCAGAGAGAGAGGAAGAGAGAGAATCCCAAGCAGGTTCCACACACTGTCAGCACAGAGCCTGACGTGGGGCTTGATCTCACAAATGGTGAGATCATGACCTGAGCCAAAATCAAGAGTCACTTAACTGACTGAGCCACCTAGGTGCCCTGGACGGGTTGTATTTAAAGGTAAATGCTTATCTAACATACACATTGACATGCACTCCCTGGGAGGAGGGACTAGATATTAGTTTTATACAATATCTGGTAATTTTTAGAAAATGAGGAATTTTTAGGTCTTCCCTGTTCTTTTCAGTAACCTAGGTCTTCTTGGGACTATGCCTTGAAGGCGTAAGTACTCTAATTTGTACCCTGGGAAGGTGGTAATGAGATGTATGGGTCTGTGTGTTTTAGTGAACTTGTCTTTATTCTTCTACTCCCAGCTCATAGGTGGATCTGCCAGTGACTGAGATCAGTGGGCTGCACAGGAGGTTTCATAGCCTGTGATCCTTGCATGTAAATACAGGGGAACTGAGGCATCACCCATGGTTTCTCCTTGACCCAAAGGAAGGAACTTCATCTAGCTGCTAATGGCTTCACTATAATCCAGGAAGGCCGTGGCTGAGGTTAAGGATGGTCTCCTTTAACATCAGTCTTCCTGAACTCACCCTAGAAGCTTCACTTTGTCCTTTCTTTATATACTAAGAAGGTGAGAATGTATTCTGGGGTAGTTTTTGTAGTTAAAGTCTGCTTTTTTCCATCCTCCTTCTCCTTCCACTCCCCCAGAATACAGTCTATGCCTGGACAATGATAAGCAAGGAGGCAGGCTTTGTTTATGGCACCTCACCTGGAGCCCCCAGCTGGGTCCATCTCTTCCCAGTTGTTTTACCTTATCAAGGCCACACTCCAGTCCTGGACCCAGGACCCTGGGACCTGGTGCTTCTCTCATATCTCCTTTGGTGAGATTTCATGCCCTATATCTCTCCTTGCTTTTCAGTTCCTTTTTAGCCAATGTTTACTCTCCCTTCTCAAGGGAGAGTGTCTTGTATAGTAACTACGCAGACACTGTTCATATATGGAAGATATTTTTGAGTAGATTAAAAGGTCTTAAAGACATTATCATGGAGGTGGCCTTGGAAAGAGGCATAAAAGATGGGTCATCTTGTCAGGGTTATGCTGACGGCAGTGGAGACAGGCTGCCTTTCCAGGCTCGTGATCCTCCTCCTCCTCCCACATGGGCACTTTTCTTTCCAAAATGAAGACTACAGGAAAAATTTTTACTGTAATATGATCTTGAAAACTGACAGATTAAGTCCGCGCTCTTCTCCCAGAGATGATGCCACAGAACTTGGATGTTGGTGGTTTCGTGCTTTGCCAGAGGGCTCTTTCAGCACTGGTAGTGGGTAAATCATTTGTTTTGTCCTAAACAGAAGGCTAGGATGGGGAGGATCAGTTAGGGCAGTGGATGCCGACACAGGTAAAAATGGTAGCAGGAAGCTTTGACTGAGATGACCATTTAGCCGAAAGACCCATTATTTGGGTTTGGTCCTCATTATAGCATCATTTGATGTTTTAGAGGAAAGCTTGCATGGATAACAGACCCGAGTGAGTGTCTTCAGGTTCTGTGACTTGGGGAGAGTTGCTCAACTTTCTGAGTTTGTTTCTTCCTCTGTGATGTGGGGATAGAAATTTCTTCCCTATAGGATTGGGGTGAAGTTTGGGTGTATGAAAGAGCTGGGTGCGAGATGAGTGCTCAATCAGTGGCACCTTCTACTTTGGTTGTCCAATGGTTATTACTAATACTAGTAGTTGGGCGTACTGAGAAAGCTCTGTTAACTTAGAGGAAAGGAATTGATCCTTTCTCTTCTCTGCCCACAAATGATTACAATATGTCTTCTCAACCAGTCATCGTGCCTATACTTTTTAAAAAAAAATTTTTTTTTAATGTTTATTCATTTTTGAGAGAGACAGAGACAGAATGCGAGTGGGTTAGGGGCAGAGAGAGAGAGAGACACAGAATCTAAAGCAGGCTCCAGGCTCTGAGCTGTCAGCACAGAGCCCGATGCGGGGCTTGAACCCACGAACCGAGATCATGACCTGAGCCGAAGTCAGACACTCAACCGACTGAGCCACCCAGGCACCCCCATCGTGCCTATACTTATCATCGTGATCAGTAATCATATCTGTGGGTATTAGAACATTTATAACAGTACTCTTTGGCTATTAAACACTTTTTTCACCAGTTCACTTTGCAGAGTTTGAGTACCTTTTAGGTACAATAACTCTTCTAAGTCCTGAGGCTGCAGCAGTGGATATGGGTCACATCTTGTGGACTTTATATTCCCATGGGGGAGGTAGATAACAAACGAGTAAGGGCATGCTGCATCAGGTGCTTGGGGCGCTGAGGAGAAAAGTAGGCTGGTAAGGAGCGCCTGTGGTGCGTGCATGGTTTAGGTGGCAGGAGGCCTTTCCAATAGGGGACGATCGAATGGAAGCCACTGGTTTCTTTAGAGTGGAGAAATGCCTTGATGTGATGTATGTCATTACCATGTCATACTGACTGCTGTGACAAGGACAGACTGGAGGGCCAGAGGGAGCAGGAGGACCAGTTAGGAGTCATCCAGGCAACAGATGATGGGGACTTGGGCTGGCAGTAGCTGTGGAGGGGAGTAGTGCTGCATTCTGGGTCTGTTTTGAAGGAGATGTCAAAAGATTTGTGGGTGGATTAGCATGAGAGAGTGAGGATGTTCAGAAGTGCTTCACCAGTTTTTTCTTGAGCAGCCAGAGGCAAGGAGCTGCCATGTGCTGAGATGGGGCAGCTACGGGAAGAGCAAATGCTTTGGGGGGTGATGAGTTTGGTTTGGGGCATATTGCGGTGTCTCTTCTTGCAGATGCAGTAGGTTGGAGGAGCTGGAGTTTGGGGCAGTTAGGCTGACTTCTGACCATTAGCCTGCAGAAGGTATTTAGAGTCATGACAGAGGTTGGGTTCCAGGTCCTGGGTGATTAGGGGTTGGGGAGGAGAGGAGACCTGGAAGGAGCAAGGGAATGGATTGGGAGGAGGGCTAGGAGGAAGGGGTCAAGGGAGCTGTGTGAGGAAGCCTATTGCAGAGAAAGCATGATCTGCTGTTGGATTTGGTGATGTAGAGATGAGTGGTTGACAAGGATGAGTAATTGGAATGGTGGGGTAAGAGTCTGACAGTGGCTCAAGGGAGAGGTGGAGGGAAGAAATGCAGAAAGCTTTTTAAAGGAGTTGTACAATAAAAGGGAACAAAGATGAGGGGGATAGCTGGGGTGGGAGGAGACTCCTCACCAGTGCTGTTAGAGCTCGTTGCTGTGCTTAGTGGGATGGTCCAGTAGGTATAGACTGGCCATGTGGATGCTGGTGGTATGGTGTCTCTGGGATCCAGCACCCCAAGGCTAAGTGGAGGGTCCCCAGACAGGAAGGCAGGTCAAGGGTGCTGCAAAGGTACAGGGAGGTGGTTAGATTTGCAGGGGTAGTGTTGGAAGTTGTCTTCTGCATGCTTCTGCTTTCTCTGTGAAATAAGAGCAAGGTTGTCCATTGAGGGGAGATGGGGTAGAAGCACTGAAGAAGGTCTTTCTTTTCACTTCTCCACCAGGACAGTCCTATTCTTTATTCTCAATCTAATCAGACTGTTCTGGCATATTTGCTAAACATTAATGTGAACAATCATGCTACCTAGCAGGGACTCTTCTTTCTGATATGCAGTGTTTCAAAAATGGCTCCCATGAGAAGTCATTTTAGCTGTGAGCTGCATGTCAGAAAAGCCACACATGTTTCTGTACAGTCGAGTGCTACCTGGCTCCAGGGGGCATGAGTGGGAGGGCACTGCCTCCACAAAGGTCCTGCACACATCCTGGTTACAGCTGGGTTTGAGGTGGAGGTGGGAAAAGGAGCAACATGAAGTGAGGTCAAGATAGAGTAATTATGTGGGACTCAGGCAGAATCCTTACCTCTCAGGTTTTGCCAGTACACAAATAACTGTTTCTAAATAGAATTTATCTTGAGATGGTATTTGTGGACTTGAGTAGTATTAATATCTATATTCTATCACCAGGTATGGAAGTGTCCTAAAAAGTAAAAAGAGCAGGGTAGATGGGTGTCAACGTGAGAAGTTTCAGAAGAGTAAGACTTTTCATTTTGCAAAGATGAAGGCAGAGGAGTGTCACTGAAGGAATATAAGCAGATCTCAGGAATGCTAGACTTTGGGGTCTGTTCTTGAATCTTGAAAGAAGTTGCCCTGAGCTTTAGGATGAGAAAAGAAAGTTCAAATTGTTTTCAGTTCTTATCAAACTTGTGGAATCTCCTTGCGAGTTTTAGATATATTGACTGAACTATTCACAGTGGGAGGAGAAGAATGTTCAGGGTTGAAGCAGGTCATTTTGATGCAGTAGTAGTTGCAGTGGTTTAGGTCCCTGAGAGGCATATGGCTTTTAACTGTTATCTTCTTCTAGCATATGTACAACAGAGACTTCCCACCCTTTCATCTTTCATCCTTGACTTGTGCCATTCCTGTTCCTGTTGCTTCTACCTGAAAATGGCCATGTCACTGGTGGGTGCCCGTAGGTTATTTTATTCACACAGTTACACAGTTATCATGCTTCAATTATTGGTCAGATGCATGCTAGGCACTGAGAACATAAAGATGGAAGGAAACAGTACCTTTTCTCAGGGAGTTCATTGTCAGTTTTTACTCGTGACAGCCATCAGCTCTTACACTCAAATATTTTAATGATGTCTTCAGTAAAGACAAAATGCAGGCATGTCTGGAGATGCCTGATCTCACTTTTGTCCTTTGTTGTTCTGATGTTTTTTTGTGCCAATTTATCTTCAGAGAATCTCATCTTTTAGGCTCTCGTTTCATTGACAGGATGTAATGCATCTTGTCAATGCATTCCTGGCTTACCAAGGTTTCTGTAGATATAAGAAAAGAAATTCTCACAGTTTGGGGACACACCACACTTCGACAAGGCACATCATGGCAGAAACTATGGGATGGAAAATAAAAAGACTGGACATTTGATATTTGGCTTAGGGTTCCAGCAGGAAGGGACTGTTAGACCGGTGTCAGCCAGCTAGGAGCCTGCCAGTACTTCCCCAGGGCCTCAAGAGAGAGCACGAGGGAGATTGTGCAGGGACCAAGGCAGGGATCTCCAGGTGTGAGGTTACCACAGGGGATAGTGATCACCATGGTGAAAGGCAACCCCCAAGGAACCCACTCTCTCTCCCCCTTTGTTCCTTCCATTTAAACTTTTATCTCATTACAAAAGTAATAAATATTTCTTTTCTTTTTTAAAGATTTTATTTATTTATTTTGTGAGAGAGAGAGAGCACATGTAAGCAGGGAGATGGGCAGAGAGAGGGAGAGAGAGAATCCCAAGCAGGCTCCATGCTGTCAGCACTGAGCCCAATGAAGGATTCGATCCCACCAACCATAAGATGATGACCTGAACCAAAATAAAGAGTTGGACACTTAACCAGCTGAGCCACCCAGGAGTCCCCAAAATAGTAAAGCTTTCTTTTTTAAATTTTTTTTTTCCAACGTTTTTATTTATTTTTGGGACAGAGAGAGACAGAGCATGAACGGGGGAGGGGCAGAGAGAGAGGGAGACACAGAATCGGAAACAGGCTCCAGGCTCCGAGCCGTCAGCCCAGAGCCTGACGCGGGGCTCGAACTCACGGACCACGAGATCGTGACCTGGCTGAAGTCGGACGCTTAACCGACTGTGCCACCCAGGCGCCCCAGTAAAGCTTTCTTAATAAAAATTTAAAACAGAGAAAATGAGAAAATAGAATTTCCTTGGATAATTACTGTTAACAATGTGGCATATATTGAGAATATTGCTTGAATGTTTGTTCTTTTGTTCATCTCACAAATACTTGTTGAGACCTACTGTGTGCTAGAGGATGTGGTTAAAATGTTCCACAAGAACCAGGCAGGTCCCAGCCTTTATGGAGCTTACATTCTTGTGAAGGAGAAAGATAACCAAAAAAGGTAGTGCTTAACTGTACAGTAAAATTTCAAGGGGTGCAAAGTAGTATAAAGAAAAAAAAATAAGGCAGTGTTAAACACAAGACAAGTTGCCCAAAATGGAGTCACTTATGCTAAGCCCTCTATCACCAAACCAAGACCAAACTTGATTACAGCTTCAGCTCCCCCAGAAACGGAATCTTAAGCCACTCTATCAGGAATCACCTGATCAGCACTAGCAAGGTAATCTGCCTGACAGATCCCTGCTATCCCCTAAAGGAAAGTGACCAGGCAGAAACCAACCTGCTTTTTTGCCCAGTGTAACCTTCTTCTTGCTCACTTCTGCCTGTAAAAGCCTTTCATTGTGCACGGCTCCTCTACACTTCTTTCCATCTGCTGGATTAAATGCTGCCTGACTCATGAATCATTGTATAAAGCCAATAAGATCTTTAAAATTCACTCAGTTGATTTTTTTTTTTTTAACAGTAGGTAATGCAGTTGTGTGTAAAGCACTTGAAAACAAGCTGTACTATAGTGTAAAACATTTTTGTCTCTGGCAGGAGAATAAGGCCTTTTCACAGCAGGACAACTCTGCCAACATCCTCATGATTTTTTGTTTTCTTCTCTGGGAACAAAGAGACATTTATGGATTGCACTTGTGTATTTTATTAAGGCCTTAAAGTTTTCAAACCTGTTGAGTGAAATTACCCCCAATACTGACTGCGTTCAAATAAGATTTTGAAGATTATTCTTCAGGTTTCCACTTGTGAACTGAGGAGAATTTAATCCAACTATTAGTCTTGGGGAATGAATTTTGGCTTTACTTTTTTGTTCATTCTGAGAGATATAAAGAGATAATACATATGTTATATATGTTCTATATTACACGTATATTTTATATACAGTTGACCCTTTAACAATGTGGGAGTTAGGGGTATGCACCCCCATGCAGTCAAAAATCTGTGTATAACTTTTGACTTCCCCAAAACTTAACTACTAATAGACTACTGTTTACCAGAAGCCTGACCTATAGACAATTAACACATATTATGTATATTATATACTCTTTGTATGTTGTATACTCTATTCTTATATAAAGTAAGCTAGAGAAAAAATGTTATTAAGAAAAACATAAGAGAAAAGGTAGCTGGGGTGGCTATATTAATATCAGTATATTTCAGAGCAAAGAATATTTTCAGAGATAAAGCAGATCATTTCTTAATGACAAAAGGATCAATTAATCAAGAAGACAACTTTAGGGGTGTCTGGATGCTTAGTCGGTTAAATGTCTAACTTGATTTCAGCTTAGGTCAGGATCTCATGGTTCGTGAGTTTGAGCCCTGCATGGGGCTCTGTGTTGATGTCGTGGAGCCTGCTTGGGATTCTCTCTCTCTGCCCCTTCCTCCCCACCCCAAAATAAATAAGCTTTTTTTAAAAAAAGGGCATGACAACTTTGAATGTTTGTATATGTAATTGACAGAGCTTCAAAATGTGTAAAGCGGAAAGAGAACTCAGGAAAATAGACACATTCATTATTATAGTCAGAGATAGAAGTAGAAGGCAGAAAGTCAGCAAGAGTGAAGTAAATTTGAACAACACTGTCAACTTAACCTGATTGTCTAACAATGGCAGATGTGTGTTCTCCTTAAGAGAAGATCCATAGATCATATTCTAGGCTATAAAACAAGTCCCAATAGCTTTAAAAGAATTTAAATCATGCAAAGTCTGTTTTTTTACCATAAGAAATTAACATTAGAAATCAGTTAAAAAAAAAAAGATGTCTGGAAACATTTGAGAGCTGAAGAACACACTTTTTTTTTTAATGTTTATTTTTGAGAGAGAGACAGAGTATAAGCAGGGGAGGCGCAGAGAGAGGGAGACACAGAATCCAAAGCAGGTTCCAGGCTCCAAGCTGTCAGCAGAGCCCAACGTGGGGCTGGAGCTCACAGACCACAAGATCATGATCTGAGCCGAAGTCAGATGCTTAACCAACTGAGCCACCCAGGTGTCCCTGAATAACACACTTTTGAATAAACCAGAAGTCAAAGACGAAATTAAAAAGTGGTCCAAACTGAATGAAAATAAAGACATGTGTATGCTTCTAAAGCATCTTGGGAGAATTTATGACACTAAAGGCCTATAGGAAGGAAGAAATGTCTTCAATGACTTCAGTTTCCATATTCAGAAACTGAAAAACAAAATGTACAAATTAAACCCAAAGTAGAAAAGAAAAAAATGCATATAATAAAAATCAAAGCAGAAAGCAAAGAAATAGAAAACAAAAATATTAATCTTAATAGTAGGTTTAATCTGTAATAGGCAAAAACTGGAAACAATCCAAATGTCTATCAGCAGGTATGTGTGAAAATGAGTTGTGTAGTCCTACAGTGGAATATTAGGAATCAAAAGAAATGGGGTGCTTGGGTGGCTTAATTGGCTGAGTGTCTGGCTCTTAATTTTTTGGCTTAGGTCATGATGATCCCAGAGTCATGGGATCAAGCCCCACATCGGGCTCTGTGCTGAGCCTGGAGCCTGCTTAAGATTTTCTGTCTCTCTGTCTCTCTCTGCCCCTCTCCCCTGCTTGCACTCTCTCTCTTTCTCTTAAAAAAATTTTTTTTAACTAAAAAAAAAAAAAAAAGAATGAACTTGGAGCACAGAGGGTATTTAGGGCTGTGAAATGACTGCATTACACTACAATGGTAGATACACATCATTATACATTTGTCCAGATTCTTAGAATGTACAACACCAAGAGTGAACCCTAAAGTGAATGGATTCTGGATGATGTGTTAATATTGCTTCATCAGTTGTAACAAATGTACCTCTCTCTGTGCTGGGTGTTGATGTAGGGTAAGCTGTGTATGTGTGGCGGGCAGAGGTATATGGTAAATCTCTGTACCTTCTCAGTTTTGCTGTCAACCTAAAACTGCTCTAAAAAATAAGTTTTTTTTAAAGGGAGATACAGGCAACAGTGAATGAACAAATTAATCTCAAAATAATTATGCCAAGTGAAAGAAGCCAGACAATAGAAATTCTATATATATGAAACTATTCTGTAGTTGCAGACAGCAGATCTGTGATTGGGGTGTGAAGTGGGGACCAGAGACGAGCAGGAGGGAAAAATTAAAAGGGGCAAGATGAACTTGAGGTGATGGGTATGTTCACTATCATGATTGTGGTGGTGGTTTCAAAAGTGTTTACATGTGTTAAAACTGATATAATTATATCCTTTAAATATGTGCAGTTCATGTCAATTGTATCTCAGAGCTGTTCCAAAAACAAAACAGATGTTATAGAGCTTTTACGTGAGCATTTTGAAAAAAAAATTTTTTCCCTCAGCTTTCATTCTTACCTGTGTTCTTGCCACCACCCAGAACTTCTGTGGGCTTTGCTGCCACCATGGTGTCTTTGGGATTCAGAGCATAGTCAGGTGATCTGAAACCCCAAGGAGAAAACCCAGGGAAGCTGAGGATCAAATTTTTATTCTAAAATTTTTCTGGGTATCTTCTCAGTGAGGATTTGGTTGAATAGGAAGACTGGGTCGCACTTAGAGGCCAAGGACCTGAGCTCCATCCCCAGCTGAGGCCTTACTTTGAGCAAGCTATTTACTAGCTATGAGCTTAGTTTCCAGATCTCTATACTGGGAATATTATCTGTCTTGCCTACTTCACTAAGCTGTACTGACATTGCAACAAGATCCTATCAGTGTTATACAAGAATAAAGTGGCATAATGCTTTTCTTTCTCTGCCTACTCACCCTGTCTACTTTTTCTGTTAATTTAAAAGAAGTTCACAGGAGACACCTACTTTACACTTTAATTTGTTTTCCCAGTGTTCATGCTTTGAGATGTTAAACTACCTATATTGCTAATACATGTTCAGTCCTTGTATTTTTGCTTTGCAATGCCACAGGTTTCAGAACTTTCTTGGATAACTTTTTTACTATGAAAATAGGTTTGGAAAGCAGGTAGTTTCTTGTTCTAGTTAGTAAAGAGTGCTTAGTTCTTATAAACAGTTCTAGAGCTAGAAAACAATGCTTCCTGAGTGAACAGCTAAATGAAAAGGGAGCTATGCTAATTTCCCAAATGAGACAGGCTTTTGGAAATATTTTTTATTGTGGAAAATATATGTAACACAATTCACCATTTTAACCTTTTGTGAGCGTGCAATTCTGTGGCATTAAACAAATTCACAAGTTGTGTAGTCATCACTAGAACCTTTACATCTTCACGAACCTAAACTCTGTACCCATTATTAAACACTAACTCCCCAGTCCCTGATGACAGCTGTCAAACCTTCTCTGAATTTGACTACTCTACGTTCCTCATAGAAATGAAATCCTAGAATATTTGTCCTTTTGTGTCTGGCTTATTTCACTTAGCATAATGTCTTCAAGGTTCATCCATGCTGTGACATATGTCACGATTTCCTTTTTAAGGCTCAGTAATACTCCATTGTATGTACGTACCCATTTTCTTTATCCATTCATTGAGATGGTTTTATTTTTATTAGAGATGAGGGAAAAAATATATATATAACTTTCTATGCTTGCACTGTTGATAAGGTAGAAAAGCAGTGTATTAAAATATCAAAAAAGAAAGGAAGAAAAGCAGTGTACTGATTTTTGTCAGTATATACTTTCATACCATTTGTGCATTAGCTCTTATGCCATCAAAAATCCAGGACCTGGGGCACCTGACTGGCTCAGTTGGTAGAGGTATGACTCCTTTTTTTTTTTTTTTTTTTAATGTTTATTTATTTTTGAGAGAGAGAGCAGGAGGGGCAGAGAGAGAGGCAGACACAGAATTCGAAGCAGGCTCCAGCCTCTGAGCTGTCAGGACACAGCCCGATGCAGGGCTTGAACCCACCAACTGAGAGACCATGACATGAGCCGAGGTCTGACGCTTAACCGACAGAGCTACCCAGGCACCCCTGGAGCATGTGACTCTTGATCTCAGGCTCAGGAGTTCGAGTTTCATGTTGGGCATAGAGATTATTTAAAAACAAAATCTTAAAAAAGAAAGAAAGAAAAAGGAAGGAAGGAAGGAAGGAAGAAAGGAAGGAAGGAAGGAAAGAAAAGAAAGAGAAAGAAAAAGAAAGAAAGAAACAAAAGAGAAAGAAAGAAAGAAAGAAAGAAAGAAAGAAAGAAAGAAAGAAAGAAAAAAAAAATAAATCCAGGACATATGCTGTCCTGACCTGGGCCAGGAAGAACAAAATCCCATATAAGATGCTAAGAAGTTGTCATTATACTGGCCTCATTTGGGAGATGAGGCCAGAAGGTTTTATAACCGCTACTACTTCCATAAATGAAAAAGAGGATACAGCAATAAGGGCCCTGAAATGGGATCCAGGGATTTCTGGGACCAGTTTTGTCCTGAAGCCAGGTCCTTCTTAGGTACGAAAATAGACAAGAAACAGGACCATAGCTGCTAAGAGGAAGGCAGGGAAGATGGGAGAAGCTAGCCCATGCCATCTGCTGCCATCTGAGGAGCAGGAGTCCCAAATACTGACTTGGGGTCCAAGGCATTTTTGGACTAAATTTTTGCTATGTAGAAGGGAAATGAAACAATAAGTACAGTGTAGAGAATATCTCATAAAGGTAAATTTATATAGTGTTTGAATTCTGAGATAGTGTCCTTTCTATCTTTTTTGGTGTTAAAATGTTCTCATCAGATTAGCTAGTTTTTGAAATCCTTACTTGGTAAAGTTAAGAACTTGACAACACTATGTCAAGTCTTCATTTTGCAGAAAATTTCACTAGCTCATGACCTACAAAAATCTAGGAACCAGTACTTTTTGGTGGGGGGCGGGTGGGAAATGGGGAGAGAGAAGGGTTGGCTGGGAGGAACCATTTCTGGAGATGAATTGAGTCTGCTGTTGACTCCAGGTCGTAACTGTGCTTATGAAGGCTGGTCATAGTGAGATCTCATGCGTGGCTGCCATTTAGGTGCAGTGGGCAAGTACCAGTCTACCTGCTTAAATGCCAGTGTTGACCCAGGGAGCCTTTGTTGTAGGAGCCGAGGCTACCGCCTGGTCTTGGTCCCCAGCCCCTCGACAGTTGGAAGGCTGTGTTTGTGGAACTTTTAAAGCAGCAGTCTTCCTAATTGAGCCCACATCTCTTGTGTCCCAGACTCCCCTGTCTTTCAAAAACAGTGTCTGGTGAGTTGGTGTTTACTGGTGATGAGTGCAAGGAAGGTGAAGGAGAGTGTAGAGGCAGAAAAATCACAAAGAAGTGAAGACAAGGAAAGGGGAAGAGTCAATAAAAGTAGGCACAGGAAGAATTAGTAAAAATAACATTCAGTACTTTGTACCATATACCATTCTCTTGAGTACTTTACAAGTATTAACTTAGGAAATGTTCACAACTTCTTTATGAGGTAGGCGCTGTTAACCCAGCTGAGGAAACTGAAGCACACATAGTCTGTAGCTTGCCCATGGTCACATAGCCATGGCAGGTGGAGCTGGGCCCAGGGCCTGTGCTCTAACCACTGTGCCTCCTGACTGTGTTGGGGCCGTCTTTCATACACATACTGAATATTAGAAAAGGGAACTATCATGGGTTGAAAATACTGGGCAGGTGTCATGGAAGGGAAATGGTGCTTTAACCAGGATGTTGCTTTCCTTCTCTGACCACTTTAGTGACCAAGGTGCAGTGCTAAGGGGTGGGCTTCACTTGGGTTGATGGCCTCCTTTGGGACCTTCTCGGTAGCTTAGCACCTCCCACCTAGTCAGTTTTGGTGTGGCTGGTAGCATCTGGGTACCTGCTGCAGATGCTGTGGGGAAACCAAAGCTCCAAGGAAAGCATTGCATGAAGCTAACTGTGTCAGTGCCTTCTGGCTCTCTGTTGAATGATTTTGAATCATGGGGATCTTTAAGTCATAAACATGAGGGACCACGAACATTAAAGGGTGAATCTGTCCAGGGTACCTGTAGCCAATTTAAGTAGCAATTTCTGTGTTATCAATGTATACTGTTTTAATAAAATAAAGAATCTGGAGGCTCAGGCTTCTTGGATAGGAAAATTAAAAGTGTTGGGGGAGGGCAGGTTCACTTAAATCTAAAAATAGTCCTGTGTTAAAAAGTTTACTTTTTAAAAGGCAAATTAATAAGCAAATTTTAAAGACAAAATTTTCCTTTGTGAAGTTGTAAAGTGGTTTACTTTATTTTGTAAGTGCTGTGCATGCACACGTAGCTATTTCACCCTGTGGGCACATATCTACTGCTCCCTGAGTTTCCAGTTTGGGATCTTGCCCATTTGAAGTGACCTATGGTCTGAAGGGAGTGATGTGTGACTCTTCAGGGTAGAAGCATTTTACAGCAGGTTTGGGGTTCTCCATGCCCTCTTTCCTAAAGCCATTTGTGGAGATGGTGACATTACAGAGTGATGGAGCCTCCTGAAAAGTTCCTGAGTGACAAGGATCGGTGGAAGCCCCTGCTAACCTGTGCTGGACACATAGCCAAAGCAAGAAATATACTGTATCTGTGTGCTGCTGGGTTTGGTGGTGGTTTGTTATTGCAACACAGCGTAGTCTGCTCTTGCTAATATAATTGTTATTATATAAAAGAAATATATGTACAATTTTTAAAAATACCAAATATCTGCAGTGAGTTCTCTGTGCCCTACCTCTTCTTCCCTGACATGAACAGTTCCTCATAAGATGATAAGCCCTCCCATCCCTACCATGTCACTGTCTAGATACCCATTCTTTGTTCTTAACAACTGTATGTCATCCCAGTGTACAGGTGCCCCTTCCACTATTATGGAGATAGAAAAGCAGTATACTGGGGCGCCTGGGTGGCGCAGTCGGTTAAGCGTCCGACTTCAGCCAGGTCACGATCTCGCGGTCCGGGAGTTCGAGCCCCGCGTCAGGCTCTGGGCTGATGGCTTGGAGCCTGGAGCCTGTTTCCGATTCTGTGTCTCCCTCTCTCTCTGCCCCTCCCCCGTTCATGCTCTGTCTCTCTCTGTCCCAAAAATAAATAAAAAAAAGTTGAAAAAAAAAAAAATTAAAAAAAAAAAAAAAAAAAAAGAAAAGCAGTATACTGTGAACCGTAGCTTTCATACATACAAAACAGCAATTGGTTGTGAAATACAATGGAAGAGAAGACAAAAAAAAAAAAATCATCAACCAAAAAATAATCCTGTAAGGATGCTTAGAAAAAAATATGCAAAATCTGTAAGAGGAAGACTTTTAAAAATTCCCAAAGCTCACAAAAGTAGGCTTGAACAAATGTAAGGACATATGTGTTCTTGAATAGGAAAGCCTAATCTCCCTAAGTTAGATTATTCATTTAACAAGATTTCAAATTAAAATACCAGCCTGTTTCTCTTGGGTTCTACACAAGCTGATTCTGAAGTTCAATGTAAGAGTGCCAGCAGCCCTCTGGAGAAGGGAGCTTGGTGTGTAGAGACTGGTCCATGCTGCAGTGCTCTGTTTTAGCAGTGTGGCAGTAACTTTGAGTAGCAAGCCAATGAGACAGGACAGAAATTCCAGAAATAGTCTCAAATACACTTGGGAATTTAGGGTAAAGGTGGGATCATACATGAATGGAGTCAAGATTGGTTTAGATTTTTAATAAAGGTTTGGGAGACAAGTGGTAGCCATTTGGGATAAAATAAATCTGGATCCACATCTTAGACCATATATCAGAACCAAGGTTCAAAAGGATTAAATGTAAAAATGAAACCAAGAAGTACTAGAAGAAAAAATGAGTGAAATTCTTACAGTCTTGAGGAGGTCTCTCTAACTAGAACCCAAAGTTGAAATTCCATTGAAAGGTTTTACTTATTTATATTTTTAAAAAGATATTTTAAGTAATCTCTGCATGATATACCTAATGACAAAAGACAAGGAATTTATTTGCAACTAATACAGATGAGCTAATTTCCCTAATAGACAAAGAGTTTCAATGAATTGAAAAACATCAAAACCTATGGGAAAAAGTGCAAAGGGCATATTATAATTCATAGAGAAAAAAATTCCCATACCCTTCAGTATGTGAAAGGGTGCTCAACCACACTCATTCATAATTAGGAAAATCAAATTAAAACTACACCAAGATGCAGGGGCGCCTGGGTGGCTCAGTCAGTTAAGCATCCAACTTTGGCTCAGGTCATGATCTCAGAGCTCTTGAGTTCAAGCCCTGCATCAGGCTCCATGCTGACAGCTCAGAGCCTGGAGCCTGCTTCAGATTCTGTGTTTCCCTCTCTCTCTGCCTTCCCCCCCCTTGCACTCTTTCTGTCTCTCAAAAATAAATAAACATTAAAAAAAAATCCCACACCAAAATGTCATTTCTCACCTATCAGAGTGGCAAACATACATCTTCATCAACCACTTTGTTAGTGAGGCTTTGAGGAAGGCAAGGGATTTGTGAGAGTAGTCTCTTACAGATGCATTTACTCTTTGCTCTAAACATTTCCATCCTAGGACCATCCTTTGTGCACTTGCACATAAGAAATGATATGTGCACAGAATGGTTCATAGTGGCATTGGTAGCTGGAAACCACCTGAATGTTTATCAGTAGGAGACTGGGTTAATAACCTGTGCTGTATCAACCTTTTGCAACACTGTGGAGTTGCACAAAAGCTATAAGTTGATATGGAGAAATTGCCTGGATATGTTGTTGAGAGAGAAAAATCAAGGAAAAAAATAGTTTGCAATGTGTAGTATGCCACCTTTTGTATGAAAAAAGCGGAGGGGAGGGCGGAATGAGAACATTTGCATAAGGAAATACTGAAAGGATGAATAAGTAGCTAATAGGAATTACTGTCTAGGCACATGGTCGGGGCAGGATGTATGGACACAAGTTGTCAGTGAAACTTTATATTGTTTTATTTTTTTAATGACTTAAACATATGACCTCCAAAAGGATTATTGGTGAGCTGAAAGTAAAAATGAGCACGCAGAATATAATCTTGTATTAGTTAGGATGGCATTAGCTACTTTACCAAATCAGTAGGACAGCCAGATGCCCATCGCTTGACTCACCTTACACTGGTGAGTTCTGCTCATGTAGCCTCATCTCCTCCCCAGGTGGGCTGGGAATATAGTCCCAACTGGGTAGCCACCTCCCACCATCAACTCTACCCTACGGGAGGGTTAGTGCAAATTTTTGGTGCTCTGCCAGCTATCTACATCAAAGACCCTAACTTTATAAGATATAGTAAATATGGAATTGAGCTTGTACAGACATTAGTACATTGATAGTGGCTTGTTTAGGATTATGTGATATGAAGTGATTTTTATTCTCTTCAATACCTTTTGGGCAATTTGCAAATTTTCTACATTTATCTGTTATCAGGAAGGGCATAAAGCTATGAAAAAGTAATTTCTATTGAATATTGCAAGTATATTCCCTTTCCCTTTCACAGAACGTGTTGCCGAGAGGACATCTGTGTAGTCTTCCTGACATACTGGGAGGATTGAGTCCATGCAGTCAGCCCTTTGGAGTGGGATTGTTCAGTCAGAGAGCAGGTCCCACTGTCATCAGGGAAGTGTTTGCTCACTTACCACTTTGATATAGTCCACATTCTTATTCTTTGCAAATAACATAGGCGAAGGTGGAATTTCATTGTTTAATTTGCATCTCTACATATCATCTTAATGCTACTTGTTTTGATAACAGGAAATACCTCATAATAGCTCTGCAGCCCTTTACATCTGAAGATGTAGATAAATTTATCTGAAGATAAATTTCCAGAATAGTGCCTCATTGTAAGTTTTTGTTGTTTCAAATAAAAAAGGAAGGAGAATGATTTTTGGAGCATTTTCTGTGGAGTCTCACGATGGCCTTGACTGGGTGGCATGGTCCTAGGGCATTCGGTCTGCTCTTGTTACCTGGCCTGTGAGGTTCAGCAGCAGGAGGCTTGCCCACCAGAGCATAGAGGTTCTCAAGTGGAAGGAAATGCTTGTGTTGTTTCTTCTAAAGCTGCTCTTTATACCTTCATATTCCAGTTGTTTTATTGACAAGTTCGCCATCTACTGTACTTAAAATTAAATCTTGATCAAAGACAGCAATCTCATCAACCAGCATTATAATGAAAAGTAAAATGTTAATCAGTGTTTTATTTACTGCCTGGCATACAGATGTTTGATAAGTATTTGGTAAATGAGTGGAAATTCAATTGAAGAAAAAGACTTTTCATCTGCTGTCACCTCTACTCTAAAATATTATTGTGACCGTTGTAGATATTGTGGGAAGATAAAAAGTTAAATGATAAACTTGTAAGGAAGAGCTAAAATTATCATTGCCTGCTTGCAGATAATAACTACCCATCTGGAAAACTCCAATAAAAATCAACTACAAACTTCTCAGAAGTAATGGACCTCAGCAAGATTTTCAAATGCAAAATACATACATACATACATACATACATACACACACATACATACACATACACCAATTAATAGCTTTTTTATATGTTAGTAACTATGGGAAAATGTAACTATATTATAGTAGCAACAAAAAATATACAGTATCTAAGGATAAGCATAAGAAGTATGCAAAATGTTTATCAAAATTATTCAACTTTAATGAAAGCTTAACATAATACTTGTTTAAGTTAGCAATATGTATTTTGTTTTTAGATGAGAAGCTACAATATTGAACAGATGTTTCTTTCCCAGATAGATTTAATATAGTTCTCCCCAGATTAGTCTGCCTCAGTTGACCTTTAGGGAAGGATACAAGGCCATGGCAGGATACAAGGCCATGAGTGAGTCTTGGGAACATAGGGCTTCCATGGTTGCAAACAGCAAGCTGTGGTGTAGATTTGGCAGAAGGACAGTTAGAGGTGTGAGGCTGCCCTACATTTTTTGCTCCTGAGCACACAATGGCCCATCTTCAGCTTCTCTCTGGGAGCTGAGCAAGAAGGCTGGGGACTCTCAATGTGCTTTTCTAAACTTTCACGTATTTCTTCCCTTTTTAGAATACCTGGCCCTCTGCAGTCCAGAAACCTGTGTACTTTTTGCAGAGAATGAACCTTTAGCCTTTTGGTGGGATAAGATAGTAGCCCCACTCTGATTAGTGAAGTGGCAGTCATAGAGGGGTTTTTCAAATTGTCCTTCTGATTGGGGTCCCAGCCTGAGGCCCTTCCACACATACCTAGAGCCATTGGCTCACATGTCTTATGTCCCTGAGTTCTGCCTTTGGACATTCCTGGAGGTGTCTGCAGAATTCCCAGGTGTCCTGCTTTCCAGCTTCTAAAATGATGTCTCTCCTCTCATTCTTTGCCCCTAGGGTTTTATGCTTTTTACAAACTGTATTGTCATTTTATTGGGGGTTTGGGAGGGAACAGTTAAATCTGCCATCTTTAGCCATTTAATATGTGTTCGAGGTGGCATTTTAGATGGAGAGAAATTATCGGGTGACTATTTAGGATATAAACTCAGAACCCTACCTCTCACCATGTGCCAAAGATACATCCCACATGGATTAAATGTGGAAGATCAAGAACTTGGTTTTGGACATGCTAATTTAAGTGGTCTGTGAGACTTGCAAACAGAGATACTGAAGAGACCACTCAGTCCTTCAGGCTCCATGTTGTTGGTCTTACCTGAGGGTCCTCTGGCAGGGCAAGGAATATTGGTCAGGGCAGACCAGGTCATGCAGCAGAACCCTTGGCTCTCTTGTGTGTTTCTCACTCCCACTGGGAGTCTAGTATAGGCTCTGCTCACTGAGGTCACTCAGGGAGCCAGGCTGGTAGGGCCTTCCTCCCCTCCTCCATTTTGCCGGTGGCTGCTATTTCTAAAGTGTCTTCTGCTCATGTTTCTTTAGCCAAACTGAGTCACTTGACTGCCTCTAACTTTAAAGGGGGTGGGGACATGCCATCCTACCCTGGATGCAGTAGGCGGAGAACTGGAGATAACTGGTGAGCAGCACTGGTGGCTGCCAGTAATTCTGCAGAAGAACTCAGGGGCCCTGCTGTCTTTAGTAAATAATAGTGGAGAAGCACCAGACATGCATAGCAGAGAAGACCTTCCCTTGGCTTAGGGCATGCCCCAGGGCACTCAGGCAGAATATCTCAAGGAAGGTCCTTTGACTCAGTAAAAGGTTCAAATATCCTCAGGCCCACGGGCTGCAGGAGAAGCCAGGAGGCTCCGACTGCAGGCTGTCGGGGCTGGATGGAGACCACCCCTGAGGAGGCTGCGAGACCTATGCCTGGTTGTCGCCTAGTTTCCCTTCTGATGCTGCACATAGCATTGCTAGAGTCATTTCTGGGCCATCAAACTACTGCTTTTAAGGACGGGTGTAGTTGAAGAGTAATTGTAATTTAAGATACCAGAACAAGAAATTAGAACTCAGGTGAGTGGTTTGACCAAGGAAGGGGACCCTGTTGGTGAGGGCTGGACAACTCTCTCCCAGCCCCCACAGAGGCCCTCCCCATTCAGCTTAACCATGCCTGTTCCATCCATGAGACATTTCACGTTCTTCATTTGCTCTGCACACGACCTTATAGGTAGATTCCATTACAGTTAAGGAAACTGAGGCTCCAAGTCCGTTTGCCCAGGGGTCCGGGCTGTGAGGAATGATAGACCAGCTCAGCCCTGCTTTGGTGCAGTGCCCACCTCAGAGGGAAACACACCCTAGGGCTCCCAACTGCCTGCGGGGGCTGTTTTGCTTAATTAGGGCCCCCCCCCCGGGTCTTTGCTCAGTCCATTCCCTCCCCTGGTAGAGGAATCAGGGCAGGTTGTAAGATGAAAAGCCAGTCGCTATCGAATGGGAAGTCAGAGGGGAAGCAGCCACCACTCCTGTACCACCCAACTCAGCAGGGCCTGCCCGATTCTCATGCTGTTTCCTGTAGTTGCGGCCCTTCTGTGGAGTGTATGTCCTTCATCTGTGGTGCATCTGAGGGATGCTCATGGAATGGCCTATGTAGGTGGAGTTGGTCCCCTGGTTGGTGCATAAAGGCTTCTGGTCCTGATGGTGGGGAGGTGAGCAGGTCTGGGACAGCAGGGCCTGGCTGAGATCGTGTCCCCAGAAAAGTGAGGGAGACCATATTCCTCACAGTTTTAAACCCTTGGGTGTCAAAGCAGTGCATGGTAAAACCACTGTCTGGAAGCACACAGGCATGACTTGAATAGACAGCCTTTCAAGCACTGGGCATTAATTGATACGTGGCATCTTGAAGGGAGTGTGAGGGTGTGTGCAAGCCTCCCCGTGGAGGGCCTGTGGGACGTGCCAACCTCAGCAGTTTCGGGGCCAGGAGCAGAGAGGAACCAGCAGGAGGAGTTACTGTGGGGACCTGACCTTGGGGGTCATTTTCCCTTTCCGTTTTGCAGATGCTGTTTGACTGAAAGGTTCTGTATAACACCCTTAAGTTATACTTTCCGTTTTCAGCTCTCAAGAGCAGGAACTGCCTTTACATAAACACTTTCATTCACCCAAGATTTCCTCAATAAAGATCATCTGTGGGGCTCGCTCAGTTCCTCGATTTGGCTCTGTTCTCTGAGGAGGGGGACTCTCTTTATCCACAGTCAGTGCTTCATATTATTACCCTTGTTTCACAGCTCAAAGTGGGAAAAAAGAACACCACCTCCTTAAAGCATAAATGACAGTTTTATTTGGTGGCATGCAATCAGAGATCTTTTTAAAAATAATGTCTTTTGGGGCACTTGGGTGGCTCAGTTGGTTGAGCGTCCAACTCTTGATTTTGACTCAGGTCATGATCTCACAGTTCATGAGTTTGAGCCCCATGTCAGTTCTGCGCTGAGGGTGCAGAGCCTGCTTGGGATCCTCTCTCTTCCTCTCTCTCTGTCCCTCCCCCACTTGCATGCTGTCTCTCTCTCTCTCTCTCTCTATGTCTCTCTCAAAGATAAATAAATAAACTTAAAAAAATAATAATGCCTTCTGAATTTGCTCAAGGAAAATGTTTTGCTTTTTTAGCAGGAAATGGTAAAAATAAAAATGAAAGCATTTTAACTTCATCTAACAGGTAGCTTTCTTAGCTTGGGTTCAGAAATAGCATTTCTCCTTAAGCATGATGAACTCTGCCTTGTTTATTTTTCTGTATTGTCCTTTAAATTGGGGACAGGGATCTGTGTTTTAACATCTTCATTATTTAAAATCTTCCAGTTTACTTGTGAGAGGTGATAGCAGAGAATAAAAGTGAACCTCTGCTAGTCCTGACAAAGCATAAACCAGGCTCACTTCCTAACACCAGTTCAGAATATCCAGCTGTAGCTGCAGAGAGGATGTGATAACATTTATTTAGTGGGGGGGGGGGGGGGGGGAAGGCTTTTGGGAATGACTGTATCATTATTTTTCCTGTCTGCTGTTCCAAGTACAAAGTCTCAGACAGTTCAAACCTCTTAGAAAAAAATGTCTCCTTTGTTCAAAGCAGTTTAATTGTGTTTGCCTATCTCTTTAGAAGGCCCAGAAGGAGAAGAAAAGGATAGGAAAGAGAAAGCAAAGTCAGATAAGAAAAGGGACAGGCATGTGATTGGGGCAGGTTTCTAATTCTCAGCTGCTGGAGAGTATGAACATTGTCAGCCTAAAAAAGCGAAAAGGATGGGTAAAAGGCATGCAGACCAGACAAGTTCTTAACAACCTTAATGATTTTTTTTTCTGACAATACAGTCGTGTCTTGCATAGGATTTTGTGGACTTAATACTTTGGCTCACAGGACTTCTGTGGTATTGCCATGTTCCCCTGGCTGCTTGGGATCCTGTGTATCTGTGTGAATGGTGTGACCCAGCAGTGCCCTTATCTTGGACATCAGGAAAGTCAGGCTGTGTTCAGTTCTGCATAGACAATGTGTCTGGTACACAAGCCACAGTTTTTCATCTGTAATGTGTGACTTTTATATATGGCATTTCAGCCCAGAAGGCATGAGGCTTGGCAGTTAATGCTGAAAGGCAGAATGCTTAAAAATTCTGAGCTGTAAAATGTGAATAAACTTCACTGGAAGAACACATTCTGGTGCCAGAGCTGAGGTCAGTTGGGAGGTCCTGCTGCTGTGTACAGTGTGAGTCAGTAGGTGCAATGCAGCCTCCTTCCTGCTTCAGGCTCTCCCCACACCCTCCTGCCTGCTCCTCTCCTTCTGAGACCTGTGCCTTCCACAGCTGTGAATTGGCACCACAGATAGGAACGTTCTTTTGGGCCAAGTTCTGGTTGTTGGGTTTTGCTTACTGCCAAGTGCTATGTCCTACTTCATTAAACTTATTTGATTTATTGGAGCCAGAAACTCCTATCCTTTTTGTTTATCTGCCTATGGTTTAAGTCTTGAAATAAGAACGTTCAGGTTCTATCATTAGAGATTAAAGGATTCATTTTGCCACTCCAGGATGACTTCTCTTGTCCCTCAATTCTCCATCCCTCCCAGGTTTATATAGAGACTGGGGAAAAGGAGTCAGGTGTCCTCAGCACCCTTACTGGACTCCTCCTAATGCTGGGGAAAGAGAAAATTGGAGGTTCGGATGGTGGCACATTAACGATTACCACAGTCATTCTTTGATAGAGTACTTTGATAGAGTACTGATTGAGCACAAACCATGGTCACCAGTTTGACTCCACAGAGGTAGATGGAGAGACCCTGCAGGTGAAGTGGATTGTGAATCCTGAGGTCTGCAGGGATCACTGGCTGGGCAGGCTGGCCGTGGTCTCTAGACCCAGGCCAAATTTGATTTCTCTACCCCTCTGGCACCTGTTTGTTTCCTCAACCTTCATGAGATCACAGTTATTCTCCAGCAGGAGATCTGGGTCTGGTTTCCAGGAACAGAAATGAATGTCCCCAGTTCTGCTCAGAAGTGAACCCAACAGCCACCCTGCCTGCAGAGAGGATGAATGGGATGCTTTGGGTTTTTTCCCCCTGACTCTATTTGCACATTTCTGAATGTGCATGAAGTTATCATATTCTCAAGCATGTGTTGTGAGGTGGTTATCTTTTTTTTTTTAATCGTAGTTGACACAGTGTTACATTAGTTTCAGATGTACTTGTGATTGCACACAACTTCTATAGGTTATGCTCTGCTCACCAGAAGTTACCATATAACACCATTACAATACTATATTCCTTGTGCCCTTTTATTCCCATGATTTACTCATTCCAGAACTGGAAACCTGTACCTCCCACTTCCACCCCCTGCCAGCTATGTTTGTTCTCCATATTTAGGAGTCTGTTTCTGCTTTTGTTTGTTCATTTGTTTGTTTTTTAGATTCCACATGCACATGAAGGCATATGATATGTCTTTCCTTGTCTGACTTATTTCACTTAGCATGATACTGAGAGGGTTATTTTTTACAATTAGAGAGTAAGGTTGCATATTCTGCTTATAAATATGCCTTATGTAAATTTCTACTTTGAGTTCCTTATCATTTACAGGTAGTTCTTCAAAATTTGGGAGTTAAATTTTATGTATTTAGGTATTGATTGATTGATTGAACTTTTGTTTTGAGAGAGAGAGAGAGAGAGAGAGAGAGAGAGAGAGTGTGAGTGATTGGGGGAGGGGCAGAGAGAGAGGGAGAGAGAATCTCAAGCAGGCTCCGTGCTGTCAGTGCAGAGCCTGATGTGGGGCTCAAACTCTCGAGACCATGAGATCATGACCTGAGCTGAAACTAAGAGTTAGACACGTAACCAACTGAGCCACCCAGGTGCCCCAGGAGTTAAGTTTAAAAGTGTATTAACCATGGCATCTGCTTGCCAGAAAGAAAATGAGCCTTGCTTTCAGCTCTGCAATTTGGGGAAAACATTAAAAACATGTGATATTTCTGAATTATTTTGATTATTGTATTTGTATTACTTGGTGAGAGATTTGTTTTTTTTTTTTTTTTGTGGTTATGGCACATGTTTCAATGTTTATTTCTAGTTAAAAAAACACTTAAAATTATATAAGTATGAATTATTAATAAGAGTATATTGGTGGTTATTGGTTTATTTATACAGTTGGTATATTATTATTGTTTTTATTTTTTTAAATGTTTTATTTATCTTTTATTTTTTTTTAATATATGAAATTTATTGTCAAATTGGTTTCCATACAACACCCAGTGCTCATCCCAAAAGGTGCCCTCCTCAATACCCATCACCCACCCTCCCCTCCCTCCCACCCCCCTATCAACCCTCAGTTTGTTCTCAGTTTTTAAGAGTCTCTTATGCTTTGGCTCTCTCCCACTCTAACCTCTTTTTTTTTTTTCCTTCCCCTCCCCCATGGGTTTCTGTTAAGTTTCTCAGGATCCACATAAGAGTGAAACCATATGGTATCTGTCTTTCTCTGTATGGCTTATTTCACTTAGCATCACACTCTCCAGTTCCATCCACGTTGCTACAAAAGGCCATATTTCATTTTTTCTCATTGCCACGTAGTATTCCATTGTGTATATAAACCACAATTTCTTTTTTTTTTCTATTTTATTTTATTTATTTTTTTTATATATATATGAAATTTATTGACAAATTGGTTTCCATACAACACCCAGTGCTCATCCCAAAAGGTGCCCTCCTCAATACCCATCACCCACCCTCCCCTCCCTCCCACCCCCCATCAACCCTCAGTTCTCAGTTTTTTTTTTTTAATTTTTTTTCAACGTTTGTTTATTTTTTGGGGGGACAGAGAGAGACAAAGCATGAACAAGGGAGGGGCAGAGAGAGAGGGAGACACAGAATCGGAAACAGGCTCCAGGCTCTGAGCCATCAGCCCAGAGCCTGATGCGGGGCTCGAACTCACGGACTGCGAGATCGTGACCTGGCTGAAGTCGGACGCTTAACCGACTGCGCCACCCAGGCGCCCCTGTTCTCAGTTTTTAAGAGTCTCTTATGCTTTGGCTCTCTCCCACTCTAACCTCTTTTTTTTTTTTTTTCCTTCCCCTCTCCCATGGGTTCCTGTTAAGTTTCTCAGGATCCACATAAGAGTGAAACCATATGGTATCTGTCTTTCTCTGTATGGCTTATTTCACTTAGCATCACACTCTCCAGTTCCATCCACGTTGCTACAAAAGGCCATATTTCATTTTTTCTCATTGCCACGTAGTATTCCATTGTGTATATAAACCACAATTTCTTTATCCATTCATCAGTTGATGGACATTTAGGCTCTTTCCATAATTTGGCTATTGTTGAGAGTGCTGCTATGAACATTGGGGTACAAGTGCCCCTATGCATCAGTACTCCTGTATCCCTTGGATAAATTCCTAGCAGTGCTATTGCTGGGTCATAGGGTAGGTCTATTTTTAATTTTCTGAGGAACCTCCACACTGCTTTCCAGAGCGGCTGCACCAATTTGCATTCCCACCAACAGTGCAAGAGGGTTCCCGTTTCTCCACATCCTCTCCAGCATCTATAGTCTCCTGATTTGTTCATTTTGGCCACTCTGACTGGCGTGAGGTGATACCTGAGTGTGGTTTTGATTTGTATTTCCCTGATAAGGAGCGACGCTGAACATCTTTTCATGTGCCTGTTGGCCATCTGGATGTCTTCTTTTTTTTTTTTTTTTTTTTTTAATTTTTTTTTTTCAACGTTTATTTATTTTTGGGACAGAGAGAGACAGAGCATGAACGGGGGAGGGGCAGAGAGAGAGGGAGACACAGAATCGGAAACAGGCTCCAGGCTTTGAGCCATCAGCCCAGAGCCCGACGCGGGGCTCGAACTCACGGACCGCGAGATCGTGACCTGGCTGAAGTCGGACGCCCAACCGACTGCGCCACCCAGGCGCCCCTGGATGTCTTCTTTAGAGAAGTGTCTATTCATATTTTCTGCCCATTTCTTCACTGGGTTATTTGTTTTTCGAGTGTGGAGTTTGGTGAGCTCTTTATAGATTTTGGATACTAGCCCTTTGTCCAATATGTCATTTGCAAATATCTTTTCCCATTCCATTGGTTGCCTTTTAGTTTTGTTGGTTGTTTCCTTTGCTGTGCAGAAGCTTTTTATCTTCATAAGGTCCCAGTAATTCACTTTTGCTTTTAATTCCCTTGCCTTTGGGGATGTGTCGAGTAAGAGATTGCTACGGCTGAGGTCACAGAGGTCTTTTCCTGCTTTCTCCTCTAGGGTTTTGATGGTTTCCGGTCTCACATTCAGGTCCTTTATCCATTTTGAGTTTATTTTTGTGAATGGTGTGAGAAAGTGGTCTAGTTTCAACCTTCTGCATGTTGCTGTCCAGTTCTCCCAGCACCATTTGTTAAAGAGACTGTCTTTTTTCCATTGGATGTTCTTTCCTGGTTTGTCAAAGATGAGTTGGCCATACGTTTGTGGGTCTAGTTCTGGGGTTTCTATTCTATTCCATTGGTCTATGTGTCTGTTTTTGTGCCAGTGTTTTGTTTTGTTTTTGAGAGAGAGAGAATGTGTGTGTGAGCAGGAGAAGGGAACAAGGTGGAGAGAGAGAGAATCTTAAGCAGGTTCCATGCTCAGTGTGGAGCCCTACACTGGGCTCTATCTTACCACCTTGAGATCATGACCTGGGCTGAAATCAAGAGTCAGAGGCTTAACCAACGGAGCCGTCCAGGTGCCCCTGATTTACTTTTTAAACCAGCTCATTTTATCTATAAAATCTTTCGATTTGTTTTGTATATTTGGATAATAGAAAACCACAGTGTCATAGAGCTGCTAATTTAAAATTAACAATTTTGGAGGTTTCAATTAAAATTAATTTTAATATTGAGAAGCCTTTTTCATATATATGTACAATTAATAAATACCTTTTTGAGAAAACTATATTCTGAGCTTGAGAGATACAGGTAGACTTTTTTTTCCAGAGTTTAAAGCAACTGTCTGTAATAGATTAAGATTACATACTTTTTTTTTTTTTTTAATTTACATCCTAGTTAGCAGATAGTGCAACAATGATTTCAGGAGTAGATTCCTTAATGTCCCTTACCCATTTAGCCCATCCCCCCTTCCACAACCCCTACAGTAACCCTATGTTTGTTCTCCATATTTAAGAGTCTCTTACGTTTTGTCCCCCTCGTTGTTTTTATATTATTTTTGCTTCCCTTCTTTTATGTTCATCTGTTTTGATACAGGTAGCCTCTTAATCATCAGTCCCTTCATTTAGCCTACCTATTTAATAAACAAATATGGTTATTTACTGTATTCGATATTGTCAGTAGTTTTTAAAAAGAAAGTAGAAGTCGTAGTATACAGCCTAATGGCCAGATCACATTCGAGACTGATAAAAGTAGAATTTCTGAGGCAGGCACTGGTATTTTTTTAGATTAAGTTTGTTTTAAGATTTTATTTTTAAATGATCTCTAAAACCCAATGTGGGGCTCGAACTTACAACCTTGAGATCAAAAGTTGCATGCTCTATTGACTGAGCCAGCCAGGTGCCCCTTAAATGAAGTTTTTAATTTTAATTCCAGTATACTTAACATACTCTGTTATATTAGTTTTCAAGTGTACAATATAGTGATTCAAAAGTTCTATACATTACTCAGTGCTCATCATGACAAGTGTAATGTTTAATCCCCATCACCTATTTCACCCATCCCCCCACCCACATCCCCTCTGGTAACCATCAATTTGTTCTCTATAGTTAAGAGTCTGTTTCTTGGTTTGCCTTTATCTCTCTCGTTTTCTTCCTTTGCTGTTTTATTTCTTAAATTCCACATATGCGTGAAATCATATGGTATTTGTCTTTCTCTGACTTATCTCACTTAGTATTATAATCTTTAGCTCCATTCATCTCGTTGCAAATGGAAAGATTTCATTCTTTTTTAAAAAAATGTTTATTTATGGCACAAAAGCAGACACTCAGATCAATGGAACAGAATAGAGAATGAACCCAGAAATGGACCCACAAATGTATGGCCAACTAATCTTTGACAAAACAAGAAAGAATATCTAATGGAATAAAGACAGTTTCTTCAGCAAATGGTGCTGGGAAAACTGGACAGCAACATGCAGAAAAATTAACCTGGACCACTTTCTTACATCATACACAAAAATAAACTCAAGATAATGAAAGACCTAAATGTAAGACAGGAAGCCATCAAAACCCTAGAGGAGAAAGCAGGCAAAAACTCTTTGACCTCGGCTGCAGCAACTTCTTATTCAACATGTCTCCAGAGGCAAGGGAAACAAAAGCAAAAATGAACTATTGGGACCTCATCAAAATGAAAAGCTTCTGCACAGTGAAGGAAACAATCAGCAAAACTAAAAGGCAACCAACGGAATAGGAGAAGATATTTGCAAATGACATATCAGATAAAGGGTTAGTATCCAAAATCTATAAAGAACTTATCAAACTCAACACCCCAAAAAGAAATAATCCAGTGAAGAAATGGGCAAAAGACATGAATAGACACTGTTCTAAAGAAGACATCCAGATGGCCAACCGACACATAAAAAAATGCTCAACATCACTCATCATCAGGAAAATACAAATCAAAACCACAATGAGATACCACCTCACACCTGTCAGAATGGCTAACATGAACAACTCAGGCAACAACAGATGTTGACGAGGATGCAGAGAAAGAGGATCTCTTTTGCACTGCTGAGGGGAATGCAAGCTGGTGCAGCCACTCTAGAATACCGTATGGAGGTTCCTCAAAATTAAAAATAGAACTACCCTACAACCCAGCAATTGCACTTGGATAGGTGTCTATCCAAGGGATACAGGTATACTGTTTCAAAGGGGCACATTCACCCCAATGTTTATAGCCGCGCTATCGACAATAGCCAAAGTATGGAAAGAGCCCAGATATCCATTGACGGATGAAGATGTGGTATATATACATACACACACACACACAATGGAGTATTACTTGGCAATCAAAAAGAATGAAATCTTGCCATTTGCAACTACATGGATGGAACTAGAGGGTATTATGCTAAGTGAAATTAGGCAGTCAGAGAAAGACAAATATCACATGACTTCACTCATATGAGGACTTTATGCCACAGAACAGATGAACACAAGGGAAGGGAAGCAAAAATAATATAGAAACAGGGAGGGGGCAAAACATAAGAGACTCATAAATATAGAGAACAAACAGGGTTACTGGAGGGGTTGTGGGAGGGCGGATGGGATAAATGGGTAAGGGGCGTTAAGGAATCTACTCTTGAAATCATTGTTGCACTATATGCTAACTAACTTGGATGTAAATTAAAAAAATTTTTTTTATTTACAGTAGAACTATTAAAACTAAGATACAAACCTGTTAGCCTTAAGAGTGTTCCTCACACATGATTAAATTTTAAAGTTTAAAAAAAGTATTTTAGGGCCTTTTAACTCCATTAAGTTTCATCTGTAATGTGCTTTTTTTACTTGTTGACGATGAGCAACAAGATTGTATGTTTAATATAACAACATAATGAAAGCTTTGGGGCATGTCTTAAGATTAAAAATGTTAAAGGTCAGTGTATTGTAAGGAAAATAGAATCATAAAGGAATCATCTACTTCAAAAAAATGTTTATTTATTTTGAGAGAGAGGAGAGAGAGAGAGAGAGATAGGCAGAGAGATAGGGAGAGAGAGAGAATCCCAAGCAGGCTCTGTGCTGTCAGTGCAGAGCTCAATGTGGGGCTCAATCTCACAAACCATGAGATCATGACCTGAACTGAAATCAAGAGTCTGATGTTTAACCAGCTGAGCCACCCAAGTGCCCCTCATTCTTTTTTATGGCTGAATATTCCATTGTGTATAATACTACATCTTTATCCATTCATCTGCTGTTGGACATTTGGGCTGCTTTCATAATTTGGCTATTGTAAATAGTGCTGCGGTAAACATGGGTATGCATATATCTCTTTGAATTGTTTCTGTATTTTGGGGGGATAAATACCCCATAGTGTGATTGCTGGATCATAAGGTAGTTCTATTTTAACTTATTGAGGAAGCTTCATACTGTTTTCTACAGTGGTTACACCAGTTTTCATTTCCACTAACAGTGCAAGAGGATTCCTTTTTCTCCACATCTTCACCAATACTTGTTATTTCTTGTGGTATTGATTTTAGCCATTCTGACAGGTGTAAGGTGATAGCTCATTGTGGTTTTGATTTGCATTTCCCTGATGATGAGTGTTGCTGAGCATTTTTTCATGTGTCAGTTGGCCATCTGGATGTCTTCTTTAGAACAGTGTCTATTCATGTCTTTTGCCCATTTCTTCACTGGGTTATTTGTTTTTGGGGTGTTGAGTTGTATCAGCTCTTTATACATTTTGAATACTAATCCTTTATTGGATATGTCATTTGCAAATATCTTCTCTTACTCACTGGGTTGCCTTTTAGTTTTCTTGATTGTTTCCTTCACTGTGCAGGAACTTTTTATTTGATGTAGTCCCAATAGTTTATTTTGCTTATATTTCTTGCCTCAGGAGACATACGCAGAAAAATGTTGCTAAATGTTGAGGGTTTTTACCATCAATGGATGTTGTACTTTGTCAGATGCTTTTTCTGCATCTATTAATATGATCATATGGTTTTTATCCTTTCTCACATTGATGTGATGTATCATGTTGATTGATTTGTGAATATTGAATCACCTGTGTCCCTGGGAGTAAAACTCACTTGGTTGTGGTGAAAGATTTTTAATATATTGCTGGATTTGATTTACTAGTATTTTGTTGAGGAGTTTTGCATCTATGTTCATCAAAGATATTGGTCTGCAGTTCCCTTTTTTTATGGTGTCTTTATCTAGTCTTGTTATCAGGGTAATGTTGGCCTTATAGAATGAATTTGGAAGTTTTCCTTTCTCTTCTATTTTTTGGAATAGTTTGAGAGGAATAGATATTAACTCTTCTTTAAATGTTTGGTAGAAGTCCCTTGTGAAGCCATTTGGTCCTCGACTTTCATTCGTTGGGAGTTTTTTGATTACTGACTCAATTTTATTTTAATTGGTCTGTATGATAATTGGTCTGTTCAGTTTTCTCTTTTTTCCTGCTTCAGTTTTCATAGGTATATGTTTCTAGGAATTTATCCATTTCTTCTCGGCAGTCCAATTTGTTGACATATAATTTTTCATAATCTCCTATAATTGTATTTTTGTGGTGTTGGTTGTTATTTCTCCTCTTTCCTCTTTCACTTGTGATTTTGTTTGAGCTCTATCTCTCTCTCTCTTTATTGAGTCTGGCTAATTTTATCCATCTTGTTGATGTTTTCAAAGAACCAGCTCCTGGTTTCATTGATCTATCTGTTCTTTGGGTTTTCTTTAATTTTTACATCATTTATTTCTGCTCTAATTTTTATTATTCCCTTCCTTCTGCTGGTTTTGGGTTTTGTTTGTTTTTTCTTTTTCTAGCTCCTCTAGGTATAAGTTTAGGTTGTTTATTTGAGATTTTTCTTGCTTATTGAGGTAGACATGTATTGCTTTAACTTCTGACTTGGAACCGCTTTTGCTGCATCTCAAAGGTTTGGGATCATTGTGTTTTCATTTTCATTTGCTTCCATGTAATTTTTTATTTCTTCTGTGATTTCTTGGTTTACCCATTCATTGTTGAGTAGCATGTCATTTACCCTCCATGTATTTGTGGTCTTTCCAGATTTTTTTCTTCTGGTTGATTTCTATTTTCATAGTGTTTTGGTCAGAAAATATGCGTGGTAGGAGTTCGATCTTTTTTAATTTGTTGAGACTTGTTTTGTGAACTAATATGTGGTCTATTCTAGAGAATGTTCCATGTACACTTGAAAAGAATGTGTATTCTGCTGTTTTAGGATGGAACATTTTGAATATGTTTGTTAAATCTATCTGGTTTGGTGTGTCATCCAAAGCCACTGTTTCCTTGTTGGTTTTCTGTTTGGATGATCTGTCCATTGATGTAAGTTGGGTGTTCAAGTCCCCTACTATTATTGTATTATTCTTGATTAGTTCCTTTGTGTTTGTTAGAACTGTTTTATGTATTTGGGTGCTTCATGTGGGGTACACAAATATTAACAATTGTTATATTTTCTTGTCGGATTGTCCCCTTTATTACTATATAGTGTCTTCTTTGTCTCTTGTTACAGTCTTCGTTTTACCTCTATTTTGTCCAAAGTAAGTATTGTTACCATGGCTTTCTTTTGACATCCATTTGTATGATAGGTGTTTCTTCATCACCTCACTTTCAATTTCCAGGTGTCTTTCATTCTGAAATGAGCCTCTTTTAGGCAGCATATAGATGTGTCTTTTTATTTTTTATCCAATTTGTCACACTCTGCCTTTTTTAATGTTTATTTATTTTTGAGAGAGAGGGTGCACAAGCAGGGGAGGGGCACAGAGAGAAAGAGAGAGAGTCTTAAGCAGGCTCTGCACTATGAGTGCAGAGCCTGACACGGGGCTTGAATCCAGGAACAGTGAGATCATGACCTGAGCTGAAGTCAAGAGTCAGAGGCTTAACTAACTGAACCACCCAGGTGTTCCCCTCTGTCTTTTGATTGGAGCATTTAGCCATTTACATTCAAAGCAATTAATGATAGATTTGTATTTATTGCCATTTTGTTACTTGCTTTGTTAAGCACTGGCATTTTGTAAACTTCCCAGAAGATTCTAATACACAGGCAAGTGACTATTACCAGAGTAACTTTCAGTGCAGTTGCTTGGTTGGAAGCACAAACTATGAAATAGAAAAAAATGTGGAACTCTATGTGCAGCAGGAGCCAAGAGAAGTTGCTGGTGGTTCTGATCGTTTTTCTGTTTAATGATCAGGGGCAGTAATCCTTTGATCCAGGGTTCACGGCACACAAACTAGGCATGGCATTGATTAGGCAAACATGAAAGACAAGGGTCTGTGCTGGAAGGAGTTCATCATGTCAGAGAAGAAGAAAACTTTTCTCTCTCAGCTTAGATCTGAATGGTCAGGCCTTGAGTTAACTGACAATAGACAGATTAGCTGGAGAGAAGTTTATTATGCAGATGGGGGTACTCTGTAGAAAGAAGCTTTCTTGAACAGCTAGAGGGAGGAAGTTTATATACTAGTTTAATAAAGGAAGGAGAACAGTTAGGATTAACCTCTATAGGATGGAAGGTTCTGATGAGCCTTGTTTCCACAATTTTTTCAGCATGTCCTGGTGCCCATGGTCAATCATCTCCCTGACTAGATACCTCTCTGGAGGGACAATTTGTGGCAACCGAGTCTTGTAAACCTCTGCTCCAGTCAGCAAGGGAAGGTTCAGATAATATTCCTTTCTGCATCAACTGTAGCTCAGATGTTATCACTTTGAGGTTACCTTTACGCCATTTCTGATGGGTTATCAGGCCCCACATTTCCCCCATTGCAACTTCCCAAACAGTTTGCCAAACAAGGGGCTGGTTGGTTGCTGCAGAGAAAAGACTCAGCATGGAGCTTATCTATCTGCAAAGGAAAGAAGAACATAGAACCAGGAAATGAACAGAAAACAGAGATTACTGCCTGGCACAGATTATAATCCAGTGTCCTAGCCCAGAGGGCAGTCAGTTGAGAGGATTTTTAAACATTGAGTTTGAAGCAGTTTTTAGGGAGTGGAGCAAGGGTGGCAGTGGCAACATTGGATTTCCTGGTTTGCAGTGAATGTCTTTGGTGATGCTGTGTCCTGTTATGATGAGGAGACCTTTGGAGCTAACATCAAGTTGACCGGCTTTAACTTGCAAGACTTCTGATCCTTGGGGGAAGGGGAAACAACAAAACAATCTGGAGTCCCAATATGGGTCTGGGTAGCCAGGTCATAGTTTTCAGTCACCCCACATCAGGAAGGTGGGCAAAAAATCAGAAGTGTTGTATTGGAGGGTTGTAACCAGATATTGAAGGAAACCAGGGTGGTGCCTAGCTGGCTGGGTGGTAGAGCATGTGACTCTTGAGTTGTAAGTTCAAGCCCCATGGTGGGTGGAAAGATTACTTAAAAATAAAATCTTTGAAGGAAACCGGAAGAACTTAGAATTTGGTAAGGACTGACAAAATGTGCAAGGTGACATGATCCAGTCCAGTTTATGGGTAGATAATAAAACCTCAAGATAACTAGCAGAACCAGAACCTGATAACCCACATGGTTTTCTGTTGAAACGTAAAATTTCTTGATACAGTCACCTCCTTCTTTGATCAAGGATAAAATCAAAGTAAGATGATTTTTCTTTACAGAGTGATTTGGTTCTCATTAGATTTGACTTGGTTATTTACAAAAGTGCAGCAGGAATGCCAATTGAATAACTAGGCCTTTTTAAGTTTGTTTTGCTGGAACTTTTTATAAGGAATCTCAGATTAAATTTATAAAAACCACTCAAAGCTAGGAGGCCAAGCCAGAAACTGCAGTACCTGTAAATTTGGATGAATTCCTCTCATCTTGAAGTCCCCAAATATCGTATGGTTCTTGGGACTGGCAGACAGTGACCTGTAAGTAAGGCTGGGAACTTAAGTGAGGTACTAGAACTGTTTTTCCAAGAGAGCTTTGTAAGCATTGGCTCCAAAAGGTAGGCCTTAGTTCCTTTAAGCTGTCTGGTTATATGTGATTGTATGCATCATTCCAGTCAAACTTAAGTGTAACTGATTGCAAACACTTGCAGAGATCAGTGTAAAACAACTATCTGTGGATGACAAAAGACTTAAAATGAGCACGGTTAAAGATCTGATGAAAGCTCATTATATTAAAAAAAAACAATTGGCAAGGAAATTTGGTTATTTCTATAACAGCACTTTAAATCTTAACCAGAGTTATGACTGGTTATACGGGGCATATACATTACTTTATGCCAGCTATACATTATACCAGGACATATCATGGATAGCGAGGGTATTGACCCATTTCTAGGAGTTATATACAATTTCTGAAATACTTATATGAGTAATATTTGCTCATATAAATATAACCTAGGGAAGGTTAAACATTTCTTCTTATTTGACAATGCTTCTATGCAACTCAACATATCACACCTATTTTTTTTTAAAGATTTTGTGGGCTGTCTGCTGTCAGTGCCAGGCCTGCTTCAGACTCTCTGTGACCCCCTCTCTCTGCCCCTCCTCTACTCACACTCTTTCTCAAAAAAAAAAAAAAAAAAAAAAAAAAAAAAAGTAATCTCTGTACCCAACATAGGGCTTGAATTTACAACCCCAAGATCAAGAGTCACATGCTCTACTGACTAAACCAGCCAGGTTCCCCAAAACTAATTATTTTTAACATCTCTCTTTTTACAGGATAAAGAACAAATCTTTGTGATTTTCCAGGGACTCGCTGGGAAATCCCAAAGTCAGTTTGAGATTAAGATTTTATTTAGGATTTGATTTGGGGAAGGCAGACTTATCACAAACGGTCAAACATGTCAAAAGGTTTGAACACTTAGCCAAGTAGGATCATAAAAGTCACTATGAAGTAATATTTAGCTACTTGCTTAAGCAAAGTGACAATAAAAATTCAAAAGTAGCTGTAAGAGATAATATATGATAATATGATTGTAACAGCTTAAGTGTTTCAAAAGAATACTTGGTTATTTGTAGTAGTCAAAGATGTGATAAAGATTAAAATAAAGCACAGGAGGGGCACCTGGATGGCTCAGTTGTTAAGCGTCCACCTTCAGCTCAGGTCATGATCTCACAGTTCATGGGTTCAAGCCCCACATCAGGCTCTGTGCTGACAGTGCAGAGCCTTGGAGACTGCTTCAAATTCTGTCTCCCTCTTTCTGCCCATTCCCTGCTCACACTCTGCCTCTGTCTCTGTCTCTCTCTCATAAACTAACAAACAAACAAACATTAAAATAAAGCACAGGAGAGGTGTTTGGGTAGCTCAGTTGGTTAAGCATCTGACTCTTGATTTTTGGCTCAGGTCATGATCCCAGGGTCGTGGGATGGAGCCCTGCATCAAGCTCTGCACTGAGCATGGAGCCTGCTTGAGATTTTCTTTCTCTATCTCTCTGTCTTTCTCCCTGTCTCCCTCCTTCCCTTCGCCTCCACCCCTCTCTCCTGCTTGTGCTGTCTAAAATAATAAGAAGACACAGGAAAGTATTCTGATAAGACATAGAGTCTTTGTTTTCTAGGCAGATTATTTAAAATGTAAAGAAAAACCTTTCACAGTCAAGGCCACACTTACATCCTAAGAAAATTTTAACAGTAAGAAAACTAAACTCTAGTTTTGCATTCAGGTATTGTTAATACTAAAGCTCATTTTATTTCTCATTTTTTTTAAACCTTATAAATAAATTCATCCAGTCTTAGCCAGCTTTGGCCATGCAACATAAAATTCCTTTTTGACAAAATTACAACTCTCTGTATCCATTCAGGTTTTATCCTGCTCTCCCGTTTTCTTATTTGGGAAAAATAAGTTGTTTTACTTTAATGTAAAATTTACTCTCTTTTTCTGTTAACAAAAATACATTCTATGTTCCTTGTATCCTTTTTATGCAAAGTTGCTTTTCACCCTTATTATTTCTAATAGTTTCATTTATATATAATGGTCATAATTTTTAGCCATTAGTGATCTTATAGAGAAAATGAAGATGTAGTTGATTGTGAATTGTCTGTCAAATACCAGGATTTTGTAGCAGATTGGCAAATTTTATGAATACACCATTTCACAGTTTTTATAGGTATATGCTTCCTCACAGTACAGTTTTTTAGTGTGACCAAAAGGACATGTTTATTAATATACTTAAATATTTTTAGCTTTTCCTTACTGTATAAAAATAAACAGGCAAAAGTATAAAAACTTAAATTTATGCTTAAAGATTGTTCCTGTATTTTATCTTATTTAGGAATAATTTAGATATTTAATGAATATTTATTACTTAACTTATCATAACTTTAAAGTTGCAACATACCAAAAAGATTTTCAAAACTATTTTTAGGCAGACATATTATAAAACATAATAATTATTAGAAAAAATCTACCCAGACATAATATGTTTATTTCACTTATATCATCAACCGAACACACATGTTCTTAACAATTTTGCTTGGATTGTTCATGAAGATTTCATAAGACATTAAGCAAAGCTAGGCATCATCAAGTTATTTCCCTGGTAACTATCTATAACACATGCATGTTAGGCAGGTACGAAAAAAATTACAAAAGCAGAAATCCTAAGAAAGTTAAATACATGTTTTTTTGTTTTATTGCTGCACTTGATATACATGAAGTGATAGATATCAAAAAATTAATTTTTACTGCAAATTTACTTATGATTTCTTCTTAGGTTGAATTTATAATTGGTATGATCTTAAACATCTAGTAGATAGATTATTTGACAAATAAACCCAAGTGGAATAACAGTGTATGTTCATATTATACTTAATGCTGATAACTCAGAAGACATACCTGTTTTTATTAAACTGACAGTATCAAACTAATCTTTACACATAAACTTGAAAAACATTGGGTTAGTTCCTATATTTCTGGGAGTTTTAGGAATATTTAAACTTATATCAGTGCTTATTTCTCTTACGTCAATTAGAATAGAGCTCTTTTAAGGGATTTTATAACTTAATTTGGTATACCATCTGGAGATGGGAAAATATCACATATACATAACATGTGTACATACATACATACATACATACATACATAAAATACCAACAGATGCAAAGAGAGATCTTACTGCTTTTATTCTAAAATTCTAGCCATGAGTCAGGCATAAATACAGTAATACAAAACTCACTAGCTTATGTAAGAGTTTGTTCTCAGCCCCACTTCATGGCTTTATATTAATTGTGTTTTGGGAGATGGAACAAGGGGACCTACTTAATATGAGGGCTAATGCTCTTTATAATATTTGTGGAGGAGGCTTTTAAGATTATCATCTCCTTTGATGTATAATGTTGGCTATAGATGGAAGTTTGGGTGAGGGGCTTTTTGGAAAAATCTGAGCAGCAGTCCAGGTGTTTCCAAAGCGCAACCAAGGGGGTAAAATAGTCAATCTGTTTCTAATCCTCTTTAGCCTCGGGTGGTTGCTTTTGCTGGTCTCTGAGTCTCTTGAGAGCCCTCAATGGAGGCAGGTCCTAGTGACTATAGGGAAGTGAGAGGCCAGAGTGGGAAGGGAGAGGCATGGGTGTGGATGGAGGGATAGAGGAAGCAGAAGGAGAAGCCAGGTGGGAAAGGCAGTTTCATGTACAGTCCAGTGTGGAATCCCTTTTGAGGAGACAGCTTGGGATTTATAGCCAATGAGTAGAGTTAAGTGGATCAATGGATGGAAAATTACTAAGAGGACATGTCAAGTATGAAGGGATTCTTACTAAATTGGTCTAATTGTTGCTAATAGCAGGACCAGGACTGAGATATCAAAGGTTGGGGATGAGAGGCTTGATCAGATATCAGGGTGGAGGAGATGACTTCTCAGGATCCTTGCTAAAGGCAGACCAAGATCAAGGCTGAGTGGGGAAGAGGGCTCACCTCTTGGTAAACACTGAGAAATAGTGAATGTCTAATGATGGCGTAAAATTATTTTGCAAGTCAAGTGGTGTTAAATTCTTGGCTGTCAACAAAAATTAAAAAGGGCTTAATTGAGCTACCAGTTCATCAAAAATATATTTTTTTCACTCTAAGATTTTTGGCATATAACCCTGAAGGAATGAAAAGAAGTGGTGGCCATAATACTAAACTTCCATTCCCATTTACTGAGAAGAAGTCCCTGGCACTTACAATTTTAAAAAGCAAAAATAGAAAGAGAATTAATGCTAACCTCTGCCTTTATTCTGTCAGTAAGTAATAATATATCTAGATGCACGATGCACTTGGAAAAGTACTGCAATCCATCTCAATTTTAGGTGCATTTGTCAAAATATATTTGTCACCTTGACTAATATGTGTGTTAATAATTGTAATGATGACTCTATCCAGAACAAAACAGTTTCAATGTAGAGTCTCATTGCTAGAAATATTTAAGTTTTTTTTTAATTTCTGTTTATACACATATTTTTGCTCAAGGGGGATATGATAAGAATATCAACAAATAGTTCAAAGCATAAAATATGCTTATTAGGATAATATTCTGGGAAGCAAAATGGGAATATAAATTCAAGTAAAAAAGGAAACCACAGGTTTCTGACCTAGTAATTAGCATATTCATGTATTTTCAGAGGGGATGATAATAGGTATTAAGTCAATATGGTATTTTGGTTCTGTTGCATACATTTAAGAGAGGTATATTTTAAATCATCAATATTTACTATGTACCAAAACTTATATCCTATTTAAACTTAACTTTTAGGGGCACCTGGGTGGCTCAATCAGGTAAGCATCTGACTTCGGCTCAGGTCATGATCTTACTGCTGTGGGTTTAAGCCCTGCATTGGGCTCTGTGCTGATAGCTTGCGGCTCAGAACCTGGAGCCTGCTTCAGATTCTGTCTCTGGCTCTCTACCCTCCCCTGCTCATGCGCTCTCTCCCTCTCTCTCTCTCTCTCTCTCTCAAATATAAATTAAAAAAAATTAAAATTAAAAAAAATAAACTTAACTTTAAACTTACAATTATTTATTTATTTATTTAGTAAGTAAGTAAGTAATCTATCTCTATGCCCAACATGGGGCTCCAACTCACAACTGCAAATGAGGAGTTGCACACTCTTTGAGCAAGCCAGGCACCCTGTTAAACTTATAACAAATTTTATTTTATTATTTAAACAAGTTTTTTTTAATGTTTGTTTTTGAGAGAGAGAGACAGAGCGCGAGGAGGGGAGGGGCAGAGAGAGAGAGGGAGACACAGAATCTGAAGCAGGGCCCATGCTCTGAGCTGTCCGCACAGAGCCAGATGTGGGGCTCCAACCCACAAACTGTGAGATCATGCCCTGAGCTGAAGTCGGATGCTTAACTGACTGAGCCACCCAGGTGCCCCTATTTTTTTTTTAATGTTTATTTATTTTTGAGAGAGACAGAGCATGAGCAGGGGAGGGGCAGAGAGACTGGGAGACACAGAATCCAAAGCAGACTCCAGGTCCGAGCTGTCAGCACAGAGCCCGATGTGGGGCTCGAACCCACAGCTGTAAGATCATGACTCCAGCTGAAGTCAGACGCTCAACCGACTGAGCCACCCATGCGCCCCAACTTATAACAAGCTTTAGATGTCAACTTTAAAATGTGCAAAGAGGGATGCCTGGCTGGCTCTGTCAGTAGAGCCTGTGACTCTTGATCTCTTGGGTTGTGAGTTCAAGCCTCACCCACTGGTTGTAGAGATTACTTAAAAATAAGAAGTCTTTATAAAAGGGGCACCTGAGTGGCTCAGTGGGTTAAGTGTCTGACTCTGGATTTCAGCTCAGGTCATGATATCATAGTCGTGAGATCAAGCCCTGCATCAGGCTCTGCTCTAAGAGCATGGAGCCTGCTTGGAATTCTTTCCCTTTCTCTCTGCCCCTCCCCTGCTTGCATTCTTTCTCTCAAATACATAAACATTTAAAAAAATAAAAATAAAATGTGCAAAGAAGTACAGTTTTAGAATTCTTATGAGGGTCAGACAGCAAAAAGAGTGGGAGACAACTGGTCTAGATATTGTCTGAAACATGTAAAGAAAGACAGAAGTCAGGTCCTCAAGTTCTCGCATGCTTGCTCTTCATGCCAGGAGTGGAAACACGTCCAACTGCCTGCGCCTAGGCTGCATGCTGCCTCTTTGCAGGGGTGTGGGCACAGCAGGTCTAGGAGCCCTGTTATATAGTGCTGTGGTGGGACTGATCACCACCAGAAATGGTATAAAGTTTACTTCAGAGCGTAAAACATCTGTCTCCTCCTGATTGGAGAGGAGACTGCTTCCTGTCTTTCCATTTACCTGCTTGGTCCCTGGTGGCATCTGAGCCTGCATCAATGATCTAAGACTTTCTCCTCCCACACCCAGGGATAGCTGTACTCCTTGCTTTCTCTCTAGTCCCTCCCTCTTTCTGCCCTGGCCCAGGTTGACATCATGAGAATATTGAGTTGTTTTTCACATTGCAGGTGTTAGCCCATGAGTGCATACTAAAATGAATTCAGTGAATTTCAATCAAAGTGGATTTTTGACACTATTAAATAAGGTTTTCAGCTGTGTCAGTGCAGAAACCAATGTTTTATTTATTTGTTTGTTTATTTATTTATATTTTTTAAAATTTATATCCAAATTAGTTACCATACAGTGAAACAATGATTTCAGGAGTAGATTCCTTAGTGCCTCTTACCCATTTAGCCCAGCACCCCCTCCCACAACCCCTCCAATAACCATCTGTTCTCCATCTTTATGAGTCTCTTATGTTTTGTCCGCCTCCCTGTTCTTATATTATTTTTGTTTCCCTTCCCTTATGTTCATCTGTTTTGTCTCTTAAAGTCCTCATATGAGTGAAGTCATATGATACTTGTCTTTCTCTGACTGACTCATTTCACTTAGCATAATACCTTCCATCCATGTAGTTGCAAATGGCAAGATTTCATTCTTTTTGATTGCCGAGTAATACTCCATTGTATGTATATATACCACATCTTCTTTATCCTTTCATCCATCTATGGACATTTGGGCTCTTTCCATACTTTAGCTATTGTTGATAGTGCTGCTATAAACATTGGGGTGCATGTGTCCCTTCAAAACAGCACACCTCTATCCCTTGGATAAATACCAAGTAGTGCAATTGCTGGGTCTAGGGTAGTTCTATTTTTAGTTTTTTGAGGAACCTCCATACTGTTTTCCAGAGTGGCTGCACCAGCTTGCATTCCCAATTGTTTTATATATTTAAATTGCATTCCTTATATTAAGGGTCATAAGTTTCATGAGAACAGACACCTTATAATCAGCAGATTAAGGAAATCACAACGGAGGGGCACCTGGGTGGCTCAGTCAGTTGAGCATCAGACTTAGGCTCAGGTCATGATCTCGCGGTCTGTGAGTTTGAGCCCCACGTGGGGCTCTGTGCTGACAACTCAGAGCCTGGAGCCTGCTTCCGATTGTGTCTCCCTCTCTCTCTGCCCCTCCCCCACTCAGGCTCTGTCTCTCTCTGTCTCAGAAATAAATACTTTTTTAAAATTAAAAAGAAAAAAAGAAATCACAAGGGAGGTTAGAAACAACTTAGAGATGAACGAAAATGAAGACGTAACATACCAAAACTTAAAATGTAGCTTAAGCACTACTTAGAAATTTATAGCTGTAAATAGGAAAATTTTAAAAAGATCTCAAATCAGTAAGCTAACCTGCCTTAAAACACTGGAAAAAGAACAACACTGGACTAAATCTAAAGCAAGCAGAAGGAAATAAGAGTAGAGCAAAAATTAATGAAATAAAAATTAGGAAAACAATGGAGAAAATTGGTGAAACCAAATGTTGATTTTTTGAACAGAGAAACAAAACTAATAAACCTTTAGCTAGACTGACCAAGAAAAAAAGAGAAGATGCAAATAACTGAAATCAGAAATGAAAGTTGGGATGTTACTACTGACCTTTTAGAAATAAAAAGGATAATAAGGGAATACTTTAAACAATTGTATGTTACTAAAATAGATAGTGTAGATGAAATAGACAAATTCCTAGAAACACAAATTACTGAAATTGAATTAAGAAGAAATAGGAACTCTGAACAGACCTATACAAGTAAGGAGATTGAAGTAATAATAATATTAATAATAAAAAAAAATTACCCACAAAGAAAAACCTAGGCCTGGATGGCTTCACTGGTAAATTATAGCAAACATTTAAAGAATTAATACCAATTCTTCATGAATTTTTCCCAAAAAATAGAAGATGAGGAAACACTTCACAGTCTATTCTATATGGTTAATATTACCTTAATACCAAAACCAGGCAAATATGTCACAAGAAAAAAAAAAGCTACACAATATCTCTTATTAATATAGATGCAGAAATCTTCAATGGAATACTAGCAGATATGAAAAAGGTACTGTACACCATGAACAAGCAAGATTTATCCCAAGACTGCAAGACTGGTTTAACATTCAAAAATCAATTAATAAAATATACCATATTAATAGGATAAAGGACAAAAACCACATGATCATCTTAATAGACACAGAAAAACGACTTGAAAAAATCCAACACCCTTACATGATAAAAACACTCAAACAAGAAATAGAAGGGAACTTCCTTAGCTTGATACAGGACATCTACACAACCGCATGGCTAACATCATACATAACAAAGACTGAATGCTTTCCCCCTAATGACTGAAATAAGACAAGGAGGATGTCTACTCTTACCACTTCTATTCATCATTGTAGTGGGAGGTTCCAACCAGGGCAATTAGGCAAGAAATTAAAGGTATCCAGATTGGAAAAAAAGAAGTACACATGTCTCTGTTTGCATATGACACAGTCTTATATAGAGAAAATCATAAGGAATCTACTAAAACCTATTAGAGCTCGTAAGTTCAGCTAGGTAATTGGATACAAGATCAGTACACATTTGACCCTTGAACAATGCAGGTTGGAACTGTGTGGGTCCACTTATACATGGATTTTTTACAGTATATTTCTGTTTTTCTCTTACAACCTTTTTTTTTTTTTTTAAATTTTTTTTTTCAACGTTTTTATTTATTTTTGGGACAGAGAGAGACAGAGCATGAACGGGGGAGGGGCAGAGAGAGAGGGAGACACAGAATCGGAAACAGGCTCCAGGCTCCGAGCCATCAGCCCAGAGCCCGACGCGGGGCTCGAACTCCCGGACCGCGAGATCATGACCTGGCTGAAGTCGGACGCTTAACCGACTGCGCCACCCAGGCGCCCCATTCTTTTTTTTTTTTTTTTTAACGTTTATTTATTTTTGAGACAGAGAGAGACAGAGCATGAACGGGGGAGGGTCAGAGAGAGGGAGACACAGAATCCGAAACAGGCTCCAGGCTCTGAGCTGTCAGCACAGAGCCTGACACGGGGCTCGAACTCACAGACCGCGAGATCATGACCTGAGCCGAAGTCGGCCGCTCAACCGACTGAGCCACCAAGGCGCCCCTCTTACAACCTTCTTAATAACATTGTCTTTTCTCTGGCTCACTTATTGTAAGAATACAGTATATAATGCATACAGTACACAAAATTTGTGTTAATTGACTGTTAATATTATAGGTAAGGCTTTTGATCAACTGTAGGCTGTTAGTAGTTAAATTTTTAGGGGCTCGAAAGTTATAATCAGGTTTTTGACTGTGCAGGGGGTTGGTGCTACTAACCCTCGTGTTGTTCAAGGGTTAACTGCACAAAATCAGTAGTATTTCTATACATTCACAATGAACAATCTAAAAGTGAAATTAAGAAAACAGTTCTATTTACAATAACATCACAGAGAGAAAAGATATCTTGAAATCTTAACTTTTTATAAAAGAACATATAATTTCATCATTATACCAAATTTTACCTCATACTCCTGACTATAATGTTCCATAGTTTTCTGATTTCCTGGGAAGATGATTATTGGAGAATTAAAAACATTTTTTTTTCTAATTATGGTATGGATCTTTTCCAGTGCATATTTTAATTTGTAAATTCTGGTATGTAGGAAAGCTATTGGAATCTATTTGGCAAGTGACCACTTTCTCATTCATTAACTTTTTATAGTTTTTCAGTTGAGTCTTCTAGATTTTGTGTGAAGATAACTATTTTTTCTCTTCCAGTGTTTATAGTGATTTCATTCCTTTTTATGGCTGAATAATATTCCACTGCATGTGTGTTTCACATTTTGTTTATCCATTCATCTGTCAATGGACACTTGGGTTGCTTCCACCTTTTGGCTGTTGTAAACAATGTAGCTGTAAACATTGGTCTACAGGAATCTTGTTTGAGTCCCTGTTTTCAATTCTTCTGGGTACCTATGCTCAAGAGTGGAATTGCTGGATCATATGATAATTCTGTGTTTAGCATTTTTTTTTTCCATAGCGGCTATACTATTTTACATTCCTCCCTAATTTGCTTTTATACTACTAGAATTTTTGTATCTCTATTAGTATTTTGAAATTCATTGGTAATTTTCTTTATAGTACTATATTGATTCCATTTGTCGATTATAATAAAACCAGCTTTGATTTTGAACATTCTCTCTGGTTTCCCAGGTTCTGCCACTAATGGTATGATATGATAATTATCTGTTTCTTAAAAGTTAGGGGGAAATGCCTGTCAGTCTTTCTGGGCTCATTATGTCCTTCAGGGACATAATTCTTTGATAGCTTTATCCAGTTCCTCCTGTGGTTATAGGTTTTATTTGTTTTTTTTTCCTCACAATTTGAGTGGATTGTCACTATTTATGTTTTCTTACAAAATAGTCTGTATCATTGCATCATAAAAATTTTATTAGCTTTCAGAGCACCTGGGTGGCTCAGTTGGTTAAGTGTCCGAGTCTTGATTTCAGCTCAGGTCATGATCTCACAGTTGTGAAATCATGAAATCGAGCCCCATGTGGGGCTCCATGCTGAGTGTGGAGCCTGCTTAAGATCTCTCTCCCTCTTCCTCTGCCCCTCTCCCGCTCACATGCTCACTCTCTCTTTCTCTCTCTCTCTCTCAAAAAAAAAAAAAAAAAAAAAAAACAAAACCAAAATCTATTAGCTTAGCAAATACTGTCTATTAAAAGAAATTTTCTCATCTGCGGTTATCTCACTTTTCTGATCCCTAATTTTGTATATTCTCTTTCAAGACCAAAACTTACTGTTTTTTTTCTTGCTTTTTCTTGAAGAAATAGCTCATGGATTTGTTAATCAATTTTGTATTTCTTATGTTTGAACTTTTTTTACACATGGAAACATTTTTTATCTTGCCAGTTATACAAGTGTAATAGACTTTTTTTTTTCTCTGTATGCCTTTTGAAAAGATTTTCAGACTTGCTGACAAGATTTATTCCTGACCATAGCACTGATTCAAATAAAATCTAGAGGAATTACATTATGAGGACTTATACTCTCAGGTAGTAAAAGAATGTATAGTTATTAAATACAGGCATACTTTGGAGATACTACAGGTTTAGTTCTAGACCACCAATAAAACAAATATCAGAATAAAGCTAATTGGAGCCTGGGTGGCTCAGTCGGTTAAGTGTCCAATTTTGGCTCAGGTCATTCCCTGCGTCAGGCTTTGTGCTGACAGCTCAGAGCCTAGAGCCTGCTTCGGATTCTGTGTCTCCCTCTTCTCTCTGCCCTTCCCTGTTCTCACTCTGTTTCTCTCTCAAAAAAATAAATATTAAAAAAATGTAATAAAAAAAAGAATAAAGCTAATCAAGTGAATTTTTTTGTTTCCCAGTGTATGTAAAAGTTAAAGTTGTATAAAAGTTATGTTTACACTGTTTTCTATTAAGTGGATAATAGTATTATGTCTAAAAATATATGTAACTTAATTAAAAATATTGTATTGCTAAAAATTGCTAACCATCATCTGAGCTTCCAGCAAGTCCTAATCACTGATCACAGATCACCATAACAAATATAATAATAATGAAAAGGTCTGAAATAATTGTGAGGCTTACCAAAATGTGACACAGAGACATGAAGGGAGCAGATGCTGTTGGAAAAATGTAACCAATAAATGTGCTCAATGCAGGGTTGCCACAAATTTGTAAAAACTCCTATCTGTTCACAGTAAAGTGAAGCACAATAAAGCAAGGTGTGCCTGTATTCATATTAAGAAATAGCTGCAGAAAGCTAGAAACTCATGGTGCATGGGTGACTCAGTCAATTAAACGTCTGACTATTGATTTCTGCTGAAGTCATGGTTCCAGGCTGTGGGACCAAGCCCCACATCAGGCTCTGTGCTGAACGTGGAGCCTGCTTGGGATTCACGCTCTCTATCCCTCTCCCCCTCTCTCTGGCTCACATGCCCTCTATCTCTCTCTCTCTTTCTCAAATTAAAAAGAGAAAGAAAAGAAAAGAAAAGAAAAGAAAGGAAAGGAAAGGAAAGGAAAGAAAGAAAGAAAGAAAGAAAGAAAAGAAAGAAGAAATCTAGAAACTCATGTCTTCTACAAGAAAAAGCTGCCAGGATGAGAAGGAATGAAGTATGCCTCAAAGACCCATCCAGGAGCATTCACAGGCAGATAGAGAACCATTGCAGTCTGGGAGAGAGGAGTACCTTGATGAAAGCCATACAGGCTCTATTTCTAGATTATAAAAACTTTGTCGTTTAGTTATGAGACTCTTGCAGAACTTATTTACAAGTCAATAATTTTCTGATTAAAATAATGGTATAAATTTTCTAAAACAAGAGCTATGGAGTTTTCAAAATGAAATAGTTTTGTTCTGTGAATTTCTTAGTGTGCTGTTTGCTTTTGGTTCCATCTAAAGTTACTAATCACTAATTGCCACTCCTGCAACTGTCCTCATTTCCGATCCTTGGTTTCAGGTTTCCTGAGGAGTCTTGAAACACTTGATAGCTACAAGAAACATTTTTGTTGTTGTTCATTTTTGAAAAAACAACAACTGTATTGTTAAATTTTATTTTATTGTCATAAAAACACTTAACATATCTATTCTTTTAAGATGTGAAGTGTACAATGTGGTATTGTTAGCTACATGTAAGGATGATGTTGTATAGTGATGTTGTGTAATAGATCTCTTGAACTTAATCATCTTGCATGATTGAGACTTCATGCATTTTTTTAAGTTTATTAATTTATTTTGAGAGAGAGAGAAAGAGTAGGGGAGGGGCAGAGAGAAAGGGAGAGAGAGAGAGAATCCCAAGGAGGCTCTATGCTGTTAGCGCAGAACCCAACATGGGGCTCAACCTCACCAACTGTGAGATCATGAACTGAGCTGAAATCAAGAGTCAGACGCCTAACTGACTGAGCCACCCAGGTGCCCCAAGACTTGATACATTTGATTAATATCTCCAATTTCCCTCTCCTTGCAGCCTCTGACAACCACCATTCTATTCTGATTCTATGAGTTTGACTATCTTAAACTTTGTTTTTAGAGTAGCTTCAGGTTCCCAGCAAAATTGAACAGGAAGTACAGACACTTGCAGTATACCTCTGCCCCACACATGCAACCTCCCCAACTACTGACATCCCACACCACAATAATACATTTATTACAGTCAATGAGCCTATAGTCACATATCATCATCACTCAAAGTCTATAGTTTACATTAGGGTTCAACTTGTACATTTGGAGGTTGTAACAAATGTGTAATGACATATCCCTACCATTTGTAGTGTCAGGTAGAATAGTTTCACTGCCCTAAAAATCCTCTGTGCTCTGCCTGTTCATCCTTCCATCCCTGCTAACCTCTGGCAACCACTAATTTTTTTACTGTCTCCATAGTTTTGCCTTTTCTAAGGTGTAATATAGCTGTGATCATACAGTATGTAGTCCTTTCAGATTGGATTCTTTCACTCAGTAACATTAAGTTCTACTGAGTAATACTAAGTTTCCTCTATGTCCTTTCATGGTTAGGTGGCTCATTTCATTTTAGGCTAAGTAACATCCCATTGTTTGGTTGTACCACAGTTTGTGTATGCATTTACCTACTGGAGGACATGTTCATTGTTTCCAGCTTTGAACAATTATGAATAAAGCTACTATAAATATTTGTGAACAGGTTTTTGTGTGGACTTAGATTTTCTACTCATTTGGCTGAATATCAAGGAGTGCGATTGCCAGATGGCATGGTAAGAGTATATTTAGTTTTCTAAGAAAGCGCCAAACTGTCTCCCAATGAGGCTGAACCCTTTTGTGTTCCTGCCAGCATTGAGAGTTCCCATTGTTTCATGTCCTCACCAGCATTTGGCATCGTACATATTTTGGGTTTTGGCCATTGTAATATGTGTATAGTGGTATCTCATTGTTTTAATGTACAATTCCCCAGTAACATATTATGTTCAGCCTTTTTTCACATACTTCTCATCTGTATACCTTCTTTGATGAGGTTCAGGTCTCTTGCCCTTTTTCAAACTGGGTTATTTTCTCATTGTTGAGAAATGTTAAGAGTCCTTTGTAGCAATCCCTATCAAAATAACACCAGCATTCTTCACAGAGCTAGAGCAAAAACAGTCCTAACATTTGTATAGAACCAGAAAAGACCCCGAATAGCCAAAGCAATCTTGAAAAAGAAAACCAAAGCAGGAGGCATCACAATCCCAGACTTCAAGCTGTATTACAAAGCTGTAATCATCAAGACAGTATGGCACTGGCACAAGAAAAGACACTCAGATCAATGGAACAGAATAGAGAACGAACCCAGAAATGGACCCAAAATATATGGCCAACTAATCTTTGACAAAGCAGGAAAGAATATCCAATGGAATAAAGACAGTCTCTTCAGCAAATGGTGCTGGGAAAACTAGACAGCGACATGCAGAAAAATGAACCTGGACCACTTTCTTACACCATACATAAAAATAAACTCAAAATGGATGAAAGACCTCAATGTAAGACAGGAAGCCATCAAAATCCTCGAGGAGAAAGCAGGAAAAAACCTCTTTGACTTTGGCTGCAGCAACTTCTTATTCAACATGTCTCCAGAGGCAAGGGAAACAAAAGCAAAAATGAACTATTGGGACCTCATCAAAATGAAAAGCTTCTGCACAGTGAAGGAAACAATCAGCAAAACTAAAAGGCAACCAACGGAATAGGAGAAGATATTTGCAAATGACATATCAGATAAAGGGTTAGTATCCAAAATCTATAAAGAACTTATCAAACTCAACACCCCAAAAAGAAATAATCCAGTGAAGAAATGGGCAAAAGACATGAATAGACACTGTTCTAAAGAAGACATCCAGATGGCCAACCGACACATGAAAAAATGCTCAACATCACTCATCATCAGGAAAATACAAATCAAAACCACGAGATACCACCTCACACCTGTCAGAATGGCTAACATTAACTACTCAGGCAACAATAGATGTTGATGAGGATGCAGAGAAAGAGGATCTCTTTTGCACTGATGAGGGGAATGCAAGTTGGTGCAACCACTCTAGAATACCATATGGAGGTTCCTCAAAAAAATAAAAATAGAACTACCCTACAACCCAGCAATTGCACTAGTAGGTGTCTATCCAAGGGATGCAGGTATGCTGTTTCAAAGGGGCACATTCACCCCAATGTTTATAGCCACACTATCGACAATAGCCAAAGTATGGAAAGAGCCCAGATATCCATCGATGGATGAATGGATGAAGATGTGGTGTATATACATATACATACAATGGAGTATTACTCGGCAATCAAAAAGAATGAAATCTTGCCATTTGCAACTATGTGGATGGAACTAGAGGGTATTATGCTAAGCAAAATTAGAGAAAGACAAATATGATATGACTTCATTCATATGAGGGATTTAAGATACAAAGCAGATGAACATAAGGGAAGGGAAGCAAAAGTAATATAGAAACAGGGAGGGGGAAAAAACATAAGAAACTCTAAAATATAGAGAACAGAGGGTTGCTGGAGGGGTGCTGGGAGGGGGGATGGGATAAATGGGTAAGGGGTGTTAAGGAATCTACTCCTGAAATCATTGTTGCATTATATGCTAACTGACTTGGATATAAATTAAAAAATAAATTAATTAAGAAAATCCTTTGTGTATTTTAGACTGTAGTCTTTTATCAGATGTGTCTTTTGCAAATATTTTCTCCCAGTCTGTAGCTTCTCTTGTCATTCTCTTAATACTGTCATAGGCAGAGCAGAAGTTTTTAATTTGACTAAAGTGTAACTTATCAGTTATTTCTTTAGTGGATTGTACCTTTGAGGTGGTATCTAAGAAGTCTTCACCACCACCACCACCACCCCCCCGAGGTCACTTATGGTTTCTTCTGCCATCTTGTAGGAATTTGATAGCTTCACATTGTACATGTAGCTCTATGAGCCATTATGAGTTCATTTTTCTGAAGGGTGTAAGTCTATGTCTAGATTCCTTTTGTATCATGTGGATATCCACTTATTATAGCACCATCTGTAGACCAGACTCTTTATTTCCCATTGTATTACTTTCAAAGATCAGTTAACTGTATTTATGTGGCTCTATTTCTGGGCTCACTGCTGTGTGTTCTATTGGTCACCAGGACCACGCTGGAACCAGCTGAACATCAGCCTGTAGCCTCCCCATTTCCCCTTGGGCTCCTGGCTTCCTTGCCCAGACCTCTTGGCCTTTCTGTGGCCTTTTTCCATCCCGCGCTCCCTCTCAGGTACAGGTCTTGGCTCCCTCTCACGTCCTTACCAACCAGTCCAGCCAAGTCTTGCTTCAGGATCTACCCTTCTAAGGAGGCAGCAGAAAGGTGTAAATTGCACAAATTGTTCTTTTCTAGAATAATTTGTTAAAAAGTCCCCTGTCAGAAACATCTATCTTTAGTTGGGAGAAAATCCCAGATTCCACATTGGGTACTCTGGGCCTCTTACCTCTGGTTTGGGCTGCTTCTCCAGAAGGAGAGGCCAGGATGAAGGAATGGGGGATCCTCAGTAGTCCTGGAAGAACATGGGGAGGTCAGCATGGCCTGCCCCCACACACTATGCTAGGCTTCTTGTCCGGAGGCAAGTTACTCAAATCCTTGGGACTTGCTTTGTGCTCTGTGAAAATGGGGCTAATATTGGACAGATTGAGGTAACATGAAGTCCAGCAGATTGGTCAGATTTATTAATGATTACTTATATTTTACTTTCTGTCTTTTAGATTTTGTGACAGGTTACTTTCCTTTTTTTTAATTTTGAAATAATTATAGATTCATAGAAATTGTACTGAAATGTACAATGGTGTCCACTGTTCCCATCCACCAGCCTTCTTCAATTTGATGTAACATAACACAACCATAGTACAAAATCAGCCTAAGGAGATTGACACTGATGCAATCCAAGAGCTTATTCAGATTCCACCAGTTAAAAATACACGTGTGTGTGTAGGGGTGTGTATGTGTGTGTGTGTGTGTGTGTGTGTGTGTGTGTGTGTAATGCTGTCCAGTCTCATTACATGTGTAGCTTTGTGGAACCACTGTCACATCAAGGTACTCATCTGTACCCCCCCCCACCCAACCAGGCTCCTTTGTGCTACCCTTTATTGCCACTCTCACCCTCTCCCTCCCCTCCCTAAACCCAGGCAACCAGCAGTCTTGTCTCCATCTCTATCACTTTGTCATTTCAAGAACATTTTTATAAATGAACTTACAAAATGTCAACTTTTGGGATTGATTGACTTTTTAAGCTCAGTATAATTCCCAGGTTCATCCAAGTTGTTGCACAATCAATAGTTCATTCCTTTTTATGGCTATGTAGTATTCCATGGCCAGTATGGACAGTTTGTTTATCCATTCACTTCTTGAAAGACATCTGAGTTGGGGCTATTATGAATAGAGCTGCTATAGACATTCATGTACAAGTTCCTGCATGAAATTAAGTCTTAATTTCTTTGGAATAAATGCCCAAGAATGCAACTGATGGGGTATATCCTTTTTTTTTTTTTTTATTTGAGAGAGTGAGAGAGAGCATGAGTGGGGAAGAGAGGCAAGGGGTGGGGGGAATCCCAAGCAGGCTCCACGCTCAGTGCCGAGCTGGATGCATGGCTCAATCCCATGACCCTGGGATCACAACCTGAGCTGAAATCAAGAGTCAGACACTTAGCTGACTGAGCCACCCAGGCTCCCCTGATGGGCTATATCCTAAGTCTCTTCATTATATTTGTTTCTACAGCTCCTTTCTATTTCTTGACAAGTACTTCTGGTTATCTGTTTATGGTACTGATAATATGAGTAACCTCTAAAGACATGTATACTGAATCATTGTTCAAGCTATGGCAAAAATTTTTCCTCTTCATGAGGATGGGTGCAGCATAGAGAAAGGTGGACCTGTGTGATTACACCAGGTCACGTGCAGGTGCTAAATGAAGGTGATGCTTTCTTCAGCTGTGTGGGAAATGTTCATTCTTATCAGTAATCAAGGACAAGGAATGCTTCTAGCAAGGAGTAAGTACATTAATAGCAATACTACCAGCAATAAGTAAGGGTTGCAACTAAAGGAATTTCTGAGAAAATTAACAAAATTGTCACAAGAAGTAGGTAATAATTACTTAAGTAAAGAGATGAAGTAAATTATATCTTTTCCCCATTGTTTATATCATCCTTATTTCTTTTTGATAAATTCTTTTAACTTTATAAGGAACAGTTTCCATCTTATATAAACTATTCCAAAATATGAGGAAGATGAAAAGCCACCATGTATGAAGAAGAACCATCCTGAAATAGCACAGAAAATACAATGTTGATTTTACTAATGAATAGGAAGACTTTTTTAGGTGAACTGATATATCAAAATAGCAGTCTGCTAGTGTCCTGGGCAATATTATTGGGCTTCTTTCACTCAGTATAATTATTTTGAGATTCATCCATGTGGTTGCATGTTATCAATAGTTAGCTCCTTTTATTGTGTGTGTAGTGTTCCATTCTAAGAACAAACTATGGTTTGTTTATCCATTCACCCGTTGATAGACATTTGCATTATTTCAGTGGTTGTTTTGAGTAAAACTTCTGTGAATGTTTTTTTTATCAAGTCTTTGTGTGGGCATATGCTTTCCTTTCACTGAGGACATAAAATTACGAGCTACGTGAATACCTTACAGTTGAGCAGATTTATGCAGGCTCTGGAGGCTGAGTGAACAAATTGTGTGAGGGACATAGGAATCGCCAATGTGGCTGAAGCAGAGGACCCAAGCGTGAACTTTGCATCTGGTGTTTGATGGCTGTGCATTTGATTGCAGGCTATTTTCTTTGTTATGGGCTCTCCATTTTCTCTCAGAATGAAGTCCTGAATTCTTCTTGGCCTCTTTGGACCTCTCACATTGTGCCCAACCTTCCTTTTCAGGGTCCTTAACTATGCCCAATATGTTCTTTCCTTTAATGAGAATAAGAAGATGGTGATAACAGCTTAGCTATATTGTGGACCTGGGACTCAGGTATGCAGTCTACATGTATTATTGTGTAATCCTTCCAGGAGCCTCATGAAGGAGGTACCATTTTTATGCCTTTCGTGCAGGGAGGAAACCACAGCTCAGAGATGTTAAATAACTTGTCCAGGATTGCACAGCTATTAAGTGCTAGGTTGGATGTTGGACTAGATCATCTGACTTCAGAGCCAGCACCTTTAACCACAATGTTGTACACCCATCATCACTGAAAGGACAGATTGTGAATGGAATTTAAGACGCCATTTAAACTGTTCTTCCACATCATCTAGTTAATTCCTATATTCCTAACTTAAGTGTTTCCTCCCAGTGGCCCAGTGGCAGCCCAGACTGGGTTGGATCACCTTGCACCAGGTGCCTGTCTCAGATCTCTGTGTCTGTCCAGCTGAGCTGGGAGTGCAGCATGGATATAGATGCCCTCCTTTGCTGCCCTTAGTATCTACTGTCCAAAGAGTGCTAGGTACTCAGTAATAGCATTGATTAAACCAGTTGAATGAGTGAATGAATTTTATTATCAGATATGCATGTTTGTCATCAGCTTTATTGAGATATTATTTACACATACAGATGTGTAACCACAATCAAGATAAAATTATTTCAATCACTCTAAAAGTTCCCTGTGCCCCTTGCAATCTCCCTCTACCTTCCAGCTACCACTGTTCTGTTTTTCTGTCCCTATAGTTATGCCTCTTCTAGAATTGTTTTAAAGTTTATTTATTGAGAGGGAGAGAAAGTGAGTACTAGTGGGGGAGGGGGAGGGGCAGAGAAGAGGGAGAGAGAATCCCAAGCAGGCTTCACACTGCCAGTGCAGAGCCCAATGCAGGGCTCGAACCCATGAACCACAAGATTATGACCTGAGCCCAAATCAAGAGTCGGATGCTTATTGAGCCACTCAGGCACCCCTAGAATGTTTTTTTAAGCAATCTCTATACCCAGCATGGGGCTTGAACTCATGACCCCTACTAGATCAAGAGTCCCACACTGTTCTGACTGAGCCAGCTAGGTACCTCTCCCTTCTAGAATTTTAGACAAATGGAATTATACAGAATGTAGTCTTTTGTGTCTGTCTTATTTAACTTAGCAGAATGCTTTTGAGATGCATCTGTGTTACTGCATGTGTCAGCAGTTCCAGGTATATATTTAAAACCACCTTACATAGTTATTTTGGTAACAGTCCAGAGATAAACAGCCCCACTAAGGTTTGGCCTTGGTTTGTAAGAACAGCAGTTCCCAAGGGTGCTCCGCAAGATCCTTTAAGAATGTCCACAAAGCCAAAATGATTTTCATAATAACCCTAAGATGTTATTTGCATTTTTCACTCATTATCTGAGTTTTCCAGATGCTACATGATGTGTGGTATCATCTGTAGATTGGTTGCAGAAACAGATGGAATCCATCTGTCTTCTATTAAGTTGTCTGGCTTAAATTTGTAAAAATGTTAATGCTACTCTTCTCACTAAAAGTTTTTGTATTGGAAAATATAATATTTTATTAAAAATGTTAATTATATTAACATGTAATAGATTTCTTGTTAGATACATGAATAGATTTTCTTTTAATTTGAGATAGTATGCGTGGATGGGGTGGGGGCAGAGGGAGAGGAAAAGAGAGAATCCTGAGCAGGCTCCATGCCCAGCACGGAACCCGAAGTGGGGCTCGATCTTACAACTACAAGATCATGACCCAAGCTGAAATCAAGAGTTGGACATTTAACCTCCTGAGCCACCCAGGCACCCTCCTCATGAGATGACTTCTCATATGACAAATAGTAATAAATATAAGTCATGTAAACAGAAGCTCTTTGGGGGCTTCAGGTTTTTAGTTGTTGAGAAACCCTTACTCCAAGAAGTTTAGAATCTCTTGAAAAGGCATCGGGAACAGGATGAGGAAGTCTTGGAACTGAGTGGGCTTAGAAGAGGTCTGGAGACCTGGCTCATGGTGCCTGGAGAAGGGGTCTCCATCAGGTGGTGCCACATAGAACGTGGGCTGGAATGTAGGGACAGGCAGTGTTAGCCACAGTCTTGTTGTCAGCCTCCTGCTCCCTCCCTGGACCTGGTTGGGCAGGTTCTGTTGATGTTCTTGCTTCCTACGAGGAGCCGTTGGGCAGCCCACACCTGTGGCTGGCTTGCAGGACGGTGATCATGCGGCCTCGAGATGGCCACTCCTGAAATGAAGCTGCAGCTACGATTGGACTTCAGGTTTGGCACTTGCTAAGGATCTGATGTCTGTGCTGTATTCTGATCCCAGGGCAAGCATAGGAAATCATCAGGACCTTTCGTTGGTTTTCAGGAGAAAATACCCTAACCATCTCTCTGCAATAGAGTTCTAAGCTCAGATTGAAAGACTGTCTAAAATAATTATTATTTTTAAAAAAAATTTTTTTAATGTTTATTTATTTTTGAGACAGAGAGAGACAGAGCATGAATGGGGGAGGGTCAGAGAGAGGGAGACACAGAATCTGAAACAGGCTCCAGGCTCCGAGCTGTCAGCACAGAGCCCGACGCGGGGCTCGAACTCACAGACCACGAGATCACGACCTGAGCCGAAGTCGGCCGCTTAACCGACTGAGCCACCCAGGCATCCCTAAAATAATTATTTTAACAAAAGCAGGTGGGAGGCTAGTCTTCTTACTGGCAAAATTCTTGTGGGGAAAGCTACGTGTGGATTTTAGTTAGTGATTTTGATAAAGCTGTTAATAAACAGCAAAATTGCACCTGCTGTCTTTGACCTGTTAACTGCTCTTCTCTTACAGGAGAAAGGGCCTGTGGTTCCGACTGAGGAAAATTCTTCTCTGTGTTCTGGGGTTGTATGTTGCCATTCCATTTCTCATCAAACTATGTCCTGGAATACAGGCCAAACTGATTTTCTTGAATTTTGGTAAGTACCACGTGCCCACTTTGCCTTTAATTTTAGTAAGGGTTCATTTGCATGATGATTTATATATTTGCATATCTACCACCCAGATCGAGAAATAGAAACATTTCTATTACCCAGAAAGTTCCCTGTGCCCCTTCCCGGTCACAGGCTGCTATAGTGACTGAATTACTCTCCAGGGCTGGTATCTGTGTACACAGGTGACTTCTGCATGGGCAGAGGTCTTTCTTTAGCTGAAGTGGGTGAAAGTGTTAACAATGTGGAGAGTCTTCTGAAGCTGTTGTGTTGGAGATGCTTTGCCCCTTGTGCAGTCTAGGAGGTTAACTGTCCTTGGAAAAGATGACCACTTAAAGATGACCACCTTAAAAAAATAATTAGGACTTTTTCTGGAAAAAAAAAAAAACAAAAATTAGCCTGACATGCTTTGGTTTCTATGGAATTATATGCTGACTTTATGGGTGCTGTAGTCTCCTTGAGTTAACTTGGATCTTGCGTGGTTTTTATTCATGCTGTGTATTTACTTTTGTGCAAGTGGGAGGAGAAAGGACCAGAAGTATCAAGTTTAGGAAACAGAAGGCAGAGGGCTCCCAAGTACATAATTGCTGGGAATAATCCTCTCCAGGAGCATCATTTTACACCTACAAGGTGAGGCTAGGAAGGAAGAGGTTGGGTCTGTGGGTGTTAGAATTTGAGGATAGAACTTGGTGCTTGGTACACAGCAGGTGCTCTGTAAGTGATGGCCTTCAGCTCAGGTGTAGGTGGCACAAACCAGTCAAGGCAGGCTCTGTGCGTGCTTTTAGCTATGTTGGTTTGCAAAGAGTGGGTTTAAACCGTGTGTGTTTGGGAGGAGAGGCTGAGAAGCTGGGGCTGATGTCGTGGGAGGAGGCAGCAGGGTTGCTGGTAGAGTGGAGGGAGGAGGAAGCTCATGAAGATGAGGAGGAGGACAGGCAGGAGGCGTTGAGATGGCTCTTGTGTGACTGTGGCCTGAGACAAGTTCAGAGAGTGGGGTGGCACTGGGGGCAGGTGTGTCAGGACTCCAGAACTCTCTTCTATAGTAGCTCTGCAGGTGCCTGGGCATACGAGTTCAGAGTTGTTAAGCCTACAATGGATTTAATCGCAGAAACTTGGAAGTCACTGGCTAAAAGGGCATTTCTGCTCTAAAGAGGAACAGTAGGAGGAGGAAGAGAAATAGTAAGGTCAATGTTTAATACTTTGTAAATCTAAAGTAAGTTTTTTACTTGGTATCTTAAAATAAGTGTAAAATACTTGTATGCCAAGAGGCATTTGATTTTTCTAACAAACTTAGCTGAGTTTCTAGGAATTTATCTTGTCTAAGTTTTTGCCAGTGTGAGAAACACAAACGTAAAAAGAACTAACAACATAGTAAAATCAAGGGAGCTTTGATTTTTCTGACTTTAACTCTTAAATGTCCACAGTTGGTCCAGCACAGAAGAGAGTTTGAGTTTACATGTAAACATGAAGTTATAGGGCTGCATATTCCCTGATGGCAGATCTTAGGATTGAATGACTTTTCCAACTCTGTAAGCCTCTGGGTGCTTTGGGCAGGTGCCTTTGCCACATGGTGGGGTCCCAGCAAATAATTTGAATTGAATTGATTTTCTTTAAATCAGTTATTTGGGCTGCTTTAGACACAGCCCACAAATGTTGCTTGGTTGGTGGAGCAGAACTTTGGGGTTCTCGTAGGCCAGTCCTCTGCACCTCCACAAGGAGATGCTGGTCTCTTACCCTTTCCTTCCACATGTCTGCTGCATGGTAGTGAGGTCACCTCCTCTGTGGGATTGTGGGGGTCTCGAGTGTAGCCCTGCAGTGTTTTGGAAGTTTCACCCCACGGTGCTGGAGGGCTAGCGTGTTGGAGTAGCACCTCCATTTTTGTCTCCTCGAAATGTGAATCATGATCCTGTGGATTTCAATTTGGACACTAAAGGAAGTCTAACAGTCTTTTGGGCCTCAGAACCTGATTAAAGAATATATATATATATTTTAATTTTTATTTTAGAGAGAGAGTGAGCATGTGAGTGGGGAGAGGGGCAGAGGGAGAGAGAGTGAATCTTAAGCAGCCTCCATGATCCGCACAGAGCCTTGACACAGAGCTCCATCCCATGACCCTGAGATCATGACCTGAGCCGAAATTAGAGTTGGACACTCAACTGACTGAGCCACCCAGGCACCTCAAGAATATATTCTTAACTTCACGCCAAATCTATCTGAAATCAAATTCATAAATCAGATAAATAAGCTTTAGAAAAAGCTTAGCTCCTATGGTTTCAGGCATTATTCTACTTTGAATATATTTCATAAGCAAAAAATATATGATCATTCCAAAAACAAAATTAACTGCAAAGCCCTGAATGGTAGTAAAAGAAGAAAAAGAAAATCATTCTGAGAAAATTGTTAACTTTGTTGCTTATATATTTCCTGCTGGTCTCTTTTGTCTGAGTCTCTACACATAAATATAAATATATGTGCTTTTCATACTCAGGTTCAAAAGTATGATTCCATCTCAGTGATGTTGGGTGATACCCAGTATTTGTGGTCTTGAAGTCTAGATAACTTTTTTGTTGTTAAACTGAAGTATAGTTGGCATATAGTATTACATTAGTTTCAGGTGTATAACACAGAGCTTCAACAATTATATGCATTCTCGGGGCTCCTCACAATAAGTGTAGTTACCATCTGTCAGTATACTAATTTGCTACAATATTATAGACTGTATTCCCTGTGCTGTACTTTTTATCTTCATGATATATGTATTTAACTAGAAGTTTGTACCTCTTCATCCCCTTCCCCTATTTTGCCCGTCTTCCCACCCCCTTCCCCTCTGGCAACCACCAGTTTGTTCTCTGTATTTGTGGGTCTGGTTTCAGTTTTTTTGTTTGTTTGTTCTTTTGTTTTGTAGATTCCATTTGTTTTATAGATTCCACGTGTAAGTGAAATCATATGGTATCTCTCTTTCTCTGATTTATTTCACTTAGCATATACCATCTGTGTTGTCTCAAAATGGCAAGATCTCATCCTTTTTTATGGCTGTGTAATGAAATCTAGCTATCTTCTCTGCAGTTCTTTTCCCCTCAGATCTAGAACTATCTCTTGGTGAAAGGAATGTTTCAGTTCAGAGGCCTGCACAGAACTGCTCCTCTGCACATTATCTTGGGCCTTTTTTTGGAAATAGGTTAGATATATAAATTATATATTTGTTTTTAAAGCAGAAGGCCAGCCAACTTGCTTTAACATTCTCTGGGACAATAATTCTTAAGCTTCCTCTTTTTCCTTCCTCTTAGCAGTCCCTGTTAACCTTGATAGCTGTCTTTCTTTTAAATTGTTTTTATTTGAGTGTAGTTGACACACAATGTTACATTAGTTTCAGGTATACAGCATAGTGACTGGATAAGTTTAAAAATTAGGCTGTGCTTACCATGAGGATATCATAAACATGATTACAGTATTATTGACTATTCCTTATGCTGTGCCTTTCATCCCTGTGACTAACTTACTGCAGAACTGGAATCCTGTACCTCCCACTCCCCTTCTCCTATTTTGCCCATCGTCCCCCCCCCTCCCTGCTCCCCCACCAACACTTCTCTCTGGCAACCATCAGTTTGTTCTCTGTGTTTGTAGGTCTGATTCTGCTTTTTGCTTGTTTATTCATTTCTTTTTGTTTTTGTTTTAGATTCCACATATGAATGAAATCATATGGTATTTGTCTTTCTCTGATTATTTCACTTGGCATAATACACTGTAGATCTATCCATGTTGTCACAATGGGAAACTATGGCCCTTTTTTTTTATGTCTGAGTAATAGTCAGGTGTGTGTGTATGTGTGTGTGTGTGCACGCACACACACGCTACATTGTCCTTATTCATTTGTCTATCCGTGGACACTTGAGCTGCTTCCATAATCTGGCAGTTGTAAATAATGCTGTAATAAACGTGGGGATGCATATATTTTTTTGAATTAATGGTTTTGTATTTTGGGGGTAAATATCCACACAGTATAATCATAGGATAGTTCTATTTTTAATTTTTTGGGGAACCTCCATACTATTTTCCTTTCTTACCCCTTTTCTTATTAGGGAAGCCCCTACAGCCCACATCATGTAGTTAAAATTTGATAAAACCCAGGGCCCTCTGGCCCTCCCCTTGTTAGCACCTTGTTAGCACTCTTCCAGTGCATCAGTGACTGGGATGAAAGGTAGCCCCAATATTTAAAATGTCAGGCAGTGAAAAATGTCCATTATGGCTAAGTAGCCATAGCCTCTCACCCTATCACATATTTTCCAGATGGTCTAAAGAAGGGATAATAGATGAGGTTTTCTGTTCATTTATGTACTCACTGGTTATTCACTGAGCACCATTTGTGCGGGATCATGAGCATTGGTAGGTGGTTGCTGGTAAGTGACGGTGTGGCCAGGGGGCAGATAATGCAAAATGGGAAGGAAGGGTTGAAGCAGCTGGTTGGGCCCTGCTGGCCTGGACACAGCGGCCTGTGTTTTGGGTTCCTGGGCTGTGCAGTTAAGCTGTATGTGAGGCCGAACTTACATACATAGCCATGAGGAGCTCAGTCATTGTTCCTGTCCCTGTCCCAGACTCCTCACTCCTGCCCCTGCCACGCACCTTGTGCACTGCCAATGGGCCCTGTGCTGTGTCCCTGACTCAACCCTATGGAAGAAGCAGGGTCTCTGAGGGTCATATGGCCAAGGGATGTGATCACACAGGAGGTCAAAGGGTCCTGGTACTCATTTGTTCCTGGACACCAGGAGTGAGGTGTGTTCTGGCCTGGGCAGATCCCACAACCCTCCTCCTTGCACCACTTGACCTGGCCCTTTGTGGAGTTTCTGCTCACTCAGACCAGTAGTTCCCAGTGGTTCCTCTGGCCACTTACTCTCTGGAGCTCTCTGACACCCCGGACTGACCAGGGACCTTCACTCCAGAGAGGTTTACAGGTGGCATTTGCTGGACTTGGTGCATTCACTGCCTCCTTTTTCATGGATATTTCTAAAACAGAAATAAAGGTGAACTGGAAGATAAGTTTTGGGGAATGAGGTCCTCCTGGAGTAGAATTTGGCTTCTCAGTTCCTAGATTTCTCAGGCCTGGAAGCTTTTGGGATTAGCTGCCAATCCTCATTAAACACTTTTCACAGGTAGGGGGTCCTCTCAGAGCACTGGGGAAGTTTGTAAGTGGCTTGGCCGCCTTCTCTTCCGACACAGAACCAGCCTGAGGCCTGAGAGCTGAGCCAGTGGAAGCCAAGTGCCCTCAGTCCTTGATGACACCCACTTTCTGCTTGGCATGGGAGGTGGAGGGTGGGTAATTCCAGCCTCAGGAGTGGAATTAAGACAGACTGGGTGTGGAATGGACAGTGGGCACCAGGTTCCGGTTTTCAGAGTTTTATTGAGGAAGTCATTTCACTTCACAGTTGTCAGATGATGAACTGGCCCAATAAGCTGCAGCCTTCAGTTTCCACAACATGGAACAAAGTCCCAGAATGGAGATTGCAGGAGTAGGTACCTGTGTCTGAAATAGCACAAGAAAGAGAGGTCCTTTCCAAGGGCCTTCTGGTAGGGAGGCTTCTCTGAGTCCCATTGCCAGAGTAAGATCTGAGCTCCAGAGCATGGCCACATTCATTCCTGGGGGCAGATGTAACAAATAACCACAAACTGGCTGGCTTAAAACAACAGAATTTTATTCTCTCCCAGTTCTAGAGCCTGGAAGCCTGAAATCAAGATGTTGCAGGCCCATGCTCCCTGAGACTCTGGGCACAGTCCTTCTGTGCCTCCTCCTAGCCTTTGGTGGTGGCTGGTAGTCCGTGGTATTCCTCGGCTTGTAGCTGCCTCTGTGGTCATGCGGCTGCCTCCTCCTGGTGTCTTTACACTGTCTTCCTCTGTCCTTGTCTGTGTCAGTGTCCCAATTTTCCTTTTTGATAAGGACACCACTTACACTGGATCAGGGTCCACCTCATGATCTCACTTTAGCTTAATTATCTCTGTAAAGACCCTATTTCCAAATAAAGTCGCATTCTGATGGGCTGGGGGTTGGGACTTCAGTGTATCTCTTTGGGGGGGCACTAATCAACCCCTAGAAAGGACATTAGGGCCAGTCTGTATCAGAGCCATTTCCCTTCTTCCTTCCCATCTGATTAGCCAAGAGTGTGGGCTGTGGAGTCAGGCTGCTTGGGTGCAAGTCTCAGTTCTGTGATATGTGAGCTGGTGACTTAACAAGAGCTGTAAAATGGAAGTGGTGGTATGCACATCACAGGAAGCACTACAGGAGGGTATGCGCAGTGCAAGGCTGGCATGGTGGGAACACCAGGAAGTGTGATGCTACCTCCTTTGATGGCCATTCTTCTTTTGAGAGAAAGGAATGATTAAAGTTGAAAAAATTTAGCCTGCTTCTTAGGGAAGAGATGGGTTAAGAAACTGGAGGTACAGGCAGCAGCCTTGGTGAGTGGATTTGTCTCCTTGCATGGTGTGAAATTCTCAGGGCATTTCTGGGGAAGGAGCTTGTGTGTACCCCCATGTCCTCCCGAGGGGGTATTTCATTTCTTCAGCAAATGTGTAGTGAGCTGCAGTGGGCATTTGAAGAAGTGAGAGCTAGATGTGCAGGTATGTGGCAGGAGAGCACTCAAGTTGTGAGGACAGCAAGTGCAAAGGCCCTGAGGTGGGAGATCAATGGTTGTGGCTCACAAATGGGATGATAACAGGAGATGAGCATGTTTGACTTTTGTACCATGTGGATATGTGCAGTTATGTGATGAAACTACTCTCTTCACCAAAGAAAACTGTACAGAGGTATGTGACTCCCTTATGCAAGGTGGGATTGGCTAATCAGTACCATCCTGCTCTTTGTTGCTACCCCTTTTGGGAGTTGCCATTTTATAAAGTAAGTTGCACCTTAAGGTTTTGGGTTTTTTTTAAGTGTTTCAATTTTTAACTAAATATATCTTTAAAAATTGTGTTCGCCACAAGAAGTAAAAGTACAACAGTATATAAAGGAAAAATTAAATATCCCCTATCTGCCCTGTGCATGTGCTCATGTGCACACACACACACTCTTCACTAACAGCCTGGCCTGTGTCTTCCTGTATTTCTTTACAAGTCACATGTGGGTGGTGGTGGTGTGATGTTGCTTGCTTGTCTTTACAATGGCAGTGTAGGACTGTGCAGTATACATGTCATCTCTCTCCTTCCCTGCTCTTCTACCTGTAGTTCGCGGACATTCCTCCAGGTCTTGACTGGTCTCCAGCTAAAGGCTCCCAGATTTTCCTTAGTGTGGGTGCCCCACAGAATCCTGTCCTCTTGGCAGGTGACCTATAAAATCTAGGGCTTCTGCTGTACAGTTCCACTCAGCGTCACTCAACTCTGGATGGACTCTGTGGATTCCCTGCGCCCATACCTTATCTTCCACTGGCCTGTCGGCATGAAGTGATGGATTTAGAAACTTTGGGACCCCACTTGACTGACTCATACCCACAATCACTTGGTCACCGAGTGCTGTGGCCCCAGCTCCAGAACACGCCATCTGCCTGTCACTTTTCCCACAGTCCCTTCCACCAGCACCCTGACTCCAGCCTTCAGTTGCGGCTTAGCCAGGCCTGGCTGGCCTCCCCATCTCCAGCCTCTCTCAGGGCCACAATGTCCCTGAGGCTCTTCGGGGATCTTGCGTTCCCTCACTTGTATCTTCTCACCTTGAACAACCATCAGAGGACCATCACTACTCAGACCTCATCCTTGCTGGAGGATGTGCAGGTGTGCTCGCAGTATTCCAGCACCCTCTCTCTCAGCTCTGCATCTGAGGCTGGAGGGCCCTGTGCACCTGGCATTCTTGCTTTGGAAAAGACTTTGCGCTTCTTAAGAGCTTTGCCTCTGCTGTATGTGTGTGCACGTGTGTGCGTGTGTGTCCATCTGCCCCCACTAATCCTGGTTTCCATCTCTTTGTCCCCCCACAGTGAGGGTTCCCTATTTCATTGACTTGAAAAAACCGCAGGATCAAGGTTTGAATCACACGTGTAATTACTACCTCCAGCCAGAGGAAGACGTGACCATTGGAGTCTGGTGAGTGCTGGGCAGTGTGGCCAATGTCGTCCAAGACGATTGTGCATCCATTTTTATCTTCACCCTCCTCTGTTTCCAAAGCAGAGATCTTGGCTAAATTTGATCCTAATGGATGGAACACGATGAGATGGCACCAAATTCTGTTCTGAGATTTTCAAATAGCGAAGGCTTTGTGAACCAGGCTGTTTGTTGCAGAGAACTTTATTTCCAGGGGGACAAAGGAGAGTATGAGTATGGAATCATGAGCACAGGTTCGAAATGCACCCTTTGTTCTCAGAGAAGGGAGCATCTAAACATTGGAGATAGCTGGATTTCTTTCATGTGCAGCACTCCCAGCAGTTGATAATGATGGTGTTTGCTATCTTCCTCATATTTACTTTTTTGAGCCACAAATTTAAATTGGATGTAAGCTCTGTGACTTCTCTGTGACTCCTTGGAATTTATTTTCATGTTTTTTTCGCTGTGGAAAAGTGGGTGTTTCTGAACAACTAAATTAAAATTGACCAATTTTCTGTGGTGTTTTCCTTTTTCTCTCAGAATCAGCTCAGCATCACTGCCCCTTTATGTGGCTGGGTTTCCCTTTCAGTAGCCATAATGTCTCTCTCTGCTGTCACAGAAAACTGCTGTGTATGTGAGATGCTTCTAAACAAAATGCTGTGGGTGGCTTCCCAGTGTGGGCTGTGGGGAAGTTCAGGCATTTCTAATGGTCCTGGGTAAAGAATATAAAATAGGAAGGGAGATTATTGTTCTAGGAGTTGATGCTGGCACTAGTCTTTTGTTATTGCTGGTTTAATTTAATCTTGCATTTGCTGACCAATGTGTATGCATGGGACACTTTGCTCTTCTGTCTTCAGTCAGAAGCTTGGCGTGTTTTGCTCAGAGCTCTTTGGTGAGGGAATTAGTCAGCCCTCCTGCTGGTTAGTGTGGTCTGTGCTTTGAGACACAGGGAGTTAGTGGGGACCTCTTCCTCAGGTAGGGCAGTTATATAGCAGGAGGGGTGTTTGTGGTGCTGATAGGCTGAAAGCTCTCACAGCAGTCACACAAGAAGGTTGTACTTAGTGACAACAATGGTGAGACCAAGGGTAGTGACAGCCAGGCTGTATGCTGCTGGGGCCCTGCTGCCTGCCCACGTCTGCACCCTGTGTTTTCATGAGGCCCTGTGTGGGCCCTCGGGTGGCAGTAGGCTTGTTCTCAGTTGCTTGTCTATGGGCATAAACTCTCTACCTGGCAGAGGGCAGGAGAGCCCTGGGAAAATAGGGTCCCTTCCCTCTGACTGTGACCTTCCCTGGCCTTTAGGAGCCTCCGGTTTGGAGTAGGCTGCTTCCCAGAAGTGAATCAGCTTCAAGCACCTTTATTTTTTGTATTTAATTTTGTTTTAGTTTGTTTATTTAGAGAGAGACAGACACAGCATGAGTGGAGGAGGGGCAGAGAGAGTGGGGGTAGAGAGAGAATCCCAAGCAGGCTCCATGCTGCCAGTGCAGAGTCCAATACAGGGCTCAAACTCATGGAACTGTGAGATCATGACCTGAGCCAAAACCAAGAGTCGGACACTTAACCAACTGAGCCATCCAGGTGTTCTCCAGCACCTTTAAAATGTGCCTTTCCATCCCATGGATTTGTAATTGCCAGAGAGTGATAATTATGGTCAGAATCACCCAAAATGCAAGCCTCTGGAACGAATGAAAGAAATGTTAGAAATTAAATACTAATACTTAAGAGCTAGAAAATTTAAAAAATGGCCATTTAATACTTTCAAACATTCTTGCTAATAAATGTATGTTTTACAGACCCTCCTCTGTGATTAACAGTATTTGTTGTGGACTGACTTCAGATTAACCGGAGCATCTCCCTGGAGGACAGTTCTGGCCAGAGAGACCGAGCCCACCTGCCTGGCCAGGTGTGGGATGAGTCAGGCTTATTGCCAGTTCATCCACACAGCATGTCAGCCTGCAGCATCTCCTCCTACAGAGATGGGTCTGCTCCCAGATGCCTTGTGAGCAGGCCCTTGAATGTGTTGTGCATTAGAAAGGGTGCTTTAAGGATGGCCAGGCTTCTAGTCCAGCTCATAAAGATCAGTGTTGCTGAATTAGCACCCATGATAGCATGAACTATCTTAAGTACGTTGTGAGTTAAATTGTGTACAGTTTAAAAATATAGGTATGTATGAACATTAAAAAAAATTTTTTTTAAGTATAGGTATGTATAAGAGAAAATGATGTTACTTGGCTAGTATTTATTAAGTGCTCATTCTGTGTAAGGCCCAGGTGAAGGCCTGGTGACTGAGCCAGAATAGATTGTACCTTACAGAACTCCAGTTCACACGCGAGAAACCCTACCTCATACTCGCCCCTGTCCCATGCAACTGCTACCAGAGGGAGCTTCTGTGGCCCAGAGGGGGCCCAGGTGCAAGTCAGGAAATCTGTCAGAAACCATCCCTGTAGCTTGAAGCTCTGTAGTTATTTCTCCTTGTGATGAGGGCAGTTTGTCTCTCCAGCCCTTCTGTCCTGTTCTCTGCTCAGTTGTGACTCTGTTCCTCCATCATTCTATCAACAATTGCCATCATTTGATTATGTCACTCTGCTCTGCTTCTGTTTCAGGCACACTGTCCCTGCCGTCTGGTGGAAGGACGCCCAAGGAAAGGACCAGATGTGGTATGAGGATGTCTTGGCTACCAGCCACCCTATCATCCTGTACCTGCACGGAAATGCAGGCACCAGGTGAGGAAGAGGAGCCCACGCAGTATGTCTTCTCTGATTGCTGACTCCTTTATGAGGTGGGAAGGTCCTGGCCCAGTTGGTTCTACTGATCCACTGCAGTGAGGGAGTGTGCAGACAGTGGGGCCATGGAGCATCCTGAGAACACAGGAAAAGGCAGTGTTTATGGAGTTTGGGGAAAAGGGGTCAAGGTGAAACTTTCATGAAGCAGTGTCCCTATAGGCTCAGAGCAAAGTGGGCTGTATGCATAATGGGCCCAGGTGCAGTTTCCTTGGGAACTCCTTTTTTTTTTTTAAGTTTATTTATTTATTTTGAGGGAGGGAGCACAAGCAGGGGAGGGGCAGAGAGAGAGAATCTCAAGCAGGCTCCACACCATCAGCACACAGCCTGACTTGGGGCTCGAGCCCATGAACCATGAAATCATGACCCAAGCCAAAACCAAGAATCAGATGCCTAATTAACTGAGCCACCCAGGCACCCTGGGAACTCCTGTGTTAAGCAGGTATGGGAAGCTGTGTCCAGAAACCCCTTATGTGAGCCTGGCACCTAGGTGGAGTGGAGGAAGCTGTGTCTCTGTCATAGTGACCCAGATTCTGGGCCAGAGTGGGTGTTTCCTTCTTCCTGATAGAATTTAAAGGGCAAAGTGAGGGCCTGTGATTTAGGAAATAAGTTTCTCTGAGTAAGGAACAGTGGTCCCTCAGAGGGGTCATTGTGACACTTTAGGACTGCAGCACCCCTGCGGAATGCTGTCTCCTGTTCATCAGCCACCCCTGTCATCCCACGGTGAGGGTCTGTCATCCCACTGTGAGGATCTGTTGTCCCAGGGGGTGCTCTGTCATCCCAGGGTGGGGGTCTGTCATCCCAGGGTAAGGATCTGTCATCCCAGTGTGAGGATCTGTCATGCCAGGGTGGAGTCTGTCATCCCAGGGTAAGGATCTGTCATCCCAGTGTGAGGATCTGTCATGCCAGGGTGGGGGTCTGTCATCCCAGGGTGGAGTCTGTCATCCTAGTGTGAGGGTCTGTCATCCCAGTGTGGGGTTGTGTCATCCCAGTGTGAGTGAGGATCTGTCGTCCCAGTGTGGGGGTCTGTCATCCCAGTGTGAGGATCTGTCATCCCTGTGTGGAAGTCTGTTGTCCTATATGAGGAGGGTCAGTCATCCCAGGGTAAGTATCTGTTGTCCAAGGGTGGGGATCTGTCTTCCCAGTATGAGAGTCTGTCATCCCACTGTGAGGGTCGCAGGCAGTCTGGCACTTTCTCACTGGCAGGCGTGCCCGTCTGCAGGCGAAGGCATACTTCCTTGCAAGGGGCAATGATTGCTGAGAGGTGGGGGTGACATCAAAGGAGGGGTGGCCAAAAGCAGAGGGAGGCCAGAGGCACCCCAGCTGGGTGTGCGCAGACAGGCTTGTCAGTGCTGTCACATCAGCTGTTGAGTGTGAGTTGTCTATCTCAGCTGTAAGTCAATGATGCCAGTGTGTCCTGCTGGGCCACTGCTGAGGCACTGTCTATACCAGGCAAAACCCTTTGCCCAGGTTTATCCCAGGTGCTTTTCAAGAGTGGCTTTAGTGATGTGTCCTTCAGATTAGCTGGGAGGGTCTGTCATCCCAGGGTGGGGGTCTGTTCCTTCTACCCATGTGGTTGACCTTACAGAAGAGTGTCTGGAAGAGCAGGGTGAGGAGGGAGGAGGTGCGTTTTCTGAACAAAGCAGTGCCTGAAAACCTCCAGGAGGGTCACTGTTGTTGCAGCTTCCTTAGGGTGTGTGAGAAAGAGCCAGCAGGAGCCGACAGGAGGGAGGGCCACAGCAGGGTCTGGGTGAGGGTCAGTGTGGCACCTTGGCTGGGGGGATGTCATTTTATAGGCAGAACCAACAAGGAGATCAATTCATGGGCCTTTCTGGAGGGGCAAGGAAAGCATGGTGGTGTTGGAGCAGAGGGGCTGCACAGTGGACACTGCAGGAAGTCCGGGAAGTGAAGCCTGCAAGGATGGTGTGTGAGCCTGGAGAGCAGAGTGTGTATCTGCAGAATCATGCATGCACTTGGCAGTTTACTTTCCTCTTTGTCTGGGACAAACTACAGTGGGTTTCTCTTCTGCTTTTCAAAGAGTAAGTGGTTACTAATAGCTCTGGTAGCATCTTTGTATAAATGAGGAAGTTCATAGTTTACTGGGAATAAGCTTCAGTTAAGCAATGCCAGTCGCATGGTAAAAAAGAGTAGCCTAAACTTCCGGTTTGAAGGAGCATTGAGACTTTGAAAGTGTTGCTGCCCCCATCCCTGTCTCCCCAGAGACTGCCTACATAGACCTGCTGGCCACCCCTTGGCCTAGCAGGATTGCAGTGGCCCTGGCTCCCTGGGGTCCAGTCCCTGGCTACTGCCTCACATTTTATCATGTGCTCAACCTCTTCTTTTTGTGCAAGGTAGGGAATTTGAACAATCTAGACAAAAGCCACCATGAATGCCTCCAAAGATAACTGAAAACATTTTACATTATTTCCTTCTGGTCCTGAAATTTATTCCCTTGTATTTCTGTGGCTTCATTGTATTGGTTTTCCTCCTTTGTCTCATCCTTGTCTCTCTCAGTGACAGTCCCTGCCCACACACACACACACACACACACGCACACATACACACCCAAAATGGCCAGAGTGCTCTTAGCTATAAAAAAGGAAAACCATTAAGAAGGCTAGACAGGGTGAGCCTGCCCATTGACACACTTTCCTTCCTGAGGCAGCCCCATCCCCACTTTGGTGTCTGTCCACAGTAACAGCTGACCAATAACTGGACAGAAAGTGTGAGAAGGGGTAGATAGTCCTCGGACAAAGAAGTGTAGACACACATAACAGTTCGGGTGCACAAAAGCCTGTTCAGCCTCAGTAATAAGTGTCCACTACACGCTAGTGTGTGAGTATGGGGCTAGGAGATGGGCCAGGGCCCCTCTGAAGATGGCTGGGCAGTAATAGTTAAGCTTATGATCACACACACCTTCTACCCAGCAGTTCTGTGTGTAGGAACATATTCCACACATGGATCACACGTCATGTTTGCAAAGGGATATCAGCACAGGCTGGACATGGCAGCAAAACTCAGGTTAACAGCAGATAGGAAAGAGCCAGAACAACTGCAAGATAAGGCAGAGGGGAACTGCAAATACTGCAAGTTGGCTGTGATTTACTGAGTGAAAAGTGAGAGACGGGGTGCCTGAGTGGCTTGGGTGGTTAAGTGTCCTGTTCTTGATTTTGGCTCAGGTCATGATCTTGTGGTCATGAGATTGAGCCCACGTTGGGCTATGCACTGAGCCTGGAGCCTGCTTGGGATTCTGTCTCTCTCTCTCTGACTCTCTCTCTCTCTCTCTCTCTCTCTCTCTCTTTCTTTCTCTCTTTCCCTCCCCGACTCATACTCTATGTTTAGAATAAATAAATAAGCATTTTTTTTTTTAAAAAGTGAGAGGCCGTGCTCGCTTCGGCAGCACATATACTAAAAAAGTGAGAGGCAGTAGAGTATGTGGCAGGTACCTATGGTAAAGAAGCACCTTCGTCTCTGCCTACGTGGTGGTCCCTGACACGGGGGACTTGAGGGAAGAGCTGGATCCTGGGCAGGAGTGAGGGGCTTACTGTGCATTCTTTTGTGTCTTCTGGATTTTGTATTGTACACATGTATTACCTAGTCAAAAATACAAGTATGGTAATAAATAAGAAATATCCCAAAAGTACTAAGGCTGTCCCTTGCTTGGCATGGTACTGTCAGAAATAAGCTTGGAGCCACTTAGGGTGCCCTGCAGAGGAGGTCACCTATCACCATTGACCCTCTTTGTATGTATTGAAGGAACAAGTCACTACAGACCCAGACACTCCAGTACTGACCCTGGGGCCTGCCTTTTTTAAAAGATGTGCTAACACCCATTCTTGTTTCCTTTTCCCTGATTCTTTAGAGGAGGTGACCACCGAGTGGAGCTTTACAAGGTAGGTGAGGATGGCACACAATTGTATGACAAACAGTGTGGTGACCACAGGCAGAGTGGGGTCCTCAGTATGATGACGGGTGGAGTGGGTCCACAGTGTGATGACAGATGGAGTGGGGTCCACAATGCGGATGATGAGCAGAGTGGGGTCCACAGTGTGATGACGGATGGAGTGGGGTCCTCAGTGTGATGATGGGCGGAGTGGGGTCCACAGTGTGACAATGGGCGGCATGGGGTCTGTAATGTGGATGATGGGCAGAGTGGGGTCCACAGTGTGATGAAGGGCGGAGTGGGGTCCACAAAGTGGATGATGGGTGGAGTGGGGTCCACGGTGTGATGACAGGCAGAGTAGGGGTCCACAGTGTGATGATGGGCAGAGTGGGGTCCATAGTGTGATGACGGGCAAAGTGGGGTCCACAGTGTGATGGACAGAGTGGGGTCCACTGTGTGACGATGGACAAGTGGGGTCCGCAGTGTGATGATGGGCAGAATGGGGTCCACAGTGTGGATGATGGGCAGAGTGGGGTCCTCAGTGTGATAATGGGAAGAATGGGGTCCACAATGTGGATGACGGGTGGAGTGGGGTCCACAGTGTGATGATGGGTGAAGTGGGGTCCACAGTGTGACGATGGGTGGAGTGGGGTCTGTAATGTGGATGATGGGTGGAGTGGGGTCCACAGTGTGATGATGGGCAGAGGGGGGTCCACAGTATGGATGACAGGCAGAGTGGGGTCCACAGTGTGATAATGGGAAGAATGGGGTCCACAATGTGGATGACGGGTGGAGTGGGGTCCACAGTGTGATGATGGGTGGAGTGGGGTCCACAGTGTGACGATGGGTGGAGTGGGGTCTGTAATGTGGATGACGGGTGGAGTGGGGTCCACAGTGTGGATGATGGGCAGAGTGGGGTTCACAGTGTGGATGACGGGCAGAGTGGGGTCCTCAATGTGATAATGGGAAGAATGGGGTCCACATTGTGGATGATGGGTGGAGTAGGGTCCACAGTGTGGATGATGGGCAGAGTGGGGTTCTCAGTGTGATAATGGGAAGAATGGGGTCCACATTGTGGATGATGGGTGGAGTAGGGTCCACAGTGTGATGACGGGCAAAGTGGGGTCCACAATGTGGATGATGGGCAGAGTGGGGTTCTCAGTGTGATGACGGGCAGTGGGGTACTCAGTGTAAAACAAGCAAAGCAAAATACAAAGTGTGTATGATGTGCAGAGTGGTGTCCATATGGTATAGGAAGGAGAGAACATCACCTAAATGTTTCCCACTGCTCTTCCCAGGAGACATGAACACAAGTGAGTCCCTCCAGTACTTGTGAGAGTTGATCTGCATTGGCCTTTCCAACACTGCCTTCACGGAAGCCATTACCATGGAGTGCTTCCCTATAATGCTGCCTCTAGGGAGAGCTTCCAAAAGCAGAATGAATGAACTTTGGGAATCAGATGCCAGATATTGACAATTATATTAAAGGCATTTGAAATTGTTAAATGCTGTGTTTCTCCTATAAAACAAGTACTACTGAGAGCAGAAGTGGAGCCACACTTCTGCCAAGTTGCAGGGTCAGGAGCTCTGCCACATGGAAATCTCACCTCTGCAGGAGGTGCACCAAGGAGGAGGCCCACAGCCGACCTGGGGGAGGTGACAGTGTGTCTCCTAGGCAGGCTTTTAGACCCTCACTTCTGCCTGCTTGTCTTCTTCAGAAGCTTGAGTCTCAGAGCCTGAAACGTATAGTTGACTCCAGAGTGCCAGGGCCTCACCGCGCCATCTCCCACGTCCTCTCCTCACATGGGTGGATGTCTGCATTGGCTAACCCAGCAAAGAGGGACAGATGCAGATGTGTGGGAATATCTGTATCATGTGGGCACTGCTCTGTCCCTCATACACCGAGGACAGGGGCTGCTATGGGCTCTTGGTGGGTTTGTTTCCTCGAGTGAATTGGATCAAGTCAGAGAGGGGGTGTGCTTGCAGAGCTGTGGTCCCCAGTTGAGGTTTGTATTCACAGAAAGACTTCCTACCTGGAGCAGGTGTGACCCTGGAGGTGCAGGCTAGGCAGGCAGCGTGGAGCTGGAAGGAAGTGCTGTAGGCCGCCCTGGGGCAGCCTAAGGAGAAAGGAGCACACCGCCTTGGGTGATTTGGGGGAAGTTTGTGCCTGGCAGCTTTCACTTGGCTCTGGGCACACTCCAGGAGGGCTCAGGCAAGGGCTGTGAATAGTTATCTAATGCAAGAGATCATACAGTCTGGAGGGATTTTGTTCTTATAACAGAAAAATTCAACAGAAACTTAAAGTCTGAGAAATGCTAGGTTGCAGTCAGAATCCCAGATGCAGTCTCTGCACCATAGAGGCCCTGCCCCTGGGTCTCTGGTCTCTGGGTGTCTGCCCTGTGAGCCCATGTGAATGTGGAGGTACTCTAGCAGTCTCACCTGTGGGAGAGCCATTCTTCCTATATTCCTGAGGCAGAGGGCACACCCGTGTCCTGTAGCAGCAGTTGACATCTGGGTTTTATAATGGGGAATGGGGCAGCATGGTACCAATCTTTATTAAGCTCCCATTGTGTGCAGGGCCCTAAGACTGAATTAGACTGGGTTTAGTCGGAGGCAAGTTGCCCTCGATCCAGGATGCATGGATTTGTTGCCCAGATATTTATTTTTCACTTTACAGGTGCTGAGTTCCCTTGGTTACCACGTGGTCACCTTTGACTACAGAGGTGAGTTCTTTTGCAAGTGTGTGTCTGGGCCCTCCCAGTGCTCACTTCAGGGTCTGCTGTGCAGGCATCACCCTGAGAGGCTTAAACAGTGCTAGCAGCTTGTGGTGCCCCAACCTGTGGTGATGACAAATGTGGAAAGGTGGTGGAGGGACCGTGTGTGTCCTTCACACAGATGCAGGGCATCCTTCCTGAAGTGGAGGCTCTGGTGCCTGGAACCCCAGCATATATCCTCTGTCAGCAGCATTTTCAATGTAGAAAATACTGTCTTTTTTCTTCTTTATTGGATTCAGAACCCCCCAAAGCTGGTCAGCAGACACACTTTATAGGCAGGAGAGCTTGTCTTGCTGAAGTTCTGAAAGCAGGAAAAAGAACTCTTAGGAGAAGGTAGATTCTTCTTCTTGCCCCTTAATATATTTTCTTTCTTGAATGAATCAGGGGGATTGCCCCTGAAGAGATTGAAAACCCACAGTTTGATGTGTGCACCTTAATGAGCCAGGAAAATACTTTGTGTTGACTGGGAGAAGTATAGGCCTCCTGTAGTCTCAACAGCAGAGGTCAGAAGTCAAAGGGCTGCTTGGCCAGCTTAGCCTGATCTTGTGGGGTTGGGCAGCGGTGTCGATACCCTCATGGCAAGGATATGGGGGTTGTGTTAGTTTCTTCTTGCTTCTGTAAAAAATTACCACAAACTTGATGTCTTGAAACAGCACAGAGTTATTATCTTGCAGTTCTGCAGGTCAAAAGTACAAAATCTTTAGCCACTGGGCTGAATACCAGGTGTTGGCAAGGCCGGTCCCTTTAGGAGGTTCTGGGAGAATCTGATTCCTTGCCTTTTCCAGTTTCTCAAAGCTGTCCTTGTTCTTTGACTCATGGCCTCTTGGGTCTGGTCACTCTGACCCTGTCTTTTGTCTTTCTCTCTCACTTGTTATATAGACCCTGGTGATTACTTTGTACCCATGTGGGTGAGCTGATAATTGCCCATCAGTTCACTGATCAGTGGCCTGAATTCTTTCTGCATCCTCAGTCCCCCTGCTTGCCCACATAATTTAACATATTCATAGGCTCCAGGGATGAGGACAGAGACTTCTGTGGGGGCTGTTATTCTGCCTAAAACAGGGATGATTCTTTCACAGAAGAATGTTCCATCATGATGAAAATTCTGGGCTGGGAAAAACTGCAGATAAAGGATCTGGAAAGTAGTTCACCCACTTATCCTTTTCTCCATGCTAAAAAGGGTTTTCTGTTCTTGCTGAGTGCTGGAGAACTGAGGGTGATGAGAAGGGGTGGCCTTCGTCCTTGTTCATCTCCCTGTGTTTCTACCAGGAAGTGAAATCCCTCATAGCACTTCTTCTTTCCAGTTCTCACTGAGTTTCTGCATTTCTAAGCCCACCCTCTGACTGTGTCTCCCTATCCTGGTCTCTGTCTGTGTCTCCACATTTCCCTGTCCTTGGGTCCCATCCTCCCATCCATGCCCTAAGCCTCTCAGTCTGGCATTATCTCCTGCATAGTCCTTTCCCTAATCTGGCATTTGGGATGCCCAGGGGAGGTGGCATGTACACACGAACTGTGGGTTTTGCTTATGCAGCAGAACTGGCTTTTTCTGAGCCTTGTGGTGCTTTCAGATCATTTGATGATGACTCACTGCTGAGTTGCTGGAAATGACAGTGGCACTTGCCCTTTCCAAGAGCCCAGGGGGAGGGCCCTGGGGGAAGATACAGTCTGGGGGCACAGATGGTTAGCTTTCTTCTGCTATGCTAAGAGCCCCTTCCCATTCTGGGTCAGAGTTGCCTTGAGCCTGGAATCCATCCCTCTCCCTCACGCCCTCGTCTGGCTTCCCACATCTGTCTTTAGCTAGGCTATAGGGCCAAACTGGGCCCAGGGACCCCCTGGGACGCTCTGTCCTACAGAGGCTCCTGGGTGGGCTGGGGTCTCACTGACCTTTCATCTTGGGCCAGCCACCAGCAAGCCCTGAGCATTGGGGAGGTTGCTGTCCTTTTTGCTCGCAGGAATCTGTGTCAGACTGCCCCCATCTACAATTGTTCATCTGGACTAGGATGAGAGTGTGTGGATGGCTGTTTGGGTTCAGGGGTTGTAACTGGGGTTGTGAGGAAGTGGGAGAAGTAGGAGCAGGCTTGTCCAGACACCCTGCACATGGGGCTATAGTTTGTGGTAGCAGAGACTTCCATTGCCCCAGACTGCCCTGGGCTGCCTGTTGAGAAAGAAAGGGATGAGCCTGCTCCTCAAGAGTTTCCACGAGCTGGGTTTAACTTCCTCCACTTGCTGCTCCTCTCCATCCAGGGTGGGGAGACTCAGTAGGAACGCCATCAGAGCGAGGCATGACGTATGACGCACTCCATGTTTTTGACTGGATCAAAGCAAGAAGTGGAGACAACCCTGTATATATTTGGGGTCATTCCCTAGGCACTGGGTGAGTTTGCAGCATGATAGAGCCTTGGGGGAACAGGTTTTCACAGGGCAACTTACTACCTGATCTCTCAAAGAGTGCCCTAGTGGCTTCTGGATCCGATGACACCCTTAGTCCCAGCAAGCCTTGTCCCTCATTCCCATGGTAGGGGTAGGGGATCAAGCACCACAGAAGACCATGAAGAGTTTGAGCTACTTTAACTCCTCAACCCAAGAAGTGACTTGAGACACACATGGGCAGTCGTGGGGTGGCCATCTCCCTCTGCAGGAAGGATGGGCACACTTGCCGTAAAAATATGCCTCAGGGAGAGGTCTTCAGAGCAGAACGGGACAGGGCTGGAGTCCTGGATGCACTTGAGCTCTGCATCTCCTGGCTTTGGAGGGCAGGTGCTGGCTGGCAAGCCTGAGTGCCAGGGCTTTGATGGCATTTTGATGGCATGCATTTAGCCTGTATTTGGCTTAGCAGAGAACTTTGGGGAGGCAGCAGTGGGTGCTTTCCTTCCTACATCTGCCAAGACGAGAAGCAGTTTAATATTCCATTTGGGGCCGCCTGAACTGCTTCTGCTGATGTAAGGTCCAGAGTGTTTCTAAAAGGAGCACTGTGCTCAAGGCCCAGAGTCCCAAGACCTTCAGCAGCTGTCCCTTTTCCAACAGCCTTTCCTTTGGGTGCAGTGGCTGTGGCCCCCTTGTCCCCTTGCTTCTCACCTCAGACAGTGTGCTGCAGTTGGGTGGGTTCTATGGGCTGGGAAGTGCCGGGGAGAGTGAACCATGTGCCTGCAGAGAGGAGCCTGGGCAGAGTGAGGAGCAGGCAGTCCTGCCGTGGCTGTCTGCATGGGACAGCAAGAGCCCTGGGGGCTCTCATCGCCATCCTTGTCAGAGGGTTTGGCTGATGTCAGGGGCAGCAGGGCCTACCACAGTCCTGGGGCATCTTTGTCCACACCCTCCCCCACCCCTGGAGCCCCACCAACCACTTCACAGATCCTACCTCTTCTCTGGCCACTTTCAAGACTAGAACAGTCTTGAAAACAATTTTTCCTTTAAACAGTCCTTTAAAACAATTTTTGTCATCATACAACTGAACTGTTTCTTCCTCCCTTCTCAGAGTGGCAACAAACCTGGTGCGGCGCCTGTGTGAGCGAGGTAGGGGCTTGTGTGTCAATGCGAGTCCTGGTTGTGTGGGCACAGCCTCCTCCTGGTCTTGGGGCCTGGGCAGGGCAGGCAGCGTGTTTGAGAGGTGGGTGCTGGGACGAGCGGCACAGCAATAGCGTTTGGTGTCTTCTCGGAGTCCTGTGGGCTGGGCGTTGAGGCTGGGGTCTGGGCAGACCCTCAGCTGAACCAGACCTGCCTTCCCCATGGATTCTCAAGTAGCTGGCAGAGTCTCCTCAGGGGTTGGGCTCCTGATACACAGTTCTAGGAGGTGTGGTTTGGGGAGCGAATCATGGTCATCCAAGTGTCCCCTGTGTGGGCCCCTTGCATGGGCATTTCCCGAGCACCAACGATGCAGGCTGGCTGGGCGGGCACCTGGGGTCCATGGTCCAGTCCCTCCCATAGTTCCCCCATGGGGGCTTCTTGCCCACCTCAGAGCTCCCTATTTGTTTTATTTATCTAGAGACGCCTCCCGATGCTCTTATATTGGAATCTCCATTCACTAATATCCGTGAAGAAGCTAAGAGCCATCCGTTCTCAGTGGCAAGTACAAATATTATTAAAAATTGGCCTAGTTTCATTATTAAAATAATTACTATAAAGGAAACTTTTATGTAAATAAGTATAAAGTGAAAATAATGATAAAATATGATTTAAATATTCTAATGAATATAGATTTTATTAAAAATTAATCCTTGTTTAGTTTGGGGCACTGGCCTGACTACAGAGCTGTCCGGGAATGTTAAAACTCTATGGCCAGGGAGAAGGATGGGTTTACAGCTGGGTCATCTAAGGGCAGCAGGACCCCGAAGGAGGCCTTGTTTCTGTGGCATGGTTTGCCTACCCGGCATCTTTGCCCCATGGGGTCCAGCCCGGGCTGGTAGCTGCTATCCTGGCTGCTTCCCCAGACATGGAGCTGGTGGGTGCACCTGCTCTCTGTCCACATGGATGGTGCTCAGCAAGCTGCCAGGCTCTCCCAGTCGTGTCTCCAGGTGATGCCCCAGGTAAACCCTACTGGGGATTCCAGAGTGAATCAGGCCCTCCTTACCTGTCAGGACCAAGGCCTTGGATCCTTTGGGGCTTCTCTGTGTCCTCTTCTGTCCCACTGCTTCTTGGCTTACCATGTGTTCTGGGGGGGGGTTGGAGGGGGTGGCTTACCACCTGACCTCATGCTGCTCTGTTGCAGACCAGAGGAGTCCTTTATATAGTCTTACTTCTTTGATGTTGCTTACGCCCAAGTTACATGAATCCCTGTTTTCCCAGGGATGGAGGCCCTGATGTCTGTGGGAAGTATGGTCTCTGAGCCAGTCCCAACTGCTGGTCTGAGGTGTGGGAGCCCATTTTGTGGGCAACCCCACTATGGCCAGTCCAGGGGCCCTTCTAGAAGGGAGTCTGTGGTCCAGGGACAAGGGTGGCAGGGCACCCCAGCACAGCTTTGGTGGGGCAACAGGTCAGCCAGCTCAGAAGCAGAGGAGACCCCTGGGCACTCAACACCCTTGACTTCTCCATGGCTGTTTTAATTGATGCTTCTGCACGTTGTTTCCATGTCGCCTTCAGATATATCGATACTTCCCTGGGTTTGACTGGTTTTTCCTCGACCCCATTACAAGCAGTGGAATTAAATTTGCTAATGATGAAAAGTGAGTACTGTGGTAGAAAACCTCATTTTTGAATTTAGAAAAGCACCCCCAGGACTAGTCACTTTAATTAAATAGGATGGAATTCTGAATACTGGGGGTTCTTCTCTAACCATTTGACCTTCATAAAGGGCAGGTCAGGCTGACAGCTGCAACTTAGAGAAAGGGGATTTGAAGACTATGGCTTTAAAGCAATAGAAAGACAACATGCCCACATAGTTGTTTTATTTGTGAATAGTCCGCCAAAACCAGAACTTCTGACAGGTTCTAAAGCAGTAATAGTAACTGTTACTCAAAAAATGACTGCCTCACCCGTTTGATTTATGTTTGGTTATAGAAAGATGTTACAAAGTTCATTATTAAAAATATTTCTAAGGGTAGGGTGCCTGGGTGGCTCAGTCGGTTAAGCGTCTGACTTCAGCTCATGTCATGATCTCATGGTTTGTGGGTTTGAGCCCCATGTCGGTCTCTGTTGCTGACAGCTCAGAGTCTGGAGCCTGCTTCAGATTCTGTATCTTCCTCTCTCTCTGCTCCTCCCCCACTCACACTCTGTTGGTCTTTCTCTCGCTCTCTCTCTCACTCTGTCTCCCTCTCTCTCAAAAATAAATAAAAAACATTAAAAAAAAAATGTTTCTGAGGGTACCTGGGTGGCTCAGTGAGTTAAACATTCTTGGTTTCGGCTCAGGTCATAACCTCACGGTTAGTGAGATCAAGCCCCAAGTGGGGCTCTGTGCTGATAGCATGGAGCCTTCTTGGGATTCTCTCTCTCTTCCTCTCTCTGCCCCTTCCCTGCTTGCACTCTCTCTGTCTCTCTCTCAAAATAGTGAATAAACTTAAAAAAAATAAGAAAGAATACTTGATTGGGGCGCCTGGGTGGCTCAGTCGGTTAAGCGGCCGACTTCGGCTCAGGTCATGATCTTGTGGTCCGTGAGTTCAAGCCCCGCGTCGGGCTCTGTGCTGACAGCTCGGAGCCTGGAGCCTGCTTCCGATTCTGTGTCTCCCTCTCTCTGACTCTCCCCCGTTCATGCTCTGTCTCTCTCTGTCTCAAAAATAAATAAACGTTAAAAAAAAAATTAAAAAGAGAAAGAATACTTGATTAAAAAAAATTTCTGTTAGGTCAACCAACAGTTAAAAATTCTAGTTAAGGATTCTTTCTTTGAACAATGTTCAGATTCTGTTGACGTTGTCTTTGTGATATCTTTATTTCATGGGTTTTAATCTCTTCAAAAAAAATTAAAAGGAAAGGATAAAAATTCTTATCTAAATGTTCAGTTAGCATTTAAAGTCTACACTTTGAAACAGAATGTGAAAAAATGGAATATTTTTCCCCTTAATTATGTGTTTTGGTTCTAAAAATAGAACAAACTAAAATTTGAGCAAACATAACCCCAAACCTGCTGGTTTGTAAATATTATTGTTTAGGAACTTAAAGAAGAGTTATCTGAATAAGCAAGATTGCTTCTAAAACCACAACAACAAGCACCACAGTGAGTGTTGGGTCCAGCTCCCAGCTGAGCATTAGGGGGCCAGCACTACTTCACCCACTGGAAGTCAGGAGCCCCCACTTGGGCAGCTTGGTTGCCAAATACTTGCTAAGGTGACAGCATAGGAACTAGGCCTTTCCCAGAGTGGGCAGAGGTTAGGACATACTACTTATTGGGGAAATTCTGCAAAGATGAGCCATTCCACTATCACAGTGTGACCCGCACACCAGAAATGTTCCTCCCTGGAAGCAGAACAGGGGGAGAGTGGGCATACGGGTGTGCCACTAGCAGAAGCGCAGACTTGCTGTCTGGGCTCGGCATTGGTGGGGCGTCAGGCCTCCTGGCCCAGGTCCTGCCAGGTGGCAGGCTTGCCCAGTGCTGCCCTCATGGAGCCCCCAGATCAGAATGCAACCACCAGGACCAGGTGGGTGCCATATCTACCAGCTCACCTGAGAGCTTAGTGAGGGGCCGCCAAGAGACTCCGGGGCCTATCCAGTCCCACAGCCCATCCATTATGTGGTTTATTGGAGGGTTTGAATTATGTGAACCTATTGAAAATGTTAATTTATTTGTAAACATTCAGGAGTACCTTAAATGTCCTTTTCAACAAAGACAAGTTAGAGGTTATGGACTTTTGTACCAACATATTGCTAGTAACATTCATTTGCAATAAATTTCCTGGACCACCTAAGTTATTTGGTATGTAAATACTGTTTTGTAAGTTGTTTAAGAAAGAGAGTGTGTGTGTTCATGTGCAAGTGGGGAGGTGGGGAGAGGATCTTAAGTAGGCTTCTGAGACCCTGAGATCATGACCTCAGCCAAAATCAAGAGTAGACACTCAACTGACCGAGCCACCCAGGTGTCCCTGTTTTGTAACTTTTTTTTTTTTTTTTTTAAATGTGTGACATTTTTTTTTTTTTAATTTTTTTTTTCAACGTTTATTTATTTTTGGGACAGAGAGAGACAGAGCATGAACAGGGGAGGGGCAGAGAGAGAGGGAGACACAGAATCGGAAACAGGCTCCAGGCTCTGAGCCATCCGCCCAGAGCCCGACGCGGGGCTCGAACTCACGGACCGCGAGATCGTGACCTGGCTGAAGTCGGACGCTTAACCGACTGCGCCACCCAGGCGCCCCGTGTTTTGTAACTTTTTTTTTTTTTTTCAACGTTTATTTATTTTTGCGACAGAGAGAGACAGAGCATGAACGGGGGAGGGGCAGAGAGAGAGGGAGACACAGAATCGGAAACAGGCTCCAGGCTCTGAGCCATCAGCCCAGAGCCCGACGCGGGGCTCGAACTCACGGACCGCGAGATCGTGACCTGAATGAAGTCGGACGCCTAACCGACTGCGCCACCCAGGCGCCCCCCGTGTTTTGTAACTTTTAAAGAATATGTCTAGTGGCAAAAATAATTATTTTCAATTTTCAGAAAATACACAGGGAGGGGCCAGATTTGGTGAGTGAATCCATCTCTAGACTTGACTGAATAGATGTTGGTAGAGATATATGAGAAATCAACTTAGTTCTCTAGTGAAAAGCCCAGCAGAATTGTAGCTGTTGAACCACAGGCAGGGCTAGAGACTCCCAGGGTCCTGGTCTAGTGCTTTCTCCTCCCACAGTGTGAAGCACATCTCCTGCTCCCTGCTCATCCTGCATGCTGAGGACGACCCAGTTGTGCCCTTCCAGCTTGGCAGAAAGGTGGGTGTCAGGTGCTACCCCCGGTGTGGGCAGGCATCTAGCAGGCTCCCATTTGGGCCAGCTGGGCCTAGGCAGACGTGGAGGGAGTCCTGCTGCTGGCAGGTGCCCCTTGTGAGGAAGAGAACAGCAGGGGAGGTCAGCAGGATTGGGGTGGAGGCCAACAGTTGATGCCTTATCAGCAAAGGTAAGTTTGAGGGTGTGAACGTCTTTACCAGCACATTTGGTGATGGCCAGAGGAGACCTGAGAAGTAAGCAGATGGCTCCCGGTCCCTGTGCAGAGGTCTTGGGGTGACAGGGACTTCACTACCTGGTATTCAGCAGGAGGACTCACTCGTTGTTGGCTGGAGGGAAAGAACTCTCAAGGAGGAGGATGTGGCCCCACCTTGGCTCCAACATGGGGGTCTCAGTCAGTAGACTTCATACAGACCTCTTGTCTGTTCTCTTGTTTTTGGGATTGGACTGATGACAGAAATGCCATGCTGTTGTGGGGCCTCCATGTTTGCTTTTGCTGAGTTTGCTTTGCTTTACACTAGATGTGTAAGTGAGAGTGCTATGGGAGAGAGCACCACCTGGCATGGTGATGGTGAGGGACAGGGGCAGCCTAGAGGGAGTGAGGCCCGGGTGCCAGCAAGTTCCAGCAGGGCCAGGTCCCCTCCCTTCAGAGAGTGCAGGCACACAGGACTGCCCAGCAGCAGATACCCAGACCCACAGAGCTGAGCAGTCTCCAGGGTGGGAGGGATTGTGAGCCAACCTGCTGACTGACCTTGACCCCGGCACACAGTGAAGTCTGAGGTGGATGCCCAGCATCCTCCACCAGTGGGACTTCTCCGGGCACTCTGGCCAGCATACCATTGCACAGCAGGCAGCTCTTCCCATAATGTGGGCTCAATCCGCCTTGCTGCCCCCTGAGGAAAGGCCATCTGGGAGATAGGCATGAGGACAGAGGGTCTCAAACGTCAGGCCGAGAGCCGAGGCTGGGCTGGGCTCCTGCTAGCACCCCTTTCCCCGGGCCAGGCCGTGCAGGCTGCAGCAGTGCTATTTGCTGGGAGCTTGGGTTGCTCTTTGGAGGCAGCAGCCACTCACTGGTCTCTATAGTGGGGAGACCACCAGGCAGGTTGCCCACAGGGCTGCCATCTGTGGGTGCTGACCCATCTCTTCCTCATCCCAGCTCTACAACATCGCTGCTCCATCTCGAAGCTTCCGAGACTTCAAAGTTCAGTTTATTCCCTTTCACTCAGACCTCGGCTACAGGCACAAGTATATCTACAAGAGCCCTGAGCTCCCGCGGATACTGAGGTGAGGAATTCTCCCCTCACCAGGAACTCGCCTGGGTGGTGACGGCTCAGGCCAGGCATGCAGCAGCCATAGCCTCTAAAGCTGCCTCAGTGGGGCCAGGAGTCACTGTGATTCAAGAGCCTTTCATTTCCATGGAGAGGGGTTGAGTGTTTATCACCCCTCCCTTCTGGACCATTCCCATGATCAGACAGGGCAGTGATTTCCCTGTGGTATGGGCTGTGCGGCCTGCATGGACACCATGCTCAGGGGAGCATCCAGCATGTAGACATGCACCCCAGCCACTGCAGGTCAGGCCTCAGTCCCTTCCCACATACCCATCAGGTCCTGCCCCTGTGCACACAGCACTTGGGAGACTCTGGGCTAGCTCTCAAAAGCTTATTTGTCCCCAGCTGCTTCTTGAAGGGAGGCTGTGCTCCTGGCTGCGTCATGATGGCCACTGTCCAGGGCCAGGACATGGGCTTTGGCCATGGGCAACCGTCTTGTGCCTGGGTGCAGAGCCCAAGCCTGAAGGGCAAGGCGGTGGCAAAGGGCAGTGTGGACTGGACACAGCCTGGCCCCACCCAGGAGCCCAGGCTTTTGTGCTGGGACCTATTCCATCACTCAGGCAGGTGCTGCCAAGCCTCCCTGCCTCCCACCTAAGGTGCAGGCAGCCTTCCACTTCCCGGCCCAGGTGCAAATTCACCTTCTTGGGGCAGCTGAGCATGGAAGTATTTGAATCAGCCATCTTGAATTTTATCCCATCACACTTCAGCTCTCTTGTGGCTGCCTTGGCAGGTCCAGAGGCAAAGCTGCATTTCTTTAGCAGTTTGCCATTTCCTGCATCATGGACCTGGGTTGCCGAGATGGGACTGTGAGCTGAGTGTGTGGGTTTGCTCTAGAGTTGTCATTTTCCCCAGCATAAAAGGAATATGATGCAGAAAATTTAGCTCAGAGTATAGCTCAGAGTTTAGAACAAAGAATAGTAGCCTGTTACCAGGTCTTCATCCTACAGGGTTGGGATTTGACCAAGCCAATGCCATTGGTGACCTGTTTGTTTAACTCGGGCTTTCTGAGTAGGGGTGGTCCTCCAGGCTCCTTCTCAGGTGGGCCCTTTGAGGATCATAGGGGGCAGGACCTCTGGTGTGGGCTCAGGGTTTGGCTGATGGTTGTCCTCACCTGGTCTAGGGAATTCCTGGGGAAGTCAGAACCTGGGCGCCAGCACTGAGTCTTGCTGCCTAAAGGAGCATGAAGACCTCTGCCCTCCTCTCCTTCGCTCTGGCAGCCTGGCACTCTGGAGCCCAGGGGGTGCCAGCATCTTCGATGCCCCTGGAGAGCGGACTCGGATGCCAGCTGGGGCAGGCAGAGGAGGCCCCGGCAGACCTGAGGCACCTGCCCCAGATGGCTGGGAGCACGGATCCTTGTGGAAAACACAGATTGCAGGCATGTGATCCCCTCTCCCTCTTGTTGCCACTTAACCTGAGCTCTTGTTGGGAAGAGAGTGAAAGAGCAGGCCAGCCTCCAGCTGGTTGATCCCACACTTCCTGAGCTGGGCATGGGGAGCCAAGTGCAGGAAGCATGGGGTATTGGGACCACGCTGAGCTTTCCAGCACCATTGGTGAGATTATGGGGAGATGGATTCATCTGTCCCTTCCTGGCACACACAGAATGGACTCTAATGGTTTGACTGGCCCCTCCCACCTGGAACACCCTGCTTGCCTACATAGGCCATCCCTCCCTCTTTGGGCGGGCCCCACCTCTCAGAGCGGGGGAGGTGCCCATGACCTGCACTTCCTCTGCTTTCTGCCCACCTGTCTGCCTAACCTGGCCTTAGACTGAGCATTTATTTAAGAATAAAATCGTGGTGGTGGTCTGTTTGTTGTGTTCTCAGTGATGTTTCCAGCTGGCCCCAGGCTATGCTGAGAGCCAGCCACATGGGAGGAGGTGCAGCTCTATAAGGCTAGGGACCCTGGGCATTCCTTTTCTCCCTTCTTCCAGATGTGGATAGAGGTCAACTCAAGGAGTGGTGTTGTCTCAGGGAAAGGTGTATTCATGGGGTCACTGTTTCTCCAGATGAGTTAGATGGCATAAAATTTAGGCTCTCTTCAACCTCACACTTAGCAAGCTTGCTGGATGTTGGTATTGATCAGCAGGCTCTTGGGTTTCACCCACAGACCCCAAGCGAGCCCCTGGTAGGGGTCCATGAAAGAACTTGGGGTCCTGGAGTGCAGGGTTTCTAGTTCTGGCCCATGAGCACCACCTCAATTATTCACTGGGGGTGGCTCTTTTGGTATTCAGCTTTTTTGCCAAACCAGTCTCCCCTGCAGTTCTGCTGCCTCCACCTGGCACCCTCTAAAAATCCTGCTTTTCACCACTGGGTGCTGGTAAAGGGCCAGATTCTTACGTCTGGGCTCAGTAACCTGGGAATGAGAAGGTTCATGGCTTAAGAAGAAAGAAGGTTTCAAGCTGCCCCCACAGGGGACTGTCCTACCCCTGCTGTGCAAGTACAGAGGTGTGACCCAGACCAGAGGATGTAAACCCACCAGGGACCCGATTCTTCTGATGGTGGGACTTTCTCCTAGGTCCTAAGGCTCTGGGACTGTCTAGTCTTGGCAGCTGAAAAATTCCCTGGGGGGTATGGAGGGCCTTGTTCACCAGTCTACCTGTTCTTCAAGGTCATAGGCCATTGTTAACAGCTGTGGGCAGGCTAGGGGGCCCAGAGGTCAACACTCTTTATACCTCCTTAATGAAGCACCTTCAAGCTGCCTACAGTGATTCTCATGTTGGGGAAATCACACCGTTCTTAAATAGGTTGAAATGTGAACAGACTCCTAAAGTCAGTTTATGTCCGAATATTTATTTTCCTCTTATTGGACGGGTTCCCTGCTGACTCCTGGCATCTAATTTGGGTGTGAGCACTGCCTGCAAGACACCAACCCATCCCCAGGGTGCATGTTTTGCACCTATCAGAGCTGGGGCACATGGCCCCATCCCGTAGTGTCTTCCTGTGTAACTGCTCTGCATATTGCGCCCATTGGACCTGACAGCCCTTCCTCAGACATGGCACCCTCTACTGGCTCTATCACGGAGGCCCTGAGACAGAGCCACCTTTCCAGCCCACTTCCATCAGTGACACGATGTGACCTGCTGGCACGTGGTCTCAGACCCAGCCCACCTGGGTGAGCCAGTCTTCACCCTGTTTAACATTTTGTGTGTGTGAGCTGCCTCAGATCTTCATGGGGTGGGCTGGGGGATAGGATATGAAGTAAAATACAAGTGTTGGTATTTTGACAGGTGGACTGAAGAGGAGAAAGCACTAAAGACGCAGTAAGCACTGGAGGGGCAGTTGCTGGGCCATTGGGTCAGCTAATCAGGTCCAAACACCCCCACCTGCTGGCTTCTATTAACTAAACCTGTGATGGCCTAGGACAGATGTAACCACTGATGGTTACAAAACCAATCGTTGAAGAAAAAAAAAAAGATCAAGACATGCACAGCTGTAAATTTTTCAGTTAATACGCATGTCCTGGGGCACCTGGCTGGCTCCGTCGGTAGAGCATCCCACTCTTGATCCCAGGGCCGTTGAGTTGAAGCCCTACATTGGGCAAGGAGCCTACTTAAAAAATATGCAGGGGGTGCCTGGGTGTCTCAGGTTGAGTGGCTCTTGATTTCAGTTCAGGTCATGATCTCACGATTCCTGGGATCGACCCCAGAGTAGGGCTCTGCGCTGACAGAGTGGAGCCTACTTGGGATTCTCTCCCCCTCTCTGCCCCTCCCCTGCTCGTACTCTCTCTCAAAATAAACAAAAAAAACCTAAGCATGTCCCCAGACCCAAGACCACCCCAGCAGGGCCCATGGTGCCCCAGTGGCCTGCAGTTCTCAGGTTCTTTGTGTAACAACCCCAAGTTCATGTCTCTCCTGGACTTTGATTCAGCCTGCAGCTACACAATTTAGGGGGAAATGCTCTGGTTTTTTGGAGCATTCCACTTTCCAGGGCCAGGAGTGGGTGGCAGAAGACAGGTGCAAAAAGAACCAATGCAATTTGCACCCAAAATGCCAACACACAGATAACAGTTTATGAAGCAGATTTGATGATTCTTTTGTGAGCTGGCAGTTCAGCACACATACTCTTAAGTCCCACTCACAGCTGGGATAGGAGAATGTGGTCTGTCCTTAATGCCACAGTGATGGGCTGTTACAGCGGAGGGTCTGAGGCCCACACCACCCAACTCCCACCCTGCTCTCAGCGCAGAATAAAACAGTTCAGGTCAACCAAGCACAGGCAGGAAGGTTTAATCATTTTCTCACACAAGGCAGTAACAGCAAGTGGCACAGTGATGGGTCCACATGTGGCCTAAGAAATGGGGCAGCAGAGGGTGTCATGGATTCAACCACAGCCTCGGAATGTGGACCTCCCCACCAGACCTCTGCAGCTCTGGTGAAGTGTGCATGTGAGCAAATCCTCCATGGCCTGGTTCTGTGAGCAGTCAGGACCCAGGGTGAGGGCAGAGCCCTGTGCCACTGAGATCCAGCATGCAAGGAGGCAGAGCCTCGGAAGGGTGCTTCCCACCCGTGTCTCCAATAAGCCTGCAGTGAAGCGTGCCAGGCTGCTTCCTGGCTCTCTCCTCTGGGCAGCTGAGAGGGGCTCACCCACCCTTACGGCCACCAGCCTGCCATCCAGGCAGAGTGGAAAAGTGGGCTCCCTTCTGGGCCTGCTCAGTCCTTTTCCTAGACCACCTTAGTTGTACTGGTAGGGAGGGAGACAGGAGACTAGTCTCATGTGTAAGACAGGAGACACAGCCCCCAGGTCAGGGCAGGGGTACAAGGAGGGCATGGATCTGCAGCAGGGGCTGGGCTATCAGCCTTTCCAGCAAAGGCAATGACTCCATCCCAGGCCCCCAGGGCTGGGCCAACCCAGGACAGAATTTCAGAAGTACAATTTTTAGTTGCTAAAACGAGAAAAGGCTTCAGCTACTTTCATTTTCCTGTGAAGTTAATTTTTCTCTTGAAAAAGCAAAACCAAGCTAACTTTGCATCAGCCAGCCTTGTCCTAGCCCAAATCCCCGAAATGCCGGACCCAGGTGTCCTCATCCATGTGATCCTCACTCGTCCAGGGCCCCTTTATCTGATCAGTCTGGAAACTTGGGCCAGAGCACCTACATAGCAGTTGCAGACTTGGCTTGGAGTACTGGACCCTCCCAGCACAGCCAGGAGCACAGCTGGGCCAGGGAGGTCAGAAACCCACACCAGCTGGGTAGCCCATGTAGTGCAGAAACACATAGTTCCCCAGGCTTTGCCACAGCTACCTGCCCAGACCCCAGAATCCAAAAGCTCAAAACTAAAAACAAGCTCACTGCAAGGTGCATGCAAGGTCTCAGAGGAGCCCAGCAGGTGGCTCCACCTTCCCCACCTCCTTGGGACAGGTGGGCTAAAGCTGCGGGGCCAGCTGCCCTGGTCAGTGCTGTGAGCCCCAATTTCCTGCAGAAAACTGGGAACATCTCATTCTTTACACCTTTCCTTCCTTTCCCACCCCAAGCCACCACCACGATCCCCATGGCCCTCCAGAAACAGCACTGAAACAGCAAGGCCACTGCCAGGGCTCCTAATCCTTGGGGAGATTGGGGGGTGGGATCTGCAGGTCAGAGGGCTCCACGCCCCAGATGTCCCGGGCATACTCTGTGATGGTCCGGTCACTGGAGAACTTGCCTGAGCAGGCAATGTTCCTGATGACCTTCTTGGTCCACTCCCTGGGGTTCTGCAGAGGGAAGGAGAGGCTGAGTAATCCTAGGCACCACATAAGACAACCTGCACTTCCAGAACTTCAGGACTGTTCCCAGATGAGCTCTTAGCCCCTGGGAAGCTTGATGAACAAAGAGGAAATTGCAATCAACAGCTCACTCAAATGGGGGGACCCACCAACCAGAAAAACTACCAGATGATTAGATACAAGTGCAAGGAGTCTGAGAAGGTCCCGGACCTCAAAATGCACCACGTCCTCTGGGGCACGGCCCACCATGACAAAGAAATACCACCAGGTGAGTACTTGCCACTGGCTGGATCCAGGGAAAATGGCCAGGTGGTCTCCCATCCACAGCTTCCCCCAGAGCCTGGCAACCACCCCTAGACTGAGCCAGCACCAAGAGGAGTCTTCCCGAAAGGGCACACTCTGCTGAGGTCTGGGTCAGAGGAGCAAAGGATCCCCCCAGAGCCCTGCCTAGTCACTCAGTTTCCCATCTCCCCCCCCCATCTTTCATGGGTCCCAAAGGACAGACAGCTTTCCTAAGGGCAGGGGGTGGGGGCCAGAACAGCAACAAATCAGAAATACAAATCCCACAGGCCTTGTCCAAGAACCTGGGAAATAATCCATCCAACCCACAACTCTGCAGTCACACCATGGTAGCCAGAGTCCTCTCCCACTGCCTCCCCTCCCCACCCCCAGGAAAGGGGAGAGAAGAGGGCACCAAGGGACATCCTCGAGACCCCACATGGAGACACTCACTCCCCCAGGGACACTGGCCAGCACATGCTCCACACAGAAAACAGGACCTCCCTCGTCCACTTTTACCAAGGAGTAGGGAGCTGGCTGCAGTGGTCCTGCCCTAAAAAGGCTGCTCCTCACAGCTATGGGTCCCTCACTCTACTTAACATTGAAGCTCACACTTTTCCAAGGAAGCATTCCCATTCTCATTTTTAAACACAGGCTTTCTGTGTGCACATACAAGTCTTCCTGGCTCCACACCTGCTCCCTGCACCCTCCTGATCATAGCCACATGGGAGTGCAGACCACAGGCTGAGGCATCGCCCATTGCCTCTGCCGTCTGCAGGAAGGAAACTCCTGTCCTGCTCACTTGTGTTCTGCGGCAGCTGCTCAGAGGCTGCGTGGAAACGTGCCAGTGTGGACAGCAGCCTGGTCCCAGGGGCACTAGCCTTTTCCAGGGGCGAGCAGAGAGATGGCTGTCAGTCGGAGTGGAAGCAGCCCCATTCAGCCTGAGCCCATGATGCAGCTCAACGGTGAACTATGACCTCCCGGGACTGGACCTCATAGATGTCCCCTGCTGCTACCCTGCCAGGGCCACCCCCACCAGCTCTGGGGCCCGAGAACCATACCCTGTACAGCTGGTCCACCTGGGCCTGGCATGCCACATACGCTTCATAATCTGCAAACACCTTGAACCTGAAATGGGAGACAAGAGACTGGTCCACCGTGGCAGGTGGTCAGGAAACAGGTCCCAGCCATCCAGGTCCTCACACTTTAGGATGACAGAGCCCACCTGGCCACAGAGGTGGCTCTAATGAGCAATACTTTTGTCCTGGGGTACTATTCTATAAAATCCTTGTTTTAAGCCTATGTTTCTTTAAAGAAGTGGGTGTTTCCAATGCACCCTCTCCATGCATGTGGGGTAGAGCCGCACAGGCTGAGAGGCTTCCTGCGGACTCCATCTCCCAGGTGAGGGGGCACAGGATGACAGTGAGGCTCTACGCAGCCATCTGTTCCCAGGTCTAACTGGGCCAAAAATTGGTGGTCTAGAGAAAGGATGTTGTGGGTAAAAATGTAGGATTTATGAACACAGAAATGCATTTTTGTTTATGATGGAGTCACAGGGACAGTTCATGAAACTGCTAAATTTTTCCTTGATCACAGACTGAGCCAGGGCCCAGCTCCCAGCCCTGTATGTGTGGGGCTGCAATCTGATCTGACACCAGCTCACAGCACTCACGGGAAGAGCAATAGACAAAACCAATCCAAAGGCAACTGAGAGTAGAACAGAGGTCAATTCTCAGCATTTGCCAGATTCAAGGATTCTTACCAACAGGGTGGAGCAAAGAACTGTCAAAAGAGGGCAAGTGGCATTGCTGACCTGCTGTAAATTAGTGAGTCTGTAAATGTGGATGTTATAATCAGGGATAGTTGTGTTGTAAAAAACCATTAACTACATCGTACTTTATGTCACAAGTTAATTCCATTTTAACCACTCTGTGTCACCACCGACCAACATTTGCCTCAGCTGGGACTGCAGGACCATGACTGTGGAGGCACAGTGCCCCTCACCCACCATTTCCCAGAGGTTTCTGGTGTGTCCTGCCCAGACTCCTGTTCTCCCCGGGGAAGAGAGGACTCAGGAAATGCCTCCAGGCAGCCCCATCTGAAACCACCTTCTGCTTGTCATGCCGTTCCGGGGGTCAGCCAGTGCTGGGGGGCCTAGGGCCAGATCATGAACCAGCAATCCCTACCACCAGGGTCCCCCAGCATTCAAGCACCTCCAGAGACCACAGCAGGCCCTGGGTATAGCATGTCAAGGTTGGCGGCCCGAGGCTCTGCCCATGGGCTGGGGTAGGGAGCCAGCCTCACCTCAGTCCAGGGTCACTCCCAAAGTGCAGTCTTGAGCCCACCAGGAGGACCCATCTATCTGACCAGCCAGTGGGGAAGGACATAAGGACAAACCTGTCGTGGTTCAGCAGCATGTTGACAATGTCCCTGAAGCAGTCTGGATCCTTGGGAGAGAAGAAACCACTGCTGATCTGGTCCACGGCCTGCTTCAGCTCGGGCAGGCGGTCATAGTACTCTCTGGCATTGTACCTGTGGGGAGGTGGGGCCAAGCGTCAGCCTTCAGGGTGAGCTGCAGGGCTGTTTGTACTGGGCACCTTCCTGGTCCGAGACTGCCCCAGGCTCCAGGCCCAAGTGCTGCTGGGCCCTGCAGTGATGTGCTGGGTGTGCAGAATGAATCCCACCGGCTCCTTGCGATTGCTGGAAGACACACAATCACTGGCATGGCACTATCATACTCCTACAGGAGGCTGCTTGAGAACTGGCCTGCTGCATGCCATCTCCACCCCACCTTGCTGCACCCTGCCCTTAATGATGCCCCCTGCTTCCTGCCACCACCCTGCCCCCTGCCACTGGGACAATGAAGAAGGAAATGAAGCATAAACCAGACACAACCAGACCCAACAGTCCTTGGCCATCAGTAAGTTGGGGAGGGAAGCATGGAGCAGATATGCAGTCTCAGGACACGGGATGGAGCAGAAAGCCCAAATAAGGGGCAGGTAGGAAAGGGCACATGGGGCAGTGTACTCTCAAGCTGAGACATCTAACTCACCTTTAAGCTGTGACTTTTTAGGTGACATTTGGGTTTTCACCCGGCTGGTGCCTGAGGCCTCACCAACTCCCCTGAGGGCTTTTAGACAATTAGGCAATACTGTCTTGTCTTTTTAATTATTGCTCAGAATCAGGCTAGGGCCAGACTCAACAGTGTCCACAGTCATGATCAACAGTGTCCAAGGTCATGAAACATGAGGAAAGGCTGAGAAAATGTCACAGACCAGAGGAGACAGGAGACCTGCTATCTAAACACAGAGGGGTGCCCTGGAAGGGATCCTAGGACAGAAAAGGACATTCATGGGAAACGCTAAGTATGGACGTTAATAAATAACAATGCACCACTATTGGTTACCTAATTTTGATAACGTATGACTCTAATTAGGAAGATGTAAGCAACAGGAGAGATGGCAGAAGGGTCTATAGGACTCTGTGCTATCTTTGCAACTTGTCTGTAAACGTGAAACTATTCCAAGGGTTACTTTACAGAATCTGGCCAGAGAATCTCAGCAGCTCAGCCCCAAATCCCCACACTGGCTGAGTGCTCAGAGCTTTCCCTCCAGAGACCAGAACCTTCTACCCTTTTGAAAAGACTCACTCTGGACCCCAGGGACTGGGCCCATGGAGACAAGCACAGAGTAGCCAGCTCCCACCCAAGCCAGCCTCCCAGGACAGCTGGTGGGGTGCTCAGGCCAGGAGCAGGCTCAGCCAGCATGCCCACAGCCACCCCCACCTGCCAGGAGGGCATCTCCCCCAGCAAGCGCAGGCCTGGCTCCCAGAGCCCTCTTGGCACCCCCAACCCCCAGTGTTCCAAGCAGTGTCTGGGATGCTGCAGTGCCCCCGATGGCACAGGAAGGAATACACACCCTTTCCGGTCCAGGGCCTCGACGTCCTCTACACGCATGCCAAAGACGAAGAGGTTCTCAGCCCCAGCTTCCTCAGCCATTTCCACGTTGGCGCCATCCATCGTGCCAATGGTGAGAGCCCCATTGAGCATGAACTTCATGTTGCCCGTGCCCGAGGCCTCAGTGCCCGCAGTGGAGATCTGCTGTGACAGGTCTGCGGCGGGGATCACTGCAAGCAGGTGGGCAAGAAGGTGCATCACCATAGACCGCTCACAGCATGGCAGCAATGGGAACTGTGCAAGACACCACACGCCCACTGCTGGCGTTCCCAGAGCAGGTGCCATCTCCCACTCACTCCAGGATGGGCCTGAGCCCTGCAGCCCACCCTGCCCACCTATTAAGGGCTTCCCTTCCTGATCCAGGGTAGCCTGAGGTCAAGATGGTGACTCCTGAAGAGAAGACCCCAGGTAGCAAAGGACCTTTGTTCTAGAACCTTCCAGGGACCAGGCCCAACCATACTTTGGGGTCCCCTGGTTCTTGCTTTTGATGTCATCATTCTCTTTCATCCTGACAGCACTTCTGTCTCATGCCGTCAGCCCATAAGTCTCTTCAGAGCACTTCAAAAGGAAACTGGACTCTTAAAGAACCAGAGAACTAGGAAGGCAGGGGCAATTTCCTCGTGTTCACATGCACACGAGTCACTCTGTGCTGTTTGCAGACTGGGCCCAACCAGCCACAACGATGACCCAAATGCAGTGGCCCTGAGGTGTCTCCAAAGGGTGGGCTCCCTGTGCCTCCAAGACATGATGGATGGGAAAGCCTCATCTTCCCACCTTGCCTTGGCATCCCTGCCCCCACATTCTCAGCTTGTCCATGGAGCTGATGCTGCTTCCCCAGCCCAGTGGCTGGCACTCAGGGTCCGTGAAGAGTGAAGTCCAGCTCTTCTTCAAGGTCAAGCCCAGGAGCCAAGATAAAGAGATACAGGCATCTCTGGCCCCCATGCAGCTCCACACTGAAGGCAGAGGGACACGAGCAAATGTGACAGTGGACACATTGCTGTAGCAAGTTTAAGACCCCAGCTCTGAGGCCCTAGACCAGGTACCCCAAGACCAGTTCTGAAGATGCCCAGGAGCCAGCTGGTCCCATGTAACAGTGAGGAGGGGGAGTTCCACGTGCAAAGGGCAGTAAGATGTGCCAGAAGCTCAGTGAAGAACTAAGCACATTACTGACCCTGAACCGCATATGGTCTGTGACAGCAGAGGGACCAGAGAGACGGTTCAATGACCTGGCTGAGCTGTCAGGAGAGGGGAGCATGTCTGCCTGCACGTCGTTACTCAGCACAGCAGGCAGCAGCTGATCTGTGTGAGCTGCAGACGTGCCTACTACTCAGAGCCAGAATTCCAGGCTCAGGTTTCCCATCACCTGGTTGGGCAAATCACCTTCCTGCCAGGGTCTCCACAAGTGGCCAGTTTAGAAAGGCCTGTCCAGGTCAGGAAAGCCACGCTCCAAGGCACATTTGGCTGCAGGAACTTCTCCAGATGACAGCACACATCCTTGAAGGAGCAGCCCCAGCCTGAACTCTCACCAAAGGGCTGGGTTGTCAGGCCTCGGGCTGCTCTCGGAAAGGACCAAAGAGGCAGGTGCCGGCCCAGATCACAAGTAGGTAATGCCCTTGAGAGTATATAGGTGGTGACAGCAGACGCATCCTCTGGGGGTGGGAGAAGGGAGGGAGGAGGCTGCCCTGGAAGCACATCCTGCCAGCAAGAGCAAGCTCTAGGAGCAGGAAAGAAAACTGGGGGCAGAACAAGGAGAAGGAATGAGGTCACAGGAAGAAGTGAGAAAGTACAGAGACAAAGGTTGAGGGTAATTCTCCGCATGTGAAGGGCAGAGAACTTCTCTAAAGCCTTTTACTACTAGAACAAAGTCTCCCTCTGGCTGGGGCGCCTGGTGTCTGGGACCAGCAATGACCACCCATACTGTGCCCAGGCAGGGGCAGGCCTTCCTAACATGGGCCTACCTTTCTCAGCCAAGGACACTCGGTAGTTTTCCAGGAAGATCACTTTAAGCCTGTCGCCCACAACTGGATCGTGGTTGACGACATTGCCAATGGATGTGACCAGCTTGATGATCATCTTGGCCATGTGGTAACCAGGGGCCGCCTGGAGATGGGAGGGGAAATTCAGCATGAACACACCTATGTGCTGGGCAGCACAGGGTCCTCGGAGGGTCTGGCATCATTCCCTGTAACCGGGGCCCCATGCTAGATCACTGAGGTCACACCCAGTTGAGTGGCCCCCCCTCCGTGTCCTGCATGCAGTCTGGCAGACAGCTTCATGACAGAGGAACCTGCTCTCCGTGGGGTGTGATGTCTACCCGTGACCCAGCTCTACCAAGCGCCTCTCCTGACAGCTGCCCCAGCCTGTGCTGAAACCTGCCAGCCTCAAACCTGTTCTCCAATTCTAGCCAGCTCTTCAGAAATGAGGACGTGAGAGGAGCAGGACTTTTAGAACCACCAACTTACAGGAAACACAGGGAACTAAGGGGCGTACTGGACATGCCAGACAGATGTGCTCAGAAAAGCCAACCTGGGGAAGACACAAAGCCCAATCTCTGTAACAAATCAGTTGCAGAGAGAGAAGAGAGGTAGGCGTGGGGAAAAACCTACTGATGACAAGATTTAACAGACAGCAAGCAATTACACGTTAGGCCCTGCCAGGGTCCAGATTCAAACAAACTATTCCAGATATCTGCAACTTTACTATCTACGTGAGAAGATGGTATCATGTGGTGGTGTTCAAAAGGGTCTGTACTTATTGTGGTTTTGGAGGAAAACATCATCGGGAACACGTGTGAAATACTTAGAGGTAAAGCAATTCCAGGTCCAGAACTCATTTGGAATGATCCAGCGGAGTCTGGGATAGGTGTATGGATATTATTACTATTCTTCCTACTTTTGTCTATGCTGAAAAATTTTAATAATTAGCATTTAAAAAACTGTTTGAAAGCCTGTATCTCTAAGAAATGCACACTGGGATACTAACAAAGGAAATGGCAGGCACTCGGGGAGATGACCATGAGCTGCTGGCTGGGCAGACAGTGCCTGGCCCCGCCTGGTAGGCCCCCATAAAACAACTGTGCTCCACAGTGTCCTCATGTTCTCTGATGACAATGAGGCTCTTGGGGGAAAGTGGCAGAGGGTGGGGACACCAGCCCTAGAGCACAGAGTATGATGAGAAAACCCATCCATCAATGAGTAATGGCAACATACTGGGACTATGTGACTGAGTATCCAAAAGCATGTGTCACGGTGAATAAAAAATGAAATAAAGCTAGGCTGAGCTCACTCACCATGGGTATACATCTGGCTGATGAAGCAGCCAGCAATCTATGTCCACTCAGCACACGAGTACAGGGAAGTGAGTGGGCAGCATGCTGGGACCTGAGAGCTGGGCACAGGTGTGGAAGGGTGGTGGTTGTACAAGGAAAGGCATTGGATGGAGGGCCAACAAGTCCACTGAGGACTCCCCTTGGGGCTAGGACCCCCACTCTCATGTGCTGGGGTCCCATCCAGCTCCCTCTTAATGCTGAGCTGATGGACACTGAACCTACTCAGCCCACAAGCACACCTGGGGAAGCAGGGGCCTCTGGCATTCCGTGTGTATGCTGGCTCTGAGCCTTTGCAGTCTCCAGCCCACTGCGCAGCTGGCACTCAAGTCGGGACACAGTGGCACTGACAAAAAGCATGGTGGTTTGTGCATTCAGGCTAAATATCAAGCAAGATGCAAAGAGAACATCACCTCACCTTGCCCCCGATCATGACAGTCCTGGGCACAAAGGCCTTGGTTGGGTCCTTCTTTATTCCTGTAGGACAAACAAGAGATTCAGATAAGGCACTGAAGCCAGACATGCCCCTGCTTTGGGACACAGGGTGGTGACCAGAATCCTCAGAGATCAACTCCAAACCAGGGGACATGGCACAGCCACTGGGCCCCCATGTGCCTATTAAGAATTCCCACTTACAAAAGGGGGACAAGCCCCCTAGATTCTGCATTTATATCCTATGGTGAGGAAGGAGGCCAGAAACAGACTCTTCCAAAAGGCTCACAGGAAAAGATGGACCTCTGTTTCCAGAACAGCCCAAAGCAGGTGCCTGGCTTGAGTCCAATCAGTCACCAGCTGTCAAGACCTTTGCACATGATGGGTATATGACAAAGAGGGGACCTTGAGATCATGGTAATGGCACTGTCAGCCCTCAAGGGATGTCAGGTGAGACCCCAAGTTCCCCGCCCCCCTACCTTCACTGTGATAAGAGGTGAGAGGCTATCCCAAAGCTCTCCCACACAGGGGCAGCCAGAGGGTCAAGTTATAACGGTCAGCTCCCCTGCAGCCCCAGCAGACTGAGGGTGTTCTCACCAGGCCCCTGGCTTTCAGTACCAGTGTATATGGGAGGTATTGGAGGATGTCTTCACAGAGGGGTGAGGCAGCCCTACACTGCCTTCACCAGAGGCCAAGAACCAGCCAGAGCAGTGAGAATCGGGGCTGAACTAACTCCAGGTTCTGCCAAGAACATGGCTGTGCCTTAGTTCTGATATCCTCCTGTTTCCAGAAATCAGACAGAACAACAGAAAGAATAGGAAAAAATAAAACAGAAACTACACTTCCACCAAAACTCAGAAAGAGGAAAGAGACACAAAGTCCAGGCCACTGAACAAGTTCTGCCAGTTTACAGGGTGGGTGGGGAATAGGGCTTTGAGCACAGAGGTCTCAGGACCCAGCCTCCTCAGAGGAACCGTCAGCAGGGCTGGTGTCTGGGGCACAGGAAGGAGGACGGGGGCCAGGAGGGCAGACCTCACCAGCCCCTCTCCTCTAGGAAACCCAAGAGGAAGGTCTGGCATCCTGGAGCAGAGGCCCCCAGGGCAGAAATCAGGGGAGCCAGGGCAGGTGGCCTCCTGAACCAGCCTGGGCTTGGAGAAACAGGAGTCCACGGCTGCACAGAGAGGTGCCCGCAGCTGCCTTGGGGTGCCACAAAGCCCCTTTGGTAGCCCTGGGAGGTGCAGCTCAGGCAAATTTGAACAAACACAATACGTGGCTTTGCTACAGACAAGAAATGAAACCGACATCCCAGTGAGAATACCCAAATCTCCAACCTGTGATGGACGTCAGCTTGGAAGAGTCCACGGAGCTGAAACCAAGACCTCAGGGGGAGGACAGGACATGAAAGTGCACAAAATGAGAACTGGCAGGACACGGGAGTGACAAGAAGCCAAGAGAGAGGCAAGACACAGAAAGCACAGCACACACAAAGGATGGAAACAAGAAAAGCAGACAACATAGCAGAGAAGGAAAGACCTTTAGAAAAGTTCAGAGAGCAATGAAGAGACAAGAAGATGATAGGTGGAAGGAACCTAGCACGCACCTCGCTGGAATCCTGGAAGAAGAAAACCAGAATAGCTGCACCTAACAAATGTTTTAAATTCATTTCAAGAAAACTTCTTAGAAATAATACAAGACCACAGTAGATGCATTCAGAATGCCCTGAGCATCAGGGAAAACTGACCCACAACGCTCAGCACCAAGACACAGCCCAGTAAATTTAGCACAGGTACTCAGGACAGCACAACACACCAATGCCCCATCCTCCAGACAGTGCAGGACAGACCTGAAAGATGCTTAAGAAAAGAACGTAAGCCAGCAACGTCACCTGCAAACCATCCTCCATGTTCTAAACAAGCAATAATTCAGATCGTGGTCCACAGGAAAGGCTGTAGTGAACCAAAGGGAAATCAAAGCAGGAAGGCAGGGCAGGACGGCTGGTGGTGACAGAAATCAGGCTGGGGACTGGGATGGCACAGCAGAGCATCAAGGCTGTCTGCTGGACCAGGGAGAAACCGTGCGTGCACAGGCAAGGGAGATGGTGAGGTGGAAATGAGCACAGGCCCCCAGCTACCTGCCTGGTAGAATAGCTGCACTCATGGGACGCCACAGAAAGCAGGCCCAGAAGTGGCAGGTCCTGGGAAGTACACAAGACCGTGCAGAGACTAGGACTGCAGGGGGTGGGGGGTAGCTGGCGCATGGGAGGATGTTCTTGAAAGGAGCTTTGCATCTTGAAAAGAATATTTGTGGTTCCTTTGATTTTCAAAATGAATAGTCACAGCATTAAATTACAAAATTTTAAAATACAAGTTTTTCCTTAAGGCTTTGTTATATTTATAAATCTAAAAAATATTCATATTTACTTTTGGGGGTCTTTGATTCATGTTTGCTCTCATAATTGAATGCTGCCTGAACAATTTAAGGTATGTGTATAAATTTAACACATTCTATTTCATTGTTTTAAGTGCACTTTAAGTGTCTCTAATAAGTAAAATCTTTCCAAATAAGACAAGTCTAATGACAAACAACTAAATTTGAACTAAAAACTAAAGTAAACATATAGCCCAGCCTTTGAGTCCCATGACGCCATGGAGGACCCACTAGGACTGTGCAGGGCTGCAGCCAGGGCCCTGTGGCCCCCAGGGACACTCACGGTTGTACAGCGTGATGATGTGCAGGCAGTTCAGCAGCTGCCGCTTGTACTCATGGATCCTCTTCACGTGCACGTCAAACATGGAGGAGGGGTTGATTTTCACCTTGTATTCCTTCTCCAGGAATGCAGAGAACTTCAGCTTGTTTTCCTGGGGAGAAAGGACAAAGATGGTCGAACCCCACAAGTCCCCAAGGTCTGACTAGGCTCCAGCTTTCCACTCAGAGCCAAGGGGACATCTCTGTCCCTCCACAAGCCACGCAGAAAGGTGGGGACTCTTAGAGGCCACAGCTGAGGGTGGAGACATTTTGAGGAAGGGAGGATGGGGGAATGGGGTGCTGAAGGTGGGCACACTCCAAGAGTCGCAGAAATAAACAGAAAACTAGACCAAAAGGCAAACCTGCGAAAGGATAAGAAAAGCAGAATAAAAGGGAGTCATGAGTGTGGTATAAAGGACACAAATGGGGACAGTCAGGGGGGAGGAGACTCAGGATGAAGGACTATTTCAGGGCCCTAAGACCATGTGGCAGCCCAGCAGAGACACAGGCTCATGAGGGACTGAGTTCTCCATCAAGGCTGCCACCTGTCAGGTTTGGAGGGTTCAGTGGCCCCGGCCTGTCTGGCTGTGAGGCTGGCTGCCCCGGGGAGAGGCTCTCATGCAGCCAAGCAGCATACCCGTGCATAGACGCCAGGACCAGATAGACTTTTGGAGCACCTCCCAGGAATGAGCTCTTCCTGCAGAACTTGGGGCCACGGCATGCCCGGGCTGCTCTGGGTCTGCACCCATCTGCCTGCCTGCTCCATGACCTGAGCGCTGAGTGGGAGGGATGGACTTGGCGGTCACTGGGCCAGATACCTGGAACACGCAGGAATGCCGCCCCATGCTGGGCCTACCTGCTTGACCTTGGCCACGTCCCTGATGAGTGCCTCATCGTTGACCAATGGCAGCAGCTTCTTCAGTTGGCTCAAGTCAGTCAGGAAACCCTCCCCGATTTTCTGGAGAATCATAAAGGGACACATACTTGGGGTGCCTGTGTGGCTCAGTCAGTTAAGAGGCCACCTTCAGCTCGGGTCACGATCTTGCAGTTTGTGAGTTTGAGCCCGGCGTCGGGCTCTGTGCTGACAGCTCAGAGCCTGGAGCCTGCTTCTGATTCTGTGTCTCCCTCTTTCTGCCCCTCCCCTACTCACACTCTGTCTCTCTCAAAAATAAATAAAACATTAAAAAAATTTTTTTTTAATTAAAAAAAAGGGGGATACATGCCTTCTGCCTATTGTAGGACCTGTCCTCCTGAAGACTGTCCTCCATTTTGTCATCCCCACCTCTGCTTTCCTCCCTGGATCTGCTCTGGCTTGGCTCCAGGCCAGCTTTTCTCTCATAGCCCAGCTCTGGGGAAATACCCCCACACTGTGGCCTCAACCACCATGGGCAGCCCCACCCCAGCCTCCCTCTCAGTCCCTGGGCTTGCTCCTGACATTATGTCCCAATCTGGTCAAGCTCAAACATCCACAACAATCCCACGAGCTTCCCTTGTTCCCTTCACAGAAAGGCCCCAAACCTGGGGGCCAACCGTGGCCCAGCGGCTCTTCCTGGCCTGGGCCCTGTCTGCCATCCATCCCCAAGGCTCTGCACCTGCCAAGACTGTGAAATAATGGAGCACCTTCCAGTCACTTCCTGGCCCTGAACTCTCTGCACTACAGCAGCGTGGTCAGTCCAAATGTACCTCTCATCAAGTACCCCGCTAAGTCTCCCTGCTGCTAATGTAGGACCAAGAGGAAAACTCCTGGCCTGCAAATGCCCTGGCCACTTCCGAGGCCTGTCCTCCCTCTGCCCGCCTCGCCAGGCACTGAGCCTCGCTGGCCTTCCAGCTCCTGGGTGGGCCACGTCCCTCCACCACAGGGCCTTGGAACAGAGATTCACTGCTCCCAACTCCCTCCTTTTAGCCCTTTGGATCTGTCTTGCTCTCCCTTTTCCAGGGATGCCTTCCCTGACACACGCAGCCCAGGCAGGCAATGTCCCCACCACAGACTCTCAGCGGGCACCACCCTACATCCACCTACTGCATTCTCAAGGCTAGCTGTCACCTGGTGTGCACAAGCACATGAACAATCAGTAACCACTGCATCTCTGCCTCCCAAAACCTCTTCAGTGGGCCTGTGGCTGCTGCTCAACCAGGTGATCCCACCCCAGCCCCTCTTGAAGCCCAGGACCTCACTTCTGAACTCCTGCACAGGCCTCTGGGGCCACTGACTGACTGCCCAGCCCAGCCTAGCACTCCCACATCTGGGTGGCAGCAGGACCCCACCTGGGGTCCCTGGCCAGGAGCCACCACTGGTCAACACACTGGTGATGGGCCTGAGGGCCTTGGGCAACAGATGGGGTGCTAACGGTGCTCACAGCTCTCTGGGGACTCAAAGGCAGCTGGTCTCACCTCCACAATGGTGTCGGCTAGCCCCGGATTACACAGGAGCAGCCACCTTCGGGGTGTGATGCCATTTGTCTTATTCTGGAACTTCTCTGGCTCGAGCTCATAAAAATCCTTAAAGCTAAAACACAGGAAACAGACAAATGTCACAACAAACAAGGTGAGCAAGAGAACATTCAGAAATCCCACTGGAAGATCACTAAGCTCAGTTTTTTTGTTGTTTTCTAAGGAGCACAGAGCAGTCCGCCTTGCTGCCCTCTTTTGAGAACAGTAAGCATGGAGCACATGCTTTTCAAAGCACTGCACATTTAGTCACATAGCAATAAGCACACAGGTAATGGAACCTGGCCATCTTCCACAGTGAATGTGACATTGAAGAGGGTACGGGCTATCATAGAGCTTGAGAACCAGGGTTTAATTTCCTCATCTGTAAAATGGGGACGCACCTCTCTGAGAGGCTTGCTGTGAGGATCTAAAGACTATAACACATGAAGCGCTTGGGCTGGTACCAGGAACACAGAAGCCTCCACACAGACAGACCTGGTCTTGGGTCTACCTGGTGCTCACAGAGGTACTCTACATACATCTGGGTCAAGGATGGCAGGAAGGAGTTTCAAAATCATGTCCCACCAAAAGAGGGAGGGAAAACACTGGGAGATCTGACTTAAGAATTCTTCCTTCCTCTTGCTGACAAGCCCTGACTCCTCCTGCCCTAACCTGGGACACTCTTGAGCAGGCACTCCTGGCACCTGGCCAGCAGCAGATGGCTCCAAGACAGAGCATCTGTCTGGACAGACAGAGGACACAGAAAAGAGGAGGTGGCACTGGTGATAACTCAAAGGCTCAACGCCCTAACACTGCCCACGGTGTCCTCAGCCACTGAATAACATGCCCTGGGCAGTTCAGACAGTACCTGTGAGGGCAGGAGAGCAAGTGTGGAGCCTGGGCAACATGCCCCAGCCACTGTGTGTATGGCTGCCAACAGTGCCCAGAGGTGAGTCTAGGGTCAAGAAGAAGGTACACCCAGGTCAGCGCAAATGCTGGCTCCACTCACACTGACTGCTTCACGATCTCTGAGTGAATCCTCGCCACGCCGTTGACAGCGTGGGACCCGATCACACACAGGTGGGCCATGTTAATCCTCTTGCAGTCCCCTTCCTCGATCACAGACATCCTCCGCAGGCGGTCCACATCCCCAGGGAACAGGGAAGCCACGTGCTGTAGCCAAGTCAGAGAGCAGGAGGTGAGCAAGTGGTGAACAGGAAGCCCAGGGGCCCCCATGGGATGTTCTGCCTCCTCCAAGAAAATCCCAAGGTTGCTGCACCCCAGACATGCATTCAAACTCCCTGGATGCACCTCTGAGAGCCCCAGGCGTAGCAGGAAGCTCCTCCACACTGCTGTAGCCCAGGGAAAGGCCTGACTGGCCAGAGGACTCGACAGAGCTATTCTGTGGGAGGTGACAGGAGGACCGTGGTGCTAAGATGTGCCATGTGACTTAGAAGGAAAAGACGAGAGTGCTGCCCTGCTGGCCTAGGCAAGGTCTGACCAATTGGAAACGGCTACTTTTTCACCAAAAGGTTAAACAACTGAACAAGCACACCTGGATTCTAAATTCCCCTTTCCCTGTAGCACTCTTCTCTCCATGGGTAACAGAGGAAAGACAAATGCTGCTTTATTTCCAAATCATCCAAATGCTGCTATGGTGTCTCAGGACCAAGGCCTCTGGCATTCCAGGAACAGACTCTTACATTTGAGCCCCACATGGGAATGAGAACATTTCAAAAAGACCTAAATCCATGACTCCCACATACACAGCAGGGGTCTAGGTCTGGGGAAGAGATTTACCCAGCAACGGCCCCTGGACCCCAAAGCCCTCTGCTGGACAGAGGGCTATTCCATGCAAGAAGATACATGTCGCAGGCCAGACAATTCCACATAGAGGACAGGAGGAACCTCCACCTCTTCCAGGTGCAGGTGCAGCCCACCACCCCCATCCCCAATCACGACAGGAGGGGTGGTCATCTCGGGGGCAGCATCCCTAAAGCTCCCACCCATACACACCCCCACCCTGCTCACATCAAGGTGCCTCTGGTTGATGGCGTAGATGATCTCCAGGTGCCGTGGCAGGAGCTTCTCAAACATGGACACAGGCCAGCGCTCCAAGGCCTCAGGTAACACAGTGTGGTTGGTGTATGCACATGTCTTCTTTGTGATTTCCCAGGCCTAGAACATTCCAGAACATTCCAAATTGTTTTGTTTAGAAACAATCCGCTTTTCTTTTTTTAAATTTTTTTTTTTTCCAACGTTTATTTATTTTTGGGACAGAGAGAGACAGAGCATGAACGGGGGAGGGGCAGAGAGAGAGGGAGACACAGAATCGGAAACAGGCTCCAGGCTCTGAGCCATCAGCCCAGAGCCCGACGCGGGGCTCGAACTCACGGACCGCGAGATCGTGACCTGGCTGAAGTTGGACGCTTAACCGACTGCGCCACCCAGGCGCCCCGACAATCCGCTTTTCTACCAGATGCTCAGGGAAAAGTCCATCAAAGGTAGATGCTCGGATCCCACTTGAAAGGGGCCCAGGTGGCTACATATCTCTGCCCTCTGGGGCTATCTAGAACCTTCTGAAAACGTACAAGTGAGCCCCATGCCCTTCGCCTTCCCAACGTGACCACGAACATTCTACTTCCTAACATAGTACACACACATAAATGAGTGACGCTTACCTCATCACCTGGCATCACTCATTTTTCTTCTGTGAACCAGTTTTTGTTTGTGAACAAAACAGAGCACCAAACAATTTTCTACTTTGTTTCCACCAAACTGATCTCACACCCAGTTGGAAACACTGGGAAACTGTGTGGCCTCCCTCCACTGGCCAGGGGCAGATGGGACCATGGGGGCACTGCCCAGCCCCGCCCAGGAGTGCACCCCAAACCAGAGGGGGCTCTGGGTTCTACAAAATGACATGAAAATTGTTCTAAAGTCTTATAGTTGATTTAAACTAGATCAAGAAAATCTTGCTTTACAAGCATCCAGGACCAAATAAGTTGAGTCAGAAGAACTTATAAAAAATTTAAACAATGTGTTTCTTTACACTTAATACTTCTGCGGTTCTTGCCACAATTCTAAGATGAGAAAATGTACGTGAAAAGCTCTAAGACGTGTCAGAATTTTTTCCCAGTCTTCCAGAAAACTGCTCTTCTGTGCCTTTGTGCCACTGCTCCACCTATGGTGTCTTAGTCCCTTGGGAGAAACCCCAGACCTGCTCTTGGAACATCCGCCTCCTCATGGCCCTGCTTCTCAAGGACAATGTCCCTCTGTACTCCCCAGGCCACAGGGGATAGGCCTTCCTCAACATCCTAGGGCCAGCTCATACTCACCACTGTTGTTGGGACAGGCTGGAAGGTGAGGGGACACTGTCACCCCTATGTGCCCAGGTCTGCAGGGAACACTATCACCTTATATACCCAGTTGTGACAGGGACAGTGTCACTCCACATGCCCATCAGTATGGGAACACAGTCACCCCATGTGCCCAGCCCTGTGCCCTTGTCTTCAGTGCTTACCTTGTCCCAGTCTACTTTCTCCACATCCACCAGTATCCGCATGAGCTCAGGGATGGCAAGGGCTGGGTGGGTGTCATTCAGCTGGATGGCAACCTGCAGTTTACACAGGGTGATCCCCCTCAATCCCCTTGCCTGCATCTGCCTGGGTGCCACAGTGGTCAGTGTGTGCAGAATCAGGGTCCACAGCCGCCCACCCCTGGGGAGCCTGATCCATAGGGCTGACAGCAGGGAGCTGAAATCACGGCACAGATGCTGAACCTAGCCTGAAAACCAGCCAAGGAGCAGGGAGGACAACAGGGCAAGAGGGGCCACAGGGAGGGGTTGGGAAGACCCCATGGGCTGGCTCTGCAGTAGGACCCTTAGCACCCCACCGAGGCTCTTCTGCTCTCCACAGCTCCCCCTGACCCAGAATGTTCCTCTCACCGAGGATATGTTGGCTTTGTTTAAAATCACTAAACCCAGCCCATCAAATGCATCACACTTTGCCACAGGAACCTTTTACAGTATCCCTTGCTGTTCCTAAGGACACCTAGTGTGGTTCTGGTCAGAGAGGAGGGGGCCTGGCCCCTGATGACAAGGAAATGAGGGGGGCTGCTCTCCTCTCCTCACCCACGCCCAGCCTTGAGATAGAAATCAAGCCTGGGAATGTCCTGTCCTTCTGCACAAGACCCATCAACACCCACCTTGTCTGAGAATGTCTCAAAACAGGTTCTCACTGGGTCCCGGCAGCCAAACTTGGAGGACTTAAAGCGGCGAATGATGTCCTGGAGGGTAGCAGCCACCACAAAGTACTCCTGCTTCAGGCGCAGTTCCTTCCCCTCGAAGAACTGTGGACACAGGACAGTGCTGGCACCAACAACAGCCACCAGGGCCACCACAGATCCTCAGGGACCCCCCCACCCCCACCCCAGGGCTCAAGAAGGGCACGAGGCTGGGAGGCCCTGCTCCAGGGACCATAGAGACCCATGTGTGCATGAGAGGATGAGAGCCCTTGAGTGTCAGCATGGTGCTGACACCTCCATCACCACCATCCCAGGGCCCAAGGTCAGGTAACCTGCAGCTCAGGGGCACAAGCAGAAGGTCTAGATGGCCTGACCTGTGTGTGATCTTCAGATAGGGAAGCAGCCAGCAAATGGTCACGGTGCCCTGTGTGAGGACACCAGGCATGCAGGTCTCGTTCCTTAACAGCCAGAGCCACTCAGAAGCACAAGCTCCAAAGTGTCAGTGTCCTAAAAATGCCTTGTACCTAAAGCTTTAGAATCTGCTTAAAATCTTGGCAGGGGAAGGGGGAATGGGGTATGTTTGGTTGTGAGCCTTTCAACACCAATTCCCTTTGCTACTAATGTGCACCTGTTACTCTGATAAAACAAAGAACACACAACCCACTAACAAAGGCAAATTCTAAGGGCTCTTGTCTGGCAACAACAAAGCCACCAGACACTAAACTCAGTAGCAATCACTGGGGACTGTGATTGTTACTTCATCTAGTGGGTGGTGGCACATAATTAAAGCTTTTCGAACCATGACTGGCGTATGTCTCAAGGCATCACTGAAAAGCAGGGACTGCTATTCCCATTTGAGAAATAGCTCATCAAACTCCTGGGGAAGTGGCATCACATGCCAGAAGAGCAGAAACTGACTGGACGTGAGGTCTGACAAGTTCCCACATCCCCCACACGTTGCTCTGCATACGGTCTTGCAGAGAGTCAGCACAGAGCCAGCCTCAGGGGCAGCCGGGTACACAGCAGTATAGACATGTGAGGCAAGGCCAAGAACCTCCTGCTGTATCCTCTTAGGGAGAGAGCAAAGGGGAGATGCTAACAGGCACACTTGGACTTGTGGGGCTTTGTCAAGCATGCTGTGGTGCCCTCACTCTGAGGAGCCACACAGGGCTGCTGGTAGCTACTTACGTGGTCTCACCTGATGAATGGGAGGCCAGCAAATAGGTCCTTCTAGACAGCCCCAGCCCCTAGCACACTTTCCTAGCAGAAGAGAAGCAACCACATGAGATACTCACATTATCATTTGGATACAGGACTCTGGAGATGTTCTCGGCCAGGTTCCTGTCCAGGACCGCCTCGATGTAGCCTCCCACATTAACTAGGGGCAGAAACAGTGAGGTCAGAACCCACATCCCTTCCCTTGACTCCTCATGTGCCCTTTCCCTGAAGGTCCTCCCTCACTTCCCTGAACTGTGTGAGGGACATTCCTGCACAGAAGGTGCCCCCAGAGCCATGGTTTCACTCTGCCCCAGGCCCAACCTGTATCCCCCACACATCCTGCAGAGCCCTAGGCCCCTTGGTCTTTCCTGAGGGCACAGGGTTCCACGAGCAGTGGCTTTGCTGGTGGGCTCTCCCTGGGAAGCCCTGGTGCTCTGAGGATCCTGCCCTCTGCCCTCCACATTGAGAGTCCTGTGCTTTGCACAGCAGTGATAGTGCAGACAAGACAAGAGCTTCACGGGGCAAGTTTGGGAGAAGCCATCCAATAGAAATAAGAGGGGCAGAACGCACAGTCATGGAGCTTGAAGTCATTGGGTGCCTTGGCGGACCACAGCCTCATGGTGTTGACGGTGTTGTTCCTGTAGCCCGGCACAGGGGTGTCGTACGGCATGGCCAGCACCACCTGGCCGAGAGATGGTCAGATCCAGTCAGCTAGCAACACAGTCCCCAGTCCCAGGCCTTCTCACCCCAGCAGCAGCATTCTGCTCCCCGTTGGTGGCCAACCTGCTTGCCCTCTGGCTTTTCTCCTTGTGCCCCAAATCCCTGCAACCTGCCCTGCAAGCCTGCAGGCCTCCCCAACTAAGACCACCTGTGATGGCTCTGCAGTAAGGCCCTGACCACACTCCTGAGGTCATTCTGTCTTCTCTAGCTTCTCCTCCTTCCACACTGGCATTGATTTAAGAATTCTTCCCACTCAGATCTTCAAGGTGCCACTGTGTCAACCTCACTCACACTCTGTTAGCAGTCATGACTCCAGTGTCCTTGTCCTCTCTCTGCCCTCCTTCCTCTTCTCACTCGACCCACTTGTGTAGTTTCACGACCCAAACTAACTTCTCCACAGAGGACTTCTATTTCTGATTTCCATTTTCCAATGCCTGCAAAAGGCTCCTCCTGTTGGGAGACTTGACCTCTAACCCTCAGAGAAACCAAACCAGCCCACACTCCACTCACAACAGAAAATGCAGGGCCTGTTCTCTACCCACAGAACCTTCCACGCTCCTCCCACCCACGATTCCAGTCTGTCCACAAGTATCTGCTTTACTCTTGTCAAGCACAGGAAAACACACACCAGCCTCAAGGTCACTTCCAACCCTCAGATCCTCTGATGAGGTTTCTCACATTCAGGTACGCTCACGGGGGCTCATACCAGTTCAACTATGTGGCTTTACGAGATGAAAGCGGCTCTGACAGCCAAAAGGACTGTGTTGATAGCATCACTAGAGCCTTAGAATCACTTTTCCTTTCCCCTCTACCCTCACCCCTGCTCCCTGCTCCCCTGCCCCCCAAGGCCCTATCCAAGCCAGTGACAAGCCCTACAAAGCATCCCTAACAGCCCAGGGCTGACAGAAATGCCCCAATGGTCTCTATGTCTCCCTACATACATGACATGCTCATCTTCTACAAGCACATGCAATCAGATAACTGATCTTATTTTCTCCTCTTTTGAATTAAATACAACTTATTATGGCATTTTAGGCCTCCATAACATGGCTCCAGCCAACCCTAGCCCATGCACTCCTTAAAACTTATGCTGCAGAAAATCTGGATGACTCACTTTTGCATGCTTGGGACTTCTCCAGTCTCCTGGGCTCATTGCCCCACATCTAGATGGCTGAGCCTTGCTCATTACAGCTACCCCCTCACAAAAGCTCTCCTGCTACCTCTCTCAGTCCCTTGGCTGAAACCACTCAGATGTGCACTGTCCACCATCCCAGAGCCTGGACTGGACTCTCCATGTTCTTGCCCTGGTTCCCTCATCAGTGCCTGTGCCCTGTGCTGGGACATCCATCCAGACCACCACATGCCCAGGACTCTGATAGCTCAGTAATGGTGGGCGGCACCCAGGAGACACTACTGAGGCCTGTGGTGTGTGGTGACTGTGGTGAATGCGTGCATCAAGCACCTGCTGTCTAGAGATGCTGGGGACTATCCATGTCCCTCCAGGGATTAACACCCTGCCCCTGTCACAACACTGTCCTGCTAGCCATTCAATGACTGCTGGTCTGAACCCCAACACAAGCCCCTATTAAACTGCAAAGACAGTGGCTTCACACTGAGTGTTTTCCACTGTCTGGGCAGCCCTAACAATGTGTAAGAATTGAGTGTATGAGAACAAAACCTCCCAGGCAGTCACCTTGGGTCAGGTCCTCTGGGGAAACAGCACACCTCCCACTCCCAAAGGGAATGAGGAGTGATGACAAAATGTGGCAGCCACCTCACTCAGCCCCATACTTCCCTGGGGATGCCCAGGGTGGATACCTGAGTGTCCAGCCACCTGACACCCTCAGGGGTGTGCTCCACTCTCCCGTAGAAGTGCACAGGAAGCATGTATTCGGGCCGGGCTTTCTCCCAGGGGTTGCCATAGCGCAGCCAGTCATCTGCCTCCTCCACCTGGAAAGGGGCCGGTGGTAAGGTCAGCTCTCTCGGGTGGCAGTGGGGAGACAGTCATGGGCGCAGGGCCACCCCTTTCCACTGCCCACAATGACCATGCTGTTGAGATACCGACGCCATCCAGCACTGAAATAAACTATAGCCTATTTACAAGGCAAAGATGTCCAGTTCCAGTCAAGGCCTCGTGTTTAAAAATTAACATGTCATCCTATTAAAGAAACAAACTCAGATAAAATTCAGAAGAATGCATTAAAGTAAAAAGACATTAAGAACAACCTGAATTCAGCAATAAAAAAGGATAAAGTTCTGCTGCATACTACAACATGGAAAGACGCTGAGTCAAAGAGGCCCATGTAGTGTATGGCTCCATTCATAGGAAATGTCTAGAACAGCCAAATGCATAGAGAAACCAGATAGATTAATGGTTGTCAGGTGCTAGTGTGTGACGGCAAATCCATGCTGGATTTCTTTCTGGGGTGATGAAAACGTTCTGGAAATAGATAGTGGTGATGGCTGCCCAACTTTGTAAATATATTAAAAAAACACTTGATAACTAAATAAAGCTGTTATAGTAAAAAAAAAAAAAAAAAGAAGAAGAATCACTAGAAGTCCACCACTTTGAAAATGACACCACAAATTCACAGGTGCCAGGGGCCAGGCTGCCTTTGTAGCACGAATGCCTGGACATACACAACTAGAATACATTGCTTTTGTGCTAGGCCTTCCTTGAAGCAGCTAATTTTCCAAAAACTGCACTTAGTGGTATCCAAAATCAGTAAATACACAAAAAAGAATCCCACCAGTAAAACTAAAAGTAGCCCCACAGAGTCTAATAATCCTTGAGTAGAAGCATTCGGAATAAACTAATTTGGCAGGCAATGTATAAAGAATTATAAATATAAATTAAATAAGTGAGTCTTTCTTCTTCAAATTTAACAAATAACCCCAGGTATAGGCATAACTCAGAGATATTGCAGAGTTGGCTCCAGACTGCCACAATAAAGCCAATTTAGCAAAAGAGAGTAAATGAATTTTTTGGTTTCCCAGTGCATATGAAAGTTTTGTTTATGCTATACTGTAGTCTATTAAGTGTGCAACAGCATTATGTCTTAAAAAACAATGTGCCCAGGGGCACCTTGGTGGTTCAGTCAAGTTGAGCATCTGACTCTTGATCTCGGCTCAGGTCATGATCTCACAGTTGTGAGATCAAGCCCCATGTGGGGGCTCTGTGCTGGGCATGCAGCCTGCTTGGGATTCTCTCTCTCCCTCTCCCACTCATTTGTACATGCTCTCTCCCCCCAAATTTTAATTAATTAATTATTAAAAAAACAATGTACATACCTAATTTAAAAATATTGCTAAAAAATGCTAACCATCATCTGAGCTTTCAACAAGTTTTAATCACTGATCACAGATCACCAGAACAATATAATAAAGTCTGCAACATTGTGAGACTTACCAAAATGACAAAGTGAGCAAATACTGTTGAAAATATGGGGCCAACAAACTTGCTTGATGCAGAGTTGCCACACCTTTCAATTTGTAAAATATGCATTATGTGTGAAGCGCAATAAACCCAAGTGCAACAGAATAAGGTGTGCCTGTATGTTACTTTGAGGGTTTTCAAAAATTTTTATTCGTTTGTCTTTTTTTTTTTTTTTAAGTAAGCCCTGTACCCAATGTGGGGCTTGAGCTCATGATCCCAAGATCAAAGAGTCGCACACTCTACCAAATGAGCCAGCCAGGCGCTCTGGGTTTTTTTCTTAATGGTTCCTACACAGAAGTAAAAGAAGAATATTTGGTTGCAGTTTTAGGGAGGTGACACGGCTGATGTTATTGCCTGAATATGTGTCTCTCCATAGTACTTCTGGCTGGGCTTTTCTGTCTGGTGCAGGTAGCTATTCATCATGGGACCAGGCCTGCCTTTTGATCTGGTGCCATGTCTGTACATTAGTGAAATTCTCCAACACCAAAGCCTGGTCATCTCCTGTAACGTAATTCCATGAGTTGTTTGCAGAAGCAGCATCTCCTCAAGTACAAGAGGCAGGAGGGTGTCCTCTCCAGACCCCTCTCCCTGCCCCACGGCCAACAACACTGCTGTCTGACCACTGCCCACATTTAATTATGCTACAGCTAAACTCCATTAAAAACTGACTGGCTCTCATGAAAACAGGGTGAGAGGAGGGTGAGTTTATGATTCACCTATCATCCCACAACTGTCTTTAAATTGTTTTTGCAAGATGGCAATAATATACAGAAATAGAACACCAGAAGAAAGAAATGTCTGTGGTCAAACAAAAAAACAACACAAAAAACCTTTCTGCCTTTAACCATAACACCAAGTAGGTAAGGAGGGGCCTCAGAGTTTCTGTCTTATGAAAGCACATTGCATGGACTGTAAGGAGCTGGAATGGGTTAAAGGACACAGGGGTACAAGGGATGGGGTGCCTCTGACAGACGCACACATAAGGAACTGTGCATGAAACTACCTGTAATGTACCAGGAGGAAGAGTGGAGTTCTCTTTAAGGCTGGAGAGAGTACTTCTACAAATTAAGCAATAGATACAAATCTGTTTTAAGTTTTCTTTTACTGTTAGCCATACTTTGCCAACTTTTTATTATGAGTGCTTTCAAACATAAAGAAGTGTTAAAAGAATTGGCAGTGAACACCCACGCACCTTCCACTTAGGTTCTGTAATTGTTAACATGTTGCTATACTTGATTTATCACATATCCTCCATCCATCGACCCATTAATTTCTTGATGCATTTCAAAGTCAGTTGCAGACATCTGTACACTTCTCCACGAACACTTCAGCATGCACCTCATTAAGTACAGTTCACCCTGTGTTTATTTTTTAGGTTAATATATAGACAGCAAAATGTGTAAACCTTAAGGATACTCTTGAGGAGTTCTGTCAATTGCACGTACCTGTGACCCAGCCTCATCAAGATACAGGAGCTTTCCATCACCCCAGGCATCCATCTGTTTATATTCTATACTATTCTCCTGTTACAAACCTTTAATCCCAACCACAGCCCTGCTTTGTCTGTCATTTTTAGCAGCCAAATTATATTACATAAACTATTTTCTAATCAAGTGGAATAGCCATACCTTCGATTTTAAAGTCTTTTTTTTTAAGTTTATTTATTTATTTTGAGAGAGAGAGAGAGAGAGACAGCATGCACATGAATGCATGAGCAGGGGAGGGGCAGAGAGAGGGAGAGAGAGAATCCCAAGCAGGCTCTGAGCTGTCGGCACAGAGCCCCACTTGGGGCTTGAACTCACAAACTGTGAGATCATGACCTGAGCCAAAACCAAGAGCTGGATGCTTAACAAACTGAGCCACCCAGGTGCCCCCATTTTAAAGTTTTGAATGAGGGGAAATGACCCTCTTGCCCAGTGTAGGACATTGAGGTTGCACTGTGAGGTTATATTCTTTCCACCAATGTGTTCTTGGCCACCTCACTTAGCTATGGTTTGATATTTCAGCATCTAAGCCCACTCTTCCTCAAGGCACTTTGCTTTGCAGAGGCTGGCACAGGACACAGTCCCCTCAGTGGTGTCGGAGAGTGAAGGCAGAAGGTGGGAACAAAACCTACAATAACTCTTCTTCTAACTACTCCATGTCAATTGTCCCACTGAGGGTAAACCAGAGAGGGCCACCTCTGTTCCATGCTGAGGTACAACAGGGAACCAGCAGGCAGCACCTGGCAACACCTATAAGGCCAGTTAGGCCCTGGGTCCCACCCAGCAGGCTTCCCAGGCTCATACAGAAGCTGTGTGTGATGAGCTCACACAGAAGATGGGCCTCTGGCAGCCCACATAGAGCTCTAAGGGAAGCACGAAGCTCACAGGATACCCCCGACCTATCCCACCTCTGCCTTGCCCAGGACAGGCAGACAATCTCTCCAGGAAGGAATTTAGCATATAAAAAACTGAACTGAAAGTACCTGTTTGTTTTCTTCTGCACATGAGAGGTGGAAACAAGTGAAAGAACCGAGTTTCACCCACCTGCCAGCCGTTGACAATCTTCTGGTTAAAAATCCCAAACTCATAGCGGATTCCATAGCCATATGCTGCCAGGCCCAACGTGGCCATTGAGTCAAGGAAGCAGGCTGAAAATTCCAAACACAAAGAACTTCTTGGAATCAAAGATAATTAGCAGTTTTGAGGCCCACTGGAAGCAAGGCCCAGACACCCATGTTAAGTAGGTACTGGGACACTGGCCTCTGGATGCCAGACAGCGATTCAGTGGTAACCTGTCAGCTTCAGATTTCATGAAAGTAAAACTGAGCCCTCCCTCAATCCCTTCACCTTGAGAGCCATGGTCTGGGCCAAGAGGGTGTTAGTGTGGGGGCTGTGGGGAGATGGGAAGGGCAGAAATGAAGAACCCCAGAGAGTCTCATCTAACTTGGCACACCTTTCAACACAAAGTCCCCTCACTGCTACCTTTGTCTTAGAGAGCTCATACAGGCTGAAGGCCTCCCCACCCCTGCACCTTCTACTTGTCCATGCTGTTTGGACAGTGGGGTAACACCACGAACTAGCTCTACACGCTAGTGAAGGAGGCACGGGGATGGGGCTGGGAATGGACATTCTACCATAAAAGAACTCAAACACCCAAGGCCCCCGGAACGTGGCTGGAGCAGCACATCAACCTAATAAGCCTTTGTTCCAATGAAAATGTCTTGAAAAAGACCAGTGTTTTAAATAAAGATCCAGAAGGCAGTCTTATTAAACTTCTGGATTAAAAAGGAAAAAGAGTCCATAAGAAACATCAGTAAATAAAATACTTGCTCAATTCACCAAGTATGCCCAGACCCCTGTTACTAGACCCTGTGCTGAGGGTTAGGAATAAGAGGATCCACAAATGTAAGATCTGGAATCTTGTTCTGAAGAAAGCATTCTCTCAGGAGGGCCACAGGACACATCAAGTTACAGCAGGCTGGGGGCTACCCACATCTGCACAGGTAAGAGGAGTCCATGGAAACAGGGCCCCAGAGGAGGTCACACCAGTCCATGGGCAAGGCCAGTGGCACCACACAAGTGGCAGGAAAGGTGACTAGGAAGGCAATAGGAACCAGACTATGGAAGGCCTGCAGATGCCCTGAACCCCTGAAGGGAGCAGATTGTGTTACAGCAGGGATGGGACTGTCCTGCCTGACAGTCACCAGCCTTAGGGGAGGAGGGGAGTTTAGGCAGCTACCTGAGCTGTGAAGGAGACCGAAGGGTCTGGAGCCTCCTGGAGCTTGGAGAAACAGGTGCTGTTTTTACTGACTGGGAAGATGGCTATAATCAACAGAATGCTATCGAGGGTAAAGGGAGCCTCAGGGGACTGATGACCCAGGAGCTCCCTCAGGGCTACGCGCTGCCCTCTGGCTGGGATGCCATGAGCGGGTCTGTGTGGAAAGTAAGCTACAGCTTATTGTCTGGGATGATTTCACTGCCATAAACTAAGACAGAGCCCTGCATCTGAGAGCAGTAGGTGACACACAAACTTTTCACATCAACAGGTGGAGGTGGGGCAGGCCTTGCAAACTGTTTCCTTATATAAATCCACGTACTGTTTTGTTTGGGAGAAATATATGCTGCATTTATAATTTCTAAAGAATTTAACTTAACATTTGAAAACAAAGGCACATGCACAAGCTCAGATAAACTTTAGGGTGTTTGATCCCTTTAGAAAATGACAACTCCCCAGAGGGGCAGTAATGCAAAGTGGTAGGGGCCTGAGCCCACCCTCCCATATCCCCCACACACAAGGGCAGCACAAAACTTATTTCTGTTCCAGAAACATTGTGCCCAAAAGCCTTGAAGCACACAGCAAAATCAAATCTCACTGTGACAGCTATTTCCACTTCTAAGTTCTGGGTTTTTTTTTTAAGTTTACTTACTTTTTTTTTTAGTAATCTCTACACCCAATGTGGGACTCAAACTCACAACCCTGAGATTAAGAGTGGCTTATTCTTCTGACTTAGACAGTCAGGTGCCCCTCCACTTCCAAGTTCTTCATTCAGCTCCCTCTGCCCTAAAAAAGCTACCAAAAAAACCCCCCAAAAACAAAAACAAAACAAAACAAAACAAACACCTCAAACAGGAAAAACAAGGCTGGATATACTGTCAAACAGAATGGCCCAAGGGAGCAATATCCTGAAAGGAATGACTCTGCTATTTCCAGGCAATCTGTTTACTACAGTAAAGCAGGAATAGCATACCTACATTCATAAATCATGTGTGTGTGTATGTGTGTACATGTGTATGTGAATGTATGCGTGTGCACACATGCATATATGTATGTGTATATGTGTGCACATATGTGTCTATCCATCTTTCTCCCAATTACTGGCTGCGGAAAGTGGTCAGTATACTGGAAACCCCCTCCCAGGGCCAGCTACCCAAAAACCAGCAAGCCTGGTTTTCATGATAATTAGGAAGTATCCCTTGTATAAAGGAAAAACATAGATATTTAGGAGAGATGGCGGCGTAGGAGGACGCTGGGCTCACCGCGCGTCCTGCTGATCACTTAGATTCCACCTACACCTGCCTAAATAACCCAGAAAACCGCCAGAGGATTAGCAGAACAGAGTCACCGGACCCAAGTGCAGACGAGAGGCCCACGGAAGAGGGTAGGAAGGGCGGCGAGGCGGTGCGCGCTCCACGGACTGGCGGGAGGGAGCCGGGGCGGAGGGGCGGCTCGCCGGCCAAGCAGAGCCCCCGAGTCCGGCTTGCAAAAGCGGAGGGGCCTGACGGACTGTGTTCCGACAGCAAGCGCGACTTAGCGTCTGGGAGGTCATAAGTTAACAGCTCTGCTCAGAAAGCGGGAAGGCTGGAGGACAAAGGGAGGGTGAGCTGCGGAGCCCCCGGACGACAGAGCTCAGTTTGGCGGGGAACAAAGGCGCTCTCCAGCGCCATCTCCCCCGCCCATCCCCCAGCCAAAATCCCAAAGGGAACCGGCTCCGGCCAGGGAAATTGCTCGCTCCGCGCGAACACCCAACTCTGTGCTTCTGCGGAGCCAAACCTCCGGCAGCGATCTGACTCCCTCCGGCTGCACAGGGCCCCTCCTGAAGTGGATCACCTAAGGAGAAGCGAGCTAAGCCTGCCCCCCCTGCCGCCGTGCACCTTGCCTTCCCACCCCAGCTAATACGCCAGATCCCCAGCATCACAAGCCTGGCAGTGTGCAAGTAGCCCAGACAGGCCACGCCACCCCACAGTGAATCCCGCCCCTAGGAGAGGGGAAGAGAAGGCACACACCAGTCTGACTGTGGCCCCAGCGGTGGGCTGGAGGCAGACATCAGGTCGGACTGCGGCCCCGCCCACCAACTCCAGTTATACACCACAGCACAGGGGAAGTGCCCTGCAGGCCCTCACCACACCAGGGACTATCCAAAATGACCAAGCGGAAGAATTCCCCCCAGAAGAATCTCCAGGAAATAACAACAGCTAATGAACTGATCAAAAAGGATTTAAATAATATAACAGAAAGTGAATTTAGAATAATAGTCATAAAATTAATCGCTGGGCTGGAAAACAGCATACAGGACAGCAGAGAATCTCTTGCTACAGACATCAGGGGACTAATGAACAGGCACGAGGAGCTGAAAAACGCTTTAAAGGAAATGGAAAACAAAATGCAAACCGCCACAGCTCGGATGGAAGAGGCAGAGGAGAGAATAGGTGAACTAGAAGATAAAGTTATGGAAAAAGAGGAAGCTGAGAAAAAGAGAGATAAAAAAATCCAGGAGTATGAGGGGAAAATTAGAGAACTAAGTGATACACTAAAAAGAAATAATTTACGCATAATTGGTATCCCAGAGGAGGAAGAGAGAGGGAAAGGTGCTGAAGGGGTACTTGAAGAAATCATAGCTGAGAACTTCCCTGAACTGGGGAAGGAAAAAGGCATTGAAATCCAAGAGGCACAGAGAACTCCCTTCAGACGTAACTTGAATCGATCTTCTGCACGACATATCATAGTGAAACTGGCAAAATACAAGGATAAAGAGAAAATTCTGAAAGCAGCAAGGGGTAAACGTGCCCTCACATATAAAGGGAGACCTATAAGACTCGTGACTGATCTCTCTTTTGAAACCTGGCAGGCCAGAAAGAATTGGCACGAGATTTTCAGGGTGCTAGACAGCAAAAATATGCAGCCGAGAATCCTTTATCCAGCAAGTCTGTCATTTAGAATAGAAGGAGAGATAAAGGTCTTCCCAAACAAACAAAAACTGAAGGAATTTGTCACCACTAAACCAGCCCTACAAGAGATCCTAAGGGGGACCCTGTGAGACAAAGTACCAGAGACATCACTACAAGCATAAAACATACAGACATCACAATGACTCTAAACCCGTATCTTTCTATAATAACACTGAATGTAAATGGATTAAATGCGCCAACCAAAAGACATAGGGTATCAGAATGGATAAAAAAACAAGATCCATCTATTTGCTGTCTACAAGAGACTCATTTTAGACCTGAGGACACCTTTAGATTGAGAGTGAGGGGATGGAGAACTATTTATCATGCTACTGGAAGCCAGAAGAAAGCTGGAGTAGCCATACTTATATCAGACACACTAGACTTTAAATTAAAGGCTGTAACAAGAGATGAAGAAGGACATTATATAATAGTTACAGGGTCTATCCATCAGGAAGAGCTAACAATTATAAATGTCTATGCGCCGAATACCGGAGCCCCCAAATATATAAAACAATTACTCATAAACATAAGCAACCTTATTGATAAGAATGTGGTAATTGCTGGGGACTTTAACACCCCACTTACAGAAATGGATAGATCATCTAGACACACGGTCAATAAAGAAACAAGGGCCCTGAATGAGACACTGGATCAGATGGACTTGACAGATATATTTAGAACTCTGCATCCCAAAGCAACAGAATATACTTTCTTCTCGAGTGCACATGGAACATTCTCCAAGATAGATCATATACTGGGTCACAAATCAGCCCTTCATAAGTTTACAAGAATTGAAATTATACCATGCATACTTTCAGACCACAATGCTATGAAGCTTGAAGTCAACCACAGGAAAAAGTCTGGAAAACCTCCAAAAGCATGGAGGTTAAAGAACACCCTACTCACGAATGAGTGGGTCAACCAGGCAATTAGAGAAGAAATCAAAAAATATATGGAAACAAACGAAAATGAAAATACAACAATCCAAACGCTTTGGGACGCAGCGAAGGCAGTCCTGAGAGGAAAATACATCGCAATCCAGGCCTATCTCAAGAAACAAGAAAAATCCCAAATACAAAATCTAACAGCACACCTAAAGGAAATAGAAGCAGAACAGCAAAGGCAGCCTAAACCCAGCAGAAGAAGAGAAATAATAAAGATCAGAGCAGAAATAAACAATATAGAATCTAAAAAAACTGTAGAGCAGATCAACGAAACCAAGAGTTGGTTTTTTGAAAAAATAAACAAAATTGACAAACCTCTAGCCAGGCTTCTCAAAAAGAAAAGGGAGATGACCCAAATAGATAAAATCATGAATGAAAATGGAATTATTACAACCAATCCCTCAGAGATACAAACAATTATCAGGGAATACTATGAAAAATTATATGCCAACAAATTGGACAACCTGGAAGAAATGGACAAATTCCTGAACACCCACACTCTTCCAAAACTCAATCAGGAGGAAATAGAAAGCTTGAACAGACCCATAACCAGCGAAGAAATTGAATCGGTTATCAAAAATCTCCCAACAAATAAGAGTCCAGGACCAGATGGCTTCCCAGGGGAGTTCTACCAGACGTTTAAAGCAGAGATAATACCTATCCTTCTCAAGCTATTCCAAGAAATAGAAAGGGAAGGAAAACTTCCAGACTCATTCTATGAAGCCAGTATTACTTTGATTCCTAAACCAGACAGAGACCCAGTAAAAAAAGAGAACTACAGGCCAATATCCCTGATGAATATGGATGCAAAAATTCTCAATAAGATACTAGCAAATCGAATTCAACAGCATATAAAAAGAATTATTCACCATGATCAAGTGGGATTCATTCCTGGGATGCAGGGCTGGTTCAACATTCGCAAATCAATCAACGTGATACATCACATTAACAAAAAAAAAGAGAAGAACCATATGATCCTGTCAATCGATGCAGAAAAGGCCTTTGATAAAATCCAGCACCCTTTCTTAATAAAAACCCTTGAGAAAGTCGGGATAGAAGGAACATACTTAAAGATCATAAAAGCCATTTATGAAAAGCCCACAGCTAACATCATCCTCAACGGGGAAAAACTGAGAGCTTTTTCCCTGAGATCAGGAACACGACAGGGATGCCCACTCTCACCGTTGTTATTTAACATAGTGCTGGAAGTTCTAGCATCAGCAATCAGACAACAAAAGGAAATCAAAGGCATCAAAATTGGCAAAGATGAAGTCAAGCTTTCGCTTTTTGCAGATGACATGATATTATACATGGAAAATCCGATAGACTCCACCAAAAGTCTGCTAGAACTGATACATGAATTCAGCAAAGTTGCAGGATACAAAATCAATGTACAGAAATCAGTTGCATTCTTATACACTAACAATGAAGCAACAGAAAGACAAATAAAGAAACTGATCCCATTCACAATTGCACCAAAAAGCATAAAATACCTAGGAATAAATCTAACCAAAGATGTAAAGGATCTGTATGCTGAAAACTATAGAAAGCTTATGAAGGTAATTGAAGAAGATTTAAAGAAATGGAAAGACATTCCCTGCTCATGGATTGGAAAAATAAATATTGTCAAAATGTCAATACTACCCAAAGCTATCTACACATTCAATGCAATCCCAATCAAAATTCCACCAGCATTCTTCTCGAAACTAGAACAAGCAATCCTAAAATTCATATGGAACCACAAAAGGCCCCGAATAGCCAAAGGAATTTTGAAGAAGAAGACCAAAGCAGGAGGCATCACAATCCCAGACTTCAGCCTCTACTACAAAGCTGTCATCATCAAGACAGCATGGTATTGGCACAAAAACAGACACACAGACCAATGGAATAGAATAGAAACCCCAGAACTAGACCCACAAACATATGGCCAACTCATCTTTGACAAAGCAGGAAAGAACATCCAATGGAAAAAAGACAGCCTCTTTAACAAATGGTGCTGGGAGAACTGGACAGCAACATGCAGAAGGTTGAAACTAGACCACTTTCTCACACCATTTACAAAAATAAACTCAAAATGGATAAAGGACCTAAATGTGAGACAGGAAACCATCAGAACCTTAGAGGAGAAAGCAGGAAAAGACCTCTCTGACCTCAGCCGTAGCAATCTCTTACTCGACACATCCCCAAAGGCAAGGGAATTAAAAGCAAAAGTGAATTACTGGGACCTTATGAAGATAAAAAGCTTCTGCACAGCAAAGGAAACAACCAACAAAACTAAAAGACAACCAACGGAATGGGAAAAGATATTTGCAAATGACATATCGGACAAAGGGCTAGTATCTAAAATCTATAAAGAGCTCACCAAACTCCACACCCGAAAAACAAATAACCCAGTGAAGAAATGGGCAGAAAACATGAATAGACACTTCTCTAAAGAAGACATCCAGATGGCCAGTAGGCACATGAAAAGATGTTCAGCGTCGCTCCTTATCAGGGAAATACAAATCAAAACCACACTCAGATATCACCTCACGCCAGTCAGAGTGGCCAAAATGAACAAATCAGGAGACTATAGATGCTGGCGAGGATGTGGAGAAACGGGAACCCTCTTGCACTGTTGGTGGGAATGCAAATTGGTGCAGCCGCTCTGGAAAACAGTGTGGAGGTTCCTCAGAAAATTAAAAATAGACCTACCCTATGACCCAGCAATAGCACTGCTAGGAATCTACCCAAGGGATACAGGAGTACTGATGCATAGGGGCACTTGTACCCCAATGTTCATAGCAGCACTCTCAACAATAGCCAAATTATGGAAAGAGCCTAAATGTCCATCAACTGATGAATGGATAAAGAAATTGTGGTTTATATACACAATGGAATACTACGTGGCAATGAGAAAAAATGAAATATGGCCTTTTGTAGCAACGTGGATGGAACTGGAGAGTGTGATGCTAAGTGAAATAAGCCATACAGAGAAAGACAGATACCATATGGTTTCACTCTTATGTGGATCCTGAGAAACTCAACAGGAACCCATGGGGGAGGGGAAGGGAGAAAAAAAAAAAAAAAGACGTTAGAGTGGGAGAGAGCCAAAGCATAAGAGACTGTTAAAAACTGAGAACAAACTGAGGGTTGATGGGGGGTGGGAGGGAGGGGCGGGTGGGTGATGGGTAGTGAGGAGGGCACCTTTTGGGATGAGCACTGGGTGTTGTATGGAAACCAATTTGTCAATAAACTTCATAAAAAAAAAAAAAAAAAAAAAAAAAAAAAAAAAAAAAAATAAAGGAAAAACATAATATTTTGCATTTTTTTTGATGTGGATGAAACACACTCTCCCATCCACTCAGAGGGGCCAATCTACACTGACAGACTGCTGTTCAGAGCACGGCTGACCTCTGCCTCGCCATGTGAGCAGTGGCCAGGGCATGACACTAGGAGAGACTGTGCACCAGCCAGGTGCCGGGTTTACCTGCCAGCCTCCCCAGGCCTCCATTCCCAAGGCCGGCATCCTCTTCTATTTCCTCCAGTTCTTCCAAGTCCAGCCCCAGCTGTGAATAAAAACAAGGGCAACGTTTTAGTATTACTTAGTGTCTATCTTCCTCACACAACAGGAGGAAAGATATTAAATCTTGTGAGTTTCTATCAATCAAAGGTTAAAAAAGTCTGCTTTTAGACTTGAAAATCCAATGTTAAAATCTGGTATTTATGAAAATGAAAGTTTCCAGGTATCTCAAAAGCTGCCAAACTACTTGAGAATTAATAATCAGGGGAGCCTGGGTAGTTCAGTTGGTTAAGCGTCCCATTCTTGGTTTCGGCTCAGGTCATGATCTCACAGTTCATGAGTTCAAGCCCTGTGTCTGGCTCCGAGCTGACAGCATGGAGACTGCTTGGGATTTTCTCTCTCTCCCTTGCTCTCTGACCCTCCCCCACCTCTCAAATTAAATAAACTTAAAAAAAAGAAAGAATAAATAATCCAAATGAGACATGGTTTAACATCCAAAGATATTGCCAGGTTATTAACCTACGTATAGTGAACAGATTATAACATGTAGCCTAACACCAAAATTAGTGGTTTCAATAATTCTTTAATTGCATATGGTTTAATGATATTTATGTAACTTATTTATTTATTTACTAATTATTTAACTGCTTAGATTTATTATTCGCCTCTTGGATGTGGCCTCTTCTCTAGCTGTGGAGAATCTGTTCTGCCAGTCTTCAGGTCGTTTTCTGGGTTATTTATGCTGATGTGGTTATTAGGTAGGTGTGTCTGTGGGATGACATGAGCCTAGGCTCCTCCTACTCTGCCATCTTCTTCGGATGTTCTATGTGACATCTTTTTAAATCAACACCTAAAACTACCTTTCCTGTGGCATCCCAACTACATTTGTGCAATCTTGTGAAATATGTATACAATGTTAAAAATCAGAAAGTAACAAAGTCACAACTTCTTCACCTGACTTGAAACCTTTCTAGAATGCATACCTGAAGGTTCTGCCTATCAGTTATGATAGATGGATAATTGTTCCATTAATCTGGCTTTAGTATGTTAAACTTCACAAATGGCTCTCATTAATTATCTTGATGAGTGGTTTTTAAACTTTTTGGTTTCAGGAAGACCCCCAAGAGCTATTCTTTATTGAAATTATATCTATCAATATTTATCAAGTTAAAAATTTAAAACAGATCAATGTTTTTTAAGCCTATATGAATTCATTTTTGTTTTAATTTTTTTTTCAACGTTTATTTGTTTTTGGGACAGAGAGAGACAGAGCATGAACGGGGGAGGGGCAGAGAGAGAGGAAGACACAGAATCAGAAACAGGCTCCAGGCTCTGAGCCATCAGCCCAGAGCCCGACGCGGGGCTCGAACTCACGGACCGCGAGATGGTGACCTGGCTGAAGCCGGACGCTTAACCGACTGCGCCACCCAGGCGCCCCTATATGAATTCATTTTAAAATAATAAACCCATTAACATTAACATAAACAACATAGTTTAATCAAATATACAGTTTTAAAATGAAAACAATTTACTGAGAAGAATAGCAGTGTTTTACATTTCTACAAATATCTTTAATAACTGTCTCTCTTAGCATTCAATCTGTTGAGGTATCACATGGATATCTCTGGAAAGCTTCACCATATACCTGTGACAGAGTAAGAATAAACAGTTCTGATCTAGCAGACCCACTGAAAGGTCTTGGGGCCTCTGGGGTCTTCGGACTATACTTTAGGATCTGATAAATTACAAAGGGTAGAAGCAAAGTTGTAAGGACATAAAAACATCAAAGTCATAAAGAAACAGTTTAGTGTCTATTAAGTAAATTGAACAGCATTAACACAAACTGTGATCTGATTCAGAGTAAGATTTCAAAATATTGACTTAATTCCCACAGCAATTTCAAGGAGTGTGTTCCACCAAAGATATTTTGGATATGCAGGGGAGGCAGAATTTACCCAATAATATACACTGGCTCCAAATTAAGCAACACATTTAACTGCATTTTCCAGATTTATCTGACTGTGAAACCTCTTATTCACAAAACACCTACTAAAGTCAGAGACCAGCATACCACATAAAGGCAGGCTATGTGGGAGGAAAGATGTTTTGTTCTTTTATGTTTTTACCCTTGAATGTTGTAGGTACATCTCAGCCTAGTAAGGCAAATTTTGCCATGAGTTTGAAAGTATTCAAAAGAGGCACAAATAGTAGCTAATTGACAGAAAGTAAAATCTTGCTCAAGTGGGTTTCAGAACCGAAGACAGAAAAAGCATGATAAAGCATCTTTAACCTTTTTAATTGAGATATAATTCACATACCATATAAAATTCACCATTTGAAGAGAATAATTCAATGGTTTTAAGCATATTTACAAAGTTATGCAACCACCACTAATTCCAGAACTTCACCATTCCAAAAACAAACCCGATATTCACTGGCAATCACTCCCAGTTTCCCTATTCCAGACCTTGGAATACCACTTTTCTACTTTCTGTCTCTATAGATTTGCCTATTCTGGTCATTTCATTTAAATGGAAACAAACCACATATGGCCTTTTGTATCTGGCTTCTTTCAATTAGAATAATGTTTTCAGGGTTGATCCATGTTGGAGCATGTATCAGTACTGTTTATCACTGAATACCTTTCCACTGGATGACTACGCCACATTTTGTGTATGCATTTATCACATAAATGGATATTTAGGCTGGTTCCACTGGTTATTATGAATAATGCTGCTATGAACATTCAAGTACAATTTTATGGGTAGACATATGTTTTCATTTTTCTTGGAAATAAACCTGGGAGTGAAATTGCTAGGTTACATGGTAAATTCTATGCTTAACTTTTTGAGTAACTTCCAAACTATTTTCCAAAGTGATTCTACCTTTTTACTTTCTCCCAGCAGTATATGAAGGTTCCAATTTCTCCATGTCTTAGCCAACACTTGTTCTCTGTCTTTACAAGCATAGCCACTCTAGTGGGTGCAAAGTGGTATCTCATGGTTTTTATTTACTTTTCCTGATGACTACTGATGCTGATTATCTTTTCACATGCTTTTTGACCATTTGTATACCTTCTTTGGGAAAACGTCTGTTCAAGTCCTTTGCCTATTTTTAAATTGGGTTATCTGTCTCTTTGTTATTGAGTTGTAAGAGTTGTTAATACATTCTGAATACTAGACCCTGATCAGATTTATGATTTACAAATATTTTCTCCCATTTTGCCTTTTCACTTTCTTCATAATGTCCTTTGATGACACAAGTTTTAACTCTCGTCCAATTTATCTATTTTTCTTTTTATTGGTTGTGCTTTTGATGTCATTTTTAAGAATCTATTGCTAAATCATGAAGATTTGCCTATATACTTCTAAGGATGTTAGGGTTTTAGCTCTTACATTTAGGTCTTTGATCCATTTTGACTTAATTTTTATATGGAGTATCAGGTAGGGATCCAGCTTCATTCATTTGCATGTGGACATCCAACTATTCTAGCAGTATTTATCAAAAATAATATTTTTTCTCTATTGAGTTATTTTGGTACACTTTTTTTTAAAAAAAAAAAAAGCAATTTGATTATATAGGCCACCAAAAGCACAGGTGACAAAAACAAAAACAAAACAAAACAAAAAAAACTGGACTTCATGAAAGTTAAAACTTTTCTGAATCAAAGGACACTGTAAACAAAGTGAAAAGACAACCTGAGAAAAAATATTAGCAATGCTAATCACATATCTGACAGGGGATTAATATCCAGAATAGAGAATTCCCAAAACTCAACAATAACAATAAAAACAAACAACTCAATTCAGAATTGGGCAAAGGATTTAAACAGACATTTCTCCAGAGAAGATATTTAGATGGCCAGCCAATAAGCACATGAAAAGATGCTCAACATCACTCATCATTAGGGAAATAATGGGTTTTTTTCTTTTTCTTTAAATTTTAGTTAGTTAACATACAGTACAATATTGGTTTCAGGAGTACAATTCAGTGATTCATCACTTACATACAACACAGTAGGGAAATAACGTTAATTAAAACCATAAGAGATACTATCTCCCATATATTAGAATGGCTACTATCAAAAAAAAAAAAAAGGAAAATAACAAGTGTTCAAGTGTTGGTGAGGATGTGGAAGAACTGGAACTCTTGTGCACTGCTGGTGGGAAAGTAAAATGGTTTCACCACTGTGGAAAACAGTATGATGGTCCCTCAAAAAGTTAAACATAGAATTATCATATGATCCAGAAATTCCACTTCTAGGTATATACCAAAAAGAATTGAAAGTAGGGTCTTGAAGAGATATTTGTACATTCATGTTCATAAAAGTATTATTCACAGTAGCTAAAAGGCAAAGCAATCCAAGTGTCTATAGACCAATGAATGAACAAAATGTAGTACATACATACAATGGAATATTATTTGTAGATCCTTAAAAAGGAGATTCTGACATATGCTCCAACATGGATGAATCTTGAAGATATTAAGCCAGTCATAAAAAGACAAATATTGTATGATTTCACTTATATGAAGTACCTAGAATATCAAATCCATAGAAACAGAAAGTAGAATGGTAGTTGTCAGCAGCTTGAAGGAGAGAATGGGGAGTTAGTGTTTAATGGATATAGAGGTTCAGTTTTGTAAGATGGAAAGAGTTCTAGAGATGGATGGTGGTGATCATGGCACAGTATGAATGCAATTTATATTATGTGTATTTTACCACAATTTCAAAATAATTGGGGGAAAATCAGTTGGCTATAAATGTGAGGGTTTATTTCTGGACTCTCAATTCTATTCCATTGTTCTATATGTCTATCCTTACGCCAGTACCACACTGTCTTGATCACTGTAGCTTCATAGTGAGTTTTGAAATTTGGAAGTGTGAATCCTTCACACTTTGTTCTTCTTTCAAAAAAAAAAAAGTTTATTTATTTATTTTGAGAAATAGAGCATGTGTGGGAGGGGCACAGAGAGAGGGAAAGAGAGAATCCCAAGCAGGCTCCACACTGTTCTTTTTCAAGCTTGTTTTAATGATTTCTGGTCTGGGGGCACCTGGATGGCTCTGTCGGTTAAGTGTCTGACTCTTGATTTTGGCTCAGAGATCTCGCAGTCATGAGATCAAGCCCTGCTTTGGGCTCTGTGCTGAGTGTGAGCCTGCTTGGGATTCTCTTTCTGCCCCTCCCCTACTCACCTGCTCTCTATAAATGCATACATACATTCATACATACATACATACATACATACATACATACATACATACACACTGATTCCTGGTCTGTGCATTTCCATCTGGATTTTAGGATCAGTTTGTCAATCTCTGCAAAGAAGACAACTGGAACTTTAGTGGGGGATTGCAATAAGTCTGTAGATCAATTTGGGGAGTATTGCCATCTTAAGATTCCAAGTCATGGATGGACATGAAATGTCTTTTCATTTTTAGGTCTCCTTTTATTTCTTTCAACAATGTTTTATAATTTTTAGAACATAACTCTGCATCTCTTTTGGAAATTAATTCCTAAGTATTTCATTATTTTTGATGTTATTTTAAGTGGAATAATTTTCTTAATTTCATTTTCAGATCATTCATTGCAGTTACATAAAAATTCGGTTGATTTCTGCATATTGATCTTATATCTATAAATTTGCTGAACTCATTCAGTTGTACTAATATATTTTTGTTTCATCTGCTCAAAGAGATACCTTTCCTTCTTCCTTTCCAATCTAGATGGCTCTTATTTTGTTTTCTTTTCTAAATACCCCAGCTAGACCTGTCAGTATTATGTTGAGTAGAACTGGTGAGAGTAAAATCCTTGGCACAAAGCAGCAGGTTAAACACCAGCTGGGAACACCATCAGTCCAATAGAGACTGCAGGACACTCTATAGGACATACCATTTCAACAAATAAACTGGAAGGCAGAAGAATAAAAAAAGAGAAGCCTATAGATTAATAGAGACTTAAGAGACATATCAAACAAATGCAGCTAAGTTTCTGAATATACTGCTTAAAAAATTATAAGGCATTATGCTAAGTGAAATAAGTCATACAGAGAAAGACAGATACCATATGTTTTCACTCTTATGTGGATCCTGAGAAACTTAACAGAAGACCATGGCGAGGTGAGAAGGGGAAAAAAAAAATTAGAGAGGGAGGGAGGCAAACCATAAGAGACTCTTAAAAACTGAGAATAAACTGAGGGTTGATGGGGGGATAGGACGGAGGGGAAAGTGGGTGATGGGCACTGAGGAGGGCACCTGTTGGGTTGAGCACTGGGTGTTATATGGAAACCAATTTGACAATAAATTTCATATTAAAAAAATTATCAAAAAAATTATAAGGCAGTCAACAAGTTTGTCAACTGTCTGAAAATGATGGTCAATATCTTAGGGGTCATACCGGTATGACCCTATCTTTACAGACACCTGTTGAAATGGCAATAAGTGAAATATGCTGTTTGATATTAGCTTAAATAATCTGGGAGTAGCAAGGGATGTGAGGGAAATGAGAAGTCATGAGTAGGTCTTGATGACAGGTGGAATCCAGTGATGGGTATGTGGAAGGAGTTCTTCATAGCAGTCACTCAATATTTGTACATATTTTAGATTTTCTATGATAAAAAAAATATTTAAATGTGCCCTTGATGGCAATCAGGAGGGAGCTGCTTCTGTTGAAGTTCTAGTTTTTAGTGTAATCTGCTCCCTGGAACTAATTTCCAGCCCTGTATGATACACTGGTGGTGTGTTTCACTTTTCGTATTATATTATAAATGGGGGAGGGGCCTGGGGGAGGAGGCCCACCCAAGCCTCGCATCATCATCTGATTCCCACTCAAAGCATGTGGCACCCCACTTTATGAATAGAAGGGCCCAACAACCATGTACCTAGAGACAGTAAAGCTCTGATCATCATGAAATCCTTTCAAATACAAGATTAATTAAAACTTAGAAATACCACTTCTAAGAAAAAGATGTACATCAACTGATGAATGGATAAAGAAATTGTGGTATATATACACAATGGAATACTATGTGGCAATGAGAAAAAATGAAATATGGCCTTTTGTAGCAACGTGGATGGAACTGGAGAGTGTAATGCTAAGTGAAATAAGCCATACAGAGAAAGACAGATACCATATGGTTTCACTCTTATGTGGATCCTGAGAAACTTAACAGGAACCCATGGGGGAGGGGAAGGGAAAAAAAAAAAAAAGAGGTTAGAGTGGGAGAGAGCCAAAGCATAAGAGACTGTTAAAAATTGAGAACAAACTGAGGGTTGATGGGGGGTGGGAGGGAGGGGAGGGTGGGTGATGGGTATTGAGGAGGGCACCTTTTGGGATGAGCACTGGGTGTTGTATGGAAACCAATTTGTCAATAAATTTCATATATATAAAAAAAAAAAGAAAAAGATGTACAACATTTAAAAAGATATATGCTACCCTTCATTTTCTAACTCCCTATAATTAACATGTTATTTGTGTAATTAATTATAGAGATGGCATAATTATGGCACAAACATTTCCTCAAATCTTTACTATCTGTAAGAATATATATAAAGAGAATGTTTTGAAAACTAAAACACTTCCTATAACAATAAATTCCACTGAAGACCTAGACTTTACATGTTTTGTGGTCCTTACATACGCATTCTGATGTTCATATTCAGTAAACAGAATTCAAATGACAAATTTGAAGGATTACCTCTTTTTTAGATAATTTTTTTCATTCTAATTCCAGTATAATTAACATACGGTGTAATAGTTTCAGGTGTACAATATAGTCATTCAACAATTCCATATATCACCTGGTGCTCATCACATCAACTGCACTCCTTAATCCCCATCAACCTATTTCACCCATCTCCCGACCCACCTCCCCTCTGGAAACCAGTTTGTTCTCTACAGGTAAGACTCTGTTTCTTGGCTTCTCTCTCTCTTTTCCCTTTGCTTGTTTCTTAAATTCCACATATGAGTGAAATCATATGGTATTTGTATTTCTCTGACTGACTTATTTTATCAAGCATCAATAATCTCTAGCTCCACCCATGTTGTTGCAAATGGCAAGATTATTTTTTATGGCTGAATAATATTCCATTGTATATATACAATTTCACTCTTCTTTATCCATTCATCTATTGATGGACACTTAGGCTGCTTCCATAATTTGGTTATTATAAATAATGTTGCTATACACATAGGGGTACATATATCCCTTTGAATTAGTGGTTTTGTATTTTTGGGGTAAATACCCAGTAGTGTGATTGCTGGATCACAGCATAGTTCTATTTTTAATTTTTTGAGGAAGTTCTACACTGTTTTCAAGAGAGGCTGCACCAGTTTGCATTCCCACCAAATGCATTCTATAGATGGGAGAGCCTTATAGTTTTGTTGATTGCTTCCTTCACTGTGCAGAAGCTTTTTTATTTTGATGTAGTCCCAATAGTTTATTTTTGCTTTTATTTCCCTTGCCTCAGGAGACCTATCTAGAAAAATGTTGCTACGACCAATATTAGAAACTTTACTGCCTAGAACTCTCTTCTAGGATTTTTGTGGTTTCAGGCCACACATCTAGGTCTTTAATCTATTTTGAATTTATTTTTGTGTATGGTGTAAGAAAGTGGTCCATTTCATTCTTTTGTATATAGCAGACCAATTTTCCCAACACCATTTGTTAAGAGACTGTCTTTTTCTCATTTGATATTCTTTCCTGCTTTGTCAAAGATTAATCAACCATATAGTTGTGCATTCATTTATGGGTTTTCTATTCTGTTCCATTAATCTATGTTTCTATTTTTGTGCCAGTACCATACTGTTTTGATCACTACAGCTTTGTAACATGGCTTGAAGTCCAGAATTGTGATGCCTCCAGCTTTGCTTTTCTTTTTCAAAGTTGCTTTGGCAATTCGGGGTCTTTAGTAGTTCATATAAATTTTAGGATTGTTTGTTCTAGCTCTGTGAAAAATGTTGTCAGTATTTTGATAGGGTTTGCATTAAATGTGTAAATTGCTTTGGGTAGTATAAACATTTTAACAATATCTGTTCTTCCAATCCATGAACACAGAATGCCTTTCCATTTCTTTGTGTCATCTTCAATTTCTTTCATAAAAAAAGTGTTTTCTAGTTTTCAGAGTACAAGTCTTTCACCTATTTGGTTAGATTTATTCCTAGGTATCTTATTATTTTGGGAGCAATTGTAAATGGGATTGTTTTCTTAATTTCTCTTTCTGCTGTTTCATTATTAGTGCATAGAAATGCAACAGATTTCTGTACACTGATTTTGTGTCTTGTGATTTTCCTGGGGTGCCTGGGCAGCTCAGTCGATTGAGCATCCAACTTTGGCTCAGGTCATGATCTCATAGTTTGTGGGTTCGAACCCCACGTCGGATTCTGTGCTGACAGCTCAGAGCCTGGAGCCTGCTTTGGATTCTGTGTCTCATTCTCTCTCCGCCCCTCCCCAACTTGTGCTCTGTCTCTGTCTCTCAAAAATTAATAAAAATGTAAAAAAAATATTAAAAAAAGTGTTTTATAGTTTTCAGAGTACAAGTCTTTCACCTCTTTGGTTAGATTTATTCCTAGGTATCTTATTATTTTGGGGGCAATTGTAAATGGGATTGTTTTTCTAATTTCTCTTTCTGCTGTTTCATTATTAGTGCATAGAAATGCAACAGATTTCTGTACACTTGATTTTGTGTCTTGTGATTTTCCTGAATTCATTTATCAGGTCTATTAGTTTTTTGGTGGAGTCTTTAAGGTTTTCTATATAGAGTATCATGTCATCTGCAAATAGTAAAAGTTTTACTTCTTCCTTACCAATCTGGATGCCTTTTATTTCGTTTTGCTAACAGCTGTGACTAGGACTTCCATTACCATGTTGAATAAAAGTGATGACAGTGGACATCCTTGTCTTGTTCCTGGTCTTGGGGGTGGCAGGGAGGAAGCTTTCAGTTTTTCCCCATTGAAGATGACGTTCACTGTGGATTTTCATATATGGCCTTTATTATGTTGAAGTATGTTCCCTCTAACCTTACTTTGCTGAGGGTTTTTATCATGATCAGATGTTGTGCTTGGTTTTTTTTTAACGGTTTTTATTTTTGGGAGACAGAGACAGTGCGAGCGGGGGAGGGGCAGACAGAGTGAGGGAGACACAGCATTGTTCAGGGCTCATTGTGGGGCTCAAACTCACGAGCCATGAGATCATGACCTGAGCCTAAGTCAGGCTCTTAATCGACTGAGCCACCCAGGCACCCTTGTACTTTGTTTTTATCATGATCATATGTTGTTCTTTGAAAAATGCTTTTTCTGCATCTACTGAAAGGATATGGTTTTTAATGCTTTCTCTACTGATGTGATATCTCATGTTGACTGATTTGTGAGTTTTGAACTACACTTGTGTCCTGGGAATACCACTTGACCGTGGTGAATGATTTTATTTTAATGTAGTATTGGACTCTGCTAGTATTTTTTTGATGATTTTTGCATCTGTGTTCATCAGGGATACTGGCCTATAGTTCTCTTTGTATGTGGTGTGTTTATCTAGTTTGGGTATCAGGGTAATGCTGGCCTCATAGAGTAAATATGGAAGTTTCCCTTCCTCTCTATTTTTTGGAAAAGTTTGAGAAGAATAGGTATTAACTCTTCTTTAAATGTTAGGTAGAATTTGCCTGTGAAGGTATATGGTCCTGAGCTTTTGTTTGTTGGGAGTTTTTTGATTACTGATTTAATTTCTTTGCTGGTAATCGATCTATTCAAAATTTCTATTTCTTCCTGCTTTAGTTTTGGTGGATTATATGTTTGTAGGAATTTATCCATTTCTTCTAGGTTGTCCAGTTTGTGGGCATATAGTGTTTCATAATATTCTCTTACAATTGTTTGTATATCTGTGGCATTGGTTGTTATTTCTCCTCTTTCATTTGAAATTTTATTTATTTGAATCCTTTCTCTTATTTTTTGATGAGTCTGGCTAGATGTTTATCTATTTTGTTGATCTTTTCAAAGAATGAGCTGCTGGTTTCATTTATCTGTTCTGGTTTTTTAGTTTCTATATAATTTATTTCTGCTCTAATCTTTATTATTTCCTTCCTTGTGCCGGTTTTGGGTTTTGTTTGTTCTTCTTTTTCTAGCTGTTTTAGGTGCAAGGTTAGGTTTTTTTTGTTTTGTTTTGTTTTGGTTTTGTTTTTGATTTTTCTTGCTTCTTGAGGTAGGCCTATATTGTTATAAACCTCCTCTTAGAACCACTTTTGCTATATCCCAAAGGTTTTAGACATTGTGTTTTAATTTTCATGTACTTTTATTTCCATGTACTTTTGGATTTCTTATTTGATTTCTTTGTTAACCCACTCATTGTTCAGCAGCATGTTATCTACCCTCAAAGTATTTGTGGTTTCCAGATTTTTTTTCTTATGATTTCTAGTTTCATAGTGTGGTATCAACACTACAAAAAGATGCATGGTATGACTTCATTCCTTTTGAATTTGTTGAGACTTGTTTTGTGGCTTAATATGTGGATCTATTCTGGAGAATATTCTATGTGCACCTGAAAAGAATGTGCATTCTGCTGTTTTAATATGGAATATTCTAAATATATCTGTTAAATCCACCTGGTCCTATGTGTCATTGAAAGCCATGGTTTCCTTATTGAATTTCTGTTTGGATGATGTATCCATCAATGTAACAGGGGTATTAAAGTCCTCCACTATTAGTGTATTATTACCAAACAGTTCCTTTGTGTTTATTATAACAATTTTATGTATTTGGGTTCCTCCATGTTGGGTACGTAAATATTTAAATTATATATTCTTATTGGATTGCCCCCTTTATTATTATATAGTGCCCTTCTTGGTCTCGTCACATTCTTTGTTTTGAAATCTATTTTGTCTGAAATAAATATTGCTTCTCCAGCTTCTTCTGACATCTATTTGCATGATAAATGTTTCTCCATCCCTCACTTTCAATCTGTAGGTGTGTTTAGGTTTAAAATGAGTCTCTTATAGGCAGCATATAGACTGGTCTTTTTTTTGTTTGTTTGTTTTTAAATCCATTCTGACACCCTATGTCTTTTGATTGGAACATTTAGTCCATTTACATTCAAAATCATTACTGATAGATATGTATTTATTGCCATGTTATTACTTATTTTCTGGTTGTTTCTGAAGTTTTTCTCTGACCCTTCTCTTTCTTTCATGGCTTGCTGGTTTTCTTTAGTGATATATTTGGATTTCTTGCTCTTTATTCTTTGCATATTTGTTAGTGGTTTTTGATTTGTGGTTACCATTAGGTTTATATATACCATCTTCTGCATGTAGCAGTCTATATTAAGTTGATGGTTGTTTAAGTGTCAACCAATTGTTTACTCCTCTCTTCCCTGTGTTTTAGGTATGGATTGCTTTTGTTGAGTCTGTTGGGGGTACTCTGGGCTTCCTGGATCTGGACATTGTTTCCTTCCCCAGATTAGGGAAGTTTTCAGCCATTACTTCCTCAACTAAATTTGCTGCCCCCTTGTCTATCTCTTCTGGGATCCCTATAATGTTATTGTTTGATGGAGTCATTTGTCCTAAGTCATTAATTCCTTCCTCTGCGTTTTCCAGCCTGCTGTTCATTCCATCAAGTGTGTTTCTCATTTCTCCTATCGAACGCTTTATGTTTCTTATGTTATTCCTTACCTCAGTGTTGATCATCTCACCAATGCCTTCCATTCTTTTCTGAAGTCCAACAAGTATCTGGACTTTAAATTCTCTATCAGGTATGTTATTTATGTCTCTCTTGCTTAGATCTCCAGCTGTGGCCTTATCTTGTTCTTTCATTTGGGATAAATTTCTCTGTCTTCTCATTTTAAGTCTCTATGCCTATTTCTGTATGTTGGGAAAGTCAGCTACATCTCCTATTCTTGAGAGTAATGGCTTTATGAAAAAGAGGTCCTGTAGTGTCCTGCAGTGTAGTGTCCCCTATTCCCCAAAACCTGATGCTTCAGGGAGTGTCTCCAATGTGTGCTGTGTGTGCTCAACTATTGTGTTCTGGCTGCTTTATCCTTGAGGCCAATCATCTGCAGAGGCCGTCTTTGTCTGTTGCGGGCAATGTTTAATCCCTGGCCTGAATGTGGCAACTTTTGACTAGGTGTGCTCTGGTCAGCTTGTGAAATGAGACCTGTCTCCACCACTGCTGAAACCAAGGCCTCTCAAAACTCTCACAATGGGAGACATGGTGTAAGTAGGGGTTTGAGCCAGTCTTCTGGGGGGAAGGGACCTGCCACCCCGGGACTGAGGCAAGCATGACTGGGAGGGGCAGTTCCACCAGGGTGCTGGGGGCATGACTTTGTGAAAGCAAGTTACTTAGGGAGTGATGACACTATGCTGGTTCCCGCAAGTGGCCCTGTGCGTATACTGATGGGTAGGGGAGAGAAGCGGTGCCTGCCAGTCCCTTTGTTCTCAGAGGGGTCTCTGTAAATGCTGCCTTTCTAGAACACACTCCAAAATGAGCAAACACCCTTCCCACTGTGTGTTCCAGGTTCTCTCCAGATTGTTGTGTCCACACAGTATATCTAAAGGTATTTGTCTGCCTTTTCTCCAAGAGCAATCCAATGCCTCTGGGTTCTATCCCAGCCAAGCCTGTTGAACTTTAAAATTCCAGCCTTTAAGGGGTGCCTGGATGGCTCAGTTAGTTAAGCATCCTATTCTTGGTTTGGCTCAAGTCATGATCTCACAGTTCATGAGTTCAAGCTCTGTGTCAGGCTCTATGTCGGGCCCTACACTGACAGTGCAGAGCCTGCTTGGGATTATCTCTCTCCCTCTTCTTTGCTCCACCACTCAAGAAAATCAATTAAAAAAACAAAACAAACAAACAAACAAAAGCCCTCCAGCCTTTAAGCCCCACTGGTCACAAGAAGTCATGAAACTGAAACTCTCTCACTTTCCAAGTCAACTGCTATGGAGATTTATCTATCCCATGCACTCCCCTGTGTGCTAGTCTATCTCTTGCCCTTCTCTGCAACAGTGGCTCCCTCCCCCACCACAGTGGGCACGATCTGATCAATTTCTTTCCCAAACTATGTCGTCTCCGTACTTCCTACCTTCTTCGATGTGGCCTCTTCTCTCCCTTTAGTTGTGGAGTTTGTTGTGTCATTCTTCAGGTCGATTTCTGGAGTACTTAGGGTGGTTTGATAGTTATCTAGTTGTGTTTGTGGGACGAGGCAAGCCTAGGGTCCTCCTACTCCAACATCATCTTCCCTTCCAGTCTCTTCTTAGATAATTTTGAACATACAATTTCCATTTTGGGGAGTCCAATCTTTTTCCAAATTTTTATTGTACCATGCCTGAGACCCATGTGAGGTCCCCACCATGCTGCTACCAACAGGGCCCCCAGAGTGTCTCCCACTCTAAACTGAACCAAAGCAAAGGCAGTGGAAGGTGCTGGGGGAGGGAAGACTCTGGTGAAGACCCTGCTATGTACGTGCAGAAGGGCAGAAGTGCTACATATTCACACCCTAGAAATTGTACACTGAGTGTCCAGTATAGGAGGAAGATGGGTGTCCAGGGAGGTGGGTAGAGAGCAGAAAACAGGATGGATTCCAGCTCTGCTCTAAAACCACAAATGAACTGTGTACGGAGTTAGCCTCCAAGTGAATAAGTGTTAATTAAGACCCCTTAAGCAAAGACAGTTTTTATTCCGACTGGGGAGAAGGGGCAATTTTATACCTAGAGAGTAAGATGAGCACAAAAAGTTGCCTGGGGTGGGAGAGGGGCCCAGAGGTGGGTTACTAGTTCAGTAAGGCAAGAATGAAATGGATAATACCAAGCACTTCTGCCCTGGGGTAAATCTGCCCCTGGGGCGGGTGTGAGGAGTACAATGGCTCCTAGAAGCCTTGAAACCTTAGCACCACAATGAAAAGCCATGCTTGCACTCCCATGTATTAGTTTCCCATCCAATCATTACTTTTTCCCCTTGAGAAAGAGTGTCACCCACCAACCTATTCTCCCCCATGTAGGACAGACTATGCCTATGCCGTAAGTCACTACCAGCCCCAGACGGCAGCAAATCTCAACATCAATGCTCACCTCTGTGGGGCCTGGATTAAAACTCAGTGTGCTGCAAGAGGCTACCCACCAGCCCAGCCCCAAAGCACTGTACCTGATAAATGGCTTCATCACAAGCATTCTGAAGGCCCAGGTTCACCATTGTGTTCTGCAGTGTGCGGCCCATGTAGAATTCCAGGGAAAGATAATAGATGCGCTGAGGAGACAAAAGAAAGAATCTTAGATTTCTTTTCCATCCTGACACATGAGGAAGATTAGGGTGATGGGCAGACTCATAAGGGCACCTACTTAGGGGTCTCATTTAGGCTACCCACAATCCCCCCTAAATGGGCTCACTCCCTTTGCCGAGTCTTGGCCAAACTCAGCTTTCCAAAGGCAGCACGCCTGGGACCCTTCTATAGCAAAACTCTGCTCATTGCCCTTCTGGATATAAGCTGGCCTCCCTAGATGGGAGGAGGCAGGGCAGGGCAGTGGTAGGGAACAAGGCTCCCAGAATGGATAGAGCTCTGAACTTAGCTTGGCCTCTTCCCCACCATGAGCCCTTGAGCAAGTGACCTCTTCAAATCTCTAACACAGGATGAAACAACTTGGGGGTGGGGGGGCGCGCGGTGGGGGGGAATATTTTCAAGTATTAACAGCTTTTAACACCCATGTTAAGTACTCGGTAAACACCACACAGTCAACACAACTGGATGGATGGATGGATGGATGGATGGATGGACGGACACAAGTCAGGAAAGTTTCTACTGCCTATTGGCTGGCTCTGGGGGATTGGAATATGCGACTTTCTATGTAAACAAAGAGGATGACCACCCACACTCACTGGGAGCTGAGTTGGGTTCTAAGCCCTTCCCATGCATGGTACCATTTACTCCTCACAAACCACCCAGTGGGGCCACTGGGTGGCAGTGGCAGAGCCACAATCTGGCCCTCAGAGTCTTGCTTTTATACAGGACTCCATGCTGCTTCCTGCCATCAAAAGTAAGGTCTGGAAAAATAAATGGGGAAGAAGGGAGAAATATTCCTCACAGATAAATTCCAATGAATGCATGCAGATGGAACGAGCGAAACAGAAAATCAGCATGAGAACAGCACAGTGTAATTGCTGCAGACAATAGCCACAGCTGAACTCTGAAGCCAGCTGGCACAGCTTTACTATCTGCACAGCCTCTAATATCTCCCCCAAAGTATATACTCATTACCATGTGGTTTTAACAAATGTCAAAAAATTCTCTGATATTCTTCACTCCAGCAGGTGGTGCTCAATCCCCTCCCCCTTGAGGGTGAGTTGGCTGAGGTGAGTCTGGGAGGGAACCTGTAACTTCACAGGGGAAGAACCTGCTGACACCACCTTCCCCTGGTGACAAGGTTAACATCACCAGTGATGGGTTGTGATGATGCGCTGTGATGAGAAGGGGGCTCCATGGCTTGAGGTATTCTTTCTAAGCTCGATAACCCACACTAATTTGGAGAAAACCTTGTATGGGCACCAACTAAAGGTTGTTTTATGAACTCCCTGGCCAGTATTCATCAGATTGTCCAACGTTGTGAAAGATGAGGAAAGACCAACCACCATCGCCAATGGGAGGAGATTAAGGAGACATAATAACTAGAGGGCCCTGGATTTGGTCCAGGGACAGACAATATTAGAGGAAAAACTGGTCAAAAATGTGAAGAAAGTGCTGAGCCAGTGCTAGCTTACTTTGATAACTGTGTTGTGGTCATGCAAGATGCTAATATTAGGGGAAACTGAGGGAGGGCTACATGGTACTCCACACTATGTTTGTGGCCCCCTGAAAATCTAATGTTGCTCCTAAAGGAAAAGTTAAAAAAACAAAACTAAGCCTTGAAAAAGGGTGTGTTGTGAGTGTGTACACATGCATAATGATGAGAATGTGTGTCTTGGATTCAGATGTGAGTCCATGGAGAAGTACTGACTGTACTATGGTTTTATCTTTCTTGCAGGTTAAAATGTTCAAAATACAATTAAAAAAAATCAATTTCCCTATTGTTGCAGAATGCAGAGAGAGAATTCACTTTCCACAGACTGCAGAGAGGGCTTGTCAGGGCTTTACTGGAATGCCCACATGGGGTGACCTGCCTGAGTGGCTTTGAAACCCACGTTCCATGCAGTGACTCTCTTAAAGTGTCTTTTTTATACTACGTTTAGATTTCTGACCAGCAGCTGACTAGAAACCTTTTGAAAAAACTCTGTGGCCATGGGCCATCCACTTGCTGTTTCAGCAGTGTTGCTCTCTGGGCTTTTATAGCTGCATTTATACCATTACTTCACATTTTACTCCTCAGAACCATGAAACAGCCATAGAGGGTGAGCCAGGAAGAAAGGGGTTCCACATTTGCAAAATATACAGGCAAAGGAACCAGATAATGGAGAGACATCCCATGTCAGTGGATTGCAAGGCTTAACAGTGTTAAGATGGCAAAACTTCCAAAATGGATCAACATATTCAACACAATCCCTGTCAGAATTCCAGCTGCTTCCTTGCAGACTGACAAACTAATTCATTAGGTGGATTAGGTGGATCCATCAGACAGAAATGTGAGGGATCTGGACGAGTCAAAACAATCTTGAAAAAGAAGGACAAAGTTGGAGGACTCACACTTCCTAATCTCAAACCTTATTACAAAACTATAGTCAGCAAGACTGTGTGGTACTGGCAGAAGTATGGACACACAGAGCAATGAAATATAGGGTCCAAAAATCAACCCTCAAATTTATGGTCAACTGGTATTCAACAATCATGCCCAGATCATTTAGTCAGAAGAACAATCTCTTTAACAAATGGTGCTGGGACAACTGGATATCCACATGCAAAAGAATAAAGCTGGACCTCTACCTCACACCACATACAAACATTAATTCAAAGAACATCAAAGATCTAAATGCAAGAGTCAAAACCATACAACTTTAAGAAGAAAACAGAAGTAAATCTTCATGACCTTGGATTAGGCAATGGTTTCTTTTGTATGACATCAAAAGCACAAGTAAGAAAAAAACATAAATTAGACTTCATTGAAGTTAAAAACTTTTGATAACATGAAGAAAATTAAAAGATAACCCATAGAATGGGAGAGAATATTTGCTAATCATATAATTGATGAGAGAAGCTGTATGTAGAACACACGTACAACTTAATAATAAAAAGACAAGTTGGGCGGGGGGGGGGAGGGGCGCCTGGGTGGCTCAGTCAGTTAAGCTTCCAACTTCAGCTCAGGTCACAATCTTATGGTTTGTGAGTTGGAGCCCCACATTGGGCTCTGTGCTGACAGCTCAGAGCCTGGAGCCTGCTTTGGATTCTGTGTCCCCTCTCTCTCTGCTCCTCCCCCATTTGCACTCTTTCTCTCTCAAAAATAGATAAACATTAAAAAAAAAAAAAGACAAAGTGGTTGGGCAAAGGATCTGAACAGACATTTTGGTAAAGAAAATGCACAGTGCCAACAGGCACATGAAAAGATGCCCAACATTACCCTTATCAGGGAAATGCAAATCAAAACCACAATGAAATATCAATTCACATCCACTATAGGATGGCTATAATCAAAAAGTTATCAGATGAAAACAAATGTTAGAAAAAATTTGAAAAAAATCAGAGTCTTCATACATGGGGTATGAAGGGTGGGCTGTAAAATGGAGCAGTGGCTTTGGAAATCAGTCTGGTAGGTCCTCAAAAAGTTAAAAGGGATTAGCATGTGGTCCAGCAGTTCTCCTCCAAGGCATGTATCCAGAAGAAACAAAACCTATGTCTATGCAAAAACTTGTATGTCAGAGGACAGAAACTACTCAAATGCTCATCAATTGGTGAATGAATAAATAAAATGTGGTATATTCATATCATGGAATATTATTCAGCCATAAAAAGGAATCAAGTACCAATACATGCTACAACAAACAAGAACCTACAAAGCATTACACTAGATGAAAGGAGCCAGTCACAAAGGACCATACATTGTATCATTCCATTTATAAAATATAGGCAAACTTAAAGAAACAGAGAGTAGATTTATGGTTCCCTAATAAGTAGGGAGGGGTATAGGAAGTTTACAGTGGGTGACAGCTAAAAGCTGTGGGGTTTCTTTCTGGAGTAATGAAAATGTTCTAAAATTGACTGTGGTGACCATGGCCCAACTCTGTGACTATACCAAAGCCAATGAATTGTGCACTTTTAATGGGTGAATTGCATACTATTTGAATTTTATCTTAAAGCTGTTACCAAAAAATATAAAATAGTAAAAATAATGCACAAAATTTTATAAATGTTGTACATTAAGTAGAATACTTGCAGTTGTAAAGATGGTGGAACAAAAATGCCTCTGCCCACTTCTCCCAAAAACTCACTGATGGAAAGTCAGGACAGGTAGAACTAAATTGGAAAACTGACCCTTGTACATCTTCACCACCAAGCTGCAGGGTGGGGACAGGGTGATTGTTCACTGCTGGTCTCTGCTTTTCTGAAGTCGAGGAAAGGATAAAGTACTTTACACTCATATGCACTCATGCACACACACACACATGCACACCTACAGATGCACATACTTGTGTGCACAGCCATACATGTGTGCGCTTACATGCACTCACACACATGCACTCACACCTGTACATAATTCATTAATTTGCACATGTACACTCACATGCACACGCTCACATGTGTGTACACACACAGACACATGCACACACTCATAAATCTGGGACCCAAGGAAGAGCTGCTCACTCCAGGCTGCACACACCAGGCCCTTGCCCCATTATCCAGCTGCAAACAGCTGGTTCAGAAAGAATTCCTTCTACTCAAGGAGATGGAACTCAGGATCTACATCCTGAAATCTAAAACAGGAAAAAAAGAACAGGAAACAAAAGGGGTAAAGAACACTAGCATTTACCATGGAGCAAATACAATTTGTTAATACAGACTAATCTGAGACATCAAGAAACACCAATAAAGTACCAAAAGAACCGCACCAGGCACAGGAAAGTAAAATAAAAAAGAGATAAAACTACTACAGAAATGGAGGCACCACTGAATGCAAAACAAAGGGAAAGATGGAAATAAAAACCTGGCTGGAAAAGCGGACAAAATGGGGGAAAAGCATGAAAAGGATTGGAGAGGAAAATATCCATATGGAAGACAAAGAATAGCTAACATCAGCAAAATTAGCGTCCCTGAGAAAAGAAACTGAATAAAACATTAAAAACATTTTTGGGGTGACTGAGTGGCTCAGTCATTTAAGCATCAGACTTCAGGTCTGGTCATGATCTCACAGTTTGTGAGTTGGAGCCCCCCATCTTGGGAGACTGCTTGGAGGACTCTCTCTCTCTCTCTCTCTCTCAAAATAAATAAATAAACTTCAAAAAATAAAAACATTTTTTTCAGTATATAACTGAAGAAAACTTTCTATACATAAATCTATGCATACATACATACAAAGAACATACATACATACTAATAAAATCCATGGCAAGTTCAGTCTTTGACAGACTTTTCTTTTTCAATCATTTGAATGTATGGCTTCTCAGTTACTGCCCAGATTCCAATGCCCTTGAAATCACAAACCTGGCAGCGCAGTGAGTGAATCTACAGCCACTCTGAGTACAGCTGCTGTCACTACTGCTCATGGCCCATTGCTTCTTCCCGGACGCTATTTACTCTGCACTTGAACTGAGTTATTGTCATATGGGGTTTCCATAGCACTATGCTGCCCCTCCCTCCACACAGGGCTTAGTAACCACTGAGAACACACTGAGCCCAACAAAATCCAGCTGTATGAGAAGAGTGTGAGTGAAGGTTCCAAGCACAATCATGCCCTTTTCCTATGTACACAAGAAGGCTCACTTCTCCCCCACATACCTACTTCTGGGGTTCTCCCTGGAGAGGTTTTATGACAAGTTGGAAACTCAGGAATATGATCAAAATGTTTTCATGTTGCCTTTAACTGGAACTATGTATTTTTAAAGCTGTAGTTTGATCTCTGCTAAAGTTTCTAATTTTTAACTAGCACTATGAAAAGAGCTTGACTATCTTTGTTTGTGTAAGGCATAAAATGTTGGACCTTGTCTTAAGATCTTTCAGTCTTGGGGCACCTGGGTGGCTCAGCTGTTAAGCATCTGACTTCGACTCAGGTCACAATCTCACAGTTCATGAATTTGAGTCCTGCATTGGGTGAGGGCAAACCTCGCTTTGGGCTCAACACTCTCCATTCCTCTCTCTCTCTCTCTCTCTGCCCCTCATGGTAATCTCTCTCTCTCTCTCCCTCTCTCTCTGCCCCTCATGGTAATCTCTCTCTCTCTCTCCCTCTCTGCCCCTCCCTCACTCACACACACACTCTCTCTCTCTCTCTCTCTCTCTCTCATAAATAAATAAATAAATAAATAAATAAATAAATAAGTTACAAAATGATATTTAAAAAAAAAAAAGATCTTCCAGTCTTTAATTTTCCTTCCAAGTTGAGCACAGATGTCAAGGGCTCAGCAGCTTATTTAATTCTGCTAATAGTTCCAGGCAGCCTCCCAATGCACCTCTGCATATGAGCAGCATCAGGGCTCCCTTGGACAGCACCCACCCAAAGACTGGCCATGGTCAGCTCTAGGTTAGGCACTGCTGCACACCCACCCAGCCAGAGCCCTGCACTCTGGCCTGTGTCTGTTGTTGCTGTGTGATTTGTTCCAAGAATTTTTATAGTTTCCTCAAATGTGTTGAATTTGTTTTCCTCAGTTTCCTTAAGATGGTTTAGAGTAAAACTAAACTGAAGAAGGCTTGCCAGAGGGGCTGCCCAAGGAAATGCACACACTTTTGAACCATGCACTCTGGGGTCCAATCCTGGTTCCTGGCCTGGCCAGCAGGGTGGCCTGGATCCCTTCACCTCTCTGAGAAATACCATGTCTAGTTTAGGGTTTAACACAGGGCTAGCTGTGGACTCAGGCAATGTTGGTCCCCTTGCTGGGCCAGATTTTCAGGGAGAGTGATGGAACCTAATTAACAGGGTGGCAATTCTGGACTGAACCAACTGAGGGCACAGGATTGGTGCAAGAAAAAGCACAGGGGGCTCACCAGCAAAGGGCCAGCTCCTCAGTGTCCCCAAACTCTGCTGCTACTGCAGGCCCAAGGCCAACCCAGGCTTTGCCCAGTCTCTTTCCATCCCTCTCACCCCACCCCTGGCCTCTCCCACCACCATCTGTGCAACTGTGGACAGGGTCTCCCAAATCAAGGAACTCTGGCCAAAGAACCTGACACTCCCCTCCTTCAGCATGAGAGCAACAAGGACCCCTTAAACCCTCTACAGCAGTTCTGGGGGCCTGTGGCCTGGGGTGTGAACTGGGCTGCTGACCTTTCTTGTATGGTCCCTTCTTGCAATATGACTGTTAACACATGTTAAGAGGCTTAGAGGCAGCCTTAAATTTTTTTAATTGGGTTTACTACATGCAAAGTCTACACCAAAAGCATCACAGAAAAGCACAAAAGAAACTCCTTCCTCAAAATGAAGAGATGAAAAGATGACCAACGCAAATACACAACATAGTAGTCTTCTCCTAACACATCTTAGGAGTTAAGGAACTTGAATTGCGGAGCTGGAGCTTAAAAGCAACAGGTAGAGCCTCAGTTTGCTCTTTATACAATGGAGATTCATGAACAGAACTGGACTTTCAGAGACCTCCAATTTCTCTTCCCTCTCCAAAAAGGCTATTTAGAGTCTTTGTTTAACAGAAAGTGCTGAACACTCTGCAGGAAAAGGAAAGAAAGAACTCCAGCACTCAGGGCAACAAAACACAGACTGATGCAACTGTTTTCATCAAGAGAAGAACCTGGTCCTACAGGTGGATCTGGCCAGTGACGTGTCATCCTGTGCCCAGGAAAAGGCAGCAACACTCCCCCTGTCTATCAGATTCTGTGTTATGTCTTAACGTGCCAGCCATCTCGCTGTGACTGAGCAGGCACAGTGGCGCCCACAGACTACCAGCTCCCTGCCAGACAGAGCTGGCCTGGACAGGACACAGGAACAGAGACCACTGGCCCAACATAAGGCCAGTTCTGGTGAGCTCCCCAGCCTCGCCAAAGGCACCAGGGCAGCCCTGCCCTTGCCAGCCTAGTGAGGGGACTGCTAGGGGGCATCAGCCTTCTCACCTGCTAGACAGCTGAGGCTCCTCCTTTTCTTCACTGGCCATCCTGCTTCACACCCATTCTGCTGTGTCTGAGGGGCTTTTTGGAGGGTCGCACCGACAACAGCTTTATGAAACCACTAATATGTTTGCCATAAGGATGCTGAACACTTTCTACCACATCTCTTATACTCCCAACCTATGGAGCCACACTCAAGCATGTTCTTTTATTTTTTTATTTTTTTATTTTTTAAACGTTTTTTATTTATTTTTGGGACAGAGCGAGACAGAGCATGAACGGGGGAGGGGCAGAGAGAGAGGGAGACACAGAATCGGAAACAGGCTCCAGGCTCTGGGCCATCAGCCCAGAGCCCGACGTGGGGCTCGAACCCACGGACCGTGAGATCGTGACCTGGCTGAAGTCGGACGCTTAACCGACTGCGCCACCCAGGCGCCCCCAAGCATGTTCTTTTAGAATTAAGTGACAGGGAAATTTGGCTTCTGGTGAGTAACTGGCAGAAATCCCGTGGATCACGGATTTCCTTTTTTACTTTAGGTACTGGTACCTAGGACTAGAACACAGGCCTGTTTGCTCAATTTGGAAAATGTAAAATATAATAAAATAATAGAGTTTGAGAACTTATAGGGATCACAGAGATCACTCAGCTCTTCAGGGAACAAATTTATTTTGCACTCCATGATATAACTTTTTTTATAATCCTCTGCCTCCTGCCTTCCATGTTGTTAAGCTCTACAAAATGTCTCCTCACTCCCATCCCGGAACCAATCACAGAAGTCTCATCACTGCCAGAGAAGCCAGAGCCTAATCAATTTATGTTAAGTGACCTGGACTGTGTCAAAGTATATTTATAACTAGTGTGGTACTAGTAAGCATTTTCACCCTGAGCTTCTTTCACCTTTCATTTTAAATGATGTTTCATGGCCAAGAAGACACTCAGCTAGAACTGAAATCACATATAATTCCTAATCCCAGAGATCCTGTCAAAGGAGTTAACCGAACTCTTCTGTGGTCTGATTACCTTGCTAACTTTGTGTTCATGCCTCTTCCCTTTACCATGTCCTAAGAACACCATTCTGTATAAGGTAGAAGACAAGCCAGCTATTGTCTGTTGATTACTTGTTTCATGTCTCAGAATGTGCAGGTTTCTAAATGGCTTAAAGCTCTGGTCTGTTTAATGAAAAATTAGGTATAATCCGAAAAGACAAAGTTCTCTCAGTTTTCTTATTTGTATTTCTTATTAGTCGGGCAACTGGCAGAGCTATATGAGATCTGCAGGTGACAGCACCATGTCAATGTGCATGTCCTGGATTTAATTGTTCACAGTGTTTGTCTAAGAGAGTCTCCCTGATTTTTGGAAGTACACACTCAAATTTTTAAGGGTAAAGGAGCATCAAGGCTGCAATTTACTTTCAAACGGTTCAGAGAAAAATGTACTAATATGTATAGAAAGGGACAAATGTGTTAAAATGTTTAATGCTTAGGGAATCTGCATGAAGAATGGGAATTTATTGTATTATTCCTGCAATATTTAAAAGTCTGAAGTCATATAAAATACAATTTTGTAAAAACTCATTTAAAAAGGGCTGGGGGGCACCTGGAGGTTGAGTCAGTTAAGCATACGACTTCAGCTCAGGTCATGATCTCACAGTTCATGAGTTCAAGTCCTGCATCAGGCTCTGCACTGATAGCTTGAAGCCTGGAGGTTGTGCTTCAGATTCTGTGTCAGCCTCTCTCTCTGCCCCTCACCCACTCACACTTTATCTCTCTCTCAAAAATAGATAAACATTGGGAGAAAAAAAAAAGGCTAGGATTCAAATGCGAGGTTATGATTATTTCATAAAAATACAAAGGGTCCCTGCAGCCTCCATGGCACCTGGGTATTAGAGATCTCCAGAGAAACAGAATCAACAGGATATGTATATACAGATTTATTTTAAGGAACTGGCTCACACAGTTGTGGAGGTCTGAGACTAAAATCTCATGATTTTCAGGCTGGCAAGCTGGAGATACAAGGAAGAGTTGCATTTGGAGTCCCAAAGCAGTCTGTTGGCATGATCCCTTCCCGATGAGGAGGGATGATGTGGGGGGTGGGGTAATCAGTCTTTGTTCTATTAAGGTCTTAACTGACTGGAGGCCCACCCACATTGTGGAGGGTGATCTGCTTCACTCAAAGTCCACTAATTTAAATGTTAATCTCGTCTAAAAAACACCTTCACAGAAACCTCTAGAATAGTATTTGATCAAATATCTGGGCACTGTGGCCCAGCCAAGTTGATGCAGTAAATAAACCATCACAGCCCTTGAGAGGCCAAACTGTCTACTATGAAAAATCATGGCTCACACTCTGAGAGGCTCCTTAATCTCATAAAATGGTGGTTTAACCTTACCTTCCACTTGTGGAGCTGTCAGGTTAATCAGCAACACAAAACATCTGTCCCTTGTCAAGCTTCTAGCCAGGGAAAATAATTGAGCTATCTGGTGTCAGGAAAGCTTGCCCATGGGATACAAGGTCAATGTCACAAGACAAGTGGAAACATATCAAAACTCGGTGTGTTAAAAAGACTCCGGTGGCTGGTCTCACCACTAATTAAAACAAAATCTTGTAAGTCGCGGCTGTGGGCAGACAAGGCTGCAAAAACACTGCTCTAGATCTTCTTCCTTTAACTCCAGGGTCCAGCCAAACAGTAAGATTAATTGTATTCATTATGATTATCTTACTTGAAATATTTAAGACTGCAGTTTGGGCCCCATGGTGGTAGTGGTGCACTATTATTTTCCTTAATCTACTATTGTGGCTATGCCATGAGTTTACGGGAAAGAGCCATAGTAAACAGACTATCCCATCCATTATAGGGATGCAGTAGGCCAGCTGTCCACATTGTGTATTATCCACTTTAAAGTCCCACAGAAGATATCTCACACCTGCCCATTCTAGAAGTTATCACAGAGATCCCATGACTCCCATAAGTAGACATGAACTGCCATTTGCTCTGGTTGCCAGAACTTATGTCTGCACTTTGTGTCCTGACATCGTCCTTGAATGCAACCTGTTTCCCTACTCTTATTCCCTGGCTCCAACTTTCTCTTTGAGGTCTTCAATTAATCTGAACCTTCTGTGTCATGCCTTGCTTAGGCATTCTTCAATTCTTTTTGGATAGAGATGGAATGTCAGCATAAAATGGAAACATTTTATAAGCAAACACAAAGCCACAACTTTTTAGAATGGCAAGGAACCTCAGAAATGAACTACCTCCCTCCACCCCTGTCATTTTTAAGATGAAAATACTGAGGCCAAGAAAGGTTAAGAAATCCAGCCAAGTCCAAGGTCTTATAAACTGCATAGTAAAGCTAGGACTAAAAGGAGCTTGGACTCATATAAGCCATTCCTCACCATCCATCTCTTCTTTTTTTTTTTTTTTTTTTTTTTTTTTCCCTTTCCATCCATCTCTTTTCTATTCCTGGATTCAGAGTGGAGTTCCAGCTCTGGAGTTTTATCCCAGACTCCTCACCTTGCCATCACTTCAGAGAATCCTTGAACCATCTTTAGAACTAAGTGCTACCTCCTGCCAAACACCAACCTCTCAACTTTAGGTTTTTTTGTTTTTGTTTTTGTTTTTTTTACTTGATTTGCCAGGCCAGTTGCCTGAAAAATCTTTCCCTGAGCATTTGCGTTTCATTTGTTTCTGCTATTACCAAAAACAGAAAGCCAAAAAGGGTTCTGAAACAAGAGGTACAGCATGATACTATTTTTGTAATAAAAACAGCGTTTCTACCAAGGTAGAAAAAAAGATGTAGAACACAAATGTTTATAGCATTTATCATGTTTTTACTAGGTGTTGCGATTACAGTTAATTTTTTCCTTCTGGCTTTTCTGTTTTCCAATTTTTCTTCCAATAATCATACGAACTTCCATAATTGTTTGAAAGACAAAAAGTCAAGTAAAAGCACGCTAATGTATTAAATATAGATCATCTGGCTCCCCCAGTCAGAATGCAGTGGGACAAATCCCTGAGGTCATCCCCAAGCTGGGGTGAAGCTCTGCAGGATTTTTATTGGGAGCCTACCTCCTGTCAGGCTCGGACCCTTGTGGGGCTTATTTCTGGTCCATTACAAGCAAAATAACACTTCTGCAGAAAAAGGAGAGAAGCTTATTTTTCAACATGAATTAGCCAGACTGAAACACTTAAATTCCAATTTTCCATTTTAAAATGGCCTTCCTACCCAGAACAGGCAAACAACTTTCCACTTACAGGCTGTGTGGTTTGTAAAGAAATTTTCTCTAGACAGAAAATTTTCCGCCTGTAGCCACCACAGCAGGCAATCAAAACTCAGACCTTTCAATGATGATCAGGAAACCAGTTTTGTTAGAGGTATTAATTCTGTTCAGGAAAGGTCATTTCCATAATCCCTGAGCCCATCACTGTTCTTTTCAGGATCTAATTATACATCAACACTCTAAGAGGAATCCCAAGGTGTTGAGGTGTGTTCTGGTCCAGAGAAATGTCCTTGAATGTGCATGCAAAGCTGTACCCTTGTCGTCCACTTACACTGACAACAACACCGATGTTGCAAATCAGAGCTCTGCCATCAGCAGGGAATTCTGGGGGAGGCACAGCCTCTTGGCCAGTTTCCCTGGCAAAGACATCCTAAGCCCTTGTTCTAAAAACCTGTTTTAGCCACTTGGTGCCACTTCTATGTTGTCTTGCATACTAAATGTGAAGAAGCCTCGCTGGTATTCTAACAACTCTGTCCTTGTTACCATCTCTGTTTTAGAAAAAAGAGTGCTCCACAGTAAGTATGGAAAAGCAATGATCTCACTCTTAACAACTATTAAACATTTTTTAATGCCTCATGAAAATACTCTAAAATAATATCAACAAAGCAACTATACAGTGCCTATATGGATACTGCAAAACAAATCTTTGCAAACTGGCTTCAGGCCTGCAAGTGTATCCTTTCTTCAGGAGTCATTCTACCTTAGTACAGTAGAAAGGACAAAATTCTCTGTGGTCAAGAGCAAGTAAAAACACCCAAACAAACTGGCAGCAGGTGGATGGCCAAGACTATGACAGGCCTATCCAACTACCAATGATACTTACTAACTTGGAAAGCTGTTGAAAAAGTTACAAATGTCAATGAATGAAACAAAAATCACAAAGTTGTATACGCAATATACTTTTTAAAATGTGTACCTATATTTAAGAATAGAAAATGATCTGAAAGGACATACACCTTCATTTTAATATGGTTGAGAGTAATGGAGTCACATCAGTGACTTTTTTTGTGTGTATTTAGTATTTTTCTGCCATAAACATAAATTTCTGCAAAATATTAAAAGTAACAACCTCCGTGATTACTTAGTCTCCATGATCTTTAACCCAACAATGTTCTTCAAGAGAGGTGTGGAAACCCCAAAGACAGAGACTTCTTTGAGGGCTTCTTCTGAGCTCCTGACCCCTGCTTTAGCAGGCATCCTCAATGATTTTCTTCCGATCAATGCCTAGCCAAAAAAAAGCCCACAATCCCCTGCAGATGACTGAGCTTACCCCCTTCCAACACAAAACCGCCCAGGCCCGGTTCCAGTCTCCTTTTCTCTCACACTCTGCTGCAAAAAAAATCCCCAAAAGGTGGGGGGCGGAGTCAGGGGAGGAGGAAGCACCGACTCTGCAGCCATCACAGAAGCACACGGCTAGAAACAGGCTGGAAAATTCCGCCAGGACTCCAGGGCTCAGGAGACGGCGGGGAACAGGAGACCCCTGCAAGACCGAGCTCCTTGCGCAAAAGGACTGTGGACTGGGGCCTAAACAGAGGAAGAGGAGGCTAGGCGCCCCGGGGCCCCGAGTGTAGACAATACCCTACACTGTCTGCCGTAGAGGACAGCCCGGATCCGCTTTGCGCCCGGGGTGGTAGGGTGGTAAGTACTGGGCCAGGTCTGTGTAAAGCTGGCTGACCGCCCCAGGGGAAGGCGGTGGGGGAGACGTGACCCCAGCCAAAGCTATTCTCACCGGCGTGGACCACCGATGGGCTGCGGGTGCACACAGAGGGTGGCCGTGCTCAATTTAAAGACACTCCGCCAACACAGGCCCTACGTGCGTCTTTCTGGGAGAGGTGCATCGCTCTGCTGTCTCTTCCCAGGGGCCCGTGTCTCGAGAGGCCCAGCACAAGGGCTGCCCTTTTCCGGGGTGGGGCAGCAGGCACGGCAGGACGAGCGCAGTGACCCTGGGCAGGCGACCCCGGCCTCCCTCGGGCCGCCTCACCTTGGGGTCGCGCTCGTAGTAGTGCTGCTGCGTGCGGATCCAGCGGCCCACCAGGTGGTCGCGCACCGTGTGAGCCAGCGCGAAGAAGTAGTCGCGGGGCGTGGCCACATTGCGGTCCTTGACCAGAGTGAAGTGCAGGTGCCGATTGAAGCTCTTCCGCACCTCGGCCACGTCTCCCAGCCCCGCAATGCCGCGCACACTGATTTGCTTCCGCTTCTCGCTGTCAGTCAGCGGCTTCGCCATCGTGCGGTCAGAGGAGGAGGAAGACGAGAGGCAGAGCAGGGAAGACAACGCCAACACCGAGGATGCTGCGGCGGCTCTGGCGCCCGTCACTGCGGCGCCGTAGGGCTGGCACGGGCCGCGCCTGCGCGCTGCGTCGGGGCGGGAACTCCTGAGAGGAGGGGCGGGGCCGCAGGGGGAAGGGCCGGTCTTCGGGGGCGGGGCCTCCGAGAGACGGGGGGCGGTCTCCGGGGACGGGGCCTCCAGAGAGGTAAGGCAGGGCAGCGGGCAAAGGCTTTAAGTCCTTGGACGTTGGCAGGGGCGTGCCTTTTTGTAGGTGTGGAAGATGAAGTGACCTGCCCAGGCCAACCAATAGCGGGGGTCTGTCCCCAAGATAGCCAAGCCCAGTCTGGGGGGACGCGAGTGAAGGAGCAGGAGGACTCGGGAGTCGGAACCTCTGTCCTGCTTGCCTCTCTCTGCCCCTCAGGGTCATGAGGGGGACTCTGGCATCGCAGCTTTGCAGATTTCTGGGGCCGGCGTCCCTCGCCCAGTCAGAGTTACCGGCTACCCCAGCCCGGAGTTCCCTGGGTGTTGGGGTGCGGCCAAGGCTTGGTAAACGGGAAGGAAAACCGGGTACATGCTAGAAATGCAGTCGCCAACGCCTGGTGGGCTCAGTCTCCCGAACCGGGGGCGAAGTGGCTCTGAAAACACCAGCTAAGAATGTAAAACTTTGTTTATACTGAGAAAGTGCCAGCCTTCCTGCGACCCTCCGACTGAGATGACAGGCTGATTGATGAACAGGAGACAGCACTCCCCAGGGGCACTGCAGCCCTGAAGGGTTACAATGATCCCTCTGAGGGACCACCGCTGCTTACTCAGAGAAATTTTATTCCCTAAATCACAGGCCCTCACTCTGCCCTTTAAATACCGTCAGGAAGAAGGAAACACCCCACTCTAGCCGAGGATCCGGGTCATTGTGACAGAGACGCCGCCTCCTCCACTCCACCTAGGTGTGTGCCTCACTTAAGGGGTTCCTGGACACAGCTACCCACACCTGCTTAACACGGGAGTTCCCAAAGAAATTGTCCCTGGGCCCACCTTGCACGCAGCCCTGCATTGCTCTGAGCCTGTGGGAACACTGCTTCATTAGAGTTTCACCTTGACCCCTTTCCCCTAAACCCCATAAACTCTGCCTTTTCCTGTGTTCTTGAAATTGCCCCACGGTCTTACCGCCTGCAGTTACTTCATTGCAATGGGTCAGTAAACCTGATTTTGAGCCACTTGCAGGTTTGCACTTGGTGGTCTTAGACTGATGAGCAATAAAGATTCTCCATGTACATGGAGGTCAAGTTTGCCTGCAGGAGAGGTCATGAAAGTCTAGGTGCAGGAACTTTCTAGTGTGATGCTTCCAAAGTTATCTTCTTACCTGGATTCTCCTCTAGCTGCATACTCCTCGGGGGACAATAAATGTGGAATGCCCTGTCTGCCCCACCTATGCACACACTCACCTGTTCCAGGTGGCCACCAATATCACTGGAATGGATAAATAAACCCCATGGTCATCTCAGCCATTTTCAGATAAGTAATTTTTAAATTATTTAATGTTTATTTATTTTTGAGAGAGAGAGAAAGGAGAGAGAGAGAGAGAGTGAGAGAGGGGCAGAGAGAGACTGAGACACAGAATCCAAAGCAGGCTCCAGGCTCTGAGCTATAAGCACAGAGCCTGACACGGGGCTCTAACTCACCAGCAGTGAGATCATGACCTGAGCCTAAGTTGGAGGCTTAACCGACTGAGCTGCCCAGGGGCCCTGAGATAAGGAATTTTTATATAGTTATAAGTGCTGTGAAGAAAAGCACATTAAGTAGCCAGTGACAGGAGATGATATCGGAGTTGAAACTAAAAAAATATTAATGAGTAATGAATCTGGGGGAGGAGCAAATACAAAGGTCCTGAAGTAGGTACCCACTTGGACAGTTCACAAAATAGCAAGTCCAGTGTAGGTAGGGCAAAGAGAGCAGCTGAGGGGGTATGAGAATGTGCCACCCCCCAAAATGCCTCTTTGGTCTACAGATTATCTTGAGCCAAAGGCCACAGAGTAACAACAGAAGCAGGAAAAGCTCTTAAAACAGGGCACACTTTTTTCTTTTGTAAAGGAAATTCACATTTAAAAACATACTTCCAGGGGCGCCTGGGTGGCGCAGTCGGTTAAGCGTCCGACTTCAGCCAGGTCACGATCTCGCAGTCCGTGAGTTCGAGCCCCGTGTCGGGCTCTGGGCTGATGGCTCAGAGCCTGGAGCCTGTTTCCGATTCTGTGTCTCCCTCTCTCTCTGCCCCTCCCCCGTTCATGCTCTGTCTCTCTCTGTCCCCAAAATAAATAAACGTTGAAAAAAAAAATTTAAAAAAATAAAATAAAATAAAATAAAAACATACTTCCATTTGTAGAGAGCTTTCCTCTCCTGACAGGTCTGACTATAGAACCTTACTAAACAACTTTGGTTACCATGCTTCTGGTTACCTTCCCAAAACTTGCCTCCCTGGCTAGAAGCCTCAAACCCTTTCCTTGTTTTAGCCTAGGACGATATATAAATTCAAGTTCTAACCACCCCTTTGAGTCACTCATCTGTGGTACTTCTGAGAGTATGTGCTGCACATCCTAATAAACTTATGTGGGTTTTTTTTTTTCTCTTGTTAATCTGTCTTTGGCCAGCCAAATTTACAGGGGCCCACATGGAGAACTTGAGATGGGTAGAGGAAAATATTTTTTCCTTGCCAACACAACCAATGAGTAGATTCAGATTAGAGGTGGGGAGCTAGGTCAAGGTGCCCGGTCAGCATTGATGAGGAATTTGGATTTTCGAACAAAACTGTAGAGCTTCCGAACAGACAAAAAAAGTGGGCTCAGCTTTGCTCCTTCAACGAAAAGGACTGTTTTTCTGGCAGCCTGGTCTTAGCTGTGACCAGACCAGTGTACTTGCTCTTCTAATGGGAGAAGATCATGAGGCCAGTCAGCCCACGTTGTTATAGTCTGTCCAGTGCTCTATTTTGGGGAGACCTCTTTAAATATTCATTTACTAAGAAGTGATGGATATTGATCCAGGTTCAGTTATTTTTTGTAATGAGCTATTTTGTATGTTGGAGATAAATTACCTTTTAAGTGCTTTCAAGCAGGTATTTAAGACTGTCTATAGCTAGTTCCCTGCCTTGGAAACAGAGACAAAAGATGTCCTTGTGTGTGGAATGAAATGTTGTAGGAGTTAGAAGAAATTGGGTGTGGAAAACACACAAACAGACATTTTGGTCTACTTAAACTTCTTGAGTGTCTCAACCAATAAATGTTGGTTAAGTCAGTGTCTTGGAAGCTCCGCCAGCCCTTGTTGAGACTCCTCAAGCCAAGGATAGAGACTGCTGGGGACCGCAGAAACACCACTGGCCAATCTGTGATGGTCAATAAAATATTTGCAAATTAACAAAGGCCTGGCATTTCAGGAAATGGGAGGCAAACAATAAATGCATTATTTGTGAGAGGTCAGTAATAGTAAACCTCAGTACAATTAAGACCACCAGCTAGAATGGTATTGTGGAATTGGGGCTCTTCCTTCACTGGGGTATGTAACAGATACTCACAGTGACATTAACGTATTGGAACACATTGTTTTTAAAAAAATCTATGAGACCGGAGTGATATGAAAAGGAAATAAAATGGGGGTGAGGAGAAAGAAAGGAAGCTCTTCTCTGCAGAATACCAAATAAATGTAGGAGTGGATGCTAGGACTATCAGACAAAGGCTGTAAGGGGACAGGATATTCACACAGTCTCAAAGTATCACCCACGGATTACCTTAATAGTTACAAAAAAGAGAAGGCACTTTACAGTGGAGAAAGCTTCATGAAGTGATCCAACCTGGCATCACCAATAAGGGGACAAAATGATACTATGTGCTTTCTGATTCAATGCACTGAGAAAGACACAATATCACTTATAGAATATAACATAGTATACTATGGATGTCATGGTAATATAGTAAAGACACCTACCCAACTAATAGAGGCGCAGATAACAGCTAAGGCAGTTTCCCAGACTTGCTGACCAGAACTCCCTTTAAGCACATTCCCAAAGCCCCAAATCCATGATTCCAACTGTATAACTTCTAAGCCAATTTTTTGTGTGTGTGCAAATGTGGGGATCTCTGCCCCAGGCAGCCTTTCTAACCCAGCAACCAAGGCGCTGTCCTAGTAGGAATGACATTAATGCACTGTGGAGTCCCCCAGTGTGTGCCAGAAGTGCTGGGCTTTCAGGTGTGTTCAAGCAGGACACTATCTCATGCTCAGCTTGGCTTGGAGTCCGCTACTTCTTTTTAAAAATTTTTTTTAACATATATGTGTTATGTTAGTATCAGGTGTACAATATAGTGATTCAACAATTCTATACATTACTCAGTGCTCTTCATGATGTGTAGTCTTCATCCCCTTCACCTATTTCACTCATCCCCCCATCCAGTTCCCTTCTGGGCAAGCACCAGTTTGTTTTCTGTATTTAAGAGTTTTTCTGTATTGTTTTTTTGTTGTTTCTTAAGTCCACATATGAGTGAAATCATATGGTAGTTGTCTTTCTCTGTATTTCACTTAGCACTAGACTTTCTAGATCCATCCATGTTGTTGTAAAATGGCAAAATTTCATTATTTTTATGGCTAATATCCCATTGTGTATATATACACCACTTCTTTATCCATTCATCTATCAATGAACACTTGGGTTGCTTCCATAATTTGGCCATCATAAATAATGCTACAATAAACATAGGGCTGCATACACGTTTTCAAATTACTGTTTTAGTATATTCCTTGGGGAAAACCCAGTAGATCATATGGTGGTTCTAATTTTAACTTTTTGAGGAACCTCCATACTGTCTTCTACAGTGGCTGCACCAGTTTGCATTCCCACCAACAGTACATGAAGGTTCCTTTTTCTCCACATCCTCGCCAATACTCGTTGTTTCTTGTGTTGTTGATTTCAGCCATTCTGACAGGTGTAAGGTGATATCTTATTGTAGTTTTTATTTGTATTTCCCTGATGATGAGTGATGTTGAGCATCTTTTCATGTGTCTGTTGGCCATCTGGATGTCTTATTTGGAGAAATGTCTGTTCATGTCTTCTGCCCATTTTTTAATTGGATTATTTGTTTTTGGGTGTTGCTACTAACCCTTTATCAGATATGTCATTTGCAAATAGCTTCTCCTACTCAGTAGGTTGTCTTTTAGTTTTGATTGTTTCCTTCTTTGTGCAGAAGCTTTTTATTTTAATGTAGGCCCAAAAGTTTCTAATTGCTTTTGTTTCCCTTGTCTCAGAACATATTTAGAAAAAATGTTGCTACAGCTGATGACCTTACTGCCTGTGCTCTCTTCTAGGACTTTTATGGTGTGAGGTCTCACATTTAGGGCTTTAATCCATTTTGAATTTACTTTGGTGTCTGGTGTAAGAGAGTGGCCCAGTTTCATTCTTTTGCATGTAGCTGTCCAGTTTTAAGGTCTGTTACTTAAGTGATTATGAGATGGGCTCTAAAGCCAGCAAGAGTCAGCTTGGGATGTTCCCCTTACTCTGGGGCCCTCCTCCTGGAAGGGAGGGTGACAGACAGACAGGGGTTGGTGAGGGACAGAGTGGTGAACACGTTAAAGAGAGGAAGCTGGTCACACTCCAGGGCCATTGCCCTGCCATCCTCCAAGCCAGAAACATTACCCCACTTTGAGGGGGTTGAATCAGACAAGCCTTTACAGTTTTTGTAATTGAGTACTGGATGGACTTTCTGGTGTACTGGAATGAGCTGGGGCACCATGGTTTCAGCCATGGGGCCAGGCAAACCATCAGCCTGGAGAGCTCAGAGGGCCAGGCATGAGGAAAGCAAGTCTCAAGTACACACCTGCACCCACCAACTCCTGCTTATTCAGGGTCAGACCCCCATGAGGAAATCAGCACTTAGAGGATCAGGGTCCTCAGTATTACTCCTGTCACTTATCAAAGACCTCCTGACATTGCATGGAGTAGAAGGTTCCAGTCCATAGGCAGGCCTGGTTGTTGCATTACCTGTCTCCAGGGAATATGTTAAGCTCACAGTGAGAAAGTCTGTCTCTGCACAGCCTCAATTAATGTAAAATGAGGGATAACTGTGAAAGTCACCCTGAAAAACAAGAGGTCCTGTGAATGCATGTGCTGCCCTTGGAGTGGGGTAGGCTGAGGAGGAGCCAGACTCAAGGCGGGGCTGAGCTAGGCCAGCTCCCCTCAGGCTGCAAGAGGAGGGGGCCTGATCCCCTGCACCTACTCCACCACTGGGTGAACTTCCTAAAGTCTCCAGCACTCCTAACACCTGCTGTGCACAACTCAGGCCACTGGCTGGTGTGCTCCAAACCCAACAGAAAACAAAAAGATGGTGGGTGGGGAATGGAAAAGGGGGCTGGAAGGAGACTGGGAGCCAACCAAAGAGGAATTTCAGGATGCTTTCTGTGGGATAAACTGTATAAAAATCCCATAAGAGGGTAGGGTAAAGGGCTCCATTATTCTTTAGGGCTCCTTGAGTCAGATCTCCACATCGTCATGTGGGGGCACACCTCTTAGAGGACTGTCTCACTTGGGTAACAGTTATGGCAGGCCCCTCAGGTGGTGCTTCCTAGAAGGTACACAAGAATCATCTGGGGGGTCATGTCAGAAGGCAGGTTCTGATACAGCAGGTCTGGGGTGTGGCTGCAGTCTACATTTCAAACAGGCCCCCAGGTTCTGGGAACGCACCCTAAGAGGCAAGGCCTTAAGGCATAAGCACTGCTCAGAGTTTTTAATGATGGAAATTACTGGAAAGGGGGTTTTGAAGAAACAATTTCCCACTCCCTGCTGCTGTCCTGAGCAGGGAGGAGAGAAGGGCAGTTCCTCAAGGCAGCCAGGCTGGATGTAAGTGTCCCTCCAGTACATCCAACTATCTCTTCTGACTTGGAGTTTCCAGGCTGTGCTGTGACTCTGAGTGAGCATACCTATGGGCTGTTAGGGACAACCAGTACCTTTTGGGGGACCAGGTATGCCACACCATAAATACATCAAATTATTTGTTTCTTAACTGGCATCTCCTAAGACTTGCTATATGGCAATTTACTGCCGTCTTCTTACCCCCGGATGAATGATTTAGCTGAGTTTCTTGACGTGCAGAGCTGAGGATGAGGTCCTAGACTTGTGGTCCGAACTCCTGCTGGCATCTCTTCTCTTCTCCAGGCCATGAGACTGTCTCACTACCCCTCTGCTCTTGTTCCTCCTTCCCAAACCCAGAGTCACCTGGTTCCTATGGGCAGACCCTGGGCTTGGGGACCCCTTACTCACTGTTACCAGCAACCTCAGGTCTACACCCACTAACATCACTGCTGGTGTTCTTCAGGGCCATGTTGGGGCCCTGGCTTCAGTCTTGCTCCCACTGACCTTGATCTCATCTCATTGGCCTCTGTAGTTTCTACATCAACAAGTGCACTGGCAGGTTGGTACTTTGAAAAACTGGTAGTATTCTTTTATTATTATTATTATTATTAAGTTTATTTATTTAAGTAATCTCTATACCCAACATAGAGCTCAAACTCATGACCCTGAGATCAAGAGTCGCATGCTCTTCAGACTGAGCCAGCCAAGTGTCCTAGTAGTATTAAATAAACTCTGAACCAGAACTGAACCTGCTCTGAACCAGCTATTCTAGTCCAAAAGAGATACCCAACAGAAATGAATGCTTATGCTGACCAAAAGACATGCACAAAAATGTTCAAAACAGCCCTATTCAAAACAGTCCAGACTGGAAACCATGCAAATATCCATTAACTCTGGGGTAAATACTTTGTGGCATATTCCCACAGCTGAACAGTCTGCAGCCCAGCCCTTGAGAATGATCAGCCATACCCAGTAATCGGCATTAGAGCTCATCCTGTATGATTCTGTTTACATGATATTCTAGGACAGGCAGACCTCTAGAACATCAGCCCTAAGAATGGTAGTTGAATTTTAGGGGTGGATACAACTGGGGACGATATGAGTCTGTGGGATCTGACAAAGCTATTGCAGTGTGGTGGGAACAAGTGTAAAAGTTCATTGTGTGCTCACTAGAAGCCAGCCCCATGTGGGGAATATCTGTGGGTGTGGTGAACACCACAGACTTGGGGGCAGGGCCCGGGTTTACACTGTGCTGCCCATGACCTTACACCATCTTCTTCCCAAGCTTTTCCTGTTTCCTTGTCCTCCCTGCGTAGCCAGTAGGGCTCCAGATCCTTTTTTAGGCCAGGAGCTTCCTGCCTGCTTCCAGATCAGGCAGCAATGCCACACAGGTCTGGTGGGCACATTCTCCCCTAAGCTCCCAAGGACTGTCTCAGGAACTGGTCCTCCAAGAGCAAGTCTGAGGCCTCCAGCTGTGTTGTTCCTTGTGGTTCTAGACTCCTTTTACCCATCCTCAGCTGCTCTTTTGGGTTCTCTTGCTAGGATTCCTGCTGTAGTTTCCTAATGGGCTTTCCTGCCTCCCAAATGCTCCCCAGAACAGTCCTACACAGGCTGCAGAATTGGACCCTTCCTCAGGGGAGGGCTGAGCCCAGAACTGCTCCTATAAACCCCAACCCCAACTGAGCAACCTTCCTAGGCCAGTGTCAGCAAGTCCCTGGCAGGTCTTCTGGCGAGCATGGGGCTAGCCCAAAGTAGGACCTGATAGGCAGGCAAGGTGATAGGAGGCACTGGACTACAGGGGGTCAGCTTTCTGACACGTCTGATTCCAAAGGGGCCAGGCAGAAGCAGGAGTGTCAGAACTGAGGTGAGGGTGGGGAGGATCCCCAGAATTGTGGAGCTTGGGGCTGACTTTGTTGTTGAGAGGGTCTGTGAAGGACACACAGCCAGGCTTTACAGGCCTTCCCATTCTGGTTCTCGCTCTGCTGCCCCTTTCAGCCTTTCCCTCAGTGGACGGCATCCTAGCCCCTCACCCTCAGGGTCCCTGACTGGAGGAGTGGGATACTGCCCCTCTATCCCATGGGCACCAGGCCCTCAGTGAGTCTCCTGCCTGGCTTAGGGCTGCCTCTGAGCTGACTGCCTCTGCTTACCTAGAGCAGGATTAGCAAACAGCAGTCCTCAGCCATTGTATGGCCCTCAAGCTAAGATTACCTTTTACATTTTTAAGTGATCAAACAAATCAAAAGAATAATAATGCATGATACATGAAAACTATATGCAATTCAAATTTCAGCATCCATAAATCAAGTTTGATTGGAATGCAATTGTAGTCATTCATTTACATTTTGTCTAAGGCTGCTTTCACACTTCCACAGCAGAGCTGAGCAAATGGGACAGAGACCATATGTTCTGCAGAGACTGAAGTATTCACTATCTGCTTCTAACCAAGAGTGTGCTGCCCCTGACCTGGAGTGTGTCCCTAGCATTGCCTTATACTTGTGGATCCCAGTGGATCCATGTTCAGTGTGGCAGCCAAAGTGGACCGGAGGGGGTGGGGTGGGTGGGAGATGTGGCTGGCCTAGGTAGGATTCTTGAAGCCTCTTTAAAATTCATTACATCACATCAAGGAAATGCATGTTAAAACCACAGTGAGGTAGGACATTGGGTGGCTCAGTAAGTTAAGCATCTGACTTCACCGCAGGTCATAATCTCATTGTTCCTGAGTTCAAACCCTGCATCTGGCTCTCTGCTGTCAATGCAGAGCCTGCTTCGGATCCTCTGTCTCCCTCTCTCTCTGCCCCCCCACCCTCCTGCTCACTCTCTCAAAAATAAATAGTATTTAAAAAAACAAACAAAAAAAACCCACAGAGGGTACCAGAACTCACCAGCTAGAATGGCTAATATTAAAATGACTGACAGACAGTACCAAGTGTGGATGAGGATGTGGAACACTGCTAGTGGGAGTGTAAATGGTAATTCACATTGGAAAACAATTTGGCAGGTTCTTATAGTTAAACATACACTTACCATATGAATCAACCATTCCACTTTTAGTTCATATCTTGAAGATATTGTAGGTTTGGTTTCAGACCACAATAAGTGAATACTGCAATAAAGCAAGTCAAATGAATTGTTTGGTTTCCCAATGCATATAAAAGTTATGCTTAGACTGTACTGTAGTCTATTAAGTGTGCAATAGCATGATGTCTAAGAAAATGCATGTACCTCAATTAAAAATGCTAACCATCATCTGAGCTGTCAGTGAGTCAATTGATCACTGATCAGAGATCAGAACAAATTTAACAATAATTTTTTTTGAGTTATTGTGAGAATTACCAAAATGTGACATAGAGATACAATGTGAACAAATGCTATTGGAAAAATGGTACCAGTGGACTTGCTCAGTGCAGGGTTGTCACACACCTTCAGTTTGTTAAACACACACGCACAATGCATTGTCTGTGAGGTACAATAAAGCAAAGCACAATAAAATGAGGTATGCTTGTATTCATCCAAGAGAAGTAAAAACATATGTCCACAAAATAACTTGTGCAAGACTGTTCACAGAAGCCTTATTAAACCCCATATTGGAAACAGACCAGGTGGCAATCAACAAGAAAAGGAGGATACAAAGTGTTGTATATTGAAATAATGGACTACTACTCAACAACAAAAAGAAATAAACTACTGATCTGCATGTTGATATGGGTGAATCTCACAAACATGTTGAGCTGAAAGCCAGACCCAAAAGAGCACATACTGTATGATTCCATTTAGATGAAGTTCCAGAACTGGCAAAAGTTATGTGTTGTGATGGAAATCCAAACAGTGGTTGCCAGGTGCCAAGGGTGGGGGGATTGTCTAGGGACTTTCTGTGGTGAAAGAATAAGGGTATGGGCCACATGGCTGTTTTTGCCAAAATTGTTTGAACTGTATACTTAAGATCTGTACATTCTACTATATATACCTCAACAAAAATATTCTTTAAAAAATTCACTAGGTCAGAAGTAAAAGCTTAGAAGATCTTAAATACCAAACACAGCTTCCATCATGCAGGCAGCCTTTTGCAAGTCTAGACCTCAAGGAAGCAGCACCAAATTCCTTCTGAAATTCACTTTGTGTAAAGGAATTCCAGCTGAAGCTTTGAGTCAACTGTGAAGACTCCATCTAAGAGGGAAGTGAAGAAGTCTTTCAGAAAGCCTATTTGCTTTGTTGACAGTTTAACCTTGCTGTTTGGCTTGGGTGGAGTCCTGGCCAGGCACTCCCATTGAGTAAACAAGAGGATTGTTGGCTCCACAAGGAAATTTGGAGGATGGGAAGGGAAGGTCAGTATCCCTATTCTCAGGGTGTTTCAGTTCTGCTTTCTTTCAGGTAGCCTTTTATTACTCAGTAGGCAGTTAAGAGACCCTCCCCAGAAACTCAGAACTTGCAGGACCCAGGGGTTCACCAGATATCTGGGAGCAGACCTGACCCCTCCCTAGGAAGGGGATTTTCTCTTAGCCCAAAGGTCTAAGGGGCCACCATGACAATACAGGAAAAAGTCTAAGGGTTGCCTTTCCATTTTGTTGAGGATTCCGTTTGCTATGCAACAGCTTTTTAGTTTGATATAGCCCCGCTTGTTTATTTTGCTTTTGTTGCCTTTGCTTCTGGAATCAGATCCAAAAATCATCACCAAGGCCCATGCCAAGGAGCTGACCACCTAGTTTTCTTGTCTCAGGTCTTCTGTTCTTTAACCCACTTTGGGTTAATTTTTGTGTATGGTGTGAGATAATGGTCCAGTTTCTTTCTTCTGCGTGTGGCTGTCCAATTTTCTCAGCACCACTTATTGAAGAGACTGTCCTTTCTCCACTGTATATTTTTGTTTCTTTTGTCATAGATCAATTGACCATACAATTGTGGGTTTATTTCTGGGCTCTCTATTCTGCTCCATTGATCTATGTGTCATTTTTTATGCCAATACCAAACTATTTTGATCACTACTGCTTTGTAATACAGTTTGAAATAAGGGCTTTGTTCTCTAGCTTTGTTTTTCTTTCCCAAGATTGCTTTGGTCGTTTGGGTTCTTGTGTGTTTCTGTACAAATTTTAGGAGTGTTTGTTCTATTTACTTTTTTCTTTTAAAATTTCTTTTGTTTATTCAGTTTTTTGAGAGACAGAGACAGAGTGTGAGTGGGGGAGGGGCAGAGAGAGAAAGAGACACACAATCTGAAGCAGGCTCCAGGCTCTGAGCTGTCAGCACAGAGCCCGACATGGGGCTCGAACCCGCTAACTGTGAGATCATACCCTGAGTTGAAATCAGACGTTAACCGACTGAGCCACCCAGGCGCCCGTGTTTTTTCTATTTCTGTGAGGAATTTTGATAGGCCTTGCATTGAATCTGTACATTGATTTGGGTAGTATGGAGATTTTAACAGTATTGATTCTTCTAACCCATAAATATGGAGTATCTTCCCATTTGTGTTTTCATTTTCTCCCTTCAATGTCTTATAACTTACAGTGTACTCGTCTTTCAAAACCTTCTGCACAGCAAAGGAAATCATCAACAAAACAAAAAGGCGACCTACTAAATGGGAGAAATTATTTGCAAATCATATCTGATAAGGGGTTAATATCCAAAATATATAAAGAAACCATACAACCCCATAGCAAAAAAGACAAATAATCCAATTAAAAAATGATAGAGGATCTGAATCAACATTTTCCCAAAGACATACAGATGGCCAACAGACACATGAAGATCCTCACCAGTCACCATCAGAAAAATGCAAATCAAAACCACAATGAGACATCACCTCAAATCTGTCAGAATGACAGATTATTGATATTGTCTTATTATCAAAAAGACAAGAAATAATGAGTGTAGGAGAGAGCATGGAGAAAGGGAACCATTTTGCACTGTTGGTGGGAATGTAAACTGGTGCAGCCACTGTGGAAAACAGTATGGAGGCTCCTCAAAAAGTTAAAAACAGAACTACCAGATGATCCAGCAATTCCACTTCTGGGTATTTATCTGAAGAAAACAGAGACATTAACTCAAAAAGATATATATACCCCATGCTCCTGGCAGCATTATTTACAATAGGCAAGATCTGGCAACAACCTGTGTCCATCAGTGGATGAATGGATAAAGAAGATGTGGTGTGTACATCTGTCTGTGCATATTATCTATAATGGAATATTATTGGTCCATAAAAAAATGGACTCTTGCCATTGTGACAACATGGATGGACTTTGAGGGTATTATCCTAAGTAAGTCGGACAAAGACAAGTACCATATGATCTGACTTATAGGTAGAATCTAAAAAACAGAACCAAAAAAGCCTGGGCTCATAGATACAGAGAACAGATAGGTGGTTGCCAGAGGCAGGGGGTAGGGGGTGGGCAAAATGGGCAAGGATGGTCAAGAAATTATAAAATAAATCATGGGAATGTGATGTATAGCACACTGTCTACAGTTAATAATACTGCATTGTCCTCATTGCAAAAAAATTGTTTATCTATGTATGATGACAGATCATAACTAGACTTACCATGGTGATCATTTTGCAATGTTTACAAATTTTGCTTGCCATACTATGGTGCTGCCTATTCTGGACATTTTACGTAAGCAGAATCATGCAATATGTGATCTCTGTATCTAGCTTCTTTCACTTATTAGCCTAATGTTTTCCATGTTCATTCATGTCGCAACATGTGTTCGTACCTCATTTTTACTGCCAAATAATATTCCAATGTATAGAGTCCTAGAAATCTCTTCATCCCCGGAAAGCTGAAAACCTTGGTTTACATTCCCACTTCTCCTTGTTGCTTTAGGATGAGCACTGTAGGCCTCTGAGTGTTGGCATTTTTACTTGCAAAACCATCTGATCCCTAGCAGACCTCCAGATGGATCTGGGGAACCACACAGCTGTTTTGAGCACCTAACACCTTGGAAGCTGTTTGGAGCCATCCCACTGCTGTGTTCCATGCCTTAAAATGAGGCTCTGGAGCTCTGCTGACCTTTAGAGGCTTCTCAAGACAAGATGCCATATAGGGGGATGTCTGCTCTGTGCTATGTAAATCCTGAGGCAGACACAAAGATTTACAGAGCTGCACTTAAGCTCTTAAGCGGAAACCTTTATCCACCAATCAATAACACAGAAAAGTGGGAATCAGGCTGTCAAAATGATAAAGAGGCAGTTAGGCCTGGAGCTAGTTTTAATTTTTTTGACTGTTTAACTACTTTTCTAAATATCACAAAACACATTATTACAGTGATAACGGATTCCTTAGTGGAGAGAGCTGCTTTTGATAAATAGCTTCATGCAAGGCCGAATGTAAGGAGGAAAAATTAATCTTCTACCACCTCTAACTTTGGAGGCAATGTGGCACACTAATTTGGGGTTTGGAAGCCTCTGGATCTGGGTCTGGGTGGGGCCCTTCACTCTTTACTTGCTGACCTTGAGTCCTTAGGGCCCCTTGACCAGTCGGTGCTCCATGCGCTGCCATGACAGCGCAATCACTGGCTATTCCAAAAAGCAGTTGGCTCCATGCCTGACCTAAACACTCCACAACACAGGCCATTGTTATTTCAACTCAAAACTGAGGGACATTATGTGTAAGTATGCTTACCTGCTCATAACTTTCAAGACAATTTTCAAGGCGCATTCAAGGATCTTGAGAGTAAAGAGGCCTTGGAAGTGCCTGATATGACCTCTTATCTGGACAGGGATCCCTTCTTGAGTACCTTTGAGTGCTGGCAAGGGTGGGGATGTATATGACAGAGAGCCTATCTTCTTTTAGGACATCTTTCCTTGTTAGAAACCTGAAAATGGTCTGTAACTTGTGCCCATGTGTCTAAGCTCTGGCCTCTGTAGCAACAGAAGCAAGTCCAGGATCTCACAATCCTTACAATATTGAAGATGCTGTCAGATTCCCATCAGCCGTAAAGCCTCTTTCCAGGACTGTGATTTTGTGATTCGTAATAGGAAACACAGATTTGGCCTTCATCCCTGCTCTTGGCCCCACAGCTCCTAAACCCTAGGGGGACTTCCTAAGTCATAAAAGCAATGGGAGCATCTTTTGTTATAACATTTGGTCTTTGGTCCCAGGTCCCATAAGCTCATTCAACCACCCCTGAGTCTATGTTAATGAGGTGATTTCTGGAAAGCCCCTAGGTGACCACGGGAAGGGGGACAGTTGCCAAGGAGAAACAGCCATGCAATCAAAAGGATGGATCTTTCAGCCTCCCCCACCCTGACCTCTGGAGGAGAGAGAGGCTGGAGGTTGACCTAATCACTAATGGTCAATTATTTAATCAATCCTACATAATAAAACCTCCATAAAAAATCCCAAGTAGGGGTTTAGAGATCCTGAGATCAAGAGTTGCTTGCTTTAATTAAACTTCGGGTTTAATTAACATGTGGAGGCGCTAGGAGGGTGGTATGCCCAGAGAGGACACGGAAGCTCTGGACCCTTCCCCTATGTCCTGCCCCACATGTCTCTTCCATCTATTCTTTGCAATAAATCAACAAGAGTAAGTCAACTGTTTTTCCTGAATTCTGTGAGCCTCTTTGGTAAATTATCAAATCTGAGGAGAGGGTCATGAAAACCACTGACTTAGAGCCAGTTATTCAGAAGCACAGGTGACAACCTGGATTTGTGACTGGTACCTGAAGCAGGGGTGGGGGTAGTCTTGTAAGACGGAGCCCTTCACCTGTGTGGTCTGCACTAACTCCAGGTAGATAGTGTCAGAACTGAGTTGTAGGCCACCTAGTTGGTGTGGGAGTATTGCTGACACATCTAGCATCAGAGAAAAGTACCGAGAGTAGAAGGCTGAGTGGAGAGCAGAGAAGAGTTTTCCTCCACAATGATGAACTGCCCCAGGGACTTCAATCATTCCTCACACTTCATGCTCTCCAAACAAGTCATTAAAACAACCTTACCAGAAACTGCACACACAGTGTGGCTTTCCTGGGAGACTCTTCCTGACACTGCTATGATTCTGCACACTTCTGGGATTGCTCATTACCTTATTGCCAGCCTTGATTTTATCCCAAATTGGTATTACCCTAGTTTGAACATCACATTTGCCTTTCAGGGACTCTGAAATGGTTCTAAAAATAAAATCCACCTTGAAATAACGATTTACTGTGCCTAAGGGTATTCATAAGTATATATTGGGAGTTCTTAAAGTAATAAAATCAAAACCATAAAAAACAACAACACTGTTGGTTAACTTTGAAAACTATCCCAGTGGGGTAGCCTTTCTAATTATATCACAAAACCTGGAAGTCATCATAAGTCTATATAAAAATATAAATTAGTTAAACTTAAATACATAAAAACAGTAAAACTGTGCATTGAAAAAAACACCATAAATTCAAAAAGTAATAAAATGGGAAAAAACTTGCCACACATTCTGTCACAATGACTAATTTCCCTAATGTATAAACATTCTTCTAGTAAGAGAATGACCACAATCTCTCAGAAAAATTGGCACAGGACATGGACAGATGTTTCACAGAAAAAGAAATGCTCTTAGACATACATATGACATGAATTAGGCCAGTGCACAGGAAAATTACCATCTGACGACATGGTCACAATTTAAAACATTCCTGCCTTTGGATCTGGCAATGTCAGCATGGCTCACGTATGGATGTGGTACTGGAAACAACCTGATGCCGGGGGTCCTGTCATCCAGATATATGGATGACACCAGCCACTGGAGGACTGAGGCAGCTCAGTGTGCATCAACAGTGTAGCTGTTCTGAGTGAGAACAGGAAAGTGCAGGACATGTGGGCAGGAGGTGGTGTGTGGGACGTGCTAGAAAGATCTGAGCACATAGATGCACACGGCTTATGTGAAGTGGGGCACACCAGAGGGAACAAAATTCTTACTGTATCTCTAGTTTGACTACATGTTAGGAGGTGCATATGTAGTTACTTCTTTTTTAAAAAACAAAGCCTACTTTATAATCACAAAAGACACAGCAAAATGACTTGCATACTTTGCTGGAACTAAAAATATTCCATGACTTATTTGGTGATCTTTTGGGAAACTTCCAGTTGTTCCCACTTTTTCAGATGTGAGATCACTAACCTATAAATGGACCAAATCAATTTTCACTTTTACCTTCATACACATTTGATCATGGCCTCTGGAAGTTCCTTAAATATTTAACTTGTTAGATATTATAGAAGGAAAAGGCTGGGGAAACCCTGCCAAGGCAGGGATGGTGAGGTGCTGGTAGTTGGATTTTCTTGCCCTTTTCAAATGAAGGTTTCCTAGCTGTAGTCCAACTGTGGCTTTTTATTTAGGTAAAACACTTTCCCTTCTTTGTCTTTTTCTGCTTATGTCATATGCACACCTCCAGACCTCTGCCCCAGGGTTTAAATTCTGGGGAAACCACTGGGCAGAGGGTGATTAACCTTATCTTGTCAGTGGATTTTGTACTGGGGTCTTCCACCAGCCTTCTGAAGTTGGGCCAGTGACGATCAGACCACAGAATCAGGACGCTCAGAAAAGGGGGTAACTGCTCCCCCATCTCCGTGGGCACAGCACTTCAACATCAAAGGTTTTACACTTCAATCCCTCCCTGCCTCCACCCCTGGGGATGAAGGGCTCTTGGAGGTAAGGAGTAAAACTAACCTCCTGTAGCTCTCTGCAGAGCCCTTTCCCCAACACAGGCCTCCACTCATGGGCTCATTCAGCAGTCACATCGGTCTTGGTCCTGCAGTGGCCCTAAGTAGTTGAGGGGCCAGACCCTATGCTCACACCCAGTCTTTGTCTGGCATGCGACCCCTTTCCAGCTGTCCCAGATTAAAGCCAGATCCTCAGAGAACACACTGCAAGCTGGGGCACAGCATCTGCTTGAGAACTCCACACTGCACGTGGCTGCGGGTCACAGTCCCAGGGAAGAGGGGAGCTCTGCTGGGAAGGCAAGGGGCTCGCCTATAACCACGGGCATGCATGATGGCCTGAGGATGGCCTCCCTATGCCCTTCTGCTGTTTTCTCCTTATGAGGCACACTGACAAGAGTTAATGTGCCACCTGTCACCCGGCATGGACAGTTCTTTGTTTCAACTATAGTAAACAGGGATCTCAGGGGCTTTTCCACCAGGGGATGAACATTGCTGATGCTCACCTAGAAGAGTGACTGGAGAAGAAACCCTTGTAAACCCTTTATTTTGAGTGGAACACATGAGGTTCAGCTTATTCCATATACCATACATTCACTGCAGAACGACTGTGGCCCCAGGGCCTATGTCTCACAGACTTCACATCCCGATGCAAGAGGGCCCAGAGCCAGTGTCCTACAGAGGCCCCAGACAATGGGCATAGCCCTGTACCCCAGCAGAGCCTCAAGAAGGCAGTTCTGGGGACTGCAGTCCACCTGACCCACAGGGGGATGGTGTGTGTCTTCAACACTGCTCAGCTGCAAATGGCTCATGGTAGCAATACATTCACTGGGGCTCAGAACACAGCTGCTACACAAACACCCAGCACCACACAACAGAGATGTCACTCACACAGCACAGCCATAAATATTGTAAGCAGGTCATGCTCACATTCAGACCTCCTCTGAAGAGCTGGGACACACAGAGGTATTTCCCCCAGCCCTCTTCTACTCACAAGGCCAACTTCATCAGCTTGCCCCAAGCCATCCAAGAACCTGAGAAAACAGACCTCTGGATGACCTCGCATGTCCATAACCAAAGAGGAGGCCAATGCATTCAGGTCCGCCCAATTCACTGTCCCAGAGGACATGGTGGTTGCCACTTGGCCCACCCTGAAAGCAGCCAGAACAGCCTGTAAAACCTCCCTACCAAGTCTCTGGGGAGAAGGTGGAGGTCCACCCTGGGGATGAGAGGAGGGACCAGACAGGGGCAGGGAGACAAAACAAGACTCCTGTCACAGAAACACGTTACAGTCACCCCAACCCTGCATACAGGGGAGGGATGGGGGATGGTGTGCCTGTGTCATACTAAACTTGACATGTGCCCTTTGCCCTGTCTGGTTTACTGCCCACCTGGGGCTGAGGCAGGAGGAGACACTAGGCCTGGTCACGTTCTAGCCCTCTGCCTGTCCAGGGGCAGGTCTGCAAGGCCAAAGGGAAAGGGGTGGCAGCCCGAGCAGTGGCTTCCTCCCAACACATCAAGGCGTTCCACACAGGTCTGTTCTCATGGAGATGGAGCCGCTCTGTAAGGATGGCTGGGGCAGCTTGGCCACTATGAGGCTGGATTCTTCTGTCTTCTCAGGGAGTCGATGTAATGAAAAATGGCCCCCAGAGCCCAGCTGGTCTCAACATTGTTGATTTTCCGAGTCAGCTTGAAAACACAAAGGAAGGCGCAGAGTGGGCATGGTTGGGAGGCTGGAAGCAGTACCCCCAGCCCTTGGGGTCATAAAGGGCACAGGAGTACCCAGAGACAGTCTTTACCTTCAGCACTTTGTTCTCTGGGAAGCCAAACTCTTGGAGCAGCAGGCTGATGTAGGTGAGGTCCATGCACAGAAAGGGGTTGCCTGGAGGATGGGTCTCCGCTGTCCTGCACACTGGGGGTGAGAGAGCCCTTTCCCAATCAGATTCCAAGTGGTTCATTCCTGGGTGGGATGGGGGGGCTCTATGCAGACTAGACTCCACCCACCCCAGGTGCCCACCCTTCACAGGGCTCTATGTTGGCCCCAGGTTCTCACTGATTTAGAAAAGACTGTAGCCCAGAGTGGGAAGGTGATCTGCCAAGAGCACACCAAAGGGTAGGGTCTCAAAGCTAACCAGCCTCCCCCGGGCCTGGCCTCCAAGACCAAGAGGGACTTGTGTGTCTTATCTTGGTGTCATGGGCCTAAGGCCAAAGTCTCACAGGGCATAGCTCTGCACCCATGACTTCTAGATACCTCTCTCAGGGGTGGATCTGGGCTTTCTGGAGAATGAAAACACCAACAAATCTGGCTCAGAACATTCTACTCTTATTCTCAAGGAGGATGAACAAACCTACCAATAGCCTTCCCAGAATTCTGCTCAGAAACTTTTCCTGTTGAAGAGTCATGACAAACCCTTAAGTGACAAGAAAACTTGAAAAAAAAAAAAAAGCCACTTTGAAGGGGAAGGGAAGAAAGGACTTTCTATAGAGAAACATATGAAGTTTAACTCTTTTGATCTGCAATTAACAACAACAACCAAAGAGCAGAATATTTACAGACAGCCTTCATTTCACACCCCAGCCGGCCAGATTGAGTGTGATGGACAAAGGAGGAGAGGAAGGGGGACTGCTGGGTCAGCTACCTGCAAACTCAAGGGGAATAGCTCTTCACTCCCTACATGTTGGGCTCTGCTGTGCAGGGGTTGTTGGTGTGACAATTGTGAATTTGCTGGGACAATATCAGGGGAAATCCCTGAACTGCAGTGAAGAGGTGTCAGAAACAGTGAAATCAAGGGAGTCCATTCCTAACAACCTTAGAACTAGAAATATGCCGTATCACAGCCAGGGACACTGAGGCTCCCCTCTCCCCCTGCCGTGGCCGCACAGGATGTGGCTGACCTGTGGTTTGGGCCCAGCACAGTGACCCCAAGCACCCTCTCCCACCTCTGAACATTCATCTGCCTGGCTGAATCAGGAACTAAATCCAGAAGTTCTCAGTACTGCCTCACAAGCACCAAGGTACATCTGCCACACAGAGGGACTGGGTCCCTGTCTCCCGCTCTGGCTCTTCTCACCCGGGCAGTGCAGCCATCACTCACCATACTTGGCTGCGATATCAAAGTCTCCCACGACGAGGCTGCCTCCCTTCTCCACATCTGTGGGATAAGACCAAACACCTGGTCTGTACCAGCATCCCTGAAGCAGTGATGCCACCAATGCCCTGAGGCTGGTGCCCATGAGAGGATGATGTAAGGCGGCGTATCCAGGCTGACTACAAGTGGGGCAGTGGCCCTCCCATGCACTGATCATTTGTCCAAAGTGACGTGGCTGGGGGTGGGTAGGTGTTCCATGCAGGATACCACATGGGGATGATTAGCACAATCATGGGACTTAGAGGGTCCCTCAGAGGAAAGGCACCAGGATCCTTGGACCCCAGAGACTGGGCAATCTCTTAATTTTAAGTTAAAAAAAAATAAAAGGGAAGAATTGGATACATTTTCTCAAGCTGTGGCCCAGAGTTCAGCAATGGTATTCTGGTATCAATTTTATGAATGTGGGAAAAAAATTCTATAAAAAAAGTCAAATAGTGGTTTGCCAGGTCTTAGATCAAATGGTCAGAGAGACTTTACAGGGCTCTCCAGAAGGGAATGGCCCCAGCCTTCTGTGACATTCCTAGGGAGGGAGGCATGGCAGCTGTGTCTCCCAACTCTCAAGAATGGTGATTGTTTCTTCAACGCACCCCAAAACCTCTAGTTTTCAAAGAGGGGCCTTGAGATATCTCACACACTTATGTTTTGTAGGGGGAAGCTGCTCAGTGAGCTGAATTTTCCTTCACTTTGGGCATTTGCTCAGTCAGCAAATGTCACATTGAAGATGGATACCATTTCTGAAAACAGACCTAAGCAGCTCTTTCAGAGCCATGTGTGACCACAAAAGGGAGTTGGAAGAGCTTTTCTGAACAGGCTAGCATCTCCCGAGGTCACTCTGGGAGGTTGTTGGTCCCCTAGGGAAAGGGCAACCTGCAGCCAGTGATAAGGTGATGCTGGGAGGTGTCTCTTCAAGCCAGCCTAGGAGAGTGGAGTCCCCCAGTGTGCTGCCAGGCCAAATTTGTGTGTGGTAGGCCCTGAGCGTCGTAATGTCCGCAGCCAGTGGCACAGTCAGGAGAGTGGGGATCAACTAACGTTGCTCCAGGTATAGGGAGCCTGCAGGGGCCCTCAGGCCTGGCAGGTCAAGTGGCCATAGGGCCAGCTACCAGGAGGTAGCTTGCTCTATGCCAGAGAGAGAGACCTGGGGCCTGAGCAAAGGGTGAATAGAGGTCATTTTCCACCTGGACTACCCACCCTTGGGTGGTAGTGCTCCACACTGGTCCCAGGCAGCAGGTGGCTCAGGGAGCCTGGAGACGCCACAGTGCCCATAAGCTCCTGAAGCTGGTCAGTGGGCTGACCCCTCCCCATGCCAGCCTAGGTGCCAGATGGGGAAAGATGGCCATGTCACCAAGGGCTCCCTCAGCTAGAGACCTGGGGGCCAGGCAGGAATGGCTGAGGGTCTGAGTTACACAGGTGCGTCAGTTCTGCCTTAGAGCAGAACGACTCAACAGCAAGTAACTGTTTTTGCACTGACATTGTATTACTAAGTGGCTCAAAAACCTGCTTTATTTTTGAAAAGGGGGCTTACTATTGCCTATACGGATGACAAGACACTTGCCCTCCTGTCTACTTCCAGCTGTGAGGGTCACTGATGACATGATTACTCTCTGCCGTGGGCCCTCTGCACACCTCAGCCCCACCCTTACCTATGAGGCCAACATTTGCTGCAAGGTCATAATAGTAGGAAAAAGCATAAAAATCCACATCCTTCACTTCTTCTGTTCTATGCACTTTGTTTCGAAGGATTTCCGACACTCTGCTGGCACACAGCTCATGGAGGTTCACTGCTGAGGCAAAGGAGAAGCACAAAGATAGCAGTTTGGGGGCTCAACACCTGGGCCACGCAGCCCCCAGGGCTCTGTCCAGTGATTTGAGGCCCTGACCTGGAGGGTGTGGCAGGGCAAAAAGCCTGCATAGCACCTACCTTGAGTCAGGGTGCTCATCAACACCACACATATCAACAGCAAACTTTCAGGAGCCACAGCACTGTGGGCCCAGGTCAAGGGAGAGAAACCCAAAGCATGAAGGTGGCCAGAGATGGTGTGGTCCTCAACCCTGAAGGACATCGGCCCTTGGCTCAGCACATACAGCTGTCCTAATGCAGCCCAATGGGTTCAAGTTCACACTGTTTACTCTCTGCTAGCCCTTACTGAGCTCTGAACATGCAGGCTATCCCATCAGCCACTGTGGAAGTGAGACCTGCACCCTCCTTATGTCACAGATGAGGAAACTGAGGCCTACCAGGCAGCTTGCCAAGCTCACACAGCTGGCAATTAACCCCTTGCTCGGAAGAAGGACAACAGAGAGCCCCAGAGGTTATCAAACGTGGATATCCCATAGCCCACCCCTGGACTCAGCTTCCCATCTCCCCCAACAGACCTGCCCATGGCCTGAAAGTAGCTCCAGCCAGTTCTCCCCTTGTCCTTGTCCGCTGGATCTCATTTCCCTCCACTGTCCCTTGTCAGGACAGCCATACTTCCACTTCCTCATTCCTTAAACACAGCAGCCATCCCAGGGCTTTTATACTTGCTGCTCCTCTGGCCTGGAGAACTGCTGCTTTAGATCATCTGTGTGCCTTATTCTCCATCTCTTTAGGTCTTGGCTCAAACACCACTCCATGAAGCCTTCCCTGGCCATCATATTTAAAAGTTATCTTCCTCTCAGGTTCCCCCTCCCCACAATCCCTTCTGTTTCTTTCTTCAAGTTACTTTCTTGTTTATCAATTCCTCCCACTGAAATGTCAGCTGTATGCCAGTGGCTGCAACAGGGCCTGACGCATAGGACGTGCATGAGCAGCTGGCTGAGTCGGTGACCTCCATGGTCAATAATAAGAAACATATATTTGGTCTTTGTTCTGGACACAGCTTCTAAAACCCTTGGGATTTCCTGAGGGATGGAGATAAGAGGAAGATCTTCTGTTACTCAGGATAAATCCGCCCCTTTTTCTCAAGTATACCTGAGTTTATGTGAATGAGTGGGCTCTTGTTGGTGGGTCCCTGAGTGGCTTCAGGATGGGAGCTGGTTGTCAGAGGAGCCAACCACGTGATTAGAGGGTTGGAACTTTCAGCCCACCCTTCAAAATTCAGGGAGGGCAGGGGGTTGGGGCTTGAGTTAATCACCAGCAGACAATGATTTAATGACCTATGCCTGTGTAGTGAAGCTTTATACAGCCCTAAACAATAGGTTCCGTGAGCTTCCTGGATGGCGAACACATGAAGGTACTGGGAGGTGGTGTCCCCAAGGAGTGCATGGAGGCTCCACACCCCTTCTCCAACACCCTGTCCTATACATCTCTTCCATTTGGCTGTTCCAGACTTGTGCCTTTTATAATAAAACAGTGATATTATGTAAATTGCCTTCCTGAGTTCTGTGAGCTATTCTGGCAAATTATTTGGGGGTGGTGGTGGTGGTTCGTGGGAACCCCTAATTTGTAGTCAGCTGGTCAGAAGTATAGGAGGCCCAGGACTTGCTATCTGCATCTGAAGCAGAGGGGGGTGAGGGGAGCCTCGCAGGTCTGAGCCCTTAACCTCTGCAGTCTGCACTAACTCCGGGGTGAGTCTGAACAGAATTATTCATGTGTGGAGAACTGGTGGGTGTGGGGAACTCCCTCCCCTCCCCTGCCCACATTTGGTGTCAGAAATGTGAGTAGAAATAGCTCTGTCACCAAAGACAGACAAACCTCATGCCCATTATGTCCAGCCTGGAAACAGTTCAATGTTTCTTTTAGCAAAAACTAAAGGAGCACAGAGCAACCGAAGACCACGTGGGGCAAGAGGGGTCAGGCTGGTGAGACAGCACACCCAATGTCACAGGCTGGGGGCGCTATGCCACCTGGAGCAGCCTCTCCTGTGCTCACCAGGCAGCATGAGGTGATAGGTGGAGGGAACTGATTCCACTGAAGAAGCCATTTCTCCCTCTTTTCAGAGATAAGCTCACACTGCTACTGGGCCAACAGCCCCAACTTGGCCATTTGTCTTAAGAGTGGTAGAATGTTCAGGTCCTTCCTCACTGGAGGCTTGTTAGGAAGTGCAGTCTTTTGGAAGAAAGTATGTGGCGACAGACAAGGGAGCCTTGTGCAGAGACCCCATGGGAGCCAACAGTGTGTTCCCAGTGTGTTCTGGCAAGGGCCTCCTGCAGCCCTGACAGTTCACAGAGGTGCTTCCATTTCATGGGCAAGTGAGGGCTTGTCTGTGAATGAGGCTTGGCAACAGCCTCCCTGCTTCTGAGAGGTATTCAGAAGGTACAGAAGAGAGGGAAGGCTGCGGATCTTAACCCTCATAAACCACTGATGAACAAAAACTCCACCATACCTGCCTTCTGTCCTGAAATTCTGTATGTTATTTCAGCATGTTGCCACTCTCCTGTGAAACCTGGAGACAAACAAGGGCTGACCAACTCCTTTCCATCCTCAGCTGAAATAAAGAGAGATAAGAAGAAAGGCACGTTATCACAGTAAGAATGGGGCACACATGGATTCTCCTGAGAAGAGGCCTATAACACAGAGGATTATAGGCTAGTGAGGGGAAGATTTTTACCTCTCCCTTAACTACCTAAAAGAATTTAGATAGTGTGTCTAGCCCAGAAACAGGGCTGTTACCAGAGATATTTTAATCTAAGTGACCTCTGTATGGATGGTCAAACATCTAATAACCAAACCTCTGTTCTTGTGTCCTGTGAATCACCTTCTTCCCTTTTAAAGCCCCCAGGCCCCTGGTCTATTTCTTAGCTCAGGATGACACATAGCCTCAATTGCCCAACTTGTCCTTGGTGTCATATTCTTCTGGGGCTTCCATACATTTGTAATTAAATGTTTTTCTCCTATTAATCTGTCTTATGTCAATTTAATTAATATACTAGCCAGAAGAACCTAGAAGGGCAGGAAAAATTTTTCCTCCCCAACAACTGGGGAGCCAGCCAGGAAAAACTTCACTGGCTGCAAACTGCCTGTTCTGAGGCTGCTGCAGCTGAGAGATCCTGAGACTTCTGACAGGTGTGGCACAAGGTACAAATTTTGTCAGGCTCCTGAATCTCTGCCTGTAGGGTCCAGTGGAAATGAGTGGTGAAAATCTCCCCCCACCCTTTTAAATTTAGATTAGCAGGAGAAAATATTTGTACAAGTTCCTTGGGTATGGTGACTCTGGTAAAGATTTATTATTAACACTCTTGACTTTTTTATTGATCCTTTTTGTTGCAGAGATGGTCACTGCTTTTCTCTGGTCTGTCATCATTTGTCATAAGAAGGAAGACCACAGGGTAGAACGCAAGCCTAGGTCCTATAAGCCTGCTGAGTTCACAGTTCCCACCAGACTAGTGTCTGTTTAGACAAATGTTGCTGTGGGTCAATATGCACATGAGGTAAAGAAGTTGCTAGGGGACATCTTGGAAGCCAAAGCCACAAAACAGGTAGGCATGGGTCAAGCACTTAAAAGCTGTCAGAGTGCTCCCTGTCTAACCCAAAGACTGCTGTGTTAGGATGAGTTAGTCACAAAACAGGCCAGACTGACACTAGGTCACCTGTGAACCTTGAGAAAACTGCCATACAAGGTACTCTGTAAAACACTTCACAATCTCTAACCCAGCAACACATCCCTCTCAGGTACAGTTTGGCTGAGACACCAAAGGCTCAGCTAAAGCTGTTAATGTGCCTATAAAGGGCTTTCCTTTCATTTTGTTTATGTATTGAGAGCTTGTCTTTATGACCAGTGAGAATATTCTCTCTGTACACATCACATGCATCTCGGTGGCTAGCTGAGTAGTCTGTGGTTCCGAGACTTTAAGTCACAAGAAGCACTCTTTGTCTGACCAGGCCAGCTCTCAGGAGAGTTTGTCACAGGGGTCCTGGTCCATATGGGGTTTTTGTCATCTCAACCTTCACTGTTTTGTCAGTGCTGAAAAAGTCCCATTTTAGCAGTGCCTACCTGGTATCTGATTAGCAGGTGTGTGACTGGAGGTGCCTCATGTTCTCATGGGGAACTGGAAAGTGTTTTCATGCCATCATTCTTACTGCTTGCAACAACAAAAGGCTTTACTTTCTTAGACTATTTCTGGGAGTAAACTTTCTGGATCTTATAAGGGCCCATCATCTTTTGGGACACTTCTTGTGTTCATGGTTAAGCCATAGAAAGGCTTATTGGTTTGAGTCACTATTGAGATTAATATAAAAATCCTGCTCACCAATGGCCAATGAATCCTTTGGATTGATAATATTTGAAAGAAAGAAAAATATTTTTGAGAGTTCTCAATTATTATCCTAAATAATTGTCTTATTGGTACCTACAGAAAGACCAAGTTAAAAAAAAAAAACAGACACGAAGAAATGTAACAGCTAAGCTTTAGGGACTCCTTTAATAAGATGGGGCAGGGGGAAGAAAGGAAATTAGACTTAAAACAAAAATGAAAGTCCCCATCCAACATAAATTTCTTGAAATCTGGCCCTGTCTCCTCAGCAAATTCCCTTAACTCCCAAACTCGTTCACCTTCCCCAGAAAATCCCTTAAACACCGAACTGCTTACTTTAGCTTCCCTTTCCCTACAAGATTTACAGAGAGCACTCTGGCCTGATCTCTACGCCCAGGGTATACAAGTTACTCATATAAATACTAAAAGTCAAAAAACAAATTTAACAGTAGCACCCGAGGTAGACAATAAGGCTTAGAGAGAAAGCTTCTTGCTATAATCAGGCTCTGCTAGCTTTAGGCCTTCCTGTGCAATGTCCTTTACAGCTACATCCTAGATTCCCACCCAAATAATTTATATCCCTAGATAGCAGATTTTTAAAATTGTAAAGCCCTTAAAGGGCCTTAAAAGTCTTGACTTTCATTGGATTCTACCAAATTAAAAGAAAATCCCAGATTAATGTCCATTTACAACCCTACTCATAGGGACCTTGTTTGGGTGCTAAGGGGCATTCTTTCCATCCATGGTTATATTGTAGTTATCAGACAAGCCAGATAGCTCCCTGAAAGCCCCTGCCCCCACCCAAGGAAACAGATGACTAGCATTTCTCCTAGGACCTCCTATAAATGATCAGCTGAAGGCTGATGTTAGGGGCTGATAGGCTTTTCTTCCTAAGATGAAGGTCCAAGGTTGAAACGTGCACCCAGAAAGGAGGCCTTTGTTAAAATACTATATATAGACTTTACAAAGGCATACTGCATTAATCCCGGAAAACATCTGCTGTTTGTCCAGACTGAAAACTGCCAAGACATTTAAAAGATTTTTTTAAATAGCTCTGTGCCTGGAGACCGGCCAGACTGGAAAATGATATTCAGAGACTGATAGGATTTTTTAGGTCTTTTCCCCTAAGCTAAAATGAAACTATGTTCTCAGAGGAAAAGAAAAATCTTCTGAAGCCTCTATAAAAAGTTTTATTACTAAAACACTACAAAGCTCTTATATATATATATATACACACACACACACATATATATGTAATACATATATATATACATATAAACATATTAATATAGTTGGATGGGTGGATCAAATTATGATATCATTTAAGCTGCAACCCAATTCTTTTAAAGAATTGAGAACTGTCCTTGTCTTACAAATCTTTGCAAAACTAACAATGCAGCTTTACAGGCAGCTCAAAGCTCACCTGTTCTTTTTCACCAATCCTCTCCCCCTCAATTTATCATCAACATGCATTCTTCCTTGTGCCTTTGAAATTGAAATGTTAAAGTACAAAATTCAGGGAGGTAAAACAAAAAAGGGAATGGTCACTTGGAACTTGGGCTCATAGGAAATTTTAAGTGTATGGAAACTGTAAGGTCTCAGTTTGCATCTGTTGATATGTTTATGTATTCTATATGTATGTGTTGTAATTGGGTGATATCTTCTATGTCCAAATGGTGTCAACAAAACTAATTTGTAAGAGAGCTCTATTTAATTGGCTTAAAGAAATGAAGTGTTTACATAAATTGAATTCTCAAAAATATACAGAAACTAGGGATGCCTGGCTGGCTTAGTTAGTGGAGCATGTGACTCTTGATCTCAGGGTCATGGGTTAGAGCCCACATTGGGCATAGAATTTACTTAAAAAAAAATTAAAGAATAAAATACTTTATTCTTTTTTTTTTTTTTTTTGAGAGAGAGAGAGAAAAAACGAGCATGCATACTTGCGAGAGGAGGAGGGGCAGAGGGAGAGAGAGAAAGAATCTTAAGCAGGCTCCAGGCTCAGCACAGAGCCAGATGCAGGGCTTGATCCCATGACCCTGGAATCATGACCTGAGCTGAAATCAAGTCAGTCACTCAACTGACTGAGCCACCCAGGCACCCCAAAGACAAAATCTTTAAAAAAAAAAAAAGAAACTAACCCAAATGTTTTCAAGTTAATGTGATCTAGTATTAACCTTTAGTAAATAAAAACTAGTTTAAGTTTGTTGATTAAAACAGGCAGGTCTTCAGAAGTTAATCAGTATGGCAGAGTGCCTGGGTGGCTCAGTGGTTGAGTGTCCGACTCAACTCTTGATTTCAGCTCAGGTTACAGTCTCAGGATTGTGGGACTGAGCCCATGCTGAGCATGGAAAACTGCTCAAGCTTCTCTCTCTTCCTCTCAAATTAAAAAAAAAAAAAGTTACTAGTATTAAATATGAATATCACTATGAATATCACTATATCACTTTTATTCCACCTTGATTTACTTAAGGTCAAATAAGCTCATGCCATCTTTTACAAAAATCTATCAGCCAGAAAAATAGCTTGGGATGATGGCTGACTTTGTCTAAGGTCTCATAAAGCAGTCTAAACACAGTTGTTAAGAACAAGTAAATTAAATAGATACAAGTAGTATATGAGATTTTTAGGTGAACTTTTCCACAATAATTATGTTTTATGGTATGTGTACTTAAAAAAATTTCCCAAATCTTTTGGATAAGCTAAAGCTTTAAACTTTTGCTAAATGATGATTTAAGTTAAATTCACTGACTATCCAGACCATTTCTAATTAAGAGAAAATACTAGAACATTAATTACTGAACATAGATTTATACACTTTTATTTCCTTTTGCAGAAGAACTAAAAGGTATTTGGATCATGAGTAAACATATCTTATGCCATACTGAAAAAAAAAATTGTGCTATGAGGAAGCATATGTCTCTAAGAATTATTGTTTATTTATTTGGGGGGGGAGGGGCAGAGAGAGAGGGAGACACAGAATGTGAAGCAGGCTCCAGCACAGAGCTGTCAGCACAGAGCCTGATATGGGGCTCGAATTCACAAATGGTAGAATCATGACTTGAACCAAAGTTGGAAGCTTAACCCACTGAGCCACCCAGGCACCCCTAGAAATTATTAAATGTATTCATAAGTTTGCCAATCTAAACAATGCTGGTGTGACATAGTTTACAACTGTTAACTTCTTAGGGGTTCTAAGAGTTAATTCTAATTAATATATGTAACTAAAATTACTAGCAATAATAAGGGAAACAACTCTGTATGCAAAGACAGTAAAATGTGCTTTCAGTAAGAAGAGGTATGAGGTATGAAGATGCATTTTTGTTAAGGAGAAAGAAAGTAAATTTGTTCCAGGTAAAACTGGTTATTTCCAAACGGGCAGGAGAAGAATAAAGACAAATTAAATGGAAAGCTGGAAAGATAAAATCTTACCTTGTGTGGTTAAGTTGGCTAAAACTGAATGAATTTATTTAGGTTATAAAATGAAGCTTTAAAATCAGTAGTGTACTTATATGAAACCAAAATTGAATGTTCTTTCACCTACTAAAAGGACAAAGTTTTCTGGGACTAGTAACTGGCCTGCTCCTGATAAGACCGTGAAAGGCTTTTTGTTACCTTTTAAGTAACCAGCCTACAAAAAACAAAGATTATGTTTTATCAAAATAATTTTGTTTTATCAGGTCTTTGACCAGTTTTGCTCACAACTATGTAACCTTCTGTTTTGCCCTCCCAAAGGATTTTACCTTTGTCACTTTGGTTAAACAGATAAGTAATGTTTCATAATGACCAGTAATTTGTATTAGTCAAGTGTACAAATCTTGTGTGTTTTTTTGACAAATTTCCAAAATCAAATTCTAAATGAATTCTTTTTTGGCCTCCAACTAAGTTTGAGATTTTTAAGAGGGCACGGATAACATCTCAAAAGACACGCTCTCTCTATAAAAAGAGATGTTACACTGAGTTTATTTGTTATGTTAAATTACCTGGAAAGCATGTCAGATAAGTGATGATAAGCCTTCTTAGATTATAACATATGAGTAAATGTTACTAACATACATATTATAGAAATTGTTAAGAAATTCCTAAAATTCTGGTATGTCCTGGTATAATGTTGTGTCATAATTCTGTTACCTTAAAATATTGCACACCACAGAAATAACCAGACCTCTTTGTCAATTCCACTACAATGAACTCTCAACAGATCTTTGACAATGGGTATTTTAATAGTCACTTACAGTTACTATTTTTACTCTTGCAAAAGTGTTCCTACAAAAGTACTTTCCTTCAAGGAGATTCAAGAAAAGGACTTTGACAAGTCCAGGTTTCTGATAACTTTATGTTCATAAAACTGGGCTGGGTAAGAATTTCTAGAGCTAAAGAGAAAACGGGATTTAAGGGAAACAAGTACTAATTACATGGAACTGAATAAACTGAGAAGGAGGATTATAATTTTTATGAGTTTTTGTTTGAAACATTGCCTGTTCTGTTTTTCCAGATTTAGAAAAAAATTTTTAAAAATATATTTATTTATTTTGAGAGAGCGCAAATCAGGGAGGAGCAGAGAGAGGGAGACAGAGAATCCGTTGCAGGGCTCAAAACTCAAACCATGAGATCAAGTCCTGAGCTGAAACCAAGAGCTGGCTGCTTAACCAAATGAGCCACTCAGGTGCCCTTGTTTTTCCAGATTTAAGGAAACATTTTTTCTCTTTTTTCTTAAGCTATCAACAACTTGGTAAGATATACCTTTGTGAACAAAGATGAAACAATTACTTTTTCTCCCTATCTGATACTTCCAGAATTTGGAAACTTACTGAATATGCTTATTTTCATGGCAATATAGTTAGTGTGTAAATTCAGTAAGAATCCATTCTCCTGGGTCTCCAGAACACAACTGGAAACACTGGCTATATTACCAAGGTTTTTACTAGAATGTCATATTTGAGAAGGATGTGTGTAAGCTCAGACATGATCAGACAATTCTAAGGAACTAAGGCTGGTGTTATGAAGCCAATGAAGCACCTTGAAAAAACTGGCCTGATATCTTGCTTGAAGGGTTCCTAGCATGCTTACAGGTGAGTAAATGTTTTCTGGCAGGTGCAGGAACCTTATGATATTTTAGACACCTCAAGAAAAGAGGAATTCACCTAAACTATAGGTATTGCAGGTTAAGTCTGATGGCCTTGGCTTGATGGTTCTAGCTTCAAGAGGCCATTTTAAAAACTTCAATCTGAGATTCCTTATGAAAGTTCCAGCAAAGAGGATTAAAAGAGCCTATATGACGGTCAATCCCTATTCTTGCTGCACTTATGCAAGTAATCAGACCAAATTTATTGAAACTAAACTTAATCTGCAAACAAATTAGTCTTACTGCGTTTATCTCTGGTAGAAATGGGGTGGCTGGTAGAAATGGGGTGGCTATTAGAAACCACAGTATACACTTCTACTCCTGCTGTCTCTGAGGTTTTATCTTCTGCCTATAAGTTGGACTGGAGCCTCATTATTCTACTCTTCTTGGATAGCTGGCTATAACTCTCCAAACTAACATTTCCAGTTTTTCTCCTACACCTCTGACTTGGAATCATTGAGAGCTAAATTGCCCTTTTTTGAAGCCATTAAACCTAGGCTGGACAATTGGATATAAATTTCAGAGAATCATCACAACAGCTCACATATGGATAATCTTCATGCCGGCTGCTGTGTGGAGCACTCAGAAAGATCACCAAAGACATTCAAACTGCAACAGGAAAACCTATCAGTTTGCCGCTGTCTGCCCTCACTCTGTCTGAAGGTGCTTCAAGCTGAACATCTAGAAATCTTCTCAAATGGCTGCCTTCAGAACAGAAACTAGGATTACAATCTGTCAGTCATTAGCCACTATGTTTATTTCCACAGAAATGTATTTTACTTAAATACCTGATTTCCAGCACCACAGGCCTAACTTTGGGTGCCCACCTGCATCACTGCCTCCTGAAATGAGACACAACTATCTAACTGAACCCATCCATTATCAGGACTAAGAGCCTGGTTCAGTGATATGGAACAATCTAATAGCTTGAGTTCTGGACTGTGAAACTTCTTAGAAAAATTTCAAAGGTAGGACTAACAGGGAGTTGAATAGATGACCCCAAAATATGCCACTTTGGCATGTGGAATGTTTTGAGCTAAAGATAATCAATACTCAGAAGATTCAAGAAAGACTTTTACCTTTCTCTTAAATACTAAAAGAATTTAGATAGGGGGTCTAGCCCAGAAAGAGAGCTGTTACCAGAGTTGTTAAGAATGACCTCCGTATGGGAGGGCAAACACATCTAATGACCCAACATCTGTTCTTCCTATTGTCTTGTGAATGCCCATCCCCTTCACCTTTTTAAACTGTACTGTTATTATTTTATTATTAAGTAATCCACTTCTGTGACTGTCATGAAACCCAGGCGGGGTTAACAGTAATGAGTCCTAGAGGTAACTATACCCAACTATGGACTTTCTGGGTATAAGCACTATCTTCCCTCTCTACCTCAGCTGAAAACCCAGACTCATGAGGCCTTAATCCCAGCCTCCCTATTCTTGGAAGATGCCAAAGCCAACTATATAGCAGGTTTTTCAGAGATGACTTTGTCTTCCTAGAAGACAAATGCTCTAGTTTGCTTTGAGGCAGATAGTAACCCCCAAGCCCCAAACCCCAAACAAGTTGGGACCTGCGCAGACCTCACTGTGCCCTCTTCCCCTTTAAGGCCCTAGACTTCTATCCTATTCCTTAGCTCAGAATGGCACGTAAGCCTCAATTGCCTGACTTGTCCTTGGGTATCATATTTTTATGGAGTCCTGTGCGTACATAATTAAATTTTTCTCCTATTAATCTGTCTTATGTCAATTTAATTAATAGACCAAAAGAAAAAATTTTCCTAATACTAGTAATGAAGGCATCGGAGAGCTAAAGGAACATGCTTCTTTTTGCCAGATTAGACCTGACCTGTGGAAGGATTCCAGGTCAACTAGGGGAGGCAAAGACTTTTTCTATCACAGAAGTTGCAGCAAAACCTCATCAGTTCTAGAAACATAGCCACCACAAGCTTACATGCACTGAGGGGCTTCAGGGTTCCAGGCATTGGGTCAAGTGCTATTCAGTCAATTGTCACAACCATGCTAATAAAAGGGGAGCCAACACTACTTGATTTTATGGACAAATGAGGCAGTGAGTAACCTGGCAGGGCCAAGACAATGCTATCATGCCATGCATCTGTGTTGCCCCACAAGACAAAACCTGAGGCCCCACAAATTGCAAAGGAAGCATGGTGGTTGGCCTCCAAGGCCCCACGATGCCACCCCTCGAGGATGTGCATGCTGAGAAGTGAGTCCCTATGTCTGCCCTTGATTCTGGCCTGGGGCTGCTTTCACCCATGGAATGTGCAGGATATGATGGCATGTGACTTCAGGGCATTTTCCTTCCTGATCTGCTAGGGAGAAATGCAGGCTGCTCTGCTGGGGGGGGCCACATGGAGGAGCACTGAGTTGCAAGACATTCACCCAGACACCCCAGGTGTCACCACACAACACCCTAGGGATCCTAGAAGAAGTGCTGCCCAGCTCAAGCCTGTGCAATCACGAGATACAACAATGACTGCTGTTTGCTTGTTTAACCAATTTGGTGTGTACTTGTTGTGCAGCAACAGATAACACAATAGGGAGATGACTCCTCTGGGGCAGGAGCTGTCCACACCCTTCATGGCAGGTGTTACAGTCCTATGTGTCCCAAGTGGGCACTTCATGCAGATGACAGGACTCCAAGGCTAGCCATGGACAAGGCTACCTGCCTTCTTCTTCTTGGCTAAATAGGTGTTTTCTGGTCCCAGAACAAAGTCTGCAGGTATGCCTGAGACATGGACATGTTTCTGGTTTGCAACAAAGGGGATAGATACCATAATAAGGTTAAACACTAGGATTTGAAATAAGTGAACTGAAATAAGATGTATGTGAAAAACAAGAATTCCTGCTGAACATTACCACCCTGTCAGAACAACCAGGCCCTTAGAAGAAGTGCAGAGAAGTGCTAGGCCTATGGAGGGGAGCGGGTGTGGAGCAGGGAGCGGCAGGGCTGAGGGAAGGGCTTGTGGCTGGAACACAGGTGTGCACTCACACACACATTTCTGGACCAGAGGCATGGGTCAAGGCCTTTGGGCCTTGATCGATGCCATCAGTAAAGAGAGGCCAATGCCAGCATCAGATTAGTGCCCCCCAAATCGGGAAACTCCTAAGTGTCTCCTAAGTGATCTCCTAAGACCTCATAAGAGTTCATGTATGCTGGTGGCCAGCACCAGGCTTCTCCTCAGCCAGGCCAGTCAGAGAAGATCAGAAAAGGCCTGGGAGGAAACATCCTGACCTGACATAGGCTCCATCTCTAGTCCAATGCCATGTTTGCAGGAAGGGCCAAGCCCATGTTTAATGATCCTTCACAGAGCAAGAGAAGATGGAGGGACACTCTCACAAGACTAGAATTGCTGTGAATAAGGGAATTCAACCCCAGCTCCAAGGCAGCAGCCTCAGAATCACCTCCTCATGGTCCCTCCTGTACTGTCATGAAGAATAATGTTCCCTCCAGATCCTTAAAAACCAGTCCATTCCAAACACAGGTGATGATTATACAGTTTCTTGGCTAAAATCCCCCAGCTCAGTGTTTGAGAAATAACTTCACTAGCATCTCTTCCTTTTGAAAAATAACTTAGCATGTACACAGCTAAAACACATCACCATTCATCACCATCAGAGTGCCCACTGACAAGATGTGGGGTGCGTCCCTCCATATGCATCCCTCCTGGGCTCTCCCAGTCCCCCAGGGCCCAGTGGGCTACTATGAGGGCGGAGGGTGGGAGCACCTTTCCTGAAGGGCCCCTGAAGGCTGCTGAGCAAGGAGGGCTCTGAATTCTCATTCCACTCACCAGGTTTCCCCTCCATGCCACCCAGAATTGCTAGCCGTGCCGACATCAATCCGAGGCCCAGGTAGCTGTGGAAAGAAAATCCTAGGTGAGGGACTGGCCTGCCACAGGAAGCACTCGGTGCCATCTTCAACTCCACCTCCAGTATGGTCACCCGGCCTGGATCCAAAATAAGTGGGAGAGGGAGGAAACCTGTGCCGAGGCAGCAGATTTTCTGCTCCTAGAAGCCTCTCTTTGTGGAGTTCAGGCCATTTAGTTCAACAAATGAAAGCCTATTAATTGACAAGAGCTTGCTTAGGAGCTGTGGGCACCAGTGAACAACACAGATGCGCCTTGATTTTTATGGAGCACATGTGCTTTATGCCAATAATCTGCTAAAGGTGCCACGTAGTAAATAGATGGCTGAGAAAATTCCTGCACAATCCATGGGCTCTTCCCACCTTTTGGAAACCTCCTCCAAAGCAGAGGAGAATAAGCACAAAAAAGAGAAATGTGATTTTACTGTAGGTGAATTGAAAAATGAAGCAGGGAGAAGGCAGGAGAAGGGAGGAATAGCAGGGAGGAAGAAGAGGAGGAGGAGGGAGAGCCTCCAGTGGGGCATCCAGCAGAGGGGTTTCTGGGGCCTGGCCTGTTTGTGACCGGGTGCTCTGGCCACTGCACAGGGCTGGCTGAGCCACACTCCTGGACAGGCAACCTTCTGCCCCCACTCCCAAAACAAACCTGTAGGAATAGAGCTTGTAGGTCCGATTAAACATCTGGAGTGACGTCAGGTAGCCAGGCGGGGAGGTCTGGAGGGTGTCCTGAGGAAGAATGTGAGGATCACTATCCTTCCCGCTGGTCTTTCATTTGAAAAGACCAGGGTATATGGAAACCAGTTTGACAATAAATTTCATATAAAAAAAATAATAAATACATATCCAAAAAAAAAAAAAAGAAAAAGAAAAAGACCAGGGTATTGACAGATGTATTCAATTAAATTAGTTTTTTGTTAAGTCACATGTTATGAAAGAGTTTGGAACAAGCAAATGAAAAATAAAATGTCCAAAATGAAAAACTATGTTTTTCCTCCTTATAAGTAATATTTACCATTTTGACAAATATGGCCCAATCAAGACAATTATGAGTAAATTTAAATGTTCTTCCACTGAAAACTAAGAATAGCAATAAAGTGGTTGGTGAGGAAGGCACTGTAGTTAACTATGGTCTTGACTGAGAGCATTTTTATCTCCTTTACAAGGTCTATCACACAGGGCTTGAGCTCTCTCAAGCTCTACTGGCCCCTTAATTAATAGCCCCTTTTCTGGCTGCCCTAGTGGGGAAGGGGAGCATCTCACATCCTATGGCCCAAAGGGTTCCAGGTAGCATCTAATTTATTATCCCATTGAAGACCAAATTTCCATTTTTTTCCCCGGGCAGAGTTAAAATCAAGTGAAGAAGCATTAACTGTGAATGACTCTGGCCTTCAGGACAGGAACTGACTACACACGCCCAGAGGCTCCAGTTCTATGGGCCTCCCCTAAGGGGCTGCAACTCTTGGGGACAGGCAGCCTTGGGGGGGGGGGTAAGGGCCACAGTGGGGTGACAGAGACCAGTTACCTCGACTCTTGGAAGGAAGGTGATCTGAGTGGACCCTCCACCCAAATCCAGCATGCCCACACTGCTCCTTCCTGGGGTTTTCAAACTGCCTGGAGCATAGTGAATAGAAACCAAAATAGCACTGTCGCGTTAGTAATTAGACCAGAACAGCCAAAAAAGTAAAAAGAGTTTAGGAGCCAGGCCCCTCAGTGAAAAGAAGAACAGAAAAACAGCTGTATTTAACAATCTCTATGGAAGGATGCACTACATGTTTAAGGGACATGAACGTGGCTCCACTGGCTGTGGCTTTAACAATATAGGATGACACTGATCTTCAGCAGAGAAGTGGGGCCTGCCCTTATCTACTGCTCACCCCTCAGGAGACAGACTTCCATGATGTCCCTTCATGCCCAGAGGCATGCCTTCCCCTAGCTCAGCACTCCCAATCTGGCCCCTAACATGGCTCTCCACCCCAAGGGGCAAATCCTGCCACAAAGCTTCTTTCTTTTTCATATATGCATCACATGCGCTAGTCTTTGCCATAATTACAATAAAGAGACAAAAATCAACACATACTGAGAATAATCTAAGAATAACAACAACTTGCCACCTTGATCCAAGAACTAATGTTTTTGTTCCCTGTTCTGTCTACAGCACAGGAATTCAATTCTAAGGTGATGAGCATACACCACATTTACTATGTGAAAGCATGACTGGTTTTATTCATGACTTCCCTAAGAAATGAGAGGACAGGGTCCCAGGCAGGTGTGGCTCCAGGACAAGAGGCTGGAACCATGCTGGTGAAAACCAAGCCTACAGAGAAGCTGCTTTTCCTAGCATTTTTATCTGCAAGCTCCATGCTTGCCCTGATGAGCCCCCAACCCATCCCAACACCCTACTTTGGGTAGCAACACTGGGGAACCCTAAGGGGTTAAAGACTAGAAATGAGGCTGCTGCTGTCAAGAATGGCATCTGCGGACTGTCAGCTTCTGGCGGGTGGGGAGGAATGTACCTGTTAGGAAGTTGACGGTGATCCACGCTGAAACGCCTATAAGAGAGGGTCACAGACAACATGTGAATAACCTGAGATGCTGTAAACAACACATGCACTCAAATGACCACTTTCAGATTCCAGGAGCTGGAAGTGAGCACTCATCACTCCTCAGTCTCCAGACCAACTACAGGAAGAGGCATCAGTCATCAAGTCACCAACAGCTTCTGGAAGACTGTTCTAGAAGACACCACACTAAAACAATAAATACTCTGTCAAATGTTGTGTCTCTCCCTCCTATTCTTTATCATCAACTTCCACTTTTTGGAAGAGAACCAAATGTTGCTCTCCCCTCCCCTGGTCATATTTAAAATCAGGGGCTGGTGAGGAACCTGACCTTTTCTCTCTTAGCAATAACAATGTAACAGCAAACTTCTAAATAGGGTAGCAAGTGGGGATTCTCTCTAAATGTTCTTAAAACTGAAGAGGATTTGTTTTCAGAAACTTCATCTGTGCCAAGTTTGGAGCTGGTCAAGATGAGAACCCATCTCTAACACTGGCCCACAAAGATCCTCTGAGACAGTAGAACTGTGAATTGAGTGGGACTGCCATTTTTGTTTGCCTGTGTCTGACCAAGGAGAAAGTTCCCACTCGGAAGCCAACAGCAGCCCTGCATACAGCCTGTCTCGAGGGACAGAGAGCTTGGGAGACCCTACCTTCATCCGTTCCATTCATGATGGAAACACAGTCATCTCCCACAAGGAAAGGCGATGCCTTAAACACTTCTTTCACCTAAATGTAAAGAGACATGTCTTTATCCTTCAGAATCTAGACTCAAAGTTCCCAAATATGCTGTGTTTTCAGCAGGTGACAAAACAGCAAAGGATGGCAGCTGTTGCTGTGAAGTAACAAAACTCTTGTTTTAAATTTCTCTAATCCTTGGCAAGTGGTATCCTCCTTAATCTACTCTCTGGGCTGGCAGAGGCAGAGGCTACCCTGAAGAGCCCTGTCTTCAAGCCACTTTGGGCTAGAATTGCTCAGGGGCATCCTGAGCCTACTGGGCCCCCAAACACTGCCCAGCTTTAAGACTAGAGATGAGGGACAAGAAACCCCTCAAGGCAGAGTTTAGCCTGGGACTCAGGAGACAGTCCCACAGAGGGAAGGTGAAGGCAGAGGAGCAGCTGCATTTGGGTGTATTTCCTTCTCCTTTTTTTTTTTTTTTTTACCAAGTATTGACACACAGAAACTTCAGTACTCTGCACATTCCAACTGCACTTGTGGCCTACCATCCGACTTGAGCATGCAAGGTAATTTTTATAAGGGACTTTGAAAAATGTGCAAAAATTCATCATTTAGCAGTTGCATAGTTTAGAAACAGTACAGAGGATAAGGGGACCATATTGTTGAGAGCAGTTTCCCTAATGTGCCTGACAATAAGAACCATTCAGGCACCTGTTAGAGATAGGGTCCAGAGCCCCTTTACAGGGCTGCCGCTGGTTCTGGGGACAATCCTGGCCATTTGAGAAACGAACAGGGCCGGAGAAGGCTAAAGGCCTCCTCAGCAGTTACATCTGTGGATCAGACCAAGAGGGAAACTAGCAATTTCCGTGAGAACAAGCAGGCTGGAGATGAAATGTCAGGAACTTGGCTTCCACAGCCCTCTACAAGGAACAAGTCTGCATGGAAGGAAGCCCTTCAAAAGGCTTCAATGTATTTTTAAAACAAAGTTGCTGTTATCATACAACAGATTCATTCTAGAAAACACAAACAGCTAAAAGTGATGCTGTTAACATTTTGATGTGTTTTCCTCCTCAAGAAGCTTCTACATAGCCCGTCTGACTGCTTGGACAATGGCTGAATATTTGGTGTTTCCAGATATCATAAGCTATGCACCTCCGCCCCCCCCCCCCAGGGGTAAATGGATAAGATCACCTTTTGCAGTAACTTCTGAGCCTTTTCTCCTGGTAATAGACGTAAACCAGCTGTGGCCTTGAGAACCAAGGGGGTAGCCTTCCAGAAGTCAAAAGGAATGTCTTTTTTAGCAACATCCAGTAATTCCTGAATTCCCGAAGTACTCTGTGAAGGTGGTAAAAGTAAAGTAGAATCTGTCAAAGATCAGCATACAGGGTCACAGATGCTCCCCCAACCCTTTTGGTTTTATTAACTCATAAATACATTTTCTTCTAATTTTCCAAATTGGCAGAAAATGACTTAAGTGGTGCTGGTGGGTGTGAGGGGCAACAGGGACCAAGTGAGTACAGAGAAACACCCTTGGCAGTGGAGCATGGTGGGATAAGGACACACACAATAGGGGTCTTGCTGTTCTATACTCTGGCAACCAAAACCCCACCCAGCCCCCATCACCAACCCCCAGTGGGTGACCTCAGATGAGCTGTGATTCCCCTGGACATCGTGGGGAATCTCTCATGGTGCTAAAATCCCATGAATAACTACACAGAGGAATCATTTACACCTGCCAGAATGCTTGAGGTCCAAAAGTTGGCTACGGCCCTGTGTCAGTGCATAGGTGGCAAAACAACTTTGGTGAAGTATTGCTGGGCATTATCAATAGGTACAATGCTGTGGGGTGGTGTGGGGGAGGGCAATTTGGCAATGTCTGTCCAAGAAAACATACATTCCTTTTACTCAGAAATCCCATTGTAAGAATTCATCTGAGATAAATGCCCTTGCATGTGTGGGTAATGAAGTTCATATAAGGTGACAAACTGCAGCCTTATACAGTTAAGAGTAAAGTGTTAGACATTATCCAAATGTCTTTCAGGAGGGGACTGGTTCTGTAATTTAATGTGCCCACACATACTGCAATATCATTGCCAGAAAAATCAAGGAAGCTCTTCATATCCTGATAGTAAATGTTCTCCATGTTATACTGCTGAAGGACAAAAACAAAGTATGTAACAATGTGAATGCCATTCTATTGTAAAAATAGGGGAGGGGGAAGAATATAGATGTATTTGCTCATAGGTACATCACCTAGCCCTTGAAGGACACATAAGAAACCAGGGACACCAGCTCTCCTGGAGGGGACTAGAGAGGGAGGAGAGTTCTCATTGTCTGCCCTGTGAAGCTGTGAAATATGTCCCACTTGAATGTGTACTGCCTACTAAAACAAATAAGAGTTTAAAAGTCCTATGAGTTTATTCTAAAGACACCTAATTTAATCATGTGTAACCTTATGGTTACTCTAGCATCACTCATTTCAGTTTTGTTTTCAATTTTAACCAAGCCACAGGAAAGCAGGGTATGACTTCACTGAGATCAAGAGACACTTGTGGGCAAAAATGATACATCAGCTTTTAAGACATATTTGAGCCAAAAGGCATGTATAGGTATATCACTAACTAGTCCGTTTCATCAGTGCTTTAGTGGAAATATAGGTGTCCAGTATTAGTGCAGCTATAAGCTTTAGGGACTCAAAAAATATAAAAGCTACAAACTTACAAAAATCATTGTTTGACAGTTTAAATAAATCTTTCACACTTACTTGGTTTTGTGGATTTTACATAATACATTTTTAACTTCAATTTTTTGTGTTAGTCAACTTTTGTCACCCTCAATCAGAGGAACTGAAACAAAAACAAACTCTCAAATAATGCTTTTTTTTAAAGCAATTTTTTTAAATGTTTATTTTTGAAAGAGAGAGAAACAGAGCACAAGCAGGGGAGGGTCAGAGAGAGAGGGAGACACAGAATCCAAAGCAGGCTCCCGGCTCTCAGCTGTCAGCAGAGTGGGGCTTGAACCCAAGAACTGTGAGATCATGACCTGAGCCAAAGTTGGACACTCAACCAACTGAGCCACCCAGGCGCCCCTCAAATAATGCTTTTTGTCAAGTTTGTAGGCTTTGTGTTTTTGAACCACACTAAGACTTCTGGGTGGCATGTGTGTTGGCTGGGGGAAGGCCCTAGGGTGGGGGCAGCAGCCCTCCTTGAGCCTCACGTGCAGTACCAGTTTCCTCCAACTGATCATTCTAAACAGCAGGAGATGTCCCAGGTTAGTACTGTCAGAGATGCTTTTCTCTGTGAAGAAGGCCTACTGCACTCAACAGATAGGGAGCTGGCTTTAACAGATTATACAGTTGGAAGACAAATGTGAAGAACAACAGATGTGAGAGAAAATAATTACCTTTTCAACATCATCAGCATAAGCAGAAAGACCTGGCTTCAGTGCTTTGAAGGTCTCATGGGTCAAAGTGGGAGTTTCTAAGGGGGAAACATGTTTAAAAAGGTACACGGCAAATATATACATGAATATATAAATATATACAACAATGGCTTGCTGCCCTTTTCAAAGCAGACGCCTGAAATCAGACCAATCCCAGGGTGACTGGGATGCTGCCTCTTTAGTTCAGATAAACAAGATGAATGTTAACACCTGAGGCTTTGGTCAGAATATTTTTTTTTTTTAGTCAACCTTACTGAGGTATAATTTATATACAAAACTGTATCCATCTAAAGTGCTAAATTTTAACATGGTTTTCGTGAAATTAACAGAGGAGCAGGACAGATGATTCCAAACTGCAAACATGAAAATCATTTCTCTGTTCTAGGATGGATGTAGTACAGGTTCTGAAAGAACATTTATTTTTTCCCTTCTTTTAAACCATAAGGGGCCTGGACTCATGAGCATATAGCAAGGGAGTGTTCAGGGGTACACTGGTGGCCAAGGGATGCTGGTCCAAATTTGGACATGAAGACCCAGGAGGAAAAATCAGGGACAGAACTTTTTGAAAGGATGTCTCTCCAGAGATAAAATACTGGAATATGGCTACTAAAGGATTACATTCTGAATATGAATTGTCTTAAAAGCTTCAAAACCGTTATGGGAAGTATGTAGGTCTGGCATATAAAACTTTAACTACTGAAATGAGTTAATTAATACAGCAGATGAAGAGTAGAGAAAACATGCCACAACAGTTTTGGAGAGAACTACTAATGGTGTCCGTTGCCACCAGCTCAAAAATAGTGTCTACTCAAAATGTTTCGAGGGTCAGCAAAGAACCAGACACAACCAGCAGACCTACTGAGCAGCCAGGGGGAAAACACTCACTGGCTAGAAGCTGGAGGGTGGCCCTTAGAGCTGGAGGGTACAAGGGGCGCTAGAGAAGGAGATCAAAGTGGGGAGGGAAAGAGTTCAGAGCTGGGCAGTGACTGTGTCTCTCCACAGGAGCAGTTAGGGGGCGAACATACACAAACTCCCTCCTCCTTCTTGCCGGAAGCCTGTGGTCCCCACCCTAGCAAGCAAAGCTGATGGGGCTCAGACTCCAGCTCCCTCCGCACTGCTGAGGCCACTCTCGTCTGTCACCCCCCTCTCCTCCTGGACCCACTGGGCAGCACCATGTCAGCCTGGGTCCTAGGTCCGTGCCAGTTCATGACTTACCCAGACTGCTGCCTCATACCAGTCTGAGTTTGGGGCAACTTCCTGCCTTAACCTCTCCCAACGCAGCTTCTGGCTTAAGTCATGGTCCTAGTCATCTGACATGCTGGTAAACACTGGGACAGGACAGGCCACCCAATACCCTTGGGGATCTCAGTTGCCCTGAGGTGGTCACCAGATGCTAGTGTGAGTATGGACAGTCTGGTGCTCCAGGGAAATTCAGATTCCTGGGTCCCAAACCACACCGGAGCCAGCTTCTCTGGGAACTGCATTTTTGACAAGTTCCCAGATGAGTCCGAGGCAGGGCATCCAGCCCACATGCTGATAAACCATTGTCTCTAAGTGGAAGAGATCCCAAGAGCTCTGACGTGAGCAAGGAGAACCATGCAGTGAATGGCCAGGGCCCTCTGCCCAGCATACCTCCAGGCTGCCGGGTGAACTGGAAGATGTGCACACGGGTGCCAGTGCTTCCTGCGTCAAACATGATGCCATAGAAAACCTCATGACCATGTGTAGCTGTCCCCAGAGGACTATGAGCCTGCTGGCCCCTCCGGGCCCCAGACGCTACCTCAGTGATGCTGAAGAAGGCCTGGGTGGCGGAGGCCCAGTGCCACTTGATATAGGCGACATAGATGAACAGGCAAATGAACAGCCCCAGAGGGTAAGCCACTTTTGTCATCTTCAGGTTCCCATTATTTGGTATTTTTCTCATGTCTCTATCTGCTGAGGACTGTGCTGAAGCTGTTGGTGAAAAGGGAGGGAAAGCAGGAAAAACATGTTAGCAAGCTTCCAGGGCGAGTCAGACAAACATTTGTGCTCGGAGACAAAACATTCAGCCAGAAACTGGTCTGCATTTTTCTGCCTGGAATGAAAAGCTTCATTTGGTCTTCAAAGAGCTTCTAGAAGGTATGAGCCCACTTTATAGAAGAGAAGAGGGGGTGCCTGGGTGGCTCAGTCGGTTGGGCGGCCGACTTTGGCTCAGGTCATGATCTCGCAGCTCGTGAGTTCGAGCCCTGCATCGGGCTCTGCGCTGACAGCCTGGAGCCTGCTTCAGATTTTATGTCTCCTCCCTCTGCCCCTCCCCCATCCATGCTCTGTCTGTCTCTCAAAAATAAATAAACATTAAAAAAATTTTAAGAATTTATATATATATAAGACTATAGTCTTTATAAGACTAGATAATCTGTTCGAGGCGGGAGGTCTTGCTGAGGCTGACTCGGGGCACAGATCCACAGCTGCCAGCTCTAAGGCAAGTGCTATTCCAGACAAGTGGCTTTTGGATTTATGGGCACTTTAAAAAGCCAGATGTAAATGGTATCCCCAAACCTCTCAGGGTACAGGAACATGTATCCAATCCATTCTTTCAGTTCTCGCTTCCTCTTCTATATAGGTGTTCACTTCTCAGAAGGCTTGAAGTCTCATCCTTTGGGGACTACAGAGAGCCCCAGCCACATCTGAGAAATGCAGCTCATCTTCCTGGAAGTTTCACAGGAGATGTCTCGTTTTACTCAGGCAGAATACTCCGCCAAGGAGGAAATAATGCCTATGTGCTTTCCCAGCCTATGAAATCCTACCCGAGCAGCAAAAGAAACTAACTCCGCGCCACTGTCTTTGGTTCAATACCCCTTAGCCCCTCAAATAAAGCATTCATTCAAGCTTTCTTAGCAGCTTCTGGTATAAGACACCATGTGGGAACCTGAAGCTTCAAAGAATAAGAAGCAGGGTGCTTGATTCTCAGGGCTCCCTACCCTTGGGGAATGTCCACCTGTCTGTCCATCCCTCACTCTGTAAGTTGTAAATGGAGTGGACTCTCCTAGGAGTAAGGAGACAGGGAAGTACAAGGCTGAAAGCAGGACATGGGTTTATACTCTGCCCATAGCAGCATGTGACTGTGGGCAAGTTAACCTTCATGAGGGCTGGTCTCCTCATCTGTAAGGGGGAAAGCTGCTTTGTGATGCTGTTTGGGGATACAATGAGATGTGTGATGTGCTCAGAAGAGGACACAGAGAATGTGCCAGCCCATATTCAATGCTGGCTTTATAGCAGGGTAGTTGGAGGTAACACCCCCCTTGGAACCAGGGACAGTGACAGGCAGGAGTGCTGGAAGATAGTGTGACTACACTCTCTGGGAAGAAGAAAAGCAGGGGCCAGAGTTAAAAGTGCAGGGGGCAAGCCTGTGGTGGTCTTCACACCAACCTTGAGGTTGTCTGGGCAGAGGAGAAATGGAATGAAAGTGGCCCTTGGGGTGGTGGGGAAGGGAGTCCAGGACTTCTGTGGCCACTCCTTTCCAGGATCTAGCCCTGCAGCTACACCTGGATGCCCTCAGATCCAAGAGCACTGCCCAAACCTTTGGATGTCTCTGTGCTCCTGCTCAGGGGGACACCAGTGGCCCACCACCCAAGCTTAGGCAGGGAGCAGGGCAAATCACCCTTCCCTGAGCATCTGCTGTGCACAGGGCTGAGGGAAAGTCTATGTTGGCAGGACCAAGGAGCAAGCCTCCTCCCCACCCCTATTCCTGCCTAACTTTGAGCCTCTCTTGGGTCTCACTTGGGAGCTTCTTACTGCTCTTAGGATCGTGGTGCACACCCTGGATCCTCACCAGCCTTTGTACCTTTCTCTCATCCTCTCTTGCCTTTGCTCATAGTGCTCTGAGAACCTAGTGCCTCCTTCTGTCCCTAGAACTCAGCTTCTCTCTGCCTCAGTCCCTTTGCACACACTGTTACCAGTTCCCAGAATGCTCGTGCAACCCAGTCAACCTTGTTCTCATCCCCAAGCCTCAGCTGAAATGTTATTGTCCCCACCATCCCTGACCACCCTCAACTTGAAAGATCCTCACCCCCATTATGCTCCCTCTGTACTCCCTGCCCCCTCTGGCCTGGTACCCCCATAATCTGTAACAATGCCAGGATCTGTGGGATTAATTCCTGAAGGTCCATGTCACCCTCTACGCCATGAGCTTCAAGGTCAGGAACTTACCCTGGTTGCGCCACTGCAGCTCAGTTGACAACACAGGTCCCTATCTAGAAGGATGGAGGATGCACCTCTATCCCTGTCTACCTCCCATACTGTCACCAGACACACAAGAGTCCCTATTTTGGGGTGCCCAGGTGGCTCAGTCAGTTAAGCATCTGACTTTGGCTCAGGTCATGATCTCACAGTTTGTGAGTTCAAGCCCCACATCGGGCTCTCTGCAGTCAGTACAAATCCTGCTTCAGATCTTCTGTCTCCCTCTCTCATGTACATGTGCTCTCTCTCTCTCTGAAAAATAAACATTAAAAAAAAATAAAAAGAGTCCCTGTTTCAAATCCTTTAATGAGGAGAGGAACATCAGCAAGACAGTAGAATAGGGAGCTCTAGGCCCTTGCTCCCCCACAGAAATATTAGAAAAAAATTGGGACTGGCTGTAATATTTTATAGGCATTCTGAAAAACAGTCAAAGATCCATAGATTTCTACAAGCAAATGCCGAATCAAGAAATCACATTCAGAATGTTCGTTAAGTTCAGTGGTGTTTACTCATCCTTGCCCCCACCCCTCTCTGCACAGTGCAGTCTAAAGGAAGCAGCAGCTCAGTGTCTACCTATCTCCTTCCTTCAAACTGGAGGGATCAGAGCAACATTCTAACCTATCTTCAGGCTGCCCAAGAGACAGGTCTCTGTTTTGCCTGACTTGGAGCTCAGAGCTCCAATGGGGGAAAACCGTGGAAGGCAGCTATGGGTACTTCTTATGAAAGTCACGGGGTGACTGCAGAACCACACATGCTTGGGGCAAGAGGCCAGGTTTGTGTGTGTGTGTGTGTGTGTGTGTGTGTGTGTGTGTGTGTGTGTGTAAGAAACAAGAAAACATTGAACACCTAAGAAGGAGTGTGGATGGAACCGTTTAAGAAATTAAGACATTTAAAAGCAACCATAACATACGGGAGAATTGAAACTAATACACACACAGGCCCAGGTAACAATCCTGAGAGGACCTTAAGCCTTTGCCCTGGACTGACTCGAAGGCTCAGACACATTCTGTTAATTAGTGAAGATCTTTCATGGCACAGAACCAGTCTGCAAAGCCTCGGAGAGGTGGCTATTTTCTTAAATGTTCCACTTTTCAACAATAGAAATCACAAGGCATACCAAGATACAGGAAAATTTGGCCCATTCAAAGGAAGAAAAGGTGGCAGAAACTGTCTCTGAAGAAACATAGGCATTGGATATACCAGATAAAGACTTAAAACAACCGTCTTACATACGGTGAAACACAAGAACTGAAAGAAATATGGAATATGACATATGACAACAAAATGGGAATATCAATGAAGAAATAGAAATTATAAAAAGCAACCAAATTGTGGGGCTAAATATATTGAAAAATTCACAAGAGGGGTTTAACAGCAAATCTGAGCAGGCAGAAGAACCAGTGAACTTGAACATGGACATTAAACTTATTGAATCAGAGGAGCAAAAGAAAAAAAGACATAAGAAAAGTGACAGAGCCCAAGGGATTTATGGGACACCACAAGGGACCAACAGGCACATTTCAGGAGCCCCGGAAGAAAACACAGAGAGAAGGACAGAAATAATGGCTGAACTCCAAGGAGGATAAACCCAGAGACTCATGCTGAGATACACTGTAATCACACCACTGAAAGCCAGAAAATAAAAGAAGGAATCTTGAAAGCAGCAAGAGAAAAGCAATTCATCATGTACAAAGAATCCTTAAATAATAAGATTATTAGCCCATTTCTCAACAGAAATTTTGGAGATCAGAAAGCAGCGGGATGATATATTCAAACTGCTAAAAAAAAATCTGTCAGCTGAGAATTTCATATTCAGTAAAACTGTCCTTCAAAAATGAAGGTGAAATTAAGGCATTCCCAGATAAATGAAAGCTGAGGGAGTTCTTTGCCAGCAGACCTGCCCTACAACAAATGCTAAAGGTTGACATGAAAGGACGCCAAACAGTAACAGAAATCCATAAGAAAATATAAAGATCTCCAAAGAAGTTAAATACGTGGACAAACACAACAACCAGTATATTTGGTTTGTAACTCCACTTTTTATTTTCTTCAGCATTAAAAAAAAACAAATGCTGAGGGGTATGTGGGTGGCTCAGTTGGTTAAGTGTCTGACTTCAGCTCAGGTCATGATCTCACAGGTTTTGAGTTCAGGCCTCTCATTGGGCTTCGTGCTGACGGTGTGGAGCCTGCTTGGGATTCTCTCTCTCTGCCCCTCCCCAACTTGCACTCTCTCTATCTCAAAATAAATAAAAGTAAAACAAAGCAAAACAAATGCTGTGACATCAAAAACAAATTAGGAAGATATATGATATAAAGGAGAAGAGTTAACATATGTAATTCAAGCTAAACTGGGATAAATTTTAGAACAGACTTATAATTTCAGGATGTTATATGTAATCTCTGTGGTAATCACCAAGAAAATATCTAGAAAATATATATAAAAGGAAATGAGAAGGGAATAAATACTGTCCTTAGAAAAGAATCAATTACACCCAAAGGAAAGCAATAATGGAGGAAATGAGGGACAAAAAAAAGCTATAAGATCTACACAAAATAAAATGGCAAAAGTAGTCCTTCCCTGTCAGTACTTTAATTTTTAAATTTTTTTAAATGTTTATTTAGTTTTGAGAGAGAAGAGACAGAGCATGTGGGAGGGAGAGGCAGAGACACAGGGACACACAGATCCAAAGCGGGCTCCATGCTCTGAGCTGTCGGCACAGAGCCTGACAGAGGGCTCAAACTCACGGACCCTGAGATCATGACCTGAGCTGAAGTTGGACACTTAACCAACTGAGCCACCCAGGCACCCCTCCCTGTCAGTACTTTAAATGTAAATGGATTAAACTTTCCAACCAAGATACATAGAGTAGCTGAATGGATAAAAAAACAAGATCCAACCGTATCATTCTACAAGAGACTTACTTTAGATCTAAGGGCATATACAGACTGAAAGTAAAAGAATGAAAAAGATTCCATGAAAAGAATAACCAAAACAGAGTAGAAGTGGCTATACTAACATTAGACAAAACAGACTTTGAATCAAAAACTGTCAGAAAAAATAAAAACACACAATGATAAAAGGGTCAAGTCTCCACTAACATAACAATTATAAACATATACAACAGAGCTCTTAAATATATGAAACAAACAGTACTGAAAGGAGAAATAGTTGTACAATAATAGTAGGAGAATTCAATATCCCACTTTCAATAAAGGATAAAAAAACCAGACAGAAGATCAATAAAGAAATAGGGAACTTGAACAACACTAAAGACCACCTGGACCTGAGAGGCACATACAGACCACCCAACAACAGCAGAATCCACATTCTTCTCAAGTGCACATGGAACATCCTCCAGGACAGACAAGATGAGAAGCTACAAAACATGTCTTAATGTATTTTAAAAGATCACAATCAAAGTATATTTTCTGATTACAGTGGAATGAAACTAGAAATCAATAGAAGAAGGAAAGCTGGAAAACTAAACACCACACTCTTAGCTAATGTGTCAAAAAAGAAATCAAAAAGGAAATCAGAAAATACCTTCTGACAGGTGAAAATGAAAACACAACATACCAAACATTTGGAATGCAGTGAAAGCAGTACCAATAAGGAAATTTATAGCTGTAAATGCTTACATTATAAGAAAGATTGCAAACCAACAACCTAACTTTACACCTTAAGGAACTAGAAAAAGAACAAATTAAACACAAAACTAGAAGGAAGGAAACAATAAAAATTAAAGCAGGATAAGCAGAAGATAGAAAAACAGAGAAAAATCCATGAAGCCAAGAGCTTGTTCTTTGAAAAGATCACCATAACTGAACCTTTAGCTATACTGACTAAGGAATAAAGAGAGAAGATTCAAATTATAACTAAAATCAGAAATTAAGGTAACATTACTACTGATTTTACAGAATGAAAATGATTATAAGAGTTTTATGTTCAACTGTACACCAATAATTGGATAACCTACATGAAATCAATAAATTCCTAGAAACACAACCTACCAAGATGAATTATGAAGAAATAGAAAATCTGAAGACCTATAACTAGTAAGGAGATTGAATCAGTAATCAAAAATCTCCCAAGAAAGAAAACTCCTGGACCAAATGACTAGTGATCTGGTCACTACTAATTTTACCAAACATTTTAAGAAGAATCCCAAAATCTTCCCCCGAATTGAAGAAAAGGAACGTTTTAACTCATTCAATAAGGCCAGCATTACCCTAATACCAAAGCCACTACAAGACAAAGACACTACAAGAAAATACAGACCAGCATTCCTTATGAATAGTGATGCAAAAATCCTCAACAAATAGCAGCAAACTGAATTCAACCACACAGCAAAAGGACCAACTGGGATTTATTCCTAGAATGCAAGAATGGTTCAAGATTTAAAACCCACCAAGGCAAATATATCATATTAACAGAATAAAGGGGAAAAATCCGTATGATCATCTCAATCAATGCAGAAAAAACATTTAATAAAATCCAACACTTTTTTTTTTAATTTTTTTTTTCAACGTTTATTTATTTTGGGACAGAGAGAGACAGAGCATGAACGGGGAAGGGGCAGAGAGAGAGGGAGACACAGAATCGGAAACAGGCTCCAGGCTCTGAGCCATCAGCCCAGAGCCTGACGCGGGGCTCGAACTCACAGACCGCGAGATCGTGACCTGGCTGAAGTCGGACGCTTAACCGACTGCGCCACCCAGGCGTCCCTCCAACACTTTTTAATAATAAAAATAACCAGCAAACAGGAATAGAAGAAAATACTTCAACATAATAAAGGCCATATATACAAACCCAACAACTAACATCAGACTCAACAGTGGAAGACTGAAAACTTTTACTTTAAAATCAGAAACAAGAAAGGATGTCTGTTTTCAACACTTTCATTCAACATAACATTGGAAGTTTTAGCCAGACCAATCAGGAAAGTAAAAGAAATAAAAGGCATCCAAAGTGGGAAGAAGAAATAAAATGATCTGTTCATAGATTACACGATCTTATATGTAGAAAACCCTAAAGATTCCACAAGGAAGGAAAATAACTGTTAGAACTAATAAATTCAAGGTTACAGAACACAATATCAACACACAAAAACCAGTTGTTTCTATACACTATAATGAACAATCTGAAAAGAAAATTAAGAAAATAATTTTATTTACAATAGCATCAAAGGAATAAAATACTGAAGAATAAAATTAACCAACAAGGTGTACCTGGGGTGGCTCAGTTGGCTGAGCATCTGACTCTTGATTTTGGCTCAGGTCATGATCCCAGGGTCATGGGATCAAGCCCTGCATCGGGCTGTGTTGAGCATGGACCCTGCTTGGGATTTACTCTCTCTCTGCCCCTCTCTCCTACTCACACATGCTCTCTTTCTCAAAATAAACAAACAAATAAATAAAAATTTAAAAAAGAAAAAAGTTAACCAAGGAGGTGAAAGACTTGTACCCTGAACACTACAGAACATAGCTGAAAGAAAACGGAGTCAAATAAATAGTAAGATAACCCGTGTTCATGGACTGGAAGACTTAATATTGTTAAGATATCAAGGGGCGCCTGGGTGGCGCAGTCGGTTAAGCGTCCGACTTCAGCCAGGTCATGATCTTGCGGTCCGTGAGTTCGAGCCCCGCGTCAGGCTCTGGGCTGATGGCTCAGAGCCTGGAACCTGTTTCCGATTCTGTGTCTCCCTCTCTCTCTGCCCCTCCCCCGTTCATACTCTGTCTCTCTCTGTCCCAAAAATAAATAAACATTAAAAAAAAAAAAAAATTAAAAAAAAAAAAAAGATATCAATACTATCTGTAATGGTCCACAGGTTCAATGCAATTCCTATCAAAATCCTAATGACTTTTTTGCAGAGACAGAAAAAAATAAATACTAAAATTCATAAGGAATCTCAAGGGACCCCCAAATCACAAAACAATCTTGAAAAGGAACTAATTGGATGCCTTATACTTCCTGATTTCAAAACATACTACAAAGCCACAGTAATTAAAAGCTTGTGTTAGTGGGACACATAGACCAACAGAACAGAAAATCCAGAGGTAAACCCTTACGTACATGGTAAAATGGTCTTTGATAAGGGTATCGAGACCATTCATGGGGGAAAGGATAGTCTCTTTAAGAAATGGTACTGGGGGGGCGCCTGGGTGGCGCAGTCGGTTAAGCGTCCGACTTCAGCCAGGTCACGATCTCGCGGTCCGTGAGTTCGAGCCCCGCGTCGGGCTCTGGGCTGATGGCTCAGAGCCTGGAGCCTGTTTCCGATTCTGTGTCTCCCTCTCTCTCTGCCCCTCCCCCGTTCATGCTCTGTCTCTCTCTGTCCCAAAAATAAATAAACGTTGAAAAAAAAAAATTAAAAAAAAAAAAAAAAAAGAAATGGTACTGGGAAAACTGGATACACACACACAAAAGACTGAAGTTGGATCCTTTCCTTATACCATATACAGAAATTAATTCAAAATGGATTAAAGACCTAACTATAAAACCTAAAACTATAAAACTCCCAGAAGAGGGGAGCGTAGGTGGCTCAGTTGGTTGAGTGTTTTGTTTTGCTTTTTTAAAAAGATCTTATTTCTCTTGTCTTTTCTCCACATCTCTACAAAATCTACCCAAGATGTTTACTGCCACTCTAAACCCTGGCAGCTAGAGGCTTCTCTCTTGGGCTCTTTGGTGCTCTACGCATTTCCCCTCCTTGAGTAAGTGGTATGTGGAGCTATTCATTTGTGCCTTTCTTCCTTCTGGTTAGAGTGCCTCTCTAGAAGCAAGGACCAGCCCACTCATTCCCAACCCCAACACAAGGCCAGAGCCCACAGGCAGTAAGCCAATACTTGCTGGTAAAGGAGGCTAGATGATGGCTTAGGAATTCTCTGGTAGTCAGGGAAAGATGGAGCCATCAACAGTGCTTCATGACCCAGATGATGGCCACCAACAGAAGCAGGCTGTTTGGGAAGGGGCTGTTTGGGCAGGAGACAATAGTGACCAGGTTTTCTACAAGTTTGAAATGACAGCAGGGCATGGTCAGAAATGGAACTGACCCTTGTGAGAGAGCAGGTTTGGGGCTGTGACCTGGGGAACCATCTGCACTGAGATGTTAGCTAAGATTAGGAATGAAGAAATCAATTACAGAGAGAAGATCCAGCAACAATCAAGGCTGAGATGTGACCTGGGGAATGCCCATCCCCAGGCAGCCAGTGTTCACCCTACACCCTACCCTCTCACAGGCTAGAAGACGGGTAGAAGACCCTTTTTCATAATCACATTTTATCATGTCCTGTGTTAGTCTACGAACCATGTCCTACATGATCAGATAAACAGGTGGAATACCAAATTTTGAGGCAAAGGTTGCTCTTTATTACATTTGTCTACCCATTAAAAAATACACTTTACATATGCTATATCCTGTTACCAAAGGCCTACAAGGCTGGCACTTACACTACATAACATATGACTTACATAACTTATTGCCATACGACAGCACCAAGGCCCAGAAAATGTTTGAAAACAGACTTGCCTGGAATCACAGAGCTGGCACGTGGTGAGGCACAGACTTTCTGGCTTCTGTCTCCAAATCAAATGTGCTCCATCACTTCACTTACCCTATTAATGTAAGACTCTACTTTAGACAACAAAAAAAATACTCACATGGAATTACACATCATCATTAAAGTTACACACCAAGAAGTTTGGCATGACATAAACAGAGTCCAAATAGAAAATAACATTTAGGAAGCATAGAGCCAGGAACAGCCTGGCCCACAGGAACCTCCACATCCTGGAGACCCAAACTTAAAAGCCAGTTTCACTCCACTGGGTTAAGATGTTTGTTCAGTGATACTAGTACTATGAGACAACTTCTGGAGGGGAAAATTGCATTTCCATGGGCACCACTAACACCATAAGTATAAATGTGTTGATCAGGCCCTCCCTAGAAGGAAAACAATTCACTTTAGCTTTGTCCTTTAAAGGAAGAGTCTAGAACAAGGCTATAAGGAAGGTAAACCAGGTGGGGAATAAAGAGTAGGCTGGGAGTAGGGTGGGGCAGGATCTAAGGTGTGCAAAGGCAAAGAGGTTTGGCTTAGCATATCTTGCTCCCAGCTGACTCCAGCTGGGGGCTACCTTCCATCAGAGGGAGGGTGGGGTCACAGAGCAGAATTTGGGTGTGGAGCAATGGTGCCCGAGACAAGTGCCTGGCCATCCCTTGGCTATCGCTCTAGAAGCTAGGGAAGGTAGCTGAGCTTCTGGAAATACAAGCTCATCTGATTTGGATCAGTGGCCCCACAATATGTTGGACAGTTTCGTCAAGGTTTTCAGTTAAAATACACAAAAGGGCCATGTGTGCAAATGACTGTCACATATGTTAAAAACCTATCCAAAATTAAATGACATTAACAAACCACTACTTATTCTCCTGGTAGGTTTAAATGGATTTTTCTCCCCTTCTCTGAAAAAAAAAGCATACATACATGAGTCAGCCCTGTTAACATCACCCGGTGTTTCCTTTTCACAAGACAGAGTGGGAGGGGAGGTTCTTCCAGATCTCTTTACATGGTTGTCCACCTCTCTGGTTTGTCATATGAGGTTCCACAAGGGAGAGAGACACACACCTTATTAGCCAACTGATGCTTATAAGGGTGGGGGGGAGACAGAAACAGTTTCTGGATTTGTATCACTATGCTTTTCTCCCCCATGAACCTTGTTAATATGTTGGTGACAGCAAAACAAGAACCTCCCCCAGACAAACCCTAATCCCTCCATCCATCATGAGTCTTGCACAGTGCGTCAGAAGGTCCTTGTAATCACAGTTGATATCCACCTATCCCCAAGCAACCTCTTTCCTAGAAGTTTCAGTTTCCTTCACTGGGTGGCTATGGGTTAGGACCTCCATGGCATCCTGAAGGATGTAGGATATGTGGCATGATATGCATGATTCTGGATTACAAGTGTCTGGAGAGACAACTGAAACTACCCAGGCACTTCTAGGTGACTGATTCTTTTGGGTGGATGCCCAGGATATGGGGTCTGTGCCCACCATCATTCACAAAACAATTCAGGCTTTTCCCCAACCCTTAAAACCATTCTATGGCTTCTAACTTAAGATAAAAAACACCCTTCCTTCCATGGTCCCTGCCTATCTCTCCCTTCTCTTCTACCTTCCTGATGCTTCAAGGCTTTCCTCTGAAGGAAGTCCAGCTTGGTGTCCAGCTCTATCCACCTCTGGCCTCTCTCTCTCTCTCTCTCTCTCTCTCTCTCTCTCTGGTAGCCTGGAGCACTCCTGGCTCATGCCTCAGCATATCCGACTGACCACCCTATGAGGTCTATTCCTGGTCACTACAGCAATGCCAGAGTTTATTGTCCTCACATCCGCAGTACTGTCAGAATGGCATGATCTTGCCCGTTACCTGGGCTTCCCACCTGGGCTGTGAGGCCCAGAAGGGAATTGGGCCTGCCAGTCCTTCCCCTACTGGATCTCCTGCATCTGGCACAGCTCTGGGAACCGGTCAGCAAATGCTGCTGAATGAATGAATGTAGCAGGGCTCCAGCTTCCTGGGGGCAGAGACCCCTACTATTTGGCCCACCCAGTTTCCAGAACACGAATCGCTCCCCTCACGGGTCAGCGGAGCCCAGAGTTCAAGGAGGACTAATGGAACCAGGACGTTAAGGCAGCAGGAGGTTAAAGCCGGGTGCGAATGACCCTGATGTCGCCTGCAAGCACCGCCGCTAAAGCACGAGGAGCTGGCAGGCGCGTGGGTCTGGACCCCTCTTGCACTCCGCGCCCCCGCTCCGGGCGGCCCACGTGCAGACCCCCGGGTCCGGCAAACTCCGCCGGCCCCACAAGCGTCCCCGCCCCCCCCCCCCCGCACTTACCCTGTAGGGTCCCCTCTTCACCACGGAGGGAGGTTCCCTTTCGCGGAAGCTGGCGGGCTACCCAGGAAGCGTCCGACTCTCCTCTCCTACCGGCGTTACCAGGGCCACCACCCACAGGCCAAGAGCCGGCGGATCCTGGGAGCCTAGGCCCCGCCTACGTGCACGTCACGTCTTTGGCGGGGCAAAGCAGAACGTTGCGGATCCAGCGCGCAGGAGCGGCGTGTGGGCGGGGCTTAGCTGGATCCGCTGAGCGGTGAAGCCGTATTTTCTGCCTGGGTAGGTCTTTGTGGTTCCCTGCCGGAGGCGGTTCGGCTAGTGTTGGGCTTGAATGAGGTCTCAGCCTGTCTGGCCTCCACCACCCAAGTGCGTCCTTCACGGGCCGTATTCGGCTCCTGCCCTGTCTTGTAGGGTTTCCTCTGTGCGGTAGAGCCGGCCATGGTGCTGGCCAAAGAATTACCACCACAACCTCACAACCTTGACCTTAACTAGCCCGTGGAAGTTTTGAATTTTCTTTGGGTCCTTTCATAGCTAAAGTCCCCTCTCTTTTTTTTAAGGTAATATGTGATGGAAAATGCAACAGAATAGACAGCACGATAAATCTCCTATTCTTGCCCCCCATTTTCTTTCTTTTTTGTTCTAAGCATTTTATTTTTATTTAATTAATTTATTTTTAAAAAATTTACATCCAAGTTAGTTAGCATATAGTGCAACAATGATTTCAGGAGTAGATTCCTTAGTGCCCCCTACCCATTTAGCCCATCCCCCCCTCCCACAACCCCTCCAGTAACCCTGCTTGTTCCCCATATTTAAGAGTCTCTTATGTTTTTGTCCCCCTCCCTGTTTTTATATTATTTTTGCTTCCCTTATGTTCATCTGTTTTGTATCTTAAAGTCCTCTTCTGAGTGAAGTCATATGATTTTTGTCTTTCTCTGACTAATTTCACTTAGCATAATACCCTCTAGTTCCATCCATATAGTTGCAAATGGCAAGATTTCATTCTTTTTGATTGCTGAGTAATACTCCATTGTGTGTGAGACACACACACACACACATTCCACATCTTTATCCATTCATCCATCAATGGACATTTGGGCTCTTTCCATACTTTGGCTATTGTTGACAGTGCTGCTATAAACGTTGGGGTGCATGTGCCCCTTCAAAACAGCATACCTGTATCCCTTGGATAAATACCTACTAGTGCAATTGCTGGGTCCTAGGGTAGTTGTATTTTTAGTTTTTTGACGAACTTCCATACTGTGTTCCAGAGTGGCTGCACCAGTTTGCATTCCCACCAGCAGTGCAAAAGAGATCCTTTCTCTTGCCAACATCTGTTGTTGTCTAAGTTGTTAATGTTAGCCATTCTGACAGGTGTGAGGCGGTATCTCACTGTGGTTTTGATTTGCATTTCCCTCATGATGAGTGATTTTCAGCATTTTTTCATGTGTCAGTTGGCCATCTGGATGTCTTTGAAGAGGTGTCTATCCATGTCTTTTGCCCATTTCTTCACTGGATTATTTGTTTTTGGGGTGTTGAGTTTGATAAGTTCTTTATACATTTTGGATACTAACCCTTTATCTGATATGTCCTTTGCAAATATCTTCTCCCATTCCGTCGAGTGCCTTTTAGTTTTGCTAATTGTTTCCTTAGCTGTGCAGAAGCTTTTTATTTTGATGAGGTCCCAATAGTTCATTTTTGCTTTTGTTTCCCTTGCCTCTGAAGTTGCTGTGACCGAGGTCCAAAAGGTTTTTGCCTGTTTTCTCCTCGAGGATTTTGATGGCTTCTTATCTTACATTTAGGTCTTTCATCCATTTTGAGTTTATTTTTGTGTACGGTGTAAGAAAGTGGTCCAGGTTCATTTTTCTGTATGTCGCTGTCCAGTTTCTCCAGCACCACTTGCTGAAGAGACTGTCTTTATTCCATTGGATATTCTTTCCTGCTTTGTCAAAGATTAGTTGCCCTTATGTTTGTGGGTCCATTTCTGGGTTTTCTATTCTGTTCCATGGATCTGAGTGTCTGTTTTTGTGCCAGTACCATACTGCCTTGATGATTACAGCTTTGTAATACAGCTTGAAGTCTGGGATCGTGATGTCTCCTGCTTGAAGTCCGGGATTGTGATCTCCTGCTTTGGTTTTCTTTTTCAAGATTGCTTTGGCTATTCAGGGTCTTTTATGGCTCTATACACATTTTAGGATTGTTTGTTCTAGCTCTGTGAAGAATGCTGGTGTTATTTTGTTAGGGATTGCATTGAATATGTAGATTGTTTTGGGTAGTACCAACATTTTAACAATATGTGTTCTTCCTATCCAGGAGCATGGAATATTTTTCCATTTTTTTGTGTCTTCTTCAATTTCTTTCATAAGTTTGTATAGTTTTCTCTAGATTTTCACCTCTTTGGTTAGATTTATTCGTAGGTATTTTATGGTTTTGGGTACAATTGTAAATGGGATCTATTCCTTGATTTCGCTTTCTGTTGCTTCATTATTGGTGTATAGGAATGCAACCGATTTCTGTGCACTGATTTTATATCCTGCCACTTTGCTGAATTGATGGATCAGTTCTAGCAGTTTTTTGGTGGAATCTTTTGGGTAGATACCATATAGAATATCATGTCACCTGTGAAGAGTGAAAATTTGACCTCCTCCTGACCGATTTGGATGTTTTTTATTTCTTTGTGTTCTCTGCTGAGGCTAAGACTTTCAATATTATGTTGAATAACAGTGGCGAGAGTAGACATCCCTGTCTTGTTCCTGACCTTAGGGAGAAAGCTCTCAGTTTTTCCCCATTGAGGATGATATTGGCATTGGGTCTTTCATATATGAAAGATATGGTCTTGAGATATGATCCTTCTATCCCTACTTTCTTAAGGGTTTTTATCAAGAAAGGATGCTGTATTTTGTCAAATGCTTTCTCTGTATCTATTGAGAGGATCATGTGGTTCTTGTTCTTTCCTTTATTGATGTGATGAATCACATTGATTGTTTTGTGGATATTGAACCAGCCCTGCATCCCAGGTATAAATCCCACTTGGTCGTGGTGAATAATTTTTTTAATGTATTGTTGGATCCTGTTGGCTAATATCTTGTTGAGGATTTTTGCATCCATGTTCATCAGGGAAATTGGTCTATAGTTCTTCTTTTTAGTGGGGTCTTTGTCTGGTTTTGGAATCAAGGTAATGCTGGCTTCATAGAGTTTGGAAATTTTCCTTCCATTTCTATTTTTTGGAACACCTTCAAGAAAATAGGTGTTAACTCTTCCTTAAATGTTTGGTAGAATTTCCCTGGAAAGTCATCTGCCCTGGACTCTTGTTTTTTGGCAGATTTTTAATTACTAATTGGATTTCTTTACTGGTTATAGGTCTTCAAATTTTCTATTTCTTCCTGTTTCCATTTTGGTAGTTTATATGTTTCTAGGAATTTGTCCATTTCTTCTAGATTGCCCATTTTATTGGCGTATAATTGCTCATAATATTGTCTTATTATTGTTTTTATTTCTGCTGTGTTGGTTGTGAGCTCTCCTCCTTCATTCTTGATTTTATTTATTTGGGTCCTTTCCTTTTTCTTTTTGATCAAACTCGCTAGTGGTTTACCAATTTTGTTAAATCTTTCAAAGAACCAGCTTCTGGTTTCATTGATCTGTTCTACTGTTATTTTTGTTTGTTTGTTTGTTTGTTTGTTTGTTTTTGGTTTTGATAGCATTGATTTCTGCTCTAATCTTTATTATTTCCTGTCTTCTGCTGGTTTTGGGCTTTATTTGCTGTTCTTTTTCCAGCTTTTTAAGGTGTAAGGTTAGGTTGTGTATCTGAGACCTTTCTTTCTTCTTTAGGAAGGCCTAGATTGTTATATACTTCCCTCTTATGACTGCCTTTGCTGCGTCCCAGAGGTGCCCCCCATTTTCTTAACTCTTCCTAGAAGTCACCAAGATTGCCAGCTCCTGACTTGGGTTAGTCATCTACAGAGGCCCCCAGTGTACTTAAGGATAATTGTGGTAGGGGCTGCCCACATGTCCCCTCTGTGGGTCCCAGTGTGTTCCCGCCAGAGCTGGAGCCACCTTCCCATCTTCCCTTGTGGCTGGGCTGCCCAAGTGCCAGTGTATGGCCAATGAGCTGTGTGTGTGCCCCTTCTGGGCCTGGCCCAGAAACCCATTCCATCATGATGTTGGTTGGGGGAGACCCGGGGAGGGCTGTTAATGGGCTCCTGAAGCACATGGTGCTCCTAAGTCTGTGGTCAAGAGGTGGCACTTTTGAGAATGAGTGGGTGCTAACCAGACAGTGTGTAGGGACCATGTGCATATACTAGGACTGGGTACAGGGCATGTCATCATTGTGAGCACCTGGTTGCACGTTGCCCTTCTTCACCAGTCAAACCACTGAGACTTGGTTGTTTATATAGCAGTTAGCCCATATGGTCCCTTGTTCCAGACACTTGCTATTTTGAATAATGCTATAGAGTCCTGAGACTTTTTGTGTGCATGTGTGAGTGTATCTTTAGGAAAAATTCTTAGAAGAATTGCTATCGTAAAGGATGTGTCCCTCACCCCCTTTTCTTTTAAATATTAGATACATGTGGCTAAATTGCTCCTTAGCCATTTTAAACTAACTGATACACCCACAGTTATGTATAGGAGTGTAGGTTTCCCCATGTTTTCCCCAGTGGAGTCTTTACAAACCTTTGGATCTTTGCCAATCCAACTGTTATAAAATTCTATCTCACAGTTTCCATTTGAATTTATTTTAATATTTTGAAATGTCTACTCATGGAAATGTGATGACCTTTCTTCTGTCCACCTCACTCATAACATTACCTTCACCATATTTCATTCTTAGAATTTCTAGAATTTGTCAATTTTACTGACATGGGTGTTTGCATATGCTGTTCACTGCTTGGAAAGCTCTTCCCCTAGGTCTTTCCTTAGTAAACTGGTATGGTTTGAATGTTTGTGTACCCCCAAAATTCATGTGTTCATATCATAACCTTTAAGGTGATGTATTAGTGCGTGAGGCCTTTTGGAGATGAATGTGATTAGTACTCTTGTAAAAGAGGTGCTGGAGAGATCCCTTGCCCGTTCTGTCATGTGTGATTACAATGAGAAGCTAGCCCTCTGATAAAACCAGCCCTTATCAGACACCAAATCTGCCAGCACCTTGATCTTAGACCTCCAAGACCCTAGAACTGTGAGAAATACATGTTTGCTATTTATAAGCCACACAGTTTATGGCGTTTTTGTTACAGCAGCCCGAATGGACTGATACATAGATTCTTTCTTATCCTTTAGACTCAGCTCAAATGTCACCTCTTCCAAACAAATAATTGTTTGGAATATAAATCTAGAGTAGTTCTGTTTTTCCCCTCTTTCCATTATTTACTTCATAGTATTTTTCAAACCCATCATTATTTAATTGTTGGTTTGTACACCATACTGAAAGGTAAGTTACACGAAAACAAGGAAGTGATTTGTCCTGATGGTTGTTGCATGGCCAGCACCTAGCATTCTGTCTGACAGGTGGTAGGTTCCTATAGCAAACATTGTCACTTTATCTCCTCAGCCCACTTCTGACTTCCGTTCTCCAATGGTGGTGGAGAGTTCCCACGAATGCTGCCACCTCAGTTAGCTCTTTGCTGTCCTCTTTAGAGCTTACCTTAGAACTTTATCTGGAGCTGGCACAGCCTGGAACTTGAAGGAAGTTAACCTATAACTTATTGGGGTTGAATGCCTCAGCCTTCCATGCTTCATAGGGGCTGTATTGAGCTTTAGTTGCCCATGGTGGTAACTAGCTCAGTCATGCCCAACCCCTTGGGTTGACTTTTCCTTCTGCCTTGGTGCCCTTTCCCAAATAAACTTCTTACACCTAAGCTTTTGTCTCAGACTATCTTTGAGGAAACCCAAACCAAGGCAATGCTCAGTAAATATTTGTTGAAGAAATGCATAGATTAATTATAGTGTTTCTTCAGCTTTCACTGGTGATCCCGGAAGAAGCAGCTCAGTCCTGCAGGTGGAAAATGATGGAAGCCAATCGACACCTATTGTGGACATGCAGGAAATGGGACAGATAACTATGATATGGGCTGTGGCAGAAAATGTGTACAAGTGCTCTGACAGCAGGGAGGTGTAGCAAACATTGTCACCAAAAGCCCTGCTTTTGGGAGGTGAATATTTTAGAAGAGGTAGATGAATGATTAAATTCCCTCAGTTTACCCAATGTGACTAAGGACAGAGTGGAGGATGCCCACTATTTTGTGCAGCTGCCTGTTCATATTTGTCCATCTACTCACATCAATCCAGGAGGACATCTGCAAATCTGTGTTACACAAAACAGTATAACATGGACTCCATAGTGTCCTGATAGTAGATGGTACCACAGTATCCCTTACCCATATCCTTCCTACTGGAAGCACCAGTGATTCTCCCCATAACAGCTTTCTTTTGGCCCAAGCATGCACAACAACTGGAAGTGCTAGGGAGCTAATGTTACCCCTCAGCCAATGACAGGTGTGAATATCTTAGATCCATTGCCACTCCCTTCCTTGCCCCTCAAGTGGGACAATACTCTGGCATGTTCTACAGTGGAATCGAGCCCCAGTTGTGCAAAGTAGTGACCCATATTGGCTTTCTTCCTATCCCTGTCTAACTTTCCCACTCTACTGGTGTTCCCTGAGGTCACCTCCCGAGTAAACTACACTCCTTTCTCAGGATTTATTTTTATGGGGTGGTTTGTTCTTTTTTTTAAAAAAGAAATTTTAATGTTTATTATTGGGAGACAGAGCATGAGCATGGGAGCGGCAGAGAGAGGAGGAGACACAGAATCCAAGGCAGGCTCCAGGCTCTGAGCACAGAGCCCAACACGGGGCTTGAACTCACAAACCACAAGATCATGACCTGAAGTTGGATGCTTAACCGAGAGAGCCACCTAGGCACCCCTATGGGGTGGGTTGTTCTAAGACACCCATTGCTCATAGGTCATTTTGATAATAATACCAAGTAAAATATCTTAGTCACTTATGATTCCTTGAAGAATATAACCACAAATTACTTTCTCATCCAAATTCTTTTTCTTTAACTCTCCAGAAAAGTCAGATCCTCTGCACTCATGGCTAGTCTTCCATTTTCCAAAATCTAGTACACACATAGAAGATGTGAAGGAAACCTTATCCTTAACTAGAGGAGGTGGACTTTTTATTTCTACCTGCCATGTTGGTCATCACAAGATCTCCTTTGACTTCCTGATATATGCTCAACAGAGGCCACCTGTACCATAATGAAAATCTAATTGGGGCACCAAGAAGTGCAGGTATAAGAAGCATAGGTAAAGTTCTGGGTGACTGGGTTAACTATCAAGAGAAGAGACAGACTTGTGTGGATGATTGTCCTGTTTAATTCCTCAAGTGGCTTAACTTTTTAATCATTAAATATGAAGATGCCCTTTGTCAGATTAAGAAAACTTCCTTTTAAGGACTTTTAGTTTAGTTTAAGAGTTAAAAAAATCATAGTGGATGTCAATTTTATTTTGTGCATTTTATTAATCTATTGAGGCAATCATATGAGTTTTCTCCATTATTTTGTAAATGTGATAAATTAAATTCTTTTTAAAAAAGTATTTAGTACATTTTTGGGAGAGCACAAGCAGGGGAGGGGCAGAGAGAATCCAAAGTGGACTCTGTGCTGACAGGCTGACAGCAGCAAGCCTGATATGGGGCTCAAACTCACAAACTGCAAAATCATGACCTCAGCTGAAGTTGGACACCCAATGGACTAAGCCACCCAGGTGCCCCAAATTCTAATGTTGAATCATTCCTGATTCCCAATAGAAAGTATGGTTTTTTTTGTTTTTTTGTTTTTTTTTTATACATTGTTGGATTTGATTTGCTAATATGGGCTTTAGGCTCTTTGTTTCTATGTTCATGAAAGAGGTTAGCTTCTAATTTTCTTTCATACATTGTACTTATTTGGATATATGGTCATGGTTATATTGCCTTACAAAGGGAATTGAAAATTAAACAACAACAACAACAACCTCCTAAGAGAGTTTGTGTTGTTTTGAATTTTCTATTCCTTGCACATTTGAGAGAATATGCCTGTTTTCTACGTGAAACATTTTAAACTGCTGATTCCATTTCTAATCATTCAAGTGTTCTATTTATTTTTCAGGCAATTTTGGTATATTTCTGGTGAAAAATTTTCCCATTTCACCTAAGTTTTCAACTTTATTGGCATAACATTGCTCATATCTTATCTCCTTAGCATTTGTAGTTATAATCTCTCTTGCACTAATAATATTACTTCTTTTTGTCCTGTTTCTTTTCTTGATCAACATTCCAGAAATTTAAATATTTGGTTACATTTTCCCTGCAAGAACTAACTTCTAGCTTTGTTAAACAACTCCATTATATCTGTGTGATATTTTAAAATTTCTCTCATCTTTATTTTATCTGTCTTCCTACTTTCTTTGAGTATATTCAGTTTTTCCCTTTTTCTAATTAATCATCTCATTACTGTTTAGCCTTCTTTCGTAACGTATTTAAAGCTTTAAATTTTCAAGTACCACATTAGCTCTATCCTACAAATCTTGCTATATTGTCTTTTTATAATTGTTGGCTTGAAAAATTTTCTAAATTCCATTACAAAATCTCTCTGTCCCATGAGTTATTTAGAAATATGTTTTTAGGAGTGACTAGGTAGCTCGGTTAAGCATCTGACTTCGGCTTAGTTCATGATCTCGTGGTCTGTGTGTTCGAGCCCCACATTGGGCTCTGTGCTGACAGCTCGGAGCCTGGAGCCTGCTTTGAATTCTGTGTCTCCCTCTCTCTCTGCCCCTCCCCTGCTCACTCTCTGTCTCTCTCTCTCTTAAAAATAAACATTAAAAAATTAAAAAAATATGTTTTAAATTTTTTGAATTAATTTCTAAAATTAACCTTTTACTTAGTAAATTCTCACCTGATTGCATTGTAGCCTGGGGATGTAATCTCTATAATATCCATTCTTTGAAAATTATTGAGAGTAGCTTTGCATCTACTAATTTTAAGTTGTATTTGAGAAGGGTATTTGAGGAAAATGTGTGTGTTTCAGATGTTGAGTGAATAAAATACCCACTATATCACACTTGTGATATTGGTAAGCTGAAGTGCTGAAATGAGATCCCACCATAGGTCTAAAGAGAATAGAAGATGATTGTTTGCCATCCTAGTGATGCAGGGCTGGGAGCCCTGCTCCCTACCATCTGTCATCCTAGGACCCACGTTCATGGGCACTGCTATGCTCAACATGTGCTGTCTAAGGCCATCCTCTCAGCAGCATCTACATTCCAGTAGGCCAGGAATGTATCTGTTTTCTTCACCTTTGTTCCTCCAGACAGTGCCCAGCATACAGTATACATTTACTAAGTATTTGTTAAATATATGAACCAATGAATGAAGAAAAGATGCCCTCCTAGTTAACATACTAGCAAAATTTAATAAACAGATTTTTTTTTCTTTTCAAACTGCTTAATTATTTTCAATTGACAATACATTATTATGGCTTAAAATTTTAAAGGTACAAAATTATGTACAGCAATAATTTTCTCAGCTTCCCAGTTCCCCTTCCTGGTTTACAGCTTGTTTATATTCCCTAGAGGTATTTTATATATACAAAAGCATCCATGCGTATATATAGACTTGTTTCTAATGTATTTTTCAATCATAGTAACATGCATCATCCTTAACCTTATATATTCCATTATTTCTGAATTCACATTTCTGAGGATGTGTCAGTTTGTTTATGGGACATTAGGTGGCAGTATATTACCAGAAGATGGAGGCAGAGTGGAGGGTGAGAGTAGGAGTGGGTTGTGTGTGTGTTGGGGGATCTTTCCAAAAATTGAACAGCAGTTTCACATGGTTATCCTCTGCACAACAGGTCTCCTGAGCATGTGTGTCTGTGCATGTGTGTAGGTAAATGGCTACCCAATTTTAATAAATGAGGGCTTGGTTGAATTTTAAATCTATTATAAAAATTGAGTGTAAAATCTGACACGGGACTTTAGTTTGTTGAGAAAAACACAATTTTAGAGCCACTCCAGACTCCCCTACAAGCCTTCCAAGATCATGCATGTGCACGTTTCCTCCCTCAAAATTGTTAGCCTCAAATGATTTAAACCCACACAGTACTTATAATCTGAGGTGTTAAAGTAACAATGAAAGCACCCTTACTTTCTCCATGCTTTAGATTTTCCCTTGCTTTAAAAAAATTAATTGACTCCTTTTCCTACATGTGGTCCTTGCCTCAGGCCCACAGCTATGCTTCCCCTCTGTCCTGGTGACAATGACTCCCCTATTTCTCCTACTCCCTTCTAGTGAAGTTCTAGGAAATGTAAGGAAAGAAGTGTATACATTTCCTTTAATAAAACCCCTACTCTCATCAAAGATTGCATTCTATGCACATTATTGTATATACATTTTTCATTTAACAGTATACCCTGGAAGGGCACCTGGGTGGCACAGTCAGTTGAGAGTCCAACTCTTGATTTCAGCTCAGGTCGTGATCCCAGGGTCATGGGACTGAGCCCTGCATGGGGCTCTGTGCTGAGCATGGAGCCTGCTTAAGATTCTCTCTCTCTTTCTATCTTTCTCCCTCTGTTTCTCTCCCTCACTCACACAAACACACACTCTCTCTAAAATAATTATAAATGATGATACACTATCTATCCTTGAACACATGCCACCTCTTGTCTTTTTACCTTATAAAGGCTTTACCTATAAGGCAAGCCCAAACTCACCTCATAGAAAACACACAAAAGGTAATTTTAAACAAGGCCTTTTTGATCTTACTATGTCTTCCTTTCATTTCTATCTTTATTCTATACACATTCCTTTCCCTCCTTTTAATTCCTATTATTCTTCTTGTCTCACCAATCAGTACCCTGCATCCTCTTGCTTTTTCCCTTAAGGTGACCTTCAGCCTCTCCCACTAGAACAGACACACTCTGAGGACCTGGGACTCATCTCTTTGCATTCCCATGCTTGGCCCAGTGGCTGGCAAATTCAGATTAAAATCTCAATTTGTGTCTGCTGGGTAAACAAATTTGTATGCCAATATATTAGATCTTAGGATTGTTACAAATATGTAACACCCTCAAGGATCAAACATCTGTCTGCTAAACAGTTAAGCAACAAAACTATATATAATAGACTGTATGGAGCAGACTAATTGCTTAACTTAAATGCTATAATTAGTATTCTTACTAAGGTTCTTCCTAAGGCACTCTCCTACATATCCAGTGCACTCATCAAAATTAGAAACTTAACACTAATGCAGTACTATCATGGAACCCACACAGACCAAGTTTCACTGATTGTACCAAAAGTGTCTTTTGTAGCAAAAACACAACACAACAAAAAATTCTTTCCTTTATCTTTCTTCCTTTGTGGTCCAGAATATAATTCTGGATCATGTACTGAATTTAGTTGTCTCTGCCAGTCTTTTTCAATCTAGAATAGACCCTCAGCCTTTCCTTGTATTTCATGACCTTGTCATTTTTGAAGAACATGCACCAGTTACTTTGTAGAATGTATCTCAGTTTGGGTTGGTCTGATGTGTCTTCATGATTCAATTCAGGTTATGTATTTTGGGCAGAAGTGATTTACCACAAAAGTGATGTGTTCTCAGCGCATCTCAGAGCCCTGATAGCTCATTATTGGTGATGTTAACTTTACTCACTTGGTTGAGATAGTATCTGCTAGGTTTCTTCACTTTGTTACATACACCCTTCAAATTAATTCTTCAGAAAATGATTATTATCTTCATTCTATAGATGAGCAAACTGAGGCACAATGATGTAGATACCTTGCCAAAAATCATACTAATAAGCCAGGATCCCAACCCAGACATTCTGGCTCCAAAGCAAACACTTTTAGCTGCCAAACCAAAAGTAACTTGTTGGGGCTAGAAGACTTGATGTGCTTGGCCTGTGGAGAACCACTGGAGGGCAGAGAATATGAGGATGGACAGAAAGGTGGAGTGGAATGGGCTAAGCTTCTTTATCAGTATGTCTGGCTTGGGGCTTGGTGCATTACTCTGGATAATTTTGTTAACGGTGGCCTGAGGATGGCTTGTGCTGACCTGGCTGTCCTCTGGAGTGTCAGAGCTGGACCGGCTTGAGATTATCACTCCAAATCCTCATTCTGAGGGTAAGTTCCTTGTAGTTGTTGGGAGGTCATGATGTTCCCCCAATCTTGATTTCTTGGCTATATCCATCACTTACATTGTAGAAGCATAGTGAAAGAGTTGTTATAATTGAGTCATGGACAAAAAGAGTTGATCTATATTTTGGAATGCCATGTGAACAAGAGCTACATACCTGCTTCACAAATACATCCCTGTTTGTTAGTGTCCAAGCTCATCTAGGGCTAGAGACTCCCAGGTTTCAAGGCTTTATCTGAGCAGACCTACTCCCGATCCTTTGTCCTTCCCTCCAATTCTTTTGACCTGTCTTCTCTCAAGCCCTTTATGACCCTTGAAAGGCTCTTAACTTTCTTTAATGTTTATTCATTTTTTAGAGAGACAGGGAGACCCAGAATCTGCAACAGGCTTCAGGCTCTGAGCTGTCAGCACAGAGCCTGATGTGGGACTCAAACCCATGAACCACAAGATCATGACCTGAGCCAAAGTTGGACACTTAACTGACTGAGCCACCCCGGTGCCCCAAACTCTTGAAAGGCTCTTGGTCATCACTGTCTTGATTCCCCATTGCTGACCCAACTGTGTCCTTATAACATAGACTTTGCCATGCACTCCTTCTCCATACCTGGCAGAGCTCCAACTTTCACTCAGTCAAATTTCCTCTGCTCCACAGTAATATTTCCAGATTCTCAGTCTTAGTTTGGGTCCCTTTGGGAACCAAAGTCTAAAGCAGGAGGGAACTGGGGTATACATCAGCTTCTGTCAGTCATTTGCCAAGATTTAATTTCTCTGCATATCTGGCCTGCTGTACATGCAGGCTCCGGAAGAGCCCTCAGGCACAGAGACCAGACAGGACATTTGGAGTTAACTATAGTTGATATCAGAAAGGTGGGATTTGGAGGCTATTTATGAGGGTACTGGAAACCTGGTTCTTAGTTAATATCTTAGGGCATTAGAGCAGAAAGGGAGTTCAGAGACAATCTAGTCTACTTTCTCCCCCTCTCCCAATGGAATCAGGGATAAACATTGTATCCTCAGTTATAAAGAGGAAACTCAGATGGAAAAATTTCCTGAATTTCCTCAAATTCCCTGAGCTTCACTCTTTTTTAATTTTATTTTTAAAATTTATTTTTATTCTTGAAAAATTTAAATTCCAGTGTAGATAACACACAACATTATATTAGTTTCAGGTATACAATATAATGATTCAACAGTTCCACATATTACTCAGTGTTCCTCAAGTAAGTGTACTCTTAATTCCCTTTGCCTATTTCACCTATCACTCTACCCACTTCCCCTCCAGTAACCATCTGTTTGTTCTCTATGGTTAAGAGTCTGATTTTGGGGTGCCTGGGTGGCTCAGTCAGTCAAGCATCTGATTTCAGATCAGGTCATGATCTCACAGTTCACAGGTTTGAGCCCTGCATTGGGCTCTGTGCTGACAGCACAGAGCCAGGAGCCAGCTTCAGATTCTGTATCTCCCTCTCTCTGCCCTCCCTTGTTCATGCTCTCTAAAATAAATAAACGTTAAAAATTTTTTTAAAAATATTAAAAACAGTGTTTTTTGGTTGGTCTCTCTATTTTTTTTCTTTTGTTCATTTGTTTTGTTTCTTAAATTCCACATATTAATTAAATCATATAGTATTTGTCTTACTCTGGCTTATTTTGCTTAGTATTATACTCTCTAGATCCATCTATATTGTTGCAAAAGGCAAGATTTCATTCTTTTCATGGTTGAATAATATTCCTGTGTGTGTGTGTGTGTGTGTGTGTGTGTGTGTGTACACATGACCTTTTTTTTATCCATCCCACTATTAATGGACAGTTGGGCTGCTTCTACAATTAGGTGTTATAAATAATGCTGCTACAAACATAAGGGTGCATGTATCTCTTTGAATTAATGTTTCTGTATTTTTTTGGGTAAATATCCAGTAGTGCAATTACTGGATCATAGGGTAGTTCTATTTTTAACTTTTTGAGGAATCTCCATACTGTTTTTCAGAGTAGGTGCACCAGTTTGCCTTCCCACCAACAGTGCACGAGGACTCCTTTCTTTCCATATCCTCACCAATACCCATTGTTTCTTGTGTTGTTGATTTTAGTCATTCTGACAGGTGTGAGGTGATACCTCATTGTAGTTTTGATATGTATTTCCCTGATGAGTGATGTTGAGCATTTTTTAAATGTGTCTTCTTGGTCATCTGTATGTCTTCTTTGGAGAAATCTCTGTTCATGTCTTCTGTCCACTTTTAAATTGGATTATTTGGGGGTTTTTTTGGTGTGTTTATGTTGAGATGTATAAGTTTTTTATATATTTTGGATACTAACCTTTTCCTGAATATGCTATTTGCAAATATGTTCTCCCGTTCAGTAGCTTGTCTTTTAGTTTTGTTGGTTGTTTCCTTTGCTGTGAAGAAGGCTTTTATTTTGATATAGTCTCAATAGTTTATTTTTGCTTTTGTTTCTCTTGTCTCAGGAGACCTATCTAGAAAAAAATTGCTATGTCCAATGTCAGAGAAATTACTGCCTATCACTCTTATGTAAAATGAAGATTAAAAATAATATCTAACCATTGGGTAGCACAGAGTAAACAACAAATGTTAGGTGTTATTTTAGGAGAAAAAGCCTTGTTGTACTAGTTAGCTATTGCCACAGTGCTATGTAACAAACCATCCTAAAACTCAGTGCACACAGTAGTAGCATTTCTGAAATGGTGGTGTAATGAGCACTGCAGACCCTTTCCCAAGCAAAACAAGCAAAACTGGTAAAAAAAATATTTAAAAGTAATAGCCACTTTAAGTCTGAAAATTCTAAGGGCATACAGCATATGGAAAAACACTTATTCAAGAAATTCTACTAACTCTGGGTAAGAACAGCGAGTGTCTGTGGCACTGAGGCATGATCATGATCCGTCTCCTCTCCCTCCATGAAGCTCTATTTTAGGTGGGTATAATCAAGAAAATGGACTCCTCTCCTCAGTTCTCAATCTTGGGTTACACATTCACCCCAGGAGGGAAAGACTACTAACATTTCTCATCTCCCTCCAGCTCCATGTTGCAGAAGCTCTATTTCAGATAAGAGTAGCCAAGAGGTCTGTGGCTACCCTCTTCCACCTAGGCGCACCCACACGTAGGGCACAGGTTATACCCCAGGTATGGCAGGCCAGGAATAATGGGTCCTGGTTGCCCTTGCCCCAGCTCATTCATAAGCTAGACTTTCCATTCCAGAAAAAGCAGGCTGAGAAAACCTCAGAAAGCTGAGGGCTATATCCCTGCTCTAGTGTCATTCTAGTAAAGCAGGAGCATCATTCTAAGAGAAGGGCGGGGGGATGATTGTCCCTACCTCCAGAAACAAGGCAGTGGTGCAGAGGTTCTGTGAGGAAGAGAGACAGGTCATAAGAATAACAAAGACTTTGTAGTTCTCCTCAAGAGGACTGACTTTACATGGAATAGAACGTGGGGAAGTTCAAGCCTAATCATAGTCTCAAAAGCAATGGATTGAGCCCTGTACTCTTCACTGACACCGAAGACCCTGCTTCAGATCCTCTGTCTCCCTCTCTCTCTGCCCCCACCTCAAAAATAAATAAACATTAAAAAAATTTTAAAAAGCAGTGGAGATTTTGGTGGTTAGCAATTAAGAGGAGACTGGTAGCAACAAGGGAAATGGTGGGCCAGTTATGCTTTCAATAGAACCAGGGAAAGAGGTAGCTAGGAAGATCCCCACTGGAGTCAGAGCAAGCCTCAAACACTGATTCAAAACCTACTTTAATCCTTTAAAGGGCCCCAAATTTTACTGGATCAGATTATAGAGCAATTTATGCCCCAGAATGTTGTCAGAAACAACAGAACAATCAGCTAGCAATTAGTGGAAGTTAAATCTGGATACAATATCGGTAGAGACAGATGATCTAGAAACATAAAGGAAACATTTCTTTCCTCAGAGAAAGAGAAGTCAAAGCAAGTCCAACTAGGACCATTGTCATCCCTGGACAGAGGAAGGGTCAAAGTGACTGTGAAAGTGTCGAACATTGTGCTCTCTGAGGAGTGAAATAAAAGGTTGTTTATATGAGGGGAAAGAGACAGTGAAAACTTCCAGACAAATCAGTAAGCAAATAAGTGATTATAGCCTTGGAATAAGTGTCCAGAATTGCTACAATATATTACCTAAAATGTCCAGTTTTCAATGAAAAAGAATGAGATATGCAAAGAAATAGGAAAGGGTGACAAATTCACAGGAAAAACGTAGTAGTAGTAGTAGTAGTAGTAGTAGTAGTAGTAGTAGAAATTATCCTTCAGGAAGCCAAGATGTTGGATTTACTAGACAAACACTTTAAACCAGCTATTGTTCAAATGAAAATATGTCTAAAGAATTAAAGGAAAGTAGGAGAACAATGTCTTGCCAAATAAAGAACATCAATAAAGAGATAGAAATTATTTTAAAAGAACCAGAGATTCTAGAGTTGGAAAAAGACAATTTCTGAAGTGAAAAATTACTAGAAGAGTTCAATAGCAGATTTGAACTAATGTAATCAAGAATCAGCAAATTTGAAGATAGATCAATTGAGATGATCAGTCTGAGGATTGGAAAGAAAAAAAAATGGACAAATGACAGAGTATAAGAGACCTGTGGGACACCATCAACCATACAAACATACACATAATTAAATCCCTAGAAGGAAAGGAGGTAAAGGGGCACAAAGAAGATTTGAAGGAACAATAGTAATAAACTTCCCAAGTTTTATGGAAAACATTAGTCTGCCTATTTCGGAAGCTAAACTATTCCAAGTAGAATCAAAGAGATCTACACCAAGACACACCATAAACAAACTGCTGAAAGCCAAAAACAAAGAGAGAATCTTGAAAGCAGTGAGAGAGAAGTGATTCATTACCTAGGATGGATTCTCAATCAGAAACCATGGAGGCCAAAATGACACTGTCTTCTGAGTTTGAAAAGAAAAAAAATCCACAAAATTTATATTCAACAAAAATACCCTTCAAAATGAAAGAGAAATTAAGACATTTTCAGATAAAAACCCAGGGAGTTTGTCACTAGTAGACCTGCCATACAAGAAATACTAAAAAGAGTTTTTCAAGTTGAATATAAGGACACTAGACAATAATCTGAATCCACATGAAAAACCAAAGAATACTGAAAAGATAAATATATAGATTAAAATAAAAGACAGTATTCCGTATTTTTGTTTGTAAGCATTTTCCTTTCATATATGATTTAAAAGACAACTGTATAAGGGTGCCTGGGTGGCTCATTCAGTTAAGCTTCTGACTTGGGCTCACGTCATGATCTCACAGTTTGTGAATTTGAGCCCTGCATCGGGCTCTGTATTGACAACTCAGAGCCAGAGTCTGCTCTGGATTCTGTGTCTCCCTCTCTCTGCCCCTCCCCCACTGTCTCTTTCTCTCAAAAATAAATAAATATTAAAAAAACCACAACTGTATAAAGCAATCATTATAAAATTGTATTGATAAACTCCTTACATATAAAGATGTCATTTGTTTCACAATAATAGGACAAAAGAGGGAGCAGGGAACAGAGCTACACTGGAGCAAAGTCTTTGTGTATTACTGAAATTTATTAGCCTTAGAACTAGATTATTACAAAAATTTTGTTTATTTTTATTTATTCATTTTGAGAGACAGAGAGAGAGCAAGCAGAGGAGGGGACAGAGAGAGAAGGAGACAGAATCCCAAGCAGGCTCCATGCTATCAGTGCAGAGATCAATGCAGTGCTTGAGCTCATGAACGATGAGATCATGACATGAGCCAAAATCAAGAGTCATATGCTTAACTGACTGAACCACCCAGGCACCCTGGGCCTAGATTATTTTAAGTTTTTTTTTTTTAAAGTTCTTAGTTTATGAATCCTCTCATGAAAAATCTGCACAAACGCCAGATAGTCCCTGAAGCATCTTTACTCCTTCTGTTGTCCAATCTCCAGCTCACTTTTTGCCAGCACCAACATTAGCTTTTGCAGTTCCCCTGACTTTCTTCATTTGGTTCTTGCGTTCCTTCCGCTGTTTTCTTGACGTCTTTTTCTTCTCATACAGGCCATGTCGTGCAAGTCTATGTTTGGGTGCATTTTTCTTTGCATAATCCAAGGAATCATAAATCATGCCAAAGCCAGTTGTCTTGCCACCTCCAAAATGGGTTCTGAATCCAAATACAAAGATGACATCTGGTGTGGTCTTGTACATTTTGGCTAGTTTTTCCCGAATTTCTGTCTTAGGTACTGTTGCCTTTCAGGGGTGAAGAACATCGATGACCATCTGTTTCCGCTGAAGTAGTCGGTTGGTCATGAACTTCCTGGTCCGGATAGTTACTGTGTCATTCATGATGGTGGTCGAGCTTTAGGCAGCCAGGGAGGAAAAGAGCTAGATTATTTTAAGTTAATAAGTTCATTGTAATCCCCAGGGCAATCACTAAGAAATTATCCAAAAAAAAAAAAAAAGAAAAAAGAAAGAAAGAAATAAACAGCAAGGGAATTAAAATGATATATTAGAAAATATTTAAATAGAGAAGGCAGTCATGGAGTAATAGAAGAACCAAAAAGATGTAAGAATGTAGAAGACAAATAGCAAAATGAAAGACATAAATTCTACCTTATCAGTAATTATTTGGAATGTAAATGGATTAAACATTCCAATAAAAAGGCAAGGATTGCTGGAATGGGCTAAAAATGATCCAACTGCTCTATAAGCCAACCAGGAAAAGAGTTCCTTTATAAGCTAATTTATTAATGCTCTCTCAAGATAAGGCAACATTACACAATTAATTACATAATGAGAAGGAAAGGTCTTTTTGGATCACAGACACATAAACACACACAGATTGCTTCAATTATAGCCCTTTTCCCCACTAAATGATCTTGCCACCTTTGTTGAAAATCATTTAACATATATATACAGACTTACTTCTGTGCTCTTTATTCTATTCTATTGGTTTGTTTGTCTTTATGGTAGTATAGCTGTGGATTTCATAGATACCCTTTAATAGTTTGAGAATGTTCCCTTCATTCCTAGTTCTTATCATGAAGCATGTTGGATTTTGGTCAAATGCTTTTGTGTCTGAGATAATCATGTGATTTTGTCCTTTTTTAAATTATTAATACAGTGTTTGACACTGACTGATTTTCATATAACCAATCTTGCATTCCTTGAATGAATTACACTTGGTCATGCTACATAATCTTTTTTATGTGTTGGTGTCTTTGGTTTGCTGGTATTTTGTTGAGAGGTTTGCATTTATATTCATAAGAGAGATTGATCTATAGTATTCTTTTCTTGTTATGTCTTTGGTTTGGGTATCAGAGTAAAACGTGATTTGTAAAATTAGTTGAAAAATGTTCCCTTCCATTATATTTTTGGGGGTGAAAATGCATTGTGGTTTTTTTGTTTTCGTTTCTTTAAATTTTGGGTTTAAGCCTGGGGTTCTCTTTATAGGAAGGTTTGTTTGTTTTGTTTGTTTGTTTGGGGTGGAGGTTTTTTTTTAAATATGAAATTTATTGTCAAATTGGTTTCCATACAACAACATATCAAAAATTCACAAGAGAATTTCAATAGCACATTTGAACAGGTAGACAGAAGAATTACTAAATGGAAGATGAGACAATTGAAATTATTCAAACCATAAGAGACTCTTAAAAACTGAGAATAAACTGAGGCTGTGGGTGGGAGGGGTGGGTGGGTGATGGGCATTGAGGAGGACACCTGTTGGGAGGAGCACTGGGTGTTGTATGGAAACAGTCACTTTCCTCTTGCTACTTTCAAGATTCTCTTTTTGTCTTTGTCTTTCAACAGTTTGATTATAAGGTGCCTTGCTGTGGATTTCTGAGTTTATTGAGCTTGTTAAATGCGTAATGTCTTTTATAAGATTTGGAAAGTTTTCAGCTATTATTTCTGCAACTATTCTTTCTCTCCCTTTCTCTCTTTCCTCTCCTTCTGGGACTCTCATTCTGCATATGTTGGTATGCCTGATTGTGTTCCACAGGTGACTTAGGCTCTGCTTATTTTCCTTCACTGCTTTTCCTTTCTACTCTTCAGCTCAGGTCATGATCTCACTGTCTGTGGGTTTGAGCCCTGCGTCAGGCTCTGTGCTGATGGCTCAGAGCCTGGAGCCTGCTTCAGATTCTGTCTCCCTCTCTCAGCTCCTCCCCTGCTTGCACTCTGTCTCTGTCTGTCTCTCTCTCTCTCTCAAATAAAAAAAACATTAAGAAGTTTATAAAAAATAAAAGCAAAGAAAACTGGATCTACACATGCCAAAAAAAAAATGAAGTTGGACCTTTACTTTACAACATATATAAAATGTAACTCAAAATAGATCGAAGACCACAGTGTAAGAGCTAAAATAAAATTCTTAGAAGAAAACAGAAAAAAGCTCCATGACACTGGATAAGACAGTGATTTTTTGGATATGACACCAAAAGTACAGGCAAAGAAAGAAAAAATAAATTGACTACATCAAAATTAAAAACTCTTGTACACCAAAGACAGAGTGAAAAAAACCCACAGAATGGGAGAAAATATTTGCAAATCATATACTTGTTAAGGGACTAATATATAAAAATATCTACAACTTCACAACAACAACAAAAAACCTGATTTTAAAATGGGCAAAAGACTTGAGTGGACATTTCTCTAAAGGTATACAAATGAAGAGTAAACACATGAAAAGATGCTCAACATCACTAATTATTAGGGGAATGCAAATCCAAACCACAATGTGATACCATTTTACATTCATTAGGATGGTTATTATTAGCAAAACAAAACAAAACAGAACAGAACAAATCTTTTTTTCCTTTTTTATGAGAGTGGGGGTGGGAGAGTGGGAGGGGCAGAGGGAGAGGAAGAAACAATATCCCTTGATCTCACAACTGTGAGATCATGACCTCAGCCAAAATCAAGAGTCGGACACTTAACTGATTGAGCTCCCCAGACACCCTGAAAATAACAAGTCTTAACAAAATGTGGAGAAACTGGAACACTTCTGCACTGCTGGTGGGAATGTAAAATGATGCAGCTGTTACAGAGAGCAATATGGCAGTTATTCAAAAAATTAAAAATAGAATTACCATGTAATCCAGCAATTCCAATTCTGGGTATATAACTAAAATAGTTGAAAGTAAAATATTTGTACACCCATGTTTATAGCCCCATTATTCACAGTAGCCAAAAGGTGGAAGCAACTAAAATTTCCATCAATGGATAAATGGATAAACAAAATGTAGTACACCCATAAAATGGAATATTACTCAACCTGAAAAAGGAATAAAATACTGACACATGCTACAACATGGATGGACCTTGAAGACATTATGCTAAATGACATAAGCCACACACAAAAGGACATGATTCCACTTCCTCTAATACGAAATATCTACAGTAGTCACATTCACAGAGACAAAAATAAAATGGTGGTTACCAGGGACTGGAGGTGGGAGAGAATGAGAGTTAGAGATTAATGTGGACAAAGTTTCAGTGTAGGAAGATGAAAAAGTTCTGGAGATGGATGGTTGTGATGGTTGCAGAACAACGCTAATGGACTTAATGCCACAGAACAGTAAACTTAAAAATGGTTGTATGATGCATTATATGTTATATGTATTTTATCACAATAAAAAAAACACAGTTAACATCATATGCAGTGGTGGAAAACTAAATGTTTTTACCCATTATTAATAACAAGACAAGGGTACCAACTCTTGCAACTTCTATTCAACATTGCACTGGAGATTTTAGCTGGGGTAATTAGACAGGGAAAAGAAATAAAAGGAAACTTGGTTGGAAAAAAAGAATTAAAATTACCTCTATTTGCAGATGACATCATCTTATATATGGAAAATCCTAAGGAATACACTCATACACAAAAAAGCTTTTAGAACTAATAAATGAATTCAGCAAAGTGGCAGGATATAGGACTGATATAGTAAAACCAATCATCCTCAATGGGGAAAAACTGAGAGCTTTCCTCCTCAGATCAGGAATACAACAGGGATGCCCATTCTCACCAGTGTTGTTTAACATAGTGTTGGAAGTCCTAGCCTCGGCAATCAGACAACAAAAAGAAATAAAATGCACCCAAATTGGCAAATAAGAAGTCAAAGTTTCACTCTTTGCAGATGACATTATACTCTACATGTGAAACCCAAAAGACTTCACCAAAAAACTGCTAGAGCTGATACATGAATTCAGCAAAGTCACAGGATATAAAATCAATGTACAGAAATCAGTTGCATTTTTATACACCAAAAATGAAGCAATAGAAAGAGAAATAGAAACTAATCCCATTCACAATTGCACCAAAACCCATAAAATACCTAGGAATAAACCTAAACAAAGAGCTAAAAGATCAATATGCTGAAAACTATAGAAACCTGTGAAAGAAATGGAAGAAGACACAAAGAAATGGAAAAACACTCCATGTTCATGGATTGGAAGAACAAACATTGTTAAAAATGTCAATACTACCCAAAGCAATCTACATGTTCAATGCAATCCCTATCAAAATAGCACCAGTATTCTTCACAGAGCTAGAACAATCCTAAAATTTGTATGGAACCACAAAAGTCCCTGAATAGCCAAAGTAATGTTGAAAAAGAAAACCAAAGCTGGAGTCATCACAATCCCAGACTTAAACCTGTATTACAAAGTTGTAATTATCAAGACAGTGTGGTATTGGCACAAAAAACAGACACATAGATCAATGGAATAGAACAGAGAACCCAAAACTGGACCCACAAATATATGGCCAGCTAATCCTCAATAAAGCAGGAAAGAGTATCCAGTGGAAAAAAAGTGTCTTCAGCAAATGGTGCTGGGAGGACTGGATAGCAGCATGCAAAAGAATGAAACTGGACCACTTTCTCACACCATACACAAAAATAAATTAATAATGGATGAAATACCTAATGTGAGACAGGAAACCATCAAAATCCTAGAGGAGAACACAGGCAGCAACCTCTTTGACCTTGGCTGAAGTAACTTCTTACTTGACATGTCACCGAAGACAAGAGAAGCAAAAGCTAAAATGAACTATTGGGACCTCATCAAGATAAAAAGCTATGAACAATCAACAAAACTAAAAGACAACAAGTGAAATGGGAGAAGATATTTGCAAATGACATATCAGATAAAGGGTTAGTATCACAAGTCTACAAAGAACTTACCAAATGCAACACCCAAAAACAAATCATCCAGTGAAGAAACAGGCAAAAGACATGAACAGACATTTTTCCAAAGAAGACATCCAGATGGCAAGTGGACACATGAAGAGATGCTCAAAATTGTGTATCATCAGGGAAATACAAATCAAAACCACAATAGATACCATCTCACACCAGTCAGAATAGCTAAAATTAACAACTCAGGAAACATCAGATGTTGACAAGGATGTGGAGAAAGGGGAACCCTATTGCACTGTTGGTGGGAATGCAAACTGGTGCAGCTGCTCTGGAAAATAGTGTGGAAGTTCGTCAAAAAATTAAAAATAGAATTACTCAAAGACTCAGCAATTTCACTACTAGGAATTTATCCAAAGAATACAGAAATCCTGATTTGAAGGGGCACATGCATCCCAATGTTTATAGCAGTGCTATCAACAATAGCCAAAGTATGGGAAGAGCCCAAATGTCCATCAACTGATGAATGAATGAAGAAGATGCAGTATATATACACAATGGAATACTACTTGGTGATGAAACAGAATGAAATCTTGCCATTTTCAACAACATGAAAAGAACTGTAGGGTATTATGCTAAGTGAAACAAGTCAATCAGAGAAAGACAGATATCACAAGATTTCACTCATATGTGGAATTTGAGAAACTTAACAGATAATCTTAGGGGAAGAGAAGGAAAAATAAGATAAAAACAGAGAGAGAGGCAAACCATGTAAGACTTTTAAGTGCAGAGAACACACTGAAGATTGATGAGGGCGAGATTAATAGTAAAAAGCTTAAGGAGGGCACTTGTTGGGATGAGTACTGGGTGTTATATGTAAGTGATGAATCACTGGATTCTACTGAAGCCAAGACTACATTTTTTAAAAACTAACTTCAGAATTAAGAACCAAAAAAAAAAAAATTGTATTTCTATACACTAGTCATGAGCATTGAATGAAATCAAATTTAGGAAGCAATTCTATTTATAACAATATCAAAAGAATAAAATATTTAGAAAGAAATTTACAAAATGTGTATGACTTATACATTGAAAACTAGAAAATAATAATTGAAAGAAATTTTAGAAGACCTAAGTAAATGGAAAGACATGCTATGTTATGAATTAAAATATTTAATATTAAGATGGTAGTTCTTCTCAAATTGATCTACAGATAAATGCAATCTTTATAAAACCTTAATTACACTATTTTGTAGAAATTTGGCAAGATAATATGAAAATTCATACAGAAATGAAAGAGACCTGGAATAGTCAAAAACCTTTGAAAAAGAAGAAGACAGAGGAGGACTCATAGTTTCCCAATTCCAAATTTATTAGAAAGCTATAGTCAACATTACTGTATAGTACTGGCACAAGAATAGATGTATAGTTCAAGTTAATAGAAATAGAATTTAGAGTCCAGAAATAAATCCTTACGTTTCTACTCAATTAACTTTGGACAAGGTTGCCAGGATAATTCAGATGGGAGAAAACATATTCCTTTCAACATACAATGTTATATAATTTGGTATAGAAACAGTAAATTTGGATCCCTGTTTCACATCATATACAAAAATTAACTCCAAAAGGATCATAGGGATATTACTGAAAAGAGAGCATGTAATTCAAAAGGCCCATCTCCTCACTGAAAAAAAAAGCAAAAGAAAGGCGTGATCAATTTTTTTGAACCCCAGAAAATAGTCAAAGGTTTAGAGCAATGAAGAAAATGCTGAATCAAGAAAAAGATAGCTGAAGCACAGCATTTAAGCAAATGTCTGTGAAACTGTTAGCTGAACATTAAACTAAAGGGGTAGAGACTTCAGCCATCACATGCCAAAAAAATAGTCTTTTGAGAAAATATTTTAGAAAAATCACTAAACGGACAATCACAACCCATAGCAAGCAAAAACAAACACTGAGGAGAGGGAAGAATCTGATTTAGATTTACCACATTATAATATAAAAATTTTCACTTTTCAATAAAAAATTATGAGACATGGAAAAAAAGCACAAGAAAGCATGGCCCATTCACACACACAAAAGAAATGAACAGAAACTGTCCCTGTGGAAGTACAGACATTGGAGTTATTAGACAAAGACTTTAAATCAACTGTCTTAAATAGGCTCAAAGAGCTCAAAGAAACTAGATAAGGAACTAAAGGAAACCAAGAAAGTGATGGCTCAACAAATAAAGAATAACAATAGAAATTATCAAAAGAACGAAATAGGAATTTGGAGCTGAAAAGTACAACAACATATCAAAAATTCACAAGAGAATTTCAATAGCACATTTGAACAGGTAGACAGAAGAATTACTAAATGGAAGATGAGACAATTGAAATTATCCATTCTGAAGAGTAGAAAGGAAAAGCAATGAAGGAAAATAAGCAGAGCCTAAGTCACCTGTGGAACACAATCAGGCCTACCAACATATACAGAATGAGAGTCCCAGAAGGAGAGGAAAGAGAGAAAGGGAGAGAAAGAATAGTTGCAGAAATAATAGCTGAAAACTTCCCAAATCTTATAAAAGACATTATACATTTAACAAGCTCAATAAACTCAGAAATCTGTAGCAAGGCACCTTATAATCAAACTGTTGAAAGACAAAGACAAAAAGAGAATCTTGAAAGTAGCAAGAGGAAAGTGACTGATTATGTACCGATCTTGCTATATAGATGGGTTAAATGTGACTGCTGAGGGCACCTGGGTGACACAGTTAAGTGTCCGATGCTTGATGTCAGCTTAAGTCATGATCTCAGGGTCATGAGATCAAGTTCTGCATTGGTCTCCATCCTGGCTATGAAGCAGGCTTAAGATTCTCTCTCCCTCTCCCTCTGCACCTCCCCTCTCCCCTGCTCATGCTTTCTCTCTCTCTCTCTCAAAAAAAGATCCCTATATATTGCCCTTATGTGGTTTACTTCTTCATGTAGTCTAGGACTGCTAGCTCAATGTCCAGTGGCACCAAACTTAAATCTTATACACTTACTATTTTATTTATTTATTTTATTTTTAAAAAATGGCTAAAAATACTTTTATTTTTTATTGAAGTATAGTTGACACACAGTGGCATTTTAATTTCAGGTGCATATTCACTGTACAAGTTTACTTTTATTTATTTTATTTATTTATTTTTGTTTATTTATCTTTGAGAGAAAGAGAGAGAATGCATACATTAGCAGGGGATGGGCAGAGAGAGAGGGCGAGAGAGAGAGAGAGAGAGAGAGAGAGAATCCCAAGCAGGCTCTGCACTGTCAGTGCAGTCAGATGTGGGCTCAATCTCACAAACCATGAGATCATGACCTAAGCTCAAACCAAAAGTCAGATGCTTAACCTACTGAGACACCCAGGCACCCCAGATTCACTTTTAAATGTAACCCCCAAAGCTACTTAAGTTGAGCCTTTCTGCTTTGCATACCCCATGAAATTGCACTCAAATGTGCTAACCAAAGATATGACAAACTCTTTGTCTATAAAAGACCCTAAGCTTCTGTTGCTCTTCAGAACTCCATGACCCAGAGACTCCATCTTGCTACTGAACAACATCACCTAAACATCATGTAAGCCCTCCCATTTCCCTCTCTTCTGGGAGTTCCCTTACCCGTTTCCTCCTTCAGGGAGGTACTTGTGCCACAGTCTCTGGAAGCTCTCCTGCTGTGAGGGACTTTCTTTCTTATTCAATTCTGTCCAAGCGTTGCCCAATAAAAATATTGGCATCTTGTGGGCCTGTCTTTTCCTTGATCAGCTCTGAATCCTATAGCTTACTACAGATCCTCAATAAGACTGACAGCTGATTTATCAATGGGATGATATCTTCAAAGTGCTTAAAAGAAGAAATCTGTCAAAAAGAACTTTATAGCCAACAATACTGCCCTTCAAAAATAAAGGCATAATTAAAACATTCCCAGATAAATAAATAAAACCTGATGGAGTTTGTTGCTAGTACACCTACTCTACAAGAAATGCTTATAGGGAGGTCTTCAGCTGAAATGAAAGCACACTAAACAGTATCTCAAAACCACATGAAGAAATAAAGAATACTGGTAAAGATAGTCACATAGGTAAATATAAAAGCCAGTATTGTGTTTTTGGTTGGTGACCTTCCTTCCTTCCTTCCTTCCTTCCTTCCTTCCTTCCTTCCTTCCTTCCTCCCTCCCTCCCTCCCTTTTCTTTCTTTCTTTCTTTCTTTCTTTCTTTCTTTCTTTCTTTCTTTCTTTCTTTCTTTTTCTTCTTTCTTCTTTCTTTAAATTTATTTACTTATTTTGAGAGAGTGTGTGAATGAGGGAGGGGCAGAGAGAGAGGGGAGAGAGAGAATCCCAAGCAGGCTCCACTCCTTCAGCACAGAGCTGGACATGGGGCTTGATCTCACAAACTGAAATCATGACCTGAGCTGAAATCAAGAATTGGACGCTTAACCCACTGAACCACCCAGGCACCCAGTAACTTTTTTTTTTCTATATTATTTTAAAGACAAATGCATAAAACAATAATTATAAATCCATGTTAACGGACACACAATGTATAAAGATGTAACTTATGACACTAACAACATGAAGGAGAAAAGAAGGGGCTACATAGGAACAGAGTTTTGGGATACTATTGAAGCTAAGTTGTTATTAGTTCCATCTAAACTAGTTCCATATAATTTAAGATGTGAGTTGTAATTCCCAAGGTAACCTGAAGAAAATAATATACAGAAAAAAAATCAGAAAGGCATAAAAATAGTGCACTATAAAAAAATCAAACACAAAGAGTTAGTAATGTAAGAATTGATGAATAAAATAGATAAAAGACATAAAGAAAAATAAAAAAATTGCAAAAGTAAATCATTATCTGTAATTACTTTAAATGTGAATGACATTAAACTCATTTAAAATGCAGAGATTAAAATGCACACACACAAAAAAAGTGCCCCAACTGTAAGTTGTCCACAAGAGTCTCCTGTTGTATTCAAAGACACAAAAAGGTTGCAAGTGAGAGAAAAGATAATGATATTTTATGTGAATAATAATCAAAAGAGAGTTGAAGTGGCTATACTAATCTCAGGCAAAATAAGCCTTAAGTAAAAAGTTATTATAAAGACAAAGAAGAATATTATATATTGATAATAGGGTTAATCTGTCACATAGGTACAACATTTACACATATACACACCTACTGAGTCTCATGATATTAAACACTGACATAATTAAAGAGAGAAATAGATAATTCTACAATAATAGTGGGAGACTTCAATTCCACATTGTCAAATGAGTGGAACAACTAGACGGAAGAGCAATAAGTAAACAGAGGACTTGAACAACATCATAAATCAATTAGATCTAACAGATATGTACAGTACACTCCATCCAACAACAGCAGAATACACATTCTTGTCAAGTGCACAAGTCGTGGTCTACATATTAGGCCATAAAACAAGTCTCAATAAATTTAAAAAGACTGAAATCATACAAAGTGTCTTCTATGACCACAATGGAATGAAACTAGAATTCAATAACAGAAAGAACTGGAAAATTCATGAATATGAGGAAATCAAATGAAACACTTAACCAGAAGGAAAATTTGAAAATATTTTGACATGAATGAAAACAGAACACAACATACCAAAATTCATGGGATATAACAAAAGCAGTGCTCAGAAGGAAATTTATAGGTGTAATGCCTATATTAAAAAAAGAAGAAGAAAAACATATAACTGATATCATAACTTTACAATAGGAGCTAGAAAAAAAGGACAAACTAAACACAAAGCTAGAAGAAGGAAAGAGGTTATAAAGATTAGAGTGGAGATGAAAAAAATGGAGGATAGGAAAACAATAGAAAATCAACAAAACCAAAAGGTGAGTCTAGGAACATCAACAAAATTGACAATCAGTTAACTATACTACTGAGAGAAAACTTAAATTATTAAAATCAGAAATGAAAATGAGGATATTACTACTGACCTACAGAAATAAAAAAGAATAACAATAAAACATTGTAAACACTTATATGCCAACAAATTAGATTATCTAGTTGAATAGACAAATTCCTAGAAACATACCATCTACCAAAACTGATTCAAGAAGAAATAGAAAATCTGCCCAGAATATAAAAAGAAAGAGATTGAATCAGGAAAAAAAAAGCTTCCAACAAAGAAAAGCCAAACAGCGGATGGCTTCCCTTGTGAATTAGACAAAACATTTAAAGAAAATTAACTTCAATCCTTTTCAAACTCTTTCAAAAAAACAGATAAGAGATATTTTTCTAACTCATTCTGTCAGGCCATAATTACCTGAATACCAAAGTCAGACGAAGATATCAGAAAACAAAACTGCAGGTAATATTCCTTATGGATATGTGTATTAGTATGCTTGGGCTGACATAACACATTACCACAGTCTGGGTGACTTAAACAAGAGAATTTTCTTTCCCATGGTTCTAGAGGCTGGAAGTCTCAGATGAAGGTGCCAGGGTTTGGCTTCTGAAGAGTGCTTTCTTTCTGGCTTGCAGATAGTTGCTTTCTCACTGCAGTCCTCACATGGCCTTTCCACGGAATGGAGAGACATAGATGGATAGATACATAGATGGATGGATAGATAGATAGATAATAGGTAAATAGATGAAGAAATTAAAGAGATATCTTCCTCTTATTTTGAGGTCACCAGTCCTATCAGATTAGGGCCCCACCTAAGACTTCATTTAACCTTAATAACCTTCAGAAATGCTATCTCCAAATATCATCACATTGGGGGTTAGGACATCAACATATGAGTGTTAGAAGGGAATCCAATCTATAGCAGTATATGAAAAAATCCTCAGCAAAATACTAGCACACCTAATTAACAGTACAATTCAAAAGGATTATACACTATGACCAAGTGGGATTTATCCTAGGAATGCAATATATGAAAACAAATTAGTGTAATACACCATATTAATACAATGAAGAAAACCCCACATGATCACCTGCATTGATGCAGAAAAAGCATTTGACAAAATTCAACTCCCTTTCATAATAAAAACAATCAACAAACGAGGAATAGAAAGTAACTTACTCAATATAGTAAAGGGTGTTAGTGAAAAAGCCCACAGCTAATATCATACCCAAAGCAAAAGGCTGAAAGCTTTCCTTATAACATTAAGAAGAAAATATTGATACCAGTTTCACCACTTCCATTCAAACACTACTGGTCTTTCTATCCAGAAACTTAGACAAGAAAAAGAAATTAAAAGGCGTTTAAAATGGAAAGGAAAAGTTAAATTAACACCATTTTCTCATGGCATGATCTTATACATAGAAAAGCCTGAGGGATCCATAAAACCTTACTAGCAGGTAATAAATAAGTTCAGTAAATTTTCAGGGTACAAGACACTGGCCACAATTAGTTGTATACCACAATATACCACAATTAGTTGTATTTATAGACACTAGCAATGAACAGTGTAAGATGGAAAGTAAGAAAAAAATTTTACTGGGGTGTCTGGGTGGCTCAGTCCACCCAGTCCATTAAGCACCTGACTTTGGCTCAGGTCAAGATCTCATGGTTCATGAGTTCAAGCCCTGCATCAAGCTCTGTGCTGACAGTGAGGAACCTGCTTGGGATTCTCCCTCCCTCGCTGCCCCTCCCCCCTCTCAAAATAAATAAATAAACTTAAAAAAAGAAAAAAATTTACTTACAACAACATCAAAAAGAATAAAATACCTAGGTATATATTTAACCAAGGAGGCATGAGAAAACCACAAAACATTGCTGAAAGAAGTTAAAGATCTAAATAAATGAGAAGCCATCTTGTGTATTGGAAGTTTTTTTTTTTTTAATTCCAGTATAGTTAACATTCAGTGTTCTATTAGTTTCAGGTGTACAATATAGTGATTCAACAATTCCATACATCACCTGGTGCTCATCAGGACAGGTGCACTCCTTAATCCCCCTCACCTATTTAACCCATTCCTCCACCCACCTCCTCTCATGACCATCAGTTTGTTCTCTATAGTTAAGAGTTTGTTATTGACTTGTCTCTCTCTCTCTCTCTCTCTTTTTTCCCTTTGATCATTTGTTTTGTTTATTAAATTCCACATATAAGTGAAATCATATAGTATTTGTCTTTCTCTGACTGGTTTATCGTACTTAGCATAATACTCTCCAGTTCCATCTATTCCTTTGCAAATGGTAAGATTTCATTCTTTTTTATGGCTGAATAATATTCCACCATATATATGTGTATATATATATATATATATATATATATATATACACATATATATATATGCACACACACATATGTGTATGTGTATATACACATACATATGCTACATCTTCTTCATCCATTTTCTATCAGTGTACACTTGGGCTGCTTCCATAGTTTGGCTATTGTAAATAATGCTGCTATACAGTGTGGAGGTTCCTCAGAAAATTAAAAATAGACCTACCCTATGACCCAGCAATAGCACTGCTAGGAATTTACCCAAGGGATACAGGAGTACTGATGCATAGGGGCACTTGTACCCCAATGTTCATAGCAGCACTGTCAACAATAGCCAAATTATGGAAAGAGCCTAAATGTCCATCAACTGATGAATGGATAAAGAAATTGTGGTATATATACACAATGGAATACTATGTGGCAATGAGAAAAAATGAAATATGGCCCTTTGTAGCAACGTGGATGGAACTGGAGAGTGTAATGCTAAGTGAAATAAGCCATACAGAGAACGACAGATACCATATGGTTTCACTCTTATGTGGATCCTGAGAAACTTAACAGGAACCCATGGGGGAGGGGAAGGGAAAAAAAAAAAAAAGAGGTTAGGGTGGGAGAGAGCCAAAGCATAAGAGACTGTTAAAAACTGAGAACAAACTGAGGGTTGATGGGGGGTGGGAGGGAGGGGAGGGTGGGTGAGGGGTATTGAGGAGGGCACCTTTTGGGATGAGCACTGGGTGTTGTATGGAAACCAATTTGTCAATAAATTTCATATATATAAAAAAAATAATGCTGCTATAAATACAGGGGTGCATGTATCCCTTAAGATTAGTGGTTTTGTATTTTTTGAGTATTGTGGATGGGAAAATTTAATATTGTTAAGATGGCAATACTTTTCAAAGTGATCTACAGACTCAGTGTAATCCCTATCAAACACAAGAGCCTTTTTTTTTTCCTTGCAGAAATAAAAAAGCTGATCCTAAAAGTCATCTATTATAGTAAGGGATCCAAAACAGCCAAAATAATCTTGAAAAAAAGAATGAAATTGGAAGACTCACATATTCCACTTTCAAAGCTACAGTAATCAAAACAGTGTGATACTGACATAGGATAGGTATATAGACCATGGAATAGAACTGAGGATCCAATAATTAACCCATGCATCTATGGCTAATTGATTTATGGCAAGGGTTCCAAGAACATTTACTGGGAAAGAAAAGTCTCTTCAACAAATGGTGTTGGACAACTGGATATCCACATGGAAAAAAAAAAGTGAAGTTGGCCCCTTACTTCATACCATATATAAAAATTAACTCAAAATGGATCAAAGACCTAAATGTAAGAGATAAAACTATACAAAACTTAGAAGATATAGGTTTAAATCTTCAAAACTTTGAACTTGGCAATGGATTCTTTTTTTTTGTTTTCATTTTTTAAAAATTTACATCCATGTTTGTTAACATATAGTGTAATGATTTCAGGAATAGAATTTAGTGATTCATCACTTACATAAAACACCCAGTGCTCATCCTAACAAGTGTCTTCCTTAATGCCCCTTGCCTATTTAGCCCATCTCTCCATTCCAAACCCCTCCAGCAACTCTCAGTTTGTTCTCTGTATTTAAGAGTCTCTTATGGTTTGTCTCCCTCACTGTTTATTATTTTTGCTCCCTTTCCTTTATGTTCACCTGTTTTGTATCTTAAATTCCACATATGAATGAAATCATATGACATTTGTCTTTCTCTGATTGACTCATTTTGCTTAGCATAATGCACTCTAGTTCCATCCATGTTGTTGCAAATGGCAAAATTTCATACTTTTTGAATGCTGAGTAATATTCCATTGTATATATATACATCTTCTTTATCTCTTCATCAGTCAATGGACATTTGGGCTCTTTCCGTACTTTGGCTATTGTTCATAGCACTGCTATAAACATTGGGGTGCAAATGCCCCTTTGAAACAGCATTCCTGTATCCTTTGGATAAATACTTAGTACTGCTATTGCTGGGTCATAGGGTAGTTCTATTTTTATTAAAAAATTCTTTTTAGGGGCGCCTGGGTGGCGCAGTCGGTTAAGCGTCCGACTTCAGCCAGGTCACGATCTCGCGGTCTGTGAGTTCGAGCCCCGCGTCGGGCTCTGGGCTGATGGCTCAGAGCCTGGAGCCTGTTTCCGATTCTGTGTCTCCCTCTCTCTCTGCCCCTCCCCCGTTCATGCTCTGTCTCTCTCTGTCCCAAAAATAAATAAACGTTGAAAAAAAAAATTAAAAAAAAAAAAAAGAAAAAAAAATTCTTTTTAATGTTTATTATTTTTGAGAGAGAGAGAGAGAGGGAGAGAGAGACAGAGTGTGAGTGGGTAAAGGGCAGAGAAAGAGAGAGAGACACAGAATCTGAAGCATGCTCTAGGCTCCCAGCTAGGCTCTAGCTGTCAGCACAGAGCCTGATGTGGGGCTAGAACCCACAAACTGTGAGATCATACCTGAGCTGAAGTCGGACACTTAACTCACTGAGCCACCCAGGTGCCCTATTTTTAATTTTTTGAGGAACCTCCACACTGTTTTTCAGAGTGGCTGCATCAGTTTGCATTCCCACCAACAGTGCAAAAGGGTTCCTCTTTCTCTGCATCCTCACCAACATCCGTTGTTGCCTGAATTGTTAATTTTAGCCATTCTGACAGATGTGAGGTGGTATCTCATTGTGGTTTTGATTTGCATTTCCTTGATGATGATGTTGAGCATTTTTTTCATGTGTCTCTTAGCCATCTGGATGTCTTCTTTGGAAAAGTGTCTATTCATGCCTTTTTGGCAATGGATTCTTAAATATAACATTAAAAGCACAGGCAATGAAAAAAATAGATACATTACATGTCATAAAAAATTTTAACGTGCATTAAAAACCACAAGAAAGGGAAAAGAAAACACACAAAATGAGAGAAAATATTTGTAAATTATATATCTGTATAGGATTTAGTATTCATAATATATGAATAACTCTTACAACTTAAACACCCCAATGATAAAATCATTCAAGAATTTGAATGCATTTCTCCAAAGAAGATGGATAATGATATGAATGGTCACTAAGTATATGAAAAGATGCTCAACATCTTTTCCCCAGACATTGAGGAAATGCAAACCAAAATTATATGAGGTACCCTTTCATTTCCACTAGGATGGCTAGTGGAGAAAGGATGTGGAGACACCACTACAAGCATGAAACCTACAGATATCACAATGACTCTAAGCCCATATTTTTCAATAATAACACTGAATGTAAATGAACTAAATGCTCCAACCAAAAGACATAGGGTATCAGAATGGATAAAAAAAAAGACCCATCTCTTTGCAGTCTACAAGAGACTCATTTTAGACCTGAGGGCACCTTCAGATTGAAAATGAGGGGATGGGGCGCCTGCGTGGCGCAGTCGGTTAAGCGTCCGACTTCAGCCAGGTCACAATCTCGCGATCCGTGAGTTCGAGCCCCGCGTCAGGCTCTGGGCTGATGGCTCAGAGCCTGGAGCCTGTTTCTGATTCTGTGTCTCCCTCTCTCTCTCTGCCCCTTCCCCGTTCATGCTCTGTCTCTCTCTGTCCCAAAAATAAATAAACGTTGAAAAAAAAATTAAAAAAAAAAAAAGAAAATGAGGGGATGGAGAACTATCTATCATGCTACTGGAAGTCAAAAGAAAGCTAGAGTACTCACACTTCTACCAGACAAACTAGACTTTAACTTAAAGGCTGTAACAAGGGATGAAGAACGGCATTATATAATAATTACAGGATCTATCCATCAGGAAGAGCTAACAATGTCTATGCACCAAATTCAGGAGCACCCAAATATATGGAACAATCACAAACATAAACAATCTTATGGATAAGAATGTGGTAATTGCGGGGGACTTTAATACTCCACTTACAACTATGGAAAGATCATCTAGACAGAGAATCAGTAAAGAAACAATGACCCTGAATGATTCATTGGACAAAATGGACTTGACAGATATATTTAGAACTCTACATCCCAAAGCAGCAGAATATACTTTCTTTTCGAGTGCACATGGAACGTTCTCCAAGATAGATTACATACTGGGTCACAAAACAGCCGTAAATAAGTATAAAATAATTGAGACCATACCATGCACACTTTCAGATCACAATTCTGTAAAACTTGAAATGAACCACAGGAAAAAGCCTGGAAAACCTCCAAAAGTATGAAGGTTAAAAAAACATCCTACTAAAGAATGAATGGGTCAACCAGGCAATTAGAGAAGAAATTTAAAAAATATATAGAAACAAGTGAAAATGAGAATACAACAATCCACATGTTTTGGGATGCAGCAAAGGCAGTCATGAGAGGAAAATACATTTTAATCCAGGCCTATCTCAAGAAACAAGAAAAATCCCAAATACAAAATCTAACAGCACACCTAAAGGAACTAGAAGCAGAACAGCAAAGACACCCCAAACCCAGAAGAAGAAGTGAAATAATAAAGATCAGAGCAGAAATAAACAATATAGAATCCAAAAAGAACAGTAGAACAGATCAAAGAAACCAAGAGTTGGTTTTTTGAAAAAAATAAACAAAATTGATAAACCTCTAGCCAGGCTTCTCAAAAAGAAGAGAGGACCCAAATAGATAAAATCGCAAATGAAAATGGAATTATTACAACCAATCCCTCAGAAATACAAGCGATTATCAGGGAATACTATGAAAAATTATATGCCAACAAACTGGAAAACCTGGAGGAATGGACAAATTCCTAAACACCCACACACTACCAAAACCCAGATGGGAAGAAAAAGAAAATTTGAGCAGACTCTAACTGGTGAAGAAATTGAATCAGTTATCAAAAATATCCCAATAAATGACAGTCCAGGACCAGATGGCTTCCCTGGGGAATTCTACCAGACATTTCAAGCAGAGTTAATACCTATATTTCTCAAGCTGTTCCAAAAAATAGAAAGAGAGGGAAAACTTCCAGACTCATTCTATGAAGCCAGCTTTACTTTGATTCCCAAACCAGACAGAGACCCAGCAAAAAAAAGAGAACTACAGGCCAATATCCCTGATGAATATGGATGAAATAATTCTCAACAAGATACTAGCATATCGAATTCAACAGCATATAAAAAAATTATTCACCATGATCAAGTGGGATTTATTCCTGGGCTGCAGGGCTGCTTCAGTATTCACAAATCTATCAATGTGATACATCACATTACTAAAATAAAAGATAAGAACCATATGATCTTGTCAATCAATGCAGAAAAAGCATTTGACAAAATTCAGCTTCCTTTCTTAATAAAAACCCTCGAGAAAGTCGGGATAGGAAAAACATACTTAAACATCAGAAAAGCCATTTATGAAAAGCCCACAACTAATATCATCCTCAGTGGGAAAAAACTGAGAGTCTTCCCCCTGAGATCAGGAACACAACAGGGATGTCCACTCTCACTGCTGTTGTTTAACACAGTGTTGGAAGTCCTAGCAACAGTAATCAGACAACAAAATGAAATCAAAGGCACCAAAATTGGCAAAGATGAAGTCAAGCTTTCACTTTTTGCAGATGACGTGATACTCTACATGGAAAACCCGGTAGAGTCCACCAGAAGTCTGCTAGAACAAATACATGAATTCAGCAAAGTCGCAGGATACAAAATTAATGTACAGAAATCAGTTGCATTTTTATACACCAATAATGAAGCAACAGAAAGAGAAATGAAGAAACCGATCCCATTCACAATTGCACCAAGAATCATAAAATACCTAGGAATAAACCTAACCAAAGATGTAAAAGATCTAAGCTTATGAAGGAAATTGAAGAAGACACAAAGAAATGGAAAAACAGTCTGTGCTCATGGATTGGAAGAAAAAAAATATTGTTAAAATGTCAATACTACCCAAAGCAATCTACACATTCAATGCAATCCCAATCAAAATTACACCAGCATTCTTCTTGAAGCTAGAACAAGCAATCCTAAAATTTGTATGGAATCACAAAAGACCCTGAATAGCCAAAGTAATATTTAAAAAGAAAACCAAAGTGGGAGACATCACAATCCCAGACTTTAACCTCTACTACAAGTTGCAATCATCAAGACAGTATGGTATTGACACAAAAATAAACACATAGACCAATGGAATAGAATAGAGACTCCAGAATTGGACCCACAAAAGTATGGCCAACTAATCTTTGACAAAGCAGGAAAGAATATCCAATGGAATAAAGACAGTCTCTTTAACAAATGGTGCTGGGAAAACTAGACAGCAAGATGCAGAAGAATGCAACTAGACCACTTTCTTACACCATTCACAAAAACAAACTCAAAATGGATAAAAGACCTGAATGTAAGACAGGAAACCATCTAAACCCTAGAGGATAAAGCAGGAAAAAACCTCTCTGACCTCAACCGCAGCAATTTCTTACTTGACACATCTCCAAAGAAAAGGGAATTAAAAGCAAAATGAACTATTGGGACCTCATCAAGATAAAGAGCTTCTGTACTGCAAAGGAAACGATCAACAAAACTAAAAGGCAACCAACGGAATGGGAAAAGATATTTGCAAATGACATGTCGGATAAAGGGCTAGTATCCAAAATCTATAAAGAGCTCACCAAACTCCACACCCGAAAAACAATCCAGTGAAGAAATGGGAAGACATGAGTAGACACTTTTCTAAAGAAGACATCCAGGTGGCCAACAGGCACATGAAAAGATGCTCAATGTCACTCCTCATCAGGGAAATACAAATCAAAACCACAATGAGATACCACCTCACGCTGATCAGAGTGGCTAAAATGAACAACTCAGGAGACTATAGATGCTGGTGAGGATGTGGAGACACAGGAACCGTCTTGCGCTGTTGGTAAGAATGCAAACTGGTGCAGCTGCTCTGGAAAACAGTGTGGAGGTTCCTCAAAAAATTAAAACTAGGTCTACCCTATAACCCAGCAATAGCACTGCTTGGAATTTACACAAGGGATATAGCAGTGCTGATGCATGGGAGCACTTGTACCCCAATGTTTATAGCAGCACTTTCAACAATAGCCAAATTATGGAATGAGCCTAAATGTTCATCAACCGAGGAATTGATAAAGAAGATGTGGTTTATATATACAATGGAATACTACCTGGCAATGAAAAAGAATGAAACCTGGCCATTTGCAGCAACGTGGATAGAACTGGAGAGTATTACGCTAAGTGAAATAAGTCAGGCAGAGAAAGACAGATACCATATGTTTTCACTCATATGTGGATCCTGAGAAACTTAACAGAAGACCATGGGGGAGGTGTAGGGGGGAAAAGTTACAGACAGGGAAGGAGGCAAACTATAAGAGACCCTTAAATACTGAAAACAAACTGAGGGTTTTTGGGGTGTGGGGGAGAGGGGAAAGTGGGTGATGGGCATGGAGGAGGGTCCCTGTTGTGATGAGCACTGGGTGTTGTATGGAAACCAATTTGACAATAAATTATATAAAAAAGTTAAAAAAACACTGAACTCTACACTATTAATAGGGAGGACTCTAAGGTTTATGAGTTATATCTTAATAAAGCTCTTACAAGAATAGCAAGTATTTTCTCTGCATTATGGAGCAATGATTAAAATTAGGAAGTTAACACATTAATTTAATACTATTATATAATTTATATATCTGAATTAATTTGCCATTCGTTCCATTAATTCCCCTTCTAGCAAAAGAAAGTCTTTGATCATGTGTTGCTATCAGTTGTCATGTCTCATCTCCTTTAATCTGGAACAATTTTTCAGCTTCCCACCCTCCCCCCAAACTTTTATCATTTTTAAGAGTGGATTATTTTGTAAAATGCTTCTCACTTTGCTTTTTTTGATATATCCTTATGATTACTTTCAGATTATGCATTTTTGTTAAGAATACCACAGAAGTAGTATGTGCCTTTTCTTTTCTGTGTATCCTATCAGAAAACACCTGGTGTTGATTGTCCAGTTACTGGTGATGTAAAGTGGTGTCTGCCTGGTTCTTCCACTGTCAAGTTATCATATTTACTTGTGAAATTAATATATATTTTGTGGGGGAAATACATTGAGACTATGTAAATATCCTCAAAGTTCCACCTGATGATTTAGTATTCACTGATGATTTTTGCCTGAAAAAATTGGGACTCACATCAATTCCTATTTTTGTTTTTGGGGGTTGTATTTTGATTCAAAGGATTCAAAGAGCTTTGTGTTTTCTAAAACATGTACAGTCAAGCATTGGCCTGCCTGTTTTGAAGTGGTCCATAAAACTAGCCAAACCAGTCAAGCTTAATTTTCCCTATTTGCAGAGAAAACAATGATGTCCTGTGCGTCATTTAGCTGGTCTTAAAACCAGCTAAATTTTTGGAGTTTGCACTCTGCCTTTTTAGACTTGGAGGGGTATGTTGATGATTTGGTGATTGTTTTAAAGGATGCTAAGGTAGTTCTTTGTACTTTACAGAAGTTGAGAGGGTCCTGGACCACTTTTATTTATTGAGATTCTAGGAATAGTAAAATATAAGTAGCAAAAGTGGGTTGAGACTCTGGTAGAAAAAAGTCAACAGGTACTGCAAATGGGGTGGAGATGAGGATGAGCTGGGAATGGGACGGGATTGCCTGGAAAGGGGCCAGAGAACTTTTTAAGGTAATGGTATGTGATATTATGTATGTTTTACCTAAAAATCCCCACCAACACATACTGAGCTCTGGTTAATGATGCACATGCTGAGGTATTTAGGGGAAGGGCACTGATGTCGGCAACTTAACTTAGATGCCAATTTCAATGGGTGGATAGGTGGACAGAGAGATAGATTTGTGATGAGGCAGGTCTAACAAAATTTTAACAATTGTCAACTGTATGTGGTGGCTGAATGAAGGTTCACTTTCAACATTTCTGAATATTTGAAAATTTTTATAATAAAATGTTGGAGGAAAATGAGTTACCAAAAGGCTATGTATATTTCAGTTATTTGCATTTACCAAGTAAATGCCTTTAATGCACCAAAATACAGTGCAAGGAAGTTGTGCTGTTTATGAGATAATTTGGATTTGTTAAAAATATTAATTTACAGTGTCAAAGGTATGATCTCATAATGAGACACAAGTTGAAAGTTGTATGAAGGACTTTTTAATTTTAAATTCTGACAATATAAATTGGAATTATAATCTGATTTGAACATACTTCTCTTCAAACTTTGGTGATCTATCCGAAGTCTGAATTTGTTGAAGTGATATGGCCCTTGTTACTCCCCACTACCCCTCACACCTTGTCTGATGGTGATAGTTCATCACAGGGAGACTTGCCACCACATTTTACAGAGGAAAAGCAAAAACATGGCACACTGAACACACTGGATCTCTGAGTTGCTCATTCCCTCACCCCCAACCCACAGGCCCCTCTATGGTGCCTGAAAATAACAAAGCTTTAACATTTACCAAGCAGGAGGTGACAGGTTCTCCCCACTCTTTCTATTCATGGTTTCAATTAATAATTAGTCGCCTGTAAAATGAGCCAATCTGTTTCATGGAGGGGAACAACCTTGAGCCAAGGCGATTAGCATCTTGGTTCTGGCTGCCCTGGGAATTTAAGTTAGTCACACGGCCCATTTAACGTCTCCAAATATTGTTGTCTCCTGAAGAGGGAAGTCATGATTGTTAAATGAAGGAAGGCCCTGGGGACCCATATGCTGAGGATGCCCTGTGCAGTGGGTTGGCTGGGGCACAGGGCCAGCGGCTTTTGTCCAGCCCACATGCCCGCTCTATTCTTCTCCTAGGACTCAGCAGCTGGCTCCAGGCAGCAAGGACCATAACCACCAGCTGAGGGAGTGGCGGCTGCCCCCAAATACTTGCACACTTGAGCGGCTCTTTTGTCTGCTGAGAAGACATTCCAACTGTCTGTTACCAGTTGGCCTTTGCACAAAGAGGGTGGCGGTAGAGCAGGGCAGTCTGTCTGCACAGAATATTGTTGAGGGGAGGCCAATCTGCAAACAGGCAGCTGTGAGTTGTCTCCTGCGCGGATGTGTGCATGGAATGGCTGCAATGCCCAGGACGGACTGAGGCCAGGGGGTGGGCTCAAGGAGCAGGATTAACCAGACAATTTAATTAGTGAGATTTGAGGAATCTTACAATTAAGATATTGGGGCTCCAGGGGGAATGTGAGGAATAATCTAGACCTTTTCTATTCTTTTCCAGGAACCACAAATCTGGCTAGATGGAATCTTCTTTTAAAAGAAATTGCAAGGCATCCTGTGTTTAACAACTGTTGCTGGAAGAAAATTCTTTGAATCGTGCTGATTCAAAAATCTGCTCTCCTTTTTCAAATGTCCGTCAATAACAGATGGCTTTTCATCTAAGAGGAGATGTGAAAAATGATCACTAATGATGGCAACAATAGCATGCATTATAGAGGCCTCTGAGAGGCATGTACCTCTGAGTGCTTATACTTCTCTCACTGCATCCCCACAGCAGCCCTCTTGCCACATTTCATAGGCAAGAGAATTGGGGCTTTAAAAGGACTAAGTCCTAGAGCACTGACACAGGAACTGAGACCAGGCTGGCCTGCTCCCACACCTGTGCTGCACACCCTCCTCTCCGCCTCCCCAGTGGCAGCTCTTCTTCTTTCTCTGCCAGCTTTGGCTTCTCACCTGTCTGTTCCCCAGGACAGTTTGCAGAGCTGCAGCTCAAGCACCGCCTTTGAGCCTCTTTGGGGACAGCACCCAGGCCATGGGAGAGCTGGGAAGCATGCTGTTGACTTTGGGCATTGCTTTAGTCCACCCATGCTACCTGCATCTGATGTACAGGGTGCCATGAACAAAGAGCTGGTGGATGGAGGGAAGAGCTCTCCAAAAGTCTGCATACCCTTGCTGGGGATGAGATCAGAAAACAATTTGGACACCTGGGCAGAGAGATGGTGGAGGGCCTTAGGAGTATCTTGTCAAAAAGGGTGAGATGAAATGGAGAGGTTGTGATAGGGGAGCTGGGAAGAAATGGTGTGGATCAGAACTCAGGAGACAAGGCAGAGGCAGAGGCAGACACCCAAGAGAGCAGGTCATCAGGGGCCTCTGCTTGGGCAGGGAGATGGGGCTGCAAGACAGACATGAGGATGGGTGGAGGTGCTGGCTGTGTTCCCAAAGGAGTGTCTTGACACCTGTCTGGACACCCAGGGCCTCCTGGTGCACCACTCGTGACACTGTGAAACAGTCCCACCCTGGCCAGTTGTAAGGGGAACCTGGATATGGCAATTAGGGCTCAAAGCCCACTCTGGTGGACTTCAGCATCCTCAATGAGCACACTAGCTAGGGCGACATCAGGCTAGGATGCATGGTGGCTGTTCTCAAGGTGGGGAATCACAGAATGGCCTCTGTTAGCCTTTATATAACAATAATAGCATCCTTAGCTCTTTCACAAATACACAATTTGTGAGGCTACTTGACCAAAAGCAGAATTACCCATCACTGCAACAGCTGTACCACTTCTGTCCCAGGGTATGCCAAGCCCCTTTACCACCCCACACTGAGATGCTCTTGGTCCCTGGAAGGGGGTTAAGTGGAAGCCCTGCTGGAAGAAGAGGCCCAGAGGCCAACTCACATGAGAAGGTTAGCTTGGCTGTAGGCAGAGCACACCCATCAGAATTTGGAGTGTAGGTATCATCTTCCCTGATGTTGTTGTGCAACCTCCATGCCTCTCAGGCTGTCACACTGCACCCAAATGCATGTGAATTAAACAACTCTGTAAGTAATTTTCCTTTGGGGAAAATAAAGAAAGCAAGGGCTGTGGGCAGTAGGGAGCCAGAGGGAGGGTGTGTGGCATGGAAGAACTGAGCAGGTCTGGGGTTAACTGAGACATATAGAATGGAGATGTGACAGACAATTTCCCTACCATAGCTGAAGAAACAAAGGTGCCTAGGATATCCATGTCTGTTTTGCCCATCATGGCCAGATGTCAGTTGGAGCAGGGGTAGAAAGATGGCCATCAGTGGCTGGGGGAGTGTGCTGATGTCCTGTGATTGTCACGGGATGCAACATGCCAAGTGGAACCCACCAGTAACAGGTTTTTCCTAGTAGCTGATGGTGGCACAATGGTTCAGCATTTGGGCCCTGAATCTGACAGTGCTGGGTTCAAACTCTAGCTCAGTCACTGCAGACTTGAGACGGGATTTGGTACAAGGCATTTAATTGGTAGGTGACTCAGGGAAGAACTGTGAGGGATGTGGGAAGTAAGACAGGGAAGAAAAGGGAGCCAAGGTAGGACACATTAGTGATGAGCTTACTTTTGTGGGCACTTGGGCTAAATCCCACTGGGTGCCTCTGGAACCTGGGAAAACCAGTTTGTCTGGTGGGAAGCTGGGGTCTTATCCACTAACAGTAGTCTGGTAGTCCTGTGGTTGGCTGTGGGCCGTGCCTGGGGATGTTAGTTCCTTAGCCCTTCTGCCTTCCCTCATGCGGTCTTGGTCAGGTCCCTGGGCAGAAAAAAGCTCTGTAAGAGCCTCACCGGCACTCTGGTTGGAAGCTGCAGGAGCAGCCAGTGCAGGGAGGATGGGTCCTCTGCCCCATGATCTGAGGGATGTGCTGGCCCCGCCCCCTCCACTGTCCATCCTCCTGGTTTCTCCTCTCCTCTGTGATTCCACTTTGCCCAGGAGCAATCTGATGTGCTGGCCCATGGCCCTGCACTAGAGAAGAATCATCCTTCCTGTGGAGGCTCCCTGGGCCTGATCTGCAGTGCCTGTGGGGAGCTGACACACAAGACCCTTCTTCCCTGGGGGACAGTTCTCAGACACCTTACTGAAGTCCCTTTCAGACACTGCACAGGCAGGGTGACCAACTTAGTAATGCACCCCAGTATTGGCATCCCTCAGCCTGCATACCTGCTCCCTGGGATTGCTCCCCAAACGAAGCCTGCATGCCAGCCTGTGTTAGGTTCCACCTTCTGTGGACCAGCTGTTTGCCTCAAGGTTAGACTGAAGGATACTATATGTTTGTACCTTCACAGGGCAGGGTGGAGACTTGACTTTGCTGTGGGTATGTCAGAAAGCTCAATGGGACAACAAAGTAGTTTAATCAGATCAACACTAGGCTGCAGGGCAAGCAAGGACTGGTGAGATGGGGAAATTCTTCCAATGTGTCAACCATGTCTCCATGTTCAGAAGTAGGCAAAGGGCAGAACAGTATTGAGGATTGTTGCTCAAGGCATTTCTTTCCAAGGTACAGAGAAATTTCAGGGGAAGGGTCACCTCTTCATTTTTCCTCATTGTCCTGGAATTCGGGGCCACAGTGTGAAACAGCACTGTTGTCACTGCCCCTTGCTGACAGCAACTGTCTGAGGGGCTCATGTGGCAAATCCAGGGAGCGCCTATGTAACCGTGTTACATTTATCAAAACTAAAAGCTTCATACTGGTACTGCTGTTCACTGAACTACAGACTTTATTTGGATTTCACTAGTTTTATCTCTGTCATTTTTCCTGTTTCAGAACCCAATCCAGAATGCCACATTGTGTTTACTCACTGTGTCACCTTAATCTTCATTTCTGGCAGTTCTCAGTATTTCCTTGTTTTTTCATGACTTTGAACTTTTGAAAAGTGTGTTTACCAATTTTAGAAAAGTGAAGCTGGCTGACAACCAGGTTGGTTGTTTTGTTTCTGTGACTTTTGGCATTCTGGCACGTGAGACCTAACTTCACAACAGCCAGAGGTCATCTGCATTCCCTGGTGCAGTGAAATCATCAAAGATTTCCAAAAATGAATTGAATGTCATTGTTTTCCCATGTATGTGCACTTTGATGCACTCTTTTGTTGTTGGAAGGGTGCTCCTGTGAAAATAGGCTGCAGTAGGAAGCATTTGGAGATGGTTGCCCCACATGCTTGAGTTTCTGTAGTAAGGGCACGTTTTAATCCCCACAAACCGCTTGTTCCAGCGTGGTGATGTGGTTCTCTCCTCCTGGCACCTGCGTGGAAGGCTCATCACCTCTGCAGGGAATTCTCCCTTGGCTCATGTTCTCCCCAGCAGATGTCAGTCAGTCTCTGCGGTGGTAGCTCCAGGCCAATATGGTTCCTTTTGGCCCTCCTTGGCCCTCTTCCCTGAACAAGGTTCATCTGTGTTTCTGTGCAGAAATAGCCCTGTAGAACTTACTGGGATGAGCTCCTTGGATTGCAAGTACTAAGTGCTCTGGATTCAGTCTCTCAGGACTTGTCTCTGCATTTGTATGGTTCCTTAAACAGGCTTGGGAAGTACAAGGGAGAGAGACAAGAAGGAAGACAGCCAATTACCAAAGACCCTTAGAAGCCATTTGAGTGATTTCAGACTCCATGTCCTCATTGGTGAGGGTGCCCCTGGCACTTCCTGGCTTTCTCTGGGTGTGGGCTGAGAAGGTTCCCAATATACCCAGAAAGCCCCCAGCATTGTGATTTTTATTTTTAAAAAAAAAAAATTTTTTTTCAACGTTTATTTATTTTTGGGACAGAGAGAGACAGAGCATGAACGGGGGAGGGGCAGAGAGAGAGGCAGACACAGAATCGGAAACAGGCTCCAGGCTCCGAGCCATCAGCCCAGAGCCTGACGCGGGGCTCGAACTCACGGACCGCGAGATCGTGACCTGGCTGAAGTCGGACGCTTAACCGACTGCGCCACCCAGGCGCCCCAGTGATCTTTTTATTTAAAAGCAATCTGACTGTATTGAAATCCTGGGCTCACATATTCTTGCTTTGCATCTTAAATGGATTTCTCTAATTCTTTTTGGAGTAAACGTTGCTGTCAACACTGATGGTGATCTGATTTTCTATCCCTTTTTTATTATGTCCAGTCATGCCCTTTTTGCCCAGCTGTCCAAAGGAATTATTTATTTGACTTTAAAGCTCAGTACTTTTACTAGGATCTGTCTTGGTTTTGGTCATTCTGGTGATATTCTCAGGTGTGTATTGTGCTCTTTCCAAATCTCTTTCTAACCCCTATGTTTCAGGAAAATTTTCTGCAATTACAGATTTCAAAATTTGTTCTCTTTCTTTACTCTTGATTTTTCTTCAGGTACTGCTATTACCTATATGCTGACTTTGTTGTTGCCTAAATGTTACTTCTAGCAAATTCCTTTTTGCATCTTTTTAGATTTCCTTATGATTAAAATAATGTTCTATTTTTCCCAAGGCATTGACTGTTGTGTTATTTGCTCTTATGTTCCTTGAAATTTAGTCTCCATCTCTCAGGTGATTTTCTTTCAATTTGAATTCTTTCCTGAGTTCTCTCTTTTCTGGTTTCTCAAGTTTCCTTCACTTCTCTCTCCTCTCTTGACACAGTGGTGATACCAGGCAGGGCTCTGGCCATATGGTGGTTGTCCTACTTGCTTGTATTTGGGGACTTCGGGGCAGATACTTTCTCATCTAGTTTTGTCGTAAGTTTGTTCATGTGTTTTTGGTTTCGCTTTCTAATTGTCATATTATTTTTGTTATTATTAGGATTCAAAGAGATTCAAAACTTTCGTTACTACTGCTATGTTCCCAGAAGCCCCTTAAATCCTCCTGGATTTGATGACATTAAGCATGTTCCTGAAAGCCATCCCCATGCTAAGATGGCTGCAGTAATCTAGCTGCAACCAGAAGTGATGTGAGTCACATAAGTGCATCCCCCACTCAACTTCCCCCGAATGCCTCCGACCACCCAGAGCCACTTGACACACAGGATGTGAGGGAGACAGGTTGGAGAGGTCTTAAGTGCCTGCAATTACAGTAGTTCACTGTGTCAGATTTTACAAAAACATATGACCATGTGAACACATTGCTGGAGCTCTTTCTAAGACCTTGAAAAGGCCGGATAAAGACTTTGTAAACCAGAGGGTATTTGTAAGATGAAACATTATACAGCCGAGGAGAACAATTTTTTTGTATTTAAAAATAATCTTTTCATAATAATAAATGTGCATTTCAGAAAATTAGAAAATATAGATAAAACTGCATAATATAAGAAAATAAAAACATTATATTCCTGTCACCAAGAGGTGACCACTGTTAATACCTTAGCATATAGCTTTGCAGATTTTGAAATCTCTTGATGACAGTTAAAACTGCCCAAAAATGATGTGGAGTGAAAAAAAAAATCAGTACAAGTTGTCTCAACGATGATATTGAGTCGTGAAGTTACATACACGTTGAACAGTATTAAAATGAAATATACCAAAAATGTTAACAGGGTTTATTTGTGGATCATAGGTGTAAGGGGATTGTTATTTTCTTATTTCTATATTTCCTACATCAGGCATGCAGACTTTTATAATAAGAAAAAAATGAATCATTTAGAAAAGTAATTATAGATTTCCAGAAGTGAGATGCAATTATGAGCGTATGTAAAATCGGATAAACAGCTTATTTTGTGTCTGATGATTATGTAGCTGCATTATGGTGTTTCATGTTCTCCTTCCTTAAAAAAAAAAAAACCCAAATCAGATCAGATTGTGATTTTGTTCCCTGACATTAACACGTGGGCATTACAGGAACGTGTATGTCACATGGTCAATTCATTACCAGAAGGATTATGTCGTCAGGGGAATAAATTTGAAATTCTCAAGGTACTTTGCTCTGGTAATCAGGACTTTATTTATCTCTAAGCTAAAAGAGGGGATTGAATTCTTTAACAATGATCAGAAAATGCTTTTAGGAAGATTCCTTTCCTATTAAAATTTTTCTTAAAGTTGCAGCAAACACTGTGTGATGTGCCCGTGCAGGTGGAGCCAGCAGAAGGCTTGATGAGATGGTTTCCTTTTCCTTGAAAGACACAAGAAAGAATGTCACAGGATGCATGGAGGAAAAATGATTTGTAAGAGGAAAAAAGTTTGAGTAAGGTGCAGTCAATGATAGTGATGACATATTGGCAAGGTTTCCTGGCATAGTCACTTTTGGGGACTTTGATTTTCCAAGTAAAACTCAGTTGGTGACAAAATTCCCACCATTGGCCACAGAGTATTCTTAACTATTTGAGAAATGTAGGCCTTAAGTTAAAATCAGATTTATGCAACTTAATTACACTTTAGTAGTTCAATTTAAGTGCAACTTCTGTGTTTGAAATGTGTCTAATTTTTTTAGTAGTGTAAATTCGAAGGGCTAGTACTTACCAGATGGCCGAGCCTCAGAAGACCTGAATGCTTCCAGTGAGAAGACCCTAGACCACACCCACTTAACCCTACCCTTTCTTTGGGGCTGCTGGAGATATCCGATATATCCCATGGTTCATACTATTGCACTTACACTGTTGGAAGGGAGTGGTGGAATTGCTATCCCCATGCCACTGCCCAGAGGAGAGGACCCCATTTCCCAGGAACAATGACTGTCCTATCTCCTAGGCAAGAAAGTCAGCAGGAGCCCTTGTGCAGCGGCAGCAGCTTAGGTATGGGTCCTCTGCACTCCTCTCTTCTGCTTCTAGAGAGGCTTGGAAGATGAGGGAGTATTCCTACTTGCTTCTAGGTGACCCTTACCTGGGTCTGGATCCAGACTCACTCACAGGAGAAAGAACCTACTCATTTCCATGTTCAGAACTGAAAGGTGCATCTTTACTCAGACCAGAAAGTAGATAGTTACAACTTTGACCCCGGGGGAAAGCCACAGCTTGGACACTAATAAATATTATGTGTGGTTCTTTTTATCTATAAATCATATGAGAGAAGCTAAGTTGTGAGTCATGTACCTTGATAAGCAAACTATTGACTTAAGTCTTCTTAGTAATTTGCTGGGCACTCATGAGTATAATCTCTCCCTTTCACGTCACTGGGGAAAGCACCATGGGTGGGAACTAGATGTCCACTCATTATGAGCACTGAAATAACAAGGAATTTCTATGCATATCTCGCAAAAATATTTCTGGGGTACAAGGGATTTGCTCACATATATGAAGCTTACTGGTAGTAAGACTCTCTTAACATACAGTATGCAGGCATATTTTGTTTTATTTCATCTCACAGATATGGTGTTTTTCACAAATTGAAGGTCTGTGGCAACCGTGTGTGGAGCAAGTCTATTGCCATCATTTTTCCAACAGCATTTGCTCACTTCATGCCTTTCAATTCTTGAAATACTTTAAACTTTTAAAATTGTTATTATTTTTGTTTTGATGATCTGTGATCAGTGATCTTTGATGTTACTGTTGTAATTGTTTTGGCCACAAACTGTGCCCATATGATAGTGAACTTGTTTGATAAATGTTATCTATCTTCTGATTGCTCCACCAACCAGCCATTTCCCCCATCCCTCTCCTGCTTCTCAGGCCTCCCAGTTTCTGAGACACAACAATATTGAAATTAAGGCAACTAATAACCTCACAGTGGCCTGTAAGTGCTCAAGTGAAAGGAAGTATCACATGTCTCTCACTTTAAATCAAAAACTAGAAATGATTAAGCTTAGTGAGGAAGGCATGCTGAAAGCTGAGACAGGACAAATAGTTGGCCTTCCACCAGTTAGCCAAGTTGTGAATGCAAAGAAAAGTTCTTGAAGGAAAGTAAAAGTGCTACTTCAGTGAACACATGAATAATAAGAAAGTGAAACAGGCTTATTGCTGATATGGAGAAGGTTTCAGTGATCTGGATATAAGGTCAAACAAGCTTAAGCCAAAGCCTAATCCAGAGCAAGGCCCTAACTCTCTTTAATTATGTGAATGCTGAGGGAGGTGAGGACATTACAGAAGAAAAGTTTCATGCTAGCAGAGGTTGTTTCATGAGGTTTAAGGAAAGAAGCCATCTTCATAGCATAACAGTATAAGATGAGGCAGCAAGTGCTGATGTAGAAACTGCAGCAATTATCCAGAAGATCTAGTGAAGGTAATTAAGAAAGTTGGCTATACTCAACAACCGACTTTCAATGTAAATGAAAATAGTCTTTTATTGGAAGATGTCATTTAAGACTTTCATAGCTATAACGGAGAAGTCAATACCTGGCTTCAAAACTTCAAAGAACAGGCTAACTCTCTTCTTAGGGATTAATGCAGCTGGTGACTTAAGTTGAAACGAATCCTCATTTACCATTCTAAAAATCCCAGAGCCCTAAAAATTATGCCATATCTACTCTGCCTGTGCTCTCTAAATGGAACAGCAAAGCCTGGATGGCAGCACATCTGTTTACAACATGGTTTACTGAATATTCTGAGCTCACTGTTGAGAACTACTGCTCAGAAAAAAAGATTTATCTCAAATATTGCTAATTGATAATGAACCTGACCACCCAAGAGTTGTGATGGGATGTCCAATGAGATTCATGTCATTTTCATGCTTGCTAACACAACAACCATTCTGCAGCCTATAGATTAAGGAGTTACTTTGATTTTCAAGTCTTATTATTAAGAAACACAGTTTGTAAGGCTATATCTGCCATTAAATAGTATTCCTCTGATGGACCCGGGCAAAGTAAATAGTAAACTGTCTGGAAAGGGTTCACCCCTCTAGATGCCACTATGAACATTCATAATTCATGGGAAGAGGCCGAAATATCATCAGGAAGTTTGGAAGTAGTTGATTCCAACCCTCATGGATGGCTTTGAGGGATTCAAGACTTCAGTGGGAATTAACTACAGATGTGGTAGAAACAGCAAGAGAACTTGAGTCAGAAGTGGAGCCTGAAGGTGTGACTGAAATGCTGCAATCTAATGATAAAACTTGAATGGATGAGGAGCTGTTTCTTATAGATGAGCAAAGGGTCATTTCTTGAGATGGAATCTACACCTGTTGAAGATCCTGTGAAAGTTGTTGAAACGGCAGCAGAGAATTTAGAATAGTATTTAAAATTAGTGATAAGCAGTGGCAGGGTTTGAAGGGATTAATTCCAATCATGAAAGAAGTTCTACTGTGGGTAAAATGCTATTAAATAGCATCCCCTGCTACAGAGAAATTGTTTGTGAAAGGAAGAGTCAATCAACACATCAAACTTCATTGTCTTATTTTAAGAAATTGCCACAGCAACCTCAGCCTTCAGCAACCATCACCCTTATCAGGTCAGTAGCTACCAACATTGAGGCAAGGCTCTCTATCAACAAAAAGATTACAACTTGCTGACATTTCAGGTGATGGTTAGCATTTCTAAGCAATAAAGTATTTAAATTTTTAAAAAATGTTTACTTATTTATTTTTGAGAGAGAGAGAGAGAGAGTGCAAGCAGGGGGTGGGGCAGAGAGAGAGAGAGACAGAGACAGAGACAGAGACAGAGACAGAATCCGAAGCAGGCTTCAGGCTCTGAGCCCACAGTCAGCACAGAGCCCAATGAGGGACTGGAACCCACAAACTGCAAGATCATGACCTGAGCCAAAGTCAGACACTCAACCAACTGAGCCACTCAGGTTACCCAGCAACAAGGTATTTTAATTTTTTATTTCTTTATTTTTATATTTAATTTTTTAAAAGTAGGCTCCACACCCAACGTGGGACTTAAACTCACAACCCTGAGATGAAGAGTGGCATGTTTCACCAACTGAGTCAACTAGGCACCCCTAGGCAATAAGGAATTCTTAAATTAAGGTATGTACATTGTGTTTTTAGACAATAGTATTGCACACTTAAGAGGCTAAATTATAGTGGAAACAAAACTTTTATATGCACTGGGAAATAAAATATTTATTTGACTCTTTATATTGTGATATTTGCTTTATTTTAGTGTTCTGGAACCAAACCTGCAATATCTCTGAGGTATGTCTGTAATATAATCATGGCTGCTTTGTAAGGCCGCTTATGTGTCTGAAAGATCATGCCTTGTGGGATTAGAGTGTCTTGTATTTGAATATTGTATGATGTTGGGCAAGTTACTTAGCCTTTCTGAGCCTTGGATGTATCATCCTTAAAAACAGGATGATAAGATGGAGTCACATTATATGACCTTTATAAATACAGTTACACAAGTTTCAGAGAGAGAGAGAGAGAGGACAGAGAGTGGGAGACAGAAATAATCAGAAACAACAATTTAATTAGCGGAAGTCATTCAATCAGCAGTACACCTAATAAGCACATGGCCCAGAGAGATGGCGCTTTCCACTTGATTATTCTCAGCTACGATGTTATTGCTGACTGTGAGTCTAACACTCTTAGACACATGAAACATCCTGGGTGAATTCCAGTATTCTTAGACATGGGCTTTTTCATGGTTAAGTTCACTGAGGGCTTGTATATCAGTCTTCCACATAATGGATTCCTAAGGGGTATTCAGAGGCAATTCTGACCATATGAATACCTCACTTTGCTCAAACCCTTTGGAAGCTCATTCTGTAGTGAGCCAGGATTCTGAGCACTGCCTTGTTAAAGGCTTGTTGTGAGGAAGAAAGGAGACTCAGCCTAGGAACATGGCTGGATACATTAGGAGTTCAATGAATGTGTATTTTATCACATCCATTGGGGAAATATCATTTAAATCTAAAGTCAAAAGATTATTTATTTATTTATTTATTTATTTATTTATATTTACATCCAAGTTAGTTAGCATATAGTGCAATAATGATTTCATGAGTAGATTCCAGTGATTTATCCCCTATGTAAAACACCCAGCACTCATCCCAACAAGTGTCTTCCTTAAGGCCCCTTACCCATTTAGCCCATACCCTACCCACAACCCCTCCAGCAACCCTCAGTTTGTTCTCTGTATTTAAGAGTCTCTTATGTTTTGTTCCCCTCAAGTCAAAGGATCATTTAATGGGACTACAGGACAAGCACTTTGGGCAGGTATCCATGAGAGCTGACCGTATTCATCCTCCATGACCCAGCAATTCCATTGCTAGGGAACTATGCAAAAACTTGTATACCTAAGTTCACTATGTGCTCTATGGCAGCACTATTTGTAATGATCCCACATTGCAAAGAACTCAAATGCCCATCACCAGTAGAATAGATGAATAGCTTGTGAAATACACAGCAACGGCTTTAATGAATAAGCCTCAGCTACCCACAGAACATGGATGAACTCACAAATGCAACGATGAGTGAAGGAAATCAGAAAGAAAAAAGAGTTCACATTGTATGATTTTAGTTATATAATGTTTAGAAAATGGAAACACTAATCTGTAGTAGCAGAAGTCAGGAGAGTGGTATCCTTAGTGGGTGGGGAAGGGTGCTTCTGGGGTTCTAATAATTTTCTATTTCTTGATCTCGGTGTAAACATTTTGTGAAAATTCGATGAGCTGTACTTTTATGACTTGTGCATTTATGATTTTGTATGAATGTTATACTTTAAAAATATGATTGTGTCTCCAGATTTTTAAAAATGCTTATTATTTTTGAGGGAGAGCATGAGTGGGGAAGGTGCAAAGAGGGAAGGGGAAAGAGAATCTAAAGCTCTGTGCTGGCAGCAGTGAGCCCGATGAGGGCTCAAACTCAGAACTGTGAGATCATGACCTGAGCCAAAGTCTCACACTCAACCAGCTGAGCCACCCAGCCACCCAGGCATTTTTAAATGCTGTTTTGTGTATGTTTGTTAGTTTTGACTTTTTAGCATACCGTCCTTGAAGCAGAGACCATTCTCGCTTCATTGTGACCCTCCATGGAGTCAGGCTGGGACAGTGCATACTCCAACATTTGTGGACAGATATTCAACATCCCTGTGATGATGGAGTCATCCTCATTCCTCAGCAAAATCACCATGTTGGGCATTAGTAGGTGGGAAGAAATGAACTAACAAAGCAGTTGCTTCTCTGCAATTCATTCTCAGAGCTTAGTACTTTTGGCCATTCCCTCAGCATTTCATCTCTATTGTGAAGAGATCAGGTGGGCGAAACTAGGTCAGACACAAGGAATTTCTAAGCTGGGGAATGGTGAATACGTGCAGTGTTTACCCATAAATGTTGTGTGGCCTTCATTACTTGTAATCACTGAGGATAGACATTCCATTTGCTCTGGAGAGTGATTGAGTGGCTGCACCACTACAGTGTAGATCTCAAACGACTTCAAATAGAAGGCATGAGTACTAGTGGCTTGGGAAACTCGGAGGTCCATGCCCTACTGCCAATGAAAGAACCGGGACCCACGGACCTGCTTGATGAATCCCAGCTATCCAGCCCATCACAGCTTAGTGAGGCTCTCTCTCAGTTGGGAGCACATGGGCAGAAGGAATGTATACAACAATTCAAGGGCAGCTAGGGCATCTGCTCATGGCACGTCTTTTTCTTGCCACTATCTCCAGCACCATATTAGGCACTGGGAACATGAAGAACTGAAGCAGTGCAGCTCCCGCCTTGGCTTGCTGCAGGTAAGTCTTCCTTGGTGGCACTCCCTGGTCCTGTCAGTCTTGGGTAATCATCATTAGCCCCTCCATGATTCAAAGGGACCACAGGCCATCCTAGGGTAACTCCCCTCTGATCTGTACCTTGTAAAGGTGTGGACACAACGACTCCAAGGACTTGGCTGACAAACAGTGAGTGTCTTTATCTTTCTTTATGCTGAGGGCAGTAGTTCACCTGCATCACTCTGCACTACAATTGCTCCCTCAACACACAGCTGAAGAGTGAGAGCAAAACAGTATGTCTATTACATATTATCTAATTCAGAATTAGATTCCTAATTCACTCAGAAACAGCCATATTTATTCTATGTCTGTGGCAATTGGCATGGCACTTTCATTGGCTGATTTCCCATTCCATAAATATTTCTTCTCTCAGATTCACTATTCAGACTCAGACGTGGTGTGGGATTAGCCATGGGAGACTCAGGCAAGCAGAAGGAGAGTTTAAAGCATTGTAAATGCACTTTGTAGACAAACTTACAATTATTGTCTGGTTAACTCTGTATGTCTACATTTCAGTTTACATATGTCAGGTTTAGGTAGATTCAGACTTAGGCTGAATACCAAAACTGAAACCAAACTTCAGTGCATTTCTACATAATATTTTCCCCTTAGAGTTTAAGGTGGAAGGCGGTGAAAGGCATATTTCATATTGATGAATATACAAGTCACCCAGAGGATATATCACAAACCTTCATGTATCTAACTATGTTGTCAAAATAATGTCTGAGACACATGTTTTTTCACCTTTAACATTTCCAAAATGAGGATGTGCCATAATCGGAATGTCTTCCAAGAGCTATCAACCAGGTGGCAGTCACTGCCTGTTAACACAAGAACTGGCCTGTTACTCCTAATGGCCAGATGGATGATGACAACTGCAGCATGTCTGTCAGGAAACCAGGTGAGGGTCACCGGGGAGCATCATTGTCTGAAGAGCTTCTGGTAGCACATCAATAAAGCAGCAGCTTTGATGTGAATGGATATGGACACCTAGGAAGGAAACCTCAAAGACAATAGTGATGCACTTTTTATTTATTTATTTATTCTTTTTAAAAATGCTTATTTATTTGTTTTTGAGACACAGAGAGAGAGATTGAGAGAGAGTGATTGAGAGAGAGAGATTGAGAGAGAGCGATTGAGAGAGAGTGATTGAGAGAGAGAGAGAGAGAGCAGGAGAGGGGCAGAGAGAGAGAGTCAAACAGAATCTGAAGCAGACTCCAGGCTCCAAACTTCCAGCACAGAGCCTGATGCTGGGCTCGAACTCACGAACCATGAAATCATGACTTGAGCCAAAGTCAGATGCTTAACTGACTGAGCCATCCAGGCACCCCGAGAGGCACTTTATTATTTTTTTAATATGAAATTTATTGTCAAATTGGTTTCCACACAACACCCAGTTATCATCCCAACAGGTGCCTTCCTCAATGCCCATCACCCACCCTCCACACCCTCCCACCCCCCATCAACCCTCAGTTTATTCTCAGTTTTTTGTTTTTTTTTTTTAATTTTTTTTCAACGTTTATTTATTTATTTGGGACAGAGAGAGACAGAGCATGAACGGGGGAGGGGCAGAGAGAAGGAGACACAGAACCGGAAACAGGCTCCAGGCTCTGAGCCATCAGCCCAGAGCCTGACGCGGGGCTCGAACTCACGGACCGCGAGATCGTGACCTGGCTGAAGTCGGACGCTTAACCGACTGCGCCACCCAGGCGCCCCTATTCTCAGTTTTTAAGAGTCTCTTATGTCTTGGCTCCCTCACTCTAACTTTTTCTTTTCTTCCCCTCCCCCATGGTCTTCTGTGAAGTTTCTTAGGATCCACATAAGGGTGAAAACATATGGTATCTGTCTTTCTCTGTATGACTTATTTCACTTAGCAGAGCACTCTCCAGTCCCATCCACATTGCTACAAAAGGTCATGTTTCATTCCTTCTCATTGCCAAGTAGTATTCCATTGTGTATATAAACCACAATTTCTTATCCATTCATCAGTTGATGGACATTTAGGCTCATTCCATAATTTGGCTATTGTTGAAAGTGCTGCTATAAACATCGGGGTACAAGTGCCCCTATGCATCAGCACTGCTGTATCCCTTGTGTAAATTCCTAGCAGTGCTATTGCTGGGTTATAGGGTAGATCTAGTTTTAATTTTTTGAGGAACCTCCACACTGTTTTCCAGAGTGGCTGCACCAGTTTGCATTCCCACCAACAGAGCAACCGGGTTCCCGTTTCTCCAAATCCTCGCCAGCATCTGTAGTCTCCTGTTTTGTTCATTTAGCCACTCTGACTGGTGTGGGGTGATATCTGAGTGTGTTTTGATTTGTATTCCCCTGATGAGGAGCGACGTTGAGCATCTTTTCATGTGTCTGTTGGCCACCTGGATGTCTTCTTTAGAGAAGTGTCTACTCATGTCTTCTGCCCATTTTTTCACTGGATTATTTGTTTTTCGGGTGTGGAGTTTGGTGAATTCTTTATAGATTTTGGATATTAGCCCTTTATCCGACATGTCATTTGCAAATATCTTTTCCCATTCCGTTGGTTGCCTTTTAGTTTTGTTGATTGTTTACTTTGCAGTGCAGAAGCTTTTTATCTTCATGAGGTCCCAATAGTTCATTTTAGCTTTTTTAATTCCCTTGCCTTTGGGGATGTGTCAAGTAAGAAATTGCTGCGGTTGAGGTCAGAGAGGTTTTTTTTTCTGCTTTCTCCGCTAGGGTTTAGATGGTTTCCTGTCTTACATTCAGGTCCTTTATCCATTTTGAGTTTATTTTGTGAATGGTGTAAGAAAGTGGTCTAGTTTCATTCTTCTGCATGTCGCTGTCCAGTTTTCCCAGCACCACTTGCTGAAGAGACTGTCTTTATTCCATTGGATATTCTTTCCTGCTTTGTCAAAGATTAGTTGGTCCATTTCTGGGTTCTCTATTCTGTTCCATTGATCTGAGTGTCTGTTCTTGTGCCAGTACCATACTGTCTTGATGATTACAGCTTTGTAGTATAGCTTGAAGTCTGGGATTGTGATGCCTCCTGCTTTGTTTTTCTTTTCCAAGATTGCTTTGGCATTCGAGGTCTTTTCTGGTTCCATAAAAATTTTAGGATTATTTGTTCTAGCTCTGTGAAGAATGCTGGTATTATTTTGATGGGGATTGCATCAAATTTGTAGATTGCTTTTTGGGTAGTATTGACATTTTAACAATATTTGTTCTTCCTATCTAGGAGCATGGAATTTTTTCCATTTTTTTTTGTGTCTTCTTCAATTTCTTTCATAAGTTTGTATAGTTTGCAGTGTATAGATTTTTCATCTCTGGTTAGGTTTATTCCTTGGTATTTTATGGTTTTTGGTGCAACTGTAAATGGGTTCGATCCCTTGATTTCTCTTTCCCTCACTTCATTGTTGGTGTATAGGAATGTAATCGATTTCTGTGCGTTGATTTTATATCCTGCAACTTTGCTGAATGCATGAATCAATTCTAGCAGTTTTTTGGTGGAATCTTTTGGGTTTTCCATATAGCGTATCATGTCATCTGCAAAGAGTGAAAGTTTAAACTCTTCCTGGCTGATTTGGATGCTTTTTATTTCTTTGTGTTGTCTGATTGCAGAGGCTAAGACTTCCAATACTTATGGCTAAGACTTCCAATACAATATGTTGTTCAACATATTGAACAACAGTGGCGAGAGTGGACATCCCTGTCTTGTTCCTGACCTTAGCGGGAAAGGTCTCAGTTTTTCCCCATTGATGATGATATTAGCATTGGGTCATTCATATATGGCTTTTATGATCTTGAGGTGTGCTCCTTCTATCCCTACTTTCTTGAGGGTTTTTACAAGAAAAGTTGTTGTATTTTGTTAAATGCTTTCTCTGCATCTATTGAGAGGATCATGTGGTTCTTGTCCTTTCTTTTATTGATGGGATGAATCACATTGATTGCTTTGCGGTTATTGAACCAGCCCTGCATCCCAGGTATAAATCCCACTTGGTCGTGAGTGATTAATTTTTTTTTCAATATATGAAATTTGTCAAATTGGTTTCCATACAACACCCAGTGCTCATCTCAACAGGTGTCCTCCTCAATACCCATAACCCACTCTTCCATCCCTCCCACCCCCCATCAACCCTCAGTTGGTTCTCAGTTTTTAAGAGTCTCTTATGCTTTGGCTCTCTCCCACTTTAACCTCTTTTTTTTTCCCTTCCCCTCCCCCATGGGTTTCTGTTAAATTTCTCAGGATCCACATAAGAGTGAAAACATAGGGTATCTGTCTTTCTCTGTATGGCTTATTTCACTTAGCAGAACACTCTCCAGTTCCATCCACGTTGCTACAAAGGGCCATATTTCATTCTTTCTCATTGCCACGTAGTACTCCATTGTGTATATAAACCACAATTTCTTTATCCATCCATCAGTTGATGGACATTTAGGCTCATTCCATAATTTGGCTATTGTTGAGAGTGCTGCTCTAAACATTGGGGTACAAGTGCCCCTATGCATCAGTACTCCTGTATCCCTTGGGTAAATTCCTAGCAGTGCTATTGGTGGGTCATAAGGTAGGTCTATTTTTAATTTTCTGAGGAACCTCCACACTGCTTTCCAGAGCGGCTGCACCAATTTGCATTCCCACCAACAGTGCAAGAGGGTTCCCGTTTCTCCACATCCTCTCCAGCATCTATAGTCTCCTGATTTGTTCATTTTGGCCACTCTGACTGGCGTGAGGTGATACCTGAGTGTGGTTTTGATTTGTATTTCCCTGATGAGGAGCGACGTTGAGCATCTTTTCATGTGCTTGTTGGCCGTCTGGATGTCTTCTTTAGAAAAGTGTCTACTCATGTTTTCTGCCCATTTCTTGACTGGATTATTTGTTTTTCGGGTGTGGAGTTTGGTGAGTTCTTTATAGATTTTGGATACTAGCCCTTTGTCTGATATGTCGTTTGCAAATATCTTTTCCCATTCCATTGGTTGCCTTTTAGTTTTGTTGGTTGTTTCCTTTGCTGTGCAGAAGCTTTTTATCTTCATAAGGTCCCAGTAGTTCATTTTTGGTTTTAATTCCCTTGCGTTTGGGGATGTGTCAAGTAAGAAATTGCTGCAGCTGAGGCCAGAGAGGTTTTTCCCTGCTTTCTCCTCTAGGGTTTTGATGGTTTCCTGTCTCACTTTCAGGTGTGAGTGATTAGTTTTTTAAATGTATTGTGGGATCTGGTTGGCTAATATCTTGTTGAGGATTTTTGCATCCATGTTCATCAGGGAAATCGGTCTATAGTTTTCCTTTTTAGTGGGGTCTTTGTCTGGTTTTGGAATCAAGGTAATGCTGGCTTCATAGAAAGAGTTTGGAAGTTTTCCTTCCATTTTTATTTTTTATTTTTTATTTATTTATTTTATTTTTAATTTTTTTTCAACGTTTATTTATTTTTGGGACAGAGAGAGACAGAGCATGAACGGGGGAGGGGCAGAGAGAGAGGGAGACCAGAATCGGAAACAGGCTCCAGGCTCCAAGCCATCAGCCCAGAGCCCGACGCGGGGCTCGAACTCACGGACCGCGAGATCGTGACCTGGCTGAAGTCGGACGCTTAACCGACTGCGCCACCCAGGCGCCCTTTATTTTTTATTTTTATTAACACCTTCAAGAAAATAGGTGTTAACTCTTCCTTAAATATTTGGTAGAATTCCCCTGGAAAGCCATCTGGCCCTGGACTCTTGTTTTTTGGCAGAATTTTGATTACTAATTTGATTTCCTTACTGGTTATGGGTCTGTTCAAATTTTCTATTTCTTCCTGTTTCCGTTTTGGTAGTTTATTTGTTTCTATGAATTTGTCCATTTCTTCCAGATTGCCCATTTTATTGGCATATAATTGCTCATAATATTCTTTTATTATTGTTTTTATTTCGGCTGTGTTCATTATGATCTCTCCTCTTTCATTCTTGATTTTATTTATTTGGGTCTTTTTCTTTTTCTTTTTGATCAAACTACTCTAGTGATTTATCAATTTTGTTAATTCTTCCCAAGAACCAGCTTCTGGTTTCATTGATCTCTTCTACTGGTTTTTTTTTTTTTTTTTTTTTTTGGTTTCGATAGCATTAATTTCTGCTCTAATCTTTATTATTTCCTGTTTTCTGCTGTTTTTGGGCTTTATTTGCTGTTCTTTTTCCAGCTCCTTAAGGTGTAAGGTTAAGATTGTGTATCTGAGATCTTTCTTCCTTCTTTAGGAAGGCCTGGATTGCTATATACTTTCCTCTTATGACTGCCTTGGCTGCATCCCAGAAGCTTTGGGTTGTGGTGTTATCATTTTCATTGGCTTCCATATACTTTTTAATTTCCTCTTTTACTTCTTGCTTAGCCCATTCATTCCTTAGTAGGATGTTCTTCAGTCTCCAAGTATTTGTTGCCTTTCCAAATTTTTTTCTTGTGGTTGATTTTGAGTTTCATGCCATTGTGGTCTGAAAATATGCACGGTATGATCTCAATCTTTTTGTACTTGCTGAGGGCTGATTTGTGTCCACTATGTGGTCTATTCTGGAGAATGTTCCATGTGCACTGGAGAAGAATGTATATTCTGCTGCTTTAGGATGAAATGTTCTGACTATATCTGTTAATTTCATCTGGTCCAGCGTGTCATTCAAAGTCAGTGTTTCCTTGCTGATTTTTTTGATTAGATGATCTGTCCATTGCTGTGAGTAGGGTGTTGAAGTCTCCTACTATTATGGTATTACTATCGATGAGTTTCTTTATGTTTGTGATTAACTGATTTATATATTTGGGTGTTTCCACATTTGGCACATAAATGTTTACAACTGTTAGGTCTTCTTGGTGGATAGAACCCTTGATTATGATATAATGCTGTTCTGCATCTTGTGATACAGACTAGACTTTATTTTAAAGTCTAGAGTTTCTGATAGAAGTATGGTTACTCTGGCTTACTTTTGTTGACCATTAGCATGATAGATGGTTCTCCAACCCCTTATTTTCAATCTGAAGGTATCTTTAGGTCTAAAGTGGGGCTCTTCTAAACAGCATATAGATGGATCTTGTTTTCTTACCCATTCTGTTACCCTATGTCTTTTAACTGGAGCATTGAGTCCATTGACCTTTAGAGTGAATACTGAAAGAAATGAATTTATTGCCATTATGATGCTTGCTTGTAGAGTTGGAGTTTCCGGTGGTGTTCTCTGGTCCTTTCTAATCTTTGTTGCTTTTGATATATATATATATATATATTTTTTTTTTTTCTGCCCTCAGAGAGTCCCCCTTAAAATTTCTTACAGGACGGGTTTAGTGGTCACAAACTCCTTTAATTTTTGTTTGTCTGGGAAACTTTTTATCTCTCCTATTTTGAATGACAGCCTTGCTTGATAAAGAATTCTTGGCTGCACATTTTTCTGATTCAGCACATTGAATATATCCTGCCACTCCTTTCTGGCCTGCCAAGTTTCTGTGGATAGGTCTGCTGCAAACCTGATCTGTCTTCCCTTGTAGGTTAGGGACTTTTTTTTCCCTTGCTACTTTCATGATTCTCTCCTTGCCTGAGTATTTGTGAATTCGACAATGATATGCTTTGTTTATGGTGGGGTTTTGTTGAATCTAATGGAGGTCCTCTGTGCTTCCTGGATTTTTATGTCTGTGTCTTTTCCCAGTTTAGGAAAGTTTTCCTCTATGATTTGCTCACATAACACTTCTACCCTTATTTCTCTCTCTTTCTCTTCTGGGACCTCTATGATTCTGATGTTGTTCCTTTTTAATAAGTCACTGATTTCTCTAGTTCTTAAATCGTGCTCTTTTGACTTAATCTCTCTCTTTTTTTCTGCTTCGTTATTTTCTATAAGTTTGTCCTCTATATCGTTGATTCTCTGTTCTGCCTCCTCCATCCTTGCCGCCATGGCATCCATCCATGATTGCAGCTCAGTTATAGCATTTTTTATTTCATTCTATTTTTTACTTCTTTTACCTCTGCAGAAAGGGATTCTAATCTATTTTCGACTCCAGCTAGTATTCTTATTATCGTTATTCTAAATTCTGGTTGAGACATCTTGCTTGTATCTGTGTTTTGCTCTTTGTTTTGGGATGAATTTCTTCGTTTTGTCATTTTGATGGGAGAAAAGGAATTAATGAGGTAGAAAATTAAAATTAAAAAAATTAAAATTTGGGCACCTGGGTGGCTCAGTTGGTTGGGCGACCGACTTTGGCTCGGGTCATGATCTTGTGGTTTGCGAGTTCGAGCCCCACGTCGGGCTCTGCGCCGACAGCTCAGAGCCTGGAGCCTGTTTCGGATTCTGTGTCTCCCCATCTCTCTGCCCCTACCCTGCTCATGCTCTCTGTCTCTCAATGATAAATAAATGTTAAAAAAAATTAAAAAAAATTAAAATTAAAAAAATATTAAAATAAAAAAATTCAAACCCCCACACACAAAAAAATCGAATAAATGATGGTAGATCCTAGGTTTGTTTTGGTCTGGGTGTTGAAAATGGTTTGACAGATTAGAGGAAAAAGTGGGGGGAAGAGGAATCATGTGAGAATTTGAAAAAATGAATACACTGAAGTAGACTAAAATAAGATGATGGGAGTAAAATAGAATTTGGAAAAATTTACACAAAAGTAAAGAATATAGGAGAAAAAAATGAAAAATATTTTTAATAAAAATTAAAAATAAAAATGAATTTTTTCTGTTTCTGTATTCAAGAAAAAGAAACGCAATGAAAAAGAGAAAAAAAAAGTCAATCGTTTGAAAAATTTTAAAAAGTGAATACACTGTAGTTGACTAAAATAAAATGATGGAAGTAAAATAGAATTTGAAAAAATTCACATAAAAGCAAAAAATACAGTCAAAAATTAAAGAAAAATATTTTTAATAGAAATTGAAAATAAAAATGAAGTTTTTCTCTTTCTGCATTCAATAAAAGGAAAAAAACAAAAAGAGAAAAAAGAAAAGGAAAAAAAGGAAATCACTTGAAAATTTGAAAAAAGTGAATACACTGAAGTAGACTAAAATAAAATGATGGAAGTAATATAGAATTTGAAAAAAATTACACAAAAGTAAAAAATATATTAAAAGAAATGAAGGAAAAATATTTTTAATAAAAATTGAAAATAAAAATGAATTTTTTTCTCTTTCTGTATTCAAGAAAAAGAAATGAAATAGAGAAAAAAAAACCAAGAAAGAAAATTGAATAGGTGGACCTGCTAACACATTGAAATAGGACTGAAATTACTTTGTTTTCCCCTAGAGGTCAGACTATGAAGTGCTTTATAGTCCATAAACTAAGTAGGCAGTGAGACTTGTGTTCTTCAAGAGCACGGTTGGCCCAGTTGGGCGGGGCTCAGTGTAATGGCTCTGTTATCCAATAGATGGCGCTGCTAGCCTACTGGGGTGGAGTGTTGTGGCCCTCATAGGTGCATATGCAGATGTGTGGGAGCGGTGAAAATGGCGTCACCCAGCTACGCAGTCTCTAGTATCAGAACTCTGTTCTCCCTGATCAGAACCCGTCCTCTGTCTTCAGCTCTCATCCACTCCCCGTTTTTTCACTGTCCTTGACCAGGCCCCAGTTAGTACCTCTCCCGAGGTTTGTCTCAGATGTGGCTGTTTTCCCTGGCCCCTTACTTCTGAAGGACTGTGGCTTTGACCTGTTCTGCCTCTCTGCAGGAGGGTCTCATGGAGCAATGGCCAAATGAGCAATGGCCGAATGTCGGCTGCACCCAGGAATGCTTGCTGGACCCTGCTGCTGCTGGTGCCCCGAGACTGCAGCCAGGTGCCAGCCTGCCCCAGAAAAAGTTTGTGAGATAGTGTAGCAGCAGCTTTTCAGGGATTATGGAAAATCACAACACACATTTGGCACCAGGCTTCACCCTTAATGACCTTGTTCCAGCACCAGCGAATGTGGCCATTCTCTGGGGTCTGCTGGAACCAGGTGGTTTCAACATTCTCTACCAAATGTCCTTCCAGCAGTGGAACCAATTTTCCCCATGTGGCCCGAGAATCTCCCAGACCCCATTCTGTTCCTGGCGATATACCCTTCCCACCAGAGCACCACCAGGTATCGAGCTGTGGAGTTGCAGACTTTGCACTCCCCTTGCTTACAGTCTTGAGTTTATACCCTCTCCTTTCTCCTTTCCCCCTTTTTAGTTTAGTCCCTGTGGCTGTTTCCAATTTTCCACTTTCTCTCCAGCTGCTTTTGGGGAGGGGTGCCTTTCCTGTATTCTCCCCCTCCCTGTCTCTGTCCTCTCTCCACCCGCAAAAGCACCTCCCTCCCTGCCATGGCTTCTCGTTTCCCATGTTCACCTTTTTGGGCCATTGTACCTGCTGAATTCTGTGGTTCAGGTTGTGCAGATTTTTGTGTTAATCTTCAAATTAGTTTTCTAAGTGTGCAGGATGGTGTAGTGTTGGTCTCCTGTATTTCATGGATGTGAGACACACAAAAATTTCCATGCTGTTCTGCCATCTTGGCTCCTCTTACCTTTTCTTTTATTAATGTGATGTATCAGATTGATTGATTTGAGAATATTGAACCAGTCTTGCAGCCCAGGAATGAATCCCACTTGGTCATGGTGAATAATTCTTTTTATATGCTGTTGAATTCGATTTACTAGTATCTTGAGATTTTTGTGTCCATATTCATCAGGGATATTGGCGTGTAGTTCTCTCTTTTTTTGCTGGGTCTCTTTCTGGTTTGGGAATCAAAATAATGCTGGCTTCATAGACTGAGTCTGGAAGTTTTCCTTCCCTTTCTATTTTTTGGAACTGCTTGAGAAGGATAGGTAGTAACTCTGCTTGAAATGTCTGGTAGAATTCCCCAGGGAAGCCATCTGGTCCCAGACTCCTATTTGTTGGGAGATTTTTAAAAAGTTTTTTTAATGTTTATTTTTGAGACAGAGAGAGACAGAACATGAATGGGGGAGGGTCAGAGAGAGAGGGAGACACAGAATCCAAAGCAGGCTCCAGGCTTTGAGCTGTCACCACAGTGCCCGACACGGGGATCAAACTCATGAACTGCGAGATCATGACTTGAGCTGAAGTCAGATGCTCAACCGACCGAGCCACCCAGGTGCCCCTGTTGGGAGATTTTTGATGACTGATTCAATTTCTTCCCTAGTTATGGGTCTGTTCAAATTTTCCATTTCTTCTTGTTTGAGTTTTGGTAGTGTGTGGGTGCTTAGGAATTTGTCCATTCCTCCCAGGTTTTCCAGTTTGTTGGCATATAATTTTTCATAGTATTCTCTGATAATTGCTTGTATTTCTGAGGGGTTGGTTGTAATAATTCCTTTTTCATTCATGATTTTATCTTTTGGGTCCTCTCTCTTTTCTTTTTGAGAAGCCTGGCTACAGGTTTCTCAATTTTGTTTATTTTTTTTCAAAAAACCAACTCTTGGTTTCTTTGATCTGTTCTACTGTTCTTTTTGGATTCTATATTGTTTATTTCTGCTCTGATCTTTATTATTTCTCTTCTTCTGCTGGGTTTGGGGTGTCTTTCTAGTTCCTTTAGGTGTGCTGTTGGATTTTGTATTTGGGATTTTTCTTGTTTCTTGAGATAGGCCTGGATTAAAATGTATTTTCCTCTCAGGACTGCCTTTGCTGCATCCCAAAACATATGGGTTGTTGTATTCTCATTTTCATTTGTTTCCATATATTTTTTAAATTTCTTCTCTAATTGCCTGGTTGACCCATTCGTTCTTTAGTAGGATGTTCTTTAACCTTCATGTTTTTGGAGGTTTTCCAGGCTTTTTCCTGTGGTTGATTTCAAGTTTCATAGCTTTGTGATCTGAAAGTGTGCATGATATGATCTCAATTCTTTTATACTTATTAAGGGTTGTTTTGTGACCCAGTATGTGATCTATCTTGGAGAAGGTTCCATGTGCACTCGAGAAGAAAGTATATTCTGTTGCTTTGGGATGCAGAGTTCTAAATATACCTGTCAAGTCCATCTTGTCCAATGAATCATTCAGGGTCATTTTTTCTTTACTGATTCTCTGTCTAGATGATCTTTCCATAGTTGTAAGTGGAGTATTAAAGTCCCCCGCAATTACCACATTCTTATCAATAAGATCGTTTATGTTTGTGATTAATTGTTCCATATATTTGGGTGCTCCTGAATTTGGCACATAGACATTGTTAGCTCTTCCTGATGGATAGATCCTGTAATTATTAAATAATGCCTTTCTTCATCCCTAGAAGTGTGGCTACTCTAGCTTTCTTTTGACTTCCAGTAGCATGATAGATAGTTCTCCATTCCCTCACTTTCAATCTGAAGGTGTCTTCAGGTTTAAAATGAGTCTCCTGTAGACAGAAAATAGATGGGTCTTTTTTTTTTATTCATTCCGATACCCTATCAGACAAACTAGATTTTTAACAAAAGACTGTAACAAGAGATTAAGAAGGGCATTATATCATAATTAAGGGGTCTATCCATAGAAAATATCTAACGGTTGTAAATATTTATACCCCTGTCTTGAACACCCAAATATATAAATCAATAACAAACATAAATAAATTCATTAATTCTAATACAATAATAGGATGCTATAACACCCCAGTTATAGCAATGGGCAGATAATCTAAGCAGAAAATAAATAAGGAAACTGTTTTTGAATGACACATTGAACTGTATGGACTTAACAGATATATTCAGAATATTTTATCTGAAAATAGCAGAATACACATTCTTTTCAAGGCACATGGAACATTATCCAGAATAAGATCACGTACTGGGTCACAAATCATCTCTCAATAAGTACAAGCAGATTGAGATCATGCCATGTATTTTCAGACCACAACACTATGAAACTTGAAGTCAACCACAAGAAAAAAATTGAAAGCCCGCAAATACATGGAGGTTAAAGAATATTCTACTAATGAATTAACCAGTAAATTAAAGAAGAAATAAAAAAAATACATGGAAGCCAATGAAAATGAAAATATGACAGTCCAAACCCTTTGGGATGCCACAAAGGCAATCCTAGCAGGAAAATGCATTGCAATTCTGGCCTATCTCAAGAAGCAGGAAGGTCCTCAATAACAACTTAGCCTTACACCTAAAAAAGCTAGAAAAGGAACAGCAAATAAAGCCTAAAGCCAGCAGAAGAAGGGAAATAATAAAGATTAGAGCAGAAATAAATGATATAGAAATCAAAAAAAAACCCAGTATAATAAATCAATGAAACTAAGAGCTGGTTCCTTAAAAGAATTGACAAAATTGGTAACTCCCTAGCCAGACTTATCAAAAAGAAAAGATAAAGTACCCAAATAGATAAAGTCATGAATGAAAGATGAAAGATCACAATCAACACCACTGAAATACAAACAATTATAATATAATACTATGAAAAATTATATGCCAACAAACTGGACAATCTGGAAGAAATGGACAAATTCCTAGAAACTCACAAGGTACCAAAACTGAATCAGGAAGAAATAGAAAATTTGAACAGATGCAAAATGAGCAAAGAAATTGAATCAGTTAATCAAAAATCTCCCAACAAAAAGGAGTCCTGGGCCAGATGGCTTCCCAGGGGAATTCTACCAGACATTTAAAGAAGAGTTAATGCATATTCTTCTCAAACTGTTCCAGAAAATAGAAATGGAAAGAAAACTCCCAAACTCATTCTCCAAATCCAGCATTACCTTGATTCCAAAAGCAGGCAAATACCCTGCTAAAAAACATTATCACAAGCCAATATCCCTGAAGAATTGGATGCAAAAATTCTAATAAAATACTATCAAATTGAATTCATGGGACATTAAAAGAGTTATTCACCATGTTCCAGTGGAATTTATTCCTGGGCTGCAGGGCTGGTTCAATATTTGCAAATCAATGTGATATACCACATTAATAAAATAAAAGATAAGAACTATATGATCCTGTCAATAGATGCAGAAAAAGCATTTGACCAAATATGGCATCAATTTCTGATAAAAATCTCTCAACAAAGTAGGGATTGATGGTACATACCTCAACATCATAAAGGCCATATACAAAAGACCTGCAGCTAATATCGTCCTCAATGGGGAAAAACTGAAAGTCTTTCCCCTACAGTCAGAAGAATCAAGACAAAGATGTCCACTCTCACCATTACTATTTAACATAGTACTAGAAGTCTTAGCATATGAAATCAGAAAACAAAAAGAAATAAAAGACATATAAATCATCAAGGAGAAAGTCAAACTTTCACTATTTGCAGATGACATGATACTCTACATAGAAAAACCGAAAGACTCCATGAAAAAATTGCTAGAGCTAATACATGAATTCAGCAAAGGCACAGGATTCAAAATCAACATATAGAAATCTGTTGAATTTATATACACCAATAATGAAGCAGCAGTAAAGAAATCAAGGAATAGATCCCATTTGCAACTACACCAAAAACAATAAGATACCAGGAATAAATCTAACTAAAGAAGCAAAATATCTATACTCTGAAAACTACAGAACACCTATGAAGTAAACTGAAGAGGACACAAAGAAATGGAAAAGAATTCCATGCTCATGGATTGAGAGAACAAACATTGTTAACATGTCTATACTACTCAAAGCAATCCACACATTTTATGCAATCCCTATAAAATAACCACCAGCATTTTCTGCAGAGCTAGAAAAAACAATCCTAAAATTTGTGTGGAATCACAAAAGACCAATGATGAATAGCCAATCCTGAAAAAGAAAAACAAAGCTGGAAGCATCACAATTCTGGATTTCAGGCTATATTACAAAGCTGTGGTCATCAAGGCAGTATGGTACTAGCACCAAAACAGACACATAGGTCAATGGAACAGAATAGAAAACCCAGAAACAAATCCATATATATGGTCAACTCATCTTCAACAAAGCAGGAAAGAATATCCAGTGGAAAAAAGACAGTCTTTTTAACAAATGTTGTTGGAGAAACTGCATGGCCACATGCAAAGGAGTGAAACTGGACCACTTCGCTACACCATACACAAAAATAAATTCAAAATGGATGAAAGACCTAAATATGAGACAAGAAACCAGCAAACTCCTAGAGGAGAACACAGGTAGCAACCTCTTTGACCTTGGCCAAAGCAACTTCTTATTAGATATGTTGCTGAAGGCAAGGGAAACAAAAGCAAACATGAACTATTGAGTCTTCATCAAGATTAAAATCTTTTGCACAGCAAAGGAAACTATCAGCAAAACTAAAAGCAGCCTATGGAATGGGAGAAGATATTTGCAAATGATATATCTGATAAAGGGTTAGTATCCAAAATCTATAAGAATGTAATCAAACTCAATAGAAAGAAATAATAGAAGAAAGAAGAAATAATGCAGTTAAGAAAGGGGCCAAAGAGAGGCAACTGGGTGGCTCAATAGGTTAAGCATCTGACTTCAGCTCAGGTCATGAACTTAGAGTTCGTGAGTTCAAGCCCTGTATTGGGCTCTGTGCTGACAGCTTGGAGCCTGGAGCCTGCTTCAGATTCTGTGTCTCCCTCTCTCTCTGCCCCTCACTTGCTTTCACCCTGTCTCTCTCTCCCTCAAAATAAATAAACATTAAAAAAATTGTTTTAAAATGAAAGGGGCAGAATACACAAATAGACAATTTTCCAAAGAAGGCATCCAGATGGCTAACAGACACATGAAAAGATGCTCGACATCACTCATCCTCAGGGAAATGCAAATCACAACCACAATGAGATACCATCTCACACCTGTCAGAATGGCTAAAATTAACAAGGCAAGAATCAACAGGTGTTGTCAATGATGTGTAGAAAGGGGAGCCCTCTTGCACTGCTGGTGGGAATGCAAAGTGGTGCGGCTACTCTGTAGAATAGTATGAGGGTTCCTCAGAAAATTAAAAATAGAAGCACCTTAAAATTCAGCAATTACGCTAATAGATATTTACCCAAAGGATACAAAATACAGATTTGAAGGGATACATGCATCCTAATGTTTATAGCAGCATTTTCATCAATAGCCAAACTATGGAGAAAGCCCAAATATCTATCAACTGATGAATGGATAAAGATGTGGTATGTGTGGATATATATGTGTATAATATACACACATATATATGAATATATATATAAATATGTATATATATAATATTCCCTTGATATTTATATATATATACATACATACAAGGGAATATTACTCAGACATCAAAAAGAATGAAATCTTGCCATTTGCAATGACGTGAATGGAGCTAGAATGTATTAGGCTAAGTGAAATAAACCAATCAGGGAAAGACAAATACCATATGACTTCACTCATATGTGGAATTTAAGAAACAAAACAGATAAACATATGGGAAGGAGGGGGAAAGAGAAGAGAGGGAAACAAACCACAAGAGACTCTTGATAGAGAACAAACTGTGGGTTGACAGAGGGAGATGGGTGGGGGATATGGGCTAGATGGGTGATGGGTACAAAGGAGGGCACTTGTGATGAGCGCTGGGTGTTGTATGTAAGTGATGAATCACTGAATTCTACTCCTGAAACCAATATTGCACTGTATGTTAACTAAAAAAAAATTTTTTTTAAATAAAAAGAGTCAAATGCCTAACCAACTGAGCCACCCAGGCCCCCTTTGAGTGACTTAGATCTAAAATAAAAACTGATGGAAATACAAAGAGAAATTTATTTATTTGGTTTTAAGTTTTTTTTTAAATCCACTTAGTCAACATATAGTGTTATATACATTTTAAGTGTTCAATATAGTAATTCAACACTTCCATACAATATCCAGTGCCAATCATGACAAATGCATCCTTAATCCCCATCACCTATTTCACACATCAGTTTGTAACTTCTGGTAACCTTCTGGTAACCATCAGTTTGTAACTTCACCATTATGAGTGGGAATTTTAATGGACATTTCTCAAAATTGACAGAGATCATGAAGATAAAAATAAGCAGAGCATTTGAATACTACAGACAACAAACTTCATGTGATAGATAATAGGTCTACTGACCCATGAGAGAATCTACATTATTTTCAACCATACATAGCATGGTCACAGAAATTGAGTATGTGTAAGCTATAAAGAAATTATCAGGGCACTTGGGTAGCTCAGTTGGTTAAGCATACAACTTTGGCTTAGGTCATGAACTGGCTGTTCATGAGTTTGAGCCCCATATCAGGCTCTGTGCTGACAGCTCAGAGCCTGGGACCTGCTTCGGACTCTATGTCTCTCTCTCTCTCTCTCTGCCCCTCACCCACTCATGCTCTCTCTCTCTCTCTCTCAACAATAAATAGACGTTTAAAGAATGTGTGTTTTTCAAAAATTGTCAACAAAAGAAAAAAGTAGAAATCATGTTATAGGTCACACTGATCACAACACAACACAATAAAATTAAGAATTGACAACAGAAGATAATATATAAACATACTCAGAAATGATAAACTATATAGAAGTAAATGTTGTACAAAGTTTATCATTGTTAGTAATAGGAAAAGTACAAATAACCTAAATCCCCTTCATTAGGCAAATAGTTACAACCATGGTACATCCATATTGTGGGATGCCATTCAGCAGTTAAAAGAATGAGGTAGATTTATTATATACATAAACATGAATGATATCCAAGATATGTTGATAAATGAAAAAGCAGTTTGAAGAGCAGTAATACACTGTATGACAGAGTTTATGAAAAAACCCACAAAATGAAATTACCTTTCTCATTAAATTAAATCCATTTCATACCTGCACATACACATGATATGTAATACAAAGAAAACTGTAAAGGAAAATTCTGGGATATTAGATCAATGAGATAACAGTGATTGCCTCTGGGATGGGCCTGTCATTCAAGGTAATGTAGTCAAGATGTGGCTTCTCCTTTTGTAGCAATGTGGATGGAACTGGAGAGTGTTATGCTAAGTGAAACAAGTCATACAGAGAAAGACAGATACCATATGTTTTCACTCTTATGTGGATCCTGAGAAACTTAACAGAGACCATGGGGGAGGGGAAGAAAAGAAAAAGTTAGAGAGGGAGGGAGCCAAACCACAAGAGACTCTTAATCACTGAGAATAAACTGAAGGTTGATGGGGGGTGGGAGAGAGGGGAAAGTGGGTTATGGGCATTGAGGAGGGCACCTGTTGGGATGAGCACTGGGTTTATATGGAAACCACTTGACAATAAATTTCATATTAAAAAAAGAGGGGACTTCTCGTCACATACATTGTTAGACATTCTTATAATGGTGATATATGTATGCACTATTGATAGCATTTTTAAACCACTTAAAATAACAAGAAATGTAAGAAAAGAAAAACAGTTCTGGGTACCACTGTCCAATGGAAGTACAAGAAGGTTTGCTTGTAATTTTTTCTCTTCTTGTTGTTCATTCTTCATCCTTCATATCCTCTACCAATGCTTACAGTGTCATGGACTTGACACGGACTGCTCATCATTTCCTGTTTTCATAGATTGTTGTGTCTCTGTGTTAGCCAACTTCCAAGATGGTTGTCAGTGATTCTTGCCTCCTGGGAGCCACACTTTCATGCACCCACACCGAATCAAGGTAGACCTCCAGCCTCCATGGCTGAGAAATCATTGCAGTTTCCATCTTGCTCTCCTCGACGGCTCATGCTGAGGGAAGCCAGCCATCCTGCCCTAAGGATGCTCAAGTAGGCCATTGGAAGGGCCCATGGAGAGAGGTGCTAACGCTTCCCCTAAAGCCAGCACTACCTCAATAGCTATGTGAGGGGACTAGTAGGAGCTTCCCAAGCCAAGCTTCAGATGATGGCAGCCCAGGCAGATGTCTGACTGTAGCCTCTTGAGAGACCCTGAACCAGAATCACCAAGTAAATTCCTCACCCACAGAAATCATGAGAGATAATGATTATTGCTGTTTTCCACCATTATGTTGTATGATACCTGTTATGCAACATTCTGGGACATTCTCCTAGGTACCTTCCATTCATAGCCATCTAATGATTTCAGCTATAATTGATTACCCTAATCAGCATCCAATGCCATAATCTGTGTTTGATGTTGGATCATCCCTCTCTGACTACTCATCTTTATTCACCTGCCTATGAGGCCCCACCACTTGGCCTGCCCCCTAGGATGAGGAAAGGTCATCAGCATGCCGGTGGTTGACCCAAGTCTCCCACTTGGACACTGTGGCAGACATGACAGTTTTGTGGGCCAACTTCTGTGTAAGTTTGTAGCTGGACAAGGGGTTCCAAGGAGGACAGAGCCTCATTTGTTTTCATGGCTTAATTCTCTTTTTATTTTCTAGAGGATGAACCATTGTGGCAGGAACACTATCCTGACACAAGGGGCCAGACCAGCTTTGGGCAAAGGCAAGGGAAGTCCTTTAGGGCCAGGAATTTTCTGGAATGTGTTTGAGTGGTTTAGGGGGTCAGGTCGCTGAGTATCCAATGTTTGGTAATGGAAGCCTCCACCTCACGAGTACTGTAGAATAAAGCCTTTTTAGGCCTGGTTTGCCACCAAGATGCCACCTGGCTATCCAATGGCAGTCCCAGGTCTGAAGAGAGGAGTGGGCTGGTTAACAAGAGGAGTCTTTCCAGAGCACATCCTGGTGGAAGAGGTAAGACTTCCTGGGTGGCAGACTTCATGTTGCTCACTTTGGGAAGGCTGACAGGCAGGTTTTAATGGATGACTTGGATAATCAGAGCTGGAAGGGAGCCTAAAAAGTCATCTAAAATGCTAAGCAAAATACATCAGTCAGAGAAAGAAAAATACCAAATGAATTCACTCATATGTGGAATTTAAGAAACAAAACAGATGAACATAGGGAAAGGGAAAGAAAAATAAGATAAAAACAGAGAGGGAGGCAAATCATAAGAGACTTTTAACTATAGAGAACAAGCTGAGGGTTGCTGGAGGGGAGATGGGTGGGGAATGGGCTAACTGGGTGATGGGCATTAAGGAGGGCACTTCTTGTAATGAACACGGGGGTTTATATATAAGTGATGAAGCACTAAATTCAACTCCTGAAACCAACATTACACTGTATGTTAACTAATTTGAATTTAAATAAAATCTTGGAGAAAAAAAAATGACCTATCAGATTTTGCACAAAAGTAAAAATATTGAAATGATCCCCTTAGGATCTATACAGTATATATTGTAAACAAGGCAATATAAATTATCCTCTTGCACTTAAAAAATAACATAAAGGGTGCCTGAGTGGCTCATGAACTGAGCTGAAGTCAGACATTTAACCATCTGAGACACCCTCATGGCCCTGTTGATTTTATTTTTTTTTTTTAATTTTTTTTTCAATGTTTATTTATTTTTGGGACAGAGAGAGACAGAGCATGAACGGGGGAGGGGCAGAGAGAGAGGGAGACACAGAATCGGAAACAGGTTCCAGGCTCTGAGCCATCAGCCCAGAGCCTGACGCGGGGCTCGAACTCATGGACCGCGAGATCGTGACCTGGCTGAAGTCGGACGCTTAACCGACTGCGCCACCCAGGCGCCCCGGCCCTGTTGATTTTAAATAGATTTGGTACGAACAGATAATAGGGGCACCTGGGTGGCTCAGTTGGTTGAGCAACCAACTCTTGATTTAGGCTCAGGTCATGATCTCATGGTTTGTGGGCTTGAGCCCAGTGTCAGGCTCCATGCTGACAGCTCAGAGCCTGGAGCCTGCTTCAGATTCTCTATCTCCCTCTCCCTCTGCCCCTCCCCCACTCACACTCTGTTGGTCTTTCTCTCGCTCTCTCTCAAAAAATATTAAAAAGTGGGTTGTTCTCAGAGAAGATGGTGGCGTAGGAGGACGCTGGGCTCACCGCGTCCTGCTGATCACTTAGATTCCACCCACATCTGCCTAATTTACCCTGATAACCACCAGAAGACTAGCAGAATGGACTCTCTGGAGCCAAGCATAGATGAGAGGCACATGGAAGAGGGTAGGAAGGGCAGAGAGGTGGTGCGCGCTACATGGACTGGCGGGAGGGAGCCAGGGCGGTGGAAGGGCAGCCAGCCCACCCAGCAAGGCAGAGTCCCTGAGTCTGGCTTGCAAAAGTGGAGGGGACAGAAGGAGTGTGTTCTGACAGCCAGTGGGACTTAACATCTGGAATGTTATAAGTCAACAGCTCTGTTCAGAGAGCGGGAGGGAGAGTTGTTGAGCCCGGGAGGACAGAGCTCAGCTTGATGGGGAACAAAGGCGCTGGGAAGCACTGTCTCCCTCGCCCATCCCCCAGCCAAAATCCCAAAGGGAACCAGTCCCATCATGGAACTTGCTTGCACTGCACAAACACCCAACGCTGTGCTTCTATGGATCCATCCCTCTGACGGGTCTGCCTCCCTCCTGGTGCCATAGGGCCCCTCCTGAAGCGGACCACTGAAGGCAAAGTGAGCGGAGCCTGCCCCTCCCACCCTTGTGCACCTTGCGGATCCACCCCGGCTAATATGCCAGATCCCATCGAAGCTGTACCAAGAGACTGGCAGTGTGCAAGTATCCCAGACAGAGGCCACACCAATCCACGGTGAGTCCTGCCCCTGGGAGAGGGGATGATAATGTATACACCAGTCTGACTGTGGCCCCAGCGGTGGGCTGGGGGCAGACATCAGGTCTGACTGTGGCCCCACCCATCAACTTCAGTTATTCAAGTCAGCACAGGGGAAGTGCCCTGCAGGGCCGCATCACTCCAGGGACTATCCAAAATGACCAAACGGAAGAATTTCCCTCAAAAGAATCTCCAGGAAATAACAACAGCTAACGAACATATCAAAAAGGATTTAAACAATATAACAGAAAGTGAATTTAGAATAATAGTCATAAAATTAATCGCTGGGCTTGAAAACAGTATAGAGGACAGCAGAGAATCTATTGCTACAGAGATCAAGGGACTAAGGAATAGTCCGGAGGAGCTAAAAAATTCTATAACTGAGGGGATTCTGGGAAGATGGCGGCGTAGGAGGACGCTGGGCTCACCGCGCGTCCTGCTGATCACTTAGATTCCACCTACACCTGCCTAAATAACCCAGAAAACTGCCAGAGGATTAGCAGAACGGAGTCACCAGACCCAAGTGCAGACGAGAGGCCCACGGAAGAGGGTAGGAAGGGCGGCGAGGCGGTGCGCGCTCCACGGACTGGCGGGAGGGAGACGGGGCGGAGGGGCGGCTCGCCGGCCAAGCAGAGCCCCCGAGTCTGGCTTGCAAAAGCGGAGGGGCCTGACGGACTGTGTTCCGACAACAAGCGCGACTTAGCGTCTGGGAGGTCATAAGTTAACAGCTCTGCTCGGAAAGCTGGAAGGCCGGAGGACAAAGGGAGGGTGAGCTGCGGAGCTGCCGGACGACAGAGCTCAGTTTGGCGGGGAACAAAGGCGCTTGCCAGCGCCATCTCCCCCGCCCATCCCCCAGCCAAAATCCCAAAGGGAACCGGTTCCGGCCAGGGAAATTGCTCGCTCCGCGCAAACACCCAACTCTGTGCTTCTGCGGAGCCAAACCTCCGGCAGCGGATCTGACTCCCTCCGGCTGCCACAGGGCCCCTCCTGAAGTGGATCACCTAAGGAGAAGCGAGCTAAGCCTGCCCCTCCCGCCCCCGTGCACCTTGCCTACCCACCCCAGCTAATACGCCAGATCCCCAGCATCACAAGCCTGGCAGTGTGCAAGTAGCCCAGACGGGCCACGCCACCCCACAGTGAATCCCGCCCCTAGGAGAGGGGAAGAGAAGGCAAACACCAGTCTGACTGTGGCCCCAGCGGTGGGCTGGGGGCAGACATCAGGTCGGACTGCGGCCCCGCCCACCAACTCCAGTTATACACCACAGCACAGGGGAAGTGCCCTGCAGGCCCTCACCACACCAGGGACTATCCAAAATGACCAAGCGGAAGAATTCCCCTCAGAAGAATCTCCAGGAAATAACAACAGCTAATGAGCTGATCAAAAGGATTTAAATAATATAACAGAAAGTGAATTTAGAATAATAGTCATAAAATTAATCGCTGGGCTGGAAAACAGCATACAGGACAGCAGAGAATCTCTTGCTACAGAGATCAAGGGACTAAGGAGCAGCCACAAGGAGCTGAAAAACGCTTTAAATGAAATTCAAAACAAAATGCAAACCACCACGGCTCGGATGGAAGAGGCAGAGGAGAGAATAGGTGAACTAGAAGATAAAGTTATGGAAGCTGAGAAAAAGAGAGATAAAAAAATCCAGGAGTATGAGGGGAAAATTAGAGAACTAAGTGATACACTAAAAAGAAATAATATACGCATAATTGGTATCCCAGAGGAGGAAGAGAGAGGGAAAGGTGCTGAAGGGGTACTTGAAGAAATAATAGCTGAGAACTTCCCTGAACTGGGGAAGGAAAAAGGCATTGAAATCCAAGAGGCATAGAGAACTCCCTTCAGACGTAACTTGAATCGACCTTCTGCACGACATATCATAGTGAAACTGGCAAAATACAAGGATAAAGAGAAAATTCTGAAAGCAGCAAGGGGTAAACGTGCCCTCACATATAAAGGGAGACCTATAAGACTCGTGACTGATCTCTCTTTTGAAACTTGGCAGGCCAGAAAGAATTGGCAAGAGATTTTCAGTGTGCTAGACAGCAAAAATATGCAGCCGAGAATCCTTTATCCAGCAAGTCTGTCATTTAGAATAGAAGGAGAGATAAAGGTCTTCCCAAACAAACAAAAACTGAAGGAATTTGTCACCACTAAACCAGCCCTACAAGAGATCCTAAGGGGGACCCTGTGAGACAAAGTACCAGAGACATCACTACAAGCATAAAACATACAGACATCACAATGACTCTAAACCCGTATCTTTCTATAATAACACTGAATGTAAATGGATTAAATGCGCCAACCAAAAGACATAGGGTATCAGAATGGATAAAAAAACAAGACCCATCTATTTGCTGTCTACAAGAGACTCATTTTAGACCTGAGGACACCTTTAGATTCAGAGTGAGGGGATGGAGAACTATTTATCATGCTACTGGAAGCCAAAAGAAAGCTGGAGTAGCCATACTTATATCAGACAAACTAGACTTTAAATTAAAGGCTGTAACAAGAGACGAAGAAGGACATTATATAATAGTTACAGGGTCTATCCATCAGGAAGAGCTAACAATTATAAATGTCTATGCGCCGAATACCGGAGCCCCCAAATATATAAAACAATTACTCATAAACAGAAGCAACCTTATTGATAAGAATGTGGTAATTGCTGGGGACTTTAACACCCCACTTACAGAAATGGATAGATCATCTAGACACACGGTCAATAAAGAAACAAGGGCCCTGAATGAGACATTGGATCAGATGGACTTGACAGATATATTTAGAACTCTGCATCCCAAAGCAACAGAATATACTTTCTTCTCGAGTGCACATGGAACATTCTCCAAGATAGATCATATACTGGGTCACAAAACAGCCCTTCATAAGTTTACAAGAATTGAAATTATACCATGCATACTTTCAGACCACAATGCTATCAAGCTTGAAATCAACCACAGGAAAAAGTCTGCAAAAACTCCAAAAGCATGGAGGTTAAAGAACACCCTACTAACGAATGAGTGGGTCAACCAGGCAATTAGAGAAGAAATCAAAAAATATATGGAAACAAACGAAAATGAAAATACAACAATCCAAACGCTTTGGGACGCAGCGAAGGCAGTCCTGAGAGGAAAGTACATTGCAATCCAGGCCTATCTCAAGAAACAAGAAAAATCCCAAATACAAAATCTAACAGCACACCTAAAGGAAATAGAAGCAGAACAGCAAAGGCAGCCTAAACCCAGCAGAAGAAGACAAATAATAAAGATCAGAGCAGAAATAAACAATATAGAATCTAAAAAAACTGTAGAGCAGATCCACGAAACCAAGAGTTGGTTTTTTGAAAAAATAAACAAAATTGAGAAACCTCTAGCCAGGCTTCTCAAAAAGAAAACGGAGATGATCCAAATAGATAAAATCATGAATGAAAATGGAATTATTACAACCAATCCCTCAGAGATACAAACAATTATCAGGGAATACTATGAAAAATTATATGCCAACAAATTGGACAACCTGGAAGAAATGGACAAATTCCTGAACACCCACACTCTTCCAAAACTCAATCAGGAGGAAATAGAAAGCTTGAACAGACCCATAACCAGTGAAGAAATTGAATCGGTTATCAAAAATCTCCCAACAAATAAGAGTCCAGGACCAGATGGCTTCCCAGGGGAGTTCTACCAGATGTTTAAAGCAGAGATAATACCTATCCTTCTCAAGCTATTCCAAGAAATAGAAAGGGAAGGAAAACTTCCAGACTCATTCTATGAAGCCAGTATTACTTTGATTCCTAAACCGGACAGAGACCCAGTAAAAAAAGAGAACTACAGGCCAATATCCCTGATGAATATGGATGCCAAAATTCTCAATAAGATACTAGCAAATCGAATTCAACAGCATATAAAAAGAATTATTCACCATGATCAAGTGGGATTCATTCCTGGGATGCAGGGCTGGTTCAACATTCGCAAATCAATCAACGTGATACATCACATTAACAAAAAAAAAGAGAAGAACCATATGATCCTGTCAATCGATGCAGAAAAGGCCTTTGACAAAATCCAGCACCCTTTCTTAATAAAAACCCTTGAGAAAGTCGGGATAGAAGGAACATACTTAAAGATCATCAAAGCCATTTATGAAAAGCCCACAGCTAACATCATCCTCAACGGGGAAAAACTGAGAGCTTTTTCCCTGAGATCAGGAACACGACAGGGATGCCCACTCTCACCGTTGTTGTTTAACATAGTGCTGGAAGTTCTAGCATCAGCAACCAGACAACAAAAGGAAATCAAAGGCATCCAAATTGGCAAAGATGAAGTCAAGCTTTCGCTTTTTGCAGATGACATGATATTATACATGGAAAATCCGATAGACTCCACCAAAAGTCTGCTAGAACTGATACAGGAATTCAGCAAAGTTGCAGGATACAAAATCAATGTACAGAAATCAGTTGCATTCTTATACACTAACAATGAAGCAACAGAAAGACAAATAAAGAAACTGATCCCATTCACAATTGCACCAAGAAGCATAAAATACCTAGGAATAAATCTAACCAAAGATGTAAAGGATCTGTATGCTGAAAACTATAGAAAGCTTATGAAGGTAATTGAAGAAGATTTAAAGAAATGGAAAGACATTCCCTGCTCATGGATTGGAAAAATAAATATTGTCAAAATGTCAATACGACCCAAAGCTATCTACACATTCAATGCAATCCCAATCAAAATTGCACCAGCATTCTTCTCGAAACTAGAACAAGCAATCCTAAAATTCATATGGAACCACAAAAGGCCCCGAATAGCCAAAGGAATTTTGAAGAAGAAGACCAAAGCAGGAGGCATCACAATCCCAGACTTTAGCCTCTACTACAAAGCTGTCATCATCAAGACAGCATGGTATTGGCACAAAAACAGACACACAGACCAATGGAATAGAATAGAAACCCCAGAACTAGACCCACAAACGTATGGCCAACTCATCTTTGACAAAGCAGGAAAGAACATCCAATGGAAAAAAGACAGTCTCTTTAACAAATGGTGCTGGGAGAACTGGACAGCAACATGCAGAAGGTTGAAACTAGACCACTTTCTCACACCATTTACAAAAATAAACTCAAAATGGATAAAGGACCTAAATGTGAGCCAGGAAACCATCAAAACCTTAGAGGAGAAAGCAGGAAAAGACCTCTCTGACCTCAGCCGTAGCAATCTCTTACTCGACACATCCCCAAAGGCAAGGGAATTAAAAGCAAAAGTGAATTACTGGGACCTTATGAAGATAAAAACCTTCTGCACAGCAAAGGAAACAACCAACAAAACTAAAAGGCAACCAACGGAATGGGAAAAGATATTTGCAAATGACATATCGGACAAAGGGCTAGTATCTAAAATCTATAAAGAGCTCACCAAACTCCACACCCGAAAAACAAATAACCCAGTGAAGAAATGGGCAGAAAACATGAATAGACACTTCTCTAAAGAAGACATCCAGATGGCCAACAGGCACATGAAAAGATGTTCAGCGTTGCTCCTTATCAGGGAAATACAAATCAAAACCACACTCAGGTATCACCTCACGCCAGTCAGAGTGGCCAAAATGAACAAATCAGGAGACTATAGATGCTGGAGAGGATGTGGAGAAACGGGAACCCTCTTGCACTGTTGGTGGGAATGCAAATTGGTGCAGCCGCTCTGGAAAGCAGTGTGGAGGTTCCTCAGAAAATTAAAAATAGACCTACCCTATGACCCAGCAATAGCACTGCTAGGAATTTACCCAAGGGATACAGGAGTACTGATGCATAGGGGCACTTGTACCCCAATGTTTATAGCAGCACTCTCAACAATAGCCAAATTATGGAAAGAGCCTAAATGTCCATCAACTGATGAATGGATAAAGAAATTGTGGTTTATATACACAATGGAATACTACGTGGCAATGAGAAAAAATGAAATATGGCCTTTTGTAGCAACGTGGATGGAACTGGAGAGTGTGATGCTAAGTGAAATAAGCCATACAGAGAAAGACAGATACCATATGGTTTCACTCTTATGTGGATCCTGAGAAACTTAACAGGAACCCATGGGGGAGGGGAAGGAAAAAAAAAAGAGAGGTTAGAGTGGGAGAGAGCCAAAGCATAAGAGACTGTTAAAAACTGAGAACAAACTGAGGGTTGATGGGGGGTGGGAGGGAGGGGAGGGTGGGTGATGGGTATTGAGGAGGGCACCTTTTGGGATGAGCACTGGGTGTTGTATGGAAACCAATTTGTCAATAAATTTCATATATATAAAAAAAAGAAATATTAAGAATATTAAGAAAAAAAAATTCTATAACTGAGCTGCAAAATAAAATGGAAATGACCACGGCTTGGATTGAAGAGGCAGAGGAGAGAATAGGTGAACTAGAAGATAAAATTATGGAAAAAGAGGAAGCTGAGAAAAAGAGAGATAAAAAAATCCAGGAGAATGAGGGGAAAATTAGAGAACTAAGTGATGCACTAAAGAGAAATAATCTACGCAAGATTGGTATTCCAGAGGAGGAAGAGAGAGGGAAAGGTGCTGAAGGTGTACTTGAAGAAATAATAGCTGAGAACTTCCCTGAACTGGGGAAGGAAAAAGGCATTGAAATCCAAGAGGCACAGAGAACTCCCTTCAGATGTAACTTGAATCGATCTTCTGCATGACATATCATAGTGAAACTGGCAAAATAGAAGGATAAAGAGAAAATTCTGAAAGCAGCAAGGGATAAACGAGCCCTAACATATAAAGGGAGACCTATAAGACTCGTAACTGATCTCTCTTCTGAACCTTGGCAGGCCAGAAAGGAATGGCAGGAGATCTTCAATGTGATGAACAGAAAAAAAATATGCAGCCAAGAATCCTTTACCCAGCAAGTCTGTCATTTAGAATAGAAGGAGAGATAAAGGTCTTCCCAAACAAACAAAAACTGAAGGAATTTGTCACCACTAAACCAGCCCTACAAGAGATCCTAAAGGGGATTCTGTGAGACAAAGTACCAGAGACATCGCTACAAGCATAAAACATACAGACACCACAAGGACGCTAAATCCATATCTTTCTATAATAACACTGAATGTAAATGGACTAAATGCTCCAACCAAAACATAGGGTATCAGAATGGATACAAAACCAAGACCCATCTATTTGCTGTCTACAGGAGACTCATTTTAGACCTGAGGACACCTTCAGATTGAAAGTGAGGGGATGGAGAAATATCTATCATGCTACTGGAAGTCAAAAGAACGCTGGAGTAGGCATACTTATATCAGACAACCCAGACTTCAAATTAAAGGCTGTAACAAGAGATGAAGAAGGGCATTATATAATCATTACAGGGTCTATCCATCAGGAAGAGCTAACAACTATAAATGTCTATGCGCCAAATACAGGAGTTCCCAAATATATAAAACAATTACTCAAAAACATAAGCAACCTTATTGATGAGAATGTGGTAATTGCAGGGGACTTTAGTACCACTTACAACATTGGATAGATCATCTAGACACAGGATCAATAAAGAAACAAGGGCCCTGAAAGATACACTGGATCAGATGGACTTGATAGATACATTTAGAACTCTGCATCCCAAAGCAACAGAATATACTTTCTTCTCGAGTGCACATGGAACATTCTCCAAGATAGGTCACATACTGGGGCACAAAACAGCCCTTCATAAGTATACAAAAATTGAGATCATACCATGCATACTTTCAGATCACAATGCAATAAAGCTTGAAATCAACCACAGGAAAAAGTCTGGAAAACCTCCAAAAGCAAGGAGGTTAAAGAACACCCTACTAAAGAATGAGTGGGTCAACCAGACAATTAGAGAAGAAATTAAAAAATATATGGAAACAAATGAAAATGAAAATACAACAATCCAAACTCTTTGGGATGCAGTGAAGGTAGTCCTGAGAGGAAAATACATTGCAATCCAGGCCTATCTCAAGAAACAAGAAAGATCCCAAATAGAAAATCTAACAGCACACCTAAAGTTAAGAGAAGCAGAACAGCAAAGACATCCCAAATCCAACAGAAGAAGAGAAACAATAAAGATCAGAGCAGAAGCAAACAATATAGAATCTAAAAAACTGTAGAGCAGATCAATGAAACCAAGAGTTGGTTTTTTGAAAAAATAAACAAAATTGAGAAACCTCTAGCCAGGCTTCTCAAAAAGAAAACGGAGATGACCCAAACAGATAAAATCATGAATGAAAATGGAATTATTACAACCAATCCCTCAGAAATACAAGCAATTATCAGGGAATACTATGAAAAATTATATGCCAACAAACTGGACAACCTGGAAGAAATGGACAAATTCCTAAACACCCACACACTTCCAAAACTCAAACAGGAAGGAAGAGAAAGCTTGAACAGACCCATAACCAGTGAAGAAATTGTCTCAGTTATCAAAAATCTCCCAACAAATAAGAGTCCAGGACCAGATGGCTTCCCAGGGGAGTTCTACCAGACGTTTAAAGCAGAGGTAATACCTATCCTTCTCAGGCTGTTCCAAAAAATAGAAAGGGAAGGGAAAATCCAGACTCATTCTATGACGCCAGCTTTACTTTGATTCCCAAACCAGACAGAGACCCAGTAAAAAAAGAGAACTACAGGCCAATATCCCTGATGAATATGGATGCAAAAATTCTCAATAAGATACTAGCAAATCGAATTCAACAGCATATAAAAAGAATTATTCACCACGATCAAGTGGGATTCATTCCTGGGATGCAGGGCTGGTTCAACATTCTCAAATCAATCACTGTGATAAATCACATTAATAAAAGAAAAGATAAGAGCCATGTGATCCTGTCAATCGATTTAGAAAAAGCATTTGCAAAATTCAGCATCCTTTCTTAATAAAAACCCTCGAAAAAATCGGGATAGAAGGAACATACTTAAAGATCATAAAAGCCATTTAAGAAAAGCCCACAGCTAATATCATCCTCAATGGGGAAAAACTGAGAACTTTCTCCCTGAGATCAGGAACACGACAGGGATGTCCACTCTCACCGCTGTTGTTTAACATAGTGTTGGAAGTTCTAGCATCAGCAATCAGACAACAAAAGGAAATCAAAGGCATCAAAATTGACAAAGATGAAGTCAAGCTTTCACTTTTTGCAGATGACATGATACTATACATGGAAACCCGATAGACTCCACCAAAAGTCTGCTAGAACTGATACATGAATTCAGCAAAGTCGCAAGACACAAAGTCAATGTACAGAAATCAGTTGCATTCTTATACACTAATAATGAAGGAACAGAAAGACAGATAAAGAAACTGATCCCATTCACAATTGCACCAAGAAGCATAAAATACCTAGGAATAAACCTGACCAAAGATGTAAAAGATCTGCATGCTGAAAACTATAGAAAGCTTATGAAGGAAATTGAAGAAGACATAAAGAAATGGAAAAACATTCTGTGCTCATGGATTGGAAGAATAAATATTGTCAAAATGTCAATACTACCCAAAGCTATCTACACATTCAATGCAATCCCAATCAAAATTGCACCAGCATTCTTCTCGAAGGTAGAACAAGCAATCCTAAGATTTGTGTGGAACCACAAAAGGCCCCGAATAGCCAAAGTAATTTTGAAGAAGACCAAAGCAGGAGGCATCACAATCCCAGACTTCAGACTCTACTACAAAGCTGTAACCATCAAGACAGCATGGTATTGGCACAAAAACAGACACATAGACCAGTGGAATAGAATAGAGACTCCAGAATTGGACCCACAAAAGTATGGCCAACTAATCCTTGACAAAGCAGGAAAGGATATCCAATGGAATAAAGACAGTCTCTTTAACAAGTGGTGCTGGGAGAACTGGACAGCAACATGCAGAAGATTGAAACTAGACCACTTTCTCACACCATTCACAAAAATGAACTCAAAATGGATAAAGGACCTAAATGTGAGACGGGAAACCATGAAAACCCTAGAGGAGAAAGCAGGGAAAAACCTCTCTGTCCTCAGCCGCAACAATTTCTTACTTGACACATCCCCAAAGGCAAGGGAGTTAAAAGCAAAAGTGAACTATTGGGACCTCATGAAGATAAAAAGCTTCTGCACAGCAAAGGAAACAACCAACAAAACTAAAAGGCAACCAACGGAATGGGAAAAGATATTTGCAAATGACATATCGGACAAAGGGCTAGTATCCAAAATCTATAAAGAGCTCACCAAACTCCACACCTGAAAAACAAATAATCCAGTGAAGAAATGGGCAGAAGACATGAGTAGACACTTCTCTAAAGAAGACATCCAGATGGCCAACAGGCACATGAAAAGATGCTCAATGTCACTCCTCATCAGGGAAATACAAATCAAAACCACACTCAATATCACCTCACGCCAGTCAGAGTGGCTAAAATGAACAAAACAGGAGACTATAGATGCTGGCGAGGATTTGGAGAAATGGGAACCCTCTTGCTCTGTTGGTGGGAATGCAAACTGGTGCAGCCGCTCTGGAAAACAGTGTGGAGGTTCCTCAAAAAATTAAACATAGACCTACCCTATGACCCAGCAGTAGCACTGCTAGGAATTACCCAAGGGATACAGGAGTACTGATGCATAGGGGCACTTGTATCCCAATGTTTATAGCAGCACTCTCAACAATAGCTAAATTATGGAAAGAGCCTAAATGTCCATCAACTGATGAATGGATAAAGAAATTGTGGTTTATATACACAATGGAATACTACGTGGCAATGAGAAAAAATGAAATATGGCCTTTTGTAGCAACGTGGATGGAACTGGAGAGTGTTATGCTAAGTGAAATAAGTCATACAGAGAAGGACAGATTCCATATGTTTTCACTCCTATGTGGATCCTGAGAAACTTAACAGAAGAACATGGGGAGGGGAAGGTAGAGAGTGAGGGAACCAAAACATAAAAGACCCCTAAAAACTGAGAACAAACTGAGGGTTGATGGGGGGTGGGAGGGAGGGGTGGGTGGGTGATGGATATTGAGGAGGCTACCTGTTGGGGTGAGCACTGGGTGTTGTATGGAAATCAATTTGACAATAAATTTCATAATAAAAATATTAAAAATTAATAGTAAAATAAAATTAGAGTGCCTCCTTCTAGTGGGAGACTCTGCAGCCTAAAGAAAGAGAAATGACACAGCACTTTTGAGCTGGCATGGCACAATTCCAAGGTGTGTTGTGAGTGAAAAATGCAAGGTGTGGGAGTTCTGTGTAAATAAAATAAACCATGCACTTGTTAATAAATGCATGAACTACTTCTGGAAACATGCACAAGTGGGGTTGGGGTGAGAGGGAGATTATCACAGAATATACTTTGTAATTTTAAACTCGAATTGTCTGCATTTATTCTTTTTCCAAGAATAAAATACACAGAACACAAATCTATCTAATTTATCTTCCCTTTTAATGATCATCAGATTGGTGGCCAGAGAAGGGTCAGAAAGTGAGTCATGAGGTTAGGACTGGAATCTGGATCTTCCAACTTCTATTTCTCTTTGTCATTACTTGTTTCAACTTTCTGAGGCACCTGCTGGCTTTTTGCAACCCATTTTTTATGGGAATACCCCCAAGTAATAGGATGTGGTGTGGGGGTTACAAGCTGGGCTGGAAAGAGGGCTCTCTGTGACACCTTCTTAGGCCATCATCTATCAGGTGGCGGGGGGCGGGGGCTGAAATATGCATGTTGATTCCACAGACAAGAAGCAAATTTTTCATCTGCAGAGGTTGAATCTTGTTGTGCTGTTAAGGATTTCAGATGTGATATGTTGTATAGACATTGTTGGAGCCCATACCATTTCCATCTGACTATGATTCCTATGCTTTTTTATTTGCTTTCCATTCCTAGTTAAGTAACTATTATTTGGAAGAATTTGATGCTGTTGTCCTTACTGAACTTCTCATGGTTTTGTCTCTTTGGGCATCCACTTGGCCTTATAGTATCTCTTTCCCTAGTTCCCTCCCTTTCTTTAAGCCACTATCTACATGGCACAAAACATAGTAAATAATTGCACGATGGTGGTGATGGTGCCAAGGAACTAAAATCCAAGACATGATTGTCTACCTGAGCTATAAAACTCTTCTAACAACTTTCTATATTTTTAGCTTTTGCAAATGGGAATCTTAGGCACCTTTAGTGATTTTTACTCCATTCCCTAATGTTAACCAGTCATTTATATGTGCTAGACATTGTACTAAACACTCAGGCATTGTGCTAAACATGCTAACACACCCGTATACAACAATGTGTTGGAGATATTACTGGTCCAGTTCCAGAATAAGGGTTCTGGAAATTTTGACTCATAAAATCAAATTAATTTTTTGGTTCCTCAGTGCATATAGAAGTTGTGTTCATATTATACTGTAGTCTGTCCAGGGAGCAATAGCATTATTGCTAAAAAAAATGCTAACCACACTATCTGAGCCTTCAGCAGGCATAATCAATGATCATAGATTGCCATAACAAATACAGTAATAATGAAAAAATTTGAAATATTGTAAAAGTTATCAAAATGTGACACAGAGACCCAAAATGAGCAATGCTATTGGAAAAAATGGTGCCAACAGCCTTGCTTAATGCGGGATTGTCGCAAACCTTTGATTTGTAAAAAATGCACCTTTAAAGTGCAATAAAGTGAAGCAGAATAGAATAAGGTATGCCTGTATATCAAAAAAGGCACATTTATTGTCTCCATTTTACAGAGAATGAAACTGGAGCTTAGAAAGGCTGGGTGAACTGCTCAAAGTGCACACAGCTTGCATGGAGAATGAGCCCATGGTGGTCATGGTCTCTATCATGACCTGTGTGCCTGCATCCCACAGAATGTTCATGCTCCCACAGCATCTGATCAGGGAAATCTTTGCTTACAAGGGGCCTCAAAGGAAGGTGCTCACGTGGGCTGGGGCTGAGGCTGCCTGAGGCTGAAACCATGCAAGGGGTTTGGCCATAGAGAAAGAGGTGGGTGTTTCTAGTGGTGGGAACAGTATATACAAGGTTCAAGGTGGGAGAGAGAATGTGGCTTCTCTGAGATTTGTCAAGAGGTAGGAGTGGTGGGCAATGAACAAAGTAAGGGAACACTTGGCTGGGGTAGCTGGCTTCCAGGGGTCAGAGGTCACCCATGGGTGTCAAAGGTCACCCATGTCCCAGCCCTCCAAGCAGATGCCCCTCCGATGAAAATTTCCCAATTTCTCCATGGAAGCCTTTTGCCAGCTCAGGTAGTCACAGATGCACAGGGTTTCCTGAAACAGTCCTACTTTCATGAAGTTTAACATTTTCAGTAAGATTGGGTTTATTAATTATATAACTAAATGTGGTTTACTTACATGTAATCCTTTGTAAGAAATGCTGTCATATGAAAAAAACAGTTGAATAGAAACTTTCCTTTTCTAGATCATGCTTTGGTCTTGACATCTGATACTTTTGAATCTTTTGGATCCATCCAGACCTTTGGTCCTGACATCCATGTACAAGCTCTGGCTTACTCTCTATTTTAAGCCATTGTAGCAGATGTTTTTTGTGCCCTGTCCAGACCCTTGGGATCTCCTTTTCTGGTCAGAGGGTATGTCCTCCCCAGATACTATGGGGGTTTGGGTTTCACTCCTGTCACTTGTCCCTGGACCCTTCCAGGGAACTGAAGCTGCCTGGTCCAGAGCAGCTGCTTCCATCTGCTGATGCCTGGTTGCCTGTAGCCTCTGATTTCCTGGCTGGGGTGGGTGCCATGTGGGTACAAAGTCCCTGCCTCCTGTCTTAATAGGATGGTCCCTGCTCCAGGACCCCTGTGGGATCAGTTTGGAACCAGACTTCACCTGAAACCACATTCTTGCTTCTCTCTGTTTCCTGCCCTGCTTCTTCCCTCTTTCCCAGCGTTTACTCCAGTGCACTATGCACATATGGATCCCATCTGGGCTCTGCTTCCTGGGGGCAGGGGATATGGACTGGCATTTTTGGCAACTCCTGATAGTCAGGCACAGCATGGGGGTTCTATGGACCTGAGATGGTGTAGATATCAGTTAGACAGTGGCTGCACCTACTTGTAGAAAGACCACCAGAAGAAGGTGGTAGATGATGTTTCAGCCTCCCTGGTGAGAGAACAGCTCACCAGGTGGTGACCTAGGTTAACGGGTTAGTCAAAGGTGGTTGATTGGTGGCTATGTAAGATATGCAAACCAGATGTGAAGCTGGAAGGTAGAGTGGTGGCAATTCACAGGGCTCAGCATTGGTGGGAAGGGGCATATGGGACCAGGACAAAACAGCCATAGCTAAGTGTTGCTGGTGATTCCAGGAAACCCCAACCTGGAGAGGAAAAGAGAGGCAGGCAGTGGGGGCAATACCATTGTGGATGACTAGAGCTTCTTCCCAGAGGGGAGCACTGGGAACCAGAGAGCAGGTACCTCAGGGTCATTGTAGCTAAAGTCCAGGGCGCTGGAACAGTTGTCTATCAGCTCCTGCCCTTGTTTTTTGGGGGCTATTTCTGGGGCCATTAACTCTCTAGAACTCCCAGTAGTTAGGTAAGTGTCCAGGCCAGAAAAATTCCCAGAGGCAGAGTTATAGGTGTTTACAGTGTGAAACATAAAATGAAATGGAGTCACTTATATCAAAGAGTTTTAATCTCTTTCTTCCTTTCTTTCTTTCTTTCTCTTTCTTTCTTTCTTTCTTTCTTTCTTTCTTTCTTTCTTTCTTTCTTTCTTCTTTCTTTCATGAGCTCTATGTAGGGCTCGAACTCATAACCCTGAGATCAAGAGTTGCATGCTTTACCAACCAGGTGCCCCTCAAGTGGTTTTAAAATGAACCAGGGTGCCATTAAGGAAATGGGTCTCATTGTAATACAAATTGTTGTAATACATAAAATGACATAATACAAAAATATAGAAGCAAAGTTAATTGTCTTCCCTTGTCTGCCTTCTGCTTAAGCCTGTCATTTCTCTCTGGAAATCAATTTTAGTGGTCTCGTATATATTTTTCCATACATTTTTGTTGTTCAAATGGATATATAGCATAGAAAGGGATTTTGGTTGATTGATCATTTGTGCTTAAATGGTATTTTATTACACACATAAGTTATTCTACAGTGTCCTTTCACTTGTCAATATGTTGTAGAGATTTCTAGAAGTCAGTAAAAACAGATCCAACTTGCTTTTCCAATTTCCTTATGTAGACAAAAGCACACAAATATTATAATGATAACCTAATGATCTCATATCTTATATATGATTATATCATATACATATATAACATATATATTCATATGTATAGCATTTTTTTAATTTTTTAAAATTTACATCCAAATTAGCATATAGTGCAACAATGGTTTCAGGAGTAGATTCCTTAGTGCCCCTTACCCATTTAGCCCATCCCCCCTCCCACAAGCCCTCGATTAACCCTCAGTTTGTTCTCCATATTTATGAATCTCTTATGTTTTGTCCCCCTCCCTGTTTTTATATTATTTTTGTTTCCCTTCCCTTATGTTCGTCTGTTTTGTCTCTTAAAGTCCTCATATAAGTGAAGTCATACGATTTTTGTCTTTCTCTGACTGACTAATTTCACTTAGCATAATCCCCTCCAGTTCCATCCACGTAGTTGCAAATGGCAAGACTTCATTCTTTTTGATTGCTGAGTAATACTCTACTGTATGTATATATATATATATATATATATATATATATATATACCACATCTTTTTTTTTTATATGAAATTTATTGTCAAATTGGTTTCCATACAACACCCAGTGCTCATCCCAAAAGGTGCCCTCCTCAATACACATCTTCTTTATCCATTCATCCATCAATGGACATTTGGGGTCTTTCCATACTTTGGCTATTGTTGATAGTGTTGCTATAAACATGGGGGTGAATGTGTCCCTTCGAAACAGCACTCCTGTATCTCTTGGGTAAATGCCTAGTAGTGCAATTGCTGGGTGTAGGGTAGTTCTATTTTTAGTGTTTTTTAGGAACCTCCATACTGTTTTCCAGAGTGGCTGCACCAGCTTGCATTCCCAGAACCATGAACTTTTAACTGGGCCAAACAGCAAATATTCCAAGGACTTTGCTGGAAAACCTGCAACTTGCTACAGTGAGAGACTTAGCTTAGTGTTAGCCTTAGCAACCAATCATATTTAGTCAAGATTAGCTTTCTATCACCACAACCAATCAAAATTATTTGCAAACAACACATACAAGTATTCCTTTTGTCTTCTAAAATCCTCGACTTACTTTTGTTCCCTAGGGGGATGTAATTTGGGTTATTACCCCTATTGCTCCCCGAATTGCAATTCTGAGACCCCAAATAAATTCTTTTGTTCTGTTTTAGCTCTGCCTTGTTTCTCAGTTGATAGTAGGAAGTACTTTCAGCATTTGCAGGAATAGAGGGGGTCTGGCCAGTGAGTCTTACTGGTATTATGTTCTATCTGTCCTGAGTTGAAAGATAAACTGAGTCATATTAAAGGCTTTAAGAGTTTATTTGAGCAAAAATTTGAATAAGGCAGCATCCAATCCAGCAGATAGAAAGGAGCTCAGAGGAACTGCACAAAATGAAAGGCTTTTACAGGCAGAAGGGAGCAAGAGCCAAGAAGTTATAGTAGGCAAAAAGTGGATTGGTTATTGCAAGGTTACTTTCCTTTAGGGGATTGCAAGGGTCTATCAGGCAGATATCCAGCTAGTGCTGATCAGGGAATTTCTGACTGACTGGTTTATGATTCCATTCCTGGGAGAGCCGAAGCTGTAATTAAGTTAGGTCTTGGTTTGATGACATGGGACTGAGCACAAGAGACTCCATTTTGGGCTCTTTGTCTTGTGTCCTAAAACCTCATTCCTTCAATCCTTACCACCACCTGTGGGATACACAAGACTGCTATCATATTACAGAAAAGGACACTGGTGGAGGCTGTGAGAGGCCACATCAGCTGCTGGGTGTTGCACAGCCACCAAGATGAAGAGTGGGGACTCAAGTCAGCCTGGCCCAGAGCTCTTGTCCTACCACCACCCGAGTTGTTTGTAGTCTAAATTGGAACTTCCCCACATGTTCTGAAGGCAAGGGCAGGTCCCCACCCTCCATGGACCATCCCATCCCATCTTGGGGCTACTGCAGCCCTGCAGTGGCCCTGCTCCTTAGGGGTGTGCTCTGGGGCTGAGTATGCTCATCCCCTCAGTTCTTCTATCTACCCTTCCCCTCACCTGGTGTGGGGAGTTCTCCCTCACTCATGATAAAGGATAATTTCAACTTTTAATATTTGTGAACCCTGCTTCTGGGCTCCCAGGGAAGCTATACTTTAACATTCACTAAGGTTAAACAAAATGACTCGGCAAAACCTTAAAGTATGACCTCTATTTCTGCCCTGGGCACACATTGTACGTCTGCTTTTTAAACAAAACAAAGTAAAAAACCAAAAAGGAGCATTCCAAGCATAAAGATAAGAAAAACAAAAATACCTCTCTGGTTCCCATAAGACTCAAGTCCTATAGCCTTAACACACACTAAAAACATGAGATAAAGTCTGTAACTTTTTGGAATGTCCTTTACCATGATGATTTGTAACTCTTTTTTTTTTTAATTTTTTTTCAACGTTTTTATTTATTTTTGGGACAGAGAGAGACAGAGCATGAATTGGGGAGGGGCAGAGAGAGAGGGAGACACAGAATCGGAAACAGGCTCCAGGCTCTGAGCCATCTGCCCAGAGCCTGACGCGGGGCTCGAACTCACGGACCGCGAGATCGTGACCTGGCTGAAGTCGGACGCTTAACCGACTGCGCCACCCAGGCGCCCCATGATTTGTAACTCTTTATGTAAAAAATATATAACCCTGCAGCAAATGTTCCTTCCCTGGAGCACTCTCTTCTTTATGAAGATTGTGTACCCTGGACAGCTGTCCTCACTTGGGCTTGAATAAAACTCTTTTCCTTTCTCTTTAAAATTTTAGTGTTTATTTATTTTTGAGAGAGAGACACACAGTGCGAGTGGGGGAGGGACAGAGAGAGAGGGAGACACAGAATCTGAAGCAGACTCCAGGATCTGGGCTGTAGCACAGAGGCTGATGCGGGGCTCAAACCCACAAACTGTAGGATCATGACCTAAGCCAAAGTCAGATGCTTAACTGACCGAGCCATCCAGGAGTCTCTCTCTTTAAAATTTTATAAAAGGTTTGTTCATTTTGGGCCTAAACTCACTGAACTCATACAAGTTGTTAATCCCTGCTTGGGGTCGGGAGGAGAGGCAGGTGGCTGCAACTCACGTTCATGTCCACATGGGAGTGTGATCGGAATTTCCTGCTTGCCTCTGTGAACCACAAAAGGGTTAAACACTTTATTTAGATGGCTTTGCTTGTTCTGGAGAATTAATGGAAGATAAGCTAAAAGTTCATTTATAAGAGTATTAAAGGATAATTATGATGGAGTAAGTGCAGAAGGTCAAAAGGCATTATGATGAACAGACTTATGACACAGAGCTGGGAAAATAGGCTACAGTATATTCAGTAATGCAGCACCCAACATTTCTCCCACAGATTCCAGTATATGTGAAAATTTCTCTCCCCCCCTTCCCCTGTTTCCCTGCCCCCCCTTTTAATTAAAAGGATAGTAATTCAATCCCTGGTTAGGTCATCTATGAACTTATAATTATAAATTTATCCCAGGAACTTAAGAGTTTCAGTCAGATGCAAATAGGTGACCTTTTAATAGCTACAAAATTAAAAAAAAAAAGACTTCGTACAAAATCTGCTTCAATCAGATTAGATGGAAAGTGGGTAAAGCTGATTACAATCCCACTAAAGACAGTATTTGGGCAGTATTTGTTCTCAAACAATAGTATTAATTCTTCTTTAACAAGCATTATCTGGAAAAAATCAATAATTAATGGGAACTCAGTATTAACTCAGTATTAACTCATGCTCCATGTGGCATAGGGAGAAGGAAAGATTGAAGCCCTGGGTGTTGCCTGACCCGAGGAAAGCAGAAGTCACCTGAGTTCCTCAAGTTTTGGGTTAGCTTTGAGCATGTTTGCCTGTTTAAAACATAACACTTTTTTTTTGAGGAATAATTCATGCACTATAAAATTCAACCCTGTAAAGTGTACACTGCAAGGTTTTCAATGACAGGATGTTAATAATATTCTGAGGTTTTCAGCAGACACTTGACTGATAAAATGGTAGGGGCTTTGTGGTGATCTTTAGCCGAGGACTGTGTGTCTATACAGGCATGTGTGGTACAGGATGATCTGTCAGGCACCACCTGGTGGGGATGCATTTTCCCAGACATAGCCCTCAGCTCCTGCCCAGTTTCCAGGAATGTTTTGTTTGGCCCCAAGTGTATTAAAACAAAACTTTGAGCTACAATGAAAAATAGATTGATTTTATATAAATATATGGATTTTTTCTTTTTTTAAAATATGAAATTTATTGTCAAATTGGTTTCCATACAACAACCAGTGCGCATCCCAAAAGCTGCTCTCCTCAATACCCATCACCTACCCTCCCCTCCCTCCCACCCCCCATCAACCCTCAGTTGGTTCTCAGTTTTTAAGAGTCTCTTATGCTTTGGCTCTCTCCCTCTCTAACCTCTTTTTTTTTTTCTTCTTCCCCTCCCCCATGGACTTCTGTTAAGTTTCTCAGGAGCCACATAAGAGTGAAAACATATGGTATCTGTCTTTCTCTGTATGTGTTATTTCACTTAGCATAACACTCTCCAGTTCCATCCACATTGCTACAAAAGGTCATATTTCATTCTTTCTCATTGCCACGTAGTAGTTTTTCTTTTTACAGAGACATCAGAAGAGCTACAGACTCCAGGCTCTCATTTACCCATGGTCATGACGAGCTGTTACCTGAGAAGTGTGTCCCCTTGGAAGAGGTGCTCTGTTTCCCCCCAGTCCCCACACTCCCTATCCATTCCCAACACTGTGTGTCTGTACATGTGCAGTTACCTAAGAGGAAAAGAGCATTTCATTGCAGTGTTGCCACTCTCAAGAGGGCTTAAATAAATAATAGTTGGGAAGGCCTCATGGTCATTTTCATACTCCTTTCACTTTGCTTATCACCTGCCTGGTTCCTATGCAATTGTTCTATCTATCTATGTATCATCTATGTTTTCAATTAAAAAACTGGCCTAAGTTTGTTTTTCATCAACTTTGCTTTAGTGACAATTTAAGAAACAAGTAATCAACTGCCATATATAGTGAAATTGGAATAGGAACTGAATAAATAGGCCTTTGGTGTGAGGTTTTATGTTACCCTGGCTGGGAACTGTATGTATTTTGCCTGTACTTTTGGTGTCATGTCCATGAAATTATTGACAAATGCAGTGTCTTTAAGCTTTCACCCTATGTTTTCTTCTAAGAATGTTATGGTTTTAGGTCTTCAATCCACTTTGAGGTAATTTTTTTAATATGGTATAAGGTAAGGATCCAACTTCATTGTTTTGCATGCAGATATCCAATTTTCCCAATACCATTTGTGGAAAAGTCTGTCTTTTCCTCACTGAATGACATTGGCACCCATCAAAAGTCATTTGAACATATATGTGATGGTTTGTTGCTGGGTTCTCTATTCTATACCACTGATGTATGTGTCTGTCTTCACGTGAGTACCATGTGGTTAGGTGACTATAGCTTGCAGTAAGTTTTGAAATTGGGAAGTGTGAGTCCTACAGTTTTGTTGTTTTTCAAGATTGTTTTGGCTATTCCAGGTCTTCTGATATTCCATATGAATTTTAGGATTCTGTTTCTGCCATAAACATTATTGGGATATTGATGGGGATTGCATGGAGTCTGTAAGATCCCTCTGGGTGGTATGAACATCTTAATAATATTAAGTCTTCCAGTCCACGAACAAGGATGTCTTTTCATTTATTGGTGTCTTCTTGAATTTCTCTCAGTAGTGTTTTGTAGTTTTCAATTTATAAGTTTTCACCACCTTGGTTAATTTTATCCCTAAGTATTTTATTGTTTTAGAAGCTATTGTAAATGGATTTTTTTCTTAGCTTCCTTTTCAGATGTTCATCTTTAGTATATAGAAACATAACATATTTTTGTGTGTGGATTTTGTATCCTGCTGTCTGTGTGTGTGTGTGTGTGTGTGTGTGTGTGTAATCTTAAGGGTTTTCTACATATAAGATCATGTCATCTGTGAACTGGCCCTCATTATTGAAAGATTATATCAGATGGGTAGAATGCTAGGATTCCAGTTATTTTTTTTAACAGGAGAAAATCAAATTTAATAGGTGTACATAAGGGGAACCCATAAAGGCATGGAAATTCCAAAGTTAGTCCGACAAAATGAATCCTGAACTAAGAAGAAGGGGGCAGGGGGCAGGGATTTCAGAGGAAAGGAATGCACTTCACAGGGTGATAAGAGGAGTATATGTTTGGCAGGTGGATGTTTACCCTATGATACAGATGGGTCACTCAGATGAAACTTATCTCCATTAATAACCCTTATTCTGGGAAAGAGCTTCAATCTAGATTCTTCTGTGAAAGTTATTTTCTCTCAGTTTTTGAAGGTATCAACCACTGTCTTCAGGTGTCCATTGTTGCTAGAGAAGTCTAACTGTGGCTTCTTTGCAGGTAACTCTGTTTTATCTCTACTTGCTTTTTAAGATCTTCTTTTTGTATTTTTGTTTTATCCTTCTTGGTAAATATTGCACTTTTGTATCTGCAGGATTCAAGTCTTTCCTTAATCCTGAAAAATACTTAGGAATCATTAGGACAAATAACTCCCTCTCTCTTATTCTCTCCTTCAGAGATTCTGATTAGACCCAAGTTAGGTTTTCTTCTTTCTTGTTATCTCTCTTTCATATTATCCATGTCATTTTCTTCCATTGCTGAAATCTGGGCATTTTCTTCAGCTTTGTCCTGTTCACTATTTCTGTTTTCAGCGAGGCAATGAAATTATTACTTTAGTGAATATGAAATATTCACTAAATAAATACTCACAATGAAATATTTTTCTCAGAAATTTCATTTTCAAACTATGTTAATTTAAAAAATTTCTTGATTGTTCAGTTTTGATAGTATTTTAAGCCTTGCTCATTTTTTAACATCACTGTTTATATCCTCAAACTTTTCACATGTAACAATTTTATAGACCATATTTGAGAATTCTAATACTTAAAGTCTTGGAGGGGGTATCTAAATCTGATGCTTACTTTCTGTCTTCATTTTGAGTCATTAGCTGAGTATGAACCGTGAGAACTCTTAGCAGAACATTGTGTTTTTTCTTTAGAGTTGATTAGCACTTTCTAGTGGCATTTCTATTGGTGCTTTCCATCTGGTACCCAGATGATTAGGTACCAGAGAGCACAACCAGCCTTGAAATGATTTAATTTAATTTTACTGCAATTATTTTGTTTTAATCTCTTGGGCTTGGCTAGGTTACTCTTACTGCTTGGGCAGTGTAAGATTACCAGATCCACATGTTCAATTATCAGGGGAGTCTAATTTTTTCTATCCAGATCAGGGCAGAGAGGAGGGCTTTTCAGGATACTTATGACACCATACCTCCAGAAGCAGAAATCAAGGTAGCTTTTCCAGAGTTTTACAATTTCTCCCTAATGTTGTACAGGTATACTCTCTGAATCTAATTTGAAAGTTTTTGTGGTTTTTTTTTGCGTTTATATCTTGTTGGTTTACATATTATTCATATCTTATTGGTTTACATATTACTTCTAATTCTTTGTTTACAAATTATTTAACTAACTTGCATAATGCAGACAAGTACAACTGGCATAGATAGCTTTGGTAACAACCCCTACAAGCACACTACTTGATTAGTAGGAATGGAAGTATGAAGTCATTTTTGAAAGTAACTATAAGCATTCAGTGTGCATTTGGATTACTGCAGAGGAAATAGAGGATGTCTTTTGGCTTACTAGAGATTATTTTAGAGACCCTAAATGTAGTTTAAAAACTTAGGGGTGCCTGGGTGGCTCAGTCAGTTGGGCATCCAACTTCAGCTCAGGTCATGATATCACAGCTTGTGAGTTTGAGCCCCACATCAGGCTCTGTGCTGACAGCCCGTAGCCCGGACCCCACTCAGATTCTGTGTCTCCCTCTCTCTCTTCCCCTCCCCTGCTCACACTCTGTCTCTTTCCTTCAAAAATAAATAAACACTAAAAAAATTTTTTTTTAACTTAAGACTACTGGTAGCTTATAAAGTACAATAATACCTTGGTCCAAGTAGCATTTCTGGTGCCCCATTGCTACCCACTTTGTCCATCTCAGATGTTATCTGTAGTCTCAGCGGACATGCTCATAAATTCCTACCTTGAGCACCTGCATCTATCTGCTTGAAGGTACAATTTGGCCATAGGAGTGTGCTTGGTGCATGCATGGAGCAGGCACAAAATTCCAGTGAGTTAGTGCCTCCAGGCGCAGCCCTCAGTCAGTAAGGGATGAGTAGTGATAATTCTGAGTATGTTCTACATAGTCTCTCAGAGATTTCCAGGAGGATTGAGCTCCAGCTGTCTACAGTGGCAACCTGATCATTAATTCATTCTGTATTGGCTTCCTTCCTTTCCCTGTCCCACTCTCCACTTTGTCTACCAGTGTTTCCTGGAATCATCTTTCAAATAAACTTCTTGTACTAATTGCCTGTTTTAGGATCTGCTTTGGGGAGAAACTGGGCTAAGATGTCCTACTACTTCTCACCCTCCCTTCCCACTGTACAGAGGCAACAAATTCCAATCCTTTTAGCTATTTCTAGAATTTATCTGCTTATTACTAAATAACATGTTTATCTAGCCATTTCTTGGTACAAGCATTTTAGAGATTATAGTGTATTAGGACTTTGCTATCTTCTCTGCTTTCTTCTTTTTCTCACATCCTCCTTATAATTTTTGTTAAACTGATTATGTTTGTATTATTAGAACTATGTAGTGTGTTATAATTACAGTTGATTTCTTTTTTTTTTTTAACATTTATTTATTTTTGAGACAGAGAGAGACAGAGCATGAACGGGGGAGGAGCAGAGAGAGAGGGAGACACAGAATTGGAAGCAGGCTCCAGGCTCTGAGCCATCAGCCCAGAGCCCAATGCGGGGCTCGAACTCACGGACTGTGAGACCGTGACCTGAGCTGAAGTCGGACGCTTAACCGACTGAGCCACCCAGGCGCCCCTACAGTTGATTTCTTGTAGAACTTCTTGTTTCCCTGGAGTTAATGATCGTCTCATTTAAAATTTGCTGTGTTGCTTCTCTAAAGAAGACATCCAGATGGCCAACAGGCACATGAAAAGATGTTCAGCGTCGCTCCTTATCAGGGAAATACAAATCAAAACCACACTCAGGTATCACCTCACGCCAGTCAGAGTGGCCAAAATGAACAAATCAGGAGACTATAGATGCTGGAGAGGATGTGGAGAAACGGGAACCCTATTGCACTGTTGGTGGGAATGCAAATTGGTGCAGCCGCTCTGGAAAGCAGTGTGGAGGTTCCTCAGAAAATTAAAAATAGACCTACTCTATGACCCAGCAATAGCACTGCTAGGAATTTACCCAAGGGATACAGGAGTACTGATGCATAGGGGCACTTGTACCCCAATGTTTAGAGCAGCACTCTCAACAATAGCCAAATTATGGAAAGAGCCTAAATGTCCATCAACTGATGAATGGATAAAGAAATTGTGGTTTATATACACAATGGAATACTACGTGGCAATGAGAAAAAATGAAATATGGCCTTTTGTAGCAACGTGGATGGAACTGGAGAGTGTGATGCTAAGTGAAATAAGCCATACAGAGAAAGACAGATACCATATGGTTTCACTCTTATGTGGATCCTGAGAAACTTAACAGGAACCCATGGGGGAGGGGAAGGAAAAAAAAAAAAAAAGGACGTTAGAGTGGGAGAGAGCCAAAGCATAAGAGACTGTTAAAAACTGAGAACAAACTGAGGGTTGATGGGGGGTGGGAGGGAGGGGAGGGTGGGTGAGGGGTATTGAGGAGGGCACCTTTTGGGATGAGCACTGGGTGTTGTATGGAAACCAATTTGTCAATAAATTTCATATATATAAAATAAAATAAAATAAAATAAAATTTGCTGTGTTGTATGGAAAGAGACCAAATGTCTTTTGACGGATGAATGGATAAAGAAGATGTGGTTTATATATACAATGGAGTATTCCTCGGCAATCAAAAAGAATGAAATCTTGCCATTTTAAACTATATGGATGGAACTAGAGGGTACTATACTAAGTGAAATTAGTCAGTCAGAGAAAGACAAATATCCTATGACTTCACTCGTAAGAGGACTTTAAGATACAAAACAGATGAAGATAAAGGAAGGGAAGCAAAAATAATATAAAAAGAGGGAGGGGAACAAAACATAGAAGACTCTTTAATATAGAGAACAAACAGAGGGTTGCCGGAGGGGTTGTGGGAGGGGGAGGATGGGCTAAGTGGGTAAGGGGCATTAAGGAATCTACTCCTGAAATCATTGTTGCACCATATGCTAACTTGGATGTAAATTAAACAATAAATAAGTTTAAAAAATTTGCTTTGTTTTCTGAGAATACCACTAATTCTTTCCCCACCCTCTGACAGCCTGCTATCACAACATTTTTTTTATGCTGCCAAGTATGTCAGATAACATTACTGATCTACTGATCTATTTTCCCTACAAACATATCTCCTGGAGCCCTCCAATCTCCTCTTCAGCCAGGGAGTTGCACAGATATCATCTTGGAATTTCTTCAAACTCCCAGGAGTTTCTTTGGGTTTTCCCTTATGTGACCTTTTTTCCTGGATCCCATATTTTCCTCTTTCTCGGTTTCTGGCCTTCATTTTAGTGGAGTGCTTTTTCCAGTGGCTTCATCTGGGAAGATGAGTCAAAATTGCTGCATCCACATGACTCCTGAAACAGAATGCTACAGGCACCAGTGACAGTCACAGCAAAGTTTATTGCAATGAGAGGCAAGGCCAACCGATCTATCGGGACCAACACTCTTGACCAGAGTGTGGTCCTGAACAGCCGGGATACAGAGTTTTTATAGCCGACCACATCCTCTTATCATCACCTGGGAACAAAACAAAGAAATAGTTCCCAGATGGGGGTGGAAACAGTTCAGACATGCCCTTGCCCCAATCCAATCAAACACGAATCCAGTTGATTTTCCTTGAACTTTTGTTCCCTTGATTGATAGGTCAAGGCTGTTATCTCTTAATCTAAAGTGTTAAAACAAAGCTGTTATTTCTTAAAGCTACAGGTTAGCCCTACACTACAATTTAACCCTTACAAAAATAATATTTCAAGTCTTATAGATCTGAAAAAAGCCTAATTTTCACATTAGAGATCACTTCCCAATTGATTGACAGTTTAGTTGTGGATAAAGTTCTAGGTTGGAAGCAATTTTCCTTCAGAATTGTGAAAGCAAGTCCCCCTTGGCTTCCATCATTGTGTTGGGGAATCTTTTCCAGTTTCTCACCCTAGGTGTTTGAATTGTTTTTTCCTCTCTAAGGACTTCTGGGATCTTTTATTTGTCCCTAGTACCCTGTAATCTCTTCGTGATGTGCCTCAATGTTGGGCCCTCCATCATTTCTATTTCTGGGTGTCTGGTAGGCCTTTTGATCAAGAGAAAAATTCTGTTCTGGGACATTTTCTTGTGTGCTTTGTTTGGTGATTCTCTCCATTTCCCCCCCTTGACTCCCTTTGTAGAACTCTGGTCAGCCAAGTGTTGTATCCCTGAAGTGATTCCATAATTTTCCTTAAAATTTTTTAATGTTTATTTGTTTTTGAGAGACAGAGGAGAGACAGAGTTAGTAGGGGAGGTTGCAGAGACAGAGAGGGAGACAGAATCTGAAGCAGGCTCCAGGATCTGAGCTATCAGCACAGAACCCGACGTGGGGCTCAAATTCATGAGCTGTGAGATCATGACCTGAGCCAAAGTCAGATGCTTAACTGACTGAGCCACCCAGGCACCCCTGATTCCCTAATTTTCTTACATTTTCTCATATTGTTCACCTTCTTGCCTTTCTCCACTTGCCTTCTGGGGGATGTCTTCAACTTTATCTTAAACTCCTGCTACTGAACTATTTTTGTTTTGTCTATCACATTTTTTAATTTTCAGGAAATCATTCTTAATTTCCAACTGTTCCTTTAAAAAAAAAGTATGTTCTAGTTTCATAGATAAAAATATCATCTCTTTGAAGATGTTAGTTATAATTCTTTTAATGTTTTCTGTTCCACACTTTATTTCCATTGGGTTTCTCTAGCTCTTGGTTATTTGTTTTCATCTCTGTGTCCAATATTAAGGGCTTTCCTCAGCTAGCCCCTCACATTTAAGAATGATTAACCCCAAAGCAGATGGAAGTTTTGTACATAGGTGTGGTGGAGTGTGTGGATGTGTGAGAGTATGTGTGTGTGTGAGTGTGGGTGTACATATGTGTGAGTGTGAATGTGTGAGAATGAGAAGAGAGTGTATGTCATTGTGTTTGTGTTAGTGTGTGGTGGGGGCGCTTGTTGACTGCTGGCTTTCCCTGTAGGTAATTAGGCACCAACCTAGTGTCCTGGCCAGGGGGGGTCTCACAATTTCTTCTCAAAGTTGCCACTTTCTGTCTTGTGCCAAGCCTTTCCCTCCACTGTGATCAATGTCGCCACCTCTGGAGCCTTTCTGTGTTAATTTCTCTAGAGAAAAAGCCCTGGCTTCTGAAGTGCAGGGAGAGGAGTGGTCCTGTGGTGAAAAGGGATGGCTCTGTGGGAGTCTCTTTCTTCATACAGATTGCTCCCACTTTTAGCCCCAGACCTTGTCCTGCCTGCAGTGGTACGTGGGTTTTCAATACCGGAGGCTTCCTGGGTCTCTGTGGCACGTGATAGCCCACATTTCATAGGTGTTCCTGCACCAGCCCTCAGGCCTTTCTTGCTCTGCCCCGAGCACCAGTCCTCTGTTTACTGTCTCTGTTTGAAGTTTTGTTGACCTTTCCTGTCTACTGTTATCTCCTATTCCATTTGCCATTGTAGGTTTATACATCTTCCCCCTTTACTTTCATTTGGCAGAATTTGGGAAAGTAATGAGGACAAAATCTGCTGCTCAATTTATCACTGTTTACCAAGTGTCAGACTCCTGTGTTAATGGTCATATCATAACCAGTCAAATGAACTTATAATTATTTATTATCTGCCTTAAAGGGATATTTTAAGCTCTTCTCAGTTTTTTGCTATTTAACAAATACTTCAATGGACATCCATGTAAATTGAGCCCTTTATTTCTGTTAAATTTTTTTTCATTAAAAAATTGAGATACAATTGACATTTAACATTGTAGGTGTTTGAGATGTACAGTGTGTTGGTGAGATACATGTATGTATTGCAATATGATTACTAACTATAGTGGTGTTAACTAATACCTTTATCATGCCACATAGTTGTCATTTCTTTTTTGTTTTGAGAATAGTTAAGGTCTAGCCTCTTAGCAACTTTGAGTTTATAGCACAGCATTATTTACTATAATTACTATGTTGTGCATTAAGTCTTCAGAACTAATTTATCTACTAGTTGTAAGTTTGTACCCTTAAATATTTCCCCAGTTCCCCCAGCCCCAGGTTACTACCATTCTACTCTTTTTACAAGTTCAGTTTTTTCAGATTGAACATATGAGATTGTATGTATTTGTCTTTCTCTGTTTCACTTTCCTCACTTAGCATAAAGCCCACCCCACAGTTGTATCCATGTTATCACAAATGGCAGGATTTTTTTCTTTCTCATAACTGAAAAAATTCCATGTATATATACTCCACGCCTTGTTTATCCATTTATCCACTGAATGACATTTAGATTGTTTTCATATCTTGGCTATTGTGAATAATGCTGCAATGAACATGGGAGTGCAGGTATCTCTTTGAGACCCTGACTTCAATTCCTTTGGGTATATACCCAGGAGTGGGATTGCTGGATCATATGATAGTTCACTTTTTAGTTTTCTGAGGAACTGCCTTATTATTTTCCATAACAGTTGCACCAATTTACATCCCTACCTACAGTGTATAAGGGTTCCCTTTTCTCTACATCCTCACCAACATTTGTTATCTCTTGTCTTTTTTGACAAAAGCTATCCTAACAGGTATGATGTGATATCTTATTGTGGTTTTGATTTCCCTGACAACAAATGATGTTGAGCATGTTTTCCTTTGTTAAATGATCTCCTTAGGATAAATTCCTGGGAGGGCACTGGTGACCATCCTCATGAACTTTTGTACCTATTGTTTTCTCACCTGTATCCACTCCCACCTGAGGATGTGTCCACATTGGCTTTTATTTTCAGTTGGCAGCAATGGTGCTATTTGTCCCAAAGTGTCCTCTGTGTTCATTTGGGAACAAGGAGGAGCACATGGGCTCACCTCTGGAGAAGGCCCACAACTTACAGGAAAATGTAGGTTTTTTTGACAAGTGGTGGCACTGGCTTTAAGAAGAAAAGAACAAGCTGTGGATGAAGGGGGAATGAGGGAGCCTCACAGAGGAGGAGGTGCCTCTGCAGTTTCATTTAATCACTGGACATTAACAGAGGACATCTGTCACTGCCCTCAACAGGGAGGGCAGGCTTGCAGCCTTGGTATGGCAATATGTTCTGGGCCTCATAATCACTTGAAAAATACCACTTTTGCAGAGGGTTCTTCCAACGTTTGTTGTAAATCCTTCTATTTTATTACAGAAATCCGAGGCAAATCCTTCATCAAGGGGGGCTTTCTATTAACATGCAGCTGTTAAGTGAAAAATAAACAAGAAGAAAACTATGCCACACCCCGAATAATCACACTGACCCTGTGAACACAGCACAGTTAGGCAGAGGAAAGCCTTTAGAGCTTTGAGCAGTGCTCTTTTGAAAGGCAGAGCAGGAATCCCAGCCCAGACTTTGTCATAGATTACCAAAGGAGCTTGGAAGACCTCTTCTGTGGGTGGGGAATGTGGCCCTAGGTCCAGACTTTCCTGCCTCCTCTCTTTTCCTTTCCATCTCTTGCTTCCTCCTTTTCTCCCAAAAGGGAGACCACTTTTGTTGTTGTTGTTACTGTTACTAGTCATTGTGAGCATGACATTTATTCTTCTTTATTTTTTATTTTGATTTGAGTATAGTTGATACACACTGTTACATTAGTAACAATTGACTTAGCAATTGACTAGTTTATACATTATGATATGTTCACCACAAGTGCAGTGTCTGTCCTATTACATTGTTGTTACAATATCATTATATGTATTCCTTACACTCTGCTTTTTATTCCTATGACTTACTCATTCCATTACTGAAGGCCTATATCTGCCTCCCACAAGGGAGATTTTAATTGTACTCATCCCTCGGTCAGTACTTGGGACACCATGGAATGACCCGACCCTTAGCTCATTCTCTCACCTGTGAGATGCTGCACATTAGGAAGCCTAGAGAATATTTTAAATGCAGGAAGGGATCCTTTGTCATGCTTCCCTTCTTGCTTTTCTGAAATCTTCCCTTGGTTAACATGTTATAAACAGAGATCTTTTGTTCTTGCAATAATAACTATTTTTCCATGGAAGTTCATCTTCCTTTTAAAGGGCAGGTTTATTAAGGTAAAATGGAAAGGCAGTGGGATTCATCCTGTTTGATGCACAGTTCTATGAGTTACACTCATGTACCCACCACTGGGAGGCCCATTCTTCTGTAACCACTTGGCTTAGGTGGGTTTCCTGGAATCAGTGTCTGAGATGGAATTTGTGCCTGTGATTTGTTGAGGGAGGGCTCTCAGGGAGTGAGGAGGTGGGATGGGCCAGGAGAAGGAGCTGAGCAAGGACATGGAGCAGCAATTGTACCACAGTGAATCCCATCATGAAGCTGGGGCTATACCTGAGGACTTGCTCAGTCAGTCAGTGTCTGCCACTGAGGGGAAGTTGAGTCCTCAGGCACTTGAGGGCATGGCAGTTCTGTCAGCCTTAGGAAGATCCCCAGGGAAGGATGTCCAGTGAGCCCATAATCAACAACTCCCACAGCAACAGGGGATTGGTGGCACTGGCCCAGCAAAAGCATTTGGGTGGGCACTGACCTTCCAACTACACTTCCTTAGAAGCAGAATATTTAACATTCACAAAAACCATCCTGGGAAATACCAGTGTCCTAGAAGCATGCCAGTTCTGCATCCCCTGACTTCTCAGTTATGGGGAAAAGCTTGTGGGTGGTGAGGCCTGTGTCTCTGCTCTGTGTGTGTATGTGTGTGTGTGTGTGTGTGTATAATATTTATATGTTATATATAAATATATATGTGTATATAAATATATATTATTTATTTATTTATTTTGAGAGAGAAAGAGAGAGAGAGAGAGAGTGCACAAGTAGGGGAGGGGCAGAGAGAAGGGGAGACAGAATCCCAAGCAGGCTCCATGCTGTCAGCACAGAGCCTGATGCAGGACTCAAAGTCACAAACCAGGAGATCACGACCTGAGCCAAGATCAAGAGTCTGACGCTTAACCGACCACACCATCCAGGCACCTCACTGCTGCATATTTTAATGTCAAGGCAAAAGAGGTGAAAATTTTCACCTTTACTTCTGACTGATAAATATTCTATTTGCATGTAAAAATATGTTGGAAATAAGTTCTGAATTTATATTTTTGAAAAACATTCATCTAAATTTGTAGGAAAAATATCGTCATTGACTTTTGTTAAAAAAAAAAAAACTTTTGGGTACTGGAAATCCCTGAAATAGAAGATAAAAATAAAAATATATTTTACGTTGGCACAAATCTCCTGCTGTCACTCATGAGACATTTCTCTTCTCTTTCACTGGTTGGGGAGTGCGTTGTGGAATACTCTGTAAATAACGCACTTAGAAGCAGTCATTCATGCCCCTGCTGTAAGCCTGGATTATGATGCTCTCCTACCAGCAGAACATATACTGCACACATGTGCAGGATAAACATCTTCCTACAACATAATCTAGGAATCAATTCCCTGAATTTGAGAAAACCGGCTTCATTTGAGTAGGATTAATTCCTCCCTCTCAGATGTGGAGAGGCTGTGCTAATTCTGTCAGAATCATTAGTGTGAAGTCAACTCCTCTGTGTGTATTATACATATATCTGTCTCTCTGTCAGGCATTTTATTTTTAAGCACTTTAAGATAACATATAAAATGGAAATTGATTGAATGTATTAGTTTTTGCTTAGCATTGCTGGAACATTTCTAAAATGCACATTTTTGAATCTTACCTCAATTTCATGGTTTTGTTCCTTAAACAAGTTATCTCTAACAGATCCTAGGAGATGGTACTAATCAAGGTGCCTGTAAAGCAAAAGAGTAGTAGGTATAATTGACAGTCATTTGATAGATCTAAATAAAACCTTTTGGGTTATGCTTTTTTGAAAAGGAAAAAGTGAAAGGCTCCAATGGCTGGATAAGAAATAATTTTGGCAGTTTTCTTATTCTTTGTTTTAACAAATCGAAAGACTACCTGATTAAGTTGTTAGTTAATAGATAATTGAAAAATGGGACTTTGGGTGTGGGATAAGAAAGGGTTCAAATAATTGAGTGAGGTTGCTCTGAAGAAACTGCTTCGAGCTCCATCCTCTTCTTTACATAAACAGGCAATCCAATGCTCTGCAATACTCTGTACATAAAAAATGAGAATTAAGACAAAATGGATGATGTAAGCTGTCCCAGGTTAGCAACAAGGAGTATTCACCCATGCATACATGAAGTAATTGACAAAAGTTCTATTTTAATAAAAGATACATTTCCAATAAAACTGAAGTTTCTGTATTCAATGGTTATTTAAAACTGAAGTATGTTTATTGTGTACTGTTCAATTGTGCATTAATAATAATTATTATAATTCAACTCAGGTGACTTTTTTTTAGTTTTTATTTAAATTCCAGTTAGCTAACATACAGTGTAATATGTATTTCAGGTGTACAATACAGTGATTCCACAATTCCATTCAACAGTTGGTGCTCATCACAAGTGAACTCCTTAATCCCCATCACCTATTTCCCCCCTTACCTCCCATCTGGTAACCATCAGTTTGTTCTCTATAGTTAAGAGTCTGTTTCTTGTTTTTTTTTGTCTTTTTTCCCTTTGCTTGTTTGTTTTGTTTCTTAAATTCCACATATGAATGAAATCATATAGTATTTGTCTTTCTCTGACTGACTTAATCTTGCTTAGCACAATACTCTCTAGCTCCATCCATGTTATTGCAAATGGCAAGATTCCATTTTTAATGGTTGAGTAATATTCCATTTTACACATATACCACATCTTCTTTATTCACCAGTTGACAGACACGGGCTGCTTCCATGTCTTGACTATTGTAAATAATCCTGCTGTAAACATAGGGATGCACGAATCCCTTTGAATTAGTGTTCTTGTATCTTGAGTAAATACCCAGTATTTTGATTACTGCACCATACAGTAGTTTTATTTTTAACTTTTTGACGAACCTCCATACTAGTTTCCACAGTGGCTGCACCAGTTTGCATTCCCATCAACACTCTAAAGGGGTTCCCCTTTTTTTACATCCTTACCAACATCTGTTGTTTCCTATGTTGTTGATTTTAGCCATCCTGACAAATGTGAGGTGATATCTCATTGTGGTTCTGATTTGAATTTCCCTATGGTAAGCAATGGTGAGCATCTTTTCACGTGTCTTTTGGCCATCTATATGTCTTCTTTGGAGAAATGTCTGCTCATGTTTTCTTCTGCCCATTTTTAATTGGATTATTTGCAAATATCTTTTCCCATTCCAGAGGTAGCCATTTAGTTTTGTTGATCATATCCTTTGCTGTGCCGAAGTTTTTATTTTGATGTGGTCTCAATAGTTTATTTTTGCTTTTGTTTCCTTTGCCTCAGGAGACATATCTAGAAAGTAGTTGCTATGGCCTATGTCAAAGAGGTTACTGTCTGTGTTCTCATTTAGGAGTTTTATGGTTTTGGGTCTCACAGTTAGGGCTTTAATACATATTGAACTTATGTTTGTGTATGATGTAAGAAAATGGTCCAGTTTCATTCTTTTGCATGTAGCTGTCCAGTTTTCCCAACACCATTTGTTGAAGAGACTGTCTTTTTCCCATTGGATATTCTTTCCTGCTTTGTTTAAGATTAATTGACCATATAGTTGTGGGCTTATTTCTGGGTTTTCTATTCTGTTCTACTGAGTTATGTGTCTGTTTTTGTGCCAGTACCATACTGTTTTGATTACTACAGCTTTGTAATATAGCTTGAAGTGAGGAATTGTGATGCCCCCAGTTTTGCTTTTCTTTTTCAAGGTTGCTTTGCAAACTTTTAAGGTCTTCTGTGGTTCCATACAAAATTTAGGATTATTTGTTCTAGTTCTTTGAAAAAATGCTATTGGTATTTTGATAGGGATTGCATTAAAAGTGTAGTTGTTTTGGGTAGTACGGACATTGTAATATTTGTTCTTCCAATCCATGAGCATGGAATGTCTTTCCATTTCTTTGAGTCATCTTCAATTTCTTTCATCAGTGTTTTATAGTTTTCAGAGTACATATATTTCGTCTTGTTGGCCAGGTTTATTCCTAAATATCTTATGGGTTTTGGTGTAATTACAAATGGGATTGATTCTTTAATTTCTCTTTCTGCTGCTTCATTATTGGTGTATAGAAATTAAACTGATTTCTGTACATTGATTTTTCATCCTGTGACTTTCCTGAATTCATTTGTCATTTCTAGCAGTTTTTTGGTGGAATCTTTTGGTTTTCTACATCCAGCATCATGTCATCTGCAAATAGTGAAACTTTGACTTCTTCCTTGTCAAATTTGGATGCCTTTTATTTCTTTTTGTCTTATTTCTGAGGCTGGGACTTCCAGTGCCATCTTAAATAATGATGGTGAGAGTGGACATCCCTGTCTTGTTCTTGGGTGCAGAGGAAAAACTCTCAGGTTTTCCCCATTGAGGATGATATTAGCTGTGGGCTTTTTATATATGGACTTTAATATGTTGAAGTATGTTCCCTGTAAAACTACTTTGTTGAGGGTTTTTATCATGAATGGATGCTGTACTTGTCAGATGCTTTTTCTGCATCTATTGACAGGATCATATGGTTCTTATTCTTTCTTTTATTAATATGGTGTTATCACATTGATTGATTTGCAAGTATTGAACCACACTTTGAACCCAGGAATAAATCCCCCTTGATTCTGGAGAGCGATTTAAATTTTTTTTAAATGTTTATTTATTTGTGAGAGAGAAAGAGACAGACTGTGAGTTGGGGAGGGTCAGAGAGAGAGGGAGACACAGAATCTGAAGCAGGATCCAGGCTCTGAACTGTCAGCACAGAGCCTGACACAGGGCTTGAACCCACGAACTGTGAGATCATGACCTGAGCTGAAGTTGGATGCTTAACTGACTGAGCCACCCAGGTGCTCAGAATGATTTTTTTTTAAATGAATTGTTGGATTAAGTTTGTTAGTATTTTATTGAGAATTTTTGCATCTATGTTCATCCAAGGATATTGGCCTGTAGCTTTCTGTTTAAATGGAGTCTTTATCTGTTTTGGTATAAGGGTAATTCTGGCCTCATGGAATGAATTTGCAAGTTTTCCTTCATATTCTGTTTTTTGGAATAGTTGGAAAGACTAGATAGTAATTTCTCTTTAACTGTTTTGTAGAATTTCCCCGTGAAGCCAACTATCCCTAGGCTTTTGTTTTTTGGGAGATTTTTTTTTTTATTACTGATTCAGTTTCTTTGTTCATTATTCATCTTTTCAAGTTTTCTATTTTTTCTTGTTTCAGTTTTGGTAATTTATATATTTCTAGGAATTTATCCATTTCTTCTAAGTTGTCCTTATTGGCCTATAGCTTTTCACAATATTCTAATTGTTTGTATTTCTGTGGTGTTGGCTGTTATTTCTCCTCTCTCATTTGTGATTTTATTTATTTGGGTTCTTTCTCTTTTGTTTTTGATAACTCTGGCTAGAGGTTTATCAATCTTATTAATTTTTTCAAAGAGCCAGATCCTGGTTTTATTGATTTGTTCTATTGTATTTTTAGTATCTGTATCATTTATTTATTCTCTAATCTTTATTATTTCCTTCCTTCTGCTGATCTGAGGTTTTGTCTGTTGTCGTTCTTTATCTTTTAGGTGCAAGGTTAGGTTGTTTATTTGAGATTTTTCTTGCTTCCTGGGGTAGGCCTGTATTGCTATATACTTCCCTCTTAGAATCTCTTTTGCTGCATTCCAGAGGTTTTGGACCATTGTATTTTCATTTTCGTTTCTCTCCATGTAATTTTTAATTTTTTCTTTGATTTCCTGGTTGACCTATTCATTGTTTAGTAGCATATTATTTAACATCCATGTATTTGTGCTCTTTCCAGATTTTTTCTTGTGGTCGACTTTTAGTTTCATAGTGTTGTGGTCAGAAAAGATGCATGGTATGACTTCAATCTTCTTGAATTTGTTGAGACTGGTTTTATGAGTTAATATGTAATCAATTTCCATCTGAATTTGAAAAGAATGTGTATTCTGCTGTTTTATGATGGAATGTCCTGAATACATATCTGTTAAGTCCACCTGTTCCAGTGTGTCATTCAATGCCATTGTTTCCTTGTTTTATTTTCTATTTAGATGATCTGTCCATTGATATAAATGGGGTGTTAAAGTCCCCTAGTATTATTGTATTAGTATCAGTTAGTTCCTTTATGTTTGTTATTAACTGTTTTATGTATTTGGGTGTTCAATGTTGGGTGCATAAATATTTATAATTATTAGATCTTCTTGTTGGATTGTCCCATTTATTACTATATAGTGTCCTTCTTTGTCTCTTGTTACAGTCTTTGTTTGAAAATCTATTTTTTCCAAAATAAGTATTGCTATTCCAGCTTTCTTTTGACATCCATTTGCATGATAGGTGTTTCTCCATCCCCTCACTTTCAATCTGCAGGTGTCTTTAGGACTAAAATGAGTCTCTTTTTATAGGCAACATATAGATGAATCTTCTTTTTTATCCACTCTGGCACCCTATGTCTTTTGATTGATTTAGATATGTATTTTTGCCATTTTATTACTTGTTCTGTGATTGTTCTTATGATTTTCTGTGATCCTTTCTTGTCTTTTTCTCTTTCATAGTTTGCTGATTTCCTTTACTGATATATTTACATTTATTTCTCTTTGTTCTTTACATGTTTATTAGTGGCATTTGATATGTGGTTATCGTTAGGTTTGCATATAACATCTTCTGAATATAGCAGTGTATATTAAGTTGATGGTCATTTAAGTTTGAATGCATTTTTTCTCCTCTCCTTCTCATTTTTATGTATATGTTATTATATTTTATATCCTTTTTTATTGAGTTCCTTCATTTTTTATAGAAGTATTCATTTTCACTGCTTTGTGTATCCTACCCTTTTACTGTCACTTTTGGTCTCTCCTTTAAACTCAAAGAGTTACCTTTAATATTTCTTGTAGGGCTGCTTTAGTGGTCACAAACTCCTTTAGTTTTTGTTTCTCAGGAAACTCTTTATCTCTTCTCCTATGCTGAGTGATATCCTTGCTGGATAGAGTTTTTTTTGGCTACAGATTTTTCTCACTCAATTCTTTGAATATATCATCCCTCTCCCTTCTAGCTTGCAAAGTTTTGTGGGAAAATCTCCTGCTAACCTCGTGGTCTTCTCTTTTAAGTGAATGACTTCTTGCTGATTTTAAGCTTTTTTTCTTTATTGCTATATTTTGCAAGTTTAATTATAATATAACTTGCTGCTGGTCTCCTTTTTTTATTATATATTTTTTATTTATTTATTTTTTCAATATATGAAATTTATTGTCAAATTAGTTTCCATACAACACCCAGTGATCATCCCAAAAGGTGCCCTCCTCAACACCCATTACCCACCCTCCCCTCCCTCCCACCCCCATCAACCCTCAGTTGGTTCTCAGTTTTTAAGAGTCTCTTATGCTTTGGCTCTCTCCCACTCTAACTTCTTTTTTTTTCCTTCCCCTCCCCCATGGGTTTCTGTTAAGTTTCTCAGAATCCACATAAAAGTGAAAACATATGGTATCTTTCTCTGTATGGCTTATTTCACTTAGCAGAACACTCTCCAGTTCCATCCACGTTGCTACAAAGGGCCATATTTCATTCTTTCTCATTGCCACGTAGTACTCCATTGTGTATATAAACCACAATTTCTTTATCCATTAATCACTTGATGGATATTTAGGCTCTTTCCATAATTTGGCTATCGTTGAGCGTGCTGCTCTAAACATTGGGGTACAAGTGCCCCTATGCATCAGTACTCCTGTATCCCTTGGGTAAATTCCTAGCAGTGCTATTGCTGGGTCATAGGGTAGGTCTGTTTTTAATTTTTTGAGGAAACTCCACACTGTTTTCCAGAGTGGCTGCACCAGTTTGCATTACCACCAACAGTGCAAGAGGGTTCCCGTTTCTCCACATCCTCTCCAGCATCTATAGTCTCCTGATTTGTTCATTTTAGCCACTCTGACTGGCATGAGGTGATACCTGAGTGTGGTTTTGATTTGTATTTCCCTGATGAGGAGCGACGTTGAGCATCTTTTCATGTGCTTGTTGGCCATCTGGATGTCTTCTTTAGAGAAGTGTCTATTCATGTTTTCTGCCCATCTCTTCGCTGGATTATTCGTTTGTCGGGTGTGGAGTTTGGTGAGCTCTTTATAGATTTTGGATACTAGCCTTTTGATGTGTCATTTGCAAATATCTTTTCCCATTCCGTTGGTTGCCTTTTAGTTTTGTTGGTTGTTTCCTTTGCTGTGCAGAAGCTTTTTATCTTCATAAGGTCCCAGTAGTTCATTTTTGCTTTTAATTCCCTTGCCTTTGGGGATGTGTCGAGTAAGAGATTGCTACGGCTGAGGTCAGAGAGGTCTTTTCCTGCTTTCTCTTCTAAGGTTTTGATGGTTTCCTGTCTCACATTCAGGTCCTTTATCCATTTTGAGTTTATTTTTGTGAATGGTGTGAGAAAGTGGTCTAGTTTCAATCTTCTGCATGTTGCTGTCCAGTTCTCCCAGCACCATTTGTTAAAGAGACTGTCTTTTTTCCATTGGATGTTCTTTCCTGGTTTGTCAAAGATGAGTTGGCCATACATTTGTGGGTCTAGTTCTGGGGTTTCTATTCTATTCCATTGGTCTATGTGTCTGTTTTTGTGCCAATACCATGCTGTCTTGATGATTACAGCTTCGTAGTAGATGCAAAAGTCTGGGATTGTGATGCCTCCTGCTTTGATCTTCTTCAAAATTACTTTGGCTATTCTGGGTCTTTTGTGGTTCCATATGAATTTAGGATTGCTTGTTCTAGTTTTGAGAAGAATGCTGGTGCAATTTTGATTGGGATTGCATTGAATGTGTAGATAGCTTTGGGTAGTATTGACATTTTGACAATATTTACTCTTCCAGTCCATGAGCACGGAATGTTTTTTCCATTTCTTTATATCTTCTTCAATTTCCTTCATAAGCTTTCTATAGTTTCAGCATACAGATCTTTTACATCTTTGGTTAGATTTATTCCTAGGTATTTTATGCTTCTTGGTGCAATTGTGAATGGGATCAGTTTCTTTATTTGTCTTTCTGTTGCTTCATTATTAGTGTATAAGAATGCGACTGATTTCCATACATTGACTTTGTATCCTGCAACTTTGCTGAATTCATGTATCAGTTCTAGCAGACTTTTGGTGGAGTCTATCGGGTTTCCATGTATAATATCATGTCATCTGCAAAAAGTGAAAGCTTGACTTCATCTTTGCCAATTTTGATGCCTTTGATTTCCTTTTGTTGTCTGATTGCTGACGCTAGAACTTCCAACACTATGTTAAACAACAGCGGTGAGAGTGGACATCCCTGTCGTGTTCCTGATCTCAGGGAGAAAGTTCTCAGTTTTTCCCCATTGTGGATGATGTTAGCTGTGGGCTTTTCATAAATGGCTTTTATGATCTTTAAGTATGTTCCTTCTATCCCGACTTTCTGAAGGGTTTTTATTAAGAAAGTTGCTGAATTTTGTCAAAGGCCTTTTCTGCATGAATTGACAGGATCATATGGTTCTTATCTTTTCTTTTAGTAATGTGATGTATCACGTTGATTGATTTGCAAATGTTGAACCAGCCCTGCATCCCAGGAATGAATCCCACTTGATCATGGTGAATAATTCTTTTTATATGCTGTTGAATTCGATTTGCTAGTATCTTATTGAGAATTTTGGCATCCATATTCATCAGGGATATTGGCCTGTAGTTCTCTTTTTTTACTGGGTCTCTGTCTGGTTTAGGAATCAAAATAATGCTGGCTTCATAGAATGAGTCTGGAAGTTTTCCTTCCCTTTCTATTTCTTGGAATAGCTTGAGAAGGATAGGTATTATCTCTGCTTTAAACGTCTGGTAGAACTTCCCTGGGAAGCCATCTGGTCCTGGACTCTTATTTGTTGGGAGATTTTTGATAACTGATTCAATTCCTTTGCTGGTTATGGGTCTGTTCAAGCCTTCTATTTCCTCCTGATTGAGTTTTGGAAGTGTGTGGGTGTTTAGGAATTTGTCCATTTCTTCCAGGTTGTCCAGTTTGTTGGCATATAATTTTTCATAGTATTCCCTGATAATTGCTTGTATTTCTGAGGGATTGGTTGTAATAATTCCATTTTCATTCATGATTTTATCTATTTGGGTCATCTCCGTTTTCTTTTTGAGAAGCCTGGCTAGAGGTTTCTCAATTTTGTTTATTTTTTCAAAAAACCAACTCTTGGTTTCATTGATCTGCTCTACAGTTTTTTTAGACTCTATATTGTTTATTTCTGCTCTGATCTTTATTATTTCTCTTCTTCTGTTGGGTTTAGGCTGTCTTTGCTGTTCTGCATCTATTACCTTTAGGTGTGCTGTTAGATTTTCTATTTGGGATTTTTCTTGTTTCTTGAGATAGGCCTGGATTGCAATGCATTTTCCTCTCAGGACTGCCTTTGCTGCATCCCAAAGAGTTTGGATTGTTGTATTTTCATTTTCGTGTGTTTCCATATATTTTTTAATTTCTTCTCTAATTGTCTGGTTGACCCACTCATTCTTTAGTAGGGTGTTCTTTAACCTCCATGCTTTTGGAGGTTTTCCAGACTTTTTCCTGTGGTTGATTTCAAGCTTGATAGCATTGTGGTCTGAAAGTATGCATGGTATAATTTCAATTCTTCTATACTTATGAAGGGCGGTTTTGTGACCCAATATGTGATCTATCTTGGAGAAGGTTCCATGTGCACTCGAGAAGAAAGTATATTCTGTTGCTTTGGGATGCAGAGTCCTAACTGTACCTCTCAAGTCCATCTGATCCAATGTATCATTCAGGGTCCTTGTTTCTTTATTGACCATGTGTCTAGATGATGTATCCATTTCTGTAAATGGAGTGTTAAAGTCCCCTGCATTTGCCACATTCTTATCAATAAGGTTGCTTATGTTTTTGATTAATTGTTTTATATATTTGGGGGCTCCCGTATTTGGTACATAGACATTTATAGTTGTTAGTTCTTCCTGATGGATAGACCCTGTAATGATTATATAATGCCCTTCTTCATCTCTTGTTACAGCCTTTAGTTTGAAGTCTGGTTTGTCTGATATAAGTATGGCTACTCCAGCTTTCTTTTGGCTTCCAGTAGCATGATAGATAGTTCTCCATCCCCTCACTCTAAATCTGAAGGTGTTCTCAGGTCTAAAATGAGTCTCCTGTAGACAGCATACAGATGGGTCTTGTTTTTTTATCCATTCTGATACCCTACGTCTTTTGGTTGGCGCATTTAGTCCATTTACATTCGGTGTTATTATAGAAAGATATGGGTTTAGCATCCTTGTGATGTCTGTATGTTTTATGCTTGTAGCGATGTCTCTGGTACTTTGTCTCACAGAATCCCCTTTAGGATCTCTTGTAGGGCTGGTTTAGTGGTGACAAATTCCTTCAGTTTTTGTTTGTTTGGGAAGACCTTTATCTCTCCTTCTATTCTAAATGACAGACTTGCTGGGTAAAGGATTCTCAGCTGCATATTTTTTTTCTGTTCATCACATTGAAGATCTCCTGCCATTCCTTTCTGGCCTGCCAAGGTTCAGAAGAGAGATCAGTTACGAGTCTTATAGGTCTCCCTTTATATGTTAGGGCTCGTTTATCCCTTGCTGCTTTCAGAATTTTCTCTTTATCCTTCTATTTTGCCAGTTTCACTATGATATGTCATGCAGAAGATCGATTCAAGTTACATCTGAAGGGAGTTCTCTGTGCCTCTTGGATTTCAATGCCTTTTTCCTTCCCCAGTTCAGGGAAGTTCTCAGCTATTATTTCTTCAAGTACACCTTCAGCACCTTTCCCTCTCTCTTCCTCCTCTGGAATACCAATCTTGCGTAGATTATTTCTCTTTAGTGCATCACTTAGTTCTCTAATTTTCCCCTCATTCTCCTGGATTTTTTGATCTCTCTTTTTCTCAGCTTCCTCTTTTTCCATAATTTTATCTTCTAGTTCACCTATTCTCTCCTCTGCCTCTTCAATCCAAGCCGTGGTCATTTCCATTTTATTTTGCAGCTCGGTTATAGAATTTTTTAGCTCCTCCGGACTATTCCTTAGTCCCTTGATCTCTGTAGCAATAGATTCTCTGCTGTCCTCTATACTGTTTTCAAGCCCAGCGATTAATTTTATGACTATTATTCTAAATTCACTTTCTGTTATATTGTTTAAATCCTTTTTGATATGTTCATTAGCTGTTGTTATTTCCTGGAGATTCTTTTGAGGGAAATTCTTCCGTTTGGTCATTTTGGATAGTCTCTGGAGTGATGCGGACCTGCAGGGCACTTCCCCTGTGCTGACTTGAATAACTGAAGTTGATGGGTGGGGCCACAGTCAGACCTGATGTCTGCCCCCAGCCCACCGCTGGGGCCACAGTCAGACTGGTGTGTACCTTCTGTTCCCCTCTCCTAAGGACAGGATTCACTGTGGGGTGGTGTGGCCTGTCTGGGCTACTTGCACCCTGCAGGGCTACTTGCACACTGCCAGGCTTGTGGTGCTGGGGATCTGGCGTATTAGCTGGGGTGGATTGGCAAGGTGCATGAGGGCAGGAGGGGCAGGCTTAGCTAGCTTCTCCTTCGTGATCCGCTTCGGGAGGGGCCCTGTGGCAGCAGGAGGGAGTCAGACCCGCCGCAGGAGGGATGGATCCGCAGAAGCACAGCATTTGGTGTTTGCGCGGTGCAAGCAACTTCTCTGGCAGGAACTGGTTCCCTTTGGGATTTTGGCTGGGGGATGGGCGAGGGAGATGGCGCTGGCGAGTGCCTTTGTTCCCTGCCAAACTGAGCTCTGTCATCCAGGCTCAGCAACTCCCCCTCCCGTTGTCCTCCAGCCTTCCCACTCTCCGAGCAGAGCTGTTAACTTATAACCTTCCAGATGTCAAGTCCCGCTTGCTGTCGGAACACACTCCGTCCGGCCCCTCTTTTGCAAGCCAGACTCGGGGGCTCTGCTTGGCAGGCCGGCAGCCCCTCCGCCCCAGCTCCCTCCTGCCAGTCCGTGTAGCGTGCACTGCCTCTCTGCCCTTCCTATCCTCTTCCATGGGCCTCTTGTCTGCGCTTGGCTCTGGAGACTCCGTTCTGCTAGTCTTCTGGCGGTTTTCTGGTTTATTTAGGCAGGTGTAGGTGGAATCTAAGTGACCAGCAGGACTCATTGAGCCTAGCGTCCTCCTATGCCTCCATCTTCCCCTGGTTGAGTATCGCTGCTGGTCTCCTTTTGTTGATTTTGTTGGAAGTTCTCTGTGCCTCCTGGAGATCTGTTTCCTTTTCTAGATTAAGGAAATTTTCATCTTATTTCTTCAAAATAATTTTCTGCCTTCTTTTCTCCTTCCTCCTCCCCCTCTTCCCTCTCCCACTTCCTCCCCCTCCTCCTTCTCCTCCTCCTCCTCTTCTTCTGGGACTCCTGTAATATGAATATTATTATGTTTGATGTAGTCACCAAGTCCCTAAAACTATTCTCATTTTGTGTAATTCTTTTTTCTTTCTTTTTGTTCAGCTTTATTATTTTCCATTACTCTTTCTCCCAGGTCACTAATCATTCCTCTGCTTCTTCCACCAGCTATTCATTTCTTCAAGTGTGTTTCTCATTTTGTTTACTGAGCCATTTACTCTATTATTCTTTGTCTCTGTGTTAAGTGTCTCACCCATGTCTTCCACTCTTTTCTCAAATCCAGCATGTATCCTTATGATCATTGCTCTAAATTATCTATTAGACGTATTACTTATATCTGTTTCACTTAGCTCTCTGGCTGTGTCTTTTTCCTGTTCTTTTATTTGGGATAAATTTCTCTGTCTCCTCATTTTGTCTGCCTCTCTGTGTCTGTTTCTCTATCAAGAAAGTCAGCTGTGTCTTCTGCTTTTGAAAGTAGTGACTTTATGAAGAAGGGGTCCTGAGGTGTCCTGCAGTGCAGTGTCTCCTGTTCACCAGAACTTGACATTTCAAGAGAATATCCTATGTGTGCTGCTTATGCCCTGCCATTGTATCTGAGTCACTTTTCTTTTCAGTGCAGTCATCTGCAGTGACTCTCTTTCTGTTCTGGGCTGTGTTTTCTCTGTGGTGTTAGTGGGACCCAGCAGTCCAGCTTTGTGGAGGATGCCCACTGGGGAACTTGGGAGTGGAGTGGAAGTAATAGCAAAATCTGCATTGGACCACTAGTCCTATGCAGTACCCCCAAAGCACTATGGTGGCTGGGGGCTGTGTGCCAGGGTTGCCAAGGGTGTGCAATGATGGCTAGAGGCATGTGACAGGGATTCAGGGTAGATGGATGTGGTGCATGTAGCAGCTGTGCACACAGAGGCTGCTCAGGGTGCATGCATGGCCAGGACCAAGGCCAGCAGGTGGGAAGTGGACTAATATTCAGGAGAACTCAGTAATGTGATGCACTGCCAGCAGGTCAGGCAGCAAGTGTGTGTACAGCCTCACCTCTTGCAGGTTGCTCTGTGTTTATGCTGGGGGTGGTGCAGGGGAGGAAATTGGCACCTGTCAGCTTCCTCATTTTCAGAGAAGTCCCCCAACATGCTTCAAAATCATTATGAGCAGAGCTGTCTCCCATTTGTCCCTGGCATTGTGCAAACTGCCATTTTTTAGATGCCTGTGTGTGCAGACTGCTGTCTCTTAAAGGCAACAACCCAGCTATCACTCACCCTTCTGGCCTGCCCAAAGCTGAGTAAGGAGACTTTTAAACCTTCAGGTCCACTGATTTTATAAATTCATGGAATTCAGTCCTTCTGGCTTTTAAAGCCAAAAGTTATGGGGATTAGTATTTCCTGTGTGAACACCCTGGTACAAGAGCTTGCTTCTCTGCTCTCTCTGCACACACACATGCCTCCCTCCTGTGGGCATCCTCCCTTCACCTTTCTGACTTTTCTAACCTTTGAGCTATAGATTCTTCCCTATTTTTATTTTATTTTATTTTTAAATTTTTTTAAACATTTATTTATTTTTGAGACAGAGAGAGAGCATGAACAGGGGAGGGTCAGAGAAAGAGGGAGACACAGAATCCGAAACAGGCTCCAGGCTCTGAGCTGTCAGCACAGAGCCCAACGCGGGGCTTGAACCCACAGACGGGGAGATCATGACCTGAGCCGAAGTCGGACGCTTAACCGACTGAGCCACCCAGGCGCCCCATTTCTTCCCTATATTTAGTTACAGAGTTTGTTTTTCCATCTTTGGACTGGTTTCCAGTTTGTTGACTTGGGTGTAGATAATATCTAGTCAAAAATGTGGGATGGAGTGAGCTCTGGGTCCTTCTACTCTGCCACCTTCCCAACCTCTTGATTCAAGTTGTTTTTGACACCTGCACCCAGAAGAGCCTTGAAAATGTTTCTGAGGGAAAGTATCTGATTTCCATTTGGGGCCATAATTGTGAACTGATTACACTAACAGCCTTACCTAGAAATGCTGAATAAAATATAATAAGTGTCCTTGTAGAGTCAAAGCTTATCTCCCATCATTCAAGGGGAATTTCCAGGGACTATTTATAGTATACATTTTTGTGTACAAAAATCAGGAGTGTGAAGTACTGAGAGCAAACTTTCCCTTGTGGGCCTTGCCAACATCAATGATAAGACTTCATTTTTTTTTCTTTTAGTTTTAAAAGTTGAGCAGAAAGTACAGAGGATTCCTATATACAAAATCTGCCAAAACACATACAAGAAGAAATAGACAATCTGACTAGGACTCCTATCACTAATTAACAACTATTTACTTATTTAAAAATGTTTATTTATTTATTTAATTTTTAAGAGAGAGAAAGCACAAGCGAGGGGTGGGGGCAGAGAGAGAGACACAAAGAAATCATAACCTGAGCCGACGTCAGATGCTCAACTGAGCCACCCAGGTACCCGATAATTAATAACCTTTTAAGTAAAAAAGCACCATGCCCAGATGGGTTCACTGGTGAATTCAACCAAACATTTAAGGAAGAGATTATACCTATTCTCTGCAATTTCTTTTAGAAGGTACAGAAGCAGAGAAAATACTTCCTAACTCATTCTGTAAGGCCAGCATTATTTTAATACTATAAGTAGATAAAGACATTACAAGAAAGGAAAACTACAGTATCTCTCATGAACATAGATGCAAAAATCCTTATCAAAATTTTAGCAAATCCAAAGTCCATTAATTTATAAAAATAATTACATCATGACCAAGTGGTATTTATCCCAGAAATGTAAGGCTGGCTCAACGTTTGAAAATCAACTAACATGATCCATCACACCAACAGTCTAAAAAAGAAAAATCACATGATGGTATCAATAGATGCTGAAAAAGCTTATGACAGAACACAACATCTATTTATGACCAAAACTAGGAATAGAGGGGAATTCTGTCAACTTAATAAAGCATAACTATATCAACAATAGCCAAATTATGGAAACAGCCCAAAAGTCTATCAACCGATCAATGGATAAAGAAGATGTGGTATATACATACAATGGAATATTACTTGCAAATCAAAAAGAATGAAATCTTGCCATTTGCAACAATGTAGATGGAACTAGAGTGCATTATGCTAAGTGAAATAGGTCAGTCAGACAAAGACAAATATCATATGATTTTACTCATATGTAGAATTTAAGAAACAAAACAGGTGAAACACGGGGGAAGTGAAGGAAAAATAAGATAAAAACAAAAAGGGATGCAAACCATAAGAGACTCTTAAATGCAGAGAACAAACTGAGGGTTGTTGGAGGGGAAGTGGGGGTGGGGATGGGCTAAATGGGTGATGGGCATTAAGGAGAGCACTTGTTGGGATGAGCACTGGCTGTTATATGTAAGTGATAAATCACTGGGTTCTACTGCTCAAACCAATATTACACTGTATGTAGGTTAACTAACAAATTTTAAAAAATAGAATACCTATAAAACCTACAGCTAACATCGTACTTTTTAATTTAATTCTAATTAATTGATATGGAATATATTAGTTTCAAGGGTACAACATAGTGATTTGATATTTTTTTTACATTACAAAATGATTACCACACAAAATTATTATTTAAAAAAATTTTTTTAATGTTTATTTATTTTTGAGAGAGAGACAGACAGAGCACAAGCAGGGAAAGGGCAGAGAGAGAAGGAGGCACAGAATCTGAAGCAGGCTCCGGGCTCTGACCTGTCAGCACAGAGCCCAATGTGGGGCTTGAACTCATGAACTGTGAATCATGACCTGACCCGAAGTTGGCCCCTTAACTGACTGAGCCACCCAGGTGCCCCCACACAAAATTATTTTAATATTATTGTTGACTATATTCTCTATGCTGTATATTACACTCCCATTATTTATTTATTTTATAACTGAAAGTTTGTACATCTTAATCCCCTTCACCTGTTTTGCCTTACCCCACCTCCCTCCCCCCAACTGTTGGCAACCACTGGTTTTTTCTATGTATCTATGGGTCTGTTTCTGTTTTGTTTTGTTTTTTAGATTCCACATATAAATGAAATCATATTGTATGTCTTTCTCTGTCTGACTTATTTCACTTAGCATAATACCCCAAGCTCTATCCATGTTGGTGCAATATATATGTATGTATGTATACTACATATATATTATCTCCTTTATCCATTTATCTATTGATGGGCAATTGTCTATTGTAAATAGTGCTGCAATGAACAGAGAAGTACACATATTTTTTCAAATTAGTGTTTTTGTTTTCTTTATATAGATACCCAAAAGTGGTATTAATAAGTGCTGGATCATATGGTAGCTCTTTTTAAAACTTTTTTGAGGAATCTTCATACCATTTTCCATAGTGGCTGCACAAATTAACATTTCCACTAACAGTGCATGAGGTTTCTTTTCTCTACATCCTTGCCCACACTTGTTATTCCTTGTGTCTTTGATCATAGCCATTCTAACAGTTGTTAGGTATTATCTTATTGTGGTGTTGATTTGTATTTTCCTGATGATTACTGATGTTGAACGACTTTTCATGTGCCTGTTGGTCATCTGTATGTCTTCTTTGGAAAAACGTCTATTCGGATCCTCTGCCCATTTTTAAATTGGATTCTTTTTGTTATGGAGTTGTATGTGTTCTTTACATATTTTGGATATCAACCCCTTTGTCACATATATTGTTTGTAAGTATCTTCTGCCATTCAGTAGTTTATCTTTTCATTCTGTTAATGGTTTCCTTTGCCATGCAAGTTTTATTAGTTTGATAGTCTTATTTGTTTTTATTTTTTGTTTTATTCTTTTGCATATAGCTGTCCAGTTTTTCCAACATCATTTATTGGACAGGGTTTCTTTTCCCCCACTGTATATTCTTGCCTATTTTGTCATAGATTAATTGACCATATAAGTGTGGGTTTATTTCTGGGCTCTCTATTTTGTTCTGTTGATCTATGAATCTGTTTTTGTGCCAGTACCATATTATTTTGATTACTATAGCTTTGTAGCTTAGTGTGAAATCTGGGATTATGATACCTCCAGCTTTGTTCTTACTCAAGATTGCTGTGGTTATTTTGGGTCTTTGTGGTTCCACAAAAATATTAGGATTATTTGTTCTAGTTCTGTGAAAAATGACATTGAAAATTAGATAAGGATTGCATTGAATCTGTAGATTGCTTTGGGTAGTATGGACATTTTAACAATACTGATTCTTCCAATTCATGAGCATGGTATATATTTCTTTTTGTTTGTATCATCTTCAATTTCTTTCACTGATGTTTTGTAGTTTTCAGTGTACAGGTCTTTCACCTCCTTGGTTAACTTTATTCCTAGTTATTTTATTCTTTTTGATGAAGTTATGAGATTTTTTTCTGAATTTCTCTTTTTTTAATGATTCATTATTAGTGGATAGAAATGTAACAGGTTTCTTTACATTAACTTTGTATCCCAAAACTAATAAATTCATTTACTCTGATAGCTTTTTTGGTGGTGTCTTTAGGGTTTTCTATATATTGTATAATGCTGTCTGCAAATACTGACAGTTTTACTTCTCCTTTTCCAATTTGCATGACCTTTATTTCTATTTCCTGCCTAATTGCTGTGGCTAGGACTTCTGATACTATGTTGAATAAAAGTGGTGAGCATTGGCAACCTTTTCTTTTTTCTGATCTTAAAGGAAAACCTTTCAGCCTTTTACCCCTGAATATGTTACCTGGTGGTTTGTAAATACAGCCTTTATTATGTTGAGATTCATTCCCTCTATACTAACTGTTGTAAGTTTTTACCATAAGTGGATGTGAAATTCCATCAAATGACTTTTCTGCACCTGTTGAGATGATCATATAATTTTTCTGCTTTGTTTTGTTAATGTGGCATATCACCTTGATTGGCTTGTGGATGTTAAACCTTCCTAGCAATCCTGGAATGAATCCAATTTGACCATGTTGTATGATTATTTTCATATATTGTTGAATTCAATTTGCTATATTTTGTTAAGGATTTTTCCATTTGTGTTCACCAGGAATTGGCCTGTAATTTTCTTTCTTTCGTTTTCTTTTATTAAATATAATTTATTGTCAAATTGGTTTCCATACAACACACAGTGTTCAATCCAACAGGTGCCCTTCTCAATGCCCATCACTCACTTTACCCTCTCCTCTAATCCCCATCAACCCTCAGTTTGTTCTCAGTATTTAAGAGTCTCTTATAGTTTGCCTCCCTCCCTATCTGTAACTTTTTTCCCCCTCCCACTCCCCCATAGTCTTCTGTTAAGTTTCTCAGGATACACATATGAGTGAAAACATATGATATCTTTCTTTCTCTGTATGACTTATTTCACTTAGCATAACCCTCCATTTCCATCCACATTGCTGCAAATGGCCAGGTTTCATTCTTTCTCATTGCCAAGTAGTAATCCATTGTATATATAAACCACATCTTCTTTATCCATTTGACAGTTGATGGGCATTTAGACTCTTTCCATAATTTGGCTATTATTGAAAGTGCTGCTATAAATATTGGGGTACATGTGCCCCTATGCATCAGCACCCCTGTATCCCTTGGGTAAATTACTAGCAGTGCTATTGCTGGTTTTCCAGAGCAACTGCACCAGTTTGCATTTGCACCAACAGTGCAAGAGGGTTCCCTGAGTTACTCATTTTAGCCACTCTGACTACCGTGAGGTGATATCTAAGTGTGGTTTTGATTTGTATTTCCCTGATGAGGAGCGACATTGAGCATCTTTTCATGCACCTGTTGGCCATCTGGTCTCTTCTTTGGAAAGATGTCTATTCATGTTTTTAGCCCATTTCTTTACTGGATTATTTGACTTTTGGTGTGGAGTTTGGTGAGTTCTTTATAGATTTTGGATACCAGCCATTTGTCTGATATGTCATTTGCAAATATATTTTCCCATTCCATTGGTTGCCTTTTAGTTTTGTTGATTGTTTCCTTTGCTGTGCAGAAGCTTTTTATCTTGATGAAGTCCGAACAGTTCATTTTTGCTTTTAATTCCCTTGCCTTTGGAGATGTGTCAAGTAAGCAATTGCTGTGCTGAGGTCAGAGAGGTTTTTCCCTGCTTTCTCCTCTAGGGTTTTGATGGTTTCCTGTCTCACATTCAGGTCCTTCATCCATTTTGAGTTTATTTTTGTGAATGGTGTAATAAAGTGGTCTAGTTTCATTATTCTGCATGTTGGTATACAGTTCTCCCAGCACCATTTGTTAAAGAGACTGTCTTTATTCCATTGGATATCCTTTCCTGCTTTGTCAAGGATTAGTTGGCCATACTTTTGTGGGTCCAATTCTGGAGTCTCTATTCTATTCCACTGGTCTATGTGTCTGTTTTTGTGCCAATACCATGCTGTCTTGATGGTTACAGCTTTGTAGTAGAGTCTGAAGTCTGGGATTGTGATGCCTCCTGCTTTGGTCTTCTTCAAAATTACTTTGGCTATTCGGGGCCTTTTGTGGTTCCACACAAATCTTAGGATTGCTTGTTCTACCTTCGAGAAGAATGCTGGTGCAATTTTGATTGGGATTGCATTGAATGTGTAGATAGCTTTGGGTAGTATTGACATTTTGACAATATTTATTCTTCCAATCCATGAGCACAGAATGTTTTTCCATTTCTTTATGTCTTCTTCAATTTCCTTCATAAGCTTTCTATAGTTTTCAGCATGCAGATCTTTTACATCTTTGGTCAGGTTTATTCCTAGGTATTTTATGCTTCTTGGTGCAATTGTGAATGGGATCAGTTTCTTTATCTGTCTTTCTGTTCCTTCATTATTAGTGTATAAGAATGCAACTGATTTCTGTACATTGACTTTGTGTCTTGCGACTTTGCTGAATTCATGTATCAGTTCTAGCAGACTTTTGGTGGAGTCTATCGGGTTTCCATGTATAATATCATGTCATCTGCAAAAAGTGAAAGCTTAACTTCATCTTTGCCAATTTTGATGCCTTTGATTTCCTTTTGTTGTCTGATTGCTGACGCTAGAACTTCCAACACTATGTGAAACAACAGTGGTGAGAGTGGACATCCCTGTCGTGTTCCTGATCTCAGGGAAAAAGCTCTCAGTTTTTCCCCATTGAGGATGATGTTAGCTGTGGGATTTTCATAAATGGCTTTTATGATGTTTAAGTATGTTCCTTCTATCCCGATTTTTTCGAGGGTTTTTATTAAGAAAGGATGCTGAATTTTGCACATGCTTTTTCTAAATCGATTGACAGGATCATATGGTTCTTATCTTTTCTTTTATTAATGTGATGTATCACACTGATTGATTTGCGAATGTTGAACCAGCCCTGCATCCCAGGAATGAATCCCACTTGATCATGGTGAATAATTCTTTTTATATGCTGTTGAATTCAATTTGCTAGTATCTTATTGAGAATTTTTGCATCCATATTCAGCAGGGATATTGGCCTGTAGTTCTCTCTCTCTTTTTTTTTTTTTTTTTTACTGGGTCTCTGTCTGGTTTAGGAATCAAAGTAATGCTGGCTTCATAGAATGAGTCTGGAAGTTTTCCTTCCCATTCTATTTTTTGGAACAGCTTGAGAAGGATAGTTATTATCTCTGTTTTAAATGTCTGGTAGAACTCCCCTGGGAAGCCATCTGGTCCTGGACTCCTATTTGTTGGGAGATTTTTGATAACTGAGACAATTTCTTCACTGGTTATGGGTCTGTTCAAGCTTTCTCTTTCTTCCTGTTTGAGTTTTGGAAGTGTGTGGGTGTTTAGGAATTTGTCCATTTCTTCCAGGTTGTCCAGTTTGTTGGCATATAATTTTTCATAGTATTCCCTGATAATTGCTTGTATTTCTGAGGGATTGGTTGTAATAATTCCATTTTCATTCATGATTTTATCTGTTTGGGTCATCTCCCTTTTCTTTTTGAGAAGCCTAGCTAGAGGTTTCTCAATTTTGTTTATTTTTTCAAAAAACCAACTCTTGGTTTCATTGATCTGCTCTACAGTTTTTTAGATTCTATATTTATTTCTGCTCTGATCTTTATTATTTCTCTTCTTCTGTTGGATTTTGGGTGTTTTTGCTGTTCTGCTTCTATTTCCTTTAAGTGTGCTGTTAGATTTTCTATTTGGGATTTTTCTTGTTTCTTGAGATAGGCCTGGATTGCAATGCATTTTCCTCTCAGGACTGCCTTTGCTGCATCCCAAAGCATTTGGGTTGTTGTATTTTCATTTTTATTTGTTTCCATATATTTTTAAATTTATTCTCTAATTGTCTGGTTGACCCATTCATTCTTTAGTAGGGTGTTCTTTTGTAGGGTTTTCTTTTGAAGGTTTTCCAGACTTTTTCCTGTGGTTGATTTCAAGTTTCATAGCATTGTGATTTGAAAGTGTGCATGGTATGATCTCAATTCTTGTATACTTATGAAGGGCTGTTTTGTGCCCCAGTATATGATCTGTCTTGGAGAATGTTCCATGTGCACTCAAGAAGAAAGTACATTCTGTTGCTTTGGGATGCAGAGTCCTAAATATATCTATCAAGTCCATCTGATCCAATGTATCATTCAGGGCCCTTGTTTCTTTATTGACCATGTGTCTAGATGATCTATCCATTGTTGTAAGTGGAGTGTTAAAGTCCCCTGCAATTACCACATTCTTATCAATAAAGTTGCTTATGTTTGTGATTAATTTTTTTATATATTTGGGTGATGTTGAATTAGGTTCATAGACATTTATAATTGTTAGCTCTTCCTGACGGATAGACCCTGTAATTATTATATAATGCCCTTCTTCATCTCTTGTTACAACCTTTAATTTAATGTCTAGTTTGTCTGATATAAGTATGGCTACTCCAGCTTTCTTCTGACTTCCAGTAGCAAGACAGATAGTTCTCCATCCCCTCACTTTCAATCTGAAGGTGTCCTCAGGTCTAAAATGAGTCTTTTGTAGACAGCAAAGAGCTGGGTCTTTTTTTTTTTTAAAATCCATTCTGATACCCTATGTCTTTTGGTTGGAGCATTTAGTCCATTTACATTCAGTGTTATTATTAAAAGATATGGGTTTAGCGTCATTGTGATATCTGTAGTTTTCATGTTTTTAGTGGTGTCTGGTACTTTGTGGTCCTTGCAACATTTCACTCACAGAATCCCCCTTAGGATCTCTTGTAGGGCTCATATAGTAGTGATAAATTCCTTCAGGTTTTGTTTGGGAAAACCTTTATCTATCCTTGTATTCTGAATGACAGATTTGCTGGGTAAAGGATTCTTGGCTGAATATTTTTTTCTGTTCCTCACATTAAAGATTTCCTGCCATTCTTTTCTGGCCTGCCAATTTTCAGTAGATAGGTATCTACTACACTCATGTGTCTACCTTTGTATATTAAGGCCTGTTTATCCCTAGCTACTTTCAAAATTCGCTCTTTATTCTTGCATTTTGCCAGTTTCACATGATATGTCATGCAGAAGATTGATTCAAGTTACATCGGAAGGGAGTTCTCTGTGCCTATTGGATTTCAAAGCTTGTTTCATTACCCAGATCAGGGAAGTTCTCAGCTATGATTTGTTCAAGTACACCTTCAGCCCCTTTTCTCTCTTTTCTTTTTCTTCTGGGCTCCTATGATACTGATATTGTTCCATTTGCATCACCTAGTTCTCTAATTCTCCCCTCGTACTCTGGGATTTTTTTTATCTCTCTTTTCCTCAGCTTCCTCTTTTTCCATAATTTTATCTTCTAATTCACCTATTCTCTCCTCTGCCTCTTCAATCTGCACTGTTGCTGCTTCCATTTTATTTTGCACCTCATTTATAACATTTTTTAATTCATCACGACTATTTTTTAGTCCCTTGACCTCTGTAGCAATAGATTCTCTGCTGTCCTGTATGCTTTTTTCAAGCCCAGTGATTAATTTCATGACTATTATTCTAAATTCTTGTTCCATCATATTGCTTAAACCGGTTTTGATCAATTCATTAGCTGTCGCTACTTCCTGGAATTTCTTTTGAGGAGAACTCTTCCATTTCATCATTTTGGCTAGTTTTCTGTCCCTTATGCATTTTAAAAGCTTGTGTGCTCAGCACCTGCCAGCACTGCTATATGAAAGGAGGGTCATACACTGTCCAGGGCCTGGCCCTTCAGGAGGTGTTTTTTCAGAGATTGTTACTTGATCTCTGTTGTTGTGACTTTGCTTATTTTATTACCCTACTTGTAGTAATAGTTTGGACCCTCCACCAGGTGTGCTTTGATTTGTTCCTTGGAGTAGCCCTGTAAAGGAAAACAGACAAACAGGAGACAAAAACATGCCAACACACAAACAAATAACACAAACAAACAAAAAACAAAAGAAAAACCTAAAGACTAAAAACAAAAAACCCCAAAACCCTAGTACAAGTAAAGAAGAGGGTGGAGGTGGTGTGATGGAAGAGCACATACAAAGAGAGAAATGACAGGAGTGGGGGGGAGGAGGGATAACCATTGATTAGGCAGAGAGACTAACTTAATCCAGAGAGAGAGAGAAAAGAAAAGAAAGGAGGCAGGGAAAATGAAACAAAGATAAAGTTACCCAGACAGAAAAACTATATGGTTTGATTATTCCAGAGAGAGAGAAAGGAGTGTAAAGAGGGAAGTGTAGAACATGTATCAAGACAATGGATTAAATATGTCTGTTTAGACAGACCAATAACAAGAGTAGCCAGCCTAGGTGAGGGAAGAGATAAGGAGGAGAAATGGGGGCAAGGTGGAGAATATAGCTATATATCCAGAATTGACCTAGAGTTAATCTAGGCAATGCTGCATCACTTGTTGGGAGTAGCTGTCCATTGGGTCTGTGCTGCTCTGGTGGATTTGCAGTTACCCAGTGCAAAGCGGTGTGGTTTGGGATAATCTGAACCCATCTCTACTATGGGCCCGGGACTGATCTCTGAGGCCCTGCCTTGGTGGTGGTAGGGGCAGAGGAAATGATGATTCCCCAGTCTCTTCTCCACGGAGCTGGACCCGTGGACTCAGTTTGAGTCGTCCTGACTGTGCCATGGGTGCAGATGGGGTGGTCCTTCTCTTTCCGCCAACTGCCCTCACCCTGCACGCTTGGCTAGGATTCAAAGTCCTGCTCTGTGTGCTCTGGCCCTGGGGAAGCGCCTCTCAGTGTGGTGATATGTGGTCCTGGCTGGCTTTGTGCCACAGCATTTCAGGGAGGACTGCCTTCTACTGCAAACTGAGCCACTGCCCTTGCCGCCTCCAAGCCCCTGGGGTGGGGGGGATGCAGGCAGCCTTTGTCTTTTCCCCCCAGCACTCTAGGGAAACGGTGGCGTTTTTTTTTCCTGCAGATTGTGCTCTTGGCCCAGCCACTGCACCCAGTGTGGCTAATGCAGGCAGATTCTGTAGTAAGGTGCAGCCCTCCAGGGAGGGAGGGAACCACTTTCTCCAGCTTCAGACTGAGCCCCTGAGCTACAACCGCACCCAGGCCTGGCTCCCCTTATAAAGAACTCTTTTTTTAAAAAAAATGTTTATTTATTTATTTTGAGAGAGAGAGATAAAGTAGAGGAGGGGAAGAGAAAGGGAGAGAGAATTCAAAGCAGGTTCCCTGCTGACAGCACAGAGCCCAACACAGGGCTTGAACCCACAAACTATGAGATCATGACCTGAGCTGAAATAAAAAGTTGGACACTTAACCGAGTCACTCAGGTGCCCCTAAAATGTACAAAAAACTTTTAAATATCAACAGTAAGAAAACAAACAATCTGATTAAGAAATAAGCCAAAGACCATAGCAGACACTTTACCGAAGTAGATATATAGGTGGAAAATAAGCATGTGAAAAGATGTTCCACATTATATGTCATCAAGGAAATGTAAATTAAATCAACAGTGAGATACCACTGCTATTAGAATGGCTAAAATCCAGAACACTGACAACGCCAAATGCTGGTGAGGATGTGGGGCCACAGGGACTGTCATTCATTGCTACTGGGAATGCAAAATGGTTCAGCCATTTTGGAAGACAGTTTAGTGGTTTCTCACAAAACTGAAAATACTTTTACCATAAGATCCAGCAATTGCACTTGTTGATATTTACTCAAAGGGATTGAACACTTATGTCCATACAAAAACCTTCACACAGATGTTTATAGCAGCTTTATACATAATTGCCAAAACTTGGATGCAACTAAGCTATCATTCAGGAGGTGAATGGGTAAGTAAACTATGGTACCTGCAGACAATGGAATATTATCTAGCACAAAAAAGAAATGAACTATCAAGCAATGAAAAGGCATAGAAGCACCTTAAGTGCATATTACTAAGTGAAAGAAATCAGTCTGAAAAGGCTACGTAGCATATAATTCCAACTATATGATATTCTTGAAAAGGCAAAGCTATGGAAATGGTAAAATGAGTGGTTGCCAAGATTTAAAGGGAGGGAGGAATGAACAGGTGGAGTGCAGGGGATTCTTAGGATAGTGAACCACTCTGTATGATACTGTAATGGTAGATACATGTCATTATACATTTGTCCAAACCCATAAAATGTACAACACAAAGAGTGAACCAAATGTAACCTATGGACTTTGGGTGATAATGATGTGTTGATGTAGCTTCATCAAATGTAACAAATGTACAATCTGGTGGGGGATGTTAATAGTTGGGGAGGGTGTGCATGTGTGTGGGTAGGAGGTATATGGGAAATCTGTGTACCTATGCTCAATTTTTCTGTGAATTTAAAACTGCTCTAAAAAAAAGTCTTAATAAAAAACAAAAATCAAAACAAAACTACTCTGAGCAGGAGTCAGCAGAAACAACAAATAACAGAATTTAACCTTTAAGTGCTCAAATACTGTTTGAGGCAGATTCTAAAATGAGTGAGTTTAAATCAGACAGTAATGAAAAATATAGCCACTGAACTTAAAGCACAATAGACTACTTTAGCAGATTAGGCACAATTTAAGAGAAATTAGGGAATATCAAGTTAAAGCTGTAGCAAAACAAAAATATGAAACAGAGGCTTAAGAGTCATGGAGGAGAGAATAAGAAAGTCTGACCAAAGAATAACTGGAACTCAAAAGGGACAGCCTAGAAGGAATGGAGGAAGGACCATATTAAAAAGGATAAAATCTGATAATTTCCAGAACAAATGAAACAAAGGTGACCCCAGGCTGGGGAATCACCAGTGACCTCCCAGCATGTGAGGAGTATGCAATGAAAGTCCCTCCAAGTGTGAGAGAACCAAGAACACAAATCACTTCTAAATACCTTCCCCTTTTGGTGGGTGAAAGCCTCGCCTGTAATAGCCCCGTAAAGAATGAAATATCTCAGTGTTTGCCACTTCCTCTCTCTCTGGGGAGCTGCCCTTTGAATAGAGGCATCTTTGTTGTGTTCAGGAAGGGCTGATTTAAAGCGTATGGCAGCCTGTGGTGGGGGGGCGGGTGGCGGGAGGCTTCACTGTCATACCTTCTTTTCTGCTTCCTCCTCTCCTCTTTAATGAGGATTTCTTTAGTCAACTTGAAGATGTCTGGTTAGTTAGCATGTTTGGGGGTAGTGAGGTAGAACAAGTAAGATTCAATCACCAGATAGACACGCTGCAGTCCTTGCCCAGGCTGATGGAGCACAGATGGCTTGTTCCAGCCCCATCCTGCCGAAGGCCTGGGCCACCACAAGTCCCATACCCACTCCAGCCTCTAATGCCACCTCCTTTAGCCTCACAGGCAAAAACCCAGCACAAATGAAAATACAGTTTCAGAGTGGCTGCTTGGTGCCATGCATTTCAAAACCTTGGTTGGCAGCAGTGAACACAACAGCTCTGTGAAAAGAAGTACTAGGCAGGATGACTAGTCCCAGGGTTGGGTTGTGAGTTCCAATGTTGGTCTCCTTTCTGCCCTGAGTGCCAGGGTTGCTATGGAGGAGATGTGCTCTCAGCTCATCTTTGTGGACCAGGCCTTGAGCTTCTGGTGTGGGAACTCTTTTTTTTTTATTTTTTAAATTTTTTTTTTCAACGTTTATTTATTTTTGAGACAGAGAGAGACAGAGCATGAACGGGGGAGGGGCAGAGAGAGAGGGAGACACAGAATCAGAAACAGGCTCCAGGCTCCGAGCCATCAGCCCAGAGCCCGACGCGGGGCTCGAACTCACAGACCACGAGATCGTGACCTGGCTGAAGTCGGACGCTTAACCGACTGCGCCACCCAGGCGCCCCTGGTGTGGGAACTCTTGAGAAAGAGTGCTGAGTAAATGGGGAGGAACTGAAGTTTTGGCAACAGGCATGTGGTCTATATGTGTCATACCCTTGGATTCTTTCACTCAGCAAACCTTCCAAAAGCACTCATTCTGTGCCAACCATGTGCTGGACACTGAACACACAGTGCTGCCATGCTGGCTTAGCCCTGCTTTTGTGGAGCTTATCCACTGTTAAGGTTTCAGTCCCTTCCCCCCACCCCAAAGACCCTGAGACAGGGACTGGGGTAAAATAGTTCACCTGGAAAGTGAAACAAGGCAGCTCTGGTAAGGGAGAAGTGGAGGAAGTCTGTGGTAATGAGTGGTGTTTGCTGGGGCTCAATCCTGATGGGGTCTTTGGAATGACTGTGTAGAATGCCCGCAGTCTCTTTGCCCCAATTGGCAAGGATGCTTTGGTATTACCCACCAACTCCCAGTCATGCTCAGAAGGTTGCTGCTGAGGCCATTGCCTCCCCAGACACCAGACCTGGCCACTGCATTCCTGGGGCCTGAGAATGTCTTTAGGCAGCATTGAAGGTGCTGTGGAGGAAGCTGTTGGTGTGTTTGGGAACTGTTCACAGATGCTGCAGGTGACCTAGGGGGCTGGTGGACAGTCCTCAGACAGTGCCAGCTATACCATCTTGTAAGGGGGATAGGCAAAGCACAATAATCCTCTAGGCAAATGAATAATTACAAATGTGGCAGGTATTTCTGAGAGAGCTGACAGAGAAAAGTGTTTGGCAGGAACAAGGACCTCCTTCAAATGGGAGGTGTCTGTGTCCTTGGGGGGTGCTCCTTGAGCTGGAGGAACCTGTAGTCACCCCTCCCTGGTGGAACTGTTCTTACCTTCACCCAGAGCCTCAGTGCCTAGGTATGGACCTGGATGGTGATCACATATTCACCTCTTCTACAAATTGGTTACAAACTCATTATCATTTGCTGCCAGATAGTTGTCTCCACCAGTAGATGACCTAATGCATGTTTAACACTGGAAATGAAACTCATCAACAGCTCCTGTCTGCCCTTAGTGTCCCCTTCCCATGACCTTTTGGTTGACATGACCTGTGCCATTACCCCCTCACTCCATTCCATGCCCAAGCAACATACCTGTTGGTGTCTCTTCCTCCCATTTGGTGAGGCAATGCACACCTTCTCTCTGCCCTGGGGTTCAGTTGACTCACAGATGGCAATCATGATTCATGGCCATGAGTCCTTTTGATGACCTATATTGAAGGAGGCGCTGAGCAGGAGGGGAGAAGGAAGAAGAAGGAGGAGAGAGACAGATACAGGGTCCCAGAAGGAGGAAGGAAAATATATTCCTTGGGACCAAAGTGTTACCTACATTCCTACCTGGGATTTCCCTATTATCTCAGAACCTAAGGAGAAAAGACCAATGATGGGTATGTGAGTCTCTCACAGAAATCTGCCTCAAGCCCACTGTACCATCGACTGACAGCAGTTAGAGATGTGCCAGATTAAGTCCTTTACAGGACCCAAGCATATAGAAATCAGGCCAAATCCAATGCCAAACAACAGACAAGTGTGAGGAACATTGTCATTTTCCCCATCATGACTTTGCTGCTTCAAGGCTGACAGTCAGGGTTTGGATCCTGACTTCACTTCCATCCAGGCAAGTTACAGTTCTGTGCCGTGGTTTTCTCATCCACAAAATGGGGATAATAATAAGACTTATCTCATTACAGTTGTTGCAAGTATTAAATTGATACATATAAAGCACTTGCACAGCACATGGCACACAGCCAGTGCTCCACTACTGGGGGATATTAGTTTTATTATTAATATATTTTTTGACATACAACATTTTAAAATAAAAGTTTCTCTCCTCATTTTTTTTATGCCCTTGATTTACAGGTCCTTTTAGCTCACATCTGTCTGCTGTGAGCTCCTCAGAGCATTGGGAATAACTGGGAGTTTGTGTGCTCAGACCATATTTGTTAAACAAAGAAGAACACAAGGTTCATGAAGCATTGCTAGAAGACCCTGTTTCTCAAACTTGAACAGGCAGCGGAGTCCCCTGGAGAGATTACTGGGTCCCACCCTGAGTTTAGATTTAGTAGGTGGGTGGGGTCCAGAGTTTGTCTTTCTAGCCAGTTCCCAGGTGATAACTGATTCTGCTGGCCCAGGGACCACACTTTGAGAACCACTGGTCTAGAGTGAGAAGATAAATCCAGAAGCCACATGAAAAAATGCATTGTTTTGGGTGATAAAGAACATTTTTCTGGGAATATGATTGTGAGTAAGACTTGGTCCTGGGCACCTGAAGACAATGGAAGGATAAAGACAGAAAAGACTGAAGGGCAGGACAAGATGCATAAGGAACATCAAGTACTGCAAGAATGTGGAAGAGATTTTTTTCCACTGGGGAATCTGGGAAGGACTTAAGGTAAGGAGCCCTTTGCACTGGCCTTCTATGGCTGGGTGACTACTGTTCAGCACCTGCCTTTCAACTGCAGTGTGGAGGTCTTAAAACATGTGCTTCTGGGGCACCTGGGTGGCTCAGTCGGATGAGTGTCTGCCTTCAGCTCAGGTCATGATCTCGCAGTTTGTGAGTTGCAGCCCCGGGTTGGCTCTGTGCTAGCAGCTGAGATCCTGGAGTCTACTTCAGATTCTGTGTCTCCCTCTCTCTCTGCCCCTCACCTGCTCACACTCTGTCTCTCAAAAATAAATAAATGTTAAAAAAAATTAAAACATGTACTTCTGCTATGGAGAGGTAGGGTCTATGTTCTATCCTTGACTCTGGCTGGACCTGTGCCTGCTCAAATCACAACAGAGACAATTTATTGATTAGACACAGCAGGTATGGTGCCCAATGGCTTATACTTTAGGTCCCATGAATATATTTTAATTTATTTTAAAATCAGAAATAATATAATTATAATGAACAAATAATAATGAATCCAGACTGGATTACACTTACTTTTATACCAACACAGTCGTAAAATAAAATTTGAATATTTTTTATGGAGGAGGGGGCCATTATGGCAAAAGTTCCAAGGTCCCTAAAGTGTCATAATGTGGCTCTGCTAGTTGAGAGTGCTGGAGGTGCTACTCTGTGACTTTTGAGGCAATGTCAGCAAAGGCCATGCAACTCTGTCTGGTTCTCTTGGGAGGCTCCCAACTCCCCTAACTCAACCATGCTGGAGAGGCCATGGCCCCATCAGCCTTGGGCTGAGTGAGTGAGCCACCTTGGACACTAGCCTCCCCAGAAGACTGCAGCCCCACATAGCAATAACATGACAGGCTCCAAGCCAGATCTGTGCAGTCAAACTCTCCCAAAATATCTGATCCACAAAACCATGACCACAATAAAATGTTTCATTTGAAGCAGCTAAATTTTAGGACAATTTGTTATGCTGAAATAGTCTGCAGAACATTCAGCCAAGGAAGGGACCTCAGAAGTTGGGGGCCTCATGGGGGTGATGAAGGATAGGTAGTTCCTGATCCCAGCACTTCCCATAGTTTTGGGTCAGTTTTATAAGAAACTAGGTTGCTAACTCCCTATAGTCCACTAATTCATTGATGAGTCCTGCATGTGATGGAATCTCTTCTTCAGTCAGTGGAATTAGGGGCATTGGCAGTGGGATCTTCGCTGTTGGGGAATTTGAGGTCCTGAGCAACAAGGTTGCGCTTTAGAGGGATCACTGCGGCTGAGGAATAAAGATCAGTAGGGGAGATATATGGAAAGGGGTATAAGGAAGGTAGGGGAGATACCAGAGGAGAGGCCCAATGCCTAAGACAGGGTTCTTGGATTCAGATCTCAGAAACCACATCCAGCTAATTTATGCAGCAAAAAAGTTTACTAAATGGCACCTTCTCCCTCTCCCACTCCAATTGATGGAAGCCTGGAGAAAAAGGGCAGGGATTGGCAGCCAGACATCTGTGAACAAGGCCAAATTGTGCCAAAGGACAGTGACAATGATATGCAGAGTAGCTGTTGGACACTCAATGCTGCCATTGTACAAAAATCACCACCTCTTCCTCAGTCTTTGGGGGGAGGTCCCAGGTAACTGAACTGCCAGAGAGTGGGAAGAGAAAGCATCTACCCCACCTTGAGGTGCCATCTTTGTGGGCACCTCAAGACTTGTTTGGATACTGAGTAGCCCTAGACTGACAAATACATTTCCCTTCAGAAAGTGCAAACTTCTCCTGACCCACAGTGTGGTGATGGGCAGGGAGGAGAACTTGAAGACAGATGCAGGCTAGCTAGTGGAACAGAACCAGGCATTAGTCTCACAGTTGTTTGGTTTAAATCCTGGCTCTGCCACTTGGCAGCAGGGTGAATGTGGGTAACTTATGTGATTATTTGTCCCCCTAAATCTTTGCTTCTTTACCTGAAAGATATAGGACAATAATAGCATCCACCCTTAGAGCTGTGGTCAGGATGAAACATGATCCTTTGATAAGCATATGCAATAGTAGCTGCCCATAGTAAGAACCTAAGAGGTATTAGCCCTTGTCATTATTTATGTTACTTTTGGGAACTGAAGGTAGACCTGTGGGCAGCGTGCTGTTTGGGCCTGTGGGGTGAAGGTGAAGAAGTCTTGGGGAGATGTACACTGGAGGGTGCAGATGTTGCATTCAGCACTGGTGGGCTGTGCTTTGGTGCTTCTGTGAGACTGGGACAGAGGTCCAGAAGGCCATAGATGTGCATGAAGGAGCATGTACCCAGGCTGGAGACAGATTTGGCAGTTCTTGGCAAGCAGATGATGACTGAATCATGGGATCTCACATGGGGAGAGAGAAGAATGCCCAAGGGAGCTTGAGAAATACAATGTGTGAGTCTGGGTTTTCCTAGAGGCAGGCTCTGAGTCAAGCACGCCAGCATAAGTCATTTATCTGGGAGATGCTTTGGGACAACACCAGTAGGGGAGTGGGGAAGCAAGGTGGGAACAGGTCCCTAGAAGTAGAGCTGAACAGAGAGTAGGATGTATGAGCTTTATTGGGGAAGGGTTTGAAGAGGTCTCAGGGGTGAGGGAGGTCAGAAAAGAGGGAGGAATTAGGCAAGGGTGTGCTCGTAGGTCCAGCTGAGCCTTGGCCTGATCTATGAGCAGAAAGAAGTTTGGAGCAAAAAGGGCTCTGCAGAGTTGTCCCTCTGCAGGCAAGCGGTAGCCTTGTATCAGTCTAATATGTCAGTCAGACATTGTGGATGTGGGGATAGAAGGGTCTAGGTTAAGGGCTTTTGTCAGCAGAGGGCAATTCTCATTAGGGGCAATGGTGAGCTGTTAGCAGCCTACAGTCAAGGCAGCTGAAGGGAGGTGTCAGAGCCCAAGAATGGGAGTCTGGGTGGGGCACCTACAGCACCTAGGAAGAAAGCAAATTGAAATGTAATAATTAGCAAGTAACTGGGGCACACCCTTTTGGGGACCTCTGGGAAGCAGAATAGAATGCAAGTGTGAGTTATTCTACCCTAGGCCTGGGGCTGGTGGTCCAGGGCTTCTCAGGGCCTGTTAAGCCTTGGCACCTCTGGCTAGGAGGCAAAGTGGCCTCTGGAGACCAGACAAAGACCCCAGGCAAAGACGTGGTCGGGTTGGCACTGGAGGCTGGGCTGCCTGTAGGCAGAATGGTCAGGGCATGAGATGGTGGACAGGGCAGAGCAGTGTCTACACAGCCTTTGAGGGGCGATATGAAAGAAGGAGCAGCCAGAGAGGCAGGAAGTAAATCAGAAGAGGAATGAATGAATGGGCTTGTTTGTGCACTCACATGGCAATACATTTTATTCACCCGTGTCTATCCTACTCCGATTGTATCTCTAATGCTGCCAGCCTGGCCAGGGCCGTCTCGGAAAAGCTGAGGAGGCATCTCTGTTGAGCCACTCACACCTGGTCTGCTGAGAAGAGCCGGGATCCGTGGGAGACCAGGGGAAACGGAGCGCACATTCCTGGTTAGCCCCAGAGAGGAGATGGAAACATTCCTTGGAAAATAATGAGCAGAGGAACCTTTACTGATTAGTTAAATCCCGGATAATCCCAGTTGAGGAAGACAGATCCGGACCCCTTAACAGATTTAGGGTTCTAAAACGACTCCGAGAGTGACCCAGGGCAGAGAGGCTCCAGAGGGCTCTGCCTCTGGCTGCAGATTTGTTTGTGAAGAGAGGGGGCTGGGAGGAACCTACCCTTCACCCTTTCAGGGTAGAAGTTCCCCAAATTCTTGCTCCCGCCCATAGACTCTCTAACTGCAAGGGGCGCAAGGGGACTCGCGGAGTGTGGGTAGGCTCGGGGACCAACTCGCACTCTCCTTTCCCAGTCTCCTAAACGACTGGAAGCGCTCCCCACACCGTGGCGGTCGTGGAGCCAGGCGCTAGGTCCTGCTCCGGTGGCTGCGTTCCCATCCTTGGGCGCCGGGCCTCTGAGCAGATCCCGCAGAGTCCTGCGCGGTAGGCGACCTTCCGCCGCAGGCTGCTGGGGATGGGAGTGTGGACCTGGATTAGCGCTGCGAGAGAGAAGGGGAGGCACTTCTCACTGGGGAGGAGACCATGAGAGTGCCCTCAGGCGCTGCGTTCCAGTCGCCGCCACGATTCAAAAAGGAAGACACCCGGGGTTCAGCGGTCTCTCCAACCTGGTCTGGCGGACCCCTTCCTGCAGGTGGAGCAGGAGGAGGCCGTAGGGATGCTCCTGTACAGGAATTGCAAGGTTCCCTTAGAGCTCTGATTCCGGCTCCTTCTCTCGGCTTTCTCTCTTTCAGCTTCGCTTTCCCGGTTTCTCTGTGACCGGTGTGACCGGGTTAATAAGCCTCAGTAGTTTTCATCTGCAAAAGAGGTTTTGTAAGATCCTTCAGAATGGGTTTAACCGGTGTGCTCTTGGCTCACCCCACCGTGTGGGGTGGCCGAAGTTGGGCTCCTCCCGCCCTACCTTTTGGTACTTTGGGATTCCTAGCCATCCACTTGAGGTCTGTCCTCTCGGTGATCACCTGCCTCTTCTGCAGAGGGGAGGGGAGGGAGACTTCAAGACCCTAGTGGAGGCGAGGGGAAGCTGTCGGCACTCCAAACTGCTAGAGCTGCGAGAGCATCCGGGCTAGCAGGGGAGCCGCCTCTTAGACCCTCCCCTTACGAGTGACCCGGGTTGGGCCACCCTAGGGCCAGTGGTTCAGCCTGTCGGCCCAGGAGTTGGTCTGCAAAATGTGTGAATCGTTAGGTGTCTTCCTAAACTGCGGCCCCAAATTCTGAATTACAAAACGACTATTCTGCAGGGCGAAGAGCTAGAGCACTTTGGTTTGGTCCTTTACCACCAATACCCTACTTTAAACCCAGAGATAAATTTGGGGAAAATTCCTGGCGGAGCCGAAAACGACGCTGGCGTCTAAAGCCGCCCCCGCCCCTGAACGATTCAAATGACAATTATCTCAGAGGAAAGTTATTGTTTTGCTAATCCCAGGAACAGCTTGCGAGGGGGAGATTTGGGTCTTCCTTTAATAATGGAAAGCTAATGCGCAGCCTCTTGTAATTATCTTTATCTGAAACCCCTCGTTTAATCTGCATGTTTAACAGTGGCCCCACTCGAAGGCGCAGGGAGCGGGAAACCCACTTTCCCTGACTCGGGGTCCTCTCTGGCGCGCGCAGGGAGACAACGCCGCGTACGGGTGGTCTCAGAGAGTTGCCGCCTGCTCGCTGGGCGACCTCAGACCGCTGGGCCCTTAGGAGGTGGGACTGAGAAGATTCTGTGTCCATGGTTCTATGTTTGGGAAGGGTGGGCTCAGGGTTTCGAGCGATTCGGGTTGAGTGGACTCAAATTTTCACAAATTTCACTTGTGAGCCAGGAGTGATTTACTCACGTGCTTTGGCGCCAACTTCAACAAGCCAGGGAGTTTCACAGGAAAATCTTTCTTTGAATAATTGTAAAATCTGACAGTAATTTGTTTGCCTCCGTGAAGAGGGGTGTGTCCCAGTAGACAGGTCCTATGTTCCAATTTACGCCCCCCCTACACACCCAATTTAGAACTGTCAGATAAAATACTGATACATACTCATACTAAAAAAAAAAAAAGTTCATTGTATATCTGAAATTCAAATTTCACTGGATCTGCAGTATTTTTGTTTGCTAAACCGGCACCGTTCCTTAGTCCACTCTATATCTGTTTCTCCCTACTCCCCCTTCTCTCAGCTCTTGTGAGTTTTGCGGCCCGCTGCAGCTCAGCCATTAGGGCTCTGGGGGTGAATTTGGCTGGAGGTGGAGTGGGCGTGGATTAAATAAATGTTTTCCACTCCTCTCCCTTCAGAGGTTTTCGTGGAAGGTCTTGGCTCTGGCGGTGGAGTTGGAGGGCTGGTGAGTGTCATACTGGTGGTAGTGTGGCTAGGAATGAGGCCCTAGGTCTTAATGAGCAACTGTGTCTTGGGAGGGAGCCTTCGAGGTAGCTGTGAGGGGGATCTCCACCTAGAGAATCTGGAAGGAAAGGAAGACCACTCCGGGGCCTGGAAACTGCAGCTTTTTAGAGGAACCAGCAGATAGCAGGGTCGTGCCCTCCCTACTTTCCTTTCACGGAGAACGGGGGAGGGGGCTGTCGGGTGGGGACTGGGCAGGGGGACAGCTGGAGAAGAGAGAGAAGGAGGTAATTGAGGGGACTGCAGCTGGGAGGGCGGCGACCGAGGGGAGGGAAACTGGTGGCGTCCCCATCTCGCAGGGTCCTGGGCGATGACGCGACCGCGCCCCACTGATTGGAGCCCTCCCGGCCTTCCGCGCCCGACGGGCTGTCAGGGAGTATAAAGCATCCTCCGAGCTGTGCGCTCTCCGCAAACGTGACCCAGAGAAAGTCAAGCCTCACCGACTGAGGAGCCATGACATGCCGGGACGTACTTTGCGACGGGCGCTCCAGGAGCAGGGTGCTGGTGCCAGGCAGCTCCCCCAGCGGCTTGCGCCCCCGCGGGTTCGCCATTACGGATCTTCTGGGCCTGGAAGCTGAGGTGCCCGCGCCTGCCGGCCCCGGGCCAGGATCTGGCTGCGAGTCCTCCGTGGCCGCACCCTGTACGGGTTCGGGTCTCGCGGGCTCCTGCATGGCGCGCGGGGCCCTCCCATTGGGGCTCGGCCTTCTATGCGGCTTCGGCGCACAGCCCCCCGCGGCCCCTCGGGCGCCTTGCCTGCTCATGGCCGACGTGCCGTTCCTGCCACCCGGGGCGCCTGAACCCGCTGCCCCGCAAGCCCCTGGTCGCCCGCCGCCCCCTCTCGGCAGCCAGAAGAGCAGCGAGAGCGTCTCGACGTCCGGTAATCAGGCCAACGCATCGGGGTCTTGCCCCTGTTTCCTCAGGCTTGGGGCCGTACAGGGGTAACTCACCATCGTCTCATTGAGCCCCTACTCCCAGCATCCCGGATCTAAGGGAACTCGGGACCCCAGAGCGCGGCCCCGTCGGGGGAGGCGTATTCTAGCAGTCTCGCTCCCTTCCCCTTGTCTTTCCCTAAGTCCCTGCCTCTTCTCCGGGACCTGGTCCCGCAGCACAGCAGATACTGCCACCACTCCGTTCCGGACCTACCCCGGGGGTCTTGGCGACTAAGCAGCAGTCTCTGAGGGTTTTTCCCTAGCCCCCGCCTGAGCCTCGGTCTCTGCGAACGGCATAGGTCGGGGAGACCAGGGCGTGCTTGTTCATCACCAGCACAGAACCCACTACCCCGCGGGGGCTCAAAGGTTTGCTGGATTCAAAGAGTGAAGAGAGCAGGGCCTGGAGGCCTAGAACTGTCCGCCTCCCTGGGTGCTGAAATAGGAGCCTAGGTACCGCGCTTTTTTCCTTGCCTTGCCTTCCGTCCTCCCGCACACGTGAGAAAGGAAGCAACCTTGCCAATTTCATTGCAGCTATGCTCAACATTTTGTTCCAAGTCCAGCTATTTCCTCAAAGAAGTTGAGGTGCATTACGGGGAAAGAGAAGGCAATGAATGTCTATAAAGAGCAAAGGCCAAGAAATTGAGAGGTTTGGGGTGTGGGGGGAATAAAATGGAGAATTATACAAGAAAACTCAGACTGAGAGAAACTATGTAGTAAAACCTAGAGCTAAGCATCTAGTAGGCAGATAAGGCAAAAAAGTACGTTGAGTCTCTCCACTGAAACTAAAAGTAATAATATAATAAAAGTAAGCATGCCAATTTAGCAGACAAGCAAGCTTTCACTCAGTTTAAAAAAAAAACAACACTTCACAAGTCTCTGTGTAAGATAAAATGACGCCTTCTATTAGTGGTTTCATTAAAAATGCAAAAACCACCTTCATAGGATGAATTCTTTCTGTGAGAAAATGAAAGGCAAAATACCACTAGATCTTGTCAAGAGTGAGTTTCCTGGATCTGCTTCCAGAGATTTGGAATTGGTACAGGAGAGCAGGGAGTGCACGTATGACAAAGGTTTTGATGTCAGACCTTAGCCGCCCCACTTAGAGAAATGTTGGTTTATTGGTTAAGATGAGGAGTTGGAGGCAGAAAGAAGTGGATGAATTTGGGAGCTAAGTGGGAATAGAGAGTGTCATTAATGGCCAAGTAGCTTCACGCAGTCTGGGGTTTGACTCCCAACTTCACCATGTACTACCTGTGTGATCTTGGGCAAGTTACTTAATCTCTCTGCACTTCAGTTTCCTCATCTGTAAAAATAGAATAATACTAGTAGCTATCTTGGAGTTCTTTTTTGAAGAATAACTGTGATAATGCATGGACAATGCTAAGCACAGTGACTGGAATATAGTGAGTGCTAAAAATGCTAGCGAATATTGTTAAATACTCACATTCTCCAGCAGAATAATAACTTCAAACCTCATATTAAAATCCAGAGAAGAAAGTGAAAAATGTGCTTACCTTTAAAAAGTTTTCCTTCCTTCCTTCCTTCCTTCCTTCCTTCCTTCCTTCCTTCCTTCCTCCTCCTTCCTTCCTTCCCTCCCTCTTTCTTTCTTTCTTTCTTTCTTTCTTTCTTTCTTTCTTTTTCTCTTTCTTTCTTTCTTTCTTTCTTTCTTATAAAAGGTAATATGCTCACCTTTAAAGTCCTCTCTTTTCTCCGGTGCTAACAGATGAGGACAGCCCATCTGAAGACAGGAGTGACCTGAAGGTGTCCCCCACCCTTGGCAAGAGAAAGAAGCGGCGACACAGGTATACAGCCAGGCTGTCCTCCCTGGCTATTTCCTCAGGACACAGTATCTGAGAATATATGATGCTGCATTATGGCAGGCCCAGTGACCTCCTGGTTGGCACATAGTAGGCATTTGGGAACATAATTCTGCTATTCATAGGAGGCTACAGGACAATCTTTGTAGCATTTTAAAGACAAATTTGTGGACCTTTAAAATAGATATTCTTAGAATGAGTTGATAGAATTCATTGAGGAGAAAAAAATGTCAAAGAACTTTATTGTTGTTTTTGAACGAAACTTCTGGACTTTCCAGGGGCTAATCATTCAGAGGTGATATGTCCAGTTATCATGAGGAGGGCTTTTAGGGTGTGGAAAGGCAGGCATGGGGTCTTCTAAGTCTGGGAAGCCTGGTAGCCTCCTGCGGACGTGTTCCCACATATGTGCTTTGGGCTTCCCTACAGGACTGTTTTCACCGCCCACCAACTGGAAGAGCTGGAGAAGGCATTCAGCGAGGCCCACTACCCTGATGTGTATGCCCGGGAAATGCTGGCTATGAAAACTGAGCTCCCTGAAGACAGAATACAGGTGTCTAGGGTCCCTTTTCTCTTTCCCAGAGACATCACAGAGAACATGTTTTTCTCACACACAGTGGGTCAACCCACAGCCACCTGTAGACAGCCTAACACATTCCCACTGACACACACTGAGGCTCACTGGCTGCAGGTACCACAATGCTAGAGACTTTCTGTATTTTTATTCCAAGAAGATATTTCCTGTAATCTGCATGTCTTTTTTTCCTTTTATTTATTAATTCTTTAAAATTACACAATAATGTGTGCTGCAACTAAAAACTACATATATAGCTATATATATCTATAACTCTATTATCTGTCTATCTATCTATCTATCTGTCTGTCTAATCTTTGACTATCACTCCTTGAGAGAAAACAATGTAAATATCCTGCTCTCTACTTCTTTACACAATCTGCGAAAGAACACTTTGATTTTATTTTTGTCATTTCTCATTTTCTGGAAAGCCTCAGTGGAAACTGCACATTAGCCCCACAATGATGAGTCCTTTTGAGTTCTGAGTGAGCAGTAGGTACAGCTCCTCAAAGGTCTGGGACTTGAGTGGATAGTTGGCCCTTTTAGAACTCCCTGCTCAGGGGAAACTAGAAGCATCCTCTTTACTGTGTCTCCTGTATGCTCTTCTGCTTCCTGTCCTGCCTCATATTAGGTCTGGTTCCAAAACCGGAGGGCCAAGTGGCGGAAGCGGGAGAAGCGCTGGGGTGGCAGCAGTGTGATGGCGGAATATGGGCTCTATGGGGCCATGGTGAGACACTGCATCCCGCTGCCAGACTCTGTCCTCAACTCCACCGAGGGTGGCCTGGTTGGTTCCTGTGCACCATGGCTTCTGGGTAAGGAAGAAGGGCCCTGCAGCCAGCAAGAGGCCCAGAGATACTGGGGGAGGGAGTGGGGTTCCCACAAAAGGCAGCCATTTGCAAAGCCAATCAATGTAAATTTACTCAGATTTGGGCCCAGAATATCACATCCAATTTTTAATTAATTCAAAGGCTTGAACTGTGGTCAATTGATTTATTTTGCATTGGAACTGTGTACACAGTGTGTGGAAAGGTCACATTAAGCCTTGGTTTTAAGAGTGGAATGATGTAATATGTGAAATACATTCCAAAATGTTAGAATTTTTGGAAATCATACAACTTAGAGCTCATGGTAATAGTAATGAGGGCAGTGCTAAGCAGTGAAACCTGCAGGTGATTAACGACCTACAAATCAGAGCCAGGAGGTCTGGGTCTGGGTCCTGGCAGTCTGCCACTAACAACCTGCTTTTTGTCTCTTAGACTTTTGGTGCTAGAACAGCCTACACTGGTAAGGTCCAAGTTTTGAGGCTAGGCATTCTGGTGTTTTCTGTTGTTACCAGAGACCAATGGGCAGAGATCACACCTTAGAGGAATGAGTCACAAGATAGCACCTAGGGCAGGGTGGGAGATTAGAGTTAGGTGTATGTATGAGGAATTCTAGGCTGGTAGGGGGAGGAGGTTTTTTGTTTAGCAAACATTTTTTTTAGCCCCTACCCCCAGACACTATGCTGAGACTAGAGATACCAATAGTAAATATGGTCCAGACTTTGCCCTCAAAGACTGAAGAGACAGAATTTGGGGCAGGGAACCAAGTTCACCCTTCTGAACTTCCACAAGCAGGTCAGATGTGGGGCAGTGGTGCTCACTGGCATCTGCATATCTGTGGCCTTGTAAGAAAGTGGGCTCAGTGCTGCCAGATACTCTTACTTCCAGAGAAGCTGGAAATCTGGCTTTTGATGTAAAATCTCCTGATTTTAAAATATTGGCAACAATTAAATTTGAACAATTACTGTGATATCCAAATAAGGCACCTTTGTTGGGTGCACCCCACAGACAGATATTAGATTTAACCCTTAATGGGGGTAGTTGCCTAGCTGGTTCCCCTAGAGGCCCTGGAGACAGATGCTGATGAAGGCATTTTTTTTAACGTTTAATTATTATTGAGAGACAGAGAGAGACAGAGCATCAGTATGGGAGGGGCAGAGAGAGGGGGACACACAGAATCCGAAGCAAGCTCCAGGCTCTGAGCTGTCAGCACAGACCCCCACATAGGGCTCCAGCCCACAAACTGTGAGATCATGACCTGAGCAGAAGTTGGATGCTTAACCAACTGAGCCACCCAGGTGCCCTTATGATGAGGACATTTCTAATGGGATTTAGAGAAGCTAGACAAGGAAGAATTTACAAAATTGCTGAATTTGGAGATACCTATTTTTATTTTTTCTCTTCTTTTTTGCAAGGGATGCATAAAAAGTCCACAGGGATGATAAGGAAACCAGGAAGTGAAGAAAAGCTGACAGGACTCTGGGACTCAGACCAGCTCCAGGAAGGTTCTAGTCCAAGGCAGACAGGATCCCAGAGAAGCTCAGATGAAGCCAGCCCTGAGAATGGCTTGGAAGATATGGCCATTGATCTCTCCAGCTCTGCCCGGGAGGAGACCAAGAAAGTACACCAGGGCACCAATGCTAGAGGATGCTCAGACTCCTCAGGGCTGGAGGGGCTCCAGCCAGGGAAGGTGGGAGCCTGATGAGGCCCACAGGCCCTACCCTCAAAGGCTGGCAAGTTCATCCCTTATGGCATTTTCCACAAGATAACAGTTGTCTAAGACAAGGACTCTCAGCTGGATTTTCTTCTTCCAGTGTCAGGATAAAATGTAATGCCACTTGCTTTAAGAAGACAAATGGATACCTTAGGGAAAGCCCATTTCACCCTAGAATGGAAACCATTCCTTAAAGGCAGTTAATTTTATGTAAAATTTTACTTCTTTTTTGTAGAACTTGAGAAGGGAGGATTTAAAGTTCAAAAAGTGTATTCACTGCTGGGCCTCATTTGAGATTTGGTTCAATATACTGTGTAAATTAATAGGTGGTCTGATGTCCTCCATCTGAATTTGAAAATATAAATTTATTTAATCTCCAGAGAATCAGATGTCTTTATAAATAGCAAAGACCCCATACAGACATATGAATGAATTATAGTATCTTTACCTTGAACTTGGCTTTGGACATTTCACTTTTCTCATTAAGCAATACTTTGTATTATCCTGAGTGTCATTTGATAGGCTGTGCATATCAGAACTCATAAACAAGAAAGCAACCCATACTTTCCCTTCCCTTCTGAAATAGCATGGGACTGTGTTTAATATCTATAAACAGTGTTTTAAGGTCAGACAAAGCTTCTTGGTCTTTTAAAATTTATGTTTGAAAGCACTTTAGCAACTTGGATTTCATGAGTGTTTTGTTTCCTGTATTTCCTTTGCAATTTATTTATTATTTAAGAATAAACATTGTGTGGTGTGTTTGCTTCTCAAGGCACTATTTCTGTTACACATATGTATATCTCCAAGATCACTGATCCCCTAATGAAGCTCTCCCCCCACCCCCCATTCCTATCAGCCCTTTTCAATCTCAGGATTGAAGGATTGAAGGATTTCATTTTCCAGGCTGCAGCACGTGTCATGTGTAGCTTTGTAAACTCCCATAGGGTGGTGGCTGGGTCTAATTCACCTTTTAGAGTTCAAGTTCAGAGAGACTTAGGTTTGAGGGGGAAATGTGAAGCTTCATGAAGAAGGCAGAATGGGGAAGGAAAGTGGGGAGCTTAAGAGGCTTCCTCTGGAAATCAGTGCAGTCAGGCTGGGCCTGCTTTCTCTCATCTCTCCATGAGAACACAAAGGATCCCTTCCTTTGGCCTATTTTTCTCATCCTTGTTAATTCCATACTCTGTGAGAATTAAATATCACCTATCCTTACTGCAGACGCAGAAAACCATGAGCACTACCTTCTTTTATTCATTCTGGCTCATAGAAATTATTGCTGAATCCTGACACTGCACAGCGAAAGAGCAGGTGTTGGTGAAGAACTCTAGAAGTTATGTTCTATCTTTCCTGTCTAGAGGCAGCATGCCAGGCTCTAAGCCAAGTGGCCATACTTGCTCTGGACCATCTTCTGCCTTCCAGCTGGTCATAAGATTCTTGCTTCCATCTCTCATCCTTAGTTTATCCAAGATTGAATTTGAGCTAGTAACCTGTTTAATATACATCGCACTCATAGAATAAAATATTGTGCAACCTCTAAAAATGGTAACAATAGGGCATGTTGTTTCATATTTCATATTAATTAAATATTGGTGATTAAAAACTAACTCTAAATAAATGGAAAGAAAGATATAAGTAGAAGTAAACAAATATGTAAAGCAGAATGAAATAAAGAAACAGTTTTACATAAAAATATACAAATAGTGGACAAATTTCTATGAAATATTATAAAGAAAGAACAAACAGGAAGAGGCAAAAGAGAAAGGGACCAGAATGAGTAATGTAGACAATTTTAAATACATAAGAAAATACTATTCACGACTGGCAAGTATACTGATATGTTTTAAAACTCCCCCACAAATGGGCACATTTTCTGGAAAAATACATATTACTAACATTAACTCTAGAATAAACATGGGATTTGAAAAATCACTAACCAAGAAAGTCAATTGTATTATAAAGTGGCTCTAGATCTAGATGGGGTTACGTGTGAATTCTTGACATTTTTGAAGGAAGAGATCATTTTCATGGTATATAAGTTGCTGCTGAGCATAGAAAGAGGTGAAAGGGTTTCTAACCCTAACATAACCTGGATTCCAAAACCCAATGAAGATAGTGTAGCCACTCTCCTCAAAACTCTCTAGTTAGCACCACTAATGGGAATATGAAATTCCTAAATAAAGTGTCAGTGTCTGGAATTTAATAGTATGCTGGAAACAATCTTGGACGACAGAAGGTCTACCCCAGGAATCCAAAGAGAATTTAATATTGTGAAAGAAAATTATTTAAACATTTTATTGACAACCCAGATAAACAAAAAGCTATCTTAACAGATTCATTCAACAAATACCTATTTCTTAAAAAAAAAAAAAAACCTTAAAGGTAGGAATAGAAGGATGCTTATTTCAAAAACAGCATCTCAATATTTTATAATGCACATATACATATATATAAAAACACAGTCTTTGAGGTAGCTCTGTTACCTTCTCACTTTGTAACTGTGGATGCATTACATAACCTTTTTGATCTCTCACTTTTTTCAGTCATAAAATGGGGATAATAATAGAACACTCATTTTCCCGGAAGATTAGACGAGAGAACATGAATAATGTACTTAGCTTGGTTTCTGGCATGCAGAGAAAGCAAAATAAATATTAGCTATCATTATGACTATTAATGGCATTCCTATTAATATCAAGACTCAAATGAGAATACTTACCACCATTATTTAACAACATGGTACCAACTAAGTACAGGATGGAATAGTAGTAACCTGTTGGAATGCTTTGTGTAAATAACATTTAGGAAGAGCTCCAGGAACAAAGTAGGACAGACTTTTGGTCTTTTTTCATGTTTTCTAAGTTCTGTAAAGTTGGTATGTAAAAATAAAATAAATTTGTTGTTAATATTAATATTATTAAAATAGTAATACCTCTTTTTCAATTTAAGGCTAAGTTCACACTGGACAAGAACTCTTTTAGGGGTGCCTGGGTGGCTTAGTCAGTTAATCATCTGATTCTTAGGCTCAGGTGATGATCCCAGGGTCTTGGGAATGAGACCTGTGATGGGCCCTCTTCCACCCCCCACTCCACCCCCACCCACATGGCTTGGGTGTGGAGCCACCTTGAGATTCTCTCCCCCTCTGCCCCTTACCTCCTTTCTCATGCTCTTTGTCTCTCAAATTAAAAAACAAAAACAAAACTTTTTAAAAACACAGTGTGAAAACTTTTTTTTGATGAGAAATCTGCACTTTGCTCATGTCTCCTGTCTGGTTCTCGAAAGTGCCAATTTAATAATGAGGAAACAAGCAGGCATTTTATACAAGTGTTTTAAAATCCTTACTAAAATCATGCAGCAGGTCAAATTTAAGCCTGACCACAGACTGACAGCAGGACTGAATCATTTCCAGCTTTCAAAATTGTTTTCTGGCTGAAATGTGGCTGTAAAAGCCCCAAAGCAGATTTTTAAAAATTACAATTTTAGCAAGGCCAATTTGGAAAGATTCCTAATATGTCACACTCCCAGAGTCATACTCCCAGCTGGCTGAGAGTATCAGGAGGCAGCATCTCAGTGCATGAGAAACATTCATGATTTCAGGAGATATTTTCAGAAATGACAGAAGAACAAGAGATAGAAATCAATATTGTTTCCTTTGGTTTAGCAGTATAAATACAATAAACTATCCACACACTATGTATATACATACATACATATCTGAACCATTTGAGAGGAAGTTGCATACAAAATCTGCCCCTTTATTTTTTTTTATGGCTTTATTGAGGTATTATTGACATAGGCCATTTTGTAAATGTAAGATGTACAATATAATGATTTGATACATGTATATATTGCAAAATGTTTGCTGAAATAGGTTAGTTAACACATGCTTCACCCCACAGAATTATCATTTGTTGTTGTTATGGTGAGAACATTAAAATGCTACTCCCATAGCTACTTTCAAGTATGCAATACAGTACTGATAAATATAGTCACCATGCCGTACCTTAGATCTCCCAAATTTATTTATCCTATAACTGAAAGTTTGTGCCTTTTGACCATATCTATCTATTTCCTTCACTCCTCTGCCCTGGCAGTCACCATTCTACTCTCTGTTTCTATGGGTTTGGTTTTTTCAGATTCCACATATAAGTGAGATGATATAGTATTTGTCTTTCTCTGTGTTGGTTTGTAAGCCCCTTGGGAGCATCCTAGGTAAAATCTGAAACCTGCAACTGTACACAGAAGGCAGAGAGAAATAAAGAGTTGGCCACTCAAGGTTGGTAGGTGGGCATTCTAATACACAAAGAAAACTCACGTATGAGGCTTGTCTTGGGTGGCAGCAAGACAAATAGATTTCTGCACCCACCTGCCAGATCTTAAAAGTTTTTACAGAGGCCTTTACTGGGTTTAGTCATATATACTGCCCAGATGGTCTCAAGACCACATTCACTTTCTCAAGGTTGTGTCCTTGGGGAAACCTCTAGAGTGGGGAAAAGCAAGTAGAATACATATTCTAAGAACAGGGGAGGGGGTGAGGAGCCAGATTGCCAGAGTCCAGTTCATAGGTGAACCAACAATCAAGTCATAGCCCCCAAAAATCTGTCTGACTTATTTCACTTAGCATAACCACCCCCGCCAGGTCCATCCATGTTGTTGCAAAAGGAAGGATTTCCTTCTTTTTCGTGGCTGAATAATAATCCATTATTGTTATTATATATTATAATATTATATATTATATGTATATCACTTTCTTTAAAATTTTTTTTAAATGTTTTTATTTTATTTTTGAGAGACAGAAACAGAGCATGAGCAGGGGAGGGGTAGAGAGAGAAACACAGAATCTGAAGCAGGCTGTACTGTCAGCATAGAGCCCGACGCAGGGCTTGAACTCATAAACCGCTAGATCATGACCTGAGCTGAAGTCGGTGCTTAACCGACTGAGCCACCAGGTACCCCATATATCACTTTCTTTATCTGTTCATCTGTCAGTCGACACTTAGGTTGTTTCCATGTGTCAGCTATTATAAATAATACTGCTATGAACATGAGGGTGAAGTTACCTCTTCAAGTTACTGATTTCATCTCCTTTGGATCTATCCCCAGAAGTGGGATTGCTGGATCATATGGTAGTTTTATTTTTAATTTTAATTTTTTTTAAATTTTATTTATTTTATTTTTTTTTTATTTTTGGGACAGAGAGAGACAGAGCATGAACGGGGGAGGTGCAGAGAGAGAGGGAGACACAGAATCAGAAACAGGCTCCAGGCTCCGAGCCATCAGCCCAGAGCCTGACGCGGGGCTCGAACTCACGGACCGCGAAATCGTGACCTGGCTGAAGTCGGACGCTTAACCGACTGCGCCACCCAGGCGCCCCTATTTTTAATTTTTAAAACAACTTCCATTCTCTTTTCCGTTGTGGCTGTGCCTCTTTATCTCTTAACACTGTGTGTATTTCCTAAGAATAAGGACTTTTTTTTTAAATGTTTTTTACTTATTTTTGATAGAGACAGACATAGCAAAAGTGGGGGAGGGGCAGAGAGAGAAGAAGACACAGAATCTGAAGCAGGCTCCAGACTCCTAGCTGTCAGCACAAAGCCCAACGTTGGGCTCAAACTCACAAACCGCAAGATTATGACCTGAGCCGAAGTCAGATGCTTAACCAGCTGAGCCACCCAGGTGCCCCAGGGCATTCTTTTATATAACCTGAGTAGTTATAAACTTCAGAAAATCTGAATCAATATTTTGAATATGAACACAATATTCTAAAATTGAACAGAATACAGTATTTCTCAATCTGAATCTTACATTTTTATCTGATACAATACAGTATCAATTAGATACATACCTAATTACTGAATTAAATACAGTATTCTAATCTGAACATGACATTTTATTTAATACAACTCTGTATGATTACAATATTCTAAATCTGAAAAAAAAATACAGATTTCTAAATGTGGATGCAAGCCTCTTATCTAACCCCACAGTCACATTTCAATTTTGCGAATTGGTTCCATAATGTCCATTGGTTCCATAATGTCCATAATGTTACCACAATTTCCTTTTTCCATACAGAATCCAGTCGAGAATCATGTATTACATTTAGTTGTCATGTCCCTTCAATCTGGAACATTCCTCAGCCTTTCGTTGTCTTTCATGACATTGATATTTTTTAAGCACATGGATCAATTATAAGATGCCCCTTCAGTTTGGGTGTGTTTAATGTATCTTCATGAGTAGATTTCAGGTTTGGTGGGACTATCCCTGATGTGAACAGCTGACAGGTTTAGAAAGGTGGCTGAGTAGAAAGGCTGCAGGTGGGAGATAGGAGAGCAGGGGCTCCTGTTACCTGCTATACATCCACTTGCATTATTTGAGCTCTTAACATATTACTATTTGATAACTTTTTTTAAGACTGTATTTTTAAGTAATCTCTACACTCAACATGGCGCTTGAACTCACAACCCTGAGATCAAGAGCCACACACCCTACTGACTGAGCCAGCCAAGCACCCCAACAATTTTTTCAAACTAAGGGAAACTTATATTGGAAGGCACATATTTTGGAGATAGATGGGCATGGTAGTTGTTTTTCAAATCCTTTGAGGAGGTTAAAGAGATGGACAAGGCAATACATGATCTAAGGAAGAATCTTTTCTGTTGAGGAGAGTAAATCACTTTCCATCTACTTAGACATTTCGCAACTCTTGGAGGTGGTGTCCTAGAAATTCAAATCATAAGTGCTTTGAAGGTTGAGAGACCTAGACTTTCTGCTCTCCCTTTCCATATTGCTGAGCTCATGCTGGGCGTATAATGGCAGCTCATGAACTCTGGGCCATTGGTTCAGATATTGCTTTTGAGATTCTTTGGCCTCACTTTGGATGCTGAGTAAGGGCCGGAAAGTTTTTAAGAATTCTGGGAATGGGACCATGGGTTTGTAATGGGTGTAGTGATTTCCCTAGCAGTTCTAAGATCTGCCTCTCCAAGAACTGTTGTGAAATACTCTCACAATTTTAACTTCAGTTCATCTAGGTCCCTATTTATAGGATTTTATCAGATAGCAAGCAAGCCGCTTCAAACTCTGTCTTGGTTCATGATCACCTTTAGCTACACCCTCTACTGCTGTTGAATTTTGCTCCTCTGGGAAACTTCTCATGAAGTTTTGTTCTGCCTAAATAAACATGCCAATTTCCCTTTGTCATCACTTATGATCCCCTTTCCAGACTCCCCACTTGCAGGCCTCTAGAAATGCAAAAATTTCCCAGGTGATTGTATTCTTTCCCGCATCTGGTACCTGGCTAATGAGAGTAAAATCTTATTTGTGACATCTAGGTCCAACATACAGATGCAGGAATCTGTTCTTTTGGAAACACCTCTCCATATTAAAGGGCTTTGTCCATCCTCTCAAGTACTTCTACAGCACTTATCTGTCAGGAAGGAACTATAGATACCCATGGTGCTATTCTCACTTTTTTGGATACCTCCTTTCCTTAAAAGTTCACCCCAAGGCTGGTTATTTTCTCTTTCTTCTATAAAAGAAATAAAGAGAAAAAGAGAGAAAGAGAGAAAGAGAGAGAGAAAGAGAAAAAGAAAGAAAGAAAGAAAGAAAGCAGGCGGAAAAGAAGGAGCAAAGCAGGGAGTGAAAAAAGGAAGGAAAGAAAGGAGGGAGTGAAAAAGGGAAGGAAGGAAAGGAGATAGGGAAGGAAAGAAGGAAGGGAGGAAGGAAGGAAGGAAGGAAAGAAGGAAGGAGAGAAAGAAGGAAGGCAGGCAAAAACCCCCAAACCCAAAACTCACATAAGCATCACAAGTTTACCCACTGGTGCCACCTGTTGGCAAGCACACTGATATGCTTTTGCCTTGCTTGTAGCTTAATATCCATCTAAATTCACAGCTTGAACATTTTTATGTGAAGGACATTCTATGTTTTTCTACCTTCATCTTTCTAACTCATTAGCCACCTTGCTTGTTCAGCTTCACAGCCTTAGGATTTCTCTTTCACTCCCTTCCACCCAAGGCCACCTGCACTATCTCTTTTCTCTTTCTCTCTTCAACACACTGTCAGTTTTGTACAATGACTGAAATTGCATTAAATCCTGAGCAAAGGGAATGGGGATGCAGCCAAGGATGGGAGGTAGGGGATATTCTGGGATATCTTTAAATGTCATGTGTAGGGAGCCCATGGCCGGGCTGGAATTCCATAAAAATAACCAGTGTAAGCCCAATATTGCAAAGAAGTATGTGTTCATGTGTGTGTGTGGGGGGGGGGGGGCGGGGACAGAAATCCATTTCTTTTACCAAGCAATACAGTGAAGAGTCCTTCAAGAAATTTCTGATTGAGATACTCTTGTGCCCCACATTACATCTTCTCGAACATCTCTTAACTTTGGCTGTATCCACTGGCTTTGCAAGTCTGGGTGCTGCATTGAATGTCTCCTGCTTTCTGCCTGAAATTCTGGAACACTGAGGCATGGATCCTTCTGGGAGTCCACCTGGTACTTCCACCTGTGAGACCTGGAAGTGCAAAAAGTCATAACTCATGACCAGCAGGTGGTGGAATCCTTGTGGATGAATGCTCTCCTTTCCACCTCTGTGATGGACAACTCTACCTTGCATTCTACAAAGCACCTTGAAAGCCTTGGTGGATCCATCTCTCATGGTCCACAGGAGTGACAGACAGGATAATGGACTCTTGCTGTGGCATTCCCTCTTTCTTGTTCTGTCTTGCACTCCTCTATCACCCCTCCTCTTTCTCCCTGGATGTCTTCTCAAGCCAAACCACCTGTCACAAGCCCTCAAAGGTCTCAGGCGGGTGTGGTAGAACAACATCCTAACCATGACAGAGTGTAGTGGAAACTGAAATAACTCTTATGATCTGAAATTCCACCTGCACACACAAACTGGCTTTACTGAATTCAATTTTGTAAACAAAGCTTGAATCCAATCAAACAACCATTTTTGTAAATCTAAATCCAGTCACTGTCCCGATTTTTATAAGATGGTTTTGGGATTGTGTATACATGACCTGAAAATTATGAGGGTTAATTTGTTGGTTTCTCCTTGTATTTCTGTCAATTTTTACTTAATGCTTTTGGAGTTGTATTTTTAAGTGTACACAAGTTAAGAATTACTGATGACCATTTATCATATGTAATTTCCCTCTTATTTTGAATTACTGTCCATTTTGTCTGATATTTAATTCATATTCATTTGGTAAATATTTTCCATGCTTCATTATCAATATTTCCATATATTTACATTTTATTTTTTCCCACATATTTACATTTTAGATTGAGTATCTAGTTGGGATTTTTTTTATCCATTCCAACAATCTTTGTTTTTAATAAGAGAATTTATTCCATATGCATAGAATATAATTATTGACCTTTTTGAATTTATTTTCACTAATTTATTTTTATGTGTATTTAAAAATATTTTCCACCTTTTCTTTTTTTTCTTTTAAATTTGTTTCTTTCTTTCCATTTCTCAGATTGCTCAGACTTTCTTACTCCATTTTCCCTGCTACTAGACTAGAAGTTATAGATTCTGTTTCTATCTATGGTTAATCTAGAAATTGTAACAGGCATATTTATTTAAGTTTAAAATTCTCCTAGCCATGGGAAGAATTATAGAATGCTACTCCCATCAACTTCAACACTCCTGTTGTTCAGGATTTTGTTTCCATCTCATTCATTAACTCCACCATGTAGACATTGTTACAATTTCATATAGATAATGTTTGTTTTGATTTACCCACAAGTGCAATGATTTCCTTGCTTATCCTTTTGAATTTCAGATCTTTATTTGGGGCTAAATTCTCTTCCTTCTGAAGTAATTCATTAGTAAAGGAATAGAGTGGAGAACTCTATTAGTTTTTGTTTTGTACTTTGTACTTGTTGAAAAATGATTTCACTAACTACACTATAGTTGACAATTATTTTCCTGTAATACTTTATTGTTTTATTTTTTTATTTTTTTTTTAAATTTTTTTTTCAACGTTTATTTATTTTTGGGACAGAGAGAGACAGAGCATGAACGGGGGAGGGGCAGAGAGAGAGGGAGACACAGAATCGGAAACAGGTTCCAGGCTCTGAGCCATCAGCCTGACGCGGGGCTCGAACTCACGGACCGCGAGATCGTGACCTGGCTGAAGTCGGACGCTTAACCGACTGCGCCACCCAGGCGCCCCTACTTTATTGTTTTAAAAAAATTATTTATTTTGAGAGAGGCAGAAACAGCATGAGTGGGGGAAGGGCAGAGAGAGAGGGAGACAGAGAATAATCCCAAATTGGTTTCACATTGTCAGCATGGATCCTGTAATACTTTAAAGATATTCCTCTTTTGCCAGCTGTCAACCTAATTATTATTCCTGTGCAGGTGATCCACCTTTCTTTTATGTTTAAAAAAAGTTTTTTAAACGTTTTATTTATTTTTGAGAAAGAGCGAGTGAAAGCGGGGGAGGGGCACAGAGAGAGGGAGACACAGAATCTGAAGCAGGTTCCAGGCTCTGAGCTGTTAGCACAGAGCCCAACACGGGGCTTGAACTAACAAACTGTAAGATCATGACCTGAGCCAAAGTCGGACATTTAACCAACTGAGCCACCCAGGCATCCCCCCTTTTCTTTCTGTTTTTATGACCTGCTATTTGTCTTGTCTTTGATTTCTGACAGTTTTACAATGATGTGTATAGGTGTTGATTTCATTTTGTTTAACTGGCTCAGAATTTGTGCACTTTAGAAGTTGAGTATTGTCTTTCATTAATTCTATAAAATTTGAAGCTTTTAAGTCACTGAGTATTGCCTCTTCTCACTCTCTCCTCTAAAACTCCAAGGGTGTGTGTGTGGGTGTGTGTGTTTGTGTGTGTGTCTTCCACACTCCATGTCTTGCATCCTCTTTTCCAAACTCTTTATCCTTTTGACTCTGTGATACAATGTCTATTTAGTGGGGGGAAATTTGATTAATTAATTCATAGCTATTACTGATATGATGTTTGGACATATACCCCTTGATCTTGTTTTATATTTTCTAATTTATCATTCTTGCTTGTTCCTTTCCCATCTTACCCATTTCTGCTTTTTATTTTTTGGTTGACCAAATTTTGTTCCATTTCCTTCACCAATGGTTTGTAACTACATTGCCTATTTTTAGTTTTCTAGAATTGTTTCTAATTTCTAAGAACATACTCTATGTGTGTTTTGGGCTGTAGTTTCTTCCCAAAATTCCACCATTTGTCTCCTATCTTCCAAGGGCTCCTCCCTCAGGATTTCTCTTCAACCAGTTGTTATGGACCAAATGTTTGTGTACCCCCAAAACTCATGTGTTGAGATCCTACCCCCAGGGTGATGGCATTAGGAAGCAGGGCCTTTAGGAGATGCTGAGGTCATGAAGGTGAAGCCCCCCGATCAGGTTTAGTGCTCTTGTGAAAGAGACCCCAGAGAGCTCACTCACCCCTTCCACCATGTGAAGACACAGTGAAATGATGGCTGTCCATGAACCAGGAAGAGGGTTCTCCCCACCAGACACCGAATCTGCTGGCACCTTGTCTTGGATTTTCCAGTCTCCAGAACAATGAGAAATTAACTTTTGTGTTGAAGTCAACCAGTTGGTGGTACTTGTATAGTGTTGCATCCACACGACTCCTGAAACAGAATGCTACGGGCACCAGTGACAGTCACAACAAAGTTTATTACAATGAGAGGCAAGGCCGACCGATCGGGACCAACACTCTTGATAAGAGTGCGGCCCCGAACAGCCCGGGTACAGAGTTTTTATAACCGATCACATCGTTTTATCATCACCTGGGAACAGAACAAAGAAACAGTTTCCAGATGAGTTAGAAACAGTTGCCTAATGAGGTGTTTACTTTAGACTTTCTGCCTCTAAGTTGCAACCAGTGGGTCTCCTTGACCCTGCCTCTGATGCTCTTTTCTTTGAACTTTTGTTTCCTTAATTGGTGAAGCCTAATTTACAAGAGTATGAGTCCTAGTTTACCAGAGCAAAGCAAAGCTGTTATCTCTTAACCTTCAGTGTCAACACAAAGCTGTTATTTTTCAAGCTAAGCATTAGCCCTACACTACAATTTAACCCTTACAATCGCAGCTAAAATGGACTAAGACATGAAGTCTATCTTTTCCCATTTTATCAGAATTTCAAATAAATTATTTCAGTTATTTCATATACCCTGTCTACCACCTTGATATCCCCCACCGCCACCGCCCCCCCCCCTTCCCCTGGTCATATATAACAGATGTCTCATCTCCTTAACCAGAGTGTCTGTCCCTTGAGCTCAGGACTGCCACACTGCTTTGTACATAGTCAGTCTTTGTTCATGAACTCACTAAAGAGACAAAGACTATCAAGGGGTGTCATTATTCAGGAAATATTTCTGGACTTTCTTTGATGATGACATGATTTCAAGGAATGTGTTGTGTTCTTCTGGTTGACCTGTCCTGTAAATTATAATCATTAGGTTTCCCAGTCAGGATAGGAAGTAACTTTAAAGTTACATGTAGACTCCCCATAAAAAAGAATGAAATCTTGCCATTTGCAACAACATAGATGGATCTAGAGAGTATTATACTAAGTGAATAACATCAGTCAGTCAGAAAGACAAATACCATATGGTTTCACTCATATGCGGAATTTAAGAAACAAAACAAATGAGCAAAGGGAAAAGAGAGAGAGAAGCAAACCAAGAAACAGACTCTTAACTATAGAGAACAAACTGATGGTTACCAGGGGGGAGGGAGGTTGAAGGTTGTGTGAAATAGGTGATAGGGATTAAAGAGTACACTTATGATGAAAAAAAGTTAAACATCGAATCTATCACCAGGTGGCAGTGTTGGCCAGCTTGAACTTTCTCAAAGTCCTTGCTGTCAGAAATTTGATTGATACTAGTTTTGTATTTTCTATCACTGATTTTTCCATCCAATCAATCAATATAGCAATCAATACACATCCTCTGGACACTCAGTGGGTGCTTTCAGGGTTGGGACACTGTTTAATCTCTCTTTGGGACCCACAAGGATTGGCCCCAGAGAAAGCAGTGTCCATTCCAGGCAGTCAGCACATGTTTGCTGGCTGACCCCTTTCCTGCCACAGTCTTTGTCTCAAAGCTGTGCGTGTATGTAAACCCTTACACTTGGGTTGATTGAGCTAAGAGGCTGGAGAGCCCCTGGAGACATTACCATGGCCACAACAGAGATGGCAAGAGTGGTTTCAGCTGCCATTGCCCTCTTGGGGCAGGAAAAGGGGCCCAACTCCTCAGACCTGCCCAAAGAGTTCTTCCTGGTTTGCCTTCCTCTCTTATAGACTCTTGCATCAGAGAAGCCAAGCATCCAGGGTGATCACTGCCAGACAAGCTTCTGAGCAAAGATATCTGTTGGACTGAAACCATGAATGGGACAGGGTGGGCATTAGGATCTCACCAGGAGTGAGTGGACTCTACAGACTTCTGCCAGATGATGAACCCATAGGATGAACCATGAGGACAAATGGCCACTGGGCCTTCCTGGCACATGGGGAAATCCACACACTGTTCAGGATGACTGTCCTGGTTTAAGAGTTGGCTTCTCTGAGCAGTGTTGCTCTTGGCTGTCTCATCTGCTTTGCCCTCTGGAGTATAAATAAACCTCCTCCTCCTCCTGTTATCTCTCCACTAGTCACCATTTGAATTCAAAGAAAACTCTAAGAGTGAGCTGAGAGCACTTTCTCTAGCTGTCCACCCCCTCAATTTTTTGTTTTATGCAAGTTGAAATAAAAACCTTCCCAGGCAGAACTGGCTGCCATTCTTAGAAGCTGCTGGATCAGAAACCCATTAGACGTAAACTCTGATTGCATTTCTGTCCAGAATAAAGCCAATTCTAGTTGTGCCAACTTTAAAGGAAACCACAAACAGTGCTCCTGACTGCATCACTCAGCCCTAAAGGAGTGTGAGACACAGTGGCTGTCCTAATCTGATGGGGACAGTGCCCATCGAGCTGGGCTGGGGGCAGTCTACTGAGTTGGAAGCCAAAGAAAGATAAGGAATGGGGAAGGGATAGGGCATGAGATCCATAAACCTGAAGTGCAACAGTCTTTAAATCTATCATTAAGTTTCCCATACCAACAGAAGCTATGATTTTATTGAAACAGAACAGAAAAACCCTTTGGATATTAAATCTGGCATCTTCTTATGAGGAAGAATACACTGCTTGGAATTTTAGAGCTAAAGGATTTAGAACTTGCTACATTTGCTCATTTTGTAGATAAGAAACCTGAGGCCTAGAGACATCAAGGGGCTTGCCACATGGTGGGCTGGGGGGAAGAACTGAAGGCCTAATCCAGTCTCTTGGCACCCTGTCCAACGCTGTCTGTCTACTCAGCTTCCCCAAGGGCTGCTGAATGAGGAAGCAAGGGTTTGACCCATGGGTGATGGTTGCCAATGGCTCAAAGTTCTTACCACTTGGTGCTTGGAGGGACCCTCATTGTGTCTGTATGATCACCATTAATAATGTCAGCCTGCCATTGGGTGAGAGCAGGCAGTGCTATTGCCACAGCAAGGGTGTCTGCAGGAGAGGCAGCTCTGAGACTGAGGAGAGTATACGTGGGTGCAGGGAGCCTTGCTCTCTTCCCTTGGCCCTGTGGACCCTAGCAGTTAGAAGATTGGTTCTTCCAGCTATCAATGACTACTAGACACAGAGATGCCATTGTCTTTACTGACGATGCTTTTGACTATGTGGGCTTTTGTGTGTGAGGGGGAGGGGGTCTTATGGAGGTGAACCCAAGAGCATAAATCCTTTCTGTGGGTTTGTGGATAAATGACACCCTAGCCTTTCATACTCATGTAGGGCTAGATAACTTCCAGGGCTTGGTGTTGATGAAATTGAGTTAGCATATTACTAGAATTGACAGAGAACACACCCGCCACAATGTCTGGCTGCTGTATATGCAGCACTGCCTTCAGATGGAGGGTCCCCCACATCCAGGAGGACACTCGCTGTCAACCCAGTACCACCTGGAGGTGGTCCTGGTTTTCACTTCCTCTCTGTTTTGTTCTTTGGTGGTGAACCCTCTTGCTCTGTGGTTGCTGTGCATGGTGGGTTAACCCCACAGTGTAGATACAAAGTAAGCCCCAGCTTCCTATGGAAAATCTCTCAGGCCTCCCTACTTCTGCACCTGCCAACGTACATCTTTCAGCTGTAGGGGCTTGGCCCAGGGGCCTCTTGGGAAGAAAATGTGACTAGCACTTCCTGGATGTCCTGCTGCTCTCTCTCAGCACCACTGAGGCTCCACAGAAGCAGTCTTGTGGATATGACAGGGGCAGATGGATAGAGTGGTTCCACCTTGTTCTGGGAGATAGGCTTCCTGGAGGCAGCAGGGATGGCCTTGGCCTCAGGGGCCCCAAGGGCTGTGACACTCAGGAGGAAGCTCCTCCAAGTCACCTCTTGGGTAATGGGCTGCAGGAAGTGCAATTCTGTACCACCCGAATTCTGAAATATTTTATGTACACATAATCACTTTTCTTTATGCAACCTGAAGGAAACAAGAACTATGTACTTCTTTCTTTTATTAAAATATTTTTTAACGTTTATTTATTTTTGAGACAGAGAGAGACAGAGCATGAATGGGGAGGGTCAGAGAGAGGGAGACACAGAATCTGAAACAGGCTCTAGGCTCTGAGCTGTCAGCACAGAGCCCGACGCGGGGCTCGAACTCACGGACCGCGAGATCATGACCTGAGCCGAAGTCGGCTGCTTAACCGACTGAGCCACCCAGGTGCTCCTATTTTAAAGTTGAGTCAATTCTATGTACTTTCCTCATTGTTCTCATTGTGGGGTCTCTTCCTCTGGAAGGCTATATGGGCTCCCTTACAGCATCACAGCTGGGTTCCAAGAAAGACGGGGCTGTGGCTGGGGTCTCACAGGGCCTAGACCTAGGTCCATCAGAGAGGGGTGCTCCCTGTGTTCCAGCATCAAAGCAGTCCACCAGCCTGCATTCAAGAGGTGGGGGACAGGCTCCTCATCTTGCTGGAGTGTACACCATCACTTACAGGGGATGAAATGTTGTTAGCCATCTTTGGGATCCCCTGCCACAGTTATAATCTTCATTCACAATTCTATATGTTCTATTAAAATGAAGATCCAGGCCAAATGGTGAAGCAGATAATGAGGAAGGAGCGGGGGTGCTGGATGTTACTGCTGCTCCTCCACTGTTTATTTCTTTGGGCTCAGTTTCCTCATTTGTTCCACCAGGGGGTTGGTAATTAACAGAAATTGATTGCCCTAGATAATTTTTAAGCTAAGTAAAAGATGCGTCTGGCATAGAGCAAGGCACATGTCTAGTGCTAGCTGTTGTCACTGGCTTACCAGCCTTAAAATCCTTCATTCTCTGGCAGAAGACAGGCATTACACACACACACACACACACACACACACACACACACACATACACGGCCTGGGGTTGACTTCCAGTGGAAGCTCCTCCAAAAGACCCTCTTCTGCATCATATTTCCCTTTCCAGATCTTACAGCTGACAGGAAGTAATCTTTCCCAAACCCAAAGAACTCAACCAACCAGTTTTCCAAATTCCCTTTCCCCTCTGTTTGTCTTCTTTAGTATGTGTTTACTCCTTGGGTGTTGAAATATTTAAGTATCTGGTTGAGACAAGATTCTATGAGTTTCCTTCTTAGCTTGATAACAAGAACACAGCCTCCACCACTGGGCTTCCTTTGTGCCCATTCCAGGCTAGACTTTTCAGATACTACTGCATTTAGTCTTGACTGAGGCCCTGGGGAAAGAGATGTTACTCTTGTTTTGAAGAAAAGGAAAATGAGGCACAGAGAGGTTAAGAAATTTGCTCAGGGTCACAGAGCTCGAAAAGTCAACGTTTGAACCCAGGCCACAGACGCTGGAGCAATGGGAGAAACCTTCATGTTTCCAAATCAGCCAAGATTAGTAGGCCATTTGCTTCCCTGTTACACTCTCGCTCACCTCCCCTTAGCAGGTGACCTCCGCGAGGGCTGAGGCCGGCAGCTGGCTGATAAGAACATCAGACTCCGGACCAAGGTCCTGGCCCAAGGATCACTAACCAGCCCATTTGGCCCACGGGAGCCACTTGTGTGTGTGTTGGGGGGTGGGGCATGGGCCAGCCTGGCAGGGTGACTGGCTCACTCTCAAGGGTACACAAAGGGATTAATACTTTGACTTCAACCTATGAGATGCTGAAACGACCTAACTTTGGTGGTCCTCGGACCCACCTGCGCGCTTCTCTCCACCAGTCACATTCTGCGCTGACTCCTTCCTATTGCAGACGGTTCCGGGAGCCACTGCTTGGGAGCCTGCGTTCCCCAACGCAAACAGGTCGCTGTTCTGTTTTGTTTTTTCGTGGCGCAGCTCTCAGATCCTGAAGACCCACAAACTGAAACCAAAACATCCTGGCCTGATGCCAAGAGTCTGGACGGGAGCGAAGAGACGGGAGGGGGGCTGTGGCATCGCAGTCCCGCGAGAGCCGCGGCCCTCCCTTTCGTATGCATGCCCCAGCGCTTCTTCCTCCGCGGACCCCTTCTCAAAGGCCGGAGAAGAAAGGGTGGGACCCGGGCAGGTCCGGGAGAGAGGCAGGTCCCTACAGGACCCGGACCCCGAGAAGTGGGTGGTGGCCGGAGGGCGGAGACGGGGCGGGGCTCGCGGAGACACCAAAGGGCGCCTCCGGCTCTCCGCCTCAGATCCTCTCCAGGCGTCGGGCAAGATGGCTGCGCGCGGGTTGGGTCGCAGCTTGGGGAGACTCCTGGGCAGCCTGAGCTGGCGCTCCGGTCAGCCCGTGAGGCCGCTACGCGGGGTGAGCGCCCCCGCCGCAGCCGCAGCGCAGCCCGGCTCATACCAGGCGCAGATCGCACAGGCTGCCCGAGAGCCCGCCGCTTTCTGGGGGCAGCTGGCGCGGGACATGCTCGTGTGGGACACCCCCTATCACACCGTCTGGGATTGTGACTTCAGCAGCGGCAAGATCGGCTGGTTCCTGGGAGGCCAGTTAAACGTGTCTGGTGAGTGGGTTGCCGGGGACCCAGGGCGCCTTTAGCTCACGCGTCTCGAGGGGACGTGACAGAAACTGACGGGCCCAGCCGTCCCCGGCCCGGCGGGTCAGGCCCCACGGGAGGCCCTTTTTCCAGTCTTCTGCTAGTCGAGCTCTCAACTGTGGCGCCTCGCCATCCCCGCCCCCATCCTACCCAGCCCGGCAGGCTCCAACTGCCACTGCAACCCCGCGCCCCGACTCCACCTTCCCGGCTTCCGCACGCACCTGTGGAGACCTCCGGGCATGAGCTTGAGTCGCCCCAAAGCTGGCCTTGTCCCAGCGCGGCTCCTGTCTCCACTGCCTCCAGAGTGAACTACTTGGTTCCACCGCACTGCGGAGCGCGCGCCTGCGGAGTTGCGGGCGAACTATGTGCCAGGCTGGGGTGTAGGGTTTGGGGCGCAGAGGTGTCCGTCAGGACTTGCCCGCTCCTATCCCTGGGGGAGGCAAAAAACGATAAGTGTCTGACTTGTCACCGCCAGTTGCGGGGCCCAGCGACTTGCCTGGGGAGAAACTACCCATGTAAACAAACATAGGAGTGGAAGGCATTCGGGTAGGAACAAATCCTGAGCCAACAGTAGGAATCGGTTATTTCCTTGCTTCTGGGACTGTGGGTGGGAAGGATGGAATGGGTGTCTCCTAACTGACAGTTTCAGCTGCACCCGGAAGACCCACGACTTGCTTCAGACCTGGTGGTGATTGAGACCCCATTAACCAGTTTGGTATCTGCTGAGACTGAATCCTGTTATAGTTTAAGATTTGGGATTGGGAACACTGTGTTCCCATACCACAAGGGGAGAAGGTCCAGGAACTGGAGGCAGTAGTGGCCAGGCAGGGTAGGCCTGGTGTTGGTCTGCTGGGGCAGGATGGGACTTGCAGGCAGGTGCAGTGGTCAGAGGGGCTGCCTCCTGTCTGGGAATATGGAGTTAGATGGGCTCTGGGAGGTGTTTAAGAAAAGGGCCTTCAGGTCTTCACCGCAGGGCCATGCCAGGGTCTGAACTTGGAGGTTGGATCTGCTGTCTGTCACAGCTCCACCAAGTTTTTCTATTCAGAGCCTCATTCTCCTCCTGTGCAAACTGGGGGTGATAATGCCCACCTGCTACTCTGGTTGTCAGGACAGAGTGCCAGAAAGTATGGAGCAGTCCAGCATTTATTGGTGATCAATAGGTAGTAATGATTTTAACTTATTACATTCTGAAGTGGTCTTAAAATTATAGGTAGTGCCTGGCAATTATTTTTCCGGCAAAGAAACTTAAGGGAACTTTGGACCATATATGTATTTTTTCATACTGTACATTACTTTGCTGGTTTAATCAAAATGAGTCACTTACTAGCTAAGTGTTTTCTCTAAAATTGAGTCAGCAACAAGTGTCCTTGAACTAAGTGGGAAAAAAAACCAAACCCTTAGGTTTGCAGAGTTGGTGGAATGTGCCTTTGAAGGGGAGGACAGTGACTTACAGAAGGAAGGTGCATAAAGTGCAGCTCCTTGAGGCTGCTTTTGGACGTGGAAGGCCTGAAGTGGGTGTAAACATTCATGGTTAGCTTGTGCGTACTTGCAGCCTCTTACTCTTTGATAAGAGAGTGAGGATGGACCTTGTGGGGCAGGTACCTAGGGCCTGGTGAACCTCAGTCAGTCACGGCTGGGTGTGGTCAGCAGGAATTCTTCTGCCTCTTTTTCCTTCACTTATTTCTCCTTTATGGCTGCCTAGCCAGCAGCTGAGCTTCAGGAAACTGTTATGGAGAGAGACAGCTTTTTGCAGCTTCCTTCCTCCAGTGTGTATGCCCACCCATTCATCTGTCTGGGATATCTCTGTCCTTTGCCAGTGTCTGTAAATCACAGAGGTGACACTATGGAAAAGGATCAGGCCAGGCCATAGCTGCCCTGAGTACCATCTAGAGAGTTGTGGAAGGGGTGGGGGTGTTTTGGCCTGATCTGTTTGTGTAATAGCACAATCATGGCTTGTTCCAAAGGTGCATTGCTCTCAAAACTGCCATTACCCCTTCAGGGTACTAGCAACTGTACTAGCAGTTCTCAGAGTGTGGTCCCCAGACCAGCAGTATCAGCATCACCTGGGAACTGTTTAGAAACACAAGTTCTCAGACTCCATGCTAGACTGTCAGAATCAGAACCCCAGTGAGTGGGGCCCTGCCATAACAAGCCCTCCATGCACATTCAAGGTGGAGAACCACTGACCTATCATCCCCAAACCAGGGCAGATGAAGGCACTTTTGAAATGGGCAGGATTGGGATTAGTGTCCTGGAGATGACTCTGCTGAACGAACAAAAATGGTATATGAGTGATGCAGTACAGTTTAGTGGTCCTGGGTGTGTCTAGAATCACACCTAGGTTTGAGTCCTTACTTTCCCCTTACTGTTCTTCGTATGCATCTCCTCCTCTGTAAAGTACAGATAGTGTATAACCAAACTCTGTTCTAATTACTATTGTTGCATATCCACCACCCCACGTTTACTGGCGTAAGGTAGCAACCATTTTATTACTCTTGCAGATTCTGTGTCTCAGGGCTGTGGACAAGGCCTGTTGGGGATGACTTATTTCTGCTCCTGAAGGCTGTCTGGGCTGTTGCATCTGCCTTGTTTCTCAGTCCCAGGTCTGGGGCTTAGGCTGGGATGACTGCAGGCTGGGCTCAGCTGGAACTGTGGCCCAAAGCACCTGCACAGGGCTTGTCACAGCATGTTGCTGGGCCCGGGGAATGCTGATGACCAGTGGTCTCAGAGACCAAAGCAGAAACTGCTAGGCTTCTTCTGACCAGGAGGGAACAACCTGGGGACACCTGGGGCCGTGGTTAGCAGCAAGTGAGAAGTGAGAGGCCTTGTACCCAATCACTGGCTTTTGTTATTTATTAATGAATCATGGGGAAGCCTGTGACCTTGAATTTGGCCTTCAGCAGTGTTACTGGGAATGACGTTTTCTGTTAAGACCATAGGAGTTTGCATTGGATCAGTCTTGGATAAGCGGGAAGCAGGCTTGGGAAGACATGCTGGTGGCCGACATGACTCTCAAAGTCCATCCTGGGGCTCTGGGATAGCTAGAGTGTCAGGTGGGGTCGTGGTGTCAGAGGACCCCTGAGCAGGGCAGATAGAGTATCCAGCCTTTACTGATTTGCTTCTATTACATTTACATAAAACTGCTTTTCAAGTTTCTGTGGAAAGCCAAGACCTAAAACTGATTCTAAAAAAGATTCTTTTTTTAATTAAGTTTTTTATTTTGATTCCTATATAGTTAACATACAGTGTTATATTAGTTTCAGGTGTACAATCATGCTCATCATGATAAGTGTACTCTTTAATCCCCATCACCTGTTTCACCCATCCCCATACCCACTTACCCTCTGATATTTGCAAATGACATAGCCGATAAAGGGTTAGTATCTAAAAAGGATTCTTACCAGTCTTTGAAATTTGGCTCTGTCTTTTGCAGGGCTCAACGGATTAAGGTTTTTGCTCTGTGGCATATAAACTCAGGATGTCAGGAAATTGCAAATGCAGAACTGGAGGGTAATGATGTGTGTTGGTTGCAAAACACACAACTAAATTCTGTTTTCTGAACACCAAATTCTGCATCAGATTTTTAAAAACTTTTTTATTGAACATTTTTTAAAATGTTTATTTACTTTTAAGAGAGAGAGACGAGTGCGAGCAGGGGAAAGACAGAGAGAGAGAGAGGGAGACACAGAGTCGGAAGCAGGCTCCAGGCTCTGAGCTGTCAGCACAGAGTCTGATGAGAGACTCGAACCCACGAACTGTGGGATTATGACCTGAGCCGAAGTTGGACGCTTAACTGACTGAGCCACCCAGGTGCCCCAATGAATCAGATTTTTTTTTTTTTAAATATGAGTTTTCTTACTTTTAAGCAAGGGTGTAGAAAAACTATTTTTAATCCAGAGGTTTCTGGATGCTTTTTGGAGCATGAGTTGCAGCTGTGGAAACCATTTTGCTATACTTTTCTCCTCTTTACAATTGCACCTCCCCTAATTCAGAAGACAGACACACTGAGAATGGAAGATGCTGCACTTCTGTGGTCCACTTTTCTGTCAATGGTTAAAGTAACTTTTCTGAAGTCTTTCAAGGAAGTCTAAATGAAAGTCTAACCCCAGGTCTTAGGAGGAATGTCCTCCGGAAGACACTGAATCCTTCCCAGTTGTCAGACGCACAACTTACTTTAAATAGCAGATGCTTCTGGAAAATTGGCAAATATAATTTATGACAGGGAGATTTTCTATTTAAAGAAAACCCATTGTGAATCCCTTTGTGAATATTAACTCCCTCATTTCTTTTGATTAAAAAATTGAATTTCCGTATGTGGGTTCACTTAAAGTTGGGGAGGGGGAGGGATGTACTTAAACATCTGACAAGAGTTCTTGAAAATCCCTACATAAGTGTGTGCCATCTTTATAATGGAAATGATAATCCTATTGTAATCTTTTTTAAAAAACACAGCTCAAGGGGCACCTGGGTGGCTCAGTCAGTTAAGCAGCTGGCTTAGGCTCAGGTCATGATCTTATAGCTTGAAGGCTCATGGGTTTGAGCCCTGAGTTGGGCTCTGTGCTGACAGCTCAGAGCCTGGAGCCTGCTTCCAATTCTGTGTGTCTCTCTCTCTGCCTCTCCCCTGCTCGTGCTCCATCTCTCTCTCTCTCTCTCTCAAAAATAAATAAACATTAAAAAAAAATTAAAAAAAAAAACACAACTCAAAACCCATGAACCACCGGCAGGCTTTGCTTATCTGTTTGCAGAGTAGTGTCAGGCCTGAGTTGTAGATCTGTACTTAGGAACATCTCTTCTCATCTCATCCTCATGACACCAGTGTGAGGTGGTTGGTCTTCCCATTTTACAGATGTGGAAATGAAGGCTGCAACTTAAGCACAGTGATGAACAGTACAGAAACCATGCCAATACCACAGGGCATACATTCTGCCCAGGAGACGAACCACAAATCAATAAGTGAGAAAATCCACACTGGGGTAACTTGCTCAAGATTTTTCTAGCTGCTAAGGAGAGAATTATGATAGCGCCCTTCCACCCCAACCCCGTGATAAATGAATCTTAGGCACATGGTCCCTGTCCTCAGGGACTTGTGACCCAGATGGGGGAGGATTTTGCAGAGTTAGCATTATGTCCCAGAGTGGAGACCACTGGGCAGGTAAGTAAGCATTAAATGGTGTGAGCCATGGAGTGACAGGGAGGGAGAGGTCACTGTGTGCTAGGATATTGGAAAAGGCTTTTAGTAGGAGGTGGTGTTTGAGCTGAGCCTTAAATCGACCTAAGTCCTTGCCCACTTGTTCTTGGAAATGGAATTTTCTTGTCCCACTGCCCAGTTCTTTTGGTAGAAGCTTTGTTTTTAAATGTGGGGAAGGGGGGAGTGCTTGGGTGGCTCAGTTGGCGTTTGACTCTTGATTTTTGCTCAGGTCATGATCGTAGGGGTATGGGATCAAGCCCTATGTTGGACTCCACACTCAGCGTGGAGTCGGCTTAAGATTCTCTCTCTCTCTCTCTCTCTCTCTCTCTCTCTCCCTCCCTCCCTCCCTCCCTCCCTTCCTCTCTTTCTCTGCCCCTTCCCCTGCCTCAGATAAAAAAATTAAATGTGAAGAAAGAATTTCCTTTCTTTCACTCCCATCCCCCTTCTTTCTTTTCCTCCCTGCAATGAAGGCAATAGCAGGAACCATACACATGTGTTAAAAGCCAACACATACATGGCATTTTAGGACCACTATCATCTCAGACCCTGAGCTGTGCTTTGTGTATGTGTTTGTGTCATCTGAGCATCATCCAGGGCAGCTGTGGAGGGTGCTTCTCTTGGGGACACAGCAGAACCATCTGACCCCATGCAGGAAACCCTCAAATGGCCTTTAATTCCTACCTTCTCTCTGAATCAGGAGTCATTACCCCCATGATGGATTAGGAATGCAAGATTTAAATTAGATAAGCAAAGCACTGTCTGTGGTTAGTGAGTGGTTGGACAGGGTCCAGATACCAGAGCATGGGTTTTTCACATGACTCCAGGCTGCCATCCAGCAAAGGTCTGGCCAGATGTCTTACAGAGAGTCTTATTTTTTAAAAAAATTTTAATGTTTATTTATTTTTTAGAGAGAGACACAGAATGTGAGTGGGGGAGGGGAAGAGCGCAGGAGACATAGAATATGAAGCAGGCTCTAGGCTCCGTGCTGTTAGCACAGAGCCCGGTGTGGGGCTTGATCTCATGAACTGTAACATCATGACCTGAGCTGAAGTTGGACACTTAACCGAATGAGCCACCCAGGTGCCCCGAATCTTTAATTACTCCTGTCCCCAAAGGGAAAAGAAAGCCCCCCCCCCCCCCGCCCACCCATCCCAAATCTAGAATAGATTGTGTGTAGATGTATGCATTCACATCTATCTGCTGGGGCAGGGTCCTGAACCACCACCACCACCAGCAGCAGCAGCAGCAAATGGGATCTTCCTAGAGGTGAAGATGTTCATGCCCACCCAGACCTGCTCGTTCAGAGACTCAGGGTGAGGCCTCACCATCTCTGTGCTAACAAGCCCTCTGGGAGTTCTGGAGGATTCAGAAGTGCTAGTTTAGATTAGAAAGAGACTCTGAGGGATAAGGCCACAAAGACAAGAGGTCTGTTCTTTCCCTAAGGGTGGAGCTAACCTGGTGTCCTTTAGACTCCAGTGTTACCTTCCAGCCTGAGGACTTGAATGGTCGTCCATCATTCCGAGCTATGGTACTTCTTTGCTCTGTGCTATGGGTTAGGCTGCACAGGTACAAATATTGACAGGACATTGGGTCCCAGCCTACAGAGGGGCAGCAAGTGTAAACATCTCAGGAAAAGTTAGAGGGAGGCATGAGGTCCACAGGATGTGAAGTGCTTAGTGAGAGTGGGAACATGTAGGCCAAGACCTGCGCGAGTGTGGGCACCAGGTGAAAGGAAGCAGTGGGGACAATGGGACAGTGTCCCCCAGGCAAGGAGAAACAGCACAAAGACCCAGAAGCAGGAAGGAGCTCACCAGACTCAACATGGCCAGCAGTGAGAGGTAGATCATGCGCAGCCTTGGCGGATGCTTGTTGAACACTCCCTGTGTGCAGGGAAGGCACGTAGGGGATACTGCACCTGGGGCTCAGTGCTTACCTGCCTGGATTCCTGCCATCCATAAGCCCCAGGAAGATGGGGATACATGGCTGCTCTCACTGGCCACTCATCCACACCCTGGATTCCCAGTGTCCATCCTGTGGCAGATATTTCTCCTCTACTTTTTGCAGCTCTTCCTTTTTGCTTGGTATCAACCAGGTGCAGGATGCCCTGCTGGGGTCTGAGGCTGTGAGGGTCTTGGCTTGAAGCTGGGCCATCACTCATGGGATGAGACGTATATCCTGGTTCCCTGGCTGCTGTGGGAACAAGCAATGCTGGGAGATGAATCCTGGGTGAGGCGTCATGTGTGGTTTGTGGCCTTTTCCAGTGTGGCCTTGGGCAGGTCACTAGACCACCCAGAGCACCTGGTAACTGTTTTCTAGGCTACACCTGAGCTGCCCACTTTTCAGGGTGACACAAAGGGTCAAACTCAGAGTGGGAGAAGGTATTTTAGAGCAGGCTTCTTGGTTTGGTGTGCACACATCTCAGGGGGTCTTCTGTGGGGCAGGTTTGGTGTGAGGCTTAGAGTTTGCTCTTATAACTAGCTCCCCTGTGATGCCTGGAACAGCCAGGGGCCAGTGAGCACTCATGTGCACATGGGAGCAGCCCCCTCCTCCCGTTGGACCACCCATCCCCACACAGTGCACAGCTGTAACCCAGTCTGTGGATTCTCAGCTGGGCACTTTCAGGTTTGTTGTGACCTTCCCAGGGTCACTTCTTCCTGATTCATCACTTAAATCCTTCAGGGCCCGGAAGCATGGGTGGAGGGTGGGGTGGTGGGCTGGTGTTGGGGGGTGGGGAAGTGGGGGGTATGAGTGAGAAAGGGTAAGTCCCTCCTGGGGAGGGGGCAATCACTGCTTTAGTTCCAGAAATCTGTGGTTTTGTGTGAAAACTCTTGATTTCTAAATTTTGGACTAATTGACACCCCCCCACACACACACCCACATACACACACTGAGGTCAGTTTTCTTGTGCAAACCCAGATTTTGCTACCAATCTCCTCAGTTTGACTTCTTTTTGCATTTTCTATCTGCTGTTTTTTTCCTTTCTCTTTTTTTTAATGTTTATTTATTTTTGAGAGAGGGAGAGAGAGAGAGAGAGGGAGAGAGGGAGAGGGGCAGAGAGAGAGGGAGACACAGAATCTGAAGCAGGTTCCAGGCTCTGAGCTGTCAGCACAAAGCCTGACGCGGCACTCGAACCGATGAACTGTGAGATCATGACCTGGACCGAAGTTGGACACTTAACCGACTGAGCCACCCAGGCACCCCTCTATCTGCTATTTTTATGGCACTTCTTCTCTTTTGTTTTTCTAGTAATTTAAAGAACTTTCCTGCATCAGTAAGTACTAATAGTATTAATAATTTTTCCAGATGACCTCTATCTTTGTTTATTAAATTTTTTGAGGTATAACTTGTATACCTGTTAGGAGTCAGAAAGTTCAAATGAAAATTTGTTTAATGTTTATTTATTTTTGAAAGAGAGAGGGAGAGAGATAGAGCATGCACACATGCGGGTGCAAGGGAGGGGCAGAAAGAGAGGGAGACAGAGAATCCCAAGCAAGCTCTGTACTGTCAGTGCAGAGCCCCATGTGGGGCTCAAACCCATGAACTGTTGAGATCATGACCTAAGCTGAAATCAAGAGTTAACTGACTGAGCCACCCAGGTAGCCCTGAAATTTTTTTATTATAAGAGTAAATGATAGATAAAATAACCCAAGAAGGAGAAAATGTAATTCAGATGCACATGCAGCTAAAGTATGTAAATATTTTCGTGTGGGTTCACCCTGTCAAGAATTATGGGAATCACATGATCTTTTATGAGCATCGGCTCCCATAACTTTTGTCAGAACAGTTACTTCAGCAAGAAATATTTATTAAAGTCCCTGTAGCTCACTGCATGGTATTATCAGTTGATAATAGTACCTTGCATTCATATAATAGCACTTCAACATTTAGTCTTTGTATTTGATCCCAATTATAGTCTTGTGAGTTAAACATGGTAGATAATGCATATCCCATTTATATGGGATGATTTGGAATTGGAGAAGATAAGTAACTGCACTCAAAAGAAAATATATATATATGCCTGAACACTGGGGTGACCCTGAAGACCAGGTTGGCAGAGGCCTGCTGGCCCCAAAAGCTGTTTGTGGTTTTTGTTTTTCCTGCTGAAGGAGAAGTGAGTAATGAAAATCTGGCTGTGAGGGCTGATAGGAAAGGGCACCTGCATGAACCAGGCAGATCGAAGCTCACCTTGAAATCAAGAGTACTGAACAGGGTGTTAGCAAATGAACCTGATCTTACTAATCTTCAGGTTTACAGTAAATCGTCAGAACTGATTTTCTGTTTTTGCGGGCAGTCATGTGATCTGAGCTTGGGTAACAGAGGGGGCGGGAAGCAGAACCTTCCGGAAAATGAGCATAACATTTCTCCATCATTTCATCACATGGAGTAGAGGCTTGTTTGTAGGGTACTGGCTGGACATCTGAGAAGGGATATTGATCCTTGTCTTGGGTCGCACCTCCAGCAGACTCCAGAGCTTTCTGCATGAACTGTATACTGAATCGGGCGGCTTGTTTGCATTAAGCATTCTTTCCAGCATCTCAGGTTACAGTGCTCAGCCCCAGCTGCATGTTAGAACTACCCAGGGAGCCTTGAAAACCATGGAGCTAATTGGGTCAGGGTCCCTGGGGGTGACCTGGGTGACACCCATGTGTGGCCAGGGTTGGGCCCGCAGAGATGAAGTGCCTGCTTCAGAGTATTCACAAGAGATCGCCCTGCACATGTGAAATCCTATTTGTGTATTGGTAGTTTCATTTTGCAGGCTCTGACAAATCACCTTTCCTGCAAGGAGGTAGAATACTTGCTTTTGAGGATGGTAGGGTCCACCTCAGTGGAGAGTAGCCCAAGCCACAGCAAACCAAACCCTCCCCTTATCCAACTTTAAAAGCACCAAGTGTAACATCCGTAAAACCTGTTTTTGTGCAGTCAACTGCTTGGATCAGCATGTTCGGAAGTCCCCAGAGAGCGTCGCTTTGATCTGGGAGCGGGACGAGCCTGGAACTGAAGTGAGGATCACCTACAGGTATTGTGTATCCCCTGACAGCATCTCAGTGCCCAGCAGGGTCTCCTGGGGCTTTACATCTGTGTCTGTGGTACACACCAGCCCCAAACACTTTTGATGGGCTGTTTATAGGAGCAAGATTGCCCAGCCTGGGGGAGGGCTGCCCTTGTTCACCTCAGCAATACTTGGTGCTGTTAGGTTCCCACAAAAAGAACTGGGTCTTTGGACACAAATATGACAAATGTTCAAGGCATGGGGAGGCTTTTGCCACAGTGCTGTGTGCTTCTGTCTGGTTCTGAGCAGGAGGTGATCTGAGTATCAAGGGGCATGTTTCAGCTCTGGAAATGTTCTCTGGTCCCAGGAAAGTAAACATGAATGCAAACTGAATAAAATACATGCTGGAATTAACAAATGAGTCTAATTAGCATCTTTCTCCCAGTGCTCTGAGAGTGGCACCATAAATAAGATCAAGCCATTTCAAGAGGGGTCCTCCCGACATCTTTAGATAAGTGTTCCACACGTTCCATGTGTCAAGCACCTTTCGGGATGTGTGCATGTTGAGGGTTTGAAGGAACCCTGTGTCCAGGAATAGTAACCTGGCTTCCTAGAGCACTGCCTCCTTCTGGAACTGCCTTGCTCAGGGATCTCTGTGGTCAGTCACTGCAGGGCATTGGTTTCCCCTTCCAAGGGGTAAGCCCCCCTCTGCTTAAGCCTAAAGTTACCTTTACAATGCTATCTCAGACCCACTGTGAATCTAAGTCATATGACCTTTATCACTACGCACCCTTCACCATCAACTAGTGATCACTCTCCTTGTGGGCAGCTTGTGGCTTTTCTTGTCCAATCATTCAACAAGTTTCACTGAGTGCCATTGTATCTGTCAGGACAGGCTGGGGTATATTGTAGTAACAAACAGTCCCCAAATACATGGTAGCATGTGGCTGGATGGCCACTTTAGACTGAATAGTCTGAGAAGGTGACATTGGAGCTGAGGTCTTGTTGCCAAGAAGGAGTAGCCAAGATTGGGGGGAGAATTCTCAGGCCCACCCGGGACTCTTAATAAGCACAGGTGTCCAGGAAACACCTGTGGCTGGGGCAGTAGGAGCGAGGGGGGCATGGTAGAAGGAGTGTTCAGGGAAGGAGGGGGCCTGAGAGAGGGAATAACTCCCCTGCCACTTCGGTGACTTGGGGACTACTGGGCACCCCTAGTTTTCTGTTTGTTTCTCAGACTCAGGTTTTATCACAGACCAAATTCATCAAACCTGGTAAGAGTGTACTCATTGACTTTTGGATGCAGCAAAGTGATGTTTGTTAATCTGCTGCAGCTCCTGGTGGGCACCACCTTACCATCCCCCAACCTCAACAACCCTCGGCTGTCCCGGCTTTTACCAGTGCCTGCATTGTTTGCTGACCTGTCTCTCCATGAGCCTGTACAGATAAACCTCTTGCCTCCATGCAGCCCACCGGCCAGCAGCATTGCCCCCTGGGAGCCTTGGGCCCCATGCTGACAACTGAGGCAGAGCCCCAGGCCCCTATGCACACTTGAGTTTGAGGAACACTGCTCTAACAAACAAACTGGCTTCACTGTTCATTACTATTATTGGCCCAGCTTGATTAATGTGTAATTCTTTGGTAAAAGATTAAGACTGTGGGTGGGGGTAGAAGGGCTTACCAACTGGTTGTTGGAGATAAGCTGGCCCAGTGATGAACCGTTTTCCCTTTGTCACTGCCTCAGGTGTGCCTGGACTCCAAGGATACCCCCTTAACTGGACACCCCCCATCCACACTGAGTTAATGGTCAGCAGTGTTAAGTGATCCGAGAGCTGGGCTTGGTTTGGCCTGCTGAGATGTGTGGTTAAATGTAAGCCATGGGGGAATTTTCAGGACTGCAGCCAGTGTGTTAAATCTCAGTTCAGTTGCACCAAAGCAGTCCCAGGCAAGGGACATGCTTATGAGTACAGGCAAAGTATTTATTATTCTCTTTCTAAAAATAAGCAGACTTAGCTTGAAATGGTTTTATAAACCTTATCTGGACTTAGTACCAGATGACTGTTTCTAGTTGCTGTTTGAGTAAGTGTGTGTTTGAGTAAGTGTTTGAGTAAGTGTGTGTACAGGTTGTTTATAATTCCAGCTAGTTTTTGAGAGATATGGGTTAATTATTCTCCTGGTCATTTTAGGTTTTTGACATGAGGTTTTCTTTCTCCCTGTTCAGAGGAAAGCCACCTAGACATTGGTGCTGGATGTCCTGCCAGCATATAAACTGCCACTAAAATAAAGTGCTCTCCTGCCCAGTGTCTCATGCAGTGGCAGCCAAGGTGACTTTGTCGGCATGAAGACCAAGTTCCAGACTTGGAGCCCTAGCTCTTTCAAGAAACTCTGTGGGGCTGGGGTTCTCAGAGGCTGTGTGCTGGGGACCACACCGTCTGTTTGGAAGTTGTGGGTGGCCACTCCAAACTCTTCCCCCACTGTGACCTCAGACACAGAAGGTAGCAGGTTGATGAGTCCAGGACTCACCCCTGGGACAAGCACTGTGGCCTTTGCTCTGGACATGGAGGAATTTGCAATCTGCCATTCTGAAGCTGCCTCCTACTGGCTGGGTGATCTTGTGAAGCTCTGTAATCTCCCATCTGTAGGATGGGTTAATTGTGATAACCAAAGTGATTGTAGGCATGGGGAAGTGACAAAATGTGTTGGAGGTTAAAGTAGTACTTATTAAATGAACATGGTGATGATTATGGTAGCCGCTACTATTTATCAAGTACTTCCTGGGTTCCAGAACTGTTTTAAGCATTGTAGCTAAGTTATTTTGTTTAAGTACCACCGCCTGATTACATAGGAATTATTATTGTTCTTATTGTTACTTCTAACATTTTATTATGGAAAATTTCATTATTTGAAATTTTTCAGGTAGTGCACCTACTGTCTCCCTACCACCTAGATTCTACCCTTAACATTTTACAATGCTTGTTTTTATCACATGTGATTTATATATCCATCCCTCCATGGGTCAGTCCATCTTATTTTTTGGATACATTTCATAGTAAGTTGAAGACATTAACATACGTCCCCTGAGCAATTTGATGGCATGATATTAACTACAGTTAATTGTGTGTTTATTTTCTATTTTTTGCTGTGAGGTTTATATACAACAAAATGCACAAGTGTGCGTTTGCTGAGTTTTGATCAATGTATATACCTGTATAACCCAAACCCCTATGAGATACATAACAAGGAGCACTGTCCCAGAGGATTCCCATGGCCTTTCTCAGTCACCATCCCTACCCTCCTGAAGCAACCGCTGTTCTGATTTTTTTTTCCCAAATAGGTTGTCAAAGCTTTATCTTACAGATAAGGAGGAGACTCAGAGAGAGGAGTTGATCTGTCCTGGGGCAGCAAGGTCAGAGTGGTGAAGCCATGTCCCATCCATCACCTACCTCAGCCATGATCAGCAGTCTCACTGGGGCCTGATGATGGAGTCTCTCAAATGGGCTGATGCGGAGCCTCTGCCTGGGGTTTAGCTCACAGGGAATGGTCACTAACTTGTCTCATTCCTTGGGAGCCCAGAATCTCTCCCTTCTGTGACTGCTAAAGTTTTTTGAGGAAGCATGTTCCTGGAGAATCATTGTAGAGCTTGTAATGGGCGCAAGTGACACCTCCACCCTGCTTACCAGAATCTCCACTATTCATCACATGTCTGGGCAGACACACACGTGGTACACTTACACACGTACATTTTGAGTGTGCTTATTCTCCAGGTGCGTTTCTACAACCTGCTTTCTCTTTGTGCTTGGGATCTGTCCTGGAACGTTCTCTTGGGTGGCAGGTAGGGTCCTGCCACCTGTTCTGGGAGCTGTGCCCAGAGTTGCCTGTGTGTGGACTCTGCTATTCTGAATACTGGCACATATTTGTAATCTCACCTCCCTCGGGTGGGGAAGGCCTGGCAGGATTGGCTTTGGGAATCTTGGGGAGGCCCCGTGTCCTCGCCTGCCCCATCAGTTCCTTCCCTCTGCGACACCAGCTGGCACCGGTTCCAAGGCGTACCCTGCCAGATTGACCAGGAAGCTGCAGGAATGTGCTCAGCAGTGCAGGTGGGCCCTGGGATGGCAATGGGGCTCTGGGAGGAGGCGAGATAATCAGCATGGTTCTGTTGAGCTCCCTTCTTTAGAGGTGTGACACTTTTTTCCCGCAGGGAAGTGAGGGAGCAGGAATGCTTTGCTTGGCAGGGATCAGCCTGGGATGGTCTGTGCACATCTCCCAGAGAAGAAGGCAGACTGTGACTTTAGTCTGGAGCCAGAGCCAGAGGGCTGCCCCAGCCCACCTTCTAGCCTGCCTCTCTGCCCAGAGAGATGTGTTCAGAGCCAGTTGGAGGAAGCTGTTCTATCCTAGTGAACCAGCAGACTTCAGACCCTGGGCCCCTTCTGCATCCCCTGAGGCTGGGCCTGTGGGCTTGAGGCCTCCGAGGGCAGGGACTTCAGAGGCCAGCTGGGGCACAGATAAGCTGGGTGGCTCCTTGAGGCTGTATAGCCAAATAGCACTCTAGGCACTGCCCCTTTCAACTGTCCACGTGTCCTTTTCTAGCATAGTGCCTTTTTAGAAGATTGTCCTTCACCTGTAGTTCAAGTGACAGATTCTAGAGGTCCCTGGGGATGAGTATGTGGAGAAAAACAAACTCCTCAGGAAGTTGGTGGTGAGGTAGATTATGAGGCTTCAAGATTACTGTCTGCCTGGAGCCTGGAGGTCTGGACTAGGGATTTCTGAAGCTGGGGATGGACGAGGGCATAGAGTGGAGCAAACTGAGGTCCTGTGGCTGGTCCCAGACTGTGGGGTATACGTGGGTGCCCTGAAACAGAGGTGACAGCAGGATGTGGGTGTCTTACGTAGAGTATTTACCAAGGCTTAGCTCATCTTTTGTCTGAGTTCTCCAAAAAGAGGTCTGAACTTGAACTCGAGCCCAGAGCTAAAGAATTTTAGCCCTGGCCAGTTCTGTGACCTTGAAGCCTGTCACTCTGGGCCTCAGTGGGCCCAGCTATAAAATGAGGGACCAGATAAGACCTGCACTATTCCAACACCGGCAGGTGTGGTTCAGTGTGGTGGTCACGACCAACATAGTTCAATAGAGCTGGACGTCCACAGGCTTCACCAAAAAGGGTAGGTGTTGTCTTGGGTGTGCCCACAACATGAACTGAGTATAGTTTTCACTGTGGGTCAGGGCCCTGGAAGGGGTGATTTCTATGGCTGTTCCATCTTCTTACTGGTAGCAGGTGTACACAGTGAGGAACCCCTGTCCAGAGGAGTGAAGGGGATGTCAGGCCTCCTTCTACCCTGCCTGCCTCAGAACCCCTGGATGGACACTGAGGAGATGGCTTTCTTCCCAGACATGGTGGGCAGACACTGGTTGTTATTGAGACTACACAGCCTTGTGCCTAATGTGGAGGGCCCACGGAGAATACAAGATGGGGCCCACAGGGAATACTCTTTCTGGGGCAGCTAGACCAACACACATAGAGCTGTGGGGCAGGTCTGCAGTTTGGAGGCACCTCCTGCACAGGCTTCTTTGTTTCCTTGGCCCTGTTTGTGACAGAAAGGAGGGTCCCCCTGGATTCCAGCAGTAGGAAGTAGGACTCCAGCATGGACACCAGGTTGGAGAAGGCTTTGGGGAAGTTCTGAGGAGGGCTGGGTTTTGAGAGGCACAAGAGGGGGCAGTGTGATGATGAAGACAGAGAAACAATGGCAGGTGAGGGCACTGTAGGGTGAAGTGGCCAGGGAGGGTGGAGGTGGATGGACCCTGTGCTCCGTGCCTGCTCTGTCCTCTGGCTGTGTATGACCTTGAGCAAGTCATTCTACCATTCTGACCCTCTGTCTCCTCATCTGCAAAATGGAAACATCCTTCTCCTCTGCTGGGTGTCTGAGTGTGGAGCATGGGGAACAAAAGCCCAGAACAGTGTCTGGGATGATGAGGATTTCAGATTTGATGATGGAAAGGCATGGAGTGGCCCTGTGGGGTGGCGTTTTCAGAGTGAGGACTTCACCTCGGGAGAACAATCTCTAGTCAGCTAAAAGGCAGCCCCTTCTCCTTCTTGTGGGCCCAACCTTTGCTGCTTGCTCTTCTCCTTGCCCCCAAATTAATTACTTAAATGAGCAAACTCCTTTGTTAAAATATTAGGGCAGTTGAAGGGGAGGATCCTTAATGGGCATAATGAGGTTGATGGGTTAGGTGCTTTGGGGTAAAACAGCCCTGTGATTAGTGAAGTTTCCCATGGCACGGGCCATCTGTCACACAGAGCAAAGTCAGTTTGCTCAGTGGGCTCCCCTGGATATGGGGAGGAGAGGCCAGAGGCCCTGGGCTCATGTGCTGTGTCCTGGCTTCCCTGACTAAGAGGAGGGAGGTGCCCTGGGCACACTCTTTCTCCTGCTGACCTCTGAGTAACTCTGATTGCAAAACTTGGTCAGGAATCCGCATGCTGACTGCCAGGATCTGGTAGAAACCCTGGGTCACTTGGATTGTGTACTTATCTTTCCTTAAGACTTTGGCTCCAGATGTTGAAACTGAGAAGGGTTTTGAATCTTTCTATACATGATCACTTATTGTTCTTGTTCTTCTTTTGAACCAGCTAAGTCTCTTGGAATTTCATATTTTAGAATGCCAAATCTTGGGACTACAGCAGGAATATTGTACCCTGAGAGTGTCTATCTTCATGGCTAGGGAAACCTCCTTGATGGGGACCCTTCTGAGAATTCTCTGGGGCAAACAGTGGCAGAGGTTTACTTCTGGGAGCACACTTAAGCAAATGCCTCCCTTGGAGCTGGATTCCTCTTCTGCATGCAGGGACTATTGGGGGATGGTTGGGTTGTGGGAGGTGGAGGGGCACAACCTGGTGAGGGCATGGTGCAGGCCCTGGAGTGGGAGTGGACGGGGGAGCACACACCTGAAGGTGGGGGGGAGTCAAGCTCTGGGGTGGGGAAGGGGCTTGATGCATGTTCCTGAGGAGTGGGGACAGTTTGGGGAGGCGTCTTCTAAGACTAGGTGTTGTCGTTTCTGACTTTTTTCCTTTCTGCTTCTGGAGGCTCAAGACAGTGGGATGAGCCTGACTTACAGCTTCACTGTGGGTGGCCGTGTGGTGTCACATGGCCCTTCCCCATGTTGGTTTTCATCAGGGCAGCACCGTGGGCACAGAGGGCAGTGGGTGAACCTCCTCACCTGTCCAGAAGTGCACATCGAGGGGGCTGCATCTTCATTTCTGCCCCCTCTCCCTCCCAGTGCCCATTTCTTCTCATGCTAGGTGGATACAGAAGGAAGGGGTCACAATGAGGTTAGACATACTGTCCAATGTAGAGTTGAAAATCGATGCGCAGCTAGAAGGGAGTGGGCCCCTGGCTGGCTGGGCCCCTGGGGAGGGTGACGAAGCATGGCCCTCACTGCTGGGGGGCACATATGGCACTGCACTTGGCCCAGTCCCCAGCGGTGTGGCCCCTGCAGTGCTGGCTTCTGGGCACCCAGTCTGGGGCAGGGCTGAGAAGAGGGCAAAGTGGGTAGGTGGCACGTGGGTGTGCCCTGGGGGGTCCCTTCCCATGCTCAGCCCAGTGTCCAGTCTCCAGTGCCTGCCAGGCTGGATCCTTCTGTCCATGGCCTGCTTGGAACAAAGGGCACCAAGAACAACTCCTGGGAATATTCCTGATGACTGGGAATGGGGTGTCCAGGCCTCCATCCTCCAAAAGTCACGTCTGACCCTGCTGTCTGGGGGTAGCCCCTGGCTGATTGGACAGGAGCTCACACTGATGATCTTAGCTCACATTCATGGTCATCCTTGGTTTTAAAGTCCAGGACCTGAGGTCCCAGTGAGCTTCCAGGATCCTCAAGCTTACCCACCTGGAAAGGTCAGAAATGGGGTTTGAGTTCAGCTTTGTCTGGCTCTAGCTGACGTACTGAGGAATCTGAGTCTTCTTTCTCCATCCTGAGAGAGGAGGTGACAGTGTAAAGGGGCCTCTGGCTGCTCTGCTATACTAACTTGGTGACAGGTTGGACTCCTGGTGGTTCCTGGTGGTTCCTGGTGGTATGTGCAGAGAGGGTGAGCTCTGCTGACAATAGCCTTTTACTGACCAGGACCCTGTGTTCCCAGCATCTGCCCCCACCCCCTGCTTAAGCACACGTTCATTAAGTGCTAACATCAGCTGGCGATGAGGAGGCTTGTCAGTGCCAGCATGCTCTGGGTGGCCTTGAAGAGGGACAAGGGTCAGCTACAGAAGAAGGCGGGGCTAAGGGCTGTGGAGTCCTGCCGTGACTGTGGGACAGTGAGGGGCAGGAAGCAAAGTGTGTGAGGGGTGCTCTGGGCTTTGGAACACCTTAGAGGCAAGGGTGGGGGATGCCATGGGTGCCGGGGGAGGGGTGACAGAGTGACAGATGGGTGCTGTCAGAACAGGGGCTGCCTGGCCTGGCACTCTCTTACCCTTCACTCTTTGTCCTGGGCCTCCCGTGGCTGTCTTGGACCTATTCTTCCTCCTGGCCCTGCCCAAGACTGTCTTGCACCTCATCTGAATGTGGTAACAGCAGTGGGTCAGGTTTGAATGAGAGGCTTGACAATTTTCCATCAACAAATCCATGTAAACTTCCTCTGAGAGGGCTGGAGTGAGGTTTCTGAGCCTTTGGCAGATAAGGTGACTCATTTGGGCCAGCATATCCTCATTCTCCCTGCTGGTTTTGTTTGGATGAAGTCTTGGGGACACAAGCTTTGACTGAGTTAATGTGGCAACAAGGACATGGAATTTGGAAGAGGGCATGTAGGGTCCTATCAGATGCAGACATCTTCAGAAATTCCGTGTGGTCTCCACACCTCAGTGATGTGTCATTCTGGTATCATCTAAAGCAGTGATTTCCAGCTCAGGGTGTGCCTGACTCCCCTGAGGAGGTTTCCAACAATAAAGACCCAGCCCTGCTTGGGCCCTGCCGAGTCAGGATCTCCTGGGGGTGCCTGGGAACTTTATTTGAAAACACATCTCTGGTTATACAGCTGCTGGCACCCATCATAGGGAACATATCTGTTAGGATTCAGCTGTAGAAAAGGGAAGCCAGTGCCACTCTTTTAAGCAGAGAGGGAGCTTACAGAGTGCTTACAAAGCCTTTGGGCTGACTCTAGGCCTCACCCTCTGGCACAATCAGAATGGACTCAGGAGACCCCGCAGGCACTGCTGAGTGCTCAAAACACACCACTGTGGCTCTGGTCCGGGGCCAGGAAACCACCATTTTGATGACTCAGCTGCTCAGTTTTCTCTTGACATCTTTGTAGCTAGTGGAATCTCTCCAGGAAAACCCCAGCATCTCCCAAACTGCAGCAAAACAGCAGCCCACACTGCAATTGCTCCCCATGTGCAGCTACCAGGTGCAGCCTGAGTCCTACACAGAATTCCAGATGAGAGGTGTCTGAGGTGGCAGGTGCGTCCTGAGGAGGCTGGAACAGATGCCGAGTGAGAGAAAGGCATGGTGACTGCAGGCAGGTCTAGTCCAGCATGGGTTTTTGGACCCTGATTCTGTTCGATTCCTGTGCAGTTGAATGTAACAGTATGAGGACCGGGCCTATAACCACCCAGATCCCAGGCCACTCAGGTGGGGCCTGGTGGTCCTTCCTCCTGGTGCAGGTGAACAAACCCTCTGAGTCACTCCTGTGTGTGCCACAGCAGTTCAAGGTCTGCTCTAATAGGTTCTGATCTTAACCCTGTCACTCACTTAATCCTTTCACCAAGGTAGGCCTGGCTAGATATGGATTCATTGCAGGATAGGCCATTTTCCAAAAGGGCAGTCTTCTATCCTCACATTATAAACCTGTTAGTTTTCTGGGCTTTATGACTAAACTGTGGGACAGTTTTCCAGTCTAGTGTTCTACTTGAGGAGGTCTTTGGCATGTTACCAACTGGTGCAAATGGGGGCACTTTTGTGGGCCTCCAAAAGGGTGCCCCTCAGAAGGGGTGTGCAGCCAGCATCCTGGGGCAGGTGCCTTTGAACAGGCTGAGCTGAGCAGCCATCTGCAGGGGCCCTGGTGACAGGGTTGCTGTGGAGTATATGTGCACAGTAGGGGGAAAGCCTCAGAAAGCCCAATTTCTGAACTTACACAGAATGCAGTGCCTTAAACTCAGGGTCAGAGAGACTGTGGCTGAAAAAGGAGCTGGCTTGAGTGGAAAAAAGAGTGTGCATTTTGCTCCTCCCTTTCCTTCCAAATGAATATTTAAATTTCTATTAGCAATTATTTGCTTATTATTAAATGCATGATTATTAATGAGTTAAATAAGCAAACAACAATTACTGTTTTTATGAAAGAAACAGTTGAAGTAACCTTTACGGACAGCCTCCATGGGGGTCACAGGCAGCTTTTGGGGTGTTGAGGGCTCATGAGGTGAGTTCTGGTGTCACAGGGGCTCCCCCTCCTGGCCCCTTGCTCAGTTGGTCAGTAAATCGTGTTGGTAGCTGGAAATCTTTCATGGGGGGAATATTCACACCACAATAATTGGCAAATGCTATTATAAATCAGGGCTTCCCCCCACCCCACCGAGATAATTTGTTATTAAACATTTGGCAGCACAATAGTATGTTTCATGGACCCCTTATTCTTTTTTTTTTAATGTTCATTTATTTTTTGAGAGAGACAGACAGAGAGACAGAGCATGAGATCATGACCTGAGCTGAAGTTGGTGTCCCAGACCCCCTGTTCTTTTTAGCAGTTTCTCCAAGCTGCTACCAAGAGGCCGGAAAGGCACCCTGGACCTGAGGCAGTCGTACCAAATTCTTGCAGCCTCCAGATTGCCACCGGTGCGGCTGTGTCTTCTTGCGTACTTTACTCTGCATGCTAACTTGGAATGTTCTGCGGACTCACAGGAATGCCTGGAAATAGAGGAACCCCTGGGTCCTGTCTGGTCTGGAAGTGTCGGCGTGAACTCTGCTGCCCTGTGTCCTGTTGCCCTTGCTGTCCAGGCAGCAATGTGGAAAGAGCTGCCATACCACACGTGGGACATGTGAGCCTGGAGTGGGACCTGAAAAACATCTTGTGGCTTTTGTTCTTTTTAAACCAGGGAAAAGGGAATGTTTTTAGAAAGTTAAAACTTCATTCTGTTCCAGATTCCACCAGGGAAAAGAAATACTTCTGTGACTTTCCCTGGGAGTAAACACGCCTGGCCGGCCAGTGGGTGAATGTCCTGCCAGGGCGCCAGCTGTTTTCTGGGCTGGTGGCCAGGACTGGAGTCCACCAGCGCAGTCTTGACCAGAGCCGCTAGCCTGGCATCCGGCTCCCTCAGTTTTGTGAACTAGGCTTTGGGTCTGGAAAGGAAAGAACTCCTTTTCTGGAGACAAGACTTGGCTGGAGGCCAAGCATTGAGGTCTGAGGGGAAATCAGGCGTTAATTAGGACAGAGATTTTTTTCAAGTGTGACTGTTACCTCCATTCCACAGGGGTTTGTCTAGAGGCTGACTGCATGTCGGGTTGTGTCAGAGCAGGAGAGAAAGACTTAGGGTGAACGCTTCAACCCAGATATGCCTAGCAAGGAATACCCTTGGGCAGGTGGTCCTGAATGCAGAGCCAAACACAGAATCATGAAGGAAAAGTACACCCCACCCCCATCCCCATCCTCTCTTTTGTTCTCCTCTATCCTAATTACAAGAAAGCCTCCATGTAACTACAGTGAGCTGGCTTTGAACACTGCTCTTATTAATTTTCCTTTTGAACAAGGTCAGCCTCAAGTTTAGAGTTTTTAGTTTATTCTTAAAAATAATTTATGTTAAAAAATAAACTACCCTCCCCCAAATGTTACATAAATAACAATAGAGTTGGCAGATAGCAGAAATTATGAAATTTAGGAAGCTTTGCCATGGAAAACAAGCTGTCCTGATGCTGAAGGCTATGGTGGGGTGGGGGGAAACTGCTTAAGAGCGGGACCCTCGGAACCACGCCAGGTTCAAATCCAGCCCTGACCCCTTCAGGAAGTCAGTTAAGTTCTGTTTGCTTCAGCTTCTTTATCCAAGAGATGGAAGGGGGGTGGTGGTGATGGCAGCTCATACCCATGAGCTGTTGTGAGGGGTAAATGGGTGTGTGCAGTCAGAGCAGTCCTAGGCACTGGACATTCACTGAATAGCTGTTACTGTTGTTCCATGGGAAGAAAATGTGAATGGGGGGATCGATAGGCAGGAGGGAGGTATCCTGGATGCCAACATATGGGGGTTGGGGAGGGAACTAGAAGGTAGTCATGGTTGGCCTGGAGAGGAGGTTCCTTGTATTCACAATAGGCGACAGGTGTTGCTGGAGAAGGTGGGGCAGCTAGTGGAGATGGTGAGACACAGTAGGTGACAGACAGGTGGGGTGCTCAGAGCATGGCACCTCCAGCCCCTCAGAACCAAGGCCAAGGGCTGAGTGCCTGTGACCTGCCGGACATAGGCAGTTCCAACTGTGCATGACACATGCTTCTCAAATCCACTGACCCCCTCAAGGTGAAGCCTTCCTGTTGCCACCTGCTGTGAGGGTACAGAACAGGTGGGCTATGCAGATGAGGGCTTCAACACAAGGCATTCAAATATCCTTGAGTCTCTTTCATCCTGAGCTAATGACACCATGACTGACACAAAACCAAACTGGGATTTTTATTCTTTCTCCTGAGAAGAAGCATGGGGGTACCCACTTCTATTAAGGAATCACTGATTTACACTGAATTTCTTTTTCTGCCGTAATTATAGCTACTGTTTATAGAATGCCTTTAAATGTGCATGGGACTTCATATTTGGTCCTTCTCTTCATCTTTTGGGGCTGCTGTAACAAAACACCACATCCTGGGTGTCTTATAAACAACAGAAACTTATTTCTCACAGTGTGGAGCCTGGAAGTCCAAGATCAAGGCACCAGCATGGTTGCATTCTGCAGAGGGCCCTCTTCCTGGGTGATAGCCATTGTCCTCTCACATTGTTCCTGTGGGAAAGGGCAAGGGAGCTCTGTGGGATCTCTTCTGTGAGAGCATTGACCCCACTCCTGAGGGCACCCTCATGATCCAATCACCTCATGACCCCATGCCCCAGCTCGTAAACCGTCATCTTTGGGGTTAGGATTTCCATGTATGAATCTGGGGACACACACATCAGACCACAGCAGTCCTCACAGATACCTTGGTAATGAGTCCTGTTATTAGGCTGTTGTCTAGATGAGACAGTCAAGGCCCCAAGTGTATAGGGAGCTGGGGTGGGAACCCGTTTCTGATCAGATGTAGTTTGACTTCTGATGAGACACTGTCCTGAGATATTAGCTCCCCAAATCCAGTACTTTCCATAAACTACAGCATAGCCTCGAGAAAAATACACTTGTTTGCCAAACACTTGTTTCTGTAGAAAACATGCAGCTGTAGTGACCCCAGGTTCACTGGTTGACCTAGTGTTACCAGTGGCAATTCAGCTATTATTTCTTGAAAACCCTGTGTCTGGGGCCTTCCTTGGCAAATAGCAGCTTCAACAATTTTTCATCTTTAAGTGTGGCTACTGTTTTATATTCCACTGCAGCTTTTCTTTGCTAAAGGTCATGGTCATGAAAACAAATGATTATGTATAAGAAATATCAATCTTGGTTTATGAACGTATTTAGCCCATTTCCTGGGTGTCTATTCTCCCAGTGGTAGTGAGTGGCAGAGTGACCAAATTTTATCACCATTAAATCAGATTTAGCGGCTATAGTAGGGGTCTGCGCAGAGGAAGGAGTTTGTTCCTAGAGCTGGTTCTGAGATTCATGAGCCATCTCCATGCCCCATCTGGCCCTCCAGGCAAACCCTGTATGAGGAAGGGATCCTCATGCTTTCTTCTCATTCCTTTTCTTCTCTTACTATCCCATCTTCCTGAAATGGCTTGCTGAAAAGAATATCGAACTGCAGAGAAGCAAGATGAATGTCCTTTCAAGTTCTGCATCTAGACCCTGGAGTTGGCCCCTCCTCTGTCAGCACCAGGCTTGCTGGGGAGCAGGGACTATGAAGTACTTTGTGTCTGTCACAAGCCTTACATTCACAATATTGACATAATTGCCTGGGTTTATTTCCCTTATTGGCATAAGAAAATGAAGAGAAAGGTAGCTGTGAGTAGTTTATCAGTGGGAGTAGTCCTTCCCATTTGCTGTCAAAGGGATAGGACATCCTGCCAGTGTGACACTGATGTAATGGCCAGCCTCACCTTTTCTAGCACAGAGAGACAGAAGGCGTCTGCAGAGTGGACAGGTGCTCATGATAAGACCACAGGCCCAAGTTGTCCTACATATGCCAGAGTTCTCATCATTTCTCACTTATCTGCTGTTCTTACTGATTCAACAAACATTTATTGAGCGCCTTCTATGAACTAGGCTCAGCTCTAGGCACGGGGAAGAAGGCAATATCCCCTAAATCCTTACCCAAGTAGAGCTTGTACTTAGTGGGGCAGATGGACAATGAAGGTGGTAAGTATCTATTTAATGAACACTAAGAGCCAGAGTAATTATAGGAAGTGAGCAAATCATGCATTCCTAATTTGTTTATTTCTTAAATACAAGACGCACACACACACACAGCTTTTCTTACTTCCCTGGATTGGGAAATGGCTAGGAGGGAAAGATACTTTCAAATAGTAGCCATGAAAAAACAGCTTTAATTAGAATATAGATAAATAAATAAATATCAGTGTATTTCTTCCTTGGTTTCCTCTGAACTCTGTTTCTAGCTGTGTCCTGTTTTGGACTGAGTTGGGCCAGGGAGCCTTTATCCCTGCTGACAAGTGTCATGTTGTTTACAAATACTTGAGGCCAGATTATGTCTTTAGCATTATATAAACATTATTCTCTGCTGATGTTTAACAGTGGGCTATAGAATGTCTCCTCCCATTTCCCAAGGTCAGTCAGCGTTTTGCTGGTAGTAAGCACCATGAAAACCATGCCAAATTTATGTATTTGTGCACATTATTTCCATATGTCCACATTGAAGGTTTGGCCTTGAGGAGTCTACATTGCAGATAAACTTAGATATCTTGCTCAGTACCTGACAAACAAATGTTACTTTTCCCTTTGCACTTGAAAATATAACTAACTCACTTCAGTGTGATCATTTCTCAGAAAGCTGTATGTTGCCGTCCCTTGGAAAGACCCTGTAGGCACAAGGACCCTGCAGTGACATCCCAAAGCACCAGCCTCTGAGTGGCTGCTTTATCTTTTTGGTACAGAAATAGTAGCATTTTAGTTTGTGGGAGTCTTTGAGAAGTCACAAATGTCCAAGAACATGCTTTTGAACAGGTTTTGAGTACGTAGAATGACAGGATCACTCAAATGACATTGATTTTTCAATGATTTGAAGACCCAGGTTTGCTGATCATATTTTCCAATGGTACAAGTGTGGAGGAAATTAATGTGCTCTTAATTTATATTATTAAATGTAGAGTTGAGGTTAAGGGTCTGGGTACCCATATTCTTTACTGAACAGACACCATGGGAATGTAGGGGTCCATTTGGTAACCTGGAGGTATATCTACAGAGAGTAAGTGGGGTCATGGATGGCTGAATAAAAGAACTGGGAGAAGAAAGGCTTCTTGGGGTGAGGGTATTGAAGAATTTGAAGGGGTGTTATTGAATGACAAATTAGATTTATTCTGGGTAGCTTTAAAGGGCTGAGCCAAGACTGATGGTTGGAATTTGAATGGCTACAAAACTTAGTCCAATTTTAGGAAGACTCTTTCTCTACTAAAATGACAAAGCAAGAAGCAGCCTGGTGAGATGGTGACCTCCAGCAGTATGATACTGAAACAGAGGCTGGGCCACTGTGGGCAAGAGTATGGCAACGAGATTTCTGGACCCCAGGGAGGCTGTACCATCTGACCTTCAAGGAGCCCTTTGATTTTGAGGTTTATGGCTTTGGCAGAGTGCATAGGAAGGGGAGTGGCTTGGAGATTTACCCAGATCAAATTCTTTATTAGAAACTGTTCCTTCTGATGCAGAAGCAAGAGTATGGGACCCACTGGATGCAGCTCTGGGTCCAGCACATGTTGATACCCCTTGATCCTCCAGGGAACATGTAGGTTGCCTCAGCTTGGTCTTCAGACCTCCTCCAGGGCCATAGCTCAACTGCCCTACAACAGCCAGGTGACTCTTGCCCCTGTAGGGAAAATCCACCGTTCCTTTCCTCTTTGCTGCCTTGCTCCTCCTCACCACAGACAACTTTTCCAGAAAGTTCTCCCTGCTGCTCTCAGCGACTGTAGCATGAAGTTGAGGTGATAAATGCCCTTCACACTGTCATGCATGTGTCTGCATTTCTGTAGTCAGAGCTGTGGTCCTGGAGGATACTCTCTCTAACCCTGTGGTGTTTGGAATGGAATTTTTAACATCTTAGGATTTAACCAAAGTAGTTAGTTGATTTTAGTGGTTTTAGAAAATGATTTTAAACACAGACACCTGATGGGAAAGGTAATGCTTACTGAATGTTTGGCAGGGTCCTGGGTGGATGACGCTTGTCATTAACACTTGTGACAGTTACACAAGGTGCGTGTCACCTGTTGTTTCTCAGATGATCGCATGGCAGCTGAGAAAGGTAAGCTGCCATGTTTAATACAGCTACTATAGAAAGCTAACCCAGGCCACTCTGTCTAGACAGTTCATACTTGTTCCTTGACTTCTGACTGCTGCCTTTGGTCTGCAGGATAAGGACCGAATTTCATCACATATGCGTAACACACATTCAAGCCTCCATCTCCCTGAGCACTGCTCAGAAGCTTAAATCCTTAGCTATGAAAATGGTGCCTGCACTGGACTTGAATTATTCTCCTGCATCACTGACCACAGCTACCTCCTCAGTACTGTCACAGGCTGTCCCATCCTCCTACCCTGGAGTAGTAGGAGTGCTTCTGAGCTCTGGATTCTGGGGAGTTTGGTGTTGGGGACTGTCAGGAAGTGCTCTTTCCTTCATCATAAACTTAGGCAAGGGGTGGGTGAGGCACCAGTGAATGGAGCCTTTGTCCTGAAAGCTTTAAGGAGAAAAGATGAAATCCTGGTGCCAGCCTGGGCAGAAACCACTGGTTGGGGGGCAAAGTGCAGGCTGGGCTTGTGATCTTGTTCTCATTAGGTCTCCTTGCAGGATGGCTTTGGGAAGAAACAAAGGCCCCCCTGAAGTCTCTGCCTGAAATGGGGAGTGTTCATTTTCATTCCGTTGGTGTTTCCAGGCGGCCTCTTGTTGAACTTGGCCTTTCTCTGGAGCCCTCTCCTTGATGAACAGAGGGGAACTAGACACACAAACTTTTTTTAAAATTTTTTTTTCAACTTTTTTTATTTATTTTTGGGACAGAGAGAGACAGAGCATGAACAGGGGAGGGGCAGAGAGAGAGGGAGACACAGAATCGGAAACAGGCTCCAGGCTCCGAGCCATCAGCCCAGAGCCTGACGCGGGCTCGAACTCACGGACCGCGAGATCGTGACCTGGCTGAAGTCGGACGCTTAACCGACTGCGCCACCCAGGCGCCCTAGACACACAAACTTTTAAGGAGCTTTGTGAAGCTTGGAGGGTCTGGCCTCTGGCTTCCAGAGCCTGCGGAAGTCGGTGCTGCCCCACTAGGGCCTGCTGAAGTGATGCAGAGGCTGGTGTGTGGTTCAGGTGGTTGCCCCTCATTCTGTCTTTCCGTGTTAGTTCCGTGATTAAATAACAAATTAAAATCAAATTGTGTACACAAAAATGGCAAAATGACTGGCTATTTGCTAAGTCCAGGGTCAGCTGGACCAGCTGGTGGAACAAGATGGAAGGGAGTACCTAGTTCTCAGGGTTGCCTTTTCTCCACTTCCTGCCCCACAGTCAAGTGAGCGGTGCCTGCGTGTGCTCCCTGTTTCCAGAGTTGACTCTCATTGACTCTGATTGGGCTGGATAGGGTCACATGCCAATCCCTAAACCAATCCGTTTTTCCGGGGAGATGCTGTGCTCTGATTGGCAGGCAGAACCTCAAGATTAGCCTGGGAGTGGAGGGAAGGGTCTCATGGATAGGAGAGGTGCCAGGTGGTGGGTGTCAGTCTGCCTCTGCGTATGCTCTGCCTATTTCCATCACGCCAAGCCCATTCAGTGCCTGGCCCGGAGGAAAAGGCGGTGCTGTCACTACCCCACAACCATTCATTGGGGCTACAGGGTGGTTGGTTGTCCTGCGACCTGCTTTCCCTCCCTATTCGCTGTGGCTATGCAGAACAGGAGTCTTTTGCATGAGCCTGGGCCCTTCTGGCTAGAGCCTTACTTGATGGCCTGCATTGATTCAGAAAACTGGGGCCTTACTTTCCCCACTAAAGGCCTTAGGAGATCTCTTTTGAGGACGAACATTTCCAGAAGTCTCAGGGATATGATGATTTTAGGCTTTGGACTCTGTGTTGAGAAGCCCTACTGTAAATGGACACAAGGACAGCCATTTTACCACAGTAATATGGGTGTGAATCTCTGTAACAGCCTACAAAATTGAAAACATTATTTTCTGGAAAAGATCTTACCATGCAATAAGCACTTGAATGCCTGCTGGGTGTACAGTACTTGCTGTTTACAGAATTATTCCACCCCAAATTACTCTGTGTTTTGGCCCTTTCCTATCTCTGATGCCCTTCTCTCCCTTGTGCTGCAGGGAACTGCTGGAGACCACGTGCCGCTTGGCCAACACGCTGAAGAGACATGGAATCCGTCGAGGGGACCGTGTAGCAATCTACATGCCTGTTTCACCACTGGCTGTGGCTGCAATGCTGGCCTGTGCCAGGGTTGGAGCTGTCCACACGGTTGTCTTTGCTGGCTTCAGTGCAGAGTCCCTGGCTGGGAGGATCAATGATGGTGAGCATGTGGGAAGGACCCTGGTCTTTGTTCCTCGGGGCCTGGCCATCAGGGACTTAGACAGATATTAATAAAAGTCACACAAATGACAGATACCACCAGGGACAGGGACATGGCTGAGTGTGCATTTAGTTCTCAGTTCTGCGAGCTGAGATCTGAGGGCAATGAGATGAAGAAGGGAAAGAAGATTCCAGGTGGAGGGAACAGCTAGGTACCAGCTGACTGGTTGGAGGAGCGCAGCTTGTGAGGGCTTGAAGGAGGCTGGCGTGGCTGTGGTGGAGGAGGGAAAAAACACGTAGGGTGAGATAAGGCTGGAGATGTATGGGGAAGGTCTCACAGGTCAACAACTAGAAGACTTTCATCATGAGAGAGGGTGGGTGGACCACTTCTGGAGGCCTGGAGTCAGGTAGGGGCTTATGTTGCATCTTTAAGGCTTTCTGTCTACAGGTAGGTCAGAGTCTTTTGAACAGTGTGCAGAACAATAATGTCTCCCTTCTTTTTCTGGTGGGAGAGCTGAATGTATGGATGGTGATCCCATGTCTGCAAAGTCTGACCGCTGCTCTAGTAAGATCCTAGAGAGTCCCCTGAGCTGGTTCCCTAAGAAGGTTGCCAAATTATGGGGGTCACTGAGAGTTCTTTGTGTCTCACTGAAGACTTGCCTTTGGGTAGTGAACAGAGCTAAAGGGCAGAATTCTCAGAACCCTGCTGACTACCTTTAGGAAGGGCTGGGAAGCCTTTCTACTTTCATTCTGTGTCTCTCCCTCCACTTTCAAGGGTTGGTGTGTAATTCATTTCTCTTTCTCTCTTTAAACTCTGTAGCACCGACTATGTGCCAGGCACTGTTCTAAATACTTTGCAAAGATCATCTCCTTAAATTTGACTAACTTTGTATTTGTAAATATGGTATGAGATAATACTCTATTTCTCCTTTTCTTCATTTTTTATTACTGTTATTGCCACCCTAGAGTACACAATTCAGTGGCATTGAGCACATTCATGCAATGAATGTTGTGAAAACACCATCACGGTCTATTCCAGAACTTTTTCATCACCCTCAGTGGACACCTCATACCCATTAATCAGGAATTCCCCATTTCCCCCTCCACCCAGCTTCTGGCAACCACTAATCTGCTTTCTGTGTCAATGATTTGCCTATTCTGGGTATTTCATATAAATGAACTCATATAACATGTGGCCTTTTGTTTATGACTTCTTTCACTACTCACAATGTTTTCAAGGTTCATCCATGTTGTAGCATGTATTATGGCTTCATTTCTTTTTTCCATAAATAAAATTTCACTGTATGGATGTACCATGTTTTGTTGATTTATTCATCTGTTGATGGATATTTGACTTGTTAACACTTCTTGGTTATTGTGAATAGAGTTGCTGTGAACATTCATGAGAACATCTGTTTTCAATTTTTTGTGTATATACCTAGGAGTAGAATTGCTGGCCCATATGGTAAATCTATATTTAACTTATTGAGGAACTGCAAAACTGTTTTCCAAAGTTGCTGCTCTGTTGTACCTTCCCACTAACAATGTATGAAAGTTCTAATTTCTCTGAATCTTCATCAACACTTGTTATTTTACTTTAAAAAAAATTATAGAGGCACCTGGGTGGCTCAGTTTGTCAAGCATCTGACTCTTGATCTTAGCTCAGGTCTTGATTTCAGGGTCTTGAGTTCAAGCCCCACATTGGGCTCTGTCCTGGGTGTGAAGCCTACTTAAAAAAAATTATAGTCATTCTAGTGGGTATGAAGTGGTTTTTCATTGTGGGTTTGGTTTACATTCCTAATGACTAATATCACTGAGCATCTTTTCATGTGCTTGTCCGTTAGTATGTCTTCTTTGGAGAAATGTCTACTTAAGCCCTTTGTCCATTTTTTAATTGGCTATTTGCTTTTTGTTGTTGAGTTGTAAGAGTTCTCTGTATGTATTCTGGATGCCAGACCTTTATCAGATTTATAATTTGCAATGATTTTCTCCCATTCTGTGGGTTGTGTTTTCATTCTCTCCATAGTGTCTTTTGATGCACAAAAGTTTTTAATCATGATGAAGTCTGGATCACCTATTTTTTCTTCTGTTGTGTGTTGTTTTGGTGTATTATTCAAGAATCCATTACCAGCTCCAATGTCATGGAGATTTGTTCCTATGTTTTCTTCTAAAAGTTTTATGGTCTTAGCTTTTATATTTAGGTCTTTGATCCAATTTGAGCTCATTTTTTGGGGGTATGGTGTGAGATCTAACTTCATTCTTTTGCCTCTGGGTATCCAGTGGTACCAGCACCATTTACTGAAGAGACTGTTTTTTTCCCCCTCATTGGATGGCCTTGGCACTTTGTCAAAACTAATTTGTCCTATATGTGAGGGCTTATTTCTGAGTTCTCTATTCTATTCCAATGATCTGTATATCATCCTTGATTTTCATGTGTCAAACCACCCTTGCATTCCAGGAATAAATTCCCCTTGGTCATGATGTGTAATCCTGCTAATATGCTGCTGGATATAATTTGTTGTCATTTTGTTGAGGATTGTTGCATCAGTGTTCATAAGGGGTATTGGCTTGCAGGTTTTTTTTTTTTTTTTCTTGTGATGTGTTTATCTGACTTTGGTATCAGGGTAACGCTGGCCACATAGAATTAGTTAGAAAGTGTTTCCTCCTCTGCAGTTTTTGGGAAGAGTTTGAGGAAGACTGATGTTAATTTGTCTTTAAATGTTTGGTAGAATTCACCAATAATACCATCTGGTCCTGGGCTTTTCTTTGTTGGGAGGCTACTGTTTTTGAAGGTGAGGAGACTGAGGCACAGAGAGGTTAATTGACTTGCTCAAGGTTACATTGCTAGTTAGTGACAGAACTAGGATTTGAACCCAGGCATTGGGCCACCAGAGTTCATGCTTTTAGCATTACACTAGGCTGCTCTTTTTCTCTCTTGTTGACATGGTCATGGTTGTCAAGTGTTTCTGTTAAGATTCTTTTTTTTTTTTTTTTAGATGTTTTATTTATTTATTTATTTATTTATTTATTTATTTATTTAAGTTTTTATTTATTTTGAGAGAGAGCATGAGCAGGGGAGGGAGAGAAAGAGGGAGATGGAATCCCAAGCAAGCTCCACACCATCAGTGTGGAGCCTAATGTGGGGCTCAAACTCATGAACCATGAGATCATGATCTGAGGTGAAACCAGAAGTTGGATGCTTAACCAACTGAGCCACCCAGGCACTCCTGTTTTTTTATTTTTTTGAAAGACAGAGAGAGGGCACAAGTGAGTGAGGGGCAGAGAGAGAGACAGACAGAGAAGGAGAAAGAGAGAAGCAGGGCTCACCTGAAGCAGGGCCTGTGCTCACCTGAAGCAGGGTTCAAGCTCACCCAATGTGGGACTTCAACTCATGAACTGTGAGATCAGGACCTGAGCTGAAGTCAGATGCTTAACTGACTGAGCCACCCAAGTGCTCTAAGATTCTTTAAAACAAGCAAAAGCAGTGGGCCCTGGAGATTCAGTAGCTGGGTGCTGGAGCAGATCCAAGAACTTCAGAAATCCTAAACAACAGGCCATGGAAGGGTAGGATCCAGGTCATATCTGAAGCCCTCAGCAGGGGAAACTCCTGTAACTTCTTTCTGGAACTTTACCATTAAGAGGCTCTTACCCAACACCTACAGCCTCCATGTACATCTGTTCAGGTGTCCATTTCCAGGGACAAGACTCTACTGGGACAGTTGTTTGTGTCAATGAGGGTTTTTTTTTTGTTTGTTTGTTTTTGTTTTTTGTTTTTTTGGTCATTTATTGCTGTGTAAAAAACTACTCCAAATCTTAGTGCTTAAAACAGTAAATTTTATTATTATATTTCATGATTCTGTGGGGGCAGGAATGCAATGGGCTTAGTGAGAATGTCTTTTTTTTTTTTTTTTTTTGCTCCATGTAATCTGGTATATAAACTGATTGGTTTACATGATTGGAGCCTGCCATGCATCTCTTTCATGTGGCCTGTTTGTATGACTAACCCAGACAACCTCAGGCAGTCAGACATGTTATATGATGGTTCATGGTTCCAACAGGAAGGAAGTGGAAACTGCCAGTTGCCCTAAAGGCAAGGTCCAGAATACACATGGCATCATTTTTGCTATATTCCATTGGTTCAACCGGTCTGGACATTCCAAATTCAAGGGAAGGAGACCAGGACTCTACTTCTACTTGAGAAGTACTATGAGACCAGGTGAAGGAATTTGCCACTACCTTTAATCCATCAGTGTGAGGGGCAGGGTGGGAGTGTGAGCATGGCCACCAGGGTCTCATCATGAGTTAGGCATGGCAACCTCAGTCAGTGTGTTCTAGTCTAAAGTTTCTTTCCCCTGGCCTGGCGTCCAGGCTCTGACCACTCCTCTTCCCTTTATGTTCTCTGTTGCTTTAGGCTGTGTGAGGAATAGAGAGAGAGGACAGTATAGTGGGGAGGGTAGAGGACAACAGGAGGATGATTCTGAGAGGTTGTGGGTAGGGGCAAATAATGGCCACCACAGATGTCCACGCTCTAATCCCCCCAAACTTTGAAATATGTTACCTTACATAGCAAAAGGGCTTAGGAGATGGGATGGACCCTAAAATGTGGAGATTATCCAGGTGGGCCCAATCTAATTACATAAGTCCTGGAAAGCAGAGAACTTTCTCTTGTTGGAGGCAGAGGACATGTAGCAGAAGGGGAGTTCAGAGCATAAGAAGGACTTGACCTGCCTTTGCTGGCTTTGAAGATAAAGTGAGTCACAAGCCGGGGGATTTAGGTTGCTCTAAAACCTGAAAATAATCCCTGGATGACAGCAAGGAAAATGGGGAAATGGGGACCTCAGTCCTCCAATTACATGGAGCTGAGTTCTGCTAACACTTGGAATAACCTGGAAGTAGACTTTCCTCCAGAGCCTCCAGATAAGAACTCTGCCTGCTGACACCTTGATTTTGGGCATGAGATTCCAAGAAAAGAACCCTATCAAGCTCACCTAGACTAGAGAACTGTGAACTAAATTATGAGTTTTCCAAACCACTAAGTTTGTGGTAATTGGCTATGGGAGCAATAACAAATGAAGATAGATGCCAATACCTGCTCAAAAACCAAGGAGGTAAAATTGAAGCTTCCTAGATAAAGTGTCACACTGATCTGGTCTGTGCCCTAATGCTATACACACACCCTGTGCCCATCACACAGCCTCGGTGGGGGGGAACCACAGAGTGAGCTGTGCTCTCCAAGCACCTCCTAGGGACTGGGCATGTGCACGCAAGTTCCTGCCCTGGAGAACTGCTTGGGCAGGAAGCCTTGGACAAGTGAGTGCCAGGAACAAGGCAGGTGCCATGGGAGGCTGCGGAGGGGCCATAACCCACATAATGTGATTCTAACACCCGAGATGGGCTGGGGCCACTACTTTCTCCTGGGGGATCCTGAGCTTTCTTTGTCTATCATCCCCTTGAGGATAGTCTCTTTCTACCTGCTAGATCTTCTCTCTTCCTGCCCCACTAGGTGTTTACCTGGACCAATTCCAGCTTCCAGGATGTAGGCCAGGGTGGTCTCTGACAGACTCTGCCCAACTGATTTAGTTGTCCCAGGGTGACCGATGGCCAAGGCCTGAGGAGCAAAGAGTGTGTAGCTGGGGGCCTCTGGTGTGCAGAGCTGGATGACAACTGCCCTGGGCATTGCAAGCACTCTGTATCTATCTGACCCTGGGTGACCCAGAGAAGGACTGAGAGAATTCTTAGGTGGTCCTCAAGGTCATGTCATCTCTAGCGCCCTTGGGAGGAAGAAAGAATGAGTATGTTGCTAGAAGGCACTTTTCACACTGAAAAGCTGAAGGAGATTGGTGCCTCAGTCAGGGCTCCTGCAGAAGCAGATGCTGAGATAAGAGCTCAGGGTAGCCAGTTCATTTGGGAGGTGGTCCTAGGAAGCACTGTAGGGCAGTGGGGAGTGGAGCTGGAAGAGGAATCCACCAGACAAGCATCCACAGTGGGTGCCCGGAGCTCAGTCCCTCAGGGAGCCCTGGGAGGCAATGGAACCACATGTGTCAGGATGTGACACCACATGTGAGGGACCTGGGGTATGTATATTCCAGCTCTTGAGTCATTGGTGGAGGGCTCCTGGGTTTGTGTAATCCCCTAGTGCTTCTTCCTTTGGCTTTGGAAGAAGCCCTTGGTGCAGAGTGATAAAAGGTCTGGGGATGTGTGTGGGACCCTGGCAGTTAGTACTACAGCTGAGTATTTGTTCTGGGATCTTTCTTAGAGACCAGCTATATAATAGCCCACTGCAGCCTTGATCCCTCTGGGTCATCCCAGGTTGAGGCACGATGTTGGTGGTTAGGGGGTCATTCCTTTGCCTGTGGTTCTGATGCCCAGTTTTTGTCTGTACCTGATACCTTGCTCAGGGCCCACCCTAGGTCAGCTGTGGAAGCTTGGGTCTTCCCTGCATTGCCCTGGGCCTGGCCAAGCCTAACCAGGTTGTTGAAGAGCAGGTGTGAATTTTGGAGCTCCTTCAGTTAAAGGCAAGGGTAGGGACTGGCAGCTCCTGGCATCCACTGGGGTGTGGCCTCTATTTTCTGGGCAGTGAAGCCTCTTGACCCTGGACAGGGCAGGGGCCACACAAGACATGTTGGGGCTTGGTCTCTGGCTGCCCAGCTTTCTTGGTCTCTGCATCTTAATGTTGCTTTGCCACTATAGTGGCTGTGGCTGAGGGCAGTATGATGGCCTCTCACCTGGGAAAGCTCCCAGGGCAGGTGGGAGGGAATGGTGGAAGTCTCCCCCTCAGAGCTGGGAAAAGGCCTGGCATTTCTGCATTGAGCACAAAGATCACAAAGCAGGCAGACCCCCTCCCCCCACATTTTGGTGACTCTTTTACTCAAGAATGGACTTTGTGTATCACACTCTTAGGCCTGGACTGTGTGGCTGTCAGTCTGGGCTGTGAGAGTCATAGTAGGAAGGAAACTGACCAGAAATATCTGTTTGTCTCCATTAGCTAAGTGCAAGGTGGTCATCACCTTCAACCAAGGACTCCGGGGAGGACGCGTGGTGGAGCTGAAGAAGATAGTAGATGAAGCTGTGAAGCACTGCCCGACCATCCAACATGTCCTGGTGGCTCACAGGACGGACAACAAGGTCCACATGGGGCGTCTGGACATCCCCCTCGAGCAGGTGGGTTTGTCTCACATTGTACAGTTTAAGGAGAGGTTAATTCCTATTGGGTTAACTGGGTCTGAGTCTTGTCGGATCGTGGTTCTCAACCTGGGTCCCCCAGCACTGTTCAGGGTTCCCTGATGGTATCTGATGGACTTACATCCTGGTTGGGAAGATGGAGCTCAAATACCACAAACATACTGAAACACTTAATGGAATAGAAATGATCAGATCCATCCTTTTATTTTGTGTTCTCTGCATCTGGAGTTGAACTAGGGCAGAGTAGAGCAGGTGAACTGAATCTGGTCTGCTGAGGCCTGCAGCAGCTGGGCAAGAGGTGTTCCTTAGGATGGGTGAATGTGGAGCAGAGGGTAACTGCCTTGGATGGGGCTGTTTGTGTTTTCCCCCTTCTAGGAAATGGCCAAGGAGGACACTGTTTGTGCTCCAGAGAGCATGAGCAGTGAGGACATGCTCTTCCTGCTCTACACCTCGGGGAGCACCGGAACACCCAAGGGACTCGTCCACACGCAGGCGGGCTACCTGCTGTATGCCGCTGTGACGCACAGGGTACGGGCCTTGGTGGGGAAGGTTGAGAGTGCGGGGTGTCCCACCTCCCGGGCAGGGCTCTGAGCAGGGGACCAGGAGAGGCTGAATTTAGGGCTAGAACTCCTGCTGTAACATAGTGCCTGAATGCATGAGGTGCTAATGTTTCTTCTTGTGTGCTCAGGAGCAGGGCCGTTGTGAGTTGTAGCACTGGCATAGCGAGTGGTAGGCATGGGGGCTGAGTTCTGTCCTTGTTGGGAGAGTCTGGATCGAAAATTTGAGACTCACTGCAGGTCTTTAGCCCCTTTGCACCTGTCTCTGTGCTGTCTGCTTGCTCTGTAAGAGTTGAGCCCTCCCCAGGTCTGACATGTTCACTGGCACAGCTGTGTTCTGATGCTCAGGGGCCCAGGTGCTGAGGCCATCCTGGGCCCCTCCCTCCCTAAAAAAATGTCAAAACTCATGTTTTACAACTGAGTTGTTACAGAGATGAATATGTTACTATTACATGTTAAAATGTTCTCTTCTACTTAAAAGGTCTTTTTTTTCCTTGTGATGTTAAAAGAAAGGAAAACATTTTTTTTTGTTAAAAAAAATTATTTATTTTGAGATTGGGGGGAGGAGGGGCAGAGAGAGAGGGAGAGAGAGAATCCATGCTGACAGCGCAGAGCCTAATGGGGTTCCATCTCACAAACTGTGAGATCATGACCTGAGCCAAAATCAAGAGTTGCACACTTAACCGACTGAGCCATCCAGGCGCCCCTGGGGCCACATTTTAAAAGTAAAATTAGAAAAAGATTTACTTTTGTAAGGAAACTTAAATTTAGTATATGGCAATTATATTACAGTGGGCCATCCTTTAGGGCCTATAAAGCAGATGATATGTCATTTTTTTTATTCCAATAAGTGCATTTAAAAAATCAGTTCTGATTTGGGGGCACCTGGGTGGCTCAGTTGGTTAAGTGTTGAATCTTGATTTCAGCTCAGATCATAATCTCATGGTTTGTGGGGTTGAGCCCTGTATCTGGCTCTATGCTGAGTATGGAGCCGGCTTGGGATTTTCTCTCTCCCTCTCTGCCCCTCCCCTGCTTGCACTCACTATCTCTCAAAATAAATAAATAAACATTTAAGAAAAAAAATCGGTACTGATTTGAATATTGGTGGGTTGTGGGGGTTGTGTTTTAATGTGGCATCCCTGGTTACTTGGGGAGTAGTTGACTTTTCCCAGGTAGGATTTGGTTTCAAGATAGTGTTTATGGACCTCTCTGTTGCAAAAGGCAAAAGTGCACTGCTGGTGCCAGCTGCAAAGGGAACTGAGTAGCCAGGTAACCAGCAAGCCCAGGCCCATCCAAGAAGGGCTCCGATTTTGGTCCCGCGTGGTGGCATCTCTCCTGCCTTGGCCCCCTTCCTCTGTGCTGACCACATTCCTTCCCAGGGACTGGAGAGAGCCTCATAGTGCCAGCAAAATCACTGGCCTGGTTGCAGTCAGGGCCCCATTTGCCTCAGTCACTGTGGCTAGGGATGGGGGTGGAATGTGCTCATTGGTCAGGCTTGGTCATGTGGGAGGTGAATCTCCTGAAATGAATGGGGAGGAGCAGGTGCTGGGAGGCAGGTAGCAAGCATGCACACTGCGCATCACACAGTCTCTGAGTGGTGCTGCACCAGTCCCACTGGCGGCTACTCACACCCAGGACTAACGATGTTGAAAAGCAGAAAGACAGATGTTGTACCGAACCAGGCTGAGCAGACAAGTACCTGAACTCAAATCCATATTAGAACAGTTGTCTTCTGCCTGCTGGGTGACCTTGAGCATGCCACAGAACCTTTCTTGACCTCAGTGTTCTCAACTGGAAAACCCCACCCCTCTTCAGCTCTCGGTGGTGGGAGGAAGGTTGAAGGATTGACACATCATGTAAGTAAAAAAAATTTGGAAAATATAGCTAATGAAACCAAATACCAAGAAAGTCACAGAGTAGATCAAATTGTTTCCACCAGTTTACAGTGAAGTTAACATTAGGGAAGCTGTAAATGTGGAGAGAGATTAGTTTTTAGTAATAATAATTACCAAAATTGTTGGAGGACCCAGTCTACATGAGCAAAAGCAGTCGGAGTATAGGCATGGGACCGTCTTTTGAATTTCTCTTCAATAAGAATTTTTTTTTTTTAAGAATTGGGAATAGAAACTTTGAGCCTTCTATAGATGAAAGTATGCACACATGTGGTTCTCTAGGGGATAAGGACAGTTGGCTCTGAAGGGTGTGAAGAGATTTTGGAGGTATACAGTAGGGTCAGGCCCTTTGGAGCATGGCTGGCCCCAGGCACTTGCTACCCTTCCCAGAACTGCAGGGAGAGAAATCTTCAGCCCCATGAAAGACTTGGCAATTTGGTCCAAGTTGTATTAAACATTCTTTCAGTCCTGAATGCTGTGGGGCTTTGGGTGTGGGCGTCCTGATGCTCTGGTGCTGTGAAACCACAGTCTTCCTTGAAATAATCCCCCCAGCCCCCTGCCTTGGGACACAGCTGCACAGGGCCCTGCCCATCTCCAGACCACTATACTGTCTGGAGACTCCTGGGGATTCTCCACATTCATCTGTGGCAGCAAGAAACTGGTCCACTCGCCCAAAGATTGATTGATTGATTGATTGATTTTTATTTTTTAATATGAAATTTATTGTCAAATTGGTTTCCATACAACACCCAGTGCTCATCCCAACAGGTGCTCTCCTCAATACCCATCACCCACCCTTCCCTCCCTCCTACCCCCCATCAACCTTCAGTTTGTTCTCAGTTTTTAAGAGTCTCTTATGTTTTGGCTCCCTCCCTCTCTAACCTCTTCTTTTTTTTTTTTTTTTTTTCTTCCCCTCCCCCATGGTCTTCTGTTAAGTTCCTCAAGATCCACATAAGAGTGAAAACATATGGTATCTGTCTTTCTCTGTATCACTTATTTCACTTAGCATAACACTCTCCAGTTCTATCCATGTTGCTACAAAAGGCCAGATTTCATTCTTTCTCATTGCCACGTAGTATTCCATTGTGTATATAAACCACAATTTCTTTATCCATTCGTCACTTGATGGACATTTAGGCTCTTTCCATAATTTGGCTATTGTTGAAAGTGCTGCTATAAACATTGGGGTACAAGTGCCCTTATGCATCAGCACTCCTGTATCCCTTGGGTAAATTCCTAGCAGTGCTATTGCTGCGTCATAGGGTAGATCTATTTTTAATTTTTTGAGGAACCTCCACACTGTTTTCCAGAGCGGCTGCACCAGTTTGCATTCCCATCAACAGTGCAAGACGGTTCCCGTTTCTCCACATCCTCTCCAGCATCTATAGTCTCCTGATTTGTTCATTTTAGCCACTCTGACCCACTCGCCCAAAGATTTAAAAGAAATATTTTTATGCAAAATAGATCAGAATACAGAATAGAATCCAGAAAACCACTCAAATCCTATGTGTGGCTTACTGAATTATTATAAGGCAACCCACTTCAGTAAAGAAGTGCAATGTCACTGGGGTACTGGGTGTTGTATATAATTGAAGAATCACTGGCTTCTACTCCTGAAACGAATACTACACTGTATGTTAACTAACATGAATTTAAATAAATTAATTAAAAAAAAAAAGGAGTGGAAAAATGTCCTGTCAGCCTCACAGAAGCCCTTCCTGGCCTGTCCAACCACAGCCCCTCCCCCATATCCTGACTTTGATAGTGTCACTGCCCCGTGTTTCCCCTCTTCTAGCTTAGTCACCCAACATGCATCCCCTGATACTGTAGCTTACTGTTTTTTTTTTTTTTAAATATGTCTTTTAAGCCTTTTTAACCTGTTGGTTCTCTTCAATCCCTTCCGTTTCCTTCAACTTTGTTGTAACACCCAGAGGTTTGTCCCTCTGATCTCTGTGTTTCCTGCAGAGGGGCATTTGTATCCAGAGGTAGGTCAGGCTCAGGTTGGACCCTGTGGCAAGAATGCAGGAGGCGCATGTCTCCCTGCTCAGGCTCTCAGAAACTGATGATGCTTGAGGCATTTCTTGGTCTTTTTGGCTTTTTTTTTTTTTTTTTTTTTTTTTTTGGCAATTTTTGAGATTTAAAAAATTGGAGTATAACTTAATGCAGAAAGGTGCCCTTATTTTGGACATATGGCTAGATGAGCTTCGACCTGTGGATACACACTTGGCCACCACCTGCCTCAGGACTTGGGGCGTCTCCAGCTCCCAGAGGCGCTGACATGCCGCTGGCAAGCAGCCCCCCAGCAGGGCTAGTACTAGCATGACCTCCAGTATACAGATCAGCTTTGCTGGGTTGGGGCTCATACAGTATACACCTGGGGTCTGGCTTCTTTCACTGTCATCTGTGAGAATCCGCATGTTGTGTGTGGCAGTAACTCTGTCTCGTTACTGCTGTAGCTTCATGGAGCTCTGGCGGTGCACTTATTCTTCCTGCTCTTGGTGGCCTGGGAGCAGCTGTGTCTTGCATTTATAGAACACTGTTAGTGACTTATGGGAGCATGGGGTGACAGGCTCCTAACAGCCTCTTTTCCTGTTTCTGCAGCTTGTGTTTGACTACCGGCCAGGCGATGTTTTTGGCTGTGTGGCCGACATTGGCTGGATCACAGGACACAGCTATGTGGTGTATGGACCCCTGTGCAATGGAGCGACCACTGTCCTTTTTGAGAGCACCCCAGTTTACCCTGATGCTGGTGAGGACTGGGGACCAAACAGGGTCCCCAGGAGGAAGCTTGAGGAAGGAGGAGAAGTTCACAGGAGGGTGGAGTAGATTCCCTCACTCTGTCCTGGCTGTGGTCCTTGTGGTCACGTGGCATAGCTGCCAGGCCTTTCGCTCTGCCAGGTGGGCTGGGGCCAGGGGCCATGTCTGCAGTAAGATCAGATAAGCAGTAGATGGGAGTGTGATTTGTCACTGGAAGCTGTCTCAGGACAACTCACTCCAGAGTTCTTGTCCTGCTAGCAAACTGGGTGCCTTGGGCCATCCCCTTAGCACTGTCCCTCTCCCCTCTCTAGCCACCTGACCAGATCCAGCCCTTAACACCCAGGCCAGCTGCCAGCCTCCTGTTACCACAGACGGCGGGGGGAGGGGGGGTGTTTCTCCAGCTCTGCTGCCTTTGCCTTCAGGGACATCTGTCAGAGAGCATTGTGTGTGTCCTGGAGCCACCTCCATGAATTGAGATTACTTTGAGGACCCACACCTTGCTCACCTTGGCATCTCTCTTTCAGGCAGCACAAAACCCCAAGTATTTGTTATAATTCAGTTGAATTGTGGTGGCTCTGCCAAGCATTCCACAGTGCTAATAATGATGTATGTAGAACTTCTTTGTCACCTCCCCTGCTCCTCTTCAGCCTCCTGATGGACTAGATGCACCCTAGGAAGATTATGTAGGGGGCATAGTGAGGGATTAAGGGCCACACCTTAGGTGTGATCTCAGGCCCATCACTTCAACCCCTCGAAGCTCAGCCCACTCCGTGTGTAGAGCCATGGTGGTGAGTTGAGGGGGATTGTGGGAAACCAGGTGTGTGTGTGTGTGTGTGTGTGTGTGTGTGCTGGACAATTGCCCTGCTCCCCAGGGCTCACTCAGTTGTGGCCACTGCTATTCCAGGGGAAGCACCTGTCACAACCTCAGAGACATCTAAGTGTGAACATAAGTTCTTTGTTAGTGCTACATGGGTTATTTTTTAAATTCACAGTGATATCCCTTTGAACCAATCTTTGCTGTATCTTGTGGGATATACCACGTGGATGCAGCCATCCAGAGCCAGGGGAAGGCTGTTTCCAAATGCACCAGCCCTGGATGTGGGGTGTGCTGGGTGATGATTGCCACAGGGGTCCCTTCCTATCCCAATGATGGGTGTTGGATTCCTTTCTGTTAACACAGGGGTTTGCATGTATCCAGCACACAGTAACTGTTGTCTGATTTCTAAATAAGTTAGAATAGATGCTATCTAGTGGGCTCAGACTGATGGTGAACTTGGGCCTTTTTGTAGGTCGATATTGGGAGACAGTGCAGAGGTTAAAGATCAATCAGTTCTATGGGGCCCCGACGGCTGTCCGGCTATTGTTGAAATATGGTGACTCCTGGGTGAAGAAGTACGACCGCTCCTCCTTGCGGACTCTGGGGTCAGGTGAGTGGCCTGCTGTGCTGCTGGAGAGGTGTGTGTGCCATGTGGCAGAGCCAGTGCAGGCTTCAGGATGGTTTTAATTATGAAAGCTGCGTGGCTATGGCTGTGGTGAATTCAAACAGTGCCATACTGAATAGAAAGCAGATGTCCCTGCCCATAAGCAGCTTCCTGGAGCCCCCAGGTGATAACAAACAGTCTGGAGCACAATATTCCAGATGTTTCTGTGCCTGAGTTCTGTGCTTCATCTTTATTATGAAAAATTCCCAACCTGGTAAGGTGGCCCAAGCCCTCCTTCAGTGGTCACATGGGACTGCAGTGCAGGAGCTGACTGGGTCACTAAGGTGTTCCTCTGTTGCTTAGTACCGGATAGTCCCAAGGACTATAATAAACATCATTCTGTGCTTGTGTGCTGTTCTTGCTGTAGATATTTCCAAGGCAAGGAGTTATGAGATCAAAGGTTATCTCCATTTATAATTTTTATATATGTCACCAAGTCACATGGAAACATCTGGGAAAGGTGATGTGGGGTTAGTTCATATGATACCAGTGGGGTGGAAGGTACCCATGCCCGTTCTCTCTCCTTGTTCCTGATTCATTTCATTTCTGCCCCTACACATGTTGTGAATAGGCAAAACAAGCGCAGGGAGGTCCTCTGTGCTCCTTGGGTGAATACTTGGATCTTCTTGGTTTTTCACAGAGGAGGCATGTAGGGCAGGTACCACAAGGGGGGTGTCTTGCTGCCAAATGTGTCCACAGGGAAGGGAGCTCAGGACAGCATGTGCATGTCACTCATCAGTGGCACAGGTGTGTAGCGCTGTTATAGGTCTCAGGGCCCTGGTTCATACTACTCCCCTTGCCTGAAATGCCATAGTGCTCCTCTCCATCTGTGTGGGTTCCAACCTTCTCTCAAGGTCCGTCTCTGTGCACCTTCTCCCTGTGGAGTTCCCTGGCTGCTCTGGACCTCGGGCTCTCTTTTCTCAGACAAATCCATATTCTGTACTTGGATATCTGTTCTCATGCTGACTGTTTCCCTGGGCAGTGAGCTCCCAAAAGTCACACCCATCAGTATCCTCAGCATCCCAATGCCCACACACAGGGAAACACAGCAGGTCAGTGAGGGTTGACTGCTCTTTGTGAAGCTGAGTTGCAGGGCCAGAAACAGAAGGCTCAGATTTGTGCTGAGGGCTCAACACCCAGATGCTGGCATCTCCAGGGCAGTTGCTACCCAGCAATGCTGCTTCCCACCCAGGATGGCCTGGATCCTTGCCTGGGAGACCTGTTTTCATGTGCCTAGCTCCCTTCTATTCAGAGCCTCCCTTGTGATTAGGGTCTGGATGACCAAGTACTTTGAATTTTCCAGGTGGGGTCAGCAGAAAGTGTTTTGGGCTCCTTTCTAGATGGTGGTGAGTCTGAGATGCCTCTCTTGGCATGTTTAGGCTATGGAGTGTGAGTCCTGTGTTATTTGACTGGGGGCTGTGTGGATGCAGAAGACCTGCCCTCCACATCACAAGGCCTATGACGTGCCCCTGCACTTTGGGCTGGGCAGTGCTTGGGGACCGAGGGCAAGCAGAGGGCCACAGAAACTCACTCAGATCCTCCAGGTGCCATTTGTAGGCCACCTGAGTGGGACCAGGAGTTAGGTTAGTGATGAAGGGAGGTTTAATTTTCTAGATGCACTCATGGGATTCAACTGCTAAGGAAGACTCACTAGGACCCCCAGTGATAAGGCATTTGCTCTGAGCATTTCAGAAGGAGATGCTCAGTAGCTGCATTAGAGTGGGGGTGCACGTCCCATCCAAAAGCTGCCTCAGCCAGGCATCCTCTAGGCCAGACAGGCTTCTGTAGTCCTCTCTCCACTTCCTCTCTTGGATCAGGCCCAGAACAACTCTGTACCAGGGAGCACACACAGAGGATTGGCCAGGCTCTGTGTATTTTGCTGGTCTCGTGGGCACATTCCTGCCATGTAATGAGCACCACCAGTAGAGCCCTGCAGGGGTTTCCCTGGGACCTGGTTATCAATAAGCAGTGCTGGCAGGCAGGTAAACAGCACTTGGCATCTTCTCACACCAGCAAAAGAGAGTAGCACCATGGACCAGGAAGCTTCATGCCTTGACCAGAGCCAGTGCGGTGCTGATCTCCACTGTGGTTCCACAGTTCAGGCTGCTTCCGTGTGGCTGGATTAGCCCCCACAGCCCAGGCTTTGGGTGCATTGACTTCATTTAATCTGACTGGTCAGCAGAATCTAGTTTACTTAGGACTTTAACCCCAAGATTTGCATTTTTTTTTTTAACTTTCAGCTTCACAAGTGACACATAGTTATACTCTTGCTGGGAAAAAAAAAAAAAAAAATTGGAACATGGTAATGAAAGCTGATGTCCTCCATGGCGCTGCTCCAGGCAACCCCATTGCCTGTGCACCTTCTGATGCCTTCTTCACAGTTATATTACTGTGAAAGACATAGCTCGGTTCTGAAATGTCTTCTTTCCCTGAACAAGATCAAACTGTGCTATTATCCTATGTTTATTGTAACTCAGCAACATGCAGTTTTCCATATGGCTCTGTTCTATGTTTTGAGAACTTGATTTTACCCTCCTGTGGGGGCTACCATGGGTGTGGTCCAGTAGTCACACCCCAGTGTTTGCATATTCTGTCTCTTGCTGTTCCTCAGTGTATGGGCCAGTGCTGCATGGTATCCTCTGGCCTCCCTGTGGGTGTGGGTGAGTGCAAGGGCAAAACACACAACATCCAGCACCTGTGTGACCAGCATGGGAGGCCCTGGCCAGGTCAGGCCTTGGTTACTTGCTGCACGTGAGTGGTCCTGAGCAAGAGACAGCCAGCATGAGAGGATTTCACTATTTTAGCAGCGGTATGTTTAATCTGGCAAGTTCTGACTGAGTGCCAGCCTTGTATGGGCATCTCATTAGGGTGGTAGCTTAGTCATTTGGGCTGCTATAACAAAACACCAATGACTATAAACAACAGGGATTTATTTCTCACAGTTGTGGAGTCTGGGAAGTTCACAATCAAGGTGCTAGCACGATTGTCTTCTGGTGAGGGCCCTCTTACTGGTTCATAGATGGTGCCTTCTCCCTGTGTCCTCATATGGTCCAAGGGAGGGGGAAGCTGGGTGGTCTGTTTTACAAGGGCACTAATCCGATTCCTGAGGGCTTCATTACCTCCCAAAGGCCTTATCTCCTAATACTATCATCTTTAGGGGTTAAGATTTCAACATATGAAATATTGGGGGTACACAAACATTGAGGTCATAGCAGCTAGACATTGCTGGAGAAGTCAGGCTATAGAGTCACAGGATGCAAGCACATTTGTGTGTGTGTGTGTGTGTGTGTGTGTGTGTAGCATGTGTGTGTATATACGTGTTTAGCTTTAGTGGATTCTACCACAGTTTCCTAAGTAGTTGTATCAGGTGTATGCATGTTTATTTTTTCAATTTTTAAAAATATGTTTATTATTTATTTTTGAGAGAGTGAGAGAGTGCGTGCACTCATGCTAGTGGGGGAGGGGCAGAGACAGAGAGGGACAGAAGATCCAAAGCAGTCTCCGCGCTGACAGCAGAAAGCCTGATGTGGGGCTCGAACTCACGAATGACAAGACCATGACCTAAGCCAAAGTCAGTCAGTTAACCGACTGAGCCACCCAGGTGCCCCTCCACTTTTAAATATTAAGAGAACCACCCAAGTTGTTCCCCAGTTCCATACCAAATTACACTCCTATAGTGTATGTGCTATTGGTTCCCCCACATTTTATCCAACTTAAAAATTTTTTACATGATGGCTAAAATATCTTGTTGTAATTTGTATTTTTTTGATGGCCATAAATATGCTGAATCTCACTGCTTTTTCAAATTTTCCTTTATGTCCTTCAGAAAAATTATAGAACAGTTTCCCCTATAAAAACCTATCCTTTTTATTTTCAGTTTTGTTGAGGTGTATTATATCGTTTTTTTCCTTTTGTGTGTGGTTTCAGTGGGAGAACCAATCAACTATGAGGCCTGGGAGTGGCTCCACAAGGTGGTGGGGGACTGCAGATGCACGCTGGTGGACACCTGGTGGCAAACAGGTGAGAATGCCCCTGAGGAGAAGGGGACCTGATGCAGGGCTCACTCACTGCATGTGACAGCATATGAGAACATGTGGCTGAGCCTGAGTCTTGGAGGGTCAAGTGTGAGTGAGGCTCTGTGAATGCCATCCAACACCACTAATGCTTCAGCCCCTCAGCATATGTGGTGGTTGAAAAATCTGATGTCTAGAGTGAGAGACAGTGTGTGGCTGCCCTTTTGCAGCTGTAAGATGTGTAATGACTTCTCTGGGCCTTGGGTTCCTCATTGGTGAAATGGGGGCACTCCACTACAGGCCCCAGTGAGGATGGAAAGAGATGATAGAAGTGCTGCACGTTGCCTACTGCTGACAGGTAGTAGGTGCTTAGCTAAATGTTCATTTTCCCTGTAGGGTTCATGTGTCCAACACAAATACATCTGATGCAGATGGACCCTGCTGTAAGGGACCAGGGTCTAAATTTAGATTTTAGTGGGAAACACATTTTTTTCTGTGTCATTTTGTTTTTCTTTGTCCTCTCTGCTCTGGAGTATTGTTCGGAGTAAGAGATCACCACTGATGTAATAAATGTAGCGAACTGTGGTCTCATTCTCCAAGAAGCCAGAATGTGAGGTATTGCAAATAGCTCTGTTCTCCTCCATTTAGGAAGGCTCAGGACAGAGACTCCCTACAGCTGAGTCTTGTGAGGCATTTCCATGCAGGCTGATAGAGGGAAGTGCCAGAGATGTGAGAACAGAATTGTGAGCATCACTTTTCATTGTTTGGTGTGGGGGATGGGGCACTGGCCCAGAAGCAGTTCTTTTCCTCCATCTTCCTGTGCAAGTAGGTGGGTTCTTCCCCTTCCCACAGAGCCATGGATGAAGGGAGGAAGCCCCTATCCCTGTGGAGAGCCATAGCTGGACTGACCTCTCCTCCTTGGGTCCCCATCTCGTTTCTGCAGATGAGAGGACCAGAACCAAAGTCTGGGCTTGCCTCAGAAAGAGGTCTTTGTGTCACTGGGATCACTGTGTCATTTCCTTGAGCAGACAGGGGCAAGCACCCATCTCCCACCCTGGGAGAGCACTTGTGTGTCTGCAATGGACACTTTCATGGCAGTGTCTCGATAAACATTCCACTAGCTGCTAGGCCCATCCTGCATTTCTTCCCCATTCTCCCTGCAGAAACGGGTGGCATCTGCATCGCCCCACGCCCCTCGGAAGAAGGAGCAGAAATCCTCCCTGGCATGGCTATGAGACCCTTTTATGGCATTGTCCCAATTCTCATGGATGAGAAGGTAAGGGCCTTGCAGAGGCATCTCCTTCCTTCACGGGTGCCCTGCCAAGCTCCTGACACTCCTGTCTGCCTTCATGGCCTCCTCTGCTCGCTGTCCCACGTCACGTGTGCCAGGCTCTTTTAGGTGGTGGAGGGCAAGCATTCAAGGACACAGTTGAAACTGCCACATGGGGTGAGCCCTAGGTTTTCTGGGAAACCCTCTCCATGCTGCTTCCTTACGGAGGAGAAAGGCAGTTCCTCTTGGGGCCTCCTTGTCATTTTTCATGTTTCTGTTTTCATGCATTTTTCTGGCACTTCCCTCTATCATTTTTCAGAAGAATGTTAGTTTTTTGCTTCTGAAGCAGAATCTGCCAGTTCTCTCACATGTGTGTCTCTGGGTCTGTAGGGAAACGTTGTGGAGGGCGGTGATGTCTCTGGGGCTCTGTGCCTGTCCCAGGCCTGGCCGGGCATGGCCAGGACCATCTATGGAGACCACCAGAGATTCATGGAGGCCTACTTCAAGCCTTACCCAGGTGAGCTGGCTAAAGTGGATCATGTCATGCATTTTTGCACACACTGGGAATCATAAGCTCAGAAAACATTTTTAAGGAAATGATGACTGAGTGTAGAGCAGTGATACTTTGGAGTTGGAATCCTCCCCCCATCCACTTCACCTCCCTAAGTCCCCTGGTCTCTGGACTGGTAAGAATTCTTGGGGGTTAAGTGGGGCTGCATGCAGAGCCCAAAGTGCCTGGCCTGTGGTGTGCATGCCTTAGGCTACTAAGAGAGAAGGATGAAGAAACAACTTTGGAAAACTGTCATGATGGCTGTGAGTTTTCTTCCGGTTTACTTTTTGTTTTTTTCCTGTTTTGCTTTGTGTTGTTGGGTTGGAAGATTATATACACAGTGTGCCTGTGGGAACCCATCATCTTCAGTCTCAAGCTTGTGAAAGAGACTCACTTTTGGGGATGCTTGGGTGGGCTCCTTGTACATCTTCTGCTCCCCAACGTTTGCGGTTATGACATGGTCAGAATTCTGCTGACTCAGAGCCACTGCCCTCTCTCTAGCACATAGCCAGATGGCACTATCTAGAGAAGTGTCTCCACAAGGGGTTGCCAGGGGTACAAACAGGCAGGAGGTTAGCAGAGCTGGGGCTTCAGGGCTTTCTTCCATAGAGAGAGTTGGGGTGTGGGTACTACTGTATCCTTCCTGGAGGGACGGGAGCCCTGCTGGGTCCTGGTTCAGAGGTATTGGTGCTGAATTCTCCCATTGTGGTGCAGGCTACTACTTCACTGGAGATGGGGCTTACCGGACCGAGGGCGGCTACTACCAGATCACAGGGCGGATGGATGACGTCATCAACATCAGCGGCCACAGGCTGGGGACTGCTGAGATCGAGGACTCGATGGTGAGAATGGCCCAGCCTCCTTGGGTAGGATGCCTCTTTGAGGCCTCAGATTTACTTGCGTGCTGACTCAGGCGGTTCACCTCTTGCATGTTTTGTCTTGTTGTGTTCTGCACAGGCTAGCCATCCCGCTGTGGCAGAGACTGCTGTCATTGGCTACCCCCATGACATCAAAGGAGAAGGTGAGTGCCCACAAAAGGAGCTCCTCATTCCTGGTCTTACGCCCATTGTGGGCACTTTGTAAAAGGAGCAGAATCTGGAAGGTGGGTGGCAGGGGATTTTTATAGGTCAAGCTGTTGCTTCCTTCTGTCTTACGTGGATTTTGGGTGAATAGACTTGATGGCATGCATGTTAGGTGAGGGTCAGATTTCTGAAATGTCCTAATTCTGCCGTCCTTTGAGGACACACATCCACAAACAGCCAGGACCAAATATGGCCTCTACTGAGCTTGGGAGTCTATTTGGCCTCTACTGAGCTTGGGAGTTTCATCCTCTGTCTGTGTGGCTGTGGTGGCCCAGTTGCCGACGGTTCACATGAAATGTCCTATCGTGCTCAGAGCGTCTCCTTGCACATGCTGGGTTACAGCGCCTGGTGCCAGCTCTGCAGCCACATAGGAGCTGGCAGACAGGAGTGTGCCCTGGAGTGGACTCTTCTGCTGCTCTGGGACTTGTTCTGGAGGAATTTGACCTGTGGTTCCCATGCAAGTGACATGCCAGGGGAGTGCTAAATGATGGTCAGTGTGGTCTTACTGAAGACACACATTGTTCCAAAGTCTGCCAAATTCTAAGCAGGTGGGTGTGGGAAGTGGCAGGATCACTTGAGTATCATAGTGCTTGGTACACAGTGGCCACACTCACTTGGGTTGGCATTAGCTGGACACTTTTGACCCTACACTGCCCTGTTGGGCAAACCATCCTCCACTGCCTGGCCAAGCAGCCTGGGATTGGACACTCTCCCTCTTGCTGTCAGGGACAGCCTCTGTCGCATGTCCCATTGTTACCTGCCTTCCTGCCATGTTTATGTGCCACTATTCCATTATTTACGCAAACACCTTATCTAAATCAACTCATTGTAAAATTTAACATTTATTGAAGTTCCTTTAAAAACAGCATTTTCAGTTGCCGTGAGAAGCATGTGTTCATGAGGTTGCCCCCCCCTCCCCCGCCCTTCCTTAGCAGGAGACTGGGAAGCACTGGAGAGGGGGCAGGGATAGGAGAGGGATGGAGATGGGAACACATCCTTGCCTGTGACACTCAGAGGCCTTGGGCCACCTCATAATCCCATCAGCAGATGCACACAAATAACTTTGGGATCACCAGGACTTTAGTACTGGGGAAGACGTGTGTATCATGGGTATGGTGATATACATTTTTCTGATTTCTAACAAATTTGAGCAGCCATCTATTTGTAATACACAACAGCAAAAGCTGTTGGGTACCTGTTTGTCCCTACTCCCTGTGCACTTGATCTAATCGAGGGGAGGCCCTGGGTCTTGTCTGATTAGGACCCAGACCTGGCAAGGGACATAAGTCCCTGCTTCATTGAGCTTTCATGCTGGAGGGTCAGGGAGTAGAGGGGAGAGATGGACAATATGCAATAAACACAATCAATGAAGAAGCTACAAGTAGGTTGTGCCATGGCATGTGCCATGGGGAGAATTAAGATGGGTGGAATGGTGCAGGTATACACAGGCTACACATATATAGGAACTCCATGTATGACAGGGCATTGCAGATCCATGGGGAAAGAGACTGACCTCACTGGTTGTGGGATTGCTCATGTAGAGAAACAATAGAATTGGATCCCTGGGTACCACATATGCAAGATTATCCCAGGTGGATTCACAAGAAATGTAGAGACCTGTGGGAACCACTGTTAATTGGAACCTGGCAGGATACTGACAGACAAAAATTAGTGTTTATGTTAAAATATTGGTTAGTCAGCATTGCCCAACAGAACTTCCTGCCAAGATGGAGCTTGCTTTTCATCTGTGCTGTCCAGGAGAGTAGCCATAGCTATAAGCGGATCATGCGACCAAGAAACTACATCTTAACCTTAACTTCATTTACATTTTAATAGCTACTGTGGCTAGTTCCCACCGTGCTATACATGTACCCACAAGATTAGTGCCATGTGCTGTGTTCCCATGTACCATCTCACAGGAGTGGATAGTATTCTCCTGTCAGCCCACATTATGGTCTACTTCACAGGTGCAAGGACAGTGGGAGGGGGTTAAGTTATGCCTCCAAGGTCACACCCCCAGCCAATCAACACCAGAGCCCCAGAGAGCTCTCAACTACGTGTTGGCTTCACTGGGATGTTCAAAGGAGCTGTGAGAATTGCTTCTGCTTTGGATGAAATGGAAACACATCTTCAGGGCTACAATGAAACAAAGCAGCTGCTACAAGGTCACCAGTGTATGATTTTAAGATCTTTAGGATTTATAGTGACTATATACAATGCTCTGCCTCAGGAGATGGTTTGTGGTCTAATACACCCCAAATCTTTGCTTCCTTCCAGCTGCATTTGCCTTTATTGTGTTGAAGGACAATGCAGGTGACCCAGATTTGGTGGTGAAGGAGGTCAGGTCAGCAGTGGCCAACAAGATTGCCAAGTATGCGGTGCCTGATCAGATTCTGGTGAGTGGCACCTGCCCTTCAGGTGTGATGGCACTACTGGTTGTAAGCCTCCTTCTCTGCTTCCCACAATTAACAAACAACAAGTGATCCCTTTCATCAGCAGCAAAGTGGACATTAGCTGTTTGGTTTCCAGGGAGGTAGGTGGGGATGGTGAGTTGCTGTATCCTCATAGAGAGGGGAAGGTCAGAATACCTCGCAGCAAACCTTTACACAATTCACCTGTTCAGGGTACAGTGCTGGGCAGGATTAGGCATTCTCTTACTTTGGCCTTTGGAAGCTATTTATAGGAGCAGGTCTGAGTGGTGAAGAAAATTAGAGATTTTAGTTATTTTTTTTTAAAGTTTTAATTTAAATTCCAGTTAATTAACAATACAGAGTGATAATTAGTTTTAGATGTACAATATAGTGATTCAACCATTCCATATATTACTCTGTGTTCATCACAACGAGTGCACTCCTTAATCCCCACCACATATTTCACCCATCCCCCTGCCCACCTCCCCTCTGTAGTTAAGAGTCTGTTTCTTGGTTTGCCCATCTCTCTTTTTTCCCCTTATCTCTGTTTTTTTTCTTAAATTACACATGAGTGCAATCATAATGGTATTTGTCTTTCTCTGACTGACTTAATTTTGCTTAGATAATATTCTCTACTATATATATACACACATATATATACACACACACACACACTCTACTATATATACTATATATATATATATATGTACATACACACACACACACCCACACACACACACCACGTCTTCTTTTTTTTTTTTTTTATAAATTTTTTTTTAACGTTTATTTATTTTTGGGACAGAGAGAGACAGCGCATGAACGGGGGAGGGGCAGAGAGAGAGGGAGACACAGAATCGGAAACAGGCTCCAGGCTCTGAGCCATCAGCCCAGAGCCTGACGCGGGGCCCGAACTCACGGACCACGAGATCGTGACCTGGCTGAAGTCGGACGCTTAACCGACTGCGCCACCCAGGCGCCCCATACCACGTCTTCTTTATCCATTCATCAGTTGATGGATACTTGGGCTGTTTCCATAATTTGGCTATTGTAGATAATGCTATAAATATCAGGTGCATGCATCCCCTTGAATTAGTATTTTTGGATTCCTTGGGTAAATACCTAGTAGTGCAATTGCTGGATCATAGGGTAGCTCTATTATTAACTTTTTGAAGAACCTCCATACTGTTTTTCGCAGTGGCTGCACCAATTTATATTCCCACCAACAGTGCAAGAGGGCTCTCCTTTCTCCACATCATCACCATGACATACTGTTTCCTGTGTTGTTGATTTTAGCCATTCTGACAGGTGTGAGGTGATGTCTCATTGAAGTTTTGATTTGTACTTGCCTGATGATGATGAGTGATGTTGAGGATGTTTTCATGGGTTTGTTGGCCATCTGGATGTCTTTTTTGCAAAAATGTCTATTGATGTCTTCTCCCCATTTTTAATTAGATTGTTTTTTTGGGTGTTGAGTTATAAAACTTCTTTATACATATTTGATATTAACTCTTTATCAGATATGTCATCTGCAAATATCTTCTCCCATTCCATAGGTTGCCTTTTAGTTTTGTTGATTGTTTCCTTGCTGTGCAGAAACTTTTTATTTTGATGAAGTCCCAATAGTTTATTCTTGTTTTTGTTTCCCTTGCCTCAGGAGACAGATCTAGAAAGAAGTTGCTATGGCTGATGCCAAAGAGGTTACTGTCTGTGTTCTCCTCTAGGATTTTGATGATTTCAGGTCTCACATTTAGGCCTTTAATACATTTTGAATTTATTTTTGTGTTTGGTGTAAGAAAATGGTCTAGTTTCATTCCTTTGCAAGTAACTTTCCAGTTTTCCTAACACCATTTGTTGAAGAGACTGTCTTTTTCCCATTGGATATTTTTTCCTGCTTTGTTGATGGTTAATTGACTATGTAGTTGTGGGTTCATTCTGGGTTTTCTGTTCTGTCCCATTGATCTGTGTGTCTATTTTTGTGTTAGTACCATACTGTTTTTTTTTTTTTTTTCAACGTTTATTTATTTTTGGGACAGAGAGAGACAGAGCATGAACGGGGGAGGGGCAGAGAGAGAGGGAGACACAGAATGGGAAACAGGCTCCAGGCTCTGAGCCATCAGCCCAGAGCCCGACGCGGGGCTCGAACTCACGGACCGCGAGATCGTGACCTGGCTGAAGTCGGACGCTTAACCGACTGCGCCACCCAGGCGCCCCTGTACCATACTGTTTTGATTACTACAGCCTTGTAATGTTCCTTAAGTCTGGAACTGTGATGCCTCTAGCTTTGCTTTTTCAAGGTTGCTTTGGCTCTTCAGGGCCTTTTGTGGTTCCATACAAATTTTCGGATTGTTTGTTCTAGTTCTTGTGAAAAAATGCTGTTGGTATTTTGATAGGGAATGCATTAAATGTGCAGATTGCTTTGGGTAGTATAGACATTTCAACAGTATTTGTTCTTCCAACTCATGAGCATGGAATGTCTATTTCTTGATGTCATCTTCAGTTTCTTTCATCAGTGTTTTATAGTTTTCAGAGTACAGGTTTTTCACCTTTTTGGTCAGGATTATTCCTCTGTATCTTATGGTTTTGGGTGCAATTGTAAATGGGATTGATTCCTTAGTTTCCCTTTCTGCTGCTTCATTATTAAAGAAATTTAACAGGGGCACCTGGGTGGCTCAGTTGTTTAAGCGTCCAACTCTTGATTTCAGTTCAGATCATGATCTCACAGTTCATGGGTTTGAGCCCCATGTTGGGCTTCACGCTGACAGTGCAGAGACTGCTTGGAATTCTCTCTCCCTCCTTTCTGTCCCTCCCTGGTGCTCTTTCTCTCTCTCTCAAAATAAATACATAAAAACTTTAAAAAAAAAGAAATGTAACAGATTTCTGTATGTTGATTTTGTGTCCCATGACTTTACTGAATTTGTGTATCAGTTCTAGCAATGTTTTGGTGGAGTATTTCAGGTTTTCTATATAGAGTATCATGTTGTCTGTAAATAGTGAACATTTTACTTTTTTCCTTGCTGATTTAGATGCCTTTTATTTCTTTTTGGTGTCTACTTGCTGTGGCTAGGATTTCCAGTACTATGTTAATTAACTGCAGTGAGAGTGGACATGTTCTTGACCATAGAGGAAAAATTGAGAGTTTTTCCTCTTTGAGGATGATGTTAGCTTTTCATATATGACCTTTATTATGTTGATGTATGTTCCCTCTCAACCTATTTTGTTGATGGTTTTTTTATCACGAATAGATGCTGTATTTTGTCAGATGTTTTTTTCTGGATCTATTGAAATGATCATATGGTTTTTATCTTTTCTTTTATTAATATGGTGTATCACATTGATTGATTTGTAAGTATTGAATCACCCTTGCAGCCCAGGAATATATCCCACTTGATCATGGTGAATATTTCTTTTAATGTATTGTTGGATTCAATTTACTAGGATTTTATTGAGAATTTTTGCATCCATGTTCATTAGGGATATTGGCCTGTAGTTCTCTTTTTTAGTGGAATCTTTATCTGGTTTTGGTAAGAGGATAATGCTGGCCTCATAGAATGAATTTGGAAGTTTTCTTTCCTTTTTTATTTTTTGGAATGGTTTGAGAAGAATAGGTATTAAGTCTTCCTTAAATGTTTAGTAGAATTCATCTGTGAAGTCATCTGGCACTGGACTTTTTGTTTGTTGGGAGTTTTTGATTACTGATTTATTTTCTTTGATGGTTATTGGTCTGTTCAAGTTTTCTATTTCTTCTTGTTTCAGTTTTGGTAGTTTTTATGTTTCTAAGAATTTATGCATTTTTTTCCAGATTATCCAGATTTTTGACATATAATTTTTCATGTTCTCTTATAGTACTATTTGTATTTCTGTGGTGTTGGTTGTTATCTTTCCTCTCTCATTTGTGATTTTATTTATTTGGGTCCTTTCTCTTTTCTTTTTGATAAGTTTGGCCAGGGGTTTATCAATTTTGTTAATTCTTTCAAAGAGTCAGCTCCTGGTTTCATGAACCTGTTTTATTATTTATTTTGTTTTAGTTTCTATACCATTTATCTTTTCTCTAATCTTATTTCCCTTCTTATGCTGGCTTTAGGCTTCATTTATTGTTCTTTTTCTAGGTCCTTTGAGTGTAAGGTTAGGTTGTTTATTTGAGATTTTTCTTGCTTCTTGAGGTAGACCTGTATTGCTACATACTTCCCTCTTAGAACCACTTTTGCTGCATCACAAAAGTTTTAGACCAACATGTTTTCATCTTCATTTGCTTCCATATATTTTTTTATTTCTTCTTTGATTTCCTGGTTGACCAGTTCATTCTTTAGTAGCATGTTGTTTAATCTCCATGTATTTGTTGTCTTTCCATTTTTTTTTCTTGTGGTTGACCTCTAGTTTCATAGTGTTGTGATCAGAAAACATGCATGGTATGATCTTAGTGTATTTGTACTTGCTGAGACCTGTTTTATGACTTAATATGTGATCTATTCTGGAGAATGTCCAATGTGCACTCAAAAAGAATGTGTATTCTGCTGCTTTAGGATGATATGTTCTAAATATATCTGTTAAGTCCATCTGGTCCAGTGTGTCATTCAAAGCTATTGTTTCCTTGTTGATTTTCTGTTTAGGTGATCTGTCCATTGATGTAAGTGGGGTGTTAAAGTCCCCTATTATTATTGTATTATTATTAATTAGTTCCTTTATTTTTGTTATTGTCTTATATATTGGGGTGCTCCCAATATTGGGAGAATAAATACTTACAATTATTATATCTTCTTGTTGGATTATCCCCTTTATGATTATATAGTATCCTTGTCTCTTGTTATAGTCTTTGTTTTAAAATCTGTTTTGTCCAAAATATGAATTGCTACTCTGGCTTTCTTTTGACATCCATTTGCATGGTAAATATTTCTCCATCCCCTCACTTTTAATCTGCAGGGTGGCTTTATATCTAAAATGGGTCTCTTGTAAGCAGCATATAGGTGGGTCTTTTTTTTTTTTTATCCATTCTGTCACTCTATGTCTTTTGATTGGAGTGTTTAGTCTATTTAAATTCAAAGTAATTTTTTAAATTTTTTTAATTTTTAAAAAATGTTTATTTATTTTTGAGACAGAGAGAGACAGAGCATGAATGGGGAGGGTCAGAGAGAGAGGGAGACACAGAATCCTAAGCAGGCTCCAGGCTCTGAGCTGTCACTATCAGCACAGAGCCCAACGTGGGGCTCGAATTCTGACTGTGAGATCATGACCTGAGCTGAAGTTGGACACTCAACCGACTGAGCCACCCAGGCACCCCTCAAAGTAATTTTTGATAGATATGTACTTATTCTTATTGCCATTTTATTACTTGTTTTGTCATTGTATCTGGAGATTTTCTCTGATCCTTTCTTGTCTTTGTCACTTTTGGTCCTTCTTTTCCACTCAGAGTCCCCTTTTAATATTTCTTGCAGGGCTGGTTTAGTGGTCACAAACTTCTTTAGGTTTTGTCTGTCTGGGAAACTCTTTATCTCTCTTTCTGCTCTGAATGATAGCCTTGCTGGATGGAGTGTTGTTGGCTACAGATTTTTCCCATTAAGCATGTTGAATATATCATGGTCTGCCAAGTTTCTGTGGACAGATCTGTAGCTAGCTTTATGGGTCTTCCCTTACAAGTTGAGGACTTTCTTTCTTGCTGCTTTTAGGATTTTTCTCACTATATTTTGCAAATTTAATTATAATAGGTCTTGGTGTTGGCCTGCTTTTGTTGATTTTGATGGGAGTTCTCTGTGCCTCCTTGATCTCAATGTCTGTTTCCTTCCCCAGATTAGGAAAGTTTTCAGCTTTCATTTCTTCAAAAAAAAAAAAAAATGTCTGCCCCCTTTTCTCTCTCCTCTTCTTCTGGGACTCCTATAATACAAATGTTAATGTTATTATATTTGATGGAGTCACACTTAGTTCCCTAAGTCTATTGCTATGTTTCATAATTCTTTCTCACCTTTGTTCAGCTTCATTATTTTCCATTATTTTGTCTTCTAAGTCACCAATTCATTCCTCTGCCTCTTCCAGTCTGCTGTTCATTGTATTAAGCCTGTTTCCAATCTTGAGTATTGAGTTCTTCATCTCTGGTTGATTCCTTTTTAAGTCTGTTATCTCTGTGGTCAGGGTCTCACTGATGTTTTCTATTCTTTTCTCAAGCCCAGTGAGTATCCTTAGGATTGTTGCTTTACATTCTCCATCAGGCATGTTACTTATATCTTATAAGGCATGTTACTTATATATGTTCCACTTAGATCTCTGGCCATGGACTTACCTTTTTCTTGCATTTGGGATAAATTCCTCCATTGTTGCATTTTGTCTAAGTCTCTGCCTTATTCATAAGAGATTTTAAATAGAGAAACATGGGGAAAGTACCAGTGTTCCCCAGCCCCAGTTAGATTCTGAACATATCTCCTGGTGTCAGTGCAGGAGACACTGCCAGACCCTGTCTGAGAGGGTCTGTGTTAGAGTCAGGTCTGGGGAAGAAGGGGGCCCATTCGCTAGCCTTATTAGGTTTCCACTCCTTCCTTTGTTAACATTTCCCCCCACAGTCTTCCTTGGTTCAGAGGAGGTCCTCTGAGATGGGAATGGCCCTAGCTTCCCCTGGTGTCATACGAAGTCAAGCTGTTTGGTGACCAGAGTTTTAGGGAGACCTGAACTCCCCTTTCAAAAGATAGGTCACTGTTCCAAATAAGCCCCAAACATAGCTCTTAGCATGTTGCTGTTCACATTAAAGGGGCCATGGCTGTTTGAAAATGCTGAATTTTCAAATACTAAGCAAGACAACATTTTTGTCTGAGGTAGCTCTTACCACTTATGTCAGCAAAAAGCCACTTTGGGCCAGGCCAGTGGGTGGAGACGAGGTGCCATGGCATATACTTGGTTCTGTTGCTATCTGGGAGCCCTCATTAATGTAGTGAACAGGAGACAGAGGTATCAGCAGTGAGGCAGACCCAGGTATGGACAGACCTGACCTGGAGGAAGGCTTCAGCAAACCCCTGATGTGTGGTTGATTCTGCCCTTCAGGTTGATTTCAGCTTTAGGTCCAGATGGTGTGAAGATATAACCAGAGACCACAGGTCTCCATATCTTTGGGGCAGGCCTGGCATCTCAGTCATTCATTCCTGAGCCCCCAGCAAGGGTGTCATCCCTTGCTGTTATCCCAGTGCAGCTGGACACTGCTGGGAGTATGGGCACCACCTGAACTTGAATTCCACACCCTTTCCTTGCCAGGTTGTGAAGCGTCTTCCAAAAACTCGGTCTGGAAAAGTCATGCGGAGGCTCCTGAGGAAGATAATTACAGGAAGAGCTCAGGATCTGGGAGATACCACCACCTTGGAGGACCCCCATGTCATCATGGAAATCCGGAAGGTCTACCAGAAGTACAAAGACAAACAAACTGTTGCTCAGTGATGGGCTTTGGCTGAGACCCAGTGCCCATGCCCCTAACTGTCCTTCCAGAATGTAGCTCTCAGATTGGCTCATTTCCTACTCTCCCAGAAGCATTCCTCTCCTAGAGTGTAATCCACACTGCCCAAATGTGAAGTCTGTGCTAAGCCCTGCCTTCTTTCTGCTGAGGACCCATGAAGAGATACTATTAGATATGCTTAGCATTTGTTTCCCTTGTCCTGAATTTGGTTTCCTGGGATGAAAAGTCAATGTCATCTCCATTTCTGTGTCACCTCCAGACAGCACAGGAAGGTGAGGTGTGCCTGCTCAGATGACTGAGAACCAGAAGCAATCATATTTTTTCCCCCAGATGTACTAGATACAAAAGGCAGAAATTTTATTTTTATACTTTTATATTTTGGAAGAATGCGCAGATATACACATGTAGTGTGCAGATTTACTTATACACATTCTTTGTAACATTTAGAGTTATGAAAATATCCTTTTGTGCCTTTGCTCATGGGGAAATGTGGAGAGGGTCAGAGGATGCCTTTTTAATGTTGGCATTCTGGGAATCTGAATTTGAAATGTTTGTACCTCTGTCTAAATATAGCTATCTTGAGAACTTTTCAAGCTTGTAGCATCCTTGTTTTGGTGTATATTTCTATTTACCCTGTCTTATGTATAAGGAAATCTAACTTCTAAAAGTGATGGTATGAACGTGCTCCAATTTTAGTTCTAGAACCACTCATATATTCTGTTTCTCCAAGCTGTGATGTGGAAAGATTCCCCTTTCCACCTCAAATGCCTCTTGGTAGAAGGTCAGCATGCTCCAAACATGTACGGATGTTCGGGGAAGCCCATGAAAACTCAGGTGACTTGTTTGGCCAGGACTGGATCCTTGAAAACTGCCTATCCTTCATTCTGTGGTTGGTGTGGGAAGAACCACAGAGGTCCAAGGATGAGACTTAGAACTCTGAATCAGGTCTCTCTCTTTTTCTTAAGAATGCCTTAAGCCATCTGAACATTAGCAAGATGACATAAACCTTTAGGTTTGCAAAGTGTTTATTAGCCAAGCACAAGAGGGCCAGTGGCGTGGAACACAGGTGAAGGCAGCCTGCTGAGCTGGGTCCTTGGGAACAGGGAAAAGTTGTCCTTATCTTTACCCCACATTATATGGGCCTTGCAGCTGTGTAGGTGTTCAAGGGGTGTCTGGGGTACTGAACACCTACTGTGGGTCATAGTTGTGCTGGCTTCTCTCTGATTAGGCAAGTATGCCTGTGACACCAACAGGGTGGCCACTGGCTGTGGCCCACAGAAACAGAGTGATGGTCTGTTCTCTGTTGCTAAGTAACAAGCAGTGCTTAGCAACAGAGAACCATGCACTTGGACCTGTCACACGTGTGGTGGACTTGGCAGACTGTAGTTATGGTGCTATTTATGAAATGGCTGGGGTATAAACTCGGACAGTGACCAGGATGGTTAAAATAAAGTTTATTTTGTTCATTCTCTTCCTTCTGTTGTGATGTTTTTGATGAAATAATGCTATTGTTATTGCTGAATATAATCCCAAGGACAAAACTGAAAGGGCCTAGTCATTCAAAAGAGAACACTTAAAAAAAATCCATTGGGGAGGAAATCCTTTACAGGGAGGAAAGACACACTAAGAGCTTACCTATCTTACACTCTTATTTGGTAAACCTATCTGTGTCTAGATTGCTGTGCTATCCAATACACTAGTTATACATAGCTATTTAGGCATAAGTAAAAAATATATACAGAATAGAGCAGAATAAAATAAAATATTCAGTTCCTCAGTGGCAGTAGCCACAGTTCACATGTTCAGTAGCCACGTGGCAAATAGCTACCAGATTGGACAGCATGGACAAGAACATTTCCACCTTCACACAAGGTTCTGGTGGTGGGCACTGATTTGGAGCACAGACGAGGACAGGGAAGCAAAAAGAATCTCATTGTCATAGACTGCCTCTGTGAAAAGCACAGGCTTGCCTGAGAGAGACGTGCCATTACTCAGGTTTGTCCTTTCTTTAGATGTGGGTGGATGAGGTTTCTATGAACTGGGGACATGGGGGGTGGGAGGTGAAAGGCCCTGACCCAACTGTCTCCTAAGAAAGCTGGACCAAAGCAGGAACTGGGAATGGCTATTCCTAGGAACAGTGCTTGTTCTTGTGCTCTGGAAGTTGGGGGGCAGGGAGGCTGGGAGTATTCCCAGGGGCCTCAGCCAGGCACTGAATGCACGGGGGGGGGGAAAGACACATTTTTGCACCCCAGGTTGCGGTGGGAAGTCACAGCAGGATCCCTCTTTTGCGGGAATAATCTATGGCCACAGACAGGATGCAGAGATGAGCTACAGTAGGATTTTGGCTGCCCTGAGGCAGGGCCTGTCTGAGAACAGAAGGGCACAGGAAAAATGGAGCCCAGGAGGTAGATGTGCAGAGGCTGGTCAAGCTATACCACATCTGCCCTGACCTCAGATGTCACTTTTTGCTTTGGATTTTCTGTCAGAACTGAGATGTCCTAGCAAAAACCGAGTCAGGACCACTGAGAAGCAGAGAGAAGAGAAGGCAGCTATAGTGAAAGCAGAGAGGAGACATCTGTAGGTGTGGAAACAGAGACAGGGTTGGACTGGGATCCAGAGAGAGCTAATCTTGGCATTAAGTGCATCTCCAGGCCAGCATGAAATTGGTAATAACAATAAACCCAAAGGGAAATTCTATTCAGATTCAGAAAAAAAGCAGTATGCGGTACCTTTGAAGAATAATTCTCATTTAGAGTAGCTAAAACAAAATGAAAAGTTGTGCTTCAAGGGAAAATTCAGCTTTCCAACATAATTAATTCCCAAAGGGAAAATGTCCCTATTAAGTCTAGAAACAGAAAAATCACAGCTAATGTTCATGACAGCAGTTATCTAAAGATCAGTCATGAGCTGATTCAGGCTCATGCTCATTCCAGGTTCACCCACAGCAGTGAGATCATAGAAAAGCAAGGGGAGTGTGAATTCTCACCCAGTCTCCCTGGCCTGACTTGAGAGAGATCTGGCCATGGAATGAACCTGAGCCATCAATCCTTGCAGAGCTGACTTGCACCCACTGCGCCAACCACCCTCAGGATACCCAATGTCAGGAGCACAGCAGCAATGCTTATACTGTTGGGCACAGTGTGCAAGGAGGCCCTAAGCAGGTCACCCCATCTCCTCCTCTCATTTCACTTCGGGGCAGAGCTGGGGTGTGGATGGAGCTGGTCTGACTCCACCCTTGACCCCCAAGTTCAAACCAAAGGTGGTGTGGTCCCTTCTTGCGAGAGCTTTGAAGAATATCAACGGCATTTTAGTTTTATTATTTTATTGCTTTTTTAAGGCACCTTACTGTTGACCTCTGAGTAGCTCTATCTTTGATAGGGGGGAGAAGCCTAAATCCAGACCGAGAGGAAGCTTTCCAGGAGACAGTGCTTTTGGAGGGGTGGTGATGCCAATTTGAGTTTTAGTGATCTTTAACTGGAGTTATGTAAGGTTTCCCTTCATCACTGTTTGGGAATTTTGCTACATAACAGGATTAAACCAAGTAAATACACAATTTCTCCACCTGTGAATACCAACAGTCTTTAGTTTTTGCAGTATTACTTTTTGGTTGACTTGTTTTATTTGTCCTGCTTGGGCTCTGTAGGGCTTCTTGGTCCATCTTAATGGCTTGTTGTCCATCTTAATATTTCAATCATTATCTGTTCATATGTAGTTTTTGCCTATTTGGTCTCCTTTTTTGAAGATCGTTAACTTCCCATATGTTGGGACCTCTCACATTCTATTTTCTAGTTCTCTTACTGCCTTCATCTCCATGGACCTGAAGCAGAAACTGAGATGAGGGCCTGCGTGCAGGTGATTTGCTTAGGAATGTGATTCCAGGGACAGGTGTGAGGAATGAGGTTGTGAAACAGGGAAGGAGGGAAACCAACGCAAGCAGACTCACATCGGGCCAGCCAGCGCTGTGAACCACTGCTCCGTCTCACATGACTCAGTAGGACTCTTACTGGTGTGTCTTTGAACCAACTGAGAACCAGCTGTCTGAAACGTGGCATGGCCTCCCAACTTTCCCCAGAACTTGCAGATGCTGTCGGGAAAAAGTGGCTCCCAGCAGTGGCCTCACCTCCCTGAGCCTCTGTTTTCCCTGGCCCAGTAATTCCTTACCACACTCAGGCTCTCTGGTGTTGGTATGCAAGTGTTGTAAATGTTTTGCTCATCGTTATCCCCATGGAGAGTGTGAGTCTCAATTACTCAATCTGTTTTCACGTGAGGAGGAAGTCTTGCATAATGTCCCTAAAATGTAACAGATTCTGGTTTCCAACATACATTTCATCCAAACGTTTCACATAAGTTAGTGAGGCCTTTCCATATTACTCTGTACTTCTTTTCTCCCTTCCAGTGTCACATGACTATCTCCCCATCAGTAGACGGTGACCCATCTTCTTCTTTGTAATGGCTGCATGTAGCAAACCACTGAATTTGAGCATTTATTTAACCATTATGAATGGATATGTAAGGTGATTACAAGTTGTCTACATTAGAAACAAGACTTAAATGGAATCCATGTACATCTTTACACCATGTAATCAATCAGAAGATGTGCTTGGCTATCGCAATGGTGTGAATGTTTGTGTCCCTTCAAATTTATATGTTGAAATCCTCATTTCCAAGGTGACGGTATCACAGGAGGTGGTGGGGCCTTTGGTAGGTGGTTATAAGAGGTTATAAGAGGTGGTTATAAGAGCACAGCCTTCATGAATGGAATCAGTGCACTTCTAAAAGAGGACACAGAGAGCTCCTTTGCTCCTTCCATCATGTGGGGACACACCGATGACAAGATGGTGACCTCTGAACCAGGAGGAAAGTTCTCACCAGACACCAAATCTGTTTGCACCTCGATCTTTCACTTCAGCTTCCAGAGCTGTGAGAAATAAATTTCTGTTGTTTATAACCCTCCAATCTATGGTGTTTTGTTATAGCAGCCTGAACAGAGTCAGATAACTGCCAACCTACAAATTTGGGTTTTTTTTGTGAATATGGTCCACAAATACAGAGTGTGCAGAGAATCTTATGTGGTGAATCTTATGTAGTGTAGGTGAGAAATGTAGCACAAATAGGAGGACCAATGTAATATAAATAAATAAAACCTGGCAAAAGGTTATCTTCACCCCAAAGCTTAAAAAGCTGGAAATTACTCATATGGTGTGTTATCAGTCAACAGCTGTAGAGATAGGTAGTAGCCAGCGATAAAATGCCATACCATAATTTTCAGACCATGACTTTTCTAGTCATTCCCTTTTTCCTAAAACATTTCCCTAGAGGGTTGCAGTTACTACTTAATATAACCTTTAAAATTTGTCTCTGTATGGGACTTAGATTCAGAAGTAGCTTTTATGATTTGGTCATGTGAAAATATTTTGTATAACTTTCATACTCCAGGCACAAGAAAGACATTTGATGAAATTCTCTTCCATTATATGTTTTGGAAGCAACTTCTTGTGTTAACATTTTATTTCTAAACTGTTGGGTTGGATGGACATTTTTGCTTTTTTGAGTTCAAGTAATTAAGACACTGATAAAAATAAATTCACTTTTCTCTCAAAAGTGGATCTAAGCCAGCTGCATGCTGATTGCTATTCCAAGTTGTGGATTCTTGGGTCCAGAGGGCTTTCAAAGTCAGGTCCCCACTTGGGTCTGTGTTCATGATGGGCTGCTGGCTGCAGAGCATGTGGTGGTCCCCGGGGAAAGTTTCCAGGGACTGGTGCCAGGCTCACCTGGATGCCTGCTTGATGACAACACAGATTCCTGTCTCAGAATTGTTAAGCCTGAATCCCAGGAGGCGGGGGTTAGGGAATCTGGACTTTTAATAATTCTGCATAGTCAACTAGGCCCTAGTGACCAGCTTTCAGAGACCACTGAATAATCCCAACACTTCATGTATTTCTGTTTCCATTTAAGAAAGTGACCTGGAGAAAGGGAGCTTTCAAACTAGGCAATAGCTTTTTAAAAAAAATGTTTGTTTGTTTACTTGTTGAGAGAGAGGGAGACAGTTGGGGGATGGGGCAGGGAGAGAGAATCCCAAGCAGGCTCTGCATAGTCAGCCCAGTGAGGGGGCTCAATCTCATGAACCATGAGATCATGACCTGAGCCGAAATCAAGAGTCAGATGCTTAACCAACTGAGCCACCCAGGCACCCCTAGGCAATAGCTTTTTTTTTTAAGTAATTTTTTTGGATGAAACATAACATATATAGAAGGGTGTATAAAACATGTACAGCTTAACAAACTGACATGAAACAAAACCCAGGTGACTTCCACTGAGGTCATGATAGGAAACACTGCCAGCATGTCAGAGCCTCTCTCCTCCCATTCCTGACCACAGTCTGTGTTCCCACCAATAAATCACAGCCCCTCAGGGTCCCAGACAAGAGGAGGGGTGTTTTGTCAGAGTTTTGCCAAATCTCTGCAGCCTCTTTCATCCCAGAGCTGCCTCTCAGATGTTCCTGCAGGCAGGCAGTTCTTCAGGATCCGAATGCAAATTGGTAAAAGGGGTGATTCTTTTTGTCTCTTAATCATAGCGACACTGGACTCAGACCCCTGTCCCCTCTACCTCCCTAAAATGGAATACTATACATATTTCTCTATTTCTTATTTCCTCTCTAAGCAGTGATGCTCAACTTGGCTTTTAAAAGTACCTAGAGAGCTTTCAAAACTCACAATGCCCAAGCCACACCCTGGACCAATTTAATCATAACTTCTGGGGTGGGGCACAAGCATTGGAGTTTTTTTAACTTTTTATTTTAGAGAGCGAGTGCAAGTGTGGGAGAGGGGCAGAGGGGGAGAGGGGGAGAGAGAGAGAGAGAGAGAGAGAGAGAGAGAGAGAGAGAGAGAGAATCCTAAGCAGGCTCCATGTTCAGTGTGGAGCCCAATGCAGGCCTCGATCCCATGACCCTGGGATCATGACCTGAGCCAAAATCAATTGGTTGAGTGGGATGCTCAACCAATGCAGGCATCACCATATTTTAAAGCTTCCCAGATGGTTCTAATGTGCAGCCAAAGTTGAGAACCACTGTCTTGAAGCTCAGCACTCTGGGGCAAAATAATTCACTAGGGACCCACTGAGGCACTGAGCCACTGCTGCCTAGAATCAGCTTTATTTTTACCTTCATTTTATGCCTTTGAGTCCAGCTGTTGACACTGTGAAGGCCACACACTCTGATTATGGCATCTGACTACTAGGATGGTCCTCCTGGCACAGGTGATTTAAGGGGAAGCAAGCTGAGAGAGCAGTACTATGGGGCAGAAAGGGGAAGAAGAAGCAGTCATCTGCTTGGTGTTGTCTCTGGTGTGTGGACCCTGGGCAAAGAGTAGAACAAGAAAATGCCCTTGAGAAAGTGTAACTACTTAAAATCAGTGGATAAGTTCAGGAATCCTTTTTCTCCGTGAATTTGTAAATGCCCTGTGTTCAGGGCTCACTTCCCTGCAAGGACTTTAGGAGCTTGGTGACACTTACGGGAATGAAAGCAAACGTGTTCACAGCCTATGTCTGCAGCCACACCCTGATAAACAATGCAAATAATACCCAAACACCAAGACCCCGATCTTCCCACTCACATTCAGTTAGTGGACTTTATTCACAGTTTAGTGTCAACTGCTTCCATCTACCACCCCACACAAACAGTAGCCCCCACTCCCTGCCCTCTCACCCACTGTGCAGTGTACGTGCATCTACAGTCTCCTTCCTCTTTTGAAGGTAAGCTCCCTGAGGGCAGGATCCACCTGCAAATTACCAGTGCCTAGAGTACTGCCTAACACATGACATGGCAAGTGCTTAGTATCTGTTGAATGAATAGACATCACACTTGCCTAGCTGGTAGCTGGTATGTGTCAAGAATGGCTCTTTGTCTTGCAGAGTGAAGACACACACTCTGGAATTCTCTGGTGGAATGAGGGGAAGGTGCCACTGTGAAAGAATGGCACAGGCCTGTGAAGAACACAGCCCGTTTTGACCAAACCCTGTGGCTGCCTATGGGACAAAAAAACCCCTCCTGCTGGCTGTCTTGGTGTACAAGTATTGGAGATGGGAATCATTTTGTTCTCACCCTGCTCTCTGGAGGGAAAAGAGTGGGAAGAAAAAAAAAGAAGTCTCTATTTCAACACTCTTTTGCTTGGTTGCTGGGATTCCTCTTCTCCTTATCATAAGGATATGGGGAAACTAGGGGACACCACCAAACTTGTTCCCAGCCAGTCATGCCAGAGGCAAACTGTGACCCTCCAAGAGTACCACTTTGAGGGTTCCATCACTATGGCCTTTGCTAAACGTGAAGCTGAATTCCTGCCTGCACCAGCCTTTATTCCAAATAGCACAGGAGCTGATTAGTGCCCCTGACATCTGCACGATAGGGTACCAACCATGGCCAAAGAGGTGACAAGCCAGAGGCAAAAATCCGACTCTAAATAAACTGAGCAAGAGACAAGGGAAGAAAGCTGTGGCTGCCTGTCCTAGGACATTATTAACAAACTGCGAAGTACCAAGGAGTTTAGAAAACCTGTTGGAATAGTTGGCCTGCCAACTTCTCTTGCAAATAGGGTGGGATTTTCTAACGTTTATTTATTTTTGAGAGAGAGTAAGAGACAGAGTGCGAGTGGGAGAGGGGCAGAGAGGGAGACACAGAATCCAAGGCAGGCTCCAGGCTCTGAGCTGTTAGTAGTCAGAACAGAACCCAACACAGGGCTTGAAACCACGAACTGCAAGATCATGACCTGCGCCGAAGTTGAACACTTAACTGACTGAGCCACCCAGGTGCCCGCAGGGTGGGATTTTCTTAGTAAGAGCCACCAACTGGGTAACTCTGTCTAGTCTCCTTGCTCTTGCAGACCCAAACTTCTGCCAAGCAGCCTTCTGGATGCACAGACATATTTTGGGCTGATTTCTTTCCCAAAGAAGGACGTCATCTCCGCCAATCATATATCTCTTTATTCTTGAGAGTCAAGGAAACACTTAACTCTTTTATTTGAATATTTTTAAAGTTTATTTATTTTGAGAAAGAGCAAGCATGAGTCGGGAGGGGCTAAGACAGAGAGTCCCCAAGCAGGCTCACGTGGAGCTTGACACAGGTCTTAAGATCATGACTTGAGCTGAAACCAAGAGTTGGATGCTTAACCGACTGAGTCACCCAGGAGCCATACACTTACAAGTATGCGTATGTTTGCTCAAAAAGGCAGAGTAGAAATTGCCTAAGGGAAATAATTAGTTGCTTTCAAGAAATGATTTCTGGGTGTAATGAAACGTGATTAACAAGTGACCCGTGCCAAATAGGAAATGTCAGTGTTAAGATTCCCAAAGAACAATGGGACAGATGAGCTACTTGTCAACAGAAATAATAACAATGAATGTCCATGTCCATGCAGACACTGGGGAATGTCTTTCTTACTGAGAACCATTTCCTATCAAGTCTGGGTCGACCTTAAGAATCTTCCTCATTAGTGTAATTAAGGGAGTTTTCTCTAGTCAACTTATTTATAATCCTTACCTCTTCCCCTACCTGCTTCTCATTGGAGCAGACATCATTCAACGTGCTGTGCTGTCCTGTCCTGCTCACGCATAGTCCTGCCGCCTAGTTCCCTCTCTCGTTCCTCCTGAACGTTCAGTGGAACGTGGGATTTTGTCCTCTAACACAGCACCAGGCTTGGGCACCTCACCAAAGTTGGGAACATTAGAGTCTCAATTCAGGAATCTGGACTTGGGACAAAGAGACTGTAGTTAGTTGGTGGGATTCCTGAAATGGGAAGTCATGGAGAACTGGGCTTGAGGCAGTAGTTTTCTGCCATGGACATGTCCATGCAGAGAATGCGTGTCAGATGGAACGCATTCAGGTGCAAGCACAAACTGCTCACATGCATGAGGGGTTGTTTTCCTCATGCAATCTGAAAGCCCAGGTGTAGGTGGTTGCTGGCAGAGGTGAGCAGCCTAGGTTTTCTGTTCTCAGACTGCTGTCGTTTAGACCTCAAAGTGTTTTCCCATGGTCACAAGACACTATTGTCACTCTAAGCACAACTCTGGGGTTCAGAGCAGAAGAAAGGGCAAGGCCTATCTCTCCCTTTTATCAGAAAAGCAAAAACTTTTCCTAGAGGTCAAAAGAAACCCTAGATTTCTTTATCTCAAGGCCAGAATCTAGCCTAGGACCACCTTAGCTTTAAGAGCTGGAAAAGTAACAATGTATCCAGCTGTAGTAGAGGGCAGCAAAAAAGAAGGGAGGCAGTCAAATAACAGGGCTTGCCCCAGAAACATGCAGGGACCAAGAGACAAAACATGGCGAGGCCCCAGGGAGGATGAGACGAACATTGTTCCTGTTTTTCCAGGCCCTTGTTCCAGTCCCTGTGAGGCTTGGCTGTATTTTCTGTGATGGTATTCTGTGAGATATCCCCATATCCTTCCAATAGATCCCTCCCTCATCTTAAGTGGGCTTTTGTGGATGTCTGTGCCTGGCACCTGCATGATCTCTAAGATGCTTTTTCTACAGTGAACAAGTTATTCTACATTCTCTAACTTTCCACTTTCCTGCCCGAGCTGACACCAGAGCTTCCTATCACAATACAAGTTAGCTTGAAGCCCTGTTTAGGGCAGGCCACTCTTTCTCTCCCCTGGATTCAGGGCAGGGAGAAGGGCTCTGTCTATTGCTGCTCTTCTTTACCCCTTTGAGATGGTTTGTCTTCCTTGATTACTCATAACCTTGAAGTCTGCCCTGATTGTCATCACCTTATCGACCAATCCATGGGCACTCCATACTTTTGGCCTGTTTCTTGTCCTCTTCCATCCCCTCAACCTGCCCATTATAATGTTACTTATCCAAGGCCTGGTTCACACATCACCTCCTCCATGAAACCTTCTCTGGGCATTGCTACCTGATGGCACTTGTTCCTTGTGGCCCTCAAGGCATCATGCAGTTCTTCCGTGACACTATTTTATATCAGTTATTAGGCTTATCTCCCCTCTGAGATTATAACATGTCTGCATGTTGGCTCACCTTATTTCACCTTCATTTCGTCACAGCACTTGGCTGAGCACCTGGAAGGCTCTCAGCAGATATCTGTGAAAGAAATGGAAACAGTATGGGATTGGGAAAAAGCACTGGACTGGAAATAGGGAGTATTTCTAGTTTAAGCTGTGAGGCATACAATTGGCTGCTTGCCCAGCATCACTGCCTCTCCTTCCATGCTGGTAGAACCCTGATTTATTGAAATCAATTGCCTTCCATGTGGGCCAAAGTTTCAATGGAAGTGGGCCTCATCCCCAGTCTCAGGGTGCAAAGAGGGTGGCTTCTGGTTGGTCTAACCCAGTGGTTCTCAACCAGGGGCTATTTTGTCTCCCAGGGGACACTTGGAAATGTCTGGAGACATTACTAATTAGCATCACTAGGTGGGACACTATTGGCATCTGGTGGATGGAGGCCAGGGATGCTGCTAAACATCCTGCAATGCACAGGAGAGCTTCTCCCTGCCACCCCCAACAAAGAATTATCTGGCCCAAAATGTCAGTGGTGCTGAAGTTGAGAAACTTGGTCTAACCAATTATAGGGGTCCCATCTCCCTGCTGATAACTGGGTGGCAGCTAGGCTGGAGCCTGGGGGGAGAACTGAAGCCACAAACAGCAATGTGGACCTCACCATGACTTGCAAACAGAAAAACGGTACTAAACTGTGCTGCCCAGCAAAAACAAGCATTAAATTCAGACCATTTAACTAATTTAGCTCATTCAGACCATTTGCTCCAAGATAAGACAAGCTGACCTCCCAATAACTCCACATGGACTCCACATGGACTCATGTGTTCCAGATAAGACCACTGACTCCTCCAATGACTCTCCTAGTTTATAAATTTTGACCCATCCCTGCCAAGACTATCTGTTACTAACACCAGCCCTAACCCTCACATGGATGCTTCCATAACTCCCCCCTTTTAAGGAGCCTCACAGGTCCTCTGGTGAATTCCTTTGCTGTAGCAAGTTCAATAAACTTATTATTATTACTTTTTTTTTTTACAATTCTGTTCCTGGCTGTTTTTTGTTGGTGGTCCTTACCGCTGGGCATGAAATACAAATAAATCTAATGCAATGAGCTAAGTCCTATAATTGGGCATGTTCAAAGTGTCTTAGACATAAAGATGTTCTGGTTGAGAAATTAGGAGAAGGGGTTTCAGCAGAGAATTAGAAACAGCAAGCAATGCTGAGATTCTGAAAGATAGGATTCAGAACCGGAGAGATAGTCCAGACAGGCAGGAAGGGCCAGGTCATGCAGTGCTGTTTAAATTATCCTTGATACAACAGCTATACCAGTTGTATTGGAGAGGGAATGAAATAAAATACTTCCCAGGCCTTAACTATATCCCTGGCAGTCCTGGAATCCCTGAACTGGATTTATATATACTCATTTCCCTTATGCTGGCTCTTGGTTTCTTATTAAACAGTCATGTGGGATTTTAGTGCCTAAGAAAGATAATGGCATGTTTGATCAGGGAAACCTTCAAGTGCAATAAGGAGATTCCTTTTTTTTTTTTTTTAAGTTTATTTTGAGAGAGTAAGAGAGTGCAAGAGCACATGAGGGGAGGAGGGGCAGAGAGAGAGAGGGAGAGAGAATCCCAAGCAGGCTCCCTGGTGTCAGCACACAGCCCAACATGGGACTCAAACCCACAAGATCATGGCCTGAGCTGAAATCAAGTGAGATGCTTAATGGAGCCACCCAGGCACCCTGGAAATTAATTCTTTAATACTTCATCCTGAACATGCCTTTTCTAGAGATGATGCACAGTAACAGGACTTGGTTTCCTCTGATTGGAAATCCTGTTTTTCCCCCAAATCCAATCCTTTCTCAGCTCCTTCATGTGTCAAATGCTCTCACAAGATCATATTATTCTTTTCTAGTTCAATTATTACATTTCACATTTTACGTTTATCTTTATGATGACCTGATTAAAGTCATCTCTCATTAGTTTACCTTCAGTGAGGGGACTTGTCTATGGTTTGCTCATTGTCACCTCCCAGCACCTAGAAATATACCTAGTTGACTAAAATATTGCTAACGAGCGAACTGAAGATTGCTTCCTGCTTTCTTAAACCTTATTTGTTGCAATTAATGATAGCTTCTATTTATACCCCACTTTTACTTTTTTTTTATTTAGACAAATTCTGATTTTATTCACATTAAATCATGTTAAAGGGACTAAAATAAAAACAGGCATAGCTGTGGTTAGTAATGCCCATTATGAGTAATGCACACGTGAAAAATCCTAAACTTACAAAACAATAATTTTCAAAATTCCTCTTTTTTTGTCATTCTAAAGTCACTCTGCTTCTACTCTTGCTATATTGAGGGACTCTTAAAACAGTAATGTCACTTTCTTGGCCTGTTCTGCAAATCCTCTGACCAATCATTTAATTACTTTCCCCCTCTTCATCAAAGAAATGCAAGGTGTACACAGCTTAATGGGTTTCCCATTCTGTCTATCATTATCCACAACTCAGTGTATGCTACCTCAGATACATACACTTACAGCATGGACAAAACAGCATGTATTAGTTAACGTGATTTTTGCAGTGTATTAAGTGAAAACACCTGCACGTTCAGTCAATGGACTGTTCTACCCAGTGGTTCTATTAAGTATAGACCTGGGATAAGCTCTCTAGTTGCATATATTCTTCTTATGACTATGTCAGCCCCACTTTTACTTCTAAGGGTAACTCTTTCACAAACTTTATCAAATGTTCTGTTAACAAAAAGATTTAATACTCAATGTCCCTAATCCAAAGGGCGGCATATTTGTCCCAAATTTTCCCAAGTGGATGTTTGTAAAAGGTAATATAAATTTCAGGCGGGCGTTACTTGCACTCGTGTCCCTCCCAAAATACAAAATTGTTATTTTTTTAACCCGCTTATATGAGCCAGGGTCTTTGTCACTTCACAAGCAGCGCCAACTTCTACCGACACAAAAGGCCAACACCTAAGTCCAGCACCGCCTATGTGCACTACTCTGAGCATAACGTTTCCGGCCTCCCCACCGCCTGCAATGAAAACACAGGAAGCGCAGACGCTGAGCTGGGCGACCCCGGGGTTAGGCTACGCGCCTCCCGATGCCTCTAAGGCGTCCGCACTGGGCCGGGACCCGTTTCGGAGCCCCGCACCCCGAGCCAGGTACGTGACCCCAGACCTGAGCCACTCACTAGTCCAGGCGGAGAGGAACCTCTGACCTACGCTCCGGAGGCCCCGCGCGCTAGCTCCCGGAAGGGGCGGTGGTCGTAACGTCACATCCGCGCGCTGTCGGGTGAGGGGCGTGGCCGAGGGCTGTGCGGCGGGATTGGGCAAGTGCTGAGCTCTCGTTGCTGTCTCCCGGGTTGTAGCGGGGCTGGGAACCGTGGCGCTCGCACCATGAGCGAGGCGGACGGGCTGCGGCAGCGCCGGCCGCTGCGGCCGCAGGTCGTCACGGACGATGGCCAGGTCCCCGAGGCCAAGGATGGCAGGTAGGCCGGGACCCCGGACGTGGGCCGCGAATGGCTGGGTCGACCCTCCTAACCAACAGGACAGCAATAACAGCAGTTGGGTAAATGCGTTGCCAAGCGGGGTGCAGGTGCCATTCCAGTTAATTCCTCTGGCTAAATTCATTTTACAGGGCAGGAAACAGGCCCTGGCCAAGGAAATGCACCTGCCGTCTTCTTGAGGCTTTGGTGCATTCTGCTTCCAATCTCAGCATTGTTTCCCGGCTCTCGGGGTCTCAAGACCGCCTTGCTTCCCATCTGCCCCTTTCTTCGTCTCAATCTCACCCTAACTTCTAGAGCAGTTGCTTCCTCGCCTTTCCCTCAGCCCCCCTCCTACTCCTCCGCCCTATTCTTCTTGCTGGCTTACCTGATCCCCGGGGGAGAGCCATCTGGCCAGGGTCCAAGGTCTTCCCTGTCCCCGGCTCGCTCTGTCCGGAAGGAAGGTCCGAAATGCTCAGGTCGCGCCTCGTGTTCCAGCGTAGAGCTGGCCTCTGCACCTGCCCACCTCTCTCTGCGTGGTCACCAGCCTTCACCGTGGTTTTCAGGGAAAAGTAGAGAACAGAAGTGACATTTAATGTTAAGCAAATTTTGTGAGAATTCAAGCTTGCAGATTTTTTCCTGATAGGGACGGAGAAGCATAGGAAACTAGTTGATGCCTACCTAATAAAGAAATCTCAGATTTTTGGCCTTTGTTTCTCCCAACCTTCCAGAATTTAAGCACACTATTTTGTTAGCTAAAAACTGAAGCATGGCCCTTAAACATCTATTTACATATATAATACTTAAGCTTCTTTTTTTAATTTTGTCTCCTGAGGCTTGTAACTTTGAATTTTTAGGGAGAACCAAGAGGCTTCATGTAGACCAACCTCAAAGTTGTGGAACTGATTGAATTCTAAGTTGATGGAGATATTTAGTGGAAATATCAGTATGTCAAAGGGTGTGGTGCATACTGAATGAGGGCCAGTTTTTGTGGGGAAAGACTGAATTTATTCACTGATAATAAGAGGACCACATTTGAAGGAGAGCTATAGCAGAGACGAGTGTTTTGACTCTAGAAAGGCAAATGGCAGAGAAGAGATTATGGTTATTTTTGACTCCCGGTGCCTGTGGAAAGGTCAGGAGTATGCTGAATAAACTCAGAGGTTTCCACGGATGCAGGACTTTCAATGCTAACCCTGGGCAAACCAGGACACGTTGGTCACTCTACTTATTGTGGATATTGTGAAGTCATGGTCTGCTGATGACAGAGGAGGTTTTTAGAGTTAACATGCAAGGATTGGCAGTGCTTTATGGCAGAAACCATGAAAACGAGACTTGTTTCATACTTGCTATATGAGAAATGAAAGAGTAGCTGGCCCTGAGTTTGCTTTGAGGTGCAGTGTGTTGGAAACCAGGGCATGTAGCTTCTGCAGGCACTTGTGGGATGGGCCCATCTCACCTGGGCTCCTCTGAACACTCCTGACCACAGGACAGAGGGGCAGAATTAAATTGTTTTTCAGTTTCTCTGGGATTTCTGACTTAGTGGCAGGATAAATTGGGTGTTCCAGAATCATCATCTGCTGCTCATCTTTTCCACTGTGTCTTTTACGAAACTATGTTTATTTAAGAAATTTTCTTGACTTCCCTGTCCATGAACATTGTTCTTATTTTCCTGTGTTTCCTTCTTTCTCTTATGTATTTGATCCCATTGCCATATATCTGTAATGATCTTTTTTTCAAAATGAGTTCTCACCTTCTTCCTTACATTTAGTATTGTATATTATAGAGTTATAGTTGTTTTTCTAAATTTTCTCATTGTCTTCTTGATTTACCTTAAAAATTTAGGATTCACCAAAAGACAGGGAAGCATTGTGTATTGTGGGTGAAGTGAAGGAAACCAAAGGAAATAGAAATCTGACAACTATAGAATAAACTTTAGATGTGCTAAACAGGGAAAAAAAAAAAAAACAAACCCTTGAATAATATGTTATTCAATTAACAGAAATAGGACAGTAGATTTTAGTGGAAGGGATGCCTAGTGATACCTTAGCTAGTCTCCTGACTCTTGACATAAAATGTGATGTTAGCTCTGATTGCTAAGGTCATTGAGATCTATGTGAGTGAAGTGATTTATATAACATTAGAGTAATGGAGTCAAAAGAGAAGCAGAAATGAATGAATGAGGATAGCACTGGCAGCTGGACAAGGATTGAGAAGCATATTTTTAAAATTATGCTTTGGAAATAAGGTTTTATACCAAAGCTCTTGAATTTCTGTACTTAAGCTATAATGGGGAATGTGGTCATTAAATCCTTTTATTCAGTTTGGAATATAGATGAACTAAGCACTTGAACAATACTGGAGCAAGCTGATAATTATTTGGCATTAGTTTCCCCGTATGCTTTAGAAACTCTGTCAGAATGATTGTAACACTGAAACTATTCTTCCTCTTTTGGAACATAGTTCAGTCTGGAAGAGAGAATAGCTGCTTAATGTCTTTATGTAACTGTTAAGGACTGAAGACTGAATACATTGAAATTTAACAACTGCTTTTTCAATAAACTTCTAAAGGATTTTAGGCTAATTAAAAATCTCTACTACATTCATTTTTCTTTTTAAGACTGAGGAAAAAGGGAGGCAGGGTGGAGAGACAGATGTGGCCATCATAAAGTCATGGACATGAAGAGTCAGGAATCCATGATTTCTTCTCAGCCCTTCCCCCTGAGTGTGTGTTTCAAATGGCTCTTTTAACTTGTTTCTTATTATTTTCAATGCTAAAATGAAGACATTTACGGTCCAGGAGCCCCAGTTTAAAGTAATGTGTGACACCAACAAATTCAAGGTGCAGTTGGTTAAAAGACTAGGCTGGCTGCTATTTGACTTTCTCAGATTCCACGGGTCACCTTGACACCTGGGCCTCTGGTGCCCCACAGATTTGTGGCTAATAGGTTTTCCACAAAATCACAGGTTGTTTTTGATCTCATGAAATCTTCAGTCCATGAATGATGCCTTGCCCTGATGTTGGAGAACATCTTTCAGGTTTGCCTGGTGAAATTATAGAGGATTTTGCAAATCATGGATGAACCAATAGTAGTTGCCAAATCCTGTTGTATCACCATGATTGTTCTATTGCCCTTAGAAATGTTGGAAATTTCAGGGTGCAGGTGTCTTCAAGAAGGTGAGCATCACTCTGGGGTTTTCTAAGAGATTGGGCAAACAAATTGATTTCCCAAACTGCCCCTGGAACGGAAGTTGCCAGCCTTCCTGGATGTGTCAACACAGATTGGGAAAGAGAGTATTGTGGGAACATGCGCACTTTTGTCAGTGAAAATGGATAGAGATAAATGGAGTGTCCTTAATTTAATAAGGCAGATGTGCAGAGGCAGGGGGCAGACATGGAGGAAAGGCAGAATTATAGGTAAATGTGAGTTTGCAGGAATGAACCTTGGGCTAAAATAAATGGGTACAGAAGCCCCATTGCCACACAGTCACAGACTCAGATGCTGCCAGGGGAGCAGCATTCCTGCTACCTACCATTTAGGGAGTGCTTTTATTTTTATTTTTTATTTTAGAGAGAGTGGGGGAGAGGGGCAGAAGGAGAGAGGGAGAAAATCTTAAGCAGGCTCTATATGAGTGTGGAGCCCAATGCAGGGCTCAATCCCATGACCCTGGGATCATGACCTGAGCCAAAATCAAGAGTCAGATGCATATCCAACTGAGCCAGCCAGACACCCCAGTGCTTTAGATGTTCCAGGCCCTGGCCTTAGCACTGCACATGTAGTGGTCATTTTGTTTGTGGTAGAGTCTGTAGCAGGTGTGGGGCTGGGAGAAGAAAAGAGTGTGTGTTTGTCTGAAGAGTGGAAAGCCCTGTGCACCTGTCCTGCAGCCTTAGGTTTCATAGATCTCTTTTTTCCAGAGAAGTTGGAAACCCAGATTTTTATGTAGAGTCATCTTATTTTTCAGTTATGGCAATTAAAGCCATTTTGTGGAATGATGGTTATGGTTTAAACTAGAGCTTTGCTTTGAGTTCTGGCACCACTTTTTTTTTTTTTTTTTGAGAGAGCAAGTGAGAGAGCACATGCGCATGAGAGTGGGAACCTGTGGGGTGTGTGGGGGAGGGGGAGAGGGAGAAAGAATCTTAATCCGGCTCCATACCCATCACAGATGGGCATCACATTTAATTTATTGGGGAATTTTGACAAACTCTGAAACAACCAGGAAAGTTCTGCAATCCCTACCATCTGAGGAACTCCTGCAGGACTGGGGATGCTTTGCCCAAGGATGGTGGTGTGATCTTGGGTGTCTGGGAGGTCAAGGGTTTGCTGCCCCTGAAGGCACACAGCTGGGCCCAGTCAGTGCAAGCAGAGATGAAGTGTGTTTCGCAGAACATATTGTGTGAGGTGACCTGAGCAGCCAATGTCCCCCAAGTAAAAGAAGTAGGGAAGTGCTCTATGTTGTAGCCTTCATGGACATTCACCCTGCATGCCAGCAAGCACTTCCCCGACCTTCAGGGCATTGTGGGATCTGCCCCTGGCTGTGGGCCTGACCTGTTCCAGCAGCTTCCCCTCAATGCTTGCCTTGGTCATTCTGTCTGTGTGGTCAAGGTTTGGGAATGGGGGCTTAAAGTTAACCCCTTAAAGCATGTATTCTTTATTCATGCCAAGTGCTTATTGAATCTTACTGTGTTACCTCTGTCTACATTGCTCTGCCTGAGGTATTTGATTTTTTCCCCAGCTTCACTGAAGTCTCTGTTCAGAGGTCATCTGCTTTGACCCCTGTGTGTGGCCAACCTTCCCCCTCTGTACCCCATCATACTGTGTTTTTCTTCATTGTATTTGTCACTGTTTGGCATCTACTTATTTACTAAAATAAACAGAGGGCAGGAAACTATTTTATTTATTGCTATCCTCTCAGGGCCGTGGATAGTACCTGGCACATGTATATGGTTTGTTATTAAATGCTCATGTGTGAAGGAATGTTAAATGAGCTGTCTGATGTGCTAGCTGCTTGCCATATGTAGCTATTTAAATTAAATGGACTACTGTTAAAAATTCAGTTCCTCATTTGCACTATGTAGGGAGTGTGAGGGATTTGGGGGCCCATCAAGAAAAAAAGATACAACTGAGGGAGCAGTGGCACACATGAGCTTTATTGGGTGACACTTGGACAGTTTCGCATATGGGAGCAGGAGAGGGGTCCACAGTCCAGAAGGGGAGGGGAGTCAAGGGGGAAGGAGAGGGGCCACCTGTATCTCAGTAAGTCTCTGTGTCAGAGAGCCCCAGGGGCAGCAGTAGCAGGTAAGGGCCTTAAAACTTCAAGGCCTGTCTTATCAATGGGTAACTGCCCTCCACGAGCTTTCATAGAGTATGGAAGGCAGGTGACTCTAAATGGCTAAAAGTTTGCTTGTTTGGCTGTTTTAAAGATAATTGAGTATGTAAAAGTTAAAGTTTGGTGCTGGTGGGCCTTTTGAACTAAAGGTCTCAGCCTGCAGTAAAGAAATAAACAACACAGAGCCAATATACAGAGGCCATCTTTGGCTCATTTGTATAACATGCTGGCCCCATTTCAGGTGCTCAGCTGCCACATGCGGCTAGTAGCTGCTGTATTTCTATCATGACAGTTCTGTTAGCTGGCACTGCTCAAGGAGTTTAAGTTTAGGCTGTTGTTTCTAAAACTTGACCATAGAACTTTCCATCAGAGGCTGTGTCTCATGATCAGCCAGGGAGATGTTGATGGACTTCTTTCACCTGGTAGGGAGTTGGACAAGGTTGGTGGTATCCAGTTGCACATCAGGAACAACTGGGGAGTGTGAAAACAGAAAAAGGGTTCCCAGGCCCCTGTTGGTCCTGCCCAATCAGAATTTCTGGACTTTATTTAAAGTTGCCCTAGGAGAGACTAGGAAGATGGCGGCGTAGGAGGACGCTGGGCTCACCGCGCGTCCTGCTGATCACTTAGATTCCACCTACACCTGCCTAAATAACCCAGAAAACCGCCAGAGGATTAGCAGAACAGAGTCACCGGACCCAAGTGCAGACGAGAGGCCCACGGAAGAGGGTAGGAAGGGCGGCGAGGCGGTGCGCGCTCCACGGACTGGCGGGAGGGAGCCGGGGCGGAGGGGCGGCTCGCCGGCCAAGCAGAGCCCCCGAGTCCGGCTTGCAAAAGCGGAGGGGCCTGACGGACTGTGTTCCGACAGCAAGCGCGACTTAGCGTCTGGGAGGTCATAAGTTAACAGCTCTGCTCAGAAAGCGGGAAGGCTGGAGGACAAAGGGAGGGTGAGCTGCGGAGCCCCCGGACGACAGAGCTCAGTTTGGCGGGGAACAAAGGCGCTCTCCAGCGCCATCTCCCCCGCCCATCCCCCAGCCAAAATCCCAAAGGGAACCGGCTCCGGCCAGGGAAATTGCTCGCTCCGCGCGAACACCCAACTCTGTGCTTCTGCGGAGCCAAACCTCCGGCAGCGATCTGACTCCCTCCGGCTGCACAGGGCCCCTCCTGAAGTGGATCACCTAAGGAGAAGCGAGCTAAGCCTGCCCCCCCTGCCGCCGTGCACCTTGCCTTCCCACCCCAGCTAATACGCCAGATCCCCAGCATCACAAGCCTGGCAGTGTGCAAGTAGCCCAGACGGGCCACGCCACCCCACAGTGAATCCCGCCCCTAGGAGAGGGGAAGAGAAGGCACACACCAGTCTGACTGTGGCCCCAGCGGTGGGCTGGGGGCAGACATCAGGTCGGACTGCGGCCCCGCCCACCAACTCCAGTTATACACCACAGCACAGGGGAAGTGCCCTGCAGGCCCTCACCACACCAGGGACTATCCAAAATGACCAAGCGGAAGAATTCCCCCCAGAAGAATCTCCAGGAAATAACAACAGCTAATGAGCTGATCAAAAAGGATTTAAATAATATAACAGAAAGTGAATTTAGAATAATAGTCATAAAATTAATCGCTGGGCTGGAAAACAGCATACAGGACAGCAGAGAATCTCTTGCTACAGACATCAGGGGACTAATGAACAGTCACGAGGAGCTGAAAAACGCTTTAAAGGAAATGGAAAACAAAATGCAAACCGCCACAGCTCGGATGGAAGAGGCAGAGGAGAGAATAGGTGAACTAGAAGATAAAGTTATGGAAAAAGAGGAAGCTGAGAAAAAGAGAGATAAAAAAATCCAGGAGTATGAGGGGAAAATTAGAGAACTAAGTGATACACTAAAAAGAAATAATTTACGCATAATTGGTATCCCAGAGGAGGAAGAGAGAGGGAAAGGTGCTGAAGGGGTACTTGAAGAAATCATAGCTGAGAACTTCCCTGAACTGGGGAAGGAAAAAGGCATTGAAATCCAAGAGGCACAGAGAACTCCCTTCAGACGTAACTTGAATCGATCTTCTGCACGACATATCATAGTGAAACTGGCAAAATACAAGGATAAAGAGAAAATTCTGAAAGCAGCAAGGGGTAAACGTGCCCTCACATATAAAGGGAGACCTATAAGACTCGTGACTGATCTCTCTTTTGAAACTTGGCAGGCCAGAAAGAATTGGCACGAGATTTTCAGGGTGCTAGACAGCAAAAATATGCAGCCAAGAATCCTTTATCCAGCAAGTCTGTCATTTAGAATAGAAGGAGAGATAAAGGTCTTCCCAAACAAACAAAAACTGAAGGAATTTGTCACCACTAAACCAGCCCTACAAGAGATCCTAAGGGGGACCCTGTGAGACAAAGTACCAGAGACATCACTACAAGCATAAAACATACAGACATCACAATGACTCTAAACCCGTATCTTTCTATAATAACACTGAATGTAAATGGATTAAATGCGCCAACCAAAAGACATAGGGTATCAGAATGGATAAAAAAACAAGACCCATCTATTTGCTGTCTACAAGAGACTCATTTTAGACCTGAGGACACCTTTAGATTCAGAGTGAGGGGATGGAGAACTATTTATCATGCTACTGGAAGCCAGAAGAAAGCTGGAGTAGCCATACTTATATCAGACAAACTAGACTTTAATTTAAAGGCTGTAACAAGAGATGAAGAAGGACATTATATAATAGTTACAGGGTCTATCCATCAGGAAGAGCTAACAATTATAAATGTCTATGCGCCGAATACCGGAGCCCCCAAATATATAAAACAATTACTCATAAACAGAAGCAACCTTATTGATAAGAATGTGGTAATTGCTGGGGACTTTAACACCCCACTTACAGAAATGGATAGATCATCTAGACACACGGTCAATAAAGAAACAAGGGCCCTGAATGAGACACTGGATCAGATGGACTTGACAGATATATTTAGAACTCTGCATCCCAAAGCAACAGAATATACTTTCTTCTCGAGTGCACATGGAACATTCTCCAAGATAGATCATATACTGGGTCACAAATCAGCCCTTCATAAGTTTACAAGAATTGAAATTATACCATGCATACTTTCAGACCACAATGCTATGAAGCTTGAAGTCAACCACAGGAAAAAGTCTGGAAAACCTCCAAAAGCATGGAGGTTAAAGAACACCCTACTCACGAATGAGTGGGTCAACCAGGCAATTAGAGAAGAAATCAAAAAATATATGGAAACAAACGAAAATGAAAATACAACAATCCAAACGCTTTGGGACGCAGCGAAGGCAGTCCTGAGAGGAAAATACATCGCAATCCAGGCCTATCTCAAGAAACAAGAAAAATCCCAAATACAAAATCTAACAGCACACCTAAAGGAAATAGAAGCAGAACAGCAAAGGCAGCCTAAACCCAGCAGAAGAAGAGAAATAATAAAGATCAGAGCAGAAATAAACAATATAGAATCTAAAAAAACTGTAGAGCAGATCAACGAAACCAAGAGTTGGTTTTTTGAAAAAATAAACAAAATTGACAAACCTCTAGCCAGGCTTCTCAAAAAGAAAAGGGAGATGACCCACATAGATAAAATCATGAATGAAAATGGAATTATTACAACCAATCCCTCAGAGATACAAAAAATTATCAGGGAATACTATGAAAAATTATATGCCAACAAATTGGACAACCTGGAAGAAATGGACAAATTCCTGAACACCCACACTCTTCCAAAACTCAATCAGGAGGAAATAGAAAGCTTGAACAGACCCATAACCAGCGAAGAAATTGAATCGGTTATCAAAAATCTCCCAACAAATAAGAGTCCAGGACCAGATGGCTTCCCAGGGGAGTTCTACCAGACGTTTAAAGCAGAGATAATACCTATCCTTCTCAAGCTATTCCAAGAAATAGAAAGGGAAGGAAAACTTCCAGACTCATTCTATGAAGCCAGTATTACTTTGATTCCTAAACCAGACAGAGACCCAGTAAAAAAAGAGAACTACAGGCCAATATCCCTGATGAATATGGATGCCAAAATTCTCAATAAGATACTAGCAAATCGAATTCAACAGCATATAAAAAGAATTATTCACCATGATCAAGTGGGATTCATTCCTGGGATGCAGGGCTGGTTCAACATTCGCAAATCAATCAACGTGATACATCACATTAACAAAAAAAAAAGAGAAGAACCATATGATCCTGTCAATCGATGCAGAAAAGGCCTTTGATAAAATCCAGCACCCTTTCTTAATAAAAACCCTTGAGAAAGTCGGGATAGAAGGAACATACTTAAAGATCATAAAAGCCATTTATGAAAAGCCCACAGCTAACATCATCCTCAACGGGGAAAAACTGAGAGCTTTTTCCCTGAGATCAGGAACACGACAGGGATGCCCACTCTCACCGTTGTTATTTAACTTAGTGCTGGAAGTTCTAGCATCAGCAATCAGACAACAAAAGGAAATCAAAGGCATCAAAATTGGCAAAGATGAAGTCAAGCTTTCGCTTTTTGCAGATGACATGATATTATACATGGAAAATCCGATAGACTCCACCAAAAGTCTGCTAGAACTGATACATGAATTCAGCAAAGTTGCAGGATACAAAATCAATGTACAGAAATCAGTTGCATTCTTATACACTAACAATGAAGCAACAGAAAGACAAATAAAGAAACTGATCCCATTCACAATTGCACCAAAAAGCATAAAATACCTAGGAATAAATCTAACCAAAGATGTAAAGGATCTGTATGCTGAAAATTATAGAAAGCTTATGAAGGTAATTGAAGAAGATTTAAAGAAATGGAAAGACATTCCCTGCTCATGGATTGGAAAAATAAATATTGTCAAAATGTCAATACTACCCAAAGCTATCTACACATTCAATGCAATCCCAATCAAAATTGCACCAGCATTCTTCTCGAAACTAGAACAAGCAATCCTAAAATTCATATGGAACCACAAAAGGCCCCGAATAGCCAAAGGAATTTTGAAGAAGAAGACCAAAGCAGGAGGCATCACAATCCCAGACTTCAGCCTCTACTACAAAGCTGTCATCATCAAGACAGCATGGTATTGGCACAAAAACAGACACACAGACAAATGGAATAGAATAGAAACCCCAGAACTAGACCCACAAACATATGGCCAACTCATCTTTGACAAAGCAGGAAAGAACATCCAATGGAAAAAAGACAGCCTCTTTAACAAATGGTGCTGGGAGAACTGGACAGCAACATGCAGAAGGTTGAAACTAGACCACTTTCTCACACCATTTACAAAAATAAACTCAAAATGGATAAAGGACCTAAATGTGAGACAGGAAACCATCAGAACCTTAGAGGAGAAAGCAGGAAAAGACCTCTCTGACCTCAGCCGTAGCAATCTCTTACTCGACACATCCCCAAAGGCAAGGGAATTAAAAGCAAAAGTGAATTACTGGGACCTTATGAAGATAAAAAGCTTCTGCACAGCAAAGGAAACAACCAACAAAACTAAAAGACAACCAACGGAATGGGAAAAGATATTTGCAAATGACATATCGGACAAAGGGCTAGTATCTAAAATCTATAAAGAGCTCACCAAACTCCACACCCGAAAAACAAATAACCCAGTGAAGAAATGGGCAGAAAACATGAATAGACACTTCTCTAAAGAAGACATCCAGATGGCCAACAGGCACATGAAAAGATGTTCAGCGTCGCTCCTTATCAGGGAAATACAAATCAAAACCACACTCAGGTATCACCTCACGCCAGTCAGAGTGGCCAAAATGAACAAATCAGGAGACTATAGATGCTGGAGAGGATGTGGAGAAACGGGAACCCTCTTGCACTGTTGGTGGGAATGCAAATTGGTGCAGCCGCTCTGGAAAACAGTGTGGAGGTTCCTCAGAAAATTAAAAATAGACCTACCCTATGACCCAGCAATAGCACTGCTAGGAATCTACCCAAGGGATACAGGAGTACTGATGCATAGGGGCACTTGTACCCCAATGTTCATAGCAGCACTCTCAACAATAGCCAAATTATGGAAAGAGCCTAAATGTCCATCAACTGATGAATGGATAAAGAAATTGTGGTTTATATACACAATGGAATACTACGTGGCAATGAGAAAAAATGAAATATGGCCTTTTGTAGCAACGTGGATGGAACTGGAGAGTGTGATGCTAAGTGAAATAAGCCATACAGAGAAAGACAGATACCATATGGTTTCACTCTTATGTGGATCCTGAGAAACTCAACAGGAACCCATGGGGGAGGGGAAGGGAGAAAAAAAAAGACGTTAGAGTGGGAGAGAGCCAAAGCATAAGAGACTGTTAAAAACTGAGAACAAACTGAGGGTTGATGGGGGGTGGGAGGGAGGGGCGGGTGGGTGATGGGTATTGAGGAGGGCACCTTTTGGGATGAGCACTGGGTGTTGTATGGAAACCAATTTGTCAATAAACTTCATAAAAAAAAAAAAAAAAAAAAAAATAAAGTTGCCCTAGTTATCTGGTGTAGGCCCTCCAGGGACTGGCAGCTTTGGGAGCCCAGGACTGGGTGGCCTCTGAATTTTCTTTAGCTTTTTAGACTGTGATTGTAAGAAGACAGTAGCTAGAACTCTGGCAAGGATGGACTTCCAATTTCTGGCTGCCTTTTTAGCTGTAAGCACCTGCTTTCAGTCCTGGCTGGACTTTTTGTTCTGGAGATCAGTGAGCTTTTTACTATTATGTAAAGGGGCAACCAGATATTCAAGCAGGGACTCGAGATCTCTGAATTGGGTTACTAAATTAAGATTAAAATAAATGTAAGCTATGGTGTGGTAAAGGAGAGTTTAGAGTCTGAGACAAATGAGAAGGATGTGTTTTATGTAGAATCATGTTAGGTAAGGAAAAGGTAAAGTCGCAGTTTGGCCAGAGTGTCACCATTTTTGTTAATGACAACTCTGTGGTGAAAGATTGCACAATGCAGCTTGCTCTGGGGCTGACTGCACCTTTAGCAGGGGTGGTGAGGGGTGATTACATTGGCCTCCTTGTAAGGACAGGACCTCCTTGTTGGACCTTACCTGAATGCTGTGTGCAGTGCAGCCACACACGTTCACCACACGCTTTTGCATTTGTCTCTCTTGGGATTCTTTTAAAAGAATCACACAAAGTTATTCCTGTTATTTGGACTTGTAAATAGCCCTGCTTTACCATACAGAAACATTGTTATTTCCCGTGTGTTGAAAGACTTTAGGCCACTTAAAGAAAATCACTTTGAGTTATAGTGTCCTGGCCTCAGAGTGGCACTTTGCATAGTTTGGGTCATTGACTTTTTTTAAAACAAGATATAATTCACATACTGTGAAATTCACCCATTTTAAAATGTCCAGATCAGAGGTTTTTAGTATATTCAGAGTTTTGCAACAGTCACCACAGCCTTAAGTTTAGAACATTTTCATCACTGTTAACATTTTAAAAAATTGAGGTGAAATTAATATAACATGAAAATAACCACTTTAGAGTGTACAGTGATACTTAGTGTTGGGCAACACTTTCTAGTTTCAAAACTTTTTCATCACCCCATAAAAACATGTTGTACCCATTCAGTAATCACTCATTTCCCCCTCTCACCCAAATGTCCATGAGTGGATAAACAAATTGTGTTACAGGCATACCTCTGAGATAATGTGTGTTCTGTTCCAGACCATTTTTACCTCAATAAAGTGGGTCAGATGAATTGTTTGGTCTCCCAGTGCATATAAAAATTATGCTTACACTGTAGTCTATTAAATGTGCAATAGCATTATGTATAGAAAAACAATGTACATACCTTAATTTTAAATACTACCTAAAAATGCTAACCAGCATCTGAGCTTTCAGTGAGTCATAATCATTTTGCTGGTGGAAGGTCTTGCCTCGATGTTGATGGCTGCTGCTGATCAGGATGGTGGTTGCTGGAGGCTGGGTGGCTGTGGCAATTTCTTCAAATAAAGCAATGAAGTTTTGATGCGTCAATTCACTCTTCCGTTCACAAATGATTTCTCTGTAACACGTGATGCTGTTCAATAGCATTTACCCACAGTAGAACTTCTTTCAAAATTGGAATCAATCCCCTCAAACCCTGCTGCTGCTTTATCAACTAAGTTTATGTAATATTCTAAATCCTTTGTTGTCATTCCAACAATCTTCACAAAGTCTTCTCCAGGAGTAGATGCCATCTCAAGAAACCACTCTTTGCTCATCTTTAAGAGGCAGCTCCTGGGCGCCTGGGTGGCGCAGTCGGTTAAGCGTCCGACTTCAGCCAGGTCACGATCTCGCGGTCCGTGAGTTCGAGCCCCGCGTCGGGCTCTGGGCTGGTGGCTCAGAGCCTGGAGCCTGTTTCCCATTCTGTGTCTCCCTCTGTCTCTGGCCCTCCCCCGTTCATGCTCTGTCTCTCTCTCTGTCCCAAAAATAAAAAATAAACGTTGAAAAAAAAATTAAAGAGGCAGCTCCTAATCCATTTAAGTTTCATCACGAGATTGCAGCAATTCAATCACAATTTCAGGCTCCACTTCTGATGGTTCTCTTGCTGTTTCCACCACATCTGCAGTTATCTCCCACTGAAGTCTTGAACCTTTAACTTGTAAAAAATGAAATATCTGTGAAGCGCAGTAAAAGAGACATGCCTGTATATATTTGCAATCGAATATCGTTGAGCCATAAAAAAGAATGAAGTAGTGATAACATACTGCAACCTGGATGAATCTCAAAACATATGCTGAGTGAAAGAAGCCATTTGTGAAAGGTCACATTTTTATATGATTCCATATATATGAAATGTTTAGAATAGGCAAAACACGGTTAAGTTGTGCAGAGTTTTCAAACCCCAGCTCCGAGGGCTCCAGGTCTGGGCATCTTCTCCCCGTCCACTTGTCCTTGGCAGGCAACATTGTTAACGGTGACTACAGCCTTACATTCAGATCTGGCCCTCCATCGTGCTCTTCCAGTTCTGGCAGTGGGCTGTGGGCCCACTTGTCTCTCTCTGCTTTCTTTTCTCTTTGGAAAGCAGAGAGGTACATAGTTCTACCTGACTACCCATGTGAAGCCCATTGTATGGCACATTCTTATTGTCACTGTTTTTATCATTACTCTTTTTATGGCCCTTATTCCTTCCCTTGCTGCAGATCTCTCAGGTTGCCTTAGCCAGCTGTCATGTCAGGTCATAGCTGATCTGTGCCATATGTGCATTTTCATGCACTGTATTCTTGTACCCTTGACTGGTGTCAGTCACATTAGAAGACTCTGTGGCTTAGGGTTTGGAGACAGGGCTGAGAGGGAGAAATTGGCCTGAATTTTCCCTTTCTGGCTACCTGTCCCCTTCTAGGAGCTTGGGCACCCTTGGCCTCTCTCAGCCGGGTTCTGTGGGAGGGACTGCCTTCTTTCCCAGCTAGCAAAAGGGTAATGACTGATGACCTGGCCTGGGGTGGGGGTTGGGCTCGGAGCCCTGTGTGAGTGAAGAGAAGGAAGTTAGGAACAAAATTCATTTTTGGAAGGTTATTAGAAGGAAGGTAAACACAGACTAGAGTTCTCATTAGCAAAGGAGGAAATGTCAAAGGCCAAAAGAAGTGCTTAGTGCTGCCCCCTATGCTGTCCTCTGGAGGAGAAAGGACAAGAAGAAATCAGGCCACACCTTCCATTTTGCTTGGAAAGGGCCTCAGCTCAGCAGCATCCTGGCTCGTCATTTACAAGTTCTACTTTCTACATTGCTGCAGGACACAGTATAATAAGGATTTGCTCTCTTCCAGTTTCCAGTAACTTGTTCCTGACATCCTTCTGAGCCCTTGCTAGCAGTGCCTTCACTGTCCGTGTTTCTGCTAACAGTCTGTTCCCAACAATTTAATCATTCCCTGTGATGATGTACATTTTCTCTGCCATGCTCCTCGCTGCTTTCTGAGCCCTTGCTAGCAGAGTCCTTAACATCCATTTTTCTACCATGTCTGTTCAAGGAAGTACGGACTTTTCCTGTCCTGCTTCTCAAAATGTTTCCCTCTATCTACTGCCCAATTACAAAGCTATTTCCACATGTTACAGCAGTCCCCCACTTCCAGGCAACAAAAGTAGTTTAATTAGAAGACTGTGTTAGTTTTCTATGGCTGTCATGGCAGATGACCACACACTTAGTGGCTTAAACAACACAAATGGATTAACTTGTGGTTCTGGATGTCAGCAGTGCTGGACAGGTCTCACTGTGCTAAAATCAAGGTGTCAGCAGGGCTGTGTTCCTTTCTGGAGGCTCTAGGGAGACTGTTCTCTTGCCCATTCAGATTGTTGGTGGAAACACTCTTCAGTTATGCTGTCCATGGTTCTGCAAGGTGACACTATGAAAGCTTTTCACTCTCCTCTTTTGTCTTTCTTTCCCTTTGTCTTTCATTTCTACTCAATAGAAACAGATGCTTTATTTTCTTCCATATTCATTTATTAAAATCATGCATGTTCAAATTGGGCAAGACTTTGAGGTTATCCTGCCCCAAACCCCATTTCATAGTGGGAAACTTAAGGACTTTGGGTGAAGAACCTTGCCTGAAGTGGAGTTGCTGACTATTGGGAAAGTTAGGACTTTCTCTGAAGCCCCCACATTTCTATGCTCTACCTGGATCAGGTTTATACAGTGGAAGCCTAGCTTGTCAGAAGTCAAACAAAACTTTGTCCTTAAATGAAGTGTTTGTTAAGTGTGAGTCTGGATTTTTTTCTTTAAGTCAACTTTTTTTTTTTTTTTTGGACAGAGAAAGATTCTCTGCCTTAGGAGCTCATGATTTTATTTACTTTAAGTTAATCTTGATGTATTTATTTATTTTTAAAAAAAATTTTTTTTTTCAACGTTTATTTTATTTTTGGGACAGAGAGAGACAGAGCATGAACGGGCGAGGGGCAGAGAGAGAGGGAAACACAGAATCGGAAACAGGCTCCAGGCTCTGAGCCATCAGCCCAGAGCCCGACGCGGGGCTCGAACTCACGGACCGCGAGATCGTGACCTGGCTGAAGTCGGACGCTTAACCGACTGCGCCACCCAGGCGCCCCAATCTTGATGTATTTAGTAAATTTTCATTTACAGCAAATAATGATCCTATAAAGTTTATTTAGTTGCAAGAGGCTAAAAGTGTTCTCTTGTTTAGCAGATGAGCAATGATGTATGTGAGGTCATTTGAGAGTTATTTTAGTTACCATTGGTCATTTGTCCAAAAATGTCACACAGGATTCCCAAGACATCTTCTAGATCTTTGTAAGGCTTTAGTAAAGATGACTTGGAATTGTGATCGTATAGATTCTTTTTAAGTAACTGTCAGTATCTGTCAGACTTCTACCAGGTAGAGAGCTGGGATGTGCTTTTGAGTTCTTAAAAGTGTGATTGGAAAAATGATTGGAGAGTTGGTCACTCAGGAAGTTGTCCTGTGTTCTTTTTGCTTCATGAATTTGTTTCTCTTGTATCTACAAAATCTGGGAATCTTAAGGTTGCTGCTTTGAATCTATGTGCCAGGAAATAGTGGCTTTTGGGAAGCATGTATCTTCTCTATAGACGAGTGTGTCTCCATTACCTCCTTGTACATCTTTTCTCCCATTTTTGTGTTTATCAATTCTTTGATTTGCCCTCTTTGAGACATTACTAGAGGATTGAAGGTGCAACCTATCATACTGTCTGGCCAGTAACTGGCAAGTAAGAGTTTCCCACACCGCTGTCCTAAAGTGTCATCGCAAGCCACAGAGGTTGGCAGCCTTGGGGTGAATCTAGGCTAGAGGCCTGCTCCTGCTTGATGGGCTTTAAGACCAGCCTAGCTTGTCCTGGCTGAGCCTCTGCTAATTGCCTTTTTATACTCCATCTCTGTCAGCTCCTTTAGTGGCCGTGTGTTCCGAGTGACCTTCTTGATGCTGGCTGTCTCCCTCACAGTTCCCCTGCTTGGAGCCTTGTTGCTGCTGGATTCTCCCATAGACCCACAGCCTCTCAGGTGAGCTTCCCTGGCCGTTCTTGGGAGGGCTTGCATGGCAGATAGAGTAGGCTGGGATAGTATCTAGGGTAATAAACCAATTTGGTTTGAAAGGTAAGTTACTAGGGGGGGCACAGAGAGAGAGAGAGACAGAGAGACAGAGACTTGTGATTTCTTTACTGCCTGTGCTTTGTGTGGATTCAGGTGTACCAAAATATATGCATGGTATTGTCCATGATACTCTTTCAAAAACAAAACTATACAAACCAAATGCAAAACCCAGAAAAAATCCCGAATATGAATCCCGAATATGTGTTAGAGATAATTAAAACTTGAATTCATTTGAAGTGGCAAAAGCACACACAAAGGTTGTTACCTTGTTTAAAATTTATAAGTAACTGATTTTTATTTTAATTTTTTTAATGTTTATTATTTTGAGAGAGAGAGAGAGAGACAGAGCATGAGCAGGGGAGGGGCAGAGAAAGAGGGAGACACAGAATCCAAAGCAGGCTCCTGGCTCCAAGCTGTCAGCACAGAACCTGATGTGGGGCTCGAACCCACAAACTGAGTTCATGACCTGAGCCGAAGTCGGATGCTTAACCAACTGAGCCACCCAGGTGCCCATATAAGTAACTGATTTTTTTTTTTAAACTTGTGATTAGTGTTCTGTTTTTCCTAAATTACCTTTCATTGGTGGGCATCTATGAGTAATGTAGTCCATTATAACTTGAAAAAAATAGTATACACCTAGGGGCCCCATGAAATGTATTCACACTTGTAATTATAATAGTGCAGAGCCAGGCTCTTACTGGTGGGATGATTTATGACGTTGATGTTGAGGGTTGTGCAGTCTGGTTCAGTAAGTAAATTCCCCTTTTCTTTTGAAACTGCCCAGAGGTGATGCTTTCTGAAGTTTATTTTAAGTAAGTTAGTCCATGTAAGGCTTTAAAAACTTCAGACCTGGGGCACCTGGGTGGCGCAGTCGGTTAAGCGTCTGACTTCAGCCAGGTCACGATCTCGCGGTCCATGAGTTCGAGCCCCGTGTCAGGCTCTGGGCTGATGGCTCGGAGCCTGGAGCCTGTTTCCGATTCTGTGTCTCCCTCTCTCTCTGCCCCTCCCCCGTTCATGCTCTGTCTCTCTCTGTCCCAAAAATAAATAAAAAACGTTGAAAAAAAAATTAAAAAAAAAAAAAAACTTCAGACCAGAACTATGTCCCCATTATAGAGTGAATATAACATATACAATGGAATTATGTGTTGATGTTTTATAAATAAAAAGGCATTATATTGGACTCAATTTACTGAGAAAGTATTTGGCACCTACAGTGCTTTAAGTAGGTACCCAGCTGGATTCAAGGATATAAAAAGGACACAGTTCTGACCTTAGATTGACATCTGTATACAAGAGTCTACTTTTTGTTGTTGGATTTAGAATTAGTAAAGGTACAAAGTGCTGTTAAAATATAAGATTGAGATTGGGTGAAGGCCTGGGCATTCTAGACTCATGAGATTGCTAGCTTATAATTCCTGGTGTGTCAGTGGACCCTTGCATGTGGCTTTTTGGCTGAGCAGGACCCAAGTGCATACTGGTATCCTCTCTGAGGGGGTCTCCCAGGACACATGGTGGAGGAAGGAGGCTCTCTTTGCTAACCCCTCTCAACATGTAGAAGGATGTAGCTCAACCCACCCCAAATAGAAACTGACCTGGGGCTTTCTAGGTAATCTAGTTGTTTAAGGTGGGAGTGTGAACCGTGTCCACAGCCGGGGATCAAAACCTTGGCTGGGGAGCTAACCTTGGAGAAGAGCAGGAGAGTGGAAAGAGCAGGCAAAGATGGAGCTTTGGTAGCTAGAGGCCTTTGATCTCAGTAGAGGTGAATTTGTGCGTGGAAAGAGTAAAGAAATTCAAAGGAAAGATAGGTGTTTGCTCCTGACCAGAAACTGAAAGGAAACATGGCCCACTAAGGATTTGAAGTTGTACAAAGCAAGTTCTGTCTGTGGAGTAGATGAGCCTGATGAGGAGGAAAGGGAGGAGAAACTCAGTGAAACCAGAATGGCTGACAGGGATCTCTCCCATGCTCAGACTTCAGGAATGACTTACTCAAAAACTGGAAGGAGTGGCCCCAAAATGCAGAACAAAAGCAGAAGACTGGCGAAGGTGTAAGAATAGGAATGAGCTGAGGTTTGGAAGAAAATGCTAGCGACGACAGCAAAAAAGCTTCTTTCAAACTCTATTCAGAGCAAAAAGAGCAAGGAAGGGGGAAACCCACTCTCTGGAGCAAGTAAGTGGTTGCAGTATTGATGATGATGGAAAAGCAGAGCTACCAGCTTCTGCTCCGCTTCTGTTATCTCCACGAGCCAAGGAGTATGGGACATGGCAGGGAACGGGGTCAGGCCAAGCCAACTGGCCAGGTGGGAGGGCATCTGATGGAGGTGCCTCAGAGAATCTACCTCTAGTTTACATGACATCCTGTGAGACCTTACACCACACTTAGAAATCTCTGAGAAATCAAAGAGAAAAATGAAGAGGGGTGCAGATCCCTCCAGAATGGATTATATGAAGTTGGTTTCAGTTCTAAGCAGCAGTCACCAGGAAGATTGCAGGGCTTTGTCAAAAACCTGCCATGCAAGGTGACTTTCTTTCATTCCTTGTTTGGCTGATTGGAGGACCATCGTAGACACAGCATGTATGACATCCTGATTTCTGGAGGATGTTGGTCAGTTCTTTCAGGATACATTTAACACATGGATTTAATGGGACTTGATATGAGTTAGCAGGACTTAGTAGGAATTAACAGGGAGTTAATAAGAGTTGATAAGTTCACAGGCTTTAACAAGGTTCCATGTGGCCTGGCTGGCCATAGAGCACTGATTTGGGCTTCCTGGGGCCATTCTTCCTTGATGCTTCTGCTCAGGCTACAGGAGTGGGAGCCCTTTCTTACCCATCCTTTACATTTTTTCATTTAAGTTTCTTTGTGTCTGCCAATCGAGATAATACTCAGACTTCTTGTTGGCAGGGACAGTGCACGATATACTGATTAGGTTGATGCTATATATATTTCTTAAGGACTTCCTTTGTGTAAGGAATTAGGCAAAGTCCAAGGACTGGGCGGTAGGGGGTGGCTGAGTATCTGGTGTGCTGTCCTCTATCTCTGGCTGTATGTGCTTGTTCAGTCTTCATGCACACCTCAGGAGGGCTGACCTTCCCAAGGTCAGAATTTGAACCCAGCCGTGTCCATCTCTGTAGCCTAGGCTCTTCTCACCAAAGTATGCAGGTTGCAGCCCTGCTCTCTTCCTTTGGAAATAAAACTCCTAGTTATACAGAGTGTTTTTTTAAAGCAGGTAGAAAGCCATAATTGGGAGGCAGGGTATAGTGAAGGTGTGGGATGGGGGGTAGGGGTAGAGTTTAATTCAGAGGAAATTGTACAGTATCTTGAGTACACACCTGACTCAGAGGAGGCAGTAGGAAGTGAAGTGCTCTGCCGGGAAGGAAGGGATTGGGCAAGGTGGGGAAACTTCTCCATCATTCCATAGCCTCAGCCACCACTCCCTCTTGGTTCTTGCACTCTGCTGGACTGGCTGGGAAACTGCCCTGCTTGAGGGCAAGGTAGGGAAGGAATTGGGAGATATTCTCCCTCTCCGCTCCATTCTTCCCTTCCTCTCCCCACTCCTCCCTCCCACAGTGTTCATTAGGAGCCTCCTGTATGCCAGGTGCTTGAGATTCGGCTGTGAAAAATAGAAACAAATCTCTGATCTCACGGGCCATGTGTTCTACTGGGGATAGACAGACAATAAATGTAACAGAGAAGTGAGAGGCTGATAAATACTATGGAAAAAATAGAGTAGGGTAGGTAGGGGCTAGGCTTTTGGGGGAGTATTAGGTATGGAATGTTATATTGGGTGTTAATAGCAGGCCTCACTGAGAAGGTGAGGGTGGAGCACAGATTAAGGATTTAAGGTGGGAGGTGCCTGTTACGGTCAGGGGGAGAGGAGTGGAGAGAGGTAACTGTGGGTATGCTGGGAAGGGCATCCCTGAAAGGCTGTAGGCTCTGGGTGAGATGGGGCTGTTGCAGGGCTGTGAGAGCCAAACGCTGTGATCTGACTGTGTCTCACAAGGTGCATGGTGCTGCTGGGTTGAGGATATACTGTAGGGAACAAGGGAGGAAGTGGGAATGAGAAGGTGGTGGCCTGGACCAGGGCGGTAGCAGATGACATGGGGAGAAGGGCTTTAAACTGTGTCTGTTTTCTGTAGGTGTCTCCAGCAGGATTTGATGGCTCGGGAGAAGTAGGTGTATTTGTGTGTAGATGGGAAGGACTAGTGGAGGGGGAAGATCTCTGGAGCTGAAGTCTGTTGTCAGGGGAAGGGTCCAGGGCCCAGCGAAAGCTGGCTTCAGAGAAAAGCCAGGCTGAGCCCTGAGAGGGACAGGTAGGAGGTAGAGTGCACCTGTGCTGAATGATGGGCTGGTGGTACCAGCCCCAGGCCAAACTCCTCTTATTTCCTCTCCTTGAAGCAGGAAGCAACTCTATCAGCTGTGAAATGTTAGCACCACTCTCCTCTGCCTTAGTTGGACTTTAATGACTGGGCAGACTGGGCAGCCACTGGGAAAATAAATGCCAGGGTGTGTGAATCAGAGGGTGTGAAGAGGTCTAACTTGCCTCAAGGTCTGGGACAGGAGCTTGTGTAGTTGGAGGCCCCAAGTTGTCTTAAGTGATTATCAACGTTCTTGCATTAGGCATAATCATATTTTAATTTTTCTGTACAGTGACCTTTTCTGATATCCTAGAATGTTTTTTTCCCCTTGACCTTTGTGTTTCTGGCAACTGAGGATGTTATTGCAACATGCCCTCTTTGTCAAAAACTGGGGAATAATGCATGAAGGTCCCCGGTTAACACTTTCTTCATGTATTTCTTATAGACAAATCCCTATAATTGCATTATTTTACAGCTTCAAAGAACCCCCTCTCTTGCTTGGTGTTCTGCAACCAAATATGAAGTTACGACAGGCGGAAAGGCTATTTGAAAATCAACTTATTGGGCCAGAGTCCATAGCAAATATTGGGGGTAAGTAGTAAACCCCTGGAACGTCAAGGCTCTATGAGGGGGGTTCTGCCACAGCAGCCGCGATGCATCTGCTCCTGTGTGTGGGGGGGTCCTGGACGTCCTCCTCAGTTGCAGAGGCGCTGTGCTTGTTGAGCAGACGCCCCTCAGCTGTCTGAGTTACAGACCATTTCAGTGCTGTGTGGTTTTGAGTTCATGTCTGTGGAGCAGTTTTTTCTGCTCAAAGTGTTGGGCCCATCAAATTGAAGAGAAAAAGGAAAGATGATGACCTTGATGTTAGCTCATTTATCAGAGTTTGGTAGGTATTACTTGATAGGACATTGCTTCTTCATTCAGTTTGTCTTTGTACAGATTTCATTTTTGAAAAGAGTAGCTTAACTGTGTGCTAACAACTAGATGTGGCTCTGGTTCTGATTCTTGAATCTCTAGCCACAAGGCACTTTCTGCCTTTTAGGATGAAGATTAAGATCAGGAATCAAAAGACACGGTTAATGAGAAGTTAAAGAACTTAAAATGGGATGAGGATTTCTGAGCCGCTTAATGCGGCAGGCCACTCCTCGTTCCGAAGGATGGTGTGTTTCCGTGAAGTGGTGGTGGACTTGTGCATCCTGTGTGCTGCTGGATGTGGGACCCAAATCTGATGCATTCTGTGACTATTGGTTTGTTTGGCTGGCTGAGTCAAAATTGTAAGAGGGATAGGCACTTCATGATAGAACCTCATGTTTCTCTTTAAAAGACATTGATATTTATTAATACATTTCGCAGATTTTGTGTTTTTTGGTGAAAAACCAAATATTGATATTTACAACTGGAACTTCAGGGAGTTACAGTGATCTTTTTCGTTATCTTTCAACGAGAATGCTTTTCTTAGTTCCTCCCTTTTGTCTTAGACTGACCCCTCATTGCACCTTGCCACCAGGGCTTGCTTTTTTTCCTTAAAGGCCCTGGTTATTCTCCTTGTGACATTTCTGGTTAGGCAGAGTGGGGGCCTGTTAATTTGCCTGCAGCTGTAACCACACGGAGGCCCCCAGGGAGCCCCTGCTTCCAGCTTCATTTGGAAGCTGTCCCTGGGGATTGGCTGGCATGTTGCTGGCAGCAGAAGGAGGCACTAGCCTCGGGACGGTGCCAGAGAAGAGTAATCACCAATTAACATGCTTTCATTTTTCTAAATAGATTTGTTTTTTTTAGAGCATTTTAGATTCATAGCAAAATTGAGGGGATAGTACAGAGATTTACCATATTCCCCTACCCCTCCACCACATATAGACAGCCTCCTTCATTATCAACACCCTGTACCAGAGTGGCTCATGTGTTACAGTTCATGAACCTCTACTGACACGTCATTATGACCTGGAGTCCATAGTTTACCTTAGGGTTCACCTTTGGTATTGTACATTCTATAGGTTTGGACAAATGTGTAATAAAGTGTATCCACCATTATAATATCATACAGAGTAGTTTCACTGCTCTACAAATCCTCAGAATTCCTCTGTGCTCTACCTTTTCATCCCTCCCCACCCTGCAACCTTGGGTACCTTTTTACTCTCTATATTTTTGCCTTTTCCAGAATGTCATATAATTGGAATCATGTAGCATGTAGCTTTTTCAAATTGGCTTCTTTCACTTAGTAATTTGCATTTAAGTTTCCTCCACGTCTTTTCATGGCTTCATAGCTCATTCCTTTTTATTGCTGAGTAATACTCCATGTGTGAGTGCACCAGAGTTTATCCATTTACCTACTGAAGGACATCTTGGTTGCTTCCAAATTTTGTCAATTGTGAATAAGGCTGCTGTAAACATCCATGTGCAGGTTTTTATATGGACTTATGTTTTCAACTCATTTGGGTAGGTACCATGGAGCGCAATTGCTGGATTGTAAAAATATGTTTAGTTTTATAAGAAACCGTCAAACTGTCTTCCAAAATGGCTGTACCATTTTGCATTCTGACCAGCAGTGAATGAGAATCCTTGTTGCTCTATATCTTCACCAACATTTGGTGTTGTCTGTGTTTTAGATTTTTGGCCATTCTAATAGGTGTATAGTGGTATTTCATTGTTTTAATTTGCAGTTCCCAAATGGACATATGATGTTGAGCATCTTTTCATACACTTATTTTCCATTTGCATACCTTCTCTGGTGAGGTATCTAAGGCTTTTGGCCATTTGAAAAATTGGTATATTCATTTTCTTATTGTTGATTTTAAGAGTTCTTTGTATATTTTGGGTAACAGTCCTTTATCAAATGTATATTTTGCAATATTTTTTCCCGGTCCATGCCTTGTTTTCTAAATCTCTTGACAGTGTCTTTCACAGAGCAGAAATTTTTAGTTCTAATGAAGTCCAACTTATTAGTTATTTTTTCATTGATTGTGCCTTTTCTGTTGTACCAAAAAAATAATTACCACACCCAAAGTCACCTAAATTTTCTCCTATGTGATCCTCTAGGAGTTTTATACTTTTACATTTTACGTTCAGGTCTGTGATCCATTTTGACTTTACTGTTGTGAAGGGTGTAACGTCTGTGTTTAGATTCATTTTTTGCATGTGGATGTCCAGATGTTTCAGCACCATTGTGGGAAATATGGTCTTTGCTCCATTATATTGCAATATATTATATAAGATTGCATTGTGAAAGATCAGTTGACTGTATTTATGTGGCTCTATTTCTGAATTGTGTTACATCAAACAATTTGTCTGATTCTTTTTGCCATTACCACAATGTCTTGGTTATCGTAGCATTATAGTAAGTCTTGAAGTCAGGTAGGGTCAGTCGTCTGACGTTGCTCTTCAATATTGTGTTGGCCACTCTGGATCTTTTCCTTCTCCATAGAATCAGTTTTAGGATATCTACAAATAACTTGCTAGGATTTTGATTGGGATTGTTTTGAATCTGTAAATCAAGTTGGGCAGAACTGAACTTTTCACAATTTTGAATCTTCCTGTTCATGAACATGGAATATCTTTCCATTTATTTAGTTGTTTTTTTTTTTCTTTCATCAGAGTTTTGTAGTTTTCCTCATATAGATCTTGTGCATATTTTGCTATATTGAGACCTAAATATTTTATTCTCCTGGGTGCTGATGTAAATGCTATTCTGTTTTTAATTTTAAATTCCACTTGTTCATTTCTGGTATATAGGAAAGTCATTGACTTTTAAATATAACCCTTGAATCCAGAAACCTTGCTATAATCATTTATTCTATGAGTTTGTTGTTGTTGTTGTTGATTCTTTGGGATTCTCTACATAGACGATCATATCATCTATGAACAAAGATGGATTTATTTCTTCTCAGTATACCTTTTATTTCCATCTCTTTTTGCATTAGCAAGGACTTCTGGTACAGTATTGTGAAGGAGTTGTGAGGTGGGGATATTCTTGCTTTGTTCCTTAATCTTAGTGGGAAAGCTTACAAGTTTGTTGCCAAGAATTAGGATGTGTTAGCTGTAGGTTTTTTGTAGACGTGCTTTATCAAGTTGAAGTGCCCTTCTATTCCTAATTTGCTGAAAGTTTTTATCATGAACAGATGTTGGATTTTTGTCAAATGCTCTTCTGCATGTGTCAATCTGATCATGTGATTTTTCTTTAACCTGTTGATACTGTGGATTACTTAATTGATTTTCAAATGCTGAACCAGCCTTGCATACCTGGGATAAATCCCACTTGATTGGGGTGTATGATTCTTTTCATATATTATTGGATTTGACTTGTTAATATTTTGTTGAGGGTTTTTGCATTTGTCTTCATGAGAGATCTTGGTCTGTAGCTTTTGGTGATGACTAGTTTTGTCATTAGGATAATGCTGGCTTCATAGAACGAGTTAGGAAGTATTCCCTCTGCTTTTATTTTCTGGAAGAGATTGTAGAGAACCGGTGTTATTTCTTCCTTATAAATGTTTGGAAGAATTCATTAATGAGAGGCTTGTGCTTTCTGTTTTGGAAGGTTATAGTTATTGATTCATTGCTTCCATAGATATAGGCCTATTCAAATAGTCTATTTTTTCTTGTGTTTTGGCTGATTGTGTTTTTCAGGGAATTGGTTTATTTCCTCTAGGTTGTCGAATTTGTGAGCAGAGAGTTGTTATGATATTCCTTTATTATCCTTCTATGTCCATGGGGTCTATCAGGATATTCCCTTTTTCATTTCTGATGTTGGTAATTTGTATCTTCTCTCTTTTTTCTTAGCCTGGCTAGAGGATTGTCATTTATTGATCTTTTCAAAGAACCATCGTTTGGTTTTGCTGACTTCTCTTTTGATTTACTGTTTCCAGTTTCATATTAATGATATCAGTCTCCTCTTATCCTTTCTTTCTTGCTTACCTTGGGTTTACTTGGCTCTTCTTTTTCTTTTTTAGTTTCCTAAGATGAAAGCTTAAGTAATTGATTTTAGTTCTTTCTTCTTTCCTAATATATGCATTCAATGGTATACATTTCTTCCTAAGCACTGCTTTCACTGCATGCACAGGTTTTGATAAGTTGTATTTTCATTTTCATTTAGTTCAAAATGTTTTTCAGTGTCTCTTGAGATATCTTCTTTGACCTCGGTGTATTTAGAAGTGTGTTTAATCTTCAAGTATTTTAGGATTTTCCAGCCATCTTTCTGTATTGATTTGGATTTTAATTCCATTGTGGTCTGAGAGTAGATTTGAGAGTCTGAGAGTATGATTTATATTCTTTTAAATTTATTAAGGTGTTTTTATGGCCCAGATTGTGGTCTGTCTTCCTGAATGTTCCATGTGAACTTGAGAAAAAGGTGTATCCTGCTGTATTTGGATGAGTAATTGATAGATGTCAATTGTATGTAATTGGTGAATGGTGCCCTTGTGTTCAACTATGTCCTTATTGATTTTCTGTCTGCAGGACTTGTCCATTTCTGATATAGAGAGGTGCTGAAGTCTTCAATTCTTATGGTGTTTTTATCTCTTTGTCGTTACATTTCTATCAGTGCCGCCTCATGGATTTTGATGATTTGTTATTAGGCACGTACACATTAAAGCTTGTGATGTCTTCTTAGAAGATTGACCCTTTATTATATGTAATGTTCTTTATCCCTAATATTCTTTTCTCTGAAGTTGGCTCTGTCAACATTTGACTTGGTATATCTTCTTCTTGGTGTATCTTTATATGTTAAGTGCGTTTCCTGTGGACAGCATGTAGTGGGTCTTGTTTTTTGATTTCTTCTGAGAGTCTCTGTATTTTTGATAGGTATATTTAGACCGTTGATGTTTAAAGTGATAATTTATATAGTTGGATTAATATTTACCATAATCATTACTGTTTTCTGTTTGTTCCTTTGTTTTTTGTTCCTGTTTTTGTCTTCACCCTCTTTCTGCCTTTTATGTTTTTTTGTTTGTCTTAGTATAGTTGACAGAGTGTTAACATTAGTTTCAGGTGTACGGCTTAGGGATTTGATAATTTTATACATTATGCTATATTCATCACAAGTATAGCTACTTTTATAGTTTTATTGACCATTTTTATGATTCTATTTTATCTTCTTGCTTAGCATATCAATTATACTTTTTCTAAAGAATTGTTTTAGTGGTTGTCCTAGAGTTTGCCTGTATACATTTAAAAACTATGGAGTGTTTTCATGAATTTGTGTGTCATCCTTGCACAGGGGCCATGCTAATCTCTGCATTGATCCAATTGTATATGTGCTGATGAAGTGAGCACTCAGTGTGCTTTAGTTTTATCCCGAGCGACTTTCTAGCAGTTCTTTCTCTTCAGTTGGATATAATCCACGCAGCAGCAGACACTCACTGGAGGCGGACATGATCATATATGCCCCTGAGTGCTGAGTCAGCCTGAGAGTCCTTGCTCCTTTGAGAGTAGAAAATCCTCACTTGTTTTTTCAGATTGGTGTCTGCTGGCTGCACCCTTGCTCCAACGTCAGGTTTAAGCCCACATACCTGGGACATTGGGCCCCAGGCCCCGTGGTTTTATCACTGCTTGCTTGCTTTAAGGACTTTTTAAGGACTCAGACAACTTCTTCATCTTCAGAACTGCCATTTTCTCTCTAGAGATGAAAAATACAAACAAACCACCTCTGTTGTAGAAGGCTATGACAGTTCTTAGGCTAATCTAGTAACTCTTATTCCTTTTTATTTTTTTAAACAGATGTGATGTTTACTGGTACGGCAGATGGCCGGATCGTAAAACTTGAAAATGGTGAAGTAGAGACCATTGCCCGCTTTGGTTCAGGCCCATGCAGTAAGTTAGTGACCGTCCCCCTGATACATGTCTCTTGTTACTGAGAAAAGTGCTGAATGACTGTGTGGAACTAACTCTCCCTAGAAGTCAGGTTCACCCTTGAAGAAAAAAGAGCCCCTGACCACCTGGCAGATCGAACCTGACCTGGGCATTACCACCAGCTCTTCATTTGCCCTGTGGTCCCTGGACCTCACTGTACCTGATTGTTACTCTTCGAGGCAGTGGCCTTCACACCTGCCAGTTATCTCATGGGCCCCGCCCCCTGCCATTCCATAGTGGCCTGTGTTCATCCTTGAGGTTAACTTTGGAGAAGATTATAGCCATTGTCAGAGTGCTGCTGTGGAAGCACAGTTGGCTCTGTTGTTACTTGGAGGTTTAAATGTCATTCCTACATTAGCTTCCCAGGAATTTCAGCAGTGTCATTCAAAGTCAAAACACCCTGAAGTCACTCAGTTTTTGGGAAATGAGAGTAGAAGAATCTCACCATTAAAAACTGATAACCCACAGATTTTTTATTAGTTATTGTTTTTTTTAATGTTTGTTTATTTTTGAGAGAGATTTAGTGTGTGAGTGGGGGAGGGGCAGAGACAAAGGGAGAGACACAGAATCTGAAGCAGGCTCCAGGCTCTGAGCTGTCAGCACAGAGTCTGACGCAGGGCTTGAACCCACAGACTGCAAGATCATGACCTGAGCCGAAGTTGGACGCTTAACCCACTGAACCACCCAGGTGCCCCTAGTTATTGTTTTTTAATAGGTAGAATGTTTTTGTAAAAATGATGCATTTTCATTTGCAAACAACACAAAGGTACAAAGAAGGAAGTAAAAATCATCTCAGAGTTTTCACAGATGTAACTGTTAAGGTTCTAGTGAATAGCTTTTCAGATATCTTTCTGTTCACAGATACTCTGGTTTTGTGATGGAATCATACTGTATATCCAGTTTTTTAACCTGCCTTTTCCATTCCATATTTTGGCAGTAAGTGATCTTGCAGTCAGTGTCTTGAAGTAAGGATTCTTGTAGTAAGCACCCTGCAGTAAGCACCCCGCAGAAAGCACCCTGCAGTAAGCACCGCTCACCCCTTTACTGCAGTAAACAACCCTGCAGTAAGCAATCCTGAATGCAGTAAGCACCCTGCAGTAAGCAATCCTTAAAAACCCTGCAGAAAGCACCTTGCAGTAAGCAACCATGCACTAAGTACACTGCAGAAAGTACTCTGCAGTAAGCAACCTGGCAGAAAGCACCCCTCAGTAAACAACCCTGCAGTAAGCACCCTGCGGTAAGCAACCATGCAGTAAGCAACCCTTAAAAACCCTGCAGAAAGCACCTTGCAGTAAGCAACCTGCAGAGAGTACCCTGCACTAAGCAACCCTGCAGAAAGCACCCTGCAGTAAGTAACCATGCAGTAAGCACCCTGCAGTAAGCAACCCTGCAGAAAGCATCCTACAGAGAGCTCCCTGAAGAGAGCACCTGCACTAAGCACCCTGCAGTAAGCGACCCAGCAGAGAGTACCATGAAGTAAGTGATCCTGTAGTGAGCTCCCTGCACTAAGCACCTGGCAGTAAGCAACCCTGCAATAAACAACCCTGCAGTGAGCACCCTGCAGTAAGCAACCCCATAGTGAGCACCCCACAGTGAACAACCCTTCAGAGAGCACCCTGCAGTAAACAACCCTGCAGTGAACACCCCACAGTGAGTACCCCATAGTAAACAACCCCACAGTGAGTACCCTGCAGTAAGCAATCCCGCAGTGAGCACTCCACAGTAAGCAACCCCGCAGTGAGCACCCCGCAGTAAACAACTCTGCAGTGAGCACCCCACAGTAAACAACCATGCAGTGAGTACCCCGCAGTAAGCAACCCCCCAGTGAGCACCCCGCAGTAAGCAACCTGCAGTAAACAACTCTGCAATATGAGCACCCCACAGTAAACAACCCTGCAGTGAGCACCCCGCAGTAAGCAACCCTGCAGAGAGCACCCTGCAGAAAGCAACCCTGCAGATAGCACCCTGTAGAAAGCACCCTGCAGTAAGCATGTTGCATAAGCACCCCTGCAGTGAGGATCCTTGCAGTAAGAGCCTCTGCATAAGGAACCCTGCAGTGAACACCACTGCAATAAATATGCATTGCCTCAGGTTTTAAAAAGGTATTAAAATAGTAGCTCTTACTTTAAGCCAGGTGGAGGGACAACTGGCAGTGCCATAGATGGGCACAGTGTTCAGGTCAGGCTATTGGGATTAAACTCACAATTCCTGAGATTCCGGGGTGGGGGTTCTAGAGTTGGGGCCTGGGTCCTGATGATGTCCCTGAGTTAACTGTCCGAGTCTCAGGATGCTGATATGAATGTGATTCTCGGGTACCAGTTGTTGTTCATATGTTCAGATCCATGTTCTCAGTTGGTCTCTCTGGATACACCAGACAGTTGTCATAAGTTCTGAGGGGGCTGGAACGCTAGGCTATACATCTGTCTCTAAAGCCATGGTCTTTTTTGTTCTGAACAGCTTGACATATATTTAGTACGGGATGGATGAGATGCTTGGAGACACAGGTAGAACCTGGGACCAGCCACTGATTCCTACCATTTGTTTCTCTAGAAACCCGAGATGATGAGCCTGCTTGTGGGAGGCCCCTGGGCATCCGGGCAGGGCCCAATGGAACCCTTTTTGTGGCTGATGCGTATAAGGGACTATTTGAAGTAAATCCATGGAAACGTATGTAACAATGTCTTCTTTCCTTCTGTGGTGACTTCAGATGTTTTAAACAATATGTACATAAGTGGATTTAATGATATTTGTTCAGTAAGACTACTGGAAACTTTGTATTATTTTCTTATTCATTGAATAGTACTGCAAGTAATGCCTACGTGTATCATGTATCAGTTACATGATGGTATTTGTCATATATCCTAATTTCCTATTTGTTTTTTAGCTGCAGGATCTTATCCTTAAAAAGTTAGAACTCCTCTATCTTTGTTTTTCTGTGTCTCTCTGTATCTCGTCTGTTTGTTTTCTGTGTCTGTCTTTTCATTTGTTCTTTGTCCACCTGTTCCTCCTGTTTTTCTCTATGTGCTTCAGCAGGGGAGTTTGTATGATGGAGGAATTTGTTATCGTGGGTAGTACCTGGGACCTGTTTGCTGGCTGTGTGACTATGCAGCTGCCTCAGCCTCTCTGTGCAGTTTACCCATCCATGATACAGGGCTAATGGTAGTGCCTACCTTGGGGGATCGTGTGAGGGTTTAAATGAGATTATACAAAGAGAGAGCTTATCATTCCATAAATGGTTGTTTTCCTATTTTTAAAAGTTTACCACCATCACTATTTCTTTACTTAAAACCAGGTGAATGGAACATTTTGTATTTCTCTCAAGCAAATGAAAAGAAAGTTGCCTTTTGTCTAAGACTTGTAATAGATTATTATTTTTTTTTTCTTTTTGGGGGGGAGAGGGGGAGGGAAAGAGAGAGAGGGAGGGAAAGAATGGGGGAAGAACAGAGAATGAGGAATAGAGGATCCAAAGCAGGCTCTGTGCTGATACACAGGGTTTGAACTCACAAACCATGAGATTATGACCTGAGCTGAGGTCGGATGCTCAACCGATTGAGCCACCCAGGCGCCCCTAAGACTCATAATAGATTTTTAAAAGTCAGTTTGTCTTGATAAAAGGAAGAGGTCCTCATCCTTAGAGGGAGGATTCTGCCTTTAATGAAGTTAGTTTAAAAAATTTATCACCTAACAGATGAAAGAAAGGAAAACACTGGTTTTTAACTGTAAGGGAATAAATCTACTGGCATGTGAGAGAAGCTCATTTTAGTTTTTCCTTTTAAATCAGGTAAGCTGATTAATATTTTGAGATCATTGAGATACAATTTCTTGGAATGAAAACAGGTCTTCTCTCCCTCCCTTCTTTTCTTCCTTCCTACCTCAGGTGAGGTGAAGCTCCTGCTCTCCTCTGAGACACCGATAGAGGGGAGGAAAATGTCCTTTGTGAATGATCTTACAGTAACTCAGGATGGGAGGAAGATTTACTTTACAGATTCTAGCAGCAAATGGCAGAGACGAGATTACCTTCTTCTGGTTATGGAGGGAACAGATGATGGGCGGTGAGTGTTTATTTCAGATCTTCTGCTCAATGAGATCATCAGTCAGTCAGGGTGACTTCACAGAGCTTATTTGTGGGAGTCATTGGAGTGTTTCTGAGCATAATATTGCAGCTTTTGAGATAGGACATTAATGGCTTCTGGAAATGGGTGATGGATGCAACACAACAGAGCAAGATGTTCCCACTTTCTCTTTGAAAAATGAAATTAAAACAGGCCAGTCCATCTGAGCATGTGGTCGGTTGGCACTCTAGGCGGGACCGTGCAGGCTGGCCTGGGTTTCAGGTCATCCCTCCAAAGGGGAACTCCTGTGAGGCTGGAGCCATGGGGGCCCTCCCTGGTGCTGAGCCAGATTCCAGCTCAGCGAGAAAACTGACTAGGGGGTTCTCAGGAAGAGGATGCCTGGGTCTGCTTCAGATGGGAAGGCCTCTAGGGGCAGCCTGGAGCCAGGTCTGGGCAGAGGACCATCAGGGGCCTTGTCACTGCAGTGTAAGGAGGATCCCCTTCTGCAGGCCTCTGCCCCAGGCTCAGAGGGGAGCAAGGCTCCAATGGGGCAAGGCCACGAACTCTCCCACGTGAGTCTTAGCTGTTGGCGCCCTGCAGCCTGCTAGAGTATGACACCAAGACCCAGGAAGTGAAGGTTTTACTGGACCAGTTGCGGCTCCCCAACGGAGTGCAGCTTTCTCCTGCAGAGGACTTTGTCCTGGTGGCCGAGACAACAATGGCAAGGATAAGAAGGTACGTTGCGGTACCCACTGAGCTGTCGGGATGGCCAGAGCTCACTGTGGCCTGGCCTGGGATGGGCTGGGAGACATCAACCTACATGATCTGAGATGCGGCAGATTACCTTCTCCTTTGTGTGATAAGGAAAGCAGTAAAATTCAGGAATGCGTTTTCCTTCTCCCCCGTCTCACCCTGCTTGAAAAGTTGCAGCCTTGGAGAGTCTCAATTTAATGCTGATTGCATGCATCCTGGGTCCCTTTATCCATTAGGTGGGCCATCTTCCTGCAACTGCATCTAGGTGGGCCCAGGGCAGGGGCCCTTGTCATCAGCTGTGCTTTTGTTCATGATGGACAGGTTTATAGTTGTTTCCATAAATTGATTGGAACCAAGACAATTTTGGTGCTTGGCTAAAATTTTTCCATAAATCCGGGGGCTTCTGCTCACTACCTGCTTGGGTGAATTTTTCAGATTCTACGTGTCTGGCCTGATGAAGGGAGGGGCTGATCTGTTCGTGGAGAACCTGCCTGGATTTCCAGACAACATCCGACCTAGCAGCTCTGGCGGGTACTGGGTCGGCATGGGGACCATTCGCTCCAATCCTGGGTTTTCTATGTTGGATTTCTTATCTGAGAGACCCTATATTAAAAGAATGATTTTTAAGGTAAGTATGAAAACTACAATTCCAAAAAACAAAATGAAAATGCATCTAATTACGATCTTTTTTTGACCTTCGTAGCTTTAAAAATTCTCATTCTGATCATATTTAGTACTGTTAGTGACTTCTTTAAAACATATTTTATTATTCAGCCTGAAATGTAAATGGAAACATTTGAACCCTTTGATATTTTCCTTCTGGTTTTGTTGTCACCTCACCATCATGGTCTGTCAGTCATGCCTGCCCCCTCCATACCTCCCCTTTCCACAGATCCTGCAACTAGGCCTTCATATGGGGCCCCTGCAGACCATACTGCTGCTTCTCAAATGGTCATCAGGCACACACTTACCTTGGCCCCATCCCACCCTGCGTCCTCCTACCTTCTGGAACTTTCTGTCATTCACATCCCGATCTCTCCTACACCCTGTACCAGATCTTGACCTTTGACCTCTTAGCAACCAAACTTTTTCATTAAAAAAAAAAAATCACCTACCCCCACCAATGGCCAGCCACAGATCCTTTACAAAAGCCTTTTTCCCCAGTGAGTTCCATGAGATGTACTCAGTGTAATTCTATATGTTTTATACTGGATGAGCAACCTGCTGATATAGGTACTTCCATCATGCAGAAACCTTCATTTCTAACAAGCTCCATTTCACAGACCGAATAGATGTTTGAAATTGATATTGGATATTGAATATTGAATAGATGTTAAAATAATTGTAACTTAAGGCCCTGAAAGGTACTAGGCAGCAATTACTGAGTCTCTGTACTGCTGGGCCCTGTGTCTGGGCCCTGCTGAGGGGCTGTGGGTACCTGCTCTGTTGGGCTGGCCCATGGCCTTGAGTTTTGTTCCAAATTCAGTGTGTCACTGTGGATAATCCTGATCTGTTTAGAAATAACACATTCTTCCTCTTCACTTTGTTGGTTCCAGAGCCACCATCTGTTCCTACTGGGACCTAAGAGGAGGCAGAATAGTGAGGTGGGAAGGACGGGAGTTTTGAAGAAGGCCAGACCAATTGTGGGACCCTGGGCAGATGATATGATCTCTCTCTGCCTCAATTCCTCCATCTTTCAAGGGGAAAGAATAATAGCATTGTTCTATTTCATTAGGTACTGAAAAAATGTAATGAGAATATGCACATAATGCCCGTACTGACTGTAGTGAGTACTCCAGTTCTGTGCCTGTCCGTCTTCCCACAGCAAGGATGTGATGTGGTGATGGGGGTGGTGGTTTGTCTCTTCGCATGACAGAACACATGCTCCATCTTTAGTTCGCTCCTGTGTTCGCAGCACCTAGAACAGTGTCTGGCACACGGTAGGCTCTCAGAATTACTGTGGAAGGATGTGTGCTCAGGGAGCTGAGACCACAGGTGTGAGAAGGAGCCAGAGTGGTGACACATGTTCCTGGTGCGGGAGAGCTCAGCACCTTTGTGTGGCCGCAGAGATGGCAGATTGAGTGCAATGGGAGAGGACCACAGGCCTTGCAGATGTGAAAAAGAGGCTAGATTTTATTCTAAATGTGATTGAAGTCATTGAGGATTTTGGTATGTTTTTAGTTTTTCTGTGTTTTTAGTTTTGAGACAGTATCAGACTTAGAAGAGCAGCAAAGGACTTTTGTCCTTGAACTATTGCAATAAGTTGCTGACCTGATGCCCTGCATCCTCAGATACTTTTGTGATTTTCCTGTAATAAGGACATTCTCCCCATGACCACCCACTGAAACAGGAAACTCACATGGATAGTGGTGGCCATCCAATCCACAGACCCCATTTGAGTTTTGGGAGTTACCCTGGTGATGTCGTAACAGAGGATTCAACTCAGGACAAGGAGTGGCCTTGACTTGTCACATCTCTTTATTCTCCTTCAGTCTGGAACAGTGCCTTAGTCTTGATCTTTTTGAGAATTACAGGTCAGTTATGTTGCAGAGTATACTTCCATTTGGGTCATCTGGCATTTCTAATGGTTAGATTTAGGTTATGCATCTCTGGCAGGAAGACCATGAAGTGAAGTTGTGTTCTCAGTGTGTCCTGTGAGGAGGCACATAATGTCAGCTTGTCCCATGCTGGTGGTGGCAGTGTTGGCCACTTGATTCTGTGGTGAATGTCAGGCTTCTCCATTGTGAAGTCACTCTTTTTCCACTAGTAATTAACACATATTTTGTGAAGAAGTACTTTCTAAATAAGTAAACATCAGTATGATCTCATGGTTGTCTTTTTTATTCAATGGATTATAGTCTATTACTATCATTATTTATTTTGAGGCTCAAATTGTCTGGCTATGGCCAGTGGGAGCCCCTTCAGTGTGGCTCCCTGACCTTTGCACATATTCCTAACATTTTTGGAGTGGTTCCTTACTTTCTGGCACCATACAGTGTTTAGGCTCATCTTGTATTTTCCATGTTCCAGTATTTTCCATGTTCCAGCTCTGTAATCAACCATTTCTCCAAGGAGCCCTGGTTCCTTCTAGAGGGGATCTGGTGTTGCTTGTGCTCATTGCTTTTGGTGTATCACTGCCACCAGGCTCCCTCAATAGACAAAACCAGGGAATATATGCATGTGTATTCATACATTTATCAATACATTTGACCGTTGAACAACATGGGGGTTAGGGACACTGGCCCCTGTGCAGTTGAAAATATGCCTATAACCTTTGACTCCCCAAAGACTTAACTACCAACAGCCTGTTGACCAGAAGCCTCAATGATAACAAACAATTGATTAACATATAATTTATGTGTTATATGTATTATATACTGTATTCTTACAATAAAGTAAACTAGAGAAAAAAATATTAAAATTGTAAAGAAGAGAAAATGCATTTACAGCACTATATTTATCAAAACAAATCTGCATATAGGTGGACCTGCTGCAGTTCAAACCGGTGTTGTTCAGGGGTCAACTGTATATACAGTGTATGTACACATGTTCACACATGTTTATTTGCCATCTGTTTATTTAATTTGATGCTGGTAAGTAATGCTGGTATTGCTGCTTCCAGTCTCATACCACAGGATTTATTCTAGTTTTCTCCACTTCTGTATTTGTATTTCCCTTCTCTAGTAGTGAGAAACCTAGATCCTATTATCTTTCCTACCTATTTGATCAGATTCCCCAGACATCACCAATCTGACCATTGTCCCTCCATCATGGGTCCTGCTAGAGCTCTAGCATCCTACACTGGGCCTTCTTCCTCCTCCCAGCCATGTGAGGGGCTTGCCTTTCCTCTCAGAGGCTCTGGTACCTGCACCAAGTCGTCCCCAAGCAAACACCCTCCTCACTCTGCCTGAGCTCTGCCAGCCTGTGCCTGATCACCCCACTGTAGGAACATGTCTCACCCTGCCTGGGTTCTGATGCCCTGCTTCATGCCACTGCCCTCTCCTTACCCCCAGCGTGGACTGTCCCTCACCCTGCTAAGACTGACTCTTGGTCTAGGCCACTGTGGTTCCAGCCTCTGCACACACCTACCCTGCTGGGTTTCACAAGTCACTTCTTGACTGAATTGTTTGGGTGGGGAGTGATATAGCACAAAGGAAATTTTAAAGTGACAACTGAAGCTGCTGTGTGGAGAGCAGCCTGTGGCATGGCTCCACTGGCTGTGAGGAGCTTGGCGTGGAGGAGGCTGCGGCAGCCAGGAAGGGTGGTAGGGCAGAGCCTGGGGTGGGAGGTACATACACATGATAAGACCCCATGGAGCCCGGCTTGCATGGCTTGGAGAGAAGGGATCAGGCATGAGGGCAGGGTTCTTGGCATCAGCAGCTGGTGTCAGGGGCCTGGTCTCCTCTGCTGGGGAGTCTGTTGAGTTTGAAGAGCTTTTAGAAAGTCTGGGTGGGGAAGTTTCAGCACTGGGGGTTAGAAATTGGGGCGAAGATTTGAGGGCTTTCTGGGAAAGCAACTTAAACCAAAGAGAGAGGGTGAGATGTCTTAGGGATAAGATAGAGCAGAAAAGGGAGGACCTAACACTGAAGTGAGATGGCACAGGCCGTGGGAAGTCTTATGGAGTGTTTTAAGTTATAATGTAACTTTGGTTGCCATAAAACTTTTTAGAACTCAGTCAACTTGTATGTCTGTTTGGACCTTTGCAAGGTTTCTCCTTTGTCTAGGAGACATTATCCACTGGACACGTGCAGTTGTTTGGCTGTTTCCCCTTACATTAAGAGGTAGATAGGGGCGCCTGGGTGGCTCAGTCAGTTAAGCATCCAACTCTTGGTTGTGGCTAAGGTCATGATCTCATGGTTTTTTGAGTTCGAGCCCCATGTCTGTGCTGACAGTACGGAGCCTGCTTGGGATTCTCGCTCTCCCTTTCTCTGCCTCTCCCCCACTCACTCTGTCTCTTTCTCTCTCTCAAAAATGAATACATTAAAAAAAATTAAAAAGAGGTAGACATCTGCCTATTAATTTGCGCTCATTGGCCTTATGCAGTCGCGTACTGGCATCATTTCCTCCCTAGTGTCCTGCTGTGCCAGAAATTTCATATTTCACCCTCTGGTTTCTCTGCTCTTAAAACCCTTCAGTAGCCCCATGTGGCCCTTGACCTGGCTGAGTCAGGAGGCTGCTAGACGGTGCCTTGCTTAGCATGGAGGGGTTTTCCTCCATCTGTACTCTGGCCTTGAGCAGAGCTGCCAGGGCTCAGGGGGCAGGGACATGCTCATTTAACTTGTCCAGGTCTTTTCTCATCAATACAAACTGCCGTCATGTCTCCATCATTTGCACCTTGCATGTTTGAAATGTGTTAAACTTAGTCTGAGAGCTTGGCGTTCATTCTGGTTAAGCTGTGCTGGAGTCCATGTCAGTCTGGACATTGGCTTCAGTGTTGTGTCTTTGTCAGATGTGGGGAGCCCTGAACCCTTCTCTGGGTTCAGCTGGGTTGTCTGGAGTAGTGCCTGCATTGGGTCTAGCGGGTACCATGCAGAGGGCTGTTAGAAAGCTGTAATCCTTGTGCTGGGCTAGTCTTGCCTCTGGGTGCACATGACAGGAGGCTCCTTGGCCTGATCTGCATGGGGGCAGAGGTGGGGGATGCCTGTGGGGTGGCAGGTCCTGTGCCAAGGGCAGGGAGCTGGTTTATTCTATGTGGCTTCCCTGTCACTGGAAGAGCTGGGTCCTTATGAGATGGCGAGTGGCTGTGGCATCTGTTAAAAGTAAAATTTAACTGAGTAAATGTCAAAGATCTTATTGGCTTTGATCAGTGACTCCTGATTCGGGCAGCATCTAGTTGAGCAGATAGGAGTTTGGAGGAACTGTACAAAATGAAAGACTTCCAGGCAGGAAGAGGTGGGAACAAGGGGGTTACACTGGGAAAACAAAAACAAAAAAAACCCAGGTTGATTATTGCCGGGCTGTTTTCCTTTAGGGGATGGAAGGGGTCTGTCAGGCACATTACCTTGCTAGTGCTGATCAGGAGATTTCTGATTGACTCATGTAAGATTCTATTTCTGGGAGAGCCCAAACTGTAAGTAAGTTAGATCTGGTTTAGTGATGTGGGACTGAGCATAAGTGATTCCATTTTGGGCCTTTGGTCTTGTTTTTAGCAAATTGGATCTGCTCACACCACTCCCTTGGTCAGAAACTAACCTCTCCTCATGCCGTTTCCTTCCCAGCTGTTTAGTCAGGAGACTGTGATGAAGTTTGTGCCACGGTACAGCCTTGTTCTAGAACTCAGCGACAGCGGGGCGTTCCGGAGAAGCTTGCACGATCCCGACGGGCAGGTGGCCTCCTACATCAGTGAAGTGCACGAGCATGATGGGCACCTATACCTGGGCTCCTTCAGGGCCCCCTTCCTCTGCAGACTCAACCTTCAGTCTGTTTAGCCAGCCTGACTGTAGCTGTGCCAGGAGTCCTCACACTGGGCACCACTCCTATTCCAGGAGGTACTATGCACACAGCCCTTTCCACCTGCACCTGCCAGTCCTTGGAAGTGGACAGTGAGACCCTGTGGATGTCTGGGCCCCTGTGGGATACCTCTCCCCTGGGTTTGACATTGCATTTAGAGGGAAGCATAATTTGCCATAGGGAGGATAAGTCCATGTTAAACTATTTTCTGTTAAAAAAAAAAAACCTTTCTAAGTACAGTGATTCTCTAGGACTTAGGAGACTTCATACACTTATAACAGGCCTCAAGGTTTGGTGGATAGAGCGTAGATGAGCTGTCTAAGGATCTTGTTTTTGCTACTGGCTGTCCAGCCAGCCTCAGTGTCTTTACTGTAAAATGGGGTAATACCTGTCTTTGGGGGAGGGGCATGGGAAGGGCAAGGAGAGCTCAGTGCAAACATGTATTGAGGCCAGTGGGCGGAGCTATGTAAGTAAAGACCTTACAGCCATATTCTAACTCTAGATGTAGAGTTGTGTGGGACTTGGGACCTTGATCCTGGGTGTTCCCTTCCATAGCTCACACCCTCCAGCCTGCCCCACTCTGAACCAGAGGCTTTTCAAGACTCCTGAGTCCCTATAACCATTTAAAGGCAAGGACCCGAGTAAATGCATAGAAGCAGCAGCTCAGGACTCCCTGGGCTCTTCTCTGTGAACAACTTACCACGTTGATGGAATGATCCAGCAGCTGGGTACTGCAGGGGGGAATTTAGGCAGGTCCTGTTTACATACCTTTGTTCCTCACCACTAGGCCCACAGATGAATAGTGCACATGCTAGTGCCATTTGCTAGAGGGTCACAAGCCTGAAGTTGCTGTATATCCTGACAGGTATGCCTGTACACTGGTCCTAATTTTGTCAGGGGAACCCATGTAATAATGATAATTAAATTGACTTTTCTGCTGATTAATCTTTTTTGATGGTGTTGCCTGGGAGTTTTTCTCTAATATAATTATGTTAACAGGGACTGGAATTTGATTCCATTGAGGGCTGATAAGAGGATCATTTTGGTCAGGACCTTGTTTAGGGACAAGCAGTCCATCTGACTGGCTCAGGGCACAGGGTAGCCCCTCCAGCCATTGCCTCCTGGAAGTGCTTTATTCTTGGGCTTGTTGATGTCATACTGTGTTCCTGTTTCCAGCCTACAAAATGGGCCTGATATCTGTTCCTTTCTGTCCTGTTTGTGAGAATCCATAGGAGATTGTCTCTCTGGAATTGTTTTAAGTAACTTAACAAAGGAAATATTTTCAATAGGTAATGACATTAAAATTCAAAGAGGATTGATAGCTGTGGTAAAATCTCAACCATTTATGTGGTGTTGCACTAGCTGGCACTAATCCCTTCATTCCCTTTCCCAACAGCGGCCACCCCCCTCCCATGTGCTGGGCTGGCCTCATTTTAGGGGAAACAGGCAGGATCTGGTGGTTGGCTCATCTGGTGTTACCTGTTCAGGGATGGCTTTATGTGCAGCAGCAGTAGCACAGGGTCAGAGATTGGCTTCAGTCCAGTTGATGCAATGCAGAATGTATTGGGTGAATGACTTAATGTTATTTATATTACTTTATAGGAAAGAAAGTTGAGTAGTGATTATTAAATACTTCTTAGTAGATAATGGTGCATCCCATACATCAGCTGTACAGGAAAAGGGAAAGCCTGATCATTCTGCCATAAAAAACAATTTAAATGTGAGGAGCATATATAAGTTGACTTCTTGATTGAGAACAGAGGGCTTTGGTTTTAGTGCTTACTTTTTAGCAGTGCAGAGAAGCTGGTAAATTGCTTTCCAGAGTTTTCAGCAAAGGAGTCTTGATTTTGACTCAGATTTTGATTTTCTGTCTCAAAGTGTCATTTGCTGTGTTTTATCTGGTAATTTGCCATGGTGAGGTACAAAATATAGCCTTGTTAGGTTTAAGTATGTGGTGTGCTTTTGTTGTAAACATGAAGCAGATTTGCACTAATGTGAATTACTAACATGCTTTTAAAATTAAATTAAGTGATTCATTCATTGTGTGCTTCTTTATTATCTATTACAAAAATTCTGTCAGGATTCACTTATTGCCTTTCATATGACAGAGGCCCTGTTTTGAGATTTTTATCATCAACATGCATTTGCAGAGTGGTCTGTAGTTTAGAAAGTGTTTTCACAGGGACTCCTGGGTGGCTCAGTCAGTTAAGCGTCTGACTCTTGATTTCGGCTCAGGTCATCATCTCATGGTTCCTGAGTTGGAGTTGAGCCTTGTGTTGGGTGCTGTGCTAACAGCATGGTGCCTGCTTGGGATTCTCTCTCTCTCCCTCTCTCTCTGTCCCTCCCCCAATGAGTGCTTTCTCTCTCTGAAAGTGTTGAGTTAATTTATTTTTTAAATAAATTAAAAAAAAAGGGGTTTTCACATACACTGACCTTTTACTGATGGAAAGAGATGTGGCCTCATTTTATAGGGGAATGGAAGCTGGGGGGAGTGATTTTCCCAAAGTCACTGGGAACACAGGGCCAGTACACTGCTGGGCCAGAAACCGTGCTCTGACTATAAAATGTGCCGGGGAAGCTGGGAGATGAGGCAGGGTGGTGTTCCCAGGACCTGGCCTTTTGGTGGTCACTGCCCAGCCCAGGGGTTGGACCTTGGCTGCACATCAGAGTCCTCTGGGGTTCCTGGCCTTCTAGAGTGGCCTGGCATCATCATAGTTTCAAGCTTCACAGGTGGCCCCCATGGCAGTTGGGGAGGCACCCGTCATGGCTGGGGCCTGTCTGCACCCCTGGAGAAGGGACAGTAGAGCTGAATCCCTTAGAGTCTGTGTATAGTTAGTGAGGAGGCATGGCTGGGGAAAGCGCTAGAACACTCAGGGCAAGACTGTTAGAATTTTGACTGGTTTTGCTCAGTTTCAAGACCTTGAGCAATTAGTATTTCTTCTCTTCAGTCCTATTTCTGGTATGTCTTAGAATCCCAGGTACTTAACTTTACATTTCTCAGTGACAATAACATTAGATGGTATCACAGCTTCCCTCTGTATCAGTCATTCTCTCCTAGTCAGAGTAAAGCTCTAAGTTGAAAACAGCAGGTAAAATTGGGTAGGCAAGACGAGACTTCAGGGCATCACTGGCTGACATCTGCTCCCTGCAGTAAGTTACACCATCTCTGTGTGGGTGTTTAGTTTCATCTGTTTGAATCCTACCAAATGGCTCTCTGGCATCCCTTCCCAGGTCAGTCTGGAGAGAAATCTTTGATAGGGCCAAAGTGCATTGATGGAACAAACAGTGTGCCCTCAGGGCCTGCTCAGGGGTGGCCAGAACAAAAAACGTCTGCGAGAGTATGATTGGTAGATATGTCTCTATGGAGGACACAGGTATTCCAGCTCTTGTCTTCCAAAAATCAGAATAGCCTCACACTGGCTCACTGGCCCAGCCTCTTCTGTTGTGACCATGGCTGGTGTAAGAGTTATTTAAAGCATTGTTTTCTATGAGGTGTAGTACATAAAGCAGATTGGAAATAATAAAACAGCAGATGTCCCATTTCCACCTGGAGTTTGGTCCCTGAGGCTCCCCAAGTAGAGAAGGTTTGCAGACGCCTGAGGTTGGGGGCCCACGGCCAACTGGCATCTTCGGTAGCTGGTTTGCCTTAGTTCTAAGACTTCTCTTTACTTTATAAGAGATTTTATTTAAAAAAAAAAATTAATGTTTATTCATTTTTGAGAGAGACAGAGTGCAAGCAGGGGAGGGGCAGAAAGAGAGGGATACACAGAATCTGAAGCAGGCTTCAGGCTCTGAGTTGTCAGCACAGAGCCCAATGCCGGGTTCGAACCCAATAACCGTGAGATCATGACCTGAGCCAAAGTCAGACTGACTCTTAACCTACTGAGCCACCCAGGCATCCCTGTAGGACAAGATTTCAAATGATGTTTTGAAAATTGTGGGGATAGGTTAGTGTTGAAACCTGAGAGTTTTGAGATTAAACTGTGAGGCTTCCTTCTCTGTTCCCAGAGGGAAGGTCAGCCCTACCTCTTGGCTAAGCAGGGGGAGTTCAAATGCAGCTCAGCTTGGAGCAGTGGTACTGTGAGGCTGCTCTACCCCAGACATGTATGCATTCTCGTCTTTGACCTTGAGGCCAGGTGATACCACGTTGGCCAGTGGGACTGGAGGGTTAGTAATAATTTTCAGGAGAGGCCTGGCCTTCTGTGCTCTGATCCGTATTTAAATGTAAATGAGGACTGACTGGGAGCTAGCAGGGGGTCATCCCTTCATTTGCTGTGTCTTCTTGTCCCCTTGTCTGTGTCCAAGGTGGTGTTCCTGCCACCTTGTTAATGTATGTATGGGATCAACAGGGCCGGGTGAACTCATTTATCTTTATGAAAGGATGGCCTTCAGAATCATCGAATAAATTAAATGTCTTGTGGCATAGTTGCCATTACTGTCCCTGAATTAAATGACCAGAAGGCGGCGAGCCAGCAAAAATGAATGAGGATTTGGATTATTAAAGTAGTTCTGTCCTCACTGAAGGAAGCCAAAGGATAATTCATTATGATGTTCACACTGATCGAGTTTATAACTGTGTACTAAGTTGTCATACATATTTAATGTAGATTTTCTGTTTCCTATGAATTATCAAGTTGTATTTTTTTTAAAGGCAACAGTGTACTTTGCCTATAGTTTGAAGAGACCTGGAGAGGAAGAAGTCCAACATGAGGGGCTCTGCATTTGAACCCAGGGTTACACAAGGTGGCTGGGGGGGCTGTCTTCTCTGAGTGAAGCCTCTGTCTACAAGCTCCTGGGTGTCTCTGTGGCCCAGCCTTGCACTTTCTAATGCCAGCTCAATCCCTGTCTTTTACGAGGACCCTAGTGCCTCCCACCTCACAGTGGTCCCCTCCTTCTCCCAACTCCTCAACACAACACCTCCATCCCTAACCTCGACTCCCTTCTTTTGAGGTGCTGTGGGCAGTGGTCCCAGCACTCTGCCTCACCCCACCTGCCCAGGTGCTGCTGTGTGCATGCTGAGCCTCAGAGGCAGTGGAGAGAACTTGGGTGTATGGCTCCCTGTCAGAAGAATACCCAGCTGGAGGGTAAGTGCCCTCCAAAGTCGGGTGCTTTCTGTCCTGCCAGTTCATGATGTAGATATATGCTGGCCTGTTTTGGCTGCTTTGGTCTTCAGTATATTTTAGCTAGCAGTGAGTGGCTGGAAAAGCCTCCAAGGGGCTTTATGGAAGTCACTTATACTCATTAGACCACTAAGAGGGGCACCCCTCACAACACCTCACTTTCCTAACTGTCCCTTTAAAGATGCTTTGAGATGGTCAGTTCTTTATTCCTATTTATTCATGACTTTATTCATCCATGAAAGGCCAAAGATGCTTAATAGCAGACTTGGGTCCTCTGCCCAGTGCTGTAACAGTTATTCAGTCAGAAGGATGGATCTCTGGGCTTTTCATTGGTGAGCGTGGGACCACAGGGTAATTGGGCTTGCTCAGGGATCCAGAACCTGAAAAATTCCCACCAGAGGACTCGCTCCTGTGTGTCCAGACCCCAAATCTGTCTGGGACACAGCATTAGTAAAATGAAGTTTAGAAAAAAATGTGAAATAATCTAGCCAGGGGTAGTATCTTTTTCTTCCACTCCGGCTACTTTGCAGTGAACCTGTGAGCACTTCTGCTCACTGCTGAGCTCCTATAGAAGGTCCAAGGGTCCGTGACAGCCAGGACAGGGCTGTGACTGAGCACAGTAAACAGCACAGGTGCAGTCTTGCTGTGAGGTGGAAGTCACTGACAGTGGAGGACGGGCACCTCGAACCTCTGGAGCCAGGGGATGACCCAAACTTCAGAGTAGCAACTGAAAGTCTGAAACAAAGAAGAATCCTCCTGAGAATCTTCCTGGGGCAGAGGCCGCCCTCCCGACATGCTCCACAGAGGTTAAGTTCTGGTGCTGCTGCCTGTGGGCTATGCATGTGCACACATACCTGTGTGTGTGTGCATTTTCCTTATTAAGCTCTCCCCCTGCCCCAAGTTGTTTTGAAGAATTTCACATCTACAAAGAAGTTGAAAGAGTGATTCAAGAATATATACTTCTTTCATTTGCAAATTGAATTTTGCCACATTTGCTCTCTCCCTGCATGTATATGTGTGTCTATAATTTCTGAACTGTTTGAAAACTCTTTTTGCTGTAACTACCCCTGTCCCCAAGTTCGTGGTGTTTATTTCCTGGAGGTATGTCCCTCCGGGAGGAGGAAGTGTGGGGTGGGCAGGTTGAGGTGCTCTCTTGGGAGTCTCATCTGTGTGTTCTCCTGGGTCTGTGAGTGAGATTTGGAACTTTGCAGGCAGAGAGGTGATGAAGGGGGTGTTTCCCAAAGTCCTGGGGAGTGGGTAGGGGCTGGGACAGCAGTGAGTGCGTGTAACGAGGTGAGACCCCTTTGATTACCCGTTGTAAGGTGTGGTTGGTCTGGAAGTCACAGTTGTCTAGACTAGGGTGCTGGGTCTTCTTGCAAGAAGTTCTGCCAATCTCCATGTCCAGCATGTACTTCAGACCCTTCACAATCTAAGGGGGAAACAGGCCACATCTGTGTTACTTGGCCACACCAGCAGGAGGCATGGAGACAGGGAGGAGAGAAGCCTGGACGTGACCCCTGGAAAGGGGCTGAGGGTGTGCAGGCCTATCTGGGACTCACCAGAGAGCTCTGGGAGGGACACTGCCGCCTGGACCCCAGAACCCTCCCTTCTTACCCATTCATGTTGGTCCTGCTCATGGCACCAGTTCTTGGTCCCCAGGTGAGACTGCGGCTCTGTGTCCAAGACATTTCCTTCCTGCCCAGAACTCTCCATCAGCAGGGATGGGCCCTGTGCCCGTGAAGGCGAAGTGATGCCCCCTCCACGCCCAACACTCACCTGCAGCCTGTGCTGACCTGCTGGTTAGTCCCTGCCCTGCATGCCAGCAGTGGTTAATTTTTTCCCAGTTTCAAAATAAATCTCCACTTGCATGTGGCAGCAACCTGGATCATCTCCTTGTTTGTGGTCTCTCAATAAAGCCTCAGCCCCACTAAGAACCAGGTGAAATAAAGTCCCCAATGTCACCAAGGGATAACCTCCCAACCACCAGCTCCTGTAGGCCCTCGAGCACCAGCAGGAGCACCACGAGCTTATGGTGTTCCCGCAGGAGGTGAGAGCCAGGCTTGAGAAGATCCCACAGCCCCTTGAGGGGAGTCCCTGCAGAGCTAACACTTTGGCTATTTCCATGGGACAGCTTTTCAAAGCCCACTGTACACCAGACTGCCTTTCTACAACACACTTTCTGATCATAAAAATATGCTGCTCTTTAACAAGTTTGCAGTTTTGGGGCACCTGGGTGGCTCAGTCAGTTGAGCATCCAACTTGGGTTCAGGTCACGATCTCATGGTTTGTGAATTAAAGCCCCACATCAAGCACTCTGCTGTCAGCCTGGAGCCTGCTTGGTATTCTCTGTCCCTCTGTCTCTCTGCCCCTACCCCACTTATGCTTTCTCTCAAAAATAAAGAAGTTTGCAATTTTCAAAACGTATAAAGATGATAAGAATTTCCAATAATCTTGTCACACAGGGGTACCATTATTAGTATGTGTAAAAACTGTTAGAGTAGGACCACCTCACCACCTTTCCTTGGGGTTTGTGTGTGGGTAAGGGGCAGTGGTTTGGGCAAAGCTCTGTGAGTGAAAGAACATGGCCCAAATGGAGAATGGCAAGATGTCCTATGGGGCTGCTGCGGGGGCGAGACAGGGCAGGGGCTCTGATGGGTGGTGCAAGTGTGTGCACTCTGCAGGAGCAATGCTTTCCTCGCTTTGGTTCCTGTGGGGTGGCTTTCCACTTCTTCCCACTACCACCACCCCCCACTCCCACCCAGCAGCCTTCAGCACGCCCAGTGCCAGTTGCCCCGTTCCACCCCTGCCCTCCTTGGTTTAGCTCCAATGTGCTGTGGGCCACAACCTGATGGCTCCACCCAGAAGCATGCTTTCGTAAGAGGTGGCTCAGGGCCTTTTGGCTGTGCCCTGGGTGACTCTGGCTTTGGCTGCTCATGGGCTGTTTGTGTGGCTGCTGCTCTCAGCCTCCTGGCCTGCCTGGGTCTGTGTTCTTGATGGATGGGTACTAGGTGGGCCAGCCCCTGGTAAGACAGGAGTCACTGCAGCCTGGCCTCTTAGGGATGTCCTTAATGGGCTGTTGGTGAGACCCAGACCCTCACCTGGACCAGGGCTCTGCTGATGTGGGACTCCTTGAACAAGAAGATGTCATTTGTACAGTTGTTGAACCTTTCAACGCTGTGTCTGGCCGCTTTGAGGACTGCTGAGTCATTGGGGTTTATTGTTTTAGGAAATCCTGGTTTCACATCTGAGTTAAGGGTCTGGGCACAAAAATCTGAAAGAGAGAAGCACAGAACTAGACAAGAACATTACTGTTAGCAGGGTCCTCAGGCCAGTGTTGCACCTCATACCTTGGTTCTCCTGTCTGCTCCCAGTGTGGCCTCCAGCCATCTACCTACCCCCTCAACCAGCCACCCCACACCCCACAGGGCATTTATCATGCGTCCCCATGGTTGTCCCTACTCAGAGCTGAGGACCAGGAGCAGTGAGTGGTCTGGTGATGAATAAAATATAGTCCTGTCTCTCTGTGCCTGCCCATACAGCCTCCTTCAGAACCCAGGTTCCTAATGCATTAAAGAAAACCGAAACATGTCTCCAGGTGGCAGAGCCTTTGGGCAGGATGCAGCCCCAGGGGTTAGAAGAATCACCCCAGTTGGCCTTTGAGGCCACCACCATCTGGCCCCAGCTCCTCAGCTTGTCCCCAAGAAGTGGACCATGGGGAAGTGCCCAAAGGCCTGTCCTACTTTCTCACTTGTGGTTACACTCCTGTACCCTGCCTCAGTGACTCTTGTCAGAATCTGCCCAGCTTCCAGGCTCTGGGTTGGCCTCCCCAGGGGCCCCAGCTCCCGGCAGCAGCATAGCACCCAGTACCCCTCACGTTCTGCCTCCTTCTGTGCTGTTCTGGATACAAGTCTGAGGATGGGGGTCAGGCCTGGGCGACGTTCCCACCCAGCTCCACTGCAGAGCTGGTGTATGGTGGAGGGAGGGATGGCTGGCTTGCTTTCATCCTTCCATGCTCTTCCTATTCCACAGAGGCCCATATTTGGATAAAAGATGGGATAAACAACATGAGGGGCTTCTCCCCCAGCAGCTGGGTCCCTCAGTGCTTGACAGAGCCTGGCAGAACTAGGGACCCCCACACCCCTTCCCTGCTCTCCACATCCTCTGCTTTCAGCTCCCACAGAAGCATAGCCAGGCCACACTCTGAAGAAGGACCCGACTTTATTTATTTGTCCAGCTCACTCACCGGCCCTTCTGGAGCCCTCCTCATCCCGCAGGCTCAGGGGGTGCAGAATCTATGTTCACTGGAGCTCACATTCCGTAAATAAACAGGCAAGACAAACACTAGAGAAGCAGGCAGGTGAAGCAAGGCAGGAGCTGTGCAGGGGTCTGTCCACAGGAGATGCAGGATCAGGCTGTGCCATCTGCACAAATCTGTACAGAGAGCCCGGGGGCAAGCTGTGGGCCAGGAGGGCAGAGGAGTCTGAGGGCCCAGGACCCCAGCATGGCTGAAGCAAGGAGGGCATGTAGAGAAGGGCTGAGAGCCGAGGCATGGGTGTGTGCCAATTCGGGTTACAAACTAGAAAACACGAATATATTGGGTGCCCGGGTGGCTCAGTTGGTTGAGCATCTGATTCTTGATTTTGGTTCAGGTCATGATTTCACAGTTTTGTGAGTTCAAGTCCTACATCTGGCTCTGTGCTGACAGTGTAGAGCCTGCTTTAGATTCTCTGTCCCCCTCTATCTCTGCCCCTTACCCACTCATGCTCTGTCCAAATAAATAAATAAACTTAAAAAAAAAAAAAAAGCCCCACAGGTTCTGTATCACAACAAGCCAATGGTGGCCTTTTCTGGTTGGTGGCTCATCTCATGGTGAATTTAGGTTTCTCTGTTTGTCAGTTTTTCTACAGCATTTGTCAATTTTTCTACAGTGGACAACTGGTGTATTAAAATAAAAAGTCAGGGGCACCTGGGTGGCTCAGTCAGTTAAGCATCCAACTTTGGCTCAGGTCATGATCTCATGGTTTGTGAGTTCGAGCCCCGCGTTGGGCTCTGTGCTGACAGACAGCTCAGAGCCTGGAGCCTGCTTCGGATTTTGTGTCTCCCTCCCTCTCTATCCCTCCCCGACTAGTGCTCTGTCTCTCTGTCTCTCAAAAATAAATAAATGTAAAAAATAATAATAAAAAAATTTTTTTAAATAAAAAGTCAAAAGTTTGGAGGGAAAAGTCTAAATAAACTGGTGGGAGGGAGAATGGGAAGAGGATTTTACATTCGTAAACTGCTTTACTAAGACTTTCTCCCAGAGTTCCCTGAAATATTAGCATGCCAGAGATGATCCTGAGCTGAGTGGTTTTATTTCATTAACTAAATTAAACAGATTGTGACAATCAGCTCCTCAGTAGCATGGCCACATTTCAGGTGCTCAGTAGCTATACGTGGTTGTGGCTGTGGGTACAGATAGGGACATGGTGTCCTGAGCTGCTCTGAGACTTTGCTTCCCTCTACTGTGACCTTGGGGAGCACCTGTGGTGCAGGCGGCTATGTTCAGTCGGGGGAGGCCTGAGTTTAGCACCAGGCAGAGGTGCCGAAACAGCAGGAAGTGGAGACTCAGGATGTGTGGGTAGCAGCAGCACTAACCAAGCTTCCGGGCTGAGCATATGTAAGGTGGAGAGATTAGTCCTGACCTGTCCCCAGCCCACCCCAGCCCACCCCATCCCCTCCTGAGAGACAAAGTCTGGCTCAGGTCGGAGACACTCAAGTGTATTTGGGTTGAGGAAGATAATGGTGACAAGGCATGCAGGCCTTCAGGGAGTCAAGATACTTGCTGGTTCCCTGGGTTGTCAAGAAATCTCAACTTGAGGGGAGGAAGTGGCAGTGTAAGTTCAACAGAGCTTTAATAGAAGCTCTGGGAGCTTCTAGAATGGAAGCTGCATTGGGATGTTCCACTGGGGACAAGGAGTCCCCCACCCATGGGGACTGACAGAAGGGGGCTGAGGGAAATGCCTGTTACCTTGTATGGGAGTGGGGGTAGGGGTTAGATAGAGCCAGTGGGCTGGCTGGGCCTAGGAAGTGCTGAGCAGGATGGTGCCTTGTGTGCTGTGCCCCTGCTATGGCACAAGACCCCCTTGTGCACATAGTGCCTTGTATGCTGTACACCTCCTTGTGTACATGAGACCCCTGCCAAGTGTGAGAACCAGGACAGGTGGGATGGGAGGTGGGCACTGGCTGGTTGCTCTCTCCTCCCCTGTGTGAGTAGTACAATGGAAGGAGGACTGGCATGGGAAGGTACAGGTCTGTGTGTTCTGTGGCCCTGGGCTTCCTGCTGTCTGGGGAGGGCCAGCACTGCTTGACCAAGCAGGGCCCTGCCTGGCAGATGGATCTTCCCCAGCTGGTTCCTTGGGCCAAAGGCGAAACATCAAGACTAAGCTCATGATACCTCTGCAAGGCTCCCAAAGCTTTAGCAGCCCGAAGGACCTGGCCCTCTGTCCCCTGTGAAAACAGCATACTGCTGGTGCCCTTACCAACACAGGGTTATGGCCATCTGCTGGCCTCAGTTTCCCTCACAGCTTTGTCCCTTACAACACTGGGATTCTCTTGCAGGAATCCAGTACTCGCAGGACAGTCTTTGGTTAAAGTCTCTGAAGATGGAAACAAGGAAAACTACTTGTGATCCTTGAGCACCAGCAGCTCGGCTGGTTGGGCTGGGTCAGGCCCTGGAACCTGCATTTCCCCAGCTTCCCACGTGGTTGTGACTCAGGTGGTGTTACTGGGGGGGCCTCCTGGCCCCTGCACACAAACATGCTAACGTGAGGAGGGAGGGGCTGGGCCCAGGGCCTGCTCCTCTAGCACCTGTGCCTGTTGACCACAGGAAGTGTAGCATGATCTTTAGTTTAAACAAAAAACCATTTTGATAGCTTCATTTCTGCTCATCAATGTAGTCTAGATGGCAGAGAAAGAATGAAACCACGTTGGTACAAGGATTGAAGCTCTAATGTTATTCCTGCTCTCAGAGATTAGAGGACCACCCCCCCCCCCCTTGCTATGGATCAATATGACTTCTATTTTTTGCTTTGTATAAATTACATTTATTGCTTTTTCGGATTATAAGCTTATGTATTTTTTGGTGGGACATTCAAAAAATACAGAAGAATATAAGAACAAAATTAGAAGTCACTCATGATCTCAAAGGTAACCACTGCTAATGTTTTTTTAAATAAAACGTATTAAATTTAATTTTCCTTGAATTTAACAGGATTAAAAAATGAAGTGAAAATAGGTGCGGCCTAACCTTAGATAAGTGTCCTGTTCAAACATGTGATGTTGGTTCCTGAGCAATTTCAGTAATGTTACAAAAAGTTTAGGGAAAACACTGAAGTTGGTTTATTTTTATTTAACCACATTTCCTAAAATGTAGGCTTCAAGTCAGTAAAACTTCATCAGCACAGTTGTCTGAACGGTTTTTAATTAAAAAAAAAAAGTTGAAAAGTCAAATCTATTTTTAGGATCCTTCAAGAGAAATCAACAGGGAAAGGCTTTTCATGGAGAATCAATGTCCCAAAGAGGCAGTGGTCCTTCAGAGAAGAACAGGAGCCACCACGTGGGTTCTGAGCAAGAGATGACAGGGCAGGCTGGGTGGCCTGGGCCAGGGGTGAGCCCCTCCCACACGAAGGGGGCCCTGGGCTGTCGTCAGGGATGGGGCATCTGGGTGTGTGCTGTGCAGCTGAAGTCTGGGGAGCAGGAGAGCCAAAACTGTTCTTTTCTTGTCAGAACCAAGGGCAGCATGTGTCCCCATTCCACCCAGGAGAGACTAAGGCCCCAGAGGAGTGCAGAGTGGGTTTAAATCAGCTTCAAATAATTATAAAGACCAAACATTTTTTTTTTTTTCTCATCCAAGAAGTATTTCTTGTAGGTGCTACACTACAGGTAACGCCAAATGACTCAGAGCCTGGGGAGCCCACAGTCCTGGAGGGGAGGTTGGAAGGGGAGGTGCGCAGGCCGGGAGGCTCCCAGGAAGCTGACACTGGGCAAGAAGAGAGCCCTGGGGGGAGGGGGTGGAGGCTGGCAGATGGGAGGCCACTGAAAAAACTGTGGAGGTGACCCAGGTGAAGAGGACAAGGCTGTGCTAAGACAGGACTGACAGGGCAGCTGGAGGCTGGGGGGCGGGGGCAGCAAGCAAAGGTTGATCCAGGATTCAGACCGGGGGCATGGTGATGGCCTGGGTGACAATAGAAAGAGCAATGGGCAGAGGAGCAGTTTTGTGAGGAGAAATGAGAAATTCTGCATGGAGCTGCACTGTGCTGCCCCTGCCCAGGCAGGTGGGCCTTCCCTAGGGAGTGCAGTCCCAGATTCTGCATCACAGCCTGAATGGTTCTGATGCCAGCTGGGGAGTGAGTGGGGGGCACGCCCAGAAGGGCACAAAGCCTGGGGGAACAGCAAAGATGAAGGTGGGCAGATGTCCCTTGTGGGGCCTGGCCAGGGTGGACAAGTATGAAAGGAGGGCATGCAGGCTCTGCCAGAGCAGCCCCGGGAGCAGGATGCCCAGGGACCCTTCCTGCTCTCAGGAGAGGAATAACTGTAGCTGATCTTGAAGAAAATGACTCAAGAGACTAGGCAAGACACCAGGGCACAGGGGGACCTGGGGGCAGATGAGGGAGACAGCAGGCTGTGCTGGGCTGAGTGGGGGACTGAGGTCTGCCCCCAGCATGCACAGTTGTTACAGCACCCGGGACTGAGCACTCGGGGTGCAGATGCAAGATGCTAAAGTTAGAGGGCTGCTTATCTGAGGCTGCTGTAGCCTCCTTCCAGGGGCCGTGCACTCAGCAGGCCCAGGACAGTGGGCACTGCAGCAGAACCTGTGGGTAGGAATCAGCTAGGGGGCAGCCGGGGATCCCACAGTCTCCACAGCTGCTTGGGGCCTGTCCCAGGGGATCTCCCCGTGTCGTCTTCCATAAACCACCCCTCCTCATTGTTCAACACCCAGAGGAGTCTAAAAGTCTCCTCTCCCTCTGATCAGAATGGGAGGCAGAGCTTCAAGGAAATGTTTTGCTATTCCTTGCTTAAAAATGTAACTTTCCATATAAATCCCAAATGATTCCTACTCCCAACATCCTGTCCTGTTCTCCATCTGTCTCCACACCCTTTCCTTCAGAGGTATGACACTGACCCCTGTTTGTGTGCCAGGCTCTGCAGGCCACCCCAAGGTGCTCTCCGAGCACCTCCTCTCTAAGGGGAGTACTGCACGTACAGGCCCCAGAACACCTAAGAATTTAAATGAAATCCACAATTGGACAGATGATGCCAGAGCTTGGGGACACTGCCAGGATGTTACCTGCTGCAACAGTTGACTGTTCCTACACAGAGTAAAGAGGAGTAATCTGCCTTGGAATTACCACCAAATTTACAAGCAATGTCTGTAAGAGACATGGGGCAAAGACTTCCTCACCAAGAACAGCTGGTAAAATAATCCAGTAGCAAATGCTTTTGGTAGATGTTCCTTAATTTACTTTTCTGAAAAACTAAGATGTGTTGGACACATGTCCTGTAGGAAGGCAGTAGAACCCAGGATGCTGGCCATGTGTCCAAGTACTGAAGCTGTTTGGAAGCCTAGACCCTTTGGAGAGAGCTGTGGTCCCCTCCGGTCTGCCCTGCCCCACCCTGATTGCTACTTTGGGGGTCCCAGTTATGAGGGGGGGGCTAGTTCCTGCAAGTGGAAGGAAAAGGGGGTGCTCTGGGGAGGCTGGGGTTCCCCATCACCTTTCTCTTTCAGGAGTGTTCTACTGGAGGTGGAGGGAACCCCAGCTTGTGAAACTATCCCTGAGAAGGGAACCAGGGTGCCCAAGAGCCAAATGCTGACAGTCCCTGCAGATGCCTCTTCCCCTGTCACCTGGGGTGGTTTCCTCTGTGCAGCTGCTTGGACACATCCACGCTGGGCTTTCCCCAACAGCATCTCTGAGCCCTTGTTGTGGGTCAGGTGTTGAGACCCCTGGGGAGGAGGCCCTATAGGTTCCTGCTCCTAGAGCTTACAGTCTGGAAGGCTATGCTTAAGAACTTGGGTGGTGGGTGGTGAATGTTAGGCTCATGGGTACTGGGGTCCACTGGGGTAGGGTACTGCCCCTACCTGGAGATGTCACCCTGAGCCCCATATCCGTGTGCTCTTCTTGTAAGACACAAAAATTCAGTAAGTCTGGGTCATTGCCATGAATTCCATGGGGCTGCACCCACCCAGCTGTGTTCAGGGGGCTCTCAGTTAAGGATAGGCCCATCCTTTTGAGGCTACATATGGTAAGTCCCTGATTTAACCCACTGACGCATGCTCAGAATTTGAATCCCAGCTATGCCTCTCAGGCTGTGAAGCCTTGGGCAAGTTGCCTACCCCTTTCTGAGCCTCTGTATCCTTCTCTGTAAAATAGGGATGTTAATGGCACTGGCCTCACAGAGCAGTGATGAGAAGACAGGAGCCAGTACACATGAAGCTTTATGGACAAATGACATGCAATAGTGTAATGATTATCAAATATCAAATATGCAATATGGCTACAGCAGGGGTCTCTGAGGGTAAACAGGTGACCCCCATGGGCCCAGATGCAGCCTATAGCAGTTCTCAGGGCCCCTTCCCAGGATGCAGGGGAATGTGAACCTTGCTGCTGGTGGTCTCTGGGTGTGGCAGATGTACCTAGCCCTTGCTACTGGTAACAAGAACTCATGTCATCTTACAGGTGGAAGGAGTGGTGGCTGCTGGTCTCTGGGGCCTCTGCTCTGGCAGCCCTGTAAATGGGAAGATGGGCCATTGCAAGTTTGGCTAGGGGCAGGGGAGGGAGGCAGAGTATGACATGGCAGCCCAGTGGAGCCTCCCAGAGAGATAACAGATGGGCTAAGGACAATGATGCAGCAATTTCCCAAGTCCTGAAGGGATCAGAGAGGGAAGCTGCCATGGGGCTCTGCATTTCTGTCAGTGCAGTTTAGTGTCTGTGTGTGGGGAAGTCATATACCCAAATGGCACCATCATCAGGGGCCCTGTCATACTCTACTCCCCCATGGGAAGGCTCTGGAATCTGTTCTCAGAGGAGGGAAGGGAAAGGCTGTCAGCCATGGAGGCAGAGTTGGGGCTGGGCTGAGTTCCTGTCTCTGTCCATCCACCAGACAGAGGGGCCTCCAAGCCCCTCTTTCTGAGGTTCTTGCTAGGCCTTCATCTGTCAAATGAAGGAAGCACCAGAAGGGATTACATCAGAGGGGTGGGGGTGGGGGAAGCTATCAGCATGGCAGAGACATGGCAGAGACTCAGAGCAGGGATGTGGGTGGGTGGCTCCCAAGCACCCCAGACCCAGTGAGAGTGCTTTCCATGGGCCCCCACAGTCAGGACTCTCCAAGGTGATGCAGTTATTTACCCATCTCATGGATGGTGACACTGAGGCTTAGGGAGGCTAGGCTGCAGGTTCCACAGCTAGTAGGTTTGGGGAGTCTATGGTGCCCCAAGGCTCTCTGCTTGTGAGTGTGGGCTCTGGACTTTCCAGATGCTGCTCAGTGACAGAGAGTAGGTCTCACAGCAGAGGGCTGCTGCTGTGGTAGAGCCCATCTCCCCTACCTCCCAAGGGGACAGGCGGCTCTGGTGTGGGCATGGATTGGAGAGGGTTTGGTCCAGCAGTAAGCAGCAGCAGAGGGAGCACCTGCCAGCAAGAGGCCACTAGTAGTTGGCCAGTGCCACCTGTCTCTGGATTTCCCACTCAATCCTGTTCCTGTCCCTGCTTTGTTCAGTGAGGAAACAGAGGCAAGCAGAGGAACGTGGCAAAACAATTGACAATGAGTGTGAATAATGAAATCCCAGTATAGTTAAGACGGCAGGCTCCACATCTCTCCAGCAGACCCTTCACTAAGGTTTTGAGAAGGAATGTGCTGAACATCCAGTTTCTTCCCCTGATGTCCCCTCCTGGGATGGGCACTAAGTAGGGGGCACAGGAAGACAGTGGCATCCCGGGGAGAAGGGGGGTCTCCTAACCATGAGAGCTAAGAAGGAGGGTTGGGGAGAGAGAGGAAGCAGGGTGTCCTGTCCCTGATGTCCCCAAATGCAGCACCCACCTGAGACAATCCAGAGGTCAGAGGCAGTGTCACCATGAGGGCATGTGAGGCCTCCACCATATAAGTTAAAGGAGGTGGAGTGGGGGCCCTTTAAGTCCCCACCAGTGACCCTGGCCTATGATTCCAGTGATGGGAGGGCATCGCCTGCTTCTCCGTGCTCCAGTGAGGACAGGTGCTCACTGGCTGTGTAGCTTGGGCAAGTCACCCAGTCTCCTGCCTCAGCTGCCAGGAGCACAGCAGCGACTCCCTCCCTCCCCTTCTCCCCCAGCGCTGGACCGGCAGGAAGTATTTGATATTCAGTCTCCCGGGAGCCAAGTCGAAGGACAGCAGCAGGAACTAACCATTGGACATTCCGGGGCTAGGTCCCCGTGGAGGAGCCACAGGAAAGCTTCCCTCGGGCAGACGGTTCTCAGGCCCCCGGTCTCTGGAGGGGCAGAAAACAAAGGACGCTTCCCTGCCCGCCCCCTCCCCCCGCCCGCCCCAGGCAGTTCCCTGGGGCTCAGCAACATGACTTGGGCAACCTGGCTGGAAGCTCATGGCGCACCCAGCCGCCGTCGGGCAATTTCGGGACCTCGCCACGGGGACGACCAGAGCCCTGGAGCCCTAACACGAAGTGGCCCAGGGGAGACCCTGTCCTTACCTCGCGAAGGGCGCCCGGTGGTGCTCAAGACCAGGCAGCAGAAGGCGAGCAGCTCCCGGGCTCGCCGCATGGCTGCCTGTGTGGAGAGCGGTGCGCACTGGGGGAGTCGGTGCCCAGTGCTAGAGAGCAGGGGGAGCCCCGCCCTGCAAACCGCCCCCAGGCCGGGTGGGGGGGGGGGGCTGCCTGCCTCCGGCTGGGGCGGCGCGGGGCGGTGATGGTTTCTTGCTGAATCATTTTGACTAGAAGCTCCTCACCTCCACATCTTTGGGCTACCAAGTCAACCGCTTCCTTTACAAAAGTTTCCAAACCGATTATTTGCAAGGGGAGGAGGAAGAGAAATGAGAAGCTGTGAACAAAACCTTCGTGATTTTTCTACCTTCAGAACACACATGGAAGAGAACGCATTAAAAAGATAACGGGGGCGCCTGGGTGGCTGCGTTGGTTAAGCCGCGGACCCTGTTTGGCTCAGGTCATATCTCACGGTTCCTGAGTTGGAGCCCCAAGGCTCTGTACTGACAGTGCGGAGCCAGTTTGAGATTCTCTCTCTCTCCCTCTCTCTCTCTGCCCCTCCCCCAGTTGTGTTCTCTCTCTCTCTCTCTCTCTCTCTCTCTCTCTCTCTCAAATAAACTAAAAAAATAATAACAGGGATTTTCAGAAGCAGAATGATCTGAGTTTCCTTTTCAAAAGAAGACACTTCTTAGGCCCAAGATTCCAGCGTTCTGAGTGGCCCCTTGCAGGAGACCACCCTCCTGTTGGTGTCAGTGGGCATCTCCTCCTAGGAAGTGGGCAGGAAAATGGGGTGCAGACTGCAGTTTCAGAGAATGAACATCACCAGGAAACATGCTCCCTTTGGGTTATTACTGCACCTGGAAATGAGCAGACAGCAGTGTTTGCTGGTTAAGTGTATGATTACTTCCCAACTTTGGCTCCACACTGGCAAAGAAGAAGGAAGAACAGAATCTGACCCAAGAGGTTTCCCTTTACATTCCCAGCCCAGCAGTTAGAGTGGGAGTTTTGCAGCCACACAGCCTGAATTTGTTTGAATTCAGCTCTGCCTCTTAACAGCTGGGGACCTTAGGTGAGGAACAGCCTCTCTGTGCCTCAGTTTCCCCCTGATGGTTGTGGTGAGGGTTTGGGGACTTCCTCAGTATAAATGCTCAGGGCTGGGCTAGAGCACATTGTATGGTCTTAGCTTTGGGGTGGTTCGTACAACCCCCCAGACTTTAGGACTGCCCTACAAGGAGGAAGAAGATGCCTGAGCCTTCCTCAGATGGCTCCTGCTGGGTCATACTGACTTTCAAGTAGGAGATCAGACAAGCCGTATCAACTCTTGGGGCCTCCTGGGTCCCTGGCTACCCAGATTTATCAGGAGGACTGTTATTAGCAAAGCTCATTTGGCACAGAGTGTAGATGGTAGATGGTGGCATTCAATAAGGGCCCCCGCTTTCTGCTGGGTCTGCTGTGTCAGTCGTGGACACTCACCCTCTGGCTGTCAGTGGCCACGACACAAGGGCTCCAAGGTGGTGTCTCCTTGCCAGGCTCTGTGCCCTGATCATGTGTGCCAGGTTTGGTATTCATCCTCAGCAGGGGGCTGGGCTGCAGGAGAGGTGGGTGTCATGGCATTGGTGTCTGTGCCCATGGACACAATTGGCAGCCTCAAGGCAATTCAAACACATTGAATTTTACTGCAGAGGGTGCATCTTGGCACAGACGGTGTGAACTTCCGGGCAGCCCTGCTCTCAGGGTGCTTTTGGCTTGTTTCCTCCACTGTCCCTCCCTTTGCAAGTTTGCAAGAAAAATCCAATGGCATGGCTCTAGTTATTGGATTCATTACCTATTACTGCATAGCAAACAACTACAAACTTAGCAGATTGAAACACATGTTTATTGTCTCAGTAATTGCGGGTCAGGATCTGGCACAGCTTAGCTGGGTTCTCTGCTTCAGGGCTTCACCAGGCTACAATTCAGGTGTTGACTGGGACTGAGTCCCATTTAAGGGCGCAACTGGAGAAGGATCCCCTTTCAAGCTCATGTGCTTGTTGGCCATCCTCAGTTCCTAGCCACGTGGGCCTTCCCAACATGGCCACTGGCTTCCTTAAAGCCAGCAAGGGAGGGAGAATGTCCTAAAAAATGACTTCAGGCTCTCTGAGCCTTGAGAGTCTCATGTGCACAAAGGGCACAAGCTGGGCTTTTTGTGGTTTGTGAGGGTCCAATCTTAGCAAGTGTGAAGGCAGCCCCCCAAGGCCTGTTGACTCATCTGGAGACAAATGGCAATGAAACATGCACCTCACAGAATCCATGGGAGGGTAAACGGGACAATGTGTGTTGGGCACTTGCAAGGTTGTAAAAGCTTCATCCGTTGAAAAACATGGTAAAGGTTTGTTTGTCCATAGCTTCCAGACCAGTGGCCTTCTCCCTAGTCTCTGGGAGGTCAGCTGATCTGGAGCTATGGAGGGCAGGGGTGCCAGGTGGAGACAGAAAAGGTCTGAGGCTACCTAGGGTTGGTGTGTTGACTGGATGGAAATAATCAGAAGAGCTGATGTTTGTTGATCACCTCCTGGATGCACAATAGCAAATTGGCTCAGTTAATTGTTATCATAACTCTTTAAGATGGGTATCAGTGTTCCCACTTTGCAAATGAGAAAACTGAGCTTCAGGGAGGGAAGTCACTTGCCTAGGGTCACACAGCTTGCTTATTCTAGGGCTGGGCTTGATCCTAGCTCTGAAGCTCAGCCTGAGGTCTGGACTGTGAAGATCAATAAAGGAAACCTCACTAAAGTGGGGTGGAGAGGCTAGAAGGGGGAGCCCTACCACTAAACACCAATTACAGGAAGAGTTGTCAATTACAGACCCCAACAGAAGAGTCCCCAACAGGAAAAAATCATCAATCGCAGATCCTAATAGGGAAAAGATGTACATTGCATCTCCTGCAAGAAATCTACTACTTCTGCAACTCTGCTAATGAGAAACCGTCATCACCCTGAATTCTTGCTTCTATCCAATACACATTGGTTTCAAATAACCACTTCCAATTTCCTCCTTCTTCTCCATTAAATAATGTTCCTCTGCTTTGCTGGACTTGCCTATGGTTTTGCAGGAGTGTGCCTGTCCCAAGTTGCAGTTCTCTGCTATTCCTGGATAAACCCATTTTTGCTGTTAAAATAAGTGACTGTTTTATTTTTAAGCTTAGCAGGACTTTCCACAATGCTCTTTCCAGCAGAGGAGGCTGCTTGCAGATTCACCTGCTCAGCAACACAGCGATATTACACTGAGTTCTGGGAATGTTCTGGAGTCCTGGCATCCTAGAAGACAGTTGAAGGCCACAGCCTTGTCCAGAAGGGAAGAGCCTGGCAGGCCCCTTTGGGATACTTTCAAGATCTGACATTTGATGTTCCTTTGCACATCTGTTGTTTCTATAGAGGAGAGAATGAGTGTAGGGTCAGAAGACCAGTTTGGGTTGATTCTGGGCTTGGAGTTTTGTGCTCTGTGACCTGAGCATGTGCATTTAATCTCAGGAAAGGTGACCTTCTGTTCTTGTACCCAACATCCTCTGTCAGTCCATGGCCCTCACTGCAGGGGCTGGGAGTCTGGGAGGCCCAGTCTCATGGAGGAGAGGCTGAAGGTGAGGGGGATGCAGAGGCCTGGGGGTGAGCAGTGAGGGGGCAGGGGAGTCTCCATGATGCAAGCCAGGATCCTGGGAGGACAGACCTGACTCCAGAGTGGAGCTCTGAGAGGCTGGATGAAGCCTGACTGGCTTCATGGCTGAGGATCCGTCTTGGACCCAACTTGCATTTGTGCCCACTGGGGCTCAGTTGATCTGAACCAATCAGTTCTAACACTGTCCTGTCCCCAACCACCTAGCCACACAGCTGAGAAGCCAAAGGGACATCTGAACCATCCTGCTATTTCCAAATCCTGAGCTTCCCTGCTTCATGATGCCTGTCTCAGCCACAGCCAGGCCCCAGGACTCAATTAGTTAGTAATAGAAATGATGACAGTGAGAGGGAGCAGATTGACAGCTCCCTCTAGGTACTTGCTAGGTACTTTCTCAGCACATTATGACTACTTCCTCACTTGATCCTTGCACCATTACTATAGAGGCAGGAGACTGAGGCAAGAGAGGGTAAGAAGTTGCAAGATGTCCTGCAGAGCAGGGGCCTGGCCCTGGCAGTGTGGCTCTGGCTTCTGGGTCCTTGCTGCTGTCCTCCACCTCTTCCCTGCTTGGCCTAGTGCCTGGCCTGGGGTGTCTGTGCCAGCCTCATTGGCACTGGCCCATCTGGGATGGATGGAGTATGACTCCTGAGCTCTGGTTAGCCTGCAGATGCCAGTTTGGCAATGGGGGCCTCTGATGGTGGCCCAAGTGCGCTGGGACAGATGCAAAAGGGCAGGTGGTGCTGATACACCATCCAGGACTGTTGGCCAAAACATCACAAAGCCTTGCAGAGCAGGGAGTGAGTGGCCTCAGGAGTCTCATGTGTTGTGTGAATGAGAGAAATTTTTGTGTACCTAAACCAGGTATGGAAGAAACAAGAACCAGTTGTTCTTGAGAGGATTACCTGATGGCCTTCTGATACCTTTATGTTCTGCTTGTACTTTCTTTTTTAAAGTCAGTGGTGGTTATCTGAATGGTGAGGTTACAAGACCCTTTTTTGTCCTTGTATTTCTCTGTTCACAGAGAATGTAGTTTACACATTTGTGTGAGGAGAATTTTATCCACATGCTGGCGCTGTGATCCAAGAAATGAGCATAGTGTTCCTTCTGCTGTAGCCACAGACCCATTTAGATTCAGAGGATAGGAAACAAAGCAGACCCCACCTCTCAGTGAGACAGTGTCACTGTCACATCTTAAGAAAAGCATGTGGGAGGGGATACACGGATGTGGGCATCTTTGGAAAGTTATCTGCTTCAAGTGGGTCCAGAAAGAACTCAGGTCTAAACCTCTCCAAAAGGGACCCTCTCTGACTTAACCCATCCAGTGAAGATGCCACCTGTTGCCATTATGCTGGGCATGGACAGGGCAGGGCAGTGGGGCAGTAGGCATGCTGGCCTTGTAGCCAAAGTGTTCAGGAGAGGTTGACACCACCCCAGCTCATGGAATGGGTTCTGATTGGTCCACATCAACTTGGTTTTTTCAGGTGGACAGGTGACTGAGGTGGCCTGGTCAGAGTCCAGTGAAGGACCTATTTCCCATAGTTGAGGAAAGAAAAGCTATCTCCCATTCCTCTATCCTGCTCCCTCTCTTTCTTTCTCTCTTCTTCCCTTGGATGAATAAAACAGCATGTAGTTCCTAGAGCTGCTGGGAACTGTCTTGGTATACAAGGGCAGGCCAGACTGAAGAGAAAGCCATAAGAGGGGAGAACTGTAGAGACTCAAGCATGATAACCCCTGAATCAAACCCATCCTGAGGCTCACATACTGCTAGATTTTCCAAGTATGACTTCCCATAAAATCCCTTTCTGTGTAGTCCATTCAAATTGGATTTTCAAGTTGTTTTCTTTTTTCTTAGAATAAAAGGGCCCCAGCTGACATGGATAGGAAGCAGGTTTGTGGCTGGGTCAGATCAAGGGTATGTGCTTTTCAGTGGCCAGCAAACCAGGGAGTGTGCCAAAGCTGGCAATGCTGTTTACCAGGAGAACTGAGGCCTTTCTAGTGGTGATGGAAGTCCAGATCAAAGGGTGGAACTGAATTCAGATGCCACAAGCCTGGTCAGTTTTCAGCAGACTGACGTGGAGTTGATTCTCAGAGGCTGGACACAACCTGTTTTCCTTGTTGCCAGTTCTGTGGCATCTACGTATAGGCGACTTAGAGGCCTGGCATGGCTTCTGACATCCGGTTACCTAAGGTTGCCAGTTAAAATACGGGGCCAAGCTAAATTTGAATTTCAGAGAAACAACAGATGAATTATTGGTATAAGCATATCCTACATATTGCATGGGACATACTTGAACTAAAAATTATTCACTATCTGAAATTCAGATTTAACTGGGCATCTGTATTTTACTTACCAAATCTGGCAAACTCTACTTTCTGTAGCCTGGTGAACTTTGTAGGACAGAGTTGCTAACTCTCTACACATGATTCTCCTGTGTGGAATGGGGAAGCTATCAGCTTGGGGCTTCAGAGTTTAGAGCCTTGGTGGGTCAGCCTGATCAGCTGACCATACTGGCCAGCTTCAGAGTTCTTGCTTGGTCACCAGAGCAAGAACAGGTACTGACATGGCAGGATGTGTTTCCTTTGCTCCTCTCACCCTTGTGTTTTTTAGATAAGTATCCTCAGAAGTCCTAATACCTGTGTGGGGACTAGACTCTCCACCTGGCTGTGTCACTATGTCAATGATTCATGACATTAGTTGTGAGCGTTTTCAAGAAGGCTGCACCCCTTCAGTCAGATCTAGGTGATGTCTGGAGACCAGAGCTCTGTCAGCAGAACTATCTGTGCCTATCCTGAGGGTGTCTGAGGCCCAGGCTTGGTCCCAAGGAGCTCATCTGGAGGGGAGAACAGGTGTCACTCAGATAGCCAGTGCTGCCCAGCAAGAGCGGAGGGTGGAGCTGCTCACTCTGTCTGAGCTGCTTGGTGGGAACAGGGCAGCGCTGGGCTCTAAGGCAGAACCAGGGTGCTCACTTCCCCAGCTGCTGGGAAGGTCATCCTTGGCTGAAGAGAGCCGCCTGTGTCAGGGTCACCCCTTTCCTAGGGGCAGCCTGAACCCCGTTGGCTCATGGCAGGGTATGTCTGCATGCCCACTGCTGCTCCTGAGTTCCAACTGCCCTCACTCCCCACCAGGCTCCTGCTCCTCCAGCACCATCTATCTCATTTGCTCCCCAGGGAACTCATCCATAACAGGTGGGATGCACTGTATCCACAGAAGGGATATTTAAGTTGGGTTCTGGTGATTAGATAGGAGTGTCCTTGGACAGGAGAGGGGCAAGAGCTGAAGGAAGAGCTCAACTAAGGGCATGGCATGCAGGTGTGGGGAGCTCCTTGTTAGGATAGCCATGCTGCTTCCATATGGCTACTGCTGGGGACAGTGGAGGCCAGTCCAGCCCTTGTCATGTGGTCCTGGATGTTTGGGTCATTCTTGGAGCTGCCTGACCCTAGAAAGGTGTCCTTGAGGGGAACAAGTGGTGTTAACAGTGAGATTTGTTTTATAGTCATCAGCAAGGCTATGTAAGCCTCACCCTGCAGAAGAGTGACAGCAGTGTGACTTGTCACCTGGCACAGGAGAGCCAAGGACCATGTGTAGATTGACTGTGTGTTCACCCTAATTGTCCCCCTACCTGCCCTGCTGACATGCCCCCATGAGCTACACCCCCTTGAATTGGGCTTTCAGATCTAAGGGTATGAAAGGGTTGCCTCTTCTCAGGGGTTTTGGAGTTGGGACTCTGGGCAATCCCTGAAAGAGGTGGGGGCCAGAGAGGATGAGGAGGTAAAGGCACAGGGCAGGATTCCTTGGTGTCCAGAGCCTAGTGCAACCCCAGGGACATGGGGACTGCTGACAGCTGAGGGAAGGCATCTCGCTGACCGGTCTCCCCTCTTCACATTTTTCTGTCCAAAACCAGGTTCTCTGCTCTTTAAGGATTCATGTGATTACACTGAGGCATCACGTGGGTAACCAGGGTAATCCCTCTACCCCAATGTCCTTAATCACATCTGCAAAGTCCCTTTTGCACTGTAAAGTGCCATATTAATGTGTCTTGGGGTCAGGGCATGGGCATCTCTGGGACCATTACTGCATTAGCCACAGGGTTTGTCAGGAAGAGGAAGACCCCCTTTCATGGCTGCCAAGCTTAGGGCTACCCCCACACTGGATGGGCACCTTTGTGGCCTGCAAGGTGGCAGACAAAGAGCTGGTAGGCCTCTGGGGGCATGTCCCCTGGCTCCACTGTCTCGTAAGCCACTTAAATTTCATCCTTATCTTTTGGGGAAGGTCTTGTGCTAAGTCCCCTGGAAAAGACCTAAGACTTGGGGCGCCTGGGTGGCGCAGTTGGTTAAGCGTCCGACTTCAGCCAGGTCACGATCTCGCGGTCCATGAGTTCGAGCCCCGCGTCAGGCTCTGGGCTGATGGCTCAGAGCCTGGAGCCTGTTTCCGATTCTGTGTCTCCCTCTCTCTCTGCCCCTCCCCCATTCATGCTCTGTCTCTCTCTGTCCCAAAAATAAATAAACGTGGAAAAAAAAATTAAAAAAAAAAAAAAAAAGAAAAGACCTAAGACAAAGGTTAGAGTATACCCAGCATATCAGGGAGGCGATTCCAGGGAGAGACACATACACATAACAGACAGCGGCCAGACCATAAGTGACAATAGAATCTGACCCACAACTTGCAGCACCAACCCAGGAAGCCAGACCACAACCTCTGTAGCAATTGGACCAACGGTCAGACTTGGTCAATAACTGCCAGCTTCCCTAATTTTTGTCCCTGTATCCAACTTAGCATCAACCAGAGAAAAAAGGAATATGCTTCCCTAACCAGTCACATAGGATGTGCTACATCTGATTGCCTGCCTGCAGGGCCCCCAGACAAACTTGAAGCCTTCCCCTTTTCCCATCATAGAGCTCTCCTACTCCCCAGCCGGCACTCCAGACTCTGCCACATGCAGGAGATGGTAGCTCACCTCCCCTGCTATAACAAGTTCTGAAAATGTAGCATTTTCTTGTTCTCATTTGGGTAGTCTTTGTTTATTTCCACAATAAGAGATGTGTGTGGAAGAGTGAGGTAGGGACACAGCATACAGGGTGGGCTAATAAGCAGGTTCTCACTGGGCATCTGGGGGTCTCAGAGCTAGTGCCCTGGAGGGTGAGGAAGCTATAGGGTCATGGGCTGAGGGCTGTCCTGGGAATGGTAAGAGAGTACCCGGGGCAGAGTTGGTGCTTGCAGTGTCCCTCTGTCAGCACTGAGGCACTGGGATGTGGGTGGGGCCCCAAGAGCACCTGCTTCCAGAATAGGTAGCTTTCAGGGTGATTCTTGGTTTTCATGGTGGCTGCTTATCAGAGTAGCCCCGCAAACTTGGTAGAAATGCAGCCTATTTGCTCCTCAGTGCATCCCCATTCTGTGGATCTGGGTGTGGAGCTGGCAATGAACATTTTAAAAGCTCCTAAGGATAGACCCTCCTACTCAGCTATGTCTCCACATGGTTCTCGGGCCGACTGCCCACTAGACATACCTGCCTCATGGCCCTGATTTGCCTCCAGTGTTTACTCTCCTCATTTTTCACAGAATGATTGCTGACTTAAATGGAGATGGCATCTCTGTTTCAATCCCCCTTCTGCGACTGGCAGCCCATTTATTACTGCATTAATTAAGTGCCCTGGGTGTATCTTCCCTCAGGCATCTGTAATTCTCAGGTGTCATTCATTGGCTCTATGCTGACATGGAACCATGGATAACATATCTCACTGGCTTTTCTTCTACCATTAGTTTCTACAGCTCTTGTATGAAATTTCCAGATTGTAATTCCAGGACTCTAATTTGGTCCATCTTGATCCAACCCCCCTCATATGGGAGAATCTAGGGTTGGTTCTACCACTTCTCTCCCTCACTTTTGTTTGATCATTAGTGATCTTTTACTCTTGCAGGGGAATCTGCTGAGATATGTACCCTTCCAGTGCCTCTGGTATTGATCCAACCCTAGGGCTGGCTGGATTCACACAACACTTTGTGTCAGAGAACCACAAGTCCAGGGTCAAAGGATGGTTATTAAATGAAGTTCTTCACTTGACTTCTTCCCACAACATTTTATTAGAAAATTTTTCGGAAATGTTGAACGAATTGTTCAGCGGACACTCATATGCCCACCCTCTAGTTAATCCACAATTACCCTTTTCTACATTTGCTCTATGATCCATCTATCCATCCATCAGTTTGTCTTATTACTTTTGTGCATTACAAAGTAAGTCGTGCTTCAGTTGATGTTGAGTCTCAGGGATTCCACTCTGCCCAGTGATTGCTTGGCCTTTGTTTAAACTCCCCTGGAGATGGGAAACTCACTACCTGATATGATTCCCCATTACATCTACTCTGGCTGTCACCAAGTTCCCTTCTGTGCAAGGGGTCCAATGGCAAGCCCTCCCAGGTGTGACTATTCAAAGGAAAGACACTGAGAGGAACAAAGAGTCAGAATTCACTGGAGTTGTTACAGCCTGGTTTTTGGGCCCTGCTCTAGGACTTCCCATGAAGGAGGTGGCTGGCAGGGTCCGAGAATGTGCATTACTAACAAGCTCCCAAGTGTGCCTGATTTGGCTCATCTAGGACCCCACTTTGAGAATTGCTGGTCTAAGCTTACACAGAAACCTGGAGGTACAATTATCCCTAAAACAACTGGCTAACCAGAGTGTCGGGTGTCCCTTTGGAATAGATCTGGAAACATGCTTCTGCTCTGAAAGTGCCACAGTCTTTACCTCAAGGGAAGCCAATGCCACCCCTCTCCTGATGGCCTTGAATGCACCTGGTTGCTGGCCAGGGGATGGGGCAGGTGCCTTCACTGAGCCAACTTGCTCCTGACTTGTGTGTGGTTTCCTTGCAGGCTGTGTCTGCTGGTGCTGGCATGGGTCCCCCCCCAGTGGCTTCTTTGGCTTTCTTCTTCACCTGGGTGTACACTGGCTCCACTGACCATCCAGGGATGGGATCCTGCCCAGGGAGAGGCATCATCATTCGACCTGGATGAACTGGTGCACACAATAACCTTTGTTTGCTTTATTTCCTCTCTGCCCAAAGCTAAATGTTCTGTAAAAAAGCAAGTGTGTGTCTCCGAGGTTGCCTTTGCCTCTGTCGGCAGACTGGGGATGCTGTCTTTCACACTCTACTTTTGCAAATTAAGTCGTTTAAGAAAAAGTAAACTTGTGTTAGTTGTTGACGGCTTATTAGTACCCATCTAGATGGCCTGGCTGGGGATAGGTGTGAATTTCATTAATTTCCCCCATGCTTTTGGGGTTTGGCTTCAAGGTCTTTCTTGAACGACCTCTTGTGAGAACTTTAATTAACTCTTGCCAGTGTCAATATGTTTTATTACCTTCTGCAGACTGCAGCCTTCCCCCATGACTAATTTACTCAGATGTTTGGGGCCTTGGTAATGAAGGCAGGAGCTCTGTGCAGACGCTGAAATGGATTAAATCACTTCATGGGTTCCAGTTCTAGGGCAGTTCCTCTCCATCAGAGGTGATAATGGAGGGTCACTCCTCTCTGGGAGGAGGTGTGCACCCCAGCAGACTCTAAGCCTATGGTGAGTAATGCTCCTGTGAGGCCAGAGAAAAGTCCCAGAGGCAGCAATCAAGACATAGGTTTATTGGAGAACTTACATAAAGCCCAGGAGCGGCTGGCTGGATAAAGCTGCTGGGACCCTTACAGTAAGCATTTATAGCACAGCCACTGAGCCTAATGACTCTCTGTAGCCCCTCCCTCCTTGCACCACCAGCACTCCAGGGAGATCAAGGCCTGCCACCTGGGCAGTCTTTGTCACAAGGGAGACACTCCGGGTTGTCCACTCCTGGGAACCACTGACCTTGAATGATAAAAAACATGTTATTCTGCACATTCTGCTTGATGGGAATAGAGAGGGAGGACAGGATCTCCATGTTCTCAAGATAGGGAGTAACAGGGGCATTCAGGGTATGTCTGTACCAACTAGCCATCCAGCATGTTCCATACAAGAGGGCACCCTGAAGTTTTAGTCAGTTTTGTTGCATCAGAAACAGAGAGGCTGAGTTGGTCATATGACCTTGGGTGTAGCCTTTGAGATCACAGACATGGGGTCCAGGACTTGAATTCAGGTCCCTGCCATCACTTAAAAGCTGTGGGGTGTGGCATATTCACCCCTGCCTTGGGACCCCTTTCCCTCTATTTGGTAGTGTGGGTAGGAATCTTGCCCCTCAGAAGGCCAGATGTGGGGGACATCATTTCAGTCACAGTGGATGTGGAGTAGCTGACCTCCATTGGTTGGGTGGGCTGGGGTCTGTGGAGGTGTGGCCGCTGGGGTAGAAGCAGGGAGCTGGCTGTCACAGTCCCCTCCAGCAGCCACATTCTAGGGTACACCTGCAGCTCCTTGTGTCTCTGCCCACAGGACATGAAGGGCTGGGGGGAAACACCCTTCTGAGGAGCACCTTCCCTAGTCTTAGAGCCCCCACAGATAGAGCCCAGGGGCCCATGAAGGCCACCAACCTTCCTCTTTCCTGGCCTTTTCTTCTGACCTCACATCCTTGGAAACTACTGGCTGTCATGTCCTTTCAACATCTGCTGAAACAACATCCTTTCATCGGGAAACCCATGAAGGACAGGAGTGTCAGAGGTGGGACGGAGGTGGGACAGCATGAGATTAAAGAGCCTCAAGGACATGGAGCCCTGCGGGGGTGGGGGGCAGACGTGGGAGGTTGTGGAGAAAATGAGAGAAGAACTATTGAAAACTTCATTGAAAACCCAGACATGTAACACCCAATACTCAGAACTCAGGTGGCAAAACCCAGGACCCTGGACCAGGAGGCAAGTAGTCACTGCCCTGCAGACACAGGCCCGTGTAGCAGGTAGAGGCATGTAGGGTTGGGATACCTCAGCCCTCTGAGGCTGCATCCCCAAATCCAAGTTAATCCAAATGTTGATCTTTGAGGTTATTTGGATTTGATTGAGGTAAAATTCACATACAGTGAATTGAATGTAAGGCTGTAAGTAAATGATTCCATGAGACTTGAGAAATCCATACACTCAGGTACCTGGCACCCAGTGGAGACAGTGAGCATTCCACCCTCCGGAAGCCCCTGCGATGTCTGCCCTCTCCCGAGGCACCAGGCATTCTGGTTCCTCACCACAGACCAGCCTTTCCCATCAGCTCCACGTCCAACAGAATTGCAGAGGTGACACTCCTGTCCCACTTCTTTTGTGTCATAACGTTCTTGAGGTTGAAGGTGCTTGCTTGTATGGAGTGTTCGTTCCTTTTTATTGGGGAGTATTCCATTCTGTGAACAGACCACATTTTGTTTGTTCAGGTACTTGTTGATGTACATGACATTTTTGCCTGGTGTTAGCTATCATGAGAAATGCTGATATAAATGTTCTTATACAATTTGTTCATTATGTAGACATGATTTCATTTCTCTTGGGGACATCATTTCCCTGAGTCATAATGTGGGTGTATATTTAAGTTCACAAAAAACTGCCAGACGCTTCTCCAAATTGGCTGTACCATTTTTACTCCCAAGAAGGGTGCGTGAGTTCCTGGTGCTCCACATCCTCACCAGCACTTGCTACTGTCAGTCTTTTTTAGTCATTTTGGTGGGTGCATAACAGCATCTCATTGTGTACATAATTTGCAATTTTCTGACAACTAATGGTATCGATCATCTTTTCATATACTTAATTCTCTGTATCTTATTTTGTGAAGCATTTGTTCATGTTTTTTTGCTCATATTTAAAAACTGTGCATTTAGTTATTTTGAGAGAGAGGGGAAGAGAGAGGGAGTGGGGGAAGGGCAGAGAGAGAGGGAGAGAGAGAATCTCAAGCAGGCTCTGTGCTCCTAGCACAGAGCCTGATGTGGGGCTCAATCTCATGAACTGTGAGATGGTGACCTGGGCCAAAATCAAGAGTCAGACACTTAACTGACAGAGCCACCCAGGTGCCCTGTTATTTACTCATTTTAAAACTGGATTGTCTTATGGAAAACAGTATGGAGGTTCTTCAAAACATTCAAAATAGAACTAACCTACAACCCAGCAATTGCACTACTAGGTATTTATCCAAGGGATACAGGTGTGCTGTTTCGAAGGGGCACATGCACCCCAATGTTTATAGCAGTGCTATTGACAATAGCCAAAGTATGGAAAAAGCCCAAATGTCCATCAATGGATGAATGGATAAAGAAGATGTGGTATGTATGTACATACACACACACACACACACACACACACAATGGAGTATGACTCGGCAATCAAAAAGAATGAAATCTTGCCATTTACAGCTATGTGGATAGGGTATTATGTTAAGCAAAATTAGGGAAAGACAAATACTATATGACTTCATTCATATGAGGAATTTAAGATACAAAACAGATGAACATAAGGGAAGGGAAGCAAAAATAATATAAAAACAGAGAGGGGGACAAAACATAAGAGACTTTTAAATACAGAGAATAGAGGGTTGCTAGAGGGGTTGTGGGAGGGGATGGGCTAAATGGGTAAGGAGCATTAAGGAATCTACCCCTGAAATCATTGTTGTGCTATATGCTAACTAATGTGGATGCAAATTAAAAAATAAATTAATTTAAAAATAATAAAATTGGATTGTATTTTAAATTATTAATTTGTATTTATTTATATATTCTTTTTTTTTAAATATATTTTTTTAACATTTATTTATTTTTGAGACAGAGAGACAGAGCATGAACGGGGGATGGTCAGAGATAGAGGGAGACACAGAATCTGAAATAGGCTCCAGGCTCCCCTGATGCGGGGCTTGAACCCACGGACCATGAGATCATGACCTGAGCTGAAGTCAGATGCTTAAGCAACTGAGCCACCCGGGCGCCCCTATATATTCTTTATATAAATCATTTATTAGGTATACCTAGTTCATAGTTTCTCCTAGCCTGTAGCTTGTCTTTTCATCATCTAAATGTTGCCTTCATAAACTGAAGTTTTTAATTTTGATGAGTGCATTGTACTTTTTAGATGGAGGTGTAATTAGACTCTTGGAGCTGGGTTTGTAACTTTAGGATTTTAAATTATTCCCATCTTGGGGCACCTGGGTGGCTCCATTGGTTGAGCGTCTGGCTTTGGCTCAGATCATGATCTTGCGGTTTGTGGGTTCGAGCTGCGAGTAGGGCTCTGTCTGACAGCTCAGAGTCTGGAGCCTACTTCGGATTGTCTCCCTCTCTCTCTCTGCCCTCCCATGCTCATGCTCTGTCTCTGTCTGTCAATAATAAATGTTAAAAAAAATTAAATTATTCCCATCACACACACACACACACCCTTTACCCCAAGGTAACCTGTGTTGGCAGCTTCCTATGTATCTTTCCACATCTGTTTCCATGCTCCTACCAACATATACTTATGTATGAGATTTTTTTTTTTTTACTTAAATGGGAGCACACTATAGACCAAGGAAACTATTCTTCTCATTTAACAGTACACTGACCAACAGGTACATGAAAAGACTTGTCAGAATGGCTATTATAAAAAGGACAAGAAGTGTTGAGGATGTAGAGAAAAGGGAACCTCCATGCATTGTTGGTGGGAATGTAAATTGGTGCAACAACTATGGAAATGGTATTGTGGTTCCTCAAAAATTAAAAATAAAACTACCATACTGCCCCATAATTCCACTTTTGGTAATTTATCTGAAGAAAACAAAAACACTGAACACTAACTCAAAAAGATATCTGCATCCCCATGCTCACTGTAGCATTATTCACAATAGCCAGGACATGGAAGCAACCCAAGTGTCCACTGATAGATGAATGGAATATATATATATATATGTGTATATATATATATGTATATATATACCATATATTATATACCCATATATATATATGGTATATAATCCATTATAGGGTATATATATATATAGGATATATAATCCATTATATATATATATGTAAAATTATACAGCCACAAAGAAGAAGGAAATATATATAATAATATAAATTATATATAATATAATACATATTATAATATATAATATATAATAATATAATATATAATATATTATATATATATTATATAAGGAAATATATTATTCAGCCACAAAGAAGAAGGAAATCTTTCCATAGGCAATAACATGAACGAACCCTAATCTGTTAAGTGAAATAGGCAGAGAAAGCAAATACTGTCTGATTTCACTTATATGGAAAATCTAAAAAGAAAAAAATAAAAAGAAAACCAAGCTCATAGATACAGAGAACAGATTGGTATTTGTCAGAGGTGGGGGGGTGGGATGAGAGAAATGGGTACAAAGGGTTGTCAAAAGATTAAAAAAAAGAAAGACTAAGGCTAGCATAAGTATAACAAAACTGAAAGGGTTAGCGGGGGCCCAAATGTTTGGTAGATTTCTCCACCAGATAATGCACATTGTTTTATTTTTCGCTAGTTTGACGAACATTTTGCCATTTTTTTACACTGTATAGGAAAAACTGAACTGTAACTTACATTTTATGACATGGGTTACCGATTTCAAATGCAGTGTTGAAATTCATTTATTATGAAATTTGACATACACACTTGAAGGACACCTAAACATGTGGACTGAACAAAGAATGAAACCACAGCAAGTGCTTTTGCAGCTAAGACCGAACCAGGTTGTGAGTGAGTGTTGCCAGGACCCCTGTACACTTCACATCATATCCACTCCAGGGATATATCCCTGTGCAAAAATATCACAAACAAAAAAACACATTTTTTTCCCTGACCATTTTGTTATGCCATTTTAAATTATATTCAAGGCTGTGCTGCTTTAGAAATACTTCTGCTAAAACACAGACATAGGAAATGGAAAACAAGGACAAAATAACAGGCTGCAAAAAATAAACAAAGACAAAATGATAGGTGGGTTTATCCACTGAGGCTAGAGGCAGAGTTCTCAACCATTTCTTTTTGGTTGCTGTTTAATATTCCAGAGAATGAATATACAACCATTGATTTAACCCCTCTCTTTTTAACGACTTTTCTCTCTTTCTGCCGCTGGACATTCGGGTTGTTTCCAACGTCTTGCCGCCTCAAACAACGCACACAAGTGAACCAACGAACACACCAAGTGCACAGCTCTGCGAAGCCTGTTGTTTTTTTTCCTGTGGGATAAATTCCAACAATGAGATTGTTGGGTCATGGAGTGTGTGTATTTTGAAACTTAACAGCTACTGCAGATTTCTTCCCCAAAAGGCCATAGGAATTCACAAGCTGTAGGTGAGGTTCTGTGTCCCTGTGTCTGCAAGCACAAGGTGTTGTTGCTGAATTCATTTTTCAGACTCACAAGTAAGAAAACTCTTATCTCACTGCAGCCCAACCATGCTTTTCTATTAACTCATTTTAAAAACTGATTTTTAAAATTTATGTACTTTTTTTCTGTTCAGAAATGGTTTTCTTTTTTTATTCTCCCCTTTTTCCTCTCCAGCATTTTCTCTTGCTCTTCACCTTGTTATTTCTCAAATGACATGTTTCAGACATGTTTCAGATGTGTTTAAACATGTCCCAGGAGATCCTCGATTCGCAGTTATTTTTATGCGTGATTTCCTCCAGTTCTCAAGCCTTGCTTACAGAGCAGTGTGCCTGCTCATGAGCTCCCTGGGGTTTCAGCATCAGCATTTCTAGATAAAACTTTTATCACGGCCTGCTATGTAGGAAACTCTTCAGTTTTGTAATTGGGTCCAAGGGTTCTGAATGCATTTTTTCGAAAACTGATCCTGTCTGAGATCAAATGCATATTGCCTGAATCTGAACTTCCTGTGTGGAGGCTAAGCTGATTTCTGAGCATTTCTTCTCATGGCTGGGAGAGGCTCGGGGCCTCTGTGGAAGCAGCACCACCCCCCACAGCACCGTGATATCCCAGCCAACGACCAGAAGGGTCTCTGTGCCCTGTGGGGGCAACAGACCCTTTGATGGCAGTGAGCAGGTGTGCAGGTTGGGTCATGCTGCCCCATTCACAGGGAGAGAGGCAAGCAGACTCAGAGCTACCACATTGCTGGCCACAGGCAAATGGAAGTTTGGGGAGAGTCTTGGACCTTCTGAGTACCTTTCTCCTCATCGACTCTGGATAACTTTTGAAGAACTTCATAGAAAACCAAACCACAGAAGTTTCTTTCTTTCAGTGTTGCTGAGATGTAGTTGACATGGAGCACTGTGTAAATTTAAGGTGTATAGCAAGGTGTAATGTCTTAGCTTACGTGTGTCGTGAAATGATGACCACAGTAAGTTCAGTTAACACCCATCATCTATACAGAGTGGGGGGGGGGAAGAAGAAAGGATAATTAAAAAAATGTTTTTTGCTTTTTCCCTTGTGATGAGAATTTTTAGGATCTACTCTCATAGCAACTTTCAAATATACCAACAGCAGTGTTAACTATAGTCCTCATGTGTACATCCACAGTAAGTATACCACTGGAAATTTTTACCTTTTGACCCCCTTCATCTGTTCCCCCACCACCCCTGCCTCTGGTAACCACACATCTGATCTTGTTTCATATGAGGTTTTTTTTTTTTTTTTTTTTTTAAGATTCCACATATAAGTGAAATCATACAGTATTTGTCTTTCTCTGACTTATTTTGATGAGGAGAACAAAGGCAAGAAAAAGGTAGCCAAAACTAAATTTCCTTACAGCTGGCTGATACATGAAACATGCAGAGCATTACATTCTGCAAGGAACTCATGGCTGCCCTTATGTCTTAATGGTTATGTTTTATTAAAGACTAAGAGTAACCTTATCTTAATAGTTAGTCCCTCAAGGTCTTGAAAGTCTTGCTTCCAAATTCCTTACAGACTTATGTTATCCCTAACCTCCACTAATTAAAAAGTATATAATCAGTCACTCGTCACAACCCTAGTGCAGCTCTTTCTTCCCAGGGGTCCTGTCCTTGTGCAGTAACAAAATCATCTTTTTTGCATCAAAAACGTCTTAAGAATTCTTTCTTGGTCATTTGCTCTAGAACCCAAACTTCAAATCACATCAATTTCATTTAGCTCAGTACCCTCAAGGTCCATCCATGCTGCCACAAATGACAGTGTTTCCTTCTTGTTTAGGATGAATAGTATTCCATCCTGTGGTGTCTCTCTCTCTCTCTCTCATCTATCTATCTATCTATCTATCATCTATCATCTATTGCCTATCATCTATATATCTATATCTATCTATCATCTATATCTATCTATCGATCGCTCTATCATCAGATTATGTGTTATGTAGAAAATTTGAATTATTATACCAGAGAATATAACAACTATAAGAAAACTTGTGTATAGTCTCACTATCCACAGATATCCCACAGTAAGTAATTAACACAAACACACACAAACACATATATATTTAAGCATTTTATATATATTTAAAATTTGTCTCACATTGTATGTCCAATTCTCTTTAAATAAAAAATCATGTGCACAATTTTCACACCAGCAAAGTAAGCAGCAGGATGCAGAAACTCTGAGAAGGGTCAGTTTCACATACCCTCTGTTCCCAACTAAATTCAGAGCCCAGTCATACGCATACATGATGTTCCCTGATCCTACCCTCTGCCTGAATGTGGGGTTCATTAACCCCCACATCTCCAGAGCCCCAGAGCTGCCTCTGGGTGGCCCTCCACGTTCTGATAGACAAGACAGAAAGGAGAAGGTAATGCAAACAAGCTCACATTGGTTATGAAGGGATGTGACACAGCAGCTACCAGTGCAAGTTCCAGACTCAGACATCCTGGGTTCAGAGGTCCTGCTTTGCCACCACTGGCTGCCGACCTCAGGTAGGTTACATGACCATTTTGTGCTGTGGTGTTCACAGCCATAAAATGCAGGTAATCACAGCACGTACCTCATGAGATGGAAATGTTGTGAGGGTTAACATGAGCTTAAATTGCATAGAAGAGGATCCAAACACATTAAGTGCTCAATAAACAGTGCTCATCATAACCCCATTTGGGAGATGCAAGACATGGCTGCCTTTTCTGGGAAAGGCACAGAGACCCAGCAAGCCCTCAACTTTTCATGCTGGCTGTGTCCTGTGAGAAGGGGACACCACAGGGCAAAGTCAGGGAGTCGGGGGTCCCAGGGAACAACATTCCCAAGGAGCCTTACTACTGGGTGAGAAGATAGCCCTGGGCTCCTCCTTTAAGAGTGACATTGACTAAATCAGTCAAGAAAGAAATTCCAAAGCCAGACTAAGCATGGAGTGACAATCTATTTCCAGTCCACTGAAAATAAGGTCTGCCAACTAAGATGAGGCAGCTAAAGGCGTTAACTCGAATTTGGAAATATCATGGAAGGGAAGTTGGGGCAGCCAACTCCTGGGACCCTCTCAGACATGCAGATTTGGGGACTCCAGTCACAGACCCTGTGAGTCACGTTGAGGACAGTGTGTTTCCTGAGTGTCCTGTAACCACCCTGTCTTTCCCGTGGGGTCTGCTTCTAACAGTCCAGCACTCAGTGTGGGAAACTGGTCTGAAGCCAGATCAAGACAAACCAGCTGTGAAAGCTCTTGTTGAGACTACATCTCCCAGTGGAGGGAATCAGGTGGTATTAGGACTCACTGTCTGACAGCAGAGTGGAGGGCATATGTTCCCAAGCCATCCTCAGAGAGCCTCAAGTCTATGGCACCCTGAAAAGATCCCAGCTTCTCATAACTTCCTCTTTGTTAAGCTAGAGTTGGGATTGTCTCCCTTGAATGAAGTGTCCTTGAGAAGAGCTAAGACCTTGGGAGAGGCTGCCTTGGAGGTACCCCATTCTCCTGGCTGCCTGGACTTGCATAGTCCTCATGGGAAGAATTAGCATTTATGGAGCACCAGACAGACTTGGTGCTCCATACCCTGTGACCAATCCTCAGAAAAACCTGTGAAGGTAGTTGTCTTGTCCACTTTACAGTCAGGCCAGGGAGAATGAATGATGAAGCTTTCTTCAATAAAAATTACAATTTTAAAGAATACTTAATGACATGGATAAATAGTAATGATATAATGTTAAGTAAGAGAATTCCCAGAAAAGTCTGTAGAGCTCAGAGGGAGGAATGCTGATTCTAAGTCTTGGCCCCAAATTCCTTCTGGGCTGAAAAAGCACACCTGTGGAGTCTCATAGGGGCTGAGCAAGGGACCATGGTAGGTGAGGTTCAAGCTCAAGAGGGATCAGGTGGCATGCATGGAACCAGGATCTGCCCTCTGGCCCTCTCCTTTTTGAGACTCCTGGAATAGTGAATGCACTGACGTGGTTCTCTGGCTTCCTGTGCTCTCTGGAGTTGCAGCTACTCTCAGTGCTAGGCCTGCCTGTTGGAAGCCGTGGGTCTCGAAAGTCATGGTGCATCTCTCTTCCTCCAAGTGTCAATGCCCGGCTGGCATCTGCCTACTCTGGGTGGTTTCCTAGTGCCTCCAGTGGTTGACTTTAGACTTTATCCTTATGTAGTTGTTGTAGTCCATGGGAAAGTCTGTCTAAGTGCTTGCTTGGCCATCACCAGGAGCAGGGGCTTGGATGCAGAGGATTTGTCTATACAGCCTAAGATACACTATTCTTTTCCACATGAGTATCATCCAGCACCCATGGCCTTTCTAGTCCTGTCTGTTTCTGACCCACATTCCAGCACACATCTTCACTCTCCCACTTCCTTTCCCTTCCTACACATCACCCCCTCACTGTCTCCCCCCAAAGCCACTCTGTACTCTCACCACCCTTTACACTTGGATCTGCATTCCCACTGGCATGGGGGAAGGGCCCTGGGCCAGTGATTCTCAAACCTGGCCTATAACCACAGCAACCACATCAGGGTCCCTGGGGTGGGCCTGGGCTCACCAAGTGATCCCACTTTGTGGTCGAGGCCAAAAACCACTTCTAGGAGAAAGAAGTCTCGCAAGACACCTGCTTTTGATGCTTCTTGGTAATAAAACACAGTGTTGTGTCCAAAATGGTTTCTTGAGGGGTATTACTTCCTGCGGGCTACATCCTAACTGTGCAGAGACCCCTGAGGTGGCCACACCACCCAATCAGAACTGTGGGACATCTCATGAACGGGCCAGAGCTGACCACACGTCTGGGGCTGCTGCCCTTCCTTCCTTCTGTCCCATGTGTATCCCTGCTCACTCCTCTCTAGCCTCTGCCCTCCATCTCAGCTAGCTCAGCTTTTCTTATTCTCAGAAAGGCTGTTGCTCAGGCCATAGGGGCATTAGGGATCTTGGAGAAGGGCTCCATAAAATGAGAAACTGTATTGTCTGCCAGATGGCCCTTTCAGGACAATGGTGCTGGCAAGCAGAGAGCTTAATGAGAAGGGAAAAGTGAGCCTGTAATGGACTATGGAAGGCAGGAGATGCTCCTGCGTCTGAGTCAGGCCTGAGACGGAGAAGGCCTGGCAGTCAGAAGGGAAGATACTTCTGCAAGGAGGGGACATGACACTTTGGTGGCCCCTCACTACCTTGCTGGACCAGATGCCCTGGAGTCATTATGAATCATCTGAAGTCATGTGAGGGGATGGTGTTCCTAATTGTTGCCACTCTTGGAGACTTGTGGCATTTGGAATTGTTTTGGGAACACAACAACACTTCTGTTGTGTTGCAGAACCTCTTTGGAAATGCAGGTGTTGGTGTGACCCAGCCCCTGCCTCATGTTGATGTATTGGTGCCACAGAGCTGGCTGCTGAGATCCATTGTGTCCAAGCAGAATGTGCACAGATGGTTGGCTCCCTCGTGGCCAATGCAAAAGCACCAGGAAGGAACAAACCACAAGACAGGGAGGTGAGCAGGGAGTCTTCAGTACTAAGGATCTGAAGGTGCCCTGCTGGGCTGGCTAGAAGCAAAGTTCATGGCAGAAAATGGATTTTGAAGTGAAGCCAACAATGCTTCATCCATTCTTCTGTCATCTGCTCTACAAATGTTTACTGAGCACCTACTGAGTGCTCCAAAAAGCAACAGGCATATGTGCTAGGAGTCTCACAGGAGATGTGGGAGAAATCTAGGCCTGCCACTTACCCAGGATATACTTCAGGACAGTCCCTCAGCCTCAGTTATCTCATTTGTGAAACTGGCTCTCAGTCCAGCCTGGATGTCATAACAATGTAGGAGGCCATTGAGATCCTATCAATAACTTCTATAGGGCTTATCTGTGCCAGAGTCTGTTCTCAAGGAACCCACAGGCCCTGGGGGTGGCTGGTCTGCAGGCATATGAGAATGTTCCAGAAACCCCCTGCTCTTGGAGCAGCAGGCAAGGGGTTCCTAATAGCTGTACTCCCTGGGAACACCTTCCTTCTGAAGCACCAACTTTCTATTAATGGGCAAGAGCTCCTCTATATTAGAGGTGTTATTGACTGAAAGGAGGGGGCTTTTAGGGCTCAGAGTTCACATAGATGTTCCCAGATTTTGAGCCAAGATGTTCCCGTTTTGACTTGAGATGGCAACAGGGACTGCAATTGTGGTGGCACTGACATCTGCCTTTTTAGGAGCTGGTTTTGTGGACATCACAGACTCTTTGTTACACCCATGAGAACCAAATACGAAGGGGCAGGCTGCCTCTGCCACAGTCGAGGTGAGGTGGGAGGGGGCTGATCTGGGTCCTTGAGTTGTGAGAACCTTGGGGCTGTTTGAAGCAGAATTATTGAGGGCAAACATTCACTGGCTTGGAGAAAGATAAGACAAATAAATCAATGAAACAGAATAGAGAGCCTAGAAATAGGGCCTCATAAGTAGTCAGCTGATCTTTGACAAAAGAGAAAAGACAATGAAATGAGACAAAGATGGTGTCTCTAGCACCAGTGTTGTAACAACTGAACATCAATATGCAAATAAATAAATCTAGACACAGACCTTATACCCTTCACAAAAGTTAACTCAAGATGGATCACAGACATAAATGTAAAGTAAAAAATTATAAACCTCCTAAAAGGCACCGTAGAAAACCCAGACGACCTTGGGTATGGTGATGACTATCTAGATAAAACACCAAAGGCATGATCCATGAAAGAAATAGTTGAAAAGGTGAACTTCATTAAAGTTAGAAACTTCTGCTCTGTGAAACACCCTGTCAAGAGAAAGAGAAGAGAAGCCACAGACTAGGAGAAAATATTTGCAAAAGATACATTTGATAAGGGACTGTAATCCAAAATATGCAGAGAGCTCTTCCAACTCAACAATAAGACCAAAAAAAAAAAACCCAATTAAAAAATGGGCCAAAGACCTTAACAGAAACCTCACCAAAGAAGATGTACTGATGCCAAATAAGCAAATGAAAAGATGCCCCACATTATACTCATCAGATACTTGCAAATGAAAACAACAATGGGATACCACTGCACTCCTATTAGAATGGTCAAAACCCAGTAGACAGCACCAAGTACTGGAATGAATGTGGAGCAACAGGAACTCTCACTCACAGCTGGTGGGGATGCAAAATGGTGCAGCCATATTGGAAGACAGTTTAGTAGTTTCTTATAAAACTAGAAATATTTTTATCATGCGATCATTTGTGCTCCTTGGTATTTATTTACCCAAGGAAGTTGAAAACTTATGTCTGCCCAAAAAGTTGCACATGGATGTTTATAGCAGCTTTATTCATCGTTGTCAAAACTTAGAAGAACCAGGATGTCCTTCAGTAGGTGAATGGATAAATAAACTGTGGTGCATCCAGACGATGGAATATTATTCAGCAATAAAAAGAAATGAGCTATCAAGCCATGAAAAGACAGGGATGAAATTAAGATGCATATTATTAAGTGAAAGAAATCAATCTGAAAAGGCTACATGTTGTGTAATTCTACCTATATGACATTCTGGAAAAGGCAAAACTGCAGAGACAGTAAAAGGATTAGTGGTTGCTAGGGGTGAGATGGGGAAAGGAAGGATGAATAGGAAGAGTACAGAGGATTTTTAGGGCAGTGTAACTACTTTGTATGATGCTATAATGGTGGATATAGGTCATACATTTGTCCAAACACTGAGGATGAACCATGATGTAATCCCTTTGGAGGGGAGGCTGTGTATGTGTGAGGGCAGTAGATATTTGGAAAACCTCTGTACTTTCTTTCAATTTTGCTGCTTTAAAGAAATAAAGTTTTAAATAACTTTATTTTCTTAATGTTTATTTTTGAGAGAGAGAGAGTGAACACGAGTGGGAGAAAGGCAGAGAGAGAGACAGGGACAGAAGATTTGAAGCAGGCTTCATGCTGACAGCAGAAAGCCTAATATGGGGCTCGAACCCACAAACTGTGAGACCATAACCTGAGCTGAAGTCTGATGTTCAAGAAACTAAGCCACCCAAGTGCCCCTAAATAAAGTCCTTAAAACGCTTCATTGGCTTAATCACCCCCGGATATCATTCTTGTTGAATTACTGCTGTTACCAACGCTGTGTGAGATCATGGTGTCTTTCCTCTCACTCCCACCCTTGAGGACAAGGTCATTTTCTGAAAACCTTTAGAGGTATTGGACAGTGAAGGGTGAGGATGTCTTGGGTATATGGTTGGCAGGCAATTCAGGATTGGGGCTGCTGACTGGCAAGGCTGCCCTCTGGACCTTCCAGCAGAGGACACTGAAACTGAGGCTGGTTTGAGTTGGATGAGTATACTCATTTCAGATGGAGCAAGTTCTTTTTGGGGCTGGCCCAGGAAAGGCTATGGGCACCAGCCAAGGGGAGCTGCCACGGCTTTCTTCTCTTGCCTAGCCCCTCATTGGCACTAGTGGAACACCTGTGAATTATGTAGGGCAACCCATTCCCCAGCGCCTCCCAAGTGTGTCACTCGGGCAGGTGTTACCAGAGCAGTCTGCAGGCATTCTACTGTCATAGGATTGGTTCTGGGGTCAAATACAATTTACAGTGGCTGTTAACCAGTGCTTCTCTGACCAGCACCAGTAGCTCCTGGGAGCTTGTCAGAAATACAAATTCTGGGCCTCCCCCAGGCCTACTGAATCAAACACTGTAGGAGTGGGGATGCTGATGATCCTTTCTCAAATCTGAGATCCTCTGCTGTGAACCAAGGGTGGCTGAGCCCTTGTGGCCAAATCTAGCTGAGGCTGTCGAATAAATAAAGTTTTACTGGGACACAACCCACCCATTCATTTACGTGTCATCTGCTGCCACTTTTACTCTTCAACTGCAGAGTGGTTGTGACAGAGCCTGTGTAGCACACAACACTAAAATATTTACTATCTGGTCTTTTATAGAAAAACATGGCTGACCCTGGTTCTCAGCCTAAGCTGCACATCAGGATTACCCAGGGAAGTAAAAAGACCCACTGAAGCCAATACCCAAGCCCAGAGATCCTGATTTGGGTGGTGTGGGGATGCCCTGGCTGCTGGAATTTTGAAAACCTCCCCAGCTGATTGCTCAGCCATACTTTTGAGACCTACAGCTTCAGACCAGCATTTGTTTTTGAGCTTTGCAATCTGCTCAGCCTTTCTCAGCCAGCTTTGCTCACATCCCATGCTCAGCCAGCTCACTCTTGCCGACACAGGCTGGGGGAATTGGTGGTTTCCTTTCCTTCTCTCGGAGTTGTGCCAGTTCTTAAGTGTGGTGAATGCTTGGGCTCCATGCGCTGCACTCCAGCAGTGCCTGCACTCATGAAAGCATTTGAGTGGCTCTCCTGTGAGAAGGGCCACCTTGCAGCTGCCAGCCTGCAGTTTGGGCCAGGCGTCTCTCTCTAAGGGGTGGAAGGGCTGGCTTGACGGCAGTGTGGGTATTGACGGAAGCGTGGTACCTAGATGTGCTTCTGCTCAAGGGTTCCAGCACACCGGGAACATCAGTGCACCAGAAGCCAGGAGACCCGGGAGCTGGGAGTAGGTCACAATTTACCAGATGGAGAAGCTAGGCAGGCAGCTCCAGGGCCCAGCGGTTTACACAGGTACTGAGTGCAACAGGTCATCCAAGAGGAATTTACCATTTCTCATGCCCTATTAGTTGAGGTTCACACTTACTTGTTTTTAAAATAAACTATCCCTTTTATTGTGATGACAGAAGAAAAGCATCCAGTGGATGAAATTTAAAAACTAAAATTTAGATCAAATAAGAAACAAGAAATCACTCACCAGAGAAAATCCCTGTTAAGATGTTTGTATGTATCCTAGTCCTTATTCCAAAACTGAACTCTATGTAAAATTTAGTTACTTCGCAATAGCTCTGGGATGTTGGTGGGAGTGGACAATGCCATCTTAGCAGGTTGAGGAGAAGAGTCAGCCCTGAGGGTAAATGTGAAGGTGAAACATGCAGGGTTACGTAGGTATGTGGATATTCAACTTTGGGAGATATAAAATCACTCATCTGTGATCTAACCTCTCCTGGAGACTTGCTAATATGCAGATTCTGGCCTCTGGGCTGGGCCTGAGAGTGTGCATTCTAACCAGCTCCCCAAGGAAGTCCATGCTGCTGGCCTGTGGGCCACATTTGAGTACCAGGGACTAGAGAAGAATTGAGAAAATCCAGCTGAGCTGTGTGCTCCATGCTCTTGTGGTGCTATGGTGTGAGATGGGGAAGGAGTTCATGTTCACTTAAATGTCTGCTATTGACCTTTCAATGCAGAACTTGCAAAATATTTTATTAGGAAAAAGTTCCATGTAAAAATTTCACTGTTTTCAAACTAAAATACTGTCTCTCTGGGAAAATTCTTTCCTTGTCAAGGATAAATATATCAGGCTGCTCACTCTGAAGCATGTTGTCAGCTTCTAGGGTGCCTGTTCTCCCACATCTGTGGGAGGGGTTCACTTCTGCCCCAGCTGGGCAGGCAGACCTGCTTTCTCTCCCCATAGGCCTTATGCATAGCCCCTGATCTCAAGCGAGGAAGAAGGAATGAGCTTGCAAAAGAAAAGGTGTAGTTTTCTGACTTGAAAAAGCAGGAGGTGAGTGCAGGCAGGCTGAGTTGGCTGCTATAGCAAAAGGCCTCACCCCCAAGTGGCAGGCACTGTGTGGGCCCCCTCTGCAGCTTGCAGCTGCAGGTGAGGAGTCCCACCTAGTTGCCTCTGTGGGAAAATGAGCTTAGGAGGTGAAGTGCAGGGCAGCTTCATAAACAGAGCCTGAAATGTCTTTTCCTCCAGCGAAATACATTTTCCCAGAAAACATAATTACGCTGCCAAAACCACTCCAAGCAGCTTGAAGATAAGAGCACCACAAAATGGAATGAGGCCTTTAGTTTTATCTAAAGAAAAATCTGGAGAATTCAAAATGGCTTAATTGCAAAGCTATGAAACAGCTTCTAAATCTGGGAAGTTAGAGCTATTTAGTTACCAATATTTTCTTTCAGTGTGCTGAGCCCCCTTCCTCATTGCAGGTGGCATGTGTGAGGTTTGACTGCCTTTTCTCCTGTCGTTTGATGATGACCATTTTTACCCTGGCTGCAGGAGCATAAAACTCCAGCCTGCCTGGGTTTATGCAGCAGCTTTCCCAGGAGGGAATCTGCTCTGGAGACAATGCTCCTGGTCTGGGGGAGTGGATTCTTTTCCCCAAGGACCCTGAACCATTGAGGGTCTTCCCAGCCCGTCCAACCCCAGGGTCTCTGCCAGAACAAAGAGGCTTAGTATGGAAGACAGATGGGGACTTGGGTGTATATAGTACTGAGGCCCTGTGAATGGGGGCAACCATTTACCTCAGGAGAATCAGAATTCAGAGTCTGACTTAGCCAAGCCCTCTGTTTTCCTTGCCCTCTCCTGAGTGGGCCCTGGCCTAGAGACCTGAACATGGGGGTGGCATGGTGCAGGCATCCTTCTGGAGCTTTTTGTGTTCTTGCTCATCAGTTTGGGTGGGTAACAAGTGCACCCACCATGTTCATCACTTTATCAATGCTTTCTTTTTTTTTTTTTTTTTATATATGAAGTTTATTGACAAATTGGTTTCCATACAACACCCAGTGCTCATCCCAAAAGGTGCCCTCCTCAATACCCATCACCCACCCGCCCCTCCCTCCCACCCCCCATCAACCCTCAGTTTGTTCTCAGTTTTCAACAGTCTCTTATGCTTTGGCTCTCTCCCACTCTAACGTCCTTTTTTTTTTTTTTTTCCTTCCCCTCCCCCATGGGTTCCTGTTAAGTTTGTCAGGATCCACATAAGAGTGAAACCATATGGTATCTGTCTTTCTCTGTATGGCTTATTTCACTTAGCATCACACTCTCCAGTTCCATCCACGTTGCTACAAAAGGCCATATTTCATTTTTTCTCATTGCCACGTAGTATTCCATTGTGTATATAAACCACAATTTCTTTATCCATTCATCAGTTGATGGACATTTAGGCTCTTTCCATAATTTGGCTATTGTTGAGAGTGCTGCTATGAACATTGGGGTACAAGTGCCCCTATGCATCAGTACTCCTGTATCTCTTGGGTAAATTCCTAGCAGTGCTATTGCTGGGTCATAGGGTAAGTCTATTTTTAATTTTCTGAGGAACCTCCACACTGCTTTCCAGAGCGGCTGCACCAATTTGCATTCCCACCAACAGTGCAAGAGGGTTCCCGTTTCTCCACATCCTCTCCAGCATCTGTAGTCTCCTGATTTGTTCATTTTGGCCACTCTGACTGGCGTGAGGTGATACCTGAGTGTGGTTTTGATTTGTATTTCCCTGATAAGGAGCGACGCTGAACATCTTTTCATGTGCCTGTTGGCCATCTGGATGTCTTCTTTAGAGAAGTGTCTATTCATGTTTTCTGCCCATTTCTTCACTGGGTTATTTGTTTTTCGGGTGTGGAGTTTGGTGAGCTCTTTATAGATTTTAGATACTAGCCCTTTGTCCGATATGTCATTTGCAAATATCTTTTCCTATTCCGTTGGTTGCCTTTTAGTTTTGTTGGTTGTTTCCTTTGCTGTGCAGAAGCTTTTTATCTTCATAAGGTCCCAGTAATTCACTTTTGCTTTTAATTCCCTTGCCTTTGGAGATGTGTCAAGTAAGAGATTGCTACGGCTGAGGTCAGAGAGGTCTTTTCCTGCTTTCTCCTCTAAGGTTTTGATGGTTTCCTGTCTCACATTTAGGTCCTTTATCCATTTTGAGTTTATTTTTGTAAATGGTGTGAGAAAGTGGTCTAGTTTCAACCTTCTGCATGTTGCTGTCCAGTTCTCCCAGCACCATTTGTTAAAGAGGCTGTCTTTTTTCCATTGGATGTTCTTTCCTGCTTTGTCAAAGATGAGTTGGCCATACGTTTGTGGGTCTAGTTCTGGGGTTTCTATTCTATTCCATTGGTCTGTGTGTCTGTTTTTGTGCCAATACCATGCTGTCTTGATGATGACAGCTTTGTAGTAGAGGCTGAAGTCTGGGATTGTGATGCCTCCTGCTTTGGTCTTCTTCTTCAAAATTCCTTTGGCTATTCGGGGCCTTTTGTGGTTCCATATGAATTTTAGGATTGCTTGTTCTAGTTTCGAGAAGAATGCTGGTGCAATTTTGATTGGGATTGCATTGAATGTGTAGATAGCTTTGGGTAGTATTGACATTTTGACAATATTTATTTTTCCAATCCATGAGCAGGGAATGTCTTTCCAGTTCTTTAAATCTTCTTCAATTACCTTCATAAGCTTTCTATAGTTTTCAGCAAACAGATCCTTTACATCTTTGGTTAGATTTAATCCTAGGTATTTTATGCTTCTTGGTGCAATTGTGAATGGGATCAGTTTCTTTATTTGTCTTTCTGTTGCTTCATTGTTAGTGTATAAGAATGCAACTGATTTCTGTACATTGATTTTGTATCCTGCAACTTTGCTGAATTCATGTATCAGTTCTAGCAGACTTTTGCTGGAGTCTATCGGATTTTCCATGTATAATATCATGTCATCTGCAAAAAGCGAAAGCTTGACTTCATCTTTGCCAATTTGGATGCCTTTGATTTCCTTTTGTTGTCTGATTGCTGATGCTAGAACTTCCAGCACTATGTTAAACAACAACGGTGAGAGTGGGCATCCCTGTCGTGTTCCTGATCTCAGGGAAAAAGCTCTCAGTTTTTCCCCGTTGAGGATGATGTTAGCTGTGGGCTTTTCATAAATGCCTTTTATGATCTTTAAGTATGTTCCTTCTATCCCGACTTTCTCCAGGGTTTTTATTAAGAAAGGGTGCTGGATTTTGTCAAAGGCCTTTTCTGCATCGATTGACAGGATCATATGGTTCTTCTCTTTTTTTTGTTAATGTGATGTATCACGTTGATTGATTTGCGAATGTTGAACCAGCCCTGCATCCCAGGAATGAATCCCACTTGATCATGGTGAATAATGCTTTTTATATGCTGTTGAATTCGATTTGCTAGTATCTTATTGAGAATTTTTGCATCCATATTCATCAGGGATATTGGCCTGTAGTTCTCTTTTTTTACTGGGTCTCTGTCTGGTTTAGGAATCAAAGTAATACTGGCTTCATAGAATGAGTCTGGAAGTTTTCCTTCCCTTTCTATTTCTTGGAATAGCTTGAGAAGGATAGGTATTATCTCTGCTTTAAACGTCTGGTAGAACTCCCCTGGGAAGCCATCTGGTCCTGGACTCTTATTTGTTGGGAGATTTTTGATAACCGATTCAATTTCTTCGCTGGTTATGGGTCTGTTCAAGCTTTCTATTTCCTCCTGATTGAGTTTTGGAAGAGTGTGGGTGTTCAGGAATTTGTCCATTTCTTCCAGGTTGTCCAATTTGTTGGCATATAATTTTTCATAGTATTCCCTGATAATTGTTTGTATCTCTGAGGGATTGGTTGTAATCATTCCATTTTCATTCATGATTTTATCTATTTGGGTCATCTCCCTTTTCTTTTTGAGAAGCCTGGCTAGAGGTTTGTCAATTTTGTTTATTTTTTCAAAAAACCAACTCTTGGTTTCGTTGATCTGCTCTATAGTTTTTTTAGATTCTATATTGTTTATGTCTGCTCTGATCTTTATTATTTCTCTTCTTCTGCTGGGTTTAGGCTGCCTTTGCTGTTCTGCTTCTAGTTCCTTTAGGTGTGCTGTTAGATTTTGTATTTGGGATTTTTCTTGTTTCTTGAGATAGGCCTGGATTGCAATGTATTTTCCTCTCAGGACTGCCTTCGCTGCGTCCCAAAGTGTTTGGATTGTTGTATTTTCATTTTCGTTTGTTTCCATATATTTTTTGATTTCTTCTCTAATTGCCTGGTTGACCTACTCATTCGTTAGTAGGGTGTTCTTTAACCTCCATGCTTTTGGAGGTTTTCCAGACTTTTTCCTGTGGTTGATTTCAAGCTTCATAGCATTGTGGTCTGAAAGTATGCATGGTATAATTTCAATTCTTGTATACTTATGAAGGGCTGTTTTGTGACCCAGTATATGATCTATCTTGGAGAATGTTCCATGTGCACTCGAGAAGAAAGTATATTCTGTTGCTTTGGGATGCAGAGTTCTAAATATATCTGTCAAGTCCATCTGATCTAATGTCTCATTCAGGGCCCTTGTTTCTTTATTGACCGTGTGTCTAGATGATCTATCCATTTCTGTAAGTGGGGTGTTAAAGTCCCCTGCAATTACCACATTCTTATCAATAAGGTTGCTTCTGTTTATGAGTAATTGTTTTATATATTTGGGGGCTCCGGTATTCGGCGCATAGACATTTATAATTGTTAGCTCTTCCTGATGGATAGACCCTGTAACTATTATATAATGTCCTTCTTCATCTCTTGTTACAGCCTTTAATTTAAAGTCTAGTTTGTCTGATATAAGTATGGCTACTCCAGCTTTCTTCTGGCTTCCAGTAGCATGATAAATAGTTCTCCATCCCCTCACTCTGAATCTAAAGGTGTCCTCAGGTCTAAAATGAGTCTCTTGTAGACAGCAAATAGATGGTTCTTGTTTTTTTATCCATTCTGATACCCTATGTCTTTTGGTTGGCGCATTTAATCCATTTACATTCAGTGTTATTATAGAAAGATACGGGTTTAGAGTCATTGTGATGTCTGTATGTTTTATGCTTGTAGTGATGTCTCTGGTACTTTGTCTCACAGGGTCCCCCTTAGGATCTCTTGTAGGGCTGGTTTAGTGGTGACAAATTCTTTCAGTTTTTGTTTGTTTGGGAAGACCTTTATCTCTCCTTCTATTCTAAATGACAGACTTGCTGGATAAAGGATTCTCGGCTGCATATTTTTGCTGTCTAGCACCCTGAAAATCTCGTGCCAATTCTTTCTGGCCTGCCAAGTTTCAAAAGAGAGATCAGTCACGAGTCTTATAGGTCTCCCTTTATATGTGAGGGCACGTTTACCCCTTGCTGCTTTCAGAATTTTCTCTTTATCCTTGTATTTTGCCAGTTTCACTATGATATGTCGTGCAGAAGATCGATTCAAGTTACGTCTGAAGGGAGTTCTCTGTGCCTCTTGGATTTCAATGCCTTTTTCCTTCCCCAGTTCAGGGAAGTTCTCAGCTATTATTTCTTCAAGTACCCCTTCAGCACCTTTCCCTCTCTCTTCCTCCTCTGGGATACCAATTATGCGTATATTATTTCTTTTTAGTGTATCACTTAGTTCTCTAATTTTCCCCTCATACTCCTGGATTTTTTTATCTCTCTTTTTCTCAGCTTCCTCTTTTTCCATAACTTTATCTTCTAGTTCACCTATTCTCTCCTCTGCCTCTTCCATCCGAGCCGTGGTGGTTTGCATTTTGTTTTCCATTTCCTTTAAAGCGTTTTTCAGCTCCTCGTGACTGTTCCTTAGTCCCCTGATGTCTGTAGCAAGAGATTCTCTGCTGTCCTGTATGCTGTTTTCCAGCCCAGCGATTAATTTTATGACTATTATTCTAAATTCACTTTCTGTTATATTATTTAAATCCTTTTTGATCAGCTCATTAGCTGTTTTTATTTCCTGGAGATTCTTCTGAGGGGAATTCTTCCGCTTGGTCATTTTGGATAGTCCCTGGTGTGGTGAGGGCCTGCAGGGCACTTCCCCTGTGCTGTGGTGTATAACTGGAGTTGGTGGGCGGGGCCGCAGTCCGACCTGATGTCTGCCCCCAGCCCACCGCTGGGGCCACAGTCAGACTGGTGTGTGCCTTCTCTTCCCCTCTCCTAGGGGCGGGATTCACTGTGGGGTGGCGTGGCCCGTCTGGGCTACTTGCACACTGCCAGGCTTGTGATGCTGGGGATCTGGCGTATTAGCTGCGGTGGGAAGGCAAGGTGCACAGCGGCGGGGGGGGGGGGGGCAGGCTTAGCTCGCTTCTCCTTAGGTGATCCACTTCAGGAGGGGCCCTGTGGCAGCCGGAGGGAGTCAGATCTGCTGCCGGAGGTTTGGCTCCGCAGAAGCACAGAGTTGGGTGTTTGCGCGGAGGGAGCAATTTCCCTGGCCGGAACCGGTTCCCTTTGGGATTTGGGCTGGGGGATGGGCGGGGGAGATGGCGCTGGCGAGCGCCTTTGTTCCCCGCCAAACTGAGCTCTGTCGTCCGGGGGCTCCGCAGCTCACCCTCCCTTTGTCCTCCAGCCTTCCCGCTTTCCGAGCAGAGCTGTTAACTTATGACCTCCCAGACGCTAAGTCGCGCTTGCTGTCGGAACACAGTCCGTCAGGCCCCTCCGCTTTTGCAAGCCGGACTCGGGGGCTCTGCTTGGCTGGCGAGCCGCCCCTCCGCCCCGGCTCCCTCCCGCCAGTCCGTGGAGCGCGCACCGCCTCGCCGCCCTTCCTACCCTCTTCCGTGGGCCTCTCGTCTGCAGTTGGGTCCGGTGACTCCGTTCTGCTAATCCTCTGGTGGTTTTCTGGGTTATTTAGGCAGGTGTAGGTGGAATCTAAGTGATCAGCAGGACGCGTGGTGAGCCCAGCGTCCTCCTAAGCCGCCATCTTCCCAGAATCCTATCAATGCTTTCAATAAGCAAGAAACTCGGGGTGCCTCGGTGGCTCAGTTGGTTAAGTGTCTGACTTCAGCTCAGGTCATGATCTCACAGTTCATGAGTTCCAGTCCTGTGCTGGACTCTGTGCTGACAGCAAAGAGCCTAGGGCATGCTTCGAGTTCTGTGTCTCCCTCTCTCTCTGCCCCTCCCTTGCTCACATTCTGTCTCTCTCTAAAATAAATAAACATTAAAAAAACTAAAAAAAAATTTCAACTTGATTAAAAAAAATAAACAAGAAACTGATGAGTGAACCCTCTGCATCCCTCTGCCTTCCCTGGCATGGAAGCCCCCTTTGTCCCTATACCATTATATTTAGGAGAGTTGACTATATTCCTAAAACAGTCAACACTGCAAATTGGCAAGCCTGCTGGGAGTCAGCACCGAAGGCACTACACTGCCTCTTGTTATTCTGCTTTACACTGTGGACTTGCACTTTTCCTGGTCCTAATGCAGCATCATCTTTTTGTTTCTTGCTCTTAACTTTTAGGACAGTCTTTGGCTCTAAGGAAGAGGGACCAACCACTCTGGGGGGGTTAAAAACCTGTCTGAAATTTTATTCTTTACAACTGGTACTAATTTTTAAGCTTATGAAATATTTCAAACATACAGAAAATCAATAGAGTACCATAAGCACCTATACATCTACCACTCAGATTCAACCAATGAGCATCATTTGCTTCAGATTAAAATTAAAACATTTTAATTAAAAAATTGAAAAATATATTAATTTTTTTAATGTTTATTTTTGAGAGAGAAAGAGGCAGAGTGCAAGTGGGGGATGAGCAGAGAGAGGGAGACACAGAATCTGAAGCATGTTCCAGGCTCTGAGCTGTCAGCACAGAGCCTGACGTAGAGCTTGAACTCATGAACCACAAGATCAAGACCTGAGCCAAAGTTAGATACTTAACCAACTGAGCCACCCAGGTTCCCCTGGATTACATATTTTTTTAAAGAAGTAAAACATCACAGCTGAAGCAACCATCAACAAAGCTAAAAGACAACCTATAGAATAGGAGAATATATTTTCAAATAATATATCCAATAAGGGATTAAGATCTAAAATATATAAAGAACTTATACAACTCAACACCAAAAAAACAAATAATCCAATTTAAAAATCCAAATTAAAAAATCCAATTAAAAAATGACATGAATACACATTTTTCCAAAGAAGATGTACAGATGGCCAACAGACAACATGAAAAGATGCTAACCACAGCAAGCTATCACCTTACACCTGTCAGAAGGCTAGAATAAAAAAGATAAGAAGTAATAAGTGTTGGTGAGGATGTGAAGAAAAAGGCACTCTCATGCACTGTTGGTGGGAATGCCACTGTAGAAAACAATTAAAAAATTAAAAAAAATTAAAAAGAGAAGTACCATATGATTCAGTAGTTCCATTACTGGATATTTACCCAAAGTAAAAACAATAATGATTTAAAAAGATATATGCACTCCTATGTTTATTTCAGCATTGTTTACAATAGCCAAGACATGAAATCAGTGATGTAGAAGATAAAATTACAGAAAATAATGAAGCTGAAAAGAAGGAAGAAAAGTATTGGATCATAAATGTAGATCTGGAGAACTTAGCAACTCTTTAAAGCATAATAAATATTCTTATCATAGGAGTCCCAGAAGAACAATTAGGGAGAAAAAGGGCAGAAGTTTTATTTGAGCAAATTATAGCTGAAAACTTCCCTAACCTGGGGAAGGAAACAGACATCAAAATCCAAGAGCCATAGAGAACTCCCATCAAGTTCAACAAAAGCCGATCCACATCAAGATATATCATATTCAAATTCACAAAATACACAGACAAGAATCCTGAAAGCAACAAGGGAAAAAGAATCTTTAACCTACAATGGAAGACAGATCAGGGTCACAGCAGATCTGTCCACAGAAACTTCACAAGCCAGAAGAGAGTGGTGTGATATATTCAATGTGCTGAATGGGAAAAATATGCAGACAATAATACTTTATACAGCAAGACTGTCATCTAGAATAGAAGGAGAGATAAAAGGTTTCCAAGAACAAAAAAACCAAATGAGTTCATAACCAGACCTGCAAGAAATATTAAAAAAAATTTAATGTTTATTCATTTTTGAGAGAAGGAGAGTCAGAGGGCAAGCAGGGGATGGGCAGAGAGAGGGAGAGACACAGAATTAGAAGCAGGCTCCAGGCTCTGAGCTGTTAACACAGAGCCTGATGTGGGGCTCGAACTCTTGAACCATGAGATCATGACCTGAGTTGAAGTCTGATGTTTATCCAACTGAGCCACACAGACACCCCTTTGAAAGAAATATTAAATTTAGGAGACTCTTTGAGTGGGAAAGAAATACTATAATCAAAAAAAAAAAACTAGAATGGAACAGAGAATGTCATTGGAAAAATCAGTTTTACAGGTAACACAATGGCACTAAATTCATATCTTTAAATAATCACTCTGAATATAAATGAACTAAATGCCCCAATCAAAAGACTTAGGACATCAGAATGGATATAAAACCAAAACCCATCTATATGTTGCCTACAAAAGACTCATTTTAGACCTAAAGACACCTGCATATTGAAAGAGAGGGGATGGAGAACCAACAGCCGTGCTAATGGATGTCAAAAGAAAGCTGGAGTAGCCATATTCATATCAGACAAGATAGATCTTAAACCAAAGACTGTAACAAGAGATGAAGAAGGACACTATATCACAATTAAGGGTCTATCCATCAAGATCTAAAAATTGTAAATATTTATGCCCCCAACTTGAACACCCAAATATATAAATCAACAACAAACATAAAGGAATACAATAATAATACAATAATAGTAGGAGACTTTAACACACCACTTCTGGCAATGGACAGATCATATAAGCAGAAAATCAACAAGGGAACAATGGCTTTGAATGACACACTGGACTGGATGGACTTAACAGATATATTCAGAACATTTCATCCTAAAGCAGCAGAATATACATTCTTCTCCAGTGCACATGGAACATTGTCCAGAATAGATCACATGCTGGGTTACAAATCAGTCCTCAACAAGTCCAGAAAGATTGAGGTCATACCATGCATATTTTCAGGTCACAGCACAAGGAAATTTGAAGTCAACCACAAGAAAAAATTTGGAAAGACCACAAATACATGGAGGTTAAGGAACATCCCACTGAGTTAACAAGGAAATTAAAGAAGAAATAAAAAATACATGGAAGGAAATGAAAATGAAAACACAACAGTCCAATACCTTTGGGATGCAGCAAAGGTAGTCCTAAGAGGAAAGTATATTACAATACACATCTACATAAGAAGAAAGAAAAGTCTGAAATACACAACCAAACCTTACTCCTAAAGGAGCTAGAAAAGGAACAGCCAATAAAGCTTAAAGCCAGCAGAAGATGGAAAATAATAATGATTACAGCAGAAATAAATAATATAGAAACAAAGAAACCAGTAGAGCAGATTAACAAAACTAAGCACTGATTCTTTGAAAGAATTAATACAATTGATAACCCCCTAGCCAGACTTATCAAAAGGAGAAAGGACCCAAATAAATAAAATAAATGAAAGAAGAGAGGTCACAACTAACACCATAGAAATACAAACAATTGTAAGAGAATACTATGAAAAATTATATGCCAAAAAACTGGGCAATCTGGAAGAAATGGACAAATTCCTAGAAACATACAAAGTAGCAAAAACTGAAACAGGTAAAAATAGAAAATTTGAACAGATCCATAACCAGCAAAGAAATTGAATCAGTAATCAAACAAACAAAAGTCTGGGGCCAGATGGCTTCCCAGGGGAATTCTACCAGACATTTAAAGAAGAGCTAATACCTATTCTTCCCAAATGTTTCCAAAAAATATATATGGAAGGAAAGCTTCCAAACTCCTTCTACAAGGTCAGCATTACCATGATTCCAAAATCAAAGAGCCCACTAAAAAGAAGAATTGCAGGCCAATATCCCTGATGAACGGGGTTGCAAAAATTCTTAACAAGATACTAGCAAATCAAATTCAATAGTACATTGAAAGAATTATTCACCATGATCTAGTGGGACCTATTCCTGGCCTTCAGTGCTGGCTCGATATTCACAAATCAATCAAAATGATACACCACCTTAATAACAGAAATCATAGGAACCATATTATCTTGTCAATAGATGCAGAAAAAGCATTTGACAAAATATAGCATCCATTCTTGATAAAAACCTTCAACAAAGTAATGATAAATGAAACATACCTCAATATCATAAAGGCCATATTCCAAAGATCCACAACTAATATCATCCTCAGTGGGGAAAAACTGAGAGCTTTTCCTCTACAGTCAGGAACAAGACAGGGATGCCCACTCTCACCACTGTTATTTAACATAGTTCTGGAAGGCTTAGCCTCAGCAGTCAGACAACAAAAGTAAATAAAAGGCATACAAATTGTCAAGGGAGAAGTCAAACTTTGAGTATTTTCAGATGACATGATACTCTATGTAGAAAACCTGAAAGACTCTAGCAAAAAATTGCTAGAGCTAATACATGAATTCAGCAAAGTTGCAGGCTATAAAATCAATGTACAGTAATCTGTTGCATTTCTGTGCACCAATAACAAAGTAGCAGAAAAAGAAGTAAAGGAATCAAATCCATTTACAATGGCACCAAAAACCATGAGCTACCTAAGAATTAAGGTACCTAACCAAAGAGGTAAAAAATCTGTACTCTGAAAACAATAGAAAACTTATGAAGGAAACTGAAAAGGTTATAATTAAATGGTAAAACATTCCATGCTCATGGATTGGAAGAACAAACATTGCTAAAATGTCTATAGTATCAAAATCAATGTACACATTTAATACAATCCCTATTAAATTCCACCAGCATTTCTCACAGAGCTAGAACAAACTGTCCTAAAACTTCTATGGAACCACAAAATATGCCAAATAGCTAAAGCATTACTGAAAAAGAAAAGTCAAGCTGGAAACATTACAGTTTCAGACTTTGAGTTATATTGCAAAGCTGTAGTCATAAAATAGTGTGGTGTTGGCACAAAACAGACACATAGATCAATGGAACAGAATAGAAAACCCAGAAATGGACCCACAACTATAAAGCCAACTAATCTTCAACAAAGCAGGAAAAAATATTCAATGGAAAAAACAGTCTCATCAACAAATGGTGTTGCAAAAACTAAGTGGCAGCATGCAGAAGAATAAAACTGGACCACTTACACCATACACAAAAATAAATTCAAAATGGGTGAAAGACCTAAAGATGAGACAGGAAACCATCAAAATCCTATAGGAGAACACAGGCAGCAACCTCTTTGATTTTGGCTGGAGCAGCTTCTACTAGACATGTTGCCAGAGGTAAGGGAAACTAAAGCAAAAATAAACTATTGGGACTTCATGAAGATAAAAATCTTCTGCACAGTGAAGGAAACATTCAAAAAAACCTAAAAGGCAGCTTATAGAACGGGAGAAGATATTTTAGATGACCTATCTGATAAAGGGTTAGTATCCAAAATTTATAAAGAACTTACCAAACTCAATGCCCCCAAAACAAATAATCTACTCATAAAATGGGCAGAATACATAAATTAAAATTTTTCCAAAGAAGACATCCAGATGGCTAACAGACACATGAAAAGATGCTTACCATCACTCATCCTCAGGGAAATACAAATCAAACCCATGAGGAGATAGTACCTCACACCTGCCAGAATGGCTAAAATTATCAACACAGGAAACAACAGATATTGGCGAGGATGTGGAGAAAGGGGAAGCTTCTTACATATTGGTGGGAATGCAAACTGATGCAGCCACTCTGGAAAATAGTATGGAGTTTACTCAAAAAGTTAAAAATAAAACTATCCTATGACCCAGCAATTGCACAACTAGGTATTTACCAAATCATAAAGATTTGATGTTTATAGCAACGTTATTAAAAATAGCCAAACTATGTGAAGACCCCAAATATCCACTGACTGATGAATGGATAAAGAAGATTAATGGAATATTATTTAGCCATCAAAAAATGAAATCTTACCATTTGCAATGAAGTGGATGGAGATAGAGTGCATTTGGCTAAACGAATTAAGTCAGTCAGAGAAAGATAAATGCCATATGATTTCACCCTTATGTAGAATTTAAGAAACAAAACAGATGAGCACTTAGGAGGGGGGAAAAGAGAGAGAGAGGGAAACAAACCACCAGAGACTCTTGAACATAGAGAACAAACAGGGTTGATGGAAGGAGGTAGGTGGGGGATGGGTATTAAGAAGGGCACTTGTTATGATGAGCACTGAGTGTTATGTGCATATGATGAATCACTAAATTCTACTCCTGAAGGCAATTTTAAACTATATGTTAACTAACTAGAGTTTGAATGAAAATTTGAAAAAACCCAAAACTCTCCTCCTTTATCATTTCCATCCCCATTCTTCCAGTTGTTTTCTCCAAATTGCATCTTTATACATTTATGTTTCCAAAATGTAAACTAATATATTGTTTAATGCATTAGTCTCCAAAAATATGTAGAAAATAAAATGTGTAGTTGCAAAGTTAAAATAATATTAGTTTTTAGACTAATAATTGTTTTTGTGTATGAAACAAAACCTGGAGTTATATACCGTTGTTACAATAATACAAGCTTTTGTAATTGCCCATGTATTTACCTTTACTGAGATATTTATTTCTTCATATAGACTTTAAGTTACTGCTTAGTGTGTTTTCATTTCAATCTGCAGGACAGTTTTTTCATATATAGATAGGATCCTTGGTTGACTATGTTTTTCTGTTTTTCTTTTTTTTCTTCTGAATTTTATTTGAGAGAGGGGCACCTGGGTGGGTCAGTTAGGCGTCCGACTTTGGCTCAGATCATGATCTCATAGTTCGTGGGTTCGAGCCCTGGGTTGAGGTGTGCTGACAGCTCAGAGCCTGGAGCCTGCTTCAGATTCTGTGTCTCACTCTCTGTCCCTCCCCTGCTAGTGCTCTCTCTCTCTCTCTCTCTCTCAAAATAAATAAATTTTATTTGAGAGAGAGAGACAGACAGAAGATCTGAGGCAGGCTCTGTGCTGTCAGCAGAGAGCCTGATGTGGGGCTCAAACTCATGAATGGTGAGATCATGACCTGAGCCGAAGTCAGACACTTAACCAACTGAGCCACCCAGGAGCTCTTGGACTCCAAAATTTTTGACAAGAAATCTTCTGGTAATCTTATTGAGGACTCCTTGTTTGGAAAGAGTCACAATTCTCTTCCTGCTTTCAAAATGTTCTTGTCGCCTTTTGAAAGTTTGATTTTAATGTGTCTAGGTGTGAGTCTCTTTGAGTTCATCCTTTGGAAGTTTGTTGAATTTCTTACATGTTTATATCATTCTTTCATCAGATTTGTTAAATTTTTGGCTATTATTTCTTCAAATATTCTCTCTGCCCCTTCCTCTCTCTCTCTTCCTTCTGGGACTTCCACGATGCGTTTGCTGGTCTGCTTGATGATGCCCATAGTTCCTTTAGGCTCTGTTCACTTTTCTTTAATCTTTTTCTCAGAGTCAATAATTCTCATTTAGTGATTCTTTCTTCTGCCTGCTCAAACCTGCCTTTGAATTCTTCTAGTAAATTTTCATTTCAGTTATTATATTTTTCAGTTCCAGAATTTCTTTTTTGGTATCTTTTTAGATATTCTATTTCTTTATTGGTATTTCCAGTTTGTTAACACATTTTTTTCTTGACTTTTCCCACATCTTTCTTTAGTTCTTTGTGTATCTTAATATAGTTGTCTTTGTCAAGTAGGTCTGCCAGCAAGTCTTCTTTCAGGACAGTTTGTTTGTTTATTTATTTACTTTGGAGGAGCCATACTTTTCTATTTCTTTCTATGACTTGTTATTTTGTCGTTGTTGTTGTTGAAAACTAGACATTTGAATCTAGTAATGTGATAACTCCAGAAATCTGATTCTTTCCCATCTACAGAGTTTGCTGTTTTTGTTTTTATTTATTTTTGATCTGTTGTCCAATCTGTCACCTGACTGTGCTTAAGATCAGACAGAACTATAAACTCAAGGTATTTTTCTGGTCTTTTCTGAGCCTTCACCTCCCCCTGGGCATGTGTGGTGACATTCTAATTTCCCCTGTATATGTTGCTTTTGAATGTCCTAGTTTTTAGTGTATATCTCCCAAAAATGGAAAAAGAGAAAGACAAAAGGCAGGGAAAAGATGTCGGCCCTTTACAATCCCTAGAAGTTATTTCTGCCAGAGGGAAATGAACAGTGCAATAATGGGAGGAAGTGCAACAATGTCTGCCCTCCACTTTGCACTTCTGAGAGCAGAAGCAGCAGTGATCAGGGCATAATCCTCAGTATTTAGAGGATAAGTTTCTTTTTGTCCACTCTTGCTCCTGCAAGGTGTGTGCAAGCTACTCTAGGAGCACATGCACAGTTTTCTGCCATGTGGCTGGGGGTGGGGGATGGGTAGCTGCTTTGTGCTAAAAGCTGAAATTGACTAAAATTAACCATAGCTTACTGCTCAAGCCTTCCCCTGGAAGTTTCAAACCTTCAATAGACTCCAGAGTTCCAAAATAGCTACATCAGGGGATTCTGCCAGTGCAATTGTCCCGTCTCTGTGGGGATATGGATTCCTGGTGCTTTCTACTGTGCCATCTTCCCAGTGTGTTTGTTAAGAAGTTTTTTTTTTTAATTTTTTAAAATGTTTTTTAAAAATTTATTTTTGAGACAGAGAGAGATAGAGCATGAGCAGGGGAAGGGCAGAGAGAGAGGGAGACACAGAATCTGTGCTGAGCTGTCAGCACAGAGCCTGACATGGGGCTCAAACTCACCGACTGTGAGATTGACCTGAGCCGAAGTCAGACGCCCAACCGACTGAGCCACCCAGGCACCCTTAGAGTTTTTAACTTGTATAAGGTACTGAATTTTATCAAATGCCTTTTCTACATCTGTTGATGATATTGACATTTCTTTTTTTTCAATCTATTATGTGATAAACCTCATTCCACAACTTTAAGCCAACTTTGCATTTCTGAGATAAACCCTTTTTGATCAAGCTATTAGGTGTTTTTTTTTTTTTTTCCTGCAACAAACTTTATTGATTCCATTTGGTCCATGTCTTGGGAGAAGGCTCCAAGATGGATAAAAAGTTGCCTACTGCATCTTCAGGGAGAGGTTCAAGAACAAGCCCTGGCACCAAGGGGATGCTAAAGGGGCCCCTCAAAGGCTTCTGGGCTTCAGGGGCTCCTGGTCATGCTTGAAGGTGAGCCTTTTGAAGAGACACTTGCCCAACCAAGTCTGCAGAGGTTAGTCAGGTGGTTGCCCATCTTCTTGATGAGTTTCACCTCATCATCTAGGAAGTGGTTCTCCAGGAAGTCACAGAGATGATGGTCTGTGTGGGAAGAACCCAGGGCGTGCAGATTCAAAAGGACTTCGTTCAGGTTCTCCAGAACCAGGGCAGCTTCTGTGACCTCTAGGGTTTTACTTCGCTCATCTTGAGATGGACTTTGCACATCCTGGAAGAGGGTGTGGCCACTTGCTGAGCTGGTTTTGCATCTTCAAGAGATACTCAGTGCCCTTGCACTTCTTAGTCAACTTGTGGAAGAAATGCCCATGCCCTACAGAGCCAACTCATTGTGGTCAAAATAGATGCCCAGAGAGAGGTATGTATGGAGCCCCACAGGTGCGTATTGACCAGGTGGTTGATGGCAGCCTCCACCTTGGTGGAATAATTCTTATGAATCTGAGAGCTCATGGTTGATTGATAATATGGAGCTAAGCTCAAAATAAGGTGTTGGCTGGTTCCAGAGGCAGAGGGTGGCTGAGAAGATGCCTCCAAAGGTTCAAACTGGAAAAAAAGTTTGGAGGGTGGTCAGAGGCTGGTAGAAGGGGCATCCCTGGGTCTGTTCCATCCAAACAGTGTTGGAGCAAGAAATAGATCTGCAGGACCACCAGGTGTACTGCCAAGCTATCAATTTTTAAGTGCTATATTCAAGTTCCTGAAATTTGTATGGGATTTGAATTTATGTTTGTGGGTGAGTTTATCTTGTCAGTCATTTGGGTTTGATATCAAGGTTTTACTATCCTCATGAATCAAGCTCTTTTTTTAATGTTTATTTTTGAGAGAGAGAGAGAGAGGACAAGTGGGGAAGGGGCAGAGAGAGAAGTGGATAGATAGAGGATCCAAGGCAGGCTCCATGCTGACAGCAGAAAGCCAAATGCAGGGCTTGAACATGAGAACCACAAGATCATGACGCTTATCTGACTGAGCCACCCAGGTGCCTCATCAAGCTCTTTTTAAAAAAAAAGTTTATTTATTTATTTTGAGAGAGGGAGAGAGAGGAAGAGAAAGAGGGAGAGAGAGCTTGAGTGGGGGAGGGGCAGAGAGCAGGAGAGAGAGAATCCCAAGCAGGCTCTGCACTGGAAGCCTGATGTGGGGGCTCAATATCATGAACCATGAGATCAAGAGTTAGACACCTAACCTACTGAGCCACCCAGACGCCCCTGAATCAAAATCTTTTTACATGTTCTGGGGAGGTAATGTGATTGCAGAGCTCTGTCATCTGACATATCAGCTGACTGTAAAACCATCTGGGCCTGGTGCTTTCTATGTGGGAAGATTTTATCTTCTTATTCAATTTTTTGAAATTGTTATGAGGAAATTTGGGCCATCTCTTAAGTAGGCTTTTCATTTTGAGTGTAACATACATACAAAATGCCCAGTTTCTGTTACAACTTGATGAAGTTTTGCAGTAAACACATCCATGGACCATTCATCCAGATCAGCCATTCATGTCCTCATGTGGGTGTTTTATCAAATGCTTGTCTACATTTATTGAAATGGTTCTATTTTCTCTTTTAATCTGTTAATGTGGTGAAACACTATAAGTGATTTTCAAATGATAGACCAACTTTGCATTTCTGGGATAAATCCAATTTGGACATTCTATTACTCTTTAAATATATTGCTAGGTTTGATTTGCTAATATTTCCTTTAAGATATTTGTATGTATGCTTATGAGAAGATTAAGCTGTAATTTTCTATTTTCGAAGTGTCCTTTCAGGTTTGGGAATCAAGATTATGGTAGCTTCATAAAACAAGTTGCTGTATCTATGTGTCACTTTATTGTTTTCAACTGCAAGGAATTCATTACCAGCTTAGTAGTGGCTTAAAAAGCCACATAATTATTTCACATCAGAAAGAGTAGTGAGGGAGATGGTTGGAGGGCTGATTTGGGGGCTCATCGTTGTCATCTGAGATGCAAACTCTTTCCATCTTTCTGCCATACTCATCTTGTTGACTTTTTGTCTTCAGGCTTATTGCCTCATGGTTACAAGATGGCTGCAAAAGCTCCAGGCCATACTATCTCACCACATTATCTTGTTCAAAGTACAAGAGCAAGTAGAAAGCCTGGGAGGTGAGATAGATAGAAAGATAGATAGATAGATAGATAGATATCTTGGCTTCTTCTTTCTTTTTACCTCAGAGGAAAAATGGCTTCCTTCAAAATCCAGAGAGGATTTCTCCTAATGTTTCATTGCAGAAGAACTGGGTCATATGCCCATACATTAAACAAGCACTACTAAAGGAATTAGGCTCCAAAGTCTGCTTCTGACAAGTTATGACTCCCTGCCAACACTCCCTGCTCCACATTAGAGTTGTGTCACTGTTGTCTAAATACCAGTGAGATTTGTTGGACGTGAAAAGGAGAAATATCTTTTGACTAACTTTATTTGAGACACTTGTATCCAATAAATTTAGTAGGTTGGTAACTGTCCATGGAGGAGCCTTGGCCCATGTTTTAAGAGCCGATATGTGCCTGTGAACTGGGCTCCTGAAAATGACCTGAGTTCTCAGAAAGTGACACTATTTTTTTAAGTTGCTTTCTTTTTAATGTTTATTTATTTTTGACAGAGAGAGAGGGAGAGAGAGAGAGAAAGAGAGAGAGAGAGAGAGGGAGAGGGAGAGAAAGAGATAGGGAGCAGTGGAGGGGCAGAGAGGGAGGGGGACAGAGGATCTGAAGCGCTCTCTGTGCTGACAGTAGAGAGCCCAATGCCAGGCTTGAACTTACAAATGGGAAATCGTGTCTGAGCTGAAGTCACATGCTGAACTGACTGAGCCACCCAGGTGCCCCTAGGCAGGTGATACTATTTAGTAATATTAGCAGTATAGAAGTTAGACCTGTTCTGTATAAATACAAGCAACAGAAGACTCTGCCCCTGAGCTAAGGAAGCTGTCAAACAAGGTTTTTGTTTTGTTTTGTTTTGTTTTTTAGAATGTCCCACATGTCTTCATAGTGGGGTTTGAATTGAGTTCACAGCTGGTGTTAAATCTTAAAAGGGTTAGCTCTATTTTTCACATATTAGTTACAAGGCATAGGTGGGAAGCTGGAGACCACAAGTAGATGTCCATGAAGACCTGTTAACGCAGAGAACGTAATTAAATCCCAGTGTGATAGAGCTGATGGCCACCTCCCTTGAAGAAAGGCCTCATCCAATCTCCAAAGCTTCCCTCTTCACATCTCTGTTGGCTTTTAGTGGACCAGAAGATTTGATGCACAGAATCCAAGGAAGAGAAAGAGAAAGCTCCAGTGGAAAAACAGCCATTTGGTTCAAAGTAATTTCAGGAGCTCTGGCATGGCAGGAAGGGGGTAAAGTGCACTGTCCTTCAAGTCTGATGACTTACATTTAATTCTCAGCCCCTTCACATGCAATCTGTATGACCTTGGGTTCCAAGGCTGGGCTGTGAGATGGAAGTGTGACACCCAGAGTGCCCACCTCAAGCAGGTAATGACCACAGAACCTGTCAACTGTTGCCATATAACCAGTGCTCTAAAGATCAGCTGCATGAGCAGCTAGCTGAGAGCTGGCTAATACAGGCCAGGGTGGTCTGCTCCATATGTCTCAGATCCTCCAGTAGGCTGACCTGGACATGGTCCCATGGCTCTGGCAGCGCCACAGGAGGGCAGGTGGAAACACACAAGGCCTATTGGGACCTGGCTATGAGCTGGCATACCATCACTTCTGCCTTATGCTATTGGCCACACTAGAAGCAAGGGGCAGGGGAAAACCCTCTGCTTTTCTAGTGGGGGGACTGCAAGTGGTAGGTGATGTCATGGGTGTGGGTCTTCTTGCTACTGGGAGGGAGGAAGTATGGTGGATTGGATTGTTTCGGAAACAAAAGTGCTAGTTAGAAGGAGAGAGGAATATTCACCTGTTTGTACACAAGATGGAAATAATTTTAACAAATATTGTTGAGCTGTAATACAATTCTGGGGGTTCTGTGTGTTAGTCACTCTTCTGTTGCTCCTCATAACTTCTATTTGGAGATGTTTGAAACCTATGGCACTCATTAATGGATTCAGGGAGCACATGCATAGGGGAGGTAGTCCAGCTCGGTGGTTGAAGGTGCTGGCTTCAGGTCCAGAGTGGCTTAGTTTTGGCATCCAGGCTTTGTTGCACCTAGTGTATGACTTCTGGAGTTTCAAATTCCCCAACGCTCAGTTTTCCCAGGTTGCCCTGAGAGGGAATTGGGTCTGGCATGTAGAAATAGTCCTCTTAATGGTTATGGTCACTGTTGCTTCCATGAGGTCCCTCTGGATAGCTCCAGCGCCCATGGTGGGCATGAGTCCTGGATGCAGCAATGGCAATTCTTCTGTAACCCAACCCAAGTCTGTCTGCCTGATGTGTAGCAATGACAGTCACTGAGACTTCAGGTTTGCAGCAAGGAGAGAGTTTATTTGAGAGGCAGCCAAATGAGGAGACAGGAAGGCAAGTCTTGAATCTACCTCCCTGAAGGGGGAGAGAATCAGTTTTTTATAACCATAGGCATGAGCTTACATACATATTGATAAAAAGGGTGGGGAAACTTATGACTATTTATGAGGAGAGATGGTGCATGCACATTGAACAAACATATATGTAACATACCTCCCATATTCACTTGGAGTGGACACTTAGCATCACACCAAGGCAAAATTCAGTCCCTGATGTCAGGAGGTTATCTCAGGACAAGGAGAAGGGGCTGTGGGCATGTTTTGAGAGCCTGTATAAATTGGATGGGGTCTTGAGCTTATTATTGCAGGTAAGAAATTCAGGACTTTGCTCATTCCTAGGCTGGAACCATATCAGTTGATCTTGAGTCCAGGCTTCTGTAGAGACAGCTAGTGGGCTTGTTAGTGGGGTCCGAAAAGACACAACAGCTGATTAGGGTGACACAGTTTTCTGACAAAGAAACTTTAAACTTTCTGCTAGTCAACATCAATAACCCTGTGGGCACAGTTTCACTTCCGCACTGGACTCTGGTTGGATCAGTCTCTGCTGTCCAGTGCTGCATAGGGGCATCAGAATAATCTGTTTCTGCTTCTCTCCGCTGACAATTCCAGTAAAGAGCCCACAGTGCTTATTATATCAGGTCCAGATTTCTCATTCAGTTTGAGCTCTGTGTATAAACAATGCTGGCAATGTCCAGAACAGAATGTGCATGTAAAGAAATGAGGTCCTTTTGCTCTTCAAAAAAATCAATAAATCATATATAATGCCTTGAGTAGATTGGTTACAATAAAATGAAGTTGATAGTTCGCATATGTACTTTGATTCATAATGTTGACTACTCATATTGAGATTGATTATGAAATAGAGCTGTTAAGGAGTGGGACAGAGAACTTCAGATTGGCTGCCACCCTTCCCAGCACTTCCTACATGTGGGGCCTTGCAGCATTGTGCAGGTGCACAAGTGGTTCCCTTGGTCCCTGTCCTTCCAAGGTCCTTGACTCTGCTGCACAAACATGGCTTCACACTTGTGCACAACTTTGTTCTCATGTAAACAGGAAATGTGGGGACTGTCCATTTTCATTTCTGGTACAAAAAATTGGAATTTTGAGGTTTGTTGTAGGTCTCATTATTAACAGGCAGATAATGACTTCAAAATGCTGTATCCAGCATTGAAGGCCAAGGGCATCAGCCTTCCCTATGTCCCAAATCATGTGGTCTTTGCCACTAAGTTTCTCATTTCTCTCTCTCTTGCTCTCCTTCTCTTTCCCTCTTTTAAAATAGCTTTACTGACATACAATTTACACTCCATACAATTCAGTCCTTTACAATTCTTTTCTTATATACTACATTATTAAAAAAAAATTAGTAAAATATATATAACATAAATTTGCCATTTTAAACATTTTAAGCATAAAATTCAGTGACATTAATTACATTCTCAATGTTGTGCAACAATTACCACTGTCTATTCCAACAATTCTTTCATCATCTCAAACAGAAATTCTGTAACCACTCAGCAGTGACTCTCCACTCTCCTCCCCCAACCCCTGGCAACTTGTCTACTTTTTATCTCTACAAACCTGCCTACTCTAGATACATCATATAAGTGGAGCCATATATATTTGTCCCTTTGTGTATGGCTTATTTCACTTAGCTTAGTATTTTTGAAGTTCATATATGTTGTAGGATGTATCAAACCCCAGTCCTTTTTGTGGTTTAATAATATTACATTGTAAAGTAAATACCACATTTTGTTCTACTGATAGGTTGTTTCCACTTTTCAGTTATTGTGAATAATGCTGCTATGAACATGGAGGTCCAAACATCTACTTGAATCCACGTTTTCAATTCTTTTCCACATATACTCACAAGTGGAATTGCTGGATTACATGTAATTCTATTTTTGTTGTTTTGAGGAATGGCCAGACTGCTTTCCACAGCAGCTGCCCCATCTTACATTCTCACCAGCAATGGACAAGGGTTCCAATTTCCCCAAATTCCCACTAACACTTGTTATTTTCTTTTTTTAAAAACTTAATTAATTATTTAATAATAGCCATCCTAACGGATGTGAAGTGATATCTCATTGTAGTTTTGATTTTTCTCTGATAACTAGCGATGTTGAGCATCTTTTCATGTGTTTATTGACTCTGTATATTTTCTTTGAAGCAATGTCTATTCAAGTCTTTTATCCATTAAAAAACTTTTTTTCCAGAAAAAAAAAAAAAAAGAGGTTAGAGTGGGAGAGAGCCAAAGCATGAGAGACTGTTAAAAACTGAGAACAAACTGAGGGTTGATGGGGGGTGGGAGGGAGAGGAGGGTGGGTGATGGGTATTGAGGAGGGCACCTTTTGGGATGAGCACTGGGTGTTGTATGGAAACCAATTTGTCAATAAATTTCATATATATATATAAAAAATAAAAATAAATAAAAAAATTCATATATATATATATATATAAATTAAAAAAATAAAAAATAAAAATAAATAAAAAAAATAAAAAAATAAAAAAAATATATATATTTTGGGTATTAATCTCTTATGAGGCATGTAATTTGGAAATATTTTCTCCCATTTTGTGAGGTGCGCTTTTATTTTGTTGATAGTCCCTTTGATGCACAAAAGGTTTTAGTTTCGATTAAGTCCAAACTAGCAACATGTTGCTGTCCTTAGGTTACTTGTGTTTTTGGTGTCATATCTAAGAAATTGTTGTGAAGTCCAATGTCATGAAGATTTCCCCTTAAGTTTTCCTCTAAGGATTTTATAGTTCTAGGTTTTACATTAGGATCATGAATCCATTTTGAGTTAATTTTTGTAGATTGTGTGAGGTGAGGGTCCCACTTCATTCTCTTGCATGTGAATACCATGTAAGGTGGTGATCACTGTTCATGTTTGATAGGCAGGAAAGAGAAGATGTGGAGAGTCACATGCTCTGGGGCTTAGAGAATCTTTGTGCAGGCTTTCCATTCATTCTGGGCTTGGCTAGCACCTTGTTTGACTCCAGTTGTGTGAAGTCATGTGTCAAAATCTATTCTATACTTTCATTACCTACATGTTTTCTGTCTCCATTCAACTTACCCCCAGACTCCAGTGCTCATGGCTGTAGGATGGGGTAAAGTCCTGGATACCAACATGCTGTCCTTAAAAAGGTGTTGCTGGTGTAGAAATGGAGAGCTGCTCAGCGGCTTCCAGAGGCAGGGATTGGGGGTGAAGCTGGCCCCAAAATGGCAGCATGAGGGAGTTTGGGGGGTGATGAGACTGTTCTGAATCTTGATTGTTGCGGTGGTTCCATGACTGCATACAGTTGTTCACACTCATAGAACTGTATTCCAAAGCAATGACTTTTACTTTATGTTAATTTAAAACAGAAATTAGAGAGCAAACAATGGTGCTGTTAACAGGCAGCAGAGCATTGGGTGAGAGCGTCCCCTGGGAGCAGATGGTCTGGGTTCAAGTCTAAACTCCCCTGCTTCCCAGCTGCTTGACCTTGGCAACCACTGAGTGTTGGGTCTCCTGTTCTGTAAAAGAAAGGTGGTAGTTGTTATTGCATAGAGTTGGAATGAGGATTAATTTTGTGTGGTCATACAAAGCTAGTAGGACAGGTTGGTTTGCCATGTAAAGGATTGTTATCACCATGTGCATCTTCAGACCCCAAGGGAGGGTGTCTATCTGTGGGGGAAGAAGATGATGGAGTGAAAATTTCTAGTCCTTGTAAAGTACTCTGTTGTCACTTGACTTTATTTGTTCATGTCACACTGTACCACGTTTGAGTGGGATGCTCTGTGTCACCCATGGCATCTCTCATGCCCTGGACATATGGCCTGAGGGGACAGCTGGGCTGAGCTGGACTGTGCCTCCTGATCCCTGGTGGTGGCAGGAGGCCTTCGATGCTGTAGCCCTGACGTCCAGCCTTTGGGGCCTCAGCCCTGTCTCCCCAGTTAGGTGGGACTTTTTCTGGATGTCGGTGCTGCTTTCCTTATAGTGTAACCTGTTTTACTGATCATTGGTCACAAGGAAAAGAGAATGAAGCAAAGGAGGTGAGAGTGGTCACCTCGATTTGAAAAGTGTTCACTCTGCTTTATGCTATCCCAGGTGCTGCACAGTCCAAGGAAAGAAAATGCAACCTGTTCTGGCCTGATAGGAGCTGTTCCTTATGGATTTTCATGGTTAAGGGGCAGGAAGTCAGACCTCACAACCTGTTGGGTGTGTCCGTGGTATTCTTTCCAGATATGTCTCCTCAGATTTACCCCCTTTCTATGGGCTGGGGCCTCTCTGGGTCCTTCCAGACATGCTCACCCCCGTCTGCCTGTATTTTGTGTTGAGGCTCCCCACCCTTTGTTTCATCTACCACTGCATTTCCATCTGCCTTCTGTCTCCCAGAAATTGATTGAAATCTCATGTCTGCTCACTGATGGTCTGCTTCCAATTCTTTTTTTGGTAACAGGGTTATATTCCCCTTTAAACTTATTTTCTGGCTTTGAAGGGAGGAGAGACAAGCATGTATAGTAAGCCTGGGACCAGAATGGTCCTCTTAGAAGGCAAATATACATAGGAGTCAGGAACCCAGGCAGTCATTATATCCTATCATGAAGGATGCTGATAAGTGTCTTTGAAAGGGCATTTTGGAGTCTGGAGAGCTAGAAAGGGCCATCTGTGTCTGAACAGGAAGGCAGGAGGCAGTGTGAGGGCCATGGAGGAGAACACTGGGAACGTGGGAGGTGGGGATGACATCGGTGCAGGAGCAGCAGATGAGACCCAGGATTACCTTGTAACGGAGACCCAGAGCTTGCTTCATTCTCAGTGGGACCTTTGGGGGTGGCCCTGCACTGTTGGGACAGTGTTTGAGGGTATTGTAGGGGAGATTTTGGCCAGACATCAAGGCACTTTCTTTTTCTCCTTGCCAGGCCCCCAACTGATGCATAAACCAACTCTATGAGATGGAAAGTAAAAGGTTTAGAACTCTAACAAGCAAACATCAGCCAGAAAAGTTTTCACCTAAGCCCTTTATTCAAGAAAATAAAACCTAACAGTTCGTATGCAGATTCTCACAGTGAGGTCCTTTGCAAAAGCCATGGCAAACATTTGGGAGCCCAGCAAACACTTCTGTGCTGTCCTGGAGCAGGAATGAGGGCAGAGTGAGTGAGTAGGGATGGAGGAAAAAGGCTGTCCAAGCGGTCCCTCGGATCAGGGGAGTGGTGCCCCGTCTCCACTGGGTGATGCGCTTCTGGGGGCTGGTCCCCAGCCTTTCCAGGCCTTTTCCCACCTAAGCAGCATTGGTGGAGCCCTAGGTGGGAGTTGAGGGGTATGTGGTGCGGGGTGAAGCCACTGGGGCACACTTATGTGGCAGGGCCCCTAGAGAGGCCAGTGGGTAGACCCTGAATCGGTTCCAAATGCCATAGGTACGAGCAGGTAGTTTCCTTTATCCCTTTGGATTCTTGTTCTTTTTCATAACTTCCTTTTTATATAAAATGGTTGGTGGTGGTGGCTCCAACTCTAACACTGAACTTTGTCTTGTTTGAAGCACTAACCATCAGCTTCCTTGCTCCTAATGGAGGTCTCCCAGGGAAGGGAGCATGGGAAAGTCACAGGGCAGAGTGAAGCATTGTGAGGCCTCCTGCTCTCTTCTGTGTGCTTCCAGATCTGACCCTCCCCTGAGGCCATGACCACAAGGTACAGTGCTAAGGCTGAGTTACAGCCTCGTGCTTTCTGTGTCAGGAAGTGAACCCTCAGCATCTCCTGTGCCTCCTTCCTCCTCAGCCCCTCTCTATGCTGGCCTAAGACTCCTGGCCAGGCAGAAGTCTTCTCTCAGTCTGACCCACACACATGTTTTTGGCCCCATATTTTATTTCAGCCCACAAGGCTGTGCTGTAAGTTTGGATCCTCAGAGCCTGGGGCCCGTGGCTCTCCTGGTGGCCCTGGAGACTGCATCTCCTGTTCCCCAATGTGCTCTGCTCTGCTCTGTAGCCTTGTCTGCACAAGCCTTTGTGGGGGTCACTTGGGACTTTTGCACTCCAGTGGTTGTTAATTTTATTTCAATCCTTTGTGTGCTGCCAGCAGGATAGGAGGAATAGCCATTCATGCCACACAGACCCCTGCTATGGAAGCCACAGATGCTGTTGATGCCACATGGCTGCTGACCATGAGAACCCTGAAGTTATTCATTTGGTCTGGGTGGCCACCTTCTCCCTTCATTTTGCTTTCCATTGTGGCAGTTGGTGGTGTCTCTACTTCCTTCCTTGCCTGGGATGAGCCAAGCACAGGTTTTGTTGAGCCCCAACAGCACACGGTACCGTGCACCTTTTCCCCATACTGGCTCAGGCACTGGATGCCCCCACAGCACCAGGACAACCTGTCCTTATACCCAAGAACCCTGGGCCCCACTCAGGTTCACGCCAGCTCTGATGAGAGAGGAGCAGGAGAGGAGTCACATGGGGGCCCAGGCCCAAGGGTTCACCCTCTGCCAGTAGGGGAGTAGGGGAGGCCAGGTCTTTCTGGTCTGAATTGCTGGGGCTTGCTACCAAACTCCTGCCCACACAGTGTGCATTACCAGACAAAAGAAGCCAAGGTCACCACGCCGCCCTCTCCCGCTGGGTCTGCAGGCTATGCTGTGGACTAGGCCTGGGCACTCAACCCCAAGAACACAGTTACCTGCCTCTGCTGGACCTCAGACAGACTTGACCCCAATTGCTGTGCCCTGCTGGGGGTAAATTTCATGTTACGTGAATTATAGCTCAGTAAAAATTGTTTCAGAAAATATTTTAAAAAATGAGCTGTGAGATGTCTGTTGTATGAACTGGGTGTTAGAATCCAGTGCCTCTCTACTGGGAGGGTGTAAACTGGGAAGACTTCTGCAGGCACAGCTGTGAACAAAGGTGTGCCCTGCTGGCAGCCACATGAAGAACTCTCTGCAGGAAGTTGAGGGGGAGGTGTAGTTTATGCTGACCTCCCAAGTGGACCTTCTTTCTCCAAACAAGTATAAATCTTGGGACCAGTTTGCTCAGCCAAGCCTGCTGGGTGGGGTGAGGAAGAGGATGAGATGGACAGGAAGCAGGCAGGAAAGCTCAGGGCCCTAAAAGGGTGGTGATTTTTTTTTAATTTTTAATGTTTATCTATTTTTTGAGAGAGAGGGAGAGAGAGAGAGAGAGAGAGAGAGGCAGAGAAAGGGAGACACAGAATCTGAAGCAAGCTCCAGGCTCTGAGCTGTCAGCACAGCACTCTGTGCTGACAGCTCAGAGCCTGTTGTGGGGCTCAAACTCATGAATTGTGAGATCATGACCTGAGCTGAAGTTGGATACTTAAGCGACTGAGACACCCAGGCGCCCCAAGGCTGGTGATTTTGAAGACATAGTGGCCCTGCCCTTTAGTAAGTGAGGCCTAGCAAATGCCCATCCCAGCCAGTAAGATCAGCAGCTCCTTCTCTGTGTGGGGAATTGGGGGGCAGTTGGTGTTCAGTGGAGCCAGGGCGGCACAGTGGAGCAGAAAAGCTGATGAGGATTCCTTTGCTGCTAACAAGTTGTCTTTCACCCCGTTTAATAGTTCTTGATAACACACATTCTGTGCAGCCCATCAACATGGGGCCAGGGAACTCTGGGAGAGCATGCGGACTCCACCTGGTGACATTGCCTTGCAAATCATGTGGCCCTACAGGGCTAGCAGCTGCTCTATTTACAGGCATCTGGCCCAAGAAGGAAGGACAGATGCCACTAAGATCATAAGATGAGTGAGGACCACCACTTCATGGATGAAGGGAGCAGTCTGGGGCCTTCTTCATGTCACTGTTCTTTCCAAGATGGAAGACAGAGCCCTGGCAGAAGGAGCTGGAGGCGACAGACATCAGGACTGTCTTTCTCCTTCCTGAGTTTGCACCCAGCCCATCATCTCTATGTCCTCCTCTGTCCTCACCTCATGGCCTGTCCCCTTCCTGGAGGTGACCTCTGTCTGAAGAGATGTCTTTCAATCTTCCTTTTCTCCAGCTCCCCTTTTTGAGCAACAAAAATGAGATTACATTGTTCTGCAAATTGCCTTTGTCCATTTCACAGCATACTGTCTAAATTTTTCCATGTTTGTATCAGGGTCAATCCCATACCTTTTTAATTTTATTATTTATTTATTTATTTATTTATTTATTTATTTATTCATTTATTATTAATTTATATCCAAGTTAGTTAGCATATAGTACAATGATTTCAGAAGTAGATTCCTTAATGCCCCTTATCCATTTAGCCCATCTCCCTTCCCACAACCCCTCCAGTAATCCTGTTTGTTCTTCATATTTAAAAGTCTCTTATGTTTTGTCCTCCTCCCTGTTTTTATATTATTTTTGCTTCCCTTCCCTTGTGTTCAACTGTTCTGTGTCTTAAAGTCCTCATATGAGTGAAGTCTCATATGATAATTGTCTTTCTTTGACTGACTAATTTCACTTAGCATAATATCCTGTAGCTCCATCCAGGTACTTGCAAATGAAAAGATCTCATTCTTTTTGATTGCCAAGTAATACTCCATTGTATATATATATACCACATCTTCTTTATCCATTCATCCATCGATGGACATTTGGGCTCTTTTCATACTTTGGCTATTGTTGACAGTGCTTCTATAAACATTGGGGTGCATGTGCCCCTTCGAAACAGCATACCTGTATCTCTTGGATAGATACCTAGTTGTGCAATTGCTGGGTCATAGAGTAGTTCTATTTTTAATTCTTTGAGGAACCTCCATCCTGTTTTCCAGAGTGGCTGCACCAGTTTGCATTCTCAATAGTGTAAAAGAGATCCTCTCTCTCCACATCCTCACCAACATCTGTTGTTGCCTGAGTTATTAATGTTAGCCATTCTGACAGGTGTGAGGTGATACCTCATTGTGGTTTTGATTTGTATTTTCTTGGTTATGAGTGATGTTGAGCATTTTTCCACATGTTGGTTGGCCTTCTGGGTGTCTTCTTTGAAGAAGTGTCTATTTATGTCTTTTGCCCATTTCTTCACTGGATTATTTATTTTTGGGGTGTTGAGTTTGATAAGTTCTTTATACATTTTGGATACTAACCCTTTATCTGATATGTTGTTTGCAAATATCTTCTCCCATTCTGTCAGTTGCCTTTTAGTTTTGCTGATTGTTTCCTTCGCTGTGCAGAAGTTTTTATTTTGATGAGGTCCCAATAGTTCATTTTTGCTTTTGTTTCCCTTGCCTTGGAGACATGTTGAGTAAGAAGTTGCTATGGCCAAGGTCAAAGAGATTTTTGTCTCCTTTCTCTTCGAGGATTTTGATGGCTTCCTGTCTTACACTTAGGTATTTCATCCATCTTGAGTTTATTATTGTGTATGGTGGAAGAAAGTGGTCCAGGTTCATTTTTCTGCATGTCAGTGTCCAGTTTTCCCAGCACCACTTGCTCAAGAGACTGTCTTTATTCCATTGGATATTCTTGCCTGCTTTGTCAAAGATTAGTTGGCCATACATTTGTGGGTCCACTTCTGGCTTCTCTATTCTGTTCCATCGATCTGAGTGTCTGTTTTTGTGCCAGTACCATACTGTCTTGATGATTACAGCTTTGTAATACAGCTTGAAGACCGGGATTATGATGCCTCCAGCATTGGTTTTCTTTTTCAAGATTGCTTTGGCTATTCGGCATCTTTTCTGGTTCCATACAAATTTTAGGATTATTTGTTCTAGCTCTGTGAAGAATGCTGGTGTTATTTTGATAGGTATTGTATTGAATATGTAGATTGATTTTTGGGTAGTATTGACATTTAACAATATTTGTTCTTCCTATCCAGAAGCATGGAATATTTTTCCATTTTTTCATGTCTTCAATTTCTTTCATAAGCTTTCTATAGTTTTTAGTGTATAGATTTTTCACTCTTTGGTTAGCTTTATTCCTAGGTATTTTATGGTTTTTGGTGCAAAATTTATTCTTAAGTATTTTATGGTTTTCTATTCCTTGATTTCTCTTTCTGTTGCTTCATTGTTGGTGTATAGGAATGCAACCAATTTCTGTGCATTGATTTTATTTATTTATTTATTTATTTATTTAATATGAAATTTATTGTCAAATTGGTTTCCATACAACACCCAGTGCTCATTTCAACAGGTGCCCTTCTCAATACCCGTCACCAACACCCCCTCCTTCCCACCCCTTATCAACCCTCAGTTTGTGGATTGATTTTATATCCCGCCACTTTGCTGAATTCATGGATCAGCTCTAGCAGTTTTTTGGTGGAATCTTTTGGGTTTTCCATATAGAGTATCATGTCATCTGCAAAGAGTGAAAGTTTGACCTCCTCCTGGCCCATTTGGATGCCTTTTATTTTTGTGTTGTCTGACTGCTGAGGCTAAGACTTCCAATACTATGTTAATAACAGTGGTAAGAGTGGACATCTCTGTCTTGTTCCTGACTTTAGGGGGGAAAACTCTAATTTTTTCCCCATTGAGGATGATATTAGCATTGGGTCTTTCATATATGGCTTTTATGACCTCAAGGTATGATCTTTCTATCCTTACTTGAGGGTTTTACCAAGAAAATATGCTGTAGTTTGTCAAATGCCTTCTCTGCATCTATTGGGAGGATCATTTGGTTCTTGTCCTTTCTTTTATTGATGTGATGAATCACATTGATTGTTTTCTGGATATTGAACCAGCCCTGCATCCCAGGTATAAATACCACTTGGTCATGGGGAATAATTTTTTTTAATGTATTGTTGGATCCAGTTGGTTAATATCTTGTTGAGGATTTTTGCATCCATGTTCATCAGGGAAATTGGTCTGTAGTTCTCCCTTGTAATGGGGTCTTTGGTTTTGGAATCAAGGTAATGCTGAGTTCATGGAAATAGTTTGGAATCTTTCCTTCCATTTCTATTTTTTTGTAACAGCTTCAAGAGAATAGTTGTTAGCTCTTCCTTAAATGCTTGGTAGAATCCCCTGGAAAGCTATCTGACCCTGGAGTTTTGTTTTTTGGCAGTTTTTTGATTACTAATTTTATTTCCTTACTGGTTATGGGTCTGTTCAAATTTTCTATTTCTTCCTGTTTCAGTTTCAGTAGTTTATATGTTTCTAGGAATTTTTCCATTTCTTCTAGATTGCCCACTTTATTGGCATATAATTGCTCATAATATTCTCTTATTATTGTTTGTATTCCTGCTGTGTTGGTTGTGATATCTCCTCTTTTATTCTTGATTTTATTTATGTGGGTCCTTTCCTTTTTCTTTTTTATAAAACTGGCTGGTGGTTTATCAATATTGTTAAAACTTTCAAAGAACCAGCTTCTGGTTTCATTGATCTGTTCTACTGTATTTGGTTTTGATAGCATTGATTTCTGCTTTAATCTTTATTATTTCCTGTCTTCTGATGCTTTGGGGTTTATTTGCTGTTGTTTTTTCCAGCTCTTCAAGGTGTAAGGCTAGGTTCTGTGTCTGAGACCTTTCTTCATTCTTTAGGAAGGCTTGGATTGCTATAAACTTCCCTCTTATGTCTGCCTTTGCTGCATCCCAGAGGTTTTGGGTTGTGGTGTTATCATTTTCATTGACTTCCATATATTTTTAATTTCCTTTGTAACTTCTTGGTTAGCCCATTCATTCTTTAGTAGGAAGTTCTTTAGTCTCTAAGTATTTGTCACCTTTCCAAATTTTTTATTGTGGTTAATTTCGAGTTTCATAATGTTATGGTCTGAAAATATGCACAGTATGATCTCGATCTTTTTATACTTGTTGAGGGCTGATTTGTGCCCCAGTATGTGATATATTCTGGAGAACGTTCCATGTGTACTGGGGAAGAATGTATATTCTGCTGCTTTAGGATGAAATGTTCTGAATATATCTGTTATGTCCATCTGGTCCAGTGTGTCATTCAAATCCATTGTTTCCTTGTTGGTTTTCTGATTAGATGATGCATCCATTGTTATAAGTGGGGTGTTGAAGTCCCCTACTATTATGGTATTATTATCAATGAGTTTCTTTATGTTTGTGATTAATTGATTTATATATTTGGGTGTTCCACATTTGGAGCATAAATGTTTAAATTTTTTTTAATGTTTATTTTTGAGAGACAGAGACAGAATGCAAGTGGGTTAGGGGCAAAGAGAGAGGGAGACAGAATCCGAAGCAGGCTCCAGGTTCTGAACTGTCAGCACAGAGCCCGACATGGGGCTCTAACTCATGAGCTGTGAGATCATGACCTGAGCCAAAGTCAGACACTCAACCATTGAGACACCTAGGTGCCCCTGGAGCATAAATGTTTACAATTGTTAGGTCTTGTTGGTCTGTAGACCCCTTGAGTATGATATAATGTCTTCATCTCTTGTTAAAGTCTTTATTTTAAAGTCTAGATAGTCTGATATAAGTATGGCTACTCTGGCTTTCTTTTGTTGACCATTGGCATGGTAGATGGTTCTCTGTCTCCTTTCTTTCAATCTGAAGGTGTATTGAGGTCTAAAGTGGGTCTCTTGTAAACTGCATATAGATGGATCTTGTTTTCTTATTCATTCTGTTATACTATGTCTTTTATTGGAGAATTTAGTCCATTGATGTTTAGAGTGAGTACTGAAAGATATGAATTTATTGCCATTATGTCACCTATAGAGTTGGAGTGTCTGGTGGTGTTCTCTGGTCCTTTCTAGTCTTTGTTTTTGATCTTTATTATTATTATTGTTATTGTTATTATTATTATCATCATCATTATTATTATATTTTTTAAATCTTTTCTCCCCTCAGAGAGTCCCTCTTAAAATTTCTTGCAGGGATAGTTTACTGGTCACAAACTCCTTTAATTTTTGTTTGTCTAAAAAACTTTTAATCTCTCCTATTTTGAATGAAGTCTTGCTGGATAAAAAATTCTTGGCTGCATATTTTTCCAATTCAGCACATTGAATATATCCTGCCACTCCTTTGTGGCCTGCCAAGTTTCTGTGGATAGGTCTGCTGCAACCTGATCTGTTCTCCCTTGTAGGTTAAGGACTTTTTTTTCCCTTGTTGCTTTCATGATTCTCTCCTTGCCTGAGTATTTTGTGAATTTGACTACAATATGCCTTGTTGATGGTCGGTTTTTGTTGAATCTAATGGGAGTCCTCTGTGCTTCCTGGATTTTGATGTCTGTATCTTTCCCTTAGGTTAGGAAAGTTTTCTGCTATGATTTGCTCCCATAAACCTTCTACCCCTTTTTCTCTCTCTCATCTTCTGGGACTCCTATGATTCTGATGTTATTGCTTTTTAATGAGTCACTGATTTCTCTAACTCTTTTTTTTGGGGGGTGTCTTGACATCAGTTTATTTCTTGGTAAGTAATAAATAAATCTAAAGTAGATAAAGAGATGGTTGTTGCTATTTAAGACTGATAAACTTGAGATGACTGGAAAATAAATGTTCCCAGAATACAAGTGAACGGAAATGATCAACCTTCAAGCTGTGTAGGTCCCATAGAGTTTCTTTTTTTTTTTTTTGCATTTATGTATTTTTTTCAATATATGAAATTTATTGTCAAATTGGTTTCCATACAACACCCAGTACTCATCCCAAAAGGTGCCCTCCTCAATACCCATCACCCCCCCTCTCCTCCCTCTCACTCCCATCAACCTTCAGGTTGTTCTCAGTTTTTTTTTTTTAATTTTTTTTTCAACGTTTTAATTTATATTTGGGACAGAGAAAGACAGAGCATGAACGGGGGAGGGGCAGAGAGAGAGGGAGACACAGAATCGGAAACAGGCTCCAGGCTCCGAGCCATCAGCCCAGAGCCTGACGCGGGGCTCGAACTCACAGACCGCGAGATCGTGACCTGGCTGAAGTCGGACGCCTAACCGACTGCGCCACCCAGGCGCCCCTGTTCTCAGTTTTTAAGAGTCTCTTATGCTTTGGCTCTCTCCCACTCTAACCTCTTTTTTTTTTTTTCCTTCCCCTACCCCATGGGTTTCTGTTAAGTTTCTCAAGATCCACATTAGAGTGAAAGCATATGGTATCTGTCTTTCTCTGTATGGCTTATTTCACTTAGCATCACACTCTCCAGTTCTACCCATGTTGCTACAAAGGGCCATATTTCGTTCTTTCTCACTGCCATGTAGTACTCCATTGTGTATGTAAACCACAATTTCTTTATCCATTCGTCAGTTGATAAACATTTAGGCTCTTTCCATAATTTGGCTATTGTTGAGAGTGCTGCTATAAACATTGGGATACAAGTGCTCCTATGCATCAGTACTCCTGTATCCCTTGGGTAAATTCCTAGCAGTGCTATTGCTGGGTCATAGGGTAGGTCTATTTTTAATTTTCTGAGGAACCTCCACACGGTTTTCCAGAGCGGCTGCACCAATTTGCATTCCCACCAACAGTGCAAGAGGGTTCCCGTTTCTCCACAACCTCTCCAGTGTCTATAGTCTCCTGATTTGTTCATTTTGGCCACTCTGACTGGCGTGAGGTGATATCTGAGTGTGGTTTTGATTTGTATTTCCTTGATGAGGAGCGACGTTGAGCATCTTTTCATGTGCCTGTTGGCCATCCGGATGTCTTCTTTAGAGAAGTGTCTATTCATGTTTTCTGCCCATTTCTTCACTGGATTATTTGTTTTTCAGGTGTGGAGTTTGGCGAGCTCTTTATAGATTTTGGATACTAGCCTTTTGTCCGATATGTCATTTGCAAATATCTTTTCCTATTCCGTTGGTTGCCTTTTAGTTTTGTTGGTTGTTTCCTTTGCTGTGCAGAAGTTTTTATCTTCATGAGGTCCCAGTAGTTCATTTTTGCTTTTAATTCCCTTGCCTTTGGGGATGTGTCGAGTAAGAGATTGCTACGGCTGAGGTCAGAGAAGTCTTTTCCTGCTTTCTCCTCTAAGGTTTTGATGGTTTCCTGTCTCACATTCAGGTCCTTTATCCATTTTGAGTTTATTTTTGTGAATGGTGTGAGAAAGTGGTCTCGTTTCAATCTTCTGCATGTTGCTGTCCAGTTCCCTCAGCACCATTTGTAAAAGAGACTGTCTTTTTTCCATTGGATGTTCTTTCCTGCTTTGTCAAAGATGAGTTGGCCATACGTTTGTGGGTCTAGTTCTGGGGTTTCTATTCTATTCCATTGGTCTATGTGTCTGTTTTTGTGCCAATACCATGCTGTCTTGATGATGACAGCTTTGTAGTAGAGGCTAAAGTCTGGGATTGTGATGCCTCCCGCTTTGGTCTTCTTCAAAATTACTTTGGCTATTCTGGGTCTTTTGTGGTTCCATATGAATTTTAGTATTGCTTGTTCTAGTTTCGAGAAGAATGCTGGTGCAATTTTGATTGTGATTGCATTGAATGTGTAGATAGTTTTGGGTAGTATTGACATTTTGACAATATTTATTCTTCCAATCCATGAGCAGGGAATGTCTTTCCATTTCTTTATATCTTCTTCAATTACCTTCATAAGCTTTCTGTAGTTTTCAGCATACAGATCTTTTACATCTTTGGTTAGGTTTATTCATAGGTATTTTATGCTTCTTGGTGCAGTTGTGAATGGGATCAGTTTCTTTATTTGTCTTTCTGTTGCTTCATTGTTAGTGTATAAGAATGCAACTGATTTCTGTACATTGATTTTGTATCCTGCAACTTTGCTGAATTCATGTATCAGTTCTAGCAGACTTTTGGTGGAGTCTATCGGATTTTCCATGTTTAGTATCATGTCATCTGTAAAAAGTGAAAGCTTGACTTCATCTTTGCCAATTTTGATGCCTTTGATTTCCTTTTGTTGTCTGATTGCTGATGCTAGAACTTCCAACACTATGTTAAACAACAGCGGTGAGAGTGGGCATCCCTGTTGTGTTCCTGATCTCAGGGAAAAAGTTCTCAGTTTTTCCCCTTTGAGGATGATGTTAGCTGTGGGCTTTTCATAAATGGCTTTTATGATGTTTAAGTATGTTCCTTCTATCCCGACTTTCTCAAGGGTTTTTACTAAGAAAGGGTGCTGAATTTTATCAAATGCCTTTTCTGCATCGATTGACAGGATCATATGGTTCTTATCTTTTCTTTTATTAATGTAATGTATCACGTTGATTGATTTGCAAATGTTGACCCAGCCCTGCATCCCAGGAATGAATCCCACTTGATCATGGTGAATAATTCTTTTTATATGCTGTTGAATTCGATTTGCTAATATCTTATTGAGAATTTTTGCATCCATATTCATCAGGGATATTGGCCTGTAGTTCTCTTTTTTTACTGGGTCTCTGTCTGGTTTAGGAATCAAAGTAAGACTGGCTTCATAGAATGAGTCTGGAAGTTTTCCTTCCCTTTCTATTTCTTGGAATAGCTTGAGAAGGATAGGTATTATCTCTGCTTTAAACGTCTGGTAGAACTCCCCTGGGAAGCCATCTGGTCCTGGACTCCTATTTGTTGGGAGATTTTTGATAACTGATCCAATTTCTTCTCTGGTTTTGGGTCTGTTCCAGCTTTCTATTTCCTCCTGATTGAGTTTTGGAAGAGTGTGGGTGTTCAGGAATTTGTCCATTTCTTCCAGATTGTCCAATTTGTTGGCATATAATTCTTCATAGTATTCCCTGATAATTGTTTGTATCTCTGAGGGATTGGTTGTAATAATTCCATTTTCATTCATGATTTTATCTATTTGGGTCATCTCCGTTTTCTTTTTGAGAAGCCTGGCTAGAGGTTTGTCAATTTTGTTTATTTTTTCAAAAAACCAACTCTTGGTTTCGTTGATCTGCTCTACAGTTTTTTTAGATTCTATATTGTTTATTTCTGCTCTGATCTTTATTATTTCTCTTCTTCTGCTGGGTTTAGGCTGCCTTTGCTGTTCTGCTTCTGTTCCTTTAGGTGTGCTGTTAGATTTTGTATTTGGGATTTTTCTTGTTTCTTGAGATAGGCCTGGATTGCAATGTATTTTCCTCTCAGGACTGCCTTCGCTGCATCCCAAAGCGTTTAGATTGTTGTATTTTCCTTTTCATTTTTTTCCATATATTTTTTAATTTCTTCTCTAATTGCCTGGTTGACCCATTCATTCTTTAGTAGGGTGTTCTTTAACCTCCATGCTTTTGGAGGTTTTCCAGACTTTTTCCTGTGGTTGATTTCAAGCTTCATAGCATTGTGGTCTGAAAGTATACATGGTATGACTTCAATTCTTGTATACTTATGAAGGGCTGTTTTGTGACCCAGTATATGATCTATCTTGGAGAATGTTCCATGTGCACTCGAGAAGAAAGTATATTCTGTTGCTTTGGGATGCAGAGTTCTACATATATCTGTCAAGTCCATCTGATCCAATGTGTCATTCAGGGCCCTTGTTTCTTTATTGACTATGTGTCTAGATGATCTATCCACTTCTGTAAGTGGAGTGTTAAAGTCGCCTGCAATTACCACATTCTTATCAATAAGGTTGCTTATGTTTTTGATTAATTGTTTTATATATTTGGGGGCTCCTTTATTTGGCGCATCGACAATTATAATTGTTAGCTCTTCCTGATGGATAGACCCTGTAATTATTATATAATGCCCTTCTTCATCTCTTGTTACAGCCTTTAATTTAAAGTCTAGTTTGTCTGATATCAGTATGGCTACTCCAGCTTTCTTTTGGCTTCTAGTAGCATGATAAATAGTTCTCCATACCCTCACTCTAAATCTGAAGGTGTCCTCAGGTCTAAAATGAGTCTCTTGTAGACAGCAAATAGATGGGTCTTGTTTTTTTATCCATTCTGATACCCTATGTCTTTTGATTGGCGCATTTAATCCATTTACATTCAGTGTTATTATAGAAAGATCCGGGTTTAGAGTCATTGTGATGTCTGTATGTTTTATGCTTGTAGCGATGTATCTGGTACTTTGTCTCACAGGATCCCCCTTAGGATTTCTTGTAGGGCTGGTTTAGTGGTGACGAATTCCTTCAGTTTTTGTTTGTTTGGGAAGACCTTTATCTCTCCTTCTATTCTAAATGACAGAGTTCCTGGATAAAGGATTCTCGGCTGCATATTTCTTCTGTTCAACACATTGAAGATCTCCTGCCAATCCTTTTTGGCCTGCCAAGTTTCAAAAGAGAGATCAGTCACGAGTCTTATAGGTCTCCTTTTATATGTTAGAGCACGTTTATCCCTTGCTGCTTTCAGAATTTTCTCTTAATCCTTGTATTTTGCCAGTTTCACTATGATATGTCATGCAGAAGATCGATTCAAGTTACGTCTGAAGGGAGTTCTCTGTGCCTCTTGGATTTCAATGCCTTTTTCTTTCCCCAGATCAGGGAAGTTCTCAGCTATTATTTCTTCAAGTATACTTTCAGCACCATTCCTTCCTCCTCTCTCTTCCTCCTCTGGGATACCAATTATGCGTATATTATTTCTTTTTAGTGTATCACTTAGTTCTCTAATTTTCCCCTCATACTCCTGGATTTTTTTATCTCTCTTTTTCTCAGCTTCCTCTTTTTCCATAATTTTATTTTCTAGTTCACCTATTCTCTCCTCTCGCTCTTCAATCCGAGCCGTGGTTGTTTCCATTTTATTTTGCATCTCGTTTAAAGCGTTTTTCAGCTCCTCCTGACTGTTCCTTAGTCCCTTGATCTCTGTATCAAGAGATTCTCTGCTGTCCTCTATACTGTTTTGAAGCCCAGTGATTAATTTTATGACTATTATTCTAAATTCACTTTCTGTTATATTATTTAAATCCTTTTTGATCAGTTCATTAGCTGTTGTTATTTCCTGGAGATTCTTTTGAGGGAAATTCTTCTGTTTGGTCATTTTGGGTATTCCCTGGAGTGGTGTGGACCTGCAGGGCACTTCCCCTGTGCTGTGGTGTATAACTGGATTTGGTGGGCGGGGCCACAATCAGACCTGATGTCTGTCCCCAGCCCACCGCTGGGGCCACAGTCAGACTGGTGTGTGCCTTCTCTTCCCCTCACCTAGGGGAAGGATTCACTGTGGGGTGGCGTGACCCATCTGGGCTACTTGCACACTGCCAGGCTTCTGGTGCTGGGGATCTGGCATATTAGCTGGGGTGGATAGGCAAAGTGCACGGGGGCGGGAGGGGCAGGCTTAGCTCACTTCTCCTTCCGTGATCCGCTTTGTGAGGGGCCCTGTGGCAGCGGGAGGGAGTCGACCTGCCGCCGGAGGGATGGATATGCAGAAGCACAACATTGGGTGTTTGCGCGGAGCAAGCAAGTTCCCTGGCAGGAACTGGCTCCCTTTGGGATTTTGGCTGGGGGATGGGTGAGGGAGATGGCGCTGGCGAGTGCCTTTTTTCCCCACCAAACTGAGCTCTGTCCCGGGGCTCAGCAACTCTCCCTCCCTTTGTCCTCTAGCCTTCCCGCTTTCCGAGCAGAGCTGTTAACTTATGACCTCCCTGATGCTAAGTCACGCTTGCTGTCAGAACACACTCCATCTGGCCCTTCTGCTTTTGCAAGCCAGACTCGGGGGCTCTGCTTAGCCAGCAGGCTGCCCCTCCTTCTGGCTCCCTCCTGCCAGTCCATGCAGCGCGCACCGCCTCTCCATCCTTCCTACCCTCTTCCGTGGGCCTCTCGTCTGCGCTTGGCTCCAGAGACTCCATTCTGCTAGTCTTCTGGTGGTTTTCTGGGTTATTTAGGCAGGTGTAGGTGGAATCTAAGTGATCAACAGGATGCGCGGTGAGCCCAGCATCCTCCTACGCCGCCATCTTCTGCCGGTCCTTCTCTAACTCTTAAATGGTGCTCTTTTGCCTTAATCTCCCTCTTTTTTTTCTGTTTCATTTTTCACCATAAGTTTGTACTCTCTATCACTGATTCGCTGCTCTGCCTCATTCATCCTTGCTGCCATGGCATCCAGTTGAGATTGCAGCTCAGTTTTAACATTTTTTTTTTATTTCATCCTGACCAGGTTTTACTTCTTTTATCTCTGAAGAAAGGGATCCTAATCTATTTTCGACTCTAGCTAGTATTCTTATTATCGTGATTCTAAAGTATCATTCAGACATCTTACTCGTTTCTGTGTTGGTTAAGTCCCTGGCAGTCGTTTCTTTCTGCTCTTTCTTTTGGGATGAATTCCTTCGTTTTGGCATTTTAAGGAAGAAAAGGAATTAATGAGAAAAAAAATTAAAATTAAAAAAATTAAAATTAAAAAATTAAAAACAACAGATACACACACACAAAATCGAATAGATGATGCTAGAGCGTAGGTGTGTTTTGGTCTGTGTGTTGAAAGGGGCTTGATAGAATAGAGAAAAAGGGGAAAAGAGAGAGAAAAAAAGGAAAACATTTGAAAATTTGAAAAAATGAATACAATGAAATAGAATAAGATGAAATGATGGAAGTAAAATGCAATTTGAAAAATTTACAAAAAAGTGAAAAGTATAGCAGAGAAAAATTAAGGAAAATATTTTAATAATTGAAAATAAAACTAATTTTTTTCTTTTTCTGTATTCAAGAAAAAGAAAGAAAAAACAAAAAAGAGAAAAAAAGGAAAAGAAAAAAAGAAAATTGAATAGCTGGATCAGCAAACACTGAAATGCGATTGAAATTACATCGTTTTCTCCATATGTCAACAACAAAGCAATTTATAGTCTGTAAAGTAGGCACGTGGAGAGAATTGTGGTGGTCCTGAAGAGCGAGGTTGGCCCAGTTGGGCGTGGCTTAATATAATGGCTCCTTTCTCCACCTGATGGCGCTGCTTAGCCCACTGGGGTGGATTGTTGTGTCGCTTATAGGTGCATATGTGCATGCGTGGGAGTGGTGACAATGGTGTCACCCAGCTACCCAGTCTCTAGTATTGCAACTCTGTTCTTGCCAATCCACAATTGCGCACCTGTCCTTTGTCTCTGGCTTCTGTCCACTGCCCGCTTTTACACTGCCTGTGACCAAGCCATCAGGTTGCCAGGTGGCACCTCACTCCTGAGTTTTATCTCAGATGTGGCTGTGTTTCCCAGCTCCTCACTTCTGAGGTACTGTGGCTTTGTCCCATTCAGGCATTCTGGGGGAGGAGCTCACCAAGCAATAGCCAGGTGCCAGATGCACTCAGGAACATTCAGAGGACTATGCTGCTGCTGATGCCCAGAGACTGAAGCTGGGTGCCAGGCTGCCCCATAAAATGTTCATGCAATCATGTAGCAGCAGTATTTAAAGGATTATGGAGAATCACAACACACATCTGGCACTGGGCTTCGCCCTTAGTGACCTTGTCCCATCACCAGCAAATGTGGTAGGTCTCCAGGGTCTGCTGGCACCTTTGTCTGGGGGGTGGGGCTGCACAGCTCTACCAAATGTCCTCCTAGCAAGGGAATCACCTCTCTCTGTGTGGCCCGAGGACCCCCAGACTTCACTTTGTTCCTGGGGATTCGCCCTTCTCACCCGAGCACTGCCAGGTATCAAGCTGCAGAGTTTCAGACTCCGTGCTCCCCTTGTTTATAGAGTCTTAATTGAATTTAAACCCTCTCCTTTCTCCTTTCTCCCTTTTTTAGTTCAGTCCCTGCAGCTGTTTCCACTTTTCCACTTTCTCTCCAACTGCTTTTGGGGAGGGATGCTTTTCCCATACTCTCTCCCCATCTCTGTCCTCTCTCCACAAACAAAAATAGCTCCCTGCCCTCTGTGGCTTCTCTCTTCCCCAATTCACCTCTCTATGCCATGTTCCTGCCAAGTTCTGTGTTCAGGTTGGGCAGATTGTTGTGTTAACCTTCAAATCAGTTTTCTAGGTTTGCAGGATGGTTTAGTGTTGATCTGGCTTTATTTCATGGACGTGAGACACAAAAAAAACTTCCATGCTGTTCCGCCAACTTGGCTCCTTCTATCCTTTTTTAAGAAACAGTTTTAGTGAAATATAAGTGACATATGATAAAATGCACGTATTTAATATATGCAATCTCATTTTAAAAATCATCTCAACCATTTAAAATTGTACAGGTAAGTATTTGGCATTATTGACTGTATCTAGTGCATCTATTCCTATTTTATTAACTTATTCTCTCATTTTTATTATTCTCTTCCCTCTATTTTTTGCATTTATCTGTTGTTCTCAACTTCCTAAGTGGGAGGCTTAGCTAATACTCTCCTAAACATTTAAGGCATAAGCTTTCTCATAAGTGTCACTGTGCCTGCACGATGCAGGACTTGCTGTGCAGTATTTTTATTATTCAATGCTAAGTGATTTGTTATGTCCATGATGATGTCTTCTTGGACTTATTTATTACTTCCTTTCTCCATGAGTAATTTCGAAGATGTTTTTTAAAATTTCCAAACATATGGTGTTGTTGTGGATATGTTTTTTTTTTCATATAGCACATAAGGATGTATATTATGAATGTACAACAATCTTTTGCAACCTAAAAAGAAATAGACTGGAAATCCAATAGAGAAATAAACAGTGGGTTTGAACTGAAAACTCCAAGAAGTGGAAACTAGTACACATATGGACAAGTAATTGACTTTTTGGGTCATCGGGTAATGTAAATAAACTCTCAAAAAACAAATTTATCCTTCTGATTTGCAGCAATAAGTGGTAAATACAAAGTATTGACAGGGATGTAGGAAATGGAAATTCTTTTTTTTTAATTTGTTTATTTAAATTCAAGTTAGTTAACATACAATGTAGGACTGGTTTCAGGAGTAGAACCCAGTGATTCATCTCTTACAAATGACACCCAGTGCTCATCCCAACAAGTGCCCTCCTGAATGCCCCATCACCCTGTTAGTCCATCCCCCACCCACCTCCCCTCCAGCAACTCTCAGTTTGTTCTCTGTATTTGAGAGTCTCTTATGGTTTGCTTCCCTCTCTGTTTTTATCTTATTTTGCTTCTCTTCCCTTATGTTCATCTGTTTTGTTTCTTAAATTCTACATATCAGTGAAATCATATGATATTTGTCTTTCTCTGACTGACTTATTTCACCTGGCAGAATACACTCTAGTTCCATCCACTTTGTAACAAATGGCAAGATTTCATTCTTTTTAATCACTGAGTAATATTCCATTGTATATGTATACCACATATTCTTTATCCATTCATCAATCAATGGACATTTGGGGAAATGGAAATTCTTACACATGATTGTTGAGGTTAATACAAATGCTTAGAAGAGTCATTTGGCAATCTGAACTAACTCATTGACTCATGTGTTATTTAAAAGTGTATTAGTTAATTTCCAAACATATGGTGATTTTCTATTTATTTATATATTTAAAAAATGTAAAAAATATTTATTTATATTTGAGAGAGAAGGAGAGAGAGACAGCAAGTGGGGGAGGGGCAGAGAGAGGGAGACACAGAATCAGAAGGAGGCTCCAGGCTCTGAACTGTCAGCACAGAGCCTGATGCAGGGCTTGAGCTCTCAAGCTGTGAGATGATGACCTGAACCAAAGTCAGATGCTTGACCAACTGAGCCACCCAGGCGCCCCTATGATTTTCTATTTATTTTTAAATGATTTTTTTTTCTAGCTTAATTTTACTGTAGATGTACCCTGTTGATTTCAGCCCTTTGAACTTTGTTGAGACCCACTTTGTGCCTTGCATGGTTTCTTTTTTGTAAATGGTCCATGTGTACTTGGAAACAATGCATATCTTATTATCATTAGGAGTCAGGTCAAATTTGTTTATTGTGTTGTGCCTCCTCTCTACTTTTTTTTTTGTCTGCGTGTTTTACCAATTATTTAAAATGTTTTTTTAATGTTTATTTATTTTTGAAAGAGGGAGAGAGACAGAGTGTGAGTGGGGGAAAGGCAGAGAAAGAGAGACACACACACACACACACACACACACACACACAAAATCTGAAGCAGGCTCCAGGCTCTGAGCTGTCAGCACAGAGCCAGATGTAGGACTCAAACTCACAGACTGTGAGATTATGACCTGAGCTGAAGTTGGATGCCCAACTAACTGAACCATCCAGGCACCCCTTGTTTTACATTATTGAGTGAGAGAAGTTAAAACCTCCCTCTGTGATTGTGGATTTGTCTATTTCTTCCTTAAGTCCCTCCAGTTTTCACTATATGTGTCTTGAGGCTTTGTTATTGTGTGTTCCAAGTTTAGGATTGTTGTACTTTTTGTTTGGTTGGCACTTTTTATCATTTTGGAATGTCTCTCATCTGCACTTCTGCTTGCTGTCTGATATTAGCATTTCTGTACCAGCTTTCTTTCTGTTAGTAGTTGCCTAATGGGTTTATCATCTTAGTTCCAGATTTTCTGCAGTCTTATATTTTAATGTGTCCCTTGTATTTTATTCTTTCATTAATTATTTGATTAGTTTGAATCACTAAGTATTTGCTGATGACTACCATGGCAAACAGGTACTTGGGAGACTAGAGAAAGCAGGCATGCAGCACCTTCACTCAATGCCTTGGGCATGTGCAGTCACGCTGGGATGACAGTGGTTTAGCAGACTTTCTTTGACTATCTCTTTCCATTGTCTCTCTGGTAACCTAACTGGCCTATGGTTTAGCTTATTGATCTCAGACAGCTACCAGATTATTCTTAAATATTTGTATTCAAAATCTCCATTTTTTTCTAGAGCACCTTTAGATTTGGACTTGCTTATTTGTTTCACATTCATTCACTTCCTTTGGGAATTGCTGTGAAGCTCTCTGTCCCTGTGGCCTGTCTCTCCCCCTGGGCACAATCTCTGAGTCACTACTCTGGAGATAGGGCGAGAATATTAGTCTGTGGTCTTCTCGTCTTACCTCTCACAGGATGAAGCCTCCATCCTATGAGTTAGTTGTGGGGGAGGATGGTCAGGGTCCCAGTATTTTAACTTTCTCTACCTTATGAATAAGGCATGAGGGTAGGAAGGGAGCTCTTGAACTCTCAGTCACATTCACCAGGAATTTAGCTTCTGCAACTCAGAGTTGGAGTGGAAGAGAAAGGTTGATTTCCTGTCCTCCCCAGTGATACCATATTCCTTGATATGATATCATATCCATTGATTGGGAATGGAAGTGATAGGGAGCCCCATCTCCATGACCATACCCTACAGAGTGGAGCTTCCATCAAGCTGAGGCGGGGCAGGGGAGGGAGAGAGTTGGGGCTTAAGTTCCACAGGTTATAGCAGTTCCCACTGAGACTTAGTAAATTTTCTTGAGCAAATATTCCTTCAGTTGTTCTGTACCCTTAGGGAAATTCCCAGAGACTTAAAAATGGTTTTTATTTAGAAAGATTAATTTTTACCAGTTATGGTTGTTTCACGGGAAAACAGTTCTGCAGGGGTCCTCACACTGCTATTCCAGAAGTATAATTTTACTTATCTGTTTACTTAATGTATTGATTTATACTTTTAGTGCTTTTCTTATTTTGAATTTATATTTCTTTCAGGTGTGAATTCTGTGTAATTTTGCTGGTTCTGCCTTCTGGTCGACTAAGTTTCTCTTCAGTGAAGTCTATTCTGTTATATAACCTGTCCATTGAGAGAGAGACAGAGAGAGAGAGAGAGAGAGAGAGACAGAGAGGGAGAGAAAATGAATAGGGGAGGGGAGGGAGAGAGAGAATTCCAAGCAGGCTCTGCACTGTCAGTGCAGAGTCTGATGCAAGGCTGAATGCATGAAGCATCAGATCATGACGTGAGCCAAAATCAAGAGTTGAATGCTTAACTTACTGAGTCATCCAGGACCCTGAGTTTTAAATTTCAATATTATTAGTTTCATTTTCAGAAATTCTACTTGGTACTTTATTAAAGCTATATGGTCAAATACGATCATCTTTTATTCCTTCTTTTTTATTTTTGGAAGTATATTAAGCATATTTTTATTTTTAAATTCTTACCTCTTCAGTATGTGCAGTGCAATTCTCTCTCTTCATGTTATTATTATTATTACTATTACTATTATTTTTATTTTTAAACTGAAGTATAGTCAACATACAATGTAAATTACTTTTGGGTATACAATTTAATGATTCCAAATTTAAATACATTATTAAATGCTCACCACAAATGTAATTATCATCTGTCACCTTACAAAGTTAATACAATATTATTGATGATATTTCCTGTACTATACTCTACATTACTGTGATTTATTTATTTTATAACTGGAAGCTGGAGCACCTTAATCTCTGTCACCCCATCTTCTCTGGTAATCATCATATATTCTCTGTATTTATGAGTCTTATATTATTTTGTTTGTTGTCTTGTTAAACATTCCACATATAAATGAAATCGTATGGTATTTGTCTTTCTTAGTCTGGCTTATTTCACTTAGTAAAATATTCTCTGGGTCCATCCATGGGGATGCAAATGGCAATACTTTATTTTTCTTTATGGTTGAGTAATATTCCTGTGTGTGTGTGTGTGTGTGTGTGTACCATGTCTCCTTTATCTATTCATATGTTGATGGACATTTAGGTTGATTTCGTATCTTGATTATTGTAAGTAATGCTGCAGTGAACATAAGGGTACATATATATTTTCAATGTTTTTATTTTCTCCAAGGAAATACCCAAGAGTGGAATTGCTGCATTATGTGGTATTTCTATTTTTAATTCTTTGAAGAAACTTGATACTGTTTTCCATAGTGGCTGCAACAATTTACATTCCCATTAAGGGTGCACAAGGGTTCCTTGGGGTGCCTAGTTGTTCAGTCGGTTAAGTGTCTAACTCTTGAGTTCAGCTCAGATCATGATCCCAGAGTCATGGGATTGAGCTCCACATTGGGCCCCATGCTGATCATGGAGCCTGCTTAAGAATCTCTCTCTCCTATCTGCCCTCTCCCCTGTTAACACACACACACACACACCCTTTCTCTCAAATGAAAAAGAAAGAGTGAACAGGGTTCCTTTTTCTGCACATCCTTGCCAATACTTATTATTTCTTATCTTTTTGATATTAGCTGCTCTGACAGGTGTGAAGTGAATACCTTATTATGAGTTTGATTTGCAGTTCTCTGGTGATTAGTGATGAAAATTTTTTCATGTGTCTGTTGGCCATATGTATGTCTTCTTTGGAAAAATGTCTATTTAGGTCCTTTGCCCATTTTAAAATAAGATTATTTGCGGGCTTTTTGGTGTTGAGTTGCATAAGTTCTTTATATATTTTGGATATTAACCCCTTATTGAATATATCATTTGAAAATATATTTCTCCTATTCTTTAGGTTGCCTTTACATTTTGTTGATGGTTTCCTTTACTGTGCAAAAGCCTTTTAGTTTGATGTAGTTCTAATTGTTTATTTTTGTTTTTGTTCTCTTGCTGAAGAGACAGATACAAAAAATATTGAAATAAGACTGATATCCAAGAGTTTACTGCCTATGTTTTCTTTTAGGTGTTTTATGGCTCCAGAACTTATGTTGAGGTGTTTAATCTATTTTGAATTTATTTTCCTATTCAGTGTAAGGAAATGATCCAGTTTCATTCTATTGCATGTAGTTGTCAAGTTCTCTAAATACCATTTATTGAATACACTGTATTCCCCATTTTATATTCTTGCCTCCTTTGCCATAGATTAATTGACCATATGTGGGTTTATTTATGGGCTCTCAATTCCGTTCCATTAATCTATGTGTCTGTTTTGTGCTAGTATTACACTGTTGTGATATTTTGTAATACAGTTTGAAATCTGGGATTGTGATACCACCAACTTTGCTTTTCTTTTTCAAGATTTCTTTGGCTATTTGAAATCATTTATGGTTTTATACAAGTTTTAGAATTTTTAAAATTCTAGTTCTGTGAAAAATGTTGGTATTTTGATAGGGATTGCATTGAATCTATAGATTGCTTTGGGTAATGTGGATGTTTTAACAATATTTAATTCTTCCAGTCCACGAGAATAGCATATCTTTCCATTTATTTGTGTTGTCTTCAGCTTTTTCATCAATGTCTTATAATTTTCAGACGAAAGATATTTCACCTTCTTGGTAAAATGTATTGCTATGTATTTTATTCTATATGATTCAATTGTAAATAATATTGATTTCTTTTTCTGATAGTTCATTGTTAATGTATAGAAATGCAATAGATTTCTATATATTAATTTTGTATCCTGCAACTTTACTGAATTTATTACTTCTAATAGTTTGTTTTAATTTAGGGTTTTCATTTTTTACTTTATGTTATTTTTTGTTTTTTTATTTTGATTTTTTAAATATGAAATTTATTGTCAAATTGGTTTCCATGCAGCACCCAGTGCTCATCCCAACAGGTGCCCTCCTCAATACCCATCACCCACCCTCCCCTCCCTCCCACCCCCCATCAACCCTAAGTTTGTTCTCAGTTTTTTAGAGTCTCTTATGCTTTGGCTCCCTCCTTCTCTAACCTATTTTTTTCCTTCCCCTCCCCCATGGTCTTCTGTTAAGTTTCTCAGGATCCACATAAGAGTGAAAACATATGGTATCTGTCTTTCTCTGTATGACTTATTTCACTTAGCATAACACTCTCCAGTTCCATTCATATTGCTACAAAGGGTCAGATTTCATTCTTTCTCATTACCATGTAGTATTCCATTGTGTATATAAAACACAATTTCTTTATCCATTCATCACTTGTTGGACATTTAGGCTGTTTCCATAATTTGGCTGTTGTTGAAAGTGCTGCTATCAACATTGGGGTAAAGGTGCGCCTATGCATCAGTACTCCTGTATCCCTTGGGTAAATTCCTAGCAGTGCTATTGCTGGGTCATAGGGTAGATCTATTTTTAATTTTTTGAGGAACCTTCACACTGTTTTCCAGAGTGGCTGCACCAGTTTGCATTCCCACCAACAGTGCAAGAGGGTTCCCGTTTCTCCACATCCTCTCCAGCATCTATAGTCTCCTGATTTGTTCATTTTAGCCATTCTGACTGGCGTGAGGTGATGTCTGAGTCTGCTTTGTATTTCCCTGATAAGGAGCGACGTTGAGCATCATTTCATGTGCCTGTTGGCCATCCGGATGTCTTCTTTAGAGAAGTGTCTATTCATGTTTTCTGCCCATTTCTTCACTGGTTATTTGTTTTTCGGGTGTGGAGTTTGGTGAGCTCTTTATAGATTTTGGATACTAGCCCTTTGTCTGATATGTCATTTGCAAATATCTTTTCCCATTCAGTTGGTTGCCTTTTAGTTTTGTTGCTTATTTCCTTTGCAGTGCAGAATCTTTTTATCTTTGTGAGGTCCCAATAGGTCATTTTTGCTTTCAATTCCCTTGCCTTTGGGGATGTGTCAAGAAAGAAGTTGCTGTGGCTGAGGTCAGAGAGGTCTTTTCCTGCTTTCTCCTCTAGGGTTTTGATGGTTTCCTGTCTCACATTCAGGTCCTTTATCCATTTTGAGTTTATTTTTGTGAATGGTGTAAAAAACTGGTCTAGTTTCATCCTTCTGCATGTTGCTGTTCAGTTCTCCCAACACCATTTGTTAAAGAGACTGTCTTTTTTTCCATTGGATATTCTTTCCTGCTTTGTCAAAGATTAGTTGGCCATATTTTGTGGGCCTAATTCTGGGGTTTCTATTCTATTCCACTGGTCTATGTGTCTGTTTTGGTGCCAATACCATGCTGTCTTGATGATTACAGCTTTGTAGTAGAGGCTAAAGTCTGGGATTGTGATGCCTCCCGCTTTGGTCTTCTTCAAAATTACTTTGGCTATTCTGGGTCTTTTGTGGTTCCACACGAATTTTAGGATTGCTTGTTCTAGCTTTGAGAAGAATGCTGGTGCAATTTTGATTGGGATTACATTGAATGTGTAGATAGCTTTGGGTAGTACTGATATTTAACAATATTTGTTCTTCCAATCCATGAGCATGGAATGTTTTTACATTTCTTTATATCTTCTTCAATTTCCTTCATAAGCTTTCTATAGTTTTCAGCATACAGATCTTTTACATCTTTGGTTAGATTTATTCCTAGGTATTTTATGCTTCTTGGTGCAATTGTGAATGGAATCAGTTTCTTTATTTGTCTTTCTGTTGCTTCATTATTAGTGTATAAGAATGCGACTGATTTCTGTACATTGATTTTGTACCCTGCGACATTGTTGAATTCATGTATCCATTCTAGCAGACTTTTGGTGGAGTCTATCAGGTTTTCCATGTATAATATCATGTCATCTGCAAGAAGTGAAAGCTTGACTTTGTCTTTGCCAGTTTTGATGCTTTGGTTTCCTTTTTTTATCTGATTGCTGATGCTAGAACTTCCACACTATGTTAAACAACAGTGGTGAGAGTGGACATCCCTGTCGTGTTCCTGATCTCAGGGAGAAAGCTCTCAGTTTTTCCCCATTGAGGATGATGTTAGCTGTGGGCTTTTCATAAATGGCTTTTATGATGTTTAAATATGTTCCTTCTATCCCAACTTTCTCGAGGGTTTTTATTAAGAAAGGATGCTGAATTTTGTCAAATGCTTTTTCTGCATCGATTGACAGGATCATATGTTTCTTATTTTTTTCTTTCATTAATGTGATGTATCACATTGATTGATTTGCGAATGTTGAACGAGACCTGCAGCCTAGGAATGAATCCCACCTGATCATGGTGAATTATTCTTTTTATATGCTGTTGAATTCGATTTGCTAGTATCTTATTGAGAATTTTTGCATCCATATTCATCAGGGATATTGGCCTGTAGTTATCTTTTTTTTGCTGGGTGTCTGTCTGGTTTAGGAATCAAAGTAATACTGGCTTCATAGAATGAGTCTGGAAGTTTTCCTTACCTTTATTTTTTTTGGAACAGCTTGAGAAAGATAGGTAGCATCTCTGCTTTAAATGTCTGGTAGAATTCCCCAGGGAAGCCATCTGGTCCTGGACTCTTATTTGTTGGGAGATTTTTGATAACTGAGACAATTTCTTCACTGGTTATGGGTCTGTTCAAGCTTTCTATGTCTTCCTGTTTGAGTTTTGGAAGTGTGTGGGTGTTTAGGAATTTGTCCATTTCTTCCAGGTTGTCTAGTTTGTTGGCTTATAATTTTTCATAGTATTCCCTGATAATTGCTTGTATTTCTGAGGGATTGGTTATAATAATTCCATTTTCATTCATGATCTTTTTGGGTCCTCTCCCTTTTCTTTTTGAGAAGCCTGGCTAGAGGTTTATCAATTTTGTTTATTTTTTCAAAAAACCAACTCTTGGTTTCATTGATCTGCTGTACAATTTTTTTTTTAGATTCTATATTGTTTATTTCTGTTCTGATCTTTATTGTTTCTCTTCTGCTGGGTTTGGGGTGTGTTTGCTGTTCTGCTTCTGTTTCTTTTAGGTGTGCTGTTAGATTTTGTATTTGGGATTTTTCTTGTTTCTTGAGATAGGCCTAGATTGCAATGTATTTTCCTCTCAGGACTGCATTCGCTGTATCCCAAAGCGTTTGGATTGTTGTATTTTCATTATCATTTGTTTCCATATATCTTTTAATTTCTTCTCTAATTGCCTGGTTGACCCATTCATTCTTTAGTAGGGTGTTCTTTAACATCCATGCTTTTGGAGGTTTTCCAGACTTTTCCTGTAGTTGATTTTAAGTGTCATAGCACTGTGGTCTGAAAGTGTGCATGGTATGATCTCAACTCTTTTATACTTATGAAGGGCTGTTTTGTGATGCAGTATGTGATCTATCTTGGAGAATGTTCCATGTGCACCCGAGAAGAAAGTATATCTGTTGCTTTGAGATGCAGAGTTCTAAATATATCTGTCAAGTCCATCTGTTCCAATGTATCATTCAGGGCCCTTGTTTCTTTATTGACTGTGTGTCTAGATGATCTATCCATTACTGTAAGTGGAGTATTAAAGTCTCCTGCAATTACCTCATTCTTATCAATAAGGTTGCTTCTGTTTGTGATTAATTGTTTTATATATTTGGGGGCTACTGTATTCGGCACATAGACATTTATAATTGTTAGCTCTTCCTGATGGATAGACCCTATAATTATTATATCATGCCCTCCTTCATCTCTTGTTACAGCCTTTAATTTAAAGTCTAGTTTGTCTGATATAAGTATGGGTACTCCAGCTTTATTTTGACTTCCAGTAGCATGATAGATAGTTCTCCATCCCCTCACTTTCAATCTGAAGGTGTCCTCAGGTCTAAAATGAGTCTCTTGTAGACAGAAAATAGATGGATCTTGGTTTTTTTTATCCATTCTGATACCCTATGTCTTTTGGTTGGAGCATTTAGTACATTTACATTCAGTGTTATTATAGAAAGATATGGGTTTAGAGTCATTGTGATATCTGTAGGTTTCATGCTTGTATGATGTCTCTGGTACTTTGTGGTCCTTGCAACATTTCACACACAGAATCCCCCTTAGGATTTCTTGTAGGGCTGGTTTAGTGGTGATGAATTCCTTCAGTTTTTGTTTGGGAAAACCTTTATCTCTCTCTCTCTTCTGAATGACAAGGTTGCTGGATAAAGGATTCTCGGCTGCATATTTTTTCTGTTCATCATATTGAAGATTTCCTGCCATTCTATTCTGGCCTGCCAAGTTTCAGTAGATAGGTCTGTCACTAGTCTTATTGGTCTCCCTTTATATGTGAGAGCATTTTTATCCCTAACTGCTTTCAGAATTTTGTCTTTATCCTTGTATTATGCCAGTTTCACTATGATATGTCATGCAGAAGATCGATTCAATCTATGTCTGAAGGGAGTTCTCTGTGCCTCTTGGATATCAATGCATTTTTCCTTCCCCAGATCAGGGAAGTTCTCAGCTATGATTTATTCAAGTACACCTTCATCCCCTTTCTCTCTCTCTTCCTCTTCTGGAATTCATATAATATGGATATTGTTGTGTTTGATTGCATCACTTAGTTCTCTAATTCTCCCCCTCATACTCCTGGATTTTTTTATCTTTCTTTTTCTCAGCTTCCTCTTTTTCTTCTAATTTTATCTTCTAATTCACCTATTCTCTCCTCTTCCTCTTCAATCCGAGCTGTGGTCGCCTCCATTTTATTTTACACCTCATTTATAGCATTTTTTTTAGCTCCTCCTGACTATTTCTTAGTCAATTGATCTCTGTAGCAATAGATTCTCTGCTGTCCTTTATACTTTTTTCAAGCCCAGGGATTAATTTTATGACGATTATTCTAAACTCTTGTTCTGTTATATTGCCTAAATCGTTTTTGATCAATTCGTTAGCTGTCGCTACTTCCTGGAGTTTCTTTTGAGCAGAATTCTTCTGTTTCATCATTTTGGATAGTCCCTGGGGTGGTGGAACTGCAGGGCACTTCCCCTGTTGTGTCTGGAATAACTTGTGTTGGTGGGTGGGGCCACAGTCAGACCTGATGTGTGTCCCCAGCCCTCAGCTGGGGCCACAGTCAGACTGGTGTGTACATTATCTTCCCCTCTCCCAGGGGCAGGACTCACTGTGGAGTGCTGTGGCCTCTGTCTGGGCTACTTGCACACTGCCAGGCTTGTGGTGCTGCTTTGATGGGATCTGGCATATTAGCGGGGTGGATCCGCAAGGTGCACAGGGGTGGGAGGGGCAGGTTTGGCTCACTTTGCCATTGGTGGTCCCCTGCGGGACAGGCCCTGCAGCACTGGGTGGGATGACAACCCTTTGGAGGCATGGATCCACAGAAGCACAGGGTTGGGTGTTTGTGTGGTGCAAGAAAGTTTGGTGAACTGGTTCCCTTTGGGGTTGTGGCTGGGGTATGGGAAAGGGTAATGGTGCTGGCCAGCACCATTGTTCCCCGCTGAGCTGAGCTCTGTCTTCCAGGGACCAACACATCTCCCTCCCAGTGTTCTCTCACCCTCCCGCTTTCTGAGCAGATTTGTTGTCTTATAACATTCCAGGTGTTATGTCCCTCTGGCTGTCAGAAGTCACAGAGTCCAGCCCCTTCACTTTTGCAAGCCAGACTCAGGGATTCCGCCTTGCTGGGCAGGCTGCCTCTCCACCTCCCCGGCTCCCTCCTGCCAGTCTGTGTAACACACACTGCCTCTCCACTCTTCCTACTCTCTTCTGTGGGCCTCTTGTCTATGCTTGGCTCGAGAGAGTCCATTCTGCTATTCTTCTGGCGGTTTTCTAGGTTATTTAGGCAGGTGTGGGTGGAATCTAAGTGATCAGCATGATGAGGTGATCCCAGCATCCTCCTATGCTGCCATCTTCCACTACTCCCAAGTTTTTTTTTAATTTAATTTATTTTTTAATTAACATCCAAATTAGTTAGCATATAGTGAAACAATGATTTCAGGAGTAGATTCCTTAGTTCCCGTTACCCATTTAGCCCATATCCCCTCCCACAACCCCTCAAGTAATCCTGTTTGTTCTCCATATTTATGAGTCTGTTATATTTTGTCCCCTTCCATGTTTTTATATTATTTTTGTTTCCCTTCCCTTATGTTCATCTGTTTTGTCTCTTAAAGTCCTCATATGAGTGAAACCATATGATATTTGTCTTTCTCTGACTAATTTCACTTAGCATAATACCCTCCAATTCCATCCACATAGTTGCAAATGGCAAGATTTCATTCTTTTTGATAGCCAAATAATACTCCATTGTGCATGTATATATATATGCCATATCTTTTTTATCCATTCATCCATCGATGGACATTTGAGCTCTTTCCATACTTTGGCTATTGTTGATAGTGATGATATAAACATTGGGGTGCATGTGTCCCTTTGAAATAGCATACCTATATATCTGGGATAAATACTTAGTAGTGCAATTGCTGGGGCTTAGGGTACCTCCTCTATTTTTAGTTTTTTAAGGAACTTTCATCCTGTTTTCCAGAGTGGCTGCACCAGTTTGCATTCCCACCAATACAAAAGAGATCCTCTTTCTCCGCATCCTTGCCAACATCTGTTGTTGCCTGAGTTATTAATGTTAGCCATTCTGACAGGGGTAAGTGGTATCTCTTTGTGGTTTTGATTTGTATTTCCCTGATGATGAGTGAAGTTGAGCATTTTTTCATGTGTTGGTTGGCCTTCTGGATGTCTTCTTTGGAGAAGTGTCTATTCATGTCTTTTGCCCATTTCTTCACTGGATTATTTGTTTTTTGAGTTATGAGTTTGATAAGTTCTCTGTAGATTTTGGATCCTAACCCTTTATCTGATACGTCGTTTGCAAATATCTTCTCCCATTCTGTCGGTTGCCTTTTAGTTTTGCTGATTGTTTCTGTCGCTGTGCAGAAGCTATTTATTTTGATGAGGTCCCAAGAATTCATTTTTGTTTTTGTTTCCCTTGCCTCTGGAGACGTGTTGAGTATGAAGTTGCTGCGGGCAACATCAAAGAGGTTTTTGCCTGCTTTCTCCTTGAGGATTTTGATGGCTTCCTGTCTTACATTGAGGTCTTTCATCCATTTTGAGTTTATTATTTTGTATGGTGTAAGAAAGTTGTCTAGGTTTATTCTTCTGCATGTTGCTGTCCAGTTTTCTCAGCACCACTTGCTGAAGAGACTCTTTTTATTCCATTGGATATTCTTTCCTGCTTTATCAAAGATTAGTTGGCCATATGTTTCTGGGTTCATTTCTGGGCTCTCTATTCTGTTCCATGATCTTAGTGTCTGTTCTTGTGCCAGTACCATACTGTCTTGATGATTACAGCTTTGTAGTATAGCTTGAAGTCTGGGATTGTGATGCCTTCTGCTTTGATTTTTTTTTTCAAGATTGCTTTGGTTATTCAGGGTCTTTCCTGGTTCCATATAAATTTTAGGATTATTTGTTCTAGATCTGTGAAGAATGCTGGTGTTATTTTTATAGGGATTTCATTGAATATGTAGATTTCTTGGGGTAGTATTGACATTTTAACAATATTTGTTCTTCCTCTCCAGGAGCATGGAAACTTTTTCCCTTTTGTGTGTCTTCTTCAGTTTCTTTCATAAGCTTTCTATAATTTTCAGTGTATAGATTTTTCACCTCTTTGGTTAGATTCATTCCCAGGTATTTTATGGTTTTTGGTGCAATTGTAAATGGGATCTATTCCTTGACTTCTCTTTCTGTTGCTTCATTATGTTGCTTCATTGACGTATGGGAATGCAACAGATTTCTGTGTGTTGATTTTATATCCTACAACTTTGCTGAATTCATGAATCAGTTCTAGCAGTTTTTTTGTGGAATCTTTAGGGTTTTCCATATTGAGTATCATGTCATCTGCGAAGAGTGAAAGTTTGACCTCCTCCTGGATGATTTGGATTCCTTTTATTTCTTTGTGTTGTCTTATTGCAGAGGCTAAGACTTCAAATACTATGTTGAAATACAGTGGTGAGAATGGACATCCCTGTCTTATTCCTGACCTTTGGGGGAAAGCTCTCAGTTTTTCTTCATTGGGGATGATATTAGTGTTGGGTCATTCTTATATGGCTTTTATGATCTTGAGGTATGATCCTTCTATCCCTACTTTCATGAGGGTTTTTATCAAGAAAGGATGGTGTAGTTTGTCAAATGCTTTCTCTGCATCTATTGGGAGGATCATTTGTTTCTTGTCCTTTCTTTTATTGATGTGATGAATCACATTGATTGTTTTCTGGATATTGAACCAGCCCTGCATCCCAAGTATAAATACCCCTTGGCCGTGGTGAATAATTTTTTAAAATGGATCAAGTTGGCTAATAACTTGTTGAGGATTTTTGCATCCATGTTCATCAGGGAAATTGGTCTGTAGTTCTCCCTTGTAATGGGGTCTTTGTCTGGTTTTGGAATCAAGGTAATGCTGAGTTCATGGAAACAGTTTGGAAGTTTTCCTTCCATTTCAATTTTTGGAACAGTTTCAAGAGAATAGGTGTTACTGCTTTCTTAAATATTTGGTAGAATTCCCCTGGAAAGCCATCTGGCCCTGGACTCTTGTTTCGCGGATTTTTGTTCACTAGTTTGATTTCCTCACTGGTTATGGGTGTGTTCAAATTTTCTATTTCTTCCTGTTTCAGTTTTAGTAGTGTATATGTTTCTAGGAATTTTTCCATTTCTTCCAGATTGCCCATTTTATTGGCATATAATTGCTCATAATATTCTCTTATTATTGTTTGTATTTCTGCTGTGTTAGCTGTGATATCCCCTTTTTCATTCTTGATTTTATTTATTTGGCTTCTTTCCCTTTTCTTTTTGATCAAACTGGCTAGTGGTTTATCAATTTTGTTAATTCTTTCAAAGAACCAACTTCTGGTTTCATTGATGTGTTCTACTGTTTTTTTGGTTTTAATAGCATTGATTTCTGCTCTAATCTTTATTTACTGTTTTCTGCTGGTTTTGGGCTTTATTCGCTGTTCTTTTTCCAGCTCTGTAAGACATAAAGTTAGGTTGTGTATCTGAGATCTTTCTTCTTTAGGAAAGTCTGGATTGCTATATATTTTCCTCTTATGACATCCTTTGCTGCGTCCCAGAGGTTTTGGGTTGTGGTGTTATCATTTTCATTGGCTTCCATATATTTTTAATTTCCTTTGTAACTTCTTGGTTAGCCCATTCATTCTTTAGTACAATGTTCTTCAGTCTCCAAGTATTTGTTACCTTTCCAAATTTTTTATTGTGGTTGATTTCGAGTTTCATAACGCTGTAGTCTGAAAATATGCACGGTATGATCTCAATTTTTTTGTACTTGCTGAGGGCTGATTTGTGTCCCAGTATGTGTTCTATTCTGGAGAATGTTCCATGTGCACTGGAGAAGAATGTATATCCTGCTGCTTTAGGATGAAATGTTCTGAATATAAGTGTTAAGTCCCTCTGGTCCAGTGTGTCATTCAAATCCATTGTTTCCTTGTTGATTTTTTGATTCGGTGATCTGTCCATTGCTGTGAGTGGGTGTTGAAGTCTCCTACTATTATGGTATTACTATCAATGAGTTTCTTCATGTTTGTGATTAACTGATTTATATATTTGGGTGTTCCCATATTTGGCACATAAATGTTTACAACTGTTAGGTCTTCTTGGTGGATAGACCCCTTGATTATGATATAATCATAATCATAAGGCGGTCATAAGAGGAACCCTTTCTGGATCTCTTGATACAGACTAGACTTTATTTTAAAGTCTAGATTGTCTGACACAAGTATGGCTACTGTGGCTTTCTTTGTTTGACCATTAGCATGATAGATGGTTCTCCATCCCCTTATTTTTATTCTGAAGGTGTCTTTAGGTCTAAAGTGGGTGTCTTGTAAACAACATATAGATGGGTCTTGTTTTCTTGTCCATTCTGTTACCCTATGTCTTTTGATTGGAGCATTGAGTCCCTTGACATTTAGAGTGAGTACTGAAAGATAGGAATTTATTGCCATGATGTTGCTTGTAGAGTTGGAATTTCTTTTTTTTTTTTTTTTAATTTTTTTTTCAACATTTATTTATTTTTGGGACAGAGAGAGACAGAGCATGAACGGGGGAGGGGCAGAGAGAGAGGGAGACACAGAATCAGAAACAGGCTCCAGGCTCTGAGCCATCAGCCCAGAGCCTGACGCGGGGCTCGAACTCACAGAGCGCGAGATCGTGACCTGGCTGAAGTTGGACGCCCAACCGACTGCACCACCCAGGCGCCCCTAGAGTTGGAATTTCTGGTGGTATTTTCTGGTCCTTTCTAATCTTTGGTTCTTTTGGTATTTACTTACTTACTTACTTATATTTTCATCTTTTCTGCCTTCAGCGAGTCCCCCTTAAAATTTCTTGCTGGACTAGTTTAGTCGTCATAAACTCCTTTAATTTTCGTTTGTCTGGGAAAATTTTATCTCTCCTTCTATTGTGAATGAAAGCCTTGTTGGACAAAGAATTCTTGGCTGCATATTTTTCCGATTCAGCACATTGAATATATCCTGCCACTCCTTTCTGGCCTGCCAAGTTTCTGTGGATAGGTCTGCTGCAAACCTGATCTCTTCTCCCTTGTAGGTTAAGGACTTTTTTTTTCACTTGCTGCTTTCATGATTCTCTCCTGGCCTGAGTATTTTGTGAATTTGACTACAATATGCCTTGTTGATGGTCGGTTTTTGTTGAATCTAATGGGAGTCCTCTGTGCTTCCTGCATTTTGATGTCTGTTTTTCCCCAGGTTAGGACAGTTTTCTGCTATGATTAGCTCACTTAAGCTTTCTACCCCTATTTCTCTCTTTTCCTTTTCTCGGACCCCTATGATTCTGATGTTATTGCTTTTTAATGAGTCACTGATTTCTCTAATTCTTAAATCGTGTTCTTTTGCCTTAATATAGTTTTTTTTCCTGTTCATTATTCTCCATGAGTTTGTCCTCTATATCGCTGATTCTCTGTTCTGCCTCATCCATCCTTGCCACCATGGCATCCATCCATGATTGCAGCTCAGTTATAGCACTTTTAATTTCATTCTAGTTTTTACTTCTTTTATCTCTGCAGAAAGGGATTTTAATCTTTTCGACTCCAGCTATTATTCTTATTATTGTGATTCTAAATTCTGGTTCAGAAATCTTGCTTGTATCTGTGTTGGTTAAATCCGTAGCTGTCACTTCTTTCTGCTATTTCTTTTGGGGTGCATTCCTTCATTTTGTCATTTTTAAGGGAGAAAATGAATTAATGAGGTGGAAAACATTAAAATTTAAAAAATGTTAAAATTAAAAAATTAAACACACAGAGACACACAAAATCGGATAAATGATGCTAGATCCTAAGTATGTTTTCATTTGGGTGTCGACGTTGGCTTGATAGATTAGAGAAGAAAGGGGGTGGAAAGAAAAAATAATTAAAAGGAAATCGTTTGAAAATTTGAAAAAATGAATGCACTGTAGTAGACTAAAATGAAATGATGGAAGTAAAGTAGAATTTGAAAAAAACTACACAAAAGTAAAGAATATAGTAGAAAAAAATTAAAGAAAAATATTTTTAATGGAAATTAAAAATAAAAATAAATTTTTTCTGTTTCTGTATTTAAGAAAAAGAAAAGAAATGAAAAAGAGAAAGAAGACAAAAAAAAAAAAGGAAATCGTTTGAAAATTTGAAAAAAAGAATACAGGACGCCTGGGTGGCTCAGTTGGTTAAGCGTCCGACTTCAGCTCAGGTCACGATCTCACGGTCATGAGTTCAAGCCCCGCTTCGGGCTCTGTGCTGACAGCTCAGAGCCTGGATCCTGTTTCAGATTCTGTGTCTCCCTCTCTCTCTGCCCCTGCCCTATTCACGCTCTGTCTCTCTCTGTCTCAAAAATAAATAAACGTTAAAAAAAATTTTTAAAAAAGGAAAAGAGAATACACTGTAGTGGACTAAAATAAAATGATGGAAGTAAAATAGAAGAAAAAATTGACAGAAAAGTAAAAAATATAATAAAAAATTAAAGAAAAATAATTTTTTTTAATTTTTTTTAATTTAAAAAAAAATTTTTTTTTCAACGTTTATTTATTTTTGGGACAGAGAGAGACAGAGCATGAACGGGCTAGGGGCAGAGAGAGAGGGAGACACAGAATCGGAAACAGGCTCCAGGCTCTGAGCCATCAGCCCAGAGCCTGACGCGGGGCTCGAACTCACGGACCGCAAGATCGTGACCTGGCTGAAGTCGGACACTTAACCGACTGCACCACCCAGGCGCCCCAAGAAAAATATTTTTAATAAAAATTGAAATTAAAAAGGAATTTTTTCTCTTTCTGTATTCAAGAAAAAGAAAAAAAAAGGAAAAAGAGAAAAAAAGAAAATAAAATTAAGTAGTTGGACCTGGTAACAGATTGAAATATGACTGAAATTACTTAGTGTTCCCCTCGAAGTCAGACTATGAAACACTTAGTCAATAGACTAAGTAGGTGGTGAGAGGTGTGTTCTTGAAGAGGGAGGTTGGCTCAATTGGGCATGGCTTAGTGTAATGGCTCCATTCTCCACTAGATGGCGCTGCTAGTCTATTGGGGTGGATTGTTGCAGTGGTCAGAGGTGCATACACGCATGCGCGGGAGTGGTGAAAATGGTGTCACCCAGCTACCCAGTCTCTAGTATCAGAGCTCTGTTCTCCTCAATCAGCAATCGTGTACCTGTTCTTTGTCTTCAGCTTTAGTCCACTCCCCCCTTTTACAGTATCTGTGACCAAGCCCCAGGTAGTACCTCTCTCCCAAGTTTAGTCTCAGATGCAGATGTTTTCCCTGGCTCCTTACTTCTTAGGGACTGTGTCTTTGACCCATTCTGCCCCTCTGTGGAGGGTCTCACTGAGCAATGGCCAAATGCCGGCTGCACCCAGAATGCTTGCTGGACCGTGCTGCGGCACATGCCCAGAGAACAGGTGCCAGCCTGCCCCAGAAAAAGTTCACGAGATAGAGTAGCAGCAGCATTTCAGGAATTATGGAAAATCACAACACACATCTGGCACCGGGCTTCACCCTTAATGACCTTGTTCCAGCACCAGCAAATGTGGTGGTTCTCTGGGGTCTGTTGGGACCAGGTGGCCTCAACAGTCTCTACCAAATGTCCTTCCAGCAGTGGAACTGCTTTTCCCCGTGTGGCCCAAGAACATCCCGGACCCCACTCTGCTCCTGGGGAGTCGCCCTTCCCACCAGAGCACCCCCAGGTATGGAGCTGCAGAGTTGCAGACTCTGCGTTCCCCCTGTTTACAATCTTAATGGAATTTAAACCCTCTCCTTTCTCCTTTTTCTCTTTTTGGTTTAGTCTCTGCAGCTGTTTCTAATTTTCCACTTTCTCTCCAGCTACTTTTGTGGAGGGATATCTTTCCCATATTCTACCCCCCGTCTTTGTCCTTTCTCCACCCACAAAGCAGCTCCCTGCCCTCTGCAACTTCTCTCTTCCCATGTTCACCTCTCTGCACTGTATACCTGCTGAATTCTGTGGTTCCGGTTGTGCAGATTGTTGTGTTAATCCTCAGATCAGTTTTCTAGGTGTGCAGGATGGTTTAGTGTTGGTCTGGCTGTATTTCATGGATGGGGGGCACACAAAAAACTACCATGCTGTTCTGCCATCTTGGCTCTCTCCTAGGATTTTCTATATATAGTATCATGTCATCTGCAAATAGTGAAGTTTTACCTTTTTCTTACCAATTATGATGCCTTTTCTTTTTCTTGTCTGATGGCTGTGGCCAAAACTTCTGGTACTGTTTATTTTTGAGAGAGAGAGAGACAGGCAGAACCTGAGAGAGGGAGGGGCAGAGAGAGGGAGAAATAGAACTTGAAGCAGGCTCCAGGCTCTGAGCTGTCAGCATAGAGCCCGATGCGGGGCTTGAACTCATGAACCATGATATCATGACCTGAGCTAAAGTCAGACGCTTAACTGACAGCCACCCAGGTGCCCTTGGTACTATGTTAAATAAAAGTGGCAAAAGTGGGGATTCTTGTCTTGTTCGTGGTCTTACATTAAAAGATTTCAGCTTCTCACTACTGAGTATGATGTTAGCTATGAAGTTGTCGTATATGACCTTTATTATGTTGAGATATATTCCCTTTATACCCACTTTGTTGAGAATTTTTATCAAGAATAGATGTTGAATTTTGTCACATGATTTTTCTGTATCTATTGAGATGATCATATGGTTCTTATTTTCATTTTGTTAATGTGGTGTATCATCTTGGTTGATTTGAGAATATTGAACTGTCTTTGCATCTCCAGAATAAATCCTACCTGACTGTGGTGAATGATCCTTTTAATATATTGTTGAATACAGCTTGCTAGTATTTTGTTGAGGGTTGTTGTGTCTATGTTACTAAGGGATATTGGCCTGTAAATTTCTTCTTCTGTGGTGTCTTTGTATGGTTTTAGTGTCAAGGTAATACTGGCCTCATAAAATGAGTTTGGAAGTACTCCTTCCTCTTCAATTATTTTGGAATCGTTTTACAAGAATAGGTATTAACTCTTCTTTAAATGTTTGGTGGAATTCACCTATGAAGCCATCTGTTCCTGGACTTTTGTTTGTTTGGAGTTTTTTGATTACTGATTTAATTTTATTACTAGTAATCAGTATCAGTCTGTTCAGATTTTCTATTTCTTCCTGATTTAGACTCAGAAGATTTATGTTTCTAGGAATTCATCCATTTTTCTAAGTTGTCCAGTTTCTGGATGTATAATTTTTCGTGGCAGTCTTTTGTATTTCTGTGGTGTTGGTTGTATCTTGTCTTTAATTTCTGATTTTATTTACTTGAGTTGTCTCTCTTTTCTTAATGAATCTGGCTAATGGTTTATCAATTCTATTTATGTTTTCAAAGAACCACTTCTTAGTTTCATTGATCTTCTCTATTATTTTATCTTCCTCCTTGTTTCATTTATTTCCACACTGATCTTTATTATTTTCTTCCTTCTACTAACTTAGGGTTTTGTTTGTTCTTTTTCTAGTTCCTTTATTTAAAAAAAATATTTATTTATTTTGACAAGCACCAGGGTGGCTCAGTCAGTTAAGTGTCTGATGTTGGCTCAGGTTATGATCTTGCAGTCATGAGTTGGAGCCCCATGTTGGGCTCTGTGCTGACACGTCAGAGCCTGAAGCTTGCTTTGAATTCTGTGTCTCCCTCTCCACCTCACTCACACGCGCTCTTTTCTTTCTCTTAAAGATAAGTAAAGATCAAAAATTATTTTTAAAATTTATTTATTTTGAGAAAGAGAGGGAGAGGACAAGTGGAGGAGGGGCAGAGAGAGGGAGAGAGAGAATCCCAAGCAGCCTCCATGCTGTCAGCACAGACCCCAATGTGGGGCTCAATCTCACAAACCGGGAGATCATGACCTAAGCCAGAGTCAAGAGTTGGACACTTAACTGACCCAGGTGCCCCTCTAACTTCCTTTAGTTATAAGATTAGAATTCTTATTTGAGAATTTTGTTTGTTTCTTGACGTACCCTGTATTGTTATAAAGTTTCCTCTTAGAATTGCTTTTGCTGCCTCCTCAAAATTTAAAATTTTGTGTTTTCATTTTCATTTGTGTCCAGGTATTTTTTAATTCTCTCTTTGATTTCTTCATTTACCTGTTGGTGTTTTAGTAGCCTGTTGTTTAGCCTCCCAATGTTCGTGGTTTTTCCCAGCGTTTTTTCCTCATAATTGATTTCTAGATTCATACCATTGTAGCTAGAAAACATCATTATTTATATGATTTCAACCTTCTTAAGAATTTTTTGAGACTTGTTTTGTGGCCTAACGTGACCTATCCTGGAGACTATTTCATGTGCATTTGAAAAGCATGTGTATTCTGCTGTTTTTATATTTATTTATTTATTTTTAATATAATTTATTGTCAAATTGGTTTCCATACAGCACCCAATGCTCATCCCAACAAGTGTCTTCCTCAATGCCCGTCACCCACTTTACCTCTCCCCCACCCTCCATCTACCCTTGGTTTGTTCTCAGTCCTTAAGAGTCTCTTATGGTTTGCCTCCCTCCCTCTCTGTAACTTTTTTTCCCCCTTCCACTCCCCCATGGTCTTCTGTTACATTTCTCAAGATCCACATATGAGTGAAAACATATGGTATCTGTCTTTCTCTGACTGACTTATTTCACTTAGGATGATACCCTCCAGTTCCATCCATGTTGCTACAAATGGCCAGATTTCATTCTTTCTCATAGCCAAGTAGTATTCAATTGTATATATAAACCACATCTTCTTTATCCATTCATCAGTTGATGGACATTTAGGTTCTTTCCATAATTTGGCTATTGTTGAAAGTGCTGCTATAAATATTGGGGTACATGTGTCCATATGAATCAGCACTCCTGTATCCATTGGATAAATTCCTAGTAGGGTTATTGCCGGGTCATAGGGCAGTTCTGTTTTTAAGTTTTTGAGGAAGCTGCACACTGTTTTCCGGAGTGGCAGCACCAGTTTTCATTCCCACCAACAGTGCAAGATTGTTCCCGTTTCTACACATGCTCACCAGCATCTGTAGTTTTCTGAGTTGTTCATTTTAGCCACTCTGACTGGTGTGAGAAAAAAAAGTTAGTTCCTATCCCTTACCAGTGACAGGAGGTATTTAAGCACAAGTTAGAAAATGGCAGATCTGGGATGTAGTTGAAGAGATTTAGGCAACAAGTTTGCATCAGATGACCTCTAAAGCTCCTTTTGACTCTGGTGTTTCAATATTAATACAATTCTTCCCTACTCACCTTTCAAACAATCAACTGGGATAATACAAAAAATATTGTTTTATTTAAAAAAAATCAATTCCAGCTAGATATTAAAGCTAATTGTGAAAGATAAAGCAATATTATTCAAAATAGCCAAAAACAAAAAACAAAACAAAACAAAAAAACCCTTATGTTTCCATCAGCAGTAGAATACGTAATAAATAGTAGTATATTAATGCAACACTGAACAGGAACATGTTACTACTAAATGCAGCAACATGAACAAATTCTACAATCATGATGTTCAATGAAAGAAGTTGGACATTAAAGAACATATCCCATATGATTCTACTTATATAAAGTTCAAACAAACAAATTTAACTGATATCATTGGAAGTCAGAATTCTAATAGTGTTTGGGAAAGAAGGTGGGTGTTATGAATAGCAGGGGCAGAAGGGGAGGTTTGTGGGATACTGGTAAGGCTTTAATTATGACCTCTGTGGTGATTACAGAGGTATATGTTCATTGTGGCAAGTCTTCAAGCAATGCACTTATGACTTGTGTGCTTAGCTTACAAATACCACAATAAAGTTATTTATTTTAAAGAGTGAAAAAAAGTGTTCAAATTACATTTTTACTTCCCTTACCCATGTTTTATGTATTTGATGTTATTTTACATTTTTTTATTCTGTTTATCTCTTAAATAATTTTTATAAATATAGTTGACTTTGCTACTTTTATTTTTTAACCTTCCTACTGGCTTTATAAGTGATTGATCTACTACTTGTACTATGTGTTTGCTTTTACCAGTAAAATCTTTTTTTCATAGTTTTCTTCTAGTTATGATTTTTTCTTCTTTTTTGTTAAAGAAGTCCATTTAGCATTTCTTGTAAGGCCAGTTTAGTGGTGAAGAGCTCCTTTAACTTTTGTTTGTCTGGGAGAAACTATCTGTCCTTCAATAATGAATGATAATCCTGGGTAGAGTATTTTTGATTGTAGGTTTTTTCTTTTCATCACTTTGAATATATCATGCTACTCCTTCTGACTTGCAAAGTTTCTGCTGAAAAATCAGCTCATACTCTTATGGGTATTCTCTTGTATCTAACTAGTTGCTTTTCTCTTGCTAATTTTAATATATTATCTTTATTTTTTCAGCATTTTAGTTATTATGTGCTTGGTGTGAAACTCTTTGGGTTCATTTTGTTTGGGTCTCTGTGCTTTCTAGACCTGAATGTGTTTCCTTTCCCAGCTTAGAGTAGCTTTCAGCTGAAGCTTATTTCTTCAAGTGTTTTCTGCCCTTTTCTCTCTCTCATCTCCTTGTGGGACCTCTATAATGCAGATTTTAGTATATGTGATGTTGTCCCAGAGGTCCCTTAACTCATTTAAAAAAGGTTCTTTTTGGGACACCTGGGTGGCTCAGTCGGTTGAGCATCTGACTTCGGCTCAGGTCATGATCTCACAACTCGTGAATTCGAGCCCCGCATCGGGCTTTGTGCTGACCGCTCAGAACCTGGAGCCTGCTTTAGATTCTGTGTCTCCCTCTCTCTCCGCCCCTAACCCACTTGCATTCTATCTCTGTCTCTCTCAAAAATAAATAAACATAAAAACAGATTTCTTTTTTGGGGGACAACTAGGTGGCTCAGTCAGTTAAATATTTGACTCTTGACTTCAGCTCAGGTCATGATTCCAAGGTTGTGGGATCAAGCCCTGCATTGGGATCCACACTGAGCACGAAGCCTGCTTAAGATTCTTTCTCTCTCCCTCTGCCCCTCTCCCCAGCTTGTGCATGCATTTTTTCTCTCTATAAAAAACAGGGGGAAGGGACTCAGTTGGTTAAGCATCTGACTTTGGCTCAGTCATGATCTCATGGTTTGTGGGTTTGGGCCCCACATCAGGCTCTGTGCTGACAGCTCAGAGCTTGGAGCCTGCTTCAGATTCTGTATCTCCCTCTCTTTCTGCCCCTCCTCCGCTCATGCTCTATCTCTCTCTGTCTCTCAAAAATGAATAAATATTTAAAAAAAATAAAACAAAATAAAGCAAAAACAAAAAACCCACCTTTTTTCTTTTTGTTGTTAGCCATGGATGATTTCCATTACTGTCTTCCAGACTACTATTTTCTACTTTTCTTCATCATCTAATCTGCTGTTCAGTCCCTCTAGTATATTTTTCATTTCAATTATTGTGTTTCTTAGCTCTGAGTATTATTTTTTATGTTTTCTATTCTTTTGTTGAAGTTCTCACTTATTTCAATCACTCTTCTCCTGAGTTTGGTGAGCATCTTTATGACTATTACTTTGAACTGCTTTTGAGGTGAATTCATTAGTTCCATTTAATTTAGTTCATTTTCTGAGGTTTTGTCTTGTTCTTTCACTTGAAACATATTCCTCTGTCTGTTTCTTTCTATGTATTAGTTAGATCAGCTGTGGCTCCTGGTCTCGAAGATAGTTGCATTATTTAGAAGTTGTTCTATAAGCTCAGAAGCACAATCCCCCCTGGTCACCAGAACCAGATACTCCAGGGGTTTGCTCTGTGTGGGATGCATGTGCCCTCCTGTTGTGACTGGGTTGTGACTGCTATGGAATGCTGGGGGACATGCTGGGGGGCACACAACTGGCTGCAGTGCCCAGCAACAACTACTGGTGGGTGGGGTTGACCCTGGTGTGGCGAGCTGTGAGGCTCAGCTGTGACAGTTGTGGTACTGTTTCAGTCATGGTGATGGGCTTGGCTGACTCCCCTCCTCCACCCCAGCAGGAGTTGCTCTTGAGGAGTGCTGGTCTGGGAAAAGGATGCCCACTGGGTGTTGTGAGGCAGGAACTGATCTGGTGGAGTTGCTTGATGGAGCGGGCAGTTTATGTGGGGTGTGTCCATAGGGTAATGCCAGGGAAGGGAAGAAGTATTAGCAAAGTAGATGGAAATTGTCAGAATAGGTGCCCACTAGCTTCAGTCCAGCTAGGCTAAAAGAGGGAAGAAAAATGGTGTCCACCAGCATTTCCATTCTTTTTTTTTTTAATGTTTATTTATTTTTGAGACAGAGAGAGACAGAGCATGAACGGGGGAGGGTCAGAGAGAGGAAGACACAGAATCTGAAACAGGTTTCAGGTTCTGAGCTGTCAGCACAGAGCCCGACGCGGGGCTCAAACTCACGGACCGTGAGATCATGACCTGAGCCGAAGTCAGCCGCTTAACTGACTGAGGACCCAGGCGCCCCCAGCATTTCCATTCTTAAGAAAAGTTCCTCCAGATCCCTGCCCCTCCAGCACACACCCTAAAATTAATGAATAAACCTTTTCATGTATGGCCCCTGCTGATTCTCTGTGGGGTCTCATGGTGAGGGATACTGTGTGCTGGCCCTTTGAGAGCAGAATCTTGGTTTCTTATAGCCCCCTGGCTCTCCTGGAGTTGTGCCTCTCTGATTTTCAAAACAGACATTATGGGGGCTCATCTTCCTGGTACAGGTCTTCACTGCCAAAGTGCCTGATGTGGGGCTTGATCTCTTGCTTCTCAGGGAGGACTTTCATGCATGTGATAATTCCTCCTGGGTTTTGTTTTGTTTTCATTTACTCTAGATTGGGATTGCTTCTTTCCTCCTATATTTAGTTATTTAAAAACATTTAAGCTTATCTGTGTGGAAGTATTTGCGGCCTGAGCTTAACACACCTCTGGAAAAGACACAAATTTGCTTCAGCCAGGGGCCTAAAGATTGCAAATCTAGGTCTATTTTTACCTGGATTTTCAGTTTTTATTTTCCCACAACAGAGGCATGTGACTTCTGGCCCCAAATCACTGGGTATGTTGTCTTCTTAGGGGAGGTTCCTTTATGTTTCAAAGCTCTAAGCTTTCTCTCCAGTGTCAGAGATGTCTCAGTTCCACTTTTTATGAGGCAGGGTGTCTGGCCTTGTTCTTGGGCACGTTCTAGTTTTAGATGGGCTCCTTGCCTCCCCTACAACTGTCTATGAATAGCCCTCCACCTCAGCCAGACCCCATAGTTCTGTCCTCTCACCTCAGGGACTTTGCAGCTGTTTCCCTTCTTGTAACCTCCCCTTACGCATCTCTGACATGCACTAAGTACAGGCTTGCATTCTTGCTTTGCAGCTCAATAGCTGTGTGACCTTGAGCTGGTTTTTAAAAACTTCTCTAAACCTCAGTTTCTTCATCTGTAAAATAGCTACATATCAGTACCCTAATAGCAGGTAAATATTTCTTGCTTCTCCTTTTCTCTCTGCTTTTATATCAGTTTTCTCTCACTTAGAGTGACTATTATGCTGAGCCCATTAGAAACCTTGAAGTGTGTATTAAATTAGAATAAGAGCTCTACTTACAATTAATAATAGCTTCTTTGAAAATATTTCACGTTTTGATCTCTTCTGCTGTTGTCTTATTGCCTGTCTTATTTGCTAGAGGGCAGATAAGAAAACAAAAGGTTTCAACATAAAAATGTCTCTTGATAGCTGGTGTAATAAATCTTCAAGCAGAATTCAAGTAACTTTTTCTTTTGAGTCATTATAAGAGAAAAGTAAATAGCATGGCACAAAATGACAACCCACACAAATGCAGTCCTTTGAAGGTGTTTTGAATGTTGGCATTTAAACACTGCTAGAATGTCTTCAGATCACTGGAATCTTCCCAAAAACTGAGGTGTCATGTCCTTTGAATATTTCTCAAAAGATAAAATACACTGATTTCCCATATATCTTGAGTCCTGTACATGTAATAGATGCCTTTACTTCTATTGCCAGATGCTCTGAAAGAGGATAAGATTTTAATTAGCAGTCAATAAAATTCCCTCCTATTTTTCACTGTAATGGATTTGCAAGCTGTTACTGCTACCTCCTCATTATTCAGCATGGTTTAAAATGTCACTGGTTGCTTGCCAGTCACAGGCTATGAAAAGTTCAGGGAAGTTGGTTTGCCACTCCTTTTCTGAATGGCAGTTTCTTCTCCCATTTTCTCCCAAGACATTTTTTTTCTCTATAAGAGATGATGATATGACGGCTCTTCTCCAAGCCTGAGGACTTCTTACAGGAAATCATATGTGGCTCACTTATCCACCGAGAAAGGCTCTTTTCTCCTTCTGGCAGCTGGTGCCACAGCTTCCAGAAGCAGCTTGTTAGGAGGCGGGCTTGCTGTTTCTTGAAGCTTCTCTGCCTCATGAGCTTTATTAGAAACCTTTCACAGACATGCTTGCACATTGATGAGCCATGAGTTGGCTTTGGAAGGACAGTCCCTGCTGCTGTAAATGGCACCAGGAGAAGATGGCTGAAAGGAGACTTAGTGTAAGGGCAATGTAATATGCAGAGATGGAATTTGGAACCCTTTCACCCATCCATGCATCCAAACCCTCATTCACCCAAACTTCCATCTGTTCTTCCACCCTTCTATCCACCTATTCATCCATCCATCCATCCATCCATCCAGCTTTCCATTCACATATCCATGTATTTAGGTATTAATTTATTTCTTTTTTTCTGTAGTAAGTATTTGAAGACTCTGAGCTTGATGGTGGGGTTATAAAGACAAGACTGGTCATGCCATAAAATTCCTCAGTCTCATGGCTGAAGTTGATATATAAACAGAAATTCATTATACAGTGTGAAAAGTGCCATAATAAGATGCATTCAAGTGGAGAGAGGAGCATAGCTTTTGGAGTGGGAGACAGGGTATGGAACTCTCACAGAGTTTACATTCATACCAGATCTTAGACCATGGGGTCTGAAGTGGTGCTGGAATTGCACTCCCTACTGAAGGTCTGTTATGGATGAATGTGCGGCATGTGGAAAAATGTTCTCTATGTGAATGGGAGTGACAGGCAATGGTGTGCAGGTGCTAGATCTTGAGGGATCTCAGAAACCTTGTTACAAGATCTGTGCTTTATTCTATAGGAGATGGAAAATGTTATGAAGGATGTGATAATAATCAAAATTGAATTTTGATAATAATAAAAATTGATTTATTCCAGATGCTTCTTGATGAATGAGGAAAAGATACCACCAGGTGGGAAGTTACTGCTGTTGTCCCAGGCAGGAGGTTCTGACTGTCTGAGGTGAGGTGGGCAGTGTGGAGGTCAGCAGAGGATTCTCTCAGGGAAGTGACTTTGGCAGAAAGTAAGGGAAAGAAATGGGAAGAATGTAAGGAAAGGCCCAAGTGTCCAATGTTGGGGCCACTGGGAGACCTAAAAAATGGGCTGCAGGCATGACGGGTATGGGTGTGAGTATGGCAGGTAGATGATGGGTGTCAGCACAGTGTTCAGTTTTAGGGGTTCGTGGGATGTTTTGGGTGAATAGGTCCAGATTGTTGGAAACAGATCTGAAGCTCTGGAGGGTGGTGTGAGCTGCAAAGACACAAGTGATGGGGGCAGGGATGTGGAGGTGTTGGTCAGTAGGGACATGGAGATGACTGAAAGTAGCCACAGAAATCCATTGTATGCCCTCTGAAGAGGTCCTATCTTATTAATTAATACTTATTAATAGCCATGTCATAATGTTGGTTCACATTAAGCTTGTGGTGAGCTAAAATGTAGGACTTTTTCACCAGAACTCCTTGTAACATAAATCTCTTCCATCTCATTTCTAAATGACTGATCCTTTGAATTCTAAGGTCAGGAGCTCATATCTGGTTAAATTTGGTCCAACAACTATCCTACGAGGGCCTTTCTGATTTACTGCCCCATATATACACTGTGCCATGGTGGGGTCTTCTGCAGCTGACTACCTGCAGGCTGTTGATAAGTGTTGACTGGAACAGGGCCAGGGACAAGGAGTGGGTGAAGCTGGAGTGGCCCCCACAGTCTGATGGGGTTGGGCCCCATTGCATCTCCTTTGGCTGTGGCCCTTACCCATGGGAATTCACCTACCTACATCTCAAAATCTTGCAGTTCTTCCCCCAAGGCACATAGATTCCACTTGCTTGAAAGGAAGTCTATATTATAATGATGTTGCCCGATGAGTGTGTCAACTGAAGTCACAGTTTGTGTGCCATTGGCTGTACTTGATGCACCCAGTCTTATTCCCAGGTGTTGTTCCCCATCATGTCTCTTGGATAACTCCAAAGTTGGAAGGAAGCTAACATGCCCATTTCCTTCAGAAAGAGAAAACTATGGCAGGAAGACCCTGGTCTCTATGTGAGGATGTCTAAACCAGATTCACAAGATAATTCCTTTGTTATTTGTGAAGGATGGTGAAGAATTTAGAAAAATCATGAAAGTGATTAAAATCTTTTATTTCATTATCTTCAACATCACATTGTCAAAAGCTGATACACAAACTAGAAGGGGCAAAATGTGTGCAGGGGTGACATGTAGGAGTACCGATTTGAGCAATTCCACAATAGCAAAAGAGGTTCTGAGTTATTAAGATACTCCAAAAGACTCACCTCCCCAGGTATGGGAGAAAACTAGACACTATGAATTTGTCTGCCACTCAATCTGCTCTGGTTATGGAAGATCCTGGTGTAACTGGCTCAGAACTTCTGTGAGGCCAGCATGGCTGCTAGAACCAAGGGCTATGGAGATATAACTGTCTTCTGTATTTAACAGCTCAATTGTTTTACATTAGTCAGTGTCAAGTAAAAGTTTTGTTGACAAGGAATATCTCCTGGTGGTTAGTTAGCAGGTTAAAAAGCTATCAATCAGGTCTAAACAAGTCTTCTCTCTGTATGTTTGGGGAACATAAGATGTGTAGACAAGTCCCAAAATGAATTTAGTTAGAAATGTGAGGCAGGTGTGCTTGTCTGGATCCTTAGCCTGCCATTTCTGGGAAGGGTCCCTTTCACCCCCATCAGGTGGCCCCACTGGCCCACCCATCTCCTCACCTCATGCTCTGTCCACTTGGACCTGGCAGAGGGGCAGGGCCACTCACCACCCCCTTGGGGTGAAACGTTTCCTTTTTCCTTTTTTCTAAGGTGAGGATGGTGATGATGGTTGTCCCCCTCACAAAGCCACTGATGCTGCCCACTGAACTGGGACCTGCTGCATGAATGACTGAGCTCTTGATGGACATATGGCCCTAGCAGCAGGCAGGGAAGGACTTCAGAAGAGGTCTTTTAGGAATTGACAGCCACTCACTCCACTATTTAAGAGCCATATTTGGGAAGAGGGAGAGGTAGAGAGGAAAGGTGTACCCAGACTTCAGTGGCACCAGAGAACCTTGGGACATGCTCCAGGGCTGTCCCAGGTCATTTTGTTGAATTTCTGATATTTTTAGCGTAATAATCTCAAGCATCTTTACTCAGAAGCTAAGCTTTTCCACACATCTCAAATTGTGTGCTTGTAGAAAACCAAATAGTGAGTTCCTTGAATCGGGTGAGTAAAAATGGACACTTGAGATAATTGAGTAGAAAAGTTAGCTGCATGATGACTTTATGCATTTTGCATAAAGTGGTTTTGCCTTAATTAACTTGGAATAACAGATCTGGCACAATGTTTAACCCTGGAACACGGAAAGCTCTCAAAGACCTCCAGCTCTGTTCCTCTCATTTTACAGATGAGGAAACTGAGGTGCATAGATGGAGTGGGATTGGCCCCAGGCCTCAAGTCCTTTTTGAGGCATACTCTTCTGGCTTCTTGCTTCGTACCTCCATAGTTAGCAAGTGACTGCTGCACTGTGTGGGGACTGGGACAGAATCTGCTCGCTTCTGAAATCTCACCATTAGACATCTATTTATTGGAATGCCTCCTCATCAGTGGACACTATTTTATTGATGTTTGTCACTGACAGGTTACTGCAGAAGGATCTGGGGCAATAGGTGACTTAGTCTTTGCTACACACACTCAATAGGCAACACAGAGAGGGAAGTGTCAGTGCTGGGAGTAGGAGAGGGTTCTCGACAGAATCCAGGCTTGAATGAGCTGGGGCCTATAGGCAGAAGGACTTTGTTCCTTCCCAACTTGGCCACCCAGTGGCCCTGGGCGCTGGCATTGATGATGAACCTGCTCTATCACTTATGGCTCAGAAGGTCATTTGTGAGAAAAGACTTCGGAGAAAATGTGCAAACTCACTGAGAATGGTGGAGAGAAACTGGCTGCTGGGTGGTGGGGTGGGATGGGGAGAGATTCCAGGAGGGCAGAATCAGCAGGGCATATTCTGTGTTTAGAGAGAAAGCCATCCATCTGCACATGGAATGCACCTGTGGTCCTTCTCTGTCCTGGATAATGGTCCCATTATCTCTGTGCTGGTTTCCAGGGGTACAAACGTCCTTGGTTCTGTCCAGATGCCACCTCCATCACCTCCTGCAGGTCTTTCCTGAGAGACTCACTCAAGGCAGTAAACACTAGAACAATGTGCTTTGGGAGCACTTTTCATCTTGTCTCTGCCTCCAGCTCTGTGAAACACATAAAGATGACCATGGCTCTTTTAAAATTTCAGGGTTTTCATTGAGAACACAGAACAGTTTGCATTTCCCAAGGGCCTTGGGGCCCCTGAGGCTTGAGCCCAGCTAGCTGGGGTTCAGAGATGTCTGTGTTCTGTGGGGGTGTGGAAGCAGAGAAGGGGTGGGTATGAAGACTGTTACTAGAGTCCTCACAGGACTTGTTGACAGAATCCAGTGGCCACCGGTGGGAGGGAGAATAAAAACATTTGTGTGAAGTGTCCACTTGGGTTAATGGGGAAGAGTGGCAGCGAGCAGAAGTGGTTGAGGGAAAGGGGACTCATCTGGTCTTAGATGCAGAGCACTGGAAGTTCTGACAGAGCATCCATGGACAATTATTCAACATTAGAACTTGGGATGGAGTGGTTAGAGTTGGTGGGAGGGGGGCAGCTTTGGGTGTCATTTCTGAGAAGAAAGTCATCTGCTGAGAGGGCGAGGCCTGGGGACTTGGGGGGAGTGAAGGATGGCTCCCAATCTGTAGGCTGCAGTGAGGGTACACCTCCCGTGCTGCCAACAAGGGGGTTTATCTGCAGAGAACTGCACAACAGTAATACACCTGCCTAAAGTCTGGCTGCTTTTACTACGACCCTGCACTGGCAATACTAAGCATCAGTGATAAAATATTTGTCCCTGGAAAAAGCCCTTGCTCATCTGAGTTCTAAACAACTGCTTTGATTGTTGTATCAATTAAAGGTACAATATATATTATATAGAATATGTAAGTTATATATATTATGTAACACATTATCTATGTTATCTATGTATATATGGATGCTCTAAGTATTATATAAATGTTTTAGATTAGCATGTATCTATCACTTGCCCTTTACAAGCATCACTTTCTATGGGGCAGAACTCTCAGCAATGGAGGCAGCTCCCAACACACCTAGATTTAGCTACGTGCTTTTGTTTTGAGAGTCAGGTTACAAATGTTCAGTCATTTGAGCCTGCTTCAGGTGCAGTTCATGTCTTCAAAGACTGTGGGCTTCTGCATTCCTGCAGATTCTAAACAGTAAATTATAAATTAACACTATAGCAAAGTGTTTGTAAAGATGAATGAGTAGGACTTGAATTACTTCACTTCTATCATGTGGTCACTTGGTGGTATGACCACTCAGAGTTTAGATTTATGTTTAAAATTTAAAACAGTGAGGGGCGCCTTGGTGGCTCAGTACATTGAGCATCTGACTTCAGCTCATCATGATCTCACAGTTCATGAGTTTGAGCCCTGTGTCGGGCTCTGTGCTGACAGTTCAGAGCCTGGAGCCTGCTTCAGATTCTGTGTCTCCCTCTCTCTCTGTTGCTCCCCTGCTCTCTCTCTCTCTTAGAAATAAAGATTAAAAAAATTAAAAAAAAATTAAAACAGTGAAATAGAAATTTCTTTTTGAGTTTTTTTATTGGTAATTGCAAATGTCAGTTCTTATATGAAATATTGTGCTGAGTTTGAACAATATTGTAGAAATTTTTGCTTCTTTTAAATTGTTAATCATTTTAAATCCAAGGAACATATCAAGAAAATAATGATTACTGATTATTATATGAGTGTTTACTTTTCTTTTTTTTTTTAAATTTTTTTTAACGTTTTTTATTTATTTTTGGGACAGAGAGAGACAGAGCATGAACGGGGGAGGGGCAGAGAGAGAGGGAGACACAGAATCGGAACCAGGCTCCAGGCTCCGAGCCATCAGCCCAGAGCCTGACGCGGGGCTCGAACTCACGGACCGTGAGATCGTGACCTGGCTGAAGTCGGACGCTTAACCGACTGCGCCACCCAGGCGCCCCGAGTGTTTACTTTTCAAGTGAAGTTTATTGAAGTATAATTTGCATAAAGTAAAACTCTTCCTTTGAAGGCATATAGAGTTCTCTTGGGTGTATAACTAGGAGTGAGATTGTTGGATTGTCTGGTAAAAATATATGCTTAACTTTGTAAGGAACTGCCAAACTTTTCCCCAAAAGGTGCTGTTGTGCATTCGTGCCAGCCTTGTATGAGTTTTCGTTGCCCCTACCCTTGCCAGTGCTTCTCACTGTGAGGGTTCTTACTTTCAGGGATCCTAATGTAGTGTGAGGTGGTAACTCATCTAACTCATCGGAGTTTTCATTTGCATTTCCCTGATGCCTAATGTTGCTAAGCACATTTTCCTGTGCTTATTTATCATCCTTATCTCTACCTTATCTCTACTTAAATGAAGTGCCTGTTCAAATCTTTTCCTACATTTTTACGTTGGGTTGTTTGTCTTCTTACTATTAAGTTTTGAGAGATCTTTATGTATTTCAGATACAAGTCCTTTATCAGATATGCAGCCCTTTTTCAGCCAATATTTGCTGATATAGCTTTTGGTTATATTAATGTATCTTTTTGAAAAACAGAAGTTATCATTTTTTTTTCCTTTTACGGATCATGTTTTAGGCATCCTTGCTGAGAACTTGCCTTCCAAACCAAGATGGCAGATTTTTCTCCTCGATTTTCTTACAGAAGTTTTGTACTTTTATCTTTTACATATAGATTTATGGTTCATTTTGAGTTAATTTTTATACATGGTGCAAGGTACAGGTTGAAGTTTAATTTATTGACATGGTTGTCCACTTGTTCCAGCACCACTGGTTGAGGAGACTACCCTTTCCCTATTGGATGATTAAGCACTTTTGTCGATACTCACATATGTGTGGGCTGTTTCTGGACTATTTTGTTCCACTGATCTGTGTGATGTCCTGTGCCAATACCACACCGCCTTTATTTCTGTAGTTTTGCAGTATTGCTTACTATTGAAAATATTTTTATTGTACAGGTAAGTGGGTTTTAAAGAATGTTCTGCTCTGGAAGTCAAATATGATAAAGACACCATTGACAAAAAGAGATGAATGAGAAGCAGGTGAGAGGTTTTTGAGTGGGAAGTTTATAGCCTGACTCCTCTTTGTGGTTCCCTGAGCAAGAACCAGGGGACTTTCAGCCTGGGAGGAGGATTGTGCTCCCCATACCACAGCAAGAAACTCTGCTAGAAGCAGAGTCTGGATTGGCCTCTGGAGTTTGGTGCTGGGGTGACTCTGGGAAGCTGCAGGTACCTATGGGAGAGAGAGAGAGAGAGAGACCATGCTGGAGTGTTTACCCGAGAGCAAGAGATGCTCCACGTGATGCTCCCTACCACCATGAAATCCATGAAAAGTTAGCTTTCGATGAGCTGCCAGGCGGGGACTTCTGCACATATCCATAGAATGAGCTCTCAGACTCTTGTTGCTGTCTCCAAGATACTGGCTTGAGACAGTGGACAGGAACTCAGTAGTTCATTTTCCAAAACCTCATGCAATTAGTTTGGGTGATGTAGTAAGGAGGGAGATCCTTTCTGAATTGCTGGTATACTTGGCTTCGATGACATCAGAGAGGAACAAATTTCAGTTCTCTTCAATTCATTTATGTTTTTTTTTAATTTTTATTTTTTAAATAAAATTTATTGTCAAATTGGTTTCAATACAACACCCAGTGCTCATCCCAAGTACCCTCCTCAATGCCCATCACCCACTTTCCCTCTCCCCCACTCCCCATCTACCCTTAGTTTGTTCTCAGTCCTTAAGAATCTCTTATAGTTTGCCTGCCTCCCTCTCTGTAACTTTTTTTTCCCCTTCCCCTCCCCCATGGTCTTCTATTACATTTCTCAAGATCCACATGAGTGAAAACATATAGTATTTGTCTTTCTCTGACTGACTTATTTCACTTAGGATGATACCCTCCAGTTCCATCCATGTTGCTGCAAATGGCCAGATTTCATTCTTTCTCATAGCCTAGTAGTATTCCATTGTATACACATCTTCTTTATCCATTCATCAGTTGATGGACATTTAGGTTCTTTCCATAATTTGGCTATTGTTGAAAGTGCTGCTATAAACATTGGGTACATGTGCCCCTATGCACCAGCACTCCTGTATTCCTTGGGTAAATTCCTAGTAGTGCTATTGCTGAGTCATAGGGTAGTTCTATTTTTAATTTTTTGAGGAAACTCCACATTGTTTTCCAGCTTCCTGTAGAGGAGATCATGGTACACATCAGGGCACTCAACACAGTCTGCTAATGGCATAGCTGCAAGCCTCAGTTGGCCAGAACAAGGGACAGATGTGGTGATGGCCATAGTTTTCATTCCTGAGCTGACTTTGCTCCTCACAATCTCTGGTCTGCTGACTTACCAATGGTACCATTGACACCACTGCTTGTACTGGGAAAGTAATCCAGCAGGTCTCATGGAGCTGCTGTGGCTGGTTAGAAATGTGGGCTCCTTATCTACCACCTGGATCTCAGCACTAGGCTAAAAATAGCCACATTTTAGATGTTAAACCAACAGCCAGTAGTCTGGGTATCAACAATGTCTCATGGTGAAGCCCATGGTCAGACTACATTGATAATCAAATAATACCAGTTTTATGTAATCACTAAAGACAAAAATGTATTCAGTGACTCAGGATAGCACAGAAAATTACTGTAAGAAAACAGGGGATAGGTTAGAATAGTCAGGGAAAGTATCATAGAACCAGAAGCATTGAGATTGCTCATTGAGGTTTGCTCGTGAACCAAACATGGTGTGCACAGGTGCTCTGTGTTTCTGTTTTTTACCGGACAGAGTGTTTATCTTAAAAACTGAGAATAAACTGAGTGTTTATGGGGGTTGGGAGGGAGGGGAAAGTGGGTGATGGACATTGAGGAGGGCACCTGTTGGGATGAGCACTAGGTGTCGTATGGAAACCAATTTGACAAAAATTTCATATTAAAGAAATTTTAATTAGTTGCCAAACACAGACACTGAGAGATTTTGGTTAGGAGTCTGGATCTCCCCTTCTGACATGGTACCACCTGGCTTTAAACAGGGTATGTTCTTCTGGGGCAGCTGGTCAGTCCCTATGGGACCCAGAGTCTAGGACCCTGAAACAGACCTGAGTGGACCTTCAGGAATGGATAGAGACCACCTGGAAATGTCAAGGTTAGAGTCCTGAATTTCTTGCTTTGGGAAGAGCTTTCCAAGCAACCTATGAAACACAGAAGGTATAAAAAGAAGGGTTTGATTTCACAAATATTCTAATCTTTGCACTTCAAAAGCACTTTAAACAAAATTGAAAGGCAAAAGGCAAAATAAGAAAAATGTTTGCAACAAGTGGCAGATGGTTAGATGTACTGTACCTCTGGAGAGTTCTGATTTACCCCTGCCTAATTATCGACTGCAACCCTTTCACTTTAGAAAGTGCCCTGATTTGGACAATAAATCACGTACATGGTTATCTTACAAATGGTCAATATTTGTAGTCAAATGGTTAATATTTGTAGTATATAAGAAATGTTCACATGTTAAAAAGAAAGATGAACACTGAAAAGTGGAATAAATCCATAAACAGGTAATGCATAGTGTAGATTAAAACAAATGGTCAACTCATAGTGAAAATATTAACTGTTAATAAAAAAAGGATGGTAAAAATGAGGTAGTATTTTTGGTCTGGAAATTGGAAAGCTTTATAAAAATATAAACACATACATGCAGTTTTGCACAGGTATGGGGACTTCTCATCTTGCAGTTTGGAACATAACTTGGAAGGCTCCTTCTGGAAGGTAATTTTGCAATTTGTATAAGAAAATTTTCCACTTCTAAGAATGTATCTTTAGGAAATATTTTAGAATAAGCAAAATGATTGGAATATTATTTTCACCGAGGCTTTGTGTATAGAAAATTGGAAAGAAGATAAGTGCCCAACAGGGCATAAATAAATTGTTATTAGCTGATGGTTCTTATGTCCCACTAGGCACTTTACGTACTTTCTCCCTTTTAACCTCTACCACAACCTTATGAGGTAGGTACCATCATTATCCCCATGTTACAGTTGAAAAAACTGAGGCACAGACCACTGAAGGCAGCCAGTAAGTAGCAGGATGTGTGCAATGTGGCCTCTAACCCTAGAATTTCACAACTGAACAAGCATCTCTCTATCCATGATGTTGCATCCACTGAGTGGCACGTCCATCAAAAATGATGTTGAAGGACAGTAAATGACTTGAAATGAGAGATATGAAATATTTTTAAGTGAAAAAAGTTATGAACCAGTATATATAGTATTGTTCAATTTTTATAAAAAAACGAACATCTCTGTATGCATAAAAATGATGAATATAAACCGAACTAATCACAGATATGTGTATGTAGGAATATCTCTAGGTGGTAGAAATACACAGGATTTTTGTTATCTTCTTTTGTATTGTTCCTATTTTATAAACATTGTACAATAACTACAAGTTAAATTTGAAGTACGAAAAAATACCTGCAAAGTTAAAGTAAGGATTTGGCTGGGGGATGTATCATTTCAGATGCACTGGTGGACTGTGGCCAACAAAGCATGGCAGCTTTGAAGAGACCACCAGCCTATAATGACAGATGAAGAAAGAGTAATAGAGAACTGGGCTAACTTCTGTTCTTTGTTACAGGATGGTCCCTGTAGAAGAGGGTCATCTCTTGTTGTCTATCCTGTATCACACATCAGGATAGACATGCCCCCAGTAAGTGGAAGGAAGGCAGGAGGCAAGAAGAAAGGAAAGGACGGCTGTTGAGAAAATCTTCCTTCTGATAAACCTGGTACCCTGTTTCTATTGGTCAAAGTTCATTTCTGATACTTGCCCTTGCCCTGGCCTGCCTCCTTTCCAGCTGTGTGTCCACTGCACACCACCCCTACCAGTGCTCTAAGCTTGCCAAGATGGCCCCACCTTTGACCCTCTTACCTTACCCCTACTGCAAGCATTAGGGTGCTTGCAGTGCTAACTGGACCCCTGCCCTCCTCAGATCCTCAAAGTTTGTGCCCTATGCCCTCCGCCCTCCTACACCATCAGTTCCCCTTCCATTTTGGATCATTCTCATCAGCCTTGAGCATCACTCATATTGAAAATAATTCCTTGAGTCCTACATCCCCCATGGCTCAATTTTTCTGTTTTCTAAGGAAAATTCCTTTGACCACTTATCTGTTCTGCTCATGTCCACTTCCTTACTTACCAACCTACCTGTAACTGTGCAACCAGGCTTTCTTTACCCACACTCCCCTGCAGAAAGCACTCAGGTCAAGTCACCTACCACCTCCACCTCCAAATCCTCTGGGTAGTCCTCATTCCAAGACTTGTTGCCCAATTCCCAAAGCCAGCATTTTTCCCTCCCCTTTCTTCTGAAAATGTTGGGTTCCCTCTTACCTCCCCAGCCTCTTCTTACTGCTCTCCTCTGTTGACTCCTGCCCAGGGCTCAGTCCTTAGCTCTCCTATCCTCCTTCACACACTGGATAGTCTAACTTTGTGGTTTTTCTTTGTTGCAAATATCCTCTGGATGTTGGTGTATCTCACACCATGGTCATCCCATTCCCAGAGTCAGCCTGCGTATGCTGCTTGTTCAGCATCTTACTTGCTGTCTGACCAGCTTCTTGAACTTAAGTCTCTGTTTTACCACACCTCCTCCTCTCCCAAGCCTCATTCTTGCTTCTGCCATAAGCTTCCTCATCTTAATACGAGGCACTACTGATTATCCAGTATTTCATGTCAAAAGCCTGGGACTCAGCCTTGATTTCTTCACACTGTCCTCACCACTCCCTGGATCCATGAGCATTTCCCTGAATGCTGCCTTCAGAATCCCTCTTTTACCTGACCCTTCCTCTTGTTCCTGCCGGTGCCTTCCCAGCGTCCAAGCCACTAGGTCTCTCCTGAGAGTGCTGTAATAGTACCCACATTTCTGTCCTTGCTTCTCCCTCTGTAGCCACATCTCTGTCCTTCCTGTCCTCTGCAGCCAAGACTGAGTTAAGAAAACCACAAATCCATTGATTCACTATCCTACTATGCTCAATGTTCAATCCTACAACCTCTCAATGAGAGCATCAGGTCCTATGTGATCCAGCATTGCCCACCCTCAGCCCCATGCCAATTCCCTTTCCTCCTGCTCACAGGCTCAGCCCCACAGGCCTGGATGTTTCTTCACAAGCTGAGTGTGTTCCCACTGGGGGCAATCATGCTATTTTCTTCCTGTGCCTTTTCCCTGTCTGACTCCTTCTCCTAACTCAAGTGTCCGTCCTCATGTCACCCCATTGGAGAGGCCTTCCTTAGCAGACACTATGGGTGCCCTGGCCATATGGGTTAAATACACTACATAGTAGGTGTTCAACAAATGTTCTTTGGGCAGATAAACAGATGCATGAGTGCTGCCTTTTGTTCTTTTTCAGTGCAGTGGAGATTCCACCCCAGGGTTTCTGGGGTATTTAGGCACAAGTCACTGCTGATGGGGTATGTAGGTATGTATGGGGTATGTAGGGCGACTTTGGGACAAAGCACTGATGACAGGGGTTCTTCCCAGATTCACAGAGGTGCTTAACTCTCTGTGGTTGATTTTCTGATGCAACCATGTGGGCAGCAGCCTCCATTCAGGATTTGGGGAACAAAACAAAGGTAAGGATGCTAATTTCTCTGAATTTTGTAAAATGCACCAAAATGTTGGCTTATTGAAAATCTGTCTTCAAGCATCATCTAATAGGATGAGATGCTCAGAACTGCTCTGCTCTGATCTCCCTAGGGAGGTGAGTGGGGCTCAGTGGGACTTGCAAGCCTCCCAGGCTAGAAGCCAGAGCTATAGGTCTGATTGTGTCTGGGCCTGGCCAGTGTCTGCCTTCAGAAAAGATTGTGGCCTGTTCTGGTCCATCTGGCAGGGGGAGGGTCCTCAGAGCACCTGAGAGGGGCTGACAGTACTCATGATGTTCCAAACAGCTAGAAGGGAGGGTCCAAAGAGCCTGGCACATGGGATCCGGCAGAGACCTGGGCTTCAGGAATGTGCTTGTAGGCCAGCATTGGACTTGACTGGAGCCATAGGAGGGGTGGCTGTGTATTCCCCTTTGGCCTGGTGGGTTTGCATCTCCAGGGTTGTCTTCCTACATCATCTGTGTCTCCCATCTTGGATGATGGAGGAGACAAGCTGGGAGGCACTTTAGTGAGGTGGGTGGAAATCAGAGGTGACAGGGACACCTGGAGGTCCTTGGCCTGTGCCCTTTCTTTCCTAACAGAACTGACTGCCAGGTCCCATAACCTTGGGTCTTATGCATCCCTGGGTGGGGGGCTCTATGTTTCAGCTGCCGTTTGTCCCTGGGACTCCAGTTTAGCATTTAGATGAGATTCATGATCAGAGGGAAGGAGATTTGCCAGCAACATTGCCAGCACAATTGCTTAGGGTTCAGGATTTCCAGAAAGTCATCACTAAGGGGACCAGAAATGTTTTGTTGTCTGCAGCTTTCTGGCAACTGAAGGGGGTGGTCCCTCATCCATGTAAGGGGGCTGCTCAGGGCAGGGTGGTGGGGTCAGGCTTATGCCTAACCCTCGAGCTTTGGGATTGTGGGGAAATATTTTATCTGAGCTCACAGAAAATATTTAATGACTGAATCTGTGGAATGTGGTTAATAATGACTTCATTTATTCACACAACAAATCAAGGTGCTATTCTAGGATCTGGGATAGCTCAGTGAATACCAAGACAAAATTCCCTGTCTGCATCTCCCTTGTCAGAAGGACACATTTAAAAGGCTTTGGGAATGTCTGTGCCTATGAAAGGGAGTGGTTATTATCAGTCATGTCCATATTTATGTTGTCTTTTATTTAGGTATAAGTTACACAAAGTAAAATACACAGATCTTAAGTTTCCATTTGATGAGTTCTTGTAATTCTATACACCTGAGTAACCATCATCCAGACACATTTAGGGCACTTTCACCAGTCTAGGAATTTTCCTTGTAACCTTTCCCACTCAATTTCCTAAAGCTGCTCTCCACTTCAGGTAACACATTCTGATCTTTCAGCACAGATTGCTTTTGCCTGTTGTTTAACTCCATGTACAGCATGTACCTTTTTGGTGTGTCTCGCCCCTTTTTTCCATATACTGTTTTGTTGACTCATCCATGCTTGGACCTGTTTCAGAATCCCCTTATTTCTGGGACTGAGTAGTATTCCAAGATTTGAACAGATCACCATTTCTTTATTCATATTGTTGCATTGTTGGGTGATTTCCAAGTTTCATGGTTATGGGTGGGGACTGTGAATCTTTGTGCAGGTCTGTTTATGGACATGAGTTTTTACTTCTCCAAGTGTGGAGCAACTTGCTGAGACATAGGTTTGACTTTGTCAAATAGTTTTCAGCACCGTTCTGTTGTCATGCATGCCCACTCACACAAGCGTCCTTGATCTGCACCTTTGCTAGCACGTGATGATACCAAGTTTCATTCTCTTTGCTGGTCTAGTGGTGTGTGGTGGTATCTCACTGTGGTTTTAATTTGCATTTCCTGATCACTAATGGTATTGAGGCCCTCCTGGTGTTCACTCACCATTTTTTTTACATTTTATCCTAGCCTGGGTTCTGCTTCTCATTAAATGAGTAGAGGGGAACAGAAATTAGTGGTCACTTTGTATTGACAGCAAGGAAAGTTTGGGGAAATATTTTAGCATCAAAAGTTGGGGAAATTTTAGTCTTAGTTCTCTACCTTTTTGTTCAGCTATTTTTGTTTTTTTTTTAAGACCTATTTGCAGCTGGGACAGTTATTCTCTCCTCTTTGACCTAAGGCTATTCTTAGATGCTTCTAAAATGCCTTGTGGAACCTCTAACTATCCATCCAACCATTAGTCCATCAATCCATCAATCCATTGATCCATCCATCCATCCATCCATGCATTCATCCAATGCATCGATACCCACTACCTACCCATCCACCCACTCAATGTCTTTCCAGGTGAAAGGTGGTGCCTGGGCTCTCTCCTTTATCTGTGCCCACTCTCCATGTCCCTGCTGGTTTCTGGATCAGACAGTTTTGGGTGCCCCTCAGATCTTTTAAGCCCTCTCTTTTACTGAAGATGCAGCTGCAATGAACAGTCCCACACAGGCTTCAACCAGCTTTGTAAAACCTGAAATGGCCTGGCTTCTCTTGTTTCTTGTTTAGCCCTTCCCTGATATCTTGGTGTGGGATAACTGGATCCCTGTGGCACCTACACATCCCATCTGGGTGTGAAGATCAGTCAACCTTCAAGGGAGTGAATGGGTAGATGCTTCTTCCTTTGGTCCTCCTGGGGGTGTTCTGAGGAGTGTCAGGTGTTTCTCACTCAGTGCCCCCAGATTGGGTGACAGTGGGCATTAGCTGAGACCAGCCCAGTAAGGCACCCATGAGCAGACATTCCCCTTTCCCTGTCCCTCACACCTGCTCCCGGGGTCACAGCCCCATACGCCCTTGACTTAGATTCTGCTTTTGGAGACTCAGGCTCTTGACTTAGATTCTGCTTTTGGAGACTCAGGCTCACACAATCTTTACACAATCTTTTTTTTTTTTTTTAATTTTTTCTTTTCAACGTTTTTATTTATTTTTGGGACAGAGAGAGACAGAGCATGAACGGGGGAGGGGCAGAGAGAGAGGGAGACACAGAATCGGAAACAGGCTCCAGGCTCTGAGCCATCAGCCCAGAGCCATCAGCCCAGAGCCTGATGCGGGACTCGAACTCACGGACCGCGAGATCGTGACCTGGCTGAAGTCGGACGCCTAACCGACTGCGCCACCCAGGCGCCCCTCAGGCTCACACAATCTTGAAAACATGTGTCTGATACTGCTTCCATGCTGAAATCCCTACAATGGCAGGCCTGATATTTGAAACAATGTGCTGGTATTATAACATAAACTACCAGGTTTCTTCAGGCCTATCCACTGCCTGCTTCTCTCCATTATTCCTCCTTCCTTTTTGCTTCCATCTTCAGCCTTTGTCTGCTCTCATGATTGCCATTGTCTGCCTCCCACCATGATTTCCCATGCCTTGTTCCATTTAAATCCTCCCTCTATCATCACCCTTGTCTCCATCATACCCCTGCCTCCCTCCATCATTCTCCTGGCTCCCTCCATCATCACCTCTGCCTTCCTCCATCATCACTCTACTTATTTCACAGAGTCTGAAACTCCCATCAAAGGGGATGGCAGTGAATTCTACCTGGGATGTGGGCGGCATGGAGCTCAGAGAAATCTTCTCAGGAGAAGGATAGAGGGGAGAGGGGCTTGGAGAGTCTCTTGTATATCTGTAAGGGCCATGAACACTGACTTGAATATCAGACTATGAGATTCAGTTCTAGTTCTGCTCCCTCATGGTTGTGTGACCTTGGTCAAATTACTTAATCTTTCTGAGCCACAGTTCCTTATTCATCTGTGAAAACAGCATTGGTAATAAGTACTGCATAGATTGCTAGAGGACTTAAAGAGATGGCTCATGTAGCATGCTTGGCACTTGGTTACCGCTCAGTAAATATTCACTTTTTGTATATGCTGAGTTTGTCCTCTGGAATGCAACCAACCCCCAGTGCCCAGATGTTGGGGTCATTCAACAGTGTGTGGAGTCACCTCCTAAGGTTCAAGACCTGTATAAACACTCATGGAGTTTTCACTCTGGTCAGGAAGACTGACGATTAAGCGAAGAGTAGCAGTCACAAGCAGTGATGAGTAGTGGGCCAGGTTTGGTCTATGAGCATGTTTCCTGTAGTCCAGCAGTTCTCAAATGGGTGGTCCCTGGAAGGGCAACATCAGCAACACTAGGACACTTGTTAGAAATACAGACTTTGGGAGCCCATCCCAGATCTGCTGGATCTGAAGCTCTGGGCTAAAGTCCAGGAAACTGTTTTAACCAAGTCTCTAGTGGGGTTTGATCAAAACCTCCTTATGTGGCAGCACAATGTAGCACAATTGCTGGAGAGACTCAGATAGGGCATAATTTGCTTGGTAAACCAAGTCTCTTGTCCTGCAGCCACTCTGATTTCTGCCCTTACTCTTGGAGATGGCTGTTGACTTGTCACATCTCTCTAGCTGTGTTGGATACTTTGTCCACTCTCTGAGGCCTCTGTTCTGTGTCTTCATTCTGAGACCAGAGTGACCCCAGGGCTTACCATACCCAGGAATGAATTTGTGTGGTATGAACCAGGGACTCCCTCCCACCTACACCTCTTACCAAGGAAGCATCTATTCTGGTTCTGTTTCCTGTTTGCATCCAGCAGAACCAGACTTTTCACGTGTCTGTGCTTCACAGAGTCTTGTGTGAACCTGTGGAGGTGCACAAATGATTCAAAAGTCAGAGCCATCTGATTAAAATAAGGAAAAAGGGACCCCTCGAGGAGAGAGAGATGTAGTTGAGGCTTTTGGGAGGGCCCACTGGGAAGCCATAGAGAGGCAGGGCAGAAGTTTCTAGCCCTGTAGGAATTCCTGATTCTAGCAACGAAAGTGGTGCTAAAAGAAGCTCCCAGAGCACAGACAGGTGGGGTGAGAGCCACATAAATCTATGTCCACGTTCAGTTTTCTTCTCCCTGCTTGTTTTTTTTAACCAAAGTACCCCAGCACACAGGACCTTCCTCCCCACACCTCTGAATCCCAGGGGGTGCTCCTTTGTTCTCTCCAGAGGCCTGGAAGGAATGGGGAAGCTCCCTCATTGGAGAGAAAACAGGGGAATTTCCTGGGTCCCATGAACTAGGCTTGGCCTGTGAGGATGGCTGCGTTGTCTCCAATTCACAGATGAAGAAACTGAGACTGAGCACAGTTAGATAATGAGCCCAAAGTTACCCTGATAGCTGGTTAGTGAAGGAGTGTGCATTTGAACTAGGACCTTTGGATTCTAAAGCCCATGACTGCAGAGACAGGGACAATAAGGGTCAGCTTTAAAGTGTTTAACTGTGGGCTGGGGTAGTGAGGGAACCAGGAGATAGGAAGCAGGGTGAGGACAGACCTCTAGGCCTCAGTCCCATGTATGGCCAAGGATGTTACCAGGCTGGAAATGACCAGGGGCTTCAGTTGAAATACCCTTGTGATCACACCATTGGCCTGAAATTGACTCAGGGCTCACCATTCATCTCTGAACCTATTATAGTAGCTTGTTTCCTGAGCACAGAGCTATAAAAGATCTAACCCAGAGGCCAGGAGTCCTGCCTTGTTTCTGTCTTGACTGAGTGGGCTTTGTGGCCTTGGGCAGGGTTCTCCCTCTCTGAGCCTCAGTCTCCCAACTGTCCTTTCAGGTTTCTTCTGGTTATGCTGTTGGCTAGTTGTGGGAAATAAGTGCTGGTGCAGGAAGATGGGGTCCTGGCCCACTGAACTGCTTATTGCCTGCTTTGTCCCACACTGTCCTGCTTGGGTCACACCTGTCTGTTTTGGCCCCAGAAAGAGTAAAAAAAGCAACGCTGGTCCAGTCTTGGAAGAGACTGGTCATCTCTTTTCTAATTACTGCCCAACCTCTTTCCCTGCCACAGTGACATAGGTTAAGGGCTAGCTATGAGAATGATCCCCAAGGCTGAGTGGATTAACACTTATATTTTGAATCTTGGGGAAGATAAACCGACAGTAGGCATGAAGATTTAGGTGGATACAGCTTCAACAATAATAATAAAGAAGCAGGGATCCTCCACCCCCCCCCCGACTAAGCAAGCCCAAAATGACAAATATACATGCTTTAAAACAGAACTGGCAGGATGGCTTGTCTAATAGAAGTGCAATGTTGCATGTTGATAAGGGCCCAGAGCACCCATGTGTTCTGGGAAGCCCTCGTGTCCAGATGGTGTTAGCAGATGGTTGGACTAGTTTCTGAGTAGGGAAGTGGATCACCTTGGGCTCCTGTGGCTGCACCATGTGTGATTTCAAAAAGGAAAACCCAACAATTGTCTATGCAGTCCCTGAGCTAAGGCTCCTTGCCTATCAAGCAGGATGGTTTCTGGAGAGGATTTGATTATTAACTTTTGATTTTACGCATATTTTCAAGTTGCCTCATTTAAACAAGGGCTGTAAAAGGCACATTTCCAAAGAAATGGAGGACTGAGTCTATGGTACAGGACAGAATAGCAAATGGAGAAGCTGCTGGTCAGGATCACACATGCTGATTTTCTGCAGCAGAAAGACACCACTGGGGAGATATCTTGCCTAGACACTTCAGATGTGTTCCCTGGTCTGATGTTTTACAGAGGTGCTAAAGGAAACACAAAAGAGGTTGGGAGGAGGGTGGGCTGGGGGACAGTTTGTCATGGGCCCCCAGCCTTGCCCAAACTAGAGCATTTGCTATAGATTGTTCACATAGGAAAGGTACCCACCTATTTCAACATTTATATATTCAAGGATTTATTTGAAAACATAGTTCTGCTATTAAAAACCTTAGAAAACCACTGAGCTCATTTAAGCTCTCTGTTTACACTGGCGATCCAGACATAGAAAGATTCTCAGTAAAGCACTGATAGGTTACCCAGTGAGATGGTGACAGACACCCCAGCCTCCTCAATACTGGTTCAGACTTTCACTCTATCAATCAATTATTTGATTAAAGCACAGATTTTCAAGATATTTCTTAGTGACAGAGTCATGCCTTTTCCCTAAACTTTTCCTAAACCAAAATCTGTCCTGTATCTGTCTTTCGGACATTTATTCTTTGTTTCTAATCCTTGAAATACCTCTGTGACTTTTCAATGTGGTCCTAGAGCTGGCATCATTATCAGTTTGCACAGCATATTACCGTTCACAAAGGGCCTTTAAAGGGACCATCCTGACTGAGGTTAAAAGTAACTCATAGAGATTATGTCCACAGTGTAATGGCGTGGGGCTGAGGTGACTTGCCTTACTTTTTCCACAAGTGGGTGGAAGAGCTGGGATGTGTGCTCAGATGTTCCCCCAGTGTTTCATACTTAGAGTGGGCAAAAGCCTCGCTCCTGCACAGGTGGCTGCTTCCACTGGCTCATTATTCAGTGGGTATCTACTGAGTGTCTGCTCTGTGCCAGGCACTGTTCCAGACACTGGGGATACAGCAGAGAAAGAGAGAGAGTCCCTGAGCTCAAAGGTTTAAACACCAGTCTGTGGGTCTTCAAAATCCCAAGTGTAGCACATTAAGTTCACAGACCAAGTAATTCTGGAAGGTTGGGTCTATGAGTGCCAGTATAATACTATCTTATCGGGTCATGGGAATGGTTAATATGCTTTTTAGATATTTGTGTTGTAAGAGACAGAATCTTCACTGAAGCCAGTGAAATAAAATACAGGTTTTAGTTTAAGGGTCCTGGAAAGTATCACAGGACCCAAGTGTAGGAATGTGGCTGGGCTTCAAACTAAGTGAAGCAAAACTGGAACTAGAGACAGAGACTCCATTGATTCTTTGTCTCTACATATCTTCTTGTTTTGTTTGAAGTTGGCTTCACTCTCCTCTGTCTCACTGAAGCCAGTGCTCTGCACTGGTTGGAAACCTGAACACTGAGTGCTACATGTTTTACATCTTGTGGCTTCAGTCACTCAGAGAACCCAACTATTTTTGGGACAGGGATTGCTGATCTGTCTTGGACCTGCATGCCTCTCCCCCCATGTGAAAACACACGCACACATAACACACATACACACATGTACACACATATGGATAAAGGGGGTAAGTTAGAGGCACAGGGAAAGTTTCAGAGGGGAGGTGCTGGGAACATGAACTACATAGCTACATCGTAAAGTTTATGCTGGACGTTCCACATTGGCTCTTAGATGTCCTCACACTCATAATCATGGTGCTCCAAAGAGGTATTCAGAGACCTCCAGTGACATAGGCCCCCGGTGGGCCCAGCCAAAGACCAGGGCCCAGGCTTAGTGTGTGCTAATCTTCAGGATTGTGACCATGGCTAAAGAGATGCCATGTCAACAAACACAGTGCTATTTTACTGGGCCAGGCTTCTCTGGAGGATGCTGGAAACAATGTGGTGTGAATCACTCCTCCATCTCCTTTGTGATTTTTTTGTTCGGGGTTGCGGGGGGGGGGGGCTTCTGTGCAAAGATAAAATACTATTTTTCCAATGATTCTGAGATGCACACATTTTTAAAAAGTTTTTAATTTTTTAAAAAATTTTATTTTAGGGGCGCCTGGGTGGCGCAGTCGGTTAAGCGTCCGACTTCAGCCAGGTCACGATCTCGCACTCCGTGAGTTCGAGCCCCGCGTCAGGCTCTGGGCTGATGGCTCAGAGCCTGTTTCTGATTCTGTGTCTCCCTCTCTCTCTGCCCCTCCCCCGTTCATGCTCTGTCTCTCTCTGTCCCAAAAATAAATAAACGTTGAAAAAAAAATTTTAAAAAAATTTTTATTTTAATTCCAGTTAGTTAACATACAGTGTAATATTAGTTTCAGGTGTACAATATAGTGATTCAACACTTCCATACATCACCAGGTGCTCGTGACAACAGATGCACTCCTGAATGGCCGTCACCTATTTCATCCCTTGCCCCCGGTAACATCAATTTGTTTTCTATAGTTAAGAATCTGTTTCTTAGTTTGTCTCTCTCTCTGTCTTTTTTTCCCTTTGCTTTTTTGTTTTGTTTCTTAAATTCCACATATGACGAAATCATATGGTATTTGTTTTTTTCTGACTGACTTATTTCACTTAGCATAATACTCTCTAGCTCCATCCATGTTGTTCCAAATGGCAAGATCTAATTCTTTTTTTATGGCTGAATAATATTCCATTGTATATATACCACATCTTCTTTATCAATTCATCTATTGAAGGACACTTGGACTGCTTCCATATCTTGGTTATTGGTGATAATGCTGCTATAAACACTGGGGTGCGTGTATCCCTTTGAATCTGTATTTTTGTATCCTCTAGGTAAATACCTAGTAGTGCGATTGCTGGATCAAAGGGTAGTTCTATTTTTAACTTTATTTAAAAAATTTTTTTTTCAGCGTTTATTTATTTTTGGGACAGAGAGAGACAGAGCATGAACAGGGGAGGGGCAGAGAGAGAGGGAGACACAGAATCGGAAACAGGCTCCAGGCTCTGAGCCATCAGCCCAGAGCCTGACGCGGGGCTCGAACTCCCAGACCGCGAGATCGTGACCTGGCTGAAGTCGGACGCTTAACCGACTGCGCCACCCAGGCGCCCCCTAACTTTATTTTAAAAACACATTTTAGCATCTCCAAAATCAGGATAGTCCTTAGGGTTAGCATGTCATAACTTTCCTGGTAGAGGATTTCCTACTTATCAGTACATAAAATAATGGTTTATGTTTCAGTGGTGTTTCAGATTCACTGAAATGGGACAGGAAATGCACATTTCTTTGAAAAGAAGAAAGCAAATAATGTGGTAGAAGAGACTAGCCTAAGAACCAGGACATGTTTCATGGTTTGAAGCAAATGGGTTTCAGAAGCACAGGAAAATTGGCCAGAAAGGACATAAACTTGTCTCCAGGACCCAATATTGGGAACTGAGTGAGGCTGGACCTGGAGCATGGCAGATTTGGGCTACATGTAGGGAAAAGTCCCTTTGTGTTGTTTTGCTAAATATTGAAATCAGGCGTAGAGATTTATCATGGAGTTCCATTCTAAAGTGACTTCTAAAAGTGCGGTGACTGCCCATGGTTTGGGAGATTGTAAGAGTGTCTGCCTAACAACAGAAGTGTCGATTAGTGGACTTTCAGTTGCATTGACTTTAGCTGCAAGTAACCGAAAATAAGAATTCAAATTGGCTTAAGTAGGAAGATAATTTATTATCTCACATAAAGAGAAGTCAGGAGTTGGATCCCAGAAATCCTCATCAATCTGTTGCACTTCCTCTTGCTTTTTTGGTTAGTCTAATTAAACTGTCTTAATTTTTCTTGAAGTAAAACAAAGAGCATTTACTGTGTTCTTTTTTCAGAAAGGAAAGTGATGATGTTAACCTTTTCTTGCCCTGGGGTTCGACCCTGCCATCAAAGACCCAAGTCTTTGACCTGGCCATGACCTCTGAGCAGACCCTCTCAGCACTCTCAAGGGGCTGCAGTCCACTCATGAAAATGCCCAGAGGATAGAAAGGAATATTCTTCCCCACTGTTAACATTTTAGGAGAAGGGACCATTCCTGGACTCCCTGTAGACGTCTTGTGCTTCATTGTTCAGAAATAGGCTAAAGTCAGGGGAATGGGGCTGGGGCTGAAGTGTAGACAAGTAAAATCATGGCTCCACCAGTAAGGAAGAAGTGTGTTTTCTAAACAGTGTCTGCCTCAGGGACTTTTCAAGGTCACTTGCAGACATAAGGGGTCTTAATAGGTAACATGTACCTATTCCAGTTTGTGGTATTGGTTCCAGTTTGTGGTGAGGAGTCCTCTCTGTCCTGGTGCATGTTCTGGCCCCTTGGCCATCTGAGCCCAACTGGACAGTAGCAAAGGGACAACCACAGATAAAGCCAGACTGCCCCGTGAAGGCTAACATAATCATTTCTCGTCCTGGAAGGTCATTCGGATGGTATTTTGTTCTTAAGAAAACTTAGAAGAGATTAATTGGAGGGAACAGGAAAAGCAGGGGGAGACTCAGTGGTATAACAGACATTTCTGGAAAATAAAGCTTTAAGCATTAAGTGTCAGCTGGGATGGGAGATGTCAGGATGTAACCCAGGGAGAAGAATCAAGTAGTGCAGGAAGGGTAGAGAGGAGAGGGTACAGGTGCTGGGTGGGGTGAGGATTCTTCCCTCCACCTGGAGGGAATGATATTGGAGGAAATTGCCATTGTTCTTTCCTGTTTGATTTGCAAAAGTGGAAGTTTTACAGAGCTCAACCTAATATTTAGTTAAGAAATTGGGACAGTTGGGTGGCTCAGTGGGTTAAGTGTCAGACTCTTGATTTTGACCTCACGGTTTCCTTTCGTGGGTTGAAGTCCTGTATTAGGCTCTGCCTTGACTACATGGAGCTTGCTTGGGATTCTCTCTCTCTGCCCCTACCCTGCTCATGTTCTCTCTGTCTCTCTCAAAATAAATAAATAAACTAAAAAAAAGCTTTAGAATGCCCTCAGTTATTCGAAAATAAGAGGGAGAGAGAGAGAGAGAGAGAGAGGGAAATGGACAAAGAGGGAAAATACTATGAATGGAAATGAATACTATTTTAAAGTTCCTTGCATTTTAAGGAAACCATCCAGAAGCATTCCTTTCCAAAAGGTCCTTCCCAACACCATCTCCTGCCCTCATTCCTGCTCCTTCCTCATCTTGGATCTCTCTAAATTCATCCCTCCTTCCCTCTTTCCTGGAGAAGTTTTCTAATATGTGCACCTATCGTAACAAACAGGAATTAGAGTGAAAGAATTCTCCTTCTCTTTCTTTCTCTTTTCTTAAGACATGCTTCACCTGCAATGTTTTACTGAAACACAACAAGTAGAGTGCAAAATCTTCCATAAAAATTTTCTTTTCTATGCATCTACAAGTAAAATTAGGACAAGTCCCATAGACTAAAATTCTCATCTAGGTAAGAATTTAACTTCCTGTTAAACTTCAGTGAAACCACAAAAAGAAAATTCCATATATTTTCTACAGAACAGACACACGAGTTGGAAAATGCTAAAGGACATAAAAATATGTCCAAAGTGTTGTGATAGAAATACATCCCACAAGTCTTAATTTCAAAAGGAGACTCATCATGATTACTTCCATTAACCAGCTCAAATAAAATGTGGTGATTTTCTATAATCTAAGCAGTACTCCCCACATCAGGAATATTTACTGAAATGAATTGCTATATTATTGCCCCAAGAGGGAGAAATGTGCTGATTGGTGGTGGTTTTTGGAGGTGAATCACTAACATTTAAGTGACAGGTGGTGTACTGAGTGTTTATGCCAGTTTCCTCACTTCATCCAATCAATAATCCCATATTAAGGAAGCTGGAATACAGAGTTGTCACACATAGGTAAGTGGCAGAGCTGGGATTTGGGAGCTGGGATTTGAACCCTGGGCATGGTGATAGTCAGCCCTAGGTTTAAATGCTGACTGCTACACTTCCCCAAATGGGGTTGTGTGCAATATTTTCCAATCCACTTAGCTTGTGAGCTGAAAAATCTGGATCTTCTTCCACCTCTGATTCATCTCTAGTGGGTCTTCTCTCAATATGGGAATCTCACAAGTATTATGCTTTTTTGCTCATAACCCTTTTATTTTACTTGAATTTTAGAAACCATAGAGGATAAAACAGACTTTACTTTCTTGAGAAACTTCACTATTGCAGACCAGCACACTGAGATAATTTAAATAGTTTCAGTGCTTCCCGTTTGAGTCTTGACATGAACTAAAAGCATCTTTTCTACCTTGTGCTTCCTGGTCAAGTCCTAGGTGACACTTAAAAGTGGTGTTGTCTGAAATAGTGACTTCAGAATCTGGGACATCAGTTGACAAGTTCCCTGGTTGTGTTTGGGGAAACTTTCTAGGAAGATTGGAATCCAGGGCCCTGGTGGAGGTTTCCTGGAGCAACTGGCCTTAACTTTTCATTATACATTCTCAAACATAAACAGAATAGAAGTTGCAGATTCCATGTGTTTTACAACTTAGATCACAGAAGGACAATGGTGCACCTGCTGGATCATTGGGATTCTGGACCATCATCTGTTTCCTGCATAAGCACAGGGTTGAACGCCAGGCTCTGGCCCCACCATGCAGATACATGCTGCCACCTTTGTAGACCCTCTGTCCAGTCTAGTCTCTGATGGGTGTGAAAGCATTGGTCACAATTTGAAATCACCTTGGGGTTAGCAGAGGAACTGGCAATGTTGTAGTCTGAGTTCACTTACCTTTTGTCTGCAGGATAACTTGGTGTCTTTGCAGAATAGGGTGTTCTACTTGAATGAACAGTGAAGAAATGTCCCTGTCAGTCTGGCCATGCTGTGGCCCCCATGGGTCTGGCATGTCTCCTGACAATCGATGGTGTCTCTCTGGGGGTGTCACCATGGCAGCCTCATCCCAGCTCCAGACTGACCCCAGGTCACAGAGGTGGGTTTGTTTTCTGCTTTTTTTCCTTCTTCTTCCTTGACTGAGATATCAGATTTACTTGACAAATATTTGCAAATGTCTTCCACTTTCTTTCCTTCTCTGGGATTTGTTATTTGTGTTCTGGTCTACCTGGGTAGAGGCCAGGACTCCCTCCTTTCCTTCACAGTGCCCTGCCTTTGCCTTTTTGTGAGGTCAATCACATCATCTGGCCATTGGTCTGTTTGCTTATCCTCCTCACTAGGGTATGAGCTCCGGTGTACTCAAGAGATGTTTGCTGAAGTGAACTTATTATTTCACTGAAGCTTATAAACCACCCTGCAAGGGGATAGATTCCCAGATACAGAGGGAGAAACAGTCTCAGAATGTCCAGTAACTTCCATGTGTGTATTAAGGGGTTGGAGACAGAGCTGAGATTTGAACTGGAATCTTCAGATACCTGGATCTGGGGTCCTGGAAGCCTTCCCATTGTCCTTTGACACAGTTGACCAAATTATACCTGCTCTTTGATACTGAGTTGTGTGCTTTAGGAGAGCTGGGTACAATGCCACCTACTCTAATTTGGTTTACAACACACCCTGAAGAGGAGTATGGGGTCAGGTGAATGAGCACCTCCTATTGTCAAGGGCGTCCTCAGAATTTGAAAAGTTTGGTCTTAGGATATGTTTATGGGCTCCTCTTGCTCAAGGGGAAGCAGTCATCCCCTGAAGCCTGCCAGAATTCCAGGTCCTGGGTCAGGCCCTCCCCTTCATCTGTCCTTGGGGCATTGATCACATAGTTTAAGGTGCCTGGTTACCATGACAACACCATGGCCTCCCCACGGGGTCTCTTCCCACATGGCAGTCCCAAATCACAGTCCTACTTTGGTGCATTTAGAGGGCTGGCCCATAACACCCTGCCTCATCGTCACAGACGAGAGATTCCATGTTCAAAGGCAAAACCTACCTAGAGAGAAGCAATACAAATAAGGAGAGTAAGGAGAAAGTGTAAGTAATTTGGGAATCACACATGTGCCAATGACAGATGTCCATGAGCCAGTTTCCCCCTTCTCCCCTCCTCCATCTCATTTTCTTCTTCCTCTTCATCCTTGTCCTCCTCCTTCTAAACAAGCTAAGGATTTTGCAGGCTCCAGTTGCAACTGGTATTTGGGTTGTCTCTGGTGCACTGTTTCTGGACACTGGGCAGAATGGAAGGAGCAAAGATTCCAGCAGTTGGGGCTAAGTTTTTGGGAACAAATTTGGCTTCCCAGGTGCTGATGCATGTCAGATAGATGTCACGTCTCCCAACTACCTGTGAGGAAGACAGGAGACCTCAGTGGGATCTGAGGATGAGCTGATGGGGGCATATTCCTGCTTATTCAGGAGTTCAGAGCCTGTAAGTCACAGTGGACATTTGATACAAAATGAACAAACCTTCTAGGATTCTTTTTTAAAAAAAAAAAAAAGGAAGAGAAGGGCACCTGGGTGGCTCAGTTGGTTAAGTGTCTGACTTTGGCTCAGGTCACGATCTCGCAGTTCATGGGTTTGAGCCCCACATCCGGCTCTCTGCTGAACAGCTCGGGGCCTGGAGCCTGCTTTGGATTCTGTGTCTCCCTCTCTCTCTGCCTCTCCCCTGCTCACACTCTGTCTCTCTCTCTCTCTCTCTCTCAAAAATAAATAAAAAATAAAAATAAATAAATAAATAAAAATAAAAAAGGAAGAGAGTTTTATTCCAGCCCAGGTGAGGACATCTGCCCAGGATACATAACCTTCACAAAGAAGAGAGTGCTTGGGGAAGGGATATTTAATACATGGTTGTATATGTTTTTTGTTACACCAACAGCTACAATTAACCATAATGAAAGGCATTCCAGAAAATTGCAAACTTTATCTTTTAGTATGCTTTTAGTATGTACAAGATTTCAGGCTTCTGAGGTATGAGGTATGGGAACAGAATTTAGAGAGATTTTTACTCTTTAGCTTGAAATGTTTCTTTTAGGTTATTTGCTAACAAAGCAGATGAACACTGTGTCCTCAGGGCAGAAATAGAGCCCCTGCTCCGAAGTTTGGTGAAGTCATTCTGACTTTGGTAAAAGTTAAAGTCTAGCCTCCCTGGGAACCCAGGAACAGGGCCCATGAATATTAAAAGTTTAAAATTTCCTTTATCATCATCTTCTATAAACTAGGTTGCTGTCTTAGCCCGAAATCTGTGTTAGTCAGCTTGGGCTGCTGTAAGAAAGTTACCAAAGTTAACAAAGTCCCATGGTAGCGGAAGCCTTAACCAACAGAAGTCTAAATTTCTCATGGTCTGGAGGCTGGGGAAGTCTAAGGTCAAGATGCTGACTGACTTGATTCCTGGGGAGCACCATCTTCCTGGCTTGTAGACAGCAGCCTTCTTGCTGGGTCCTTGCATGGCAGAGAGGGAGGGAGAGCTCTCTCATGTCACTTCTAATAAGGGCAGCAATACCATTATGACCTCATTTAATCCTACTCACCTCCTAAAGGCTCCATCTCCAAATACCATCACATTGGGGTTAGGGCTTTAACATATGAATTTTGAAGGGACATAAACTTTCAGTCCACAGTACTCATGATGCTGTTGTGTAGACATTATGTCTATACTGTTTGGAGCCAGACTGCCTGACTTCAAATCCTGCCTCTGCCGCTTGCAGGCAGTGGGAGCCTTGACAATTTTTTTTTAAATCTCTCTAGGCCTCAGTTTCCCCATCTGTAAAGTGAGGATGGTAAAAAAAAATTCCTACCTTAGAATAAATAGTAAATGCCAAATGATGCTCTATTAGATGAGCCATGACATCTACTCACATGGGTTTTCACAGTCAATAAACTTCCCTAAGATGCTCTGAGCCAACCTGGCCTTTATCTTGTTCCTTTCTGCAGGGAGGCAGGAGCACTGGCACTGATAACCCTTCATGACTGGAAGCCACGGTACCAGGAGAGGAAGCCCTCAGTTGTTATTTTGGCAATATAAAGACTTTCTACAAAAACTAAGCCCTATTTTTTTTTTTATGGATGATGCATAGTTTTGTTTTTTTTTTAATTTAAGTTTATTTATTTATTTTGAGAGACACAGAGAGAGAACACAAATTGGGGAGAAACAGAGAGGGAGAGGGAGAGAATCATGACCTGAGCTGAAATCAAGAATTGACACTTAACTGGCTAAGCCACCCAGGTGCCCCAAGGATGAACAGTTTTTAACAGTGAAGCACATCTGTGTATGTGATGTGTGATTGTGTGCTTGCCTGTACATATGCCTCACCAAATAGGCCTGCACGGAACCATGCTGTGAGCCTACCCCCACCTTCCAAACTGCTGGGGAAGCTGTCATCCTGGGGCAGGGTGCAAGGGTAGGGTTTTCCTGTTGCCTGGATCTGCTCCCCGTTTCTCACCTTCCTGGCTCTGTGTTGTCTGGTATTTGACTTGTGATGTCCACTTCTGTGTTAGATGCTGGTCTGGTGGTTCCGAGCCTCAGGACCGAGGTGCTCAGTACTGCAGGCTCCTACCCACATTCCTCAGTGTGGAATTTCTCAACAACGGGGCTCCTATTGTCCTGAAATAGTTCTGTATTTATACAAATTTGTGCATGATTGGAATTGCAGGGAATATGGTCCCATTGGTGACTTTCCTCGAATCAGTTGGGACCAATGTCTACTGAGCTGCTTTGTCCCTGTGATAAGCCCCTGCCCCTGTCCCCTGCTCTCACCCATGAAAGCCTTAAGGAGGACATGATTTCAGGGAATGGTGTATTAGTTTCCTGTGGCTACTACAACAGATTACCAGAGGTTTGGTAGCTTCTAACAATGCAAATTTATCACCTTACAGTTCTGGATGTCAGAAGTTCACAATGAATCTCAGTGTCTGAGGCTGGCTCCTTCTGGAGGCTGTAGATCAGGATCTGCTCTCCTGCTTTCCCAGCTTCTGAAGGCCACCTGCATTGCTTGGCTCATGGACCCCTTTCCACCCCAGCATGGTGGCACCTTCCCTGTCCTCTCTGCCTCCATGTCACAGCTCCTTCCACTCCAGCCCTCCTGCTTCCCTCTTAGAAGGACCCTTGTGGTTATGTTGGTCCCCCATATAATCCAGGACAATCTCCTCACCCCCAAATCCTTACTTTAGCCCCACCTGTGTGAAAATCCCTAGAGGGAAACCTCACTAGAGTAGACTCAGGATGCTACAAGGGGGCCTGGTAGGGAGGAGTTGCACCACTTAGGAAAAACTGTCAATTTTATAGGAAGTTTTACACGAAAAATTGTCAGTTAATGGAGCCCTAACAGAACAGTCTCAACAGGAAAGAATCATCAGCTACAGGCCCCACCAGGGAAGGATGGACAAGCATCTCCTACAAGGCTGTGACCACTCCTGTAACTCAGCCGATGAGAGACCCTCACCATCCTGACCTCCCGCTTTTCTTCAAAGGACTTTGGTTCAAAGCAACCCCTCCCAGCCTCCTCCTTCTTCTCCATAAAAGAACGTTTTTCTCTTTTGTGTTGGACTTGCCTGCGTTTTTTCTTGCTTGTTCTGGATTGCAATTCTCTGCTATTCCTGAATAAACCCAATTTTGCTGGTAAAATAACTCTCTGTGTCATTTTTAAGGTTAACCAGTGCAAAGTCCTTTTGCTGTGTACAACACATTCATGGGTTCTGGGGATCAGGACTTGGACATCTTTAGGGGGCATGATTGTGTCTCTTCCCATGCGAGATGCAAACAGATGATGCCGTGTGCCAGGCTCTGTGCCAGGGCTCCATGTGAATCCTTTCATCCTTACAATGGCCCCACAAGGGGGGCATGTTCCTCACTCCCATCACATTGGTATGGGAGCTGAGGTTTAGGGAGGTCAGTTTCCCAAGGTCACACACACGCAGGGGTGTGGTCTGAACTCAAACACACCTTGGTCTGTTTTAAGAGTTTCTTTTCATGGGCCTGTTCTCCCAAACCTCCCTGCAACCCTCCCGGAGGTTTGTGTGTCAGGCTATGTCTCTGTTGTGCCACCTCCAGGGCACCTCTGTGCCCAGGGCCGGTTGCCCATGCTGTATAACAAATGACTGCAAGTTCAGCACCTGAATCAGCACACATCCAGTGTGGATCATTGAGTGGGGTTCCCCAACCCAGATCTCATGAGGCTGAGGTTCAGTGTCAGCTGGGCCAGGTTCTCACCTGTAGGTTCTGCAGAAGGAATCTGCTTCTGGGACCACTTAAAGTGGTCGGCAGAACTCAATTTCTGGCGATTCAGGTCCTCATTTTATTTTCTGGCTCTCAGCTCCTGGAGGCCACCACATCACTCCATCACCAAAGCTCACAAAGCCACGTGGAATGTTTAAGGCTTGGACTTTCCGTTTTTGGAAAAAATTCTCTGCTTTGAAAGAGTTCATGTAAATAGGCCAGTTCACCTGGATAATCTCCCTTTTGTTATCGAAACTAACATAGTCATAGTACATCATACACACACAGGAAGGATCACTGGAGGCCACCTCAGAATTCTGCCCTCCACAGGGCACGTCCAGATCCTGCCCCTCTACTGCATCCCACCTCACTTCTCCATGCTGGGATCTTGCTCCTTCACAAAGCTTAGCACCTAGCTGGGAGGTTGTGGGAGCACAAGTGAAGCTGAGTGAGAAGCACAGACTTCTGTGCTGGCCCCACGTGAGAGTGCAGGTGGTAAAACGTCCAAATACGGAAAAGACTCCCAACAGGCCACGGGGTTAAGAGGTGGTTTCTTGGGCACAAGAAGGGTTTTAAAGGATGGTTCCAGATTGAGAGACTACCTGCCTGTATGTGATTCAGGAATGCTGTCATGGGGTTTTTACCACTGCAATCAGGGCTCACATCACACATTTTTTCCAGCTTTGAGTTAGGAAAAAGGGAGCTGGCACTTCCTACTTTAGCACAGAGTTAACTTTGTAACTGATTGTGTTTTTCGTTTTGTTTTGTTCATCAGGGAGCTGAGAGTAACATTTATGTTCAGCTTTAGGAACTGGGTTAGACTGGACTTTTAACATTCACTCAGACTTGATTTTCTATGCTAATCGAGAGTTTGAGAATATTTATTTACATTTTTCCCATTTTCATGTGCTAGTGAGCTCTATTAAATCCTCAGTGGAACAAGTCAACTTCAAATGAGAAACATTTAAAAACCCTGTGACATTTACTAATAGGCCAGTGGGCTGCAGACCGCCCCCCACCACCAGAAGGAGGACAAGGATGGAGCACTAAGGTGGGGCTGGGCTGTGCACAAATGGGACAATGGAGGGTTGCAGCATGGGGTCAGGAGTCTGTGAACTACACCCAGGTGCTGGGGGCCCACTAAGGAAGTGAAACTAACCCTGCCTGCTCAGGTCCTGAGCTAGGAACAGGAGCTGCCAGCGCTGGCCCTGCCTCTTCCCAGCTGGTTGCTGGTACTGGCTGTGTTGCCTGGGGCACACTGCCTAACTTCTCTGAGCCTCAGTTTTCTTCTCTGCAGAATGGGATCAGTAAAAGAGTTGGCTTCATAAAAGGCAGTGGTTCTTTTTTTAATGTTTATTTATTTTTGACAGAGGGAGACAGAGACAGAGACAGAGCATGAGTGGGAGAGGGGCAGAGAGAGAGGGAAATACAGAAACCGAAGCAGGCTCCAGGCTCTGAGCTGTCAGCACAGAGCCTGATGCGGGGCTTGAACTCACAGACCACAAGATCATGACCTGAGCCAAAGTCAGATGCTTAACTGACTGAGCCACCCAGGAGCCCAAAGGGCAGTGATTCTTAAATGACCAGTTTGTCAGGTGCCCAGCAAAGGGCCTGGCACCAGGAGCTAGATGTCATGATTATTATTATTAGTGCACCTAGAAGGTATAAAAATTGTGTGCGAACAGAGGGTTGGGGGGTGTTGGAAAAGGGATGTGCTTCACCTTTTGACTTCTGAACTTACAGTAAGTGTTGCTTATTTCCTAAGTGTGGGATGCAGATTCAAAGATTTCCAATCCAAGTTTCCCACCCTAATTCCAACACTGTGACTATGACAGAAGTTAGTACTGGGTGATGGTGCATTAGATATCATATGTATGCAGATGTTATGAGGGTTTCTAATCCTTTGATGTTAAAATTAGGAGGTGACCCAGGTGGGCCTGACTAATCAGAGAATAGTCTCTTGCTGATGGCAGAAAGTCTGGGAGATACAAAGGTGAGAGGGGCTCTGGTTCCCAGCCTTGACACAGAGGGGCCACGGGTAGGGACTGAGAGCACCCTCCAGGAGCTCAAGACAGCCTTTAACTGATGGCTGACAGGGGAAATGGGGTTGTTAGTTTTACAACAGCAAGGAACTGAACTCTGCCAACAACCTGACTGACCCTGGAAGCAGGTCTTACCCAGACCTTCCAGGTAAAGCACAGTGTGGCCAATGCTTGACAGCCCAGCCACATCCTCCAGGACTTCTGAGTTACAGAAGCATGGGATAGTAAATGGGTGCTGTTTAAGGCTCCCAAATTTGTGGTGTTTGTTACACGGCATAGATAACTAATACATTGGGTCACTTCTACATGGGACTGTCTATCTTCTGGCCACCATCAGAGTCACTGCTGGGCAGGTGGATGTACCATGAGGCGTCTCTGTGTCCACTTCTGGAAGATGGTCTTCCGGCCTGGAGTGCTGTTAGTGACTGTGCTCCCATCTGTGCACCAGTGATGCCATGGGTGGAGGGATATAAGGTCCTTATAGCATTGCTTTAATTCAGCTTTCAATTTGATCAGTGACGCCCTTCTGGAGAAATGTGTGCAGCTGAAACTCAAGACTGTAAACCTAATAAGAATTTGGTTCGCTTCACGAATCAAGATAATTGTACTTTGAAAAATGTTTTCAACATAACATTAATTTCGACCTTTACGTAAAGTGCGAGATAAGTGTGTTTTTAAAATGGATATTCATGCATGACACATTTTCCATTATCACCTTATCAGATTTTCTGAGTTGCTGCAGCAGTAGATAGTTCAGGTGTTTAAAATAAGCAATCACTTATTTTTATGATCTTGCAGGGACATGTTATGGTGATTGAATGGAATTTGCTTTCTCTTTTTCCTTACAGGAGCCTCAAGAACAAAGGCCACAGGACAGTGTTGGGTCCTGCTGTCCAGAGCTCACCAACTGGGATTGAGGTTGATGAAAAATGAAGAACAAGGGAAGCACTAGCCCATCTCGTGTCCTCCCCATGCCTCTGCTTCCTGCCCCTGGAAGGATTTAAGATGCCTGGATTTAAGATGCTTTCTGTGAAATATTTAAAAAGCAGATTAAAGATTTACTGAATTCTCACCATATCCCACTGGCTTCCTGAGTCGATTCAAAACCTTTTCTGTCCCACCTGTATACAGGTGTTTGGTTCATTCACCAATTTGTTAAAATTCACCATTTTAACAGTTTTAAAGTGTACAATCTTTCATAGTGTTGTGTGACCATCAACACTACTTAAATTCAGAACATTCCCCTTCTCATTGGTTGGTTTCATTAGCTGAGCTCCAAGAGACCCAGGAATCAGGATGGTCTCATGATGGGGAGTAATTGTGACCTTTGCAAACCTCTCTCTGTATCAATACATATGCACACACACACACACACACACGTGTGCATGTGTATAAATGTGTGTTTATTTCTTTCAAGACTTCTCTGAAAAAATTAGAAAAAGGGAAGGGAAGAGAAAGGCAAAGAGAAGATTAGCATCATAAGCATAACCAGGAGACCCCTGCTCTCTGTGTGCTTCTTTTTGCTGCAGGGAAATCCATGATAGGTAAAGAAGGCATTGGCTCATGCTTTCTTCATCAACTTTTTAAAGAGATACAAGTAACCCAGTGCATGTCCTGCAAAGCCTTTGAAATGTGAAGGCAAGCAAAATCTTGGCTAATTAAATGCTTCATGTTTGTCATAGTTAGCATATTAATATAAGATTGGTTAAATGTGTCACTCAGGTGAGCCAAACTTTTATGCTCCATACATACTTTTCCACGGTGCATTTCTCCGTGTTCCATCAGTGTTCACAGTACATTTGTTTCATGTTTATAGGCTCTTATTTGCAGGCAATGTGGCATAGCAGAGAGTGCACTGGGGTGAGAAGGAATGGGAGAGGGGGCAGCCTTGTAGTGCTCCCTGGTGGCCTTCCAGAAAGTCATGCCCTTGAGCCTTTCTTCAAGGGAAACTGGGGTAGTTTCTAATGTCTGACTCTTTGAAATTACTGTAGAGCTTCAAAAGCATTAATGCTTCTGCTTTTTAAAATACATTTTGGCACATAATTGGTTTTCATTATAATCACTGCATAACTGACCACCCCCACATGACAATGCCTATTTACTATCATTATTTGTTATTTAGTGGGTCAGGAATTTGGAAAGGGCACAATGCACAGAACTTCAGCTGGAAGACTGGAGAGTCACTGGAAGGTCTGCATCTGCATCACCACATGTGGCCTCTGCATAGCAGGGCTTCATCACAGCATGGTTGCCTCAGTGTAGTCAGGTGTCTTCCCCACTGAATGGCCTGCCTACTCAGGGCTCCAGGCAGGAATGTCCCAGACAGCAGGGAGCAGGTGGCACCACCTTCTGTGGCCCAGCTCTGTCATAGTGAATCAACTGATTCCCTCACCTTCCTCTTTTCTGTTCTTCAAGGCCATGGCCACATTTTGCTCTCTACTAGTCTTCTGTGTCCTTGTCCTGAAGTGTCCTGGTTAGGAGTGTGGTCTTAGGAGCTGGATCGAGATATTCTCCCTTGTACAATAAGAATGTTGACTCCTATCACCTAGGATCAGAGAGTAAATTCATGCAAAACACTTAGAATGAAGACTGGTACAAAGTGCATCCTCGATGAATGGCCGTGACTCTTCTTCTGCAATGTGGTACATATTCCTCCTGGACAGCTCTGCATCTTACTCACCTCTGCCCTGCATTTCCTGCAGTGCTTGGTGAGCAGGACACAATTGGCATGAACTCAGTCTTTGCTTATTCCGTGACCTTGATGTCTGCAGGGACACAGCCCCCCACCATGACTCACTGTCCTGCCTGGGCTGTTCTGCTAGGTCTGTATCAGTGTCTGTCTTCTCAGCTGACTCCACCCTCTCAGACTATCATCTCTGACCATCTTCCATAGAGCTGTCCTGGCCCCCTGGAATCCTATTTTATTTTGTTCATGGCATTGGCATTACTAAAAACACTTCATTCACTACTTGATTCTCTTAGACCGGGATATGAGCTCCGTGAGCTCCATATTTCAGTGTGTTTTTTGCTGTATCCTCAGTGCCTAGAACAGGGCCTTGTTCAGTAAACACATGGAGTGGGGACAGAAGGGGAAAAATTATAGGCTTCATGATGATTCAGAAACATGTTGCCAAAGCAGGCTGTGTCCTTCAGTGAATTGGGATTTACTTCCTTTTTAAGCACGTAAAAAAATCTTGAGACATCCATTCAGTCTTATTATATTTATGTAAAATCTATTCATAATAAAAATAAAACTGTATCTTCCCAACTACAACTTAATTTCGAATGAAAATAATTTTGGGGGGTATTAATACAGACACTCAAAGTGAAACCTGAGAGAGACAGAATCACAGGGAAATGAGAATCACATAGGCAATCCCACCCACTCAGTCACTTTGTAGCTGTTTCCAGCTATGGCTTTGCCTTGACTCCACTGTCCTCCCCGCTGGAACTCATGGCTCCTAGCCCACTAACTTCTCAGGTCATTCCTGGTGCCCCACCCCCACCCCCAGCCCTCAGTCATAAGGCTGTGATGATCCACACCCAGCCCAGGAAAGGGGACAGACTCCATTTTTGCTGCTGCACCCAGTGCAATTCTCAGAACAAAAGAGAGAAGACAGTACTTTTTATTTTGTGCAAACATAGTTTTATTTATTTTTTTTTTGCATTTTTTTTATATATATGAAATTTATTGACAAATTGGTTTCCATACAACACCCAGTGCTCATCCCAAAAGGTGCCCTCCTCAATACCCATCACCCACCCTCCCCTCCCTCCCACCCCCCATCAACCCTCAGTTTGTTCTCAGTTTTCAACAGTCTCTTATGCTTTGGCTCTCTCCCACTCTAACCTCTTTTTTTTTTTTTTCCTTCCCCTCCCCCATGGGTTCCTGTTAAATTTCTCAGGATCCACATAAGAGTGAAACCATATGGTATCTGTCTTTCTCTGTATGGCTTATTTCACTTAGCATTACACTCTCCAGTTCCATCCACGTTGCTACAAAAGGCCATATTTCATTTTTTCTCATTGCCATATAGTATTCCATTGTGTATATATACCACAATTTCTTTATCCATTCATCAGTTGATGGACACTTAGGCTCTTTCCATAATTTGGCTATTGTTGAGAGTGCTGCTATGAACATTGGGGTACAAGTGCCCCTATGCATCAGTACTCTTGTATCCCTTGGGTAAATTCCTAGCAGTGCTATTGCTGGGTCATAGGGTAGGTCTATTTTTAATTTTCTGAGGAACCTCCACACTGCTTTCCAGAGCGGCTGCACCAATTTGCATTCCCACCAACAGTGCAGGAGGGTTCCCATTTCTCCACATCCTCTCCAGCATCTGTAGTCTCCTGATTTGTTCATTTTGGCCACTCTGACTGGCGTGAGGTGATACCTGAGTGTGGTTTTGATTTGTATTTCCCTGATAAGGAGCGACGCTGAACATCTTTTCATGTGCCTGTTGGCCATCTGGATGTCTTCTTTAGAGAAGTGTCTATTCATGTTTTCTGCCCATTTCTTCACTGGGTTATTTGTTTTTCGGGTGTGGAGTTTGGTGAGCTCTTTATAGATTTTAGATACTAGCCCTTTGTCCGATATGTCATTTGCAAAGATCTTTTCCCATTCCGTTGGTTGCCTTTTAGTTTTGTTGGTTGTTTCCTTTGCTGTGCAGAAGCTTTTTATCTTCATAAGGTCCCAGTAATTCACTTTTGCTTTTAATTCCCTTGCCTTTGGGGATGTGTCGAGTAACAGATTGCTACGGCTGAGGTCAGAGAGGTCTTTTCCTGCTTTCTCCTCTAAGGTTTTGATGGTTTCCTGGCTCACATTTAGGTCCTTTATCCATTTTGAGTTTATTTTTGTAAATGGTGTGAGAAAGTGGTCTATTTTCAACCTTCTGCATGTTGCTGTCCAGTTCTCCCAGCACCATTTGTTAAAGAGGCTGTCTTTTTTCCATTGGATGTTCTTTCCTGCTTTGTCAAAGATGAGTTGGCCATACGTTTGTGGGTCTAGTTCTGGGGTTTCTATTCTATTCCATTGGTCTGTGTGTCTGTTTTTGTGCCAATACCATGCTGTCTTGATGATGACAGCTTTGTAGTAGAGGCTAAAGTCTGGGATTGTGATGCCTCCTGCTTTGGTCTTCTTCTTCAAAATTCCTTTGGCTATTCAGGGCCTTTTGTGGTTCCATATGAATTTTAGGATTGCTTGTTCTAATTTCGAGAAGAATGCTGGTGCAATTTTGATTGGGATTGCATTGAATGTGTAGATAGCTTTGGGTAGTATTGACATTTTGACCATATTTATTTTTCCAATCCATGAGCAGGGAATGTCTTTCCATTTCTTTAAATCTTCTTCAATTACCTTCATAAGCTTTCTATAGTTTTCAGCATACAGATCCTTTACATCTTTGCAAACATAGTTTTAAACATTTGTTGGTTTTCCTTCTTGCAGCTTGAGAGCAGCCATATGAGTAGTTTATAGGGTTCTGGATAAATTACTGAAACCTGGAAACTCTTGGATTTATTTTACCTTAGACATAAAAAGTTAGGTTTAATTTTGGAATTGCTATGCACCACTTAGTATGAAAGTTCTTGGTTTTATTGTCTTGTGTACACTCTAGAGCCTGGCTCTGGAAATTCCAGATGTCTGCTGGGAGGGTGGGATTGCCTGTGTGATTCTCATTTCCCTTTGATTCTCTCTCTTGGGTTTCTCTGTTTCTCACCCAATTCCCTGCTGCAGAGATGAACTTCAGGGAGCCAAGTTCCCTCTGTGTGCCTCCATGACATCTGGGCTGTATGGTGAGGGTTTTTATGTCTTTAATGATCTTATCATGCACTCAGGGGTTCCCTAATTCTTAATTGGAGAATGTGGGGTACACAGGATAAAGTCTGACCGTGTGCACACCTTGAACACCTGGATGTTGTCAGGCTTGGCCAATTTCTGGAATCACTGGGACCTGCAGGGAACATTGGGTCCAGGTTCTCCCTCCTAGCAGGGGACTTAACTGGCCTGGGGTATGGCCTGGACACTAGGGTTATGGACCTGCAGGGGTGCTGACTGGAGTCAGGCTCGGGGACCCTTGGGTTCTCTAGATTGTCAGTGGAGGCGGGTGCTCAGTGGGCTCTGGGAAGGGGTGAGGAGCAATCAGGCAGACAATACATCACAGGTGCGACAATGCATCTGCCACAGAGCCTACTTCTCAGGGGCTGCATGGTGTTCTGGATGAGTAAATGGTCAATAAGTTGTATTATTTATTGGAGAAAGATGTCCACATGGAAAAGAGCAGCTGAGGTTGGATGACTTTGTTGAAATGTAATCATGGATAGATTTGGCAGTTTGGATGTATTTAACAACTGAGACATTATGGTGTCACTTTATCAGTCCTCAGGTTCAAGTTTGGTAGTTAGATAAAGTTATAACCACTTCATCTGATAGTGCCTGGTTGCCTGGGAAGACCATCTGAGCACACAGTGACAAGAGGTGGAGTCAGGCAGGACTTGCTCGAACCCAGGCCAAGTGAGCTTGCTTAATTCCAGGCTCTTCCAGGCTTGCAGGGGATATGTGGGCTAACAAGTGGAAGAGCTCTGAAAGCCACCCAGCCTGTGTGTTACCAGGGACCTGACTCCCTGAGGTGTCAGGGACACTATGATGAGCCAGCCCATGGCCCAGGACCTCACTCCTGTGCTCTGCTGCCCTCAGCACTGTCTGTTGGCTGACAGATGATCACAGAGGTCTCTATCCTGTCCCTTTTCTGTTCCACCCTCAGAGAGAATCCCCCACGTTTTGGCTCAGTTCCAATGGATTCCTTGCTACTTTCTCCTAATGTCAGTATGTCTGCCCCAGCACCCAGCGCCCACCTGCCAGAGGAGGACTTGAAGAAGCCTGAGGCCAGGGGGTGACATATCCTCTCTGGGGCTGTCTTGCTTTGCACTCATGTCTGGCTGCACCATTCCTCTATTCTGCTCCATCTGTTTGGTCTCATAATATCCACAGTCCTGGGTCAGTGTGCCAGCAAAGGCCACCTCATGTCTCCATGGGGACATGTATGTGGGGAATGAACAGCCACATGGGGCTGGGAGAGTGCTCCACATGATCTGACCTTTTGTCCTGGGCCTCTAGCCCCAGGCCATGGGGAGGGGGCACAGGGAAGAGGCAGGGGGCTTTAACTAGAGAGAAAAACAACATCAATGACAGCCACTTTCAGAATCACCTTAGATGAGAGAGGAGAGATTGTTTCTCCTTAGAGGCACTGAAGAATTTCTCACTAAACAACATGGGGCCCTTCACCAGAAATGACACAGTGGAAATGCATGATGTAGATGGATCTCAAACAGCCCGTCCTAGGACAAGCTCTGTGGGGTCTGTGGGACTTCAGGATAGTAGAAAAGCTGACGACCTTTGTCATAGACAAGGTCTCCAATGAGCATAAATGCTTCTTTGGGGAGTCTGATGAGACAAAATTGCAGGCTTGGGGACATTAATCCTGACAGCAGAGGTGGGCAGAGAAGTGGAAGGTGCTCCTTAACTTTTCCATGTGACTTTTGATGAGGGAAGGAAGTTCGGGCTCCTGTCATAATATAACCTGCTGAGAGGATGACCCTCCACCAAGCAGAGCAGAAGTGTGGCTGTCCGGGCACAAGCATGGTTGCAATGTAGTAATTGTGCTACCTCTCAATTCACTGGACAGACACAAAAGCAGAGGATGGAGAAGGTGAGAACCTCAGGTCACCACAAGAGTCCATGAAAAATAGTGCATTTCTTTATTTGTCATAAGTGAACCGAAGTTTCACACTCACCTCCATGGATTCTGCTTTGTAAAAGGGTTCTGATTCCCATCCCCTCCTCATGGCCTATTCAGGGTCATCTCAAGGACTTGGGAAATGACAGGGTACAGAGGAGCCCTCTGACCACAGGTGGTCTCCATTGGGTCCTGCAGTCTGATGCTCTCTGTGCTGTGCCCTGAGGAGGCCAGGAGCTCCATGGAATCACCTACTAGTGTGGGCTACACAGTGGCTCCCTTCTCCCCAGGCAGGCGCACCTGCCTTAGGGTCCCAGCCTCTCTCCTACTTCAGGACCAAGGGATGGCCTGTTTAGTCTGATGGAAGCTCCTGTCCCTTACACCTTTTGAGCCTCCTACCTATTCCCTCTAAACTGGACTTGGGATTTTGGAAAACAAAAGCCAGGAAGTGTTCATAGCCACATCTACTTTCTGCTCTGCCACCAGCCTCCTGTAAGGTGCCACAAGTGCTACCTGCCCTAGTAGAGGCAGAGGAAGGGGGAGAACCCAGAAGATAACATCACAGTTCTTCAGCCACCACACATGAAGGACCAACTGCAAGGTAATTTGGATTCTTCTCTTATTGAGAAATGTTTGAAGAATGTGGCTTGGTGTGGGCAAGAGTTGAAGCAACTGTGGCCAGAGATGGGGGGGAAGGACTCTTGGTCTTGGACAGGAAAAAGTTGGCCTGAGGGGTCAAGTCCAGCCAAATGGTGGTTGGTCTCAGGGGACACTACAGGGCCCAGACTTTCCTCTGCGAGGGCAAAGATGACAGAAGGTGAATCAGAGAGCACAGTCACTTTCAGGGACAGTTAATCTGCACATGTTGAGGTAATGTCCTTGTGTGTAAGCTTCTGGGCTCTGATCCCACAGGAGGGAACGAGGGGGTCAGCTCTAAGAACAAGCTGGCCCCATGCCACTTCCTCCTACCCCTCTCTTTGCTGGATGTCTACATTCTCTGCATTAAGGCTGAGGTCAAGGTTAAGAAGAGCTTTATGCTCTTGTTGCTTCTGATTCTCCAGAAACATTCTGGGACCCTTCAGGGCACTGTTGCTTCTTGTCCTATTTTGCCATTGAGGGTCTTCTCCACACCAGAAAACCCCGAAGGGGAGGAACAACATCTGAGTTACCTTGACTCCTTCACATTGGAGTAGTACATTTCCAGGTCAGGTAAGGCTTGTTCCAGGGCATAAATAATGTGACCAGGATTCAGTTTTTCTTAATACATTTCCTTGTCCATTTCCAGGGAGCCTTTTCTCTCATGGTCCCAAGATGGCTGCCAACACCTCTTGGGAGTATCAACTCTTTATTCTGGGGAAGCAGAAAAGTACAGGTCTCATCCAAGCTTCCATGGAAGAAGATGGAAAGTATTCTCTCATAAGTCCTTCTTATTCATTGTATGTGATTGGGTGATGTGTATACAGCCTGAATCCACCATGATGTTTAGGGTGAAGACAGTAGGAGTGGTTCCCATCCCTAGAACTCACAGGTAGAGAGAGGGATTATTGAGAAGGCAGATTCCATAGAAGGGAATCAGGGTCTTTTGGTGGGTTAATGGAGTCTAGAGGTTGAGAAAGACTTGGCACAGAGCCACTATGTGATGTAGCTGTCATTTTATTTAATGCCTGCAACTGTTCCAGAGGTAGATAGTGTCGTATAGAACAGAAACTAAAGATGAAGGAGGTTAAGGATATAGGTTTATGTCTCTGCCTCAACTCCTTCTAAAAGGATTTGAAGTCATCATGAGGGGTTATTTAGATTATTTACAGCCCATGATTTGTAAATGGCATCATCTTTCTCTCGCTCTACTGTATTTTGATGTTTGAGGTTTTCACTTTTAAAAATGTATTTGTTCAATTTATCAAAATGGGTTAATTCAATAAAATATTATTTTAAATATGGTTGAAGTAAAACTCACTCTTTCTGGTATATGGTTCTAAGACTGATACACTGAGTCAGGAAACTGTCACCACAACTGAACTATAGATCAGTCCCCTCCTCCACAAATTCTTTTGTGCTAATTTCTCCCCAGTCCTCACCTAAAAACCTGGAAATCTGTTCTTGGTCCTTATCTTTTTTTTTTTTTTGGCTCCCGAGGATTCCTTCTTAAACATCAAGAAAATATCACAGACATAATATGATAGTGTTTTGAGTTTCCAAAAAATAGTGATCAAAAGCTACCTTGGATTCAGGTATGCTTTAGAATAAGTTTGCATTAATCAGTCACTATGCCATCGACATCCTTTTGAAAAATGGCACTATTCGTGTGCGTGAGGTATTGGTCTTTTGTTTATGGGTTATTCCTGGGACACTTATTGATCCACAATCTCCTTGAAATAATTTACAACCTACAAATTGGCAACCATGGTAGTTCTGTTAAAAGAGAACAGCTTCACAAGCTTTGAAGAAAGCAAGGACAAAGCTGGGCCCCTCCTGCCATCCTGGCAAGCTGGTCCTACAAAGCTGGAGCAGCTTTTACAGCCCAGTGTGTGCACTCAGTCCCAGTACAAACAGTAAGGAGTGAAGAGAGAGAAGATTAAAAGATCCTCACATGTTCAATTTTTTACTTTTCAGATCAAGCATTGCTCTGTTTTACACATGGAATATTAAAAACATGATATGTCAAGTTGGTGAGAAGACCAACCTTACTGGAAGTTCTTTGTGTTTGTCTTAGTGTTAAAATGGATGAGACCTTATTGAAAAGAATGTGCTCTGGAAAAAGATCTCATACACTTGTCCAGTGAAAGTACATTTGTGCTGTGATCACATCCTCCACAGCTGTGGTGATGGACATAAGGACCTGGTCCAATCTGCAAGCTCCAGCTGGTTCTAAGTGTCTGGCAAGATGGCAGTGGGCAGCCTTCTCTAGACAGCTTGGCCAGTCCAGGTATTGCTGGATGCTCCTCTGGCTGGGCAAAGCAGATAATGTATTTTAAAAAGAAGAAAAGAGAGTTTGTACTCCTAATTTGTCATTAGATCAAAGATAAAGGTAGTATGTGACACCCCAGAATGCCACCACTCCACTTGCTTCTTTGTAATCAGATCTTCAGGGACCCACCTATCTTTCTGTCTGTCTCTCTCTGTCTCTGTCTGCCTGTCTCTCTCTCTTTCACACACACACACACACACACACACACACACACAGTCTCTCTGAATATTTCTGTCTTCATCACAATTTCCCATTCATGGTCTGTCACTCCTGTCCCCCCCTAGTCTCTTGCCTTCCAGAAGTTATTTAAAAAATCCTGGATTCTCCTGTAGAGAATCTGAGTCAATCAATGAGTCTGGAATTTGCATTTTTAGTAAGCAAATGGCGGTTCTGATATAGATGGGTCGCACATTACATGGACCTGTGATTAAATATTTTAGAGATGTTTCTGATTGGTTAGGGCCATAAGCTGGTACATTTTTGTGCTGCATCCATCTGCAAGGGGCTGATTATTCTAAGGAAAAAAAATTGTAAATACTGTCTTACAACCATGCCGTTTGGACACACTGGGTTATAGGCATGTCCCACTTTATGCAAAACCAAACCACAAAAACCTAAGTCTACCAAACAAATACAGAAAATTATTTGTTTATAAACTGTAACTATACTTGTCCTTGGGCCTTACTGGCCTTCCTGTATTGATCTCTGCCCCAAGCAAAGGTCACTGTGAACAGGGGTAGAGTGTGGCAAAAGGCAGAAATCTCCACCCATCTTCCCTGCTTGTGCTCTGGGGGGTCTGGGACAGAAATGGTCTGGGGAGGGACAGGGGCAGAGACTCAGAGACCACTCCCTCCAGCTCACCTGCTCTTCTGTTCTCTCAGCGAGTTCCAGTCCAGGGCTTGGCCCACATGGTTTGGATGAGGCTGATTCCACCTCCCTCTGCATGTGACCCAGGCTGCCCAGAGTGTCTTCACTCCAACGGCCCTAGGGATGGGTTCAGCATTGGGCCAATATGAAGTTCCAGGAACATGGCTGGATTTGCCAGGATGGGGTACCTCCTTTCCCCAGTTTTGGTTGTGAGAACGTGTTTCTTTGCACCTGGGAGCTCGCCTAGTTTCATCTTCTGCAAAGACTCACAGCCAGAGATGCAGGAAGGAGGCAGGTTCCATAAGTGGGGAGAGATCTCCTACGGCCTGGAGTTCCTATCCATTCCCTCCTCGGTTTAGGCGGGTATAGGTTGGGTGAGTATGGCCCTGGTGCTGATGGATGAATAATTGAGCATGAGCCTGGTTAGCCAGTTCCATCAGTAATGTCTCAGTGTCCCGGGATAGAAAGGGGTGCTTACATTCTCACTGGGGAAAGCTGGGTTTCTCTCCATGGCTAGACTTACATTAACAACAAAACACTTTTATTTTGGAACAATCTTGCACTTAAAAATTGCAAGAACAGTACAAAGTAAGGCCTTCCCTTCCAAACTGTTTAAGATTAAATTGCCCATATGATGGTCCATCACTCTTAAATAGCTTAGTGTGCAATTTTGTAATTCCTGCAAACAAGGAAATTCTCCTGTGTAACCACAATGCAACTATCACCAAAATCAGGAAATTGTCACAGACACTATAATAACACCCAGACCTCAGACCCCATTTAAGTTTTTCCATGTCCCAGTAATGCCCTTTAGAGCAAAAGGATCTGGTTTGAATCACGTGTTGCATTCAGTTGACATGTGTCCTTCAATTTGGAGCAGTTCTTCAGTCTCCTGGCTCTCATGACCTTGACACTTTTAAGGATTAAAGATTAGGAATCCTCTGTCTGATGTTGCTTTCCACCAGGACCAGGTTGTTCATCTTGGGCAGGAATATAACAGAAGTGAGGCTGTGTTCACTCCTTGAGGGTGATGCCATGGGCTAAACATTCATCATGTTGATCCTTGGCTCTGCAGCACCAGAAGAGGGCTATTTACCCAGGAAGTTATAGGTGACCATCATGGAGGAGCAGGGAGGTGGAGAATTCTAGCGTGACTAATGAGATTTACTTCCAGAGACTCTAGTTCAGGGAACAGAGTAGGGGTGATGGGTCAGAAGGCAGAAGGGTCACTTGCTCAAGGCTTCCATTTATGACTTTGCTACTGACTGGCTGTGTGACTCTGGGCCCACGTTTCCCAGTGCTAGTCTCAATTCTTTTGCCATAAAATGAAGATGACAGTCTGTCCTCTCCACTTTGCAGGCTTGTGTGTGAGTTACACATATGAGCAGGAGGGTTTGAATATCAGAAATCTCTGGACAAACACCTGCTAAGACCTGTGCTTGGCTTTCTTTATTTGGGACTCAACTGGAATCTTGGGATCACTTCACCCCATTGTCTCACATTTCTGCCAACTTTGGTCCCTTCCCCAGATGACAGCCCTTTTGGGAAAAGAACAAAGTTAGAGGACAGACACTACTCACCTTCAAGACTTACTATAAAGCAACAGTAATGAATATGTGTGGTATTGGTGAAGAAATAGGCAAAGAGATCAATGGAACAGAATAGAATACCCAGAAACAGACCCACATATACAGTGAATTGATCTTTCACAAAGTAGAAAAAGAAATACAGTGGAACAAAGACAGTGTATTCAACAAATGTTGCTGGAACAACTGGACATCCACATGCAAACAAACAAAAAAACAATAAAAAAAATTAGACAGAGGCCTTACACTCTTCTGAAAATTATCTCAAAATGGATCACAGACCTAAATATAAAGTGTAAAACTATTACACTCCTTGAAAATAACACCAAAGAAAATCTAGATGACCTGGATTTGATGATGACATTTAAGATATAACACCAAAGGCATGATCGGTGAAAGAGACTTGATAAAGTAGACTTCTTTAGAATTAAACATTTCTGCTCTGTGAGAGACACTGTCAAGATAACAAGAAGAAAAACTGCAGACTGGGAGAAAATATTTACAAAAGACATATATGATAAAAATCTGTTATCCAAAATATACAAATAACTCTTAAAACTCAACAGTTGGAAAATAAAAAAAACCTGGTTGAAGAATGAGCCAACCTTAACATACACTTTACTGAAGAAGATAGATAGCAAATAGCATATGGGAAGATGCTCCACTTCATATGTCAGCAGGGAAATGCAAATTAAAATAACAGTATGATACCATTACACACCTATTATAATGGCCAAAACCCAGAGCACTGACAACATTGGTGATTATGTGGAGCAACAGTTACTCTCATTCACTGCTGGTGGGAATACAAAATGGTAACAGCTACTCTGGAAGACAGTTTAGCAGTTTCTTATGAAACTAAATATACTTTTAGCATATGATCCACCAATCATGCTACTTGGTATCTACCCTAAAGGGGTTGAAAACTTATGTCTACAGAAAAACCTGCAGACAGATGTTTAGCAGCTTTCTTCATAATTGCCAAAACTTAGGAGCAAGCAAGATATCCTTCAGAAGGTGAATGAATAAATAAACTGGGTACATACAGACAATGGAAAAGTATTAGATGCTAAAAATATATGATCTATTAAGCTATGAAAAGATAAGGAGGAAACTTAAATGTGTATTACTAAGTGAAAGAAGCAAGTTTGAAAATGCTCCATACTTAATGATTCCAATTATATGACGTTTTGGAAAGGACAAAACTGTGGAGATAGTAAAATGATCAGTGGTTGCCAGGGGCTAGGGAGAAGGGGGGGATGAATAGGCAGAACACAGGGGACTTTTAGGGCAGTGAAACTAGTTTGTATGATACTATAATGATTGACATATATCATTATTCATTTTGTCTAAGCCCATAGAATGTACAACACCAAGAGTGAATCTTAATGTAAACTATGAACTTTGGGTGATAATGATGTTTCAATGTAATATGATGGGGGGAAATAGGATAAAATAGGCAGAGAGGGAAAGTTTAGGACCTGAGGTCCTTGGGTAGGGAAAAACACATACTGTATTTTGAAACAATGTTGGGAGTGTCTGACCACAGCAAATTCCCTCAGGCATAAAGTTTCTCTTAAGATTGTGACAGGAGGGGCCAAGATGGCAGAACAGCATGAAGTTTTCTTTGTCTCTTTTCCCTGAAATGCAGCCAGATCACCAATCAATTATCTTGCACACTTAGAAACCTGATTTGAGGATTTACACAACAATCTGGACAACCTGAACCATAGAACTCGGCCGGTATGTGGTGCAGAGAGGTGATCTGGGGAAGAGAGAAGCACGGAGGGCAGGGAGCTGTTTTTGCTTGTGGAGAGAGGACTGGGATGGGGGGAGAGTACGGGAAAGCGCCCCCCCACCCCTGAAAGCAGCTGGAGAAAAAGGAAGAGTACAAAAAAGGGAGAAAGGAGAAAAGAGAGGGTTTAAATTCCATTAAGACTCTATAAATAGGGGGAGTGAAGAGTCTGAAACTCCACAGCTCTATACCTGGCAGTGCTCTGGTGGGAAGGGTGAAACCCTGGGAGCAGAGAGCAAGGTCTAGGGGGTCCTTGGACCACACAGGGAGAGGCAGTTCCCCTACTGGAAGGACATTTGGTAGAGGTTGTGTGGCCTCCCCATAGGCAAAGGTCTCAGCGGACCCTGGAGAACAACCACTTTCACTGTTGTTGGGACATGGACATTAAGGGGGAAGCCTGGCACCAGATATGTGTTGCTTTGCTATAATCTGATTGTGTGAACTTTTTCTGGGCTGGGCTAGCACCCAGCAGTAGTCTCTGGGCATTGGCAGCAGCACAGTTTCGTGACATTCTTGGGGGTAGACGGGTACCTGGCCATTGCATAGCGAGATCTTCCCCCAAGGGTCAGAATGGGTCAAAGCCACAGTCTCTCAGAAGTGAGGGGTTGGGAGACACAGCTGCATCTGAGATAAAACTCAGGAGGGAGGTGCTGCTTGGCAACCTGACAGCTTGGTCATGGACAATGTAAAAGTGTGGAGTGGATGGAAACCTGAGACAAAGGAGGGGTGTGTGATTGCTGGTTGGGGAGAACAGAGTTCTGATACTAGAGACTGGGTAGCTGGGTGACACCATTTTCACCCCTCCCACGCATGCACATACACACCTACACGTGCCACAACAATCCACCCCAGTAAGCTAGGCAGCGCCATCTAGTGGAGAACAGAGCCATTGCACTAAGCCCTGCCCAACTGGGCCTACCTCACTCTCCAGAAAGACCACAAGTCTCTCCACCTGCTTAGTTTATGGACTATAAAGTGCTTCATAGTTTGACAATCTAGACTTTAAAATAAAGACTGTAGCAAGAGATGAAGAAGGACATTATATCATAATTAAGGGGTCTATACACCAAGAAGATCTAATAATTATAAACATTTATGCTCCAAACGTGGCACACTCAAATATATAAATCAATTAATCACAAACATAAACTCATTGATATAATACCATAATAGTAAGGGACTTCAACATCCCACTTACAACAATGGACAGATCACCTAAACAGAAAATCAACAAGGAAACAATGGCTTTGAATGACACACTGGAACAGATGGACTTAACAGATATCTTCAGAACATTTCATCCTGAAGCAGCAGAATATACATTCTTCCCCAGTACACATGGACATTCTCCAGAATAGAGCAGATACTGGAACACAAATCAGCCCTCAGCAAGTACAAAAAGATCGAGATCATACCGTGCACATTTTAAGACCACAATGCTATGAAACTTGAAATCAACTACAAGAAAAATTTTGGAAAGGTAACAAATACTTGGAGACTGAAGAACATCCTACTAAAGAATGAATGGGCTAATCAAGAAGTTTAGAGGAAATTATAAAGTAAATGGAAGCCAATGAAAATGATAACACCATAGCCTCAAACCTCTGGGATGCAGCAAAGGCAGTCATAAGAGGGAAGTATATAGCAATAGAGGCCTTCCTAAAGAAGGAGGAAAGGTCTCAGATACAACCTAACCTACACCTTAAAGAGCTGGGAAAAGAACAGCAAATAAAACCCCAAACCAGCAAAAACAGGAAATAGTGAAGATTAGAGCAGAAATCAATTCTATCAAAACCAAAAAACAGTAGAACAGATAAATGAAACAAGAAGCTGGTTCTCTGAAAGAATTAACAAAATTGATAAACCCCTAGCCAGTTTGACCAAAAAGAAAAAGGAAAGGAACCACATAAATAAAATCAAGAATGAAAGAGGAGATATCACAACCAACACAGCAGAAATAAGAACAATAATAAGAGAATATTATGAGCAATTATATGCCAATAAAATGGGCAATCTGGAAGAAATGGACAAATTCCTAGAAACATATAAACTACTGAAGCTGAAACAGGAAGAAATAGAAAATTTGAACAGACCCATAACCAGTAAGGAAATCGAATTAGTAATCAAAAATCTGCCAAAAAACAAAAATCCAGGGCCAGATAGCTTTCCAGGGGAATTCTACCAAACATTTAAGGAAGAGTTAACCGCTATTCACTTGAAGCTGTTCCAAAAAATAGAAATGGAAGGAAAAATTTCAAACTCATTTTATGAAGCCAGCGTTACTTTGATTCCAAAACCAGACAAAGACCTCACTAAAAAGAACTACAGTCCAATTCCCTTATAAACATGGGTGCAAAAATCCTCAACAAGATAATAGCCAACCGGATCCAACAATACATTAAAAGAATTATTCACCACAACCAAGTGGGATTTATACCTGCGATGGAGGACTGGTTCAAAGTCCGCAAAACAATCCATATGATACACCACATCAGTAAAAGAAAGGACAAGAACCACATGATCCTCTCAATAGATGCAAAGAAAGCATTTGACAAACTACAGCATCCTGTCTTGATAAAAACCTCCAAGAAGGTAGGGATAGAAGGATCATACCTCAAGATTGTAAAAGCCATATATGAAAGACCCACTGCTAATATCATCCTTAGTGGGGAAAAACTGAAAACTTTCCCCCTAAGGTCAGGAGCAAGACAGGGATGTCCACTCTCACCACTGTTATTCAACATAGAATAGTAAGTCTTAGACTCAGCAATAAGACAACACAAAGGAATAAAAGGCATCCAAATGGGCCAAGAGGAAGTCAAACTTTCACTCTTTGCAGATGACATGATACTCTACATGGAAAACCCATAAGACTCCACCAAAAAACCTGCTAAGAACCGATCGATGAATTCAGTAAATTTGCAGGATATAAAATCAAGGCACAGAAATCAGTTTCATTCCTATATACCAATAATGAAGCAAAGAAAGAGAAATCAAGGAATCAATCCCATTTACAATTGCATCAAAAACCATAAAATACCTAGGAATAAATCTAATGAAAGAGGTGAAACATCTATACACTGAAAACTATAGAAAGCTTATGAAAGAAATTGAAAAAGATACCACAAAATGAAAAAAAAATTTCATGCTCCTGGATAGGAAGAACAAATATTAAAATGTCAATACTACCCAAAGCAATCTACATATTCAATGCAATCCCTATGAAAACAACACCAGCATTCTGCAAAGAGCCTGAACAAACAATCCTAAAATTTGTATGGAACCAGAAATGGACCCCAAATAGCCAAAGCAATCTTGAAAAAGAAAGCCAAAGCTGGAGGCATCACAATCCCAGACTTCAAGCTGTATTACAAAGCTGTAATCATCAAGACAGTATGGTACTGGCACAAGAACAGACACTCAGATCAATGGAACACAATAGAGAACCCAGAATTAGACCCACAGACATATGGTCAACTAATCTTTGATGAAGCAGGAAAGAATATCCAATGGAATAAAGACAGTCTCTTCAGTAAATGGTGTTGGGAAAGTTGGACAGTGACATGCAGAAGAATGAACCTAGACCACTTTCTTATGCCATACACAAAAATAAACTCCAAATGGATGAAGACCGAAACGTAAGACAGGAAGCCACCAAAACCCTTGAGGAGAAACAGGCAAAAACCTCTTTGACCTTGGCCGCAGCAATGTCTTACTCAACGCGTCTCCAGAGGCAAGGGAAACAAAAGTAAAAATGAACTATTGGGACCTTATCAAAATAAAAGCTTCTGTACAGCGAAGGAAACAATCAGCAAAACTAAAAGGCAACCGATGGAAGTGGAGAAGATATCTACAAATGACTTATTAGTTAAAGGGTTATTATCCAAAATCTATAAAGAACATATGAAACTCAACACCCAAAAAACAAATAATTCAATGAAAAAAAGGGCAAAAGACATGAATAGATACTTCTCCAAAGAAGACATCCAGATGGCCAACTGACACATGAAAATATGCTCAACATTACTCATCATTAGGGAAATACAAATCAAACCAGAATGAGATACCACCTCACACCTGTCAGAATGTCTGACATTAATAACTCAGGCAACAACAGATATTGGCAAGGATGCGTTGAAAGAGAATGTCTTTTGCACTGCTGGTGGGAATTAAAACTTGTGCAGCCCCTCTGGAGAACAGTATGGAGGTTTCACAAAAAGTTAAAAATAGAACTACCCTACGACCCAGCAATTTCACTACTAGGTATTTATCCAAGTGATACAGGTATGCTGTTTCGAAGGGGCACATGCGCCCCAATTTATAGCAGCACTGTCAACAATAGCCAAAATATGGAAAGAGCCCAAATGTCCATAGATGGATGAATGGATAAAGAAGATATGGTCTATATATACAATGGAGTATTACTCAGCAATCAAAAAGAAAAAAAATCTTGCCATTTGCAACTATGTGGATGGAATTAGAGGGTACTATGTTAAGTGAAATTAGTCATACAAAGACAAATATCACATGACTTCACTCATATGAGGAATTTAAGATACAAAACACATGAACATAAGAGAAGGGAAGCAAAAATAATGTATGAACAGGGAGGGGACAGAACATAATAGACACTTAAGTATAGAGAACAAACAGAGGGTTGCTGGTGGGGTTGTGGGAACGGGAATGTTCTAAATGGGTAAGGGCATTAAGGAATCTACTCCTAAAATCATTGTTGCATTATATGTTAACTAACTTGGATGTAAATTAAAAAATAAATTAAAAAACCCAATATGACAGACACCACCTACTCCTCTTCAGGTTTCTCTTAGGAATTTGACAAAAGACCTAACTAAAAATAAGTAATTGACCATAAAAGAATGAGCCATCAGGAACGGCATGGCCACAGACCATTCCTCATACAATGGAAACAAGTTAGCCAAAAAGGAATGAGTAGGCATTTAGAGTTACCTACCCAATAAGAGTAAAACCTGAGAAGAAACAAGGTGGGGAATGGAAGTGGGCTAACCATAATCCTTTAAACAATGTCCCTTGTCTGTAGTCACGGGCATTCATTTTCTTGAATGCCCCCTCTCTGCAAAGAGAGCTTTTACACTATTTTTGCTTTCTAATCCTATACTCTGATAAACTTTTGCCTGCTGCTCATTTTATTTTGTGTCTACCTCTTAATTCTTCAAAGTGGCAAGACAACAAATCCTGGGTATTGAGGTAAAGAATCCTGCAGCAGTAAGTTCATCAATTGTAACAAATGTACCATTCTGATGGTAATGTTGATAATAGAGGAGACTATATATTCGTGGGGACAGGAAGATACGGGAAATGTCTGTACCTTCTGCTCAATTTTGCAGTTTTGCTGTGAACCTAATGCTGTTCTGAAAAATAAAGTATATTAATTAAAAAAAATTTTGTAACATTTATTCCTTTTTTGAGAGACAGAGAGAGACAGTGTGAATAGGGAAGCGATAGAGAGAGAGGGATACTCAGAATCCGAAGTAAGATCCAGGCTTCAAGCTGTCAGCATACAGCCTGATGCAGGGCTCAAACTCACGAACTGTGAGGTCATGACCTGAGATGAAGTTGGACACTTAATTGACTGAGCAACTCAGGCGCCTTGGAGTATATTACTTTTTTTAATGTTTATTTATTTTTGAGAGAGAGAGTGTGTGAGTAGAGGAGAGGCAGAGAGAGATGGGGACAGAGGATCTAAAGCGGGCTCTGTGCTGATAGCCAACAGCCCGATCTGGGGCTCTAGTTCATGAACTGTAAGATCATGACCTGAGCTGAAGTTGGATGCCTAACCAACTGAGCCCTCCAGGCACCCCAGTATTTTTTTTAAAGAAAGAAGTAACGCCTTTCTGCATCTCAGCCTAAAACCTTCCTAAGTCCTAGGGAGCCCCTAGGACATGTGAACATGCTTTGCTACATACAACTTTTCATAAGATGCTCCTGCCTCTTTTGTGCTGCCACCAAACCCTGGCCTTCTCCTGATGGAGATGGGCTTAATTTTCAAACTTTCTTCAAAAATGAATTTCACCTCCCTCCCTCTCTGTTTGAAGCCATAAGAGACTCTTATTTACAGAGAACAAACAGGACTGATGGGGGGGGAGTGGGGGAGAGGGGAAAATAGGAGATGGGCATGGAGGAAGGCACTTGTTGGGATGAGCACTGGGTGTTGTATGTAAGCAATGAATCATGGGAATCTACCCCCAAAACCAAGAGCACTGTGTATATACTGTATGTTAGCCAACTTGACAATAAATTATATTAAAAAAATAAATATTAAAAAAATAAACAACAAAAAAGAAAATGTTCACAAGATCTCCTTGAATTAGTTACTGACATCCTGTTTGCCTTTCCTTTTTTTTTTTAAACTGTGATTTCCTCCTAATTACACCATGACAAACTTCCCAGGAGCTGGCTCTTTCAAACTGAATGCCTCTCAGGCTTTTTCCATTTGGATCCCTGGTGGGGTGTAGAAGTATTGAATGATTTGGAATTCCTGAAACCTCAGACTTCTGATAGCCTGGGGTACTGCCAGTTTTTGGGCATTGCAGTGGGGTGGCAAAGGGTCTGTGGCACTCCCCTCCTGCCGGCATCACAAGCTGACTGTAGCCAATGGGGTTGTTGTTGGTTCCTTCACTGCACACACCAGGGACACATGAGCAAAGACGGTTGTTTGTGGGAAGTGAGTAGGCTCATATTTACATCCATTTCTTTGCATTGAGTACCAGGTATAGCACAGAGAACACCTTAATGCTCAAAAGAAAAAGAAACATACTGTAATTGTGCATACAAGGCAGTCTGGAAGGCTTGAGAATCACAGGTGTAATAAGCATTATATTCACTCATTTTGCTTTTTAAATTTTTTTTTAGTTTTTAAGCATTTTTATTTTAATTTTTCCCAGCTTTATTAATACAATTGACATGTAACACTGTGTAAGTTCAAGGAGTATAATGTGGTAATTTGATAGTCTTATATATTGCAAAATGATGGTTACCATAGCATTAGCTAACATCTCCATCCTGTTACATGATTACCATTTATTTTTTTGTGATGAGAACATTTAAGATCTATTCTCTTAGCTACTTCCCACGTTTTTATTTATTTTTGGGACAGAGAGAGACAGAGCATGAACGGGGGAGGGTCAGAGAGAGAGGGAGACACAGAATCGGAAACAGGCTCCAGGCTCTGAGCCATCAGCCCAGAGCCCGACGCGGGGCTCGAACTCACGGACCGCGAGATCGTGACCTGGCTGAAGTCGGACGCTTAACCGACTGCGCCACCCAGGCGCCCCTCTCTTAGCTACTTTCAAGTATATAATGCAGTATAATTAGCTGTAGTCACCATGCTGTACTTTACATCCTCAGAACTTATTTGCCTTATTCCTGAAAATTTATATACCCTTTGACCAACATCTTTCTGTTTCCCTCATCCCCCAGCCCCAGGTGACCATCATTCTACTCTGTTTCTACAAGGTTGCCTTTTTAGATTCCATGTATAAGTGATTTCATGCAGTAGTTACCTTTCTGTTTCTGACTTAGCATAATGCCCTGAAGATGTTATGCAAATGGCAGGATTTTCTTCTTTCTCATGGCTGAATAATATTCCATTATGTGTGTATGTGCGCACACACACACACACACACACCATACACACACGCACACGCACACACACACCATACCAAACTATATATATATATATATATATATATATATATATATATATATATATCCATTTATCCCCTGATGGACATTTAGGTGGTTTCTACATCTTGGCAGTTGTGAATAATGTTGCTATATGAACAGGGGGTGCAGATATCTCTTTGGGATCCTGATTTCAATTTCTTTGGATATATACCCAGAAGTGGAATTTCTGGATTATAGGGTAGTCCAAGTCTAATTTTTTAAGGACTCTCCATACTGGTTCTGTGGTGGCTGCACCAATGTACATTTCTACCAAAAGTACGCAAGAGTTCCCTTTTCTCCACATGCTCACAAGCAGTTATCTCTGGTCTTTTTGAAAATAGCTCATTTTGGTTTTTAAAAAAATTAACAAATGTTTGTTTTGTAATCTCAAAAGTGGTATATATGCTCTCCTCTTCCTCAGGCTCCATGGCTTCTCTTTGTAAAGCTTAAATACTTCAGCAGTTGGTTTCAGGAGTCATGCCCCCATTTCTTCCTTGCTTAACAAAGCCCACTTTTGAGCCATGAAGCTAAGTGCCTGGCCCCAAGGGGTGACCATGGCTAGTCTGAGCCTCCAGGGCAGTACCACATCATCTTCCTGAATCCTCACTTTACTAGCCCCCGTCAAAGCCAGGGGAGATCTATTTCTGGCCAACGAGTCTTAAATTATTCATAAATTTGTATTGATGGCTGCTGGGAAATGTTTTCGCTGTCTGATAAAAGGTAAGAGAAGACTGAGAGAAGGAATCTTGCTGCCCTGGCTAGCCCATGTGGTCATGATGCCAGGAATAGTGGCAGCCATCTTGGGGCTATGAGACAATGAAGAGGAGGATGACAATTCAGCACATGAAGAGTGGGAAAAAGGATAGACATTCTTGCATAGCTGAGCCAACACCAGCAACTGCCCATGTCCAGATGTCCTGTAACATGAGTCAATACATTCCTATTTTTAATCTTATTAGACTAGTTTTCAGGTGCTGACTACCAAAGCATTCCTGCCCGACACAAGGTCCACCCTGTTTAGTTGACCAATGTCAAAGAAAGTGGGAGTGTTATTTCCAGACATGTGTGAATCCAGTAACACTGCAAAGTATATTTAGCATTATCCCCATGGAAATGCATCACTGACACTGTAATGTATTTCTTAAGCTCAACATTGAAATGTTTCAGGGTCACAGACAGGATACAGGGTGGTGGAGAGGACAGACATGAAAGAGAATGAGGTATGGAGGATTATTGGGGTTGATGACCCTTTTTGGTGTCTTTAGAATGACTCTATTGGTGGATAGGACTGTGTACACTCTCTTGATGCTCATGTGGCAGGTTGTATTTTCCACACATGGCCACGATGATATATTTTACCATATACATTTTTCTAGAATCTTGCTGTGTCCCCATCAGGAGGTTGAATATATGGCTCCTTTTGGTTGGTCTGCACAGGCCTTTGTGACTGCTTCAACTGATAGACTCTGGGGGATGGGACATGAAGAGTTAAGGGTAAGTCATACAATTGCCATGCATTCCTGTTTGCTCTCCTGGGGTATTTGCCTGTGGATCCTGCCATGAGGTGAGCAAGCCCAAGCACCCCAAGGAGAGGTCCACATGGAGGGGAGCTGAGCCCCAGAGGATGGTGAGTGCAGCATCTGGTAAGTAATTTCTTCACCCCTGCTGAGTTTCTCTGACTGACACTTCATGGAGCAGAGATGAGCCACCTGACCACACCCTGACTATCCTGCAGTTTCCTGACAACGATACATGGATATTGTTAGTTTTATCAGGAGTAACCCGAAAGGCTAATTTTTTTTCTTTAGCAAAACTGGTGCTTAAAACCCAGAGTATATTTTAACCATTAAATTAATCTTATGTTTGCTTGTTTTTTGGGAAAGTGACTGCATTATCTGTTGTAAATAAAACTGCTCCTCCTAGAAAATAGAATGTGGTAGACAGAGAGACCACATGGAGTAAGCCACCCGACAGAAGACAGTGTGTTACAGGCAGCAGACTGAGGCTCAGTAGCCGGGAGGAACAGTGGTTTGTACTGTCCTACCTGCTGAGTGATGCAAGGGTGAGTGGGCCTTGGATGGAGGATCCCCAAGGGAAGGACTCTGAGCCTGCCCAGGGCCTAGGTCCTCTGCTGCCTGTCACCTCTGCAGGCTGATTCCTCCACAAATGCTCCCCAGACCTCTAAACCCCAAACACACCAGTGTCCTTGATGCCTCCCCCCTCAAATGTGCCTTTAGGTGGCTGCACTGCAGCTGCTTTTGCCCGCACTGTGCACTATTGCGCATGCCCTATGCTGGACTGCATCATTTGCAGGAATCCTATCTGAGACATGTCCCTCTGCAGGAAGCCCCACTGTACTCCTGGCTCCTTTTTGTCCCCCTGTGTAGCTCCCCAGCTGGACCCTATGATTCCTGAGGACACTCTAGGTTGTGGGGCTGGGGAATCAGTGATGCGCCACAATGATGGTGTTGTTTGGGACATTGGGCACTGCCTGAGACACAGATCTGCCTGCTTGTGAGAGGCCCAGCACTGCCCCTCAGGGAACACTCATGCCTCTAGGGATGGAGCCTGGTGGGGGTGATCCCATGGGGAGGTGAGGCTACTGCTCACCCAACCTGGTGTCATCCATGTCTGTGAAAGCACTGTGGCCATCCCTTTCTCTAGGATCAGTTCCTTTCACAGGATCCTAACAGCCTCCTGTGGAGAACCCATGAGCTTGTGCTTGCTGGAAAGAAGCCTGTCCAAGAAAATTCCCTTTTTGGCTGAAATCTGCCTAGAGCCCCAAGATGAATCTACCACTTAGTGTCTGTAACTTCTTCAGAATTTGTAATAAGTTGGGCTTTGACAAGCTACTTTTATTTCCACAGAGCTTAATTCAAGAGATGTTGTTCCTTGATCAATCTGCACATCATTTTCAAGCCAGAAGTCTGCTGCGAAATTGTCTCTTCTCAGGTCAGGCTGGCTGCAGTGGGAATTAGCCATTTTGAAACAAGATGTAAGAGGCTGCAGGCTTATTGTGACTGATGATTCCTAGGAGGTCGGCACTTTCCTCATACTCAAAATCTTTATATTCATTTCTAAAGCCACAGGATTTACAGGATAAATGAGATAAGAAAGCTCTTGTGCTATGAGGTGTTTATCATTTCCTTCTCCATACGGAGACCCAGACTTGGCCAGAGAGCAAGGGTGCACACGCTCATGTACACATATATGGGCACACACGTGTGCAATGTACTTGCACATATGCATGCACACACACAGACATGTGCATTTGCACATGCATGTACTCACATGCCCTCCAACCCCCATCCAATGGAGAGTACATTTAATCAACAAATAAATTATAGACTGCCACCTAATGCAGGTTTGGTTCCACGACGGAGGTTGGCATGCAGGGATGGTACAGAACAGTGCTCTCAGGATCAGCCCCATGGAAAGTGGGGAGCCAGCATACATTTGGGATGCAGCCTAGTGATGGCCAATCCCACAAGAACTCTGGAGCTGGAAGAGCCCCTCAGAATGCCCTGAGTTGATCAGAATGCCAAGCCTTCCTATTCCCACCTGAATGAACCGTTGGAGGTGTAACGTCCTGCACAGGCCATGACCGTGGGTGAGGCAGCTCTGCAGCTGAGGCACAAGTGGGAGCACAACAACACTGATAACGACAACAATAGTAATGTTTCCTTTCCTGAGTCAGCGGATGCTGCTCTTTTATTTGACTTCAAAACCTTGGTCTCTGTTTCACTAAGGACTTCCATAGCATAGCCAACAGGACAGAGTCTGGGTGGCCTGGCAGTTCTTAGCCTTAAGAAAGAGTGTTGTTAAATTCTGCTCATCCTGGGGCGCCTGGGTGGCGCAGTCGGTTAAGCGTCCGACTTCAGCCAGGTCACGATCTCGCGGTCCGTGAGTTCGAGCCCCGCGTCAGGCTCTGGGCTGATGGCTCGGAGCCTGGAGCCTGTTTCCGATTCTGTGTCTCCCTCTCTCTCTGCCCCTCCCCCGTTCATGCTCTGTCTCTCTCTGTCCCAAAAATAAATAAAAAACGTTGAAAAAAAAATTAAAAAAAAAATTCTGCTCATCCTGTCAATATACAGCACAAGTACCTACTAATGACATGAATGTGACTTATTTCTTCATTATGTACTTCTATTTTTTATGAGCTAGCAGGGATCAAAAGCATAACTGCTGGGGAATAGTGTCTACCACCAGAGGCCTCTTGGTTTCTCCTAGTGGGCCTCTGGTCCAGACAGCCATCCAGAGATATGAAAGTGCCAGGTGCCTGAAGATGATGGGAAGCAAGCTGAGTTTGGTAGGAGGGGTTGACCCCAATTCCTCATGCTTCATAGGTTGCTCTGCTCTGAGCTTGAGAGTCAGACCCTTTGGGAGGTAAGAGGGGCCTCCCTGCACACACAGGCACTTGGATGGGTGCAAGGTGCTGGAGTTTATCAATGGATCTGGCCTAAATTTTCTGCAGCATTTCTCCCTCTGGACTTGCCCCTCCCCTTTCCCATCCTGTGACTCCTGCCTCTGCCAATCACAATCTGATGCAGCAGCTTGAATTCAGATCCACTTCCTACCTCTCCCAGGGGTATTTGCATTGTAAGCCTCACTCCTGATTGTGTGATTAAAACTTTTGCACCAAGATAAAAGTCATGCAGAAAAAGAAAGGAGGGCTTCTAGGTGCTGTGAAGGACCCCCTGACACCCTAAAATTGCACTGATGGATGTTGGGCTTGCTTGATACAGCCTTTGTTTATGCCCACTGTTCTGGGGTTATTACTAAAAGCAACACTTTCTCTCTCTAGAAATTGTCCTGGTCTGAATGATGATGATACCACCCCTCTTCTCACACATAATTTCAGAAAAGCTTTCTTTTTCTTTTCTTTTTTTATATTAATTTATTATTAAATTGGCTTACATACAACACCCAGTGCTCATCCCAACAAGTGTCTTCTTCAATGCCCATCACCCGTTTCCCCTTTCCCTGCTGCCCGTCCACCTTCAGTTTGTTCACTGGATTTAAGAGTCTCTTGTGGTTTGCCTCCCTCCCTCTCTGTTTGTAACTATTTTTCCCCCTTCTCATCCCCCATGATCTTCTGTTAAGTTTCTCAAGATCCACATATGAGTGAAAACATATGATATCTGTCTTTCTCTGACTGACTTATTTCACTCAGCATAATACCTTCCATTTCCATCCACATTGCTGGAAATGGCATGATTTTATTCTTTCTTATTGCCAAGTAGTATTCCATTGTATATATAAGTGACATCTTCTTTATCCATTCATCAGTTGATGGACATTTAGTCTTTTTCCATAATTTGACTACTGTTGAAAGCACTGCTATAAACATTGGGGTACATGTGCCCCTAGGCATCAACCGTTCTGTATCCCTTGGGTAAATTCCTAGTAGTGCTATTGCTGGGTTGTAGGGTAGATCTATTTTTTAATTTTGAGGAACCTCCAACTGTTTTCTAGAGGGGCTGCCCAAGCTTGCATTCCCACCAACAGTGCAAGAGGGTTCCCATTTCTCCACATCCTTGCCAGCATCTGTAATCTCCTGATTTGTTCATTTTAGCCACTCTGGCCAGTTTGATGTGGTATCTCAATGTGGTTTTGATTTGTATTTCCCTGATGATGAGTGATGCTGAACATCTTTTCATGTGCCTGTTGGCCATCTGGATATCTTCTCTGGAAAAGTATCCATTCATATTTTGTGCCCATTTCTTTACTGGATTATTTGTTTTTAGGGTGTTGAGTTTGGTAAGTTCTTTATAGATTTTGGATACTAACCGTGTATCTGCTATGTCATTTGCAAATATATTTCCCATTCTGTCAGTTGTCTTTTAGTTTTGTTGATTGTTTCCTTTGCAGTGCAGAAGGTTTTAATTTTGATGAGGTCCCATTTTTGCTTTAAGTTCCCTTGCCTTTGTAGATATGTCAAGTAAGAAATTGCTGCAGCTGAGGTCAAAGAGGTTTTTTCCTGCTTTCTCCTCTAGGGTTTTGATGGTTTCCTGTCTCACATTTTAGGTCTTTCAGAAGAGCTTTTAAAAAGGTAAGGCAGGTCAGTTGTCACTGGGGGACAGAGCACAGAGGTGTAGACTTAGAAATGATCCTCTCTTGTTAATTGCCACTCCCCCAGTCAGCAGAACAGAGCACACAATAGGTACTCCATAAATAAAGACTGGCTGACTTCCTCCCTTGCTCCCATTTTGCAGATGAGCAAGCCAAGGAGAGAAATCTTCACACAGGCCCCTATTGTCTGATCTATGGCTCTTCCCCTGCTAGGTGTGGCTTCAGGTAAGTCCGCATTGGGACTCAGGGTTGCTCTTCCTGGGAAGGGCTCTCTGGGGTCTGTCAGGTGTGGCAGGCCAATGCTTCCCTCCGTTCTTCCATTACTAGTGTTGCCAAGGAGCCAGGCTCAGTCCCCATGGCACTGCATATCCTGTCTTGATGCCACTGTGATTACAAGTCTGCACCCAGGAATTTGACTGGCTCAGGCATTCATCAAGAGGTATGTAATTAAGCCTCCCATGTTGAAAGCATTGAAAGTGTGAACACAGCTAGGAAAATGGAATCTTTCTTCATGAGATGCACATTAGCAAGTGCCTTCAGGTGCAGTTGTTAGTGGAACAACATCTTTCACCAAATACATCCATGGATGTGTGCTTTTACATCTTGGGGAGAGAAAAGCCATCCCTTTTTGACCATGTCCACAGGGTCTCCAGGGCTGCTGAGCCTTGGCTTAATTCCCAGATAGCTGGCAAAAAAGCAAAAGCATTGAGCTGGGCTCAGTCGTGAGGAGGAGTGGTTTGGTGATGCCAGTTCAGAATTGTGCTGGTTTGTGAGTCAAGAGCATCTATACTGTCTAGTTCATATGTTCAAATACATACATATGATTAAAATATCTTTGGAAAGAATGAGTATTTGACACACAGAGTTTAATATATTTATTTTAATATGAATAACTTTTTTCTGTGTAGTACTTTTTCTTGTGTTTTCCACTATCCTTAAATAAGCAGTGGGCTTGATGGCAATTAGAGGGGGTATGGGGAACCCTAACAAGTTTCCCTCACCATGAGCTGGCATTGTGCTGGGTGTGCGGGTGCTGCAGGGAACAAGGTAGGGATCTTTTCAGCCAGGAAGAGTAGCTTGATGTCTGGGTCAGGTTATGGGGATTTCAGCGTGAGGTCTGGGGCCTTAGAGCAGTCCTGGCGATCAGGGAAGGCCCTGGGTGAGGGACAAAATGCTGCTGAGTATTGGGTTTTTAATCAGGCCCCTAAGGTGCCATACACCAGGCTCTCTGGCCTGGGCCTGTCCACTGTGGGTCACTTTTGTCACACAGAGACCCTGACAACCAGACTTTTCATTCGTTCGGACAGCAGGGGTGGCACAGGCATGGGGAGGTGAAGACAGCTAGCTAGCAGAACTGTAAATTCTGAGATGGTGGTGGTGCATGACAGGAAGGTGAGTGACAGGGCCTGAAGCTTCCCTCCTCGTCCTCCTCCACCTCTTCCTCCTTTTTATCCTTCTCTTTCTCCTCCTTCCCCTTCTGCTTCCTCACCCCCTCTCCTTCCTCTCCCCCTCCCCTCCTCCTCCCCTCCTTCTCCCCACCTCCTTCTCCTCTCCCTTCTCCTTCTTCTCCTTTCCCTTCTTTTCTACTTCCCTTTCTTCTTCTCCTTTTTCTCCTCCTCCCCCTCCTCCTCCCTCTCCCCCTCCTCCTCCCTCTCCCCCTCCTCCTCCTTCTTCTTCTTCTTCTTCTTCTTCTTCTTCTTCCCCTTCCCCTTGTGCTTCCTCGCCCCCTCTCCTTCCTCTCCCCTTCCCCCTCCTCCTTTTCCTTCTTCTTCTTCTTCTCCTTCTTGTGTAGACTCTTAGTCAATTTTTTTAATATTTATTTATTTATGAGAGATTGAAAGAGAGAAAGAATGAGCCTGGGAGGGGCATAAAGAGAGAGGGAGGCACAGAATCTGAAGCAGGCTCCAGGCTCTGAGCTGTCAGCACAGAGCCCGACATGGCGCTTGAAGCCATGAACCATGAGATCATGACCCAAGCTGAAGTCAGACACTTCTGACTGAGTTACCCAGGCAATCAGACTCTTAGTCAATTTTTATAATATTTGATTTCAAAAGACTAAGGCCAAAGTAGGAAGGAACAAAAAGGGTAGAGAGACTTCAAAGACTGGCTCAATCTCCTCACTTTTCTTTTTGGATGCAAACTAAACCCAACCCAGTGCAACCCAACCCAACCTAGACCAGACCAGACCAAAACCAAATCAAGCCACCCTGAGCCAAAAGAAGAAGTTTGGATCAAGGTCTCCCAAAGTGGTGTGGATGCACAGGAGTGAGTCATCTGTGGTACTGACTGAGGAAGTTAACATAAAAAGAGCCAGAAGCATGGAGGATGAGGACTGTTAGCACAAAGGGCAAATGCATTGTCCACTTGGTCCTGCGAAAGTGGTCTCTTGTCCTAAATATAATAAGGGAGGATCTGGATGATTCTTGTTGGTCCCTTCAGGGCTAAGATTCGGGGGAGATTTTTCTTGAAATTTTCACTGGCTGACAACATGTCAGGACACATCAATTATATTCTGCCTCATATTTTATGATTCTTATACTTGTGAAGTTAAAAATGTCAAATGGCCCAAGGAAATCAAAGCTCCTACAATTAGTATCTACCTGGGGGATTGGACAGACAAGCAGTAAATGGAAAGTCTCCCCACAGGTGACCCTGGAGGGCTGGGCAACAGCCCAGAAATGCTGTCTGACCAGTACACACTGTGAGAGTGTCAGTAAGCAAATCTTTTAATTAGAGTTGTTCATTAATTTGCTACCATTGCTGACTTGCTTTGCACCAGGCTAGCTAATGAAGTGAAAAATGGGTATCTTGTGCAATTATCAATGCTCTTTGACCCAAATGTTGACATGTTCTCAGGGCACCCATACTAGTGATGAGCATACACAAACATGTTCTTGGAGTGCTTCACAATTATGATAGTGGAGGGTGTTCAAAGCATTTTACAGGCTTTCGTAAATCAGTAGTGGCTAATGAGGGTTAGGTCAGTTATTTGCCCAACAGAAGCTGAGCAAGAGGTTCATGGCTGCTGAGAACAGGCCCTTGTGGAGATTTTTATGACTCCAAGCCTAATGCTGATCTGCCATAAGATGTTCATAGAATTCACGTTGCTGGAGTGGGTGTGAGCATGGTCCCATGGGTGTTGTGTTTTATGGCAGTGCTGTCTAAGGGCTCCTGTAGAAATGCGGATTCCTGAGTCCTATGCTAGACCAGGGCAGTCAGGTTGTCTGTGTGTAGGCCTTAGGAATTTTCTTCTGCTCCAAGAGGTACACCTCTCTCACATACATTCCACTCGCCTGGAGTTAGCCGATAAATGCTGGTTACCCCATGTGATTGGAATGCACATGGAAAGTGGCAGTTGACAAGATGCAAGGGAGCTGACTCTTGCATGCTGAGTCACTCAGTGGATGTCCAGGAGATGGAGGGTGGAACTGGCTTCAGTCCACTTCTCCTCCCATGTAAGTGTGCTGGAGGATCAGCTGGGAGTTGTGAGAGCAGCTGCCTTGTGGGCGGATCCAGCTCACCAGGCCCTGGGGATCCAACAGAGAGAAATTCTCATCTCTGAGGCTGAGGAAGGGATCCTGGTCTCCCCTCACCTGACTCCCTGTCCCTGACCTGGCCTCTTCTTGACTTGCTCCTGTCTGCTTGGAGGTGTCTCAGACCCACAGATGCAGAGACCCCCAGGGGCTGGTCTCAGGTCCCAGTTACTCCACCAGGGGTGTTAGAACATCTGGTTGACATGAGGGGATCCAGGAGGGAGAAACAGACAGGTGTCTTGAACACCAGAGCACAACACCAAGGAAGAGTGGGATCTTGCTCCCATCATGAGACAGTGGCTGTCTGCCCCCATCCACTTTCACCTCCTCACATGTTTCAAGTCCCTTGAAGCTGAGTATGGCCATGTGACTCAGTTCTGGCCAGTATGATGAAAAGAGAAGTGTTTAATTGGGACTTTCAGACAATATTCTTGGAAGGCAAGCCTTCTTTTTTTCGTGTCACCTTCCTGCTGCCTGGAATGTAGATGTGATGGCTGGAGCCTAGGCAGCTATTTTGGCCTACTATGTGATGTGCAAAGAATGTGGAGCAGCAAGACAAGTAGGTTCCTGATGCTTTGGACATGTAAGCCAAGAGCTGCCTATCTCTGTTCTTCTTTTACACATGAGAGAGACGTGTCTATCTTGTTCAAACCACTGTTTTGGTGCACTTGAACCCAAATCTAACCAATCTATGCTAATAAACATTGACTTCAGGGAAATATAAGACTGGGTGGTAGGGATGTAGGGATGCAGGCATGGAGTCAGGAACCTGAGGAACATGTTCTTGCCCTAAGAAGTACTGAGCTGAAGAGAAAGGTAAGATTGACCTGGAACTCATATAAGCCAGGAACTCCTTCAAGAGGCACAAGGAGAAATTACCACCTGGTACTGGGATCAGAAGGTAGACCAGGCTTGGTGATAGTGCAAAGATTGTTCTCTGTTGCTTGTGTCCTCCTGCCCCACTTAGGTAGTACTGCTCTCAGACTGGGCAAGGATAGAGCTATACAGTCCCACTTTGAAAATGATGGGACTACAGTAGTGGGGAGGCAAGCCCCCATCACATTGCCTTTCACCTTTTCCAGGATTTTCATTCTTTCCCTGCAGCTGGTTAATTCTTGTCAATGTCTCCATAATGGTAGTGCTAGGCAAAAGGCTGGTGTGTGTCTGAGGGACAGTGCTTATTGGGTGGATGCCCAGCAGGGCTAGGGCCTTCCACAGGGGGCTGGGAAAGCCAAATGGCACTTGGCTTTCCAGGTGAACTCACACCCACAAGATGTCCTGGGATGGATGGACTCACCTGGCCAGGTGAGGAGGAGAGAGCTGGCTTAATAGCATGGGACAGTGACAACAGCCATACACAAGAACTCCTGTAATCCTGTAAGCCTTTTGCATAGTAACCCTTAATTCATTTAATTGGATATACCTGTTGATTCTGAAACTAAGATGGTACTTGGAAATGTGTTCAAAGCTGCAGAACTAGGATTGAAACCTGTGCTGGTCTCACTTGAAAGTCTATGATCTTTTCCTATGCTTTCCTATACTGGGTTTCACTTAGCTCTGCCACCACCTCATGCAGGGCACCAGCTATCCATGTCACTTTGTCCTTATGTTTCTGTGTTCTCCATGAAGTGAGAGGAACAGACTAGATAAATTACAAAGGTTCCAAACCCCATGACTGGATGATGAAGTCTTATACCCACTCTAACACCCCAGTGGGCACTACACTACTCTTTAGAGTGCTTAGGAAGGCCCTCACTCTGGTCATGTATTAGATATTGCTTGTTCCAGTAATCTATTGCTGTGAAACAAACTTATCCAAACTTAGGGATGGAAAGCAAAATTCAATCACTGTTTTAGGTGCATGGATGCTGTGGTCAGAGATGAGGACACAGGCACAGTGGGAGGGCTTGTCTCCATTTCACAATGTCTGTATCCTCATCTGGAGAGTGAAGCACCTCCTTTGGCCTCCCGATGGGGCTGGGCCTTCTTGCAGAGTAGTGATGGGGTACAAGAGGGATTGTGCTGTGAGTGAATCCCAGAGAGTCAGACAACGTGGTATGGCTTCTTCTGATCCAGTCCTGGAAATCATAGGGCACTTTATCATGTTCTGTTTCAAAGCAGTCACAGCCCACTCAGGCTCAGGCAGAGGGACACACAGACCACCTCTTTCTGGGAGGAATGTCAGAGAATCTGGGGGCCTCATTTTATGCTCATATCACTGTGATCTTAGTCATTAGCTTTCAGGGGCCAGGGACAGCAAACAAACAATATATATTTGGTCACATTGTCTCCCACCCTGGTGGGTTTCACTTGGTCCTGACCAGTACTGCAAGGACATGAACATGGCATTATGTTTGCTGTAGAGGTGCTTCAACATTCCCTAGAGGGATTATTGACACAAAGATTCCTGAGCCTACCTCCAGAATTTCTGATTCAGTGGGTCTGGGATGGAACCCAAGAATGTTCACTTCTGAGATGTTTCCAGGAGATGCTGATCCTGCTGTTCTGGGGACCCCGAACTGAGAATCATTGAGAACCAACTATTTACATCCAACCAGACCTCAAGGCTTTGGAGGCTTCAGTGAATAGAATGATGCTCTGCATGTGTTTTTTTTCTGGCAATGATTTTTTGGTTTTATTTTTTTCCCTAATTTTCATTTAAATTCTAGTTAGCATATAGTGTAATATTGGTCTCAGGAGTAGAATTTAGTGATTCATCACTTACATATAATACCCAGTGTTCTGTGTTGTTAATTTTAGTCATTCTGGCAAGTGTGAGGTGATATCTCCTCACGTGTTTGATTTGCATTTCCTTGATGATGAGTGATGTTGAGTATCTTTTCATGTGTCTGTTAGCCATATAGATGTCTTCTTTGGAAAAATGTCTATTCATGTCTTTTGCCCATTTCTTCACTGGATTATTTGTTGTTGAAGGGTGTTGAGTTTGGTAAGTTCTTTATAGATTTTGGATACTAACCTTTTATCCGCCATGTCATCTGCAAATATCTTCTCCCATTCCATAAGCTGCTTTTTAGTTTTGTTGTTTCCTTCACTGTACACTTTTATTTTGATGAGGTACCAATAGTTCATTTTTGCTTTTGTTTCTCTTGTCTGTCATGACATGTCTAATAAGAAGTTGCTGCACCCAAGGTCAAAGAGGTTGCTGCCTGTTTTCTTTTGTTGGAATTTGATGGTTTCATATCTCACATTTAGGTGTTTCATCCATGTTGAATTTATTTTTGTATTTGGTGTAAAAAATTGGTTCAGTTTCATTCTGCATGTCACCGTCCAGTTTTCCCAGTACCATTTGTTGAAGAGTATCTTTTTGTGCCAGTACCACACTGTCTTGATGACTGCAGCTTTGTAATATAGCTTGAAATCTGGAATCATGATGCCTCCAGCTTTGCTCTTCTTTTTCAGGATAGCTTTGGCTATTCAGGGCCTTTTGTGATTTCGTACAAATTTTAGAGTGTTCTAGCTTGTTGAGAAATTTTGTATCCATGTCCACCAGGGATATTGGCCTGTAATTCCCCTTTTTAGTGGGATATATGTCTGGTATTGGAATCAAGGTAATGATGGCCTCATAGAATGAGGTTGGAAGTTTACCTTCCATTTTTTTTCTCTTTTATTCTTCTCAAGAAGAATAGGTGTTAAGTCTTCTTTAAATGTCTGGTAGAATTCCCCTGGGAAGCTATCTGGCCTTGGACTTTTGTTTCTTGGGGTATTTTTGATTACTGATTCAATTTATTTGTTGGCCATGGGTCTGCTCAAATTTTCTATTTCTTCCTCTTTCAGTTTTGTTAGTTTGTATATTTCTTGGAATTTGTCAATTTCTTCCATATTGCCCATTTTGTTAGCATATAATTTTTCATAATATTCTCTTATAATTGTTTGTTTGCATTTCTGTGGTGTTGGTTGTGATCTCTCTCCTCTAATTTGTTTTTTATTTATTTGGGTCCTTTCTCTTCTCTCTCTTTTTTAAGTTTATTTAGAGAGAGAGAGAGAAGAGAAGAGAAGAGAAGAGAAGAGAAGAGAAGAGGAGAGGAGGGGCAGAGAGAGAGGGAGACAGAATCCCAAGCAGGCTTCATGATGTCAGCACAATGCAGAGCCTGATGCGGAGCTCAAACTCACGGAATTGTGAGATCATGACCTGAGCTGAAACCAAGAGTCAGATGCTTAACCAACTGAGCCACCCAGGTACCCTTCTGTTTTCTTCTGGGTAAGTCTGGCTAGGAGTTTATCAATTTTATTTATTGTTTCAAAGAACCAGCTGCTAGTTTTGTTGACCTGCTCTACTGCTTCTTTTTTAAAATATTGTTTATTTCTGCTCTAATCCTTATTATTTCCCTTCTTATGCTGGCTTTAGGCTTTATTTGCTGTTCATTTTCTAGATCCTTAATATGTAATATTTGGTTATTTGAGACTTTTCTTGCTTCTTGATGTAGGCCTATATTGCAATATACTTCCCTCTTAGTACCACCTTTGCTGTATCCCAAAGTTTGGGACTGTCATGTTTTCATTTTCATTTGCTTTTTAAAATTTCTTTAGTTTCCTGCTTCACAGATTCACTTTTTAGTAGGATGTTCTTTAAACTCCATGTTTTTGTGGTCTTTCCAAATTTTCTCTTGTGGTTAACTTCAGTTTCATAGTGTTGTGATCTGAAAATATGCATGGTATGATGTCAATCTTTTTGTACTTGTTGAGGGCTGGTGTGTGACTCAGTATTTGATCTATTCTGGAGAATGTTCCATGTGCATTCTAGAAGAATGTGTATTCCTCTGCTTTAGGATCAAATACTATGAATGTATCTGTTAAATCCATTCAATCCACTGTGTCATTCAAAGCCATTTTTTTCTTGTTGCTTTTCTGTGAGATCATCTGTCCATTGTTATAAGTGGGGTATTAAAGTCCCCTACTATTATTGTATTATTATTATTGAGTTTCTTTATGTTTATTATTAATTGATTTGCATATTTGGGTGCTTTCAAGTTATGGGCATAAATATTTACAATTGTTAGATCTTCTTGATGGACAGACCCCTTAATTATGATATAGTGCCATTCTTCATTTCTTGTTACAGTCTTTGTTTTAAAATCTAGTTTGTCTGATGTAAGTATGGCTACTCCAGCTTTCTTTCGGCAACTATTAACATGATAGATGGTTCTTCATCCCTTCACTTTCAATCTGCCAATGTCTTTTAGTCTAAAATGAGTCTCTTGTAGGCAACCCAAAGATGGGTCTTGTTTTTCATACATTCTAATAGCCTATGTCTTTTGGTTGGAGCATTTAGTCCATTTACGTTCAGTGATTATTGAAAGATATGATTTTAGTGCCATTATGTTACCTGTAAAGTTGGTGTTTCTTATAATGTTCTCTGTTCCTTTCCAGTCTTTGTTGCTTTTGGTCTTTTTTTTTTTTTTCTCCACCAAAGAGTCCCATTTAATATTTCTTGCAGGGCTAGTTTAGTGGTCATGAATTCCTTAAATTTTTTGTTTGTCTGGGAAACTCTTTTCTCTCTTTCAATTCTGAATGGCAGTCTTGATGAATAAAGGATTATTGGATGCATATTTTTCCTATTCAGCATATTGAATATATCCTGCCACTTCTTTTTGGCCTGCCAAGATTTCATGGACAGATTTGCTTATCTGTCTTCTCTTAGAGGTTAAGGGCATTTTTTTCCCTTGCTACTTTCAGAATTCTTTTCTTGCCTGTGTATTTTGTGAATTTGACTATGACATCTCCTTGTGATGGGTGGCTTTTGTTGAATTTTGGGGGAGTTTTCTGTGCCTCTTGGATTTTGATGTCTGTTTCCTTCTCCAGGTTATGGAAGTTTTCAGCTATAATTTGCTCAAATAAACCATATTCTCCCTTTTCTTTCTCTTCTCCTGGGACTCCTATGATACGAATGTTATTATGCTTTAAGGAATTACTGAGTTCCCTAATTCTACGTTTGTGATCCAATACCCTTATTTCCTTCTTTATTCATCATTGTTTTCCATAATTTTATCTTCCACATGACTGATTCATTCCTCTGCTTTCTTCATCCTCATTGTCATTGTAACCATTCGGTCTTGCATCTTGGTTATAGCATTTTTTATTTTAGTGTAACTAGTTTTAGTTATTTTACCTCTGGAGTAAGGGATTTTCTAGTGTCTTCTCTGCTTCTCTGAAGCCAAGCTATTATCCTTATGATTATTGTTTTAAATTTTTGTTTACACACCTTACTTGTATCTGTATTGATTAAATTCTTTGCTGTGACTTCTTCCTGTTCTTTCTTTTGTGGTGAATTCCTTCATCTTTTCATTTTGTCTGGATCACTCTTCTTTTTGTGAGTAATTGTTAGGAAAGTTGTTATATTCCTGATCCTGAGAGTAATTACTGTATTAAGAGGTAAGGAAGCTAGATCTTAAGTGTGTTGTGGTCTGCTTAATAAAAGAAGCTAGACTGAAAAAAAAGGAAGCTAGATAATAGGTGTGTTTTGGTCTGCTTGTTAAAAGAATCTAGATCCCCCCCCCCCCAAAAAAAAAGGAACCTAGGTCATATTTCCCCTACAGGTGAAGCTTTTCAACACTATGATCAGTAGACTTGGTGCATGAAAGGGGTTTTTGCTGGTCTTCTGGGTAAGGAGCCTGCTGCCCTGATTCTCAGGCAAGCTTGCCCCAGTGGAGTGCATCTGAAAGGGACAGGAAGGCGGGGCTTGTGTAAGTGGCTCTGGAATCACTGGGTAGTGCTGTTGTTCACTGAAGTTGGTCAGTGTTGGTGGGCGGGGGAGTTAAATGGTGTCACTCTACTCTTTTGTGTCATGAGCAGGAGCTTGCACCCTCCACTCTTCAGGAAGCCCTTACAGAAGAGCAAACAATCACTTCTCTTGTGTCTCTGGCTTCTGTCAGATCCCTGCCTTCACCCTGCTTGCATCCAGGCTGTCCACTTGCCAGGCAGCACAGTACTCCTCTGTTTTACCTCAGGCATAGGGCTGGGTTTCAAAAATCCAAACCCTAAATTTTAGGGACCTCTGGCACATGTAGACCCGTGCTGATCCTCTGGGATAAGGTCTTACTGTACTTTTGCTGTTTGTTGGTTTGTCCCAGAAAATCAGTTTCACATCCATGCAGCAGTTTGGAGTTTGTGGTAAAGTTCAGCAAGAATCCAGCACTAAGGTTTGTTTCCCTCAGCTGGCATCTTTTTTCTGATGCTAGTGAACAGGGATGCACGTTGGTGCCACCAGTTCTTTTTGTCCCCAAAGAGGCTGTGCCACCACTCCCAAATGCACTCCAAGAAAGGGAACTGCTTCTCCCCGTGGGACCCAGGGTATCCTCAGACCACACTGCTCACACCTGGGTCTCCACCCTCCTTCCCCACCAGAGCACCACTAAGCACACCAGGCACAAGCTTGGTGATGGTTGGGACTTCTAAAACTTCAGACTTTGTGCTCTGTTACTTATAAAAACTTGCAATATTCAGCCCCTCTCCTTTCCCAATCAATGGTTTTGGGGAATGGCTTTTCTTGTTTAATCCCCTGTGTGTGCTTTCTCTCTCTCTCTCTCTCTCTCTCCTCTCCATGATCAAGGCTCCCTCCCCTTCTCAGCATCCATAGCCCTTCTCTCCCCAAAATCAACTTTATGCAGCTCCTACCTTCTACAATGTGGCCATTTTTTCTACTGCTAGTTGTGCAGTTTTGTTCTTTCAGTCCTCAGATCAGTTTCTTGGCTGTTCAAATTGATTTGATATTTATCTAGCTATGTTAGAGGGACAGGCAAGCTTAGGATCCCCTATCCCTCTACCATCTTAACTCCTCCCCATGATTTTCTTGGATATGACACTAGTCCTCCCTGACTCAGTTTCTTCTGTTTTCCTCCTTGCCATGCCTCCAGCCAGCATCCACTTCCCTTTTCTTTCCAACCTTGATCAGACTTCCAGTTACTTCCTTGATTTGGACTCTAGTTCATTCCAAGACCCCTCACTCCCAGAAAACCATAACCCAGCTCTTTGGTTTCTGAAGAATCACCATCTGCAACCATCTGCCAAGGGCAACTGATCTGCTCTGCATGCATTTTTATCATGTCCCATCAGTTTAAAAAATTGAACACATCCCATTTACATACATTTTAAATTTCTACATGAGTGCTACTGTTAATCACATATTAAATATTAATTAAACCTAAGATATTTATCTTATGTTTCCATCTAAAAATATATGTGAATACAAAAGTTCTAATAGTTTCTTCCTGCATTCCAAGGCATGGTTTGGGGGGCTGCTCAGTGTCACAGCCCACACTGGAATCCCCTGGGCAGAACACAGTGAGTGCCTTCAAGACCCAATGATTCTCAGTGCTCAAATGCAGAATTAGCAATTATTGCTCGTGAATATTCATTGAACGTGAATGCATGGAAGGTAGTAGGTCATGGCCTATATTCAAAGGAAGCAAAAAATTAATCTTATATCCTAGTTTTTACTTTGAGACTGTGTATTTCCTGTCTTGTTACAATGAGGACTTAAGGCAGCAGAGCAAACTAGTTAGAAAGAGTATCAGTACATAAAGAACTACCTACAAGACCACATGAGTGGTTCAGATGTCAGTTCAACCGTTACGAGCTACATGGCTTAGTGAGCTGTTTTGGGCTGGGTCGTGTGCCCCTCAAATTCCTATGTTGAAGCCTTAACCCTTCACTTCAGAATGTGGGTCTTCAAAAAAGGTGACTAAGTTCAAATGAAGTTATTGGGGTGGGCCCTAGTCCAATATGACTGATGTCCTTTAAGAAGATGAGATTAGGATGCAGACATGCACAGAGGGAAGACCACGTAGAGATATAGGGAGAAGGAAGCCATTTGCAAGCTGAGGAGACAGGCCTCAGGAGAAACCAGCCCTGCCAACACCTTGAACTTGAACTTGTGGCTTTCAGAAGTGTGCTGAAATGAATTTCCATTGTTCAAGCTCTTCAGTCTATGGTACTTTGCTATGGAAGGCTGATCAGACTCAAACCTACTCAAATTAATTTAGGCATAAAAAGGATTTTCATAACTCTTGTGACTGGGACTCTCAGGGCTGGGTCTGGAGGTAGTAACATTTTGGGGGTGCAAGGTGTTGTCAGACCCTCTCTTGCCTTCTCTCCACCTGGGTTCCCTCTGGGTCTGGCTACTTCCTTACCTGCTGTGGTTGCATTTTTCCAGGCTGCCATGCATACCACAGGAGTATTTTCCTAACTTCCATGTAGCTGTGCTGCAAAGGATCTGATGGGTGTTCCTGGGGAGCAGAGACACATGCAGACCAACTAGTATGTGCATCTGTGTGCTGTGAATGCCTATCTCTGTGTGCTGAGGCTGGAAGGGTGGGGTGGTGCAGAGGGAGGGATGCAGCAGACAAAACCAACATAAGTCTGCTACAGCCATATAGTTGGACGATAGAATCTATATTATATTCTATGTTATTTGGTAATTAAATAATTACCTTATTTAGTAATTAGGAGTATTACATATCACAGGGCAATTATTCAACAAATATTCAACAAATTATTGAACAAATCCAATTATTCAACAAATGGCTTAGTATTTCAGATGGTTTTTAGTGCTTTGGCAAGATTTTATTTTTAATTTATATTTTTGTTTATTTATTTATTTTGAGAGAGTGTGCAGGGGAGGGGCAGAGAGAGAGAGGGAGAGAACCCCAAGCCGACTCCACTCCTGACACGGGGCTCATTCTCACAAAAGGTGAGATCATGACCCAATCCATCAAGATGGACGCTTAACTGGCTGAGTGTACAGGTGCCGCCCCGCCCCCTTTTTGTTTTTTTATTCATGCTTTGGCAAGATTTAATAAGTGCTACCCACAAGAAAGTGTTCCATAGTTAAATATGTTTGGAAAATGTTCATTAACCTCCTTCCTGAAAATTCAAAATGAATATTCCTTAATTAAAGGCCCTGAGAATTCCAGTTAAAAAAAAAATCTCTTTAACACAGTTTAACCCTGTGTTTACCAAGTACCCTGCCCTCCACCACCTCCTTTTAGAAAGCAACAACCTGTATGGTGAAGCTAGTGTTCCTAGAAGCTATCTGTAAGTGTGGGTCTCAGACTTCAAGGGGACACAAGCATGCACACACTTGCTGATCGCCACAGTCATGGGCAGCAAGGGGGTCCCCGTTTTAGAGCTCTAGAAACCGAGGCTGATGGATGAAGCCATGTGTCTAAGGTTTCCCAGCAGGTGAGGCTCAGGGTAAAGTTTAACTCTGTGTCTGGAGCCCAGCCTTATTTTCTTTCCAGTAAGTCCTATAGGAACCATGATTTCCATTAGGCTTTCTTCCTTACCCAAATTGCATGTGGTATGGGGAGAAGGTGCTGGGGATGTCACTCCAGTGAGAGGTGGGAATATGTCTGCATGCCATAGACAAGGATATCCACAAATGAGGGCAGGTGCAGGAGCAGCTCCAGATCTGCTTCCTGGGGTCACTTAGAGATTCTTGTGTGCTTTCCAGATGATGAGTGATTTCTTCCCTCTTTGAATCTAGGCACATCACTCGGAAGCTCCCAGGTTTCTGGAAACTTTATCAAGATTGTATAAATTTACATACAGATAAATATATTCTTATATATAAGTATCTGTATTTGTAAATATAGAAATACCCAGATTTATAAATATTCCATGGGGGAGCCTAGGGAGGAGCAGGTCCTTCAGAGCCTTTCCAGTATGGCATGATTCTGGAGCTCCCTGACAGCCTATCAAAGCCACACAGACTTCAGACCCCACCTTTGGGGGCCCACCTGCTCTGTATAGATGGCACTGCCTTTCCTGTCAGGTACCCAGTCTGCCAACATGGATAATTACTGTGATTTGTGACCTGGGGTAGGGGCAAGTCTTGTGTCTTGATGAATCCTTTAAGGAAAATGGAGTTTCCCATTGGAAGGGGCTCTTGGTCAGTAAGATGTTGGGTGTTGTTAGAACATTAGTATTCCCAAAATGTCTTTCTTTTGTGAGGGGCATACCTGTCTCCAGGTTCTTGTCAGTTAGGTGGGACTGGAAGCACTAGTATGCATAATGTGGAGAAGAGGTTTATTTCAACCCTTTTTATTATTGTTTCTCTTCTTATAATTGGCTAGTCACTGTGGCCATTCCAGATCTAGGACTCCCTAAGGTGGGGCCCATTCCTCACTCCCATGGGAGCATCCTCAGAGTACAACCCCATTTTGGATCACCCTGTTATTTGGTGGTTGATTGTGGCTCCCAGGGTCCATCTGGAATTCCTGCCAGAAACTTGAGAAGATGATTCTCCTGTTACTGTATGTTGACCATTCTCTGGGGTGAATTTTCTGGATTATTGTATTAACATTTTTGTTGTGAGCCCACAGCTGGGGAGGGATAGAGGCTCCTCATTGTGTCCACAACCCTGGCTCAAACCTGGAGCTGAGTGTGAGGCCTCCTGAGAACATGGCCAGAGGCAGCAGCAGGACAAAACTCTGTGTGGACAGGTGCTGGCAGGCATCTTGGGAACAGCTGTTGGGAGGTGGGGAGAACCTGCAGTCTCATAGCCAACCCCCTCCAGACCCCCCCGCCCCCAAGCAATCCCAAGGCTCTGTCCCAGAAGAAAGGGCTTGGTTGGCCTTACAAGGTCTCTGTCAGGCTGCTGTGTGAGGGGTCAGGTGGGAGAGCTCAGAGCCCAAGCACCAACTCCAAAGGGGAATGAGTGTCCTCTCTCCTGGACCAGGGGAAGTGGGATTCAGACTCTGGACCAGGTGTGGATGGGTGCTTTGTCAATTCCCCAGGATAATCCCCTGGTACAGTAATTCACTAGGAGGGCCCCAGGACTAAGCACAGTTCATACCCACAGCAGGGATTTACTACAGTGAAGGGTATAAAATCAGCAAAGGGACAAGGTTAATGGGGAGAAGTCTTGGGAAACCAGGTTCAGGCTTCAGAGTCCTCTCCTGGGGCAATCACATGGGATGTACCTAATTCCTGCAGGAACAAAGTAAAATGTCTACTAGGAAAGCTCATGTGCTCAGTGCTTTTCTTGGGAGTTGGACATGTAGCACCCTCTGCCTAGCATGCACCCAAACTACAGGCTCCCAGGAGGACAGCATGGATTCAGCATGAACGACACAGAAGGTGCAGCACAGTGAGCTGCTCCTCTCAGTTCTAGGAATGGTGGTAACCCTCACCAAATCCAAGTTCCCAGATGCCAGCCAAGGGTCAATTTGCAAGCAATTTTTCCAAGCAATTCAGCCTCAGGCTTGCTCTGCTCTTTCCTGCATAGGTGCATATGCTCCTTAGACCAGACCAGGGTGGCCTTGGGACCTGTGAGTGTGTTCATGATGGCTGGGTAGAAATGCTCACTGATGGCCAGAGAGCCAGTGTGCTTCAAGCTGGAACCATCTTCTGTCATCTTCTCTCCTGCCAGGTGATTCCACTGAGCCCCTGCATGGTTTCAGCCCTCAGTGCAGGGCCCATAACCCAAACAGCACTTGTCTCCACTTGCCCTATGTCTGTGTATCTTATATCTGGTCAGAACTCCCCAGGATGCAGCCACCACCCATGTACAATGTTAAACTGAATGAGGGAGAGACCCCAGGCCTCTGATTCACCCTTTAGTGACTAATCGAATGTGCTGGGGGACATCGTAAATGTCAGGTGTTTCTTTTTAGAGGCACTGCCTGGCCGGGGCATAGGGTGTCCTTGTGTGATGAGCACTTCTGTTTTCAAGTCTGACTTAAGCTCTGCCCTGCAAGATGATGCAGCCACAAACCTGAAGCCACCTTCTGATGTGGGGTGACTGGAGCATTTTACCCACCTGCTTTGATAAGATGGCCTCACGGCTGTTGATTCCCTATTCCCTCTCCTTGTGGCCTTTACTGTTCTCTTACAGCGAAGGCTCCTCCTAGAATGCTGCCTGATGGTGCTAACCATGGTCACATCTGGCTCCTGACTGCCTCTGGGGTGAGGTCCCTGGTGAAGAAACATGGCTGTAAGCCAGAGGCCCTCAATCTTGGCCTCGCATCTGAATCAGGATTTCACAGAAGATTGAATACTTTCTTCCATTTTAAACCCACACATTTGTAATAAAGGCTTTCAGATATTTCAGGATCCTGCCCAGACCGTCCTGCTTCCATGCACCCCTCTGGCCTTTGGAGGGCTCCCCCCAACCCGACACACACAGGCTAAGTGGAGGTGGTGGCCGTGTGGGCAGCCCTGGCCCTTCTGCAGTCTGTGGGTGGATGTTCCTGATGGTCTGCTCAGTGCCTCCCAGGCCCTCTCTTCTCACTGCTTTCAGAAATGATTTCTCACTTCCCACCCATCACATGCCACCCCAGTTCACAAAGTCCTTTAGTTTCAGATCTGAGGGAAAGATCTAAGCATCTGGAGTCACTGGATGGTTGAAGCTGTGAGGTGATCACGTGAGAAACCTGTGGTCGTGAGCAACTCCTTCGCTTGCTAAAGGAGTGGCTGCCATCAAAGCTGGCCACTTCAGATGATGTTAGCTTTCAAAAATGACCCCTGGTATCTGCTGATGCAAAAGCAGATTACGTTTCAGCAGGGTGGATGCAGCAGCCACCTGTCTCTGTCTCCAAACAACCATCCCCACGTGCCCCAGTCACAGCCTCTCACACCTCAGGACCATGGCCTATGGCATGCCCTTTCATTTCAAAGAGAGAATGGGCCCCAGCCTTGTGGCTTTTGGGCTTCTTCCTGGATCTGGAGGCAACAACAAATCACACAGGACAGCTATTAATGGACAAGGGTGTGGTTACAGGCTTGTCAACTAAGTGAAAGCCAGCTCAGTACATTGAGGTCATTAGTTCTGTCAGTGATCTGCTTCTGTCCCAGGTCTGCTTCTGGTTCAGGAGCCAGCTCTCAGACTTTTAGTCTCTTTGCTTTCCTAGAGTTGAGCAGAGTTGGAAGGGCTGACTCACACTGGCAAAAATCACAAGAGATGGACATATAAATTGGAGGGCCAGTGTACTAATTTTCCAGGTGAATTGAGAAATTCTCAGTGGACCAAACTTCTGTGTAAGCTTCTGTCAGTCAACACTTTCTCCTCCTGTAAGCAAGTGATGTAGGAAGCCAAACTATGAGTTGAAGCCTTTTTGATGAGCATAAAATCAGCACAGGGAATGATTATATGTTTTGAATGTTCAGTAACAATCAGCCTTTGTCAGTCATCCTGATGCATCCATCTCCACAACAAAGTTAGCTCATCAAGAAGTAGAACCATAATCCTTGAAGTTAATTGCTTAAGATCTCTATTCCAGGGACAATGTTGAAAGGGTAGAACCTCTCTAATACTCCATTTTCTGTGTTGCATGGCTGTCTGAGTCCCTCCTAGCTACACATGTGGCAAACAGCTACCATCCATTTACCCCATCTTCCTTTTAATAATAGAAGCCATTGACTTTTTGTCCAGTGTGTAATCACCCATTTAGAGACTACATTTCCCAGCCCCTCTTGCACGTTATCAAGTGGTCATGTGACCTACTTCCAGACAATAGGATGTGAACAGGTATACAAAGTGTCAGTCATTGGCACTTAAATTGCAATTGCATGTACCATGGTTTTCCTCCCTTCCCATGAGCTCAAATGTAGCTGAAATGGCATGGGGCAGCTTTGTCATGCCATATCATGAAGACAATACTGAGAAGCAATGTTTGTGCTGTAGATACTCTAACAGGCATGCACATTCACTACACCCAGGTGTGTATGCCACATCCTGACCACCAACCTGTGGACCTCCATCCCCCATAAGAAGCCCATGCTCCATTTTCATGATGTTTTCTAAAAACCTCCTCTCTTCTTTTGATGCAAGAACATCTTTCACTGTTTATCTGGGCCAATTTTATACTTGTTCTCTCATTTTCCCCCCAAATACATTTGCTTAGTGGTTGGGGTTGGGGAGGGACATGACATGCAGGGAACATTCTGGTTGGAACAGCCTCTGGCCCTGACCTGGCCTCCTTTTTCAGAAGAGACCCTGGAGAGCTGGGCAAACCCTGGGGTGAATGTGTTCCAAGAGAGGCTTTCCCATGACAGAGCCTGGGGGCTGCTGGTGTCTGTTGTGGGCATCTGTTAGTGCCCAGGGCCTGGGCGACCAGTGCCCTAACCATCTGCTCCTGGCTAGGCTTCCCACTCATCCCAGGGAGGGGGTGTCCCCTGCCTTGGCCCCTTGCCCTGAGGAACTACAGGGAAGAAAGATTTTTGATCTTTACTTTTCACACACATGAGAGTTTCTGTTTGTTAGAATCCTAGTTGGCCACCAAACCAGTCACTCACAAAAGTGAGGGGCCTCCTGTCCCCTGGTTCTGAGATGAGCTGGGAGTTGGTTTCCCATCCTGGACTCTGAGTAATTTAGGCCAACAGCCCAGGGGTGGGAGACAGAAAGGTCTGTCCTCTATGGCATTGTCTTCAATAAAGACTGTGTAATTAATTTTCTTCAGATTTCTAAGGGCCAAGCTCATTGCAAATCTCTCTTGGGCTTTCCACTTCAAAGCCTGATTCTACCCCCTCCTTCTTTCCCTTTATTTTTTCCCTATTCCTTTACACCAGGTCAAGTGCAGGCTTTGAAAAAAGAAGGAAAGCAGGCTATGCTTCCTAGTCTCATAAATATGAGGTAAAACTAGGCCACTCACTTTTCAAATTCCTTTATGTGAGTCAAAAGTGTCCCTGAAAACTGGCAGGATAACAACAAAAGAAAGTGGTGGTTTAACTTTTTTTTTTTTTTAACTTTCTAGCAGGCAGGTGGAGTTGGAATGAATGGCAAGCCACACTTGACCTCTGTCTGGTGTTAGGCCAGGACATGGCAGGGGAGCCCTAATTCTCAAGAACTGCAATCTTCCCACAGCTCTGTGGGGCTGGCATCCTCACCCCCATACTCAGAGGTGGTTAAGTTGCTAGCTTCAAGTTTCACTAGAGAGACTCAGGTCAGCCTGGCCCACACCCACTGAGTGCTAAGGGGCAGCTTCAGACCTGCCAACAGGTTCCATTTCATGGTGCCTCCCTTGCTGTGGAAGAGGAGGGAATGAGCACCTGAGCTTGGGGACATGGTAGGACATCTGGCTTTCCAGAGAACAGGCTTTTGTGGTTTAGGGCTCTGGTGGCATTCCACCTGAGACGCAGTGCTCCACTGGTCACCCCCTAGGAGCCTCCACTGCTGGAGGCTGGGAGAGCCCTGTGAGCTCACAGTCCTGCCCCTGGTCTTCTTCTAGCCCCTGCTGTGGGGCCCACCTAGTGTGGGGCTGGTACACCCAGCAGAGGTGTGATTATACTCCTTGCTCTCTGGCATTGGGAAAAATTGCATTTTTACCTGCAAAATAATTTTACTTTATATCATATACAATAAACTCAAAATGGATCAGTTACCTTTAACGTAAAAGCTAAAATGTTAAAACTATTGTATAAGCAATCCACTGTCTCCTGTGTCTGGTTCTTGGGAGGCTCTGTGGCCCCTGAAGGGACACCTCCCCTTACCCCTCCACTCCCTGGTGTAACCCATGTCAGTCTCTTCTGAGTTCTGGCTCTTCTAGAAAGGCTGGCTCAGAAACAGGGGTGTGAAGGAGGCCAAAGACAGGTGAAGGAGGTTCTCTGACACATTAAAATGGAGTTGAGCTTGCAGATGAATTTAATTTCAATCCATCAAAGCCGGGGGGGGGGTGGTTCACTGCTCAGACTTTGTTGTTACAAAGGTGGCCATGCAACAGGGAGGAGAGTGGTCCTGTCTCTTTATCTGAAGCACTGCAGAAAGTTTCTGGGAACACAAACAAATGTGGATGAAAACTGGATGCCTGTGTGTCTGAGCCAGCAGAGCGTTTAATCAGAGTTTGCCTCCAGGGATAGAAAGGGTGAGAAGGAAGTAGGATCCATCCCAGACTGCTTGCAATCACACCAGTGCAAGGAGAGATGGACTGCTGTGCCGTAAGATTCAGGGCTACACTGGTGTCCCCATGATGCTTCATATAGACACGTGCTCACTTCCACCTTCCCTCTCTTTGGTTAATTTTATACCGTAGGCATTGATTGGCTGATAAGTTTATAGAAAGGTGTTGATTTCACCTGGAGCAGTGGTGGTTTTGTGGACACCAGGTTTTGGGGGAATGTTCATTTCATCGTACAGTCTGACCTGGCTTAGGAGCCGTGTTCATGACCATTTTTAGGGGTGAAGGGAAGAGAAGGCATGCTGTGAGGCATAGGGAGAGAGCAGGAAATAGAGAAATTGGTTGGGGATGTTTGAGGGAGGTGCCTCTGTGAGTTTGGAGACCTGGGTGCATTGCAACTCACTTTCACTTGTTTGTTTGGAAAGTGTGTAGCCACGGGTCAAGACATCAGAATGTGTTTGCAAGTAACAAGACTCAGAGGCTGTATGGTGGCCATGTCCCCCAAAGTCTTGGAACACTTTAATTATCTGTGAAATGAGGATAAATAATCTCAACTTCACAGAGATTTATTTTTGAGGCAAAATAAGAGAATAAGTATGCATAGTGCTTTGAAGAGGATAAAGTTACTGTGCCAAATCTGCTTTAATATTTGTTCCCCTTGAAACAGTTGGATAGCAAGTCAGGCAGAGGCCTGTCCCAGAGCCAGGCACAGGCATACACACAGTTTGGGGGTCCCCATCTCTAATCCAGATGCAGGACTCCAGACATCAGCCCAGGGTTCTTTAACTGCTACCCAGCTTCCCTTTATTGCTGGATTGTCCTGCATAGCGTCCTTGGGCCACTTAAATTTATTACAGTGGAAATTATCTGCAGTTATGGTACAGGACAGTGACCTTGGATGCTAAATGTCAGCGTTTGACACAAATGGCAGGGGCGCCTTTTTCTGCACGGGCTCAGGGGCTGGGGAAGTCCTCAGAGCCTCTTTCCACTCACTCCTCCATGGAGTTTGACTTTGTAGGACCAGGAGGCTGCAAAGTGGCCCTGGGACAGCCCCTCCACATCAGTTCTTTCCTGTGCTCATTCATTCATTCATTCATTCAATTGAAGAGGTTCTACTGAGGCTCAGAAGTCAGTGGCAGCGTGGGGGCAAACAGCAGAGGTGAGAGAGAAAGAAATAAGGATGGAAAGAACCGTTGTGTCCCATACATAGAGTATTCAGAAAGTGCATGCTAGATCACTGAGCTACTGATGGAATCACTTGTAAATAACTAAGCAGAGCTGTGGGATGTGGATGGACAGATGGACTTGTATGCCCCCTCCCACTGTGGTGACTCTTCCCTCTTGCCCTGTAGGGGCAGCACTGTTCAGAGAGGAATATGGCAGCTAGCTATGCAGGGGAGCTACTAGCCACCCTCCTGTCTCCCCTCTGCTCCTTTTTCAGGCAGCTCTTGCTGCTTGCCATCCTCACACTGATCTGCCTGAGCACTAAGGAAGCAGTGGGAACTTGCCCCAGGATGTGTCATGTGACCTGTTCTCAGGGTGGGAGCATCAGGGCCACAGGAGCATGTGGGTGGGCTCCTGTTGATCTGTTTAATTGTCCTGCCCCCAAGTGATGTGTGATCCTCTGGAGAGGTTTGGACGTAGCTTTAGGTAGGAGCAAAGGCAAGACTTTCACTGGAGTCTGTAGTGGGGAGAAATGGGCCAGGATGGAGAGAACCACTGCATGCTCCCCCCAGCCCCTCAAAGTCCAAGGAGGTTCCTTCACTCCAGGAAGAAGCAATAGACACAGTAGGGAAGCATCAGGCACTGGGGAAAGTTCTATTTTGATGGATAAACAGTTCCAATAAAAGGGGCAGAGGAGTTTAGCACTTGGGTTTTGATGGAGAACAATTGAAAATCTCTTTTTTTTTCCTTTCTTGTATTTAGATCCAGTGTTTATTTGACATTCTCCTAGATTTTCTTTGTAAAAATCTAGTAACACAGGTGTATGAAATAAATAGGAATTTACAATACTTACTACACAAAAATCTAGTATACGATATACATCATACTGTAACTTGTTTTCAACTTATAATGAAATATATTGAAGAATGATTAATGCTATGGTAAAGAGGGTTTTTAATTTGTTACTTTATATTCATGGGATGCCCTATATTTTTTTATTTATTTATTAAAAAAATTTTTTTAATGTTTATTCTTGAGAGAGAGAGACAGAGCATGAGTGGGGGAGGGTTAGAGAGAGAGAGAGGGAAACACAGATTCTGAAGCAGGCTCCAGGCTCTGAGCTGTCAGCACAGAGCCCGATGCGGGGCTCGAACTCATGAGCCGCAAGATCATAACCTGAGCCGAAGTCGGATGCTTAACCGACTGAGCCACCCAGGCACCCCATGGATGCCCTATAGGCAAATAGGAAATTTTACAAATTTTCCCTAGTATTGGACACTAATTACTGCCCTCATACATTGTGATATATTTCCCTAATCTGAAATTAGATGAATGTCTCTTTATTTTTATCTTTTTAATATAATTTATTTTCAAATTGGTTTTGATATAACACCCACTGCTCATTCCAACAGGTGCCCTCCTCAATGCCCATCACCCATTTTCCCCTCTCCCCCACTCCCCATCTACCCTTAGTTTGTCCTCCGTCCTTAAGAGTCTCTTATTATTTGCTTCCCTCCCTCTCTGTAACTGTTTTTCCCCCTTCCCCTCCCCCATGGTCTTCTGTTACGTTTCTCAAGGTCCACAGATGAGTGAAAACATATGGTATCTGTATTTCGCTGCCTGACTTATTTCACTTAGGATAATGCCCTCCAGTTGCATCCATGTTGCTGCAAAAGGCCACATTTCATCTTTCTCATTGCCAAGTAATATTCCATTGTATATATAAATCACATCTTCTTTATCCATTCATCATTTAATGGACATTTAGGCTCTTTCCATAATTTGGTTATTGTTGAAAGTGCTGCTATAAACATTGGGGTACAAGTGCCCCTATGCATCAGCATTCCTATATTCTTTGGATAGATTCCCAGTAGTGCTATTGCTGGGTCACAAGGTAGTTCTATTTTTAAATTTTGAGGAACCTCCACACTATTTTCCACAGTGGCTGCACCACTTTGCTATCCCACCAGGAGTGCAAGAGGATTCCCATTTCTCCTCATCTTTGCCAGCATCTATAGTCTCCTGATCTGTTCATTTTAGCCTCTCTGACTGGTGTGAGGTGGTATCTGAGTGCGGTTTTGATTTGGATTTCCCTGATGAGGAGCGATGTTGAGCATCTTTTCATGTATCTGGTGGCCATTTGGATGTCTTCTTTGGAAAAGTGTCTATTCATGTTTTCAGCCCATTTCTTCACTGGATTATTTGTTTTTGGGGTGGGGAGTTTGGTGTGTTCTTTATAGATTTTAGATATTAGCCCTTTATCCGATATGTCACTTGCAAATGTCTTTTCCCATTCTGTCGGTTGCCTCTTAGTTTTGTTGATTGTTTCCTTTGTAGTGTAGATTTTTATCTTGATAAGGTCCCAACAGTTCATTTTTGCTTTTACTTCCCTTGCCTTTGGAGATGTGTCAAGTAAGAAATTGCTGTGGCTGAGGTCAAAGAGGTTTTTTTTTTTTTTTTCCTGCTTTTTCCTCTAGGGTTTTGATGGTTTCCAGTCTCACATACAGGTCTTTTATCCATTTTGAGTTTATTTTTGTGAGTGGTGTAAGAAAGTGGTCTAGTTTCATTCTTCTGCATGTTGCTGTCCAGTTCTCCCAGCACCATTTGTTAAAGAGACTGTCTTTTTTTCCATTGGATGCTCTTTCCTGCTTTGTCAAAGATTAGTTGGCCATACTTTTGTGGGTCCAATTCTGGGTTCTCTATTCTATTCCATTGGTCTATGTGTCTGTGTTTGTGCCAACACCATGCTGTCTTGATGATTACAGCTTTGTAGTAGAGGCTAAAGTCTGGGATTGTGATGCCTCCCACTTTGGTCTTCTTCTTCAATATTACTTTAGCTATTTGGGGTGTTTTGTGGTTCCATACAAATTTTAGGATTGCTTGTTCTAGCTTCGAGAAGAATACTGGAGCAATTTTGATTGGGATTGCATTGAATGTGTAGATAGCTGTGCGTAGTATTGACATTTTGACAATATTTATTCTTCCAATCCATAAGCATGGAATGTTTTTCCATTTTTTTATATCTTCTTCAATTTCTTTCATAAGCTTTCTATAGTTTTCAGCATACAGATCTTTTACATCTTTGGTTAGGTTTATTCCTAGGTATTTTATGCTTCTTGTTGCAATTGTGAATGGGATCAGTTTCTTTCTCTTTCTGTTGCTTCATTATTGGTGTATAAAAATACAACCGGAGGAAGACCTGGGAAGATGGCGGGTAGGAGGATGCTGGGCTCACCTCATCCTGCTGATCGCTTAAATTCCACCCACATCTGCCTAAATAACCCAGAAAACTACAAGAAGACTAGCAGAAAGGACTCTCCGGAGCCAAGCATAGACAAGAGGCCCACGGAAGAGGGTAGGAAGGACTGAGAGGCGGTGCATGCTACACGGACTGGCAGGAGAGAACTGAAGCTATAGAGAGGCAGCCTGCCCAGCAAGGCAGAGCCCCTGAAGTCTGGCTTGCAAAAGTCTGTATGCTGAAAACTATAGGACTCTGTGAGTTCTGACAGCCAGCGGGACTTAATATCTGGAATGTTAAAAGTCAACAGCTCTGCTCTCCATGAGTGGGGAGGGCAAGAGGACACCAGGAGGGAGAGTTGTTGAGCCCTGGAAGACAGACCTCAGCTCAGCAGGGGAGTAAGGGCGCTGGCAAACGCCATCTCCATCTCCCATCCCCCAGCCAAAATTCCAAAGGGAACCAGTTCCTGTCACTGAATTTGCTTGCACCCTGCAAATGCCCAACACTGTGCTTTTGTGGATCCATCCCTCTGACGGGTCTGCCTGCCTCCTGGTGCTGTAGGGCCCCTCCTGCAGAGGACAACCTAGGGCAAAGCAAGTTAATCCTGCCCCTCCTGCCCCTGTGCACCTTGTGGATCCACCCTGGCTAATACGCCCTTGGCCAGAACCCATCAAAGCAGCACCGCAAGCCTGGAAGTGTGCACATAGCCCAGACAGGGGCCACACCACTCCACAGTGAGTCCTGCACCTGGGAGAGGGGAAGATAAGGTACACACCAGTATGACTGTGGCCCCAGAGGTCGGCTGGGGGCAGACATCAGGTCTGACTATGACCCCGCCCATAAACACAAGTTCCTCTGGACAGCACAGGGGAAGTGCCCTGCAGTTTGGAGCCACTGTAGGGACTACCCAATGACGAAACGGAAGAATTCTCCTCAAAAGAAACTCCAGGAAGTAGCAACAGCTAATGAATTGATCAAAAATGATTTAAGCAATATAATGGAACAAGAATTTAGAATAATAATCATAAAATTAAGCATGGGGCTTGAAAAAAGCATAGAAGACAGCAGAGAATTTATTGCTACAGAGACCAAGGGACTAAGAAATAGTCATAAGGAGCTAAAAAATGTTATAAATAAGGTGTAAAATAAAATGGAGGTGGCCATAGCACAGATTGAAGAGGCAGAGGAGATAATAGGCAAATTAGAAGATAAAATTATGGAAAAAGAGGAAGCTGAGAAAAAGAGATAAAAAAATCCAGGATCAAGAGGGAGAATTAGAAAACTAGTGATGCAATCAAATGGAACAATATCCATATCATAGGAATTCCAGAAGTAGGAGAGAGAGAGAAAGGGGCTGAAGGTGTACTTGAACAAATCATAGCTGAGAACTTCCCTGATCTGGGGAAGGAAAAAGGCATTGAAATCCAAGAGGCACAGAGAACTCCATTCAGATGTAACTTGAATGGATCTTCTGCACGGCATATCGTAGGGAAACTGGCAAAATACCAGGATAAAGAGAGAATTCTGAAAACAGCTAGGGATAAGTGAGCCTTAATAGACAATATATGTAGACACATAAGGGTAGGAGCAGACCTATCTACTGAAACTTGGCAGGCCAGAAAGGAATGGCAGCAAATCTTCAATGTGATGAACAGATAAAATATGCAGCCAAGAATCCTTTATCTAGCAACCATGTCATTCAGAATAGAAGGAGAGATAAAGGTTTTCCCAAACAGACAAAAACTGAAGGAATTCATCACCACTAAACCAGCCCTACAAGAAATCCTAAGGGGGATTCGGTGAGTGAAATGTTGCAAAGACCACAAAGTACCAGAAACATCACTACAAGCATGAAACCTACAGACATCACAATGACTCTAAACCCATATCTTTCTATAATAACACTGAATGTAAATGGACTAAATACTCCAAACAAAAGGCATAGGATATCAGAATGGATAAAAAAAAAAAGACCCATCTATTTGTTGTCTACAAGAGACTCATTTTAGACTTGAGGACACCTTCAGATTGAAAGTGAGGGGATGGAGGAATATCTATCATGCTACTGGAAGTCAAAATAAAGCTGGAGTAGCCATGCTTATATCAGACAAACTATAGACTTTAAATTAAAGGCTGTAACAAGAGATGAAGAAGAGTATTATATAATAATTACAGGGTCTATCCATCAGGAAGAGCTAAAAATTAAAAATGTCTATGCACTGAATATAGGAGCCCCCAAATATATTAAACAATTAATCACAAACATAAGCAACCTTATTGATAAGAATGTGGTAATTGCAGGTGACTCTAATACCCCACTTACAACAATGGATAGATTATCTAGACACAGGATCAATAAAGGAACAAGGGCCCTGAATAAAACATTGGGTCAGATGGACTTGACAGACATATGTAGAACTCTGCATCCCAAAGCAACAGAATATACTTTCTTCTCGAGTGCACATGGAACATTCTCCAAGATAGATCACATACTGGGTCACAAAACAGCCCTGCATAAGTATACAAGAATTGAGATCATACCATGCATACTTTCAGACCACAATGCTATAAAGCTTGAAATCAACCACAGGAAAAAGTCTGGAAAACCTCCAAAAAGCATGGAGGTTAAAGAACATCCTACTGGGGATCCTGGGAAGATAGCGGCATAGGTGGATGCTGGGCTACCCGCGCGTCCTGCTGATCACTTAGATTCTGCTTACACCTGCCTAAATAACCCAGAAAACCACCAGAAGACTAGCAGAATGGAGTCTCTGGAGCCAAGTGCAGACGAGAGGCCCACGGGAGAGGCGGTGGGCGCTACACGGACTGGTGGGAGGGAGCCGGGGCAGAGGGGCGGCCTGCCGGCCAAGCAGAGCCCCCGAGTCTGGCTTGCAAATGCGGAGGGGCTGGATGGAGTGTGTTCTGACAGCAAGCGGGACTTGACATCTGGAAGGTTATAAGCTAACAGCTCTGCTAGGAGAACGGGAGGGCTGGAGGACAATGGGAGGGAGAGTTGTTGAGCCCCGGACGACAGAGCTCAGCTTGGCGGGGAACAAAGGCACTTGCCAGCACCATCTCCCTCACCCATCCCCCAGCCAAAATCCCAAAGGGAACCAGTTCCTGCCAGGGAACTTGCTTGCATGCACAAACACCCAACACTGTGCTTCTGCGGATCCATCCCTCTGGCAGGTCTGACTCCCTCCCGGTGCTGCAGGGCCCCTCCTGAAGTGGATCTCTGAAGGAAAAGCAAGCTGAGCCTGCATCTCCTGCCCCTGTGCACATTGCCAATCCACCCCAGCTAATATGCCAGATCCCCAGCACCAGAAGCCTGGCAGTGTGCAAGTAGCCCAGACGGGCCTCAACACCCCACAGTGAATCCCGCCCCTAAGAGAGGGGAAGAGAAGGCACACACCAGTCTGACTGTGGCCCCAGCGGTGGGCTGGGGGCAGACATCAGGTCTGACTGCGGCCACACCCACCATCGCAAGTTATTCAGGACAGCACAGGGGAAATGTCCCCCCAGTCCTGCACCACTCCAGGGACTATCCAAAATGAAGAAACGGAAGAATTCCCCTCAGAAAAATGTCCAGGAAATAACAACAGCTAACGAACTGATCAAAAATGATTTAAACAATATAACAGAAAGTGAATTTAGAATAATAGTCATAAAATTAATCGCTGGGCTTGAAAACAGTATAAAGGACAGCAGAGAATCTCTTCCTATAGAGATCAAGGGACTAAGGAACAGCCAGGAGGAGCTAAAAAATGCTATCAATGAGCTGCAAAATAAAATGGAGACAACTACGGCTCAGATTGAAGAGGCAGAGGAGAGAATAGGTGAACTAGAAGATAAAATTATGGAAAAGGAATAAGCTGAGAAAAAGAGAGATAAAAAAATGCAGGAGTATGAGGGGAAAATTAGAGAACTAAGTGATACACTGAAGAGAAATAATATATGCATAATTGGTATTCCAGAGGAGGAAGAGAGAGGGAAAGGTGCTGAAGGTGGACTTGAAGAAATAATAGCTGAGAACTTCCCTGATCTGGGGAAGGAAAAAGACATTGAAATCCAAGAGGCACAGAGAACTCCCTTCAGACATAACTTGAATCGATCTTCTGCACGACATATCATAGTGAAACTGGCAAAATACAAGGATAAAGGGACATTGTGAAAGCAGCTAGAGATAAACGTGCTCTAACATATAAAGGGAGACCTATAAGACTCGTGACTGACCTCTCTTCTGAAACTTGGCAGGCCAGAAAGGAATGGCAGAAAATCTTCAATGTGATAAACAGAAAAAATATGCAGCCGAGAATCATTCATCCAGCAAGTCTGTCATTTAGAATAGAAGGAGAGATAAAGGTCTTCCCAAACAAACAAAAACTGAAGGAATTCGTCACCACTAAACCAGCCCTACAAGAGATCCTAAGGGGGATCCTGTGAGACAAAGTACCAGAGACAACGTTACAAGCATGAAACCTACGGACATCACAATGACTCTAAACCCATATCTTTCTATAATAACACTGAATGTAAATGGATTAAATGCACCAACCAAAAGACATAGGGTATCAGAATGGATAAAAAAACAAGACCCATCTATTTGCTGTCTACAAGAGACTCATTTTAGACCTGAGGACACCTTCAGATTGAGAGTGAGGGGATGGGGAACTATTTATCATGCCACTGGAAGTCAAAAGAAAGCTGGAGTAGCCATACTGATATCAGACAAACTAGACTTTAAATTAAAGACTCTAACAAGAGATGAAGAAGGGTATTATATAATAATCACAGGGTCTATCCATCAGGAAGAGCTAACAATTATAAATGTCGATGCGCCGAATACAGGAGCCCCCAAGTATATAAAACAATTGCTCACAAACATAAACAACCTTATTGATAAGAATGTGGTAATTGCAGGGGACTTTAACACTCCACTTACAACATTGGATAGATCATCTAGACACACGGTCAATAAAGAAACAAGGGCCCTGAATGATACATTGGATCATATGGACTTGACAGATATATTTAGAACTCTGCAACCCAAAGCAACAGAATATACTTTCTTCTCGAGTGCATATGGAACATTCTCCAAGATAGATCATATACTGGGTCACAAAACAGCCCTTCATAAGTATACAAGAATTGAAGTCATACCATGCATACTTTCAGACCACAATGCTATGAAGCTTGAAATCAACCACAGGAAAAAGTCTGGAAAACCTCTAAAAGCATGGAGGTTAAAGAACACCCTACTAAAGAATGAATGGGCCAACCAGGCAATTAGAGAAGAAATTACAAAATATTTGGGAACAAATGAAAATGAAAATACAACAATCCAAATGCTTTGGGATGCAGCAAAGGCAGTCCTGAGAGGAAAATACATTACAATCCAGGCCTATCTCAAGAAACAAGAAAAATCCCAAATACAAAATCTAACAGCACACCTAAAGGAAACAGAAGCAGAACAGCAAAGACAGCCTAAATCCAGAAGAAGAAGAAAAATAATAAAGATCAGAGCAGAAATAAACAATATAGAATCTAAAAAAACTGTAGAGCAGATCAACGAAACCAAGAGTTGGTTTTTTGAAAAAATAAACAAAATTGATAAACCTCTAGCCAGGCTTCTCAACAAGAAAAGTGAGATGGCCCAAATCATAAAATCAATAAGGAAAATGGAATTATTACAACCAATCCCTCAGAGATACAAACAATTATCAGGGAATACTATGAAAAACTATATGCCAACAAATTGGACAACCTGGAAGAAATGGACAAATTCCTGAACACCCACACTCTTCCAAAACTCAATCAGGAGGAAAGAGAAAGCTTGAACAGACCCATAACCAGCGAAGAAATGGAATCGGTTATCAAAAATCTCCCAACAAATAAGAGTCCAGGACCAGATGGCTTCCCAGGGGAGTTCTACCAGACATTTAAAGCAGAGATAATACTTATCCTTCTCAAGCTATTCCAAAAAATAGAAAGGGAAGGAAAACTTCCAGACTCATTCTATGAAGCCAGTATTACTTTGATTCCTACACTAGACAGAGACCCAGTAAAAAAAAGAGAACTACAGGCCAATATCCCCGATGAATATGGATGCAAAAATTCTCAATAAGATACTAGCAAATCGAATTCAAAAGCATATAAAAAGAATTATTCACCATGATCAAGTGAGATTCATTCCTGGGCTGCAGGCTGGTTCAACATTGGCAAATCAATCAATGTGATACATCACATTAATAAAAGAAAAGATAAGAACCTTATGATCCTGTCAATCGATGCAGAAAAGGCCTTTGATAAGTTCAGCAACCTTTCTTAATAAAAATCCTCGAGAAAGTTGGGATAGAAGGAACATATTTAAACATCATAAAGCCATTTATGAAAAGCCCACAGCTAACATCATCCTCAATGGGGAAAAACTGAGAGCTTTTTCCCTGAGATCAGGAACACAACAGGGATGTCCACTGTCATCGCTGTTGTTTAACACAGTGTTGGAAGTGCTAGCATCAGCAATCAGAAAACAAAAGGAAATCAAAGGCATCAAAATTGGCAAAGATGAAGTTAAGCTTTCACTTATTGCAGATGACATTATATTATACTTGGAAAATCTGATAGACTCCACCAGAAGTCTGCTAGAACTGATACATGAATTCAGCAAAGTTGCAGGATACAAAATCAATGTACAGAAATCAGTCGCATTCTTATACACTAATAATGAAGCAACAGAAAGACAAATAAAGAAACTTATCCCATTCAAAATTGTACCAAGAAGCATAAAATACCTAGGAATAAATCTAACCAAAGATGTACAAGATCTGTATGCTGAAAACAATAGCTTATGAAGGAAATTGAAGAAGATATAAAGAAATGGAAAAACATTCCGTGCTCATGGATTGGAAGAATAAAATGTCATACTACCCAAAGCTACCTACACATTCAATGCAATCCCAATCAAAATTGCACCAGCATTCTTCTCGAAACAAGAACAAGCAATCCTAAAATTCGTATGGAACCACAAAAGGCCAAAGTAAAGGCCGAATAGCCAACGTAATTTTGAAGAAGACCAAAGCAGGAGGTATCACAATCCCAGTCTTTTGTCTCTACTACAAAGCTGTAATCACCAAGACAGCATGGTATTGGCACAAAAACAGACACATAGACCAATGGAATAGAATAGAAACCCCAGAATTAGACCCACAAATGTATGGCCAACTCATCTTTGACAAAGCAGGAAAGAATATCCAATGGAAAAAAGACAGTCTCTTTAACAAATGGTGCTGGGAGAACTGGACAGCAACATGCAGAAGATTGAAACTAGACCACTTTCTCACACCGTTCACAAAAATAAACTCAAAATGGGTAAAGGACCTAAATGTGAGACAGGAAACCATCAAAACCCTAGAGGAGAAAGAAGGAAAAGACCTCTCTGACCTCAGCCACAGCAATTTCTTACTTGACACATCCCCAAAGGCAAGGGAATTAAAAGCAAAAATGAACTACTGGGACCTTATGAAGATAAAAAGCTTCTGCACAGCAAAGGAAACAACCAAGAAAACGAAAAGGCAACCAACGGAATGGGAAAAGATATTTGCAAAATACATATCGGACAAAGGGCTAGTATCCAAAATCTATAAAGAGCTCACCAAACTCCACACCTGAAAAACAAATAATCCAGTGAAGAAATGGACAGAAAACATGAATAGACACTTCTCTAACGAAGACATCCAGATGGCCGACAGTCACATGAAAAGATGCTCAACGTCACTCCTCATCAGGGAAATACAAATCAAAACCACACTCAGATATCACCTCACGCCAGTCAGAGCAGTCAAAATGAACAAATCAGGAGACTATAGATGCTGGCGAGGATGTGGAGAAACGGGAACCCTCTTGCGCTGTTGGTGGGAATGCAAAGTGGTGCAGCCACTCTGGAAAACCGTGTGTAGGTTCCTCAAGAAATTAAAAATAGACCTACCCTATGACCCAGCAATAGCACTGCTAGGAGTTTACCCAAGGGATACAGGAGTACTGATGCATAGGGTCACTTGTACCCCAATGTTTATAGCAGCACTTTTCAACAATAGCCAAATTATGGAAAGAGCCTAAATGTCCATCAACTGATGAATGGATAAAGAAATTGTGGTTTATATACACAATGGAGTACTACGTGGCAATGAGAAAGAATGAAATAGAGCCCTTTGTAGCAACATGGATGGAACTGGAGAGTGTTATGCTGCGTGAAATAAGCCATACAGAGAAAGACAGATACCATATGGTTTCACTCTTATGTGGATCCTGAGAAACTTAACAGATACCCATGGGGGAGGGGAAGGAAAATAAAAAAGAGGTTAGAGTGGGAGAGAGCCAAAGCATAAGTGACTCTTAAAAACTGAGAACAAACTGAGGGTTGATGGGGGGTGGGAGGGAGGGGAGGGTGGGTGATGGGTATTGAGGAGGGCAACTTTTGGGATGAGCACTGGGTGTTGTATGGAAACCAATTTGACAATAAATCATATATTGAAAAAAAAATAAAGAACATCCTGCTAAAGAACAAATGGGTCAACCAGGCAATTAGAGAAAAAATTAAAAGACATATGGAAACAGATGAAAATGAAAATACAACAATCTAAACTCTTTGGGATGCAGCGAAGGCAGGTCTTAGAGGAACATACATTGCAATCCAGGCCTATCTCAAGAAACAACAAAAATACCAAATACAAAACCTAACAGCACACCTAAAAGAACTAGAAGCTGAACATCAAAGACACCCCAAACCCAGTAGAAGAAGAGAAACAATAAAGATCAGAGAAGAAATAAACAATATAGTATCCAAAAAACCAAACCAAACCAAACCAAAACAGTAGAGCAGATCGATGAAACCAAGAGTTGTTTTTTTGAAAAGATAAACAAAATTGATAAACCTCTATCCAGGCTTCTCACAAAGAAAAAAAAGAGAGGACCCAAAGAGATATAATCATGAATGAAAATGGAATGATTACAACCAATCTCTCAGAAATACAAGCAATTATCAGGGAATACTAAGAAAAATTATATGCCAACAAAATGGACAACGTGGAAGAAGTGGACAAATTCCTAACCAGACACACACTACCAAAACTCAAGTGGGAAGAAATAGAAAATCTGAACAGACCCATAGCTAGTGAAGAAATTGAATCAGTCAGCAAAAATCTCCCAACAAATAAGAGTCCAGGACCAGATGGCTTCCCTGGGGAATTCTACCGGACATTTAAAGCAGAGATAATACCTATCCTTCTCTAGCTGTTCCAAAAAATAGAAAGAGAAGGAAAACTTCCAGACTCATTCTATGAAGCCAGCTTTACTTTGATTCCCAAACCAGACAGAGCCAGCAAAAAAAGAGAACTACAGGCCAATATCCCTGATGAATATGGATGCAAAATTTTTCAACAAATGTTTGGCCAAATATCTGGGTATCCTGTGTCCAGTAAAGTTGACACATGAAATTCACCCTCGCACAACCCCAACACTGGCACCAAATATCTTGAAATCATTTCCCAAAATATAATCTGATACTTAAATGAGATAGACTGTTCTCTTAGTATGGATCCCCCCCGTGGCCAACTGTGGATATAATCCAAGGCAAGAAGCTATGCTGGCAGGCATACTGTGACACCAGGCAGAGGAGGGAGGTGGTGGTGGGGGAGAAGGGCCACACAGGGGTGTGTGAACAAGGAGTGACAAGTGAGCTCTGGGAGTCTGCAAAGCTGGGCCTCAGTGCCTCACCCAAGGGTGAAGTCACCAGATCCCTATCCACCTCCCATTAGCACTGGTTGAGGGCATTAACTCACCCACTACTGCCCATCCCAGCCCAGAAAGAGCAGGCAGAGTCTCAGGTCCTGGCAGTTGACATTCAGAAGGCCAGACATAGGTCTCTGTGGGCAGCAGGTCTCCAAAATGTTCTAAGCAGCAACAGAGTCTCTATGGTTTCCATGACCCACTTGGGAATATAAGTCTGATTCTCTCAGACCCTAGCCCGTGCACCTCCCAAGAGTTTCTCACATCAAGTGTTTGTTCTGCACACAGACCAATAAGAGAAAAAAAAAACAACAGCTCCAAAAGCACTGTTTCCTTCCACTAAGAGCTTCTCCATTATCATGTGCCACTGGCCATTGAAGTTCCACCAGGTGGAAAGGTCTTTAGGAAATGCTGTGCATTCCAACAGCAGCAGCTTCCCATGAAGCACTCAGAACCATGTTCGTGGGCCATTGAAAACCACTGGCTGCATTGAGTTGCTTCCCACTGCACTCAGATGTGCCTGGACTGTTGGCACTTGGGGAGTAAGCACAACCACTTAGAACACCACAGCTGAAAAATTTTTCTGAAGAGACAATGTCAGATATCAAATGTCTGACTCGGTTTTCACTTGAAAGACAACCATGCCAAACAGAAGTTGGCATGTTCTACCTTTTAGCTATTGGTCTTCTTTATTATAGAAATGAGAGTCATACAGCATCTCCTAGCACTGGAATTGGGAAAACACCTGCCTGATCGATTGTAAAATTAGGGTCTTGCCCCTGCTGCCCCATTCCTGCTCCAGTTTAACTGCAGAATGACTATAAGAAGTGGAATTTGATTTCCCCTCATATAGAGAAGCTTGTGACTCACCCAGAGCAGACCTAAGTCCATCACAGGCACACTTGGCCCCAGAGCTGCTTCAGGAAGATTTGAGACCAAGCCAGCTGGGTGGTGGTAGACAGAAGTAGGCGGCTGTGGCCAGCTGATATGCCCTGGCCTTTGAGGAGATGAGAGGGGGTGACCACCTGCAGTGACCTGTGTAGTGAGATGGAGGCTGGCACCCAAAGGCTTCCCCAAGCTTCTCTCCCTTCACTGCTTAGCAAACCATCCAAAGTGAGGGTCTTAAAACAACTGACTGTGTGTTATCTGTCTTATGATTCCATGATTGGCAACTGTCTGGGTGGCTCTGGCCTTGTCTGGACTCAGCTGCTGGTAGGCTGGGACTGCTCTCTGCTCCACAGGGTGTCCATCCTACCAGAGAGCCCCCACCCTCAGTCTTGCTCACATAGCACATTGGGCTCTGAGAGGGAGCAAAAGGACATGGACCTCTTGAGTTCCACTTCTGCCACATCCTGTTGGCCAAAACCATGCCTGAGGCCAGCTCAGATGCTGGGGTGGGTGTTTCAAACATGAAGAAAAGGCATGGGCCAGGGTGCTACGGATGGTGCCACTTCCACTTCATTCTAGTATCTCTAAGTGCTCAGCCTCTGGCTTCTGGCCTCCACCTAAACCAGAGATCAACAGAGGCCCTTTCATTCAGTTGTGGGACAAATCAGCCTACCAAAGGAAGGGGATAACAAATCCTGGAACTCAGGGGAACTTACCTCAGGTCGTGGGTTAGGACTACCAAGAGCACTTTTAAAACCACCAATGCCCTGGCCCCAGGTAGGATATGTTGAGTGAGAACCTTTAAGCTGGGTCAGCCAGAAGAATTTCCTGGAGGACAACCCAGCTGACTCTAACAGGAGGCCAAGGTGTGGAACCACAGTGGGCCTGAGGAACACAAAGAGCCAAACAGCTGGTTCCCAGCCTGACCACCCCTTTAGAATTTCACAGGAGCTTGGAAAATCCCATTGCCAGGGCCACACTGAAGCCACATAAATAAGTCTCTGGGATGGGTTCTGTGAGGTCTCCAGGTGATCCCAGGGGACAGCAGTTCTGGGAATCACTCGGAGGAGCTAGGAGATCATGTAGGTCTGAAAGTAGCACGAGTGTTTTCTTGGTGCAACAGCTCAGCCTTCAGGTTGTTTTCCATGTTATTGTGGGCCTTTCTGGCAAGAACACCATCTAATTTTGCTCTCCCAGGAATGTTCCCCAGCTGTGCCTTTCCTGTTCCATCATTACACAAGCCAGAGCCATAGACTCTGTTGATGGCAAAGAATAAGAGTGGTGACTAGGACAATGCCCCTTACCCATCACCCACTTTGGATCCTGTTCTAAATGTCTGGTGCTACTTATGGGAGAGATCAGAAGAGCTCCCTCAGGCTTCTCCTCTTGGGAAAATCACTGGAATTACTTGGTTTGCTGGAATTCCAAGTCAGAGAGAGACAGCCATGTAACCCCTTTCTCAACCACACGTCACCTCCATGTCCCAGAAAACCAAGCCCTGGGAGGGGAAGGATATGCTTCCAGAAGACAGCTCCCTAACACTGGGATGTTCATACATAAGCACAGTCTTCTCCTCCCAGTCCAGCCCTGGTCCTCCCCACCCCAGATCCTGTCATGTAAACATGGAAGAAAGAACTAATGGGACAGAGCTGCCTGTAGGTCATACACAGATACAGGAAAGCACGAGCACTCGTGCACATGCATATACACAAACAACACATGAACATGCACATGCACACAGACCCTGGTTTTGTTTGGATCACAGGCACCCCCGCCCATCATGGAAAAAAGCATATCTATCCCCTAGGCCTGGTATTTTCTCTAAGTTTGGTCATATGGTTTGGCTGTAACAGGGTCTTCTTGGACAGACTTAGAAGAAATCTGCAGGGAAAACAGCTGCTCAATCAGCTGCCCCAGGATACCCCAAAGCTCTGTGTTCACACTCTGGGGGCTGTAGTTCCCTGACTCTGGCCTCACTTTTCTCCCCTCTTGACAATTCTTAATTTGCAAGCCCAGGGAAACTTGCTAGGCTCCCCTGGGATTCTGCAGCTAAGTCTACCAGTCTCCCACCCACCGTTGGGGACCAACAACAGCGCCGGGCTCCTTATTAGGCCTCTCCCATGTTTGGATCAGCACTGCCAACTCAAGCCAGAAAGACCTGCTAACAGAAGGCTCACCTAGTCCTGCCTCTCTGGGGCTCGATGAACGCCAGCTCTGAGCTAGCTTCTGTGATGGGGCTGGATTCAAGGTCCAGTCTCTACCACTACAAGGATGTTTGTCTTTAACAGCCAGGTGAATTGGGTCCTTGGTTACCAACCCCAGAGACAGACTCTGCTGATGCAAGCAGAGAAGGGGAGATGCTGGAAGGTGCTGAAGAGGCTGCAGAAACAGGTTCAGACCAGCACAGGGACATGGGGTTACAGGAATGCAGGTTACACAGAGTGGTCTTATTGGGACCCCACTGCCACCACTGCCAGCTGCTACCACCAAGAGTGAGCCCTGCATCAGCAAGGCCCTGGTCATAGATCCACACGTGAAGCACCAGATGTCAGGGGGTAGGAAGACAATGTCCCTTACCACTTTTGCCACCCCCAAGTTTCTCTGAAGTAGAAAAGGGCCTGGGTACCATAAAAGTAATAGATGCCCTCTACACACACATCCTAGGGCAGGCCACCTAGTTCCCCTAGACCTCAAATCCCTTACATCAAAAGAAGGAAATGATGAATCACAAGCTATGACTTAAAAGATATAAATAGGAATTACATTTGCCAACCACCTTGAATTGTCTTCATATGAATAAGCACAGCACGCAAAGCTTTTAACACCTTATAGTGAATGATTCAAGGACAGACATGCAATCCAACTCAGGCCACACAGGAGTAATGAGACTCACTGTGGAGTTTGGTTCGAACTCTCAGGGGAAGACCCTCTGATCTGGATTGGCGATAGCCACAGGTGAGGCTAAAGTTTCTGGAGAAAACTCCTCATGGAGCCTAAGAATGAATGAACATGGTGGAAGGCAGGACTAGTGACAGAGAGAAGCCAAGTCCAAGGAGGATTCAGAGACTCAGCTCCTTCTCTCATTTCTCCTCTGTACATAGCCTCTGATCTAAGATAGCTGCTCCAGCTCCTGCCACCTCATCTGCATTCTAGCCTCCAGAAAAGAGGAATAAACAAAGGTTTAAAGCCAGCTATCTTCTAAGCAAGGCACCTGGAAGGCATATATGACACTTTAACTTACATTCAATGGTCTTGAATTAATCACCTAGATGGAACACAGCCGTGAAGCAGGCTGAGAAAAATCATCTTTGGCCTAGGTGATCTTCCAAAATCAGGACTAAAAATTAGGGTTCTATTCTTGTGGAAGAATGGATATTAGTTACAAATGGTCTCTTGGCCTGTCATCACTGAGGCCAGTGAGCCTGAGAGGGGTTTCCTCTGGGTCTTAGGGCCACCAGGCTTTGCACTCACCTTGGACCAGGAGACCTGCATACTGGCAAGTGTTTTTGGAAAACTTATGTCTAATGCTTTCTCAGAACTGAAGTTCAATCCCTAATCACCTACTTGGGATCCTAAAGCTAGAGCAGTTGTGGATAGAGGGGCTGTTTCTAGGCACTCAGGCAAATGCTTCAATCTGCTTTACTGACCACTGGACAATTCTCTTGAATTGTAGCCTTGGCCACAAGAGTGGTACTATAAAACCCCAAAACAGAAACTTGAGTCCCCATCACTCTGATAAGATGGAACTGTGTATCCAAACAATGGGTTGGCTATGCAGATTTCAAAGGAAAGTTCCATCTGGGTTTTAATCTTTTAGCTGGATGGGTGGGCACTTAGCAAGAGGTGGCACCATGGGCTTGATTTCACATCTGTCCATAACTTGGATAGTTTGACCCCCAAGAGACTCAACCCTTATCAGCTTTTCAGGCCTGATTGACATGGGAGAATTGGATGTAAGGCATATAGTTCTGAACTTTGGGATTGGACTCCTGCTGTACCAGTCTTCACACTAAAGACTCCAATAGCCCAGATGACTGGAGCCCTGGCTTCCCTGCCTCTGCACCTGTGGTATCTGCAAGTTATACCCAACTGTTCATGGGGGCAAAGGAGAGATCATCAGTTATATCTGTGTCCAAACCTGCTCTTGTCACTCATCTTCCAGGGACCCTGGATGAGTGCCTCACCCTCTTGAGAAGGTTGTTCCTACTGCTCCAAGAGTGGGCATCAGGAGCAAAGCAGGGACACATTAAAGGTGACATCAGTAGTGACAACGGGCTGCCATCCTCAGCTTTAGTGTTAATACCAACACCAGCATCCATCTGTGCCTGCATGATGGCTTCTGATTATGCTCCCTCACCATGAGACCTGCACCCTAGGACCTGATGGTGGGGCATCCCCATAGCTGCCTTATGGCCTGAATCTCTGGGGCTCTCCAGGCCAAAATTACTCATTTCTATTCCCTGTTACTTCCTGTGGGATACTGCTGCTCCTTTGCGTAAGACCCTCCAACATCAGAAGCCAATCTCTGACAGCTGTCACTCATGTCTATCAGGACCTGTCCCATCTGGCCCTCACTCCAGAGGCCCTCCATGCAGAGATGAGCCTCAGAAGATACCCTACAACCCACATGTTGCACGTGGCAGGAGAAACCGTGTACTCACTGATCCTAACAGACTTCTTCCCATCCAACAATATGTGGATCTCCTGCAGAAGACCAGGAAACCTGCATTTGCATACCCCTCCCCATAAACCCACAGAAGGGGCCCCTTATCTCCAAGCCAGTCCTTCAGTCTGTGGAACTAGAGCCAGCCTGGGGAGGGAGAGCATGGCACCAAACCAGGAGTGCAAAGAAGAATCTGCGAAGAGCAGGCAGCCCCGTTTCCTGTCTGCCTTGCCCTCCTTCTCTCACTCTTCCCAAAGGCAGAAATATAGCCAAAGTCCTGCCAGAGGGAACTCCTTCAATTATAATTATCTAAGTCTAAGGGGGTCATTTAATGGATTTTTGCTTGGAAGCCTAAATTTTCCAACTAAGTCAGTGCATTTTCCACAGATGGGAAATTCAAATAAATTACCTTGTAACAGAAATTCTAATTACCAAGGACTCACACACTTAGAATAAAAACAATGTGCATTTTTCAGAATGTGCTTATTTTACCCAGTAACTACAAGTCTGCACTGGTGGCTGTTCTGTCTAATATATAGAGTGTCCACAATGGCTCTTCTATTTTACCCTCCAATTATTTACTCTCTCTCCTTCCAGGCTCTCTTTGAGTATCCAAAGAATGAATGGAGAATGACAGATATTGTCCAAAGCTCTAGATAGACCCATCAGTCCAAATAGTCAGATAGGCAACTCCACCTAGAACATGGAGCTAGTCAAGGCATCTTTTCTCTCTGAATGCAGCCCTCATTAAATGCTGGAAATTGTCAGCATAGACACCAGGATTCTGAAATGGGAGAAAATGGAGGACAGTTCATGAGCTGGTCCATACAATATCCAAACAATAGTCAACATGAAGAATCCAATCCCTCTGCAAACAGCTGCTCTGATTGCCCTCCCATGCCACCAAGCTGACCAGTGTGAGCAGTAGGAAGACATAAGCCAGGTGCTCAGGGGCGACTTTGTGTGGCATTTAGGGACAGCACACATTTTTTTTTTTTTTTTTTTTTTTTACTGTTTGGAATTGCAGTTCATTGGCAAGGATTCCATGAGCACATGCCACCCACTTCCCTCTCATAGTCTTTCATCAATCTTTCCAACGACCCCCAGGGGAGGTTGAGATATCCCTGTTCACTGATAGAGAAAAGTCTAGAGATATGAAGGAATGGCCCATGTCACAGAAATTGCATGTGGTGGGTGGGTTTCAGGTCAGATCTGTAAAGCTCCTCCAACTCCAGCACCACCACCTTTCAGAGAACACTTGGCACCAGGTTCTAGGTGAAGACTCCCACTAGCAGGCTCCAGCAGGCTGGAGCCATCAGTCCCAACAAGAACCAGAAGTTTCCAGAATGGGTTCCATCAGGGTCTAGTATTACCCTGGTTGTGAGAAGGGAGGTTCAGACAGGATTCCTTATGATAAGAGCAGAGTGGCTCCCCCAGTCCCTGTCTGACATCTCCCCTTCCTTCTGCATCTCTTCTGGCACCTCTGACCTGCCCTCCAGGTGGGGTAGGGATGCTGGCTGTAAAACCTGGATATATTGGCCCCATTGCCTCAGCTGGTTGGAGTCCCCATGCCAGGCAACCTCATGGGAAGATGCCCTAAATTTGATGGCTATCCATACCCCAGGACAGCAGAGCTCTGTCACCTGGGTCACCTTTAGCTCTTCGGAGGCTTTGGACATCAATATTCCTGGCTGGCACAACTGTACCAGTGGGACATGACACGCCAAGGGGAGGCCTTGACTGAAAAAGTAGCGGGGAACCACTGAGGCTGCTGAGCAGAAGAGGGTGGCCCCAAGCAGGGTCTTGCTGGATGGGTCTGCTGGTCATACATGGGGAAGCCCAGAAATGGGGATGAGAGACTGAGGGGAACTATTAAGACACCATGATCATGGCACAAGCCAGACCCAGGTGGGTGGGGAAACAGGGTGTGGGTGAAGGGTGCTCACAGCTCTAGGGATTATTGGTGCTGTGTGGGGACACAGGAAAGGTGATCTCTGGCCCCGCTTCTCAGCTGGGACATGGGAGGCATGATGGGCCCCTTTGACAGACATGGACTGGGAAAATGATATCTTTCCTTGAGGCAAGTTGGCTACTTTTTACAAATGGTGAGTTTAAGACCACCTCTGGGACTTACTAGGGCCATTTCCAGAGGGCAGGTGAAAATGTGGAACCAAATGACTTCACGCAAGAGCTTCTGACCTGGACCTCATGAGCCAGGTCATATTTTTATAGCATGCCTTTGGTTTTTATCAGGAGGTTAAACAACAAAATGGCACATGACTTTATTTTTGTCCCATCAGTAAAACTTCTGTTGACACTAACTCCATGATCTTGTCCTCATCCCTGGCATGGGGCTTACCAAGTACATCCCTATTAGGGACTCCCTTTCCTCCTATAATACCCTTGGGCATGTGTAGACAGAAAGCAGGTTAGGGAGAAGCATGATGTTTTGGCTTTGGCCCTTACACAGAGATGCTCACAGGAAAATGCAGTGTCAGATGAAGTTGCTGCATAGAGCCCAGGCTTTTCATATATTTCTTTCCACTTCCTTCTAGTTGGCAGAATGGTGTCTGTTTCCACATCAACAGTGTTATTATGTCTCAGATCTTTTGGAAGTGGGCTCTTGACTACAAATTCCCTATTTCCTTATTCCTTGAGTAAAGAGGCTGCAACCCAGACTGGCTGGGAGCCCTCATTGCTCCTGGGAGCTCTGTTCTGAGGTGTGGAGACACCCCCGGGCAGCGTCAGCCCCATTTCCTGCCTCAGCATTGCCCATGGATGGGGGAAACGCTGCCAAAGAGAAGGGCATAATTCCAGGGAGCCCCAACTGAAGAAAATGTGTTTGTAAAACAGATTTTCATCCCACACAAGAACACATCATTTTAAAGGATTTCATGACAATTTCCTTAAGTATATAATCTGATACATTTCATTCCCACTAAGGATAATGATAATCAATATTTTTATGATGCACAGCAGTTTTCAAAGCACATCTGTTTCCTTCCCAACTGACCTACCCAACATCTTCTGGGAGCTGAAGCAGGCGTCATTCCCCAATTTTACAGGTAAATAAGCCAAAGGGCTGCCAAAGAGTAGAGTGACCACCTGCAATCATGTGATTGGAAGGACATGACCCCAAACCTTCTCTACAGAACCTCACGAAGTCACTGTGCTTAATATGCTTTGTTTCTATCAACTTGGAAGTATTAGCAAAGAGGCTAAGAGCATAATATTGGAGCAGATGAGCCTATTTCACACATCACAGTGTACAAGGTGTGCAATCATGGGCAGGTTAATTAACCTCTCTGGGCCACAGTTTGCTAACTGATAAAATAAATGAAAACACTCCTAAAAGGATGTTAGTTACATGGACAACTCATGCCTGCACACAACAATGGTGGCTTTTAAGAATGGCAGAGGCAATGCAAGGGTGAGCAAGCCAAGGTGACCTTTGTTAGCAAACCCAGTCACTGCCATATCCCAGGGCCTCAAAGCCTGCCAAGAAGAGGAGGATGCATGGCTGCAGTGAGGTCAGGCCATTCCTGAGATTGTAAGGACTTGGTTTTCACACCAAGTTTCCTTTCACAAGTGAGACTCAGAGCCAGGAGAGAGGGCTGTGAGAGGTGCCAGTGTGAAGTTGCTGGGCTTGCAGCCTGGGACCCTGGGAGACCCCTCAAGGAAGAAGTCAGGGGTGCAGTGGGGAGCAGATAGCATTTTGCCTGAGATTTTTCAAAGCTTGTATGTGGGACCTAAACACTCCCTCTCCAAGTCCTTTGGGTCCTGACCTCATTAGTGTATAAATCTGTATCAAAATCTATACATCTGCCCTGACTACACCATACATATAAGGCATAATAGATGTAAAATCTATTACAGTTCATAATGACAAAGAAAAGAGCCCTCTTGATGCCCTACCAAGAGAATGAACTTGAAAGTATCTTACAGGAGGCATTCAAACAAGGCACATCATCCAGGATGGGAGCATTCTCTGCACCATGCCCTCTAGCACCTATCACCCCACAGAGATGCAATAATAATAGCAGGTATTTGCACAGTGCTCACTATGAGTATGGCACTGTTCTAAGCACTTCATAAGCATTGAAAAAGTAAACAACTAAAAAAAATAATTTTTCATACTGATGAAGTCTCTGAAGAAACCCAGACAGGGTGCAGTAATGGGCTGCCCTTATAGCTAGCATGGTGAGGGAAAATATCTCTGTGAAATAAAACATGACAGATGAGAAAGGGCCAAGGGCACAAATAGCCGGAGGGGGTGTAACACAGACAGAAGAAATGGCAGGTGCCAAAGTCCTGGGGCAGGAGCAAAGTGGCTGGTTCAAAGACAGAAAGAGGCTGTGTTACTTAGGGGAGAGAGAGGGAGGCAGATGTTCATAAATCATCAACAGGAGGTTCATTTTGGTTTTTATTTCTGTTACTTTGGGTGGTTTATAAAAGAAGAAAAAAAAATCCAACTCTATGTCCCTAAGCATGCAAGGAATTAAAGAACACACAGTGTTCAGCACAAAGTAGAGAGTACCAAAAGCCTTGCCTATAATGACCCCACTAATCCACATAACAATGAGGACTATGGTCCTAATTCACAGAAGAGGCAACAGGGCTCCAAAAGTTAGGTACCTTCTTTGGGATCATGGTCCTAGAGGAGAACTCCAAATATGTTCACTACACTGTGTTACTGAGTCACTAGCAGGGTCATGAACTTTAGTGACCCTGCAAACCCTACATGTTACTTTTTTCCATGAGATTATTTGGACGGAAAGACATTCTAGTGACTTAGAAAAGCTTCAACTCCCATCCAGGAAAGTCTCAGTCATGTTCTATGATTCCCCAACTGGAGACATTATAAATCCCTTGTTGGGGGGAATTGTTTCCATTCCCTCCAGGGACCAGTTCATACTCTGGTTCAGTCAAGAAGTCCAACATGTGGCTCAGATAAGACCGCCATGTTACAGGATTCTGCGGATCACTGTTGAAATTGTCTTATGGATTTCCCTTGAGTGGGCAACACCATGGTAATTGTAGGCTCAGATCACATTCAGAACCAAACATAGAAATAAGAAGCCCCACAATCTGGCTCTAAGCACGTTTTCAAAATGAGCTTGTGCTTTTCCATCCAGATGCAAGAAAGCTTGGAAGAGGGCATATAGGTTTTTAATTCATTTCATTTGCTTCATCTTAGAGCATGAAAATTCATTTTTTGAGAAGAGCCACAGGTATCTGCTGGTGAAATATGACTTGCCTCTTTATAAGAGAGAAAATAGACCCTGAATCCATTTGTTTTTAGGGGCCATACCCATGCCCATTTTTGGGCACCATACCACCTTTTGGACAGCAAATTTAAGAAGCATTCCGGGACAATGCCCCAGGAATGGTTGGATTACATTTTACAGAACATAGACACTTAGCATGGTCTAGGCCTATACTGGGGCTAAGTCAAATGTGACCTGAGGCATTTACTGTAACCTGTACTGACCAGTTTGAGGGGTCATCAGAGGGCAGGGGTCACCTGGCAATCTGTCAACAACCCTTAGATCCATCGAGTTGCAGTGGTCCCAGCCTTGCATGGCACTAGTGACAGACACACCAAGTGTCCATCCATCTCTGGCATCCTCCACCCTGCACTAATCACATTCCCAATATCTTCCAAACATGCTGTTTTTGGGTCCATTTCTAGCTCTAATTATCTGACTGGCAGCACTAACTCTGGAAATGATAACAAAATTCTTGAAATCATTAAGGGAAGGAACATTGCTCAGCCATTTTCTTGTTTAGCAAAGACAGCAAATTCTGGGTAGGGTAAAGAAGATGAGACCATAATACTCAGATATCTCATCCAGAGGGAGAGTGGAGGTGTTCAGGGAGATAGAAGTACCATATGTAACTAAAGCTCATGAGTGTTAATTGACAGGTGGAAATGATGAAAGGGAGAAAATTAAAGGAGGGAAATGTTAGCATGTGTAACAGCCATATTCACTGATGAGAGGGTAAACCACACTTGAAAAGCATTATTTTTCCAAAAGGCATATCAAGAGTGGTCTTCAGCATTGATTGGAGAGGATCACTCCCTGTGTGGTTGAGGAAAAAGCACCATCCTAAAGAAATTCTACATGGGGAGGGAGATGCAGACCTCTGACCAAGCCTCTGGTTGCCTCCAAGACCATCGAGTCGTGTTTTACATCCACTCATTCTTTCATAGATTCATTCAACACACACTCCCCAGGTATAGACATGTGCCAGATTGACCCAGGCACTTCAGATAGGGCAGGAGGCAGTAGACCCACATTCTCACCCTCCAAGAGCCTACATCCTGGTGGTGGGAGAGACAGACATTTAAAAAGTAATTTAAAAATGTATAGGATGTATAGAGGAGTGAGGGGGAAACAAGACAGAGATAAGGACAGAGGTGGAATTTTCTGATATTTTAATTAGGATTATCAAGGAAGCTTTGCTAAGGAGGTGACATTTATTCAAAACCACAGGCGTTGAAGGAGTAGCCTTATGGGTATCTGAGGGAGAAGCATAACAGGTCCTGTGGTAGAGGAAAGGCACCTGGGGATGCCTGAGAAGTAGCAAGGAAGCCAGGCCAGTAAATCATGCAATTATCCATTCCAAACAAGTAGAGAGAGAAATGGGAAATAGAAAAATACACTGAGGCAACTGGCTGGCTCAGCCAGTGGAACATGCAATTCTTGATCTCAAGGTTGTGAGTTTGAGCCCTATGTGGGATGCAGAAATTGCTTAAAAATGAATATAAAAAATTCTCTATCAATCTTTAATGTAAAACTGAGACTTGAAATAGAAATACAACTTTGGGATTTTCATAGTCTCAGAATAGAAAACTTGATAGAATATAGCCTCTGGTTTTGGAGAGATCCCTTTCAAAACTGTCTTTGTCACTCCCTCAGAAAAAGGAAAGATTGGGGGAGGGAAGAGCAGAACAAATAAATATATAAAATAAGATGGCAAAAAAGCCTAAACTTATCAGTAATCATAATAAAAGTAACTGGATTAAACTCGTCAATAAAGATACAAACACAGTTAGTCTGGAATAAAAACAAAATACCATTATATGCTATTTTAGAAACAGACATGCAAAATATAAAAACACAAATGGTGTAAACAAAAGGATTAAAAAAAAGATATACCAGGAAATTATTAACCCCCAAATCACTACAGTTATATCAACAGACTTTAAGACAAAGTAACATAAAATATAGAAAAAGGTCACTACATAAGAAGATAGTGATTATAAACTTGAGTGCAACTAATAACTTTTAAATATATAACGCAAAGACTGGCAGAATAACAAGAAGAGATTGCTAAAGCCACCATCATAATGAAAGAACTCAACAAAAATAAATAAGTAGATCTAGCAGACAAAAAAAAATAAGCAAGGACATCAAGCAACACAAGTAACAAACTTGAATGAAGGAGTGCATATGGAATATGCACCCATTAATTGGCAGAATACATTTTTTGTAAAATCACAGAGAATATTAACATACATTACTCATGTATTGGGCCATATAACAAGTCTTGAAAGATTGTAAAATTCAGCCTCATATGTCATATTTTCTTAACGCAATGCAATGAAGTTAGATATCAATGATAAAAATATTTAAAGTGAGATGCCTTGGTGGCTCACTTAGCTAAGTGTCCAACTCTTGATTTCATGTCAAGTCATGATCTCACAGTTCATGAGATCAAGCCCTGCATTGGGCAGAAGACATGAATAGACATTTCCAAAGAAGACATCCAAATGGCCAACAGACATGTGAAAAGATGCTCAACGTCACTCCTCATCAGGGAATTGCAAATTAAAACCACACTGAGATATTAGCTCACGCCAGTCAGAGTGGCTAAAATGAACAAATCAGGAGACTATCAGGAGATGCTGGGAGGATGTGGAGAAATGGGAACCCTCTTGCACTGCTGGTGGGAAGCAAATGGTACAGCCACTCAGGAAAACAGTGTGGAGGTTCCTCAAAATTTAAAAATAGAACTGTGTGACCCAGCAATAACACTACTAGGAATCTACCCAAAGGATATAGGAGTGCTGATGCATAGGGGCACTTTTACCCTAATGTTTATAGCAGCACTTTCAACAATAGCCAAATTATGGAAAGAGCCTAAATATCCATTAAATGATGAATGGATAAAGAAAATGTGGTTTATATATACAATGGAATATTACTTGGCAATGAGAAAGAATGAAATATGGCCATTTGCAGCAACGTGGATGCAATTGGAGGGTATTATCCTAAGTGGAATAAGTCAGGCAGAGAACAACAGATACCATATATTTTCACTCATATGTGGATCTTGAGAAACGTAACAGAAGACCATGGGAGAGGGGAAGGGGAAAAAAGTTACAGAGAGGGAGGGAAGCAAACCATAAGAGACTCTTAAGGATGGAGGACAAACTAAGGGTAGATGGGGAGTGGGGGAGAGGAGAAAATGGGTGATGGGCATTGAGGAGGTCACCTGTTGGGATGAGCACTGGGTGTTGTATCAAAACCAATTTGACAATGAATTAGATTAAAAAAAAGTTAAGATCAAGTTGGGAAGAACTTCCATCTTGAAAATATTGATTTTTCCTATCCATGAACATGGAATATTTTCCCCTTTATTTATTCTTCTTTGGTTTCTTTCATCAGAGTTTTATAGTTTTCCTCATATGAGCGTATACATATTTTATTAGATTTATATCTATGTATTTTAGTTTTTGGGTGCTAACATAAAGAGTATTGTGTTTTAAATTTTAAATTCCACATGTTTCTTACTGGTGCATAAGAAAGCAATTCACTTTTGTATATTAACCTTATAACCTGTAACCATGCTATAAATGCTTATTAGGTCCAGGAGTTTTTGGTAAATTCTTTCTCATTTTCTACATAGATGATTGTGTTACCTTTAGACAATGAAAGTTTTATTTCCTCCCTCCAAATTTGTATACCCATGTATTTCCTTTTCTTATCTCATTGCATTAGTTAGGACTTCCAGTACAATATTTAATAGGAATAATAAGAGGTGACATCCTTGGTTATTCTTGATCTTAGCCAAAATGTATTTCCTTTATATTTATTAGAAGAAATGCTTTGAGTTTTTCACCATTAATTATGATGTTAGCTGTACGTTTTTTGCAAGTTTAAAAAATCAGATTGAAGAAGGGACACCTGTACGGCTCAGCCTGTTAATTGTCCAACTCTTAATCTCATATCAGGTCTTGATTTCAGGGTCATGACTTCAAGCCCCACATTGGGCTCTGCACTCAGTATGAAGCCTACTTTAAAAAAAATCAAATTGAGGAAGTTCCTCTCTCTTAGACTGGTGAGAGTTTCTATCATGAATAGATGTTGGATTTTGTCAAATGCCTTTTTGGCATTATTGATACGATTGTGTAATTCTTCTTTTTTAGCCCGCTGATGTGATGAATTACAGTAATTGATTTTCAAATGTTTGAACCAGCCTTGCTTACCTGGGATAAATCCCGGTTGGTCACATCTATTCATGGGAAATTGGTCTGTAGTTTCATGTGATGTCTTTTCCTGGTTTTCATATTAGGGTGATGTTAACCTTATGTAATGAGTTAGGAAGTAGTCCCCCTGTTTCTGTCTTTTGGAAGAGACTGCAGAATATTGATGTAATTTCTTTCCTAAATCTTTGATAGAATTCACCAGTGAACCCATCTGGGCCTGATGCTTTCTGTTTTTGAAAGTTATTAATTATTGATTCAGTGTTTTAAATAGATATAGTTTTATTCAGATTTATCTTCTTGTGTGAGTTTTGGCAGATTGTGTCTTTTAAGGAATTGGCCCATTTAATTTAGGGTACCAAATTTATGTCTTTCATTTCACTTATACATAAATAAAATTATGTAAATACATAATTATATATAGTATATATATAATATACATATATTAAATATAAATAAAAATTATAAATATGTATAAATTTATATATATAGGGGCGCCTGGGTGGCGCAGTCGGTTAAGCGTCCGACTTCAGCCAGGTCACGATCTCACAGTCCGTGAGTTCGAGCCCCGCGTCAGGCTCTGGGCTGATGGCTCGGAGCCTGGAGCCTGTTTCCGATTCTGTGTCTCCCTCTCTCTCTGCCCCTCCCCTGTTCATGCTCTGTCTCTCTCTGTCCCAAAAATAAATAAACGTTGAAAAAAAAATTTAAATTTATATATATAAACAGCAATGATACAAAAGATGGGAGGAAATAATTAAAATTATTTTGCTATTATAAGGCACTCACACTACCTGTGAAACAGTATGGTATTACTTGAAAGTGGATTTGGGTGAATTGTAAATATATTTTGCAAACTGTAGAACAACCACTTAAAAAAAGTAAAAAAAGATATAACTGAAATGCTAAGAAAGGAGAGATAATGGAATCATAGAAAATACACACATAATTAAATACACTGTTGCTACCATTATTTAGAACTGTTATCTAGATCAACTAAAGATAAAAAAGATTAGATAACTTTTATTTTCACTATTCCTCTCTGATGCTTTTCTTTTCTTTATATAGATCTTAGTTTTTTAACCAGTCTTATTTTATCCTCTGAAGAATCTCTGTTAACATTTCTTGTAAGGCATGGCTTCCCTAAATTTCTGTTTGTTCCAGAAAAACTATTTCTCCTTCATATTTAAAGAATAATTTTGCAGGATAGATAAGTCTCAGTTGGTAGTTTTTCTTCACTTTGCTGTGTTCTTGTTTGCATGGTTTCAGAGAAGTCAGATATAATTCTTATCTTTCCTCCTCTATAGTAAAGGCTTTTTTCTTTCTCTGGTTTGTTTCAAGATTTTTTCTTTATCTTTGAATTTCTGCAATTTGAATATAATATTCTTAGGTGTACATTTTTTGTTTTTCTTTTGTCCTGCTTGGTATTCTCTCAGTTTTCTAGATGTGTGGTTTGGGGTTGGCATGAATTGGGGGAAGCTCTCAGACATTATTGTTTTAAATATTTCATTTGTTACATTCTCTTTCTTCTCTTTGTGATATTCCCATTGAACATCTGTTATACCCTTTGTAGTTGTCCCACAGTCTTTGGAGATCCTATTCTAATTTTCCTTTGGTATTTTTTTCTCTTTGCCTTTCCATTTTGGAAATTTCTATTGATATATCTTCAGTCTCAGAGGTTCTTTCTCCAGTCTTGTCCATTTTATTGATAAGCTCACTGAAGGCATTCTTCATTTCAATTACAGTGGTCGTGATCTCTAACATTTTTATTCTTTCTTAGAATTTCCATATCTCTACTTATATTCTCCATTTGTTATTGGACGCTGTCTACTTTATTATTAGAGCCCTTAGTATGTAATCATAGATATTTTTAATTCCTGATATGATAATTCCAACATCTCTGCCATATCTGATCCTGAGGCTTGCTTTGCCTCTTCTAACTGTACTTTTTGTCTTTTAGTATGCCTGTGTGCTTTTTTGTTCTTGATAGCCAGATGTGAGGTACTGGGCAAAATGAACTGTGGTAAATAGGCTTTTAGTGATATGGTGGTGATGTATGGGTGAGGGGAAGTGTTCTGTAGTTCTAGGATTAAATCTCAGTATTTCAGTGAGCCTGTGCCTCTGGACAGTGAACTTCACCAGTACTTCATGTTTCTCAGTCCTGCCTCAAGATGGGAAAGGATGGTTAGAGTGAGCTGGAATTGGGTATTTCCCTTTCTCCAGCTCTGTTAGGCTTTGATAAAAGCCTAAGAGCTTAGGCTTTGGTGAAATAGTTTCTCTTGAGGGCACACCTTGTTAAGCTCAGAATGCTCTCACATAGTTCAAAATGGTTATTTCCTGACATCTCCCTTTCCAGAAGAGCAAGGAGAGACTTTTCTGACATTTACTGTGATCACTTGGTAGAGCTTCTGGAAGTAAAACTCACAATATTGCCCCCACCAACCCCAACAACTGGATTCTTCTGGCATTTTTCACTTACATTTACTCATACTGAGCCTCCAGCAATTCATCAATTACAGTTCAGATTTTCCTACCTTAGTGCTGATTCTCAGGGAGGTTTCTGCTCATGTAAATTGTGAATCTCTGAATCTGTGTATCTATCTCTCTAATTTGAGGGCTTGTCTTGGAGCCTCAGTTCTCTCATGGATCTAAGAAGAGTTGGTTTTTTTCAAGCTTTTTACTTGTTAGGATGGAGTAGCGACTTCTAAGCTCCTTACATGCAGAACCAGAAACCAGATGTTGAGGTGAACTTTTTAAAGGACTTTGGCTAATAGATAATAGATAATAGATAATAGATACTTTATCTATTATAAATAATAGATAGATATTTATCTATATATTAGATATCTATCTATCTAAATAATAGATAGATATCTATCTAAATAATAGATAGATATCTATCTATAGATAGATAATAGATAATAGATACTTTAATATATAATAGAACTTAAAAAATTTAAAAACCAGTTGAATTAGGTGTAAAAATACAGAATTGTATTCTCTTAAATTAGTATGGCATATTTTATTTTCATAATATCTAAGTCTTCCAATCATCCTTAATTGTATGTGAGGATTTTTTTGGTCCATTTTCTGAAGGGAGAAATTGAGACCCAGAAGGGTTTCTTACCCGTTCAACATTACACCACACTAACATTAACTCAGGCCCTTCTGCATTTTAGGGGTGGAAAACTGACCATCAGATATCTCTGTTCTGTCACTGTTAAACACCATGCATTACCATTGTTATTAATTTAAAGGATCTAAAGTGGGACAGCCAGTCTAATTCTACCCCTCCAAACTCTATGGTCTCTTTGTTGGCTGCATTTGCACATTTATGTAACTGGCTTCTCCCCTGTGGCATTTGAATTTGCCAAAGTCCTGCCAGATCTTATAAAAAATATTGTTCAGAGTACAATATCTGTGCTAACTCTCCCAGAGGTATATGAATTTTAAATGAGAATGCTTGTTAACTCAAAAGGGATGACTCTCTAATGGCTGAATTTTAGGAAGTGTGGTGGAGCTGAGATTTTCAGCTGGGTTATCCTGCGTGTAGTATTTTAGGTCAGACTTTCTCTCCTGTGCTAAGCTATGTGGACCTGGGCACTGCCTGACACACTGTACAGATGCTATCTGCAGAGCACCCAGGGATGGCATCCTGGTTTCTCTCTATCACACTTCTTGGGGCTTAGGACCTGATAAAAAGGGAACTTGGGACCAAGGAGCAGGCTATTCTGGCTGTGTTGTTCAGAAGGAAGCTTATGTGTTACCATCTTTGAATTATTGTGGTCATTTCCCCCATTTTCCTGACTTCTGCTTCTCTTGACTGCCCTGTTGATACAGTGCTGAACTCCTGGGGGATTGACTCTTTCTAGAGACAACAGTTGAATTCAATCAGTGATTCCCAAACCTCTCTGCCCTGGCACCAAATGCATCAGTGAAGGATGCCTGGAAAGATTACAACAAACAAACAAACAAACAAACAAACAGCAAGAACCAAAACCTTTTCCAGGGCCTAATTTTCAGGGATTCAAGAGGACTTAACCCAAGGAATCTGTATCTTTTTTTAAAAAATGGTGAGGAAATTAAAAGAGCATTTTATTGTGGAAGCTTTCAAGTCCAGACAGCAATGGAAATAATAGTTTATTGGGCCCCTACGTACTCACTGCTCCAGGTCAATGCAAGGAATTTTTGCCATCAAGCCCCACACGTACACTTCACACTGGATCCTTGTGAAACTTGTTCTAGGCACCTACTGTGTTCTCAGCAAACATTTTCATGCTTCTAAAAGAGGAGGATTTTTAACATAATACCTGCAGATTTATCATACTCAAGAATCAATAACAATTCCTTAGCATCCAATACCGTGCAAGTGTTTAGGTGTTTAGAATTGCTTGATACAAATGAGAATTCCAGTGAAGTCTTCTTATTGTGTTTTATTGGCATGTTTCAAATATCTCTGTTAATCTATAGATTTCTCCCCCCCCCCCCTCTTTTTTTGGTTTCCTTTGAAATTTATTTGTTGAAAAAACTATGTCCATGATCTCTAGAGCTCCTTAAATTTTCTTAGGCACATGAGTCACCTGAAGATTTTATTAAAACACAGATTCTGACTCAGCAGGTCTGAGACAAAGCTGGGATTCAGTGTAACTAGCCAGCTTTGGGGCAATATGGGGCTGCCAGTCCTTGGAGAACTCTTGGGGAGGAGGCTACTCAAAGGAAGATTGCAGATGTACCAGCATGGTGATGCTCCACCCTTCCTGCAAACTGGGGGTGATCCCAGGCTCTGGTCAGATTCAGATTGATGCTGGTGAGTCCCCTGGAGCATGGTGCTGTGTATTCCTTCTGATGCCCACTGGGTCTGTGTACAGCCAAGTTCAGACCCTATGGGACCAGCAGCTTCAAGCCCTCTCAGCCATCATTTTCTGTAGCTGTAGTCAGAGGTTGTGGCCAGCTTGGGCAACCATGCACCAACTATATTGTGAAGAAGACAGTGCTGCCTTCTTTGTTGCTGCATGGGTCAGGAATGGTAGCAGGCCCCTGAGTGTCCACGTGGGCTTTGTTGGGAAGGATAGAACATTGCATTAGGGGCCACCAATAAGCAATGCTCCTCAGGATCCATGACTTTGACATTGGGCTTGGCCAAGAGACATCTGCAGATGTTTGACAGGTCTCGTGAATCAGGGCTTGGAATTCTCCCCTTGTCCCATTGGGAAGCCTAGTTAGATCATGAAATGATGAAAGGAGAGAGAGGCCCAGCTGAAAGTCAGCACTTGAGCCCCAGGCTTGAGAATGGGACCATCTAGACAGACCTTCCAGTCCTAGCTAAGCACCTAGAAGTGAGCACCTGGTGGAATTTAGCCAACCCATGGAATGATGAGAAATAGCAAATTGTTGCTGTTTTAGGCCACTATGTCTTGGTGTTTTGTCACACAGCACAGTGAACTGAAGCATCGCTGGGTAACAGCCTACCAGGTACCTAGGAGATGGTGCCCTGTGAGCCAGGACCCCAAACCTTCCCATTCTCTAGGATCTGGAAAACAGGGGTTAACTCCCAAGACCTGGAGATGCTTTGAGAACAGAACAAACTTTACATTCCTACATTTAAGTGTCAAATCATGGCTCCTATCCAAAGGGAGGCCATAGAAAAGGACCTGGGGACACAGGCTCTGGAGTTGGAGGCACCAGGTGTGAACCTTGGAGCAACTACCCTGGCTGGTGTCCTTGTACACATTACTCTTTTCTCTGAGCTTCTGTGGCTCCATGTTTCAGAGGCATGTGTCAACTTTAGGGCATTTGTGAGAAGTAAGCAAAATGAGGTATTTAGAGATGAATATATGCAGAGTGGCCACACACTCTATTATTATTGTTATTAAATACCATCCATAGATTTAGAAAACAGTCTGAATGCTCTCTCTCCTTCTGTTACTTGGAGTGTGGTCCACAGACCAGGAGTGTCAGCATTGCCTGGGAGCTCAGTAGGGCAGTAAATTCTTAGGCTCCAGCTCAAACCCACCACATCAGAAACTCTGGGGGTATGGCCCCTGAATCCGCACGCTCTCTTGGTGATTCTATTACTTTATTTTTAACATATTTCTCTGTCATAAAATAAAACACGAGTACAAAAATCATACGGCCCAATAAATGATTTTAGTCAGACACATTCATAAACACCACACAGGTGATGACGTGAGTCTGTCAGCACCCAAGAAGCCCCTGTGTGCCCATCTGGGATCATCTCACTGCATTGTTTTAGTTTAGCATCCACACGTACTTCCTGGACACTACAGTTTCCTCTTCCTCTATTTAAAATGTGATGTGTCTCTTAATTTACAGTTCCCTCTCCATACCTCTTTCCCTTTCTCTTGATGGATATGGCCTGGTTGATCTGTTTCCCAGGCTGAGTTTTGCAGGCAGGATGAATGTGTGCAGCATAATGGTTCTGCTGTGCTCGGTGTCTGCAGCTGGAACCATAGCCTGATTAGACACAGGTGTCATCTCACTGTCCAGACCAAACAGGTGTGTTCTTCTTTCACCAGGAGGAATGTCTGAAGGGTTCTCTTTTTGCAAGGTCAGAAGCTGCTGATGCTTAGTGCTTAGGAGCATTAACTCATTTGGACTGCAAAATGATGATCTTCTGTTTCTATCATTTCTTTTTCACTTATTAGCTGGGATAGTTTTATAAAGAGACACGTCTACTCATCTACTACAGATTAGCCAGAGATATAGGTTGTATAAGAAAAGGAGGGTAATTCTTGATGCTTTCCCTTTATTTAAAGGTACTGCATTGATTTCATATATCTTCAAAAAGTGACCAATACATTTAAAAATTATTATGGATTCATGAATTTATATTTTATGGGTTTCAATATATTACAAATAAACTCTGTTTTGGTGCACAATTTATCTAGTAATGGGAGCCTCTTCCTGTTGGCTCTGGAGCCCTTTTGATGTGACCCAGTGTTCTTTCAGAGTGTCCTTGCTGTCTGCTTTGACAAGCAGTTCCAGACTTACCTTATACATCTTGTACATTCAGGACTATATTCTTGAAGTTAGATACATTCATTGTTACTGGGTTGGTTATTTTTTCTATCATCTATCTATCTATCTATCTATCATCTCTCTATCATTTATCTATCTATCTATCTATCTATCTATCATCATCATCATCTTAAAGGTAAAATACCTAATGAGCTCATACTGCTATTGTCAATCCAAATTTAGGACTTACAGGGATTTACTTCCCTCTTTTCCATTCCATCTGTATCTCATCTCTCCCACAGCAAAAATCCTGATTCTTAAGGTCACAGGGGTTGATAGAGTTGGAGTATGCCATAGTTTTTGTTTTATTCCATATTGTAAGCCAACAAAATAAGATAACAACAGGACTGACTACTGCTGCTATTAATATGATGGCTAGCCCAGTTAGAATTATTTACCCTGTGCACTCTGCATTCCTCTACTCTCTGTGATGTCATGGGATCTGCACTGGCTTGGCTCCAGACTCTCGTGGCCCTCCATTAGCTTTGTTCCCGTGGGTAACTGTGCATTCTATGCTCACCATGAGCCCTTAGGTCGATGTTTCGGCAGTCATCTTGGTCGTCTAAAGCTCATTCTAGTAGATTCTTCAGGATATGACCCAGTGAACATTATTTATTGAGTTGGTGCATACTGATAACTGTTTGTACATGGCCTTCATAATTAAATCAGTTTTGCTGTATATAAAATCCTTGGCTTCCATTTATCCCCCTGAGTCTTTTAAATATATTGCTCTATCTTTTGCTATCACCAAGCGTTAGTGTCGAAAAGTTTGGTTAATTCATTTCCCTTTCCATTACAAGTCACTTATTCTTTTTGCCTGGATGCCCAGAGGATTTTTTTTTTTTACTTTAAACTTTAGTAATTTACTTGAATAGGTCCTGACAGTGCTTGTCCTGGATTGATATTCTCTTCTCCTGCTTTGATTTTCTTTCTCTGGCTCTTATTTGCTTTATATGAGATCTTTGTTCATGATTCTTATCTTTACAAAGTTCCTCTTTCACCTTTTTTTCTTTTTTTAAAGCTTATTTATTTATCTTGAGAGAGAAAGTGTGAGTAAGGGAGGGGCAGAGAGAGAGGGAGAGAGAGAATCTCAAGCAGGCTCTGGGCTGTCAGTGTAGGACCTGATGCAGGGCTCTACCTGACAAACTGCGAGATCATAACCTGATCCGAGATCAGGAGTCAGATGCTTAACCGAATGAGCCACCCAGGCACCCCTCACCTTCTATTTCTCTAAGGAATTTTGTTGTGTTTATTTGTTATTTATTCCTTCTGACTTAAGTCTTTACTTCTGAAATAATGTTACCTTATTTCTAATTCCATCATGATGTGTGTGTGTGTGTGTGTGTGTGTGTGTGTATGTGTGTGTGTGTTTTACTTTATTTGCAAGTTTCTCCAAGTTACTTAAGGATGTTCATGTCACTTAATGTGCTTATATCTTTTAATTTGTACTGGAAGAATGGGTCTTAGCTTTGACTTCTGTGGGCCCATCTTTGGGCATGCTTTGATTGTTGGTGGGCTTATTATTTCACTCTTACTCTCTTTTTTCTTGTATTAATTTTGTATAGTATTGGATTTTCTCACTTCTTAAGTAAAGTAAGTTTTCCTGAACCTTCAGAGGAGAGCATGTCTAACTTTGATTGTTATCCTGTATGTTAAACAAGGGGCAGCTGCTATTGGAGACTGCCCAGGTTGTTTTCCCACCCTACCTCTGCTGTGTGGGCATCCCACTCCGTTCTACTCTGTTGCCTGGTGTCCCCTCAGTGTGGGGCTCTGTCCTAGAATGGAGTTGTGTAGGCCAGGGTTAAGGGTTTGGATGGCCCAGCCTGCCTGCCTTGTCTCACTGCTGACCTCTTGCCCTCCCTGGTGAATGAGATAAGCCCTTCTTGTTCAGCTGCTTTTTTCAGATCGGCTTGCGATGCCCTCTGATCTGGTGGTGTTCTGTTCTCAGGTCTGGAAGTCTGCTTCCTGGGTCCCCACAGGTTCAGAGCTGGTAGCTATGGGTGTCTCTCCTCCCTCCTTGTTGGGTATGGGAGCAGCTTGCCGTCTAGTTTTGCTCTAAGTGTCCACAGTGTTTGGTCCAACTGCTTAGCTGCTGTAAGAGTGTGTGGGAGTGGCCACAACAGAGTACTATTGACTCAGGGCTTTAACAACAGATTATTTACTTCCCAGAGTTCTGAGCCTAGAAGTTCAAGATCCAGGTATTGGCAGAATTTGTCTCTCCTTGGCTTGTAGATGGCTGTCTTCTCTCTGTGTCCTTACACAGCTTTTCCTCTGGTATCTGTGTGCCCAGATCTCTTCTTATAAGGTCACTGGTCATATTGGATCAGGACCCACCCTAATGGCCTCCTTTTAATTCAGTCACCTCTTCAAAGGCCCCAGATATACAGTCATGCTCTGAGGTAGTGGGGTTTAGGGTTTCAACATGAATTTTACAGGGACATAATTCAGCCCATTAAACTGTTGGGATTTGGAAAGACTAGACACTCTTCCACTGTTGCTTCATCTTCCCAGGGTCTCCCTTTCAAGGTTGGTTGATGTTTCTCATGACTGTGTGAGCTCAAGAAGCACCACCCAACCCATTCCCTTCATGTGGCCCTATTTGTAGTGCCCACCCCCCTCCACCTGATATCTAAGGGGCTGTCTGCCATGCTAGCATGCAAGCCCCATGGCCACAGTAAGTGCTCAGTAAATAGCTATTGAGTAAATAGGAAACAGCAAGCAGTGTTGTGGAGTGGGTTCAAGTTCAGGCTCTGTCTGGACATGGATTTGTGCCTTTGAGGAACTGGCCTGAAGGCCTCACAGGGACTGACTGCATGCCCTCCAAGGCCTATCTTGGCTTCCCTGTTCCTTACCTCAGCAAGGCTATATGGGTGCACTGCTTTAAATAAAATGGACTTCAGAGGTAGCATTTAGCCCACAAAACAAAATCAAGCTCATCTCTTTGTTTTACATTCCCTGCATTCAGAAGTGACAGTGGGAGTTGGCCAGGACATAGAAGGTTAGGAGGGTCATTGTTTTCAGGAGTCAAGGTGCTTCCCACAGGAGCGCTCTATCCCGGGGCCTCTGACTGAGAACTGGCCTGCAACTTTGCCAAGTGCTTTGGGGAAATTTTAGAGAAGCAGTTTGCCAAAGAGAGTGGAGAACTTGTCAGAAGCAGACTGTAAGGAAGCAGCTGAGGGCTAAAAACATTGGATGGACAGATGGGAGAACAGGACTTGGCCTCTCTCACAACACTTTTCTTTCCTGTGTTTGTGTCCATCATTCAAGTATTCACTCATTCATTCAAGCATTTGGGCTTCACTGGGTAAGAGCTTCATTGCTTTTACATATCAATCTGTGCAAAATTCACATCTGATTTCATAAAAGGTCCCTTAAATCAGGAAAATCTGACTTCCAGTTCATTTTACATTCATTTGTTAAAAAGAAGGGGATCTGAACTTGGGTCTTTTAGGAACTGAGTCAGCGTTCATAGCCAAAGTTCAGAGGTGACACGCTGAATTCCAGCAAAGATGGTGGGTCTTCAGCCCCTGCCCTCAGAGACCTGACTCTGGACCACAGGACGGAGCCCCTACCTCACACATTCACTCACTCATTCAGCTGCCACCTACTGAGCACCTGTCTGTGGAGCTGCCAGGTGTCCAAGCTGCCAATTAGGACAATGAACCAGACTGAGAGTAATAGTCAAGTCTCCCTTCACTCACTGGGACTAGACAGGCAAAGGGCACTGGAGAAAGGCACTGGCCCCCCCAGTATCTTGTTTTTCCAGAGAACATCACTGGGGCCAGACCACACGCAATTCAGGCTGGTTGGAGGGGGCGGGGTGCAAGGATTATCTCCTGGCCAAGCATCCTTGGATGAAAGGCCCCTGTCTTTTTATGGACCCTAGGGACCAGGGGTGGTGCAGGAGTGAAAAAGTATTGAGTTGGGAGAAGTGCCTTAGCCAAATACCTGGATAAGGAGCCCGGAGAGGAGGTGCCTGGGCTTGGAATGCAGATGTCCCTAGTATGTACATAGGAGCACAGATGGGAGGGTGCACTTACTCCTGATCACAGCTCCCTGCAGACACTGTAGTGTCCTGGCCCTGTGGAAGTAAGCTGTGGGGAGGGAAGCTGGCCTGTGAGGCCTGCCAAGCTAAACCTTGGGATTGCCTATGGGTGTGTCTGAGAGAGCACACACAGCATCTTGGCCTGAACCCAGGCTCCTCTCTGCAGCCAGCCCTAGCCCAGGAGTTGGGGCTGGTTCAGTGAAGACACAGACAGTATTGACCCTGGGGCCATGCTTGTGCCTGAATGACGGTGAACCCCGACCCTGCTATACAAGAACCAGTAAATGTGGCCAGATTGTGGAAAACCCCCAATACAGGTTTCATTCACCATCCACCATGGGACCCGCCTTCCCTCCTTCATTTATATTTTTCTCTGTCATGATCAGTTTGGCCCTTGGCAGTTTCCAAAGCATTTTGTTTTGTTTTTCTCAGCCTTCAAAACCCAGTGTTAGGTTCTCAAGCCTGGCTGCACATTAGAATAATGGGGGACCTTTAAAAACTGCTCTGTACTTAGTTCCCTTCCCTGGAAGTGCTGCTGTAATGTGCTGCCTGTATTCCCTAGGTGAGCTGCCTATGCAACCAACATGGCTCCCCTGCCCTGAAGGGAAGGCATGTTTACTGGTTTTGGAGCTAGCAGAGAAGGGGAACTGAAAATGGGGTCAAACCACTCTTTGGGGATTTAGGGCATAAAACAATTGCTTCTCCTGCCAAGAGCATGTTTAGAAACTGGAAGAAGTATGGCCCCAAATATGACTAAGAGGCTTTAAAAATCAGGATAGATTCTTCTGGTTTCAGGACATCCTGTATGTGTCCTACCTCAAGGCCCCTTGGGGGTTTGTGCTGCACAGTTTTTCTGTAACACACACACTCACTTCTGCATCAGTTTATTTGTGATGAGGGCCAATGGAAAGACAAAGTAAAATAAACTTGCAAAGAAAAACAAGACTAACAAGGAACCAAAGTGGATTTGGCTGATGAGTGCTGGATATTGTTACACTGGGCACTTTGGTCAAGTGGCAATTGTCAAACATCAGTGTGCACAGTAATTGCCTGGAGGGCTTGTTAACACAGACTGTTGGTCCTCAACCCAGAGATTCTGACCCTTCCTTGGGGAGGTGCCTGAAATTCTGCATTTCCAACAAGCCTATACTTGGCTTCACAGGGCACACCAAAATGCTGGTCAAGATAAAGCAGCTGTTCTCAGAAAGCCAGTGAGAAGATAATGCAATCAGAAAACTTCTTGCCTGCAATCCATACTGGATATTAGATTCCTTTCATTACAATTCTGGCTCTGGTGTTTGCTAGGACTGAAACCCAAGGTTTTTGGTGTGGGCCCAGCATGCACATTTAAGGGAATCTGCAATTTTCTCTAATCCGGGAAGTACCACATAAATGCTGTTTTCCTCCTTGCCAGAGCTGGTGCTTCAAGTGTGAGAACCTGGCAGCCTGGCCTCAGGTGAGTGGCCTGCAGCACTAGTGTGTCAAGGGCTGCCTCTGAAGCCAGACAGGAATTGTGAGTTTCACCAAAGGTTTTATCACAGGCTTAACTCTGGCCAAATGCAGAGTTTGTAGAGCTTTCCAAACTACATCCTAGGGAGACCCTTCTGGGAGATGTTACTAAGAATTCCCCCCAAAAATTCTGGAAAAGTTCTTCATTGCATCTTCTTCTTGTGCTTTAGCATTTTCAAGGCTCTGGAAAGCTCCAGAACAAAGAAGCTTAACTAATACAGCTGACCTTAGTGTTTTCTATGACTGGTTTGACCATGGGGCACTGTCTTCTCAGCTTCTCAGCGTTTCTATTAGGATCTCCAGGAGCTCCTTCTCTACAGGGCAGCATTGTGAGAAATGTGCTCAGCCCCTGTGGCCCAGGCCTGGGGAAGAGGACACTGAGACTTCATGGTTTCAGAAAGCATATCAGAGGCTCTGTGTGCCTGTGTGGCATCACAGTCTGCTCAAGGACACAGGCAGGTAAATAGGGATTCCCTGGGAGTGGCTGTTTCCCTGAAGCATCTGAAATTTTCCAAGAATCCACAGGGCTGGGTTCAAGCACAGAAATCAAATCAAGATGGAGACACACCTGCATCTTTGTTGTTATATACAGTACAGATCCTTTGTCCACCCCTGCTTCTCTACAGAACATTGAAAGTTTAAAACACCCCCTACAAGTGCACCAAAACCCATAAAATACCTAAGAATAAATCTAACCAAAGAGGTGAAAAGTCTATACACTGAAATCTATAGAAAGCTGATGAAAGAAATTGAAGAAGACACAAGGAAATGGAAAAAGATTCCATGCTCCTGGATAGGAAGAAAAAATATTGTTAAAATGTCAATACTCCCAAAGCAATCTACATATTCAATGTGATCCCTATCAGAGTAACACCAGCATTCTTCACAGAGCTAGAACAAATAATCCTAAAATTTGTATGGAACCAGAAAAGACCCCGAATAGCCAAAACAATCTTGAAAAAGAAAACAAAAGCAGGAGACATCACAATCCCAGACTTCAAGCTGTATTAAAAAGCTGTAATCATCAAGACAGTATGGCACTGGCACAAGAAAAGACACTGAGATCAATGGAACAGAATAGAGAACAAACCCAGAAATGGACCCAAAATGTATGGCCAACTAATCTTTGACAAAGCAGGAAAGAATATCCAATGGAATAAAGACAGTCTCTTCAACAAATGGTGCTGGGAAACCTGGAGACCGACATGCAGAAGAATGAACCTGGACCACTTTCCTACACCATACACAAAAATAAACTCAAAATGGATGAAAGACCTCAATGGAAGACAGAAAGCTATCAAAATCCTCAAAGAGAAAGCAGGCAAAAGCCTCTTTGATCTTGGCCACAGCAACATCTTACTCAACACATCTCTGGAGGCAAGGGAAACAAAAGCAAAAATGAACTACTGGGACCTCATCAAAATAAAAAGCTTCTGTACAGTGAAGGAAACAATCAGCAAAACTAAAAGGCAACTGACAGAATGGGAGAAGATATTTGCAAATGACTTATCAGATAAAGGGTTAGTATCCAAAATCTACAAAGAACTTATCAATATTAACACCCAAAAACCAAATAATCCAGTGAAGAAATGGGCAAAAGACATGAATAGACACTTCTCCAAAGAAGACATCCAGATGGCCAACCGACACATAAAAACATGCTCAACATCGCTCATTATCAGGGAACTACAAATCAAAACCACAATGAGATACCACCTTACCTCTTTTAGAATGGCTAACATTAGTGGGAGAGAGCCAAAGCATAAGAGACTCTTAAAAACTGAGAACAAACTGAGGGTTGATGGGGGGTGGGAGGGAGGGTAGGGTAGGTGATGGGCATTGAAGAGGGTATCTTTTGGGATGAGCACTGGGTGTTGTATGGAAACCAGTTTGACAATAAATTTCATATATTAAAAAAAAGAATGGCTAACATTAACAACTCAAGCAACAACAGATGTTGGCAAGGAGGTGGAGAAAGAGGATCTCTTGCATTGATGGTGGGAATGCAAGCTGGTGCAGCCACTCTGGAAAACAGTATGGATGTTCCTCAAAAAATTAAAAATAGAACTACACTATGAGCCAGCAATTGCACTAGTAGGTATTTATCAAGGGATACAGGTGTGCTGTTTCGAAGGGACATATGCACCTCAATGTTTATAGCAGCACTATTAACAATAGCCAAAGTATGGAAAGAGTCCAAATGTCCATCGATGGATGAATGGATAAAGAAGATGTGGTATATATATACAATGGAGTATTACTCAGCTATCAAAAGGAATGAAATCTTGCCATTTGCAACCACATGGGTGGAACTGGAGGGTATTATGTTAAGTGAAATTAGTCAGTCAGACAAAGACAAATATCATATGACTTCACTCATATAAAGACCTTAAGAGACAAAACAGATGAACATAAGGGAAAGGAAACAAAAATAATATAAAAACAGGGAGGGGAACAAAACATAAGTGGCTCTTAAATATAGAGAACAAACAGAGGGTTACTGGAGGAGTTGTGGGAAGGGGGATGGGCTAAATTGGTAAGAGGCATTAAAGAATCTACTCCTGAAATCATTGTTGCACTATGTGCTAATTTGGATGTAAATTTAAAAAAAAATTAAAGAAAATTAAATAAATGAAAGTCCCACCATGTGGTCTCAACATCTGGTCTTGTAACTTGCCAACCTTGGAAGCGCTGCCATGGAGCATTGCCATTGAAACCAAATGAGACAGGGGCGCCTGGGTGGCGCAGTCGGTTAAGTGTCCGACTTCAGCCAGGTCACGATCTCGCGGTCCGTGAGTTCGAGCCCCGCGTCGGGCTCTGGGCTGATGGCTCGGAGCCTGGAGCCTGTTTCCGATTCTGTGTCTCCCTCTCTCTCTGCCCCTCCCCCGTTCATGCTCTGTCTCTCCCTGTCCCAAAAATAAATAAACGTTGAAAAAAAAAATAAAAAAAAAATAAAAAAAAAAAAAGAAACCAAATGAGACAATAAAGTTCAGATCCACATGACCCAAAGCTCAGTTTGCAGCTGGCAGCATTGGTGCCCCCTGGGAGCTTGTTAGCCATGAAGGACCCAGGGCTCTGCTTCAGACCTGCTAAGCCAGGCCTGCCCTGAATGAGATCCCTGGGAGATTCATAGGCACATTAGAGTTTAAAGGCACTGTTTTAAAAATAACTAAAAATTTAAAATACAAGCAATGTGCAAATATGCCGGTTCTCAAGCTTGGCTGAACATTGCAATCACTGGGAGCTTTTAAAGTACTTACTCTCCCTCACCTCCATTTTAATTTGATTGGAATGGAGAGCATTCTGGGTTTTTTAAGATCCTTGGGCAATTCTAAAATTCAGCACACTGATTCCAGGGCTCCAGACCTTTAGCGGTGGAGCATTTCTCCCTTGCTTATAACCCCAGCACCTGGACCAGTGCCTGGCACAGTGTTGACACAAAACTGATCACAGAAAAACATTTTGCTGCTTAACTGAGTTTATCCTGGGATTCCAGATCATATGGAGGTGGTCCTGCCAGGAGCCTCCTTGCCTGAATAACAGATAAATTCATCCTAAGGAAGGAACTTGGGTCAAGACTGGTATGTGAACAATAGATATAGGGCCTGTGTCCTTAACATGATAGATGTCAGTCATTCACAGCCCTCCCCTTGATGCTGAACTAATGGGAAGGGCAACCAGGCCCGTGTGATGGGTTGTTATATTTTAGGGCCTTTTTTTGTAATCCCTAGACTGTAGCACAGGGTATAGATGAATGAGAGGCAATAATTTCATGACAGGATGTCAAGTGTCACTTGCTCTCCAAATAACCATCTGTGTCTTTTCAAGGGTGTGAGTAAAATGCTTTGAAGTTCTCAGGAGTGAAGGACTACAGCCTCCCAAGCACCTTCTTTGAAGAATGTTCTCCACACAGAGTTCTGCGTGAGCCGCAGGCTGCGGAGAAGGTTCCTGGCAGGGCCTTCTGCCTGCGCCACGGGCTTCTGGTGACAGGATGGAAGCAGCAGTGGATGGATCCCCTTCACAGCCCTCACCAGCAGGCTGCCCCCTAGCACTCTGGCCCAAATGACTTTAAAAAATCAAGAAGGGGCGCCTGGGTGGCTCAGTAGGTTAAGCATCCAACTTCAGCTCAGGTCATGATCTCGGGGCTCTTGAATTCAAGTCCTGCATCAGGCTCTGTGCTGACAGCTCAGAGCCTGCAGCCTGCTTCAAATTCTGTGTCTCCCTCTCTCTCTGCCCCTCTCCTGCCCACACTCTGTCTCTCTCTCAAAGTAAATAAACATTAAATTAAAAAAAAAATCAAGAAAGAACAGCAGCCTGAGGCATCTTGAGATCACTATTCAGCTAGCTTCCCGGGGCTACTGCCACAGAACTGGGAAGTGGGACAGAGAAATGACCCCATTCAGGGAAATGAGTGTCCTGCCTTCCAAGCACCCCTTTGATAATAAAGTTGACAGAAAACAAAAATATATTTTCTGCTTGGAAAATGTCTGAGACGAACGTCCAAAAAGTCCTGTGTACTAGTCAGACCCGAGATCGTGGGTGTGGAGATGGCCACCAGTGTGGGAGAGGTGGGGGCACCTGGGTGGCTGGTAAAGCCCCTGCCACAGCCACTCACCCCAGCTGTGCCCGGAGCAGAGAGGTCTCAGGAAGCTGTAGTGGGGGAGGTGGATGCAGTCTGAGGGGACACTCGTGACAGACCTCCATCCAAGGGTGATAGGGATGCTCTCAGTATCTTTCTTCCTGGGTACCTAAGGCTGGGAGGTCTTCTTCAGCAAGCTGGGACTGTGATTTCTGGCTCTCTGTCCTCTGCAGATAAAGGTCATTCTCTATTATTGCACATTAAATATTACTGTTTCTCTGTTCTTCTCAAGCACAGAGGGGCTTGGAGGTGGCCATGGGGCAAAATGGAGGCAAAACCAGTGGAGGGAGGGATGCCTGGGCCTGTCCTTTGTGGAGTGGCTGTGCCTCTACTACCCTGCTGGTCCCCTCCAGGCTGGGGCTGGTACCTCCAGCTCAGTGCTCTGCCTGTGGGCTGGGCCAGCTAGCTCTTGCCCCATATACTCCCCTGCATAGCACCCTCCTGCATGCCTACCCGCCCCCCCACATACCTTCTCCCTGCATGCCCAGACACCTTTCCTTGGCTCCAGAACCTGTTCTTTCAAAATCAGAGTGACCTACTTGTGGGCCTACATGGAGAAACAAGAACTGATCAAAAGAACTCTCTCAAACTCGAGAATTATTTCCACGAATACACACTGGAGGCTTAAACTGTGTTTAGGCATTGAATGGACCTGATAAAGGGTCTGTACTGAAGACAGAAAGGATATATGTAACCAGCTAATAATATAAATCAGGATTGTGACAGAATATCCAGGTCTAGAAAAGCTTCCAGGATGGGAACTGGGACATGCACAGTGGGACAAAAAAGCAAGGCTGAATATGGGACTATCTCTTATATAGGCAAGGTAGAGCCCACCACGGGGTGGGCTGTGTCCCCTTCCAGTGTGTGTCAGTGGGGTTGGGCAAGCCTTTGCTCTTCCCTGTCTCCCACGTGGGCTTGGAAGCCTGTGCTGGGAAGTAACTCCAGACAGAAGCAACGTTGCCTTCTGTCCTCCTGTGTGTGCTGGTTGGGAGGTGATGTTGGTTTTTGGAAGCTGTACAAAGTGATTCAGGGCAGTGGTGACCCAATTAGACAGAGGTTCAGGGATGAAATTGCTGCTTTTGTTTGCAAATGAAGTGGGGACTTTCAGGGGAGTTGTTTGAATAAAGTTGGGGGGTGTGGGGTAGGGGGAAAGCACTAGCTGGAAGTGGGGTCTGAGTCACTGGGGGGCAAGGGAAGGCTCTAGGCTCCCAGGGGGTAGCTAAGCAGAGCGAGAAGTCCCTTTACAGCACCCCTCCCCCCCCAGCCTCCTGGCCAGGGCTTGTGGACTGGAGAGGGGACAGACTCATTCTGTCGTCCTCCTGCCTCTGAACTTCTGTGGTCTCACCTGGTGGGCTGGCCCTTACCTCAAGTCTCCTCTGCCCCCAGGCTCTACATCTAGCTGCATCTAGTAATGAATCCAAATTCCTGCAAATTAGGAAGGACCCTCCTGGCTGGGTCCTGACCTCTGTCCTACAAGCCCTCCCGAATCCGTTAAGAATCCATGCTTGGTTTTAAGCACATTGCTTCTCCCAACTTCAGACTTCATACAGCATCAGTAGTGAAACTGCCCACATCCCTGCGACCCAATCCCTCCTGTCTTACTCCAAGGAAAGGCAGCATACAGGGGTCCAAACTGCCAATGCCTTCAGGGAGCACTCTGCAGCTCCTGGCTTTGGTTTTATAGAATTTAACTTTACTCCTTGTGGCTGCAGGTGTTCCCCCTGGGATGGAGTTGGGGGAGAACATCCTGGGCTCCCTGGCACTTTTTTTCATTCCTGTGTGACCCCTAATCAGGTAAGCTGGGCAGCATTGCCTCTCCTCACAGTTCTGCATCAAGGATGCTAAGGCCAAGAGTAGTGCAGTCTCATGAATGAGAGTTGTGGGAGAATTATACTTTCCTAAGAAGAAGCAAATGGGTACTTCCTCCTGGGAGGTGGCCCTGGGCCAGGTCAAAAGGCAGGACTGTGCCTACCCATGTGTACATTTGAATGATGAGGTCGGAGACTGTCTGCCCCTGAGAAAGGGAGGAGGCAAGGAGCATGGCTTAGGAGGGACTCTGTCCTCTTCAAGGGTGGGGGAGAGTGCAGTGCCAGGTGGAGGGGAGACGGGGCATAAATGTTGGTAGCATTTACATTTCCTATGTGAAGACAATTTTCTATATGGTAAGTTATATACATCCTGCTGTGTTATGTTCCTGGGGCTGCTATAACAAATTGCTATAGATTTGGGGGCTCAGAGTGACAGATGGAGGCCAAAAATCTGAAATTGGCATCACTGGCCCTAATCAGGCATCAGCAGGGTGCCCCTCTGGATGTTCTAGGGGAGAGCCTATTCCTGCCTCTTTAAGGCAGCTGTGGTGCTCCTTGGCCTATGCTCACATTGCTGTCCTCTCTGCCTCTGTCTTCATATGCTCCCTCTGGCCCCTCCTCTGGGTTGGGTCTGCCTCTAGTAAGGAGGACTCATGAAGGCATTTAGGGTCCACAGAAAATCCAGGACTATCTCCTCATCTCAAGACCCTTAATCTAACCATACACGCAAAGTCCTTTTCTGACATATAAAACAACATTTGCAGGTTCCAAAGGTTAGGACAGGCATATCTTTGGGGGCCACTTTTCCCACTCCCCTCCTTCCTCCTAGATATTTCTACTTTTAATTTTCCAGTGAGGATGATTTTCAGGAAAACAAGTAGCCTTTTCCAGTTGGCTGAAATGCCTCTACCCTGAATCTGTAATTCTCTCAGCTCTATCACATGCTTCCCCCAAATGCCTTTTCTGCCCCTCTTGGGAGTTGCAGGGGACATAGGGCTGGAAGTCAGCTGTGCACAGGGCCAGAGCCCCTAAAGCCAGCCCTACAGTCAAAGACTCTGAGTGCTTGGGACCTTTGGTCCCCTCTGGCATCCTGAGAGACAGACTGTGTCTCAGGTGGCTGATGTTGCTCTCTTTGAGGTCTCCAGCCATCCCCAGGGGGTGGTGTCACCACAGCCTGGAGTTTCCTCATCTGCAAAATGGAGTAAGAATAGAACTTAGCCTGTGGAATGGCAGGTGAGGCTGTGGACCACACAGCCTTTCCACAGTGTTCCTGATCATCCCCACATCCTTCCTTCTCCCAGCTGGCATGGCCCTGGCAGACCTGGATCTAACTCTTGTGGGCAGATGTTCTGAGGAAGATGTCAATCCCGGCCTTGGATGTCTCAGGTCCCTCCACTTGACACATGCTAAGAGCACCTGGTGGGCCAGGCACTGTCCTGGGCACTTGGGGTACAACAGTGAGCAAAGTGACTGGTGACCCTGCCTTCAGGAAGCCTATTTGCTTGTAGGAGTGAGTAGTAAACATGATGGCATGACACAGTCTATTAGAAGGGGGTCAGTGCTGTAGATGAAAAGGAAGTTGGAGGCAGTTGAGGAGCAGCAGCATGGGGCCAGGGTGGGTGGGTGTGTGGGCTAGGTTGCCTTTTTTTTGAAGATTTTATTTTTTTAAAAGTATTCTCTATACCCAATGTGGGGTTGAACTCACAACCCTGAGATCAAGAGTCACATGCTCCACTGACTGAGCCAGAAATGCTCCTATAGTCTCTGTTTTGAATGAGGTAGTTGCGGTAGGCCACATTGAGAAGGTGACATTGGAACAACGATTTGAAGGAGGTGAGGGAGGTAGCCCTGTGGATATCTGAAGGAAGAGCCTTCCAAGGAAAGGGCACCACCTCTGCAAATGTCCTGAGGTCAGAGGCAGATTGAGGAACAGCAATGAGGCAAGTGTGGTCAGAGTGAGTGAGTGAGAAAGTGTGATAGCAGATGGGGTGCAGGAGACCAGAGCTGGGAATGGGGGAAGACTGTGTTGGAGCACTGTCAGGACTTCCCAGAGATTATCAGACACAGTCCTGGTACCATTAGAGCTCATAACCCCAAAGTCTTCGCCTGCTTTATGCTGAAGAAAGGGACTTGGAAAACAGACCACCTCACCTTCAGCAGAGAGAGGAGCTAGAGATGGTGCATTGTTCCCCATAGACATTCCAGCCTTCCTAGAACAAAGTTCCCTGGTCACCATGAAGTGGCAGTGTCTTTTCCAGGTTCCCAGGATTCCCAGGATGAGCAGGTCCTGAATGGTTCTAACTGGTGTAACAGGAAGTCACCACATGAGCCCCGAGCACCATGCCAGCCACTACAGTAAGAGTCACCCATTCTTATCCAACGATTAGGGCCTCTGCGCTGACTGCTGCCTCCAATCCCTTTGCTAACTCCTTTCTCCTCACCCTCAGACCCGCTGGACTCTCCTCCAGAATCTCTCACAGGGACCTCATGTATACATTCCCCCATCATGTCATTACTCTTGGCCATACCTGGCCCTTCTCAGTCATATCCTGCCTCCACAGCCCACTCCCCAGCTTGGCCCTCCACTTATCTTTTATCCCTTCTTTTCTCATCTGGACCACAAATGCTGTGACTTCTGCATTCATAATGACTCTGGCATCTCCCTGTTGTGCCCATGCCCACTGTGCAGTCAGGGGTTCATCATCCTATTGCAAGTAACATCCGTGTGGCTGTCCTGCAGCTCCCCGGATGGGCCTCCGAGAGCCCCCAGCATGGAACCTGCATATCTGCACACTTACACACACCAGGCCCATGGCCCCTGACAGGTTTCTGTCTTTAGTTTCACCCCAAGTATCCATATTTCATATTGTGACCAGTTATCTTTGTTAAAAATAATATTAACTTTGTTATTATGAGGCTTATACAAAAACTTCCCTTGGTATTATGCTTACATGTGAAAGATGAGAAGCTGTATCATTGGAGGCAGGAATGAATAAGGACACACAGCCTCATCATCTACTGTAGCCCAGTTTTGGAAGACTAGACAATACAATCAGGTAAGAGTCAAAGTAAGAATAAGATATTAGGAAAGGCAAAATTGTCAGTATTCAGAGAGATGGTATGATTGTATGCTTTGGAAAGTCAGGATAATCACCTGAAAACCATTGAAAATAAAAACTCAAGAAAGAAAATTATTATAGTCCTTCAATAACTTTTCCATGTACAAATAACTAGTTAAATATTATGAAAAATACTTCATTTAAGATAGCAATTAGGTGAGACAGTAACAAGATATAAATTTAAAGGGAAATGCATAGGGCCTGAAGAAGGAAAACTTAAAAACTCTGCTAAAGAGATTAAATTAAGGTCTAAGCAGATGGGAGGAGAGAACTTACCGCCATCTAGAATGACTCAATATTATAAAGTTGACCACCCAACTTTATATTTCCCGTCCTGGGAATCCATTACTCACAAAATCAGTCTAATTCCAGTGCAAACACCGACATGGTACATGGAGGGAAATGGACATGGGGAAAGGAACAGGGAAACTGAAGGAAAAGAATAAAATGTAAAATGAATCATGAAGTAACCAAACCGGGTTCATACTGAAGGTTTTTATAGGTTGAGCAGAGGGTTCCAAGGTATATACAAACATTCAAATTTAGTCCATGTGGTAGATAGAGTTTCAAATCAGAGATAAAAGAGAGATTACTCAGTAGATGATTTAGAAACAAGTGGCCATTTGGAAAAAAAAAACACTGATTTCTGACCCAGGGCTTTACTACTCCCAAAGAATTGCAGATATAATGACAAAACTAAAATTAAAACATTATGAAGGAAAAAATGGTGGATTTGTTTGTAATTGTGAATGGGAAATGCCTTTCTAAGCAGGATATGTATTTGGAAGCTTTGTGGGTAATGATCTACTTGATTAGAAATATTGAAAAAAATCACCAGCAATGGAAAAATAAACAAACTGAAGAAACATTTGCAGTCCAACTGATGTAGGGCTTCCATACTTCTTTGAGCAACACATTATCCAAAGTGCTCTCACCGGTCAATAAGAAAAATGTTTATGAACCCAAGTGAAAAATGGGAGGTGCGAAAGATGGTGACGTAGGAGGACGCTGGGCTCACCGCGCGTCCTGCTGATCACTTAGATTCCACCTACACCTGCCTAAATAACCCAGAAAACCGTCAGAGGATTAGCAGAACGGAGTCGCCAGACCCAAGCGCAGACGAGAGGCCCACGGAAGAGGGTAGGAAGGGCGGCGAGGCGGTGCGCGCTCCACGGACTGGCGGGAGGGAGCCGGGGCGGAGGGGCGGCTCGCCGGCCAAGCAGAGTCCCTGAGTCTGGCTTGCAAAAGCGGAGGGGCCTGACGGACTGTGTTCCGACAGCAAGCGCGACTTAGCGTCTGGGAGGTCCTAAGTTAACAGCTCTGCTCGGAAAGCGGGAAGGCTGGAGGACAAAGGGAGGGAGAGCTGCGGAGCCCCCGGACGACAGAACTCAGTTTGGTGGGGAATAAAGGCACTCGCCAGCGCCATCTCCCCTGCCCATCCCCCAGCCAAAATCCCAAAGGGAACCGGTTCCTGCCGGGGAAATTGCTCGCTCTGCGCAAACACCCAACTCTGTGCTTCTGAGGAGCCAAACCTCCTGCAGCGGATCTGACTCCCTCCGGCTGCCACAGGGCCCCTCCTGAAGTGGATCACCTAAGGAGAAGCAAGCTAAGCCTGCCCCCCTGCCGCCGTGCACCTTGCCTACCCACCCCAGCTAATACGCCAGGTCTCCAGCATCACAAGCCTGGCAGTGTGCAAGTAGCCCAGACGGGCCACGCCACCCCACAGTGAATCCCGCCCCTAGGAGAGGGGAAGAGAAGGCACACACCAGTCTGACTGTGGCCCCAGCGGTGGGCTGGGGGCAGACATCAGGACTGACTGCGGCCCCGCCCACCAACTCCAGTTATACACCACAGCACAGGGGAAGTGCCCTGCAGGTCCTCACCACACCAGGGACTATCCAAAATGACGAAGCGGAAGAATTCCTCTCAGAAGAATCTCCAGGAAATAACAACAGCTAATGAGCTGATCAAAAAGGATTTAAATAATATAACAGAAAGTGAATTTAGAATAATAGTCATAAAATTAATCGCTGGGCTTGAAAACAGTATACAGGACTGTTATACAGTATACAGGACAGGATCTCTTGCTACAGAGATCAAGGGACGAAGGAACAGTCACAAGGAGCTGAAAAACGCTTTAAATGAAATGCAAAACAAAATGGAAACCACCACGGCTCGGATGGAAGAGGCAGAGGAGAGAATAGGTGAACTAGAAGATAAAGTTATGGAAAAAGAAGAAGCTGAGAAAAAGATAAAAAAATCCAGGAGTATGAGGGGAAAATTAGAGAACTAAGTGATACACTAAAAAGAAATAATATACGCATAATTGGTATCCCAGAGGAGGAAGAGAGAGGGAAAGGTGCTGAAGGGGTACTTGAAGAAATCATAGCTGAGAACTTCCCTGAACTGGGGAAGGAAAAAGGCATTGAAATCCAAGAGGCACAGAGAACTCCCTTCAGACGTAACTTGAATCGATCTTCTGCACGACATATCATAGTGAAACTGGCAAAATACAAGGATAAAGAGAAAATTCTGAAAGCAGCAAGGGGTAAACGTGCCCTCACATATAAATGGAGACCTATAAGACTCGTGACTGATCTCTCTTTTGAAACTTGGCAGGCCAGAAAGAATTGGCACGAGATTTTCAGTGTGCTAGACAGAAAAAATATGCAGCCGAGAATCCTTTATCCCGCAAGTCTGTAGTTTAGAATAGAAGGAGAGATAAAGGTCTTCCCAAACAAACAAAAACTGAAGGAATTTGTCACCACTAAACCAGCCCTACAAGAGATCCTAAGGGGGACCCTGTGAGACAAAGTACCAGAGACATCACTACAAGCATAAAACAGACAGACATCACAATGACTCTAAACCCGTATCTTTCTATAATAACACTGAATGTAAATGGATTAAATGCGCCAACCAAAAGACATAGGGTATCAGAATGGATAAAAAAACAAGACCCATCTATTTGCTGTCTACAAGAGACTCATTTTAGACCTGAGGACACCTTTAGATTGAGAGTGAGGGGATGGAGAACTATTTATCATGCTACTGGAAGCCAAAAGAAAGCTGGAGTAGCCATACTTATATCAGACAAGCTAGACTTTAAATTAAAGGCTGTAACAAGAGATGAAGAAGGACATTATATAATAGTTACAGGGTCTATCCATCAGGAAGAGCTAACAATTATAATTGTCGATGCGCCGAATACCAGAGCCCCCAAATATATAAAACAATTACTCACAAACATAAGCAACCTTATTGATAAGAATGTGGTAATTGCTGGGGACTTTAACACCCCACTTACAGAAATGGATAGATCATCTAGACACACGGTCAGTAAAGAAACAAGGGCCCTGAATGAGACATTGGATCAGATGGACTTGACAGATATATTTAGAACTCTGCATCCCAAAGCAATAGAATATACTTTCTTCTCGAGTGCACATGGAACATTCTCCAAGATAGATCATATACTGGGTCACAAAACAGCCCTTCATAAGTTTACAAGAATTGAAATTATACCATGCATACTTTTAGACCACAATGCTATGAAGCTTGAAATCAACCACAGGAAAAAGTCTGGAAAACCTCCAAAAGCATGGAGGTTACAGAACACCCTACTAACGAATGAGTAGGTCAACCAGGCAATTAGAGAAGAAATCAAAAAATATATGGAAACAAACGAAAATGAAAATACAACAATCCAAATGCTTTGGGACACAGCGAAGGCAGTCCTGAGAGGAAAATACATTGCAATCCAGGCCTATCTCAAGAAACAAGAAAAATCCCAAATACAAAATCTAACAGCACACCTAAAGGAACTAGAAGCAGAACAGCAAAGGCAGCCTAAACCCAGCAGAAGAAGAGAAATAATAAAGATCAGAGCAGAAATAAACAATATAGAATCTAAAAAAACTGTAGAGCAGATCAACGAAACCAAGAGTTGGTTTTTTGAAAAAATAAACAAAATTGACAAACCTCTAGCCAGGCTTCTCAAAAAGAAAAGGGAGATGACCCAAATAGATAAAATCATGAATGAAAATGGAATTATTACAACCAATCCCTCAGAGATACAAACAATTATCAGGGAATACTATGAAAAATTATATGCCAACAAATTGGACAACCTGGAAGAAATGGACAAATTCCTAAACACCCATGCTCTTCCAAAACTCAATCAGGAGGAAATAGAAAGCTTGAACAGACCCATAACCAGCGAAGAAATTGAATCGGTTATCAAAAATCTCCCAACAAATAAGAGTCCAGGACCAGATGGCTTCCCAGGGGAGTTCTACCAGACATTTAAAGCAGAGATAATACCTATCCTTCTCAAGCTATTCCAAGAAATAGAAAGGGAAGGAAAACTTCCAGACTCATTCTATGAAGCCAGTATTACTTTGATTCCTAAACCAGACAGAGACCCAGTAAAAAAAGAGAACTACAGGCCAATATCCCTGATGAATATGGATGCCAAAATTCTCAATAAGATACTAGCAAATCGAATTCAACAGCATATAAAAAGAATTATTCACCATGATCAAGTGGGATTCATTCCTGGGATGCAGGGCTGGTTCAACATTCGCAAATCAATCAACGTGATACATCACATTAACAAAAAAAAGAGAAGAACCATATGATCCTGTCAATCGATGCAGAAAAGGCCTTTGATAAAATCCAGCACCCTTTCTTAATAAAAACCCTTGAGAAAGTCGGGATAGAAGGAACATACTTAAAGATCATAAAAGCCATTTATGAAAAGCCCACAGCTAACATCATCCTCAACGGGGAAAAACTGAGAGCTTTTTCCCTGAGATCAGGAACACGACAGGGATGCCCACTCTCACCGTTGTTGTTTAACATAGTGCTGGAAGTTCTAGCATCAGCAATCAGACAACAAAAGGAAATCAAAGGCATCAAAATTGGCAAAGATGAAGTCAAGCTTTCGCTTTTTACAGATGACATGATATTATACATGGAAAATCTGATAGACTCCACCAAAAGTCTGCTAGAACTGATACATGAATTCAGCAAAGTTGTAGGATACAAAATCAATGTACAGAAATCAGTTGCATTCTTATACACTAACAATGAAGCAACAGAAAGACAAATAAAGAAACTGATCCCATTCACAATTGCACCAAGAAGCATAAAATACCTAGGATCAAATCTAACCAAAGATGTAAAGGATCTGTATGCTGAAAACTATAGAAAGCTTATGAAGGTAATTGAAGAAGATTTAAAGAACTGGAAAGACATTCCCTGCTCATGGATTGGAAAAATAAATATTGTCAAAATGTCAATACTACCCAAAGCTATCTACACATTCAATGCAATCCCAATCAAAATTGCACCAGCATTCTTCTCGAAACTAGAACAAGCAATCCTAAAATTCATATGGAACCACAAAAGGCCCCGAATAGCCAAAGGAATTCTGAAGAAGAAGACCAAAGCAGGAGGCATCACAATCCCAGACTTCAGCCTCTACTACAAAGCTGTCATCATCAAGACAGCATGGTATTGGCACAAAAACAGACACACAGACCAATGGAATAGAATAGAAACCCCAGAACTAGACCCACAAACGTATGGCCAATTCATCTTTGACAAAGCAGGAAAGAACATCCAATGGAAAAAAGACAGCCTCTTTAACAAATGGTGCTGGGAGAACTGGACAGCAACATGCAGAAGGTTGAAACTAGACCACTTTCTCACACCATTTACAAAAATAAACTCAAAATGGATAAAGGACCTAAATGTGAGCCAGGAAACCATCAAAACCTTAGAGGAGAAAGCAGGAAAAGACCTCTCTGACCTCAGCCGTAGCAATCTCTTACTCAACACATCCCCAAAGGCAAGGGAATTAAAAGCAAAAGTGAATTACTGGGACCTTATGAAGATAAAAATCTTCTGCACAGCAAAGGAAACAACCAACAAAACTAAAAGGCAACCAACGGAATGGGAAAAGATATTTGCAAATGACATATCGGACAAAGGGCTAGTATCTAAAATCTATAAAGAGCTCACCAAACTCCACACCCGAAAAACAAATAACCCAGTGAAGAAATGGGCAGAAAACATGAATAGACACTTCTCTAAAGAAGACATCCATATGGCCAACAGGCACATGAAAAGATGTTCAGCGTCGCTCCTTATCAGGGAAATACAAATCAAAACCACACTCAGGTATCACCTCACGCCAGTCAGAGTGGCCAAAATGAACAAATCAGGAGACTATAGATGCTGGAGAGGTTGTGGAGAAACGGGAACCCTCTTGCACTGTTGGTGGGAATGCAAATTGGTGCAGCCACTCTGGAAAGCAGTGTGGAGGTTCCTCAGAAAATTAAAAATAGACCTACCCTATGACCCAGCAATAGCACTGCTAGGAATTTACCCAAGGGATACAGGAGTACTGATGCATAGGGGCACTTGTACCCCAATGTTCATAGCAGCACTCTCAACGATAGCCAAATTATGGAAAGAGCCTAAATGTCCATCAACTGATGAATGGATAAAGAAATTGTGGTTTATATACACAATGGAATACTACGTGGCAATGAGAAAAAATGAAATATGGCCTTTTGTAGCAACGTGGATGGAACTGGAGAGTGTAATGCTAAGTGAAATAAGCCATACAGAGAAAGACAGATACCATATGGTTTCACTCTTATGTGGATCCTGAGAAACTTAACAGGAACCCATGGGGGAGGGGAAGAAAAAAAAAAAGAGGTTAGAGTGGGAGAGAGCCAAAGCATAAGAGACTGTTAAAAACTGAGAACCAACTGAGGGTTGATGGGGGGTGGGAGGGAGGGGAGGGTGGGTGATGGGTATTGAGGAGGGCACCTTTTGGGATGAGCACTGGGTGTTGTATGGAAACCAATTTGTCAATAAATTTCATATATATATATAAAAAAAATAAAATAAAATTTTACTTCTAAAAAAAAAAAGAAAAATGGGAGGTGCACAGAAATATAAATGGAATTGGTCAGTAAGCATATAGAAGAGAGGCTTGCTCAATTTCACTCAGAATTAAAGAAATGCAACTAAAAAGAACAAAGAGATATAACCTCTCTGCAAAGGAACAAAAATTAGATGTGGGATGATGTGGGAACTTTCGGTTCTTTTAACATTTTCGTGGTGTATGTTTTACTTTTGCTTTTGAATTTTCTTCTTTACATACTGCCAAGTGTGAACAAAGGATTGCTTCAATCCAATGCTGAGTGGCATGGAGACTGGACATCCCTTCTGCTTTTTGCCCTGTTAACTGTTGAGTTCAGCCCATTTCTCCAGAGTTGCTTGATTATGTGTGGCTGGAGGAATGTCTTCTCAGAGGTGACTGGAAGAGGCAGCCCCAAAGACAATCCTGGTTTCCTTCTTCCACAGTGAACAGATGCTCCCCTGATTTCACTGTTCAGTGGTTCTCAAACTCCAGCCCCCCAGAGGGCTTGTGTGCAGATATGGCAGCCCCTCTTCAGAGTTTCTGACTTGGGAGGCCTAGGGGTGGGCTGAGAATGTCATCTACTGCTGGACCCAGGGCCCACTTTCAGAACTGCCTGAGTCAAAAAGCTGGGCCTTTTCCTTGATTGCTCTGGAGCACATTTCTTGGCACAAAAATGATAATCAATTTCACTGAGAATGAATGAATTAGCCCATCCGTAAGATCCTGTGCAGTGGAAAGCCGTGACAGAAGCTTGCATGAACATCCTGGCTTGAACCTGCTGGCAGGAGGAGGGTTACACTGAGGGTGCCCCTCCTGGGGATGGGGAGGCCATGTAATGTCATTGACACTCCAGCCCAAGCCCTAGGCTTCACCCACAAGCCCTGCCATTACTGTTCTGGGGCTTGCCCATGGCTTCCACAGCATGCTCCATCTAAGAGTCTCTCCTCAAGTGCTGGAGAACCACTGCCCCATGAAGGAGCGTGAGTACCAGCCCATCCACCTAGCTGTTCAGGGGAGTATCCCCCAAGCACGTACCTAAAGGCCCCCAGACTTCCCAGTGAGTCAGAGCCCCATTTGGCCTCCATGTTACTGATGTTCTAGCCTGCTTTGTCCCACTTTCCCATCCTTTCTTGCTGCCTTCCAGAACTGCCTTTCAAATAAGCAAGATTCCTGTGTCAGGGCCTGCTTTTGAGGGCAGGACCCTACCCCAGTTTCGAGGTGACCATCTTCTTTCCAGGCTTCTCAGCTTGATGGTGATACCCAGAGACTCAGTGCAGACTGTGTGATGCCTGGGGCTTATGAGCAGGCCATCTGAGGTGACAGGCACCTGCTGACAATGGTGGCACAACAATCAGACTGGGTCTGTAGCAAATTACCCCTCAGGCCACGTGGCCTTTGTGCAAGGACAGAGACAAGTTCTCTAGAGAGAGTTGCCCTGGCCCAGTCCCTGGGAGGTATCTACTGGATGTCTGCAAATAAGGGTGGAAAGGAAGGGGGTTAGATTTCAGGGCTTTGGCTAAGATTTGGCAGATGACTCTGCACAAGGGACAGGGCTACCCTACAGCCACCAGGGACATGTGAGGAAGTCCCCATCCCCTGTGCACAGCAGCTGCCGCCTCCTTTCTTAAGTGGAGGGATTTGCTTTTACATGTGAAGGGTTAAAACAGTTGTGCTCTCCCCTTGTTCCTGTCCCTTATCCCCCAGAAGCCTCCTCCTCAAGTGGCCACTTCTGCCGGTTGCACAAGCAGGCAGTTTTTGTTGGGAACTGGTGGGTGGCTTGGGCGGGTTTCCCCAGAAGCAGACAAGGAATAACAGGGGTTTGAGTGTGACAGTTTATCTGGGGGCTCCAGGAGGGGAAGGGGAGTGAAATGGGGGAAGAACTAGCTTGTGCAAAGCTGTGGGCATGGAGTTCAGCCCACTGGGGCCCTCTGGGTGACAGAGTGTAGTGACCCAGAGCTGTTCTGGCTAAGAGGCTGTGAAGCTAGGCTCTCCCTCTCCAGCCCCCATTTCTAATCAGCTAAGGACTGCTTCTGGAGCATTAACTCTCTGTCCCTTGTGGCCTGACCCCACCATTCCAGGAAACGCCCTTTAGCAGAGTCTCCAGGACCTGCAGGATAGAGGCATTGGTGTGCATGGAACCACAAAAACTGAGGGTTTATGGGCAGGTCACCCACAGTGCCGGCTCTGGTGAAGACCACAGGTCCATCATTTTTTATTAAAATATATGGGGAAAAGATAACTAATATAAAATGTTTTGGAATTAATGTGGAACAGTGTCTATTTAAATGAGACAAAAGCATATTATCTGTGCTTCCAGCTAATTGGACGGCTCAGGGACTAGAGGATGGGCATACAGCTCCTGTGATCTGGATTCCTGTTTAACAGAATGAGTACAAACCAACATTATTCCAGCCATCGGCATTTATCTTCAAAAGTCACTTGGCAGCACTATTGTCTTTAATTGCTAAATACATGTGGTTGCTGAAAATCTAAAATAATACATTATAAACTCTGAATTTAAAGCAGTAAAAGAATTGGTGCTATTAGGAGCTGGGAGAAAATTAGCAATTTTTAAACACCTTGGTAAACAAAGACCATATTGAACTTTTTAAGCACAAAAATTGCAAGAACTGTGAGGAGAGAACACCCACACTCAGCATTGTTTGGTGACAAGGCTTTAGATGCAGTGGCATTGCATCACTGGGAAGATGAACCACAATCTCCATACTGAGGCATTCTGGGTTGGGCATTTGTGAGGTGGTGGTGTGCCTGGTGGAAAAGAACAGACCTTGGAATCAGAAGATAATTTTTCCCCTCTCACTGTTCTATGAATTTGCTAATGTCAGTCAGCATCTATCTTCTGGTCCTACCCACACCCCGATTTCCTTTTAGGGAATGACATTTTCTCCTTTGGGTTTAGTCTGATGGGACCAGGCTGTCCCCATGCCACAGGGCAGGCATGTGAGCTGACTTAGGTCAATGCATCTGTGGTGTCTGCATCTTGAGGAGTGACAGAGTCAACAGTAGTTGGATTCATTCACCCTAGAGAAAACAGCCTGGAGACATCATTTCTCTCCTTGCAATTCCCTCTTTTCTATTCTGTTTGGTGGTCTACAGGGAAGCCTGCTCCAGACTGTGAGTCCAGCCATGCCACTTGAATTCATGGGCTTCTGGTATCCTTCCTTTGAATTTTTTTCCAAAGTTTTTTTTTTTTTTTTCATTGAGGGGAAATTGGTATATAAAATTACATAAGTTTTGGGTGTATAAGATTATAATTTGACATCTGTATACACTACAAGTGATCACCACCAAAAGTCTAGTTACTGTGCATCACCCCGTGATTGATCTAATTCAACCATTCCACCCACCTCCAACTCCATTCTCCTCTGGTAACCATTGATTTGTTCTCTGTATCTTTGAGTTTGTTTTTATATTGTTTTGCTTTTTCATTTGCTTTTTTTTTTTAGATTCCAAATATAAGTGAAATCATGCAGTATTTGTCTTTCTATGTCTGACTTATTTCATTTAGCATAATGCCCTCAAGGTCCATCCAAGTTGTCTTAAATGGCAAGATTTCATTTCTTCTTTATGGCTGAGTAGTATTCCATTGTACATATTTATACACCATATCTTCTTTATTCATTCATGTATCAATGGACACCTAGGGTATTTCCCTATCTTAGCTATTGTAATTAATCATGCAGAGAACGTGGGGGTTAATATATCTGTTTGAACTGGTGTGTTTTCATATTCTTTGGATAAATACCCAGAAGTACACTAGTTGGGTCATATGGTAGATCTATTCAAAGTTTTTGAGGAATCTACATACTGTTTTCCACAGTGTCTGCACCAACTTATGTGCTCATCAACTGTTCATAAGAATTCCTTTTCTCCACATCTTTTCTAAGACTAGTTATTTCTTATCTTTTTGAGAATAGGCATTCTAACGTGTGAGGTGGTATTTCATCGTGGTTTTTATTTGCATTCCCTAATAACTAGTGATGTTGGACATCTTTTCACGTACCTGTTGGCTATCTGTACATCTTCCTCAGAAAAAATGTCTGTTCAGATCCTCTGCCCATTTTTTAATTGGGTTGTTTGTTTTTTTTAATGGTTGAGTTGTATGACTTATTTATATATTTTGAATATTATCCCCTTATCAGATATATGATTTGCAAATATCTTCTTTCATACAGTGTGTTGCCTTTTCATTTTGATGAAGTTTTCTTCATCATGCAGAAGTTTTTTAGTTTGGTGTAGTCCCATTTGTTTATTTTTGCCTTTGTTTCCTTTGCTTTTGGTGTTAAATCCACAAATACATTGCTAAGAGCAATGCCAAGGTATTTGCCACCTACATTTTCTTCTATGAATGTTACGGTGTTAAGTCTTACATTTAAGTCTTTAGTCCAGTTTGGGTTAATTTTTGTATATGGTATAAAATAATAGTCCAGTTTCATTCTTTTGCATATAGCTGTCCAATTTTCCCAATACCACTTATTGAAAAGACTGTCCTTTCTCCATTGTGTGTTCTTGGCTCCTTTGTCATAAATTAATTGTCCATATATGTGTAGGTTTATTTCTGAGCTCTCTATTCCATTCTATTGATCTGCATGTCTGTTTTATGCCAATACCATACTGTTTTGATAACTATAGCTTTGCAATAAAGTTTGAAATCAGGCAGTATGATACCTCCAGCTTTGTTCTTCTTTCTTCAGATTGCTTTGGCAATTCAAGATCTTTTATGGTTTCATACAAATTTTAGAATTATTTGTTCTAGTTCTGTGAAAGATGCTATTGGAATTTTGATAGGGGTTGCATTGAATCTGTAAATTGATTTGGGTATTATGGACATTAATAATATTAATTCTTCCAATCCATGGTCACAGAATATTTCTCTGTTTATTTATGGCTTCTTAAGTTTCTTTCATCAGAGTTTTATAATTTTCAGGTATAAGTCTGTCTTTCACCTCCTTAGTTAAATTAATTCCTAGGTCTTTTATTCTTTTTGATGTAATTATAAATTGCTTTCTTAATTTCTCTTTCTTATAGTTATTAGTATATAGAAATACCACAGATTTATGTATGCTGATTTTTTTCTGAGTTTATTAGTTATAACACATTTTTTGGTGGAGACTATAGGATTTTCTATAGTAGTATCATGTCATTTGCAAATAGTTGCAGTTTTACTTCTTTTCTGTTTTGGATGCCTTTTATTTATTTATTTTTTTCTTGCCTTATTGCTGTGAGTAGAACTTCCAGTATAATGTTAAATAGAAGCAGTGAGAGTAGGCATCCTTGCCTTGTTCCTGAACTTAAAGAAAAGCTTTCAGGTTTTCACCACTGAGTATATTGTTAGCTGTGGGTTTGTCATATATAATCTTTATTATGTTGAGGTAATTCCATTCATACTCACTTTGTTGAGAGTTTATTTCATAAATGGATTTTGAAGTATTTTATTAAATACTTTTTATGCATCTATTGGAATAATAATATGATTTTTATCTTTCATTTTGTTAATGTGGTGTATCATGTTGACAGATTTGTGGATGTTAAACCATTTTGCATCCCTGGAATAAATCCCACTTGATCATGGTGTATGACCCTTTTAATGTACTATTGAATTTAGTTTGCCAATATTTTGTTGAGAGTTTTTGCATCCATGTTCATCAAGGATATTAGCCTATATTTTCTTTTCAAAAAATTTCCCTCTTCTCTTCTCTTCTCTTCTCTTCTCTTCTCTTCTTTCTCTGTTCCCTTCCTTTCCCTTCTCTTCCCATCTCTTCTCTTCTTTCTCTTCTCTCCCCTCCCTGCCCTCCTCCCCTCCTCCCCGCTCCCCTTCCCTCCTCCCTCCCCTCTTCTCCCCTACTCCCTTCCCCTTTCCCTCCTACATCTCTCCTCTCTCCTCCCTTCCCCTCCCTTCTACCTCTAGTCTAGTCTAGTCTAGTCTAGTCTAGTCTATTCTGCTGTCCTTGTCTGGTTTTGGTATCAGGATAATGCCTGCCTTGTAAAATGACTTTGGAAGCATTCCAACATCTTCAGTTTTTTGAAAGATAGATATTAAATCTTTGAATGTTTGTATGCTTAGTAGAATTCACTAATGAAGCCATCTGGTCCTGGAATTTTTGTTTTTGGGGAGGTTTTTGATTACTGACTCAGGATTCTTTGTGATTCAATTTTGGAAGATTGTGTGTTTCTAGGAATTTATCTATTTTTTCCAGGTTGTCTAATTTGTTGGTGTATAATTGTTCCAGTAGTTTCTTTATATTTCTGTGGTATTAGTTGTAATTTCTTTTTCATTTCTGATTTTCTTTATTTGAGCCCTCTCTGTTTTTCTCCTGGTGAGTCTAGCTAAAGGTTTGTCAATTTTGCTTATCTTTTCAAAGAACCAGCTCCTAGTTTCATTGATGTTTCAATTGTCTTTTCAGCCTCCATGTCATTTATTTCCACTCTGATCATTATTAGTTCCTTCTTTCTACTCCCCTTAGAATTCAGTTGTTCCTTTTCTACTTTCACTAGGTGTAAGGTTATATTGTTTACTTGAGATTTTTTCTTGTTTCTTGAGGTAGGCCTGTGTTTCTATGAACTTCCCTTTTAGAATTCCTTTTGCTGCATCTTTTAGATTTTGGTATGTTGTATTTCTGTTTTCATTTGTCTCTAGGTGTCTTTTGACTTCTCTTGATTTCTTTGATGGCTTGTTGGTTGTTCAGTAGTATGCTGTTTAATCTCTATGTTTTTGTGGTATTTCCAGTTTTCTTATGATTGATTACTAATTTTATACCATTGTGGTCATAAAAGGTGCTTGATATGATTATAATATTGAATTATTGAGACTTGTTTTGTGACCTGCTATGTGATCTATCCTGGAGAATGTTCCTTGTGCCCTTGAAAAGAATATGTATTCTGCTGATTTTGGGTGGGATGATCTGAATATGTCTGTTAAGTCTATCTGGTCCAGTAATTAGTTTAAGGCTGATGGATCTTTATTAATTTTCTGTTAGATAATCTATCCAATAATGTAAGTGGGGTGTTAAAGCCCTTATTGTTATCATATTGCTGTCAATTTCTCCCTTTAGCTCTGTTAATATTTGCTTTATATATTTTGGTGCTTCTATGTTGAGTGCATATACATTTAAAATGCTCTGTTTTCTTGATGGATTGACCTCTTTATCATTGTGTAATGCCCTTCTTTGTCTTTTATCACAGTCTTTGTTTGAAAATCTATTTTGTATGATATGAATATAGCTACACCAACTTTACTTTTGATTTCATTTCCATGGAATTTCTTTCTTCATCCCTTCATTTTCAATCTTTTATGTGCTTATTTCTGAAGGGAGTCTCTTGTAGGCAGCATATAGATGGGTTTTGTTCTTTATTATTATTATTTTTTAATCTATTCAGCTGCTGTATGTGGTCTTTATTTGGGAAAATTTAGTCCATTTGCATTTAAAGTAATTACTGACAGGTATGTAATTATTGTCATTTTGTTAAAATTTTTTGGCTATTTTTGTAGTTCTTCTCTCTTCCTTTCTTCTTTTTCTCTCTTCCTTTGTGGTTTCTTTCACGGTGGTTTAGATTTCTCTCTCATTTTATTTTGTGTATGTACTACACATTTTTGTTTTATAGTCACTGTGAGGTTTGCATATAACGTCCTGTGTATATAATGGCCCATTTTAAGTTGATAGCAACCTAAATTTAAACACATTCCAAAACTTTACATTTTTGCATCCTCCCACATTTTATATTTTTGATGTCACATTTTACACTTTTTAATTTTATGCATCCCTTAACTAATTATTGTAGTTTTAGTTAATTTTACTACTTTTGTCTTTTAGCCTTCATACTTGCTTTATATATAATTGATCCACTATCTTTGCTCTATATTTACTTTTTCCAGTGAGATTTTTACTTTCATATATCTTGTTATTACTTAATGCCATTTCTTTTTAGCTTAAAGATGTCCCTTTAACATTTTTTGTAGTTATGTTGTAGTTATGTACTCTTGTAGTTATGTAGTCATGCCAGTTTAGTGGTGAACTCCTTTAGATTTTGCTTTTTGGAAATTCTTAGTGTCTGATTCAATCCTGAATAATAACTTTGCTGGGTAGAGAATTATTGTTTGGAAGTATTTTTCTTTCAGCACTTTGAATATGTCATACCACTCCCTTTTCCTTGCAAAGCTTTAGCTTAAAAAAATCTGCTGATAGCCTTATGGGGTTTCCCTTGTATTTAGCAAGTAGTTTTTCTCTTACTGCTTAAGATTCTTTATTTATCCTTAACTTTACTATTTTAATTATAATGTGTCTTGGTGTGGATCTCTTTGGGTTCATCTTTTTTGGAACTGTTGGGCTACCCAGACCTAGATGTCTGTTTGTTTCCCCAGATTAGGGAAGTTTTCGGTCATAATTTCTCCAAATATGTTTCTTTAAATATTTTTTAATATGAAATTTATTGTCAAATTGGTTTCCATACAATACCCAGTGCTCATCCCAACAGGTGACCTCCTTAATACCCATTTTCTGTTTTTTTTTTTTCTCTCTCCTCCTTCTGGACCCCTATAATGTGAATGTTATTTTGCTTGATGTTGTCTCTTAGCTATCTTCAGTTTTTAAAATTATTTTTTTCTTTTTACTGCCCTGTCTGGTTGAGTTCCATTGTTTTGTTTTCCAGCTCTCTGGAAGAGAGAGCTGTTTTATCTAGTCTGCTGTTGACTAACTCCAGTGTATTTTTTTTCAGTTTGGTTATTGTGTTAGCTACCTTCTTTTGGTCTTTCCTTATATTTTCTTTTTTTTTTAATTGAAGTTCTCATTGTGTTCATCTATTCTTTTCCTGAGTCTTGTGAGTATCTTTTTTTGACCATTACTTATTTCTGTTTCATTAAGGTCTTTTTTTGAGGTTTTGTCTTATCCTTTTGTTTGGAACATATTCCTCTGTCTCCTCATTTTGCCCAACTCTCTGTATTTGTTTCTATGTGTTCAGGAAATTAGTTGCCTTTCCCTATCACGAAGGAGTTTCCCTGTGTAGGAGATGTTCCATGGGGCTCAGAAGCACTATAGCCCCTGGCCACTATCGCCAGGTGCTCAAGGGGCATCCCCTGTGTGTCTGCACAAGCCTGCTTATTGTAGTGGCAGAAGCACAGGTTGAGTAGGACTCTCACCCAGCCTGGTTGTGATGAATGGCTGTGGAATGGAGGTGGGTTGGGTTTTCAGTGGGGTGTGCCCTCCAGTGCTAACAGGTTTGAGGGAGAGTTCCAAAATGGCATCCACCAGCACTGTATTATCAAGTTAGAATGAGATCAGAAAAACAATGCCAGCCATTATTTGTATCCCTGGAGAGAGTCACTACAAGTTCTTGCCTTTCTGGTAGATGTTGTAAAATTAGTAAGTAAGTTGCCTTCACATATGACCTAGATGCTTTTCAAATGTACTTTTGTGCTGGGTCCAGGAGCAAATGAGTCTGTGTCAGAGCCCTTTAAGTGTGGGTTCTCCATTCACTATAGTTCCATGATTTTCCTGGATGTAATCTCTGTTGGTTTCCAAAGCCAGGCATGCTGGAGGCTTTCCTCTGTTGTGAAGGATCTAGGGGTTGGCATGCCTGATGTGGAGCACAGACTCCTTGCTTCTCCAGAGATAGTTCTGTATTTTGGAGATGCCTCCTGATTGTGGATTACTGCATCTGAAGTGGGTTTCTTTTTTAAACAAGCATTTGTCTCTGCCTCTCCTATCCATGTCAATGTTTCATTTTTATTCTTTGTTGTGGAACATCTAGTTTTCAGAGGAAATTATTCCATATACAGTTGTGAATTTGTTGTGTCTGTGGGAGGATGTGAGTTCAGGATCTTTCTACCCATCATTTTGAGCCATCTCTCAGTGAATTCTGTCAAGGCAGGATGGATTTCTTTTGCTTGCAACCCCAGCATTCGGGCTGATACACTATACCACAGACAATTGCTTTATAATCTGTGGATATGACATTGTTTTTCAAACTTTTCATGTCTTGTTCATGTAAGGACATTGTCTATAATGTAGGTTTGAGGACTAAATCATAACAAACATTGCCAGTGGCCTGCCTTGTCTCTGTTGTGCATGCCTGTCAGAATCAGATGTGCAACACCTGCATCCCTCTGACTCCTGAACTTGAAGACCCAGACATTGTAGGACAGAGACAATTGTCCTTGTTATGTTCTTTCTGAAGTCCCAACCCACAGAGTCTGTGAGCGTAATGAAACAGTGTTTCACATCATTAACTTTGGGTTGGTTTACTGTGCTGTATTAGTAACTGGAAAAGGTACAGTGAGAGCTGGGAGCGGAAAGAGCACCCCTGGTGGAGGGCCTCGAATGAGAAGTCACAAGGTAGCAGGGCCAAGGAAACATGGGGACAGAACAAAGGACTTTGGATGGAAAGTGTCACAGCTGAAAACACAGCCTGCAGCCAGGCTGGGCTAGGGCTCAGCAGCCACCACAGAGAATCTAGACCTTTCCAAATATTTTTTTGCAGTGAAGGATGGGAGTGGTAGTTCCAAGCTAGCTTGCCTGGCTGAGCTACATTATTTATTACAAGAATGCCAACATAAACAACTGTATCCAAGGAGCCTGTGGTTTGGTATAGCCCCTAAAGCAATTCAGTCCCTTAAGCCCAAAATCAAAAGTGACACATAAATTACTCTTTCTCATATCTTTCCCTTTATTGAAATGGAAGCTGTGCATCTGTTTCTGATGGCCTCTCTGGTGTCTTAAAGTGAGGATTTTATCCAGCAGTAGCTGAATGGAGAAACCATAATAGTATGTGCCCAGACATCTTGCATGGCTGGCGTGCCATATAGGCGTCTTGCTTAGAGCTGGATGAGTGCACACTGCTCTCCTTGCATAGGCATAGTAAAGGGAGATACCCATTTATTCCCCTAGGCTGAGATCACAGATGCTGCAATCTGTCTGAGGCAGGACAAAAACTGACCCCAGAGCAGAGTCCCCGGTAGGAATGGCCCCTCAGGTCAGTCAAGAGCTGTAGGACACGGAGGTTCCTGTTGGTTACAGACATTGGTCTTGGTATTGAAGAGGAGCGACTGCAAAGCTGTCTTCCTGCATTTGGTAAGCAAGTCTTTTGAAGCCTCAGTTCTCATGACCAAATGGGGATAGTAATTGTCCTTGAGCCATAGGGTTGTTGTGGGGATTAAATGAGATGTATATAAAACGCCTCAATGTACACAGGATATTCAGTAGATTCCAGTCACATCTCTCCTCCTTTGTTTTCTTTTTAACATGTGAAGGATTGAGTGCATACTATCCAGACTCTGTTTGCCCCTCCACCTCCATGCAGTGGAAGTCCATAAAACCTCAGGGCACTTGGAATACAGTTTGTAGAACTATGGCTTTGCCTGACTTCCTTGATGACGAAGGGGGAAGCTGGAGTTCAGATGATGATTGTTCTTCCAACACCTTTGAGAGTCACCTGGATAAGTAACATTGGCCTCACACCTGACACTCTTTCATTTATATATAATTTATCCATTTATTCTACAAATATATATTGGCTAGCTCCTATGTGCAAGGAAATTTTCTTAGAGGCAAAATGGTAGGATAAATGGACAACAATCCCATCCATGAAGAGCTTCATTCCAATGAAAAAAGAGAAGGTCTATAGAGAAGACAAATCAGTGAAACATAGAGGATGTTAGGTGCTGAGAATAAATAAAGAAAAGTCTAGGAAGTGATGATGGAGAAGGAGCGTTGGAGGAGGGAGCAATGAAGGCATTTAGAGGAAGAGCATTCCAGACGAAGCAACAGAACATGCAGATACCTACATGGCTTTAAGTGTTAATGACTTTGGTCATACTATTCTAGTGGTCATGAGTGTGAGAAGATAAGCAGCTGAGAGTTCAGGGCAGAAAACAGTGGCTCTCCATAGGAGGATGGGACTCCAGGAGGCTGGTAAAAGGAACGTGAAGGAGAATAATGTGACTCTGATGTGTTTGGATGCAGGTCCTGCCCTTAGCCATTGTGAGGGTGGTGGAGAGTGGCAGCTTTGTCCAGGAGGTGATTGGTACAGTGCCTAGCCTTCCCAGGAGAATGTGTGCAAAGAAGCACTAGGTGACTGATGCAGATGTGTGAGTTCTCACCCAGATCCCCTCCCCTGACCACTGCATTACTCACGTTCTGACTGTTAGTGCACTGTTGTGTAGGGGTGCCTCTGTACACTGAAGTCTGCCACATACACCCATGAGGCAGGCTATACATGCCTTTTGAGAGAGACTTCCCCATCTTGCCACCCTATTCCACTCCTGGTGTGTCCTGGAGATACCTCCCAAACAAAACTCTTGCACTCAAAAGCTGTCTCAGTTCTGTTTCTGAGGAAACCCAGCCTAAGACAGGTGCACTGTGTATTTCTTCAGGGTATTTCCACCAAAGCCAGGTACCTGTGATGTCCCTGTTCCATGAAAGCATACCATCATCTTTGCCTTCTCCAAGGACATGTTAGTGATGGTGATGGCAGCCCTGAGGATCGTCATCACATTCACAAGCTCCATTATTGAGGGGAAATGGGTGACCTGCTGTCCCCAGGAGCTGGTCCTGTGATGTAGAACCTCTCTCAGCCATACCAGAGTGGGTGTTGGAGGAGCTGGTAATGCACCCAGTTATACAGAATAAAAATACCCTATGCTCTATACCAAGAACTATCTCTGAAACTGTATAGTGCACATGCTGTATGGATGATGAGTCTTGCATCTCCATCTCTCAAGTGTACAATGGCCTGTACTATTGAAATTGCTCTCGCATTGCCCTCTCTTGGGTGGGGAGTTTGTTAGTTGGACTTGTTTAAGTTAACTGCATACACTCTGTCATTTCACTATATAAACATGCATTCCTAAAGGAAACACCTCAGAACATTTCACTCTAGGCTACAGAGAATGATGGAGTTTAAGTTATATGAGGCAGGGTGTCCTTTACAATGAGAACTTTTGGTAATGGATAGATGGCTTTGCTCCTTACTCCTGACATTTCTTCCATGAAAGGGGCACTCCTGGCCTCTCCCTACTCATTTCCTCCTTTCTCCTTGGGAATAAGGCATGTGTGGTTTGGCCCCTTCCTGTCTTTGATTTAGGGAAATGCTTTCCTGCGAGGAGCATCTAATGATCTCTAGATACCCTGCCCCAGGCTGAGGGTTTCATGGTCAGGGCTTCCTGTCACTGGTGGGTGAAGTGCCTCTTCGAGGGTACAGAATTGGGAAGCCCCTGCTTCCATGCACCTTGCTACATTGTCCAGGGTTAGCTGCTTTGTTTATAAAGCAGACATTTGGTTTCTTTTTTAAAATATTTTTTAATATTTATTTATTTTTGAGAGAGAGAGAGAGACCATGTGCAAGTGGGGGAGGATCAGAGAGAGAGGGAGACACAGAATCCAAAGCAGGCTCCAGGCCTGAGCTGTCAGCACAGAGCCTGATACCAGGCTTGAACTCATGAGATGTGAGATCATGACCTGAGCCGAAGGGCGACTGAGCCATCCAGGCACCCGAAGGTTTCTGATGACTTGGATGAGTTGGTATGATTCCACTTGCATTTGATATATCTCAATTAGCTTTGAAATTGATAATTAGTATGTCTCTGTTGGTTCTGAACTTGAGTATGAAACAGAGAGCCATGATTTATTGATCCTTCTCAAAACAACCCATGGTTTCTTTTCCAGCTTTTCTTGTGGCTGATGGCATATAGTGGTGGGCTGGCTGACTTCTGAGACATACCAGCTTGTGACTGGAGAGCAGCACAGAGCAGATGATGCCAGCCCAGCAGCCACGACCTTCATTTCCACTAGCAATGTGTACTGAGGCAGAAACTAGCAGCAACATGTCCAGCTCTGCCAAGGTCAAAGCTCCTGGGGCCATTTCCCAATTATATGAGGCCACACCCCTCCAGCAGTCACAAGAACCTCTGTTTCATAGGCCTGTGGGGAATAGTTGTATCTAACTGCCATTCCCAAGGTGTAAACAAGCAGACTTCTTGGAAACTTTTCTAAGAAAGTTCTCTAGGGAATTGATGATATTTCCCATTCAGGGGTAGATGGTGCATGAGTCACAAATCACCAGAGGCATCCTTGCCTCACCCAACTCACCTGAGATTATACTGTAACAATAGGGACAGAGACCCATCAAAAGCAACCAAAATTTTGATGTAAATGCCATTTTGGAGAACTGATTAATATGTCAAAATATTCAGCTCCCAAGGCACAATAAAAATAACTTGAGTTCTCTGTAATTTTAGGATTTAACATTCAAATGATTGATTTAAATTCTATCTCATAAAATCCTCTTTAAGCCTACTCCCTTTTTTCTGAGGGTTTTGGATGACTTCTTTGCCAGGCCCTGAATTTGCATGGGCCAGAATTCATAGCAGCAAACCACATGTTTTGGAAGCTTGGAGGCTCATGGGTTATTCTCATAATGACACTTGCATCTGCACAGCACCTGCCATTTTTATAACATTAAAGAAAGTAGGAGGCCAGAGATGTGTTTGGTGGGCAGTCACAGCCCCCTGCTTTGTGGTTTAAGAGAAGCACACTTGCCACACCCAGGCAGAAGTGCTTAGTTAAACACCTTATTGCTCATTTCCTCTGCCTGTGATGGTGACCCTCTGTATAAGTTCATCCTCCCAGTCTGGTATTGCTTTTAGTCAATTCTTGACAGGGTTTATCTTAGCCTGGGCTCCCTAGCAAACAGATCCTGAGATATACAGAACATGTGCTCACCTTTTACTGTGAGTACCATCCAGAGAAATGAGGAAATTGGGAGGTTAGGCAGGAAAGGGGGGAGTGAATAGAACAATGTCAGCTGATTTCTGGGTGTGGCTGGCAAGTTCAGAGAGGCCTTAGGAAGCCTCTGTGCCTCTGCACTGTTGACTCTGAAGAGGGACAGGAGAGGAATGTACCCATATCTCCCATCACCCATGGGTCAAATTCCCCCTGTCCAGCCCCAATCTTTCTATCCATTGTCATTCCAAACTTTCAAAGAGAGATGTTTGAATGGCATCAGATGGCCTCACCCCTCATCAACAACTGGGAATTTTTGGAGAGAGTGGCTGAGGAGCAAGTTGTGGGTGGAAGTGGCATGCTGCCCTTTTGTGCTCCCCCCAAAAAAGGGACTGAAGCCACTGCTACAACCTGCAGCAACTATGGCAGCAGGGACCCAGCATCATGACCCCAGGGTTTCACAGGCTGGGTCCTGAGACTGGGTCTGGGGAGTAGTCTGGCTCAGTATTGTTTTGACATAAGTGTTTATAAAGACATCACTGAAGACTAATTGGGAAGTACTCAAGCCACATGATTGAATAAACTACTTAAAATCAATTGTTAATGGATATGACACAAAAAGACATCATGCAGATCTCATTAATATGGTCCTTGTGTGAACCTGACAAATCCCTGCACATGGAACTGTGAGTGTGGGGCAGGTAAGGGAAGTGTCTTCATTGTGGCCCTTTCATTTTTATTTTTTCCATTTTTCTCCAACTTTATTAAGGAATAATTAGAATATTTAAAGTGTTCGTCCTCTTATGGCCCTGCTTCCAGGAAGTCCATGGGCTATAACACCTCACAGGGTCTGTTTCTGCCATATTTGAGATGCATCATGAATTTTGGGGATGAGAACACACAACCCACACATGCACACACTCTCTGTCTTATACACACACACATTCTCACTTATACTCATACACACAGGAGTGTTAGATTAAAGTCCTTATTTAATTAGCCAAGGATACAACACTTTATCAGAGGTGAGGCAGCCATGGAATGGAGGATGTAGTCTGTGTGTTTCCACATACCTTTGCTTGGACCCAGAATCCTTGGAGGCACATAGCTGCACATGGCACTCCAGTCGTGGTAAGGTCTTGCCAGATTTGGATAGCCCAATTCTTTTTTATTTTGTAGATTTTAACCTTGACAAAATTTCAAACTTACAGAAAATTACAGGTTTAGGGTGGTGAACTCCTTTAAAACCCCTTACCCTGATTCACCAATTGTTTACATTTGCCACACCATCATTTTCTGTATGCATATTTAATGTTATTCTTCTGACCCGCATGAGAGAAGGATGGAATTATTGTGTGATTTACCTCTACATATTTCTGTATATGTTCTCAAGAGCCAAAGCATACACATTGTTACTCACAGTATAATTATTAAAAATGAGGAATTAAAAAAAATTATTCAAGTATAACTAACATCCAGCATTTTATTAGTCTCAGGTATATAATATAAAGATTCAACAGCTGTATACATTACTCGGTGCTCATCAAGATAAGTGTACTCTTAATTCTCTTTATTTTAGCATGCCCTGCCAGGTTTTGTGTGATAACATGGGCCAGGAAGAGGAACTGCTGAGTATTGCCAGAAAGCTTGGAGAAGGTTGTGGCCATAAAGAACACAGAAGGGGTCCTTGACCTTCTGAAGAACTGAACTGCTGTCAGATGTCCATCTACCTATTCCAGACAACCAGGATTGGAATTGCTGCTAATGGGGTCCACAAGCACTGCTAAGACAAAAAGGTGGTGTCCTTGGTCAGAGTCCTCATCAGAAACTGGAGCTATTGAACTCCCCTGGACCTCCCAAAGAAGAAAAAGGAGAAGAAAGAGACAAAGCAAAGAAAGAAAAAGGACTTGACTGTTCCCATCAGAAACCAGAGGCAGGACTTTTTCCACCAAGGAAAAAAACAAGGACAAGAGCCCAAAGACAGGAGAGACTCTGTGGACTCCAAGTCTTCAGCCAACTCCTCTACAAAAAGGCCATCGATGGAAAGATCAAACAGCAGCAAATCAAAAGCAGAGACTCCAAAAACACCCAGCAGCACCTCAATCCTTACTTTTGCCCCCTCCATCTATCTCCTGGCACCCTACTATCCCATAAGGTACTCTGTGCAGGATAAGTGTGTGGAAATGCCCTCAGCAGCCCTGAAGGCTGATGACAATTGCAAGGACTATGGAGCCAACTGTGACAAGAAGTCATCAGAAATTGAAGATCATATCTATTAGGAGCTCAAGAGCACTGACATGAAGTACTGGAACCAAGTTCACAGACAAATAAGCAAACTTGTGGACTCCAGGAATCCAGTCTGAGGAATAATGTTCTCAGTGGGGCCATCTCTGTTGTGCTTATTGCCAGGATGATGACAGAGGAAATGGCCAGTGATGAGCTGAGAGAATTGAGAAATTCCATGACCCAGAAGGTTACCTGTGAGCATCAAATGGCCAAGATTGGTGGCACCACCACTGACCTCTTCCAGTGCAGTAGATGGAAGAACTAGGTGCAGACATGCAGTGCTGAGCCCATGAATACCTTTGTCTTATGTAATGAATACGGCAGTCACTGGAGTTTCTGATGGAACTGCCAGCCACAATTTCACTGAACAAGATGAGGAAGAACAAACAGAAAGTATTTCACTTAGCATTATACCTATAGATCTCTCTATGCCATTGCAAATGGCAAGATATTATCCTTTTTATGGCTGAATAATATTCCATTGTATTTATATACCACGTCTTCTTTATCCATTCATTTGTCAATGGGCACATGGGTTGCTTCCATATCTTTGCTATTGTAACTGTTGCTGCAATAAACATAGAGATGCATATATCTTTTCAAATTAGTGTTTTCATTTTCTTTGAGAAAATACCCAGTAGTATGGTAACTAAATTTAATTTTTAATATTTTGGGGAACCTCCATACTATTTGTTTGTATGTGTATGTTTAATTTATTAGATTGCCAAATTTCTCCAAAGTGGCTGTACAGTTTGCATTTCCGTTAGCAATTTATCAGAGCCCCAAGTACATATTTGTCATCACTTGGCATTTTATCTCATTACGTTGTTTGTTTTTGTATTTTATTGAGATATAGTTAACATACAGCCTGTTAATTTCAGGTGTACAACCTAATTATTTGATGTATGCATATATCATAAAATTATTATCACAATAAGTCTAGTTAACATCCTTCACAACACAGAGTTACAAATTTATTTCTTCTTGAGATGAGAACTTCTAAGATCTATTCTCTAAGCAGCTTTAAAATATCAGTATAGTGTTATTAACTACAGTCACCATGCTGTACAGTATATTCATGGGCTTATTTATTTTGTAACTGGAAGTTTATACATTTTTATCACCTTCACCCGTTTCTTTTATCCCCCATTTCCCACATTTGGCAGCCACCAGTTTGTTCTCTGTATCTATGAGTTTATTTTTTGATTGTTTCTGAGATTCCATATGTAAGTGAAATCATATATTTGTCTCTCTGACTTATTTTTACTTAGAATAATGCCCTGAAGTTACATCCATTTTGTGGCAAATGGCAAGATTTATTTCTTTTTGTGGCCAAATAATATTCCTTTATGTATAAAATATTTATGCATTCATCAAACCATGGCCTCTTAGGTCATTTCATGTCTTGGCTATTGTAAATAATGCTGCAATGAACATGGAGATGAAAAGATCTGAGTTAGTGTTTTCCTCTCCTTTGGATAAATGCCCAGAGGTAAAATTCCTAGAATCTTTAGAGTTCTAATTTTTTTAAGAACCTCTCTACTGTTTTACATAGTGGCTGCACCAATTTACACTTCCACAAACAATGCACGAACGTTATCTTTTCTCCACATCCTCGTCTGATATTTCTGGTCTTTCTGATAATAGCCATTTTAGCAGGTGTGAGGCGACTCATTATGTTTTTAATTTGCATTTTCATAATGACTAATAACATTGGACATATTTAGAGATTTATTTGCTGTCTTATATCTTCTTTAGTGAAGTGTCTGTTCATATCTTCTATAATTTTTCTGTTGTGTTTGCCTTTTTGAGTTTTGAGAGTTCTTTATATATTCTGGTTATGTATTCTGGAAGCAAGTACTTTTACAGATGTATCTTCTGCAAACATTTTCTCTTGGTCTGTGGCTTGCCTGTTCATTCTCTTAACTGTGTCTTTTATAAAGAAGTCTAAAATTTTGACTAATCCAATTTCATAATTTATTAAGTTTTTAAATGGATGAATGAATTACAACATGAACTTAGTGTTGCTAAGATGTTTTTGCCTAACCCAAGATCATAAATATTTTCTCTTTTCATTCTAAACATTTTATAGTTTTGGGGTTTACATTTAGGTGTCTGACAAATTTTGTGTTTACCACAGTTTGTTTATTTACCCACTGAAAGACATCTTGGTTGCTTCCTGCTGTTTGGAATTATCAATAAAGCTATGATAAACATAAGTGTCCAGGTTTTGTGTGGACATTTTTCAATCCCTTTGAGTAAATACCAGTGAGCCTGATTGCTGAATCATATGGTAATACTATTATTAGCTTTGTAAGAAACTGGCCAACTAATCTTTGATAAAGCAGGAAAGAATATCCAATGGAATAAAGACAGTCTCTTCAGCAAGTGGTGCTGGGAAAACTGGACAGCGACATGCAGAAGAATGAACCTAGACCACTTTCTTATACCATACACAAAAATAAACTCAAAGTGGATGAAAGACCTCAATGTAAGACAGGAAGCCATCAAAATCTTCAAGGAGAAAGCACGCAAAAACCTCTTTGATCTTGGCCACAGCAACATCTTACTCAACACATCTCCAGTGGCAAGGGAAACAAGAGCAAAAATGAACTACTGGGACCTCATCAAAATAAAAAGCTTCTGCACAGCAAAGGAAACAATCAGCAAAAGTAAAAGACAACCAATAGAATGGGAGAAGATATTTGCAAATGATTTATCAGATAAAGGGTTAGTATCCAAAATCTACAAAGAACTTATCAAACTCAACACCCAAAACCAAATAATCCAGTGAAGAAATGGGCAAAAGACATGAATAGACACTTCTCCAGAGAAGACATCCAGATGGCCAACTGACACATGAAAAAATGCTCAACATCATTCATCATCAGGGAACTACAAATCAAAACCACAATGAGATACCACCTTACCCCTGTCAGAATGGCTAACATTAACAAATCAGGCAACAACAGATGTTGGCGAGGATGTGGAGAAAGAGGATCTCTTTTGCATTGTTGGTGGGAATGCAAGCTGGTGCAGCCACTCTGGAAAACAGTATGGAGGTTTCTCAAAAAACTAAAAATAGAACTACCCTATGACCCTGCAATTGCACTACTAGGCATTTATCTGAGAGACACAGGTGTGCTGTTTCGAAAGGACACATGCACCCCCATGTTTATAGCAGCACTATCAACAATAGCCAAAGTATGGAAAGAGCCCAAATGTCCATCGATGGATGAATGGATAAAGAAGAAGTGGTATATATATATATATATATATATATATATATACACACACACACATATATATATATATATATATATATATATAATGGAATATTACTCAGCAATGAAAAATAATGAAATCTTGCCATTTTCAACCACATGGATGGAACTGGAGGGGATTGTGCTAAGTGAAATTAGTCAGAGAAATACAAAAATCATATATCTTCACTCATATGAGGACTTTAAGAGACAAAACAGATGAACATAAGGGAAGGGAAACAAAAATAATATAATAGCAGGGAGGGGGACAAAAGGGAAGAGACTCATAAATATGGAGAACAAACTGAGGGTTACGGGAGGGTTTGTGGGAGGGGGGATGGGTTAAATGGGTAAGTGACATTAAGGAATGTACTGAAATCATTGCTTCACTGTATACTAATTTGGATATAAATTTTAAAAAATAAAAAATAAAGTTAAATTAAAAAAAAGTAGATCAGTTGAGTATGACATTTCTAAAGGAGTAACCTGCTATCATAATATTGAGTGCTAGATGATTGTAGAAACATGCTTTCAAAGTTCTGATGAAAATGATTTTTAACTTAGAATTCTATACTCTGCCAAAATATAAAACAATTGTGAGATCAAAGTAAAGATATTTTCAGATACGAAAGACAGAAATCTGTTTCTCACAATGATATATTCTTTTATTCTATCTCAGCAATAGAAAATAATTTTTACTTACACTCATTCCAATTAAGCTTAAAAAAAATACATTCTCTGCCTCCTTTGCAGCTATGGATGGCTATATGATTTCATTCTGCCAGTGATTTGTAGTGGATGTGTTGTGAGGGGAGTTTCATGGAGATATCTTTAAAAGAAAGAGAATTTTCTTATTCTTCCAATTTGTAGATCTAGTGGCTGGAGCTCTAACATTTATTTTTGTTTCTTTGGCTTTCTTAAGAATGAAAGCCATAGATGGAGGACAGTGGAAAAGAAAGATGACAAACTATGTCCTAGTTGTAAATATGAACCCACCATACATCTTTGTATTGCCTACCTCCAAAATTCTGTTTGTAATAGAGAAATAAAATTGTATCTTGCTTAAAAAAATGTCCTTTTGTTGTCTTCTAATTAATATAGCTTTTGATAAGAGGCTCTTTTGTAATTAATATCTTTTTTTTTCCTTTTATGTAATACGTCTTTTTTCCTCTGGTTCCTTCAAGATTTTCATATTATATTTGGTGTCTAGCAGTCTGAATATGGTGTTTGTTTGTTTATTATTATTATTTTAATTTACATCCAAATTAGTTAGCATATAGTGCAACAAAGATTTCAGGAGTAGATTCCTTAGTGCCCCTTTCCCATTTAGCCCATCCCCCCTTCCCAGAACCCCTCCAATAACTCAGTTTGTTCTCTATATTTATGAGTCTCTCACGTTTTGTCCATCTCCCTGTTATTATATTATTTTTGTTTCCCTTCCCTTGTGTTCATCTTTTTTTTGTCTCATAAAGTCCTCATATGAGTGAAGTCATTGTCTTTCTTAGCATATACCCTCCAGTTCCATCCATGTGGTTGCAAATGGCAAGATTTCATTCTTTTTCATTGCTGAGTATTACTCCATCATATATACATATACCACATCTTTATCCATTCATCCATCGATGGACATTTGGGCTCTTTCCATACTTTGGCTATTGTTGATAGTGCTGCTATAAACATGGGGGTGCATGTGCCCCTTTGAAACAGCACACCTGTGTCTCTCGGATAAATGCCTAGTAGTGCAATTGCAGGGTCATAGGGTAGTTCTATTTTTAGTTTTTTGAGAAACCTCCATACTGTTTTCCAGAGTGGCTGCACTAGCTTGCATTCCCACCTCCGTACTATTTTTTTTTTTTGCAGCGATTGCCTCATATTGTGTTCCCACCATCCATGCATGAGGGTTCCCCTTTATCCACCTCTTTCTCAACCCCTGTTATTTTTTGTCTTTTTTATAATAGTCACTCTGATAGTTGTGAGGTGATATCTCATTGTAGTTTTGACTTGCATTTCCCTGATGATTAGTGAAGCTGAGCATCTTTTCATATGTCTGTTGACCATGTGTATGTCTTTGGATAAATGTCTATTCAGGTCTCCTGCCGGTTTTTTTTTTTCTTCTGCTCATTTTAATCAGATTATTTCCTATCACCCCCACTCATGTTGAGTTGTGTAAGTTTTCTTTTTATAAAGTTTGGATATTAACCTCTTGTATTGAATATATCATTTGCAAACATTTCCCATTTGCCTTTTCTTGTTTTGTAGATAGTTTCCTTCGCTGTGCAAAAGGTTTTTATTTTGCTCTAATCTCAATAGTTTAATTTTGCTTTTGTTTCCTTTGCCTGAGGAGACATATCTAGAAAAATGTTTCTACTGCCAATGTCAAAGAAATTACTGCTTATGTTTTCTTGTAGGAATAGTATGGTTTCAGGTCTCACATTTAGGTCTTTAATTCATCTGGAGTTTATTTTTGTGTAGGGTATAAGAAAGTGGTGCAGGGGGCGCCGGGGTGGCTCAGTCAGTTAAGTGTCCGACTTTGGCTCAGGTCACGATCTCCTGGTCTGTGAGTTCCAGCCCTGCGTCGAGCCCTGCGTCGGGCTCTGGGCTGATGGCTGAGAGCCTGGAGCCTGCTTCCGATTCTGTGTCTCCCTCTCTCTCTGCCTCTCCCCCGTTCATGCTCTGTCTCTCTCTGTTTCAAAAATAAATAAACGTTAAAAAAAAAGTGGTGCAGTTTTTTTCTTCTATGTGTAGCTGTTCAGTTTTTCCAGCAACATTTGTTGAAGAGAATCTTTTCCCCCATTGTATATTCTTGCCTACTTTGTCATAGATAAGTCAACTATATATGCATGGGTTCACTGGCACAAAATAGACACATAGATCAATGGGAAAATAGGAAATTTAATATTAATACCATTGTCTAGTAAATGTCAATGTCTTCAACACTACTCATTATCAATCTTTATCCTCCATCTGGATCCAAGCATGGGGGATGTGTTATATTTACTTGTCATGCTGCTCTCTCTCTTACTCTGGAGCAGCTTTTCAGTTTTTGTCTTTCATCACCTTGACATTTTTTAGGAGAACAGGCTAGTTATTTGAACGTCTTACACATTCAGATCGCCCTGACACATATGTGGCAGGGACACCCTGGAAGTCTAACAAGTTAGCAGGGAGAGCCCAATGGATGCAGCACCTTCCAAGACATGCTACACTACCTGGCCATGCATGTAAGTGTTAGGGGTTGTTCACCAAATGCTGGTACTCACAGTTCTAGAACCAAAGACAACATCTAGAAGACAATATCCAGTAGAAGGTGGGACAGGGGTAAAGCAGAGCCAGGACATAGGAGCCCTGATGACTGTCTCTGCCTCCCGCCTTCCACCCCCACAAAGCCCATCCCTTCACATTCTACTGAACTCAGACTTCATCCCTCTTCTTCCAAGGTATTCTGAAACAGAATTTGCTCCAATGGCTGCAATGAAAATCCGTTCCTCTGCAGCATCAAGGCAGCTCACTTGAGACTGATCGCTGCCCTGGGTTAGTTCTGACAAATCAAGATTCCCTTTCCACCATTTCTCCTGGTTCAGACTATAACACTCTGAGCCTTCTGCAGTCATCTTCAGAGTTCTAGATATTTCTACTCCCATTTGCCACCGTGGGGTGCTATGCAAATGCAGACACTTGTGGAGACAAAGCTATCCCCCATGAGCTCTATGAAATCGTTTTCCTTTGGAAGGAAAATAACTTTTCCTGGTCTGGACACGTTGTCACAATCTCTCCCTTCTTCATATTTGGATGCTCATCATTTCATGTCATATCACGTCCTCCCCAATGCCAGGATCACAGGAAGATTAAGACCAGGTCACTGCTACCTCAGTAGGTTTCTTGCTTGATGTCTTAATGACCATTTGTTTTTCTGTCTTTCTTCCCCAAGTCTTGATTTTCTATATTCTAGCTCTGTTTTACTGACATCATTAGTTTTAAGTGACCTCATTCTTTTGGGAAGGATAGTGCATTTTAAAATGTTTCACACTAAGGGCGCCTAGGTGGTGCAGTCGGTTAAGCGTCTGACTTCAGCCAGGTCACGATCTCGCGGTCCGTGAGTTCGAGCCCCGCGTCAGGCTCTGGGCTGATGGCTCAGAGCCTGGAGCCTGTTTCCAATTCTGTGTCTCCCTCTCTCTCTGCCCCTCCCCCGTTCATGCTCTGTCTCTCTCTGTCCCAAAAATAAATAAACGTTGAAAAAAATTTTTTAAATGTTTCACACTCATTATGTACATTGATTTCCTCAGTTCCCCTGGAGGCAGACATTCTCACTCTTATTTCCCAGAGAGAAGACAGATGGGAGAAGCCAATGCGAGCCCAGTTCTCACAAAGCAGGTTGAAGGGAGAACCAATCTTACCACTTCATGTGGTAGAGTCTTTTCCACCTCACGTAAGTTGCTATTAAGAATAAAGCTAAAAGTCTAAAGAAGCAAATAGTAAACAACCTATAAAGGTTTGATGGCTGATGTGCTGACTGATCACCTGTTTTCAGGTTTCTCACTTAGGTCACTGCATATTAGGGAATCAGTTAGTGCTCCTGTTTATTACTCCCTAGGCTGCGAGCTTTCTGTCATGCTCACCACGGTATTCCCCGCACTGAGAACAGTGTCTGGCACATTATAATCCAAGGCTGTCAAGTGATGTTGAGCAAACATCCATGATCGGTAATTGTGCTCATTTGCCTTGAACTCTTGGTCAAAGATTCTCTATGATGTAAACATATCTATCTTGAGGACACCACCCGAGGCCAGGTGGAAAGGCTCTCTGGGGTCACACACTTTTCTCTGAGTCCATGCACCTCACTGTGCATTATCCTTTGACAACAAAGAAGCATCCTTTGCATAGCAAAGGCCAAGAAGAACACTGGTCAGAGCTGTGCACAGGTTCCCACTAGGTGGGGCCCCTTGTGGTTGAGTCCATTTTGGAGCTTCATTCAACCTTCCTGTGGTTATGAAACAGGAAGAGACATGGACAATTACTAAATCCTGGTTGGAAAGTATCTCTCTCAGATTTTCTGTGGTGGCGTGAAATGCTAGGTTGTGTTGTTCAGGCTGTTGGTGCATTGAGTGCTGTGATTGGCTAGGGATGTATGGTTTAAGAAGGAGAGAGCCAGGGATGAAAAGATGAGTGTAACATAATTGGCAGCTGAAACTTGATTGCAAACATTTCATAGTAAAAGTTACGGAATTATCACCTGGAGAATGCCTTTCTTCATTCTAGAAATATTTAACAGACACATACTGACTGCTAAAGAGAAAGCATTGAACAAAGCAAAGTCCCTCTCTTCATGATGCTTTTGTTGTAGTGTGGTGCCCAGTTTTGGTCAAACTCAGGTCTCCCCAGGCATTGTTCGCATGCAGGTGTCTGAGCCATGCTGCTCAGATATTCTGACTGAGCTTGTCTTGGAAATGCCCCACCATCTTCACTTTTGCAGTAACCTGAGTGTTTCTCAGATGGTCTGAAAGGGCCAGCCAGTGGGGCAACACTGAAAGAGGAAGTCTGAGGGTTGAATGAGGCCACACTTGTGGAGACCTTTGAATTCCAAAATAAAGAATTTTGACCTTGCCTTTTGGACCCAAGCTGACAGACAACCTCATGTGGGCACCTCCCCTAACTCACAGTCTGACGATGCTAATTTACCACTCTATTTCCTATTGTCACACAGCTTGCTTCAGAATCCTTTCCAACAATGCTCAAGACAGCTGCTTCCAGTTGGTTGGTATTGGTGTGGGAATGTCATCATGTTCCTGCCCTACTATCACTCAGGTGGAGCCTTTGTTGGTTTCTCTGCTGAGAAAAAAAAAATAGAAAAAGCATCCATGAGCCAGAAATAGAAGTTGAAGCCATTAAGCAAATGTCCAATTTTCTTTCTTGATGGTGCCTAAATGTGCTTTCTGCCTGCTTATCTGCTGCTTTTCTGAGCAGCAGGCTGCCTGCCTTTGGAAGTTGACTATATGAGTATGGCCAGTACAGAGCACATGAGGGCTTTATTTTGCTGTCATGAGTATTTAATATTTAGTATTTTAATATGGATAAAGGGAATTTGCTTCTGTGTACAGTCAAAACTACTTTATCGGGCATCTTTCTTTTCCAGGACAGGAAAATCTCTGTGTTTCATTGCATCCCAGCCCCTCCAGCCGGAATGTCATTGTGACATGATCACATAGAGGAGCTGGTTAAAATTCTGCCTGAAATGCCCAGAACCCTCCCAGTGACTTGTCCTCCCCAAGCTGTGATGGCTACTAGTCTCCTTTAGCCAGTCATTAAATTACCATTTTTGCAGTGAGGAAGTTATGTCTCAGGAAGGTTAGCAGCAGAAAGTAGGCAACATTATCCTCACTACATTTGTGAGATGAGAGATGATGAGGCAGCATGGGCAGGTGCAGGCAGAAAAATCAGTGCACATCATTAAAGGATACGGACACTCAGGTGTTGGCCTGTGGCTGGCCTTGCAGTCAGGCCTGCCTTGGCCATCACAGCACTGTGGACCCTGCCAGTAACAGCAGACTGTCACTCAGCAGCACTGGCCACCTTGAGGGATGTGGACCTTTCTTGTGCTCCTCATGTTTTTTTTTTTGTTTTTTTTTTTTTTTTTTTTTTATGAAGTTTATTGACAAATTGGCTTCCATACAACACCCAGTGCTCATCCCAAAAGGTGCCCTCCTCAATACCCATCACCCACCCGCCCCTCCCTCCCACCCCCCATCAACCCTCAGTTTGTTCTCAGTTTTTAACAGTCTCTTATGCTTTGGCTCTCTCCCACTCTAACGTCTTTTTTTTTTCTCCCTTCCCCTCCCCCATGGGTTCCTGTTGAGTTTCTCAGGATCCACATAAGAGTGAAACCATATGGTATCTGTCTTTCTCTGTATGGCTTATTTCACTTAGCATCACACTCTCCAGTTCCATCCACGTTGCTACAAAAGGCCATATTTCATTTTTTCTCATTGCCACGTAGTATTCCATTGTGTATATAAACCACAATTTCTTTATCCATTCATCAGTTGATGGACATTTAGGCTCTTTCCATAATTTGGCTATTGTTGAGAGTGCTGCTATGAACATTGGGGTACAAGTGCCCCTATGCATCAGTACTCCTGTATCCCTTGGGTAGATTCCTAGCAGTGCTATTGCTGGGTCATAGGGTAGGTCTATTTTTAATTTTCTGAGGAACCTCCACACTGTTTTCCAGAGCGGCTGCACCAATTTGCATTCCCACCAACAGTGCAAGAGGGTTCCCGTTTCTCCACATCCTCTCCAGCATCTATAGTCTCCTGAGTTGTTCATTTTGGCCACTCTGACTGGCGTGAGGTGATACCTGAGTGTGGTTTTGATTTGTATTTCCCTGATAAGGAGCGACGCTGAACATCTTTTCATGTGCCTGTTGGCCATCTGGATGTCTTCTTTAGAGAAGTGTCTATTCATGTTTTCTGCCCATTTCTTCACTGGGTTATTTGTTTTTCGGGTGTGGAGTTTGGTGAGCTCTTTATAGATTTTAGATACTAGCCCTTTGTCCGATATGTCATTTGCAAATATCTTTTCCCATTCCGTTGGTTGTCTTTTAGTTTTGTTGGTTGTTTCCTTTGCTGTGCAGAAGCTTTTTATCTTCATAAGGTCCCAGTAATTCACTTTTGCTTTTAATTCCCTTGCCTTTGGGGATGTGTCGAGTAAGAGATTGCTACGGCTGAGGTCAGAGAGGTCTTTTCCTGCTTTCTCCTCTAAGGTTCTGATGGTTTCCTGTCTCACATTTAGGTCCTTTATCCATTTTGAGTTTATTTTTGTAAATGGTGTGAGAAAGTGGTCTAGTTTCAACCTTCTGCATGTTGCTGTCCAGTTCTCCCAGCACCATTTGTTAAAGAGGCTGTCTTTTTTCCATTGGATGTTCTTTCCTGCTTTGTCAAAGATGAGTTGGCCATATGTTTGTGGGTCTAGTTCTGGGGTTTCTATTCTATTCCATTGGTCTGTGTGTCTGTTTTTGTGCCAATACCATGCTGTCTTGATGATGACAGCTTTGTAGTAGAGGCTGAAGTCTGGGATTGTGATGCCTCCTGCTTTGGTCTTCTTCTTCAAAATTCCTTTGGCTATTCGGGGCCTTTTGTGGTTCCATATGAATTTTAGGATTGCTTGTTCTAGTTTCGAGAAGAATGCTGGTGCAATTTTGATTGGGATTGCATTGAATGTGTAGATAGCTTTGGGTAGTATTGACATTTTGACAATATTTATTTTTCCAATCCATGAGCAGGGAATGTCTTTCCATTTCTTTAAATCTTCTTCAATTACCTTCATAAGCTTTCTATAGTTTTCAGCATACAGATCCTTTACATCTTTGGTTAGATTTATTCCTAGGTATTTTATGCTTTTTGGTGCAATTGTGAATGGGATCAGTTTCTTTATTTGTCTTTCTGTTGCTTCATTGTTAGTGTATAAGAATGCAACTGATTTCTGTACATTGATTTTGTATCCTGCAACTTTGCTGAATTCATGTATCAGTTCTAGCAGACTTTTGGTGGAGTCTATCGGATTTTCCATGTATAATATCATGTCATCTGCAAAAAGCGAAAGCTTGACTTCATCTTTGCCAATTTTGATGCCTTTGATTTCCTTTTGTTGTCTGATTGCTGATGCTAGAACTTCCAGCACTATGTTAAATAACAACGGTGAGAGTGTGCATCCCTGTCGTGTTCCTGATCTCAGGGAAAAAGCTCTCCGTTTTTCCCCGTTGAGGATGATGTTAGCTGTGGGCTTTTCATAAATGGCTTTTATGATCTTTAAGTATGTTCCTTCTATCCCGACTTTCTCAAGGGTTTTTATTAAGAAAGGGTGCTGGATTTTATCAAAGGCCTTTTCTGCATCGATTGACAGGATCATATGGTTCTTCTCTTTTTTTTTGTTAATGTGATGTATCACGTTGATTGATTTGCGAATGTTGAACCAGCCCTGCATCCCAGGAATGAATCCCACTTGATCATGGTGAATAATTCTTTTTATATGCTGTTGAATTCGATTTGCTAGTATCTTATTGAGAATTTTGGCATCCATATTCATCAGGGATATTGGCCTGTAGTTCTCTTTTTTTACTGGGTCTCTGTCTGGTTTAGGAATCAAAGTAATACTGGCTTCATAGAATGAGTCTGGAAGTTTTCCTTCCCTTTCTATTTCTTGGAATAGCTTGAGAAGGATAGGTATTATCTCTGCTTTAAACGTCTGGTAGAACTCCCCTGGGAAGCCATCTGGTCCTGGACTCTTATTTGTTGGGAGATTTTTGATAACCGATTCAATTTCTTCGCTGGTTATGGGTCTGTTCAAGCTTTCTATTTCCTCCTGATTGAGTTTTGGAAGAGTGTGGGTGTTCAGGAATTTGTCCATTTCTTCCAGGTTGTCCAATTTGTTGGCATATAATTTTTCATAGTATTCCCTGATAATTGTTTGTATCTCTGAGGGATTGGTTGTAATAATTCCATTTTCATTCATGATTTTATCTATTTGGGTCATCTCCCTTTTCTTTTTGAGAAGCCTGGCTAGAGGTTTGTCAATTTTGTTTATTTTTTCAAAAAACCAACTCTTGGTTTCGTTGATCTGCTCTACAGTTTTTTTAGATTCTATATTGTTTATTTCTGCTCTGATCTTTATTATTTCTCTTCTTCTGCTGGGTTTAGGCTGCCTTTGCTGTTCTGCTTCTATTTCCTTTAGGTGTGCTGTTAGATTTTGTATTTGGGATTTTTCTTGTTTCTTGAGATAGGCCTGGATTGCGATGTATTTTCCTCTCAGGACTGCCTTCGCTGCGTCCCAAAGCGTTTGGATTGTTGTATTTTCATTTTCGTTTGTTTCCATATATTTTTTGATTTCTTCTCTAATTGCCTGGTTGACCCACTCATTCGTGAGTAGGGTGTTCTTTAACCTCCATGCTTTTGGAGGTTTTCCAGACTTTTTCCTGTGGTTGACTTCAAGCTTCATAGCATTGTGGTCTGAAAGTATGCATGGTATAATTTCAATTCTTGTAAACTTATGAAGGGCTGATTTGTGACCCAGTATATGATCTATCTTGGAGAATGTTCCATGTGCACTCGAGAAGAAAGTATATTCTGTTGCTTTGGGATGCAGAGTTCTAAATATATCTGTCAAGTCCATCTGATCCAGTGTCTCATTCAGGGCCCTTGTTTCTTTATTGACCGTGTGTCTAGATGATCTATCCATTTCTGTAAGTGGGGTGTTAAAGTCCCCAGCAATTACCACATTCTTATCAATAAGGTTGCTTATGTTTATGAGTAATTGTTTTATATATTTGGGGGCTCCGGTATTCGGCGCATAGACATTTATAATTGTTAGCTCTTCCTGATGGATAGACCCTGTAACTAGTATATAATGTCCTTCTTCATCTCTTGTTACAGCCTTTAATTTAAAGTCTAGTTTGTCTGATATAAGTATGGCTACTCCAGCTTTCTTCTGGCTTCCAGTAGCATGATAAATAGTTCTCCATCCCCTCACTCTCAATCTAAAGGTGTCCTCAGGTCTAAAATGAGTCTCTTGTAGACAGCAAATAGATGGGTCTTGTTTTTTATCCATTCTGATACCCTATGTCTTTTGGTTGGCGCATTTAATCCATTTACATTCAGTGTTATTATAGAAAGATACGGGTTTAGAGTCATTGTGATGTCTGTATGTTTTATGCTTGTAGTGATGTCTCTGGTACTTTGTCTCACAGGGTCCCCCTTAGGATCTCTTGTAGGGCTGGTTTAGTGGTGACAAATTCCTTCAGTTTTTGTTTGTTTGGGAAGACCTTTATCTCTCCTTCTATTCTAAATGACAGACTTGCTGGATAAAGGATTCTTGGCTGCATATTTTTGCTGTCTAGCACCCTGAAAATCTCGTGCCAATTCTTTCTGGCCTGCCAAGTTTCAAAAGAGAGATCAGTCACGAGTCTTATAGGTCTCCCTTTATATGTGAGGGCACGTTTACCCCTTGCTGCTTTCAGAATTTTCTCTTTATCCTTGTATTTTGCCAGTTTCACTATGATATGTCGTGCAGAAGATCGATTCAAGTTACGTCTGAAGGGAGTTCTCTGTGCCTCTTGGATTTCAATGCCTTTTTCCTTCCCCAGTTCAGGGAAGTTCTCAGCTATGATTTCTTCAAGTACCCCTTCAGCACCTTTCCCTCTCTCTTCCTCCTCTGGGATACCAATTATGCGTAAATTATTTCTTTTTAGTGTATCACTTAGTTCTCTAATTTTCCCCTCATACTCCTGGATTTTTTTATCTCTCTTTTTCTCAGCTTCCTCTTTTTCCATAACTTTATCTTCTAGTTCACCTATTCTCTCTTCTGCCTCTTCCATCCGAGCTGTGGTGGTTTGCATTTTGTTTTCCATTTCCTTTAAAGCGTTTTTCAGCTCCTCGTGACTGTTCATTAGTCCCCTGATGTCTGTAGCAAGAGATTCTCTGCTGTCCTGTATGCTGTTTTCCAGCCCAGCGATTAATTTTATGACTATTATTCTAAATTCACTTTCTGTTATATTATTTAAATCCTTTTTGATCAGCTCATTAGCTGTTGTTATTTCCTGGAGATTCTTCTGGGGGGAATTCTTCCGCTTGGTCATTTTGGATAGTCCCTGGTGTGGTGAGGGCCTGCAGGGCACTTCCCCTGTGCTGTGGTGTATAACTGGAGTTGGTGGGCGGGGCCGCAGTCCGACCTGATGTCTGCCCCCAGCCCACCGCTGGGGCCACAGTCAGACTGGTGTGTGCCTTCTCTTCCCCTCTCCTAGGGGCGGGATTCACTGTGGGGTGGCGTGGCCCGTCTGGGCTACTTGCACACTGCCAGGCTTGTGATGCTGGGGATCTGGCGTATTAGCTGGGGTGGGAAGGCAAGGTGCACGGCGGCAGGGGGGGCAGGCTTAGCTCGCTTCTCCTTAGGTGATCCACTTCAGGAGGGGCCCTGTGCAGCCGGAGGGAGTCAGATCGCTGCCGGAGGTTTGGCTCCGCAGAAGCACAGAGTTGGGTATTCGCGCGGAGCGAGCAATTTCCCTGGCCGGAGCCGGTTCCCTTTGGGATTTTGGCTGGGGGATGGGCGGGGGAGATGGCGCTGGAGAGCGCCTTTGTTCCCCGCCAAACTGAGCTCTGTCGTCCGGGGGCTCCGCAGCTCACCTTCCCTTTGTCCTCCAGCCTTCCCGCTTTCTGAGCAGAGCTGTTAACTTATGACCTCCCAGACGCTAAGTCGCGCTTGCTGTCGGAACACAGTCCGTCAGGCCCCTCCGCTTTTGCAAGCCGGACTCGGGGGCTCTGCTTGGCCGGCGAGCCGCCCCTCCGCCCCGGCTCCCTCCCGCCAGTCCGTGGAGCGCGCACCGCCTCGCCGCCCTTCCTACCGTCTTCCGTGGGCCTCTCGTCTGCACTTGGGTCCGGTGACTCTGTTCTGCTAATCCTCTGGCGGTTTTCTGGGTTATTTAGGCAGGTGTAGGTGGAATCGTAAAATGCCCAGATCTTAAGTAGTCAGCTCAGTAAGTTTGAACAAGCGTGTACACCAACAACTGGTGAATCTGGGCGTTCCTTGGACTAGGTCTTGCAATTTTTCTGTCGCCGTGGCTGCTCCTTGGCCCCTTCTCCGTGCTCCTCATGTTAATACTGACAGATGTCTTACAGAAGACTTTTATTTTGTTTTAAGATCATTCAAGAGCCTGTATTAAAGATGATATTTGGACCTCAAAATATTGGATTAAAATTTCTGGGACAGCAAAGGGGAGTATTTGATGTGCTGCATGTTTTTAAAAGTCTGAGCTGACTACTTCTCTGGATGCATGATCCTTGTCATCTTTGTTGCTACAAGTAATTGGTCAAGTGAATAGCCAATCTTTATGAGGCACATTTGGGCCTACTAGGGTCACATAACTGGCTGAAGTGACCTCATCTGGCTCCACCAGGCAACTCTCTGAGCAAGACATGTTACTCCTGCTGCAAGGATGGTGAGGCTGAGCCTCAGAGATGTCAAGCCATCTTCGAGAAGATGGAAGAGGACAAACTGGAATTTAAAGCAAGTCTCTGGGGATGCCCAGCTGGCTCAGTTGGTGGGGTGTGCAAATCTTGATCTCCGGACCGTGAGTTCAAGCTTCAAGTTGGGTGTGGAACTTACTTAAAACAATTTTTTTTAATTTAAAACAAGTCTCTGGCTCTCATTCCTGACTCCTATTCACCACATTGTATGCCTCCCTTTCCCTTCCAAGAGCTAACCGCCTACTCCCTCTTTTATCTCTGGTTTTTCCTTTGTTCTTTCAGTTCTGGAGCAAACAGAGCTTTGTTTTGTTTTGTTTTTGTAAATAATTTCATTGAAAAATAACCAGTGTATGCCAGAGCCAGCTTGTATAAATTCCTGAGGCTTGATTGTTAAATTTTTAGGAATCTTAGGACCTGGTTGTTAACAACTATTAAATATTAAATTGTGTAAAACTTACAATTAAATGTTATAGTAAAAATAAAGTAATAAACACTCAAAACTTGTCACTTCCTATTTGTTTTACTACATTTGCTGATATCTTTTCTCTTGAGGGTACTTACATCTGTTGTATTTACTACTCCTCCTAACTCTGTTTGTGGGCACCTTATTAGTAGCTTGAAAGTAGCCTTTGTTGGGGATATTTATCCACAGAATTTGGCAAATACTGCAAATTAGAGCTTTTCTGCCCAGACAGCTGGTTGTTAAACATTTGCCAGCACACCATGGGGAATGACAAACATGGAGTGTACAAAACTTAAGTGCTGTACCCCTGTGTGACCATTGCCCAGCTCAAGATGTAGAGTGTTTTTTGCAGGCCCCAAGAGAATCCCTCATGCCCTTGCCTAGCCTATACCACCTACTTCCCATAAGGTAGCTACTGTTCTGAAGTTTCTCACCTTAGTGTAGGTTTACTGGCTTTGGTCTTCATCTAAATAGAATAATACAATAAGTTCTTGTTAGTGTACAACTTATTTTGCTCCACTAGTATAAGTGAGGTTCATAATGTTGCAGTGTGTAGAGTGGCTTATTTCTTTTTATTGCTGGACAGTATTCCATTGTATAAAATATCCCATAATGTATTTGTCCATTCCCTTGTAGATGGACATTTAAGTTGGTTCCAGTTTGTAGTGCTTATGACTACAACCTCTGCAGATGTTCTTGTCCATGGACCTCTGCAGATGTTCTTGTCCATGGCTTTCAGCAAACAAAAGGCCCTTATTTCAGGCACACTGGAGCAGAGTGTCTGGGTTGGAGGGTAGTGCATATTTATCTGCTGCAGATGTGAGCAGGCAGCTCTTGAATGCCTACTGTAGTAAGTCTCTGGAATTGAGATTGTAGCTGTTAGAAGAATAATTTGGAGACATACCCTGCCTCAAGGCCCATCACTATCTAAGGAAGATAGATGTGTGTGTGCATGATCTATAGCCCAGCAGCATTTTGAGAGTTCAGTGAAGAAAGAAATGTTTCTTTTGGGGGGTGAGAGGGTGGGAAGAAGAGAGGAGGAGATTGAGAAAGGGCACGAGGACAGGGAGTATGAGGAAGTGCACTTGAACATGTTCTTGCATGATAGGACAGACTAGGCTTGGAGAATATGGGGGCACAAGGTGGAAGGGCACTGTGAGCAAAGCTGTGGGGCCAGTGCATGTGGCACTACAATGAGCTTTACATCAGCTCACACTTGTGGTCCATGTCTGGGTTAATGTGCTTTGGTCCATATCCCTTGGGAAAGAAAGGAGAGGATGTTTCTCAGGTTCAGTAGACAGTGTATTTTTATTGGTACGTAAGGGCCACCAAATGAAATTCTGATTCAAAAATTTCTTTGCTGAAAGATTCTTTGGCCAAAGCTAATACACAATTTGATAAACTTAATAAGCTAGTCTCATTTCCCTAGTAAATCCTCCTCTCCTTGTCCTCCACTTGCCTACCTGTATCCAGTTCCCCCTCTGCCCCTCTCCTTCTGATCCCTGTCCCTCTGCACCTTCCACCACTCATCTCTCTCCTTCCTTTGTCCAGACTCCCTACTTTTACTCAGGACTCTCCTAAGACTTCGGAATTCCTGTTGCCTCTAAAAATCCATCCCTCCCATAAGCCAGGGATGCAGGCAATGGCAGAGTTTAAACTTTGGACCCAGGTTGAATTAAGATGTATAATTAAAACAATTTTTTTGATGTTTATTTATTTTTGAGAGAGAGAGAGCACAAGTGGAGGAGGGACAGTGAAAGGGGGAGGGACAGAGAGAGAGGGAGACACAGAATCCAAAGCAGGCTCCAGGCTCTGAGCTGTCAGCACAGATATCGTCATGGGGCTTGAACACACGAACTGTGAGATCATGACCTGAGCCGAAGTCGAATGCTTAACTGACCGAGCCACCCAGGCACCCCAAGAGCTATAATTAAGGATTTACATAATCCCAGACAAGGCCAGTTATTTATAGAATAATTTAGAATTCTTTTGAGTACATATGACCCAGGGTTACTGTGATTTTATGTGTCAACCTGACTGGCCCAACTTGCCCAGATATGTGATTAAACATTATTCTGGACATGTCTATGAGGGTGTTTATGGGTGTGATTAACATTTAAATTGGTGGACTTTGAATAAAGCAGAGTGCTTTATTATGGACTGCTGCCCATAATGTGGGTGAACGTCACACAATAAGTTGAAGGCTTGAATAGAACATAAAATCTACTACTCCCATCAAGAAGAATGCTACAGCAAATGGTCTTGAAGTACAACATTGGTTCTTCCTGGGGTCTCCAGCCTGCTGGTCCACCCTGCAGATTTTGGACTTGCCCACCCCCATTATTATGAGTCTATTCCTTAAGCTAAATGTCTACACACACACACACACACACACACACACAATTGTTTCTGTTTCCCTAAAGAATACAGTTACTTGACCTATATGAATGTGTGCTCATATTAATCAGAACTTCAGATGCTAAACCCTGTATGGCAAAAGCTGATTGGACTAATCTGGAAAGGGACCCACAAAAATCCTTCTTTCCACACTAAATCAGAGGGTCAACAAAAAGCCTATTAATTAGGGTAAATCCTCCTAAAAGCCATGCCTGAAATGTTTTCAGTAAAAGTCTATTGGACCATAACTGTACAATGCAAACAAAGAGAAGATAAAAGTACAGGAGATTTTAAGGATAGACTAGGAAATACATTGCTTCAACATTTGAGAATTAAAGAAGGTGCCGATTTGAAAGGGCAAGGCTTTCACCTCATTTTGTCAGTGGAGTTAAACTGAAATTGGAGGCCTAATTAAAAAAAAAAAAACAGAAAATAGAATAGGAAGCAAGCCTTCACCTGAAATATAGCACCTGGCAGAGCATGTGGGAAGGGCTTCAGAACAAAAACAACAGAACCCTAAATAAACGTATTATCCTAGGACCCAACAGCTACAACCAAGCACTAGCTGACAAGGACACAGTAGATTTGTAAACAGAAGGGACACTGGAATAGCGATTGTTCTGTTTTACAAAGGAAAAACTGAGACAAAGAAAAATCATAAAACGCAAAGCACCCAATATCCTGCCATACACTTAAACACTTAAAGTGTTTATACTAGAAATATAGATGGTCCACCTCATTGTTCCTGGTAGCTGTGGGTGCTATTTATTTTGCGTTCAACCTTGCCACCTTTGCTCAACCTCCTAAGAGTAAACAACACAAGGTGGTAGAAATTTTAGATAACTCAAAGACTTTCCCTGTTTCCCAGGCTTAACTGTAACCCTTGGGCATCTGACCAAAAAAGGTTTCTTCCTGCTGCATGATTCTACCTCTGCCAATTTAATAGGGAGAGACTTAGTATGCTATGGAATTGTGATATTAAATGCACACCAGAGGGACTATTTATTGAGATTTCAGAAGACTCCTTTATTCATAGACAAGTGTCTTCTCTGTATACACCTTTGCCTCTTCTATCATGTTTGATGCATGACCCTGATAAAGATGTGCCTGACATCTTGATGTGCACTGTGCCTGACACTCTATGGGCTATAAGTTCCACTGACAAAAGGAAATTAATTTGAGTAGAACCTACTAAAATTCATATATATTCTACAGAATGGTTACCCAAATTTACCCAATGTCACATGAAGCAAGAAACAAAGGAAAGGCTCAAAACTAGGGTTGAAAGAAAGTTGATATATAAAGCCTTCTTGTACACTGCACTAGCCTTAAACACTCCTGTCCACTAGTAAATAAACCAAATGGATGAGGATATCAATTTGTTCAAGATCTCAGGGTCATCAACAAAGCTGTTATCACTTGCTTCCTTGTGGTACCTAACCAAACCCTGTGATACCTAACTTAAATACCATCCTGCCATCAATTCCTCCTGAAGTAACTTGCTTGCTTCACTGAAGTGGATCTTTGCTCTGCCTTTTTCAGTTGCCTCTAGGTTGGGAACTGGGGAGGAAAACAGTTCCCCTGATAGTCATGTGCCAGGGGCTCACTGAAGCCCCCCCCCCACTTTTCTCAGGTCCTCAATCAAGAATTTAAAGATATAAATTTTTCTTGTAATTTAGGTCTGATAAAATATGTGGATAATTTCCTGTTTTGTTTCTTTTTTTGTTTTCAGAGAAAGGAAAAGAAGAGAAGCCTATAAAAGCTTCCATTTATTTGTTCTAGCCATGGCAGAAAAGGGACAAAAAGTTCCAAAAGATAAATTACAATTTTGCTAGATCACAATCCATTATTTAGGACATGACCTATCTAAAGAGGGAAAAACACTCTGTGATAGACAAAAGGCCATCCAAGTTTATCATAGACCTGTTACAAATGGCAGTTGGGGGGATTTCTAGTCTAACTGGACACTGCTGACACTGGAAGACAAATTTTTCTGAGATTGCAATACCTCTTCATCAATTGGCTAAGTCCCCCATGAGAGAATTCTGCTCAGAGACCCAAAACATGAACAAGCTCTGGAACTTGAAGGCTCCTCAACAGCCTCCTTCATGAGGCATCCTCAACTACAAAAATCCACTTCATCTATTTGTGCATAAGTGATCTGGACGGGCCTCTTGTTGGCTAGCGCCCTTATGAGCTTCCTAGGTGGAATCTGAAACTGGCTTCTATGCACGGAGGGCAAGGAGAGGTAGATGAAAGAGGCAGGCACTCTGGGTTGGTAGGTGGTAGGTCTAATAAGTAAAGGAACTTATATAAGAGGCTTGTCTTGCGTGGTAGCACATGCTCGCCAAATATTAAGGCCTTAACTGGGTTTAGTCATGTATACTTCCAGATGGTCTCAACACCACATCACTATCTCAGAGCTTTGTCCTATAAAACAGCTCTCATTCTGGAATGCAAACTGGTGAGGCCACTGTGGAAAATAGTATGAAGTTTCCTCAAAAAATTAAAAATAGAGCTACTCTATGACCCACCACTTCCACTGCTGGAAATTTACCCAAATAATTAAAAAACCCTAATTTAAAAAGATATATGTACCCTTATGTTTACTGCAGCATTATTTATAATAGCCAAAATATGGGAGCAGCCCAGATATCCATCAACTGATGAATGGATAAAGAAGATGTGAGTTATACATATAGTGGAATATAGCTCAACCATAAAAAAGAATGAAATCTTGCCATTTGCAGATTGGATGGATCCATAGAGTTTAATGCTAGATAAATAAGTTAGAGAAACACAAATAGCATGTGATTTCACTCATGTGTGGAATTTAAGAAACAAAACAAATGAACAAAGAAAAAACAACAAAAAACATACTTTTAACTATAAAGAATAAACTGATGGTTACCAGAAGGGAGGTGGGTGTGGGGATGGGTGAAATAGATGAAGGAGGGAAAATCTCCCATTGTGGGAAAGGTGGGATTCCAAGGACAGAATTCCAAGGACAGAAATGGGGTGGCCTGGGGCCAGCTCTCAGGTGAATTGATGGTCATGGCTTCTTGATGACCTCCCTCAGCATTCCACCTCTGGTGACCTTACAATCTTTTATGACCCTCTTTTCCCCACTGGGTCTTTAGTGGTCAGCAAGGGATTCCACTAGCATGGAGGTGGTCCTTTGGCAGCTATCTGGCTGCATAAGATACCACAGCAATAGTATATGTACATGGAAAAAAAAAAGATTTAGCTAATGATCCCAAAATAAGTAGCAATTTCTTCAACCAAGAGCCCCATGATCCGAACCACCAATTTAATAAGTCTCCTAGCCTAGGTGTCCTGTCACTCATGGTGTTCCTTTGTGTCCTCATGTGATTTCATAAAGATGGCACATTATGAGACTCATCATGTATGAACACACAAATTTGGCTGATAATGGCACAGGTGTCTCTCTGACTCAATAATCATGTCCAAGGCCATTCTATTCTGAAGTATGGCTTATCTCATTAGAGACATTTCAAAGTTCAGTTAATACAGGCTTTATCAGCTTGTTGGCTTTAAGCCTTTCTGGGTGAATTTAGTAAGAGCTTCTCTATGTGCTATATTCTCCTCCAGGCCAATGGAGGGAACAAACATGGTGGTCAGATGACTGTACCAGTGGAAAACAGAATGTGTCATTCTGGCTTTGAGGAGAGGGAGGTTGCAGCTTTAGCAAGTTAACCTGTTTGTACATACCACACATGTTGGCCAAGGGGAGGCAGCACTGTCAGGTCTGAGGAGATGGAGTGGGGTCAGGTTATGCCAGACCAGAACGCCCACTGCCTCCCCTCTTTCGGTGGTGCATGTTCCATTCCAAGGATAGTGCATTTCAACGGGTCTGGCTTTCAGCAGGACAATGGGATCTCAGTGGAGATTGAGTAGTTCCTCCTCAGGGTGCGAAGTAACTTAACAGCTGGGTGGGATGTCCCATTGCAAGCTCTGGATCAGTATTTCATTGAAAGTTCCAGTAGATAATCTGTTTCCCAAGTGCGATGGGACTTGGTGTTCTCAGCAGCCTAGCACGTTGGCACACAATGGGAGTTTGGGCAAAGGCTATTTCCCATGACTTCCATACCTTATGGCATTGGGTGTTTTGGCAGGGGTCTCTGGTCTGGCATATGGGGCAGTAAGCCCTTGGTTGGTCATTGAAATGCATTACTGTCTGGGACAGTAAGGCAGTTCACCTGGCCAAGGTGCTTTTGTCTGTTAGTAATTTAATCTGCTGCTTTAATCTCCCATTGTTCCTTTCCACAAATCTTGCTTCTTACGGGTTAGAGGGGAGATGGGACCTCCATTCAATGTCATATTTTTTGTGCCTAGTCTTGCACATCGTGACCTATGAAATATGACCCCCACTCACTCTCTATTTGATGAGGGTATCTGTACATGATACTCAACCTCTCTAATCCCCTAATGATGGAGCTTGGTTTTCTTGGGAACAGGGAAAACTTGGTTTAGGATGGAAGCAGTATCCACACAGACCAAGGCATGTTTAGAATCCTCACTTGAGGGAGGGGGCCAATATGAGCAATTTGCCATTTGCTCCTGGTTGGTAACTAGAGTGAATGTTCCCAGATTTCTTTGGCGGTGTCCCTAGGCACTGTTTAAAACACACAGGATGTTCTCAGTATTTGAGTCTCTTATGGTCTGCCTCCTTCCCGCTCTGTAACTACCCCCCTTTCCACTCCCCCATGGTCTTCTGTTAAGTTTCTCAGGATCCACATATGTGTGAAAACATACAGTAACTGTCTTTCTCTGCCTGACTTATTTCACTTAGCATAATACCCTCCAGTTCCATCCACATTGATACAAATAGCCAGATTTCATTTTTTTCATTGGCAAGTAGTATTCCATTGTATATACAAACCACATCTTCTTTATCCATTTGTCAGTTGAAGGACATTTAAGCTCTTTCCATAATTTGGCTATTGTTGGAAGTTCTGATGAGCACTGGGTGTTGTATGGAAACCAATTTGACAATAATTTATATTTAATATAAAAAATGTAAATGAAGCTTCCACCAAAAACAAAAAACAAAAACAAAAACACAGGGTGTGTTGTTACTGCATTCATCAAGTCACTGTATTTCAAAGGCAGTCCACCAGCTTCACTAATAGGCCATCCCACCTGGACACTCATTCTCTGTTTCCACTGAAGGGTCAGTTATAAAAGCGTATACCTGACTGGGGGCATCAGTTTCCTGATTGCCAGAGGATGTTAGCACATTATGAACAATTACGTGGAAAACAGTGAAAATTACCTCAGACTTTTGCAGGTGAACCCAAATGTCTTTCTACCTATCTTGACCCCATGAAGGTTTATTTATGATTATGCACCTTCTTACTGTCTAAGCTGTAGGGGTAATCACGTTAGAACAGCCCAGATATCAAAACAAAGGTTTGATGGCCAGGGCTCATGAGTCGTCACCAGCCAAACCACCCTGAGTTCAGTCTACTGACTTCTGTGGTTCCTTCCTGTTTCCAGCATCTGCATACCAGGCATCAGCGGGCATTTCCCCTACTCCTTCCCTACAGGCCATAGGGGTCATCACAGGAATAGGGGTAGACTCATTTGAAGAATCTATATGCTCTTCAGGGCTTGGTAGCACCCACACTTTTAGAGACAGTAAACTGGTAGGCAGGGTGCTCCTCTGCCCCTAGTAGCCATAGCACTTAATCAATATGGGAGTTTGAGCCATGCCAAAGATGGGCGAATGTTCTCACAAACCCCTTGTTAGAAGGGAAGCTCTTACCACGGTATGCTATTCCTCTGTGAAAGTTTCTACCTGGAGGAGCACTGTGTATACTACTAGAAAAATCATTCTTTAATCTCATTGGAAGAGACCGTATCAGGAACTGTTGAAAACAAATACAGCTGGAAATTCCAGGGAGTCCATCCTTGGATTCAGGTTTCACAACTAAAGAAGCAATTGAAAATCCCACACAATTTGGAAGACTACTCCAATAAGGGACCTCAAACCAAAGATTTTCAGAAGCAGTTGATAATTGGAAGCTGGCAGAAGACCCAAGAACTTTAGAACCAACTGATGACTTCAGATAACGGACAGCTTCTGCCTGAGACATAAGATCAGGATCTCTGTCTAATTCCTGGTTTTTTTTAAATCTTCTTGCTTATAATCATTTTCATTTTCTATTGATTTCCTGGCCGTTACCATAGTCTCCTACTTCTGTATTCTTCCCTTCTTGTTACAATGTTAGGTCAGGACATACTCATTCTAATACCATTCTTAGGTTATCCCAAACAGCACAGCCCTAAATCCTACCTATTGTTGAATATGCCATCCATCACAGACCCCATGATGAAAACTTTTGGCAATTCTGACCTCATTAAATAAGACTATAGGAAATTATAGCCAATGGTGTTTCAGATTGTACCCATCTGGACAAATAACCTTAACAAAATAAACCTGTGACTTTGCTAGGATCCCTCTGTCCCTTACAATATATAGATCAGAGCCTGGATAATCCTAAGTCTGAATTCAACAACCTTGATGTGGTGATGGGAAAATACTTTCATTCTATAAATTACCAAGCCTGCAAATTCCAACTCACATGCAACTTCAAAATAAGGCCTCCTTGATTATTCAGGCACCTTACTAATTGCTTATGCAAAAAATCAGAGTAAAGTTCCAACAGTGGGGATTTTACAAATAGAAGTCACTAACTCTAGCAGTTATAAATGGTGCCACCTTTGCCCTACATGGAACACTGATCAGTCTCAACTCATAGGCATGCACACTGGTAGCAATCACAATCACATTGTTCTAGATTCTTATATATATATATATATATATATATATATATATGTACACACACATATATACACACACATATATATACACACATATATATACACACATATATATATACATATATATATTTAATTTTTTTTGACACTAATTTTTTTTGGAGATAGAGAGAGCACAAGCCAGGGAGGGGCAGAGAGAAACACAGAATCCCAAGCAGGCTCCAGGCTTGGAGCTGCCAGCACAGAGTCTAACATGGGTCTCGAACCCACAAACTGTGAGATCATGACCTGAGCTGAAGTCGGATGCTTAATGCACTGAGCCACCCAGGCACCCAACAGATACCTTTTCATGTTAGTGTTTTTGTTTCCTTTAGATATATTCCCAGAAGTGGAATAGCTGGATCATAGGGTAGTTCTGTGTTTAATTTTTTGAGGATCTTCCATACTGTTTTCCACAGTGGATGCACCAAATTACAATCCCACCAACGGTGCCCAAGGGCTCCCTTTCTCCACAGTCATGCCAGCATTTACTATCTCTTATCTTTTTGATTATGGTCATTCTAACAGGCGTGAGGTTTTAGTTTGCTTTTCCTTAATGACTAGTGATATTGAGCAGCTTTTCATGTACCTATTGATCTTTTGTAGGTCTTCTTTGGTCTTTTAACCATTTTTTAATGCCTGAGCCATCAAAAGTTAAGTCAGAAACTGGCATTAAAAAGAAAAAAAGAAAAGGACGAAAGGAGGAAGGAATGAAGGAAGGTGGGAGGGAAGGAAAGAAAGTAGATCAGGAATTGCACTATAATATGAGAAAATATATTTGCAATAGGTGGTGATTATTAATCTACCTATTTATTTATTTATTTATTTATTTTTTAATGTTTATTTTTTTCAATATATGAAGTTTATTGTCAAATTGGTTTTCATACAACAACCAGTGCTCATCCCAAAAGGTGCCCTCCTCAATATCCATCACCCACCCTCCCCTCCCTCCTACCCCCCATCAATGCTCAGTTTGTTCTCAGTTTTGAAGAGTCTCTTATGCTTTGGCTCTCGCCCACTCTAACCTCCTTTTTTTTTTCCTTCCCCTCCCCCATGGGTTTCTGTTAAGTTTCTCAGGATCAACATCAGAGTAAACACATATGGTATCTGTCTGTCTCTGTATCACTTATTTCACTTAGCATTACACTCTCCAGTTCCATCCACGTTGCTACAAAGGGCCATATTTCATTCTTTCTCAATGCCACGTAGTACTCCATTGTGTATATAAACCACGATTTCTTTATCCATTCATCAGTTGATGGACATTTCGGCTCTTTCCATAATTTGGCTATTGTTGAAAGTGCTGCTATAAACATTGGGGTACAAGTGACCCTATGCATCAGTACTCCTGTATCCCTTGGGTAAATTCCTAGCAGTGCTATTGCTGGGTCATAGGGTAGGTCTATTTTTAATTTTTTGAGGAACCTCCACACTGTTTTCCAGAGTGGCTGCACCAATTTGCATTCCCACCAAAAGTGCAAGAGGGTTCCTGTTTCTCCACATCCTCTCCAGCATCTATAGTCTCCTGATTTGTTCATTTTGACCACTCTGACTGGCGTGAGGTGATACCTGAGTGTGGTTTTGATTTGTATTTCCCTGATGAAGAGCGACGTTGAGCATCTTTTCATGTGCCTGTTGGCCATCCAGATGTCTTCTGAGAAGTGTCTATTCATGTTTTCTGCCCATTTCTTCACTGGGTTATTTGTTTTTTGGGTGTGGAGTTTGGTGAGCTCTTTATAGGTTTTGGATACTAGCCTTTTTTCCGATATGTCATTTGCAAATATCTTTTCCCATTCCGTTGGTTGCCTTTTAGTTTTGTTGGTTGTTTCCTTTGCTGTGCAGAAGCTTTTTATCTTCATAAGGTCCCAGTAGTTCATTTTTGCTTTTAATTCCCTTACCTTTGGTGATGTGTCAAGTAAGAAATTGCTGTGCTAAGGTCAGAGAGGTCTTTTCTTGCTTTCTCCTCTAGGGTTTTGATGGTTTCCTGTCTCACATTCAGGTCCTTTATCCATTCTGAGTTTCTTTTTGTGAATGGTGTGAGAAAGTGGTCTAGTTTCAACCTTCTGCATGTTGCTGTCCAGTTCTCCCAGCACCATTTGTTAAAGAGACTGTCTTTTTTTCCATTGGATATTCTTTCCTGCTTTGTCAAAGATTAGTTGGCCATACGTTTGTGGGTCTAATTCTGGGGTTTCTATTCTATTCTATTGGTCTATGTGTCTGTTTTTGTGCCAATACCACGCTGTCTTGATGATTACAGCTTTGGAGTACAGGCTAAAGTCTGGGATTGTGATGCCTCCTGTTTTCTTTGGTCTTCTCCTTTGAAATTACTTTGGCTATTCGGGACCTTTGTAGTTCCATACAAATTTTAGGATTGCTTGTTCTAGTTTTGAGAAGAATGCTGGTGCAATTTTGATTGGGATTGCATTGAATGTGTAGATAGCTTTGGGTAGTATTGACATTTTAACAATATTTATTCTTCCAATCCATTAGCATGTAATGTTTTTCCATTTCTTTATATCTTCTTCAATTTCCTTCATAAGCTTTCTATAGTTTTCAGCATACAGATCTTTTACATCTTTGGTTAGATTTATTCCTAGGTATTTTATGCTTCTTGGCGCAATTGTGAATGGGATTCGTTTCTTTATTTGTCTTTCTGTTGCTTCATTGTTAGTGAATAAGAATGCAACTGATTTCTCTACACTGACTTTGTATCCTGCAACTTTGCTGAATTCGTGTATCAGTTCTGGCAGACTTCTGGTGGAGTCTATCAGATTTTCCATGTAAAATATCATGTCATCTGCAAAAAGTGAAAGCTTAACTTCATCTTTGCCAATTTTGATGCCTTTGATTTCCTTTTGTTGTCTGATTGCTGATGCTAGAACTTCCAACACTATGTTAAACAACAGCGGTGAGAGGGACATCCCTGTCATGTTCCTGATCTCAGGGGAAAAGTTCTCAGATTTTCCCCATTGAGGATGATGTTAGCTGTGGGCTTTTCATAAATGGCTTTTATGATCTTTAAGTATGTTCCTTCTATCCCGACTTTCTCTAGGATTTTTATTAAGAAAGTTTGCTGAATTTTGTCAAAGGCCTTTTCTGCATCGATTGACAGGATCATATGGTTCTTGTCTTTTCTTTTATTAATGTGATGTATCACAGTGATTGATTTGCAAATGTTGAACCAGCCTGCATCCCAGGAATGAGTCCCACTTGATCATGGTGAATAATTCTTTTTATATGCTGTTGAATTCAATTTGCTAGTATCTTATTGAGAATTTTTGCATCCATATTCATCAGGGATATTGGCCTGTAGTTCTCTTTTTATACTGAGTCTCTGTCTGGTTTAGGATCAAAGTAATACTGGCTTCATAGAATGAGTCTGGAAGTTTTCCTTCCCTTTCTATTTTTTGGAATAGCTTGAGAAGGATAGGTATTATCTCTGCTTTAAACGTCTGGTAGAACTCCCCTGGAAAGCCATCTGGTCCTGGACTCTTATTTGTTGGGAGATTTTTGATGACTGATTCAATTTCTTCGCTGGTTATGGGTCTGTTCAAGCTTTCTATTTCCTCCTGATTGAGTTTTGGAAGTGTGTGGGTGTTTAGGAATTTGTCCATTTCTTCCAGGTTGTCCAGTTTGTTGGCATATAATTTTTCATAGTATTTTCATAGTATTCCCTGATAATTGCTTGTATCTCTGAAGGATTGATTGTAATAATTCCATTTTCATTCATGATTGTTTCTATTTGGATCATCTCCCTTTTCTTTTTGAGAAGCCTGGCTAGTGGTTTATCAATTTTGTTTATTTTTTCAAAAAACCAACTCTTGGTTTCATTGATCTGCTCTACAGTTTTTTTAGATTCTATATTGTTTATTTCTGCTCTGATCTTTATTATTTCTCTTCTTCTGCTGGGTTTAGGCTGTCTTTGCTGTTCTGCTTCTCTTTCCTTTAGGTGTGCTGTTAGATTTTGTATTTGGGATTTTTCTTGTTTCTTGAGATAGGTCTGGATTGCAATGTATTTTCCTCTCAGGACTGCCTTCACTGCTTCCCAAAGTTTTTGGATTGTTGTATTTTCCTTTTCGTTTGTTTCCATATTTTTTTAATTTCTTCTCTAATTGCCTGGTTGACCCATTCATTCTTTAGTAGGGTGTCTTTAAGCTCCATGCTTTTGGAGGTTTTCCAGACTTTTTCCTGTGGTTGATTTCAAGCTTCATAGCATTGTGGAATGAAAGTATGCATGGTATGACTTCAATTCTTGTATACTTTTGAAGGGCTGTTTTGTGACCCAGTATGTGATCTATCTTGGAGAATGTTCCATATGCACTCGAGAAGAAAGTATATTCTGTTGCTTTGGGATGCAGAGTTCTAAATATATCTGTCAAGTCCATCTGATCCAATGTCTCATTCAGGGCCCTTGTTTCTTTATTGACCGTGTGTCTAGATGATCTATCCAATGTTGTAAGTGGAGTGTTAAAGTCCCCTGCAATTACCACATTCTTATCAATAAGGTTGTTTATGTTTGTGAGCAATTGTTTTATATACTTGGGGGCTCCTGTATTCGGTGCATAAACATTTATAATTGTTAGCTCTTCCTGATGGATAGACCCTGTGATTATTATATAATGCCCTTCTTCATCTCTTGTTACAGCCTTTAGTTTAAAGTCTAGTTTGTCTGATATCAGTATGGCTACTCCAGCTTTCATTTGACTTCCAGTGGCATGATAAATAATTTTTCATCCCCTCACTCTCAATCTGAAGGTGTCCTCAGATCTAAAATGAGTCTCTTGTAAACAGCAAATAGAAGGGTCTTGTTTTTTTGTCCATCCTGATACCCTATGTCTTTTGTTTGGCACATTTAGTCCATTTACATTCAGTGTTATTATAGAAAGATATGGGTTTAGAGTCATTGTGATGTCCGTAGGTTTCATGCTTGTAGCGATGTCTCTGGTACTTTGTCTCACAGGATCCCCCTTAGGATCTCTTGTAGGACTGGTTTAGTGGTGACGAATTCTTCAGTTTTTGTTTGTTTGGGAAGACCTTTATCTCTCCTTCTATTCTAAATGACAGACTTGCTGGATAAAGGATTCTCGGCTGCATATTTTTTTCTGTTTATCACATTGAATATCTCCTGCCATTCCTTTCTGGCCTGCCAAGTTTCAGTAGAGAGATCGGTCACGAGTCTTATAGGTCTCCCTTTATATGTTAGAGCATGTTTATCTCTAGCTGCTTTCAGAATTTTCTCTTTATCCTTGTATTTTGCCAGTTTCACTATGATATGTCGTGCAGAAGATTGATTCAAGTTACGTCTGAAGGGAGTTCTCTGTGTCTCTTGGATTTCAATGCTTTTTTCCTTCCCCAGATCGGGGAAGTTCTCAGGTATTATTTTTTCAAGTACACCTTCAGCATCCTTCCCTCTCTCTTCCTCCTCTGGAATACCAATTATGCGTATATTATTTCACTTTAGTGCATCACTTAGTTCTCTAATTTTCCCCTCAGACTCCTGGATTTTTTTTTATCTCTCTTTTTCTCAGCTTCTTCTTTTTCCATAATTTTATCTTCTAGTTCACCTGTTCTCTCCTCTGCCTCTTCAATCTGAGCCGTGGTTGTCTCCATTTTATTTTGCAGTTTCATTGATAACATTTTTTAAACTCCTCCTGGCTATTCCTTAGTCCATTGATCTCTGTAGCAAGAGATTCTCTGCTGTCGTTTATACTGTTTTCAAGCCCAGCGATTAATTTTATGACTATTATTCTAAATTCAATTTCTGTTATATTGTTTAAATCGTTTTTGATCAGTTCGTTATCTGTTGTTATTTCCTGGACATTTTTTTTTGAGGGGAATTCTTCTGTTTCGTCCTTTTGGATAGTGCCTGCAGTAGTGCGGAACTCTGTTCTAGATTCTTTTGGCTATAATGTTGTGACTGCTACTGCTAATACTTCCTTCTGTTCTTGAATCAATAAAAAAGTCTGATGGAATAGGCTATATGCTTCAAAGAAGAAGTACTTGACTCTGTAAGGTTGAACCTCATGGCCTATGGGATTTGTTTTCTTGCCCTGAGTTGGGCAGTTGAGTTTCCTGGTGTGCTGACCAGGTTTCTAGCTCCTGTAAACTTGATGGTTTAACATATGCCCTGCATGAATATACCAGATACTCCTTTTTCTGAACAACACCACGATATGACTCAGTCATCTCTCCTTTTGAGTATCATGCCTTGGTCCACCCCCACTCCCTGAGTATTCTTCTCCCAGGGGTGCACTTTTCAAATACAAACTATCCCACCCAGTGTCTACACCACCCCCAACAACCAATAAGGGTAATGTCTCCTCTCCTATGCTATGTGCAGAAACCACAGGAAAGGCTTGAACTCACATGTCCTCTCTCTCTTTCCCCTGGCTCTGTGTCCTCACTCTTGGTGGGTGATTCCCTATGTGAGTTCTTTGTGGTGTGATGTGTACTCCCTCTCTTGAGAACTATAAGTATAATGAACTATCTTTTTAGTAGTAGTCATATCCTGGTCTGTGGCTTTGCCATAACTACATAATAATAGAACACATTAAAACACCTGGTTCTTAAGCATCTTACAGACACTATTCATTGTTTTTAGTTTTGTTTTGCTGGTCACAGCACTGATTCATTGTGTTCTGTTCAGAATATTAAGCCTCTGTTCAGTCCAGCTCTCATTAGGTGATGGCCTTTATGATACAGCAACAAAAAGTTTGAGAAGTTCTTGAAATACAATTCATGGTGGAGAGGACTGGACACCCCCAGGCAGCACAGCTCTGGATCTCTAGCCTCTCAGAATTGGTCAAACACTTGCAAGTGAGAGAATAGCCTAAGGGGGGACTGAGGGACTGATTATGCAAATGAACAATGTCCAGACCATACATAACAACAGAACCTGACCTATGCTCTGCAGCAACCACAACCTGGGGCAACAACAGTGCCAGGGTGGTCAGAATTTGGCAAATAACTGCCAGCTTCACTGAATCTTGTCTTTGCTTCTGACTCATGACCAACCAGAGAGACCTAAACATGATACCCAAATAAACCACCTATCAGAAATAGATACCCTATTTCTACTTACCCAGCATCCAGCCCTCCCTGAAGCCAACAACTTTTAATCTAACTGTACCTGAAATCTTCTCCTTTTTCCCACCATAAATCTTTCCTGCCCCCTGACTGCTTTTGAGTATCTGCCAAATGCAAGTGATGCCAAACTCCTGACATAGGAAAGGAAAGATTTTATTTGAAGTGATTACTTCAAGAGGACTATTGGCATACTGGGAGAAGGACCATGGTAATAGGGGGTGAAGGATGACTGCCTTAGGGAGACCACTGTGACCTGAGGCTGCAGCATGTCCATGTCTTCCTTTCATAGGGAGAAGTGGACAAACCTGGGAAGAAACAGCAATGCAGTAAGGTGAATAAGTGGAGGTGGCAAGAGGTGACCCAATGGCACAGCCAGGAATATGTCACCCCAACATCTGCCTGTTCTCAGAAGGGGCCTCATAGTGGGCTGTATGCTGGCTCAGGCTGGAGGTGGGCAAAGTTTAAGGTCTGAGTGAAGGAGTGACTGCTAATCTGAGTTTGACTGATAAACAATTTGTTCAGAGTGGTTAGTAGGTACCACACAGTTCAGCTAACAAGTGAAGAGGCAAAGAATGGGGATCTGGAGGGCCAGTGCTGTCTTTGTCACAGGTAAGAGGGGGGCAACATGGGTCTTATCTAACCTGTCCAAGGAAGTAGTCCTTCATAGTAAACGCTTTCAAGAACACAAAGGGTGGGGGATTCTTTACCTTCCCTGTTTTCCAGGAGCATTGGGCTCAGGTAAAGGTCAATATTGTCAGTAGTACATAGCAAGTTGTGGGTAAATCACCTCTACTTGTTCTCCTTTTCTTTTACTTCCTCAGTTAGGAGAGCTCAGGACCCAGGCTGTGTCTTTGGTTTCTTATTCACCCTCTGTTTCCATGCCCTGTTTCCTGCTTCTCAATCTTCCCCTGTCTTGGTTCACAAGCTCATTTTCCTGAAGGCTATGTTCTAGTAACTTCCTTAGACACATAATCTAGGGGCACCTGGATGGCTCAGTTGGTTAAGCATCTGACTCTTGACTTTGGCTCAGGACATGATCTCACAGTTCATGAGACAGACGCACATCAGGCTCTGTGCTGACAGCATGGATCCTGCTTGGGATTCTCTCTCTCCCTCTCTCCCCCCCCCCCCCCCACTGGTTCTCTCTCTCTTTCTCTCTTTCTCAAAATAAAGAAATAAATACTAGATTAGGTGTAAGTTTCCCTCCAGTTTCTCAATTTTTGTTCTTGGTCTTCTTACCTTCTGGAGGTGGCTGCGACATTCTAATGACATTCAAATAGCTGGTCTTATGTGTGGACCTGGGCTTTTTTATTCCTCTTTGAAACTGTTAAGTCATTTCTTTATATCCGAATTATGAAATGTAATGAGAATTCACAAGACTCATGTAAAATGCTTTGAAGCTATTCTTAGCTCATTTAATTATTAGCCTTTGAGTTCATTTTTGTGGTTTTCCTCCAATGTCTGGTGACCCTCACTATCTTTTTATGAATGTAAAAAGAAGTGCCGTTGGCTTGTGTTGGCCTTTCACTGATGATTTCCTGAGGGTGCAGCAGACAGAGGCTGTTTCCCTGGGGTCCCAGCGTCTGCATCTACAGGCTGCACTCTTCAGCCAGCTTCCAAGGGACTAAACCTATATTTCTTTTATTACTGGGGGGCTTATGTATGTTTATTCTCTTTATATCACCTATTGGACTTTGGGAAAAGAGCAGAGATAAACTATGCATTCAGTTCATCGTTTTTAATTGGATGATCAGCCAACAATTTAAGAAAATAAGTGTTCTGCTGACCTTATTTTTCTTGCCATCTTATTTCCTTATGTATGTATGTATGTATGTATTCCCATCATCCCATTTTATTATGTGGATATCTTGAGATGAACCTTGCCAGACCTACTCTATTCTACTTGTCTTCCAAACTTCTTTTTGGCACCTGCGTTTTCTGCCTTACAGTTTCTTCCTAGCACTTAAACTAGCCTGGAAGACCAAGAGTGCTCCATACATTGGACTTCAGCTTCAGTGGTAAAACTTTGTCAGAACCTGACAAAGGCATGCTTTAAAAAAAAACACATTTATTTAGGATAAGCACACATCAGCATCTTAGGAGGTAAAGCCCACAATACACATTTAAATGAGTGCCCACTGTGTGGAGGGAAGCGGTGAGTGTTCATGAACTCTGGATGCAGGAAGCAAGGCAGAGGCTGCTTTCTCTGAGACTGAGTCTGGGATCCAAGCAGCAGCTCTGAGAGATAGGTACCATATGGTTTAGTGCACAAATTCATATTTTAAGGCATGAAACAAACAGCCCAAGGTGAAGCTAATTCATAGAAGTCTCTTTCCTTCAGGACTTTTTGGTTGTTAAAGATAACTTCCCCTCCACTGACCCCACTCCTCAGAAGCATCTAGAGGCCAAACAGCTTTTACTGTTTTCCCTGCAGTCTTCCATAGGACAGCACATGCCCTTGAAGACACAGACGGTCTCTTTTATGTCAGTTTATGAGGCTCAGCCACTGGGGCCTTTATCTGGCTTCTAGTGTAATTAACTTATTTTTTAAATTACCAAATCATGATAAATGCCCATAAAGCATTTAGAAAGTATCAAAACACCAGAAATCTCGACACAAAGAAGCAATGATGATTTTCACTTGGCATACTTCTCACTTCCTTTCCTATCCATTGTTAAATGTTTGCCCCAGAGATAATACTCTTCTATGCCATGATGTATCCTGCTCTGCTAAAAATAACAAAATCAAGAACAAGAACAAACAGAAAACAAACTTTAAAAACTTTAAACTGAAGTTGTATGAAGTCCAAATCATAAATGAACAGCTCATAAGCTTTTTACAAGCTGATTCACCTCTCACCTTGTAAGTAGCACATAGATCAAGATGCAGAATGTCTCCAGCCCCCTGAAGCTCCTACGTATGAGGTCCCCCAGGCTGCCATGTCCAACAGCATCAGTGACTCAGGGCAATGAGACATGCTTCAATTCTCCTGCAGAAGTAGGACCATGAGTCAAGTTAGTGACAAAATCTTGGCCATGTTGGTTTTCCTTTCTTTCTTCTTTTTCTATTTTCACTTTTTTGTTGTTCGGAATAAGGTGCTGTTGTTGAACTTTCCTGACAGACAGAATTTAATGGGGTTGGGTGTAGCTACAGCCAGCAAGTTTGTGTCATGATTCTAGCCTTGCAGGACAAGCAGGGCCTTGGTACTGGCTTGTCCATGAAAGAGCTTTGAGGTCAGCATTTATGGTCAGAGCCACCTGGAGTCTGTCTGTTGCTAGAATTCTGTTTCTCAGATGCTGCTGAACCTTGGTCACTAGCTGTGCTTCATATTCCCTGCAGTCCAGCCCAGGGCCAGGTGCACCTTCACTGGCCTCCTATACACTCTGGCTCTGGGCACAGGGCCCCAACCTCACTGGCAGCAGGCATATTCCTCCTTGGAAGCCCTGGGGAGAAGGCTGTCAATCAACTCAACGTTCCCTGACCACCCTGAACCAACAATGTAGAAATACCACCTCTCAGCTTGGCATAAATGCATTTTCAAGTCTCCCCAATGGTGTTATATGAACAAACAGGACTTTGTGCTGAGTGACTTATTTTTACCTGGCACACAGGTTCTTACACATACACACTTGATTGTACATCCATAAACCTCAAAGGTCTTAGAAGCTATCCATGTCCAAGTTCATTTTGAGGGGAGCCAAACCCCTGAGCACAGAGCAAGACCCTTGGCTGGTGGTGAGCAGAGCATGGAGCAGGTTGCAGCCTGGGCATCACAGAGCCTCATCCTTTCCAACAATTCAAGTGCACTAGGGCCACACCTTACCTTTGCCCACATGCACCCCAAGTGGTGCCAGCACACCGGGATCTGTAGGAAAGTCAAGTGAAGGAGCAGCCTGGTGGATCAGACCTTCTAGGGAATCCTGAGTATGAATGTGAAGGAAGAGGTCCCAGGGCATGTGAGTGAAGCCTCCCTTCCAAGCATGGTAATGTGAGCAAACCATGCTGTAACTCTGCACCTGTGGCTTCATCTGAAGGTGAGCCTCAGTCTACCATGAGTGATGTCAGAACCCCTAGTGACCAGGACCAGACTCTACCCTGACAACACATCTAAGACAGCTGGCTAGCCTTCCAGGTACTCTTCCTAGCTCCCCATTCAGTCTTTTCCCATGGATCAGAGTGCTGGGGACACCTTCCTATTGTCTCCTTAGGGCCCTCTGGAAGTGACCCACACACTGTTGTTCTGAAAGCCAATGTCTCCTTGGCTGCCTGAAAGCACTCTCTTTCCTTGGGTACACACAGGCGGGCCAGACGTGGCCAAGAGTGACTGTCATAGGGACCTATTTATATGCCTTATTTTATCTTCATGGCTGTAGGGATAAAGATGGGGTCTGCATCTTTCATGTCCTCCACAGTGGATAGCATGTAGTCCCACATAAGGTAGGTCTTCAATAAATGCTGACACACAAACATCAATGTGGTTGTCTGGGAATTGCTCTTAAATTACCAAATTCCAAGACATCAGTGTTTTCCTTATTTGCTGTTCCAGACCCTAGAAACATAGCCAAATTAGTCAAGGGGGCACAGTTCATGCTTCCTGAGCTGATGAGAACATAACATACAATTTAAGCATCTGATTCAGAGCCAAAAATGTTAACCTCCAGTTAACTTATATCCTCCTGACACCTATAATGTTAGGATTATGCTAATGCATGAGGTTATTAATCATGTCTAATTATTCAATTACGGAAGAGCAAATACCAGTGGAGACACAAGCTTGTGAGTGATTTGCTAGAAAAGTACAGTTTGGTAAGCCTACAGCCTGCAACATGGTGGTAAGAAAAGAGGATTTCTGGGGCACTGAGTGGCTTTCAGGGAGGAGTGAGGGATATCACCCAGCCTCCCTGGAGACTTGGGCCTTGGAAACCAGATTCTATTTGTGGGGTCAGAGCTTGTCCTGACAGAAAAGTATGTCTATCTTTTTTCCTTAGAGCTGAAGTGACTTCTAGCCCCCAGCCCATACCTCTGCCCATGGCTAGGTGGGCCTGTCTCGGCCTCTTAGCAAGGGGCGACCTGTTTAATGTGTATCAACTCAACACAGGTCTTGAATGTTGGCTGAGTTGTGGGTCAGACATTGAGACAATCATGGCCTGGAGAGAAATATGGACTCCAAATTAATTTGGAAACAAACAGATGATGTGACTTTTCACTTGGACACCTGAGCCCTGGGGTACACAGACTTTGCCGGGGTTCTTGGCAACAGTTACACATGCCTAGAGTCTACATGATCTTCTCACTAAGTCAGATCGGGACACATGCAGTTTCCCTCTGCCATTCCCTGTCAGCGATGCCCACAGATTCCTCATGTCTCCTATTCTGGAAAGCAGGACCATTGGAAGATTGCAGGTGAATGTGGGATCCAAGCCCAACAGAGATTTTCCCTGCATCAAACCTTCAGTGTTGGGGTGAAGTGTTGGAATGCTCGGAATCTAGAGGTGTCACAGAGTGCAGCAGAGGGATTGGTAAATTTTTCACTTAATGTTCATTTAATGACCATGTCCCTTCCATGCCCAGACTGTAGCCAAAGACTGCAATGCTCTTGGCAGACAGCCCTGTGGGAGCAGAGAGAACATCAATAAGAAACATTGCAATCAATTTTTTTCATGAGTTTAAAAGTAACAGCTTTCTCTCTAATCTTGCCAATGCTTGTCATCTGGATATGTCATTTTGCCAGAAAGAAAGTATCTCTGAACAGCCAGAGTAGTACTGCTTACAGCTTAATAAAAATTATAGTTTAAACATAATTCAAAATTTGGGAGGAATCACCAGTTTTTTTTTTCAAGATACACAAACAAAAATTTGTTGATTAGAATTTTGTGTACCTTATTCAAAAGGATGTTAAAACCCATTTTATCAAATCAGAGAGTGAAATATTTGTTCAAATTACAGTCAGTCCTTATCTTTATCAAGATAAATATTTACTACTTTCTTATTTTCATTAACAAAAAATTATATGCAACTGCCATACCCTTAGGTTTTTACCACTTTTACCATCTCTTTTCTTGAATACAAGAGAAACTTCAATTATTATGTCTCATAAAGCTGATGAGGCCATTTATGATTTTAATAGTGGGTTCTTAATTATTCACAAGGCTTTTATCTTATATTTTATTTTGTAAATAATCTTTCCTACATATCATATTACATTATAACAATTTCTACAATGAGAAACAGCATTTATACTTATCTTGTTTTTATAATGTTATAGCATAAATATGGAATTAACTGTATCAATTTTTAAGTCTTCTTTGTTTTTTAATGTACCTTAAAGTATTATACATTATACTTTAAAAATATGCATTAATATTTTATTGTGGTAAGATACACATCACACAAAATGTACCATCACAAATATTTTTTAAATGTACAGTTCTGTGGCATTTGCACCATCCTAAATATTGTTAAGGTGTACAGTTCTGGGGCATTAAATACATTTACACTGTTGTGCAGCCACCACCACCGTCTGCCCTTCTTTTCATCTTGTAAAGCTGAAACTCTGTATCTGTTAAATGATAACTCCCTATTCTCTCCTCCTCCAAGCCACTGGAATTTGACTACTCCAAGTACCTCATAGAAGAAGAATCACACAGTATTAATCTTTCTGTGATGGATTTATTTCACTTACTGTTATGTCCTCATTAATATTGTAGCTTATCACAGACATTCCTTCCTTTTGAAGGCTGAACAATAGTCCATTGACTGTAATGCTACAGTTTGCTTATTCATTCATCCATTAGTGGACACTTGGGCTGCTTCTACATTTTAGCCATTGTGAATGAGGATAGGAGCAGGTGTGTACAGATATCTCTTAAAGAGTCTGGTTTCAATTTTTTTTGGGGGGAAAGCATACATCCAGAAGTAAAGTTGCCGGATCATGTGGTAATTCTATTTTCAAGTTTTTGAGGACTCTCTGTATTGTTTTTTGACAGTGGCTGTCCATTTGGCATTCTGACTAGCAGTGTTAATTCCCATTTCTCCACATCCTGGCCAACACCTGTTTTCTGTTTTTGTTTTTTTTTTTTCTTTGAAAGTAGCTGTCCTAAATGGTGTGTGGTGTTACCTCATAATTTTGATTTGTATTTCCCTGATGACAAGTGATGTTGAGCATCTTTTCATGTGCTAATTGGCCATTTGTATGTCTTCTTTGGATAAATGTCTATTCAACGTCTTTTGCTCATTTTTGAATTGGGTTATTTTTGTTGTTATTGCTGAGTTTTAGGAGTTCTGTATATATTTTAGATACTGATCTTTTATTAGATTAAGAGTATCATCTAAGTTTAATCTTGATTGCACAAGATACATATCCAAATTTATTTGTCAGTGATTTTTATACTATTTCTTGAAACACACATGCACATGTTTGGTTGAGCTGAGAAATGGCATGTGCCTTCACCCAGCAGGAAGTCCCATCTGGCAGTTAATTCAAGTCCATGGAAGCTGCCATCCCCAGCTTTCTAAGCACGCCATCAGTGGTTCTCTGTCATTTGGGCTGGCTAAGCCTCAGCCTCAAGATCTTGATGAATATATATTTAAAGCATATAATAAAATAAAGTCTAATTTTTTCTCTTCATAGGTTGAACCCAGTGCCTCTGAATGGAAGCAGTCAGGCCTGTTTGATGGTCTTCTGCAAGTTTTGTAATGGGGCCTTTGTGAAGATGTCCCAGACACTGACTAGTATGATCTGAACGACTTGATGACATATCCCCTTTTTAAGGCAGGTTGTTTCTAATTCTTTGTTTTCAACAAAGTCAAAAGGAGATATAACTGCTATACCTCAGAAGGAGTTCTAAGAACTGAGTAATAGTTGTTGGTATAACAAAATCCTCACCTACTCTCAGAAATGAACAAAGTTTCTATGTGCTTACAGGTATAAAACAAAAAACACAAAAAACAAACGGTGACAATAAAATTCAGGCCAAATCTGCCTTGCTGAATTCTAGAAATAAGCAAAGTTTATCCATGGCAAGCCCCGCTCCACCTCCCCCCACACCCCGGTTGAAAAGACAAGTTACCCCAGCAAGGTGAATTTGTTTCTGTATGAAACACAGGAGGAGGGCCTGCAATGACCTCTGGACAGGTGGACCAGTCATGCTGTACCTCCCTTTTCTTTCCTGATCTAGGGCACACATACAAGGGAAAGATCCTCAGGAAACAGAACAACTCCAAAATCATCTCCTTAAGAGAAGCATTCCCAATATAATTTCACTTTATACATATATAATAATTTATCAACATCTTTATTATCTTGAATTGATCAATTATATATCAAGAATAATTGCAATAACTCAATCTAGAAAAAAATTTCAAACACCCAGGGCCTTTAGTTCACAAGAAATAAAATAATTTCACTTTATATATATGTTTCTGTTGCAGAGTTTTATGAGGATAATAAAGCACTTTCAAGCATAAAATTTTATGACATTAGAATAAAATTCTATGAAGTAGAGTGAAACTATGTTCAAGAAGAAAATAAAGTGGTAAGATTTCTGTTAAAGTGGATATTATCCATGTTATTTTTGTTGTTGTTCATGTATTTTTTAAAAATGGAGGGGCTCAGTTGGGTAAGCACCTGACTCTTGATTTCAGCTCAGGTCATGACCTCATGGTTTGTGGGATGAAGCCCCAGGTCAGGCTCCATGCTAATGGTGTGGAGCCTTCTTGGGACTCTCTCTCTCTCTGCCCCTCACATTCTCTCTCAAAATAAATAGACATTTTAAAAATGGATAATAGTGGGTTTTAACTTGTCTTGGTAGTTTTTTTCCTATTGCATAAATTCTAAAGAGAGACCTAAGAGTTTCTTTTTTAGGTGTCAATATTTACAATATATAAGAAATTGTGTATTTGTGTGAAAAAGTTAGATGCAACTTTAAAACTATGTGAGAGGAGCATCACACTTGTGTTAAAATTCTGTTGAGTGTGTGAAATGGTGGGGGAGCTGCTGAGACAGAAGTTGGGGAGAGCCCACTGTTTCCAGAAAACTGCTTGAAGCTGTCTATTTAGGTACAGTGGAATGACTGAGTCAGGAGAGGGAAATATGGTGAGCTTGTGGGTGGAGAGGCATCTAATCACAGAGGTCTTGGGTGAGAAGCCAAGGATTCTGGAGTTTCAAAGGATATTTAAATAGCAGGCTAGGGATGGTGAGGGCCATTTTAGAAAGTTTGTTTGGTGCTGTGACAGTGCATTATCTGGCATATGGAGAGGACAGAGGGACAGGAAGCAGGGATGTGAGAAATTAGGATCTGAGAACTGAGAAAGGCAGACATTAGGCAGGGGTGGCAGCAGGGAGGAAAGGAGGTGGGAGGACACATATTTGGCAAGTAGAAATGACAGGTGTTTGTGACTCACCAAAACGGGGTGCAGATAAAAGAAAGGGGGATCCAGTCTCAGGTTTCTGACTGATTCTCTGGGCACAAATACTGTGTGTGTGTGGGGGGGGGGGTGGGTGGATGGATATTAGAAGTAACATGAGGTCATTAGATGATACCTTAAACTATTTTGGGATTAAAGGAAAACAAAATCTCATCCTTGTTACCCTTATTTTTCCAAAGATGAAAAAAAATGTGCTTTTCAGTCTCTCAACTGACTCTAAGTTATGGAACCAGGGGAAGAAGTCTGGAATTTGGCTCCTCTATGGACAGGTGTGCAGTGTGCTATTTTCATGTTGGGTGTCGAAAGAATAGTAAAAGTCTGTATTATTTTATAGATGAGGAAGCTGAGACAGAGAGAGAATGTAATGGACAAAATTAATAACCATATGGTTGGCAGTTTTCTTCAAGATGCCTTGGCAAGGAGTAGAATGGATAATGGTTCATACTGTGTGGGTAGAAGGTAAAATAAGTGCTTTGCTTCTGTTATCTCTATTGAAGAAGGCAAGTTTCAACTGGTTCAAACTTTCTAATTAAAAGGCAGAGAATGGAAGAATAGATCAAGAAGCATGATGCGGCCATATGATAACTAAAAGACACATTCGAGATTCAGAGACATAAATAGGTTGAAAATAAAGTATGGGAAAAGACATTCCATGCAAATAGTAACCTAAAGAGAGATGAAATGGTTGTACTAATATCAGACAAAATGGAATTTAAAACAAGAAGAGATTAGAAACAAAGGACATTTTATAATAATAAAATAGAAAATCCTCCAAGAAGTTGTAACTATAAACGTAACAACAGAGTCCCAAAATACATGAACCAAAACTGACAGAGAGAAATAGAAAATTCAAAATAATAGCTGGAAACTTCAATACCCCATTTTCACTGATGGATAGAAGATGGATAGACAGAAGATCAGCAAATAGCAAAAGACTCACAACACTATAAAAGCTGATACCTAATAAGACAATCTAACAGCAGAAAACATTTTTCCCAAGTGCACATGGAACATTTTCTGGGATAGACCACATACTAAGTTGTGAAATAACTCTTAATAAATTTAAAAAGATTTAAATCATACAAAGTCTGTTCTCTGGCCACAGTAAGATAAGTTAGGAATTAATATCACAAAGGAATCTGAAAATTTGAAAATTGAAAATTTGAAATTCACATATATAAAAAGTAAACATTACACTCCTAAGTGATCAATAGGTCAGAAGAAAATCACAAGAAATTCAAAAATATTTTGAGATAAATGAAAATGAAAACACAACATATCAGAATATATGGGACACAGTGAAAGCAGTGCTCACAGGGAAATTTATAGCTGTAAATGACTACATTTAAAACGAAGAAGTATCTAAAGTCAATAATGTAGCTATCTACCTTAAGAAACTAGGCACAAAAGAGCACTAAACCCAAAACAATAGTGGGAAATACAGAAAAAATGGAAATAAATGAAACAGCAGGAAAACAACAGAGAAAATATACAAAACCAAATGTTGGTTCTTTGAAAAGATTAACAAAATTGACAAACCTGTAGCTAGACTGATTAAGGAAGAAAGAGAATTGACTCAATTACTAAATCAGGAATGGAAAGGGGGACATTACTATGTACCACACAGAAGTAAAATAGGTGATAAGGAAATACCATGAAATGATTGAGGGCCAACATTTAGATTACCTATATAAAATGGAAAAATTGCCAGAAAGACACAATGTAATGTAACCTACTTAAGAGTAAATAGAGAATCTGAATATATTTATAACAAAGATATTATGTTAGCAATAAAAAAACTTCCCACAAAGAACAACCCAGAACCAGATAGATTCACTGATAAATTATATCAAACCCTTAAAGAAGTAACACCAATTCTTCACAAAGTCTTCCAAAAAGTAGAGGAGGGAAAAAGAAATCTCAACTCATTCTACAAAGCCAGTATTACCCTGATATCAAAACCAAATATACCACAAAATCCTCAACAAAATACTAGCAAACCAAATCTAGCAGCATCTAAAAATTATCATTCACCATGTGTGATTTGTCCCAGGAATGCCAGGTTGGTTAATATACAAAAATCAATCAACATAATATGTAATATTGATAGAAAAAAAGTGTAATAATCACATGATCTTCTCAATGATACAAACTCTTGACAGAATCCAAAACCCTTTCATGATAAAAAAAAAAAAAACACTCAATAGACTAGGAATGGAAGGGAATTTCCTCAAGCTGATAACAGCATCTATGAAAAACACATGGCCAACTTCATACTTAAAGGCAAAGGATTGAAAACTTTCCCCTAAGATTAGGGATAATATAAGGATGTCTCCTTTCACCACTTCTCAACATTGTAATAGAAGTTCTATCCAAGCCCATTAGGCCAGAAGAAGAAATTTTTAAAAAAATGCAGATTGGAAATGAAGATGTAAAACTACATGCATTTGCAGCTGACATGATCTTTTACATAGAAAATCCTAAAGAGTGCACAAAGAAAGTATTAGAGCTAATGAGAGACTTCAGCCAAGTTTCAGGATACAAAATCAATATACAAAATCAGTTGTATTTCCATATGTTGCTAATAAACAATCTGAAAATAAAGTTAAGTAAATAGTTTCATTTGTGATATCATCAAAACTAATGAATTTAACCAAAGAACTGTAAGGCTTGTATGCTGAAAACTACAAAACATTGCTGAAAGAAATTAAAGAACACCTAAGTAAGTGAAAAGGCATCCCATATCATGGATTGGATAAATATGTTAAGATGGCAATACTCTTCAAATTGATTTGCAGATTATATGCCTTCTTAATCAAATTTTTTTTCAGAAATGAACAAACTGATCTAAAATATTTATGGAAATAGGACCTAGAATAGTCAAAACAGTCTTGAAAAAGAACAAAATTAGAAGATTCATACTTTCTTAATTCAAAACTTACTACAAACATAGTAATCAAGATAATGTGGTATTGGCATAAGACAAACCTATAGATCAGTGGAATAGAATTGGAGTCCAGAAATAAACCTATGCATCTATGATCAATTGATTGTCAATAAAAGTGCCACAATGATTGAATGAAGAAAGAATAGTCTTTACCACAAATAGTACTGGGACAATTGGATTTAGGCAAAAGAATGAAGTTAGACTTCAAACAATATAGAAAAAAATAGCTCAAAATGGACCAAAGATCCTGATGTAAGAGCCAAATCCATAAAATGTACAGAAGAAAACATAGCTATAAATCATTGTGACCTTAGATTAAGCAATAGTTTTTTTAGATATGATATAAAAATCATAAAAAAAGACAAACAAAAAATAAACTGGACTTTATAAAAATTAAGAATTATGGGCATTGCAAGACACTACCTATAAAGTGGAAAGACAACCCACAAAATGGGAGAAAATATTTGCAAATTATATATCTGATAAGGATCCAGTATCTGGAATATAAAAAGATCAAGTAAAAAGACAATAATTTAAAAAATGGGCAAAGGGCTTAAATAGCCATTTCTCCAAGAAGATCTACAAATAGCCAACAAGCATATGCAAAGATACTCAACATCATTAGCCATCATGGAAATGCAAATCAAAACCATGTTAAGATACCACTTCCTACACACTAGAATGGATATAATCAGAAAGACAATGACAAGTATTGATAAAGATATGGAGAAATTAGAACCCTCACACGCTGGTGGTAGGAACGTAAAAAAAATTCAACTTCTGTGGAAGACAGTTTGGAAGTTCCTGAAAAAATTATACATGGGGTTATCTATGACTCAGGTATTCCACTTGAAAGTATATATCCAAAAGATTTGAAAACACATATTTCCCCAAATGCTTTGTAAACAAATGTTTATAACAGCATTATTCACAATATAAAGAAGGTTGAAACAACCCAAAGACCTTCAAGTGTAATGGACACACAGAATGTGGTATGCCCATTCAATGAAGTATTATTTAGCTACAAAAGGAAGAGAGTATTGATACATGCTATCATGGATGAACCTTGAAAATACTATGCTAAATTAAAGATGGCAGATACAAAAGGCCACTATTATGTAAAACTCACAATATCTATGGCATTTATATAAAATGTCCACAAGGTAAATCCATAAATACAGAAAGTAGATGAGTGGTTGCCAGAGACTGGGGTAAGGGAGCAATAGAAATGACAGGTAATGAATATGTGTTTCTTTGGAGGGGAAGTGATGAAAATATTCTGGAATTGGGTAGTGACTCTGGTTATAAAATATTGTGAATATATTGAAACCACCTGAATTTTACACTTCAAGTGAATTTTATGTTGCATAAAATTTTATACCACCAAAAGAAAATCTCTGCATGTTGTGATGATGCCAAATTACATATCCTGAGTTGCTTTTCTCAGTAAGGAGCTTGGCTTGCCTAGGCTCCAGAAGGATATATAATAGAAAGATTTATGATTACTTTTCTCTTTGACCATATGTCATTTTCTCTTGAAAGGGCTCTAAGCCCAACGCTGGGAAATCATCCTACGCTTCTGTGAGTAAACCACTTTGTCTCAGACCTGAGAGAATATTCTTTATTTTGAAAAAGGAGGACATGCCCATCTCTATTTCTCCTTTAAGCAGTACCCTGCATGTTATCTGGCACAGAGTGGGTGCTTAATTGCAGGTAACTTACCAGATGTCTTCACAGCATTCATTCATTTACTCATTTGCTCCATCCCTCCTCACTCATACATTTTGTGTCTTTAACACACATTATGTGCCAAGCACTGCCATTTTAATTAAATTTGGCCAAAATTTATTGAAGCACCCATTATATACCAGATAAAACATCTGGTGGGGGTGGTCAGGGAGTACAATGAAAGCAGAAATGAGACCCTCTAGTGGCTCATAACTAAAGAAGGGTAGGCAGTTACAGACTAAAGATATTTGTCTGTTAAAATGAGTAAAGTTAAAGTGAGTAAAAATCATGATCATGGTGGACATTAAAATACATGTCCTGGGACCTGGGCAAGTATAGCTCAGACTCATTGGGCCAATATGAAGAAGAAGGGATTCCAGAAGAACCTGTGGGCCTCTATCACTGAAGTACATAAGCCAACAGTTACCAATTGATTACTGAGGACTCAGACCTCCTAAGTTCAATGCTCTGTTGACTATGACTCCTATGTAAGAACTTTGTCCACTCTGCATAAAGGTAAAGTTTCATATGCCATCATGTGCACACCAGCATGGGTGGGAATGGTGACATTTTCTAATCTGGGGAAAGGACAGGAAATTTATACAAGCACACAACTCCCTACAACATCCTATGAGGAAGATGTCATTACTCATTATCACTCTACAAGTGAGGGCTGGAAGACCCAGGGTGACTTGCAGACCCTCACAAGACCACCCAGCCATAGGTTTCAGTCCCAGTGCAGCAAGTGGCACTCACTAGTCCTGGCCAAGCAGAGTAAGGTGCACAAACCAAAGCTCATCAGTGTCACTTTCCCTGCACCTGGCCTAATCTTTCCCCAAAATGCCTAAAATGCTACTACTGAGAAACCTTATTAGCAGTGGGGGACCCTCTTAGAAAAATGTCTGGAGAATTCATTCAAATGCTGCAGCATGATATCCACATCTGAACTAATTGATCCTATTGAACTTTAAAAATTATCATTTATACATTATCTGCTTGCAGACAGAATTTCAAGTGGCATAGAGACTTCAAGTAGATATCTACATCATAAAGGAACCAAAAGAAGCATTTGGAGAGTGAATATAAAAACTAGAGTTATTAAAATTGACCTTTATATATTGTTTTGAGTTTATTAAGAGCCAAGTTAGTAAAAAGGAAACATAATGAGTTACAGAAGAACAGCGGTCTTTTTTTGAACTCAAATTCAAAGTGTTTAATTACAATGGACTTTGAACAACTATGATGCATAATGGCTTCAATACTAATTTTATGGTTTCTAGTTGAAAATACCAATGTAAAGTTATTTATATTTTATTACTTACCAACCAAAAAGATCCCAAAGGAATGAAAAAATGGAGAGGAAGTCTCCATGTTCAACTAAGCTAGAAAAAAAAGCCACTACCTCAAACCACACACTGTGAAGAATGGCTGGAAAATAAGGTATAATTTGTACCTAATCAAAAATAAAAAAGTACAAAGTAATGATGACTACCCAGGTGGGGTAAAGTGGGAGCACACACAACCATCAATAGATCAGATTAGCTAAAGTTAAGTAAAAACTAAGTGACTATAACATGAAACAATGCACTTGTGTTAAGATGTTTTACCAGCCCAGTTTATTTCCTTTCCCTTCAGTTGGTAACACTCAGACAGGAACCAGCAACTAATGCAGTGATACTACCCCCAAAAGAGGAAAGAACTTAAAAAACAATACATGTCTGAAGGCTTGAGCTATAAATAGAAAGGAATTTTGGACAAACATTTGTGAAGTATGTTGGCTACCAAGCTGTCTCCTCCTGGCTGTTGCCCTCCTCTCTGCTCTTTGATACAAGGTCTGGGACTCTGCAGACACATCCTGATCTCTTAATGGCTCCCCATTTGGCTTTTCCAAGAGGGGGATGTTAGAGGGAGACTTCAAGGCTGTAAGAGGAACAAGAACCCACTATTTCCCTCCTGAACACTTCCTGTCCCTGTCAGCATTACTGGAGTAACTCTTCTTCACTCCAGCGGTGGCAATTTCTTCTTATAGCAGCAGCTGAATCCTATTTACAGTTTTCTCACATTCATAGAACCCAGTCACCTCCTGTCATTCAGAGACACAGGCAGCATTCAGCTGGGACCCCTCCTTTGAGTCTGGGTCATAGTACTATGAGACCCCTCCTTGAGATCCTGATGTATCATGACCAGCCAAGCATTTCCTCTTCTCTTGTTCTTGGTCTCAACTCCTTGGACCTCTCCCTCTGAGGTTAGAGAGACAAGTATCGGACAGGTAGCACCCCCTCATCAGGAGTCTTAGCTCCAGTATATTCCTCTCAGTTCCTGATATACTACCACTGGCCAATTAGTCCCACCCAGAGATATTTGGGCCACAGACCCTTGGGAAACTTCCACGGAGCTTGGAAACACCAGCATAACCAAGCAGCAACCCCTACTCAAAAGTCTAGTTTCCAGCTTGAGGATGTCCATTTGCTAAAGTTATATACCTTAATATTCCCACATTTTACTTTGATTCTCTGGCCTAAGGATGGTAGTGGCTTTCAACAGTCATTATCTTCATGATACCTCAGTGTTTCTCTTTTTCCTTTTCAGTTCTCCAATACTTGATTGTTCATGTTTTATATTGATTCTTTCTGTTAACATGCCTGAGGAGGCTTATTTTTAAATTGGACACTGGCTGATGAAATAAGTTGTAAGGAAAAATAACACAAAGAAAATATACTAGAAATAAGAGAAGAGGTAAGATAATGGAGGGATAATATTGGACTGGATGAGTTAAGGAAGAAAATAAAAGTAAAATGGTAAAAATAAAGTCTCATTAGAAGCACAAACTGTTAAAAAAAGCCAACATTAAAAGTATAAGCAGAGGTATGGATCATATACTTGGAAAATAACAAAGAGATACAAATAATTAGGGGAAAAATTAAAAAAGATACAACCATATATACATATAAATGGTGGTCAAGAACACAAGAATTCAAGAAGTGGAAGAGAAAAAAATATTAAAGTAGAACACAAGAAAATACTCCTAGAATAAAGTAACCTGATTGAACAGAATGAGAAGGAATGTCATGACTTAAGAAAAACCGATACAGAAAGAATATCTTCCAAAAAGTATCTTGGTGAACATTTCAGTATTTGAAGATAAAGAAATAATTTTTCAGGGTCTTACACAAAATATACAGTTAATAGAAAATGGGTAAAATCAGTTTTGTTCCAGTCTTCCCTAAAGGAAGAGTGAATGCAAGTAGATTACAATGCAATATGTTTGAATTTATTAGATGAAAAAAACCCAAGAGTTAAATTTCTGGAAAATTTTTCTGATATAAATTTAAAAGTAGATGTTTTCAAATATACCAAAACTTGAGAAACAGCATTCATACATCAACCACTGCTGAAAAAGTAACCTTCAACTAAAAGTGGAAGCTTTTATAAAAACGATACAATAAGACCAGATAACATGAATGAAAGACAACAATAACAATAATATTCACAAAACAATAGGATCAGATCCACAGGGGACCCAGATATTGGAGTTATTAGATATAGACTTTAAAATAAAATTATTTGCTATGTTACAGAAGATAAAAGAATAGCATGAGACTTTTAATTTTTTAACGTTTATTTGTTATTGAGAGACATACAGAGACAAAGCATGATCAAGGGAGGGTCAGAGAGAGGAGACACAGCGTCTGAAGCAGGCTCCAGGCTCTGAGCTGTTAGCACAGAGCCTGATGCAGGGCTCAAACTCACAAACCACAAGATCATGACCTAAGCCAAAGTCAGATGCTTAACTGACTGAGCCACCCAGGTGCCCTTAGCATGAAACTTTTAGCCAAAAATCAGAAGTTATAAAAGGAATCAAATTCAAATTTTATTATTGTAACATTAAAATAACTAAAATTAAGACCTTAATGAATGAGTTTAATGGCAGACTAGACACAGTTAAAAGAGAATTAGTCAATTGAAAGATAAATTCAAGGAAAATATCTAGACTGATACATAGAGTGAAAGGAATTAAAAATAGAGAAAAGATTTTAGGAGACAGGGCATATGGAAAAGATCTAACACATGTTTAATTAGAGACTGCAACAAAGAACAAAAAAATAGGGTAAAAATAATATTAAAGAGATAATTGTTGAAAACTTTGCAGAATTGGTTAGTCATCAACCCACAGATTCAAGAAGTATAAACAATATGTAAGATCTATATAAAGAAAACCACATCTAGGCAGATAATAGTAAAACTATTGAGAAACTAAAATTAAGACAAAACCTTGAAAGTATTCAGAGAAAAAAGAAATACTTCAATCTGACTTCCCAACAGACACGAAGGAAGTTAGTATGCAATGTAACAATAAAATTTAAGGTACTGAAAAAAAATTTACAGTATTTAATTCTACGCTTAGTGAAAATATCATTCAAAAATTAGTGTGAAAGATGCATTCAGAAACACCCACACACAAGTGAGAGAATAAGTCAAGCGCAGACCTACAGTAAGATAAATACTGAAGGGAAGAGAAAAATAATCCCTGGTGAAGATTTATAAATTTGATGAGGAGCAAACACAGAATAGGTAAATTTATGGAAATTTAAATAAGTATTGACTGTATAAGAATGTCTTGTGGGGTTTAAAATATATAGTGAATTAATATACATAGTGAATATAATTATAGGTTGGGGTAACTAAAATTAAAATGTTCAAGTTCCTAGAATTTTCTGGGAAGAAGTAAAAACAACAAAAATATGAGAATTTGCTATTGTAATTTCTATGGTAATCATTACACAAACATAGCAAAAAATGTATAATTAATTAACAAACTAATAAAAATATGATAGTGGAATGATAAACATAATCCCAAAAAGGCAAGAAATTAACATAGAACAGACAGGCAATACAGAGACTAGAAATGTGTAGATCACATCCAAACATATCAATTATTTCATTAAATATAAATGGAAAAATTCTCTAATTGGAAGATGAATAATTTTATGTTGTGTGAGGAAAATATAGCACACATTGCTTATAATAGACTGACTTTAAATATAGAGAAAGAAAAAGTTGAAAACAAAAAGATATAAAGTATATAAATGAAATCATAACCAGAAGAAATCTTGTATAGTTATATTTATATCAGTCAATATGCGCTTTAAGGCACAAAACACTTATAAAAGAGAATCTTTTTGTAATAATAATAATGGACATAATGATAATAAGGGAATATATAATTATTCTAAATTTATATTCACCTAATAATGTAACATCAAAATATAGGGCAAAATTGATAGAACTAAAAGGAAAAAAATACAAACCCACTATTTAGTGGGAGAATTCAACATCCTTCTCTCAACTGTTGATAGAATAAGCAGACAACAACAACAAAAAAGGCAGTAGGGAAATAGAAAGTTTGAACAACATTGAGAAACCTGACCCAAATTGTATGTCTAGATGTTGAACTAAACTTTTCAGATACAATTAACATTCATATTCACAGAGAGCATTAACATGGTTTGCTGCTGAGGCACAGCATGCCTCCTAAATTTGAGGGATTGAGATCATTCAAAGTGTGTTTTATGACAGCAGCTGAATTAAGATAGAAAACAAAAAAAATGACATCTAGAGAATCCCCATATGTATAGAAGTTAATCTATTTCTAAAGCAATCCATAGGAACAAGAAGAAATCAAAATAAAAATTTGGAAATATTTTAAAATAATTTAAAATTTATAACATATTAAAACTTGTGAGGTAAAGCTAAAAATATGATTAGCGGGGAATTTATAGCTTTAATTGTATATGTTAAAAAGGAAGAAAGGCTGAAATTTATGATATAAATATCAAGAAATTATAAAAGGAATAGCAAACTAAACCCAAAATAAATGAAAGGGACAAAATAACTAAAAATGCAGCAACTACTAAAGTAGGAAACATATATATATATAATAGAAATAGTCAACAAAATTGAAGTTGTTTTGTTGAAAGTTTAATAAAATTTATAAACCCCGGTGAGATTGATCAAAAAATAAACCAATATCAGGAATAGCAAAGAATGTGCGGGTTTTAGAAACTTTATATACTGAAAACAGAGAAGACCATTATTTCCAATTATTTTTGAAGGATTTACAAAATCCTTCTGTCTGTTAAACTGCTAGAAAAGCACTGTATACATCAAAAGTTCTGTCTTCCTTTTTACCTTTTTGTTCTTTTTTTTTTTTAAATTAATGTTTATTTATTTTTGAGAGCACAAGAAAGAGACAGAGCATGAGCAGGGGAGAGGCAGAGAGAGAGTGAGACTCATGTTCGAAGCAGGCTTCAGGCTCTGAGCTGTCAGTACAGAGCCCAACGTGAGGCTTGAACTCACAGGCTGTGAGATCATGACCTGAGCTTAAGTTAGACGCTTAACCGACTGAGCCACCCAGGTGCCCCCCTTTCTGTTCTTTAAAAAATCAAAAACCACATTCTTTTAACATAATTCAATAAAATAAACTTTGATGACTATCTAGATAATAGTAAAAATAATGTCATGTAGCTGAAGCTGTGCTCAGATAAATTTATTTTAGCCTTCAATATGTGTCTTGTTCACAAAAGTAAAGAAAATAAACTAAGCATTCAATTTGGACAAAGAAAAAAATCCAACAATGTTAGGCTTAGAAAAGATAAGGCGGGAAATTTAGTAAAATGAAAGCAGAAATTGTTGAAAACAGAATATGAGAAGTAGAATATAATCTCAGGAGCTGATTTGAATTTACACGTACATGCACATTCATAATGTGCTCCCATGAGCACGTATGCTATATGTATGTAACTACATGCATAGACACACAATTCAGCAGATTAAAATAAGGACAATTCAAAAGGAGGAAGTGGAAGAAGCCACAGATAGAGAAAACATGTTTCAAATTCAAATTCAAAAGAATACTTTGCTTAACTCTATATGAATAAATTTGAAAATTCATATAAACTAGATGATTGATTCCAGAAGACCCAAGAAATCTAAACAGATCAATGGCCAATGGCCATGTCTGCAGCTGAGAAATTGCTCAGATTATCTTCAAGAAGCATCACCAATGAGAAAGGAGATTATGACCAGGAAGGAGTTGCATGCATCAACATGGAAAGGTCTCCAAGGTGCTTTGTCAAGTTGATCCTTCAAGGGCATGCAGGTGCACACCCACATTTAGGGTGGGCTGCCATTAGTGCAAATCATGAACATGTGCACACAAATGAGCATTGTTGTGTTACATGCACATTTTTTGAGCACCCAAGAACCTGGACTCTGGAAGATTGAGGTTTGGCACTTAAGCATGTGAGGTAAGAAGAAGCTGATTTTTCATTTCATTCTTTCCATCCATCTGAGTCATTTTTACTTTGTAGTGAAAAATATTATTATTTTCTAATGAAAAAAAAAGTGAGGACAAAATGGGTTTTATGGAAAATGCCAGAGGGATATCCCCACACCTATTCCTTATAAACACCCCAGGTACAACTGCAGAACATTGAAATGTAAGCCAAGGATGCTGACAGCTACTTACAGGTGCTATGATTGTTGGTCTCCTGTGATGACCTCTGAGTGTCCCACTAGTCACTTCCCCTTTCGGTAATAATAATAACCCTAGCTGTGAGGCCCTGATTCTCTTTTTGCCAGTGACAATGCTAACCCATTCTTTCACCACAAAGTAATAAAATTGGGTTGGCAGGATGGTTTCTGAAATGAGAACAGTGATTAATACCCACATCTGTCAGTCTTTAGCAGAAATTTGTCATATTATAGAAAGAATTAAATTCATCTTCCATTAAAAAATATGACTAAAAGAATTAATTAATTTTCAATGTAATAACTTAAGCAAGCAAATCTTGCATGACAATGAGAGTTTCTGAACTTGTAATGAACTGTTTAAAATGTTAAAATGAAGCTGAATTCAAAAAGCAGCTCTCTAATGATAATTGCTAAGATCCAATACTCCCCTAAGTGAGCTATTTGGTGAGATAATCATTAAGGGAACTGTTTTTTGAGATAAGGATTGATGAATGAGGATGAATGAAGAAGGGAATCAGAGGTCAGAGGTGATGGCAGACTGTTGCATTTGTGGCTCAAGAACCACCCTGCCTGGTGACCTTGTCCTTGCATGGCCCACCTCCCCTTGGCCCTGGGCTTGCGAATCTGACTTGTTCAAGATGGGTTATTAGCAAATGTGATGCCAGCAGAGGTTTGATAAATACTTGCACATTAGGGTTTGTCTTCTTGGAACACTCTCTCATGGAAGCCAGCTGCCACGTAAGAGGTCCAAGTGGACTGAAGCCACTGTGTTGTCAAAGAGCCTAAGCTAGTGGGAGGTAAGGTCACCTAGAGAGAGAGCTATGCGTGCTCACTTCCTAGTGGTTCTCTCTCTCCTAACTGCAGTATCAGATAGATGAACATCAGGTGCCACAGCTCTAGTATAAACTATCAGCACAGGAGAACTGCCCAGATGAGCCCAGCTCAAATTTGCTATTATGACTTAAGCTGAGAAGTTTTGAAGTACGCAGCAACAGATAACTGAAACAGAGGACTAGGGGTCTGAGCTGAGACACCATGAGAAAAAGGTAGCAAGCACCAACAATTAATACATAAAGAGTGATAATACTTTTATCAGTAATGGGGTTGGAACACCAACTACCTACTTCAAGAAGATTCTGTGGGTTATAGTGTAGCACAGATCCTTACCATGAAAGTGTCATCCCCACACCAGCAGCATCAACATGCTCTGGTGGCTTGTTTATTTCAATGAATAAATGAATAAATGAATGAACGAATGAATGAATGAATAGTTCAGGCCCTACCCCAGACCTGCCAAATCAAAACTTGCCTCTTCACAAAATTTCCAGGTGTTTCATGTACATGTTCATGTCTGAGACATGCTGGTCTGGATAAAAGCATAGCAGTGTGGGCCTGGATCCCCCATCTGTGAGCCCCCAGGAATGCCTTGTTCTGAGCAGCACGCAGGCGGAAGGTTGTGACTCCCTGCACACACATGTTTTTGACATGTCTGTCTCCTTTGGAGGCCTTTGAAAGGGAGTGAGTCATCTGCTGAAGGTCTCACTGCCACCTATACATCAAACAATTAGCTTTTTACATTTTAAACTTATAATCATTACATTTACATTTACATTTTAAACTTATAATCATTAACATACCAGGCCACTGTGGCCATCCTTAGACAAAATCAGTAAATGGGACTCTTTATTAACTGTTCAAACAGAGACACTGTATTGAGCATGAAAAGGAGGTAAAGGTAAAAGTGACCCCACCTGAGCAGAGGCTTGAGGAGAGTGGAAAGGAGTCTTCACAGTCTTCAAGCCCCTGGAGGTGTGGAGTGGAACCTGAGAATCTACATGTTAATAGACACACAGTGACAAAGTCCATGCAGGTGACTCCAGGACCATCTTTTCTAATTTAATTTGAGAAGTAAAGAAATTTGACTATCCCAGGCAGTGGTGTGCCAATAAACCAGCAATCCAGAAGGAAAATAACTGACAAAGGAACCCTGACCTGTAGTGTCTTCTGACTTCTGTGGTTGATGTAAACACCCCTTCCAACAGTTTAACAATCAGCTCCCCGAAATTGCTGCCTATGTAACAGTTGGCTCTCAGACTTACCCAAATAAAACATGTGTAAGAGCCATTTTTCTTATTGTAATATTAATGCTGATAGTAACCCTAATGTTACCAACCTGCTCACTGTGGGCTAGGCAGCTTACACACCTCCTCTCCCTCCCCTGTCCCTGACAACAGCCTAGGCGGGGCAGGGAGAATGAAGGAAGTTTAGGCTTAATTCATGCTCCCAGGATTGGTCCCCCACTCAGTGACCGAGTCCTGGCCTTGGTTTTCCTCTCTATGGCACTGCTGACCCTCCAGGAAGATCACCTGGCTCCTACCTCATCTTTGTAGACCTCAGAATGGAGGTCTCTATCTGGAGCTCCCTTGCCTCCTGGTGGTGGGGCTGTAGTGTCCAAGGCTCAGTGGAGGGCCCAGAGTTTTCTTGGGATTTGGTTTCCCTCCCTGGTGGCTGCTAGCGATGGCCAGATGATGCAGCCTATACGTATGAGAGGGTGGCTGTGTCATGGCATGACTTTTGATCAATGGGATATAGAAGCCAGAGGATGATTTCTCCTTTCCTCTGTGTCTGTCCCACCTCTACAAACTCTTCTAAGACAGCAGATCAGATGTCTCCCTGAGGAAGTCCAGAGACCTGTGACCTGTGGCCAGCCCAGTAATACAGCCCCTTGGTTCTGACCTTCCCTACCTCACTGTCCTCCCTGCTCATGCCTGTTTCCATCAGGTTGGATTTCCCAGGGAAGTGTTAGCAGGGACACTTTTGTTTCAGGCTCTGCTTTACAGGGACAGAGATTAAGATCAATTCCAATTCCAAATCAGTGTGGTTTTACTGGGGGCATAAATTTGTGCCTGCTGGGTCATCAGCCTCCCTTCTCCCTGGTAATGATGTAGGGACTTCACAGAGTTAGTGAACCTGCTCTGGCCAGTCACCCCTTGTCAAGCAGCCTGATCCCACCTCTGGCAGGACCGAGCTTCAGGAGCTGGGAAAGCAACAATCCAGCCCACTCCCGAAAGTCCCAGACTGGGAAACTGACTGAGGCAAAGAAGTCTTTCTTCCTAAGAGACTTTTTAATAACTTTGCAATATCTCAGCTATCCAAATATATTTACTATATAAATGTATATAATTATATAATAACATATGATATTTAATTTTATAACACATTAAGGTCTAGTATATATTTATGTAGTATATAACATGGTATATATTATATAGTTCCAGTTTCCCAAATACATACATAAATAATAATTATATGTATGTATTTGGGAAGCTGGGATTTTGAGATGATATTAAAAGGTTCTTAGGAAGAAAGACTTCCCTGCTTAGGAAGAAAGTTCTTAAGTTGTAAGAAAAATGTTCTCTATAATTTTGCCTGGAGAGAATTACACTGGTGGTATAGTACATGTTTTGCTACAGCTGTTCTCAATAATTTATGTATGCCTATATAATATGAAGTGATCAGATTTTTGCAGCCTCAGATTTCCTTAACCGCTAGTCTCAGAGAGTTTTCCAGAGGCATTTGAGCATGTGCACCCTAAGGCTTTCAAGGGCCAGTGGTGTGCCCTTGAATGAATGCCTGTGGTTTATTTCCAGTGTGTTTAATCAGTCCCTACTGGGAGGCCTCTTGCATCTCACTTCCCACTTGCAGGTACTGTGCTGCTTTCCAAGCCAGTACACCTCAAATCCAGAAGTCCATATGGAGAGTTAGTAGGAGATCCCAGGACCCCAGGCTGGCTCCTTGCTGGCATCTATGTCCCCCAGGGGCAAACCCCACCTTGAGGAGAATCTGAGGGGATAGCACACAGGTGCAAACTTGCTCCCATTATTTGCTACAAGCCACGCACATAATGCCATGAATTTCTTGTTCAGTTTTGCACATTTGCTGTTTTGCTGTTATTGACCATTGAGGACTCAGTGACCCAAAGAAGAGCCCAGTCACATTTGGATTCAGAGATGTGAAACAAGGACTGACAGAGCTGCCTGAGAGAGGAGCTGCTGCCTCCCCTCAACCCCTATGAGAATCCACTACAACCCCATCCTCGCTCACCACCCAGTGCTTCCTCACAGGCCACAGGCCCAAGCAAAGATGTCCTTGTAAACACACACATTGTTGGAGTTACTTTCTCTGCAAAGAACAGCCCGCCCTCCTGGAGCCATGGGGGCTGCTCCCTGGCCTGAGTCTCTGCACACTTCCACCCTCTAGTCCCCAGGCTCCACCTGGGTCCCCACATGCCCATGCTTACTACAGTCATCTGTGGCTTCTTCATGAGGTTTGGCTTTTGTTCCAACTTCTAGGATGTCACATGTTCTCTTGTTACTAGAAGTTACTCTGAAACTCTGCACAATTTTTATTCGAACAAAGCAGCAACCCTTGATCATGATGTAGAAAAGGGAAGGTGGCTCCAGCGCAAGTCTACCAGTAACAGCTTTGTGAGGGAAGCAGGTGAATGGTGTGGGTAAAGGACTCTGGTGGCTCACTTAGAAGGTTTGGCAGTAGGAAGCAGGGAGGCAGGAGCATGTCAACACACGTTTCTGAGAATCCCCACGCCCCCAGCTGAGAAGCCTGGGGAGCAAAGCCAGAGCTCTGCCTGCAGACCCAGCAACCTTGCCCAGAGCTGAGCCAAATTGTAGGATAGAGGCCTGTTAAAGCCATGTCCCTGCCTGGACACGGAAATGTTCATACTCTTAATTAATTTAAATGTTCTTTACTCATTCTCAAATGGAGCTGTTGATAAGATTGCCCTGACCACTGGGTCATGAGTGAAGAACGCTTCATGCTTTCACATAGTCACTCCATACTCACATGGAGTTCAGGCAGTTCACGCTCTGAGCACTGGCCACCTACAGCAGTTACTGCAAGTGCCTGTGCCTTCTGACATCCTGAGAATTGCCCTAGTGTCCCATGGCTAGGAATCAGTGACAGCAGGTGGTCATGGCGCATTTGTAGCCGGTTTCTGTGCATCCTGTGTGCTTCGCTGCACCACCACCAGGGACAGCAGGGTAGAGGCTCTTCCATCACCCCTCAGAAAATAAAACGGAGTTTCACAGAAGCTCTGTGACTCACATGAGCTCAGCTATGATTTGTCAAGGCTTCATGCCTCATGAGGATGCTGATGATATGGGCAGTTCTATGGCATCGGTGCTGAGCCATATCGGAGCACATTGTCCACCTGGTATCCCAGCAACGTGTGAAATAAGTGCAAATTGCATGGTTGCTTTTCAGCTGAGGAGAGAGGCCCAGGAATGCTGAGTATCTTGCCTCAGGCCACAGAGCAAGTGAATGGCTGAGCTGGCATTCCAGAGCTGCCAGTGCCCATGCTAGAGAGCAGGGGCAGGGCCCAGGGTGTGCTGTTTCCTGTCTGTGGTTTAGTTACCTGCACGCCCCCCCTCCCACCTGCAGTGTGTTGCAGTGCCATGACTCTGGAACTGGAGCAGGAAGGCAGGGAAAGGAGATTTTACCATGTTCCATGCACAGGTGTGTCTGGGCTTTGAGAGCACATCCTGGAGCATGTTCCAGTCAGTTAAATATCCCAACCAGGAGTCCCCTGGTTCAGAAGTGAATTCTGTCCAGAAGCTTGCCATGTCTCCTTCAAAAGGGAGAGTTTTTCTGGCTTGTGCCAGCACATGGGGACTACACAAGAGCCAGGCCAGATGTGTGATGGGTCTTGCACCAGCTGCAGATATGCTGAGGGGCATGCAGGGGAGCAGCGAGTGGCCTGCAGCTGTTAGGAGTGGCAACGACAGCTGGGTCTGGGTCCCTATAATAAATGTTGCTTGTCCTGCTGTTCTAGCCTCCTAATTAGAGCATTCTGCTGCTGCTTTTTCAGATTTTTTTCTTCATCAGGCTAAGTAGGGCTGTTAGACCTAATCACATTAGATGATTATGGGTTACATGTGGTCAGACATTTATTCTGGGAAGTTAGATCTTCAGAGTGTGGATCTATGGCTTACTGCCCTGCCTCTGTGTTATGGGCTGAACCTGCCAATCTTAAGGAAAGGCCATGAGCCCTGGGCTGAGCAGGCACAGGGCTTGTTCTCTTGTCTGAGGCATGTGCTTGTCTCGGACTTGACCAGATCTGAGAAGCACAGCCTTTTATTCTTTTCTGAATCCCCTTGCTTCGTTCTCACAGATCTTCCATATGCCACTCTACTTCTAAGAAGTTCTGCAGATAATTTGGGTCTGCCTCAGTTAGGGTTGCTGGCTGCTATAGAAAAAAGAACCACAAATGTCCAAGTCTCAAAGACAGAAGTTAATTGCCTCTTCATTGAAAAGTTCACGATGGTGACTTCCTGGTTGGCGGTTAGCTCACCTCCATCTGAAGGTTCCTCCCAGGGATCTGTCCTCAATGTACTCCATTCCCTAGAGGTTCATTGTCCATACCTGTATCCAGCTGCAGAAAGGGAAGGAGTATGGAGAAGACATAGCCACTTCTTAAGTCCTGGACCAGAAATTGGCTCACCTCCCTCACCCACATCCCATTGGCAGGAACTCTGTGGTCACCTGTCTGCACCTGCCTGCAAGAAAGGCAGCATTCAGTTTGCTAGGCACTCAGGAAGAAGGAAAACACCTGACAGACAGGTGGGCAGGCCCTCAAGAGCTCCTCACAGCACAGGTGTGAGTGAAGAAGAGCAGGAGGGAGGAAGGTGCCTCATTGATGCCTGATGGGGACAGGCTGCTCTCATCTCTTTGCCTTGCACCTCCTCCTTTCTTCACAACCCGCTAGACAGGAACTCAGAATGTCTCTCTGTCCACGGAAGACACAAAGTTCAGAGAGCTTTCTGAGATCATACAGCTAGAAGTGGCAGAGTGGGATTTGGATGTCCTCTTTCTGGACTGTGACAGCCTATAGATTCAGGGCACCTGTCCACTTGTGGAGGCTGAACAGTCCCGTTGTTCAGCCTGTATCCCTTGTACAACCAAAAGTCTGAATCACCGAAGTTAGCACAAATCCAGTTCGTTGCTTCTGGTGCCTAAATAATTCAAGATAGGCAAACGGATCTCCCTGGGTGGCCCATCTCGAAGGTGGGAAGTCCCTGAGAGCAGGACGTTGGAGGTGGGCAACCAGGCTGATTGTTCCAGAGGCTGAGCTGATGTGGCTCCCTCCCTGAGCCCTTTAGTCCCTCTGCCTCCTCAGAATGTCCCTGTGAGGCCATGAGGCTGTCTGCAGGGGTGAGGCCCACACAGCACTGCCTCTTCCCAGTTCAGACACTGAGTGGAAAGGGAACATGTGCCTGACTGTGCCTGCTCTCCCACCCCCAGACTTCTTCCTGTGCCTGAGAACCACTTTGCCCTCACCACTCCCTCCACTGCACTGCACATGGCCCTCACCTTCTTGGGAGTCCAGCTTAGAGCCATTGCTCATGCTCCAGGCCTCCCCCCCCTCCCCCCTTACCCCTGTGTCTCCCACTTCATCCCTGCATTTCCCCCATGCTTCTCCCATCCTGGCAAGTACCCCACGTTAACCACCCCCCATCTCTCACCACTAGTCACTTCTGATTCCCTTCTTTCCTCCTCCATGAAGCCTGCCCTGGACTTCCCCTTAGGAGGGTCTCCTGCCCTACTAAGACCCTACTACTCACCTGCCCCCTTCCCATGGCCTCTGTCACTTCTTTCAGCTGAGAGTGGGTCAGGACCATATATTCACTACATGTATGCCCCAGAATACAGGCCACACTGCATGTTCAGCACATGCAGGAACCATAGCCGCTGATGTGCAGAATCCAATTACTGTGGCTTCCATTAAACCATACCATAGGGCTCTGGTTACAGCTCTAGGACATTTGGGGGCAAGATAAATGGCTAATGGCTAAGGTTTAATTTGGAGGACTGATGGTGGTTACTGATGGACTATATCCTGCCTCTGGCTTCTGCTCCTGGCTGTTCCCATCATTCTACTTTGGGCATCTACCATGTTTGTCTTGGGGACTGCTTAGAGTCCTTCTGGACCACTTCCATTTCCCACAGAACATCCCAAGCATATCTCTTAAGAAACAATCTCTTTTGGCCTAGATAGTCCTTCATGTTTGCTTCACCATATATATATTATATAATTCATATATAATCATACCACACACACTCACTCATACACAAAAGACTGACCATTCCTCCTCTTTCCTCTCTGGTGCAATCCACCTAGCACAGTGCCTGGGACATGGCAGGTGCTCTGTAATGTTTGTTGAATGAGACGATACAAGAATGAATGAATGAATGAATGAATGAATGAATGAATGAACTTGCCAAGAATCAATGTGTTTTTAACTCTATTTTAATATCCAACTGTGACTCAGCCATCAGAGGTATATTTAAACTGTTATTCACTATACATTTTGTGCATTTTCCTATGCTTGGCTTTAGAGGAAAATACAATTTTTGGCCATTGGGTTGGCATCTGAGTAAAATTATGTTACAGCCAGCAGACCATGCCTGATTACATCAATGCTTAGCACTGCATCATGTAGTGATCTCAGTGCTGGTTGGGTGTGGGGGATGAGTTTAAGAATTCTCTGAGCTTGCACCAATGAGTTAACAAGGCTTAGGGTGGAAAGCCAGCACAAGGCAAAAACACCCAGGATAGAACAAAGCATAGAGCACAAAGCCACTTCCACAGGATGAAAGCTTCTGAGAACAGGAAAGCCATAGCTGCAGGTTGAAAGCATCCAGAGTTAGTCATTAAGTAAAACAAAGCATAGGGTAGAAAGCCACCACAGGGTGAAAGCACCCCAGATTAGCTAGTGAGGAAAATGCCTTATTAACCCTGAGGTGGCATGCCCCATTCTTCTTAGTCCCCAGAAAAGTTAAGATAAACAGACACCATGCCTGCATTAAATGGCTGTGCCTGCAGTAAACACTGCCTGCTTGGCACTGTGATTTTTTTTTTTTTATATATGAAGTTTATTGACAAATTGGTTTCCATACAACACCCAGTGCTCATCCCAAAAGGTGCCCTCCTCAATACCCATCACCCACCCGCCCCTCCCTCCCACCCCCCATCAACCCTCAGTTTGTTCTCAGTTTTTTAACAGTCTCTTATGCTTTGGCTCTCTCCCACTCTAACGTCCTTTTTTTTTTTTTTCCTTCCCTTCCCCCATGGGTTCCTGTTAAGTTTCTCAGGATCCACATAAGAGTGAAACCATATGGTATCTGTCTTTCTCTGTATGGCTTATTTCACTTAGCATCACACTCTCCAGTTCCATCCACGTTGCTACAAAAGGCCATATTTCATTTTTTCTCATTGCCACGTAGTATTCCATTGTGTATATAAACCACAATTTCTTTATCCATTCATCAGTTGATGGACATTTAGGCTCTTTCCATACTTTGGCTATTGTTGAGAGTGCTGCTATGAACATTGGGGTACAAGTGCCCCTATGCATCAGTACTCCTGTATCCCTTGGGTAAATTCCTAGCAGTGCTATTGCTGGGTCATAGGGTAGGTCTATTTTTAATTTTCTGAGGAACCTCCACACTGCTTTCCAGAGCGGCTGCACCAATTTGCATTCCCACCAACAGTGCAAGAGGGTTCCCGTTTCTCCACATCCTCTCCAGCATGTATAGTCTCCTGATTTGTTCATTTTGGCCACTCTGACTGGCGTGAGGTGATACCTGAGTGTGGTTTTGATTTGTATTTCCCTGATAAGGAGCGACGCTGAACATCTTTTCATGTGCCTGTTGGCCATCTGGATGTCTTCTTTAGAGAAGTGTCTATTCATGTTTTCTGCCCATTTCTTCACTGGGTTATTTGTTTTTCGGGTGTGGAGTTTGGTGAGCTCTTTATAGATTTTAGATACTAGCCCTTTGTCCGATAGGTCATTTGCAAAGATCTTTTCCCATTCCGTTGGTTGCCTTTTAGTTTTGTTGGTTGTTTCCTTTGCTGTGCAGAAGCTTTTTATCTTCATAAGGTCCCAGTAATTCACTTTTGCTTTTAATTCCCTTGCCTTTGGGGATGTGTCGAGTAAGAGATTGCTACGGCTGAGGTCAGAGAGGTCTTTTCCTGCTTTCTCCTCTAAGGTTTTGATGGTTTCCTGTCTCACATTTAGGTCCTTTATCCATTTTGAGTTTATTTTTGTAAATGGTGTGAGAAAGTGGTCTAGTTTCAACCTTCTGCATGTTGCTGTCCAGTTCTCCCAGGACCATTTGTTAAAGAGGCTGTCTTTTTTCCATTGGATGTTCTTTCCTGCTTTGTCAAAGATGAGTTGGCCATACGTTTGTGGGTCTAGTTCTGGGGTTTCTATTCTATTCCATTGGTCTGTGTGTCTGTTTTTGTGCCAATACCATGCTGTCTTGATGATGACAGCTTTGTAGTAGAGGCTAAAGTCTGGGATTGTGATGCCTCCTGCTTTGGTCTTCTTCTTCAAAATTCCTTTGGCTATTCGGGGCCTTTTGTGGTTCCATATGAATTTTAGGATTGCTTATTCTAGTTTCGAGAAGAATGCTGGTGCGATTTTGATTGGGATTGCATTGAATGTGTAGATAGCTTTGGGTAGTATTGACATTTTGACAATATTTATTTTTCCAATCCATGAGCAGGGAATGTCTTTCCAGTTCTTTAAATCTTCTTCAATTACCTTCATAAGCTTTCTATAGTTTTCAGCATACAGATCCTTTACATCTTTGGTTAGATTTATTCCTAGGTATTTTATGCTTCTTGGTGCAATTGTGAATGGGATCAGTTCCTTTATTTGTCTTTCTGTTGCTTCATTGTTAGTGTATAAGAATGCAACTGATTTCTGTACATTGATTTTGTATCCTGCAACTTTGCTGAATTCATGTATCAGTTCTAGCAGACTTTTGGTGGAGTCTATCGGATTTTCCATGTATAATATCATGTCATCTGCAAAAAGCGAAAGCTTGACTTCATCTTTGCCAATTTTGATGCCTTTGATTTCCTTTTGTTGTCTGATTGCTGATGCTAGCACTTCCAGCACTATGTTAAACAACAACGGTGAGAGTGGGCATCCCTGTCGTGTTCCTGATCTCAGGGAAAAAGCTCTCAGTTTTTCCCCGTTGAGGATGATGTTAGCTGTGGGCTTTTCATAAATGGCTTTTACGATCTTTAAGTATGTTCCTTCTATCCCGACTTTCTCAAGGGTTTTTATTAAGAAAGGGTGCTGGATTTTGTCAAAGGCCTTTTCTGCATCGATTGACAGGATCATATGGTTCTTCTCTTTTTTTTTGTTAATGTGATGTATCACGTTGATTGATTTGCGAATGTTGAACCAGCCCTGCATCCCAGGAATGAATCCCACTTGATCATGGTGAATAATTCTTTTTATATGCTGTTGAATTCGATTTGCTAGTATCTTATTGAGAATTTTGGCATCCATATTCATCAGGGATATTGGCCTGTAGTTCTCTTTTTTTACTGGGTCTCTGTCTGGTTTAGGAATCAAAGTAATACTGGCTTCATAGAATGAGTCTGGAAGTTTTCCTTCCCTTTCTATTTCTTGGAATAGCTTGAGAAGGATAGGTATTATCTCTGCTTTAAACGTCTGGTAGAACTCCCCTGGGAAGCCATCTGGTCCTGGACTCTTATTTGTTGGGAGATTTTTGATAACTGATTCCATTTCTTCGCTGGTTATGGGTCTTTTCAAGCTTTCTCTTTCCTCCTGATTGAGTTTTGGAAGAGTGTGGGTGTTCAGGAATTTGTCCATTTCTTCCAGGTTGTCCAATTTGTTGGCATATAATTTTTCATAGTATTCCCTGATAATTGTTTGTATCTCTGAGGGATTGGTTGTAATAATTCCATTTTCATTCATGATTTTATCTATTTGGGTCATCTCCCTTTTCTTTTTGAGAAGCCTGGCTAGAGGTTTGTCAATTTTGTTTATTTTTTCAAAAAACCAACTCTTGGTTTCGTTGATCTGCTCTACAGTTTTTTTAGATTCTATATTGTTTATTTCTGCTCTGATCTTTATTGTTTCTCTTCTTCTGCTGGGTTTAGGCTGCCTTTGCTGTTCTGCTTCTATTTCCTTTAGGTGTGCTGTTAGATTTTGTATTTGGGATTTTTCTTGTTTCTTGAGATAGGCCTGGATTGCAATGTATTTTCCTCTCAGGACTGCCTTCGCTGCGTCCCAAAGCGTTTGGATTGTTGTATTTTCATTTTCGTTTGTTTCCATATATTTTTTGATTTCTTCTCTAATTGCCTGGTTGACCCACTCATTCGTTAGTAGGGTGTTCTTTAACCTCCATGCTTTTGGAGGTTTTCCAGACTTTTTCCTGTGGTTGATTTCAAGCTTCATAGCATTGTGGTCTGAAAGTATGCATGGTATAATTTCAATTCTTGTAAACTTATGAAGGGCTGTTTTGTGACCCAGTATATGATCTATCTTGGAGAATGTTCCATGTGCACTCGAGAAGAAAGTATATTCTGTTGCTTTGGGATGCAGAGTTCTAAATAGATCTGTCAAGTCCATCTGATCCAGTGTCTCATTCAGGGCCCTTGTTTCTTTATTGACCGTGTGTCTAGATGATCTATCCATTTCTGTAAGTGGGGTGTTAAAGTCCCCAGCAATGACCACATTCTTATCAATAAGGTTGCTTCTGTTTATGAGTAATTGTTTTATATATTTGGGGGCTCCGGTATTCGGCGCATAGACATTTATAATTGTTAGCTCTTCCTGATGGATAGACCCTGTAACTATTATATAATGTCCTTCTTCATCTCTTGTTACAGCCTTTAATTTAAAGTCTAGTTTGTCTGATATAAGTATGGCTACTCCAGCTTTCTTCTGGCTTCCAGTAGCATGATAAATAGTTCTCCATCCTCTCACTCTGAATCTAAAGGTGTCCTCAGGTCTAAAATGAGTCTCTTGTAGACAGCAAATAGATGGGTCTTGTTTTTTTATCCATTCTGATACCCTATGTCTTTTGGTTGGCGCATTTAATCCATTTACATTCAGTGTTATTATAGAAAGATACGGGTTTAGAGTCATTGTGATGTCTGTATGTTTTATGCTTGTAGTGGTGTCTCTGGTACTTTGTCTCACAGGGTCCCCCTTAGGATCTCTTGTAGGGCTGGTTTAGTGGTGACAAATTCCTTCAGTTTTTGTTTGTTTGGGAAGACCTTTATCTCTCCTTCTATTCTAAATGACAGACTTGCTGGATAAAGGATTCTTGGCTGCATATTTTTGCTGTCTAGCACCCTGAAAATCTCGTGCCAATTCTTTCTGGCCTGCCAAGTTTCAAAAGAGAGATCAGTCACGAGTCTTATAGGTCTCCCTTTATATGTGAGGGCACGTTTACCCCTTGCTGCTTTCAGAATTTTGTCTTTATCCTTGTATTTTGCCAGTTTCACTATGATATGTCGTGCAGAAGATCGATTCAAGTTACGTCTGAAGGGAGTTCTCTGTGCCTCTTGGATTTCAATGCCTTTTTCCTTCCCCAGTTCAGGGAAGTTCTCAGCTATTATTTCTTCAAGTACCCCTTCAGCACCTTTCCCTCTCTCTTCCTCCTCTGGGATACCAATTATGCGTATATTATTTCTTTTTAGTGTATCACTTAGTTCTCTAATTTTCCCCTCATACTCCTGGATTTTTTTATCTCTCTTTTTCTCAGCTTCCTCTTTTTCCATAACTTTATCTTCTAGTTCACCTATTCTCTCCTCTGCCTCTTCCATCCGAGCCGTGGTGGTTTGCATTTTGTTTTGCATTTCCTTTAAAGCGTTTTTCAGCTCCTCGTGACTGTTCCTTAGTCCCTTGATCTCTGTAGCAAGAGAATCTCTGCTGTCCTGTATGCTGTTTTCCAGCCCAGCGATTAATTTTATGACTATTATTCTAAATTCACTTTCCGTTATATTATTTAAATCCTTTTTGATCAGCTCATTAGCTGTTGTTATTTCCTGGAGATTGTTCTGAGGGGAATTCTTCCGCTTGGTCATTTTGGATAGTCCCTGGTGTGGTGAGGGCCTGCAGGGCACTTCCCCTGTGCTGTGGTGTATAACTGGAGTTGGTGGGCGGGGCCGCAGTCCGACCTGATGTCTGCCCCCAGCCCACCGCTGGGGCCACAGTCAGACTGGTGTGTGCCTTCTCTTCCCCTCTCCTAGGGGCGGGATTCACTGTGGGGTGGCGTGGCCCGTCTGGGCTACTTGCACACTGCCAGGCTTGTGATGCTGGGGATCTGGCGTATTAGCTGGGGTGGGAAGGCAAGGTGCACGGCGGCAGGGGGGGCAGGCTTAGCTCGCTTCTCCTTAGGTGATCCACTTCAGGAGGGGCCCTGTGGCAGCTGGAGGGAGTCAGATCCGCTGCCGGAGGTTTGGCTCCGCAGAAGCACAGAGTTGGGTGTTCGCGCTGAGCGAGCAATTTCCCTGGCCGGAACCGGTTCCCTTTGGGATTTTGGCTGGGGGATGGGCGGGGGAGATGGCGCTGGCGAGCGCCTTTGTTCCCCGCCAAACTGAGCTCTGTCGTCCGGGGGCTCTGCAGCTCACCCTCCCTTTGTCCTCCAGCCTTCCCGCTTTCCGAGCAGAGCTGTTAACTTATGACCTCCCAGATGCTAAGTCGCGCTTGCTGTCGGAACACAGTCCATCAGGCCCCTCCGCTTTTGCAAGCCGGACTCAGGGGCTCTGCTTGGCCGGCGAGCCGCCCCTCCGCCCCGGCTCCCTCCTGCCAGTCCGTGGAGCGCGCACCGCCTCACCGCCCTTCCTACCCTCTTCCGTGGGCCTCTCGTCTGCACTTGGGTCTGGTGACTCTGTTCTGCTAATCCTCTGGCGGTTTTCTGGGTTATTTAGGCAGGTGTAGGTGGAATCTAAGTGATCAGAAGGACGCACGGTGAGCCCAGCGTCCTCCTATGCCGCCATCTTCCCAGAATCCTCTTGGCACTGTGATTTTGATTTGTCTTGACCCTAACCCCTAACACCGCATGTCTTTGAAAACCCCTTTTCTCTCACACACATGAGTTAATGGTTACTGTTTTATTGTTTCTTTCTGCACATCCATCATGTATGTAAGCCTTCTGATCCTAATAAATACAGAGAAAGGATGCTTACTCAGGGCTCTTGTCTCCTCCCAGACGTTAGCCTCTCTCATATTCATTTCTGCATCCACTCTCTTGCTGGACAAGAAAGAACTCCAGACTCAAAGTCTGTGACAGTTGGGGAACTGGAACAAGCCAGTCATGTAAGGAATTTTTATGAAAATCAAAGATTAGAGACAGAAGTAACAAGGTCAGGCCTTAAGTCTTGTTATTAGGAAGTGAAAATTGCTTTAGCTCTTGCTTGGTTTTGTTTTAACCTCAGCAACATTCATGTGAAGCAGAAAGAGGAAGATGCCATTTCTCAGTCCCACCCCCCACTCCATCATCCTCATGATGAACATCATTCTTGTAGGCAGAGAGGTCAGCTGTTTGATAACATCCACATATCAGACTCAAGGACTTACATTTGACTCCTTCCCTGTGTCCTCACTGCCCAAGAAAGTCAACCAGGACATATGCTTCTGGGAACAGCTGTGTTGGAGAAGTTCGCTCATTTCTGCTTTAGTTCCAGTGAGCATACTTTTCTTTTTCCTGTAGACTAAAGGAAGAAGTTTGTTATAGTAAGGTCATAAAGCAAAGCACCTCTAAGGAAACTTTTCTTTTTAGTTTTTAAGCAAAGTATTTTTCTAAGTGAAGCTAGTATCTGCAGTTTCCCTTTTAGGAAACTGAGGTTTCTGATGATGCTGAAGGGTTGGCTTTCATGGTGGGTGGACAGCAATGCTGGACTATCTCCCCCAACACTTTGAACCTGTTTTTTTTTTTTAAGTTTGTGGTTGAATTCTCAGATGCAGAGAAAATCCATACTCTTTAAAGTAGGCTTCCTGTTTCTACATTTTCCTTTTTCATGAGAGGAACTACCTTGTCTGCTGAGAGGAGCCTCCATTTGGCCTCTCTGAGTCTCAATTTCCCCACTCATAATTTAAAGAATTAATGTCCCGCCTGCTTCACAAGGGCATTTTTTGAGAGGATTAAATTTAGTCAGATTCAAATATATGTGTAGAATACTTCATTTACCAAAATAAAGAAATGCATAAAATAAGACATCTGTTCTCAAAAAAAATTGTCAACATACAGAGTAGTTACAGTCATGTCAACAACCATGATGTAGGGCTGAGTTAGTAATCATAATGACAACAATGATAGCATGATACCTGCTTTCTCCCTAAAGTCTGTGCTGTGCTGGGCCTGTTACCTGCCTCACCTCATCAGCAACTCACAGCAATTCTGTGCAAGACCACAGGTCCCCCACCTTAGTGATGAGGAAATTGAGGCTCAGGGGTGTTCAAGACCATGCCACCCAGGACCCCAGCACATTCTGCTGACCCTGACACCTATGAGTGGAAGTTCATGGGAGTGGAGACAGGGAGCCCTTGAGCAGAGGGGCTTTGCCTTCTTAACCTCTTCATGCCTCAAACCAGCAATATGCCAGGCACAAACTAGATCTGTGACTTTTTTTAAAAAACATGAATCATACCATATATACAAGCAATATATGTAATGTAGACTCACAGCTAAAGAGCAATCACCCATGCAACCCCAGCCAGCCTGAGAAATAGATTGGTGCCCATTCCTTCTGCTGACCGTCCCCCACCCCACCATGAGAATTACCACTACCATGAATTGTGTGATTTTATGCTCCAACTTTTCATTTTATCACTTAGGTATCCTTCATTATGGTTGGTTTTCCCTTTGAACCAGATCTAAATGAAACACAAACTGTATCTTCTGTGACTTGCTTTTTTTGCTTACTGTCATGTTTTGAGATTTGTTAAACTGTTGTTCCTTTGTTTTCAGGGCCCTAGAGTCCCTCCAGGGCAGTGAGTCTGCAATAAACAGCTGTTGAGTAAATGAATGGATAAAAGTCTACCTGTGCTGTTCAAAGAGGAAGGAGAGAGAAGTTCTGAGGCCACAGACAGCCTGAAGGCAAGGCTTGGTGGGGATCAGCATTTGCCTGGACCTCTGGCCCATCTCTGATGTGTACCTGTGTGGGCTGGGGGCGAGATGAGGGGATGGTGGGAGACCTGGGTGGGACAGGGTGTGCCACACTTGGGGATCAGCATGACCAAGGGCAGAGATAGGGAAAAGCTCAGTGATAGGAGACTCCTGGGGGCCAAAGTTAGGATTTCAGTTCCCTGCACAGACACTGGTCCTCACCCTCACCTGGGAGAAGTCTCCTAGATGCACACTACAAGGGGAGAAAAGCTAGGCCCTGAATACATCCTGATTCTACAGTCTTTCCTACCTCAGAACAGGAGGGATGAGGTGCATACTTACTGCTCACTGATGAGCTCTGAGTCACCAGTTGCCAGTATTGGTAGGTGGGACCCCTGATGTGGCCATTCACAAGGCATAGAGAGACTCTTCCTGCATGCTCTCTGGGTCCCCAGCCTTTTGCCAATCCATGACTTTCCCCAGGACACCTGTCCACAGATACAAACTGACAAAAATTCAGTGTGGCCCTGGTCAGTGCTAGCAGGTGAGGTCCTTTGGAATACGGCCTCCTGAGCCACACGTCCCCAAACTCTGTGGCTCTCTCTGTTTTTCCTATGGGGTGGTTTCTGCTTTAGGCTCCATTCCAGCTTGGTGTTTCTGAGGTCAGAGTATGTCCTAGAAAGGGTAAGCCACAGACCGGCTTAAGGTCGGATGGGATGGACTTGCCCCTCAGGCTGAGGAGATAGGACTCCACTCTGCAGGAACAGTAGAAGGTTTTCAGGTAGAAATGTGATACCTATGTGCATAATTCTATTATTTTGTGTGTGCCTGTCAGGGAGAGAAAGAGAGGCAGTTTGGTTCTGGGCCCCAGGGAAATATCCACTTTTGAGTGACTTATTAAGTAAAAAATAATTAACCTCAAACTTGACTAAAGTTAAGGAACAAATTGGTGGCTCAGTGAGCTGGCTGCAGGGGTTTATCAACTGAAAAGTCAGAGGAGGTCAAAGTCACTTTCCTTTGTTCTCACTGTTCAAGCTCAACAAAACTTAGAGAGAACGGCTCTTGGGAGATGTGAGAGGAGGCAGGAAAGACGTGTGCTGCACATTTAGGAGAGGTGTTCAGGTGTTGGGCATCCTCATCACCTATTTTCACATGTACGTACAGAGTAGAGCTGTGGTCACAGGCAGAGTCCACACACAGTGGCAGGAAATTAATCTCACTGTATTATGGTCCCATCTCTCCCACCTTCCTCCATAATTATATTACATCCTCTCTCCCCAATGTGTGCACATCAGAAAGAGAAATGTAAAAAACCCATACCTCTGCACTCACCCTCACAATGTCCCTTGTTCTCTGAGTTTCTCAGCCAGGTAGGATCACATTCACATGCTCTACTTTTGCCAAAGGGCCACTCAGGTTGGTGAAGAGCTGCCTTGGAGAGCCTGAAATGGAAGTCCCTTCCTAGAGGTCTTAGAAGAAGTTCATGTTATTGTAATCAAAGGGCTTGGAAGTACCAAGATTCAAACTCTGACAAACCAGGGCTGAAAGTGGGACCCTAGGATAACCCCAGAGCATAGGGTGCTTCCAGCTCACCCCCCAGCATTCTGACTAGAAGATGTTGGCCCAGGGGACTAACTTTCATGACAGGGATGATGGAAAGGGCCATGGAGACAGCCCAGGTGATTGATGATCCAGTGACATTTCACACAATCTTCTATTACCGAGATCCGTGACCTTCATTCTTGAGCTCCCAGCTCTTACTCACTTTAAGATGGGCCTCTCATTTTGGGTTAGACAGGCTTAGCACATCATTCACCTGGAGAGGATGGGTATGCATAAAATCACAAATTCAGTTTAATTAAATTCAACAAACGTTTAAAGGAAGCCTTCCCTTCACATCATTCTAGACATTACAGCAGACTTCTATCATCAAGGTATTTAATTGACCTGCACTTCACGAACGCAAAGAAATAGAGAGCTCTGAAGGCAGGGCAGAGGGAGGGACACTCCTTAAATAAGTGTTTCCATCAATGAGCATTTATCTAGAGGCCGCAAATGCAATCAAGCCTGAAAAAAAAAAATCAACGCATTTAAAGCCAACTCAGGCGAAGAATACATGAGTGATTGTAAGGTTTTCTGCCACTGATGAAGGGTTGAAAGAGGTTCTTGAGGGGATGGACAGTGTATGTGAGGTGGTGGTTATTTTAATATTCTCAAGGAAGAATCAAAGAAGCAACTGGTGGTCTGACAGAAGACTGGCTAAAGGACACTCAGAGGACCTTCTGATACACTGTCTCCAGGTGAAGGCCAGTGACCAACAGGAAAGGCTGGCAAGTTGGAATCTTCATGTACTTGCTGCACTGTTACCAGCAGTGACACACATGATGACCCCTTTGATGAATTGGGTCCCTCTGTGTGATGAGATAAACCAAGTGACCAGGTAGTGTACACAGTACTGGAGTGTTGCTATGCAGGGCTGGGAACCCCAGTTCACAGTATCAATTAAAATAATGGAAACCTCTTACATTACATTCTTAATGTATAGGATGTTTACATTTTGCATTACAAAATTTCAAGAGTAATTTTAACTGCATGAGGTTTTCACTTTATGCTCTTTCAGAAACTATTTTAAGATGCATCTCCAGGGCATCACCTGAGATCTTGTAACACCCAAATAGAGCCATCTTCATCATCTATGTTATCAGTGATTATTAGCAGAGCTGGCATTTGTCACCACTCTGGTGTGACAACCGGAACTCACCCCTCATCCTTGCCATCCTATCTCTTCTCCAGAAGCCTCCCACATCCTTTGCTGATGATTACAGAAAGAGGGACAGGGACAGTGAGTTATGTCCATGACTTTGCACACCAGGAAGGACACCAGCCTGGGTCAGAGGCTGTGAATGAACCTGAGCTGACCTCAGGCACATCTGTGTGATGTCCTCATAACTGATGACACATGAGGTTCAAGAACAGGTTGGAGTATGCCAGTCACCAGGCTCTCAGCCTCTCACTATCCCAGGACTTCTGTGTATGTGGTGGCACCTGACCTGGCTTCAGGGCATCTCAGTGTCACCCCCTTGGATTGACCATCCCTGATATCCTTGACCACCTCTGCTTGGCCCCCTTCATGCCCATTCTGTCACCTGCCTTTGTTTCTTCATGACGTCCACATGTCCTTCAGTTACTTTATCAGCTGTTGGTTTGCTTGATCATTGTACCCTGCAAAGACTGGGTCTTTCTCTTATTGAGCACCATAACCTATGAGCTCAAAATAGCACTGAGGACTGAAATGAAAAGTGTTTTGGATGAATGCATGCACAGATAGTTATATACACCAATCATTTGGGAATGAGTTCTGGGGACTAATTTAAATGTTCTGCAGTTCACATAGGGTGGGATCTGTGTGGGCTATGAGAGTGGTCAGAGAAGGCTTTTGGAGAAGGTGGGACTTGGCTGGCCTTGAAAGATGGGCAGAATGGTTCATAGGCATTGGATGAGCCAGGAAGATGCTTCAGGTGTACCAAAGGCCAGTGTGGCTGGACCACCATCAGACACCTTCCAGCTGTGTCTGGGATGGGAAGAATTCTGAGTTGACTTTTGACTCCAGGGCAGTGGTATGCAGGGTGCTACCTGGGTTGGTGCAAAGCTTTGTATTTTTAAATATGGGCCAGAGTACAAAATCTCTACTGGAAGTTTGGGTCAGGAGAGGCCCAATTGGATCCTAAGGAAAAGCCCCAACATTTGTGTGTGGGGGTGGGCATTATCCAGAGGACCAACGTGGGGCTCCTTGCATTTAAGGTTGCTCAATGAAGGTGCAGAAAATGCTCTTGGGCTGCTGGGGAGGTGTGGGAAACAGAGGCCAGGGCAGTCCACTTGCTCATGGCTTCTCTGTTTTTGCACATTCCCCAAGGTCCATCTTCCAGGCTCTGTGGCTCAGCTGTGGGTGGAACATCTGGTCCGGTTTATTTTCCAAAAATCAAATTTGATTTTCTAACTTTTAAGCTGAAAAGCATATTTATTTTTCTCTTTGGCACACAACTTAGAGAGGATGAGGGTTTTCCCAGCTGTACCACGGTAATCTAGCTCTGCTTCCAGAACATTGAGCTGGGTTTTAGTCCAGGAGGGGATCTCCTTCATGTTGATAAGTAAGTGAAAATTGAGTCAGTTTAATTGCACAAGGAACCATAGAAAGAAAAACAGTATAAACTGCCATGGCTCTGCAAATCATGGTTCAGCAAACATTTACACTGAACATTGGCTGCACCCTTTCTTCAGTTCTGCTAATAGCGGCCTCTGAAAAGAAACACAGGCCTACTGTCTTGGGGATAGAGAGACAGAAGCTTGAATTTTGCTGTGGAGTCTGAGTAGATTTGCTAAGTCTGTCAAACTTGTTTCAATCAAAGTGAATGTGTGTGTGCTGAACACTGACTACAGCTGCTAGCAGCATAGTGTGGCAGGAGCCCAGGAGAAGGTAGGGCACACCATGGAATGAGTCCTGGAGCAGTTATCACCAGCTCATCGCCTGAGTCTCATTCGTGGCAAGAGGGGAGCCTGGGCTGTGGGGGGGGGGGGCAAGGCAAGGCATGTGAAGTCACTTCACAAATGGCAGTGTGGATTGGGAGTATGATGGTGGGAAGAGAGAGGCACCTGTGGTTAGTCTGTGATGGCTCACGAATTCTGGGCATACCATTTCACTTCTTTAGGCTTCAGCTTCCTAAAATTTGTGTTGTTTCCCATAACTCAGCAGTAGGGATTGCTGCAGGCTGGGTTCTCCTGGAAGTGATTCTAAGGTGGGGGGTAAAGATGTTTATTGGGGGAGTGAACATTTGTGTGTGAATAATGGAGGAAGTTGGACTGGGCATCCATCAGGCACATGTGGCCATGTCAAGTGCTGGTAGGGGACATGGGTGTTGGGTGGAAATGGCCAGGCTCTCTGCCACCACCTGGCTCAGCTGTTGGCCAGGGCTGTCCTGGGAATCACATGGCCATAGCTCCACTGCCACAGGCTGCCAGCCAGCCACGCTCCTCACAGCAGGCAGCCAGGGTCTTGGTATAACATCTGTGTCACACACAGGGCCATGTAAGAGCAGCTGAAGGGGGCTTGGCTCCTACTCTCAGAAGGTTCAGGTAGGACTTCATCACTCTGAAACTTTGGCTTGCAAAATATTTTGGGCATTCCTCAGGGACACCATCTTGTGCCAGCACCTGCAGCTGGGGATCATTTCCAATTCTCCTCTCTGCCCCACCTGGGGGATGCCCTGTGTCTAGGCTTCCCACCTGACCTGAGGAGTGCCAGGGAAATCACTGAGGGGAGAAGAGCTCCAGGCTGGGATCTCTGAGTTTTACTGGGAGCCCCTGTCAGGGCTCAGCTGTGGCTGGACTGAAGGCAGGCTGAGAGATGTGTGGCTTCCAGCCTCAGAAGATTTAAACCTGTGTCCTGAGTACAGTCTGGCTCCTCCCCTCAGATGCTAGTGTGCCCTCTGTCTTCAGGATTCTGGGGGCCTGGCTCAGCCACACAGGGTCTTCAAGATCTCACACAGTTCCTGCCATGGAGGAAGTGGGGTCTAGGATACTGAATGTCCATCAAACAGATTTGGTTGGGACCCACAAGCACAGATGCACAGATAGGCAAACAGCTGGGGCTGAGGGCAGCGATGGAGGGGAGGGGCAGTGAGTTCCAAATGACTGTGGGTAGTGTATGTGATCGAGGGGCAGCAGTCTCAGGGATGGGAGACCTGCCAGCTTCGGTGGTATATGGGCTGCACTGTGTACCTGCCCCCGCCATGTCCATGTATTGTAACCCTAATCCCCAGTACCTCAGAATGTGACTATATGTGGAGATAAGGCCCTTAAAGAGGTAAATAAGTTAAAATGAGATCTTTAGGGTGGGCCCTAACCCAATATGACTGGTGTGCATATAAAAAGGGGAGATTAGGACACAGACGCATACAGAGGAGGACCATGTGGAGACACAGAGAGAAGACAGACATCTGCAAAACAAGGAGAGAGGCCACAGCTCCTTGCTGTTGGACTTTGCCCTGCAGATCTATGAGGAGTAAGTGTCTGTGATGCTTTGTCATTGTGGCCCTAGGAACACTAATTTAGGTGGTGACTCTTCCAGAAAATACATTTACTATCCCAGACACAGGATTTCAGCCTGGTGTGTATGTTCTCTGTGATGCCTTGTTCCTGCAGGATGTCCGGGTCTTCTGTGCATCCTTAGCTCTGCTCCTGGCCTGGGCAGGGCCCCCAGGAGCCTTCTGGGGTTTGTTCTATAACTGACACACAAGTAGAGATGCTGCTGGGGAAGAGACAGGTTCTTTCATCTGAACTCTGGCTTGTTGTGAACCTGCTGTCTAACAGGTAAGGTCCTGGTTCTCAGACCCTCAGTTTCCCCATCTGTGAAGTAGGAATGAGGAAACTGTGACCACCTTGAAGGGCTGGGATGAGATTTCAGAGGAAGGGGCACAAGGTGGCATCTACTATCCATTGAACATGTGCTGGCCTTGAGGACACGTCCTTCCTTCTTCCCTAGGGCCACCACCATCATTCCAGGGATGTAGGGACATGCTTTTGATTTTCCCAGGCTCAGAATAAAATATGACCCATTCTATGCAAGGAAGGGGAGGGGACCAGGGCAGTGGAGAGAGCAAGTTGGTCCTTGGGCTTCACATCTGACAGTTGATACTATTGGAAAACCAGAAAGGCCACACTGTGTTTGTCCTGAGCACCAGTGGCAAATAAACCCAATTAAACCATAAGGCATGTGTTGAGGTGGTTAAGACCATGAACCTTAGATTCAAGTAGAACTGAAGCATAATTCAGATTCTTGTTAGCTGTGTGACCTGGGACAAATTCTTCCCCTCTCTAAGCTTTGGTTTTCCTGCCAGATATGGGAATAACAGTGGTATGTAGCACATAGCCCCTGGCATGGGCAGAAATTACATCCCTAGAGCTTGGTGACTGGAAGATGGCCCACCCTTCATAATGCTCTGATATCCTCAGTGTCACCATTACCTAATCCTTAGTCTTGGATTGATGTACTTCTCTTGACCAAAAGGGGAGGACCCGAACCAATTCTTCAGCCACCAGAGTATTATTTTGAAGCTGGCTTTTCTGGTCTGTAGGAAATGAGGCTTAAGCATTCAGCCAAGCCCAGCTCCAAGAGATGTGTTGAAGAGTCTGTCTGAAGAGAAGATGAAAATACTGTGGCCACTCACTGACCACATTTGGGAGGTGAGACCATCACCCAGTTTCAGTTAGACTTAGAGAATGTTGTCCATCTTGTCCTCAAGGCTGGGCAAGAGCAGGTGACAAATCTACCACCTGCACAAGTGTTTGTGACCATGTACCCTGGGCCAAGTTCTGCATTTGTGAACAATGTCAGTGCAAGTGTAAGAACTGAGTGAACTACCAGACAGAAGTCAGGATGGAAGTCGGGCCTTCATTGAGGTTGCTGCTCTGGGCCTGAGTAACACCCCCACTGCCACATGCTTTTGGACCCAGATGTTTTCCTGCTCAGACATCCACCCGCCAGATCCTGTAACCCATCTCCTTGGGCACTGGTACCTATAGTCTTGGTTTCTACTCTTGCATTTTCTCCTGTGAGCCTGTGCACTTGCCCAGGTGTGATCGTTTTCTGTCTTTGTCACCCAAGGGCCCATCACAAACTTTGTACCCAGTAGGTGCTCAGCAAATGCTTGTGGAACTGCCCTGAGGTGAAACAGGTGTCGCAAGGCATTGAGCCTCTGGTTCTATTCCAAAGCCATGTTGAGGGACTCTGAATGGATGAATCCTGCGGATAACCAGATTAAAGCCTACAGCTCCCCATGGCCCCTGTTGAACCTCCATTTTCAAACTTGCTTTTCCCTTCTTTGCTGAGAAGAAACAGCACCCTTTCCATGACCAGCTCTAACTGTGTGGATCTAACTTCCCAGCAGTGAGCTGAAGAGAGGTGGCAGGTGGCTCCCTGACAGCATCTGGACCCGTGTGTCATGGAAATGACAGTGCACATGGCCTGGTGTGACTGCATCCTGATGGGGAGACCCGAGTCTCCTTTACCACAAACTGTCCATGATGACTTAAGTCCCCTCCACATGGAGCCCTGACTCCATCACTCATGAAGGGGCCCACAGCCTCTTGTGAACCAGAGGATTTCAGCAGCACTCAGAGATTGAGTGTACAGGAAAGCTTCCTTTACAAAGCCCTAAGTCCTGTGAGGTGGGAAGGGCATTATTACTGTCCTGTGACTATTTTACTAAGACTGAACAGGGCGATAGAGGCCGGTGGGGGTGTGGCTGGGCAGCTGCAGTGGGGCTGACTCTGGAGTCTCCTTCCAGAAAATAGGGGGTGCCTTCCTGTTCCTTTCCCCTGCCTTTTCCTTTCTCTCCTAGTGTGACTATGATAAGGGATTGCCAGTGACATGTGACTGTTCTGTGAGTGGTTCCAAGCTCACCTGGATGGTTGGTGCTCCACCTGGGTGGTGTCTAACTCAGACTTGATTTTCTAATGTTTATGCTGCAGGTGGTCAGGATGAATAGTGGAGTGTAGGGTTCTTGGCCCTACTTATGTTTGGGACTGGTGGATTCTCTGTTGTGCAGGACTGTCCTGTGCTTTGTAAGATGTTGGCAGCATCCCTGGCCTCTACCCAATAGATGGGCAGTTGTGACAGACAAAAATGTCTTCAGACATTGATAATTGCCCACAGAGGGTGGGGAGAGGGGAACTGTCCCTGTTGTGTTCATTCATTTATTAGACTATCTCTGTGCTCATGGTGAGTGGTCCAGGGCTCTGGCTTCACTCTTCCCAGCCGATATGCCTCTGGCCTCACCCACTGCTGTCCCTACTTCCCTAAATGGTCTTCCTGAGTTCGGTTTCCTCATCATATAAGGCCTGGCACAGCACTGCTGTGAATATGAAGCTGGATCCATCTGCAACACTCACTTCAAATTTGAGGTTCATGTTATTTTGTAAAGACCTATTCTTTGAGAATCCACAAGGTGCCAGATGGAGAGTTGGTTTGGGTTGCTTGAACAACTGGATCAATTTAGGAATGATAATGAGGGGGCATCATCTGGGGTCCTCCACACTTAACTCCATCAGGGACAAAAATGAAGGGTGAGGTATACTGGAGTGGTCTGATTTATGTTTCTAATCATGCACAGTCACTGGAAAGTGATCATCTCTTGCTTCTAATTACCCAAGGAACTCTTGAGAGAATAAATGAAAGACCCGCCTCAAGGTGCCCAATGGGGAGATTGTACAGTTCTTCATCAGTCCTCCCTAATCCAGCCTCTCAGCACTAGTTGACTTTAGCAGGCTCTTCCTACTTACCAGGGATACATCATGTACCACGCCAAGTAGAAAATGTATATTTAAAAAATGTGCTGGGACCATATCCAGGGAATGAAGACATGAGCTGATTTAGAAGAATGCTATTTCCCATCTTGTCCTATCTACAAATCTTGATTATCTTAATAAAGTTGTTTGAATCTAAATACAGATTCTCTAGTGTAGAGTGACAACAGATGCAAATCACTGTTTTTCAGCTGAGTCATGAGCTGGATCAGGTGACATAGCCAAAGGCCCAAGAGAATGGAGAGCTGTATGTGGTGCAGCCCTGTGATGTCCTGAGTCTTCTCTCTCTTGTAGATGTAGAGAAATTTTATCTATATCTATCTATCATCTATCTGTCTATCATCTCTCTATCTATTATCTATCTGTCTATCTATCTATCTATATCAATCTATCATCATCATCTATCTATCCATCATCTATCTACCTACCTGCCAACCTACCTATATTTCAGATTGGCCCCAAATGACCTGATTTCATGAAACACCAGCCCCTGTCCCCAGGAGGCCATAAGGATGCAGTGGATGACCCCTTGGCACTTGACCAGCCCCTAGAAGAGTGTCTTGCATTCAATTAATTCTTGGTAGTCAGTCAGGCACATGGTTGAAGGCTGAATTAAGACAAGTGAACCTATCTCACTGGCCTGGGTAAACCGAGCTCATTGTGTGCTAGAAGAAAGGACATCTGGGCAACAGAGAGAACTGATGGCAGTACTCAGCTAAAAGAACAGTCATCTTGATGCCTGTATCCTGGATCTACATAGCAGGGCCTGGTGAAGCAGCAGTAAGGAACATGGCCCAAAGGCCAGAGCAATCGCAACCCTGTTACTGAATTCAGTGGAGGCAGAAAAGCTGAGACCATGTGTCAGACCATGCCTTGCTCCTCTCAGCACTGTCTAGGTTTGGAAAGCCTGATGCTTCTCCCTGGAGGCACCCACATTCTTCTCTATCACCCCAGAGATGCCACCTCAGTCAGCCCACTGTCTTTTCTTCCTGGTGGGTTTGATTAAATCTTTTGAGCCCCTGAGGGTCTTTCCCTGCCCTGTGAATTACTTAAGACGTGTTCTCTACTACCGAGACCCGTGTGACATTTCACTCCCAGTGGTCACCATGTCCTGCTGTGTGGGCCCACTGAACTTACTCTTCTCATCTCCCTGGAGTCTGTTTAGAGGCTGCAGTGGGCCATGCCACACCTGTCATCCTTGCAGCACAGGGCAGCCGCTGGTCCACAGAAGCCTGCTGTGCCCTAAACATGGGGCTGCCAGCTCCTGCCCCTTCCTTCCTTGCCCATGTATGTGGAGCTCTGACCTCATTCTTTTTTTTTTTTTTCAACGTTTATTTATTTTTGGGACAGAGAGAGACAGAGCATGAACGGGGGAGAGGCAGAGAGAGAGGGAGACACAGAATCGGAAACAGGCTCCAGGCTCTGAGCCATCAGCCCAGAGCCCGAAGCGGGGCTCGAACTCACGGACCGCGAGATCGTGACCTGGCTGAAGTCGGACGCTTAACCGACTGCGCCACCCAGGCGCCCCCTCTGACCTCATTCTTAGGGGATCAGCAAGACAACAAATTCATTACTCGTTTTATATGTTTATCTGGAAGGGAGCCAGCAGTGTGCTGGCCCCAAGCATCTGCGGGCTTGGCGTCCACCACTGCTTTGCTAGGTTTAGTAGAATCTTTGGATTAGAACCTCTTGGGAGTGAGGTAATCACTTCTTGGGAAGCTCAGCTCATCCTGAAGAAGGGCTTTCAAGGGGTCATGGGGGACATCACAGCCACAGCCTCCTACCACTGGGTCTGTCTGAAGCTCCCAACTTCAAAAGTAGAACAGGTGGGAATGTGTCCTGCAGATAAGAGCTGGGACAGCTGCATTTTACAAGTGGGAAACCTCAGCTCAGGGTGTGAATTTTACACTTAATGGTTTATTGGGAAAATGGGTCAACAGATGTCAACAGATGTCAACCATGAAAACAAATACAAGTGAACTTTCAGGTGCATAAAATTGTCCTCATAAGAGTTGGTGGTCAAGCCTGTCCACAAGGGGCCTCTAAGAGACCCAATAAAACCTCAAAGACAAGGCTTTGAAACTCAGGCCAGGGCCTCTGAAAAGCAGCTTTGGCCATGGCATCAGCTGACATAACCATTTGACATTCATATACTGGAGCAACAGAAATTCTTGGCAAATGGACAGACTCTCCCATTGATGCATTTTAAACCGAGAGGCTTCTCTGGATGGGATTTCCTCTAGCATCTTGGGAGGTACAGAGTGACTGGCTAGGCCTGAAGAATGTCCTGTCTCAGCTTTTGGAGAGGTTGGTCCTGTTTCCAGTGGAGTCCTGTTCCTAGTTAGCTCTGTGGCTTGACTGTGGCATCTTGGGCAGCTGCTGAGGGCACAGTGATGGACAGGTGCAACCTCTCTCACCATGGTCTCCCCAGGAGCCACTGTAGCTAGACTACCTGGTGATGTGGAGAAACCAGGTGAGGACAAGATGGCTGGTCAACTTGGGGACATCTGGTGAAGTGGCAATCCTTGGTGAATAGGGGACATGGGCAGGGATGAGAGGCAGAGAAGAGCTTGAGGGAGATGGAGATAGGTAGGCAGGGACATCTCTAAGGATGCAGGATGGAGATGTGTAGAGGATTAGGCCCTGCCCTAACCATCAGTGCCACAGAAGTCGCCTCAGGCCCCCAACCTTCCCCCAACTTGTTCCCATCACCTGCTGGTAAAGACACGTTGTGAAACACAAACCAGAATACCTTTTAAATTCCTAAGAGTCTTGCCCCCCAAAATGTGATCTAGGCATCGATGCAATTTTTCTTGCTTTGTAGACCCACAGCCAAGGCAGCATGGTTTATAAGAGGAAGCTGAACAGGCTTAGTATATGATGGTGGGGGTTTCATCTTAATTTGCTGTTTCCCTGGTGCATGATTTTAGGAAAATTACTTACACACTCCAGGTCTCTGTCAACAAAATGCTTGTAATAAAGAGTTTTTACAGGAATGAAATGAGTTGCTGTGGACTGGGGAACTTTGCAGTCAGGGGAGAGGTAGCAGGTTTTACCTGTTGTCTGGGGGTTGTGGCACCAGACTGTGGTTCCCATCCTCACTCTACAGCTGCCACTTAATGTGGTGCTGGGGGAGTTACCTTCTCGGAACCTCAGTTCTGTCAGCTGCCCGCCGGGGTTCTTGGGACTACATGAGATGTTGTGGGTCCAGTGCCCAGGGCAGGGCCTACAGAGCATAGTGCCTCATCTGTGGCTGCACCAACTAGAAAAATTAAGGTCTAGAAAGGCATATGGGCCACAGACATGCCTAGAAGACTATTGTGTTGTGCAGCAGTCACTAACACAGCTACTGAAGATCACATTCAACCACTTCCTCTGATAGCAAGGCCAAGCCAGTCATAGGATGGGGCCACACTGGGTCTACTTGTCATATGAGCTTCAAGGCCACACATGCCTTATTAGTTGTCCTCTGAATGGTTTGGCCCTGACCCTAACACCCATAGGGCCATCTGCACCATATGCTCTTGTGCTGGTCCTTGGGAAAGTCTTGGCAGAGCTTGAGAAACCACAGAGAGGCCTGAATCCCTTTAACCTGAAGCTTTTCCATGTGGAAAGACAGGGGCTGAGAGAAGATGGGAAGGTGGTCTAGCAGGAGACAGAGCACCTGGGCACTAAGGGGCTGGCATATTGGTGGCAGTGGAGACAGTGGGGAGGACATAGGGAGTAGATTCTACTTCTTAACTAAATCCAAAGATATGGAACTTTGAGCACCTCTTGAACTTAAAATGGGCTAATTTAGGACAAGTAAAAAGATCATTTCACACAATGGCTCATGATGAATAAACCCTGAGGTACTGGGCAGAAAAAATGGAAGGGCATGAACAAGTTGTAGGATGGGCTATCCAGGACACTGAGAGTGACCACAGCCACCCCATGTCCAGCACACCAACCCGGGCCAGGCATTGGACTCTGTGCCCGTGCATTCCCCAGAAGTCCTCAGAAGTGGGCCTTAACTGTCATCTCTTAGAGATGAGGTTCAGAGACATGCACCCATATGCATCACACAGCTGGTTTGATCCCAATCCATGCACTCTATCACCAGGTTATTCTGACTCTTACAGGGATGTTTGGGCTTCTTTCATATATTCTTCTTCAGGTTAGGGTCTTAGAATATGTTTTTGGAGCATCCGCTAAGGACAAATTCTAGATGGATCTTGGATTTGATCCAGGAAGGCAGTGCTACAAATTTTCAGAATATTAAGCATTTAAGTTCAAGGGGGAGAGGGGCAGGTGAAGGAGATCAAACCCAAGTCCTTATTCCAGGACAGTGGTTCCTAACTTGTGCTGGACACTGGCATTACCAGGCTGTGGCCCTGCTCAATGACATCAGAATTTCTGGGGCTGGGACCCAGGCAGCAGGTATTTTGTAAGTGCTGTGGAAGGAACTATTGTCCTAGAGAGATGGCCCCTGTGTCCCCTAATATTATTATTAGGATGATAATATTAATGGTATTCAAAGTAAAAGTGTAAGCAGCCAGGGCTATTGTGACCCTTATCTTAGGAGACACTCCCACTTTTCCACCAGCTAAGTCTTTGGTCACTCTGTGGTTATTTAAAACAAGTGAAAAGTAGAAATGAAACCCAAGAATTGATATTCATCAGAAAAAAAAAGTCATAAGCAAAAAAGCTAAAAGATAATTTTTGTTAAATAATGAACACTCGTAAAACAGCAGTGAAATGGTATTAAAATGTCTGATTACTTATTTCTCAGCATTCATCGGATAACTTAAGCAGCATGAAGCAGTAGTTGCACTTAAAAAAATGACAAGAAAATAGCTATTCATTTAGTCGACAGGGAAGGTTCATTTCCTTTTAAAGATCACTGGTGTCACTGCTCATCACCAGGGTGAGTGTCAACACAGGCATCTTTATGCTGAGATGGTATCCACAGCTCCTTTGCCTACAGTTCCTGGAGCAAACTTCAGGGTCTTTCTGGGAGGGGTCTCGGGAGGGACTGTGGCCTGCCCCCCACCCTAGATCAACGAGGCCCCAAGACTGCATATTGCTGCGTGGTGGCTGCTGAATTTGGACATATCCAAAGGAGGCCCAATGTTCCTAGGCTGGGGGCAGCATGGAGGGAGTGTCCACTGGGCCTGGAGACAGACCCCATGTGATTCTGGACTTGCATTTTTAGGGCTGGACCCATCTGAAGACCAGTGGCAGCTGGGAGGACTGCCAGCAGTTCTGTCTCTCTTCCTGCCAGCCCCATTTTCTTCCTGCAGGGAAGGATCGTGGACAGGGAAAATGACGGAGGAGTGAAGCAGGGCCACAGACAGAAGTGACGAGTCCTCTGCCCTCTGCCTATTGCACCATATTCCATAAAAAATAAACACATTTGAATTGTTTGTGTATTGCTAATGCTATGGCATTCCAGGCACTGGCAGGCTGCAGAGAGAGCTGCACTGTCATGAATCCACCAGAATCCATCCAGAGACGGCCTTGAGGGTCAGGATCTTTGGAGCTTCCCTTTGGAAGGGTCAGCAGTGCCCATGTGCCTCGTGCTCTACACAGTGCTGTGAAAATGAAATTAAAGGGTAAAAACAAAAGAAACCCATGGGTAGAAAATCCCAGGGCTTTATGGAGTCGTTTGGCAATAATTTATAGTGTACAGCATCACACAGGTGTGTCTGTGTGTCCTCCCCTTGCCAGCCCTGCCTTCTGTGCATCTGCACACAACTGGCCCCAGGTTCTTCTCCTATGTGCCTGGAGGAAGCTCATAGGTGGTTGTTCTTGGAGAGGTAGGCGATGAGGGCCACAGCCACGCCCACGTAGATACCAGTTCCAATCGTGATGGATAGCACAGCCAGGAACAGGGCCCGCCGGGAGCTAGTGCTGGCCTGGTGGAAGTCGCCCTTGGCCACGGCTTTGTTCGTCTGTTGGAGAGAAAAGAGAGAGGAAAAAAGGAAGTCAAGATGAGCAAGTCAGAGCAAATGAAGTGACTGTAGTGTTCACCTCTGGTGCCTTTCCAACTTTGAACTTAGCTGACAACAGACAGGGAGGACTTGCCAAGGGGTAACTGGGTGTACTCCCAGGTGTGATGCAGCTGTTCTATAACTGGCAAAGAAGAAATAGGGATGTATTGCTCCCCCAGACTGCAAGGCAGTTAAAGCTTAAAAAAAGAAAAGTGTCCCCAGGAATACCCATGGCTGGCAGTACTCCACCACCAATGTGGGGTCCAGCGTCTTGGGAACCAGGATGTGAGGGATAGAGTAGATATTACAGCCTCAGCACCCTTTTTTCTACCCATAGATGATAGTTTATTTTATTTGGAAAACATTGAATTTCCTTTTTTTAAATTTTTATTTATTTATTTTTTTGAGAGAGTGAGCAAGCCAGGGAGGTACAGAGAAAGGGAGAGAGAAATCCCAAGCAGGCTTCACTGTTTCAGCATAGACCCCGACGTGGGGCTTGAACTCATGAATTTTGAGATCATGACGTGAGCCAAAACCAGGAGTCAGATGCTTAATTGACTGAGTCCCCAGGCACCCCGAATAACACTAGAATATGTTCACACTTACCTGATTTAACTTTAAAACATAGTAGGGGTGCGAGGAAGGAAATTATAGTTCTCATTTCCCAGAGAGGATACTATGGCATAAGACTGTTAAAGCAATTTCAGGATACTTAACACTTTAGTCTTCAGCTGGTGGCCATGGAACCCAGCATTCCTGACCATTGACCTTCTTCACCATAGCTGCAGTTGGTAAAATTCAACCATCAATAAAATTATGATGTAAGACCAACACCCACATTTCTGGTCACTCAGTTGCCTAATGAGGTGTTGCTTTGATAAACTTCATGTTTCTTGGGATCACAAGATGGATAGGAATGTGGAGGCTTGGGATGTTGTATCTCGTTGGGTATTTTGCAGCAGACCCTATATACTCATCCCCAACCCCTTCCTTTGCTGTCCCTCTCCACAAGTGAGACTAGAAATGTTACACAAGAGCATGGGGACTGTCATGAGTTTCAGCTGTAACCATCCTAAAAGGACCACTTGAGGAAAATGATGAATTTGGCTGATGGGGGTAGAAGCTACCAGGACCCCCTAACCCCTGGAAGGGTCAAGTGATGCTGACGAGGGTTAACCCCAAGATGGCTGGGGATTCTTTGTGGTCGGGGAAAGGCAGAGCCCACTGTTCAGGTCAATGTCCTAACTCACTCTCTGGCCCATCTCCAGAAAACCAGATCTTCCCTGGGTCCTATCTCCATGTGTCATCAGTGGTATTTCTGCATTGTGTAGGCCGGTATGGGTGTGGTATGTTGTTTACTCAAACTAAGGTATGCCAAAACCTTTGCAACAGACCACAAAGGGTTAGACTCAGAAGTAACTCATGAGATGAAGTTCCACCCTGCACAGTCCTGACCCTGACTGATGAAATGTGGAGCTCTGTGTCTGGTTGAGAAGGGACTCTGGTCTGCTTGGGATCTCTCTTTTTCCTACCTGTTGGATCCTGGAGGTCAGTTTTTGCCTTCCTCTCCTGATTTTCTTTCTTGGAAGGGAGCTTGGGAGCTCACTGCTGACAATTCTTGATGAAGCAGAGCTAAGGGAATGCTGAATGAGAAGCCTCCTAGGACAATGCTAATTAATTAATTAAGCCTCAATTAGCTGTGTTTCATTTTCTCTAGCAGCACTCCCAAACACCCCAGTGTCTCATAACATGATTCCCTAGAAATGCCCATCCTTAGCCAGGCGGCCACATTCCATCAGAATGGGGCTTTGCTACTATCTCTCATTACCACTACCCTTAAGGCAATCTGCCCTGGGACTTGCTACAGGAGAGGACAGACAGGAAGGCAGGGCACACTGGGCACTCCCTCCCCCTGAAAACAGGCCCTGCCAGGAGTGCCTGTGTCCCAACTGACCCATCTCATCAAGGCTCACGTGTTTCAGTAACTATGTTTAGTAGTTGCCTTCCTGGCTCAGTTTTAAGCTCCAGAGACAGGTCCACGCCTGCCTTGTCCACACTGTCTGCCTGAAGCCTGGGTGGATGGTAGGAACTCACTGAACATTCCATGAATGACCGAGTGGGCTGTACAAGATCAGCTCCCTTCAAATGCTTCCAGGTGGTACTGGCACCATGTGCACCCTCCTGGGTTCTCTGGTGGTCTGTGTGAGGAAAGTAGTGGCACTGGGCAGCCTTGACCTAAGCTCTGGCCCAACTCTGCAGACATCCCCTCTGGCAGGTTCTGAGCCCATGGTGCGAGTGCTCTAGTCCCCAGGAGCCCAGAAGTGTCGGCTGGGGAATCAAGCTCCATGGTTTACTCTCACAGTGCAAGCTGGGAACACCCTCTACGTTTTGTTTGGTTATAGGGCAACTGTTCCAACAGGAAGTGTGTTGTGTTGGAGATGCTATCTGCTGAGATGTATCAGAAACAGCAAACAGATAGAGCCTCATTGGCAAGCAGGCTGCTTTTCAGCAATGCCACTCAGCATCTGCATTTTGCAGAAGCTCCTGTGAGGTAGCGATGCTGTTTACACTCCACAGACTGGGCATCCTGGTCTAACAAAGGTGGTCCCTGACACACATCCTTTGTTTCAGAAAATGGATCCTGTGGCTACAAATCAGCTTGTATCTCCTTTGAGGTGCAACCTTGAAGAAATATTTCCATACTGAAAACTTCTGGGCTAAGTCTCCAGGCTTTTCTTGCTATGCAGGAGTGCAGGGGTCTGGTCCTGGATCCAGGGGTCTGTGAAGCCCTGATGCTGAAAGCAGGACTGTGTGCATGTGCATTTTTATGAGCTGAGGGTCAGCCAGGCCTACTGGATTCCCCCAGCAGCCACGTTTCCAGCTGCTCTGACTGCTACATTGGGGTGGGTGGGGAAGGAAAGGAGATACCAAGGAACAGAGCCAACCTGGCATCTCCTGGTAGGGACAGGAGGACATTGCAGATGCTTGCTTCTTGGCTGGAATAAGCAGATGTTGTTTGTTTGCCCTAACTGGGGATCTAGACTTGTCTACACCCCAGTGTGCACATGCAGCCCATGGTTTGTAAGTGAGTGTGCTGCAGGCATGCTGAGAGGCCTTACTTGGAACGGCATGTGGGTCTCATCAGCACAGACTGCACCATGTCAGATGGCTCTGCAGCAGGACTTCTCAAACTTGGGGTACATTCCAATTGCCAGGAAGCTTTGAAAACTCCTGATGCCCAGGCCACACCCTGGGCCAGGGAAGTCAGAGGCTCTGGGTTGGGACCTGGCTTCTGTGCCTTTCATGCTTCCAGGTGATTCCAGTGTGCAGGCAAGGTCGAGACCAGGGTGGCCAACTGTCCCAGTTTGCTCAGTACTGAGGGGATTCCCAGGACTTGGGACACTCAGTGCTGCAATAGGGACAGTTCAGGCAAACTGGGATGAGACTCACTGCTTTGCAAGAAGGCAGCCCTGGTCTGGCGTGTAGAGCATCCTGATGACCCACATTTTCCCAACAGAATCACCTTTCCATGTTGGCAATAGAAGGAATGAAACTGGGAGAGTTGGAGCTCAGGGGGTGAACTCAGTCTCCTGGGTGTCCCCACCTGAGGTCGTGGCAGCTGTGTGCCCTGATGGCCTGTCCATTCACCATGCAAGGCACTTCTTTGATTCCTGCATGTGGGCATTTGCAGAAAGGGAAGCCACTCACACCCTCAGCTCTCACACTTTTGTTTTTAGCTTGTGGGGTATTTCTAAACCTCATTCCCTCTGGTTTATGGCCCTAAGGAATATTGGCTGGCATTTTACCTCCTAATAGCCTCCTTTCTAATGGCAACATGGGATTGACCTCTGTTTTTGTGGGGCCAACATACCCTGCAGGTGGGAGCCCCATCCTTGATCCTAGTCTGTCCTCCTGGAAAATGCCTTCTGCTGTGGAAGGTGATGTGTGCCAAAGGAAATGGACAGCTTAAACTCCCTCTCGCACTTTGTTCTTAGGCATTCAAATAACTTACTTGAGTCGTCTTGTGCTTGTCGGGGGCCCCTTCCTCCTGACTTGCCTACACCTTTCCCACTTTCTCTAGCTGCCGGCTACAGACCTTTCCACAGGTGGACCCACTCACATTGTCTCCAGCAGTGCCTGCTATAGTCCCCGCGCCCTGCAGCACAGCATGCATGGCCTTCTTGACCCTGAACCCCAATACTGCCCAGCCTCATCTTCTCCCACAGTGGGGTGACCTGCCACCAAGGCCCTCCCACTGTGGGGTCAAGGATACTGCCAGCCCCTGGGAGTGTGCGTGTGACTTTACTTAAAATCATGTACTCCACCTACTTTAAAAGGGGAAGAGGGAGTCTGAGAGTTGGTGTTCCCATCCGTGCAGTGGACCAATGGGCATGACGCTTGGTCAGTGGAAGCTCTGACACTGGCTCCTGCCCTTCACTCTCCAGACCCACGCTCTTCCCACATTTACCTGCCTGTGGCTGGGAGGCTGCCCTGGTTCCTTCTCCCTAAGGGCCTCTCAGGGAGATTAGAAGAGGGAGACAGGGCTCACCACCTGTGAGGGCTGCAGAACCGATGACTCCTGCAGGTTCAAACCCTCCATCCTATTCTCTCCAGGCCTCCTCATTGTGGCTTCTCTGACATGCCCACTCCAGTCACATCCTTGTCCCTTGTGGTCCCCACGCCAGCCATCTTTGTAAATCAGCCCTCTGCAAATGATCTAATTGGGGTGAGTCATCTATTTCTTGACTGACCAGCTACAGCTAAGACAGCAATAAAATGTTTGCATCAGCTGTGACGTGGCTGTGGGCCTGGGGCAGGCTCCCTGAGGACCTGACCTGCAGGCTTTTTGTTGCCTGTGAGAGGCCAGCAGGCTTCCAGGCACCCATCCCGGGCAGCCTTCTCTCTCCTGATGGCTATGTTTATCATCCATTGCTGAGGAACACATCATCCCCAGCTTTGGCTTCAAACAAGAATAAGCCCTTCCATGTCTACCACTTTCTGAGGGTCAGGAGTTTGAGAACTGCTCAGTGAGGTGGCTCTGTCCTGACCTAAGTGGGGCTTGGGCTGCATCTCCTCGTTCCTCAACATCCTTACTGAGTTATGGGCTGAGGCAGGCCACAGGGCTGGGGAAAGGCAGGTCTCACTGGCTCAGTGTCCCCTTACTTTAAGTTTCTGGCTCCTTCCTCGAGCCTTGTTCACCTCCAGTCTGCCCGGACTCTCCTCCTAGACAGATGGCCTGTCTTTGGGCATCTCAGGATCTGCTCCTGGGGACCCTTTCATGAAAGTAGCTATGGCTCAGATTGGCTCCTGCTTGCACAGGTGAATGTGAACTCCCATGAAGCCAAGGGATGCACTCATGGTATCACAGTCAGGAGCTCCTCCAGTCAGATCAGAATCAAATCTGTGCCAACTCTTGGGGCAGTGACAATTCTGGCTCCTGGGACTAGGCTGAGAGGCAGTCCTCCCATGGAGCTCATATTCACAGGGCGGTTGCCTACAGGCAGCTTTCCCTCAGCATCACCTCTGTCACCCCTGAAGGCAGAACTGGGAGGGCCACCAACTGGACAGAAAGAAGCATGACACTGTAAGCCAGGCCCTCTGGCCCAATCTATAAGCAGCTGTTCCCATTTGTACCCATGAACAGGACAGGAAATCCACCTGCTCCTGATTTGGGGTGGGAGACTTCTCCCTTGGGGCTGGGTTTTCCTTCCCTGCCCTTCCTCCAACAGGTCATGAGTGAATTTTTTACTTTCTTTTGGGGGCCTTTTGCTTAGAAGACAGAAAGTACAGGTGGCTAGCAAGTTCTTTACCAGCACCTAGCTGTACCTTCTGTGGGACCCAGACTTGCACCCTCTGCAAGGTGGATAAAGTCATAAGGGAGTGGGGAGCCTTAAAACACTGGGGCATAAAGAATCTCCAATCAGAAAGCAAGAAGCCTCAGACTCCACAGGGCACCTTGGGGGCCTGGCTCAGCCACAGGCCTGACTGGGGAAATGTCCCCCTCCCCCCTACACCTTGGAGGCGCTGAGTTCTTCAACAGCCTGCTGGAACATTTCACACTGAAACACTAAATGGGCACTCTGGTTCTTTGGTTACACAACTACCCTCATTTATCTGGTTGTGAAGATACATAGAAAACTTGACTTTTAAACTGAAAAGCAAAAGGAAAACAGTGCTAAAATTCCTGAAAACCACTGGCTTCTTCTCCTTTCTCTTGAGTGAAGGGATTTAAACTGAGGAATTAAAAATCATATAAACAAAGAATGCACAACCAGGACAAACACACTGTGGCTAAGTGTGAGGTCGGTCAGCTGTGCCACTGGGGTCACACCTCCTGAGGTGAGGCCAGGCACCAAATCAGACCACCACGTCAGGGGCACACGTCATCTATCACAAGGCAGGAAGCTTCTTATACTCATTTAACAATTTAAATTTGCTCAGGTTTTCATGATGAGACAGTCCATCTTGCAGAGAATTAGTTAAATTTACATTCCTTGGGTGGCACTTTTTAATACTTTTGCTTATTTATCCACAGAAACGTCTCTCTGTTGGTGGTGACAGAACTTTCCTAGTCGTAACTTTTAGCGGTTTCATCTGCAGGGACTGGCTTCTTCACATAATCTCTGACTAGATTCTAGGCCCTGCTTTCCTCTGATGCTTCCTGTGTGTCCAGGTCTTGCCACAGCTGGAGATCAGCCAGGCTGTCCAATTCTTACCCACTTTCCAATGTGGCTCCCCTTCTTGTTGCCCACCCAGGTCCTGGGTTTACCTGAGATTTATAAGCCCTTGACCATATTTGTTTGATGTTACCTACCTTTCTTCTTCTGCTCACTCACAATAGCTAGAAGTTCTGTTTGAGGCTCAATATCATAAGAGACATGGTGCTGGATAGCCGCTGAACATTTCCCAATTTTCAAAACAGGAGAGGAGAACCAAATCAGATGTCTGAAGCCCTGTGTCCCCACGGAGAGGACAAAAGGGTTGGGTGTTTGGAGGCAGGGAAGGGAATTTTAAGGAATCTTAAAGCATGCTGTGAGACCCAGGCCCACTCCATTAGGAGGGCAGGTGTTTGCCTTTCACTGTAGGCCCAGGATGAGCAGGTTAAATGGGCACTGGGGTTCTCATGTATGTTCCTTGCACTGAGGGAACATGACCAATTCCTGTCTGGAGAATATAAAAGGGAGATGTGGGCTTGCCAGTGGCTTCAGGGTCAAGGCTGAAAGAAGTGCTGCTCTGTGGGGACAGGCCAGGCCCTCCCACCAAGAACTAGACATGGTGGGCTGCCACTGGGACTGTCTTAGATCATGCCAAACAGAGGCCAACTGAGGGGCAAGCAGACCTCCACAGAAAATGCTGACAAAGATGCATGGCTTGTCTCATGCAAACTGTAGTTGAGGATGCAGAATGCATGTGGGATCTGCAAAGAACCCACAAGAATGCTTAGATGAGAAAAAAGCTGTATACATCCTCCAGGCCCAGAAATCATGAGGCCTCACATGACAGCCTGAGTTGGGTAAGACTGCTCTACCCTCTATCTGGCCATGTCTACCATGTGAAAGGGGAAGACACCATGGCTGGCAAGCAGGGAGGAGGGGAGTGGGGGAGATACTGCTCCCCTCCTTCCCAGGCGTGCAGCCATGCCCCAGCCAAGCACATCTTGAAAGAACTGTGCTGTACACCCCCCCCCACCAGGCTCAAGTGGGAAAGGGACACAGTACCAATTATTAGTGAGAATGTGGAAAAAACAAATTCTCACACAGCCCTGGTAGGAGTGTAAATTCTTATCACTACTTGAGGCAACTATCAGTCTTCTCACAGCTGAACATATGAGCACATTATACAACAACAAACCTACTGTTAGTAAATACTTAAATATTACTTATATGTTCACCAAAGAACATCTACAAGAATGTTTGTAACAATGACCATCATAATAGCTCCAAACAGGAAGCCAGACAAATGTCCAACAGCAGTAAAAAGGATAAACAATAATGATACCCAGTAATGGTAAGGAAATAAATCTCAGAAACATAATGTGGAACAGAAGAAGCTGGACACAGGATTCTATTTACATAAGTAAAAAACAGGCTAAAGTAGTCTATGCTGTTGGCATAGAAGTAGGTTAGTGGATATCTTTGGAGAGGGTCAGTAACTAGAAGAAAGCATAGTTTAAAAAATCTACTCTTGCACCCAAGATAATTTTAGAAGTGATTCTACCAAAAATTAAATGACCATATGAGAACTATTCATAAAGAATAGAGAAACTCATTTTATGAAACTAGTAAAACCTTGATATCCAAACCAGAGAAGAGGGAAGGAAAGGAGATGCTAAATTCTCTATACACACAGATGCAAATCAAGTGAAGGTATGCCCTGGCTTCTCTCTACAGACTGCTCTCTAGCTCTGTATTTGCAGTGGCCTTTTAAATTCTTAACTCACCTACTATATCCTCAGAGAGCCTTACCTGCCCCTGCTGAGGGAGGGGCTGCTGGGGGTCCAGCACTCACCACTCTGGTGCCTTGTAGCTGCATGTTTTAGGAGCCTGGATGGGTTCAGCACAGTTTACTCCATGAATATAGAACAGATGACAGTACAGCCTTTTCTACCATGGTTTCTGAGTGCAAACACACTTTGGTCAGAAACATTTCCACTACAACAGGAACCCTCTGGGGCATCCCTGTGGCTGACAGTCACTGGCCTTATATAGAGTCTACAAGCTGATAAGGAAGATATAAATCAGGGGTATCCACAAAGGAAATATTTATAATCATGACCCCTTTCTGTGTAAGGTGAAGCCTACTTGGCTCTGCTGCTGAGCACAGGAAAGGACTTGGCTTTTTAAGTTTGGGCATGATGCAATGCTCTGCGTGACAGAGGGAGAAGGGTTTGCTGCTCCTCAGGGAATCCAGGAGAGGAGGGGAAGAGAAGAGCCAGGAAGAGGGTCAGAAGGTGGGTCAGAGAGGGACTGTCTAGTGTGTGCCATGCAGGAGAGCTTTCTATGAGGATGGAGGTGTTCTATGTCCGTGCTGTCCAGCATGGTGGCCACTAGAATATGTGCCTCATGTGACTGTGGAATCTCTCATGGGGACATACACTAGCCCTAGACCTCGTGTCACTTTGGCAAGGTTCTCTATGCCAAGCTCCATACCCCTGCTAGGACACCATCTCCCCTTCTTGAGATGATCTGAAATGTTTTAAAGGGTCTGGACTCTGGTCCTTCACACATGGGCCAGGAACCATGGGCCAACATTTGTCTTAGCTCTGGGTTGAGTTTCTCACAATCTTTGTCAAAGTCTTCACTTCCCTTGGCTAGAAGTATTGTTTGAGCATCTAGTAAAATCATGATTTTCTCTTAGAGACACCCTGCTGCTTTGGTTCTCTTACACTCATTTTGAGGGGAAGAATAGGTAAGGTTGGATGTTTCCACGTTCCACATCATCCACGGACACATTCATTCCATTCCTGTAGAGGAGCTGGGTCCAGGCACAGCTGGGAGGGCCTGAGCAGAAAATGCCAGCACCTAACACCAACCTCCAAGATTTGTGACAGGCTCCTGAAGACACCTGCTGCCTCCAGAATCATCTCTTTGGAAATTTATAGAACTTTGGATATTTTATGACTCATTTTTCCCCTAGTACCAATATCTGTCTGGCTGGATTACATTGCTTTGCATTATTGCAAAGGTTATTTCCATTATTCATTACAGTTAACATTTGGTATGTACTAAGGTACTCAGAGCTGTACTCAAAGAAGAGGCAGACTCCATGTAACATTCTGAAGGAGAACAGCAAGATAATTGGGACATAAGCCACAAGAATGGAAGACCTCTCAGAGGCAGGTGCTCTCACATCAATCCTCAACACGCGTGTTTCTTTCCTCACATGTATTTATTTTCACATGCATTTTTATGATTTCCCCTATTTTAAGCCATTTAAAACAACAGATCTTCTATTGCTAATTAGGTCCGAACAGCAGAAAAGAGACCTATTAGGAAACAAATATACCGATTGTGTTTGGGTAAAACCTGACTCAAACCTCAGTCACCTGGGCATGGGCACTGAGCACCGGCCTTCCAGGAGCCACTCCACCTGCCTTTGGTCTGGGCCCCTGAACTCAGGGGGGAGGGAACATCCTGTAGAGATGTCATCAAAATCATTTCTTCTGTGGATCTCATTTCACAGAGAACACAACTGCAACTACACACACATCAACAGTGGCCACTGTGCCACGCTCATGTGGGATGTATGAGCTACTGCCACCTCGCATTCTCCATGAGGGCTTAGAGAAGCCACCAAACCCTAGAGGGCACTCAGCTCCTGCAAGTGCTTCCCAAAGGGACTTCCACCCTGTGGCCGAGGTTGCCAACTCGTTCACACCCTTTCTCCCCCACAGGCTGGCCTCTGGCCCCATCCAGAGAGAAGACTGCCTTGGTTTCTCCACACACTTGTTTGTTTGCCTGTGAGGGGAGGGCTGGAAGGCTGGGACTCCTCAAGTGAGAATCCGGGGAACCTGAGTGGAACCCAGGCAAAATGGGAGCCCCTGGGGAGGGTGAGGAGACCTCCACTCTGCACTGTCTCCTGGTGTCTCCCACTGCCACCTCCTTGCCCAGGCCACCCTCTCTGTGCTCCTCCCCAGCCCCACCTGCTTCTTCCAGGGTCACATGTGGTCAGAAAGCAGATTGTTAGGGAATAAAAGTGATCATGAGATCATAGGAAGTTCTATTATTAAATAAGAATTAGAGACAAAATTAGCAGGACTGAAAATTGTCACCCTCCCCATTTCTCAAATTTGAACAGCTATAAATGGCTATACATTTGGCTATTGGCTTATTCTGTATCTTTCATTATTTTAAAAATATGTGCTATATAAATATATATGTGTATCTGTATATACATAGACACACACATACCATATATTATATATACATAGACACACACATACCATATATATATATATATATATATACATATATATATATTTTACATGCACACCTTCCCCAAATATGACATTCATAGGGAAAGTGCACAATTCATAAGCATACAACTTGGTAAGTTTTTACAACATGCACATACCTGTGTAACCAGTGGGTTACTGGTTGGAGAGCAGAACCGAGTCAGCTCCTGGAAGCCTTCTCTGCCCCCTTGCTGTCACTCTCCCCCAGCAGTTATCACTTCAGAACTTCCTATAACAGATCCTAGAGTGTAGACACTAGTGTGTGTGGCTTCCTTCACCTGTGAGATTCATCCCTGTTGGTTATATAGATAATTTATTGTCTAGTGTCCTACTGTATGAATATTCTGTAACTAATTTGCCCATTTTCTTGTGCAAATATAATTTCCAGTTTCAGGCTATTATAAATAAGGCTGCTACAAACATTCTAGTACTTTTTAATGAACATATATACTTATTTTTGTTGGTATGCAGCTAGGAGTAGACTTGTTGATAATAAGGTATGCATAATAAGGTTCAGTCTGTAAAATAGATTTTATACTCACAGTAATATGCATGCAGGTTTCTAATAAACCAATGTTAATACATTATCATAAACTAAAGTCCATGTTTTAAGCTTACTATCCACCTTCTGTCCTGGGATCCCATCCAAGATACCATATTGCATTCAGATATCATGTCTCTTTAGGCTCTTCTTGGCTATGATAGCTTCCCAGGCTTTCCTTGCTTTGGATGACCTTGACAATGTTGAGGAGCACTGGTCATACATATTGTAGGATGCTCCTCTACTGACAGTTGTCTAATGGATTTGAGGGAGGAATACCACAGTGGTAAAGTGCCCTTCTAATCACTTCATGTCAAGAGTACATCCTATCAACAGGACTTATCACTGGGCATACAGACCTTGATTGTCTGGCAGAAGTAGTATTTATCAGGTTTCCCTATTCTAAAGTCACTCTTCTTTCTACCTTTGCATACTGTCCTCTGTCAAAGGAGGTCACTGCATAGCCCACACATGATATGAGATATGTGCTTTTCTTCCTTCAGGGTGGAGTGTCTACATAAATCATTTGGAATTCATCTGTAAGGGAGATTTGTGTGTTCTCCCCCATGAATCAATTCATCCAGTCATTTATTTATATCAGTATGGACCCTGATATTATACATTATACTTTGGCTTATAATTCAATACTATTTGTCACTTTGACCATGAAAAGATTTTTCAGGCTGGCTCCTATGTCCCCTTGACATGCCCCCATCCTTTTGATTTTGGAGCACTTTTCCCTTTTTGTACTGTAGGATGCTGCTCCAGGCTCATCTTGTATATTTCCTGCCCAAATCCTATAATCAGCCATTTCCCCATGGACCCCTGATTGCTTTTATTGGAAAATTGGTGTTAGAAACAAAGATCTGGGCACTGGGTATGCTTGTCACTATAGAAGTGCCATTGATCATGGGCTTTCTCACTATAGAGTTAGGAAATTTCAAATCTATGTATCATCTATCTATTATCTATCTATCTATCTATCTATATCCATGAGCATCTAGTAGTTGTCTCAAACTGTTTGGGTACTTAGCTAAAGGGCAATAGATTGCTAGAATGTTCACTACTCTGTCCTAGGTACTGTGTTTTAGTATCAAGACCTTGTGACACAGTGACTTTGCTTATCTTCAGTTACAGATGAGGAAAACGAAGCACAGGAGGGGCAGTAACTTGTTCAAAGTCATACAACTATTCAGCAATAGATCAGAAACCTGTAGGTACGACTCTAGAAAATTGATCTTGCATTAAGCCATGCTGCCTCTCAAAAATGCTTGGGAGGCACTTTGAGAAGGAAACTGTAGAAAAATTAAAAGTCATCAGCCATACCACCTGAGATCACTGTAGTCAGATGGATGATGCTGTGTCAGAGTAGTTCTCTCCTGGTTGGTGGACTGAGCCTCTTGTTAGAACAAGTAAGCCAAACTGTCTTTGAACACGCTTGTTCATTACAGTTATTATTGTTTCAATTGAAAGTATCTGCATCCTGTTGGATGTGGATCATCTGAATAGGAACATCATCCCATTTACCCAAAACACAGCATAAACAGACCAAGTAGTCAGCTTTCCAACCACTAGCCAGCTTTCCCACGCTGCCAGTCAGGATTCTGATGGCTCAATAGGCACCGTCTGTTCCTGTGGCTGTAGCTCGCACTGGAGTAGCTCAGCAAGGAAAACCAGCTCAGGGCTTCAGAGAAAGGAGGGAGAGGGGGGTGATGGAACAGGGAGGAAAGGAAGTAGGAGGAAGAAAGCTCTTGCTAGTGCGTGAGGCAAGCCCTCAGCTTTGAGAAGGATCTCTGGCAAATTAAATGTCTGCATTACCAGATGGTTCTGCTGCCCGTTTGGCCTACAAGCTGCAGGTCTACACCTGGGCTGAGAATGGTGGAGGCTGGGGAGAGAGAACCTGATACCACCAGTATATATGGCTACCACTGAATTTATCTTATATTTGCAAGGATAGGCATTCTCAGCAAATCCTCATGTGATACCATCTCAAGAGTTTTAGAAATGAAAATATTCAGATCCTGGTTCCCTCCTCCTTAACTCAGTGGGCTATAGTGAGAGCTCCTGATTCTGGCCAGCTGCAAAGGACAGGCTTTTTTCTCCAACAGTGGCTGGCAGGAATTGAGGCACGCTCTCTCACCTGGACAAAAGCCAAGCTGGAGGCTTGGCTGGGGATGGATCCTAGCATGTAACCTTGTTGCACACAGAGCTGCTTCCATCCTTTTTAGCCTCCAGGAAGCTCCCCCATCCACGTCTGAGCTCTTTTCCAATCATATTTGATGTGAGAGTAGAAATCTGCCCTCTGACACCCAGCATCTCATTTTGAAACCCCAAATTCATGTCTAAATGCCATTCTGAGGAACCCATATTTCCCCTCCGATCTGGGAGAGCCCATGGACAGACCAGGGAATGTGTACACACTCCAGCACACGACCAAGCCGCATTGCCTGCTTACAAGGGTGGTTTTTAATTACTGCCCCAGGGCATTACAGGACGTTTAAAGATTTCTTCTATTCTTTTAAAACCAATAAAAGAAAATTTCTTGTGTTTACTTTTGAATTCATTCGACCCAAGCAGCTTCTCATTAGCTTGCATCTGACATCTGGCACATCATTAGAAGGTCTAATAAAGAAGTCAGCATAGGCATATTTGTGATTTTGCACTCTGCTCCCAATCGGTGGACCTTGGGGACCAATGTGGAGTAGTTAGTACACACACAGCAGAGTGAACAACAGTGCTTTCTCCATAGCTTGAAATCCATGCATCTGAGCTGAAATGGCACAACAGATGCAGTGGAATCAAGGGGAATCTGTATGTTGTGCATTAATATCACATCAAACCAAGCAGGGGAAGGAAAAGTAGCATTAGAGAAACATCCTTTTTGAATGAAATGTTTCCCAAAATGTGGCACAGGGGATGTGGCCCAACAGGCATTTGTGGAAAAGAACAGGCATTGTTCACTTTAGGTTGAAATATCAGGATACTTCTCACATGACATCTCCCAAGGACAGGGGCAGCAGGAGTCACCTGGACACATTTCAGAAAATAATCCTACTTATTATGGCTGGCCCCACTGGAACCTGGCTTCCAAATAGAAATGTCTTTTTTCATTTGAGAAAAACAACAAAACTTGAGAAATGAGTATTTTATACTTGTAATTAGGTACATGCAATGGAGCCCTATGGGAGGTTGGGATGCACTGGGAAGTTTATATCTTAGTTTGGCAAACTACCTTAGTAGGGGAGCTTAAGCAACAAACTCATCTTTCTAATGGTTCTGGAGGCTGGAGGTCAGATCAGGGTGTCAACAGGGTCGGGTTCTGGTGTGAACTCTCTTCCTGGTTTGCAGACAGCTGCCTTCTTGCTGTGTTCTCACATGATTGAGCAATAGCACAGTGGTCCCTTTATCCCCGTACGAGTGAACTAATCCCATCATGGCTTCATCCCAACCCAATACCTCCAGAAGGCCTCACCTCCTAATGCCATTGCATTGGGGGTCAGGGTTTTCACACTTGGATTTGGGGACACAAACAGTCTTTGGCAGTCTGGTTCACAGGCATGCTTCTGAAGGACAAAGAAGCAAAGTCAACTGAACTGAAGCCCCTGTCTTGAAGTGGACACTTTTCCTTTTAGCAGAGGTGGTTTGTGAAGGCTCCTGTGTGTCCCTTGGGGAGTTCCCCAGTGTCGCATCCGAGTGACTCCTGCCATGACCACCTCACCTTTATTCCACTTGACTTAAAGGTAAATTCTGAGACCTAACTCCCTCTTTCCCACTAAGTCATTGCACATTTGGGGTTGCTTCAGGTCAGGAATTCTTTAGCAGGAAAATAAAACAAATTACAGGCCCCTTAGGGAGTAGAATTGGAAAGTGCACCCCCCCCAGCTGGCAGGCTGTGCAGTCAACCAGAAGGCAGCGAGGTTCCCCACAAAGAGGACAGACGGCCAGGAGTAAGCCCAAAACAGGGACCAGCATGGGCTACTCACTGACAGCAGATACTAAACAAATTTGACAAGTTCAAATCCAGCTCCTTTGCTAAGCAAGTCATCATAAGAGGGAAGACTGAATATTAGAAATGAGTGAGAAAACCAAGTTCAGCAATACAGAGACCAAACCACCAGAGCCAGATGCAATATCAGCAGTAAACACTGTGATGCTCATAGCTTGAAGGGGGAAGGGCGTGTCTGCAGGACACATCATTGTTTCATTCACAAGTCAGCACACAGTTTGAATTAATGTTGGAAAAGGCACCAGTTCACTCAAGTGTTTGGGATATATCTGCAAAATTATTCCTTAACACTCTTCATTCATTAAAGGAATGTTTTTTAGTGTCATCCTCCTGCAGGGTTCTGTGTTAAGTGTTGAAGATAAAAAGGTCAGTGAGAAGGCAGCCTTTGTTTTCCTGGAGCTTATGGTCTAGTGGGGAGCTGACATTAATGTTGTAAATGGTTCCATGAAGGCATGCCTCAGAGGAGCATGATCGGACTTGGGGGCCAGGGAAGCCTTCCTTGGGGACTCAGGGCTTGAGCTTGGAGATGTCCTGTTGTGGGACTAGGGGAAGGTGCACTTCGAATGAGGGTGGAGTATAGGGAGAAGGGACTGGTGGGGCTGGAGAGGAGAAAAAAAAAATGAAGAGGTAGGGAGGCATAGACCACCCAGGTCTGGTGTGCTCCTTAAGAATGGAAGATACTGAGGGTCTGCTTGCAGAAGAAAGAAGGGAGTATGGGTGGGAGAGCAAGAGATGTGTATATTTCAGATGTTCCCCATGCCTCTTCCAGACAGCCCAAGTGAGGGACAGGGATAGAAGACTGTGGCAAGTCAAAGGTGACACCAGTGAAACAAAGGGAAGTATGTATATTTAGTGGAGCAGGAGCAAGGCGATGACAAAGTTGGCGTTTGGCCTAGGATTCAAGGTTACCTTTCAGATATCCAAGCAAAGACATGTATTTGTCCATATGCATCTGCACTGGAGTTAGGAACCAGAAGTTACCTATATGTAGGTAAGAGTCAAAGCTGTGAGTAACAATGAGATGGCCAGGGGTAAAATAGTAAAACAGGGCTATGAAGGGCTAATCGCTAAGCCTTTTGTTGATTCTTCCAATTCCTGCTCTACAGCCCCACCATGATGTATCCTTATGTGTCATTAAGCTTACTTTCCTCTGCTCAGGACTCAGGAAGTGAGCTACTCCATCTGATGATGTATACCTGTCTTCACTTTGGACAATTTTCAGCCATTATGACTTTAAATATCACTACTATTCCATTTTGTCCTCATTTCTGTCTCTCTGGAATTTCTATTGGTTGCATGTTGGACCTCTTCTTTCTGTGTGCCATGTCTCTTTCCTGTTTTCCATCTCTCTTTCTGTGTTTATCTGGGTGATTCCCATGTATCTATCTCCTGGTATATAAATTCTTTCTTCAGTTGCCTCCAGTCAATCTGCTGCTTAAACCAAAAATGTTTTTTTTTTTTTGTTATTATTATTACAGGTACTCTATACTTCCCAATTCTAAAAATTCTACTTGTGAATTTTCCAAGTTTGGATTTTTAAAATATTTTTAACTATGATCTCTCATTTTTTCACTATGGATCTCTATTCCTTCTTAATCACTTAAATTATTTTAATTATTTTAATCTCCTTGGGATTATTGTAGAGTTCTATAATAATCTCAAAGAGATTAAAAATGAATTGTTTTTGTTAATTGAATTCTGGAAGTAATAGTTCTGCTTTAGGAAGAAAATCCACTGACGACCCTCTTGTATGTCTTTCCCCTTCATATAGATTATACATTTCTTTTGTGTTTTTATTGAGAGCTAGGATTAATTATTTTCCTCTTTGCTGGTTTGCAAAACTTTCATTGTCCTTAGGACAATTTTTTATTGTCCACAATTTTTATTGTCCACAGCGTGAATCCTGAATGTACGTATATTTTAATTTTTCAGTGGGTATCCTGCACCATGCTTATATGTAAATTGAGGGCCCACACCTAGGATTAGCCTGGCCCTGAGGTTCTGACTGTGCTCTGATGGTCCAGAACAGAGAGCTTACTTCCTGGTTTCTGAAGCCTGGGGGAGAAGTTTCTAGCCTCTTTCATAGATGGCACACTCTGAGGCTATGGGATTTGTACATGGTCCTCCCTGGTCAAACACCATGTTCTCTCTCCCCTCAAAAGAATGAGAAGCCCAGCCACAGCTCCCAGACCCATCTCCTGGAAATGAATTACCCTTGGTCTGCCATGTTGGCAGCTTGCCATCTTTCTGGAATGCAAGACATATTGTCTTTCATGGATACACCAATGGCAATAACAGGTGTTGCAGAGGTAAATATTCTTGAGAGCAGGCCTGAGATCCAAGAAACAAAAACACAGGGAATAAAAAGGAGCCAAAACTACAAGGGAATCAAAAGGTTAAAGGGATGGCATCAAAGAGCAGTCAACTTAAATTGGAGCAGGAAGACAGAAGACCCCAGGAGTGTGGTCTCCAGGAAAATAAAAAAGAATCCATAGCTTATATGATACATTTGGTCACATCATGAAAAATTATATCTAGAGGCTATTGATGAGTACAGTAAAGAGAAAGCATAAGTCCATGAACTATACTAATTGAATTGAATAGAATTGAATAGAATTGAAAAGCAACAATACCCGTGCACTTGGCTTAGCAGTGACTGGGCATCTGTAGTCAGATAATGAATTAATAAGATGCTGTGATGACCATATTGAGAGGATGGGGATGGGCAGAGGTGACATGGGGCAGGGGGGAGGGAGGCCACAGGGACAGAGAACTTTTATAGGAAAGTGAGTCTTCATCCATCACAATAATTGGCCTGTGATAAATAAATGGTAAACCGATAGATTAAGAAATTAATAAAATATATACCTTAAATTTAGTTTTTAACTTTTAGAGAGAGAGAGAGAGCACATATGAGCAGGGGAGGGGCAGAAGGAGAGAGAGAATCCCAAGCAGGCTCCATGCCCAGCACAGAGCCTGAAGTGGGGCTTGATCCCATGACCCTGAGATCATGACCTGAGCAGAAACCAAGAGTTGGATGCTTAACATACTGAGCTACCCACGCACCCCATAAATTTTATAACTTTTTAAGAAATTACTAAATACCAGACAGACTTACTAAAATGTTCAAGAGGTGTCTTTGGGAAAGGGCTTGGAAGCTGGGGAGTACTGGTGACACTTCAAACCTTTTGTACAATGTATTTTATTTATTAGTTGTGACAAAGGAACTACACCCTAAGATGTCTTCAAAAGAAGAAACTGGACAAGGGGCAGATGGGAACTCTCTGTACTGCCTTTGTAATGTTTTGTAAGTATAAAACTATTATAAAGTAAAAATTTATTTAAAAAACGGTCAGGGTACTGGATGTAAGCACGTGGGAGACCAGGAACAGTGACCACAGATGCAGGCCCACCCTCCTGTGCTCTGTCTTGGAGGACCTTGAGGGCAGGGCAGGACTTTGGGAAAGGTACTCCTGGCTCAAATCCAGGGCTGACATAAACTAGCTCAGCCCTTGAACTACTCACTATTTTTTGAGTATCTAATTTTACTTTTCTCCGTAAAACAGAGTTATGATACCCATCTGGCTGGTTGTTGTGACAAATATTAGCAACAATAACACATTACTTCTGCTTTATGTGAGACTCCACACTGAAATTCTACTTGTCTCATCTCATTACTCCTTTGCACAGAACCTGAAGTACACACCATTATTAATACTCTTTTCTAACAATGTTTTATGAAAATTATCAAGCACACAGAGAAGTTAAAGAACCTACAGTGAATACCCAGATATCCACCACCTTAGCTGGCCATTAGGATATTACTATATTTATGTTATTAGATGTCTATTAATCTATATAACTATTCATCCATCAATCTATCTTTTCTAGGGTATATTTCAATGTAAGTTGCAGATACTTCCTGCTAAACATGTCTGCATGTGAATCCACTAATGAGACCCTGGAAACACAGAATTAAGGTTTTGTGAGGTGAACTTATCCAAAATCACATAGCTGGTGAGGGACAGCTTTCACCTCAGAACTATATAACACGTGCTCATCTATGGAAACCACTGCTCTCATTCTCAGTCTCTAGGCAAAAGTCCCTCTTCTTTCCTGAAAATAAATGGGGAGGAGATAGGAGATTCTAAAAGCTAGGAGAGGAATAACAGATATTTTTCTTAAATACTCATGGGGAACATATAAACATTCTTGGGAACTGGGGCATCTGGGTGGCTCAGTTGGTTAAGTGTCCAGCTCTTGGTTTCGGCCCAGGTCATGTTCTTATGGTTCATAGGATTGAGCCCTGTGTCCAGATCTGTGCTGACAGCTTGGAGCTTGCTTGGGACTCTCTCTCTCTCCCTTTTTCTCTGCCCTTCCCCTGCTTGTATGCATTCTCTCTCTCTCTCTCTCTCTCTCTCTCAAAATAAGTAAATAAACTTTAAAAAATTCTTAGGAACAAAAATGAATGTTTTGGCACTGTGTGGGTGCACACTGGCCAATGTCTGCCCCGTGCACCAGGGTTCTCCTCTGTGTGCGGTGCCTCCCTGACACCTGGGCAACAGCTGTTTTGTGCCTGTGAAAATCTGTGAGGGAGCCAGTTCAGTGTCACCATGGAGCAGGGCGTCCACCCCATGATGTTTACAGAAGAGACCCCTTGAACTTGAATTTGTGTGCACCCTAAACTTTCTCATAATTGCTATAGTATGGGTGACATGTCAGTTCTTTTGTTCTCCTCTTTATTCCCTCCTTCCAGTCCATTTCACAGAAAACCAATTACATAATAAAGAAAACAAATCATTTTTAAAAGTCTTCCTACAGAAGGGCTACTAGATAACCATGAATTAATGATATTAAGAAAAGCTTGTTTCTTAAGAAGTGACAGTAAAGACTAGCACAGATTTAAGTAAAAAATGAAAAAAAACCCCACAGTATTACTTATTAGAGTGGAAAGTTGGGGGAAGTGTAAGTGCCTTAAAAGGTGAGTAACTAAATAATCATGCTATCTACCTATGGTGGGCTATCTGGTAAATATTATGCTTTCTGAGCATTGCTAATTACGTGAAAAATGCTCTCAATATCAGTTATAAAATGGCATATTTTAAGACATAATCTTACTTACATACAGAATAATGCATAGAATAAAAAAGGATTGGAAGGAACACACTAAATTCTTAAATGTAGTTGTTTTTAAAGTTTACCCTATTGTTTTCATAGTTATTCCAACACTTCAATGGTGGTAAACAGAAAGTGCATATTGATACTGCAGATGACATTTTCTCCTAGACAACATCAGGCTGGCCACTCAATTTGTTTCTAAATGAATGCAGTGGAGAGGTGTTAGTGAGGTCCTTTGGGTCAGGGGAACTCAAGTACAGTGACCCTAAATATTGCTCCAGCACTGGATGCTGGGACATGGCACAGACCCAGTGCCCTGATATCTGGGTGTCTGTGTGAGGGTAACTTACCTTGGTATGACTGTCCTTTTCTGACTCTGATGCATAGCACCTGGCTGGATCCTGGGCGTGATTCCCTGGGGGATGTAAATCCCTCATTAGCCATCTGACAACTCTCTCCTGAACTTGGTTACACTCTCCTTGGTCACCACTCACCTCATAGAGAGCCAAAAATTCTGTGCTGCTCGGTATCAACCTCTTCTGTCTCCACATTTCAGATTGCAGCACATGTAGTAATCATGTGAGGACCTCTGTTACTCCTGCCTGAGGACCACGCCTCCCTCACCTCTACTTCCTGGGCCCCTGTTCATCTTTCTGAACCAGCTACCCCTGGAGACAGGAGTCCTGTGAGGAGAACAGGGTGGCTTTCCAGGCCCCCACTGCCTGCTGATTCAGTGTAAGGCCTGAAAGCCTGGACTTTGACCTTGTGCATTTGTGGGTCACTGAGGTGATATTTCATAAACAACTCTGTGCGCTTAGAAAAAGAAAGGATCACAGCCCTGAACAGTGAGCCTTTTGTATCAGCATCCTGGGCTTTGGTTTCACATTTACTACACTATTTATCTTGACAACTGCTCTGCCATTTTCTGTGGGTTGATTGGTTTGTTTTCAGTAGCAATCACATCTATAGACAATCACCCAGGGGCACATAAAAAAACAAACAAACCACCAATTCTATTTTTACCTTCTGCCATATTGCTGTTCTCAATATATTTGCACATTTGTCAGTTATTGTCCTGTCTGGTAAAACATCCCATTTTGCAACTGCAGCAGAAAGAGGAGGACTGGTGAGCAGGTGCCTGTGCTCTGGGGGGTGACCTCACCTGTGTGCCAGGGCACGAGCTGCTCTGCGGCCTCTCAGACTTTCTGCACCACATTGGGTTATCTATCCCTTCCCCTTCAGCTCTTGCTCTTCCCAAGCTGAGTGGGGAGGGGTGTTTTACACGTAGGATGTTGTTATGGCAACACAAGGCCTTTGACAAACTTGGCAACTGGCTCCCACTTCTGTGTCCTGTGAGATGAGGTGAGGCCAGGTTTTGCCTTCTGAAGCTCAGAGAGTCTCCTCCTCTGAAGCCCCACTCCCCCTGGCAAGCAGCATTGGGTCAGGGACCAGCTCAGGCTTCCACACATGCAGGGTCGAGCTCTTTGGCCAAGCCTTTCACTGGGTGAATATTTCCACCAAGTTGTCCAGCCTTACCCATCCACCTTGCTTTCCATGGGAGCTGGCTTGCTTGTTCTAGCTTCGTCTGGGTTCTCTGTCACTATCTGTTACTTTCAGCCTACAATGTCACTGAGGGGCTTAGCTCCTGTACGAGGTGGCAGTGCTGCACTGTGCTGGTGGCTTTTCTTCTTCACTTAGGGGACCTGTTCGCCTTCACATTTTATGATCCTTGTGAGGTTAGGAAATGTGACATCTGGAGGGAGCACTCTCTGGCACTGGATAGGCATGTAATAGTCTTGGCTTGGCCATTAACCAGCTGTGGGCTTTGTCAAAGCATTTAATCCCACAGGGTCTCAGCATTGTCTAAGATGTTTCTGCAGGAAGTCCAGAGAGTCCACAGAAATGGAGAAGTTTTCTGGGAGAAGGGGTGGGGGAAGTGCAAGGTGCACCAGGTAGGTAGAGAATGCACCCGGCCACCTTGGTGTGTATAGAATGCAGCCCGCCTGCTATCATCCCTGTTCTTGTGCCCCCTCTTCCTGGGGAGAGACCTGCTGCCTCTGGGGTCAGATCTCTGGGTGGTGCCTGTTGGGGAAGCATCTGTTCTCTTTGCTTGTTTGTTTTGCTTCTGGAACATCTGTCTTCTTTTTCTTGATTTGAAATTTAGGACTTTAATGACTTGGTATGTATCACATCAAGGGATATCAGCATTTGAGAAAGCTCTCCCCTGTGGCAGGAGGTTAGGGGGGCCTGCATTTTTCTGGGGTCTTCCAGGTTAGGAAGAGGCTCTTGAAGAATATTTGATGACCAGGTTGGATGTGAGGACATGCTTCTCGTAATTGGGGGATTTCCATTGCAAGTCTAGTTTCTCATTTCTCCAGAATGCTTGCTTTTTGCTGGGAAGAGATTATTTGAAGGAGGGAAGGGGGAGGGGCAGAGGGAGGATCTCGAGGAAAATGTTGCTCTGGGTGGAAGGAATTTTAAGTTAGCATATGAGACGCACACATGCATAGTGCATTTGGTTGCTTGCTTTTCTCTCACTGGCCTGTTCGCTATGTATTGGGCACCTATGCTGTGTGTGGTGAATCCTGTTGGTGCTGTGCCCTGACCCTTCAACCCCTCATCAAGACCAATGCTCCAAAGGACAAGCTGCCCGTGGCTCCCAGGGCACTGCCTGTGGCTTCAGGAACTCTCCTGCCATAGGTTCCCTTTCAGCAGAAAGTCCACCAATGACTGCCAGATGTAGAAGGGGATGTTCTCGAAAGAGTTGCCTGTAGGATTGACTAGGGCCTCAGTGGCAATTTAAGATTTGCTGCTGCATTCCAGAGCCCATCTAGGTTTATTTGTGTAATCAAGATAGGGTTCCCTTATAATGCTACATTAAAATTGTTTTCCAAGTATGTAGGTTGAAAAGGAGTTAATTTTTTCCCACAATAATGGAAGGATCCTACTTGCACTCTAGTCTTATGAAGCAGTAAATAGAGATATAAGCTTTCACTAAAGGTCACGTTTGACTGAATCTTTGTTCACAGTTTCTCCCCAAACCCAGAAAGAGTAAATTCACAGTGATGGAAGACAGCTGAACAAATTGTAATCGTCTTCAAGTTGATTACTTCATGGGCATTTAGACGAGCAATATGGGTTAAGTAAGAAACTTCAAAAGTGTTGGGAAATAGTGTCAGGGAAAACAATGAGATGCAGTGTGTCAAATCTTGTCCAATTTAAAAAATATGATAGGACGCACACATAGGTAGATGTGCTTGGTGCAAAAGTACATAGATGTGCACATACAAATGGCTGAAGATAGAGGGGCAATGATGGGCAGTTGAGGTGGTTAACGTAGGCACCCAATGAGGGAACTAATGTGGGGACCCAAGCAGAACATGGAGGGAGAAAAGATTGCACTAAAAAATAAGAAGCATGTGTGAATAATTGGATTTGTGCAATTGTGCACAATTATGTATGTTTTTTTGAATGCATAAAGAAATAAAGCTCATAAAAAGGTATCCAGATTGGCCAGGAGGAGGTCAAACTTTCACTCTTCACAGATGACATGATACTCTATATGGAAAACCAAAAAGGCTGCACCAAAAAACTGCTAGAATTGATTCATGAATTCAGCAAAGTTGCAGGGTATAAAATCAACACACAGAAATCGGTTGCATTCCTATACACCAACGATGAAGCAACAGAAAGAGAAATCCAGGAATCGATCCCATTTACAGTTGCACCAAAACCCATAAAATACCTAGGAATAAATCTAACCAAAGAGGTGAAAATCTATATGCTGAAAACTATAGAAAGGTTTATGAAAGAAATTGAAGAAGACACAAAAAAATGGAAAAAAGTTTCCATGCTCCTGGATAGGAAGAACAAATATTGTTAAAATGTGGATACTTCCCAAGGCAATCGACATATTCAATGCAATCCCTATCAAAATAACATCAGCATTCTTCACAGAACTAGAACAAATAATCCTAAAATTTGTATCAAAGCAGAAAAGACCTCGAATAGCCAAAACGATCTTGAAAAAGAAAACCAAAGCAGGAGGCATCACAATCCCAGACATCAAGCTGTACTACAAAGCTGTAATCATTAAGACAGTATGGTACTGGCACAAGAACAGACACTCAGATCAATGGACAGACTAGAGAACCCAGAAATGGACCCACAAATGTATGGCCAACTAATCTTTGATAAAGCAGGAAAGAATATCCAATGGAATAAAGACAGTCTCTTCAGCAAATGGTGCTGGGAAAAGTGGGCAGCGACATGCAGAAGAATGAACCTGGACCACTTTCTTACACCATACACAAAAATAAACTCAAAATGGATGAAAGACATCAATGGAAGACAGGAAGCCATCAAAATCCTCGAGGAGAAAGCAGGCAAAAATCTCTTTGATCTTGGCCGCAGCAAATTCTTACTCAACATGTCTCCAGTGGCAAGGGAAACAAAAGCAAAAATGAACTACTGGGACCTCATCAAAATGAAAAGCTTCTGCACAGCGAAGGAAACAATCAGCAAAAGTAAAAGGCAACCAACAGAATGGGAGAAGATATTTGCAAATGACTTATCAGATAAAGGGTTAGTATCCAAAATCTATAAAGAACATATCAAACTCAACACCCCAAAAAAACCCAAATAATCCAGTGAAGAAATGGGCAAAAGACATGAATAGACAGACACTTCTCCCAAGAAGACATCCAGATGGCCAACTGATACATGAAAAAATGCTCAATATCACTCATCATCAGGGAACTACAAATCAAAACCACAATGAGATACCACCTTACCCCTGTCAGAATGGCTAACATTAACAACTCAGGCAACAGCAGATGTTGGTGAGGATGCAGAGAAAGAGGATCTCTTTTGCATTGTTGGTGGGAATGCAAGCTGGTACAGCCACTCTGGAAAACAGTATGGAGGTTTCTCAAAAAACTAAAAATAGAACTACCTTACGACCCTGCAATTGCACTACTAGGCATTTATCTAAGGGATAAAGGTGTACTGTTTCGAAGGGACACATGCACCCCCACATTTATAGCAGCACTATCAACAATAGCCAAAGTATGGAAAGCACCCAAATGTCCATCAATGGATGAATGGATAAAGAAGATGTGGTGTATATACATATATATATATATATATATATATATACACACACACACACACACAATGGAGTGTTACTCAGCAATCAAAAAGAATGAAATCTTGCCATTTGCAACCACATGGATGGAACTGGAAGGGATTATGTTAAGTGAAATTAATCAGAGAAAGACAAAAATCATATGATTTCACTCATATGAGGACTTTAAGAGACAAAACAGATGAACATAAGGGAAGGGAAACAAAAATAATATAAAAACAGGGAGGGGGACAAAAGGGAAGAGACTCATAAATATGGAGAACAAACTGAGGGTTACGGGAGGGGTTGTGGGAGAGGGGATGGGCTAAATGGGTAAGGGGAACTAAGGAATCTACTCCTGAAACCATTGTTGCACTATATGCTTAGTAATTTGGATATAAATTTTAAAAAAGTAAAAAATTAAAAAAAATTAAAAACAAAAACTATAAAAAAAAGGTATTCCTTTGGCCTCCTCATTAAGATGTTTTTCCAATTTAGAAACACAAGTTTTTATCAGGAAGCAGGAGAACTGGAGAAAAGACCATGCAGCCCCTAGGAGATACCACATTATCCATTTAGGAAAGTGGACAATGTCCAACCACGTCTCCAAGTAGCTTTTATCATGCTCATTGCATCCATTCTTCAATATCCCAGCTGCAAAACCATAAAAGACTATCAGGGAATGAAAAGGCCAGCCAGAAAAGCAGAAAGTTACAAAACCAGTGAACAAGATAAAGCTGCTTTGGTAGGAGGTTCTGTGAAGCATATACAGGAGGTGCATATAGAAATAAAATGTAAGCTGAGCAGTGGGTTTTATGTCAGGATGACAGGGCTCTTCCATACACAACTTTCTCCTTTTCTGCCCTCATCTCATGGTGGGAAGAAAGTACACACAATTCCACATGAGTTCATGACTCACCAATGTCAGGAGAGCACCCGGCCCCAGAGTCCAACATGGAACAAGTGGTGGTCTTTACTACTTTTCTTTCCAGGAGGGCTTCCTGCTGGTGGCAGGGGGCAGTTGGAAGCCCATGCTTTCTTCCCATCTGGGAAAAATAGGAGGCCACTGAGTCACACAGGTAGGCTGCTCTTGAGGCTGCTCTGTGGGAGACTCTCATTCAGATAGGGTCTTTGAACACGGGCACTGCCTTCTGCTTTCTGCTAGGTTGTGGTGAGATGCCCATATCAGCTATACATGGACCCCATGCTTTCTGATTCCCTTCCAACAACCACAGAGAGATCCCAGGACTTCTACTGACACCACTACTGACAAGTCCACTGGAAGAAAATATGATAAAGCTAATGGCCAACAGGATAATAGCTACAATATACAAAGACTGCCTACAAATCAGTAAAATACAAAAGCCCAATAAAAATAGGTAAGAGTATGAACCAGCAATTTATAGAAGAAATAATAAAAATAGCAAAGATATTTAACATCATAGTAATCGATGAAATGCAAATTGAAGTGACAAGATCTCTATTTTTATCTACCAGATGAGGGAAAATTGAACTCTGAGCCCTAGTGGAGAAGACAGTAGCAAGGATAAATTTTCTTAGCAAGGGTAAAAATTGGCACAGACTCCTGGAGGTCAATTTATAGTATCTACCAAGTTTGCATGTGCATAATCTTTGGTTCAATGGGATTTCACCTGTGGGTGTGCTTGCAAAAGGAGAAACTGAAACAAGTTGTATGCTCATTTTAGGGAAATGATTAGACAGTGCACATTCATACATAACACCACAGAATCACTAAAAATGTTGATCTCTACATATTGATACCAAAAGTATTTACATTATGTGAAAAAGAAAGTTGCAATGCATGTTGGTTTATTTTTAAACCCAAACTACATGCATGCACAGGTTTATAAACTCACTGTATGAGTAGGTCCCCTTGGGGGAGGCTTTGAGGAAGGGGAAGAGAGAGGGAGATTCACTTTTGTCCTTGTTTCTTTGATCTCTTGCTCCTTCTGTTTACCAGAGAGTGTAGTCAGGTAGGTAACAAAGGCAATGAATGAATGGTGCCATATGTCCATGGGGTTCCCTGATAGTTAAAGGAATACGAGGCATAGGGTAAGGGGTGCTGGTGAACTTAAAGGAGATGACAACTGACTGTGATAATGGGAGTCCTCAACCATGTCCCAAAACAGGGCATCTGGTGCAGGGTATCAAGCACTCAGCTCCCCATTTCCTTGTGGCGAAATGCAGAAGCAGAGCAAACCTGTCCTACTCAAAGCCTCATCTATGACTTAAACTTTGGTTTTTATTTTTTTCATAACACACTGGTTTCTTTCTTTCTTCTTTCTTTCTTTCTTTCTTTCTTCTTTCCACTTTTAGGCAATCTGTTCAGCTAGAAAGGTAAACTTACATCACTTCCCTCCACCGTATAACAGAAAACTGCCTGTTAGAACTCATCTCTCCAACTCAATACTGAACTGAGTCCCAATCATGTACCAGCCATGGGAACAGATGACAAGACACCTGAACAGATGGGAGCCCACCCCATCTCAGCCCACAGGTGAGAGCAGAGAACCACACCCTATGTGAAGGGGCCTTCACAGGAGCCTGTGCAGACCATCACGGAGCAGGTGGTGGGGACACCTGACTCAGTTGGGGTTGGGGGTGGGGTGGGAAGACTTCTCACCATTGTCATAAGGAACAACCTGGTGATGAGGGATAGAAGGCATTCCAGAACACAGTGCATTGAGAAAGTCTGGAGGTGAGGGAAGGTCTGGCTGGCCTGACATCTGGCTCAGAAACTTCCAGGTTGGGCACAAGGGGAATGCCAAGGGGTGATGTTGGAGAGGAAGGCAGATGCCAGTGGTCCCATGTGTGCATTTAGGGCTATAACATCTGCTCAAATTAGCAAGGCAAGGGCATTCTGGAGATGCCCTTGGAGATGATCTCTGGTCTGGAGATGATCTTTGATCAGCAAGAGACAATTCCCAGGCCTGCCTACTCACCGAATATTTATAATGGCAGCAAACTTGCCACAGGCTACCAAACCACATTGTGTTCACATTAAACACAATCCATTCATCACTTCTGATTGTCCTGAGGAGACAAGGACCAGAACAGAACATGAAGAGCCACTGGAAATGATGGAGAGATTACTCTGTGATGAGGAAGCTGACAGTTAATTCATTGGCCAAGAAAAAATAAGAAACATCTCATCATCCATGGCAGTATCCTCTAGGGCCTTTGAAATGCCATGGTTTCTTTCACATTGTTTTAGCTTCTCACAAATTTATTCCAGAAGGAAGAAAATGTTTTGTGAGGCCCTGTCTCTCAAAGGCTGTGACTCTCTCCCACGCCTACCTCCTTTCTCAGTGCTCAGCTCCAAAAGACCTGTTTCCTGGTAAAGGCACAACTATTTACTGCCCTCTTCCCCAAAACACTCATGAAATACCTGACAGAAAAGGCAGTTTTCTGCTGCTTTTCCTGGCTCACCCCACCAGTGGCTCAATTACCCTTTTGGTATCTGGACTCCTTACAAAGAAGAGGGACTAGAGTCCCTGGACAGTTTTGATAAAAATCTCATTGAAATGGTGCAATTAGAATCTCCTGTGTATTTTCACTGGGGTTGCAATGCTGTAAATTAGGCGCTAAGTCCAGGCAGCAAGGGTTTCACATGGCTAGAAAGGTTTAAAATGAATAGATTTTTGAGCTCCTCAGTGTCCACGCTGCCCTCACCCCATGGCCAGCTGCCTGCATTCCAGCTGTACATTTAGAAAATGAAGCACCATTCTGGTCTGGTCTGAGGACAGAGGACAGACCACAGAGACATGTGAGGTAGATAGTACTGACCTTTTGCCCACAATTTTCCAGAGTCCTGGTTAGCATAACTACCAGAAATCTAAGCTGTCATCCAAATGTTGGGCCCCTGATTCCAGAAACCATCAATACTGCAAGCCCACTATTAAAACAAAAGTCAGGTGATGGTGGGGTATAGAAACTGCCAAGGAGGTTTATTTTATTACAATTCATTAAACTGTCATTGAAAATAAGACTGACTTCACAGGGTTTGCTTTTGCATATTATTTACCAAGAGAGGCAAGGGGAATCATTAGGCTCTTTTCTACAATTTTTACTTTGTTTCCAGGTGAGACCCTTAAAGGTCCAGATACCCCAACACATCTTACATCATGAAATTATGCTTTGAAGTCCTTTCTAATATACTGATAAACTAATGTTGTTCCACCTTGTCCATAATGTATAAATCTCTCTTTTCTTTGAAAATAAAAGTTTTAGGAAATTTGTTCAAGAAGGAGGAATGTTGTGTTGGAAGCTGGCAGTCCTGGGGAGATGTGGCCAATTGCGTTCTTTTTCTGGATGAGACAATAAGTCCACAGTGGCTGCAGGAGTGGGCAGTTGTGGCTGCTGAGGCCTTCCATGGCCCTCCATGACCCTCTGCTGTCCATCCACCCTCCCCAGCCCTCACACCCACGCCAGGGCAGCTGAGCTATGGTAATGCCACAGCATGGTTTCAACCTCACGTGGGTCTATTGCCTGGACATTCTATGAACCTGTTCTCCAATTTCCCTCAATGTTGATTCGAAGCCACCTGCACCATAGCCCCTTCCTGGATTTCTCATGGCTTCTACCTATAGACAGGTAGAGGCTCACCAGGTGGGGCTTTTAGGGGCAGTAGTGAATTCTCAACATCATCCTAGGGAACAGTAATGCCCTGTAGATGACATAGGGATCTGTGACCTCCCTGTTTAAAAACTCACCCTACTTCATAACAGCAGCCAAGCAAGTAAAACTTCCGGACCTTGTCATTGCTTGATGGGCTGTCTTCTAATCTTTATAGTGTTATTTTTGTCACTCTTCACAGCTTTTTCCTTAGAGTTTATTTGTCTGGTATTAACATCACTGCAGCTGGATCCTTCAGAGCCACATAGCTCCTAGACAAGAAACTCCATAACTCAGGGGTTATTCTAGAAAAGCAATGGAAGGGAAATGGAACTCACAGCATAGGTGGCTCAAAGTGGTAACAACCAAGGTGCCAATGGACGAAGCTGATGCCAGCTCTGAAGAATAGAATACAAAGGCTTCCAGGAACCAGTATCTCAGGAGCATGGGCACTGCAGCAGCCCCAGAAGGGATTCTGTGTTTTTGAAACAGAAGGGCTCAGGTTACCCCATCAAGTAAACCATTCTCTAGTCACAGGAGCCTTTAGGTCTCTGGCTGTTCTTGGGCCTCCAGGCTGTTTCCAGTTTGGGGCTATGGAAGCTGCTATGAACAATCTTGTACAGGTATTTCTGTGTGTCCCTCAGTCCATTTCTCTTAGGCAAATATCTGCGTGTGAAATAGGGAGATCAATGTTTACATTTGTAAGGAAAATGTAGACCATTTTCTGCAGTGGTTGTAGCATTTTACACTTGTACCACAGTAGGTTTGGGTCCCAGGCCTCCAGCCCCTCCCCAGTGGTGTGATGTCAGCATTTTTAATGTTTACTGTTCCACTGGGTAAGCAATGATGGTTTTCATTTGTACTCCCCTGATGATAAATGGTTATAGCACCTTCTCTTGTGCTACTTGGTCCTTCATGTATTTTCCTTTGTGAATGAACTATAAAGATTTGTCTTATTATTGAGTCGTTGCCATTCTTTCTATAGTCTCCATATTACTGTTTTTGTATAGGTAGCATCTCCCATTTCATGGATGAGTCAAATGAGACATGGAGAGGTGAAGCATCCATGCAGCTTGTCTATGTGGCAGTGGGATCCAGCTTCCTGACTGTGTAACTGTGTGTGGCCCAAAGTGCAGCCCTCCTGACTGCACAGCAGAGTGTCTGGTGAGGAGTGGGGCAGGGGGACGAGTAGCTGCATTGTCTACCTTGGCTGCTGGTGCTGTCAGCTCTTGGAAGCTGCCTGTGTCCCTCACTGTCATCAAACTCCCTGGAAAGGGTGCTTTAACATGATTTTGCCAAACCTCCACTATATTGATTTCCCTTTGCTGGTATTATGCTGGGCTATGTAAATCACTTTCAGTTTTTATGACCCAGTGCTTTGCAAATGCATGGAAAGGCCCCAGATTGCATGTGTTCCCAACATACAGCATGGCAAAGACAGCGGTGAGCTTGTTCTGTGGCGTGTTTATACACTGTGGACTCTAGAAAGTTCAGGAACACTGGAAAAGCTAGGGTGCATGTCCTTGCCTTTTCCCTGTGATCTCTATTTTTCTTCCTGCCTGATTTTTCCTTCCTCTGCTTTCTCCCTCCTTTTCCTATCTTCCTCCTTCCTATCTCTATCTTTCTCTTTCGTATACTGTTATTTTAAAATTGCCATCATTCTTTGAAAGGCCTTGAAGTCAAAGGCATCATTTTTGACTGCCTTGCCTAAGAAATTGGACATGGGACCTGTCTTCATCTCAGGACATGGCTCAGGAAGTCTCATCAAGGGAGGTAGAAGGTGCCATCTGTGTAATTCTAGAGGAACACTTCCCTTACTCTGGAGAGTTCTTTCTGGCTTTAGTGGGGGAGATGCACACCCATAGGTATATGGCAGAGTGAGTCCTTGCCTACCCTGCCGTCAGAGTGGCTCATGTGTAACAGGCTGGAATCCCTCTTTCTCATCCATGTGCTATGTGCCTTTCATCAGCCTGTCATCAGGATGCCCACCACCATCACTTGTTCAAAACTGTTCAAACACTGCTTTCATTTAGCCCCACTGGGTCGTTTGCATGATGTTTGATGGGGACAGATACAGAGAGCAGTGGTGGGCACAACTCTGCTAAATCTCTAAATCCCATAGTTGTTTTCTGAGGAATGGCAGACGTTTCCTTATCAACTTGATCAGAGTTGTATTTCTAAAGAGTATTTCAGCCTCTGTTCAGTACTTGTGCTGCCTCCATTTCAGGCAGGAAGTCAACCTTTGTGTATAATGTCAGGCCAGCAGGTCCCCAAGGGCTGTTACCAGTGTCTGCAGCTCTGTGAGAAGGAGCAGCAGAGGCAGAGCAGAGCAGATGCTGTGTCAGAGTATCTCTGGTCATGTGGCCTTGAGCAGTCACTGATGTCACCTGCTGGGATCTCCTTCCATATGATGGCTGTGGGCCCCACCCTGCCTGCCAGGGTCTCCCCTAGCCGGTGTGGAAGTGTGCTCTGGGGGGATTCCAAAGCCGCAGAGCAGTGCTCCCTTGCTCACGATGACCACTGCATCCAGAAGATCCCTCACCTTTCAAGGTCCAGATCTTATAGTCCATATGGGGACTTTGAAGAGGATACAACATGGACTTGATCTCCCTCCTGCCTGAGCTCTGAGAGCTGAGGCTGGCTTTCACTTTTGGTTCTGGGATGACCAAGGGAAGGCTGGAAACTGTTTCATATACATGTCAGTGAGCCATAGAAAGCTTTCTTCACTTAGAAGTCATTTCATCCCTTCTGCTGTACAGCAATGAACCCTTGAGTGAGGCAGCCTCAAATAAAGACTCACATCAGGGTGCTAATTCTTCTGCTTTATTCTCCTACAGATTTTTACATGAGGAAGCAGGGACTGAACACACCAAGGACAGCCTGGTGGGGAGTTGTGCAGACAGACTGCCGAATGTTCTCTACACAGTTTCCTCATTCCTGGCTGGGGACCAGCCCTCTGTCATCTGAGTGCCCTAACTACAAATGATCAAAAATGATTTCACATCCACATTGTACACCCATGACATGAATAAAAGATCTGAAGATACTGTCACAGCCAAGAGTGGGTACTCTTCAATTTTTTATCACCACCTTTGCTCTCCAGGCCCTGAGGATTCCACGCCAAGCAATTGTGAACACTTAATTCCATAATGCCATGTTTATGCACGTCTGTGTGAAGAGGGCCTGCTCACAGGGAGTCCTGAAGAGGTGTGCTCAGTGTGGCTGTGAGACTATAGAGTCAAACACAGGCTCACCAAGGGCCTCATTTGTAGTTTGGCAGCAGAGAATTTTGTTGCTGAGGATGAACTATTTCCCATTTCTAAGGCTGGGTACAAAAATCAGCTCTAATCACAGGAATTGGGGAGAGACTTCATGCTTTTAACTCTTCAAATAGCCATGAAGAGAAAGGCATATGAAGAGTGGGGAGACACCATTTTGCTCAATGGACCTCAGAATGTGGAGACATGAGGCAGCAGTAGTTTGGTTGGGCATCTCAGTTACACAGGGATGGGTCCTAGCACCTAGGTGCTCAGGCCCCACCCCAGCCATATAAAGATTGCTGAGAGCAGAACCCAGGCATCAGTAGGTTTTAGTTTTCCAGGTAGTTCCAACATGCATCCAAGCCTAAGAACCATGGCTTTCACAGCTGTAGGGCAATTCAGATTATCCATCAGTCCTTCAGTTAGTTTTGGCAGTTTGCTTTCAAGGACGTGGTCCCTTTCCTTTAAGTTATTGAATTCACTCTCAGTGAATTCTTTTGTTCTCTTTTTAATATCCAAAGCATCAGTAGCCATGACCTTTCACTCCTGACACAGATCATTTGTGTTCTCGTTCTTCCTTTCTTGGCATGCCAGCATAGAAGTTTATCAATTTATTGATCTTTAAAATTAAAACAAAATTTAATGTTTATTTATTTACAGAGAGAGAGAGAGAGAGAGAGAGAGAATCTCAAGCAGGCTCTGTGCTGTCACTGCAAATCCTAACTCGGGGCTCAAACCAACAAACTATGAGATCATGACCTGAAGCTGAAATCAACAGTCGGATGCTTAACCAACTGAGCCACCCAGGCACCCCTTGATCTTTAAATTTTTTTAATGTTTACTCATCTTTAAGAGACAGAGACAGAGTGCAAGTGGGGGAGGGGCAGAGAGAGGGAGACAGAATTGGAAGCAGGCTTCAGACTCTGTGCTGTCAGCACAGAGCCCGACGCAGGGCTCAAACCCACGAACCATGAGATCATGACCTGAGCCAAAGTTGGATGCTCAACTGACTGAACCACCCAGGCACTCCTGATATTTAAAAATTTTATTGATTTTTCTTTTCAAATCTTTTCATAGGACTGACTTTTAATTTTGTTGATTTTTCCTACTGTTTGCCTGTTTTCAGTGTTATTTTTCTCTTCCCGAATTTTAATTGTTTTCTTCATTCTTCTTGCCTTAATTTATTCTTCTTTCTCTAATTTTCTAAGGTCAAAGTTTAGGTTATGAATTTTAGATCCATTTTCTTTGCTAATATATGAATTTAATGCTATAAATTTCCCTCTAAGCACTCCTCTAACTACATCCCACAAATTTTGGTTGTTTTATTTTCATTTTTAGTCAGAATATTTTAAAATTTCTCTTTTTTATGATCCCTTGGGTTATTGAGAAGTGTATATTGTGAAGTTTCAATCATCTAGGAAATACCCAGCTATCTTTCTCTTCTTGGTTTCTATTTTGGTTTCTGTGTGATCTAGAATGCACTTTGTATTATTTGTATTCTTTAAAAAATTTTAGGGGTTGTTCTCTAGTCCAGAATGTGGGCTATCTTGGTGAATGCACCATGCACACTTGACAAGAGGTTTTCTGCTGTTGTTGGATGGGCTGTCCTTTTAATGTCAGTTGGGTGAAGTTGTTTGATAGTGTTCAGGCCATCTGTGCCTTTACTGATCTTCTGTCTGGTTGGTCTATTCAGTACTGATGAGGGTGTTGAAGTATCCTGCTGTGATGGTATCCAGTTCTCCTTTCAGTTCTACCAGTTTTTGCCTCATATTTTGGTTCTGTGCTTAGATGCATACACATTTAGGATTGTGATATTTCCTGGAGAACTGACCTTTTTATCACTAAGTGGTGTATCTCTTTATCTCTGATAATCTTCCTTGTTCTGAAGTTGGCTTTGTCTGAAATTAATACAGACACTCCAGCTTTATCTTGATTTGTGTTAGCATGGTATAGCTTTCTCTGTATTATTATTTTAAATATTTACTTTTAATCTATCTGGGTCTTTACCTTTAAAGTAGGTTTCTTTAAATGTAGATGATACATAATTGATACTGTGGACAACATACAGTTGGGTCTCATTTTTCTTTAATTTTTTTTAATGTTTATTTATTTTTGACAGAGAGAGAGTGTGAGCAGGGTAGGGGCAGAAAGAGGAAGAAACAGAATCTGAAACAGGCTCCAGGCTCTGATCTGTCAGCAAAGAGCCCAATGTGGGGCTCGAAATCATGAACCGTGAGATCAGGACCTGGGCTGAAATCAGATGCTGAACCAACTCAGCCACCCAGGAGCCTCTCATTTTTATTTTTTTAAACCAGTTTGACAATATGTTTTTCAACTGGTGTGTTTAAACCACTTACATCTAAGTGATTATTGATATAATTGGATTAATATCTGCCATCTTTGCATATCTGTTGTATCTGTTGTTTCTATTTTCCTCTATTTTTTAGGCTTCCTGGTTTTAATTGACCACTTTTTTTAGGATTCCATTTAATATCCTCTATTGATTTATCATTTATACTTCTTTTTAAAATACATATATTTCGGTGGTTGTCTCTGGGTTCATAATAACACTTTAAACCAATCTTAAGTCTACTTTCAAATAACACCACATTGTCTAATGTGCAGTGCAGGTACCTTATGACAGAACACTCCCAAACCTTTCCTCTGCTCCCTCATGACACTGGTGTTACTTCTCACTTTCATGTGTGCTATAATCATCTGATGCACTGTTACTATTCTTGCTTTAAATGGACAATAAACTTTGAGATAAATTCAGAAAAGTAAAAGACTACATTTAACTTCTATTTATCCCCTTTTTTGCTGCTTCTTTTTTTTTTAAATATAGATGTAATTTTCTAACCTGTATCATCTTCCTGCTGCCTGAAGAACTTTCCTTGGACTCCAGGTCTGCTGTCAGTTAATTCCTCCAATTGTCTGAAGTAGTTTTTATTTACCTTTGACTTTTGAAGGTTATTCTCACAGATACTCTTCTCATTGAAGGATATACAATTCTAGATTTACAAGTTCTGTTTATTTGTTTTAGTCATTCAACACTTTAAAAGATTGCACTCAACTGAATTCTTAGTTGCATGATTGCTGATGACAAGTCTGCTGCAATTTTTATCCTTGTTTCTCTAGAGCTCAGGTGTTTTTATTCACTTTAAGGGATCTTCAAGATTTTTCTGTTTTCAAATTTGTAGTTTAAATATGTCATATCTATGTTTTTGTTTGTTTGGTTTTGGTTTTTGTTCAGTTCTGCTTGATGGTCTCTGTATATTTCTTGCAACAGTGGTTTGGTGTCTGTCACTGATACTGAAAAACTCCTGGCCATTATTTCTTTAAATATTTCTTTTGTTTCTCCTTCTTTTAATATTTCAATTACATTATACATGTCACACCACTTCTTCATACGATCCCACATTTCTTTGGTGTTTGGTTTCTTCTTTCCCCCATTCTTTTTTCCTCGTTATGTTTTAGTTTAGGTGACTTATCATCTAGTTCATTGATTCTTTCATCAGCTGTGTTAAGCCTACTAACAAAAATGCTCTTCATTTCTGTTACTGTTTTTAACTTCTACCCTTTTTACAGTTTTCATCTCTCTGTTTTCATTACTCATCTGTTCTTGCATGTTGTCTACCTTTTCCATTACAGATTTAACACACTGATCACAGTTTTAAATTCTCTGATAATTCCAACCGACCAAGATTGGAGTCACATTTGAGTTTGGTTTTTATGATTGCTTTGTCTCTTCAGTCTTTTCTTGACTTCCATCATTCTTTGCAATATTTTGTTGTACAGGGCAGTAGATACTGAGGTAAATAAGCCTTTAGTGTGACAGTTTTTGTTAATTTGCCCAGGAATGGAACATCTTTGATTTTTGTTGTAGGCTTAGGCACAAAAAGCTTCAAAGTCCTCATTTTCATCTTTCCTCTTGGCTTTGGGGCTTCCCTATGTACTGCTCTTTAAACAGAGTCTCTGTCTTTCATCTTTCCCTGCTCAAATCCATGGTTATTGTACTGGAGGCTTATGCAGCAATGACAGGGTATGGCAGAGGGGTGTTCTCTGATCTTCTGATTAAGTCTCATTTTTTTGGCGTGCATAATGGACCTGGAGTACACTGCACAAAGACTGATTAACTCTGTAACCCTTTCTAGGGTAGAGATTTCACCCTATCAAAAAAAAAAAAAAAAGCCAGAGACCACCTTGCAGCAGATATGAATACAGAGGAGGTAATGATATCCTCACAGACACCAAAGGGGTTTGGGACCAAATAGCAAAAGAGTTATTTAAAAATATGAATAAGCAGGTTGTTGACTTAGAAATGCAGTATTTCAGCAAATCTGAGATGATACATTGTGTAAATGGCCATTTAAAAACAAGACACTGTGCCAAATTGGTGTTAACCTTGTGCTAAGCCAAGCTCAAACCTTTGAAGCAAAATGCACTTTGATGTGATAAATTATTTACTTAAGTAGCAAAAGCAAATATTATAGGTTTTCCTGGCACTTTGATTTTAGAATAACAAATGAGATTCATGTTGAAGATGAATAAATGCTTTAATGTGGTTCTTTTGTTGATACATTTCCATTTCTTTTGTCTACATACACATAGCATCACATAGTAGATATTTATTTTTATTTTTTAATATGAAATTTATTGTAAAATTGGTTTCCATACAACACCCAGTGCTTATCCCAACAGGTACCCTCCTCAATGTCCATCACCCACTTTCCCCTCCCTCCCACCCCCCATCAACCCTCAGTTTATTCTGTTTTTAATAGTCTCTTATGGTGTTCCTCCCTCGCTCTCTAACTTTTTTTCCCCTTCCCCTCCTCCATGGTCTTCTGTTAAGTTTCTCAGGATCCACATAAGAGTGAAACCATATGGTGTCTGTCCATATAATCCTGTCAATCGATGCAGAAAAAGCATTTAACAAAATTCAGCATCCTTTATTAATTAAAAACTCTCGAGAAAGTCTGGATAGAAGGAACATACTTAAACATCATAGAAGTTATTTATGAAAAGCCCACAACTAATATCATCCTCAATGGGGAAAAACTGAAAGCTTTCCCCCTGAGATCGGGAACATGACAGGGATGTCCACTCTCATTGCTGTCGTTTAACATAGTGTTGGAAGTTCTAGCATCAGCAATCAGACAACAAAAGGAAATCAAAGGCATCATAACTGGCAAAGATGATGTCAAGCTTTCACTTTTTGCAGATGACATGATATTATACATGGAAAACCCGATAGACTCCACCAAAAGTCTTCCAGAACGGATACATGAATTCAGCAAAGTCACAGGATACAGAATCAATGTACACAAAATCAGTTGCATTCTTATACACTAACAATGAAGCAACAGAAAGACAAATAAAGAAACTGATCCCACACACAATTGCACCAGAAGCATAAAATACCTAGGAATAAACCTAACCAAAGATGTAAAAGATCTGTATGCTGAAAGCCATAGAAAGCTTATGAAGGAAATTGCAGAAGATACAAAGAAATGGAAAAACATTCCATCCTCATGGATTGGAAGAATAAATATTGTTAAAATGTCAATACTACCCAAAGCTATCTACACATTCAATGCAATCCCAATCAAAATTGCACTAGCATTCTTCTTGAGGCTAGAACAAGCAATTCTAAAATATGTATGGAACCACAAAAGACCCCGAATAGCCAAAGCAATATTGAAGAAGACCGAAGCGGGAGGCATCACAATCCCAGACTTTAGCCTCTACTACAAAGCTGTAATCATCAAGACAGCATGGTGTTGGCACAAACACAGACACATAGACCAATGGAATAGAATAAAGAACCCAGAATTGGACCCACAAAAGTATGGCCAACTAATCTTTGACAAAGTAGGAAAGAGCATCCAATGGAAGAAAGACAGTCTCTTTAACAAATGGTGCTGGGAGAACTAGACAGCAACATGCAGAAGAATGAAACCAGACTACTTTCTTACACCATTCACAAAAATAAACTCAAAATGGATAAAGGACCTGAATGTGAGACCGGAAGCCATCAAAAGCCTAGAGGAGAAAGCAGGAGAAAACCTCTCTGACCTCAGCCGTAGCAATTTCCTACTTGACACATCTCCAAAGGCAAGAGAATTAAAAGCAAAGATGAACTATTGGGACCTCATGAAGATAAAAAGCTTCTGCACTGCAAAGGAAACAATAATCAAAACTAAAAGGCAACCAACGGAATGGGAAAAGATATTTGCAAATGACATATCGGACAAAGGGCTAGTATCCAAAATCTATAAAGAGCTCACCAAACTCCACACCCAAAAAACAATCCAGTGAAGAAATGGGCAGAAAACATGAATAGGCACTTCTCTAAAGAAGACATCCATATGGCCAACAGGCACATGAAAAGATGCTCAACGTCACTCCTCATCAAGGAAATACAAATCAAAACCACACTCAGATACCACCTCACGCCAGTCAGAGTGGCTAAAATGAACAAATCAGGAGACTATAGATGCTAGCGAGGATGTGAAGAAACGGGAACCCTCTTGCACTGTTGGTGGGAATGCAAACTGGTGCAGCCACTCTGGAAAACAGTGTGGAGGTTCTTCAAAAAATTAAAACTAGATCTACCCTATGACCCAGGAATAGCACTGCTAGGAATTTACCCAAGGGATACAGGAGTACTGATGCATAGGGGCACGTGTACCCCAATGTTTATAGCAGCACTTTCAACAATAGCCAAATTATGGAAAGAGCCTAAATGTCCATCAAATGATGAATGGATAAAGAAGCTGTGGTTTATATATACAATGGAATACTACTTGGCAATGAGAAAGAATGAAATCTGGCCTTTTGTAGCAACGTGGATGGAACTGGAGAGTGTTATGCTAAGTGAAATAAGTCATACAGAGAAAGGTAGTATATATTTAAAGAAATATTCCAAGTTTAGTTTTAAAAATCATTTAAAATATTTAATGCTATTATTTAGCCTTACCAACATAATGCTGTTTGCCTTGCTGATTGAGATTCACAGTCTCCAAAGAAGGGCTGATTTTTAGCCCTTCTGTTTTCATTAAGCAATGTGTTTATCATCATTGTTACACATGCCGACCTGTGCTAAGTATAATAGCTTCTGAGTAAAGATGCCTGTAATAACGCCATGACCTCAGAAATTAGAAGGCATTTTAGGTCTCAAAAGTGTTAGTTTGATATATTCTTCTTGAATACAGTATTTAGGAAAGAAATTTGTTCTGTCATTAATCATTTTCCTATAAAATTAATAATACAAATATGTTGTGAGTATAATTTTCTTCATCCCTACAGATGCAGCTCTGACAGACTATGTTTTACCCAAAATGGCTGCTGCAATATTTCCCATCCCTCTTATTCTTCTAGAGCCTTGAGGTCTATGTTTTCTCTCATGAATCTGGATGGATTTTTACAAATTCTTCTTCAAGTAGAGCCTGGCAGAAGTGATGCCACATGGTTTTTAAGCCTGGATCATACAAGGTCTCATGCTCTACCTTGATAACTTGAGACACTTGATCCTGCCATTCTGTGAGTTCAAATTAGTCCATGTGGAGAGACCACATGGAAACACCACGAAAGGGGTACTCCTGTGGACAGTCTGGTTAAAGTCATCAATTACAAGACATGGGTGTGAAGATACCACAAATGCTTCCAGCCCAGCCTTCTCAGACATTTAGGAATAGAGACAAACTGTCCAAACGGTGCCTCCTGAACTCCCAACACACAGAGACTGTAAGTGTAACGAAACAGTCATTTTCTGCCACTACGTATAAGGTGGCTTGTTTTCTAGAAGTAACTGGATTATAAAATTTAGAGGTTTACCAGAAAACTGGAAGCAGTTGTTGCATGCAAAACTCAACTTTCACTGTAAAACCAGGAAGAATTACATAGACTGTAGAAGTTTGCAGGAAATGATACGAGGTTCTTGAGGTAGCAGAATTCACCTCCTCCTGAGGGCAATTCTCCTCTTATTAGTGGGTAGGCTTTTGAGTCCATATTTAAATTGCCTGGCTCTCAGCTGCCTCACATGGAACCTGAAAACATATCTTGGCTCATGCAGACTTCATGAACACACAAGGCTTGGCTCCACCCCTTCTCCTCCATACCAAGGATGGTCTGAACTAGACAATAATGAACTGTGTAGTTTAGAAAGGGAGGCTGGGTTGGGTCATACCACACAGTGTCAGGGATATGGCATGTTCTGGTGACTATTTAGGAGATAGCTTCCCTTTTACCCCTGGAGACTTATCATTTGGTAAGCTGATGAAAATATAAACAGTAAGGGATATACTATTATATGATCACAATGATACATTTATTTGACTTATAAACATTAAAAATAAATACAATATATGGTAAGATTCTTTTTTTTCCAACATGCATTGAATATTAAAAATGCATCATTTCCAGGAAATGCAAAGGAATAAATTTTTTGTCTTTTTATATCAAATATAATTCATTGTCAAATTGGTTTCCATACAACACCCAGTGCTCATCCCAACAGGTGCCCTCCTTAATGCTCATCACCCACTTTTCCCTCTCCTCCATCCACTTTCAACACTTAGTTTGTTCTCAGAAAAAAAAAAGTTACAGAGAGAGAAGGAAGCAAACCATATGGTAAGATTCTTACATTGTGTGTGTGTGTGTGTGTGTGTGTGTGTGTGTGTTTGAGGGGTGTGTGTATGTGCACATGCAAATGCATGTTCCTTTTTATGTCAAATAGATATCAGCTCCCATGAGACTCATCTACGAACAGGAACACCTGGATAGCAGGTGGACGGGGAAGGCATTGGAAAGGAGGATCTGAGAGCTGTCTTTGGCCCATGAAACTTTCTCCCTGTTCTTCTTTGGTGTGTGGCTGCCCTTTTTGGAAGCCTCAATATCCTTGCCACTCACTTCCCCATTGTAAGAAACAAGCAAAATTTCCAGAAGAAAAAGCCCTTTCTGGCTGGAGAATTATTAAGGACGGAATAAATACTCGACACTTTGCTCCTTCCTACTTCTTACTGACTTCCAGACCATTCCTTTTGGTGAATCCCATGCTGGGGCCAGATATAAACAAGCCAACCTCTGTCTTGTTTCTCTTGTCACCTCCCGAATGCTGAAGAACAAAGGAGGCATGATTTATGCTGTACAAGTGACTTGCTGCCTCCAGTTCCCTTAGTAATGGCAACATTGAAAGAACAGACTTAACTCTAACAAGTGACAGTTGAACACAGAACAGCCCTGGGGTTCCTGTTCTTCAGAGGGGGTGCAGTCCAGGCTGCTGCCCTGTGAGGAGCTTGCAAGGATACACTGCCCCTACCCCGTCCACATCCTTCTTTCTCATCCTGGTTAAGGATCCTTCGCACCCAATAATGATCATGTTCAGCTGGGGGTTCCAGTAAGTCAGATTTCCAGGCTTAATACAGACTTTTATGCTTTTCCAGCATTCAAACAAAGTGATACACTGTATACTTTGTGTGAATTTTATTTGTCAACTATACTTCAATTAAACTGGAAAGAAAAAGAAAGATAAACTCAAGACAATAGCCTCCCTTTAGACCCTTTTGACAGATCTAAACTACAGGAAGCTGATTGAAACAAAAGCCTCCCCATCTGGGGTGTGAAGTGCACTCCCAGCTCTCCCCAAGATGTGAATACTCTCATACAAGAGCCTGATATTTTGCAGAGGCCATAACTGAAGGAAATGAGTGCTTTTGTTCCCCTATTATCTGATGATTTTCTTTGTTGTTGTTGCTTAAATTGAGGAAACACTAATTCCAGAAGATGTCCTGGTCATTTGGCTATAGGGGTCTGACATCTAAAATGAAAAAGAAAAACGTGGAGGGAAGGAGTGAGAGAGTAAAAAAAAATAAGAGGCTCTTCCAGAGAGAAGAAAAGGTCACTGCGTCTATTTTCAGTCTGTAAAATATTCCATTAGCTTTATTATGTGGAGGACATTAGCATTATGCACGGCGGGAAGGAACATTTTAATACAGAACATCTTTTCCTAGTTTCAAAAGACAAGAGTAAAATATAAAGGTAATGAAATTGCTGTAGGGGTGATGTCTTTTTCTCTTCAGGGGCTTTGCAGGCTGGCAGAGTAACATGCTAACAGGAGCATAATTTGATGGGTCAGAAATAGCCTTGGCAAGAGAAGGAGAGGCAGGTTGGGCCCTCAGTGGCAGGGAGGCCTGGGGCTCTGACTTGCAGAGATGCTGTAGGACCCCTGTCTGGGGCTCCCCTCCACCCTTGGTTAGAAGGAACTGAATGGCTTTCCTGGGCGAGCCCTGGGACTCTCATCTCCTCCGGTTCCCTTACGGCTAATGGGCCTTCCCTTGGGGCTTTTAAATTCACAAAATAAAATGCAAAAGGTTACAATAGGAGCCAAATTACTGAAATATACGGTGGAAAAAGTAATAATTGTGATTATATTAACATATGTGCTACTTTATTAAGGAACTAAATAGTAACTAGTACTTGGGTTTAGGTTTTCAAAGTAGTGAGAAACGTAAGTAATATTTTGAGATCTCTATCATGTGAGTTCCCCTGATGATGCACCCACAACAATGTGTTTGTTGCCTGCATTCATAGTAGAAGGAAATGCAACATTTCAGTTAGAGGTTGGTAAAAATCATGACGTACCTCATTTCCCATCTAAGCTCATGGGTGCTCCAAATGATCTCCACCGACCTCTTAGGGGTCCAGGGACCTCCCCTCTGGACAAGAAAGGAGAAGGGGGACAAGCCTATGCTCTGGGGAGCACCATGTTGGGTGGATGAAGTGGAAGACAGAAGACCCTGATGACCCTCTGTCTCAGGAACAGCAGTGTGTGGTAAACTGAGGACCTGTGTCCCCTCTGCAAAGGTGCCTGTGAGGAAAGACCACCTGGAGAGAGGCTGGAGTGTGTTCTGCATGGGGAGTAAGGCTGCTTAGATCTGGGCCATGGGGAGGACAAAGTGGGCACAGCAGGCCCCCCAAAAGTGTCAGGTAATTCAGGAAAAGTGGCCTCCCACACAGGGATAGGAGGTCAATTCAGGAAGAGGAAGGGGCTGTAGAGAAGAACCTTGAGGAGGCAGGATGTAGAGTTAAGAAGACCTGGCCTGAGTCACGAGTAGGGATTTCTGATGGGTCATGCAGTATCTCTGATTCTCAGAGATGTGTCTCCTGCCACACTGGAGTGATGCCTGTCCCCTGGCTCATTTCAGATGGGTGTTAGGATATCTGCAGCTTTGTAAGAGCATCGCATGGGAGGGGCAAGCTATTAGGATAGAAAAAAACTATGGCGACCCATTAAATGAATGTTAAAATATTAGCAAGGAAGCTGCCTTACCTACTTGACACCACAGTCTGTAGGAATTTGATTAACATGTACAAATCATTTGTTAATTTCAAAGATTAGCTTTCATTTATTAAAGTCGGCCACTGAAAATACTCCTTTGAATTATAAACTAGTTAATTTCCAGGTGACAGAAGTCCTTGAAAGTAATAATGCTGCATTAAAATTCACCATTCACATCTTTTAGGACTTTCCCCCACACATAGCCCAAATCTAAGCTATTACTACATTCTTTTCCTTTCTTTCCCCAACATGCCCACCCTTGTTGGAAAGGACAGCTTGTGCCTTTGGGTTACATTAATGTACACATGATAAATACTCTATATTCTGAGCATTTAACAGGAAAAGCAGGACTTCTCTTTGATGACAATTTGTCAATTAGTACTTTAATCATATTTATATCTTATTTATACTCTGACAACCTCCAAAATGATTCCAGCAGAGGGTTAGCTCATTTCCTGCATGTAAGTGATCCTTTCTCATTGCATTCCCCTAGCCCCAGTTTCTAAGGTCTAATTGAATATATTGCCTTGATCACTCCAGAATCTTAAATTAGGGGCCTTAAATTAGTTCCCCAAGATTGCCTTTTTCAACCAATGAGCGTGGATGGCTTTTGAGAAAAGTGCTCTTTCATGCCAGGTCTTTTTTTCTTAGATGTTGCTTCCATGTCTTACTGTTTACACAAACCAATCAAACACATGAAAGTGTATTTATTACACTCCTTTACCAGGCCACAGATCCCATGAATACTAAACACTTTAATAATACACGTTAGGGTTGTGAAAGGATGCACGACCTCATTGATCACCAGTATGCTCTCCTTTGTCAACTTTAATCGGCACGGTGACTAGCCCAACCTGGGAGGCAGCACACCCTCTCCACCAAGCCACCCCCAAAGTCTCAAAAGCCCATCCCCTCCTGCCTCAAGATGCTAAGAATTCAGACTCCAAATCTTATTTACATCCTTGTCATCTGGGGGTCATGGTCCCATCACGTAACTGGAGAAGGGCTTGCTGTCCAACGGGCTACAGAGTAAGGCAGGCAGCAGAACTCAGCAGTCAGAGGATCTTTGGAAGGATGGTAGCAAGGAGGTTACTCTCACTCTTATATAAGCAGCTGCTCCTACATAAAGATAGGAAAGCAGGCAAGAAGGGAGAGCCTCTTGGTGGGGACTCAAAGGCAGGTGGGGCAGGTGGCCTTGGCAATTTCAATGGGTGGGAGTACTAGGCTGGGTATAGGCAAGACACGGCTGCAGACATGGCCTCACCCTGGCAGGTGTTTGTGGGGCAAGTGTTCTATCCTGTTGGCTCTGCAGAGACCCAATGCTCTTAAGCAGGGGTCCCACTGACAGGTGTTGTATCTTAGGAAGCTGAACATGGGGCCAGCAAGCAGATTTCTTGGGGCTTGGGGATGTTACTCTGTTCTGAGAGGCATATGTGGATGTGGAGAGGTTGTCCAGGTATGAGATGGTGCCATTCCACTGACTATGCAGAGCATGTTCACCTGTTGTCACCCAGTGCATACAACTCTGGCTGTGGTGCCAGATGGGACCCATAGCCTTATCTGACCTAGTCTTGTCTTACCTAGAAGGCCACAGAGGGGTAACTTGCTCTGGATCACCCAGCTGGGAGCAAATGTCACTGAGATGGTCTCCAAAATCCCAACCCCAATCACCCAGATCTTTTATCTGAATAGCATGGAGATACGTTACCTTCTGGTTTGCTTTGCAGGGAGGCTGGGTAGAGACATGTTGGAAGTGTCTGCTCTGAGGCAGGTTTCCAGTCCAGGTCTGTGTCCTGTGCACCTGCCTTTATGGCTGGGGCCTCAGACAGGTTACCCGATCTCTCTGAGTCTCAGTTCCCTTGTCTGCAAAGTGCTCTTCCTTGTCACCTCAGAATCATTGGGGGACATATGTGATAGTGAACATGCAAACACCTGAGAAACAATAGCCACTGTCACTATTACTACCTCTGCAGTGGGTGGTGGGGGACATGTCCTGTCCCTGAGTGGCCAAGAGCGATGTTCCTAGTTCAGGGAACCTCCCCAGACACCGAGTACCTGACTTGTATAATTATCTCTTTCTCGACCCCCATGAGCTGAAACCCTTAATTCCTCCTTCTTTATGGTCACAAATTATTATTTTGATTCTATGTTGGGAGCTGAAGGGGACTCATTCTGAATTAAGATGTATAGTTAGAAGCACAGCTAAGGTTGACTCTGCTTTAAGCCTTTCCCCTAGCTTTTGAGTTCTGTTAAGTTCCTGGGACATAAGATCAGTCATTCTACAGGGTAGCAAGAGGCTGTGCTAACATTGCTTTTAAGCCCAGCTCTGAAAGCCCTTCTTTGGTTTTCTGGCATGTGACACTCCATGCCACACAGGATGGGCTCGCACTTCTTTCCTCCCCTGCTCTAAAACAAGAACACCAGGAGGTCTACATCAGAGGGCTAGTCACCATCTTCCCAACAAGACTCGGGCTGGTGTTTGGGGTGTGCTGGATTTCTGTCTTGGCCACAAAAGGTAAAAATCCTAAATCAAAGCCACCACCTCCTCCTCATCTTCACCTGGAGTCAGATTGTTTCTATGTAATAAAGAAGCAGAATTTATTCTGGGGAAGAGATCACTCGCTGGTGAGATGTACCAAGTCACTTTGGGGCCTCCCTGCTCCTGAAGTGATAAGGAATAACAAAGAATGTTGGAAAAAATTAGTCTTTCTCATGAAAGGCTCTTACATCAAGAATGGAGTCAAGCAGAACTCACCTGCACTTAACCAGTCATGCACTCAGAGAACTTGATGGATAAATTAATGCAATATTCACCTGGGCAATATTTTCTTGCCATTGCCATCAAGTGTTTATGTACCCATTAGCATAGTTATGCAACGGACTTGGATGAAGCAGAATACTCCCAGGAAGATGTGTAATTACAGGACAACAGTGAGAGTTCCGTGTATTCCCTGGATTTTATTTTAGAACTCCTGAATTATAGGCCATCCCCTCCTGATCACATCTGACACCCACAGGAAGATGGGTCTGGCCCAATTCCCTGTGTGTCTTGAGCCAAGCTGGTCCCCTCATGTGACTGAGATGGGTGCCAGGGAACAGAAACAGCCAGAAAGGACCACAGTGTTTCCCTGGAGGGGCTGTACAGGAAGAGGCTGAGAGAGAGCACCCTACACACATTTTTGCAGACCAAATGGAAGTCCCCAAGGTAGGAGAGCCAAGGGTTCCTGGGGAGGTGGCATGGGGGCCACGAGCAGGTCTTGGGCTGAGGGAAAGACAGGCTGTTGGAGGAAGAGACCTGAGTCCACAAGGGTTCCAGTCTGCCCTGAAGACTAGTGGGAGCCCAGGCAGTCTGTGAACTGGGCCTATATGACTAAGGAATATTAACTCAGGGTGTTGGCAGATATATTAGAAAGGGAGACTATGGAACAGGACTGTGAGTTGGAATATGTTTCATTCTCAGAAAACAGCTCACTAGGCTTTAGAGTTGGGCAAAGTGACTGAGGGAGGCACAGTGCCGACAAGACCTTTGTACAGAGAGGCTTTGAGGATTCCCAGCAAAGAGGATGTACTGAGCAGAGGGGAAGGGCCTTGTATGATGGCAAATGTTACTTCCATGAACAGAAATTCAGAGAACACTCAGGCGGCACCCAGAATATCCTAAGCATCTCATGATTCACACATGGGAGCAGATTCTAGATGATTTGTGCCTGACAACCCACTGTGGACAGAAAACGTCCCTCTAACTCAAGAACTGAGATGCCAGATCTTCCCCGTTGCTGTAACTGGACAGAAGGGCATGCAGGAAAGAGATAGGCCTTCTCTAGAAGGCCAGGCTTCTTGGAGCAACTTACTTTCATTCATGGGCACATCCTCCCCTTCCTGGGGAGCGATAAGCCCACCTCTGGCAAACAGCACAGGTATCTGAGCTAATATACAGCACCTGTGGGACAGGCCAGGCGCCTACATTCAGTTTGGGGCTCTGGCTTCCTTCAGACTTGAGCATGTCAGCTGAACTTCAGGCAACTCCATTTCTCATGATTCAATATTCATGCATAATAAATCATGCCACACTGTGAGTGTTCCTTGTGAGCTACCTTGCCAATTACCTAAAAACCAGCTTAAGGGCAGGAGCAATCAGGCGCTGCATAAATCTGAGCTTCTTTTGTGGGTGGTGTGCATGACTCAGGCACCCTGCAGTGGAATCAGAGATGGGGCTATTACCCAAGGTCTGGCTGATTAGCGCTTGGCTCCCTCATGTGCAATGTTACATGCATAAATATGCTCCCAAATGCCCTTGACAGGGTGACCCCAAATCGTTGTATGGACACAGATGGCTATGGGAGGAAGATTTGTCACTTACAAGATTCATTTTGGTTTTCGAACTCTGCATGTCATTTCCAAAGGAATGCAAGGCACTGAGCAAAATATTCAAAATCATCTCAGGAATGCAGAGAATTATTTTAAATTGAGCTCTAGGGACAGTCTCAAAATGTCTCATCTGTTTCACCAACCTATTATGTCTCCACTGTATTTAGAAGGATATCTGGGATGACCATGAAGTACTGCCAGTCTGTTTTTGATGCTTTCTGTGCCTGTGAACTGGCCCAGGACAGCCTGGAAGCTCCTATGGCTCTTTTGTTGATAAAAAAGAGACCACCAGAGACCCCAGGTGGTAATGGTAGGCAGCATGGGCCTGGAAGGGGGTAGGTGGCCTTGGAGGGTAGCAACATAGCAGGAGGCTGGGGGATAATGAAGAAGCCATGGGGTTCATGCTTACTTTGAAAATACCCAGTTTGGATGGAGGGAACAGTACCAGGGAGACTGTTGAAGAATGCTACTGTCTAAGTGGGCCTTATAAGGGGAGCTCAAATAAGAAAGTCAAAGTGTCCCAAACAATGGGACTTTCTGGAGAGCCACAGCTGTGCTGAGATGGAGGATGGCAGGGGTCCAACGAGGTGACTGGCACCAACAGCAGCTGACTCATACTCAGAAATTCACCACTTGCATTTAAGTATGTCCCAGTGCACGGCCAGTTCTAGAAGACACCTCTCTCTCCCTGCATGTCTTGCTGTTGCCTAGTCCCCTAAATAAACCACAATCATGCCATCCAAGAATTCATTGCTTCATCATTTATTTTTGAATTATTTCTGGGACAACCAGCCCTCTAGCTCTTCCCTGCAAGCTCACAAGCTGAAGACGTGGGCTCTCTGCTTATGTGTTGGCTGGAACATTGCTGCCACACAAAGCTCAGGTGGACAGAGATACAGACCAATGTAAACACATTCTGTAGTTGCATTTCAGAGACTCCTTATTATCTTATACATAGCCTCAACAGGTTAAAAATAAAGAGTTCTCCATATAAAAGTAGGGAAGGAAAATAAAAACAAGGAGTATAACACACATGCTCTGCAGGTCATACTACATGCTGTGCTCAAAATAATTTTTTCAGCTCTAAATTCAGCATCTGCTAAGCTCTATGTATGGGGTTCATAGAACTCTCCATGTTCCAGGAAAAGGTAATGCTTATCAAGGAAGCAAGAAAACAAGGGGATTGCCAAAAATAGCCACCTCCAGAGTTGCCAGGCAGGGCCCTGTCCTCTTGCTGGACCATTTTTTGTGCAGAGGTGCAGATGGCAATGTTATACGTACCTTTAAAATAACCACAGAGATGAGGTGCCTGGGTTGCTCAGTCAGTTACCCAGCTAATTTCAGCTCAGGTGTCGGGCTCTGTGCTGACAGCTCAGAGCCTGAAGCCTGCTTCAGGGATTCTGTGTATCCCTCTCTCTCTGCCCCTCCCCCACTCATGCTCTGTCTGTCTGTCTCTCTCTCTTTCTCTCTCTCTCTCTCTCAAAAATAAAAAATAACCATTAAAAATTATTTTTGAACACCCACAGAGAGTTGGCCTGATGGGTGAGGTAGCCCAGTGAGAGGGTCTCTATCAGTGAGAAAGACTGAGTTCCACTGATGGCAAAATGAAAATATCAGAGATGTACCAAATATGGGCCTAGATTCCTATGAGAATGTATAATGTACTCATCAACCAATGATGTATCACAATCCTTCTTGAATTTGTATGTTCAGCTTGCATCAATATACACATGAGTCAAAATATATGCAATTGCTATCCTTCATGCAAAGTGGCACTTAATGCTATGCAAGATGCAAGGTGGATTAGTGGCCTTGGCCTGTCCGTAGTTCTGAGGGAAGGCAGGAGTGTCCCACTAACTGTCACAGTCATATCCCCAACACACGGGGAGCCCTGAGATCTGACTTGAGGCCATCTGAGGCTAACAGGGGCTGTCCATGTAGCTGTACCCAGAGACACTTGTGATGACCCTTTGTTGCCTCTGTTATAAACCAGTGCATGCCTAGCCAGGCTGGACTCAGCTTTTATAAGCATAGCCAGGGGCCAAGGACCACTGCACAGAACCAGGAGCTCCTGGTACTGCACCTCTGTTTGGTTCTCAGGATGTCACAGGACCTGTGTGGGGGCTTTAATCTTAAAAGAGATGCAAAAGAAACATGAACAACCTTGCTTTTAGAGGCATGCTATATCCTCAAAGTTCACACATTTGGAAATGTAATTTGAGGTGACCCATAAGGCCAGATGGAAGAATGTAAAATTTAATACATTGAGATTTTATCCTTAGATTGGGGATCTGCAGGCAATTCCTGGGCTCTGCTCTTGCACAATCAATCAACATGTGGGTTTCTATGCTACAAATAATCACAAAGTCAAGATACTAATTACTGAAACAAAGCATCACCTATAACTGAAAAAAAATCCATACAATACACTCCAGGGAACAAAACAGACATGATGTATTTGTTCATTTATATACCAAAACTAGTTAAAATCAGTAACTTACATCCAGCATAGATTCCAGATGGCAAAAAAAAAAAAAAAAAAAAAAAACCACATCAGAAATCTGATTTGTCTTGGCTGCCCCAGATCATTAATATTTATATGGAGTTGTTTACATCCAGAAGTTGCAAAACAACTCTCAAAAGCTACAATCAGCAATTAAATGTGCACATGGAGATAGAGATATCCAAGGAGGAGGGGGGAGAGGGAGAGAGAGGGAGAGAAGGGGGAGACAGGGAGAGAGAGGGAAAGAGAGGGGGAGAGAGGGGGAGAGGGGGAGAGAGGGGGAGAGGGGGAGAGAGGGGGAGATCTGATCTTTTGATGTCCACCCAGCTGCCATTGCACATTTTCTGATACAGGTTAAAATATATCCAGCTTAGTCAGCTCATCCCTCAGCCATGTTTTTAAATCATTGTCTGCAAGTCAACTCTGTTTCTGTGCCTACCTGGGCTTTTGCAGCCCTGAAGCTCCCTCCCCAAAACATTAACTGACACGACACTCACCTTGGGAGGCTGAGATGGACCTGTTCCAAGCCCCTCCCATGCACTTGGTCCCTTGGTAGCATATTCCTCCCCATGTGGTCCCTTCACTCCTGTTTCTCTGCACCTCCCAGGTCTGGGACATGCTTTGCCAGGTCTTTTTCCCGGACTCCAGCCACAGAGTTGTTACCTTGCTGGATCAGAAAATCTCTAACTCTCTGCCTCTAACTCTCTAACTCTCTTCAGTTTACTATGAATCAGGGGACATTTGAGATCATGAACTTGATGACAAAAGAGAGGGGGATGGTGAAGTACATAAAACATGAACTCCAGGACGTGTTGATGATTATGAACAACACCACTCAGTGTGTGGAATACACAAGGTTCTGGTTTTATGTAAATGCACCTGTTCTAAACACACAGTTTTGAAGCAAAAAGAATAGTGACAATTTTGGAAGTCTGCCCCTGTGACAAAGTTTATATGGGAGAACATGAAAATGCTGGTTTGTTTTGGGAAAAGAAGTGGCTAGAAAGATGGACAAGTGACAGCTTCTGAAAACACCCAGAGCATTTTTCTTCAAACATCTGAAAAGGTCCTAGTTCATTTTCTGACAAATATGTCTGCTCATTTTCTTGTGAAAAGATTTTTTAATCTAAATATAAGTTTATTTTAGAACATACTGTTTCCATACTGTGCTTCCTGACTAGTTTTCATGGTGTTCTGCTTCTAACCTGCTATTCTCTGGTTTAAAATGCTCTGTTAATAGGTGGACTCTCTGTATTCAAGACAGACTCTCTGTTCCATGTTCAAGGATCTCTGGCATTCCAGGCTGACTGTCCTATGTCAGTCTACTTCCTTCTGCAGCATAAAGTTTACATCAGTGTGATTTACTCCTCCCCTCACCCTCAGGTCACCTCTGTCTTTATCATTTCCAACTATGATGCAGGAACAAGCCAGATGGTCCAGAGGACAGTAGGAGCCCTCAACCCATGACTGATGGCACCTCCCTCTGTAGGTGGAGCACCTTGGAGGAATGAGATGGGTTCTGTGACCCAGAGGATCCCCGTGGGCTTAGTACCAGTTGTCCACAGTCCTTCATGGGTCATGTTCCCAGAGTATTTGTTTGGAGGACTGATTTGATCTCAGTCATTGCCAACTTCTTCCAGCTGTCTGGAAACTCATTTATAAGCCACATGGCTCATCTTTAGGAAATGACCAAGTGGAACATGGGTATGCACATCTCTGCATCAGGCACAAATACAACCAGGACTTAGTGAGCATCTAAGAAGTGCCAGACTGTGTGCTTGGTATCATTTACACAGGGATGCTGCTTCCTATGAGAGTGAATGAGGCATATATGGTCTCTGCCCCATTTTCTCACACACCTGTCAACCTTGGTAACTTTGTACTTGGTCACTCAAGCACAGCAAAGAGCCCATTCAACTTTCTGTTAGCACCAGAAGGAAGGGGGAATTCGAGCAATGGATAATCTGAGTTCTTCAACCAAGCCTTTGACTTTCTAATAAAAAATTCCTATTATGAAATAAATATATTCCCCATATAAACAATTAAGGAAAGAGACATGTACACTTATGCTTCTGGTAATGCTTCTAGTAACTTCCCTGCAGAAAGACAGCTAAAAACCCTAGAGCAAATATTAAAGAACATTTTTAAAAGCATCAAAAAGATAAGAAAATGAGCGGCTATTAGGCCAAGGCCCAGGAGAGGAAAAGAATCTTGTGGTACAGGACAGGCACAAGGAGATACTTCTGCCCGGGTGATGTGTGCTGACCCAAAAGAGGTGGCTGAGAGGCAGCGTTTGGGGTTACTTTTGGGGCACAAAGTCCACCAAAGAGGAATATCCTAGCAAACTAGCTGCTGCCACAGGATCGAGCAGCACAGACCTAAGCCATAGAAGAAACAGTGAAGTAGATGTAAACCCACCCTCCCTTGAATTACAGGCTGGCTTTGCATCTGCTCAAAACTTGAGCTTGGACTAAGGTGACCCTGAATTCTCTGTGCCCCACATCCCAGCAAAAGCAAAGAAATACCTCAAAATATTCCATGAATACTTTTTATCCCCAAAACAATGACCAGCATGGGATGCCTGGGTAATTCAGTTGGTTGAACATCCAACTTTTGATTTCAGCTCAGGTCATAATCCCAGGGTTGTGGGATCAAGCCCCATGTCAGACTCCATGCTTAACATGGAGCCTGCTTAAGATTCTCTCTCTCTCTCCCTCTGCTCCTCTCCTCCACACTCTCTCTCTCTCTCTCTCTCAAAACAAACAAACAAAGAAACACACCACAAAACAATGACCCATATACAACAAAAATCTAAGAAAATATGTCATAAGTGAGAGGGAAACAAAAAAATAGACTTGCAGGAGTACCCAACATTATAAGCATCAGTTATGGACCGTAAAACACCTCTGCTTATGATGTTCAAGAAAACAAAAGAAAAAGGTTTGAAATGTTGGCAGGTAATTTCTATAAAAAGTATAAACAGTGAATGGGTTTATCAGAAGCCTCAACACAACTGAGGAGAGAACTTCCACTCACAATTCCATATCTAGTGAAAACACCTTCAAGAATAAAAGTAATAAAATGTCATTTCCAATGACACAAAACAGATAGAATTTCACCAGCAGACTCATACTAAAGGAAATTCTTTAGATAAGAGGAAAGTTATTCAAGCCATAAGGTCAAGGATTCAGGAAGGAATAAGGAATGGAGTAAGTGGATTTTGCAAGTATATGCAGATAGATACTAACAATATAAGATGGTAACGATAATGTCTTCTTGGTGGTATCTATATCTGTCTATCTACCCTTATATTTATATTTAAAAAGGAAATAAGAAAGGCCCAAATTTATAATTTGAAAAGATTTATAAAACTGATGATTTAGATGAAACTGACAAAATTCTAGAAAAATACAATGTACCCAAATGCAAATTAATTAGACTTATCAATATTAAATACATTCAATTAGTAATTAAAAATCTCCCTATAAAGAAAGCTCCAGTCCAAGATGACACCAACAGTGAGTGCCATAAAAGGTTCAACAACTAAATAATTTCAGTTTTATATAAACTTTCAGAGAAAAGAAAGAAAATGCAATAAATGCAAGGTCGGTTTAACATTTTCGAATCAGCCAATGCAACTCCTCTCATTGTAGATTGAAGGAAAACATTCACATAGGTTTCATTTGCACAAAAAGCCTTTGAGAAATTCAACATCCTTTCTTGATCAAATAATAAGGTATATGGAAGGTTCCATGTACTATTAAGGTTGGAAATGTCCCCTTAGATACCCAAGACATGATAAGAATGTCACTTATATTCAGTGTAACTCTTGCAAGTCCAGTCAGGAAAGATAAAGCAATGAGGGCTTGGGGATGCAAGCTCAGGGGGTAATATCATAAAGGTATTCAAAGAAGTGAGTCCTGTGGAAGTCTCCACAGTGCTCACTGGTGGGGACAGGGGCGGTGATCAGGAGGCAGTATGGCAGAGGACACTGGATATTCTATTTCTTGACCTAGGTGATGGTTACTTGGCTGTGTGTTTTATAACAATTTGTTAAGCTATACAATTATGTGTGTGAGTATTATTTTCAAAGTAAAATTGGATTGAAAAATCATCTTCAGATTAATGGTGTTAAAACAAACACACAAATAGGAGTAGCTGGCTGGCTCAGTGGATAGAACATGAAGCTCTTGAACTCAGGTTGTGGGTTTGAGCCCCACGTTGGAGATAGAGACTACTTAAAAATAAAATATTAAAAAAAAACCACAACACACAAAAAACCAACAATGCAAACAAAAACACATGTGTGGAAAGGATAGAAAAGCCAGTCATTGCCTATTTGGGGGGTTATTTTCTTTCCAGTCCCTTTCTGTTTTTCTGACTTTCAAAAAATGTATAACAATATATCCCACATCTGGAGAGTGCAACATTTTAAAAACTGAAGACATAAAAAAGAAATCATTTGACTGATTCTTCCAACAAATGACCATGGGATTAATTTTGAAGCCACAAACTGGCTCTTTGTTGAAAGGACAAAAGGGAACTGATAAGAAAGTTAATAAAAAACAATTTCTACAAGAGAAAAGTAGTAAACCCAAATCAATCTGCATTAAATTGAAAACAAAAAGCGATCATAGATGAGACTGTATTAGAACTTCTAGGAGCCAAAGGTGGGCACAGAGGGACTTTACTGGTATTGCGGTGTTTCCTTGGAACCTCACTCCCTGTGAGCCCCACGCTACTGTGCAGTTAACCTGCTGTGTGATCCTGAATAAGTTAAACAGCCTTGTTGAGCTTCAGCTTCCTCACTTGTGGGGCCAGAGGGAAACTGCCTCTCAGCCAGTGGTCCTCATGAGGATGAAAGGTGATCCACTGTCAACTTGTTCTGAAGTGGCTCTGAGTGTATCTGAAGGATTCATAAATAGCACATACCCTGATATGAACAGGGTCTACCCACCTTTTTCATCTGTGAAATGGTGATAATACTGGTACCTCATTTAATAGGGCCATTGTAATAATTAGGTGCCCATAAAGTACTTTGCACACTTCCCAGCTCAAATTTAAGGCAATGCTCTTACTGTAGTTCTGGTTCTATGGAGTGTTGCTGCTCTTGCCTTGTAAAGAATAAAGGTTGGATGTTACCTTATTACTTATTACACTTTACTTTTGGTGTCGGTCTGGTTTGGGCCACAAGTGTTCCTGCTACGTTTTCAATACTCCTGTGTCCTTGGAGGAGGGGCAGTCCTTGGAGGATAACAGGAGCTAAAGCTTCAGGTTGCTGGATGCCCAGGTGACTAGCTCAGTGCTTTCAGGAGGAGAGACATGAGACACATCTCCTGTGTCTCAGAGCCCCTCAGGCTCCTGCCTCTGGCTGGTCACTGCCTCCTCTGCCCCAGGCCTCTCCTCCACTACATCCCAGGCAGGCACATCACTCTACCTGTGCAGGGCCATGGGAGCAGGATGAAGTTCCCTCTCCAGTGGCCCCTGCCAGAGAGGTCCTGAGTGCTGAGCAGCCAGCATTCCTCCACTGGGAGGTGGTGGCCAGCATGGTAAGGCACCCACTTGCATTTCTTTCTTCCCTTCCATGCACCATTTCCATTTCCCTTCACTTTCGTTGACCTGGGGTTGTACCTCCAAATAAAGCATTAGAACCCCAACTTTGCTGCAGGTTCCATGTTCTAGGGAGCCTAGGGAAAGTCCAAGAGGCTGGCAAATCTTTATTCTCGGTGCTCATTAGTCTGCTGCTATGGCATTAGGCATCTCCCAGGGTCCCACAGGGGAGGCAGTGACCCCCGTCCCAGCCCTCACAGGCTGGGCCAGGGCCACACTCAGCCACTGCAGCTAGGGCTCTCCCTCTCCCAGCCCAGCAGCTCCTGATGAATAAGGCCAAAATTTGTACACTCTGTAATAACTATAGCTCTTTCACAATCATACATAACATGGAATGGGGCAGTCCCTGGGGAGGTAAAATGTGTTCTGAAATATTAGAACAGAAATAAGGAAAAGCACATGCAGCCCTTCCCATAATATAAAGACAGAATCTCTTGTGCTCACACTATTTCTTCCTTCTTAGCTTGCACTTTTAGCTGCAGACAAATGCACAGTGGATATCCATCATCTGTCTCCTGAGCAGTGCTGCCAAGACAGCTCCTCTGAATGCATTGTGGAAGACCATGAGAAGGGTTTGAGTGGTAGGCTGGGGGTAAGGAAGGAAGGAGGAGGAAATTTAGGGTCCATCTCTTCCCTGATCCCCCATGGGGGAAATAATCCCATTGCCTCAGCACCCCCAGACACTGCATGTACCTCTCTGTGGTGCCAGGAAGCTCTGCACCTCAGCAACAAGAATAGCAGATGCTCAAAGTCAGATGCTCCTTTGCCTCTTGCACAAGTCACAACACCTGTGGGCAGTGAGTGACACCCCTGTGGTTGGCACACAGACTAACCACATAAATGTGAAGGTGTCCAGTTGATGGTCATTGACATCTGAGGGTGACTTGGGGGAAGGGCAAGGACTCAGAAACCTCATGTAGAAAAACACATATGTGGGTGCTGTGAAGAAGCAATGTTGCAAGGAAGAAGATTTCTTCACATTTAATCATCTCTCCAAGTTGCTCTTAGCAAAATAAACACACACACACACACACACACACACACACACACACGAGTTATTCCAGCTGCAAGACATCAAAAGTCTAGGTAATGAGCAGAAGTCCCTAACAGTTTCCTGCTCCCTATTTTCAAATCATCTTACCAATATCACATTTTTCTAAGAGCAGATCAGTTTGTTCTTTCCATATCAATACATAGGAAGATGGGGCAAGTCATCTATGGCCCAATGTCCCAATGGCCCCATGGGTTGGTTCTTTTTAGTACCAATAATGTGGTGGCTCAAGAACCAACTACAACAGCAAATCCAGAAAATGGCATTATTTGGCAATCTCCAAGGAAACCATTCCCTCACTCTCTTTGAGTGGCACAATGTCTTGAGTGACTACAGAAAAGTTTGGGTTCTTTCTGGGAAATTGGGTGAAAACATTGTCAAGAATCCTACAAATAAGCCATAATCAATTAGTGTTAACATCCAAGGTGGAGATTCAGGAGGGAAGCATTTAATTCCCATTGGACAGTAAAAATGTTCCCCATGTCTTCTACCAGGGCTTATCTGAGTGACAGGTTTTCACACCCCAAATGCCATAATTGTCTCCCTCCACCTTTGCAGAATTTGTACAGCCACTTATTCAGAGGGAAGAAGACAGCCTGCAATGTACTTGACTTATGTTTCTACTCTGCTAGAGAAAGTCAAATTCAGGAAAAAGAACAAGTACCTTTAGTATATATTATTACTCAGGACTGCTTTGTTCTCTCCTATAATTTAATATTATCAGTCCTACTGGAGTCAGATGGGGGAAGGACAGGCATATCCCTAGGAGCTATAATCAGGGTTGTTATTTCACTGAGAAAACAAGAGGAAAAGATCTAAGACTTAGATATTTTCCCCTATATGAGTATTCATAATGTCTAAAGCAAGGCCCAGAGTTTCTCTAACACTTGAGTGCTATTTGGGTGGAATCAGTAATCAAGTACATAATTACTGAGCAGCAACCTGGACAGTGATGTTGGGTGAGGGGCTGGGGGCTGATCCTGGCTCTGCCCCTGGAGATGTGACCTACTTGATTTCTCTGGGCCTATTTTATCACCTGAAAATGGGGACAGGAGGACTCTCCTCAGAGGCACAGGGAGTGAGTGAGGGCATAGTGCCTGAGCATAGCAAATGTGTAGTACTAGGGCACTTATCACTGCCCACCCCCCACTGCCCTCGAATCCTTCCTTCCCTTCTTATTTTGTCCAAATTCTGCAGCCCATCCTCACACCTACTCCTTTGCCTATGTACTGAGTCCCTGAATCCCTTGCTTGTGGTCTTCTTCAGGCAAGTTGGCAGCCCTGGTGCATCCCCTCTGCCTGGGCCCCAAAGAATTAGGCAGGGGAGCCCTGCAGAGGGTCTTGCTGCCAAGACATGCACAGGGGCATCAGGGACCACAATCCTGCATGCTCTCCCTGGCCCTCAGTTCCTCCTTCCTTCTAGGACTTCAACCCCTGCTACCTTAGGAGCTTCCTGTGCAACTCAGGAACCTGGAGCCCTAAGATGAGGGCTCTGCACCCCACCTGCCTCCTGTGGCTCTGCATGAACTAGGGAACTCTTAAAGACAACAACTGCTTCGGGGCGACTGGGTGGCTCAGTGGGTTAAGTGTCCGACTCTTGGTTTTGGCTCAGGTCATGATCTCACAGTTTTGTGGCTTCAAGCCTTGCATCAGGCTCTGTGCTCACAGAAGAACCTACTTGGTATTCTCCATCTCCTCTCTCTGCCCCTCCCTTACTCGTGCTGTCTCTGTCTCTCTCAAAATAAATAAATATTTTTTTTCAAAGAAAGACAACTGCTTCCACTTACTCTGCCTATCCACTCAAGATCATCTCTCCAGAAATTCTCTTTCACCAGCTCCCTCTTCCCCTCGAGTGCCAAGTCAATTTCCCCTCTCTGTTGGATCATGTTCTTCAGCATACAGATATGCTATGATTTCTTCCACTTAGAATAACTTTTCTTAACATGACATCTCCTATTAACTATTCCCCCTTTCTCTTTCTGTTTACAGCAAATTTCTTCAAAAAAGATAACTTGATGCATCATATCCAATGGCTTTCTTCCCATAATCTTTAAAAAAAATTTTTTTTGGTTAAAATATACCTACAGAAAAGTGCACAAATCATTAAATGCAATGCTCAATAAATGACCAGTTTTCATTTACTGAGCTTTACCTTTGTGGGAATACTGGCACGTGTGTAACTAGCACCTGGGTCAAGAAATGGAACATCCCCAGCACCCATGACCACCTCCCATGCCCCCTGCACAGTGCCTGCCATTCTAGTTCCCAGCAGCACAGCTCAGGGATTGTTCTTTCCTGTTCCCTCTTGAGCCCACAGACATAGCCTTTCACTTCCAGCACTCTGGAAACTGCTCTTGTCAATGCTGCCACCAGCCTCCTCATCGCTGAGACCTCAATGTTTAGACCTCATCCTCCATTCCCGTCCCCAGCCCAGACTTCTCTCTTGAATCCCAAATTCACAGAAGGCAGCACACAACAAGCTGCCTTCTTAGTGTCTCCACTTGGATGCCAGCAGGCACTGAAAACCTGACAGGTCAAAGTCTGGTTCCATCTGCTCCTGTGGCACACAGCCAGCGTGTCCCCCCAGCCAGTGGAACCCATTATCCAGTAGTTCCTTCCCTTCTCTCTGTCTCACACCCACAACTGAAATCTGTTGGTCATTCTTCCAAAAGCCATCCTGGTGTCTCTACCTCTCACTAAATTCCCAACCATGACAGTGGTCCAGATCACTACTGGATTGTCTACTCCTGGATGGTTATACCAGACTCCAACATGGTGTCTCCTATCCTTATGTTCCACATGCTCCCCTGATAAAGTGTAGACAGATGGTGTCTTTCCTCTGCTCAAACATCCCAGTGGCTTCTCAGCCCAAAGAAAAAGCCCAAGTCACTGTTACAACCTAAAAGGCCCTGTGGGCTCTGCCCCACCTCACCCCTCTCTTGTCTTATTTACTCTTCCACAATCAAAGGTCACCTGCTGCAGCCACACCGGCTTCCAAATCATTCCCTGTATGTACCAGGCATGTTCCTCACTCAGGGCCTTTGCACTGGCTGTCCCTCTGCCCAGAAGCTCTTCCTCAAGTGATCCTCATGGATCAGCCTGTAGTTTCATTATTAAATGTCACCCCCTCAGCAAGTCCTTCCATGGCCACCCTAATTATAAATGTATGCCCATATCCATTTCCAACTTAATTTTTCTCTTTTATAACATAACACTATTGGATATGCTATAAGTTTACTTTTGTATGTTCTTTGCTTCTCATCATGAGAATGTCAGTTCTGTGAAGCTGGAGTTCTGTTTTGGTTATTGCTATATCCCTGCACCCAGAGGATGGCCTGGCACGTAGTAGGAGCTCAATAAATGTCAGATGAATGACTGGATTTTAAGGGCACTATCATATGCCAGGTTGGACTCTCATTCTTTTTTTTATATATATATATATGAAATTTATTGACAAATTGGTTTCCATACAACACCCAGTGCTCATCCCAAAAGGTGCCCTCCTCAATACCCATCACCCACCCTCCCCTCCCTCCCACCCCCCATCAACCCTCAGTTTGTTCTCAGTTTTTAACAGTCTCTTATGCTTTGGCTTTCTCCCACTCTAACGTCTTTTTTTTTTTTTTCCTTCCCCTCCTTCTTCTTGGTTTTATACTATAAAGAGATTCCTCTTTCCTCCCCCTAATTTGTCCAATTCCCTTTGCTGGTGCTATTCATAAGATTCATAATCTTATTCTTAATACCCATTTTTCATTTAATTACTGTTATGATATTTCAGTTAGTAAAAGAAAGAAACATTTTATGAAATGAAATGAAATCAAGACATAATAAATACTCGAATTCAGGAGACATTTGCAGCAGACGCAGCACATACAAACCTCCGGCCTGCCCAGCACTTGAGCCCAGATCCAAGGACTCCTTGGGGAGGGCCCCCAGACTCTGCCTCGTTAGCACCTGCCCCATGGGACTTAGTGAGGCACTGAGGGTCCACTAGAGTGGATGTGTCTTTCTCACTTTACCCTGCTATAAGTGGGGTGAGGGATGGTGGATTTAGAAGCAAGTCCTGTGCTTCTAATTTTGTCTGCTAACAGATAAAAGTCAATATTATGTTGTAGAAGATTGCATTTTAAGGGTTAGAAATACTGATATTTGCATCATGTACCCATACTTGCTACCTCTCTGATTTCTGTCATTTAATCCATTGAAACTTCAGTTTTGTCATCCACAAAGTGAGGATAATAACTGTCCACCTTTCAGACTCATTGCAAAGGTTAAATAAGAAAAAGTGTGTGCAATAAGTAGCTCACAGCAGTCACTTGGCAAATTATGGATTCATTTCCATCCTCCACATCATTGAGAAGCATTAGTTCCTAGACGAATCTGCCAAAATTGCATACAACACTTTCCCCTCTATAAACTGGTTTACAAAATCTGCTTGCATTGGGGGCTGGATCAAACAATTAATGTTGCTGGAGTAAAATAAGGTTGTGATGAATGCCATGCTCATCCCCCCACTGGCCTCCACATCGAGCCCTCCTTCCTGATCAGGCCCCGCCTGCTGCCTCTTCCAAAGGTGGCTCCGAGCCAGGCCATTTTGGTAATCCCAGCTCACTGTCAGCCACCTTTGGCCTTAGGACACCATCTGACTTCACTGGACCCCGGTTTTACAACCCACAGAGTGGGTACCATATGATGGTACTGCTGCCTCACAGTCTTCCTATGTTCAAATGCAGATTCGTGGGCTCTACCCCCAGATGCTCTGATCAAGCAGGTCTGTGCTGGGGCCAGACAGTGTGCATTTTTGACAGCTCTGGGTTTGTTGATGCTGCTGGTCAGGACCACGCCCCAAGCAGCCAGGTGCGCAGTATTTAACATAGGACTTAATAGGTGCTCAGCAGATGTCACCTGCTTTACTAACACTTTCAGTACTATTGTTACTGGTACTTAATTAACACCTTTTTAATTATAAAAACTGTTAGAGAAAATATCCTGTCTCCTTCCAGGTATCCTTTCACCTAGAGACCCACATGTATACAGACAAGTGGGATTTCCAGTAGAGCATGATCAGCACCTGCTTCTTTGCAGGAACCTTCTGGGGACTTTCTCTCTAACTTCACTTCGCTGACTTAGCTAGCTGCATGTTGTAGGTTATTTCAATACTGTTTTATGGATCAGGAAACAGGCCTGGCAAAGTTGCTTGCTGACCTGGACCCAGCCGGAATAAGGCAGAAAAAAAAACAAAAAAACAAAAAACTGGGTTTTGTAAGTTCAGGGATCCTATTAATTCTCCTCCCCACTTCTCTATGTCATCTAACCACTGAGATTTGCTTTGTTGTGTTTTCCTGGAATGGACTCACATGTTACTGAGTAGTCCATTGAGTGGATATTTTGACAATGTACAGACATCATCTAATTGTCAGTGACTATGCTGAGGTATGATCTATGATAAAAAGAAAAAGAATAACCTAAGTCACACTTAGATGTCAAAGATTTCCTTGTGAACCAGCGTTTGGAACCTAGAGGTCTCCTGGCTTCATAGATAGGCTGTTTGCTCCACTCTGACATCACCATCCCAGCCCCCCAGCCCCTGAGGGCAGCAGGAGGTGCCTATGGCCACCAACAAAGGACCCTGCAGAAACCAGCTCTGGGCTATCCTCTCTCCAGTGCCCCAGGGAGAGCTCCCAGCTGGCCTTGCCCAGGAAAGCACTGATTTAATTTAGTGTAATGACTCTCGGAGTGTGTCTGTTCTACTGCGAGCCGAGTGCTCTCCCCTTGGCAGCTCCCCTCCAATGCCTGCTGCAGACTTTGTGTCTGCAATTGGGCCGAAGAGACACAAACAGAATGCCCGGCAGCCTGATGGCTGGACTGGAGTGCTGTGTGCCCAGGCTGGTTGTCTCCCAGGTCTGCAGGAAAGCCCCAAAGTGCCACAGCTGTGGGCTATAAGCAGTGAGCTTTGTGGGCATGGGTCTCAGCCCAGGGAGAAGGATCTGGACACAGGCCTTGTGAAGGGCACTCACCTGCAGAGTTCTCTATGAAATGTGGCACCTCTTCTCTGTTGGGGTTCCCCTGAAGGAAATCCATGCTCACAGCATAATGAAAAGGGGGACTGAGAGCCCGGGATCCCCTGGAAACCCTCTTCTAATTCCAGTGCTGCAAGAAACCCCTAAACTCCTCAACAATGTCTGCTCTTCACCTCAGAGCAGTGTGAGCAGAGGCCTCCATAGACACTATATTTCACATTCACTATTAAACAAATACTCAGAATCGTCTTTACCACTGAAGGTATTAAACGTCTGATGCATCAGGCCCAAGTAAGAGGTTCTTAAGGTGTGGAGAATAAAATTACTCTCCAAGAAAGGATCTAAATGCCAGCGTTGGCAACTGTGGCCTCGGTTTTTCAGACAAAGGTGCTGTGCACAGCTTGCCCTGCTCCAGAGACGGGGGCCTCACCCAGGATGTGGAGCAGCCAAGACAGAGGCAGCCTCTCCCTCCTTTCCCTGTGCCCAGCCATTTACTCGGTGCTCATTTCATCCAGCACCCTGCCTACATGTTTATGTCAATGTTGGATGTTGTCCCTTTGAACACATCTGTCCCCATCTAAAATTTGGCAACCAAAATATAGCTCTGAGTACTCCCCCCACCTCCCAGCCAGGTAGGTAAAGGGCTTTCTTGGCAGGGTTGACCCAGGAGACTGGGAGTGACCCACCCTGCCTCACCACTGCAGGTAGCAGGACTGGGATATGGGGGGAGGGCTTAAGTTGAGCTTAAGGGAAAATCTGAATGGCCTGTGATGTGTGAGAAGCTGTTTCTCTTTGCTCTGCCCTCCTGACCTTCCTTTTCTTAGTGAAACTATCATGGCCTATTTGTAGCATGCTAATCCAGGTTCAGAGTGCAGTTTACACAGGAGCAGGCAGGCTCTATGTTCTACACACAGAGGGCATCTGTCCACATGCTTTTCTCCAGGTCCCACTGTGTGTCCTTAGCCCATGTAGTGCCCATGTCCCCTTCCTGGGGTCTGAGTATACCTAGGCCTGACTCTGCCCCATAGCCAGGCTGACCTCTGCCAGACCTGGAGTCTTGCTTCCTGTCCCATGCTTGTTCCCCCAGAGAAGGGGGTCTTTGGCATTTGTGGGATAAACTCACAAAAGTGAAGCTCAGACAGACCTTCCAGGCCAAGCTGGAACAATATGGAACAGCCACTTAGCCCAACCGCAGCAGTGCAGGACTGGCTGCCAACATACCCCCCCACTGCCCCATTATCCTTTAGAACCAGGACAGCAGAGCAGTGCTGACTGAGCAGGGCTCTGCCTCATCCCTGCCTGGAAGGGCCTCTTGAGAGTTCCTGCTAAGAAGCACCTGCTTTCAGGGGCTCCAGCATTATTAGCTGGTCCACTGCTCTCCCCTGTTCCTCTGTGATGTCATGAAAGGGGGAAGGGAGAAAGGACAATGTATCAAGGGACTCTTCTCTCCCCAAACAAAATGAGGTCAACACAGAAACCAGTAAGAAGCAGTGAGAGGCCATGCTGGGGTCAGCCAGGGCACCTGTTTTCAAGCCAGGAGAAATAAATGTTTCAGACACCAAGCCTGCCTGAATCTGCTGTTTTCAGCTTGAGCTCCAGAACCCTGGATGCTGGAGAGGAAGCCCTGAGCGCTGCGCACCCAGAGGACACACATGAGTGTGGGCACCACACTCTCCACCTTGCCGACCCAGGGAGCCACCTTGTCTTCCTCTGGTTGGGCTGGGCTGAGGTTTTGGGTGTGGTAACACTGAAACACACTGTAACTGGCAGGTATGTGTCAATTTGATTAATAAAAATGGGAACGGAAACTGTTTCTGCATGAATAGTCTTCATTTGCTAGAGAACATCTTCCAAAGCCTGGCTTCCATGAAGGCACAACAGGGCAAATGCTTTGCATGAAAAAGACCTGGGAACCAATGCCTCCAGAAACCTTCACACTGGAGGAGGGAGGGCGTGATTCACCCTGTGATGGGCCATTCCTCTCACCGAACTTCAGCTGAGGAGTACTGAAGTACAGGCAGCAGACACTATAACCTGTCTTATATGAATGAGCCTGTCACAGACAGAACCACTCCTCACCTGTTCTCCTTGCCCTGGGCACAGCGTCTCTCAGCGCTGGGTCGGTCCTGCTGGCACAACCCAGGCTCCCGCTCACAGGCAGCTTCGGTCCCGGATTTGTAAAAAGCAGCAGAAGACTCCAGCACTCACCAGTCCCAGCAGCCTGAGGTGAGGCCCATGACCTCCCTCATGGGCCTGTCCTCCAACTATAAACTGCAGGCCCCTCAGATAGCAAGAGCTGAACAGGCTTCTCGGGCTCTCCTCCTCAGTGACCCGGGTAGGCTGTGTGTGTGGCCGACAGAGACAGGCTTACCTCGTGGGACAAGTAGAAGGCTGCAATGCCCAAAGGCCAGAAGCAGCAGAGCATGGAGAAGACGCTGAGGCCCAGGTGGTCCCTTGGGGGCATCATGAGGAAGTTGTCCTCACTCTCTGTGTCACTCGAGTAGTCACTCTGCAAGACAGAAGAGGACAGGGATGGTACAGAAGAAGAGAGCATCACTAGTGGAATCACTGTACGATGCCCCTAGACATGGGTGCTGAGTCTGGAATGGAGAAAGCCCCTCTGGGAAGGTCACTGTTGTTATTGCCTACAAGTAGACTTCCCCCAAGAAAGGAAGCCCCCAGTTGAGGAGATCCTTATCAAGAACAAAAGAAAAAAATACTAAGTACTTGGCCCTTGAGTCATTCCATTGAAGATCAAATTTTACAGAAGCCCATTATTTCACAGATCTTTGGGACCTAGTGACACACAGTGGGGATAAAGTTTTAATCTATGCGAGGATGGGACAGGCACTCTCAGAAGGCCACACAAGGATGGGACTCCTCTCTTTATTCTAAGACTTCAAACAGGTTTATAGGACAAGGAGGGCTGGTGTTGGGCAAGGGGACACCGTCTCTGAGCCCCCTTCATGTCCCTAGACTTTGATCTGAGTTAGGACACTGCTGGGCCTGGTGTCAACCCCGGGTGAAAGTGCTGTCTCCAGAGGAGCTGATGGCTGCTTTGTTTGGAAGCTTCTCTGTGATGAGCCCACTTAGTGGGCCTGTGAGCTCAGCACAGGTCTGCCAGAGCCTCCTAGGGAACCTGAGGTAGGGGGTCAGGGACTGGCACAGGGCTTTGTAAAAATCCATGGAAGACTCCATCCCTCACTAAGCAATGACAGCCATGGACCAAACCTCCCTGCAGAAAATCTCACTACTAGCTCCGCGCACTAAATGGCTGCTGTCCTGCCAGCACCTCCAGGTCTAGATGTTATGACTAGAGGATGCTTTTTGCCTAATTGGTTATTCCATTTGCTGGGCCCCCATCATGAATTTTCTCTCCTCATCAAAACATGGCACACTCACGCTGACTCATCCAAAATCCAAGGCCAGCCTCTCTAACTGCTTATTTTATGCAAAGATAAAATCTCATTTTACTCCAGATTTTGTTTCCTAAAAAAGAAATGGAGCATTTCTTTCTGAAAGAGGGTCATTAGCTTCCTCACTCTCTTTGCCAGAGACAGAGGTTGTTAAACACACAGCCTCTGGATGCAGGCTGGAGACATTCAGTGCTCAATGCAGCCATGCTGGCTACTTCCTCAGGTGGCTTTAGGGGCAGGCAGTGACCTGAGGCACCAAACACTCCGGTGGATACCCCATGTGAGCGCTGTGCTGCTGGCATCGCTGCCCGGCCCACCTCCAGCAGTGCCCCCATGTGCCTCCCCTGACATTCGCATGCACACAAAAAGCCCACGTGGGACCATGGTCCTTCTCTTGGTTAACTAAATGCACATATCACTGCCAATCAGAGCCTCTAGTCAGCGTGCAGACAGACAAGGAGCTGCAGGGAACTAATGGAAACTTCCCGTTAGGACTCTGTTTCTATGTAGTTGAAGAACAGGCAAATTCTGATGATCTCACTCAAATCACAAACAAGGACCTTCTCCAGAGGGCCTGTGACTGAAGTGGGTGATGCGCTAGACAGTGGGTGTGGACACACTCTCACACATGCGCACACACCTACACACCCCGGCGGGTCAAGGACTGGAAGGCATCACTTCTCACAGAGGGCTGGCTCCTTTCCACTAGGCAGGCTCTCTGCCCTGGGGAGTCACCTGCCACTGGGGCAACATCCCCTCCGTGAGTTTGGGACTGTATGGCTTCTCCTCCATAGAGCCCTGTCTGTGAAATTCTATTCTTTTCACTCTGCAGCACTGCTTTCCATGTGGTCTCCTAAACAATGACGGGAAATGAAAATCACTGTCCTTATGTCTGTCTGGGGAGGGCACTGAGCAGCCCCAGGAATGCACAATTCATGGGTGAGACCTGGGCCCAGAGGGCTAGCCAGGGAGAGATGTACCTGCTGGGATGCCGATATCTTTGATCTGAATGAAGGATGTGCAATGTTTTAGGCAGAGCCTGAGTGTCTTCACAGCTGTGCATCTCCAGACAATGCTTGGCCTCCAGACCTTCACTTTGGAAACAGGAGTTGGCTGTCAGCACTGTGTATGTGGCTGAGCCATACCATGAATGGGCCTTTGCATGAGATGCTGGTGATCTCTGGGAAGGGAGGCACCTACAGTGACAATCCCAGGGCAACTCGTGAGCAGAGAGCCCCTGAGAGAGGTAGAGGACCAGGGATAAAAGGACAGCCACTTCTTCCAGCCCTCAACCCAGACCCTGAGCTAATAATCTTCACACCAATGAGTCAGCGTGCTGCAGGTGGATATGTTTGCACACAACCAACAACTTTGTCTATGAGTATTTCAGTTTTTTGGCTTTTGTGGGACTTCTTGTTTGTTTTATTTTACTAAGAGTTTTATATACCAGCACTCTGGATTCTCACAGCAACTCTGGAAATAAGTGTTGTTACTATTTTTGTTGTTGTTGTTCTTTTTATTTTATGAAGGACAAAGCTGGGCTCTGAGAGCTAAAAGCCTTGCCAAATCACAGAACTGCCCAGTCAATGGCCACTCCTTCCAGAACTCTATACTGTAAACTGTGCTGGGCAGTAACCACTTGGCTCAAAGCAAACCCCATTTTGGCTAAATTTGCTTCTTGCGCAAATGTGAGATGTCTTTTCTGCCTCGCCTGCCCCAGTGATTACAATGACTGCTTCTGGACTGATATGTTTGATGGCAGCAGTGGGATGGCCAGTGGCAGTAGTGGCCAGTAAGAGCCTTCTCAATCACGTTGCCAGAGCATGTGAATTGTTGCTGCAGACCACACAGGTACGCTGAGCTCTGGCTTCTATTTTTGGAACCTGCTTAGAATTACACTGCTATCCCCATGAAGCAAAGAATTAAATTTCAGGGCACTCCCCCAAAATCTTCACAGACTTTTATTTAGAAGCATAAGGGAACCACACTCTGTAAATTGCAAAGTTGTGGCTACACGGTACCAAAGTAATTAGTCAATTTTGATCAAAATAGATTTTAAAGATTCAGACAAATTACAGGGCAGACAAAAACAGCCCAGTTCATTTTATGTTCTGTCTTCCACCGGCGGCTGTTCTGTGGGTATAAGCAGCCGTGGACATCTTGCCATTAAACAGGGAGGAGAGGAGAGGAGATGAGTCCAGCCTGGGCAAGGCTGCATAGATACCAATAAACCAAATAGGGAAAACACACAACCACCAGTACCAAGAAATTCATCATGCACAGCAGCTGCTTCTAAAAATCCTTTTCATGGATCATCAGATTGGAGAATTGCAAGGCAGACTAAAAGCATTCCAAGGAGACTTACAATTCCTGCAGACGCCCCTTCTGAGGCAGCCAATGCTGGGTGGGCAGAGGAAGGGGCTTCTTGGTCCCTCTGCTGTGCCTTGCTGGCCCACTGGTGCCCCACACAAGGGACCCATTCTCTGCCCATTTCTACCACCTCCACTCAGAAGTTGTCCCCTTGTTTTGTTTTGTTTTGTTTTTTCCTTAGGATACTTCAATAAAACAATCATAATGCCAGGCACAATGCCCAGTGTTTTGCACATAACGATTCACTCAGCTATGTGAGTCTGGGCTGTGAGGATGCCATCTTAGGGATGCAAAGCTGGGCTCAGCCATGTCACTTGGTGTCACTCAAGGCCTCCCACATCCCCTGCCCACCCCCTCTGGGTCTCACACTGCCTCCCCTCCCCCACCCCCAGGTATAGCTTGCTCATCTGCAGTGCGGCTCCACGTGGCCCCAAGGAGAGAGTGTAGGTGCATTGAGCAGGATGGTACAGCAGCAGGCCTTGGGCGGCTTGAATGCAGGGTTCCCCATGGAGGCTTACTTCCCAGGCATGTAGGGGGTTGGTTCTAGAGTGTTCCTGACAGCACTGTTTAAAAACACCAAAATTACAAAATAATTCTACGTATAATTCTATATAATCATGGAAAAAAGATTTCAAAAGGAGAAAAAAAGAAATCTATATAATCATGGAAAATGATAATATAAATGTTTATTTCCTTAGAAAGATGTTTATAAGAACTTAGGTGAAAAACTAGAGTAGAAAGTGGAATAAGTCATATCCCTCCAGGATGTCAGAGTGTGCTTCTGGATGGCCAGGATATTGGTTATTTTTTTTTTCTCTCTGCATTTCTGGGTTTTAGCATTTTTCTATACTAAGTAAGTTCATTTAACAATGAAAATTATCAAGGTGCAGATGTGCTAACAGGTGCGGGAGCTTCCACCATTCCTTCATCCTCACTTAGAACCCTGTGGACTATGGTTTCAATGAGACTAGGTACAGAGAAATCACATAACATGGGCCTGTAGCCTGAAGAGCAGCTGCTGGATCAGGACTGGAGCTCAACACAACACATGAGCTCACTCACTGAGACACAGGTCAGACCTGACCTTGCCACTGGTCCCTCGGCCTTATCTCACTGAGGGTCAAGACCAGAGCCCTCAGAGCAGCCCATGACACTCCTCTGTGTTGACTAGCATGGCAGCCATAGCCACGTGGATCTATTTAAACTTGAATTACCTAAAATCAAACACACCCAACAATTAGTTCCTCAGCCAAACTACCACATTCCAAGTATTCGGCTGCCACAGGTAGTTAATGCCTATCACACTGAGCACAGATGTAGAACATTTGCAGTATCTCAGAAAATTCTATTGGACAACACTGTCTTCTAGGATCTGACCCCTATTAAGTTTGACTTCGTTGTCCTCCACCCACAGGCAACACTCTGATATTCCTGCAACATGCCTCAGGGTTTTGCACTTGCTGTTCTCTCAGCCTAGAATTCTCTACCCCAGAGACACATATGACTGGCTTCCCAACTTCATCTGGGGCTTTTCTCAAATGTCACTTGTCATTATAGCCTTTCCCAGATACCCCATAAGGCTGTCACTGCTGTCCCCCATTACTATCCCCTTACCTGTCTCCTTTGCACTGCAGGTGACACTAGTTTGTTTACTGTCTCTCTTCCTCTAAGCACTAAGAAGGCAGACAATTTTGCATGTTTTGGTCACAGCTGCACCCTATGTGCCCAGAACAGTGTCTTGCACATAGTAGGCACCCAAAGCACATGTGCTGAAAGAAAGAATTCACATGTACATGAAGCCAACATGGACAGTACCAGCTGAAGCAGCAAAACTCCCAGAGTTTGCCCAGAGTGCACTGGAGTAACCAGGGGATTTGCTCTACCTTGTCTCCTCTCCTTCTCCACTGGAAGTGCCTTCCCTAGTGCCCTCCAGAATGCACATCCTAACCATCCATTTAGGTGAGACCACAGGGAAGGTGGGGGAGAATGATGACACGGTCAGGTTCAAGGCTGTCTTAGGACAGCTGATGATACGGATAAGCCACTATGAGGATGTAGGCAGATGGACACAGCTCCCTCAACCTCCGTGTGTCTGTAAGAGGCACACCCAATGTTCTGTGGTCTTGTAGCCAGCATGGATTGTGAGATCCCCTGCCTATATGAGAGGAGTGAAGTGTGGGTGAGTGCCTTTGATACCCCAGAAAAGTCAATATCCAACAAAGCTTCTACTTCTAAAGGAGGAAATAGCTCCTAGTGAGCTATGTTGGCAACGTCAATGCTAGGTTTTAACTCCCGAAGTCCTTGCAGGGCCAGAACTGGGACCACCTGCCCTCACCTGCACTATCAGGTGGGTCCCAGGGATCCGCCTGTGTCCACTTAAGGGTTTTCCATGGCCAACTTGTCTGTGGAAGACCCTAATCCCTTCATCATTCAGTCAACTCATCTCTGAACCAGGCTTTCCCTGACACATTGAGGTCCACTGGCCTCTCCTGTATTGACATCAGATTACATAAAAACAACAGATGCATGCTGAGTACTCATTCTGTGTAATGTACACATAGCTTACAGATGACAAGGTATATAGACACCTGGAATCAGATCAGTAACACAGAATATGTTAGTATCTAAACACACTTTGTCCTAAATTATTAAGTAATTATTTTGGGCATGTAATTTAGTTTCTCCTACTAGGTAGTAATTGTCTTGTAGACAGAGATTATTTGCTACATCAGTGCAATGGGGGCAAGAAAAAAACCAACAAAATCTACTTGAACACTGAAACTGCCTCTTTGGACACTTTGAAAGAGCTTGTTTGTGGACCGTGTTGGTACATTTGGATGGCCCAGGTGGAGATTGTGGAGGGGACTCCACTGTTTGGGGGTTTCCTCAAAAGCCTGTGTAGGAGGGGTGAAAGGGGGATGGGAAGGGAGGGGGTGAGAGGGTTAGGGTGTCAGGAGCCTGGGGCACTATTAAGGGAGAGCAGCAGCATCTGGCATGGTCTTAGGATGGGAGCAATTGTATTCTTCCTCACAGGAGTAGAGACAATCCCAGAAAGAATCCCAAGTTCATGTATGTCACCCCTTCCTGGTGCTCGGTGAAGGCCAAGGAAATTGTGACTTCAGAATTTGGGAATCAGACCAGACAAGGAGCAAAGCAGATTATGAAGCCAGAACCTTGGCCTTTGCCCTAATCTCTTTCAAGTATGGGATGCTTGGAGCACATGCTCCCTAGTGTCCCAAGTGAAGACAGCCCAAAGCAGGTATGACCAGATTTCCCCTCAGCAACTCTCAATAGCCATCGCTCCCAAACTCATGCCCTGCATCATCATCAGACAATGAAACTATGTGCAATGTCAGTAAAGTATCACATGCATTTCACTCTCTAGTTCCTAAAACCTGGGAATTCCGTTTTTTCTGTTAATTAACTCCCCATTGGTCAGGAAGTTCAATGAATAGAAACACAAGGTTTCCTAATATATATGTATTTTTCACAACATGTTCAATTTTCCGCCAATAATGACAACCTATGCATTTATTCTTTGGAGGAACATCACAGTTTGCATGACAATGCAGGTTGCATCATTTTCACTTAATTGGGAGGGGGTGTGTTTCCATGCTACAGTTCATGCAGTGTGCCAGGGGCCTCCTGAAGGGCAGGGGAGGGGTGGAAGCCCTCAGACCCAAACCCCCTGCCTATGCATAAACAGCTCCACTGTTTTCTGTGTGCGTGTTGGGTTCCCAGGCAAACTTTGGTAAAACAAATGACACTCAGTGAAAGAAGGAAGGAAGGAAGGAAGGAAGGAAGGAAGGAAGAAAAAAGAGAGGAAGAAAGAAAGGGAGGAAGGAGAGGAATAAAGGGAGAGAGAAAGAAAAAAAGAAAGGAACAAAGAAAGGTTGAAAATGAGAGAGTTAATGCATCACTCAGAAATAATTTTTTTTTGCCTCCTGGTAATATCTGGCATAATATTCCCTAAATGATTTTATATTCCTTGAGGAGGGAGGTATTTTTAGAAGACAATAATCCAATTAAGAGCATAAAAATATGAAAATTTTCCAAAGATGGGGGAGAATAAAGTTAACTCAGAAGGGATATCAAATACCACATAAGCATCTTATGTTTTCCAGAATGAATGAGACCCAGTCCCCAATCTGTATAAACAGGCGCATGCAACACTGGGCCAACCATGCCTCAGTACTCATTTCGCACCTCGTCCTTCTCTTTGGGAAGCTCCCAGCTTGATTCTGGGTATCGAGTGGATGAGTGAGTGAGTTAATATGTGAGGAGATTATTTGCAAGGAGACTGTATGGAATAGACCAACATGGTGTACAAACATGGGATAGTGGAAACCAAACAGACACTGCTTGGTGGGTCACCTCCAGTAACTGTGTTCTTCTTTCTATTGCTTCCAAGTTTGTTTTTTCCTTTGTGGTGGGGGCTTCCTGTCTTAGTTCCTCGTATAGTCCCATGAAGGCTACATTCCCATAATCAATAGATTTGATTAATCTGTAACTTTAATTTCCTTTTATTTATCTATTTTTATTATTATTTAAATGTTTACTTTGGACAGAGGATCAGAAGTGGGCTCAAACCCACGAACTGTGAGACCATGACCTGAGCTGAAGTCAGACACTTAACCGACTGAGCCCCCCAGGCACCCCACTTTAATTTCCTTTTAAAAAGGCTAAGCTTCTACACATCAGGTTCCAGGAGGGCTTCAGGAGGAGCCCCTGCCAGGCTGCATCCTGCATTCATTACCTTCAGAAAACAAACTCAGTGGAGGTTGACCTGATGAGGCTGGGAACACACAAACAAGGTTTTTAGGGCCAGGTCTGCAGCATTCTGGGGAGACAGGCATTCCTTCACACAGAGAAGCTCTCAAGACAGAAACTTCTGCTGCTGGTTACTTGTAATGGACAAAGTGCAAAATCATCTCTTATCTGAGAACTGTCTAATTATCATCTAGGGGTGGTTGTAGCCTTAGGACCTATAATGTTCTGGAAGCAGGAGCAAATGAAGCAAGGTTCATTAAGATTTATGTCTGGGGGTCACTCCTGGTTTATCACTGCTTATGAAAGTGGGGTGTGATGGTAACACATGAGCACACAACAGGGCTATTCCATATGCCTGTATTAATTTAAGTGCTTGTTTTCTAACTAGATATGGGTATTTATATTATGTTTTTAAATGTTTTATTTATTTATTTATTTATTTATTTATAGCAAGCTGGGGAGGAGCAGAGAGAGAGGGAGAGAAAATCCCGAGCAGGCTCTGCACTGTCAGCACGGAGCCTGACGTGGGGCTCAATCCCACAAACTGTGAGATCACTACCTGAGCTGAAACCAAGAGTTGGATGCTTAACTGACTGAGCCACCCAGGCACCCCACTAGGTGTGAGTATTTAATCCAATGGTTAGGTTAGGAGAACCAGCTCCCTCTATGACTTCCCCTACCAGGTCAGGTCTTCTTGCAGTCTGAAAGTGCTCAGGGGCCCTGGGAAAGAATGCTTAGCAAAATGCTTTTTTAAGACCCGCGGTAGCATAACTCCTCTTAGAAACAGACTTTGAGTATAGAATTGGGGTGTGTTGTTTTCCTGGGAGATGAGCACAGGAAATATCACAGGGCAGAGAAGTGGGACATGTCTGGGAACACCACCAATACACCACCAATAAAGGATGTGTATTGAGGCAGGCACCTCTATGAGACCTCTGGGGCTTGGTCCTGCTGGGACCTCAAGGGGCCAGAGTGAGATCATTCCCAAACTACCTCCTGCTGGTTAGTGGATGAGGGTTGTTCCTGGGGCCAAAGGTTCTCCTACACTTTGCAGATGGTCTCTCAGGTCCCCAGAGAAAGTCCTCAGGTAGATGGAGGCCAGGCCAGGGGACCTTCTCCTGAGGACTACTGATAGCAAGTGCTACAGAGCCCAGGGAGAAACTGGGAGTGTTAGACACCCTAAAAGCTTGAATCAGGGCAATGCTACGTGGAGCAAGAACCACACTCAGTGAACACCTGGGAAGGGTGAGCAAATGGGGGGCCACAAGGTACGTGGGCATCCAGGATGATAAACCCCATCCCTACCAAGTAAATAAGCACAAAGAAAAAACATGCATCATGTGTGTAAGACTTGATGTAAAATAACACCACACAAATGAGGTAAAACTGATCTAGGCATAGCAAGTAATCATTGTGTGTTGGTAATTAGGTTACTTTTTCACTCATGTTTTTGTTTTTAATCCACAGTGTGGATGCAGCTGAGTTGTACACTGGACTTCAGATTTTGTGAAGAAATTGAGATTTCCATCTGAAGGTCCCTTGCTCAATTAAGGACCTGGGCGCAGCATGTACAAAGGCCTGGGTGAGGAGTACTGTACATGCATAAGGCTCTAGAAAGAAAATGGTGTGAAGTGGGAGCAGAGAGGTGCTCACAACCAGACCATGCAGAGTCCTGGTCACTTTCCACTGCTTGAGAAAACCAGGTCTTACCTTACATCAACCAAGTGACCAGGAAATAAACAGGGACCTATTCTTTTATGGCCAACCCAGAGGGCTGGTTTACAACTAACCAGCCCTAGCATGTCGAGTTATCACTAACTGTTGATCCAGTTTCTAAACGTGGATCCCTGCTTTAGTATGATTCATTATTGCATAAGGTAACGATTGTCCTTTTTAGATTTTCTTGCTTCCAGTTTATGTTACATTTGTCTGAGGAACTCAACACATAATCTACCCAGTTCCTCACTGTTTTCAGGTGAGAAGTCCAAGTAGTTGTAACAAGGTGAATTTGGACTGGTTTGAAGGTAAAGAGGGAAACAAGGACTGAAATCTTAATCCAGCCTTCTTGCCACTGTGGTGTGTCTCACTCCCAGAGTCCCTCATCAACAGAAGTATCTAGATGGAAAGCCTCCTGAATTACATGGCCTGGGCTCTGTGCCTGCCTCACGAGTCCAGGTGGAATCATACTCAATCACATTCACAGAAAGGACAAGGAAAACTACACCAAGACACCACTTTTCACCTATTGTCAAAAATTAAAAAGCACAATCAACGATATTATTAGGTTGTGGGGAAACAGGCTGATTGAGATGCAAATGGGTGCAGCCTTAGGAAGCATATTTGTCAATATAACATAATTAAATATGTGTTTATTTTTGGCCCTGTAATCTCATTTCTAGGAATTTATCCGGAAGATTCACCTCCAATAATATGGAAATACATATGCATGAGGTTATTTGCTGCAGCATTATATGTAATTCCCAACTACTAGAAATGACTGAAGTGCTCATTTAAAGGAGAGTGTTCACATAAACTGTGATACATCTACACAATGGAATACAATGCAGCTTACAAACATATGAAGTGCTCCACTGTGAGCTGGCTGGACTGGAATTGAGGGTATCTGTTTCTACCTATCTATAAATAGATCAAATGTGTGTATATATATGGATACACACAGTTACACTGATATGTGACATGTGCACATAGGTGTTTTCCATCTAGGTTTGCTGAGAGTGCCTGGAAACAGTGATCTCCATCCCCAGGGGCAGTGAGCAGACTTAGCACCCAAATGTTAGTTTTTAAATACCGTTCTCCAATAAAAGCACCCAGGGTTCTTTGGAGAAATGGCTGATTTCAGGGCTAGGATTGCCAACACAACAGGATACATCTAGAATAGCTTGCTGGGGGCGCCTGGGTGGCTCAGTCGGTTAAGCGGCCGACTTCGGCTCAGGTCACGATCTCGCGGTCCGTGAGTTCGAGCCCCGCATCGGGCTCTGGGCTGATGGCTCGGAGCCTGGAGCCTGCTTCCGATTCTGTGTCTCCCTCTCTCTCTGCCCCTCCCCCGTTCATGCTCTGTCTCTCTCTGTCCCAAGATAAATAAACGTTGAAAAAAAAAATTAAAAAAAAAAAAAAAAAAAAGAATGATGAGTTACGTCCAAAGTGCACAGAAGCCAAATTGAAGGGGGCTGTCGAGTACATAACAAAGTACCACAATAAATAATGTAATAAATGGAACAGTAACCCACTGAATAAAATAAGAACCAATTGGCCCAGCCTGAAATAAAGTTCTAAATGAGGGAAACAATAAATATGGGGGAAGGGAAAACTCTGCTTCATAGTGGAATGCCAAGTAATAAATACAGAACGAACTATGGGGTTTCCAATGTGTCGGAGAATGCTAAACCTAGATGGATAACTACCGGGACATAGGGTGCCCCCACAGTCTCAGAGTATCTACCTACCTACAAGATACTAATTAATTGCAAAGAAACACCATCTCTTGGCCAGTGAGAAACTTGGCCAGCACCATTGTCAACAAGTGACTAAAGTTATGGGTCACACTGACACCGTGGCCTCTTGATGCACTGCACTAGGAAGGGCACAGCCTCACTTCTGTGGTGGTCCTGACAAAAATGCAGCCACACGAATTGTCAGACAAACCCAAACCTGGGTCTGTCTGTAAAATAACTGACCTGTACTCTGCAACAATGTCAAGGTTACGAAAGAGAAAGAGAGACAGAAGAAGATTCCAGATTACAGAAGACTAATGAGGCATGGCAAAAAAACGGGAATATGGGATTTTGAACCCAATTTTTTTCTTTTACTACAAAGAACAATATTGAAAGAATTAGAAAAATTTGAATAAATCTATAGAACAGATGATAGTATTGTAATAATTTTAATTTCCTGACTTTTATAAGTGACTTTTTTAGAAAACACATATGGTTCATTTAGTGGTAAAGGAAATTCATGTGTGTAACTTAACTGCAAATATCTCAGAAAAACTTGTGTACAGCTGACCCTTGAACAATCTGGGTTTGAATTGTATAGGTCCACTTATAGGTGAATTTATTTCAATAAAACAGTATTGTAAATATATTTTCTCTTCCTTATGATTTTCTTAATAATGTTTTCTCTAGCTTCCTTTATTGTAAGAATACAGTATATAATACATATAGCACATAAAACATGTGTTGTTTATGTTATTGGGAAGCCTTCTGGCCAACAGCAGGCTATTAGCAGTTAAGTTTTGGTGGAGTCAAAAGCTATAAATTTTTGACGGTGTGGAGCCAGTGCTCCTACCCCCTGCATTGTTCAAGGACCACCGGTATATAGATAGAATGATAAAGCAAGTGTAGTAAACCGTTGAGGCTGAAGAAAACGGGTGACAAACATACAGAAGTTCTTTGTACTGGTCTTGCAACTTTTCTGAATGTCTCAAATTATTTTAAAAATAAAAAGTTAAAAAAAAAATCCCTCCTACATACACCATTGTAGAAGGCAACAATTTTACTTTAAATTGATTTTTTTCCTTTTTTGTATATTGCTTTCCTTTTGTTGTTAAGTTTATTTATTTTGAAAGAGAGAGAGCATGTGCCCATGCAAATGGGGTAGGAGTTGGTGGGGAGAGAATCCCAAGCAGGGTTTGTGCTGTCAGCGCAGAGCCCGACATGGGGCTCTATCTACAAACCCTGAGATCATGACCTGAGCTGAAACCAAGAGTCAGACGCTTAATCACCTGAGCCACCCAAACACCCCTATTTTCTTTTCTTGATTGTGTTTTAATGAAAACACTGTGAACATTATGGGGAAAACAGGGAAGAAAATACTGAATTTACTTTCTTCATGAAATATGAATAATTCATTTTACGTTGCAATTTCGTATTCCATGAAACCTGTCCTTTTCATGTTTCCACAGAGAAGCTACTTGGTGGCATTTGATATCACACACCTGCCCACAGGAGCTCAGAGAGCTCACACAGAGAGGTGTGCCTGAGCTAAACAAACCTAAGGGGGCTTCCAGAATAAAGCATGGATGCCATGCATAGTCAGAGGTATCATCTCACAGGACAGGGCAACTGAGTGCCACCTCCAAGGGCCCATGTAGCAAAGGCTTCCTGGAAGAATCTGGCAGAGGATGGCTCATGAGTGCCAATGCTATTCACACAATGCACAACCTCAGGAGCTCAGAGAAAAACAATGCATGAAAGTTCAGGCTGAGAAGTATGAGGAGGGACAGGCTAGAAGCCAGAGGAGCCTAGCAGAATGTGATCCCTCCTAAGAACTATGGGCAAGCTTGGGGGAATGTGATATCACCCATCCACAACTATCCATGTACCCAGCAAATAGTCTATAAGCTCTAATAAGTGCCAGAGATTATTCTAGATACTGGGGGAGGGGTGCAGGTGAACATCACAGTGCCCTTTCTTAAGAGATCAGTGGTCATCTCTGCTTCCCATACCCTGTCCAGCCCTGTGCCCCATCACAGAGTAAACCAGAAACCTCTTTTGCTTGAGTGAGAGGCATGTCCACCTTGCTCCAGAATGGGCAGAGTGTAGATCCCCTACCCGACTTGTTCAATGTCTTTTTTGTCCTCTCAGAGTTTCAGTCACTGGCCAAAGCCACCAGCCCCTATACACTGTCAGATCCCTGAATCCACATCTTCCATCTCTACAATAAAAAACAACTTCCTGAAACAGGGGATCAAGGAGAACCTTGTGTGTAGGCGGTTCCAGAAGTCACCTGCCCAGTCTCTCTTAGTTCACTGCTGGTCCATGGAATACAGCCCCACACATCTGGAAGCACCTGTGGCCCAAGTGGGCTCCCTAGTTTGTAAGAATTAGAATTTTTTCCAAATCAAAAGGTTGCTTCTGTGCAAAATCCAATTACAGTAAATATCTGGCTACATATCAAGGGACTGACTGGGGTGTTCTAGGTAATCAGATATCAACTATTTAAAAAAATTGTTAACTTCCCAATTTTCTTTATTCTAAAGTATTCTGCTTTATTGAGGGGAAAGAATATATTTAAGTTGTATTAACATCCTATAAAAAGAATGTTAAAATTCATTAAAGAACCTCATGAAATATGTATATGTGTATATATGTATAAACTATTTCAGTGTGTGTGCAATTGAGACAATTTTAGACTCACATAAAAGTTTCAGAAATAGAACAGAGTTCCTGTAGAAATTGCAAAGATAGAACAGAGAGTTCCCACATACCCTAGAGTGCCTCTTACATAAGCACAGCACATGATCAAAACCAGGACATTGACACGGAGAACAAGGCTAAACCACAGACCTAAATCAGATCTCACAGCTTAACCATGCCCTTGCTTTTGTTTGATTGTTTGTTGTCTAAAGGTCTGTGGGTTTGCTGCATGTGTGATTTATAAAACCAGTACAACAATCAGGATACAGGAAGTTCCTATAGCCTTAAAAAGCTCCTTCATGTTATTGCTGCCTTTTTATAGTTACCTCCCTTCCTTCACCTTTGACCCCGGGCAACCACAGAGCTGCTGCCTGTTGCTACACTTTTGTCTTTTGGAGAATGTCAGAGCAATGGAATCAGACAGTATGTGACTGTTAGAGACCCACCTTTTCTGCTCAGCACAATACCCAGTACAATACCTGGGTATATCAGCAACGCATTCATTTTATTCCTGAGTAATATTGCATGATGAGGAAGTGCCACCATCCATGAATGAAGCTCATCCATTCATCCACTGGAGGACATTAGTTTCTAGGTTTGAGTTATTACAAGTAAATGCTGCGATGTACAGGAACAGGTTTCTGTGTGGATGTAAGTTTTCATTTCTTTAGAGCAAATGCCCAGGAGTGGGATTGCTGTGTCATATGGTAATTGTTCAGCTTTGTGAGAAAGTGACAGCCTTTTCCAGAGTGGCTGTACCCTTCTGCATTCCTACCAGCAATGAATGAGAATTAGTTGCTTTGCATTTTCACCAACACTTGGTAGTGTCTGTTTTTTGGATTTCAGCCATTGTTAAGAGGTGTGCCCTGCTATCTTACCATGGTTTTAATCTGCATTTCCCCGATGGCTAATGATGTTGAATATTCTTGTGTGCTTACCCACCATCTGCACACCCTATTTGGTGAAGTGTCTGTTCAAATCTTTTGCCATTTTAGAAGTTGGTTTGTTTATTTTCCTACTTTTGAGTTTAGAGAATTTTTAAATATACTTTGGATACACATTATTTGTCAGACATGTGACTTGCAAATATTTTTCTCTCACTCTGCAGCAGCTTGTCTTTTCATTATTTTACATGTATTTTGTAGAGTAAAATTTTAACTTTGATGAAATTAAATTTATCTATCTGTTCTTTTATGGATTGTCCTTCTAACTTCACATCTAAAAACTTAAAAAAAATTAATGTTTACTTACTTTTGAAAGAGAGAGAGAGAGAGACAGGGTGTGAATGGGAAAGAGAGAGGAGATGCAGAATCCAAAGCAGGATCCAGGCTCTGAGCTGTCAGCACAGAGCCCAACATGGGGCTCTACCTCATGGACTGCGAGATCATGACCTGAGCTGAATTGTATGCTTAACCTACTGAGCCACCCAGGCACCCCTAAAAATTCTTCACCTAACTTAACCTACTGAGCCACCCATGTGCCCCTAAAAATTCTTCACCTAACTTTAGGTTACAGAGATTTCCTACATTTTCCTCTAAATGTGTTATAGTTATACACTTTACATTTAAATGTAAATGTAAATGTGATGACCACTTCTTTTTTCAGAGCAACGTTGCTACCATTTGTGCAGTAAATTAAGTCAGCTACAAGAACACATGCTTGTCAACACAAACTCCAGAAATGAAATACAACACTGGGGCTGGTGTATGATAATTGCAAAACAGAAGGTTAAAAATGGATTAGCTCATAAATGGTGCAGTGATAACACCTTTCCTATTCCTTGCATCAATATGCACTCAAATAGATAAAACATACATGACTGAAAATAAGCATATAGTGAATGCTCACGTATCCTTCACTCAGACTCTATTGTTAGCATAGCTACTATACTGACTTTATCAGATATTTACCAAGTTGCTCATCCTTCTGTCCATCTATTACTTTGTCTAACCCTCTTTGGGATGCATTTCAAAGTAAGCTGCAGACATCAGTACACTCCCCCTAGACACTGAAGCATGCATGTCATCAGCTGAGGTTCAGATTTGTTTTCCAGAGTAAAAATGACAAAAATTGATTTTAATAGAAAACTGGAGTTTCTAGATCTAATTTAGATAATTCAATCAACATGACCCAGAGATACAAGTTACTTATTATGGTAGAATAGAAAAAGTACAGGAATTAGAGCTAACATTTGGTCTATCCTTCCTAGCTGTGTGACCTTGGGCAAGTCACCAATGTCCTGGGGTTTGGCTATCCTTGGGGGCTCACTTAGGGGCTCTAAGATTCCTGATGCTTGGGTCTGCTGATGCTCTAACCATCAAGGATTTTGTAAGTGTTTTATACTTCATTGTAAGTTTTATATGTGATTCTAATATGCAGCCAAGATGGAAAACCACTGGCTGGAACCTCAAATTCATGATCTATAAAATAGGGGTGCCTACATCTTCCTGATCAAGCTAGTGAAAGCACTAGGGATGGAAACATATGGGGCATGAGTCCCTCTTCCTGCTACATAGTACCTGAGTATTGACTTGTTTCTTCTTGCCTTTTTTGCCCCATATAGAAATTCTCCTCATATGGTCCAATAATAAATACCCTTAAAAATTTAAGAGTAAGGAAGAGGATTAACTGTCAGTTTGAAGACATTCCAGCACCTCCTGAGTAATAATTTACCTTGTTTATATTTCTGATACTGACAAGCACCCATTTCCCTTTCAACAGGTTGGCTCTTACAGAGCACATATACTTTCTGCCTCCTGACAGGGGGCGAGATATTTTCTCTAAGTAGATTCTGTGATAAGCTAGTACATATTAATTCTGCCATACACCTATCTCCCACCCTTGTCACAGTGTCTTCAGTCTTTACAGTAAGTTATGTACTTATACTATCTCAGAGAACTACAGTTTATGAAGTAGTGGACTTGGTGACTCCTGACACTTCTAAGAGGTGTGACTAGTGGGTCCAGGATGACCATCTGTTCAACTGAACCAGTTTAAGCTGCATTGAATCTTCTGATTGAAAAAAAAAATGTACCATTGTTTTATTTCGTCCCCATCTTGAAGACTAGTTCTTAGAGATACAACAAATGTTATTAAGGCTACCTTTTACTTATGAGAGCACATTTTGAGTATTTATGGAAATGGAGATGACTGGGATGGCATGTGCCTCTCATTTGTCTGGCAGCTGCCTCTTTCAAAACTTTCCTCAAAGTCCATATCACTTTATGTAAGGTCTTCCAAATACTGAAGTCCTGACAGCCAGAGTGATTCCAGGTGCTATAAGAAGGACATCAAAATGGGCAGATCAGCATTTGGCCAGCTGAAGAGATAGCTTGCCAAGGGCATCCAGTTCTAGAAGCCTGATATTCACACCTCTTGCCCAGTGCATGCTAACAGACAGATGGGGCTGTTACAGGGGACAATTCCAGCTGGAACAATATGGCCCAATCTGCTAGCAAAGCAAAGAGAGCTGTGTAAGTCCTTTTCATGAGTGCATCTATCTCCTCCAGGTCACTGCCTGAAGCAACAAGAAAGCTCAAGCCTCTAGGAGCCACTGTGCAAGGATCTCATCTTCCATAAAACTGGACCAGTGGCTGCATTTTTAGAAGCACACAGAGGACATAAGGTGTAGAAGATCCCAGTCCCAGTTACACTCAATACCTCAACTTGGAGGCTGACTGTAAAGCAGTGTGAGATAGCCACCCTTGTTCCAGAGCCACAGTGGGATGCAGAGGGAGGCAATGATGGAAGCAGATCCCACCCAGATGAGCACAAGGTCCTGGCAGAGCTCACAGGTCACAAGCAGGAGGTGTTCCAAGGAGGGAAGTAACCAGGAGAGGCAGGGGGCTTCAGTAGGCTTCTGGATTATCCATTTCTCGGCTCATTTCATAGGGGATCCAGAGTGACCTAGATGGCCAGAAGAGTAGAATACCATCATACCAGGAAAAGTGGAGACACTGGCAGTGTTCCATCCAGGGCCTGGCAGCCTTGCTGGGGAAGGAGAAGGGTGTAAGAGGCCCTCCTTAGAAGAAGGTAGACATGGGTCCCTGGGCTTTCAGAAGGGGCTGTAAGGGGCAAGTCCACCTCTAGAGATGGAAAATGTTTCCAGTAAAGGTTGATCTTGAATATTCTCTGACAGTAAGAGGATTAGAAGAAGCTGTCTGGATCACTGGTCAGGGAAGGTCTCTGTCCTTGATGCTGAGTGTGGTCTAGGGGCAGCAGCAGCATCCACTGGGAGATGTTAGAAATGCAGACCCTAAGGCCATACCCTGGACAGCCTGAACCCACACCTTCAATTTCAAGCCCTTCAATTTCAGGAAGTGATTTGCTCACACACTCAAACTGGGCAAGGCTTAGGAAAAATGCTAAGGTAGATGAGGAGTCACCAGGGATGGCTCCTTTCCTGGGAGCTCCTCTCCAGCATAGAGCTGAAGGGAGTCCCCTAGCTGGGACTCTCCCCAGCTTTCTGCCTGAGCTACTTTTTTGTCCAGCCTCCATTTTGGCAAACAAATAGCAGCAACAATGGTGCAACAAACTAATAGCCACTCCCCTTGTTCTCTGTTCCATTCTTCCTTCAGGATCCTCAGACCCTATGAGTTTCTGCATCTTGTTCCAGATGGAGTCTCTCCAGGTGACAGTGGCCCTCTGGAGCTTGTCCACACTGACTTCATCCTGCGACATGATGCAGGTCCTCATGACAGGGGCTAGCCCAGCTGTCACTAGGTTCTTCGCTGCCACTTAACTCATCTGGTGTGGTACCAATCTGCTTGGGAACAGCTAGGTCAGTGTGTGCTGTGGCACACTGGTTCAGGAGGTCAAAATAAATGGTGTTTTGAAAACCAAGGGCTCAGAGTCAAATTAACCCAGGAATCACTGAATTAAAGTCAGCATGTGAATTCCAGCTAAGCCAAAACTGACCTGTAGAACTTGTGGGGCTGTAACTCTGTAGGGAGTATCTGGAGTTTCCAAGGGTTTGCCAAACCCTTTCTATTTTCCCATATGAGTGCTCCATGGGACACACTTTAGGGAACCTGTGCCAGGGTTCTGACTGCCTCCACATCTACTCAGAAAAAGCTCACAGTTCATGTGATAAGATGACCAAGAACAGCTGGTCTGGCTAAGATCGTGGCATACGAGAACATATGAATGCCATATCCGACTGGTTGGGGGGGGGGTCTTAAATTACAGCCACCTACAGGCATTAAAGAAAAATATTGACTTTGGAGATTGTGATTTAATTGGTTTTGGGGTGTGACCTCTGAAATTACTGAGTTTAAAAGCCAAAGAGGACACAGATGCCAGCTGAGGGAAGGGCTCTGGGCTGAGCACAGGCCCGAGGACAGGGTGGGTACTGTCTGGGCCCCCAATGCCTTCTGGTTGCTCCAGCTTTTCTGTTCCTTCTTCCTACTCTACAGCACACAGAGAGAGATCTATCTGGGTAAAATGACTGCGGGATTTCTTTTTTTAATAAAATACCAATGGCGTGTCATTTATAATACTCTTCATGGCATGATTTCTCCTTATTCCTTATGTGGAGTCTGTCTTTGTTTTTGTGGTTTGTGAAAAACACAATCTGCTCTCGTGTTGCAACACAGTGCTGAACGTTGCTTGGGAGCAATTTAACATGTGCCACTAACCAGCAGTCCCCAAGACAGGAAGATACAGGGATGCTACTGCAGAGCAGCTCACCATGTACCAGGAGGCCCCCTGTTCTATTTGTTTCTTGCACTTGACACAGGTGACTTTGTAAAGAACTTATTAAACCAAGTCAAGGTCATATAAAATTGTCACCAAGAAGACTCTCAACGAGCTTGGATGCTCACACAGTTTGGCTTCATTTCTATTAAAAAAATCTTTAGAAATTGATCCTGGAGTTCTTTTCCCTCTGACAGATTCATTTATTCATTAATAAATTAATGAGCACAAATATTAACTGCATGCCTAGACTGTGGAGCTATGGCCTAAGCACTGGAGACATATGCAGGAGTTTATGCCTCTGTTCCTCACCTTGGAGGCTGCAAACCACTCACCTACAGCCCCTGTGGGAGAAGTGGTCTTCAGACCACCAACACATAACTTACACTCAGGTCCCCAAAGGGCCATACTGAGGCCTCCTCTGTGGAACTTAGCCTGAAACTCCCTCCCTAGGCTGGGTCCTCCATCTGGCTGGCCAGCCAGTGTTTCCTGAGTGCATTTCCTTAGTCACTTGTTCATGAATCCTCACATTGTTGTCTGTTTCTGGTGAACTCAACCTAAGACAACTGTGGCAAAGAAGTCAGAAAATAAGTAAGCAAACAGACAATGAATTGAAATGGCAACATTGATTCTGAGAAGCCAGCCCAGTGAAGGGCAAGGAAGAGAACATTTCAGGCATCTGGGATGGCTATAAAAGCCCAAATGGAGGTTGAGAGACTGAAGGAGGCCCCTGAGGTTTGAGATAGAAGGGAAGGCATGAGTGGTGTGGAGGCTGTGGGAGAGGAGCTCTGCTCATGGTGTCCCTGAAAGCCCACAGGGCGTTCATTTTATTGAACTCTGTTTGGGTGATCTGCTACCTAGTGATTACTTAAAAGAGATAAAAGCAAAAGTCCTAGAACAGGAGGCTCAATGATTAATGAATCTATCCAAAGACTTTACTTTTCCTCTATTTTCTAGAGGAAGCATCAGAGTAAAATTCCATATAATCTACCATATTGAAACACATCCTGATTGCATCCAGCCTAGGCCAGCACAGCATGGGCGGTTTGTTGAAAAGAGGGCTATCCTCTGGGATTTGATCTCAGTTTAGATGGACCCTCCACCAGAAAGCCTCCCCAAAACACCCTTATCTCTGCTAACTCATTCCTGAATCTATATTTCACAATCTAGACCTCAATGGATAATAACCTTATATAAGGTTATAAGGTTCCAAGCAATGTATTATGTTTCTAAATATGTTTCTCATAACTGTTAGGAATGTTCCCTGACTCCACACATTCTATTTGTTTTATGATGGAAAAGACTTCCACCATACCCCTTGGTAGTTCTCACCTTCCCAAGCATGAGATGTCTAGTTATTGGTCTTCTGACATGTTGACACCAATGCAGACTGACTTACTTACACACACCTATTAAAAAGTCACCAGGACACTGAGCTTGGTGGAGGCCTGGAGGAGAAATGTTTTCATAAACCATTGTGTACATCTACATTATACAACTCTAAAGGATCCTGTCTGTACTGGATTTCATTCAAATGAATATGAGGGGAGATAAGTGGCCCTTCGGCTAAGCTTGGGGAAACTTTATTAAAGTAAAATTGGGTTTAGAATAAACATTTTGCTGATATTTGTTCAAAACTGAGTATGGAACATATTCATCAGAGGCTTTTGGGCCTTCTCTTCACTATTATTCAGACTATATTTACGCATGTTAGAAAGCACTTAGCTCACAGCAACATGTAAATGTATCAAAGCAGATTTCATTACAAGAAATAGTCTTACAATGACAGAAGATTCCAGTTCTCTGGCACTGATTCCCTTCATTAAGGCAGCTGTAGATACAACAGGCCCCTCCTCACCTACAATTATGACTAGTGGCTCAGAAGCCCCAGTCAAGAAATCTTTTCAGCACAAATTTGAAAAATTAAAAAGGCTTTTATTTATTTGACACATGAATTTGGTTTGATGCCTCTTCCCTTTTACTTATCAAAAAGTGTTTCAGAGGACTATGAAAAATTATCAGTCTGTATTATTATGACAGATGGATTTATGATCTTGGGAGACACTTTCCCCATCAAATGGTTATAGTTACACACTTCAGTGCCTTTTATTTATATATAAGATGAGAATATGTTAGATGAGAACATAAGAGATCGATTTTTAAGAAACATGCCTTGAATTCCACATTTAGATGAGAGTTAGCCTTGATACAGAAAATTAAAACAATAAATGGCATACTATTATGCCAATCATGTTTATGTTTCACAAAATATTTTTGAATTTTTCTTTGGAAATTGTATTTAGAATACCCTTACTGGTAACTATTACTTATTTCATGTACGTAAATTTAATTTCTAGATGAATAAAAGTTACTCATACATTGCCTCTTTACAGAATAAGGTGGTTGCTGCAGTTTGGGCAACACAAAATGGGCTATGACTATAAGGAGTAAAACTATTCCCTTGTGTGACTGATCCACAGGTAGATCCACAAGAAACTGGAATATCTAAATATAATTCTTTATAGACTATCCCAAGGGAGGAAAATGATAATTTGATTTTCTAATGCTATAAGCAAATATATGTCATATTATTTGAAGTAATTAATTTGATTAAAATTCTTAACCATAAGCCATCTATGGACATGTGAACACATTCTTTGTTTGAATCTAGTCATGCTGGAAAATGCACATCTAGGACTTCAGGCAGTATCTTGGCAAGATTTCTTATATGATAGTGTCAGGAGGTACGCATATCTTGTCTTCCAGAAATAACTGGAAAAAAATATCAACACAGCCTTATACAGCCTTATACACTGACCAAAGGTCAGTATATTGAAAAGTATTTACTTACCAACAACTGATGAAATTTGAGTAAGAAAAGTGAGTATCTGTGATGTTGTTACCATGCTTCACGCCAGCTTGGCCCATGCAGTATTTCTGCTAGGGTGGACCTAGCCATGGAAACCATTTGCTTTATTATTGAAAGGGGCTTAATTGATTGGGAGTAGAAAATCCATTCCTAGCTATGAATGGGAAAAGTCTGAAGCTCTCCCAACCAATGGCTATAGTCCTGGTTGGGTCAAGTGGCAGATGGGAGAATAACCCAGGAATTTAAAAGGGAGCTCCTGGAAATGAGAGAACCACAGAGGGACTTGGTAAGCTCTCCTCACATCCCCGGCTGACATGGTGGCTAACACAAGAAAAGATAAAAAGAAAACAACAATAACAAAAACAAGAAACACATAGAAAACAAAAATCAAAATGGCAGACATAAAGCCAATCATATAAAAATTACATTTAATACAAACGGACTAAATATTCCAATCAAATGAAAGACTGTAAGACAACAAAAAAAAAAGAAAAGAAAAGAAATGAGATTAACTACATGCTTTCTATAAGAGACATACTTTAAATTCTAAGATAAAAATAAATTCTAAGCAAAAAGATAGAAAAAGATGTATCATGGAAAACGTAATAATAAAAACATGGGAGTGGCATATTAATGTCACACAAAATAGACCTAAAGACAACAAATATTATTAGACATAAAAAGGAACATTTTATGATGATAAAATGGTCAATACTTTAGCATGATATAACAGTAATCATCATCATCATCAACATCATCATTATCATCAATGTGCATGTACCTACCAATGGAGCCCCAAAATACATAAAGCAAAAACTGACAAAATTAATGGATAAACAGCAAAAGCAAAAGACATGAATAGCATCATCAGTCAACTTGACCTAACAAACATTTATAGGATACTTCACATAATGACAAAATATACATTCTTTCACAAGTGTGCATAGCACATTTCCCAGAGCACATTATATGCTATGCCTCATATCAATTCTCAATAAATTTAAGAGAGAAATTATACACACTACATTTTTCAACCACATTAAATTAATTGAGGAGTAAATAATTTAAAAAATTGGGACATCTCTGAATATTTGAAAAATTAAATACTTTTATTTATTTTTTATTTTTTTTAACGTTTATTTATTTTTGAGACAGAGAGAGACAGAGCATGAACGGGGGAGGGGCAGAGAGAGAGGGAGACACAGAATCAGAAGCAGGCTCCAGGCTCTGAGCCATCAGCCCAGAGCCCCATGTGGGGGCTCGAACTCACAGACTGCGAGATCGTGACCTGAGCTGAAGTCGGACGCTTAACCGACTGAGCCACCCAGGCGCCCCAGAAAAATTAAATACTTTTATAAATAACCCACTTTAAGAAAGCACAGTGGAGTATTACTTGGCAATCAAAAAGAATGAAATCTTGCCATTTGCAACTGTGTGGATGGAACTGGAGGGGATTATGCTAAGTGAAATTAGTCAGAGAAAGACAAAAATCATATGATTTCACTCATATGAGGACTTTAAGGGACAAAACAGATGAACATAAAGGAAGGGAAACAAAAATAATATAAAAACAGGGAGGGGGACAAAATAGAAGAGACTCATAAATATGGAGAACAAACCGAGGGTTATGGGAGGGGTTGTGAGGGGGGAGGTGTGCTAAATGGCTAAGGGGCACTAAGGAATCTACTCCTGAAATCATTGTTGTACTATATGCTAACTAATTGGGATATAAATTTAAAAAAAATAAAAAATAAAACAAGTTAAAAAAAAGAAAGCACAATCGATATTAGAAAATATTTTGAACTCAATTAAAAATGAACACAATCTATCAAAAATTTGTAGTTAAAACAGTATTTGAGAGAAAGTATAAATTTAAACATATATATCATAAAGGGGAAAAAATCTCAAATGGAAACTAAGCTCCCATGTAAAGAAACTAAAGAAGAGCAAATTTAACCCAAAGGAAACAGACAGAAGGGTATCATAAACACCTAAATGAAAATCGGTGAAATGGAAAAGCAAAAAACAAGAGAACAATCAGTGGAACCAGAAGTCAGCTACTTGAAATGATCAACAAAATTTATAAACCTTTGGCTAGACTGACCAAGGAAGAAACATAAAGCCTTTAATTACCAAAAGTATACATAAAAGAGGCGACACCACCAACCATACAGAAAGTAGAAAGATTTAAGTGGAATATTATGAACAACTCTATGCCAGCAAATTACAAAATTTGGATAAAATGGACAAATTCCTAGAATGACACAAATTACTAAAACTGAATCAAGAAGAAAGGAAAATCTGAAGATTTTCTTTAAAATAATAGATTTAAAACAATAAAGAAATCATCTTATTTCTTATTGATTTGATACTGATTTCAGATCAGTAATAAAAATTCTTCCCACAAAGAATAGCCAAGGCCCAGATGTCTTTACTGATGACTTTGAACAAATATTTAACAAACAACCCCCCCCAATACTATGCAGATTCTTTCAGAAAACAGGAGGGAACACTTCTTTACTCATTCTATAAGGCCAGTATTACCCTGATACCAAAACCAGGAAGAAATATCACAAGAAAGGAACTACAGACCAATATCCCTCATGGACACAAACATAAAAATTCTTAACAAATTATTAGTGAGTCAAATCTAGCAATCTTTAAAGAGGAGTATATACCATGACCAAGGGGGATTAATCCCCCAAAGTAAGGACACTTTTATATCTGAAAATCAGTTCATGTAATGGATCACATTAATAGAATAAAGGACAAAAGAAAAATTTACACATGATCATCTAAATAGAGAAAATGCATTTGATGAAATGCAACACCTATTTTCTTATTAAAAAAAAAACTGTTCAACAAAGTTGTGATGGGAGGGAATTTCCTACTCCTGCTTAAGAACATGAACAACATTATCTTTCATCAGGAAAGTCTGAGTGCTTTCCCAGGATTAGGAGCAAGGCAAGGATGCCTCCTGCTTGCCATCTCCCTTCAACATCATATTTGAGGTTCTAGCCAGTGGCAATGGAGAAAACAAAGAAAATCAAACCTCAAATCGCCCACCCCAAACCTCTCTAGGGGAGACTAAAAATATTTTCTATATTATCGATTATTTTCTGAATTATTTATTTCCTCTGGGTCAATTTCTCTATTGTTTTTCTGTTTCATTCACTCTTTTGAGTTTTCTTCAAGTGTTTGTTGAGTTCTCCCTCTTTGCTCATGTTTATGAATGGAGCACCTCAGTGCTAAACTGAAGTTGTGAAATCCTGAATCTCCTGACAGGCTTCAAGTGTGTAATGGGAGGGCAGACTCCTGATCTTGGGGAGGCCCAGCTGCAGCTCAGGGCAGCGAGGGAGTGGTCTGTGACTGCCCCAGCTCTGCCTCTTCATACTTTACCTGTGGATTCTGAAACCGCAGTTCACTGTAACACAAACTTTTCCCCCCTCCTAATGTTGGAGGAACAGCATCACCATTAGGAGGCAGGAGTCTGAAGTCAGCATGTCTCAGATCCAAGAGCTGCCGGTACATCCAACTGTGTGACTTTGGACACCACCCAAACTTCAGTGTCATTTGCACAGGATGAGGCAGGATTAACACGTGTGGCCCAGTGTTGCTGTGGGGTTACATGGCAGAGGGTGCATGAAGAGCCTGACATAGATGCTCCACCAGTAGGTGCCTGCCGTCTCCTTCCTTCCCGCTGCAAAGAAAAGGCTCACCCACCTTGGTCACTCTTTCTAAGTGATGACATTCCATGTGCTCTAGGATCCTGAAGGAGTTGCATTATCACAAATAAATGGGTCATAGTTGGCCTTTCAGCATTTGATAAGCATCTCTAACAGCAAGGGGGCTCTTAGGACTCTCTAGCCCTGAACTTCACCTACTTCATTTCATAGCTTTAAACCCAAATTTTATATTTCATACAACTGCTTTATCACTGGTGCCTGAAGTCTCTGAGTGTCTGTGTATGAAAAGGATAAGTGTTTTCCTGCTACTGATGTTCCTAAAAGATGTAGTTTCACTGCAGTCTGGGCACTAGATGAAGTAGTGGTCAAACTCCAGGGAGGAGGCCCTGGAGCTGTAGAGCACCAGTCCCAGCATCATGCACCCAGAGTGCCCTGAGGGTGCCCACAGGGAGGCTTGTCTGGTTACACTGAGTGCAATGACACCGAAAGATGAGAAGCCACCTCTGCATTCCTGCAACCCCTCAGAGGCCCCCTGAGATCTCCCTGTCTGATTTGGAGCCCTGACAATTCACCATGACTAGCAACTCCCTCTTGGGTAGAGCAGAGCAAATCTCAATTTCTGAGGCCCTTACATAAAGATTCTTGAAATTAGCTACAGAACCTATTCGCATAAGTATGACATCAAAGGCTAACTGAAAACTTCATATGTTCTTGTAGAAATTTGTGTCAGGTGAGCAAACCTCTCTGGATCAGGGACTCTCCATTATAAATGTCAGGGGCAAACCTCTCCAGGTAGAGTGAGAAGGGAGCAGGTAAGAGGAAGGTTTCCTTGTACACAGAAACTTCAAGGACAAGAACCCCTTATCTTTACCAGGGCAATGGCTTTCTGAAAAGTACAATTTTCAGGAAATGGCATCAATTTGCTATAGACCAAGTGAAGCTATAGAATTCCCTGAGAAGTTAAATTGTCATTTTTTGTTGTTGTTTTATCTGAAGTAGTACTGCCTTCTGGGATGAGCTCCAAATCAATAACTATTGTATTTTCTGTTTAAGTGACAATATAACCATGACTGTTGTCACTCTGTTCAATTAGATGATCTTAAAAATATATATATGTCAAAAAGGCAAACTTTTTTTCTCTATGATAGACTATAGGCTGCAATAATTGGCAACCAATTTGTTGGCACTTTCCTATATTGCCACCCTAAAACGTCCTTCCCACACTGACTTTGGGCTTAGCTGTGTGTCTTTCTTTGGCCAATAAGACAGCAACATGCCTAACACAAGCAAAGACTTGGAAAGCCCTTGCACATTGAGACTCACCCTCTCTTGCTGCTCTTGGAATCTCTACCATGACTGCTATGTGATGGAGTGACCTGCTGGATGAGAGTCATGTGGTCCAGCCACTTCTGTCATCCCAGCTAATGGCCAGCCAGCATTCCCAAGTACAGCTGGGTAGCTGAGCAGCAGCTACCCACAGACCAGTGAGGAGACACAGGTAAGACTAGCAGAGCAAGAACCATTCAGCTGAGACTCATCCCAGTTGCTGACCCTGAGAATCATGACCTAAATAAATAGTTGTTTTAAGCCACTAAGTTTTTGGGGATTTGTAATGCAGCAAATGCTAACTGATACAGGCCCCTTTATTATTTCATGGAATAGAAAAACAATCAACCTTAGAACAGTTGCTCCATGCATGCTGACACTTTTTTTAAATCTTTATTTATTTTTGAGAGAGAGAGCGTGCAAGTGGGGGAGGAACAGAGAGATAGGGAGACACAGAATCCGAAGCAGGCTCCAGGCTCTGAGCTGTCGGCACAGAGCCAGAGGAGGGGGCTCTAACCCATGAACTGCAAGATCATGACCTGAGCTGAAGTTGGACACTTCACCGACTGAGCCACTCAGGTGCCCTTGCATGCTGACACTTCTAACCACTCACTTGTTTGTTTGTTTGTTTGTTTTCATGAATAAAGAGTGCAATGGCCACACCATAGGAATGTTGCTGAGAGAATATCTTATTTTTACAGAATTCCTAATGGACCAAATCTGCCACTTTGAATGACCCTCTAGAATACTCTATGGCTATGCTAGACAGCAATGAAGGAGTGCCAACTGCCATAACTGTGCCTTGATACCTTCCCCTCAGAGCCTGTGGGAAGATCCATCTCTTGGTTTGGATTTGTTCCCTGGATATCAAACAGAAAGTCTTGTAAGAGACAGCCCAGCTTTTAAAGTACTTGTTCCACTGATGTCTTTGGGTGGACCCTTTCTGGCAAAGGTACAAATGCCAACATGCTCTGCCTTACCCCTACAGTCAAAGGTGACTACAAAAATATTAGTACACAGTAGGCACTATAATCATGACTGAAGATTCCAGCTGCTGCATCATTAAAATAATTGTTTCTGATGGGCTGCCTCTACTGTTGCCAGGACAGGGAAACAAACTGGGCGGCAGAGCTCACCTCCCCAGAAGCCTGCACTATCTGTCAAAGTCTTAGACTAACCAGATAAAAAATCCTGTTGCCCCAGCCACCCATATCCTAACATTTAATTTAAAATATTGACTCTAAGTAGGTTGTGGTCCTTTGCAAAGTTCTAAAACCACATCTACTGGCTGAGGTCACTTTGTGAAAATTATTGCAAAAAAATGGATTCAGTAATTGATTGACAAAAATGTGGATTAAGACATACTATGAAAAGAACACTTGCATTTAAATAATGGTTGTATTTATTTGCAAGCTCAATCTGAAGCCAATGCAAGTCTTAAAGGAAAAGGAGTAAGATTCCCTTCAGTGTAGTTTGTTGTGAAGCCACAGAATGGAAGTGGACTAAAGACCAAGAAGATGTATTATTCACTTGTTCATCTTCACTGATACTGATGTAATGTAGTTATTCAAGGATATGGACTTTTAAGTGCATGGATACAAGGAAAGGGAGGGAGGAATGAAGCCTACACAAGTAACAGAGTAATGATAGAGACATTCAAGAATACCAAAATTGTAAATTCTAATGGATATTATATATTGGAGCTTATTTTCCAAATATTCTTAACAAAGCTGAAAATCCTCTGCTAGCCAGCTTGGCCACTTGGAGGCTTAAGGACATCTCTGCACAGGATAGGCCTGCCCCCTTCCTTTGCACCATCTCCAAACAATGGCACACTTCACTTTTTAAGTATTTCTTCAGTTCTACTGCTATCCTGATTCTCTCCCTCACTGTGTTGTATGACAATTCCCAAAAGCTCTGTGCATCCAGTTTGGTCCTAGCCCCATGTCCCTCCCCTCACCCCTCCATCTCTCCATTCTGTCCCACTGTCCCACTCTGCAGCCATAGCAGCTTCCAAAAACTTGAATCTGACCCCAGCTCTCCTGCCTGAAACTCCTCAGTGGTTTCCATGGCCACAGCATCCTTCAAGGTATCTAGCAGCATGGCCTATGGGGTGGTAGCTGAGGAGGGCTGAAGCTGTAGATGGGTGGGCCAGGGCTAGTCTCGGGTCACACCCCTCCCTAGGGCTCTCTCTTGATGTTATTACATGTCCTTCCTTCTTGTAAGCATATGGGTTTGTGACCTCACCTAAAATCCAGCCTCCCTTGGAAGGCTGGTACAGTCCTCAGTTACAGGACTTTCCTTTTGGTCCTGTGTCCCGACTTCACCATGATCCATAGGTCTTACAAGTATAATCAGTTACTATCTCCTGCTGACCTAGGTTGGATGCTTCTGTGCTTTATCTGCTCATGATGTCCTCTTTGACCAGAATTCTCTTGCTAACTCCCCACGAGCCCTCTTGCTTAGAGTCTGGTTCTTTACCTCATGATGCAGTGCAGGGAGTGCTTCATCTGTAATGACTGCTGACCCGCCACATTATGCTTGGAGTCCCATCACCCTTACTTTGGATGCTCTCAGAGCAGACTGGGTACTCTACCATCATAACTCCTGTGTTATGTGGCAACTGCACTTTTGTATATCTGCTTCCTGAACTTCAAGCAGTTCAAGTGTCATCTATATGTTTGCATTCAACAAAACTGTCAGGTCTTGGAAAAGAGTGGACAATTGACAGTGGCTTGTGAATGCAAGCCAAAGTACTTCTTGCAGCTTTCTCAAAACTTTAGAATGGCCAGAGATGATATCCTCCTCCTCCCCTTAACAGGTGCCACCAGAGGGTGTGAAGGTTCGCTCTGATGGCCTCTCGCACAACTTGACTTCTCTGTACTCCCTGACAGTTGGTTTTCATGGGCTCTATTCACAAGGATTGCTACATGACATTTCTCATTTCTGAATTTCCCTTCCGATTAAAACCGTCTCTCTCCAGCTGCTTCTGGTTCTCAGTGCACTTCCAGGCCTGATGCTTCTGGTCTGCTTGGCTGCTGTGCTGTGTTACAATATGTCCAAAATGAATGTTTCAGAGCATGTAATCCAAATGCCCTTACCTGCCCTCCAATCTCCTGAAGAAGTGACTCTTGAAACAACTCAACTCACCTTCCCTTTAGGCTAGCACTCCTACTATTTCTTCCAGCAGGCTTTAGCTATACCAAGCCTCCCTTAGAAGAAACTCTAGAATGCCAAATTAAGGAAACTACATGTGGCAGCAAAAACACTTCTCAAATTGTGCCTACACATGCCTTTTCAGCCTAATGTGGCTTTAGGACCATAAACCTCCCTCTCACCTTGATCACTGTTGCCAATAACCCCTCTCTCATGAGTGTGGGGTGAGCAGGAATACCCAGTTGATTTCCAGTGCTGGCAATCTTTAAATCCACCAGTAGCTCTAGTCTTATGGCCATTACCTTGTGTTGTCTCTGCCGGCATCCCTGCTGAAGCCCCCACTGGGTGTTGGTCACCTAGACTTTCTCTACTCCATTTTCAATGTATATTTAAGGATGATTCAGTTTCTCTGCATTTTCACACACAAGTTTCATTCCCTAACTTTTGCTAGGCGCTCATGGGTCCCCACCCAATCCCCATTCCCCATTCCCAAAGGCTTATGATAAACACATCCTCTGACCTCCAGCTCCTGGAATTCCTCCTCCTCCTCCACGTCGTAGGACAGTGTGTGGATTTTGATGTCGTCAGGCGAGAGGTCAATGAATTTCCCATCAGGGTACTCCAGGCTCTCTTTGGTGGGCGACCGGTCCTCAATGAAGGTGGTCTCACAACAGTCGGCAGCCACGCCATCCCCCCAGGAGCGCAGCACACCCTCTGAGTAGAGGATGATGTTGGGACGGAAATGGGACTCCACAGACTGCGGAAGGGTGTTGGGATCCAGCAGCTGCTGTACTGGCTCACTCCTGCTGCTGTCCAGGGTGGCTGGCGCTGCACTGCCCACCACCCGGCAGCTCTGGTACTGTGGTGCTGGGTAAACAGACACCAGGCCATCTCTGCTCTCAGCCATGAAGTTTCTGGTGTTAATTAAGCCATTCCTCTTGCCAGCATCACTGATTTTACTGTGCACCAGCACACTCTTCTGTTCAATTATGCCATCCATGGTGCTCTCCCTCCTCAACTGGGTGTAAGGCTGGCAGGCTGCACTCCAGGGTCACACTTGCCTCATGGGACCCATTTCTCCTGAAGGCAGAGGAAACAGAGATGAGACAAGAAAATCACACCTGACAAAAAGCTAATTACGCGGACCGTCACTGTTTCAGCGTGTACTAGTCAGCCAATATGCACAGAAACTGGGGGAGTCAGATGATATTCTAGTCCTACCTATTCTACCAATTTTATTTTATTTTTCAACTTTTTTTTTTTTTAATTTATTTTTGGGACAGAGAGAGACAGAGCATGAACGGGGGAGGGGCAGAGAGAGAGGGAGACACAGAATCGGAAATAGGCTCCAGGCTCCAAGCCATCAGCCCAGAGCCTGATGCGGGGCTCGAACTCACGGACCGCGAGATCATGACCTGGCTGAAGTCGGACGCTTAACCGACTGCGCCACCCAGGCGCCCCTATTCTACCAATTTTAAAAAGGCTCTATCTGAGCAGCCAATCAGAGAAAGCCAGATATTGATTACTCACATCTCTATAAAGACTTTGCTTCCAAATAAAGGAGACTTTGCAGGAATTGGAACCACTGTAGCTCTAGAGAAACCTGTGATTGCCGGCAGACATCTTGAAATCCTTGGGTAAATCCAATCACATTAGCATTGGGCCAGGCCAGAAGGAAAATAAGGCTGTAAATCTGTAATGGGGATTGACTCTTCCCAGGTCCATGGCTATTTATTCGAGCAGAAAACACATGCTCAAGGAAGAAAGGGTTTAAAATAATGTCCCACACAGATTTAGAAGATAAATGACAGGAAAACCCACTTTATTAGTACCATGTATGGACAAAATTCCCCAACTGAGGAAACACTCACACGTATATTCAAGTACATTCTAATGTATGTATGAGAAATGCCTACTGGTCTTCCAACACGGGCCCAGGAATTGAACTAGAAATTCCCCTGCCTTAATAGCCCTCAACTTAGAGAAACATCTACATATTTGGGATACAATTAAGAATGCTTCTAAATTGTTTCTAGCTAGATCATGTTCCTTTCTAGGGTTTTGAATATTTAAAAAAAAAAAAAAGGGAGGGGAAGGAGGAGGAGGAAAAGAAAGAAAGATACCAAAGATTAAGGTTTTGGAGATAATGAATATCCTTGAACAGCAAAGGAAGCCATCAACAAACAAAAAGGCAACCTATGGAATGGATGATGATATTTACAAATGATATATCTGATAAGAAGTTAATATACAAAGAACTTATACAACTCACACCAAAGAATAAAACAAAACAAAAGACAATCTGATTCAAAAATGGGCAGAGGACCTAAATAGACATTTTTCCAAAGAAGACATACAGATGGCCAAGAGACATATGAAAAGATACTGGACATAACTTATCATCAGGAAGATGTAAATCAAAGCCATGATGACATATAACCTCACACCAGTCAGAATAACTAGTATAAAAAAGACTAGAAATAAAGTGTTGGTGAAGATGTGGAGAAAAAGGAACACTTGTGCACTGGAGGTGGGAATGTAAACTGCTGCAGCCACTGTGGAAAACAGTATGTAGGTTCCTCAAAGAGTTAAAAATAAAAATACCATATGATCCAGTAATTCCACTACTGGGTATTTACCCCACAAAAATGAAAATGCTAATTTGAAATGGTATATACACCCCTATGTTTATTAAAGCATTAATTACAATAGCCAAGATATGGAGATGATCCAAGTGTCCATTTATAGATGAATAGATGAATAGATAAGAAGATGTGGTGAATATATGTGTATATATACATATATTATATGTATATAATGGAATATTATTCAGCCATAAAAAAGAATGAGATCTTGCCATTTATGACAACATGGATGGACCTAGAAGGTATTATGCTAAGTGAAATAAGTCAGGTAAAGACAAATACTATATGATTTTACTTATATGTGGGATCTAAAAAACACAACAAGAGAACAGACACACTCAAAAACCCAACAGACTCCTAAATACAGAGAAAAAACTGGTGGTTGCCAAGGGGAAGAAGGATGGGGAGGTGGGCAAAACAAGTGAAGGGGATTAGGAGGTACAAACTTCCAGTTATAAAATAAATAAGTCACAAGGATGAAAAGTACAGCATAGAGAATATAGTCAATATTGTAGTAACATGGTGACAGATGGTGATTACACTTATCATGGTGAGCACTGAAAAATGTATAGATTTGTTGAATCACTATGTTATATACCTGAAACTATGTGGTATGTCAACTACAGTTAAATAAAAAATTAAACAAACATTTTAAAAATTTAAATAGAATAATTTAGAAGTATTTGAGTAATTTTCCTAGAAGTAAAAAAAAAATAATAATGATTTAAGAACACTTGCACCTTTTCTCAAGATTTTATGAATGCTTAAGGTTTTTCCTAACAACAAAAAGAATAAATTTCCTCAGGCATTTCCTGTTTGCAAGTTAATAGCTATTATGTGTGAAAACAATTTGAGTGTTGGGACTTTGAGAACTCTGGCTTTCTATGAGATTTCAGAATTTTCTCATATTATAACTGCTTTATTTGGTGGTAGCTACAAGAATTCAAAATTTTAGACCAACCGAGAAATAGGGAGGATACCTTTGTGACTAAGTAGAAAATAACATTTTAGTAGAGTTGACAAATGACTAGTGAAACTACAGCATAAGCACAGAGAGATGGTGGGTATTATTTATGTGACACTGTGTCAGATTTAAGACAGGTCAAAAAACTCACTGCCACTTCTGCTGATTTAGCTCTGGTGTTTAGCATCTTAAGACTGAAACCATGAAACTATTTGGACAAGATCTTTTGAGTACCTGCAACATGTGAGGCACAATATATGTCTAAGCATCATCTTTGGGACTGTTCTTCTTCCAAAGCAGCATAATATGCTCATTGAGGTACTTGTGGTCCAAACCCTCAGCTTCTCTAATCTTCTCCTTCTACAGAGAAGTCACTGGGTTGATCTCAGAATTGGGCCCCTTGTATGGTTTGTGAAGGCCAGATGTACCACCAAGCTTAGGATAACCTTCTTGAAGTATAGTTCACTTCTCAGACTGAGCTCCTTCTTCTCAAATATGTATTAAGTATCTTACAAAAGACATGTGGTTGCATGTGTTCAAACCCCATCTCTTCAATGGAGTCACAGGCTCTTGCCCAGACGAAGGATCTCCCCTTTTCTGGTGTGTTCTCAGACACTGTGCTACAATTTCTGTTATGGGTGCTGTTGCATCCTCTTCTGCAAACATCAAAACTGCTAATGTCAACATCTTCCTCCAGCCCTTGCCCCTGCAGGAGGCAGTTCACCTTGAGCTGCACAAGCCCCAAATGTGAATCTGATATTACAGCATCTTGAGGCATGCACAGCTTAGGTCTCTGAGGTGCTGTCCACAGTTTGACACCTATAATGCTTAGCTGAGAACTGGAAACATGAGCACCACCTGGAAGTTTGTTAGAAGGTGGAATCTTCAGTACACCTTGAACTACTGAATCATAATCTGCATTTTAACACCATTCCAAGTGATTATTTTGCACATAAAACAGAGGGGTGCTGTTCTATCATATATAGTGCAAGTTTTGGCTAGTTGCACAGTTGGCTTGACTATACAATGGATTATATACTATCTTTTAAAAAAGTATTCAAATTAATATATCAAATATTCTTAAGGGGTTTGTTTTCTTTTTTTATATTTTATTTTATTTTATTTTATTTTATTTTATTTTATTTTGTGTGTATGGAGCTAGAGCTTAGAGGTCTACTTTATTTCAACACTTGGAATTCAAAGTGTCCCTAACCCACAATGAACCAGCTTTTCATGGGAATCTTACATTTATGGCGAGTGCAAATGGCAGCTAGTTTGGCTTATCTTCCACACTCTTGTGTTTCTATTGAAAACTACTGTTGATCCTTGACAACGTGGGATTGAATTGAATGGGTTCATTTATGGGCAGATTGTTTTTTCTTTTTTCTTTTTCATAGTTTCTTTTTTTTATTAACTTGTTTTATTTTTTATTTTTTTAAATTTACATCCAAATTGGTTAGCATTTAGTGCAACAATGATTTCAGGAGTACATTCCTTAGTGCCCCTTACCCATTTAGCCCACCCCCCCTCCCAACACCCTTCCCATTACCCTCAGTTTGCTCTCCACATTTATTAGTCTCTTCTGTTTTGCTCCCCCCTGTTTTTATATTATTTTTGTTTCCCTTCCCTTATGTTCATCTGTTTTGACTATTAAAGTCCTCATATGAGTGAAGCCATATGATTTTTGTCTTTCTCTGACTGACTAATTTCATTTAGCATAATCCCCTCTTGTTCCATCCATGCAGTTGCAAATGGCAAGATTTCATTCTTTTTGATTGCCAAGTAATACTCCATTGTATATATATATATATATATATATATATATATATATACCACATCTTCTTTATCCATTCATCCATCGATGGACATTTGGGCACTTTCCATACTTTGGCTATTGTTGATAGTGCTGCTATAAATATGGGGGTGCATGGGTCCCTTCGAAACAGCACACCTGTATCCCTTGGATAAATGCCTAGTAATGCAATTGCTGGGTCGTAGGATAGTTCTATTTTTAGTTTTTTGAGGAACCTCCATACTGTTTTCCAGAGTGGCTACACCAGCTTGCATTCCCACCAACAATGCAAAAGAGATCCTCTTTCTCTGCATCCTCACCAACATCTGTTGTTGCCTGAGTTGTTAATGTTACTCATTCTGACAGGGGTAAGGTGGTATCTCATTGTGGTTTTGATTTGTAGTTCCCTGATGACGAGTGATGTTGAACATTTTTTCATGTGTCAGTTGGCCATCTGGATGTCTTCTTTGGAGAAGTGTCTATTCATGTCTTTTGCCCATTTCTTCACTGGATTATTTGGTTTTGGGTGTTGAGTTTTATAAGTTCTTTATAGATTTTGGATACTAACCCTTTATCTGATAAGTCATTTGCAAATATCTTCTCCCATTCTGTCGGTTGCCTTTTACTTTTGTTGATTATTTCCTTCGTTGTGCAGAAGCTTTTTATTTTGATGAGGTCCCAGTAGTTCATTTTTGCTTTTGTTTCCCTTGCCACTGGAGACGTGTTGAGTAAGAAGTTGCTGCGGCCAAGATCAAAGAGATTTTTGCCTGCTTTCTCCTCAAGGATTTTGATGGCTTCCTGTCTTCCATTGATGTCTTTCATCCATTTTGAGTTTATTTTTGTGTATGGTGTAAGAAAGTGGTCCAGGTTCATTCTTCTGCATGTCGCTGTCCACTTTTCCCAGCACCATTTGCTGAAGAGACTGTCTTTATTCCATTGGATATTCTTTCCTGCTTTATCAAAGATTAGTTGGCCATATGTTTGTGGGTCTATTTCTGGGTTCTCTAGTCTGTCCATTGATTTGAGTGTCTGTTCTTGTGCCAGTACCAATACTGTCTTAGTGATTAAAGCTTTGTAGTATAGCTTGATGTCTGGAATTGTGATGCCTCCTGCTTTGGTTTTCTTTTTCAAGATCGTTTTGGCTATTCGAGGTCTTTTCTGATTCGATACAAATTTTAGGATTATTTGTTCTAGCTCTGTGAAGAATGCTGGAGTTATTTTGATAGGGATTGCATTCAATATGTAGATTGCCTTGGAAAGTATCTACATTTTAACAATATTTGTTCTTCCTATCCAGGAGCATGGAATCTTTTTTCCATTTTTTTTTGTCTTCTTCAATTTCTTTCATAAGCTTTCTATAATTTTCAGCATACAGATTTTTCACCTCTTTGGTTAGATTTATTCCTAGGTATTTTATGGTTTTTGGTGCAACTGTAAATGGGATCAATTCCTTGAATTCTCTTTCTGTCACTTCATCGTTGGTGTATAGGAATGCAACCGATTTCTGTGCATTGATTTTATTTATGGCAACTTTGCTGAATTAATGAATCAATTCTAGCAGTTTGTTTTGGTGGAATCTTTTGGGTTTTCCATATAGAGTATCATGTCATCTGCGAAGAGTGAAAGTTTGACCTCCTCCTGGCTGATTTGGATGCCTTTTGTTTCTTTGTGTTGTCTGATTGCAGAGGCTAAGACTTCCAATACTACGTTGAATAACAGTGGCGATAGTGGACACCCCTGTCTTATTCCTGACCTTAGGGGGAAAGCTCTCAGTTTTTCCCCATTGAGGATGATATTAGCATTGGGGCATTCATATATGACTTTTGTGATCTCAATGTATGCTCCTTCCATCCCTACTTTCTTGAGGGTTTTTATCAAGAAAGGATGCTGTATTTTGTCAAATGCTTTCTCTGCATCTATTGAGAGGATCATATGGTTCTTGTACTTTCTTTTATTGATGTGAGGAATCACGTTAATTGTTTTGTGGATATTGAACCAGTCCTCCATCCCAGGTATAAATCCCACTTGGCTGTGGTGAATAATTTTTTTAATGTATTGTTAGATCTGGTTGGCTAATACCTTGTTCAGGATTTTTGCATCTATGTTCATCAAGGAAATTGGTATATAGTTCTCCTTTGTAGTGGGTCTTTGTCTGGTTTTGGAATCAAGATAATGCTGGCTACATAGAAAGAGTTTGGAAGTTTTCCTTCCATTTCTATTTTTTGGAACAGTTTCAAGAGAATAGGTGTTAACTCTTCCTTGAATGCTTGGTAGAATTCCCCTGGAAAACCATCTGGCCCTGGACTCTTGTTTTTTGGCAGATTTTTGATTACTAATTCGATTTCCTTACTGGGTATGGGTCTGTTCAAATTTTCTATTTCTTCCTGTTTCCGTTTTGGTAGTGTATATGTTTCTAGGAATTTTTCCATTTCTTCCAGTTTGCCCATTTTATTGGCATATAATTGCTCATAATATTCTCTTATTATTGTTTTTATTTCAGCTGTGTTCGTTGTGATCTCTCCTCTTTCATTCTTGATTTTATTTATTTGGGTCCTTTCCTTTTTCTTTTTGATCAAACTGGCTAGTGGTTTATCAATTTTGTCAATTCTTTCAAAGAACAAGCTTCTGGTTTCATTAATCTGTTCCACTGTTTTTGTTGTTGTTGTTGTTATTTTGATAGCATTAATTTATGTTCTAATTTTATTATTTCCTGTCTTCTGCTGGTTTCGGGTTTTATTTGTTGTTCTTTTTCCAGCTCCTTAAGGCGTAAGGTTAGGTTGTGTATCTGAGATCTTTCCTTCTTTAGGCAGGCCTGGATTGCTATATACTGTCCTCTTATGACCACCTTTGCTGCATCCTAGAGGTTTTGGGTTGTGGTGTTATCATTTTCATTGGCTTTTTAATTCCCTCTTTTTATACTTTTTAATTCCCTCTTTAACTTCTTGCTTAGTCCATTCATTCTTTAGTATGATGTTCTTCAATCTCCAAGTATTTGTTACCTTTCCAAATGTTTTCTTGTGGTTGATTTTGAGTTTCATAGCGTTGTGGTCTGAAAATATGCACGGTATGATCTCAATCTTTTTGTACTTACTTAGGGCTTATTTGTGTCCCAGTATATGTTTTATTCTGGAGAATGTTCCATGTGCACTGGAGAAGAATGTATATTCTGCTGCTTTAGGATGAAATGTTCTGAATATATCTGTTAAGTCCATCTGGTCCAGTGTGTCATTCAAAGCCATTGTTTCCTTGTTGATTTTTTTATTAGATGCTCTGTCCATCACTGTTAGTGCGGTGTTGAAGTCTCCTACTATTATGGTATTACTATCAATGAGTTTCTTTATGTTTGTGATTAATTGATTTATATATTTGGGTGTTCCCACATTTGGTGCATAAATGTTTACAATTGTTAGGTCTTCTTGGTGGATAGATCCCTTGATTATGATATAATGCCCTTCTGAATCTCTTGATCCAGTCTTTATTTTGAAGTCTAGATTGTCTGATATAAGTATGGCTACTCTGGCTTTCTTTTGTTGGCCATTAGCATGATAGATGGTTCTCCATGCCCTTATTTTTAATCTGAAGGTGTCTTTAGGTCTAAAGTGGGTCTCTTGTAAATAGCATATAGATGGATCTTGTTTTCTTATCCATTCTGTTACCCTATGTCTTTTGATTGGATCATTGAGTCCATTGACCTTTAGAGTGAGTACTGAAAAATATGAATTTATTGCCATTATGATCCTTTCTAATCTTTGTTGCTATATATATATATACATACATATATATATATATATATATATATATATACATTTCTCCCATTTTTCTCCCAAGAGTCCCCCTTAAAATTTTTTGCCGGGCTGGTTTAGTGGTCACAAATTCCTTTAATTTTTGTTTTTCTGGGAAATTTTTTATATCTCCTTCTATTTTGAATGACAGCCTTGCTGGATAAAGAATTCTTGGCTGCATATTTTCCTGGTTAAGCACACTGAATATATCCTGCCACTCCTTTCTGGCCTGCCAAGTTTCTGTGGATAGGTCTGCTGCAAACCTGATCTGTCTCCCCTTGTAGGTAAGGGACTTTATTTCCCCCGTGCTGCTTTCATGATTCTCTCATCTGAGTATTTTGTTAATTTGACTATGATATGCCTTGTTGATGGTTTTTTTTTTTTAATCTAATGGGGGTTCCCTGTGATTCCTGGATTTTGATGTCTGTGCCTTTCCCCAGGTTAGGAAAGTTTTCCCTATGATTTGCTCACATAACCCTTCTAACCCTATTTCTCTCTCTTCCTCTTCAGGGATCCCTATGATTCTGATGTTGTTCCTTTTTAATGAGTCACTGATTTCTCTAATTCTTAAATAGTGATCTTATGCCTTAATCCCCCTCTTTTTTTCTGCTTCATTATTCTCTATAAGTTTGTCCTCTATATCACTGATTCTCTGTTTTGCCTCATCCATCCTTGCCGCCACTGCATCCATCCGTGATTGCAGCTCAGTTATAGCATTTTTAATTTCATTCTATTTTTTACTTCTTTTATCTCTGTTGAAAGGGATTCTAGTCTATTTTTGACTCCAGCTAGTATTCTTATTATCATGATTCTAAATTCTGGCTCAGACATCTTGCTTGTATCTGTGTTGGTTAAATCCCTGGCTGTCGTTTCTTCATGCTCTTTCTTTTGGGGTGAATTCCCTTGTTTTGTCATTTTGAAGGGAGAAAAGGAATTTTTGAGGTAAAAAAATTAAAGTTAATAAATTAAAATTAAAAATTTGAAAAAGCACACACACACACAAATCTAATAAATGACGCTAGATCCTAGGTGTGTTTTCATCTGGGTGTTGAAAGTCGTTTGACAGATTAGAGAAAAAAAAGGGGGAGAAAAAGAGGAAATCGTTTGAAAATTTGAAAAAATGAATACACTGAAGTAGACTACAATGACATGATGTGGGTAAAATAGAATTTGAAAAATCTTACACAAAGGTAAAGAATATAGTAGGAAAAAAATTAAAGAAAAATATTTGTAATAATAATGATTTTTTTCTCTTTCTGTATTCAACAAAAAGAAACAAAAAAGAGAAAAAAAGAGAAAAAAGAAATCATTTGCAAATTTGAAAAAGTGAATACAGTGTAGTAGACTAAAATAAAATGATGGAAGTAAAATAGAATTTGAAAAAAATTTATATAAAAGCAAAAAATATAGTAAAAAAATTAAAGAGCAACATTTTTAATAGAAATTTAAAGTAAAAATAAAGTTTTTCACTTTCTCTATTCAAGAAAAAGAAAAGAAACAAAAAAGAGAAAAAAGAAAAAGAAAAAAGAAAACAAGGAAATCGTTTGAAAATTTGAAAAGGTGAATACACTGAAGTAAACTAAAATAGAATGATGGAAGTAAGATAGAATTTGAAAAAAAATTACACAAAAGTAAAAAGATTAAAAAAATAAAGAAAAACATTTTTAATAAAAATTGAAAATAAAAATGAATTTTTTCTCTTTCTGCTGGACTCTGTGGTTCAGGTTGTGCAGATTGTTGTGTTAATCCTCCAATAAGTTTTCTAGGTGTGTAAGATGGTTTAGTGTTGGTCTGGCTGTATTTCATGGATGTGAGACACACAAAAAACTTCCATGCTGTTCCACCATCTTGACTTCTCCTCAACATTTTATTTTTAAGTAATCTCTATACCCAACATGGGGCTTGAGTTTACAACCTTGAGATCAAGAGTCACATGCTCTACCCACTGAGCCAGCCAGGTGCCCCAAGAAGTTTTGTTTTTTTCCCTGAAGTAGATTTTTTCAACTTTGGGCATCATAAGTTATTATTAAATTTGAATAAAAGAGGCCAAAATTAGTGGAATTTTACTTTTGTTACTGCAGCATCCGTTAATATTGTATTTCACATAATAATTCCTAATAGCTTATTTCCTCTGTTACTTCTACCACCTCCTATCTGATAACAGCTTTCCCCCAGCCAGAGTTTAGCACCTCAGAAATAAAACAGAAAGAAAATGCTGCTACATTTAAGGATAGAAAATGCTATCCTTACAACACATACATATATATACACATATATATGTATATATATATATATATACACACATATATGTATATACACACACACACACACATATATATATACTATAATTGGTTATATTGTATAACAAATAATATTTTGCTTATTTTGTATTTTTTTCTCAGTTCATGATATTCAGAACCAGTGGTTGCCTCTCACTTGATCCTTTGCTTAAACAGGCTTTGCTATGTCTCAGATGCTGCCTCCTATTGATAAAACTCTTTTTGGACTGCATTAATGGCCAAGCTCCCAATTTTGTTCTCTGGGTGAAGTCTTGGAAGTTGTTTCTGTGAGTCTAGCAGAGAAAGCTACTAGAAGGGCATCATGTCAGTCATGCTACACCTGCTGCTTTTACAGCTGCTGGCAGGTGAAAGGGGGAGGGGCCCCCATGTCTCTGCCTATAATCCCCAGTTATTCATTCTTCCCTGGTTCTTACCCTCTGTACCACTGCTCAAAGAATCCTCCTACCCACAAGTTTAATGAATATCAGGCAGATAAGAAAACAACAATTGGGAAGAGGAAAAGACAAACAGAAAGTAGTTATGCAACATCCATACAAACTTCGTATCATATAGAAACAGGTTTTCCTTACTTTGAGTAAGTCATGATATAAAAAACACTATACTAAGAACCAGGAAAAAATGGATTAGCTCCAGCTTTGCTACTAAATGTTTACATAGCCTTGGGCAAGTTGCTTATGAGAGTGGAATTATTAATTAAGCAGTTAAGCAAGAGAAACTTTAAGGTAGGTGCTTTTCAGCTCCATGATTTGTACCTCTTGGCCCATGAGTCTTAGGTTTCATGGGATTAGATACAGCTTTTTCAAAAGGTGGTGAAAAATCTCACATTGATCATAATATGCTAGGTTTAATTTCAATAAAATATATATTTATCAATGGTTTATTATTGTAAGACACTATGTTAGGTGCTTGCTGGAAATAAAAAGATGCATTTCTAATATTAAATGTCAAATCAATGAGAAGGAAAGCAATTACATAAGTCACTGTAATAGCAGTTGGACAATAAACATACCAGAAAGTCATGGTCATGTGAAACCAGAATCTGATATTTCAAAATGAGCTAAAGGCAATTGAGAAAAGATATAAATTATGAGAGAACAACATATATCAGAACTGGCGAACAAATCAGAAGCAATGTAATTTGTGAACAGAAAGAGATGTGAACAGAACTTGGAAAAATTAGAAATAAAGTAATTTCAGAAATCAAGGCTAAAGCAGAAGGGAGACATGAGTGAATAAGCACAGTGGGTCACACCTTAAAGGAAAGAGAATATGGAAAATAAAAAAATGTGTTAAATTTAAAAAGCATGAATACTTTATATAAAATTCAAGAGCAGAAAGTTTTGTATTACAGAAGAAAAGGCAAGGTTGTCTGTCTCAGGGTGGGAAGAGCTCTGCATGGACAGGGCATGGGGGACATCCCCAGGTGATGCACACACACTGCGTCTTGGGGGAGCAGAGGTTACACAGACATATGCATTTTCCAGAGCTGATCAAACTGTAACACAAAAGACCTGCATTGAACTGTGTGCATTTGAAGTGCTGAAAACATTTTGAAAGAAAGTAACAAATATAGAATAAGGAAAGCACCATATGTATATAAAGGGAGACCTTAGAGTAGAAAATAATGGATAAAAGCAAATACTATAAAACTATGATTTAAGAAAATTTTCCTGTAATTAATGTTGAAAGGGTACACTAAGTACCCGGGAAAACTGACCCAGAATGACCAACTCCAATAGAAATTATAGTAAGTCTACTAAACTTTAAAGGAAAACAAATATAAAAACACCTTTGGTTATCCAGAAATTAAAAAAACAGAACAGCCTGAGCCACTAAAAAAGATAAGAAAACCAGATTATAATTAGACTTGTCAACAAAAATGCTTAATAACAGAAGCCAGTGGAGTGAAGTACTGGATACTCAATGTACTAAAACGTGCATCAAGGATTTTATATCTAGCCAAACTGACCTCCAGGTTTAAAGGCTGTAGGTAAGCTAACAAAGAACCACAGAAATGTTCACACAAGATCTTCCTGTGGAATCTAAATGAATATAAGCTACAATCAAAATGACCAGCAGATGTTACATAAGGGCTAGTAGCTATTGATGGCTGTGAGCAGGACAAAAATAAGGACAATGGGACATTACATGCTTTCTGTTGGAAATGCATGCCATCACCCATTATAAAGGAAATTTCCAACTTTTAATGTTTGTGAGCCCTGCTCCTGGTCTCCCGGGGAAGCTATAATTTAACATTTACCAAGGGCAAAATGACTTGGCAAAACCTCAAAGCATGTGCTCTATTTCTGCCTCCAGAACACATTGTACATCTGCTTTGTTACAAAAAAAAGTAAAATAAATAAATAACCAAAAGGAGTATTCCAAGTATAAATATAAAACACACACACACACACATATCCTCCCTAGTTCCCATAAGATTAGAGTTCTACAGCCTTACACATACTAAACACATAAGATAAAGTCTATACTTTTCTGGAATGTCCTTTGTCATGATGATTTGTAACTCTTTATGTAAAAACCTGTATAACCCTGCACCAACCATTCTTTCCCCAGATCACTCTCTTCTTTATGAAGATTGTATATCCCTGGCAGCTGTCCTCACTTGGACTCGAATAAAACTCTTTTCCTTTCTCTTTAAAATGTTTTAAAAGCTTTGTTCATTTTGGGTCAACACCCACAAAAGTCTTCTTGCCAAAACAAAGCAAAATGAAACAAAACATAGCCTTATTTTCATCAAATCTCTGTACCTAACTACCAATTATAGGAAATTCAGAGGTTAGGGGAACATGCCAAATGACATCATAGCTGTATGCAATCAGTAAAATCCAGAATGTGGACAATCTACAGGAAGAATGACCAGAAAATTTAAGAATTAAGAAACAGAGAGAGAGCGAGAGAGCACACACATGCAATGAATAAAGAAAGATTCTATGTACTAAAGAGACTCAGAAGATATAGCAACTAGTTGAATATATTAATCTTATTTGGATCTAATCAAACAAATGAACTGACATGTCTTTATATGTACATATGTATGTACATGTATATGTATACACATATGTATACACAGAAACATTCATACACATATTTATATACAACATCTCTACATTTATGCATATATTCACAAACATGTTGAGACTTTGGAGAAATGAGAGCATTAGCTAGGTAGTGGATGACACTAAGGAGTTCTTGTAATTTTTTTCAGGTATTTTTAATTTTTGAAGGTATATGATGAGGATTAAAAAGAGCTACCTAAAAAAAAGAGCTACCAACTTCTAGAGATTCATACTGAAATTTTTACAGATTTAATAAAGGATGTGATGGCTGGGATTTGTTTAAAAACCATCTGTTTTGGGGGCGCCTGGGTGGCGCAGTCGGTTAAGCGTCCGACTTCAGCCAGGTCACGATCGCGCGGTCTGTGAGTTCAAGCCCCGCGTCGGGCTCTGGGCTGATGGCTCGGAGCCTGGAGCCTGTTTCCGATTCTGTGTCTCCCTCTCTCTCTGCCCCTCCCCCGTTCATGCTCTGTCTCTCTCTGTCCCAAAAATAAATAAAACGTTGAAAAAAAAATTAAAAAAAAAAAAAACCATCTGTTTTGGGAGGAGGAGTGGGTGGAGTACACAGAAAACAAGTTGGCCATGGGTTGATAATCAGTGAAGTTGGTTGGTGTGAACATGGGGTCTGTTGTCTACTTCTCTCCACTTTCATCTGGGTTTGAAATTTTCTATAACAAAAAGTTTTGTTTTGTTTTGTTTTCTTTAAATCAACAGGTGAAGATATAAGGAAGATGTTCTAGGTAGAGTGAAGTGCATGAGACCAGGCAAAGTGGCAGGGACATGTACGGGTGGTGTTGGGGCAATTCTGGCAGAGTAGGGCCAGGAGATAAGTTAAAGGGGCAGAGGCTTTATTACAAGGATGCTAATGTACAGAAAAACTTTACTTTGACAATCAATGGGCATTGTGGAAGAAAGGCCCTTGAGTGGAATATGACAATTTCAGAGGCAGGTGGGTCTGCGGATAGCATGGGGTGTGGGTGGAGGAGAAAACACTGCCAACACTGGGGGCCTGGCTCTGATGCACAGAGCACTGTGTGCACGTTCAGCCAGCCTCAGTGCAGTGGGGAGGGACCAATGCCCTGCAGGAACCTTTAGGGTGGCATGAGCCATGAGAGCACTATGATTCCTGAGTTTTGCGTATTCCATCTCTGACAAACCGATCATAAAGAGGCCACATGAGTAGTGACATCAGTGGCCAGAGCATTCTCAACCAGCAGTTCCTGTGCTGCTAGCAGCAGATGATGGAGGCCTTCCCGAGGAGCACAGGTACTTAGAGACCCTGCTAGAAAGCATGTGCTCCTCACAGTGAGTACTTCCTATTTAACTGTGGGGGTCTGTGTGGGGGTCTCTGTGGGGGTGTCTGGAAGGTAGGGATGACAAACACAGGTGACCTGTGTCCCTCTCACTTACTCATCATAAGTACAACCATTCTTCCAGCTGTGGGTAGTTTTTCACTTTTCAGAAGACTGTGTTTAGGTAGGATTGTGGATGACAGATGGGGTTTCTAACACTGAGATGGCCTGAGACTGACTCCCAGAAGCAGGGGGAGAGCTCTGGGCTAGGGACACAGTGCTCAGAGCACAGCCCCCATGACCCAGGAACACTGAGATGGGGCCCCCAGGGCCCTGAGAGACAGGGCAGCTGGAAACCTCACTTGCTCAGGGGTCTCTGAGGATCACAAGCTGAGTACTAAGTGCAGCTCATTCACTGGTTTGGAGGCAGAGTGGGGCTCAGCCGGGAGGAGATGAAGGCAACAACAGCTGGCCTCAACATCTATTGCTCCTCAGGTCCAAGAGACAGGATTTACCCAAAACCATTTCTGAATAATTCATGGAAAAAGAGCTGTGAACAGCCTCCCAGACAGAGAATCCACCCAGGAAGAGAAACAGCTAAAGCAGGTAATAATGAGGAAGGTGGGGGCACAAAAGTTGGGAACAGGGCTCAGGATAGAGTTCTTGGTCCTCCCACTGTTTTTGTGTGTGTGTGTGTGTGTGTGTGTGTGTGTGTGTGTGAGTTGGTGTTTGATTCTTGGTGCTTCTGTTGACAACAAACTAAATTTCAAAATCACTCTTCATACAGGTCATCCCTTCAGAAGCCATTCTCAACTTTTACTATACCCCTCTGTCCCCTGCAATCACCAGTTCTGTTATACCTGACACATCCCTCAGATTCAGGCCACCCAGAGAGCCCTCTTCAGCTGGTGGTCAGACCAAAGGTCTCCACATCATTGTCCCTGGCCCCCAGACCTGGCAGGGTGCACCGCCGTCCAGCTTGGGGGCAGCCGCTGGCCCCTGACACCTGCTGCCTCTGCCCATGCTGAATTGTTTCCACGTTGCCATTTCTAATTTTTCAAAAGACATGGTAAATAGAAATGTTTATGAAAAATCTCCCAAAATTATTCACATTGTTGCATTTTTGTAGAAAAACTATGAATGGTGCTCTCTGAGTGGACAGATACTGTTGCTCACCAAGTCCCTCCCCAGGGCCATTGGTGTGAGGGCCAGGATTACACTGGGGCTCGTGATTATATCTCTCTGGAGAGGGTCATGTAGGCCCACTGTCCACACTGCAGACTTCAGGTTGGACTACAAAGCCTGATGCCCCATGTCTCATTTTCCTGAAGACAAATTTATGCTCTGAGCTGGTGTCTGCATGTGCTGAGCCCACTGCGTCTATCTCATTCTCCTGTCCCTCCTCTCTTGTCCCTGGCTTTCTGCTCACTCCAGAAGCAGTCTTTGCTACACATTACCTACCCCATGGAGCAATGTCTAGGTCAGACGTCTGTGACAACACCTGCCATGCTCCCTCTGGGATTCACGTGGGACAGGGCTTTGCCTCAACTGGTTTGCAAGTTCCTCCAGGTCAGGAACCAGTTCTACCATCCTTGCAACTCAGAAGATGCATCCTGGATCATCCATTGAGTCCACGAGGGCTTGATGAATAGCTAATGATGTTTTGCTACTATAGGCTACAAATGAACCCTCAAATACATGTGACAAGAACTGCACTGATGAAAACAAAACATTCTTTTTTTATCAATTAAGGGAAATTACCTGTTTAGCCATTAGCCTAGAGAGGTGGGTCATTTAAAAGCTCACCTATGTTAGATTCAGTTATTGAATGCTATGACTTTTTTTTTGATTCACAAATAATCTTTTTACTTAGGAAGAAGCTATTCCAGCCAGAAATTCTATATCATATAGGGAGAGAGCATATTTCCATATATGTGGTGATGAGGGTTGGACTTTCATCAAGCAATTTCCCAGTACTTCCTTTGGCACAAATAGCAAGCATTTTGTTCTCATCTAGAAAGTTTGTGCACATGAGCCAGTGGTAAATCAGCAAACTACTATGATCCTGCTCCCAAACAGGTAATTATTCCCATCCCATAATTATTTTAATTAAAGAGAATGATGTCTACAGATAATAGAAGCTCTTTTTCCGCATGAGTCTGGATCCTGAAGGCTTTCTAACCCGGACCAGCAAATGTTCCCCACCCCAAGTGACAGTGATCTCTCAGTGCAACTGAAATTCACCCTGGGGTTGGAGAATCAGGCTCCAGGGAGACAAAAGCCAGATCTCCAGAGCAGAGGTAGCCTCAGCCCCTAATGCAACATCACCTGAAAAGTTTCAAAATAATTTGAACTTCCTCCCCCAAAACCAGAAAGGAAGGAAAACGGCATGTATCCAGCACTAGCACATGGTAAGCACGTACCAGGGACTTCCATGCATCCACCTGACAGACATTTTGTGGGCACAGGAGAAAAACTGTCTTTGAATAAGCACTAAAGTATACCCAGTACTCTAGACAAGGAGAAGCCTTCCTTTTGTGAATACACAAGAAACTGGGTGCAATAACCTGGCCAGGGGATTGGGAAAGAGCCTCCTGTGGAGGTGTCATTAAAGATAAGACCTAAAGGGTGAGGAGGATTTCAGGGTCAAGATGGGAGGAAAGTGTTTCTAGCTGTCAAATGCTTTAGGGCTCTGAGGCAGGGAACAAGCAGCACAAAGGGCAGTGTAGCTGGATGGAGCAGAGGTCTGGGAGAGACAAGAGGGTGGGAATGGTGGCAGGAGCACTGGAGCCTATCCTAACAACCTCAAGCATCCAGTGAGGAGCAGCAGGATGGAAAGGAGGAGCCTTCATATGTGTATCTGAGAGGGCTGGAGGCAGGAATCCTGACTGAGGTGCTGGTGGCTAGACTTCAAGAAGGCCCATGAATGGAGAGATGTGTGCAGTCCAGGAGGCAAGTAGGAGGCAGATTCAATAGGCCTGGGTGCTCTCTTGAATATGTATAATGAGGCAGAGGAGTGGAGAATGTGCAGATGAAGCACCCCTCCTTCTGACCTAGGCCCCTGGTGGACGAGATGTCACCAAAGTAGGAAACAATGGGTAAGGGATGGATTTGGAAAAGTTGAGGGATGATGATGATGAGTTCACATATACCAGGTGAGCTAAATCCATGGGTGCCCCTGCTCCTACCCCTGCCCTGAGTCCCACCATTCCAGGAACTGACCATGCTATCTTGGCTGTCACAGGCCAGGTCAGAGGGGTTAAGGCCCCTGGTGCAGCTTCCATTAATGAGAGATGGGAAGTTGATGGATGAATGCCCTGCCTCTTTGTCCCTTAGTGGGACAGTCTGAGGCAGGTGTTCTGCATACTCTATTAAGGCCCCAGAAGGCCTGCCCCCTCAATTTCCCAGAGATTATCTTACTGGGCAACATGACATTTGTTGGCACCTTCCCTAACCATCTCGTTTCCCTTCTCTGCTACTGGTGCTCTTGAATTCTTGTCTTGGGACCTGCTTCTTGGAGAAGGAACCCAAGGCATCAGACTAATATCCCACAAGCCTGTGAGGTGCTAGCACCATTTCTATAGAGAAAAGGGAACCAAGTAAACCAGCTTATATATCTACAAGCTCACAACACTATGATATTATTGAATGACTGAACTCGGTTCTCTTGTCAGAACTTAGAGAAGAGGTACCTATTTGCCTTAACATACCCAAACAGAAGCCATCTAAAGAGATGGAAACCCTCCTAGGCCAGCCACAGCAAAGGATAACATGCTGGCTTAGATGAACATTTTATTGATAAATACTGTTTATTTATTTTTAATTTTATTTTTTTAAGTTTATTCATTTTTTTTTTTTTTGAGAGAGAGAGCACACAAGCAAGGCAGGGACAGAGAGAGAGGGAGAGAGAGAATCCAAGCAGGCTTCACGCTGTTAGTACAAGTCCAACATGAGGCTCAATTCTATGAAGAATGAAATCACGATCTCAGCAGAAATCAAGAGTTGGATGCTTAATCAACTGAGCCACCCAGACACCCCAGATTAACACATTTTAAAACAAAAATTAAAAACAAGCCTATGAGACTGTTAATTCTCTTTGAAAATTCATAAGCTGCCTTATTCCAGGGACAGGGTGTGTGGGGTCATACAAGCTTCATGCTCTTGGTCCCCAAGAGAGTGATTCCTCACTACTAATTGATAAATTGGCAATGTGGGTCCATAGAGCAGTCTCAGGTAGGATAATATAAGCCTGCCCTCTAAAAGATGGATTCTCTCACAATGAGTTGGGGATCAGGTTTTCTGGCCTCTAATGCACAGGTTAAGACTGATTCACCAACTCTTCACCAAGAAAAATAAAGCCCCCAGCGGCCTCAGCAATTCCGGGGTCATGTCTCTGGTGGTGTCTTTCAAATTCTACAAGATCCTAAATCCTAACAGTGAATGATCTAAATATATACAGAGAGGATACTCCAGTGAGGCAAAGGAATAGGTAGGATTTGAACCCAGGTATATCTGTGTCCAGGTGGAGTCATAGTGATACATCACCTGAGAAGCTGGGAAGCATGTCAGACTGTGGGCCTGCATCATCAGCTCTCACATCTGAAGAATATGCAATATTTCAGGAAGATCCTGGTTCTGTTGCTCTTTTTTGTTTTCATTAGTAGTTTCATTCATTTAAAAAATAATTATTCAGATATATCACTACCTTTTAAAGTGCATAATTCTGTGGCTTGTAGTATATTCACAGAGTTGTGCAAGCCTCACTGTTATCTGATTCCAGAATATTTTCATCATTTCATATCCATTAGGCAGTCCCTCCCCTCCCCCATTCCTACCTTCCCCGGCCCCTGGCAGCCACTAATCTACCTTCTGTCTCTATGGATTTGATTATTCTGGACATTTTACATAAATGGAATCATGCAATATGTGGTATTTGTGTCTGCCTTCTTCCACTTAGCATAATGCTTTCAATGTTGCTGTATGTATAAGCACTTCACTCCTTTTATGCCTGAATAATAATCCATTTTAGGGATATACTGCATTTTATTTATTGCTTTCATTGGGGTATGGTTGTTACCACTGAGCTCCTATGTGCTACTGGACTAACTCTTATTGCATCTCTCTTATTGAATGGTTGATAAAATAGTGCATTATTTTTCTGGCAAATATATAGTGAGAATGAAATTGTCTTAAGAACAAAACAAAACAAAACAAAACAAAACAAAACAAAAACCTTCAGTCTGCCCCTCTGCAGGAAAAGGCATTTCATGTATGGCTGGGAACACAGAGTGACAGGTGCCATAGATGTTTGGTAAGTAGAGATGGAGTCTCTCAAACACTAGCTGGACCAGAGAAGTCCCACTGACAGGCAGGCCATGTGACCTGCTAATGGAGAAAACACTGCAGGCTGAGCCTGCCTCCTCCCTGTGAAATGGAATACTCAGATACCCAAACACAGCAGATGCTTAGGTATATCAGAGTTTCAAGTCAGAATAAGGCAGCCCATGCTGCAGCCAAAGCCTCCCTCTTCCTCACTAAGAACAGGATCTGAGCAATTTTATGTTCTGTCTGCTTCTAGCCCCTACAACATACACCCTTTTTAAAGAATTCTAGCATGCTCCACCAGGAATTACGTACTATCAATACAGCAGAATTACACATGGACCTATCCGTGGAGAAATTGGGATTGTCTCTAATGTTTAATAGATGCTTTGCTCTGAGGAAATAACTAGAAAAAAATCAAATATAAATTTTGGGAACCAGTGTTGTAAGTATAGTGATTTCCAAACAAAGGCATCAACACAGAAGCAGAGACAAACGGAAGTACTCTGTCTCGTATTTTTCTTTTTTCTGAGTCTGTGAACAATTCTATATGTTTAATGATTCTGTCTCCTGCCCCACCCCACCCACACACACACCCCTCCCACAGGAAGATTGAACCATCTGCACTGTGGGCTTAGGATATGTTTAGTGTGGAGTAGAAGGAGTTTTACAAAGCAGTATCTAATATCTGTACTTTTGTGGCTGATTAAGAACCTTTATATGCCAACGATTTTGTGTAGTAACAGTTACATTTAACACATAAAACAACCTTTAGAGCAGCATCTCCAAGTAAAAACGGAACAGAGCAAACTATGCAACTGATGTGGAAAATTAACTAATTAGCAGATTAGTTTAGCCAGAACGCTTGGGATGTGTGACAGGCATGGATTGCTCCTAACACTTTTAATCCCTTCTCATACAGCTCAATTAAGGAAACCATTAGGGCACCAGGTGCTGGGTCTTCCCTAAACCCCAGCACTGTTAGAAGCCTTTTGTGTAAACAGAAATACTTCCCTCCTGCTAAGCAAATGATGTATGTGTTTCCGCCAGTGCCCAAGTGTTGAGAGAAAAGAGCTGCTTGCAAATCCTCATTAAAACAATTAAAGTTTGCCTTTGGCAGAAACTCATAGAAAAGCCTGTGATTTGGCAGTGGAGACAGTTAATGAAGCATTCAGAACCAGATCAGTTATTGTTATTTAACATTTAAATGGAACATTACAATTGCAAAATGCTGCATCATCGAACTTATCACTTTTGGTGACCTGGGACTTCCTGTGCACAAAGCCAATCCAAACTTCTGGTGAGCAAGGCTTTGTTACCATACCTCTGGGAAAGGATCCGCAGGAATTCTAAATCTTATTCATTAATGGTCAGAGAAGTGCAGAGGAAATGCTGTGGTACTGGAAATAAGAAAAACCTGTGTATTAGGGCCACTGCTGCCTATAAGAGTTCTGCCAACTTGCTTTAGTTTTGTGAAATTCCATCTCAGTTTTAAGAAAGATGTGGGAAGTGACTTCTTCACCAACAGAACCTACATACCCACTTCTACCAATTCCACCACTTTAGGAACATCCTCATCCTACAATCACTACCAGTACCTTCATTGCCACCACTTTACCACTACCACCATCACCACCACCACCATCATCTTCATGACCACCCATCATCACCACCACCACCACCATAATCTGCATACCACTGCCATCACCACTACCTTCAGCACCATCATCAATACTACCATCATCTCCATCACCACCATCACCACCTCTACCTTCACCACCTTCTTCACTACTACCTTCACAACCTTTATCACTACCACTGTCATCACGGCCACCATTACCACCACCATCATCATCATTCTCAACACTATACTACCACCAGGAACTGGCAAACTAGCCCACAGGACAAATCCAGCTTGTTTGTATTGCCCAAAAGCTAAGAATGATTTTTGTAAATTTTCAAGTGGCTGAAAAGAAGTATTTTCCAACACACATGAAAACCATAAAATATTCAAATGTCAGTGCCCATAAATCAATTTTTGTTGAGTCACATCCAAATTCATTCATTCATATGTGCCTATGGCTATTCTGCACTAAAAAGGCAGAGTTGAGTAGTTGTGCAGAGACCATATGGCTTGTAAAGCCTGAAATATTTATTATCTGGCTTTTCACAGAAAAAGTTTACTAATTCCATAATCCCTCCAATATCACCATCACCACCACCCACAATCAGTACCATCATGCCACCACCATTAACACCACCACTATCATCAGCACAAATAATGCCACCTCTATCTACCATTACCATCAACAGCAGTGACACCCCCACCTCCAACTCAAATACCACTCTATGGTTTGGAGATATACAGGCTGCCCATGTGATCAACGAATTCAATGAGAAGACTGAATGTGGACACAGACTCAAGCAAGAATTTTTCCTCTCCATCAGTGAGTGACAGAGACAGAAAGCCTTGAAGGTATTCTTGTCTCTAAAATTCTTGTGGGTAACCCGATGCTTCCAGAGGGTGCTAGGATGACTTTATCTCTGAGAATTTCTAACCACAAGTCTGCACTCACACTCAGATTTCCCACTCTCAATGTGCCTTGAAAAATGCAATTGAACTCTTATTTTGGAGAGTTTGGGGCTGAAACCTCACACCCGGATTCTTGGCACAGGCAAATGCAAATCCTTTCTGGAAGAATGTGTTAAAGACAGGCTTCAGAAGATGTCCATAGACAATGTTAAAAGAAACCTCAGTTTGAAATTAAACACAGAAGGAAATAAGTCACAATTAGTAAGGGTGAGCAAAATTACCCAAATTAGGTCTCAATGACTGCAGCTATTGATATTATCAGATAAAGGTTATAAAATAAATGTGCTTAATATGTTTAAAAATGAAGGACTTACAACTTTAGAAACAAAAAAATACATTTGTCAAATTAAAACCTTAATGGGCAGAGTGTCACTTTTAGCATTAAAGATGACTAGAGGCTCTGAGGGCTTCTCTTACTACAAAATAAGACCCTGGATTAGAATATACTTTGAGATACTGTTCGTTGTGATGGAAAACATCAAAATTACCACCATCCTATAAAACATTTCTAGAAGGGGCAGAGTTACATTGATTTACAATGCCAACGGTAACTGATAGTAAATTATACAGGCTTGGTAGAGAAACAAGATGAAGAAGTTGAGACTGAACCCTCATTCTCAGCTACGATTCTTCATAAAAGTTCTCAAATTTAAGCATGCCTTAGAATCGCCTGGAGGGCTTGTTAAGTATAGATTTCTAGGCTCCACCAACAGTTTCTTATTCACTGTGGAAGGGTATCAAAAATTTTTCATAGCTAAGCAGTTCCTGGGTGATGCTGATGATGCTGATCCAAAGATCATGCTCTGAGAGCTGCCATTCTGTAAGTTCTGACATAGTTTCAAGTAAGTGATGAGCCCTGGCTACCAGCAGATATAGATTCAAACCTCTGTGGTGAAAAGATCCCCATATTCAACCACATAATCGAATCACGCAATGAGCTGACAATTAAAGATCAGCATGCACAAAAGACTGCATGCATGTCACTGTGAGTGAGAATCAGTAGGTAAAAAATAGCTTTGGGCAATCAAAGATTTTAGGTAATGAAATCATAAGAATATAGAACAATTATTTATAAAATATTTATGGAAATATAGAAGAGATAGAAATATAAAAATGATTTATAAAATATTTACAGAAACAGACAAATAGAAATATTTAAAAATGAGCAAGTAGCAAGAGACTATAAGTAGAAAAATGAAAATGGATTGAACTTCAAAAACTGAAAAAAAATTCAATTGAAATAAAAATATAAAAGAAGAACTAAAATTTATAGAGCAAAAAGACACAGATGGAGGAAAAAAAAGATAATCTAGAAGGTGGACTCAAGAAAAATATAGGGATACCTCAGAGATATCGTGGGTTTGTTCCAGACCACTGCAAGAAAGTGAATGTGCAATAAAGTGAGTCAAGTGAATATTTTTGTTTCCCAGTGCATACAAAAGTTATGTTTACACTATACTGTAGTCTATTAAGTGTGCAACAGCATTATGTTTAAGCAAACAACAATGTACATACCTTAATTAAACAATAATTTATTGATAAAAAATGCTAACCATAATCTGTGCTTTCAGTGAGTTTTAATCATTTTGCTAGTAGAGGGTTTTGCCTCAATGCTGATGGCTGCTGACTGAACAGGGTGGTGGGTGTTGAAAGCTACGATGGCTGCGGCAATTTCTTAAAATAAGACAACAGTGAAGTTTGTCACATTGATTGACTCTTCTATGAATGATTTCTCTGTAGCAGATGATGCTATTTGATAGCATTTTACACACAGAACTTCTAACAACTGGAATCAATCCTCTCAAACCCTGCTGCTGCTTTATCAACTAAGTTTATGTAATATTCTAAATCCTCTGTTGTCATTTCAAAAGTCTTCACAGCTTCTACACCAGGAGTAGTATCCACCTCAAGGTATAACTTTCTTTGTTTATTCAAAAGAAGCAACTCCTTATCTGTGAAAGTTTACCATGAGATTGTAGCAATTCAGTCTCATCTTCAGGCTTCCACTTCTCTCACTGTTTCCACCACATCTGCAGTCACCTCCTCTGTTAAAAGTCCTGAACCCCTCAAAGTCATCCATGAGAGTTGAAATCAACTTCTTCTAACTCCCAATAATGTTGATATTTTGATCTCTTTCCATGAATCTCACAAATGTTTTTAGTGGCATCTACAGTGATCAAGTCTTTCCAGAAGGTTTGCTATTTACTTTGCCCAGATCCATCAGAGGAATCCCCTTCTATGGCAGCTATAGCCTACTGAAATATTTCTTAAATAATAAAACTTAAAAGTTGAAATTACTTCTTGATCCATGGATGTTGGGTGAGCATACACAAAAACATCAGTCTTGTTGTATATCTCCATCAGAGGTCTTGGGTGGTCAGGTGCACTGCCAGTGAGCAATAGTATTTTGAGAGGAATCTTTTTTTCTGAGCAGTAGTTCTCAACAGTGTGTTTAAAATAAACCATGTTGTGAAAGATGTGCTGTTATCCAGGCTTTCTTGTTTTATTTAGATAGAACAAGCAGATTTAGCATAAATCTTAAGGGCCCTAGAGGTTTGGAATGCTAAATGAGCATTGGTTTAAACTTACGTCCCCAGCTGCATTAATAAAGTCAGCCTGACCTTTGAAGCTTTGAAGCCCAGGCATTGACTTCTCCTCTCTAGCTATGAAAATTCTAGATGGCATCTTCTTCCAATAAAATACTATTTTTATCTATATTAAAATATATTGTTATTGGAGCCATATTTATTAATTATCTTGATTACATCTTCTGGAGAACTTGCTGCAGCTTCTATAGCAATGCTTGCTGCTTCACCTTGCACTTTTACGTTATGGAGACAACTCTTTCTTTAAACCTTATGAACCAACCCCTGTGAACTACAAACTTTTCTTTTGCAGCTTCCTCACCTCTCTCAACTTTCACAGAATTTACTTTGCTTTGCTCTGAATTAGGCTTTGGCTCAAGGGAAGATATAATAAAGAAAAAGTTTGAAATATTGTAAGAATTACCAAAATGTGACACAGAGACACAAAATGAGAAAATGGTGTTGGAAAAATGTGTCAATAGACTTTCTTGACACAGAGTTGGCACAAGCCATCAATCTGTAAAAAAATGCAGTACCTATGAAGAACAAGAAAATGAGGTATTCTTGTATTCAGAATGTATCATTAGCAGAAAAAAAAAGATAGAAAAATTGAATTGGTAGTTAAAAGAATGGAGTTTGGAATAAGAAGATTTAACCTACTTCTTGGAGGAGTTCCAGAAAAAGAGAAGAATCTTGGGGAAAAGAGAAGTAATGCTTGAAGGAATGTCACCTATGATATTTTCAGAACTGATAGGTAACAGAAATTTACTGATAAACACCACATCGACATGTTGTCATTAAATTGATGCACACAGAATTGAAAGGCAATCCTAAATGTGGTGAAAGGTAAAGGGAAGATAATTTACACAGCAATAAAGATGAAAATGGTGACAGACATGGACGATCATTGAAGCCAGAGGACAATGGACTAACATCTTCACTATATTGAGATAAATCACCTGTTGACTTTGAAGAGTGTACAACAAAACTATCTTTCACAAAGTGAAATAAGACATTTAAAGATCAATAAAAAAACTGAGACTTAAACCAAAGGAATTTTAATATCTTTTTAAAAATGTTTACTTATTTATTTTTGAGAGAGAGAGAAAGATAGAGAGCACAAGCAAGGGAGGAGCAGAGAGAGAGAGGGAAACACAAAATCTGAAGCAGACTCCAAGGCTCAGAGCTGTCAGCACAGAGCCTGACACAGGGCTTGAACCCATGAGCCATGAGATCATGACCTGAGCTGAAGTCGGATGCTTAACCGACTGAGTAACCTTTCCTAGTAGTAGTAGTAATACTTTCCTAGTTGGGACCAAAGAAGAATTAAAATGAAAACTTATTTAGAAATGAATCATACTGAACAACTACACATCAAAACTATATACAATGAAGTATTACTCAGCCACCAAAAAAAAAAAAAAGGAAAAAAAGAAATCTTGCCATTTGAAATGATATGGATGGAGCTAGAATGTATTATGCTAAGCATAATAAGTCAATCAAAGAAAGACAAATATCCTATTATTTCATTCATATGTGGAATTTAAGAAGCAAAACAGATGAACATATGGGAAGAGGGGGGAAGAGAATAAAGGGAAACAAACCACATGAGACTCTAAATGATAGAGAACTGAGGGTTGATGGAGGGAGGTGGGTGGGGGATGGGCTAGATGGGTGATGGGTAGTAAGGATGGGAACTTGTGAGGAGCACTGGGTGTTGTGTACAAGTGAGGAGTCACTGAATTCTACTCCTGAAACCAACATTGCACTGTATGTTAACTAAAATATTTTTTAAATAATAAAAATTAAAAAAAAGAAAACCAAACCAAACCACACAAAATACGGGTCAAAACCAAGGGATGCAGCTGAAGCAATACAAGAGAGAAACATAGAGGCTTAAATTCATTTATCAGGGAAATAAAGGCCAAAAAGTAAGGGGTTGACATCTAAATAAATACATTAGCTAAAGTAATAGTAAAAGGAAGTAATATATGTGACAGGTGGTAATAAAGATAAGAGCAGAAACTAGTGAAATAGAAAGCAAAGATACAACATGGAGAAACAACAAAGCCAGAAGTTTGCTCTCTAAAAGCAAGGCTCTAATAAGACTAACCAGAGAGACAGAGAATACATCCATAATGGGGCCCTGCTTCTGATGCAAGAGGAAGCACTGAGCACACATTATTTTTCTTCTGTCTCTTGAAGAAGACCTCATTAAAATGTTTGCAAAAGAATACAAAAAGATTTTAATAGAAGTGAAAGTAGTAACAAATACTTAACAAAATAAAGACTTAAAAAGCCACAGTAAATGAGGAGTGGTTCAAATTGCTGAAGGAAAGTCAGTGGAAGCTGCAGCCAGGACTTGGTGGGGGAGGTAGATGGTGGCCAAGGGGACAGAGGCATACAGGCTGACATTGAACTTTCCACTACAACAACACATGTTGGAAAGACAACCAGCAAATGCCTTGAGAGCTGCAAGAAAAAAAAAAACTTTTTTTCCTATTTTTTGGTTAACATTTTTAATTAAAAAACTTTTTTATTTGAGTATAGTTGACACACAATGTTACATTAATTTCTGCATGATCTCTCTTACATGTGAAATATAAACAAGTCGAACTCATAAAAGCAGAGAGTAGAATGATGGTTGTCAAGGATGGAAGGTGTGGGGGAAATGGGGAGATGTTGGTTAAAGGTTGCAAAGTTTCAGTTTAGAGCATGAGTAGGTTTTGGAGATCTAAATACAGGGTGGTGATGACAGCTAATGATACTGTATTGTACTTTTTGGAAATTTTCTAAGAAGATAAATCTTAAATCTTCCCAGCATATGTGCGCATATGTGTGCACATGAACACACCATACAAAGGTAACCCAGTAGAGGTGGTTGGTAAGTCATTTAGCTGGACTGTGGTGATCCTTCCACAATGTATGAACATGCAGGCAGAAAACACTTTTTAATTTATGCACCCAACCAAACAATCATTCAAGTGTGAGCAAAAGCAAAAAAAGGAAATCAAACAACAACAACAAATATTTTCAGCACTCATAAAATTTTTCTCACATATACTCTCCCTAATTAAGTAACTTACAAATTCACTCTAGGGAAAAACAAATGATAATGGACACCAAAGAAGTGGATAATCAGGGACAAAAGATACAGTGAATAATTCCGGAAATGAATAAAAAAAATCCCCGTATGGCAGCTGTCCATCAACAATCTGTCCAATTTATAACAAACATGTGTGGGCTTCACAAAGGCCATATTTCTGAGGAGGAAAGATCAAATACAAAGCTGGAAGATACCAGCTATTCTGGGAGGAAGATGCAGGTTTCTTCCCTCAATATTAAAGGAAAGTCATTTAGAAACTCCGGGAAAAAACTCCACACAGCAGAAAAATTGTATAAGAATTCCACGGATCTAAAAGCAAAAGCAAAACAAAATTTCCCATTATTTTAAGCAGCTATGAAATATAAAAGAATGCACTTGATCTAGATACTAAAAATATTTTCTTTCTTCTAGTACAGGTGGTCATGATACAGGAAACCAGAAGAGAAGAAATACTGTTTTATCACTACAACTTGGGTTTATAGTCCTAGCATTTATAGAAGCATGATAATAACTGTTTAATAATTTAACATTTGGAATCTATACAATTAAAAAGCAGATTTTAAAGGTTACGAGTCCTGACAAAGTCACCATCAACTCCATAATCATAATTGTCATTTTGACCAGACACCTAAATGCCAGACACTGTGCTAAGATCTCTATGAGGCTTATCATGTTTAATTTTCTAAATAACCCTGTGAAGTAGGTATTGCTGTTACTTCACTTCACTGATGTGCAAACTGGGGCACCAAAAACCTAAGTAACCTGCTCAATGCCTTCCCCCTGTAAGCAGCAGAGCTGGAATTATGTCCGGGAAGTCTGATTTTAGGGTCTGACTCATAGCCATTAAGCTAGACTCACTTCTAATGTAAAAGTGAGGACATAGCCAACCTCCATGGGAAGGTAAATGGGAACAAGGGAAGCAGCGTGAAAAAAAACTGCCACCCACAGCCTCATCCTGCCTTATAGGAAGACAGGATATGGAAGTTTAAGATATAATAGGAACCTATGGGAGAACTCAAAATTATACAATGCCAGAAAGTTAGAGGAGGGGAGGAGATGGGGAATAGTGTTAGCGAACTAAATGCTAACCTTGAGTGACCTAAATTCTACCTTTTCAAAGCAGGAAACCCATTGGACAGAATATAAACTCAACAGATCAAGAAATAACTGGATGAACATAGCAGTCAAGGCATGGCGTAACTGTCAAAAGAGAAAGGTGAAAAGGAGTTGCCTCTGGGAAGCAGGTTGGGGATATGGCACAATATGTTAGGAGTCGAGGTGAGAGGTTTGGAATTTTCATTATTGATTTTTGCATACTACTTAATATTTTACTTGAGCTTCTTATCCTAGTCAAAATAACCACGAACAAAAATATTTTTTTAATCATTTCATCATGGAGAAACTGGAAGCCTCATATATTTCTGGTAGAAATATAAAATGTCATGGCCCCTGTGGAAAACAGCTTGGTGGTTCCTTAAACATTAGACATAGAATTTCCAGAAGATCCAGTAATTCCATTCTGGGTATATACCCCAAAGAACTGAAAGCAAGGTCTCAAAGAGGTATTTGTAGACCCATGTTCATAGCAGCATTATTCACAATAGCCACAAGATGGAAGTGACCTAACTGCCTACCAACAGATTCAGGGATAAACAAAATGTGAGCTACCCATACAATGGAATATTATTATTCAGTTTCAAAAAGGAAGCAACTTATGCTACAACTTGCTATGTAGCACAGCTTATGTAGCAACTTGCTACAATATTGATGAACCGTGAAAATATTATGCTAAGTGAAATAAGCCAGACACAAAACAAATACTATATGATTCCACTTACATGAGGTACCTAGAATAATCAAATTTATAAGACAGAAAACAGAATGGTGGTTGCCTGGGACCAAAGCAAGGGAGAAATGAGTACACAGTTTCAGTTTGAAATGATGAAAAAGTTCTAGAGATGGTTTGTGGGCAATGTGAATGCACTTAATGTCATTTCACTGTATACTTTAAAATAGCTAAAATGATAAATTTTAAGTGATGTATATTTTACCATAATAAAAAAATGACTTTCTTTAAAAACATAAGCAATAACTTTGGTGTCCAAGCCAATGAGATATGGTACCTTTGAACTGATTTGGGTTTAATATAAATTGGTTCTTTCACCATTTCCTGAAAAATACAAGAAACTTACATGTTAAGTCTGACCACAGTCTTTCAATCTAGCACTGCTGTTGTCCTTATTTTAAATGGTATATAATATATAAAATATTATTAAATAGATATCTATAATTGTATTTAATACATATAGTTAGGCCCCATAATACTTTATTGTTATTGCTTTATACAGTCAATATTCATTTAGATTTACTCACTTACATAAAGTTTTGTTCAGGGGAAAACCTTGTCATATTTCATCAAGTCTCAGTAGGCTTTCATTGTAAGATGCATCCCTATTTCAGAATTTAAGAAATGTTAAAATGTGAAAGGAATATGCATGCTACAATTGGAGAATTTCACAAGAATAATATGCTTCAGGGGTGTCTGGGTGGCTCAGTTGGTTAAGTGTCTGACTTTGGCTCAGGTCATGGTCTCACAGTTTGTGGGTTTGAGCCCCGCGAAGGCTCTGTGCTGACAGCTCAGAGCCTGGAGCCTGCTTCAGATTCTGTCTTCCTCTTTCTCTGCCCCTCCTCGGCGTGCACTCTCTCTCTCTCAAAATAAATAAATATATTTAATTTTAAAAAAAGAGTAATATGCTTTATACTTTTCCAAGTTCACATAAATGAACCCAAAAGTGAAAACATGGCCAGGTCAAGGTCATCATCCACATCATAAATCATCTACCAAAAGATACTTAGGATACAATGAGATCTCAAATATCCACAAAAACAAAACAGTGATTTGCTATTCCCCATGCATTCGTTTTTCTAAACCTCAGATTTGCTAAAATAAACTGAAGGTATAAAAACTAAAAAATGATATCCCCCCAGAGTTTTCCAATAACCAAGTGCTTCTTCAATATAGAAACACGGTTTCTTTATTACAAAGATTCAGAAATGAATGCACAATCTCATGGGTGGCATACATGGCCTACCTTCGAATTAATTAGCAAAATAAACTCTCAGGCTGCTTCCTGAACTTTCATGTGACAGAGGACAAGCTCAGCCTGAGAAACACATAAGAAAAATCAACAGCTGAAATTAATTCATCAGAGCTCTGACATAGAAAATGAGTCACATTTCAACCCAGCATTCCTATGCTAATATCTCAAGTTTATTCCCATGGCCATTTACTCTTCAGTTATTCTCTGCCCATCAGTGATGGCTTTCACAAACCTAGTGAAGGTCAAGGGGTACAAATTGGAATGAGGCGCATGCTCCAAGGACAGGCTGGGCCAGCCTTGGTTCATACTGGGGTGTTTAGACTGATAAAGGGTGAATAAAGGCTCTAGAAGAATAGGGTGGGGATGGTTCCTTGATTTCATTACATTGTCAACAGATGGGAGCTGGCTTTTTCTTAGGTGTATTCCTTAATGAGCTTTAAAGAGTGAAAACACAGTGTTAAGAGATATACTCAAGCGGTGAAATGTGGTGAGTCACATATATGACAGCTTTATGGTCCTTATGAATCAACCCGGCAGGAAACCAGAGACTGGGACACTGGAAGGTCCAAGCACCTAGTTACCCCTTCTGCAGGAGCTTCAGAAGAACTGAGGTTTCTTTTGGAACAAGGGATTTCTCTTTGACAAAAACAGTTCACTTGAAGGTTAGTTAAGCCCTAAGAAGTGAGAAAACTGAAAATCAACCCTGCTGATTGCTACTGATATAATGTTTCCAACAGGACAGGAAAAACCCCACAAATCATGTTCTTGCACAAGAAACCTACTGCAGCTATAAAAGTGCTTTCAAACTTTGCTTCTGAGCAAGTGCCCTTCTTACCAGTGGTGGCTCCAACTCTGCTTAGTTCCTCAGCCTCTTGAACACAGGTTACTGAAACATCCAATTACTGAACTGTATTTATGCTTCTCCACTGTATCACACCTATGGCTGCTCCTGCCCCAAATGCTCCTGAGAATAATTTAGCACAGCTCTAATCCTTTAAGGACCTTTTCCTCCCTACTTAGGATGCTCCCAAGATCCCACGTTGCCCATTTGGCTTGCTGTGGGGGCTAAATACAAGAAATTTCATTTGACTACAGGTGCTCATGTTGGTCTTTAGCAGGTGGGCTTTGACAGAAGAAGCCTCAAAGTTAGGCAATGTAGGCACCATATAATGCTGGATCATAAATGCCAACACAGGGATGAGAAAAATATTGCAAGTTATAACTTAGAGACTGAACAGAGCACACTCCCCCGCTTAAGGTTCTAGCCTATTTCAGTCCTGCTGAAACAGACCTGGTATTGCCAGATCTTCAGATCTCTCTGGAGAAATCTGCTTTAATCATGGAGACTGACTATACAATGTGAAAACCTCCTGAAACACAGTATCTAAGCATGTTGCATAATACAGCAAAGATTCCTTTAAAGGTATAGATGAGCTCACAAGAAAGCTAGGGAAATATTCAGGGACAAAAATTAAAGAGAGAAGTGAAATACAGAGCCAGAAATGTAAACTGATGTTGCTGCATCTTTGAAGAGAGAGGTAAGTCTCAGTAAACAAGCCTTGGGTTGTAGTGGTCGTGTAGAGAGAGGAGACAGGCCTTGGGTCTCCTCAGAGAAGGAGCAGGAATTGAGACCCCACATAAAGATGGGACCCCCAGTAAAAGTGCTCACTCTGCCCCATCAGTGCAATGAGGGAGAAAACAGGGCTTGGTCCACTTGGCCTGAGACTGGAGAAAGTTCTCTGCTGGAAATTCAACCCCAGGGGGAGCTGAGGTTTGAGATTTTAATGTCATGATCTGGACAGCAGAGAAACTCCCATGAAAAAGTAAGCTCAGGTCAGTGAACCCCTAGGGTACCTGTGTGACACACCTTCACCTCAGGATATCAACCAAATTTTCAGCTAGAGTTCCAGTTAAGAGGGTCACAATTCAGAAATCTAAAGTTTACTAAGAAACAATCCACCATGAGCCTGGGTTAACAGATTAAGCAGCTGCCCAAGAATTTAAGATAATAAACATTAAGACAGAGGTAACAAAATAAGTCTCTCTGAAGATTTTTTTCAAGGAATACAGGAAGGAACTAAACCCACCTAGGGGAAAATGCTATCAAAAGAGTCAAGGTAAATTGGAATTTCCTGAAATAAAAATATATACTTAATTTAAAACATGATGGACAAGTGAATGAGCAAACTGGAACTATCCCATGAGGGAATAAATGAAATGGAATGTGGAACTAATGCTATTACTTGGAATTCAGCATAAAATGGAAAACATGAAAGACAATGTAAAAAGCATGAAGATAAAAATGGCAATGTCTCTTAGTAAACCAACAGAAATTCTAGAAGAATAGACTGGGGATTCCTGAATGAGATAACACTAAGATTGGGGAAGAGGCAATGTCTAAAGAGATTTGAGAATTTATCAGAACTAATGAAAGATGTGAATTTGCAGACCCAAAAACACATAATACAAATTAAACTAAAGGGATTCCACACCTATAGATCTTATATTAAAACTATATAAAAATATGACTTAAAGAAAAAATATGTACATTCCCTATATGAAAAAAGCAAACCAAGAATAGATTTCTCAGTAACCGCCATGTAAACCATACAAAAATGAAAAGTAGTTTCAAAGGGGCGTCTGGGTGCCTCAGTAGGTTAAGCATCTGACTTCAGCTCAGGTCATGATCTCTCACGTTTCAGGAGTTCAAGCCCCTACTTGTGCTTTCTTTCTCCCTCTCTCTCCAAAATAAATAAACATTAAAAAAAATACTTTCAAATTTCCTGAGGGTAAAAACACTTTCAACCTAGAATTCTATACCTAGTTGAACTATTAATTCACCAATAAGAACAAAATGCATTTGGCCAAAGACTGAAAGAATGAACCACTAAGAGATTTTCACTAAAAGGATGACTAAACCAGATTCTCTGGACAAGAGGAGATCCATCACAGAAGGCAGAAATAGATGCAAATATAAGGTAATTGAGGAATATGAGTCATCTTTAAGAAACACTGAATATATAAATAGCAACAATAATGACAATAACAAGGATGAATTCTGGTGTGACAAAAGTAAGAAGGAACTAAAATACTGAACAATAATGTAACTCAGAAAGGGGATTCTAAGATCCTTATATTCTTGAGAAGGATGGTGATAGCATTAATTCTGGAATTTGCACATTAAGGAACACATATTAAAAAATTAAGACTAATAACTAATGATATAAATAAAAAATGTACATTTTAAGTAAGTTGAGAGAGAAGAAAACAATAGAGAGCTCAAGAGAAACTTGGATCCAGGTTTATTTTAAAATGACAGCTGAAGTGTGTGTGTGTGTGTGTGTGTGTGTGTGTGTGTGCGCGCGCGCACATGCATTCATGTGAATCCCCTAAATCCCTCTAGGGACTAAATAAAACATGTCTATAGAGCATCAGGTCATAAACTTTGAGTGACAGTTGTCTGTGCCAAGAGTTCCTGCAAAAGTTACAAGGACCCAAGGACATCTCATGGGAAACTGATAACTCACTCCAGAGAGATTTACACATCAAGCCAGTGAAACACTACATATATTTTATGTATTATCTTTTTACACTGTATTGGTTTCTTAAATAACTACGAATTCATTATGTTGTAGGACTTGGCATCTAGGCAATTGTGGTTTTTATTTCTTATTGACCTGATATCAATACTCTTAATTTAATCTTCAGGCTCCTTACTTCTACCTCTATTTATTTCCTTTATCCTTCAATACCCACAATTATTCCACTGTGTGCCTGTAGGCAAGTGAGTTGGGAGCCAGAGAAATCACACTTTTTTTTTTATCATTTTAAAGAACTGTATGCATTTTGTTACCAATTCCTAGTCTTGTTTTAACATTTACCTGTTCGTTTCATTTTTGTTTTTTCTTTAAAACACAATCTTTAACTTCTGGGCTTTCCCCTTTGCTGGCTCTGTGGTTTCTTTTTTACATTTTAATCTTTTTTATTTCATATATCTTTTTCTTCTTTGGAGCTTTTAAATCATCTGACATTTAAATATTATCCCTCTTAATATTAACTTTCTACTCACCCATTATTACTATTGTGTGTTAATCTCTTAACTTTCTCCCCCCTTTCTTTATGCCCTCTTCCTCTCTAGCAGTTTTCTTTCTTTTTTTTTTCTAGCTTTTTTTAAAGCACACATTAAGATGCAGATCCTTCTCTTTACTTCTGCCCAAGTGACCACTTCAGACTGGGGCTCTTATGAGGGTCCACTGACCTACTTCCCTACTTCCCTACTTAGTGGTTCTTGGATTTGTGAACAGTGCACCTCCCAACCAACCCCCCTGGCTCTTCTTGGCAATGAGTTCCTTGCGTGGGATCCACAGGTTGTGGGCAAACTGTGCCCACAGCGTGTCCTGGACAAGGAGGAGACAGACAAGCAGCAGGAGACCACTGGAGGCTGCTTCTCTTATGTTCAGATGATGGAGAAGGCTTGGCTTAGTCACTGGTGTCCTGCTTATGCCTGTGACGGTCCACTTTCTTTTCTCCATCAGGGAAATCCTCAGAAGCTACAGGAGGAACCTACAGCCCTGTGGACACCTGCTCTGTGTGCTGAGTAGGTGCCTTCTCATGGGCCCTACAGCTCTCCTCCCTCTGGGCTCCTGTACTGCTCAAAGTAGCCCAATAATGGCAAGATTTGTGTTCCTGCTGGTGCCCAGGGGTGGAGAAGGAACATGCCTTTGTACAAAGGAAGAGCCTAAGTAGTGAGCTCCAACAGCATCTTCCAGAAAAGCCAGGGGTCTCAATAGCAGGGACAAAATGATAATGACTATTATTTGCTCCTCCCTCTGGAACTGCTAGGGAATATAGATGATTAATCAGAAAGTTGAGGCATTTCTGGCATTGCAGATGTGATGGTCCCTGCCTGTATACCCTTTGCACTCATCCCCATAGCATGCACTGATGCATCCTACTGCAAGCAAATGAAGGTGCTGTCTTGGTCCACATGCTGGCAAGCTCAGGAGGGAGTCAGTGCCCCCAGAAGCAGCCTTGGCCACTGTGGACTGAGGTGGAGAATGAATCCACCAGCCCTGGACTGCAGGTGTCAAAATTCTGAAGAGGTCCTACTCTGTCTCCCAGAACTCACCCAGCAGGACTGACCCCAGCCACCACTCACCCATGCCTGTGGTGACTCTTGATAAAGAGCCATTATTTGGCCCTCTCTTCCCTTCTCACTTTTCTACTCTCACCCTAATCATTTCCCAAGAAAGCCACACACACCCAAATCCTTTAGCCCAATCTCTCCCCTGGACTGAATGAGGGGCCAGGCTACAGGTTGCCTTGCCCTCTGCCCAGCTGCTCTCTTTGTATAGTGGACTTGCACCTGCCCCTCCCATGTGACGTGGGTGACAAGGTGCCATCTCTGTCAGTTCTGGGAACTGTGTGGTCTGCTGTGGGCCATGCTAATTTGGCTTAGTAGGTCAAGGAAGAGCCACTGCCCTGAAAATCACAGCATAGCAGACTTTAAACAAGCCAGAATGAAACCAGTAGGCATTTTAGTTTAGGGGAGTACAATTTCTGGATTGCTGGCCACAGATCCGCTGCAGCAAAGAGGCCATTCTGGAGCTTCCAGATAAGGGCCTTTTCTGGTGGGTGTTAATGTTATGTGACTTCCAGAGACTTGAATTTTAGAAAGTTTATATGTTGAGATCTCATTTCTCCAGCTTTCAAGGAAAAATAAGGTGACAATATACCAGGCCATTGGTCACTCTGGTGGCATCAGGAGGACTGCTATCACAATGTCCATATCTTCAGGAGGATTTCTTTCTCTCAAAGCTGACTTGGTTTGCTGATGACTTGGATGTACTCCCTCACTTACATTTTCTTTTCTGGGTATGTGGGTCTGCTGCTGTTTGGATGTGTGGCATGTTTTTGGATAAAGATTTCACTTTACCTTATTCCATGTGTCCTTGGTCTTAAAACCTGCTGAAGATAAGGATGCCTAGAAGACAGACCCCTTGCTGGGCATCCTTCCAGTCACAGGGGGGGAGGTTACTGATAAATGGAACCATGTAGTACCAAAATGAAACACTTGAGTTAAATTGATGGTATGGAGGGACTAATTCATACCCCAAACCTCAGGGTCAGCATTGAGATTATGTCATAGCACTCTTTTATTTACTGTCATGCTGGGACACTTATTCTGGACTGGTTAAAATAAATCATTTCCCTGTAGCAACACTGTTCTGAGGCCAGCCTCTGGCTGGTTACCACTAAGCCATGGCATTCAGCAGGATAGAGACAGTGAGACCACCAAGAACGGATGAAACTTTTAGTGACATGTCACTAGCTACACACTTAAAAACTCGCTTCAAGTGTTACAAGGTAATATCTAGCCTCTTACTTCCTGTGTTGTGATTTCTGACCCACTCAGTAAGCTCTAGCCTCCCTATGCTCTGATGTCTATGGTCTGGTTCTTCAGGATGATGCTTTGATTAGCCATCAGCAGATACGCCTTAACCTGGTGGATGGAGTAAACTATGAAACAAGTATGCATGGAGAACACCTGGGATTCTACTAAATTTAAATTCTGTTAAAAATATTGCAGTGCCACCGAAAACCAAATCCCATGGTATAAGAAACCAATGTGGATGCACCAGATCCACCCAAATTGAGCTGCAAGGTTGAGTGAAGAGGGCAAATCTGGGGCAGGTGTGTGCAGGAACCAATCTGGTGCCCTCCTGGCCATTCCACCGAGAAAACCCATGGCCTAGATGTCAATGAGCCAAGAGGATATGTTCTCACCTTCTCAATGCTTGAGTTCTCAGAAACATATGACCCCTTGGCAACTTCCTTCTCCTCAAGATAATTTTTCCCATGGCTTCTCTGGCTGCACTTTTTCCTGCTTCTCCTGCCCCCTCCTCAGGTCTTCCCACCCATTCTCCACCAGGTCATCCTTCTCTGTCCAGCCTTTAAGTGTTGTGTTTAGATCCTTTCTCACTCATCAGTCTCCCTGTAACCCATGGTGCCAACTACTGCCCATGTTTCAATGACCACCAGACCCACTGGAATCCCCACTAGGACTTCTCAAAAGAATCAGATTCAATGCACACCAAAACCTAACTTGTTCCCTTCCCCACTCCCTGTGTCCACGAATCACTATTGGTCTAAATCCCAAACCTTGGAGTCTCTATTACCACCACCTCCTCCTCACCATCAAAATAGTGTCATCAACAAGTCCTGCTGATCCTTTCACTCATCTCCCTTGTCACCCTAGAGCCAGCTGTTACCATCTCTCACCCAGACCACCTCAACATCTCTTAGCTCCTCCACAACATCTACCCCTGGCCAATGCAGCAGATAAGGGTCTTTCAGACATATAATTGATCTTGTGACACCCCTGTGCATGTTCCTTTAGTGACAGTGCTCCTGGGGTACAGTCCAAATGCCTCAGTGTAGCTTAGGAGGCCCATAATAAGCCAACCCCTGTTTTTCTACCTCCATCCCAACCCCTAGACACCATCTCCATCCGCAACTTTCTGTTGGTCCCACTGGCCTTCTTTTACTACTCTGAAGTAAAAGCTTTTTCTTATGAACTACAGTTTCCAAGTTTAGAGCTTGATCTACCCTGAAGAAAACTGAAAATTAAGAGTTTCTATGCTTCACAACAGGGCAAATAAACCCCAGGACCCAGCCCCCAGTAGCTTCACAGCCATAGATGGAGATCCACAGCCAAGGCTAGGGCTGGTTGGCACACAGGTACCTGACAGTTACCCAGTCCAGCTTGCGTGGGTCCCTTCCCTTTCTCAATCTCCAAACCCACCCCCCATTTTCTTTCAAGGGGCTTCTTTAAAAATTTTTGTTATTTATGTGCTCCATTTACACATGTGCATTTTTATTTGATCCTTGGACTAGATACACCACAATCCACATTGCACTGAAACAAGCCATCAGAGACCCACACACCAAGAATGTCTGCAGAGCATAAAACTACCCTTGCCAAATCCCATGGATCCACTCTGTAAGGAAAACTCCTAACGAAATGAAATTTCTTCAGTTCAATTATTCAACAAACATGCCCTGACCACCTGCCCTGTACCAGATGCTGTTACCCATGCTGGGGGTGCATCAGGGAGCCAGTCAAAGCCCCTGTCCTTGCCAAGCTTATGTTCTACATAAGGATGGGATGCAGACCATGAATTTAGTTAGTGAGTTATGTAGATAAAGGTCATGGAAAGCTAGAGCACGGTTAGGGAGACTGGAGAATTGGGGGAGGTATTCCCGCTAGGGTATTTTGGGGGATGCTGCTTATTGCAGTGCAGTGTTGCTTCAATGAGAACTTTGCATCTCATCTCAGGAACAGAAATAGATGAGCTTCTCATGAGTCCTTGGTCTATTTTTACCACTTGGACACTGTGAGTCATGTTTCTGATTGTGTCTCCCTCTTTGCATTGCTGCTGGTGAGCTTACAGCCAGTTCTGGACCTCAAAATATATATTTGGAGTATCACCTCTGTCCTGGTTTTATTTCATTTTTTCTCTCATCTTTTCCCTTAGCCTTTTTGGAATTACCTATTTATTTAGTTAATTGGTTAACCCATCTTATTATATTGCCACATGTCTTTGTCATGTCCTGGATGATAAATACTATGTGTTAGCAACCCACTCCTGAGGTAGATTTCCATACATCAGCAGCCCTTCTTCTAGCAGCAGAAGCCAGCCTTCTTCCATGGTCCTCAGGAAGGTCCTCCCAGCCACTGAGAGGAAGGGAAGAGGCCCTGGTTCACTCACCAGTCTTATTTGGCCACATTGCTTCTGAGACCTGACCATGAATCTGGGGTAAAGGACCATTCACATATCTGGGATGAAGGACCTTTGAAATCTAGAAACAAATGCTATGACTTCCAAATGAGCATTGAACATAGTTTTGTAAAAGTCCATATCCACTGAAGATCTTAGTCAGAATTTGAAGTAGAATACATATAAATACAGATAAAACTCTCCTGAAGGTGCTTTCCAGATACATAAGAAACATAGATCTGATGATACTTTATAACATGGTTGCTGGCATGCTATCTTACTTCAATGACCTTTGTATATTATTACCTTTACTAGCAGAAGACAATTCTACAGGCCTTCACTTTTTTCTGATCAGAAGCCAAATGGCAATACACTGTGGTGGATATGCATTTGATCTGGAAAAGCAAATAAGCAGTTCTAAAGAGATTTTGGATGAGATATCCATGGAATGACACTTAAAAGTTATTAAAATAGCTGCTGAGGCCAAATGAATGATTGTCTCCAAGTCATATTCTTTCTTATTAGACTCTACAGGGGAACATTCATTTGTGAGGATCCAGAGAGATTCTACCTCCCTGAGATTCACTCTTGTTTATGCCTGGGATATGATTTACCCTGAAGAGATTTGACACTCTGTGGATCAGAGCAGTATCGATTCATGAGCAAAGCCACTTCCCACATGACACTATCTCACAGTGTGACACCAGTCCCTGTTTTCCACTGGTTCTGGGACAGAACTCACTTAGTGAGTAGGAGAGAAGCACATATGCAGAACAGTCCTATCATTTCAGTAAGGCTATGATTCTTATGTCCACGGTGATCCCCAACTTCCCATTAGCAGGCTCTGAAACAAGGATTGGAATATAAATTGTTTATTTGGGAGGTAGTTCCAGGAAGAGGTGGACAGGTAATAGCGAGAGAAGCCAAGAAACTATGTGCTAGCCAGTTTCTGCTGCAGGCAACTAGGACTCAGGCTTGCTGGGGAAGTCTGAGAGAATGTGTTGAATGTGCACTCAGAGTAATCTGACCTAAGGGGCAAGGGAACTGGGGCATTTGTATGCCAACTCCCTGTCCATCATTGTTCAAGAGTTGATCCCAGGGCATTCACTCCCTGGACCTTGCATCTTACCCTGGTGTATGTTGAGTGGGTTTCCACTTCTGGGAAAATGGTAGAAAGTCGCAGGCATTAGCTGTAAGAAGTTTGGGCTTACAGAGGCAAGTGTGCAGAAGACACACCTGCACATAAAACTCCTGGATGAGACACGATGGGTGGAATTCTCTAACTCCATAAGGTACAGTGTGATGGATGGATAATATCTGAGGCAACATGGACCAAACACCTCACAATTCAGGATGTCACAAGCATCCTATAAAGTGGTTATTGTTATTACCACTGATATTTTCTGAAGAGGAAACTGAGTTACATAGAGGTAAAGTCATATCTGATGGTTAGACAGCTAGTAAGTGGGAAAGCTGGAATTTGAACCCAATCAGCCTGGCCTCAGACCCGCTGCCCCAGCCTCTGCTCCTTACTGCTCCCCATCAGAAATACAGTAGGCTGGGGTGCCTGGGTGGCTTAGTCAATTAAGTATCTGACTCTTCGTTTCGGCTCAGGTCACGATCTCACAGTTTGTGGGTTCAAGCCCTGCATCGGGCTCTGCACTGACAGCATGGAACCTGGTTGGGATTCTGTCTCCTTCTCTATCTCTGTCCCTCCCATGCTCTCTCTCTATCTCTCTCTCCAAGTAAATAAATAAACATTTAAAATTATAAATACATGGGGTGCCTGGGTGGCTCAATCGGGTGAGCATCCGACCTCAGCTCAGGTCATCATCTCGCGGTTTGTGAGTTCTAGCCCCGCGTCGGGCTCTGTGCTGAGAGCTCGAGCTGTGTGCTGACAGATTGGACCCTGCTTCAGATTCTGTGTCTCCCTCTCTCTCTGCCCCTCCCCCACTCACACTCTGTCTCTCTCTCCTTCAAAAATAAACATTAAAAAAATTTAAAAAAATACACACACACACACACACGCACACACACACACAGTAGGCCATGCAAATGGACACAGCTCAGCTCTGCTCAGCTTAGCTTAGGGCCTGAAATAAGTGGAATCAAGCAAATGAGTGGGAAAAGACTTCATTAGCTGCTCCTAGTCAGCAATGTCACATATATGACACCGTAGCCACTACCCGGGGCCAGTGTACTATGGATGATCGAAAGTCCTCTTGGGCTACCATCAAAACACCAGAGAATAGGAGGCTTAAACCACATACATTTATTTTCTCACAGTTCTGGAGGCTGGGAAGTCCAAGGTCAAGGTGCCGGATGATTTGATTTCTGGTGAGGGCTTTCTTTCTGGCTAGCAGAAGGCCTCTTTCTCCTTCTGTCTTCACATAGCCCTTCCTGGGTATGCGCACGTGGGGAGACAGCAACAGCTCTCTCCCTTCCTCTTGTTATAAGGCACCAATCCCATCATGAGGGTCCCACACTTAGGACCTTAACTAACCCTACTTACCTTCCAAATGCTTCATTTCCAAATACCATCACACTGGGTGCTAGGGCTTCAACACAGGATTTCGGGGGGTGGGGGAGGTGTGTAAAACACTCTGTCCATAGCACAATGGGATAACAACTTTTAGGAGTCTTAATATGGCATCTATGGAAGTATAGTTCTCAAAGCAAAGTACCTACTACTATGTAAAGTACAAAATAGAATTTATAACATGATCAAATATATGAAATATACAAGTATGTTATTTGCCTGATTTAGTAGATAAATATATATATTTCTTTTTCTAAAGCTTCAAATTATTTCAGATTCTTGCTAGCTTGAGGAAATTTCACTTTTTCCACTTTTAAAAATGTTGATAGGGGCGCCTGGGTGGCTCAGTCGGTTAAGCCTCTGACTTCAGCTCAGGTCATGATCTCGCAGTCCGTGAGTTCGAGCCCCACGTCGGGCTCTGGGCTGATGGCTCAGAGCCTGGAGCCTGCTTCCGATTCTGTGTCTCCCTCTCTCTCTGCCCCTCCCCCGTTCATGCTCTGTCTCAAAAATAAATAAACGTTAAAAAAATTTTAAAAATGTTGATATAGTAGAGTTGGTAAGCTATCTGCTTCCATTTTCAATTTGTCTTCACTAATTAGAAAATCCTTCCATGGGCTCTCCCTTGGGGTCTGGAGCACAGGTCCTAGCTGTCAGTGTCAGACCATGAGTGCAATTCATTTTGCTTTATGGGAAACAGATCTCCCACAGCACAGACTTCCTGTAGAAATCCCGTATTCTTTGTCTCATGCTCTGATAGACAGGTCTGATATGGTAAGCATTTTAAAGGCTGTACTTTAACTAAGCATGTGGTGGAGCTGGACGGGAAAGTCACATCTATGGCATTATAAATAATAGGAAGGGGCACATCACTTCAATCAACACAAAAGCAAACAGAAGAAGAATATTTGCTTCTGTTTGCCAACTAGAAACATCAGATTCTCTAAGTTGATACAGAAATGCCCAAATAGCCCAATATTTTGTGAAAACTCACAGAAAAGGGATTAAAAACAGAATTTGATTTAAAGGAAGGTGCTGGGTCCCTTTTTTGTAGTATATAAGGTATTTCTAGTTTTTCTGGCATTTCTTCCTATTATATTTATTCCAATTATATTAACACCTTCCAGTAGTATTTGTTCATTTTTAAAGAAACATTACAGTCACTATTTGGCATCTTTTAAAATGCCATTCATGAGACATAAATGTGCAAACCAAAGCACTACTTGGAGGGCAGGGATGACAGCACAGACCCCATGCTTTTGTCTGTACAGGGGTACAGACACTGGCTTCTCAGCCTGGATAGTGAAAGGAGAACTTGCTGGTCTGGCCCTCTGACTTCCCACCTGACCTCGGGACAAGACAGGGCATGCAGGGAGTGTGACTCTGGCATTTCTAACTTAAGGTATTTCTATTAGAAACATACTTTGGTCAGAATCATCAAAATTAATGACACGATTCACAAGGCATCTATTATCCCTGTTCCCTCAGCTGATAATCGGAAATCAGCTTTTTGTATATTTTTCAACCATTCATATTAGTAAAGATTTGCACACCGTACTACAGATTTTTTTAAATGATAGGAGAGTGGTCAGTGTTTGTTTTATCAGGAATACCCCTTTCCCTTGCTTTTCTCCTGCCCCCGGAGCAGCCCCTGCCTGCCCAAGGCAGGAAGAGCTGTTGTTTGCACAGTTGAGAGTCTCTGCAAAGCTTGTAAAGCTGGACTGGTACCGACCCATCCTTTCCATGTGATTTCTAATCATTAACAGTAAGTAACATAGAGGTTTATGTCACAACAGAATGTTTTATGTTGGCAGTTCTCACGTGCTCATATGGCCTGTTTACTGCAGCTTTGCCTGGAGCAGCCGAGGTGAGCACTGGTGAATGTGAGCCCATTACCTTTCACTTCTACCTGAAACTAAATCTGAGTCACTAGATCTGAGACGCCTCATTCTTTTGTTCCTCTTCTGACCACACATGCCTGTGAAATCATATCAGGAAGGCCTTCTGTCTCTCCCTAACAGGGTAATGCTCATGCCCATCAACATGCTCCTTCAAGGTCTAGGCTGTGATGTCACCACATGGGGAAAGCCCTGGGAGCAAAGGCTGTAGGATCATTAGGTGTTTATTTCAATAACCTGTCGGTGTATCAGGCTGATGACAAACACCACCTTGTATGACATTGTGTATTATTTCCCATGAAAAAGCACAGATTTTGACAGTGCACTTGGGGAAAGCCATTCCTGTTAGTGCTTAGCCATCATTCTCCATTTAGTTGCAGCAGCAAAGTGAATGCACATGTTACATTTAAAATCAGCACAGTGAATGATCTTCAAATTCTCAACAGTGTGGTCAGCTAAACTTGGCTTGTCAGCCCCTGTTGCTGATACTCTTCACTAGTTCATGGGTTTTGTAACAGCAACAGTCCCCAGTGTTGGTTAAAAACCCCTATTTCTATTTAACTTTGGAAAAGAGATCCAAAGTTCCTGCACAAGTTCTGGTTTTACAATTCCATACACCTGTGTGCTGGTGGTGTGTGTAGTGTGGGACAGGGGAAGACGGCGTGTCCTTTCAAAGCCAGAGGGTCAGTCCTTCACTATGCTGCTGAAACCCAAGTCTCATGCAGAACAGAAAGCACTGAATTAAAAGAAAGGAAAGAAGCTGTCTTGATTTACAGGGACTGGGCATCAATCACCTCAGGTATTTCATTATATTCTTAAACATGATAAAACATATTTAAAGACAGAAGAAGAGAAGAATGGGTTTTCGAAGGAAGATGGCGGCGTAGGAGGACGCTGGGCTCACCGCGCGTCCTGCTGATCACTTAGATTCCACCTACACCTGCCTAAATAACCCAGAAAACCGCCAGAGGATTAGCAGAACAGAGTCACCGGACCCAAGTGCAGACGAGAGGCCCACGGAAGAGGGTAGGAAGGGCGGCGAGGCGGTGCGCGCTCCACGGACTGGCGGGAGGGAGCCGGGGCGGAGGGGCGGCTCGCCGGCCAAGCAGAGCCCCCGAGTCCGGCTTGCAAAAGCGGAGGGGCCTGACGGACTGTGTTCCGACAGCAAGCGCGACTTAGCGTCTGGGAGGTCATAAGTTAACAGCTCTGCTCAGAAAGCGGGAAGGCTGGAGGACAAAGGGAGGGGGAGCTGCGGAGCCCCCGGACGACAGAGCTCAGTTTGGCGGGGAACAAAGGCGCTCTCCAGCGCCATATCCCCCGCCCATCCCCCAGCCAAAATCCCAAAGGGAACCGGCTCCGGCCAGGGAAATTGCTCGCTCCGCGCGAACACCCAACTCTGTGCTTCTGCGGAGCCAAACCTCCGGCAGCGATCTGACTCCCTCCGGCTGCACAGGGCCCCTCCTGAAGTGGATCACCTAAGGAGAAGCGAGCTAAGCCTGCCCCCCCTGCCGCCGTGCACCTTGCCTTCCCACCCCAGCTAATACGCCAGATCCCCAGCATCACAAGCCTGGCAGTGTGCAAGTAGCCCAGACGGGCCACGCCACCCCACAGTGAATCCCGCCCCTAGGAGAGGGGAAGAGAAGGCACACACCAGTCTGACTGTGGCCCCAGCGGTGGGCTGGGGGCAGACATCAGGTCGGACTGCGGCCCCGCCCACCAACTCCAGTTATACACCACAGCACAGGGGAAGTGCCCTGCAGGCCCTCACCACACCAGGGACTATCCAAAATGACCAAGCGGAAGAATTCCCCTCAGAAGAATCTCCAGGAAATAACAACAGCTAATGAGCTGATCAAAAAGGATTTAAATAATATAACAGAAAGTGAATTTAGAATAATAGTCATAAAATTAATCGCTGGGCTGGAAAACAGCATACAGGACAGCAGAGAATCTCTTGCTACAGACATCAGGGGACTAATGAACAGTCACGAGGAGCTGAAAAACGCTTTAAAGGAAATGGAAAACAAAATGCAAACCGCCACAGCTCGGTTGGAAGAGGCAGAGGAGAGAATAGGTGAACTAGAAGATAAAGTTATGGAAAAAGAGGAAGCTGAGAAAAAGAGAGATAAAAAAATCCAGGAGTATGAGGGGAAAATTAGAGAACTAAGTGATACACTAAAAAGAAATAATTTACGCATAATCGGTATCCCAGAGGAGGAAGAGAGAGGGAAAGGTGCTGAAGGGGTACTTGAAGAAATCATAGCTGAGAACTTCCCTGAACTGGGGAAGGAAAAAGGCATTGAAATCCAAGAGGCACAGAGAACTCCCTTCAGACGTAACTTGAATCGATCTTCTGCACGACATATCATAGTGAAACTGGCAAAATACAAGGATAAAGAGAAAATTCTGAAAGCAGCAAGGGGTAAACGTGCCCTCACATATAAAGGGAGACCTATAAGACTCGTGACTGATCTCTCTTTTGAAACTTGGCAGGCCAGAAAGAATTGGCACGAGATTTTCAGGGTGCTAGACAGCAAAAATATGCAGCCAAGAATCCTTTATCCAGCAAGTCTGTCATTTAGAATAGAAGGAGAGATAAAGGTCTTCCCAAACAAACAAAAACTGAAGGAATTTGTCACCACTAAACCAGCCCTACAAGAGATCCTAAGGGGGACCCTGTGAGACAAAGTACCAGAGACATCACTACAAGCATAAAACATACAGACATCACAATGACTCTAAACCCGTATCTTTCTATAATAACACTGAATGTAAATGGATTAAATGCGCCAACCAAAAGACATAGGGTATCAGAATGGATAAAAAAACAAGACCCATCTATTTGCTGTCTACAAGAGACTCATTTTAGACCTGAGGACACCTTTAGATTCAGAGTGAGGGGATGGAGAACTATTTATCATGCTACTGGAAGCCAGAAGAAAGCTGGAGTAGCCATACTTATATCAGACAAACTAGACTTTAAATTAAAGGCTGTAACAAGAGATGAAGAAGGACATTATATAATAGTTACAGGGTCTATCCATCAGGAAGAGCTAACAATTATAAATGTCTATGCGCCGAATACCGGAGCCCCCAAATATATAAAACAATTACTCATAAACATAAGCAACCTTATTGATAAGAATGTGGTAATTGCTGGGGACTTTAACACCCCACTTACAGAAATGGATAGATCATCTAGACACACGGTCAATAAAGAAACAAGGGCCCTGAATGAGACACTGGATCAGATGGACTTGACAGATATATTTAGAACTCTGCATCCCAAAGCAACAGAATATACTTTCTTCTCGAGTGCACATGGAACATTCTCCAAGATAGATCATATACTGGGTCACAAATCAGCCCTTCATAAGTTTACAAGAATTGAAATTATACCATGCATACTTTCAGACCACAATGCTATGAAGCTTGAAGTCAACCACAGGAAAAAGTCTGGAAAACCTCCAAAAGCATGGAGGTTAAAGAACACCCTACTCACGAATGAGTGGGTCAACCAGGCAATTAGAGAAGAAATCAAAAAATATATGGAAACAAACGAAAATGAAAATACAACAATCCAAACGCTTTGGGACGCAGCGAAGGCAGTCCTGAGAGGAAAATACATCGCAATCCAGGCCTATCTCAAGAAACAAGAAAAATCCCAAATACAAAATCTAACAGCACACCTAAAGGAAATAGAAGCAGAACAGCAAAGGCAGCCTAAACCCAGCAGAAGAAGAGAAATAATAAAGATCAGAGCAGAAATAAACAATATAGAATCTAAAAAAACTGTAGAGCAGATCAACGAAACCAAGAGTTGGTTTTTTGAAAAAATAAACAAAATTGACAAACCTCTAGCCAGGCTTCTCAAAAAGAAAAGGGAGATGACCCAAATAGATAAAATCATGAATGAAAATGGAATGATTACAACCAATCCCTCAGAGATACAAACAATTATCAGGGAATACTATGAAAAATTATATGCCAACAAATTGGACAACCTGGAAGAAATGGACAAATTCCTGAACACCCACACTCTTCCAAAACTCAATCAGGAGGAAATAGAAAGCTTGAACAGACCCATAACCAGCGAAGAAATTGAATCGGTTATCAAAAATCTCCCAACAAATAAGAGTCCAGGACCAGATGGCTTCCCAGGGGAGTTCTACCAGACGTTTAAAGCAGAGATAATACCTATCCTTCTCAAGCTATTCCAAGAAATAGAAAGGGAAGGAAAACTTCCAGACTCATTCTATGAAGCCAGTATTACTTTGATTCCTAAACCAGACAGAGACCCAGTAAAAAAAGAGAACTACAGGCCAATATCCCTGATGAATATGGATGCCAAAATTCTCAATAAGATACTAGCAAATCGAATTCAACAGCATATAAAAAGAATTATTCACCATGATCAAGTGGGATTCATTCCTGGGATGCAGGGCTGGTTCAACATTCGCAAATCAATCAACGTGATACATCACATTAACAAAAAAAAGGAGAAGAACCATATGATCCTGTCAATCGATGCAGAAAAGGCCTTTGATAAAATCCAGCACCCTTTCTTAATAAAAACCCTTGAGAAAGTCGGGATAGAAGGAACATACTTAAAGATCATAAAAGCCATTTATGAAAAGCCCACAGCTAACATCATCCTCAACGGGGAAAAACTGAGAGCTTTTTCCCTGAGATCAGGAACACGACAGGGATGCCCACTCTCACCGTTGTTATTTAACATAGTGCTGGAAGTTCTAGCATCAGCAATCAGACAACAAAAGGAAATCAAAGGCATCAAAATTGGCAAAGATGAAGTCAAGCTTTCGCTTTTTGCAGATGACATGATATTATACATGGAAAATCCGATAGACTCCACCAAAAGTCTGCTAGAACTGATACATGAATTCAGCAAAGTTGCAGGATACAAAATCAATGTACAGAAATCAGTTGCATTCTTATACACTAACAATGAAGCAACAGAAAGACAAATAAAGAAACTGATCCCATTCACAATTGCACCAAAAAGCATAAAATACCTAGGAATAAATCTAACCAAAGATGTAAAGGATCTGTATGCTGAAAATTATAGAAAGCTTATGAAGGTAATTGAAGAAGATTTAAAGAAATGGAAAGACATTCCCTGCTCATGGATTGGAAAAATAAATATTGTCAAAATGTCAATACTACCCAAAGCTATCTACACATTCAATGCAATCCCAATCAAAATTGCACCAGCATTCTTCTCGAAACTAGAACAAGCAATCCTAAAATTCATATGGAACCACAAAAGGCCCCGAATAGCCAAAGGAATTTTGAAGAAGAAGACCAAAGCAGGAGGCATCACAATCCCAGACTTCAGCCTCTACTACAAAGCTGTCATCATCAAGACAGCATGGTATTGGCACAAAAACAGACACACAGACCAATGGAATAGAATAGAAACCCCAGAACTAGACCCACAAACATATGGCCAACTCATCTTTGACAAAGCAGGAAAGAACATCCAATGGAAAAAAGACAGCCTCTTTAACAAATGGTGCTGGGAGAACTGGACAGCAACATGCAGAAGGTTGAAACTAGACCACTTTCTCACACCATTTACAAAAATAAACTCAAAATGGATAAAGGACCTAAATGTGAGACAGGAAACCATCAGAACCTTAGAGGAGAAAGCAGGAAAAGACCTCTCTGACCTCAGCCGTAGCAATCTCTTACTCGACACATCCCCAAAGGCAAGGGAATTAAAAGCAAAAGTGAATTACTGGGACCTTATGAAGATAAAAAGCTTCTGCACAGCAAAGGAAACAACCAACAAAACTAAAAGACAACCAACGGAATGGGAAAAGATATTTGCAAATGACATATCGGACAAAGGGCTAGTATCTAAAATCTATAAAGAGCTCACCAAACTCCACACCCGAAAAACAAATAACCCAGTGAAGAAATGGGCAGAAAACATGAATAGACACTTCTCTAAAGAAGACATCCAGATGGCCAACAGGCACATGAAAAGATGTTCAGCGTCGCTCCTTATCAGGGAAATACAAATCAAAACCACACTCAGGTATCACCTCACGCCAGTCAGAGTGGCCAAAATGAACAAATCAGGAGACTATAGATGCTGGAGAGGATGTGGAGAAACGGGAACCCTCTTGCACTGTTGGTGGGAATGCAAATTGGTGCAGCCGCTCTGGAAAACAGTGTGGAGGTTCCTCAGAAAATTAAAAATAGACCTACCCTATGACCCAGCAATAGCACTGCTAGGAATCTACCCAAGGGATACAGGAGTACTGATGCATAGGGGCACTTGTACCCCAATGTTCATAGCAGCACTCTCAACAATAGCCAAATTATGGAAAGAGCCTAAATGTCCATCAATTGATGAATGGATAAAGAAATTGTGGTTTATATACACAATGGAATACTACGTGGCAATGAGAAAAAATGAAATATGGCCTTTTGTAGCAACGTGGATGGAACTGGAGAGTGTGATGCTAAGTGAAATAAGCCATACAGAGAAAGACAGATACCATATGGTTTCACTCTTATGTGGATCCTGAGAAACTCAACAGGAACCCATGGGGGAGGGGAAGGGAGGAAAAAAAAAAAAAAAGACGTTAGAGTGGGAGAGAGCCAAAGCATAAGAGACTGTTAAAAACTGAGAACAAACTGAGGGTTGATGGGGGGTGGGAGGGAGGGGCGGGTGGGTGATGGGTATTGAGGAGGGCACCTTTTGGGATGAGCACTGGGTGTTGTATGGAAACCAATTTGTCAATAAACTTCATAAAAAAAAAAATAAAATAAAAAAAAAAAAAAAAAAAAAAAAAAAAAAAAAAAAGAAGAAGAGAAGAATGACATTCTGATAAAATCCCATGCCTCTAAGAACATATGAGCCAGTAATGAGATATTAAATGAAGTGAATTGCGTTAGTGCTACTTTGGAAAGATAAAATTCTTTACTAAGCCAACAAAAGGTGGGTGTAGGTCAAAGAAACTCAAGGGGAATTTTTTTGAGGGGGAGAAATTGAGAATTAGAAATAGATAAAATTATATCACTGAAAAGGGTGAAAAAGTATTTTTAAATATGTAAAGTACAAAGTAGGCAGGCGTGTGTCCCCCAGTGATGCTGGTGGTATTTTAATGCAGCATTTGCAAACAAGATATCCTGTGTGGGAAAATAATAGGTCTTGCTGTGGACTTAATAAATGGAGGAACACAACCAATATTCAGTAGCACTGTGCTGCGTGCTTTCACAAGCATCACCCCACATGAGCAGCCTACCTGCCTCAGCAAGAATGAATTGGGATGCTTCCTTTTAGATGAGGAAACAGATGTTCAGAGAAGCCAGTATCTTGCCCAAGGTGACAAAACAAGACCATTAACAGAGCCAGAATTTACACCCAGGTTTGTCATATGCTGATGCTCATTCCATTATTGAAAACATCACACTTTCAGAACCCAGTTGAATAAAATCCTCAGGAATGCACTTAACAAAAAGACATGGAAAACTTGTACACCAAAAGCTCTAAGACATTGTTGAAAGAAATTACAGAAGAGTTAAATAAATGGAAAGGCATTCTGGGTGCTCGAATTGGAAAACAGCATTGCCAAGATGGTAATAATCTGCAAATTAATCTACAGACTCAATGCAATCCTATCAACCTCCCAGCTGGCATGTTGGCAGAAAAAGACAAGCTTACCTTACAATTCACACAAATGCAAGAGACAGGATTCCTTTCTTGCTGATCCTGCAATGTGCAGTTAAACCTAACAGCTTTTGAATATTAAAAAAATAACAATACCCATTTATCAGGCAGCTACTATTAGCCTAGGGAGTTATCACACTCTACCAATGTGTTCTTGCTTGAATCCCCCCTATCCGTAGGATTGTATCACTCATTTTATGTTTAAAGAAAGTGTGGTTCAAGTCCCTAGATTTGATCCTAATTCTGTCCAAATAAATTCCCACTGGCATTGTTACAGAGGGACGCTCTCTACCATGTTTACTCAAAGTGTGACCAGCACCATCTAGGATTTGGATTGTCAATTTGGGAAGTCTCAGACAGAAGCAGTGTATCAGGGCTGCCCTTCCACCCTGCCTGTGCGACATCCCTAGCCTCACTGCCATTAACCTACAGGGAATCAATCAGCTCGGGGAATGGAAAGACATGGTCTCAGATTATAAACCAGGGTTATATCTGAGACATAAGTAGGGGTAGGGGCAGGTGTGGCAAGCAGAGATGGGTGTTTTGTATCCCTCCCACCCAAAAGGCACTGATAGACATGGGAGCTCAGTAATGGTCATCAAGTAGCTGACCTTCAGCAAGCATGGAGGCATGGTCTGAAGTAGGTTTACTGTGTACAGAGGGCAGACCTGTTGTCTGAAACTTCTGACAAGGAACCCATTCCATCTCTCCATGTCTCAGAATATGTTGTAAATGCCTACCCCCCCCAAAAAAAAAATCAACTGGAAAATCCCATCCTGGTATCTCCTGGCCCCATATGCTGGAGCATTCCTCAAAACTATTTTTTTAATCAGTTTAAGTGTTATGTAACAAATGACAGTTGGCATTTCTGGGACCTTGAATTAAACAGTGTACACCATTTTTATCAGGGGATCTTATACAGCCACAGAAAGAGCACTGAACAGGACCTCCATGGAGTGACCAGTGGGACCTGCCAGAAGGAAAAAGGGCATTTGTGGGTCACATCAGAGGGTATTAGGGGCTGCCAAGTGCCTCCCTCAGGAATGGAATGAAAGCCAGGACTACTTGGTGTCTGCCACGTGCACAGTCACACCATCCAGCATAGTGGGGGCTCTGCTGGGACAGCCACTCTGGCCTTCCATAGGCAAAGCAGCAGGGCAACCAGATTGGACCCCCAGGGTCCCAGGTCCACCCCTGTGGCCAGTCCCTATTCTGCCACTTCCACCCTCCCAGAGTTGGGTCTTCCTTCCTCTGTCCTGGTCTACCCATCCTTTAGGGCTCCACCTCAAGAGTACCTTCAACAGAATCACTCACAAATGGACATGGAGAGTGTCAGCACCTGGCCACTATCTCTTCTCCTTCCCATACTCATGTCACCGTTTTGTTACTTTACTGCTCACCCTCCTCCCTGGCTTCTCAAGGGCTTTATCTTCCCACCCTAAAGACCTTTTCCTCCATTGCTACTCTGCTCTCCACATACAATTCTCTAGCTGGGCCAGCTCCCTTGAATTCCCTCACCTCCCCCCAACACATCTCCCTAAGCACCACATCTGAGTGAGTAGACACTGTGGTTGAGACACCCTAGCTGAGCATCCACAGGACAAAGGATCTCAAAGGGATCCCACAATGTCTGTGGCTCTTTATTCCCAGTTTCCAGGGTCCATTCTCCTCTTCCAGATCTCCACATGCCGGGATGACTTCAGGGTCCCTCCTTCATCTTTTCTTCTTCCCTTCCAGTCTCAGTAGGCCTAGCCAATCCTAGGGCTCAATGGCCTCCAGATGTGGATGTCCACAGGAGCACCACCATGCCTCCCTCTGGGCATACAGCCACCTGGCACCCCACTGGGAGAGAGCCCCTCAGTCTCAGAGCCATAGACACTACCCCAGTCTCCCTCCACCACTCACCAACTCCACACAAGCATTAGAGCACATGCCACATGCCAGATGTAATCCCACAGCCTGGCACAGGGAAGTGAGCAAGCTAGACAGAACCACTGCCCCATGGATCTTATAAGTAAGTCCATCAATGCCAAACCCCAGAGTCATCCTCCATTCGTCTCCATTCATCTCTTTCTGTCTTGATTCTCAGCAGCCCAATCCTACCACATCCATCTCTAGCATCCCCAACACCCAGCTTCAACCACAGCCATGCCCACCTGGACTAGGGAAGTCACTTGCTTCCCCTTGGGCCTCCACATCTGGTTCTCTTGGAGCACAAGATGTCTCTAGAAATGCTAAGCAGACCCTCTCCCTCCTCTGCTTAGAGCCTGCAAGGGCCTCCATATGTATTTAGAATGAAGTCCAAGCCCATCAGCCTGGCCTGAACTCCTGCACAATCTGGCCTCTACCAGCTGCCCCAGGCCCACTTCCTATTTCTGTACCCCCTGCACCTAGAGGTCCTCCAAAAGCAGCATCTACAACACTGGCCTCATGGTACCTGCTCCCGAAATGTCCATTTGTTCCTGGTTGGGCCCCACTTCAGGCCTTTGTATTTGTGCCTGGACCCTTTGCACACATCCTGGCATGGTTAGATCCTTCTTGTTTCAGGATCTTAGCTCCAAAATCATTTCCTTAAAGATGCTCTCCCTGACTACCACATATATTTTCCACTCTTCCCCAGTCAACCTATCACCTGAACACTTTTTCTTCATAGCACATATCACAATCTAAAACTTCTAGGTTGTTTTCTGTACCTGTTTCTCTACCTGCCCCAAGGGAGTGTGCACTCCATGATAGCCGAAACCTTGTCTGACCCACTGCTTCTGTATCCCATGCACCCAGGACAGAGCTTGGCACATAAAAATACTTGACTGTTGGTCAGATGAAAACACTAAATCTTTTTGGAAGGTACCAGCCCACACTTTTCTATGCTTCTTTCACTTCCACTTTTACTTCATACTCTGAACATTTTGATTGACTCTGGCATGTTCATGATTTATCCAGACCAGCCACTTGTGGGCATGGAAATGGCAGTGACCAGAGGGACACTAGGCACCCAGGTCATGAGGTCACCCATTCGGGTCTGCTCTTAACCTGTCTAGTTATAAGTGTGAGTGTCCATCAAGCATTTGATGACAGTGGTGCTAGCTTTACTTTGTCACGATTCTCCCACACTCGGCATGCCACCAGGACAGAATGTGAGCTCACAGCATCTTCTCCAGCACAGGAGGTGAGAAAATCACAAGCCAAAGTAGTCAAAGTAGCCCTGTATGTGAAACTTTTATGAAAGATGGCCTGAAAATCTCCAGGAACCTGTGTTAATATAAGAGGTTACTGTTTCCAAAGAATAATTGATATTTAGGGAAAATCCAGTTAAAATTTAAGTCCACTTAAACCAGCAACCAAACTTCACAATAGTGTGCATGTGCACATGTGGGCTTTAGGCCAAAAAAGAAAAAAAAAGAAAAAAGAAAAAAAAAAGAAACCCAAAGCTATGTAAGTGAGTTCATTCCATCTTTTTTTTTTTTAATTTTTTTTTCAACGTTTATTTATTTTTGGGACAGAGAGAGACAGAGCATGAATGGGGGAGGGGCAGAGAGAGAGGGAGACACAGAACCGGAAACAGGCTCCAGGCTCTGAGCCATCAGCCCAGAGCCCGACGCGGGGCTCGAACTCACGGACCGCGAGATCGTGACCTGGCTGAAGTCGGACGCTTAACCGACTGCGCCACCCAGGCGCCCGGAGTTCATTCCATCTTTAACAAGATTTACATTATAATTACAAATGTGTGCTAATTCTCAGAGCAAAGAATGACAGCGTGTTGTTTAGGTTTGCTGGTGTACTTAATTCTTCCAGTGAAACTGACTTTGATAAGAATTGGAAACAGAATGATTTGGGGCAAAGTATTCAAGGCTTCCCTAACTTTTCTGAGGACATCTCAATACTTGGATAGCCTTGTATTGCAAAGTGCCTAACCTTCCTGAAGTCATAGATGTTCTCTTCCATTACTAATGGGTTAGCACAGTGGGACTATCATAATCACCATTTCACATGAAGCCAGCACCAGAGTCACCCACATCCCCACTGTACTCCTGCCACTGCGCAAGATGCGTGGTTTCCCTTTGCTTGGAGGATCTGGCTGGCAGCAGGATGTTCCTGCTGGATGGCAGGGAAAGTGCTGCTATGGGAAGGGCAGGGCTGCTTGAAGATGGTGAGCTGGTCAGTAAGCCCCATCCCGGTCAGCCTCATGACCAGGGAGGATCTTTATCCTCCATGGAGAGGGGGAGGGCACTATTCAACAGTCCTACCTGCCCCTGTTCTTATACTCTCTGTACTCAGTGGTGTGGGATGGGGGATTCTGCAAAATCTGACTCAGCCCATTCTGTGAAGAAAACAGAAGGCATTCCTGTCCTTTATCCTGCAAGGGGGTGATGATGACATTTTGTTGTTTGTTTTTCCTTTGGGACTTGGAGGTTTACCAAAGTCTCCTAAGCCAGGATGGAAATACAAATGTCCCCTGGGGTGGGCCCTGCAGATCTCAGACCAGACATTGGAGAGGCCTCCAACGCTGCAGCTGAGCTGAGCCTACCCTTCCTCTCGCTCACCTGCCCAGCTCACCTCTCTCCTGTCTAGCAAGTGCCCACCTCTGACCTCTCACAGCAGAGCTAGGGGGCTGCTTCCTGGGTTCAGTGTCACTCTTAGCAGGACCCTGACACTGACAGAAAACCATAATGTCTACCAGGAACCAGCAAAAGGAGTGGGCATGTTCTGAGGGGCGTGGATGGAGAAGGTGGTACTCAGTGCCTGTGTGGGCGCCTAGTTTACCACAAGCACAAAGGCAGAGAAGCACAGTGGTCAACAGCATCAACTCTAGCTGGGCCCTGTTACCTGGGTCTTTTGAGCAGACTTGTGCCTCGCTCAGCATCAGGTGCTCTGTCTGTTAAACAGAAATAGCAGGATGTCATAACGCACCCATAATGGAGTATCTATTTTAACTCTATTTTTGTTCCTTTTACCCATCTTTGCCATTTCTTTTCCTTCTTACTTTTTATACTTTTTGTGTTTTTGTTTTTGTTTCCAAAATGTATTTGCATCAAAGAAAACTATCAGCTTCCTGAGGGAAGGTACTGCATCTTTTATTTTACTGTGTTCCCAGAAAGCACATAACACGTAGTGGGTGCCCAATGACTTGGCACTCAGCAAATGAATTAAACATCTTTACTCATAACCATATCTCTAATTTTCTTCAAATACTCCCAAATACTGTCAAGTGATGTCCTTTGCCAACAGTTGGTTAGTGTCATCGTTTAATCTTAACATAAATATTAGCGTTGGGTCCCCACTTGGGAGCCACTCCTAGGATGTACCCCACATATGTCTATACCTCCAGGTTTCAGGAATCCTTGATGTACTTTGCCTGGGTCCACTGTGGGAATAATGCCAAAGCCCCTTTGCATGCAGCAGCTCCTATGACTAGCCTTGCCTGTGGCCCTGCAGTGGGCCCACCTCTGTGATAATCAGGGGCTGATAATGTTCAGGCAGTAGCATCTGAGACTTCCCCCCCTTTAATCAACTGTACCTGTCAACCTGTCAACCTGTCAACCTGCTGAGAGTGAGTGTGCATTGTTTTGACATGACTTGTTCTGCACAAAGACCCCACGAATGTCCTGCCCTCTCCAAGCTGTTTGCAAATGGTATTCTCCCAGCCTGTAGAGATCTCAAATCTTCAGGGGCATCCTTTATTATGCTCTACCTTTTTAGTATTCCACTAGTCATCACTTATATGTTCAAAAAACTCTCAAAACTGATTGCAACCAACCTCACATTCACCCCAGCCAATTGGTTGGCATCTTAAAGAGCAAATCCACAGGGCCTGTTGAACAAAGCATATTTGGCCTATTGAAACCTTATTTTCTGTGAGTTTTATGATATCAGCCACATGAACAGGTCCACCTACCCTCACCTGCTGCAGCAGTTAGACCCAGGAGAGAAGGGCCATGACCCTGTGGCACCTCACTATGGGGCTCAGCCATCTTTGCTGGACTCAGGAAGGTTGGTCTGAGCCAGCTCCTCTGGGATTTGCTTCCTCCCTGGCTCTGCTTCCACTCAGATGGTTTTAGTTCATGAAATGCAGTCATTGCATCTGCCTCCTCACCTTCTGTGCCCACCTGGAACTTGGCCCCCATGCTGCAGCATTGCCTCATCCACTATACCAAGGCTTCTGACCAGCCCATCCTCTGGAGCTTGCCTCTGCTAAGGCCCCATACAAGCAAATGTAGTAACAGCTATGGCATGCTGGCTCCAAGTTGGCAGATCCTACTAAGGGCTATTTATCTCTCACCTCATGTAATCTCCATGACAACACACACCAGAGCAACTGGTGCCTCTTTTTCATTCACACAGAAACTGAGGTACAGAGAGGATGATGATTTCCCAAAAGGCAAGGGACAGGCCAGATTCATACCTGGGCAGAGTGACTACAGAGGCCCCAGGCACACACTCATTTACACCCCATACCTTCCCCTTCTCCCTGCCCAGGCCCCAGCTGACCCTCCATCAAGCTGCTGTGACTTGGTTTCCCCTCCTCTCTGCCTCTCTCCATGTCCCAAATGCCACAAGCGAATCCCATCCTTTCAGGCTCATAGGCAAAGCATAAATAGGAGTTTTAGGTGAAATAACCCTCTATAAATAAAAATCAAGAAGCCACAAAGACAAGCTTTTTCTAAAGTACTCAAGGGACTGTAACCTGTGTGCTTTTCATTCAGTCATGGAAACAAACTGATCTCCCCAAAAGAACCAGGCACAACAGAAGAATTCCTCTTTGCTCTCCACCCCAGTCATTACTAGGAGCAAAATAGAAAGAATCCACTCATATTAAAAGCCTGGGGTCCCAAATTCACCCCATGGTCCTCACCTGACAGCTTGTTTTCTAAGGCTCCTGGCTGCCCTATCTCTCTCCCTGCCACCCCTCTGCCATTATTTATAGGCAGAAGTTCAGTGGACCCATCTTTGAGTACTGTGTTTAGATCCTGCCAGCTAGATGAACCAGGGACTCAGATGCCCCCAGGGCAGAGGGTGTTGCTTGGTGAAGACATGAAACATGCCATGAGGCTTTTTAACAGTCCAGGGGCTGTGGACAGAAAGTCTCATCCTTGACTAGGTGCCTGCAGCTGTCTGTGTCCCCAGTGCTGTACACTGGCTTATTGCCTGCCAGACTTTCCAGTGGGAATCCCAGGGCAGCATTGATGTTCACAGTGACTGTGTTTACTGCTCAGGATGTGTGTGTGTGTGTGTGTGTGTGTGTGTCCATGTGAGTGTTAATGTGTGTGTTCATGTCTCTGTGTGTGTGAGTAGGTGTATCTATGTATGTATGTTGGTATGTGACTGCCCATGTAAACATGTGTATGCACATGTTTGCCTATGTATCTGTATGAAGGAATGTGGATGGGAAGGTGGCCTCCATATGTAGAAAATATTGTCTCATAAAAGAAGCTGGACATCCAGTTCTAGGTCAGGGCACCTGCAGGAATCTTGGCCTCCACAGGCATCTTAGACTTGCCAAGATCACGAACAGGGCTGAGTCACTGCAGGGGAAATGAGAACTAACACAGAAAAGGCTTTTTACATACAACAGGGGGGAAATCCTGACCCAAAGATCAATGCCCCATTCTAGAACAGCAAAGCAATGCCAACTCTTTTTCATCCCAGAGCCCAGTCATGCCCTGGCACAGGTCTGGCATTAAGGGCAGTGGAAAGTTCAGGGGTGATGTCTCTAGCTGAGAATCCTGGCAGAGAGTCTTATTCCATATTTACCTCCAATTCTGCAAAACACTCACACCTTGGTACCACTTACCTCATTGATATGACACCCTGGGCCTGCCTGAGGAATGGAAAGCTCTCATCAAAGGCTGCATAAATGGAAATTCATCTTCCAAAGCAGGAACCTGTGCAGTGCATAGGGGAGGGCTCCTTGCACCCATGTCTATAGGTACCAGGACAGAGGAAGCCTGCCCCTTTTCAGCTTGTCACTGGAGTTCCAGGAATGGTCTGGAGCCTGAAGAAAGGTTCAAAGTGGTGATTTATCATCACCCTGCTTAAGTGCTTGTACATCTGGTCTACCTTGTTCTCAACATACCATCAGGCAGTATGAACTGCAATTATGTGACAGTGGACATCAAGCATGGACGAGAAGAATAGTTTCTCTACAAGGCACTGTTTTAAGCACTTTGCAGGTAGGAAGGATAAGAAATATCTGTTTATTTTGGTTTTCCACTTCAGTGTGAATGCAGCAACTTGCATGATCCAGCTTGGCTAGTGGGTAAGGTTCAAACAAGTGAGTTCAGGTTGTGCAGGCTTTGTGGTGCTTGGACTCAGAAAAAGTGCAGTGCCACCCCCACTTCACTATGTTGGTCAAAGTCAGAAATACAGCCATCTGGATTTTCAAGGGGGGAGAAATGGACTCTACTTGATGGGAGATGTGAGTGTATCACAGTGCAAAGCAGGATATGTGGGGAGATGAGAGGAGTCACTGCAACCCATTTTTCCAAACAATCTACCACACCTCACAAGGGCAAAATATTATAGAGGGGATAAGATAGGGAGGGGAGGTTGGCATGTGCATGGTCATGCATGCACGCACATGTATACATGAACATGTGCGTGCATGCAGATACATGCATAAACATACCCATATAGGCAGGTACATATTCATTTAGCCTCATGCATACCAAGAAGTGTGCTAGACCCTCTGCAAACTTCACGTTGTTTGAGATAACAGCACTTGTCTCCAATTTAGAAGTGAAAAAACTAGAGCATAGAGGTTAAATAGGTCAGGAGAGTCATGGACTGGTCCCTTCTGAGCTTGGGTTCTATGTCTCCTTGCAACATTCATTCCAATGAACCCAAAGATGCAGTTGTCTCCAACTCTTGCATTGTTTTATATCTCTGAAGATTTAAATAAAAAGGATGCTCATAATTCATTTTTATTATGTATTACATAAGACAAAATTTAAGCATATTATATTTCTTGACCCCAAATCCAGGTTATATAAGTTTACCTAAGACAAGTAAAACCATATGTAAGAGTCTTCAGCAAGCCTACACTGTTGGCATCTCCAGATGAACAGCTGCTACCCTCCCTTGGCTCAGACCAGGGACAACAGAGGTAGTTATGCTCTTCTGTGCTCCAAATACCCCCATCTCTTCCCCCTACCCACTCCTTTTACCTTAGCTCTTTGCTACCTGGCTGCTTAAAGTGCAGCCCAGGAACCAGCAGCATTGTTATCACCTGACACTTGGTAGGAATGCAGGCTTGCAGGCTCCAGCCCAGACCTGATGAACTAGGGTCTGTGTGCCTGCAAATCCCCGGGTGCTTTGTGCATGTATTAGTTTGAGGAATACAGCTTTAACAGATGCTTCAGCAAGCAAAAGTGATTCAGCTGCTCCTTTAATATTATTGACCCAAATCAATTTATATTCTTTACATGATTTGCATGCAAGCCAATTTTTCAATATCCTCAGGTGAACCTACTGTGCAGTCAAGTCTGAACACCACCTGGACCTGGGCTACTCAGAATGAGGCAATAGCATGAGCTAGGAGCATGGTGCAGGTTCAGGATCCCCCACCCCAGCTTCCTCAGAACCTGCACTTTACCAGCACCCAGATGTGCTCACTCAAGCTGAGAAGTTCTGCTTGGCCTCAGTCCAGGTTCTCTGCTTGGCTTCCCCAACCCAAGCTCAAGGTTTGCTGCCTCTCTTTTACCTACCTCACTGCCATCCCTCCCACACACACTACACACAATTTCAGAATCATCAGCAAACCAGTGACTGTTCTTTTTTGTTCAGAAACACACATGTTCTGAACTTCCCACCTTACATCTATCCCATGTGTCTTGGGGTGGGTGACAATCACAGGCTGAGTGGAGAATGCACTCTAGGATATCACTTTGGCCCACGTTCACTTGGAGGCAGGAAAAGCAGTTCCTCACCCTTACTCCAGGCATTCCTTTAACCAAGAATGGCTGCAGACATGGTCTAGCCAAAGAAACCTGTGGACAAATGTCTTTGGGGGACTCTGGCCACCTCTCCCACTTCTTGCCTTGATCTCAGATGTGATGTCTTGGGTTGCAGCAGCCATCTGGGACCCAGGAGGATGGCAGAGCTTCAGCCCTGAGTGCACTGAGCTGCTGAGTCAGCCCCTCCCACCTCCAGCATCTTCAGCTAAAAAACTGCTACCTTCCCTTGACTTGGGCCAAATAGCAGAAGCAGTCCTCCTCTCGTAGGCTGGTAGCTCGTCAGAGTAAGAAACCCCAGTGTTCAGCTCCTGTGTCCCTGCTTTTCTGTTATTCTTGCTGTTTCAGTTTGTGAAACTAAAAGAAACCTCATTTAAAATAGGGTCAAGAGGGGTGCCTGGGTGACTCAGTCGGTTAAGCGTCCGACTTCAGCTCAGGTCATGATCTCGCGGTCCATGAGTTCAAGCCCCGCATCGGGCTCTGTGCTGACCGCTCAGAGCCTGGAGCCTGTTTCGGATTCTGTGTCTCCCTCTCTCTCTGACCCTCCCCCGTTCATGCTCTGTATCTCTCTGTCTCAAAAATAAATAAATGTTAAAAAAAAATTTTAAAAAATTTAAAAAAAATAAAATAGGGTCAAGAGAAAGAATATGGAATGGGAGGAGATATTTGCAAATGACATCTGATAAAGGGTTAGTACCCAAAACATATAAAGAACTTATAAAACTCAACATTCCGAAAACAAATAATTCAATTTAAATATGGGAAGACCACATGAATGTACATTTTTCCAAAGAAGACATCCGGATGGCCAACAGACACATGAAAGGATGTTAAATCACTCATCATCAGGGAAATGCAAATCAAAACTACAATGAGATACCACTTCACACCTGTCAGAATAGCTAATATCAAAAATACAAGAAACAAGTGAGGTGAGGATGTGGAGAAGAAGGAACCCTTATGCACTGTTGGTGGGAATGTAAACTGGTGCAACTACTGTGGAAAACAGTATGGAGTTTCCTCAAAATATTAAAAATAAAACTGTCCTTGGATCCAGTAATCACATAACTGGGTATTTACCCCAAAACACAAAAACACTAATTCAAAGTGCTATATGCCCCCTTATGTTTATTTCAGCATTATTTACAATAGCCAAATTTTGGAAGCAGCCCAAGTGTCCATCAAGAGATGAATGGATAAAGAAGATATAGTATATATATGCAATGGAATATTATCCAGCCATAAAGAATAATGAAATCTGCCATTTTCAATCACAGAGATGGAGCCAGAGAGTATTATCATAAGTGAAATAAGTTAGTTACAAAAAGATAAACACCATATGATTTCACTCATATGTAGAATTAAGAAACAAAACAAATGAGCAAGAGTAAAAAATAGAGAAACAAGAGACACTTTAGAGAACAGATTGATGGTTAACAGCGGGAAGGGGAATGGAGGGATGGGTGAAATATGTTATGGGGATTAAACATTACACTTATCATGATGAAAAATTAAATTAAATTAAATTAAATTAAATCTAAAAAGTAAAAAAAATGCAGACTGGCCACATTATTCTAATAAATGGTAGCATAATCATAATTCTATCTGAACTTGCAAATAGATGATCATTTCCATAATATTTTGTTCTTTGTGAAAAACACACAATAATATGGTTTTCACTCAAAGCCCTGGATAAGTTAGAGAATCATAGCATGATGCTTGAGACCTTCCAGTCTTCTACCCCTTCCAGAGTGTCAATACTATCAGTGATAATGTCTATCATGACAAGCCAAACACAATGCAAGACAGTCAGTGCTTTCTGAATTGCCACTCTATTAGGAATCATTTTAGTTTAGCTGTATTTAATAGTTCTAATAGTTATTAACTAGATTCTAGACAAATAAATACTTACTGTACAAAAGTATAGAGAACTACTTTATAATTCTAATGAGGTAATATACTACTTGCATGTTGCCTGACAACTTACAGGCCAAACTGCCAGAATGCATGTCATCACAAAAAAGAAAAAAATAAATAAAAATAAAATAGAGCCAAGAAGTCAGAAGGGGGAGCACACATGCCCTCCCACCCCTCAATTGCAGACCTCAGGAGGAAGGTACCTTGCATTTTCCATCAGGAAGAAGCCTACTTTACTAGATCCAGAAGGAGTAGGATCCTTGCCCAGCAACAGTCCAGCCAATGAGAAACTGCTACAACTCAGCCAATGAGAAATCATCACTCTCCTAAATTCATGTTCCTTCCATGGACTTTCATTAAAGCAGCCCCTCCCAACTTCCTCCTTTTTCTCTATAAAGTAATGGCTCCTCTCCTTTGTCTTTCAGACTTGCCTTTAGTTTGGCCATAGCCTACATGTCTCAAATTACAATTTTTCTGCCATTCTCAAATAAACCTATTTTGTTGGTAAAATAACCGGCTGTTTTATTTTTAAGCTTGACAATCTCTAACCTATGTACTCACACAGTTGCAAAAAGAGGTCTATGTATTTTGCACCTCAAAAAAAAAAGACAAAAAAAATCAAAAAGCTAGATCCAAATCAGCTTTGCCACTGATTTCTGTATAAATCTAGAGAAGTTATTAGACATACAAGGACATGAAACTTCTAATTCTTTTTCTCACCTTTCCCTTCCATCTCTTGAGTGAAAATACTAGAGAATGATGGAATTGAGCAAAATTCCTAAGACCTAGAATTCACTTACACAATAACTAATGCACTATATAACATGCAATATTGGTGCTATTAACCTATGCCCCAGTTTCTGATTATGGACCTAACAGAACATCACCCTCTAGAATATACTTTTGAGACATAATTTGACACACTAAGAATTTATGTTGATACTGGAAAATAAGTAATGAGGTGTGGAAGAACCCACATACTAAAAAGATGGATCTGGATCATTTGCTGTTGAGAAAGGTTCCACTTTTATCTGTGATCTAAAGACCTACCAAGTCAGTTTGCTTTTAAGTATTTGTGTCAGATCATATTTCCCAAAGATGGACATAACAGTATTTTGCATCCCACAATTACTTCACAAAGTTGCTTTGGCACTCCTGTCATTGGGAGGTGGGGGCTCTGTCCCCTTTCCTGAATCTAGGTGGGCTTGTGATTCATGTGTAATTGATGAAATGTGGTGGGAGTGCCATTATGTGCCTCCTGAGGCAGAAAAGTCCACATCACTTATGTCTTCTGCTGGAAGACTCACACTGGAACGCTGAGAAGTCACTGAGGAAGTCCAACATCTTGAGGCCACCATTCTGCAAAGAAGCCCAATACAGCCCACATGGAGAGGCCACATGGAGAGTTCCAGAGCTGCCCAGCTGACCTCCAGCTGCCCAAATTCCCCAATCTCCCAGTGCTAGATACCCTCTGTCTGCACCCTAACAACAGACCAGAATTGGATGCAGCCAGCTGTTCTCTCCCAAACTGTCAACCCTCAGACACTGTGAGCATTTTATGGTGGTAAGTTTTGGGGCAATCTGCATGCAGCAATAGAGAGCCACAGTTGTTTGTGAGCTAATTTGACTGTCTACAGTTTCCCATCCAGTCCTCTAGACCTCAATAAACACTATTGGTGCAGATTAGGTTCTGAGGCCATACAGAAATGCCATATCTGATCTTTGACCCTTATCCTGAACTCTCTGCCTGGAAGATCCCTTCTTTCTACTTCTCTGGTCTAATCAGTCTTGATTGAGCCTTGCCAGAATGTCCCCACCCCTCGCTCTGACTGAGGTCTCTTTCCAAGCCCCACAGCCTGTGTACTCACCTGCATCATCTCGCTTGCAGGCATGTAGAGCAAATGAAGCCCCATCCCACCAGCAAGACAAGCCATTGAAGGTACAGTGAAGGTCCCCAAATATTCCTCTTCTCTCTGACATTTAACACAAGATAGAGTGCATGGTAGGCACTTGAGATATGTTGAATGAACTACTTCTAAAGAGTCTACACGGTTGTGGGGCATAGAGCCATGGGAGAGGGCTTGCATGAGTGTGCACAGAAAGGATGAGAACTCACTCAAGCTGGGGATGGTGGGCAGGAGAACAGAAAAGCTTTTGCCAGAGGAGGGCATGGGGTTGAGTGGAAATCAAGGAAGGCCAAACATGGACTGAGCACCTCCTACTGGGTGCCAGGCTCCAGGCACAGGGTATAGGAGTACAAAATAACGTCTTTTCTGATTTTTTAGTTTTTTCAAACAGTAATAATTAATCAATAAGAACATTAGAAAAGTACATAAAGAAAAATCTGCATATAATGTTGGGGCCTCTTCTCTAGTCTTCCCCAAATACATATGCATTTTTCTCCCTCTACATGTAAGTACATGTGGTTTTGAGTCCTGCTTTGTCACTGTAACCTGAGCATGCATCACTCACTCTGCATACCTTTTATTCCACTCCTAGGAGGCCCTAGGTTTCCCACTTCCCCCAAAGTGTGTATGAACATGTAACTAAAAAACTTTATCCAGATCTCTTATTATTTCCATAGGATAGATTTTTGTTTAATTTTTTATTGTAAAGGCAACACATTTACTTTTATAAATTTAAACTATACCAATGTATAAAGTAAAAAATGAAAGTTCCCACTTCTGCCCTATTCCTCATAGCTATGTACTATTAATAATTTGGGGAATAGCCTTCCAGCAATTTTTGAAGGAATATACAAACTATCCCCACCACACACACAGCATAACACATTCACACAATTTTTTTAACATATTTTCTCTAGATTTCTATCTTTATTAGCCTATCATGGACATGCATCCATACAAATAGATACCAGGCATGGCCCTGGTCAATGAACCAAGTACTGAGTTTATCTTATTATTTATTGGAAGAACATCATTTCTACATGATATTTAATCCCTTCATGACAAGCATTTAGGGTTTTTTCCCCTGATATTTCATTACTTCAGGTGTACATGTGCATGTTTTGCAGGTACCTTAGAACTGCAGCCTAATGGGTTCATGCATGGGGTCCAGGAGGTAACAGAAGGACCTGGATGAACATGTCAAATAGCTTTTGAGACAAGAGCTGACTCAGCTCTCCTGCACAGAGAATCAGAGAGCCCATGTTTTCTTCAGGCATCCTTACTGACCTGAGCAGCACCATCTTTGAATCTACACAATTGTTTTCGAAGGAAGATATGTCTTCCGAAACTAAATTTTCTATTTTCACAATTATAACTAAGGATAAACACTTTTGCATATATTTATATATCAGTCATTCCCATTTCATCTTAACTTTTTCTCCATGGCACATGCTCAGTTTTCATGAAGTTGTTTGGTTTCTTATTGCTTACTCTGCAAGGATTAAGCATTGTTACATTTGTCATAAATGTTTATTTCCAGGCTATTTTATGCTTTTTAAATTTTGCTTACAGTGTTTATTGCACAGAATGAGTAACATATATTTGGTTATTCTTTATCAATATTCTCATTTGGAAATGCTACTAAGACATTCAACTGTAGGCTGAATTTATTTATGCTTTTTATATGTATTTACCGATGTTTCTCTTTATATTCACTCAGAAATTTTCATAATGTGGAGGGATATAATTTGACTGTATATCCAAACAGCCAACTTCCTACATGCCAGTTGTTGATCAATCCAGCTCTTTCCAATTGCCATGCTGCCTTTGCCAATACAATAAGCTCTTGGGATTGGAATCTATTCCAGAGTTCTCTATCTTACCTATAATGGCAAACTGAATGTGGTCACAAATTCTTTGACACGTCTCTCTTTAGGAAGTTGGATCTAATTCACCTCTTCTTTAATATGGGCTAGTTTAGACACTCACCTATTAAAACAAAATGGAGTTGGGCTGAATAAGCCTGTACTCTGTGCCTCATTCATGCTCACTCTTGGAGCGCCAGCTAAGGCACACAAAATCTACCTTGAGTCTGCCATGCTGTGAGGAAGCTCCAGACAAAGGCTAGGTGTACGCACTCCAGGTGACAGTCCCATCTGGGTTTAGCCTTCAAGTGAGCCCAGCCCAGGCACCTGCAATATAGAGCAAAGAAGCCCCAGTGACTTCAGCCCCAGCCATCAGTCTTCAGAGCTGAAGCCCCAAACATTATGGAGCAGATACAAGGCATCTCTGCTGTGCTGTGCCTTTTCTGAATTTCTGACCCATGTATCCATGAGCACAAAATTCTAGAGGCAGTTTGTTATGAACAATAGATAACTAGAACAGTCTGTCAATTATTTGCTAGTAATTAGAACCTTAGAGCTCCAATGAATGTGAGATTGTTTTTATTGTGATAAAAACATAACGGTAGGTGCACCTGGGTGACTCAGTTAAGTGTCCAACTCTTGATTTCAGCTCATGACTTGTGAGTTTGAGTCTCATGACTTGTGAGTTTGTAACTTGTAAGTCTCATGACTTGTGAGTTTGAGCCCCGTGTCAGTCTCTGTGCTAATGGTATGGAGCCTGCTTGGGATCCTCTCTCTCTGTCTCTCTCTGCCCCTCCCCTGCTCTCTCTCTCTCTTTCAAATAAATAAAATAAACATAAAAAAAGACATAACACAAAATTTACCATCTTAACCATTTTCATGTGTATAGTTCAACAGTGTTATATTCATATTGTGAATCAGATCTCCAGAATTTATTTTTGTGGCACTGACTCCCCCCCACCCCCCACTTCCCACACCGAACTTTTTTCTCTACTCTATCCTTTATTTGCATTTTGTAGTAACTCCATGAAGGACGCAGGTAGGTACCCTCACCATTTTACAGATGAGAAAGAACCAGAGTCAATGTCCTCATTTTGTCCCCTGGGATTTTAAGTGACAGGCATCTGGATCATCTGGTACCAGAGAGCCCACAGATTTTGCCCAGAGATGGAGTAATCAGCCTGATAAGCAGCCAAGCAACTAGTCTCACCATTGTGGGTTTTTAAATTGAGATATAATTGACATATAACATTATGTTAGTTTCAGGTGTATAACATAATGATTCAATATTTATATTTATTATAAAATAACATCAATAAGTCTAGTTAACATCCATCACCATGCATACTTGCACTTTATTTTCTTGTGATGAGAACTTTTAAGATGTCTTAGCAACTTTCAAATATTCAACATGGTATTATTAACTATAGCCACCATGCTGCACATTACATCCCCAGGACTTATTGATTTTATAACTGGAACTTTTTACTTTTTGACCCTCTTCATCCATTTACCCCACTCCCCTCCCCCTCCTCCTCTGGCAACCACCAATCTGTTTTTAGCATCTATAAGTTCAGTGTTTGTTTCTTAGGGAGTTTAGTTTTTGTTTTTGTTTTTGTTTTTAGATTTCACATACAAGTGATACCATACAGTATTTGTTTTTCTTATTCCACTTACCATAATTCTCTCAAGTTTTATCCATGTTACTGCAAATGGCAGGATTTCCTTTTTTATGGCTGAATAATATTCGTGTGTGTGTGTGTGTGTGTGTGTGTGTGTGTAACAAATTATTTATTCACTGATGGACACTTAAGTTGCTTTCTAATGCTTAAATGCACATGGAGATGCATATATCTTTTTGAGTTATAACCTAATTTTCTTTGGACAAATACCCAGAAGTGGAATTGGTGGATTATGTGGTTCTATTATTTATTTATTTATTTATTTATTTATTATTTTTTGAGGACCTCCAAACTGCTTCCTATAGTAGTTGCACTAATTTACATTCCCACCAATACTGCACAGGGGTTCTCTTTTCCACATGCTATTTTTTGTTTTTTGTTTTTTGTTTTTTGTTTTTTTGGTAATGGCAATTCTATTAGGTGTGAGGTGATATCTCATAATGGATTTGATTTATATTTCCCTGATGATTAGTGATGTTGAGCAACTTTTCAGGTACCTGTTGATCATCTGTATCTCTTCTTTGGAAAAGTGTCCATTTTTTAAATTTTTTAAATTTACATCCAAATTAGTTAGCATATAGTGCAACGATGATTTCAGGAGTAGATTACTTAATGCCCCTTACCCATTCAGCCCATCCCCTCTCCCACAACCCCTCCAGTAACCCTCTGTTCTCCATATTTAAGAGTCTCTTCTGTTTTGTCCCCCTCCCTGTTTTTATATTATTTTTGCTTCCCTTCCCTTATGTTCATCTGTTTTGTATCTTAAAGTCCTCATATGAGTGAAGTCATATGATATTTGTCTTTCTCTAAGTTTGCTTAACATAATACCCTCTAGTTTCATCCACGTAGTTGCAAATGGAAATATTTCATTCTTTTTGATTGCCAAGTAATACTCCATTGTGTGTGTGTGTGTGTGTGTGTGTGTGTGTGTGTGTGTATCTCACATCTTCTTTATCCATTCATCCATTGATGGATATTTGGGCTCTTTCCATACTTTGGCTATTGTTGATAGTGCTGCTATAAACATGGGGGTGCATGTGCTCCTTCAAAACAGTATATCTGTATCTCTTGGATAAATACCTAGTAGTGCAATTGCTGGGATGTAGGGTAGTTCTATTTTTAATTTTTTGAGAAACCTCCACACTGTTTTCCAGAGTGGCTGCACCAGCTTGCATTTCCACCAGTAGTGCAAAAGAGATCCTCTTTGCATCCTCGCCAACATCTGTTGTTGCCTGAGTTGTTCATGTTAGCCATTGTGACAGGTGTAAGGTGGTATCTCATTATGGTTTTGATTTGTATTTTCCTGATGATGAGTGATGACCATTTTCTTGTGTGTTGGTTGGCCATCTGGATGTCTTCTTTGGAGAGGTGTCTATTCATGTCTTTTGCCCATTTCTTCACTGGATTATTTGCTTTTTGGGTGTTGAGTTTGATAAGTTCTTTATAGATTTTGGATACTAACCCTTTATGTGATATGTCTTTTGCAAAAATGTCCATTTTTAATCAAATTGTTTTTGTTGTTGCTGTTGAATTTTATGAGTCCTTTGTATATTTTGAGTATTAACTCCTTATCAGATATATGATTTATGAAACTTCTCTCCCATTTGGTAGGCTTCTTTTTAATTTTGTTGATGATTTCCTTTACTGTGAAGAAGCTTTTCAGTTTGATATAGTTCCACTTACTAATATTTGCTTTTGTTGACTTTGCTTTTGGTGTCAAATCCAAAAATCATTGCCAAGACCAATAAAAAGGAGGTGACTAACTGCATTTTATTCTAGAAATTTTGTAGTTTCAGGTCTTATGTTCACATCTTTTGCCCATTTTGAGTTAATTCCTCTGTATGGCATAAGACAGTGGTCTAGTTTTCCCAACAACACCTACTGAAGAGACAGTTCTTTAGCCATTATATATTCTTGGTTACTTTGTCATAATTAATGGACCAAATATTTATTTCTGGGCTCTCTATTCTGTTCCATTGATCTATGCATTTTTGTACCAATATCATACTGTTTTAATTATTATAGATTTTGTAATAGGGCTTGAAATCAGGAAGCATGATGTTTCCAGCTTTGTTCCTTTCTCAAGATTATTTTGCCTATTCAGGGCCTTTTGTAGTTCCATAGAAATTTGAGGATTGTTTGTTCTCTATGTGAAAAATGCCATTGGAATTTGATAGGGAGTACATTGAATCTGTAGATTGCTTTGTGTAGTATGGACATTTTAGCAATACTAATTTTTTCTTTTTTTTTTCAATACTAATTTTTTCAATCCATGTGCACAAAGTATCTTTCCATTTATTTGTGTCTTTTTCAATTTCTATCATCAATGTCTTATAGTTTTCAGTGTACGTGTCTTTCACCTCCTTGCTTAAATTTATTCATAGGCATTTTATCCTTTTTGATGCAATTGTAAATCAACTTTTTTCTTAATTTGTATTTCTTATAGTTTGTTATTAGTATATAGAAAGGCAACAGATTTTTGTATATCAATTTTTGTATCCTACAACTTTACTGATTTTGTGTGTGTGTGTGTGTGTGTGTGTGTAGGATTTAGTGTTTTCTATACATGATATCATGTCACCTGCAAGTAGTGACAGTTTTACTTCTTCCCAGTTTGGATGTCTTTTATTTCTTTTTCTTGTCTAATTGCTCTTGTTAGAATATCTGCTATATTGAATAAAAGTGGTGAGAATGGGAATCTCTGTCTTGTTCCTTATCTTAGAGGAAAAGTTTTCAGGTTTTCACTGTTAAGTATGATGTTAGCTGTGGACTCATCATATATGGTCTTTATTATGTTGAAATATGTTCCACCTACACCCATTTTGTTGAGAGGTTTTATCATAAATGGATGTTAAATTTTGACAAATGCATCTGCATTTTCGGCATCTACTTAGATGATCATATAATTTTTCTCCTTCATTTTGTTAATGTAATGTATCACATTGATTTGCAGATGCTGAACCATCCTTGCATCCCAGAAATAAATCCCACTCAATCATGGTGTATGATTCTTTTAATGTATTGTTGAAGTCAATTTGCTAGTATTCTGCTGAGGATTTTTGCCTCTAAGATCATCAGGGATATTGTGAATTTCTTCTTGTGGCATCCTTGTCTAGTTTTGGCATCGGGTAGTGTTGGCCTTATACAATCAGTTTGGAAGTGTTCCCCCTCTTCTTTTTTTGGAAGAGTTTGTGAAGTACTGGTATTAATTATTCTTAAAGTTTGGTAGAATTATCAGTGAAGTCATCTGGTCTTGGACTTCTGCTTTTTGGGAGATTCTAGAATCTTTTCATTTCACAAATCTGTAACTCCATATCCATTAAACAATTCTTCCTCTTCCTTGCCCCCATGTCCTAGTAACCATTGATCTATATTTTGTATTTATATATTTGACTCTTTTGGGAACCTCACATAAACAGAATCATACAATATTTGTCTTTTTACGACTGGCTTATTTCACTTCTTATAAATCCTCAAAGTTCATCCATGTTGTAGCATGTGTTAGAATTTTCCTCCTTCTTAAGGCTAAATAATATTCCATTGCATGCATATACCATATCCTTTTATTTTTTTTTTATTTTTTAAATTTAACTTTTAGTTAACATACAGTGCAACATTGATTTTAGGAGTAGAATTCAGTGATTCATCATTTACATAGAACACAGTGATCATCACAAGTGTCTTCCTTAATACCCATCACCCATCTAGCCCATCCCCCCCACCTCCCACCTCCACCCACCTCCCTCCATCAACCCTCAGCTTGTTCTCTATCATTAAGAATATCTTGTGGTTTGTTTCCTTTGCTCCTCTCTGCCCCATATCCCATATGTCCATCTGTTTTGTTTCTTAGATTTCACATATCAGTGAAATCATATGGTATTTGTCTTTCTCTGATTCACTTATTTCTCCTAGCATAATACATTCTAGCTCCATCCACGTCATTACAAATGACAAGATTTCATTCTTTCTGATGGTTGAGTAATATTCCATTGTGTGTGTGTATATGTATATGTGTGTGTGTATTGTGTGTGTGTGTGTATATATATATATATATATATACAGTATTGTGTATATATATATATATATATATATATACAGTTTTTTGAGGAACCTGTATATTGTTCTCCAGAGTGGCCATACCAGTTTGCATTTCAACCAAAAGTGCAAGATGGTTCCCCTTTGTCTGCATCCTTGCCAACACTTGTTTCTTGTGTTAATTTTAGCCATTCCAACAGGTGTGAGGTGGTATCTCATTGTATACCCACCACACCCTTTTAAATCAATTCATCTATCAATGGACATTTGGGCTGCATACTTGGACTCTACCTCTTGGCTCTCATGAATAACACTGCTATTAACATGATTATGCAAATATCTCTTCAAGATTGTGCTTTCAATTCTTTAGGAAATATACTTAGAAATGAGATTGCTGGATCATATTATAATTCCATGTTGATTTTTTTGAGGAACCTCCATACTATTTTCCATAACAACTGCACCATTTTACAGTCCCACCAGCAATGTACAAGACTTCCAATTCCTCCACGACCTCGCCAACACTTATTATTTGCTTTTTTAAAATTTTATGATAGACATCCTAATGGGTATAGTTTGATGCTCAGTTTCATTATCTGGGAGGATAAGCCCTCCTTCATTCCTCTACACTTAAATAAACTTAGCATCACAGCCTGATTATTCTTTCATGAGGTTTTGAATAATTGTGTGAAGTTCAAAAGGCAATTATAACATCAGGATTCTGATTGAAATGGCATTAAACTTGTAAATTAACTTGGTGAAAATAATGTCATCTTGTTACTATTGAGTGTTCTTATCCCAGAGCATTGTATTTCTCTCCATTTATTCAAATCTTCCCTTATTCCATGAGTAAAATTCTACAGTTATTTTGTATGGTTCCACATATTTCTTGCCAAAATTATTTCCAGGTATCTCTTACTTTGGTTGTTTTGCTCATGCCACACCAGAATGGGGTGGGCCCAGGTAACAAGGAACCCAGAGGCAGGGACACTGAACTTTGAAGGAAGGGCACCAGGTATGGCCAAGCTGAGCCTTGAAGAAGATTAGCAGGAGGTGACATCCAACATGGGGAGAGGCGTGAAAACATGTGGTATGTTGGTGGGGGTATGAATGGCCAGTGTTATAGGAACCTATGGAGTTGGGGAAGAAGCTGGAGGGTGGACAGGACTGTCATGGACAGCTTGCTATCCTCCCCAGGCAGCCTTCCTATTTAACTGGAGATGAGAAGCCAATGAAGGCCTTCGAGATGAGATGTGCATTTTAGAAAGCTAATTCTTCCAACAGTCCTGGAGACCGGAAATGAGAAGCACATGGGAGCAGGTAATGAGACCTTGCAGGAAGCTGCTGAGAGAACCTGGAAGGAGGTGAATGTCCAGATGGAGCTAATGGTGGAAGATATGCAAGGGAGAGGTAAAAAATATTGAGAAGGTAAGAAATCTGGTGACAAGGAAGAGGTAGGAGCCTAAGAGGTGAGCAATTTTCTGGATATCTAGGTTGCTGTGTGTCATCACTAGAGGAAGGGCATGGGCAGGGAGTGTGAGGGCCTGGGGAAGGCAGAGGGAGGTTCTCTGAGGCAGACGTCCCCAGGTGAGATGCTAGTGGGCATGTAGATAGACAAGGCTGAGCCTTGGGAGGGTTTAGGAATAGAGAAAGAAATCTGGGAGCCAGCTGCATATAAATCACAGCCAAAAGCAAGACCACAGGACAGTTTAGTTAGAGTATGGGGAGTATGAAAAACAGTGGGCTCTTGCCAGGGCTCAGCCCATTCTGCCAGAAAAGGCCTGGTCAGTGAAATCAAGGAGGGTAAAAGGGGAAGGAGGTGTCAGAAAAGAGGGAAGTGCACCATCAGGACTATGCTCCCAAGACATCTTCCAAGGCTAAGCCACACCACAGTGCAGACAGAGTCCCTTTGATTTGTGCCACAAGAAACAATGGAGTTCATCTGTGTTTCATTCTCTAATAAAGGCACCAACTTGGTCCTAAGGAGGGAAACATAAGCAATGGATAGAGTCCAACTCACCAAAATATATTCCTGAAATATACAGTTCTGAATACAAATGCCAGGAAGACCAGCATTTCTGGGTAGCATCGAAGGAGACAGGACAGTTGTATCTTCTGGGAAAAGCCTTGAGTGCCCACAAGGTCTCACTAGGCAATCTGCTATCCTGTTTAGTTTATTTTTATGTTCTCTATAAATGTCTGGGGCCCATGGCATTTAGAGGGAATGGGTTCTCCCTCTCCCCCCCCCACCCACCCCCACCCCAGCCACCCTGACTGCTGTATATTCTGCAGGAGATTTCTGTTCTGAACTTTTCTAGGCATACAACTTCCTGGTCTGGCCCAACCCAACTCCCCCTTCCCCCGCACCATGGGTCACAGTTTGCTGACATGCTCTGGGCACTGTCCTCCAAGGAAACTATCAAAAAGCACAGATGGAGAAATGACCTAATTACATTTTGTCCTCCTTGGTCTTTGTTGCAAAATGGAAGTTTCTGTCTCTGTTTGTCTGTCCAACTATTGCATAGGATATGTTATTGTCTTAGGACAATACATCAGATACTAGCAATGTAAAACAACAACAACAACAACAACAACAACAACAACAACAAATCCCTGAGTATCATGCGTGAGAAAACATGAACTTTGGAGACAAACACAGAAATAAATAAACCCTGATAAACTCTGTCCATGCCCAGAGGCCCTACAACCAGCAGTGACATTACAGAGCAGGTTGAGTAATCCCTCTGAGTCTCATCCCACCAAGTGTATAATGGGGGCATCTTAGGAGGTTGCTAAGGAAATGAAATGGAATAATACACATGTTTCAAGTCTTCATCCTTCCCCTCCCTTCTCTTCCCTTCCTCTTCTTTCCTGGGGGAGAGGCACAGACAGTACAAGAAGGCACAAGCAGTAGGAGGCATCCATTGGTTATCCTGATAATCCTCATGACAAGCTCCAAAAAAGCTCTGCAAGCCTGAATCTGGCCCTTCAGACCTGAGCTTACTCTGCTTCTGCAAATACATTCACTTCCCTAAATTTCATCTGGAAAACAGAAGGATGAGGCTTCTCCTTTCAATGTAGATGGCCCCACTTTATGTGTGGTGCAACACCTCCCCTCAGAGAAAATGTAAAGTGGAGGTCCACCACTTGTGGAGTGGTGTCCAGATCTAGCCCTGAGAGCCAAATCCTGAAGTCAGGAAGGCTAGAAGACTGCATTGGTGTCATAGGTCCAGACGGGCCAGCCCCTGGCATCTGGAATATCTGCAGCCATACAGAAGTGAGGTCATTCCTCAGTCTGGAATGGTCCAGGGTTCAGCTTTCATGAGCCCCTGCATCACTCACCCCTCACTACCAGACAGCCTCAATTTCCATTGAAGTGCTATGCCCCAGAGCCCGTGGCTGCCTCCAGCTCCTCCTCTGGTGCCCAAGACACACTGTAGTCAAGGGGAAGTGGGATGGTATGTGCTCCATTGAGACTCACTGTCTCCCATTCTCCCTGATGGTCAGACCTCTGCCACCAGCCACAAGCACAGTCTGGAAACTCATGGTCATCATGGAGTACTTCTTCTGCTCCTAAAGTAGGCCCATTTCACCTTGACACTGCCACTCCCCAGTCTCTGGCATGCAGAGAGCACACATACATACATACATAGGCCTCTGGCCCCTCACCTGGAATATGAAGAGACCCCTTCCAGGTCTGAGGATGAAATTCCCAGGGAGGCCACATGGCTTTCTCCTAGGAGCTGACAAGGCAAGCCCAGGAGCTTCAATCCTGAGTTTGGGGTTGCCTGTCAGGAGCAGACAAGCTTGAGACGGTGGAACCTAGGGCTAGAGTCAGGGACTGTGGTATGGGAAGGCCCTCAAAAGTTACCAGAAGGATCTACTGGTTCATCTAGGTGCCTGAGGGCCGAGGGTCCCTCTCACCAGGCAAAGCTTCTCCAGCCCTAGAAGTAAGCCTAAAATTAGATGTAACTTGCAATTCTAAATTGGATTAGGCAATTGACTATCTGAAGGACACCAGAAAGTTTTGCTGGTCCCAATGGATATTAGAATAGCTACAGAACAAGACATGGGGAGGTAGGGGAGTTCTACATGGGTTATAGCACAGCTAACTCATCTCTTCTCAAGGGGTCACCAGGAAGTCCCTTGCTCACACCATCTGTGAGTTTGGTTGCTACAGTGCTGGGTGCACAGAGCAACTGGAGACAGGCAGTCCTGAACTCTGAGTGGGAAATAATGGCAGTGGACCATCAACGGGAGGTAGTCTGCTTGCAAAGGAGCTTCCAATTGGGGGAAGGCAAAAAGGAAGGGAGGAAGGAGGTGCAAGCCAGGTGTGGTATTATAAAGCATGACCTTTCCAAAATAGAATGCTGGTGTCATGAAGTTATCAAACATGGCAAAACATCTCTTCTCTGGCAAAGAAAGAGGGTCTTTGAGGCTGGACCATGGCCAAACACTAACCGAGAGAAGGCATCACCATGCTGTTCACACCTTGCACCAGTGACACTCACTGTGTTGATATGTACTATGGTCCTGTTGGCCTGCAATGAACAACAGAGTAATTACTGGAATCTGGATTGCAAATATATGTTTGGGACACAAGAATCTGAAGTACATACTTTTCCTGGAAAGGTACTTGGCAATTCAGCTACTCAAGGCCTACTATCAGGACAGGAAACTACATTGTTCTGCACATTTTGAATCAAGACATATATTTTTCCTTGTGCTTTAGAATAGACTGTGATGTTCCAAAATATATTCAATGCTCCTATTCACAGTTAATATACCTACACCAAGAACATTTAGATTAGCAATTGTGCCAATGAATATTATGCAAGAGGACCCCAACAAGAGGGGTCACAGGGAATGACAGAAGGACCAAGACCATCAAAACAGTGACCACCGTCTTCCTTATTCTGAGTTAGTGAGTGGGACATGGTTGCAGGTTGCATGGCCCTTACTGAGCCCAGATGCAGTTACAAGGGATTTCCAAAAAGAACCCCAATGATCTAATTCTGAATAAAGAACGACAAAGCAGTTGCCCCTGTGCAAAGGTGGGACCCTTATGTTCGCGGCTTAAAAAAAAATCAATATAAGAATAAAAGGAAGAGAATGAACTTAGAAATAACAAAACAGATGATTCCCCTTTACTTAAAATTGGCTTTCAGCGGAAATCCATCTTTGTGAGGGAATTTAGAGTACTGTACTATGTGGCAGTACTAATAATGAATGTGCTATATCTCTGGGTTTAGTGTATGAAAGAAAAGCTGTGGGACAGTATGCCCGTTAATTAATCTGCTCATGGTTCTTTGTGGAGGAACTGCTTTTATACCAAAGAGCATTATGGGAAAGGAAAGAGATTGGGGGAGAAAAGTGAAAATAGGATTGCATGCAGGCAAGGAATGCTGGAACGCATTTCAGGACTGGGCTGGGAGTGAAGGGACTGACCAGTGCAGGGTCCTGTTCACTGTCTGTGCGCATGCAGGGGCTACAGGAGACCTGGGGCTCTTAAAATGCATCTGTGAATGTCTGAGTGGCTCTCAAAATACGTGCACAAATGTCTGAGCTACTAGCACAGGCCATACCCTGAGGTTAGACGGTGCACACTGTTTACCTGTCACATCTCAACTTTTCTGACTGCCATACAGGACACAGCCCCATTATCCCAACTGGTAAGCACAAGGTCCCTTCTACAGGAAACGCTTAGGGGCTAATGCTCAGATTTCAGGTATTAAGGTTGCCTTCAGAAATGCTCTCCCTGATCCCTGGTTTCACTTTTTGCAGTTTTATTTACAAACCATCAACTGAGGTCCAGAAGTAGATGACCCTCTCATACTGACATAGTGAGAAGGTCAACGGTAGCCTCCATCACAATGCCTACACCATTCACCTCACTTCATCTCATCACCTGGGCATGTTATCATCTCACATCATCACAACAAAGGTGAGTACAGTTCGGTAAGATATTTTGAGAGAGAGAGACCACATCCACATAACTGTTATTACAGTATGTTTTTATAAATCTTCTGTTTTACTATTAGCTATTGTTGTTAATCTCTTCTTGTACCTAACTGATAAATTAAACTTTACCATAGATATGTATGGAATGTATGTATAGGAAAAAAGGAGTTATAGAGGACTTGGTACTATTCACTGTTTCAGGTATCCACTGGGTGTCTTGGAACGCATCCCCTGCAGATAAGGGAGGACTGTATTTAAAGGCAATTTTAGACACTGCAAATAACAAAAGAATTAGTAGCCATCAATGGTAGGATGAGTTAGGCATCCTTGAGGTCCATTCCAATGCTACACAGAACCTGAGCCTACCCCTCAGTGATACTACAGGGTTTGCTAATCCTGTCCCAGGACTTAATCCCATTAGGACCCCAAAAACAAACCCTCTTACTTCAAACACCTACACCAGCTATAAGTCTATGCCACCAAGGTCTGAGGATAAGGTCATAAGAATAAGTAAAAAAACTGCATATTGTACACATGGCAGAAAGGTGAGTTTATGTAACATTTTTTTCTTTGCTTCCCTAAGCAGAGGTGAAGCTCTAGGATATTTGAGGTAAAATATATTTTTCTCTTTCAGAAGTATCTTTAATTTAAAGTTGAGGCAATGGAATACAATGCTTGTAGTTCTGACATCTGAAATGTTTGTTTTTTGGTTTATTTTCAACAATGACATTCCTCATTCTAGAAGATTAAAAAGGGACAGATAGAAGATACATGTGAAAGTAGTTACCCAATGAGGTCGAAGGCTTGAGAAGCAAAAATTTTTTTAAATAGGAATTTAGAGGCAACTGGGTAGCTAAGTCGGTTAAGCATCTGACTCTTGATTTTGGTTCAGGTTATGATCTCACCATTCATGAGATCAAGCCCTGAGTCAGGCTCAGCACTAATAGTGTGGAGCCTGCTTGGGATTCTCTCCCCCAACATCCTCTCTCTGTCCCTCCCCTGCTTGCTCTCTCTCTCTCTCTCTCTCACACACACACACACACACACACACACAGAATAAATAAACATTAATAAGACAAAATAAGAATTTTAACTAGGCGGGCCCTTTCTGAGAGACTCACCATGCAATCAGTAAATCACTCTGTTTCCTCTTCCTCAGAGTCACACGCCCTAAATGCCATCACATTATAGCATTATCGAGACCTAAGTTTCAAATATCTTTGAACAACTTGAGAATCAATTGAGAACTAAAAACTCAAAATGTTTCACACTGACTGAACATTGATTTTAACCTCAAGGGCAAAACTCTCCATCTTTCTGGAATAATGTTAATTGAACTCCTAGATAAATCATTCTCATGCAAGTAAATATGCAAAGCTGTCCCCTGGGTTGGTCTGAAGCATGCTTTCAGAAGCATGCTTTATCTTCATTATTTTCTATGTATGTATATTTTTTCCTGGTCATGTTATTCTTGGTTCTAACAGTTATCTTGGATCCCAATGCTTATTTGTTGTTGTTGGTCTTCAGTATTTTATTTAATGAAACTTAACAGGTTTGGGTCTTCAGTATTTTATTTAATGCAACTTAACAGGTTTGGTACTTTGTAGCTTGTTGATAACCTGCTTCAAAATGTTTTCTCCTAGAGAACATGCACCATGTAATTTCTTAAATGTGATATGAGTCTAAATTGAGTTGTGTTAAGGATATATTTCTGCTCACAAGCTTTTCTTGTACATTCCCTTTCAATTCCCTGACATGAATGTCTACATCACCCAAACACATTCCTACATGGGAACGCAGGCTCACAAGGAGGAGCGCACAATGTCCCCATTCTGACTTTTGCTGCAGGTACAGAGCAGGGGCTGGACTCACTCCCAGCGCTCAGAGGGACTCAGAGGGATGGTGGGGGGGAGGGGTACTTCACCTGAAGAGACATACAGTTAAGACATCAAAGTGTTCTCAGTCCCGCCTTCCCCATTTAAAAAAACACTGTGTCAACTATAAACATTGTTTTCAAAATCCCAAAAAGAAGCAGATGAAAAGAAACAGAAGAAGCTCAGAAAAGCTAAGTGAAGTCTCTAAGATCACCCAACAAGCAAGCGTCTCCTCACAGGACCTTCAGGAAAAGCCTGTTGGGTGGGCAATCACAGGACTGGGAAAATTCCAAATCACCCCCCACTGTCTCCCCCTAAACATCCAGCTGAAATCCAGTACACTGGATGGCAAAGAAAACCACTGTGGGGACACTGATTGTAGCCCAATGCCTAAAAAAGTTACTCAGCCCCTCTTTAAAACACATTTATGAGGGGCACCTGGGTGGCTCAGTCAGTTGTGTTCAGCCCCTGATTTTGGCTCAGGGCATGATCTCACAGTTTGTGAGTTCAAGCCCCACATCGGGCTCTGCACTGACAGTGCAGAACCTGCTTAGGATCCTCTCTCTCCCACTGTCCCTCTTTCTCTGCCCCTCCCCCATTCTCTCTCTCTCTCTCTCTCTCTCTCTCTCTCTCTCTCTCTGTCTCTCCCTCCCTCAAAATAAATAAATAAATCTTTCTTAAAATTAAAAAACTCACACAAATTTATGAACTCTCAAGAATAATTGGAAATGTCTAAGTATCTTGCACAGATAATGCTTAAAATCATATTTGTTAAAAACCACCTGCTACTACCTTCATTATTCCAATTTTGCTGACACAGGCAGGGACCTGGTAAGTCCATCTTCAATATTTGGGATATTTAATATATGCACATCTTCAACGTTTTGCTTTTTTTGACATGTTGGCACAATGTCTCAAGTGTGGTGATGCCAAGTCAAAAGCTATGGCTCCAATACCTCCTCATATCAGTATGTTTCAGCAAAACAGCTTCAGGACTTCCCACTGAATGTACAGGCTGTTTTGCTACTCATTTTGTCCCAGTGCTTTGCTGATGCTGACAAATGAACACCCTACCCTTCAATCCTTGCCACCTCTGTCCACTTACTCAAATAATTTTGCTGGTAACATGAAGTCTGCTCAAGCTACAGGTCACAGTATTACAATCAGTCCATGTGGGTCATGAGATTCTCCAGTGTGCATGGGGATCTGCAAAGGCCAAAGTGAGGGGCTCAGGGCCATACTGGTATCACAGAAAGATAAGGTTTTATTTAAAACTGCTCACTTACAGGATGGCTATTCATATTACGAAAGGTTAACTAAGGATGCCTTTAAATAATGCACTTCATAAAGGTATTCAAATGTCTGACTGAATCCTCTAAGAACATTGACAATTTTTAGGAACAGCTTTTATATAAAGGGAAGGCACAGAGGTGGCAGGGTGGGAGGGAGCCATGTACAAATGTGGGGGGAGCACCCTCCCATTGTCTCTAGAGGCCTCACCATGCTATTCTCCTCCAGCCACCAGAAACTACACTTGAGCTCAAATCTGAGCAAGCTAGTGTCTCTCCAGAGGGTGTATCAGATGTGGCTAGTGTGTTGACCAAACATTTATTTTCTATTTGAGAGATGAAATATTCAGTACTGCTCATGAACCCCTGAATAGCACTGGCTAGTGTCTTGGATAGAAAACTTACATAAGAAAATACCTTTTTATTCTCTTATAATAGAAATAATTCCCTAGAAAATACAGGTCAGAGTTAATGAGGAAGATGAGTCAAGTCCAGTGTGTAGCACTTTTAATTTATGTCATGCTAAATATGGAATTAATTAATTGCCTATGATTTATGAATTGAGTTTAAAGTTTTTACGAAAAAAAAAATTCTTTTGCCTCTCATAGTTCAGCTGGAATCTTGTTTATTCCCTGACTATCAACTGGTATAAATGAAATCTAATGGTTTCAAATGTCTCTTTTTCTCAGGATCTAGATTTCTTTTTCTTCCTTCAATTCCCCCCCCTCATACCTCAGGGAACATCAGCAAGTTTGACTACCCCAAAATGGAAATGGGGTTGCCTTCATTTCTATTTTAAGATAGCACCCGTTCTAATGGAATCATTTAAAGCAGTCGTTTCTGGTGATAGGTGAAATGGAATGAAATATCATCAACTGGAGATACCTGGGGTTGCATTTAGAGATGAAGTGGGCTTGGAATGGGTTCTTAAAATTTCATCAAACACGGCCTCCAAAACTCTGAGGAGAGGTGGTTGAAAAGAGGCCAGGACAAAGGGCCAGTGAGTGTGGTACTGGATGAGGGGTACACCTGGGGTTCAGTGTATTATTCTCTCAACTTTGGTGTACTATTGAAATTTTCAATCTTAAAAAAAAAAAAAAACCTTTAAGCACAGATTTTCCTATTTTTCCCCTTTATTTAACAAGGTCCTCTTGATTATGGCAATTCCATTTTTATGCAGTGGGTTTGGGAGGGGTGGAAGAGGGGACCAGACCAGCTACAAACCAACTTTTGCTCCATGAAAAGGTGCCAGGGGTGTTGGAGAGAGAGAGGGAGGGAAGGAAGGAGGTGGAGGTCTCTTCCTCACACCTTCTCACAGGCCTGGTGGCACCTGTGGTCTGATCTCCAAAAAGACACTCCACACAACCACCAGGCACACAGCATGCAATAATTCATCTGAAAATTTGGCTCCTGCTACTTCCTGTCCTAGCAAGAAGGGACATCAGACTGCTGCGGTGCCACCTCGGTGGCACGTCTTCGGTTCTGCTGCTGTGAGGATTTTTGAACCGGGCCCCTCTCAGAGGAGGACCACATCCCAGCACCACGCAGACTGTCCTGGCGATCACACCTCGACAAGGAAAAGTTGGCCCGCTCTGGGGTTCGTTACCAGGCTGCTCACCCCACAGGCTGCAGGTCTGCGCAGCATGCCTCTCCCTTTGGGCTCTGACTAAACACGCTGGCCAGTAGGAGGGAAACGGACAGATACACAGACACGCGCGCACGCACCACCGCCTGAGCCTGATTCTAACCTGAAAACGGAGCTATCCACCCTCTATCCCTCAAAACAACCGAGTCCTCGACTTGCGTCTGCTGCACTAAACACCGGAACGAGGCCAGAGAAGGCACAGACATTGAGTCCGGGCCACTAGCCACGAGGCGCCAGAGCATCTGACGCCGCAGAAAGGCTGCGCTCACCTGAAGTCTGGGTGCCAGGCGCCCACGCCTCTGCATTCAAGGGGATCCCCCCACAAGGAAATGAAGGCGACCAGATGACGCCTTCCTCTAGTATTTCAGAAAAGCCAAGCGACCCCACTGACAGCCTCTCAAAAGCAAGGATGCAAGCACCCACTCTGTTGGAGTCTTTCAGAAAACGCACAGCGATCAAAGCCCCTTCCCTAAGAAAAGTGCCCAACTCTGCCTGCAATCCATTCCTTCCTCCGCAGCAGCTCGGAGAGCGTACACCAAGGGGCAGAAATCATGCCTAGGGAATGCGAAACTAGAACTTGATCTCCAAAAGCGCGTCCACTCACTCGGTCCCCTTTCTGCGCGGGTCTGGCGGCTCCCAAGGCTGCGGGCTGTCGTGGCTGCCAGGGACCAGACAGCTCGCGGACACGGGGTCTCCCGGAGTCCCCACCTCCGTCCCGGTCTCGGGTTGGGAGTCCCCATCCCAGTGCTCTCGCACCCTCGCCTTCCTTTTTCCCTTGGTTTGGCAAAGACAATCCAAGCCGGTTTCCCTTCCCAGTCCCAGTTGGACCTCGGTCCCCAGCTCCGCGGCTGCCCCGCTCACCAGCCCCAGCTGGTCTCCTTTGGGTCGCTTCAGGGGGTCGCCCGAACCTGCAGAGCCAATGTCAGCCCCGCACCGTCAAGGCCTTGGGCAGTCCCGCTCCACTGCGCTCCGAGGTCTAGGTCTCACTAGCTCCCACCGACTTTGCACAACAGCCCTTCCGCGTCGCCGGGGCGACTGGGGTGGCGAGGCGCCAAGCTGCAGCCGGGGTTCACAGCACCCGACCCCTTCCTCCGCATCTTCCTCGCCAGTTCCGTTCTCCCCTAGATCCTGGCAACCCCGAGCCTCCTAGGTCCCGCCACAGCGACCACCCGGACTCACCGCGGGCGTCGCGCCGCCGCTGGGTCTGCGCGCTCCGAGGCGGAGCCTGGGCGCCCTCCCGCGTGAGAGCCGCCTCCTGCGCCCGCCTGCCCGCGGCCCCCGCCCGGCTCCTGCCAGCCCCTCCGCCAGCCGGCGCTGCCGGGACGGTCGGGACTTACCTCCCGGACAAGGTGACCCAGCCAGTGCGCCCAGGAGCCCGCCCGTGCGTCTCCGGAGCCAGTGAGCGTGCGGGGCGCGGGGCGGTGCGGCGCCCGCCTCTGCTCCTCAGCTCCACAGCTCTCTCCTCCTCTGCCCTCCTCTTCTTTCCCTTCCCCTCCCCTCCGCGCCGCTCCCCGCCCTGCACTCGCCACCCGCGCCCCAGGCTGCCCCGAGCGTGCAGGAGCGCCGGGCTAGGGGCAGCGGCGGCAGCCCGGGGCTGCGGGGAGCTCGCTGGAGGCGACGATGGGGCGGAGCCCGGCGCTCCAGCCCCCAGGGGGAAAAAAAAAAAAAAAAAGGTGCGGGGAGACTCCCGCGGCGCACGCCTGGCGGGCTTGTTGGGCAAGGGCCGTCCCGGGACGCGCCGCTTGGTTGGCCAAGCCTGGCGACACGCGTGCTGGAGGAGGTGGCCACGGGCCCCGAGGGAGAATGAGCGAGGAGGAGAAGGGAATGGCTTGGTGAGAAGGCGGCCGCCAACTTTGCCCCAGGCCTATCGGGCCCCGCGGGTGACCACGTCAGGCGGTTGGCCTGGGGCCGCTGTCTGGGACTGTGAAGGCGACAGAGACTGGGGGAGGGGGGCAGCCGCTGGGTACTCAGTGGACAGGGATTTGCAGCCTGGCTCTGAGATGGTTCCCCTCGGTCCTAAAGGCCTCCCCAGGCTCTTGTTGGTTTTGAGGTTCGTAGGACCCACTTTATAGGCCTGGCATCTGTTCACGTCCTGACCAACCAGCTACCCAGGAGAAACCAGGTGCCGGCTCAGACTCTCAGACCCCCTGCCCAGCCCCAAACCGGTTTGTTTTTCTCACCAGGCAGCCTCTTGGCTGTTGGAATTAAAAGGAGCTAGGGCTGTGGGGATGGGTGGGTAGAGGGCATAACTGTGGTGAGCAGAGTGAATAGAGGGAAGTAGAGCCAAGGAAAGGCCACCTCCCAAGATAGTATCAATTTCAAGTGTTGGGGGATGGGGGAAATAGTGTTTTCAGTGTGAATTCCATAGAGAAAGAACCAGGAAAGAAAGGTGTGTCAGAAAGGGGGTCGAAAGTGATTTAGGAAAACAATGTTAGCCCATTTCTACCCCAGGGGCAGACCTGCCACAGTCTAGCCTTGCCAGCCTAGGCTCTGATAATCAAGGCTGGTTATACCCCGATGAAACCCTGCTTGGTGAGGAGCCCTGCCTCCTCCTGACCTAGTAACCAACGCTTTGTCCCCCTCATCCCCTCAGAAAGCACTACTTCCACTGCCAGGCTGCCTCTGTTAGACTTTGCAAAGGGCAAGCATTGCAGGTGGTGCCAGAACCACAGGTCCACCCTGTCTTGCCTTTGTGGGGGACTTGGCACCTGTGGAGCATCAGCCCCACAAAGAGAATGCTAAAGTCAGAGTGGGGCTGTAAAAAGGCAAATGGGTGGAGGAGCAGGTCAGCAGAACCAGGGGCATCTGTGGTTTCCCTTTATCAACTTGAACTGTGTTCCATCTGCAACTCTGCAGCATGGCAAAGCACAGCTGGGGATTCTTCTTCTAGATCCCCAGAGCTGCAAGTCCCTGGTCTGCAACACTCAGAAAACAGCATTGTACATCTCTCTCATCTAGGAGAACTTCTCAAATGGGAGGAAAATGCCCCCCTTGCCCTTGCCTTAGTAACGTTGCTAGTTGTTCCTGAAGTCCTTCCCTAAACAGAAAATTCTCTCATCTGAACCACTGGGCTGAGAAGACGTTGTTAGACTCATTTGAGTTGGAGAATCATTATTCCCGTTTATCAGATGAAGCAGCTGAGGTTTTTCTTTACAAAAGTTAACTAAGATTTCTATAGCTACAGAATATGCAGAAGTAGCCTGGAACTCAGGTTCCTGCCTTTCAGCCAGTGAACTTTTGCTTACTGGTCTTTGGGTTGGGCTTTGGAGGACAGTTTTGTTTTGCTAAGAGAGCACCAGCCTGGTTGCAGCTGTGACTTGCCTCTGACTCTAGGTAATGTTTGAATTTTAAATTGGGTTTGTCCTAATAGAGTAGTCAGGCATCCTCTTTTGCAGTGTAAAACATGATCACTGGTCACTGCTAGTTGCCTGTAAAGTATTCCTTCCAAAAGTGAGTGTTGCAGAATTTAAAAGAAGAAAATGCCTTTGTATTGAGTGTTGTGGACTGTCTTCATGTCCTAGGTGCTTTGAAACTTTGTAGGTTGATGTTTTGGAACTATATGTATGCCCTGGCTCATCTGGGTGATGGATTGAGCATGGATACATTGATGGGGGTATAGGGGTTGTATGCTTGTATTTGCTAAAATTTTCTAAGAGTTGGTTTTCATAATGCTCCTCATTTGGTGTAATATTTAAATATTCACATTTATTTTTGTTGTGGAATGAATATGTAACTTCTTTCTGAAAGTTATGGGTGGGCTCCGATAGGTTACTGCATTCACAATACTGACCAAATACTCAATGATTGATAGTTGTCAAAAAAACCACATTGGATTGTGGGGTCAAAAACCAGATGTCTCTGAAAAAACAGGGTAATTTGAAAGAAAAAGGAACAGTTCACAATGTGGTGAGTTTATTTCTTCTCTTCCTCCTCCTATTCCCTGCCTCTTCTTATTCTCCCATGCCACTCACAGAGCTTCAAGATCTACAGATGTATTCTTTCTTGACACTACCCCCTACACACACACACGCACACACACACACACTTAAGTATTTCTGCAATCCTAATTGACCTTACACTTTACTGCAAAAGAATCTTGCCAGGACCAGGCATTTCAAACTTGAAGAGAGGAATGTCACCTGCTTACAGCAAATGTGGCAGCTCAGGGAGGGATCCAGGGCTCCTGGTGGGCACCTTGGCTGATCTGGAATGGTAGCTACACACATAGGGCAGTTTGTTTGAAGTGTGCCTCCCTACTTGTTGACTGGAGTGTGATCATAACAATTACACCATGATGTAACATTACAATGAGAAAGGGAATGAGGGGTTGCCAAGAGTTGGGCAGTGGGACACAGTAGATATTGCCAATTTTCCTGGAAAATGGGAATCCTTCTCAACGATGCTTACCTCTTAGAAGAGATTCTAGAACTTTCAGAGCTAGGCAAGATCGGTGGGCCCAATTCACATGTTGTGAAGAGCTGTCACTAAAGCATTGAGCCAGCGGTCAGTCTTCTCAGCAACTTTCCAGAGAAGCTGTTACCTCCCTAGAGATAGGTGGGCTTGATGAGAGGAAATATATATTTGAGTTTTTCAAATAATAAATATTTCTTAAAATGTCTCAAACTGAAAGCCATTAGCCCAGGGGCTATAGTGCTGTGCATGGTGTCTGGAGGTCAACAGTGCTCATTCAGAAACCATTGTAAGATGAAATGTGTAAAATGATCTGCCCCAAATATCAATTGTAGTATTAAAGATGATGAATAGTGTATGCAATTTTAAAGCAATCTAATTAATATCATACGGTTTTTCCCTTTTCTGTCCCCCAAATCTATTACTAAATTGTTTTTCTTAAGTTGATGACATCTGGGAATTGAAAAGCTGCAGTGTCTTATGATAGTAGAATCTTTCTGACTTAGAAAGATGGGAAGATGAGCATTCAGATATTCAATGTAAACATGATGGGCAAGATTCTAAGAAAAAAAAAAAAAAACATGAACTGTAATCAGAAATAAAGGGAGAAAGAACCAAAACCTAGGATAATTTCCGAGGCTGTGTTGACATGAGAGTTTAGAATAGGAAAAAAAAGATGCAGTAGAATGTCAGAATGTTGTAGCTGGAGGAATTCTTGGTGACCACCTAGGCCCATCCTCTGATTCTTCCTGTAAGGAGACAGTTCCAGAAGGGCTGCATGGAGGAACAGTCAACCCACATCTAGGTTACTGATTTCCACATTAGCAGGTCTTGCCTCTGCATCCATTACATCACTTGGAAAGAATCAAAGAAAACACAAAGTTAATGTGTTATAAGCAACCCTATAGTGCCAGAATATCCCTCGTCTACTGCTACATAACAAACTTCCCCCAAACTCAGTGGCTTAAAATGGCAACTACTTACTTGCTCACAATTTTGAGGGTTGACAATGAGGGCTAAGTCCACTGGGATGGATTGCCTCTTTTTCACATGATGTTTCCTGGGCTCACTTAGGCATCTGTAGTCAGCTGGCAGCCAAAAGCCTTACTCACCTGTCTGGGGATAGGTTGGTTGTGGACTTGGTGATGGGCTGACAGGGCTATAAGTCTGCCCTCCAGAAGGCTGGCCCAGCATTCCTTACAAAGTGGTGGCTGCAGGACACTCAATGGCAACAGGCTTCAATGCACACAGATTTCAAGCTGACTTCACATTAGCTAATGTGTCATTGACCAAAGCAGGTCAGGTGGCCCAGCTCAGATATAGGAGATGGGGAAATAGCTTTTACCTTTGATGGGTGGAGCCATAAAGTCACATTAGAAATAGGCATGTGATGAGGGATGGGAGGAATTAGGGACCATTTTTGCTATCTACTGCACCTAGAAATGAGATAGGTTCTTTATACGTAAAAGCTCACTGAATTCTGATCTGAGCTCAATGGGCCTGGTAGGAGTGATCCCAGGAGCTGAAGAAGCTGAGTGTGAGGGACTGAATAGTTCACCTGTCATCATATAGCTAGTGAGAGGAGGAGTGAGGTGCAGATCCAGCCTGTCTTCTACTTCCCTAGTAGCCAACATTAATAGAAGGTGTCTGTTAGGAGTCGGAGGAATGCTTACCATCAAGGTTATGAGCTCAGACATTTACCTAGGCTCCAAGTAAGCATTTTCTACTTCCTATCACTTTGTCCTCACTTACTCCAGAGCCTGGATTCCTGCATATCTAATATGAGCATAATTATAATATCTGTCACCTGACATTGTATGAGGCATGAATGTGGTTCAATGCACTCAGCATGTTTTCCTGACCAGAGTTGGCTGGTTATTATTCTTTTTTTTTTAATTTTTTTTAACATTTATTTATTTTTGAGACAGAGAGAGACAGAGCATGAACGGGGGAGGGTCAGAGAGAGAGAGGGAGACACAGAATCCGAAACAGGCTCCAGGCTCTGAGCTGTCAGCACAGAGCCCAACGCGGGGCTCGAACTCACGAACCGCGAGATCATGACCTGAGCCGAAGTCAGACGCTCAACCGACTGAGCCACCCAGGCGCCCCTGGTTATTATTCTTAAAGATAGCTTGGAAGACAAGGTTGCTGGGTACTTTTTTTCCAAGGTAGTTGAGGGGAATGGCAAATTCTACATTTTTAACACAAAACCTATGCTGGTGATTGGAAGCCCCCCAAAATGCTACATAAGAGGGGTGATTGATGCTATCTCTCTCATCCAAGTTTCTTCTTGTTTTGAGGGGGCAGAGGCTGGGTGTGGCCAACACAGTTGTATTCCTTCAGGTTCTCCCAGATCCCTTTAGCTGACTGATTCCATCTGCCCACTCTCCAGTTCTGTGGACCTTGCTGATAATGACTCATACCTACATATTTCGATGTTATGCCAATTCCTGAGACAGCCTTAATTTCTCTTGTAAGAGCATGAAAATATGAGTTTCCTGCTCCACTCCACCCCAGGCCTTTAAAGCCAGAGCCTGGAGAGACACCTGAGCACGTCTGGGACCATGGTATAGTGGACATTCACCCAACTCCTCAACCTCTTGAAATGTCAGTTTCTCCATCTACAAAATGGGTATGACAACATTTGCTATGGAGAGCTAGTCCAGGGCAGTTATAGGAGTGGAGATGCCAAGGAAGAGCTGGGTTGTTGTGAGCATGATGAATTGTGCTGGCGAGAGAGTTCTCCCCCCTTCCCTCAAGACCCACTGAAACTGAAATCTGCCCATCCACTGTTGGCATAGTTTTCCTCAGTGGAGCTCATGATTTCACACACCTGAATTACAAAAACTGTCACACCTCAATAAAGCAGAGGTGCTGCAATATAGAGAAAGGTACCTTGGTCTGGGTCTCCTTTTCGGAAACAAGAGCCCAACGGTGCAATCAGGCAGTTCACTGGGGAATGGATCCCAGGAGCAAAAAGTGAAGGACCACCTGCATGGTCCATGGGGAGGAAGGGGGAGCCAGTCTAAGGAGGAATTAATTCCTGAGGTGGTCACAGTAGGTAACAACCAGCTCTCTCTCCCCTTGGACAAAAAGTATTTCTTAGAATCACCCAGGAGAGGGATGAAGAGGATGTGTGTGTCCAGAAGCCTCCATCCACCCCACATTTCTGGGCAGTGTCTGTGTATCAAACAGGCTTCCTCTGGCACAAGAGAAGTGACTAAGTAGGATCCTGGAAAATTTTGCTGCATGATTTAGTGTGTGAAATTCTTATATCATTTGCGTGTACTTTAAGGATGTGCCTTTTACTTCAAGATGTTAGATGTCAAATTGCTGTTTGTTTGAATGTGGCCCTGTGTTGAGACTCAGCCAGAGGCTGGTCATTTTTGTGGGTGACAACTGATAAACACAGAGACAGGTTTGGTTACGCTATCCAGTTGATATAGGTCCTCTTCCTTTCCCAGCAAACAGGCCATACACACCATGCAGCCAGAGATCAATCAGTAAAGAGAGGTCAAGTTCAATGCTCCCTCTGTGCTCACTGCAAATATTGTGGATCCTTACCGCTGTTATCTGCTTGTTTCCCACCCTGAATTTATTCCTTCTACTGACTTCGACAGTTCATTTCTTCTTCCTAGACTGTCACACATTCTCTTGGGCATTTCTGGAGATGTCAGGTAACAGCCCAGCCTGTTCACACCAGAGCCTCCAGCACTTACTCCCTGTGTCCCTGATGTAGCTTGTCCTCATATCTCCTGACATAACCCTGTCCTGTCTTGGCAGACAACTCCTACTTGAATTTTATCTAGTTACTAATTTCTATGATCTAATTAATGATCCATAACATAAATCTATTATTATGACAGAGTGCAGTATCAGAATAATCAGTATCTTTGAGAAAATGTATTTGCCAAACATTGGAAAATATAGCTGTTTCCAAGACTGTTAAAGAGAAGAGAAATTAGAAAAGAGGTTAGCTTTGCAAAACCTTACTATCAGGATCAACAATGAGGCCAGAATTTTTAGCATGTGCTCAGAGCACTAGCCTCAAAAAATAGATTCAGTTGTCCACTTCAGTCTACATGCTGAAATGGACAGAGCGATGTACCTTCACTTAAATGGAAAGAGAGCATGTTTTCCTTGCTGTACAAAAGAACTACATGTACTAGTGCAGCTCTAACATAATGACGAACTAAGAGGTTGGGATCATTGAAAGCATTGCTGGTGCAGAACTAAGCATTTAAACATGTCATTAATTATTAGCATGATTTCTGGCACTTTCTAAAAGGTCTAAGAACTTGTTTTTGGCACAAGAAAAAATATTTTTTGCTGCATGTGCTCTTTTTTTCTACAAAAAGAAAGAGTTCTATTGTAAAAATAAGCACTTCTGTAATTTTGCAGGATGTGGAAGTGGAGGGAAAAGCACAAAGGTAAGCAATTTCACTTTTGCGATTCCCAGTTTATCACTCATATTTCAAGAAAAGAACACCTCTTAAACAAAGAACCTTACTAGGCAAGTGCCAGAACCAAACCATATGGCATTCTCCTCTGCACTCTAGGTGTATACCCTGGGTGGTTGTCCTACACATGAGTAGGGGCCCAGAGAAGCAGGGCTTGGCAGTGCCACAGCTGTCCTGGCAGCTAGCCCTTCCCAGGGTCACTAAAATGTGGTTTCTTTGATATCAGGGCACTAGGATGCCATGAGGATCTCCTCCCACAGCAGAGATTGAGCATGGCCACACACAATCTATACAGCTTGGAAGTGCAGGACAAATAAACCCTGGCTGGTGGCATGAAGGAAAGAGCTCCTTTGGTTTAAGGACCACCTGACAATCCAAAATATACGCCAAAACAGGTTTTGTCAGCTAAGGTGCAGCTTGCCAAATGTACTTAAATTATATCCCCACAGACATGGAAAGAATAACAAAATAAAATGATTTAACAAATAATAGAAAGCGGCAGTATCTGATATAGTAGACTGCTCTGGGCAGCCAAGTAACTGGATGGGTCTTTCCTAGTCTGTGTGTTTGTCATTGATTCAGCAACGTTTGGTGGTGTCTGGACTTTCTGAGCTATATATCTGCATATTCCCAGCAGCAGCTGCCCTGAACCCTGTTTACGGTAAAACCTACAAAGCATTAGAGCTGAGTGCATACCATTGAAAACTGCAGGACATTCTAACTGCAAACAAAATTACTTATTTCCTAGAATTTATATATATTACTTGGCTTTTTCTTTCCTACACAAATATATTTGATAATTAAAAACTGTAACAATAATTTTAACAATTTTTTGTCAAGGTTTTCATTGCTGCAGGCTTTCAGCAGGGGCAACTGATCTCCCGCTAAGCCAGCAACAGGCAGTTCACCTCTGAGACACTGGAATAGTCAGCGGGGCCTGCTGGAATTGAGCCCGCCCTCTCTTACTCACCCACATAGACTGGCTGCATCCAGGATAATGTATTTCGTCTTGTCAAGAAATCCTGTCTAGGTACCAAAAATGTCAACAGGTAGAAAAATACATTTTATTGCTTCACTAAAGACACTGAAAACACTTTTTAATAGAAACATGTCTTTTTCCTGCAAATCAACTATTCCCTAATTATCAAGACAAAGGCAAATTCTGGAGAAGCAGAGGATGCCAAGGCAGCTGCTTGGAAGTGGCACCTGTAAGCCTGCATCCCGTTGCTGCCCTCTCCTCTGTGTCTGTTCTCAAGACGGTGTGCAGATGGAAGGGACATGCAGGGTGGAGGCTGTAGGTTGGCACCCGCGACAGTCTCATGGCATAGAAACCACAGCATGATATGGGGTGACCAGAGGCCATGGTGGCATCATGCTGAGAGGAAGCTGCTGGCAGGCTGGCAGGCCTCCCCACACCTTCTAGAACTAGCAGCAATTTGTGCTTAGACAGGGCATTCTAATCTCTGTCTTTCTCTGGAATCTCGTCTGATTATTTCTGCTCCAGTGCTCTGTCGCTCCAGCCTCTCCAGATCACCTCACTGCCCCCCGCCTCCCACTGCCCTTCTGACAAGTTCAAGGAGAAAAGAAAAGGAAAAGTCAGGATCTTTCAGGTGGCCTTATGTCTGCTACCCCCTACCCCCAGTGGCACAATAAGCTAATCCTCCCAGCTGAGTGGATGGGAAGTTTAAAGAAGCAAGACCCACAAAGCTTGTTTGCCTGAGAAACAAAGGATGTTCACATCTTTCCTTGACACAGTCTGCAGACCCCTGAGCTCTCACTGTCACAGAAATAGCTGCTAGCCAAAACCAAAATAGTAACAGGAGAGTCACCAGTGTCTTCAGATGCAAATGCCAACGATAACTTGCACTATAACTTAAAAGGAAGGATCTGGTGGGGATCCCCTCACAGCTTAGCCATATCCTCCTTGAGGGGGCAAGAGGGGCTTGAAGGGCCACCTGGTGGACAGAAGCAGGGCCAGGCCAGATGCTATCTTACCTCCACCTGCTGCAGAGTGACCTTGGATGAGTCAGTTCTTTCCCTTCCCACATTCTGTGTTGTGAAGAGTGAGTGAATCCGAGGATGTAAGACTAGTACAAGAGCCCACAATATACAGTTGAGAACATCTGCAGTTTCTGGGAATGGCTGGGTGGTGACAGGGGAGTCTCTGCCTTCTCCAAGGAACCCAGAGCCTCCCTGTCCACCAGCACTTAGCAGAGGCCACTCATACCTGTTGTCTCTGCTCCTCAGGGGTGGCCCCTTTCACTGGTATCATTGACCCTGTTTGAAGGGGATATCTGGCTCCTGGTTGCTGCCTTGCTGTGTGAGAAGCTTTGCTCTGAACCACACTCCAAAACCTGTTTTTGCCCCTGACTCTTCTTGACTTTTACTTTCCTAGCTACTGACCTAGTTATTTACTTCCATTATCCTCGTTGGGAAGTCTTTGGACTTAACATCGTTTTCCCTGTTTCAGACCTCAGCTTCTCCCAGCCCTATATCTGATGCTGGACACCAGCTGTCCTGCCTTGGCCAACCACTCTCATAGCACAATCTGTGTGAGCAGGGGAGGGGGCAGCACTCAGACCTCCCTGTGGCCCACAGGACCCAGAGTGGGGGGTGCCAAAAGTCCCATTTGCAAAGAGGCAGAGACAGTATTGCATCCAGGCCTCCAGACCATGGGTTTTCTCCCATCCTCAGCTGTAGTCCAGAGGTGGCCTGCACGTGTACCCATTCACCTTGGAAAGCTGTGCTTAAGACTGAAAATTCCCCACAGTTGATGCCTACTCTTGCACCCAGTGAGCTGATTGGATGGGTGATAATGTGCCCGACCGGCTATATGCCATTTGTTTACTGCTCACGGGGCAGGGCTCGGGGTATAAATCAGGGTGCAGTGTCAGATTCTGTATGCCAGATCCCTGGCCTGAGTTCTGAGATTTCCATACCTCTCCTCCATGCTCATTTGTCACTCCTATCAAAGAAAGCTCCATTCATTTTTACGAAAACATGAAGAAAGAAAAAATACATATCAGAGCAGGCTGAGGAACAAAGTGCCTTGCAAGCGTGGCTTACAAAGTGGAGACTGGAGATTCAAGGAAGGAAACCAGCAGCAAAGCCTGCTTTTGCTCCACATTCAGGAAGTGGTGACTTGATCTGTTTCTCAGTTTCTGTATCTGCAAAATGGAGATGCTAATTTACAGATTTTAGCTCACATCCAAGGACGTCGGGAGGATGAATGAACTTGCATTTGCACACAGCACTGATGTGATGGAAGGTGCTATGTCAATAGCTGGAAGAAATATAAGTAGGGTATGAACCAGATATTCAGGATGCTTGGGTGTCCCTTGATGATACTGTATTGAATCAAAATAAATTCTGCTCTAACAGATGAGTTTTTTAAGCAACGAACGCCACCTTTCCACCAAGCATGGGCATGCATTCACATTTAAAGAGCCCTCCTAGTTGTTCTGTGATTTGTTCCCACCTCTAAGTGTGTCTGTGCCCACTGATGGCATCTGGCAGAAGCCTAGCAAGGCAAGGACCACAGCTGCTGACATTGCTCACACAATGGAGGGGAATGAGGTCCACAGAGGTTAAATAATGTCCTGAGGTCACTCAGCTGGCAAAGGTCATGATCTGGAGCATCCTGATATCAGGCCCATGCTTGGAAGGATAAAAGTGCTTCCACTCCCCTCACTCAGGGCCCAGGGTGGGTGTAAAAGGTATGCTATTCCAGTTTTAGTTGTAGCCTTGTCTTCATGTACTTCTATTCCCAAATATCCATCCTTCAGAGATGCTCAGAAATGTCTTTGTTGGGGCACCTGGGTGGCTCAGTCTGTTGAACATCCAATTCTTGGTTTCAGCTCAGGTCATGATCTCACAGTTTTGTGGGTTCAAACCCCACATGGGGTTCTGAACTGGCAGGGTAGAGCCTGCTTGGGATTCTTTCTTGCTCTCTGCCCTCCACTACTCACACTTTTTGTCTGTCTCAAAATAAATGAATAAACTTAAAAAAAAAGAAATGTCTTTGTGGTCATGCTTTGTATATTCACAGCCAATCACTTCAGAGGGACCCCGTGTCACCCGCAGAACAGATCCCAGGTGTGATGAGTGCCCATCTCCTTAGTGCCTTCTGAGGCTGCCCATTCTAATGTCAGACATTTTCTTGTACATCCAGTTATATATCTTGGTTGCTGAATCAGCGATTATTGTCTTTGTAGTAAGCCTCTGTTTACCTGCATGTCGCTGGATCATTATTAGTCTGCTTTTGAAGCTATTAACCATTCTAATTCTGTCAACCTTTCTTTCAAAATCTATTTCCAATATTCTTGACCAACTTCTCTGCATGATTTCAGATGCCTTTCCCTTCCCTCACTCCCTCATGAGGCTGTGGGGCTGTGTGGTTATGGGGCCTGCCTCTGGCTCCATGTGAAAACGCCATACTAGTCACCAGGGGTCCAGTGCAGCAGTCTCCATCCAGACACCCCTCACTTCTTTATCTCACCTGTGTACCCACCCTGCAGTTTCTATATGCTTTTCTCCTAACTCCAGCATGTGCACTGTCTTCAGAGAACTTGGTCCACTGGAGCTCGGAGAGCTGGGGATGCTTATGGGTTGATGTCCTCCCCTGTGGCCAGTAACCAGTAACAGACCAGTAAGAGTGTGAGAGTCCAGCTCCCTTGCCTCAAGGCAGGATGGACTCAGAGGCATTGCTTACCCTCCAAAGCCCTCTGCAGGGTCAGGCTGAAGCCTCTCTGTGATTTTCCTGACATCCTGCACAAGCTTGCATCCCTCCCTTTCCAGCCTCCCATCCTGATCCCTTACTGTCTCCCCTGGGGGACTTCTTCCATAATCAGTCACTGGCCCATTGATCCTCACCTGGGGTCTGATTCTGGAAGAGCTTGCATAAGACACTTGGGTTTCAAGACTGGATCAAGGTCTGGAAGACTGTCTAGTTAACTTCCTCTGTGTGACCTTGGGCACTTTGTTCAGCGCTGCTATGCTCAGATTTCTCACTTGACCTAGAGTCTGCCAGTTCTAACTTCCTAAGACTCTACACCTAAGGAACATAAAAGGAGACTGCTTTTAGAAGGCATTATAACATCCTACTCTGGAGGTAGATCTCCAAGACAAAAGGCTGCTCTGCCTTATTGCTGTGTGTGAATGTGTGCACACATGTATACATGTATGTTTATGTCTATGAGAGTGAGGGAGAGATCTTGGGCAAGCTGCTTAATCTCTTCAGGCCTCCGGTCTAAACCGCAAAATGGGGATAATAATACCATCTTCACCATTTGGGAGGATTAAATGGGATCACCCATATGTCTGTGGCATAGAGCCTCATGCTAGCGTTCAATATGCATTAAACACCCTATCCTTTACACTTTTCCCATTGAAGTCATAGGCCTGAAGGCATCTGGTAATGTTTCTAGGGGATCTCTCTCCCAGTCATGAATCTCTGAGGCCCTGTCTTATTCCCTGGGGTTGGAACAGGTGGAGAGACTCACACATCAAGAAGATGCTGTCCCTGGCATTCTGTAAAGGCACACTGGGAGCCAGGAGATGCACAGCCCATTCCGAGGGTGAAGGAGACAGAAACCCAACTCATGGGCTGTGGGGTGGGCACAAGCTTCTGTCACCTGCTTTTGCAAAGGGTCAGAAGAAGGATGGCTTCGGCTCTATGAGGCACATGAACACGTCCATCTGTGGGGTCAATAGTAAAAACAAAAGTGAAGTAATTTACCCTTCCCTTTGGCTCACACAGCAAGCAGTGCTTTATAATTAGAGGATTTTGCCAAGGAAGGAATGTCAGAAATTTATGGCACTAGTGTCTGCTCATTGGATGCCCACATATAAGAGAAAAAAAGGACAAAACACTTAGGGAAATTAGAAACCATTTAGAAAATAAATGCCTGGGGAATCTTTTGAATTTCAATTGGCAGAAGACAATTGCTATTTTTTTCTACTATACTATCCTGTCTCTTTTCTTTGCCCCAGTCAGGCCACACTTTTGAAGGGATGACTGAATCTCTGGCTATTGATCAGCAGGAACTCCTGAGTAGTCATAAAACCATGCCTTGAGAACGTAGACTCTGCATCTACAGAAAGCATCCTGCCTTCAGATCAGTAGGCAGGCAAGAAACTCAGTTCGCTCAAACATTTAGTGGGTGAAAATGTCTTAAATGTTACAGAGGATATAAAGATGACTACAACAGAGGCTCCAAAAACATCCAAAGTAAAGGGAGAAAGTGCTATGAAGGAATTGCCAAGTGGGAGACGTGGGGTCAAAGAAAGGGAAGTTGTGCCTGACCTGAGGGCTGGGCTGTGCACAGCCCCTACCTCACCACCCCTGCCTACCCCACCCCCACACCAGCTGGTTTCCAGGCAGCTGGAAGGAGCCTCTGGGGTCATACTGCTTATCTCCCCACAGAACCTTTTAATTCAACATGTGGCATAAAAACTTTAAAAGTATGCATTCTTGCAGAGATAGTGTTTTGTTTTATTTTCATGTAGCTTTGTGATCAATTTAAATATTTTCATGATATAAATGTCCTTCCCAGAAAGAAGATTCCATTTCATTGCATCATGAATACAGAAAGTAAAGTTCTGAATCAAGATGACTTGATTGGGAGCTCCGACTCAGTGAAGTGGTCAGTTAGCTGTTGTTGTAGCTCAATTTGGAGAAAGCATTTACCAAAACTTTCCCGATTGGCTTCTCAGCTACAACATCACATGCTCATGCTAGTCTTTCTGGACATGGCACAAGTGGCTGATGATACTTATTTCCACAGGGTCACCTCTGTGCGTGTTTTCTCTTGGCGGAACACTAGGTAAATAACTGTATTTTCCTAGCTTCAACCTTCTACGTATTTAACAAAATCAATATTTTTTTATGATTTTCTCTAATCAGTTTCTTGATTTCAATTTTTAATTAGATGCAGCATCATTATGTTGCATTATTTAGAACAAATCATTTGATTCACTAATACATTCATATTGTTAATATGTTTCACTCATTGTAAAAGCGTTAGATTGATTCATTAAACTATGCTTAATAGATTGAGTTATATCATTAATCATGCAATGGTTTAACATTGGAATAAAAATTAGTAGCTAACCCAGAGAAGCAAGAAGTCTTTCAGGTCTCCTCCCCTGGGGACTGTGGAGTCAGCTACATCTGCTGAATCTCTGATCCTTTTTTCCATTTATCCTTTTCTGAAAAGACTTCTTTTTGCACCCATTCAACCTTGCCTTCCTTGTGATTAATGCTGAGAACTGAAACCAACATGATTTCTGGTCCCATGTGAGCGTGGTGGAGGCAGCCAAAGAAGCCCAGACAGGTGACAAGGTGGGTGCTGCAGGAAACTCCTCCTCCTGGAATGCAAAACACCACAAAGATTCTGCTCATCAGGACTCCCTTCAACACCCTCTGTTTGCTGTGCCCACAGTCCAAGGCTGTTTTGTCAACTCTGCCCAATTCCAGTCAGTTCCTCACTTTTCAAGACCTGCCTAAGAATCCCTGAGCTCAGACCCTGAGACGGAGAAATGCTGTCCCTGACTCTGCTCTGCAGATCGCTGCAGACACCATGCAAGTGGGCCTGCCTTACTGTTTCAGGGCTTCTCCTGGAGGCCTTTTGAGAAGTTGGTAGTGGACAGTATTTGGACCCAGGTCTGAAACCTCCAGGCTTGGATGCACAACTGGTTCACATTTGTAGCTTTAACAGACATTAATGCCTGGACCTTCCCCCAAACAATTAAATCAGCAATTCTGTGTATGGGGCTCTAGTATTCATATTTTTGTAAAGCTCCTAGTTGACTCTTTTGTACCTCCAAGGTTGAGAAATACAGAAACAGAAGGTCTACATTTATCTCTTGATTATTGAGTCATTCACTTAACAAATGATAGTGGCTACCTTATACATGCCAGGTCACTTTCTGGCACTGGAAATAAAATCTAAACAAAAGCAGCTTAGTCCCTGTACTCAAGGAACTTACATTACATTGGGGGAAGAAAGAACACAGTCCCATGGTTATAAGTATCTATGAGGACAATAAAGACAGAGTGGTGGGTGATGGATGAGTGGGGTAAGCTTCTGCTCTACCTCACATGGTCAGAAACCTCTATGAGGAGACACCCTGGGAGCTGAGGCCTCCTGTTAGAAGGAGCTATCATGTGAACATCTGGGGATAACACACAGGCAGAAGGAAGGGCATGGGGAGAAACTAAATCAGATGTGAGCCTGGATTATTTACAGAACAGAAAGCAGGTCAATACAGCTGGACTACATGGGGCCAAGAGAAAAGTGGCCTACGAGAACCTCATAGGCCATGGTAAGAAGGTTGTATGTTACAGCAAGTCCAGTGAGAGACCTTTGCAGAAATTCAGGTTTAGGGAGGGTTCTCAACAAGGCTCGTGCCCTGATCTGACATCTCTAATGCAACCACACAAGTTGCTGCTCAGAGAATGGATGAGAGGGAGCAGGGGATGGAGCTGTGAAAATAGTCGTGAGGCTACTTCAAAGGCCCAGTGTGGGATGATAGGGACATTGACCAAGATGGGGCAGTGGAGGTGGTAGGGAGAGTGTACCTGTCTGACATGTACATCCAGCAGAGTCATGGAACTCAGCTGATGGTGAAAGCAGGGCTTGAGGGAAGGAGAACAATCAGGAGGAATCCTGGGTTTGTGGCCACAGCAACCTGATGCTGATGCTGCCCATCACTGTGACTGTCAGCACTGATGAGGGGCAGAGGGCATCTGGGCTGAGTTCCAGGTGTCTTTCCACCTCAAGGGGGGGGAGTGTCAGAGAGGCAGGTGCTAATATGAGAATTCAGGTGGCCTTCTAAACCAGACTGGAATATGGGAGGTGTGGGAGTTGCCACGGGCATCTCAATGCATTGACACCCATCTTGCTTGATGACATCACCTTGACTAAGAATGAAGATAGGGCACAGGACAGGGTCTGGGACCAAGAGCTAGAATAGACATGTCTCCAGAGGGACAGCAAATGAGAGATCAACAGAAGAGGTGGAGGATGGGTGACCATGAGGATATGGGGGAGGCAGGGGTGAGCCATCCTCACAACCAAGAAGAGAGAGTATTTCTACAAGCAGGAAATGTTGAATAACCTAAGCAGAAAGGAGACCCCTGGACTAAGGAGGATGCAGCCTGCCAGTCGCTTGTCTTACCCAACTCCATGGGGCACCAGCACACCTCTCTGTGACACCCCAGAATGCCATGCGAGAGATATTCCCTGGACATGAACAGCTCTGAGCTGGATCTCAAAGAGGTCACTGTGGCCTGGGTGACAGCAGGGTCAGGGCAGGGGTGAGGCCAGAACACCATTGCAGTGGGGTGAGAGATAGTGGCCTCTATCTAAAAGGAGGGCATCTCCCAAGTGCAACCAGAGCCATGTCCTATATAAAAGCAATTATTTCCACCTATATCTGCCCTTGGAAAGTGGGTTATGTGTTGGACTCTTTTCAAGACAAATCTGGAGTGAGGCTGGAAGAGGATCTGGAGCAGCAGACAGAGCAGAGGTGGCAGAAAGAATTAAGGAGTGAGTGCCCTCAGGAGGGGCACACAGAGTATGTGGAGGCACAGTGCCCAGGGTGGAACGTTGGAGTATGTGTGAGTATTCAGGGGATTGTGGGTGGTCATGAGTAATAGCCACGGTGGCAGAAAGGGGATCTTTGGCCTCATGCCACAGACTCAGTCCCTGGTCTGTCCAGTCTACCTTCTTCACAAACAACTGGTATGAGGCAAACTTACCATATTTAGACACAAACACAAATTCTGGGCATGGAGGATAGAAATGCATTGCTGATTTTCTCTACCACCTTGCAGGATTCAAAGTGGCCTTGAAAAGCCAGAAGCTGGCCCTGAATTGAAAGGAACAAATTTAAGAGGATAACCCTGGCTTCTCTCTGTTGAGAGGGACACTGATAAATCTGACTCTGGTACAGAGGGTAGTCACACGTGGGAGGGATGCATAAATGAGCACTCCGGTCAGGAGGGCAAGGGACATGACCTGGCACTTTTAGCCCACAAAAGAGACATGGCCAGAAGAGCAGGGCAGCAGTATCTACATGTGTGCTCAGCTTGGGGATTGGACCTGTTCTGCTTCTAGCTGAGTCAAAAGTGCCAGTGGCTGCAGGGAAGGAGTCAGCCTCAACAGTGTCAACAGCTCCTGAGGGAAGGCCTGCACCTGCAAGTCTGGTTCTGAATGGGCCACCGAGGGTGTCCTTGTCCTAAGTGGCTGAAAGTACTCAGGCCCTTTCAACTCAAAGATTTTATTGTTGAACTAATAGTGAGAAAGCCAAAGTTCTGTAAATGGGGAACGTGAAAACACCCTCATACGGGAGACAGTAGAAGACTCACGTTAACATCCAAGGCTGTGTGACTCTGAAGGAGTCATTTAACTTCTCTTTGCCTCCATTTCCTCATCTGTAGTATGATTTTAAGTATTCTAATGATTTCCAACACCTAGCAGAGTTTTACAGGGGAAAGATGAAGGAAAACCTCAGTAGCTGTCAGGCACTCTTGGCCCCGGCCATGCAAAGCGCAGTAGGGTCTCAGTTACTTACCAAGAACAGTGTAGTGAGCAAATGGAAGGGGAGAGGGTGAACAGAGGTTGTGTCACATCTCTCCTTTTCACAGTTAAGGTTTCTTGATGGCCTTCCAGCTTGCTTTAACCTTGTATCATATTCCTTGTTGGAAGACCAACATTGGTGAAGAGGACCCAGTCTTCTAGCTTTTGGACCATCTGACAGACACCCAGGGGCCAGGTACATAGCAACATTTCAGTTTTTTGTTGGTAAAAGCTGACCCAGAGAATGTGAGTTGAAGTTGAGGCAAAAACAAGGCTTCATACACCTTTGCCACAAAAGGAACTTACACCTAAGCAGGCACAACCAGCTGGTCCTCAACTCATATATAAGAAATAACTAACACCCATCTGCTCTTCCAAAATGAAACACAGGTAGGGGCGCCTGCGTGGCTCAGTCGGTTAAGCGTCTGACTTCGGCTCAGGTCATATCTCGCGGTTCGTGAGTTCAAGCCCCGCGTTGGGCTCTGTGCTGACAGCTCGGAGCCTGGAGCCTGTTTCAGATTCTGTGTCTCCCTCTCTCTCTCTGACCCTCCCCCATTCATGCTCTGTCTCTCTCTGTCTCAAAAATAAATAAACGTTAAAAAAAAATGAAACACAGGTAATATACATCAATTACATAGGTACATCAAATATACATATAAAATATACATCAAAATGTAGGTACATACATAATTCAAATTTCTTTTTTTTTAATTTTTTCCTTTTTTTAGATTTTTAAATATATTTTTAATATGAAATTTATTGTCAAATTGGTTTCCATACAACACCCAGTGTTCATCCCAAAAGGTACCCTCCTCAATACCCATCACCCACCCTCCCCTCCCTCCCACCCCCCATCAACCCTCTCAAATAATTTCAAACTGAAGTCCATTTAATGCCCTAATTGTAATATGAATGAGAGGTGAAAAAGAGTATGTTGTGATTATCCCCCATCATGTAAATTTTTGGGTGTGAGCACACAAGGTGGGGAAGTGAAAGCCCACTGATGTGAATACCAGAATGAAAACCAGTCACTGGGAAAAACAATTAGAGGCCAGAATCATTGTTTGTATTTGCTGGGAGGATGAGGGGTCCCACTGTCACTGAGGCAAGGATAAAAGGGTGGGGGGGAGTGAGACAGTATGGCACCTGTGAATGTGCTGGGTCTACTCACAAGCATAGAGTCATGGGGCTTTCTCACACCCCAGGTAGTGTGGACATGAGTCCCTATGAGATGACCTGGAATAGGGGTAAGGATGACATGGGGCCAAGAAAGCATACCTCTTGTCTTAAAACCCCACACCTCCAAGCATTTATTCAGTCTCCAATTATGAGAGACCTCGGGTACCATACCTTTTCATAGTTGGCAGAAAAAGAAATTTGGTGTTTTCCAGTAAGACCCATAAGAAAACAACTATGGCCCCAAAATAAAGAAATACATTTAGTATGTTATCTTCACAACCTAGATTTTCTTGCTGTGGTTACACACACACACACACACACACACACACACACACTTACCCACACATACATTTTATGGTGATTATATAAATTTTCTTTTAAACAACTTATTAATGAAATCAGGCAAGATCCCTGCATTTCATGTGTCTCTGCCAACATGAGAGTACCTGTCTGTAAGGCCGCATGAAGGATCTTCAGTCTTCTCCTTGCATAGTGACCACCAAGGCTCCATAGGTCCTACATGAATGTCCCAGTCTGTAGGGTAGGGGAAGGAGCAGAAAGGTGTAAGGGCAGGAGTGGGCTGTGTGTTTAATAAATATCCATTAGCTGCATTACTTGCTTTTTTTTTATTTGAATTAGAGAGAGAGAGATCGAGAGAGAGAGATCGAGAGAGAGCATGAGTAGGGGAGAAGGGCAGAGGGAGAGAGCGAATCTTAAGCAGATTCCATGCTGAGCCAACGCAGGGCTCCATCCCAGGACTCTGGGACCATGACCTAAGCTGAAATCCAGAATCAGATGCTCAACCAAAAGATCCACCCAGGTGCCCCATAGCTGTGTTTCTAATATAAAAAAACAGTGTATATCCATTTAAATTTTCTTTTCCTTTTTTTAATTTTTAAAAAAATATTTATTTATTTTTGAGAGAGAAAGAGAGAGAGAGAGAGAGAGAGAGAGATGGAGTGTGAGTGGGGGAGGGGCAGAGAGAGAGGGAGACAGAGAATTCCAAGGAGACTCCAGGCTCTGAGCTGTCCACACAGAGCCTACGCACGCATGGCTGGAACTCAGGAACCATGAAATCATGACCTGAGCTGAAGTCAGTTGCTAATCCAACTGAGCCACCCAGGTGCCCCCATTTAAATTTTCTTTATAAATATGTAAAATTACAAAAAAATAAAATTTCACCCCTAATTCCAATGTCCAGATAAAACCACCTGTACAATCTTTTTTTGTCCTTATATTTCTCCTTTAATGAAATTGGATTCATACACTATAGTTTTGTTTTTTTCACAAAACATTACATTATCACAATTCAGTCATGTTACCATTCCTTGTATACTTTATTATTAGATTATATCATTTTTGTTATCTGATCATACCATATGCTTCACCTTCTGGTGAAGCTCCCAGATGACATTTTTTTAGCAGTTGACTAGCTGGACTGTCCCATTTTACTGTAAGGAATATAAGTATCATAGTATTTCAACTAATATTTTTTTTTCTATTTGATTTCCATTAAAAGCATCACAAAGCACAATAAAAATAAATAAAAGCATCAATTTTTCCCAATTAACTTAAAATCATACTGAGATCTGGGATACCTCCCAGGAAGTGACACAGAGAAATTTGAAAACTTGTTAGTACTTCTCACAGACACCCTACTGGGAGGACAAATAAGGCATGTAATAAGAGGAAAGTAACAGGAGTAAGAAATGCTAAAAATTATAACTCACCTAGATGGTTAAGAAAGTCCAAAGGCCTAAATATGTGTGCTGCAGACACAGAAGGTGGGACAAGGCTTTCCCAACCTCTTTAACAGGCATAGATATGCACTAGACTCCCAGGTTCTAAAATGCACTGGGGATATGACACCAAAAGCACATGCAACAAAAGATAAAAGAGAGAAGTAGGACTTAATCAAAACTAAATAGTTTTGTGCATCCAGTGGCCTTATCAACAGAATGAAAAGGCATCTAACTCATTTAAGGGGAGAAAATATTTGCAAATGATAGGTCTGATAAGAGGTTGATATCTAGAGTATATAATAAGCTCCTACAAATCAACAACAAAGCAACCCAATTTAAAAAAATGGGCAAAGAAAGGCATTTCTCCAAAAAAAGTAAATGGCCAATAAGCACATGTCTTCAACACGTGCTAATGATTAGGGAAATGCAAATCAATACCACTTCTCACCCATTAGGGTGGCTATTAAAATAAACAAAACTCCAAACCAGAAAATAGTCAGTGTAGGCAAGGATGTGGAGAAATTGAAATTGGAACCCTTACACATTGTTGTTACGAATCTAAAGTAACACAGCTGCTAGGAACAGTCTGGCAGCTCCTCAAAAATTAAAAATTACCATATGATCTAGCAGTTCCACTCCTATTATACATACTCAAAAAATTTAAAGCTGAAACATGATCAGTTATTTGCACATTTATATTCATAGTATCATTATTCACAATAGCCAATGGACAGAACCCAAGTTTCTATTGATTATGAACAGATAAATAAGATGTAGGATCACATGTGATGGAATAGTATATACTACAACATGGATGAATCTTGAAGACATTATGCTAAGTCAAATAAGCCAGTCACAAAGGGACAAATATGTGATTCCTCTTATATGAGATACCTAGGAAAGTCAGATTCACAAAGACAAAAAGTTAGAATGGTGGTTCCAGGGGCTAGGAGAAGGGTGAACCAAGAGTTACTGTTTAATGGAGACAGAATCTACATCTGAGATGTTGAACAAGTTCTGGAGATGGATGGTGGTGACAGTTGTACAATAATGTGAATGTTCTTAATGCTGTTGAACTATCCACTTAAAAATGGGTAAACTATTAAATTTTATGTTTATGTATATTTTACATAATAAAACACTTCTTGGGGTGGTGGTGGTATAACATGCTGTGTCTGTGGTACAACAGTGACATAGGGTGGCAGGCAGTGGGGCAGGGATGTGTGGATCCAGGGTTACATAGGGGTCTCGAAGCCACACCTTCTAGGAAAGCCACAGTTTCTGGGGTAAAGTGATGTACATGAGCTAACATTTGACCTGAATGGAAAGAACTGAACCAGTTGGGTTTGGGATAAAAAATAAGAATGAGAGCTTATGTCACAGGCCACAACTTGAATGAGAGAGACAGGAGGCTACTGTGGGGCCACTAAGACAAGGACAGTGTTGTCACAAGATGGCAGAGGAACCAGACAAAGGACAATTCACCTTTACCCAAACTTGGCAGAGGTCACCTTGCCCTGTGGCAATCCTGTCCAGACACCTAGGTTTGCCTTGCAGTGTTGGAGACTAATTTTTCTCAAAGTCTGTGCTGACCTTCTACAAGGTCATTCCCACCACAGGGATAAAATTCTACTGGAAAGGGGATTAATTGCATGATTTAACATGCCTTCTTTTTAATCCTTCCAGATAGAGTAAAATAAAAAATAAAAAAGATAATCATTAAATATAATAGAAATTCACTTTTGAGATTCACAGTCTGTGGAAATCCACATGGAAAACGCATGGCTGAACAGCAATCATCTTTCCGAGGCTTTAGTCATTTTAAGACAATTTTGTTGAATTCCCTACTGGAATTTCTTTCTTTTTCATTGCAACTGAAAACAATAACTTGACAATCTGCTGTGACTCCAAGGGCAGTTCATATTTACTTTCAACAAGTGTTTTGGCTTCCTCTTTGCAATCTGAAGCTTGTTGATGTGTGTATGTGTTTTTTTTTTTCTTTTCTGGGTGTAGTACAGAGGTTTTAATGGTATGATGAGGGTTCAAGGCAAGGTAGGGCCCTCCAAGCCCTTGCTTCAGGGGGTTTGAGATGAGAACAGAGTAAAGGGTGGGAGATATTGTATGAGGGTGAGTTGTGTCAAAGTGTCCCTAGCAGCTGAGCAGCACCTCTTCCTCTCATGCTATTGTTGGTGCTGGTGGTCCAGGGGTTTTACTTCTTGGAGGCCATGAGGACCATAGGGCCACAAAGTGGTTGTTGTAGCTGAATTTGTTATCAAAACAGGAAATGAGCCTGACAAATAGGCTATCCAGAGTAATGCTAGCCTCAGTGCCAAGGTTGGGGGAGTGGGTATCACTGTTCATGTCTCAGAAGTTGACTTGGTCCTTACTGAAACCAGAATTGCCCATTGAGGTCCCTCTGATACCCTCTTTACAACCTTGTTGATGTCATTGTATTTGGTATATTTCTGTAAATACGCAAGTCAGCTCAATGGCAGACCCACTGGGTATAGAAGCAGGGAAGGCTATGCAGTGAGTGCCCCATTCAGGTCAGGGGTGACTTTAGCATGCCAGTGGATGCTGGGGTGGTGCTTGGGCAGCTTCATGTCCTCCTAGCCATAGTCATCCAGAATATTCTGGGTGACAGGACAATGTAGACCCCAGTATTGAGACACTCCATGATGCTAACATTGCCCCAGGGAAGGCAAGACAAGGGGTTCATCGTGCAGGAGGAATTGTTGAGTCTGGAGGGAGTTGTGCACATATTTGTTATCCTCCATCACAAGCAAGGGAATCAGCAGAGGGGTTGAGATGATGATTCTTTGGCTTCACCATTCAAGTAAGCCCTACCTTCTCTAAGGAGGTCATGGTACAAGTGGACTTCATAGAGCTTCCCTCACCCATTGCATGCCTGTAGGATCCTATGCTTATGCAAGATGAGGACCACAGGCTTCTTTCCTGTGTTTGACTTTGAAAGTTCCCCTAAACTTGTCATGGGTAGGATTTTACTGGACCATGTAGACCACGTAGTTAGAGTTAACACAGAGGTCATTGAGAGCAGCTGTCTGCACTACATCATTATTGGAAGCAGCCCTGGTTACTGCACCTAGTCCAAGCCTCACAAAACATGGTAATCTTTCCAGCTCCAAACATCCCTCCTATCTGATCTCTTCCATATGTGGCACTGGCCTAAAAACCAGAAGGAAATGGTGGTTGTCTTCTGGGTACCTGGTGACTACTGCTTCAACTCAGTTCATGGAAGCCCTCCCCCTTTTTTGTGTCCACCCCCAGATGAGGAGCACAAAGTCTGACTACATTTTGGGGAAGGTTAGGGAAGGGCAGGAGTCACTTGCAATCAGAACAAAACACTTGCTATTTTAATACAACTTGTGGTTGCACTGAGTCTTTATCAAGTCTTATGAGTGAGCGGAATCATTAGTGGTGACCTTACTTCACCCAGCCACAGGAAGTTCGACTTCTGGCCCTGTTGGACAGCTAAGTATGGCTCAGCTCCAGAGGGGGTTCCAGACATGGGCCACGGGGTCAATACTGGGGGCTGAAACGTTGGCTGTGTAATGAGAATGTGGTCTGTCCTGGCTGATAAGCCTGGAGAAATGGGAAACTGGGCCTCACACATAATCTTGGCTGTTCAACCTTCCATGATCTCTTTGACTGCAGCAAGACCATGCACTGACTTAGCACTTTGTGCTTACTGACTCTCTGAGGTCTTTGTGTACCTGCCTGTCCCTACCAAGAAGGAATGCCCAGAACCTGACTCACTCAAAGCTGGCTAAATGGATAAATGCAGTTCCAGTTGATGACTATGATTTCTCCATTCAACTGACCCACAAATTGCCATGATGTACATGTACTGTGCTGCTATTCTTGCAAATATTTGCCTGCACTTGTTAACAAGATATAAGAATCAGCTGTTGTTACTTCCTCTTCTGGTTGGCTTTCTAATTTCCACATTTCTCTTCCTGGACCCGAGGACTTGTACTGTTTCCTTGGCAGCATCTTTAATCCATGGCTAGCCATGGGCCCAGGCTGCCTTGGTATGTGGTCTCTGGATTTCTCCCAGTGGGACCTCCTTGGTGAATGTTCTTTTATTGCCTGCCTGGCAAATTCCCTAGTTGTAATGGCAGATTCTTGTCATTTTCAGATGAGGCCAGGAAGGAGAATAGTATTCCAAGGGGCTTTCATCAAGGACTACACACCACAATTCCCTGAGGAGGGACCCTTAGAAGGCAGACAGCCCACACCTCACCCCCAAGCACCCATATGGGAAACCCTGGGGCCCAAGACCTTCATCTGAAAGGAGCCAGCTAGTTTTGGTGGAGCCAGACCCGAGCTAGAGCACATATATAAACCCTGGTCTATGGCAAAGACACAATTTGTTTCACTTGGTGAAAAATTTAACTCAATCCTGTTCAGTCACGTTATGAACATTTGTTGCACTAGTTTTGTGTAATGTGGTTGTCAGAATTCTAGGATGGTCCCAAGGGTCCTGCTCCTGGCTGTGCACTGCATCCCAGTCACTCAGCAAAGTGTGACTCTGGGGAGTGCTGAGAAAGAATCTCACAGATGTAATTAGGGTTTCACAGCTGTCCACTTTAAGATGGGAAGATACCCAGTAGGTCTTATCTGACCACAGGAACTCTGCCAATCTTGTCTAGAGATCAGATACAGGAAGTCAGCAGGAGAGTTCTCTGCTGAGGACTGAGTGGTCATGTGGCAGGCACCTGAACATGGCCTTTAGAAGCTGAGTGTGGTCCCTGAGACCATCTAGAAAATAGGAACCTTCATGAGCCTGGAAGCAGGTCCCCCCACCCACAGCTTTCAGGTGAGAACTCAGTAGGCCTGGCTGCCACCTTGGCTTCAGCCATGTATGAATCCAAGCAGAGAACCCCGCCACGCTGTGCCTGGCTCCGAATGACAGAAGTATGAGGCAACAAATGGGTGCTCTTTTAGTGTCTCGGTCTGTGATAATTTGTTATGAAGTGAGAGAAAACTGATACATGTGCCACTCATAGGGATCCCCCCACCACTCCAAGGGGCAAAGATGAATAAGCAACTCATCCGGCAAGAGAGAGCTAGAAAAGAGAAGAGAGCTTCTATGATATTGGAAGCTGCTATAAAAGAAATAAGGGCCATGTGCACGAGGAACCAGTTAAGCACTTAGAAAACTGAATCAGGAGGATGCTGTGCAAGCATTCAGAATCACTGGTAAACTTTGTGGGATATTAGTACAAAATTAGGGGCCTTATTTGGTGTGGATGTGGCTGTGTGGGGCTCTTGAGAGTGTAGGTCCCTGGACGTGCTCTCTCATGCCATAACCTTCAGAGTTTAATGAAGGAAGCAGATGGGACTTTCCAGGAAGGTCTGTCATATCCAGGTCTAGCTCTCTAGGAAAATTTCTTTATGTTGAGAAAGTATGGCTTTGCTTCTCCTAGCAAAAGAGGCAGCTCACCTGTCACACAGTGGTTAAACTGGTTTACCAAATGTAACTGGATGATAAAGCTGAAACCAGCCGTTAGTGACATCATGTTTATATCACACTTATAATCACAGCCAGTTTTCCAGAGCACCCTCTACACATGTGATCCCATTCACACTTACAGATGCCTCCAGGAAAAGTTAACTATTGAAGTCACATTTCTAGTTGAGGAACTGAGACTCAGAGAGGTCAACTCACTCACTCATGTTTGCACAGCTTTGTGATGGAAAAATGGGCTCCATTCTAGCAACCCTTCTGGCACATCCTGGTCCTCCCCTTTCTAGTCAGCACTTCCTGAGTAATACCCCTTCTCTAGCAGGGCTGGGCCAATGCCTGGCTGGGAGCTTCCCTTTGCTGCTGTCCATGCCCCATGCCCAGACAGGACAGACTGTTTTTCACTAACATGACATGGCACACAGCATGTGGGCAGAGGAAGCAGTCATTGCTAAGCTTCTAACAGATGGAAAAGACCCACCACCTTCCCACATAGAGCCGAGACAACCACGCAGACACACTCTGATGCATGCCCTGATTACGGGGAAGCAGCCACCGTATGTTTACCTGTCACTGAGGCTTTCTCTGCAGTGAGCATCTGATTGCAGCTTTCTCATGGAGCCTGTGGTAGGGAGCACCTGCCAGCTGCACTCACAGAGACTGCTCTGTGACCAGCCCAGACCGGCATCAGGGAAAGAAGAAATTAGGAAGGTGCTGTTCTGATTCACAGGTGCAACTCTGACCTAAACTACATGGCTAGGTGGCAGGGGGACAGGCCAGGACAGGGATGCCTCAACAATGGGAGGAATATAGCATTTCAAAATTTAGTTCTTTTCCTTATAATCTTATGCTTATTCCTTTACCCATGCCCAGGTATCTCTGCTAACCAGATAGGAATTCTCAACTATTTGTTCCTTGCCATCAAAATGAATGCTATTTAGCATGTCTCTAAGCTGTCATGGAAAGTGGCTTTTAATAACATCCAGCTATTAACACTTGTGAATTTGCAGCGTGATACCTTGGGTCCAGTTTTCACTCTGCTGAGTGGGAAGAGGTAGGTGGAATAGCAGCTCTTCTTTTAGGTGAGGAGATGTATGTTTCAGGTTAGGGGCACTGCAGCATTCTGGGATAAGATCTTCAAAGAGAAGGTGCACAAGGATGAATGTGGGAGACACCACTGAGGGTTTGTCCCTGGGGACCCTGCATAGTATAATTGAAATGAGGGCTTCTTGAGCACCTCCCTGGGGAAGTGTGAAGACAGAGAGATGTTTAAACAACTCGCAGTGAAGTGTACTGTACTGGCCAGATGGTGTACCCAGATTAGCAGCAAGGGAGCCTTTCCTGATGGGGGAGATACGGCATTTTCTTTCTTGGGTTGTTCTTTATGCTCTTAAGCCTGGCTCACTGGAAAGACTGTGTGTTTAACTCCCAACTGAAATGAAATTGAGTCCTAGTACTTGCGTCATAACTAATGCATGATCAATCTTTCTCGGTCTCTGATCCTACACCCATATAGCAGGGACATTTCTTCAAGGTTGTTATGAGAATAATCAAGGTGGCCACCAACAAGCCAGCAATCACATACAAGTACCCACCATATGGTTTATTGATTATAGTATATTGTTGATTATCATAGTACATGATAAAATAATAATACCTCTGTGTCCTGACATTACAGCCACACTACACTCTTCCTCTTGGCTAGATGAGTAGAGAAAAACAAACATGGATCAATCTTAATTATAAACAATATTGCATTGGAGGGCTATGTGGAGGGAGGCTCCACCTTTGCAGATATCTTTTGGAGCTACAAGAATTTGATTATGGGCAAAGAATGCTACAGAGCTTAACAGACAAAAGCATCAGAGGTGGCACAGCCTCTGTCTGTATACTTGGACACTTGCTTTTGAGACAGCCACCATGCAGTGAGGAAGCCAAGCAGCCCCATGGGCAGGCTATGTGCTCCAACCACAGCCTCACTCTGCCACAAGACAGGAAAGGGGCAAGCTGGCAAGGGGTTCCATTTCCCAGCCTTGGTGCTGTCCCCCTGATGCACTGTGGGAACAAACTGACCTACCACGCCCTGTACAAATTAGATTTGTGAACAACCTGAATAGTGCCATTTCATTAAGTGAGTAACTTCTGAGGAAGTATATTCTTCAGCAATGGATGACTAGAACACTTGCCCTTGATAAGTTAGAGAAAACTACGAGCCACAGAGGCATTAACCTTCTCAAGTCTTTGAAAGACAGTGCCAGACACAAAAGAGATGCTCAGTTGCTGTCTGTTGAATAAATGAGTGAATGAACTAACTATTCATTAGTGCTATCCCTCAGAGTCACACCTAGGTGGATAGATGGTTGTTACACCCTGTCTCCCAAATTCCTTATCATGGAGCCACATTTATAGTACGATGGTATGGAAGTAGTATCCACTCACAAGTAAGTTGGATTATAGGGCAAAGAATACCCATGGACTATTACCACATTGTTATTTAACCAAAAAATGTGGCACCTTATAAGACATTACTTCGCTGCTTTTTCAAGACCGATTTTGCAGGTTGGGGAGAGAATGTGGGATTTGGTAGTAACCAGAATAACCAGGCATAAATTATGAGTTGAATCATCCATAAACTGGAGGTCAGTTACTTCACCTCTGACCCCCAAGCCCTTCCTCCTTAAAATACAGAGGAATGTGGATGAAGGGTTAAGTACCATCCATTCATGAGGTCAATTCTCAGCAGATGATGAATATTATTTTTTTGAACTGTAGGTGGTTTCAATAAAAACTGACCATGTCTCAGACTTCTTGATGTTATTATAGGTAGAGATGGCATTTAGTTTCTGCAGCTCTGATATGATACAATTGCACAAGGAAAATCAGAGATCTTTTGCTCTTGGGCAGAAGCAGTTTTCTCTAGACCATGGGGTAAAGCAAGACTTTCTAGTTTTTATCTTAATTTCATTCCAGATGTGGTGTAACTCAGAATTTTTCTTTCCCAAATGGTATTTTTTTTCCTGTATTTATAAGCTCTCTCCTACTTGCTTCCTATCCAACCTGGGGTTGTCTAACTTGTGTTACTATAGTCTGCTGGCATCACTTCATTAACAAATCATTAAATATTGATTACTCAAAATAAAATTAAGTTTTGAAGATAAAAAATAAACAGGGAAAGTGGACAAGTGAATAATTTCAGATGGTGATTTTTCAAGGTGTGTCTTGTACATCATGTCTCAGGTTATTTTTCAAGCTCAACTGAAAAAATAGAGGAACTGTATGTTCATGTTGAAGGAATGACCCCCCTTTAAGATTGTTTCAAATCAGTGACCTCAACTCCAAGAGCAGAGATTTGGGAATTGACACCTCACTGCAAAATAAAATGAACTCTGTGGTGGTTTACATCAAACCCTTCTTGTTATACAACATGGAAAAATGCTTTGGTTTAGATGTTGAATGAAAAATGTAGGGATACAAAATACATATCCAAGATATATGTATATAATGCCATTAAAAAACAAAGGGCTAGGAAGATATAAAAAAGACCAGAAGTATATCACATTTAATAGTGGTTGTTTGTGGTATGGAGACTCTGGTGACTACTTATTGTAAAATCTATCTTCTAAGTCATTTGTTTGTTGTCTTGTTACCGTTGTTCTCCTAATGTAGGAAGAAGTAAGACTTCTCTCACATTACATCAGGCTTCTCACACCTTTAAACTTGAACGTACAATCACCTGTGTTGGTTTCTTCTAGCTCTGTGTGTCTGAATTTACCACAGGCATTTCTGCATTGTCAGAACTGAACTTTACTTTTGATCTGACAGTGACTGCTTTAGACATCAGGACTCAAGGAGGAGGGGTGTGAAATTATCACACCAGGCCATCACAGCGATCTCTTATCTCATGGTCCCATGGTTTCTTCTTACAAAGTGACTTCATCTCTGTAGTGAGAGCTACTTCCAGGCTCTGGAATTCCCTCTAACTCTGAAGATTGCACAGAGCCACTAGTTCCTTTATAAATCTTGTGGCAGTCCTTTGGCCAGAAACAATGAAAGTCTAATTTACAGAAGAGACCAATGCCCAAATAATAGGGAAAACATGCTCTACAGCAGTCCCTAGCAGAGGTGCAGTTAAAGGGACCATGTGAGGCTGGGGTGAAGATAGCACACAGCACTGCAATTTCCACCATAGCATATGGGATGCAGGAGCTCCTGCTTGGGAAACTGTCTTTTAGTGAGGAGTTCTGTCATTCTGGGGGAAAGGACACTGGGCCATGGCACCGAGCACAACAAAGTGGCTGCCTAAACTGGCTTCCTACAAGCTCTTGAATAGTTTTCCATGTGGATGACACAGCAGGAGCAGACAGCAAAGGCCCACCAGAAGAATCAGCAGATTCATAAGCCAAGGCCTGCTTCCAACTGTATGGTGGTGTCATGACGTATGTCAGTCACTGTGTGTGGCAACAAGTGTTGGTTGATCTCCCAACACACAGGGCAAACCCTTTTTGTTTGCTCAGACAGGTCTTTATCTGTCTTTATCTCTCTAAACCCAGATACCCATGGAAACTGAGATAAAGGCTCATCTAAAGACAGAAATACTTACCTAAACTCAGAAGTTCATTTCCCAGCATCTTTGGTAGCTAGGAGGGATCATGTAACTAAGTTCTGGCCAGTGAGAGGTAAAGGTGAAGATAGGCTGCAGAATTTCCGGCGGGGGGGGGGGGATCCTCCCTAATAAAAGGAGAAAGGCAAGAGGAAGCTTCCTTTTCCCACTACTCCTCCCCTCCCCTTCCCCAACCATACTTCTTTTCTTTGGATGTGGTTGTTTGGAGTTGACCATGAGGCAAACAGGTACTTGGATGAAAATTCCAAACCCTGATGATAGCATAGTAGAAGGACAAAAAGAACCAAGATCATTGACAAGCCCTGGACAACTGGGCAACCCCTTAGTTCTTATAAAGTGGGATGAATCAGCTTGGTATCATTTAAACTACTTTTAGTTGTGGGGAGCCTAGGTGGTTCAATTGGTTAAGCTTCTGACTTCAGCTCAAGTCACGATCTCACGGTTTGTGAGTTTGAGCCCCGCATTAGGTTCTGTGCTGACAGCTCAGAGCCTGGAGCCTGCTTCGGATTCTGTGTCTCCCTCCCTGACTCTCTCTCAAAAATAAATAAACATAAAAAAAATTACTTTTAGTTGTGAATTCTGGTCCTTGCAGACAAATATATACTATTCGATGAGGTATACCTTAACTAATACTGCCTTTTTGAGAACATATTGAAAGAGTTTGGATCCTTCTTTTAACAAAAGATGTATGAAATTTAAAACATGGAAATTCAGCTTATTATCTTATATGGTCAAACTTTTGTAGGAGAAGATTTAGATGAAGTTAAAAGAACATTTCCCAATAAAAGTATAAAGAAGGTATTTTTAAATATGAAATTTATTGTCAAATTGGTTTCCATACAACACCCAGTGCTCATCCCAAAAGGTGCCCTCTTCAATACCCATCACTCACCCTCCCCTCCTTCCCACCCCCCATCAACCCTCAGTTTCTTCTCAGTTTTTAAGAGTCTCTTATACTTTGGCTCTCTCCCACTCTAACCTCTTTTTTTTCCTTCCCCTCCCCGATTGGTTTCTGTTAAGTTTCTCAGGATAAACATCAGAGTGAAAACAGAAGCAATCTGTCTTTCTCTGTATGGCTTATTTCACTTAGCATACACTTTCCAGTTCCATCCATGTTGCTACAAAGGGCCATATTTCATTCTTTCTCATTGCCACGTAGTACTCCACTGTGTATATAAACCACAATTTCTTTATCCATTCATCAGTTGATGGACATTTAGGCTCTTTCCATAATTTGGCTATTGTTGAGAGTGCTGCTATAAACATTGGGGTGCAAGTGCCCCTATGCATCAGAACTCCTGTATCACTTGAGTAAATTCTTAGCAGTGCTACTGCTGGGTCATAGGGTAGGTCTATTTTTAATTTTTTGAGGAACCTCCACACTGTTTTCCAGAGTGGCTGCACAAATTTGCATTCCCACCAACAGTGCAAGAGGGTTCCTGTTTCTCCATATCCTCTCCAGCATCTATAGTCTCCTGATTTGTTCATTCTGGCCACGCTGACTGGCGTGAGGTGATATCTGAGTGTGGTTTTGATTTGTATTTCCCTGATGAGGAGCGACGTTGAGCATCTTTTCATGTTTGTGTTCAATGTCTTCTTTAGAGAAGTGTCTATTCATGTTTTCTGCCCATTTCTTCACTGGGTTATTTGTTTTTTGGGTGTGGAGTTTGGTGAGCTTTTTATAGATTTTGGATACAAGCCCTTTGTCTGACATGTCATTTGCAAATATCTTTTCCCATTCCATCGGTTGCCTTTTAGTTGGTTGTTTCCTTTGCTGTGCAGAAGCTTTTTATCTTCATGAGGTCCCAATAGTTCATTTTTGCTTTTAATTCCCTTGCCTTTGGGGATGTGTCAATTAAGAGATTGCTACGGCTGAGGTCAGAGAGGTCTTTTCCTGCTTTCTCATCTAGGGTTTTGATGGTTTCCTGTCTCCCATTCAGGTCCTTTATCCATTTTGAGTTTATTTTTGTGAATGGTGTAAGAAAGTGGTGTAGTTTCAACCTTCTGCATGTTGCTGTCCAGTTCTCCCAGCACCATTTGTTAAAGAGACTGTCTTTTTTCCATTGGATATTCTTTCCTGCTTTGTCAACGATTAGTTGGCCATACGTTTGTGGGTCTAGTTCTGGGGTTTCTACTCCATTCCATTGGTCTATGTGTCTGTTTTTGTGCCAATACCATGCTGTCTTGATGATTACAGCTTTGTAGTAGAGGCTAAAGTCTGGGATTCTGATGCCTCCTGCTTTGGTCTTCTTCAAAATGAATTGTAGGATTGCTTGTTCTAGTTTCGAGAAGAATGCTGGTGCAATTTTGATTGGGATTGCATTGAATGTGTAGATAGCTTTGGGTAGTATTGACATTTCAACAATATTTATTCTTCCAACCCATGAGCATGGAATATTTTTCCACTTCTTTATATTTTCTTCAATTTCCTTCATAAGCTTTCTATAGTTTTCAGTATACAGATTTTGTACATCTTTGGTTAGATTTATTCCTAGGTATTTTATGCTTCTTGGTGCAATTGTGAATGGGATCAGTTTCTTTATTTGTCTTTCTGTTCCTTTGTTATTAGTGTATAAGAATTCAACTGATTTCTGTACATTGACTTTGTATCCTGCAACTTTGCTGAATTCATGTATCCATTCTAGCAGACTTTTGGTGGAGTCTATTGGATTTTCCATGTATAATATCATGTCATCTGCAAAAAAGTGAAAGCTTGACTTCATCTTTGCCAATTTTGATGCCTTTTATTTCCTTTTGTTGTCTGATTGCTAATGCTAGCACTTCCAACACTATGTGAAACAACAGCGGTGAGAGTGGGCATCCCTGTCACGTTCCTGATCTCAGGAAAAAGCTCTCACTTTTTCCCCATTGAGGATGATGTTAGCTGTGGGCTTTTCATAAATGACTTTTATGATGTTTAAGTATGTTTTTTCTATCCCGAGTTTCTCGAGGGATTTTATTAAGAAAGGATGCTGAATTTTGTCAAATGCTTTTTCTGCATCGATTGACAGGATCATATGGTTCTTATCTTTTCTTTTATTAATGTGATGTTTCACGTTGATTGATTTACGAATGTTGAACCAGCCCTGCAGCCCGGGAATGAATCCCACTTGATCATGGTGAATAATTCTGTTTATATGCTGTTGAATTCGATTTGCTAGTATCTTATTGAGAATTTTTGCAGCCATATTCAGCAGGGATGTAGGCCTGTAATTCTCTTTTTTTTACTGGGTCTCTGTCTGGTTTAGGAATCAAGGTAATACTGGCTTCATAGAATCAGTCTGGAAGTTTTCCTTCCCTTTCAATTTTTTGGAATAGCTTGAGAAGGATAGGTTTTATCTCTGCTTTAAATGTCTGGTAGAACTCCCCTGGGAAACCATCTGTCCTGGACTCTTATTTGTTGGGAGATTTTTGATAAGTGATTCAATTTCTTCGCTGGTTATGGGTCTGTTCAAACTTTCTATTTCCTCCTGTTTGAGTTTTGGAAGTGTGTGTGTGTGTGTTTTGGAATTTGTCCATTTCTTTGAGGTTGTTCAGTTTTTTGGCATATAATTTTTCATAGTATTCCCTGATAATTGCTTGCATTTCTGAGGGATTGGTTGTAATAATTCCATTTTCATTCATAATTTTATCTATTTGGGTAATCTCCCTTTTATTTTTGAGAAGCCTGGGTAGAAGTTTATCAATTTTGTATATTTTTTCAAAAAGACAACTCTTGGTTTCGTTGATCTGCTGTACGGATTTTTTAGATTCTATATTGTTTATTTCTGTCCTGATCTTTATTATGTCTCTTCTGCTGGGTTTGGGGTGCCTTTGCTTATCTGCTTCTAGTTCCTTTAGGTGTGCTCTTAGGTTTTGTATTTGGGATTTTTCTTGTTTCTTGAGATAGGCCTGGATGGCAATGTATTTTCCTCTCAGGACTGCCTTTGCTGAATCCCAAAGCGTTTGGATTGTTGCATTTTCATTTTCGTTTGTTTCCATATGTTTTTTTAATTTCTTCTCTAATTGCCTGGTTGACCCATTCATTCTTTAGTAGGGTGTTCTTTAACCTCCATGCTTTTGGAGGTTTTCCAGACTTTTTCCTGTGGTTGATTTCAAGCTTCATGGCATTGTGGTCTGAAAGTATGCATAGTATGATTGCAATTCTTGTATACTTATGAAGGGCTGTTTTGTGACCCTGTATGTGATCTATCTTGGAGAATGTTCCATGTGCACTCGAGAAGAAAGTATATTCTGTTGCTTTGGGATGCAGAGTTCTAAATATATCTGTCAAGTCCATCTGATCCAATGTATCATTAGGGCCCTTGTTTCTTTATTGATTGTGTGTCTAGATGATCTATCCATTGTTGTAAGTGGAGCATTAAAGTCCCCTGCAATTACCACATTCTTGTCAATAAGGTTGCTTATGTTTGTGAGTAATTGTTTTGTATATTTGGGGGCACCCGTATTTGGTGCAGACATTTATAATTGTTAGCTCTTCCTGATGGATAGAGCCTGTAATTATTATATAATGCCCTTCTTCATCTCTTATTACAGCCTTCAACTTAAAGTGTAGTTTGTCTGATACAAGTATGGCTACTCCAGCTTTCTTTTGATTTCCAGTAGCATGATAGTTAGTTCTCCATCCCCTCACTTTCAATCTGAAGGTGTCCTCAGGTCTAAAATGAGACTCTTGTAGACAGCAAATAGATGGGTCTTGTTTTTTTTTTATCCATTCTGATACCCTATGTCTTTTGGTTGGAGCATTTAGTCCATTTACATTCGGTGTTGTTATAGAAAGATATGGGTTTAGAGTCATTGTGATGTCTGTAGATTTCATGCTTGTAGTGATGTCTCTGGTACTTTGTCTCACAGGATTCCCCTTAGGATCTCTTGTAGTGGTGATGAATTCCTTCAGTTTTTGTTTGTTTGGGAAGACCTTTATCTCTCCTTCTATTCTAAATGACAGACTTGCTGGATAAAGGATTCTCGGCTGCATATTTTTTCTGTTCATCACATTGAAGATTTCCTGCCATTCCTTTCTGGCCTACCAAGTTTCAGTAGAGAGATCCGTCACAAGTCTTATCTTTCTCCTTTTATATGTTAGGTCGTGTTTATCCCAGCTGCTTTCAGAATTCTCTCTTTATCCTTGTATTTTGCCAGTGTTACTATGATATGTTGTGCAGAAGATCAATTCAAGTTACGTCTGAAGGGAGTTCTCTGTGCCTCTTGGATTTCAATGTTTTTTCCTTCCCCAGATCAGGGAAGTTCTCAGCTATTATTTCTCCAAGTACACCCTCAGCACCTTTCCCTCTCTCTTCCTCCTCTGGAATACCAATTATACGTAGATTATTTCTCTTTAGTGCATCACTTATTTCTCTAATTTTGCCCTCATACTCCTGGATTTTTTTTATTTCTCTTTTCTTCAGCTTCCTCTTTTTCATAATTTTATGTTCTAGTTCACCTATTCTCTCCTCTGCCTCTTTAGTCTGAGCTGTGTTCGCCTCCATTTTATTTTGCAGCTCATTTATAGGAATTTTTAGCTCCTCCTGGCTGCTTTTTAGTCCCTTGATCTCTGTAGCAATAGATTCCCTGCTGCCCTCTATACTTTTTTCAAACCCAGCAATTAATTTTATGACTATTATTTTAAATTCACTTTCTGTTATATTGTTTAAATCGTTTTTGATCAGTTCATTAGCTGTCGCTACTTCCTGGAGTTTCTTTTGAGGAAAATTCTTCCGTTTGGTCATTTTGGATAGTCCCTGGAGTGGTGCAGACCTGCAGGGCACTTCCCCTGTGCTTTCTTGAATAACTTGCATTGGTGGGTGGGGCCGCAGTCAGACCTGATGTCTGCCCCCAGCCCACCGTTGGGGCCACAGTCAGACTGGTGTGTACCTTCTCTTCCCCTCTCCTAGGGGCGGGATTCACTGTGGGTTAGTGCGGTCCCTGTCTGGGCTACTTGCACACTGCCAGGCTTATTAGTGTGGTGGTGAGGATCTGGTGTATTAGCTGGGATGGATCGGCAAGGTGCACAGCGGTGGGAGAGGCAGGCTCAGCTCGCTTTTCTTGGTGATCCACTTCAGGAGGGGCCCTGTGGTTCCCTCAGACCCGCTGGAGGGATGGATCCGCAGAAGCACAGTGTTGGGTGTTTGCACCGTGCAAGCAAGTTCCCTGACAGGATCTGGTTCCCTTTGGGATTTTGGCTGGGGGAATGGGCGAGGGAGATGGCGCTGGTGAGTGCCTTTGTTCCCTGCCAAGCTGAGCTCTGTAGTCCGGGGCTCAACAACTCTCCCTCCCGTTGTCCTCTAGCCCTCCTGCTTTCTGAGCAGAGCTGTTAACTTATAACCTTCCAGATGTTAAGTCCCGCTTATTGTCAGAACACACTCCGTCCGGCCCCTAGGCTTTTGCAAGCCTGACTCGGTGCCCTGCTTTGCTGGCGGGCTGCCCCTCTGCCCCAGCTCCCTCCCGCCAGTCAGTGTAGCGCACCCTGCCTCTCCGCCCTTCCTACCCTCTTCCGTGGGCCTCTTGTCTGTGCTTGGCTCGGGAGAACCCATTCTGCTAGTCTTCTGGCAGTTCTGGGTTATTTAGGCAGGTGTGTGTGGAATCTAAGTGATCAGCAGGACACAGTGAGCCCAGCATCCTCCTATGCCACCATCTTCTCCCTGGTCAATCAAGAAGGTTTTTATTCATAAACTACACTTGAAATTGTAACTTTTCCTATGTCATACACATAGTGTAATCATTTTATTACACTCATGAAAAATCAGTAGAGATGTAAAAACATGAGATAGTCCAGGGAGTTTTTGCTTAAAGGGCCAAAAGTAAATATTTTAGACTCTGTGGACCAGACTGTCTCTGACACAGACACTCAGTTCTGTTGTAGTCGAAGTGGTTACAGACAATACATAAACAAATGACACTGGCTGTGTCCCAGTGAACTTTTATTTATGAGTACAGGTGGAAGGTTGGGGCTCCTGGGTGGCTCAGTCAGTTAAGCTTCTGATTTCGGCTCAGGTCATGATCTTGTGGTCCATGAGTTTGAGCCCTGCGTCGGGCTCTTTTCTGACAGCTCAGAGCCTGGAGCCTGCTTCGGAATCTGTGTCTCTGTGTCTTTCTGCCCCTCCCCCACTCATTCTCTGTCTTTCTCTGTCAAAAATAAATAAACACTAAAAAAATGACTTAAAGAACAGATGGCAGGTTGGATATGGCCTGCAGGTTATTGTGTGCTGGCTGCAGAGATACGATTCTAGGAAAGTAAAAACAACTGACATTTGTCAAGTGTTAGGCACCATTGAAAGTTTTATGTATATTTACTTACTTTGGTCTTCAGAGCTACTCCATAAAATAGATAGCCAGGTTTCAGAGAATTAAATAAATTGCTCAAAATTATGTGTTTAGCAAATGACAGAGCTACAATCCAAATCCAAAGCTCTAAGCATCATACCATGTTTTCTGCTTATTTTGGAGAATTCATGTTCCCCACCTCCAGAAATGATATAATATAACCAATGACATATTTAGAGCAGGTACTTAAAAATATTTCTGCGTCATGATTTCTCTTGAGATGGACTCTGATGTTTGCATTCCTCCCACATTCCTGCTAAAACCATTGCTTTGCTTGAGGAAGAGGGAACACTTGTAGGCAGGTGTAGGGAACGTCAGGCCTGGCATCTGGCTTAAGTACCTGCAGTTTTGCACACAGTATGATTTAAAATGTGGCAGTGGTGGCAGTCTTCATCAGTTATCACATGAAGTGGTTGTGAACAACAGATACTTTAAAGGATGGCCCATTTCGTCATGTAACCAGCTTCATACTAAAGACCTAACAGTGAAAACTGGGAGGGCATATGTCATGGACTGAGCTGAACACAAGTCCCAGCTCTGACATATGCTAGTTGTAGGAACTGGGGAAAATTTCTTCATCTGCAATAATGTGTACCTTGGGTATATGTATAAATATATGTAATATATTTAAAATATTTATAATATTTATTTATATAACATATAATTATATATAATAAAATATTGTATATTTTATATTATAAAATGTTATATAAAATGTTATATGTAATATGAAATATTTATATTTTATATCTTTTGGTTGCAGGGTGGGGTAGAGGCCAAGCTCTTATGTTTTACTTTGATTCCTTTTATTAGACTCAGAATCTGTGCTCCTGGATAGAGAATCTCACAAGTAATATCTCAAATTAATAAACCTAAAGTTTTATTTTCTCCCACCCATAAAATCATCCAAAGCTCCCTAGAGAAGGGGAAAGGGCAACATGTTAATACCAGTAGCAGGGAGTTTGCCAGCCATAGGGTCAAGGACAGGAAGCCCTTGAAAGAATTAAAAGCAGTTCTCCCTCTCTCCTGCATCTGCCCAGGTGGGTGGATTTGCACAACCTTACAGCAATGGCAGAATTAAGCAACTGATTTATTGTCTCTGGGATTTTAACTCCCTCAGTATCAGCTCAGCTGCTCTGACCCTTGTATGCAAGTGCATGGATGCACATGTGCATGTATGTTCATATGGGTGCGTGTGTGTCCACACATGTGAGTGCACGCACATGTTTATATTGTATAATAGAAAGAAAAGGAAAAAAAGTTTAGGGTTTACTCAAGTGTGACATGAGCTAGATACAAAAATGTTTTATTTTGTTTCATTTTTATATGTTCATACATTTACACACTATGGAGGAAAAAAGAAAATATTTATATAATGTTCATTCAATGTCTATTATTAATAATTGAACAGTTTGCCAATCTGATGGGTGAAGTATTGTTAGTTTCATTACCATTTCCCAGATTTTTTTTTTTCATTTACTGGCCATTTGAATTGCTTATTCTGGGAATCACTGGGTCTCATACTGTATAATCTTTTTTCTATCCATTTATGTCGTTTTTGAATGTCATAGTATTTGTTTTCTATAATAAAGACACTATCCTTTGCCAATTACATATGTTAACTACATTCTTCCTCAGGCTATTTTTGTTTTTAATTTTATTTTTTGGCTTTTATTTTCTCCTTCAGAACATTTTTATTTTTTTGAAGTCAAATTTGGCCATCTTTTAATTTTCTTGATTCCAGATTTTATGTGTTGGTTAGAGAGCTTTCCTCCACCTCAAATGCATGCACACATTCTATGAAAGCTTCTTTTATTCCTCTCTCCCCACACATCTTACAAATGTGTGTATGTGTGTGTATGTGTGTAACTGTCTAACCAAATATTTTGTTTGGCCAATTAAGTAATCCAGAATTTGTGTGTGTTTTTTTAAATGAGGTAGAAATCTTACTTTTTCAAAGTTGTATTAGTTTTAAATTGCTGTTTTAACAAATTATCAAACATGTTGTGGCTTAAATCAACATAGCTATTTATATTACAGTTCTGTAAACTGGAGGTCCAACAGCGGTCTCATTGGGTCAAAATCAAGCTGCTGGCAGGGCAGTATCCTGGAGCAGACTGCAGGCTCCAGGAGAGGATATATTCCATTGCCTATCTCAGTCTGTAGAGACAACAGGCATTCCTTCCATCTCACAACCTCTTCCTTTATCCTCAAGGCCAACAGCATTTCATCTTCCTGACCCTTCTTAAAGGGTCACTGACTAAGGCCAGGAAAGCTCAGGTTTTAAAGGCTCATGTGATTCATATGAGCCCACCAGGATAGTCCAGGATAATCTCCTTACTTAAAGGTCTATAACCTTAATCACATGTGTGAAGTTCCTTCTGCATGTAAGTTAATAGAGTCCAGGGAGTAGGATGGGGAGGGATGGGGGCATAGGAGGGAGCCTATTATTCTGCTTACCACAAATGGGTGTGGATTTTCCAAAATACAATGTGTGAAATCCATCTTTCCCCCACTGAATCAAATATCATAGGTGTATTATATGTGGATCTGCTCCTGAACTATCTATTCTCCCTCATTTGTCTATTTGACTCTATATCAGTACCACATAGATTTAATTACTGTAACCTTATACCCTGTTTCATATCTGGTAGAGCAAGTATCTCAATATTAATATGATGAAAATTGTATTATTATTTTATATTATCTTTTCTGTATTAATTTACAGATACCTTACCAAGGTTCATTAAAAATTATCACAGGATTTTGATAAGGATTATTAGAGTTTAGTGATTAATTTAAGAGTATTTATATTTTTATAGTACTGGGATTTCCTTTTTAGGGACATGGTGTATTCTACATGTATTCCTCTGTTTTATGTTGCTGTATAAAGCTATATGTAGATATGTGTGGATATGGATTTTTATAACCAACAGTGATTGCATTTCTTAATTTGTTTATCCCTAGGTATTTTGTCATGTTTTCACTCTTTTGAATGTAATCTCTTTTTTCTTTTCCTGATCATTTCCAGGAAACAGAACAGTTGGGTTTTATATGTTGAGCTGTTGTCAAGCTGCCTTGTTCAATCCCAGTAGTAGTTCCACCACTTGGTCAGTTGATTCTACTGGAGTTTTTAAGTAGACAAATATTTGGAGTTTGAATTTCAGAAACAAAAATTAAGGTTGTTAATCATTTCCTTTCCATTAAACAGTTTTGCCTTAAGGCTTTTTCAGAATAAGGGCAAAAGGCAGAGTTAAATAATTTCTGTAAAAGAATGTGCATTCAGGAGATTGGGTAATGGGTATTGAGGAGGGCACCTGTTGGGATGAGCACTGGGTGTTGTATGGAAACCAATTTGACAATAAATTTCATATTAAAAAAAAGAATGTGCATTCACTGCATTCCCAATTTATTCAGGAAAACAAAAGAATTGGAATAAGGAAAACAATATCTGTAAGTTCCAGCAGGGCAGACATTTCTGCTCCTCAGGGACCCCAGGGTGAGTGGTCCACTCTGGGAAGTTATCCCTTGGGTTTTTCAGTGCTCTTGTTAGAAGCCTAGAATATCTATAGTAGCTTAGGACTCAACTCTCCAAGGGTCTGAGCTCTCCTCTTTTATTTTTTCTATACATCATAGTTCTTTCCTCACTCATCCTGGGTATTGTTAGACGACACATGTATGATCTTGCTGTACTGTATACTGTCATGTAATATCAAGAATCCATGTATCCTGAGCCCCTTCCTTGCTGTTTTCACAACTGGTGGCCTCCTTGCATCTCAGCACCCTGTAAACTACCATTCTATTCAGTGGCTCTCTAGCCTGAGGTCAGAACTGTTTGTTGCCTTTGCCTTCAGCAAATCTGCAAGGAGGAAAAGTCTGCCAATGCTTGAGATGAAGGAGTAAGACAGATTTCTTAGAAGGTAGCTGGACACAAGGGGAGAGCTCTGTGCTCTCAGGTTGAGACCCTCTACTGATTGTGGGAAATGCATAATTTCTTTTCCTTCTTGCTCTTCTTTCTAGACAAATGCTTCCTGGTGGTGTTTGTGTGGCCCTGTTAATTATTGTCCATTCTGCTCTTACACACATAGCTATGTATGCACATGTATATAACTTATCAGCAATAACTGTCTTAAATTTTCTCATCGTCTTTCTTGTTCTCTGCTTTTTTTTCATATCAGCCTCTTTTTGTTTTTTGCATGCAACATCTTTATTGTTCTGACTACTGATTGCCAATGAGAAGTGCTTTCAGGTTGACTTGTTCCTTATATTTAACATAGTTTCAGTGATTTTACTTGATTAAGCTTGATTCTTCTTCTCTTTGAGCAGTGAGGTCTTATGTTTCATATATTCTTTTGTGTATTATATATATGTTTACATATATACACATATATACATATGTATATTCATATATACATGTAACTATATGGTATATGCTATTATATTTACATAGGTACATAACATTTATAACTACAGATATATATATATATATATATATATATATATATTTATATATATATGTATATTATACTTACCTACCATACCTAATTTTACTAATTTGTTCATTTAAATATTGGCTCCCAAATTTTTTATTTCTCTCTTGTTTCCTAGACAGCTTCCTTTGAGGTAATGAAATTGTTAGTTTTTTCATTTTTGTTGCCCTCCATAATTTTATTTTTTAATGGTTCTAGGAATTTCAGTATGCATTTTCATTAGCCACAGTCTGCATTAAGTTAATTCTGTATCACTTCATATAAAATGTTCAAATATTACAACAGAATAATTCCATTTACCCCACATAATTCATATTCATATCATATATTTTTATAAATATGTTGCAGCTCTCAGCATCATGTCAATTGTATATTATTTAAACATTTAAGTATATTTTAAGAAAATTATAAGAAGAAAAATACATAATCTTTTATACTTAATAGTTTCTTTAATATTATCAATGTTTTCATTCCTTTCTTTGGATTCATTTATCCATCTGGTATTATTTCCCTTCAGCCTGAAGAATGTCATTACCATTTGTTACTCTAAAGGTCTGTTGGTGACAACTTTTCTTGGATTTTATTTATCTTCATACGTTTCCATTTCACTCTCATATTTAAGGATATTTTTGCTGTACATAGATTATGGATTGAAGCATTTTTTTTTCCTAGCACCTTAAGGCTACCTTCTCACTGTCTTTTGATGCATTGCTTAAGAGAGGAAGTCACCATCATTTCTTTCATTGATTCCCATAGATAATGAATCTTTTTCCTCTTGATACTTCTAAAATATATCTAGGTCTGATGGTTTTCCTTGTATTTATTCTGATGGGGGTTTGCAGAGATTCCTTCATATAGAAGTTAATATTTTTCTCAATCGTTGAGAAGTTTTTCATCATTATTTCTTCAAATATTTTTCTACCTCTTCTCATTATCTTCTTTTTCTGGAGTTCCAATTAATATAATGATATTATGCCCAGATCATTTATGCTCTGCTTAAATTTTTTTCAAACATTCTTTGTGTCTATTCTTCAGGTTGCATAATTTCTAATGATCTATGATTAAGATCATTGACTCTTTTCGTCTTTAGTCTATAATATGCTTAGGTGACCTAAGGGAATTTATAATTTATATATTATAATTATCAGTTCTAGAATTTCCATTTTGTTCTTTATTTTACAATTTCCATTTCTGCTGGCATTCTCTATCTGTACAATCATGACTATTCAACTTCTCCTTTAAGTCTTGGAATGCATTTATAAGCACTACTTAAATGCTTTTGTTTGTTTTTTTTTTAATTTACATTTTAGAGAGAGAGTATGTGTGTGTGAGCCTGGGAGAGGGACAGGGAAGAGAGAGAGAGAATCTTAAGCAGGCTCCATGTTTAGTGTGGAGCCCAACATGGGGCTCAATCCCACGACTCTGGGATCATAACCTGAACCCAAATCAAGAGTTGACTGCTCAACTGAGCCACCCAGGTGTCCCTTAAATTATTTAATGCTAATTCTTACATCTGGACCAGCTTTACATGTGTTCCTACTATTTTTCCCCTAAATTGTAGATCATAATTTCCTGCTTTTTTGCATGTCTAATAATTTTTAATTGTATGTTAAATATTGTGAATTTTACATTATAGGGAATCTGGATTATACACTCTTTGAAAGATATTAGGTTTTGTGTGACAAGAAGTTAAATTGCTGAAAGGTCCTTTGGTCAAGCTTATAGTCAAGCTAGATTTTATTTTATTTCTTTTTAGACTCGATTTGTTTCAGTATTTTCCTCAGTTGTTTCCTGAAACAAATCAAGTGACCCCACTTTTCGGTATGTTTTAACCATGTAAATACATACTTCTATAATATTAAAAAGACAAGAAAATGTTAAAGTTAATTCTGTATAAGGATTGAACTATTTAATGTGTCATTTTCTTTTATTTAACATGCTACATGCATTGTGTGAACTCTTCATGGCTTTCAGAGAAATAGCTTTCTTTAAAATACTAAGATATATTTGTTTTTAGGTTATTTAACAAAATCCCAAGGAGCTCAGTGCTTGACAAGCCATAGGAAATGGATTAATATTTTGAAATGAAATGTCAATATGCTTGTCTTAAAGTCTTCAAATAAAGTGCCATACATCACCATATTCAATTTACACTTTGTTTATGAAAATGGAAAATCTGTTTTTGAAATAAGATAGACACCTTGATACCTACATTTATAACAAATATTTACTCTCTACAACATTGTGCTTGAAGCAATCCCTCTATATGATGGTTTCCTGGAGCCTAGAAAGCCCTTCATCTGGAAATCTGGTGTGATTGAAAAGCACTAGAGCTCAAAGGGCAGAAACCTGCTTCCAGGCCTGGTTCTGCTGCAGCAGAAAGACAAACTGACCTATGACTTGGCTTCATGTGCATGTGTGTGCATGTGTGTGTTTCAGGTCAAATATGATTGCAAATATAGTAAAGTCTTTGCAGTTTCAAAATTGATTAAATGGAATTTATTAATGTCTCAGAATTATCCTTTCAACAAAACACTTCAGATAAGCCAATGTAGGGATTGGAGTGCCTGGGTGGCTCATTTGATTAAGCGTCAGACTTCAGCTCAGGTCATGATCTTGTGGTTCATGGGTTCAAGCCCCACATCCAACATCTCAGAGCCTGGAGCCTGTTTTGGATTCTGTGTCTCCCTCTCTCTCTGCCCCTCCTCAGCTCATGCTCTGTCCCTCTCTCTCAATAATAAACATTAAAAAGACAATATGGGGATTTAAGAAACCAAATCTCACTAGATTCACACATGCTTTATTCAGAGTGGTCTATGTCCTGGTTTGCCTGACAGTACAAGTTTATATCTGCTGTTGACACATTACTGAAAGCACCCCCTTCAGCTGCAGTGTTCTGATTGGGGCTATTATGAGAGATCTCCACACTTACTGTGAAGTGCTCTCAATGGTGCAGTGATAAGTCCCAGTACAAAGGACAGGAATGGTTTTGGTTCAAGAATGTACAATTTCTCAAATAATTTTTATGCATAAAAATATTTCACTTTTCTTAATATAGAATTTAGACAAGCTCAAAGACCTGATTTTTTGCATGCTTATTAATTGAACTCTAGCACATAAAGGGCAACAACAGCTCAGAACTTAGTATACATATGATCAAATTCACTACAAAGGGAAAACATATGACCTTGAAAATTAAGATGACTGAGTCACTGTTAACTTGACACTGTTATCCATTATTTGAAGTCCATTAAACTATTATGTACTGTGAAGAAATATAGTAAAGCATTCTCTAAAAAAGGAATGAAGGGCAGGAGTAATTGGAAGCTTTCTCGATAAAACACAGAACAAAGAATCCCTGTAAGCAAAAGTAGCCCCAGGCAAATAGTGATACATTTGGTATATTTGTTTATACCTACTTTCATATCTGGGAATAAAAACAATAAAAGGTAAAGCAACACAAACAGCAGAAAATGGTCCCTGCAAATGTGACCAATGTGCCCAAAGGAATGATGTCTAACATTCAGGAGCACTCTCTATCCTGTGAAAGGGAATCTTGACACCCAGAAATAACATGGACTGAAAATGAATCACTCTTTCAGAAAGAATCTTAGAGAATGTAGCTACTGAGTGGCATAGAATTTGTTCTATAAAACACGGCCACACCATCAGTAAAGAGATTACATTAATTCTGTCCACCTTCTAATTTCTAGAGAGGCTAACACCACATTTAGCAGTCCTTTTGCCATTGTACATAGTAGTCGGCATGACAACAAAGACAACTATTTATTATAAATATTTTCCTCATAGGATTAAAAACTGTTAGGTCAGTTTTGGAGTCTGGGAGGTGAAACCTCCAAGAAAATCTCTTCACCTGCACCAAGATAGCAGTTAAAACTAAAAGAAGATGACAAAAACAAAGACCATTGAATGTGAGATCCAAGTCTCCAATTCATTCATGATACAGCTTTGAGGAAATCATATAATACTTCTGAGCCTCATTTTTCAACATATTTAAAAGGAATAATATCCTTAAAACACAACACATTGACAAGAATATAGGAGATGTTCAATAAACATTTGCTGAAATATTGGTTTGGACATAGTCACTGCTGTTGACTCCACATGTTTCTGCTTTCTGGACACAGACGGAGGCTCTGCTTCCCTGCTCCTTCAATTGGCTTGGGTGATGCTACTGACTTCTGGCCAATGAAACATGGGCAGAAGCAGTGTGATCCCTTCCAGAACCAACCCATAAAAGTATATCTAGTGTAATCCTTTGGTCTTTACCTTCTGTGGCATCCTCAGAGGCCATGTGTTTGGATCATGTAGCTGGCTACAAGATGGAGGTAGACTACCCAACCTGCATTAGACTATGATAATGGCTAAACCATTGAAATATTGGGGTTCATTTGTTACTAATAATGCCTTGCCTATCCTGCCTAATATAACTAGCTTATAAGTTGTTCTCAGAATTAAAAGGAACAACGCATCTGAAAGCCATTTGGAAACTACCCAGCATTATTAAAAGACAAAATGGTTAAATCAGCATATTTATATTACTTTATATTCACTTAGAGGACATTCTTTCTGATTTGGAAAAGCTAACCTACCATAACATGTAAGAGATGGCCCATGGGAACTTTTCATTGAGAACACAATGAATCTAAAAGTTGATTTACATTTCATGCAAGAGCTGTCTCTGTGGGAGACCTTGCAAATTCTAACCTTACCTGACTTGAGGCCAATCCTGACAAAGGAGAGCAGGTCTTTGGTTTAAAGATGAAGAGGCTCATCCCTGGGTCCCCAGTGTAAACACGGCCTGTACTTGGCATGGGCCACCTGCCTTGAAATCTAGGGATCCTGAATGAACTATTAATGTAGATCATTTACATTATTTCAAATTTTGGGCACAAAATGAATGAGTTCATTAATATTTACCATATTAATACAGGATTGCATAATTAAAATTTGCATGACATATGACCTCGTAGTACTGTAACAACATAACAATGAGCAGGTGGGAGAAAGGTATCTGAAGTAAAGGGGGGAAAAAGGTGTAGTCCTAACACATTCACATTGTTAGAGTCCAAATATTGAGCACTGTCTTTACAGGAGTCTTGTGACAACCTCAGGTGTGTCAGGTTCAGCCTTGGGTGAGCTTTAGGCCCTCCAACTAGGGATACATTGCTAGTTAATTACTCTGGGATAAACCTGTCCAACTCCACCAGTGGAGGTGGAAGTGGAAGTGCAGGTGGAGTGGGGGTGGAGGTGGAGGTGCAGGTGGCAGTGGAGGTGGAGGTGGAGACAGGTGTCCCCAAGCAGTGATATTACAATTCTAATATTGGAGAAAACCTCAGTGAGGTGGTGAAGAGTGGTTTACCAACTCTCAGGTCTGCTGGAAGCCCTCCTTCTTCTACCCACCTACTAGCTCAACTTCAAAGGAGAATGGCCTTGTCAACAGATGGTTATGAGATTCTTCAGTTCCGTATATGTCTTTATTATAAAAAGAGGCTTGCTGAATTTGATATGATTCTGACTTTATATCAGAAATCCTACCTTTTCCAAATCTGAGAATGTATTTATGACACAAAGGAGGTGCTTGGCGTATAAACCTTTTGCTCCCTCTTCCCCTTTCCTTTAGCCCCTCCCCCACCCCTCATTCACCATCCCACGATGGGGTCGGAACTTACCCATAGGCCAGATGCTTACTAAAAAAATGAAGGTAGAAACTGATTCTAACGATGGAGTTGTCTCACCTGAAGGGATTACCAATGACAATCACATCTTGAGCCTGATTTCTAATTGTGAATGTTCACCTGTGCACAGGATCTCCTAAGCACTACAGAGAGGTGACTTGTGTATTCTGTCTCACTAATGTCCGCCAGCCCCTAAAGAATAACAAGAGCACAGCAGGTAAACTTGCAATGGATGCATTTGCAGAAGGAAGAAAAAGAAAGGGAACGAGGGAGAGAGAGAAGGAGGGAAGAAGGGAGGAGGGAAGAAAGGAAGGAAACAACTATTCCAAAAGAAGGAAAATATATTTTCAATTTATATCATGTTTTCATTTGCTTTTATGATATTTAGATATCATGATATCTATATTTAGAGCTCTATCTACTTTAAAACGTGGATGGAACTGGAGAGTGTAATGCTAAGTGAAATAAGCCATACAGAGAAAGACAGATACCATATGGTTTCACTCTTATGTGGACCCTGAGAAACTCAACAGGAACCCATGGGGGAGGGGAAGGAAAAAAAAAAAAAGACGTTAGAGTGGGAGAGAGCCAAAGCATAAGAGACTGTTAAAAACTGAGAACAAACTGAGGGTTGATGGGGGGTGGGAGGGAGGGGAGGGTGGGTGATGGGTATTGAGGAGGGCACCTTTTGGGATGAGCACTGGGTGTTGTATGGAAACCAATTTGTCAATAAATTTCATATATATATAAAAAAAAAACTTCATGTGAAAGATGAAATTTTTATTAATTTAATTCATACTTTGAAGCAGAAAAATAAAGGCCCAGAAGGCAGTCAGTGCCTCACAGAGCCTGTTATTAGAGCCCAAGCCCTGTGCTAAAGGAGGGTCACCACCCTGGACCACAAGCACAGAGAAGCAGGCAGCTCTGTCAAGTCTCTTTAGGGTTAACAAGAGTTCTCAGTGCCCACTAACCTCACACACATCACACTACACACAACAATGATAAGAATTTGACAGAGGTCACTCTGTGGGATTTCAGGCTTTGATTTTGGATCAAAAATACAGATTTTTTTCCTAAGCAGGATGATTTACTAGCCAGGATCCTTCTCTTGGTGGGGCTCTAGCAGAGACCGAGGCTCATATCCATTTCAGAGGACACACTGGCCATCTTGCTGGCCAGTCCTCCATGGACAAAAGACGGGCACAGGCTGTCCACTTGACATCAGTGACTCCAAGAAACTCTCTGAGTCCCCAGAGAGGCTTTTAGTCAATAGGAAACTGGATCTCCATTCCTGTTTGGGAAGCCAGTTGCCAATAAGGTCAATGGAGAGACCCTGGGGGTGGTTAACAACATTCCTGCTCACAACCCAGATCCCTCTCTTCTCCCCAACTGACCACTCCCACTTCACCACAGCTATTTCCTGCCAGGTCCTGTCCTGATTCAGTTCAATGATTGGGCATGGAGCCAACATGCAGTTTTGAATTTGTGGTCCATCCCCTGTCCTGGGTCTGCATTCTGTTCTATAGTCAGTACCTGCCATTATCCCCATATTGCTGCTCAGCATAGGACCACCGCTGATGGGAGCATTCCCTTTGTGTTTCCTGTAAAGTCCAGAAAATACAGCCATTCTCTGGCTCCCTGTCCACAGTGTGGCCAGCTTTTGGAACAGAAGTCAGATCTCTATTGGGATGAGGTCGGCAGTCCTTGGATGCCCCCTGTGACTTCCCCATCACTCATGCTCAGGAGCTATTTGCTAGCTGCTGGAGGAAGAGGAATGTGAGACTCCAGAGAGGGCATGGGGGTCTGCCTGCAGTCTTTGCACCCCCACCCCTGCTACCTCTGTCCCCACTCACCTTGTGGAGGAAAAGCCAGTGCAGCTGGTGAAGCTCGGTGGCGGGGCCTTCCTCTGGGCTGCCTTGGAAGAGCCTTCCTGCCTCTTCCTCAATGTGGTGGGCTTTACTGAGCTGGTGAAATGCCCAGGATGGGAACTTGCTGACTCATGACCTGCAAAGCCCAGAGATTCTGAGGTCAGCTGTCCAGTTGCTGGGAACATTATCCAAATGTTGGTAAATAGAATCAAAGGAACTGATGAGGTTTTGGAGCGATGGTGGGGTGGTCTGGAGCTGATAGCAAATAAAGAATTCTTGAAAATTTCTTTGGTGCAAAAAGGTGATTTTATTAAAGCACAGGGACAGGACCCATGGGCAGAAAGGGCTGCACTGGGGTTGTGAAGAGTGGCTGGTTTTATACTATGGAATTGGGGGAGGTAAAGACAAAAGGGAGGCCTCCAGAAGGACTTTGATATGCTAAAGAGGACTCTTAGGATACCTGAGGCCTTGCTATTGTCAAGCTAAGGTTGTTTAGGACAGTAGGGGGTTCCTGGAGAAATGTTATACTCTGTATTTGCCTCAAGTATTTGTCAATGGGTTGCAGGTTATAAGGAAATTTAATTTTACCTGCCATTTCCTACTTTCTCCTACAAAGAAAGTAGGAGGCATGCCTCACTATAGAGGCATGATGTTGGGGCTCCAGGAAACTGAGTCTATAGGTTTCTGGAAATTAGACTATTAATAAGATTGCCTTTTTCTTATAATTTGCTAAGATATATGTAAACTGATGGAGACTCTATCAGTTTAACCATTTGTTTTCTGTCCTTTATTTTGTCCTTGTGCAGCCAGGAGTGCCTGAGGAATATCACACATGTCCCATCCTGTGGGAGTGGGGGATGCCCTAGCTTGCACTTTGTCTTCAGCCTGCCCCAGGCTCCCTCATTATAGCTGTGCCTTTCCTGAGGTCCCTTGGCCTCCAGTGTTTGAACTAGGGCTGGCTGAACCTTCACTGAGAATCCTTAAGCAGAACTGTAAAGCCACATGGGTCTAGGTACCTGTGGAGTCCTGTCATCTTCTCTTGTTTATAGTTACCCATGGCTCCCTGTTGATGAGGGAGCATAATGAAGGCTGAAGGCAAAATACAAGCTAGCACACACCCTGCCCCCAGGTGGGATATGTATGGGATGTGATCAGACTCTGGACAACGTGGACCTGCCACCTGACAGTGTTCTTTCACCACAGGAGGCACCAGGCCTTTGATTGTTCTCTGAGCAGTTTCACTCTTCTTCCTGCCTCAGGGTCTTTGCACACATCATCCCCTGCCTCCACCTTCACCCACCTCCCTAAGTGGCCTTCTACTCAACTTTGTGTCTGGATCCAACTCTATACAAAGGTTTCTTCACTTCTACCCTTGCCTCTCTCAAGCCAGATCAGGATGGTATCTATTTTCTATCCTTGGCACAATTTTTGTCATGGTACTTGTCACTTTATTGTGTGCATTTCTTGGCCTTCTGGTTAGTGCCTACTTCCCCTATTAGACTGTAATCTGCATGAAGGCTGGATCTTATTTGTCCTTATCTTTCATGCCCATAACAGACATGGCTCACAGAGGACGTTTAATAAACCTATTATTAACTGAAAAAAAAAAATAAACATACCATTCTGATTCTAAGGATTAACTGTAAAGTGAGTGCTGCAGACCCACATACTATCAGAGTGAAGTCCTCACCATGGGCTCTGACTGTCACTTGTGGCAGCCTCCCTTGGAGTTGTCACAGGTGCAGACCAACTTCAAAGCCAGATATGCGTTTTGTGCCTGGATTATATATAACCTTAAACTCTCAAAAGAACCATTCAGATTAGGGACTCCACACATCCTGCCAGAGTTCCCTCCAGTGGGAGGAAACAGTGGGGTATTTCCCAAGGGTACTGGGGCCCTGGCCTTGGGGACATTCCAGACCAGTTCCTATTACTGCAGTCACTCTGACCAAGTGTGGACCCCATCTAGTGGCTGAGATTACTTTAAGGTATTTGGAGACAATCTGTGATGAGTGACATTGGGAGAATTGGGTCAAAACTTGCAGACTTGGCCTGGGTAAAAAAGGAGAACACTTTGTCTGGATTTTACTTTTATTTTATTTTATATTTTTTAAAATTTTTATTTATTAATTGATCTCTACCCCCAACATGGAGCTCAAACTCAAGACCCCAAGATCAAGAGTTGCACACTCCACTGACTGAGCCAGCCAGGTGACCCTACTTTGAATTTTAGAGTGGGTGCCTAGTTTAGGAGCTTGAAGAAAAGCAAATAGTGCTTTAATTAAATTTTGCTTAAATGGAAACCTCAGAAATCTATTACCCTGATGCAAACAGATAATTTTTTTTCTTCACTTGCAAAACCTAAAGCTTGAGGCTTCAGAGATTTGAAAGGAGTTTTATTTGGTTCACTTCTCCTCCAGGTGAGCATTATGGTACTCATGTGATTCACAGCAAAATGAAGGATGAGAAGGTTTAAATTTTCGACAATAACATAGGAGGAATGAGTGGAAGCCCATGGCCCTGCACTCTGCTCACTACCTTTACTATCTGTTGGACCATTTTCAGCCAATAGCCCATGCTGCACACTAGAGAAGAGGAGACAGGATATGTTTTCAATCTAATATTCAAGATCCTTATCTCTGTAACAGGCACCTTTTCAATCCTGCATTGAAAATCAAAACTTTCCACTAGAGAAGTGGTGTGTCAGATTAGGATACACAAGCATCACCACGAGAGCATGGCATAAATGCAGTTTTCTAGGGCCCAGGCCCAGAAACCAGCTATGGCAGAGCTCACATGCAGATGAGTTATTTATGACGAATACAAACTGCAAGCACACTGTTCCATTGTCGTCTCTGGGCACATAAATCAGTGCAGAGTGCCGCTCCAGAAAACACTTGACACACTGTTTCTGGGTCTGAAGACAAATGTGCTTAGGCTCCAGTGCCCGAGACAGAAACTAAAAGACTGTGGCTGTTAGAATTCTGGTTTCTGATAATTCTCAGAGTTTTACATGTGGAAAATCCCCACTGCCCACACATAGATCTCCAAGGTCCACATTTGCAATTTTGTGTACTAAATGATTGCCTTCTTTGTAAAGCTGACTTTAGGGAGAGGTGGAAGTCTCAACTTTTCTCTTTGAGCCCTGGGGCAGATGGCAGTTATTTTGACGAGGGCTCAACTTTTAGTATTTAATATGCAGCAGCAGCATTTTTATATTTCTATTAATACATAAAGGAGTTGTGAACAATGGATACTTTAAAGGATGGCCCATTTCGATGTGCAGCCAAGGAGCTTCATGCTGTAGGCCTACCAGTGAAAACTGGGAGAAGGTATGTCATGTGCTGAGCTGAATGCAAGTCCCAGCTCTGACACTTGCTAGTTGTAGGAACTGAGGAAAAGTTCTTCATCTGGAATTATGTGTACCTTGTGTATATGTGTATAGGTCTTATTGTAAAGTGTTTAAAATCATCTGAGGTCAGTTCCCTAGAAGCAGGGCCTGAGCACATGGTTTACTGATGGAGGACTCTCAGGAGAAATCTACAGGGGAGTGAGGGAAGCAGGGGAGGTTTGGGGAAGAAGCTGGGCAAAGATGTGGTTTAGGAGAAGTCCCATAGCAGCCTGGTTGCACAGACCCTCTGGACTGACAGTGGTTCCAAGGTACTTATTCACCTGGAAGCAAGGGTCTGAACTGCTAAACCCACATCACTAGTCAGGGGCTATGGGCCTCTTCTGGGTAGAGGCTTGGGCAACCTGCCAGCATCTCTAGGTGCAGAGGTTGCATGAGCCAAGGGCAGTCCCACCGAGAAGCTCCCATCCCTCACAGCAGCTGGGCCTAGATGTCTAAGCCCACCAACAGCATTTGCTAACAGTCAGTGGTACAGAGTAAGTGTTCAATGACTGCTCACTTGAGAATGAGAACAACAGCAACACAGGAATTATTCACCATAGGCTGCTGAGTTAATCTCAGATCCTAAGTTAACTGTATTAGCAAGAACAGGTGCAAATTTTTCCAAATGTATTTCTATGTGACCTACCTGATGATGAATATAAATAGTTTGGTTACATGCAGGTAAATAAAAATTGCTCTTTGTATTTGTATCACGTTTTAAAGTTTATTAAATACTTTCTTACCTCATTTACTATCAAAGAAAAGCACAAAGCAAAAAGCACAAAGCACAATATATCTTTGTGTTTTTTTTTCCCCTGAGAAACATGAACCTAAAGAATGATGACACAATGGAACTCAGACCTGAAATATGAATAGGTCATAATGGGAGGCTCCCTCTTCTCTTGCTTCTTCCTGAGGCAGAACCCTCCCGACTCTCACTTTCTCATTTCCCCACTGTTCTGGGTGGGTTCAGCCATGCTCTTGCCTGAGCTTCTGTGGAGGTTTGTGATGGCTGTACTTGACTTCTGGCACACTGTCTTGCCTGGATTTTTGAATAAGCCATTGATGCATTTCCTAAGGGCCTTTCCTGGCCCTGCTTCTCCAGCTCAGCACATGGGCACAATCAGAGACATGGTGGAAAAATCCATGGCTCTCCTCTAGGTCAAAGCTCTCCTCCCAGGCCTGACTGTAATATTTGCTATGAGATTCCCAGTCCCCAGGGCCCAGGGTGTCCCCCAAAACTTACATTGGCATTGGTGGAGGTCTACACTGAACCCTAAGGGGTCCAGGCCAATCCAAGGGCCAGATGCAACATCAACAGGTCTTTCTTTCTGAGCTAACCTCCAAATTCAGCTAAATTTCTTTTTTCTTAAATACTCTTACCCCTCTTCAAGTTTGTAGGGTCTCCCCAAGATCTTTCTTCCAGAGAGTTTCCAATTATATCCTCAGTCATAATAAGGTCTCATCCATTCTTGTCTTTTGGGGTCCCTGGAACCTCTCTATTCCCAGAGTGGTTCCCAGACCAGCAGCATGGGCAACATCTGGGAGCTTGTCAGGAAAGCAGATTCAGCTCCCCCTAGACCTGCATCTGAATGTGCATTTGAACCAGAACCTGCACTTTAAAAAGACCCCTTGGTGAGTCATGCACATACAAAGTATCATTTTATTAATTAACATGTATTTATTAGCTAATATACATGAGCACATACCTCTTTCTTCAAGTAGCATCTATAGACCAAGCTGGTGAAGAGAATATGTAGACTGCATGAAGGTAGATGGGCTCCTCATGCCCTCCCTGCTTCCCCAAAGACCCCTGTAGAATCTCAGTAGGATGCTTTGGGTTCCAGGAGGAAATGGTTTTATTTCCCAAAAGTTCCCATAGCACATGACAGCTGTCATCTAGGCAACATCAATCAGTAGCAGCACTGGCAGGCTGGACACAGAGGTAGAGATCCCAGGGATCCTCTTCTTCAGAATTGGTCATTAACACTATAAGAGAATAATGGTGGATTCCTAAGGTCAGACTTGCCCATAATGGGGCTGGACTTCAGCTAAAAGACATAATGGAGCAAGACTGGCCTACCCCGTTGATTCTTGTGTGTGTAGAAGCCTTGTGCTCTAAAGCTGATGAGAGCTGGTCTTGAGCCTGGCCTGTGCTCAGTGACTAATGTCATTACACTCCAGACACGTTTGGTATTCTGTCACCAGTATTATAGGTCACCTTTCTTTTAATCCTCATAACCAGTAGATGAGGTAATTCCCATTGTCCTCTCCGCTTACCAAGGAGGATACTGCGGCTTGGAGAGGGTATGTTACCTGACCTGTGTTGTACAATGGTACGTGCCAGGATCAGGCTTCAAACTTAGGGCCAACTCCAGAGTGCAGACTCTTAACCATCTTCCACATGAGTTGTTTTAGATTTAGATACAGCAAAAGACTTCTATTTTTAAATAAGCATTTTAGGGAGCAGTGGAGATCCTCCATTCTCGTGGTATAATACACGATGGGTTGGAGAAATTCCAAAGGTTTGCACTGGCTTGAAACAGAAATGAAGGAGCCTCAGAATGGAGCCTTCATCATGATGCTTTGGAGCTTGGCTAAGCAGTCAAAAAAGATTGGGTGTCCTCTAAGCTGGGTTGTGGGTAGATCTTGACACCAATGAAACACCTGAGGAACTTGTGAATTAGGGTAAAAAGCAGGCAATTGGAGAACTGCTCACCACAGGCAGTACCACAAGGGGAGAGCTCAGTTTCATGCTCTGAAGTCACTCAGAAGACCCCATTCTAGCCACAGACAGGTCCACACTTTCCTCGCCCCCAGCATATCATGAGTAATTCATCACTAAGTTGTGGCAAACAGTAGAAAAAGAAGGGACTTTTGTGAATATCTTGTCTAATCTTTGTGTTTTAAAGACAGCACAGAAGTTAAGACTTGCCTGAGATTCCATGTTGACTAGTGCAGAGCTAGACTTGAGCTTAGATCTCCTGACTCCTAAAACCTATGTGCCTCCCAGAACGCCAGATAGACCCTTAAAGAAGGATGTGAAAGAGACAATTCCAGGGCTCTGTCCTAGTCCTTGTGGCTCTAGTGTTAAGAAGTACCCTAGGAAATAATAGGAGGTGATTGCACATCACCCAAGAACATGAGCATGGTGTTCATGTGGGTATGGAGGGTATGGGAGAGTGGGCCCCAAATTCTTGACCCTTGGGCTTGTTTTAGGCAATGGTTCTCAGCCTTGACTCCATATTAAAGTCATTTGAGGAGATTTTAAATTCCCAAAGCCAGAGCATTCCCCAGGCCCATGAAACCAGAATCTCTGTGGTTGAGACCCAGGCATCAGGAGTTTCTTAAAGCTCTCCAGGTGATTCTTGTGGGCCTCCAGGGTTGAAATCACCAGGCCTTGGAGAATTTACCCTCCATTCCATCTCCCTGCAGTGATGCGAGTGTGGTATTAGGTGGACGTCCACTTTGGTGCCACTGCTGATTCTGAATGGACTTCTTATTCTACCCAGGCAATGACAAGGTTCAAGTCTGCCACCCTGCCTAAACTGGAAGGTAAGGCTCAGGTAAGAAGACCAGAAGGTGACAGAGTAACATTGTTGGCAAATACGAGCCTGAAGGTCATCGTACAAGAGATGCATACACGGGCTAAGGTAGATCCAGGTCAGCGCATTTAGGTTAGGGTCCTGAGACCTTGCATACCAGGTCAAGGAAAGAGCCTGGAGTCCATATATATCAAGGGCAATTCCCTAACAGGGGCAGGGACACTGAGCTGCATTCAGTGTAACTCAGGTCTGTTCTGCTTGTCTGGCTTCCTCCTATCCTGCCAGAGAGGCTTAAATTGGGGCAGTTCCAACCTTGGGGCAGTTCTGACCTTGGAGCAGTTCTAGAGCCAAGCTCACACCCAGAACCACTGTTGCTTCCTCCACAGGTATCCTGGTAGCTGGGGACTTGGCTGGGGACTTGGTGTCTCTTGGCTTCTCTATTGCTAAATACAGGTTTAGGTTTGCCTATCACATCTGACTTAAAAGTCACTTTTGGCCAATCATGTCTGAAGAAATAGATTTCAATGGGAAAATCTTGGGCTCCTTGTGCATGCACTTATTCCTCCAAATAGATAGTTAACGTTTCAATTTTAAGAATGAGAAAAATAGCAAAGGAGAGCTGCCAAAACTCATGAATAATCTGGTTCTAAGACTAATAGGAAAATACCATATTGCACCACAAAGATACTCAAATTAATTATTTTGGCATTAAACATTATTTTTCAGCTCCAGGGAATACAGCTGAGGACAGAATTCTTTTCTGTCATCCATTGCATATAAACGTGAAGAAGGTTCCTGCTTCCTGCACAGACTAGAAAGCTCCTATTTTTTCTGTTGGTGATGTTTAATGTTGGTAACTGAAATGAGTAGATTTGGTGCTGTCTGGGAGTCCAGATGCTTTCTGAACAAATATATACATGATGAGTAGAGGCTTGGGGAACAGAGTGCCAGCTTTAATTGTTCCTGAGTAATTTGGTTCATTGAGTGGGACGTGTGAGTGTGGATGGCTATTCCTCACCATATGGCTTCAGCAGCTTACATGGCATTTTCTACTCTAAGCTGTGTATGTGAATCAGGTGTTAATGTATGTGTGGATATTAGCATAAACTGGGTTCAGGTGAGAAACTGTGGCAGATGTGTTGATGCATGACCTGTATCCCATTGGCTCATGTCCAAGCCACTTATGCAATGATGGTCAATTGCAAGTGTACTGACAGCATTGCACCTCATACACCTGCATGGATCCACATCCCTACCTGAGGATTTCTGCAGCAATATGGCAGCTTGCCCAGACATTTGAGGGAAATCCTGGAAGTGCCAAATATGTAATACCCTCAGGAGAAAACTTCAACCAATGAGAGACAAGTCATGAGATAAATATCTTAGGTTCCCTGTCCCTCAGGGAAAAAAAAAAGTTATGAGGGTTTCTTGGAGTGTCCCCATCAGGATGGAGCCTCAGCGTCCCTCCCCATAACTCATTAATTCCCTTTGTTTGCTTTCAAACCTTCCTTCTCCCTCATTCTTCTCCCTTATCAAGCCTTTTGGGATCATCTCCCAAATAAACTACCTGCACCTAAGTTGTTCTCCCAAGGTCTGCTTTTGAGGGACACCTGAACTAAGATAAAGCTTGATATGGAACTAGGAAGAACAAGAAGGCTTATTAACACGTTGTGTTAGGGCCAGTTCAAAAGTTCAAGGCTAAAGTCCTGAGCAGAATCTTTAATTCAATTATCTATTGTTGAGAATGGAGAAAGCTGGTTAAAATCCACCCATCTCTAGCAAAGAGACAAGAGGAAGGAAGTCAGAGCTGTTCTTTCCTTGGGGTTAAATGATAAATAGAGGAGTCTCAGTTTTCATAAAAGACAGTCAAGCTGGGCCAACAGTCAAAAGGTGAGAAATTATGTGGTTTAGAAAAAGGTAGTTTAATATCCTTCTGTTTACTTTCTCACATAATATATTAGAAGAAAAGTCGGCTGATGCCCATTTGTTGGTAAAAAAAAAAAAAAGGTAGAAGTTTGTGGGTTTAACATGATGGTAGTTATTGGTGACTTAATCCCAAATATGTCAATGTGTGTTCTGGACTGCTGACTGTGAGGTATTCTATGTATTTAATACCATCAATTTTCTGAGAATCTCCCACCCAGGAGATTGCCAGATAATCTCTTATAGTTGCTGGATGTGGAGCAAGGGAGTTGTTACACCTCAGTCACTATTATGGGGAGTAAGTAATTCACCATCACATGGCCTTTTTGATGACTTTCCTTGTATCATGAAATGGACCAAGGAAAGAAAGGACTATGTCCCTAAAGCCAAATGAATAACAAGGATCAACCAAGTTCAGGTAAAGAACAAATAGAATGGCAAATATAAAGGGAAAGCAGAAGCTGAGATTTGAGAGAAATTGTGATCCTTAAAGTAACCATAATTTCTTAAGTTCAAAATAGTTGCCTGTCATGTTTTTCTTTGACAAAAAAAAAAAAAAAAGGTGTCCATGTGTATGTGCATGGAAGGGTGGTGCCGGTTTATGGTTGGGTAAGGGGAGGCAGTGAGGACTTCAGGGAGCTGCCTTCTGGCAAAATAAAAGACTGTTTCGTGAACTGCAACAAAAATCACGCCCCCTGGGTTTTCTAAGACAGTTCCTTTTATCTTCATTAAAAAAAATATTAAATTCATGGTTAAATGTGATTTAATTGATATAATTTCATAAGTATTTTACTAATACACATTAAAGGCATTACTACTGATAACATACCAATGTCTTCACTAATTAAAAATTATTAAAGCACGTGTTCTCTTTAAACTTTCCTTTTGATATAAAATATAGATGCAGAATGTGCACAAATCATAACTGTGTAGCTTGATTAATCTTGAGAAACAGGACACAGCTATGTAACCAGCACCCAAATCAAGAAACAGAACATCAGCAGTACCCCAGAAGCCCTTTAAGTGTCCTCTCCCCATCAGTTCCCTGCTTCCCAAAAGTGGGTCACTATCCTGATTTTGGCAGCATAAATTAGTTTTTATTTAAATGAAATCATACAGCATGTACTTTGCAATCTTACTCTGTGTACTTACTTTTATTTAACTTCTTTTGCTCAAGATTAATATTTATTTGTTTAGAAAATGCTTTTATTGCCCCTAAATCCTACTGATTCTTACCAAGGTTTGTCTGACTTCTCCCCTCCATAACCTGGAATCACAAGGATGAATGAAAAGATAGATATAGGGTCTTTTTATTTGGGTCAGTAGCAGTATCAGGTGGTCACCAGTGAGGGTATTGTTTTCCTGCTTGTAATGACAGAAGGAAGCAAAGCCTTGTGCAGATTTAGAGAAGGGGCTCCTTGCAGACTTCCTCTTGATTGTTCCAATGGCAGAATTCACAGGTTGTCCAGGAACATTTATCTAGTACTTCTTGTAAATCTTGCTGAGTGTGTGTCCTCAGAGCCATGTGACCATTAAGATACATAATTATGGTACTGTTGTGGATCTGTTTGTCACAAATCCTTAACTGCAATGCTAATTATAATAAAAATAAATTATTAAAATAGCCACCATGTATTAAGCACATGGGAGACGTTGTGTTAGCATATTCCATAACTTGCCTTGCCTTATGAGAGCTCTGTGAGCAAACAGTTCTTATATACACTGTATTAGAGTATAGACTGCTGAAACCAACAGCTCCACTTTCAGGAGTTCATTGGGTCCACTGGGTGTACACATCATACTTGAGTGCATGGCAGGGAGGCTTGTGATGTTGCCATCTTGTAATGCTGCCCTCTTCCCTGCATGCTGTTGCGGTAGATTATAAAAATGGACATGATTCTTTGTAACTCATGTCATCAGCAGGTGTAAACTATTCCCCTACCCCTTGAACCTGGTCCTGCCTTGGGACTTGATTTGGCCAATACACAGTGTGGAAGTTATGTTGCTGGGATTCTGAATTGCACCTTAGGAGACCTTGGGAATTTCTGCTGTCACTCTTCAAATCCTGCCACTTCTGTGTGAACAGATACAGGCTTGCTTACTGGATGATCAGAGATACACGGCCCGTTCATCTCTGTCCCCTCACCTGACAGCAAAATAACCACCAGTCAGGTTAGGGAGACCACCCTAGAGCTGCGGGCACTGGACTGAGCTGATAGCTCACTCCAGAGGCATGAGCAAGCCCAGCCAAGATCCGAAGCTGGCCCAGATCAGAAGAACTGCCCAGGGGACCCAGAGATACATGAGCAAAAATGAATAGCTGTTGTTTTATCTCACTGTGTTTGGGGTGATTTGTTATTCAGTAAAAGCTAATTGATACATAGAGATCTTGAAGGGGAGTTTATGGGTAGGGCTGGAAGCAGCACATATCATCTCCCAGAACCCAGTCTCATGTCCCCAATAGAAGTGCAGGGGGGTGGGTGGGAAATGAAGCTTCATCATGAGACTCCAAGGAAAAGATTTGTGAATCATAGCCTCCTCACAGCCAAACCTGTTTTATAGATGAGTACACTGAGGAGCAGATAAGTCAAACAACTTGGACAGGACCACACAGCAAGAAGTGGCAGACATAGGATTTGAACCATTTTTACAAGACCCTGAAACCTGAGCCCTTTGTGTAGTGCATGTGCTTCCCACCCTATCCTTCTCCCCTCGTCCCAGCACCCCATCACTGGGTGCAGAAAGATGCAAATTCACTGTGCAGCTAACTTGCTGCAAATCAAATTAGAAGATGGTATATAGACATTTAATGAAGCCATAGGACTCAACTGACTCTTTCTCTACAATGTAGTCAGGTGAATTAATGGTGATCATATTTATGTTATCTTATAGCTCACAAAGGTCTTTTACAAGGCTTGTCTTCTTTGATCTTAACAATAGTCCTGTAAGGTTTTTATTGTTTTCTCAACAAACTGATGAGAAAATGGAAGCTCAGATAAGCCCCCAGATAGTAAGAGATGGTGATAGCCTTCAGACTCATGTTTTTTGAGTAAAAGTTCCAGTCCTCTTTTTATGAAACAGAAATGGAAGGTAAACTATTGATCAGATGACAGTTTTGAGAAGATGTGGGAAACTGTCCAAAGTATTTTATGTAGAAGACACATAGTGGGTTATATATCTCTTTGCAAAGATCTCTAGATCTACTGTCTTTGAACAGAGTGTATACTGTATAGTGAAATTGTTTTTGTTGCTGTTTTGTGGGCTATAAATGTTATACAAATTTAGAAAGGAAATGCCAGAGAAATTAGCTTCAGAGAAGACCTCTTGATTGAGAGGGGTTTCATATGTGTGGTAAAAGATAAGTTATATCAGATGGTCAGAGATATCAAGCCAGACACAGCTGGCAGGAATTTCTGGGGGAAACACAGAGAGCAGGCATAGGTCTAGCAAGCTGGAGAGGCAGGGAGGGCCTTTACTTATGGGTGTGACAAATCCATGTGAGTAGTAGGGATATACTTTGGTCCTGGGATGGATTGTGGGATGTTCTTATCCCATCACACAGATTAATGACGCACCTGTGAATGATGTAAAGGTCTCTATATTTCTCTCTCTATCTTCTCTGTCTCTCTTTCCTCCCATCTTAAACTCAGCTAATCTGAAGGAAAAGGGAGGACAGGAGAATGAAAACTCTCATTGTTATTACATTTTACTATCAACAGTGAAAACCAATGTAATAAAAAGCAACTCAGTTCAACTAGTAGACAGAGCTAATATGCATAATAAGCAAATAAGACTTGTGTGATGAATTAATAATCAATGTGCTTAATAAAACTCCAGCTGCCTCTTGCATAAAACTTGAAATGTCCCATAAAATGAATGAATGGTTCTTACCACTGAAGCTTGGTTATTGAATTATATTCATAATATATTTCCATATGTCAACGGACATGTCTCAGAAAGGAAAACAAAGAAACCCATCACAAATAGAAAGAGGTGCCTAAACTAAGGAAGAGCCATCAATCAAAGAAATTTTGCAATAATCTGGAGAATTCTTATATACATTTCCTATGTATGCCCTATGCTTGTCTGCACAAGAACCTCAGAAAGAGTGGTTGGTTTGATAAAAGTTTGAAAGAAATAAACTATCATGTTTTCCATAACCTATAACTTATTAATCTCATGCCAACCCTGAAAATTTAACCTTCCAAAACCCAATTTACAAGGGGAATTTTTCTTAAGTTTATTTATTTGTTCTGTGAGACAGAGAGAGGGAGAGAGGAAATCCCAAACAGGTTCAGCACTGTCAGCACAAGGCCCAATGCAGGGCTCAAACTCACTAACTGTGAGATCATGACCTGAGCTGAAATCAAGTGTCAGATGCTTAACCAATTGAGCTACTTAGGCACTCCTAGAATGTGAAATTTAACTTTATGACACCCTTGTCTGGAAATTTAGCTGAGGCTTACTGATTCGAATTGACAGAGATGTTGAGGATCTTGTCCAGTTGTCTGCTCTTGTGCGCAGGATTTTGCCATGCTGTCAGTTTGCAGTAAACTGAGATTAAATGAACCAGTAGGAAATTTACAAGGAGAAGACAGGGAGAGTGGAGGGGAAGAAATAATCAAAAAATAAAATAAACATTTTCAGAACTGAGAAACTCATGAGCCCTTATATCAAAATGGTCCACTGAGTGTGTACTTGGGATATAAAATAGGCCACAGTATAGAGGATCTTAGAAAACTAAGAATGGAAAGATGCCCTAAAATCTCCAGGTGCCGGTGGTAAGAAAGAGAGAAAGAAAATATGACTGACATCAGGATACTTCTCTTTGACAAGAAAACTATGGATAAATATGATCAAATGATCATGAGATGGAAAAAAAAATACTATGAACCTAAAATTGTACAGCCAGAAAAAGTATTATTCTAATGGAAGTGCTAAATAAAGATGATTTTAAGAGAAAAAAAAATCAGAAAATTCACCACCTCTTTAAAGAACTCTCATTTAAAAACTATTTTTTTAAAAGAATCTTTCTTTAAAATTACTATAGGATTGGCTCCAGAAAGAGGACATTAAACTCAACAAAATTGGGACAGAAGACGCAATAACAAGAAACATAGAAACCTCTTTCTTTGGTACAGTTGAAGTTAATTTTGTTTATATTACATATTATATATATATATACACATATATATACATATGTAATATGTATATATTTATTTATATCTATACATATATTTCTTACAGAAATAAAGAAAAGCAAAAAATAATTCTACGATTACATGCAACCAGCAAAACAGAGAAGGAAATTTTCTCAATCTGATAGAGGACACCTATGGAAAACCTACAGTTAACATCATGTTTAATGATGAAAAACTGACTGCTGGGGCGCCTGGGTGGCGCAGTCGGTTAAGCGTCCGACTTCAGCCAGGTCACGATCTCGCGGTCCGTGAGTTCGAGCCCCGCGTCGGGCTCTGGGCTGATGGCTCAGAGCCTGGAGCCTGTTTCCGATTGTGTGTCTCCCTCTCTCTCTGCCCCTCCCCCGTTCATACTCTGTCTCTCTCTGTCCCAAAAATAAATAAACGTTGAAAAAAAAAATTAAAAAAAAAAAAAAAAGAAAAACTGACTGCTTTCCTCGCCTGAGCTGTTTTTATTCGCAATACTTCTGACACTAAATGTGTTTCCCCTCCCCACACACTAACCAATTCTCCAACTCTCTGGACACCAGCTGAGTGTCCTATAGGCCAATTCAGTTCAAACACTGACTACTGACAGCACAGACCCCACAGGTTAAGGACCCAGCCCCGCAAGACTGCTCCCATTTCAGATAACCATCACAAGTTAAGTTCTGTAATTTCTAGAACAGCTCACAGAACTTGGAAGACACTTCAATTACTATTACTGTTTATTGTTAATAATCCAGATGGAGTAGCTGGTTGAAGAGGTACATAGGGTGAAGCCAGAAGAGTCCCAATCATGGAAGCTGCTTTCTGTGGTGCTGGGGGCCCCACTGTCCTGACACATGGATGAGTTTACCACCCACAAGATCTCTGAAACCCTGTTCCTTAAGGGTTTTACGAGCTTTCATTGCATAGGCATGATTAATTAAATCATGGTGAATTGACTCAATCTCTAGGCTCTCTTTCTTCCCCAGAGGTTGGGTGGGGTTGGAAGCTCCAACACTGGAATCATGCCTTGGTCTTTCTGGTAGCCCGGTCCTGTAACTATCTGAGGGCCCACTAAAATAAACTCATTAGAATAAGAGATGCTCCTCTTACTCCTATCACTCATTTAAAAGCTCTATGTCTGGAACCAGGGACAAACTGTATATATATATATATATATATATATATATATATATATACACAAACTGTATATATATATATATATATTTTTTTTTTCCCCTTACTGTGTCACTGCCTCTAAGATAAGGAATAAGGCAAAGATGTCTGCCCTCACCACCTTTCCAGCATTTTACTGTGGGTTCTAGGCAGTGCAGTAAGAGAAGGAAGAGAAATAAAAAACACACAAAATGGAAAGGAAACAAAACTACATTTATGCAGATAGGATCATCACATTATCCTCTATGTAGCAAATCCTAAGAAATTCACACATGTAAAATTTTACTAGAACTGATAAGTGAATTTAGCAAATTTGTAGGATACAAGGTTAATGTACAAAACTCAATTGTTTTTCTATATACTAGCCATGAACAATTCCAAATGAAGGTAAGCACAATGAGATATCACTTCACACCTGCCAGAGTAGTTTGTATGGAAAAAAAAAAACAAGAAATAACAAATGTTGGCAAAGATGTGGAGAAAAGACAACTTTGTGCACTGCTGGTGGTAAATTGGTGCAGCCAGTATGAAAAACATTATAGAGTTTCCTCAAAAAATCAAAAACAGAAATACCATACAATCCAGCAATCCCACTTCTGGGTATTTATTCAAAGAAAATAAAAACACTAATTTGAAAAAAAGCATACATGTAACTCCATGTTAATTGCAGCATTGTTTATAATAGCCAAGATATGGAAGCAATCTAAGTGTTCATTTATAAATGAATAAAGGGGATGTGGTAACACACACACACACACACACACACACACAACACTGGAATATTACTAATCCATAAAAAAGAATGAAATCTTGCCAAGTGCAATAACATGGATAGACTTGGAGGGTAAAATGTTAAGTGAAATAAGTTAGTCAGAGAAAGACAAGTACCATATGATTTCACTCATATGTGGAATTTAAGAAACAAAATGAATGAACAAAGAAACAAATAGACAAAAAAATAAAGTTTTAAGTATAGAGAACAAATTGGTGGTTACCACAAGGGAGGTGGGTGGGGATGGGTGAAATAGGTAATGGGGATTAAAAGTACTATTATCTTGATGAGAACTAAGAAATGCATAGAATTGTTGAACAATAGAACTATACACCTGAAATTAATAAAACACTATATGTTAGTTACGCTTGAATAAAAAAAAACTATAGAACTTTTAGAAGAAAATATAGAAGAAAATCTTCATGACATTTTGGTTTGACAATAAATTCTTAGCTATGACATCACAGGCTAATGCATAAATAAACGTTGATGAATTAGACCTTCTGCAAAATTAAAAACTATTTCCCTTAAAAGATATCATGAAGAAAGTAAAAGGACAAGACTGGACTGTCTTTCTGACAAATTATATGTTTTGAAAGGATCTTTATCCAATATATATAAAGATCCCTTCAATTCATTTTGATTGAATACAACTGAATAAAAATTAGAAAAGTATTAGAACAGACACCTCAGTAAAGAAGATGTATGGATGGCCAATAAACACATGAAAAGATGTTCAACATCATTAGGCATTGGGGAAATGCATTTTAAAACCACAACTAGATGGCTGTTGTAGGAGGCTGACAAGTGTTGTCAAGGATATGGATCAGCTGGAAATCTCATACATTGCTGGTGGGAATGTAAAATGGCACAGCCACTTTAGAAAACAGTTTGGCTTTTTCTTGAGAAGTTACACTTAAATTTGCCACATGCATCAATAATTCTATTATTAGTTATCTACTCAAGAGAAATGAAAAGATACATCTGCCTGAAGAAATGTGTGCAAATGTTTATAGTAGCATTATTCATAATAGACAAAAATTGGAAGCAATTCTAATATCCATTAATTGGTGAATAGATAAAAATTTTGGCTGACCATACATTGGAATATTATTTAAAAATAAAAAGGAATGAAGTGCTGACACATGCTACAACATAGATGAACCTCAAAATGTTATACTAAGTGAAAGAAGTCAGACTTAAAAGACTACATGTATAATTCTGTTACATGTGAAATGTCCAAGAAAGACAGATAAGTGTTGCCTAGGGCTGGGAACAGGGTTAGGATTGACTGAAAATAGTCATGATGGTTCTTTTCACAGTGATAGAAATGTTCCAAAACTGGATTGTTGTGGTGGTTGCATAACTCTGAGAACTTACTAGAAACCATTGAGTTGTACTTTTATGAAGGGTGAATTTCATGGTGTGAAAATTATACCTCCATAACTCTGTTAAACATAAAGACAGCACACTATCTGAAAAAAGTATTTGCAGTGCATACATTAAATATATGAAATATAAACATCTAATAATTGGTAAAAGAAAAAAACAATTAGCACAATGAAACGTGTGCAAAGGATATCCATAGGCAAAACATAGAAGAATAAATATCAAATGGCTGAGAAACAATTGGAAACACCCTCAGCTTCATAATAATCAGAAAATGATAGCAGCAAAGAGGTGTCATGAGATGGGTAAAAAAGAAAGAGATTAGTGAAAATTTACGTTGGCAATTGGTTCTGAGAATTAGCTGTCTTTACTAGTGGGACTGTGCTTAGGTTTACACACACACACACACACACACACACACACACAAATTATGAGAGGGTCTCATTTCAGAGGGAAGTGTCAGAAGATCTATGGAAGGAATAACGTTCTTCCTGAGGTGTCCCTTCTCTGTCACAGCGTCCTATCAGAGGGTGATGAACACCGGACCCTCCATGGTGTGGTTCTGGGCCCAAAACAAACCTGTCAGGCCTGTGTGCTGGGGCCCAAGTGTGCAAACTGTTGGCATAATTGTGTTTATACTTTTGTAATAGCTATTAAAACAATATTCTTCCCACACCAGAGTTGACTGAGGCACCAGCTGGATAGACACAAATATGAGATTTCTGGTTAATTGGTTTACTGGATTCCAGCTATTAGGATCATCCCATATATAAATAGAGCTATTCATGCAAGAAGCACACTTCCTATGCTGATGAGAACTTTGGGAGTTTGTCTAGACAGCCCTAAGACAAATGCATGTGCTGTATTTGTATTGTTCCACTTGTTATAGGAACAATGCTCACTTTTCTTCTCCACTGTGCATTACTTTATTATTAAGAACAATCAATAGAAAAAATTAAAAGACAATATAATAAAAAGACTGCATTCATAAGAGTAACAAAATTATAAAATGCTAGTACTAAAGCAAGAAATAATCTGCAAATATATCTCTGTAACTACTAAACTTGGAGAATATTTGAGAAGGCTGAAAAAAATAGTTATTTACCATGTACTTGGATAAAAAGAATCAATTTTTCATAGGTCATTTCTCCCAGAATTAGTTTATAGATTTATTGCGATCTTAATTAAAATTATATATAGTATATATAATTATATATAATTATAATCAGTAATTACATGACCTTGACAAGCTAATTCTAGAATTCATATGGAAAAAGAAATGCACAAGAATATTCAGAATAATTTTCAAATTATGCATAATGAATGTGGACTTGACCTACTAAACATCACAAAAACAATTCTGGGATAAATGGCTTCTGTTTTGTTAAAGTCCTACTGAACACCACTCACAAAAACAAATCCAAAGTGTAATAAACAGCTAAATGTAAAAACAAACAAGTCCAAATCTATCTCTAAACCGAAAGAAAAAAGAAAAAAAATAGTAAATACAAAAATAAGAGAACATTTATGTCATTGGGAATAAAGAAACCTTTCTTTAAAAATATACAGTTAACACAATTGTCACAAAGAAAAATTAATACATTTGACAGCATCAAAATTTATGTTTTCTCTATACCTAAAATCAACATAAAAGATCCTAGATGGGGCGCCTGGGTGGCTCAGTAGGTTGAGCTTTGACTTCAGCTCAGGTCATTATCTCGTAGCTTGTGAGTTTGAGCCCTGCATTGGGCCCTGTGCCAACAGCTCAGAGCCTGGAGTCTGCTTCAGATTCTGTGTCTCCCTCTTTCTCTGTCCCTCCCCGCTTGTGCTCTGTCTCTCTCTGTCTCTCAAAAACAAATAAACTTAAAAAATTAAAAATAAAAGATCTAGAGAGAAAATCCTTGTGAATATACCAGAGTATTAATGCCTGAGCTGTACAATGAAATCCTATAAATTCATGTGAAAAAGATAAAGAGTTTAATAAAGATACTTACAGAAATTGAAAAAAATGGGAAGGACACGGATCTATCAACTGAGAGTGTCCATATGGATTGATGTATAGTTATTCTAAAGAAAGAATGGCAGTCATTTAAAAGAATGTGGTAGATCTTTATATTGATATCTCTAAGATAAATAGTTAAATTAAAAAGACAATGGAAAATAGTAAGTTGGTTGTAATATCAATTACCAACACCAAACCAACCAAACAAAAAAATGCAAATGAACACACCTCAAAATTCCTAAAAAGAATATGTATGAATGTATAGAAAAATGTCTAGGAGAACAGTGAAGAAATTGGTTACAGTAATGTATTTCTAGTCTTTCCATTTGTAACTTCACAAACCTAAAAAGTTACTGCTTTAAACTCCCAAGTGTAAGGAGTGATGTGGCTGTCAGCCACCTGATTCTGTTTTCTCACCTGTTGCAGGCGGGTGTCACACTATGTCCTCATCAGGGAAATATTGTGAGAAGCAGCTCTCGAAAGAAACTTCTCAAGAGGCAACCCCCATGATCATCACACCAGCCGGTTGAGCATGTGAGTGTTTCATCTGCTTGCTAGGACTGAGAAACGAAAGTGTTGCCTTCCCAGGTTGGAGCAGCTCGCTGCAATGCTCACCTTATTGCCAACCCCACAGGCTCATTGTTTGCACTTCCAGCTCATCCTGTTTGTCAAAAATACAAGGAGGTTCACAGGACTTCATACCCATGGGCAAATGAGTATGTTCCCAGCAGGAACAAGCTTCACACAGAGGGAGAAGCTTGTCACAAATCACAGTTATTCTTTCAAATATTCCCAAACTGACAAGAATATAAACAGCAAATACAATTTAACCCACTAACTCACAACAAATAAAACACCTCCTCAGATGTTGGGAATAAAGCCATCACCAGACTCCTGACAACTTTAATAAATAAAAGATAATCTTGCACTTTGGCCCAAATTGAATGAAGACAATCTTCTAGATATCAATGAGGCATTTACTTCATGAAAAAGGAGAACTTGCTTTTTGTTTCCGGTCAGCTCCCATCAACAAAAGGAGCAAACACAGCCTGAAACTCAGGGCAATAACCTTTTGCCTTTTTAGAGCACTGCAGAATTTACTTAGCATTTGTTACACACCCTCATCTTTGAAGCTGAAAATGTCCCTGAGAGGTTTAAAGCTTCACAGGAAGAAACTGTGATTTACACACCTATGGAAATTTGCTCCAAATCACAAACCTTGGAAGCACCAAATCAGCAGCTCCAACGCTGGCTTGTGACTTCCTTATCTTCCAGGGTCCCTTCTGTTGCACAGGAACTGAACCATTGTAAAGATCATTATTGTTTCTTTTGGATGTCTGGGAGGATGCATTGGGAACATAAAGAAGAGGAGAAATAGAACCTGAGCCTGTCTTACTGTGCCTTCCACGTACTATACACACTAGAGGTTGCCAGGCAGCATGATGCCCTGCCTGCAGCTGGGGCTGAGACTTGCTGTGGCCAGAGCTGTGATGCCCTGCCCACATGCCCTCTGCCATCTGTCTGTGCTCTGATAATGACTTGGGTCTCTCTGGCACCCAATAGATGACACCCCAGGCACCAGGAGCTCTTTGATTTTTCTGGCCCCACCAAAGTCTGCTCAGCATGCTGCAGTGATTAATGTCCCCAAGGGGAAAACCCCAGCTAATGAGGGCTCAGAGTCAGTGAATAAAGGTCTTGTCCCCCTGCCACTGTCCCTTGGTGGGACAGTCTTGAGGTGTATTCTGCATCCTCCTTAGTGTGTCCTGGTGGAAAAGAGGCCCAAGGTCCATTAAAGCAACGATTCTGTACAGCATTCCTTGTTTGAGCTAGTATGCTTTCTCTATTTCACTCCAGCTGCCTGCCATCATCTTCTAAATAAATTATCTGCACTCAAATCCTGTCTCAAATTCTGCTTTGGGAACTGAAATGAAGTATTTGGTATGTTTTTTTCTTGTTCTTGTTTGTTCTGCAAGTGCCTGGAATAGGGTGGATATCTGTCGAATGACTGTCAGCTCCACTTCCCTTAATATGTGTGTAAGTACCAGGCAAAGTCAAGTTAGACAAAATCACAATAAGAACAAAACAAATTAATTATAATACCCACTCATTTCCCCTTTTGCGCACTGGCTTCACAAGAGTAGGAGAGAGAGAGAGAGAGAGAGAGAGAGATCTTGAAATTTTTGTTTCTATTATTTTGGTTAAATATGAACCTATATCCATACTTATCCCCAAATGCAGTACATTAAAATTGGTGTCTAAATTTTTGTTTTCTTTTTTGCAGGTGGAGATGACATTGGCCTCATGAATCTCCATTGTAAAGATCATTTTTCTTCCCAAAGTCAGTTCCACTGCAACTTCTTTCCCTTTCTTGAGGTGATGGCCCCCAGGTTCTATGGCTGCAGGATCCTGTCTAGGGTGCAAGGAAGCTGGTGGCCAAGCAAAGGAGGTATGCTTTTGTGCATTAAAACCTACTGTGTTATTACTGGGGAGACATACCTCCTACCTGGGGGAAAATATTCTGCTCAAGCAGTTTAACATTTATCACAAGCAAAAGCCAAAAAGCAAAAATGCACTTGGTTCTCAGGAATCAGGAGAACCAAGTAGCACTTCAAGCTATCGTTGCTGCTTCTGCTACATTCCTACTGTGGTAAGTAATTGTTGAGAAATTGTTGGATCTCAGGTTCTAACTAAGTGCTTTATGTACCTTTTCTCATTTTACTTACAGAAAATTCCTGCACTGTTGTAATGCAGAAGGGATTTTATTTTATTTTTTTCCTGTTCTGGAATCAGCAACTTGGTTCCAAAGAAAAGTCCATCCAGTACCAAACATCCTAAAGAGAATTGAGGGGACTGACTTGGCTAATCTAGAGTTTTAAAAGATGGGATCTAGCTGATTCTTCTGTGGGTAACCACTGCCCTCCTTCTTACCGCCCTGGAAGCTGCGTTCAGAGGGGAAGGAGGTGTGGGGTCAGGCCCCTCATCTGCTGTGCATCTGGGGAACTGCTGGGAAATCCCCCCCAGAACCCAAGTGGCATCAATAAAAGAGAATCTCTCTTTGTGAGCCATCTACAGAGTAAGGCACCTATATGAGAGAGAAAGGGAATGCTGGCAACCAGAGGCAGGGCTGAGAGAGAGGCAGCAGTCAGGTCACCTGAGCTGTGGCCAATGGTTACAGCTATGACAGCAAAAATGAGGTGAGGGTCTTCCCAGGGAGAGAGCCAGGCTGGCACCAGCTGGGGCAGCAGCAGCAGATGGAGGGCATGGAGGAGGAGAACGATGATGCAGTGTAAGGAGTTGTCACATTTACCTCAGTCTCCACAATGAAATAGTCTCCTATTTGCTGGCATAAGGTACTCCTTTCATTAGAACCTCAATTTTCTATTGTAATCTATTTTACAATTAAGTTTTAAAAGGAAAGTTAAAAGAAAAAAGAATCTTCTTGAAACTAATATTTCACTGTATGTTAACTAGCTAAAATTTAAATAAAAACTTGGAAAAAGAATAAAAGAATCTTTGGTGCTGTCTGTATGTAATTTATTTTATTTTATTATTTATTTTATTTTATTTTATTTTATTTTATTTGAGAGAAAGAGAGAGCGAGTAGGATAGGGACAAAGAGAGAAAGGGAGAAAGAGAGAATTCCAAGCAGACTCCGCACTGTCACTGCAGAGCCTGATGCAGGCTTGAACTCACAAACCTCAAGATCATGACCTGAGCCAAAGTTGGATGCTTAACTGACAGCTCCAGGTGCCCTTATCCTTATGTGTTTAAAGCTGCCCTGGGTAGCTTCCCTCTGCTGTCCCTCCTGCTCTGCTCTCTCTCCTTCCCTTTGCTCCTCCTTCTCCCCTCCTGTTGTTCCTTCCTCTCTCCCTTCTCTCCTCTTCTTCCTCCCCATTCTCCCCCTCATGCCCACTTGGATGTTTTTGGAGCACTGATCTTTCCCCCTCATGCTGCTAGCCCAGTCTGAAACTGGGCTTGAAGTCTGGGGCATGTGCTCAGGAGACAAGAAAGAGACATTTTATTTTCATATGCCATCAACTCTTTATGTCCATCCTCCAGACTTCACTGCAGATATGGGTTGGGGCTGTGCTCAGGACAGAATTGGAGAATTTAAGGGTCTCTCAGCCACAGTGCCATCCTATCCATAAGGACTGAAGAGTCCGGGCAACAGAGAACAGTAAAGAAGAGTGGGTTACAGGATTCTTGATGTCTGCTCCACAAGGTAGGCTTGTTCTCCTGCTCCTGACTGACCCTTCACAGGCCTGTATCCTGCCACAGATGTTGCACTGGGAATTTTCCATCTGCATGTCTAGATGACAAAGTTGAAGCTTCTGGAAGGACAAAGGATGTCTCCACTCCAAGGCTACCTCCATGTCCAGGCTCCCCACAGTTGACCCAAGAGCCCTTCTTTTCAGGAGTATCTGCACCTTTTCCAACAGCCAGGAACATGGCTGACCATCCAGCTGTGAGGGTGTATATAGCCCTGCAGGACCAGTTGCCTACTGCTAAGCACAGGGAAAGAGGTGAGGTGAAAGGGGGAGGTGCATGCCTCAGTTTTCCCTTTCTTCAGTAGCACATGCTGTCATGTTGGGGGCCATCTACTGGAGACAAGGTTGGGATGGACATGTACCAGCCACTGTAACACATGTTACAAGTGAAGTCTGAGGACCCAGATGGTCAGGCAGCCCCCAGGTCTTGCTCAGTCACCCTGAGAAAGATCTCTAGGCAGCACATTCCTGGAGAACCATACTGTGGACTATTTAAAACATAAAGCAAAACAAACAACTCCTCAAGCAGAATTGTGCCTGCATGGCTCAAATGTCTTTCCTTTTAATGCCTTCAAAGTCCCAGAAAGAAGGAGGAAGTATTAACAGTGCAAACCTAATTCTGGGTGTCAGAAACAAAACTGGCTATGACTTTGCACTGTCCTCTGCTTGGACCTTGCCTGCTGCAGCAAACCTGAGCAAAGTATTGTCACAGCCAGCCATTCCTTTCTCCTCTTGGGTGGTAGGCCCTATGTTAGTGCTTCGTTCCTAACAAAGCTCTCCAATTTGGTTTCTGAAAGAGAAATTATTGGCTAACTTTGAACTAGGACAGGTCCAACAAATGCAGAGGCAGTTTTGGAGGACCTGGGGTAGATGAAATACCAATGCAAAGTATCTGGGTGGGAGATGTGCTGTTACCACTGGTGACAAGTGTCAGACCAAGCATTTCCTAGGTAGGTGGTCATTTCTTTTTTATAAGTACAAGGTGGTTAAAGAGAGTTAGGATCATCAGAGTCAGCCAGTGTGTTAGAAGCAGAGGTGGGGCTGTGTTGAACAGGGTTCTGTGGCTGGTCCCAATTTGCTGTTAGGCTTATGAGGCCAAAGAGGGTGTGTAGGTGCCTGAGACATTGAGGTGGTTCAGGAGTCCTGAGGAGTGTGGCTGGAAGAACAGAAAATGCCCTTGTGAATGAGAGATACTCTGATGCCAGAGTGGTCTTCAGGAAAAAATGGAACATCCTTACAACGTTTCCAAGATGAGTTCTGAGCAGTCAACAATGTAGCAACAAAAACAACAGGTGTGGAACTCTGGCCCAGAGCCCCCCCCCCACCTGCCATGTTTCTCTAATCAGAGCAGGACAGTCTCTAAAGTGGGATTTTCAGGAGGAATGGAGTAGATCTGCAGATCCAGTGTGTGATGCCCCACCATACCTTGCTGTAGGGCTCACTCCTGTTAACCCAGGCAGAGTGGCCAGGACATTATTTTAACTGGGAGAGAATCTGTGCAGCCAGAGCCACTATGGGAATGAGTCTCCAACAAGGCAGGGTCAGGGTCACCAGCAGGATGAGGTCCAGTTCTCTCTGGGTACATTAGGGACACTGATGGGATTTTCTGGAATCTTGGGGGGCCTGACTGGCCCTGAGTTTCAGATGCCCATGGAGCAGTTTGGTGCTTCCACAAATGGAATGTCCCCTTAAACCTGTCTGGTTGGAGATGCTGCACACACCCTAATCTTTGTCCCACTCGCCATGCTGGTGTTCTGGTGCCCTTGAGGAGTGAGCACAGTGACTTTGTGGGGAATGATAAGGTGATGAGGGTGTGGGCCTGATAGGGAAACATTCTTGCATCTGTCAAGCCCACTGCTGCTGAGAACCACTTGCTGGGTCAGGGTTCAGTTCAAGCCACTGGAGACTTGGCTCTGTAAAGCTATGGTTTACAGGGCAGCCCTTTATCCTGGTATTTACCCCATGATTTTAAGTTCAACAGGAAAGATGACCAGAGAAACCTCTGGTTCCAAGTGCAAAAGGTACAATGAGAGAAAAGCAAGGTCTATGACACCGCAGAGGGGGTAAGGTTTGGTGCCCCAGAGCCAGGGAGGTTTATCTGAGGAAGGGATGCTGGAATTGGCATTGGAAGGTGAGTCAGAGTTACCTGGGTTGGGATACTCTTGCAGATAGGGAGACCAAGCCGTGATTCTCCCTTCTAAGTGCCTCAACAAGGGATCCACAGATCTCTGGGCAAAAGCTGTGGAATGTTCTGTGACATAGAATGGACCACATACACTTAGAATTAATTCTGATTTTCAAAAACCTCTGTTCAGTGCTGATAGTCCTTTTGCTCTTGGATATTCTCACACATGCTGCCAGGTGGCACTGGGCTTTGCAGCCTGGCTAATAATAATTTTAATAATAATAATATTAATATTTGGTTAATAATTTTCAGTAATTTGGGCATTATTTATATTTGCCATTTTTGTCTGATTGTGCTGTGATGTTATTTCCAATGCCCAAAGTGACTTACTAGTTGTGCACTGAGTTGGAAAGTAACAAGTTGTAGGAGGTCATGAGAGTGGCTGGTGAATGGACACCTGTGGCCAGTGCCAGCAGCAGAGAATCTGGGAATGAGATTGCATCTAATGAATAACCTTACAGTTCTCACTAGTCAGATGCTTTATAAATACTAAGTTAATTATCTCCCGAACTCTATGTGGTGGGTAATATCACTGTTCATCTTTTATAGATGAGGAAACCAAGGCACAGAGAGGTTAAGAAATTTTCCCAATGTCTCATAGCACAGAAGTTGTAAGGCTGGGATTTGAAGCAAGGCAGCATTGTCCCCAGCCCAAGCTGCTTTCCAATGTGCAAAGACACTGTGAAAAGAACCATTTGAGGGGAGCACGATCATGGATGTCTGAGGGGATTTTATTGGATAGGCATTACCTCTGTCTTCATGGCTTTCTTGTCAAAGAGAGACACGAAGTTGGCAAACCTATTGGGTTAGTTTTTTTTTCTTAAAATGATTATTAATAATTATAAGGTAGCAATGCAGTCTTGTGAAGAATTCAAATAATACCAGGAAAGCTAGTCTTGTGGGACAGACACACTTAATTACAGTCCCTTCCCCTAAACAAAGACTGTCATTTTCCTCTGAATTAACCTGCAGATTTTCTTCTTTGCATTTGGATACAGGAATTGGTATCTCGTTGTAGTTTCTTTTCAGCTCAATCCCATTGTGGCTGTTTGGCAAGATTTTTTTTGTAGTTTCCTCTTCATTTCATTTCCTTCCTTTTCTGTCATTTCTAGGGAGATGATTAGAGGAAGAAGGGGCAATGACAGAACAAGCTATCTTATCTGCTATCTTGATCCCAGGTGTCCCATTGCTTGGTATCACACATAATGGCATTTGTCTAAACCAAAAAAGAGTTCTCAGGTCCATCTGAAAATAAGGTTTTTCAGTGCAAGTTAGCAAGGAGAAGAACAGAACAATGCACTTACCATTCACATCTCTACTCTTTAGCATGATCAATCAGTCAATCAGTCAATAAAAGTGCACATCTCACTATTGTGAAGATGCATTAAAGCCAGCCACAAAATTTATGACTAATAAGAAAACAGCTAGTTGTAAAGTTCTATCATCAAATAACACTGCTGTGTATCGCATGACATCAGTGGTCTAGAATGGGGAAGAGAAAATGCAAACACATATGCATTTTGGCAAATATTCTATATTGCTATGAAAAGCTCTAGTCAGCTTTTACTTATGGGAGGTGCATAGTTGGGTAGAATTACTTGCCACATTTTTTTTCCATTTATTACTTAAAACACATACTGAACTAAAAGAAGTTATCTGTGAGCTCTGTTGTCTACTGGAAGCCATACACCTCAAGATCAGTTCTGTGGGGGCTCCAGCTACTTGAGGAGAAGCAAGTGCATAGCTAATAAAACAAACAGGGTTTTGTTGGGATGGACAACCACAGGCTGACTTACAGAGAATGCTGATTGTCAATGGTAAGACTTAATCTTGATTCTGGATTAAAGGATATTGAGAATTATGTACATTGTTATACCACAACCATGAGAACACATCTTTTCAAAGTGTTATGTGAAGAAATGAACAGCCAGCCAGCTTCTGGTTTGTCTTTGGATTCATCCTCATTCACTCTGTCCTGCAGAAAACTACATTTCCCATGCTCCTCTGATCACCAGCTACTGGTCCAGTTGGACAATGGGAGGTGCTGGTGGGAGAGTGGAGAGGTAAGAGGAAGGGAGAAGCCAGGGTATTTCTCATCCTTTCTCACTGTTGCCTGTGTGACCCTTGGTGGTGGCTCTATACTCCCAAGAATCTCTAGATCCAGCCTGTCACGCCTCCAGCAGGAGGCAGACCCAACTGTGCCTCTGGCTCCAATCAGGAACCTTGGCATCTGTGCCCTGGTTACATCACCAGTTCTGCATGTCTCTCAGCCCCATGAGTGATAATAGTTTCTTTGTGTGGCCAAATCTCTGGGATTCTTCACTGACACTTGGCTTCTCATCTCTACCATATCCATGTAAACAAATTCCCCCACTGCAACATTCAGGAGAGTTTCTCTTTTTATGGTAGCCTCTTACTGATACAGGCAATGGTGACACATCTATGGTTTTTATTCTGAACTAGGTTGTCCTCAAGGATAAGGCACTCACTTGGTAAAAATTGAGATGATAAAGGTAAAAAAAAAAGTTCTTCATAGCACATAATGCCAGTAAGGGTGCTCTATTTTTTCAAATAACTTGCTTCAGTTTTTTGAGTATCTGAAAGCCAATGCTTTATGGCTGAATTATGCAGAAATTTAGTATTTAGGGTGAGGATTTCTTAAGAAAAAAGCAGGATTTACAAACCAAGATTATAAGTCTTTCCTACCATCAGAAAAGCTCTTCCTTTACTGAAAAAATAAGTTTATATATAAAAATAATTGCAAGAGAGAATAAGGAAATACTCCCCCAGGCTAAGTATGATCGAAGAGTAGATTAGAATGCATTTACTGCCCCCTTCAAAAGTGAAACACTCTTGTGTCCACCTATAAATGTGAAATGCTTTTTACCTTTTGAGTCTACCTGAGCATTCAAAGTAGACTTCATACAGAATCTTGCCAAATTTGTGGTCCATATTGTTACTGAAAGATTAGTACTTGTGGCAGAACCAGACATTTTTTTTTAGAACCAGACATTTTCAATTGCCTATAAATGTTTTCTAATTTAATAAAAGTAATGAGCAATAATTTGATTTGGGATTTGATCTTTGACTCAAATTATCCATCATTAAACTGGATATTTATGCCTTGGTTAAATAATGCAAATAATACCATTCTGCTTATGTGCAATAATGGTTTTAATTGATTGTAAAGCAATATATTTTATTTTTTTTAATCATGAGAAATCTTTAAAATTTATGTATTTATTTAGCCCAAATTTGGTGCTTCTTTGGGTTTGAGATACTCACTCAATGATATGTGTTAAGAAACTTTTAAGAAAGTGAAACTTTTATTTCACCTAAGCAACATGGAATGGTATGGGCTGAAAGGAACCAAGAGGCTGGGAAATGAGAGAGAGCCAGAGCCTCCCTCAATCCTTCCCAAAGACTTGGATCTTTAGCAGGTGGATGCTGAAAGTTATGCTAGAGGCATAGGATAGCATGAAAGACTGTTTTGAAAGACCCTACTGGCTGTAGAATGAAGATTCTACTGTAAGAGGATAAGAGTGGAATCAGAGAGAAGGTGGGAGACACATTAGTCAAGATCCCAGTAGGAAATCCATTGACCAAACCCAACTGGAATCCAGGGTGCAAAAGGGGATGGCACTCTCAGGTTGGCCTCCTGAGAATGAGCAGATGGAGAAGGTGGAAAATTTATCTAGATGTTCAAACAGATCTCTGAACAGAAGACTACAGATATGTCCTTGGAACAAAAGAACTTGAGAGCTGTTTAGGAGAGTAAACAAGCACAAAGGTAAGGCAAAGGCAAGGAAGGAATCTTATGCTAACTTTCAAGTTTCTGGCATGGATAGATGGCAACACCATACATTGAGACTGGAAACACCTGATGAAGTTTTGGGGTGATGGTGGGGTGGTCCGGAGCCAATGACCAAGAAAGAATTCTTGAAGATGTCTTTGGTCCAAAAAAAAGGTGATTTTATTAAAGCATGGGGACAGGACCCAGGGGCAGGAAGAGATGCATGGGGTTGTGACAGGTAACTCATTATATACCCTCAGATTGGGAGGGGGTCAGAGATAGAGTAAGTCTCTAAGGAATTTTGGAAGCAAGGTTTCTAGGACCTTGAGGAGCTAGCTGTTGCTAGGGAAGAACCATTTGTTACCATTTAATAAAACCTCAGTCTTGAGACACTTCAGATATATATTGGGGGGCCATAAGCTTGGAGTATGATTGCCAGCATATATCTTGGGGAAGTTGAGATAAAGCAAGTAGACTTGCAGGATCCTTGAGGTTGGGATAATGTTAAGCTAAGGTTCTCTTTTGCCCCTAGCAAAGTGTCATCACCCAGGCAGCTGAGTTCCTGGAGAGAGGTCACTCCACCCATTTCAAGGACTTGTCAATGGGCTGTAGGCAGTAAGGGAATTTAATTTTTCATTTGCTTAGTTTCCCACATTACCATGGCAAGCACTTAAACCCCTTCCCTTTGTTCTTGGGTAGCCAGAAGTGTCTGGGGAATACCACACATATCCCACCTGGTTGGGGGGAAGGAATGCCAGCCTGTATTTTGCTCTCAGCTTGCCCCATGCTCCCCATCACACTTACTAATTCCACAAACTTCTTAAACATTCTTTACATTATTCTCAGGAAATAAAAATGAGGTAAGTATTATTATCCTTATTTTACATTTGGGAAAACTAAAGTTGAGATAAATTAACTCACCAGAGTCAAATAGCTGAATAGTGATGGAGTCAACATTACAACTCGTTTATTATAGAATCCCAAAGCAATGCTTTTAATCACCTTGATATTCTACCTCCCTAGCCATATTAATGGGGAAAAGAATGGGCTAATATTTAAGTTAGTTAAAACATAAGGCTTCATGAAAGTCTCAAGTTGAAGGATCCATTTGAGCCTTCTGAGGGCAGAACTAAGATTGAATTCAATGCCAAGTGAAGGTCTAGAGGGTGGGTAACTTTAGCACAAAGGTTGACAGCCTGGCTGGGTGTGGAAATTACTCTGTAACTTTATACTCTGTATAAAGTGGCTCACCACCATCAGACTTGTGGGATCCCACCTTGTGAAAGTATGGAATTAGATGCTAAGAAACCAGACTTCAAAATTTTATGTTTCTAGAACTTTCTACAATTTGTTCTGGTCTCTGTGACAACCTTGGCTAAAGACTCCCATTGGTCTTGGGGTGCCTGGGTGGCTCAGTTGGTTGGGTGACCAACTTTGGCTCAGGTCATGATCTCGCAGTTTGTGTGTTCGAGTCCCACGTTGGGCTCTGTGCTGACAGCTCAGAGCCTGGAGCCTGGTTCGGATTCTGTGTCTCCTCCTCTCTCTACCCCTGTCTCTCAGTAATAAATAAACATTAAAAAGATATTTAAAAAGACCCCCATTGGTCTCAATTGCTCCATAATACAACCCATGTGAGTTGAACTGTCTTTCAGCCTCTCTGGGGTAAACTCCCAACCTGCTTTCCCAGTTTGACTTTCCATTATTCCTTTTGCTCTGTGGCATTCCCATCACACCAACTGTGGCTTTCCCTGCACCTTGCACATTCTCTCATCTCCAAACCTCAATCCTCCAATCTTCCACCTCACTGAGCTCTTCCCTCTGGAATGCCTCTCTTCCCATTCCCAAATTTATACCCTGTTGACAAGCCTTCCCTTAGTCTCCCAGCTGAATTTATTTCCTTCTGATTCACCAAAAGCTCTATTGTCTAGGACCAGTGATATGTTGGCAAATGTCTGGCAATCAGCTCTCCAGATGGAAGGGAGGTATAGCTGATTTGTGGTATTTACCAATTACTGTGGTATAAATACTTTTACCATGGCCAATTTCAAGCTACCAGTGGTTTAATAATGGGCTTACAGAATTTCTGGAAACCTAACAGTTGTGATGAGGTTTTGGGGTGATGGTGGGGTTCAGAGCCAATGGCCAAGAAGGCATCTTTGCTAAAAAAGGTGATTTTATTAAAGCACAGGGACGGGACCCATGGGCAGAAAGAGCTGCACTGGGGTTGTGAAGAGTGGCTCCTTATATACTATGAAATTGGGGGAAGTAAAGTCAAAAGAGAGGTCTCCAGAGGGACTTTGATATGCTAAAGAGGACTCCTAAGATACCTGAGGCCTTGTTATTGTCAAGCTAAGGTTGTTTTTCCCTCTAGCAAAGCATTAACTTTAAGACAGTAGAGAGTTCCTGGAGAAACATTTTACCCTGCCTGCCTAAAGTATCTGTCAATAGGCTGCAAGTTATAAGGAAATGTTATTTTACCTGCTATTACCTTCTTGCCTTTGTTCCTCATATCACTGTGGAGGGGTGATGTTGGGCTCCAGGAAACTGAGTCTATAGGTTTCTGGAGACTAGGCTATTGATAAGATTGCCTTTTTCTTGTAATTTGCTAAAATACTTGTAAACTGATGGAGACCCATGTCCTGTATGACTGTCATCTCTATCAGTTGGCCATTTGTTTTCTTTCCTTTCCTTTGTCCTTGGGCAGCCAGGAATGCCTGAGGAATATCACACACATACCACCCTGCCCGGGTGAAGGGTGTGGTAGCTTGCACTTTGTCCTCCGCCCACCCCACGCTCCCTCATCAGTTGGCTCTTACTAAACTTCAGCGCATAACTGCCTAAGCCCCACGCCTAGAGGTTTAACTCCTGTGGGGTTGGCTGGCACAGGGTTTTACAAAGTCTCCTAGGTGGTTCCAGCATCCAGCCATGGTAAGAACCTGTGTATTAACATCTCTGGGAGCTTAAGACTTTTCCAGTCCCATGCATACTCCCAGAGATTTTTGATTTAACTGATCTCAGGGGTCTGAGTCTGGATATTTCCAAAGCTTCCAGGTGATGCTCAGCTATGCCCAGGGGAGTGAGTGGATTCCACTGTAAATTCCCTTTACCTGTTACCAGTGTTTCCTTTTCTTTGTAGTTGACTATGCACAGAACTCATCTTTTCTGTCAGATTATAAACACCTGAAGCATGTATCTACGAAGGTTTCAGAAATGAAGTAAATATCACAATAAAAGTATTTTAAAATGAGTCACATTGGACACCCAAAGCACCCTGTTCACATTTGCTGAATGCATGCAGTAGCAGAGATCTTATCCACCTGTCCACCTGGCCTTCTGACAGATCCCAGAGAAACTGACACCAGCTCAGGAGCTCCCTGCAGAGATCTCCTTTCTGCTCTATGCTAATCCCCTACTTTCCACAACTGCCTTTGCCCTGCAGCACTTACTGTCCTTGTCCACAATTTGCGCATAAATGTCACCTGATGAGGCCTTCAGAATACAGGGCAGTCCTGCCTCCCTTCTGTCAGCAATGAAGCTCATTCATACTGATTTCCCTGCGCTTGAAATTCACTCCACAATTTGCCCCCAGCTAAATCAAGCTGCAAGACAACTTCTCCAGGTAAGTCACTGGTTGTCAATGCTCTGTTCCTCACTAATGTGTGCAAACCCTGCTCAGAGGAACATGGGCACAGTCTGGACCTGCAGGCAACTCACACATGCAGTACTCACCTTCAGTGTGATCAGTTGGGGGCTTACAGAGGGTCAGAGCTGGAGCAAAAACGAAGGGTGTTATTCATTTTCCTGGGAACCTGACATGACAGAAATGGGGAATTACACAAGATATTTGCAACTGATATCGCGTTTCTTTAATTGAGTAGTTTTAGCTCTTGAGCAGTAATAATGCATTCTCTGTTCTAGTCTATTCATTTCATTTATTGGCTGCTCTTCCATCCACCACACAGTGCAAATGTTCCTCCCTTCACAGTTTTGTAGCTTTTTCGGTCTGTTTAAAATCCATGAGGAGATAGGGAGGTTTCAGGCTCCCTGGTCAGAATCCACATAATTTTTCCCCAGGGACACTTCTCAGAGGTTCTGAAGGGAAGGGAACAGCATTTATTGATCTCTAAGCAGTATCTGTGTTTTGATTTCACTTGCACAACAATGCTGTGAGTTAGATGCAATTATCCTCATTTGATTAGAAAGAAAACAAAGGCTCATAAAATTAACATAAGTGTCTGAGCAGATTTGCACTCAGGTTTCTCTGGCTTTGGGCCACTTTGCCATATATCAGTGCTTGACAAAAAAAATGGTGCAGGTGACCTGATGCTCTAGAATACTAGTTTGTGAATTTCTCCAAGTGTGGTCCTTGAGCATGAATCACTGCCACCTACCTTGTTTATGTTAGAAACATGCAGAATGTTAGGCCTCATCCTGGCTTCCTACTCAGTATTTCTAACAAGCAGTCCCTTCCTTATTTTCCCTTGAACGTTGAACTTTTAAAACTACTGGCTTAGAGGATATTTGTGAGAAAAATCTCCACTGAAAGTTACCAAAATTGAATAGATCTTACAGTAAGTTTCATTTTGGGAATTAAAGCAAAGTAAATATATCCTCTGAGCTATTCAAAAAATCATGTTTGTTTAGAATTGAACTGAATGCAATTTCAAAAATCTAATCATGAGCTGTGCAGTCTTGTGTCTGTTGCTATGAAATCCAATGAGCTTGGGAAATAGAAAGAAGGGAAAGGGGGCCCCAACTCTTTCCCTGGGTCTTACAAAAAAGGAGGTGCATGGGGTAGCCTCTGCCCACAGAGTTGCTTCCAAAAATCCCCCAAGTGGAGAAGCTAGTGGATGACTGATATTGTTATTTCAAAGGTTTTATCAATCAGCAGCTGTGGTTTGAGAATATGCTCCATCAAACACCCTTTTGGTGCTGGACACTGTCTTTGAAACCAAGAATTCCTTTTTGATTTTGAGATCAAGGGCTAAATTTAACATCTGGAAAATCTGTTTAAAGGGTAAATTGTACAGTCCCATTTCCAAAGATATTTCTGGGTTACTAATGAAAATTCCAACATCATGGTGATGTAGTCTCACAACAACTGTGTGCCATCACAAAGGTCATTGAATGGGTTATCATCCAAAGACAGGTTAGAAATATGTTGAAGTATCTTTGCATGTGATAGGCCAACAAGGCCTTCCCCACCTCTGGAGCAGGTAGGACTGATCAGAAATAGAAATACTTTGATGGGAGAATGGAGAAGGGGGCATCCAGGATACCATCTTATTGGTACATTTCAAGAAGAAATATGGACTCTCTATGGGACAATTTTACTAGAAATGTGACTGGAAAAGACACATGAGGTTGTAGGAGAAAGTCTGTGAACACCTGGGAAGATGGTGGACTAATGTCTTAAGGACCATCTTCCCCATCCGGGAGAAGAAGAAGACAGGGGAAAAGGTACAGGGCTATGTGCAGGAGAAGCACATGCCCAGGCAGTTAGTCCTATGTCTACATGACCCTGAGCAGACTGGCTGGCATCAGCAGCAGCTGTTTTCAAATGTAGGCAAGCCTTATCTTCTGGGAAAGTCTGGTACTTCGCTCTTCAAGGCCAGTGGTCTGAAAATCTCAAGAGAAGTAGGTAAGTTCTGCTACAGACCAAGAGACGTCACTCAACAAGCAAGGAGTACATATGCTTGAAGCAAGTTAACCCTTCAGACCTGTTGGAGTGCTGTTAAGTATCAATTTGTGTGCATCCCACAAGTGGGAGAGGGATCTTCTGAGAAGTTCCCCAAGGTTTTATTTTCCTAGATGCATTTCTCTGATGTCAGGCAGCCTCCTCCCAGAATGATGCAAGGACCCCGAATTCCTCTCTTCTTTCTGTTGCTTCCAAGGCACTGTTTCCTCCATAAAATTTCTCTCTCTCTGCCTCTTTCACCAGCCTTGAGAAATCCTCCATGAGTGGACACAAAAGCCAGCTTTTAGACACAAAAGCCAGAAATCTCTCAGGATCAGCTCTTTCTTTCTGTCTCTTCCTGAGGAAGAGAGCCAGAGACTGCTGCATGCTTGAATGGTTGGGTACATTAAGTAAGGAGAAAAATCCTTCAGGTAAAGTGCCTCAAAAGATTACCAAGTCCCACAAAATAGAAAACAAAACAGCTGAATAGTCCTAGTTCTTGGGAAACAAGAAGTGGGGTCTCCACACAGGCTCAGAGACACATCTTTAGCTGTTCTCAGCTTTGGGATTTCCCTGGAGCTGATTTCCTGCTTTACCTAAATCTAGATATTCTGATTGTACATCTTGCCAAGAAAAACAATAGGGAGAAGAAAGAATCACATAATACTCTTAGGTATCTTCTTTTGAAAACATTTTCAGGCACCTACATAAGTAATTTCTCAAAAATAGTTGGGCTGATTTTCATCACTAATCTTGCTACTCTCCATATGGGCCACCCACTCCACCACCATGAACACGACCTACTGACTCTCTGATGAATAAGCCATGCCAGAGCTCTGGGTTTCTGCAACTCAATCTGCTGGGGCTGGGAAGGCTGCACCTGTGTGCTGAAGAGCCACAGAAATGGTTTGGATATTGGCTTGAGTGCCTGAATGACGTAGTGGCTATGTGGGACTGAGAAAAAAATGTATATCTGACAGTATAGGGCACTGGTGGGCAGTAATAGATACATACCACCTCCTACAGAGTAATTTATGTTTTCATTTTTGGTTTGGATACGCTCTTCCCTGCCAGATTTCTGAGTGATTTACAAACTGAGGGCTTTTTATTCTTTTTCTTAAGTAAGATTGCTTGGCTGCTTTGGTGCAGATGCTGTGGCATTTAGGTAGGGCTGGGGCAAGATGGAGTGTTCATGATAGTCTAGTTAATATAAAGGAGTGAAGAATCTGTACTTTGGATGATAAAACAGAGTGAAAATTATTTATTATGGATTTTTGGTAATGGTTCCAGAGCACAGTTTGAGCATCTGTGAGGGGACTCAATTTTGACCTATAATTTGAATGAATGTAGGGTGAATCTGCCTTCCCCAGCTAGTCAGCTGCCAAAAAAGTCTGTCAAATGACATTTCAGTGAGCTTAGTGTGCAACTGCTTTGTAGTCTCCGAAATCTGATCTTATTAGCAACTAGTGTGTTAACCTGCATTTTAGGAATAAATCCACATCTGCCAAGCTCACAAGTTACAGATGTACAAATAAGGATACTACTGGGGAAACAGTAATTAAAAAATTATTCCTCAGGTTGACCAGACAGCTCACCCTGACATCCCTAGCACACTCTATTCCTACAGATAAAATGGAACAGAATCAACATATGGAGGCTGTTTGGGGTATGAAATCAGAAAAGGTTATTTAGATAATTTAAGTAGAACCAATAACCAGAGTCCTCTTACAGGTCTTGGGCTGTTCATAGATGAACACTTCCATCATTTTTTCTGTGACTTTTGATTCAGTGTTTACGTATTTTCTGCTGACCAACCCTTTTCTCTCTTTACTGATTAACACATCTTATTTATATCTTTATTAATATCTTAAATCAAATTTTGCACTGATATGAAGCCAATCTATCTTGCCATCTCTTTATAGATGTTGCATTCATCTCTGAACATCATCCATTGTGTGCTGGTTTTACTCATTGACTCTCAGACAGAAATCTTACTTATCTAAAAACATAGAACACTCCATTGTTTTCACTACCAGGAGACACTCACATCTGTAACAGTATTTGAGATTGACATTTCTCTGCTCTCTGCCCAACTCTTCCTCAGATATTCCACTTCCCTGGGTACATCCACCTGGGCATCTTCCCTTGACCCATCCAGGTGTCATCTTTCCCCCACTCCTTGGGACTATATTCTTTTGCTCACATCTGTCAAAGAATATTGACAAGGGATGCCAATTGGCAAGGGATGACACACTTAGGTCTATCATATTCAGGAAAACTGTGCAGGGTACTTATGAATCCATCAGTCATGTGCTTTACCACCCACAAAACTTAATGGTTACTAGGTAGTTACTTCATTCCAGGCCCTATGCTAAGTAGTTTACATGAATTATTTAATTTAAGCCTTACAACTATCCCATGAAAGGGAAACTTTCTAATAGTACTCTTTACTCCCCATGTTTTAAGCCTCAGTGGGACCAATCCACTTGCCCAATTCAAACAGTATGTAACACAACAAAACCCTGACTTGGATCAGTTGGGCTGAAGGCTAGAATTGTTTACCACTTGGTGGCCACATCTTTATATGAGACCTTCCTGTTGATATTCAGGCCCTTGCTGTTGCCTCAGCTAAACTGCTTTAGAGATGGTTTGGTTTTTCTCACCACTACAGGTGAACCCAGGTATTCTGACATATGAGATGTAGATAACATGGGATCTCCAAAGCCCACAGCAGACATATGAAGAACTCATATTATAGTGAATATTAGATGCCAATAATTCTTCTCAGGATCATGTAGACATATAACAAACTGCCTGAGCACCTGCTTCTCCTGCATGTAGCCCCCATCTCTTTTCTTTCTTTTTTCTTTTAACTTTAACACTTTTATTTATTTTTGAGAGACAGAGAGAGACCAAGTGCAAGTGGGGGAGGGGCAGAGAGAGAGGGAGACACAGAATCCGAAGCAGACTCCAGGCTCTGAGATGTCAGCACAGAGCCCCATGCAGGGCTTGAAACCATGAACTGCAAGATCATGACCTGAGCCGAAGTCAGTCACTTAACCGACTGAGCCACCCAGGCACCCTAACTCCCATCCCTTTTCTTATATCTGCCTCTTCCCCTAAATGGGGAAGATGGTCCTTGAGACATTAGTCCACCGTCTTCCCAGATTATCAACTTCCTGAATACAGCAGCGTTTCCTTTCCTAGCATGATTTGTCTCTTGAGTATTGATTATCAAGCAGAAAGCAGATAAACCTGAGTTTTGAACTTGTTCTCTGTTGATAACAGATAACAAAAACAGGGACAGAAGACTTTAAGTAGAAATATGAATATGTAGGTAATCAATGCCCAAGAACCTCTCCCTACACATGAAACCCTTCCAGCCATTCATAACTCATGACCTTAGAAATATGGTGCATTCTTATTGACACTCGAAGATGAAGTATATTTCCTGCCAAAGCCGTGGGATAGGACCTTGGAGGGTGCAGATTGATATCCCCCTTACCTAATTTTAAGAGTTTGTATTTTGTAGGTCAAGGAGATAACACTTCTTTCTGGTTTCTTTCTCTGATAGGTGGGGAGGGATTGGGATGAATGCCAAGAGGAACTTACTTGAGTGTATGTCAGGAACAACAGCCAGATGCAGGGATGGGGTTCCTGTTATAGAAAGTTATGAGGCATATAGCCAGAGACCTAGAGAGGTTTAGGGAATGGTACTATATCAGTTTACCTCAGATGGTTCAATGAAGAGATTTTAATAAAGAATCATTTATAAGTGAGGAGCAGGACAATTGGACAAAACCAGACATGGTGAAGGTACCTGGAGTTGGCAGCAGCAGGAGGCTGTTCTGTCTTTGGTGTCATATGAAAAGAAGGGTGAAGAGAGTAAGACGTAAGCTATGGAGGAAGGTTGTCTCATAGGAGCTGTTGTTGCAGATAACACAGTTACTACCAGAAAAAGATGCTAGAACAAAGAGGTATTAAGGAAAAAATTCCCAGGTCCTCACTAGCCCTAACCTCCCATCTCCTGCTAGTGTTTTCTATTGTTTGGACATAATCAGAAACCCACCAGCCTAGTGACAGCCTTCTGGTCCCTTGGTATAGGCTTCATTTAAGCAAGACAGAGAAGGTTGGGGAATAAGTCTGGGGATGGAAACAAAGCACAATAAAAGCAGGTGCTAAAGTCTAAGGCAAGGTGTACAGTCTAAGTCAAAATCTTCAGTGCTTATAGATAGTTAAGGAAAAGGGGCCAATCCACGGACCAAAATGGTATTCTATGGAACAGGAGAGCAGATGGACAAGAAGGGCATCTGGAGAACTTTGAGGATTTCAGAGCTATAATTCTAGATTGGGTTTGTTGGATGTCATTGTGCTTGTGCAGTGGAGTCACTGTATTGTCAGGGAGGTTGAACACTCAGTTTCTCTTACACGTTGCATTCAGAATAGTTGCATTTAAATCTGCTGAACAAGCCACTCATGTGACAAAGAATCAAAGACCTACAGCCCTCATCTTTGTTCTCAGCTGAGCTGGGGTTTGTCTACAGTGCCCCATGGCCCAGACTTAAACTATTTTTACATTTTTTATTGAGGCATAGTTGAAATATTACATCATATTAGCTTCAGGTGTACAATTCAATATTTGTATATATTGCAAAATGATCACAATAACTTTAGTTAGCATTTGTCACTATACATAGTTACAGAATTTAGTGTGTATGATGAGAACATTTAATATCTACTCCCTTAGCTCTCAGCGTGGTCTTATGATAAGAGGGAATGGAGCAACTAATACCCAGGAAGTCTTTATAATAGAAGTAGTGTCTAGTCCAAAAGATATTTTAGCTCCCCTCAAAAAAAATCATAAACTCTAAAGCAATCCAGTCACACACACAAAAAAGTTTAGTTCTGACCTGACTTCTATTATCCATAAAATATCAAATTTTATTGAAGCAAGTGAAAGAGTGAGAGATTCATCACAAGAAAGGATTAGTATGAGGGTGGTATAGCCCCCAACTGGAGGCACTTGGGGTCCCTCCTCTGACCCTCACTTATGCGGTGAGGAGCTAAGGAGCCAAGTAGACATGCCTATTTGGAGTTCCTTCCTCACCAAATACACACCTCTCCCCTCATCTTTCTATCAGGCTCATTGGCCTTCTTACTCCAACACTAAGCATTCCAAGGGGCTCAGGTGAATATGCAGGGCTTTCTATCATCTAGCCTCAGAAATTCCAGAACATCATGTCTACCACATTCTACTGGTAAAGAAAACTGCTAGGTTCAACTCAGATTCAAGGGGGAGGGAGGAGGTCCCATCTCTCCAAAGGGGAAGTGTATGAATATACTGGAAAGGGATAGCTTAATGGTCCACCCTTGAGACAATCTACCAATTCATCCAGAATTTAGAGTTTACAACCAGAGAAGTCTGGATTCAACCCCAAGCTCCTTCACTTACCTTTGGGACTTGCAGCAAGCTATAAAATTCCCATAAGACCATTTCATCATGAGTAAACTGAGAGTGATAATACTACATCTTTCACAGGGTTGCTGACAAGACTTCCTGTCTGTTTAACTGCTTAATGTTGAAGATGTCCAGCCAGTGGGTTTGTGTGCCAGATCCTGTGAGAGCAGAGGGAATTGCTTTATGTGCTGCAGCATGAGCCAGTTATGGTTGGGAGTTCTAGGACAGGTGTTAAGCTCAAACTTGGCCCCATTGTTTATGAGTGTTTATTGCTCTGTGCCTTAGTTTTCTCATCTGAAAAATGCACATAATAATGGTGTTGTCTTCATAGGAACATTGTGAGGAGTAAATGAGATAAAGTCCACTTTTTGCGTTGCCAGAATATCATGACTGATCAACAAATGTTAGTACCTGTTATTATTTATATGAATAGTCTCTAATCTATGCAACAAAAATGCAAGATAGATCTTTTCTCTCCTTTTGTATGCATGAGAAAACTGAAGATCATGGGGAAAAAGAAAGGTAACTTCCCAAAGGTTACGATGCCAGTAAGTTATGAAGTCAAACTCATGTCACGATGACAAGAAGAAATGAGAGAGAACATGTGATTTGGGAGTAAATATAAAATAAGAGCAAGTGGGTGAAAGAAAGATAGGAGAGTGTGGGAAAAGATGAGGAGGGAAGCAAGTGAGTCTTGGAAAATGTTAGTGGGCTGTGTGAGGTGCTGAGAAAGGTGTGGGCACAATTAAGAGACATGGCTAAAAATCTCAGAGGTGCATGAAAGAGAAAGAGGTTACAGTCCTGAAAAGTGAGGTCACAGGGTAGAAAGAGAAAGAAAGGGGAAGAGATTGTAGAAAGAGTGCTAGGAAAGGCTGAGAGAGGCAGAGAAATCAAGAGAAGTATTCATGATGCACTGTTTCTCTAAAACAGATATTTGGCATGGACTCCTTACGTAAGTGCATCCAATTGTAACTCCTATATTAAGTTAAAATGCATTCACTTACAAATGTCACCATTTGGGGATGGATATAATTTCTTTGTAGGACTTAAGTAGTAAAGACCTGGGCCCTCCAGGAAATAATTAGGACAATAATAAAAATTTTAGAAAAGTCATGCACTAAGACTGACTCAGAATTGGAATGTTAATGTGGGATCAGATGGCGCCACAGTTGGGATGTGACTTCAGCCTCATCTGTTTATCTGTCTGCCTGTGAGACAGCTGGCAGCACACCGGGCTCTGAGTTTAGGGCACTCGCCTGAGGAGACACTAAGGGGAACTGACAAACACAAGACTGAGTGTGTCTTCAGATTCCCAGAAAGATTATATATATATATATATATATATATATATATATATATTTGCTACTGGGGCAGGGAATTATCAATTCAAATATACTCACACACATAGACATTTATTCAATGTATGCCTTATGTCCAAGTTATGGACTAAAAGTTATTAAGATAAAGACAGGCTTCAACAAAATTAAAACCTTTTTGCTCTGCAAAATAATTTTCTTGAGGTAATTAGAAGACAAGCTAAAGACTGGGAGAACATATTAAAAAAACACATATCTAACAAGGATCTCATGTCTAGGATATATGCAGCCCCTTCAAAACTCCATAGTAAAAAACCACAAGCAAATAATTTAAAAAATGGGCAAAAGATACAAAGCCACATTTCACCAGCATACAGGTGTCAAATAAACCTATGAGGAGACGTTTTAACATCACTAGCTATAAGGAAAGGCAAACTAAAACCATGGGAATGTATCACTACACACCTATTAGAAAACTACAAAACAAAAACAAAAACAAAAAAAATCTGCCAATACTAAATGCTGTTTAGTATTATTAATATATTATTCATATATTGCTGGTGGGAATGTAAAGTGGTAAAACACTCTTACTTTGGCAGTTTCTCTAAAAAAAAATAGACATACTCTTACCATGTAACTCATCAATTGCACTCCTAGGCACCTATCCCAGAGACATGAAAAATTATATCAACACAAAAATCCACATACAATTCTTTTCAGCAGCTTTATTTGTAATGGCCAAAACCAGAATGTAACCAAGCTATCCCTAATAGATGATGGTTAAATAAGCTGTGATACGTTCATACCATGGACTATATCTCAGCAATAAAAATAAATAAATAATGACACATGCAGCATCTTGAATCAATCTCTAGAGAATCACACTGAATAATAAAAGCCAATATCAAAAAGTTTACATGGCATATAATTCCACTTAAATAACGTTCTCAAAATGACAAAATTATAGAGATAGAAAATGGGTTGTGGCTGCCAGGGGTTAGTGATGGTGGGGCGGAGAGTAGGTATGATTATAAAGGGGTAACACAACTCTCTACTATTCCCAGGGGGAAATGATTCTGTTTGAAACAGAGTTTGTGAAAGTTCAAACCAAAAGTCATTCTCAAAACCAATGAAAGCTTTTGTGGTAAGAAATTAAGAGGAAGCTCCATGACAGCAACAATCTGAACTGTAGACCAGTTAATTTGCCAGAAAGAACCAGGGAAAAAGAACTCTCCTACGGTGTGAATGAACTTCAAAGTATGGCTGCTAAAAGTATCTCCGCAAAGGGCTCCAAATTTAATTGTATTTGACTTTTGAAGAAGGACATTCTAGAAAACAATAGAGCAAGGAAGAAATCAGTGGACCCTAAAGGCCAAGTGTGATGATAGATACCAACAGAGACCACTGCAAACCGTGACTGTGTGTATGCCCAAAGCTATGCCTTCTGAAGAGTGACTTCACAAGTTTCACACTGTGGGAGAAATATATTTCACTAAAATAGTTAAGCCAAGTCCTTAAAGCAACAACAACAAGCCTTGGTGGATACAATGAGGGTCAGTATATAGAATTGCTGCAATTTATTATCGAAGATGTCCAATTTTCAACAACAACAACAGACTTGAAAGGTACAGACCACACATTAGGGAAGAAAGTAGGCAACACAAACTGCCTGTGAGAGTAGGCAGATGTCATATTTAACAGAAAAACACTTCTTGGGGCGCCTGGGTGGCGCAGTCGGTTAAGCGTCCGACTTCAGCCAGGTCACGATCGATCTCGCGGTCCGGGAGTTCGAGCCCCGCGTCAGGCTCTGGGCGGATGGCTCAGAGCCTGGAGCCTGTTTCCGATTCTGTGTCTCCCTCTCTCTCTGCTCCTCCCCCGTTCATGCTCTGTCTCTCTCTGTCCCAAAAATAAATAAACGTTGAAAAAAAAACTAAAAAAAAAAAAGAAAAACACTTCTTTTCTTTTTTTTAATTAAAAAAAATTTTTTTTCAATATATGAAGTTTATTGTCAAATTGGTTTCCATACAACACCCAGTGCTCATCCCAAAAGGTGTCCTCCTCAATACCCATCACCCACCCTCCCCTCTCTCCCACCCCCCATCAACCCTCAGTTTGTTCTGTTTTTAAGAGTCGCTTCTGCTTTGGATCTCTTCCACTCTAACCTCTTTTTTTTTTCCTTCCCCTCCCCCATGAGTTTCTGTTAAGTCTCTCATGATCCACATAAGAGTGAAACCGTATAGTATCTGTCTTTCTCTGTATGGCTTATTCCACTTAGCATAACACTCTCCAGTTCCATCCATGTTGCTACAAAGGGCCATATTTCATTCTTTCTCATTGCCACGTAGTACTCCATTGTGTATATAAACCACAATTTTTTATCCATTCATCAGTTGATGGACACTTAGGCTCTTTCCATAATTTGGCTATTGCTGAGAGTGCTGCTATAAACATTGGGGTACAAGTGCCCCTATGCATCAGTACTCCTGTATCCCTTGGGTAAATTCCTAGCAGTGCTATTGCTAGGTCATAGGGTAGGTCTATTTTTAATTTTCTGAGGAACCTCCACACTATTTTCCAGACTGGCTGCACCAATTTGCATTCCCACCAACAGGGCAAGAGGGTTCCCGTTTCTCCACATCCTCTCCAGCATCTATAGTCTCCTGATTTGTTCATTTTGGCCACTCTGACTGGCATGAGGTGATATCTCAGTGCGGTTTTGATTTGTATTTCCCTGATGAGGACCGACGTTGAGCATCTTTTCATGTGCTTGTTGGCCATCTGGATGTCTTCTTTAGAGAAGTGTCTATTCATGTTTTCTGCCCATTTCTTCACTGGGTTATTTGTTTTTCGGGTGTGGAGTTTGGTGAGCTCTTTATAGATTTTGGATACTAGCCCTTTGTCCGATATGTCATTTGCAAAGATCTTTTCCCATTCCGTTGGTTGCCTTTTACTTTTGTTGGTTGTTTGCTCTGCTGTGCAGAAGCTTTTTATCTTCATAAGGTCCCAGTAGTTCATTTTTGCTTTTAATTCCTTGCGTTTGGGGATGTGTCAAGTAAGAAATTGCTGTGGCTGAGGTCAGAGAGGTCTTTTCCTCTTCTCCTCTAGTGTTTTAATGGTTTTCTGTCTCATATTCAGGTCCTTTATCCATTTTGAGTTTATTTTTGTGAATGGTGTAAGAAAGTGGTCTAGTTTCAATCTTCTGCATGTTGCTGTCCAGTTCTCCCAGCACCATTTGTTAAAGAGACTGTCTTTTTTTCCATTGGATGCTCTTTCCTGCTTTGTCAAAGATTAGTTGGCCATACGTTTGTGGGTCTAGTTCTGGGGTTTCTATTCTATTCCATTGGTCTATGTGTCTGTTTTTGTGCCAGTACCATGCTGTCTTGATTACAGCTTTGGAGTACAGGCTAAAGTCTGGGATTGTGATGCCTCCTGCCTTGGTCTTCTTCTTCAAAATTACTTTGGCTATGCAGGGCCTTTTGTGGTTCCATATGAATTTTAGGATTGCTTGTTCTAGTTTCAAGAAGAATGCTGGTGCAATTTTGATTGGGATTGCATTGAATGTGTAGATAGCTTTGGATAGTATTGACATTTTGACAATATTTATTCTTCCAATCCATAAGCACGGAATGTCTTTCCATTTCTTTATATCTTCTTCAATTACCTTCATAAGCTTTCTATAGTTTTCAGCATACAGATCTTTGACATCTTTGGTTAGATTTATTCCTAGGTATTTTATGCTTCTTGGTGCAATTATGAATGGGATCAGTTTCTTTATTTGTCTTTCTGTTTCATTATTAGTGTATAAGAATGCAACTGATTTCTGTACATTGATTTTGTATCCTACAACTTTGCTGAATTCATGTATCCGTTCTAGCAGACTTCTGGTGGAGTCTATCAGATTTTCCATGTATAATATCATGTCCTCTGCAAAAAGTGAAAGTTTGACTTCATCTTTGCCAATTTTGATGCCTTTGATTTCCTTTTGTTTTCTGATTGCTGATGCTAGAAGTTCCAACACTATGTGAAACAACAGCGGTGACAGTGGACATCCCTGTCGTGTTCCTGATCTCAGGGGAAAAGCTCTCAGTTTTTCCCCATTGAGGATGATGTTAGCTGTGGGCTTTTCATAAATAGCTTTTATGATCTTTAAGTATGTTCCTTCTATCCCGACTTTCTCGAGGGTTTTTATTAAGAAACATTGCTGAATTTTGTCAAAGGCCTTTTCCACATCGATTGACATGATCATATGGTTTTTATCCTTTCTTTTATTAATGTGATGTATCACATTGATTGATTTGCAAATGTTGAACCAGCCCTGCAGCCCAGGAATGAATCCCGCTTGATCATGGTGAATAATTCTTTTTATATGCTGTTGAATTCGATTTGCTAGTATCTTATTGAGAATTTTCGCATCCATATTCATCAGGAATATTGGCCTGTAGTTCTCTTTTTTTACTGGGTCTCTGGTGTAGGAATCAAAGTAATACTGAATTCATAAAATGAGTCTGGAAGTTTTCCTTCCCTTTCTATTTTTTGGAATAGCTTGAGAAGGATAGGTATTATCTCTGCTTTAAACGTCTGGTAGAATTCCCCCTTGGAAGCCATCTGTCCTGGACTCTTATTTGTTGGGAGATTTTTGATGACTGATTCAATTTTTTCGCTGGTTATGGGTATGCTCAAGCTTCCTATTTCCTCCTGATTGAGTTTTGGAAGAGTGTGGGTGTTTAGGAATTTGTCCATTTCTTCCAGGTTGTCCAGTTTGTTGGCATATAATTTTTCATAGTATTCCCTGATAATTGCTTGTATCTCTGAGGGATTGGTTGTAATAATTACATTTTCATTCATGATTTTATCTATTTGGGTCATCTCCCTTTTCTTTTTGAGAAGCCTGGCTAGAGGTTTGTCAATTTTGTTTATTTTTTCAAATAACCAACTCTTGGTTTCGTTGATCTGCTCTACAGTTTTTTTAGATTCTATATTGTTTATTTCTGCTCTGATCTTTATTATTTCTCTTCTTCTGCTGGGTTTAGGCTGCCTTTGCTGTTCTGCTTCTATTTCCTTTAGGTGTGCTGTTAGATTTTGTATTTGGGATTTTTCTTGTTTCTTGAGATAGGCCTGGATTGCAATGTATTTTCCTCTCAGGACTGCCTTCACTGCATCCCAAAGTGTTTGGATTGTTGTCTTTTCATTTTGGTTTGTTTCCATATATTTTTAAATTTCTTCTCTAATTGCCTGGTTGACCCATTCATTCTTTAGTAGGGTGTTCTTTAACCTCCATGCCTTTGGAGGTTTTCCAGACTTTTTCCTGTGGTTGATTTCAAGCTTCATAGCATTGTGGTCTGAAAGTATGCATGGTATGACTTCAATTCTTGTATACTTATGAAGGGCTGTTTTGTGACCCAGTATATGATCTATCTTGGAGAATGTTCCACGTGCACTCAAGAAGAAAGTATATTCTGTTGCTTTGGGATGCAGAGTTCTACATATATCTGTCAAGTCCATCTGATCCAATGTATCATTCAGGGCCCTTGTTTCTTTATTGGCCATGTGTCTAGATGATCTATCCATTTCTGTAAGTGCGGTGTTAAAGTCCCCTCCAATGACCACATTCTTATCAATAAGGTTGCTTATGTTTATGAGTAATTGTTTTGTATATTTGGGGTCTCCTGTATTTGGCACATCAATATTTATAATTGTTAGCTCTTCCTGATGGATAGACCCTGTAATTATTATATAATGTCCTTCTTCATCTCTTGTTGCAGCCTTCAACTTAAAGTCTAGTTTGTCTGATATAAGTATGGCTACTCCAGCTTTCTTTTGACTTCCAGTGGCATGATAAATAGTTCTCCATCCCCTCACTCTGAATCTGAAGGTGTCCTCAGGTCTAAAATGAGTCTCTTGTAGACAGCAAATAGATGGGTCTTGTTTTATTGTCCATTCTGATACCCTATGTCTTTTGGTTGGTGCATTTAATCCATTTACATTCAGTGTTATTATAGAAGGATATGGGTTTAGAGTCATTGTGGTGTCCATGGGTTTCATTCTTGTTGTGATGTCTCTGGTACTTTGTTTCACAGGTCCCCCTTAGGATCTCTTGTAGGGCTGGTTTAGTGGTGACGAATTCCTTCAGTTTTTGTTTGTTTGGGAAGACCTTTATCTCTCCTTCTATTCTAAATGACAGACTTGCTGGATGAAGGATTCTCGGCTGCGTATTTTTTTCTGTTCATCACATTGAAGATCTCTTGCCATTCCTTTCTGTTCTGCCAAGTTTCAATGGGAGATTGGTCACGAGTCTTATAGGTTTCCCCTTATATGTTAGAGCACGTTTATCTCTAGCTGCTTTCAGAATTTTCTCTTTATCCTTGTATTTTGCCAGTTTCACTATGATATGTCATGCAGAAGATCGATTCAAGTTACGTCTGAAGGGAGTTCTCTGTGCCTCTTGGATTTCAATGCCTTTTTCCTTCTCCAGATCAGGGAAGTTCTCAGGTATTATTTTTTCAAGTACACCTTCAGCACCTTTCCCTCTCTTCCTCCTCTGGAATACCAATTATGCGTATATTATTTCTCTTTAGTGCATCACTTAGTTCTCTAATTTTCCCCTCATACTCCTGGATTTTTTTTATCTCTCTTTTTCTCAGCTTCTTCTTTTTCCATAATTTTATCTTCTAGTTCACCTATTCTCTCCTCTGCCTCTTCAATCTGAGCCATAGTTGTCTCCATTTTGTTTTGCAACTCATTGATAGCATTTTTTAGCTCCTCCTGGCTGTTCCTTAGTCCCTTGATCTCTGTAGCAAGAGATTCTTTGCTGTCCTTTATACTGTTTTCAAGCCCAGCCATTAATTTTATGACTATTATTCTAAATTCACTCTGTTATATTGTTTAAATCATTTTTGAACAGTTTGTTAGCTGTTGTTATTTCCTGGACATTTTTCTGAGGGGAATTCTTCCGTTTCGTCATTTTGGATAGTCCCTGGAGTGGTGTGGGACTGCGGGGCACTTCCCCTGTGCTGTCTTGAATAACTTGAGTTGGTGGGCGGGGCCACAGTCAGACCTGATGTCTGCCCCCAGCCCACCACTGGGGCCACAGTCAGACTGGTGTGTGCCTTCTCTTTCCCTCTCCTAGGGGTGGGATTCACTGTGGGGTGGCATGGCCTGTCTGGGCTACTTGCACACTGCCAGGTTCGTGGTGCTGGGGATCTGGCGTATTAGCTGGGGTGGATCAGCAAGGTGCATAGGGGTGTTAAGGGCAGGCTCAGCTCACTTTTCCTTCTGAGATCTGCTTCGGGAGGGGCCCTGCGGCACCAGAAGGGAGTCAGACGAGCCAGAGGGATGGATCCGCAGAAGCACAGCTTTGGGTGTTTTCGCAGTGCAAGCAAGTTTCCTGGCAGGAAGTGGTTCCCTTTGGGATTTTGGCTGGGGGATGGGCGAGGGAGGTGGCGGTGGAGAGCACCTTTGTTTCCCGCCAAGCTGAGCTCTGTCGTCCGGGGCTCAACAACTCTCCCTCCAGTTGTCCTCCAGCCCTCCCGTTCTCAGAGCAGAGCTGTTAGCTTATAACCTTCTAGATGTCAAGTCCTGCTTGCTGTCGGTACACACTCCATCTGGCCCCTCCACTTTTGCAATCCAGAGTCGGAGGATCTGCTTGGCCGGCGGGCCACCCCTCCACCACGGCTCCCTCCCGCCAGTCCCTGGAGCGCGCACCGCCTCTCCGCCCTTCCTACCCTCTTCCGTGGGCCTCTTGTCTGCAGTTGGCTCCAGAGACTCCGTTATGCTAGTCTTCTGGAGGTTTTCTGGGTTATTTAGGCAGGTGTAGGTGGAATCTAAGTGGTCAGCAGTATGCGCGGTGAGCCCAGCGTCCTCCTACACCGCCATCTTCCTTCAGGGAACTGAAGACTTCTAATTTTCTGAAATCATCTACACACTTCATTGTGAATGAGCTTATGTGCTTTTTTCTAAGGAGAAAGTCTGTAGCTTTCACAGAATTCCTTAAGAGACTTGTGATGCATTAAGGCGAAGGACCACCTAGGTCCTCGCAGGCCCCTGTGTCTCTGCAGCCATGAAGACAAAGCCCATGTCCCACAAGACGGAGAACACGTACAGCGTGAGCAAAGGCACTTGGGCCAGGAACCGTGGGTACCTGCTGCCTCAGCCTTGGAACTGGGTCTGACTTCTTTTCTCTTTTTAATGTTGATTTTACTTATTTTGAGGGAGGAGATGGGAAGAGAGAAAGGAGAGAGAATCCCAAGCAGGCTCCACACTGTCAGTGCAAGACTAACACAGGGCTTGATCTCATGAACTGTGAGATCATGACCTGAGCTGTAAGAGTTGGACACTTAACAAACTGAGCCACCCAGGGGTCCCCATTTCTCTTTTTATTTATATTTTTAGTTTTTCAATGTGAAATTTATTGTCAAATTGGTTTCCATACAACACCCAGTGCTCATTCCAACAGGTGCCCTCCTCAATACCCATCACCCACCCTCCCCTATTTCTCTCTTTTTAAATATAATTTATTGTCAAGTTGGGTAACATACACTGTCTACAGTATGCTCTTGGTTTTGGGGGTAGATTCCCATGATTCATCATTTACATACGACACCCAGTGTTCATCCCAACAAGTGCCCTCCTCAATGCCTATCATCCATTTCCCCCTCTCCCCTGGCCCCCCATCAACCATCAGTTTGTTCAGTGTATTTAAGGGTCTCTTATGGTTCTCCCCCCCCCGTTTGTAACTATTTTTCCCCTTCCCTTCCTCCATGGTCTTCTGTTATGTTTCTCTAGTTCCACATATGAGTGAAAACATATGATATCTGTCTTTTTCTTACTGACTTATTTCACTTAGCATAATATCCTCCAGTTCCAACCACATTGCTGCAAATGTCAGGATTTCATTTTTTCTCATTGCCTAGTAGTATTCCATTGTATATATAAACCACATCTTCTTCATCCATTCTTTATCAGTTGATGGACATTTAGGCTCTCTCCATAATTTGGCTAATTGTTGAAAGTTCTGCTATAATCTATTTCTTTTCATTATAAGAATGTTCACAGAATTAGAGGAAAGCTTAATTAAAGAAATAAAATAAGGTATATAGTGGCATCTCATCAAATACAGAATATCAATAAAGATATAGGAATTATAAAAGAAAAAACAAACAGAAATTTCAGAGTGGAAAAGTAAATGAAAAATTCACCAGAGCGTGTTGACACCAGGTTTGAATTGTCTGAAGAAACAAAAAAAATGTACAAATTTAAAAACAGATCTATAGGAATTACAGAATCCAAAGAACAGACTAAAAAAAAGGAGAGTGAACAGAATTTCAAATAAATGTGAGACACCATTAAATATATCAATATACATGTAATGAGAGTATCAAAAAGAGAGGAAAGAAAGAAGAAAAATGTTAAAAGAAATAATGGTTAAAAACCACTAATGTACACATTCAAGAAGTTAATATCCTGCAAGTAGGGTAAGTGCAAAAAAGATCACACCGAGGCACATCAGAGTAAAAATGTTGGCAGACAGAGAAATATTGAAAATCAAAGGAGAAAAATGACAAATTGTGAGAATCTGGGGCCCCAATACTATTTACAGCTGACTTTTTATTAAAAGTGATTGAGAACAGAAGGCAGTGAAATGACATATTCAAATTGTAAAAGAAAAATCATTAACTAAGAATCTTTTATCCAGCAAAACTATGAAAAACAGATAAAATAAAAATATTCCTAGATAAACAGAAAATTAGAGAATTAAATGCTTGTAGATCCACCTCACAAGAAAATACAAAAAGAAGTTTATGCTGACAACAAATCATCCTTGGCAGTAATTTAAATCCCTACAAAAAAACATACAAACAAACAAACAAACAGCACTGGTAAAGGTAATTATGTAGGTAATTATAAAATACTTTAATTCCATATTTCCTCTATGTTCTTTTAACTGATTTTAAAATAAATTGTATAAAAACATTATATAATTCATATACCAATAAATTGCTGTGTTTGAATGTATATAAATATAACATGAGAAAAAATAACTCATCAGAGTACATCCTTACTCTGGTGTGTGAATCACGCCTACCCTAGTCTAGTGTAGCAGGGTTCATTGTAGATGTGTGTACCTGGAAGGAGAGACTAGATGTGATTCACCATTTGCTTTGCCACTTCCTTTCTAAAATCATCATTATTAGTGACATTTTCAGGGTCTCGGTCACTCAAGCTCAAAACATTGGAGTTTCTTTCAATTTGTCCTTCTTGGGGACTTATCAATTGACACTATATTACTTAAGGGGAAAGAACTTGGAATAAGAAAGGTAGGGGTTGGATCCCACATACTACTCTGTGTCCAGTTGTACCTCATGATAGTCACTATCTGTGACCTTGCACAGATAACGTTTCTAAATCTCAGTTTAATCAACTGAAGACAATCATATTGGTTATTCCTATCTATAACAGAGCTGTTGCAAACTTTAAATGAGGCAGTACTAGGTACCCCAGATGGGTGATGTTAAAATGACAATCTTAATGGTACCTGTGACAAGTAACAAGTTAACCTCTGAAAAGCAGATAAAATGGTACCTGGCCTAAGAGAAGCACTTAATAAAAGTTACTTATTGTCATTTTCCTTCTTCTGAATCTATTTTGCAGTTAGTTGCATTTGGTTAGTACCTCTATACAATTAGGGTTAGAAGGAATCTTGAAGGTCACTTAGGTCAGTCTTGACAGATACTTGATAAATATGTGTCTGTGTCCATGACAGCCATTAATAATCAATTGCAGCACTTTTTCCTAAAGAGCTGAGAGGCCATAGTCCTTGTAAACACAGAATTTCAAGAAGCTCTACTAATGCATTAGAGTTCACTTTAGGATAAAATCTGTTTACTCTCCTTGCCATTGGCTGAATTTCACCCTTGGTCCTTTGTCCTGTGTATTCTTTCCCAAGAGATAGCCCCTATACATGGGTCCTTTCTAGGGAAACCTCTCCTCTAGACTGGCTAGAATGATTTGCAATGCAAATTATTGGATGCCTTCAGCTGTCAACTCTGACAGATAAGTCAAATGAAACAATCTTGGTTGCCTTGACTTATCCAATCTTTTCACAAATCAAGTAACTGCCATTTCTTCATACTCCCAGTTGCTATTATGCTATGAGGAAACAAATTTACCTTTAATTTTGTTTATTCTGAACTTATTTGGAAAGACACTACCTGTTTAGCAATAACACTCTTTTACACAGCTTAATGAGGTATAATTGACATGTAATAAATTGCATAAAGTTGAGGTATACAAGTTGATGAGTTTTGACATATGTATACTCCATTAAACCATCATCACAATCAGGATAATGAACCTGTCATTCCCATGTCCCTTGGTAATCTTTCTCTCTGCCTCTCCCCTCTCCTCATCTCCAAGTTACTACTCATCTGCTTTCTGTCACTATTGATTAATTCACATTTTCCAGACTTTTATATAAATGAACCATGTGGGGGTGCCTGGATGGCTCAGTCGGTTGAGCGTCTGACTCCAGCTCAGGTTACAGTCTTGTGGTTCATGAGTTGAAGCCCCGCGTCAGGGTCTGTGCTGACAGCTCAGAGCCTGGATCCTGCTTCAAATTCGGTGTCTCCCTTTCTCTGTTTCTCCCCTGCTCACACTCTGTCTCGCTCTCTCTCTCTCTCTCTCTCTCAAAAATAAATAAAGAATAAAAAAAAAATAAGTGAATCATATGGTTTGTACCCTTTGATTTTGGTCTGGCTTCTTTTATCCAGCATACTTATTTTGAGATACACCTATGTTCTAGTATTTGTCAATAATACTTTCCTTTTTTATTGCTGAATAGTATTCCTTTATATGAACTTATTACAGCTTCACTCCTAACATTTTATCAGACCTATCTTAACTGGCACGTCTCCAGATGGATGTTTTAGGTGAAAAGCCTTTTCAGAGCTATATGTGCTCAAAGCTAGGACTGGTCTTGGCCTAAAGGGTTAGTAAATTATAGTCCATGGAGAACAATGGTTCCTGGCTGCTATGGTGAAGCATAAATATTTGCCAAAGGAATGTAGTGTGCTATGGAGAGGTGACAGCTATCTTTATCACTGTGGTAGAATGAGTGATTTTAGAAGGGTGTAGCTTGGTCTAAGTGAAGTTAGGGCACACTAATGGGCTTCTATGTCCTATTACATATTGGCCTTGAGTAATCTGTGTTTTAAACACAAATGATTAAGGAGACTCTGTAGAAATGTAATTAATGCAAATATTAAATCAGTTTAAATAATATTTTTACTACACTTTCTCAGCTAGTTACAGACTACACTTATTGAGTGATTATAGCAATTTACTGAACACCAGATTTCCAGCAGCACCTATACAGTACTGAGGACTTGTGCAAACTTTTTTCTTTTTTCAAACACTCAAAGTGATTGTGCACTTTTGGGGCTTTGTTCTTTAGTTAGAATTTATCACTTTATATTTCATTGCAAAAATAAGAATATATATCAACTCTGTAAGTTCTTCATGAGCTCTAAATACCTGTGACTACAATGTTCCATAGCTTTGAAATTGCTGGAGAGGAAAAACTGTGAAAAGCCTAAATTTGGTCATGTTTAGGAAAGTGCTCTAGAGAGGTGAATGCACATTCCAGTCAAAGGCTCTCTGAGCACCAGTCACCCAGCTCACCTGGGACTCCAACCTTCAGAACACTGACTTCAGAGAGGAAAAGAAAACAAACAAAACATCCATACCATCTGGTCACCGATGACAAACTGGCTAATGAGTGTAATCAATTCATTTGAGATTAGCTACTGAATAAGAAAAATCAAAATACTCTATATTGTACAGACCACACATGAAAGCACTTGACAGATACTTTCTAAAACTTGCTGATAATTCTAAAAATGTACATGTTATTACTAATTATGAGCTATAAAGCTAAAAGACATATTTAAAATCAATAATACAACAAATTTTAATCAATCATGTTATGAAAACGACTGGCTTATCTTTCTATTTTCGCTGTAAGGAACAATATTATGAAATCACTGTCAGGGAGAAAGGAAACCAACCAGCATGCAACAAAAGGAAATTATAATATAAAGGTTGCCAGGCAGTTAGTTATTTAGCAATATTAAGCTGTTTTCCTGAAACTGATGATGTTCATGGTACCTGTCAGCTTTTGAAATGTGTGATTTGTTGTAGTTTTCTTTTCTTGTGCAAAATAGATTTTTTCTTTCTTAACGAAGATGCTCAAATTGGAGAAACTTCAGATCCCACAAAATCTGGGCCCACTGCTGGCTTTCAAACTCTTATTTTGCTAACAGTAATGACATTGGATACTAAATCACATTCAACCAATGTAAGTAAACACTTGCACCATCAATTCATTTAAGTGTATTTTAACATGAATGGAAAAACACACCAGAAGGAAATGACAATCTTTAACATAAGATTCATGAAAATAAAAATGCATTTTCTCCCCATTTTGTTGGGAAACTGCAACGTTCTGGGCAAATTTCCCCATGAGCACTTGTTGCCAATTAACCAGAAGTCAGGCACAGCACCCTACACCTGGGGTCACTTGTCCTTGTGTCTCCCGAGAGCCAGCAGGCTTTAGGACCAGAGATCCACTTGGCCTTAGCATGGCCCCAACTCAAGGCTGGTCTCACATTTCTCTCTTTTAGGGGGATCCAGATGCAAGGACTTAGTGTTGGCATACAGATGGTGGATCCTGCATTTGGGCTCAAGGAAAAACAGCTATTTCCTTCTGGCAGGGTCCTTTTTTGATTGAAGGAGTCCCCTGATTTTCCCCAGGAGTCCCAGGGTGAAGAATTGGACTCTACCACTAACCCTATTTTAGTTTGGCACACAGCCTGACTAGTCGGCTTCCTTACAGAGTCTCAGGAACCAATATGATGGACATTATTTGCTTTAAATACTTGGGTGCAGACAGTGTGATCTGAGTGTGTGATCAAGTTTATCATGTCTACTGTAGGTAACGTAGTAACTTGGGTGATCTACCACCATTGAACCAGAATCTACCTCCAGAGGAAGCTCCCAGAGGTGGCTGGTTTTGCTAACTAGCACAATGGATGAGATGAAGAACCTCTTATTGGTGATCTTGGTGGTTCTCAAGAGAGCTGGGTTGTCTAGGGTATTGTGGACACCATGATAGATATGGTTTGTAAACCTAGAGTATTGGGGGATGCATAGATGTCCATAAATCACCCTGATCCAGCCACTGGATAAGGAATTCTTTGTTAGTACACATCCTGTAGATGATGCACTAAATCCTCCACTGAGGATATAGTTGTGTTTGCCTTGGATGAACTTTTATCCAAGATTTTTTCAGAACACTGGAAAAACCAGAAGCTGAGACTTCTCTTGGGTGTGCTTACTAATAAAGAATACCTCTAACAATGAGTCAGCATCATTCAGTTTACAGTAAACTCTTGTTTGTTCTTAGAATGTAGGAACTTTACTTGATTCTCCCCACCAGGGCATTGCTGTCTATGGACAGAGAAGCCCAGGGGTCCTGGTGGTTATGCTCTGCCTACCAGCTGGGATGAAACTTGGACTGTCATATGAGATGTGGGATGCTTGGGATGTGGCTGTGTTGTTTACTCTTTGATCTGCCTAGCTGGATGGACTCACTTTGGTATCCACAGCCACTCTTCAGAGTATTTTCAACCCAGGGGCAGGTGCAAGAGGGCACCAAAGCTGCACGCATTAGCCAGTACTACAAGCCAGGTTGCCAGCATGTCTTCTTAGGCCCAGATACTGAAGGAACTTATGCACTGCACCAAACACCTTCTGTCTGGGATGCATGGGGTCTAATCCTATGTCATGGCATTCATAGTTAGTAGGACAATTTTAAAATAATAATAGTAGTAATGACATTTACTGGGATTTATTCAATATAGCATGTAGCCTTATTTCAGGAGTTCACAATGTAGTCTGAGAAAACTGGGAGGTTGGAATACTCTTTCAGATGTCCATGAGTTCCTCCTTTTCCTACCCACATGCCTGAGAATGGCTGAGTTTTGTGCACAAACTTCAACCAAAGCAACATCGTTACTGTTTTTGGAAAATGTAGTTATTTTTCATAAAAATATATTTATGTTATCATGTGATGGGTTACTTATCACTGTTTTAAGGTAGATCAATATATATTTTAAAAATTTCTCAATTTCATTGTGAATCTGGTAAATATTGACAGAAGTAACCTACATAAACAAAAGCTCTTAGAGGTCCTTAAAGATGTTTTTTAAACTATCCTTTCAGTTTATTTAATTATTTTGAGAGAGAGAGACAGAACACACCAGGGGAGGGGCAGAGAGAAGGAGAGACAGAATCCCAAGCAGGCTTCTTGCTGTCAACACAGAGCCCGACGTGGGGCCCGAACCCACGAAACTTGACACCATGACCTGAACTGATATCAAGAGTCAGATGCTTAACTGACTGAGCCACCCAGGCTCCCCCCTCAAAGATTTTTAAGAATGAAAAAATATCCTGAGCTGGACCAGTCTGTGCACTGCCATCCTATGGAGAGCTCACTGTGCTCCAGGCTCTCTGACCATCCTTCACCTGAGAGGTTTCTGAAGCTTTCGGTACATAGTCACCAAGGTAGGGACACTACATACATATCAGTTGGCATTACTGATTGTGGTTTTTTCATGTTATTTGCTAGTGAGGCAACTCCTGTCACAATGAACAGAAGAGGAAACTGAGATAAGGAGAACTGAACTAACACCCAATGTCATTCACAGTGAGTCATCGAATGTCATTTATTTCAAGCAAGGAATGGAACTGAGATTCCAACCTCAGCTTGTCTTACTCTAAAGGTGATGTTAGAAACACTAATTTATAATTGGGGAAATCTCTGCAGTCCATGAAGCTTTCAACCCAGAACTATTGAATTATGTACATACTGTGTAGTGCCATGTTTCAACATATATATACTCAGCAAATAATATGCAAGTGAACTCTAGTTAAAGAAACTAAACTTGTAATTTGTCCTGGGAATATAAGTGTATCTTATCACATGACTGCTGGTAAGATACTTAAGATCAGGGCTGAATGATGAAGAATTATAGACGTGAACTGAGAGCAAGAGATTAAGTATGTGCTTTACCAAGTGAAATATGAAATTGAAAAGTTCTTTAAGGACATGAAAGTTCTACTGAATAGTATAGAACAACAAAGTCAATATCAGGTAGGAATACAGAGTTGTTGCATCCAACATGTGAAGGGATATTAAGTAATTCATAGAGTGAAATACCTACATTTCATCTCTAAGGACATAACTGTTGCTTAAAAAAATAAATCAAACTGCCCTGATTAGTTGCATCACTAAAAGCAACTTCAAGGATGGGTGAGTACAGGGAATATTTGTCTAGAAATTTCTCAATTTCAATAGTAGCAGCAGTGATTGTGTCCAGTTTTTCTCCCTTGGCCTCTTTAGAATAACTACAAGGCAGGAGAGAAGCAAACTCACCACCACCCATATTTTTCTGGGAATGGGGATGGGGTATTTAGTACCTCAACCTCCAAGGACATATGCCAAGGGGAAGAAGTAGAGTAAAACACAGGTAAGGAGTAGTGGTATGGGTCTAGATGTCACCTAGGATGCTCCCTTCAGCTGAGAGTGACATTACTCAAAACTGGTGCCCACCATCATGGAGAGTCTGAGATGGGTAAGTAGAATGAGGGCACGTGTCCCTCCTCCCTAAGAAATGGCCATGAGTGAGGCCATACTGGCAGAGAAGGGGTTTCTATAATCAGTGGACTTAGTGTGTGTTCAAACGCACATATACACACACAAACGCACACATGCATATGCACATACACAATTTAAAGAGAAAGGCATTTCAGAGCAAAGCAGCCTCTAGGTTAGGGCTGGAAGGAAGGACACTCTTCCTGGAGTGTCCCTTCTCTGACACAGTGTTTGAACAAAGTGTGAACACTAAGCATCTGACACCCTCCACAGGCTGGCTATGGTCCCAAAACAAATCCGCTGTGACTCGTGACTTGGTGCTAGGCCTCAGGTCTGAGGATCCAAGTGTGCAGACTGTCAGCACAACTGTGTGTATCCTCTTTTGACAGATGTTACAATGATTCTTCCTGCCTCTGTATTGACTGACACATTCAAACATGTCCCTTAGACACAAAATTTGTGTGGTGCTTGCAAACTTACAGAAGAAATTTAGAGGACTAGATCCACTTTTCTGGGACCCTTCAGTTGAAGAGAAGATTAAAAAGCAATCAGTGGTAACCATCAGATTGTTCTCTATATTTAAGTGTCTGTTTCTTGCTTTGTCTCTCTCTCTTACTGTTTTCCCTTTGCTTGTTTGTTTTGTTTCTTAAATTCCACATATGAGTGAAATCATATGATATTTGTCTTCCTCTGACAGGCTTATTAGCATCATATTCTCAGCTCCACCCATGTTATTGCAAATGACAAGATTTCATTCTTTTTATGGGATTTTATAGACAATGCTGTTATAAACCTTGGGGTGAGGTATCATTTTGAATTAATATTTTTGTATTCTTTGGATAAATTTTCAGTAGTGTGATGGCTGGATTATAAGATAATTCTATTTTTAACTTCTTGAGGAATCTCCATACTGTTTTCCATAGGGGCTGCAGCAGTTTGTGTTCCTACCAACAGAGCACTGGATGTTGTATGTAACTGTTGAATCACTATGTTATACACCTGAAAATAATATAACACTGTATGTGGACAAACTGTAATTAAAATAAAAACTTAAAAAATAAAAAGTGATCAGTGGGTGGGGCCTAGGTGGAGGGCCTCTAGGAGATATTTCTTTGGAGAGGTCAACTACCCATCAACTGCCACCAGTGTGTCCTGTTCCCCAGGGAACCTCTGGAAAATTTGAAATATGTTTGCTGCTTCCTGGAGACACCAGTGGCCTGTCTGGAAAATCAATTGGGCTTTAGAAGATGCACAGCTTTGGTAACAAGAGCCAGGAGCCAGCTGCCTTGTGGTACATCATCTGTGACTGTCCTGGCAAAGGGTGTGTGTGCTTCCTGAGGTCCAAGCAAAGGCTCTGTAGGACAGGGAGCAGGCAGGGAGCACTAACGGTCCTGTCTGGAGGGTTCTTGCCTGAATCCAAGCAGCTCCCACATGCAAGGCCAGGAGGACAACATTCTTTTTTTTTTAATTTTTTTTTTTTTCAACGTTTATTTATTTTTGGGACAGAGAGAGACAGAGCATGAACGGGGGAGGGGCAGAGAGAGAGGGAGACACAGAATCGGAAACAGGCTCCAGGCTCTGAGCCATCAGCCCAGAGCCCGACGCGGGGCTCGAACTCACAGACCGCGAGATCGTGACCTGGCTGAAGTCGGACGCTTAACCGACTGCGCCACCCAGGCGCCCCAGGAGGACAACATTCTAGGAACACATGCTGAGGGGATCAGGGGCTGCCAGCCAAGGATTGCTCTCCAGAGTGAGCAGGAACAGCAGGAAACCTCCCCAGGCCCAGGAAAATCCTCCAGTGAAAGAAAGAACTGCTTGGAATATCTGCCAGGCACAGAATTCTTGAAACCAGCCAAGATTTGAAGTTTAATCAAGTGGGGGTGTTTTGACTTCTACCTTTGACTGAAAGTTTTAATTTCTGGAATGAGCTTTGTTTTCAGCTAAGATAATCCATGGCTTTATAATGCAAAAATCAATTGAAAACTCCTGGGCTGGTGAGATGTTTTCTCTAAAAGTAAGGGAATATTACCCCTATCAAGAAGAATCTGAGAAGACAGGGAGAGGGGGAAAGAGTGATTTTGATTATAGCTCCTTGAAAGCTTCCAGCTTGTTCAAAATCCTGGTTATACTTTAATTTCTAAAATAACCAGCAGTGAAACCAGCAAATCTGAACATTGCTTAGAGATGTGCTTCCTGCTTTTAGTTTATTTATTATTAGTCTTCTTGATATTGTATTTTTTATTGTATTATTTATTTATTTATTTTTGTTTTTTTCATAATTTCTCTTTTTTTAAATATGAAATTTATTGTCAAATTGGTTTCCATACAACACCCAGTGCTCATCCCAACAGGTGCCTTCCTCAATACCCATCACCCACCCTCCCAACATTCCCACCCCTCATCTATCCTCAGTTTGTTCTCAGTTTTTAAGACTCTCTTATGATTTGGCTCCCTCACTCTCTGGCCTTTCTTCTTTTTTTTTCCTTCCCCTCCCCCATGGTCTTCTGTTAAGTTTCTCAGAATCCACGAAAGAGTGAAAACATATGGTATCTGTCTTTCTCTGTATGACTTATTCCACTTAGCATAACACTCTCCAGTTCCATCCACGTTGCTACAGAGTGCCATATTTCATTCTTTCTCATTGCCACGAAGTATTCCATTGTGTGTATAAACCACAATTTCTTTCTGCATTCATCAGTTGATGGACATTTAGGCTCTTTCCATAATTTGCTATTGTTGAAAGTGCTGCTATAAACATTGGGGTACAAGTGCCCCTATGCATCAGCACTCCTGTATCCCTTGAGTAAATTCCTAGCAGTGCTATTGCTTGGTCATAGGGTAGATCTAGTTTTAAATTTTTGAGGAACCTCCACACTTTTCCAGAGCGGCTGCACCAGGTTGCATTCCCACCAACAGTGCAAGAGGGTTCCCGTTTCTCCACATCCTCTCCAGCATCTATAGTCTCCTGATTCATTCATTTTAGCCACTCTGACTGGTGTGAGGTGGTATCTGAGTGTGGTTTTGATTTGTATTTCCCCGATGAGGAGCGACGCTGGGCTCACCTCATCCTGCTGAACATTTAGAATCCACCCACACCTGCCTAAATAACCCAGAAAACCACCAGAAGACTAGCAGAACAGACTCTCCAGAGCCAAGCATAGACAAGAGGCCCACAGAAGAGGGTAGGAAGGGCAGAGAGGCGGTGCGTGCTACATGGACTGGCAGGAGGGAGCTGGGGCAGTAGAGGGGTTGCCCGCCCAGCAAGGCAGAATCCCTAATGCTGGCTTGCAAAAGCAGAGGGGCCAGACTGCATGAATTCTGACAGCCTGCAGGATTTAACATCTGGAATTTATAAGTCAACAGCTCTGCTTGGAGAGTGGGAGGGTGAGAGGACACCGCGAGGGAGAGGTGGTGAGCTCTGGAAGACAGAGCTCAGTGCAGCGGGGGAACAAAGGCGCTGGCCAATGCCTACCTCCCTCTCCCATCCCCCAGCCAAAACCCCAAAGGGAAGAAGTTCACCCAACTTGTTTGCACTGAGCAAGCACCCAACCCTGTTCTTCTGTGGATCCATCCCTCCAATGGGTCGGCCTCCCTCCCAGTGCTGTAGGGCCCCTCCTGCAGGAGACCACCTATGGCAAAGGGAGCTGAGCCTGGCCCTCCCACCCCTGTGCACCTTAGGGATCCAGCTTGGCTAATACACCAGATCCCATCAAAGCAGCACCACAAGCCTGGGAGTGTGCAAGTAGCCCAGACAGGGGCCACACCACTCCACAGTGAGTCCTGCCCCTGGGAGAGGGAAAGATAAGGTACACACCAGTCTGACTGTAGCCCCAGCAGTGGGCTGGGGACAGACATCAGGTCTGATTGCAGCCTTGCCCACCTACACAAGTTACTCCAGACAGTACAGGGGAAGTGCCCTGCAGTTCCACGTCACCCCAGGAACTATCCAAAATGACTAAACAGAAGAATTCTCCTCAAAAGAAACTCCAGGAAGTAGTGACAGCTAACCAATTGATCAAAAACGATTTAAGCAATATAATGGAACAAGAACTTAAAATAATAGTCATAAAATAATCTCTAGGCTTGTAAAAAGTATAGAGGACAGCAGAGAACCTGTTGCTATAGAGATCAAGGGACTAAGAAATAGTCAGGAGGAGCTAAAAAATGTTGTAATGAGGTGCAAAATAAAATGGAGGCGACCACAGCTCGGATTGAAGACTCAGAGGAGAGAATAGATTAATTAGAAGATAAAATTATGGGAAAAGAGAAAGCTGAGAAAAAGAGAGGTAAAAAAAATCCAGCGGTATGAGGGGAAAATTAGAGAACTAAGTGATGCAACCAAATGCAACAATATCCATAAAATAGGAATTCAAGAAGAGGAAGAGAAAGAGAAAGAGGCTGAAGGTGTACTTGAATGAATCATAGCTGAGAACTTCCCTGAACTGGGAAAGGAAAAAGGCATTGAAATCCAAGAGGCACAGAGAACTCCCTTCATTTTTTTTCAATATATGAAATTTATTGTCAAATTGGTTTCCATACAACACCCAGTGCTCATCCCAAAAGGTGTCCCCCTCAATACCCATCACCCACCTTCCCCTCCCTCCCACCCCCCCAACAACCCTCAGTTTGTTCTCAGTTTGTAGGAGTCTCTTATGCTTTGGCTCTCTCCAACCCTAACCTCTTTTTTTTTCTTCCCCTGCCTCATGGGTTTCTGTTAAGTTTCTCAGGATCCACATAAGAGTGAAAATATATGGTATCTGTCTTTCTCAGTATGGCTTATTTCACTTAGCATAACACTCTCCAGTTCCATCCATGTTGTTACAAAGGGCCATATTTCATTCTTTCTCATTGCCACGAAGTATTCCATGTTTGTATAAACAACAATTTCTTTATCCAGTCATCTGTTGATGGACATTTAGGCTCTTTCCATAATTTGGCTATTGTTGAGAGTACTGCTATAAACATTGGGATACAAGTGCCCCTATGCATCAGTACTCCTGTATCCCTTGGGTAAATTCCTAGCAGTACTACCGCTGGGTCATAGGGTAGGTCTATTTTTAATTTTTTGAGGAACCTCCACACTGTTTTCCAGACTGGCTGCACCAGGTTGCATTCCCACCAACAGTGCAAGAGGGTTCCTGTTTCTCCACATCCTCTCCAGCATCTATAGTCTCCTGATTTGGTCATTTTAGACACTCTGACTGGCATGAGGTGATATCTCAGTGTGGTTTTGATTTGTATTTCCCTGATGAGGACCGACGTTGAGCATCTTTTCATGTGCCTGTTGGCCATCTGGATGTCTTCTTTAGAGAAGTGTCTATTCATTTCCTCTGCCCATTTATTCACTGGATTATTTGTTTTTCGGGTGTGGAGTTTGGTGAGCTCTTTATAGATTTTGGATACTAGCCCTTTGTCCGATATGTCATTTGCAAATATCTTTTCCCATTCCGTCGGTTGCCTTTCAGTTTTGTTGGTTGTTTCCTTTGCTGTGCAGAAGCTTTTTATCTTCATGAGGTCCCAATAGTTCATTTTTGCTTTTAATCCCCTTGCCTTTGGGGATGTGTCAAGTAAGAAATTGCTGTGGATGAGGTCAGAGAGGTTTTTCCCTGCTTTCTCCTCTGAGGTTTTGATGGATTCCTGTCTCAAATTCAGGGTTTTTATCCATTTTGAGTTTATTTTTGTGAATGGTGTGAGAAAGTGGTCTAGTTTCAACCTTCTGCATGTTGCTGTCCAGCTCTCCCAGCACCATTTGTTAAAGAGACTGTCTTTTTTCCATTGGATATTCTTTCCTGCTTTGTCAAAGATGAGTTGGCCATACGTTTGTGGGTCTAGTTCTGGGGTTTCTATTCTATTCCATTGGTCTATGTGTCTGTTTTTGTGCCAATACCATGCTGTCTTGATGATTACAGCTTTGTAGTAGAGGCTAAAGTCTGGGATCGTGATGCCTCCTGCTTTGGTCTTCTTCTTCAAAATTACCTTAGCTACTCGGGACCTTTTGTAGTTCCATACAAATTTTAGGATTGCTTGTTCTAGCTTTGAGAAGAATGCTGGTGCAATTTTGATGGGGATTGCATTGAATGTGTAGATAGCTTTGGGTAGCATTGACATTTTGACAATATTCTTCCAATCCATGAGCATGGAATGTTTTTCCATTTCTTTATAACTTCCTCAAATCCCTTCATAAGTTTTCTATAGTTTTCAGCATACACATCTTTTACATCTTTGGTTAGGTTTATTCATAGGTATTTTATGCTTCTTGGTGCAATTGTGAATGGGATCAGTTTCTTTATTTGTCTTTCTGTTGCTTCATTATTAGTGTATAAGAATGCAACTGATTTCTGTACATTGATTTTGTATCCTGCGATTTTGCTGAATTCATGTATCCGTTCTAGCAGACTTTTGGTGGACTCTATCAGATTTTCCATGTATAATATCATGTCAATTGCAAAAAGTGAAAGTTTGACTTCATCTTTGACAATTTGGATGCCTTTGATTTCCTTTTGTTGTCTGATTGCTGATGCTAGCACCTCCAACATTATATTGGACAACAGCATGAGAGTGGACATCCCTGTCGTGTTCCTGATCTCAGGGAGAAAGCTCTGTTTTTCTCCATTGAGGATGATATTAACCGTGGGCTTTTCATAAATGGCTTTTATGATGTTTAAGTATGTTCCTTCTATCCCGACTTTCTTGAGGGTTTTTATTAAGAAAGGTTGCTGAATTTCAGACAAACTAGATTTATTTATTTTTTGTTTTGTTTTTTTTTTAACATTTATTTATTTTTGAGACAGGGAGAGACAGCATGAATGGGGGAGGGTATGAGAGAGGGAGACACAGAATTTGAAACAGGCTCCAGGCCCTGAGCTGTCAGCACAGAGCCTGATGCGGGGCTCGAACTCACGGACCGCAAGATCATGACCTGAGCCGAAGTTGGACACTTAATCGACTGAGCCACCCAGGCGCCCAGACTTTAAATTAAAGGTTGTAACAAGAGATGAAGAAGGGCATTATATAATAATTACAGGGACTATCCATCAGGAAGAGCTAACAATTATGTCTATCCACGAATTTGGCAGCCCCCAAATATATGAAATAATTAATCACAAACATAAGCAACCTTATTGATAAGAATGTGGTCATTGCAGGGGATTTTAATACTTCACTTACAGTAATGGATACATCATCTAGACACAGGATCAATAAAGAAACAAGGGCCCTGAATGATACATTGGATCAGATGGACTTGACAGATATATTTAGAACTCTGTATCGCAAAGTAACAGAATATACTTTCTTCTGGAGTGCACGTGGAACATCCTCCAAGATAGATCACATACTGGGGCACAAAACAGCCCTTCATAAGTATACAAGAATTGAGATCATACCCTGCACACTTTCATACCACAATGCTACGAAGCTTGAAATCAAGCACAGGAAACAGTCTGGAAAATCTCCAAAAGCATGGAGGTTAAAAAATACCCTAGTAAACAATGAATGGCTCAACCAGACAATTAGAGAAGAAATTAAAAAATATATGGAAACAAACCAAAATGAAAAGACAACAATCCAAACGTTTTGGGATGCAGTGAAGGCAGTCCTGAGAAGAAAATACATTGCAATCCAGGCCTATCTCAAGAAACAAAAAAAATCCCAACTACAAAAGCTAACAGCACACCTAAAGGAAATAGAAGCAGAACAGCAAAGTCACCCCAAACCCAGTAGAAGAAGGGAAATAATAAAGATCAGAGCAGAAATAATCAATACAGAATCCAAAAAAACTGTAGAACAGATCAATGAAACCAAGAGTTTGTTTTTAGAAAAAACAAACAAAATTGATAAACCTCTAGCCAGGCTTCTCAAAAAGAAAAGGGAGATGACCCAAATAGATAAAATCATGAATGAAAATGGAATTATTAAAACCAATCCCTCATAAATACAAGCAATTTTCAGGGAATACTATGAAAAATTATATGCCAACAAACTGGACAAATTCCTAAACACCCACACACTACCAAAACTAAAACAAGAAGAAATAGAAAGCTTGAACAGACCCATAACCAGTGAAGAAATTGAATCACTTATCAAAAATCTCCCAAAAAATAAGAGTCCAGGACCAGATGGCTTCCCTGGGGAATTCTACCAGACATTTAAAGCAGAGATAATACCTATCCTTCTCAAGCTGTTCCCAAAAATAGAAAGGGCAGGAAAACTTCCAGACTTATTCTCTGAAGCCAGAATTACTTTGATTCCTAAACCAGACAGAGACCCAGAAAAAAGACAGAACTACAGGCCAATATCCCTGATGAATATGGATGCAAAAATTCTCAATAAGATACTAGCAAATCGAATTAAATAGCGTATAAAAAAGAATTATTCACCATGATCAAGTGGGATTCATTCTTTGGCTGCAGGGCTGGTTCAACATTCGCAAATCAATCAATGTGATACATCACATTAATAAAAGAAATGATAAGATCCATATGATCCTGTCAATCGATGCAGAAAAAAGCATTTGACAAAATTCAGCATCCTTTCTTAATAAAAACTCTCAAGAAAGTCGGGATAGAAGGAACATACTTAAACATCATAAAAGCCATTTATGAAAAGCCCACGGTTAATATCATCCTCAATGGAGAAAAACAGAGCTTTCTCCCTGAGATCAGGAACACGACAGGGATGTCCACTCTCATGCTGTTGTCCAATATAATGTTGGAGGTGCTAGCATCAGCAATCAGACAACAAAAGGAAATCAAAGGCATCCAAATTGTCAAAGATGAAGTCAAACTTTCACTTTTTGCAATTGACATGATATTATACATGGAAAATCTGATAGAGTCCACCAAAAGTCTGCTAGAACGGATACATGAATTCAGCAAAATCGCAGGATACAAAATCAATGTACAGAAATCAGTTGCATTCTTATACACTAATAATGAAGCAACAGAAAGACAAATAAAGAAACTGATCCCATTCACAATTGCACCAAGAAGCATAAAATACCTATGAATAAACCTAACCAAAGATGTAAAAGATGTGTATGCTGAAAACTATAGAAAACTTATGAAGGGATTTGAGGAAGTTATAAAGAAATGGAAAAACATTCCATGCTCATGGATTGGAAGAATATTGTCAAAATGTCAATGCTACCCAAAGCTATCTACACATTCAATGCAATCCCCATCAAAATTGCACCAGCATTCTTCTCAAAGCTAGAACAAGCAATCCTAAAATTTGTATGGAACTACAAAAGGTCCCGAGTAGCTAAGGTAATTTTGAAGAAGAAGACCAAAGCAGGAGGCATCACGATCCCAGACTTTAGCCTCTACTACAAAGCTGTAATCATCAAGACAGCATGGTATTGGCACAAAAACAGACACATAGACCAATGGAATAGAATAGAAACCCCAGAACTAGACCCACAAACGTATGGCCAACTCATCTTTGACAAAGCAGGAAAGAATATCCAATGGAAAAAAGACAGTCTCTTTAACAAATGGTGCTGGGAGAGCTGGACAGCAACATGCAGAAGGTTGAAACTAGACCACTTTCTCACACCATTCACAAAAATAAACTCAAAATGGATAAAAACCCTGAATTTGAGACAGGAATCCATCAAAACCTCAGAGGAGAAAGCAGGGAAAAACCTCTCTGACCTCATCCACAGCAATTTCTTACTTGACACATCCCCAAAGGCAAGGGGATTAAAAGCAAAAATGAACTATTGGGACCTCATGAAGATAAAAAGCTTCTGCACAGCAAAGGAAACAACCAACAAAACTGAAAGGCAACCGACGGAATGGGAAAAGATATTTGCAAATGACATATCGGACAAAGGGCTAGTATCCAAAATCTATAAAGAGCTCACCAAACTCCACACCCGAAAAACAAATAATCCAGTGAATAAATGGGCAGAGGAAATGAATAGACACTTCTCTAAAGAAGACATCCAGATGGCCAACAGGCACATGAAAAGATGCTCAACGTCGGTCCTCATCAGGGAAATACAAATCAAAACCACACTGAGATATCACCTCATGCCAGTCAGAGTGTCTAAAATGACCAAATCAGGAGACTATAGATGCTGGAGAGGATGTGGAGAAATGGGAACGCTCTTGCACTGTTGGTGGGAATGCAACCTGGTGCAGCCAGTCTGGAAACAGTGTGGAGGTTCCTCAAAAATTTAAAACTAGATCTACCCTATGGCCCAGCAATAACACTGCTAGGAATTTACCCAAGGGATACAAGAATGCTGATGCATAGGGGCACTTGTATCCCAATGTTTATAGCAGCACTTTCAGCAATAGCCAAATTATGGAAAGAGCTTAAATGTCCATCAACTGATGAATGCAGACAGAAATTGTGGTTTATATACACAATGGAATACTACGTGGAAATGAGAAAGAATGAAATCTGGCCTTTCATAGGAATGTGGATGGAAGTGGAGAGTGTATGCCAAGTGAAAGAAGTCAAACAGAGAAATACAGATGCCATATGTTTTCACTCTTATGTGGATCCTGAGAAACTTACCAGGAACCACGGGGGAGGGGAAGGAAAAAAAGAAGAATAAAGATTAGAGAGGGAGAGAGCCAAAGCATAAGAGTTAAACACTGGAAGAAACTGCGAGTTGATGGGGGGTGAGATGGAGGGGAGGGTGGGTGATGGGTATTGAGGAGGACACCTTTTGGGATGAGCACTGGGTGTTGTATGGAAACCAATTTGACAATAAATTTCATATTTTTTTAAAAAAGGACTTTGGGGACAAAGGCAGGTATTCGACATCTTTAAGATTAATACTAAAATGGGTAAGAATTTCCAGAACTAAAAGTTGCATTCAAATTGAACAAGAATTAAGAACATGGGACTAAATGAACAGAGGAAGATTATAGTTTTGTGATTCTTTTTGAAAATATTGCTGGTTGTCGAATGTTTGCTCCTTCAGATTAAGGAAACTTTCTCTTAAGATATCTATGATATACAGAAATGTCATAAAATATTTATTTGTAAACTGAAGCATTTTTCTTTTCTCTCTACATAACTGCCCTGAAATTCAAAAACTCTCACTGAGTATCCTTTCTTTCATGGCAATTACAATTGTTTACATAAGTTCAATAAGAATCTGGTCATCTTGTAACAGGTCACCATTGGAAATACTGTGATTTTACCAAGGCTTTTACTGGAATGTCATATTTGAGATTGACATTCAAAGACTCAGATATGACCAGACAGCTTTAAGGAAATAAGGTTGGCTTTATTGAACATGGAGCTATAAAGTCCCTTGTAAATGTTTGCCTGATACCTTGGTTACAGAGTTCCTAGGAGCCTCACCAGGTGAGTAAAGAACGTCATTTTCTGGCAGGTGCAGGAACCTCAGGATATCTTAGGGACCTCATGAAGAGGAATTCGCCTGATTCTACAGGTATGGCAGGCCTGTCTGATGGCAAGTATTTGGCTTGGCTTCTGGCCTGGAGAGGCTACTAAAAGTTCAACCAAGAGATTCCTTATAAAAGGTTCCAGCAAAGCAAACTTTAAAAGATCCTTGTGATCAATCGCTATTCTTGCTGAGCTTATATAAATAGTTAGGCCAGGTTTGTTAAGACTGGACTTGTTCTACAAATGCATTGGCCTCAATTTGGCTATCTCTGGAAAGGGAGGTTTTTAGAGAGAAAAATTGTCTCAACAATGCACTGTTATGGATGTTAAATTCTAGTTCTGATTGTCTTTAAATGTCTGTTGTTGCCTAAACTAGACAACTTGAGGTAAACTTCAGAAAAATTGTCACAGTATTTCTATATAGGCAATCTTCTCTGCTTGCTATTCTGTGAGATAATAATAAGACCCCGTGGGCATATGATTATTTAAACAACTGGAAAAATCGGATGGATCTCTAAATATGAAAAACATATCTTCCCTAAACCTGATCTGACTTTACCAGAATCCTGCCCCTTTTGAAGATTTGGAGGTGGACTTTACAGATATACAACCAAATCAAGGATTCTGTTTCAGGTATCACCCCATGGGTCCATCACTCTGGAGTTAAGAAGGCCAACTCAGAGGAACCATCAACCTGGCGAAGTGATCCAGATCCAATCAACCTGCTTAAACTGACCTTCAAAAAGACACTGGACCCTGAGATCTCCAGCCCTGCTCCAGCCACACCCTGGTAGCTGGCTGACCTGTGCATGGCAGAAGCTTGAGGAATCCACATGTGGATGGAGCCCAGGGGTTCAGATGCAACTCTGCAAGCCCTTGCCCCTTACTGGTGTCATAGCCCTGATCTTACTTCTTGCTGTTGGGCTAATAGAGACTGCACCAACAAACTGGACATGGAACGGATGGGAGACTCCCTGGTAACCTGACAAAGCCAATTAAACTTCCTGGCAGCAGCGTCCCTCCAAAATAGGCGAGCCCTCAATCTCCTCTCTTCACAGAAAGGAGGGACTTGTATCTTTCTGGGGAGGAATGTTTCTATTTTGTAAACCAATCAGGAATAGTCAGGACTAAAGTTAAGGAACTCAAGCAAAGAATTCAATGTAGACAACAGGAAAATATCAGTCAATGGAGAGGAAGGGATCTCACACACTGGGTTTCCTGGCTCCCTTCCCTGGCAGGGCCCCTCCTTTCCATAATTTTACTTGTGACCATCAGCCCCTGTATACTAAATATCCTGGTACATTTTATTGAAAACACTGTTGCTTGCCAGACTGCAGCACGTATCTTAGCCCTCCGAGGGTACCAACCTCTAGAGCTAAAAAGTGATGCCTAATAAAAGATTTTTAAAAAGGAGTCAAAGGGGAGAATGCTGGGAAAATGAATAAAGTTTTACACCATAATATGGCTGACGGAATTAAAACAAGCTCAGGTGTCTAGCTTAGAGACCCCTCTTCTGGGTTCTTTTTGCCCTGTTTGCTGCATGCATGAAAACCCGCCACAGATATGGAAGCTGACAACTATAAATTACCTTTCCCCCTTCATTCAGGACTCAGATCTTAGATAAATGGTCTCCTTTGAGCCTGCTGGTGTTAAATAAATCTCCGATCCACCAAGACCTCCTAGTGCCGCTTGGTTTTTCCGCCAGCGTTCCAGCCTGTTTCTGTAACAGCCGGACCTACTAATTCAGTCATTAAAGAAAAAAGAAAAAAAAAATCTACATGTCGCAACTTGATATGGACCATGTGTTCTACCTGGTGCTGAGGATCTTCTCTTGAGAGAGCAGATGTGGTCTTGGTTTCTGGTCTCATGGAACCTGAGGGTCACAAAGTATGATCAGCTCTGGGGAAAGGAAATGGTGGGATGAGCAGAGGGCCATCTTGCATTTAAGGATTCTGCCTTTTCTTTTTATAACTTTGTGCTTACTGCCTTATGTGCATGCACACCAAAGGATGGGGCAATACCACAGTGTGGCACATCATACTTAGACTGGAAGTGCCACCACTGCACATTTTTCCAGACTACCTGGACATCCCCTAAATGTTTTGGCCCTGATGGACTAGGAGGGATGTGGGGCCCCACTCAGATCTCCTTGGCTGTCTCTCAATCTCTCCCACCCAAGTTTCTCTATGTCCATGTTCTTAGGAACAGTCCAAGGATGGAGAGGGTGCTAGACCCTAAGAGACCTCAGTGGGTCTTATCACTTGTCTCTAGCCTGAAGTGCATCTTTTCTTTTCCATCCTCATTAGGCATAAGTAGGAACATCTGCTTATGCCTCAGTCCACTGAAACATCCTCAATGTCATATTTTATATTTTCTCTACCAGTGGCTTACCACAAACTTTTGTGCCTGATGTACAAGAAATCCCTTTTCTCTTTCCATTGTTTGCCTTCAAGTCTATGATTTCAATAAACTAGAGATTTCAAAAAATCTAATTGCATCGCATGATTCTATTGGTTTGAGGGTATCCATTTTTATCCTAAAACAATGACATTCATTTATTCAATGGTAGAGGATGCACAGTACATTATAAAATCGGGCATATGAAAAACATATAGTGGTTAACAGTTTCATCAATAACATATCCATTGCATTAACATAAAAACTAAAATAGCAGAAAATGGGATAGTAACTGAAACTCAAAGAGGTGGAAAATCATGTAAAAACAGTTTCAATGTTTGAGGGAAGAAAAATAGATCAAAGAAAACTACAGGAATAGCTTTGCAAATCTTAAGGAACAAATGTAATAATAGCTTTAGAAAAATATCAAACAAAGCAATAAACTGGAAAAAAAATAACACAATAAATCTTCAAAACAGGTATGTAGTGCCTAGAAAAACTGGTTCAGAAGTGCAAAGAAACGAAGCACCTACCAGGATTCTGACACTCAGTAAAGACTGAAGGAGTCAGTGTCTTTGTGGCTGATAGAACAACAGCTCCCTTGTCATAGTAAGATCCAGTTAATAAGAGAACAAGTGTTCTGGGAGGTCACACACCTACACTCATTAGAGAATTTTTGCAAGACTCTTGCTGTCAGACAGCAGAGGGCGAGCTGTGTCCATATAGAGGCCAGAGAGCTGGGCAGGACAAAAGGGCTAAGCCCTCCAAAGCCTGAGTTCACATCCAGGCTTCCCCTACAGAGTTGAGTCACGCTGGAGCTGTCTTCCTGTCTCTGAGGTGACCCATTCCTATCTGTGCATCTATAGATGGGTATGGTAAGCTTGATAAACTGACAATATTTAATGAGGATTAACTGGAATTGTGAGGAAATGCTTTGCAAACTCCATGTACATGGAGACAATTGGAGCACCAGGACCTAGGCACATCAGGAAAGAGGGAAATGTACTTATATTTGGATCAAAATGGTGCTTGGTTGCTCCTGCCCTGATTTTTCCTTTAGGACTGAGCAGGAGGGGGCAGTTAGTATTGATGCTGAGATAGGAAGGACAGGATGCACTTGCAGGAGGTGACTAGACAGAGGGAGAGGCTGGGAGTGTCATTACCTGTTTAAGGGATTCCAGAAAGGGTTAATACTGAAAAGGGGTAAATCTATTTTTAAATTGATAAAGGAAAAATAATAGTGACTGAGACTATGGCTATTTGAAACCAAGAGATGGTAGGAGAAACAGCAGAGCCTCCTGATGAAAGGTTCTTTGCCAAGGCATTAGTCTGAGTGACCAGGCACAGAGGTGATTTGAGGCTGGAACTATTATCTGACAAGTAGTCAAAGGTCCAAAAATGCACAGATATGAGTTTACGCCATTCACAAGAAGTTCATGTGCAATGCTCACCAATATAAGATTTTGGAGATTTTGCTGGTAGCAGCAGTAAATAAGGAAATATGTATGTTAAAGACAAGACAATAGGCCTAAAATGGAGTCACTTATGCTCAGCCTCACATCATTGAAACAAGACTTAATTATAGCTTTGGCTCTCCCAGAAATAGAATCTTAAATCAGTTAGTCAAGAATCACCTGATCAGCATTAAGGAAGTAATCTGCCTGACAGACCCCTGCCATGTCCTAAAGGAAAGTAGCTAGGTGATAAGTAACTCACTTTTTTGCTTGGTGTAATTCCTTGTTCAGGTTCCTTTCTGCCTATTAAATTCTTTTTATATTGTACAGCTCCTCAGAACTCTTCTATCTGCTAGATTAGATGCTGTTCAATTCACAAATCATTGAATAAAGCAGATGAGATCTATAGAATTTACTCAGCTAAATTTTGTTTTTTAACAAATTTAATATGTAAAAACCTTTAAAGTATTTTTGAAATCCTGCTATTCAGTCAAGAACATAAATGTTAAAAAAAATACAAATAAAAAGGGCTATAAAAAGAAGAACTTCAACATTATTGTTAATGCTTTTGCTAATAAATTCTGAGCCTGTTTGTGCATAAGTTATATTCAAGGTTCCCACTGTAGCTTACTAAATATGAGACATTCACAATATAGACATTACTTCTCTGATGGTAAATGGCCCCTACATAATAAGTATACAATAAGTATCCAATTTGATACATATGAAAGTCTATGGTCATTAGTTAAAATAATTTATTTGTAAAGTTCTTCAAATTCCAGTGCATTTCACAAAATCATTGTTCTTGTGGGCCCATGGTAAGTGTATGTGGGAGTATGTGGAGGATGGGAGAAGTTGGGGCAGAGTAAGGGCTTTCATCATCTCCTCATAAATACTGGCTTCTGGATATGAGCAGGTGTACATTCCAGTTTGTTTTTATTTAAACTGGGCTACATTACTAGTTTCTCATTTATAATTGGTATTCTTGGCCTCTAGATAATAACGCACTTCCCATACAGTCAGTGAGACTTTTAGGCACGGATAAAATGCAACCTTTGTATATATATTGTCCTAGAATTTTGGACAATTTGGACAGTGAGGGAGGAAAAAAAAATTACTCTTCCCTTAAGATTCTTCTAACTGGACTAGGAATCAAATTGACATGAGACAGATTAACAGGAAAATAAAATCAAATTTAATTTTGTATGCATGGAGAATCCACACAGACATGGGAATTCTAAAGGCAGTCAGGCAAAATGAGGTATATATGTCATCTTGAATTAAGAGGAGAGTAGGGGTTTGGAACTTCAAAAGGAAGGAATGCAATTTACAGGAAGACAAAAGAGAGCAGATGTTTGGTAAACAAATGTTTGCTATTCAGAAACAATGAAACAAAGAGAGGAATTTGAACAAACATGCTTTGCTATGTTCCTCCCTGTCTACCATAACATGTTCACAGTTTAATGTAGTTTCTATGGTGCTATCTTACTGGAGCAGGCCCTCTATCTAAATTCTTTTACACAGTTGTGAGAGTGAGATCACAGCTTCTTCCGGAGTCTTTGAGGCTTGAATGTTTTCAGCTCAGCACAATCTGCATGCCAATGTGGGGAAACCTGCCCTTGGCCTCTATAGGGACAATGACGAATCCATGGATAGGTTCTTCTATCATGTTTCCATTTCACAAGTCAACTTAATCCTTCAAAGTGCATCAGAGGTATTGTACATTTTTTTTTATTTTTTAAGGTTATTTTCTGTCAAGAAAACACATATCAAAACACAGCAGTTTTATTAACCATTGGATACATGTGTTTGTTATGGAAAATAGTGAACAGAGCAATTTTTCCCTCACACAGATTGTTTTCACACTTCTATAGTCTGGTGTGAGTCTCAGAGCCCCTGTGATGCCCAGGAGGAGCCACATTTGTTCTCACTATTCTGCATCTGGTTAGCTCTTCCTGATCCACATTTTCCCCAGGGGTGTCTGAGTGGTCATCTCCTTTATGGAGATGGGCAAAATTCCTTCATGCCTCCCCATATGGTTATGATTCATTAAAGTCCTGTACAACTTCAGAAAGGCCTTTATATTGAAAGGATATGGCTAAGCTCTCTATCTCTGTCATAATCTGTATTTCCATTTATTTCAGTGGGGCAGTGTAGTTAAAATGTATTTGTGTCATGGCTTGTTAGTCAAAAGGATACATCTCAGCTATGGTAGTGAATTGAAGGGTTAACATGAAAGCTAAAATTAGATATGTTTCAAGACTGTACAGTAGAATATATTTGTTATCATCAAATAGAAAAGAATTTTGTAAACAAGACACAAAAAGAACAAACTATAAGAGAGACAAACCAAGAAACAGACTCAACTGTAGAGAACAAACTGATGGTTACCAGAGGAAAGGCAGGTGGGAGGTGGCTGAAATAGATGATGGGAATTAAGAGGTGCACTTGTCATGATGAACGTCAGGTGATGTATTGAAGTGTTGAATCACTATATTGTACACCTGAAACTAATATAACATTGTATGTTAACTATACTGGAATTAAAAAAAAGCAAATCATAGAAAAATCATTGTTGAAGTAGACTACATTAAATTTAAGAGCATCTATTCTTCCAATGTCCTCATAACAAAGGCACAATCCTTGTCTTCAGGAAACATATTCTAGAGAGCAGGAGATAGACATAAACATGAAAACAAATACAGGAATCATCCACATGCAGAAAGTGATGTGTGCTGTAAGGATGTCTAACAGGACAGCTGCACAGGGAGGGGCTGGGGGATACAGCCTAAGGTGGATTTTCTCTCATACTATTCCAGGTTATCATTTCTGCTTGAATTGATCTGGCACTTCAGGCTTTCTCTGAATATTGACATTGAGTCAGAAACCTTCATAGGCTGTGCTTATCTAATAATCTCATCATTGTAGCCTGGAGCAACTGCTTCATAAGGGTTTGTCTTTTTGGATTATTCTTTTTGCCTTCCTTTCCTGATTCAGGTTCCTTCTTGGTTTGATAATTTTCTAGATGAAAGCGAGCAAAGAAACTGCTATTCAGACAGTCTCCACATTTCCTTCCTCCAGAAAGAAAATCAATATCCTGACTTCCTTGACTATAGACCGGTGTTTGCAAACTTCTTATAAATGGAATTATTTGCTGTGTATTTTTTTTAGATCTGACTTCATTATATCTGTGAAGTTCACCCAGTTGTTGCATATAGTAGTAGCATATTCTTTCTACTTGCTGTACCAGCATTCCACGGTAGAAATAAACCATATTTTTAATTCATCCTACTATCAATGTATAAGTGGGTTTTCCCCAATTTCTTGTTATTAACAGTGCTACTATAAACATTCTTGCACAGGTCATCAAGACCTAAAAAATAAGTCCCTGTGTTATGAAGTATATGTAAGTTTAGATTGAAATACTGTTCACCAGTTTTCCAAAATGTTGACCAATTTACATTCACAAGCAATATGAGTTCTTGTTCTGCACCTTCTCACAAATACATGGTGTGATCAGGACTCATGCTGTGGTTTGTTTGGGCCATTCTGGTATATGTCTAATGACATCTCATTTTTCTTTTGGTCTGCATTTCCCTGAGGACTCTTGCTACTAAGCACCTTTTTACAAGTTATCAGCACTCTGGGTAATATCTTTTATCAAGTGCTTGCTCAAATTTTTCATGAATTTTTATTTGGATTGTCTGTCCTTTTATTAATTTATAGAAGTTTGTAGTATACTTTGTTGGCCTCGTTCTTCCACCCTGCAGCTTGTCTTTTCACTCATTTTATAGTGCTTTGTTGAGAAACCTGCTAAATTAACGTCCTAATTTAATATTTTTTTTCATTGCTGGTAAGGGTTTTTGTCATGTTTAAGAAATCCTTCCCTTCCCAAAATACTCTTCTACATTAACTTCTAGCATCTTTATGTTTTTCAAATTTATTTTTTAAGGAGAGGGCATATTATTTTTTCCTTTCTGTAAGTATGTGCACCTATCTTGAACATAAGAAGGCAGAAGAATGAACAGAAATGTTTATGCTCTATATGCCACACACACCTGGAAACAACAGCTGAGATTTTACAGCTCAGCTTAAACCATTGTATATACTGTTGTTTAGGCATATGTTGAAAACCAAAATGGAAATATGTTAAAAGTAGAGAGCTCTCAGTATTTTACAAAAAGTGCAGTGAAGTAAGTTCCTTTAGAAATGGAAAGACCAGTCAGCATATCATCAGAATAATCTCTAGGCAACCAATATCAGTCAACTCAAAGTATGCCTTACATTAGAAAAGCTGAGAGCTTTGCTTATCAAAGTTAAACAGAGTCCTGAAAAGTTTGTCTGGCATTTGTGGAAGAAAATGCTTTTCAAAACATGTGTGTATACACATATACCATGGTCTATTATCAGAGTTTCTACTAAGATTTTTGTTGCTGTTATACAAAAGAAGGAGGTAGAACAGAAGAAGTTAGCTTTCCTGTCTCATTATTTCTGTTTACACTTTACATTTGACATGCTGTGTCTATAGGTGTCTAATACTGGCTTCCTTCTGAAGTAGACCCTGAAGTGAGTGGTTGCAAAATGATCACTTGGCAGGGGATCCCAAGAAATTCCTGTAAGGATGAGAAATGAGACAGGCAAGGGAAGCCAACCAATAAAGTTGACTTATCCAGAATGTTATATTATAGTTGTGGACCACTGGGGCTTAACTCCTCCTGGGAAATTTAGGAATCAGTGTAAAACATGAATCTCAGAGTTATTTTTTCTGAGGGGCATGGGAGCTGAGGCATCTATCCACCAAGTCCATCAGCCATTGGTGAAGAGCTGCTGAGGGGAAGGCATTAATTATCCAATAGTTTTTGCTTGCTGTGGGCACAGATGACTTTGGCTCCCAAAGTCCTCTGACCTCTAGAAGTCTGGCTTCCAGGCTCCTTAGTGGCAAAACCAGTGGGGACAGGGTGATACTAGAAAATCCACTGAAGGAAAGGGCTCTGTGGATAACTGAATGAGGCTTCTGGGAGGACTGTCAACCACCTTAGAGCCCCTTTTTGATGACCCAGAAAAGGGGCAGGTTGTGAACTTGCCACACAGAGAAAAAGGATCATGGGTGGTGTGTTTTTCAGAGAGATTTCTGCTTGGCTGTGACTTTTGTCAGATCTTATGTGACAACCCTCTCAGGGACTGCCTCTAGACAGGCTTTCCAGGTGGGCTTCTGTGGTCACAGATGGGTATAAACCCTAAGAGATGCAGACCTTCAACTCTAAGAGGCCTACAGTAGAATTTTGTGCAACAACAACAGAATAAACTGCTGTCCCATGCACCAATTAGATTAACATGAGACATGCATGTTTGAGTAGAAGAAAACCCTGAACATAAAGGACTACATGGTAAATGACTCAATTTATAATAAGTTCATAAACACCGATATGTATGGATAGAAGTCAGAATTACTTTAGGAGGAGAGGAATAGTGTGTGAGAAGGGTCTTGGTTCTTTGTTGATTTGTTTAATTTGTATATTAAGCAAAAAAAGTGGAAGGAATAAAAATAAACCAAAAAACAAGTGTTTATGAAGTAAGGTCATGGCCTTTCCATCCCTCTCCCCACAGTGCCTGTTGCAGTCAGGTAGCATGGATCAAAAGAAACAAACAAACGCAAGCTAGAAGTGCATTGATCTGGGTGTGGAGAAGCTGGGACCCAACCACAAATCTCTCATAGGCCCCCTCTCTTCCTAGATATGCACCACTATTTCCCTGGGAGTTGTCTGTAAATCAGGCAAATTAAGAGGGTACCACCAGGGAATTCTCATGAGTCTGTTTACATATCAGATCCAAAGATGGACTCTGTCAATTCCCTCAGTTCTTTCCATCAACAAAAAGGGAGTTTCGCCCCTTCCCAATCCCACCGCCAAAGGACGCTGGCCTTGTGACTTGCCTTGACCAACAGAACCTCATGGAAAGGATGCCTGTCTACTTTGGCATCAGCCCTGAGAACCCTGGCAGCAACCACTTCCACTTCCAAACTCTGTGGGGAAACCAACCATTGTGCTCTAAGGACACTTTGGCTAGACTCCTGGATGATGAGACACTCTGAGGAAAAAGACACCCTCATGAAGGACCAGGAAGGTGGCAGACACCTGAGTGGAGTCGTTGTGGGTCTTCTAGCCCAGGTGCCTACTAAATGCAGACAAGTGAGTGGTCCCGGGTGGTGCCATAAAGAGAGGAGCACTGTCAACCCAATTCCTGCCTAAGCTCCTGACCCACTGAATTTTAAGAAACAACATATTGCTGCTGTACTAAGCTACTAAGTTCTATAGTATATTGTGATGCAGCCACATAAAACAGAAACATTGGCAAAATATACAGGCAAAGTATACACAGGCATACCCTGGAGATACTGTGGACTCAGTTCCAGACCACTGTGATAAAGCAAATATCGCCATAAAGTGAGTCAAATGAACTTTTTGGTGTCCCTGTGCATGTAAAAGTTATATTTACACTATACTGTGGTCTATTAAGTGTGCAATAGCATTATGCCTAAAAATGCAATGTATATACCTTAATGAAAAAATACTTCATTGCTAAAAATTGCTAACAATCATCTGGGCTTTCAGTGAGTTGTAATCACAGATCACAGATCACCATAACAAGTATAATAATAAATGAAAACATTTAAAACACTGTAAGGATTACCAAAATGTGACACAAAGACACAAAGTGAGCAAATGCTTTTGGAAAAATGGTACCAATGGACTTACTCGATGTAGGGTTGCCACAGACCTTTAATTTGTAAAAAACGCAGTATTTCTGAAGCATTATAAAGCAAAATGGAGTAAAACAAAGTATGCTTGTACCCATTGTCTTTCATTACATTCATAACTTGCATCTTCTAACACTATGGTCTGGACTCTTTCCAGCTTGCTCTTGGTGAACTCCCAGATAGGCCTATTTCTTCCCCAGTATTGTCCTTCTGCCTTTTGCAGTTAATTCACTCCTAGTTCTGCCTCAGCTCCAAGGGGAATAGACTGTGCTCACTGGGCTGTTGGCCACCATCGACAGATTTTCTCTTTGCGAAGCCTCCCGGTGTCCTGGGCTCTTAGTTTCCATTCCTCCAATGGCACTTCAGCCAACCTGCTGTGTAGATCTGGCTCCTGTACCAGTTACCCCCCATTATGTCTGAAGGGAGGGCTCTGGGTGAACTTGACTTTGGAGGTCACTGGTTAAACTTTCATTTCCTTCCCTCACTGCTTCTCTCAGGGCACACCCTGGCAACTATTGTATCCCCAGTGCAGCCTCAACAGGCATTGACTAAACATCTGCTAATTTAAAAAATAAATGCTATACCCATCAAGACACATAGACAAGTTCCTTGCATATGGTTGTTGGTTTATAAATAGGGAAAGCATTAAAAATAAAACTTTTCCTTCAACTATAACAGAAAAATCCCTATTTCTCTCTGCGAAGCTATGTTTATATTACTGTCTTAAAATGTTTTTCTTTCTTTCCAGTATTTGCATATATAAAAACTTCTCATGCTTAAAGCTAGACCTAAAATGATCCATTCTCATGAACCTAACTCAATTTTCTAGCAGGAAGTTATTTCTCTCCTTTTAACTTCCTTGAGCTTTGTATCTGCACGGTTTCAAAATCACCCATTTATGTTTCTCTACATTCAGGTAGTTCACTCATTAATTTACTTGTTCATTCACTCAACACACACTTATTATGTGCTTAATGTATGCCAGGTACTTTCATTTGAAGTTACTTTTCAATGCATGAAGATTTTAAAGAAGAGGGCTTTGTTATAACTTCAGAAGTATTAAAATTCACCAGACTGGTCATGGAAAATGTTGGCTGGTTATACTGCAATCACTCAAGAACACCCTCTGTTCCCCCAGACAACTTTTGCTCCTTTATTCCTACTGTTCTCTTAGCATAGAATGCACTGCCCCCACCATGCCCCCCTCCCCCTCTATTCCCTGTCTTCCCCCTCTATTCTCTGCCCCTCCCACCAGTGTCCCACCTCTCTCCCTATGTTCCCCACCCCTCTTGCCTGTGTTCCAGGCCCTGCCTCCTGAGAAGTTAGAGGACCAGCTCTAATGCCATCTTCTCTCTGAAGCCTTTCTCAAAATTTGTTTGTTAGAACTAAATACCATGTCCGAATATTGTATTTTGTACTACTGTTCAGGAGGCATCCCCTCCTGTCTTGTGGTGCCTTCTCTAGGGATCTTTCAAGGTTTGCTACTGGAATTTTAGATTATCATAGAGAGGGGCAAAACTTTCAGTTTTGCATATCCACCTTCACCAACTTTCCTTAACTAACTTCAAGCTGTAGTATTAAAAAAATAATAAAACTAGAGGAGATATGAAAATCTACTACATACTCACTGGAAGAGCACAAATGAAGACAGTCCACATTAAAAGTTGGCAAGAATGGGACTCTTCTACTATGCCAGTGAGAATGCAAACTGATACAGATCCTTTGGAAAAGAAATTGGCTATTTCTTATAAAATGAAATTTACACCTACCATATGACTCAGCCCTTCTACTCCTTGGTAATTACAGAAAGGAAATGAAAACATATATCCACACAATGACTCTATGCAAATGTTCATAGTAGCTTTTTCCATAATAGCACCAAACTGAAGACAACTCACAATTAACCAACTAGTGAATCAGTAAGCAAATTGTGTATCCATACAATGAAATCCTACTTAGTAATAAAAGGAGGTACACTACTGATATGCACAATGACACAAAAGTGTGCATGCCACATGATTCCGTGTACACGAGATTCTAGAAAATGAAAATTTAATCTATAGTGGAAATAAAAAAGATCTGTTCTTACCTGGGCTGGGGGCAAATAGGGAATTGAATGCAAAATGGCCAAAAAAAATATGGGATGATGAAAATGTTCTATATCTTGATTGTGTGTTGGGTACACAGGTCCCATTAGTCTAAACTCATCAAACTAGTTTCTTAAAATGAGTACTTTTTATTCTGTGTAAATAATAATACCTCAATACAGTTGATTTAAAGGAAATGACTCAGGGTTACTGTTTTGCAGGCTCTCAGGTGAATTACCTGTGACTTAATGGGGCTCTTAAGAACCTGAGATTTTGGGGGAAAACAGGACTAAATGTATTATCCCAGTCTATACTAGGTTCTCATTTAATTTTCACAGCTGTCTTGTGAGGTGCTTTCCAGAGTGGAATTTGAAGTTAAGAATTTCAGTATCATTCCACATCAAACCTGAATAAGTAGTATATTCAGGTTTCACACCAAGAGTTTGCTTGAACCCAAATCTCTTGCTTTTATTTAGCCAAGTCCACTGTTCCTGGAAGAAGGCAATACAGTGACAGCTGCAGAAAGAGGACATCCATCAGAGGGTGTCTTTACTGCTTTCCCCTGCAGTAAGTTACATGGGAAGGAAGCTGCATGAAGAACCACCCCTTTGTGGGAAACTAGAATTGTTGTTGGCTTTACCCAGACAAGCAAGGACCTAGAATCCAGGTGGGCTAATGTGTTGCAGCTAAAGAAAAAGACCTCTTCTTCAATAGATGGGTCCATTGCAAGATAACCCTACCTAGGAGTCCTTGGACATAGTGAGTTCTTAATAAACAGAATGAATGAATAACCAAATGAAATGACTAGAATAGGAAAATAAGTATAGGCAGTAAGCTCATAGGATTTATAGATGTTTAGAGAAATCACCTTACTACAGGATAGTTCAGGGATTTGTGGGGTACCCTGCATGTGAACCACATGGTGGCCAGGGGCAGTGAGGTGTAGCCAGGCTGATATGGGGGAATAGTCTGCCTCCATCCCTGGGGAAAGGGAAAACATCTGCCAAAACAGAACAAATATGAAGCAACTCCTACCCCAACATACCCAGGTCTGTTTGAGTTAATCACAAATAAATTTCATAATAACTTTTTAGAAATGGGAACTACTATTTATCATTTAGTTTTAGGAGCCCCTCCAAAAAGGGTTGTGGAAAGTGGGGTTATTATACATTCTGGCTGCTAGGTACACAGGATGCCACATCCTTCCTTTTAATGACATATATCCCAGGAATTATACCCAAAAGTATAAAATAAAAGTCAGCTTCCTGTCCTGAGGAAATAGGTTGCTCCCTGAGAAACAAGGATGGCAGCAAAGTAATTGTAAAACTCACACTGTCTACTAGAAGAGCAATTAAACATTACTTTGCCAAAGCATACTTTTCCCCCAGGATTTTACTTTTGGGACATGTTTTATAGTTGCTCTGTGCATTTTTTTGGGAGATCACCTGTTTTCTTTGTTTTTCCCTCTGAAAATCTCTAAGTGGTCATTACCTTAGTAGTGAGCACAAGAAATGAGGAAATAGAGGCACAGCAGCTGCCATGCACAATGGTGGGGTTTCTTTCATGCTCTGTCCCCCTTCTTATCTGGCCTCTCCCCTCTTCTCTCCCCTTTCTGCAGCAGAATATTAAAAAAATGTGTATGAAGACAAGCTTTTCAAAAGACTTCTTTCATTAGAAGATTTGGGACAAAAGACTTAACATTTGATTTTGTGTTTTTTTTTTTCCTTTTGGAAAGCACCCTAATGGCCCCGGTTTATATGGCAGGTGCAGGGCCTGGTTTGATGAGCGAGTTTGACCCCAAGTAGAGCACCACTGCTAATTATGTCACAGGGAGTGTTGCCACACTTCACTCATGTTTTACGCACCCTAGCAAAGAAGGAGACCTTAGAGAAAGAGTAAGAGAAGCCAGTCAAGAAAGAACAGGGTAGTAAAGAGGACCCCAGGAGCATGGGCAAGTCTCAGGGAGAATGTAGCCAGCTGGGGCTTAGTGGCTGTGGTATCAGAGAGTGGATTTTATTCATTAAAAATATTTTATGTTCTCTTTAAATACCTGAACAGTGTATGAATAAACATATTGTATACCTATAATGACAGAGGCCTATTCAGTTCAACATTTCAAAGCATTCTTTGTGGAATGTGGAATGAATAAATGGGCAATGGCAGAGGGACCACGTGTCCACAGTGGGCCCAGAGGGGCAAGGTGCCCATGGCAGCCATATCAAGTTCTTTGACATGGCTAGAGGACACCTACAGGCAGGTGGAGGCCTGGGGAAGGGTCGAGTCACAAAGATACTGTCTGAAATGTGAGAATCTCCTCTACCTCAGGAAAGGGTGGCTTGGCAATCTGGAGAAGGGAGCTCTACCTCAAACTCACTACCTGTATGTAAGTAAGTGACGTGGTCAAATATAGAACCATGGGCACATATGGACAGCACTGACCTAAACAGGAATAGTCACACTCTGATTATTACTATGCAGCATGTTGGGTCAATTTAATAAGCTGTAAAGATTTTCAAAAAGACACTTGGTAAAACTTTCCAGTTTTGCTTGTTATATTCTCAAGGGGGTAAACAAAGCATGTCTTCAGAGTGATGTGGTGTGTGGAAGGGCATTTATTATCCCTGACTTCAAGGAGCATGTCCCAGATTGGGACAGTATGACAGAGCATTCAGTGGACAATTAATCCATGGATCTAGCATGTCTCACGGAGAAACAGTACCAGGAGCTTCAGATATCTCTCACAGAGCATGGTCTGCTCTGAGATGCTTCTAGAAGGATAAATCTGTACAGAAACCATGCATCTAAGGATGCTAATCAACTTATTTTTCTCTCTCCAAGTGGTTATGGCTCTAATAAAAGTCTGAAACCTTTGACTAACTATTGCATTCAAATGTGAGTTTTCTTCAGTAGCTCACACATGCTCTGTAATGGCAGACATTAGAGACACCAGAAAAGTGGTTATTAAAAGTCATCCTTGACTCTGACTTAGTTCCATGGACAGGGGCCCACGAGTGAAATTCAGATACCATCAGCTGACCCTTGCCCTTTGGAGGACCCAGTGACTGGCCTCATTTCAGGCAGTGGTGAGATTCCTGAAGAGCGGTTTACCCTGTAGATATTGGTAAACCAAGTCTTTTAAATTATTCTCTTTATAGAAACTTTTTGGATGATTGCTTCTGACTTTATTGAATAAGTTTCAATCTCTCCTTTACAAATTGTGAGCTCTAGGTCCCCCAGGACATCTTTACTGTGCCCTTGATTTGGGCCAGTGGTTCTTGCCTCATCTTTCTCCCTGTCCTTCATGGGCCAGACTAAAAATGGTGTCTGGAAGCAAGACTTTCTTCCCATTTTTTCCAGGTATTTCCTCAGGCCCATGTCCAAGCAAGGCCCTGTTTCACCAAGAGTGAGAAATAGCCAACATCAGGTCTCATGGTGTCAGATGGATCTGGTTGGCATAATAATGTGAAGTGACTCCAAAGTTCTAACACACACATGTGCACACACACACACACACACGTCTCCATGTGCCATGCTCTCATTTCTGCATAGAAGTAGAGCCCAAGTTCTTACTTTTGTTGACTATATATACCTCCTAACAACAATGGCTGTATTAGTCTGGGTTCTACGGAGAAACAGAATCAGTAGGATGCGCATGAGCAAGGTTTTCTATTAAGCTGTTACATCAAATGTACAGGAACATTAGTTTCCTGTATTCCTAATTCACATTCAGAAAACAGAGACAAGATTGAATTGTGGAGTACTGAGGCAAATGGGTAGAGCATACCACAGCAGAATATTTTTGTGAATAGGGGGTAAGTGAAAGACATTTTAAAAAAGACACCAAAAACACAAACTCTAGGATGAAAACTTGATAGATCTGACAACATGAAACTTCATGATTTTGGCTTAAAAATAAAACACCAGAAATAAAGTTACCCATATGGTGACACAATAACAGAAGACATTTGCAAAGCCAAAAAAGAACCAAGGGAGATAGGGACTTTTATTTTTAAGACAGTCATAAACTACACATTTCCTTGTTTTATTCATGGAAAATTTCTGAAAAGCAGCCATGAGAATGTGGAATGAAAACACTAACTTCACCTTCAGTAAATCAAGGAGAAGCCTACCCCCTCCTAAATTGAAAGTGGTTAGAAATGCCACTAAGAGTGGTGAATATAAGGCAAGGACACTTTGAGGGAATGCAGAGGCAGGATGCTTAGTTGCAGGACTCAAAATTAGCAAGGAAAGTAAACCTAAATCTGAGAGGCACACCTTGAAGTTTAAAACTCAGATCCTTGGATGGTTGTAGCCTGAAGAGTATATTGCTAATTGGAGGAATATCTCTGAACTCTGGTTCTAAGAGGCAGCAGAGGCAGGGCTAAGTGAGGATCCCCTTTTGTAAGACACTGTCATCCTTTGCAGCTGGAGTAGAGAGGAGAAGCCTCATACTGTTATCCAGAAGCTTCCATGCTCTCTGTTCTACTCCTGTCCAAATTTAAATATCTTGCCCATAGATGGCCCAGAAGAAAAAGCTCCTGATTAAAAAATAAGTATTACAATAAAATCTAGAGACAACATCTCTAAAATTTAGAGACAACATTTCTAAAAATGAAAAGAATAAAATGACATCTCTAAAAATGACCATAAGAAAAAAAATAATGAGGTAAGAGGTAGGAAAAAGCAAGTAGCAGATGAAGAAAATTTATAGAGAACGGTTTCTGTGAGGCAAACAGAGTTTTAGTCAATAACTTATGAAGCAGGAACACAAACCACAAAGAAAAATGAGGAAAAGCACACCAGCCAATGGGGACAATGAAGTGTGAGGTGGTGGAGGACAGCAAAGAAGGAAGAAACACAGCACAATACCATCACTGAAATCAAGGTGAAATTGGAGGGTGCACAATAGAGAATAGATATTCCTGAAAACATAGTAAACTACAGAGAAGACAGAAAGGGGAAAATAAGCAATGTGAAATAATAAAGAAATAAATAGTTTATTTTTTTTTATGTCCTTGGGGTTTTATTTTTTTTTCAATATATGAAATTTATTGTCAAATTGGTTTCCATACAACACCCAGTGCTCATCCCAAAAGGTGCCCTCCTCAATACCCATCACCCACCCGCCCCTCCCTCCCACCCACCACCAACCCTCAGTTTGTTCTCAGTTTTTAAGAGTCTCATGCTTTGGCTCTCTCCCACTCTAACCTCTTTTTTTTTCCCTTCCCCTCCCCCATGGTCTTCTGCTAAGTTTCTCAGGATCCACATAAGAGTGAAAACATATGGTATCTGTCTTTGTATGGCTTATTTCACTTAGCATAACACTCTCCAGTTCCATCCACGTTGCTACAAAGGGCCATATTTCATTCAGAAATAGTTTAAAAGTAGCAATAATATTAGATATGGTAGATAGGTAAAGGAATGCGAACATACACATAATTAGAGCTGGGAAGATGAAATCCAAAATACTGAAACAGAGTATTTGAAGACATGATTAAGAAAAACTTCCTGAAATAAATCAAAGGAGATTAATTTCATAGCAAAAGGGCTCACAACATACCAATAAACATAGACACAGGTCAGTTAGAATTGACACTTAGTAAAGGTACCAAACCTCCAAAATGAAGATAAGCATAGCAAGCCATGTAAGAGAGACAGAGTTTAGGCTTTCTGGCCATGGGGGTCTCCATGGCAGCATCAATGCTAGAAGACAGGACAGCATCACCTGGAAACCCCTAGGTAAAAAGAGAATGATTCAGACATTTATACCCAGCACATAGCTGCTCTACACAAAGAGAACAGATGTGCATCAGCAAGCCTGTAGCAACTTGGGGAGTAGTTTTCCCAGGAGCTATTCTTGAGGGACTCACTGAATGAAAATTTCCACCATCCAGGGAAATAACTAAATAATCAAAGAAAAGAGTGTTTGTGAAAATTGAATTTATTTAGCCATAGAAATAGGGGCGCCTGGGTGGCGTGGTCGGTTGAGCGTCGGACTTCAGCTCAGGTCATGATCTCAGGGTCCGTGCGTTCGAGCCCCGCTTCCGGCTCTGTGCTGACAGCTCAGAGCAGGGAGCCTGTTTCAGATTCTGTGTCTCTCTCTCTCTCTGCTCCTCCCCTGTTCATGCTTTGTCTCTCTCTGTCTCAAAAATAAATAAATGTTAAAAAAATTTAAAAAAAGAAAGTTGATTTAAAAAAAATAAAATTAAATTAAATTAAAACGAAGTCAGGGACTAAAGTAACGGATGACTAGAGATGTTATAAGTCATGACAGTGAAATAACAACATAACTCAAGGATAGGTCAGATGGAAGAAAAAATATGATAAGTAAAAATTGTGCTTATTCCCTCATACTGAATTGTGTAGGGAAATCCAAGGATATTTAAAACTGACAAATATAATACTACATGTAGGGGTGTTTTTAAGAAAAAGGAGGGGGGAATCCAACATGGCAGAGAAGTAGGGGGACCCAAAGTTCCCTGATCCCTCAAACACAGGGGTGTTGAGGCCAGAAGGCTTGGAATGCCAAGAGTAGGCCGGGGAGTAACAGAGACGTCTCCAGGGGCCACAGGGACAACTTGGCGGGCCCTAGGTGTATGATTGTGAACTTGGAGAGATAAAACGGTGGTGTAGGCATGGAGGGGAAGGATTCACTTCTGCAGAGAGACAAAGGAAGAGAAAGGTTGTGGAAGTGTAGGATTGTATTTGGACAAGATAAAAACTAGGGCCAGGGATAGGAAAAAAATGGAGAAACATTCAATTTCTAACTGTGGGGCTTTCTCCGTACTGGAGACAGCTGCACTGTTCATGTATGTATGGAGAGGGAAGCTAACCCCAGGATCAGTAACTAGCTTAGAGACACAGTCCGCAGTGGGACAAAGCAATCCTATCCCTTGAGTGCTGTGGGAAGAAGGCAAAGAGCCATTCCAAGGACAAAGATCCCTGCCTGTACCCACCAGCCACAGGCCCTTTATCAGTGGGGCAGAGTGGCATTTCCCAAGTACCGTGAAGTGCAGAGCAGGATCCTTTAAGAGATAGGGGTTTGAATCCCAGCCCAGTGCCAGAGAGGTGCAGGAGTCAGTGGAGCATGACAAACCATCTTGTTCCCACCCTTGTGACACTGGGAGGAGCCAGAGGCCCTTAGTTGTGGGGCTGGAGTGGCACTTCCTTGGAACGAGGGCACACGGAGCAGGATCTTTTAAGACATTGGGTTTGAATACCAGCCAAGCACTTGGGAGGCACTGGAGACTGTGGAGTGGGGAAAAAAAAGGCCCACTCATGCCCTGTATAGCACTGTGAGGATGGCATGAACAGAGTGGTTTGGTATACCTGATCCAGGGAGGAGAGACTAGGGTGTGGTCATTTTTCTATCCATCACCAACAAGATGGGACCTCAGGGAACTGATAGTGGGCCCACAGTGGAGGTCCCACTGGCCTACACAAAACCACGCCCCTCTGCACCTAGCAACTGTGTATCTACCAAAGATTGATAGTGTCCTGTCACACAACCCCTCTTCCAGACCAGCTCTGCCACCGATTCCAAGGCACCCAGAGGTTTTGCATTTTCTGATTTAATTCATGGACAATTCTTATTATATATATATATATATATTATATATATATATATATAATATATATATATATATATATAGATATATTATACACACACACACACACACACGTTTTTATTCCTTTTCTTTTTCTTATTTCTTCCCTTCTCTACTCTGGTTATTCTGGCTTTTGGTTTGTTTAATCAGACATATTTAATTTATTCTCTTTTTACCTGTTGTATATCTCCTTTTTTTATTTTCCTCTCTCTCTCTCTCTCTCTCTCTCTCTCTCTGTCTCTCTCTAATTAAGCCATATAGTTTCTCTGTCCAGTCAATTTTCTTTTATTTTCTTTTTCCCTGAAACTGTCATTCCTCTATGTGTGTGGGATAAGGCCTCTTCCACCACCACTGCACTCCCCTTTAATTTTTTTCCAGGTTACTTCAATAAAAGAATCAAAGCACACCTGGTGGAGGGTTCAAACCATTACTATGAGTAGGAAGATAAAGAAATCAGAGTCACAACAACAGAGAGCATGTAACACACTCCAAAAAACACCTCCTTAAGGACCAGGCCCTGAACAGTTTATGACCCCTCTTTAATATAGCAGTGCTTGCAGTGCAGCACACATAACAAGCTTTTAGAACACATAAGGGACAGAAAACTAGCCAGAATGATGAAACAGAAGAAATCTTCTTAAAAGAAATTCCAGAAAGAAATGACAGCTAAAGAATTTATCAAAACAGATACAAACAATATATCTAATCAAGACGTTAGAACAATAGTCATAAGATTAATCACTGGGCTTGGAAAAAAGCATAGAAGACAGCAAAAAATTTATTGCTGCAGAGATCTTGGAACTAAAACATAGTCATGATTAATTAAAAAATGCTATAGTGAGGTGCAAAATAAACTAGAGGCAGTGACAGTGAGGAATGAAGAGGCAGAGGGCAGAATAAGTGAAATAGAAGATGAAATTATGGAAAAAGATGAAGCTGAGAAAAAGAAAGATAAACAAATTCTAGACCACAAGAAGAGAATTAGAGAATTAAGTGATTCAATGAAATGTAATAATATCCATATCATAGGAGTTCCAGAAGAAGAAGAGAGAAAGAAAGGGGCAGAAGGTGTACTTGAACAAACCATAGCTGAAAACTTCCTCAATCTGGGGGAGGAAGCAGACATTCAAATCCAGGAGGCACAAAGAACTCCCTTCAGACGCAAAAGGAATCGGTCTTCTAGTGACCGATTTGCTAGTGAAACTAGCAAATACGAAGATAAAGAGAGAATTGTGAAAGCAACTAGAGACAAACAAGCCTTAGATTATAAGGGTAAACAGATAATGGTAGTAGCAGACCTGTTCACTGGAACTTGGCAGCCTAGAAGGGAGTGGCAGGAAATATACAATGTGCTGAATAGGAAAAAAAATATGCAGTTAAGAATCCTTTATCCAGCAAGACTGTCATTCAGAATAGAAGGAGATTAAAGTTTTCCCAGACAAAAACTGAAGGAGTTAATGACCACTAAACCAGTCCTGCAAGAGATCCTGAGGGGAACTCTGTGAGTGGAATATGGCAAAGACTACAAAGGACCAGAGACATCACCACAAGCATGAAATCTACAGATAACACAATGGCACTAAATTCACATCTGTCAATAATTACATGAATGCAAATGGGCTAAATGCTCCAATCAAAAGATATAGGGTATCGGAATGGATAAAGAAACAAGACTCATCTATTTGCTGTCTACAAAAGACCCATTTTAGACCCGAGGACACCTTCAGATTGAAAATGAGGGGATGGAGAACTATCTATCATGCTACTGGAAGTAAAAGAAAGCTGGAGTAGCCATACTTACATCAGACAAACTAGATTTTAAACTAAAGGCTGTAACAAGAGATGAAGAAGGGCATTATATCATAATTATGGGGTCTATCCATTAAGAAAAGCTAATAATTATAAATGTCGATGCCCTAAATTTGGAAGCACCCAAATATATAAAACAATTAGTCACAAACATAAGCAACCTTATTGATAAGAATGTGGTAATTGCAGGGACTTTAATACTCCATTTACAACAATGAACAGATCATCTAGACAGAGAATCAATAAAGAAACAATCACCCTGAATGATACATTAGACCAGATGGACTTGACAGTTATATTTAGAACTCTACATCCCAAAGCATCAGAATATACTTTCTTCTCTAGTGCACATGGAACATTCTCCAAGATAAATCACATACTGGGTCACAAAACAGCCCTCAATAAATATAAAAGAATTGAGATCATACCGTGCACACTTTCAGATCACAATGCTATGAAACTTGAAATCAACCACAGGGGAAAGTTGGAACACGTCCAAACGCATGGAGGTTAAAGAACATCTTACTAAAGAACGGATGGGTCAACCAGGCAATTAAAGAAGCAATGAAAAAAAAAAAAGAAACAAATGAAAATGAAAACACAACAATCCAAACCCTTTGGGATTCAGTAAAGGCAGTCCTAAGAGGAAAACACATTGCAATCCAGGCTTATCTCAAGAAATAAGAAAAATCTCAAATGCAAAAGCTAACAGCACAACTAAAGGAAATAGAAGCAGAACAACAAAGAAACCCCAAACCCAGCAGAAGAAAAGAAATAATAAAGATCAGAGCAGAAATAAACAATATAGAAATAAAAAAAATAAAGTAGAAAAGATCAATGAAACTAAGAGCTTTTTTTAAATAAACAAAATTGATAACCCCCTAGCCAGACTTCTCAAAAAGAAAAGAGAGATGACCCAAATAGATAAAACCACAAATGAAAGTGTACATATTACAATCAACCCCTCAGAAATACAATTATCTGAGAATACTATGAAAAATTATATACCAATAAACGGGACAGCCTGGGAGAAATGGACAAATTCCTAAGCACCCACACACTACCAAAACTCAAATGGGAAGGAATAGAAAATTTGAACAGACCCATAACTAGCAAAGAAATTGAATCAGTTATCAAAAATCTCCCATTAAATAATATTCCTGGGCCAGATGGCTTCCCTAGGGAATTATACCAGGCATGTAAAGTGGAGTTAACACCTATCCTTCTCAACTGTTCCAAAAAATGGAAATGGAAGGAAAGCTTCTGGACTCATTCTATGAAACCAGCATTACATTGATTCCCAAACCAGGCAGAGACCCCCACAAAAAAGGCGAATTATAAGCCAATATCTTTGATGAACATGGATGCCAAAATTCTCAACAAGATACTAGCAAGTTGAATTCAACAGCATACAAAAATAATTTTTCACCATGATTAAGTGGGATTCATTCCTGGGCTGCAGGACTGGTTCAATATTCACAAATCAATCAATGTGATACATCACATTAATAAAAGAAAGGATAAGAACAATATGATCCTGTCCATAGATGCAGAAAAAGCATTTGACAACATCCTTTCTTAATAAAAACCCTTAAGAAAGTTAGGATAGAAGAAACATACCTTAACATCATAAAAGCCATATATGAAAAGCCCACAGCTAATATCATCCTCACTGGGGAAAAACTGAGAGCTTTCCCCCTGAAATCAGGAACACAGCAGGGACGTCCACTCTTACTACTGTTGTTTAACATAGTGTTGGAAGTCCTCACATCAGCAATCAGACAAAAAAATGAAATAAAATGTATCCAAATCAGCAAAGAAGAAGTCAAACTTTCACTTTTTGTAGATGACATGATACCCTACACGGAAAACCTGAAAGACTCCAACAAAATGCTGCTAGAACTGATACATGAATTCAGCAAAGTTGCAGGATACACAATCAATGTACAGAAATTGGTTGTTTAGACAACCAATATTGGTGAATAGACATTCACCAATAATGAAGGAACAGAAAGAGAAATTGAGAAATTGATCCCATTTACAGTTGCACCAAAAAACATAAAATACCTGGGAATAAACCTAACCAAAGATGTAAAAGTTCTGTATGCTGAAAACTATAGAACACTTATGAAGGAAATTGAAGAAGGCACAAAGAAATGGAAAAAAAATTTGATGCTCATGGATTGGAAGAATAAATATTGTTAAAATGTCAGTACTACCCAAAGCAATCTACACATTCAATGCAATCCCAATCAAAATGGCACTGGCTTTCTTCTCAAAATTAGAACAAACAATCCTAAAATTTGTATGGAACCACAAAAGACCACAAATAGCCAAAATAATGTTGAAAAAGAAAACCAAAGTGGAAGGCATCACAATCACAGACTTTAGCCTCTACTACAAAGCTGTAATCCTCAAGACAGTATGGTATAGGCACAAAAACAGACACATAGACCAATGGCATAGAATAGAGAACCCAGAACTGGACCCACAAATGTATGGTCAACTAATCTTTGACAAAGCAGGAAAGAGTATCCAGTGGATAAAAGACAGTTTCTTTAGCAAATGGTGCTAGGAGATCTGGACAACAATATGCATAAGAATAAAACTGGACCATCAGTTTCTTACACCATTCACAAAAATAAAATCAAAACGGATGAAAGACCTAAATGTGAGACAGGAAACCATCAAAACTCTAGAGGAGAAAATAGGCAACAACCTCTTTGACCTCAGCTACAGCAATTTCTTGCTTAACGTGTCTCAAAGGTAAGGGAATTAAAAGCAAAAATGAGGGGCGCCTGGGTGGCACAGTCGGTTAAGCGTCCGACTTCAGCCAGGTCACGATCTCGCGATCCGTGAGTTCGAGCCTCGTGTCAGGCTCTGGGCTGTTGGCTCAGAGCCTGGAGCCTGTTTCCGATTCTGTGTCTCCCTCTCTCTCTGCCCCTCCTCTGTTCATGCTCTGTCTCTCTCTGTCCCAAAATAAATAAATAAACGTTGAAAAAAAAATTTTTAAAAAAAAAAAGCAAAAATGAACTATTGGGACCTCATCAAAATAAAAAGCTTCTGCATGGCAAAGGAAATAATCACCAAAACTAAAAGGCAATGGACGGAATGGGAAAAGATATTTGCAAATAACATATCGGATAAAGGGTTAGTATCCAAAATCTATAAAGAACTTACCAAACTCAACACCTGAAAAACAAATAATCCAGTGAAGAAATGGGCAAAAGACATTAATAGACACTTTTCCAAAGAAGACATCCAGATGGCCAACAGACACATGAAAAGATGCTCAAAGTTACTTCTCCTCAGGGAAATACAAATCAAAACCACACTGAGATACTACCTCACACCTATCAGAGTGGCTAAAATTAACACGTCAGGAAACAACAGATGCTGGTGAGGATGTGGAGAAACGGGAACCCTCTTGCACTGTTAGTTGGAATGAAAACCGGTGCAGCCACTCTGGAAAACAGTATGGAGGTTCCTCAAAAAATTAAAAAATGGAACTACCTGACGACCCAGTAATACCACTACTAGGAATTGATCCACAGGATACACAAGTGCTGATTCATAGGGGCACATGTATCCCAATGTTTATAGTAGCACTTTCAACAATAGCCAAATTATGGAAAGAGCCCAAATGTCCATCAACTGATTAATGGATTAAGAAGATGTGGTTTACACATACAATGGAATAATACTCAGCAATGAGAAAGAATGAAATCCTGCCATTGAATGGAACTGGAGGGTATTATGCTAAGTGAAATAAGTCAGTCAGAGAAAGAGAGATACCATATGTTTTCACTCATCTGTGGAACTTGAGAAACTTAACAAAAGACCATGGGGGAAGGGAAGCGGAAAAAAAAATAGTTACAAACAGAGAGGGAGGGATGCACACCATAAGAAACCCTTAAATACAGAGAACAAAATGAGAGTTGATGAAGGAACGTGGGGGAGAGGGAAAAATGGATGATGGGTATTGAGGAGGACACTTTGTGGGATGAACACTTGGTGTTGTATGTAAGCAATGAATCATGGGAATCTACCCCTAAAACCAAGATCACACTGTGTACAGTGTATGTTAGCCAACTTTATGATAAATTATGTTAAAAAATAAATAAAAATAAAATAATAAAGGTGAAAATAATTTTTTCAAAAACAACAACAAAAAGACAAACAAAGGAAAAGGGAGGTTGTTATTAACTAAAATCAGGTGGTAGAGGACAGGAAGATGAAGGTGAGGGAAGATGGAACATGTTAATTTCATTGTTACTGATTTTTGGCAATTAAGAGCTACTGGCCACCAAAAAAGTAGAGAATTAAAGGTATAATGTAAAGTTATATTTATAAAGTGTTACAAGATAAACTAGGTGTGTTAAACATCTAAGTTTATATGAGCAAAAATCAATTTGAATAGGGCAGCATCTAATCCAGCAGATAGAAAGGAGCTCAGAGATGTTGCACAAAATGAAGGACTTTTATAAGCAGGAGGGAGCAAGAGTAAGGAAGTTAAACAGCAGGCAAAAAAAGTGAGTTACGTATTGCAAGGTTACTTCGTTTTAGATGGCAGGAGTCTGTCAGGCAGATTACCTCGCTAGTGCTGATCAGGCGATTCAAGACCAAATAGTTTAAGATTCCATTTCTGGAAGAGCCAAAGCTGTAATTAAGTTAGATCTGTGTTTGGTGACATGGGGCTGAGCATAAGGGACTCCACTGTTGGCCTGTAGTCTTGCTTTAACAGAAGACAATCCAATAATACCAAAATACAGATTTTTATCGTTAGAGAGAAACATACAATGGAAACAGACTACATAGAAATGAACATAAAGTGATACAACTTACACTAAGCATATCTGTCATTTCAATAAATGAAAACAGGTCGAAGTAATCTGTTAAAATGAAAGCACAGCTTTATTCTGTGACAAGAGGCATGGATAAAATTAGTCACTAAAATCTCAACACAGAAATATGGGCAGTTGTAAGCTAGTATATGTGCACAAAAAGAAAACAAGTAATTCATCTTAACATCAGATAAAATTGAATCCACTCCTGAAGTCATTCATCAAAACAAATAGACACTTTAAAATGCTAAGGGGTGGAGGACACAGTTTGGTAGTCATGGAATAGCATGAAACTGTATTTATAAGATAAGGAGTACCAGAGGTTTACTGAGCACTAGACACAGCAAAACTCTCTAACCTATACCTGCAGTGTGAGGTGGACACAGAAGGCTTGAGTATAATGACTAGTAGGGATTACCTAATTACTATATATACAAAATTTTTCATGTGCTCACAGAACAGTCACAAAATATGGTGATATGATGGAACAACAACAACAAAAGCCTTCAGTAATTCTAAGAATCAGAAGTATAGCAAATTATCCTATCTCATGCAGTAAACCAGAATTTAATAGAAGAACAAGAAAACAAAAAGTCTTTACCACCTGGATTTTAAGATGTTCTGAAAAAGTTATTGGTAACAAGGAAAAACACATAAAAATGTTAATATAAGTATAAACAACAATAATACAATTACAAGAATACCAACTCCACATATCAAAGCTTTGGTGTACAGCTAAAGCAGGAGTCAGGAGAAAAGTCACGGATTTAATTACAGGAAGAAAGTGCAAACACAGAAAATAACTAATGATAAGGGGGAAATCATATCAGAGGTAATTTACATGTCTTAAGACACCTCTTTGCTTAATTCTATCAAATATATTTGAAAACTTGAAGGAAATGGTAATTTTCTAACAAAATATAGTGTATCAAAATCTCTCTAGAAAGGTAGAAAATCTAAACAGGCAGATCACTATAGAAGATTTTTTTTTTGTAAGGTTACTCAACCGTTAAAACACGATGAAGGGGGCGCCTGGGTGGCTCAGTCGGTTAAGCGTCCGACTTCAGCTCAGGTCACGATCTCGCAGTCCGTGAGTTCGAGCCCCGCGTCGGGCTCTGGGCTGATGGCTCAGAGCCTGGAGCCTGCTTCCGATTCTGTGTCTCCCTCTCTCTCTGCCCCTCCCCCGTTCATGCTCTGTCTCTCTCTGTCTCAAAAATAAATAAACATTAAAAAAAATTAAAAAAAAAACACGATGAAGAATTCTGACAAACATTTAAAGGCTTAGTAATTCCAAAGAGTTGTAAAATATTTCAAACCAAAGAAAAATAATAGTAGTTTTGAAAATATTTTGAAGAAGGAGGCATGATATCGATAGTGTGACAATGATTGCATGATAAATTGTAAATAAAGACGAATCTTATTTATAGATGCTAATTTAAAAACTCTAAAATATATAAAATCGGAAAATGAAAACTTTTGACATCTTTTTTTTTCTTTTCCCTTTTATTTAAATTCTGGTATTATTAACATACAGTGTTATATTAGTCTCAGGTGTACAATACAGTGATTCAACAGTTCTATACATTACTCAGTGCTCACCATAAGTGTATTCTTAGTCCCTTCACCTATTTCATACATCCCCCTACCCACCTTCCGTCTGGTAACCTTTAGTTTGTTCTATGTAGTTAAAAGTCTATCTTTTTGTTTCTCTCTCTCTCTCTTTTTTTTTTTTTGCCTTTTTTTTCTTAAATTGCATATATGAGTGAAATCATACGGTAGTTTATCTTTCTCTAATATCGCTTAGCTTTATATTCTCTAGCTCCATTCATGTTGTTGCAAACGACAAGATTTCATTCATTTTTATGGCTGAACAATAAATCCACTGTATACATATACCACATATTTTTTTATCATCTAATTATTTCAAAATATGTTGAAAAGTCATGTGATAAAATTAAATTTACATTTTTGTTTAAAAAAACTCCCTTAAAAATAATGTAATGATCTTTATAAATGTCAATGCATTATTTTTAAGAAAAAATTTTTTAACATTTATTTATTATTGAGAGACAGAGAGAGACAGAGCATGAGCAAGGGAGGGGCCGAGAGACAGGGAGACACAGAATCCGAGGCAGACTCCAGGCTCTGAGCTGTCAGCACAGAGCCTGACACAGGGCTTGAACTCATAAACCGTGAGATCATGACCTGAGCCAAAGTCAGACGCTTAACCGATGGAGCCACCCAGGTGCCCCTTAAGAAAATTTTAAAACAACACACTCACAAACATATACATGTGTACATATATTTCAAAGCAAGAATTGTACTTTGTAGGGAAATACTAAAAGCACTCTCACTAAAGTTGGAAACAATACAAAGTTGTAAAATCTTATTTATCTCTAATATTATTTGCTGTTACTGATGTTACAATACCCCCCCAAAAAACTTAGAAAAATGAATAAAGGTGTACAAATATGGGGTAAAAGATGCAAAATAACCACTATACCTGATTACATAAATTTTTACCATTGACACCAAAGATGATCAACCAAATATTTTAGCAATGATAAAAGACTTCAGAATTCATGTATACAAACACACACACACACACACACACACACAAACACACACACACAAAATTAAATTTTAGAAGATTTAAATAAAAACTCTTTTTATAATAGCACAATACAAAGTAAAATATCTGGGAATACATATAATGAAACGTGTATAGTCTATTTGAACAATAAGTTAAAACACTCCTGAGAGACAAAAGAATATTTGAACCAGCTGAACATGCTGCATTGTCATTAGGCAGAAAAACTCAACATCAAACAGATTTCCATTCTCCCTTAGTTAATTTAGAAATACAATGAGAGCTCAGTAATAGTATCAATAGTTATTTTAAGTAGTCAAAGTTCACATGAACATAGCAAGTTCTGAAAATGAAAAAATAAGGGGCTAGGGAGACAGGTAGTATAACATGATAAAACTGCAATGAAATGAAATGTAGTGTGGAAAAGAAGGAATGATAGATGGGCAATTAGCAGAACAGAATACAAGGACCAGATATACACTTAATCACATAAGCTAGTATGGGACAGATGCCATCTTAAGGCATCAGGGAAAAAAATATATATTATTTAATAAATGGCAATGGGACAATTTAGTAGTAATATGGAAAATGAAATAAGCTGGATGCATATCTATTCTTTATCTCAGAATAAATTCCAATTGGTTCAAATATTTAAATATAAAAGTGAAATGATGAAGAGCTAGAAAGTAACATGGGAGAGCTAATGTGTACACACACATACAGAAAGAGAGTGTATGAGAGGCTTTTCTGACTATGAAACAAAACTCAGAGTAAGAAAACAATAATAAATAATTTTAGTTACATAAAATTAAATTGTGGCACTGTACACACAAGACAGTGAAGTTAAAAGCCAAACAATTACTTAGAAGCAATTGAGATATGCTGCCAATATCATAGAAATAGCTCACTGTCCTAGCATATTAAGTGCTCCTTCAAAACAAAAGACTAGCAATCTGAGAGAAAGGCACAGCAGCTAGGGGACAGAAGCACAAGTGGGTGCTGTGTAGGTGAAAGACTTGCCCTTTCCTGCAGGTGAATGTGCTGGAATGCCAAGGTTTCACTGAGCAGTGCAGAAACATGCAGAGTGATAACCACCCTGCTTTGGCAACAAGGATTGAAAACAGATGCTCTCACACATTTCCGATGGAAGTTCTCACTGGTACAGCCTCTATAAAAGACAATTTGCAAATAGATTTCAAAATTAAGAATTTATGTACCCTTTGATCCAGCAATTTTTCCTCTAGAACAGAGATAAAATATTGGAAAGAAACTAGATGTCTTTCAATTGTGGATGGGTTAAATAAATTATGGGACATTCCATCAAGGGAATGGCCAACAATCACAAAAAGAAATGAAGTAATTCTTTATGTATTGATATTGAATAATTTCCAGGATGAGCAAATAGAGCAAAGTACAGAAGAATGTGTAAATGATCTATCATTTGTGTAGAAGCAGAAAGAGAAGAATATTTGTGTATGTGTGAATTCTCTTATGATTTATTTGCTTTCACATGCATAAAATATTTCATGAGAGGTAAATAAGAAATGAGGTGTCTGAGGTTCAGAGATAGAGGTGAGAGTTTACAGAAGACCCTCTTTAGTTGTTGAAATTTCAACCTCATGAATGTATTGCCAGTTGCAAACATACAAAAAGTTAAAATAAAATTCAAAGTAATCAATACATACATAGTAACTAAAAGGAAATCTGCAATTCAGTAAGATAATGACAGAGAAGACAATAGAAAGATAGGTAAAAGTTATAAAATAAAAATTTTCACCAACATGTCAGCTGAAGGGCTTAGTGAATGTGGAGAGAAGATGAACCTTTCCAGTAACCAGAGAGCTGGCTGGGAAGCCCACCAAGGAGGCAGAGAGGAAAGGAGAGGTGCATCCAGTGCTGGAGAGGATGAGAGTACAGGGCCCTCCCTCTGGGTGAGTGGGCAGTCTACCAGCATACAGTCAGGCTAAATAAGAGCATCCTCCCTGAGACATGGCAGTATTACCCTGGTTCACCATTTGCTATGAAACCCTTTATCTCCCTGAGTTGTGTTCTAGCTTCCCAGAGGCCTGGCTAGTTTTTGTTTGTCTGTTTGTTTTTGCTTTTAGTTTACTTCCTTTGTTCAATGCCCAGCACCTGGTAGTATGAAATGTAGGACTCTGGTTTGTCAATCTTTCTCAAACTTGACATATTTAACATGGAGATGAAAAAAAAATCTGAAAACCAAGTCAAATTCAAGACAAATTATCCACAGTCTTGGAGAGGGAGGATTGCAGACAAGTGTGGTAACTATTGATATTATCTCTTGGAGGCAACAAAGCCTGCTCTGTTTCCTGTTAATGAGAGAGCTGTCAAGCATGATGACAGGCTTGCACAATGGATGCATGCTTTTAGACTGAGAGATATGCAATAAAGCCCCCACCCCTTCTGTGGACTCCACATATCATGCAGCTTCTCAACTCAAAAGGCAGCAGAGCTAGCGAAACCCACTCCTAAATGACGATCTTACCAAATGGAAAAAGAAATGTAATAATAATAATAATAATAATAATAATAAATAGATGGATAATCACAAATGCAGAACATTTCCACAGGGCTGAGAGAGTTGCTGCTGTGGTTGTTGTATTGTGCTTTTTTGTTTTGACTTAATTTTTACATCACTTTTCATTCATGGGAAGTTAGAGGTTAGTTCTATCTTGCTTGCAGAATGGCAACATTTTCAAGAACATTCTATTTCCACAACAACAAAGGACTTGTCTTGAATAGATTTTTATTATGAGTGAACCTTTTCTGCATCCTGTTCAGACTGAAGAATGGAGGTCTGGATAAGAGCCCGAGAATGCAGCTCAATTGGAGTAACAGCTGCATCATGCATCTATATTGGGGGCTAGACAGGGTCTGGGAGATCATGTCCCACAGACAGGGCTCTACCTTCATCAGTTATTCTGGCATGAATGTCTCTTCCTTTATCACCTGAGAAATAGGCTTTAGCTTCATCCCTTATCCTTGTGAACTTAGATGTGAATGATGTGTCTGCCAGGCTTAGATGGGAAATCACTCAGTGACCTGGAATGCCAGCATATTCTGACTGATGCTGGCCTTGGGTATGGCTTCTTGGAATGACAACTTTGAAAAGATTTCACTTTGTCTTTGATTTGAAGATTCTCTTGGCTTGGCTAATTTGTTTGGTCATCATCTTCAAATTGGTGTTGTCCCAAAATTATGTCTCCTTTTGGGTCAGAATTTCAGATTACTCAGACTTTTCTTAGTCTAGACTCTAGATTAACTGTGGTTCTGATTGCTCAGTACAACACCCTTGTTTTTGGGGGCTGGAGAAACTGTGTGAGGGAGACAAAGGGAACAGTAGGCATCTTTTAGTTAATTTTCCTTTTACTTTGTTATAGTGTCCCAAAAATAATTCATAATGATTCTGATACATGAATTGAACAGTTCTTTTGCATCTTACTGTATTTCCACAATGTGTGTATTTCATGTGCACTCATTAAACAGATGGCTGGGTCCTGCAGGCTATGAAGTTTGGGACAGTTAGTTTTGCTGAAAAGCCAGGTTCTATGTGTGCAATCTAGAAAAACAGGCCTGCCATGGTGTGGAGGAACTGTTAGACTCACACATGTCCAATAGGTCTGCTTTCATGGCAGAGCTCTGGGGAAAGAATCTGATGTTCTCATGGGTCTTCTGATTAATGAGAACCTCCTCCATCTTGTTTCACACTCAGGGCCCATTATACCAAGTCCATCCAATCCCTCAGTTTGATCTGAGGACCATTTACAATAGATTCCATTGAGTGTTGTTGTTACAAATGTGTGTTCCTTGATCTTACTGAGTCTTAAGCTCTGAGCCTAGAGCCAGGGAGTCTGCATTTTCAGCAATATTTTATGCATTGTAGTTTAAGAAATGCAGATCTAAAGGGTCATGTTATCTAGATCACAATTTGAGAAATATTGAAGAAATCCTAGTGTTCCCCAAATCTATTGTTCATTGGAAACATCAGAAATATTTAGAAATTCAAAGCTCAGCTACACCAGAGCCTTAATCAGAATCTTTGAGAGTGAGGCCAGGACATTAGAATTTGAACAAGTTACAGATAATTCTTGGTGAAGTATCTCAATTTCTGGCACTATGTGCCACCTTCACAAGTTTTGTCATATGCATCTTTTTCTTTTTCTTTTTTAAAATTTAAATCCAAGTTCGTTAACATAGTGTAATAATGTTTTCAGGAATAGAAATTAGTGATCACTACATCACTTACATGTAACACCCAGTACTCATCCCAGCAAGTGCCCCCTTTAATGCCAATCTCCCATTTATCCCATTCTACCACCCAACACCCTGCCAGCAAAGCTCAATCCGTTCTTTGTACTTAAGAGTCTCTTATGGTTTGTCTCCCTCTGTGTTTTTATCTTAGTTTTGCTTCCCTTCCCCTATGTTCATCTGTTTTGTTTCTTAAATTACATATGTGAGTGAAATCATACGATATTTGTCTTTCTGCGACTGACCTATTTCACCTAGCATAATACAGTCTAGTTCTATCCACATTGTTGCAAATGGCAAGATTTCATTCTTTTTGATCGCCAAGTACTACTCCACTCTATGTATGTATATTGAACTACATATATTTTGAAGTGATGACAACATTAAGTTTTGTTATATTTATCATCTTGTCACCAGATATACCCCAAGACCTGGCCTTTACTGCCCACCTCCTTGTGCTCACTAACATTTGTCTTACATTTTCCCCTAAGCTCTTCTTTCAGGTTCTCCTCTTAACCCAGGCAAATGAGACCTAAAACCACCCCCAAGGTGATGGTGACTGCAATGATAAGACCTCCTGCTTCCCCAGACCACTCAGAAACTTTGAGCTAAACCTCCCAACTCGAGCTTGTGCAGATGGACCTTGGAGTGACCCCTGAAATGATCTACCACTACTTTTACCTCATTATAATACTAAAATCTCCACCCAAGGAGGAGACTAAGCCTAATTTACATAACATACATTGTATGTATAGTCATGTTGCCTTAAGGTGCTGGTGTGGTTATTCCTGCCACTACATATGAAGATAAGGCTTCCCAACTAAATACTCATCCTAATCCTAAAATAAAAGGAACTGATTCACCATCTTTCAGGGAGTGATAGCTTTGGAAGCCTTTCCTCATGATGGCCTTATTTGCTGCACATGAAAGTTTTCTTCCTGTGACAACTTACTTGGTTCAATTTCTGACTCACCAAGGAGTGAGCTCACGTGGTTTTGATTACAATCTCATATAGATTAAAAAAGATAAGAAGAAAAAGAATAAGAAGAGAAGACGGAAGAGGAGGAGGAGGAGAAAGAGAAGAAAAAGTTTATTTACTTGTGATGAAAACTTTTAGGATCTACTTCCTAGAAACTTTCAAATACACCATACACCAGTGTTAATTCTAGTCCTCATGTTGTACATTACATTTCCGATACTTATTTATTTAATAATTGGAAGCTTATACCTTTTGCTAGTTGGAACCAGTGAAAATATGGAACACTTAAAAAATTTGTCAGTCATTCATGCATAAGGCCAACGGTACTCTTCTCTGTATTGTTCCAACTTTTAGTGTATATACTGCTAAAACAAACACTTATTTCTTTTTTCTTTTTGGGAATTTTGAGAATTCTTTATTCTGAAACAGCAACATATACCTTCTCAAATATATGGTTTGTAAATTTTTTTTCCCCTCAGCTTTGGCTTCTTTTATTTTAACAGTATCTAACCATAAAGTAGATGGTTTTAAATTGATAAAATTTTATTATCAATTTTTCCCTTTTATGTATTGGACTTTTGGGATCATAATCTAAGAAATTTTACCAAACATACAGTCACAGAGATTTTGTAAGTTTTCTTCTACGTGTTTTCTCACTTTAGGTTTTATAGGTCCACAACATTTTGAGTTAATTTTTGTACAGTGTACTGTACTTTGTGTAGTGCAAAGTATAGGTCAATGTTTATTTTGTACTTGAATGTTTAACTGTTACAGCAACTTTTGTTGAACAGACTGTCTTTCCCCACTGAATTATCTTTGTACTTTGTCGAAGATCAGTTGTCCATAGATACGTATGTAAATCTATTTCTGGGCTCTCAAACTCCATTGATCTTTGTGTCTGTTCCTTCATCAAAACCCATTATAGCTTTACAGTAAGTCTTGAAATTGGATACTGTGAGTCCTCCACTTTGTTCTTCATTTCCAAAATTGAGCTATTTTAGTTCTTTTAAATTTCTAAGCAAGTTTTAGAATTTGTCACTACCTAAAAAAAAAAAAAAGTATCCTACAGGGATTTTCTTTTTTTTTTTAATATCAAATTTATTGTCAAATTGGTTTCCATACAACACCCAGGGCTCATCCTAAAAGTTGCCCTCAGCAATACCCATCACCCACCCTCCCAACCTTCCCACCCCCATGTACCCGCAGTTTGTTCTCAGTTTTTAAGAGTTTCTTATGCTTTGGCTCTTTCCCTCTCTAACTTTTTTTTTTTTTCCTTCCACTCCCCCATGGTCTTCTGTTAAGATTCTCAGGATCTACATAAGAGTGAAAACATATGGTATCTGTTTTCTCTGTATGACTTATTTCACTTAGCATAACACTCTCTAGTCCCATCCACGTTGCTACAAAAGGCCAGATTTCATTCTTTCTCATTGCCAGGTAGTATTCCATTGTGTGTATAAACCACAACTTTTTTATCCATTCATCAGTTGATGGATATTTAGGCTCTTTCCATAATTTGGCTATTGTTGAAAGTGCTGCTATAAACATTGGGGTACAAGTGCCCCTATGCATCAGCCCTCCTGTATCCCTTGGAAAAATTCCTAGCAGTGCTATTGTTGGGTCATAGGATAGATATATTTTTAATTTTTTGAGGAACCTCCACACTGTTATCCAGAGGGACTGAACCAGTTTGCATTCCCACCAACAGTGCAAGAGGGTTCCTGTTTCTCCACATCCTCTCCAGCATCTATAGTCTCCTGATGTGTTCATTTTAGCCACTTTGACTGGCGTGAGATGATATCTGAGTGTGGTTTTGATTTGTACTTCCTTGATGAGGAGTGACATTGAGCATCTTTCCAAGTGCCTGTTGGACATCTGGATGTCTTCTTTAGAGAAGTGTCTATTCATGTCTTCTGCCCATTTCTTCACTGGATTATTTCTTTTTTGGGTGTGGAGTCTGATGAGCTCTTTATAGATTTTGGATACTAGCCCTTTGTCTGATATGTCATTTGCAAATATCTTTTCCATTCCGTCGGTTGCCTTATACTTTTATTGATTGTTTCCTTTGCTGTGCAGAAGCTTTTTATCTTCATGAGGTCCCAATAGTTCATTTTTGCTTTTAATTTCCTTGTCTTTGGGTATGTGTCAAGTAAGAAATTGCTGTGGCTGAGGTCAGAGAGGTTTTTCCTGCTTTCTCCTCTAGGGTTTTGATGGTTTCCGGTCTCACATTCAGGTCCTTTATCCATTTTGAATTTAGTTTTGTGAATGGTCTAAGAAAGTGGTCTAGTTTCAACCTTCTGCATGTTGCTGTCCAGCTTTCCCAGCACCATATATAAAGAGACCGTCTTTTTTCCATTGGATATTCTTTCCTGCTTTGTCAAAGATTAGTTGGCCATACTCTTGTATGTCTAATTCTGGGGTCTCTATTCTATTCCATTGGTCTATGTGTCTGTTTTTGTGCCAATACCATGCTGTCTTGATTACAGCTTTGTAGTAGAGGCTAAAGTCTGGGATTGTGATGCCTCCTGCTTTGGTCTTCTTCTTCAAAATTACTTTGGCTATTCGGGACCTTTTGTGGTTCCATAAAAATTTTAGGATGGCTTGTTCTAGCTTTGAGAAGAATGCTGGTGCAATTTTGATGGGGATTGCATTGAATGTGTAGATAGCTTTGGGTAGTATTGACTTTTTGACAATATTTATTCTTCCAACCCATGAGCACGGAATGTTTTTCCACTTCTTTATATCTTCTTCAATTTCCTTCATAAGCTTTCTATAGTTTTCAGCATACTGATCTTTTACATCTTTGGTTAGATTTATTCCTAGGTATTTTATGCTTCTTGGTGCAATTGTGAATGGGATCAGTTTCTTTATTTGTCTTTCTGTTGCTTCATTATTAGTGTATAAGAATGCAACTGATTTCTGTACATTGATTTTGTATCCTGTGACTTTGCTCAATTCATGTATCAGTTCCAGCAGACTATTGGTGGAGTCTATCGGATTTTCCATGTATAATATCATGTCATCTGCAAAAAGTGAAAGTTTGACTTCATTTTGCCAATTTTGATGCCTTTGATTTCCTTTTGTTGTCTGATTACTGATGCTAGCACTTCCAACACTATGTTAGACAACAGCGTGAAAGTGGACATCCCTGTCGTGTTCCTGATCTCAGGGAGAAAGCTCTCAGTTTTTCCCCATTGAGGATGATATTAGCTGTGGGCTTTTAATAAATGGCTTTTATGATATTTACGTATGTTCCTTCTATCCTGAATTCCTTGAGAGTTTTTATTAAGATAGGATGCTGAATTTTGTCAAATGCTTTTTCTGTATCGATTGACCGGATCATATGGTTCTTATCTTTTCTATTATTGTGATGTATCACATTGATTGATTTGTGAATGTTGAACCAGCCCTGCAGCCCAGGAATGAATCCCACTTGATCACGGTGAATAATTCTTTTTTATACGCTGTTGAATTCGATTTGCTAGTATCTTATTGAGAATTTTTGCATCCATATTCATCAGGGACATTGGCCTGTAGTTCTCTCTTTTTGCTGGGTCTCTGTCTGGTTTAGGAATCAAAGTAATGCTGGCTTCATAGAATGAGTCTTGAAGTTTTCCTTCCCTTTTTATTTTTTGGAATAGCTTGAGAAGGATAGGTATTATTTCCACTTTATATGTCTGGTAGAATTCCCCAGGGAAGCCAACTGGTCCTGGACTTTTATTTGTTGGGAGATTTTTGATAACTGAATCAATTTCCTCGCTGGTTATGGGTCTGTTCAAGCTTTCTATTGCTTCCTGTTTGAGTTTTGGAAGTGTGTGGGTGTTTAGGAATTTTTCCAGTTCTTCCAGGTTGTCCAGTTTGTTGGCATATAATTTTTCACAGTATTCCCTGATAATTGCTTGTATTTCTGAGGGATTGGTTGTAATAATTCCATTTTCATTCATGATTTTATATATTTGGGCCATCTCACTTTTCTTTTTGAGAAACCTGGCTAGAGGTTTCTCAATTTTGTTTATTTTTTCAAAAAAACAACTCTTGGTTTCATTGATCTGCTCTACAGTTTGTTTGTTTTTTTAGAGTCTATATTGTTTATTTCTGCTCTGATCTTTATTATTTCTCTTTTCTGCTGGGTTTACTCTGTCTTTGCCTCTCTGCTTGTGTTTCCTTTAGGTGTGCTGTTAGCTTTTGTTTTGGGGATTTTTCTTGTTTCTTGAGGTAGGCCTGGATTGCAATATATTTTCCTCTCAGGACTGTATTTGCTGAATCCTAGTGTTTGGATTGTTGTCTTTTCATTTTCATTTGTTTCCATATATTTTTAAATTTCTTCTCTAATTGTCTGGTTGACCCATTCATTCTTTAGTAGGGTGTTCTTTAACCTCCATGCTTTTGGAGGTTTTCCGGACTTTTTTCTGTGGTTGATTTCAAGCTTCATAGCATTGTGGTCTGAATGTATGCATGGTATGATCTCAGTTCTTGTATACTTATGAAGGGCTGTTTTGTGACACAGTATGTGATCTATCTTGGAGAATGTTCCATGTGCACTCGAGAAGAAAGTATATTCTGTTGCTTTGGGATGCAGAGTTCTAAATATATCTGTCAAGTCCATCTTGTCTGATGTATCACTCAGAGTTATTGTTTCTTTATTGATCTTGCGTCTAGATGATCTATCCATTGTTGTAAGTGGAGTATTAATGTCCCCTGCAATTACCACATTCTTATCAATAAGGTTGCTTATGTTTGTGAGTAATTGCTTTATATATCTGGGGGCTTCTGTATTCAGTGCATAGACATTTATAATTGTTATCTCTTCCTGATGGATAGACCCTGTAATTATTATATAATGCTCTTCTTCATGTCTTGTTATAGCCTTCAACTTAAAGTCTAGTTTGTCTGATATAAGTATGGCTACTCCAGCTTTCTTTTGACTTCCCATAGCATGATAGATAGTTCTCCATCCCCTCACTTTCCATCTGAATATGTCCTCAGGTCTAAAATGAGTCTCTTGTAGACAGCAAAGTGATGGGTCTTGTTTTTTTATCCATTCTGATACCCTATGTCTTTTGGTTGGAGCATTTAGTCCATTTACATTCAGTGTTATTATAGAAAGGTATGGTTTTAGAGTCATTGTGATGTCTGTAGGTTTCATGCTTGTAGTGATGTCTCTGGTACTTTGTGGTCTTTGCAACATTTCACTCACAGATTCCCCCTTAGGATCTCTTGTAGGGCTGGTTTAGTGGTGATGAATTCCTTCAGTTTTTGTTTGTTTGGGAAGACCTTTATCTCTGCTTCTATTCTAAATGACAGACTTGCTGGATAAAGGATCCTTGGCTGCATATTTTTTTCTGTTCATCACATTGAAGATTTCCTGCCATTCCTTTCTGGCCTGCCAAGTTTCAGTAGATACGTCTGGATTGCATTGAATCTATAGATGAGCTTGTAGAGAATTTGACCAGTCAAAAACATTGATACTTCCAAACCATGAAGTGATTTGTAGTTTTCAGCACACAGAGACTGTACGTATTTGGTTGAATTTATACTTAAATATTTTATGTTTTGGGTTGTATTATAAATAGTATTGATTTTTAAATTAAAATTTGGCAATTGTTCATTGCCAATACAAAGAAATATGATTTATTTTTGATTATTTACCCTGTATCTTCTTCCTTGTTAAATTTACTCATTAGATTAAACTTTTCTATCCCTTGGGATTTTAATTTCTTCTTTACCAATATATAAACCTTTTATTTCCTTTTTTTCCCCTTACCTTAGTGTATAAGCTAAGACTTCTAATGTGTGTTTGAATAGGGATGGTGAGAACATCATTTTAAGGAGAAAATATTAATTCCTTCTTTTATCACTGATTATGATGTTTCCTGTAGATATTAATTTTTTAAAGATAGCTTTATTGGGTTAACTAAGTTTCATTTAATTTTAGTTTACTGAGAGTTTTTAATAATAAATGGGTGTCAAACTTCGCTTTTCCTATATCTATTGAAATGATCATATGGTTTGTCTTTAGTCTCTTGATACAATAATTTATACAGATTCATTTCCAAAAGTTGACCCAATGTTGCATTCTGGGGGCCAACTCTATTTGGTTATAATGCACTGCTCCTTTTCTGTGTTGCTGAATTTGATTTGCTACTACTACTATTACTACTACTACTGTTATTATTACAATAATTAATTTTTGAGATTTTTTGTGTCTCCTGTTATGATAGGTATGGTAATATCTTATATGATTTTGATTTCAGCATAATGCTAGACTCATAGAATAATTAGGAAAGTATTCCCTCTCTTCTGGTTTTTAGAACGTTTTGTGTCAATTTAGTATCATTTATTCCTTAAATACTTGACCTAATTTGCCAGTATAGCCTTCCTGGGCCTGGAATTTTCCTTGTTAGAAGGGTTTTAATAAAACTTCAATTTCTTTAATAGAGGTAGAGCTATTCAGATCACCTATTTTTTTTTCTTGAGCGAGCTTTGGTAGTTTGTATCTCTGAAGGGATTTTTTATTTTATATATATTTTCACATTTACTACATGATGAAAAACATTCTCTTATTAACATTTTAATGTCTTCAGAGCATACTTTATTCCAGCTGTTCACAATTTGTATATATTTCCTATTCAGCATGACTAGAAGCTGATCAATTTTAAGTCCTTTTGAAGAACCTGTTCTTGTTATTAATTTTTCTCTATTTTTTTAATTTTAAATTTCAATGATTTCTGCTCTGTTAGTTTTTTACCTCCCTCTGTTTGCTTTGGTTTTAATTTGCTCTCTTTCCCCTTATTTTCTTAAGGTGCAATCTTAGTTCATTGATTGGAAACCTCTCTTCTCTTTTTAATGTAAACATTAATGTCATAAATTTCTGTCTGTGCTCTGCTTCAGCAGCATCTCACAGTTTTTGATAATATTGTATTTTCAATTTTATTTGATTCAAAGTATTTTCTAATATCCTTGATAATTTTCTCTTTGACCCTTACATTATTTAATGCATGTTTTAAACATGTGTAGTATTGGGGTATTTTCCATCTCTCCTTCTATGAGAGATGGTCCCAATATTGATACAGTTTTTGAAATCTTTGCTGTCCTGCCTTGCGTCTGTCTATTCTGGACGTGTGTCACTCAAGAGTCGAAATGAGCAAACCTGTATAAGGGATTTTCCAACTTATAGAGTCAGTCTCCATAATGTATACAAACTGACAGTTTGAATGTTTCATTCAGAAAGAACCAAAACTGTTCTTGAAAATGGAACAGTGGTGTTTTTTTTTCTCAGGTTTTCGCATGTGGAAGAGTTCCCTGCAGAGACTGCTAAAAGATAGGTTGTGGAGCTTCAGATTTTGATTCACTACGGTTAACATGGGCCCTAAGAACTTGTACATCTAACAAGTTCCTCTGTGAGGCTGCTATTGCAGGTGGTGGGCCACAGTTTGAGTAATGCTAGTACAGAAGGCGTCTCATGATCTGGCCTCTGCCAGAGATGTACAGCTTTATCCTTCTCTTCCCATTCTGAAGTTCAGTCCTATCAAACCATTTGTGCCCTGGACTGAACTGTCCTTTTCCACCATGTCTGCCTGCCCCATTCTTATCTCAAGAGCTGCTTATCTTTCAGGGGGCAGGCAGGAATCCATGAACATGCTTAAGTATGTGACATACACATCTAGAGTACTGTCCCCTTGAAACCAAGTACCTGCAGAAAGAAGCAGTAATCATTTTCTAAGTTTATTTATTTGGGGAGGGGGGCGGAGGCACAGAGAGAGGGAGAGAAAGAGAAAATCCCACGCTGGCTCTGCACTGTCAGTGTAGTGCCTGTTGGGGGGGGGCTTGAATTCACAAACCGTGAGATCATGACCTGAGCTTAAATCAAGAGTCAGACGCTTAACTGACTGAGCCACTCAGGCACCCCTAAAGAAGCACTAATCATTTTTGTTGTCGCTGCTCATGCTTTTATCCTGTTAGAGACTTCACTGCTGCAATCATGCGTCTTCTTCCTCACTGGATCACTCCTGCCATGTATGTATCATTCCTGTCACACAATGGTCACTGAAGGCAGTAATGGTATGGGATGCTGCTGGTAACTTAGGAAATTGTCCCTAGGACCTTCCTTCTCATTGAGGATGCGGCTTCTGACAGCAACTGGTCTTGGTTTTCAGTGACACATTGACTTCTGTATTTTCTGATTTTTATTATTAATTTCTCTCTAAGTCAAACGTAAACCAAACACACAGTTTCTTGGAGATAGTACTTCATAATGATTAACCATTCTTATGTTTAAAGGAGAAAACTCACTTTTGTGATTAACTTAATGATTTTTTAATCTGTGGGACTGTGGGCATGCTACTTAACCCTTCTGTGTCTCTGCTTTATCATCATTAAAATGATTAAGAGTGACATAAGTGATAAAATGACATAAGTGATTAAATGATTAAAATGACATAAGAGTAACTATGCTTCAGGATTAAATGAGCTAATTGTGATAAGATGACCAGCACAGAATGAGATTTCACTAATTTTTCTGTATTATGGTTAATGCCACTATTGTTTCCATATTAGTCTATACATTATGGCTTTAGCTTACAGTTATGAGGATCCACCCACCAAAGTTTTATAAGCATGGACAGAGGGGATACTACATATTGAAAATAACAATTTCCTGCAGAAAAGTAGAAAGATAGTTGGTATTCAAGAGGATCTAACCAAAATCAGGGCCTTTCAGAGCTACTCACTCACTCATGCCTAGGAGTAAACAATGTTTAGAGTTTGATCTTCTTTGATAATTCCTGATACTGAGAGATGTTGGAATACCCATGAAGGCCCCAGAAACTGTGGTCTTTATACATGAGTCACTTCTATTGAAGAGGCAGTGATATCATGGAGATAATGTGGGGTCCTGTCCTCCCTCTGGCATTGAGAGTATAGCCTTGAATACCTGTCCCATGAGGAGATGTGGTTGGAGAGCATCTCATGTCCTTAGTCTCAAAAAAAAAAAAAGCCACATTTCATGGAATAACTCTGATCCTAAACACTTTAGCTGGAAATATACCAAGATACACTCAGGCTAAAGTTGACACACATTTGATTAGTGGGACCTGAGCCATTATTCGCTTTGCACACATAATAACTACTAAGAGCATCAACAGTTGGACAAGATTATGCCAGTTTCTTCCAAACAGATGTTTAATTATTAGAATTATGTATTTAGAAACTTGGTACCAAATATTTGGAAACAAGAGTTTGTAATTCCATTTCTTCTTCAAGCATGATCCATGAAGATTTTAGAAAAGAAGCTTATTATCTTTGATTTCTGCAAAGAAAATTATAAGACAAATGGCACATTAGCTACATCATGCTTGATCTACACTCTACTGCCTCCCTTAGTGGATTTTGCAGATTAACGAGGTGATGTTCTTTAAAGATGACAAAGTCCCATGCATTAACAATGCAACCAAAATGCAGATTTTTCAAATCAGTCTTGAAGGAGGTTGTGAAGAATAATATATGAGAGCCATGTTGGCAATAGAAATACAATGTAAGCTACATACTTGCCTAAGTTTTCTAGTAGCTACATTAAAAGAAGTAAAAGAAAAGTGAAATTAATTTTAATATTTTATTTAACATGAATATTCCAAATTATATTACTTCAACATGTAATCAGTGTGCAAATATTAATGAATTATTTGCACCCTTTTTTTCATATTGAGTCTTCAAAATTCAACTTACATTTTACATTTGAGGTACACCTGATTGTGGACTCCTTACATTTCAAGAGCTTGATAATCGTGTGTGGCTACTGTATTGGACAGTGCAGCTTTTAATCCTCAAAAATTTTTAAGTTTCAGTTAGTTGACATACAGTGCTATATTAGTTTCAGGTATATAATATAGTGATTCCACACTTCTATACATTACTCAGGTTCATCATGATAAGTGCACTTTTTAATCCCCATCACGTATTTCACCCATGCCCTTCTCCACCTCCCTTCTGGTTACCATCAGTTTGTTCTCCATAGTTGAGTGTGTTTCTTGGTTTGTTTGTCTCTCTCTCTTTTATTCCCATTGCTTGCTTGTTTCATCTCTTAAATTCAACATATGAGTGAAATCATATGGTATTTGTCTTTCTCTGACTGACTTATTTTGCTTAGATTAATACTCTAGCTCCATCCATGTCATAGCAAATGGCAAGATTTCATTCTCTTCTAATGGAAAAGATACATGCACCCCTATGCTTACCACAGCATTGTTTACAATACTTAAGATACGGAAGCCACCCAAGTATCCATTGATAGACGAACAGATAAAGAAGGTATGGTGTATATACACAACAGAATATTATTCAGTCATAAAGAAGAATGGACAGGGCAATTTTACAGAAGAGAAAAATAAATCAAATCTTTTTGTTCCTTTTCTAGTCATTTCCTGGTTTGTTGTGTGCTTGCAATGGGTTCTCTAGAAACATACAGGTTTGTATGACTTTGCTTTCTGCTCTGCCCTTCTGGAGCATTCTGTCTACCATCCCCTCCAACCTCTTGTCACTCTGGCAAGTTCCTATTCTTCCTTCAAAGTCCTAATAAAGTATCTAAGTCAATATCCCTGGGAAGTTTTACACCCTGGCTTCCAGACATAATTAATTTTTTTTTCTGTTTGTGTACTTAACATACTTGTATTATTTACACTTATTTGTTTTCATGTTTTTCTCCTTACTTCAAGTGTCTTGAAAGCTTGAACTGTGTATCCTTCATGCTTATGTCCCAATGAATATAAATGCTAACATACAGTAGATACTGAATAAATGGCTCTGAGATAGTAATTTTAAACTCAGGTCTAGGGAAGCTTCTAAAGGCTTCCTCTGTCCCTCTGTCCCTCTGTCCCTCATGTACTCTGTTTACAAAGAATACTGGGAAAGCTAAATTAGATGCCGACTGCACCCAATGTAACATGACTGTACTGATACATATTAATAATTATTTTAAGTTTATTTATAATTTATTTTGAAAGAGAGAGAGGACTGATGGGCAGAGTGAGAGGGAGAGAGAGAGAATCCTTGAGCCCTATGCAGGGCTCAAACTAATGGACCATGAGATCATGACCTGAGCCAAAGTCAGACGCTTAACCGAGTTCCTCAATAATTATTAATGAAATATTAATATATCTTTGTTTCTTACTTATTATCTTTATCTTCTTAAATATTCCTGCTCAGTGATCAGTTAAGTACAAAGCAACATGAATTTGGCTGAAATGAAATGCAGAAAGTATAAGCAGATTCTGTCAAAAAAGAAGAAAGGATAAGCGTGTATAAGACATCATCTTATTTTGAATATGGAATAAGCAGGGAAAGGGGATATGATAAATAATGGAGTTAACATAGAATATTATGAAGGTTCTAGCCTCATTCTGGGTAGGAGGTTCACAGGTTTTATTAGCTACTTATAACTAACAGTTCATTGAATAAATAAATACAAAATAGAGAATGTAAAGATAACCTATACCCAAGTCCATTGACAATGGTACTCGTAGTGATGGCATATTTGCTTTGCTATGCTTTTCCACACTGATGACAGCCTGTGGGTGAGTCACATCCTATCCTTCTATTTGATGAGCTCTACCTATACCATGCTGCTTTTCTTGCAATTAAAGTATTTTTTTCTGTTTATTCACTGTTTTCTTGCTGTTTTCTATCTTTCCATTACCATTTCTTCTACATTTTTTCACAATTCTTATACATGATTTATCCAATTGTAAACTTCTTAGGTCTTTTAAAATGTTGTTAGATGTTAATAAATCTTTGCATGAGCCTTGTATTGGTGCATAAACACTCCAACATTTGGCCACTGGACATTGTCTCATCTCTCAGAGCTCTGTGGGTTGGTTGGGTGTAGCTGGGCAGTTTTGCTAGGGTCTGTCATTTTCTTATGGGAAGATGGTGGCTGGGGTCCCAGTCCTCTGTCAGTTTGGCTGAGCTGGACATCTAAGGGTGCTGGAGGTGATGCTGGCTGTCAGCTAAGGGCATTTAACCAAAATGTACCTGAGCCTTTTTCACCTATCTTGGGATTCTCATAGCGTGGTGGTGGGGCCTAAGAGCAGAAGTTGCATGTCTTCTTATGACATAGACTTAGAAAATCCAGAATGTTCCTTTTGCTGTTCTCTGTTGGCCAAGGGAGTCACCAAGGCCAGCTACACAAGGAACAGGGATTAGACCTCACCGCTCATTAGGAAGAGCAGCTGAGACTTTGATCTACCACATTTTGATCTACCACACTCTTTTTATATACATTTTTAAGCACTAGATTTGCTCTTTACAGAAATTCTAAGCTTAATTTAAAATATTAGAATAAATTCTCAGAAATATATGTAGTTCTAAGGAAAAGTCACTGCATATTCATCACATTTAAAATTTAACATGTTTTGTTTTCAGATCATCACTGGACACTTGTAACCATTGAACAAGTATTTAAGTGGAAATTCTGTCCAACCTGGAGGAATATCTGTATATAGATTGTACATGTGGTGATGAAATGGCTGAAAAATGTGACCATAATGCATTTTGTTATTTTTTTCATGGGTCTTTTCTTAAAATATAATTTATTGTCAAACTGGCTAACATACAGTGTGTAGTGTGCTCTTGGTTTTGTGGGTAGATTCCCATGGTTCATTGCTTACATAAAACACCCAGTGATCATCCCAACAAGTGCCCTCCTCATCTATTTTCCCTTCTATCCCTCGCATCAGCCCTCAGATTGTTCTCTGTATTTAAGAGTCTCTTATGTTTTGTGCCCCTCCCTCTCTGTTTGTAACAATTTTTTCCCCTTCCCTTCTCCCATGGTCTTCTGTTAAGTTTCTCAAGATCTACATATGAGTGAAAACATACCTGTCTTTCTCTAACAGACTTATTTAACTCAGCATAATACCTTCCAGTTCCATTCACGTTGCTTCAAACAGCATGATTTCATTCTGTCTCATTGCCAAGTAGTACCTATAATGCATTTTAAAGTCAAACCCAAAATAACTGTTGGGTTATTTTGTTATTTTTATTTAATTTTATTTAGTTTTTATTCTGTTTTCCTTCATGCTTTTGTATAAGTGAGTTTGGCTCCATCTACAGACTTCATTATGACCACTTCATGGTCACTAAATATACATACTTCTGCTTTTTCTTCAAGAATGTTATCAGTATCTACTCCTTGTGGCAGATTATTATTTTTCTAAAACGGATGCAACAATATTTCCTATCCCACATGTTTTTTTCCCTTTTTAAAAATAAACTTTATTTTTAGAACAATTTTAGACGATTTATAAAAATATTATCAAGATAGTGCAGAAGATTTTCATATAACCCATACCTCATCTCCCTATTATTAGCATATTACATTAGTATGATATATTTATCATAATTAATGAACAAATATTGATACATTAGTATGAACTATTGTATCCATACATTTATCTAATATACATTTCCTGTTTTGGGATCTCATCAACTTTGTCCTCATGACTCCTCAGCCTCCTCTGGTCTGTGACACTCACATGCCACTGACATTTCTCCCATTAAGAGGTGGTCTCTGTTCCCTCCCATGAGTCTGGATGACTTATGGCTTAGCACGAGGGGTACTATGTGACTTTGGATGGTAGCCCATATAAGGCAGACCTGCTTCCTTAGGAGGCTTGCTCTCAGAACCCAGAGCACTCTGAGGAAACCCAAATTGGCTCATATGGAGAGGTCACATGAACAGGGCAAATATAATTATCTCTGCTAATAACCCAGCTGTGGTTCCAGCCAATATCAAAAATCAACCACTGGATATGTCTCTAGCAATGCCTCCAGATAATTTCAGTCTCCAACTATTGAGTCACTATATATGTCAAATCTTCAGCTGAGGGTCTAGACTTCATGGCACAGAGAAAAGCCAACCTCAGTGTGCCCTGTCCGACTCCTAACACAGAATCCAGAAGAATAATACAATGATTGTCTTATGACACAAGTTTGGGTTGTTATATGGCCATGGTAACTAGAACACTTGAAATTCACAAATTGTTTTAAATCGTGATTTCAGGGGCGCCTGGGTGGCGCAGTCGGTTAAGCGTCCGACTTCAGCCAGGTCACGATCTCGCAGTCCGTGAGTTCGAGCCCCGCGTCGGGCTCTGGGCTGATGGCTCAGAGCCTGGAGCCTGTTTCCGACTCTGTGTCTCCCTCTCTCTCTGCCCCTCCCCTGTTCATGCTCTGTCTCTCTCTGTCCCAAAAATAAATAAACGTTGAAAAAAAAATTTTTAAATCGTGATTTCATGCTGTAAATGGGCAACAAAGGCCAGGAGGGAATAGGATATTTCCTCAGGAACAACTGGAAGTAGCAGGAGTCATTTGTCATATTATTTCTTATTTATTGTAAGAATGAATAAATGTTTATCAAGTGCCTATCATGTGCCAGGCACTGTTATCAGTGAGGAAAACATCAATGAAGAAAATGAAGATCCCTTCTTTTACTGAGCTGCTATTTAAACAGAAGAAGACAGACACAAACAACAAATATCATAAATAAGTAAATGCATAGGGGTTTGAAGGTGTTAAATGTAATTAAGAAAAGGAAAAAGAAAGCTTGCCACAGGGCTAAGGGACAAGAGTGCTGTGGGCTTCTCACAACATTAAACAGGAAGGTCATAATAGGTCTGATTGACATATATGAGCAAAGACTCAAGGGGACCACCAGGCCAAAGTCACCCAGAAAGCAGAGCCTGAGATGAAGATCAAGTATAAGGCCGGGATAGTAGAGAGAGAGAGAGAGAGAGGAGAAGTGAAGATAAGAGGTAAGCAAAACCATGTGATGAGGTGAGTTATGGAGTAGGCTGTCTTCCTAACAATCCACAGAGAAGTGGAAGATTACTTGGCAGAGTGTTCACTCAGGAATGAACAAAATTCCTCAGAGGGCTCACAGGATGGGCTTCACTTTACTGAGGATTCCCCATCTTATGCTACCTCCCAGTGGCCCTGGGGCCTTTAGATTCCATCATTCTTCGGGCCACTCGGGAATCCAGCCCAACAGTTTGCCATTTATCTGATCCTGAGCCAGAGGCACACAGTCTGTCTCTCTTCTGAGCCTGGACTAGCAACTCACATTGAGCCTTTCTTTTGAGTCTGGGCCATCAGTGCACAGTGTACCTTACACTTGAGCCTGGACTAGCAGTGCCTAGTATGCCTCTTATCCAAATGCAGATGTGGCCAGGCAGCTAAGGGAAGTTTGAGCTTGGGCTGAGGCTGTGGGCCTGGGAATGCAGCTGCGATTCCTGCTTTGCAGAGCCTGGAAAGGGCTCAGCAAAGGTTGCAGGGTCAGGATCAATGTCCTGACTATGGTACCTTAGAAAAAAAGTGGAAATGCAGGAAGTCTGAATAGGGCTGCAGGTACTATCCATTTCCAGAGCTGAGGGAGTTTGCCATGTAGAAATCTAGGGCAAGGGTGCTCTGGATAGACAGCTTGTTTGAGAATGAACCAACCTGGCTTGGACATGGGAGCAAGAGGGAAAACAGGAGAGAAAAAGTTTGAGAGGAACAGGGGCCTGGGGGGGGGGGCAGGGCCTGTGGGCCTTAGGACTTTGGCCTTTACTCTGAATAAAGCACATGGCACTAGATGGAAGATTTGAGTAGAGGTTTGGAATGGTTGTTTATATTTTGAAAGGATGACTCTGGCTGTTGGGTTATAAATATTCAATGAGGTTGTTTCATAGGAAGTTAAAGAAGCAGAGAGCCTAGGATGTTAGGATAATAAAGAGGAAAAAGGACGATGGCTTAGATAAAGCTGGTGGTATAAGATAGTCCTAGGTGGATTCTCTCTGAAGGTAGAATAGGCAGAATTCCCTAATGGATTGGATATAAGGTGTGAGTGAAAGAAATGAGTTCATGTCTCTTGGCATAGCAGGATGGATGCAGTCACTATCACTTTGCAAAGGGAAGGTGGCAAGTGCAGCAGCTTTCTGGGAGCTCAGAACTCCTGTTTGAATATGAGGGAGTGAGACATTTAGGTATAGACATTAAGTTCATAATAGGATGCAGGAGTAAAAAAGAGATGCATGATATACTTTCTAATTAAGGGAAACTGAGGTTAGACATCCTTATTCCCTGGAGGGCATTCTGCTCTAAGAGGAGGACTTGGGGTGTTGTTCACTTCAGCAGTTGCTGGTGGGAATGGTGTGTCACATGGGCTGATTGAAGACAGCCTGGCAGGCTGTCTAACCACATCACATGTTTTCAATATTTTGGAAATTAAATTGAGCCCCTCTAATTCACCTCGTGAAAATGAACACGTTGAGTATGCCTGGCCTTGTTGTCTCCAGTGGACTAAAGCCTCCCATTAGGGAAGCCATTGGTTACCTGGGACTTAGCAGAGGGTAACAAGACTGATCTGTACTTGTGACTGGCTTCCCCAATTTGAGCTGCCTGACCTTGAGGGAGTTATCCACCTCTTCAATGGTTGCATTTCCTCACTTTAAAATGTGTATTTTAATACTCAGATCACCGTACTGTATGAAAAACCAAAAGTTCAGGCATAGCCAGACACATAGTCAGTGGTTAGTAAATGAAAACTTGTATGATGATGATAGTGGTGGTGGTGGTGGTTCTCAAAGGGTGCACTCTTTTCTGAAGACATTTCCTTCCTAATTTCATAAATTAGGAAGTGGTCTCATTATATGATGTCCTGTGGTGCTTCTGAGTGGGTAGGTTTGCAGTTCTAGGGGATTTTTTCTTGTTGTTGATGAAGCCACTTGATGGGTTTGAGCTGACAATTGTAAATTAGCAGAAATACTTCTGAGGCATCCACTTTCCATATCACTCAGCGAAACAACCTGACTATGACAGCCAAGAGGATGCAATGGGGGAGATTGTATCACTTGGGACTGATATACTGGAAAAACAACACAAAACGTGGACATTGTCAGGACCTCAAGTGCTCAACTGAAGGATCTAGGTAGGTTTACAGCAAGCAGCAGGGCAGTGTGACAATGCATTTTGAGCTCTGGGCCTGGATCTATGCAGGGCTTCTTTCATAACTCTCTCTCATCAAAATCTTCATGGAAGGCACCGATGTACCCATTTTCACTGACTAGGGATCTGAGGCTGAGACCTTCAGTAGCATGCCAAGGCCATAGACTGAGTGCAGGGTGGCTAGAACTTGAATCAACCCATGGGTGCAGGTAGTCACCTCTCTGTGCACCTTGCTAAGAGGCTGAGGGAGGGAGGTATAGGACATAGGAGAGTGGGGGCCAGGCTGGCATTAGCAGGCAGGAGCTACTCCTCATCTGTGTCCCAGTGCTATTAATTGGAAATGGTCCATGCTACTGAAACTCCAGTGCACCATCTTAAAATGGAAGAAAAGAAGCAATGGGTATTCTGACTAGACAGAGGTCTTCATAGCTGGAAGAAGAGTGGAATTTTGGTTTTTCACTACAGAAAAAAAGCTGTATTTATACACTGGCTTTAAGTTATCACCAGAAGAAACAGTTTCTTAATTTTTAAAAATGTATACCCCTGTGCATTAAAACTTTCTCTTCAGGGGCTAATTTGTCTCATTAACCCTCTTCGGAGTTTTGCAGCATCCAACTGTTTTAAATACTCTCCAGCTCATGGAAATGGGGCATCCTGCAGCTGTACCCTGCAGCCATCCTATTGAGCTGCACCTCCAACCCTGGCTGAGTCAAGTTGCTTGGAACCTGACCAGTTATGGTGGAGTCCCTGCTGGGGAGGCATGCTAACAACATTTCATTCATCTCATGAGTCTTCCTTTGCTTGGGGCTCCCTGGAAGACAAACTCTAAACAGAAGAGATCATTTTCTTTCAGCTAAGAAAATAAATGCTGATCAGAAACAATCTCATCATATATTGAAAGCCAAGGACTCAACACCTAAGTTGTTTACAATATGCCACAAAACCAACTCAGAACCCTCCCATAAGTACACTTGGAAAGCACATTTTCTACACCACTTTAATGGGAAAAAATAAACCAGTTGCATAACTACTTAGAACGTTCACTTAAACGATGGTTTACAGACCTTTTAAGTTAACCTGATAAGATTCTTTTAAGGTTTGGGAAACTTTGTTTCTTTTTTTCCTTGTAAAATAGCTTTTGGTAACTCACTGCTGGAAAGTTCCATAGGTCCTCACTTTATATAGCCCTTCTATTTCAGTACCTACCCCTTTTAATAAATAAACTTTAAATTTTAGATAGTTTTATATTTGCAAAAATAGAATAGAGTTCTCCTATACCCCTTACCCAATTTTACCATTATGAGTGATTTATATTAGTATGTTAACTTCATTGCAATTGACACATTATTATTAATTAAAGTCCATACTTTTTTCAGACTGGCTTAGTTTTTACCTGATGTCCTTTTTTGTTTCCAGATACCGTCCAGGATATTTGTATCTCATCATCACGCCTCCTTACACTCCTCTTGGCTGTGGCAGTTTCTCATAATTTACTTGTTTTTGATGACGTTGACTGTTTTGAAGAGTACTACTTTATTTGTAGAATGTCTCTTGGGATTTATCTGTTTCTCTTATTTGGGTTTATGGGCTTTGTTGGGGAGAACCACAGAGGTGAATTGCCATTCTTATGGCATCATATTCAAAGTATATGCCATCCCAGATAATCCATTTTTCTTGCCTTTTCCAACTTTCAGAGGCTGTCTGTACTCCTTGGTTTATGGTCCTCTTCCATCTTCAAAGTCCCCAGTGGCTGATGGAGACTTTCTCACATTGTGTCACTGTGACAGCTACTCTTCCCCCTTCTGTATATCTCTTCTATTTATAAGGAATCTTGTCATTACTTTGGGCCCAGTTGGATAATCCAGGGCAATCTTTTTGTCTGAAGATTAGCAAATTTAGTTCCACCTGCAACCTTAATTGCCCCTAGTCATGCAATTCAACATATTCACATTTTCCTGGCATTAAAATATGGACATTGAGGAGCCATTAATCTGCCTACACAAAAGCCAAAATCTGAGTGCTACATGTGCTTATTACTGCTGAAGTAGAATTGTTTCTAGCTCCTCTCAGCAGATGTGGCAAGGAAATATATGCATTTTTTTCAACCCATCTATACACACACATACACACACACATGTCCATCTGTATCTATACTAAGCCCCTTTATTATAAACTTCCACTACAACAATGATAAGATTGGTTCCTACTATCTGCCATCATTTTACTTAATTATTCAATTACAACATATATGGATAATTTATTTGTCTATATGAACCTCTATACAAAGCAACTTCATCAATTACAGTATAATTTGTATGTGTGGTTCCTTTTGTGTTTAGGCTTACAGATTATCTTCATTTCTAATTTTACTTGAGTCAACACTTTTAAGCCCACCACTTTCAGGGAGGTTATTTCATATATTTGTAATACAGCTTTTGTTTATTTCTTTTCTTTCTTTCTTTCTTTCTTTCTTTCTTTCTTTCTTCTTTCTTTCTTTTTTTTTAATTTTTGGTCACAGCCTGAATTCCATTCTGGGATTCCCAGCCACTTTTAATATAAAAAACTTAAGTGGGACATAGTATGGGGGACCAGAGCACAAGGGTCCACAAGGGTAGGGGCAGGCAATTAGTAAAAATAATCCAACAGCTCAGAAAATACCCTGGAAAAGAATGTTTAGCATAATCTTGACTGTTCACTACATTCCTAACCATCTTTTATTTCATTTCATTTCATTTCATTTCATTTCATTTCATTTCATTTCATTATTCTTATGGTTTCAGGAGTAAAATTTAATTTAGTGATTCATCATATATATATAACACCCATTGCTCATCCCAGCAAGTGCCCTCCTTAATGCCCATCACCCATTTAGCCCATCTCCCCACCCAACACCCCACCAGCAACCTTCAGTTTGTTCTCTGTATTGAATAGTCTCTTATGGTTTGCCTCCATCTCTGTTTTTGTATTACTTTTTCTTCCCTTTCCCTATGTTCATTGGTTTTGTTTCTCAAATTTCACATATGAGTGATATCCTATGATATTTATCTTTCTCTGACTGACTTATTTCACTTAGCATAATACATCTACTTCCATCTAAGGTTGCAAATGGCAATATTTCATTCTTTTTCACCACTAGATAATATTCCATCATGTGTGTGTGTGTGTGTGTGTGTGTGTGTGTATTCCATTCCAAATCTTTATCCATTCATCAGGCAATGGGCATTTGGGCATTTTCCATGATTTGACTATTGTCAATAATGCTGCTATAAACATTGGGGTTCATGTGCCCCTCTGAATCAGAACTTTTGTATCCTTTGGATAAATACCTAGTAGTGCAATGCTGGGTCATAGGGTAGCTCTATTTTTAATTTTTGGGGGCACCTCCAAACTGTTTTCCAGAGTGGCTGCACCAGTTTGCATTCCCACCAGCAATGCAAAAGTGTTACCCTTTCTACTCATCCTCGCCAACATTTCAGCCATTCCAACAGGTGTGAGGTGGTATCTCACTGTGGTTTTGATTTGTATTTCCCTGATGTTGAGTGATGTTGAGCATCTTTTCATGTTTCTGTTATCCATATGAATGTCTTCTTTGGAAAAATGTCTATTTATGTCTTTTTCCCATTTCTTCACTGGATTATTTGTTTTTTTGGGTATTGAGTTTGATTAGTTATTTATAGATTTTGGATACTAACTCTTTATCCAATATTCCATTTGCAAATATCTTCTCCTATTCTGTCAGTTGCTTTTATTTTTGTTGATTGTTTCCTTTGCTGTGCAGAAACGTTTTACCTTGATGAGGTCCCAATAGTTCATTTTTGCTTTAGTTTCCTTTGCCTCCAGAGACAGATCAAGTAAGAAGCTGCTGTGGGCTAGGTCAAAAAGGTTGCTGCCTCTTTTTTCTCCTAGGAGTTTGATGCTTTCCTGTCTTTTAGGTCTTTTGTATATTTTGAGTTAATTTTTGTGTATCGTGTAGGAAGGTTTCCAGGTTCATTCTTCTGCATGTCGTTGTCCAGATTTCCCAACACCACTTGCTAAAGAGACTGTCTTTTATCCATTGGGTATTATTTCCCGCTTTATTGAAATTTAGTTGGTAAGCATTCTACAAAATACAACATTCTTTGCTGGTAAAAACCCCCAAGAAAGTAGACATAGAAGAAACATACCTCAAGATCATAAAGGCCATATATGGAAGACCCACTGCTAATATCATCCTCAATGGGAAAAACTGAGAGCTTTCCCCCTAAGGTTAGGAACATGACAGGGATGTCCACTGTCATTACTCTTGTTCAATAATATAGTGTTAGAAGTTCTTGCCTCAGTAATCAGATATCCAAATGAAATTAACAGCACCCAGATTGGTATGGAAGAAGTCTAATTTTCACTCTTCATGGACAACATGATAGTTTATGTGGAAAACCCAAAAGGCTCCACCAAAAAAACTTCTAGTACTGATAGATGAATTCAGCAAAGTTGCCGGTTATAAAATCAATGTACAGAAACCTGTTGCATTTCTATACACTAATAATAAGACAGAGACATCAAAGGATTGATTTTATTTATAACTGCACCCAAAGCCATAAAATGCCAAGAGGTAAAAGATATGTACATTGAACTACAGAAAGATTATGAAAGAAATTGAAGAAGACACAAAGAAATGGAAAAAACCCAGTCCATGTTCATGAATTGGAAGAACAAATATTGTTAACATGTTGATACTACCCAAAGCAATCTACATACTCAATGCAGTACCTATAAAAATAACACCAGCATTCTTCACAGAGCTAGAACAAACAATTCTAAAATTTATATGGAAGCAGAAAAGACTTCGAATAGCCAAAGCAACCCTGAAAAAGAAAAGCAAAGCTGGAGTCACCAGAATTCCAGACTTCAAGCTATGTTACAAATCTGTAATCATGAAGACAGTGTGGTACTGGCACAAAAACAGACACATAGAGAGGCTTCTGGGAAGATGGCGGCATAGGAGGACGCTGGGCTCACCGCGTCCTGCTGATCACTTAGATTCCACACACACCTGCCAAAATAACAAGAAAACCACCAGAAGACTAGCAGAACGGATTCTCCAGAACCAAGCATAGACAAGAGGTCCACGGAAGAGGGTAGGAAGGGCAGAGAGGCCATGCACACTACACGGACTGGCGGGAGAGAGCTGGGGCAGAAGGGCAGCCCACTGGCCAAGCAGAGCCCCCAAGTCTGGCTTGCAAAAGCAGAGGGGCCAGACAGAGTGTGTTCAGACAGCAAATGGGACTTAACATCTGGAAGGTTATAAGTTAACAGCTCTGCTCAGAGAGCGGGAGGGCTGGAAGACAACTGGAGGGAGAGTTGTTGAGCCTCAGACAACAGAGCACAGCTTGGCAGGGAACAAAGGCACTCAGCAGCAACATCTCCCTCGCCCATCCCCCAGCCAAAATCCCAAAGGGAACCAGTTCCTGTCAGGGAACTTGCTTGCACCATGCAAACACCCAATGCTGTGCTTCTTCGGATCCATCCCTCTGGCGGGTCTGACTCTATCCCCATGCTACAGGACCCCTCCTGAAGCAGATCTCCAAAGGAAAAGCAAGCTGAGCCTGCCCCCCCTTGCCCCTGTGCACCTTGCCTATCCACCCCAGCTAATACGCCAGATCCCCAGCACCACAAGCCTGGCAGTGTGCAAGTAGCCCAGATGGGCCACACCACCCCACAGTGAATTCTGCCCCTAGGAGAGGGGAAGAGAAGGTACACACCAGTCTGACTGTGCCCCAGTGGTTGGCTGGGGGCAGACATCAGGTCTGACTGCGGCCCTACCCACCAATGCAAGTTATTCAAGACAGCACAGGGGAAGTGCCCTGCAAGTCCCCACCACTCCAGGGACTATCCAAAATGACCAAACGGAAGAATTCCCCTCAAAAAACGTCCAGGAAATAACGACAGCTAACGAACTGATCAAAAAATGATTTAACCAATAAAACAGAAAGTGAATTTATAATAATAGTCATAAAATTAATGGCTGGGCTTGGAAACAGTATAAAGGACAGCAGAGAATCTCTTTCTACAGAGATCAAGGGACTAAGGAACAGCCAGAAGGAGCTAAAAATGCTATTAATGAGCTACAAAATAAAATGGAGATGACTACAGCTCGTATTGAACAGGCAGAGGAGCGAATAGGTGAACTAGATATAAAATTATGGAAAAAGAAGCAGCTGAGAAAAAGAGAAATAAAAAAATCCAGGAGTGTGAGGAGAAAATACCCCACTTAATACCCCACTTTAATACCCCACTTACAACAAGGGATAGATCTAGACACATTGTCAATAAAGAAACAAGGGCCCTAATGATACATTGGATCAGATGGACTTGACAGATATATTTAGAACTCTGCATCCCAAAGCAACAGAATATACTTTCTTCTCGAGTGCACATGGAACATTCACCAAGATAGATCACATACTGGGTCACACAACAGCCCTTCATAAGTATACAAGAATTGAGATCATGCCATGCATACTTTCAGACCACAATGCTATGAAGCTTGAAATCAACCACAGGAAAAAGTCTGGAAAATCTCCAAAAACATGAAAGTTAAAGAACACCCTACTGAAGAATGAATGGGTCAACCAGGCAATTAGAGAAGAAATTAAAAAATATATGTAAACAAACGGAAATGAAAATACAACAATCCAAATGCTTTGGGATGCAGCGAAGGCAGTCCTGAGAGGAAAATACATTGCAGTCCAGGCCTATTTCAAGAAACAAGAAAAATGCCAAACACAAAAGCTAACAGCACACCTAGAGGAAATAGAAGCAGAGCAGCAAAGACACCCCAAACCCACCAGAAGAAGATAAATAATAAAGATCAGAGTAGAAATAAACAATATAGAATCTAAAAAAACTGTAGAGCAGATCAATGAAACCAAGAGTTGGTTTTTTGAAAAAATAAACAAAATTGATAAACCTCTATCCAGGCTTCTCAAAAAGAAAAGTGAGATGGCCCAAATAGAAACAATCACGAATGAAAATGGAATTATTACAACCAATCCCTCAGAAATGCAAGCAATTATCAGGGAATACTATGAAAATTATATGCCAACAAACTGGACAACCTGGAAGAACTGGAAAAATTCCTAAACACCCACACGCTTCCAAAGCTCAAACAGGAGGAAATAGAAAGCTTGAGCAGACCCATAACCAGTGAAGAAATTGAATCACTTATCAAAAATCGCCCAACAAATAAGAGTCCAGGACCGGATGGCTTCCCAGGGGAATTGTACCAGAAATTTATAGCGGAGATAATACCTATCCTTCTCAAGCTACTCCAAAAAATAGAAGGGGAAGGAAAACTTCCAGACTCATTCTATGAAGCCAGTATTACTTTGATTTCTAAACCAGACAGAGAGACCCAGCAAAAAGAGAGAACTACAGGCCAATATTCCTGATGAATATGGATGCAAAAATTCTCAATAAGATACTAGCAAATAGAATTCAAGAGCATATAAAAAGAATTATTCAGCATGATCACGTGGGATTCATTCCTGGGCTGCAGGGCTGGTTCAACATTCACAAATCAGTCAACATGATGCATCACATTAATGAAAGAAAAAATAAGAACCATATGATCCTGTCAATCGATGCAGAAAAAGCATTTGACAAAATTCAGCATCCTTTCTTAATAAAAACCCTCGAGAAAGTCGGGATAGAAGGAACATACTTAAACATCATAAAAGCCATTTATTAAAAGCCCACAGCTAATATCATCCTCAATGGGGAAAAACTGAGAGCTTTCCCCCTGAGATCAGGAACACGACAGGGATGTCCACTGTCACCGCTGTTGTCTAACATAGTGTTGGAAGTGCTAGTGTCAGCAGACAACAAAAGGAAATCAAAGGCATCCAAATTGTCAAAGATGAAGTCAAACTTTCACTTTTTGCAGATGACATGATATTATACATGGAAAATCCGATAGACTCCACCAATAGTCTGCTGGAACTGATACATGAATTGAGCAAAGTCGCAGGATACAAAATCAATGTACAGAAATCAGTTGCATTCTTATACACTAATAATGAAGCAACAGAAAGACAAATAAAGAAACTGATCCCATTCACAATTTCACCAAGAAGCATAAAATACCTAGGAATAAATCTAACCAAAGATGTAAAAGATCTGTATGCTGAAAACTATAGAAAGCTTATGAAGGAAATTGAAGAAGATATAAAGAAGTGGAAAAACATTCCGTGCTCATGGGTTGGAAGAATAAATATTGCCAAAATGTCAATACTACCCAAGGCTATCTACACATTCAATGCAATCCCCATCAAAATTGCACCAGCATTCTTCTCAAAGCTAGGACAAGCCATCCTAAAATTTATATGGAACCACGAAAGGTCCCGAATAGTAAAAGTAATTTTGAAGAAGAAGACCAAAGCAGGAGGCATCACAATCCCAGACTTTAGCCTCTACTACAAAGCTGTCATCATCAAGACAGCATGGTATTGGCACAAAAACAGACACATAGACCAATGGAATAGAATAGAAACCCCAGAACTAGACCCACAAGCACATGGCCAGCTAATCTTTGACAAAGCAGGAAAGAATATCCAGTGGAAAAAAGACAGTCTCTTTAACAAATGGTGCTGGGAGAACTGGACAGCAACATGCAGAAGGTTGAAACTAGACCACTTTCTTAGACCATTCACAAAAACAAACTCAAAATGGATAAAGGACCTGAATGTGAGACCGGAAACCATCAACCCCTTAGAGGAGAAAGCAGGAAAAGACATCTCTGACCTCAGCCACAGTAATTTCTTACTTGACACATCCCCAAAGGCAAGGAAATTAAAAGCAAAAATGAACTATTGGGACCTCATGAAGATAAAAAGCTTCTGCACAGCAAAGGAAACAATCAACAAAAGTAAAAGGCAACCAACAGAATGCGAAAAGATATTTGCAAATGACATATCAAAGGGCTAGTATCCAAAGTCTATAAAGAGCTCACCAAACTCCACACACGAAAAGCAAATAATCCAGTGAAGAAATGGGCAGAAGACATGAATAGACACTTCTGTAAAGAAGACATCTAGATGGCCAACAGGCACATGAAAAGATGCTCAACATCGCTCCTCATCAGGGAAATACAAATCAAAACCACACTCAGATATCACCTCACGCCAGTCAGAGTGACCAAAATGAACAAATCAGGAGACTATAGATGCTGGAGAGGATGTGGAGAAATGGGAACCCTCTTGCACTGTTGGTGGGAATGCAACCTGGTGCAGCCACTCTGGAAAACAGTGTGGAGGTTCCTCAAAAAATTAAAAATAGACCTATCCTATGACCCAGCAATAGCTCTGCTAGGAATTTACCCAAGGGACACAGGATTCTGATGCATAGGGGCACTTGTACCCCAGTGTTTATAGCAGCACTCTCAACAATAGCCAAATTGTGGAAAGAGCCTAAATGTCCATCAACTGATGAATGGATAAAGAAATTGTGGTATATATACACAATGGAATACTATGTGGCAATGAGAAAAAATGAAATATGGCCTTTTGTAGCAACGTGGATGGAACTGGAGAGTGTGATGCTAAGTGAAATAAGCCATACAGAGAAAGACAGATACCATATGTTTTCACTCTTATGTGGATCCTGAGAAACTTAACAGAAACCCATGGGGGAGCGGAAGGAAAAAAAAAGGAGGTTAGAGTGGGAGACACAAAGCTTAAGAGACTCTTAAAAACTGAGAACATACTGAGGGTTGATGGGGTTTGGAGGGAGGGGATAGTAGATGATGGGCATTGAAGAGGGCATCCTTTGGGATGAGCACTGGGTGTTGTATGGAAACGAATTTGACAATAATTTTCATATAAAAAATAAAAAGCGAAAAATAAATAAATCAATCAATAAATACATTAAAAAATAAAAAAATAAGAGAAATGTATATTACAAAATAAAAAAAAAACAGACACATAGATCAATGTAATAGAATAGAGAACCTAAAAATGGGCCATCTTTTAAAAACCATTGTGAAAATGGTTCTTTCTATGATTGTTGTCATCGTCTTCTCCTTCTGCTCCTCATTTTTGTCCTTCTTCTCCTCCACCTCCACCTTACCCTCTTTCTTCTCCTTTTATTCTTTCTTCTCCTTCTCCTTCTTCTTATTTCTGGGCTAAATGAAGACATGATATTACCACAACAATATTGCTCTATCTTAAAATCTATGATAAATAGATACCTGCATGCCCACCAGTATTCTTCATAAATAAATCCCACAAGTGGAGTGCATGTTCATTCTTCTTAGAGTATTCAGGTCTGAAAGTCTTAGAAAAAAATAGTGATAAAGAAAAGTATGCTGAAATATAATAAATTTGAGAAAGAATCCCTATTGCTTTAACTGTAAGTCCACCAAGTCCTCTTTTTCTGTCATATGTCACCATTTGTAGGGGTAGTCCTGATCTCTAGAAATTAAAGATTGCTGGTCAATCCCAATGTGCACTTTGTGAGAGGTAGCTCCCAGATAGAATGGCCAGTGTCCACTCATTTATTTTGGGTTAAGATGGGGAGATCATTCTTACCTTCCCATAAGCAGAATTATGACATTAGTGTCTCTTATTGTTAGCTAGGCACCTATGCTTTTTTCAAAGCAAAGTTCAAATTTCATAGGCTTTCCTCACTATCCTAGTTTTCACTAATATTGCTCACCACTGAATTCTTACAGCAGATGCTGGATTTTTGTGCTGGACACTTGGATCTTTTTAACACAATGTCAACATGCTGGTCACATTATCATGCTTATTATCTCCTCAAAAATATAGTTGTTACCACAGATAGGATTCATTTCTTCTCCCTTTTTCTGCTTCTCAGTGCCTGCCATGACATCTTATATGTAGTAAGTTATCAGTAAATTCAAGAAGATTGAGAATTAAAAGTTACCAACTGAATCAATTCATCATCCAGGTGAAGCGTGGCATTATCCTAAGAATATCTATCTTCTAGGTTCACCCAACACAGAAATATCTTACGTCTATTCACCACTCTGCAACATAGTAAATCAAACACATGAACTATCACATTTTCTTTTTTTAAATGTTTATTTCTTTTTGACAGAGATAAAGACAGGGAGTAAATGTGGGGGAGGGGCAGAGAGAGAGGTGGGCAGAGGATTCAAAGAGGGCTCCATGCTGACAGCAGACAGCTCAATGTGGGGCTCGAACTCATGAGTGTGAGATCATGATTTGAGCCAAAGTCGGACGCTTAACTGACTGAGCCACCCAAACGTCCCAGGATCATTACATTTTTAAGAGGTAATAGGTAAACCAATGTCCACCTCTGTGCTATCCCAAATACAGACACTGTTTTGTCATTGTTGGTTCAGGTGGTTATTTGGGAGCTAATTCCAGGAAGCATAAGTGAGAAAGAGGGGATGAGAGCAGACAGGAAATCTATAAAGTTCACCTTACTGAGCTGGTGACTGCTTTGGCTGATGAGTCTTTGTCTCCCTGGGATCTATGAGTAACCTGACAAAATTCACCTAAGAGCTATCCCTGTAAGGATGAGACTGAGAATGTATCAACTGGCTTCTAGTCTTCATTGGTAGTAGTTGCTTCTGGGGACATTAACAACTACACTACATCACCACCTCCCACACCCCTATGATGCTCCCAGGCTGAAGCTGTGGGTGGACTGCTGGGTTTCTGTGGCATAGAGAAGGCCCTGAAACTAAAAGCAGAGAGCCCTTTTCAATCCCTTGAAGTAAAACCTACTGATGTGCACAGAGCTGCTTTGCACAGCTGCACTGACATCAGGTTGTCTGTGGGGCTGGGATGGAGGAGGTATTTGCTTCATAAAAATATTGTTTGATTTTCAGAGAGACAGGCTAAGACACACACACACACACACACACACACACACAATGACTTAAGCTGTTCACCTAAGACTCAACTGAAAAGAGATCAGGGATTAGATTTCACTCTTGAAATTTTATCCTAAGCCTGAGTCTGATTTTGAGTTTTATAAAATTGGATTGATGTAGTTTAACTTAATATAGCGCTTTGGCAGCAGTCCACGAGGACTTTCAGACTCAAGAATTAGAGCATCTGCCAAAGGTCAGTTTTTTTACTTCTGAGAGATCTGTTTGAATTAGAAGATCTGCATACTCCAGCAAAAGGAGTAGATCTGTCGTGTGAGACCTGCTCACTAACATTGAGGGGGTCCTGAAGACCTACCCTTCATCACTACTGTGAGAGTGGAATCAGTGAGAGGGCCCCTATGTCCATTAAGAGCTCAATGTTCACTCTTCTCTTTAGGCTCGACTTTACGGTGTGAACTATAGACAGTGGATTGGGACATCTAAATGTAGAAGGAGTAGTTGGACCCCAAAGGGGCAGGAACCAAGTGGCAGCACTCATCCATCAAAGGCAAGTTGGACATGGTTACTGCAATGAATGACAAAGTCTAAGTAGCCATCAGAATACTTTGGCTTAAGTAGACCTTTGGTGTTGGCTAGTTCATTAGTATTCCTAGAAGAGCAATTGATGGGGAACCTACTAAATCTTACTTTATCAGTATAAACACAAAAGTTCTAGGTCAAGTGAACAAAATATGAGCTTGAGTCATAAAAACAGAAAGTCATAGCCCCTCAATCAAAACCCAACTTTGAGCTGGTTTATAGACCCAGAACCTCTTGAATAAAAAGAAGGCTAGGTCACTTTGAGGGAGGACCATATATATATATATATATATATATATATATATATATATTTGTTAATATTTCTCTCAGCTTTCCCCAATGGGACCTATTTTATTTTACCAGGAAAGCTGTAAATTAGTAAAAAAAATAAAATAAAATAATAATCAGCTCTTTTCTGGGACTACTGGACACTGGCTGCACACTGACACTAATTCCAGGAGGCCCAAAATGTTATGTGGTCCACCAGTCAGAGCAGGAATTTATGGAGGTCAGGTGATCAGTGAAGTTTTGACTCTAATCTTTTTCACAGTGTTCCCAGTGGCTCTCCAAACCCATTCTGTGGTTATTCCCCCAGTTCTAGAATGCATAATTGAAAAATATATGCTCAGCTGGTGGCAGAATTCCAATGTTCACCCTGACCTGTGGAGTGAGGATTATTATGGTGGAAAAGGCCAAGTGGAACCCACTAGGACTGCCTTTACCCAGGAAAATAGTAAATCCCAAGCAGTACCACATTCCTGGAGGGATTTTGGTAACAGTGCCCAAGCAAGGCCCTGAAAGATGCACAGGTGGTGATTTGTACCACATCCCCATTCAATTCATTTATTCGGCCTGTGCAGAAGACAGATGGATCTTGTATAATGGCAGTGGATTATCACAAGCTCCAGCAGGTGGTGACCCCAATGGCAGTTGCTATCCAGAACATCTGGATAGCATTTCATTGTTTGAGCAAATTAACATATTCCCTGGTACCTGGTATGCAGCTGGGACACACTTAATAAAGTGTTCAACAGAAAGCACTACAAGCGGTTTGCTTTCAGCTGGCAAGACCAGCAACACACTATCACCTTCCTGCCTCAGGGGATTATCAACTCTTTAGCGCCTAGCCATAATTTGGTTTGCAAGATCTTGGTTGTTTTTCCCCTCTACAAGATATCACACTGGCCTATCACACTGATGAAATTATGTTAATTGGACCTAGTGATCTAGAAGTCTATATTATTGATAACATTATGCTGATTGGACCTAGTGAGAAAGAAGGAACAACTACTCTAGACTTCTGGTAAGGCATTTAAATGCCAGGGGGTGGGAAATAAAACTGACTAAAATTCAGAAGTTTCTATCTCAGTGAAGTTTCTATGGAACAGAGATGTGGGGCATGTTGAGATCTTCCTTCTGATGTGAAGGGTAACTTATTGCATCTGGCCCCTCTTTCAACCAAAAAAGAGGTACAATATCTAGTGAGGCTCTGGAATTTGGAGGTAGCACATTTTTCATTTGGATGTGTTACTCTGTCCCATGTACCAAATGGTCTGAAAAGCTGCTAGTTTGAATGGGACCCAGAACAAGAGAAGGCTTGCAACAGTTTTGTTATTTGCTCTCCGCTTTGGGTCATATAACCCAGCAGATCTGCTGGTGCTTGAAGTGTCAGAAGCAGATAGGGATACTGTTTGGAGCCTTTGACAGGCTCTGTATGCATGAATAGCAGTACAGGACTTTGGGATTCAGAGCAAAGCATTGCCATCCATCAAGGATAACTACTCTCCTTTTGAGTGACAGCTCTTGGCTCATTACTGGATCTTAGGAGAGACTGGGAAAATAAATAAGCTACATGAACAAGTGGTCCAAATGGTCATGGTTTCCTCTTCTGTCACAGTTTCCTCTTTCTCTCACCTCACATATGGCCTCATGGAAAGCTTCTTACAATTAGTTGACAGAATAAGAGAAGTCAGGCCTGGTTTACATATATCTCTGAATCATATGCAGGCACTATCACTGGAAGTGATTATCTATCATCTATCTATCTATCACTTCCAGTGATACATATATATTTATATATATGTATCTATCTATCATCTATCTATCTATCTATATTCTGAAGAAATCTGACTACCACAAGGAATGAGCTTTGTTAAGCTCCTCCTGAGCTCTCCCTTAGTGAGGAGAGGTCTTCTCACAGTATCTCTCTAGCTGACCCAGAGAATGGAGTAGATTGTTCTAATGTCAGTTCAAGAAGCACACTTTGTCAGCCCATCACACTACTGTGATCTAAGCTTACCTGTTGAGTCCTGCTGATGGCCTGAGCTTGAAGGATGCTTGACTACCAAGAAGCTCTGGGGATTGCTGAGTGTTCCTCCTATATTTGTCCCCACCTAATAGCACAGAGACACTGACCAAGGAACTGCAAGAGATGCTGGGGGAAGTACATCTGAAGTGCAGCCCATGCCTTGGGACCAACCACATCCTCTTGCCCATTTTAGCTTCCTGGAGCACATGCCAACTTACACTTGCCAGTCTCTGTACTGTGGGCCTGACAAGATTCTCCACAGTGCTGGTATTCACCTCTTTGTAACAACCTACAACAATGACAATGGAAGATATACACCCCAGCCCCCTTGGTGGGATGACTCTTGGAACTTGATTACATTGATAATCTACACTGATTATCAGGTGGCCCTACAGGCTTGAGCCCCTGTCACCACAGCGTATACTGGCTTAACAACAGACACTTCCTCATCATCCATTTCTTGCCTGTTTCCCTTTCCAAAAGGGTGTTTCTGTTATTGATGTTTCTGTGTCCTCTGAATAAACTGTTAGCACTTGAGTCTATGTCTCAGGTTTGCCTCCAGGGGAACTCACATGAAGACAGGCAGGCTGTGGTGAGGGATGTGATGGGGTGAGGCATCCTATTTTTGTGTCCATCAGACTTGGGCAGAGGGAGCCAATGCCCGCAGAGCAGGGATGCAGTGGCACCCGGGTCCTGCCATGTTGCCCCTCACAAGGATAATACTCATTTTGATAGCAACAATGACACCTATTGTGAAGCCACTACCATTCAGATCTTGCTAGACTTAATCCACATGACAATGCTGACTTTTCTTGCTGTTGAGAAAATCACACCTCAGAGAGATTAAGAAACTAAAGTTCTCAGGTAGAAAGTGGTGTAGATGGATTGGAATTTAGATGTAAGTGACTTAATGGTTGTCTAAAGTTCTTTCTTCCTTCTTGAGGTCTTACCTGACCTGTCCAGTCTAAGATAATACAAAGTACTCAGGCAGAAAGTGTCAGACAGATAGGGACACAGTGGTGACCAGATAGAGCCTGTTTCACTGCCTGCCAAAACTATGGAGACACATTGATACATGCAGTTCTGGCACATGGTGAGCTTCCTCCTGACACAAAAGCCATTACTGATGAGACGTTATGTATGGAAGGTCTATCTAAAATACAGTAATTACAACATAATTTATCATAAGAAATATTGGACACAACCCAAATGCTGTATATTTGGTGATTGGACAAACTGTTAAATTCATTAGCACAATACTAAACAAGTACTACAATGAAATGTGAAATTATTAAATGGCAAGGGGAAATAAATGTCACATTCTAAGGGAAGAGACAGGTTTAAAAAGACATTAATAATGATGTATTATAAGTATGTATTGAAAAAAGCATTATATCAACACATATAAGTATATATTGATAAGATATATGACACTGATATAAGTGATAAAAGTGCCAGGAATCCCATGGGTCATGAGATTTACAGGGGCTTTTATTTTCCTATTGGTCTTTACTTCATTTTCTACCACAAATTTGTAAATATATACATAACAAAATATTCTCTGTTCCTTGACCAAAACTCAAAGGTAATTTCTGAGAGATGGTTTATTAAGTCGGAAAACTATTGAAGGAGTAAAATGTCTTTCGTAACGCCTGATGCTGGGCTTGATTTTCTATAAAGATGAACTTTTATCACTTTCTAGCAGAGAGGAAACCATTCTGATCCTATGTGAGATGAAGGCTAAGTGCCTACTTGCCTGAGCTCTAATGTGCCCTGTGCTGGAGATATCAGTTACTCCTCTCCCAGAGGGTTCCTTGGGATATATCTTATTCTATAAGGTTTCAGGAATAGCAAAGGATTCTGGAATTTCTGTCAAGAGTATTCCATCTGATCTTTCCTGGGATTCTTACCAGTCCCACAGGGTAAGGATACATGCCATCAATTGCACTCAGGTAGCTCATGGAAGGAGAAGGAACTCAGCAAAATGCAATTGAGTTACAAGAAATTCAGTGATAGGAGAAGGAATAAAAACAATATAGAAGAGGATTCATTGCCTGTGCAAGTTCAGAGAACTGGCTCCTATTTTCTTGAAGAATTAGTTGGAATCTCCCCCACTCCCCAGAGCTTGATTCAGGTGCAAATGTCCAGTGGAAAAATGGCTAAGAAAGATAAGATAAAGAGGCTTCTTCATCCATGTCTTTACCCATCCTCTGCTACTTTATAACACTTGGACTTGGACAATGAAGAGTGGGCCATGCCTCTATAATTTGGAGTCTCCAGTCCAAATTACATCTTTTGGTTATGTTCTCAAGGTAGGAACAGAAGCATAGCAGGATTCATGTCCGTACCTACAAGATAACAGTGAATACTCTTATACCCATTTTGCACCTTCCTCTTCCTCTGCCCCAAGAAAGATATGGGTCAATAAAAGGTTGTCTCTCAAAGGCATAATTCAAAGTGAATATTGAAAAAAAGAGAAAAAAATAGGCTGACCATAACCAGATTAATAGTCTCATTAACCCCCTTCCCACAACTTTGTTTTTTTTTTATTTTTTTTTTCAACGTTTTTTATTTATTTTTGGGACAGAGAGAGACAGAGCATGAACGGGGGAGGGGCAGAGAGATAGAGAGACACAGAATCGGAAACAGGCTCCAGGTTCCGAGCCATCAGCCCAGAGCCTGACGTGGGGCTCGAACTCATGGACCGCGAGATCGTGACCTGGCTGAAGTCGGACGCTTAACCGACTGCGCCACCCAGGCGCCCCGCCACAACTTTGAATTCAGGTAAGGTTTGACTGAAAAACATATGGTCAAGTCTGCTGTTCAAATATTCACAATTAGAGATTCTCCATAACTTGTTCAAAGGGATATAAAAATAATTTCTCCACTTATGCTAAAGACTAATGCCATGTGGGAAGGTATGGATGTTAATAACATGATAGTTTTGAGGATTTCCCAGTGGGGATCCAGGGATGGGGTGAAAGAAATGAGTTACATCCGTCCCTCTCCCCAGATTGTTGCATAGATTATTGTTTTTCCTATTTGGGATAAAACTAAATGATGGTATATGAAGTGGTTTCCCTAAAGCCATGCATAGTGTTGATAAAAGTGTTGGGTCTGCAGCCCAGGTTCCCTGACCCTACCCACTGTTCTTTTCTGCACACCACACTGGTTTCCTCATATTACACTCATTTCATAAAGTTTTGGTCTTGTCAAGAGTTTTTGCAATAACAGCCAGCTGCTTAATGGTCCAAAAGAGAGAGGTATTCTGATAAGCCTATAGAAGGATGGCCCTCACAATGAACTCAGGCTTAAACAAACCATGCAGTTCTGTGAGTGACACAGCCTGACCAGATGTCATTTGTAGCTTAACAGTTTTTTATTTATTAAATAAACCTGTTAGTATTATAATAAAATAATATGAATCAAAATAATAGTAATCAAAATGAACAAACTTCTTGTTTGATATTTTGTTGTTCAACTTACAATTAGCAAATGTCCTTCACAAATTAAGTAACTGATTAATAGACTCATTTGATGGGGCAGCTGTGTGAATTTGCATGTGAAAATGTTCCAGAGGGGTGAAACCCTTAAGAAGAAACCTATGACCATCTATACTTCTCAGGTATTTGAAAACTGAGAAACCAGCTCGGTAGCTACCTTGAGCTATTGGACATAGAGATGGAAGAACACATGCATATCTACTCTTCCTCACTTTATAGATGTGGAAGATGAATGCTGAAGTCATTAAATTAATGATGACTAGATCCAAGTCCAGGACTCAGACTTCAATCCACATTTGTACTCACTGCTGTGTGGAGAGAAACAGCCACAGTCACTGAGGGACTGTGGATAGGGATGCTGAAATGCCTTTCCACATCACAGTAATTTGTCCTGTGTACAACTCTGGCATAGACAGAAGTTCTTTAAAATGCTCCATGTGTTCTCCTGCATTACCCAGCATCTTCTGCAATTAAGTTGGGGTCATATGATTGATTCTGACAAGTGGGTTGTGAACAGAAGTGATGCCTAAGACACTTCTGGACCAAAACTATATTGTAGCCTTTGCTGTCTCCTGTACAGTGAGCTTGGAAGCCATCTGCCTCTGTAGGGGTGCTGCAGCCAGAGAGAGTTTGGATCTCTGCATCATCAGGTGGTAGATGGTCTCATTAGCCTACCTCAGACTTTGAGTGAATTAGAAAAATAACCTGAATGTTCTAAGCGACTGAAGTTGAAGCATTCTTCTTACTGCAGCATCTTAGAGCAACTTAACCAATATAACAACATTGCCCTAAAAAATATGGGTAATAAAAGGCGTCAGGGAAACTCACTATTAGACCTACTACAATGGTTCTCAATCTGTGGTTCCTAGACCAGCAGTATCAGCATCAACTGAAAAAACATTAGTTTATAAGCTCCATCCCAGTCCTATAGATTTATATACTTAGAAATGTGCGTTTTAATAATTCTTCCTGGTAATTCTGTTGCAGTCTAGAATTTGAGAGCCATTGAGCTAGAATATGACACATGCACAACATATCCACAGTTTACCAGATACCTGTATTTGCAATAAGCACCTCAAGAGAGGAACGACTTTCTGACTGAATTCACTAGTCCTTTCAGTGCACTCTCCTCTACCTCTAAGAACCTCCGAAAGCAAGAGCATCATTCCACATTTCCAGCTACCTTCTGTCTTTCAAAAAACTCATCAACTGATAATGGGTCAAACCCTAGACCAAAAGGAATAGGTTTAATCCCTCTTCCATATGGTACATATGGAAAATATTCACATATTTGAGGGCAGGCCCTGGGTTCTTTTAACTGATGATTTAACACCATCTTCTCTGCAGGCAAGAGCCCCAGTTGTCAAGGGAAGAAATGCCATATTTCTGAGGAGGTGGAGGTGTATGCTTTCCAGGGAGGGCCCATAATTTACTCCTACACATTGGGTGTTTGGAGTAAAAGTTTAGAAATGACACAGAAGAGTACACGGGAAGGTGCTCATGATGTCACCATACCTGGAAAATCTATAGCTTCCTTCCGGACATGGTTACAAGGGAGAGATAAGCAGGTTCCCTAGGCACAGGCAAGTAAATCCTCCACCAGACATGAAGGTCCACGGAGCCTGATAGACAGTATAATTCTTAACTTCCTTGAAATCTATCCATGAGCTCCATAAATCCTCAAATTAATAATATCTACTCTGGAAGATCCAATGTAATTAAACAAGAGAAAACGTGGCCTTTAGAACTGTTTTCTCCAAATGTACCATTTTCATCAGTTTTCCAAAGGACTTGACTGTGAGATAAGCAGAAATCTTAGTGGCCTGTCAGGGGCCCAGGAGAGAGAGAGCTGACAGGAGGACTCACAGGTTGAATAAAAGCAGAGGGGAAGGTGCCAGCCTAGCTGGGAGTGCACATGAGGACCCCAGGCTGATCCAGCATTGCCAGTTCTTAAGACCTCCTCTAGCAGATGCTGCCAGTGCTCTACACTCCTCCTTGACTCCTTTCACTAGAGTTTGGTCCCCAAATGTCTGCCTCTGCATCTCTTTGCATGAGGGTCTCTTGTGATGGCAGCTGGAAGAACCAAGGATCCAGCACCCATGAGCAGCAATCAACCAGTGATGGATGGGAATTAGTGGACAAATGTCCAAACCTCCCCCTACCAAAAGTGGGAAACCAGGAGGCACAGGTTTCCATAAAGGATCCCACAGAGGGAAACATTCTGATAATGGACACTTCTCTAACTCCCCAACCAGCCCTGTCTCACTCTCCTCTTCTCTTGCTCTATTTATGAATGGCAGCACCTCTGAAATAAGCCATATGCACTCATCTCAGGGCCGGTTTCTGAGGAACCCTAAGGAAGGCAGCATTTTTCTAGCACGGCCTTCCAAAGTGTCAGACAGGCAGTTGATGAAACCAGTGTGGGTAGTGACATGGGTTTCCAGGTGAGCTGTCTTGTGGGAGTGGTTCCTTGGGCAGAGCTGGGATGAGCAGCAAGGTCAAGCTTTTGGCAGGTGTCAGGCTAGTTGTAGCCTCACCCAGTGTACTGGAGTTCAGAGAAGTGCTCTGCAACCCAATGGGGAAAGGGACAATACGACCAAGGACCCAGTCTCCAGTTTCCCCTGAGCTGGGGACACATGAGAGACCTTGTGGAAGAAGGCAGCTTGGGAGTAGGGTTGGATTCCTGGAAACACAAGAGGCCAGGTGCTAGGCAGTGCAATGGATGTCAACCACCTTGCCTTTGGAGCCCGTGCTTGCCAGTATCAGGATTAGACAAGGCAGAAGTTTAAGTTGCAAAATACCTCTACACTTGGATGTATGCAGCATCTGACAGCAGCAGCTGAGGGCATGTTTTCTTGGTGCTGTAGGGAGGGGGCAGGCAGCATGGGTTTCAGAGGTAACAAAGGCTCCCAGCATGGCTCTGGCTACAAGCTTGGCATCTGAGCACCGTTTTGAGGGTGGGGAGAGCCAATGCTGAGCAGGGGCTACAGTGTCTGCTTGGGCCAGTGTGAGTTACAGCAGAATCAAGGAAACTCTTTTCCCCATGTGACCTCCAAGTACCAGGATCCCACACCAGGGGAAGTGTTCTATTTTCTCTGATAAACATTAGTTCCACAAAGGAAGGGAGGGAAGGAGTGAAGCACAGGATGAAGAAAGAGCAGATTCTCAGACACCATTGAACACACAGGGTGACAACCAACAGAAAGAAGGTAAAATGGAAGATCTGTAAAATAGGTGGAGAAGAGCTGGCACATCTAGGCTCTGAAAGTAACACTCCACCTTATCCCACTGCATTAGTGGAAGACCTAGGATGTTCTGAACACTTATTCTATAAAAAAATCCTCACAGGTTGACAGTAGTATTTATTCTCCATAATAATTAGCATGGGTTTTAAATCTATCCAAGTGACACATAATAACCTTCCTAAGGAGAGTGACAACCAGATACAAGGAATGGCCAGCAGAGGTATAACATTTATTGGCCAGTGGACACTTCCGTCCAGGGTCATCTGCTGTCATTGACATTATTTGTCCGATTTAATAATATATCTGTGTCCTAAGAGCTGGCTTTTGCTTAAACCCATCAATTAGGAAATGTCAGTTTGCATCTGGTATGATTTATTTGGGTAGCAGTTTACCTCAACCTTCTTTTAAATTGTTCATGACCATCTCAGATGGAACCCCATCAGTCATGGCATTTTTCACTCAATGCTTTGCCTGTGATGGTGGCCTTGGTTTTATTCCAAGAGTCTGCTAAGCAGGCTGCAATGGCCTTTCAGCTTACCTGTGACATTTCCATGAACACTAATAGGGAGTAGGGCTGCCCCCACATCCCAGCTCCAAGGAAACTCTGACATCTGATCAGGCATACATTCACTTCTGCCCTATGTTGCCAATCAGAACTCAGGGCCCACATCCCCATCAGGAAGATCATATCTAAGTGTCTTGGGAGCTGAGCCTCTGTCTGTCTCTGTCTCTCTCTCTGTCTCTCTCTCTCTCTCTCTCTCTCACACACACACACACACACACATGAATTCACATGCAATTTTATCATGCTCCTCCTGCAATCTGTGGTGGCAGGTTAAAATTAGCAAGGATCACACGTTGCATGCAGGAATATGAGTGAGTGGTTGTTTTGGAATTAGCCTGAGCTGGAATCAATATTGAATCTGTCACATTATGTGACCCCTTTAAGTCACACTGGATTTTCTGTGTAATGCAGAACATCTAAGTACTTGCTTCCTAAAGTGGTTATAAGAATTAAAAGAGATACTGCATTAAAGGGTCTTAGTGCATACCTCATTCACTGTTTAAACTGATTTTTTAACTCTTAAAACATAACCGATGAGTGGACCATGGAATTAGTTTAGTGCACTGTAGCCAACATTACTAAAAAGTGTCAGACTAAAATAGAAGATATCAGAGTGCATCAAATAAAATGAGGCTAAGTATTTACAGCATGTTCTATTTTCAAAAACTAGCCTCAATAAGATCCCTCATCCCATGTGTTCTTCTAGAATGGAAACTTTAAGCTCTACCACCAGAATGTGAAGCCTAATTTCCCCTCCTTTTGAATCGGAGGAAGGCTGTGATTACTTGGAGCAAAAATATATGCTGGAAGTGATCTGTGATTTCTTAGTGATTTCTTAGACTGTGTTATAAAAATACCATTTATACCTTGTTAACTAGAACCTTTAATCTTGGAGCACACAGCTGTCATGTTACAAGTTAGGCTACTCCAAGACTGCCACATTGTGAGAAAGCCCACACCACATGTAAAGGCCACATATAGGTCCTCCAATCCTAGGCCCTGAGCCATCCAAGCCTCAAGATTAACCCATCTTCCAGCTGGTGACCATTGAGTGGCTTCACTTGGTGCTACAAGGAACAAAGTAATTGCCCAGCTAAAGCCCAATTAAATCCTTGTCAATGGAATCTATGAGTAGAACACAATAGTAACTGTGTTGGATCTACATTTTGCAGTAACTTGTTATTTAAGTATGCATCATGGGTAACAAAGTAAAAGATACTCTTCACTATGTGTCTCACACTTAAATTTGTTTTTGAAAAACTTCTGATTTAGCCCAAAGTGAGTGCTCAAGTGTTCAATACATGCTAGCTTATTTAAGGTAATTACCTTAAATTATTTTAGGTTTGCCAAGATTTCTAATAATTCTTAAGTTTTTACCCTTACAATAATTGTATATGTAACATTGAGCAAGTCACTTTACTTCTCTGTAACCCTGTTTTCCCACCTATACATTGGGGATAACAGGACCTACCTTGAAGGGATGTTTTGAAATTTAACATTTGTTACAAATGAGTTAATGTTTGTAATATTTCAGAACTATGCCTAGAAAAGGGAAAGCCCTACATAAGGGTCTTTTAAATAGAATGTGTGAGTCACTGGGTGGGAATTATCTTTGTGGTACTGATAAGGGAAATAGGAGTAAGAAAAAATAAGAGACTTGTCCAATGCAAGAGTCAGTAGTGGGAGAAACAGAATTTGAGCTGAAGTCTTCTGGATATGCAGTGGTATCTTTGCAGCATTTAGTGGGATCTGTAGGATCCCCACTCAATAGTGTGATGGAGTCAGTGCATTTCATAGCTCCCCATCCAGTCTGAGAATTCTGAGTTAGGTCGTCCAGAGTAACATAATCAGGTATATGCATAAACTCCTATAGAAGGCATAGAAAAGGAAATTTGTTATGATCATTGGCTCATGAGAATATGGAGGCTGAGAATTTCCATGACCTGATATTTATGGGCTGTAGACCCAAGAAAGCCAGTATGTGAATATGAAGGCCTATAAACCTGAGTTGCTTATAGTATAAATCCAAGTCTGAGAGCAGAAGATCAAAGGAAAAAATCAAATTCCTCTTTAGAAAAGCAATTACCTGTTACATCTCAACCCAAATCATAGAGATTGTAGCACCATCAGTCTCAGATGCCAGAAACAGCCCTCACTGAGGGACTGCACATCTAATTTGCAAATTAGAAACTACAAAAAAGCTAAGATTACACACCTGAGTCTATGTTTTATAGGTTTGGCAGAAATGTTTTTTTCATCCTTCCTTGATTTGGGCCCAAATATCCATTTGGTCCTGTCATTGAAGTTTGCACTCTGACTCAATCTGACATTTACCTTTTGGACTGACACAGCAGTGTTGTACATCAACTGCAGTATCCAGAGAACAAAGACAGCAGGGCCCTGCTACACTAACCTGACAAAATTCTAGAAATGCAAACAGAAGATGAATTTCTTTTGAAGAGAACTGAGCGTATGTGTTGTGGTCTCCCTCTGAGCACAGCCCACATGGATTTCTGGAAACTGTAGAAAATAAGAGAAAGATGGGGCTTACTGAGCCACACCAAAGAAAGCAGAAGCAGATGGTGCTGTGGATCCAGGGACCCTGTGTGTCATCAGAGCTCAAAAGGCAAGTACATTTCCCACACCTCACTCACATGGGAAGTACTTGAATGATAAACTACCACGTTTTTGGTGAAGGCTGATTCAGAAGCTGACCTCTTGCTAAGTTGTGTCCTCAGGGAAAAGCTGCCTGGGAAAACTACAGAGTTTTCTTCTGGGTTCAGAACATGATTTCCCAGAATTACAGCCTGGTGCATTATAGTCTACATAGTGAAGTACAGACCTCTAACACATGTCTCAAAATCACCTGGCAAGAACAAGTTGAAATATAAACTCTAAAATCAACAAATATGTTTATTCCTGACTTTGTGAAAAGATTCTATAATATCTGAGACAGAACTTTCCCTGTTTGAAATCTTACAGGTTTGGCACAATAAGCCTGGAGAACATAATAGAAGAGCTATTATACTCAAGGAAGATTTGATGATGAAGACAAGGCTTGAGCACAACTTTGCAACTTTCTATTAATCAGAAGTCTGAGTGTAAGTATTGATGGAAGCTCTACTGTGCAAGACTGGAAATATCCTTTCCTTCATCTGAAGCTTTAGGCTCATTTTGCCCTTCAATATGGGTAAAGTTGTTAGCAGATGCTTAATATCTTTTCTTAGAGTTCACATTCCTAGCATATGATGGCTTTAGGTCAAGCCTGGTAGGAAAATCCCACAAAGTATAAGAAAAGGCTTATTGAGCCAACATTCATAGAAGGAAAGCAACCCCTCAAATTGGAAATCTATTGTTCATTCTGACTTCACAGCCTGAAGTATGCATTTCTCCCTCTGAAAACAGGGATGTCATCCTTGTTCTTCAGCAAGATTATGTCAGTATCTTTGTCGGTGAAATGTTTGAGGATTCTCTTCAGTAAGGAGTTCTATTAGCACCTGCAGCTTTCCTGTGGGAAGAAGCTGGGGTTCACATGGCTAGAACTCCACACTAGTCTAGAGCCATCCTGTGGCATCAATTAGCCATTATGGTGAGTCAATAAAATGCATTATAATGAATTTGAGTCTTGATAATCATCAAAATTAAGTGTACATACTGTATCAGGGTGCTAATTAAGTGGCTTCAATGGCAAATGCCCAATGCTGTGCTTCTGTGGATCCATCCCTCTGATGGGCCTGTCTCCCTCCTGGTGCTGCAGGGCCCCTCCTGCAGGGTACCACCAATGGCAAAGCTCCTAAGTCAGCCCCTCCTGTCCCTGTACACCTTGTGGATCCACCCTGGCTAATATGCCCTTGTCCAGATCGCATCAAAGAAACACCACAAGCCTGGCATGTGCAAACTGCCCAGACAGGGGACACACCACTCCACACAGAGTTGTGCCCCTGGGAGAGGGGAAGATAAGGTACACGCCAGTCTGATCATGTTCCCAGCAGTGGGCTGGGGGTAGACATTGGGTCTGACTGTGGCCCTGCCCACTAACACAAGTTTCTCCGTGCAGCACAGGGGAAGTGCCCTGAAGTTTGGAGCTACCTCAGGGACTAGCCAAAATGACAAAAAGGAAGAATTCTCCTCAAAAGAAACTCAAGGAAGTAGCAGCAGCTAACGAATTGATCAAAAACTATTTAAGCAATATAATGGAACAAGAATTTAGAATAATAGTCATAAAATTAATCACTGGGAATGAAGAAAGCATAGAGGACAGCAGAGAATCTATTGCTGCAGAGATTGAGGGACTAAGAAATAGTCATGAGGAACTTAAAAATGCTATAAATGAGGTGCAAAATAAAATAGAGGTGGCCATAGCACGGATTGAAGAGGCAGAGGGGAGAATAGGTGAATTAGAAGATAAAATCATGGAAAGAGAGGAAGCTGAGAAAAAGAGAGATAAAAAAATCCAGGAGTATGAGGGGAGAATTGAAGAATTAAGTGATGCAATCAAACAGAACAATATCCATATCATAGGAATTCAAGAAGAAGAAGAGAGAGGGAAAGGGGCTGAAGGTGTACTTGAACAAATCATAGCTGAGAACTTCCCTGATCTGGGGAAGGAAAAAGGCATTGAAATCCAAGAGGCACAGAGAACTCCCTTCAGACGTAACTTGAATCGATCTGCATGACATATCATAGTGACTGGCAAAGCACAAGGAAAATAAAGAATTCTGAAAGCAGCTAGGGTTAAGCAGGCTCTAACTTACAAAGGTAGACACATAAGAGTAGTAGCAGACCTATCTACTGAAAATTGGAAGGCCAGAAAGGAATGGAAGGAAATCTTCAATGTGATGAACAGAAAAAAATATACAGTCAAGAATCCTTTATCCAGCAAGTCTGCCATTCAGAATAGGAGGAGAGATAAATGTTTTCCCAAACAAAAACTTAAGGAAATCATCACCACTAAACTAGCCCTACAAGAGATCCTACAGGGGATTCTGTGAGTGAAATGTTGCAAGGACCACAAAGTACCAGAGACATCACCACAATCATGAAACCTACAGATCACAATGACTCTAAACCTGTATCTTTTTATAGTAACACTGAATGTAAATGGACTAAATGCTCCAACCAAAAGACATAGGGTATCAGAATGGATTAAAAAAAAAAAAAGAAAAACAAGACCCATCTTTTTGCTGTCTACAAAGGAATCATTTTAGACCTGAGGACACCTTCAGATGGAAAGTGAGGGATGGAGAACTATCTATCATTCTACTGGAAGTCAAAAGAAACTGAAGTAGCCACACTTATATCAGGCAAACTAGACTTTATTAAAGGCTGCAACAGGAGATGAAGAAGGGCATTATATAATAATCACAGGGTCTATCATCAGGAAGAGTTAACAATTATAAATGTCTATCCACGAATTTCGCAGACCCCAATATATATAAAACAATTACTCACAAACATGAGCAACCTTATTGATAAGAAGGTGGTAATTGCAGGGGACTCTAATACTCCACTTACAAATATGGATAGATCATCTAGACACAGGACCCATAAAGAAACAAGGGCCCTGAATGAAACATTGGGTCAGATGGACTTGACAGATATATGTAGAACTCTGCATCCCAAATCAACAGAATATACTGTCTTGTCCAGTGCACATGGAACATTCTCCAAGATAGATCACATACTGGGTCACACAACAGCCCTTCATAAGTATACAAGAATTGAGATCATACCATGCACACTTTCAGACCACAATGCTATGACACTTGAAATCAACACAGGAAAAAGTCTGGAAAACCTCCAAAAGCATGGAAGTTAAAGAACACCCTACTAAAGAATGAATGGGTCAACCAGACAAGTAGAGAAGAAATTTAAAAATATATGGAAACAAATTAAAATGAAAAGACGACCATCCAAACGCTTTGGGATGCAGTGAAGGTAATCCTGAGAGGAAAATACGTTGCAATCCAGGCCTATCCCAAGAAACAAGAAAACTCCCAAATACAAAACCTAAGAGCACACCTAAAGGAACTAGAAGCAGAATAGCAAAGACACGCCAAACCCAGCAGCAGAAGAAAATAATAAAGATCAGAGCATAAATAAACAATACAGGATCTAAAAAAAACAGTAGAGCTGATCAATGGAACCAAGAGTTGGTTTTTTGAAAAAAATAAACAAAATTGAGAAACCTCTAGCCAGGCTTCTCAAAAAGAAAAGGGAGATGACCCAAATAGATAAAATCATGAATGAAAACGGAATTATTCCATCCAATTCCTCAGAAACACAAGCAATTATCATGGAATACTATGAAAAAATAATATGCCAGCAAACTGGACAACCCGGAAGAAGTGGATAAATTCCTAGACACCCACACACTACCAAAACTCAAACAGGAAGAAATAGAAAACTTGAACAGACCCATAACCAGCGAAGAAATTGATTCAGTTATCAAAAATCTCCCAACAAATAAGAGTCCAGGACCAGATGGCTTCCCAGGGGAATTTTACCAGACATTTAAAGCAGAGATAATACCTATCGTTGTCAACCTGTTCCAAAAAATAGAAAGGGAAGGACAACTTCCAGAATCATTCTATGAAGCCATCATTACTTTGATTCCAAAACTAGAGACCCAGAAAAAAAGAGAACTACAGGCCAATATTCCTGATGAATATGGATGCAAAAATTCTCAATAAGATAATATCAAACTAAATTCGAGAGCATATAAAAAGAATTACACACCATGATCAAGTGGGATTCATTCTTGGGCTGCAGGGCTGGTTCAACATTCGCAAATCAATCAACGTGATACATCACATTAATGAAAGAAAATATAAGAACTATATGATCCTGTCAATCGATACAGAAAAAGCATTTGACAAAATTCAGCACCCTTTCTTAATAAAAACCCTCGAGAAAGTCGGGATAGAAGGAACATACTTAAACATCATAAGAGCCATTTATGAAAATCCCACAGCTAATATCATCCTCAATGGGGAAAAACTGAGAGCTTTATGCCTGAGATCAGGAACACGACAGGGATGTCCACTCTCACGCTGTTGTCTAACATAGTGTTGAAAGTGCTAGCATCAGCAATCAGACAACAAAAGGAAATCAAAGGCATCAAAATTGGCAATGATAAAGTCAAACTTTCACTTTTTGCAGATGACATGATATTATACATGGAAAATATGATAGACTCCACCAAAAGTCTGCTAGAACTGATACATGAATTCAGCAGAGTGTCACGATACAAAATCAATGTAGAGAAATCAGTTGCATTCTTATACACTAATAATGAAGCAACAGAAAGACAAAGAAACTGATCCCATTCACAACTGCACCAAGTAGCATAACATACTTAGGAATAAACCTAACCAAAGATGTAAAAGATCTGTATGCTGAAAACTATAGAAAGCTTATGAAGGAAATTGAAGAAGATACAAAGAAATTGAAAAACATTCCGTGCTCATGGATTGGAAGAATAAATATTGTCAAAATGTCAATACTACCCAAAGCTATCTACACATTCAATGCAATCCCAGTCAAAATTGCACCAGCATTTTTCTTGAAGGTAAAACAAGCAATATTAAAATTCATATGGAACCACAAAAGGCCCAAATACCCAAAGTAATTTTGAAGAAGACCAAAGCAGGTGGCACCACAATCCCAGACTCTAGCCTCTGCTACAAAGTGGAATCATCAAGACAGCATGGTATTGGCACAAAAACAGACACATAGACCAATGGAATAGAATAGAAACCCCAGAATTAGACCCACAAAAGTATGGCCAACTAACCTTTGACAAAGCAGGAAAGAATATACAATGGAGAAAAGACAGTCCTTTTAACAAATGGTGCTGGGAGAACTGGGCAGCAATATGCAGAAGAATGAAAGTAGACCATTTTCTTACAACATTCACAAAAATAAACTCAAAATGGATAAAGGACCTAAATGTGAGACAGGAAACCATCAAAACCCTAGAGGAGAAAGCAGGAAAAGACCTCTCTGACCTCAGCCGCAGCGATTTTTTACTTGATACATCCCCAAAGGCAAGGGAATTAAAAGCAAAAATGAACTATTGGGACCTCATGAAGATAAAAATCTTCTGCACTGCAAAGGAAACAACCAACTAAAAGGCAACCGACGGAATGGGAAAAGATATTTGCAAATGACATATCGGACAAAGGGCTAGTATCCAAAATCTATAAAGAGCTCACCAAACTACACACCCGAAAAACAAATAATTCGGTGAAGAAATGGGCAGAAGACATGAATAGACACTTCTCTAAAGAAGACATCCAGATGGCCAACAGGCACTTGAAAAGATGCTCAATGTCACTCCTCATCAAGGAAATACAAATCAAAACCACACTCAGATATCACCTCACGCCAGTCAGAGTGGCCAAAATGAAGAAGTCAGCAGACTATAGATGCTGGAGAGGATGTGGAGAAACGGGAACCCTCTTGCTTTCATTGTTGGTGGGAATGCAAACTGGTGCAGCTGCTCTGGAACACAGTGTGGGGGTTCCACAAAAAATTAAAAATAGATCTACCTTATGACCCAGCAATAGCTCTGCTAGGAATTTACCCAAGGGATACAGGAGTGCTGTTGCATAGGGGCACTTGTACCCCAATGTTCATAGCAGCACTCTCAACAATAGCCAAATTGTGGAAAGAGCCTAAATGTCCATCAACTGATGAATGGATAAACAAGTTGTGGTTTATATATACAATGGAATACTACATGGCAATGAGAAAGAATGAAATATGGCCTTTTGTAGCAACGTGGATGGAACTGGAGAGTGTTATGCTAAGTGAAATAAGTCAGAGAGAGAGAGAGACAGATACCATATGTTTTCACTCTTATATGGATCCTGAGAAATTTAGCAGAAGACCATAGGGAAGGGGAAGGGGAAAAAAAAGTTAGAGAGGGAGGGAGCCAAAGCATAAGAGATTTTTAAAAACAGAATAAACTGAGGATTGATGGGGCGTTGGAGGGAGGGGAAAGTGGGTGATGGGCATTGATGAGGGCACCTGTTGGGATGAGCACTGGGTGTTGTATGGAAACCAATTTGACAATAAATTTCATATTAAAAAATCAATAAAAGCAATGTTATAGGTATGACACTTAATGAACTTTCTTTTGACTGTTCAAAATTTGTTAAGCTTAAAAAGAAACTGGGGATTCCTACACCCTTGTCAGGATATATACCAAAGCCACTGAATGTCTAGGAACAACAATTTCTCCATTAGTGATCATGAGAGAGCAAAGGAAAGTATTCTAAACCAGTTTATTCCAGAGATGTCCAATGCCAGACAAGAGATGACCATAACAAGGCCAGCCTGATTTCTGAAACTGATGGTTGGTGGTGGTATTGGAACTTGTTTTGCTTTTTCTGAAAGTATGTCAGAGAGGCTTCAAAATTTTCTGCCTCTCAAAATACTGACACCAGAGGATGCTGGAGATACCCAGTAAGCAAGGGGAGGTGCGGTGAGAAACAAACATCCAAGACGCCAGAAGCAGAGTATTCTGCCCTTGTCTCCTGCCCCATCCCAATCACTTCGTTGTGGAGACTCCATGACTACCATGGAGCTTCTACTGGTGCCCTCCAGAAATCACCTAATGCATTCTGCAAAATATGTGCAAAGAAATAACATAACGTTTAACTTGAAATCATTTACTGTACTCCTGAAAAAATTATAAAATATTTACTCTTTTGCCCTTTTCATGTTTAAAATACCTATGGATTCCACTACTTAACCCAGGAAAGTGAGGTCACAGCCAAAATATGGGGAGAAGCAGAAGTTTACATTGGCTTTTCATGTTTCTGGTGAGCTAATGCAGGTTTATGGGATTTTAGGTTAATTTTGATGGTATATGATTTTTGTCTTACATGCAAAGACCTGAGAACGTAGGGCCAAGAATCCCACTTTCTATTCCCCTCCCCATCCAGATATTTATAACTAAATTCATCATAGTACATCTTGATATAAGAGATTGCCATTGTCTTGCAAGTCATCACACCAGAAACAGGAAGGTCATCATTATCTCCTCTTGCTTTCTCACTGCCTTACCTCCTCTCCAGAACCATGTTCCCTCTCTATCTTCTGCATCCCCCCCGCCCCCCCTTCCTCACTGATGTGGCTTTACCAGAGCCATTGTCTCTGACCTTGACTATTACTTTTTCTCCTAATTTGGGCTTTTTGTGTCTTTTCGTTCATGATTGTAATCCTTATTCCCTTCAGTCACTGGATGATGGATTTTGTGTTTTACAAGATGATAATATTTACCCTTTGTTTAAAATTGATGCCTTTAACTTCCTCAGCAAGAAGCAAAATTGTATTAGTGTAGCTTAAACTTTTTTCCATGATTAACATATATCTTTTACCTGCTTAGCATTCTCTGAACTCCAGTTATAAAGACATTCTTATAATTCCTTAATACTCTATACCTTCTCATGCTCCCATGCTGTTCTACACACATTGGACTGTCAGCTGTTTAAAGTCTTTAGCCATTTACCATAGCTGTTAGAATAAATTCCAAACTTTTGACATGGTCTTTTGGCCACTGGGTGGTAAAAACTCTGCTTTTCTGCATAGTGTCAGCCTATACCTTTTCTCTTTCCTCCCTGTATTCCAGATGTTACAGCCTAGCCTAGACTAACTCTTACTTTTTTTAAAAAAAGTTTATTTATTTATTTTGAGAGAGAGAGAGAGAAACAGAGAAAGAGAATGAGAGAGAGCACAAGAAGGGGAGAGGCAGAGAGAATGGGAGAGAGAGAATCCCAAGCACTGACAGTGCAGAACCCAGCATGGGGCTCGAACTCACAAACTGTGAGATTGTGACCTGAGCCAAAATGAAGTGTTGGACACTCAACCAACTGAGCCACCCAGGCATCCCATTCTTTCTTTTGAGAGATGGATTGTCAACTTCTCAGGGAAGCTTTTGCTGAATTCTTTCACTGGGTTGGAGTATCACATACATCTTCTTTGCGGCACTTAAATACAGCTATGAGTTTGTATTTATTTTTGTATGTTTGTTGCTTCCTTCACTAACTGTAACCTCTATGAAGGCATCAATCTTGTCTTGGTATTGTTTGTTGGTTTGCATAAAGTCCTCGTTATTTTATCACTAATAGTAGCACAACATCTGGCATACCATGGAAGCTCAATAAGTGATAGAATAATAAATTAATAAATTTTAGCATCTCTTGAGATTCTTATGCCTGAAACATAAACATTTCAGGAATGGATGAACTGGCCATGATATCTGGCTGGATGTTAAGATATAGAGACTTTTACCCTATCTATTTCACGTATTCAACATTCGTTCTGATTTGTGTAATTGTAGAAACTTGATTTTATTGTTCCTTGTAACATGCAGTACCCTTCCCCAGAGCCAAAAGAACAAAGGAAGAGAGGAGGTGATCACACCTATTGCTACTCCTTCTCAACTTCTTTTCCCTTTCCCCCATACCTAACTTAGCCAGCCACCTAGCAGATTCAAATACTCACCTGATTAGATGAGACAAAGTAAGACAAGAAAGCAGAAGCCAAAACCAGAAGAGAAGCTTCAAGAGTTTCTGGAATGAGGAGTTAGGGCTGAATCAATCTAGGTCTGCTCTGGCTAGAAGGAATGGTGGGCTCAGCACTCATTGACTCTTAAGGCACTACCACATGGGATGGAGCAGTAGCAGAGGCCAGAGCTTTAAGTGCCAAGACCTTAACCATATATATATATATATATATATACCTTAACCATATATATATAATAAATATAATTAATATAATTAATATAATATAATATAATATAATATAATATAATATAATATATATTAACCTTATATGGAAAATGGATTTTGTACTCATCTTTTGCCTTATTTGAATTTGCAAATAAAAGTGAAAAAACATGTCATATTTCCATCAGTCAGGGAATGGGTGGGTGAAGGTAAGCAGAGGAAATGCTGGCAGAACATTAGCCCCTTGGAAAGCTGGCCTTAGCTTCTGGGGAATACCTCTGAAATCCTGAGCATTGTGGCAATCATCTCTGTTCAGTTTCTTTGAATTTGCTGTTCCTTGTTTGTACCATATGTAGATGTAAATAACTTTGTTCTTTCTCTCCACAGTTTAGTATCTCATAAATTCTTCCTTGGCTGATTCACCACTCTTCAAGTAACTTCTCATCTAGTTACAACAGATCCTCCACCTGCTCCCTTTTCCTCCTTAGCTCTTCTTTCCAACATTTATCCCCCAGCTTGTATCTTGACATCCATCTGGTCCATGCTCGAAAATTTAGTCATCCTTGGTTTCTATTTTGTTCTATGTCTTGTCAGTCATCCTACCTCCTAATCACTCTGGACCATGTTCCCTTACTGAGTCTTTCTGCCAGATCCAGTCACTTATCCCCTTGATAGCAATAGATTCTAAATTGACCCTGAGTTGTAAGCCAGGAGTACTGTCTGTCTTATTTATGACATATCACTCGTTTCCAGGCAGATGCTTGGTATAGACTAACTGCTTAATTTGTATTGTTTCACTGAATGATGTGTCTTCCTTTTACTAGGCTATATCCTTTCCAGTCTGTCTTGTTACTATGCTGTTCCATATCTGTATCAGTCAGGGTTCTCTAGAGAAGCAGAACCAATAGGGGAGACAAAGAGATATATTATATATCTCATCTTATATTATATATATTTGATTTATGATAGGATTTAACTGAAGTGGTTTTAGAAGTGCAGAAATTCCACAATCTGCCATCTGCAAGCTAGAGAAGTAGGAAAGCCAATGGTGCCAATCAGTCAGAATCTATAGTGCTGACAATCAGTGGCCATATAAGTCCCAGAGTCTGAAGACCCCAGAACAGGAGCTCAGATACGAAGAGCAGGAAGAGATGGATATCTAAGCTGAAGAAGAGAGAGAGAGAATTTGCCCTTCCTTCACCTTTTTGTTCCATTTTGGTTCTCAGCACATTGGATGATGCCCACCCACATTGGTGAGGTCTATTTCTTTACTCAGTCTATTGAATCAAATGATAATCTCTTCCAAAAACACCCTTACAGACATGCCCCAAAATAATGTCTTGCCAGCTCTTTGGATATCTTTTAGTTCACTCAAGTTGACATATAAAATTAGCCCTGCAACAGCCTTCAATTACTTCCCATCACCCACAGAACAAAGCTTGTTCTCCCTAACACTGATGTATACGGCTTTTCGAACATTTGACCATGGATTAATGTTATATTGTCACCTTATACCACTTTCTATATGAATTCTCCAGTTCAAACACTGAAAACTTTATTGTTCTTGTTCTGAACATTGGGAAAGAATGCACTATGCTTTCTCTTTCTCTTCCTTTGCAAATGCTGTTTTTTTTTCTGTCGCTTTTCCCCTTTTTCCCCCCTCATTTTTTCATGAAGGATAAATTCTGTTTGCCCTCTAAGATGAAGTTCATAGTTCATGTCACTCCCTTGAGTGAACCTTCCATGACCCACCCTCCCCAGGGTATTGTCAGTGTTGTCACTGAAACCCACAGTTCTATGTCCACTTTTTTTTAGAAACTAACACAATGTGTTATTATTTCATTATATAATTATTACTTGTCTCTTCAAAAAGATTACAATAAATGAGTTGGATTTGATTTCTATGTTGCTCTCCTCTGATTATTCAAGTTGACTTGTTGTTCCTGTGTGCCATATTATGACAATATTTTAACTTCTTTATTTTTTCTCTCAGGTTTCAATTTTCAGTGAAAGATCATTCATTCATTAGCGGCAGAGCACTACACAAGAGTAACAGGATGTTAAAACTCTTTGTTTTAGTTTCCTCTGATGCTTCTCAGTACTTGATGTTTAATAAAAGAGAGTCCAAGAATTCCATTTCCTAAGTCATTGTGTATCTTGGGCCATGAAGGAGACTGTGAAACTGGTTTTGTCAGCTTACACCTGGAATCCAACTGTGAAAGGGAGATGAAAGGGACAGAACTACTTTGGGAACTTACATGTAGCATATGTACCCCTACCCCTAGAAAAGGGAGAGAAGGTGAATTTACCATCACCTTTATCAACAGAACCTTGCACATAACTGAATAGGGGTATTTCAGGTGTGGAACACAAGGACAAGAATCTAATTCTCACAAGAAGGGATCTAAAAGTGAAGGGTGTGGAGATGGCTTTACTTTTGAACAAAAGCAGGTGGCTCTGTATGGGACAATTGGACTACCCCATGGCAGGGGAAGGGGCTGTCTTCAGGAATGAAAAGATAGTGTGGAATCACATCACAAGAGGACCTCTGGGAAAGATGAAGGGACAGCCTAAGAGATGACCTAGAGAAGCCTGGGGGAATGAATGAGTGAGAGAGATTGGAGTATGATACTTCAAAATATACCACTATGGCATAAGCATTATTTTGAGCTGAAGGAAATTAAGATGCAGCAGATGCAGGGAAATTTCCCTGCTCTCCCTTTCTGTCTAAAACCAGGACATACTGGGCGCCCGGGTGACTCAGTCAGTTGAGTGTCTGACTTTGGCTCAAGTCATGATCTCACAGCTCCTGGGTTTGAGCCCCGCATTGGGCTTTGTGCTGACAGCTCAGAACCTGGAACCTGCTTTGGATTCTGTGTCTCCCTCTCTCTCTGCCCCTCCCTTGCTCATACTCTGTGTCTCTCTCTGTCTCAAAAATAAATAAACATTAAAAAAATAATTAAAAAACCACAAAACCAGGGGATACATTACCCTTTGTAAAGGCAACACAAATTTGTAAAGGTGTCTCCCTCTCCCAAGTCAGAAAGAGAAGGGAGATACTTAATTACATATGAATAGAGAAGACACCAACTTGAATCTGCATAACAAATTTTACTAAATAATTCCTCTTTCATTAGTTTCTCCCATTCATCTTCCCACAATTTACTATAGCAAAAAGCCCAACCCCATGATCTTTTGTCTATTACTTCTCCGCAATTTATCACCCTTCGCCCTTTATTAAAATAGTATATAAGCCCTCAATTCTAACTGCTACATTTCTTTGTCAGTTCCTGCTCATATGTTCATAATTAAATCTGTTTTTTTTTCTATTGCCAGTCTGTCTTTTCCAGTTTAATTCACAGACCCCAAATAACGAGTATAAGTGGGTAAAGGATAGGTTTATTCTTCCCAACAGGGGAGTCAAAAATGGTCCAACTGCTGGATCTATATGTGAAAAACTATGAAATTCTGATGACAGAATTGAAGAACTAAATGTATAGAGAGATATTCAATGTTAATGGCTTGGAAGACTCAAAGTTGCCAAGATGTGAATTCTTCCCAACTTGATCTACAGATTCAATGTAATCCCAATCAAAATCCCAGCGAGCTATTCTGTAGATATTGACAAACTGATTCTGAGGCTTATGTGGAAAGGTTAAAGTTTCAGAATAGCCATACTGAAAGAGAATACCAAAATCTGAGGAGCTGTACTACTCAATTCCAAGACTTACTATAAAGCCTTAATATTCAAGACAGCCTAAGTCCCAGAGGCAAAGCTAACACTGGTATCACATCTGACAGCATGTTTATCCTATCAACACTGGCTCCAGAAATTAACAGACATTGCCTCCAGCTGGCTCCTATGTTCCCTTCCATGGAGACAATCATTCATGTGATGGGTAAGCCACATGGCACATTCAGGATCAGCTGTTTTTTTCTGACTCTGTCTCCAAACCCATCACATCCTATAAATTTGTGAGCCTCTCTTGACATATAAATGTTTTTTTATGAAGCCAATCTCATTCGTCATAAAATTGCAGAGTGAATTTCAGCATAGAATAAAAAAGGCAATTCCAAGGACTCTGCCTAAGCAGCCAGTAGCCTGTGTTTGTCCCAACTCCATTTGAAATTTATCTTATCTCTCCTCCTCCTTTTTCTTCTGTTCCCTGGAGTTAGTGTTCACTGTACATCTACTTCTGGGGCAGAATTCAGTTCTTGTCATAATGATTTAAACAGCTAGACATCAGGAGGAAATGACAAAATAGCCTTGACCCTTAATAATCTTTCTGACAGTCTGGAATTAAGATGCTATGGAGCTCTCTGGAATGTGTCACCCACCTCATAGACCTTGAGAAGGATGTTAAATCAACAGTTCCCTCTGTGGGGGCAGAACAACCCCTCTATAGCACCCTGCATTCACAGAACACAGGAGGAGGCTGCATTGGCTCTCCAGAGAAAGAAAATCTCATTCTCTGTGAAAGAAACTTCTTCCCTCCAGGCAACCGCAAAGCATATTTAATACAGTGAGTCTATTGATCTCAGGACACAGGCGCAAGCTCAGTCCCTGCCTGAGCCCAGGCCTGGCCAGAAGAATAATTTGCAAACGTAACAATGCGGGCAATGTCAATAATAGTGCCAACAATAACACGGACATTTATGGAGCTTTCAGTTTGTGCAGATATCATGACCCTCTGTGTCCTGAGTGAGTATCTCTGGGAGTCCTCATACTGATGTCATGGGGCTGGATGTCTTAGTGTTACCTTCATTGGACAGAAGAAATGAGAAATGCTCTTGGATGTTGAGTAGTCTTTTTAAGTCTGCATTTAGCAGGGGACTGTGGATCCAGATGCTAATTTATGTGTGCCTGCTCTGAGGCTCCTAACCACAATGCCACACAGAGATCTAGCCGTAGCACACACTTAGCTGCAACTGGCAGGTAGTCTTCACTGTAGTGACCATAAAAAGGCAAAAAGACCCAGGGATCACAGCATAAGCTCTAATAAGAAAGACCCAGTTTCAGATTCTATTACTGTTCATCACTAATGTCTTTGACAAGTTACATACCTTTCTGAATCTCATTGTCTTCATCTATACAATGTGGATAAGAATGCCATCTTCCTGAGACAGCTCTCAAGAGGGTTAAAAGTCATGCTTCATACAAAGTACTTAGAACAGCACCTGGAGCATAGTAAGCTGCCAATTATAAAAACAAGTTCGCTAACTTTTTAAAGCATGTTTGATGAGTAATTTTATGCTGTGAGGGGCAGAGGTTTCACCACCCACCACAACATACACAGCACTGCTGGGAAGGAGCAGGATTGTGCAGTGCATATGGTGATGTCCTCTGTTGTTCTCAGGGATCATTTCTGGAAGTGGAGCTTGGTCAAGTCATGCAAAGCCACTCTCCGCTCTTTCTGCCATCACTCAACACCACAACCTTGGGGGAACTCCTGTTTTTCTAATCCTACTGAAACTGACTGGCTTCTCTTATGCTTTTGTCTAGACTTGTCAATCCCTTCTTTTGTATGAAGACCACAATATCCACAAGATCTTTTACCCTGTAATGCTATCATTTTCCTGTTAGTAGTCTCTCTCACTCAGCTTAGTTTGTTTCTCTCCCAATGCGGGAAATGACAGGAAATACCACTTCTGGAGGCTGGGACTGAGGCTATACTCACCATATCATGCAATTCTGCATGCAGGAAAATGTAACTCTCATTATGAAGGTCATTCATTCAAAACATATTTTATTTTTGGAGTTTCTATAATTATCTGAAAATTGTTTTAGACTTTGGTTGTACAGAACTTGTGAATAAGATGGTCATTGGTGTTTCCTGTAATGAAAGGTATGAGACTGTGGCCTCTATGCTCTTTGGCTCTTGTTGAAAGGCTGGGGCTCCCATTTCATGATCTGAGAAGTACAAAGCCCCCCTCAAGTCATGTGGATTTCTCGATGGAGGTGGGGGAGGCAATGACAGCCATTGTTTCTATTTCAAGTCTCCTGCTCTCAACATGTTCTTCTGTTCCCCACCATCCACACCAGCTTGATGCTTAGTACCTTACAGGTTTTACAGAAAAAATAAACATAACATAACAAAACCAAACTGAAACATAATGCAAAAATACACATACATACACTCAAACAATGTCCACGTGAGAATAGAATTGATCAAAGTGTTTACATTAGAGAAAAGTAACCAACTTCAAATTGGAAACCAGGTATTCTTACAATACCAAGTGCCTCAACTACTTCACCATGAAGAACCTCCAGGAGTTAATAAAAGAAAAAAAAATGAGTGAATGGAAACACGCAATCCATATGCAACATAAATATTTGTAATGTTTTATATGTTTTATATGCAAATATTGTAATTTTTACAATTGAGAAACCAAAGTCCAGAACTACTAAGCAACGTATAGAAAATCATGAAGTAAAATGGCAGAATTAGTCACTTCCCCTTAGTTGAATGCTCTCTCAGCTGGGCAGTGGGAACTTGGCTGTCTTGAATGCCTGTGAATTAAGGTGGGTTGTCTGGGATGGTACCTTTGGGACATGGTGATGAGCATTTATACTAACATTAGACACGTATCAAATGGCGCATTATTTGGAAAGGATCAAACTAAGTTTGGTACACAACAAATCTATCACCTGTTGATCAAGGCTTTGTGTAGTGACCAAAAATAAGGCAGCTGAATGTAAAATAAGGCATATGATAGCCTATTAGAGACTAAGCTTAAAACATCAGAAAATAAGTAGACATGTCTTCAGGCCACAGAACATTGTTGTGTATCGCAAAAGGATGACAAAAAAATGAGGGAAATCCTTTTAAATCACAAAAGCACTGAAGCATAATGAAATACCTTTTCATAGATTCATAGAGATCTTAGAAATATCTCAATTCAATATATTAATTGGTAGTCATAAAAAGACAAACACACTGTGGAAATTTACATAGCTAGTTAAAAAGAGACCTAGAATTTGAACTCAAGTGGATGGATTCTCATTGTATTGCCTGAGGTTACTTGTGTTGAAGAAAAAGTGACTGAGGCTTAATCGTGAAGCAGCTCTAAACCAAAAAGAGTCAATTGCCTAAAACTATACTTACCTGTTTATAAAAGTAAATGGAAGATAAACCTTCCAGAATGGTGTTGTGAGGAGCTTCATGGACTCTCTCTAGTGAAACAACCACCATTGGTGAAAAATGTATTTTATTATTTTTCTAATAAAATTTGTTTAAGTTAATTTATTTTAAGAGACAGAGAGAGTGGACAGGGGGCATAGAGAGAGAGAGAGGGAATCCCAGGCAGCTGACAGCATGGAGCCTGATGTGGGGCTTGAACTCACGAACCATGAGATCATGACCCGAGATGAAACTAAGAGTCATACGCTTAACCAACTGAGCCACCCAGGCCCTACAAAACTATATTTTAAAAACTCCACAGACATTTAAAATCTCTGGAATTTGTTCTAAGGGCATAGAGCAAATGAAGCAATATGTTTTCAAGAAAATCTATTAAACCGCAGTAAGAATAATGGGCATCTCTGACATTAGCTAAGTCTTTCCTTCCCTCTCCTTCAGGAAAGGTGTAATGAAAATCCCAGGCAGATGCAGTCAATAACAAAGAACATCCTTTCTCCCATCTCCTACTCTAGGGTTATTGAATCTTTCTGGAAGGGCCAGGACACCAGCATTTCTCATCACCAATCTCTATGTCATAGAAACTCTATTGTAGGTAAGAATGGCTGAGAAGTTTGGGGATGGTTTTTTCCTCCATCGAGCCCTTACTCATAGGGTGGAAGCTTTACCCACATGTGGCAGGCAGAGATTAGTGGAGTTCCAATTACTTTTTTTCATGGTGCACTTGTGGGGCAGAGGTTCCACACCAAAAGAGGCTAGCCAAGAAGAGCAGCAGCTACTGACCCTGCTTGTAGAACAGGGGTGTCACTCTAAGAGAAGGAGGCCACTTTTCTGCCCTCAGTTCTGGAGCAGTGATTTAAAAGTTGTTTCTAGGAGGGGAAAGCAAGCCATGAGAATATTTCAAAGGGAGTTGATTTTATTTGGAAGGGGCTGTGGGAAAGCTCAAGCCTAAGGACACTCTAGAATGCAGTGGAGATTTTCATGGAAAGCTATTAAGATACTATGACAGCTTCATGAAAGAAATAAGCTAAAGCATAAACAATCTAGAAGTTTCTGAGAGATAATCAAGAAAAGAGATATCTCTACAGGTCATTTGAGGTGAGGAACTTACCCCAAAGGCCAATCTCAAAGACTACTTCAGTAAAGGAGTGCAAATTTGAATGCATTAATCTGTAGAGCAGTTGATGTGCCAAGTCAGTGTTGAAAACAATCACCAGAAATTAATGTGATTCTAACAGAAGCAGTCAGTTTAGCAGAGAGATGAGGAAGAGACACAAAGAAGACCCTGGAAAAACAACCATCATCCCAGGATATAATTCAGTGCATGCCAGGTTTGTGCCCTCTGAGGAGAGATATTAGAGCCTGCAGATTATGAGAGAAATAGACTTCACCAAATTAGTCTAATCATGTTACCAAATAGATGAATAGGCAAACAACAACAGCAAGCACTGAGAGTAAAGGAATCATCAGTGTTTATAGTTGTTATAATATGTTGTTTTAAATGTGTAGCTTTTCAGTGTGGAGGTTCCTCAGAAAATTAAAAATAGACCTACCCTATGACCCAGCAATAGCACTGCTAGGAATCTACCCAAGGGATACAGGAGTACTGATGCATAGGGGCACTTGTACCCCAATGTTCATAGCAGCACTCTCAACAATAGCCATATTATGGAAAGAGCCTAAATGTCCATCAACTGATGAATGGATAAAGAAATTGTGGTTTATATACACAATGGAATACTACGTGGCAATGAGAAAAAATGAAATATGGCCTTTTGTAGCAACGTGGATGGAACTGGAGAGTGTGATGCTAAGTGAAATAAGCCATACAGAGAAAGACAGATACCATATGGTTTCACTCTTATGTGGATCCTGAGAAACTCAACAGGAACCCATGGGGGAGGGGAAGGGAGAAAAAAAAAAAAAAGACGTTAGAGTGGGAGAGAGCCAAAGCATAAGAGACTGTTAAAAACTGAGAACAAACTGAGGGTTGATGGGGGGTGGGAGGGAGGGGCGGGTGGGTGATGGGTATTGAGGAGGGCACCTTTTGGGATGAGCACTGGGTGTTGTATGGAAACCAATTTGGCAATAAACTTCAAAAAAAAAAAAAAAATGTGTAGCTTTCGACAAAAAAAAATGCAAGACACAAAAGAAAAGTAGAAAGTGTCTCATTAAGAGAAAATAATCCCAAAAATCAGATAACAGAAACTTCCTTTGAGAGGGTCCAGATGTCATACTTAGGAAATAGAAATTTCAAACTAGCTATTATAAATATGTTCAAAGCACTAAAAAAAAGTCTTAAATAAGTAAAGCAAGCTGTGATCCTATGTCTCATATGCTAAGACAATTCAATGAGGGAAGAATAGTCTTTGCAACAAATGGTGAATGGTGTGGAGACAACTAAATACCCACAAACAAAAGAATGAAGGAGGAAGACTGCCTCATACCATGCTCAAAAATTAAACCAAAAGAAACTGAAGAGCTAAATGTAAAAGCTAAAGTTATAAGACTGTTTAGAACAAACCATGGCCAATAAGCACATGATGAGGACATCAACATCCATCAGGGCAATTAAAATTTAAACCACAATGAAATACCACTTGATACCTACCATGCAGCTATAACAACAACAGCAACAACAAAAACAGAGATAATAGCCAGTGTTAGAGTGTGGATACATTGGAACATTCAAACGCTGCTAGTGGAAATGCAAAATGGTGCAGATGCTCTGGGAAATAGTCTGGCCATTTTTCCAAAGGTTAAACGTAAGAGATTCCATAATGGCCCATCAATTCTACTTTTGGTTATACACTGAAGAAAAATAGAAAATGTAATATCCAAACAAAATCTTATATATGAATGTTCATAACAAACATTCATATTCAGAAAGTGAAACAAATTTCAAATATCCATTCAACTGATGAATAAAACTATAAAATGTGGTATATCTATACAATGCATGCTACAACATGAATGAACTTTGAAAACGTTATGCTAAATGGAATAAGCCAGTCATAAAAGACAACACATTGTATGGTTCCATATCATACAGTTATATTTAAAACGTGCAGAATAAGCTAATCTATAGAAATAGAAAAAAAAAGTAATGTTGCCTAGGGCTTGGGAGACTTGAGTGTAATTGAGTATGGCTACTAGTGGATATGGGGTTTCTTTTTTGGGAGATGAAAGTGTTCAAAGCTTGATTCTGTTGATGGTTGCAAAACTCTGTGAATACAATAAAAACATTGAATTGTATGCATTAAGTGGGTGAATTACATAGGAACCAAATAATATTTCAATAAAGCCAGTACAAATACAGATAATTATAACAAAAGAAATAAGTTTAAAGTCTTGTATCCAAATATATCTGTTTTTTAAGAGAACTCAAGTGTAATTATACAACTTTTCATGACAGTGCAAAGTGTGGGTCACCATCATTGCCATTTACCAGTCACAGAGGGGTCATAGAGTAGGCATCAGAAAAGTGCCGGGGCATTTGCTCCCAGTTCTCAGTGAAAACATCTAAATTTGAAAGAAAAAAAATGTTATCGTGTCCATTTGTTAAGATAATTTATCCAGTCACGTCATGTATTTGTAGTCAGCTTCATAGAGTTTAGCAATTAATTCACACTTGACTGTACCATTCACTGGTATTTATTCCCCCAAATGGGACTGATTGATGGATGCTGCAAGATGGTAGCAGCATTTGGCAGGTTAGTAAAGTCAACGGGACTCCACAGACATCTTTTCCTGTCTACCAATATCAGTCTTGGTGAGATTAGCACACCCAGACTACGCAATCTGAACCAACCTGTTCAATTATGAGTCTCTGTCTAGGCTCCAAATTGGAATTTTGGGTATGAAAATGGCCCTGGAACTCATTTAGTACAGAGCTCTCATGTCTGATAGACATGAGGAGACTTCGTACCTAATGCTGTGAATCTGGCTGGCAGCAGAATTAGCACCACACACCTATCGTGCCCCTCAGTGTCCATTCCAAGCCCCATGATGCTGCTCCAGTCTTGAGTGAGTGTGGGCGACAGCAAGGCTGTCTTGTAGGGCTGAGCCTAGGCCTCTGGGACCCTGACTTTACCCAGGGATGCTGGGAGCTAAGTAAAATATTCCACCTTAGAAAAGCCCTCTGTTGGAACATGCTAGAAATACAATATTGACTTGGTACAGACTCATTCCTATACCTAAACACATTTCAGCTTCTGGAAAAAAAATTAAATGGTTTTGTAATATTTTAAAACATTATGGTTATTAGCATTTCTGTGCATACTAAATCATGGTTTTACTAACTATATGGAAAGGCATTTCCAAACTTACAAGATTTTCCCACATTTCTCATAGACTAATAAATTTTTCAGGGTAAAGTGGAGTCACTTTCCTCGGAATGTAAAGGGTACCCCAGCCTTCTCTGATTCTCAGCTCTGGCTTCATTCTTTGTTAATTTGGGTTGGAAGTAATAATTTCCACCCTACAATACTCCTTAAATTTAATATTCATCATAGCTTACAAATATCCCATACGAGCCAAGGTCTTAATATGCTTCCAATGGACTTTGTTGCTTTATCCACAGGGTTAAAAGGGTCTGCAGGCACTGGGTAAGTCCATCTAAAAGCAGAGGTTTAGCTACTTATGTTTGTGCCACATCAGCATGGAGACTCTTAGGTTAATTACCCAAACCCATTTATTTAGCTACAGGATATATGTCAGCTGCTGTTGCAGAAAGCCAAGAGAAATGACCGAGACTAATTCCATTTTGTAAAGAGATCCAGTGAGTCTTGTCCAAGGCGGGTGACATCCATGTTTCCATGACAACCAGTATCTATTCCAGGAAAGGAGCAAAGAGCCCAAACAATTGTGTTATGGACCAACTGTTCTAGAAGCACTGGATAACAGGAGTCAGAAATGGAGAGGATTTAAAACAGCATTTATGTGATCAAGTAAGCCTATATCCCACTTATGGAAAGAGAACCTTGTGGCTGGGAGAGGAGTTTATTTCTTGAGATTTAAGGGCCTGGCTGCCTTTTTGTGCTGTAGCTGCCTTGCCTATGTGATAGAAGCCACAGCAGCATCCTCTTGCTCATTTCAGGAAAACCTTTGGGAGCGAAGAGATTTCTACTCCATTGAAGCATGAAGAAAAGTCTTTCTGAAGGACTTTCATATTGATCCAGTGGATGCCCAAAGGGCAGGAATGGGGACGGCATAGAAAGACAGCAAGTGTGCACTGCATTGTCTTGATGGGCTTTCAAGCTCAGGCATGGAGGAGGAAACTGGACCATCTCTGTATCATGGTGACAATTTCCTGCCCGCCTGACATGCTCTTCTCCACAATATCCCATGACATATATTGCACCATGTGCAAAGTGATGTTCAAATATTGGCCCATGGCAGTAATGAGCTGACAGAGATGGTATGATATAGTTCCAAGAGTAAACACATTTTATTTAATTAATAACAATCATGAGAAATTTTAAGTCCTGGTAATTGCAACAATAACAACCAATTTTGTGAAATAGCAGTTTGTCATTATCTATGGTGTTGCTTCAGTTACTGAATTGGTCATTTGATGACAGTGATAATGTGATGGTTTTAGAGTGCTGCATTGTGTTAACCTTATGCACAAGGACCCAGCCTTATGCACAAGAATGTCTTACAAATAATAGACATTAAAGCATCATTATCTTCATACCACATGTTCCTGGACATTCTTCAACAAAGCTATCTGCAGGAATTTGTCAAGGAGAGGAACACATTGGTAGGATAACAAAATACTAATTGGATCTAGAGCCACAATTTACTGAAGAAGTGTCAGCTTGCTATCTGGGAGGAGGGGATGCATGTGTTTCACATCGTGCTACATATTCTTATCAACATTATTGCTGGAACCCAGATAGGATTGACTAAGGATATTGACCTCATGAGAATTCCATGTAGCCATTACCCAGTCACACAAGAAGGAATGGGACCAAATGCTCTCATGCCATAGCTTCACATAACCCTTCCATTCCCAGCCACCTGGAACAATGCCTAGTACAAGCAACATTGTGTTGGAGATGCAAAATGAGCATTTTGACCTGGACAGATGGATTTAGATCTTTATGGAACAAAGAGGCAATTTGGCATAGAAAAGCTCCATAGTAAAACCCTCCATGGAGATTACTGACAAATATTCATTCACGACAATCTTTGACTGTAAACCTCTTCTTGATTGCTGATCTTTTAAAAAGCACTATACAATGTCACACTCACTATACTTGGTAATTGTAGACTGGGAAAAGCTTAGATAATTTTTCTTAGGATGAGATGGAATGGATTCATCAGGGACTTGGAATTGATATTTATGGGTTTACTTTCTGCATATTTAGAAATGAAATATGATGGGGTGTGCTGCTTTTGGCCTCAAGAGCATGTTTCCTAGCTGACAGTAAAGAGGGTCATGGCACACACCTGCAAGTAGACAAGTAGCCTATACTCACCAAGACCAAGGGGCCTGCCGGGCATTTGGCTTCATCACTCTGCACCATCTTCCTGAAATCACTAACATTTCAGTTTGATGGATAAAATCAAGACTTTATCTTACATATTCTGAGAGTTTTTGTAATCTATTTTAAAAATACTCAATTAAATGATTTCAAAATAAGAACAAGAAAGCATACAATTATCATTTTATACTCATTGTTCATGTTGCCTGACTTTTTTCTTAACATTGATTTAGATTTTGTAAATTTGCACTGATAAAGGTTGTTTGTGATTGGAGAAATGAGTCACAGTTTATGTGAGTGTAGGAGATTCAATAAAAAGGCAGTTTCAAAATGAAAACATAGGGCAGTTGTAGATAAACCTCATAAAGACCTAGGAAAAGTTTCTATTGAGTGTCAAGATAGTCATTGGACATTGTCAAATTTCTTTCTTTCTTTCTTTCTTTCTTTCTTTCTTTCTTTCTTTCAACAGTTTGAAACTCTAGCCACAGAGGTTATTCTGAAAAGAAGTGAGACAAACAGTTGGGTCAATAGGCTTTAGATTCTGCTACAGTGGGAATCAGCACATTAAACGTGTTGAGGAACAGAATCTCTTTGCTGTGGTGACACCAGCTGGCTGTCTTAAACCTCTCTGAATGGTGTCACTCAGCCCACTGCTTAAGCTCAGTGCCCAGGGCTGGTCCAGCACAGTCATTGCAGATACTTGGTGCTTGCAGCTCATTGTGGCCTCACTGACTCCAAATCCTCTTCAAAGGGACCATAAAATTTAGATGAAGATGTTCTCTGTCTATTCAAATGTGATATCCAGCCAGTTTCTGGGTTACATGAATCCTTACACAAGGCATGTTTGTTTAATAAAGACTTGCATTCACATACACAGAACAACAGGGAGGAAGCCATGATATTCCAGTTAGATCATGATTATCCACAGTTGCCAGTGGGGACTGGGGAAACAAAGACAAGTGAATTCCACACATTGCCAGAGTCTGCCTTTCAGCTCATGTAGGATGAGCATCATCTTTTTCAGGTCCATTTTCTTGAACTCCTGGCAAGAAGGTAATGGTTTTTAATTTTTTTAAGTTTATTTACTTACTTTGAGAGAGACAGAGACAGCACAAGTGGGGGAAGGGCAGAGAGAGAGAGGAAGAAAGAAATACAAGCAGGCTCTGTACTGTCCAATTATAGCCCAATGTGTGGCTCCAACTCACGAAAGGTGAGATCATGACCTGAGCTGAAACCCAGAGTCAGATGCTCAACTGACTGAGCCACCCTGGCACCCCAAAGGTGATTGTTTTGACTTTACATTTCTTTTACTTGTGCTATGTACCTTCTGATGGAGATGAAGATGTGCCAAAGAGCAGATACAAGAAGAGGCAGTAGCGTAGAAAAAGGGGAAAGAATGTATGATTCCTATAATTTCCCCACCCCTGTTTATAATAAAATCTCTGTATATTTATAATGTTCATCCACAAATTGGCATAAATGGATATATGTCATACATATGCCTGTGAACACGGATATATGCATGTCTTGAAATAGGCAAAGATGTTGATACTTGACTACTAAGTTTGTCTTGCATATGTATTTGCATTACATTGAAGTAAAAGAACAATCATTTGTAAGAAAAGTAGTCATAAGTACAATTTTCAAGTTGCACAGTGAAACTTCATACCTCGAGTGAAATTCCTAGAAGGCCTACCTCTCTTTTTTATGCATAAGGCTCAGATTTATTACTTATATTGTCTCTCACATACCTACACTAGAAATCTGCATTTGTCAAGTACGACCACCTTCAATTCTTTTTATAGAAGAATAACCTTTATTTAATACCTTTAATTAGTAAAGCCTCTCTTGCTAAAGTTATGAATCCTTTTTTCCAAGGTAAATATAGTATTGGTCCTTCTTTCCTAGCATTAGCCATTTGGCAGGTGACGTTGCCTACTGTAAAACTCACACAGACAATAATGTATCTGTGTAATATTAAATACATGAACATATTTGTTCTATTAAATTCTTTTGGGATGAAGTCATTGAAAAGATTTAATATCTTTCAAGAACTGTGAACACTGGATAGTAATACTAGTGTGCCAAGATACAGTGAAGATTAAATAAAATACTACATGGGAGCACATGACACTTGGTTGTTCCATGGAAGTTGTTTTCACTAGTTGATCCACATAAACTAAATTGTAAACTTAGCAATTTTATCAAATGTATTGGTGCTCATAGATTAAGTGAATTCCCCAAAGCCACTCAGCTTGCAGCCAACAGATATAAGCCTAGGATTTCTCCCTTCATGTCAGTGGTCATTTATTTATACCACTTGCAATTCATCTTTTTGTGCAGTGGTGATTCACCTAATAATTAGCTTCTAGTTTTCCTTTGGGGACTAAGGAAGTCATTAGCTTCCTCAGGGAACACCCATAGGGTCATGTGTTTTCACATATAGGCTTGGACAATTTTAAAATTCTTAGGTTTTGCACCCTGTTACTTCAGTTGTCGACATGAAAATGTCAGTAACATACTGAACCATTAATGAGGTTCACCCACTTAAGACCTGGCAGTTCTCTGAGGGCAACACTTCCTCATAAAGGCAGGAGGTAATATTGCTTTGACTAGTTAGACTCTCCTTGGGTAGGCTAAAGCAATCTTTTCCATGCCCATGAATTTACTCATGACTTGGTCCCCACAAGCCACCCTGGAATGTTTTCATCAGCATTGATTGCAACTTCTCCAGCTCACTTTGAATATAGTGAGTGATAAGCTCATGTTTCTTATTCTGTGGACTCCAGTCAGAATGAGTTGTGTACCAAGAATGCAGTTCACATCACAAGAATTGCCTTCTAATGACTGCTCCCAAATGAGGACACTTAAAGGTAATGATTTTCTAAAGGCGGGGGTTGTGTCATATACTAGGCCTGATTTCCTGGGACAGAAGAAAAGGAGCATATTGCCACTTCAACAAACACCACTATTTTCAAAGGTCTGCAGCCGCTCTGGAAAACAGTGTGGAGGTTCCTCAAAAAATTAAAAATAGATCTACCTTATGACCCAGCAATAGCTCTGCTAGGAATTTACCCAAGGGATACAGGAATGCTGATGCATAGGGGCACTTGTACCCCAATGTTTATAGCAGCACTCTCAACAATAGCCAAATTATGGAAAGAGCCTAAATATCCATCAACTGATGAATGGATAAAGAAATTGTGGTTTATATACACAATGGAGTATTACGTGGCAATGAGAAAGAATGAAATCTGGCCTATTTTGTAGCAACGTGAATGGAACTGGAGAGTGTTATGCTACGTGAAATAAGCCATACAGAGAAAGACAGATACCATATGTTTTCACTCTTATGTGGATCCTGAGAAACTTAACAGAAGACCATGGGGAAGGGGAAGGAAAAAAAAAAGTTTAGAGAGGGAGGGAGCCAAAACATAAGAGACTTTTAAAAACTGAGAACAAACTGAGGGTTGATGGGGGGTGGGAGGGAGGGGAGAGTGGGTGGGAGGGAGGGGAGTGTGGGTGCATTTCATATGCATATTGAGGAGGGTGCCTGTTGGGATGAGCACTGGGTGTTGTATGGAAACCAATTTGACAATAAATTTCATATTAAAAAAAAAAGGCCTGGCAACATTTACTTTCTCAATGTTTTTCAAACCAGGGATACTGGAGCAATATGGTCGAACAATGGGAATACAAATTCTACCTCTTGCAAATGCAAGTGAATAAGTCTTATTAATTTATTGACTTTCCTTTGTAAATTTTCTCTAAGAATACAATGCCAGTTAGGATGTCCCATGTATCTGCTAATTATGAAAGCTGAATGGGCAACTCTTGATTTGAGAATGTCTTTATAAATTGGCATGGGTGTGGGGTCTCCAGAATCTTCTTGGAAAACTGAATTCAAAATTATTTTACTTAAATCTTCAAATGAATCAATGAAATCAATATAACTTTAAAATAAGTTGCTGGTTAAAATAAGCACTGCATAACTACAGAGGAAGAAGACAGGCAAACACAGACATACAGGGACAGACCTTGTTAATATGGCAGATGATGAGGCTGTGTTCAGGGATGCTATACCTTGCGCATGGCTGTCTCAGAAAAGAAGCAATCCACAATTACTCTCTTTCTCTAAATGCTGCTATGGGTAATGTTCATTATCTCTATTGGGTGAAGAAGGTATGTCTTTTGTATGTTATACATAAGCATGCACATTTGAATTTCTTAGTGGATTAACTGATTGTCATTTCATATGCATAAAGTGGCCAACACTATGCTAGAATACAATAACATAACACACTGGGATTAAAATAAGTGAGATGAATTTCTTTTTCAGTGTAAGTAAACTTCTCATCATTTTATAATCACATGAGGGAAAAGAATATGTCATTCCCATAGATTTATACAGTTATGGAAATACAAAGTACAAATGTGTTGTTATTCATTTTATATCTCCCACCCATTCCAAACCCAACAGAACATGTTTTTTTTCTTTTTTCCCCACTACAAATTGACTACATATTTCCTGAATGCTCATGTGTCTCATGATGGAAATATGTGTATTTGCCTTTGCATGAAGGAAGACTCAGCAGATAGTCTGGGTCAGTTCTATCACTACTATAAGTTGAAAATGCATGTCAGAGAGCTCCCTACCTTGTTAGTTTCACTGCACATGCTGTATTCATTTACATACATGCTTTGTGCCTCTCTTAGATAAGGTCAAAAGACAGAGCTGCTCAGGTGTGTGGTTGGATGCTCTGCCAGTTTGCCTGGTGCAACTTGAAAGAGGCATTCACATCTCTGTGTTAGCCTGAAGAAGATGGCACTTCCACTCAGCTTCCATTGAAACTGGACTTGCTTCCAGCAGAGAGACTTGCCAAACTCCACTTAGTTCAATCCTTCAAAATATGTGTGTGTGTGTGTGTGTGTGTGTGTGCGTGTGTGCGCAGTTTATGTCCTGGCTTAATCCATTTATACATACTTTGATCCTTGTCTCCAAATTCAGAAAAGAAACAGTAAAGTCCGGATAGAACTCCAGGGGCACTGTGGTTCCTGTTACAGCCTGAGGGCTGCTTGACTTTGTCACTTTGCTCCTTGTCTTCTTTAAGAAAGGGGTCACCTAAAGTTCACCAACAGTGAAGCTTGTACAGGATGGAAAAGTGAGAACAAGCACTGGATTGAGAGGCAGAGGGTATGAGGGAAGTTTGGAAAGAGAAATAACTGATCTGTAGAGGTAGAAAAATGACTATGAATGAAAATCTCAGTGTCCTGATTAACAATAATCACAGTTTTAATTTATTATTTTTAGAGCATGACTCTTACTAAGCTGCATGATACATTATCATAAACCTTTAAAATAATCCTAGATATTGTTGCTTCCTTTTCGCAGATGAGGAAAGAAAAGTTTGCTATGGGCAAGTTCCTGCCTATCTAATAAGGGCTAGATTCAAGATTCAGAGTCTTCCTGCTTTCAAAGTTAAAGCTCTTCTGCCACATTTCCTGTTTTGGACATACTTAACTTTTTAATTATATCTCATTATGACATTTATCCAACTGTCTGTGTCATATTTTTCATATCAAATTATAAGATCCCCGTGGTAAGATGACCCTGATTCATATCTTTTAATCCACCCAACACATGGTACCCTGAGTTTTATGTTCTTGTGCCTTGCTGAATGACTGGATGGGTAGATGAATGGATGGATGGGTGGATGGATGGATGGATGGGCAGATAGGCGAATGGATGGATGGGTAGATTGAGGGTGAACCAATTCTAACCAATACCAAGTGGAAAATTCATCATGTGAGGTCTCAACATTTTGGAGTCATTCAATATCTATTATAGCAACACTGAAATCCCTTGGGAATCTTGTGGATTGGGCATAAGAGAAGGTGGAAATGAACAGAATTTTCTGAAATTTTCCTAGACACAATATTTATTCTTAAGGGTAAGTGCTGCTTGCTCCGTAGTTATTCCATAAACCATATTCAAATGTTAAGAGATAACTAATTGTAAAAATAAAAGTGATAATTGACTCTTTGTATGATAAACATATTGAATTGTCCCTCAGAGGTGAATTTAAAATACACATCCTGGGGCACCTGGGTGACTCAGTTGGTTAAATATTGGACTCATGATTTTGGCTCAGGTCATGATCAAGTCCCGCGTCCAGCTCTGTGCTGACAGTGTGGAGACTGCTTCAGATTCCCTCTCCCTATCTTTCTGCCAATCTCTCTCTCTTTCTCTCTCTCTCTCTCAAAAATAAATAAATAACATTAAAAAAATAAAAATCACATCCTGTAAGAGGTATGGAGGCTACTAAAAAAAAAACTTATATTGTTTGATTTTTGGGTCCTTTTGAAATAGTGAAAATGTAATTATGGAACTACAAGATAAGACTTCATCTACTCTCATTGATTGAGGAAGGATTCAATTCCAATGTAAACTAGCATCAATTGTCTCCAATTCTATGAAACAGTCATGACAGAGCAATGACCTTTGACCTTGTATCTTCTTATGTAGCCATGTTCAGTATGTTTATGCCTTGTTGGTGGGCCATTGTAAGCACACAATGGCCCTACTTAATCAACTGTGGAAGATTAAACATAAGCATATTGCATTGTTCTTTTTTTCCCTTACATAGGATTTGAAAAAAAAAAACACACAATTATTCAAATGGGAAGGGGGGCCTTGATAAGGTAAGACAGTAAGACTGTAGAGATGAAATTACTTATAAATCTAATGTGCAAACCAATGCTTCTCAATGTGAGGTCATCATCATGACCTTGGGAATCCATTAGAAATCAAAATGTTCAGGGAGTGCCTGGGTGGGTCAGTCAGTTAAGCAACTGACCCTTGACTTTGCCTTCCGTCATGATCTCACAGTTTGTGAGTTTGAGCTTCACATTGGGCTCTGCACTGACAGTGTGGGCCTGTTTGGGATTTTCTCCCTCCCTGTGTCTCTGTCCCCACCCCTGCCTATGCTCTCCCTCTTTCTCTCTCAAAATAAATAAATAAACCTAAAAAAAAAAAGAAATCAAAATGCTAAGGCTCTACTACTACTGAATCAGAAACTCTGAGGGTAAGGCTCTGTAATGTGTGCTAGCAAGCCCTCCAGGGGATGTTCACTTAAGTTTAAAACCATTCCTCTAAACCAACAAAAGACAGCCTATGTGAGGCACTGGTGTTGGCTGAATAAGGTCACTTCCAAAGATCCACAACAAAATCAGTTTATTCCTTTCTTTTTTGATAGAAATTAAATAAAAGAGAAAATAGGGGAATCACTACAGACATTGATTGGCTAGTAGGACTCCCTTGTTAGAGGCAGGTGGGAGTCTCATGAGTGTCCCATAGAGTGTTGGTCTAAGCATTCAACAAATTGTAATTAAATTCCTAGTAAATGCCAGAACTGTTCAAGGTTCTGGGATACAATAGTAAATGAGATTGGTAAATGACATGGCCCATGCCTCAAGGTTCTCATAGTCTAGTGAACAAAGTAGACATTAAACATGTAATGATCCTAAAGTATGAAGACTATTAGCTAAGGTATGTTACTAGGAGTTATGAGACCAAAGAGCAGAACTAACTTTCTGTTGAAGGTGTGACTTCTCCACTGTAGTCCCAAAGGAGAAGTGTTGAACTTAGGATCCAAAGAAAGTGCAGAATGGAGGAGAAGTGTTCCAGGTAAAAGAAACAGTATGTACAGAGAACCTGAGGACAATCCAAGCTTATATAGTATAAAGAATGGGCAGAAGAATTATACAATAGAAGATCTTGGTGAGGGATGCAAGGCTACAATGAGAGAGTCTCTGTGAACCTTTAAGTATTTTCACTTCCTTAGAATGGCATTGGGAAAGTGCTGACTGGATATAGACAGGGAAATAAATTGAGTAGGCTTTGTTTTGGGAAAATAGGTCTACATGAAAGTCATAATACGGAATCAGAAAGAGTGAAACTGAAGGTGGAGAAACCAGTTGGGAGAATATTAGGGTAATCCAGTTAAGAGAAAATGATGCCCAGATTAGTATGAATTTTCATTACAAACAATACATAAATCCCTGTAAGACTATTGCTTCACAAAAGACACAATCTGCCAGATGTTTCAATGGGAGTCATTGGCAACATCTCATGGATACTTCTCTTGCTCTGCTGTCTGTGCCTCTAACCAGGCAAGGACGGTCTCCTGGCATATTTATGGCATTGACCCCTGAACTCACATGGACACTTGGGGATTTGAAATATAGCTGAAACTGTATCCCTGCATCATCATTCAGTGTCATACCCCCTGGGTCTTGTCATTCTCTTTTTGTGTTGTTTTGTTCTGGGTACCATTTGATCAGCCAGCCTTAAGTACACATCTCAGGTAAACCAAAAAACATTAATTATCCATGTAAGATGTCTTCATCTCCCAGATTGAACTCCCAGAGTGATTATTAAAAGACACTGGCATTGTAAATGTGCCTGTCTCAAGGTGTAACGAAAAAAGCTTGGGTACTAATATTCCAAACAGGATAAATCCTGGATGGTTTGTTTTTGCTTTTTATTTGTTTTTTTTTCTCAAGATGAGAGAAAAATTATACCAGTTTTCTTAAATATCTTTCTAAGATAATTGATATTTAAGATTACTTTCATAAATGCATAATCTCTTTGAGCTTCAAGCAATTAATGCAAATTTCATCTTTATTGCAGAACATTTAAGGAAGCAAATAAAGCTCAGAGAGAAGAAGAGATTACCTGATACACACCATTGGAACCCACAGAGTGGAGAAAAATGAGAGAATTTTCTTGTAAAGGTTGCCTGGTCCTTCCTTCTTTCCTCCCCTTTCCAACCAGAGAAGGGTGATGAAACAAATCCAAGCATTTTTAGATGGCAATCCTCAGCTAAGGGGTGCACAGGGAAATCCCTCCAAGTAGAAATTACAGCTAAATCTGCAAGAAGGATGCTGACAAATTATAATGAATGGATTGGGAAAATACAGCCATGTCTTAGTCTTTTTAAAACCTACTTTAACTACTTCATGTTTCCAGCAATTTTCAACTTGTAGATTAATATTCATCCTTGGAAAGTAAGATAACCTGTTATCTTAAATCATGTATAAATGATTTATTCATCATTTATACATTCAATAAATCAATAAATCATGTATAAATGATTTATTCATCATTTATACATTCAACAACTACTAGTTTAGCATCTACTTTGTTGGTACCTATCCCTGGGGATAGGATTATGATAGTAACAAAACCACATTCCTGTTTTCTAGGTGCTTAGAAGCCTATTCAGTCTTTTTCCTCAGAAGAATTTTTTATGTATGTAAAATAAAACATATAAGATAAAAATATAAATGAATTACAACAGTAGAGACACTGTTATTAAACTATTTTAAAAGTTATGATGCAGTATAGGTGTAATTTTTAATTAATGTATTAAATAGTGCGAAAATATTGATTTTTATCAGTGACATAGACACAGATATTGCCAATATTTCAGGATATTTTTTCTTTTGGGACCATATTTATAAATGGAAGTAAATTCTAATTTTCAGATGCAAATGAAAATAGTTACATATTTTCACATGCAAGTTTATGCAATCTCTGAATTCTATACATGGGAAATGAATGGGGGATGTCTGTGAATCCAGGGTGGGGGCTGAAAGGGCCTTTTACCAAATCACTGGTGGGAGGGGAAAGAATGCCAAGGCCTCTTAAAGTGAAGCCTGTCTACATGTTGCTTTAGGCTCAATCTATGAGCCCTAATCTGACTCACAGAGAACTAGCCAGCTCTGTAAAAATGGATGCCTGAAGCTACCATCTTGGAGAGGAATCCTAAGTGCAAGATGTGGGTCAGTGGGCAAATGTAAATACAAAGTCTCAGTCCTCCATATTAAGCTGGGTATTATTGCAGAGCTTCTGAACTGAAGTTTTATTCATCCAATGACATGTTTCTCATAGAGTAAAATTAGAAGCTAGGCCTTGAAGAACAATTTCCTTAACCCAGGACATGCATTTCCTCTGGAAAATCTCCTCTCTCCATCTGCATGGTATTTGATCTCAGACACCTTGATTTATTTCTTACAGTTAGGAACACGAAGTAACCCACATTTTGTTGCCATCATTTCACAGGAGAAAAAATAGAATCCCAAATTACTTCAGGAAATGAAAGCCACCTCTGAGAGTTATTGTTAGAAAGTTGTATAACATTGAGCTACGTAAAGAAACTAAGGCAAGAAGTTGAGACTGTTATTGGAATGATTTGAAGACATTTCAACATTATATGCAGTTCTTATTCTTTACAGATAAATCAAATCATTGTAACAGGGCTTCTGTTTCTCCATGCACACCTACTGCCCCTACATTTCTTCTCATATCCTTTAATGGGGTCTCTTTTCCTTCAGTCAGTCAGGTTGACAACCATGGAGTCATCCTAGATTCTTTTTAAAATCCATACCCCACATTCAGTTAGTCAGCAAATGATGTTGGTTCTACCTTCAAAACATATCCAGAATCTGGCCATCTCTTCACCTTTTCCGGTTAGCCCCTCAAACTGCCATCTTAGTAACCTTCCTTCCCACCTACAACCACATCTGTCCTGTACTCATTTATTCTTACTTTCCACCTCAGAGGGAGAGTCATGCTTTTTTTGTTTCCCTATTGTCTAAGCTCTGGAAAACCAGCCCATCATATCTATTCCAGCAACTTCTTCCTCTCTTCTGGGTGCCGAGTGACCCTGTGTTTCAACTGCAATAGCTACCCATGCTCACAGACCCTGCACCTATCCATTGCAGGGACCTTTCACCACACCTCCTGACAAATAGGTCGTGATAGTCTCTTCCTCTTGTCAGTTTCCAACTCTGTACTCATGCACCACAATGACATCTCCTGGTAAGATGCTGGTGTGGATCCTCCATACTCTGGCCCTCCACTAAGATACTTCTGCTTTCTTTAATGTGACTGCCCTATCTTTCTGTTCTAACATTACAATTTGAGATATCCTAGCATGGAACAAGTAAATTATGAGGGAGAGACATGCAAGCAGCTAGAGATTTTGTGAACCAAAGCTTTTATGTCTGTAGCCTTCATGTCCTGGGTCATATATTTATCTCTCTCTACTAGTGTTTTCTCATCAATTGAAAAAGTCACCAAAACCTCTCATCTAAAAAAAAAGAAAACAAAAACACAAGGCTTTATTTCCACTATACAAAAAGATGTCACTTTATCTCTTGCTTTTTTAAAATCTGCTTTTGCATTTATCTGATCATTTCTTTGCATGAGTAGTATCTTTGGTTATTTGATGTAGTAGACAATTAGGTACCATCTCACTGACACCTTTATTTCTCAACCCAGGAAAATCCAGTTTCTCCAGTCCATTTCACTGAAACATTGGTCCCAAGTGAGCTCACTAAACCCAAAGAGCATCTCCTGCCCCTTGCTATAGCAGGCTTTCTGATTTGTTGAGTCTCTCTTTCTCTCTGTGATCTTCCCATTTTCTAATATTTCCATCCTTCCAATCATATCCTACTTCATTCTGTTTAAAGTGCACCAAATGATCTTAGCATACAGCCAAGTTTTTGACTCAAGTTTCAAAGTCAGTGTTTGAAAAAGTTTAACATGTATACAGATTGCCTGGTGATTCTTCATTTCCAACAAACTACCAGATTATGGAACTCTGCTGCTTCTGGAATCCTGGTTAGGCTAGAAAATGCCAGGCAATTCCTAATACATTGAATTTGAGAATTACAATCTTAGTCATTGAGAAGGTAGCAGGTTTTCATCCCCCCTCAAGAAGTCTTCCATAGTCACTTGCAGTAAGTTAAATGTCTTATTTCTGTGTCCATGGCAATGTATGCTTACTTCTATCTCAGCTTGTGTACATTTCATTGCTGCCATCTCTTTATGTAAATATTCTCTTCATTAGAGTGGATGATCATCAAAAGCTGTAATGTGATTGGAACTTGGTAAATAAATGTTTGGTAAAATGAAAGCCACTCCTCTATGACTAAGTACCCATTGGTTTCCCAGGCACTAGGTAGAACTGAAGTCAAATGAACAGGAATTAGTCATGTCTTTTCCTGTTTTATCCTATAGATTTCCAGTCAGAACTCTATACTTTTAAACAGTTCTTCCCATCTTTTCTGGGCATTGTCACATGTACCTGACACACTCAAGAGCAACACTCTCATGTTGTCCTTTTCCAGCAGCCCTCTCTTCAACCCAGGGATTCATTGCCTCTTTTTCTCCTGGTCCTTGGAGCCACATTGTTTATACTTCCTTTTGTTGAAATGCCACTGGTGAAATTAGGCTTCATCACCTCCTGTTTGCAGGGAGCTTCTCTTCATAAGGTTGATAGGCAAAACGACAACCACTTTTTTAAGTATATATATATATATATATATATATACATATATATATAGTTTTTATTTTAATTCCAGTTAGCTAACCTAAAATGTTATATTAATTTCACAATACAGTGGTTCAACACTTCCAATCATTGCTTTTATTGTCCTGATTGGAACACTTATCCACGTGAAGTAGATATTGAGATATTAATAATTATATAAGGTCAGGTCAAACAGTTCTGGAAAAACCAAGATCCCTGGCCACCCTGCTCCAAGAAAACTCAAGGCTTACTAGAGAAGTGCATGCTGTGACACACACTGCTCCTCTTCTTGGGCCTACCTGGGTTCCCAGCATTAGCACATCCCTCAAGATGCATTCCTTCCTTGCAAAATGATATAGTTTAGCAAATATAGCACATTATAAACCTAATAGTGATAGACCTTGGTCTTTCCTGGTCAATATTAGGTGGCAGTAAAACTCAATTACTAAAAAGGCTTTGAATTTAAACAAACTTGGTCAAATTCCAGTGACAATCCGGCAAGACCCTGGGAATGCTACATTCATAAAAATTAGTAATAATGTTTCCTATTTCATAGAGCTTTTCCAAGTACTAAGTGAGATAATAATTGTAAAATAAAATATTTGGTACATAGCAAGTGCCCAAAAATAGTAGTAATGACATAATTCTCTTTCATCTCCAACATATAAAATATGTGTAGTCACTGCTTTCCTCCTTACAACAACAACAAAAAAAGCTGAACAAACAGAATCAACAGTTATTATTGGACCCATCAGATAAATGATGTTGCATGGCAAACCACCACCCTGAAATCTGGGGAGAAGGGTATATCCAGGGAGATACAGCTGAGATCTGCTTACCAGGGACAGAAGCTTCTGGAGCCACAAATTGGAGTCTTATTTAAAAAAAAGTAGACAAAAAGTGGGAACAGATGGATAATGTAAGCAGAAAGAGAAAAACTCTAAGAAAGGATCGAAAGGAAGTTCTAGAAGTCAAAATCACCATAACATTAAGAATTCCTTTGACTGGCTTACTGGGAGACTTGAGACAGCCAAGGAAAGAATGTATGAGCTTAAGGATAGGTCAAATGAAATTATTCAAACTAAAATGCAAAGACGATTAAAAAAAAAAGAATGAAACACAGAAGAGAACATTCGAAAAAGTGTTGGAAAATTTCAAAAAGCAGTTTTGAGGAGGAGAGGGCCAACATGGAGAAGTAGCAGGATCCATACTTCCTGCATCTCTCAAACTAGTATGAAAGCCAAAGGACTTTGAACACCAGAGCCTGGGAGGAAAAGACACTGAATCTATTCGGAAGAAAATGGGAAAGCTGGAGAAAAGATAGGTGGGTGATTGCGAACTGGGGAGGATGAAAAAAGGCGGTGTGGACATGGAGGGGAGGGACCCTATTCTGCAGAGAGACAAAGGGAAGAGAAAGAGCAGCTAGGGAAGTGTATGTAGGTCCATATCTGGACAGGAAAAAGACCTCGACTGAGACTGAGAGGGATCCGATTTCCAACTGCTGGGCTTTATTTAGACTGGGGCCAGCTCCCTGTTCACGCACTTGGGGAGGAGGGAGCCAGGCCTGGGTGCAGTGGCAGGTCAGAGGCTCAGTCTGCAATAGGAGAAGGTGGCCCTCTCCCTGGAGTGCTGTGGGAAAAGACAAAGAATGCCTGCCTCTGCCTGCATCTGCCACCCCCAGGGCTCACGGCGAGGGTGGCAACTCAGTCCGCAGTAGAAGGAGGTTGTCCCTGAAGTGCAGCGGCACAGATAAAGACAGCCAGGAACACGTATCATGCCACACTGAGAGGGGCTTCCCCAGTGCCAGAGTGCATGGAGCAGGACTTTGAATCCTAGCCAAGCACAAGGTCAGAAGTGTTGGTGGAGCAAGAGGGACCATCCGTTCTACACCCATGGCAGAGTGAGGATGACTCCAACGGAGTCCACTGGGTCCAGCTCCATGAAGAGACAGAGGGATCAACATTCCCCACCCCCCACCACCACCACCAAGGCAGGGCCTCAGGGATCACGCCCAGGACCCATACGGAGGGGGTCCGGATTATACCAAATCACGCCTCTTCACACTGGATAACTGCATATCTACCAGAGCAAGACAGACCCGGTGGACAGCTCCTCCCGAGAAGCACTGCAGCATAGCCTGGATGAACTCTAGATCAATTCTGAATATATAGATATATTATCCCCTCCCCCCCATTTCTCCTCCTTATATCTTCTTTCCCCAAGGCTGATTACTCTGGTTTTTGGTTTGTCTAAACAGACACATTTATTTTTTTTTTCAACGTTTATTTATTTTTGGGATAGAGAGAGACAGAGCATGAACGGGGGAGGGGCAGAGAGAGGGAGACACAGAATCGGAAACAGGCTCCAGGCTCTGAGCCATCAATCAGCCCAGAGCCTGACGCGGGGCTCGAACTCACGGACCGCGAGATCGTGACCTGGCTGAAGTCGGACGCTTAACCGACTGCGCCACCCAGGCGCCCCTAAACAGACACATTTAATCCATTGTCTTGATACATATTCTACACCTCCTTCTTTACACTACTTTATCTCTCTCTGGAATAATCAAGCCATATAGTTTCTCAGTCTGGGTAACTTTATCTTTGTTTCTTTTTTCCACCTCCTTCTTTATTTTCCTTTCTCTCTCTCTGGACTTTTCGCTTTAGTCTTTAGTGGGTTTTTTTTTTGTTTGTTTGTTTATTTGTTTGCTTGTGTTACTTCTTTGTGTTTGCATGTTTTTGTGTCCTGTTTGTCTGTTTTCCTTTATGGGAATACTCCAAGGAACAAATCAAAGCACACCTGGTGGAGGGCACAAAATATCACTATGAGTAGGGTAATAAAATAACCAAACACAACAACAGAGAACAAATAATCTCCGATAAAACATCTCCTGGAGGGCCAGGCCCTGGACAGTGTATGACCTCCATTAATATAGCAGTGCTCACAGGTGCAGAGCACACAACAAGCTTTTAAAATGAGTAAGGGACAGAAAACTAGCCAAAATGATGAAATGGAAGAATTCTCCTCAAAAGAAATTCCAGAAAGTAGTGACAAGTAATGATTGCTAAAAAACAATTTAAGCAATATAACTAAACAAGAATTTAGAATAATAGTCATAAAATTACTTGCTGGGCTTGAAAAAGCATAAAGGACAGCAGAGAATCTATTTCTACAGAGATCAAGGGACTAAGAAATAGTCATGAGGAGCTGAAAAATGCTATAAATGAGGTGCAAAATAAAATGAAGGTGGCCATAGCGTGGATTGAAGAGGCAGAGGGGAGAATAGGTGAATTAGAAGATAAAATTATGGAAAAAGAGGAAGCTGAGAAAAATAGAGATAAAAAAATCCAGGAGTATGAGGGGAGAAATAGAGAACTAACTGATGCAAGCAAACAGAACAATATCCATATCATAGAAATTCCAGAAGAAGAAGAAAAAGAGAGAGAAAGGGGCTGAACGTGTACTTGAACAAATCATAGCTAAGAATTTCCCCAATCTGGGGAAGGAAATAGGCATTGAAATCCAAGAGGCACAGAGGACTCCCTTCAGACATAATTTGAATCAATCTTCTGCATGACATATCATGATGAAACCGGCAAAATACAAGGATAAATAAAGAATTCTGAAAGCAGCTAGGGATAAACGGGCCTTAACTTACAAAGGTATAAACATAAGGATAGAAGTACACCTATCTACTGAAATTTGGCAGACCAGAAAGAAATGGCAATCTTCAATGTGATGAACAGGAAAAATATGCAGTCAAGAATCCTTTATCCAGCAAGTCTGTCATTCAGAATAGAAAGAGAGATAAAGGTTTTCCCAAACAAATAAAAACTGAAGGAATTCATCACCAGTAAACCAGCCCTACAAGAGATCCTAAGGGAGATTCTGTGAGTTGCAAGGACCACAAAGTACCAGAGACATCACTACAAGCATGAAATCTACAGACACCACAAATGACTTAAAACCCGTATCTTTCAATAATAACACTGAATGTAAATGGATTAAATGCTCCAACCAAAAGACATAGGGTATCAGAATGGAAAAAAAAAAACAACAAAAAACAAAAACAAAACAAGGCTCTTCTCTTTGCTGTCGACAAGAGACTCATTTTAGACCTGAGGACACCTTCAGGTTGAAAGTGAGGAGATGGAGAACTATCTATCCTGCTACTGGAAGTCAAAAGAAAGCTGGAGTAGCCATACTTATATCAGACAAACTAGACTTTAAATTAAAGTCTATAACAAGACATGAGGAAAGGCATTATATAATTACAGGGTCTATCCATCAGGAAGAGCTAATAATTATAAATGTGTATCCACGAATTCAGCAGCCCCCAAATATATAAAACAATTACTCACAAAAATAAGCAACCTTATTGATAAGAATGAGGTAATTGTAGGGGACTCTAATACCCCACTTGCAGCAATGGATAGATCATCTAGACACAGGATCAATAAAGAAAAAAGGGCCTTGAATGATACATTGGGTTAGATGGGCTTGACAGATATATGTAGAACTCTGCATCCCAAATCAACAGAATATACTTTCTTCTCGAGTGCACATGGAACATTCTCCAAGATAGATTACATACCGGGTCACAAACACCCTTCATAAGTATAAAAGAATTGAGATCCTACCATGCAAACTTTCAGATCACAATGCTATGAAACTTGAAATCAACCACAGGAAAAAGTCTGGAAAACCTCCAAAAGCATGGAAGTTAAAGAACACCCTACTAAAGAATGAATGGATCAACCAGACAATTAGAGAAGAAATTTAAAAATATATGGAAACAAGTGAAAATGAAAAGACAACAATCCAAATGCTTTGGGATGCAGCGAAGGCAGTCCTGAGAGGAAAATACATTGCAATCCAGGCCTATCTCAATAAACAAGAAAAATCCCAAATACAAAATCTGAAAGCACACCCAAAGGAAATAGAAGCAGAATAGCAAAGACACCCCAAACCCAGCAGAAGAAGAGAAATAATAAAGATCAGAGCAGAGATAAACAATATAGAATCAAAAAAAAAAAAAAAAAAAAAAAAAAAAAAAAAAAAAACACACCAAAAAACAGTAGAGCAAATCAACGAAACCAAGAGTTGGTTTTTTGAAAAAATAAACAAAATTGAGAAACCTCTAGCCAGGCTTCTCAAAAAGAAAAGGTAGATGACCCAAATAGATAAAATCACGAATGAAAATGGAATTCTTACAACCAATTCCTCAGAAACACAAGCAATTATCAGGGAATACTGTGAAAAATTATATGCCAACAAACTGGAAAACCTGGAAGAAATGGACAAATTCCTAAGCGCCCACAACTTCCAAAACCTAAACAGGAAGAAATAGAAAACTTGAACAGACCGGTGAAAAAAAGGAATCAGTTATCAAAAATCTCCCAACAAATAATATCCCAGGACAAGATGGCTTCCCTGGGGAATTCTACCAGACATTTAAAGTAGAGATAATACCTATCCTTCTTAAGCTATTCCAAAAAAATAGAAATGGAAGGAAAATTTCCAGACTCATTCTATTAAGCCAGCATTACTTTCACTTCCAAACCAGAGACCCAGCCAATACAGAGAACTACAGGCCAATATCCATGATGAATACAGATGCAAAAATTCTCAACACGAAACTAGCACATTGAGTTCAACAGCATATAAAAAGAATTACCATCATCAAGTGGGATTCATTCCTGGGCTGCAGGGCTGGTTCAATATTTGCAAATCAATCAATGTGATACATCACGTTAATAAAAGAAAAGATAAGAATGATATGATTCTGTCAATCGATGCAGAAAAAGCATTTGACAAAATACAGCATCCTTTTAAATAAAAACCTTGAGACAGTTGGGATACAAGGAACATACTTAAACATCATAAAAGCCATTTATGAAAAACCCACAGCTAATATAATCCTCAATGGAGAAAAATTGAGAGCTTTCTCCCTGAGATCAGGAACACGACAGGGATGTCCACTCTCTCTGCTGTTGTTTATCATAGTGTTGGAAGTCCTAGCATCAGAAATCAAGCAACAAAATGAAATCAAATGCATCAAAATTGGCAAAGATGAAGTCAAACTTTCACTTTTTGTAGATGACATGATACTCTACATGAAAACCCGACAGACTTCACCAAAAGTCTGCTAGAGCTGATACATGAATTCAGCAGAGTTGCAGAATACAAAATTAATGTACAGAAATTGGTTGATTTTTATACACCAATAATGAAGCAACACAAAGACAAGTAAAGAACAGATCCCATTCACAATTCCACCAAGTATCATAACATACATAAGAATAAACCTAACCAAAGATGTAAAAGATCTGTATGCTGAAAACTATAGAAAGTTTATATAGAAAATTGAAGAAGATACAAAGAAATGGAAAAACATTCCATGCTCATGGATTGGAAGAATAAATATTGTTAAAATGTCAATACTACCCAAAGCAATCTACACATTCAATGCAATCCCCGTTAAAATTGCACCAGCATTCTTCTCGAAGCTAGAACAAGCAATCCTAAAATTTGTATGGAACCAGAAAGATCCTGAATAGCCAAAGTAATATTGATGAAGAAAACCAAAGTGGGAGGCATCACAATACCAGACATTAGCCTCTACTACAAAGCTATAATCATCAAGACAGTATGGTATTGGCACAAAAATAGACATAGACCATTGGAATGGAATAGAGACTCTAGAATTTCATCCACAAATGTATGGCCAACTAATCTTTGACAAAACAGGAAAGAATATCCAATGGAAAAAGGAAAGTCTCTGTAACAAATGGTGCTAGGAGAACTGGACAGCAACATCCAGAATAATGAAACCTGACCACTTTCTTACACCATTCACAAAATAAACTCAAAATGGATGAAGGACCTGAATGAAGACAGGAATCTATCAAAGCCCTAGAGGAGAAAGCAGGAAAAAATCTCTCTGACCTCAGCCACAGCAATTTCTTACTCGACATCTCTCCAAAGATAAGGGAATTAAAAGCAAAAATGAACTATTGGGACCTCATGAAGTTAAAAAGCTTCTGCACTGCAAAGGAATAATCAACAAAACTAAAAGGCAACCGACGGAATGGGAAAATATATTTGCAAATGACATATCAGACAAAGGGCTAGTATCCAAAATCTATAAAGAGCTCACCAAACTCCACACCCAAAAAACAAATAATCCAGTGAAGAAATGGGCAGAAGACATGAATAGACACGTCTCTAAAGGAGACATCTAGATGACCAACAGGCATGAAAATATGCTCAACGTCACTCTTCATCAGGGAAATACAAATCAAAACCAAACTGAGATACCATCTCATACCAGTCGGAGTGGCTAAAATGAACACATCAGAAGACTATAGATGCTGGAGGATGTGGAGAAATGGGAACCCTCTTGTACTAATTGTTGGCGGGAATGCAAACTGGTGCAGCCAGTCTGGAAAACAGTGTGGAGTTTCCTCAAAAAATTTAAAATAGATCTATCCTATGACCCAGAAATAGCACTGCTAGGAATTTACACAAGGGATACAGGAATACTGATGCATAGGGGCTCTTGTACTCCAATGTTTATAGCAGCACTTTCAACAATAGGCAAATTATGGAAAGAGCTTAAATGTCTATCAACTGATGATTGGATAAAGAAGATGTGGTTTTTATATACAATGGAATACTTCACTCATCATCAGGGAAATGTAAATCAAAACCACAATGAGATACCACCTTATACCTGTCAGAATGGCTAACTTTAGTCACTCAGGCAACAACAGATGTTGGCGAGGATGCGGAGAAAGATCTGTTTTGCATTTTTGGTGGAAATCCACGCTGGTGCATCCACTTTGGAAAACAGTAAAGAAGTTCCTCAAAAATTAAAAATAAAAATGCCCTATGACCCAGCAATACACTACTAGGTATTTATCCAAGGGATACAGGTGTGCTGTTTCGAAGGGACACATACACTCCCATGTTTATAGCAGCACTATCAACAATAGCCAAAGTATGGAAAGAGCCCAAATGCCCATCGATGAATGAATGGTTAAAGAAGTGGTATATACATACAATGGAGTATTACTCGGCAATCAAAAAGAATGAAATCTTGCCATTTGCAGCGACATGAATGGAACTGGAGGGGATTATGCTAAGTGAAATTAGTCGGTCAGAGAAAGACAAAAATCATATGACTTCACTCATTGAGGACTTTAAGAGACAAAACATATGAACATAAGGGAAGGGAAACAAAAATAATATAAAAACAGGGAGGGGGACAAAACAGGAGAGATTGATAAATATGGAGAAAAAAATGAGGGTTACTACAGGAGTTGTGGGAGGGGGAGAATGGGCTAAATGGGTAAGGGACACTAAGGAATGTATTCCTGAAATCATTGTTGCACTGTATGTTAACTAATTTGGATGTAAATTTTAATAACATACATATATACATATATATATACACACACACACACATACACACACAATAGAATACTACCTGGCAATGAAAAAGAATGAAATATGGCCCTTTGTAACAATGTGGATGGAACCGGAGAGTATTATGCTAAGTGAAATAAGTCAGGCAGAGAAAGACAGATACCATATGTTTTCACTCATACGGATCTTGAGAAACTTAACAGAGGACCATGGGGGAGGGGAAGGGGCGAAAAGTTACAGAGGGAAGGAGGCAAACCATAAGAGACCCTTAAATACTGAGAACAAATTGAGGGTTGATGGGTGGTGGGGGAGAGGGGAAAGTCTGTGATGGGTATTGAGGAGGGCACCTGCTGGGATGAGCACTGGGTGTTGTATGGAAACCAACTTGACAATAAATTGTATAAAAAAATAATGAGGTGGGATGTCAGGCAAAAAAAAAAGAAAGAAAGAAAATTTCAAAAGACATAACATATATGTAATTGGAAAACCATAAGGATGACAAAAAGAGAAGAAAGGAGGAGAAATATGTGAGGTAATAACTGCTAATAACTTTTAAAAATTAATGACTTAAACCAAAACACAGGATCTCAAGATTACATAAGCAGGATAAGAAACTATCTCTAGGGGCGCCTGGGTGGCGCAGTCGGTTAAGCGTCCGACTTCAGCCAGGTCACGATCTCGCGGTCCGTGAGTTCGAGCCCCGCGTCAGGCTCTGGGCTGATGGCTCAGAGCCTGGAGCTTGTTTCCGATTCTGTGTCTCCCTCTCTCTCTGCCCCTCCCCCGTTCATGCTCTGTCTCTCTCTGTCCCAAAAATAAATAAATGTTGAAAAAAAATTAAAAAAAAAACTATCTCTAAATGTCTTATCTTTCATCTATCCGTATATCTATCATCTATCTATCTATCTATCTATCATCCATCTCTATCTAAACTACACTTAATATATCATATTCAAACCACAGAAAACCAAAGACTATTTAAAAAAGTCTTAAAGAAGCTGAGGTGAGGGAGAAGACTTTACTGTTGTGGTCACTCTTGAGAAGCAGGATGGACCTCACCCGAACCAAATTTGCTTTGGATAATGAGACTTTCTGATGAGAAAAATGGCTCCCAAAAAGATCCAAAAATGTCTTGCAAATGCAATGAAAGGAGACTGGCTTGAGGTTTTCATGGTGGCTGGGAGATAGGACTGGAGTGAGAGCTCCTGCATGCATGCAGGAGTTTGTACAGCTTGAACTTCCAGTGGTGTGAAGGAAGGCAGCACTGAGACTTTTTCATCAGTTTCCCAAGATTTGGAGAAAGATTGGAAGAAGGAGGCATGAGACTTAAAAGCTGTGATCATTGAAACATTAAAAGACATGAGGTCAGACTCTATTATACTTATCTACAGAGGAGCCAGGATAAGAATTACAGTGGGCTTATCATCAGAAACCCTGAATAGAAGAGGACAGTGGAGTGAAATATTTAAAAAGTTGAAAGAAAGTAAACCTGTTAACCTAGAATTCTACACCTAGGAAAATTATTCTTCAAAAGTGAAAGAGAAAAAAAAAAACCTTCCTCATACAAAAATTGAGGCAATTGATTGCAGGCAGAGCACTCTGCAAAAAAATTTTAAAAGAATTTCCTCAGTCATAAGGAAATGATACAAGCCAGAAATATCGATTGATATTTTAAAAAAATAAGGGAATTGAAGAAGGAATAAGTAAAGGTAAAACAAAATCTTTGATTTATCTTATTCTTAATTTATAAACAAAACTGTTTAGAGTAATAATAGTAGCAATGTATTGGGTGCTTATGGGTAAGTGTAATAAATGAGAGTGATATCAGAGGCAAGGAAGGGAGGAATCATGGAATAAGTCTGGTGTAAAGTACTTATACTACACATGAAGTGGCATACTGTTATTTGAAGGTAGACTTAGACTAACATGTATATTTTAAGACCTTCCATTGTCATCTCCAATATTTAAAGATTTGGAAATAGTCGCTCTCATGCATACAAATAGGAAAAAAAAAAACACTGGAAAAATGAAAATCAAAGATTTTTTTTTTCCGAGACCAATCAGAAAACTAAAATTACAGGGCAAACTGCTACCCTAAAAACTGGAGAGGCAGGCAAATATAGACAAACACAGTCAAGATCAGTAATTGATAGATCAAGCAGAGAGAAAATCAGTAAATATATAGATTACTTGAATAGCACTATCAATCAATTTGATCTGATATTTAGAGACCATTTCATCCAACAACAGAAAAACACACATTCTTCTTGAGCTCACATGGAGCATCTGCCAATATAGAGATCATATTCTGGGATACAAAATATACCTGAACAAATTTAAAATAATAAAAGTTATATGAAGTATGTTCTTGAAACACTCTGAAATCAACTAAAAATCAGTAACAGAAAGATAACTGGAAAAACCAAAATATGTGGATATTAAACAACACACTTTTAAATAACACATATTTCAAGTCTCAAGAAAAACATAGTTTGAACTAAATGGAAATAAAAATAAAAGAATTATTGGGATGCAGTGAATGCAGTGCTTGGAGGAAAATTTACAGTACTAATTGCATGTATGGGAAAAATAAGGATTTAAATTCAATAATCTAAACTGCTACAGCAGAGATATAGAGAAAGTAAAGAAATTTAAACCTAAAACAAAAAAAATATGCTTTTAAAAATAAGCAGAAACCAATGAACTAAAAACAAGAAATCAAAAAGAAAGTAAAACCAAAAATACTGCTATTTGAAAAGAGCAGTATAAATTGATAAACCTGTAAACAGGCTAGAGAGAAGACACAAATTACCAAATCAGAAATAAAAGTGGTTCTGATCTCGTGAACATTAAAAGTATAATAAATCATACTAACAACTGTATGCCTACCAATTTGACAACATAGACAAAATGGTTCAATTCTTTGAAAGATACAAGTAACCAAAGCTCATACAAGGAGAAACATAATATGAATAATTCTATAGCTATTAAATAAGTTGAAACATCATTAATAACTTTCTAATAAGAGAAATAATGAGAGCTGGATGATTTTAGTGGTGAATTCTAGTAAATATTTAAGGAAGAGATGATACAAATCCTTTGCAAACTCTTCCAGAAAAGGAAGCCAGAAGGAACACTTTCTAACTCACTCCACAAAGCCAACATTACCCTAATACCAATACTACATAAAGATATTACAAGGAAAAAAAAAAACCTTTCAGACTAATGTTTCTCAAGAATATAAATGCAAAATTCTGGAACAAAAATATTAGCACATCAATTATAAAAATATGTAAAAAAAAAAAAAAAGAAGAGTATACACCATAACGGAAGGGGCAGGAATGCAAGGCTGAGTCAGCATTCAAATCATCAATCCATCTAATCTGTCACATCAATAGGCTAAAGAAGAAAATGCATTTGAGAATATCAGTTGATACAAAAAAAAGTATTTGGCAAAAGTTAACACTCATTCATGATAAAAATTCTCAGCCAACTAGGAATAAAGGTGAACTTCTGTAATTTCAGAAAGAATATCTACCCCCACAATAAAAAACCTATGGCTAACATCATACTTAATTGTAGAAAACTTGATGCTTTTTCTCTACAATTGGGAACAAGGCAAGAATGTCCCATCTCACTACTTTTATTCAATATAATATTGGAAGTTGTAGCTAGTGTAATAAGACCCAAAAAGAAGAAAAATGTGTACGGACTCAGGAGGAAGAAACTATTCCTGGGTGATATGATTATCTATGTACAAGATCCCAAGGAATTGATTAAAGAAAAATCTTAGAAAAAATAAGTGATTATAGCAAGGCCACAGGATACACAATTAATATACAAAAGCCAATCACTTTCCTTTTCCAGCAATGGACACTTCTGGAAAACAGTATGAAGGTTCCTAAAAAAATTGAAAATAGAACTACCCTATGACCCAGCAATTGCACTACTAGGCATTTATCCATGAGACACAGGTGTGCTGTTTTGAAGGGACACATGCACCTCCCATGTTTATAGCAGGACTATCAACAATAGCCAAAGCATGGAAAGAGCCCAAATGTCCATCGATGGATGAATGGATGAAGAAGATGTGGGGGGGCCTGGGTGGCTCAGTTGGTTGAGTGTCCAACTTCGGCTCAGGTCATGATCTCGCTGTTCGTGAGTTTGAGCCCCATGTTGAGCTCTGTGTTGACAGCTCAGAGCCTGGAGCCTGCTTCAAATTCTGTGTCCCCCTCTATCTCCACCCCACCCCTGCTTGTGTTCTGTCTATCTCTGTCTTTCAAACATTAATAAACATATTTTTTAATTAAAAAAAGAAGATGTGATATATATATACAATGGAGTATTACTCGGCAATCAAAAATAGTGAAATTATTTGCAACTATGTGGATGTAACTGGAGGGTATTATGCTAAGTGAAATTAGTCCGTCAGAGAAAGACAAAAATCATATGACTTCCATCATATGAGGACTTTAAGAGACAAAACAGATGAACATAAGGGAAAGGAAACAAAAATAATATAAAAACAGGGAGGGGGACAAAACAGAAAAGACTCATAAAAATGGAGAACAAACTGAGGGTTACTGGAGGGGTTGTGGGAGCGGGGGGATAGGCTAAATGGGTAAGGGGCACTAAGGAATCTACTCCTGAAATCATTGTTGCACTATATGCTAACTAATTTGGATGTAAATTCAAAAAATAAAAAATAAAACAAGTTAAAAAAAGTGTAATTAAAAGCTACATATACAGTATAATATTGGTAATTATTTTTAAAATGTAAATTTGGGGAGAAATGTATCTTTAAGAAAAAAGAAATCTCAAATTAAAAAAAATACAATACTATTTCCAATAGTTCACACAAAGAAAGAAATACTTAGGTATAACTCTATCAAAACACGTGCAGGATCTATATGTGGAAAACTTTAAATGTGATAAGGGAAATCAAAGATATAAATAAATGAAGGGAAGTTCTGTGCTCATGGACTGTAAAATTCAATATTTTTAAGATAACAATTCTTTTCAGTCTGATTTATAGATTCAGTGCTATCTCAATAAAAATTCTGGCAAGATATTTTGTACTTTATAGATACCAACAAACTCATGCTAAAGTTTATATAGGAAGACAAAAGACTGGACTAGGCAACACAATACTGAAAAGGGCTCACACTACCCAACTGTAAGACTTACTACAAAGCTACTGTAGTTAAGAGAGCATAGTATTAGAAAAAGAAGAGACCCACAGATGAGTGGAACAGAATAGAGAGCCCTAAAATAAAGCCATACAAACATAGTCACTGATCTTTAGCTAAGGGGCAAAGGTGGTTTAGCAGATAACAGTGTTTTCAACAAATGGAGCTGGGAAAATTAGACGTCCATATTGTAAGAAAAATGGATGTAGATTCAGGCACTATACCTTACACAAAAATTGGTTCAAAGAGGATTATAGACTCAATGTAAAATGCAAACTATAAAACTTCTAGCATAAAATATGGGAGAAAATTTATGTGACCTTGGGTTTAACTGAAGCGGGCTCCAGGCTCCAAGCTGTTAGCACCCAGCCTGATGTGGGACTCAAACTCATGAACTGCAAGATCATGACCTGAACTGAAGTTTGAAGCTTAACTGACTAAGCCACACAGGTGCCCTAACAATGAGTTTTTAAAAGCATAATAAATAAAATAAAAACTAATAAATTAGACTTTATTAAATTAGACATATTTGCTCTATGAAAGACACTGTTAAGAGAATGAAAAGATAAGCCACAGACTGAGAGGAAGTATCTACTTACATACATCCAATGAAGAGTTTGTATCAAAAGGTTTAAGGAACTCTTAAAATTCAATGACAAGAAAAAAAAAATAAACAAAGGACAAAGGACCTGGACAGCTCACTGAAGAAAATAAACAGATGGCTAATAAACATGCTAAACAATACTCAATATCATTTGTCATTAGTGAACTGAAAATTAAAATAATAGTGAGATGCCATTACATAGCTGTTGGAATGGCTAAAATTAAAAAAAAAAACATAATATGTATTGCTGGTGATGTTGCAGAACAATAGGGACTCTCATTTATTTCTGTCCCACTGTGGCTGTGCCACTTTGCATTCCCAATAGCAGTAACTGTAGGTTCCTGGAGTAGGATTCACTCCACATCCTTATAATTGGTATTAGAATTGATATTGTCAGATTTTTTTTTTGGATTTTAGGCATTTTAATAAGTGTAGTGAAACCATTTTGTTGTTCTAATTTGCAGTTCTCTTAAGAGTACAATATGGGGAAAAGGAAAAATAATAACTTATAAGGAAACAACCTGACAAACACGACATCAGTCAGGTTGTCACATCAGATATCAACAGTATGACTGATGAAAATGGTCGTATTCCCCCAAAACCATAACCTTAGTCTAAACAAGAAAAAAAACACGAAATTTCATCTGAGGGGCATCCTAAAAAAATACCTAACCAGTGCTCCTAAAACTTTCAAGATCATCAAAACAAGGTACATGTTGGGGCACCTGGGTGGCTCATTTGGTTAAGCATCCAACTCTTGATTTCAGCTCAGGTCATGACCTCATGTGTTCATGCAATTGAGCCCTGCACTGGGCTCTGTGCTGACAGAATGGAGCCTACCTGGGATTCTCTCTCTCCTTCTCTCTTCTGCCCCTCCTTGCTCATGCTCTCTCTCTCTCTGTAAATAAAACATTAAAAAAATTAAAACTAGGTATGTCTGAGAAAGCATCACAGCCAAGAGCAGTCTGTGGGGGACCTGGCAAGTAAATGTCTTGAATGAGATCCCATAACAGAAAAAGATAGTAGGTATAAACCAAGGGAATGTGAGTAAACCATGAACTGTAGTTAAAAGTAGTGTTCAATATTTTTAATTGATTGTAACTACATTTAATTATTATTGTAACTTTTTTTCATTAAATGTACTATACTAATGCAAGATGTTAATAACAGAGGAAACGGCATGAGGGGGAACTCTCTATACTACTGTCTCAATTTTTTCTGAAAGTCTAGAAATTTTATGAATGTTAGTTTCATTAAAACTTGATCATAGGAGCTAAAAACCCATTGTCTTCTGACAATGATCTACACTCCCTTGCAATGGGCTGAAAACAACTAAAGGTGGCCAGGCCAGTACCACATGAACCCCCTGCTATAAGGGACACTCCTTCAGAGGAATACCAGGGAGGAGGGGATAGTGCAATCCAACTTTTAATATTTGACTATTATTAGTTTTTAATAAAATTGATTAAAGCTTAAGTTTTAATAATTTCCCCATGACTACATGGATCATCTTGGGAAACATGCAGATGCTCCCCAGTCAGAAGACTCCTGGACTAGCAGAGTATGTGTGTGTGTGTGTGTGTGTGTGTGTGTGTGTGTGTGTGTTGGGGGGAAACTGAGGTAGGTTCTCTCTGGGGAAGCATCTTGGTAGAGTCATGATCTTCAGTTGCATCAGCTTCCCAGTTGCAGAAAGTAAGCTTATCTGCATTAAACCCAAGGATATGCCATTGTTTTATGCAAGTGCATGCATAATGTGTAAACTCATATGTATACACCACAATGCCAGTTTGGTGATTCCATATGGACCTTATTCTTTTCTAGGGCTCATGGTGTTTGAGAAAAGTCTCAAATGTTCTCCTTTTTCAGATACCTTGCTGTGTGGTGAGTAATACAAAGGAACGGTCTTGAGTTTTGGGAAAAACCCATTGTATACCCTCTCATCATAAAAGAGTACATATCTGCAGGGATCAGGTCTGTCCCCTCATGGAGGGGACTGCAAGGACTATGCCAACTTGATTTTGCTGTTGTTTGTTCCCTCTGTTCTTTTATTCTTCTCTAGCTAGTTCAGTTGAATCTTCTCTAAATTATATATTGCATTTTTGGTAGTGTACTATGTCCCAGACATTGCTTTAAGAATTTTGCATGTATTGGAGCATCTGGGTGGCTCAGTCAATTAAGCACCCAACTCTTGATTTCAGCTCAGCTCATGATCTCATGGTCTTAAGTTTGAGCCCCACATTGGCCTCTGTGCCGACAGTGCAGACCCTGCTTGGATTCTCTCTCTCTCTCTCTCTCTCTCTCTCTCTCCCCTTCCCCACTTGCACTCTTTCTCTCCCTCTATCAGAAATAAATAAATAAAATTAATAAAAAAGAATTTTGCATGTATTTACTCACTTAACCCTATGACATCCCTGCATATCAGATACTAACATTCTTCATTTTATAGACAAGGGAACTAAGGCACAGAGGGAATAAGCACCAGTCTGAAAATTTCCAGGGCCAAGAAAGAACCCCAGGCTGCCTGGTTCAGTCTGTTTCTGTCTGACTCTGAATCCCACCACAAGTCTCATGCGGCAATTTATCCTGTGTTAGCCACTTCTGAATGCAGCATGAAAGAGTCCGCCACTTATGTCAGAGTGTTGGCTGTATTTTTTTAAATTTTTTAAAACTTTATTCATTTTTGAGAGACAGAGAGAGACAGAGCATGAGCGGGGAAGGGGCAGAGAGAGAGGGAGACACAGAATCCAAAGCAGGCTCCAGGCTCCGAGCTGTCAGCGCAGAGCCCAATGCGGGGCTCGAACTCACGAATTGTAAGATCATGACCTGAACCAAAGTTGGATGCTCAAACGACTGAGCCACCCAGGTGCCCGTATGTTTGTAAAATTATCAGATTTATGTGACAGCTGAATGTTTTTATTCAGCATTATTTGCTATTCCCAGGTCTTTAGCTCCAATCCAGAGCTTTTTCCTTTTTCATGATTTTTTTTCTGAGCCTTCAATGATTTCCTGGACCTTTTGCAGCCCTCAGAACTTCAACCACACTATCCATTAGCAATGATTTCTCAGTGACCTCAAATTGTCGCACATGACTTTTCTGCCCTAGATTTAAGCCCTTGACAGCCTTGGTATTTCTTTATCTCCTGCATTGCCAAGTACAGTGCAGAACAAACGTAGCATATCATATATGCATACCTATTTCTACCAGCTTTTGAAAACAGTCAGGCATGGAACTAATACTTGTAAGTTCAGGGAGCAGCTGACTTCATTTTCTGGCATCTTCCTTGAACAGCACTTTGTGTCTGCAAGCTTTGGGGAATAATTGGGGGTTACCTGAATTGTTTTACTTTCAAACTACCCCACAGCCTGCAGGAAAAATTTTTCCCTACTGAAAACCATTTACTTGCAGTTATACTTACCCAAATAGGTTGACCCCATCCTGTAACCACCAGCACTTCCATTACACTAATACTCAGGTGCACGAAAGAGCTCTGTGTCGGTGCTCTGTTTTTCAAATAAGTGAAAGTCAATTTGTGCCAAATGTCTTTTCATAACCAATAAAGCCTGCAGGGCTGAGGGAGGCAGATAAGTCTTGCTTCTCTGCACTGAGGCCCACTAATTAAGAACACAGAATCACATTTTGGTTATTTACATCCAAGAGCCTTCCTTACCTCTTAATATCTCCCTTTTGCACATATATAAACACTACAGGGATGGATTGTCCCACCTGAGACATAGGCAGGAGCCAAGCGTTTGCAGAAACTAGGCTTTTATTGATGCTTCATTATGGTTACCTTTGGCTTCTGTATGTGTATTCTTCCCCCTGGACAAAACATTTAGATTAATTGGATGTTGGACATTAGCAGAGAGAAAGGAGAGGAGATGGTATACATCTCACTGCAGTGCCTTTGCTCTCTAAGTTCCAGCCCAGCAGCTGTGGGCAGCAGAAAGGACATAGGACATGGATCCAGTGATGTCTGCTGAAGGCTGGCATTCAGTTACTTACAGCCACGGGACCCTGAGCACCATGGGACCCATATTTTCCATACATGTGGTTATTTTGAGGATTAAACAAAATGATATGTGAGAATTGTGTTGTTATTTTCAAAGCCAGGTGTTGTTATTTGTTATTTTTAGATGCAGTTCTTTATGAGCAAGAGTGTTGCTATATTATAGCTGGTAGTGTCCCTTGAACCGTTGATGCTCTTTACCTTGTAGAGAGATGGTATGTCCCCAGAGACAGGATTGGACTCTGGGGACCTACCTGAGAAACCTCATACTATTTATCCCTATTTTTTTTCCTCTGGCCTGTTGGGTCATAGGTCCTCAGGAAAGACTCTTAGCTTCCAAATTTCATATTTGCAATTGCAATATCAAGCCCTCAATTTGTAGGCTTAGCATATAGTTATTGCCCAAACCAGGGTACTTTAATAGTGAAAGACATGATATTACTAACAAGACTGGGACAACAGGTGTAATCTGGGACATTTGTCACCCTACAAAGACTTAACTACTATCAGCATCAGAGGAAAGGAAGGAGGATGTTTTTGGTTTGTTGTCTCTGGCTCAAAAATCATTGTGTAAGACTGTGACAAGTGCTCTATATTCACCTTCTTAGCCCTTTCCTCTTGCCCTGGATAGTATTTACCTTCTAACAAGAGCCTTATGGAAACCCCTTGGGAATGATACAGTGAGAGTAAGTTTAGAGGAGAGGTACTGTGGAAGAATGGGAGATAATCCAGGCCATTGACAGGGCTTCCCACTCTCCACTTCCTCATACTTGTACCATATCATATACTCAAGGACATATAAACTGTTTGGGTGCTTGTGGTGAAGTGATAGTAATAGTTTTTGCTTGTTTGCTTGTTTGTTTAGTGTACAGCACATTTTTGGCCCCAATCTTGGCTTCTGGAGCTGTGTGGATTACAGCAGATGAGCAGACACTTGGGCCCCTACCCAACCAGCACGTATTGGTTATTTCTAAAAAATCCAACCCACTGAGGTACCTTTGCATTTACAATGGCTCTATTCTCCTGTCATCTGTAAGCAGGTTGTTCTACTTTATCCTATTTTGTTAAATAAAACCACTGGGGAGCAGGGATAGGCCAAAGGACTGAGATTTATAAGAGTTACTCACTTCCACTAACTTGCTCTGCCAATAGAGCAATTTGCAGAAGATGGAGGTCTGAAAGTTGCATTTCTGCCTCTTAGAATGAAGCCTTGACTAACTGCATTCCTTTATTTTTCATTTTCATGTGTGAAGTGCCTACAGTGTGTGTCAAGTAATATTTAAACCATAATTCATGGGAATCTCATTTGTATGTCATGGATTATTGTCTACTCTGTTCACACTTCCAATTTCATGCACAAAATCATGTACATTCAGGCCTAAACCCTCTATATAGAGAACAAGTGGTCATATCCTGTATTCCAAGCTTTATTCCCTTGCAGAGCCCCACGGAGAGGTGCTGATGCTGCCCAGAATGCTGGTGTCCACCAGAGTCATGAAGTGAGAAAATACAATGTTGTCTCCAAGTACAGCATGAGAAACCATAAGGGATCTGCAAAGGAGAGGTATCAGGTTATCAAACTGTGGTGAATTATACAGATTTTGAGATATGATAGGGCTCAAATATGCACACATACACACCTGGACCTACACATACACACTACCAAAAACTATGAGAAAGGACATCTAGAAAGATCATGGTGTTACTTCTTGTGTATAATGCCATTAAACTGCCAAAGACATCTGAAATTGATAACTTTAAGCAATGTTAAACTAGATAAATTTAAGCCAAAGAAAAGTAGATAACTGAGTTACATGCAAAGAAAGAAGAATTTTTCAGCATAAAATAAAGACATACAAATGAAAACTGGAAGAACCTGGATTTAAAAATGCAGAGGTATGAAAAGCAAAAGACCCTCAAAACATCTTTATATTCATTTCAGTGCATGGATGGAGGTTTATTCAGAAATAAAGAACAAATGGAGATGAAAAGAAATTTCATAGAATTCTAAGAACTACAGAATATTTAAGAGCAAGATAATGTGAAAAGAATCTTAAAAATGCAAGGATTAAGTAACTTTTGAAAAAGTGCTGTGATATAAAACTATGAAGGAAACCACAATTTCTAAGCAAGTTGAGGGGCGAATAATAAAGTCGATGATCAAATAGTTGTATTTGATGATAAAGTGTATTCTATTTTCATTAAGAAATTAAAAACAACGGGGCGCCTGGGTGGCGCAGTCGGTTAAGCGTCCGACTTCAGCCAGGTCACGATCTTGCGGTCCGGGAGTTCGAGCCCCGCGTCAGGCTCTGGGCTGATGGCTCAGAGCCTGGAGCCTGTTTCTGATTCTGTGTCTCCCTCTCTCTCTGCCCCTCCCCCGTTCATGCTCTGTCTCTCTCTGTCCCAAAAATAAATAAACGTTGAAAAAAAAATTAAAAAAAAAAAGAAATTAAAAACAACTAATGAACAGACAAATAAAATTATGGGCCCAGAAATAGGAACTGCAACTATATTATTACATTTATTGACACTTCTTTCAGAACATATTAATTAAATTATGAAAGCCAGAAATATTGAGCCAATACTTTATTTTTGTAATGCTTATTTACTTTTGAGAGAGAGACAAAGAGTGAGTGGGGGAGGGTCAGAGAAAGAGGGAGACACGGAATTTGAAGCAGACTCCAGCTCTGAGCTGTCAGCACAGAGCCCAATGCAAACCTCAAACTCACAAGCCATGAGATCATGACCTGAGCCAAAGTCAGACACTTAACGGACTGAGCCACCCAGGCGCAGCTAGTCAATACTTTAAAGAGTAAAGATAAAGACCTTATCACAAAGTTCCTCAACTGAGACGAATGATTCTTCATACATGTGGATGGATGACAAATGTTAGTATATTCAGTAAATCTAAGGAAATGTGTCAGGAGGGAGCCTCCACAGTGAAGGGCATTTGTTTTACTCAAAGCTGCAGCTCAGCACCTAGGACAGCTTCCACATGAACCAGGTGCTCCACAGTTCTATTTAATGAGTACATTGTGTAAACAGTGATGAAGGAAGAGATTGTAAAAGCCAATAACCCAAGACCCTTTGTATTTTACAAAAGGGATACCGAGAATTTATTTTAATAGGTTTAAACGGAAGACTTAAGAAATACAGGCATGTTAATCTTGAGTGTTTGGCTACAAATAGGCCAATCAGCATGGGCAATCAAACAAAAAATGGTACCGAATGCATCTTGTTGAAAATCATAATAAATCTCAAGTACATTAAAGGATTATATTTTTAAACTAAGAAAATAATTTTACAAAGTCATAATATTATCTTTATGCCAACTGAAGAAAAGTAATGGCTTTTTTTTATTATAGTGATAGGGTAAATTACAAAAGAAAAAATGGACAGTAACGACCCTACACCCTTTTTAAACTTTCATACAGTGAAAATCAACAATGAAATGATGAAAAAATAAATAGCAGAACAGATAAAGTATGAAATAACTATGACAAGCAAAGCTTAAGTTCTGATACATATCAAGTAGTAAACATTTTGTTAACCAAACTTGCTCTCCTTCTGAAATCCACTTTGGCCAAACAGAACATTGACTTTTCCTGCTTTCTCTCTCCTTCATTCCAGCTTCCCAGTTTTGGAACTCATCTAGACCATCAGCCCCTGGGTAATTCTCTGGGTACTCACAATATAAGCAGGTCTCCAACAATCCCTGATCCTGGAGCTTAGAGTGGAAATTTAAAATCTATTGCTAGTGCCTCATGGTTCTCCAACTCCATCCCCAAACCAGTTACCTTCCTTGAATCCATCCAAACACTTGGTTTCTTCATATGTATCCTGAGTGAGAACTATTGGTAGGGGAACCTACATAATACATAATGTTGACAACACACATATTGCTGTGTGTCTTCTCACACCTCAGACAGGCCTCTGGTGGCACTTGGCAATGCTTTTTCTCACCCTCAATTAGAACAAAAAAGGAATGCTATCCCCCACTACTAAGTGAGTGCCATGTAGAATGACCACATCACAGCACCTGATTACTTCTTAGAAATGCAGGCTCTCAGGCCCAAATCAGACTTACCAAAAAACATTCTGCAATTTACCAAGATTATGGGTGACCTGTTTGTACGCTACATTTGAAAAGCACTGGTCTAAACCTCATATTCCTCTTCTTTCAAAGCAATGAGCCTGGACCTAACTTCACAGAGAATATTGGGACCAAGAATCATGGTCCCCCTTAGCTTTCCTCAGTTGCAAACCTCTTTATACCAACAGCCTTCTCCTTTGTCTCAAGATGATTTCTGGCACCCTGCTTTTCAGAGCCTTATTTTTCTGCCTGAACTTCTGATTCTACCATCTTTGAATATCTTTAGAAGATGATAGTATCACTGATTCCCTCACTGTTTCATTGTGTCACAACAAATAGCTAATTTGCTAACTTCACTGTAAAAGGGAGTTCTGCCAACAACTATTTGACGTCGAGATACCACCCATTATTTTTCTTTTCATCCTAATGGTTGGTGCTTAAAGGAGTAATTTATACCTATTGCTGCTAAATTCTTCATGTCTTATCCTTCATTCTTCATTCTGAGTTTGGATCTGAGATCTGGGCTGAGATTCTTCTTTTGAATATCTCTAGTGCTTTACTAACTGTTGTAATGGCCTACCCACAAACACCCTCCTTAACCCATCGCCTTCTTATACTTGACTTTCTGTGAAGCTCCACTTCCCTGTGAGTTTCTTACTACTCTAATGTTTTGACCACTCAGTTGCTTTTTTCTACCCCACAACTACATGAATAGCAGAGGTCTTTGTTGGGATCCAGTTAAGTTCTTGCATGAACAGGGATGTTGGGACTGGGTGGGGTGGGGAGACATCATTTGGGTGAGTACCTGGGAAGAGGACTGGCAATGGGAGAGAAGATATAAATTCTAAGATATGATTCCTCAAGATAAAAATGCCAACTCAAAGAAACGGCATAAGGAAATGTAGGAATTGATTCCACAAGGACCTTTCTTTTTAAAATTATTATTATTATTTTAATTATTGGCATAATGACAGCCAAATGTTTATTTTTTTTTAATTTACCTCCAAGTTAGTTAACATATAGTATAATAATGATTTCAGGAATAGAATTTAGTGATTCACCATTTACATATAACACCCATTGCTCACCCCAAGTGTCTTCCTTAATGTGCCTTATCCATTTAGCCCATCCCCTCACCCCAAACCCGTCCAGCAACCTTCAGTTTGTTTTTAAACAAGTCAGTTAATTCAGAGTCTCTTATGGTTTGTCTTCCTCCCTGTTTTTATATTATTTTTGCTTCCTTTACCTTATGTTCATCTGTTCTGTTTCTTAAATTCCGTATATGAGTGAATTCATAAGATACTTGTCTTTCTCTGACTTATTTCACTTAACATAATACACTCTAGTTCCAACCACGTTGTTACAAATGGCAAGATTTATTTTCTTTTCTTTCTTTCTTTCTTTCTTTCTTTCTTCTTTTCTTTTATTTTCTTTATTTTTATTTTTATTTTTTGATTGCTGATGGACATTTGGCGCTCTTTCCATACTTTGGCTATTGTTGATAGCACTGCTATAAACACTGGGGTGCATGTGCTCCTTCAAATGAACACGCCTGTATCCTTTGGATAAATACCTAGGAGTGCAATTGCTAGGTCATAGAGTAGTTCTATTTTTTAATTTTTTGAGAAACCTCCATACTGTTTTGAAGAGTGGTGACACCAGTTTGCACTCCCGCCAACAATGCAAAAGGATTCTTCTTTCTCCACATCCTCGCTGACATCTGTTGTTGCCTGAATTGTTAATTTTAGCCATTCCGACAGGTGTGAGGTGATATCTCATTGTGGTTTTGATTTGTATTTCCCTGATGTTGAATGATTCTGAGCATCTTTTCATGTGTCTGTTAGGCATCTGGATGTCTTCTTTGGAAGTGTTTATTCATCTCTTTTGCCCACTTCTTCACTGGATTATTTGTTTTTTGGGTGTTGAGTTTGAAAAGTTTTTTATAGATTTTGGATACTAACCCTTTATCTGATATGTTGTTTGCAGATATATTCTCCCAATTTGTCAACTGACTTTCAGTTTTGTTGATTGTTTCCCTCACTGTGCAGAAGCTTTTTATCTTGATGAGGTCCCAATAGTTCATTTTTGCTTTTGTTTTCCTTCCTTCTGGAGACATATCAAGTAAGGAATTGCTGTGTCTGAGGTCAAAGAGATTGTTTCCTGTTCACCTCTAGGATTTGATGGCTTCCTTATGTTTAGGTCTTTCATCCATTTTGAGTTTACTTTTGTGTATGGTGTAAAAAAGTGGTCCAGGTTCATTTATCTGCATGTTGCTGTCCAGTTTTCCCAGCATCTTTTGCTGAAGAAACTGTCATTTTTCCATTGGATATTATTTTCTGCTTTGTTAAAGATTAGTTCACCATACAATTATGGGTCCATTTCTGGGTTCTTTATTCTTTTCCATTGATCTATGTGTCTGTTTTTGTGCCAATACCATACTATCTTGATGATTACAGCTTTGTAATATAGCTTGAAGTCCAGGATTGTGATGCCTCCAGCTTTGGTTTTCTTTTTCAAGATTTCTTTGTCTAGTTGGGGTCATTTCTGGTTCCATAAAAATTTTAGGATTATTTGTTCTAGCTCTGTCAAGAATGCTGGTGTTATTTTGATAGGGATTGCATTGAATATGTAGATTTCTTTGGGTAGTATTGACAAGTTAACAATATTTGTTCTTCCAATCCATGAGCATGCAATGTTTTTCCATGTTTTGTGACTTCTACAGTTTCTTTTATAAGCTTTCCATAGTTTTTAGCATACAGATCTTTTACCTCTTTGGTTAGGTTTATTTCTTGGTATTTTATGGTTTTTGGTGCAATTTTTAATGGGATTGATTCCTTGATTTCTCTTTCTGCAGCTTCATTATTTGTGTATAGATATACAACCAATGTCTATACATCTATTTTTTATCCTGCGAATTTGCTGAATTGATGTATCAGTTCTAGGAGTTTTTTGGTGGAGTCTTTTGGGTTTTCTACATAGCGTATCATGTCATCTGTGACGAGTGAGAGTTTGACTTCCTCCTTGCAGATTTGGATGGTTTTTAAGACTGTAACAAGAGATGAAGAAGGCATTGTATCATAATTAACGGTTCTATCTACCAAGAAGATCTAACAATTGCAAACATTTATGTCCATAAAGTGGAACACCCAAATATATAAATCAATTAATCACAAACATAAACTCATTGTTAATAATACCATAATAGCAAGGGACTTCAATACCCCACTTACAGCAATGGACAGATCAACTAAGTAGAAAATCAACAAGGAAAAAATGTCTTTAAATGACACACTGGACTAGATGGACTTAACAGATACATTCAGAACATTTAATCCTAAAGCAGAGGAATACACATTCTTCTTGAGTGCACATGGAAAATTCTCCAGAATAGATCACATACTGGGACACAAATCAGCCTTCAACAGGTACAGAAAGATCAAGGTCATACCAGGCATATTTCCAGGCCACAACACTATGAAATTCAAAATCAACCGCTAGAAAAAGTTTGGAACGACAACAAATGCTTGGAGACTAAAGAACATCCTACTAAGAATGAATGGGTGAAACAAGAAATTAAAGAGGAAATTAAAAAGTACATGGAAGCCAATGAAAATGAAAACACGACAGCCCAAAACCTCTGAGATGCAGCAAACACAGGCCATATTGACCTTTTTGAAACAAAATGTGAGTAGAAATGGAAAGGAGGCCTCTTACCCATTTTTGTGGAACTGGTCGAGTTTTAGGAGCAGAAGGCTATGACTGTTGACACCAGAGAAAATGCAAGCTTCATGGACAGTGACCATCAGCCAGAGGAAAATGAAAGACTTATGTGGTCACACATGAAACATTGTGTGGCCTTTAGAAATACTCCAGATTCTATATACAGTATGACGCTGGGAACCTGAGCCATCAATGCTGAATTATTACTGTTAATGCAGGTCCCTTCAGTGCTCAGAGAGAGACCTGGGAAACCAGGGTGCTACAAACACCTTCTTAATGACATGCTGGCAGTGGGAAAATAGTGAACGTGTACAGCCTTGCCTCTCCTTTAGCACTATCACTTTACTCCTCGCTGACAGACGTGTCTCTAAGAGGTCCCAACCTATATGCTATTGTGGTGTTTCCCCCGTCTTTGTTGCCTGTCACAGGGATGGGGAATTTCAGTGTCACTATCAGTTTTTTTATTTTTACTCTGACCCTCACATCAGATGGTCAGAAAGTTCTTTCTCTACTTTCTTCCAGTCTACTTGTTTACTATTTTCCTCACATCTCTTTTGATCTGTATTCCTATTGGTAGTTATCTCATTTAGACCTGGTTTGTTCTCATTTACATTTCCTTAATGTATCTTTTTCTTAGCCATTTTTATGTTAAAAAGTTAAATGTTTAATGGAAAAGGATACATGCAAAAGGTAAACAAATGAACAAAAAAATACAATTAAAACTCAATCCCTCCTTTCTCCACAGATTCTACTTCTCCTCCACAGCCAACCACCATTAACCCTTGACAGTGACCATTTCTAAGGCATTACCCTAGCAGGTAAACAGGTACAGGCACAGGTACAGATCCTCATTGCATACCATTCCTTAGTAAACCTTGGAAATGATTCTGTATCAGTGCAGAGACTTCTGTCTTCCTCTGTGTCATGACTGCATTACATTCCAGTGTTTGGACGCCTGAAGAATCAATTTCCCTGCTAATACTGAAGCACACATCAGTGTGCTTCCAATGTTCTGTCTCTAGTAACAATGTTTCAATAGTAGCATGGTGTGAGCACTGTACAATTCATAGATGTTGCTATATCATTTTCCAAAATCTTGTTATATTTTCACTAACAATGCATGAGAGACCCATACAACACTGCCAGCAATAGGTGGTAATAGTCATTTGAATGAATGCGGAAAGTAATTTTTTTTTGTCAACAGATTTGTTTTTCTCTTATAATCAGTGAATTTGAGCATATTTCATATATTTTTTTGCCCATTTGGATTTGTTTCCCTTTGAATGATCTATTTTTGTCATTTCCCATTTTTCTTGTGTTTTCTTTCTCTTACCCATTTGAAAATTCTCATTTCATATTATAGGTGTTAGCCCTTTTTCTCACATCTATGGTTTCTTATTTGACTTATTTTTGTGTGGCTTCTAGGTTTTTTAAAGTTTTGTATAACGTATATGACTATCATTTGTTTTATATCTTCTGTGTTCCAGTGTGGTTAAATGGTCTCTCAAACATAGAATATGCATATATTCTGTGAGATTTTCTCACAGAGATTTTAATTATCTCATTGTTTACATTCAAGCCTTTCATCAGACTACATTTTAGATTTGTATAAGATGTTAACAGATGTTCAATTCAATTTTCTTTCAGAAGAATATCTGTTGTGCTGCCGCTATTTATTAGTGGTCTAATGTTTTCCTGCTGAGTTGTATTTTGTCACTTATCAAATTCTCATATACTGAGAATAATGTCTGAACTCCTTACAGGGTTTCACTGATCTACCAGTGACAGGCTGATTGATTATAACAGCTCTATAATAGTATCTAATAATTGGCAAACCATAACCAACCTTCTTGTTATTTTTTCAATATACTGTTGACTATTCTCACACATGCATTTTTCCATATAAACTTTGCAGCCCTTTTTGTCCAATTTAAATAAAATATCTCATTGGGGTATAGATTAGAATGAAATTGCACATTATTCTGGAAAGGCTGTAATATTAAATCTCATTATATGCCTCTGTATTAGCTTTGTCTTTTATTTCACATCCTATAGTAAGAGCATAAGGGGTGGATACAGCTTATATCCATTATGGAAATTATTTTTCTTTCTTATTAAACATATATCTATTTTATACATTGGTTTCCACTGTAAGTAAAACAATTTTCTTATTTTATTTTTAATTACTTATTGGTAGAACAGATAAAAACTATAGGTTTTTCAGTGTATTATTGTGCCCAACAAACTTACCAAGTTTTTTTAAAATAATTTTTCTTAACTAGACTCTTTTGGATTGTATCTCTATATAATCATATAATTGACAAATAAACAATAAATAAATATATTTTTGTATGATGCTTGTACTATAGCAGCTTTGCTTTAACCCATTTTATACATTCAAATTCATTTGAAGAAATCCCAATCCACAAAATCAAATTCATCTTTTGAAAATGTACCTCTCAAAGCAACACAGGGTCTAGTTGTCCCATCTGATTTTATTTAGTTTCTTTCTAAAGCAGACCCTGAAACAAGGAGGCAAATCCAAAATCATTTATTTGGGAGGTTCTGGAAACACTAGTTGGGGGCTAGTAAGGAGAGTATGGAGCAGGAAAAAGATCAGCAAATGGTGAATCGTTAAAGGAGCTACCATGGATGGGGTGGTGGTGCCTGGAACTTTATCTCTCTGGAAGTCAGTGCACGACACCTGCCTCAACATTTTCTCTCCTGAGTGATGGAGGTGTTGGAGTATTTATACACCAGCTTGGTCAAAATATTATCTGGAAGCTGTTCCCAGGAGGACAAACTCAGAAGTTTTGATAAGTTCAGAGGAGGGGGAGGTATGTAAGTAGGCAATGTAACAGTACACTCTCATGTGCATAAAGTTAAGACCATGTTTGTGGCCACCCTGAGTGTTATTACTCATGCTACTTAAAATGAAGTGAGTTCAAGTAAAGTTCTAGAATAAAACAGTGGGAAACACCAGACTTCTGTGAGTCTTCTTGAATTTGCAATACATAAAATCACAAAAAAATTAAAGTTAATTCAACTCATTTCTGGAAGATGGGCTGTGTAATGAAAAATCCAGCAATTTAATTCAGAAGCCTATTAGTGAGGCTTTTGGGAAAACCAGTACAATGATATTTAGAGAGAAAGAGAGAATCCCAGCATGGTGAGCATATATACTTCCTCTCAAGTGATGTCAAGTAGCTGCTCACATAAGAGAACTTCTTAGATCCAGAGTGGTATTTCTAAAAGCAAATTATATTGTAATTCATAATGGTGTCTTAAATCTTCCCCACCATCTCTATAAAGGAAGAAGAAGGGACAACTCTGTATGCAGCTGAAGGGAGCTTCCCTTGCCATGGAAAGGCACTGAATGATGTGGAGGGCATGGGCGCAAATTTCATTCTGGGGAGCAGGACTTTGTATAACTTGATAAGATGTGCTTAAAATTAAGCGTTAACAGATACTCTGCAGCTTTTGCTTGTTTCTTTCTCTAGAAAAGATTGTGTTCAATATGAAGAAAAATTAGAGGTTTCCCAAGTCCATAAAAAATTAATTTTGGAAACCATCAGCTAAACAAATAACCAACAAGTGACAGAAGCAATAACACAAACTCGATTTACTAATTTCTTATTGCTGAGGGAGAGATACTCCAGATACTCTGGAGAGATACTCCAGTGACAAATGCCCTCATACTCTTGTCAAGGATGCCTTCCAGCAATGTAAATGTGCAGCCTCTGAAAGAATGGGCATATTGAGGATGATATGAGACAGTAAGCAAGTTCTGAGTAGATAGGCTCCCCCAGGGGATACTGGTTTACCTACTAGGAAGCTCTTTGCCAAGCCATCATAGGTTAAACATGTATCCATATTGTGACAAAGCCTGAATGGAAAGCAAAGGAACAGTTAGATGGACATTTCTAGCTCCCCTGGTGTGTAGTTAACTCATCAAAACTCTTACCTAATTTTCACTCTTTCTAAGATATTTTCACATCACAAACACAATTAATTAGTGCACAACACTGAAAGCTTCTCAGGCATGTTTGGAAATTTTTATCTCAAATTTAAAGCTTCTGTAGCTCAATAGGGAAAAATCCAGAAGAAGATCAGGCAGGTTTATGCCAGGGGACTCAAACATTCAGGTGAATTCCAGAGAATTCTTGCAGGAAGCATGTCTTTACCCTTTGCTCAAGGAATGACTCTTGCATAAAAATGTCATAAGTTTTCCATATACTACAGAACAATTTAATAAATAGAAATGGCGGCAGCCCCAGAATTTACATTGAGAGGTCTGTGGGTGGTTACATGGGTAACAAAAGAAAAGGAGTTTGAAGATTATCCTGAGGCTGCTGCTTGCATAGCAGATATATTGTTTGTATGTTGACATGTTCGTGTGGAGGAGAATTAACCAAGATGGCAGAGAGTTAAAGCAGTCCGTTTCAGGCCATTTCTGCATGACACTCTTCTCCATCCTTCTTTGTTTCCCACCTTAGCCCCTCAAATGGAACCATGTCCTGATTCCAGCCCACTGTATGGATGATAATCTTCAGTTTCAAGTTTTAAGAGCCACAAAATCTAAGTAATCTCCCCCACTGGTTTTTCTTTTTCGTGTATATTTTTTCACTTCAAAATATTATTAGATAAACCACATATTGCCCAATCTTCATATAAATTCAATGATATTCCGTAGTCTTTAAGAACTGTCTGGCATTGTTAGGGGTCAATTGGAAAACAGGAGAGGTCCATAAGTGACAAACAGGTCTTTGAGTGTGCCTTCAACATACATGGGCTCAGAGTTTAGATAAGCCCCACACACTGAACTGAAGTTATAAGAAGAATTGGTTAAGGAGAGGGGCATCTGGGTGACTCAGTCCATTAAGCATCTGACTCTTGATTTCAGCTCAGGTCATGATCTCACAATTCATGGGTCTGAGCCCGCATCAGGTGTGTGTTGACAGCACAGAGCCTAGTTGGAATTCTCTGCCTCCTCTCCCTGCCCCTTCCCTGCTCGTGTTCTCTCTGTTTCACTCTCTGTCTCTGTCTCTGTCTCTCTCTCTCTCAAAAATAAATATTTAGAAGAATGGATTAAAGAGATGAGAGCACAGGGGTAGAAACAAAATCACTTAGTTTTCCAGATCTGTCTCTATCACTGCCTAGCTCTGTTTGGCCAGAATAAAACACCTAACCTTTTGTTTTAAAATAAAATAGAACTCAGCTTAAAAGCGGAGAGGGGCGGGATTAGAGTAGTTCTTTCCAAAGTAACCTTTTCTAAAATAATTTTATGATCTTAGTTCTTTAGGATTAAGCAAACTAGCTGGACAGGGAACAGACTTCTGCCTCTGGATCCTGGAATCATGCTTCCTTGGAGCTCCTCTGATTCCCAGAGTCCAGGCAGGAAGGAAATCCCTCTGTCCTGAGAAGTCACCAGCCAGGTTTCTCAAGACCTCACCAGGGTAATCTTCCTGCCAATATTTCTGGCTTTCAGAGTCCACATTTAGGGATTCCAGTTTGTCCAGGACTTTCTGTTTTAACACTCCAAGCCCTGCATCTTAGTAAGTCCTTGAGTCCCAGACAGTCTGGAATGTTTGGCCCTCCAACCAATTACAGCATCAAATCTTTTATACTTTTGAGAAATAACCTGCCCCCCGCACACCACCTTAGCATAAGATAGGCTTTTTGGCAACATCAAACTTCCCTCTAATTTGCAGCTCTGCCTATTGGAACATGATGGGCATTTCTGTCCATCCTTAACTCACTTCCTACATCTGGCAGATTCTTGGACAAGACCTTCAGACTCTGCTTAACCTCCCTTGGCTACGTGACCCCACAGAATCTTTCTTTTCTTCCCTATGTGGCACAGGTCCCTTTTAATCCTTCTACCTCCAAATAATAGCATGCAGTTGACATCTTGAATGGGCTAAATCCATTGTGGTCAGGAGGAAACAATTGTGTCTACATCACAGTCTCACATCTTCCCCAGACCAGGAGTCTACAAACTTATTCTGTGAAGGGCCACAGAGTGCATATGTCAGATGTGTAGGCTACAAGTTCTGTTCACAGAGTAAGTAGAACCCTGCTTTTATCACTGGTGGTTCATAAGCCGAAGGATGAGAGACACCCAAGGATAAGCTTGGGCAATTATGGGACAAATCAGTAGGAAAGTGACTGCTTTTTGTATGGACTTCAAATCTCTCACATGACCTTCAATTTAGTCTACTTCCATTATACATTTCTAGGACACAGCCAGGAATCTGTAAGATATTAAATGAATGATGTCAATTTGTATCTAAATTTCAAAGGAAAGACCTATAGTTTGTGGACACTTCATGTAAGCTCAGAGTTAGGATGGGGTGCACCTGACTTTACTCCAGAGTGACTTTCCACCCACGCTTTTGCACCATCTTTAACAGTGACCTATGAGATTCAGAATCTGAACCACAGAGAAGCTTAGCCTCTGTGATTTGATTTGAATTGTTGCATTTTAATAAAAGCACATATTTGGAATAATCCAGAGGTTAACATTTGGAATGAAGTGTTCTAATGACATAAAATCAAAAGAATTTAGAAATGGAGCATCTCCCATGTGATCCGCTGGACATTCATGGTACCCCAGCCTAAAGAGAAGGAATTGTACTGGGAAGGAGCCCTTTAAGGAAACACTGCATTTGTATTCAAAGAATTGGCATGGCAGTCTGTAGTGTTAAATAGCCTAATTTCCCCAGAGGGCTAGATGTGCTTCCTTACATCTTTGAAGTTTGTGAAATTGTTCTAATTTAAAAACTTTTGTCTGTATGATAGGATGAAAAAATTACTACAATAGAAGCTCAAAGAACAACTCCAAGAACAATCTTCTGCTCAGGCTGGCTCTGTTGCTGCCCCTGTGCTTGTTCCCTGCAGGCATTTTGATTTCAGCCCCCAGGTCAGCTCTGCTCAAGGTAGGAAACACCATGGCAGCCTCTGACTACCTCCTGTAACTGAGACCCTACTAGTTGTTTCTACTGATTTTCCGTATAGCTGAAGACCACACAGGCCAGGGGTCAGACACTGGGCATGGTCATAAGTAGTTCTTCCATATCTCTGCACTCCTGCTGCATTCACAGTGTAAGGCACACCTGTTATGGCAGGTGTCTCCTCTTGGTCACTGAGCAGTAACTAAAGGGGGGCATATTATGCCTCCTATAAAACTGTAGACTTAGTATTTTGTGGGTGCTGTGGCCTGAAGTACTCTTTTGGGCCCTGTTGGAGGACCCCATTGACTGGGTATTGCTCTCCTCAGCTATCAGGGACCTAACTTTATATTTTCTTTTGATGATCCTTTATGAGTTGGTCATTTGCCTCTCAAGTGAATTATTTACCTGTCCAGTTACCTTCCCACTCTCCAACCATGGGGTTTGTTCCTAGAATGGCCCAAGTTGGCTGTAACAGACAATTCTGGTGGGCCATCCCTGTGGCCCACCATGCTCCTATGGTGACAGGAAATTCCCTGTGTCCAGACATACTCCTCCTCATGCCCCTGCTACCAGTATCTTGTTTTTTTTTTTTTCTGCCAAGGGCTTTTATCTGAAACCACAGAAGTTGTTTGGTACAGGGAAATTGACTGTCAATCCATTGAGGGTGTGCAGTGATAGATTCTCCAACATTTTCCATTCACCCTGTGGATGTGCCTAGTCAGTTTCAGCAATTGCCCACCCTTTGGTGGCTTTTCCTCCTGGGTTATCATTGCCAGCTCCCTCACTGCTACTTCCTCAGAGACCCTGCCCTAATCTCTGCTCCCAGTTAATGCACAACTCAGGCTCTGCTTTAGGGGATGGCGGAAAACTGAGTCATTGGGTCACTAGAGATCTTCTAGAAAGTCCTTCTGACCCAGAATCAGCTGGCATTTCCAGTTTGCTCTGGTGGCAAGGCTGTAGAAGTTCTGTCCTAGCCATTGCTGGAGTTATGTTTCTACCCAGGAAAGATCCAGTAGGTGAGGAAAACAAGGAAAAGCAATGGGATATAGAAGCCAGAGGTGGAAGGTCAGGAGCCACGTAGCATTCATGTCCATGGTTCTGCCACCCAAGACCAGGCACTCTGCTTCCTTCCTGTAGGTTAGTTAAAAAGTTAATAAATCCTGCTCTTGCTTTGGCTAGTTCACAGGCAAACAACAGTAAAGAAAGCCACAATTCCAGCAATCATGTCCCTTAAGCACTGCCCACTGTTAACCACTCCTCGGCTCTGCTCCTTGAGCTGGACTGCTGCTCTGCCCACAGCACCCAGGGACCTCATTGATACTAGGGCTAGCCGCCCTTTTGTGGGCTCCACTGCCCAAGTCCTTCCTGCTGGTTCCATTGCCTTCTCCTTGTCCTTGTAGATCTGTCTCTGAGACTCCTGAGTAACCACAGTGACTAGCAGAGACTAAAAGGAATCCAGTTTTCAGTAAGCCAAGGTCCATGTACAGTGACAACTAATATTCCTTTGGCTTCGTACAGACTTTATTTCTGCCTCCTTCTACTTCTCATGCTCCCCCTCCATGTTGTTTATCAAGTACATCTATGAAGATTGTATGTACTTTGAACTTCTCTCTGTGGAGTTCAGGGAATTCTGGTTTTGTCACGGAACTGTCTTTGTCACTTTACATTGGTCAGGGCCACTTTGTCCTGGCCTTTTTCTCTCCCTCTTTGGTCTTTAGGACATTCTCATTCTCTTAACGGACTGAATAAAATTTGAGTCTGAATTCCATTATTTTATAAATAACCATCTACTCTGCCATATGAAAACCAGTAAACAACAGAAGTGTAAAGTGAGAGATCACTAGCATAAGGAGAGGCCCTCAAGATCATAAATTTCAACTCTCTTATTTTTTGTACAGTAGGAATAATACCAAAGAGGTTATATGCTACTGAACGGCACAGCCACAATTGGTGATCACTGTATGACCCTATAGCAGGTGTAATTTCTGCAGGACACATACTCACACAAGTCTTTAAAACTAGAATATTCTTCTCTCTGGTAGTTATTTCATAACCACTATTGTAAGAAAAAGTTTCATAAACTTCAAACTACAAGGGATAATTATCATTACATTTCCAATGATTTCCCCGAAGTAGTCCTCTCTGCTCTGACAGGAGATTTGGTTCAAAGTAGGGTGATGCTTCCATCCCACTGAAGATGCTGATCAATGAGGGAAGGGCCAAATGCACTTGGAATAGGTCAGAAACAACACTTTTGGAAAAAGATCCAGTCACCACCCTCCCCCCCGCATTTGTGTTATGCTTTTGAGCAAACCTTTTACTGAAGGTATGGAAATAATAGTATTCCTTCAATCTCTTTCTTGATTCCTTTTTCCTTCTTTCATGAACTTACATCAACTAGTGTCTCCTCTCGTTTGATGGCTGTGACATCATTTTAGGTGAAGAAAACATGAAAGCAATGTGTGGTTTTATAGTTACATGACTTCTTCAGGGACAATATCTGGTTCCAAGAAAATGTGCCAAATTAATTCTCTTAGATAATTTTCAGGGCATATTTCCCCATGAGCTAACTAATTATTTGGAAGACAGAAGTAGAATTTAGGCCATTGCCAGAATGTTTTCATGAAAATGAGCCAATTCTCTCAGTCAGTTAAGCTCCCACTGAGCCAGTTGTGTAGTTGTGGGCCAGGCAGATGCCACAAGAGCCCTTAGATGGCAGCACACTTCTCAATATCCATCCAAGGACTCGCCCATACTGCCCAGATCTGTTACAGTTCCCCCAACTTGATGTACCCCACAGGCAACATTGTAGTAGGGGGTGCCAATATTCTACCATACAGCTCAGTTCCCCCAACTGGTGGTCATCTGTAGGCAGTTCCCTATAGGCCGAGGACCTCCTCCATCTTTCTACCAGAAAATGTTCCCAGGCCTCAAAAAAGAGTGGTCCACACTTGAAGTCAGCTAGTATTCTGAGTTAATGTCCTGGAAGCAGCCTTCAAACAACAATGGACAGCAGATAGTGGACACCCCCACTATTCAATCTGCACAAAGGCAAGTAAGAGGTATGCTGTCCACAGCCCTTTGTTGGGGGGGGGGTCTGCAGTAAAGCTAGGCTCCAGAAGCCACAGTGGTAACTCATTCACGAATGTACTCTTCACTAACCACCTTCCCTTCACAGGCCTATCTGGAGTCACTTCTAAAATAAACTACTCACACCCAAAATTTTGTCTAAAAGCCTGCTTTGGGGGGAACCCAAGTTAACACAAACATGAGAGAAATTCTCTTGTTATAATGTTGACCTTAAGGTTAACAGGTGGAACTACTGGGTCTTCCCTCTGATTGTCAGAGCTAAAGTTTGGTCAGGAAAATTGGAATTTTAGTGTAGTCTAGATTTTGTAAAATTTGAATGCACATCTGGAGACTTTGTGAAAAAACAGACTACTTCAGCAGGTCTGGGGTGAGGATTAATATTCTGCATTTCTAACAAGCCTCTGGGTGATGCCAATGTTACCACTCCATTGACAACATTATAAACCCCAGAAAAAATAGGACTTCAAAGCCCAAGCTTTTATTTAGATCGACATGTGACTTCTCTTAAATTGAGAGAGTCCTACAACCTTGCATCTGGTCTCAGGTGTCAATAATAAAAAACAAAACAAAACAAAACAAAGCAAAAAACCTCTTTAGAATATACTGGTATAACTCTGGGGTTTTGTTATTCAAAGTTGAGACACGATCAAGCTGCCTTATGCAACGGAGCTTTTTCTGGGATTCAACAGAATCTTTAAAAAATTGGAACCTTTCCTCTGATGCTTGACAATCTTGTTTTCTCTCTCTCCTCTTTTGGTACCTTTCCCATGACTGACAGTGAATGTGGCAGTTGGTCATTATCCATTAGGGCATCCCTAATGACCTGTCATTGGCCAGCCAACCATGTCTGGTCCAATCAACTTTCAGCAGTGTCTTTAGTTGTCCTGACATTAGTGCCTTTAATCTAGAACAGACCTACAATGTTTTATTCTTTTTCATGATATAGGCAGACTTTTTTGAATAGACAGAGCTGGTTGTCTTGTAGAATATTTTACATAATGTTTCCCTAAATATTTCCTCACGGTGTCATTTATTTTGTTCCTCTGATCCCTAAATTTCCTGTAAACTGCAAGTTGGACTGAATGTTTGATTCGATTCAAGTCTGAATGTTTTTGACAAGAATACTTCATGGATGACACTATTTTATTCTGCATTTCTTCATTGCTCATGTCAAGTTTTATCAGTAGTTTCACTGGTTAACAACCAGATCTCCCCATTGCAAAATTAGATTTTTCCCTTGAAATTGACAAGTAATCTGTGGAGTTTCCCAATGACCCATAATTTAATAGTATTACTTAGTGTCCGGTGGTTATCCTTGCCTTAATTAATTACATCATTGAAAGTTGCAGAAAGGCCATTTTCTAATTCTGTCTTTTAGTTGGTGTTTTTCTGGGAAGAAAAATTGCCCTTGTCAACCAAGAATGACTAAATTATTTCTAAACAGGCAGAATAAATGCTTAATTCCTTCCTTTTATCATCAATTTTCAGAGTAAGGAATTGGGCAATCACCTCCAATGACGACAAAGCAATAGCTCTCTCTCTCTCTCCTCCATCTCTCTCCTTCCATTTCTCTCTTTATCTCTCCCTCTCCCTCCATCCCTTGCTTTCTTCCTCTCTTTCTCTCCTTCACTCTTCCCCCCCCCATCACTAAGGGTACATACATTTTTATCTAATGTTTTGAAATCAGTTACAATAATTCTTCTTGATGTTTAAGTTGTCGCAAATATACCTGGTAGGAGCATTTTCAGACTGGTGCTTTTTGGCATGCTCCATTTGTCTTTTGGTCATCCTCTGGCACTGTGACATAACAGTACACCCCAGGTTCCTCTTGTATCTTCTCATCGTCAGATTTGGAATCAGACATATCTCAGGGTGGCCCTGAGAAATCACGATCTGTGCCGTTGCCATGTGCAGTGTTCCATAAATGTCAATATGAACATGTTGAAATGCTGATTGATGGTGTTGAATTCTTTTATACTCTTGTTGACCTTTTGTCTAGTTGTTCTATCCAGTATTGAGAGAGAGGTTTTGGAGTCTCCAACTGTAATTGTCAGTTTTTCTGTTTCTCTTTTCACTTATATCAGTTGTTGTTTCACATAATTTTCAGCTTTGTTGTTTGATGCATACACATTTAGGATTGCTATCTCTTCTTGGTAAATTGACTGTTTTATTATTACACAATGTTCCTCAGGATCTCTGGTAATTTGATTTACTTTGATGCCTACTTTATCTGATATTAATATACATTGTTGCTTCTGCAAAAGCATTGATTTATTTGACTACTATTTACATTTTATATCATTTCCTATCCTTTTACTTTCAGTATATATATATATATATATATATACACACACACACACACACACACACAAAACCTGTTACTTTAAATTCATATATATATATATATTCATTATTAGTATATATAGTATTATATAGTAATATATATAGTATTATATAGTATGTATATATATATACACATATATATACTATACAGTGCATAAATATATTATCTATATAGCACTTGCATACCATACAGTACTTGGGTGATTTTTTATTATTTATCCACTCTCCCATTCTCAATCTTTTAATTAGTATATTTAGATAATTTACATTTAATATAATTTTTGGCATGTTAGAGCTTAAGTCTGACATTTTACTTTTGTTTTATTTTTCTCTATAATTTTTTGTTTCTACTTTTTATTCATCATTTCTGTTATTTGAATATTTTTTGATATTCCATTTTTTATTTATTTGAAGTGCTTTTCAGTGTAGCTGTTTGCATAGCTTTTCTAAGTGGTTGTAGTTGGTATAATGTTATGTGTGTGGAAGTTATCACAGTCTATAGGTATTAGCATTTTACCTGTTCCAGTAAAGACAATCATCCTTTATATCTCTTTTTCAGAATCATATTATATGATATTATAATTTCTAAGGAAATTATAAAACATTAGGGTTTTCCATGAAGGTATTACAGGATGAATCCTATTTATAAGAAACTTTGCTGTGTATCCATGCTAGATTTTCATTTCCAGTTTTCCACTTGTCCAAACTTGACCTGTTTTTGTGCCATTTCCTCTGGAATCCATTTTTATGACAGCACTTCTACCCTCTTTTGACCACTCTTGAAGCACACCCTGAAACACTGATTTAACATCCTCAATAGTTATAAAACCTTCATATATGCTGACCTCATCCTCCTAAGAAACATGGATGTCCTCACAACCAAGTACCGGCACCTCTCACTCTTTGCAGTGTGAAGACCCAAGGCAGTGAGGAAGAGAAAGGAAGGGAGTAATCTCAGGAGGAGTCCCAGATTGGGTGTGTCAACTTGATCCTGCAGAAGACACTTCAAACATAAGCTACACTTCAGAGTTGTCTCCACCCCAAAACAAGGGTCTGGACTTTCACAGTCCCACTCTCCTCAGTCATTGTTCACATCCTTCTAGGGTTAGGGGGAATGCAAGTTCCCAGGCACATCTAGTGTCTGCTGACTCTAGTAGCCTGAGGTTTGTTTGTTTCTTTATTGAGGACACTCATAGGTACTGGCTTTGAAAATGAAATTATGTTGAAAAGTGGGGGGTAAAAAAGTGGTAAAAATATCTGAGAGGGTCAAGGTGAAGAGCTGTCACTATCTGCTACAAAACATCCACCTTCCAGTATGTATACCCACAGAGCTCCAGTTCATGTGAATTGTGCAATACATATATTGGATATATTACAGATCACATAGACTTATAAATATATGTAAGTGTATTATACATCATATATATCATGTATACTTATAAATACACACATATATATAAGCATTGTATATATTGCATATATTATGTATATTTACATATTTAAGTATACTATGTATACCTATATAAGAGTGGGAAGCGATGTGTATATATGTATATATGTACACATAAATGTCCATGTTTATATGACTATACAATAATATATGTGTTTGATTACCTAGTATTCTGCCAGAGCCACTGCTATGTGCTGGTAAGACACCTTAGCCAATGTTTCTCTAATGATCTACAGCCTCACATGGTCACTTTATTTTGAGAAATAGCTCTCAAGAGTGAGACTAGAGGTCCATGGAGAGCTTGAGGGTATGAGGTGGAATTGGGGATCAGAGAAGAAAGGCAGAGCACAGCAGAATGAAGGATGATGGATCTGGGAAACAGGCAGAATGATTGATGCAAGAAAAACCCCTCTCCTACCAAAGAAAGTGTCTTTGGAGAGAAGCTCGACTCTTACCACAGTGAGAACGGCAATAAAACTCTGTGATTGTCTGAGGTATTACCAGGGAGGTAAATTCAGTTTACAGTGAGGAGAATCAGGACAAAGTCAATTTAGAAATGTTAGCTGTTCACAGAAAGACAGGAGCAAGATGGCAGATGGCCAAGGGAGTAGGAAGGGGGCACAGAGAGACTGGAGATGCCAAAAACCTGAGGAGCTTGGCAGAGGAGGGGAGCAGCTGCAGGTGGGCTGCTGCTGGCCATCAGGCCCCAAGGTTCCCTCAATAGTGGAGCCCTTGGCATAAATCATGAGTATCTTCTCAAATCCTACCCCATGCATGTGTCTTCCTACTCCACCTCTCAGTCTAGGCTCCCACTAGTTCTTGGGAGGGCTGGGGCAGCTGTAGTTACTGAGCGATCAATGTGGGGGGAGGTAGAGAAGAATGGGGGATGCTCGGACATCTCACTCTGGGAGTGAGGCAGTTCCCTTCCCCCCACCAGTCTGGCACTTTGCATATTGTACTCCAGATCTACCACAAGCTCTGTTTCCTCCCAGCTCCCTCCTCTTGGGACCCTCTACACTTCAGAACTGCTGTCCTCTAGCAATAAGTTATGTTTCATCCCAGTTTCTGGATCCACCCTGGCCCAGAGGTGCACTAAGGAAGATACATATGAACCTTTAAGATCAAGAAGCCTTCCTCTTGATTTTTCCTTTGCTCTGATTTCAAGACCTAGCCCTGGAAAAAATGGAATTTTTTCCAGCTGCATCTTGGCTATGTCCCTCCCAGAATGGATTCCATGTCCAGTTATCAGACTTCCATCAAATGCATGACTTCTTTTCTAATTCATTGTTGCCTTGACTCCAAAATCCAACAGGAACTAGATTCATGCCCTCATCTTTCACCCCTACCTGTTCTCCTCCATTTTCTGCTTCAGTTTCAAGGGTTTGTCTATTCTGGTCCCTGGAATCCCTTCCCTTAACCATCTCACATTACAGTAGCCTGGTGCAGATGAGTAAGGGAGTATGTGGAACAAGACACACACCTTATGCCACCTACTAACATAAAAAGTGGGTTTTTATTTTTTTTTTAATTTTCTTTGCTATCTTATAGTTGTTTATAAATTGTATTGGTGTTTTAAGGGACTCAATCTGTTCTCAGTTTCCCAGTTGGACAGAACATGGAGATGCTCATTTCGTGAATGAACTATCTTCAGGGAAGAATGTTTAAAAATGGCTTTGGGCCAGAAGTAGCTTAGAAATCTGCTCTGCTTACTTAGATTTTCATGACCTTGTTTCTTTGTGCAGGTTAACATTCTTGCCTGGTTAAGTGTTTATTTTTTTTTATTTATTTTTTTTATATATGAAGTTTATTGACAAATTGGTTTCCATACAACACCCAGTGCTCATCCCAAAAGGTGCCCTCCTCAATACCCATCACCCACCCGCCCCTCCCTCCCACCCCCCATCAACCCTCAGTTTGTTCTCAGTTTTTAACAGTCTCATGCTTTGGCTCTCTCCCACTCTAACGTCCTTTTTTTTTTTTTTTTTTTTTTCCTTCCCCTCCCCCATGGGTTCCTGTTAAGTTTCTCAGGATCCACATAAGAGTGAAACCATATGGTATCTGTCTTTCTCTGTATGGCTTATTTCACTTAGCATCACACTCTCCAGTTCCATCCACGTTGCTACAAAAGGCCATATTTCATTTTTTCTCATTGCCACGTAGTATTCCATTGTGTATATAAACCACAATTTCTTTATCCATTCATCAGTTGATGGACATTTAGGCTCTTTCCATAATTTGGCTATTGTTGAGAGTGCTGCTATGAACATTGGGGTACAAGTGCCCCTATGCATCAGTACTCCTGTATCCCTTGGGTAAATTCCTGGCAGTGCTATTGCTGGGTCATAGGGTAGGTCTATTTTTAATTTTCTGAGGAACCTCCACACTGCTTTCCAGAGCGGCTGCACCAATTTGCATTCCCACCAACAGTGCAAGAGGGTTCCCGTTTCTCCACATCCTCTCCAGCATCTATAGTCTCCTGATTTGTTCATTTTGGCCACTCTGACTGGCGTGAGGTGATACCTGAGTGTGGTTTTGATTTGTATTTCCCTGATAAGGAGCGACGCTGAACATCTTTTCATGTGCCTGTTGGCCATCTGGATGTCTTCTTTAGAGAAGTGTCTATTCATGTTTTCTGCCCATTTCTTCACTGGGTTATTTGTTTTTCGGGTGTGGAGTTTGGTGAGCTCTTTATAGATTTTAGATACTAGCCCTTTGTCCGATAGGTCATTTGCAAATATCTTTTCCCATTCCGTTGGTTGCCTTTTAGTTTTGTTGGTTGTTTCCTTTGCTGTGCAGAAGCTTTTTATCTTCATAAGGTCCCAGTAATTCACTTTTGCTTTTAATTCCCTTGCCTTTGGGGATGTGTCGAGTAAGAGATTGCTACGGCTGAGGTCAGAGAGGTCTTTTCCTGCTTTCTCCTCTAAGGTTTTGATGGTTTCCTGTCTCACATTTAGGTCCTTTATCCATTTTGAGTTTATTTTTGTAAATGGTGTGAGAAAGTGGTCTAGTTTCAACCTTCTGCATGTTGCTGTCCAGTTCTCCCAGCACCATTTGTTAAAGAGGCTGTCTTTTTTCCATTGGATGTTCTTTCCTGCTTTGTCAAAGATGAGTTGGCCATATGTTTGTGGGTCTAGTTCTGGGGTTTCTATTCTATTCCATTGGTCTGTGTGTCTGTTTTTGTGCCAATACCATGCTGTCTTGATGATGACAGCTTTGTAGTAGAGGCTAAAGTCTGGGATTGTGATGCCTCCTGCTTTGGTCTTCTTCTTCAAAATTCCTTTGGCTATTCGGGGCCTTTTGTGGTTCCATATGAATTTTAGGATTGCTTGTTCTAGTTTCGAGAAGAATGCTGGTGCAATTTTGATTGGGATTGCATTGAATGTGTAGATAGCTTTGGGTAGTATTGACATTTTGACAATATTTATTTTTCCAATCCATGAGAAGGGAATGTCTTTCCATTTCTTTAAATCTTCTTCAATTACCTTCATAAGCTTTCTATAGTTTTCAGCATACAGATCCTTTACATCTTTGGTTAGATTTATTCCTAGGTATTTTATGCTTCTTGGTGCAATTGTGAATGGGATCAGTTTCTTTCTTTGTCTTTCTGTTGCTTCATTGTTAGTGTATAAGAATGCAACTGATTTCTGTACATTGATTTTGTATCCTGCAACTTTGCTGAATTCATGTATCAGTTCTAGCAGACTTTTGGTGGAGTCTATCGGATTTTCCATGTATAATATCATGTCATCTGCAAAAAGCGAAAGCTTGACTTCATCTTTGCCAACTTTGATGCCTTTGATTTCCTTTTGTTGTCTGGTTGCTGATGCTAGCACTTCCAGCACTATGTTAAACAACAACGGTGAGAGTGGGCATCCCTGTCGTGTTCCTGATCTCAGGGAAAAAGCTCTCAATTTTTCCCCGTTGAGGATGATGTTAGCTGTGGGCTTTTCATAAATGGCTTTTATGATCTTTAAGTATGTTCCTTCTATCCCGACTTTCTCAAGGGTTTTTATTAAGAAAGGGTGCTGGATTTTGTCAAAGGCCTTTTCTGCATCGATTGACAGGATCATATGGTTCTTCTCTTTTTTTTTGTTAATGTGATGTATCACGTTGATTGATTTGCGAATGTTGAACCAGCCCTGCATCCCAGGAATGAATCCCACTTGATCATGGTGAATAATTCTTTTTATATGCTGTTGAATTCGATTTGCTAGTAGCTTATTGAGAATTTTGGCATCCATATTCATCAGGGATATTGGCCTGTAGTTCTCTTTTTTTACTGGGTCTCTGTCTGGTTTAGGAATCAAAGTAATACTGGCTTCATAGAATGAGTCTGGAAGTTTTCCTTCCCTTTCTATTTCTTGGAATAGCTTGAGAAGGATAGGTATTATCTCTGCTTTAAACGTCTGGAAGAACTCCCCTGGGAAGCCATCTGGTCCTGGACTCTTATTTGTTGGGAGATTTTTGATAACCGATTCAATTTCTTCACTGGTTATGGGTCTGTTCAAGGTTTCTATTTCCTCCTGATTGAGTTTTGGAAGAGTGTGGGTGTTCAGGAATTTGTCCATTTCTTCCAGGTTGTCCAATTTGTTGGCATATAATTTTTCATAGTATTCCCTGATAATTGTTTGTATCTCTGAGGGATTGGTTGTAATAATTCCATTTTCATTCATGATTTTATCTATTTGGGTCATCTCCCTTTTCTTTTTGAGAAGCCTGGCTAGAGGTTTGTCAATTTTGTTTATTTTTTCAAAAAACCAACTCTTGGTTTCGTGGATCTGCTCTACAGTTTTTTTAGATTCTATATTGTTTATTTCTGCTCTGATCTTTATTGTTTCTCTTCTTCTGCTGGGTTTAGGCTGCCTTTGCTGTTCTGCTTCTATTTCCTTTAGGTGTGCTGTTAGATTTTGTATTTGGGATTTTTCTTGTTTCTTGAGATAGGCCTGGATTGCAATGTATTTTCCTCTCAGGACTGCCTTCGCTGCGTCCCAAAGCGTTTGGATTGTTGTATTTTCATTTTCGTTTGTTTCCATATATTTTTTGATTTCTTCTCTAATTGCCTGGTTGACCCACTCATTCGTTAGTAGGGTGTTCTTTAACCTCCATGCTTTTGGAGGTTTTCCAGACTTTTTCCTGTGGTTGATTTCAAGCTTCATAGCATTGTGGTCTGAAAGTATGCATGGTATAATTTCAATTCTTGTAAACTTATGAAGGGCTGTTTTGTGACCCAGTATATGATCTATCTTGGAGAATGTTCCATGTGCACTCGAGAAGAAAGTATATTCTGTTGCTTTGGGATGCAGAGTTCTAAATAGATCTGTCAAGTCCATCTGATCCAGTGTCTCATTCAGGGCCCTTGTTTCTTTATTGACCGTGTGTCTAGATGATCTATCCATTTCTGTAAGTGGGGTGTTAAAGTCCCCAGCAATTACCACATTCTTATCAATAAGGTTGCTTCTGTTTATGAGTAATTGTTTTATATATTTGGGGGCTCCGGTATTCGGCGCATAGACATTTATAATTGTTAGCTCTTCCTGATGGATAGACCCTGTAATGAGTATATAATGCCCTTCTTCATCTCTTGTTACAGCCTTTAATTTAAAGTCTAGTTTGTCTGATATAAGTATGGCTACTCCAGCTTTCTTCTGGCTTCCAGTAGCATGATAAATAGTTCTCCATCCCCTCACTCTGAATCTAAAGGTGTCCTCAGGTATAAAATGAGTCTCTTGTAGACAGCAAATAGATGGGTCTTGTTTTTGTATCCATTCTGATACCCTATGTCTTTTGGTTGGCGCATTTAATCCATTTACATTCAGTGTTAATATAGAAAGATATGGGTTTAGAGTCATTGTGATGTCTGTATGTTCTATGCTTGTAGTGATGTCTCTGGTACTTTGTCTCACAGGGTCCCCCTTAGGATCTCTTGTAGGGCTGGTTTAGTGGTGGCAAATTCCTTCAGTTTTTGTTTGTTTGGGAAGACCTTTATCTCTCCTTCTATTCTAAATGACAGACTTGCTGGATAAAGGATTCTCGGCTGCATATTTTTGCTGTCTAGCACCCTGAAAATCTCGTGCCAATTCTTTCTGGCCTGCCAAGTTTCAAAAGTGAGATCAGTCACGAGTCTTATAGGTCTCCCTTTATATGTGAGGGCACGTTTACCCCTTGCTGCTTTCAGAATTTTCTCTTTATCCTTGTATTTTGCCAGTTTCACTATGCTATGTCGTGCAGAAGATCGATTCAAGTTACGTCTGAAGGGAGTTCTCTGTGCCTCTTGGATTTCAATGCCTTTTTCCTTCCCCAGTTCAGGGAAGTTCTCAGCTATAATTTCTTCAAGTACCCCTTCAGCACCTTTCCCTCTCTCTTCCTCCTCTGGGATACCAGTTATGCGTATATTATTTCTTTTTAGTGTATCACTTAGTTCTCTAATTTTCCCCTCATACTCCTGGATTTTTTTATCTCTCTTTTTCTCAGCTTCCTCTTTTTCCATAACTTTATCTTCTAGTTCACCTATTCTCTCCTCTGCCTCTTCCATCCGAGCCGTGGTGGTTTGCATTTTGTTTTGCATTTCCTTTAAAGCATTTTTCAGCTCCTCGTGACTGTTCCTTAGTCCCTTGATCTCTGTAGCAAGAGATTCTCTGCTGTCCTGTATGCTGTTTTCCAGCCCAGCGATTAATTTTATGACTATTATTCTAAATTCACTTTCTGTTATATTATTTAAATCCTTTTTGATCAGCTCATTAGCTGTTGTTATTTCCTGGAGATTCTTCTGAGGGGAATTCTTCCGCTTGGTCATTTTGGATAGTCCCTGGTGTGGTGAGGGCCTGCAGGGCACTTCCCCTGTGCTGTGGTGTATAACTGGAGTTGGTGGGCGGGGCCGCAGTCCGACCTGATGTCTGCCCCCAGCCCACCGCTGGGGCCACAGTCAGACTGGTGTGTGCCTTCTCTTCCCCTCTCCTAGGGGCGGGATTCACTGTGGGGTGGCGTGGCCCGTCTGGGCTACTTGCACACTGCCAGGCTTGTGATGCTGGGGATCTGGCGTATTAGCTGGGGTGGGAAGGCAAGGTGCACGGCGGCAGGGGGGGCAGGCTTAGCTCGCTTCTCCTTAGGTGATCCACTTCAGGAGGGGCCCTGTGGCAGCTGGAGGGAGTCAGATCCGCTGCCGGAGGTTTGGCTCCGCAGAAGCACAGAGTTGGGTGTTTGCGCGGAGCGAGCAATTTCCCTGGCCGGAACCGGTTCCCTTTGGGATTTTGGCTGGGGGATGGGCGGGGGAGATGGCGCTGGCGAGCCCCTTTGTTCCCCGCCAAACTGAGCTCTGTCGTCCGGGGGCTCCGCAGCTCACCCTCCCTTTGTCCTCCAGCCTTCCCGCTTTCCGAGCAGAGCTGTTAACTTATGACCTCCCAGACGCTAAGTCGCGCTTGCTGTCGGAACACAGTCCGTCAGGCCCCTCCGCTTTTGCAAGCCAGACTTGGGGGCTCTGCTTGGCTGGCGAGCCGCCCCTCCACCCCGGCTCCCTCCTGCCAGTCCGTGGAGCGCGCACCGCCTCGCTGCCCTTCCTACCCTCTTCCGTGGGCCTCTCGTCTGCACTTGGGTCTGGTGACTCTGTTCTGCTAATCCTCTGGCGGTTTTCTGGGTTATTTAGGCAGGTGTAGGTGGAATATAAGTGATCAGCAGGACGCGCGGTGAGCCCAGCGTCCTACGCCGCCATCTTCCCTGGTTAAGTGTTTAAAGATGACTAGAGAATGTAAAAGTAGAGAGCAGACAGGAGAGAGTTCTGATTTAATGGGTTCCTCAGCTCTGGAGTGGTACCTGAGACTGGAAGGACACTGGTCAGCCAGAACCTGATGTTCATTTTCTTGGAGACAAGGAAAGCAAATGAGGCTGGGACATGAACCTGCTAGATGATATTCTTATAACCTGACACCTATAATACAGTTTTATTTTGGTATAAAGATACAGATTAGAACAAGCCAAAGGCAGAGACACAGAGGGAGAATTTGGGGAGGACTCCAAACACAAAGTTTCTGTCATCCTCAGAGACTCTCAGCTTCAGTGTGTAGGAATATACAGAGTGCTGCTAACCAGTGACGTTCACCTAAGTTTTGGTGTCTAGAATTTTTATTGGAGTTTCATTAAGTATGTGTGAATGGTTGAATCATTGGCCACATTGTTGAACTCAATTTCCAGTTTCCTCCCCTCCCAGGATTTCTGGCTAATATCACCTGACTCAAAGTTCCAACCATCTAATTACATGGTTAGTCTTTCTGAGTCAACTAATTAACATAAATGATCAGGTGTGGTGCAGGGCCCCACCATGAATAACAAAAGCTCCTGTCACTCAGAAAAATCCAAGGGTTTAGACGTCAGCTCCCAGGAGCAGGGGCAAAGACCAGCCCCCTTTTTTGGTAAGATAAATTCTTCATTCAGTTATGGGTGGACAGATCTGTGAAGATCCTCAACTCCAATCACCTTGGTTTTGCAGTTGAGTCACATGGGTAATTTAAGTGTTGATATCTCTCCCTTTTTGCAAGAGGAAGGTATTTTGTTTGTCAAAGATAGAGTGGCTCAGAAAAACTTAAGATATAATAAGTAAGCTATCCTTTGCTCAGATATTCTCTAACCTTGGTCAATTAAAACACTGCATTTTCTTAGAGATCTAGTTATTATTTACAATGCACTTATTGCCTGTGCATCTTTAATAGTAATGATGTCCAGTCACATATTCCCTGGTATTTCCAAGGCATTTTTCCATTGTTTAATTGTACTTCATAGTCCCTGTAAATAGGGGAAAACAGAAGCTAGTGGTTGAAGATGGGTAAATTCTTCATACCATTGAATGTGTACTGACAGAATGTATTCATACTTCACATGACAGATGGAACTGGCTTTATCAAACTTCCTGATGATTGAATGGGGAAGCTACCTGGCTGGTACTGGAGAACTTCCCCTTTAGGAGAAGCATTAAATTATACTGAGATACATAAAAATTCCTTAAAACTCAATATCAAATTATAACATTTTGTGGATTATTTCCTTCATGATGCTTTATTCACAGGATGATTCAAGTACTTTGATTGCCTCATCAGTGATGGTCATTTGGCAAAGAGTTTTAGATGGCAGGAAGCTATATTTTGGGGAAAAAAATGGATGGTTGCAAATGAGAGAGAGAGAAAGAGAGAGAGAGAGAGAGAGATGGGTAGGGATTTACTTTGATTCTAAAGGTATGGACTTTGAAACAATTTGTTTTTTAACTCTATCCAGGCCAAAACTGAATTAAAGGGAACTATGATTATATGACTTAAGGGTTTCATAAATAGCAAATATGTTATTTCACTCATGTGCAATTTAAGAAAGAAAACAGAAGAACATGGAAAAGATGAACAGGGAAAGGGAAGCAAAAATAAAATAAGATAAAAACACAGAGGGAGACAAATCAGAAGAGACTCTTTTTTTTTTTTAAACGTTTATTTACTTTTGGAACAGAGAGAGACAGAGCATGAACGGGGGAGGGGCAGAGAGAGAGGGAGACACAGAATCGGAAACAGGCTCCAGGCTCCGAGCCATCAGCCCAGAGCCCGACGCGGGGCTCGAACTCACGGACCGCGAGATCGTGACCTGGCTGAAGTCGGACGCTTAACCGACTGCGCCACCCAGGCGCCCCAGAAGAGACTCTTAAATACAGAGAACAAACTGAGGGTTGCTGGTGGGGTATTGGATGGGTATGGGCTAAATGGGTGAAGGGCATTAAGGAGGGCACTTGTTGGGATGAGCACTGGGTCTTATATGTAAGTGATGAATCACTAAATTCTACTCCCGAAACCAATACTATATGTTAACTAACTTGAATCTAAATTTTAAAAAAAGGAGAAGAAGAAGAAAAAAATGTATAGAGTCCAGGAGTATTCTTGTACACACATATACCAGCCTGGAAAAGTACAGTTAGTTTATTGCAGTCATCCCTAATAATACCCCAGGAACCTATCTTTTAAATTATTTATGTGTGTGTCTGTTTGTTCTTGCCAGGGTCATCTGGATGTAAGTGAGGATCAGGATATTAACCATAGTTCTAAGAAATAGACTCTCTGGTATGATAAGTGTAATAGAAATAAAAGAAAAGACACAAAGTTTTAGGTGTTTTTGATCTTCCCTTATCACTTGACAACTCTCCAAAGGGGCATGAATTCTAGCTTTCTGAGTCAATCTCCCCCTTTGTGTGCATAATCTGAATGAAGAGCAAAAAGAAGGTAAAAGTCTATTATGGCTGCATGATGAATAAATGGGTAGAGAGAAAAGACCTGAGCCTTCAGGACAAGCTAGGTGTGGAAAAGCCATTGAAGGAATACAGTCAAGGAAAAAGGGGGTTTTGTAGAGAGTGGTCAGTGGGCATGTGAAAGAGATTGAGATAGGGATACTATTTGGAGAACCTTTAAGTTCCATGAATTAAGAATGTTCTTCCCCACTTTATTTTGCAAGAGTTTGAATAAATATTTGAATTGTAGACTGTGCTTTCTTGTGTCATTGCCATTCTTTTGGATGGACTCCTATAGACACAACTGAGTATTCAGCTCTATTAGGGTTATAGTAGGAACTGGGCCAAGGTCCTGGGTGCTGAGGACTCCCTCTGCCACATATCTTGTGATTTGAGTTACTTTTTCATACATGTGGATATCCCCACGTTTACTTTATTTTAAGATAACCCAAAGCAAACCCAGAGAACTATTAGGTTAGACATATTCCTCCAGCTTTAGAGAAGATCATTTTCTTAGGAGCACCTAGAATGTAGTAGCATCTGGATACACTTTTGTCCTTGGCTTTCTTTCTCTTTGAGGTCATGTTTTCTTAATGTCAGAGAAGTAATAGCTGAGGGCTCAAATTTTGGTTTTGACTGGGAGTAAAAAACTATGAGGGCCCTATTGGCAAAAAGGAGAGCTAAGATCTTATACAAACTAATCCAAGACTTGAGGCTTGAATGGTATAGCTGGTGCCTGGGGTCTTGATGCTCCAACTCAGATCCTTGAGCAGAGACAGTGTACTCATGAGGGCTCACAGACTGAAAGGGGGAGTTGGGGCTCTTGCTGGAGAGAGTACCCTCTAAGCATATCTTGGGCCACCAATCTGGGAATCAACAACTCAGAGAGCCCATGTTGAGTCTAGAGAAGCATTTTCTGAGTATCAAAGTGGGAAAATGCACAGGTGGAAGCCTGAGCAAGGGTCTGAATCTTCCTAGTGGTGCATCTTCAAGGACATCCATCTGAGGAGAGGCAGAGTCCTTCTTTTCTGGAGGCAAAAAGACAAAGAAGACATGCTCTTGAGATTCCTCTTGGCCTCAGGATTGTATGATCCACCACCTTGCTTTCTTCACCCTGGGCAGCTCATCACTCTTAGGGAACCATGACCTTAGGCTACAAAATGTGACAGAAGAAAGTATTCCTTTTAACATTCCTTTTTCCCAGTCTTGCTTTAGATTAAGTTGAGGGATTTTAGCCTTCATACGGTCACTATCAATATATATGGTTCCAGTTTCATAATTGGTTATACTTTAATATTCTATAGGCTTGACTCTCCAAACATAATTAGAATTTTTTTCATATTAAAAATAATACAGAATCACATTGAAAGAAGACCCACACATTAGACTCTTTTCCAGCAGAGTTGGAATAATTGAAAGGCAATATGTAAGCGAAGTTTAATGTTGGGAAAAATTCTCAGAAGCTGTGGTTTTAGAATATAGGTTTTTCTCTAAGGCAGTATTTGACAAGGTCAATAGGCTTCAGTTTTGCAGACCAATCTCTGAGAAAATAAAATCTTCAAGGTAATTGGTGTGCACAGTATATCTGAAAAGATGTGTCAATTTCTTAAGTGGTATTTGCTCTGGGAATTAAAGATTGCAGAGGGAAAAACTTCAGATCTATTCCTTTATCTCCAATGGGTGCAGGGTTCCTTTATCTCAAATGGGTGCAGAAGAAGCAGCAAGAAGCTCTACATACGTAAGATAAAGATAGAACTGAAATAAAGAAACTGTGGCTTGATAGTGATTGGAGTTTGTTTAGATAATACTTATTCAAATTAATTATTTATTAAAATGAAAATACTTTGGGAAAATATAATACATAATGATTCTCCACAATAGTATGACAATCGTTGATTGGCCTCATGACCATTCTTTGACTTGTGGTGTGGCTGTTGTTCTTTAAGAGAACAGAAAAAAGGCAATAGATTCTGGCTGCCCCAAATAAACTTGAATTTATAAAGATCAAATTTGGCTTCTTATCACCTAATTTCTATGTGAATGAATGCAAAGATAATGCAAGATATTATCCTAACCTACCCCAGCTGTTTAGTCAATACATTTTGTGACATGACAATATGTTAACCTTCTTTTGTAGTTCTTATTACATTTTACCAGAAGCCTTAAATGTTAGAAGATAAAGAAATCCCAGGTATTTTTAAAACACATGTCCCCATAATAATTAAAGCTTCGTTCTGAGTTCCTGATGACCCCTGGTAATAGAGGGATGGCTTTGCATACAGCCTACTCTTGATTGTAGATAGGATAAGAGAACAGTAATGATGGTAGAAAAAAAATACTCCCTCTAGGAAGAAAGCCACAATAATAGTTTCTGAGGGAGTTGAAAGATCAATTCTGAAGCCTTGGTAAGGAGAGGATTGTGGCCTAGAAGAGAGAGAGGGACCCAGGGGAAGAATTATTTTCTGTAGTATCTCTTTAGCTCAAAGGTCTCCCCTCTCTTAGCTGACTCCTCCTTGGAAGATGCTGGTAGAAGGAGCACCCCACCCTAAAGCAGCTGATAACAAAAAGGTGTGGGAGAGGAATACTTGAGGAATGTATATACATACGGGGAACAAATCTAAAAGTTGATCAAAAAAAAAAATTGGAGGGAAATACAAGAAAGACAGTGGAGAAGCCCAGGTTTCAGATCCAGGCAGATCAGGCTCCATGTGTCTCTCAGAGACTATGAGAAAGAAGCCCAATGGTTGGTGACTGTAGGCAAGATTTGCCTCCCTGAACCTCAGGTTCCCTGTATGAAAAATGTATAAACATTGCCATTTACACAAATGAAGACATACTCATTTCCCTGCAAAGATTATTTCTGAAAAGATAAGTGAGAAAAGCAAAATGAAATAAAACAAAAAGCAAACCTGCTAGGATTACTGTCCTGGGGAGGAAACTGGACACCATGTCCCCATGGTGGGGACTACCTACTTTTCACTGAATGCATACTGACCCAATTTCATATTTGAAAAAATCTTGCATGCATATATTTTTAAATTAAAATAAAACTTTTTTAAGAGCACAAATTAGCTATGTATGGGATCATAACCTCGTCTTTAAAGACATTATAATTCATATGGGAACAGATTCTAAAATTTGAATTTTGGGCAAGGAGACCATGACTAATTCCACTGAAATAGAGAAGACCAGTGTAGCCCCCAGGTCTCTGGGCCCTTGGCTTGGATTGTTAAAGCTACTTACAGAGCGCAATATTGCTTTTTGGCTCCCACCATGTTTGTCTCCTCTGGTGGAGGGGAGTTTCAGAGGGAAAAGCTGTAGGGTCAGGTGGGAAGAGTGGAAAGCCACATCTGTAGGTTGAGGCAAGTGTACCCATGGGGTGTGTGGGCTGTGTGCACGGAGGCAGATGTACCCCAGTGGACTTTGAGACATGAGATAAGCAGCAGGAAAATGTCAGAACATTGGACAGAAAAACATTGCTCCATCTTTAAAGAAAAAGGCTTTAAGACAAAATCCCAGCCAAGATAGAGGGAAAAGATAGGTGAGCATGGAAACAAATAGAGACAAATAATAGTAAAACCAGACTTGAGGTCAGATCTGCAAGGTCATTTGGATTAGCATATTAGCCTGGACACAGCTGCCCCTGCTCCCCAGGAGGGCACCTTCCCACCACAGCCCTTGGATGCTGTTCTCACTCCAGGGAGCTCTGCCTGAATTTTGAGAGCTGCTAAGGAGAGAACCATAACACTATGTGGAGAGATTAAATGCAATTATTGTTCACAAGCTCCTTGTAATTCAAAAAGTTCTGACAAGATAGGCATTTAAATTGCTCTACAGTTATCTTGTAGAATTAAAAATTACAGACTTAAAGTACACATGATTACCCAACTGTGTAGGAGAACTGCTGTGATCGGAGAGGCCACTCTGTTAACAATAACACAAAAATCGGCATAATGCAACTCACTTCTTCTGAAGTGATCATTATAATTAACAACAATATTTTATCACTGGTTCCCTCAAATTAATAAATATTTCAGGATTAACTCTGCTAATTGGGATAAAAAAATTCCTCACAGAAGTCATAATATACCATAAAGCAGTGTTGTATGTACCTATTTCGGTCTCAGAATTAGGAACAGGCGAGGAAGTGACTGGGCTGCACTCCTGGCTCCATGACATTAGCAATAGTGCATGACTTCTTGTGCATTATGTGTGGTTTTAGCCTTGCTTTGTGGGTTTTATAAGCCAGAAAGAAAGCAAAGAAAGAAGGTGAGCTTGTTATCTACAACCCCTCATGATTCCCATTCCATGCCTTCCTGGAGCCAGATTTCATGAAGGAACCCGCTGTAAGTAGTGGACTCATTTATTTTTCATGCACTAGCTGCCACTGCTTATGTACCTTTCTTGGCATAATTGAAATGATATTCATTTGAACTGAGACAAGATGCCTGGAAGCTTAATGCACACAGTACTCCAGGCAATTCAGGAAACTCATGATCTGCACTGCGGACTCACTTTTGGCCTCAGCAAATGAAGTTTTCCTGTGTTCAATAGTGCATGACCAAGATGGAAGCATATCTTCTGACTACTGTATTATTAATATCACCTATGTGTTTAATTGTTTTGTCTGCTCAATTTATCACTTCTGCACGCATTTGTTAAAATCTGTAGGAGGTGGTAACATCTCTACCCACAATTCTTATGATTTCTTTTCAATATTTTTAATCTATACTGTTAGTGACCATACACTAATGATTGTAGCTACCACATGTTCAGTGGTATCCAGTTGATAATGGACTTTTATTATTCCCTGGCATGTTAACATGTTTTCCACTTGCTTGAAGAGTAATATGAGACCCCAGCATTTCAACACTCTTGTCTGGTATATTTTTTCCAACATTATTTTCAACTTTTCTTCTTTACTTTTAAGTGTTTCTCCAATGGGTAAAATCATTGGATTTTGCATTTTCTTATTAAATATGAGAGTTTTGATCTTTACATCAGTATAATTACATTTTTGAAAAAATTTTAATGTTTATTTGACAGAAAGAGAGAGAGAGAGATAGTGCGAGCAGGGGAGGGTCAGAGAGAGAGGGGGAGACACAGAATCCGAAGCAGACTCCAGGCTCCTAGCTGTCAACACAGAGCCTGATGCAGGACTCAAACCTCTGAACCAAGAGATCATGATCTGAGCCAAAGTCAGATGCTTAACCTATTGAGCCACCCAGGTGCCCCGGTATAATTACAGTTTTAAGTATATTACAACATTTATGTTAGTAGGTATTATTTCTTCTTCCATGTTCTACATATACTATAATATTTAGGTTTCTTCCTTGTCTTCTTTTCAAATCTACCACTCCTTGTGCTGCTCCATTAAAACATACATATTTTGTTCTTATGTGTATCCTCTCAATATAAGTTTGATATTTATATCTACCCAAACAGCTCTGTACTTCCATGCTTTGAATTATGACATGCATATGGAAAATTTCACCAAATTTCCACATGCAGTTTAATGACTAGCTGTAATGCTAACATCTGTTTAGTATCAGATCAATACGTGGAATGCTATGCTGCCAGTGCATTCCACCCAATAACATTTTCTGCCCAAATGTCCACAGACATGGATAAAGGAGATGTGATATTTGTACAATGGAATACTACTCAGTGATGAATAAGAATGAAATCTTGCCATTTGCAACAACGTGGATGGAACTAGAGTGTATTATGCTAAGAGAAGTAAGTCAGGCAGAGAAAGACAGATATCATATGATTTCACTCATATGTGGAGTTTGAGATACAAAATACATGAACACCGGAGAATGGAAGGGAAAATAAGATAAAAACAGAGAGGGAGGCAAACCATAAGAAACTCTTAAAGATGGAGAACAAACTGAGGATTGCTGGAGGGATCCTGGGTCGGGGGATGGGTTAAATTCATGATGGGCATTAAGGAGGGCACTTGTTGTGATGAGCAGTGAGTGTTATTTGTAAGAGATGAATCACTGGATTCTACTCCTGAAGCCAAGACTACACTGTATGTTAACTAACTTGAATTTAAAAAAATAAAATAAAATAAAATATAAAATAAAATAAAATAAAAATAACATTTTCTAAACCCAAAAGTTAAACATAAAGTATAAAGTAAGTATTTATTTAGTTTTCTTGATATATGGGGAAAACTGACATATGTAGTTTTGTTTTTCCTGTTTTGAAACTTTTGAATGAAATCGTATGATAGATATTATTATGTTTGATTTAATTTACACAATATAATGTTTGAGATTTTACCCATGTTTTGGCATCAATATCGTATATAATTTTCATTTTATATAGTATTCCATGGAATTAAATTTTTGAATAAAATGTACTTTTAATATATTTCTTGATTGAATACAGACGATTTTTCTGACCACATCTCAGGGTTGGAGAGTCCATGAAGCAGAAACATGTACTGGTAAAAACCAAAACTGATTTATTTGCAACAAGGTTCCTTATAAAATAAAAGCTGCCTATTGATAAGCAGATGGGTGAATAAAATAGCTCTTTTGTTATGGTTTGCCCCTTTTTAAGACTTTTAAATTATACTTAGTAAACTTCCCTAGAATGCTTCTTCTCATAGTTGAATCAACAATTTGAAGCAAATTAGTTGATTAGTTGATTCAGGCAAATGATGGTATTTTCAGCCCTTTCTACAGGCTTGTGAACAGAGACGGTGGTAGTTGCTCCATGCTGCTTATCAGGCCACTGAATTATAGGTTCTGGCTATGGTGGTTTCTCAGCAAGAAAGACCAGCCTGATAGACACTCCTGGGATAAGCTTTTCCTACCAAATAATAGAAGCTCTGGCTTGGGTGTCAGATTTCTACTTCCTTACCTTTCTTAAACACGTACAGGTTATTTAATGTCCAAAGTGCACACTTGCCATAGTCCCGCAGGCCTCCTTGTCGACACACACCTCTCAGGAAGTTCCTGGGGACTTAGTGACAAGAACCAGGGGAGAGTGCTGTGCAAGGAAGAGCTGGTGAGGGGCTGCCCAAGCATGGGCACCCACCACCTCTCTCCCCCACATTTTCAGGCCAGGGCCTGTCTACAATTTACAGGGACCCAAGGATAAAAGACCATGGAAAAAGAACCTTTTTCTACAGCTTCATTGACAAAGAAGGGCATGAAACAACTGGCCTGAAGCTTTTCCAATCCTGGAGATTTAGTTCTCTGATCCCATTTCTTATTGGACAAGAAATGTCCTTTTGACAAAAGTTCCCACTGTGCCCAGATTATTCATACACTGCTCTAGCTGTTGTGGGCAGCAGTGTTGGTGCATATGGGCTACAGAAGCATACCAGATCTGCAATAAGTCTTTCACCAGCTTCGGAGGCCACTGAAATATGTTTTCTTAGAAGGGTTCTCCTGTCTCTCTTTCCGTGTCTCTCTGGCACAGTATGCTGGCAGCCCCCAGCTCTCATAATACCCATGGATACCTTAAAGAAAATTGAATTTGGGCCTGCTTGTCTAATCAGTAGAGTTTCCATTCACACTTGCAGGTTCCTAAACTCCGACTCCTTCACACTGTTTAGAAAAGGCAAAAACCCAGAAAAGAAGGGGAAGCACAAGTACTTTCTGTCTTCAGAACAGCAGCATCATGACTGCTGGGCTCTTTAGGATTATAACAGGCAGCCTATAACCAACTACTGAATCTGGATGGTTTCAGCAGGGAACAGTCAGAGACATCCCATATAGGGATCATTTGGGCTCAAGGAACTTCATCTCAGTCTGTTTTAGAGAATATGGAGGTTGAAGGAGGACAGTGAGGGGAGGCTTCAGGAGCCAGCACTGTAGGGCAACCCCTCATCACATCAGTTAGGGGTGGGAAGAAGAAACACTTTTTTGTATTTTTAGGGAAATTTTACTTAACAGCAGGAAAGGCTGTCAGTATTTCTGGAGAGGCAAGGCAGGCTCCAGGAACTAAATCTACACCCTGAAATTAGGAGCAGAGAGGACTCCTGCCCATGTTCAAAGAATTGCTGAGTGGTTCTGGGCAAAATGCTTCCCTCTTCCTTATCTCCCTGTTGTGTGTGTCTTGAAGTTGCAACCCAGGACTGGCTGTCTAGGAGGACTGTAAGGTGCCCACATTCTGCACCCTACCACTTCCCATCCAAAGAGATACCTGGAGTGGGTTTAGGACTTTTCTCTCTATTCAGCTCTGTGAGGTCCTGCCACCAGCTCCCAGGAAGTGAGGGGAGGGCAACCATGCCTCTTCTCCCAGCTCCTGGCAACCACCATTCTACAAGCTGTCTTTATGAGTTTGACAGTTCCATGTACCTCATATAAGTGTTATCAAAATATTTATTCTTGTGTGACTGGCTTATTTCACTTAACATAATATCTTTTAGGTTCATCAATGTTGTGGCATGTGTCAGAATTTCTTTCCTCTGTAAATCTGAATAATATTCCATTATGTATATAACCACATTTTGTTTATCTATTCATCTATCAATGGACACCTGGGTTGTTTCCACCTTCTAGCTATTGTGAATAATTCTGCTATTCTGCTAACATGGGCATACAAATGTCTGTTTGAGTCCCTGCTTTCAATTTGTGTGTGTGTGCGTATATACCTAGAAATGGAGTTGTTTGATGCTATGATTAATTCTATATTTATTTTTTTTAGAAACCATACTGTTTTCCATAGCAGATGCACCATTTTACATTTCTACCAGCAGTGCCCTCAGGTTTGAACTTCTCTACGTTCGGATGCCAATACTTGCTATTTTCTGCTTCCTGTTTTGCTTTTGCTTTTATATAACCATACTAATGGGTATGAAATGGTATTGTACTGTGGGTTTGATGTGAATTTGCCTAATGATTAAAAATGTTGACCACCTTTCCATGTGCTTTTTGACCATCTGTATAACTTCTTTGCAGAAAAATCTATTCAAGTCCTCTGTCCATTTTAAAACCACATTTGGTTTTATTGTTAAGATGTAGTAGTTTTTATTTAGGATATTGATCCTTTAACAGATATATGATTTGTAAATATTTTCTCCCATTTGGTGTGCTGCCTTTTCACTGTGTTAATAATGCTTCTGGATGAGCACTTGGTGTCATACTCAAGAAATCATTGCCAAATTCTAGGTCAAAAAGTTATTCCCCTATGTTTTTTTTTCTGAAAGTTTTGTAGTTTTAGTCTTCACATTTAGGTCTTCGGTACATTTTGGGCTAATTTTTGTATGAAGAAAAAAACTTCCTTTTGGCCTCAGCTGGTGCTCTCCCCTTAGATTTCATCTCTGGCCCATTGCATTGCTTTAAGGCACTGTGGCTCTGTCTGACAGGCAAGCCACATCTGCTTCAGTTCCAATGAAGTCTGGATTTCTGCCCTTATGCTCATTATGGGCAAGTTATACTTATTTTTTCACCTGTTTAGTTGGGATGCAAGAACATAGGAGTTAACATGGAAGGCTCCTTGGCCTTGAGGGATGGGTACCAAGGAGAGATACTTTTCCTTTTTTCTCCCTGGTGGGCAGTTCTGAGACTCATTCATAGGATTTCCAAGTCACAGTGGGATGGCTCCCAGTTGTCCATATGGGTGCCCACAGATAGTAGTGGATTTCCTTCTTCCCTGTCTCTCCTTCATTGTCCTGCAGCTCTGCCCTCTGAGGTCTGATTCTCAAATGAACTATCCCAGTGCAGGCTTTACCTCAGGAGATCCTCAATGAAGACAGCAACTGCCCCTTTTATTCTCTCCTCCCCTCTCTTCCCAATTCCCCCCTCTCTCACACATATACCTACCTATGCTCAGACAAAAACACCTATTCTTGTGCACACACATTTGTGCCCACACACAGGCACCTGTGCCCTCACACCATACACCTGTGTTCTCACACAAATGCATTTATGTTCACACCCACCCACACATATCTGTACTCACACACACATGCACTTTTGCTCACATACACACACTTGTTCTCACACACATACATGTGTGCTTGCACATACACACACAAACACACACAGCTGTGCTCCAGAGTGCATATACAACCCCACCCCCACTACCTTAACTAATACAGTGAGTTTAAGTTATCTCCAAACCCAACTCAAGTTGGCCTTCAAATCTGAGGTTCATTCTTTAACTGTTCCCTTCATTCTGCCCCATGCTTTTTTTCTTGCATGGGGAAGGGATTTAGGATCTAACACTGTTTGCATGCTTTTGCTATATGCCAGGTATTGCTTTAGGTATTTCTACAAGTGCTGTTTCATTTATTTCTCACTGTAACCTATGGCAAAATATTACTAGCCATATTACATGATGGCCAAATGGGGCTTAGAGAAACAATAGTCCTGGTTAAAGATTGCTCCTGTGGCTTGGCCTTAGAGAAGGGTCTAAGGGAAGGGGGGCTTGGGGTTCTTGTTCTACAGGAGCCTGGCATAGAGCTGGGGTTCAAGCCAGACCCCAGATTGCTTGCATGGGAAGAATTGTCAATAAACAGGAACTCTGATTTCTCTGTTATACCATCCAATTTTTCTCAATTCCAGCAGGAGTTATGTGGGAAATCTGGCTTGCTGTGGTCACGTTGCTCTGTCCACAGAAATAGAAGCAGAGAAGAACTGCATGTCATTCCGGAGAATGGTGACAATGACTCACACATACAAGGGCTATTGCTTGTGGTAAGAGCAGAAATATCACAACAGTGGGCATTCCAGGACTAACAACTTTGTGGGGGATGGGGGTGGTCTCTCCTTTGTTTCCCAGAGGGCAATGGGCTCAATTTCCGGCATTTCACATTAACACCAGATGTTACTACATAGAGCCACAGAACCAGAATCCTATCCAGGAAGGAGCCCAAATCTTAAGGACCACTTGGGCACAAAAACCCAGTAAGCTATTCAAGCTAATTCAGATATCAGTAACCTGTGTTGCCACAATGATGTAACAACAAACCACCCTGGAACTCAATGGCTGAAAACAGCAGTGCAGTGGCTGGTCTGGGCTGGTCTTTCTGGGCCATTGGGTGACTGGGCTGAGCTCCTCAGCTATGCAGGGGCCCATCTGGGGCAGTGGGGTGGCAGGTTCATTTATATCTCACCCTTCAGTAGCCTAGTCCTGGCTTGTTTTCAGAGTGATTAGGAGTCTAAGGGCAGTTAAGCAATGACACAGCATTGCTTCTGTCAGATGCTATTGGCAAAAGAAAATGGAAAGCTCAGGCTGGAGGGGTGAGAATGGGATGGGCTGCAAGGGCCATGGATTCATGGAGGGGTGGAGAACTGCAGCCATCACCATCATCTACCAGGTTGCTAGTCAGGAGGATTTATAGAAGAATTACAGGAAATTCTAGTGAGTCTTGTAGGAACTGGAAACACATAATTATTCTCACCCTTTTCTGCCATTCCCGAGGGACCACACAGTCTCACAGTTCTGTGTGCTCTTGATGTCTGCTATGTTTGCATCTCTCTTTCCTCTCTTCCTCTGTTAAAGCCAACATTTCTACCTCCCTGATGGAAACAGAGGTAGACAGGCACTCCCCCAATTCCAGTTTGCCCTGTGTCAGCTGTAAGTAGACATGACCATACAGCTTCAGTGAATCTGACTGCCCCAGTCTCCCTCCATTATAATCTCTTATGTGAAAAAAATATATATACATACATATACTTTATACAATAAATTGGCTCACAGGATTGCTGAGATGAGAAGGCTCATGATGATCTAGAGAATAGGTAGAACCCGTGGTGTAAGGTCCAGTCTGAGTCTGAAGGCCTGGGAAACTGGGAAGACAGTAGTATAAATCCCAGTCAAAGGGCAGAAGATGAATGTCCCAGCTCAGTGCTCAGGTAGAGAGAGAGAGAATGAATTGTCCCTTACTCTGTCTTTTTGTTCTATCCAGACTTTCAATGGATGGGATGAGGACCACCCATGTTGCAGAAAATTGTTTGTTTTACTCAGCCTATTAACTCAAATGTCAATTTCACCCCAAAACATCTTAGCAGGGACACCTAAGTGGCTGTCAGTTAAGTGTCCAACTTCAGCTGAATTCTTGATCTTGCATATTTTGGGTTCAGGCCCTGAATCAGGCTCTGTGTTGACAACTTGGAAACTGGAGCCTGCTTCAAATTCTGTGTGTGTGTGTGTGTGTGTGTGTGTGTGCCCCTCCTCCACTCACATTCTGTCTCTCTCTAAAATATTTAAATAAATAAATAATAAATAAATAAATACATCATAGCAGACACACCCAGAAATAAATCAAATGTGTAAGCATTTTATGGCCCAGTAAAGCTGATATGTAAAAGTAACCATCATTCCAAATGTTTTACACAAAATAAAATAGTATTTTGTAAGTTCTACATGTGCTGAGTGTGGATGGAAATCTGTAGGACTGAGTGGCCAGATACTTAGAGGCAAACTTTCACATGTATGTTTTACCCAGGGCTTATAACCATCATCATGCACCTGGAAGCAATGCCAGGCCATTCCTGTACCTTTGATATTTTTCTCAAACTGTGAAAAGTACTGTTCCAAAAATATCATTTTGGAGTTCCAGTTTTTAAGGTTCAATTCTCAGAGGAATTAAAATTGTCCACATTTAAGTGTTAGATTTCCAGGTGGTAAATGGATTTTTTATATTTATTTATTTATTTATTTATTTATTCTAGGTATGTAGCATCTGCCACCACCTGCCAAGTCAGGTCAGCCTTATGGAGAGGGGGTTGGGGTGGGTTGCTGCTGAACAAAGTCACGAGTGAATATATAAGTCCTGAATATTCACTACAGAGGTGGACCTCAACTTATCTACCAGTCAAGTTGCTGGTGTCCCTGAAGAGTGCATGTTCATAAAGATGTTTGTAAGTGAGCCTTCATATTTGACTTCCTGGAATATTCACCTTTTGTATCATTGGGTTCTAGGTCTTCCTTTAATATTTAGCCACCCCATAGCCAACAAAGTCCTGCTCACATGTCTGCCTAGCAGCCAAGCATGCACTAGAAGTCAGATAGACTGACTCTCCCCTCTTGGCTTGTCAAAATCCTGCTTGTACCTCAAGGCCTTTCCACAATAGCACCCAGGCTTCATTGGGACTTTGTTTTCATTTGTGCAGAGGCCTTGATCCAAGTCATACTTGAACCTCCACTCCTTGACTATGGGTTTTCTGAGGGACATGATGCTCCTAGAGGCTGCAACAAGGCCCTCAATGGCATAAGTCCCAGAAATTGCTGCTGGAATGGTTCCCTGTTGAAAGAAGATGCTACAATTAAAGATCTAATGGGAAGAAGCAATTACTTCATTCTTCTTTGGCCATTGCATTCTGCTTTTAATCAAGCATCTCTTTCCTTACCCCATCCTCTTTGCTTGGCTTTCTCGCTCTGAAACTTTGGGAAGATTGTCTGATTGTCTCTGATTTACAGTTCACTAGAAATACACTCTCTACTCATTAAATGCAAAGAAGTCATGGTCGAGATGGCATCCTCTTGCCTCAGACTGCAGTGATGGAGCCTCGGCCAGACCTAGGCTGGGCTCCTGTGCACTTAGAAGAGCAATTTCACTGAAACTTGAAGGCTAATATGTTCTGACTTAGCTAAACCTTTGAGCTCATGGCTGTCAACAGGCTTCACAGTCCTGTAAAATCCAGTCTTTGCTGATCTAATGGTCTTGTCTTTATTGTGATTTATTTTCATTAGAACTGGAGCTTAGCAGAAAGTTCAAGGCTCCTCTAGACTGTGAGTCCACCCAGATGACAAAAAGAAACAGCAAAAGCACTAAGAGCTTCTCTGTCAGCCACGTCCAGAGAGTGAGTGTCTGTGTGGGGGTGAGATCAAGCCAAAACAGTAGACTCCAAATCCCCAGAACAGAGAAAGCAGGAATCTTAATAGGATTATTGAGGGGGACAGAGGGACTCTCTGATGCTATAGGTATTTAGGATTTTTCTACAGCTGTATCACCACAGCTGAGAAAATAACCTAACTTCTTGGGCTGTTCTAAGGGAAAAGTTCTAAAATCAAAGGTTCATTGAAATACATTTTAGCTGTACATCAGATAACTTTTCTGGTTTCAGAAGTTGTTGTTGATGTTATACTAGCAGTTCCATGGTTCCCCACTTGTCTGTCTGGTGGCTTTAATTCTAGAAACATCAAAGGAAAAGATACTGGTTTGTATTTAAATAATTTGAGATTCAGAAGAGACAGAAGAACAGGGGGGAGGAGAAGGGGGAAAAAAAGTTACAGAGAGGGAAGGAGGCAAACCATAAGAGACTCTTAAATACTGAGAACAAACTGAGGGTTGACGGGGCATGGGGGGGAGGGGAAAGTCGGTGATGGGCATTGAGAAGGGCACCTGTTGGGATGAGCACTGGGTGTTGTATGGAAACCAATCTGACAATAAATTTCATGTAAAAAATTTAAAACAAGAGACTTGTCTTCCCTCCGTCTTGATGTCTAAAATTGGCAAATAAGCAGTCTTTGGTTACTCTCCTAGTAAAACTGTGGGTTTTAAAATTAAAATTAGTTACATTATGCACAGCCAAAAAAATGCACTAGGAACTAATATTGATTTTCCTCATCTTATTTAGCACTGCATATTTGAAGAGTGTTTTACAGCCCACCATTAACAAATAGCTGGGGTTTCAGTATGAGAACAGCTGCAATGAGCCCCATTAGTCAGAGAAAATACAGACAGAACCTGCATATCAACTACCCACTCCTGCAGGACTGTCATTTCTCGTATGCCTGAGGGACTTATTAACACACCCTCCTCTGAGGGCTGATCTCTTCTGTCAAAGTCTGCATTTATAAAGAAGAAATGCCACCGAAAAGGGCTACTTAGCAACTCATTGTCAGTGAGAAGGACCTCTCTATTAATGACTGGAATGGAGCTTATTATTAATTAAAATGATGCTCATCGACCAGATCTGCTCATATTTTAGGGGTGCCCTTACTACCCTTTCTGATTAACAGACTGTACCATCAAGAGTGACCTCCAATGAGAACTGGAAGCATTTTTCAGGATGCATATTCTGCAGGGTGCATAGATGCATGTTACCCAGAGGACCTGGCTGGAATCTGATCTGTGCTCATTTTAGAATTCCTTCAAGCCAGGCATGTCTGCAGGAAAGGGTAGATTTGAAGGAGATTAGGAGATTTGAAGGCTTTAGGGGAAATATGAGATGCTCATGTCACAGAACATGAACAATGCTGAGGAAGGGTGTGATGATGGCACCCTGTTACTCTAGGGACATGTTATATTTATCAAAGGTCAGCACAGTGCTACCCTGCACAGTCTTAAGTCCCATCTTGTTTTGCAGCAGACCTCTCAATTCCAGGGATCAAAATAACTGTCAAAAGAGCATAACAAAAATGCAGGAATGAAGCACAGGCAATGCAGGAGTACATCAAAGAGCTCCCATCTGTCTGTGACAACAATAGGAGGTGAAAGCACAGTTTCAGGAGCCAGATCGCATGGCTCTAGCATCTGCTGAGGGGCCAACAAGTCCGTTCCCAGAGGGATGCTGGACACTGTGGGAACTGAAGGAGTCTAGTGTGGGGAGTGGTCCAGGATGAGGGACACAGAAGAAAATGGCCATTAGGTGTGGGGGGCCCTTTGTGATGTGAATCTGCTACAGACAGAACAGTGTGATAGATAACAGGCACTAGAGAAGTGAGCAATGCTCTGAACCAGGTCACCATGATGACCCCCAAAGTACAATGGTCACCCTTGGGGGCAGCAGCCCTGGTGACTCAGGCCTGGGGCATGGAGAAAGCAGATTCATATATCTCAGGAGGTGGCATGCTGTTGGCTTCTTTTTGAAAGAGCTGTCTTCCTTCTTAAGGTAATTTCACAAATTGGATGATCCTCTTGAGCAACTGCAGAAGCTGGTAAATTTCTCTTAGCATTTTCATTAATAGCAAGTGCAGGCAGACCCCCAGGAAGGATAACATGACTGTGCCTACACAATGTCTTGGGACTCTGTGACCATCACTCCTATACTTCCATAAGCTGTCTTGTGACAGAGGATGAGAAACTGAGGAAAAAACATTCCTTTTCAGAGTCTGCTGGTCTAGTGTGTAGTTTTGCATCATTGGTTTGTTTGAGTCAGTGGGTTTTGTCTCTCAAGTCGATTCTGTGTCACACAGATGCAGCCTCTCCACAGTGGCTCTTCATCCAGCCTGCCTTCCTACTCTCTTCAAGAGAGTCCTTACTTAGGTAGGGACCTAAGTTCTCCCAGGGGCCTTTTCCCACTCTCATATTTAAGTAGAGGTCATATTGTTCCTATGAGACTTTTCTGAGCCATGAACTGTGAAGGACACAATCCATTCATTTTTGTGGCCAGCTTCTTGTCTGGCCTCTCGACAGGCCACTCCAATGCTCTGCTACATTTAGGTGGTGCAGAGAGCCACAAAGAGTGTGCTGTGTCTTAAGAATAATATGGGAGAAAAAAAGCTAAAGTGGGTTGTCATTAATCAAGGTCTGATGGTGCACTTACCAGATTTTCAAATGGATTGTACAGTCTTAGTGTCTCTGAAAATCAGTAATTATTTTAACCAAGAAAGTGTTTGCATTTTCATTACTTCTACAGGCCACAAGAACAAAGTCAATCTCCACTATTCCTTTTGGTCCTCAGGAAATATGTGCTCATTTTGGCTCAGAGTCTGTTACAGAATGTAGGTGGCATCTACCAGATATAACTGCACAGGAATCATTACAGAACTGACATCCTTCCCAGGCAAGGCAGTGCTATGGTTGTGCTGGGTGGGCTGGGAGCCTGTTAGGAGTACTCTCACATTAACAGGACCCCTTAGCCTGCAGGGTCAGAATATCTAGCTTGCCTGTCTTTGGCCAGACCTTCTTTGGCATGGAAATAGAAGGGTTCACAGGGCTGAGTCAGATGTGTGCTCAAGGTGGAAAGGGACAAAGAACAGTAGCTCTCTTGGCTCCATGCCCTATCCCTAATGCTGGACCAGCAGAATCATTTCTCTCTGAAAGTCGACAGGTTCAAGAAAAAATCAAACTGTTTATTTACTGACCTGTTCTTCTGTGTAAACCCATTGCTTTTTGAAATTTTGCTTGAAGATGCTGCTAGAGCAAAATATGATCAAATGCTCAGAGCCCAGGATCCGGCCCTCCCTACCCTCCTTGGTGCTCCTCTTTTAGTGGAATTTGGTCCCAGAACTAGAAACCCAGTGATGTCCATTAGAAGAGTTTCTGATCCAAGTTCTATTCCACTGGAAGCCAAATGCCAAAAGCCTCCTGTCTAGTTCCTACAGCAAGGGTTTCAAATCACCTGTGAGAAGGTACACTAGACCTTGTTCCATGTCTTATTTCTAAAGTTCCTGATTTTGTATGCCATTGGATGATCAGTGAGCCTTCTGAGTTACTTGCCACAGAAGAGGAAAGTGAAGTAAAGGTAATTTCAGAATAAACCTTCTTATTTATTATTAATACATACATATTGTTATTAATAAATACATATTTATTAATAAATACATATGTAATAAATAAAATTTATTTTTATATTTTATTTAGCAGGTGAGAAACACTCACTAGGCCTTATAGTGGCAAAGTCTGGCTATGGACAGGTTGAGAAAGCTTTCTGGATTTCCCCATAAGATTTCTGCTTCTGTTTCTGAATGTACAAAATCTTTAGAAATCAATTACCTGTGGCTTTACTGAATCTGCAGAAATCAACCACCAACTCACATAATGACATTTTCTGGGTGTTTGGGTAACTGGGTTCCCTGAAATAGAAACACAGATTCTCTGTGAGCCAGTTTCTACTTTAAATAAATCCTACAGCAGTGAATTTTCCAATGTTTATAAATTAGGGCATCCATGCTCTGCAAGTCAGCAGAGAGATGGTCCACCATGCTCTGAGGGGTGCTATGTTCTAAAATGTGCTCTGATGTATTCTTGCAAAACAGAAAATCTTATCCCAGGGGCATATGAATGCTCAAGAAGGTGATGTATAACATCACTTTTTCTCTTCAGAAAGCTTTCTAATATCTCCTAGGACAGCAGTGTCAGCAGGAGCGGAATCCAAGGTGGGAGGTCTGGCCCATGACACTCAAGGCTTCTTGCCCTAATCAGATCCTTGAACAGAATACTGAGGAGGGGGAAGATTGTCATCCTGGATGCTGTAATCATCTCCTCTAACTATCCTTTCTTTGTCCAGAGTCCACAGGGCTCCCCTTTGCCTTCTGCTCTGGAAGAGGGAAGAAGAAAGGGGATATCATGGTCCCCAACTGTGTGAATGGCTGGGAATATTTATTCACATTCTTTCCTTTTTTCTATCCCCACAAAACATATATTAATTCCATATCTCAACTTCTATCTGCTACAGTCTCTGACCAAACTGACCAGCAACACTGAAAAAAACAACAGTCCCCAAACAATTTAACCAACAGCACATAGACATCCAAATCCCTTGATTCCATCTAATATCCAGAGAGATTACTGTCATCCATTTCACCCACTAGGTAACAATGTGACAGGTGGTCATAGAAGTAAAGACATGTTTGTAGTTCATGGGGAGTATGAGTGAATGGTCCTTTCCAGAACCCCAGAAACAGTATTTCTTTTTTTTAAATATATATTTTTAAGTTTACTAATTTATTTGGAGAGAAATAGAGACAGCACAAGTGGAGTGGGGAGCAGAGAGACAGAATCCCAAGCAGGCTCTGCATTGTCAGGGCAGAACCCCATGTAGGCCTTGAACTCATGAAGCCACAATATAATGTCTTAGCCGAAACCAAGATTTGGATGCTTAACTGAGCCACCCAGGTGCCACAAGACAGCATTTCTTATAACCCATTGCAAGTGGAGACCCATCCTCCTTGGAGATGGTCATGGCAGAGCTGCTGATCACTCCCCTGAATATGCATTCTCCACTTTTTCCATGATATTAAACTTATAGCTGACACATGGCCACCCAGAATGAGGTCTACATTTCTAGCCTCTCTTGCAGTTAGGTGTGGCCATGTGACATGAAAACACAAATATGATATGGCAGCACCCAGGACCTTCCTCAAGACATAGTGTGCTTCTTTGTGTTGTTCTACTATGTTCCTCCCTCCACTCATCCTGTTGCCTGGAAAATGAAAGGACCACCATGGACCTGGGATTGAGGCCATATATGACAGAAAAACAAGATAGGAAAGCCTGGAGTGCAATATCCCCCTTGGGCAGCTGGGTGTTAATGTGTAACTGGAATACACTTATGTCTTGTTTAAACCTCAGTTAAATTGGGGCTTCTACCACTTGTAGATGAATGTATTCCTAACTGATTTAGCTTACCTGCTATTTGAAGAAGCTGGGTTCCTACATCTAAAACCTCAGGCTCTGGATTTAGGCTGTCTGTGTTAGACCCCATGATTGCCACATGGCATGTGGCATGTGGTGCACAGCCCATGGAATGTTGTGGGAGGACAGACAGACATTGATTCCAGAAGGCCTTGTCTCAAAGCTAGTTCTTTCTCCTCACATCTCCCAGTCTGAAGGAACCTGTCTCTCTGAGCCTTCGTTTCTTTATTCCTGAGGGAGGAGGACACATCACAAAGCATCCAGCACACTGACTGGCACTTTTGGGAAACTCATTGGTTATGTTGTGTTGGAGAAACTGTGTTTCCTTACCAGAGCCCAGCACTTCACGCACTTATCTGTTGTTTGACTCTTTAGGGTGGTCTCTCAGCCTTAAATACTCATCCCAGCACCTATGATGGGCCCACTGGACATGTCTTCACATAATAGGCAGGCAGCCAGAGGGAGAGCCAGGGTTTATCTCCAACAGGGAGGTTCATGGCAGATTGCTGGCCCAGTGTTTGTAGAGAAGAGAAAAGAAGGTATGTTGTAGGAGTGACAGTATTTCCTCCCGCGTGTTCTCCATCTGTGCCCACTCATAGCTCACTTGGGTGATGTGACAGCTTTGCCTTATTTAAAGGAAAAATAGCCTACAGTTTGCTGTTTTAGGTCTACACATAGTGTCAGAAGATTGTTTTTCAAATTAGTAATGTGTGGGCTTAACAAATTATGTGAGAATTAGATGAGTGGTCTCTCATAAGAAACAAATCATAAAACATATTAACAAAATCTTAACAAATCTTAGTTGACTGGGTGACTCAGTTGGTTAAGCATCTGACTCTTGATTTCAGCTCAGGTCATGTTTTCATGTCATGAGATCAAGCCATGAATCAAGCTCTGCAGTGACAGTGTGGAGCCTGCTTGGGATTCTTCTCTTCTTCTTTCTCTACCCATCCCCACTTATTCACATGCTTTCTCTCTCTCTTTCTCTCCTCTCTCTTTCTCTTTCAAAAATACATAAACATTTAACAACAACAACAAAGAAACAAATCTTAACATTAGTTGACAATAAGGCTGCCTGCATGCATGTACCTAACAGCTCTAGCCTATTAGGAGACACACATCTACCTTCCATTATCGTACCCTTATGTTAGTTATTTCACGGTGGTTAGCAGTGCAGCACACAATAACAATATGTCAAAACCCTGCTTTACCATAAACTGCAATCCTCTCTTTGTTGCTTCAGTTTTCCTCATAAGGATTCTGTTTTGTTGTTGATAGAGTCATCCTGCTTGGCTCTCTGTGGATGATAGATCAGAACATACTGCCCCTGACCTCTGAGCAGGTAAGCTATTGCTTAATGATGCTCATTATAAAATGTCAGGAGCAAAAGGTAAGCGACTCCAAAATGCAGAGAGATAACTATGGGAAAATTTGATGTCCCAGAGACCAGAAGCCTGACAGCCAATGCATCATTTTTCCTGGCTGAAATGAATTGATTCTGTCACCAGCAAACTAAATGCAATCAGGATCTTGACTGGAATCATAAATTGCATTTAAATTACAGTTAGCAGGGAACTGAGGCTAGAAACCATTGCAAACAAGTTTGCAGAGATACATGGGTGAGTAGTTTCTCATTTATTTTAGGATCCTAAAATTTTATTATTATTATTGTTATTATTATTATTGTTATTATTATTTTGGGAAATACTCTGATACATACTTGTCCATCAAAAAACTGTGTCTTTGGAGGGGGAGAATGTCCCTTTGGTGATCATGTTTAGTTAAACTGGGATGTATTACAGACTATTCAAAAGCCATGATGAATGAAAACTAAAAAATAAAATAAAATAAAACAAATATAGATAGTTTTTTTAGTGTAAAGTCAATTGTTTACTAGAGAAAGTTTCAACATTTGTAAACTATAAGCCAGCAAATGCCTGGCTGTGAGCTCTACATACATTAATTGGCTCCTTCAGTGGGGGGGGGAGGGACATATTCTCACCCTGCTCCTCTTTCCTGGAAAGCCCTCTTTTGAGAAGGAAATGGTGCTTTGCTGATTAGATGTTTCAAAATGTGCCACTCTCAGAAAGGCATATCTCAAAGAGCAGTTCTTTGCAATGGGAGCCTCTCCTGATAATCTCAGAGAAGGAGAAAGTGACTTAAGTGAAAGTGATGTCTGTCATGAGTAGGCTTTTGGGGGCATAAAACCTTAGAAGACCATGGATTAGAAATATCTTAGCAAGAAGTCCAGGTGATGGGTGAAGGGAGAGAAAATCCCCCCAGTGTGGGTGTGTTGCTATGTACCTATTCTGTGGCAGGGTTTTGTTGTAGAACAGACCCTACCATTCTGACAAAAAAAAAAAAAAAGGACACTTAATAGCCACTCTTTTTAGTCAGACATCTTTTATTTTTTTAATTAATTTTTTTTTCAGACAGACATCTTTTAAATAAAGTTTGCTACATGAAAATATAAATTATAAAGGAAATAATGAGGACACAGCAAAAGAAATGATCAATGTAAAAACATACTATAAAGAGATAATAAGAAATAAGTTAGAAGATCTAAATTCCAAACCTATGAAGGAAAGGAGAAACACAGTACAACAAAACAGTGAAGCAGATAAAACATTAATTAAACCAGTCAAAGAAAAAAAAAAGAATGAACAAATAAAAAATATTAGAAATTAATAGGTTGTATTCTTTACTTTTTTCTTTTTTTTAATTTTATTTATTTTTAAAAATATAATTTATTGTCAAATTGGTTCCCATACACCACCCAGTGCTCATCCAACAAGTGCCCTCCTCCCTACCTGTCACCCACTTTCCCCTCTCTCCCACCCCCCATCTGCCCTTAGTTTGTTCTCAGTCCTCAAGAGTCTCTTATGGTTTGCCTCCCTCTGTCTCTGTAACTTTTTTTCTACATTCTTTTTTTAATGTTTATTTATCTGAGAAAGAGAGAAAGAGCATGAGCGGGGGAGGGGCAGAGAGAGGGAGACACAGAATCCAAAGCAGGCTCCAGGCTCCAAGCTGCCGGCAGAAAGCCCAACATGGGGCTCGAACTCGGGAACCAGAGATCATGACCTGAGCCGAAGTTGGATCCTTAACCAACTGAGCCACCTAGGTGCCCCACAAAAGCTATATTCTTAAAGAAATAGAAAGCCTGTCTAAAAAAATGTTTAACTTTAAATATTAAAACCAAAAAAAAAATCTCAGGAATAAAAAAAGTCTATATGTAAATTACCAACATTGTTACAAAATAAATATAAATATACAAGGAAGAATATACAAGGAAGAAAAGGAAAATTACTTTAAACAATTACTTACAGTAGGAATAGAAAGGTGAGAATGGCAAGAGTCTGTGGTGTTTGAACTACACTACACTCCTTCCTGCATTCTTCCAGCTCAGCATGAAGAAAGTTAATTTGGGGAGAGCTACACTAGACTACAACACAGGCCTCCCTCTCCCCGTGCTCCAAAACTAGAGCTTCAGCATCTCTCCTGGAGGGACAGGCAAACAGCATTTCTCACCCCCTCTAACTCATGCTGTGGAAAGTCTATTTCAGGTAGTCATGACCAAGAATCAAGGGCTCCCTGTTGGTCCCCATTCCCATTTATAGACCAGAGTCTCTACTAACAGCATGACAGGCCAGAGCTTGCTTGTAGGGTACACAAGGAGTGTTTAGCTGAGAGTATCAGAGGCTCACAGCTCTGCCTGGTGCCTTGTTCTTAAAGCATGGGTGTCACCCCCAGTTCTAGAATAGTGGTACAAAGTTTAGCACAGGAGGAGAGATGGTCCATCAAAAAAAGAGAGCTCCATAGATCTTCCCAAATGGAATTTACTTCATTTAGAAGAGAGCATAGGTCAACTTCACTCATTATCAGAGAAATACAAATCAAAACCACAATGAGATATCACCTGTCAGAATGGCTAAAATTAACAACTCAGGAAACCACAGAGGCTTGTGAGGATACTGAGAAAGGGGAAAACTTTTGCACTGTTGGTGGGAATGCAAACTGGTGCAGCCACTCTGGAAAACAATATGGAAGTTCCTCAAAAAATTAAAAATAGAACTACCCTAAAACCCAGAAATTGTACTACTAGGTATTTATCCAAAGGATACAAAAGTGCTGATTGAAGGGGCACAGGCACCCCAATGGTTATAGCAGCACTATCAACAATAGCCGAATTATGGAAAGAGCGCAAATGTCTATCGACTGATGAATGGATAAAGAGGGTGGGATACCACATCTTCTTCTTCTTCAATGGAATATTATTCAGCAATCAAAACGAATGAAATCTTGCCATTTGTACACCAACATGGATGGGTGTACAGTGTGTTACACTAAGAAAAATAAGTCAGTCAGAGAAAGACAAATATCATATGATTTCACTCATATATGGAATTTAAGAAACAAAACATTAACATAGGGAAAGGGAAAAAATAAGGTAAAAACACAGAGGGAGGCAAACCATAAGAGACTCTTAAATACAGAAAACAAACTGATGATTGCTGGAGGGGAGTTTGGGTTGAGGAGAATGGACTAAATGGGTGATGGGCATTAAGGAGGGCACTTCATGGGATGAACATTGGGTGTTAAAAAAAAAAAAAACAAAACCAGAGATATCAATGAAAGAGAGAATGAAAGAAAGCCCTTTGAAAGCCACTATCATATCAGATGACTATATTCATGCCCAAGCCCATGCCCTTTGAGGAAAAACCTCAGAGTCTACACATTGTGGGGGAAAATAGACTTCACTGGGAGAGTTCAGACAAATCTTTAAACAAATATATAAGCAAACACAGAAGCAGGCCACAAGGATTGAGGTCAGTATCCAAATTTTCATATGTAAAATGTTCCATTTTCAACAACAGCAAAATTATAAGACATATAAAAAGGAAAGTTATCCCTACAGAAGATGCAAGCTGGTAACAGAAACTAAGTTTCATGGAGTCCAGATAGTGGCCTTAGCAGACAAAGACTTCAAAGTGACTATATAAATTTGTTTTAAATAGGTTCAGAGAACTAAAGAAAGCTATGATGAAAGAGCAAAGAAATATATGATGAGAATGTTTCATCAAGTTAGGAATATTAATAAAAAGATGGAAATTATTAAAAAGAACCAAATGGAAGTTCTGAAACTTGAAAAGTGCAATAAATGAAACATTCATCAAAGGGACTCAGTGTACTTCTGCTGACACTAGAAAGAAGTGGCAGATTTGAAGGCAGATTTATAGAGACTTTGCAGTCTGAACAATGAAGTAAAATGAGCAGATTCAGATATATGAAACATCATCAAGTATACCAATATAAGCATAATGGATATTCCAAGAAGAGAAGAGAGAGAAAAAGAGGCAGAAAAAAATCTGAGGAAATAATGGTTGAAAATCTTCCTAAATCAGATGATTACATAGTCATAGAGGATAAACTTTTAATTGATCAACCTCAACGAACTGCAAGTAAGATAAACACAAAGAGATCACAGACAGACACATGATAGTAAAAATGGTGAAAGCCAAATTTAAAGAGAAACTCTTGAAGGCAGCAAAAGAAGATTAACTTGCCATATACAAGGGAATCTCATCAGAAGCAGTGAAGGCCAGAACAAAGTGTGGTGACATGTTCAAGGTACTGGGAAAACCAGTCAAGCCAGAATATTATATCAAGCAAAACTCTCCCCTCCCTCCCCCAAAAAAAGTGAAACACAAAATACATTCCATGATGGACAAAAGATAATAGGATTCATTGTTAGAAATTCCACCTCACAAAAAACACTAAAGCAAATGCTTCATGCAGAAAGAAAGTGATACCAGACAGTTATTCAAATCCATAAGATAAAAAGGAACATCAGGAAAGTAATTATATAATAATAAAAGAGTAAAAATGTATATTTTCCTTTCTTATCTTATGTAATATAAAAAGCATTTTTATAACATTATATATATATATATATATACAATTTTAGGTAATATAAAGTAATATAGTAATATTACTTTATATATAGTAATAATATATAATATAAGGTAATATAAAGTAATATAAAATGTTTTATAACATTTTAGGTCTATATATAACATTTTAGGTCTATAACATTATATAAATACATTTGACAATAATAGCACAAAAGAGGGGGGGTGGGAATACAGCTATATTAGAGTAAGAAAATCAAACCAGATGGCCATTTGATTCACATAAACAAGGGAAGAAAGCCAGAAATAAAAAATTAGAAGTTAATATAAACTCTATAAATATTTCTGTTTTCCTTTATTATATGTTTATTTAAACAATATAAAATAATAATTATAGGGGCGCCTGGGTGGCGCAGTCGGTTAAGTGTCCGACTTCAGCCAGGTCACGATCTCGCGGTCCGGGAGTTCGAGCCCCGCGTCAGGCTCTGGGCTGATGGCTCAGAGCCTGGAGCCTGTTTCCGATTCTGTGTCTCCCTCTCTCTCTCTCTGCCCCTCCCCCGTTCATGCTCTGTCTCTCTCTGTCCCAAAAATAAATAAACGTTGAAAAAAAATTTTTTTTAAATAAATAAAATAAAATAATAATTATAACAATACACTATTGAGTTTATAACATAGATAACTATGCATATCCATATTAATAGAAAAAGTTGGAGAACAGAGATATATGGGAGTAAAGTTTGAATATTTCACTAAGAAGTTAAGTTAGTATAAATAACTCTGAAGTAGTTTCTAGTAATTAAAGTATATATAGTAAGTGCTAGAGTAACCACTAAGAAAATAAGTAAAATAATATCATAAAAAAACATTATATTAAATGAAAGAATTAATAGTCAATGCAAGGACAATAGTAAAAGAAAAACAGAAAAACTAAAAAAATACATTAAAGAGGGGTTTCTGAGAGGCTCAGTTGGTTAGGTAACTGACTTCAGCTCAGGTCATGATCTCATGGTTCATGGGTTTGAGCCCCGTGTCAGGCTCTGTGCTGACAGCTCAGAGCCTGGAGCCTGCTTCAGGTTCTGTGACTCCCTCTCTCTGCCCCTCCCCCACTCACACTCTGTCTCTCTCTCTCCCTCTCGAAAATAAACATTAAAAAAATTGGTAAAAATTCATTATAGAAAAATTTAAGAAGTAAATTAGCAGATGTAAATCCAAATAACATTAAGTAATGTCAACAATAACATTAAGTGATTGGCCTTAAAAATCTGTTAAAAAGGCATACATTATCTAAATGAATAAAAATAATATCCAGCTATACACTAGCTAGAGGCAACAAATTTTAGATTGAACAATACAAATCAGATGAAAATAAAAGTATAGAAAAAGATATATAATCCCATTTAAAACCTTAGCAAGGTATATAATCTCACTTTAAAAGTTTCAATGCATGTTTAAAAACTGAAATAATTCAAAATATGTTTTCCAAATACAATGAAATGAAGTTAAAAATCAATTTCACAAACTTATAAATATGTGAAAATTGAAGAACATTCTAAATAACCAGTGATCAAAGAAGAAATGAAAAAGTAAATTAGAAAATACTTTGAGGTGGACGCACATGAAGGTATAATATAACAAAACTTCTGAGAAATAGCTAAAGCATTTCTTAGAAATTTATGCTTTCTACTTTTTTAATGTTTATATATTTATTTTGAGAGAGAGAAAGAGAGAGAGAGGAAAAGAGGGTGAGGGGCAGAGAGAGAGAATCCCAAGCAACCTCCCCACTGTCAGTGCAGAGCCTGATGTTGGGCTCCATCTCATGAACCATGAGATCATGACCTGACCTGAAATCAAGAGTTGGATGCTTACCTGACTAAGCCACCCAGGTGCCCTTCTGCTTTCAATTTATATGTTAAAGAGACGAACAAGCCCAAATCAATGACCCCATTAAAATAGTGAACAAAGAAGAGTAAACCAAACCCAAAGCAAGCAGAAGGAAAGAGATAATTATGATTAATGATAATGTGTGTGTGTGTGTGTATATATATATATATATATGAATATGAAATAAAAAAGTTAACTGTTGGTTCTTGAAAAGATCAACAGATTTTATAAGCCAAGTCACTAACTTGATCAAGAAAAAAAAGACAAATCACAAATTACTAAAATCAAGAATGAAATCATCACTACTGACCTTACAGAAATAAATCAAATTATAGGGAATAGTATGAATAACAGAATAGCAGCTAGGCAGATAATACATGAAACTGGACAAATTACTAGAAAGACAAAACTACCAAAACTGACAAGAAGAATTAGAAAATCTGAGTAGAAGTATAACAAATACAGACATTGAATTAGTAATTTAAAATCTTCTCACAAAGAAAACTGTGGTCCAGATGCTTCACTACTCAGTAATATAAAACATTTAAAGAATAATTAATACAAATTATTGACACACTCTTCCTAAAAAACTAGAAAAGGGAACCCTTTCCAACAAACATGTGGCCAGAAGTACACTGATTTCCAATGCAAGATAAAGGCATTATGAAAAAAAATAACAAACAAATATCATTTGTAAATATTGATGAAAAAAATCTTTTTTAACGTATACTTATTTATTTTGAGAGAGCAAGAGAGTATGAGTGGGGAGAGGCAGAGACAGGGATAGAGAGAGAATCCCAAGCAAGCTCTGTGCTGTCAGTGCAGAGCCCTATGTGAGCTCCAACTTACAAACTGTGAGGTCATGACCTGAGTTGAAACCAAGAATCAGATGCTTAACCAATGGAGCCATCCAGGTGTCCAATGAAAAAAATGTTTAACAAAATACTAGCAAACTGAATCCTGCAACATATAAAAGAGGGTTACACACTATGACCAAGTGGTATTATTCCAGGAAGGCAAGATTAGTTTAACATCCAAAAATTAATTAATGTTTATCATTCTGTGTTTGTCAGCATTCTCCAGAGAGATAGGACCAAGGGGATGTATATATACATTACAGAAAGAAATTTATCAGAATTAACTGGCTTGCATGCTTAGGGAGGGTGGTAGGTTTAAAATCTTCAGTGTGTCCCAGATGGCTTCAGACCCAGGACAGCCGATGGTGCACATGGAATCTGAAGGTATTCTTCTGAATAATTTCCTCTTTCTTGAGGAGGCTGGTCTTTTTGTCCTATTCAGACTTTCAAATAACTAGATACCACATTATAAAGGATATATAAAAATTCACTGATTTAAATATTAATCTCATGCAAAACACCCTACATGCTGATACATAAAATTAACGAAAACAGATCCAACCCTAGTCAACTTAGCACCCATACACATCTTCTGAAACCATACTTAATCTCCAATAAAAACAATATTAAGATCATACTTCCACATAAGATGTACATCTAGTCTGCATACAGCCTTTTCCCAGAAGAGGATGCAAGTCCTTGGATGATGTTTATTCATCTCCTTGATATCCCACAACATACATACTATGAAATAAATGATACTTAGATACTATTATATAATGTCAATACATGTTATATATGTAAGGGAATAAGAGAGGGAAGAAAAAGATTCTTGATTTATACATGCACACACACAAATATAATAATAATTACATGAGAAAAATTACTCATGATAATTATAGTCTTCATTTCATAGCTGGGTATGTGATCGTGTCTGGTATTTATACCTACATTTTCCCACTAACCACTTCATATCCCCTTTGCCTTTAATGGGAACCTCAGATTCTTGTGTTTCTTTACCTGATGGAATAACCCAAACATTCATTCCTGAAGGATCTGAGCCATTAGTTATCCTGATTGATTGGTGGCTGTAGTTTTTAATTAGTTTTAATCACAAGGCATGATAATACTAAGAGACACGCTAAGTGATCCCCTATATTCTAGACATATTCATCCTTACTGCCAGTATGAACAGCCTAATTTCTTCTTGGTAATAAAGACCAACCATCCCAGACAAATCAGTAACTCTCTTCTTTGCCTGTGATATACAGGCATGTAGATAACAAAGTGGCTGGGTGGCAGTCTTAACTTCCAGTTCAATGGAATTGTTTCTCTTGGTGGAAGACTTCCTCCCTTTGGGACTAAGACCTCTAGATAATCAGAACATAAGGTTCTATGAATCGAAAGCAAGCATTTTGCTAGGGAGTCTCTAGGTATAATAGTAAGTGGTGTCATTCCCCTTTCCATCCCTTGATTCTTGGACCCGTGATTCCTGGCAATGAGAGAAATAGCACCATATATTGGATGCTGATTCAGAGCATATTCAGGTTCCTGGAGAACTTTGCCCTAGCCCAGTATTGCCAAATGGCTATAAGTGAGTCTTCAAAGGCCATTCTACCATTCCACAAAGCTATCTGCTTAGAAAATGTGTAAGAGCATGAATTCCATAAGCACCGTTCTATTGGTATACTTCATTTGTGTTCTTTGGTCAGAAACGTTGCTGTGTGAAATACCATTAGGGTGGATAAGGTGGATTTTGTAAGTACACAGATGGTAGTTTTGGGAAAAGCACTGCATGCAGGGAAGGCAAATCCATATCCAGAATAAGTGTCTATCTATTCCAGTAAGAAAAAACACTGCCCTTTCCATGATGGAAGTGGTCCAATGTAATCAATCTGCCACCAGGTATCTGGCTAATTACCCCAGAGAATGGTGCTATATCAAGGGTTCAGTGTTGGTCTCTGTTGCTTGAAGATTGGGCACTCAACAGTGGCTTTTGCCAGGTCAGCCTTGATGAGTGGAAATTCATGTTCTTGAGCCCATGCATAACCTCTATCCCTGCCATTATGATCACATCAATTGTGAACCCACTGGACAATGACAGGGGTAGCTGGGTAAAGAGGCTGATTAGCATCCAAAGACAAGGTCATCCTATCCATTCAATTATTAAAATCTTCTGCTGAGGTCATCTTTTGGGGAGCATTCACATGGGACACAGATATCTTCATGGTTTATGCCCATTTGGAGAGGTCTGTCCACATACCTCTTGCCCAGATTTCCTTGTTACCAATGTTACAAGTCCCTGACATCAGCCAAATCACTGGCCACAGTCTGTGAATCATTATATGATCACATGCTAGGTAATTTTTTTCTCCTAAACAAAATGAACAACCAAATGCACTGCCTGAAGTTCTGCTGACTTGAATTATTTCCCTTCACTACTATCTTTCAGGGATGTCCCAGAAAGAGGTTGTAGTACTGCAGCTGTCCACTTTGATGTGGAGCCTATATATCAGACAGCCTGCATCTGTAAAACAGGCCTGAGTTTTCTTTTACTATCACCTGATCATAGGGAACACCCAAGAGACTAGAGACGCAGACTGGGAAAGAAAATGCAGAATAATAGAGAAAGGGGTCATGAACATTTGGATCATTCGTCAGGTAATTTACTTGTGCCTTCATGGCTTGCTTAAGCCCACTCACATATATATCATTTCCATTCGATAATGGGATGCTGCTGTGCACATCCAACTTTATGACTTGGTAGATCAGATTATGCCCAATTCATGATTGGTTGCATGGTGACTTGGTGGCCTCTAAATGTTCAGTCTCTACTAAGGCCTTATAGCAGGCCATGATCTATTCCTCAAAACGAGAGTGGTTATTTGCAGAAGGTGGCAGGGCTTTGCTACAGAATCCTAAGGGTCTTCTCTGTGAGTCACCCATAGAGGGCCTGTCAAAAGGCTCTAAACAGCATTTCTATTTGTTGCTGACACTTTCAGCACCAGTGGATATGCGGGATCGTATGGCTAAGCAGAAGAGCAGTGTGCACGGCAGCCTGGACCTTTTGCAGAGCCTTCTATTGTTCTGCATGCACCGCCCCCCCCGCCCCCCTCCCAAAAGAACTAGCAGCGTTTTTCAAGCAGATTCAGATGAGGAATATGTTGCCTCCAAAATCCAAAGTGACCCACTTTCTGCCTCTTTTTTTTTTCTTTTTTTTTAGCTGAAGGAGGGGCCAGATGCAATAACTTATCCTTCACCTCAGAAAGGAGATCTCAACATGCCCCACATCTCTGGGCCCATAGAAACTTCGCTGAGGTAGAAACCTCTGCATTTTATTCTGATTTATTTCCCACTCCCTGGCACTTAAGTGCCTTACCAGAAGTCTACAGTAGTTGTTACTTCTTGCTCTCTAGGCCCAATCAGCATAATGTTATCAGTAATATAGACTTTTAGCTCACTACTTCCAATTAGCATAATTTCATCAGTCCGATAAGCCAGTGTTGATAACTTATGGAGGGGAAGGCAATGAAGATCTTGCAAACTAAATTATGACAAAGAGCTGAAGAATTGACATTCCCCTAAGGTAGGAGGGTGATGGTGTATTGCTGGCCTTGCCAGCTGAAAGCAAACTGCTTCCAGTGCTGTTAACAAGGATAGAGAATAAAGTGTGTTCCAGAATATCAGGTACCAGGGGATATGTTAATTTACTCAAGCAATAAAACCACATCTGGATAGCAGCTGTCATTAGAGTCACCACCTGACTGAGCTTAAAATAATCCATTGTCATTCTCCAAGGTCCATGTGTCTTCTGCACAGACAAAATAGGCAAGTTGAATGGTATATGGTAGGAATCACTACTCCTCCATCTTTCAAAGACTTGATAGTGGCACTAATGTGTGAAATCCCTGCAGGAATGTGGTACTGCTCGGGGTTTACTATTTTCCTAGGTAGAGGCAGTCCTAGTGGCTTCCTCTTGGTCTTCCCTACTGTAACAATCCTCATTCCACAGGCCAGGGTACAAATAGGTATTCTTCCAGCTGCTGAGCATATTTATTCCAATTATGTATCACAGGATAGGGTCAGAGACCCACAGGGCACATTGTGACATATACCTGAACCAAGATTCTATTGATCATCTGACTTCTATAACCCCCTACTCTGGTGGGTTATGTGGCATTTTGGGTTCCTGGAATTAGTGTTAGTTCAGAGCCAGTGTACTTTAGTTCCAGAATGATCTTATAATTTCCCTGATACACAGTTACCTTGATAAAAGGCCATAGCCCCTTTTGGGGGAGACTGGGAGAAAGATTAACAGTATAAATTTTTGAAAATGTACCAGAGTCCTTCCTCAAGGGAACCAGCCCTCACCTAATTCAAGAGCTCTGGATTTGTAAACTCGCTCAAAGCTAGGAATTGATTGAGAGACCATGCTTATCTGTTTTTATGATTCAGGTTCAGCTTTTGTTTACTTGACCTAGACCACTTCTATATGTATAAATCTAGTAAGAATATAGCAAGTTTCCTACATATTTCACGTCTAGAAACACGTCATCTGCAAGCTAAATTCATAGGTTGGCATGAGTCAGACCATTTTGTTGCTGCTTTGGCACTGCTGGCCACTACGGTAACCACACCTATTTTGCTTTGGGCAGCTGAGTGCTGCCACCTAGTCTCTGCCGCTCCAGGATTCTGTTATTTTCATTTCATGTACATTTCCCAATATAGTGGGCACAGTTCCCAATTGTAAGCTCTGGCCTATGGTGAAGATCAATCACATAGCTCTTTAAGTATGCCAGCGTCCCCCACATTAATTTATTTTTATGATTGTGGTGAAATGTGTCTCTTCTAGACCCTTCTCGTGGGTCTTATAGATAAATAGATCTTCAATGACAAATTCAGTCTAAATTCCAATTTCCCTAAGGCTTTAGATTCCCTCCTCTACAAGGCATATCTAACGTTTAACCTCACTCACTGTAGGCCACCTTTTAGTTCACATTTCAGCTACACAACCAAAACTATGAAAGCCCTTTCTAACTCCTTGAGCTACAATATTAAATGTAGAATCTTTGTTTAGTGTACCCATATCCATAAAGTTAGCCTGACCCAGCTTTGTTTCTTTGACCATTATTCCACACATCCCATCCCACACATATTCCATGGATTTCTGTCCATATAAGTTAGAAAACTCAGCAGTTCTTTTGGATTATAGTGCATTTCATGGGCCACAGCTTGTACCTTATTTTGGGGAAGCTGATGGAAATTGAGTCTAATTATAGGTCTAGAAGAAAAGAGAGGTGGTAGTGGTGGATCCTGAAGGGAATCAGCATTGTCTTGCAAGGCAGCTACCTCAGGGATGGCCAGTTGAGCTTCCACAGGTAATTCAGGATTACTCTCCTCAAATAAGGATAGGGAGGCTGCTTTTATGGGGGATGGAGAAGCTGTTTCTATCATCAAGGAAGATTCATCAGAATTTAGGGTATCAGTGTCCCCGGCTTCATCTGGGTCTTTCCACACCTCCCTATTCCAACTTCCAGGATCCTATCCTTTCCCAATCAATCCCCTCACTTTAACAATAGACACTGTAAAGCTAGAAATTTGATCTGTGTCATAAGTCCACCACATGTGGGAAGAGATTTGGGTTTTCATTTTCAGCAACCTCAGCCCTTCAGCTACAAGATATAAGTGTATATTTCAGGGAAAACATGTGTTTGAGCTTGACATTTTATTTTTTTATTTTTTTTTTAAATTTTTTTTCAACGTTTATTTATTTTTGGGACAGAGAGAGACAGAGCATGAACGGGGGAGGGGCAGAGAGAGAGGGAGACACAGAATCGGAAACAGGCTCCAGGCTCTGAGCCATCAGCCCAGAGCCTGACGTGGGGCTCGAACTCACGGACCGCGAGATCGTGACCTGGCCGAAGTCGGACACCCAACCGACTGCGCCACCCAGGCGCCCCAGAGCTTGACATTTTAAATCCCTGAACTCATCTGATACTTTCCTCACTTTGTCCAATGACACCAATGTCACTATACAAGTTAGTTTGACACAAATGTTCAAAAGTATCATATACACAGTCATTCAGATACTTGCTTCTTATTAGTGGTTGATTAGAATTAACTAATGGTGATATTTCCCACACCTCTATTGCCAGATCACCCCATGTACTACTATCAGTAATCTCTTTACTACTGGGAATAAAGTCATTAGAGACACTGGACAGCAATGTCAGCACTGTGATGGGGGACTATTTGAAACAGATAAAACAGGGACATCTGGCTGGCTTAGGCGGTAAAGCGTGCAACTCTTGATCTCAGGGTCATGAGTTCAAGCTGCATGTTTGGCATGAAGCTTATTGAAAGAAAGAAAAAGAAAGAAAGAAAGAAAGAAAGAAAGAAAGAAGAAAGAAAGAGAAAGAGAAAGAAACAGATAAATCAAAAGAAAGCACAAAATTTAAAAGCCATGTGCTAAAAAGGCACAAACAGGACATTTGTTTATAGTATGAGATCTGAAACAAGATGGCAGAGCACTGTTCTTGTTCAGCCTCAGCTGAGGAATGTGTGCAACAGGTGACTCAAGTTTTTGCTTCCCTGTGCATGTCTATGAATAACTGTGGAAACACTGTGAAAATTGATTTTGGGGTTACAGATAATTTTATCAAGGAGGTGAATTTGCAAATACTAAACCATGAATAAGGAGGATTGACTGCATCAGATATAAGTAGGTCTATTATGCAGAATATATAAAGAAGTGTTACAACTTAATAATAAAAAGGACATATAATGAATTAAAGTGGACAAAGGACCTACATAGGCATTTTTTCCCAAAATTTTATATATAGGATATATAGGCTATAGCACATGGAATGGGGGGGGTGGTGCCAGAGTGGCTCAGTTGGTTAAGTGTCTGACTATTGATCTTAGTTCAAGTCATGATCTCATGGTTTGTGGTTTCAAGCCCTGTGTTGGGCTCTGTGTTGACATGTAGGAGCCTGCTTGGGATTCTTTCTCTCCCTCTCTCTGCCCCTCCCCAGCTCATGCTCACTCATTCCTTCTCTCCCTTTTTCTCTCTCAAAATAAGTAAATAAACTTTATTTTTAAAACAGCACATGATATGATGCTTAATAACATTAGACTTAAGGAAAATGCAAATCAAAGCCATGAGATATTACCTTATACCCAGTAGAATGGCTAAAATTAAAACAATGAAAAATAATAGGTGTTGACAAGACTGAGAAGAAAGTAGGACCTTTCTTCCTTCCTTCCTTCTTTCCTTTCTTCTTTCTTTCTTTCTTTCTTTCTTTCTTTCTTTCTATTTTTATTTTAATTCCAGTATAGTTAATATACAGTGTTATATTTGTTTCATATGTACAGCATAGTGATTCAACAATTCCATACATCATCTGGTGCTCATCACAAGTGCACTGTTTAATCCCCATCACCTGTTTAACCCATCTCCTCACCCACCTCTCCTCTGTTACCATCAGTTTGTTCTCTACAGTTAAGAGTCTATTTCTTGGTTTATCTCTCCCTTTCTTTTTCCTTTGTTTATTTATTCTCAAGCTCCACAGATGAATGAAATCATATGTTATTTGTCTTTCTCTGTCTGACTTATTTCCCTTAGCATTATACTCTGTAGCTCTATCCATGTCATTGCAAGTGGAAAGATTCTTTTTTTATGGCTGAATAACATTTCATTGTGTGTGTGTGTGTGTGTGTGTGTGTATCACATCTTATTTATTCATTCATCTCTTGATAGACAATCTGCCTGCTTCCACAATTTGGCTATTGCAAACAATGCTGCTATAAACATAGAGGTGCATCTATCCTTTTGAATTAGTGTTTTTGTATTTTGGGGTAAGTACCCAGAAGTGGGATTCCTAGATTATAGGGTACTTTGATTTTTTATTTTTTGAGGAACATCCATGTTTTCCACAGTGGATTTACCAGTTTGCACTCTCAACCAAAGTGCAAGAGTGTTCCTTTTTCTCCACATCCTCTCCAACACCTGTTGTTTCTTGTGAGAAAGTAGGACCTTTATACATTGTTGTTAGGAATGTAAAATGGTGAAGCTGCTTTGGAAATCAGTCTGACCAGTCCTCAAAATGTGAAGCATAGAGCTACTATATGACCAGCAATTCCACTCCTAGGTATATATCCAACAGAAATGAAAATGTATTTTACACAAATACTTATACAAAAATTCATAGTAGCATTATTTTTGTGGTCAGAAAGTGGAAACAGATCCAATGTCCATAAACTGATAAATGGGTAAATAAATGTGGTCTTTATATACAATGGAATATTATTTGACATAAAAAGGAATGATGTGTTGAAACATTCTCCAATGAATTTACTTTGAAAACATTATGAAAATTGAAATAAGTCACTTCCCAAAGACCATCTATTGCATAATTTATTTGGTGGGAAATTTCTAAAGTAGGCAAATCTAGGGAGTTATAAAGTAGATTAGTGACTGTCTAGGGCTGTGGGGTTAAGGGAATGTGGAAAGGGACTTCTAAAGATAGCTTAGTTTCTTCTTGTACTGATGAGAATATCTTAGAATTGATTATGGTAATGATTGAATAATTCTGTGACTATATTGAAACCCATTGAATTATACATTTATGTGGATAAATTATATGATATATGAATTATATATCAATAAAGCTGTTAAAAATAAAAGTTAAACATACATCTGCCTTATGGCCCAGTAATTGTACTCCTAAACGTTTTATAAAGTGAATATTAAGTTATAAAAAATTTGTATAGGGCGGGCGCCTGGGTGACTCAGTTGATTAAGTGTCCAACTCTTAGGTTTGGTCATGATCTCATGGTTCATGAGTTCAATTCTTGCATTGGAAATTTCCCTCTCTCTGCCCCTCCCCCCTCAAAATAAATAATAAATTGTAAAAATCTTTAAAAAATTATAGAAGAATGTTAATAGAAGCTTTATTTATAATAGTAAAGAAGCTGGAAACAACCCAAATGCCCATCAATATTGTAATAAATCCGCACAATGTGATTCTAGTTATCAGTAAAATATTTTGAGTGATATAACTATATACACAATAATATAAGTAAATTTCAATATTATTGTGTTGAGCAAAAGAGGCCTGAGTTAAAAGAGCACATGCTAAAAGAATATGATTCCATCTAAACGAAATTCTAAAACAAGGAAAACTAATCTTTGCTGATATAAAGTTATTGTCAAGAACCAGGTGGTTGGGAACAAACTGCAAAAGGTATGTAAAATAATTTTTTAAAGTAATGGACACATTTTTTTAATATTAAAAGTCTTGGGGCACCTGGGTGACTCAGTCAATTAAGCATCCAACTTCGGTTCAGGTCACAATCTCTCAGTTCATGAGTTTGAGCCCCACATCGGGCTCTGTGCTGACAGCTCAGAGCCTGGAGCCTGCTTCAGATTCTGTGTTACCACCCCCCCCCCCCGCTCTTTTCCCACTCAATCTCTGTCTCTATATCTCGAAAATAAACATTACAATTAAAAAAAATCTTTAACAAAGATAACAAAGGAAATCATATGAAAATATAATAGTATGTGTGTACTACTTGATATTAAAAACATATTATAGAGCTGCCAGATTCAAATACTTGAACAAAAGGATATATGAATCAGTGGAACAAATAAAACTCAGAAATGTAATGTAATACATATGATAAAGATAGCATTACAAATTATTATATTGCTTAATAGTAATCTCTAGAACAACTGTTTAACTTTGGGAAATATTGTATTTGCCCTTGTAATTCACCGAAATAAAGGCCAAATGATGACATAAATTTGTCTATAAGGGCATTGATAAGAACATTATATATGTGAGTAATGTAACAGACACCCAAGTACTCAATAATACACTTGATCTAAGAAATCACAGTAGCCCTATCAATGGCACATGGTTTGCATTTTGTGGAACCATACCAGGGTGCTTATGTGTTGTAGCCAGTGAGTTTGATTTTTGTCATCAATAGGATGTTAATTTTGGAAGGCATCTGAGATGTGACCTTGCCCAATACCTCCATTTTACAGGGAAGGACACTGAACCTCCAAAAGGCTAATTCACCTGTCCTAGTTTGTAGCTAATTAGAAACATATTCAGAACAAGGATAAAATTTTAAAATTAATTCTCAATATGTTTTATGAGAGTCACATTAAAAGTACATTGGTAGTTGCACAAGAAACTTTTCCATGACATTCTTTTAAATATGTGCTCCTCTGGAACATTTAAAGGAGGTTTTTTATTTGTAACCTAATTAATAGGGGCTATTGCAGGAAGACACTGTCCATGCATATTCTTTTTACAGGATTGCAAACACACTCAGCAGCATAATTATTTGTCTTTCTAGACTAATATAATCACCAAAAATCTGCTGATGCATGTAATTATGTATCATTTTCAACTTTATTACAAAGTGAGGGTCCCCTAAGAAGTAGCATTTCCCAGTGTTCTCCGGAATGAATGAATGAATCATATGAGAATCCTGATAGTTTATAAACTAAAAAACTTATAATCAAGGTAACTTCTGTTTGATTTCTGCAAGGGGACTTCCTCATTGCCCATGAGAATTCAAGTCTCAAGTTAATTGCTAGTGCTGAGCAGCTGCCTCCCTCTGTCTCTGTCTCCTGGTGGAAAGGAGATGCTGTGCTTCTGGCTTGGTTCTGCCCTGGTGGGGAATGCAGAACAGCTGTGCCTTGCTCTTCACCCTGTTGAGAGGGCAGGGGGCCTCCAGTTCCTCTGAACTCTGTGTTACTTACCTACAAGCTAGAGATCCTTACTATGGGCTCCTTCACTGGTTGAATAGGTAAAGCACAGATGAATTTTTAGGGCAGTGAGATGGTTTTGTTTGATACATTTATGGTGGATACATAACACTATGCATTTATCAAAATCCATACAACTTTAAAACACATACACTGATTGGAAGAATAAATATTGTTAAAATGTCAATACTCCCCAAAGCAATCTACACATTCAAGGCAATCTCAATCAGAATTGGACATTCTTCTCAAAGCTAGGAGAAAAAATCCTAAAATTTGTATGGAACCTCAAAAGACCCCAAATAGCTAAAGTAATATTGAAGAAGAAAGCCAAAGCGGCAGTCCTCACAATCCCAGACTTTAGCCTCTACTACAAAGCTGTAATCATCAAAACAGCATGGTTTTGGCACAAAAACAGACGCATAGACCAATGGAATAGAATAGAGAACCCAGAATTGGATCCACAAATGTATGACCAACTAATTTTTGGCAAAGCACAAACGAGCATACAATGGAAAAAAGTCTCTTTAGGAAATGGTGCTGGGAGAACTGGACAGCAACATGCAGAAGAATGAAACTAGACTGCTTACTTACACCATACACAAAAATAAACTAAAAAAATGGATTACATACCTAAATGTGAGACAGGAAACCATCAAAATCCTAAAGGAGAAAGCAGGTAACAATCTCTTTGCTCAGCTGCAGTAATTTCTTCCTCGACACATCTCCAAAGGCAAGGGAATTAAAAGCAAAAATGAACTATTGGGACCTCATCAAGATAAAAAGCTTCTGCACTGCAAAGGAAACAATCAGCAAAACTAAAAGGCAACTGATGGAATGGGAAAGGATATTTGTGAATGATATATTGGATAAAGGGTTAATATACAAAAGATATCTTTATAGATATAAAGAACTTACCAAACTCAACACCCAAAACACAAATAATCCAGTGAAGAAAATCTCAAAAAAACATGAACAGACACTTTTACAAAGAAGACATCCAGATGGCAAACAGACACATGAAAAGATGCTCATCATCACTCATCATCAGGGAAATACAAATCAAAGCCACACTGAGATACCACTTCACACTGGTCAGAGTGGCTAAAATGAACAAATCAGGAAATTATAGATGCTGTCGAGGATGTGGAGAAATGGGAAACTTCTTGCACTGTTAGTGGGAATGCAAACTGGTGCAACCACTATGGAAAACAGTGTGGAAGTTTCTCAAAAAAATAAAAACAGAACTACCCTACAAGATAGGAGCAGCACTACTAGGAGTTTACCCAAGGAATACAGGAGTGCTGATGCATAGGGGCAGTTGTACCCCAATGTTTATAGCAGCACTTTCAACATTTGCCAAATTATGGGGAGAACCTAAATGTCTATCAACTGATGAATAGAAAAAGAAGATGTGGTTTATATATACAATGAAATACTACTTGGCAATGAGAAAGAATGAAATCTGGCCATTTGCAGCAACGTGGATAGAACTGGAGGGTATTACGCTAAGTGAAATAATTCAGGCAGAGAAAGAGATACATATGTTTTCACTCCTGTGTGGATCCTGAGAAACTTAAGAGAAGACCATGGGGGAGGTGAATGAAAAAAAAAAAAGAAGAAGTTAGAGAGGGAGGGAGCCAAAACATAAGACTCTTAAAAACTGAGAATAAACTGAGGGTTGATGGAGGTTGGGTGGGAGGAGAGGATGGATGATGGGAATTGAGGAGGGCACCTGTTGGGATGAGCACTGGATGTTGTATGGAAACCAATTTGACAATAAATTATATTTAATATAACAAAGAAGAACATAAAGTAGCCACAAAATTGCAAAAAAAAAACACAAACCAACAACTACAGATTAAAGCATAAAACATGATCAATAATTTCTAAATAATTGGTATCATAAAGGTATTCTCTGTGACCACAATGCACTTAACTTAGAAATCAATTACAAAAATGTAAATTAAATGTTATAATCTTAGCAATTAAACAAGATACTTACAAATTATCCATGGGGAAAGGAAGAAATCAAAATGAAACCTTAAAATTAATTACAATTAAACATAAAAATATTCCAATCAGGGGCGCCTGGGTGGCGCAGTCGGTTAAGCGTCCGACTTCAGCCAGGTCACGATCTCACGGTCTGTGAGTTCGAGCCCCGCGTCAGGCTCTGGGCTGATGGCTCGGAGCCTGGAGCCTGTTTCCGATTCTGTGTCTCCTTCTCTCTCTGCCCCTCCCCCGTTCATGCTCTGTCTCTGTCTGTCCCAAAAATAAATAAAAACGTTGGAAAAAATTTAAAAAAAAAATTCCAATCAAACATTTTATTGAAAAAATTAGGAAGGAGAATAACAGTAGATGCAACAGTGATTAGAAAGATAATTATAAGTTAATAAAAATACAGTCCAACTCTGTCAACAGAACTTAGATCAAATAGAAAAAATATAGAAAAATAACCTTTGTGAAAGATTCAAGAATGAATAAAAACCTGAAAAATCTTATAACCATTAAGGCAACTGAATTTGTATTTCAGAATCTTCCCACAAAACAAAACACCAGGCCATTCTACATAAAAGTTAAATTGAACTTTGAAAGAACATATTTTTCTAATATGATAAAACTCTTCAAGAAGAAAAAAAAAGTAGAAATCACTGTTCAACAATGGAAACGTTAATATAATAATCTAAAAGGGAAAGTATGAGAACAAGAAATTACGAGTTAAGCATAATCATGAATATAGATGCAAAAATCCTATTTTTGCAATTTGTTAAAAAGTTAAAATATTGTTGTCAAGTTGTAGCTTATTCTAAAAATGCAGGAAGTTGTTTAGCATTATAAACAATTATAATTGAAACTCACCTCATTAATATATATTTTTAAAATTTTTAAATATTTACTTACTTTTGAGAGAGAGAGAGAGAGAGAGAGAGAGAGAGAAACAGAGCACAAGCAGGGGAGGAGCAGAGAGAGAGGAAGACACACAACCCAAAGCAAGTTCCAGGTTCCGAGGTGTCAGCATAGAGCCCGAAGTGGGGCTCGAACTCATGAACCGTGAAATCGTGACCGGAGCCGAAGTCAGATGCTTAACCTACTGAACCACCCAGGCACCCTCACCTGATTAACATATTAACGAAGAAAATCCTAATAATCACCTCATTATATATTGAAAAATAATTTGATAAAATTGACATATTTTCCTAATAAAAACTCTTAGCAGCTGAAGAATAGAAGGAAACTTTCTGAACTGGTGAAGAGTATCCCTCAAACACCTACAAAAAATATCAGTTTCAATGGAGAAACTTTATATGCATTCCTTTTAAAATGAGGAGCAGAATGATTCCCATGGATACCACTTTATTTAACACTGTCCTTGAGATTTGCATAGGCATAGTAATGATAGAAGTTATGAATTTGAAAGGAGGAAAGAAAACTGAACACTATGTAAAATTTGAAAGTAATGGAAAGTTATTTACAAGAGCTAGTAATAGTTATCAAAATGCCTAAAATTGATGAATATAAAGCAAATTCAGTGCATTTCTATAGACCAGATTTCAACAGTTAAAAATGGGAAAGGCTTGACCTATCAGTTATCAGAACTTACTACAAGATGATAGGAATGAAGACTGTGGATTAGCACATTGACATAACAGTTATCAAGGGAACAGAACAGAAAGCCCAGAAAAGTATCCATGTGTTGAAATTGATACAAAGAAGAGATGTCAGTGCCTAGTAGTCAGAACTTAGTCAGTAAAGGATGGACTATTTTTAAGAATTGTACTACAAAAAATTATTCATATAGAGAGGGAAAATAAATTGCATCTCACCTCACATTACACACACACACACACACACACAGAGAGAGAGAGAGAGAGAAATGAAAAAAATGCTTAGAATGAATTGTGCACAGCTTTAGGACAAAACTCAAGAATATCTTTAATATTTGGGCATACAGAAGGATTTTTTTAAAAACATACAAAATACTCACCATCAAAGACTGATAATTAAGCTAAATTAAAATTAACAACTTCTATTTATCAAGAGGCTCCATAAGTGAAGTAAAAATACAAACTACACACTGGAAAAGGGCACTTAAAACCCATAATAAACAAAGAATTAAAATCCAGAAACCAGAAAGAATCTCTGGAAGGCAATAAAAAAATAAAATATCAAACACTCAAATTCAAAAAATGTGTGGAACACATGGACTGGCCTTTCAGAAAATAGATACAAAGATACTCAGACAAATAAAAAGATGTTCAAGGAAATACCCTTGATTACCTCCTTGAGATGCCAGATGGGCATGGATCCTTTGAAGGTGGAACCTAGGACCTCAGCTGCCATTCTTACACAGTACTGCTGGAAACACAATCAGAACACGAACTTTGCAAAACAACTTGATGTTGTTTTGTAAGTGGAATGTGTGTGCATGCCAAAACTCAGCAAATCCACTGCAACTTTATATTCTAGAAAAATTCTTCCAGCTGCATCAGGAGACAAGACCACAATGTTCATGACAGCATTATTCATAGGGAATTTTAAAAATGCTCTCAACAAGTGATTGAAAAAATAAGAAAACGTGTGTGTGTGTGTGTGTGTGTGTGTGTGTGTGTGGAGGGGGATAATTCAATAAATGCAAATAAGCTTTCATCCTTATTGTAATCATTTCAGCAATGTTTCTTTCCCAACTATTCATCTTTTAAAAAACTACAAAAGACTCATGAATTTCAAGCATAAATTCTGGAATTTTGAAAAGGAAATTTCTGTCCCTTTTGTTTTCAGATGCCTAGATGTACATGGGGATTCTGGCAGGAATTTTCCCTGTTAAGTGTGGGAAGCTGAACTTCACCTTTATCATTAAAATGACAGTATTATATGATTTTACCCCCTTTTTTCTACTCCCTTGACTTGTGTTTTCCTTCCTGTTCACTAGAGATTTCACACAAATGGGTTAAGTCACTTAAGAAAGCATTGCTTCCTCTTTCTTTGTTTCCTCAAATGGATAACTGATTTGTTTTTCGATTTTACGCAAATGTTCCTATCAATGGGATCCAAGTAGGCACTGTCTCAGGGAGGAGCCTAAGTGGGTGGAATGGGGTGTCGCATTGTTCCATGGAGTCTTATGTGCACCTGTTTCTCTGGCCTAAGCTCATTCAGTCCTGATTATAAAAGTAAAACACAGAGTCTCATGGCTTATACCAAAAGCAGAGAAAGAAAATGGAGAACGAAAGCCAAGACAATTTACCCCCTCAGAAGTCAGGTAGGAATTAACCAATATGAGGATTCTGTGACACTATACATTTCATAATTTTGTCACAATGGCTGTCATTTGATACAGAATGTCCTCCAATGGAATTCTGACAATGTCAAGCAGAAATCTCCACCTACAGGGATTGTCTGTTGCTATAGTGTGAGCACCTTTACCTGTCCTTGGCTAGGGTGTTTTGCAATTCTGTAGAAATAGAAGTGGATTTGTAGAGGGCTGATTGTGATGCAGAGATTTTGTGTCCATCATGATGCAAATGGTTCCTTTTGAAGGCAATGCAAATCTCCCCCCCCCCCCCGGGGAGTTAGAATTGATTTCTGGTCTGTAGAAGCCTTATTCAAATATTCTTTTTTTTTAAACATTACACTTTAGTGCCTGAAATATTACCCAGGTGTGCATCTGTTAGTGAATCTATATCAGCATCCTGATTGCCTTTACATATCTGTTCTTTTGACGCTACTTTGTATGTGTTTTCATATCTTACATCATTAATGAATTAAATAAAATTATTAACACATGCTTACATTTGCATTAAACTCATGATTTTACCTTTTTGAGTATTATCCTTTAAAAATTTCCATTTATTGTGAACTAAAAGAACCAAAATATTATAAACCTTAAATATTATCATAGATGTTCACAAATTTTCCACTTGATTCTCTCAGAAAATGTTAGAACGATTCATTGCTCTGCCCCATTTTGCAGGTATTGAGGAGACTCAGATGGTTTTAGCTACTAACGCTTAGACTCAGGTCTCCTAAACAGGCCTGTGGTCCAGCTTCTAGAGAGTGTGCCCCCAGACAAACAGGAAATGTTCAGCCCCATCCCAGTCCTACTCATTCAGAAATGGCGGTGGGAGGGAAACAGCAATCTGTGTTTTATTAAGCCCTGCAAGTATGCTGATACACACTCAAGTGCCACTGCCCTAGAGCTGCACTGGTGAAGCACCAGAGGAGCTTCAAGGAAAATGCTGATGCCTGGGCCCTCTGCTAGGGGTTCCGATTTAATTTGTCTGAGTGTGTCCAGGCATCTGGACTTTTAAAAGTTCCCTGGGAAGTTCTGATGTGTAACCAGGGCTGCAAGCTGCTGCTACTATAGAGTGACAGTCCCAAATCATAAATGCCCTTACACTTTTGAAGTATTTTCAGCTTGTACTGTCTACCAAGGTAGGCAGATTGTTACTAGACAGATATTTAATTAGATAGGATACTTCTATAGCCATCTCATGAAGAGATTGATTTCCTTCTGCACCAGATATTAGAATCTGGACCATAAAATAACCGGGTATACTCCTCTCACTGAAGAGAAGTAAATGGAATGTTCTTTGGGTTGAAGAAAAAATAAAAAGAACATCATTTGGATAAGCCCCATATGGTTCAGTTACTTCTCAATATAGCACAAATTCATTTTAATTTAATGGATTTGTTACAAATTTCCTGAAAAGCTTTTTCAGAAGGAGGTTGTGAATTAGCAGCTCAGCATCCTACCGAGGAAGTCATTATGTAGCAAGCTCCAAGCTGAGATAATCAAATAATAACTGACAATTTATAACTTCCAAAGTAATATTCTTAAATATGGAATTGTGAAAGGGAACATTTGCCAAAAGCATTATTGCAGTGGAGATGATTAGTTTTCAAGACAACAAAGTACCTCCTTCTTTGTGGCCATCTGCCCTTGCCTTTGAGATATTTGGGCAATGGGCTCTGATCCAAGTGATTTCTCCTTCTGAAACTTCCTCTGCTGAGCCTGACAGCTCGAGGCACAACTTCAGGGACCCTGCAGGAATATTTTATTTACTCAAGTGGTAATGAAAACTAGGAAAGAGATGTGCTAACTTGAGTATACCAGAATGGAGGGGGGTAAGAATGAATGTCTTATGTTTGTGACACAAGATGTCTCAAGAAAGTGTGGTAGAATCAACACGGCACCTGGTTAAATCCTTTCATTTATCACAGTAATTTTCTAATGAGGTTCTAAGATAAATGATCTCTAAATAAACCCAAATATGTAATCTTGGAATTTGCTTAGGACCCAACATTATTATTTTATGAGTAATACTTTATGATTTGTTGTTCAAAATATTTTTATTTCAACAAGAATGATTTTTAGGGTGAAGAATATGGTGACATAGGAGGATGTTGGGCTCACCTTGTCCTGCTGATCACTTAGATCCTGGGAGAGGAGAAGATGAGGTACACACCAGTCTGACTGTGAAACCAGCAGTGAGTTGGAGGCAGACACTGGGTCTGACTGCGGCCCTGCCCACGAACACAAGTTTCTCTGGACAGCACAGGGGAGGTGCCCTGCAGTTTGGAGCTACCACAGGGATGACCCAAAATGACAAAACGGAAGAATACTCCTCAAAAGAAACTCCAGGAAGTAGCAACAGCTAACGAATTGATAAAAAAAATGACTTAAGCAATATAACAGAACAAGAATTTAGAATAATAGTCATAAAATTAATAGCTGAGCTTAAACAAAGCATAGAGGACAGCAGAGAATCTATTACTACAGAGATCAAGGGACTAAGAAATAGTCATTGGAAGCTAAAAAAATGCTATAAATGAAGTGTAAAATAAAATGGAGGTGACATTGCACTGATTAAAAGGAAGAGGAGAGAATAGGTGAATTAGAAGATGAAATTATGGAAAAGAGGAAGCTGAGAAAAAGAGGGATTAAAAAATCCAGGAGTATGAGGGGAGAATTAGAGAACTAAGTGACACAATCAAACAGAACAATATCCATATCATAGGAATTCCAGAAAAAACGAGAGAAAGAAAGGGCCTGAACGTGTACTTGAACAAATCATAGCTGAGAAGTTCCCTGATCTGGGGAAAGAAAAAAGCACTGAAATCCAAGAGGCAAAGAGAACTCCTTTCAGATGTAATTTGAATTGATCTTCTGCATGACATATCATAGTGAAATTGGCAAAATACAAGGATAAAGAGAAAATTAGGAGAGCATCTAGGAATAAACAGGCTCTAACTTACAGAGGTAGACACATGAGAGTAGTAGCAGACCTATATACTGAAACTTGGCAGGCCAGAAAGAAATGGCAGGAAATCTTCAATGTGATGAACAGGAAAAATATGCAGCTGAGAATCCTTTATCCAGCAAGTCTGTCACTCAGAATAGAAGGAGAGATAAAGGTTTTCCCAAACAAATAAAAACTGAAGGAATTCATCACCAGTAAACCAGCCCTAGAAGAGATCCTAAGGGGGATTCTGTGAGTGAAATGCTGTAAGGACCACAAAGTACCAGAGACAGCACTAGAAGCATGAAACCTACAGACATCACAATGACTCTAAACCCATATCTTTCAATAATAACACTGAATGTAAATGGACTAAATGCTCCAACCAAAAGACATAGGGTATCAGAATGGATAAAAAAAAACAAGACCCATCTCTTTGCTGTCTACAAGAGACTCATTTTAGACCTGAGGACACATTCAGATTGAAAGTGAGGGGATGGAGAACTATCTATCATGCTACTGGAAGTCAAAAGAAAGCTGGAGTAGCCATACTTATATCAGACAAACTAGACTTTAAATTAAAGGCTGTAACAAGGGATGAAGAAGGGCATTATATAATAATTACAGGGTCTATCCATCAGGAAGAGGTAAGAATTATAAATGTCTATGCACTGAATACAGGAACCCCCAAATATATAAAGCAATTAATCACAAACATAAGCAACCTTATTGATAAGAATGTGGTAATTGCAGGGGACATTAATACCCCACTTGAAGCAATGGCTAGATCATCTAGACACATGGTCAATAAAGAAACAAGGGCCCTGAATGATACATTGGATCAGATGGACTTGATAGATATATTTAGATCTCTGCATACCAAAGCAACAGAATATACTTTCTTCTCAATTGTACATGGAACGTTCTCCAAGATAGATCACATACTGGGTCACAAAACAGCCCTTCATAAGTATACAAGAATTGAGATAATACCATGCACACTTTCAGATGACAATGCTATGAAACTTGAAATCAACCACAGGAAAAAGTCTGGAAAACCTCCAAAAGCATGGAGGTTAAAGAATGAATGGGTCAACAAGACAATTAGAGAAGAAATGTAAAAATATATGGAAACAAATTAAAATGAAAATACAACAATCCAAACGCTTTGGAATGCAGCGAAGGCAGTCCTGAGAGGAAAATACATTGCAATCCAGGTCTATCTCAAGAAACAAGAAAAATCCCAAATACAAAACCTAAGAGCACACCTTAAGGAACTAGAAGCAGAATAGGAAAGATACCCCAAACCCAGCAGAAGAGAAATAATAAAGATCAGAGCAGAAATAAACAATACAGAATCTAAAAAACAAAAACAAAAACAAAAACAAAACAGTAGAGCAGATCAATGAAACCAAGACTTGTTTTTTTGAAAAAATAAACAAAATTGGTAAACCTCTAGACAGGCTTCTCAAAAAGAAAAGGGAGATGACCCAAAGGAAGATGGGAGATGAATGAAAGTGGAATTATTACAACCAAATCCTCAGAAATACAAGCAATTATCAGGGAATACAATGAAAAATCATATGGCAACAAACTGGACAACCTGGAAGAAATGGATAAATTCCTAAACACCCACACACTTCCAAAACTCAAACAGGAAGAAATTGAAAGCTTGAACAAACCCATATCCAGCAAAGAAATTGAATCAGTTATCAAAAATCTCCCAACAAATAAGAGTCCAGGACCAGATGGCTTCCCTGGGAAATTCTATCAGACATTTAAAGCAGAGATAATACCTATCCTTCTCAAGCTGTTCCAAAAAATAGAAAGGGAAGTAAAACTTCCGGACTCATTGTATGAAGCCAGCATTACTTTGCTTCCCAAACCAGACAGAGACCTACCAAGAAAAGAGAACTACAGGCCAATATCCCTGATGAATATGGATGCAAAAATTCTCAATAAGATACTAGCAAATCAAATTCAACAGCATATAAAAAGAATTATTCACCATGATCAAGTGGGATTCATTCCTGGGATGCAGGGCTGGTCCAACATGCGCAAATCAATCAACGTGATACATCACATTAATGAAAGAAAAAATAAGAACCATATGATACAATTGATGCAGAAAAAGCTTTTCACAAAATTCAGCATCCTTTATTAATAAAAACCCTGGAGAAAATCGGGATAGAAGGAACATACTTAAACATCATAAAAGCCATTTATGAAAAGCCCACAGCTAACATCATCCTCAATGGGGAAAAACTGAGAGCTTTTTCCCTGAGATCAGGAACACGACAGGGATGTCCCTCTCACCGCTGTTGTTTAACATAGTGTTGGAAGTTCTAGCATCAGCAATCAGACAACAAAAGGAAATCAGAGGCATCAAAATTGGCAAAGATGAAGTCAAACTTTCACTCTTTGCAGATGACATGGTATTATACATGCAAAACCCGATAGACTCCACCAAAAGTATGCTAGAACTGATACATGAATTCAGCAAAAACTCACGATACAAAATCAATGTAGAGAAATCGGTTGCATTCTTATACACTAATAATGAAGCAACAGAAAGACAAATAAAGAAACTGATCCTATTCACAGTTGCACCAAGAAGCATAAAATACCTAGGAATAAACCTAATCAAAGATGTAAAAGATCTGTATGCTGAAAACTATAGAAAGCTTATGAAGGAAATTGAAGAAGATACAAAGAAATGGAAAAACATTCCATGCCCATGGATTGGAAGAATATATATTGTTAAAATGTCAATACTACCCAAAGCTATCTACACATTCAATGCAATCCCAATCAAAATTGCACCAGCATTCTTCTCGAAGATAGAGCAAGCAATCCTAAAATTTATATGGAATCACAAAGACCCTGAATAACCAATGCAACATTGAAGAAGAAGACCAAAGCAGGAGGCATCACAATCCCCGACTTTAGCCTGTACTCCCAAGCTGTAATCATCAAGACAGCATGGTATTGGTACAAAAGCACATACATCGACCAATGGAATAGAATAGAGACTCCAGAATTGGACCCACAAAACTATGGCCAACTAATCTTTGACAAAACAGGAAAGAATATCCAATGGAAAAAAGATAATTTGGCTATTGTTGAAAGTTCTGCTATAAACATTAGGGCACAAGTGCCCCTATGCATCAGCACTCCTATATCCCTTGGGTAAATTCCTAGCAGTGCTATTGCTGGGTCATAGGGTAGATCTAATTTTAATTTTTTGAGGAACCTCCACACTGTTTTCCAGACTGGCTGCAGCAGGTTGCATTCCCACCAACAGTGCAAGAGGGTTCCCGTTTCTCCACATCCTCTCCAGTATCTATAGTCTCCTGATTTGTTCATTTTAGCTACTCTGATTGGCGTGAGGTGGTATCTCAGTGTGGTTTTGATTTGTATTTCCCTGATGAGGAGTGATGTTGAGCATCTTTTCATGTGTCTGTTGGCCATCTGGATTCTTCTTTAGAGAAGTGTATATTCATGTCTTCTGCCCATTTTTTCACTGGATTATTTGTTTTTCAGGTGTGGAGTTTGGTGAGTTCTTTATAGATTTTGGATACTAGCCCTTTGTCTGATATGCCATTTGTAAATATCGTTTCCATTCCGTTGGTTGGCTTTTAGTTTTGTTGATTGTTTCCTTTGCAGTGCAGAAGCTTTTTATCTTCATAAGGTCCCATAAGTTCATTTTTGCTTTTAATTCCCTTGCCGTTGGAGATGTGTCAAGTAAAAAATTGCTTTGGCTGAGGTCAGAGAGGTTTTTTCCTGATTTCTCCTCTGGGGAGAAAACTACATGTGCATCCCAATCCTGGCTCTCCTCTCACCTCTTGAATCTGTGCTTTGATCAACAGGGTAGAGCAACACTGATGCTGCATTAGTGTTTTGACACTGTGCCAGGTAGAGAACAAGGCTTCCTCCTGGATCTTACAACCTGACAGCTGGCAGGTGCTTGTAGCCACAACTGACCCCAGACTTCAGCCTCAAGGGAGTCTGGCAGCCACAGCCTTGCAGCCAAGTGACTCTTGAATTCTCGACCAACAGAATCCATGAGGTACAATTAATGATTACTATTGATTTAAGTCACTGAGTTTGGGGCCACTTTTAATAACAGAATTGCCTGCTTTTCTGAGTTTGCTTAAACCACTCTGTGCTGCTCAAATAATTAAAGCTGATTTCTGCCTCAGAAAGTTGTGTTTCTTGCTTTTTCCAAATCAAAGAAACTTTTCTTTTCTACTATTAGCATATAGTTACCTTCCTCACTTTATTAACCAATCTCTTTGCATGCCACTTGCCAGGAGACCCCTCCTTTACTGTCTAAACATAAATGTCCCCTTCCTGTCTCCACAATCATTTTCTAGCTCATTACTTGTTATTTTTCTTCACCATAATTTACTGTACCTGAAACTACATGTCTATGTATTTATTTATTTACCATGTGTCTCTATCACGAGCATGTAAACTCCAGGAAGGAAGCAATTTAAAAAATCTTATTTGGGGCACCTGGGTGGCTCAGTTGGTTAAGTGTCCACTTCAGCTCAGGCCATGATCTGGCAGTCTGTGAGTTTGAGCCCTGTGTTATGCTCTGTACTGACAGTTTGGAGCCTGGAGCCTGCTACAGATTCTGTGTTTCCCTCTGTCTCTCTCTGCCCTTCCTTGCTCATTCTCTCTCTCTCTCTCTCTCTCTCTCTCAAAAGTAGATAAACATTTAAATTTTTTATTAAAAAATAATATAAATCTTATTCAACAGTAGATCTCTAGAATCTAAAACAATGTCTGGCACATTAAGAAAAAAAAGACTCAACTAGAATTTCAATATCAGTCTAACATATAATAAGTTTTGAAGTAACTCTACCTTTCCTTATTTCCTTTCAAGATAAGCTGGGTAAACTCTTCTCTAGAACAGATGATGAATTATCTCAAATATCTCAAGGTAATAGTCGTTCAGTTTTGCTTATAATTAAACATAGAGCCAGGGAATATATTTTCATCATAGACCTCAATAATTAAGGATTTTAAAACTTGTGTATGGAACAGCAGGAACAAATATCAAACCTTGACTCAATATGTCACATTATCTAGTTCCGTGTAAAGGTGGGTTAACTTGACCTTGACCAACCTCTGGAAGGGTTCAGGAGTTTTGATGCACCAGTTTAGAGACAATAAGAGTAGGGTATCCTATTTCTAAGGAAAATACTCCTCTAAGAGAATATGCTGGATTAAAGAGAGTCACATATTCCTGGGCACCCTTTCATCAAAAGGTGGAATCTATGCCCCTCTCGCCAAACCTGAGCATGTTCCATGGATGATTTGAAGAAAAGATAATGTCAGAAGTAATAATAAGTTTCTGAGATGAGGCCTTAAGATACTGGCAGCTTCTATTTCCTACCTCTTTGAACACTTGCCCGTGTCACCACCATACTCCTAGAAAGTCCACAAGAGAGAACTTGGAATGATGTGGAGATGGAAAAGAATTAGCTGAGTCCAATCTCCCAGCCATCTGCCCAAAGTACCAGAGAAAAAGTGAACCCACCTTGACTCTTCAGACAAGATCAGCTGGCAACTGAACACCATTAAGTGACCTTAGTCAACATCATATGGAGCAGAAAGATCACCCAGTCGAGCCCAGCCAGAATTCCTGACCCATTGATTGTGATAAAGTGATTATTGTTTTGTCTCTGTTTTGGTCTGTTTGGTATAAAAAGATAGCCATCAGGGACAAACAGCTTTCACTTTCATTTCTAAGATTAGCACTTAGTCCTCTTCCCTGAAATAATCTTATTCATTCCAGGGGCCTGATGCCGAGGACAACCCTGGGATACACTGCTAGAAGCTCTTGCTTACTTTTTCTGCCTGGCAAAAAGCACAAATACATCAAGAAATAATTAAAGTCACAGTCCCAATTTTTAACTTCTTTTAATTGAGATCATCAAAGAGAAATAGATTTCATTACACACACAGCATGAAGGCTGCATTCTCTGGAGTTCATGCTTTATTTATTCAAATGGTTACATTTCACTTACTGTTTTGTTGCAAATAAGTGACTAAAATTGGGAAAGTAGAGGGAAGAATTTAAACTAAAAAGTAAAATATAATACTTGGAAGATTGTTCTGTCAAGAGTGAGACTCTAAAAATAAATCTTTAATGACTATTGTAAAAATTTAACACAGTGCATGTACCTCTGGAGGGACAATCTATTTAATTACTCTTGGACAGTGAAGGCAACAACGTTCAGTATAGAGATACATCTTCCCAAATGGAAATATGCCTTTACAAAAAGTTTTATCCTCTCCCTTCTTATTTTTGAAGGTTTATGTCCTTCCATTTTTAACTACACTCTTAAAATATTTTATTGTATATCTGGCATTTATTGTATCTCTGGCATTGTTAGAAATGTTGGATACTGCTGATGGTGGAAAGAAAATGAGATTCATCTAGAATTCCTGAACATAGTGAAAACAAAAATTCACATTTTCCTGTTATATTTCTATGTCTATTTATGTATATCCCTCCTCCCCTTTTAAGAATGGAAGGATGTATATGTTGTCTTATACATAAACAAACAATATCACCAGTATTTGCAGTGCTTTTTCATTGATTAAATACATATCTATTCTATTATACACCAATAACTCATGGCAGGTTTTCAGCCATAGGGATAATTTGTGATGAGATATGAACTATCATCAGTGCCTGGTGTAGACTGATGAACTGGCATGAGCCAAGAACCAGTGACCACTTGTGTACTGAACAGCAGTCACTTAGGCATAAAATATGAGAGGTAAAAAAAAATAGACTTGCATAAAATCTAGCTCCTGCTAGTAAAGAACTTGTGAGTCAGTAGGAAGCACAGGCTATAATAGGATGATTGTATTCTAATATGATACAGGTACTAATAGATATATGTCTCAAGCAACAAAGGAGTGGAGCAAGGGCTCATTTACTGACCTTGACATTGTTAGGGTTAGAATGTCCTGGCTAAATTATATTAATGGTCTATAAATAAAATAAATAATTATTCCAGATAGGGCTGAAGCTGAAAAACAAATGATAATTATATGGCAAAATAAGACAAAGATAAAATGTGAGACAGAGACCAAGTTGAAGTCAATGTACAAAAGACACACCCTAAACACTGTCCACCTGCTGCAGATAAGCAACACATAGATTCTACTTTTCGTCACTTAGGGTGACATTATTGCTTATGCAATTACCAGTTCTTATGGGATATGAGCAAACAATCTGCTCCAGAGAAATGCATTTTTCTGGCCACCAGGTACGGATCACTCACTTTAATATACAAATCACCCTATATTCAGCCCTCACCAAAAACATCTACCCATGTCAGAATTTGAATTTTCTTTCTTTTATTTTTTAATTTTTTTTAAATTTTTTTTTCAACGTTTATTTATTTTTGGGACAGAGAGAGACAGAGCATGAACGGGGGAGGGGCAGAGAGAGAGGGAGACACAGAATCTGAAACAGGCTCCAGGCTCCGAGCCATCAGCCCAGAGCCTGACGCGGGGCTCGAACTCACGGACCGCGAGATCGTGACCTGGCTGAAGTCGGACGCTTAACCGACAGCGCCACCCAGGCGCCCCTTTTATTTTTTAATTTTTTTAACGTTTATTTATTTTTGAGACAGAGAGAGACAGAGCATGAACAGGGGAGGGTCAGAGAGAGGGAGACACAGAATCCGAAACAGGCTCCAGGCCCCGAGCTGTCAGCACAGAGCCTGATGCGGGGCTTGAACTCACGGACTGCAAGATCATGACGCGAGCCGAAGTTGGCCGCTCAACCGACTGAACCACCCAGGCGCCCCTTGAATATTCTTTCTACTTTTGCTATCAGAAATTGCCTAAAACTTGAAATGCAAGTTGAGATATTGAAGTGTTTGTTTGTTTGTTTGTTTAATTGCCAGTTCAGGGATTAATTTCGTCCATGACAAGCTTTTTAGAACATAAAGGTGTTCTTTGGCCAAAGTGAAAGGCTTCTGGGTTTGGAATTAGTATAGACTGCACTTGGAATCCTGCCCAGCAATCACTTCAGGGAGTTATGCCTGAGCTTTTTTTGTTTCAGCTTCTTCCCCTGTCAGAGGGGTTGCTGCTTATCTCACAAGACTGCCCTAAGAGAGATATAAATTATGTGAGGGGCCCTGCCCAGATCTTGGCTCACAGAAATTGGGCAGTGTCTGGGTTCCTCATGATAGAAGAAGTCTGCAAGTTCTTTTTCCCATATCACTGCTAACCTTAACTCTGTTAGGAGGCTCAGAGAAGGTCAAAGAGGTGCCTAAGGAGACCTTCTCAGGGAAAACATAGATATCTGGGGCAAGCCGCTGATCCCCCTGTACCCTTCCTCCCTACATTAGACCCCATATTCCCAGCATTTATCCCTGAGGAAGAATCTCCACTTCTCTTAGGCTCTGGAGAAATTGCTTTTGCTACCATAATTACTTCATCCCCTTGAAGCTGCTCAGGCAGCCCCTTGTGCCCATGCTACAAAATTACATGGGACTGAATTAGACCAGGAGGAGATGTGTCAGCATCAACTGCCTAATGACTTTCTTCCAGACAGGCCATTGGAAACTGAGACTTGGTGTCAGAATCCAGACTCTCAGAACTCTAATCTAAAATGGACCCCTTCTGCTGCTGCCTCAGTATCAGACATTATTGATGCTCTACCCCTATCTCTGCAGATCCCTTAATGGTTCTGTACCCAGCCCCCCAACCTCTTTGTGCTTTGCTCATATCAATGCCATTGTCCAGAGGACAGTCTTTCTGCTGGTGAAATTTCTTGGAAGCTTACAGACTCTACCACTCCCCAACCCTGAGGGTTGCTTAGACAATGTCTGACTGAAACAGAAGTTTAAAAGCCCAACCTTCTGGCTTCTGGTGGGATAGATAAACATGAGGTATAATTTATGCTCCAGAGCTCTCATTGGATCAGGCTGAGGCTGGGTCTCCATTTGATATTGCACCCCTTCCCTATCCTGTTTATCATATTACCAGTTTTGTACTCTTAATAAATCATTTACAGGGACACCCTTCACTCAGGATTGGCTATTGGGAGACTCTTACAACACTCTCTACAGACCCAGAATCCTAGGACTCCCCCAAGCCCAGCAGGCTCATGTCATGGAGGGCTCATTTCTAAGGCTCACCTAAAACCTTGCCTCTCCCCTTCCTTGCCCAGTTTCTTCAGCCTTCCCTCTGGTGAAAAGACAACCACTTTCATCTTTGGAGCCCAATCTCCTGGAACAACAGATGACTGACAGTGCTTCAGCAAATAAATTATTCCCTTCGGGCGCCTGGGTGGCTGGCTCAGTCAGTTAAGCATCCAACTTTGGATCAGCTCATGATCTCAGCATTCTTGGGTTCGAGCCCTACATCTGGCTTTGTTGCTGACAGCTCAGACCCTGCTTTGGATTCTGTGTGTGTGTCTCTCTCTGCCCCTCCACAGCTCATTCTCTGCCTCTCTTTCTCAAAAATAAAATAAACATTGAATTTTTTTTAAATAAAATAAAGCTTAAGGATGTTATTCCCTTTATTATTAGTTGTCATTGGATTTTTATCAATAAAACACATAATTTTAGAGCTGGAAATGAGAGAAATAATAATGAAATATCTACTATTTTTAGTTGTCTACTATGTGCTAGACACTTAACTAGCTAAGTAAAACCAAGCAATATTTATCAAATTCCCATCTATGTGAGATATCACAGCCAGGGAACTGATACATGGTTAAGAGAAAGGAAAGTTACTGCCTTTAAGGAACCTGCAATGTGGCAACTTGCTAACCTGTGTTACATCTAATCTTTAAGGTAACCTTGAAGAGCATCTACTGTTTCCCTCATTTTGCAGTTAGGGAAACAGTATTCCCAAGATTAATTTACTGGTCTTCATTCATCTAGGAAGTACCCTCAGGTCTGAACAGCCTTGGACTTCATAGTTCTCTACTACAACATTCTGCTTGTTCTCAAACTTACTGACAGTCCCACCAAGTCATCCCCTTCTGCCCTGCCCTCTATCCCCTGGCCACTGGCCATCACCAGGTAAGTAAAAATAAATTTCAAAGAGAATAAAGACCAAGGACAAAGATGGACCTTTGGCTGGGATGCTCAGTTCTCTGTTTCCCATGTCAACCCTGTTCCTATCAGACCATAAAGCTTCCTTTGGTGTCACATCTCCTCAGTGAGATTATAAACTCTTGAACATGAAAAAGAAGCTGTATTTATTTTGTTTATTCCTCAGTCCTAGCAATGTAATAAGCTTCAATATAAATTGAATGTGGTAGTGTAATGAAAGGATCCATGCATTATTGGTTCAATCATTTTTTGATACAAATAAACTCCAAGGACAGTTTATCAAATATCTGTCATTAGAAACTTCAAGATCTACCCTGCACACCAAATGTAGCAGCAAAGGAAACAAGGAGATGAGAATGTCCCTATCATGTGACAGTGTCGGCAGACCTCCCTCTAACTTCAAGCAACCAATCTGAGCCAAAGGGCATTCAAAGAGGGCTATGACCACAGACAGCAAGAAACTTCCTGAATCTTATGGCCAAAGAAACACTTAGCCTGCCATTTTGTAAATATTCCCTTTAATGATCTCTCCTCAAATTATTCTAATTTGGGAATGATGGCACATCTGTTCCTTGATGGGATTCTGATATGCCATATTTGTTATATTTGTATTTGGTACATGTGATGTTCTCACCCTAATTTAATTGCTATTCAGTTAATTGTTTTACTGACGCATCCAACTGTCCTTACATTTAAGTTGTGTCCATGAGAACCTAACGAGAGGTTAGTATTGCACATTCCTTTTTTGCCCTCTCTTCTCCCAGGCATCGGCTCCTTCTGATTTCCCACCAATTGACACCACACTCCTTTCCCTCTCTCACATTTCCCTTCTTTGCCCATTTAAACTGAGCTTACATTTCTCCCAGGGCTTTGCAAGTCACAGGGAGGTCCTGGGAACTCAAACCCTGTGACATTTTAGTTGCTCACAGTGGTACGACCACTCCAGGCCACAGGTTTATATATTGAACATTATGTGGGGAAAATGGGGGCACGAGGATTTAGGTGTTGCTTAACAGGAAGAAGATGAAATGACTTTCATTTCAGATGCCAAATCCAGCAGATACAGCAGACATTTAGTGACAAAGTGTCCTTCAGGGTCCCAGAAATCAAATCTTCCCATAAAAGTGGCCACGTACTACTGCCATTAGCTAATATTTATTGACTCTTAACATGTTCTCAGCTATGTTCTTAAGTATTTTACCCAAATTAAATAACTTAATCTTTCCAAAACAAATTTATGAAGTAAATGTAATTCTTATCCCCAATTTCACCAATGGAAAAGCTGAGTCACAAGCCATGGAAAATGCCTCAAATACCATACAATTTGCCCAAGGTACATAGGTAATTTATAGCATAGTCAGCTTTTTTTTTTTATTTAACTTTATTTTTTATTTTTTTTAAATTTACATCCAAATTAGTTACTATATAGTGAAGCAATAATTTCTGTAGATTCCTTAATGTCCCTTACCTATTTAGCCCATCCCCTTTCCCACAACCCCTCCAGCAACCCTCAGTTTGTTCTCCATATTTATGAGTCTCTTTTGTTTTGTCCCCCTCCCTGTTTTTATATTATTTTTGTTTCCCTTCCCTTATGTTCATATGTTTTGTCTCTTAAAGTCCTCATATGAGTGAAGTCATATGATTTTTGTCTTTCTCTGACTGACTAATTTCACTTAGCATAATACCCTCCAGTTCCATCCACGTCGTTACAAATGGCAAGGTTTCATTCTTTTTGATTGCCGAGTAATACTCCATTGTATATACATACCACATTTTCTTTATCCATTCATGCATCGATGGACACTTGAGCTCTTCCCATACTTTGGCTATTGTTGACAGAGCTGCTATAAACATGGGGGTGCACACCTGTATCCCATAGATAAATGCCTAGGAGTGCAATTGCTGGGTTGTAGGGTAGTTCTATTTTTAGTTTTTTGAGAAACCTCCATACTGTTTTCCAGAGTGGCTGCACCTGTTTGCATTCCCACCAACAATGCAAAAGAGATCCTCTTTCTCCGCATTCTTGCCAACATCTGTTGTTGCCTGAGTTGTTAATGTTAGTCATTCTGACAGGTGTGAGGTGATATCTCATTGTGGTTTTGATTTGTATTTCCCTGATGATGAGTGATGCTGAGCATTTTTTCACATGTCAGTTGGCCATCTGGATGTTTTCTTTGGAGAAGTATCTAGTCATGTCTTTTGCCCATTTCTTCACTGGATTATTTGTTTTTGGAGTGTTGAGTTTGAAAAGTTCTTTATAGATTTTAGATACTAACCCTTTATCTGATACGGCATTTGCAAACATCGTCTCCCATTCCATCGGTTGCCTTTTAGTTTTGCTGATTGTTTCTTTCACTGTGCAGAAGCTTTTTATTTTGATGAGGTCCCAATAGTTCATTTTTGCTTTTGTTTCCCTTGCCTCCAGAGACGTGTTAAATTGCTGCGGGCAAGATCAAAGAGGTTTTTGCCTGTTTTCTCCTCGAGGATTTTGAGGTCTTACATTGAGGTCTTACATTGAGGTCTTTCATCCACTTTGAGTTAATTTTGTGTATGGTGTAAGAAAGTGGTCCAGGTTCATTGTTCTGCATGTCACTGTCCAGTTTTCCCAACACCACTTGTTGAACAGACTGTCTTTATTCCATTGGATATTCTTTCCTGTTTTGTCAAAGATTAGTTGCCCATATGTTTGTGGGTCCATTTCTGGGTTCTCTATTCTGTTTGACTAATCTGAGAGTGTTCATGTGCCAGTACCATACTGTCTTGATGATTACAGCTTCATAGTATAGCTTGAAGTCTGGGATTGTGATGCCTCCTGCTTTGTTTTTGTTTTTTTTTTTTTTCAAGATTGCTTTCATCTTTTCTGGTTCCATACAAATTTTAGGATTATTTTTTCTAGCTCTGTGAAGAATGCTGGTGTTACTTTGATAGGGATCGCATTGAATATGTAGACTGCTTTGGGTAGTATTGACATTTTAACAATATTTGTTCTTCTTATCCAGGAGCATGGAATATTTTTCCATTTTTTTGTGTCTTCTTCAATTTATTTCATCAGCTTTCTATAGTTTTCAGTGTATAGATTTTTCACCTCTTTGGTTAGATTTATTCCTAGATATTTGATGGTTTTTGATGTAATTGTAAATGGGATTGATTCCTTGATTTCTCTTTCTGTTGCTTCATTGTTGGTGTATAGGAGTGCAACCGATTTCTGTGCATTGATTTTATATCATGCAACTTTGCTGAATTCATAAATCAGTTCTAGCAGTTTTTTTGGTGGAATCTTTTGGGCTTTCCATATAGAGTATCATGTCATCTGCAAAGAGTGAAAATTTGACCTCCTCCTGGCCGATTTGGATGCCTTTTATTTCTTTGTGTTGTCTGATTGCAGAAGCTAAGACTTCCAATACTATGTTGAATAACAGTGGCGAGAATGGACATCCCTGTCTTGTTCCTGACCTTAGGGGGAAAGCTCTCAGTTTTTCCCCATTGAGGATGATATTAACATTGGGTCGCTCGTATATGGCTTTTATCATCATGGTCTTCTGTTAATTTCTCAGGATCCACATAAGAATGAAAACATATGGTATGTGTCTTTCCCTGTATGACTTATTTCACTTAGCATAACACTCTCCAGTTCCATCCACATTGCTACAAAAGGCCATATTTCATTCTTTCTCATTGCCAAGTAGTATTCCATTGTGTATATAAACCACAATTTCTTTATCCATTCATCAGTTGATGGACATGTAAGCTTTTCCCATAATTTGCCTATTGTTGAAAGTGCTGCTATAAACATTGGAGTACAAGTGCCCCTATGCATCAGCACTCCTTATCCCTTGGGTAAATTCCTAGCAGTGCTATTGCTGGGTCATAGAGTAGATCTTTTTTAATTTTTTGAGGAACCTCCACACTGTTATCCAGAGTGGCTGCACCAGGTTGCATTCCCACCAACAGTGCAAGAGCATTCCTGTTTCTCCACATCCTCTCCAGTATCTGTAGTCTCCTGATTTATTCATTTTAGCCACTCTGAGTGGCATGCGGTGATATCTCAGTGTGGTTTGGATTTTTATTTCCCTGATGAGGAGTGACGTTGAGCATCTTTTCATGTGTCTGTTGGCCATCTGGATGTCTTCTTTAGAGAAGTGTCTATTCATGTCTTCTGCCCATTTCTTCACTGAATTATTTGTTTTTCGGGTGTGGAGTTTGGTGAGCTCTTTATAGATTTTGGATACTAGCCCTTTGTCTGATATATCATTTGCAAATATCTTTTCCCATTCCGTTGGTTGCCTTTTACTTTTGTTGATTGTTTTCTTTGCCTTGCAGAAGCTTTTTAACTTCATGAGGTCCCAATAGTTCATTTTTGCTTTTAATTCCCTTGCCTTTGGGGATGTATCAAGTAAGAAATTGCTGCGGCTGAGGTCAGAGAGGTTTTTTTCCTGCTTTCTCCTCTAGGGTTTTGATGGTTTCCTGTCTCACATTCAGGGCTTTTATCCATTTTGAGTTTATTTTTGTGAATGGTGTAATAAAGTGGTCTAGTTTCATCCTTCTGCATGTTGCTGTTCAGTTCTCCCAGCACCATTTGTTAAAGAGACTGTCTTTTTTTCCATTGGTTTTTCTTTCCTGCTTTGTCGCTTAGATTCCACCCACATCTGCCTAAATAACCCAGAGAACTGCCAGAAGAATTGACTCTCCGGAGCCAAGCATAGACAAGAGGCCCATGGAAGAGGGTAGGAAGGGCAGAGAGGCAGTTCGTGCTACACAGACTGGTGGGAGGGAGCTGGGAGGTGAAGGGGCAGCCTGCCCTGCAAGGCAGAGCCCTCCCCCGCCCCCCTTGCCACCCACCACATCTGGCTTGCAAAAGCAGAGGGGCCAGACTCAGTGAGTTCTGACAGCCAGTGGCACTTAACATCTGGAATGTGAAAAGTGAACAGCTCTGCTCTCTGAGAGCCAGGAGGGCAAGAGGACACCAGGAGGGAGAGTTGTTGAGCCCAGGAAGACAGGGCTCAGCTCAGTGGGTGAACAAAGGCAGGGAACAAGGCTCTGGCAAGCGCCATCTCCCTCTCCCATCCCCCAACTGAAATTCCAAAGGGAACCAGTTCCTGCCACCGAACTTGCTTGCACCACACAAATGCCCAAAACTGTACTGTGGATCCATCCCTCGGATGGGCCTGCCTCCCTCCCAGTGCTGAAGGGCCCCTCCCACAGGGGACCACCGAGGGCAAAGCCAGCTAAGCCTGCCCCTCCCACACCTGAGCACTGTGCAGATCCACCCCAGCTAATACCCCCTTGGCCAGATCCCACAGAAGCAGCACAACAAGACTGGCAGTGTGCAAGTAGCCCCCACAGGGGCCACACCACTCCACAGTGAGTGGTGCCCCTGGGAGAGGGGAAGATAAGGTACACACCATTCTGACTGTGGCCCCAGGGATGAGCTGGGGGCAGAGGTTGGGTCTGACTGCAGCCCCGCCCACCAACACAAGTTTCTCTGGACTGCGCAGGGGAAGTGCCCTGCAGTTTGGAGCCACCACAGGGACTACCCAAAATGACAAAATGGAAGAATTCTCAAAAGAAACTCCAGGAAGTAGTGATAGCTAACGAATTGATCAAAAAAGTCTTAAGCAATATAACGAAATAAGAATTTAGTTTTGACTGTCTTTGGGAAATACAATCTGCTCCAAGCAGCTAGACAGTTTAAGGCTTTGTGGGCCATAGTAAGAAGTTAGGATTTTAGTGCAAGTGCAATGAAAATCCTTGAAGGATTGAGTAGAGGAATAGTAGGGACAGGTAGGCAGAGGGGTGACTCACAGTCCTGCCTGCTCCTGGGGTCCCCAGGGCCTGCTGATGGCCTCACTGGGCCTCCCTGGGAACTCAGATTTGCATTTTTGGAAGTTCACTTCAGGTGATGTGGGCAAAATTGACTGTAGTGTAAAAAAATAAGATATTGCTGGTGGTTTCCAGGAAAGAAAAGATGATGAGTCAGCATAGGTTATGTCTGTGGATAGAGCAAGGAGTTTCAAATTTGGGAAATGTTTTGAAGTTTGAGTCAATAAGACTTACTATTGGATTGGATGTGGGATTTGAGAGAAGTGAATTAGAAACGATTCCTAGCAATTGGAGTAGAGCAAAGAAGTGGATGGTGCATCCTTTACTGAAATGGAAGAGCCTAGTCATGTAACTCATTTAGGGATGCTGTGTGTACTCAAATTTCCACACTCAGCATGTCCAATATAGTTGGTGCCTATTGATAGGATAAGCACCAAAAGTCCTAGGAACTGGAGGTGTGGTGGGCAGTGTGAAGGTCTTTTGTGATCCTGACAAGACCTTGAAGACATTGTGGTTGGAATGGGTTAAGGAGAAAATAAACAAAGGAGAGAAGACAAAATTAGGGATGTATATTAAAAATAAGACTTTGGAGCACCTGAGTGGCTCAGTTAGTTAAGTGTCTGACTCTTGATTTTGGTTCAGGTCCTAATCTCCTGGTTCATGAGTTTTAGCCCTGCATCAGTGTCCATGCTGACTGTGTGGAGACTGCTTGGGATTCTCTCTCTCTTCTCTCTTTCCTCTCCCCGGCTTACACTCATGCATACACACTCTCCCTCTCAAAATAAACAAACTCTAAAATAAAATAAGTAAAATAAATAAAATAAAATAAACTTCATTGAGAAAGCTATAGAGTTTTATCAAAGACCAAAAGTATGGAAGGAATGAAATGATGCAATTAGTATGCCATGTCCCGAGGCAAGGGGCAGATCAATAATTTTCTAAACAATAGTGACTTGTTCACCTTAACAGTCTGTCTACAGTGTACACACCGAAAGTCTCATGAGAGCCTCATATTATTGAAGAGGGTTCCAAAGATGAGGGACTTGTTAGTATAGGTCAGGAAAATTCAGAGAAAGAGCTAAAAATAAGATTCTCCTTTCCCATCTCCTAGACTGAAATCGTTTGTGCACATGAACACACACACAGATAATCAGGTTTCATAGTGTTGTATACTCTGTAAGGGGTAATTGAGTACAAGATTATACGAAGGAAATCATGTCTTGGTCTTAGGAAGCTGGGATTGTCCAGCATATTCATTTATCTTTCAGGTTTACTATGGAAGTGCAGATGGCTCCCCACCACAGTGCACTGTACTCTGTAGTTGTACAGTTGACCCTTGGACAATGCAAGAGTTAGGGACACCAACTTCTACACAGTCAAAACTCTGAGTATAACTTTTGACCCCCTTTAAAACTTAACTAATAGCCTACTGTTGCTACGGACTAGAGCTTTACAGATAACATAGTTGATTAACGGATAGTTGGCACATTACATGTATTATATTACAATAAAGCAAGCTGAAGAATAAAAAATGCTACTAAGAAAAGCATAAGGAGAAAATATGTTTACAGTGTTGTCTATATTTTTATTGAAAAAAATAGACACATAGGCAGACCTGGCCAGGACAGCGTCAGAGCTGGACCTGGCCCTGGGATGATGATCCACAGCCTGGTGGGCTGGGCTCAGTAGCTGCAGCTACCAAGTAGCCTGTTGGCAGCAGTAGGAGCCTGGAGCCACAGTGGAGCTGCCTCATAGGCCTGCAGATGTATCATCACCTGTGGCCATTGTAGCCACAGACACAGGTAAGTGTACCAGCCCCTGGGAGGCTGTGGGGAAGAGTGTACACAAACCTGAGAGTGATATGAGCACTGTAGCACCTGAGCACAACCCCAGAGTCCAATGCATGGAGGACTCTTAAGTTCTGGGTACACTAGGCACATCAGGCTCCCTCCACAATGTCCTCCCTACCCTCTGAGTGAGTACTTCAGTTTGAACTTAGCTTGTGCCTACCATTTGACCGAACTTCCCCATCTGAACACCTGGCAACCTGGAGCCCTGCCTGGTCCTGAGGCCGCATGGGCTATTGATGGCCTCAGTGGCCTCCCTCATTACTCATAAAGCAGGAGGCACAACCTCTGCGCCAGTTGCCTTTGATTCAGTTCCTTACAGACTGGGATGGGCAGTTTTAAATAAACGCTTTGTGACTTTTGCCTTCAAATCCTTGGGGAAAAAATGCCTGTAAGTGGAGCTGAGCAGTTCAAACCCTGAGTGGTTCAAGGGTCTCAAGGGTTCAGGGTATATTGGTTACTGTTATCATTTAATGTATGGATATTCTTGATTGAGGTTTATAATTGACACAGACCCCCACCCCCATAAGTTGACACATCCAACTTAAATGCTGAGCGCTTGTCATGTGTCAGGTGTTGCTGAGTGCTGGCAGTCAATATTGACATTGCAGAAAAATGATGTCTGCTGGAGAGAGAAGGATGTTCTGGGTCTTAAGGTGGGAGATGGTGTACTCCAGCCCAGGGTTAATTACTCAATGCAGAGGAAGGTCTCCCCTTCAATGTGCCCATGTTTATATTCTTGCAGTCACTTGTGGACAGGCCTAACATAAGTGGAGTAAACTAGTGAGAGGCTGCTCTTCTGACTGGCCCAGAAGTGGCCTGACCATCCCAGAGGTTGCCATGCTTCCCAGTGAGGAGTTGATGGGGAGAGTCTCAGGCAGAATGTGTGCTCCATAAACACAAACAACCAGTACCTCTTTGAAGGCCCAACTCCTACAGACTGCAAGCTCCTCTCCTGCCCCTGACTCTCTGCAAACTTAGAGGCCCTGTGTTTGTCAGATGAAGATGGCACATGTGCTCTGGGCACCAGATTCTAGAGGCCATTTTCCCAGCGCAAACCATGATGACTTACAGCTACAGCCCTTAACAAAGAAGGTGTCAGTGAGAAACTACACCCCTTGACCATTTGTCTTACTTCCTCTCAGCATTAACTACAGGAAACATCTGAACTTGTCCCTGTTCATCACTTTTTTCTCCAGGCTCCTCACCACCATCCAGGCCTCATAAACTTTGTGCTCCTCAGAGGCTGTAGCATCAATAAAGGTTTATCTATTGAACAAGAATTCAATTTCAGGGAAGACAAATTCTGCTCCTGTTTACTTAAGAATAGCATTGACATTTTAGAAATAGATAGATAGCTACTAAAATCACACTTTTTGTTACTAATAAAATTGGATTTTCTTAAGGCTCCATAAAATGTTCAAGTGGTACAGCTGTGTAGTCACTCTGGCATCAGGCTTTCCAGGCAAGTGAATGATATTATGGATACTATGTGACAGAACTTCCTACCCTGCTCAGGTCATTAAGATCATCTGAAGACAAGTTCAGAGTTTCCTTGGAAATAAAGACCATTAAATGCTCCTTAAAGTGCATATTTCCTCAAGTTCTTTTTGTTTCCTTAACTCTCAGCACTAACGCACTACGATGTACCTAATAAACAAGTTTCCTCAATATCCTTGCTCCGTGGGTAGAAAAACTGCAGTCTAGTGCACACACATGGCTTACCCAGGGTCATATCTCCAACTTGAGGCAGAGTTAGGGATACAGCATTTTTTCAGCTGTCACATCACTCATTTCAATTAATGAAATGATTGCTGCCCATCAGTGCTGCAATTGGGAAATTTCCAAGTATACTTTTTATAAATGCTACTTCAAGTCACTTTCAGTTTCATTGATTTATTAATTCAACCAACCTTCATTGATAGCCACTGATGGGCTAGATACTATGCTGGGTTTGGGAAACCTCAAAAGGGATTAGGCACATAACAAGACAATACTGTCTGGGTTTCTGGCCCACAAAATTGTGAGATATAATAAAATGTGTGTTATGAGCCATAATTGCAAAACAGCATCTTGCATTGATTTATTTAGCTTGTTCAGCCTTGACTCAGACTCTTACTATTTGGCTGGAATTTATAAAGGGCACTTAGCTATGATACTACAGATCACAAAAGGTTCTATTATTAACTGCATACATTAAAGCATTGAGATTTTCACCTATTAGTTTTTCTATGACATCATAGAATAGATTTATTATGTAAAACAAGCCTGTTTTAAGAGCAGTAATTTTAAGGGGGAACTTCTTAAATTCTGTGTCTGAAAGTAATCATCTACTCTAAATCAGGTGCTTGGGCTTCTAGAAGCTTTTGCCTTGTATAAAGATGTCCTTATACATTTCACATGAGACATTTCACATTAGTATTACAGGAATGAAAGTTGAATGTATTTTTTTTAATGTTTGAAGGAGAAATAAATCTAGAAAAATAAATTTTTATGATTCATTTTTATTTTTAATTTTTTAATGTTCATTTATTTTTGAGAGAGACAGACAGAATGTGAGCAGAAGAGGGTCAGAGAGAGAGGGAGACACAGAATCTGAAGCAGGATCCAGGCTCTGAGCTGTCAGCACAGAGCCCGAACCCATGAACTATGAGATCATGGCCTGAGCCGAAGACAGATGCTTAACCAACTGAGCCACCCAAGCACCCCATGATTCATTTTTATTTTTATAGTTTTCTTAGAGTCAGTTCACTTGAGCAACTATCCAAGAAGGTGGGAAGATCTGTGTGGTTTAGCAGTGTCTTGAACTGTTTTACAGTATCCTTAGAAATGATGTATTTTTGTCTAGGAATTTTTTCTTTTTAAATTCATATGCATTTTATGGAAAGTAGTTTGTAGATTCAAGATTTGTTTATATTTACAGTCATTCAAATAGAAGATTTTTCACAAACAGTACATTTCTTTGGGCCCCCAAAAGATCTATTCTAAGTTAGAGCAGTTCCTCAATTCACCTAAGTGCCTCATTTCTCATTTCTAATACAGAGACTTTAGAAGTTGGAGAAATATGAGATCTCTTGTCTGTGCTATGAGGAAACCCAGAATTTTTTCCCCTAAAGATAAATAATAAATCATTTTTCCAGCAGGTTTAAATTTTATGAAGTATTCAGAAGTCAATAAAATTTATGGCTGTAAGTAATCTAGGAGAATCTTAAAAGAATATATAATCTTAAAAGAATATATCCCGTGGCCATTCTGAAAACCATAGACCAATAACATAGACTTGTGTCAGTGGTTTCAATTTCAACACGCAAGAAGGACTGTGAGACACTCACCAGATAGTTGGTGTTGACAAAAATAAAAAAAAAAACAAAAGAAAAAAACAACAACTGAGTTTTGCAAATAGGAGGAGAGAGCCTTTGAGTTACAGTTACTTTAAAAGTGAATTTCATGTTTTCAAATTAAGAACTACAGAAATATTAAGAATAAAAGTCCCTTACATACAATACCCAAAATCAATAGCACACTGTATATACTGCATGTTAGCCAACATGACAATAAATTATATTTTAAAAAGTTAAAAAAATAAAATAAATAAAACAAAACAAAACAAATCATCAAACCATAAAAAGAATGCAAGTTCCCAAAAGTAAAATAATATAAACTTAAAATGAAAAAGGAAGAAAATCTTGTCTGATTTAGTAAAAAATTAGATTTTTAGAATATTTTTAAACAACAACTTTTTCAAAAAAGAGTACTATACTCATTATAAAATAACACAAATGTCAATTTCAGACTTTTACTTCCAGGAAAATGAAGTAGATATATTTGACCCTATGTCTTCCAGTAAGTACAACAAAAATCTTGGACATGATATATAAGGAAATGTAAAAAGACTCACAGAGGTGGAGAAAAGAAGACAAGAAATAACATTGCACTGAGGTTTCTTGATTTTCATTTTGCCACATATTTCAGATGATGTGGAGCTGAAGAAATGAGGAACCCAGAAATACCAATCAATACAGACAAGAAAAAAACCAACAAATTCCTGCTCTCTGCTCAGTGGATAAATGGATACAGAAGTGTGGCCTATACATACAATGGAATATAATTCATCCTTAGAAAAGGAAGAAACTTCTAACACATACTAAAACATGGATGAACCTTGAGGACATTATGCAAAGTCAGTGAAATAAGTCAGCTGCAAAAAGATACATACTATATGATTCCATTTATATGAGGTTTCTAGAGTAGGCAAATTCATACAGACAGAAAGTAGAATGATGCTTGCCAAGGGCTGGTGGCAGGGGAGAATGAGGAATTGTGGCTTAATGGGTATGAAGTTTTAGTTTTGGAGATTGGTTGCACAACAATGTGAATATTTAAATTTACTTAACATTACTGAACTGCATACTTAAAAATGGTTAAAGTGTAAACCACAATTTAAAATAAAAAGATCTCTCTAGCTGAAGATCCAGAAAACGACTGCATCTCTCCTATACCCCAGCACACACACACACACACACACACACACACACACACACACATGTAGGATGATGTCAAAAAAGGCTGAGTAGCAATCTGGGACTTTCATTCTTGCTAAACCGTGACCAAGCCCATCCCCCTGAAATGTCAATGTGGATCCAGCTTTTATCTTCACCTGATAAGAATATAGATGCACACCACTTTTCCTGCACAATTGGTGTCAGAGGAAGTCAACTAAACCAGAAGGTATAAATAAGATCTGGAATTTTGAAACATAATAAAATGGCCAGTCAAAACTTCAATTAAAATCAATCCTCATAACTAGCAGTAGGAAGATATTAAGCTGGGTGAAAATACAACCAATAGATTCCAAAATCAAGATGACAGAGATATTAGAATTACTTACAAAGATTTTACAGCAGCCATTGTAAAAATGCTTCAGATAACAATTACAAACATGCTTAAAAACAAAAGAAAAAAAAAAAGAAAAAAGTCTCAATAAAAAAACTGGAAACACAAAGAAGAATCAAATGAAAAATTTAGAACTGAAAAATTTATAACTGAAATAAAAAGCTCTGTGAAGGAGCTCAACAGCATAACGGAGAGTACAGAAACAAGAGTTACTAAACTGAATGATAGAACAAAAGAAATTACACAATCTAAACAACAGAGAGAAAAATTACTGGAAAAAAAAAACACATAATCTCCAAAAATAATCATCCCAGGGTTGGGATGCCTGGGTGGCTCCATCAGTTAAGTGCCCAACTTCGGCTCAAGTCATGATCTCACAGTTTGTGAGTCCCACATCGGGCTTTCTGCTGTCAGTACAGAGCCCAAGTCAGATCATCTGTCTCCCTCTCTCTGCCCATTCTCAGCTTGCATTCTCTCTCTCTATCTCTCTTTCAAAAATAAACATAAAAAAACTGTAGTACAAAAACACCAAAAGACCTAATTCTTATATAACTTTTTTCCAGAAGAAAATTAGAGAAAGGGCAGAGCTGGAAAACTACTGAAATAATGACTCAAATTTCCCAAATTTGGCAAAACACATAAACTTACAGATTCAAAAAGTTAAATAACTCTAAAACAAGATACATTCAAACCAATCTACACCAAAACACATCCGAGTCAAACTTCTGAAAACTAAAGACAAGGAAATAATCTTTAAAGCAGTGAGAGAGAAACAATTGGAATGACAGTATATTTCTCATTAAAAAAAAAAAACACTATAGAAACCAGAACAAAGTAGCATGTACAAATACCAAAATTTTCAGATAAAGCAAAAAATAATGGAAATGAAAGGATAAAGAAACAAACTCATAATTGTAAGTGGAGATTTAAACATTTGCCTCTCTCTCAACAATTGATAGAATAACTAGACAGAAAATCAACAAGTATATAGAGAATTCAACCACACCATCAATCAACAAGACGAAATCAAATTTATATAACTTTCCACCCAACGGCAACAGAACACAGATTCTTTCCAAGAGCCTATGGGATACATACTAAGTTAGACTATATCCTGTACCATAAAACAAACCTTAACAAATATAAAAGAATTAAAATCTAACAAAGTATGTTTTATGACCACAATGGAATCAAACTAGAAATTGATGACAAAAAGATGACAGGAAAATCTCTAAACACTTGAAAGTTAAACATTATACTTAAAATAATACATGAGTCAAAGATAAAATCTCCATGGAAAAAACATATTAAACTGAATGAAAACAAAAATCAAAACCTGTGGAATACAACAAATGCATGGATGAAAGGGAAAATTTATAGCACTAAATGAATACATTAGAAAAGAGGAAAACTCTAACAAAGCAAACCCAAGAAAGTATTAGGAAGGAACCATCCAAAATTAATAGATTAATATGAAAACAGAAAACAATACGCAGTAGAGAATCAACGAATCAAATGAAACAAAAGAGTGGTTCTTTGTAAAGTTTAATAAAATTGGCAAACCTTTAACAAGACTAACAAAACCAAAATATATATAAATCATCAATACAAGGAACGAAATGGGGGTTATCACTACTACAGACACTGTAGACATCATAAGGATAATAGTGGAATACTAATGATCAACTCATATAAATTTGGTAACTAGAAGAAATGGGTCAATTCCCTGAAAAACAGAAACTGCAACAACTCTATAGAGAGAGCAAATAATTTGTATAGCCCTATAACTATTAAGGAAATTGAATTTGTAATTTTAAAACTCTCTAAAAAGAAATTTCCAGGGGCGCCTGGGTGGCGCAGTCGGTTAAGCGTCCGACTTCAGCCAGGTCACGATCTCGCGCTCCGTGAGTTCGAGCCCCGCGTCAGGCTCTCGGCTGATGGCTCGGAGCCTGGAGCCTGTTTCCGATTCTGTGTCTCCCTCTCTCTCTGCCCCTCGCCCGTTCATGCTCTGTCTCTCTCTGTCCCAAAAATAAATAAACGTTGAAAAAAAAAATTAAAAAAAAAAAAAAAGAAATTTCCAGGTCTACATGTTTTCACTGAAGAATTCTAAAAAATGTTCATTAAGGAATCAGCACCATTTCTACACTATCTCTTCAGAAAATAGAAGAGGGAACACTTTCCAACCCATTTTATAAAGTCAGTATTACTCACTATAAAAACTAGAAAAAGATTCCACAAAGGAAAAAAATAAGAAAACTACATACCAATATCCCTTATGAATATAAACCAAAAAATCATTAAAAAATATTAGACATCACAAGGATAATAGTGGAATACTAAAATCAGGGCAGGGGGAGTGCAATTTATAGCACTGAAAACATACATTAGAAAAGAGGAAATTCTCAAAATAACAATCTAAGCTCCCAACTCAAAAACCAAGAAAAGGGGCACCTGGGTGGTTCAGTTAGTTAAGCATCTGACTTTGGCTCAGGTCATGATCTCATGGTTCCTGAGGTCGAGCCCTGCGTTGGGCTCTGTGCTGATAGCTCAGAGCCTGGAGACTGCTTCAGATTCTGTGTCTCCCTCTGTCTCTGCCCCTCCCCCTCCTGCATTCTGTCTGTCTCTCTGCCTCTCTCTCAAAAGTATATAAACATTTAAAAATTAAAAAAAAAGAAAATGAGATAACAAAAATAATTAACAAAATATTAGCAATTAAAATCAGCAATATATACAAATAATTAAACACAATGGTCAATTGAGTTTATTCCACAGATTCAGGGTTGGCTTAATACTCAAAATTCAATCCACCATATTAAGAGTCAAAAAAAGAAAAGGCACATGATTTATTAATTGAGGCAGGAAAATTTTTTCAACACAATTTCAAACCTATTCATGATTTATTTATTTATTTTTTTTTTTTATATGAAGTTTATTGACAAATTGGTTTCCATACAACACCCAGTGCTCATCCTATTCATGATTTTTAAAATGGAAAAAAAGGAATAGTAAAAATATTTCTCAAATTAATAAAGAGCACTTACAAAAACCTACAGCTAAAATTATACTTAGTGGTAGAAGACAATGCTTTTCCTCTTAGATTAGAAATAAGGCAAGGACAAAAGCAAACAAAAAAGAATGAAAGAAGGCAAGGAAAACTGCTCCCACTATTTTAATTAATCACAGAACTGGAAGTTCTACTATGTGCAATAAGGCAAGAAAGGGAACAAAAGACATACAGACCAAAAAGAAAGACAAAAAAATGGTCCCTATTTGTAGATCACATGATTGTCTCTGTAGAGAATGCCCCCTCAAAAAAAACGTTCAGACAAACAAAGACAAAAACTACAACTAGTAAATGAGTTCAGCAAGGTCACGTGATACAATATAAATATATAAAAATCTATTTTATTTTTATATACTAGCAATGAACACATGGACAAAGAAATTAAAAATCAATATTATTTACAACTGCTCAAAACATAAAATACTTAGAAGCAGATTTAACAGAGTATGTATAGGACCTATACACTGAAAACTATAGAACACTGATAAAAAAAAATTTAAAAAAATCTAAATAAGGGGAGAGATATATGATGTTCATGATTTGGCAGATTCAACATAATGAGCGTGTCAATTCTCCATAAATTGATAGACATATTTAGCAAAATTCCTATAAAAATCCCAGAAAATGTCTTTTTCTTTCCAGATCAGCAAGATTATTTTATTTTTCTTTAAATCTATTTATTGTTTACTTTACATCCAAGTTGGTTAGCATATGGTGCAACAATGATTTCAGGAGTAGATTCCTTAACACCCCTTACTCATTTAGACCATCACCCCTCCCACAACCCCTCCAGCAAACCTCTGTTTGTTCTCCATATTTGTCTCTTCTGTTTTGTTCCCCTCCCTGTTTTTATATTATTTTTGCTTCCCTTCCCTTATGTTCATCTGTTTTGTCTCTTAAAGTCCTCATATGAGTGATGTCATATGATATTTGTCTTTCTCTGACTAATTTTGCTTAGCATAATATCCTCCAGTTCTATCCATATAGTTGCAAATGGCAAGATTTTATTCTTTTTTTATTGCTGAGTAATACTCCATTGTATATACATACCACATCTTTTTTATCCATTCATCCGTTGATGGACATTTGGGCTCTTTCCATACTTTGGCTATTGTTGACAGAGCTGCTATAAACATTGGGGTGCATGTGACCCTTTGAAACAGTACACCTGTATCCCTTGGATAAATACCTAGTAGTGTAATTGCTGGGTCATAGGGTATTTCTATTTTTAATTTTTTGAGGAACTCCCATACTGTTTTCCAGAGTGGCTGCACCTGTTTGCATTCCCACCAACAATGCAAAAGAGATCCTCTTTCTCCGCATTCTTGCCAACATCTGTTGTTGCCTGAGTTGTTAATGTTAGTCATTCTGACAGGTGTGAGGTGATATCTCATTGTGGTTTTGATTTGTATTTCCCTGATGATGAGTGATGCTGAGCATTTTTTCACATGTCAGTTGGCCATCTGGATGTTTTCTTTGGAGAAGTATCTAGTCATGTCTTTTGCCCATTTCTTCACTGGATTATTTGTTTTTGGAGTGTTGAGTTTGAAAAGTTCTTTATAGATTTTAGATACTAACCCTTTATCTGATACGGCATTTGCAAACATCATCTCCCATTCCATCGGTTGCCTTTTAGTTTTGCTTATTGTTTCCTTCGCTGTGCAGAAGCTTTTTATTTTGATGAGGTCCCAATAGTTCATTTTTGCTTTTGTTTCCCTTGCCTCCAGAGATATGTTGAGTAAGAAGTTGCTGCAGCCAAGGTCAAAGAGGTTTTTGCCTACTTTCTCCTCTAGGATTTTGATGGCTTCCTGTATTAGATTTAGGTCTTTCATCCATTTTGAGTTTATTTTTGTGTACAGTGTAAGAAAGTGGTCCAGGTTCATTTTTCTGCATGTCGCTGTCCAGTTATCCCAGCACCATTTGCTGAAGAGACTGTCTTTATTCCATTGGATATTGTTTCCTGCTTTGTCAAAGATTAGTTGTCCATGCGTTTATGGGTTCATTTCTGGTTCTTTATTCTGTTCTATTGATCTGAGTGTCTGTTTTTATGCCAGTACCATACTGTCTTGATGATTACAGCTTTGTAATAAATACATCTTGAAGTCCGGGAGCATGATGCCTCCACCTTCGGTTTTCTTTTTCAAGATTGTTTTGGCTATTCAGGGTCTTTTCTGGTTCCATACAGACTTTAAGATTGTTTTGTCTAGCTCTGTGAAGAATGCTGGTGTTATTTTGTTAGGTATTGGATTGAATAAGCAGATTACTTGGGTAGTATCGACATTTTAACAATGTATGTTCTTCCAATCCATGAGCATGGAATATTTTCCCATTTTTTTGTGTGTCCTCTTCAATTTCTTTCATAAGCTTTCTATAGTTTTCAGTGTGTAGATTTTTTACCTCTTTGGTTATAATCAGCAAGATTATTTTAAAATACATGAGGAAAATCAAGGGAACTAAAATACAGACAAAATTCTAAATTTACATAGATAGACAAAGCTGAAACAATTATTGAAGCAAAAGGTAAAGTTGAGAACTCTGTCGATTTCAAGACATTCTATAGTTACAGTAAGATAAACTGTGTAGTATTGGTGAAGGGACAGATAAAAAGAACAGAATAGAGAGAGAGAGAGAAAAAATGACCAAAGTTTCACATTTTATACAAAATTAACTCAAAATGGATCATAGACTTAAATGTAAAACATAAAACTATAATGCTTTTGTAAAAAAAAAAAAAAAGAGAGAGAGAGAGAGAGAGAAAATCTCCTGGATCTAGGGATGAACAAAAAGTTCTTATATTTGATGTCAAAATCATAATCCATAGAAGTAAAAATTGATACATTGGCCTTCATATCTTTGGAGTTTTCCATTCCAGTAAGTGCCTCACTTGGGACTTCCACTGACCTCATGGTTGTTCTTTGTCTACTTATTTTAAACCCTTTAATGTAATTTTTTTCTTTAAAGGAGATGCTCTCATCCTTTCAAGGTTATTCATAGATAGTTTATTGACTCATGTACCAAATATGGCCTGAGCACCTGGTTATCTTGTGCCACACACTGTGCATGGCCCAGTCACAGAAAATACGAATAAGATCAAGCCCCTGTCTTGAGACACACATGTCTGATCAGAACACCAAATGCTCCACGTGCAGTGAAACAGAGGGAAAGGAGGCCCACATAGAGTGGGACCATGGAGGTAGGTGTGACCCCCTGGAGAAATCTGAAGTGAACCATCAGTGTATGTCTTGAGGATGGATGGGCATTCAAGAAGACACTTGTGTAACCCAATAATACAAGTTTTGGAGGTAGGAAAGGACATAAGGCATATTTGTGGAATAGAAAGGCAGAAAACAGGATTGCGGCTGGAGGTTAGGTATGCTAGGGTGGGAAAGCCTGGTATGCTGTGCTCAGGAGACTGAGCCTTAAAGGCACTAAAGACCCATAAGGCCTTTTAAGCAGGGAATCTCAGGCTTTCATAACAAAATACCACACACTGGGTAACTGAACAATAGCGACATATTTCTGGAGGCTGCAAAGTCTAAGATCAATGTTAGGTAGGGTTAAATTTCTTCTGAGAGTGCCCTTCCTGGTTTGTAGATGACTGCCTTCTTCCTGTGTCCCAATATGGTAGAGAGAGGGCTCTGTTGTCTCTTCTTCAAGGACACTAGTTCTTTTGGATCAGAGGTCCACACTACTACCTATTTAACCTTAATTACTTCCTTAAAAGCCCATCTCCAAATATGACCACTCTGTATTTTACAGTGCAATGATATGATGATGATGAGGAGGAGGAGTATCAGAGGTTAAGGCTCCAGCATGTGAATTTGGGGAGACATAGACAGTCATACCACAGCAGAAGCTATGGTCATATTTACCATTTGGAGACACTGACCATCAAGTGTGAAAGGTGACCCCAGTGTCACCACACTGATTGAGTGAGAAGGCATGGCTGGAAAGAATCAAGTTTTCATACAGTGGGAACAGACTTCAAAAGTATAGAGTCATGTAAGTTAAAAAGTCTTGGGGATCAACTGGATGTAGGGACAGATTAATAGGGAAATTCCCAAGGTTATTTTAAGATCCCTGGATTGATCTTGCTGGGAGTCACCCCATCACCTAAGACTAGAAGGGAGAAGCTTGCTGCCCATGATCGACAGGTAGGTGTTGCTTTGGGCAGCATGGAATCATCCAAAAACAGGGATGATGCTTCAGGAGGAGCAGAGGGAGGTGCTGGCTCTGTCTGACATTCCCTGGCAGCTCATGGGCACATGCACTGATTGCTAGACATGCAGGTTATATTAACACCCTTACAAAGTAGGCACAATCATTCCCATTTTACAGACCAAGAAACTGAGGCAGAGTTTAAGTTTCTTGCCTAAGATAAGAAGTGATATCAGGATTCTGGACCACATGATGTTGTACAGCAGAGGAGAAAGGACTGGAGACTGAATCATGGAGTGTTAAAAAAAACAAACTAATAAAATAATATTTTTTTTTGAGAAAGAGAGGGAGAGTGCAAGTGGGGAAAAGGCAGAAAGAGAGGGAGAGAGAGGATCTTAAGCAGACTCCATACCAATCAAGGAGCCCAATGTGCGGCTCAATCTCATAACTGTGAGATTATGACCTGAGCTGAAATCAAGACTTGGATGCTTAATGGATGGAGCTATCCAGAAGCCCCTAATAATAAAAACAAAGGCAGGAGAAGGCTTCAGGGAAGGAGACAAAACAGTGACAAAGCAAAATACCAGGCAAGCAAATAAAGGAGAACAGTTTGATTTGGGGTAGAGGGAAGCTGGAGATACTACAGAAGTATTCATGACAGTGGATGAAGGAATCCAACCTCAAACACTTCTATCCTTGTTTTCTCCAAACAAAGCTCCTGTCTCGGCTATTGTGCACTTGGATTGTAGCCCAATGTATTTCCCTTTCGATCTGAGATGCAAAGAGAAACTGCCCACCAGGGACAGCTGCCCAGTGCTCCTGTGATGGAAAAAGTAAGAGTGCTTCAGGTGGGATCAGTGGGCCCACTGTATGACCACAGCCTCAGAGCAAAGGTCAGGGTAAGAGGCCCAGTCCAGGAAGACCCAGATACTGAGGCATTGGCGGCTACAAGAAGGACAGTAGGTTCCAGGAGGGGCATGATGAGGGCAGTAATGAGCAGTGGGTGTGGAAGGCAATTAGGAAGTTTCCAAAGAAAAATCCATCTGATATTTCTGCTTAGTTCAGTAAAAATGGGTTTTGATTTTTGCAGACAACAACTACAGGCAAGAGACTTTCTACTGAAATAATATTTATATTTTTGCATTTATTAAGATGTTGGTATGATGGACTGATGGTGGGAAATCACACACATTCCATCTAAAGGTTAATGAATATATTTTTGCACTCCTGCCATATGCTGGGCCCTGTTATCTGAAGTGGTCAAAACAGGCAGACAAACTCCTGCTCCTGGAACAACCATTCTAACCCCTTCTACTGTTAACATTTGAGTTTCAGTGCTGGGCCTCAGTAGGGGCAACTGCATACTATGCCAATTCCAAGTGGCTCTAAGCAATAGAGGAAGCACCCAAAACTTCACATAGGTTTTTAGGTAATCTTCCAAACCAAGGACCTTGAATCTTTGATCAGACACTTCAACACACCTCAATGTGTGTGCATGAACTTCTTTAAAAGTACTAACCACCAACTCCTGCACTTTGTATACTTTGTACTGGAATAAATTATAAAGCATGTATTATAAAATATCTAAAAAGTCTAGATACAAATATAAACAGAGCTTCTATTTTTTTGTGTACCTCAATGGGTCAACATGAGTACACTGCCTTGAGATCCAGTAATAAAAGATCTACATGGCTGAACCTCTATGAGGATCAGTCTCAGTTGAGGAGCAAGGGTTGCCAGAAAGAGATTGATCATACTGCAGATCTTATCTCTGGAACCTGAACTTATTCCCCCCCCACCCGTTTTTTGGTTCATTTCTTTTATTTGTTTTTCATTCTGGAAAGCTTTGAAATAAAATAATATCATGCCAGGGAATATATCCTAAGGATATGTCAAATTGAAAAATGAGTCCCTCACAAGCTTTTCTTTTCTAGCAAAATAAGCTGCCTTATTTCTGAAACTTCTCTACTTCTTCCACCTCTGATTTCTCACCCCTTCTCAGTGCCTGAGTCCGGTTTCTCATCCATGACACTTCCTGTAGGAGATTTATCAACTATCTTGTAGGTTTGCTTTGGACCTAGCCTTGATCCAAGAAGAATGACAAAGTTTATAACTCATGGTCCTTCCTTGCTTTCCTAAGAAAGCCAATTTACACTCTGACTCCCACCCACTCCACCCCTCATGCCTCTGATCCTAGCAGACAAGAGATGAGGCAATAAAGCCTAAATATTAGTGTTTTATATCCTGCTGTCATGACAGCTGCTCCTCTGTTTTTTCTAGACCCAAATATTCAATGGATGTCATGGAGCATCGGCATGTGAAGCAAGCTTTGTGCAAGAGTTGCACCTCTCTGGCTTTGCAAATAATGGGTAGATCTCCATTCATTTATGTTCCTGAGATTCAAGAACGTAAGTACCAGAAATAAAAATCCTCATGTAAATTGCAAGGTCTGCAATCTTCCAATTAGAGAACAAATTTCAAGTGCTCAAATCCAAACAAGAGGGTGCTTGCTGGGCATCTGGGCGGGGCTCTTCTAGGAGCACACAGCTTGGAGCCAGTCGCTGAGAGCCATTTTGTGCAAATCCTTTCTAAATACCATCAGGTATACACACTTCACATTAAAAATACCTTTGCTTTCTTTATTTTGTCTTGTTCTTATTTGTTAAATACTGAAAAACACACAAAAAAGTTTAAAAAAATAATAATCACAGCCCATTCTCAACAGGAAGCACGTTTAAAAGGGAAGATGCTTCTCAGGAGAGCATTCACTTTCCTTTTCCTGCAGCCTCCAGCATTATGAAGAGAGGATGGACATCCTAACCTGTCATCAAGAAAAGGCCCTACAGACATTTCCACAGCAGGGGCACCAGAGCAGCAGACTGATCTCTCAAGGTCTGCCTGTGGCCCCATCAAGACTGGGGGTGTTTAAGGGGAGGACTGCTGGCCCCTGTGACCTGTAGTTTGGAGCCCTCCTTGCTGAATTGGGTGGACTTGAGTGTGGTGGCTTCACTTGCCCCATCCAGGCTGTAGATTCCATTCAGCCACTTCTTTAAATGCAGGCAGTGATGAAAATGCTGCTGATGATTTTGCCACCACATCCTCTGGTGCCACTGCACTACCTACAAGAAGGCTGAGAGACCAACAGTCTTGCAGGAGAAAGAAACCCCAATGCTTGCTGAAATTGTCTCAGTAAAACCTTTGTACACACACACTGGGAAACAAACAGGAACACACAAAATTTTTTTATGAAGATGGGACCTTTTCATTCTTTTATTTTATGATCAGACATTCTAACCTGCAATTTGCTTCATGACCAATAATTAAATTGCTCTGCGACAAAATTGAAATAAAAATGGAGAATGGTCAAATGTCCATTTTGAGCAGGAAATTTTTTCCACCCTATCACAACTTAATATTGAAAACTGATGCAAGTGTAGTCATGTTGCCCCTGTCCCCCACAACTAGCACTCCATCCCTTGGGCCTGGCCTGGAGGCAGCTCCCTGGGCGAGGTCTGAATACTGACTATCTCAAATGCTTCTCGCTTGTCTTAGGGCCAATAGAGCCTTCCAGGGAAGTTCTGGGCAGTATGTAGGGAGAAAAGCAGTGTTGTCATTCATCCACTTCCCCTGTAGATGCCTGTGTCCTCCAGGCTACCTGCACACCATTTCTGACCACAATTGACCACAGCAGACACAGTTTAGTGTTTTTTGTATGCTAGGCTTTATTCTGTCCATCTTGCCACCATTTCACCATGAGCATCCATGCTCCTGGGCTTCAAGCCCAGTGAAGAGCTTCATAAAATCGCCTTTCTGGGTTAATGGACCTGCTGACATCACTTCCCAGTAACACTGGCCAGGTTTGTGCTGACATGTATGATAGATTTGAATATGGTAAGCACGTTGGCTGTGGAGAATTCATATGAAAATGAAAACGTTTTACTTAGGGTTAATTTAATAGATTTAAATATTAATTAATTAAATATTGGTGGGCATACTTTCAAATATTAAAGCATAGCATTCTAACTGGAACATCATGTTTTAGTTCTGCTTTGAAACCTGCCTTATAAAACACGTCTCCAGCTCTTATCTCAGAGACATGGGGAGTGTAACCAAACGCTCATAGGCCCTTTGCAGGGCAGGAGTTGGTGGCCAACATGAAATGCTTGTTTTGGTAATAGTCCTTGTCCCAAGATGCCAAGCATATGGATCTATAGGGAATCTGGTGACTGGGTGAGTCTGCATTAAGTCCTTTCCTTACTAAATACTAGACTTCACCCAATTATTTTTGCAATTATGAGTTTATTTAGAGAGCTATTTTTTTTTTACACAGTCAGCCTCATGCCTAGATAGATGGCAGATCACACACTTGCATGGCAAGGAAGAAACTTGTAAGTGTATAATATAATGGCCTCATTTCACAGATGTAAAAACTGGCCACCAGAGAAAACAACTTGGCCAACATGATTTAGCTGGAGGAAGTGGCACCACTTTGGCCAAAATAAAAAAGGGCTATTTATTGATTTGGAGGGCTCCTTGTTGTGGCTTCCCACCCCACAATTCATGAAGTCAATGTGTCCCAGGCACCTGCCCACCTGGAGATGAGGCTCTTGGCCAATGATTTACTGAGGGAAGACTCTCAGGAGATACCTGCACAGGTGTGAGAGGAGCATGACAAAGGAGAAGAAAAAGGTTGGCAAAGATAGACATAGTGTCAGCTGGACACCAGCTGCAGCCTCATCCTCGGGGGCATCACAGTATTGGATGCACCTTGCGGCAGTAAGGCTGGACCTTTGAGTACTGTGCCAGTCAGACAAACCAAGAGGGATCTTGGAATGTACTTTTGAAAGAGAACATCAGATAAAATGACCATTGCAGAAATAATTGGGGGTCTTTACTGACACCTACACATTATCTTCTCTTCCACACCCTCTCATGTGCACAGGGAAAAATTTAATCTGCTTTTCAAAGCACAACACTATAATCAAAATATGAGAATATCTGGTAGTAATTTCTGAAGTTTATCAAAGGCAAAATAACCATAGACAAGGCTGGGAAGAAGGGTCTGAGAGATAACTCCATGTTGCTAATGAGACTTGCTATTAATGCAAAAGAAAATGAAAAGTAACCATAAAAATACACTGTTTACTTTTATTTAAATGTGTTAGTATTCTGAAATTCACTCTCTAGTTGTGGACTTAATCTTGTTTTACCTTTGACTTTTCATTATAAATTGGAAGAGCTGATGACCCATGGGACTAATACTTCTTTTAGCATTAGCTGTGATCTTAAGACAAAATGGTTGAGGCAAATGTTGGTAGGGCATGAAAGAAAGTGAGCATAAGATTTACTAATTGTTGAAGTTTGTGCCAGCTGGTATCCTGACCTCCTCACTTTGCTTTCTGATACAGAATCTCTTTTTATTATCTCCATATTATACAGATACTTTTAGGTTAAAAAATGTTCCATAGAAACATCAAAGTTTTAAAAGGTACATGATACTGGCTCATCTTAGAAAAAGTAGATGGGTAATTACTTTAAGTGAAAGCATGTGCCATTAAGCTCGCTTTATCTGTTGCATTCTGGTGGCTATCCCAGAATGACTCCCATTTATCATTACCTAAGCCCAAGGGGCCAGAAGAAGTTCTTTCTCTAGCAGCTGGGTTATCCTTAGGTAGGTACCAGCACTCTGGGTGGGCAGTTGTCAGACTGAACTCGCAAAGAGTATTTGTCCACAGGGCTAATTAGAGGAGACAGACCAGAATATTAGGAAACAGACTCAGGAATCATAACTGTGGGGTTGATGTAGATGGCTGAAATCCATGAAAAGTTATACTTGAGGATACCAAAGCAGATTGTGGGCCAGAGCAGAAGGGTCCTAGAAAAACCAGTGATACAATGATACTTGTTAAATAGATTGTATTTTGGCCCTAATTCTTTACTTCTGTATTTATCCATGTCCTTTGTGTTGTGACATTGTAGTCTGCCTGCTAGAGAAATGTGTCTGTTCACCTTGTGATTCACATCAGCCAATGTCATGTGGGTAGAAATGCCTGTTCTATGGCCTTCCTTAAGAGGACTTGCCTGTTTTCCATTACCTTCATGCTTCTGCCAATGAGAAGAACACATCCTAGCTAGCCTACTAGCTCAAGGAGGATGAGAAATGTCTGAGGCAGAACTACCCCGGCCACTAAAATCTGAGGCAGAATTACCCAGTGTAGCCCAACCTCGATCAGCCAAACCACAGCTGATCCACTGACACATGAGCAATAATACATATTCATTGCTTTAGGCGCTAAGTTTTGAGATGTTTGTCACACAGCATAATTATGGAGATAGTTAATGAATACAGTCACTTCAAAATGGACAGTTGAATGATTTTCTTTGTGTGTGACTTGCCAGGTGTCATTTGAAAGGAGACAGCAAGGTGGTTATTGAGGTTTCTTGTCAGTGCTATGTTAAAAATTTCCCACGACTTCACTCTAGCCTTGCAGTAACCAAATGAACTCTGAGTCCCTTTCAGTTCCCTGGAGAGATTCTTGTATCATTAATTTTTTTCCTCCAGGTTTTTCTCCTTCCTTCTTTCTTTCCTTCCTTTCATCTTCCCTTCCTCTATCTACCCTTTCTTTACTTTATTTCTTTTAATGTTTATTTATATTTTACAGAGAGAGATAGAGTGTGAGCAGGGGAGAGACTGAGAGAGAGGGAGACACAGAATCTGAAGCAGACTCCAGGCTCTGAGCTGACAGCACAGAGCCCAACGTGGGGCTTGAACTCATGAACAGTGAGATCCTGACCTGAGCTGAAGTCAGAAACTTCACTCACTGAGTCTCCCAGGTGCCCCTCTCTTACCCTTTCTTTTTCTTTGTTTTCTTTGTTATTTTCCCAGTTCCATGCTAATATTCAATGCATTTAGAATCCTGAATACTTGTCTCTGAATACTGGAGTCATGATTAACCAACATGGTTTTGAATGGCCAGTAGGAAATGGCCCATTGTAACTTTTGACATTGGCTTAAGTCCAGTAGATACCATTAGTTTTAATAGTCTTAGAAGCTAAAAACCATTTGATACCTTGCCCTGGTTGCACTTGCTCTGATGATTCCATTAGGAATCAGAATGCTTCCAAATCTCTTTCCATCAAGGAGAAACAGGATGACACAAACTAAGTAGAGTTAGAATCAGAGGAACTTAGAGCTGGTGAGAATATTCAAGAGTTCACTTTCAAAGAGGAATATACACATTAGAAAGTTTAGTGGTCTCCCACTAAACCCCCCACTAAATTTATACAGATTTCAAATGACACATTCTAATATAGACCCTGGTATTTTGACTCAAACCCCAGTGTTCTTTACTAAGAATGGAGAACCCAGGTCTTTGCAAGTTTATTACTAATCAATCATGATACTCTTTTCTGCAAGATCTTTCAAATATCCTACCTGCATTCTTTCACATTCCCAAAATTTGATGAAAGACTAGGTACCACTGAGGCAGGACTCTCCTTGGAAAAACAGTGCCTCCACATACCAGAAGATCGCATTTGCAATGATCTCTACACCCCTGGGCTGAGAGAGGTAAAAGGTTCATCACATAAGGAAAAATTCAAACTAGGGTATAAAGTTTTGAAGGAATGAATAATTATTAAAGATGTCACAGAATTGCCATTTCTTAACTAATCTTGCCATTTTTTTTTCAATGCAGCCTTTAAAAATGGCACAGGAGGCCATGGACACCTATAGCTGGTGCTTTAAAGAACTGCTTTGGGTACATGATAAGATTCCTCTCTCTTCCCTAACTTCAGCTTCAAAGAGAACTCAGACATGTGGCACTTTGAAAATCTTACACCAATAACCACCTCAGAACTTTGACCCTCCTACAGCTGATGGATAACATAGAAATAGAATGGCTGCAAGTGCCATGGGGAAATATTGTGAATCCTTGTTATCCATTTGCATCATGGGAGCAGGTGATGGGAACGCTCAAAAATAGCCCCAAACAGCTACCCTCTCAAATGTGTCATTTTGTGACATTTGTCTAATTTTCTTCCTAGCTGAGCCCCTTCTGAACAGAATCCCCATAAAGGCCACATTCCATCATAAAGAGACACCCTACTAGAAGACAGAGGAAGAAACTTTCTGCAAGGGGACTTCAGCACATAATGGATGGGCATTTGGAGGTGACCTAATAACCTACTATGGGCACTGATCAGTCAATGGGAGCATCCTTCAGGCCCCTTAAAATTGTCAACACTAGAGAGACTGCACACTCGCAGGGAGACCAAAGAATGACAAGCACAAGTGACAAGTAACAAACACTGAAAACGTCACACTACATCCTACTATTTCAGCCACCAGAGAGGCAAGGTCCTGGGGTGAAAAGGAATGCACAGCATCTTCAGGAACACACAGACAAGCAGTACAAAAGAGGCAGGTTTCAAAAACCCAGTGACCATAGGCTTTTGCCAGTTGCAGTGGGATTCCCATCACACCTTACCCCATTTCTACTTAAGCATCACTCTCTTTTCTGTAACTGCAAATTTCCCATCTTAACTGGGTCTTCAACCTGAGAATCCAAATTTGTTTCAAACTCTCCCTTGAAACACACACACACACACACACACACACACACACACACTTCCAATCACCAGCCTCTATGGGCTATTTCTGGGAAGGATTGGACACAGAAAGCATAGAAATACAGTACATGTGTTGTGGTCATCCTTTCATTAGACCTCACTGTGGCATCTGGCTGGTCTTTCACAGAAGGCACTTATCCCATGGGATGCCACATTGATGTGCTTTGGTTTGGCTACTTGGTCTTTGATAAGGATTCATCTTTTCAAGGGCTCCTTCTCCTTTGCCCTCCCTGGTCCTATTCTCCTCCTCTATCTACCTTCTTAGAGCAGCCTCACTCTCACCGCAGTTTCAGCTACCCTACAGATGGTTACCACTCCTGGAGCTATAGCCCTGCCCAAAGTTCTGACCTCCAGAACCATCTATCCAATTTATTGATGCCCTAAAGCCACTTCAGATACCACATGCCAAACAGTGAACTTATTATCTTTACCCAACTTACTTTCTTCCTTGAAGGATACAAATTACCTTTTTTCCTCCAGGTAGAATCCAGGGAGGATCACAGTCTCTTTTTATTTACCCAGACATTGAATCAACCCCCAAGTCCTAGAGATTCTTTCTCACCAATTTCCCAGATACACCTCCCTCCTTCTCTATTCTTACTGATATGACTTACTCATACAGTTGTTGCTTTCCACCTGTGTCCCCACAATCCCTCACCAGCTTGTATCTGTGCCTCCAGACTGGTCCTTTCCCAATTAATTTTCCACCTTACCTCCAGCATGACCCATTCAGAGTAACTCACACAGAGCTGCTCCCTACTTTAAATCCTCAGTGGAGTTCAGTAGGTCTCAGGGCACCATGCAAGTACATGGACACTGCAACCCAGGCCCTGACCAAAGTGTCCTTTGCTTGCCTCTCTAGTCTCATTCCTATCTCCACATGTCTCTGTGCCCCCAGCCATGCTTAACTACTTGGGAATTCCTGGGATTGCCCAAGAAATTTCACACTTTATAGATATCTATTTCCTACTTGAAACACACTTCTGCATCTGCCCCTCCTCATCCTTTATTTCAGCTCTTGAAGTCTTTCAACTCAAGTGCCACTTACTTGGAGAACTTTCTTGGCTTCCATTGGTGTGATAAAGTGCCTTGGAAACCCCTGTATCAGCACACCTACTGTGAGATACTGCAGTCATCACATGCTTGGGTGTAACCCCTATTTACCTATGATTTCCCAGGAAAAGTATGTGGTGGGAAGAATAATGCACCTGAAGATAACCATGTTTTAATCCCTGAAAACTGTGAATATATTACAGGGCAAACAAACCTTGCATCTGTAGGTAAATAAAGGATATTAAAATTGAGAGATTATCCTGGATTGTCCTGGATTCAATGTTTCAAGGGGAGACATGACTATGGGAAAATAATCAGAGGTATATAATATTGCTTCCTTTGAAGTCCGAGGAAGGGACCATGCTCCAAGGTGGGTGTAGGGAGCAGCCAGATACTGGTAAAGGTCAATAGAGAGATTCTCCCTGAGAGCCACCAGAAGAGAACACAGCCCTGCTAACACTGATTTTAGCTTGTGAAGCCTGTGTCAGACTTTTGACCTCTAGAAGTGGAGGACAATTGTTTATTATGGTTTTGAGCCCCTACATTCATGGCAATTAGTTACAGCAGCAAGGGAAAACCAACACAAGCCATGTCTCCCATACTGGCACATCCTAGCACTTAGCACAGTGCTCCATGAGTAAATTTTTAATATATCTGTAGGTCAGATGGCTGGATAAATACATGAATGAATAAATAAAAAGTGAAATAAAGTTGCATAAACTACAAGGTTTCCAAATGGGGTGGATAAAACCCATTCATTCTACCCAGACAGCTCACTACATACCACAGAGTACTTTCAACAGCTCCAGGGATCTATTCTGTCTCTCAGTACCTTGGAGACCTCAGGAAGTCCAGTTAGACTAACAACACGAAAGCTCTTTCTGCTGGCTTTGAGTAGAAAGTCCTCATCATCTAAAGAAGGTGTTATATACACACAATGGAGTATTACTTGGCAATCAAAAAGAATGAAATCTCGCCATTTGCAACTACGTGGGTGGAACCAGAGGGCATTATTCTAAGCAAAATTAGTCAGTCAGAGAAAGAAAAATATATGACTTCACTTATATGAGGACTTTAAGATATAAAACAGATTAACATAAAGGAAGGGGTGCAAAAATAATATAAAAACAGGGAGGGGGACAAAACATAAAAGACTCCTAAATATAGAGAACAGAGGGTTGCTGGAGTGGTTTTGGGAGGGGGGATGGGCTAAATGGGTAATGGGCTTAAGGAATCTACTTCTGAAATCATTGTTGTACCATGTGCTAACTAACTTGGATGTAAATTATAAAAAATAAAGTATAGAAAAAAAAAAAAAGAAAGTCCCCATCATCGTTTGGGCAAATGATGCCCCAACTTGGTGTTCTTAGTCCTGGTTTCACAAAAAATTGTCACGAATCAATTAAACATACAATTCTCATTCGGGGTGGATGTATGGATAGATAAATGATAGAGAGATAGATACAGAAAGGGAGAGAGTGTTTTTCTTTATATTTTGGACAACTGAGGCTTATGAATGCCACATGTGTGATCTCAGCATATTAAAAGGGAGAAGGGGTCTCAGATGAAGCCTGCTGCAGAGATAGGCTCCCTGAGCATCTATCCCTCAGGGTTCCATGGCATAAATGCAGTCCAACTGCTGTGCTTTCTCCAGAGATACATGATGTTTAGAATGACTGCATGAGAAAAATCTCGTATCTCTCTCTTTCTCGTTTTTACCAGTTCGTATGACTTTTACTTTTATGTTAGCATAATACAGAAATGTTTGCATTTGCGTTGTTACTGCCCCACACGATGAATTTTGACTACAGAGTGCTGGAATCATTGAGAGTGAGCATTGAAGTCTGCATTTTGTGTTTTGCTTTTACGGGCTTTGATGTTTTCTCAGAGGAATTTTGGTTATTATTTTTCTAATTTGGCCTTATCTTAGTTGCCCAATGCATGAGAAATTAGCTCTCATGTCTGGGGATTATGTTTTGAGTGGGGTCCTGGGGCACTGTTCAGTGTGTACCCCTTCCCTGGGTGAAGGGAGCAGAAAAGAGTGGAGTTTCAGAATTTTTCATTACTAAAGGTCATTGCAGTAATTAAGGTCTAAAGTAAAATCTCTGAAATGTGGAGATTGGTTACCAGTTGCCTACAGAGAAACAACGTGAAATGACATACAGTGTGATTTCTGGAGACGCAGCTCCCTGTGTCTAGACACTATCACTTAGCACTTCCCATGGGTCCCAGGGTCAGCTGGGCATGCAGAGATCCCAGAGCTAACACTCTGTGCACTGCCCTCCAGAGCTCATCATCTTGCAAGGAAGGTCATCAGGACCTGAGCCATAAGGATACCTCACACCTGTAAAGGTAAGTTGAGAGCTGATAATCTTAACCTAGGTAAGTGACAACAGTAAAGCGTAGGTGCCATATGAGCAGGAGAGAGACCAATGTGGCTCAGATGTGCACCCTTATGATATGGCCAAAGGCCACAGGAAAGACTAACATGTTGCTGGGAAGTTATGAGACTTGAACTGACTTAGAAAAGACCCTCAAAGAATAAAGCCACAACAGGAAAGCCTGTGGGCTCTGGGCAGTGGGAAGGGAGAAGACCGAGATGCAAAGAGGTGATGTGCTTTGAGAAATAACATGCTAATGATTCTGGAAACTGCCTCCAAGCAGCTTGAGAAAGAAAGTCTATGGGAGATGGATAAGGACTGTAGAGAGCAGAGTGGGGCTCCACTGTGGAAATGGGCACTTTGCATTTCTTGAGGGCACATCTGGGAGATCTCATGTGGCTCAAAGGGCTAAGGAATTTTAAATAATGGTGATGAGATACCCACTTTTCCTGCTTCACCTGTAGTCCAACCCAACTTCATTACCCCAAATGCTTGCCACACATTTCTGCATTGTGTTGGTGCTACTTGGAGAATAAAAGGAGGGAAGGGCTTGTAGGATGGGGTGAGGTGAGAAAGGATGGTAGAGGTGGGATGCAAAATAGCCAGTGGGCCTAGGGCCACCCAGGGTAAGGAAGCAGACCAGGCATGGGTGACACAGGAGCCAGCAGGAAATAAGGCCTTCTGACCTGCAAATACACTCTACATAGTCTGGGTGGGGAAGATAAACCCCTGCAGTTATTGTGTAGGGAATATCTTGCCAAGGGATTCTAGAATCACATGTGTTTTTCAAATAATGAAAAAAAAATGCCTAAACAATGGTACACACATAAAGCTGAAGAGGTTTGGGGAAGGGTTTATCTTGGGGAAGAAAAGTTTTCTTGTAGAGGATGGCTTTGAAAATAACCACATGTGTCACTGGTGTGGGAAGGTGACCACTTGGACCACTGCTTCTTCATCTGTGAAATAGGCTTTATCTTAACTTTTGTGGAGAACCAATTAATTAAAGATCTGAAATTGTTTTGAGAACTATGCTGTACACAAGTGGAGACATTATTGCATGTCAGTATGATACAGTCAGCTCTTGGGGTTTTCTGGTTTCAGAGAATCCTAGATTACTATGATTGCAGCAACTGTTTTCTTCCTTGAGACTGTTGTTTTTAACTGTGTATTTGTTTTACATTAGAAGTAAGTTTGTGCTATCTTATCTGCTTCCTACAGATTAGGCTCTTGCAAAGTAAGGCCAATATAGATGCATCAATTTGTCTCAAACACACCTGCCTTGGTTTGGACATCCCACATTAAGGATGTGAGGAATAGCACCTTTTTGGGGAGATGCTCCCAGGAAGCACATGTACTGGTGTGGGGAAGATGGCTGATAGAGGGTGTGTACTCACCCACCTGGGACATCACTGTGGGAACCTGGAGCTCTATACCACTAGAATCCCAGAGAACGATGTGGGGCATATTTCAGGGTTGCTCCAAGCTCTCCCCACTATAATTTTCTGAAAGCTGTCAGAGAGAACTTCTGGGTTGTCCTACACCCTACCCAAGAGAAAGATCCCATATGGATACTCATAGGTATAGGCTATCTCAATGGTGATACCCCTCCCTGCCATCCACAGGTAAGGCAATTTGCTGTGACATTTAAGGAAGAAAGGGTGGAGGGGCAAAGAGAGAGGAGGACAAAAAATGAGATACACGTGTCCTGGGAACAGGGTGCACATATGCCCCAGTGAGCCTTAGTGCTCCACACGAGATTATCAGGATCCTAAGGGACCACTGACCCTAAGAATCCAATGCAGCCACAGCCCCAGATATGGTTCCCAGATCCTCTTATCAGTTTTTGGCAAGGGTGCTGGGGAAAAGGGAAGAATCCCACAACTCTCAATAGGCATTATGGAACATATCAAAACAGTAAAGGTATTTTAACATTTATCTTCCTTTATCAGTTTTGACAAAGTACATAAGAGTAAAAATAAAAGGAGAGGAAAAGAATGTACATGAGAGACAACTAACAGGGGGGAAGATGGCGGCGTAGGAGGACGCTGGGCTCACCGCGTCCCACTGATCACTTAGATTCCACATACACCTGCCTAAATAACCCAGAAAACCACCAGAAGACTAGCAGAACAGAGTCTCCAGAGCCAAGCTCAGAGAGAGGCCCACGAAAGAGGGTAGGAAGGGCGGCAAGGCAGTGCGTGCTACATGGACTGGCGGGAGGGAGCCGGGATTGAGGGGCGACCCTCCAGCCAGGCAGAGACCCCAAGTCTGGCTTGCAAAAGCAGAGGGGCCAGACGGAGTGTGTTCGGACAGCGAGCTGGACTTAACATCTGGAAGGTTATAACTTAACAGCTCTGCTCAGAGAGCGGGAAGGCTGGAGGACAACAGAAGGGAGAGTTGCTGAGCCCCGGGAGGACAGACCTCAGTTTGGTGGGGAACAAAGGCACTCACCAGTGCCATCTCCCTTGCCCATCCTCCAGCCAAAATCCCAAAGGGAACCAGTTCCTGCCAGGGAACTTGCTTGCACTACGCAAACACCCAACCCTGTGCTTCTGCAGATCCACACCTCTGGCGGTGGGTCTGACTCCCTCCCGCTGCTGCAGCATCCCTCCCTAAGCGGATCACTGAAGGAGAAGCAAGCTGAGCCTACCCTTCCCACCCCCATGCACCTTGCCTATCCACCCCAGTTAATATGCCAGATCCCCAGCACCACAAGCCTGGCAGTGTACAAGTAGCCCAGATGGGCCATGCCACCCCACAGTGAATCCCGCCCCTAGGAGAGGGAAAGAGAAGACACACACCAGTCTGACTGTGGTCCCAGCGGTGGGCTGGGGGCAGACATCAGGTCTGACTGCGGCCCCACCCACCAACGCGAGTTATTCCAGAGAGCACAGGGGAAGTGCCCTGCAGTTCCGCACCACTCCAGAAACGATCCAAAATGACCAAACGGAAGAATTCCCCCCAAAAGAATCTCCAGGAAATAACAACAGCTAACGAACTGATCAAAACGGATTTAAACAATATAACAGAAAGTGAATTTAGAATAATAGTCATAAAATTAATCGCTGGGCTTGAAAAAAGTATAGAGGACAGCAGAGAATCTATTGCTACAGAGATCAAGGGAATAAGGAATAGTCAGGAGGAGCTAAAAAATGTGATAAACAAGCTGCAAAATAAAATGGAAATGACCACGGCTCGGATTGAAGAGGCAGAGGAGAGAATAGGTGAACTAGAAGATAAAGTTATGGAAAATGAAGAAGCTGAGAAAAAGAGAGATAAAAAAAAAATCCAGGAGTATGACGGGAAAATTAGAGAACTAAGTGATGCACTAAAGAGAAATAATATACACATAATTGGTATTCCAGAGGAGGAAGAGAGAGGGAAAGGTGCTGAAGGGGTACTTGAAGAAATCATAGCTGAGAACTTCCCTGATCGGGGGAAGGAAAAAGGCATTGAAATCCAAGAGGCACAGAAAACTCCCTTCAGACATAACTTGAATCTATCTTCTGCATGACATATCATAGTGAAACTGGTAAAATACAAGGATAAAGAGAGAATTCTGAAAGCAGCGAGGGATAAATGTGCTCTAACATATAAAGGGGGACCTATAAGACTCGTGACTGATCTCTCTTCTGAAATTTGGCAGGCCAGAAAGGAATGGCAGGAGATCTCCAATGTGATGAACAGAAAAAATATGCAGCCGAGAATCCTTTATCCAGCAAGTCTGTCACTTAGAACAGAAGGAGAGATAAAGGTCTTCCCAAACAAACAAAAACTGAAGGAATTCGTCACCACTAAACCAGCCCTACAAGAGATCCTAAGGGGGATCCTGTGAGACAAAGTACCAGAGACATCGCTACAAGCATAGAACATACAGACATCACAATGACTCTAAACCCATATCTTACTATAATAACACTGGATGTAAATGGACTAAATGCACCAACCAAAAGACATAGGGTATCAGAATGGATAAAAAAAACAAAACCCATCTATTTGTTGTCTACAAGAGACTCATTTTAGACCAGAGGACACCTTCACATTGAGAGTGAGGGGATGGAGAACTATTTATCATGCCAATGGAAGTCAAAAGAAAGCTGGAGTACACATACTTATATTAGACAAACTAGACTTTAAATTAAAGGCTGTGACAAGAGATGAAGAAGGGCATTATATAATCATCACAGGGTCTATCCATCAGGAAGAGCTAACAATTATAAATGTCTATGTGCCGAATATGGGAGCCCCCAAATATATAAAACAATTATTCACAAACATAAGCAACCTTATTGATAAGAATGTGGTAATTGCACGGGACTTTAACGGCCCACTTACAGAAATGGATAGATCATCTAGACACATGGTCAATAAAGAAACAAAGGCCCTGAATGATACATTGGATCAGATTCAACTCTGCATCCCAAAGCAACAAAATATACTTTCTTCTCGAGTGCACACGGAACATTCTCCAAGATAGATCACATACTGGGTCACAAAACAGCCCTTCATGAGCATACAAGAATTGAAATCATACCATGCATACTTTCAGACCACAATGCTATGAAGCTTGAAATCAACCACAGGAAAAAGTCTGGAAAACCTCCAAAAGCATGCAGGTTAAAGAACACCCTACTAAAGAATGAGTGGGTCAACCAGGCAATTAGAGAAGAAATTAAAAATATATATGGAAACAAACGGAAATGAAAATACAACAATCCAAATGCTTTGGGATGCAGCGAAGGCAGTCCTGAGAGGAAAATACATCGCAATCCAGGCATATCTCAAGAAGCAAGAAAAATCCCAAATACAAAATCTAACAGCACACTTAAAGGAAATAGAAGCAGAACAGCAAAGACAGCCTAAACCCAGCAGAAGAAGAGAAATAATAAAGATCAGAGCAGAAATAAACAATATAGAATCTAAAAAAACTGTAGAGCAGATCAATGAAACCAAGAGTTGGTTTTTTGAAAAAATAAACAAAATTGATAAACCTCTAGCCAGGCTTCTCAAAAAGAAAAGGGAGATGACCCAAATAGATAAAATCATGAATGAAAATGGAATTTTACAACCAATCCCTCAGAGATACAAACAATTATCAGGGAATACTATGAAAAATTATATGCCAACAAACTGGACAACCTGGAAGAAATGGACAAATTCCTGAACACCCACACTCTTCCAACACTCAATCAGGAGGAAATAGAAACCTTGAACAGACCCATAACCAGCGAAGAAATTGAATCTGTTATCAAAAATCTCCCAACAAATAAGAGTCCAGGACCAGATGGCTTTCCAGAGGAGTTCTACCAGACTTTTAAAGCAGAGATAATACCTATCCTTCTCAAGCTATTCCAAAATATAGAAAGGGAAGGAAAACTTCCAGACTCATTCTATGAAGCCAGTATTACTTTGATTCCTAAATCAGACAGAGAGACCCAGTAAAAAAAGAGAACTACAGGCCAATATCCCTGATGAATATGGATACAAAAATTCTCAATAAGATAGTAGCAAATCGAATTCAACAGCATATAAAAAGAATTATTCACCATGATCCAGTGGGATTCATTCCTGGGCTGCAGGACTGGTTCAACATTCACAAATCAGTCAACGTGATACATCACATTAATGAAAGAAAAAATAAGAACCATATGATCCTGTCAATCGATGCAGAAAAGGCCTTTGACAAAATCCAGCACCCTTTCTTAATAAAAACCCTCAAAAAAGTCGGGATTGAAGGAACATACTTAAAGATCATAAGAGCCATTTATGAAAATCCCACAGCTAATATCATCCTCAATGGGGAAAAACTGAGAGCTTTTTCCCTGAGATCAGGAACACGACAGGGATGCCCACTCTCACCGCTGTTATTTAACACAGTGTTGGAAGTTCTAGCATCAGCAATCAGACAACAAAAGGAAATCAAAGGCATCAAAATTGGCAAAGATGAAGTCAAGCTTTCGCTATTTGCAGATGACATGATATTATACATGGAAAATCCGATAGACTCCACCAAAAGTCTGCTAGAACTGATACATGAATTCAGCAGAGTGTCACGATACAAAATCAATGTACAGAAATCAGTTGCATTCTTATACACTAACAATGAAGCAACAGAAAGACAAATAAAGAATCTGATCCCATTCACAATTGCACCAAGAAGCATAAAATACCTAGGAATAAATCTAACCAAAGATGTAAAAGATCTGTATGCTGAAAAATATAGAAAGCTCATGAAGGTAATTGAAGAAGATATAAAGAAATGGAAAGACATTCCCTTCTCATGGATTGGAAGAATAAATATTGTCAAAATGTCAATACTACACACAGCTATCTACACATTCAATGCAATCCCAATCAAAATTGCTCCAGTATTCTTCTCGAAACTAGAACAAGCAATCCTAAAATTCATATGGAACCACAAAAGGCCCCGAATAGCCAAAGTAATTTTGAAGAAGAAGACCAAAGCAGGAGGCATCACAATCCCAGACTTTAGCCTCTACTACAAAGCTGTCATCATCAAGACAGCATGGTATTGGCACAAAAACAGACACACAGACCAATGGAATAGAATAGAAACTCCAGAACTAGACCCACAAACGTATGGCCAACTAATCTTTGACAAAGCAGGAAAGAATATCCAATGGAAAAAAAATACAGTCTCTTTAACAAATGGTGCTGGGAGAACTGAACAGCAACATGCAGAAGGTTGAAACTAGACCGCTTTCGCACACCATTCACAAAAATAAACTCAAAATGGATAAAGGACCTGAATGTGAGACAGGAAACCATCAAAACCCTAGAGGAGAGAGCAGGAAAAGACCTCTCTGACCTCAGCCGTAGCAATCTCTTACTTGACACATCCCCAAAGGCATGGAATTAAAAGCAAAAATGAACTACTGGGGCCTCATGAAGATAAAAAGCTCCTGCACAGCAAAGGAAACAACGAACAAAACTAAAAAGCAGCCAATGGAATGGGAAAAGATATTTGCAAATGACATATTGGACAAAGGGCTAGTATCTAAAATCTATAAAGAGCTCACCAAACTCCACACCCAGAAAACTAATAATCCAGTGAAGAAATGGGCAGATAACATGAATAGACACTTCTCTGATGGGTATTGAGGAGGGCACCTTTTGGGATGAGCACTGGGTGTTGTATGGAAACCAATTTGTCAATAAATTTCATATATAAAAAAAAAAAAGAAGAAGACATCCAGATGGTCAACAGGCACATGAAAAGATGCTCAACGTCGCTCCTCATCAGGGAAATACAAATCAAAACCACACTCAGGTATCACCTCACGCCAGTCAGAGTGGCCAAAATGAACAAATCAGGAGACTATAGATGCTGGAGAGGCTGTGGAGAAACGGGAACCCTCTTGCACTGTTGGTGGGAATGCAAACTGGTGCAGCCACTCTGGAAAACAGTGTGGAGGTTCCTCAGAAAATTAAAAATAGACCTACCCTATGATCCAGCAATAGCACTGCTAGGAATTTACCCAAGGGATACAGCAGTACTGATGTATAGGGGCACTTGTACCCCAATGTTTATAGCGGCACTCTCAACAATAGCCAAATTATGGAAAGAGCCTAAATATCCATCAACTGATGAATGGATAAAGAAATTGTGGTTTATATACACAATGGAGTACTACATGGCAATGAGAAAGAATGAAATATGGCCCTTTGTAGCAACATGGATGGAACTGGAGAGTGTGATGCTAAGTGACATAAGCCATACAGAGAAAGACAGATACCATATGTTTTCACTCTTATGTGGATCCTGAGAAACTTAACAGAAACCCATGGGGGAAGGAAGGAAAAAAAAAAAGAGGTTAGAGTGGGAGAGAGCCAAAGCATAAGAGACTGTTAAAAACTGAGAAGAAACTGAGGGTTGATGGGGGGTGGGAGGGAGGGGAGGGTGGGTAATGGGTATTGAGGAGGGCACCTGTTGGGATGAGCACTGGGTGTTGTATGGAAACCAATTTGATAATAAATTTTATATATTGAAAAAAAAAGAATGTATTTGAGAGAGTGCTTGTGTGTCTTCCTTGTCCCCAGAAAAATCAGGCAAGGGGGAACTGGGACAGCTCTCCTCTCATACACATTTCAGCACAGGGCACAGGTTGGTTACGAGGTACACCTGCCCTTGTTCACTGCGGAATTTGGGGAAGCTTCCCCAGGATCCTCCTCCCACCCCTAATGCTTTTCTATATGACCTATAATAATGAAACAATTAATAATACATAGTTGATATTTATGAAGCATTGATATGGAACACAGTCTCAATTATGCACTGTGCTTCTAGTGCATTCCAGAAGCCCAAAGTTGAGTTCAAGGATATCAAAGGGATCAAATTGCTATAAATTACATAAGGGTTGCAGCCAAAGCCTGTCTGAGCCCAGAGGGCTCCCTGAGACTGGCAGAAGTGCTGGGTACTAGATGTCTTTCACACCCCTTTCAGGACAGAAAGTAGGCATTGACTGCTGATGGATCACAGCCATAATCTTCCTGGAGCTGCTCCCAGTGGGAAGGCCCACTCTGAGGGCATTCTACATCCAGGGCTACCTTGAATGAAGGCATGACCTCCATGGGCTGAATATCTGAAGATCTATCTCAGCTCCCTGCTTCCCATTAGGGATTCAGTGCCACATGTCAGCATCTCCCTCTGCCTAGGGCCTCTTCCCTCACTGTACCTCCCCTAGGATCTCCCAGAGGGCCTGCCCCTTTGCATTTGTTGCATTCCATCTGCTCCTCAGGAAGCCTGGCCCCACACCCCAGGAAGCAGAGTTCAGGCTCCTTGGAGCAGAGTGAGCCCGCCCTAGGGCATGCTCTGCCCCTACCTGGGCTGTCCCTCATGGCAGCTCAACAGGACACAGCAGGGTTGATGGGGATGGGTGGTGTCAATGTGGTCCCTCCTCCAAAACAAAAATCTGACAGGCTCAGGTGACCCCAAATGCAAAAGTCAGATCAGCCAAAACTCCAGCACCTAGAAGGTGGGCCCTCCTCTATTTAACCAGGGCTGAGAGCTCCAGTTCTGGGATGAGAGCGAGACTACAACTTTCCAGGTGTGTGAGCTCAATCAAAGTTCTTGGGCTCTCCTACACTCACTCAGTTATCCCACCTGTGAAACTGGGAAAATGCTAGTGACCATGATGTCAAATGTGGGCTCAAATATATGAGGACAAAGTGAATTGAGATGTCAAAACCCAGTTTACTTTAGCTAGCATCTTTGTCTTGTGAACAGAGTTTTTTCCGTGATGGGGACAATAATTTGTAATTCCTGCTATGGTGTGGTTTTACTCTGATTTACCATTTTGGACCAGGCTCAGGGCCTGGGAATAATTGTAGGGATTTCAGCTTCACCTTCCTCATAACATGGTTTTTGCTCCTCAATACAGGGGACTGATGCAAATTTCTGCCAGTGGTCAGCCCAATTCTTCATTTAGGGACCAGGGACCCAAGTGAGATGAGCCGGAGCCCAGTGTTCACTTATTATCTGAACTCCATGACATCCAACCAAGGGAGTAATTAGCTACCTAATTACCTCACTCCAGCCATCATCTGTGAGAAATCACAACCGTTCTTTATAGGCAAGAGCTCCTGAGTGTGTGGCACTGCTTGACCACTATGGTAAATTGTCTCCTCCTTGCCTCTGGCCTCAGCTTGTCCACAATCTCATCTGCTGGTCCCATGTCATCTCACCCTGTTGATCACAGCCTCTGAGGATAGCCACCACCACCAACAGTGTCAGAGCCTGCTTTTTGGGCTCCCCTGCTTCTGTGGTAGAGGGTGTGGTCTCTGGGTGTCTTGTGGCTTTGCCATTCCTCTCTTGCTTTTGTGCCAGGGCAGTTCCAGCTTCTCCACCTCACGTCTGTAGGCATCCCAGTATGTGATTCAAGGAGACATACTGAGGTCAGATTTGAGAACACTGAGGGGCCCTCAAATGGAAGCTAAACACTGACTTCACAGGCAAGGACCCCATGTGCACACATCCCTCCCTCCGCAGCACACAGCAAGGAGAGGCTGTTCTCTTCTGACAGCAGCTAGGATTCAGGGAAGTTAAGGTTAAGATTTTCAGGCTTATTTACACATATATTCTCATCACATGATTCAGGTTCCTATCCTTTCCTGCAAGGGCCCAGACTTTTAAACACAGCAGAAATGTTTTTGTGTCTCTCCTGCAACTACAGGAGATGAGGCCTCAGGCCCTCAAATATGCCTGGAGTTGACAGCTGGGACATCTGAGCTTCTTTCCCAAAGTTTGCATGTAGTTTCAAAAAGCCAACTCCACAAATATTACCATTATCATTTCCCCAATCTGCTTACCCTCCCCAACAAAAAGACCTGCTGTTCACCTTCAAACTGCACTACAGGTCAAACAACCACCACAGGTGATGGCCTTGCTGACTGATGTCATCTGTGCCAAAGTTATCACAGTTCATAACTATGAAATATGCTATTGACGTGTGTGTGGCAACTTAGTCTCAAACACTAATCCTGATACTGTTTTCTAGGTACACTCCTAGTACTATCTGCCTTAGCTTGTGCTCCCCAGAAAGAAATGTCTGAGACAAAGGCTTACATGTGAAGAGGTTATGGCAGGGAGGAGGTGGTCTTTGAATGCAGGATTGTGGGGCAGAAGTGGGAATAGCCAGAACAACCATGCCAGGAGGCAGTGGGCAGTGGGCAGTGGGCAGTGGGCAGTTACTACAGGTGAATTCTTTTTTAGTCTCTTCATAAGGACTATTCCTCCAGGAGAAGGGAGAAATGCTTTCCTATCACTTTTGCTCCAATTGACTGAGGGTTACTTCATGGTGCATTAACTCCTTTGAGGCAGATTGTGGTTTCAAAAGTGACCACAGAAAATATCTGGCCCACTTGCTTTTCCAGAATTTTCTCATTCCCCATGAAGAGGTGAAGTCCTTGTCCTTTACCTCCAGGATGTTGTGGAAATGATGCTGTATGACTTCTGAGTCTAGCTCATAAAAAGTGATATGGCTTCTCCCTGGCTCACTTGTTCTCTCTCTCTCTCTCTCTCTCTCTCTCTCTCTCTGCACCCCTTGGGACCCAGCCACCATGCTTGTGGAAACCCAAGCATGAAGAGACCATATGCAGGTGTTCTGGAAGACAACCCCAGCTGAGGTCCTAGCCAATACCCAACATCAACTGCCAGACATACAAATGAGGCTCTCTGTCATTCAGAAATTCCAGCTAAGGCAAGAGGAGCAGAAATGTCTCCACTGAGCCCTGCCAAATGGAAGGTTCTTGAGCAGAAGAAATGTGGTTATATTAATCCATTGCATTTTAGGGTAATTGCTATGCAGTCATCCTAACAGGAACAGTCCTCAGCACTTTTGTGCTGAGAGCCAACTGGGCATCCTCCACAGCAGCGTTAGAGGGCCCCAGGCCAGGAAGCCAGGTGTGCTGCCCAACCTGAGGCTGCATTTTCCCCAAGTCAGTTGGAGGCTTTGTGGAACTGGTAACCAGGCTGTGGGTGGAGTAAAAAGTAAAGCTGAAGAGACTTAAAGAAGAATATCCAAGGGAACACAATCGCAAACCAGGAGAAGACAGCCTGTCTTTGAGCAGTGGTATTATTCCCTCTGCACAGAACTGAGTGTGGTTTTAGGGCTAGGATAGATAGTCTTTGTTGATATTAATCCTAGATCAGTTACAACTTTGTGAATATGGTTCTCTCCTAGCCTTTCTTCAGGTCATGACTGACAAATAAAAAGGGGGTAAGCTTTAATTTTCAATAAGCTACAATATTTATATAATTATCTTTTTTTTTTTGATCTGAAATTAAACTTTCTATCAGGATGATGGGAAACTTTGGGGCTGATGGCTAAGTGCAAGAATTAAGTCCTATTCAGATTCAGGTTTCCAGGAAAATGACTCTGGCCAGCCAGGAATCCTGTCTGTGTGTGGAATGATTTTACTCTGGGGAGAAACATCACACCCAGGAGTCTAGGCTTGGTTTTGGGAAGCTGGGTGGAGTTTTCAAGAGGTAGAGTTTTCAAGTGGCTGGTGCAGGTTAATTTATATTATCCAATAATAGGTTCTAGAAAACCTGACCAAGTTCTCCAGAAATATGAGACAATGGAGAAAAAGAAAGTCAAGTCAAGCAAGATACAGGAAAGTTTTACACCCTACAGTTCGTTGGCATATTGTTGCTGAGAAACAATAAGGCCTATAGAAGCTATACTCCCATGGAGACTATGGGTCAGATCAGGACAACCCTCCACACAATCTGGGAGTCACCGTCAGGCTTCAGGTCAACCCAAGGGAGGGGCTAGGAGACAGCCAGTCCTGGCCACTTGTTGGCACATAACTAGTGCCCTTGGGCAGATGGGAAGCTGGGCACTGGGGTAGGCTTTTTGTTTTCTGATGGATATGAGCCAGAGAATCCAGATTGCTTGTTTGTACTTCATTGCTGTTGAGGTGTTTCTACTGTACCAGGTCTGAGGCAACATGAGCTACATTATACATGAGCTATTTTCCCTTTGTTCAACAGGAAGTAACCACATCAAATTCCATTCTGGGAGAGGAGTAATTTTACCCAGACTCATCATCATTACCATCATCATTGTTGTTAGTTTCTACACATTTGATTTTTAACACTTAAATGAGTAGTACTTTTCCAAAAAGATATCAGACAGCTTTTGAAGACAACATTCAGAAGAAAACACAGAAAAAAAAACCCTAAATCAAATAGGAATGTCATTCTTTGAAGAAAAGAGGCCAAATGTATACTCTGACAAACGTAAACAGAAATACAAAGTTTTCTTACTCAGCCTGGATCTAACTCAGAAATAATAAACCAAATGTACCAGTCTTTGAAGAATCATCTCTCTTTCTGGCTTGTTATCCCCAAGTTCTTGTGCAATGTTCTGTGATTTCATTGAAGTCTCTTGTCACCTAATGTCTTGGGTTTTTCCTCCTGCAAATGCCCTTGGTCTTTCTCCCTCTTATCTAGACTGTACCCCATGGCTGATCATTTAAATGGATAACTCAGAACATTCAGTTTTATGTCACCATTTTCTTTTTGCCCCAAGAATGTCCCTATCTTGACTCAGGACCACTAATTTTGGAGAAAACCCTATAACTGTGTAGATTAGAGCCATGAAATTACTCCCAAATTTAGTGGGACCCCTAAAACTATATACCCATTCCTTTGCCTTTTCTTATTAGATACATATTTTATTTCTAAATAGTCATGTTTTTCCTCTAGGTCCCTACTCAACCAGTCTCAATCCATTCCCAATATTCAACCCTGACTCTAAATTCATTCAGGATTTGTAGCAGCCAGGTATTAACTCTGACAAGTTCCAAACATACTTAAAATCTTACTTAAAACCTATTTAAATAAAAAGACCTTAATTTTTCTTAAACCTAGAAACCTATTTAAAATATACTTAAAATCTTACCCATAACCCAAACATCCTGCCCTCTTTTCTTCTTGTCTTGGAGGGTAAGAGATTCCCTTCTACTCTGATTATTGGCCAATACCCCCAACACTGCTTAGTGTCACTGGCTCACCGTGACCTTGCTCTGACATATCAAAAGTCAAAGGCTGCCGGGAAGAGTTCAAATATTGGCCGATTAACCACCTGGCACATGGGTTCTAGAAAGTTACAAGAATTCAGGAGATGGCAGGACTTCAACTCCATGACCTTGTGGTCTAGCTCTGTGGACCAGAGTTTCACAGTCAACTATTCTCTTGCAAGGCAGGAGTCAACAATGTTGTGTCATATAAGGAGCTCACCACCAAATAGTCCCTTCATGGATAGCTCATTTCTATCCATAACTTTCTGTTCTCATCTTCTTCTCCCTCATTTTGGAAAACAATGTCTGCTCTTGCCATAGCACACCTATGGAAGAGAGTTCGGTGTTAATCAATACAATGCTATAACCATCCTCACTTGCCTCATCAGGTGGCATTGTGGAATGTTTAATCATCACGTGTCATGTACTATTACTCAACAAAGAATAGATCTTTACACACGTCAATAGAAAAAGAGAAAACCCAAGGGGGTGGGGAGAGAGAAACATGAATAACAGTGACATCACCAGACAAATAATAAAATTAGTGATTAAAAAAACAACTTCCTCATTTTAAAAGATAAATTTAGAAAGATAAACTTATATTAAAAGATATATTTTTTTATTTTTTCAATACATGAAATTTATTCTCAAATTGGTTTCCATACAACACCCAGTGCTCATCCCAAAAGCTGCCCTCCTCAATACCCATCACCCACCCTCCCCTCCCTCCCACCCCCCATCAACCCTCAGTTTCTTCTCAGTTTTAAAGAGTCTCTTATGCTTTGGCTCTCTCCCACTCTAACCTCTTTTTTTTTTCCTTCCCCTCCTCCATGGGTTTCTGTTATGTTTCTCAGGATCCACATAAGAGTGACAACATATGGTATCTGTCTTTCTCTGTATGGCTTATTTCACTTAGCATCACACTCTTCAGTTCCATCCACGTTGCTACAAAGGGCCACATTTCATTCTTTCTCATTGCCATGTAGTACTCCATTGTGTATATAAACCACAATTTCTTTATCCATTCATCAGTTGATGGATATTTAGGCTCTTTCCACAATTTGGCTATTGTTGAGAGTGCTGCTATAAACATTGGGGTACAAGTGCCCCTATGCATCAGTACTCCTGTATCCCTTGGGTAAATTCCTAGCAGTGCTATTGCTGGGTCATAGGGTAGGTCTATTTTTAATTTTCTGAGGAACCTCCACACTGCTTTCCAGAGTGGCTGCACCAGTTTGCATTCCCACCAACAGTGAAAGAGGGTTCCCGTTTCTCCACAGCCTCTTCAGCATCTATAGTCTCCTGATTTCTTCATTTGGCCACTCTGACTGGCGTGAGGTCGTATCTGAGTGTGGTTTTGATTTGTATTTCCCTGATGAGGAGCGACGTTGAGCATCTTTTCATGTGCCTGTTGGCCATCTGGATGTCTTCTTTAGAGAAGTGTCTATTCATGTCTTCTGCCCATTTCTTCACTGGGTTATTTGTTTTTCAGGTGTGGTTTGGTGAGCTCTTTCTAGATTTTAGATACTAGCCCTTTGTCCAATATGTCATTTGCAAATATCTTTTCCCATTCCGTTGGTTGCCTTTTAGTTTTGTTGGTTGTTTCCTTTGCTGTGCAGAAGCTTTTTATCTTCATAAAGTTCCAGTAGTCCATTTTTGCTTTTAATTCCCTTGCATTTGGGGATGTGTCGAGTAAGAGATTGCTATGGCTGAGGTCAAAGAGGTCTTTTCCTGCTTTCTCCTCTAGGGTTTTGATGGTTTCCTGTCTCCCATTCAGGTCCTTTATCCATTTGGAGTTTATTTTTGTGAATGGTGTGTGAAAGCGGTCTAGTTTCAACCTTCTGCATGTTGCTGTTCAGTTCTCCCAGCACCATTTGTTAAAGAGACTGTCTTTTTTCATTGGATGTTCTTTCCTGCTTTGTCAAAGATTAGTTGGCCATACGTTTGTGGGTCTAGTTCTGGAGTTTCTATTCTATTCCATTGGTCTATGTGTCTGTTTTTGTGCCAATACCATGCTGTCTTGATGATGACAGCTTTGTAGTAGAGGCTAAAGTCTGGGATTGTGATGCCTCCTGCTTTGGTCTTCTTCTTCAAAATTCCTTTGGCTATTCGGGGCCTTTTGTGGTTCCATATGAATTTTAGGATTGCTTGTTCTAGTTTCGAGAAGAATACTGGAGCAATTTTGATTGGGATTGCATTGAATGTGTAGATAGCTGTGTGTAGTATTGACATTTTGACAATATTTATTCTTCCAATCCATGAGAAGGGAATGTCTTTCCATTTCTTTATATCTTCTTCAATTACCTTCATGAGCTTTCTATATTTTTCAGCATACAGATCTTTTACATCTTTGGTTAGATTTATTCCTAGGTATTTTATGCTTCTTGGTGCAATTGTGAATGGGATCAGATTCTTTATTTGTCTTTCTGTTGCTTCATTGTTAGTGTATAAGAATGCAACTGATTTCTGTACATTGATTTTGTATCCTGCAACTTTGCTGAATTCATGTATCAGTTCTAGCAGACTTTTGGTGGAGTCTATCGGATTTTCCATGTATAATATCATGTCATCTGCAAAAAGCGAAAGCTTGACTTCATCTTTGCCAATTTTGATGCCTTTGATTTCCTTTTGTTGTCTGATTGCTGATGCTAGAACTTCCAACACTGTGTTAAATAACAGCGGTGAGAGTGGGCATCCCTGTCGTGTTCCTGATCTCAGGGAAAAAGCTCTCAGTTTTTCCCCATTGAGGATGATGTTAGCTGTGGGCTTTTCATAAATGGCTTTTATGATGTTTAAGTATGTTCCTTCTATCCCAACTTTCTCAAGGGTTTTTATTAAGAAAGGGTGCTGGATTTTGTCAAAGGCCTTTTCTGCATCGATTGACAGGATCATATGGTTCTTCTCTTTTTTTTTATTAATGTGATGTATCACGTTGATTGATTTGCAAATGTTGAACCAGCCCTGCATTCCAGGAATGAATCCCACTTGATCATGGTGAATAATTCTTTTTATATGCTGTTGAATTCGATTTGCTAGTATCTTATTGAGAATTTTTGTATCCATATTCATCAGGGATATTGGCCTGTAGTTCTCTTTTTTTACTGGGTCTCTGTCTGGTTTAGGAATCAAAGTAATACTGGCTTCATAGAATGAGTCTGGAAGTTTTCCTTCCCTTTCTATTTCTTGGAATAGCTTGAGAAGGATAGGTATTATCTCTGCTTTAAAAGTCTGGTAGAACTCCCCTGGGAAGCCATCTGGTCCTGGACTCTTATTTGTTGGGAGATTTTTGATAACCGATTCAATTTCTTCGCTGGTTATGGGTCTGTTCAAGGTTTCTATTTCCTCCTGATTGAGTGTTGGAAGAGTGTGGGTGTTTAGGAATTTGTCCATTTCTTCCAGGTTGTCCAGTTTGTTGGCATATAATTTTTCATAGTATTCCCTGATAATTGTTTGTATCTCTGAGTGATTGGTTGTAATAATTCCATTTTCATTCATGATGTTATCTATTTGGGTCATCTCCCTTTTCTTTTTGAGAAGCCTGGCTAGAGGTTTGTCAATTCTGTTTTTTTTTTTTTTTTTAAACCAACTCTTGGTTTCATTGATCTGCTCTACAGTTTTTTTTAGATTCTATATTGTTTATTTCTGCTCTGATCTTTATTATTTCTCTCCTTCTGCTGGGTTTAGACTGTCTTTGCTGTTCTGCTTCTATTTCCTTTAGGTGTGCTGTTAGATTCTGTATTTGGGATTTTTCTTGTTTCTTGAGATAGGCCTGGATTGTGATGTATTTTCCTCTCAGGACTGCCTTCGCTGCATCCCAAAGCATTTGGATTTTTGTATTTTCATTTCCGTTTGTTTCCATATATTTTTTAATTTCTTCTCTAATTGCCTGGTTGACCCACTCATTCTTTAGTAGGGTGTTCTTTAACCTGCATGCTTTTGGAGGTTTTCCAGACTTTTTCCTGTGGTTGATTTCAAGCTTCATAGCATTGTGGTCTGAAAGTATGCATGGTGTAATTTCAATTCTTTTATACTTATGAAGGGCTGTTTTGTGACCCAGTATGATCTATCTTGGAGAATGTTCCATGTGCACTCGAGAAGAATGTATATTCTGTTGCTTTGGGATGCAGAGTTCTACATATATCTGTCAAGTTCATCTGATCCAATGTATCATTCAGGGTCCTTGTTTCTTTATTGACCATGTGTCTAAATGATCTATCCATTTCTGTAAGTGGAGTGTTAAAGTCGCCTGCAATTACCACATTCTTATCAATAAGGTTGCTTATGTTTATGAGTAATTGTTTTATATATTTGGGGGTTCCTGTATTCGGCGCATAGACATTTATAATTGTTAGCTCTTCCTGGTGGATAGACCCTGTAATTATTATATAATGCCCTTCTTCATCTCTTGTTACATCCTTTAATTTAAAGTCTAGTTTGTCTGATATAAGTATGGCTACTGAAGCTTTCTTTTGGCTTCCAGTGGCATGATAAATAGTTCTCCATCCCCTCACTCTCAATCTAAAGGTGTCCTCAGGTCTAAAATGAGTCTCTTGTAGACAACAAATAGATGGGTTTTGTTTTTTATCCATTCTGATACCCTATGTCTTTTGGTTGGCGCATTTAATCCGTTTACATTCAGTTTTATTATAGTAAGATATGGGTTTAGAGTCATTGTGATGTCTGTATGTTTTATGCTTGTAGCGATGTCTCTGGTACTTTGTCTCACAGGATCCCCCTTAGGATCTCTTGTAGGGCTGGTTTAGTGGTGACGAATTCCTTCAGTTTTTGTTTGTTTGGGAAGACCTTTATCTCTCCTTCTGTTCTAAATGACAGACTTGCTGGATAAAGGATTCTCGGCTGCATATTTTTTCTGTTTAGCACACTGAAGATCTCGTGCCAATCCTTTCTGGCCTGCCAAGTTTCAAAAGAGAGATCAGTCACGAGTCTTATAGGTCTCCCTTTGTAAGTTAGGGCATCTTTATCCCTAGCTGCTTTCAGAATTCTTTCTTTATCCTTGTATTTTGCCAGTTTCACTATGATATGTCGTGCAGAAGATCGATTCAAGTTATGTCTGAAGGGAGTTCTCTGTCCCTCTTGGATTTCAATGCCTTTTTCCTTCCCCAGTTCAGGGAAGTTCTCAGGTATTATTTCTTTAAGTACCCCTTCAGCACCTTTCCCTCTCTCTTCCTCCTCTGGGATACCAATTATGCGTATATTATTTCTTTTTAGTGTATCACTTAGTTCTCTAATTTTCTCCTTATACTCCTGGATTTTTTTATCTCTCTTTTTCTCAGCTTCCTCTTTTTCCATAACTTTATCTTCTAGTTCACCTATTCTCTCCTCTGCCTCTTCCATCCGAACCATCATGGTTTCCATTTTGTTTTGCATTTCGTTTAAAGCATTTTTCAGCTCCTCGTGATGTTCCTTAGTCCCTTGATCTCTGTAGCAAGAGATTCTCTGCTGTCGTTTATACTGTTTTCAAGCCCAGCGATTAATTTTATGACTATTATTCTAAACTCACTTTCTGTTATATTATTTAAATCCTTTTTGATCAGTTCATTAGCTGTTGTTATTTCCTGGAGATTCTTTTGAGGGGAATTCTTCCGTTTGGTCATTTTGGATAGTCCCTGGAGTGGTGTGGACCTGCAGGGCACTTCCCCTGTGCTGTGGTGTATAACTGGATTTGGTGGCAGAGCCACAGTCAGACCTGATATCTGCCCCCAGCCCACCACTGGGGCCACAGCCAGACTGGTGTGTGCCTTCTCTTCCCCTCTCCTAGGGGCAGGATTCACTGTGGGGTGTCATGGCCCATCTGGGCTACTTGCACACTGCCAGGCTTGTGGTGCTGGGGATCTGGTGTATTAGCTGGGGTGGGTAGGCAAGGTGCATGGGGGCAGGAGGGGGAGGCTTAGCTAGCTTCTCCTTCAGTGATCCACTTCAGGAGGGGCCCTGTTGCAGCAGGAGGGAGTCAGACCCGCTGCCGGAGGGTTGGCTCCGCAGAAGCACAGGGTTGGGAGTTTGCGCGGAGCAAGCAATTCCCTAGCAGGAACTGGTTCCCTTTGGGATTTTGGCTGGAGGATGGGCGAGGGAGATGGCGCTGATGAGCGCCTTTGTTCCCCGCCAAACAGGTCTGTCCTCCCTGGGCTCAGCAACTCTCCCTCCCTTTGTCCTCCAGCCTTCCCGCTTTCCGAGCAGAGCTGTTAACTTATGACCTCCCAGATGCTAAGTCACGCTTGCTGTTGGAACACACTCCCTCCGCCCCCTCCGCTTTTGCCAGCCAGACTCAGGGACTCTGCTTGGCGGGCGGGCTGCCCCTCCACCCCGGCTCCCTCCCACCGGCCTGTGCAGCGCGCACAGCCTCGCCGCCCTTCCTACCCTCTTCCGTGGGCCTCTCGTCTGCGCTTGGCTCTGGATACTCCATTTTGCTAGTCTTATGGTGGCTTTCTGGGTTAGTTAGGCAGGTGTAGGTGGAATCTAAGTGATCAGCAGGACGCGTGGTGAGCCCAGTGTCCTCCTACACCGCCATCTTCCCTCCCTCCTAAAAGATATATTTTAAAAGACTCTGAGGCCTTATTTGGATGCCTGGAGGATAAATTCATTCAAATAAAAATATTCTCAAAGACAGTTAAACATTTTTTTTAAGTGAAGTTTCTCAAAACCAAATTCAAGCCTTTACCACCACAAAGAAAAACTATTCTGAAAGCTGGACGGGTGCCAACGGACTGGGCTATAAATAACAGAGACAAACTTATTTGGCAACTTTGCATTAAAAAAGGATGGCCCCAGAAAAGCAGAAAATGTAGAGGGCGGGTACTGGGTTGGAAAGAAAAACAGCCTGAAAAGATATTTGAATAGAGCCAAGGGCTGGATAATTGAGCAAGGCTTGGTAAAGAACAGGTCCTGTCAGATTAATTGGGGAAGGAAGGCGAGTGAATGTGGGTGTGACTCTAATAATAAGATAATGGAGCCTTTCAGAAAAAAATGCTAAGATAGAAAATCCTGCTTGGGAGCTGCAAATACAGACTGAATAGGAAAGCTGGGCTTGGAACATATTTTCCCTCATGATCAATAAAATGTAATAAACTTATATTTATATTGATGATGATGATACTGCCTCATGCTCCTATAGTTCATTGTATTTTAAGACCACAACAGATAGGAACACCGGTGGAGATGTGTAGCAGTGGAGAGACGCCTAGCTGGGGAGTCAAGAAGCTCCATGCAACTCACCAACTAATTGATGTGTGTAGACAGGTTTCTCCTTAGTTCACTCACCTGGGAAATGAGCTGTTGGAACCTAGGATAGTTGAACAAAGGTGGACCTGGGAATTCATCTGGGTGTTCCAAGAATGCCCTCAAATTACAGATAATGCTGTATGTTAGTATAGTTTTCAGGTAAGAAGATGGGCCTGTAGCTTTCATCATGTCCCCCAAGGGACATGTGGTGCAAACATAATCAACTGCCACTACACCAGATCATATCTAAGGAATATTCTACCTCGTTGATACTAAAGGTAATGAGACACCATAGAAATGGGGACTTGAAATGACCTTACCTACATCAGAACCTGTGATAATTGGTTATTTAAATTCAAACTGTCTATGGGGTGAATAGTCATACACATTTCTAATAAAATCAGATTATGTTTTATGGATAAATGCCTTAATTTGGGTTCCCCAAAAGCAAACACCAGGAGCTATGTGTATAGGTGGTTTCCAGGAAGGGAATCCCAGGGACATAAGTGAGGGATGGGGAAGTGAGAAGGGAAAGGAGGTGTTGATGAGCCATTTACTACTATGGACAAGTAGGACATGGTCTTATGGGGGGCAGCTATAGACCAGGTAGAATGCACCTCAGGACTGTACCAACAAGGTAGAGAAGTAGGTATTAATGTATCCAAGGATTCCCATCTCTCATCAACAGAGGGTTGACCCTCAAGGCATAAAATCCATCTGCTTTGCACATGGGTCCAGGGACTCCATTGTGAGCAGAGGAACTTTCAAATAGAGAAGCAAAGACACATAAGCATGTAGGCGGGAGCAACAATGCACACATGGGCAATCATCATAGCTTTCCCTGGCCTCTGGGGGCTGAGAAGATATGAGCTGTAACATGAATAAACCGGATCTGGTGCATGGATTCAATGAGGTCCCTATTTGGTGACTGCCACCACAAGCCATGAGCCAACAAGAACTGGAACCAATGCATGGTTGAGTGTGGGCCTGTCTTCAGAGGCGAGGGAAGGAAAAGCAAAAATAAACTACATAAAAATAAAATTTGGGGTGCCTAGGTGGCTCAGTCAGTTTAAGCATCCAACTTTGGCTCAGGTCATGATCTCACAGCTTGTGAGTTCAAGCCCTGTGTTGGGCTCCGTGCTGACAACTCAGAGCCTGGAGATGGCTTCAGATTCTGTGTGTGTGTGTGTATGTGTGTGTGCGTCTGCCCCTCCCCTGCTCATGCTATCTCTCTCTCTCTCTCAAAAATAAATAAAATTAGAAAATAAAATAAAATAAAATAAAAATTCTGCACAGAAAAGGACACAATCAACAAAACTAAAAGGCAACCTATGGAATGGGAGAAGATATTTGCAAATGACATATCCCATAAAAGGTTAGTATCCAAATTATATACAGAACTTATAAAACTCAATACCAAAAAATGAATAATCCAATTGAAAAATGAGCAGAATACATGAATAGACATTTCTGCAAAGAAGACATCCAGATGGCCACCAGACTCATTATAAGATGCCCAACATCACTTATCAGGAAATGCAAACCAAAACTACAATGAGATATAACCTCATACCTGTCAGAATGGCTAAAAACAACAAGACAAGAAAAAACAGGTGTTGGCAAGAATGTGGAGAAAAATGAACCCACATGCACTGTTAGTGTGAATGCAAATTGAAGCAGCCACTCTAGAAAACAGATGAAGGTTCCTCAAAAAGTTAAAAAATAGGACTACTCTATGATCCAGGAATCCCACTACTGGGCATTTACCCAAAGAATACAAGAACACTAATTCAAAGGTATACATGCAGTCAAGATGTGAATATCTATGTTTATAGCAGCCAAGGTATTTATAATATCCAAGACATAGAAGCAGCCCAAGTGTCCACTGATAGATGAATGGATAAAGAAGATGTGGTATGTATACACAATGGAATATTATTCAGCCATAAAAAAGAATGAATCTTGCCATTTGCAACAAAATGAATGGAGCTAGAGAGTATAATGCTAATAGAAATAAGTCAGAGAAAGACAAATAGCATATTATTTCACTCATATGTGGAATTTAAGAAACAAAATAAACGAGCAAGGGTAATGAGAGAGAGAGAAACGAGACACAGACTCTTAACTATAGAGAATAAACTGATGATTACCCAAGGGGAGGTGGGTAGAAGTATGGGTGAAATAGGCCAAGTGGATTAGGAGCACAATTATTGTGATGAGCACTGAGTACTGTATAGAATTATAGAATCACCAGATAGTACACCTGAAACTAATATAACCCTGTTTGTGAACTAACTGGAATTAAAATAAAAACCTTAAAAAAAAGAGTGTGGGCCTAGACACATGCCCACAGTCACATCCTGGCTCTGCTGTGTGACTTTGTACAAGTTAGCAATATCTCTGGGCCTCAGTTTCCTCATCTGTAATGTGGGGATTTATTCATGCAATAACCATTCACTGAGCACATTCCATATGCCATGCTGGTCTAGGTGTTTGTGGTAGGATGTAACCATACAGGTGAAGCTTACATCCTGGGGGTGGGGGCATGCTAGAGAAATAACAAATAAGTATGCCAGAGCACAACAGGTCAGGTAATTATGAGGGGAGAGAATCTTGGGGAAGAAGGGGAAAGGGGCTTATTTTAGGTGTTTGAAAGGAAGGCTTTCTGATAAAAGGATCCCTGAGTAAAGACACAAGTGAATTGAGAGGGAAAATTGTGCACAATCTGGGAGAAGGATGTCCTCTTTGGAGCACCCATTGAGTGAAATAACTACTCACAAGGGATGTGAGGCCCAGATGGATTAGCATATGCACAGGAGGTGTAGAAGTGCCTGGAACATGGAAAGCAATCCTGGCTATTATTATTGTATTATCATTTGTTTTATTTTGGGTATCCTTTGATCTAAGTCTTGACTTGCAAAGTAACCACATTCTCCTTTGCAGGTAGTTCTTGAGGACAACAAAAGTGCTTTCTCACCACAGCAATCTGGGATCAATGGAATTGGAAGGATCTCTGAATATTAGTGTAAAGCAAGCTATAGAAGAAAGCAGGAATCTAAGAAGACTCTTGGCTTCTTCCTAATGCAGGGCATGGGCTGGTTGGAGGTTGTAACTGATTTATGGAGGGGGAAAGGCAGCTGTCATAAAGCTGCAATTTCAGGGGCAATGCTGGTCCAGAGAGGGTTGGCTGGAATCTGGGCTAACTGGTGTGATCATCCAATGCCATGTCCCTCTTGCTCATAAGCTAGTGCTCCTCAAACTGAGCCATATAAGGGATGGCCCTGGGCACCTCTGGCTCTGGCATGTCCCCCCATGTCCCTTCTGTTCACTGAGAATGTGCTATTGTGGATGTGTCCATAAACATGTTCTAGAAGGCTGACAGCCCACTCCCATCACCCTGGTGAGGAAGGGGATAAGTGATTTAGTCTTTTCGTGCTTCCATAGCAAAGTACCATAGACTGGGAAGCTTGTAAACAACAGAAATTTATTTCTCAAAGTTGTGGAGGCTGGGAAGCTCAGAGTCCGTGTCTGGTGAGCCTGCTTCCTGGGTTGTATTTCTGCTGCTTCCTCACTGGGTGGAATAGGTAAGGGAGCTTTCTGGAGCCTCTCTTACAAGGTTGCAAATCCCATTCATGGGCGCTCCACCCTCATGACCTAATCATCTCCCAAACATGCTGTTGATAGCACTAAGCAAACAGAATCTGAACTCAGAGGGCCCTGAAGCAAATATGAATTAACGGGGATTTCAAACAGGTGTTATGGATCTGTATCTGTATGCTGCCAGAATAACCCTGCAGGGAAAGACTTGCTAATTGGCTTGCAGGAGAAGTGCTGGGGCCAGCAGATGTGTGTAGCTGGGAGGGAGAGACCCCTTCTCCCTGACTGAAGCCCCCAGCCAGCTCATGTCTGTGGAGAAAAGGGCTAGGGCTGGTAGGGGCATAATAGGGGTGCAGGGCTCCCAAGTGATCATGGCCTAGTGGCTGTGTGCAAAGACCTTTTCCAGGGCCTGCTAGACCCCAGGATGCAGCCCACCTCCTTACTCACAGGTAAGGGTGGGAGAGATAGAGGAGGAGGAGGGAGTTGGGGAGAGGAGGAGGGAGTTGGGGAGAGCAGGGGCAGCCTTAAGTGTGAGGTTGGGTGACCAAGGCAAGGGGGCCAGATTTTGGGGGGCTACGGGTCCTGATGCATCTGAAGGTATCCTGTCATAAGGCCCAGGAGCAAAAGACGAGATGTTTGCTTGTTGCAAATGTCTCACTTCATTTTCTCAGGCAGGAATCATTATTAACCCATATTTAAAGCTGAGAATACTAAAGGAGGGAAAAGTGAGATCCCAGAGCTGACAGGTAACCAAAGGAACACTAAAGTCCATAACTGCCTGGTGTCAGAGCCCAGGATGCTGAGGGGTTCTGCCTCATTCAGTGCCCTCCACTGAGCCTCACTTCTAGAGGGCAGGGCAGAGCTTTCCAGGAGGGGTTTCCCCAAGGCTTTCCTGTTGTTCTCAGTTGGATATGTAGTTTATTAATTTGTTAAAAATGAGACAACGGGACCCAAATGGAGTTGCCTATGTTCAACCCCACATCACCAAACTGAGACATAACTTACAGTTTTGGATCCCCCAGATATGGAATCCTAAACCAGTAGTCAGGACTCACCTGATCAGCACTAGCAAGGTAACCTGCCTGACAGACCCCTGCCATCCCCCACAGGAAAGTAGCCTGGCCATAACCAACTCACTTTTTTGCCCAGTGTAACCTCTTGGTTCCCACTCCATCTGCCTATAAAAACCTTTTATTTTGCACAATTCCTACAAGCTCCTTTCTATCTGCTGGATTCGATGCTGCCCAATTCATATATCATTCAATAAAACCAATATGATGTTTAAAATTTACTCAGTTGAGTTCTGTTTTATAACAAAATTTTATTAAGACAGGAATAAAATACATAGCAGAGATAAAATGTAAAATAGGTCTTGTTCAACTTGGTTAATGTGCTAACGTTGGCTGCGAGTGGTTGAAGATTTGTGCAGTATTTACACTTCCCTAGAATTGCAATCCCACATACACATAATCACATGTGAGTGAGTGTCTGTGTAATGTTCGCCATGTCTAATCATCTATCCATCTCTTGTAGGTGACATTTATTGAATTCTACCATATGCCAGATGCTGCTGTGAATCCCTGGCACATATTCTCTCATTCAATCTTCAGAACAAGGCGGGTACAAGTTTTATCTCTGTCCTAAGATGAAAAAGCAGAGTGCAGGGCAGTGAAGTGATCCTTTTAAGGTTACAGGGTCAATAGGTGGTGGGGACAGTGACCCTGACCTCTGGCATGGGGATTTTATGGAGACCCTGACCAGGGACTTCATGATTATAGTGCGCTACTTCTTTGATCAAAGGCTGTGGGTGTTTATGCACCAATGTTTGTGTGAATTTTTCTTTTATTTTAAAAAAAGAAGAAACTTTGAAATTGTGAAATAAGAAAAACACGATAGAAGAAAGCGTTAGGATGTAGAGAAAACCCAGTTCCCCCAAATGCACACCAGCGACAACTAGACTAGCAAAAGGCAAATGTCATGAGTGATGACATGAGTGATTTCTCTGAAGAATCAGGAGAGAAAGGATTCTGCTTTAAGGACATTTTATGGTGAGTCTTAGAACCTAAATGACCTTAAAAAAAAAAAGAGTGATTATCATCAGGGAAATACAAATAAAAACCACGATGAGATACCACCTTATACCTGTCAGAATGGCTAACATTAACAACTCAAGCAACAACAGATGTTGGCGAGGATGGGGAGAAAGAGGATCTCTTCTGCATTGTTGGTGGGAATGCAAGCTGGTGCAGCCACTCTGGAAAACAGTATGGAAGTTCCTTAAAAAAACTAAAAATAGAACTACCCTACAACCTAGCAATTGCACTACTAGGCATTTATCCAAGGGATACAGGTGTGCTGTTTCGAAGGGACACATGCACCCCCATGTTTATAGCAGCACTATCAACAATAGCCAAGGTATGGAAAGAGCCCAAATGTCCATCGATGGATGAATAGATAAAGAAGGTGTGGTATATATATATATATATACACACACACAATGGAGTATTACTCAGCAATCAAAAAGAATGAAATCTTGCCATTTGCAACTATGTGGATAGAACTGGAGGGGATTATGCTAAGTGAAATTAGTCAGAGAAAGACAAAAATCATATGACTTCACTCATATGAGGACTTTAAGAGACAAAACAGATGAACATAAGGGAAGGGAAACAAAAATAATATAAAAACAAGGAGGGGGACAAAACAGAAGAGACTCATGAATATGGAGAACAAACTGAGGGTTGCTGGAGGGGTTGTGGGAGGGGGGATGGGCTAAATGGGTAAGGGGCATTAAGGAATCTACTCCTGAAATCATTGCTTTACTATATGCTAACTAACTTGGATGTAAATTTTAAAAAATAAAAAATAAAGTTAAAAAAAAAGAGTGAGCAGGGAATTATTATTTGAACAGGGAAAGAAAAATATACATATATAAATGAAGATAGACCTTTGTCTATATATGTCTATAAATGAAGATAGCTCTTTGTGGACACTTTTCTGCTCCAATGCAGGCAGGTGTGGTGCCCAATCCTTCTCTGGTGTCCTCCCACCCCAGGCAAGCTGGCCATTTGTCCTTGGACAGCTCAGGCTCCAGTATGACAGGGAGAACTGGCCCAAGTGGTGACAAGCCATATCCTTATCCAGGACGAGTGAGCTGCTTATTCTGAGCTCCGTTACCCATGACCAGGCCTCAATGAGGAAAGATGGGAGAGAGGGATTGGGTAGCTTCCCAGTGAAAGAGAAAAAGATGTTCTTTCCAGGCAGCCACACAGCCTGGGCCACTGGTAGGGCCACACACACAAGGGAAAGCTGTGCTTTCTTCCCTGTGGGACTGAGCGTGCACTGGGGCAAAGCTTCAGGAGCAAACAGAGCTCCACTGCCACCAGTCCTCTGGGTCTGATGAGACTCTGGAGCCTAAACAGGGCCCTGTGTTTCACAGGCCAGCTCTAGGATTTTATTCCCTAAAATGGAAACAACAAAATATGTACTAAGCCTCCACTACAGGAGCGCAAATATGGTTAAAAAGCCCAGCTCACACACCCTCTGCTTTGGTTTCCTGGGACTGCCGTAACAAATACCAAAAATGGGTAGCTTAAACAGAAATGTATTCTCTCATAGTTATTGAGCCCAGAAGTCTCACATAAAGTGTTGGCATGGGCACGCTCCTTCAAAAGCCACTAGAGGAGGATTCTGTCTCATCTCTTCCAGTTTCAGGAAGCCCCAGTCTGTCCTTTGTCCTTGTATTTTGTCCCCATCATTCCAGTCTCTGCCCCATTGGCTTGTAGTCTTCTCCCCTCCATGTCTAGGTCTCTGGGTCTCTCTTCTCTTTCTATAAGGACAACATTCATATTGGATTAGGGCCCACACTTCATGAGAGTCCCTACACTGGTCTCACACCATGGGGATTGCAGGGGAGTCTATGGGACCCAATCACTGGGAATTGGACTATGATGGAGAAAGGGGGAGGGGCTTGCAACAACCAGCACATGGACCTTGGCAGGCTGAATTCATACCTGCAGTGTCCAAGTCGTAATTCCAAACAGTGGCTTTGCTCATCTTTGCAGAACCAGGTCAGGGAACTTGTTGGAGTGGAAATCTTCCTGATTCATATCTAGAACAAGGAATTTTGCTGTCCCTTGAACCTCGTTTTCTCCCACCCAGGCAAGGAGCTGAGTTATAGCACCATCCACTGGGAAGAGGGGACTGGTGAGAGCACCTGGAAGCTGTGTAGCCCAGCAACACTCAGACTGAGGGGCAGAAGGGCTGCTGATCCCCTCAGAGCAAAGCCAGTGTTGGGTATGCTATGCCTAGGCAAGGGGATTAATTCATAGCCAAGGCTAAGGGTAGCTCCTGGCCCCTCTCACCTAGAAAGAGAACAACTCACTTCGGCAGGAAAATGAGAGGGGAAGCTGGAAACTCCAGACACTATGTTCCATCCCTATCTAGTAGCCAAGGGAGTCCTGGGGACCAAGACCTGGGCTCCCTTGTGTCCTGAACCCACTGCCCTGTGTCGGGTAAGTCCCTCACCTTTTGAACCCATTTTCAATTCTGTAAACTTGAAATAAACCTCACCAAAGCGATGTGAAAATCACACAAGACACAAAGGGGGAAGATACGAAAGTAGGCCACTGTAATAATTATAATTCATCAGAGTAACTAATATTTTCCCAGCACTTTACACTCTCCATGAATTTTTCACATCTTCCTTCCTTTGATAAGAACAAGAGCAAGGACAACACACCCAGGTGCTTGTGCTGCCCTTGTGACTCAGCTCATTCTTTTAATTAGTCAGCAATTGTGGCTGGGGCTGGATTAACCCTGCTACCACCAGCAGAACCAGACTTGGTGTGGGGTTTTCAGAGGAGATCTGGGTGATGGGCTGGGAATGGGATCTAGGATACAGAGACAGTGTCCTGGGAGGAGTGAAACTGAGCATGGATAAAGAGCCCCTTATTCATACTCTGTGGTCCAGCTCTGCACAGTCCAATAGGGTAGCCACTACCCATGTGAGATTATTTAAGTTTAAATGTGAAATAATTACAATTAAATTAAATAGAAGTCAGCTCCTCAGCCCCACTAGCCATATGCTCAACAGTCACATGAGACTGGTGGCTACCATATTAGACAGTGGAGATACAGAAATGACCATCATGGCAGCATATTGGACAGCATTGTTTTCCGCTGCAAAATGATTACCAGGTGGTTTTTCTCTGCCTGGTTCTAGGGTTACAGAGGCAATGCCCACACCCAAGAGAGCCCATTCCTGTATTATGGTATAGACAGAAGAGTGAGGCAAGCCTGCAGGGCACAGGTCCCACACAATGGGAGGCACTTTGACTAAACCACCTGCAAGTGTCTCTGTATCCTTAGAGTCAGATGTCATTGTCTCATTTGATGAATTATAAAAACAGATGCTATTAAGCATAATAGGATGCATCAACTTGGCTCTGAGTGCAAATTCCATCCCTTTGCTGAACCTTCTCGAATAGGCTCTTGTCTCAGGATAGTGATTCTGCCCTCAATACTTACACTTTGGTAGGAGGCTGTGAATTGACACACTCCAGCCCAGACAGCACATATTGCTTGTTGAGGAAAGTGTCAGTCCTGTGGGTATTTCACAGAACAGCTCACACATTGCCAGGCACACAGTAAGGGATCACACTGTCCACCTTATGCATACTTGGTCTTTTTGCTTCCCAGATGGCTGTTTAAATTGAGGTAAGATACTTGATATTTCTGTAGTTTGATTCCTGCCAGTGATACTGGGCATCAGTCTATTCCAGATTTCTGATAATAATAAATCCAGTAATGTGTAAATGAGTTGTTTGAGGTTCTGAGCAAAGCTGTATTATAAGGGTTACCCAAGTCACTACCAAAGTCATAATGTTCTGACTACTAAGGAGGTTAATGAAACCCAAATCAAAGACATAAAGTACAAACAAAAGCTCTTTCTCTTTTCTTTTTTTGAGTGTTCTCAAAGAAGTACTCTACTTTCTTCCAGTTGTTCCTGTGTGTTTTATAGCTCCTGCCCAGAGATGCAGCACCTAGGTAAAAAATTGGCCCTGTCCAATGATACCAAGAAAGGCCAAGGGACTCAGACACCTTCTAGAGACTATGAGGGGTAGCTCTGGTGTTGGAATAGTGCACATGGCCTTGAGTACACTACTCTATGAACCTGAGTTTTATTATATGTGAAGTGGGACAACAAACTGGTGAATGATACAGGGGAGGAGGTAGGGAATGGGCAAAATAGGTTAAGGGGAGTCGGAGATCTAGGCTTATAGTTTTGATCTGTATATAGGGGTGTAAGGTACAGCATAGGGAATATAGTCAATAATGTTGTAATAATGTTGTATGGTGACAAATGGCAGCTATACTTGTAATGAGCACAGTATAATATACAGACTTGTCCAATAACTATGTTGTACACCTGAAACTTATGTAACATTGTGTGCCAATCATATAAAAAAAAAAGACAAAGACATAGAATTAGCAGCTGTGAGACCAGGCCCTAATCCATGGGCCTTCTTCAGGAAGACAAACGGAAACCCAAGTTCATTTCTCCATTTGTACAAAGCTATTGCCACCTAGGGAAAGGTCTTCTTCACCAGCTTGCATATTAAAAAACAAGAAACAAAAGAAAAAAAACACTGGAGCAATGGTGACACTGGATTTGAATGATTTTTAATACTTACTTTTGGTCCTATTAAAATCCATGCAAAGAGAATGAATAGAGAACAGAATTAGGTGGAGAATGATAGACCAGTTTCAAGCTAAACTTCAGTAGCTCTTCCTTGTTTTGAAAATGACATTTAAGTTCTGATACATCTGTAGACATGAAAATAATTTTAGTTTAAATATAGGGAAGAAAAATCCGCAAATGACAAAGGAAAGCAAATCAGACTATTTCCTCTATTGTATTTATACTAACTTTAAACATAGATTCAAGGGGAGAAATGTCCCCCAAATGAAGCTAAAAATTTAAGCTGCATCTTTAAAATCATCTTACAAAGATACCTGCTTTCAGTGGGTAACACTTTGAACCCTAGAAAAGTAAGCTGCCTTGTGCCTCAGTTTGGTCAGTGTATCCTCCTGCAATTGCTAGTTCAGATTGCATTTGGATACAAGTGACAGAAAACCTGAAACAATACCCTAAACAAAAAGTGGTTGTTTTGCTTCATATGAGAAGTCAAAGTAAGTGGTTCTTGCCATTGGTTCAGTGATTTAACAATGTCAAAACTGATGGATCTCACAGTCTTTGGACCCTTCCTTCACATTTGCAAAATGGTGGCTGCAGCTCCAACAATCACAATTGTACTCAAGGTGGGGAAAAAAAAGGTGGGAAAAGGGAAAGTCAGTGTACGACACATCTGTTTCCTATTATTGATAAAGCAGAAGGTTTCTGAGAAGTCTCCAGAGAGTTCCTTTGGCTTTTGTTGGCCAGAACTGGGTCATATAACTTCCCACTCAGCTACAAGGTAAGCTGGGAAAGCTAAAAACAGGATGATTGATTGCCTGGGGCTACAGGAATAAACTTCTAAAATTATGGTCCTGATAGCAAAGAGGACAAGGGATGCATGTTAGGTTGACACTTTCAGTCATGTTTCTTAGAAACAGTTATGGGCGCCTGGGTGGTTCAGTCTGTTGGGCATCCGACTTCAGCTCAGATCATGATTTCTTGGTTTGTGGGTTTGAGCCCCACATCGGGCTCTGTGCTGACAGTTCAGACCCTGGAGCCTGCTTCGGATTCTGTGTCTCCCTCTCTCTCTGCCCCTCCCCTGCTGCAGGTCTGTCTCTCTCTGTCTCTCAGTAATAAATAAATGTTAAAAATTTTTAAAAAAGAAGCAGAGTCTTAGATAGGGGTTCTTGAGAACTGACTTATTGAGGGAGGGCTCACAGGAGAAAACCATGAAGAAGTGAAGGAATCAGGATGGGGTAGGCAACATGTGATTTCATCAGAAACCTAGCCTCTGCCTAACACTGAGAACTACATTCTGTGACTTCTCACATAAAGAGGCAAGACCTGTGGTTCCTCCCCTGGCATCTGGGTGCACCTCTGACTATTTTGACAAGAGGATGTGGTAAGAATGATGTTATGCTAGTTTCCAAGCCAGGCCTCAAGAAACTGGTGGTTGGCACTCCCTGTCTCTTGGAAGGCCTGCTCTTGGAGTCCTGAGCTGTTACATAACAAGCCCAAATGGGGGTGCCTGGGTGGCTCAGTTGGTTAAGCTTCCGACTTCAGCTCAGATCACAATCTCGCAGTTCATGAGTTCAAGCCCTGAGATGGGCTCTGTGTTAACACCTCAGAGCATGGAGTCTGCTTTGGATTCTGTTTCTCTCTCTCTCTGCCCCTCCCCCACTTGTGCTATCTCGCTTTCTCTCTGAAAAATAAATATTAAAAAAAAAAAGAAGCCCAAACACCCTCCTGGAGATACCACGTAGAGAGATCCTGAGGTACCATGAAGAGGGAGAGGGGCCCATCCAGGCCCAACTTTCCAACTGTCCCCATCAAGGCATTAGATAATTGACTGAAGATGTCTGACCCTGGGGACTAGTGCATTTATCAGATAAACACCCCTTAAACTGCAGTCAACACTATGTGGAACAGAATTGCCCACCTGAGCCCTTCCTGAATCCCTCACCTATGAACCATGATATGTAATAAAATGTTGTTTTAAGCTGCTTAGTTTGGGGTGGCTGTTAGGCCACAAAGGAAATGGATCCATGGGGAACTCAAGATTATAAATGACATCTGAGGGTTGTCCCACCTGAGGCACGAAGCCAGGCCCTTGTGCCCCAGGATTCTTTACAAACAAGAAGGCCCTGGGGTGGGGGAAACAAACCAAGGGCAACTCCAGGAGAGACATTTCTATTAACCCAAGGTAGTTTTCCAGAAAGGGTATGGCTCAGGAGCTTACTGGTACACCTCCTGGTGGCAGGGAATGGGCACACCAGTTGAGTAATGGGGATCTGGGTGGGGGCATCAGTGACATTTCCACAGGGATGACTAAGAGTGCCAACCAGAGGTGGATGCACACACACATATGCATGTATATACACACACATCTACATGTATACACACATGTGTGTACATATCTACATAAATACATGCATGTTTATTTAGGTAAGCACACATAAGTGTATACCAACATCAATAGAAATACTTAATTACGTTTTTTTTTTCAGTTCTGAGAATCAAACAGTATATGTTTAGTCTTCATTGACTTTGCTGTTTGCTTGCTTTGTGTGTCACCTCTGTCTCTGTCTCACTGTCTCCCTGTTTCCTTCTGTGTGTGTTTGTGTGTGTGTGTGTGTGTGTGTGTGTCTGTCTCCATGTCTCTCTGTCTCTCTCTTTTTTACTCTTTCTCATTCTTATGATCTCTTTCTCATTTCTTTGCTTTTTCTCAGCCAACTATGGTAATTCACTAGGCAGGAGGAGGTGCTTGCCATAAGGAGCAAACAACAGTGGGCTGATTTTTCTGAATACACCTGCTTGGTGAACACAGTGATGAACACTAACATACTGATTTCATTACAGAGGCTGAAGCTAAGGCATCAGAAGAAAGAAGCAATGCTCCAGGGACCTTGACATATTATCACTTAAAATATATATTCCCATGTGGGAAATTCCTAGGTGGACTACACATCTGATAATAAGATTACTTGAATGATTCTATCATTCATACACTTATATATTCATTCATAGGTCTTTTTACTGAGGCCTTACTTGCTGCTGTTGAGGGAGGTCATTAAGAGGACATGACCGCTGGTTTCACCCATGAGCTGGACCGTGGAGGTTCCTCACCATCCCTGTCCTTGGAATGTGCATTCCACTTGCCTTCCCTGTCCCCAGAGGCTTGCCCAAGGACACAGACTTGATATAATAATGTCATATTGAGCTCATCTGTATGGTATAACTGGAAGAACCCAGTTAAGGCCTGTATATAAATTTAGGATTATGGTGGGCAGGTGCAGACATCTACTCATCTTGCAGTGGTCCAAGATAAGTCTCATATGTAAGTTCCCTTGCTTAATAAAACTGACATCTACCAATCTGGAGTGACTTGACTCTTTCTTTTGTCTCTCCCCACCCTCCATGAATGGAGACCAGTTTCAGATTTTGCCAGGGAAGCTACAGAGGAGATTGCAAACCACCAAATACCTACCCAGAAGGTCAGAATAATGTTCACACTCTGTACGGTGCAGAAAATGCTATGTTTAAGTGTTAGTGTCTACTGAGCACCAGGTCTGACTTAAAGAGACAGACTTGCAGGTGGCTCTGTTGCTTTCATGCCATGTAACCAACTCTTCTCTCCTTTGCAGAGTTTTGTGCAGATTTAGTACAACATGGGTGTGGTGTCTAATGCAGTTTCTAAAATACAGGAGGGACTGAAATGATTATCCTGCTCTTTCTTATTATATTTCACATGATACCAACTCATAAAAATATAGAAGACCCAAGACCTCACAAGGAATCCTGCTGCCAGTCTTAAGATTGGTGGTAAGTTCTTTTTAAATAAAATCTTTAAAAAATAGATCAACTTTGCTTCTCATTTTATACAAGGTGAAAGATGTTGCATAAAATAAAGCCAAAGTGAAGGTGAAAACAGAAAATCAGTAAACAGATCAAGAAGGTATAATTTATTGTATAGAAAATGGAAGTAAGGTATATACTCATTTTCTTGGGCTATTTAAATACACGTTTGTAAGTATGGCCTGTGACAACCCTTTGCCTTATCTTTAAAATGGAATGCTGGACTGGGATCCTGGGTGGCTCGGTCAGTTGATCATCCAACTCTTAATCAGGTCACAATTCCAGGATTGTGGGGTTGTGGGATCAAGCCCCATGTTAGCATTATCTCTCTTCCTCTAACCCTCTCCCCAGCACTTTCTCTCTCTCTCTCTCTCTCCCTCTGTCTCAAATTAATTTTAAAAAATAGCGTGCTAGAGATTTTGTGCTTAAATTAAAAACAAAAAGAGAGATTTGCTTTTGAAAAGAGGGAAATTATAAGAGCTCCTGAGTGGGGTAGTCAATTAAACCCTTCAGATCAGCACCTCTGCTCCTTGGATGGACTCCCATGTGGATGGGAGTGGTATCCTGAAGATATTGGGAAGCACTGAGGAGAACATACATGATTCTTCTCTCTGACATTCATTGAGACAAACTCTGCTCCTCTTCACAGGCAAGTTCCCTCAGAGAGCAAAGGCTAGAGGGTGGGAGAAGCTCTGGAAATTAGTTTTCCCCCACATACCTCTCTTTATCTCACAGAGAAGGGACCAGGGTCCTGCAGAAGGTCCTGTGCTAGCCACCATGGTAGCACACAGTTTTTATCAGCACTTACTGCAAGTAAACCATTTCAAGAGCTGTGCACCAGGATACACATGAGCATCAACATAAGAGACAACTAACCCTATACTTCAGGATCTGAAGGAAAACCAAGTTTGGGTTTTTTCTCCTTTTCTGACCTCTTATTTCTAATAGTCTACCCAATTTTCAACACATGGCAACAATGGATCCTCAAAAATCATGAATTGATGGTGGTAGTCCTTATACAGCCAATTCTACATGAGCTTGAGGTGTGGTCCCACACAAATATCGAAAAGGTTGTCATAATTTTCATATAGGAACAAGAATGGGACTGACCAGGCCCTTGAAAAAAATTGTAACTGGATGCCACCATTTTCATTTCTAGCTATTTATCTCACTAGTCTCTCTTCAAGTAATTCAAATATTCAGAAAACCCTTTAAGCTCCTCTCTCTTCCCCTCCCATCCACGTCAGGTTGTGTATAAGTTTTTTTTTTTTTCCAAATGTTAAGCACCTGCCCAGATAAGCCCCTAACTCACTCTGTTACAATCAGCTTTCATCTTCATTCATTTGGATGTGTAGGTTAACACATCATTGTACCTTCCCTCCTATAAGTTTAATAGACTTTTATAAACAAGGATGGTTCTGATTCCTAACCTCAATGAACGTCAGAGTGCTGTCTCAAGTAGATCAAGTAAATTTATAGGATCAAGTAAATTAGCATGGCCATGATAAGTCCTAGAACCCATCCTTATTGCTACATACAGCCAATGGTGGATTTCACTGTCTCCTCCCCATTTTTCAGAACCTGGAAGAATTGTAGCACCTGCTTAGGCTGTAAGCAGAATAGCACCCTCAGATAACCCGCTTTGTCCACATTCCAGCAGTGACATGAGGGAGAGGTGACATTCATTTTGTCAAAACACATGGGGACTTAATCTTTGGCTGATGACTATATTACTACCTGTTACTTAAAAATAATATTGCTAATTTATTCAAAGTCAATTAATCTCTTGCATGATGAGTGATTGGATGTTACTTTTGCTCTGGGCAAAACTAGAAAGAAGAAAACTCAACCCACATGGTTTAAATGGGAGAAAGGATACCAAAATTATAAGATTAGACCCAACTTCTTACCTGAGGGGCAAAAAAGAGATCTTTCTCTTTAAGCCAAGTGATTGGACAACAATCTTCATTAAAAAGCTGGTAGGAAGAAAATGGATATTCCATTTGCCCTAGTAAATGACTTGTGTGTATGCTCAACTTACCACTTACACTTCTACTGATGAGTGTGTCCCCTCCTTATTTCTCTCCAGCCCCTGAAATCTGGTCTCAACATTTTTAATCTCTTCCTTCCATCCTGTCTCCAAGAAACTGAGGCAGTGGAAAAGACCACTTTTATGGCTCTTATTAAGCACCAGCCAGGAGTGCTGGGCACACAGCCAGCTCCTCATTCCTTGCTTGTCACTGGAGATTTATTCACATCAGAAAAGAGGATCCTCAAAGGCAATCACAGTTTAAGCAAAAGCTGTGTGTGTGATATATTATATTCAGTGTGAAAATAAAACTCATAAGACAGGTTGATTTTGGCTTATGTTAGACAAAACTCAGGTTTCTTTATAACCATGTTCTACTTTATAGGGTAAACAAATAATGAATCAAGTGTGGATGGGGATGTAGGGATCAATTTTTTTCCAAAATCTGAATGCCCATTATGAAGCCCTTCACCTGTATTGGACTCCCACAGTCCTATATGAGGAGAGAAGATTGGGGGTTGATGTGGGAGATAGTATTACAGAGCTGCATTAATTTTCCCATAGCTTTTTTAATCTACTTATGGTCAAGATGTTCTCTTATGAAGCTGTTGCATTGCGGGCCTGGGTGATCTCTCCAATCCTGGGCCTGGGGGCCTGTTGCTACCAGAGCAGCCAGCACTGCTGTTTGTCGAGCCCCTGATGTCTGCCTCATCAACTTACCCAGATCCTGCAGCTTCTTCAAATCAGTGGCATTTTTTGCAGTTACTTTGCATTTTTTTGACCTATCAAAAGTTAACAACTATCAACAGAGGGGTTGTGACACAAATATTAGGGGATTAGTAGAGAAAATATGAGGATTGAGCAGAGAGAATGACGGAATAGAGTCTCATTTTCCAATTAACTTACAGCTCATGGTGGATTGTATTCAAGTTATGATGTTTCCCTGTGAAACCATGTAACTGTGTGGCGTCAGAAAAAAGCAAAATGCTGTCCAATCCTGAGAGCAATTGGAAAAATTCAGGCATCCACTCCCACTATACAGAGGAAAAATGGACTTAGAAGTTGAAGGCCTTGTATAAGTTTGTTCTGCTTGTCCTTACTTCCTTGCCAGAGGCCAAAATGAAACCCTCCACGTATGCACTGTAATAAGCCAGACCTTCTTACCATGACTAAGCAGTCATCTTGAGCACTCTAACCCACACCTACCCAGCTCACTCAGCATCTCCATCCTCCAACATGATCTGTCTCACCAAATCTGAACGCCTCCAGAGGGAACATCCTCACCTGAGTGCCCCAACTCCCCCAAACTGCAAGTGACCCAGACAATAATAAGCACCTTCCACCCAAAACAAGTACCTGACCCCACTCTTCCAATCTATCCCTTTAGCAAAATGGCACCAACATTTACTCAGTGCCTGACCAGGAGACCAGGGGTCTTCCTTCCTCCCTCTTACCCATCCCCACCAACTCTCTGTTTAATCTTGTGTTTTCACCTTATGCTTATGCAGTCCATGCCTTCCCCTGTAAGCATCATCTGTCACCCAGAAAATCCTCATCATCATAGATAATTAGTCAACATGTCTTAAGTCATATCTTTTTTTTTTATTAAGAGTTGTGGGCATTTAATTTTATTAAATATGAAATTAATTGTCAAATTGGTTTCCATACAACACCCAGTGCTGATCCCAACAGGTGCCCTCCTCAATATCCACCACCAACCCTCCCCTCCCTCCCACCCCCTATGAACCCTCAGTTTGTTCTCAGTTTTTAAGAGTCTCTTATGCTTTGGCTCTCTCCCACTCTAACCTCTATTTTTTTCCTTCCCCTCCCCCATGGGTTTCAGTTAAGTTTCTCAGGATCCACATAAGAGTGAAAACATATGGTATCTGTCTTTCTCTGTATGGCTTATGTCACTTAGCATCACACTCTCCAGTTCCATCCACGTTGCTACAAAGGACCATATTTCGTTCTTTCTCATTGCCATGTAGTACTCAATTGTGTATATAAACCACAATTTCTTTATCCATTCATCAGTTGAGGGACATTTAGGCTCTTTGTATTATTTGGCTATTGTTGAGAGTGCTGCTATAAACATTGGGGTACAAGTGCCCCTATGCATCAGTACTCCTGTATCCCTTGGGTAAATTCCTAGCAGTGCTATTGCTGGGTCATAGGGTAGATCTAGTTTTAATTTTCTGAGGAACCTCCACACTGCTTTCCAGAGTGGCTGCACCAGGTTGCATTCCCACCAACAGTGCAAGAGGGTTCCCGTTTCTCCACATCCTCTCCAGCATCTATAGTCTCCTGATTTGTTCATTTTGGCCACTCTGACTGGCGTGAGGTGATATCTGAGTGTGGTTTTGATTTCTATTTCCCTGATGAGGAGCGACGTTGAGCATCTTTTCATGTGCCTGTTGGCCATCTGGATGTCTTCTTTAGAGAAGTGTCTATTCATGTCTTCTGCCCATTTCTTCACTGGATTATTTGTTTTTCGGGTGTGGAGTATGGTGAGCTCTTTCTAGATTTTGGATACTAGCCCTTTGTCCGGTATGTCATTTGCAAATATCTTTTCCCATTCCGTTGGTTGCCTTTTAGTTTTGTTGGTTGTTTCCTTTGCTGTGCAGAAGCTTTTTATCTTCATAAGGTCCCAGTAGTTCATTTTTGCTTTTAATTCCCTTGCATTTGGGGATGTGTCAAGTAAGAGATTGCTATGGCTGAGGTCAGGGAGGCCTTTTCCTGCTTTCTCCTCTAGGTCTTTGATGGTTTCCTGTCTCACATTCAGGTCCTTTATCCATTTGGAGTTTATTTTTGTGAATGGTGTGAGAAAGTGGTCTAGTTTCATTCTTCTGCATATTGCTGTCCAGTTCTCCCAGCACCATTTGTTAAAGAGACTGTCTTTTTTCCATTGGATGTTCTTTCCTGCTTTGTCAAAGATTAGTTGGCCATACGTTTGTGGGTCTAGTTCTGGGGTTTCTATTCTATTCCATTGGTCTATGTGTCTGTTTTTGTGCCAATACCATGCTGTCTTGATGATGACAGCTTTGTAGGAGAGGCTAAAGTCTGGGATCGTGATGCCTCCTGCTTTGGTCTTCTTCTTCAAAATTCCTTTGGCTATTCGGGGCCTTTTGTGGTTCCATATGAATTTTAGAATTGCTTGTTCTAGTTTCGAGAAGAATGCTGGTGCAATTTTGACTGGGATTGCATTGAATGTGTAGATAGCTGTGTGTAGTATTGACATTTTGACAATATTTATTCTTCCAATCCATGAGCAGGGAATGTCTTTCCATTTCTTTATATCTTCTTCAATTACCTTCATAAGCTTTCTATAGTTTTCAGCATACAGATCTTTTACATCTTTGGTTAGATTTATTCCTAGGTATTTTATGCTTCTGGGTGCAATTGTGAATGGGATCAGATTCTTTATTTGTCTTTCTGTTGCTTCATTGTTAGTGTATAAGAATGCAACTGATTTCTGTACATTGATTTTGTATCCTGCAACTTTGCTGAATTCATGTATCAGTTCTAGCAGACGTTTGGTGGAGTCTATCGGATTTTCCATGTATAATATCATGTCATCTGCAAAAAGTGAAAGCTTGACTTCATCTTTGACAATTTTGATGCCTTTGATTTCCTTTTGTTGTCTGATTGCTGATGCTAGAAATTCCAATACTATGTTAAACAACAGCGGTGAGAGTGTACATCCCTGTCGTGTTCCTGATCTCAGGGAAAAAGCTCTCAGTTTTTCCCCATTGAGGATGATGTTAGCTGTGGGCTTTTCATAAATGGCTTTTATGATGTTTAAGTATGTTCCTTCTATCCCAACTTTCTCAAGGGTTTTTATTAAGAAAGGGAGCTGGATTTTGTCAAAGGCCTTTTCTGCATCGATTGACAGGATCATATGGTTCTTCTCTTTTTTTTTTATTAATGTGATGTATCACGTTGATTGATTTGCAAATGTTGAACCAGCCCTGCATCCCAGGAATGAATCCCACTTGATCATGGTGAATAATTCTTTTTATATGCTGTTGAATTCGATTTGCTAGTATCTTATTGAGAATTTTTGCATCCATATTCATCGGGGATATTGGCCTGTAGTTCTCTTTTTTTACTGGGTCTCTCTGTCTGGTGTAGGAATCAAAGTAATACTGGCTTCATAGAATGAGTCTGGAAGTTTTCCTTCCCTTTCTATTTCTTGGAATAGCTTGAGAAGGATAGGTATTATCTCTGCTTTAAACGTCTGGAAGAACTCCCCTGGGAAGCCGTCTGGTCCTGGACTCTTATTTGTTGGGAGATTTTTGATAACAGATTCAATTTCTTCGCTGGTTATGGGTCTGTTCAAGCTTTCTATTTCCTCCTGATTGAGTTTTGGAAGCGTGTGGGTGTTTAGGAATTTGTCCATTTCTTCCAGGTTGTCCAATTTGTTGCCATATAATTTTTAATAGTATTCCCTGATAATTGTTTGTATCTCTGAAGGATGGGTTGTAATAATTCCATTTTCATTCATGATTTTATCTATTTGGGTCATCTCCCTTTTCTTTTTGAGAAGCCTGGCTAGAGGTTTGTCAATTTTGTTTATTTTTTCAAAAAACCAACTCTTGGTTTCGTTGTTCTGCTCTACCGATTTTTTAGATTCTATATTGTTTATTTCTACTCTGATCTTTATTATTTCTCTTCTTCTGCTGGGTTTAGGCTGCCTTTGCTGTTCTGCTTCTATTTCCTTTAGGTGTGCTGTTAGATTCTGTATTTGGGATTTTTCTTGTTTCTTGAGATAGGCCTGGATTGCAATGTATTTTCCTCTCAGGACTGCCTTCACTGAATCCCAGAGCATTTGGATTGTTGTATTTTCATTTTCGTTTGTTTCCATATATTTTTTGATTTCTTCTCTAATTGCCAGGTTGACCCACTCATTCTTTAGTAGGGTGTTCTTTAACCTGCATGCTTTTGGAGGTTTTCCAGACTTTTTCCTGTGGTTGATTTCAAGCTTCATAGCATTGTGGTCTGAAAGTATGCATGGTATAATTTCAATTCTTGTATACTTATGAAGGGCTGCTTTGTGACCCAGTATGTGATCTATCTTGGAGAATGTTCCATGTGCACTCGAGAAGAAAGTATATTCTGTTGCTTTGGGATGCAGAGTTCTAAATATATCTGTCAAGTCCATCTGATCCAATGTCTCATTCAGGGCCCTTGTTTCTTTATTGACCGTGTGTCTAGATGATCTATCCATTTCTGTAAGTGGAGTATTAAAGTCGCCTGCAATTACCACATTCTTATCAATAAGGTTGCTTATATTTATGAGTAATTGTTTTATATATTTGGGGGCTCCCGTATTCAGTGCATAGACATTTATAATTGTTAGCTCTTCCTGGTGGATAGACCCTGTAATGAGTATATAATGCCCTTCTTCATCTGTTGTTACAGCCTTTAATAAAGTCTAGTTTGTCTGATATAAGTATGGCTACTGCAGCTTTCTTTTGACTTCCAGTAGCATGATAAATAGTTCTCCATCCCCTCACTCTCAATCTAAAGGTGTCCTCAGATCTCAAATGAGTCTCTTGTAGACAGCAAATAGATGGGTCTTGTTTTTTTTATCCAATCTGATACCCTATGTCTTTCTGTTGGAGCATGTAGTCCATTTACATTCAGTTTTATTATGGACAAATATGGGTTTAGAGTCATTGTGATGTCTGTAGGTTTCATGCTTGTATTGCTGTCTCTGGTACTTTGTGGTCCTGGCAACATTTCACCCACAGAATCCCCCTTAAGATCTCTTAGAGGGCTGGTTTAGTGGTGATTAATTCCTTCAGTTTTGGGAAGACCTTTATCTCTCCTTCTATTCTGAATGACAGACTTGCTGGTTAAAGGATTCTCACCTGCGTATTTTTGCTGTTCATCAAATTGAAGATTTCTGCCATTCGTTTCTGGTCTGTGGAGTTTCAGCAGATAGATCCATCACTAGTCTTATTGGTCTCCTTTATATGTTAGAGCATGTTTATTCCTATCTGCTTTCAGAATTTACTCTTTATCCTTGTATTTTGCCAGTTTCCTTATGATATGTTGTGCAGATCAATTCAAGTTACGTCTGAAGGGAGTTCTCTGTGACTCTTGGATTTCAGTGCCTTTTTCCTTCCCCAGATCAGGGAAGTTCTCAGCTATGATTTGTTCAAGTACACGTTCAGCCCCTTTCTTTCTCTCTTCCTCTTCTGGAATTCCTATTATACCAATATTGTTCGTTTCATTTCATCACTTAGTTCTCTAATTCTCCCCTCATACTCCTGGATTTTTTTACCTCTCTTTTTCTCAGCTTCCTCTTTTTCCATAATTTTACCTTCTAATTCACCTATTTTCTCCTCTGCCTCTTCAATCCAAGCTGTGGTCACTTCCATTTTATTTTGCACCTCATTTATAGCATTTTTTACCTCCTCCTGACTATTTCTTAGGCCCTTGATCTTTGTAGCAATAGATTCTCTTCTGTCGTTTATACTTTTTTCAAGCCCAGCAATTAATTTTATGACTATTATTCTAAATTCTTGTTCTGTTATATTGCTTAAATCAGTTTTACTCAATTTGTCAGCTCTTGCTACTTTCTGGAATTTATTTTGAGGGGAATTCTTCCATTTCATAATTTTGGATAGTCCCTGGAGTGGTGCGGAACTGCAGGGCACTTCCCCTGTGCTGTCTGGAATAACTTGTGTTGATGGGCAGGGCCACAGTGAGACGTGATGTTTGTCCCCAGCACCTGGCTGGGGCCACAGTCAGACTTGTGTGTACCTTATCACCCCCTCTCCCAGGGGCAGGACTCACTGTGGAGTGGTGTGGCCCCTGTCTGGGCTACTTGCACACTGCCAGGCTTGTGGTAGTGCTTTGATGTGATCTGGTGTATTAGCTGGGGTGGATCCACAACATGCACAGGGCCTGGAGGGGTAGGCTTAGCTCGCTTTTCCATCAGTGGTCCCCTGTTGGAGAGGTCCTGCAGCACAGGGAGGGAGGCCGGCAGACCCATCTGAGGGATGGATCCACAGAAGCACAGCATTGGGTGTTTGCATGGTGCAAGCAAGTTCTGTGATGGGAACTGTTTCCTTTTGGGATTTCAGCTGGGGATGGGAGAGGGAGATGGCGCTGGCCAGTGCCTTTGTTCTCCACCAAGCTGAGCTCTGTCTTCCAGGGCTCAACACCTCTCGCTCCTGGTGACCTCTTAGCCTCTTGCTCTCTGAGCAGAGCTGTTGACTTATAACATTCCAGATGTTAAGTCCTGCTGGCTGTCAGAACTCAGGCAGTCCGGCCCCTCCACTTTTGCAAGCCAGACTTGGGGTCCTGCCTTGCAGGGCGGGCTGCCCCTCCACCATCCCAGCTCCCTCCCACTAGTCTGTGTAGCACACACCTCCTCTCCTCCCTTCCTAACTTCTTCCATGGGCCTCTTGTCCACACTTGACTCTAGAGAGTCCATTCTGCTACTCTTTTGCCAGTTTTCTGGGTTATTTAGGCAGATGTGGGTGGAATCTAAGTGATCAGCAGGACGCAGTGAGCCCAATGTCTTCCTATGCTGCCATCTTTTCCTCATTCCCCTGTCTAACTTTTTTTTCTCCTTCCTCTCTCCCATTGTCTTCTGTTAAGTTTCTCCGGATCCACATAAGAGTGAAAAAATATGGTATCTGTCTTTCTCTGTATTACTTATTTCACTTAGCATAACACTCTACATTTCCATCCACATTGCTATCATAATATTTATATTTTTAATTGAAGTATAGTTGACACACAATATTACATTAGTTTCAGTTGTAAAACATAGAGATTCAATAATTCTACATATTATGCAATGCTCACCTCAATAAGTGTAGTTGCCTTCTGTCACCATGCAACATTATTACTATATTATTGACTGCATTTCCTATGTTGTACTTTTCATCTCTGTGGCTTATTTATTTTATAACTGGAATTTCATACTTCTTAATCCCCTTAACCTATTTTACCCATCCTTCCCAACCTTTCTGCTGGCAACACCAGTTTGTTCTTCACATTTTTAAGTCTATTTCTCTTTTTTGTTTGTTCTTAATAGTGTTAAAATGTTCATACTAGCCAAAGCATACTACAGATTCAATGCAATCCCTATTAAATACCAGTAATTCCTTCCTTCCTTCCTTCCTTCCTTCCTTCCTTCCTTCTTCCCTCCCTCCCTCTGTTTCTTTCTTTCTTTCTTTCTTTCTTTCTTTCTTTCTTTCTTTCTTTCTTTCCTTCTTTCCAAAAGTAGAACAAATAATCCTAAAATTTGTATGGCGTTACAAAAGATCCTGGAAAGAGAGCAAACTTTAGAGGTATCACAAGCCCCCGTTTCAAACTATGGTACAAATCTATAGAAATCAAAACAATATGGTACTGGAACAAAAATACACACATAGACCAAGGGAACAGAGTAGAGAGGCCAGAAATGTACCACTTATATGACCAATCACTTTTAAACCCCCATCCCATAAAACATAAACCACAGTCTTGTGAATAATACAAAACTTTTATTTCCTGCTGAAGCCCACCCTCTTAAGCTTCCTCTCCTATTGGCCCCATCTCCACACCCAGACTTGTCTCCTGAGATGGTCCCCCTCTTCCCAGGGCTCCCAAGTGTCAGTACAGGCTGACTCTGTCCACGTCAACTTCCAGAGACTACCTGGCATCACCATTGGGTTTATTACCTGCTGCAGCTCAGGAGACCACAGGCCAGAAGGACCTGGCATATCCCATTCAGAGGGTGCCAGGAAGAGTCTATAACCAGGTCTGGGCTGGTGTTATGTGACCTGAAAGGGGTCAAGAAAACAAAGGTGTCTGGATTGGATGCTGTCAGAGGATGGGGTCACTCCATAATTGAGTCTCTTTTTTTGTCCAAGAGGTGGGAATATAGAGCACGACTTGAGCTAGAACAGGTAGAGAAGCAGCAGTCACTTCTCTGGAAGCAGAGAGAATGTGTGGCCCTGCCTCTGCTTTGCACAGTGTTCCTATTTGTGTCTGTGCTCGGACATGATGACAGAGGTGTATTGATTTTGATTGATCCTTCATGGTTGCTAAATGGCCTTTCCTGATGTTGGTTTCTGTGAAATGGTTTAGGTTCACCCTGTCCTGGCCCTTAGCACCAGGAGAGCTGCCAGCTATGCACAGGCTTTTTCCTTCTCTTGCCTCTTTGATTTTCAGCTTCTTCTTTGTTTTTGGCGCCTTGGGATTTTCCTTATTTCTGAACAAGCCTAACTTTGCATGAAGAGTATGTTACTTGCATTTTGTCAAGTGTTCTTGGGTGTATTACAGTGAAAGAGAGTCTCAGTATATCTCGTGCCCATATATTTGGAAATGGAAGTCTGATTTGCAGTGTTTTTCCCTCACATGCCGTGGCTTAATGGGGTGGCTTCCGTTGGCAACTTGGAGAGTCATGTTCTGTACACCTGAGAGCTAGCATGGCTCCTGAAAACTCACACGCACACCATTTTTTTCTTTTCCCAACTTTTCATCATTGCTATCACTGTTAATCTAGATCAGAGAAGCTATTGGTTTATTATTTATTACTACACTGGTGGCTTTTTGTTTTGTTTTTAATGTCTTGGTTTCTCCAGTTAAGTTAGAAATCTGTATAAATTTACTGTCGTGTATTGCAGGTTATAAATGGTCCCACTTTGTTCCATTTTTATTCACTTGTTGATTTCCAAAGTACATAATCATCTTCTTAATGAACAGTAAAAAAAAAGTGGAAGTTATTGTCATGAATAACAAAATGCACCAATAAATTCTATCGGAAAGCAATGACATATTTAAGAGAATATATATTCACTACCGAGTGAAGAGAATTTGTCATGAAAAAAATACTCTTATTTTTAAAGAATCACAAAACCAGGATTTCAAAGAGATTAATGAGAAGCTTCAGAAAAGGGGGCTGAAGTAAATTAAAGGTAAATTATGGCATGCACATAGGGGCATTTAAAAAAATCAGCATGTGTTTATTTTATTCACAAATAAGGCAGCTGGGAGAAACAGATGAAGCAAAAGCAGGCAGAGGAACCGAAGAGTAGGCATCAGGGAAAAAGAATCTAATTTGCCAAAAACCCTCCAGTTTAAATGGAACATATTTTCTTTGCCCTTTTTATTTTCTTTTATTTTCTTTGCTTTGTTTTTCTAATTTATTTCTTTAAATTCAAGTCAGTTAACATACAGTATATTATTGGTTTTAGGAGTAGAACTCCGTGATTCATCACTTACATATCACACCCAGTGCTCATCCCAAAAGTGCCCTCCTTAGTGCCCATCACCATTTAGCCCATCTCCTACCCACCTCCCCTCCAAAAACCTCAGTTTGTTCTTTATATTTAAAAGTCTCTTATGGTTTTACTCCTTCTCTGTTTTTATCTTATTTTTCCTATCCTTCCCTCTATGTTCATCTGTTGTGTTACTTAAATTCCACATATGAGTGAAATCAAATGATATTTATCTTTCTCTGACTTATTTCACTTAGCATAATACACTCTAGTTCCATCTACATTGTTGCAAATGGCAAGATTTCATTCTTTTTGATCATCTCCAGGGTTTTTCTGTTGGGCATCTAAGGATATAAATGATAAAAGCCTCATTTAAATTTTTTTTTCTAATTCATAAAAGAATCACCTGTCCCAGGAGTTACCTCTCCACCTGTGCCTGGGATATAGGCTGGCATCTGTGGCCATGAGGGGCCTGCCAATATGTTCGGACAGACAGAAAAACGTGCAGGGGAAGGGTCAGCATGAGGGAACTGCATATTTATTGGAAGGTTTCTAGAGATAAGGTTTCAGCTTTCACATCTTTAGGCCATTAATGACTTTAATAATTATGATTTAAGCCCAAACTGGAAAACTTTGGATCAGTGATGGAGAAAACATTTTGGGAAAGAAAAAGCACCTTTCGAACAGATTTAAGTCACCCTAGTGAAGGCACCTATCTGTGGAGTTGATTTTCTGGGTCTTCGCAGCTCTGTCCCAGAGTCTTTCTGGCAAAGACAGGTCTTCTCTGTCATTGTGCTTCTTCCCTGAAATACATGTTGTCTCTTCAAAAGCAACCACCCACCATTGGGTCTCCCTGTCCCTGAGATCTGGGTTATCTCACAGATAAGGGACAGTTCCTTGGGTAACCTTGTTAGAATCAGCTTTCTGGGAAATTCCTTCTGAGGTCTTCAGTGAGTGGGAAAACATAGAAGCTTTCCTCCTCCTCTCTTCTTTCTGAACCCCTCTCTGAGTTGTGGCTGCTGCTACCTATGTGGGGGCTGCCATGGTCAGTGTCATGTGTGGAGGGGATCTCTTCCATCTTCAGTGGGGGATGGGGTCTGGCTGGTTGTGGAGGAAATGCTCCTACCCCACTGACTCCTCCTCAGATAGGGAAAGGGGGGCAGAGGCTGTGGGACTGGTCAGGAGGGGCCTCCATTGCTTCTCTTCTCCTCTGAAGATTCATGTGGGACATTCCATCCACTGTCTTCCTTCTGCTTCTCTTTCACTTTTCTGTTAGCAAAAACTGCCCAGTTCCACAGGCAGAGGACAGGAAGCCCTCTGCTTTCTCAGAGCTCCTTGTCAAATCCATATTCCCCAACAGCTTATCTCCAAGCTGCCCTTGCCTAGAGGGTCATTTGATACTTGCTGGGTGTCAACAAGATGGAATATTAATTCCTTAATCAGCTCTCATCTTTGTGAATAATCTCCCTTGGTGTTAAACCCAAGGGGTGGGCAGTCAGAAGCAGACATCAAACCCTACCTTAAAGCTCTAACAAGACTCTTATTGAGCACATGTGGGAACCTGACATTTGTGTTCTCATTTATCACTCACAATACCAAGCAGGCCATTATCATCTTCATTGTCACCCATTTCACAGATGAAGACACCGAGGGCAGGGCAGCTCAGTGACTTCACCACAGTTATGTGGCTGACAAGTGACAGATTTAGGTTGCCAAAGCCTCTGATGGTTACACTATGCCATCCTCCTGTCCTTCTTTCTGCCTTCCATTCCCCTGGACCCTGACCAACGTGACACACAGCTAAACTGCTAGTCCCTTGTCCTGTCTAATGGCATGGCTTTCAGCTCTGCCTAAACTGCCCTGTAGACCAGTGCCTTCTTTTAGAATCACTGTCTTCTAGAGAAGGAAACCCATCTTCCTTCATGGTCTATTGACTCTGGGGCAAAGTTGGGGTTAAGCCATGCCTGGGAATGTTGTTACTAATCCTGTCCTGGAATGAGTGGTCAGGAACATATGGTCACTTGTACTCTGGTTTCTCCTTTACAGAGTGAGATCCACCAGGGAGCTGGGGCTGGGTTCACTGTTCTCTTGATTTCCCATGGAACTGCAGTCACATCTGTTCCTCTCCCATTCCCTTACCTCCATTACTGCCAAAACTCCACTTCTTTTTTTTCTTTTTATAATTTATTGTCAAATTGGCTTCCATACAACAGCCAGTGCTCTTCCCAACAAGTACCCTCCTCAATGCCCATCACCCACTTTCCCCTCTCCCCCACCCTCCATCAACCCTCAGTTTGTTCTCTGTATTTAAGAGTCTCTTATGGTTTGCCTCCCTCCCTCTCTGCTTGTAGCTTTTTGTCCCTTTACCCCCCCCCATGATCTTCTGTTAAGTTTCTCAAGATTCACATATGAGTGAAAGTATATGGTATCTGTCTTTCTCTGACTGACTTATTTCCCTTAGCATAATACCTTCCAGTTCCATCCATGTTGCTACAAATGGCCAGATTTAATTCTTTGTCATTGTCAAATAGTATTCCATTGTATATATAAACCACATCTTTTTTATCCATAAAACTCCATCTCTAAAGAAATAAAAAACAAACTAAATCTCCCCATGGTGCTATTTATAGACCTCCAATCTTCAGTAAACAACACTGACCACTCATATAAAACTTAATGTCTGCAGGATACAACTCACAGAGTGAATCCTCAGAACAACCCTACTGGGTGGGTGCTACTATGGCCACCATTTTGCATAAGTGGGAACTGAAGGACAGAGATGCTCTATAACTTGCCCATGCTTACACAGCCAGTGGGCCAGAGCATTAGAACTGGGAAACAGGCTGCCTGGCTACATAGCTACACTCCCAGTCAGGACACATCCCACCACACCACCTGCTAATTCAAGGATGGGTCACATCCTAGCACCTGACCAACTCTCCTGCCTCCAGGATGCCACTGCTACCTTGGATGGCCTCTGCTCCATCACACCAAACTACTTTAGTTCCCAGAACAAATTGATACCTTTAGCAGCTTCCTCTGTTTGAACAAGATGCTTCCTTCGACGATAATACTCTCCCCTTTCTGGGATGGCAAGTTCTGATTCCTTCTTCAACTTGGGGACTCAGTTCTGCCTTCACCTCCTCAGGAAGTCACCTTCAATCATGTCATAACCATGAGCCTTGCTCCTTTTGGGGGCAGAACCAGGGCTTCTCAAACTGTAATGTGCATGTGAATCATCCAGGGAGCTTGTTAAAATGCAGAATCTCAGGGTCTGACTGCTGGTCTGGGGCAGAGTCTGAACTTCTGCAATTTTAACAAGATCCCAGGTGAGTCCAGTGTGGCTGCTCCAGGACCACACTTTGAGCATCCAAGGTGGTCTGTAGCACCTTCTGTCACCACTCCCCCTGTTGTGCTTGGACCTGCATGCTATCCCTGGAGAGCCTCTGAGACAGATGCCAAACTCATTGTATTTCTACTACTAAGTCACCTATATCAGTACCTGGCACACTGGAGGAGTAAAATATGCACTTCAATTTCTTTCAATTAATTCTAAAAAGCATCTCAACACCAAAAGCTAAACAGCATCTCAATGAAGTATAAATAATGGAGGGAGCATAAGCAACTTGCTCTTAAATTCATCTTTTTTCATGAGAACCAAAAATATGAGAAGAGACAGGAGTCTATTAAACATAATAAATCACGAGTGGAAGCTAAGGAAACCAACATGAGACTTTTGGATAAGGAAAACCCAAACTTAATACATCTGCCCATAATTATCTTAGCCAGCAGCCCATGAAATAAAGACCCTCTGGTTTATAATTTATTCTATTTGTTTAACGTAAAGGCCTATGTACAACCATAAAATGTATTCTGTGTTGAGCAGCCAGAACTGATAAAAAGAACAAACACGAATTGTAACCACTAAAGCTTAAGAACCAATTTTAGCTAATCACTCTTCACACATCAGAAAAATTAGCTCACTGGTTTCCCCTTGAGGTTCCCCGAAGTGCACACCAGGAAGAGAAACGGGGTAGAAATTCACCTGCAACATGGAAGGAGAAGGTAAGGAGAACTCATCTGTGTTTTAACTCAGCTACTGGAAGCCCTCTACCCCCTGGAAAATTTGGCAGGCCCAGAGTCTGCATGGTCAGAGGCCCCAGGTGGAGACATCCTGGGAGCTATAGCATGTGAATTCTGGGATGAAGGTCTTGGAACAATAGAAGGAGCCTAGATACCAGAAAGGACTCCCTTAAACATATTATTTGGACAAAAGCTGCCTTGGGAACTTTGTTAAACCACAGACTTCTGTTCACAGAAATACTTTTATTATTTTAGGTAGTAGTGATTTTTCCATTTTAGGGTCACTGAGTTAATTGCATCTGATGTAGTAAACATCATATACCACCCTATGATTCACAGAGCTGTAGCTTTATGGAAGCAAAGAATGTTAGAAATAGAAAGGATCCAGAAATCACATTTTATTTTCCTCAAATGAGAAAAACAAATCCTGGGAAGGATGAAGTAGAGTCCCCAAGGTCACATCATCAGTGAAGGACAAAATCAAAGGATGGATCGGGAACCCTCTTGCACTGTTGGTGGGAATGCAAATTGGTGCAGCCGCTCTGGAAAGCAGTGTGGAGGTTCCTCAGAAAATTAAAAATAGACCTACCCTATGACCCAGCAATAGCACTGCTAGGAATCTACCCAAGGGATACAGGAGTGCTGATGCATAGGGGCACTTGTACCCCAATGTTCATAGCAGCACTCTCAACAATAGCCAAATTATGGAAAGAGCCTAAATGTCCATCAACTGATGAATGGATAAAGAAATTGTGGTTTATATACACAATGGAATACTACGTGGCAATGAGAAAAAATGAAATATGGCCTTTTGTAGCAACGTGGATGGAACTGGAGAGTGTGATGCTAAGTGAAATAAGCCATACAGAGAAAGACAGATACCATATATTTTCACTCTTATGTGGATCCTGAGAAACTTAACAGGAACCCATGGGGGAGGGGAAGGGAAAAAAAAAAAAAAGGACGTTAGAGTGGGAGAGAGCCAAAGCATAACAGACTGTTAAAAACTGAGAACAAACTGAGGGTTGATGGGGGGTGGGAGGGAGGGGCGGGTGGGTGATGGGTATTGAGGAGGGCACCTTTTGGGATGAGCACTGGGTGTTGTATGGAAACCAATTTGTCAATAAACTTCATATATAAAAAAAATAATAATAAATTTCTGAACTAATCCCTATTCTCATCTTGTCATAAGAAACTGAATACAGAGTTAATTCTGAGGGAAATAAAGAATTGGAGATTTAAAGAACTTGAGAGTTATCTCTCTGCCTGTTGCCACAAGCCATGCACAGCATCCCCCAGCAGACTAACCACCTCCTCCCTCTGTCCCTCATAATCACAGAATCCTGCAGCTGGAACCTTCCTCCTAGCTTTATTCCTATTATTTTATAGTCAAGACCATCTTGAATGTCAGAGGGGGAGCACTAGGCCATGTAACTAGGTAAAGGGCAACCTCCGACTTAGAAACCAACATTGGTCCCCATGTACTCAGTGTCATTGAATTATAAGACATGATAAAATGAGGAAAGTTTCCACACTAGCCACCCTCATGCTTTGTGAGCAGCTGTTCCTCCCTACAGTGGCCCCTCAGCACAGTGCCAGTCCTTCCCACAGTGAGCCTAATGAGGCCCTAATAATCCCTAACACTGACAAGTAGGGGAAGCTGCCCATCAGGTGTCACTAATGTCAACCTACAGGACCTGCCACTAAGCTGGAAAACTGTATTAGGAAAATTAAGCCTAGTCTACCTTGCTGGATGCATAAATCATATTATCAGAGAAAATGTGTTCAATCCAGTTTCAACTTTGTATCAGAATGCTACTGTGCTTTGTGACACAGAAAATAAACTAAAGTAAAATCATGGCCACAGAAGCTCAGAGAGGTGTGTGTGTGGTGGGAGCAAGCAGGGGCAGGGGTGCTTGTGGGCTTCAAGGTGTTGAGGAGGAGGTTGTTGTGGTGTGATGCATGGGGGTGAGTGTGAGTGGTAGGAGAGTATGTGCATGCTTCTCCCCCTTTCTGAAGCCTGACCTGAAGCAAACTTGGGCTGCATCAGCTCTGAGTGAAGTAGAGAGTGCTCTGATGGCAGTTCTCTCTTTCTGTCTAGCTTGCCCCTTCTTCCACACCTCATACAAATCAACAGGTCCCTTTGGAGCACTCTAACCTTACCCCTGGTTTGTTTCAGAAAAAAAAAAGTCACATATCTCCAGGAATGAACAGTTCTTAAGTCAGTTTGAACTTAGCCTAGGTGAAATATTTCACAGGTGGATCTTTATTATTATCAATAAAAGTAAGCCTCTATCAGGCACTTGTTCCATGCCAGGTGCTGAAATTTGAAGGCCACCTCTTTTCTTCACTACAGTCCTACATGTGGAACCAGATCATGCCATTATCCACGTGGGGAGACAGAGTCCGAGGCAGATGGGAGGCCAAGTTGACAGATGAGCCCAGAAGTGTTTGATGCCCAACCCCAGGCTTGAAAACCACAGATAAGGCAGAGATAGCAGGACAGACCTGAGATAAAATCCTGTGGATTTGATTCCACAGAGTCAACCCCCAACTTGACAAATGCAAGAATTTGTTGAAAATATCTCTGAGCCCCAGACCTCACACTTGTGAAAATGGGCCTGAACACACCAGTCCTGTGGTTTCCCATTCTGATGCATGTTAAGTCAGCTGTGGAGCATCAGCCCCAAAGGCTCCAGGCCTCCCTGACTGGAGAAGCAGGATGTGTGGTGAGCATACTGAAAAGCAAAGGTTGAGAACAAGCATCACTAAGCTCTGTGGCTCTCAAACCTGAATGACAGTTACCCCAAGGGCTCAGTATAGACCCAGACTGGTCTGGACTGGTCTGGAGTTGGTCCAGAGAATCTGCATTCTAAGTGCCAAGTGATGCTAATACTGCTGTTCTAGGGACTACTGCTATCGTGTGAGGAATAAATGAAAAAAGGCAAGTAAAATACTAGTGCAAGGTCTGGAGAAAGTGGGTCAGGTAATGAACTGTGCAGGTGCTCTCCCTGTGCAAACTCCACCATGTTGTTGGCTCCTGGATGGACATGACCCAGCCTTGAGTCCATGTTTTTACTCCATTTTAAAGAAAGAATTCCAAGTCATTGGCTAATTCAGAAGATCTCAGGAATATTTCAGGAGCGCCTGTGTGGCTCACTTGGTTGAGCATCAGCTCTTGTTTTCAGTTCAGGTAATGAACTTGAAGTTTGTGAGTTTGAGCCCCGTGTTGGACTCTTCATTGGCAGTGTGGAGCCTGCTTGGGTTTTCCTCTCTCCCTTTCTCTCTGCCCCTCCCCTGCTAGCTCTTTCTGTCTCTCTCTCAAAATAAATAAACTTAAAAATTTAAAAAAAAGAAGATCTCATGAATATTTCAGAAAGTAGAATATCTGTGCTCAAAAAGACAGTTTTTTTAACAAAATTTATTTACCTTCTTTAATAAGTCACTGGTGATTCAGAGAAAAAAAATGACTTGAAGGAAAGCAGATAGATAGCTACCAAAAAGTTTGGACTAGAATCCAGCCTTTCTGGTTTCCAGATCTCTAAGAAAGTGAATCTGGCACTGGGTGCCTGAGATGCTCCTGGCTGGAATTCTCCATGGCCATGGCCCCTTGGATGTGTCAGAATGCTATCTGACCTGTGGCCACTGACTGAGGCCCAGAGGCTCTGCTGTCCCTCAGGAATCAGTACACTTGGGTACTGATATATTTGTTGTCTCTCAAAGGGGGAAGTGTGGACACAACATGCACTCTCTGCCTGGCGTCCCATGGAGGTGACTCTAGAAGTCAGGAGCTAACCATCCTGCTCTGGCTCACATGCTTCTGGCTCATCTTTGCCTTCTTGTGCTCACTTCCTTCATAATATTAGATATTTGTGACATTGTCAGTCTTCAGTCTGCTTAATTCACTCTCCCAGTATGCCTGAGATGGTGTATTTTTCCATTCTATTCATCTTCACTCGTGTTTAAATTAGGCTGATCTGAGATGTCTTGTCTGAGCCTGTCTGGCCAATTTGCTAGTAATTACTTCTGCTACCGAATCCACTGACCACAAGGATGTGAAACCTATTTTGTTTGATCAGGAAGTGAGAGACTGCCACAGACCCAAACCTTTGGAAAGTGATTTCAGGCACGCACAGAACACCCACACGGAAGGTGACCCTGGAGCCCAGAAAAAGGGCAATTACCTACATGGGCACAGAGAGGTGGAAGAAATAAATGCTGCCTATGCCCTGAAAGAACACGTGGGAAGGAAAACAGTGACTCACTTGAGAGAGTATGCAGACACATTGCCTTATTCACTGGGTCACAACTCCCCAGGACACCCTCTCAGGCTCAGTCTCCCCAGGGGGCTCTCCATCTGCCAGAGGTTGGGCTCCTGGTGTCAGAGCTAGATGCATGTCTCTGTCCATGAATCCAATGCTTTCTCTGTCTGTAGGGACAGAGAGGCCTTGAAGTCACATCCTGAGGGACATGCTCTGTACCTTCACATGTTCATCATCTCTCTGAGCCTCAGTTTCCCCATCCATCCTCTGAAGCTGGTGGACTGATGACTGACTGCTGACTCTCATTGCCATATTCTCAAAGGTAAACCCTCAGGGTTTGTCCCTGGTAAGCATCATTGAACATCACTTGATGGCAAGGAGAGCCCTCTGGGGAGGGAGGGGTGAGGCGAAAGGGAAAGGGATGGTCAAATAGGGCCTGAATTAATCCCACAGTTCCTTCTCTTTCTTCAGAAAAGAGACAAAGACCACCATTGGTTTTATACAACTAAGATATGAGAGATGTCATTTTACCCTCCCAACACCCCAACAGGCAGTGGGGTAATTGTAATTTTGTGAACGAGGGCTATGAAGCAGGAGAGTTTAGTATTGTGTTCAGGATGCCCAGTTGAGGGACAAATTTGGGGTCACTTGTCTCCATGGTGGGGCTGCCTAAGGAAGGGGAGAACAAGGAGACCTTGTTCCCAGCGTCCTGAGAGAATCTTCCGGATGTGGCATCATGATAGACTCAGTAGAGCACACGGGAGGCCAGCCTCCTCCCTTCCCCAGAGGGTGACACCTACCATGGAGAGAGAACACCATCTGAGGGGATCAGGAGGATGTTTGTAGGTAACTGTCACATGTGTCCCTTGCAGAGGGGCGAGTTTGTGACAGGAAACATGGATGGGGATCAGGTTCACTGACATCTTGGGGATTGCCAGTTAGGCTCTGTAGGTGAGGAGCACAGAAGTAGGTAGTTTCTGTCAGGACACCTTGAAGGGCACTAGCGGAGTTGTGCAGATCTCTTACCCTCCCACACACCTCTTAAAATCAGCTTATCAGGCCTCATTGAAACCTCTCGTGAGGCTTTTGTTGGGATTGTACGATATTGTGAGAACCATTTGACACTCTAGAATATTGAGACACTTGACAGGTCTAGAATATTGAGATTTTTTTGGCATATAAACAAATGTCTCTCTGCTTAAGACTTTTATAATCACTTTCAACAAATCACACATTTTCATGTTTAAAGTCTTACATTTAAAAACTTTATTTCTAGGTCTCTTATATGCATGCCATTGTAAATAAAATCTTTCAATTACATTTAATTAATTACAGTGAGTACAAATTATTGTTGGCTATAATACGCAGTCCTCATATTAACTAACAATATTAAATGCTATTATTTTCTTATAATTTGCCTATAGAATCTTTGTGGTTTCTATGTAAATAATCATAACATCTGCAATAATGGCAGTTTTCTTCCTTCCAGTTCCTGGGCCTTTGATGTGTCTTCTTGCTAGTACTGGCATATTCTACACAGTATGAATGGAAGTGTTAATGGTGGACATCTTTGTATTATTCTTCTTTATAAAGGGAATGCTTCTGACATTTCATATTTAAGTAGGAGTTTTTTTTATACTTTTCTGGAAGATATTATTTATCATTCTAAGATGTTTTTACTGATTTCTAGTTTAAGAGTTTTTACCATGGATTTGTATAAAACTTCTAAAATTAGAGGGATTCTGGGAAGATGGCGGCGTAGGAGGACGCTGGGCTCACCGCGCGTCCTGCTGATCACTTAGATTCCACCTACACCTGCCTAAATAACCCAGAAAACCGCCAGAGGATTAGCAAAACAGAGTCACCGGACCCAAGTGCAGACGAGAGGCCCACGGAAGAGGGTAGGAAGGGCGGCGAGGCGGTGCGCGCTCCACGGACTGGCGGGAGGGAGCCGGGGTGGAGGGGCGGCTCGCCGGCCAAGCAGAGCCCCCGAGTCCGGCTTGCAAAAGCGGAGGGGACTGACGGACTGTGTTCCGACAGCAAGCGCTACTTAGCGTCTGGGAGGTCCTAAGTTAACAGCTCTGCTCGGAAAGCGGGAAGGCTGGAGGACAAAGGGAGGGTGAGCTGCGGAGCCCCCGGACGACAGAGCTCAGTTTGGCGGGGAACAAAGGCGCTCGCCAGCGCCATGTCCCCCGCCCATCCCCCAGCCAAAATCCCAAAGGGAACCGGTTCCTGCCAGGGAACTTGCTCCCTCCGCGCGAACACCCAACTCTGTGCTTCTGCGGAGCCAAACCTCCGGCAGCGATCTGACTCCCTCCGGCTGCCACAGGGCCCCTCCTGAAGTGGATCACCTAAGGAGAAGCGAGCTAAGCCTGCCCCCCCTGCCGCCATGCACCTTGCCTTCCCACCCCAGCTAATACGCCAGATCCCCAGCATCACAAGCCTGGCAGTGTGCAAGTAGCCCAGACGGGCCACGCCACCCCACAGTGAATCCCGCCCCTAGGAGAGGGGAAGAGAAGGCACACACCAGTCTGACTGTGGCCCCAGCAGTGGGCTGGGGGCAGACATCAGGTCGGACTGCGGCCCCGCCCACCAACTCCAGTTATACACCACAGCACAGGGGAAGTGCCCTGCAGGCCCTCACCACACCAGGGACTATCCAAAATGACCAAGCGGAAGAATTCCCCTCAGAAGAATCTCCAGGAAATAACAACAGCTAATGAGCTGATCAAAAAGGATTTAAATAATATAACAGAAAGTGAATTTAGAATAATAGTCATAAAATTAATCGCTGGGCTGGAAAACAGCATACAGGACAGCAGAGAATCTCTTGCTACAGACATCAGGGGACTAAGGAACAGTCACGAGGAGCTGAAAAACGCTTTAAAGGAAATGCAAAACAAAATGCAAACCACCACGGCTCGGATGGAAGAGGCAGAGGAGAGAATAGGTGAACTAGAAGATAAAGTTATGGAAAAAGAGGAAGCTGAGAAAAAGAGAGATAAAAAAATCCAGGAGTATGAGGGGAAAATTAGAGAACTAAGTGATACACTAAAAAGAAATAATATACGCATAATTGGTATCCCAGAGGAGGAAGAGAGAGGGAAAGGTGCTGAAGGGGTACTTGATGAAATAATAGCTGAGAACTTCCCTGAACTGGGGAAGGAAAAAGGCATTGAAATCCAAGAGGCACAGAGAACTCCCTTCAGACGTAACTTGAATCGATCTTCTGCACGACATAGCATAGTGAAACTGGCAAAATACAAGGATAAAGAGAAAATTCTGAAAGCAGCAAGGGGTAAACGTGCCCTCACATATAAAGGGAGACCTATAAGACTCGTGACTGATCTCTCTTTTGAAACTTGGCAGGCCAGAAAGAATTGGCACGAGATTTTCAGGGTGCTAGACAGCAAAAATATGCAGCCAAGAATCCTTTATCCAGCAAGTCTGTCATTTAGAATAGAAGGAGAGATAAAGATCTTCCCAAACAAACAAAAACTGAAGGAATTTGTCACCACTAAACCAGCCCTACAAGAGATCCTAAGGGGGACCCTGTGAGACAAAGTACCAGAGACATCACTACAAGCATAAAACATACAGACATCACAATGACTCTAAACCCGTATCTTTCTATAATAACACTGAATGTAAATGGATTAAATGCACCAACCAAAAGACATAGGGTATCAGAATGGATAAAAAAACAAGACCCATCTATTTGCTGTCTACAAGAGACTCATTTTAGACCTGAGGACACCTTTAGATTCAGAGTGAGGGGATGGAGAACTATTTATCATGCTACTGGAAGCCAGAAGAAAGCTGGAGTAGCCATACTTATATCAGACAAACTAGACTTTAAATTAAAGTCTGTAACAAGAGATGAAGAAGGACATTATGTAATAGTTACAGGGTCTATCCATCAGGAAGAGCTAACAATTATAAATGTCTATGCGCCGAATACCGGAGCCCCCAAATATATAAAACAATTACTCATAAACAGAAGCAACCTTATTGATAAGAATGTGGTAATTGCTGGGGACTTTAACACCCCACTTACAGAAATGGATAGATCATCTAGACACACGGTCAATAAAGAAACAAGGGCCCTGAATGAGACACTGGATCAGATGGACTTGACAGATCTATTTAGAACTCTGCATCCCAAAGCAACAGAATATACTTTCTTCTCGAGTGCACATGGAACATTCTCCAAGATAGATCATATACTGGGTCACAAAACAGCCCTTCATAAGTTTACAAGAAGTGAAATTATACCATGCATACTTTCAGACCACAATGCTATGAAGCTTGAAATCAACCACAGGAAAAAGTCTGGAAAACCTCCAAAAGCATGGAGGTTAAAGAACACCCTACTCACGAATGAGTGGGTCAACCAGGCAATTAGAGAAGAACTCAAAAAATATATGGAAACAAACGAAAATGAAAATACAACAATCCAAACGCTTTGGGACGCAGCGAAGGCAGTCCTGAGAGGAAAATACATTGCAATCCAGGCCTATCTCCAGAAACAAGAAAAATCCCAAATACAAAATCTAACAGCACACCTAAAGGAAATAGAAGCAGAACAGCAAAGGCAGCCTAAACCCAGCAGAAGAAGAGAAATAATAAAGATCAGAGCAGAAATAAACAATATAGAATCTAAAAAAACTGTAGAGCAGATCAAGGAAACCAAGAGTTGGTTTTTTGAAAAAATAAACAAAATTGACAAACCTCTAGCCAGGCTTCTCAAAAAGAAAAGGGAGATGACCCAAATAGATAAAATCATGAATGAAAATGGAATTATTACAACCAATCCCTCAGAGATACAAACAATTATCAGGGAATACTATGAAAAAATATATGCCAACAAATTGGACAACCTGGAAGAAATGGACAAATTCCTGAACACCCACACTCTTCCAAAACTCAATCAGGAGGAAATAGAAAGCTCGAACAGACCCATAACCAGTGAAGAAATTGAATCGGTTATCAAAAATCTCCCAACAAATAAGAGTCCAGGACCAGATGGCTTCCCAGGGGAGTTCTACCAGACTTTTAAAGCAGAGATAATACCTATCCTTCTCAAGCTATTCCAAGAAATAGAAAGGGAAGGAAAACTTCCAGACTCATTCTATGAAGCCAGTATTACTTTGATTCCTAAACCAGACAGAGACCCAGTAAAAAAAGAGAACTACAGGCCAATATCCCTGATGAATATGGATGCAAAAATTCTCAATAAGATACTAGCAAATCGAATTCAACAGCATATAAAAAGAATTATTCACCATGATCAAGTGGGATTCATTCCTGGGATGCAGGGCTGGTTCAACATTCGCAAATCAATCAACGTGATACATCACATTAACAAAAAAAAAGAGAAGAACCATATGATCCTGTCAATCGATGCAGAAAAGGCCTTTGACAAAATCCAGCACCCTTTCTTAATAAAAACCCTTGAGAAAGTCGGGATAGAAGGAACATACTTAAAGATCATAAAAGCCATTTATGAAAAGCCCACAGCTAACATCATCCTCAACGGGGAAAAACTGAGAGCTTTTTCCCTGAGATCAGGAACACGACAGGGATGCCCACTCTCACCGTTGTTGTTCAACATAGTGCTGGAAGTTCTAGCATCAGCAATCAGACAACAAAAGGAAATCAAAGGCATCAAAATTGGCAAAGATGAAGTCAAGCTTTCGCTTTTTGCAGATGACATGATATTATACATGGAAAATCCGATAGACTCCACCAAAAGTCTGCTAGAACTGATACATGAATTCAGCAAAGTTGCAGGATACAAAATCAATGTACAGAAATCAGTTGCATTCTTGTACACTAACAATGAAGCAACAGAAAGACAAATAAAGAATCTGATCCCATTCACAATTGCACCAAGAAGCATAAAATACCTAGGAATAAATCTAACCAAAGATGTAAAGGATCTGTATGCTGAAAACTATAGAAAGCTTATGAAGGTAATTGAAGAAGATATAAAGAAATGGAAAGACATTCCCTGCTCATGGATTGGAAAAATAAATATTGTCAAAATGTCAATACTACCCAAAGCTATCTACACATTCAATGCAATCCCAATCAAAATTGCACCAGCATTCTTCACGAAACTAGAACAAGCAATCCTAAAATTCATATGGAACCACAAAAGGCCCCGAATAGCCAAAGGAATTTTGAAGAAGAAGACCAAAGCAGGAGGCATCACAATCCCAGACTTCAGCCTCTACTACAAAGCTGTCATCATCAAGACAGCATGGTATTGGCACAAAAACAGACACACAGACCAATGGAATAGAATAGAAACCCCAGAACTAGACCCACAAACATATGGCCAACTCATCTTTGACAAAGCAGGAAAGAACATCCAATGGAAAAAAGACAGCCTCTTTAACAAATGGTGCTGGGAGAACTGGACAGCAACATGCAGAAGGTTGAAACTAGACCACTTTCTCACACCATTTACAAAAATAAACTCAAAATGGATAAAGGACCTAAATGTGAGACAGGAAACCATCAGAACCTTAGAGGAGAAAGCAGGAAAAGACCTCTCTGACCTCAGCCGTAGCAATCTCTTACTCGACACATCCCCAAAGGCAAGGGAATTAAAAGCAAAAGTGAATTACTGGGACCTTATGAAGATAAAAAGCTTCTGCACAGCAAAGGAAACAACCAACAAAACTAAAAGGCAACCAACGGAATGGGAAAAGATCTTTGCAAATGACATATCGGACAAAGGGCTAGTATCTAAAATCTATAAAGAGCTCACCAAACTCCACACCCGAAAAACAAATAACCCAGTGAAGAAATGGGCAGAAAACATGAATAGACACTTCTCTAAAGAAGACATCCAGATGGCCAACAGGCACATGAAAAGATGTTCAGCGTCGCTCCTTATCAGGGAAATACAAATCAAAACCACACTCAGGTATCACCTCACGCCAGTCAGAGTGGCCAAAATGAACAAATCAGGAGACTATAGATGCTGGAGAGGATGTGGAGAAACGGGAACCCTCTTGCACTGTTGGTGGGAATGCAAATTGGTGCAGCCGCTCTGGAAAGCAGTGTGGAGGTTCCTCAGAAAATTAAAAATAGACCTACCCTATGACCCAGCAATAGCACTGCTAGGAATCTACCCAAGGGATACAGGAGTACTGATGCATAGGGGCACTTGTACCCCAATGTTCATAGCAGCACTCTCAACAATAGCCAAAGTATGGAAAGAGCCTAAATGTCCATCAACTGATGAATGGATAAAGAAATTGTGGTTTATATACACAATGGAATACTACGTGGCAATGAGAAAAAATGAAATATGGCCTTTTGTAGCAACGTGGATGGAACTGGAGAGTGTGATGCTAAGTGAAATAAGCCATACAGAGAAAGACAGATACCATATGGTTTCACTCTTATGTGGATCCTGAGAAACTTAACAGGAACCCATGGGGGAGGGGAAGGAGAAAAAAAAAAAAAAAAAAAAAGGACGTTAGAGTGGGAGAGAGCCAAAGCATAAGAGACTGTTAAAAACTGAGAACAAACTGAGAGTTGATGGGGGGTGGGAGGGAGGGGCGGGTGGGTGATGGGTATTGAGGAGGGCACCTTTTGGGATGAGCACTGGGTGTTGTATGGAAACCAATTTGTCAATAAACTTCATATAAAAAAAATAATAAAATAAAAAATAATAAAATAAAAAAAAAAAAACTTCTCAAATGATTTTTCTGTTTTCATTGAGCTAACTCTATTGTCCTTTCCTTTAATAATTAAAGTGGTGAATTATTTTTTCTGATGTTTAACAAATATTGAATTCTGTAATAATTTCAACTTAGTCATGAATATTATCTTTTTTTTAATATAGTGCAGTGTTTGGTTTAAACTTTTTGCATCTATGTTCCATAGAAATTGGTCTGATTTTCTTTCCCTTTATCTGGTTTTGGCATCAGAGTTAGGCACCAGCTTTTTTTTTAATGTTAATTTATTTATTTTGAGAGAGAGAGAGAGCACAAGCAGAGGAGGGGCAGAGAGAAGAAGAGACAGAATCACAAACAGGCTCTGTGCTGATGGTGTAGATGTGGGGCTCAAACTCACAAACGATGAGATCAAGACCTGAGCTGAGATCGTGAGTCAGATGCTTAACCGACTGAGCCACCCAGCCACCCCAAGTACCAGATTAATGAAAGATCTCATTCTCTAGGAAGGCCTGTGTAAAAGAAGGATTGCTATTCCCAGGGAATCATCTGTGTGTCCAGTGCATTGTGGTGTTGTGGAGTTTGTATATACCAATGTCCCAGATTCAGATCCTGGCTCTATCTCTTGTGTGGTGCTGGGCAAGTCACATAACCTCCCCATAACTCAGTGTACTCGCCTGCAGACTGGAATAGCATGCCACCTGCAAAGTAGAGTCATTGTGACAGTTAAATGAATTGATATGTATAAGCCACTAGGAATAATGCTGACAAATGGCAAATATACATAAGGAAGAGTGACTGGGGGTCCTAAAATAACTTACCCATGAAACTAAGTAGAGAAATTCACTTGTGGGAAAACTTTAACTTGCTTAGTTCATTTAAGAACAAAATCAATAGAATTTAGTAGTGTTCTTTTTCTTATCCATTCAATTCTTGTCATTTGTATTTCTCTAAAAATGTATCAACTTTACTAAATTTTCCAACTCACGAAAGTGTTAATTCTTTGCTACACCTGTAATTATATATTACTTTGCATTCTCAATGTTGTTTATGTCATTCATTCCTGTTTTCCTCCATCAATTTTGTCTCAGGCTTTTCAATTTTATTGGTCTTTTGAATATGTTGATTTTCTGTTTCATTCGTTACTACTTTACCCTTATTTCTTTTTCCCTGTATTTTCTTTGGGCTTAGTTTGTGGTTCCTTTTCTAGCATGTTAATTCTATGGTTGGCTTTTTTAATTCTCTTTTCTAATATATATGTATAAAACATGCATTGCCTAGTAGATACTTCCTCAGCTACCTTCCCTTGGTCTTATGATCAGGATGTTATTTATTTCTTTGTCATAGATTTGCAGCAGTTTTTAGAGTTTCTGTTTTTATTTATTTGTTGCCTCATGAGTTACTTATATAATCAAAATATAAAATATTTCTCGTAGTGTTGAGGGACTGTTGATCATGATGGTATTATGGATTTACAACAGAATCCCATCGTGTTCACAGATTTAAGTCTGTACAAGACAGAACTACTCAAGTGAGCTCAAGGTGATGGAAAACTTATTCCAAATGTCACAGGAAGCTAGGGCACCAGTTTTGGTGGTTCTCCAGAAGAAGTCCTCCTTATCTCCAAGGTCACAGTTGTGGTTCCAGCCCCTCAGCCTTCTAGGACTCCCTCCATCACTACCACATTGCATTCCACTGACTTCCTCCTCCACTTCTTCTTCCCTTCTCATCTGTCCTTGACCAGCTCCCTGAAAGTAGGGCTCTGGTTGGCTCCATGTGCTACCAACCTGCACTGTGATTGGACCAAGTCTTTGTAACACCTTCTCATTGGCTGCTGGTCTTGCTTTGCCTGGGCTAAGCTATATTCTTGTCCTATCTGGCTTGCCGAAGATGACAGGGACCTAAGTTGCAAAGCATGAATTCTGTTTCCAATCCTTTGGTCTGCCTATGACAGACTTCCAGGGTCACTGGCTGTGACAGTTAGTCAATCTTGGGGGCAGGTGGGCCAGTTGTGATCTCCTTGGGGTTTCTCATCTTGGACAATACAGACCTCTAGGGTAATTGAACACAGCAAAATCCTATTGTCAACTCCCTGAATTCTATCCCAAGAAACAAAATCATCAGACCATGAGGCATATGCAGTACCAGGAGGGAGACCTCATCCCTGCCTGCAAAGAGTGACTTTTGTATAAGAAAAAAGATAATACTAATATTCAAATTGCGCACACACGTCATTTTATTATGCTTCACAGATACTGAATTTTTTTTTTTTTGCAAATTGAAGGTTTGTGCCAACTCTGCATTGAGAGATTCAATTTGTGCTATGTTTCTAATAGTATTTATTCACTTTGTGTCTCTGTGTTGCATTTTGCTAATTCTCACAATATTTCATTATAAATAATTATGTATTATGGTGATCTGTGATCAGTGATTACAACTCACTAAAAGCTCAAATGATGGTTAGCATTTTTAAGCAATAAAGCACTTTTTAAATTAAAGTATATACATTGTTTTTTAAACACAGTGTTATGTTTCACACTTAATAAACTTTATCGTGTAAACAGTTTTTATATGCACTGAGAAACCACAAACAAAAATTCATTTATTTGCTTTATTGTGGTATCTGCTTTATCGCAATGGGCTGGAACTGAATCTGCTATATCTGAGCTGTGCCTGTGCTATTCTCATGTCAGAGGAAAAAGTGGCTGAAGTACTTGAAGTTCATGGAATAAAAATCAGGGAGCAGGACTCTGGGATGTCTTAGTTCCTCTTCCAACTGCACCAAATTTTCAAAGTGGGAGGGGAGAATGACAGCAGTCCATCTAAAGGACAGTATAGATTCTCTCCAGCCCCCCTCATCTTTCTCCGATACTTCCCTGAGAGATGGCCACAAGCCTGTGATGGATACAAGCCTGCAGTCCCCACCTTCTTCTAGTCAGCAGGGGCTTCTTTCCTGTTATATTGATTGGTGCTTTCATAAGTGATACCTGCTGGGGCAACTCAATTTCTGCACCTGAAAATTGACATCCCAGTGCCAGTTGCCATCAGAATCAAAAGGAAAAAAGGACACCATCTGCTTTGAAAAACTTCCCACTGTGATATTGGTCTGACCTTTTAATCTTAAAATGTGGACCAACTTGCAAAAAACGTTAGAGAGAGAAACTAAATCTTTATTCCAGAGATTTGACTTCCCTTGCTGTGTCCAGTTTAGGGTGGTTCAACCTTAGACAAGATTTAATAAGTTGTTATTTCTGGTCTGAAATGACATCATCACAGGCGACACCTCTGGCCTCTGCTTATGATGAAGAATATAAAGTTTCTCTGAGAGATCATTTTTCTTTCTAGGGGAATCTATATTTTGCAATGTTATTTCATCATGGCCAAATAATGTCTATATTAAGTTAAAAAGTTTCCTTCCTACACTACATTAGAAGCTGCATTACTGAGGAGATGGTTTTAATTCATGTGTTTCACTAATAGATTTGGGACAGTATCTTATAACCACTTAATGAATATTTTCTGAAGTAATTGTGATGTAATTGGAGAGGCAAATACCACATTCTAATTCAAGTTTGTTTTTCTCAAAAAAAGACGTTAGAGTGGGAGAGAGCCAAAGCATAAGAGACTGTTAAAAACTGAGAACAAACTGAGGGTTGATGGGGGGTGGGAGGGAGGGGCGGGTGGGTGATGGGTATTGAGGAGGGCACCTTTTGGGATGAGCACTGGGTGTTGTATGGAAACCAATTTGTCAATAAACTTCATAAAAAAAAAAAAAAAGTTTGTTTTTCTCTGCCATGTGGCAAAATTTGTCAACATAGAATGACTATATAGGTGGCTAAACTGTGAAGTGCACAGTACAACTGACATCATTTCTGTTAACTTTGGGAAAAACCATCCTTGTCCTTAAGTTGAAAAGAGAAAAAAAAATGCTAATGGCATTGTTTTGTCAGGGCCAGGACCTTCTGGGGCCTAACAGAAATGAATTTGGCGATAATCAATATTTCAAATCAGAAGGAGACTGGGCTTGATTTAATCTGTGAGGAAGTACTTGATCATGGATGGCATATAACTGAGAAGACCTAATCCCATTAGCAAAGTGCTTTCTGCCCTGAGAGGAACAGGAAGCAGAGATGCCATGCACACAGAGGGATCTTCACTGTCTAATTAAGCCAAAGTGGAGCCAGAAAGCTGCTGGCAGCACTCCTTGCTCTCACTAATTAATCAGGGTGTGGCAGTGCAGGAATACGGGACTCATGTCTTAATATTTTTATTGAATGAATAATATAATAATCAAGTACATTTTAGGGAGCCTCTAAAAAATAACCATATTGAGGCAAAATATATATAGAATATAATGTATCTATTTTAAGGGCAGCGTTTGATAGATTTTAACAAATGTGTTTACTGTGTATTCATCTTCGTCATCAAGGTATCCGACATTTCTGTCACCCCCAAAATTCCCTTATGCTCTTCTGTAATCAATACCTCTCTAAGCCCAGAGTCAACCGCTGATCTGTTCTCTGTCATGGCAGATTTTTCTTTCCTGGAATTCCATACAAATGAAATCATATAGTATGTACACTTTTCTGTACCATCCATGTTGGCACATGTATCAATAGTCATCCAGTTTTATTTACAAGTGGATAGTTTTTCTCCAGTTTTTGGCTATAATAAATAATGTTGCACTGAACACCACTGTACAACTTTCTGTGTGGGCATATGCTTTCATAACCTTATGGTAAACGTATGCTTAACGTTATAAAAAATTTCCGAACTGCTTTCCTAAGTGTCTGACTCCCATTTCTTTAAAATTCTAGCCAATATTTGGTATTGTCAGTCTTTTACAAAAAAAAAAAATCCATCCTCATGTGTGTGTGGTGGTATCTTATTGTGGTTATAATTTGTGTTTCCCAATAAATAATAAACATTTTTATGTACACATTGGTCATCCAGACTTTTTTTAATGGTTTCAGTTGAAATCAGAGTTTTAACAGAGCATTACTAAAACTCAAAGAATTAAGATCACATTAGCAAATGAATCAAATAGACCAGTGGTATCTTTATATATATATTAGTCATCTAGACTATTATCTAAAGTATATATTTAAATCTCTTATAGGTATTATTAATACACTCTATAACTTAAGCCTTGACTATAATCAATGCCTCTGCATCAACTCTGCTCACTGGCTAATTCTCAAAACAAAGTGGTCAAATCACCAAATCAAGGTCTATCCTGTTGATACAGGTCATGATCAGAACAGGGTTTTCATTGTATTATGCTGTGTCATGGCTGGAGGATGTGAGCCATGCTATGGCAATTATTAATCAGCTTGGGACCATAGTAAAACTAATTGAAATTGTAAAATTTTGAGCAAATGATATCATCTAACTGGCTTCCACCACAACTCATGAATGATTTGTACACAAATGTAGAATGTATCAGCAGAACTCTTGATGATATAAGTTCTACCCTGCAAAAATAGTCATAACATCCTCACTGCAGTTTTCAGTATGTGTCGCCATGAGCCTGTCTCATAACCAGCAAAGTGGGTTGCTTGACCAACAGTGGTGAAGCTGCTCCTTTTTCTTTTCACTATCCATGCTTACCAGAGCTGTAACTGCTATGAGAACAGCCTGTCTGGCTCAGGACCCCAAAATTCATGCTCCTATGAAACCTCTGCTTCATCCTTAAGACAGTCAGTCTTCCCCTTGAGAATGTGTGGTTGCTCAACCAGGGAGTACTCCATCTCCCTACTCTGGAAGCAAAAGCAGGAAGATCCCTTCACCCTCCAGTGCTTCCAACCTCCCTGTCAGCCCTAGTGTCTCCCACAAGGGCTGTCTGTAAGGAGTTCTTGGGCCAGTGCATTCATCTGGGAGACAATGTCAGCCTGCTGCTCACCTGTCACAGTTTGTTACACACCACAGCCCATTCGTTAACGAGATCACCAGTGCCAAAATAGTGGCCTCTGGAAAGGCCTTGGGCTTGCTGGGAATTTAAGTTGTCCCGACATTCCCAGGATGAACTTCCTGCCTTCCGCAAAAAGCTGACTCTCTGTGCCCAAGTTTATATTTTTACCAAACATGTGATCTGTAGGCACTACATTAATATGTCACCATGAAAAATGAAGAGCCACTCTTGGAATCCCATAGTGTTTCTTTGCAATATTATACTATTTCCCCCATCAATTCTAGTCCAGCCAGAGAGGAACTGCTCACAGCCTGTTACCATCTACCAGCATCACAACACCATCATTCTCTCAAAGGAAGCCATCCTAACTTCACACACAAGAAATGCAAACACCCTACACCCAGGAGGACTTCTTAAACCAACGTAATCAAAACCCAGTGATTTTGGAGTGTGAGCCACTGGGTTTCCTGGTGCTTCCAAAACCCAGAATGCTTTAGTGTCCTACATATTAAGACAGATTTGCTATCCACTTATCATTCTGCTTTTGCAGACTGAATGAGCTCATAAAGAGAAGCTGGAGCACACAAGTGGTCACCATAACAGACGCAGGCAATGGTCTGAGTCCCTACCTCCATGAGTTCTGTTCATGGATTCATAGGGAAACACTCCCATTCACAGGAACTATGGGGTGTTGTCCTTGCTATCTCTCTCCCCCCCCCCCAGCACAACGTCACAGCCTTGCTTTGCTCTGGCCCTACTGATGGCACTGCACTTCCCCACATGTTCTTTCTTCTGACAGCCCTTCCCCGTCACTGTGGGAAGACACATATTTCAAGACCAGGCCTGGAGTCAAATCAAGTGTCCTCTCATGGGCACCCATGGTGCATGGCCATGCTCATGTCCCAGGACAGACTGAGATGTCAGATCAGAGGAAGTTTCCCTCCTCTTTTTCCACCACTGTCTTCTGATTCTATCACCATCATGACAACTGTGGATGTTGTGAATCTCTCCAATTTGTCTCAGGCCTGAGCTGGTGCCACTCTAGGTCAATACAAGTGTCACAATATGAGTGTATTGATCTAGTCTGTGCTGCAGCAAGTTGTCCAATTCAGGCCACAGTGAATCTCAGCTCCATTTATTGTGTGATGTTGTCTCCACTCCTGTCAAGATTCTTTCCCTCTGCCCCTGAACTTGAGTTCCCTTTTTCCTTGCTCTAACTGATGGAGTGTGGGACAGGTTATGCTGTGCAGGCTCCAGAGCCTCAATATGGTCACAGCTCCTACCTTCACCCTCCTGTAACCCTAGCCTCACTGTGTTGTGGAGATGCCTGGGCCAGTCTCCTAGAGGACAAGAGACCACTGGGAATACACCAAGGTGCCCAAGCCAACAGGCCATGCCATCTGCCCCAAGGCTCAGTGAAGCCATCTGTGATATCAGTGAGCCCCCAGGGCCTAACAGAGGAACTCCCCAGTGGCCAGCCCTCAGATTGGAAGAAGCAAATAATTGTGAGTTACAGTCATCTAAATATTGAGGGGTTGTTGGTTATCTTCCAATACAGTTTTTAGGATGTCTGGCTTTCTTTCATCACTCTGGACTTCTGATCCACGTAGAAAGGGTGTAAACTGGGACTCAATCCCAAGGCTCTGGGAGCATTGCCATCCGGGCATTTGAGGTATTTCATGTCATCAGTCAGTGAAAGAGAGACTCAGGCTCAACTATCACTAACATCTTATCTCTGACATAATAAATAAAAAACCTCAATTTCTCCACATGTTGAGAAGCAGGTCATCTATGATGGAGAACCTGGGATATTTGACAAAAAGCAGAAGAGGAATTCAGCTCTTGCTTTATTTCTCTGTTATCCTTAATTGGGAAAATGCTTTTCAAAATTTGTATGCACAGAAATGCCTTAACAGAGAAGCATCCATCTGTCTTCCATCTACCCGTTTTCTATCCCTATACCATACTCTGGTTTTTATTTTGTTTTAAATTTTCCAGAGAAAGTCCTAACAAGACAAAAGAAAACAACACAAAAACTATTAAAATTATAGATTAAGTTACTTTGAGAGAACCTGTTTATTCATTCATTTTAACAGATACTTTCTGACTAGAGTGGTACAGTCCACAGAAACAGTTCTGAATAAGATGTCCCTGTCCTCAAGAATCTGCCAGTCTCCTTGGGGAAAGAGATTATTAAAACAGTCTGAGAAGTGTTACCATAGAGGTTATTTGTGTGACAAAAGGCACAACAGAATTGCACAGGAAAGTCAAGAGTACAGCCGTCAGGGAAGTCAGACAAAGAAGTCATGAATAAATTCAGTCATTCATTTCTAAGAGCAATTTTGGGGTAAAGTCTTGGTAAAAAGATTATCATAAGAAGGAACAAAGAAGCAGGGGAGGGAGAAAATAAGATTGGAGAAACAAAGAGTTTTAGCTCTTATTTCATAACCTAAGAGTTCACCGTTGAAGTGGGATATGGAGGGTCATGGGGTTGGAGGAGCAGCAGATAAAAACATACCTCTTTTGCACTGATAACAAGTTGAAAACATTTTCCAAAGACAGTTAAAACCACTGAAAGACCTGCCAAGTAGCCCGCTCCAATATGCATTTAGAAGGCTCATTTTGAATGCAGGGTGCATGAGATAGGCTGCTGCAGAGACTTGCTGAAATTCAGGAGAACTGACAAAGGCCTGGCAGTGGGGATGATCAAAAGAGGTCAGATTTGAGCCACGTTCTGGAGTCAAATAGATGAGGACTTGGTGACTGGAAGTAGGAGTGAAAAAATTCACATTTGGTGGCATGGCTTGGCCCCAATAAAAACACCCTCAGCCTGCCTGCAACGTCTGTCCAGAGACCAACAAGAGCCCCGTGCCAGCTATGTGTTCACCTGCAGCAGTAATGTCCTCGGCTTCTGAAGATTTTCCCTTCCTTTATTGGTGTCTTCATTTTAGTATTTCTGCCCACACAGGCCCCTCAGCACAGAGGGGGGACACCCACCCAGGCAAGCCCTACAAAGACAGGCTGCAAGACACTCTGAGCTGGTGGTGGTTTTATATCTACAGATGGCTCTCCTATTTTTGTTAATTCTGACTCTTCCCAGTGTAGGAATTGTCACAACATGAACTAGATATAATGAGATTCATGAATTAGCAGGATTTGCTAAGGCTTGACTGGGATTGACTCTAAATTGATTAGGACCTGGAACTAGAAGCTGAATGAGTGGGAGAATGGGAGCTTCTTGTTCTTTTGTTTGCTTCTGAGATTTCATTATTACTCTTTGTCTTTAACCTCCCAGCTTGGCTTGCTACACATCTTGCAATCACCACAAAGACAGAAGGCTCTGAATAGCTGTAGAGCATACAGGTTTAAGGACAAAGGAGGAAGCATTTAGGTTTGTTTGTTCATTTGTTTGTCTCAGCTGTAGATAAACCAATTTCTAAATTTTAACTTGAAATGACAAAACACATTCACAAGTCTAAAACACTTTATTATTTGAAATTCCTGTATCTTTGCATCTTTGTTATCTTAGGAAACTTAAGTCTCTACCCCTGTTTTCCCTTTGAAAAAAATGTGTATGCATGTGATTTTTGGGTAATAGAAGGACACTTAGCAATGAAATGTAACCTAATGTATTTTCCAGGCCTTTCAGGGGGTCTCTGTGGAATTAATTACAATGAGACTGGGCCAGCAGAACTTCTTTTTTCCCAAAACCTTTTGTTTCTGTTTAATCTTTTTTAAAATCTTTCTTTGCTTTCTAAAAACCAGCCCAATACCTACTGTTCTGATGGACCCAAGAAAGATTTAAACTTATGGGCCTTAGTAATTCCCCCTTTGCCAAGTCTCCTCCACCAAATCAAATATGATGTAGAATTAAGTAACATTCCTAGACCAAGATCAAAGTGTCAGGGGACCCCCAAATCTCGAGTCTCCATTACAACAGATCCACCCCAGAGAAGGGCATACAGAGAATGAGTCCTGATCATTCTTGGAGTTTCCACCTCCCAATGTGGTCAGAATTCTAGAATGCTGATTTTGCCTGAATGTACCCTACTTGGTGCTGACCAACTTCCCCTACTGGTTTTTTGGGCCTTGTCTTCCTCTTGAATGACCACAGCCCTCAGAGAAATCAAGTCCATTATAATGGGGCTTTGCTACCAGTTCTCTTCCTTACACAAAACACTTTACATCATGGCAGCATGGGCACTGCACACCTGAGGACTCCATAATGCTGTTCCCTGGAGTTATACAGTGTGAAACAAGGACAGTCATGTACAAAAACCCTGCTATCTTTTCCAATTCATTTTCCAAATCAGACCCTGGGCAGTGCCCCCCACCACACACACACAATTTCACAGAATGAATCTCTCCTTGCCTGATACTTGAGTATTTGACTCTGATCTGGTTTTCTGCTTAAGTCTTTTGATCCAAATAGTATCTGGACATTAAAACCATTCCACTCCCTTAGTCATTGTGCCTGAGGACTCAGCTACATATATTGACTCAACCTCCCAAAAGCTAAGACAGGACTCCAAAGATTAGCACACATGTGAGGCCCAGCTCTGAAACCAAAAGACTACTCATTTATTCAACAATTGCCACCGAGCACCCCTCCATGCTAGTTTCCAGTTTCCCACCTACAAACCAGCATTGGGAGTTAATAAGCTGTCACTTACATAATTCTTCTGATTGATTGCTTCCACTTCTTCTTTGACCTTTCAAAGTCTTAACTCATACCAAGTAGATTAGCAACTACACAAAATTTTGCCTACAAAATCAATTCGTTAATTTTGCCTAATTAACAAAGCTGTGACTTAAAAGGTCAGTGTGGCATACAATGGAAAACTACTCAGCAATAAAAAGGAATGAACACTTGATATTTGCAACAATTTGAGTGAACCCCAAGGAAATTATGTAGAGTGAAAAAAACTAATATCAAAAGAATACATACTGAATGATTCCATTTATGTAACATCTATGAAATAACATAATTACAGAGATGAATTGGTGGTTCCACAGTTAGGATAGGGAAGGGATGGGGAGGGTAGGTGTGGCTATAAGGAGGTAGCAAAAGGGAGCCTATGGTAATAATAGAGTTGAGAGTCTTGATTATGGTGGTAATAAATTTGCATAGAGCTATACCCCACCCCACCATACACACACAGGAGTGTATGGAATCCATTGATATCTGAATACATTCTATGAATTGTGCAAACATCATTTTCCTGGAGACACCTCTGTGTGCCTCCATATTCCTATGGGGATGATAATAATGGCATCAACCTCATAGAGTTTTTTGAAGGATTAAATGATAAAATGGATATGAAGTAGTGAGCACTATGAATGACACATCATACTCATAGTAAATCTATCAATATTTCCACCTGTCTGTCCATTCATCAATCCAGCTCACAACATGAGCTGACCAGTAAAGCAAGAAATTCAGAACAACACTGACCTGGTAACAATATATACAGTTTCATTTTTCTTTCCTCTTTTTGCCATAAAATTGTCCTCTTCTCTGAATCCTCAGAGTTCACACTTACCTTCTGTACCACATGTATAGTACCCACTTAGGAATAAATACAAAACCATTCAGTCATATTTCCCAGAATATCTAATTTGTCAGCCATGGCATTTGTGTTTTCATTTGATCTTAACACCCTCCATCTGTTGATCGAAATGTCCAAACTTTCATGCTAATCTGCATTTGAGTCCTTTGGGAAAGGCCTAGGATTCCCCAGAAAAGTGTGTTGATTATCAAGCAAGATACTGCCACAAATACTAATCAGAGAAGTTATTGGTGATGCTTATCTTAGAATTGTTCTCTGATGTCTTCATTTAATAAAAGGAGATCCCAAGAGTCAGTCAAAATCAGGGGTTTGGAAGGAATGAGAGGCAAGAACCAGAAGTTGCTAGCCAAACCATTGGTAATAATGGAAAGTTCATTTCAATGGGTGGAGCTAGATTAGGAACAGAAGAAGATGATGTGGGAATAGGAAGTGAAGTGTCACTTGCCAAGCAAAGCAAGTTCTTTTAGTTCTCTTTTTATGGCTCAGGTATGAACTGGTGGCTTCCACCTTGACAGAATACTGTTATGGGAGGTACCAATCAGGTAGCCATGCCGCCTGCCTTTCCTTTCTTTATGCCCTGCCGCTACCCCAAACCATTTGTACTCTGCAAATACCTTTACTCTTTTATCCATTATAATCTGTGAAATAGTATCAGAAATAGCTTTATATTTTATTTAATAACATTAATTTGACTTAGCCCTTACTGAAGGCTTACAATGTGCTAGGTACATATCTCAGCATTTCACAAGCATTAGCTCATCAGCAAGATAGCCTCACTGTATAAATGGGTAACCAAGCCACAGTGGGTTTGAGTGACTTGCTCATGTCACCCAGATAGTCCAATCCATGCATTCTCTGACCTCTTGTGTAACTTCCAAATCCACTTTTTTACCCCGCTGTATAAGTACAGAGATTATCTTTCTTTAAATAAATTGTGAAATTCTCCTCACTTTCCTCACTGTCTCTACTATACAAGTTGGTTTTCTTCCCAAACTGCTGGCTTCTACACATTTTTTAGGTTATCGCCTTTCTTAGCTTCATCATTCTTTGACCTTAAGTTCCTATACTCACACAAGCATTTTCAGTGGGCTTTAATTCACCTGACTGCTCATGTAACTGTTCCCATTTCATGGGTGGCTTGGCCATCAGTGTCAATAATGGTCTCTATGCAATACTGAATGGCTTCTCATTTTTAGGATAAATACCACTCTCATTAGCATAAAAAACAAAGTCACCACTGTTTCTCATCTATATTAACCGTCTTCTTTCTATTTACTCTGGTGACTCAGCCTCCACTCTAGCCACCCTTAATTATTAATCTTTCCTTTTGTAGCCATGCACTTCTAAGGATATAACTTAGATGACTGGGTGGATGGATTTTAAAGAAAAAAAAACTGATTGGAAAATGAAAGGAGAAGGAATTGATTGGGATGTGAAATTAACAGTTCTAAAGCATTGACTCTATCCCACTCATTCTATGAATAGTCTTATTGAATTCTCATGAAGTGCTTTAAGATGGGCATTATTGTCTCATTGTGTAAATGAGGAACCAAAGTTTCCAGAGTACAGTAGCTTATTCAAGTAAATGCAATGCCAGAACTGGAATTCAAACTCAAGTGAGATGTATTAGAAATGTATGCTCCTTCAATTACATATTTTGAATGATTTAGGTTGGGGGCATAATGACTTACAGATGCTTCAGTACCTCCTGGCCATATCTAGTATATAGACACATATTCAAATTCAGTGTTCAGAAGAAAAGGTCTCTGGAGATAAAGATTTGGGACTCATGGAATGTAGGTAATAGTTGAATCCATGCAAACAAACATATATGAAGCACATACTATATGCCAGATATTATTCTGAGCACTGAATGAAATGGAAAAACTGGTAAGAGGACCCAGCACAATGACTAAGTAAGGAGAAAAAAAAGTGAGAACACAGGCCTTTAAGCCATGGTGTGGAAGATGTCCAAGGCATGTTCCTGGCAGATGAGTGGAAGTGAAAACAGCGTTCCAAGTGGTGAAGGGAGCAGGTATAGTCCAAGGGAGGAGAGAGACATGTAGTCCTGGAATGTAAAGAGAAACTATGATTGTCTCTCCAGATGAAATTTGTGGACCCTGTTAGGGAATTTGGCCTTTAGAACAGTGGAGAGTCTCAGAGGGTTTCACATAGATGAATGTTGTGATTAGCTCTGCACTTTTCCAAGTGTACTCTGGGAAGACATGGGCTTCAGGAAGCATTTAGGGTCACTGCAGTTGTCCAGGGTACAGCGTGGCTACTGGGACAAAATTTCTCCGAGCCTGCCTCAAGTGTTGCATGGCTCTGAAGATTTGTACTTCCCATCTGCTCCAGATTGTGGACTTTGCATAGCAAGAGCAAAATTATTTCATCTTTTCTCAGAAAACCTTGTGTTTCTTTCTTTAGCAGAAGCATCACCGCTCAGGACATAAAATCAAACCCTGTCTCTGCTTTAAAATGTTTATGTGAACCAACTAAAGCACCTACATGCCCCTTGAGTTCCACAGCTATTGTTTACAGACACCATGGCTGAGTGTCTCTGGTGGGTAGAGACTGAGGGAGCAGTCTCTACTGCCTTTGTGGCTGGCATAGCCATCCCTCAGTTAACATGCAATGGCTTCTTCAATCTGCTGTTCCCTCCCCCCATTAATCTAAGAACTTCCAACAAGGTTCATCTCAGCCAGTTGTGAGCAAGCCTCTCAACATCTTCATTAAAATCCTGGCAGAATCAGTTTTGTTTTAATTAACTTGTGCTCCTCAGGTCCTCGGTGGCCTACATTCAGTTTGAGGATCATCACTGTGACTGGCCAGGTCCCTTTCAGGATGTTGGAGCCTTTTAGATACAAATGTTATCAGTCCTGACCCCACTTTTCACCAGAGACCATGTTTTTGACCTGAACTATGGATTTCTTTTATTTCTTTTTTTTTTTTGATGTTTATTTATTTTTGAAAGAGAGACAGAGAGAGAGAGAGCACAAGCAGGTGAGGTGCAGAGCAGGAAAGGGAGACACAGAATATGAAGCAGGCTCCAGACTCTGAGATGTCAGCACAGAGTCCAACGTGGGGCTCAAACTCATGGACCATGAGATCATGACCTGAGCCGAAGTTGGACGCCCAACCAACTGAGCCATCCAGGCGCCCCTGGATTTCTTTTAAAAGAAACATGTTTTAAAAATTGATTTAGGAGCACCTGGGTGGTTCAGTTGGTTAAGCATCTGACTTCAGCTCAGGTCATGATCTCCCAGCTCGTGAGTTTGAGCCCTTTATTGGGCTCTGTGCTGACAGCTTGGAGCCTGGAGCCTGCTTCAGATTCTATGTCTCCCTCTCCCTCTGCCTCTAACCCACTTGCATTCTGTCTCTCTCAAAAATAAATAAACACTAACTTTTTAAATAAATAAATAAAAATAAGAGTTGATTTAAGAAAGCAGGGGATGGGAAAGAGAGAAAAGGGATTAAGCAGAAAGAAAGCCAATGGAAATGAGTATTGGAAAGACAATTATCAAACTGACTTTTCAAAGCCCCATAACAGGCTGTGTTCTTATTGAAACTCCTGAGAAGTGTTCTTGGGTCATTTATCTCCTCAATTAAAAACACAAAAGATCACCTGATACACTCAGGGATTGCATTTTGGTCACATCTAAACTCAATGCATGAAAGTACAAAAATGAAGCCAAAAGCAAATTTATTATCAGTTATAAATTACGAAGAAAAATTTGAACAGTCAGTAGTGGTTGTCAAGGCCTATCTTGAAGGCACACATATTTTTAGTAGGACGAATGGCAAGGGGAGGGCATTTCAGTCCAAACTGATAAACTTACTTCATCGTGGAATTTATGGGTTAAAAGGAAACTTGACAATCATGTTTCTATCCTGTTCTAGAATTTACTCTTTAATATCTTTATCAAGTATTTACATTATTGATACCCTCATGGTGCAATAGTTTTAAAATCAAAGATTAGATAAATGCCAGAATAATCATTAATAGAGGAAGCAGAATCAAGGCTGGTGTTCATTTGGGGATTCCTTCAGCCAAAGCAGGGATGGGGCAGTTTCTGTTACAGAGAGAGGACCAAGTCTTTCCTGTGGGGAGATTCATCTCACTGAATGTTTCAAGCCCTTGTTCCCTGTGCATCTTCTGGGGGGGGGGGAAGGGGGGCAGTGGGTGATTCAGTAGTATATATGCTGTCAGCTACATATGCACTTAAATGCTGGAATAGACCCATGTCTGAGTTCTCCTTGGGAAAAAAAAAAAAAAAAACAACACAAGGACAAAGCACGGAAGCACAGCTCAGTAAAAGAAATTTGGCAAGAGCAAAAGAGATAATCTAATGACCAAACCTAAGTCAAATTAGGGATTAGAATATCTAGAGAAATAGATGAGCTGCATAGTTTTTAAAGTATTTTGCAAAAATGTCTTTTCAACCAGGTTTTATGTATGTACCACCAATCAGTGATTTGAAGTCAATCTCTCTGGGAAAGATGGGACTTGCTTCAAGAATAAGAACCTGATTCATATGCTTTAAGGAACAGGAGATAATGTGAGGAAGCTGAAATTCACTCATGAGAGGGGATCACCAGGATAAACTTCAGGAAGGTAGGATGTCACTAAAAGAATATTTTCTCCAAAAGTTGTTTTTTACCTTATACAACTGCTGAACAGAACTAACAATTAAGACTCCATAGAGCATGGATGTGATTCTTATGACCTAAAATATTTTCAAAGTAGAAATTTTTATCTTCCAGACAACACAGAAAAATCTCAGTGATGCTTCTATTAAGAGTCTAATTTTGAGAGATTTTTTTTTCCTGTTAGAATGTATTCATGGCTGAACATGCACATCTCCATGCATTTTGGATATGGGCCAACTGGTTTTTGGAGAAGAATTCTGCTTCTGGTTTGTGATCACTGGTTTTGGCATTCTATGTAACACATGTTAGACTGTAGGCTGTCCTACTTAATGACAATAAGACCATATTTCCAATATGTAAACATAAATTGCCCAACAATCTTTGGGAAGGATACCCAGATAGTTTTCCAGATCTTTAAGATATGTGTTATGAAAGAAAAGAGGAATCTCAGCCCTGCTTTCCCCATCTTGGGGTGTGATGGGACCCATCAGTCTGCTTTGTAGCCATAATAGCAGACTTTCAGGCTATCTTGAACTTTTCAGTTAGATAGTTTGTAGAATCCTCAATAACTAGGGGCCTCTACTTGTTCAATTTAACCTGAGAACAGAATTAAATAACAAAGAAGAGTCAATTAAAGCTATCCAAATTGTTTTCTTTAGTTGTAACAGATTTTACAGTAAAATGTTAGGAAACCTGACACCCACCAAGCACAGCAGGACTATGCTGGGTCCCATGGCTGAGATGAACTGATTATGCAGAACCAGATTGGGAAAAATTAAGTGGAATGAATTCCACTTGAGTATTGAGGTAGAATGAACTCCATTTTTGAAAATAGAATGTTCAGCAATTTCAGATTTTTGACATGTCCAATCAGGATAGGTGCTAAGATTATGATGAAGCAGGTAGAAAAATCCCTATACAGTAAACGAATATAATTTAAGATGATGCTGAGTGCTATTAAGGGTATAAAGGTTGTTATAACAGTGAAGGGGTCACCTCCTAATTTAGACTGGATCATTTAGCATAGGGAATTTTACTGGAGACCTGAGTAAAGGGAAGACTGTTATGTGATGACACCTGCAAGAAAAGGGCCCCAGACACAAGGAACAAATGAGCCAAGGTCCAAAAGCAGCAATGAACTCTGTGTGTGTGATATCACAGGAAATAAGTGTGGCTGAAGCATAGTGAGTAGGTGGAGAAGGGTCAGGGGTGGTAATGGGAGGCAACCAGAGCTGGAAAACTCAGAGACCAGAATGAAGGATTCAATTCATTTCTCCTCTAAGCACAGTTGGAGGCCTTCTGAGGGTATCAAATGAGAAATAGTTCTTTCTCACATTTTTGAAAGTGTGTTCTTGCTGCTGAGTGAAGAATGATATGCTGAGAGCAAATAGTGTCTTTGTTGTTTGATTTGAGCTTTATTTTATTTTATTTTATTTTATTTTTTCAAACAGTTACATAGGAGTTGACATTGGGTCTCAGAATGAGAGGTACTTAAGCTTTCTATAAAATTCAAGGTTGCTTTATTAATATGAAGCTGCAAGGAGTACCCCAGGGGTCATTTAGTATAAGAACATACCTAAGTCATAGTATTCCTGACTTTCTTTTCAAATACTTCCTTCCTCTGGACAGCAGACCCTTTCTGGGGTTTTGTTGGATGCTGAGGGCTAACACATGTTCTCCAGAGGAGGGGTACTGGTAGTTAGAATAGGTAAAGTGATCATGAAAACTATCAGAAAGGACAGAGTGGAAGAGAAGATGTCCTGCTGAGCTAAGTAATAGGAGAAATGCTTGATATTACACAATTTGGATAGGTCCTCACATGGCCAAAGAGTGGGTTTTTTCTCCCATCTCATTTCTAACATTGAAAACTCCAAACAAGAGCTTGGGGTCCTCACAAACAAGGGGGGGTCCTCACACCACGTGCCAAATGTCTTAAGTCATAAATCAAAATAGCAAATGGCTAAATAAGCATATTCTAACCTCCAACCTCATCAGAGGCATCTTCAAAACAATGAATTAGAAAAATATATTTAAGTATATGTTTTTCATATGACTAAATGTCAGCAGTGTACCAAAAATTGGGGGAAATCTCCCATGCAGAATTCCAAATTATTTATGTAGTTAAGATATATATATATATATATATATATATATATATTCATTAAGGGTGGGCTGTGTATCCTGACTTTGTTTCAAGTCAGAAGAAGCGTGGGTAAATTTACTAGGGAGAAATTTGACAATCCTGACCTCAGCCAGGTGACCAGGTTCAACACTACCAGTCATAAATTATATTGATAGTGTGATGTGATGAGAAGGGCAGCTTTACCTCTGCGGTCTTCCTTCCCAAAACCTGTAGCCCCAATCTAATCAGGAGAAGAATATCAGACAAATTCCATTAGATGGGCAACCTGCAAAATATTGTGCTAGTACTCCTCAAAACTGTCAAGGCTATCAAAAACAAGAGCAGTCTGAGACATACTTATAGTTCTGGTATAGCCTATAAGGAACATACCAGTCATTTTTCTAACCTCACAATAAAAAAAAAAAAAGGTAAGCAAACAAAAATCAACAACTCTTCTTAGAGCTGTCAAACAATTGAGGTGCACATGGATGTTTATAGCAGCTTTATTTATAATCAACAACACTTGGAAACACAAGATGTGGATGAATACGTAAACTGTGTTCCATCCAGACAATGGGATGTTATTCAGCACTAAAAAGAAATGAGCTGTGATGTCATGAAAGGACATGGAAGAAACTTAAATGCATGTTACTAAATGAAAGAACCAATGTGAAAAGGCTACAACAGTGTACGATTACAACTATGTGACATTCTGGAAAAGGTAAGACTACAGAGACAACAGAAAGTTTGAAAGTTTCCAAGTGTTGAGAGATCCAACATGGCAGAGAAGTAAGGGGACCTGAAGTTCCCTTGTCCCTCAAACACAGTAGTGTTGAGGCCAAAGGACTTTGAATTTCAAGAGTCTGGGCTACAGAGTGACAGAGACATTTCCAGGGACCCACAGGAACAACCGAGTGAGCCATAGGTGCGTGATTGTGAACCAGGGGAAATAAAATGGGTGGCATAAGTATGGAGGGGAGGGATCCCCTTCTGCGGAGAGGCAAAGGGAAGAGAAAGAGAGGCTGTGAAAGCATAGGACAGTATCTGGACAAGAGAAAAACCATGGATCGGGGATAAATATCCAATCTCTAACTGTGGGGCTTTCTCTAGACAGGGGCTGGCTACCCTGTTTGCCCACCTGAGGAGGAGAGGAGCCAGCCCTAGGCTCAGTAACTAGTTCAGAGGTGCAGTCCACAGTAGGAGAAAGCAATCCCTTCCCTGGAGTGCTGTGGGAAGAAGGTATATAACTGTTCAAAAGACAAAGATTACCTGTACCTGCCATCCAGAGGCCATAAATCGGTGCCGTGGAGCAGCATATCCCCAAAACTGGGGTGCATGGAGGGGGTTAAATCCCAGCTGAATGCCAGCGAGGTGCAGGAGTCACAGAGTGGGACAAACCTCCTCATTCACTCCTGTGGCACTGTGAGGATTGTCTGAACAGAGTGGTTTGGGACACCCAGTCCATGGAGGAAACACTAAGGTGTCGCCATTTTTCTCCTTATCACCAACAAGGTGGGGATTCAGGGAATGGACAACAGGCCCACAATGGAGGTGGGACCTGCCTACACCACACCATGTCCTTCTGTGCCTGGAAACTGCATATCCACTGGAGTGGGATTGACGCTGACGAACCAGACAGCCCCTCCTCCAAACCAGCCCTGCCACTCATTCCAAGGTACCCAGCAATTTTGTATTTTCTGATTTAATTCTTGGATAATTCTTATTATATATATATATATACACACACACATATATATTATTATATTATAATATATATTATAATTATAATATATTGTATATTATTATATATTATATATTATATATTATATATTATATATTATATATTACATATATATAATATATTATTATATATATTCTTCCTTTCTCCTTCTTATTTCTTCCCTCCTCTCGTCTGGTTACTCTATTTGTTGGTTTGTTTAACTAGACATATTTAATCTGTCTCTTTACACATGTTTTATATCTTCTTCTTTATTTTCTTCTCTCTTTCTCTGGATTAAGCCATATAGTTTCTCTGCCTGGTCAATTTTATTCCCTTTTCTTTTTCCCAGCCCCTGTCCTTTCTCTCACCATATGGGATAAGGCCCCTTCATTCAACACTGAAACAAACCCATTCTTTTGTTGTAGCTGGTGGGTTTTTTTTTTTTGGTTTTTGTTTGTTTGTTTTGTTTGTTTTGTTTTGTTGTTATTTGATATTTTTGTTTTTGCTTGTTTGTTTTGTTGTTGTTGTTGTTGTTTGTTTTCTTTTCCAGGGCTACTTCAAAGAACAATTCAAAGCACACCTGATGTTTTGGAGAGGCCAAAACATCACTATGATTAGGGAGGTAAAGCAACCAATGTCACAAACACAGAGAAGACATAACACACTCCAAAAAACACCTCCTGAATGGCCAGGACCTGGACAGTGTGTGACCCCTCTTTAATATAGAATTTTCAGGTGCATCACACATAACAAGCTTTCTTTTTCTTTTTTTTTTTTCAATATATGAAATTTATTGTCAAATTGGTTTCCATACAACACCCAGTGCTCATCCCAAAAGGTGCCCTCCTCAATACCCATCACCCACCCTCCCCTCCCTCCCACCCCCCATCAACCCTCAGTTTGTTCTCAGTTTTTAACAGTCTCTTATGCTTTGGCTCTCTCCCACTCTAACCTCTTTTTTTTTCTTCCCCTCCCCCATGGGTTTCTGTTAAGTTTCTCAAGATCCATATAAAAGTGAAACCATATGGTATTTGTCTTTCTCTGTATGGCTTATCTCACTTAGCATCACACTCTCCAGTTCCATCCACGTTGCTACAAAAGGCCATATTTCATTCTTTCTCATGGCCATGTAGTATTCCATTGTGTATATAAACCACAATTTCTTTATCCATTCATCAGTTGATGGACATTTAGGCTCTTTCCACAATTTGGCTATTGTTGAGAGTGCTGCTATAAACATTGGGGTACAAGTGCCCCTATGTATCAGTACTCCTGTATCCCTTGGGTAAATTCCTAGCAGTGCTATTGCTGGGTCATAGGGTAGATCTAGTTTTAATTTTCTGAGGAACCTCCACACTGCTTTCCAGAGTGGCTGCACCAATTTGCATTCCCACCAAAAGTGCGAGATAGTTCCCATTTCTCCACATCCTTTCCAGCATCTATAGTCTCCTGATTTGTTCATTTTGGCCACTCTGACTGGCGTGAGGTCGTATCTGAGTGTGGTTTTGATTTGTATTTCCCTGATGAGGAGCGACGTTGAACATCTTTTCATGTGCCTGTTGGCCATCCGGATGTCTTCTTTAGAGAAGTGTCTCCTCATGTTTTCTGCCCATTTCTTCACTGGGTTATTTGTTTTTCGGGTGTGGAGTTTGGTGAGCTCTTTATAGATTTTAGATACTAGCCATTTGTCCGATATGTCATTTGCAAATATCTTTTCCCATTCCGTTGGTTGCCTTTTAGTTTTGTTGGTTGTTTCCTTTGCTGTGCAGAAGCTTTTTATCTTCATAAGGTCCCAGTAATTCATATTTGCTTTTAATTCCCTTCCTTTGGGGATGTGTCGAGTAAGAGATTGCTATGGCTGAGGTCAGAGAGGTCTTTTCCTGCTTTCTCCTCTAGGGTTTTGATGGTTTCCTGTCTCACATTTAGGTCCTTTATCCATTTTGAGTTTATTTTTGTAAATGGTGTGAGAAAGTGGTCTAGTTTCAACCTTCTGCATGTTGCTGTCCAGTTCTCCCAGCACCATTTGTTAAAGAGGCTGTCTTTTTTCCATTGGATGTTCTTTCCTGCTTTGTCAAAGATGAGTTGGCCATACGTTTGTGGGTCTAGTTCTGGGGTTTCTATTCTATTCCATTGGTCTGTGTGTCTGTTTTTGTGCCAATACCATGCTGTCTTGATGATTACAACTTTGTAGTAGAGGCTAAAGTCTGGGATTGTGATGCCTCCTGCTTTGGTCTTCTCCTTCAAAATTACTTTGGCTATTCGGGGCCTTTTGTGGTTCCATATGAATTTTAGGATTGCTTGTTCTAGTTTCAAGAAGAATGCTGGTGCAATTTTGATTGGGATTGCATTGAATGTGTAGATAGCTTTGGGTAGTATTGACATTTTGACAATATTTATTCTTCCGATCCATGAGAAGGGAATGTCTTTCCATTTCTTTATATCTTCTTCAACTACCTACATAAGCTTTCTACAGTTTTCAGCATAGAGATCCTTTACATCTTTGGTTAGATTTATTCCTAGGTATTTTATGCTTCTTGGTGCAATTGTGAATGGAATCAGTTTCCTTATTTGTCTTTCTGTTGCTTCATTGTTAGTGTATAAGAATGCAACTGATTTCTGTACATTGATTTTGTATCCTGCAAATTTGCTGAATTCATGTATCAGTTCTAGCAGAATTTGGTGGAGTCTATCGGATTTTCCATGTATAATATCATGTCATCTGCAAAAAGCAAAAGCTTGACTTCATCTTTGCCAATTTTGATGCCTTTGATTTCCTTTTGTTGTCTGATTGCTGATGCTAGAACTTCCAACACTATGTTAAACAACAGCGGTGAGAGTGAGCATCCCTGTCGTGTTCCTGATCTCAGGGAAAAAGCTCTCAGTTTTTCCCCATTGAGGATGATGTTAGCTGTGGGATTTTCATAAATGGCTTTTATGATGTATAAGTATGTTCCTCCTATCCCAACTTTCTCAAGGGTTTTTATTAAGAAAGGATGCTGGATTTTGTCAAAGGCCTTTTCTGCATCGATTGACAAGATCATATGGTTCTTCTCTTTTTTTTTTATTAATGTGATGTATCACGTTGATTGATTTACGAATGTTGAACCAGCCCTGCATCCCAGGAATGAATCCCACTTGATCATGGTGAATAATTCTTTTTATATGCTGTTGAATTCGATTTGCTAGTATCTTATTGAGAATTTTTGTATCCATATTCATCAGGGATATTGGCCTGTAGTTCTCTTTTTTTACTGGGTATCTGTCTGGTTTAGGAATCAAAGTAATACTGGCTTGATAGAATGAGTCTGGAAGTTTTCCTTCCCTTTCTATTTCTTGGAATAGCTTGAGAAGGATAGGTATTATCTCTGCTTTAAAAGTCTGGTAGAACTCCCCTGGGAAGCCATCTGGTCCTGGACTCTTATTTGTTGGGAGATTTTTGATAACCAATTCAATTTCTTCGCTGGTTATGGGTCTGTTCAAGCTTTCTATTTCCTCCTGATTGAGTGTTGGAAGAGTGTGGGTGTTTAGGAATTTGTCCATTTTTTCCAGGTTGTCCAATTTGTTGGCATATATTTTTTCATAGTATTCCCTGATAATTGTTTGTATCTCTGAGGGATTGGTTGTAATAATTCCATTTTCATTCATGATTTTATCTATTTGGGTCATCTCCCTTTTCTTTTTGAGAAGCCTGGCTAGAGGTTTGTCAATTCTGTTTATTTTTTCAAAAAACCAACTCTTGGTTTCATTGATCTGCTCTACAGTTTTTTTAGATTCTATATTGTTTATTTCTGCTCTGATCTTTATTGTTTCTTTTCTTCTGCTGGGTTTAGGCTGCCTTTGCTGTTCTGCTTCTATTTCCTTTAGGTGTGCTGTTAGATTTTGTATTTGGGATTTTTCTTGTTTCTTGAGATATGCCTGGATTGCGATGTATTTTCCTCTCAGGACTGCCTTTGCTGCATCCCAAAGCATCTGGATTGTTGTATTTTCATTTTCGTTTGTTTCCATATATTTTTTAATTTCTTCTCGAATTGCCAGGTTGACCCACTGATTCTTTAGTAGGGTGTTCTTTAATCTCCATGCTTTTAGAGGTTTTCCAGATTTTTTCCTGTGGTTGATTTCAAGCTTCATAGCATTGTGGTCTGAAAGTATGCCTGGTGTAATTTCAATTCTTGTAAACTTATGAAGGGCTGTTTTGTGATCCAGTATATGATCTATCTTGGAGAATGTTCCATGTGCACTCGAGAAGAAAGTATATTCTGTTGCTTTGGGATGCAGAGTTCTAAATATATCTGTCAAGTACATCTGATCCAATGTATCATTCAGGGCCCTTGTTTCTTTATTGACCATGTGTCTAGATGATCTATCCATTTCTGTAGGTGGAGTGTTAAAGTCGCCTGCAATTACCACATTCTTATCAATAAGGTTGCTTATATTTATGAGTAATTGTTTTATAAATTTGGGGGCTCCAGTATTCGGCGCATAGACATTTATAATTGTTAGCTCTTCCTGGTGGATAGACCCTGTAATTATTATATAATGCCCTTCTTCATCTCTTGTTACAGCCTTTAATTTAAAGTCTAGTTTGTCTGATATAAGTATGGCTACTCCAGCTTACTTTTGGCTTCCAGTAGCATGATAAATAGTTCTCCATCCCCTCACTCTCAATCTAAAGGTGTCCTCAGATCTCAAATGAGTCTCTTGTAGACAGCAAATAGATGGGTTTTGTTTTTGTATCCATTCTGATATGCTATGTCTTTTGGTTGGCGCATTTAATCCATTTATATTCAGTGTTATTATAGTAAGATACGGGTTTAGAGTCATTGTGATGTCTGTATGTTTTATGCTTGTAGTGATGTCTCTGGTACTTTGTCTTACAGGATCCTCCTTAGGATCTCTTGTAGGGCTGGTTTAGTGGTGACAAATTCCTTCAGTTTTTGTTTGGGAAGACCTTTATCTCTCCTTCTATTCTAAATGACAGACTTGCTGGATAAAGTATTCTCGGCTGCATATTTTTTCTGTTTAGCTCACTGAAGATCTTGTGCCAATCCTTTCTGGCCTGCCAAGTTTCAAAAGAGAGATCAGTCACGAGTCTTATAGGTCTCCCTTTATATGTGAGGGCACGTTTACCCCTTGCTGCTTTCAGAATTTTCTCTTTATCCTTGTATTTTGCCAGTTTCACTATGATATGTCGTGCAGATCGATTCAAGTTACGTCTGAAGGGAGTTCTCTGTGCCTCTTGGATTTCAATGCCTTTTTCCTTCCCCAGTTCAGGGAAGTTCTCAGCTGTAATTTCTTCAAGTACCCCTTCAGCACCTTTCCCTCTCTCTTCCTCCTCTGGGATACCAATTATGCGTATATTATTTCTTTTTAGTGTATTCCTTAGTTTTCTAATTTTCTCCTCATACTCCTGGATTTTTTTATCTCTCTTTCTCTCAGCTTCCTTTTTCCATAACTTTATCTTCTAGTTCACCTATTCTCTCCTCTGCCTCTTCAATCTGAGCCGTCGTCGTTTCCATTTTGTTTTGCATTTTGTTTAAAGCGTTTTTCAGCTCCTCGTGATGTTCCTTAGTCCCTTGATCTCTGTAGCAAGAGATTCTCTGCTGTCCTCTATACTGTTTTCAAGCCCAGCGATTAATTTTATGACTATTATTCTAAATTCACTTTCTGTTATATTATTTAAATCCTCTTTGATCAGTTCATTAGCTGTTGTTATTTCCTGGAGATTCTTCTGAGGGGAATTCTTCCGTTTGGTCATTTTGGATAGTCCCTGGAGTGGTGAGGACCTGCAGGGCACTTCCCCTGTGCTGTGGTGTATAACTGGAGTTGGTGGGCGGGGTCACAGTCAGACCTGATATCTGCCCCCAGCCCATCACTGGGGCCACAGTCAGACTGGTGTGTGCCTTCTTTTCCCCTCTCCTAGGGGCGGGATTCACTGTGGGGTGGTGTGGCCTGTCTGGGCTACTTGCACATTGCCAGGCTTGTGGTGCTGGGGATCTGGCATATTAGCTGGGGTGGGTAGGCAAGTTGCATGGGGGCAGGAGGGGCAGGCTTAGCTCGCTTCTCCTTAGGTGATCCACTTCAGGAGGGGCCCTGTGGCAGCGGGAGGGAGTCAGATCTGCTGCCGGAGGTTTGGCTCCACAGAAGCACAGAGTTGGGTGTTTCGCTGAGCGAGCAAGTTCCCTGGCAGGAACTGGTTCCCTTTGGGATTTTGGCTGGGGGATGTTCGAGGGAAATGGTGCTGGCAAGTGCCTTTGTTCCCCACCAAACTGAGCTCTGTCATCCGGGGGTTCAGCAGCTCTCCCTCCCTTTGTCCTCCAGCCTTCCCACTTTCCGAGCAGAGCTGTTAACTTATTACCTCCCAGACGCTAAGTCGCGCTTGCTGTGGGAACACAGTCCGTCGGGCCCGTCTGCTTTTGCCAGCCAGAATCGGGGGCTCTGCTTGGCCGGCAGGCTGCCCCTCCGCCCGGCTCCCTCCTGCCAGTCCGTGGAGAGCGGACTGCCTCGCCGCCCTTCCTACCCTCTTCCGTGGGGCTGTCATCTGTGCTTGGCTCCGGAGACTCTGTTCTGCTAATCCTCTGGTGGTTTTCTGGGTTATTTAGGCAGGTGTAGGTGGAATCTAAGTGAATAGCAGGTCGCGCGGTGAGCCCAGTGTCCTCCTATGCCGCCATCTTCCAGTTCCCCACCATAACAAGCTTTCAAAACACATAAGGAAAACTAGCCAAAATGACAAAAGAGAAGAATTCTCCACAAAAGTAATTCCAGTTAAGAAATTGCTACAAAAGTGATTAAAACAGATATAAACAATATAACTGAACAAGAATTTAGAATAATAGTCATAAGATTAATTACTTGGCATGAAAAAAGCACAGAAGACAGCAGAGAATCTATTGCTGCAGAGATCAAGGAACTGAAATATAGTCATGGTGAGTTAAAAATTGCTGTAAATGAGGTGCAAAATAAACCGGAGGCGGTGACAGTGAGGAATGAAGAGACAGAGGGAGGAATAAGTGGAATAGAATATAAAATTTTGGAAAAAGATGAAACTGAGAAAAAGAGAGATAAGAACATTTTAGACCACGAGGGGAGAATTAAAGAACTAAGTGATTCAATGGAAGGTAATAATATCCCTAACATAGGAGTCCCAGAAGAAGAAGAAGAAGAAGAAAGAGAACAGGGCAAGAGGTGTACTTGAACAAATCATAGCTGAGAACTTCCCTGATCTGGGGAAGGAAACAGGCATTGAAATCCAGGAAGCATAGAGAACTCCCTTCAGACATAACTTGAATCAATCTTCTGCAAGACATATCGTAGTGAAACTGGCAAAATACAAGGATAAAGAGAGAATTCTGAAAGCAGGTAGGGATAAACCTACAAGAGTAGACATGTAAAGGCAGTAGCAGACCTATCTACTGAAACTTGGCAGACCAGAACGTAGTGGCAGGAAATTTTCAATGTGATGAAAAGGAAAAATATGCATCCAAGAACCCCTTATACAGCAAATTTGTCATCCAGAATAGAAGGAGAGACCAATGTTTTCCCAAACAAACAAAAACTGAAGGAATTCATCACCACTAAACCAGTCCTACAAGAGATCCTAAGGGGGATTCTGGGAGTGAAATGTTGCAAGGACCACAAAGGACCAGAGACATCACTACAAGCATGAAACCGACAGATAAAACAATGACTCTAAACCCATATCCTTCAATAATAACACTGAATGTAAAAAGACTAAATGCTCCCATCAAAAGACAAGGTATCAGAATAGATTAAAAAAACAAGACCCATCTAACTTGCTGTCCACAAAAGACCCATTTTAAGCATGAGGACATGAGACCCATTTTAGACATGAAAGTGAGGAGATGGAGAGCCATCTATTATGCTACTGGAAGTCAAAAGAAAGCTAAAGTAGCCATGTATATATAACACAAACCAGATTTTATTTTATTTATTTTATTTTTTTTAATTTTTTTTATATATATATGAAATTTATTGACAAATTGGTTTCCATACAACACCCAGTGCTCATCCCAAAAGGTGCCCTCCTCAATACCCATCACCCACCCTCCCCTCCCTCCCACCCCCCATCAACCCTCAGTTTGTTCTCAGTTTTTAACAGTCTCTTATGCTTTGGCTCTCTCCCACTCTAACCTCTTTTTTTTTTCCCTTCCCCTCCCCCATGGGTTCCTGTTAAGTTTCTCAGGATCCACATAAGAGTGAAACCATATGGTATCTGTCTTTCTCTGTATGGCTTATTTCACTTAGCATTACACTCTCCAGTTCCATCCACGTTGCTACAAAAGGCCATATTTCATTTTTTCTCGTTGCCACATAGTATTCCATTGTGTATTTATACCACAATTTCTTTATCCATTCATCAGTTGATGGACATTTAGGCTCTTTCCATACTTTGGCTATTGTTGAGAGTGCTGCTATAAACATTGGGGTACAAGTGCCCCTATGCATCAGTACTCCTGTATCCCTTGGATACATTCCTAGCAGTGCTATTGCTGGGTCATAGGGTAGGTCTATTTTTAATTTTCTGAGGAACCTCCACACTGCTTTCCAGAGCGGCTGCACCAATTTGCATTCCCACCAACAGTGCAAGAGGGTTCCCGTTTCTCCACATCCTCTCCAGCATCTATAGTCTCCTGATTTGTTCATTTTGGCCACTCTGACTGGCATGAGGTGATACCTGAGTGTGGTTTTGATTTGTATTTCCCTGATAAGGAGCGACGCTGAACATCTTTTCATGTGCCTATTGGCCATCTGGATGTCTTCTTTAGAGAAGTGTCTATTCATGTTTTCTGCCCATTTCTTCACTGGGTTATTTGTTTTTCGGGTGTGGAGTTTGGTGAGCTCTTTATAGATTTTAGATACTAGCCCTTTGTCCGATATGTCATTTGCAAATATCTTTTCCCATTCCGTTGGTTGCCTTTTAGTTTTGTTGGTTGTTTCCTTTGCTGTGCAGAAGCTTTTTATCTTCATAAGGTCCCAGTAATTCACTTTTGCTTTTAATTCCCTTGCCTTTGGGGATGTGTCGAGTAAGAGATTGCTATGGCTGAGGTCAGAGAGGTCTTTTCCTGCTTTCTCCTCTAAGGTTCTGATGGTTTCCTGTCTCACATTTAGGTCCTTTATCCATTTTGAGTTTATTTTTGTAAATGGTGTGAGAAAGTGGTCTAGTTTCAACCTTCTGCATGTTGCTGTCCAGTTCTCCCAGCACCATTTGTTAAAGAGGCTGTCTTTTTTCCATTGGATGTTCTTTCCTGCTTAACACAAACCAGATTTTAAACTAAAGGCTGTAACATGAAATGAAGAAGGGCATTATATGATAATTACAGGGTCTATCCATCAAGAAGAGCTAACAATAAAAAATGAATATGCACCCAATTCAGGAACACCCAAACATATCTAAAACATTAATCACAAACATAAGCAATCTTACTGGTAAGAATGTGGTAATTGCAGGGGACTTTAATACTCCACTTACAACAATGGGCAGATCACCTAGGCAGAAAATCAATAAAGAAACTATGGCCCTGAATGATACACTGGACCAGATGGACTTGACAGATATATTCAGAGCTTTTCATCCTAAAGCCGCAGAATATACATTATTTCTTGAGTGTGCATGGGACATTCTCCAAGATAGATCACACACTGGGTCACAAAACAACCCTCAATAAATATAAAAGAACTGAGATCATACCATGCACATTTTCTGAGCACAATGCTATGAAACTTGAAATCAACCACAGGAAAAAGTTTGGAAAGCCTCCAAAGGCATGGAGGTTAAAGAACATCTTACTAAAGAACAAATGAATGGGTGAACCAGGCAATTAAAGAAGAAATTTAAAAATATACAAAAACAAATGAAAATAAAAACACAATAAACCAAACCCTTTGGGGTGCAGCAAAGGCAGTCCTAAGTTGAAAATACATTGCAATCCAGGCCTATCTCAAGACACAAGAAGAACCCCAACTACAAAATCTAACAGCACACCTAAAGGAACTATAAGCAGAACAACAAAGAAACCCCAAGGCCAGCAGAAGAAGAGAGATAATAAAGATCAGAGCAGAAATAAACAATATAGAATCAAAACAAAAACAAAAACAAAAAAACACCCAGTACAACAGATGAACGAAACAGAGTTGGATTTTTTTTTTTTTTGGAAAAAAAAATTGATAACCGCCTAGCCAGACTTCTCAAAAAGAAAGGAGAGAAGAGCCAAATAGACAAAATCACAAATGAAAATGGATCTGTCACCACAAATCCTTCAGAAATACAAGCAATTATCAGATTATACTATGAAAAATTGTATGTCAACAAATGGGACAACCTGGAGGAAATGGACAAATTACTAGACACACACTACTGAAACTCAAACAGGAAGCAATAGAAAACTGGAACAGATCCATAACTACTGATGCTATTGAATCAGTTATCAAAATCCCCAACAAATAAGAGTCCTGGGCCAGAAGGCTTCCCTAGGGAATTCTACCAGGCATTGAAAGCAGAGTTAATATCTATCCGTCTCAAGCTTTTCCAAAAATGGAAGGAGAGGTTCCAGACTCATTCTATGAAGCCAGCATTACCTTGATTCCCAAACCAGAGAGAGACCCCACAAAAAAGGAGAAAAACAGGCCAATATCCCTGATGAACATGGATGCAAAAATTCTGAATAAGATACAAGTCGAATTCAACAAAATATAAAAAGAATTATTCACCATGATCAAGGGGGATTCATTTCTGGGCTGCAAGTCTAGTTCTATATTCACAAATCAAACAATGTGATAAATCACATTAATAAAAGAAAGGATAAGAACCATATGATCTTGTCAATAGATGCAGAAAAAAGCATTTAACAAAATACAGTGTCCTCTCTTAATAAAAGCCCTCAAGAAAGTCTGGATAGAAGAAACATACTTAAACATCATAAAAGCCATATGTGAAAAGCCCAGAGTTAATATCATCCTCAATGGAGAAAAATTGAGAGCTTTTCCCCAAGATCAGGAACACAAGAGGGATGTCCACTCTCACCACTGTTGTTTAACATAGTGTTGGAAGTCCTAGCCTCATCAATCAGACAACAAAATGAAATAAAAAGCCTGCAAGTTGGGAAAGAAGTCAAGCTTTCACTCTTTGCAGACGACATGACACTCTACATGGAAAACCCAAAAGACTCCACTAAAAGACTGCTAGAACTGATACATGAATTCAGCAAAGCTGCAGGGTACAAAATCCATGTACAGAAATTGGTTGCATTTGCATACAACAATAATGAAGCAACAGACAGAGCATTAAAGAAACTGATCTCATTCACAACTGCACCAAGAACCATAAAATACCTAGTAATAAACCTAACCAAAGATGTAAAATACCTGTATGCTGAAAACTATAGAAAGCTTATGAAGGAAACACAAATGGAAAAACATTTCATGCTCAGAGATTGGAAGAATAAATATTGTTAACATGTCAATACTACCCAAAGCAATCTGCACATTCAAGGCAATTCCAATCAAACTTTCCCTGGCATTCTTCTCATATTTAGAACAAACATTCCTAAAATTTGTATGGAACCACAAAAGACTCCAAATAGCCAAAGTAATATTGAAGAAGAAAACCAAAGCGGGAGGCATCACAATCCCAGACTTCAGCCTCTACTACAAAGTTGTAATCATCAAGACAGTATGGTAATGGCACAAAAACAGACACATAGACCAGTGTACTAGAATACACAACCCAGAATTGGACCCACAAATGTATGGCCAACTAATCATTGACAAAGCAAGAAAGAGCATCCAATGGAAAATAGTCTCTTTAGCAAATGGTGCTGGGAAAACTGGACAGCAACATGCAGAAGAATGAAACTAGACCACTAGACCACCTTCTTACACCATACACACACACACAAAATAAAAACCTCAAAATGGATGAAAGACCTAAATGTGAGACAGGAAACCATCAAAACCATAGAGGAGAAAACAGGCGAAAACCTCTTTGACCTCAGCCACAACAATTTCTTGCTTGAGACATCTCCAAAGGTGAGGTAATTAAAAGCAAAAATGAACTATTGGGACCTCATCAAGATAAAAAGCTTCTGCACTGCAAAGGAAACAATCAAAACTAAAAGTCAACTGATGGAATAGGAAAATATATTTGCAAATTACATATCAGATAAAGGGTTAGTATCCAAAATCTATAAGGAACTTACCAAACCCAACACCCAAAAAACTAATAATCCAGTGAAGAAATGAGCAGAAGACATGAATAGACACTTTTCCAGGGAGGACATCCAGATGGCCAACAGACACATGAAAGATGCTCAACATCACTCCTCATCAGGGAAATACAAATCAAAGCCACACTGAGATACCACCTCACACTGGTCAGAGTGGCTAAAATGAATAAATCAGGAAACTACAGATGCTGGTGTGGATGTGGAGAAATGGGAACCCTCTTACATTGTTGGTGGGAATGCAAACTGGTGCAGCCGCTCTGGAAAACAGTGTGGAGTTTCCTCAAAAAAGTAAAAATAGAACTATCCTACGAGTCAGCAATAGCACTACTAGGAATTTACCCAAGGGACACATGAGTGCTAATGCATAGGGGCACATGTACCCCAATGTTTATAGCAGAGCTTTCCATAGTAACCAAACATGGAGAGAACCTAAATGTCCATAAAGTGATGAATGGATAAAGATGATGAGGTTTACATATACAATGGGATACTGCTGGGCAATGAGAAATAATGAAATCATACCATTTGCAGCAAAGTGAATGGAACTGGAAGGTATTATGCTTAGGGAAATAAGACAGCCAGAGAAGGACAGATATGTTTTCACTCATACGTGGATCTTGAGAAACTTACCAGAAGACCGTAGGAGACATAAGGGGGAAAATTGATACAGAGAGGAATGGAGGCAAATCATAAGAGACTCTTAAATACAGAGAACAAACTGAGGGTTGATGGGGGGGCGGGTAGAGGGAAAATGGGTGATGGGCATTGAGGAGGGCACTCATTAGGATGAGCACTGGGTGTTCTATGTAATCAATGAACCATGGCAATATACCCCCCAAAGCAAGAGCACACTGTACATACTCTACATTAGTCAATTTGACAATAAATTATATTAAAAAGAAAGAAAGTTGCCAAGTGTTAGGGAGGAGGAAGAGATGAAAAGGTGAAGCAAAGAAGACTTTTAGGGCAGGGAAAACATGTATCTGCATGATACTGTAATAGTGGATATATATCATTACACATGTGTCAAAACCCACACCACCAAGAGTGAACCCTACTGTTATCTATGTATCTTGGGTGGTAATGATATGTCAATGTAGGCTCATTAATTGTAATAAAATCTGATCAGAAAATGTTCATGGTATGATCTCAGTTCTTTTATATTTATTGAGGGTTGTTTTGTGACCCAGTGTGTAATCTATCTTGGAGAATGTCCCATGCACATTCAAGAAAGAATGTATATTCTGCTGCTTTAGGATGAAAAGCTCTGAATATATCTGTCAAGTCCATCTGGTCCAGTGTATCATTCAGGGCCATAGTTTCTTTACTGATTTTCTGCCTAGGTGATCTTTCCATTGTAAGTGGAGTAGAGATAAGAGATAAGAAGGAGAAAAGGAAGGAAAAATATATGTGTATAGTAAGAATTGCTCGAGAATTAAATCCGGCAATGTAATAGCAGTGTTCTGGAGCAGGGGCTGTCTAGTTCATCAGTGTCAATCACGCTCCAGTAGACATGCAGTTACCAGGCGTGGAGGGGGGTGGTTTGGGGTAGGCAGGTCCTACTTCCACTGTGGGTGTGTTGTTTGTTCCCTGAAGTGCCCCACCTATGGCCAATCAGGTTGTCCTGGTGGGTTCCCGGAAGCAACTCTGCCACTTTCCCTCTTGGATTCTTGGGATTCAAAGTCCTTTGGCCTCAACAGAGCTTTGTTTGAGAGAGAAGGGAACTTTGGATCCCCCCACTTCTCTGCCATGTTGACCCCTCCTTCCAACCCCTCACTTCTGAGGAACTGCAGTTTTGACCACTCAGATCCTCTGGGGGAAGGTCTCAATGAGAAATGGCTGGGTGCTGGCCCACCCCCAGGAATGTTCACAAGACCACGCTGGTGCCAGTGCCCAGAGACTGCAGCTGGGTGCCAGCCCACCTCAGAAAAAGTTCATGCGATCTTGTAGCAGCAGCATTTCATGGATTATGGAAAATCACAACACACGTCTAGTACCAGGCTTCCCCCTTAACATCCTTGTTCCAACACCAGTGAATATGGTTGTTCTCTGGGGTCCACTGGGACCTTTGCCTGTGGGAGGGGAGGGTGCACAGCCTTAAGTAAATGTCCTCCCCACAGGGTAACCACCACTCCCTGTGTGGCCCAAGGATCCCTTGAACCTTGATCTCTGCTCTTGGGGATTTTCCCTTCCCACCAGAGCACCACCAACTATTGAGCTGCAGAGCCTAAGACTCGGCACTCCCCCTGTTTATACAGTCTTGATAGAATTTAAACCCTTTCCTTTTTCCTTTCTTCCTTTTTTTTGTTCAGTCCCTGAAGCTCTTTCCACTTTTCAACTTTCTCTCCAGCTGCTTATAGGGGGTGTTTTTCCTATACTCTCCCCCTGTCTCTGCCCTCTCACTACAAGCAAAAACAGCTCCTTGCCCTCTGCAGTTTCTTTCTCCCCCAGTTCATCTCTCTGCACTGTGTACATGCCAAGTTCTGTGGTTCAGGTTGTGCAAATTGCTGTGTTAATCCTCAGATCAGTTTTCTATGTGCAATATGGCTTAGTGTTGATCTGGCTACATTTCAGAGGCCAGAGATCAAAACAAAACAAAACAAAAACTTCCATGCTCTTCTGCCATCTTAGCTCCCTCCAAGATTTGTCTTTTGAAAGGACCTTTGTGTGTGTAAGGAGGGGGGGGGGCGGTGAATGGTTTTTCAAAGGTGAGAGAGAAACAGAATGATTCCTCCATGTAGTGTTATGTAGGATGATTATGTTCGATGGGGTGTGTGGTAGAGCGTTGCACTGTTTCCAGCTCTACTCATGGGTTTCTGTGGACTTGTATGACTTCTAGGAGCCTTGATCTTATCTGTTGATTCCAAAGGCACCTGCAGGCATTGGGAGCTGTAGTTACTGGCATAGAGAAAGGTCATTTAATGAGAGTTCTGGGAAGTTTGAACTCCTAACCATACAGTTACTAATGGCATTTCTTGGACTCTTTATAAATATGTCAAGTTGTTCATTAGCTACTATGTTTCACAGATAAATAGAGTTGCCAAATGTATGTATATTGGCCATACCCCTTTTAATTTCAATGACTTATGGGCTCTATATGACCATGTACTGAAGCATCACTAGGACAAAGAAAATTCCCCTAAGGCAGCACAACTGTGTGTTTCAATGGATTATATTTGCACATAACAAATAATAGAAGGATATTTACTCTAAGCTCATCTAATCACATATTGATTATACTGACTGACGGGTTGTTCTCAAAGAGCTTTTAGACAAAGAACAAAAAAGCTCAGTTGTGATTCTTTTTAACATTTCTTCTTTCTTTTTTTTTTTTTTTTAAGAAAATACATTATTCAAATCTGATCCTCACCTTTGGACCCAGAAGATAATCATTGTGTGGTGTGCCTGGGATGTGGCCAACAAGGCACCCTGGCCCCATGTTCTCCCTGCTGAAGCCAGGATTCATACCACTAATATTTATTATATAAGATGAAGTCATTCCTTTCTAGCTTCTTATTTTAAAAGTAAATACTTGGCAGTGTGGTGTATTTATTGAACAACGCTAATGTAGAACATTCTCTAGGCCAAAAATCATTCTAATAATTTTATAAACATTAAGTTATTTGATGCTTCTAATAGCTCTCTGAGATCTAAATATGTGAAATAACTCACCCATAGTCACATACCTGGAGAGACTGGCTCCCAATTCTTTGCCCTTCAGTACCGTGATCTATGTCATCCAGACTCTGATAGATGGCTCTGATAGTTGGCTTTCTATCCATCAGGAAACTACTGAATGAGGGACCATAAAAGGGAAAGAAGACCAAAATTTATGCCAAAGGCAAATGTCCCTTGTCAGATTGTCATGTAGAATTAATGAAGTGACATACATGGATTACTGTTAAAGACAGGATCAGAAGCCAGCGGTTCAAAACTTTACTTTTTCACTAACTGTGTAAACAGTGGGTGATACTTTCTCTTCTGTAAAATTACACGAAATTCTTTCTAAAGTCCCTTTTCCAATCCTAAATCTTTGAATCTAATGATTAATATAATCTTTGTTTCCCATGAATTTTTCCCATTTATCTTTATTCTCTGCTTTGTGCTGTTCTATTAAAAAAAATGAATTGCAGGGACATTATAGGAATATTAATCTCTGTTTGATAATTCAGAAGGCACTTTGGAGTTTCACAGTCCTCAGGGTTATCATTTAAACATCAATTACCCTTGCTTGGTTGCTAAGCAGAAGACTTCATTAATAGAAATTTCTGTTTAATAGATGCCAAACAGCAGCAAGGTTTCTATAATTGGATGGGCCACAGTTAGCAACTTTTGAAACTCTGTGTGCCTTATGTAGATTAATCTGTTCCCTTGTGGTCAGGGAATGGGAAGGGCAGTGGAAGTACTAGATAGAAGGCAGGGAGGATTAAGTAACTGGTTTTTTTGGCTATGTACAGCACTGCTGCCTCATGAAAAGCTCAGGTCATTTTTATGACAATGTAAGAAATGTCCTGGGGACTCTCACCACTGTGTGTCAGAAATCAATTATCCGAGGAACACACACCACTGTGTAGTTTTCCCCTGGGTAAACCCAATCATTTGGTGTGTGTAGGTAAGAATTTGGTATGTGCAAACCTTTGGTAGTTGAGGGAGGTAAAGGTAGAAGTAAGAGGATGAGGAACAAATATTGTATGTTTAACTTACAAATCAAGTTACTATACTCCTTCGCTAAGAAAAAGTCTTTGTCATAATAGGTACTTTGGGCCGCACCTTGAAAATATCAGGAACCCTGGGCATTTCCAACGTAGCCAAGGCCAGAAGAAAGGACAACAGGTGCTGAGCACGACAGTACAAGGGTCCTGGCCAGAGCTCTGAGCACCAGGCAACAAATGCCCTGAAGCCAATGCATAAGAAACTAGACACAGAATACTTGGATGCCACAGCCCCATGAGAAGGGACAGTGTAGAAATCAGGCAGGCAACCCTGGGGCAGACACATATTAGGAGGGACTTGTAGGAGACCTGATATTCCTTTCCTGCTTTGTAGATATCTCTTAAGTTACCAAAAGCCAGAATATTTCTGGACCTTAAATCTCTGGGAAAAATGTCATGTACTGCAATCCTTTCTTTCAAGGCAAGGAGGCATCAGGCAGGAGATATTCATTTATCTGAAAGCCTGTCTGAAGGCTCCATTTTGGCAGCCCATCACCTGTCTAAATATGACTTGATGAGGCTGCATGAAGAACATTTATTTTCCAAGAAGGCTCAGAGAGCTTTAATCTTCTTCAAACCTGGAGAAAGGCCCTGCTGATGTTCATTGTTTTTGTTTTATGTGACTTATTAATCAAGTCTTCTTCCCTGTTATGTGGGCATTTCACAGATAATGATAAAATGCTCTCCACAGCAAGGAATCACAGTAAGAAGGCATCAATATTTCTGCAAACCCTTCTTCTTAGTTGAGTTAAGTCACTTATCCCTGCAGGTCCCTCTGTGCACATCCATTACCTGCTATTTAATCAATAATAGTGATAAATCGACTTCACACATATACCTAGAGCCACACCCAGCACTGCAGGTGGGAAGTTGACACAGAAATAGACTTTATGGTTACCAAGTAAGTGCTATACTGGGTGGGCAGAATCTACTATGGATAAGCACAGCATCATGCTCCAAGGAGTGTATTGTTCAATGAGGGAGAAACAGATAAGAAAACAAACCACAATTTAGTATCCTCCAAGCTAAGAGAGGGGACCCAGAGAAACAGACATAACCAACAATCATGAAAAAATAATCAGAGAAAAATTAAAAACAAACAGTATTCTGCTCCATATCTAAGTAGCATTTGGAATTGACAGAGTTCAATTCAGCTTTGAGGTGGAGAGGTTTGAATGCTGTGGTGGACACCATCAGCCCCACCAGATGCCCATCAGTTAAAGCTGCTGCTAGGGTTGCTAGCTACAGATGGACTCGGGGTCAGCCCCTCCAGGGAGGGCCTGGACTGCTCAGGGCCCATATTCAATGACAGCGTTAATGCAGCAGTATAAAGTTCTGACAGCTCAGGTAGGCCCAACTCAGCACAACTCTGAGGGGCCTTTCTGGCTCCAGAGCTCCCTGTGGGGCCAACCTACATACTGCATAGCTGGACTCCTCCCTCTGCTTGCTCTGTCTCTCTTCCTCCTTTCTTCAGAAGCCAGTCCTAATGGTGCTCCTTAATGAACAGTCTGTGCACTAAGCTCCATCTCAAACTCTGCTCACTTACTTACAAACCTTACTTACAATCTGCAGCAAAGGCAGCCAAGGGTGAGAGCACTGGTCCAAGGGGATGTGGGATATCAGGGGAGGGTAGAACTTGATCTTCCAAGTCAAATCCATTCTTAGCGCAACTTAGGTAGACTTCATGGAGGTATATGACTTGTTACGACCCACACATCTTTCTTTTCCTTCCAACATAACTAGTTCATTGTTTGCCAAAAGCTATTTTCAGATTTATTATTTTCTCCCAAGGACAATCCTCCATAAAAAGAACATTTATATATACCATTTCTCTAGATTTGGGTCCTGTGCTATTTTCTCCCTGGGGCATTGTGAAGGCCAGTTCAACTCCCAAAGCAGCAGCCATCACAGCCAAATTGGTTTTATCTAAAAATTTCATAAGGCAATTTTTTTTCCCTCATGGTTCAGACCATTCATGAACTATGCAGTTATAGGTGCACTGGAAACCACCTGGAAGTAAATCTCATTTGATACAGTATCTCAAGTGGTATCATCTCCACTGAAGCCTGACTGGTCCACACAGTTTTGAGTACCACTATATATATATATATATATATATATATATATATATATATATTATTAAGAGACAGAGTTCAAGTGGGGAAGGGGTATAAAGAGGGAGACACAGAATCCAAAGCAGGTTGTAGGCTCTGAGCTCTCAGCACAGAGCTGGGTGCAGAGCTGGAATCCACAGACTGCAAGATCATGACCTGAGCCAAAGTTGTATGCTTAACTGACTGAGCCACCCAGGCAGCCCCGAGAACCACTCTTACCTGCAGATTTCAAACTTTTCTTGGAATTTTAATAGCCTGTTATTTGTTGGATTGAATCACACCTGCCATCAGTGTCAAAAGATTTCTGTGGACAAGTGTATTTTTTTAATTGTAGAGAAAATTAAAATTAATCTTGACTTGAAAATTTTATAATACCCTTTTAAGATGAATTAACATAGCCTCTGGTTTCCTTAACCTAGGATTGAAAATTATTGTTAAAGATACCTTTTTGGGGCGCCTGGGTGGCGCAGTCGGTTAAGCGTCCGACTTCAGCCAGGTCACGATCTCGCGGTCCGTGAGTTCGAGCCCCGCGTCGGGCTCTGGGCTGATGGCTCAGAGCCTGGAGCCTGTTTCCGATTGTGTGTCTCCCTCTCTCTCTGCCCCTCCCCCGTTCATGCTCTGTCTCTCTCTGTCCCAAAAAATAAATAAATGTTGAAAAAAAAATTAAAAAAAAAATAAAGATACCTTTTTTATCAGAAAATGGGCTGCACCTGTTGGGTTGTAGCCTCCTCACCTCTCTCTCCTCTGCAAATGCCCCCTCTCTGACCATATTATGTCAGGTTCCTCTGAGCCTTCTTCTCAAATGGGCCCCAACCTTGGCCTTCCAACCTGCCATTGGCCTACTGAACCCAGTTTTTTCAAAGAATCTTGCTAATGCACTTTATGGATTGTCCCCTGTTCTTGATATCTAATCAAGTTCCTCTTAGTAATTTTATATCTACCAACCCTCTTTCTTCTCACTGGCTATAAATCCCAAGCTGTCCTTGTTGTATTTGGAGTTGAGTTCAATCTTTCTCCCCTATATTGCAATATTATTACATAAAGTTCCCCTTGCTATTTTTAACAAGTATCCAGTGAATTGTTTCTCTTTAACACCTTTTTTCTTAAGCCAATAGCTCTTAAGCACTGGGAGATGCAAGCCACATACAGATGCATGAGATTTTCCTTAAAGGTATGCTGGGTTGTAAGTGCATATTCACATGCCTTTGTGGCATGTGTCTTTGTGGTGGTTCAGGATGTCCATAAAGTTGTCTTCAGCAGTATCCTTTCCATGACTGCAGTGGTTTCACTGATACGTTCAAGGATTAAAGAAATGTAAAATCAAGCAAATGCAAAGCCAATCCTCCAGGAGATTCTGGTGCTCATCAAAGTTTGAGAACACTAGAGATGCAGTCAAGGGTGTGGGCCCTGACTCCATCTCCCATATTTGAATTCTGATATGCCACTTGCTAATTATGATACTTTACACACTTTCCTAACATCTCTGTCCTTCAATTTTCTTACCTAAAATATAAGGACATTAATAGCCTTTGTCTTTAGATAAATAAATGGAACAATGCATTTTGGGCATTTATTACTGTGCCTGACCCATAAATGCTACAACCAGAAGGTAGAAAGCTTTAACAAAACCCAAAAACATAGACACATAGATATACACACAGCAGGCTGGGCCAAAGTTGGAAAAGCACCTTGTGAGGTTAATGTAGACAGAGAGAGAAGAGAGAAATAAAATTTAAGAAAAGCATAATGGAAAGTCCAGATGTTAAGAGATATAAGTCGTATAGTCCAAAAAGGAGAGAAGGTAGGAAGTTCCTTCTGGAAGTGAGCAAATAATTTCAGAGAAGAAAGATTTTAATAGCATTATCTTTCTCCTAACTTCTGATCTAAGGGGTCCCTTTAATGATAAAGGGACAGTCATTGGAGTCTTGTCATAAGTGCTACTTCATAGGTACCTACAATGTATTGATGTCAGACATCATCCTCCTTGGGAAGACTGAAAAGTGATAAAGGTAATCTTGATTTGGACCCTCAACTACATCAATCACTTCACTAAAGTTCAAGTCTGCCCAGCTGCATCTTACACACCATCAGGGAGCCACCAATAGCACTGGGCATGATTTACCCAGCGAGTTTATTTTGTATGTGTATTTCTAGCAGACTGCAGAAAGGCAAGACCTTCATTTGTCTCAAACACCAAGACTGAAATGGAAGAAAAGGCTTTCTTTTAAGTCAGGTGTCTGTTGGTAGCTTTCAAAAACACTTCTGCACATATTTATATCTCACCGCATCCCTGTGAAGAATATAGACATGGGTTTATTCCTATTTTGTTCATAGTTATTACTATGACCCAGTTTATAGATGAAGAACCAGCTCTGGAAAGATTAAGCAACATGACCAAATTTAAAGTATTGGAGAGAAGCCAGGGTCAAAGCCCAGATCATTTCACTGCAAGCCTTTGTACTCTTCTGCACTCTACTTGCTCTGAAATCCCAGCAATCTAGCCTCAGCCAAGGGGCTGAGTTCAAGATTCAAGTGGTAGTGAACAAAAACAGTCTCAATCAAAAGCCAAATTCTCAGACAAGTCATTATATATTCAAGAACTGATGGGGCCAAGGAATTAATTCCAGTGGGAAAAAATGGAAGTAGGTTTAGTGGCAACTAATAAAGTAAAATGACAGTTAACCAGAGAGAGATGAATTAGAGGAATATCATGTGTTCCTCTGAAATTGGAAGGAATTCAATAGCCATTGACCATTTTATGTCTGGCCACCATAATGTGTGAATGTGAGGCTGGAAATGTAAAAATGCTTAAATCATTCCATTAAGATCTTTCCTTTGCACCCTTAATTAGATGGTCATATATTATAATGGACCTAAGGGATATATTTATTTGATAAATCTGAAAGTTCAGTCCATCTGATTCAGGATACCACCTAGGAAGGTCTCCTCATATTTTTGTTGGCTAAAACTATCAAAATAAGGCCAGATTGGGCCCAGGCCAGGGATGCTGGGCTTCATCGGTGTTATTTTGTCATGGTTCACACAACAGGTCCCAAGGAGCACTTGAACTCTCTGCACATATACCTAAGTCTCATTCTCTGCACCATGAATTCAGCAAGGGATTATTTTCAATATTTATTAAAAAAAACCCCTCACTTTTATTTAGGTTAAAACTTGGAAAGAATCTCAGGAGAAATGCTGCTGGTACTCCTGCTACACATGAAGACAAATGAAAGAAAAAGCTTGTAGTCAATGTCTTCTTAGCAAAGCGTTGCTCAGGGGAATGGGAAAATGACTACACATTTATTTTCAATTTTGGCATGACAAATCACCACACAATTATCAGATTTTTTAAAAATCACACATTTATTATTTTAGCATCTGTGGGTCTGGAGTCCAGGTACAGTTTAGCTGGGTTTTCTTGTCAGAGTCACACAAGACTATAATCAAAGTGTTGGCCAGGGCTGCATTCTGATCTGACACTAGACAGGGAAGAGTTCTGCTCTTAACTCACTCATGCTGTTAGCAGAGTCCAGTTCCTGGAGGCTGTAGAATTAAGAGCTTCAGTTTTTTTTGCTGGATGTCAGTCAGAGGCTACCCTGAACTCATAGAGGCCATTTGCATTTCCTCAGCCTCCCAACATAGGCAGCCACAACGTTGCAGCTTACTTTATTAAAACCAGCAAGTGCTGTGCTCTCATGCATGTAATCATGTACATCTTTTCAAGTTTGCCACGTTTGGTTAGAAGCAAGTCCCAAGTCATACCCATGAAGGTGATCACACAAGGACAAAAAATCAGAAAGTAGTGATCATGGTGGGAGGGTAGAGATTGTTCTTTCTCTTCTCTATCTTTTTAGTCTTGATTCCAATCCATATGGTGACCCACACATGCCACTGATAGTAATTTTCAGGTACCTAAAACACAGGGGGGATCTGCCATTCCCTGAACAACTCCTGCATTTCCACTACACTGTGACTGCACTTACACGAGCCCATCAATCTAAAAAGATATGTCCTCCCTTTATACACCAGTTCATTCTTTATAAGGTATTTCTTGAATGCTAGGTCTACTCAGATCAAAAGAGTCCCTCACCTGCTTTCCCATAGCACATTTTACATATATTCATTAAAGCACAATTTTGTATCAGTGTAGTTTATTTAATATGCAGCCTGTGAGTTAGATTGGGATCTCATAGAAAGCAAGGATCATCTGTTGGGCATGCTATTCCCAGCACCTTCCAGAGGGTTTAGGTCAAAGTTAGTTTTCAACAGATATTTGTTTAATCAAAGACAGAATGAGTATGCATAAACATCTCTACCACATTCAAATCAAAAAAGGTTCAAAGACAATTGGGGATACACTTTAGTTAGGATCATCTTGAAATAACAGAAAAAAAACACACATTGTTATTCAACTGTTATTTTCATCACATATAAAAATGGCCTACTGATGTTTTGCATCAATGTGACTTGACAATGACACTTCAAGGTGTATGTTTTAGCTTTATTCTCTTAAAGAGTCAGACATTGTCTACATACATTTATTTGCATTCTTTTGTGTCCAACAGGGAAAAAAAACAATGTTGGAAATAGCTGCCTGGTATGGTCAGGAATCATGGGGTACAGTAGAGTCCACAGACCCTCATGATATGGTCATGGGTAATGGTGGTCAGTGGAGGAACAGAGAGCTAGCTCCCTGTCAATATTCCCCATCTTATTTCTTTAGAGGTCCTTACTGAGAGGTCTTGACAATGTTTATTTCTAATACAGAAAAGAACATGCTTGAAGATCAGATCAGAAAACCAAAATAACTATATAAAATTAGACAAAGTCTTAGGAAAACATTATTTACAGGTAGGATATCTTTAGGAAAGGGCCCGGTTCATTCTTGCTGATACAAGGAAATGGGCACTCAGACTCTAACAGCATCATCAATCACTGAGCCATTATAGAGCAAAGTGGTCCCTATATGTGGAAGCTCTGCCACGAGGGCAGTTCTATATGGTCCCAAGCCTCTTCTTAAGTCACCTACTGATGTGCTTCTATGTGATTCCTTGACTTGTCATGGTTCCTTAGGTAAAAATAGAATAGATATGTTTAAGCAGGTTCACCTTGATCTTAAGAACTCATTAGTATTTTAAGAGCTACTGATGAAGTGAATTTTTGTAAAAAAAAAATCGCAAAGCATTACTTCAACTTCTTTCCTCCTAAGGACTCATTTGTGCCAGGAAAGGAGAAAAAATTATGGCAATTGAAACAGATATGTTTCAAGTGGCAGTCAGGTATCCTGAGGAAGTCACCCAAACCATACTTTAATGTTAAAAATATTTTTCTTTCCACACTTTTGATCATCTAAGTAAAACAATCTCATTGGTTCTCAACATTAAAATGATAGGAGCTAACCTGAAAATAATGAGATTATGGATACAATTTCCTATCTGTTCCAGTGGGCTGAATAGGTTTTGGCATAACTGCACCATTATTCTTTGATTCCATCTTCATTTAAAGGAAGCCACGTTGGTCCCTCTACTCATCCTAAAACCCAGAAAACTTAGAAAATTGAGAGCACTATTGGGTATTTGTCCCTTCAGAAGACACGGCAATGCTTTCAGAGAATGAATATGAAAACCTTCTCAGAAACAAGTGGGAAAAAAATTAAAGTATTTCTTTCCATGGTAGCAAAGAAACATTAATTTGAACATTTCCATTTGTGATTTTTTTTTCTTATCTTACTATTGTGCACCAAATGGCCACAAAAAAGGTGGGGAAACAACACATAATGTCTCTTTGAATTTCATTCTTCAGAAAACCTGCAATGGTACATCTTTTGATAAATGCAGACATTTTTTAAGTTGTGTGTGTGTGTGTGTGTGTGTGTGTGTGTGTGTGTTTGGTGGGAGGAGAGAGTGTGCACATGTATGCATAAGAAGGGGAAGGGCAGAGGGAGAGGAAGAGAGAGAATCTTAAGCAGTCTCCATGCCCAGCATGGAGCTCAATTTCATGACCCTGAGATCATAACCTGAGCTGAAACAAGAGTTGGACGCCTAACCAGCTAAGCCACCCAAGTGCCCCAATGCAGGCATTTTGGAAAAAAAAATTTTGCTCCAGAGTGTGCAAAAACCTTGTAAGAAATAACAATTAATTAGAAATCTGAAGGAGAAGAATCTTCCAAGAAGAAAAAAGAATATATAGATATACTATCATTACCATTGTTACTTATCACATTTCTATAGAAATTTATTTTCTTTCAAGTCATCTCAAAGTGATGACTGATAGAGTTCAAAGTAATATTTAAGAAAATTACCCAAATTAGAAAAAAAATCTCAGGATGCCTGGCTGGCTCAGTCAGTAGAGCATGAGACTCTTGATCTCAGGGTTGTGAGTTCAAAATACACACAGGGCACAGAACTTGCATTTAAAAAACAAAACAAAACAAAACAAAAAAACTCAAATAATGACTTATCAGTCTTATTTCTATAGCCTCATAACTCAAATAGCCTTATAACTCAAATAATGACTTATCAGCTCTTATTTCTATAGCCTCTTTCTCAGAAAACTATTAGCATCTGACTGGTCTGGCAGTTTTCTGGAAATTCCCACTGGTAGTGTTTGTCTTTATTTGACCTGACTCAGAGCTAACTTTTTGTGAACAGATTTTCCCCAGACTGTTTGTTGAAAATAATTGGCAACAACTGTTTAACATAAGAACTGCTTGACGTTGAGATACAGTTGGAACAAACAAAAAGCTGAACAAAAAAACTTTAAAAGGAAAAGCTGGGGAATGAAGTATCTTTGGGGGACTCTAGAAAAACTTCAGTACATTATTGGAATCTAGAACACCATGCACATATTCAAGACTGTGTGCATCCCCAGAAAAAGTCTGAGAGAGCTCCAAGCTCTAACCTATGGTCCAGGAGGTAATGGTGATGGCAGAGCTGTAATCTCCCAGCCAGAGTGTGCAAGGCACACACACACATAAAACAACTCAGTAAAGTCTGAGAGACTTATTGATTCAAGACATTTAAAGAAATCTCTGTCTAAGGGTGCCAGGGTGGGTCAGTCAGTTAAGCATCTGAGTTCGGCTCAGGCCATGATTTCATAGTTCATGGGTTTGAGCCCTGCATTGGGCTCTGTGCTGAGAGCTCAGAGCCTGGAGCCTACTTCTGTTTCTGTGTCTCTCTCTCTGCCCCTCCATTTCTTGTGTTCTGTCTCTCTATCTCCCAAAAATGAATAAACATTATTTTTTTAAAAAAAGAAAGAATTATCTGTCTAATCATTAGCTAACCATGAAGGTAAATGAGCAGATACTTCAGAGACCACAAAGAATACAGACTTTACTGGATTAGCCCACAAAAACTCACTAAACAAACATAAACAATAACAAAGAGCAGAAAGAAAAACAAACCATGGAGAAGGAAGAATCTGGTTTCCATTATATTCTTTACAATATCCAGTTTTCAACAGCAACACACAAAATATATGACATGCAAGGAACAAGAAAAGTTAGTCCACACACAAGAAAAAAAAAGCAGTCAATAGACACTATTCCTTAAGAAGTCCAGACATTACACTTATTGTCATATATATATATATATATATATATATATATATATATATATAATTATACTTACTATATGTACTTATATAACCTATTTTTAAATAGGTTAAATATTTAACCTATTTTTTATGGGTTAAACTGTCAACCTATTTTTAAATTGTTTAAATATTTAACCTATTTTTAAATATATTCAAAGAACTAAGGGAAACCATAACTGAAGATCTAAAAAAAGTAAGAGGAATATATAGTTCACTAAATGGATAATATCAATAAAGAGATTAAAATGATTTTTAAAAAGAATCAAATAGAAATTCTGGAGTTAAAACCCTAATAATTGGAATGAAAAATTCACTAGAGGGGCTCACAAGCAAATTTGAGCTGGCAGATAAAATAATCAGTAAATTTGAAGTTAAGCAAATTGAGATTATACAAACTTAGAAATAGAAAAAAAATGATAAAAAATAAACAGAATCTCAGAAGCCTGTGGGGTACCACCCGGTATACCAGCATATACATACTGAAAGTTCCTGAAGTAGAAGACAGCAAAAGGGACAGAAAGACTATGGAGGTATTTTTGAAAAATTATTTATTTGGGGCACCTGAGTGGCTTTCAGCTTAGTATCCATTTGGTTCAGGTCATAATTCCAGGGTCGTGGGATTGAGCCCCATGTCAGGCTTCATGCTGAGCATGGAGCTTGCTTAGTATTCTTTCTTTCTCTCCCTCTGCCCCTCTTCCCAACTCATGCACTTGCTCTCTCTCTCTTTCTCAAGAAAATTTTTAAAAATTACAAAAATATTATTGACTCTTATTTGATGTAGCAATGATAAGAACTTTACGAAGGTTGATGAACAACATAGATCTACACATTAGAGAATCTCAATAAATTCCAAATAGGATAAACTCAAAAAGATACATAAGACACATCATAAACTGCCCAAGAAAGATATAAGACCTTGAAAGTATAAAAAGAGAAATGACTCCTCATGTATAGGGGATCCTTAGTAAGATTAACAGTTGTTTTTACATCAGAAACAATGAAGGACAAAGGGTAGTGGGATGACATATAAAAGACATTCAAAGTAAAAAAATAAAATAAAACAAAACTGTCAACCAAGAATCTTTTTTTTTAAGTTTATTTATTTATTTTTAGAGAAAGAAAGCATGAGTGGGGGAGGAGCAGAAAGAGAGGGAAAGAAAGAATCCCAAGCAGGCTCCACACTATCAGCACAGAGCCCAGTGTGGGGTTCGAACTCACAAACTGTGAAATCATGACCTGAGCCAAAGTCAGACGCTTAGCTGACTGAGCCACCCAAGTGCCTCCCCCCACTTTTTAAGTTTATTTATTTTGAGAGAGAGAGAGAGAGAGAGCACCAAGAATTCTTTATGTGGGAAAACTACCTTTAGAAACTGAATGAGAAATTAATACATACCCAGAATAAAAAAAGAATCTGTCATAGATATATCTATTTTATAAGAAATATTAAAAAGGAATTTTTAGGGGCACCTGGGTGGCGCAGTCGGTTAAGCGTCCGACTTCAGCCAGGTCACGATCTCGCGGTCCGTGAGTTCGAGCCCCGCGTCGGGCTCTGTGCTGACGGCTCAGAGCCTGGAGCCTGTTTCCGATTCTGTGTCTCCCTCTCTCTCTGCCCCTCCCCCATTCATGCTCTGTCTCTCTCTGTCCCAAAAATAAATAAACGTTGAAAAAAAAAATTAAAAAAAAAAAAATAAAAATAAAAAGGAATTTTTAGGTTGAAATGAAACAACAGTAGATAGTAAGAAATCCACATGAAGAAATAAAGAATACTAGCAAAGGCAACAACATAGGTAAATATAAAAGACAGCATAAATACAATTTTGCTTAACAATTTCCTGCAAATTTGATTAAAAAATAAAACTACATAAAACAATAATTATAAAATTGTATTGGTGGGTTTATAATATATAAAGATTCAATTTTCATAACAATAATAGAACAAAGTAGGGAGGGATGAGCAAAGTTTTTCATGTTGTTATAAGTAAATTGGTATTAATACAAGCTAGATTGCTATAAAATTAAATAGTAATTTTAATCCTAAGGGCATCCATTAAAAAAATAACTCAAGTTATACGAAAAATTTGACAAAAAATTAAAATAGTACACAGAAAAATATTTATTCAACACAAAAAACAGTAATAGATGAACAGAACAAAAATACATAAGATATAGAAAACATAGCAAAATGGCAAGATGTAAATCTTCTTATCAATGATTACATTAAATATAAATGTTTAAACTTTCTAGTCAAAAGGCTGCCATGAAAATTATAAATGAAATAACTGACTTAACTATATGCTGTCTATTAGAGACATACTTTAGATTCAAATACATGAATAATTTGAAAATTAAAAAAAAATGGATTTCCCATGTAAATAGTACCTAAAGCAGAAGGGGAGTCCCTCTACTAATACACAAAATAAATTTCAAGACAAAACTTATTATTAGAAACAAATCATAATGTTTTTATGATGATAAAAGTGTCAATCCATCAGGAAGGCATTATAATTGTAAAAAAAATGTATGCACTAGGCAACACAGGATCAAAATACAGGAAATAGAAATTTATTTAATTGAAGGGAGAAAGATAATTCAACAATATTAGCTGGAGACTTCAATATGTCACTTTCAATAATGGATAGCACAACTAGACATAAAAATAATTAAGTTGCAAGACACACACTTCTCAATTTCAAAACTTGCTACAAATTGATAATAGTCAAGACAGTATGATACTAGCATAAAAACAGACATATAGATCAATGAAATGGAATTAATAAATTGAAAATAAACTCTTATATTCATGGAAATTTGATTTTAGACAAAAATGCCAAATATTCAAAGGAGAAAGAAATGTCGTTTAGCAAAGTGCTAAGACAACTGGATATACACATGCAGGATATCTGATTTCATACCATATTTTAAAAATAATGAAAAAATTAATTCAAGAGTTAAATGTAATAACTAAAGCCATAAAATCTTAGAATAAAATTGAAAGAATATACATGTAAATCTTTGTGACCTTGGATTAGGCAATGGTTACTGAGATGTAATACCAAAAACACAAACAAGAACAGGAAAAATAAATGAGATAAACTGAACTGTTCAAAACTTGTTTGTGTGCTTCAAAAGTTGTTTTCAAGAAAGTGAAAATTCAACCTACAAAATGGAAGAAAATATTGCAAAACATGTACCTGATAAGGTAAAGAACACTTACAATTCAACCAAAAAGGATACATAATTTACTTTTTTAATGGGTAAATAATTGAATAGAAATTTTCCCCAAAGAATATATACAAATTATCAAAATACATCAAAAGATGGTCAACATCATTAGTCATTAGGCAAATGCAAATTAAAACCACAATGAGATATTACATTATAGCCACTAGGATACATATAATAAAAAATATAGAAAACACAGGTGTTGGAGTGAATGTGGAGAAATTGAGGCACTCCTACATTGCTGGTAGGAATGTAGAATGGTGTAGCTGCTTTGAAAACATTTTGTCACTCCCTCAAATAGTTAAACATAGAGTTTACATCTGACTCAGGAATTCCACTTCTAGATACATATCCAAGAGAACTGAAATATACACCCACACAAAAACATGGCCCCAAATATTCACAGCCACTTTATTCATAACGACACACATTGGAAATAACTCAAATGTTTGTTAATTGGTTAGTAGATAAATAAAATGTTTTACACATACACAATGAATTATTATTCATACATAAAAAGGAATGAGTGGCGCCTGGGTGTTTCAGTTGGTTAGGTGCCCAAACTTTGATTTTGGCTCAGGTCATGATCTCATAGTTCCTGAGTTCAAGCCCCATGTTGGACTCTACTCTGGCAGTGGGACCCTGCTTGGGATTCTCTCTTTCTCTCTCTCTGCCCTGCCCCTGCTCTCGCTCTCAAAATAAGTAAATAAACTTAAATAAAAGAAAGGAAGTGTTGATACATACTTCGACATGGATAAATGAAAGCATTATGCTGAGTAAAATGAACCATACACAGAAATTCATGATTCTTTTTATATGAAACATCCAGAATAGAAAAATCCATTAAGAAATCAGATTAGCGGTTGCCAAGGGCTTATGTTAGAGTAGAATAAGGAGTGACTGGCAATGCAGTCAGAATGTCTTAGGGGAAGATGGAATTTTCTAGAATTAAATGGTGATGATGGATCACAACTTTTTGAAAATACTAAAAATCACTTAATTGTATACTTTAGAAAGATACATTTTAGGATATGTGAGTTCTATCTCAATTAAAATAAATTATATATTAATGAAAGAAAAATATCAGTTGAACAACATAAATTATTCATAATTAATGATGGAAATAAAAATCATTACGCCTCTTAAATTTGTGCCACACTCAGGTTATGTAAATTCAAAAGGTAATTTTGACAAGTCATTTTTCTTTCTTTTTTTTTAGTACCTACCAAAGTCTAATATTGTTCAAAGAACATTATACCTCATTTCATCTCACAACAATCCTATAGAGTAGGTGTTTTTCTGTCCTCCAATTTACACAACACAATAAATGCAGAAAGAAGTTAAATAACTTGCCCAAAGTCATTGAGCATCAGTCTTCTGTTGCCAGGTGAAGAAGTTTTAAAACAAAGTAACTCCACCTAGTTTATATTATAGGATCCCAAGGACAATGCATTCTTTTTACTTTTATCATTTGAGCTTTTTTTATTTCAAAAGATAAGTACTCCATAATTCTAACTTGATAGATGAGGACACTAGCCTGAGAGGTTAAAATTTGTACCAGCAAATTTGTACCTCTTTTAAGAGGAAGAAAAGGGAGTCTCCAGGAAGATGGCGGTGTAGGAGGACGCTGGGCTCACCTCGTCCTGCTGATTGCTTAGATTCCTTTTTTCCATTGGGTATTCTTTTCTGCTTTGTCAAAGATTAGTTGGCCATATTTTTGTGGGTCCAATTCTGGAGTCTCTATTCTATTCCATTGGCCTGTGTGTCTGCTTTTGTGCCAATACCATGTTGTTTTGATATTACAGCTTTGCGGTAGAGGCTAAAGTCTAGGATTGTGATGCCTCCCGCTTTGGTCTTCTTCTTCAATATTACTTTGGCTTTTCAGGGTCTTTTGTGGTTCCATACAAATTTTAGGACTGCTTGTTCCAGCTTCAAGAAGAATGCTGGTGCATTTTTTATTGGGATTGCATTGAATGTATAGAGTGCTTTGGGTAGTATTGACATTTTAACAATATTTATTCTTCCAATCCATGGGCACAGAATGTTTTTCCATTTCTTTGTTATCTTCTTCAATTTCCTTCACAAGCTTTCTATACTTTTTATCATACAGATCTTTTACATCTTTGGTTAGCTTTATTCCTAGGTATTTTATGATTCCTGGTGCAATGTGAATGGGATCAGTTTCTTTATTTGTCTTTTTGTTGTTTCATTATTAGTGTATAAGAATGAAACTGATTTCAGTACATTAATTTTGTATCCTGCGACATTGTTGAATTCATGTATCAGCTCTAGCAGACTTTTGGTGGAGTCTGTCGGGTTTTCCATGTATAATATCATGTCATCGGCAAAAAAGTGAAAGCTTGACTTCGTCTTTGCCAATTTTGATGCATTTGATTTCCTTTTGTTGTCTGCTTGCTGATGCTAGAACTTCCAACACTATGTTAGACAACACAGTGGACATAGTGGTGACAGTGGACATTCCTGTAGTGTTCCTGAACTCAGGGTGAAAGTTCTCAGTTTTTCCCCATCGAGGATGATATTAGCTGTGGGCTTTTCATAAATGGCTTTTATGATGTTTAAGTATGTTCTTTCTATCCCGACTTTCTTGAGAGTTTTTTTTTTAAGAAAGAATGCTGAATTTTGTCAAATACTTTTTTTCTGCATCGACTGACAGGGTCATATGGATCTTATCTTTTCTTTTATTAATTTAATGTATCACATTGATTGATTTGTGAATATTGAACCAGCCCTGCAGCCCAGGAATGAATCCCACTTGATCATGGTGAATAATTCTTTTTATATGCTGTTGAATTCGTTTTGCTAGTATCTTATTGAGAATTTTTGCATCCATATTCATCAGGGATATTGGCCTGTAGTTCTCTTTTCTTGCTGGGTCTCCGTCTTGTTTGGGAAGCAAAGTAATGCTGGCTTCATACAATGATTGTGTCCTCAGGTCTAAAATGCTCTTACTTCCGTTTCTATTTTTTGAAACAGCTTGAGAAGGGTAGGTACTAACTCTGCTTGAAAAGTCTGGTAGAATTCCCCAGGGAAGCCATCTGGTCCTGGACTCTTATTTGTTGGGAGATTTTTGATAATCGATTCAATTTCTTCGCTGGTTATGGGTCTCTTCAAGTTTTCTATTTCTTCCTGTTTGAGTTTTGGAAGTGTGTGGGTGCTTAGGAATTTCTCCATTTCTTCCAAGTTGTTCAGTTTGTTGGCATATAATTTTTCATAGTATTCCCTGATAATTGCTTGTATTTCTGAGGGATTGGTGGTAATAATTCCACTTTCATTCATGTTTTTATATGTTTGGGTCATCTCCCTTTTCTTTTTGAGAAGCCTGGCTAGAGGTTTATCAGTTTTGTTTATTTTTTCAAAAAAAAAAAGTCTTGGTTTCATTGATCTGCTCTACTGTTCTTTTTTTTTCTGTCTTTTTTTTTTAGATTCTATATTATTTATTTCTGCTCTGATGTTTATTATTTCTCTTCTTCTGCTGGGTTTGGTGTGTCTTTGCTGTTCTGCTTCTCGTTCCCTTAGGTGTGCTCTTAGGTTTTGTATTTGGGATTTTTGTTTCTTGAGATAGGCCTGGATTGCAATATATTTTCCTCTCAGGACTGCCTTCACTGCATCCCAAAGCGTTTGGATGGTTGTCTTTTCATTTTCATTTGTTTCCATATATTTTTAAATTTCTTCTCTAATTGCCTGGTTGACCCATTCATTCTTTAGTAGGGTGGTCTTTAACCTCCATGCTTTTGGAGGTTTTCCAGACTTTTTCCTGTGGTTGATTTCAAGTTTCATAGCATTGTGGTCTGAAAGTGTGAATGGTATGATCTCAATTCTTTTATACTTATAAAGGGCTGTTTTGTGACCCGGTATGTGATCTATCTTGGAGAATGTTCCATGTGCACTCAAGAAAAATGTATATTCTGCTGCTTTGCGATGCAGAGTTCTAAATACATCTGTCAAGTCCATCTGATCCAATGTATCATTCAGGGCCCTTGTTTCCTTGTTGATCCTGTGTCTAGATGGTCTATCCACTGTTGTAAGGGGAGTATTAAAGTCGCCTGTTATTACCACATTCTTATCAATAAGGTTGTTTATGTTTGTGATTAATTGCTTTATATATTTGGGGGTTCCCATATTTGGTGCATAGACATTTATAATTGTTAGCTCTTCCTGATGGATAGACCCTGTAATTATTATATAATGCCCTTCTTCATCCCTTGTTACAGCCTTTAATTTAAAGTATCATTTGTCTGATATAAGTATGGCTACTCCAGCTTTCTTTTGACTTCCAGTAGCAGGATAGATAGTTCTCCATCCCCTCACTTTCAACCTGATTGTGTCCTCAGGTCTAAAATGAGTCTCTTGTTGACAGTAAATAGATGGGTATTATTTTGTTTTTATCTTTTTTTTATCAATTCTGATACCTAAGTCTTTCGGTTGGATCATTCAGTCCATTTACATTCAGTGTTATTATTGAAAGGTATGGGTTTAGAGTCATTGTGATATCTGTAGGTTTCATGCTTATAGTGATGTGTCTGGTACTTTTTGGTCCTTGCAACATTTCACTCACAGAATCCCCCTTAGGATGCCTTGTAGGGCTGGTTTAGTGGTGACGAATTCCTTCAGTTTTTGATTGTTTGGGAAAACATTTATCTCTCCTATTCTGAATGACAGACTTGCTGTTTAAACGATTCTTGGCTGCATATTTTTTTCTGTTCATCACATTGAAGATTTCCTGCCCTTCCTTTCTGGTCTGTCAAGTTTCAGTAGATAGGTCTGCTACTACTGTTATATCTACCTTTGTATGTTAGGGCCCATTTATCCCTAGCTGCTTTCAGAATTCTCTCTTTATCCTTGTATTTTGCCAGTTTCAGTATGATATGTCCTGCAGAAGATCGATTCACATTATGTCTGAAGGGAGTTCTCTGTGCCTCTTGGATTTCAATGTCTTTTTCCTTCCTCAGATCAGGGAAGGTCTCAGCTACGATTTGTTCAAGTACACCTTCAGCCCCTTTCTCTCTCTCTTCCTCCTCCTGAATTCTTATTATATGGATATTGTTCCATTTGATTGCATCTCCCCTCATACTCCTGGATATTTTTATCTCTATTTTTCTCAGCTTCCTCTTTTTCCATAATTTTATCTTCTAATTCACCTATTCTCTCCTCTGCCTCTTCAATCCGTGCTATGGCCACCTCCATTTTATTTTGCACCTTATTTATAGCGTTTTTAAATTCCTCATGACTATTTTTTAGTTCCTTGATCTCTGCAGCAATAGATTCTCTGCTGTCTTCTATGCTTTTTTCAAGCCCAGCAATTAATCTTATGACTATTATTCTAAATTCTTGTTCTGTTATTTTGCTTAAATCGTTTTTGATCAATTCGTTAGCTGCTGCTACTTCCTTGAGTTCATTTTGAGGAGAATTATTCTGTTTTGTCATTTTGGCTCCAAACTGCAGGGCACTTCCCCTGTGCTGGCTGAAGAAACTTGTGTTGGTGGGCGAGGCTGCAGTCAGACCTGACATCTGCCCCCAGCCCACCGCTGGTGCCACAGTCAGACTGGTGTGTACCTTATCTTCCCCTCTCCCAGGGGCACAACTCACTGTGGAATAGTGTAGCCCCTGTCTGGGTTGCTTGCACACTGCCAGGCTTGTGGTGCTGCTTTGATGGGATCTGGCCAAGGGCTTATTAGATGGGGTGGTTCCACAAGGTGTACAGGGGTGGGAGGGGCAGACTTAGCTTGCTTTGCCTAGGTGGTCCCCTTTGGGAGGGGCCCTGCAGCACTGGGAAGGAGGCAGGCCTGTCGGAGGGATGGATCCACAGAAGCACAGCGTTGGGCGTTTGCATGGTGCAAGTAAGTTCTGCGACAGGAACTGGTTCCCTTTGGAATTTAGGCTGCGGGATGGGAGAGGGGAGTGGCACTTGTCAGTGCCTTTGTTCCCCTGCAGAGCTCTGTCCTTCTGGGACTCAACAACTCTCCCTCCCGGCTGGATACATCTTTAAATCACTTTCCAATGGCTTGGGGGAAAATATATATATATACACACATACACATCCATGCAATAGATACATAATAGATGTAACACATATATTATAGATATATAATGAACATATATTTACATCTTTATGAGATATACAAAAACACATATATGTACATATAAATGCATAAATATGTAATACATATTCATTTCTCGTACACAAAATATATAAATATGTAAATCCATATTTATGTACATCATATATATGTATGTGTATATATATATATTCATATTTATTGAGTGAGTTATAAAGCAAATGGAGTGAAATATAAACAATTGGTGAACTGGGTGAAGTACATAACAAAAGTTCCTTTTATTATTCTTGCCATTTTTTTCTGAAATTTAAATTATATCAAAGTAATTACACAGAAACAAATATATCAAATTTTCCCAGACACAAGTGATTTTAAGACCTTTGGGAAACTAGGAAAATTGAATACAGCATCTGCCAGTACCCTTGAAAGCCATTCTGAGCCCAGATTAAGATCTCCATTCCTTTCAACTGTATCCAGAAGTGCAAAATAAGAACTCATTCAAATACCAGTATTTTTCCTTAGGTTTTCATTGGTCAGAAGGAAGAAGATTGTCATTTTTAGGTGGGAAGTTTTGTGGGTATTCTTCAGTATTTATCCCCAGTGTATCTCAAGCTTCAATTCACACAAATTGGTGCCTTTTTCAAAAACTGCAGCCCAAGTGAACCTACCAAATCCATTTGGCAGGGGGTTGGGTTGGGAGACAGGTAACATGGCCCCTTCCTGGCCCCAGTAGTCACTCTGTCTCTATATGTGTTATCTATGGAGGGTTTCCCCTGGATAAGGGGATGCGTACCTGCTATAATACATGGATTTTGGAATTACTGATTGTGAAAAGTCAGAGTGTGCAAGCTGAGGAGAGAACCACCAGAACTGCCATCAGTGTGGAGCACTTGTGGGCACTGATCGGAGAGACAAGGGGGCCAGAGACAGAGGTGGGTGCTTTGGGAACTTGGTACTGGCTACAAATACCTGCAAAGGAAGGCAATTTGTCAGGTGGTACTGGAGAAGAGCAGACAGCAGGTGTGTGACAGCACCTGGGCAGGAAAGTATCTCTACCCAATTCCTCAGCCCTGAAATAATTACTAGATTTTACTTGTGAATTTTTTCCTCCTCTGGATCTTGAACTTTTTGAGGGAAGCATCATAATCTTATACTTTCTTTGTACATCTCACAGCACCCCATATGATATAAAATACCAGAAAATACTTGTGCATAAATTATAAACTGGCAGATCATAAGGCATAAAAATATGCAGTTTCTCAAAATCCATATAAAGAAAAATAATAAATATTGCACAGTGGGAACATAACATTATATCCTAAGTTAGTATAATGCTTAGAATAGCAAGAAAACAAACTATGCTTCTGAGAACTATATCATAGATGTGACTTTGTTCCTGATTACAATTTTTAGTTTTAACTTCAGAATTTATGGATTTCAATCAAGTTAGAGAAACATTGTGTTCATTTCCAGACATAATCATTGCACTTCACATTTCCAAATCTTAGCTTCTTACATATATAACATATTTCTTTCATATGCCTATAGCTCCCTTCTCCTTTTTACTGAATAACATATTTCACAATTATGAACAATTATTCTAAGTGTTTGGTACCCATGACAAAGATAAAACAAGAGGAAAAAGAAATAAAAGTTTGTTGGAAATTAAATAAATATTTTTAGGAAAGAAGTATTTTCTCTCAAACTATAGGGTTTTCTGTTTTGTTTATATATTCTCAGACATCTCCTCCTAGACTCCTCAGAACATTAAAAAGCCATAAACAGAAGACAAGTTTGTAAAGGGGTTCCTTGGGTCATGTTTTTTTTTTAAATTCCTACATAATAAAGTCCTGATTCCCAGTGTGGATTCTGCTTCATCACAACATCTTGACCATAAACACACTTCCCAGAGCCTGACCTTCCATTGTGTTATTATTATTTACATGATCTCCCTCTCTTTCAATCCACACAGATCTATCTGAAACTCAGGTTTCAAATCCAAATCCTTCTCTCAACTCCCCCATCCATGTCTTGGCCTGGCTGGGCTTCCTCTGTTTGCAGCACAGAAACTTTATTCTACCAAATGGTATCCCCTGCATTCTGCTTGTTATTCATAAACCTAAGACTTGTCTCTCATTTTATCCTTCAGTAATTGTCAGGTCTGTCTTCCCAGAGACCTTGGCACTTCTGACATCCCATTCCTGCATGTCAGATGAGTGTAGAGAACACTGCTGTCTTGTGAAGGTGACTGGGCCACCAGGGTGGGCTGGGACTGCACTGAGCCCTATGTTTATGCACAGGAACTGGGAGCTTTCTCCTTCTTTATTCTCTAGGGGCCCGAATTGGTGTGAGTATGCTGAGCAAACTAAGTTTTGACTGGTGATTCCACTTAACAACTAGCCTTCTTTACAGGTTAGTCATGGGAGGTTAAGAAAACTTTTTTTTTCAACGTTTATTTATTTTTGGGACAGAGAGAGACAGAGCATGAACGGGGGAGGGGCAGAGAGAGAGGGAGACACAGAATCAGAAACAGGCTCCAGGCTCTGAGCCATCAGCCCAGAGCGTGACGCGGGGCTCGAACTCACGGACTGCAAGATCGTGACCTGGCTGAAGTCGGACGCTTAACCAACTGCGCCACCCAGGCGCCCCAAGAAAACTTTTAATGTGGCCATCTGTAGTCAGAGGAAAATTGACCCTTGATCAGCATGTATACATGCCTTGTGACCCTGCCATTAAAAGAGAGAATTTCCTTATTTAAGATATAAAATTAATTAATATTTGTTATGGCAAATGAAACAAGATCAATGTTGTATACAGAAAAAGAATTGTCTTCCCTCAGGCAGTCCATACCCTGCCTACCAGTCCACTCCCAGTGCCTTCCTAAGTCAAGCACACAAGTCTGTGTATGCAGGCACTGTCTGCCTATTTATTTTTTATTGTGTCAAAATATCCATAACATAAAATTCACCACTGGGGCTCCTGGGTGGCTCAGTCAGTTTAGTGTCTGACTTTGGCTCAGGTCATGATCTTGTAGTTGATGAGTTTGAGCCCTGCTTCGGGCTCTGTGCTGACAGCTCAGAGCCTGGAGCCTGCTTCAGATTCTGTGTCTCCCTCTCTCTCTGCCCCTGCCCTGCTTGTGCTCTGTCTCTGTCTCAAAAATAAACATTAAAATTTTTTTTTAAAATAAATAAAATTCACCATTTAAATCATTTTATGTACATATTTTAGTAGAATTAAGGACATTCATATACTTGGACAATTATCACCACTATCCATTTCAGAACATTTTCATCTTCCCAAAATGAAATTCTTGTTCCAAATAAACAAAACTTCCATATTCTTCCCTCCCTGCAGCCCCTGCGAGCCACCATTCTACTTTCTGTCTCTATGGATTTGACTTCTCTAGATCCTTCATAAAAGTGAAATCAGAAGTAATTGTCCTTTAGTGACTGGCTGATTTCATTAGCGCAATGTCCTTAGGGCTCATCCCTTTGTAGCATGTTTCAGAATTTTCTTCCTTTTTAAGAAATGAATAATATCCTATCGATTCTATTGTATTTATACACCACACTTTGTGTATCCATTAGCTGTTGATGGACATTTGGGTTGTTTCAATCTTTTGGCTACTGTGATTTTTTTGCTTACTATGAACATGGGTGTACAAATGTCTGTTCAAATCCCTGTTTTCACTTCTTTTGAGAGTATACCCAGGCTGGATTATGTGGTAATTCTATGTTTAATTTTTTGAGAAACCACCATACTGTTTTCCATAGCAGCTGCTTCATTTTACATTCCCACGAGCAGTGCACAAAGGTTTCACTTTCTCCACACTCTTTTCAAGACTTATTAATTACTGATTGTTTTCAATTATACCCACCCTCATGGGAATGGAGTAGTATTTCATTGTGTTTAATTTCGTTTCCCTAATGATGAGCAATGATGAACATCTTTTCATATGCTTATTGATGATTGGTATTATCTTCTTTGGAGAAATGTCTATTCAAGTGTTTGGGCCATTTTTCACTGGGTTGTCTGTTGTTGCTGTTTTGGGGCTGTAAGAGTTCTTTATATTTTCTGGATATAAATCCCTTATTAGATATGTGATTTGGAAATATTTTCTCCCATTCTGTGGATTGCCTTTCTACTCTCTTGATTGTGTCCTTTGATGCATAAAAGTGTTTAATTTTGATGAGGTCCAATTTATCTATATTTTCTTTTGTTGCCTGTGGTTCTGATCCATATCCAAGAAATCCCTAGCAAGTCTAATGTCATGAAGCTAAACATTTTCTTCTAAGAGTTTTATTTTTTTAACGTTTATTTATTTTTGAGAGAGAAAGACAGAGTGTGAGCAGGGGAAAGTCAGAGAGAGAGGGAGACACAGAATCCAAAGCAGGGTCTAGGCTCCAAGCTATCAGCACAGAGTCCAATGCCAGGCTCAAACTCACAAACTGTGAGATCATGACCCGAGCCAAAGTCTGACACTTAACCAACTGAGCCACCCAGGTGCTACTCTTCTAAGAGTTTTATACTTTTGCCTCTTACATGTAGGTCTTCAGTTAATTGTTGTATAATGTATAATGCAAGGCCCAATGTTATTATTTTCCACATGGATATCTAATTTTTTCAGCACCATTTGTTGAAAAGACTGTCCTTTCCCCCATTGAATGGTCTTTGCATTCTGTTGAAAATTATTTGACCATATATATGAGGGTTTATTTCTCTGTTCTGTTCCATTGGCTTATGTATCTGTCTTTATGTCAGTCCACGCTATTTTGATTATTGCAATTTTGCAGCAATTTTGATATTAGTAAGGGTGAGACTTCCAGCTTTATTCTTTCCCAAGAGTATTTTGGCTATTTGGGGGTTTCCATTAGTTTTTAACCAAATATATCATAGTTTATCATGTAATTGCTCTTACTTGACAATGTGACATGGATATCCCATTAGTGAGTGACTGTGGAAGTCACTATTTCTACATACACAAAATTTAATTGAAATGGTTCACGTCATATATTTTAAGTTTTTAAAGTACAACTTTTGTGTCTGTATTTCTTTATTTTAATGTATTTCACCTCTTTTTCTCCTATTTTACTTATAACTCCTCAATCTCACATGGCTCTTGTAAAGATTTCCCAGGTCCATGTGTTCACCACATACACAGGCACGCACAAAGTTACACAATGTGACTGTGTGTTCCCACATAAACACTTGTCCATGTAGAAGGCCTTGGCTCTCAGTTGCCACCTGATACATGTTGATTTGAAATTTGTGTCCTTCTCTCAATAATACTTCATGAAGACTCCTCTACGTGGATGAAACTCTTCTATACTTTTTGTTTCATTTTAAGTACTCTGTAATTTTGCAGTGTGATAAACCATCATTTATTCTATTATTCCCCCATTATTGGAAGTAGTGCTTTATTTCAAAGAATTACCATTAAACACCAAGCCACAATAACATAACCCTAAACATAAACTATCTCTGTCACCTGGTAGTATCATTTCTATGATATGGGTTCCCAGGAGCACAATTTCTGAGCCATTGAATTTTTATAAGTTAAAAGTCAACAAAAACAACTTAATAATCATGTTTCCATCAGCCATAGGTGAGGTGTCCCTTCCCCCATGTCCCCTCAGCAATAGATTTTGTCATAAATTGAACATCAAATAAATTGATAGAAACTTTGTTCTAAAGCTCTAGAAAAGTAATCAGAAATCCCATGGAATTTTTTGACAGGATGATTTTCCCTCACTAACAGACAGGAATGATACTTTAACATTTCTTCTGTTAGCTCATAAGACCCTACAGAAGATGATGCATCCCTCTGTACTTTTCCAGGACAAAATGGAAAGTTTGTAGACATGTAATTTGGTTTTATTGTCCAGTGACATCCCTGGGGAAATTACTTATCAGAGTGCAGTGATGACCCCAAGCAGAGTTCAACTTGAGAGCTTTAAAAATATCAGGAGCTCCTGTATGTGATCTAATCAAAGGGAACCCTTTGGAGACCAGAAGGACTGTACTGAGGGACACACATCAGCTATATTATTGTCAGAAAATATTATCTCTCAGGTACAAGACCAATTCTTTTATTTGATGACTCTCATTCATTAGTAAATAATTGTTGAACCCTCATGTACAAGGGAGCATTTGGAGATTTGACAACATAAATAAGGTATGCTTAATCAACCATGGCATTCCTTCCCAGTAATCTCAAGCATCTTGAGTGTTCTTCCACCTGACATTTTAAGCTTCCTTTCCGACTGCTCCCCTCACCATACTCAGGTCCTGACTCCTGAGTTAGTCACTCCTTTTCCCCAAAGTCTTCAAAGCATCATTTCAGACTGACTCTGTCCATGCCCTCCAGTGAGAGACCACCAGGACCACAATGGAGTCACAGTCAAGTTTATTACCTGCTGCAGCTGAGGAGACCATAGGCCAGGGAGGACGTAGCACATACCAGTAAGAGGGTGCCTGGAGAAGCTTGTGATGGAGTCTGGAATGGTGAGCTGAAAACAAGCCAGGAAGCTGGAGTTTGTCTGGATTGGATGTTGTCAGATAGTGGGACAACTGTGATTGGGCCTTTGAGGCAAACTTTATACTTTATGACCTGGATAAATTTGGAGACATCAAGATATTATCTACTGTGCATGATTCTAGTGGGAGAGGTCAGCAAAAATGATGTTCATATTCAAATAGTTAACCAGAAAGTTTTCTTTGCATGTTTGCATTGTACTCAGGACAGCTGACTACAACTTATTGAGTCCATGCTCCTCTTCTCTCACAGTGAAGTTCATTAAAAACAAAAAGAGTAAGTTACCCAAGATGCCAGGTAGCAACATACTGCTGCTCCACAGTAACCAAGAATAATAAGTGATTATGGGCCAATTTTGACCTCCTCTCTGCTTGCTGTGGAAAAGGCACCTTAATGCCTTGTTTGCTCTGGAATTCTCTCCAAACTTATCAGATAAAATTAAAGATGATCTATATGGGTTTTGTCTCTCACTGCATATGCATATATCTTAAATGTCCCTATTAAGTGATGTGGCTGCATGTTTTCCTACTATGGAAAGCAGATAAGTGGGGATCCTTTCTTAAGTTCTTGAAAGGGTTTATTTGTCATAAAAAGTTATATTAATCAGCTATTCATTTTTCTATCTAATGTTGTCAAAGGGAAAGACCTCCATTCAATTGTACTAAAACTAAAATCAAAGATTTTTCAGAATGACCCTCAAATTTTATTTTATAATCAATAATAACACAGAAAGACAATTCCTTTAATTACTTTGGAATATGTTTTACAACTAACTCATCTTGGCATTTCACCAGAAAGTTACATGGTTCAAAACAAGATCTCTTGGACTATTTTAAAATATTGATAATTTTTGTTGACCAACAGAAGGGACTGGAACAGCTGATTTCCAATATTTCCTAATCATAACTAGTTCAGGCATGGTCTATGTTTATGAATTAAATTCTCATTTGTTCATATGATGAGAATGCCTGATGGACAAAAAAAATATTATCTTGTGTAAAATATTTTGAATCTGCCTTTGCATAGATGAGAAAACCGTGAGTCAGAAGATTTTACTCAGGCTCTTTAATTTCCACAGAAGGATTGACCTAGTAGTGACATGTTTCATCTTAAAATTCACAGTGCTCTTCCTGCATTTCAGAGCCCTGTCTTCTGTCCCAGCATGCAAGATCTGGACCCAAGTGATGTTTTTCTGGTGTGCTATACAAGAATACTAGTGAAATGAAATGGAGGAGAATATCTTTGGACAAAAAGATCCTTAGATCAGCCTCACATTACAGACTTCCCTGTGCATCTCATAAGCTTCAGGTGCCTACATGGGTGCAGGCAGCAGGCTTCTGAGAAAGTGCTCAGGTGGCCAAGCTCAGACATTCGTGAGAGGCTAATGGGGGTGGCCAGCATGTGAGTGATGGTGCTCGTGTTGTCTAGTGCATCATTTCGCCATGGCTGTCACACCACCATGGGGGTGAAATGTGGATGCTCCCTATGGCAACACAGGCAGGAAAGGGGAGACACTGTGACACTGGATTTATGCTAAAGTTGCATTATGAAGGTAAGAAAAGTCTCTGTATCTGTCAGCTCACTTACTGTTGAGGTCCATTGTTCCTCTGTAGAGTTACACATTCCATGACAGAGAAGGATTCAGTGCACATTCCATAAGTCTCCAACTTCTTGCTATTTCTCAAACCTCTGGGACTCTCATCCAAGACTTATATGTAGAGCATAGGCTACAGACCACCTGAGCTCTGGACTTTATTTCATATCCTACAGTCTTGTAGCATGCTGAGGAGAAGGCAGAAACCCCAAATGTGGTAAATTCCTTTATTTTTCACCCACAGCAGTTGTTGGAAACAGTTAATTGGTAGCTCCCCTGTTCTAATAAGTGAATCATACCCAACCACTCAATGAATCATGGCCCTGCCCAGCAGCAACTTCCCCCAGAGAACCCTTCTTTCTTCTGTCTGTCAGAAGCAGGGTCAGATAAGGATTTTTGCCCTAGAGATACTCTACTGTCCATGGCTAAGGCCCTGGGGGCCAGATCCAAGCAAGGAGCTCCAAGCCAGAGTGAGGGAGGAGTGGCAGGAAGTGGGTTCTGTTGCTAGCCCTTCTTTATGTAGGCATGCTTTGAGGTGAACTGATTGCTCTTGGCATTTGCAAGAACAAAAGTTTCTAGAATATCCATTTTTTAATTAAAACCAATCCCTGAAAGCAGGCTCAAAATAGAAAGGTGAACCCACTGCTGGGAACACATTTGTTCAGCTCCTATCACATATCCTGTTCCCTTCAGTGCCACATGGCTAGTGTCCCAGAACACCTCCTCCATCACCATGGCAACAAGCCCAAGAGTGTGTAGGCCAGGCTAATGTCTTCCATAAATAAGAGTGAGTCACCTACCTGACCCTGCACCTTCATCCTGCCCAGATGTGGAGATGTGAGGCACAGAAGAGCAGCAACTTCACCTGAATCCCACACCCTGGGCATTGCACAATGACTATGCTTCAGAACTTAAGTCAATACTCAACAACCTTCTATTTGTTTTGGAATTTAAAATATCATTAAAAAAGGAAGGAACATCAAGGTTTTCCCAAAAGAGGAAGTTTGAGCTTACAGAGCTTTGAAGAAACATGAATTTACTGAGTTAAGCAGGCCTTAGAATTTTCAATCTACTCTGGTTGCAATTGAGGGATCAAGACACCAAAACATGGCATGATTTGCTCAAGGTCACATGCTCATGAGGGACAAGGTGGTAGTTTCATCCCTGAATTTTTGACATTGTACCAAGCACTTCTGCTTTATCACTAGATGTTTTCTCTGGTTCTATTTTTTCCTTTCATCAAAAGATTTTTGTTTGTGTTTTTAACTTTTCTTTAATATGAAATTTATTGTAAAATTGGTTTCCATACAACACACAGTACTCATCCCAACAGGTGCCCTCCTCAATACCCATCACCCACCCTCCCCACCCTCCCACCCCCCGTTTGTTCTCAGTTTCTAAGAGTCTATTATGTTTTGGCTCCCTCCCTCTCTAACCTTTTTTTTTTCTTTCCCTTCCCCCTTGGTCTTCTGTTAAGTTTCTCAGGATCCACATAAGAGTGAAAACACATGGTATCTGTCTTTCTCTGTATGACTTATTTCACTTAGCATAACACTCTCCAGTTCCATCCATGTTGCTACAAAAGGCCAAATTTCATTCTTTCTCAATGCCAAGTAGTATTCCATTGTGTATATAAACCACAATTTCTTTATCCATTCATCAGTTGATGGACATTTAGGCTCTTTCCATAACTTGGCTATTGTTGAAAGTGCTGCTATAAACATTGGGGTACAAGTGCCCCTATGCATCAGCACTCCTGTATCCTTTGGGTAAATTCCTACCAGTGTTATTCCTGAGTCAAAGGGTAGATCTATTTTTAATTTCAAAAGATTTTTTTAACTGACTTTGTGACTTCCTGTTTGAATATCAGGCTGCAAAGAGCTGTATCACATCCCTTTTCTATTCATGATTTACTAGAAAGTGATTACACTACAATTAGTTCAAAGGATGAGACTCAACATGTCAGTTACAAAATTATACCTAAATGATGTGTATAGATTTGTAGTATTTAACAAGTTAGGATTAAGTGCCCTGGGTTTTACAAGGAGCACCAAAGTACTTGCTTGAGCAACCCAAAAACCTTATCAATGCCAAAGGCAAGATAGGACAAAGAACACAGATCATGGAAAGAGGGGAAGGCATACATTCACAGTAGCTTTTGCTTATGTAGGAAATTGTCTAATCTGTCTTCCTTTGTTAGAAACACCCTATCATTTTTATAATGTAATATTTTGTGTTTTAGGGAAAGAATCTAAACGTGTAATGGTCCATGCAATAAAAAAACAAGTAGTATGGCTTCTTATAAGAAGGATGAATGAACTCACAAATCCTGCCTCAGCTGATAGAAAGTCAGGGTGGGAGGGAGAGAGAGAAGGTGGAAACAGAAGGAGACAGGGGAAGAAAAGAGAGAGATTGAGAGAGAAGCTCTCTTCATTTAAGAACCTGAAGCACTGCCTGGCCCTGAACTCTCTTGTCCACTCTGGTGTCTGCCAAATTAATTTAGATATCCCCTCCACACCCCAGACCATTGCTCCTTGAATAATGTCCTGTCAGAGCTTTGAACCTGAGCCTTAAGAATGCCTGCACAGACACAGGAAAGCTGTAGTGCTTTTATTCCTCACGTTATCAGCCCCAAAACTAAAGTGTGGTCCTATCCCATCAGTAGCTGGTATCTTAGGTTGGGATCCCCCAGACAGGTGTAGTAACAGATGGAGTGCAGGTAGTGACTTCAGGAGGCACTTTTGGGGAGTCAGGGATGAGAATCCTTAGTAAGGGATAGAAAATCTGGGGACCTCTAAGAGACAGGGTAGTCTCCACGTTATTGCAACTGAAGGTCAGGAGAAGTGGCATCTATGTCCATTAAGCCCTGTTAGCCATTAGTTGATGACTGCTCCCAGGTGCTCTGGATCCTTGGCATCCTTGCTCATGCTTACACTGGCAGGTGGCCTGCACCTCCCCTCAGGTGAATAGTAGAAGGTGAGGGCAGTGGAAACCATCTGGTCTGTGTAGATGGGAACAGTGAGTGCTAGGCTTATGGATTGGGCACCAAGATAGTCTGAAACAAAGAATAGCATTCTTGCACACAATAATTTATTTTCCATAATGTATAGAAACGTTTGCTTAATGTTAGAAAACTAGCTTGACTCTACAGAGCAACCATTAACCATACTTTAACAGACTCCAAAAGTGTTGTTATGTTGGTTACATTGTTATCTAGCAAATTTTTATTGTTAAATAGGACTCTACCCAGGTATGGAGCAAGGGAATTGAAGGAAAACACCTAAACACCTTACACTGCCAGAGACATTGGAGTCAAGCGGCTCTGACTCAAGGATTTGTCTCTGTTTCTGATCAGCTGTGTGGCTTTGGGCAAGCCAAAGCCTTCACATTCTTATCCAAAAGTCATATACCCATTATAGGGTTAGTTTGAAGACTAAATAAGTCCATGCATGTAACCTGGTAAGCCCAGCACCTGGAATGGGTTGTATCATTAGATATCAGCACCTTTATTCATAGAGGCATCCCCTTCCTTGAGTATCTGTGAAAACAGAAAACAAGAGACCAGACTGTGTGGAGAAGGGACTGTCAACAACTGAAATGTTTCTTCCTCCCAAAGATAGGTCAAATATGTCCCTAACAAATATTTCCAGCAACTGTAATACCTGCGGTACTGATCAGAGCTGAAGGAAGTGCTGAAGGATGCCTCATCATCTGGGGTGGAGATGATAACATTAAGAAGAAATTTGCAATAAGGAATTATAAAAAAAAAATGAGCAGGTGTTCAGTTGAGATCCCAGAATGTGCCTTTGCTCAAAATGTATTCTCTCCTGGGGAGGAGCCAAGATGGCAGAACAGCATGGAAGTTTTTTTTTGCATCTCCGGCCCATGAAATACAGCCAGATCAACATTAAACCATCCTGCACACCTAGAAAATGGATTTGAGGATTAACACAACAATCTGCACAACCTGAACCACAGAAATCAGCATGTATGTGGCACAGAGAGGTGAACTGGGAGAGAGAGAAGCCTCGGAGGGCAGGGAGCTGTTTCTGCTTGCAGAGAGAGGACAGAGATGGGGGAGAGTATGGGAAAGGCAACCCCCAAAATGCACCTGTGGGGAAAGTGGAACAATGGAAACAGCTGCAGGGACTGAACTAAAAAGGGAGAAAGGATAAAAGGGAGGGTTTAAATTCCACTGAGACTCTATAAACAGGAGGAGTGCAGAGTCTGAAATTCCACAGCTTGATACCTGGAAGTACTCTGGTAGGAAAGGCGAATCCCCAGGGGCAGAGTGAAGTCCAGGCAGTCCTTGGGCCACACAGGGAGAGGCCATTCCCCTGCTGGGAGGACATTTGATACAGGCTGTGAGAATCCCCCACAGGCAGAAGTGCCAGCAGACCCTGGAGAACAATCACATTTGTTGGTGCTGGAACAAGGTCGCTAAGGGTGAAGCCTGGTGTCAGATGTGTGTTGTGATTCTCCATAATCCCAGAAATGCTGCTGCTACATGGTTGTGTGAACATTTTCTGGGGCTGGCACCCAGCTGCAGTCTCTGGGCATGGGCAGCAGTATGGTCCTGTGAACGTTCCTGGGTATGGTCAGCACTCAACCATTGCTTGGTAAGACCCCCCCCCCCAGAAGGTCTGAATGGGATAAAACCACAGTCCCTCAGAAGTGAGGGGTTGGGAAACACAGCCACATCTGGGATAAAGCTTGCTGCCTGGCAATCTGACAGCTTGGTCAGGGGCAGTGTAAAAGCAGGGAGTGGATAGAAGCTGGAGACAAAGGACAGGTGTGCATTAGCTGATCAGAGAGAACAGAGTTCCAATACTAGAGACTGGGTAGCTGGGTGACACGATTTTCATTCCTTCTGCGCATACACATACACATCTACAAGTGCCACAACAATCCATCTCAGTGAGATAAGCAGCACCATCAAGTGGAGAAAGGAACTATTACACTAAGTCATGCCCAACTGGACCAACCTCACTCTTCAGGAGCACCACAAGTCACTCGACCTGCTTAGCTTATGGACTATAAATTGCTTTGTAGTTCCACATCTAGGGGAAAACAATTAAATTTCATTTTTAGTTTGGTCTATTTGCTGGTCCATCTATTCAATTTTCTTTTTTTTTTCTTTTCCTTTTTTTTCTTCTTTTTTTCTTCTTTTCTTTTTTCTTGAATACAGAAAGAAAAAAATATTTTTATTTTAAATTTTTATTAAAAATATTTTTATATCATTTTTCTACTATATTTGTGTAAATTTTTCCTATTCTATTTTACTTCCATTATTTCATTTTGTTCTATTTCGTTGTATCATTTTTTCAAATTTTTAAACGTTTGCCTTTTTTTAAATTCCCCCTTTTCTCTAATTTATCAACCTCTTTTCAAAAAAAAGTACAAAACACACCTATAATCAAGCATCATTTATTTGATTTTGTACATGTGTGTGTATTGCTTTTAATTTTTTAATTTTAATTTTTTTACCATATTAATTCCTTTTCTCCCTTCAAAAGGAGGAAATGAAGAAATTGACCCTAAAAGAAAGAGCGGGAAGAAATAACAGCCAGGGACTTAATCAACACAGATACAAGCAAGATGTCTGAACCAGAATTTAGAATCATGATACTAAGAATACTAACTGGGGTTGAAAATAGATTAGAATCCCTCTCTGCAGAGACAAAAGAAGTAAAAGCTAGTGAGGATGAAATTAAAAATGCTAAAACTGAGCTGTAATCTTAAACGGATGACACAGTGACAGGAATGAATGAGGCAGAGCAGCAAATCAGTGACATAGAGGACAAACTTCTGGAGAATAATGAAGCAGAAAAAAAGAGGGAGACTACAGCAAAAGAGCACAATTTAAGAATTAGAGAAATCAGTGACTCAATAAAAAGGAACAACATCAGAATCATAGGGGTCCCAGAAGATGAAGAGAGAGAAAAAGGGGTAGAAGATTCATGTGAGCAAATCATAGCAGAAAACTTTCTTAACCTGGGGAAAGACACACACATCAATATCCAGGAAGCACAGAGGACTCCCATTAGATTCAACAAAAACAGACCACCAACAAGGCATATCATAGTCAAATTCCCAAAATACTCAGGCAAGGAAATAACCATGAAAGCAGCAAGTGAAAAACAGTCCTTAACCTACAAGGGAAGACAGATCAGGTTTGCAACAGACCTATCCACAGGAACTTGGCAGGCCAGAAGAGTAGCAGGATATACTCAGTGTGTTGAATCATAAAAATATACAGCCAAGAATTCTTTATCCAGCGAGGCTGTCATTCAAAATAGAGGAGAGATTAAAAGTTTCCCAGACAAACAAAAATTAAAGGAGTTTGTGACCACTAAATCAGCCCTGCAAGAAATTTTAAGACGGATTCTCTGAGGGAAGAAAACAGAAAAAAAAAAAAGACCAAAAGCAACAGAGACTAGAAAGGACCTGAGAACACCAGCAGAAAACTTCAAACATAATGGCAATAAATTCATATCTTTCACTACTTACTCTAAACATCACTGGACTCAATGCTCCAATAAAAAGACATAGGGTAACAGAATGGATAAGAAAACAAGATCCATCTATATGCTGTTTACAAGAGACCCACTTTAGACCTAAAGACACATTCAGATTGGAAGTGAGGGGATGGAGAACCATCTATCATGCTATTTGTCAACAAAAGAAAGCTGAAGCAACCATACTTATATCAGACAATCTAGACTTTAAAATAGAGGCTGTAATAAGAGATGAAGAAGGGCATTATATCATATAAGGGGTCTCTCCACCAAGAAGACTTAACAGTTGTAACATTTATGCTCCAAATGTGGAGGAACCAAAATATATAAATCAATTAATCACAAACATAAAGAAACTCATTGACAATAATACCATAACAGTAGGGGACTTCAACACCCCACTTACAACAATGGACAGATCATCTAATCAGAAAATCAAAAAGGAAACAATGGCTTTGAATGATACACTGAGCCAGATGGACTTAACAGGTAAATTCAGGACATTTCATCCTAAAGCAATGGAATATATATTATTTTCCAGTGCACATGGAATATTCTCAGAATAGATCACATACTGGGACACAAGTCAGCTCTCACCAAGCACAAAAAAGATCAAGATCATACCGTGCATACTCTCAGACCAAGGCTGTGAAACACAAAATGAACCACAAGAAAATATTTGTAATATTTTCACAGATAACAAAGATAACAAATACTTGGAGACTAAAGATGATCCTACTAAAGAATGAATGGGCTAACCAATAAGTTAAAAAGGAAAATAAAAAGTACATGAAAAACAATTAAAATGATAACATCACAGCCCAAAACTTCTGGAACTCACCAAAGGTGGTCATAAGAAGGAAGTATATAGAAATCCAGGCCTTCCTAAAGAGGGAAGAAAGGTCTCAGATACACAACTTAACCTTAAACCTTAAAAAGATGGAAAAAGAGCAGCAAATAAAATTTTAAAAAAAGCAGAAGACAGGAAATAAAAAAAAATTAGAGCAGAAATCAATGCTATCAAACCAAAAACAAAACAAAACAAAACAAAAAAACGCCAAAAAACAATACAACAGATCAATGAAACCAGAAGCTGATTCTTGGAAAGAGTTAACAAAATTGATTAACCACTAGCCAGTTTGATCAAAAAGAAAATGAAAGAACCCAAATAAATACAATCAAGAATGAAAGAGGAGGGGCGCCTGGGTGGCGCAGTCGGTTAAGCGTCCGACTTCAGCCAGGTCACGATCTCGCGCTCCGCGAGTTCAAGCCCCGCGTCAGGCTCTGGGCTGATGGCTCAGAGCCTGGAGCCTGCTTCCGATTCTGTGTTTCCCTCACTCTGCCCCTCCCCTGTTCATGCTCTGTCTCTCTCTGTCCCAAAAATAAATAAACGTTGAAAAAAAAATTTTTTAAAAAAGAAAAAAAAAATTCAAAAAAAAAGAATGAAAGAGGAAAAATCACACCAACAGAGCAGAAATAAAAAAAGAAATAAGAGAATATTATGAGCAATTATACGCCAATAAAATGAGCAATCTGGAAGAAATGGAAAAATTCCTAGAAATGTACACACTACCAAAAGTGAAACAAAAAGAAATAGAAAATTTGAACAAACCCGTAATCAGTAAATAAATCGAATTAGTAATCAAAAATCTGCCAAAAACAAGAGTCCAGGGCCAGATGGCGTTCCAGAGTAATTCCACCAAACATTTAAGGAAGAGTTAACACCTATTCTCTTGAGGCTCTTCCAAAAAATAGAAATGGAAGGAAAACTTCCAAACTCTTTCTATGAAGCCAGCATTACCTTGATTCCAAAACCAGAAAAAGACCCCACTGAAAAGGAGAACTATAGACCAATTTCCCTGATGAACATGGATGCAAAAATCCTCAACAAGATATTAGCCAGCCGAATCCAACAATTCATTAAAAAAGTTATTCACCACGACCAAGTGGTATTTATACCTGCGATGCAGGTCTGGTTCAATATCCACACACACACACACACAAATCAATGTGATTCATCACATCAGTAAAAGAAAGAACAGAACCACATGATCCTCTCAATAGATGCAGAGAAAGCATTTGACAAAATACGGCATCGTTTCTTGATAAAAGCCCTCAAGAAAGTAGGTATAGAAGGAACATCCCTCGAGATCATAAAAGCCATATATGAAAGATCCAACACTAATATCATCCTCAATGGGGAAAAACTGAGAGCTTTCCCCCTAAGGTCGGGAACAAGACAGGGATGTCCACTCTCACAACTGTTATTCAACATAGTATTGGAAGTCTTAGCCTCTGCAATCAGACAACACAAAGAAATAAAAGGCATCCAAATCGGCCAAGAGGAGGTCAAACTCTCACTCTTCACAGATGACATGATTCTCTATATGGAAAACCCAAAAGATTCCACCAAAAAAACTGCTAAAGCTGATTCATGAATTCAGCAAAGTTGCAGGATATAAAATCAATGCACAGAAATCAGCTGCATTCCTATAACCAATATTGAGGCAACAGAAAGAGAAACCAAGGAATCGATCCCATTTACAATTGCACTAAAAAAACATAAAATACCTAGGAATAAATCTAACCAAAGAGGTGAAAAACCTATACACTGAAAACTATAGAAATCTTGGGAAAGAAATTGAAGAAGACACAAAAAAGTGGAAAAGGATTCCATGCTCCTGGATAGGAAGAACAAATATTGTTAAAATGTCAATACTACCGAAAGCAATCTACATATTGAATGCAATCCCTATCAAAATAACACCAGCATTCTTCACAGAGCTAGAACAAGCAATCCTTAAATTTGTATGGAACCAGACAAGACCCTGAATAGCCAAAGCAATCTTGAAAAAGAAAACCAAAAGCCAATGCAGGAGGCATCACAATCCCAGACTTACAAAGCTATAATCATCAAGACAGTATGGTAATGGCGCCAAAACAAACACTCACATTAATAGAACAGAATAGAAAACTCAGAAATGGACCCACAAACTTATGGCCAACTAACCTTTGACAAAGCAGGAAAGAATATCCACTGGAATAAAGCCAGCCTCTTCAGCAAGTGGTGATGGGAAAACTGGACAGTGACATGCAGAAAAATGAACCTGGACCACTTTCTTACACCATACACAAAATAAACTCAAAATGGATGAAAGGCTTAAATGTAACACAGGAAACCATCAAAATCCTAGAGGAGAGAGCAGGCAAAAACCTCTTTGATCTTGCCCGCAGCAATTTCTTACTTAACATGTCTCCAGAGGCAAGGGAAACAAAAGCAAAAATGAAATACTGGGACCTCATCAAAATTAAAAGCTTCTGCACAGTGAAGGAAACAATCAGCAAAACTGAAAGACAACCGACAGAATGGGAGAAGATATTTGCAAATGACATATCAGATAAAGGGTTAGTATCCAAAATCTATAAAGAACTTATCAAACTCAACACCCCAAAAAACTAATAATCCAAAAAAAGACAGCCTCTTTAACAAATGGTGCTGGGAGAACTGGACAGCAACATGCAGAAGGTTGAAACTAGACCACTTTCTCACACCATTTACAAAAATAAACTCAAAATGGATAAAGGACCTAAATGTGAGACAGGAAACCATCAAAACCTTAGAGGAGAAAGCAGGAAAAGACCTCTCTGACCTCAGCCGTAGCAATCTCTTACTCGACACATCCCCAAAGGCAAGGGAATTAAAAGCAAAAGTGAATTACTGGGACCTTATGAAGATAAAAAGCTTCTGCACAGCAAAGGAAACAACCAACAAAACTAAAAGGCAACCAACGGAATGGGAAAAGATATTTGCAAATGACCTATCGGACAAAGGGCTAGTATCTAAAATCTATAAAGAGCTCACCAAACTCCACACCCGAAAAACAAATAACCCAGTGAAGAAATGGGCAGAAAACATGAATAGACACTTCTCTAAAGAAGACATCCAGATGGCCAACAGGCACATGAAAAGATGTTCAGCGTCGCTCCTTATCAGGGAAATACAAATCAAAACCACACTCAGGTATCACCTCACGCCAGTCAGAGTGGCCAAAATGAACAAATCAGGAGACTATAGATGCTGGAGAGGATGTGGAGAAACGGGAACCCTCTTGCACTGTTGGTGGGAATGCAAATTGGTGCAGCCGCTCTGGAAAGCAGTGTGGAGGTTCCTCAGAAAATTAAAAATAGACCTACCCTATGACCCAGCAATAGCACTGCTAGGAATTTACCCAAGGGATACAGCAGTACTGATGCATAGGGGCACTTGTACCCCAATGTTCATAGCAGCACTCTCAACAATAGCCAAATTATGGAAAGAGCCTAAATGTCCATCAACTGATGAATGGATAAAGAAATTGTGGTATATATACACAATGGAATACTACGTGGCAATGAGAAAAAATGAAATATGGCCTTTTGTAGCAACGTGGATGGAACTGGAGAGTGTTATGCTAAGTGAAATAAGCCATACAGAGAAAGACAGATACCATATGGTTTCACTCTTATGTGGATCCTGAGAAACTTAACAGGAACCCATGGGGGAGGGGAAGGAAAAAAAAAAAAAAAGATGTTAGAGTGGGAGAGCGCCAAAGCATAAGAGACTGTAAAAAACTGAGAACAAACTGAGGGTTGATGGGGGGTGGGAGGGAGGGGAGGGTGGGTGATGGGTATTGAGGAGGGCACCTTTTGGGATGAGCACTGGGTGTTGTATGGAAACCAATTTGTCAATAAATTTCATATATATATAAAAAAATTAAAAAATAAAAAAAAAAAGTTAACATAAAAAAAACAAAAAAAACAACTAATAATCCAGTGAAGAAATGGGCAAAAGACATGAATAGACACTTCTCCAAAGAAGACATCCATATGGCCAACCGACACATGAAAAAATGCTCAACATCACTCATCATCAGGGAAATACAAAGGGAGAAAGCAGGCAAAAACCTCTTTGATCTTGGCCACAGCAACTTCTTACTCAACATGTCTCTGGAAGCAAGGGAAACAAAAGCAAAAATGAACTATTAGGACCTCATCAAAATAAAAAGCTTCTGAACAATGAAGGAAATAATCAGCAAAACAAAAAGGCAACTGACTGAATGGGAGAAGATATTTTCAAACAACGTATCATGTAAAGGGTTAGTATCCAAAATTTATTAAAAACTTATCAAACTCAACATCTAAAAAACAAATAATCCAGTGAAGAAATGGACAGAAGACATGAATAGACACTTCTCCAAAGAAGACATCTAGATGGCCAAATGACAGGTGAAAAAATGCTCAACATCACTCATCATCTGGAAATTACAAATCAAAACTACGAGATATCACTTCACACCTGTCAGAAGGGCTAACATTAACAACTCTGGCAACAACAGATGTTGGCGAGGATGCAGAGAGAGAGGATCTCGTTTGCACTGCTGGTGGGAATGCAAACTGGTGCAGCCACTCTGGAAAACAGTATGGAGGTTCCTCAAAAAATTAAAAATACAACTACCCTATGACCCAGCAATTGCACTACTAGATATTTATCCAAGGGATATAGGTGTGCTGTTTCGAAGGGGCACATGCATCCCAATGTTTATAGCAGCACTATCAACAATAGCCAAAGTATGGAAAGAGGCCGAATGTCCATCAGTGGTTGAATGGATAAAGAAGATGTGGTATTGGTATGTATATATATGTGTATGAATATAATATAATATAATATAATATAATATAATATATATATACAATGGAGTATTAGTCAGCAATCAAAAAGAATGAAATATTGCCATTTGCAACTACATGGATGGAAATAGAGGGTATTATGCTAAGCGAAATTAGTCAGAGAAAGGAAAATATCATCTGGCTTCACTCATATGAGGACTTTAAGATACAAAACAGATGAACATAAGGGAAGGGAAGCAAAAATAATATAAAGACAGTGAGGGAGACAAAACATTAGAGACTCTTATATAAGGAGAACAAACAATGGGTTACTGAAGGGGGTGGGGCTAAATAGGTTAGGGGCATTAAGGAATCTACTCCTGAAATCATTGTTGCACTATATGATAACTAACTTGAATGCAATTTAGTTAAAAAGTATCCTCTCTTTTGAGTATACTGTGTGTGTGTGTGTGTGTGTGTGTGTCCATGACAGCACTGCAAAACAAGAGTATCCCTTAGTGAAACTGTAGATGCATATGTGAACAACACTGGAGAAAATAGTTGATGTCATTAGTAAGTGGTTGGATGTGAAGGGGATCCTTTTCAAGGAAAAGGACCAACCAATCTCTCACTTTCTGGCAATCATGGTGACTCTTGTCTAGCGATGTGGTGGTCAGAGGTTGGGCTGGAGAGAAGACGTAAGGTGACTGGAGAACCTACTTTTAATTTGGATTTAAACATGAAGAATTGAGTTGTCCTGGAGGCTAAGATTAGAATACTAGGGGCATTAGTGATTATAACCTAGCCCCCCAAATAAGGCCTGAATTCCTGCGTGACATCAGCATGTCACGTCTTAGCTGTTTTCACAATGGTGCCTCCATAAAATGTACATCTGGCCTGTACTACCTCTTGGAATCATTGCTGTGAGGCATTGGGTCATTTTTTTTCTCAATCTGCTGAATGTTTATAGCACTTCAGAGAGAGAAACTGCAGTGTGTAAATGTTTAAATTGCTTGGAAATCTGTCCCAAAATAAAACCTAAAATCTTCAGGCTAAGTTAGAAACAAAGGGAATATAAAGCACAAATTTCAATAGGAAACCAGAGTTTGAAAAAGTGATGTGAGCAATCTATTTAATTCCATGTTTATTCATCTGTGAGAGTGATGTGCAATCCACAGCCAGCCCTGGAGTCTGCTAATGAATTTATATGTTACTTATCTGGCTCCCCTCATTACTGCCTGTCCTGATGGTAAGTGAGGGCCTTTTAGAAGCCAGGATTCAGGATGCAGTATGAAATCATGGAAGGTTATTGTAGTAGTTGCCACCCAAAAGAACAGTGTGTAACACACACTCAGCTTTGCTATAGCTCACAATGGAGCCAATTCTGAAAGAGTTAGTGGCAGCAGGGCCAGACTGGCTGCTGAGATCCAGATGGAATATGGGATAGTTTACAGGTTTCTTAGACATTCCTGAACTTCCGAGAAAGTATTTCTTAGAACCAATTTGTCAATAAACTTCATATAAAAAAAAAAAGAAAAAAAAAGAATTTAGTGTTCAAACCACATGAATCTGAAATACTGGGATGTTGTCATAAAGAATAATTTGGGAGAAAGAGTAAAGTCTTGAATCTCCTGACATACAATAAATATTCCACAAAACTTATGATTGCAAACGGGATGAATGTTGTAAGGCCCTGATAGGAAATTGCTTTTGCTCTAATTTCTGCCCTGAAGCATGCTTTGTCAGATTCCTTTCATTCCTTGATTAAATTTCAAGAAGTTTCAACAGTTTTACTGTTACTTTCAGCCACTACATCAGACTTATTTTTAGGCACAATAAAAGCCTAATCCATGCTAACCTAAAACTGCAATCTTTCATCCATTCAAAGTTTTCTCCTCTCTCCAGCTTGATGGAAGGTAGGATTCACAGCAGACCCTCCAGAGGATTTTGTTGTCTCATTCTTTCCTGTATCACCTGGGGCTATGTACACAATCTGAAGAGTACAATCTGGGGAAAGAGTATACAATCTGGAAGACATACAATGGGACAGTGAAAGCCTACTCTTCTGATAAGCATCCCCTGCACCAATGGGCTTTTGTTAACAAGAAAAATACCACAAACCTAGCTGCCTATTGGTGCTCAGCAGTGCCCTTCCTCAGTCCATTTAACATACTCAATTCATCCCTTTCAGGTCAACATGAAGTACTGACAAGCTGGGAGAAAGAAGCCACCTTTAAAAACAAACTCACTATATGAAGAAAGCATCATTAAAATGAATATTTGAAAATATTTTCATCATCATGTAATTGTATTATTAAGAACAATGGAATCATGTCTTGGGTTAGACACTCAACATTGTTCTCATCTGCATGTTATTCAGATTTGTTTTTTTTTTAAATCTTCCAAACGTAAAGATTTTGTGAGTTATGAAGTCATTCACTAAAATCAACAAGGAAGATGAAAGTTTACAGCAAAACAAACATCTTTGCATAATAGGTAGATGGGACTGAAAGGTGAGTATTTGGATTTACAATGCATGAACAGTGTTTTATATCGCTCAGGGATTTTTTTCTGCTATGACAGCCTTGGAAACCAAATATCAAAATAAATCAATGTAAAGCATGCTCTTAAATTGCTATGTTACAGAATTGCAAATAATTTTCCAAAAATTTTGAAGCATATTTGATCCTATTGCTCTCACTAAAATATTATCATTACAGAAATTGAATGTGTATAAATATCCTTATTATCACACTCATTACTTATTCCTGTGTGCTTCAAAATGTAAATATTAGTAAAGCTGCACATGTACACACATGTGTACTGGTGCACTACACACACGCACGCACACACACACACACACAGGCATATATTTTCAACTATTGTCGGTAAGGTTACATGATCAGAAATCAGAATACTCAACTTTAAAATCCTAAGTGCATAGCCTTGCATACCCAATAGATTTATCTTGACCCTGAAATGAGGACATCTTCAGCTGTCCACCACCTGCCATGTGGATCTACCTCTGGTCCACGACCCTCAGACAGGCTCAGGTAACTGCGGATCGCCAAGGCTCTCTATACCCTCCACCAGATGCCTCATCCAAGCTATCCTTGGCTCTATATAAAAGAGACAGGATGCTGGGTTTAAGACTGATCTTTTTTTTTTTTTAAATTTTTTTTTCAACGTTTATTTATTTTTGGGACAGAGAGAGACAGAGCATGAACGGGGGAGGGGCAGAGAGAGAGGGAGACACAGAGTCGGAAACAGGCTCCAGGCTCTGAGCCACCAGCCCAGAGCCCGACGCGGGGCTCGAACTCACGGACCGCGAGATCGTGACCTGGCTGAAGTCGGACGCTTAACCGACTGCGCCACCCAGGCGCCCCTAAGACTGATCTTTAAGGGTTTAACTTGATTAAAATAAATCAGGAAAAATGACCCCACCTTTTGAGTAACAATGTAAATTGTACACTACAGTTAATTGTCTACTTCCCTCCTGTCTGAGGTCAGGTTCCCCTGGAGCACATACTAAGAAGTAACAGATTCACGGGGCGCCTGGGTGGCGCAGTCGGTTAAGCGTCCGACTTCAGCCAGGTCACGATCTCGCGGTCCGTGAGTTCGAGCCCCGCGTCAGGCTCTGTGCTGACTGCTCAGAGCCTGGAGCCTGTTTCCGATTCTGTGTCTCCCTCTCTCTCTGCCCCTCCCCCGTTCATGCTCTGTCTCTCTCTGTCCCAAAAATAAAAAAATAAAAATAAAAAAAAACGTTGAAAAAAAAAAAAAAAGAAGTAACAGATTCACATCAGAAGTGATTTATTAGGAAGGGACCTTCTAAACATCGAGGAAGGAGTGCGGAGGAAGCAGGATAGAGAAGCAGGGGTGTGATGCTAGGCAATTCTGGGAAACCTCTCAGGTTCACCTTGATCCTGCAGGAAGCTCTGGAACATTAATCAGACTTTGTAGTTTGTCTTTTTCAAAGGAAAGGGGTTGGCTTTTCATACTTCCACACTAGTCAGACAGGGACTACTGCCATCCCAGGGGATGCGATCTCAAAGTACTTCTGGCTGTTTGCCCTGAGGGTGCCATTGCCAGTGGCAGTCTTGGAAGAAAGCCGCAGGTGCAGTGGCCAGATGCCAAGACAAGCAAGGGGCACAAGACCCAGTCAAAGGGATCCAGGAGATATGGTGGTACACTACCATTTAACCACTTTGCTTACTTAGAGAACTATCTATCACTCTACTGCATCTCGGCCACCACCAGACTTACCATCATAAGGTAAGCAAGCTCACCTTCACCAGACCTAATTCAAGGATCTCACTCAGGCCACAGTCATATGACAAGGATGGAGGCCTGGTGTCCTCAGCCCAGTTTTTATTTTATTAATAATAAAGCTGAAACAAGAAAAATCATATCCAGCATCATCAGGGAACTAAATATTCTAGATTATATAAACTTAATTTTAATGAAAAAATCATATTTAAGTATTTGTATGAAAATCTTTCTAAATACAGCTTCTTTATCTGCCTACTTAGCTAAGGGATTCTGAGTATAATCAATGTTTTCCTAACAACATGACATCCTAACTACAAGTATCAAGTTCTGTTCAATAATATCATGCAGTGCATGCTCAGTCTACTAAGATAGGAAGCAATACTTGATCTTGCATTGAGTGGCTTTTTATTACTGTACATTTCAATCCTTGAAGCAGTTTCTAGCACTTTCTCTCACCTCCACATCTTATACTCCATCAATGCATGCTGCTGATGGTGCTTCTCTTAGCCTGCAGCATCCAGCTTGTATTCTAAGAAGTTTGATAAGTGGGCATCTTAGATCTGTCTTTGAACTAGAAGTTAACTTGACCTAAGTTAAGGCATGAGAAATACTTACAGCCATAAGTTACATCAGCCTCAATACATGAGATTCAGTCACCTTTTTACCTTTACATAGACTCTTTACTTCCTTGTTTTGCCTGGTGTTTCAAACTTTAAGCCATAAGTCTAAAGAGGAAATTTCAAATCAAGAGTTGCAGCTGAATCTATAACCTAGACCTTCTCTCAGATCTCTTCATTGTTCTGTTCAGCACAAGTTGTAAAGAAGAGATAAGCATCTTTATTCTAGCATGGATGAGAAAGAAACAAGAAGTCCCATCAGTCCAGAATTCAGCATGCTAGAAATAGGGCTCCTCTGTAGTGAAAACTACAAATGACATCTGTACTTACTAGTGGGGCTTCAGGTAACTTACTGTATTTTCTGTGTCTAAGCTAAAATTTCACTGAGATAAAGAAATGTAAAAATATAAGAAAGAATCTGTTTAACTTGAAAAATCAGCTCATGGTTTATGAATCCTACCTGTGTGAGAGAAAACATCTGTCCTTGCATTCCATAAATATTTTTGTGCACACTTATGTGCCCATCACTGAGCTAACCCCTTACTTAGCAAGAATTGGGACCTTGAAGGATGCATAACAAGCAGCACCGAGATGGGCTCTCAGAGGACCCATCCTCATAGTTTGTCCACCTAAACCATGACAAAAGACAACATCCCAGAATAAAGCCCCATGTCCCTGGGATTCTCAAAGACAGAACTCAACACAAAAGTTTGCTCTTATTTTCTTTAGAAGAAAGTTTTGCATACATCTTTAATGTGTATTTTTTCCGAATGTACATTTATCCTACTATGTCTCTCCATCATACTGACACTAAAATATCAGGTGCAATCCTTTTGTCAAGCTCATCCCACCTGTGCACCCCTTTAATATAAATATAATGTGCTCATTTTACTATCTTGAAATGAAATCAATAGGTAACATGCTTGCTCATGTGTGTAATTTTTTAAAAGTATGATCTAATGACAATATAAAGGATAAATAACAATAATATGTATTTCAAAACATAACTGTTTGGACATAAGTAATCAGGTGCTTGCACCCAAATGCAAAATCACTGTGGACACAATAACAAAATGACACCCATAAACAATATTTATTTGAAAACCAAATATAAAGAGTTTTGTCACTAGTGACATAAATTTCCAAGCTGGTGACCAACTTCTGACAAAGTTTCAAAACACAGTGTCATCTTCCCTAAAGTTGCCTGATTTTAGGATTCATGTTTCAGTATGTGTTAAAACTGGGCAAGAATTAACTTGTGTTTACTTGTAAAATGCCATGAATTTTGGCCTACAGCTAATTAGGCTTTTCAGAGTCATGGGTCTTCAGCAAGACATTGAAATATGGTATAAGCCCTCACTGTGGGAGACTTCAGCAGAAGTGGTCTCCCAAAACCTGCCTGTGACCCTCTGGATTGCCAATCTCCCAGGTTAGTAGGCTGTTGGTAAATGAGTAACTTTGGCCCTGGCACTATGAGCAGAACTTATCTGATGCCTGCACTGAAGCAAAGGACAGTGAGGACCTCCTTTGCTCCCTTATTCCCTGCTCCAGTGAGCAACCTAAAGTGAGCTGGGAGCCCAGGATGGAGGTGGGCCCCACACCTTCATGGAGCTCCTCATGAGAGAGAAATAAACTTGCCTTTGTCTAAGATCCTGAGAATTCAGCATTTTCTGTTGTGACAGCTGGTGTTTGTTATCCTGCCAAACACAAGACCTATCCTTTGCATTTCAAGGTATTTTTGTCACTGACCTGCATCCACTAAACACTACCCAGGCTCCGGAAATTGTTGTGACAAGCAAAGACAGCCTCACAAATTTCCATAGTGCTTCCTGAAGAACCACGGCTTTAGATCCATGACAAACTAAAAATCTTCATTAAAGTGATTCTTCTTCCATTTTATGCCTAGGAATAGATTCATGGAATTTGCTCAAACTGCTTTCTAGTCCTCATTAAAATGAAGGAGACAATCATTCACAGCAGTCAGAATTATAGAAAAAACACAATGAGGTGGAAAGCAAACAGCCTTAAGCTTCTGATCACTAGTCTGTCTTGGGCTCTTTTGTGTTCATCAGGGCACTGGATGGGTTTTGCCTCCATACATCATGCAGATTCCTGGCATCTGTGAAGTCCAATGCCTTGTGTGGAATGGCTTTGTCCAGGTTGAGAGTTGTGTGACAGAAGGTAAGCATGCTCTCTGGACAGGGCACCATCAGAAAAGATGTCGAGGTTAGCTGAAGTGCTATCAGAATCAATCCACTAAGGGGAGGCATTGGGCCCCACGTCCCAGTGGCCCCTACTGGCCCAGGCACTCCCTGTCCCCCAATCATGGATGTAAATGAAAGTCCATATACAGGGATTCACTTCACATCCATGGTACTGTTTATGGTGTCTATGGTAACACTTTGAGTCTCTATCACTCACTGGACTATGTTGAGTCCATCTGCCTCTGCCTGAGCTGACATTGTGTCTCTCCTGGACACCGAAAGGACTGCTGCTGTCATGGAGGATTCCTGACCCTGTTTTCTCCGTAGATACTGGATTCAACCACAGCATATCGACTTTATTGATAGCAGAGAAATGAAACCAGCTACCACCCCCAAACCCACACTCCAGAGGCCATCTCTTGTATTAGATAAACTCTTTGGACCACCAAGAATTTAATAGAGGGGTGTCCTGGAAATCTTTAGTCCATAAGACTAATCAGTCTAATTACCAAGCAATGTATTAGAAATTAGCAGAAGAAAATATGACCAGATTCTGGATTTTGTTTGTCTACATAAGCTAGTTTGGCTTTTACACATGACTATAAGCAAAAAAAAAAAAAAAAAAGCTAAAATATAGTATGAAATTTAGTATATAATTCCTGGTCTTAGGCAGAAAAGCACTTGAAAATTTGGTATTTGCCATCAGTCAGGACCAGTTTCATGTAAACCAGTTTTCTCTCTACACCACATTCTGTAGGATGAATAGCCATTTATGGATGTTAATGCCAGTTTTTAAAAGACTCAACTCTTATACCTACAATCATTCTATTTGATAATATATTTGTACACAAAGAAAAGTCTCGAAAGGATCACCCCAGGCAGCTAAGTGTGCTCCTCATTTATTCAATTCACATTTTTGAGCATTTACTCTACACTAGACACTGTCACTTTCATGGGGATACAGAAGGGAGGAAAGACAGAAATCCTGTCCCTGTGAAGCCACCATGATAGTGGGGGCCAGTTGACAATAAACAGATCAGTCAGTAAATCACATGGAGCATTAGAAAGCAAGGGCTATAGGAAAACCCAGTGCAAGGAACATAGGAAGAAAAAGCTGAGATGTGGGTGGAAGGAACGTCACTGAGAAGCAAAGCCCTGCATGGGAAAGGTTAGGAGCCAGGACACCAGGGGGCAAGGGTGGGGGAATGTTCTCCACAGAGACAGCAAAAAGAAAAAGGCTGTGAAGAAAGGCAGTGGTCTGGAGCAGAGTGGGAAGGGGTCCAAGGGAAGGTTGAGAGTAACTTGGTGTGGAAGGAAGTGGGAGAGACTTTAGCTTTACCCTGGAATTGGGATTCTGAACAGAGAAGCGAACTCATAAAATTTGCATTTACATTTTTGAAAGACCACACTAGAATGGCTTCAGAGGGGAGGGTGGAAAGGTGGTACAAACAGAGGTGTTTGTACTTCCTCCTGGAAAAGGATGCTGCTTCCTGGCCCTGGGCAGTAGTGATGGAGGCCTTGGGAAACAGCCAGAATCTGGATCTCTATCTACATTTGCCTACAGACTAACTATGGGTATGGGAGAGGACAAGTGTGACTGATCACTCCAAGATTTTGGCTGGAGCAGCAGCAAGCATGGAAGCCATTCATGGGGGAGGAAACAGTGGAGAGAGCAGGTACAGAGAGGGAAAGGGACAGATCCGGAATGCACACTGGACATAACAGGTAACTGAATATACAAGTCAGGATTTCAGGGAAGAGGTCTTATTCAAGGAACCATATTTGAAAGGAAACAATAGACAGTTGACAATTATAGCAAAGAGTTGGAAGCAACAGGCAACTCAGTGAGGAGAGATAGCACTGTGAAGTGGCTCAAGACTAAGCTCTCAGTACTACAACACAAAGAGGTTGAGTTGATGAGAAAGAATCTGCAAAGCAGACTGAGAACAAGCCAGCAGTAGGGTAAAAGAAAAACAAAAAAGTACAGCTCCCTGAAAGCAAGGCAGGAAACTTGGGGGTGGGATTGGTGGATGGATCAATAGTGATAAAAAACGTGAACCATATAAATGATGCCACATCCTCCCAGCTTAATTTACATCTACATGTGATCCTATGTGACACCCCTGTGTCTTTGTAAATACATTTGTGAACCATAGAGCTGGTGAGCACATGCTGTTTACACATATCACCTTGAAACTGATGGGCATATGGTTAGTTGGCCATAAAAGATAAATACCTGCTGAGATATCAGCAACTTGGAAGAACCACATATTTATGGAAAACACACTCTTGTTTACTTGGAGGGTAGGCACTGATAAGGATGATATAGATTTCAACCAGTAGAGGGCAGGTTTGTCTAACATGCCAGACCCTTAGATGTAAAACCCAACCTGCCACCAAAATATTAATCAATATAAGCCTTGGTCTGCCACATCTCTCAGCAGATCACAGGGCATGCTGACAGAGGAGACAGGATAAAGACATTCACCATCAGAGGTTGCGGACATATCAGCTGGAACTAACCAGAAGACTGGGGCCATTGGAGAGCCTGACCATGTGATGAAATCCCAGGGGAAAGGTGATTGGTCCTTTCTGCCTGGTTAATTCACATAATGGCTTGGCTGCTTAATTAACCCTAATTGCTTGATCTACTAATTGTTTAATTTGCTATGAGAATAAATGTATGTTTAGTAAGCAATAAGTTGTTCCTAGATTTCTTGGCTACTTTTTCCCATGGACATCCTCAAACCAGGGAGCATTCACATTTAACAATTGGCAACTGGCTCATATACCACAAAAACAATGTATGCAGCAATGTCAAGTAAGGTGCTGAGTGGGCATTGTCTATCATCTTTTGCAGCATGACCATCCGTGAAGAAAAGTTTGGGTACATTGGAGTGGATTCAGGAGAAAACAGGAGGGTGGGGACTGAAGGCAGTGAATCCTGAGTGACATTCTTGCTCTGAGAGTCATGGAATTAGGAGATGGTGGCTGGGGAGGGTGATGACATCAAGAGAGTATCTCTAACATAGAAGAAAGAACTACATGCTTGCATGCTGTGGGGCAAGGGGCAGAGAGAGGAGAAGGTGACATAGGGAGAGAAGTGAGAGTTGCTGGTGTGGTGTTCCTGAGCCAGTGAAGGGGACAGAAGCCTAGTGAACACACAAGAGCCTGGCCACAGGGAGTAGGGGAAGGGTCATGAACTGAGGATAAAGACAGATGTGTGGTGAAGATGCCAGGGTGTAAGGGGCTGTGGTTGGCAGAGAAGCTGGCTTAAGTGAGGAACAGAACATGGGTTAAATCCAGTGAAATTATAAGAAAATATATAATAAAGAAAAAAGTAGAACTCAATGATCAGAAACAAAGTTTAAATAGAACGGATCAACAAAGACAAAAGTTTGATTGATTAAAAAGCTAATAAAGGGGGTGCCTATGTGGCTCAGTCAGTTAACTCGGGGTCAGGTCATGGGTTTCACAGTTTGTGAGTTCAAGCCCTGCATCGGTCTCTCTGCTGTCAGCGCAGACCTTGCTTGGAATTCTCTGCCTCCCCCTCTCTCTGCCCCTCCCCCACTCGCTCTCTATCTTTCGAAAACAAATAAACATAAAATAATTTTTAATAAAGCTAATAAGATAGGAAAAGTCTTTTCCCCCAAAAGAGACCACAGAAACAGACCATAGAAGTGGTTTTCCTGATGTTTTTCTACTAAACATTTCCATATCCTGCTTCTCTGCCTTGAGTCAATGCTATTGTTCCTGACCAAACATGTGGAAAATATCACCTCCTATTGCTGACTCATGGCCTCAGGTTTCCACGGACTTGGTCTGACATCATAGAAACATTCCACTACATTCTGTCCTACCTAGTGAGTAGGAGTTGGATAATTGCATGATTGTCTTTATCTAGGTAAGTAAGGTTTTTACTTTGAAGTACAAAGTGCCAGATGACACCACTATTGGTCAGACCTATCTCTCTCTATACCCAACTAAGACAGTGCAGCAGCACCTGCCATGGATGCATTCAGAGGGCTGCTTTGACACAGCTGGGAAAGATTGAGAGCCAAAACGGCAGAGGCTGGGACTCTGTGGTGGAAAAGTCATGGTCCTAAGCCTTGCATAAAGCAGATTTCCCACTCCAACAGACCTGGCGGGTGACATTCCAGCTTTGGGGACAGGGACACACTCCCTCACAGGCTAGCCCATCCTTTTGTTAGAGTAACTGCTTCTCTGAAAAGCCTCCCTGATTTAGCTGTAAAGAGCTCTTGGAAAACGTTGGAAGACCAGCTATAGATCTGGAAAAATGCAAAAGCAAATCAAATCCCACTTCCACATGATAATTGTATGAAACTTGAAAGCAATTCTGATGCCTTTAACCAGAGGTGAATAACCTAAACACACCAGTCTATGCAGTAGTTGGTTGGGTGGCGTATATGGTGAGGACTTCAGCCATTAGACAGCATGTGCCTATCCACTGGGGCAGGCCATCTTTATCTCCACCCCACATGGTGGTCATGGGGAAAAATTAGACAAAAAAGCCAAACCTAGGTTTTTCTGAAAATAAGTCAGAAATATTGACTTGTAGTGAAAATGGGTTGGTTGGTCACAACATTCCCATTGCTTAAGATTGTTTAAGATTCCACTTTTTCAGGATAAACTTAAGCAAACCAGTTGGTATCCTTGATGTCACAAAAGTTTTAGAACTTCAGCCCCAACCCCCATAAAGATAATTCTCCTCTTAAAATCTCACCAGAAAATGGATTCATCACTTTAACAAGATTCTCCCAGTGCAGTAAAAGGAGATTCTTATCTTTGCTCCAACACTGCAGATTTCCATTAATGAAATCTTTGCTTGTCTTTGCTTGTATCATTTGGATTTCTGTTTAGCCAAATATACCTGTCTTGTGTGTATACAATTTATTTATTTATTTATTTACTTATTTATTGGTTCAGAACTTTAATATGTGACTCTTAAAATAAATTGAATTAAGATAGGCTGTGATGGTGGTGATGCAGGCTGCATTGAGCCAAGTTGGTGGAATTTCTATGTATTGTAAATGACAAGGTCTAGGGTGGGATTGGGGATATGGGTGGCTGAGGTAGGTAGAGGACAGGCCATGTGATAAGGTGCAGTAAGTTACTGCCAGGGAATTGTAGACAGGCTCCATGTGGATGCCCATGTGAGATATGGATTGTTTGGGAAGCTGAGATCCAAGGAATGAAGGGTAACAGCTCTAGGGAGCCTATAAACAACCACTAAAAGAAGGAGCAGAGGATGAGGAGAGAGAAGGGCCATGCCACACCAGGTTCAGGTGGTAACAGGACTGTAGAAGAAATGCATTCGACCTGAGTAGGCTGCTGGGAGTTATGCAGGCTCTCTCAGCTCCTAGCACAGAGATAAAATCCTTGTCATGCTTGTGGGGTCTGCCAGAACCAGCTTATGGCTCCTTTTCAACCTTCACCCTAGCACTTGGCTCACTGGGATTCAGTCCACAGGCTTCCCCCCCTCCAAGTCCCTGGTACAGGCCATATGCCATTCATCCCAGGACATTGGTATGGACTGTTCCCCCTTGGTGAATGCCTCCACACTGATTACCACAGAGACTTGTCTTTTTTCCTGCATTTCATCAGATCTCAGCACACCTGTCTCCAGAAGTGGACTTCAACTGAGGGGATCTCATTGGATGTGAGTGTGTACCTGCATTTCCTAAACTCTCTGGGCTCATTTTCCTCACTTCTCAACATGCATGAAGTGCCTATCTCTTGTCTTAAAGCATGGAGTGAAAGAGAAGCCATGTACGAATGGGTCCAGCTCAGTTCCTGGGCTTTAAACAAAGGTTGCCTAAGTCTAAATAATGCATGTAAGTGTCCAGTTAAAGAGTGAAATAATATACAAATAAATATGGTGGTTTGGAATGACCAGTGCCCCCATCAACCCACCGTGATTGAAAGATGGGGCCTTGGTTGGAAACATCAATTCACACAGGGTCAGGGCTATCACCCTGCCTGACCCAAGGAGGGGTTTGATCTGAGTGACCTGAGGCAGGCCCCCCATCTCCGTCTGACAGCCTGATGTTCCCAGTGGTTCTAAGGATGATGATTACCTCAGAGGGACCCCAGCCCATTTTCTGGCAGAACAAGTGAATCATCTACAGAGGTTTCAGCCAAAAGGCTCATTGATGTCCACTGTAGCTGCTCTTGCAGGAGCTTTACTACCTGAGCTTGACCTATGGACCAGAAGTGAAGGCCAGCTCACCACCTGAATGCTGCTTGTGGGCCTGATAAATTTTATGCTACAATCCCACGCCAACCCAGGGGAATGTGGAGCACCCAATTATGTTGATTTGTCATCTAGCTGCACAGTTCTGAGTCAAGGAGGAGCCAATCAGTTCTAAAGAGGACCAAATGACTAAGAGCAACTTTTCTCACTGAAAAGAATCACCTGAAGACCAGACTTCAGTTTTCTTTATAGAAAGTCAAATGAATGGAATTTCTAAAGTTTAAAATCTTAAAAATCCAGAGTTCAGCTAAAACTCTAAGATCCCACTGACCTCTTTGTAATGCAAAGCTTTGTGGGATTGAGTTTTGGTTAGAAACAGAGAATTTTATTCTGAGTTATTTAAGGTTGCTTCAGATATCCAAAGGGGTTATTAAGTTGGGCTTTGCTCTATAAGCGGGGAATTTTCTAGATGTTTAACTTGAGGAGATGTCCCCCTCTCCCTGCTGCCAAACACTATCACCCATCACCTATCTCTTTATCACTTATCCTTGTGGCTAAAGAAGAGTAAAAGACTGAAAATATCATAATTCTGGGTAAAGGACAAGTAAATGTAATCACTAAAGTTATTTTGTTGATAGTCAATATAAGCCAATTACTTAAGCTGAGCAAAAACTAAGCAGCAAATGGAATTCATGAGAAGGTGACTAAGGTTCCTTGGGCTTTTAAGGGAGGAAGGACTGACCATCCCTGCAGTGAGAAATAAAACAACCAGAAGGCTCATCAGGAAATATGGACCCTCCTGGAATATTACTATCAACTAAGCTCAGGTCAACCACCTCACTTCCTGCATCTCTCAGGTCTTCATATTATACTTTCTTCTAAAAAGCATATGACAATCTAGGTCTGGTTACACAATTAGTCCAGAGGGGTCACACTGCACTAGAAAGTTTTCTGAGGATCACCCTTGTGAATTATGATGGGTCCTAGAGAGAGGCACAAAGAAGAGCCAGTTCTCTGGAATTATTGTGCCAAAAGTCCAGTTCACATTAGGATGCTGTGACTGGAAAAATGGAAATTCAAGATTGATATCCAGGTGAGGAGAAATTCAGTGTGTTGAGCCCAGTCCTGCACACTATTCTTGCCACAGTGGCTTTGTGCACAAGCCCACTGAACAAGAACAATGCTGGTGGGGGAAGGGTAATACATGGAGTAGACCAATTCTTGATCAAGTCGCCAATAACTGATGATATCACTAACCAAAACACCTTTTATGTTACCCTCAGTGGTCAACCCACCTGAATCCTGAGCACCATGAACCATTATCGAGCATCCCTTTCTAAGTTTCAATAACCCCATCCATTGTGTTCCATGCCTGTACATAGTTACTGGTTTCCTCCAACCTGTATTTTTTTTCTTCTCTGCCTTTGCAGGATCCTTCCTCAGAAATACCCACCACCCCTCCACTCAAGAAACCCAGAACTAAAAGTTGGGCGAGTGATCATTTTCTCTCCAGCATGCTGGCTTATGTCAGGATTTTGCTTATGAAACACTACACATCATTTTGTCAGCATAAAACAGGAAAACTTTGCTGAGATGCATGTCAACTTCAGCAACTCCTTGTTTCCATCTTGCTCAGATTCAAAATTCAGATTTCCCAGAGAAAGAATCTGAGATGCCCAGCTTGGATCAGTTGGCTACTGCCTGAGAGGCCATGTGATGTAGAAGAGCCACAACTGCTACCAATCAGGAGCCCTCTGGGGACAGTACTGAAAGAGACAAGAGCAATTGTAAACCAGGACATTTACTATTAGCCTCCACAGAGGATCAAGGCAAAGGCAAGCCTAGATTTCCTCTGTGTAAACAACCTAATCCTCCAGCATGGAACACCACACTGTCTTCACAGTTTTATTTCATAAATAGCTCTTTGTTGCTGCAGCAGGCTGGCTTTTGGAGAAGGGAAGGTGGGATGTGAAGTAGGTGCAGAGACCTTTGGCCTTTGTCAATGAACAGACCATGTCCTCATACACTTATTCTGTTTTGGATAATGTTGAGATTTTTTTCACTCTGCTTCACCATAAGACAGCACTCTGTTTCTTGAGATGGATACCCTATAGAGGGGGTCTGATGGAAACCACTGGAATCTGAGAAATGTTTCCTTTTAAGCCCCTAGTCTAGAGGCAAAGGTTCATCTCATCAAGACTTTTCCCACTCATGGTAAAAAAGAATAAAAAAAACTCCCTCATATTTGGAATTGGTACCTCCAAGCCACCTCCAACAGCATGGTTCCAAGGAAAACAATCAATCATAACACACTGACTCCCACCCCCGCCATCAATTCCAGGGCTGGGCAGGTGAACCATGCTGTGTCAATCTGAGTTCTTTCACAGAATATTTTAAATTGGAACTTAAACTCCCTTTATGGTAGCAACACTTGGTTAATATGGCCCCAGAGAGACCCTCAATTATATTTATGTATTGTGCAGAAGTAAGTCTGAGGGTGATAACAAATTGCAAAGAAAACCAGAAATGAGACACAGAATGGGGAGAGGCCTGACAGTGATTGCTTCCTGGATTCCAGCACCCTTGAAGCCTTGTTCTGTCTTGTTCCTTCCTGGGGTAAGCCAAAGAGTCCCCATTTTTATCCTAATCTAGTTTGGGTTTGGCTCTGGAATTTGAACATTCCAACTTTTGCAGAAACAATTAGGTGTATAACTGGAGAAATCCAAGAAATAGGTTCTGAAGGAGTAGAAGCAAGTCATAAAGGAACAGGAGAAAAGTGTCAGGAATCGCTGAGATCCCTTCTCCCCCATTGTGGTAGAGAAGTGACTGGTTATCTGAGATGCAGATGCTGTTGGCACCCAGTTCACAGCCCCTCAACACTCCTTATCCCAGTGCTGCCAACCCACAGCAGTCAGATGACTGTGCCCTCACTGCAAAGCAGACTGAGGAAGTGACATCTGGCATTTTCCACTTACATAAAGGGGGCCAGATTTTGTTGCTGTAGGTAGAAGTCTCTTAGAGTATAGGAAGGTGATTCAGATGTCAGGCAGACAAAAAGGATGACAAATTCCACTGTGAGCCCTCAAAAGGTAAGTCTGCTATTTCTGCTCTCAGACATGACCTTTTAGACCATGAGGCAAGGGAAGTCTTTCCAGAGAGAAGACCCAGGAGTAGTTGGATTACCTAACCAGAGATCCAGGGAGCCAGAAGCATATAAAACAAATCTGTTGGTAAGATATTTTCCTGGTCCAAAAATACACAGTCAGAACACCCTGGGCTAATATTTCTTATTTTATTTTTCTTTTCTAAAGAATAATATCCACCATACTTAACTACTTTAGTTCTGAAAGAACAAACTTAGATGCAGCTCGTGTCCCCAAATCTAGTCATCCAAGGGTCCCAGGTCACTCTTGAACTTGCTGCAGATTGTTTCTATGAACAATAACACCCTCCTTTTTAAAAATTAAACCATGTTTTGTTAGATTTATGTCACTTGCAATCAAATTAATTGTGACTCTGAGACTAAATTGTGTTGTTCTGGGCAGAGTTTCCTTGTACCTGCTAGCATCCTCATTACACTGAAAAGATGCATCAGTTAGCCTTTGCTACATAATAAATCTTTCCACCATGCCATGACCTAAAACAATAAGGATTTATTATTGCTCATGAGTCTGTATGCTTCTGAACCACTATGCTTCTCTGTACAGGCTTGGCTGATCTTAGTAGCGTTCACTTATGCCTCTGAGGTCTACTGAAAGGTTGGCTGGAATTTGGCTGGCCTAAGATGACCTCAGTCATCAGTGGGGTGGTTGGTTGGCTGTTAGCTGGGGTTATGGGCATTACCAGGCTTCATTATCCAGCAGGCTAATCTGTGCTTGTTCACACAGAAGTTCAGTAGGTTCCTAAAAAGAGATGCAAGGCCTCTATAATCCAGGTTTGTAACTGGTACCCTGTCACTTTCACTGACTTCTATTGTCCAAAAGTGGTCACAAGACCAGACCAGAGTCAGCGGATGGAGAATTAGACACTGCCTTTTGAGGAGAGGAGTTATGTATAATGGTAGCTGTTTTGCAATGAACCACAGTTGAAGGGAGACAGATGAATGAAGAATTACAGTCTCCACTGGTGACGTACTGCTCCCTGGGAAACTTCCAAACCTTGGTTCAGGAGACCCTCTCACCTCTAATCATTGGATGATTTCTACTATAATATCTTGCCCTCAAACCAGAAATCATTGAGATTCATTTCCTTAGTACTAAGTGTGATAACTTTACTTAAATTACCCAACAATGACAACAACATGAAAAGTCAACAAGGGAGAAAGGAAAGGGGGAAAGAAACTGGACTGGCCCAAGTCATGTTGACAAGATGAAAATAGATGCAAATATTGGAAAGAACTTCCTCAAATTTAATAAATTTTGAAGGATTAATTATTATCTTCTTATGCCTAATAAAATCACTGAGGTACATGTATGAAGGAAGACATGAGCTTAGCTAAAAGGGAGTAGATTCTGGGGAATGGTTACATGAAGTCTGAGTCTGGTGAGGAAAAATATAGAGGGTTCAGCCCTAGCAGATACCCTGGAATTTTACTCTTTCCAGCTTTATACACATCTGCTTATGATCAACTCCCTCAAATTACATATCCTGGCCAATTGTAGGGACTGAGCTAAATGAAACACCCCTGCCTCCACAACAAGTCAGGACTCTTTTGAACCATGTGTTCAGCTGGTCCAGCTATGAAGTGTGTGGCTCCATTGGAAGCTATGAAAGCCAAATACATCCCCAATCTCCCTGTTCCCCCAAACATTTCATATTCAGTCATGAGAAGAAGGTCTGATGAAAGTCTTCAATTCTGACTTTCCTCTAAGTCAAGACATAGAAAAACAGTGATCACATGAATTTCCAAACATAACGAATTTCTCCCCTTACCATCACCAAATTAATATTTTTACTGCTTGGTGTTATGACATATATTAAAATATTTTAGAGAATTGGCCCTATAAAACTGATATAAGAATGCAGTTTATGCTGTTCTCTATATCATACAATGTCTTCTTTATGATGACTCAGAGGAAAACTTCCTTTCTAAATTCAGTACCACAAATAGCTGGGCTTACCCTGAGCAACTGTTTAGCTTTTCTCTCATAGATACTGATAACCCTGGAGACTACTGTGTTCCTATCTAAAAAGCTTAGAGTCAAATCTTTAGCCAGTCTTTAGTAATTTTTTTTTTAATTTTTTTTTCAACGTTTATTTATTTTTGGGACAGAGAGAGACAGAGCATGAACGGGGGAGGGGCAGAGAGAGGGAGACACAGAATCGGAAACAGGCTCCAGGCTCTGAGCCATCAGCCCAGAGCCCGACGCGGGGCTCGAACTCCCGGACCGCGAGATCGTGACCTGGCTGAAGTCGGACGCTTAACCGACTGCGCCACCCAGGCGCCCCCAGTCTTTAGTAATTGAGCAGATCTCAAGCCCTCTGTGAACCACCACTACTACTGGTTTTAGTTCTGTCTTTCCTACCCCCTTTGTCAGCTTATCTACATGTAATCATCTTTATTAAAAATATATGAAATTTTAAGGTGGCTGAGTGGCTCAGTTGGTTAAGTGTCTGACCCTTGATTTCGGCTCACGTCATGATCTCACAATTGTGGGTCCAAGCTCTGCATTGGGCTCTGCGCTGACAGTGGGGAGCCTGTTTGAGATTCTCTCTCTCTTCCTCTCTCTCTCTGCCCCACCACCACCCTCGCTCACTCTCTCTCAAAATAAATAAATAAATAAATAAACTTAAAATATATATGCAATTTTGATAAGTTTTTTAAGTCTCCCTCAAATCATTGGAATAAAGCTGAGCAGAAATAATATCTTAATGTGAGGATACAATCCTGAGGTAAAGACATTAGCTACTACTACATGCCATGATTGAAATACACAAATCATAGAAGTACACTTTTGATATAGGGGTGCACTCATGTAATCCACACACTTCTCATGGTATAGAATGTGTCTAAACCTACAATGTTTCCTGACAAGCAGACTGGACTTGGGAGCAGTTACATCATTTACCAGCTATTAGTCCCTGGACACACAGCCCAACTGTCCTGGACATTATTTCCTGCTGGCAAAAACAGAAACATCATACTCCCTATGTGGATGGCATAAGGATCCAGGTCAATGCATAAAACATTCCTGGTGACGTGTCTGGAGCACAATAGGTGATCAAAATTTGTCCAGCATAAGCTGCATCTGGAGCACCATACATATACTCAGAAACCAAATCTACACTATGCAAAATACTTCCACAAAAATAGAAAGATGTAGCAAAGCATTAAAATTAATTTATCAATAATTTGGACTCATAGAACTATCTGGATTTTTAGATCTGAGTAACTGGATAGTGAATACTCTGTTATAATTATTAAGTAATCTTTGTTACAAAAGAGTTCTAAACACCATGTGATCCTAAGTATATCCAAACTCCCTTTAAAACAAAGTCCAACTTGAATTTTATTCTCCATAAACAGTTTTCCCTAAAATGGTACACATTGTGCCTTCTTGATCATTCACTAACTACAGAATCTCCTGTGTCATTTTGCCACATTTGGGAAGACTGGTTGGGACATCACTTGAAGATTAAACTGTGTATCTATGCAGCTGGGTGTACTGATTCACTTGCTTTATGGAAATTAGTCAAAGTCACCAGAAATATTTTGGAAGCATCTAAACAACGGAGGGCTGTCAGTAGAAGTGGTCTTGGGGGGCTCCAAAATCCATGTCTAGTAGCATAGTGACCCCTACTGCCCTCTCCTGAGCACAGAACTCATGCTCCCTGAAACTCAAATAGTACTTTTCCTTCCTGTCAAAATTTACTTTTTCTTGGATAAAGATAAAAAAAAAATGAGAGTACATAGCAAATATAAAGTTTTAAAATATCTTGCCTGATCCCAAATAATTGAGCAAAATAGGCTTTTTCTCTGCAGTAATGTTGAGCAGAATCTTATAAAAGCCCAAGTCTATTCCTTAAGAGCCAGTGAGGTTCTTTGGAGCCAGATAATGAAAAGAGAAATATTTCAAAAACCAGCCCTGTACCTCAGTTCTGCAGATGCAGAGTGAGCCCAAGGTTTGCAATACCCAGATATTTCTTCCCAAGCATCTCCCTGGGAACCACCTGGTGGCCTCCTTGGAGACAGCTGTCCTAAGCTTTATCAGATAATTGCATGCTGTTCCAAAGTTGAACAGGATCACCCTTCCCCAGGTACTGACAGCTCAGATGTCAAGTGTGTTTCCTGCTGCTAATTGGTATATGTTAACCCCAGACAGCCACCCCCCTCCAGCTGTTTAGGGATCTGCATGCCAGACGGGTGTACCCTTGACAGTTTCCAGGGACCTCTGTGTACTTAGCAGAGTGGGTGCAGAAATGGTACCAGAGATGAGGGTGCCAGGCACAAGGAACTCAGATCTCTTTGTAACAGAGGCTACAAACTGGAAAAAAAAAATCCATTGTTAAGCCATTTGGATGCTCAAAATCTCATATGTGACTCAAAATAAAAGAATACAAAAAAACTGGATGGACTTCTGGTCAATTTTATTTAATATCTATAGAATTTCCTTATGCACTGCTCAAAAGGTTACAATCCTGATATCACCAGTTTGAGAATTATTTCTGAGTAAACATATAGTTTCCTTAACAATTATGATCTCTCTCTCTCTCTCTCTCTCTCTCTCGCACACACACAAACACAGTTTGGATAAATGCCTATAGAAAAATCTTAATAAACCATAAAAATGGAAGGACACAGGTCATATATTCCATCTAGATTACTGCTAGAGACTTCAATAATGTCCACTTTGTGTTATTTCCTATGGCTGCTGTAAGAAATTAGTAGCTTAAAACAACAAAAATATGTTAACTTACAGTTCTGGAGGTCAGAGGTTTGAAATGGGTCTCATAGGACTGGTATCAAGGTGTCAAAAGGGCTCCAAGAGAGAATCTGTTCCTTGTCTTTTCCAGCTTCTAGAGGTGTCTGCATTCCTTTAACTAGTGGCTTCATCACTCCAACCTCTGTTTCTATTGTCACATCTGCTTGTCTTACTCTGAACATCCTGCCTCTGTCTTGTAAGGACCTTGTGATTACAGTGTGCCTACCTGAATAATCAAGTTAATCTCCCCATCTCAAGACCCTTAAATTAATCGCACCATCAAGGCCTCTTTTGCCATGTCAGGTAATGTATTCCAAGGTTACAGGACTAAGACATGGACCTCTTTGTAAATACTGCCTCCACGCACTCATCTATAACTCTACCTTCCTCCTCTCTTAGAAGGCTGCTGTCAGGACAAAACCATCCTAATTCCTTGTAATATTCATTCCTTGGCCAATGATGACTGGATCAGAGGTGTAACTGTCTCTCCATCTCTGCAGGTGAAACATCCCTCTGAGGGTATGTATATGGGACAGAGATCCCATTGTTTGTGTAAAGCTGAGCTGAATGCTGAATGTGTACCCAGTCTACTTATCTGGGCTGTGTGTTGTGGGAAAGCACTGGCATGGTTGGAGAAGGCAGTCTGAAGAGAGAATTAAAGCAGATGCCTAGAGATAGAAGGGTGTAGCCAAAGAGCAACCAGCTGGAGGCAATGGATGACCAGTTCCCACAACCTTGCCATGCTTCTCTTGTGCTGTGTTTCTGGATGGGATCTGGCTTGACATAACTAATCTGCTTAATATTTGAATTCCTTAAGCAGATTTCTGTTATGCACCCCAAATGCTATACAGTTATGATAACTTAAGCAACAGAGTTTATAAGATTAAACTACGGCCCTTGTCTTGTCTTGTCTGTCGCTCCTATATAGCATCTGCTTGTTTTTACATCCTTTGCAAAATGAGATGACTCAAGACCATCAAAACACAGTATGTGCTGTGGCTGGTAGGTCTTCTACATAAGTAAGAAGAAAAAAAGTGTTCTGTGAAAAGGAGGGGAAAAATTACATTAGAGACTAAATTTTATCAGATCATATACCATATAATAAGATCATATACCACACAGTAGGAGTTGGAAAATCAGGAACTTTTACATGTTCTAAAGGAAGAAATTTCCTTGTATTATTGCTTCTCAAATTAGTCAAGCGTTAGGAGCCTGGACTGGATACATAAAATAAAAATCTCATCAAGGCACAGTCAACACTGCACAAAATAATGCTCCAAACACTACATTTTTGTAACAAGAAGAACCCTTGTGTTTGAACTGAATCAGTCTCCTCCTCTCTAGGGAAATTTAATGTAATTAAGTCTCCTCTGTTCCCATTTAGAAGTTCATACATAATCATAGTAGGTTTTTACACAGGCAAAAATAAAAGACTGCAAAGACAGAGCTGGTATGTAATGCAATTTGTTTCTTCCAGTAACAAATAGCCTCCTTGGCCATGGAAGGAAGATAAGACAGTAAAGGGTAAGGGAAAGTAACATTCTTTCACCAAAATATTGCAACAGAGGCACATTTTTTTGTGGGCTACTTGGAAGCTAACAGAATTGCTGCTATTTCATTTCTCAGGTAGTGAGCTCACCAGCCTCTGCTGTTAACAAGATGATTGGGCATCACTCTGCCTCTGTCAAGTTAGCCTGTGGACATACATTTCTGGAAAATTATTAACTTTTTATCAACCCAAGTGAGGACCTTATTCTTAAACTTATTTTAATAATCATTGATGTGGTAGAAAATATCAGCCAAGACAATAAGTCAGTTCATAAACCCAAGGAAAATCAGGCAAAGACTTTTGAATTTACATAGTAAGCTCATGATAATATATTAGAAAAGTTCTGTCTTGCAGTCAGAGTCACCTGCTCTAATTCCTGGACCTGTCACTTTGCACCAGAGTGAGCTCTAATAGCTTGTTTAGCATACCTACATCTTGATTTCACAAAAAAACCTCCTACATACTTGAAAGGGATTTAGCGGGGATAGATTGAGGGACTGCATGCATCACACCCAACTGGGAGTCAAACACAAAGCAAGCACCTGATGTATAATCCTCTTCCTACCCCTTCTTCTTCCTGGGCTTTGTATTTATGGAGCTGAATATTGAATCTAACTAACTGTATAAAACACTGTCATAAAGAGACTTTCAATTCCAGATGGTGGTCTAAATTCAAGTAATTACATCCCCTTGCTCATAAAGACTCTAATAATTTAGAAACATCAAAAAGACAAATGAATATCCCATAGCCCATGATGAGTAGCAAGACCCTATGCCATACAGATGTCAATTCTTCTCAAATGCAATTATGGTCAAAACTGCAACCGGCTTTTTGCTGTGTATGTGATTTTAGATTTCTAAAACTTAATAGATGGGTTTAGCAAGCTTGGAAAAGACACTCCTGAAGAAGTAAAAGAAAGTGGGAATAACCAGATGTTATTAAGCTACAGTAATGAAGGGTAGAGAGTTATTCATGCAGGATTAAAGAACTGGCAGTAGATCAGAAGGGAGCCCAGAAACAGACCCACACAAAAAAAAGGTACATTGGCAACCCCTGGGGGAAGAAAGGACTGCCTAATGAGTGGAGATGCATAATCATTGTTATCTTTGCAGCAAATTGGATTAACACATGACCTCACACACAAAAAATAATTTAAGCTGGAAGGAAAAGGTATGCTAGGTTACTTTAGGTTATTCTGTGGTAATAAATAACCCCAAAATTTCACTGACTTGACCTAACAACATTTATCTCTTGCTCACATCAGATTTGCTGTAGCTTTTAGAATTCTCTGGGGCCACCATCTTCCACACTGCAGTTCATCACTCCAGGGTGCTGTGATCTTGTTGCCACTCCATGTTGATAGATGCATCCCCAATTATAGCAGCAGTGGATATGAACATGGGAAATCATACACTGGTTCTTGAATGCCTCCACCAGAATTGACACATGTAACCTTTTGCTCATTTTTCTTTGGGCAGACAATTTACAAGGCCCTGCCTGTCTGAAAATGGGCCACTGTTACATACCACAAGAATAAGCCATAGAAACAAATGTCAATGGAAGAAGAAAAAAATCCATGAAGAAACTGAAGAAATATATATTTTTATATTTTTAATATATATTTTTATGTTTTTAAAACATTGAAAATAAATACTATTTAGACATATGTTTTTAAAGGTCAAAATTGTAATTTAAAAAGACAATGAATAAAACTAAATTCAGAGTCATGGCTACCTCTGGATCAAGTGGATGTGGAGAAGGAAGATATATAGGTTTATGGGGGTAGGTGGAGTTGTTTCCATTCTGAAACGTTGGCCCAGGATTAACAGGTCTTGAAAGAAACTCAACAATTCCAAGGGAAGCAACCCCTGTCAACAAAAGTCATTCCATAGGAAATGAGATAATTCAAAAGAGAGTATTGTAAAAAATCTAACATATCCTTAGACATATTTGATAAATACATATTTGAGGAATATATATATATATATATATATATATATATATATATATATTCTTGTTCTTTGATCCTTTCTTGGCAGTCTGTCCTTGTCTTATAGATGCAGTTTCTCAAACATGTCTGAAAATATTTTGGATTTTTAAAAATATTCTCTTCTGAATTATGTCATTTTCTATGTAATAAATTATTTTTGTTAACCTTGGTTTCTTCCCTTGGAATTATTGACTTTTATTGTTAGTTAAAATAATTGTTTCTGAAGCTAAAATAAAATTATTGGTAAATCTAAAATATTTTTTAAAAGCCTCCCAGACTATAAAGTAAAAGTGAAGATGATGGAAAATATTGGAGAAATGGTTACAAACCCCAATCCAAAACATTCAAAAAACACATATAATAAAGTACAGATACAGATAATAGAAATGTTTCTAAGGTTAAGATTATTTTTTATCCTTTTCCCAGAGTGTATACATTTCCTGGGATGTGGTGTGTCTTTTTACCTTACAAATTCAGCTCTTTCCTTTAGGAAATTTGGTTTTATTATATTTTGGAAAACAATTTTTTTCCATTCTATTTGTTTCCCATTTTCACAAATCCCAATGCATGCAACAAGATCTCTCTCCCCCCTTCTCTGATATTATACAATGTCTAACATGAATTCCTGTTTCTCTTTCAACACTTTGTGGTGTGATGATGTTTAATTTATTTAAGTCTCTAGAGGACTATGAGTTCAGACTCTTCCTATTTGGTTACTTTATCTTCTGACATGTGTCTTTTACTACACTTTGTTTTTATTTATTCCTTCTAATATTGATGCACAGATCATTTCTGCTTATCTCTCATTGTTGAACCAGGACAGTTGAAGCATGGTGGGCTGGAAAGGGGCAGAAGAGTGATGTAGGAACTCATTTTATTTGGTCTTTTTTGGTTCATATACCAAAAGACATGCAGATATGCCTCTCTGTGATTACCAATTTACCCAAATAAATTATTTTTCCCTTGGCAGGTGCATCTCTTCTCAGTTTTCCATTACAGATATTGGTATGGTCCTAAGTTGTCTGGGTTCCAATCTGCTCCTTTCATACCCTTCAAACATCACACTGGGCTGAGAAGTAAATCTAAATTAACAGCAGTGGCATAAATTCAACTCCAATCATTCCTCTGTGATGCTCTTTTGTGTAAAACAGGGTCTTTCAAAACCTATCCTCTGCCTTCTGAATTACCATCAAGTCCCAAATCATATCTCTGTAATTAAAGAAACTCTCGACAAGTGTTAGGACAATGATTTTTAAGGAAATGTGGATCTTGCTTGAGATTCAGGAAGAAAAAGGCATTTAGAAACTCCAGGAAACACACACACACATACACACAAACTTCCAAGAAAGGCATGGTATAAATTGAATCCAACTAAAATGTGGTATGATGAACAGTGAGGGAAGTAGCTTGACTTTTACTCTAGAAATATTCTGCTCTGTGTGTGCCAGGGTAATAATATTGGGCTTGGGGAAGGGATACAACTCAACCATATGACTAGTCTCTGAATAAATAATATTTACTTTACCATAAGTTTATTAAGGAAATGTATTTATTTTGAACTCTTAAATCAACCTACAAAACATACTAAATTATGGTACAGAACAAAGGTCTAGTTAATAGGGGTTAGAGAGTGACTGTAGAAATGGAGATGATAAGAGATACAAATCTGATAAAAATAAATACATATGTGCTTAATTATATCACCTAAATTTATACTGTAAATAATAAAAGTAATTTCTTTTTTTTAATAAAAGTAATTTCTAAAATGGGAAGAGGCCAAAGAAAGGGAGGTGATCCAATTGAGCTAAGTTTTAAAATTTTCAAAGTAGAGAATTACTAGATAATGTTTGAGAATTATTTTAAGATAAAGATAAATGAAATAGCTGAATGGGCTGTCAGCATTTCGGTTGCAACAACCAAAACTCATAACAGAAAGAGTTGAAAAACATGGCAGAGAGGAATTTGAGGTATATACAGAGGGCTGTGCACTTTATTATATTCTAGTGTGTGTTTTATTTTTCTTTAGTATATATGTATGTTGTTTTGATAAATATTTTTATAAGTTTATTCATTTTTGAGAGAGAGACAGAGCGTGAGCAGAGGAAGAGCAGAGAGAGGGCGACACAGAATCGAAAGCAGGATCCAGGCTCTGAGATGTCAGCGAGCAAGCGTGGGGCTTGAACTCACGAACTGTGAAATCATGACCTGAGCTGAAGTGGGATGCTCAAGCGACCAAGCCACCCAGGTGCCTCAAGTTTTGATAAATATTAAAACATACATTTTTAAAAATTACCTCATATAAAAATAATTGCATTTCTAGTCACATTTCTCAACATTTGACCTCACTGATTTCAAACACAATACAACCATGTTGCTGTCTGACATCATGTGAGCTCATTGTGTGGCACTAATTCCAAATTCTCTTGGCCTTGGATTGCTCTCTAGCCAAAAATAGGCATGTTGACTCCTCAGACCTCGAGGGAAGGTAACAACCACCACTTGTCTGAATTCCTGTAGGGAAAATTAACGCAAATGAGAACAATTGTCTCTGCTCATATTATAGTTTCCCAAAGGATTAACGAGGCACTATACTATCCCCCTCTCGGAATCAAGACCTGTCTTCACTGTTGGGTTAATAGTGAGATTATTTTTATTTACTTTTGTGTAGGCCAAAGTCTCTGAAGCTGAATGATATTTTTTTTAGTGTCTTACATAATCATTAAAATCATTTATACATACTATTTGTCTATAAAAAATAAATTATAGCCGCAATACTGGTACTGTGGCTGAATGTTTATGTCTGCTACAACTCAGCCTGGGTCAGAGCAGTATCAAGACAGTCAGTACTCCTGCAAACTAACTCACATTCAAAAACAGAACTTGCCATCTCCAATTATTTAAATAGATGCAAAAGGAAACAAAATACAGTTCACTGACTGAAATTAATATAGACAACTAAAGAAGCCTGATCCTCCAAATGAAGAAACAGGTAAGAATCTAGACATGCTTGGAAGCACCATTATGTCTTTCAAATAAATTAAGAGAAGTATATTTGAGGAACTAAAAAGAAAAAAAAAAGCCCAGACTGGGGTAGATGGATAGCTGCTGGTGAATTCCTGAGGGCTGGTTTAAAGGGTAGTAATTACACTTTCCTCTATCCCTCAGACTGAAGACTAAGCCAAATGGAAAACAGCCTGGGATCAATAGGAAGCTAACTTCTCTAATAGTTAGAGGTATGGCTTATGATCTTGGGGACTTCTGGAGAGTGGAGTGGCCTTGGAAAGAGCAGAAGTGTAAAAGCAGAGTGAGGGGAAGATGTGCTAGGATGCTGGACAGCTCCCTCTCACTGTCCTTGCCTTGCTTCTTTTTTTTTTTTTATCTTACTTTTCATTTTTAACATTTAACAGAAATCAGGAAGCAATGAAATAATATAGTCTCATAGTTAGTCCTGCTTGAAAGAAAGAAAATTTGCTGCTTCCCCAGTTATCTCAGCATAAATATTTTCAGGACCCAGGTTAAGATTTTTTAATTTGAATGTGGGCCAATGTCTTTCACCTAAGACTAAGGATATCATATAAGTTATAAAAACATTAAGATCCAGTAGATAAATAGTAAAGAAAATAAACAGCATTCATAAAAGACACAATTACTGGTTAATCGTGTAGGAAATGTGTAGGGAAAAGTTGAAACCTGTTATGAATGCCAAACAAAAAGACATCCTACCATAGGAACAGTAGGAAAAAAGAAACTGAAAATCTCATATATTGCTTGGAAGCTAACTGGGTGCTAAGGTTGGCTGTACTGGGAGACAATCATTCCTGGGAATAGCATATGTGGCATAACTTTCAACAACTATTTAGAATATCCAAGCGCCACAACTTTTCTACTCCCTTTGACTGTTCAGACTGACCCTTTGGCTTAAAGCTACATTTTACCGACTCTTACCCACCTTATATCAACATATAGACACATAAAGTCACTTTATAGAATTAAACACAAAGTTCACCTTGTCTAAGAAGACTTTCCTGAGATTTTCATTGAGGAAAAAAAAAATTCAACTCTCATCACACTTGGAGGTTTACAGTTTTGACTTAATTTCCTAAGCCATGAGTCCCTGAAGGCAGGACCTATGGATTATTTGTCCATTTCCAGAGCTAAATAAACACCAGGAAAACTTATGCACAGTGACTTCCTTTAATGAAAAGGTATGTGAGAATTGTACATCTGGTTCTACAGGAGAGGCCACATGTCAAACAGCGGCTGCCTTGGTGCTCATCAAATGGGTGAAGGCAGGGTGCAGAGGGCTGTACTTTAACCAATATTTGTTCTTCGCTCTTGGCACAGACCAGACACCAGTTGCACAGCTTTTTTTTTTTTTTTCTGCAAAGAAGATCTCCTTCCTAAGTTTCATGACAAGACAAATAAAAGGCCATGTTGACTTTCTCTGTGTTTAATGTTTGCTTACTTCCATGCATGCAGACTCAGGAGCATAATGGATTCTTTATCCTCACTTATGCATCAATTTTTGTTCTTTTCCTGCCACTTAACATAAAATAGTTGATTGACAGTCCATGGAGGGAGAGAGATCTTATATTTTAACCTAATTAATAATGCAGGATACTGTGTCCTGTGATGGAGCATCCTGTGTATTTTAGGCCTAAAGAGTCAAAAAGCATTTTCAGGGCAGAGAAGCAGTAAGATCCTTGGGACAGTGCTGGGTAACCAACATTATAATGTTGGGACATAACTTCCCTAGGGCCACCTTCTTGTTGGTGATTAAACATATAGCTGCAAATTATTGATGCTCCTCCTATTGGAAAGGGGGATCTGTGAGTCATCACCTTGAATTTGTAATGAACAGAAATGCAATGGAAGAGCACTGTGTGACTTCCCAACAAGAAGTGGAAGAAAGCCATGCAGCTTCCATCCAGTTCTCTTGGGGTACTCTCATGGGAAGAAAGCCAGATGCCTGGTAAGAAGTCCAGATCTCCCAGCCACCACCACCCCCTACTGAAGAAGTCATGTTGTGCATAAGCTTTGTGAATGAACTGTCCTGGATATTTAGCCCAGTTGAGTCCTCAGTGGACTGCAGCTTCAGCCAAGGTTGACTACAATAGCATTAAAAACCCACCAAAAATTGCTTAACCTACCCCTCCCTGAATAGTTGACCCACAAAACTGTGAGAAAAATTAATGATGTATTAAGCTGCCAAGTTTTGGGGTATTTGGAGTCAACAAATACCTCTCAGCCTGAAAGAAAGTTACCTGGAGGTATACTCTATTCATATTAGGGAAGGCTGCACCTTTCACTTCTCACATCGCCCTAACTTCTTCAGGGTGATGGTGTGGTTCAAAGAGGTAATCTATATCAAAGCACTCTACACACAAACATTGTAAATGTCATCACAAGTATGCCAGAGAAAATGAAACACGATACAAAGACAGGTTGTCATTGCTGTAATTGTTGAATTTTTCAAATACGAAACTTGGAAAGATACTCTTAATTTGGTACCCAATTAACAGTAAACTGGGTGGGAGAGAGATGGGAAGTGTACCTGTAATTGGCAGCATGGGAGGACATAGACTGTTTCATCCTTCTCTCTGCCCCTGTCTCTCTTGGTCAGCCTATCTCTTCTCACTTTCCTGCCTTTTCCTTACAGTGCCAGTCTCAATGATCCATTTATTCTGATTCTTTTTGCCTTTCCAGGATACTGAAGAAGTGAGCTGGGTTCCTTTGGTAGTGAAACTGGCCTGTGCTGAGTCAGATGAGCAGAGAGGACCGAGAGGATCTAGGTCTCACTTGGTAATATCATGAGCAGTTCTGCTTCTGAGGAAGCTTCTGCTGGGATCATTATCTAAGTGACTGGGGGTTTCCACTCAATTTGCAGTCTCACTACTTGCTATGCATGTCTCAAAGTGTCAGGCAGCAGAGGAACTAATTAGTACTTAATTGCCAACAATGAAATCTAAAGAAGAAGGAAGAAAATTAAGATAAAGACAATTCCCTCATTATTTCAACTTTCCCTGCACTGTTCCCAATTAAACAGTAAGTCACCCTGTTTCTTAGCTCCTGCCATGACACCCACGTGGGCCTTGGAGTCATATAACTTCAAACTACCTTTAAAACCAGGTCCTCTGAAGAACAGACATTTGCTTTATGCTGATGCAATTAAAGAAGCTAATTTCAATTTTGAAGCACAGAAGATGTATGCAAGTTAATAGCTTTGCAACGTTTGGCCTCCAAACAGAATGAGAAGCTTGTTGTTCCGCTTTAATAACCCGTGGGACAAATCTGAGCATTTATATAAATTGGAAACCTTGTTATTAACTGATTTTTTTTCATCCAATTGCTTCCTGATAGGAGGATGCTTATCTCAAATCCTATAAATGCTCAGATGCTTTTTGTTTGTTCCGCATCTGGCTGTCATTTATTTGGAGTATCATAAAGGGAAAATGCAAGATAAAAACCACCTCATGGGACAGGCCTGCAAGATGGAAACTGCTCACATTGCTTTGGGGCTCTGACAACATGGTCCCAGTGCCATTCTCATTGCCTTGTTGCTTTGCTTCCTGGTTCAGAGTGCATTTTGTGCAAGTGACAGACATTAGTATTCCTCCATAGCATGCTAATTCAGTCTCCTGAAATCTGTTAGAGGTTTTACTCTCCTTGAAGACCTCCTACAAACTCTTTGTGAATTGTGGAACATCAATAAGGAGGGTCTGGGAGCCACAGACAGAGCATTGCATGGCTCCCTGCAATGCACATGCTTCTGAGGGATGCCCAGGATCTCCACATTTCCCATGAGAGCCGCACTGCATCAAAGTAGACAATGGCAGTAATGGTTCTGTGGCTGCTAGAAGGTGTCCATCTGTTTTGCCTCCTTTAACCATTTGACCAGCACACAGGCCAGGAGGCTCCCCACAGTCTCACCTTGAATAAAAACTGGAATGAACTCATGGGAGCAGTAAAAACTGTTGTAAAAGGAGGCAACTACAGACATGGATGCAAATCTCAGATCATCTCTTACCAGATGCATGACTTTGAGCAAGATGCTTAGTCTCTATAAGGCTCAGTTCCTCATCCATGTAACAGGCACCTTAAATATATATGCCTTTTAAGAACATGTACTTTGCATAGTGAGCACATAGAATCTACACAATAAACTTAGCTTAAAAATAAAGTTTGTTGGAGCACCTGGGTGGCTCAGTTGGTTAAGTGACTAACTCAATTTCAACTCAGGTCATGATCTCACAGTTTGCGATATTAAGCCCCATGTAGGGCTCTGTGCTGACAGTTTGGAGCCTGTTTGGGATTCTCTCCTTCTCTCTATCCCTCCCCCACTCATGCTATCTCTCTGTCTCTGTCTCTATCTCTCTCTCTATCAAAATAAATAAATAATTTAATTAAAAAACAATACAGTTTGTTTTAGGCTTGTTTCCCAGACCTTGAGAAAAAGATCTGAGAGTAAGTAGTTGGTGTGAGTGGTGGCTAGAGGGAACATGAGAAGGAAGTGATATGAGGCATGGAGCTGTCCCCTGGAACTCCTTCAAGAAAAAACTTGCCACTCTGCAACAAGGTGGGCAGATGCCTGAAAGCCTCCAGCTGCAGCCCATCCATCAGGATTTGCCTCTGCTTGGTAGCTTTGGTACATGCTTCCCAGGCAGCCCCAGCCAATGACTGCATACAACAGTCTGTTTAGGGGTCTCCACCCCACCCAATATGGGATTCCTCCAGGGGAAATCTCATGGGTTGACAGACACTGTCTCAGACTGCACGACAGCTAAGGCTCTCCCTGCCTGATCCTAACCTCTGTTTCCTTTCATTGGTGTCAGATCTGCATGGCAGAGTACTTCTGTCCCAAGGACACATGGGAACATGAAATGGACAAAAAAGGGAGCCAGTTAGTGACCACTGCCTTGTGAAACCCATGTGCAACTGGGGACCTCTGAGAGATTATGTGGCACTTGCCCCAGACTTGCCTAAAGAGGTGAGAGAAAGGACATTTTATTTTCTTTCCCTGCCCCCACCCATCTTGGCTGCTCCTGAGGCAATGGATGCTGATACTCTTGACTATCCCATGCAAGCTTGGAGAGCAAGTCCCCAGGGGGAATTTCAGGTGCACAGAGCAGAACTCCACGGAAAGGTATGAGAACAGTGAGTGCCAGAAAATACAATCAGGAGAGCATCCACTAAAAAACTTTTTTCTCTGGCTATTCCCTTCCCTCTCAGTATCAATGTGGGAGAAGAGCAAGATGGGGGAAACATCTGATGAGCACTCTGTCTGAGGGATGGGCCAATATTACCATATCAGTCTCCAAAGACTGCCTGTAACCCCGTGTCTACCTGCCTTCTCATCCTTTGTGTTGAAGCTCACCTCTTTCAGCATGCTGCTAATTCACTGAGTGCTTTCTCCTATGTTATTACACATTCAGCTTATAACAAATACCACATAAGGATTCAATATTGTCTAGTTCCTTAGCTTAAGAAATCTTCTATCTCCCATCTTGGGAAGAGAATGAGTTATGATAAACACAGAACTTATAACTTAATAAGGGAAGAACGAGAATGAATCAGCAGTGTTTAGTAGAAAACTCCAAAACTGTAAATAATTGCAGGCCAAAGTCCATGATGGTTGTGGAACTACTGGGCAAGAACTTTCCTCCTGGTGGAAGCTCTGTAGCCTTGTCAAGGAGATAGGCAAATGGTAGAACACAAAGGTTCAGAGAAGGAAAAAGGAAACACAGATATCACATATTTAAGGTTGTGGAATCCACTAAGGAGAATATAACCATGTGGAGGTGGCATGCAAGGTTAGAGTTGACTCTGCCACCTTGGCCTTGCCCCCAATTACCTATAGTCATCACTGACAAGGACCATGTCCCCATCCACCAAGGGGCCAGACAAGAGGGGAGAACATTAGAAATCCCCTTCTTATTCATCACTGGAAGCAAGCTGATCCCCTTTCCCATCTACCAAGTGCTTGGAAAGCATTGATTTTCCAAGATTCTTGGTCCCTGATAAAGTCCTAAGTGATTTCTGTCTTTATGGGACTTTGTCTTGGGAATGGACTTCATCTCAGAAGTCAGCTCACCAGGGACCCTGAATGATTTGTCTGGCTCCTCACAGTCTTGTTTCTCCTGGCTAGGTCTATGGAATCTCCCTCTGACTTACCTGGAATCTGTACACCTTTATAATATATATATTTTTTGTTTTCCTGGGTTAATATCCTTGTTTCTACTCTTTGGAAGAATTTTTTCAGATTCAGCATGTTTTTATTATTTTTTTACAAAGTTGAGATCTAAACACCTCAAAGGGAAAAAAAATAAATAAATATGCCTGATTTGGGCTCCCCTTAAAGCAGATCCTAAGCTAAGGACTAAGGGTACAAGTGCTTAATGGGAAGGTGTCCCCAGGACACTTTTAGGAGGGAAAATCAAAAGACAATATTCAAAATGGGTTATTCACATACAAGGGAATAATATTAAGCCTTTAAAAGGACAGAAATTCTGACATATGCTGCAACATAAATGAAACCTGAGGACATTATGTATGCTAAGTGAAGTAGGCCAGTCACAAAAGGACAAATACTGTATGATTCAATTTATATCAGGTACCTAGAGTCATCTAATGCATAGAGACAGAAAGTGTACCAGTGGTTATGAGGGGCTGAGCAAAGGAGGGAGTAAGAAGTTACATTGTTTCCTGGATACAGAGTTTCACTTTTGGAACATAAAATAATTATTGAGATGGATGTTTGTGATAGTTACATTACAATTTGATTTACTTAATGCCACTGAACTGTACACTAAAAAATGGTTGGGATGATAAATTTTATGTTATGGATACTTTACCACAATATAAAAACTCAGCAGGAGATACACTCTTAAATAAGAGCTGATGAAGGTGGTAAACTAGGGCCAGCCCAAGAGTAAAGGGAGAGGACCAACCAGAGGGGCATGCTTCATGAATGTAATAAAAATCATCAAAACAAAATAGAGGACTAGAGAATGAGAAGTTTTCTCATACTCCCTCATCATTATTAGGTCACTTTAGCAGCCAAACTTCAGAAGGGAATGGGTTTGATTCTAGTGGTTATGTTAATTTTATAAAATAAATCAGACTCCTGAATCAGCAAGCTTTGTAGCTCTATTCATGAGTTTAGAATATAAATGAAACCAATTTCTGTCCCAAGATCATCTGGGTTAAAAAGCAATAACCCACAGGAAATAGATGAGCCATTTCATGAAATGACATTCTGAAATCTCATACTCTACAGTTATTAACAAAGCAACAAATCTGCATTTTTAACATCATTGTAATACTTAGTGACTGTGCCATGAGAATGGCAAGTAGAAATGGCTGGTTGTGCCTCCAAAGGAGAAGCAATTAGATGGTAGTCAGGAGGTGGAAGGATTTTGGAGTATTTCAGAAAATACCTAAGGGGTTTTTAGTAAACAAGGAATCTTGAGTTCTTGCCTGTTTCACAGGCATCCTCATGTATTTAGAAGAGATTGCAAAATGTAGAACATATAAAGCACAGAAAGCTTCCCTGGCCTTGATTTGTACCTGACCCTGGTAGTTTGCAATCTGTTGGGAGCATAGAAGAGTCATGGATGGTATTTTACTCCTAAGCAAACATCACAAGCCATCCAGGAAGGTTCAGAGAGGAAGCATATATGATCAAACCCCAGAAGTCCTGGCCTTCCATTCCTCCAGTGAGAAGGGACTAAATTGCTTGTCTAATATACCCAGAGGAAAGAGTAGTGACTTTAATAAGGTCCTCTTTAAAGACATTTTATGGGACTTAAAGGCTATTGTAAATGAATGTGAGATTCACTACTGGATTTATTTTGGAATCTCTGTATATATGGATTTTATGAAGATAGGACTACAGAAAATTTTATTGGAATGGAACACAGATTATTTACTCCAAATTGCTCACAATCTGAAAATGAATTAAACTGCCAAACTACTCCTAATCCAAGGAGAAATTCATAACACCCCTCCAGGATTTCACACAAAAATAACACTTATAGGGGTGTCTGGGTACCTCAATCAGTTAAGCATCTGACTCGTGATTTCAACCCAGGACATGATCTCATGGTTCCTGAGTTTGAGCCCTGCATTGGGCTCAGTGTTGACAGCATGGAACCTGCTTGGGATTCTCTTCTCACTCTCTTTCTACCCCTCTGTGGCTCACATGCACATGATATATATCTCTCTCTCTCTCTCTCTTCTCTTTCTCTCTCTCTCAAATAAATAAATAAATAAATAAACTTAAAAAAAGAAATAACACCTCTCATAGCTCAGAACAGTCCTTTAGCACTATAGTGGGAAGGTTGTAGAGGGGACACTGAAGATACTGCCTCCAGTACCCACACCCCAGCTGTGACATTAGCAGACATAGCCCTTTAGAAAACAGATCTGAGATGGGTCTGGACAGCACATTAGTTCTTCCATCCCCTGGTGAGTCCCATGTGAAGAGGTTATGGTGTTAAGATAAAGGTATTGGAGTGCACTCATATTTGAGGTGGAGGTAAGAACAAGGGACCAACTTATTTTCTTGTCATAACTGGGGCTTATTTTGTTGTATTGTGAAACCACAGACAAAAGTGACAGGTAAAGGTGGGCACATCATCAAAAAAAACACCTATTCTTTACATGATTCATGTGAACTTAGCATAGTGTAGCTCTTGAAGGGCCAGAAGGACAGCATAGGTAGAAAAAAAAAAAACAGCAAAAGGCAGGTGAGAAACAGGTGTACTAGAGGAGGTAATGGTTCACCTTCTGATGCAGACATTGTGAAGGAGCTGAAGGAGAATTTCCAGGGAGAGTCCAATGATAAGGCCTGGATTGGGGGCTAGGGCTGGAGAGGCAAATGGTAACCAAAGTCTAGAGCTGTATGTCCCAAGTCTGTGAAAAATAGGGCAGGAGAGCAGTGACACCACTTGGCCTTTGTAGCTGTGGCCCTGCCTTTCACAGTAGCAAAAGGAGGGCATCCACAGAAGGAGCCTGGGACAGGGAATCTGGAAATATTGGTGAGGATGTGTGCTTACATAGGGATGTTTTTGTTACAATGTCAGAAGATAAATTCAAGGATACAGCAAGCCATAGACTGGTTTCCCAGATCCCAATATGCTGATGTGCAAATGTACATAAGGTCAAATGTGAATGGGAGCAAAGTAAATATGAAACCAGAAAGAGAGTGGTACAATGTTTCTACAGCAAGTAATAAATGTTTTGCTTTCCTTATTTTTGAGAAGCATCCCAAAAAGAGTTTGGACAAAATCTGCATGACAGAGTGGTAAGTGGTTAATAAGAGGAAACAGAGATGCGCTAAATAATTATGCTTGAGACCAGGGCATATCCCTAGGGTCTTCCCCACTCCATCCCTGGGGCCACCCGCATCTCAGTCAGGAGGAGATTTCCTAACTCCTTACTAAAGAAGTTTCATAAAACCAGAGACCTTCCTCAAACCTGGATTCATCAGAAATTGGGCCTAAAAGTGTCTTAAAATTAATATAAAGTTGGTTATAAAGACCACCCTAACGGCTTCCCTCCTCTATGTAGAGTCAACTCAAATTTAGCTCTTTTGTCAACTCAGGGGTGAGGAAAAGACTGTGCCATCACTATTTCAGTCCCCTGCAGTGGCTGGCCAGCCAGAGTCATCACAGTAGCCACAGGAAGAAAGAAAGCCCTGCTCTGTATGATTCAAGACTGCATGCACAAGTCTTGGCAGGAAGAAGGGAAGCAGCAGTCCTCACTCAGAAGGCCAGTGCTGCCTCTGTGCTGGTGCACAATTCAGCACTGGGGAGCATCCTGCCCACCCTCCAGATCTAGCTGGACTTTTTGCCTCAGCTTCTCTGAATCTGAGCCAAGCATGTGTGCAGCTCTGTGACTGAAAGCATGAGCTTCTCCAGATTGCTCCTATTGTCAAATCTAGAGGCAGTGAGATGGACATGGGCTTGAGTTTCTCTTTGTTCTCTCCAATTTCATGTCCAGCTCTTCTGCCCCATTCCCAGCTTTCCATCACCAGACACAGAAGAATGGCCTTCCATAGACATCTCCTCCAGCTTCCACAACTGGATGAGGTACAATCTTTACAATGGCTCCTGGTCCATATTACTCATGGTGTTCTGCTTCTCTGATTCTCCACTCAAAACTTACCTCCTAGGTTGTGATGATTATGACATATGAGGGTCTTCAGTCCTACAGTTGTCAGTTCTGTTTTTTTTTCTAATCGTTAACAGATGGAGTTTAGTAAAAGGATAAATTCAACCAGCTTTTCAGATCATGTGAAACATCCATATTTGGCATTTCATAGATGACATTGCTGGGCCTCTGACAAGGTGTTATAGCTCTCTGCTGTATGCTGCATCTGTACATTCTGTCTTCTGAACAGAAGAGTGAATCTGCAAATGGAGAACTATATCAAAGTGCTGGATGCATTACACATCTATCTCAGTCCATCCAGGCACCAACCCTCTGCTTCATCTGCCAGCTGAGACCTGAAGCCCAACTCAGTAAGGAATGCCCCCATCCCAAAGCCTCACCAGTGGTTTAATGAGGCTAAAGCCTGAGTTCTTCTCTCTCACTCTTCAGTGTCAGTGTTGGCACCAGGGTCCTCAGGAGGCCCAGATCCAGGAGGACAAGTGTTCTCCATGAATAACTTCTGAGAGTTCCCCTGATTCTTTATGGTATCAGCCTATGGAGATAGCCATAAATCATCAGCCTTGCTTCTGGTGTTTCCTGTTTATTAGTTTATCAGCTATATTTTGCTGAATCCCAAACTGCCTCCAAGGCTTAGTAGTTGAAAACAACAGCCTTTTTCTTTTTTGGCTCAATACTGTATGAACTGGTAATCTAGGCTAGGCTCAGCTAAGTACCTCTTCTGCCAGCTTTGACTGGCATCACCTATGCATCTGAAGTCTGCTGCCAATCAGCTAGGCTGCTCTGCTCTGGAAACTGGGTGGCTATTGGCTATTGGAGGTGACAGAGCCACATTATGTCTCTTTTTCAACAGGCTGGCACAGCTTCTTCATGTGGTAGAAGTGACAGGGGTCCAAAGAACAGCAAAAGAAGGCAAGCTTCAATATACATCACTTCTTAAAGTCACATTATATTTGGTATTGTCCCATTGGCCAAATAAATTCATATTGTCAAACCATAGCAAGTGGAAGACTGGACCACACTGGTTTGAGGATAAGGGAGCATGAAAAATTAAAGCCATTACTACATCAACCATGGTAAGTTACCATTCCTCCCATTGCATCAAATGGGAGTCAGTCTTCAGTTTATATCACACACTGCTAGCCATCCTCCCAATTTCCATCATATTGTTACACTCTGCCCCCCATAATTATTCTACAAGTGTCAGAAAAGTTCAATGTGACCCAATATCTTCCCTTTTCTAGATAAAACCCAAATCCCTTAGCAAGGCATACTAAATTTTACATCATGCTCCAACCAAAACTTCTTAGTATAAATCATGGCCTCCCCTGCTATTTCCCCCCACAAAGACAAATGCTTATTTACACACACACACACACACACACACACACACACACTAACTGCATAGATCATGTACACATGTCATACATCATATACATGCACATACAAGCACACACACTCATGCACATAACACCATTCATTTCACCCCCCTTAGCTGTTCCTTGTGTCCCATTCTGCCCTCAGGATGGCTTTAGTCCTTACCCAACAGGTGACCTCCCTGACTAGACAGACAAAACAACCCCTCACTTCTTAGTACCCAAATTGCTCAGTTTGGACCACTATCATGAGATTTTCTGCCCTGTTTTTTACTACACAGATTATATTAATTTTTCCAGATTATAAACTTCCAAACAGCAAAAGCAGATGCATATAAATCAGTTTCCCAAAATCAGGACTCCAGAAAGACTTCCAACTTTCTCAGATGTCTTTGCCTATGAGGGTACCATGACCCATTACATTTTTTTCTCTGGGGGTAGAGACTTCTGTTCAGTCAGAACCACTCTTGCAGTGATGCATCATAGGGAAGATCAGCAGTGTGATATGGGTCTACATAAGAGCAGCTGTTTCAGTGGAAGCAGGAAGTTCTGGACAGATGTGGGATTCAGTCTGTTTGGTGAACTTGTCCTGGTAATGGCTACAGAGGCAGATTGCTCACAGGGTAGCCCACCGCACCCAGGGTCACTTTGTGGGTGGAATTTCAGAATGACATAATAGTGCAAGCATGTCTGCATCAAAGGAGGTAGCTTATTTGGGATGGGGGCTGAGGATCTTTCCAAGTCTCTTGGAGCTTCACCAAGGGCTACACTTAATTTGCTATAAAGCAAATTACCAATGAAATATACAGGAGTTATTGGATCTCAGCATATAGTAACAAGAGGATCAGTGAGGATTGACATAAAGTGATTTCCCATTTATCCTGTGCCCTCAACACACACTATTCCAATGATTCTGTTACATAGTGTATGCATATAGTATACTCATCACCAGCCCTGCCTTAGATAGCTTTGTGTCTTCCGCCAGGAAGGCATACCAAGAGTATAGGCTCATGCATGTACAAAGTAGTAAAAATTTGTGTGTTGAGTGACCATCAATGGTTCTCTTTACAAGACATATTCTGAATGATTAAGGAAATAACAATTCTTTATAAACCCCAAAGGCTACAACGGACTCAGTCCCTCTCCCCAAGTGTTAGGCCATGTGGGGACCCTTGAGAGAAGAAAAATTACTAAGTCTTAAATTGGTTTTATTTTTGTTTCTTTTAGTTACCCCTTAAAGTATTAGAATGCAAACTAAGACAACTAATGGCAACAGGGAGAAATCAGCAGCTTCAGGGGACTCTGGGTGGTTCTTAATGCTACAGAAGCCCCCACCAAATCATAACACTCCCATTCATCAATTAGGGACTTCACATGAAATATTTGAGTACATCTTCTTCTTTCAGTTCTCTGTTGCTGTGAGCCTCAACAGAGTTGGACCCTAAGAACCCAGACCCTGGAGAAACTGTTCAAAATTTTCAGTGCAGCACCATTGTTATGCAATGATTGTATTCCCTGTTCATTCAGCTACTATATCAAGCCACCCTATCCAGCATGACAAAAACAGTTAGCTCCCGAAGACATTTCATAGTCAATGCCTGTGTATTAAAATCAAAAGAATGCCTTTGGTTGATCCAGGATTGTCTCACTTGCCAACCTGTGAGAGGACAGAATGAATGATGATGTTTGAATGAAAGTTCTCAGGTCCTTGGAGGAAGGAGCTCACTGGTTCCTGATGGACATCACCTCAGACCTCCCTGCACTGAGCATCAGTGATGCCACTGACACCCACTGTGCATGACTGTTTGTGTCTATTTATGACATTTCCCCCAACTACTATGGAATATTCACTACTACACACAATCAGAGAAGAAATAATAGATACAAGATGATCAGGATTGTACTAGGCTGTTGTTATTTGAAAGCAAATGAAATCTTGGACAAAATGGCAAGAAGAAATGGAATGAGCATATATCCTTCAATGGTGTTGCCACAGTGCACAATAGAGTTCCCTTAGTTGATAGAAGGGCCCACTTTACGTTACAGTAAGGACATCTCTTTTTAGAAGTCTTGACACAAAATAACAGAAAAAAAAGGGCTTTGTGGATAAGTGGTAATGCTGACCTGCACTGTCCAATGTGGCAGCCAGCAACCCTATGTGGCTAGTTAAATGTAATTAAAATTGAACCACATTAAAAATAAGTTCCTCAGCCATACTAACCACATTTCAAGATTTCTGGTGTTGTTTATTGCATAGAAGTCAATCTTGTCTATTCATCAACAGGAAGAAGATGTACACTCCAAGCGGGTCATGCAGCAACTGATGGAATGCACTAGAGTTAGGCTTTTGAAGGTGAGTAGTGCCTGCATGCTGTGAGCACCCAAGCTGCTGCTTTTTATTTCATTTTATTTTATTTAACCATGAATTCATTATTAAGTGTATACTGTGTGAAAAAAGTGTTCTGTTCTGGGGTATAGAGAAATAAAAAGCAAACTACTGTCTTCATGAAGCTTACATTCTGTCAGGGAGAGACTGACAATAAACTAGATCAGTAAGTATATTCATTATGTTGCTAGGTAGTGATAAATGATATGGGAAAAGGAAAGTAGGAAGAAGGGTGGATATTCTGTGAGTGGGGATGCCATGTGGAGTAGGAAAACAAAAGATAGGGAACCAGATAGGGAACCAAATAGGTAAAAACTGAGAGGAGATTAGAGGGAGCTTAAAAGGGCCTGTGACTATCTGGGAGAATAAAATTCTGTGAAGAGGGAACGGCAACTGCAAAGACCCTGAGGCTGGACCCTGGCCTGATGGAGGGATAGCAAGAAGGAAATGGTGTTGCTGAGAGGGAAGGAATGAAAAGGAGGAGGTTGGAGACAAGTATATGGGGGAGAGGCCAAGAGGCAAAGAGAAGCTCTAAAGGCCACTATAAGAGTTCTTTTCTTATGTTGGAGTTGTACAACATGATGATTTGAGATACGTATACCTAGTGAAGTGATTACTAGAGTCAAACTAATTAATATATCCATTTATGTGTATGATGAGATCTACTTCCCTACTAAATTTTCAGAAGACACTGCAGTGTTAATAACTATGGTCATCGTGCTGTACATTAGATCTATAGTACTTATTCATGCTACATACTTGGAGTTTTGTACCCTTTGACCCACACCCCCAATAACCACCATTCTACTCTTTGCTTCTATGAATTTGATTTTGTTAGGTTCCACATATAAATAAGATCATGCAGTAGTTTTCTTTTTGTGTCTGGCTTATTTCACTTAACGTAATGTCTTCCAGATTCATCCATATTGTCACCAATTGCAGGATGTCTTTTATTAAAGTTGAATAATATTTCAATGTGCGTGTGTATGTGTGCATCATATTTTCTTTATTTTTTCATATATCAGTGAACACTTGGGTTGTTTCTCAGCTGTTGTATCTCAGCTGTTGTGCATAATGCTGCAGTGAATGCATAGTGGGAGAGATATGAGGCAATCACAGACAACCCAAATGCCTTAACCTGAATTCACAACCAGAAGGACAGAGTTGCCCTTAACAGAGATGAAGAAGGCCAGAGAAAGAACGGATTGATTGAGGGAGCAGGAGGGCCAAAGTTTTGTTTGAACACATCATACTGGAAATATTCCACCACCCATCCAAATGGAAATGTTGAGTAAGAAGTTCAACATCTGGAGTTTAAAGGAACGTTTAAAACTCAAAGAAATTGGAATCATCATTGTATAGATGTTTTTGAAGCCATGAGACGAGGTGAGGCCACCATAGAAGTGGGCATAAATAAGAAGGAAAAGAGATGCAGGCAGTGAGGTCCTGCATGTCAAAATTCAGAAGCTAAGAATTGAGAATAAACAAGAGAAACTGATGAAGAGAGATCAAAGAAGTAGAAGAAAACCCAGTGGAATGTGGTGTTCTTGTAGCCAAGTGAGGATGGTAGTTCAAGAGTCAGCTGAGTCTAATGCTACGGATGAGTCTAGAATGAAGACTGAAAACTGACTCTTAGTTTTAGCAGCGTGGAGATCACATTGACCTTGACGAGAACAGTCTCTGTAGGATGGTGGACTGAAATCTGAATGGAATAGATTCAGGAGAAAATGGGTGAAGATATGAGCCTATGTTCCTCTGTCATTAGCTGAACGCTGGAGTCAGGCTGCATGGTACAAGTCCTGACTCCATGACTTATTAGCTTGTAACTTTGGCAAAGAATTTTCAGACTGTCCGTCCCTGAATTTGCTCATCTGCAAAGTGGAGATAATAATAAAACCTATTGTAATGTTTAAATAAGTTGACAAATGCCAAGTGCTTAGAATAATGTCTGACTCACAGGACTTGCTCAATATCAGTAATGATTTGTTTTTGTAATATTAGTATTCATGGCACAGGTCACAGAATGTGCTATGTGCTCTTGATTGTTTAATGCATGATAAGGGCAGAAATAGGGTCTGTTTGGGACATAATTTCAATCAAAGTTGTCCAAAGTGGGCAAACAAATGGCATTCTCTTAGGACCTCACCTTTATATCATTAACACTATGCCAGGTCATAAGGATATTTTTAAGTCTGGACCTCAGATATCACCATTGAGGGTGTTAAGCTGCATGCAGAGCCATTCTTAGCTGTCCGTGTCCTCAGAATGAGCCAAGAGATGTTTCAGGACAACATAAGCCTTGTGCATATGTGTGGAGACATTGAGAGTGCACCCACAACACTTGCTCTCAATTTAATCTAAAAAAGCAATAATTCATCACTTTGCTTCAGGAGAAAGGAGAAAGGGTTGCAATGACTTGGAGAGTCATTGCAACCTGGTTGTTTTGCAGCAAATCTTCTCCGAATTATCAGCAACTGGACATATGGTCTGTGCTTCATGCTTGGTTCCTCTGTCAGTCCTGCAAGCCCAAGGTTGGGTGAGGCATAAAGAAAAAATCAACATGAAGAGGGACCTATCAGAGCAAAAGACCAGGCAGAGGTTATACCCATTACTCAGGCTGGAGCTGGCACTATCAGCTATTTTTGAGGTACATCCTTGCCTCTGGCCATCAGAAATATGGCCCTCATGCTATTGGGAAACATGGGGGATGAAGAAAGTTCATTCCCAAAGACAGTGCACAGTACACTGAATGGTGAAGCTGCTAATGGCTTAACACAAATTAGATGACACCAGAGAAGGGACAAAATTTTCAGTGAGGATTTGATGTATTGATTTAAGCCACTGGATGGCCAAAAGATCCAGATAACAACACTTGCATGTTGATCACTTAGTAGCTGCCATGAACATAGTTCTGCTAAACCAAAAAGCCCATCTTGCTGATGGAAAAGAAGCCAGAAAAACATAGGCTCCCTGCAATTGTGGCCCTTGGTGTCTGTGTCTTACTATCCTCACCAGAAACCAAGTTCTAAATTTCTTACCAGTGATTAATTTATGCAACAAAATGCTGAGCCATGTGTCAATCTATGAGTAGATGCTGGCACTGAAACATAGGTTCAGACCATAGCTGAGCATGAGGAAAACAACTCCCCAGGACCTCCCCATACTTTATCATAAGAAATTGAGGTACAAATTATTCCTACTTGGGGTGGAGAGAACATGGATACTATAATTTAATATTTGACTGAGGAAACAAAAGCACAGACAACATCTCTGCTCTAACTGGTTACTCTTGCCAAAAAGAACCCAACCCCAAATGCCATGCTTGCTGACCTCCACTCTGCAAGAGGTGCTCCCAACAAAATCCTCTGGTTCCAACCAAGAGCAGGAGATGATAAGTCAGTCTTCTCAGTGATAGTTTTAAGTAAGGTTTGTGGTTGCTCTTCAAGGTGAATAAACTTAAAACCTTGTTAGGCTGTTGGTCCTCTGACCTTTATTCTGTCATCTCTTCCAGAATAGAGTCTTTAGAAGATTGGCTTTTCTAGTAATGGCCCCATCAATATCTCCCATTCTCCATGCTCTCCTTGTTTCTCCTAATCTGGAGAGATCAGGGCTATGTATGCATCACCCTATGCATGTTGTAGCACAGATGTTGAGAATGGATCTACCAATGTAATGTCTACTATGTATACCGGATACCCATGTATCAGTTATCCATTGCTGCATAACAGCACCACGAAGCTTGGTTACCTGAAATAAGTATTTATTTATAACACAACTCTGTAGATTTGCAATTTCAACTAGATTTAGCTGAGTAGTTCTTCTACTGGTCCCAACCAGGCTTATTAAGGCATCTGTGGTCAGATAGAGGATTGAGATATAACATGATCTCAAGGTGATCTAACATGGCTTTCTCACATGATTATCAGCTGCCTGGCTGAGGGCTGGAGGACTGAGCTATGTGTCTCTCACTGGTCAAGAGGCTTACCTGGGCTTAGACATATATTAGTCTCAGGGTTCCAGAATCAGAAAAGGAATACACTCCAATGCACAGGCACTTTATAAGCTTTAGCTTATATAACATTTACTAAAATCTAATTGTCCAAAGCAAGTCACATGGCAAATCCAGATTCAATTCTTAGATAAACAGACTCCATCTCTTGATAGAAAACTTCTTAAGGTCCTGTTTCAATGATGTGGATGCTTGTAAAGAAGGATTCATTCATTTATTCAATGTACCATAATGACCAAATGAAGATTCTGACTATTTCTAGTTCAAATAAAAAACTTTTTGGTGGAAATAGGGGAGCAGAACAGAGTCACCAGACCCAAGTGCAGACGAGAGGCCCACGGAAGAGGGTAGGAAGGGCGGCGAGGCGGTGCGCGCTCCACGGACTGGCGGGAGGGAGCCGGGGCGGAGGGGCGGCTCGCCGGCCAAGCAGAGCCCCCGAGTCCGGCTTGCAAAAGCGGAGGGGCCTGACGGACTGTGTTCCGACAGCAAGCGCGACTTAGCGTCTGGGAGGTCATAAGTTAACAGCTCTGCTCGGGAAAGTGGGAAGGCTGGAGGACAAAGGGAGGGTGAGCTGCAGAGCCCCCGGACGACAGAGCTCAGTTTGGCGGGGAACAAAGGCGCTCGCCAGCGCCATCTCCCCCGCCCATCCCCCAGCCAAAATCCCAAAGGGAACCGGCTCCGGCCAGGGAAATTGCTCGCTCCTCGCGAACACCCAACTCTGTGCTTCTGCGGAGCCAAACCTCCGGCAGCGGATCTGACTCCCTCCGGCTGCCACAGGGCCCCTCCTGAAGTGGATCACCTAAGGAGAAGCGAGCAAAGCCTGCCCCCCCCCCCCCGCCGCCGTGCACCTTGCCTTCCCACCCCAGCTAATACGACAGATCCCCAGCATCACAAGCCTGGCAGTGTGCAAGTAGCCCAGACGGGCCACGCCACCCCACAGTGAATCCCGCCCCTAGGAGAGGGGAAGAGAAGGCACACACCAGTCTGACTGTGGCCCCAGCGGTGGGCTGGGGGCAGACATCAGGTCAGACTGCGGCCCCGCCCACCAGCTCCAGTTATACACCACAGCACAGGGGAAGTGCCCTGCAGGCCCTCACCACACCAGGGACTATCCAAAATGACCAAGCAGAAGAATTCCCCTCAGAAGAATCTCCAGGAAATAACAACAGCTAATGAGCTGATCAAAAAGGATTCAAATAATATAACAGAAAGTGAATTTAGAATAATAGTCATAAAATTAATCGCTGGGCTGGAAAACAGCATACAGGACAGCAGAGAATCTCTTGCTACAGAGATCAAGGGACTAATGAACAGTCACGAGGAGCTGAAAAATGCTTTAAAGGAAATGCAAAACAAAATGAAAACCACCACGGCTCGGATGGAAGAGGCAGAGGAGAGAATAGGTGAACTAGAAGATAAAGTTATGGAAAAAGAGGAAGCTGAGAAAAAGAGAGATAAAAAAATCCAGGAGTATGAGGGGAAAATTAGAGAACTAAAAGATACACTAAAAAGAAATAATCTACGCATAATTGGTATCCCAGAGGAGGAAGAGAGAGGGAAAGGTGCTGAAGGGGTACTTGAAGAAATAATAGCTGAGAACGTCCCTGAACTGGGGAAGGAAAAAGGCATTGAAATCCAAGAGGCACAGAGAACTCCCTTCAGACGTAACTTGAATCGATCTTCTGCACGACATATCATAGTGAAACTGGCAAAATACAAGGATAAAGAGAAAATTCTGAAAGCAGCAAGGGGTAAACGTGCCCTCACATATAAAGGGAGACCTATAAGACTCGTGACTGATCTCTCTTTTGAAACTTGGCAGGCCAGAAAGAATTGGCACGAGATTTTCAGGGTGCTAGACAGCAAAAATATGCAGCCAAGAATCCTTTATCCAGCAAGTCTGTCATTTAGAATAGAAGGAGAGATAAAGGTCTTCCCAAACAAACAAAAACTGAAGGAATTTGTCACCACTAAACCAGCCCTACAAGAGATCCTAAGGAGGACCCTGTGAGACAAAGTACCAGAGACATCACTACAAGCATAAAACATACAGACATCACAATGACTCTAAACCCGTATCTTTCTATAATAACACTGAATGTAAATGGATTAAATGCTCCAACCAAAAGACATAGGGTATCAGAATGGATAAAAAAACAAGACCCATCTATTTGCTGTCTACAAGAGACTCATTTTAGACGTGAGGACACCTTTAGATTGAGAGTGAGGGGATGGAGAACTATTTATCATGCTACTGGAAGCCAAAAGAAAGCTGGAGTAGCCATACTTATATCAGACAAACTAGACTTTAAATTAAAGGCTGTAACAAGAGATGAAGAAGGACATTATATAATAGTTACAGGGTCTATCCATCAGGAAGAGCTAACAATTATAAATGTCTATGCGCCGAATACCGGAGCCCCCAAATATATAAAACAATTACTCATAAACAGAAGCAACCTTATTGATAAGAATGTGGTAATTGCTGGGGACTTTAACACCCCACTTACAGAAATGGATAGATCATCTAGACACACGGTCAATAAAGAAACAAGGGCCCTGAATGAGACACTGGATCAGATGGACTTGACAGATCTATTTAGAACTCTGCATCCCAAAGCAACAGAATATACTTTCTTCTCGAGTGCACATGGAACATTCTCCAAGATAGATCATATACTGGGTCACAAAACAGCCCTTCATAAGTTTACAAGAATTGAAATTATACCATGCATACTTTCAGACCACAATGCTATGAAGCTTGAAATCAACCACAGGAAAAAGTCTGGAAAACCTCCAAAAGCATGGAGGTTAAAGAACACCCTACTAACGAATGAGTGGGTCAACCAGGCAATTAGAGAAGAAATCAAAAAATATATGGAAACAAACGAAAATGAAAATACAACAATCCAAACGCTTTGGGACGCAGCGAAGGCAGTCCTGAGAGGAAAATACATTGCAATCCAGGCCTATCTCAAGAAACAAGAAAAATCCCAAATACAAAATCTAACAGCACACCTAAAGGAAATAGAAGCAGAACAGCAAAGGCAGCCTAAACCCAGCAGAAGAAGAGAAACAATAAAGATCAGAGCAGAAATAAACAATATAGAATCTAAAAAAACTGTAGAGCAGATCCACGAAACCAAGAGTTGGTTTTTTGAAAAAATAAACAAAATTGACAAACCTCTAGCCAGGCTTCTCAAAAAGAAAAGGGAGATGACCCAAATAGATAAAATCATGAATGAAAATGGAATTATTACAACCAATCCCTCAGAGATACAAACAATTATCAGGGAATACTATGAAAAATTATATGCCAACAAATTGGACAACCTGGAAGAAATGGACAAATTCCTGAACACCCACACTCTTCCAAAACTCAATCAGGAGGAAATAGAAACCTTGAACAGACCCATAACCAGTGAAGAAATTGAATCGGTTATCAAAAATCTCCCAACAAATAAGAGTCCAGGACCAGATGGCTTCCCAGGGGAGTTCTACCAGACGTTTAAAGCAGAGATAATACCTATCCTTCTCAAGCTATTCCAAGAAATAGAAAGGGAAGGAAAACTTCCAGACTCATTCTATGAAGCCAGTATTACTTTGATTCCTAAACCAGACAGAGACCCAGTAAAAAAAGAGAACTACAGGCCAATATCCCTGATGAATATGGATGCAAAAATTCTCAATAAGATACTAGCAAATCAAATTCAACAGCATATAAAAAGAATTATTCACCATGATCAAGTGGGATTCATTCCTGGGATGCAGGGCTGGTTCAACATTCGCAAATCAATCAACGTGATACATCACATTAACAAAAAAAAAAGAGAAGAACCATATGATCCTGTCAATCGATGCAGAAAAGGCCTTTGACAAAATCCAACACCCTTTCTTAATAAAAACCCTTGAGAAAGTCGGGATAGAAGGAACATACTTAAATATCATAAAAGCCATTTATGAAAAGCCCACAGCTAACATCATCCTCAACGGGGAAAAACTGAGAGCTTTTTCCCTGAGATCAGGAACACGACAGGGATGCCCACTCTCACCGTTGTTGTTTAACATAGTGCTGGAAGTTCTAGCATCAGCAACCAGACAACAAAAGGAAATCAAAGGCATCCAAATTGGCAAAGATGAAGTCAAGCTTTCGCTTTTTGCAGATGACATGATATTATACATGGAAAATCCGATAGACTCCACCAAAAGTCTGCTAGAACTGATACATGAATTCAGCAAAGTTGCAGGATACAAAATCAATGTACAGAAATCAGTTGCATTCTTATACACTAACAATGAAGCAACAGAAAGACAAATAAAGAAACTGATCCCATTCACAATTGCACCAAGAAGCATAAAATACCTAGGAATCAATCTAACCAAAGATGTAAAGGATCTGTATGCTGAAAAATATAGAAAGCTCATGAAGGTAATTGAAGAAGATATAAAGAAATGGAAAGACATTCCCTGCTCATGGATTGGAAAAATAAATATTGTCAAAATGTCAATACTACCCAAAGCTATCTACACATTCAATGCAATCCCAATCAAAATTGCACCAGCATTCTTCTCGAAACTAGAACAAGCAATCCTAAAATTCATATGGAACCACAAAAGGCCCCGAATAGCCAAAGGAATTTTGAAGAAGAAGACCAAAGCAGGAGGCATCACAATCCCAGACTTTAGCCTCTACTACAAAGCTGTCATCATCAAGACAGCATGGTATTGGCACAAAAACAGACACACAGACCAATGGAATAGAATAGAAACCCCAGAACTAGACCCACAAACGTATGGCCAACTCATCTTTGACAAAGCAGGAAAGAACATCCAATGGAAAAAAGACAGCCTCTTTAACAAATGGTGCTGGGAGAACTGGACAGCAACATGCAGAAGGTTGAAACTAGACCACTTTCTCACACCATTTACAAAAATAAACTCAAAATGGATAAAGGACCTGAATGGGAGACAGGAAACCATCGAAACCTTAGAGGAGAAAGCAGGAAAAGACCTCTCTGACCTCAGCCGTAGCAATCTCTTACTCGACACATCCCCAAAGGCAAGGGAATTAAAAGCAAAAGTGAATTACTGGGACCTTATGAAGATAAAAAGCTTCTGCACAGCAAAGGAAACAACCAACAAAACTAAAAGGCAACCAACAGAATGGGAAAAGATATTTGCAAATGACATATCGGACAAAGGGCTAGTATCTAAAATCTATAAAGAGCTCACCAAACTCCACACCCGAAAAACAAATAACCCAGTGAAGAAATGGGCAGAAAACATGGATAGACACTTCTCTAAAGAAGACATCCAGATGGCCAACAGGCACATGAAAAGATGTTCAGCGTCGCTCCTTATCAGGGAAATACAAATCAAAACCACACTCAGGTATCACCTCACGCCAGTCAGAGTGGCCAAAATGAACAAATCAGGAGACTATAGATGCTGGAGAGGATGTGGAGAAACGGGAACCCTCTTGCACTGTTGGTGGGAATGCAAATTGGTGCAGCCGCTCTGGAAAGCAGTGTGGAGGTTCCTCAGAAAATTAAAAATAGACCTACCCTATGACCCAGCAATAGCACTGCTAGGAATTTACCCAAGGGATACAGGAGTACTGATGCATAGGGGCACTTGTACCCCAATGTTCATAGCAGCACTCTCAACAATAGCCAAATTATGGAAAGAGCCTAAATGTCCATCAACTGATGAATGGATAAAGAAATTGTGGTTTATATACACAATGGAATACTACGTGGCAATGAGAAAAAATGAAATATGGCCTTTTGTAGCAACGTGGATGGAACTGGAGAGTGTGATGCTAAGTGAAATAAGCCATACAGAGAAAGACAGATACCATATGGTTTCACTCTTATGTGGATCCCGAGAAACTTAACAGGAACCCATGGGGGAGGGGAAGGAAAAAAAAAAAAAAAGGACGTTAGAGTGGGAGAGAGCCAAAGCATAAGACTGTTAAAAACTGAGAACAAACTGAGGGTTGATGGGGGGTGGGAGGGAGGGGCGGGTGGGTGATGAGTATTGAGGAGGGCACCTTTTGGGATGAGCACTGGGTGTTGTATGGAAACCAATTTGTCAATAAACTTCATATATTAAAAATAAATAAATAAATAAATAAATAAATAAATAAATAAATAAAACTTTTTGGTGTTAGGAAAAAAAAAAAAACCTGAACACTGTAAAGTAGAAATTTCTCCAGGTAATATGCTACTTCTAGTTTTCTGAATATTACTTGTTTATTTCTCTGACCTGATATCCCAGAGATCATACCTCCAAAAGGAAATTAATGGGTCTCAGTCAATTCCTGCAGCAAGCTGAGCACCCTGTTTGTATCCTGGTTTATCCTGAGACAGATGAGACCCAGTACACCATGAGAAGCCATTCTCCTACATGTCTCTCCCAAGAGTTGGCTCCACTGAAAATATACTGTGTTCTTTTTTATTTGCTTGCTCCCATCTCTGCCTTAGAGTCTTATAGGTACAACTTTGAAGGGGTTGAATCCAATAGTCAAGAAATTGAAACACCAGAGCTTGGATTCTTTGTACTTTTTAAACACTTTAAATGTTCATACTGTATAATATAAACTACATATCCATAATTTCCAAGAAGATGCTCTCACTTCTATGCTTGAGTACCAGTGAATGCATTCTACCTAAGATATTCTCTACATGGAAAGTTTGTAAACATTTAGCCTCTACTAGAAGTGGCAGAGACATTAAAGTGGTGGCTGCAGACACCTACACCCAGGGACACTTTGAGAATATTCCAGGCTGGACTGGGAGTGTCACAGATTGCCCATAAGAGAGAATGGTAGAACCTCATAGCTGGAATAGCCCAAGCAGAGGATCATCCATTGACCATAATGTCTCAGCAAGCAGCTGCTGTGCATAAAGTTTGGAGGGACAATATAACTTGTCCTATGCCAAAAGCAATATTGTGTAGTAAGTTGACACCTGTCAACTGATACCTATACCCAGAAAGAGCATTAAGCTTGGCATGCTATGGGACATGCACATCCCCTTGTGTTCCATGATTATAGGATATGAATAAGTTGCAATGAAATAACAATTTTTTTCTCAGACTTAATTCTGCCCTCTCATGATGAAGAACCTCCCCTCTTATAGGATAACCTCCTGGATGATGAATATAGAACTTAAATTTCTTATGCATTCACGAGGGAAGGTACTTATTGTGGGAAGACTAACAAAACTAAAGGTTCTCCCAGAAAGAATGTCTGATCCTTCAGTCATCAGAGTTCCAGTACTTTACTCGTGGGGACTCACAAATGGCCAATAGCTCAGAGAAGCCAAGGCAGAGAAGACTACCTTCAGATATATGAAAGAGTAAGATCAGTTCCTTGGCCATCACCTAAGGATAGCAAAGAACGTTTTTAACTTCTCATGGCTTATGCTAAATCTTTAAGTATTACTTTTCTTCCAACATTTTCTTTTTCTTTTTCTTTTTGTTTTTTTTTTTTGTAATCTGTATTCTTCACATATTAGGTGTCCTGAATTTGTCCTCCAAGTCTCTCATCTTTTCCCCCATGGTTTCCCTATCTGTGTGTATGTGTGTACGTGGTCACTCTATTATAGACTATCTCCTCTACTTTGCCTCCAACATCTCTAATTCAGTTATCAGCTATGAACATCTCTCTGTCACTTCTTCTATTAAACATTTTAATTGAAAAATCAATTATTTAGCCTACTTTTAGTTCCTGAAAGTAATTGTGTGTCGTAACTACACCTTCTAAATCTTCTCATTGGTTTTACTTTTCTATTAAATTATCCTGTGGCTTTTCCACCAGTTAAATAGGAGCCAAATGTTATGTTATTCACCTGGGTTTCCTCTCTCATATCCTTGAGTGCTCTGGGTGTGTTGAAATGTTTTCCTATTCATTCTAGTGTTTTCATCATCATCCAGACCCACCAAGATTTTAGAGCCTCTGGAGAAGGGATGAACCCAACAACAAGGGAAGGTATGTCACTCTGTCCTTAAGGATGGGCAGGAAACATACTGACAAATCATTACTCCCATGTTGGGGCATGAAAAATAAGTTTTCCTGCTCTTAAGTGCAAACCACAGTATTTATCCAACCAGAACAACTGTACACAATCCAGTTCAACATCAAGTTCCCCTCTTTTCCCATGGTCATCAAAATCAGAAGGGTTTCCAAAGGCATGCCTACAGCTCATTTCTGGAGAGACTGAGAGACTTTGCTGGCCAAACTACAATGGGGAACAAGCAATATTCATAGATTCCAGAATGGTTGTGGTTGTAAGTTGCATGGGTCGTTCCCAAAGAACCATGTCTTGAGTATTCACACCCTCATTTGGTTCTCTATGCTTAAATGGGCTGACCTTGTAAAAGTTTTTATCAGTAAAATTGGAGGAAATGACATTATATCAGCTCTAGGCTTAAGCTTCAAGAAGACCCAATGGTTTCTGCTTTTGTACTTTGGGGACCCCTGAGACTCCACACAACATGCTCAGGTATCTTGAAGGAGAGATCATATGGACGGGTCAAGATCCTGAAATTAGTAGAAAAAGACAGGTTATCCCAATATCCCAACTGAGACCAGTCCCCAGCAGATCTTTCAGTTTGACCAGTGGCAACATCAAGAGAACTATCTAGTTGGTCAGCCCAGGTTGCAGAATCAAAACCAAATCAAAGGACTGTTGTTTTAAGTCCTTGAGTTTATAAGTGTTTTGTTAGGTAGCAATAGATAAGCTTTAATTTCTGCTGCAGACCCTGAGGCTTACCTGTTTGTCCAAAACAAAGTCCCACACCTACACATTCTCCAAGAGATACCAGAAGACTTAGGAAGTTTGGGATGAACGTCAGTCATGTTATAACTGATACTTTCCCAGAAAAAAAAATCACTTAAGCATTTACTATATGTCAGAATACATGTTATGAACATTATCCTCTCAATATTCTCACTTAATGTCATCATTTCTGGTTTTTTTTCTGTATTTTCCCCTTTTCCCTTGATGAGGTTTGCTAATGATTTCACCAAAGAACCAGAAAAGGAGGACCTTATACATTCTATTAGCATTTATTTTATCATCATTATTTCTTTTTTCCTGTTTTCCCTAAATTTATTTAATGCTTTTATTTCTAGCTCCCTTACATACTTCGTTCATTATTTATCTATGAATTTATACTCAGTCCATATTTAATTTTATTTCAGAATATGTAGTATTCTAAAGCTTGCAATTAGAGTTCTATTTCTTTTGACTACATAGTTTTATATGAGTATTTTTAAATATATGATAAATTTTATAAATTTATGAGGCTTATTTCTTGTTTTATTATAGCTTGCTAAATAGTTTTCCCAGTGCTTCTGATTTAGAAAGAAATAAGTGGAAAATTTTAGAAAAAATAGTTGATTTTTTTGTAAATATGTTATAAGGATTTGGAAAGGTATGCTTCCTGCAACAAAATGTAGCATCACTTTAATTTTATTTTCATTCTCTATGTCCTTATATGTTTCCTGATCTGTCAAGAGCTCATAAATATCACTTACCAATTTCTCATTTTATTTTGATAGTTTTTGCTTTGTGCATTTTGATGCAATATTAAACAATTGATGAGTATTCATAAGTGTTATGTATTGTGATTTTTTTCAGTTGTCACATTTAATGTTTTTTACCTTGGATTTCATCTCTTTGAAGACAATGATGCCATCTATGCTTTCATGCTATTTTCTTTGTTTAAAAAGGTTTTTTTGTGGAAATATAATTGACATATAATATTTGCAAATTTAACATGTACAACATGTTAACTGGATACATTTATATATTGCATTATGATTGCCATTGTAGTGACAATTAACATCTTTATCACATCACATAATGATTCTTTCCTTTTACTGGTTGGTATTAAGTTCTAGTCTCTTACAAAATTTGATGAGTATAGTAGTAACTGTTCTCTTTATTTACTATTCTGTTCATTATGTATTTTTAAGGTTTATTTATTATTTGTTGCAAATTAGTTCCCTTACACAAAAGTGCTTTAACCCCCCTACCCCTAGTAACAACCATTTTGATTTCTCTTTTTATGAGTTTAGGCTTTTTTAGATTCCACATAAAAGTGATATCATACAGTACTTGTTTTTCATTTCTGACCTAACTTAGCATAATAAGCCCAAGGTTCATCTATGTTGTCACAAATGGCAGAATGCCCTTGTTTCTCATGGCTGAATAATATTCGTGTGTGCGTGTGTGTGTGTATTCATGGGCATTTAGGTTGTTTCCATATTTTAGCTATTGTGAATAATGCTGCAGTAAACACAGAAGTACATTATTTCTTCAATGTACTGTTTTAATTTCCTTTGAGCATATACCCAGAAGTGGGATTTCTAGATTATATGATAGATCTATTTTTTTAATTTTTTGAGACAACTTCATAATGTTTTCCATAGTGGTTGAACCTATTTACATTTTCCCAGCAATGTATAAGGGTTGCCTTTTCTCCATATACTTAGCAACACTTATCTTTTGTGAACTTGATGATAGACATTCTAACAAGTTTGAAGCAATATTGTGGTTTTGGTTTGCCTTTCCTTGATGACTAGTGATGTTGAATATTTTTTCATGAACTTGTTGGCTATTTAAACGTTTCTTTTCTTTTCAAAATTGTATTTAAATTCTAGTTAGATAACATGTAACAATGGCTTCAGAAGTAGAATTTAGTGATTCATGACTTACATATAAGACCCATTGCTCATCGTAACAAGTGCCTTCCTTAATACCCATCATCCATTTAGCCCAGTCCCCACCAACTTCCATCCGTCAACCCTCAGTTTGTTCTCTATAGTTAAGAGTATCTTATGGTTTTCTTCCCTCTCTCTTTTTTCCCTTCCCATATGTTAACTTGTTTTACTTCTTAATTCCACATATGAGTGAAATCATATTGCATTTGTCTTTCTCTGACTGACTTACTTTGCTTAACATAATACACTCTAGTTTCTTGTATGTCCTTGGAAATGATAATGTTTCACTCTTTTTGATGGCTGAGTAATGTTCCATTGTATATATACCACATATTTTTTATCCACTCATCAGTCGATGGACATTGGCTATTGCCAATAATGCCGCTATAAACATTGGGGTGCATGTACCCCTTCGAATCTGTATTTTTGCATCCTTTGGGCAAATACCTAGTAGTGCAATTGCTGGTTCATAGGGTAGTTCTATTTTTAACTTTTTGAGGAACCCCCATACTATTTTACAGACTGGCTGCACCAGTTTGCATTCCCACCAACAGTGTAGAGGGATCCCCTTTCTCTACTTCCTAGCCAACATCTGTTGTTTCATATGTTGGTAATTTTAGCCATTCTGAAAGATTTGAAGTGGTATCTCATTGTGGTTTTGATTTGTACTTCCCTGATGTTGAGTGATGTTGAGCTTTTTTTAATTGTCTATTATCCATCTGGATGTCTTCTGTGGAAAAAAAATGTCTATTCATGTCTTCTGCCCATTTCTTAACTGGCTTATTTGTTTTTTGGGTATTGAGTTTGATAAGTTCTTTATAGATTTTGGGTACTAACCTTTTATCTGATATGTAATTTGTAAATATCTTCTCCCATTCTATCAGTTGCCTTTTAGTTTTGTTGATTCTTTCTTTCACAGTGCATAAACTTTTTATCTTAATGAAGTCCCAATAGTTCATTTTTGCTTTTGTTTCCCTTGCCTTCAGTGAAGTGTCTTGTCTAGGAGGAAGTTGCTACAGGTGAGGTCGAAGAGATTTCTGCCTGTGTTTTCCTCAAAGATTTTGATGGTTTCCTGTCTCAAATTTAGGTCCTTTATCCATTTTGAATTCATTTTTGTGTATGGCATAAGAAAATGGTCCCATTGCATTCTTCTGCATGTTGCTGTCCACTTTCCCAACACCATTTGTTGAAGAGACTCTTTTTCTCACTGGAATTATTTCCTACTTTGTCAAAGATGATTTGACCATATAGTTGTGGGTCCATTTCTTGGTTTTATACTCCATCCCATTGATCTTTGTTCTGTTTTTGTGCCAGTACCATATTGTCTTGATGACTACAGCTTTGTAATACAGCTTGATGTCCAAAACCGTGATACCTCCAGCTTTGCTTTTCTTTTTGAGGATGACTTTGGCTATTTGGGTCTTCTGTGGTTCCATACAAATTTTATGTTTGTTCTAGCTTTATGAAAAATGCTTTTGGTATTTTGATAAAGTAGATTGCTTTGGGTAGTATAAACATTTTAATAATATTGGTTCTTCAAATCCATGAGCATGGAATTTTTTGCCATTTCTTTCTGTCCTCTTCAATTTATTTCATAAGTGTTCTATAGTTTTCAGAGTACAGATCTTTTAACTCTTTGGTTATCTTTATTCCTAGATATCTTATGGGTTTTGGTGCAATTATAAATGGAATCAATTCCTTGATTTGTTTTTCTGATGCTTTATTATTGATGTATAGAAATGTGACCAATTTCTGTACATTGATTTATATCCTATGACTTTGCTGAATTCATGTATTAGTTCTAGTAATTTTTTGGTGGAGTCTTCCAAGTTCTCCACATTGAGTATCATGTTGTCTTCAAATAGTAAAAGTGTTTCTTCTTCTTTGGCTATTTTGATTCTTTTTATCTGTTTTTGTTTTCTGATTGATTGCTGAGGCTAAGACTTCCAGTACTATATTAAGTACTAATGGTGAGAGTGAACATCCCTGTCTTGTACCTGACTACAGAGGAAAAGCTCTCAATTTTCCCCTATTGAGTATGATATTAGCTGTGGGTCTTTCTTAATGGCATTTATGATGTTGAGATATGTTCCATCTATACATATTTGTTTTTTTTCCCTCAAGAATGGATGCTGTATTTTGTCAAATGCTTTTTATGCATCTATTGAGAGGATCATATGGTTTTCATCCTTTCTTTTATTAATGTGATGTATCACGTTTATTGATTTGCAGTTATTGAACCACTGCTGCAGCCCAGGAATAAATTCCATTCCATTGTGGTGAATAATTCTTTTATTTTTATTTTATTTTATTTTACTTTATTTTATTTTTATTTTTTTCTTTCTTAGAGAGAGAGAGAGAGAGAGAGAGAGAACCTTAAGCAGGCTCCATGCTCAATGTGGAGATCAACATGCAGCTCAATATTACAACCCTGGAATCATGACCTGAGCCAAAATCAAGAGTTGGATGCACAACCCACCAAGCCACCCAGGCACCCCAATAATTCTTTTAATGTACTGTTAGATTTTTATATTCAATTCATTAGTATTTTTGGTGAGAATATTTTCAATCAGGGATATTGGCCTATTGTTCCGTTTTTAGTGGGGCCTTTATCTGGTTTTAGAATTAAGTGATGCTGGCCTCGTAGAATGAGTTGGGAAGTTTTCCTTCCATTTCTATTTTTTAGAGCAGTTTGAGAAGAATAGATAGTAACATTTCTTTAAATATCAGGAAGAATTCTTCTAGGAAGTCATTGGACTCTGGAGTTTTGTTTGTTGGGAGATTCTCGATTACTGATTCAATTTCCTTGCGGCTTATGGGCCTGTTCAAATTTTCTATTTCTTCTTGTTTCAGTTTTGGTAATTTATACATGTTTCTAGGAATTGGTCCATTTCTTCCAGATTGCCCAATTTGTTGGCATATAATTTTTTTGTAATATTCTGTTATATTGCTTGTATCTCTCTGGTGTTGGTTGTGATTTCTTCTCTTTCATTTATAATGTTATCTATTTGGGTCTTTTTTCTTCTTGATAAGTTTGACTAGGGGTTTATCAATTATATTATTTCAAAGAACCAGCTCTTATTTTTGTTGATCTGTTCTACTGTGTGTATTTTGTTTGTTTGTTTGTTTGTTTGTTTGTTTCTATACCATTTATTTCTTCTCTATTCTTTATTATCCCCTCTTCTGCTGGCTTTAGGTTTTATTTGCTTTTCCTTTTCTAGTTCTGTAAGGTATAAGGTTAGATTGTGTAATTGAGACTTTTCTCACTTCTTGAGATAGGCCTGTATTGCAATATACTTCCCCCTTTTCTGCATCCCAAAGGTTTTGGACTGTTGTGTTTACATTTTCATTTACTTCAATGTATTTTTACATTTCTTCTTTAATTTACTGGTTAATCCATTCATTCTTTAGTAGTATGTTCTTTAATCTCCATGTATTTGTGGTCTTTCCAATTTTTTTTCTTGTGGTTGACTTCTAGTTTCACAGCATTGTGGTCTGAAAAAAATGCATGGTATGATCCCAATCTTTTTGTACTTATTGAGGCCTGATTTGTGACCCAGTATGTGATCTGTTCTGGACTGTTCCACGTGCACTAGAAAAGAATGTGTATTCTGCCACTTTAAGATGAAATGTTCTAAATGTATCTTTTCAGTCCATCTAGGAAGAGTGTCATTAAAAACTATTGTTTCCTTATTGATTTTCTGCTTAGATGACCTGTCCATTGCTGTAAGTGGGGAGTTAAAAGTCCCCTAATACTCTTGTATTGTTATCAATGAGTTTCTTTATGTTTGTGACTAACTAATTTATACATTTAGGTTCTTTCAAGTTGGGGGAATAAATATTTACAATTAGTAGATCTTGATGGATAGACCCCTTAAGTATGATATAATGTCATTCTTCATCTCTTTTTGCATTCTTTGTTTTAAAATCTAGTTTGTCTGATGTAAGTATGGCTACTCTGGCTTTCTCTTGATGTCCATTAGCATGATAAATGTTTCTACATACATCACTTTCAATCTGCAAGTGTCTTTAGATCTAAAATGTGTCTCCTATTGGCAGCATATAAATGGGGCTTTTTTAAAACATCCATTCTGATTCTATAGATCTTTTGATCAGACCATTTAGTACATTTACATTCAGAGTGGTTATTGAAGATATTAATTTAGTGCCATTGTGTTATTTGTGGTGTTGGTGTTTCTGGTGATGTCCTCTGGTTCCTTCTAATCTTTGTTGTTTTTGGTCTTTTTCTCCCCACTCAAAGAGTGCGCTTTAACATTTAGTGCAGGGCTGGTTCAATGGTCACTAACTCCTTTATTTTTTGTTGTACAGGAAACTATTTCTTCTATTCTGAATGACAACCTTGCTGGATAAAGTATTCTTGGATGCATATTTTTCACATTCAGCACATTGAATATATCATGTCACTCCCTTCTGGCCTGCCAAGTTTCTAGGGAAAAATCTGCTCTGAACCTGATCTGTCTTTCCTTGTAAGTTAAGAATTTTTTTTTCCCTTTGATGCTTTCAAGATTCCTTCCTTGTATGTATATTTTGTGAATTTGACTATAATAAGTCTTGGTGATGGCTGGCTTTTGTTAAACTTAATGGGAGTTCTCTGTGCCTCCTGGATTTGAATGTCCATTTCCATTCCAAGATTAGGGAAGTTTTCAGCTATAATGTGCTCATATAAAATTTCTGCCCCTTTTCCTCCCTTCTTTATCTGGGATGCCTATGTTATTATACTTTAAGGAATCCCTGAGTTCCCTACATCTAAATTCCTGATCGAATACCTTTCTTTTCCTCTTTTTTTCAGCTTCATTATCTTCCATAATTTTATTTTCTATGTCATTGATTTGTTACTCTGTTTTGTCCATCCTTATTGTCATTGCAACTAATTGGTATTGAATCTTTGTTATACCATTTTTGGGGGGAGGCTGACTAGTTTTTAGTTCTTTTTTCTCTGCAGGTAGGGATTCTCTAGTGTCTTCTATGCTTTTTTCAAGCACAGCTAGTACCCTAATAATTGTTGTTTTAAATTCTGGTTCAGGCATCTTATGTTTGTATTGATTAAATCCCTAGCTGTGATTTCTTCCTGTTCTTTCCTTTAGGGTGCATTACTCCATCTTGTCATTTTGTTTAGGTCACTGTTTGTGTGTGTGTGTGTGTGTGTGTGTGTGAGTGATTATTAGGAAAGCTTGTTCATTCCTGGTCTGGAAAGTAATAGCCTATTTAGAGGTCCTATATTTGGGCCCGGTGCTTCAGGAAGTGTTTCAGACCGTGCACTCTGCTGTTGTGCTTTGGCTTCCCTCAAGTTAAGTCCTCCGCAGAGTTTCTCCTTGCCTACAGGGGGGAATGTTTGGACCTTTTCAATTGTGTGGCAAGTTTTAACTAGGTGTGTTTTGGTCTGTTAAAAGATGCTAGATAAGAAAGAAAGAAAGAGAAAGAAAGAAAGGAGAAAGAAAGAAAGAAAGAAAGAAAGAAAGAGAAAGTGAAAGAAAAAGAGAGAAGAAAAGAGAAGTCAGGTCATATTTCCCTTAGAACTAAAGCTTTGCAACACTCTATGATCAGTAGACTTGGTACATGGGAGGGGTTTGTGCTGGTCTTCTGGGGGAGGGGCCTGCTGTGCTGATTCTTAGGCCTACTTGCCCTAATGGAAATGCTCCTGCAGAGAGCAAGGTGGCAGTGCTTGCTGTCCAAGACCGGTTCTGGTCTCCACTAGGTGGCGCTGTGTTGCTCACTGATATAGGTCAGTGCTGACAGGATAGGAGAGAAATGGGGAAGTCCCTCTCCCTGTGTCCCACGGCAAAGCCTCAAAGCCCTACTTTTTTCCCCCAGAGCTAGTAGTTCACACCTGCCACTCTTCAGGAAGCCCTTACAGAAAAGTAAACAATCATTCCTCTTGTGTCCCCAGCTTCTGTCAGATCCTCGCCTATACCCTGCCTGTGCCTGAGCTGTCTTCCTGCCAAGCAGCACAATACTCCTATGTTTTATCTCAGGTGTGTGGCTGGAAAACAAAACTCTAAGTTTTAAGGACAGACGTTACACAGACTGCCACAGTCCTCTGGGTGACAGTCTCACTGTGTTGTGGGCAGTCCTGGTTTATCCCAGAAAAGTGGTTGCAGGACCACGCAGCAGTTTGGAGTTTATGGTAAAGCACAGAAAAAGCTGGCACCAAGGTTTGTGGCCCTCAGCCGGTGTCTGTGTTTCTATGCTAGTGAATAGGGCAGCACATTGGCACCTGCCAGCTCTTTTTCCCCCCAGAGAGGCGGTGCCACAACTCCCAAATACACTCCATGCAGGAGAACTTCTCCCAGTGTGACCCAGGGGATCCTCACACCACAATACTCCCTCCCAAGTCTCTGCCTTCCTTCCCCACCAGAGCACTGCTAAGCCCACCAGTCATGACCCTGGTGGTTATGGACTTCTAAAACTTCAGGTGTTGTGTTCTGCAGCTTATAGAAACTTGTGGTATTTAGCTCCTCTGTTTTTCCCAGTCAGCGGTTTTGGCGAAGAGTTTTTCTCGTGCAATCCCCTGTGTGTATTTTCTCTCTCTCTCTCTCTCTCTCTCTCTCTCTCTCTCTCCTCTCTCCTTGATCAAGACTCTCTCCTCCACAGCACCTGTGGTTTTTTTGTCTCCAAATCAACTTCCTGCATCTCCTACCTTCCATGAAGTGGCCATTTTTCTACCTGTAGATGTGCAGTTTGCTCTCCCAGTCCTCAGATAAATTTCTTGTATGTTCGGAATGATTTGACATTTATTTAGCTGTGTTCAGGGTATGAGGCAAGCATAGGGTGCCCTACTCTTCCCCCATCTTAACTTCTCAAACATTTTCTTTTTTTTAATTTTTTAATGTTTCTTTATTTTTGAGAGAGAAAGAAACACAGCCTGAGCAGGCAAGGGGCAGAGAAAGATGGAGACACAGAATCTGAAACAGCTTCCAGGATCTGAACTGTCAGCACACAGCCCAAATTGGGGCTTGAACCCACAAACTGTGAGATCATGACCTGAACTGAAGTCAAACGCTTAACTGACTGAGCCACCCAGGCACCTCTCCTTAAACGTTTTCTTTGGAAAAGTGTCTATTCAATTCCTTTGCCCATTTTTAATTGGATTTTTAAAATATTGAGTTGTAAGAATTATTTATACATTTTGAATTTTAACTCCTTACCTGATACACATTTGCAATTTTTTTCCTATTATGAAAGTTGTCTTTTAATTTTGTTAATTGTTTACTTTTCTGTGTGGAAGCTTTTAAGTTTGATGTAGTCTTATTTGTTGATTTTTGTTTTTGTTTGTGCTTTTGGTGCTATATCCAGAAAATCATTGCCAAGACTTCTTTTCTAAATTTTCTTCTGAGTATTTTATGGTATCAGGTTTTATGTTTAAGTCTTTGATTCGAGTTATTTTTTATGAGTGGTGTAGGGGTCCAATTTCTTCATTCTGCCTGTGTTTATCCTGTTTTCTCGCCACCATTTTTCACAAAAACTATCCCTTCCCCATTGGGTGCTTGTGGCTCCCTTATTGAATATTAGTTGACTATATTTTGATATACAATTTAGTTTTGTATGTTTTCTTTGTGTAGCTATTTTGTAATGCAACCTATAGGTACTGGTTTTTGATGCAATTAGAAAATCTACATCTTTTTTTAATGGCATCCAGCCCACTTACATTTGTTGTAATCCCCACTATGTGTGTTTTACCTGTTACACTGTAATATGATATGAAGATACTGCTTTTCACTTTCTTTCATCTCCTCTAATGTTTTACTATGTTTATATTCTGGCTTTAGTTGTTAATCTACAATTCTTTATTCAATTCAAAGGAGAAAATATGTCTTTGGACTCTGCTTCCTCATATGTACCAAATGTAAACTTTAGCATATTTTTGCTCCCTCATGTTCTACCCTGCAGGTTGAGTCTTTTTGTTCTTTTTTCTAACACAAACTGGAGCTTCATATTCTCCATTTGATTAACTTAGCATTCTTTATTCAGCATCACATATTAGTTGTGACATATGCTTGTAGATTGATAAGTGTGTACTGACAATTTAGGTTAATTCAACCTTACACTAGTTCCAGTGTTCATAACCAATCCTTTAATCAAAACTTCCTCATCCTCCTATCCCCAAATTCTATTTCTAGAGTATCACCTTTTTCTTACTTTTTATCAAAAGATAAAACTTAGATATATGTCTTAAGTATCTGATCATGTCATCTTTGGATGTCAATAAAATTGGCATGTTTTCATCTTTCCCCACCTGAAAAAATTGTATAAATATTAACTAAAGCATAGGGCAGAATTCTGATTCTGATTCCTTTTTTAGTAACTTATTTTTCTCTCTGGATGTTTGTGAGATAAAGGTATTGTCCTTCACTTTCTTAATGGAAACAATTTTCCATGCCATTCAGGTTTTATTCCATGGAAATAATTGTTTACAAAAAAATAAAAACTAAAAACAAACTCTTTCAATCTATATACTGATGTCCTGGGTCTAGACACTTTTCTTGAATTATCCTAATTAAAGAAATAATTATTTTGATTATAACTGATTTTCTACTTGCCCCTGTTACCTCTTCAGTGAACCTATTTTCTTGGTTTGCATTTTATTCTCTTTTCCCATCATCCTTTCTCTTATAGAGATTTGTCCACATTTTATGCATTCTACCAATATTTCTCAGTAACAATGATTTCCTTTCCCTGTAACAATGATTTCACTTGGTGTAGTTCTATGTATGTGTCTTATCAAGGGCCCTTCTTAGCTCTATTAAATCTCTATTTCAACTAGGTCATTTTTAATCTCATTGTATTGCCTTTACATATTACCCTCTTGTCTTTTTGTACCACCTGCTATTGCTTCATCTCAATTTGTCTTCTCCTTGTAATTTTCTGCTCCAAGCTTATATTATAGAATTATATCCATTTATATGTTGTTGATGATGCTAGTTTTCTAAACAAGCGAACTCCAATGTATGCTCTTAACATGCATATCTATGATAGCTACTTTCCCTGTAGTTGAAATGTGTTTTCTTGGGTTAAGGAAGGTGTAGACAATATTATATATTTTTTTCACTGTTTACTCATCTTCTAAGGGATGTAGAGTTAACCTTGTATTTCTCCAAATAGTGGGAGTTAAATGGCTTCCTTTCAGTTCCTCCCAGCAGGTCACATGGAAAACAAGTTGACAGGTAATTCACCTATGAGCTGGACTCATGCAGATATGAGATCTTCATCAATACACAACTCATGTTTTGACACTTTCAGTTAAAAGACATGCAGGAGAATCTTGAATTCCCACACACCCTACTTCAGGGGTATGTCTTTTTCCTTCCCTGACCTAGGGTGATTTGCTTATGGACACAACAATTTCCATAAGCACTTTGCCACCACAAGCAAGGTACTAATTTGCTCATTTCACCATGTTTTGTTTCTGGGTAACTGTAATTTCTGAGTGGATATATTGAGAGGAGCATTCACACAAGGAAGACATTTTGTCTTGCTTTCTGCAGGCTTATCTCTACAGCTTCTGTGCTCAAAGCAGGCTGGAGAACACAAACAATGCCCCTCATTCTGTGTAGGCAAAGAGTATGCTCATTGAGGCAAAACACAAACAGATAACTAAAGCTTCTCTTAATCCAATTCAATCTCATTTTATATCGGTAGAAATTCCTCCCAAATTTTGGTAATGAGCTCTTCATCAACCATGGTTTTACCTTTTTCTGTTTTTATCTATCTTCTAGCAAGAATTTGAAGGAAAATGCCTTTAAGGCATTTAAAGCATAGTTTAACCTTCTGAGAAATGCAATAGTTCTGTAAACTTTCCACACTGTTAGAACCTGATGGAATGCCTCAGCCCTTAAGCAGAATATCATAAGGGTCTCAAGTCTGTTCTTTTTCTTCCTGTATCTATTCCATCCCAAATCATAGTGTGGAAGTCCAAATTTGGTGCTTATCTTGGGAATTTGCTTTTTTCTCTCTGGATGCCAGGAAAAGAGATTTTACTTTGATTCTTGCCCAGAAAATGCACAGATATGATCAGCTACTCTTATGGGATGACAACAATATTCCTAGTCTTTCGAGACCATGGAGGTCAGCCATTGCCTTATCTCTCTCATGTCTTCAAAAGGGCTCTTTCGTCACCTTTATCAACCACAAATAGATTTCAGGACTCAATAATATGAACTCAAATCATAAAACAGAATTATCCAATTTAGCGTTATGTTATTTATTTCTGGAGAAACAAAGACAATGACCTAGATCCTTTGCCTGGAATTGCCTAATATTTAATAAGGAGGATTCAAATTTTACAATCTAAATAAAATATGTGTTATACATTATAAGCCACATACTCTGGAATTTCCAAAGAGGACTTAGCTGCACATTTCTGCATATATATAAGTCTGCTCTGCTGCTTTATATCTTTTTTGATGATTCTCACACAGCGAGTTTTGATACATTTTTATTTATGACCAAGTGATATCATCTTTCCATATAAAAATCCAATTTGAACTTGAGAAAAAAATTGAAACACCTTAATTACAGAGATTCATTAATTTTTTAACCTAAGAAAGATTAACTTTTTCTATCGTTTACAATTTAACTCCCCCAGCAACCTCCTTTACAAGCCGGATTCACGTTCCTTTACAAAGCCTGCTCAATTTTACAGCGGCATGAAAAATCATCTGGGCCTAGAGTATTAGCTTGGATATAAATTTGTCTTCCCTGCTGGAGTATGAACAGAATTCTGTGATGAAACACGTTATCTTTGCTTTTTCATTTTTAAAAGTAGAAATGAGATGACTCTGTTAGGAGAGCAGGGGAGTCCCATTTAATCTCAGGGTTGGCAGCAACGACAGAATTAATTCCCAACAGTCCCTATTATAGATAAGCAAAGCCAATCAAGGTAAATATTTTAAGGAAAAAGGCTGCAAAGGAGGGGCAAAAATGAAAACACCTACAGTATAGTACTAATGCCATAATGTGGCCACCGAGCGGCAGCATCGCCCATGTGTATAATTCAGAAGGGAAATTTCAGAACAAATGTAGAATGATTATTTTTAAATTACATTAATTTTCCCTTTAATATTACAAACAGGAAATGAAGTTCATTTTTCAATGTTCTTGCCAGCTGACTCAATTAAAATTAAAAGGGGAAATTGATTTTTCTTTGGGTTCAATTAAATCTTTCACTTGGTTAGTCAGAGCTGAGGGCAAAACAATGGGCTAGCCTAGAATTCTGTTGTCTAGGGGAATTATTGGAGTGGGCTTCAGCTGCTCCTTATTTCTAGGGCACCGTCATGAATTTGATCACTAACTGTAATGTGATTCTAGAAATATTTGTGATGTCAGGAAGAGTCTCCATCTGACCACTACCACCAGACATACTTTCTCAAAACAAAACAAAACAACAAAACTAAGATCCTTCTTATTTCATCCTGCCTATTTTTTTGAAAAAAAAATTGAAAAATAATTACTAAAATAACTCAAAAGAGGAATGTGCTAAGTATTCAAAAATGGGAAGATTAAATGTATATAGGCTTCCTGGTCCATGAGGATCATGCTGGCCACAATGCAGGAGAAATCTGTGCTCTCATCCCCTCATGACTTCTAGCATCAGCCCGTCCAATTTCTGCCCCAAACTACCCTTCACACCATTGCCAGGGCAGTTCATATTTTTCATATTTTGAGAACATGAATCTGATCACATCCTTGCCTGCTTATGGAAAGAGCCCAAATGTCCATCGATGGATGAATGGATAAAGAAGATGTGGAAGGTCTAGTATCTAAAATCTATAAAGAGCTCACCAAACTCCACACCCGAAAAACAAATAACCCAGTGAAGAAATGGGCAGAAAACATGAATAGACACTTCTCTAAAGAAGACATCCAGATGGCCAACAGGCACATGAAAAGATGTTCAGCGTCGCTCCTTATCAGGGAAATACAAATCAAAACCACACTCAGGTATCACCTCACGCCAGTCAGAGTGGCCAAAATGAACAAATCAGGAGACTATAGATGCTGGAGAGGATGTGGAGAAACGGGAACCCTCTTGCACTGTTGGTGGGAATGCAAATTGGTGCAGCCACTCTGGAAAACAGTGTGGAGGTTCCTCAGAAAATTAAAAATAGACCTACCCTATGACCCAGCAATAGCACTGCTAGGAATCTACCCAAGGGATACAGGAGTACTGATGCATAGGGGCACTTGTACCCCAATGTTCATAGCAGCACTCTCAACAATAGCCAAATTATGGAAAGAGCCTAAATGTCCATCAACTGATGAATGGATAAAGAAATTGTGGTTTATATACACAATGGAATACTACGTGGCAATGAGAAAAAATGAAATATGGCCTTTTGTAGCAACGTGGATGGAACTGGAGAGTGTGATGCTAAGTGAAATAAGCCATACAGAGAAAGACAGATACCATATGGTTTCACTCTTATGTGGATCCTGAGAAACTTAACAGGAACCCATGGGGGAGGGGAAGGTAAAAAAAAAAAAGGACGTTAGAGTGGGAGAGAGCCAAAGCATAAGAGACTGTTAAAAACTGAGAACAAACTGAGGGTTGATGGGGGGTGGGAGGGAGGGGCGGGTGGGTGATGGGTATTGAGGAGGGCACCTTTTGGGATGAGCACTGGGTGTTGTATGGAAACAAATTTGTCAATAAACTTCATATAAAAAAAAAAGAAGATGTGGTATATACATATACAATGGAGTATTACTTGGCAGTCAAAAAGAATGAAATCTTGCCATTTGCAACTACGTGGATGGAACTGGAGGGTATTATGCTAAGTGAAATTAGTCAGTCAGAGAAAGACAAATATCATATGACTTCACTCATATGAGGACTTTAAGATACAAAACAGATGAACATAAGGGAAGGGAAGCAAAAATAATACAAAAACAGAGTGGGGGACAGAAACATAAGAGACTCTTAAATATGGAGAACAGAGGGTTACTGGAGGGGTTGTGGGAGGGGGGATTGGCTAAATGGTAAGGGGCATTAAGGAATGTACTCCTGAAATCATTGTAGCACTATATGCTAACTTAGATGTAAATTTTTTAACAAGTTAAATAAAAATTTTAAAAAATCATTCACATCTCTCAATTACCTTTAAGACAGTTGAGAATCTTCACATTCAGGGAACCTCATCTTTCCACTCCCAGTGCTCCTGCCATATGGGACACAGCACTCTACACACACTGCATACTGCACACACCTCACACCCACTTTGTCCTTTTGCTCATCCATCACTCCAGAACAAGATTCTCCACTTCATAGCTATGGAAAAGTTGGGCCAGATAATTTTTTACCATATGGCTTCCATGTGCATTGTAGGATATGGCCTCAACCCACTAGCTGCCAATTGTACCCCCTTTAGTCATAACAACCAAATGTCTCTGGATATTGCCAAGTGTCCCCTGAGTGGCCAGTCACCTATAGTTAGAACAACTGAACTAGGCTTAGGTGATACTTCCCTTGTAAAGCTTTATCCTATTCTGTGTGTCTCTACTGCAGTTTTGTATTATAATTGTCTTTAGTCATCTACCTCCCCACAGGAGCACCACCAAGCCCCTCAGCAGAGCTCATCACATGCAGTAGATACACAACTAATGGGCTGATGGATGGATGTTGGAAAAGTGGATAGATTAATGGATGTGTGGTTGCATGGATGAATGGATGGATGGGTAAACAAATGGATGAGATGTCAGAATTCCGAAATTAAAGAACATCTGATTTATGTGTAAAAATCCCAGGTTTCATGTCCAAAAAATGTCTCCCCAGACACAAAGCAGGAGTCATTGGTAACTCAGAGAAAAAAAAATGAGGAATGGAGACAACTTCATGCAATAGTCTTCCTGTAGTGTGGAGTCGACATGATTTTATCCTCCAATCCAGGGAGTCAGAGGACTCAGGACTGTAATCTTTCTTGAAATGGGGAAGAAAACAAAGAACTGTTGCAATGCCTACTACAGTTGAGAATATTCATGCTTTAAAATAGTATCAGTCAGGGGCGCCTGGGTGGCTCAGTCGGTTAAGCGGCCGACTTCGGCTCAGGTCATGATCTCGCGGTCCCATCCGTGAGTTCAAGTCCCGCGTCAGGCTCTGTGCTGACCGCTCAGAGCCTGGAGCCTGTTTTGGATTCTGTGTCTCCCTCTCTCTCTGACCCTCCCCCGTTCATGCTCTGTCTCTCTCTGTCTCAAAAATAAATAAATGTTAAAAAAAATTTAAAAATAAAATAGTATCAGTCATTTAAGTTATATTTTTTAGCAAAAATGTTATTTGTACTTGAAATACCTGTTCCTTGCCTCAATATAGAGAATAACTTTCCATGATATGGAAAAAAGATTGAATTCTCCACATAGTGTACAGTTTTCAATCTTTACCCAGAGAACAGATCAACCCTACCAATGTTGTTCTTCTTAACACCTCCAGCGAAGATCTTCAACAGCAGTGAACCCAGCTGTTGACTGGCAAGCCCCCCCTGCCACCAGAGCTGGTATGGGAGAACCTGAGCTGGGAGGGCAGCATCTCTTGGAAACCACAGATAATGATTTCAGAATGGAAGCTTCATAGAACTTCCATTCTCCTGGATATTAAAGGAACGCTATTTACTCATCTCAGTCAATAAAGTACTTCTAGGATTCCTTGGCATGGATCATTGCATTGCCTAGAAACTTTTATATTCCTGGAAGCTCCAGCTTCAAGGCTAACTTTAACTCCTTTGTAAGTCACTCACTCTCACAGCTGACAATTTCCCTTCATAACCTACAATTTAGCTTAGACATTTACATTTTTAAGTTTCCAGGGGCTCAGCTTTTGTCTTTCTCTTCTATATCCACTCACTGACCATGGGGAACTGTTCCAGACTCTTGGCTTTATTTTTTTCATGTTTCAAGGGTTTTTTTAAGTTTATTTATTTACTTTTGAAAGAGTGAGCAGGGGATGGGCAAAGAGACAGGGAGAGAATCCCAAGCAGGCTCTGTGCTATCAGTGTGGAACCTGACATGAGGCTCAATCTCACAAAGCATGAGATCATGACCTGAGCCAACAAAATCAGGAGTCAGATGCTTTACCAACTAAGCCACCCAGGCACCCATGTTTCAAGTTTCTTATTTAAATTCTAGTTAGTTAACATATAGTGTAATATTTGTTTCAAGAGTACAATTTAGCAATTCGTCTCTTACACACAACACCCAGTGCTCATTACAAGTGCCCCTTTAATGTCTACCATTCATTTAGCCATCCACACGCACCTCCTTCCAGCAACCGAAGTTGGTTCTCTACAGTTAAGAGTTTCTTATGGTTTACTTCCCTCTTTTTTTTCCCCTTCCCTATGTTCATTTCTTTTCTCAAATTCCACATATGAGTGAAATCATATGATATTTGTCTTTCTCTGATTGACTTACTTCACTGAGCATAATACTCTCTAGTTCCATAAACATCATTGCAAACAGTAAGATCTCATTCTTTTTGATGGCTGAATAATATCCATAGATATAGATAGATATAGATATAGATATAGATTTGGGATCTTTCCAGAATTTTGCTATTGTTGATAATTCTGCTATGAACATTGGGATGCAATATTCAAATCAGTATTTGCCCTTCAAATCCATATTTATGTATCTCTTTGGTAAATACCTAGTCATGCAATTGCTGGGTCATAGGGCAGTTCTATTTTTAATTTTTTGAGGAACTTCCATATTGTTTTCTAGAGTGGTTTCACCAGTTTTTATTTCCACCAGTAGGGTGACAGAGTTCCTCTTTTTCCACATCCTTGTCAACATCTATTGTTTCCTGTGTTGTTAATTGCTAGAACTGACACATGAATTTAGTAAAGTCATAGGATACAAAATCAATATACATGAATATGTTTAATTTCTATACACCAATAATGAAGCAGTTAAAAAGGTAAATCAAGGAATCAATCCCATTTACAATTGCATCAAAACCCATAAGATACCTAGGAATAAATCTAATCAAATAGGTAAAAGATATGTACTCTGAAAAATATAAAACACTTATGAAAGAAATGGAAGATGACACAAAGAAATGGCAAAACATTTCATGATCATGGATTGGAAGAATATTGTAAAGTGTTTATGCTACCTAAAGCAATCTACACATTTATGCAGTGCTTATTAAAATACCATCAGCATTTTTCAGAGAGCCAGAACAAACAAACCTAAAATTTGTATGGAACCACAAAAGACTCTGAATAGACAAAGCAATCTTTAAAAAGAAAAGAAAAGGGGCACCCGGGTGGCTCAGTCGGTTAAGCGTCCGACTTCAGCTCAGGTCACGATCTCGCGGTCCATGGGTTCGAGCCCCGCGTCAGGCTCTGGGCTGATGGCTCAGAGCCTGGAGCCTGCTTCCGATTCTGTGTCTCCCTCTCTCTCTGCCCCTCCCCCGTTCATGCTCTGTCTCTCTCTGTCCCAAAAATAAATAAACGTTAAAAAAAAATTAAAAAAAAAAAAAGAAAAGAAAATCAGGAGGCATCATGATTCCGGACTTCAAGCTATATTACAAAGCCATAATCATCAAGACAGTATGATACTGGCACAAAAACTGACAAACAGATCAATGGAACAGACTAAAAAGAACCCAGAAATGGACCCACAACTATATGGCCAACCCATCTTTGACAACGCAGAAAAGAATTCCAATGGAAACAAGAGTCTCTTCAACAAATGATGTTGGGAAAAGCAGACACCAACATGCAGAAGAATGCAGTGGGATCACTTTCTTACCATACCCAAAAATTAATTCAAAATGGATGAAGGACATAAATATGAGACAGGAAATCATCAAAATCCTTGAGGAAAATACAAGTAGCAACCTCTTTGACATCAACTTCTTATTAGATGCATCTCCAGAGGCAGGGAACATAGCAACTTCTTATTAGATACATCCTTTTGAAACAAGGGAAACAAAAGCAAAAAGGAACTATTGGAACTCCGTCAGACTCTTAGCTATTGATACCATTTACTCTTTAAATACCATGACTCTAAACTTGTAATTCTTCTCCTTGCTCGACCCTAAATTTTAGGCTCATATTTCCCAAGTGCGTATACATTGTCTGCATTTTGGCATTTAACAGATATCTCAAACTTAACATATCCAAAACCAGTCTCCCAGATATCCCCCCAAAAGCTGCTTCATCCACAGTTTTTCCCACCTCAACAAAAGGTACTTTGTTTAAAATCCTGCTGCTCATACTTTCCATATGAATGTCTGCACAGATGAATTAAAGAGAACTTGCATTCAAAAAGAAGAAGAGAAGCAGCAGCAGCTGTAACTGAATTTTTCCATGGATTCACAATTTCCACTTAGAGAAGTAATAAAAACATAAATAAATAAACTCACTAACTTGTTTTAAGGAATGTTTACAGTTTAACCCCAGCCAGGGCCAATGAAAGAATCTGAATTCTTAAAATAATAGTGACCCCTTTGGAGAACTCCCTGCATTCCAGACTTTGTTCTAAGTACTTTATGTGCATTAAATTATTCAATCCACACGGACACATGTATTATTAATACACCCCCTTTACAGATGAAGAAACTGAAGCACAGAGAAGGTATGTAACTTTCCCATTAGCAGCACATGGCAGAAGGGCAATCTGGCTGCAAAGCCCATGCTCTTGCTCACTTTCCTTTGCCCTCTGAGTGTCAGTGCATCTTTGCAGATGTGCAAACTCTTGTATGCAGTTGGGAAGTCTTCTGAGCAGGAGTTTGACCCGCACTATACACAGCTTTTACAAGAGATTAGTACAATTGGTCATCCCCCTAAGGCCATGATTGCTGATAGCCATTATCTGATATAGAGTCCTTGATCCAGTAAGTTTAGAAGACACATGGTTAAGCAAAGGGAGCCAGGGTTCTTGATGCAGAATTCTCAAGACCTTGAAAATGCTAACATGCACATAGAGGGCATGGGACACAGAGTATACAGTACTTCCCTCAGCAATTTGAATACAGAACCCTCTTCAGAGAGGCAACTCAAGATTAGTCTCCCATGAATCAACAGTAAAATATCTTCCATTAAAAGGACCTCCCTCTGGCCCAAACCAGCCTCTTAAGAGATGGAGGCTGTGCCTTTTCATTCTCCTCTATCCCAATATGCAAAAAAAAAAAAAAAAATGCAAAAACAAGGTTCTGAAGCAAAGCCAAGCCTGAGGCTTCCAGATCCATTAGCTCAAACTGTTTTCAATGCCCTTCCTTCTCCCTCCCTGAAGTTAGACAGTGTTTTCTCACCTTGTCAGGGGCCATCTTCACCCAACCTTGAGTACAGATTCTAGAACAGACCACAAAGATTGTCACTTCAGTCAAGGATCAAAGGGGTGGGTGGTCTTTGTAATGTAGCCACAGCTGTGTGTGTGTGTGTGTGTGTGTGTGTGTGTGTGTGTGTGTTTGTGTATGTGTATGTGTGTGTTTTAATGGATTATCCTCATCTTCCATTTATTTTAACTTGAGTCATTCATTTCATGTATGACATTTTTCAACATCAAGAAATGGAGCATATATAATCACCTACAAATAACAGAATAAACATCACTTGTGAATGCCTTAAAACAAGACTTTTCATCTATCTCTAATGTACTAGAAAGCAAATCCAAGGTGAGACTGTTTCTATTCCACTTTCTTATTCTACCTCACGAGTAAATTTAATCCCAAAGACAATTTTACACATATGTTATAGAATTATTTCATGGCTGTTGGGGGTCACCATTACCCTTCCGATTGTGGAAAAAAGATCTTTCTTTACCAACCCCAACTGTTTGAAATTCATGTAACAGTAATTTTTATCTATTAATTATCCAAAAATTTAAATATTCATACCTCCTTGGAAAAGGTGTCACTTTCAAGTAGTGTGCTAAAAATAAATAAATTAATAAACTCTCTTTATAAGGAAGGCAGGAAGGAATGGATGAAGTAGGGAAGGAAAGATAGAGAAGAGAGGACACGGGCAATACATGCCCTTCCAACCACACCCTTGTCATCTTAAAGGACCTTTAATCACTGCAGCCTCATTCTCTTCAAAGAGAGGAATGGATGTGTGTCAGAAAATCCCCTGGAACATGCTCTTTGGCCAGGTAAGATGAGATGCTGTGAGGTTAATTTTATGTGTCAACGTGACTGGGCCACAGGATGCCCATATATTTGGTCAAACATTATTCTGGGTGTGTTCTGTGAGGGTATTTCTGGATGAGATTAATACTTGAATTGTTAGACTCAGTTAACAGTGTATGCCCTCCCCAATGTGAGTGGGCCTCACCCAATTAGTTAAAGGCCTGAATAAAACATGAATAAAACTCTCCCATGAGTAAGAGAATTCCCCTTGCCTGACTGCCTTACAGCTAAGATATAGGTTTTTTTCTGCTTTCAGACTCGAACTGAAACATCGTTCTCCTTGTGTCTTGAGTCTGTCATCTTTCAGACTAGAACTTACACCATCAGCTCTTCTGAGTCTCTAGCTTGCTGACTGCAGATGTAGACACTTGTCAGCCTCCATAACCATGTAAGACAATTCCAAGAGAGAGAGATTAGATAAAGTATACATAAAATTATGTATCTAGATGTATATCCTGTTGGTTCCATTTCTCTGGAAAACCGTGGCTAATATAGAACTTTTTGTTAAGATACTGTCATGACCCATCAGTTGTCAGAAAAACATGACTCACAGGGATGATCTGAAGGGCAGCTGAAGAGAGCACTTGGCGTTTAAAAGGACAAAGCTCATGCAACTATTTACAGACAATTGGAAACAACATAAATGTGTTTATGATTCAAACAATGTTCTCTTTTAACAACTGGTCATCTGAGGTAGATATTTTCATACCTCAAAGCTTCTATTTCTTGCAAAGGCAGGGAATTCCCAAGGCAGGGAATTTATGTCTTGTTGCTTTAACTGTACCAAGAATTCAAGGACCTGAGGATATAATTTAGGATACCTATACAGTTCTTTATAGATTACCAATCCCACCAGGAGCTTAGTAAGAAATTATTGTTTTGCTCCCAAACAAAAGTAAATTGAAACTAGAAAATCTTGTTGTACTATAAAATAAAGAAGCTCTCAAAAAATTATGAGGATATGTCAAAAGACAAAGGAGCCAGCCTATAGCTGTTCCCAGTGAGCAAATCTGGGACAATTTGAGCATGAAAGTGAATTATATAATAGTCAGAAATTATAACACATTGAATAAAATAAGCATCAACAGATTTATGTCACCAAAAATGGATAAACAGATGAGAAGAGCCTTATCTCATAAGAATATGAACAAATAAATGTAGAAATAATAATAAAGTTACAATATCAACTGACACTAAACACTACTAGGTTAAAGCTTAATGACAGGTTATTTACATAGTCTAAAGTTATCTCTCTGCTGATTATGTACTAATTACAAAGATGACAATAATAACCTTTCATTGGAGAAACATGGCAGCCACCACCATAACCCAGTAGTCAAGGGTTCACATCACCAAGATGAAGACAGACTCGTTGCACATCTCCTGATGAATTGCACCGAAGGCATATCACTTCTCGAATTTCTGCCAAGAATGCATGATTTGGATTTAATCATGAGACAGACAAACAAACAAAAACATTAAGAACGTCCTACAAAATGACTGCATTTATTTTAACAAATCTTGAAGTTAAGAAGTCCAAAGAAAGTCCATGAAACTGTTGAGTTTAAGAGTCACTAACAGAGATCTAGCTGGGAAGATGGCGGCGTAGGAGGACGCTGGGCTCACCGCGCGTCCTGCTGATCACTTAGATTCCACCTACACCTGCCTAAATAACCCAGAAAACCGCCAGAGGATTAGCAGAACGGAGTCACCGGACCCAAGTGCAGACGAGAGGCCCACGGAAGAGGGTAGGAAGGGCGGCGAGGCGGTGCGCGCTCCACGGACTGGCGGGAGGGAGCCGGGGCGGAGGGGCGGCTCGCCGGCCAAGCAGAGCCCCCGAGTCTGGCTTGCAAAAGCGGAGGGGCCTGACGGACTGTGTTCCGACAGCAAGCGCGACTTAGCGTCTGGGAGGTCATAAGTTAACAGCTCTGCTCGGAAAGCGGGAAGGCTGGAGGACAAAGGGAGGGTGAGCTGCGGAGCCCCCGGACGACAGAGCTCAGTTTGGCGGGGAACAAAGGCGCTCGCCAGCGCCATGTCCCCCGCCCATCCCCCAGCCAAAATCCCAAAGGGAACCGGTTCCTGCCAGGGAACTTGCTCGCTCCGCGCGAACACCCAACTCTGTGCTTCTGCGGAGCCAAACCTCCGGCAGCGGATCTGACTCCCTCCGGCTGCCACAGGGCACCTCCTGAAGTGGATCACCTAAGGAGAAGCGAGCTAAGCCTGCCCCCCCTGCCGCCATGCACCTTGCCTTCCCACCATAGCTAATACGCCAGATCCCCAGCATCACAAGCCTGGCAGTGTGCAAGTAGCCCAGACGGGCCACGCCACCCCACAGTGAATCCCGCCCCTAGGAGAGGGGAAGAGAAGGCACACACCAGTCTGACTGTGGCCCCAGCAGTGGGCTGGGGGCAGACATCAGGTCGGACTGCGGCCCCGCCCACCAACTCCAGTTATACACCACAGCACAGGGGAAGTGCCCTGCAGGCCCTCACCACACCAGGGACTATCCAAAATGACCAAGCGGAAGAATTCCCCTCAGAAGAATCTCCAGGAAATAACAACAGCTAATGAGCTGATCAAAAAGGATTTAAATAATATAACAGAAAGTGAATTTAGAATAATAGTCATAAAATTAATCGCTGGGCTGGAAAACAGCATACAGGACAGCAGAGAATCTCTTGCTACAGACATCAGGGGACTAAGGAACAGTCACGAGGAGCTGAAAAACGCTTTAAAGGAAATGCAAAACAAAATGCAAACCACCACGGCTCGGATGGAAGAGGCAGAGGAGAGAATAGGTGAACTAGAAGATAAAGTTATGGAAAAAGAGGAAGCTGAGAAAAAGAGAGATAAAAAAATCCAGGAGTATGAGGGGAAAATTAGAGAACTAAAAGATACACTAAAAAGAAATAATCTACGCATAATTGGTATCCCAGAGGAGGAAGAGAGAGGGAAAGGTGCTGAAGGGGTACTTGAAGAAATAATAGCTGAGAACTTCCCTGAACTGGGGAAGGAAAAAGGCATTGAAATCCAAGAGGCACAGAGAACTCCCTTCAGACGTAACTTGAATCGATCTTCTGCACGACATATCATAGTGAAACTGGCAAAATACAAGGATAAAGAGAAAATTCTGAAAGCAGCAAGGGGTAAACGTGCCCTCACATATAAAGGGAGACCTATAAGACTCGTGACTGATCTCTCTTTTGAAACTTGGCAGGCCAGAAAGAATTGGCACGAGATTTTCAGGGTGCTAGACAGCAAAAATATGCAGCCAAGAATCCTTTATCCAGCAAGTCTGTCATTTAGAATAGAAGGAGAGATAAAGGTCTTCCCAAACAAACAAAAACTGAAGGAATTTGTCACCACTAAACCAGCCCTACAAGAGATCCTAAGGAGGACCCTGTGAGACAAAGTACCAGAGACATCACTACAAGCATAAAACATACAGACATCACAATGACTCTAAACCCGTATCTTTCTATAATAACACTGAATGTAAATGGATTAAATGCTCCAACCAAAAGACATAGGGTATCAGAATGGATAAAAAAACAAGACCCATCTATTTGCTGTCTACAAGAGACTCATTTTAGACGTGAGGACACCTTTAGATTGAGAGTGAGGGGATGGAGAACTATTTATCATGCTACTGGAAGCCAGAAGAAAGCTGGAGTAGCCATACTTATATCAGACAAACTAGACTTTAAATTAAAGGCTGTAACAAGAGATGAAGAAGGACATTATGTAATAGTTACAGGGTCTATCCATCAGGAAGAGCTAACAATTATAAATGTCTATGCGCCGAATACCGGAGCCCCCAAATATATAAAACAATTACTCATAAACAGAAGCAACCTTATTGATAAGAATGTGGTAATTGCTGGGGACTTTAACACCCCACTTACAGAAATGGATAGATCATCTAGACACACGGTCAATAAAGAAACAAGGGCCCTGAATGAGACACTGGATCAGATGGACTTGACAGATATATTTAGAACTCTGCATCCCAAAGCAACAGAATATACTTTCTTCTCGAGTGCACATGGAACATTCTCCAAGATAGATCATATACTGGGTCACAAAACAGCCCTTCATAAGTTTACAAGAATTGAAATTATACCATGCATACTTTCAGACCACAATGCTATGAAGCTTGAAATCAACCACAGGAAAAAGTCTGGAAAACCTCCAAAAGCATGGAGGTTAAAGAACACCCTACTAACGAATGAGTGGGTCAACCAGACAATTAGAGAAGAAATCAAAAAATATATGGAAACAAACGAAAATGAAAATACAACAATCCAAACGCTTTGGGACGCAGCGAAGGCAGTCCTGAGAGGAAAATACATTGCAATCCAGGCCTATCTCAAGAAACAAGAAAAATCCCAAATACAAAATCTAACAGCACACCTAAAGGAAATAGAAGCAGAACAGCAAAGGCAGCCTAAACCCAGCAGAAGAAGAGAAACAATAAAGATCAGAGCAGAAATAAACAATATAGAATCTAAAAAAACTGTAGAGCAGATCAACGAAACCAAGAGTTGGTTTTTTGAAAAAATAAACAAAATTGACAAACCTCTAGCCAGGCTTCTCAAAAAGAAAAGGGAGATGACCCAAATAGATAAAATCATGAATGAAAATGGAATTATTACAACCAATCCCTCAGAGATACAAACAATTATCAGGGAATACTATGAAAAATTATATGCCAACAAATTGGACAACCTGGAAGAAATGGACAAATTCCTGAACACCCACACTCTTCCAAAACTCAATCAGGAGGAAATAGAAACCTTGAACAGACCCATAACCAGTGAAGAAATTGAATCGGTTATCAAAAATCTCCCAACAAATAAGAGTCCAGGACCAGATGGCTTCCCAGGGGAGTTCTACCAGACGTTTAAAGCAGAGATAATACCTATCCTTCTCAAGCTATTCCAAGAAATAGAAAGGGAAGGAAAACTTCCAGACTCATTCTATGAAGCCAGTATTACTTTGATTCCTAAACCAGACAGAGACCCAGTAAAAAAAGAGAACTACAGGCCAATATCCCTGATGAATATGGATGCCAAAATTCTCAATAAGATACTAGCAAATCGAATTCAACAGCATATAAAAAGAATTATTCACCATGATCAAGTGGGATTCATTCCTGGGATGCAAGGCTGGTTCAACATTCGCAAATCAATCAACGTGATACATCACATTAACAAAAAAAAAGAGAAGAACCATATGATCCTGTCAATCGATGCAGAAAAGGCCTTTGACAAAATCCAGCATCCTTTCTTAATAAAAACCCTTGAGAAAGTCGAGATAGAAGGAACATACTTAAAGATCATAAAAGCCATTTATGAAAAGCCCACAGCTAACATCATCCTCAACGGGGAAAAACTGAGAGCTTTTTCCCTGAGATCAGGAACACGACAGGGATGCCCACTCTCACCGTTGTTGTTTAACATAGTGCTGGAAGTTCTAGCATCAGCAATCAGACAACAAAAGGAAATCAAAGGCATCCAAATTGGCAAAGATGAAGTCAAGCTTTCGCTTTTTGCAGATGACATGATATTATACATGGAAAATCCGATAGACTCCACCAAAAGTCTGCTAGAACTGATACATGAATTCAGCAAAGTTGCAGGATACAAAATCAATGTACAGAAATCAGTTGCATTCTTATACACTAACAATGAAGCAACAGAAAGACAAAGAAAGAAACTGATCCCATTCACAATTGCACCAAGAAGCATAAAATACCTAGGAATAAATCTAACCAAAGATGTAAAGGATCTGTATGCTGAAAACTATAGAAAGCTTATGAAGGTAATTGAAGAAGATTTAAAGAAATGGAAAGACATTCCCTGCTCATGGATTGGAAAAATAAATATTGTCAAAATGTCAATACTACCCAAAGCTATCTACACATTCAATGCAATCCCAATCAAAATTGCACCAGCATTCTTCACGAAACTAGAACAAGCAATCCTAAAATTCATATGGAACCACAAAAGGCCCCGAATAGCCAAAGGAATTTTGAAGAAGAAGACCAAAGCAGGAGGCATCACAATCCCAGACTTCAGCCTCTACTACAAAGCTGTCATCATCAAGACAGCATGGTATTGGCACAAAAACAGACACACAGACCAATGGAATAGAATAGAAACCCCAGAACTAGACCCACAAACGTATGGCCAACTCATCTTTGACAAAGCAGGAAAGAACATCCAATGGAAAAAAGACAGCCTCTTTAACAAATGGTGCTGGGAGAACTGGACAGCAACATGCAGAAGGTTGAAACTAGACCACTTTCTCACACCATTTACAAAAATAAACTCAAAATGGATAAAGGACCTAAATGTGAGACAGGAAACCATCGAAACCTTAGAGGAGAAAGCAGGAAAAGACCTCTCTGACCTCAGCCGTAGCAATCTCTTACTCGACACATCCCCAAAGGCAAGGGAATTAAAAGCAAAAGTGAATTACTGGGACCTTATGAAGATAAAAAGCTTCTGCACAGCAAAGGAAACAACCAACAAAACTAAAAGGCAACCAACGGAATGGGAAAAGATATTTGCAAATGACCTATCGGACAAAGGGCTAGTATCTAAAATCTATAAAGAGCTCACCAAACTCCACACCCGAAAAACAAATAACCCAGTGAAGAAATGGGCAGAAAACATGAATAGACACTTCTCTAAAGAAGACATCCAGATGGCCAACAGGCACATGAAAAGATGTTCAGCGTCGCTCCTTATCAGGGAAATACAAATCAAAACCACACTCAGGTATCACCTCACGCCAGTCAGAGTGGCCAAAATGAACAAATCAGGAGACTATAGATGCTGGAGAGGATGTGGAGAAACGGGAACCCTCTTGCACTGTTGGTGGGAATGCAAATTGGTGCAGCCGCTCTGGAAAGCAGTGTGGAGGTTCCTCAGAAAATTAAAAATAGACCTACCCTATGACCCAGCAATAGCACTGCTAGGAATCTACCCAAGGGATACAGGAGTACTGATGCATAGGGGCACTTGTACCCCAATGTTCATAGCAGCACTCTCAACAATAGCCAAATTATGGAAAGAGCCTAAATGTCCATCAACTGATGAATGGATAAAGAAATTGTGGTTTATATACACAATGGAATACTACGTGGCAATGAGAAAAAATGAAATATGGCCTTTTGTAGCAACGTGGATGGAACTGGAGAGTGTGATGCTAAGTGAAATAAGCCATACAGAGAAAGACAGATACCATATGGTTTCACTCTTATGTGGATCCTGAGAAACTTAACAGGAACCCATGGGGGAGGGGAAGGAGAAAAAAAAAAAAAAAAAAAAAGGACGTTAGAGTGGGAGAGAGCCAAAGCATAAGAGACTGTTAAAAACTGAGAACAAACTGAGGGTTGATGGGGGGTGGGAGGGAGGGGCGGGTGGGTGATGGGTATTGAGGAGGGCACCTTTTGGGATGAGCACTGGGTGTTGTATGGAAACAAATTTGTCAATAAACTTCATATAAAAAAAAAAAGAGTCACTAACAAGATACATGAATTAAATGGGATGTGTAGAAAAACAAATGTTTACAAGACAAATTTTGGGGACAATTGATAAAATTCAAACATGAACTATGGATTAGATAATGGTGTTATATCAATATAAATTATATGATTTTGACAGCTGTGCTGTGGTTATGTAATAGGTTATTCTTTTTTTTTATTTTTTTATATTTTAGCTAGGTAATATACAATGCAATATTGGTTTCAGAAATAGAATTCAGTGATTCATCACTTACATACAACATCTAACACTCATCACAAGTGTCCTCCTTAATGCTCATCACCCATCTAGCCCATCTCCCACCCCCCTCCCTCCATCAACCCTCAGTTTGTTCTATATCATTAAGAGTCTCTTGTGGCTTATTTCCATTTTTTCTCTTCTCCCCTTCCCATATGTTCACCTGTTTTTTTTTCCTTAAATTCCACATATGAGTGAAATCATATGATACTTGTCTTTCTCTGACTGACTTATTTCTCTTCACATAATGCATACTAGCTCCATCCACATTGTTTCAAACGGCAAGATTTCATTCTTTTTATGGCTAAGTAATATTCCATCATATAAGTATACCATATATTCTTTATCCATTCATCAGTCAATGAATATTTGTGCTCTCTCCATAGTTTGATTATTATTGACAATACTGCTATAAGCATTGGGATGCATACCCCTTCAAATTTGTATTTTTGTATCCTTTGGGTAATTACCTAATAGTGTAATTGCTGGGTTATGGGATAGTTCTAGTTTTACTCTCTCTCTCTCTCTCTCTCTCTCTCTCTCTCTCTTTTTAAAGGAACCTCCATAGTGTAGGGTCAATTCATCCTCAACAAAGCAGGAAAGAATATCCAATGGAAAAAAGACAGTCTCTTCAACAAATGGTATTGGGAAAACTGGATGGCGACATACAGAATGAAACTGGACCAGGTTCTCATACCATGAACAAAAATAAATTCAAAATGGATTAAAAACCTAGTGAGACAAGATATTATTCTTCTTTAAAAATACATGCTGAATTAGTTATTGATAAAGAAGCACAATGTCTCAAATTTCCTCTCAAATGGCAAGATAGATACATAACAAAGGAACACGTTAAAATGTTAGGTTAATCTGGATAAAAATATACCGGAGCTCCTTGTACCACTCTTGCAAAATCCCTACAAGCTTAAATTTATAACCCCCCCAAAAAAACACTAAAAATGTAAGTTAGGGTACATCTCTACGTGATGTCAGGAGTAAATTCTATAAGAGGACAAATCTGAAAACCTGAAAACAATCTATTTACTTGCTAGCCATTAAGAATATTACTAAAATAGGGACACCTGGGTGACTCAGTTGGTTAAGCGTATGGCCCCTGATTTCAGCTCAGGTCATACTCTCACAGCCTATGTGTTTGAGCCCTGCATCAGGCTCTGCACTGACAGAGTACAGAGCCTGCTTGGGATTTTCTCTCTCCCTCTCTCTCTCTGCCCCTCCCCTGCTTTCATGTGCTCTCTCTCCCTCTCTCTCTCTCAAAATAAATAAATATTTTTAAAAGAATATGGCTAACGTATCACTAAAATCCCTATGTCATGGAGAATATAAAGGTAGCCCTGCACATTTCAAGGCCAGTTGTGTCTACAGATGATCTCAGTGCTCCTCCTTCTAAGCAGGTACTCTCATCAGCTGCAACACCCATTAGTCTGGCTCAGCACTGGGTTCTGAATCTCTACTCCCTGGAGAGGGCTCCCTAGTGGTCATCCCCTGATGGTAGTGTAGATACTGTGACCACAGTGTGGACTCTTACAAGTGGTGTTGAGGGAGCCACCACCTTCTCAGGTAGCACTTAGCCTTCTCCACAGCTGGGCATCCTCAGTATCCTACAGTATAGATCAAGGCCCTTATTACAACTTCTAGAGTCAGTTTTAGGGGAACACAAGGTGATCTTGTGTACTAATTTTGCACTGTTGAGTAACAAATTATCCTAAAACATGGAGACTTAAACATTTCTGATCTCAATGGGCTATGAGTCAGGAATCCAAGAGCACCTTAGCTGGTGGGTTCTAGCTCAGGGTCTCTCACAAAACAGTGATCACTTACTCAGGGATGCAGTCATGTGAGGCTGTACTGGGTCTGGAGGGTTTTCTTCTAAGTGCTCTCAGGTGACTTGGGCAGGAGGCCTCAGTAACTCACAACGTGGGTCTCACCATGGCATAGTTCCTAGCATAGCAGCAAGATTCCCCTACAGAGAGTGATGAGAGAGAGAGACAGAGAGACAGAAAGACAGAAAGAGACCGAGAAAGAAAGAGACAGAGCTACCAAAATGGGAGCATGTCTCTCACCATCTAATCTCAGAAGTACATACCATCACTTCTGCCCTCCCAACACTTGGATGATGTGGGAGGAAACTGCTCAAGGATATAAATACTAAGAAGTACACATCATTGGGAGTCATGATCTATATACCACAGCCTGACCCCTGTGATATGTCTGATTCATGTCGCTCAGGCATACAAAATAACTCACCCCCTTCCAAGACCCCCATAAGGCTGACCCCATCCAATTAGCTCAAATCCACCATCTTGTTCCTTAAATTGTGTTCAGGTGCTGATAACACCCATTCAGTGTAGCTTCTCTCAACCTGTGAACTAACGAGGTGAGTTATCTGCCAACACAAACACCTATAATATACCATGGGGCAAGCATGGGGTAACAGCCGACAACACTTCTATTAAAAAACAAACAAACAAACAAACAAACAAAAATGGGAAATGGGAGGAATGCAGGAATCATGGGCACAGCAGTTCTGAAATTCAGCTGGGACAATACTGGAAACATTAGTGCTCATTCTTACTCCTGCACAAACGTTATTCCCCGTGGCTATAGGTTCTGCCTTGTGGGTCCTGGGCCCAACCTCTGAGACCTTCTTCCTTTTCCATGAAAAGTAGCATGCCTTTGCAGCTAAGTGGTTTTCTCAGCTGACTCACTGCTTATAGAATTTGTGGGGACAAACAGACTACTATGTATGGTACTATCCCAGCCCCCCTCAGTCCATGCTGACAGTGCTTTACCTGAAAGAATTCTTTTAAATTCTGTGACTCTTACTGGGGTTCATTTTGCTAGACACAAGTCACATATAAAATCTGTTTGAAATAAGCTTTGCTCCACTTTGGAATTCTGCTGAGACAATATCCTAAACTTCTTAGAAATGCCTTTGGCTGATTGAGAGTGTCTGTAAGACACCCATACTACTAAATACCTACAAGGCCATTTGTCTGACTGAGTAGCACCCTGAATAACCACCTATAGTCTTCCTGAAGATTTAATAAATAATTTTACAGTCACCTGTTTTGCCTCATCCTAGATCGTGCTTTCCTGATAGTGTCCTGGGTTTGATCTCTGCTTGGAAGACATGGCTTCATTTTAGCATCATTTCCCATCTCAAGAGGCTCCAAATCTTCACAACCAGTGATCTCCTGACATTTTTGCTTTTTTTTAGAGCTATGTCTTTCCTCTTGCATGTTATTATAAACAACAAGAAAAAAGATGACACTTTCAGCACTCTTGATTGGAGACCTCTTCAGCTCAATTATTAGAAATATTTTCCACATCAGTGCAGACTTCAGTGTTGCTCAACTTTCTGTACCTACAGGACAAGGATCTTCCTCCCTCTGGTTTCCAATAAGACTCTCCTCTTTTTATTTTTTTATTTCACTGGCAACCTCCTCAAAGTCTAAATCTCTAGTACCAGTAAGGCAGGTTAGCCTTCTTCTACTGGTCTCTGCAAGTTCTGAAAATGTCCTCTTATTTCCCCATTCCAGATAAGTCCCCACAGTTTAGATTGTCTGTTATGGTGAGTTCTCATTTCCATTTAACCAAAATATGTATTAGTTATGTATTGCTGTATTAAAAAAATTACCCAAAATGTAGCAGCTTCAAACAACAAATCATTTCACAGTGTCAGGAATCCAGAAATGGATTAAGTGGGTGGTCCTAGCAAAGGCTTTCTCTTGAGGCTGCAATTAAGGATCCAAGGGTATGTTAGTAGCACACAATAGCATTTCACCATTGCATATGGTTTAGTCAGTATTACATATCACAGATTTGTAATACCCTCATGTTTTCTAATAATTAATAGAGTTTTCCCGATAAATCAAAGCAGAAATGCTTTTGGGTATTTAAGTAATGGTGTTTGCAGAGTGGAGAGCAGAGGATGCTTCTCAGAACAAACTGGATAAATGCCTCCTTTCTTTCAAATGGAAAACAACTTGAGCTACATAAGGAAAAACAGCAATAAATTAAGTATATTTTTTCTGCTGGAAAATCCATGTTGAATAGCTGACATCAAGTTTCTTAAATGAAATTTCTGGGCAAATTGTAAATATAACAAAAGAGTGTCTTCTTTTTTTTAATTTTTTTAACCTTTTATTTATTTTTGAGACAGGGAGAGACAGCATGAATGGGGGAGGGTCAGAGAGAGAGGGAGACACAGAATCTGAAACAGGCTCCAGGCTCTGAGCTGTCAGCACAGAGCCTGACGCGGGTCTTGAACTCACGGACCGCGAGATCATGACCTGAGCCGGAGTCAGATGCTTAACCGACTGAGCCACCCAGGTGCCCCTAGAGTGTCTTCTTTTTAAAGCATAATATTTCTATTTACTTCATCAGTTTCATCAGTCATTCCACTTTATTCCTTATGCACCCCACTGTGAACTGGAGTCTATGTGTTGAGATTCCATATGAAGTAAAATAACCTCTTCAAACAAGATGAACATTGATGGGAAATAAGCATCATAAAAAGGAAATTTAAACCTGAATGTCAAAAATGTGGCCATGCTAGTGACATTTATCTTAGCCTTTAATAGAGATGGCATCGTAGCCACTTCAGGATGTGAGCTAAGAATTTTCAACATAGTTTTTATTCTGAGTCAGTCTTTCTTATTAATGACATCAAAGTCTTCTTTCATTGCTAATCACTAATATAAACTAACACTGAGTTTCTACTCCCTGAGAGCATAGGAAAGGCAAAACAAAGGAACTGGAACAAGTGCTCACCCCTGAAATGAAAAACACCACCATACCTCTGCTGGCAAGTCCCATAGAATTGCACAGTAGTGGAGAATTATGTCAACAGTATTCCACATATCAGTGGGATAATTAGCATGATCAAATGCAAGCATAGAAGGACAGGATGACTAGGATTCCCATTTGCTAGGTGAATAAACTGAGGATGAACAATGTAAATAATTTTGACTGAGATCAAAAGTTATTCTACCTGTCAGATTCTCACTCTTTCTGCTATGTCATGGCAGCCTAACTAAGAAAGAACATAAATGATGCCAAATAAACACACAAAATATGGATCCAAGGATCTCCATGGAAGAATTGGAGGACATGTGAAGCAGAAGATTTCATTCTTGTCTTGAGGACATGGCTCCAGCATTCCTTGGAGTGGTGTGACTATCATGGTGAGGACCTGACAGTTCTGACACTACCATAAATGTCCTCTTCTGACCTGTGATTTAGCTCTGCCTGCCAATGTTTGTATTCTGGGTAACAGGCTGATACACAAAGTCCCACCCTCAGCAAGCTCTTGCATCTCTGGCCCAAGCCACAAGCAAGACACAGTTGTTTTAAGATCTCATCTGCACTTGTTCCATTGTCCTGTTACATTTTCAGTTTCTAGATGGTAGTATGATGTTTGTTGTACCCAGTAGCACCTAAACTCAATGTACCTAAAACAGATCCTAGCACATAGCAGGCACATACTTGATAAAGACCCAGCTGCCATTGAATGAACACATGTACCATGGACCCAACACTGCTCCCAAAGTGAAGCATCCAGGCTAATGTGTTTGGAAACAGACAATCTCTTGTTGACTATATGGTATTCAAAAGGGCACATTTCTTGATCCAGAGTTCTCAGTCTGAAGTAGTATAAAAAGTTTCCCCTGGGTGTCTGGGTGGCTCAGTCAGTTAAGTGCTTGACTCTTGATTTGGCTCAGGTCATGATCTCATGCTTCAAGACTTTGAACCCCATGCCAGGCTCTGCACTAACAGTGTGGAGCCTGCTTGGGATTCTCTCTCTCCCTCTCTCTCTATCTCTTCCCTGCTTGCATGTCCTATAAATAAATAAGTAAATAAACAAACAAATAATTTTTTAAAGTGTCCCCTGTTTGAAATTGGGGCCATCCCAGGATAAAGTAGTAGGAAACTGTGTGGGAATTAGAATAAATAACAAGCACTCTTGCCTTTCTCCTGCATCACCCACCTTGGAACAGCTACCAGCTCTCATTATTTTTCATCCTCCAAACTGGTCCACTTTAGTTAGTGACTTAAAGATTGCTTTAGGGGCGCCTGGGTGGCGCAGTCGGTTAAGCGTCCGACTTCAGCCAGGTCACGATCTCGCAGTCCGTGAGTTCGAGCCCCGCGTCAGGCTCTGGGCTGATGGCTCAGAGCCTGGAGCCTGTTTCCAATTCTGTGTCTCCCTCTCTCTCTGGCCCTCCCCCGTTCATGCTCTGTCTCTCTCTCTGTCCCAAAAATAAATAAACGTTGAAAAAAAAAAAATTAAAAAAAAAAAAAAAAAAAAAGATTGCTTTAAAAGGACAGGTGTCCCGGTTGGGGAAAGGCAAACAAAAGAATAAAACAAAAAGACAAAAACTCAAATAAGACCTCTATCTGAGCCACTGACTGAAGGACATGTCAAGAGAAAGACATCTGAGGACAGAGTTTGGTCACCAGATTTGAGACATTGCTTTGAAGATTTGCCTTGAACATCACTGGTTAGGCAAGGACATGGCTACGGTGCAGCTGCAGCTTTCACACATTATTTGATGAGCTGTTTTCTGAAGAACACAAAGAGCTTTTGTCTGGGAATCTGCTTATTTAAGTGAGCCAGTTAGTGAGTGCTGAGACCTCTGTCAATGTCTCCTAGGAGGAAGAGGAGGGGAACCTAGGATAAATACAGTATAGCTATATTGAAAGCTCCTCAAGTGCAGCCTCAAGCCTAGAGTACTAACCTCTGGAAGGAATAATAAGCTTTCTGATTAACAAAATGGTTTTCTAATAAATTTTACCCAAAGGGAAGTGAGGGGCAAAATCACATAATTGAGCTATAAATACTTATTATATGTAACATCAAGCATAAGACACAATGTGAAAGTGAAATAAAAGCCAACCAATAACATTTTAGGACCTAGGATATTTCTCATCTTTTCTTGATATTGATCAGAACACACATGGAATATGTACACAGACATTACACTATTTTCTAAAATGTAAACCTGGGAGCAAAGCAGTTTTAGTCTACCCCTTTTTCTCTGACTAGATATTTCTGAGAGTATAAATGAGTAAAACAACTCGCAGAGATCTAAATTTTCATCACTATAAAATTAATGGATTATTTTTACATTAAATATATCAAATGTATCAAATTCTTCCATTTGATAAAGAGATAGTAGTTTCTTCTTCAGTGCAAGCCTTGCTCTAGGTACAAAGGGCAAAACTAGTTTTCTTTACTAAACAAAAGAGACATTTTTTATGGAACGCGGACCCTAGTGATATAAATATTAAAACATAATCTATCAATATACCAGTAAGACACAATCATCCTAAATATGGATGAACCAAACACAGAGCCTAAAAACACGAAATGAAACAAAATCTGATAGAGCTGAAAGGAGAAACACACAAACCTAGAATTATAACTCAAGATGTTAACAACCCCCTCTTAACTACTGATAGAAATATTAGACAGAAAATCATCAAAGATATAGAAGACCTAAACAGGATAGACAACCAGCAGGATCTAATGGACACTAATGGATCTAATGGATCTAATGGATCTAATACAACACTCCGTGCAACAGGTCTATAATATAAAGCTTGTCAATCACCTATGGAATAGTCATCAGGATAGAACATATGCTGGGCCAAAAACTAACCTCAGCCAATTAGGGATAATCAATATTATACATTAAGTATAAGGATACAATTTTTGGATATTAACAGGAATGAACCAGAAATCAATAACAGAAAGAAAATGAGAAATTCTCCAAACACTTGAAGATTTAACAATAGACTTTGCAACAATCCTTCAGTCAAAGAAGAAACGATAAAGAAAAATGTAAAATATATGCAACTTGGGGCATGTGAATGGCTCAGTTGGTTAAGTGTCTGACTTCAGCTCAGGCCATGATCTCACGGTTTGTGGGTTTGAACCTGGCATCTGACTCTGCGCTGACAGTGTGAAGCCTGCGTTGGAATCTCTGTTTCCCTCTCTCTGCCCCTCCCCTGCTTGCTATCTCTTAAAACTAGATAAACATTAAAGAAAATACAGTAAAACCTTAATCTGCAAGCATAATTCATTTCAGAAACATGCTTGTAATCCAGAGCACTTGTCTATCAAGGTGAATTTTAAGAACCATTGGTTCAGTTGTGATCATGTGACATTCGGCATCACGTACTACTTGTATTGTAAGACATCCCTTGTTTATCAAGTTAAAATTTGTTAGAAACTTTTGCTCTTCTTGTGGAACACTCACAGAACAAGTTACTTGCAATCCAAGGTTTTACTGTAAATATATGCAACTGAATAAAATAAAAATACAACATATCAAAATATGAAGGAGTAAGAAAAAAGTGGAGAGGAAATTTTATTATATTAGAAAACAATAAGATCTTAGATCAATAAGTTTTTGCCCAATAAACTAGAATAAAAAAAACTAGAAAAATAAGAGCAAAATGAACCCAAAGAAAATAAATACTAAAGACAAAAGCAGAAATCAATGGAATTCAAAAGAAGAAAATCATAGAGAAAATCAATGAAACAAAAAGCTTCGTGTGTGTGTGTGTGTGTGTGTGTGTGTGAAACTGGTAAATCTCTAACAAGACTGACAAAGAGAAAAAGATGGAAGACATACATCACTGATACCAGGAATCAAGTTGTAGAGTAGATATCCCTATAGACCTGCATCCATTAAAAGGATTTCTATGAATGACTTTATGCTCATAAATTAAACTTAGAAGAAATGGACCAATTCTCCAAAAACCACTATCAAACCCCACACAACATGAAACAGAAAACAATTAAAGAAATTGAAATTATAATATAAAATCCCCTTTAAAATATCTTCATGTTAAGATTGATCCACTGGAGTATCATAACAAAAATCTAAAGAACTAATAGTAATTTTATGTACAGACAAGAACAGTACAAAATAAACCACAGACCAATAACTTTCATTAACTCAGATACAAAATTCTTCTATAAAGTACAGACATACCTCCTTTTCTTGCACTTTGCTTTATTCCTCTTCACAAAATTGTGTGTGTGTGTAGTTTATTGTTTGTTTGTTTTTTTTTTTTTTTTACAAATTGAAGGATTGTAGCAACCCTGCATTGAGAAAGGCTATCAGAACCATTTTCCAACAGTGTATGCTCACTTTGTGGCTCTGTCACATGTTTTTTAAACTCTTACACCATTTCAAACTTTTTCGTCATTATTATATTTGCTATGGTGATCTGTGTTGAGTGATCTTAATGTTACTATTATAATTGTTTTCTGGCACCACGAAAAAATGCTCATTCTAGGATGGAAAACTTCAATAAATGTATGTCTTCTGACTGCTCTACCACTCAGCTGTTCCCCATCTGTACCCTTCTCTTCAGGCTTCCGTATTCCCTGAGAAAGAATAATACTGAAATTTTGTCAGTTGATAACCCTAAAATGATCTCTAGTATTAAAGTGAAAGGAAAAATTGCATGCCTCCTGCTTTAAATCAAAACTAGAAATAATTAAGCTCAGCAAAAAAAGACATGTCGAAAGCTGAGACAGGCTGAAAGCTAGGACTCTTGTGCCAAACATCAAATTGTCAATGCAAAGAAAAAGTTCTTGGAAATCAAATGTGATACTCAACTAAACATACAAATGATAAGAAAGCCAAACAGCTTTATTGCTCATACGGGTAAAGTTTTAGTGGTTTGGATAGAAGATCAAACCAACCACAACATTCCTGTAAGCAAAAGTCTAAGCCAGAGAAAGGTATTAACTCCTCACTTCTAGGAAGGTTGAGAGGTGAGAAAGCTGCAGAAGATAAGTTTGAAGCTGGAGAGGTTGATTCATGATGTTTAAGAAAAAAGCCATAACACATAAGTGCAAGGTGAAGCAGCAAGTGGTGATGTAGAAGCTGCAGGAAGTTATTCAGAAATTTAAACTAAGATCATTAATGAAGGTGGCTACACTGAATAACAGATTTTGAATGTAGAAAAAAGAACCATTGGAAGGAGATGCCATCAAGGACTTTCAACACCTTGCTTCAAAGTTTCAAAACAAGCTGATTCTTTTGATGATGGCTAATACAGATGGTGACTTTAAAATGAAGCCAAAGCTGATTGCCCATTCTGAAAATCCTAGGGCTTCTAGAATTATGCTAAACCTATTCTCCTTGTTCTCTTGAAATGGAACAAGAAAGCCTGAATGACTGAACATCTATTAGCATCTTGGTTTACTGGATATTTTAAGCCTACTGTAAACACTGACTGCTCAGAAAAAAGATATTCCTCTTAAAATATTACTGATCCTTTGCTGTGCAGAAGCTTTTTATCTTCATAAGGTCCCAGTAATTCACTTTTGCTTTTAATTCCCTTGCCTTTGGGGATGTGTCGAGTAAGAGATTGCTACGGCTGAGGTCAGAGAGGTCTTTTCCTGCTTTCTCCTCTAAGGTTCTGATGGTTTCCTGTCTCACATTTAGGTCCTTTATCCATTTTGAGTTTATTTTTGTAAATGGTGTGAGAAAGTGGTCTAGTTTCAACCTTCTGCATGTTGCTGTCCAGTTCTCCCAACACCATTTGTTAAAAACAAATAACCCAGTGAAGAAATGGGCAGAAAACATGAATAGACACTCTCTAAAGAAGACATCCAGATGGCCAACAGGCACATGAAAAGATGTTCAGCGTCGCTCCTTATCAGGGAAATACAAATCAAAACCACACTCAGGTATCACCTCACGCCAGTCAGAGTGGCCAAAATGAACAAATCAGGAGACTATAGATGCTGGAGAGGATGTGGAGAAACGGGAACCCTCTTGCACTGTTGGTGGGAATGCAAATTGGTGCAGCCGCTCTGGAAAACAGTGTGGAGGTTCCTCAGAAAATTAAAAATAGACCTACCCTATGACCCAGCAATAGCACTGCTAGGAATCTACCCAAGGGATACAGGAGTACTGATGCATAGGGGCACTTGTACCCCAATGTTCATAGCAGCACTCTCAACAATAGCCAAATTATGGAAAGAGCCTAAATGTCCATCAACTGATGAATGGATAAAGAAATTGTGGTTTATATACACAATGGAATACTACGTGGCAATGAGAAAAAATGAAATATGGCCTTTTGTAGCAACGTGGATGGAACTGGAGAGTGTGATGCTAAGTGAAATAAGCCATACAGAGAAAGACAGATACCATATGGTTTCACTCTTATGTGGATCCTGAGAAACTTAACAGGAACCCATGGGGGAGGGGAAGGAAAAAAAAAAAAAAGGACGTTAGAGTGGGAGAGAGCCAAAGCATAAGAGACTGTTAAAAACTGAGAACAAACTGAGGGTTGATGGGGGGTGGGAGGGAGGGGCGGGTGGGTGATGGGTATTGAGGAGGGCACCTTTTGGGATGAGCACTGGGTGTTGTATGGAAACCAATTTGTCAATAAACTTCATATAAAATAAAAAATAAAAAAAAATAAAAAATAAAAAATAAAAAAAAAAAATAAAATATTACTGATCATTGACAATACACCTGACCATCCAGGAGCCCTGATGGGTATGTACAATCAGATTAATGCTGTTTTCATGCCTGCTTACACAACAGCCATTCTGCAGCCCATGCATCAAGGAGTAATTTTAACTTTTATATTTTATTATTTAAAAAAATATTTCATTATGCTGTAACTATCATAGATAGTAAATCCTCTGATGGATCTGGGCAAAGTAAATTAAAAGCCTTCTGGAAAACCTTGACCATTCTATATGTCATTAAGAACGTTCGTGATTCATAGGAAGAGGTCAAAATATCAACATGAAATAAAGTTTAGAAGTTGATTCCAACCCTCTTGGATGACTTTGAGGAGTTCAAGACTTCAATGGGGGAAGTACCTATACATGTGGTGGAAATAGCAAGAGAACTAGAACAATTAGAAGTGGAGCTGAAATATGTGACTGACTTGTGCAATTTCATGATAAATCTTGGATGGATGAGAAGTTGCTTTTTATGGATGAGCAGAGAGTGGTTTCTCTTTTTTTAATGTTTATTTATTTTTGAGAGAGAGTGTTAACGGGGGAGGGGCAGAGAGAAAGGGAGACACAGAATGCAAAGCAGGCTCCAGGATTTGAGCTGTCAGCACAAAGCCCAATGCAGGGCTCTAACTTACGAACAGCAGGATCATGAACTGAACCAAAGTCAGACGCTTAACTGCCACCCAGGATCCCTGAAAAAGTGGTTTCTTGAGATAGAATCTACTCCTGGTAAAGATGATGTGAACATTGTTGGAATAACAATGAAGGGTTTAGAATATTACATAAACGTATTTGATAAGGCAGTGGCAGGGTTTGAGGATTGTTTCCAATTTTGAAAGATTTTATACTGTAGGTTAAATATTATCAAACAACACCACATGGCACAGAGAAAGTGTTTATTAAAAAATAATAATCAAATGAACTGGAAAACTGAATTATTGTCTTATTTTAAGAAACTGCCACAGCCCCCTCAGCCTTCAGAAACCACTACCCTGGTAAGTCAGCAACCATCAACAAGGCAAAACCCTGCCAGTGAAAAGATTATGACTCACTGAAAACTCATTTGATGGTTAACAACAAAGTATTTTTAATTAATGGATGTACATCCATGTATTTGTGCTCTTTCTTTTTTTTTTTTTTTTTTTTAAATTTTTTTTTCAACGTTTATTTATTTTTGGGACAGAGACAGACAGAGCATGAACGGGGGAGGGGCAGAGAGAGAGGGAGACACAGAATCCGAAACAGGCTCCAGGCTCTGAGCCATCAGCCCAGAGCCTGATGCGGGGCTCGAACTCCCGGACCGCGAGATCGTGACCTGGCTGAAGTCTGAAGTCGGACGCTTAACCGACTGCGCCACCCAGGCGCCCCATATTTGTGCTCTTTCTAGATTTTTTCTTGTGGTTAACTTTGAGTTTCAGTGTTGTGGTAAAAAAAAAATGCATGGTATGATCTCAATCTTTTTGTACTTGTTGAGGCCTGATTTATGACCTAATATGTGATCTATTTGGGGGAATGTTCCATGTACACTTGAAAAGAATATGTATTCTGCTGTTTTAAAATGGAATGTTCTGAATATATCAGTTAAGTCTATCTGGTCAAGTGTTTCATTCAAAGCCATTGTTTCCTTATTGATTTTCTCTTTAGATGATCTGTCCATTGTTGTAAGTGAGGTATTAAAGTCCCCTACTATTATTGTATTATTATCAATTAGTTTCCTTATGTTTGTTATTAATTGCTTTGTATATTTGGGTGCTCCCGTGTTGGCTGCATAAAGATTTACATTTATTAGATCTTCTTGTTGGATTGTCCATTTATGATGTCATAATTCCCTTCATCATCTTTTGTTACAGTCTTTGTTTTACAGTCTAGTTTGTTGGATATAATATTGCTATTCTGGCTTTCTTCTTATATCCAGTTGCATGATAAATGTCTATCCCTTCACTTTCAACATGCAGATGTCTTTAGGTCTAAAATGAATCTCTTGTAAGCAGCATATAGATCGGTCTTGTTTTTTTTCATCCATTTTGACACTTTATGTCTTTTGATTAGAGCAGTTAGTCCATTTACATTCAGAGTAGTTATTGATAGATATGCATTTATGGTCACTTTATTACTTGTTTTGTTGTTTCTGGAGACGTTCTCTGATCCTTTCTTGTCTTTGCCACTTTTGGTCTTTCCACTCAGAGTCCCCTTTAATATTTCTTGCAGGGATGGTTTAGTTTTCATAAATTCCTTTAGTTTTCCTTTGTCTGGGAAACTCTGTATCTCTCCTTCTGTTCTGAATGTTAGTCTTGCTGGATAGAGTATTGTTGGTTGCAGATTTTTCCCATTCAGCACATTGAATATATCACGGCACTCCCTTCTGGCTTGCCAAGTTTCTGTGGAGAGATCTGCAGCTAGTCTTATAGTTCTTCCCTTGTAAGTGAAAGACTTCTTCTGTCTTGATTTTTAAGGTTTTTTTTCTTTATCGTGATATTTTGCATATTTAATTACAATACATTTTGGTGTTAGCCTGACTTTGTGGATTTTGATAGGAGTTCTCTGTGCTTCCTGTGTCTGGATGTCTGCTTCCTTTCCCAGATTAGGAAAGTTTTTGGTTATTACTTTCTCAAATACATTTTCTGTCCCCCCTTTCTCTCTCTCCTCTTCTGGGACTCCTATAATACAAATATTATTATATTTGATGAAGTCATACTGAGTTCCCTAAGTCTATTCTCAAGTTGCATGATTCTTTCTCTCTTTTCTTCAGCTTCATTATTTTCCATTATTTTGTCTTCCAGGTCACTGATTCATTCCTTTGCCTCTTCCACCCTGCTGTTCATTAGATAAGCCTGTTTCCAATCTCATCTATTATATTCTTCATTTTTTATTGATTCTTTTTAAATTATTTTATTTCTGTGGTAAAGATATCACTGATGTCTTCCATTCTTTTCTCAAGCCCTGTGAATCTCCTTATAATTGTCGACTTAAATTCTCCATCAGATATGTTACTTATATCTGTTTTGCTTAGATCTCTGACTGTGACTTTATCTTTTCTTTCATTTTTGATGAATTTTTCTGTCTTTCATTTTGTCTAAGCCTCTGCCTTCTTCTTTGTATTAGTAATGCCATTTATGTCTCTTGCTCCTGAAACTAATGGCCTTTTGAAGAAGAGATCATGTACAGCCCAAGGTCTGACACTTCAGGAAATGTTTCTGGTGTGTGTTGCATGTGCTCTGCTGTTATATTTTGGCTGATCTTGTCCTTTAGGCCAGTAATCTTCAGAAGGTCTCCTTGCCTGCTGTGGGCAGTGTTTTGTCCTTGGCCTGAATGTGGCAAGTTTTAACTAGATATGTTCTGGTGTGCTTGTAAAGTGAAACCTGACAACACTTCCACCAGAACTGAGGCCTGACAGAACTCTCTGTTGGGAGACCTGGGGTGGGTGGAGCTTTGTGCTGGTCTTCTGGGGGAGAGGCCTGCAGCAGTGGGATTAAGACAAACTTGACTGAGGGCAATCTCACCAGAGTACAGGGTGGTGGGGCTTCGTGTAGACAATTTAGGCAGCCTGAGCCATAGTTGCACTGCTTCCTGCAGGTGGTTTTCTGTTTATGCTAAGTGGTGGGGGAAGGAAATTAATCTGGGAGCTCCTTTGTCCCTGGAGAGGCATCTCTGTGAATGCTGCCTCTCCGGGATGCTAAGAAGAATGAATAATCTCCACTTTTTGTACCCCAGGTATTCTTCAGATCACTATTTCCATGCTCTCTGCTCCTGGGTTGTTTACCTGCCTTCTCTCAAGGAGTAGAGCATTTCCATCCAAGCTCTATCCCATCCATATACACTGACATTTAAAACTCTAGGCTTTAAGCCCCACTGGTTGCAAGAACTCTCAAAATTCAGCTCCTCTTGTTTTCAAGCCAATAGTTTTGGAAAACATTGTCCTTGTACATTTCCTTGTGTGCTCTTCTCTCTCTTGCCCTTTTCTGCATCCAAGGTTCCCTAAACTATGCAGCACCCATGGGCTGTTTCTCCCCTAAACCATGTCTCCAAACTTCCTACCTTCTCTTCTCTCCTTTTAGTTGTGCAGTTTGTTCTGTCAGTCTTCAGGTGAGTTTCTGGCATGTTTAGAATGATTTGATAGTTATTTTGTTGTGCTCTTGGGATGAAACAAGCCTAGGGTTCTCCTACTGAGCTGCCATCTTCTCACCACCTCTTGACAAATACAATATCTTAATCATGGTTTTCATTTTCTTAATTGCTAATGATGTTGAGCATCTTTTTATATGCTTATTTGTCATTTTGTGTGTCTCTATTCAGATACTTTGCCCACTTTATTTTATTAAGTTTTTATTTAAATTCAAGTTAGTTAACATACAGTGTAATATTAGTTTCGGATGTACCACTTTCATACATTGAATTGGACTTTTATTTTTCTTTATTATTTATTTTTCTATATGTAATTTTTCTATATTAATTATTTTCTGATTATTTTTCTGTATGGTATAAGTTATTTACATATTCTGCATTCACTTTCTTTAATTCTGTGGGTTGTCTTTTCACTTACTGGTTTTGTTTGCAGCACAAAAATGTTTAATTTGATGAAGCTTAGTTTATCTCTTTTAACTTTTGTTGCTTATGCTTTTGATGTCATAATTTTTAAAACAAAAATCTTAACCCAAAGTCACAAAGATTTGCTGGTATGTTTTTACCTAAGGATTTCAAAGTTTTTGCTCTTACAGTTAAGTTTATGATTCATTTTGTGTCAATTTTTGTAAATGGTATAAGGAAGGAGCCCAACATGATTCTTTTCCATGATTATCTAATTTTTCTGGCAGTAATTGTTGAAAACATTATTATTTCATCCTTGGATTATCTTGGCATCCTTGTCAAAAACCAGTTGACCACAAATTAAGAGACTGTAATATTTCTGGATTTAATTCTATTCTATTGGCCAATATGTCTACCCTTGTACCACTATCATACTGACTTAATTCTGTAGTGTTGCAGTAAGTTTTGAAACTGGGAAGTGCTACTCTTTCAATTTTGCCCTTCTTTTCAAAGATTGTTTTGGTTATTCTGGTTTCAATAAGGTTGTTTGCAGACACAGAGGAGCTTATTAAAAATTTGTATGTAGGGTGGGGCACCTGGGTGACTCAGTTGGTTAAGCATCCAACTTCAGCTCAGGTCATGATCTCATGGTTCGTGAATTCAAGCCCCGTGTCAAGCTCTGTGCTGACAGCTCAGAGCCTGGAGTCTGCTTCAGATTCTGTGTCTCCCTCTCTTTTTGCCCCTCCCCCACTCGCATTCTCTCTCCCTCTGTCTCTCTCCCCCTCTCTCTCAAAGATAAATAAATATTTCAAAAAAGTTGTATGGAATAGCATAGTCTCTAGAATAACTAAGACAATCTTGACAAAGAATAGCAAAGTGAGAGGAAAAGAGGAATCACTTTACCCAGTATTAAGACCTAATGTATCCTTATGGTATTCAAGACAAGTTTGGCTAAGGGAGAGTCTTAGATCAATGGAACAATGGATCAATAGATCAATGGAACATTTTAAAGAACCCAGAAAGAGATCCACAAATATACCCAAATGATATATAGCCAAGGTGCTAAAGCCACTCAATGGAGGAAAAGGAGGCTATTCAACGAGTGGTGTTGGCATTAACATCCAGAGGCCAAAAGGAAAAATAAAAACTAATCCAAACTTCATACCTTATATGAAAATTAACTCCAAATGGATCACAGACTTAATATAAAACACAAAACTACAAAGCTTGTAGGAAAAAAGACATAGCAGCATATCTTTGGGATGTAGAGCCACTGACTTAGACTTGCCAAAATGTATGATTTATTAAGTGAAACAAAAAAGAACTATATGGAAAATAAAAACATTTGTACTATGAATAGCCCCGTTAAGAGTATGGAAAAAATATGTAAACCCCATTTCCTGCAAAGGATTAGCATCTAGAATACATAAATATCTCACAAGACTCATGTCAAAAAAACAAAAATTCCAATGAGAGTATGGGCAAAATACATGAACAAACATTTCACAAAAGGTCATCTATACAGAGTAAAACACACATGAAGAGATGTTCAACGTAATTAACCATAGTAAAATTCCCATTAAAAATGCAATGAGGGGGTGGCTGGGTGGCTCAGTTGGTTAAGTATCTGATTCTTGATTTCAGCTCAGGTCATGATCTCACAGTTGTTGAGATGGAGCCCCACGTCAGGCTCTGTGCTGACAGGGCAGAGCTTGCCTTAAATTCTCTTGTTTCCCCTCTCCTGCCCCTCCCTTTCTCATTCCTTCTCTCTCTCAAAATAAATTTTAAAAAATTTAATGCAATGAGATATTACTACATACGTATCAGAATAGCTAAAATAAAATTCCATGTCAATATCAAGTGCTAACAAGGTTGTGTAAGAACTGGATTACTATGCAATACTGGAAGAAATGGAAAAATGGTACAGCCACTCTAGAAAACAGTTTGGCAGCTTATTATCAAACTAAACATATAACTTAAATATGATCCAACAGTTGCACTTTTGGGCACTTATCCCAGAAAGATGATAATTTATGTTCACAGAAAAATCTGTACATGAATATTTACAGAAGACTACCTTATTCATAACACTCCAAAATTGAAACAATTAAATAGGTGAATTCAATAGGTGAATATTTAAACAAACTGGGGCACCTCCACATGATGGATTCCTACTCAACAATGAAAAGGAACAATTATTGATATATGCAACAATTTGCATGAATTCTCAGGGGAATTATGCTACATGAAAAAAAAATCCCAAAAGATGACATACTGCATGTAATATAATTATTCTCTTGATACAACATTCTTGAAATGACAGAATGATGAAAAAGAGAATGGAATAAATGTTGCAGGTATTAACAAGGAGGTGGAGGACTGAAGGAAGTCAGTGTTATTATGAAAGGTAACAAGAGGGATCCTTGGGGTGATGGAAATGTTCTGTATTTTGATGGTATCACTGTCAATATACTAGTTGTGTTATTGTACTATAAGCACAACAGGTAAAGGGAACATGGATCCCTTATTATTATTTTTTTTTAATTTAATGTTTATTTTCTTTTTGAGAGAGAGAGCACATGCAGGGGAGGAGCAGAGATAGAGGGGTATAGAGGATCTGACAGGCTCTGTGCTGATAGAAGCAAGCCTGGTGTGGGGTTCAAACTCACAAACCATGAGATCATGACCTGAGCCAAAGTCCTATGCTTAACCAACTGAGCCACCCAGGCGTCCCTCTTATTTCTTACAGAAACACGTGAATCTACAATTATCTCAAAATAAAAAGTTTAATTAAAAATATATAATTGGTCAGAACAGTTTGTTCCTGACATTTTTGAAATAATAGTCCATATTCAAGGCATCCATTCATGTTTTTTATTATGTTGTTAGGGTGTTTCTTCTTAATTCCTATAAGCTCCTTAGGTATAGAAACTGTCATGTATAGAATCTGTCATGTTTTGCAAATATTTTCCAAAATGTTTTTATAAGTTAATGCCACAGATCATGGTTTGTAGTTTTCTTCATTGTTTTTATGCTAAGAGAGACTCTGAAAGCAAACAATAAAATCTGAAACCTAAGTTGGGATAAGGAGTTGTTTAAGATTTTGGAAGTATACTTTATCTACAAGAAAATTTACCCTCAGTTGTCTGCCTACCATTCTAGTTTTGACAAACACATACAGTGTAGAATCACCACAATAAAAAACAGTTCCACCACCTCCAAAAATTCCCTTAGATGCTTCTCAGTCAAACCCAATCTCCTCACGCCAGTTCCTGAAATCACTGATCTGTATCTATTCCCTGCAGCTTTAGCTTTTCCAGAATGGCATGTAAATGGATCCACACAGTATGGAGCCTGGAGTCTGGTTTCTTTCACTTGACATCATGCATTGGGATTCTTCCATATAGTGTGGAAGACATCAGTTTGCCTTTTAAAAATTTTTTAATAAATAAATAATAATACATAAATATATACATCACCATATTAAAAATCTGGGGTTTATAAAGACAGATGGAATTTGAGGACCCTTATATAGATGGCCAGGATGGGGACACACCTGTAAGGAAGCTACGTTTAAGCTGAGGTTTCAGCAAAGGGCAGGAATGGAAATGAGCAGGGCAGGAACCTGCAAGACAGAGCACAGTGAGGAGCAGGATTGACAGCCAAGGAGTCATGACACAAAAGTCTTAAAAGCATTCTAATTGAGAGAAGTATATACTCAATAATGTTTTACAATACAGTGTCTACAGTTCGGTGGCCTGGATTCATCAGGAAGCCTCATTTAATTGGTCTGTGTGTGTTGGGGTAAGGGAGGGGAAGATGATTAATAATAGAACCTACTATGATTGTTTTTATGACTCAATATGATGAAATATGGAATATGTGATTGTGCCTGTTTGAGGGCAGCTTCTCTGGGACAACTACTAGAAAGCATTTATCTCCATCCTTTCTTAAGTTTTACAAATTGGATGTTGATACTGAAGTCATAGTACCATTGGATTGGAGCTGAATAAAAATAAGATATTGTTAAACCTTGATACTTGTAGCAGCACGAGCTTTTAATCAGATCCTATTGGGTTTCAAATTGAAAACACATATATCTGCTGTCTGTAAGAGTCTCTTGAGAGGAGCCAAGATGTCAAAACAGTGGGGGAGATTTTTTGTGTCTCGCGTCCATGAAACACAGCCAGATCAACACTAAACCATCCTGCACACCTAGAAAACTGATCTGAGGATTGACACAACAATCTGCCAAACTTGAACCACAGAATTCAGCAACTACGTGGCACAGAGAGGTGAACTGGGGGAGAGAGAAGCCACAGAAGGCAGGGACCTGTTTTTGCATCCAGAGAGAGGACAGAGATGGGGGGAGGGTGGAAAATACAGAAAAAGCACCCACCGCAAAAGCAGCTGGAGAGAAAGTGGAAAAGTGGAAACAGCCACAGGGACTGAACTAAAAAGGGGGAAAGGAGAAAGGAGAGGGTTTAAATTCCATTAAGACTATAAACAGGGGGGAGAACAGAGTAAGAAACTCCACAGCTCGATACCTGGTGGTGGTCTGGTGGGAAGGGCAAATCCTCAGGAGCAGAGTGAAGTGCAGGGGCTTTGGGCTACATGGGGAGGGGCGGTTCCCCTGCTGACAGTACATCTGTAGATGCTGTGTGGCTCCCCAAAAGGCAAAGGGCCCAGTGGACCTGGGAGAACAACCACATTTGCTGGTGTTGGAAAAATGTCATTGGGGGTGAAGCCTGGTGCCAGATGAGTGTTGTAATTTGCCATAATCCCTGAAACACTGCTGTCACACGATCATGTGAACTTTTTCTGGAGCAGAGTGTCACCCAGCCGCAGTCTCTGGGCATCAGCAGCAGCACGATCCCATGAACGTCCCTTGGTGCAGCTGGCACCTGGCCATTGCTCAGTAAGACCCTCCTACAGAGGGACAGAACAGGTCAAAGCCACAGTCCCTCAGAAGTAAGGGGTCAGGAAACACAGCCACATCTGAGATAAAACTTAGGAGGGAGATGCTGCCTGGGGCTTGGTCACGAACAGTGTAAAAGCAGGGAGTGGACAGAAGCTTGAAGACAAAGGCCAGGTGTGTGATTGCTGCTCAGGGAGAACAGAGTTCTGATTCTAGAGACTGGGTAGCTGGGTGACGCCATTTCACCGCTGCCATGCATGCGCACACACACCTACAAATACAACAATCCACCCAAGAAAGCTAAGCAGCGCCGTCTAGTGGAGAATGGAGCCATTACACCAAGACCCACCTAACTGGACCAACCTCTCTCTCCAGGAAGACAAGTCTCTCTACCTGCTTAGTTTACAGACTATAAAGAGCTTCATAGTTTGACTTCTAGGGGAAAATGAAGTAATTTCAATCGTATTTCAGTCTGTTCACTGGTCAGTCTATTCAATTTTCATTTTTTTCTTTCTCTTTTTTGTTTCTTTTCTTTCTCTTGAATAAAGAAACAGAAAAAAATATTTTTAATTGCAATTTTTATTAAAAATATGTTTCATTATTTTTTTTACCTTTTTTTTTTTTTACTTTTGTGTAAATTTTTAAAACTCTATTTTACTTCCATCTTTTCATTTTCTGGTATGTCAGTGTATTCATATTTTCAAAATTTCAAATGAATTCCTATTTTTTTCTTTCCTTTTTTTCTCTAATATATCAAGCCCCTTTCAACACCCAGACCAAAACATGCCTAGGATCCAAATAATTTATTTGATTTTTTGTGTGTGTTTGTTGTTTTTAATATTTTAATTTTATTTTTTTCTTCATTAACTCCCTTTCTTCCTTCAAATGATGAAACAAAAGAATTAACCCCAAAACAAAGAACAGGAAGAAACAACAGCCAGGGACTTGTGTGTGTGTGTGTTTTAATTTTTAATTTCAATATTTTTTAATTTTAATTTTTTATTTCAATTTTTCTACCTCATTAGTTCCTTTTCTCCCTTCAAAATGACAAAATGAATGAATTTACCCCAAAAGAAAGAGCACGAAGAAATGACAGCCAGAGATTTAACCAACACAGATACAAGCAAGATGTCTGAACCAGAATTTAGAATCACGATAATAATAATACTAGCTGGAGTTGAAAATAGATTAGATTCCCCTTCTGCAGAGATAAAAGAAGTAAAAGCTAGTCAGAATGAAATAAAAAATGCTATAACTGAGCTGAAATCTTTAATGGATGACATGGCAGCAAGGATAGATGAGACAGAGCAGAGAATCAGCAATATAGAGGACAAACTTTGGAGAATAATGAAACAGAAAAAAATAGGGACACTAAGGCAAAAGAGCACAAATTAAGAATTAGACAAATCAGTGGCTCATTAAAAAGGAACAACATCAGAATCATAGGGGTCCCAAAAGATGAAGAGAGAGAAAAAGGGTAAAAGGGTTATGTGAGCCAATCATAGTGGAAATCTTTCCTAACCTGGGGAAAGGCACAGACATCAAACTCCAGGAAGCATAGAGGACTCCCATTAGATTCAACAAAAACTGACCATCAACAAGGCATATCGTACTCAAATTCAGGGAAGACAGATCATGTTTGCAGCAGATCTATCCACACAAACTTGGCAGGCCAGAAAGGAGTGGCAGGATACATTCAACGTGCTGAATCAGAAAAATATGCAACCAAGAATTTTTTGTCCAGCAAGACTGTCATTCAAAATAGAAGGGGGAGATTAAAAGTTTCCCAGAAAAACAAAAATTAAAGGAGTTTTTGACCACTAAGCCATCCTTGCAAGAAGTTTTATGGAGGACTCTCTGAGGGGAGAGAAGATTAAATAAATAAATAAATAAATAAATACCAAAAGCAACAAAGACTAGAAAAGACCAGAGAACACCACCAGAAACTCCAACTCTACAAGTAACATAATGGCAATAAATTCATATCTTTCAGTACTCACTCTAAACATCAATGACTCAATGTTGCAATCAAAAGACATAGGGTAACAGAATGGATAAGAAAACAAGATCCATTTATATGCTGTTTGCAAGAGACCCACTTTAGACCTAAAGACACCTTCAGATTGAAAGTGAGTGGATAGAGAACGATTTATCATGTTATTGCTCAACAAAAGGAAGCTGGAGTAGCAATACTTATATCAGACAATCTAGACTTTAAAACAAAGACTGTAACAAGAGATGAAGAAGAGCATTATATCATATAAGGGGTCTATCCACCAAGAAGATGTAACAATTGTAAACATTTATGCCCCAAATGTGAGAGAACCCAAATATATAAATCAATTAATCACAAACATAAAGAAACTCATTGGTAAAAATATCATAATAGTAGGGACTTCAACACTCCACTTACAGCAATGGACAGGTCATCTAAGCAGAAAACCAACAAGGAAACAATGGCTTTGAATGACACACTGGAACAGAAGGACTTAACATATATTCAGAATACTACATCCTAGAGCAGTGGAATATACATTCTTCTACAGTGCACATGGAACATTCTGCAGAACAGACAACATACTGGGACACAAATCAGCCCTCAACAAGTACAAAAAGATTCAGATCATACCATACATATATTCAGACCACAACAGTATGAAACTCGAAATCAACCAAAAGAAAAAAATTTGGAAAAGTAACAAATACTTGGAGACTAAAGATAATCCTACTAAAGAATAAAGGGGCTAACCAAGAAGTTAAATAGGAAACTAAAAAGTACATGGAAACCAATGAAAATGATCACAACGCAACCCAAAACCTCTGGGACACAGCAAAGGCAGTCATAAGAGGAAAGAATATAGTAATCCAGGACTTCCTAAAGAAGGAAGAAAGGTCTCATATACACAACCTAACCTTACACTTACAGAGGTAGAAAAAGAACGGCAAATAAAACCCCAAAACAGCAGAATACAGAAATCAATACTATCAAAACCAAAAAAAAAACCAAAAAAAACCAAAAAAAAAACCCACAAAAAACAAAACAAAACAAAACAAAAAAACAAAAAACAAAACAGAAACATTAGAACAAGATCAATGAAACCAGAAGCTGGCTCTTTGAAAATATTAACAAAATTGATAAACCACTAGCCAGTTTGATCAAAAATAAAAATAAAAGGACCCAAATAAAATCAAGAATGAAAGAGAGAAGATCACATCCAACACAACAGAAATAAAAACAATAATAAGAGAATATTATGAACAAGTATGCACCAATAAAATGGGAAATCTGGAAGAAATGGAAAAATTCTTAGAAACATATACACTACCAAAAATGAAACAGGAAGAAATAGAAAATTTGAACAGACTCATAACCAGTAAAGAAATTGAATTAGTAATCAAAAATCTCCCAGAAAACAAGAGTCCAGTGCCAGATTGCTTTCCAGGGGAATTCTACCAAACATTTAAGGAAGAGTTAACACTTATTCTCTTGAAGCTGTTTCAAAAAAAATAGAAATGGAAGGAAAAGTACCAAACTCTTTCTATGAAGCCAGTATTACCTTGATTCCAAAACCAGACAAAGACCCCACTAAGAAAGAGAATTATAGACTAACTTTCCTGGTGAACATGGATGCAAAAATCCTCATCAAGATATTAGCCAACCAGATCCAACAATACATTAAAAAAATTATTCACCACGACCAAGTGGGATTTATACTTGAGATTCAGGGTTGGTTCAATATCAGCAAAACACATCAATAAAAGAAAGGACAAGAACCACATGATCAATAGATGCAGAAAAAGCATTTGACAAAATACAACATCATTTCTTGATAAAAACCCTCAAGAAAGTAGGGATAGAAGGAGCATACCTTGAGATCATAAAAGCCATATGTGAAAGACCCAATGCTAATATCCTCACTGGGGAAAAATTGAGAGCTCTCCCCCTAAGGTCAGGAGTAAGACAGGGATGTCCACTCTCACCACTGTTATTCAACATAGCATTGGAAGTCTTAGCCTCAGGAATCAGACAACACAAAGAAATAAAAGGCATCCAAATCAGCCAGGAGGAGGTCAAACATTCACTCTTTGCAGATGACATGATAGTCTATATGGAAAACCCAAAATATTCCACCAAAAAACTGCTACAACTGATTCATGAATTCAGCAAAGTGACAGGGTATAAAATCAATGCACAGAAATCAGTTGTGTTCTTATACACCAACAATAAAGCAACAGAAAGAGAAATCAAGGAATTGATACCATTTACAATTGCACCAAAAAAAAAAAAAACCATAAAATACCTAGGAATAAATCTAACCAAAGAGGTAAAAAATCTACACTCTGAAAACCATAGAAAGTATGAAAGAAATTAAAGATACCAAAAAAATGGAAAAATATTCCATGCTCCTGGATAGGAAGAATAAATATTGTTAAAAAGTCAATACTACCCAAATCAGTCTACATATTCAATGCAATCCCTATCAAAATCACACCAGCATTCTTCACAGAGCTAGAACAAGCAATCCTTAAATTTGTATGGAACCAGAAAAGACCATGAATAGCCAAAGCAATCTTGAAATAGCAAACCAAAGCATCACAACCCTGGACTTCAAGATGTATTACAAAGCTGTAATCATCAAGACAGTATGGTACTGGAACAAGAACAGACACTCAGATCAATGGAACAAACTAGAGAACCCAGAAATAGACTGACAGACATATGGCCAACTAATCTTTAACAAAGCAGGAAAGAATATTTAGTGTAATAGAGACAGCCTCTTCAGCAAGTGGTGCTGGGAAAACTGGACAGTGACATGTAGAAAAATGAACCTGGACCACTTTCTTACACCATACACAAAAATAAACTCAAAATGGATGAAATACTTAAATGTAAGACAGGAAACTATCAAAATTATCGAGGAGAAAGCAGGTAAAAACCTCTTTGATCTTGGCCACAGCAACTTCTTACTCAACACATCTCCAGAGGCAAGGGAAACAAAAGCAAAAGTGAACTCTTGGGACCTCATCAAAATAAAAAGCTTCTGCACAGCGTAGGAAACAATCAGCAACACTGAAAGACAACCAATGGAATGGGAGAAGATAATTGCAATTGCTTATCAGATAAAGGGTTCATATCCAAAATCTACAAAGAATTTATCAAACTCAACACCCAAAAAACAAATGATCCAGTGAAGAAATGGGCAAAAGACATGAATAGACACTTCTCCAAAGAAGACATCCAGATGGCCAACCAACACAAGAAAAAATTCTCAACATCACTAATCATCAAGGAAATTCAAATCAAAGCCACAATGAGTACCACCTCACACCTGTCAGAATTGCTAACAGTAACAACTCAGGCAACAACAGATGTTGGCGAGGATGCAGAGAAAAAGGATCTCTTTTGCACTGCTTGTGGGAATGCAAACTGGTGCAGCCACTCTGGAAAACAGTATGGAGGCTCCTCAAAAAATTAAAAATAGAACTACCCTATGACCCAGCAATTGCACTACTAGGTATTTATCCAAGGGATACAGGTATGCTGTTTCAAGGGACACATGCACCCCAATGTTTATAGCAGCACTATCAGCAGTAGCCAAAATATGGAAAGAAGCCAAATGTTCATCGATGAATTAATGGATAAAGAAGATGTGGTATATATATATATATATATATATATATATATATATATACAATGGAGTATTATTCAGCAATCAACAAGAATGAAATCTTGCCATTTGCAACTACATGGATGGAACTAGAGGGTATTATGCTAAGCGAAATTAGAGAAAGACAGATATCATATGACCTCACTCATATGAGGACTTAAGACATAGAACAGATGAACACAAGGGAAGGGAAGCAAAAATAATATAAAAACAGGGAGGGCAAGAAAAACATAAGAGACTCTTAAATATGGAGAACAACCAGAGGGTTACTGGAGCAGTTGTGGGAGGGGAAATGGGATAAATGGGTACGGGGCATTAAGGAATCTACCCCTGAAATCATTGTTGCACTATATGCTAACTAACTTGGATGTAAATTTTAAAAAAATAAATAAAAACAATAAAAAAAGAACACACAAATAATTCAACAGAACACTTTGTTGGTAAAGACAGTAACATTGCAGGCCGCACCTCCTCCAGGACCATCCAGCTGAGAACCACCATCACACGAAATCAAAACTTTTATCAAATTTAAGTCCTGGGCATCTTTGTTCCTGGCCGGGCATTTGGTTTCCCCATGCCGGTGACTTTTTCAATTAATTAACATTTTTTTTAACTTTTTTTAATGTTTATTTATTTTTGACAGAGAGAGAGAGGGACAGAGAGACAGAGCATGAGCAGGGGAGGGGCAGAGAGAGAGGGAGACACAGAATCTGAAGCAGGCTCCAGGCTCCGAGCTGTCAGCACTGAGCCTGATGCGGGGTTCAAACTCATGAGCTGTGAGATCATGACCTGAGCTGAAGTTGGAGGCTCAACCGACTGAGCCACCCAGGTGCCTAACAATTTTTTAAAGTTTATTTTTGAGAGAGAGAGAGGCAGAGAGGACACAGAGTCCGTAGCAGGCTCCAGGCTCTGAGCTGTCAGCACAGAGCCCCACACGGGGCTCTAACTCACAAGCCATGAGATCATGACCTGAGCGGAACTCAGAGGCTTAACCGACTAAGTCACCCAGACACCACTCAATTAGTTAACAATTACTTAATGTCAGTTAGTTACTCCCACCATGGCTCAGGATTTCAACAACAGCTTTCTGAATTCCTTGCAAGATGTAGATGTACCTGACTTTGCATGATAACAGGGAAAGCAGATTCCACCATTGCACAACAGAGGGTTTACCTGGATTGAAAAGTCATTTCCAAGTCTTGGCATTTTCCAATCCTTGTGAACCTTGAAGACATGTGAGATAATGTGTTTGGTGTCTGCAGAACCAAAATAGGAAAAGAAAATCCCAGCAAGCTCAGTTGATGGGTCCAACAAGATGCTCAGTGCTCTGCATCCATTACCTCATCTACTCTTCTTGGTGAGGTGGTAACAACACTGCACCTGTTCCATTGACACCGAATCCAAGACTTATAATAACCCAGCTGTCACATGAGTAGAGTACCGGCCTTCTGAGTCCAAGCCCTCATCCCTACCCAGCCCACCTTATGAACCACCTGACTCATGAATAGTGAGGGGCAGTTATCATCATACAATGTCATTATTATTTGCAATAATATTACCACCAGACAGAGATGCAGAATGAATCCCAATGTAATAGTATGTATTTCTTTCTATAAAAAAAGACATTGCAGGGGCGCCTGGGTGGCGCAGTCGGTTAAGCGTCCGACTTCAGCCAGGTCACGATCTCACGGTCCGTGAGTTTGAGCCCTGCGTCAGGCTCTGGGCTGATGGCTCAGAGCCTGGAGCCTGTTTCCGATTCTGTGTCTCCCTCTGTCTCTGCCCCTCCCCCGTTCATGCTCTGTATCTCTCTGTCCCCAAAATAAATAAATGTTGAAAAAAAAATTAAAAAAAAAAAAGACATTGCAAAGTTCAAGTCTTATCAGATTACACAAGGGCCATTGCTGTTTCTCTTTTTACTGAGTCTGACTCCCCAATATCTAATTGTCTCCATTATACTTAATAACTAATAATGGTCTTAATAAACTTGATACTAAAATATTACCATTTATGACCAGCATTAATTATGCAAGGCTATGGAAAGGAAAACATATAAGTGACCGTCCCAATACTCTGAGGGTTAAATGCTGCTTGACAAAGATGGTCATGTGCTGGTGTTTCTTAGCCCTCCCAGGGTCACACAGAGGCAATCATATCCAGATAGTAAATGAGACAGCTGGTGCAGAGGCATCCAATGGCAGATTCGGGAGGCTGCCTGTACAGCTTCATAGCTGAGGCACAGAGCTGTGCTCTAGGAGAGGCGCAGGGAGAGGGAAAGCCAGAGGGTAAACAGTTTCATTTTGCTTTTCAAGCTACAGGCACTGAGCCACCTCCTGGAGCCCTCACTACTTTGGAGTAATGTAAAGGAGGACCCATCAGGTAAATATTTCAGAAATATTGTGCCTTTCTAAGAGTTACCTGAGCAAAAAATATTGTCACAAGTCAGTTGTAATATTTTGAAACTCAGGAGGTTAGAAATTCCCTCAATTTAAGTGTAGACAAGTCCCTGGCAAAGGAGGCAGGAGTCCTTGAAGGACAGGAGCACAAGCAGTTGTAATCCTTCCTTGGTTGGGTGGACATTGGGTGTGATGACCAAAGGCTGGCCAGGTGCTGCAGGGCCTGAGGGTTGGACAATTTATGGGCCGGTCTACAAAAAAAAAATCGCAATATTGCCAATATCAAACAAAGTGAAAAAGTTACATTAATTTAGAGGATAAAATAAATCATGGCATATTACAAATTCTAAAATGCTCAAAAGCACCACCGACATTACAACATCCAGGCAAATAACATATGTTGTAGCACAATCAGCTCACCAAAAACTAGCCTAGAGTCAACCAAATCACAATTATTGACCTGTTGCAATAAGGGAATAAAGTCACCCTAGAGGAACCTGGAACACCTCACCAAGCACAGACTTTGTGGAAGGGGCTTTGAAGCAGTATTTTGAGGGACTCAGAGCAAAGCATGGCTGTGTGTAAAGGCATCAATGTCAGGTCTTCAGTGAAAAGTGCACCCAGATCCTATCTTCTAGGAAAACATAAAGTGCAGCCAGATGGGGGGTGTTTTGTCCAGAATCTTTTCTCTAACGTTCTGTACCTCTGTGTGCAGGCTACTTCTCTGGGTGGAAGTGACTAAGTCCTCCAGGTAATGGGATGTTTTCCTACTGATGGACTGAAGTTTCTGATGATCCATGAATCTAAAGAACAAGTTCTTTCACTGAGAGAGAAGCAGTCATCAAAGAAGACATTGTTTTGATTTTAAGCTGCAAGATGGGGGAATGATTACTCCTGTTATTGTTGCAATGGACTTTTTCCTTTACCCATTCACCCATCCTGTGGATGAAAGGGCAGGTTTTTTTTTCTTTAACCCATGTTATTTTTACCTTGTCACAAAATATTTTTACCAAATAACTTCCTGACACAGTTCTGTAATAATAACTGTCTCTCTTCTGTTTCCATCCTCAGCTAATGAATGACTGTTGGATTGCCTCATAACATGGAATTGATTTTGTAACATCATTTACTATAAATATAATGGAAAGATAAAACAGTGCTTCCACTAACACAATTGATCACTTTAAAATGTGATGGCATATAATGTTTTCTTTTAGCTTTAAAACTCAGAATGTGTAATTTCATGCAAATTGTTCAAATTATTATCACATTTGAGCAAGCCTCTTTTTTTTCATACATAGCTCTAAGATTTAGTATTTTCTAATTTTTTTCCTACAATTGTTAAACCTAAAAGACACTTTGTATTGACAATGCTCATTAAATACAGCATTTTAAAACTGTGTAGTCAGGGATGCCTGGCTGAGCGTCTGACTATTGATTTCGGCTCAGAGCATGATCTCACGCATGGGGCTCATGCTGACAGTGCAGAGCCTGCTTGGGATTTTTTTTCTCTTTCACTCTATCTCTACCCATCTCTCTTCATCTTTCCATCACTCTCTCCATCTCTCTCTCTCAAGATAAATAAACTTAAAAAAATAAAATAAAATTGCATAGTCAAATAACATTGATTAGCTTATTAATTCTGCATGAGGATTTTGTACTGAAACAAGTGTTTCTTCAGGAGTCTTACTGTCCAGGTTATTACTTTACACCTATTATGTCTGTAACTGCAGGAATTCACCAGGATAAAGAGGTGTGAGAGAACAGATCCTGTATATTGGATCTATGCCACTTCACCCACACATGTCCTTGCTGTCAGTAGTTACACTCTACAGGTCTGTGGCCTACAAATGTGAAGTCTGAGAAATTGCATTTCATTCAATTCACATCAAAAATCAATACCAAGGCAAAGTGCATGAATTACTGCATATAATTCGTTAGTGAGCATATTTACAACAGGAGAAAAATTCCCAGTTTGACAAGGTATCAAAAAGGAACAAATTTTCCACTCATAATTTTACCTGTCTTATGAAGGGAAGAATTTGCCACAGACCAGCTTCTGGTTTCATGTATTTCAACCTGTTTTTTCTGACTGACCACATACAGGTATCCCCCACTTTTCAAAAGTTCCACTTACTTCACTGTACTTCTATCAAAGATCTACATTAGTGCTTATTTTCACTAACTAGAAAAAAATCAAAACAGAATTTTTCTCTTTAGGAAAAAATACTAAAATCAGAAATAGCATTCAGTGCTCAGTGTTTTGCTGTGAGCCCTCATAGAGGCAGAGCACACCCCAAGCAATAAGAGTGTCACCACCCAGCTCCTTCCCCCTAAACTACACTCAGCATCTCAGCATGAAACCAGCACAGACATGAACTGAGTCTGTGAGCATTAGTTCTTTATCTTGATTTATTTTGTGCATCTGTTAGCAAAATGTATTGTAAGGAATCAGAAAAGCTTAAGAGGTTATTTTTAGGGTCTCAGAATCCTCAAAAATTTTTCCATATAAATTAATAGTAATTGATTTTTGCTTTATGTCATTTCAGTTTACAAAAGGTTTCACATAAATGCCCTACTTTCCTATACAGGGAAACCTGTACTCCAGGGGTGAGGTTAGGACTGGATAGGACACTTCCCGATAAAGATCCATCTTCAGACTCTGCTCCTTTGAGTCAAAAATTACATGGATGTAGAGCTGTGTCTGGAGGACATCCCAACACCTGGGACAGCTAAGGATATATACCTACACACAGGAGTGATAGAGACAGTCACACATATCTGAAAGAATGGTGGGAGTGGGAGCAGACTAGCATTTATCTTGTTCCTGGAAAAAAATCTGAGTGGCTTGCTCAGCTTGCATAGCAGAAGATGGAGCCCTGACTTCCTCTACAACTCACCCAAGGGGAAACCCCAAATAGGAAGCTGGTTCAGGTACTAGACAGCATGAAAAAGTAAACAAATAATCTCCAAATGTCAAGTACAGAAACCTAAATTAAAATATTAGGTTTGGCTACAAACGTAAACAGTTGATTGCTTTGGTAGCATATGTTAGCAAAAAGTTACTAAGCTATCTGAAATAGGTTGGTTTTGGTTGTTGCAGTTGCTTTTTATCAATGCATTTCTGAAAGACAACCAGGATAGCTAGGTTTAAATTAACTGGAGTCTTCATATCATTGGAAATGACTAATTTACAGTTATTGCTTTTATATTATATGAAATGCATACATTTTGTACTGTGTGATGTTGAGCAGAATTAACAGCTCCTTTCTGACTGAATGAGTGTGAGGGATGTACTGACTTTCTTTACCTCTCCATTTTGATATCTCCAAAACATGGGTAATAGACTAGGAGTGTCTGAAAATGAAATAAGGAAGCATATATAAGAAGATCTGGTGCAATGTTTTGTAAACAAGAGCTTACCTTCAAAGCATTCACTTCCCTGCCTCCTCAGATCGAGCCTCCTACCCTTTATTCCCACCCTTGCCCTGCATCATCACCCTCTTCCAACACATTCTCATGGCCTCAGAGCCAGAGGGAATTAAATTTCCTAAACATGTTGGTGGTAAATTTAGGAAGAAACCCACATAGTCACAGGATGACCTTTCTGCCACATATCTTTTGACCACACTTTTCCATTAGAGCCCTTGGACTCTTACCCACCAAAGGAATTGGGTCAGTACAGCCATGGGGCCAGAATGAGACTTCTGACTGGCAAATTATGGGTAATATTTGGTGAGTGTTTAGCTGGTCAACAAAGACAAGCAGCATTCTGAGACAATGTTTGCCTTAAGACTGGTATTTCAGAGACTGGTCCTGACTCCCCACCCTCCCTCTGACCCCAAACAGAAGTCCCTGAGTAGCTTGCACTTCGGAGCCAGACTTGTTATGATTTTCATAAGATTTGCAGCCCAAATTCACTGAGTGCTGATTTTTGGTAAAAATAAAAATATATGGTATGATGTGAGTGTATGCATTGTAATAGGTTAGAAGGATTGACTTGTTCTGCAACTTCAGTCAAGATCTATGTGGCATTTGGATCCAACCAGTGACCTGTAACCATAGCTTCATCCCTGTTCCGTGGACACTGAGTTCACCTGCCTCTGCTGTTCAATTTCCATTACAACCAGAGGGCTTGGTAGCATCCCAAACAAAACCTCAAAGTCCTTCTGGCACAGGCTTAAAAGAAACTTTGCAGCCACAGATCCCTGGCATCCTTGATTGCAGACACCTTGGTGTGATTTTCAGACCCAGGAAGGATTAACTCCCTGACTCATGTGCTTTGACCTTTAGCCCATGGCCCTTGATGTTCATTGCTTTGTTCTAGAATCACCTGCAGACAATTAACTCTATGGATGCCTGACCCCCACCATGGAGTAGTGACTAGAAACTCTGAGGTAGTGCCTGGCTTTCAGTGGCAGCCAGAGGATTCTGCTTCATGACCAGGGAGAGAACTGCTGGCTGGACTGTGAGCCAGCCTCTCAGAGACACAACTATCATTGATGTCAGCCTCAGGTAGGCTGTGTGCTGTTCCCCTTGTCCTGACCCCAAGGCTACAGAGGAGGGAGGTCCTGTGCCACAGAATGGGATCAAGGGGCAATTCTGCCTACTTATGCAGGAGACAGAGATCAATGATTGAGAGAAGATAGAATTGGGGTGGGAAGGGAGGGAGTGAGAGAAGGAAGAAAAGCCTAAGATCTATTGCTAGAATGAGGTTCTCCTTCACCAAGTACTGCAGGAACAGTGACCCTCAAGTGTGACTCAACAGCAGGAAGCAACAGGTGAAAACATCCCAAGCTGAGTCTGGGTGGTGTGTGGGTGCCTTGGACTCTCCCATATGCTCTGCCATCAGGCCCCCTTGTGGGGACCCTCTGAGATTTGTTCTGAATCCTCTTCAGGGCCAGGCTGCCTAGACACAAGCAACCACCCATTGCTCTTAACTAGACACTTTTCAAATCAGTTACTCTGGTATAATTCAGCCAAAACACTGGCTTCTAACTGTGGACTTCAAACTAGTGTCTTGACCCATTTCACACTACCAGTGTACATATTTAATGCCCATAGACTATGACAATGGTTACATCAAAAAGCTGCCATTACAAGTTACATTTGCCAGGAGACAATCAGGTCTCAGAAAGAGGCTTCAAAACAAAACTCACAGAAAAAATGTAACATATGCTCAGAGGAAGGGAACCTGCTCTTTTCAACTTTACCTCTTTTTTCTACATCCTTGTGGATTCTCCTTCCCTGTATTACTTAAATGAATTTTCATTCTATAAGACATTAGCTATATTGACACCATTTTCTCAACAACAACAAAGACAAGCTTAAGAACACTAATCCAGTTCATGCATTAATTCAGACAATACTAACCTGCCCCAGTTATGTTCCAGCCACTGGATACTACAGTGAACAAAACAGAAAAAAAAAAATCAGTTCACATTTTAATGGGAGACAGAAAGGGAGAGAAACAAACAACCCAACAAAACAGAAGTTTCAATTGATAAATAAATAAATAAATAAATAAATAAATAAACAAACCAACCAACCAACCAGGAAAGGATGAGAGATGGAGAAGATTGCATAGTGGTCCCAATTTTAAACGGTAATGTCAGGAATGGTCCCCTGGAGGGCTGACCAAGTAACAACCCTTATTAAAGAACAGAACACTTGAGCAATGGAGGGAAAGATAAATCCATAGTGCACTTTGGGGCATGGGTAGCTTAGGGTGTATTGGGTCACCCAAGTAAGTAGCAAGACCATCAGCTGGATTCAGAGGTAGTATCCTGGCACCAATTAATAAGATTCTAATCATCCAATTTAGATGTGTAAGTATTTATCCCACAACACCAAGCCATGCTCCAATGCCAGCTGGGTGTCCTATAATTTAACTCAATTTTGACACAATCTACCTGGCAATAGCATCACACCCAATAGGTTAAGGACTCAATCCTAAAAGACATCACCCCCCCACACACACACACATACATCAGATGCCAGTCACATGTCCAGGCTATCACATGTGCTTCTGACTACCCTGATAGAAATTGGAATTTCCAATGACCCACCCCTTGGTTTGATTAATTTTCCAAAGTGATGCATAAAACTCAAGAAACATTATCATTAAATGACTTATTATAAAAGGGTATAACTCAGAACAACCAGAAGGAAGAGATGTACATGGAAGGTGTGGAGAAAGGTCCCTGAGTATCCATGGCCTCTGCAAGTAGACTAATCTCCAATCATCAACCCAGAAGCTCTTAGGACCCAATTCTGAGATTTGGGGATTTTATGGAGACTTCATTACATAGTCATGATTGATTAAATCTTTGGTCATTGGAGACTGATTCAGTTCCCAACTCCTCCCCTCCCTGGAGGTCTGGGTGGGTGGGACTGAAATTTCCAACTCTCCAATCACAATTCTCTGGACTCCTTTGCTGTGGGTCCAAAAGTCACTTAATTAACATCACAGGAGACACTTTTGTGCTGTCATCACTTAGGAAATCTCCAGGGTTTTAGGACCTCTGTGCCAGAATCAAGGACTAAAACCAAATACACATCATGTTATAAATCAGAACATCACAGGACTTAAGGTGGCAGTTTTGAGCTGGAGCTATCTGGTGGCACTGTGGGTGCAGAGCTGGTATTAAAGTAACCAGACTGGACAAGACTCTGAGGGAAGGAACACACCTAGAAAAGAGGTACGAGGCCTGATCCTGGGTGAACCCCTTAGGAGAGGCCTGGACGAGGTTCTTGGGGATGAGCCCAGACTGGAATTTCTTCATATCTAGACCAGGAGAGATAAACAATTCTCCCCGTGTCTTGGAATTAAGGAAAGAATCAAGATCATACTGCCCTTTCAAATCCACTTGAAGAGAACCCTGGAGAGACAGGCCAGGCAGAATCTGGAGCCTTGGACTCTTATCTTCCTGCAATCTGAGTCAGTTTGTCATGTTGAAGTACCTGTTTATGTCTTTCCTCTCATCAGACCCAGGACTTCTGGAGGGCAGGAACTGAGCTTTTACCTTCTTCCTAAAGTCAGTATCTGACATCAAGTGTTCTGTGAGTACCTATTAAATCAGTGAATGATGAATAGCACAGCTCAGGAACGGATACCATTTTTCATGGAGGATAACTAAGTGCAAAGTGGATCTGCCATGGTGTGATTCAGGTACAAGACTATAGTATATAAGAAGAAACGACTATCAGGGGACACCACCCAGGGTCTCAGGCCCAGCATCACATCACTGAGGACACCTGCACTTATAGATATTTGCAAACAAAATGAAGCACAAAATGCTGCTGTGAACCAAGAACATTCTCTTCACTGTTTGAACCTGATTGAGTCAGGGACATCTTTTTTTTTTTTTTTAACTTTTTATCTAAATTCAATGTGGTTAACATACAGTATAATATCAGTTTCAGGTGTACAATATGATTCAACATTTCCATACATCACCCAGTGTACATCACAAGTGCATTCCTTAATCCCCATCACCTATTTACCTCATCCCCCCACCACCTCCCCTCTGGTAACTGTCAGTTTGTTCTCCATAGTTAAGAGTCCATTTATTGGTTTGGAGTAAGGCATTTCTTTCTTTTTTTACCACCTGTATCCAAATATCTTTGTAGCCTGAAGGAGTAATGCCAATTCTAGGAAGAAAATAATCCAACATATCCCCAAAGAAATGTATTTCCTACAATAATGTGTATCACAGGATTACTTATTACAAAAACAAACAATGACAACAACAAACCTCCACTGAAACAAAAGGAAGAACACACAAATACACACAAAATGGTAACAGCCTAAAAGTCTAGCAGTAGAGAACAAAATAATAATAAAAAAAAAAACAATTTAATAACAGGTTGGCTAGGGAATAAAAAAAATAAGAGAGGACAGACAACAGGTCCTGACAGGGACAGATTGAAGGTGAAGTGGAAGGGAGTGGAAGAGGAGGAGCCTGGGAGGGGTGGGCAGCCCCAGGGTGGGGATGGGGGAATAAAAGCAGGGTGACCAGAGAGGTGGTGATCACTGGCTCTAGATCTCTCCCTTCTGAGCTTCCTCCGCCTCTCAGCACACTATGGCCCAGCGCCTGCACAGTCCCCTGCTCCTGCTGGCTGCTCTGGCCCTGGCCCTGGCTGTGAACTCCCAGAGAAACTCCAAAGTCGGAGCCCCATGGGATGCAGATGTCAATGACAAGGATGTGCAGGAGGCACTAAAATTTGCCCTTAGCGAGTACAACAAGGCAAGCAACGATGAGAACCACAGCCGTGTACTGCAGGTGAAGAGTGCCCAGAAGCAGGTGAGTCCCCTCCACCACCCAAGTGCCCCTGGTAGAGCTGTGGGGACTGGGCCCCGAGCAGAGGGGTGTGGCCTCACAGCATGGCCATCATGTCCCCTGTCTGTCCCTGTGTCTGGCTGGAGGGGTTGCTCTCTGACACCCTAGCAGGAGTACTGGGACAGAGGACACTCCAGTGCTTCTCAGCAGGCTGTGTCCAGTCTTTTGTGTTCACCACAGCCCTTCCCCTACAAGGACACCAGAGTGCCTGGGACCCAGGCTGCAGACCAGGTCACAGCAATGGCCTTCTTTGGTGATTTCAAGTGCCAACCTGGCCAGAGAACAGAAGTGTGAGGGTCAGGACCCCTGTCGAGTCCCCTTACATCTGTGCCCCAGCCTCACTTCAGTGTGAGCTGTCAATTAAATGATCACAAGCAGAGGAAAATCAGGCCCCACACTTGGCTGCCCTCCTGACTCTGCCACTGAATGACTTTTTAAGCACTTTTTCCTTTAACTTTTTATTGGAGCACAGTTTAAGACTTGCAGAGCAATTGCAACAATAGTTCATAAAATCCCTTTATATTCCTACCTAGATTATCAAATGTTGTATGTGGGATATATGCATTTGTTTTTCTGAACATTTTGAATTAACACCTCAGTGTACACTTCCTAGAAGCAAGGGCATTTTCTCACATGACCACAACACAGTTTTGGAAATCAGAATCAACACTGATACAATCCTCCAATCCACAGACCTCATCCATATGTCACTGATTGTCACACTGATATCCCTTATACCCAGGATTGCCAGGTCACGTGCAGCAGCCTCTGTCCTGCAGCTTCCTTTACTCTGGAGCAGCCCCTCCATCTATGATTTTGACATTTTTGAAGGGTCTGGCCCATTGTTTTTCCTACTGGGGCTCAGTTTGGATTGGTCTGATGTTTCCCTGAGATGAGATTCAGGTCATGAAGAAGTGGTTTGTCCTCCCTGCCTCCCCTCACCAGGTTCCTCTAAACTAACCTACGTTCTATGTCCTCATTGTGCAATGGAGTTTAGGGCCCACACCAATCATCCTCCATTAGGCAGGGCCCTTTGTTCCCTGAGCACCCATGTTGTCAGCAAAGACAGATAGGGTGATGAGCTAGCCTGTGGTACCCAATGTATCCCTGAGCAGAGGAACCGGCGTAAAAATCCAAACCTGTCCTCAGATCCTGGAGGAAAGGCCCAAAGTGTTGATTCCTTTGACAGGTCACATCCATGGCAGCAGCCTCTTGGATATGACATCTCATTCCCCACCCAAATATTGCCTCATCATCACCAACATCCAGAGGTAGAGGTGTCATGACTGGGGTAGAAAGAACCACGACTACCCTGTCTCTTCTAGCCTGTCCTGGAGATCTGGTTAAAGAGCATAGTCATCAGAGTCCATAAGGGGGTGGGAGGGAGTCTCAGGAAGGGCCACTGGACTTTGCAGACTCTAAGGAGGGTGAGGATTTGGGCCAGCTGACCTGGGGCCTATTTGAGAGTAGAATAGAACCTCACAGCAATGAAATCCAGCATTTAGGGCTCATCCTCCTTCTCTTGAAACTTCAGAAGGTGGGCCCAGAATAGACCATTTCTTCTCCTGCAGCATTTGGCTGGCACTGTGTCCTTTGGATGGGGCATGTGCTCCCTGTTCACTGGTTCCCTGCCAGTCTGCTCCTCTTAAGTGTGACACTATCTTGGCATCACAGCTCATGGGTCCGTGTAGAGAACTGACACCAGAGGGATCCCAGGATGTACCTGTGACTCCATGAGGTAGTGTGTGAAGCCTGGTTCCAGGCCCTCATCCCATGCTTCTCCAAGTTCTGATCTGCATGTCTGTGGGATGCCCTGTATGAGGACAGGATTCGTTCTCTCCTGCAACCTCAAATGTAAAAGACAGGCAGGTGTGTGACACACTTTAGAAATATCCCCATCATAAATAAAAGTTAAAACATACGACGGCAGGGCCAGCCTTTTATTAGCTTAAAATGTATGTGCATGTGTGTGTGTGAGAGAGAGAGAAACAGAGAGAGAGAGACAGAGGCATAGAGACAAAGGGAGAGAGGTGTCTCATTTCCTAGTGTGAACTGAGGGAATAAATAAACCGAGCTGCATTGAGGAAATGTAAATATCTATGGGGTTGACCCATGTAACTGGAATTTAGCTTACATGTATCCATTACATGACCGTCTTCCTGAACCTGATCCAGAATCTGTTGCAGCACAAGAGCCCTTACTGTGGGCTTAGTCCCTGCCCTGGTTCCTGGCGAGGGAGAGGTTTATTAACCCAAGCCCTGCTGGCTCCCCAGACTGAGCCTCCCTCTCCAAACCCAGTTAACAGAATTTTGGTCCCTGGCTTCCACCTTCCATCTTACTGCTTCTTGCCCTCTGTCAGCCTGAGACCTTGTGGAACTTCTCTGTGAATCAGTTACAAAGTTGGTTGTGTATAGCCACTGGGCCAGCCCTCAGGAGGTGGCTGTGAGTTTCTGAGGTACCTGTTTTGGCAGCATAAATGCTGGTGTGAGGGCCCGATAGCAGGAGGGTAACTGTGTATGTCAAATTATCAGGTGTTGTGAGAAAACCCTGCTCTCCCCACGTACAGGTTGTGGCTGGAATAAACTATTTTCTGGATGTGGAGATAGGCCGAACCAAATGCACCAAGTCTGAGCCCAACAAAGAGAGCTGTCCCTTCTATGAGCAGCCAGACTTGCTGAGGGTATGTGCCTGATGGGGGCCAGGGGCAGCCAAGCAGGGAGGAGGGGTGGGAGTGAGCCTGTGTCTGTGGGGTGCATCACGTGTGAGTGCTCGGGCTAGGGGTGTGCAGGTGTCAGTGTGTGGGTAGGGGAAGGGTACATGTGTTTGCATGCTACTAATTCGAATTTATATGGGGAACTTTGCCTGGAAAAGTGGAGCTTCATGTGCTTTGGGGGCGGTTGCTGGTGGGACAGAGGAAGCAGCTGTGGGGTGTTTGCTGGGGAGAAAGAGGCCTTTAATCTCTGCCTCAGCTGCCTGAAAAGACTGGAAATTCAAGGCCTGTGAGGGGCAGAAACCCTCTGATGCTGCCCTAGGCCTGGCTGGTTCTTGGGGATCTTGTCTTCGCATGAAATTTGCACTTCTTTTGTCTGCCAGCCCCCACACCCTACTTCCTTCGCCTACTTCCTACTTCCTGCGCCTGTGTGTGTGTGTGTGTGTGTGTGTGTTTTAGTCTTGGTCACAGTCCCTGGATCCCTCCCTCTGCACCTGTCCTAGTGTGGCCCACTGGAAGTCAGGGAATTTGGGGGCAGTGCCCTGTCTATCAGGGGCTCTGGGGCCTTCCACAGGCTTCTCCTAAAAGGGCTGTGGGGGTACATTGACCATGTAGCAACCTGCGGGTGGGGGTGGGGGCAGGATCCAACCTCCTGGATTTGAAGCCATGGGCATGGTGACCAGGAGGTAATGCAGAGCCCTGCATAGTGTTATGGGGTTTTGTAGGGTGGGAGCTGAATGTCCAACCTCCACCATTCTCCATCTGCTCTTCTGACTTCACCAGGCTGGGCATTTTCCTTTTGGACTGTAACCATAACTGTCCATTTCTTTTCCTTTTCACAGAAAAAGCTCTGCTCCTTCCAGATATACACTGTCCCCTGGCTGAGCGAGAAATCCCTGGTGAAGTCCCGCTGCCACGACGCATAGAGGACCCCGTGACAGGCCCCTTCACACTATCATCCTCCTTGTAGAGCTGCTAAGCTTTTGACCCTGCCGAGGTGAAAGTCCCCTTAGTGTGCCAGCACCAGGAGACAAATAAAGGGTTCTGGGGCATTTTTGGACAGCTTAGTGACTCTACCTCCTTTCTTTTCATTGCTTTCCAAATGCACCAGATATAGTGCAAGTGTTCTGCTCTATCTTAATCAATAAACACTAACATCAGCTAATTTTGGCTTATTCATTATCTTGGATATATACACAGAAGAATGGTTTGAGTAATTCCTTTAAAAAGAGCTCCTGGTCCCAATGGCTCTAGAAGGCAGAGGAAGAGCTGAAAGCTGACAGGGCCATGGTGGGATTGTGAGGGGAGCATGCTATCATTTCTTAGGATGATTGAATCAGAGACAGGCTGGGAAACCAGCCCTTCAGCTATGGTAATCACACAGGGAAAAGGAGGGGACATAAGCTGCTCATTCTGGAGACTTGACTGCTGTGTTTGAAAAGAATTCAGAACAGGAATGGGCAGAAGGAAGAGTTCAGATAGAACCCATAGCCTAGGGCCACCCTGAACAGGGCTCTGCCAGGAAATAAAGTTCAACCATGTGTGCTGAGCCTATCACACTCCTGTTGTGATTTTCACTGGTAAAATACCCTAGAGACAAAATAAATATTGATTTATGCCTACCTTTTTGTTCAGGCACCTACAGGAGACAAAGACTAAAAGTTTAAGTATGTATATGTAACTGATTGTGGAAATACCAATTAGAATCAAGATCAATCAAGGTCAGAATCAGCTTGGTTACATTAGAAAGAGTAAAACCAACTCCACATCACTGTCTCAAGACTGTGTCCTTAGAGCTGCCTCTGGGATCAAGAAAAGCAAGAGGAACACATATCCAAGGACAGGTGTAGGTGTGCTGAGTCTTCTGAGTGCTCAAGTTCAGGTCATGGATCAATTGGTGGTCCTGTCTTTTTTATGACATTCTCCAACACTCCACCCCTCATGACCCTCTCTTACAATCTCATAGTCCTTTCTTCTGCAGTGGACACAGATGTTAGCAAGGGGTTTCATTAGCCTAGAGATGATTCTTTTGGTGGATCTCTGGCTGCATTAGAGGCAGATGCCATAGCAAAAATAGAGGCACATGCAAGGCAAAACACATTTAAGACAATAATTTCCAAAATCAATGAATTTTTTTTCTACCAAGAGCACCAGGACCCAAATAATTTATTTATTAGGTCCCTTGAAATTGGGATTGGATCTCTCAGGCCATTAACTTGTATCTTCATGTGATTTAATAAAGATGATACATTAGCAGATTCATCAGTTATGAATATACAACATCCTGTTTGCATGATGACATAGGTTCCATCCTTGGAGGCAGTAATAATATCCAAGGCCATCCTACTTTGGAGGATAACATTTCTCATTAGAGTCATTTCAGTGTTCAGTAAGGACAGACATTGCTGGTTACCATTCAGAGTTTGCTGAGTATATATCCTAAGGACTTCTATATGTGCAAGAACATCTTCCTGGCTATGGAGGCAACAAAGACAGCAGACAAATGATCATACCAGTGAAATGCAGAATGTGTCCATGTAACCTTGAGGATAGGGAAATGGTAGCCACTGTTACCAAGGGACAGATGCTACCCTATACCCATGTAATGCCCAAGTGCAGTGGCTCAACCACCCAGGTGGAAACCATGTCACACAGCTTTTGAGTGTTACTGAGTAAATACCTGAACTTATAGTCAATCAATTCCAAACTAGTCACTATCCCTTAATTATGACAGAATGACCACATGGTTCCAATGAACTATGTACTAGCCCTAGTTTGTTCTTCTGCAATGTACTGCTTTAGGGCATTCTAATCCTTTCCCTCAGGGAGTGATACCCACCATGGCAACCCTGATGAGCTTGAGAAGGTCACCTGCTCACGTGCCCAACAGTGAGATGGATTTCTTCAGCAGGCATAGAAGTGAGTCTACCTCACCACCTTAGTGTCTCTCACCACTTAATCTCAGAAGTCCATGCCATCACGTCTTCCCTCCCAACTCTAGGACAATGTGGGAGGAAACTGCTCAGGGATAGATATAAATACTAAGAAGTATATATTAACTGGGGACCATGATATCCATACCATAGCCTGACCTCTGTGACATGTTGGTTGATACACATCATTAAGGCATGTAAAATAACTCATGCCTTTCTAGTACTCTCATAAGACTGACACTATCCCATCAGCTTACATCTACCTATTTGTCCTTTAAAACAGATCCAGGTTGAGAATGAGACCCCTCATGTATAGTTTCTCTCAACCTGTGAACAGAAGAGGTGAGTTTTGTGTTCACACACCTGCATCATACCATGGGGTAACAACCATCAACACCTCCATTCAAAATGAGTGAAATGGATACTAGCCCTTTGTCTGATATGTCATTTGCAAATATCTTTTCCCATTCAGTCAGTTGCCTTTTAGTTTTGTTAATTGTTTCCTTTGCAGTGCAGAAGTTTTATCTTCATGAGGTCCCAATAGTTCATTTTTGCTTTTAATTCCCTTGCCTTTGGAGATGTGTCAAGTAAGAAATTGCTTCGGCTGAGGTCAGAAAGGTTTTTTCCTGCTTTCTTCTCTAGGGTTTTGATGGTTTCCTGTACCACATTCAGGCCCTTTATCAATTTTGAGTTTATTTTTGTGAATGGTGTAAGAAAGTGGTCTAGTTTCATTCTTCTGCATGTTGCTGTCCAGTTCTCCCAGAACCATTTGTTAAAGAGACTGTCTTTATTTTCCATTGGATATTCTTTCCTGCTTTGTCAAAGATTAGTTGGTCATATTTTTGTGGGTCCAATTATGGAGTCTCTATTCTATTCCATTGGTCTATGTGTCTGTTTGTGCCAATACCATGCTGTCTTGTTGCACATCTGAAAAACAAATAATCCAGTGAAGAAATGGGCAGAAAAAATGAATACACACTTCTCTAAAGAAGACATCCAGATGGCCAACAGGCACATGAAAAGATGCTCAACATCACTCATTATCAGGGAAATACAAACCAAAACCACACTCAGATACCACCTCATGCCAGAGTGGCTAAAATGAACAAATCAGGAGACTATAGATGTTAGAGAGGATGTGGAGAAATAGGAACCCTCTTGCACTGTTGGTGGGAATGCAAACTGGTGCAACCACTCTGGAAAACAGTGTGGAGGTTCCTCAAAAAATTAAAAATATATTTACGCTATGACCCAGCAATAGCACTGCTAGGAATTTACCCAAGGGATACAGGAGTGCTGATGCATAGGGGCACTTGTACCCCAATGTTTATAGCAGCACTTTCAACAATAGCCAAATTATGGAAAGAGCCTAAATGTCCACCAACTGATGAATAGATAAAGAAATTGTGGTTTATATACACAATGGAATACTACTTGGCAATGAGAAAGAATGAAATCTGGCCTTTTGTAGCAACGTGGATGGAACTGGAGAGTGTTATGCTAAGTGAAATAAGTCATACAGAGAAAGACAGATACCGTATGTTTTCACTCTTATGTGGATCCTGAGAAACTTAACAGAAGACCATGAGGGAGGGGGAGGGAAAAAAAAGTTAGGGAGGGATCCAAAGCATAAGAGACTCTTAAAAACTGAGAATACACTGAGGGTTGATGGGGGGGTGGGAGGGAGGGGAGGGTGGGTGATGGGCATTGAGGAGGACACCTTTTGGGATGAGCACTGGGTGTTGTATGGAAACCAATATGACAATAAATTTCATATTTAAAAAATAAAATATAAAATAAATGGTAAAGTTTATAACATCAAACATATGGTCTATTAAAAAAAATGAGTGAAATGGGAGGGACACAGAAACCACTGGGTAATAGATCTGAAATCTAGCTGAAATAATACTGGAAGCTCATTTCTTAGTACTCAATTCTACTCCTGCCCAGATGTCATTCTACATGGCTGCTGACTCTGCCTTTTGGATCTTTGGTCCAAACTCTGAGTCCTTTGTCCTTTTTCCCTCAAAAGTAGCATCAATTTGCAGTTGAGTGTTTTTCTCAGCTTACTTCATACTGGTGGAATTTGTGGGGACAAACAGACTACTGTGTATGGTACAGTCTCCATCTCATTCAGTCCCTGCAGACAGTGCTTCACCTGAAAGAATTCTTTTAAATTTTATGACTCTTATTGGGGTTCTTTTCAAATGTTAGACAAAAGTGACACCAAAAATATGTTAAAAAGAAGCCATTATCTAATTTAGGCTGCTGCTGACAGACAATATCCTCAACTTTTTAGAGATGTTTTGGTTGATTAAGAATGTCTGTGAGATGCCCACACCACTAAACATGTACTGGGCCTTTTGTGTGACTGAGTAATACCATGAGGAAACAGCTATAGTCTTCCTGAGGTTTTAATAATTTCACAGTCATCTCCTTAGTCTCATACTTGATCATGCTTTCCTGATAGTGTCCTGGGTTTGATCTCTGCTATGAAGACATGGCTTCATTTTAGCATCATTTCCCATATTTGGATGCTGCAAATCTTCGAAACCAGGAAACACCTAATATTTTCATTTGTTTATTTCATTTTTTAATCCTGCACATTATGTCTTTCATCATGCATGTAATAAACAGCAAGAAAATTTCAGATGACACCTTTAACTCTCTGGCTAGAAATATCTTCAGCTAAATCATCAGTTCATTAGATATGTCTTTGACTTTCCACATCAGTGAAGGCTTTATTTTTGGTCAACTTTCTGCCCCTGCAGGATAAGAATTTCCTCCCTTTAGTTTCCAATATATTTTCTTATTTTATTTTTTTCTTTTCCTGGGAGCTCCTCAAAGTCTAAAACTCTAGTACCAGTAAGGCAGGTTAGCCTTCCACCATTGGTCTCTGCAAATTCTGAAAGTGTACTCTTATTTCCCAGTTCCAGATACATCCCCACAGTTTAGATTGTCTGTTATAGAAGTATCCCACTTTTGCATAATCAAAATCTGGATATGTCATCTATTCCTGTGTACACATAAAAATAGACCAAAACATAGCAGTTCCAAACAACAAATCATTTCATAGTGTCAGGAATCCAGAAATGGTTTAGGAGGGTGGTCCTAGCAAAGGCTTTCTCATGACGCTGTAATCAAGTATATTTTAGTAGCATACACATGGCATTTCACAATTGCATATGGTTTAGTCAGCATTACATATCACGGATTTGGAATATTAGGTTTGCTAGTAGCTGATGGAGTTCATTAGTAAGCCAGATCTGAAATATGTTTGAATATTTCAGTAAACGTATTTCAAAGAATGCTTTTCAGAAGAGACTCAATGAATGTCTTCATTTTTCCCAATAGAAAACCAAATTGATCTGCTTAAGGAAAAACATAACAATAAATTATGTAACTATAATTTTCCAAAGGAAATCCATGGTGAATAGCTGACTTCAAGTCTCTTAAATAAAATTTCTCATCATTTGAAAATCAGAACAGAATAATGGCCTCTTACTAAGGTGTGATATGTCCATTTCCTTCATTGGCCATGAAAATTAATGAGTTTCATTAACCATTCCACTTTGTATCTGAGATGTCCCATTGTGAAACTGAAGTCCATGCGTTGGAATGCCTTATGAAGTAAACTAAATTCAGCAAGATGAACATGGAAAAGAAATATGCGACAAAAAAAGGGAATTTTAAACCTGATTGTCAGAAATACCACCATGCTGGTCTCCTAGAGAATGAATTAGGCAGACAGAGATGGGATAAAGCTCTCAAGGGCTTAGGGAATTTAGTAGAGTCTTTAGTAGAGCTGGCAAGATCCTGTCCATGTTTCAGGACGTGAACCAAGAATTTATTTTATTCTGACTTGATCTTTCCTCTTAAGTCCTCCTTCATTGCTAATCACTGGGCTATAACCAGCTGTGAATTCTGTCTCCCTGGGAGCACAGGAAAGGCAAAACAAAGGAAATGAAAGTGGGGCTCCACACTGTGGTGAAGGACAAACCGCACCTCTGTAGGCAAGTCCTAAGATTTTCATAGTAAGTGGAGAATTATGGCCAGACATTCCACATATCAGAGGATAATTAGCATGATATCCTGCAATCATAGTAAGCCAGCATGACTATGATTTCCATTTGTTAGATGGGCAAACTGAGATTTAACAAGGTGAAATATTTTTTTTTAATTTTTTTTAACGTTTATTCATTTTTGAGACAGAGAGAGACAGAGCATGAATGGGGGAAGGTCATAGAGAGAGGGAGACACAGAACCCAAAACAGGCTGCAAGCCCTGAGCTGTCAGCACAGAGCCCGATGCGGGGCTCGAACTCACGGACCGCGAGATTATGACCTGAGCCGAAGTCAGTCACGCAACCGACCTAGCCACCCAGGAGCGCCAAGGTGAAATATTTTTAATGAGATCATGGCCCATTCTAACTGTAACATATATATATTTTTTTCTTCTATGCCATGTCAGCCTAACTAGGAAATGACACAGATGGTACCATTAAACCCAGAGAGTATGGAAACCAAGGATCTCAATGGAAGAATTAGAGGACATCTAAAGTAGGATATTTTATGCTTGTCGTGAAGGACATTGCTAGAACTTTCCTTTGAGTGGTGTGGCTATCATGGTGAGCACTTGGACATTCCAACACCACCATACATTTTGTCTGTTTCCCTGTATATTAGCTCTACTTACTACTCTTTATATTCTAGGTAACACTCTAATATCCACAACCCTACACTTAGCAACCTCTTACTCTTGTGGCCTGAGGAAGCCATAATTGTTTTAAAATCTCATCTATACTTGTTAAATTTTCCCCTTACATTTTCAGTTGCTGAAGTGTAGTAACATGTCTCTTTTACCCAATGGCTCCTGAACGAATGTACTTAAACAGGCTAGGGCCTGTGCTAAGGCACATAGTAGACACTTGAAAAAGGCCCACTTTCATTGGGTGAGTTAACATATACAATGGACCCAACACAGCTCCCAAAGTAAAGCATCCAGGTTAACATGCCTAGGAACACACATACTCTGTTTCTTATCTGTTAGGCAAAAGAACGTGTTTGCCGACCCAGAAGTCTCCACGCTAACAGTATAAGAGACGATCCCCTGGTTAAAACCAGGGCCACCCAAGGTTGAAGTAGTTGGAATCTGTGTGGAAATTAGACGGAATAATAAACACTCCTGACTCTCCTCCTGTACTACACAGTGTAAGACAGCTACCACTTCTCATCATTTTTTTTATCCTCCATCCTGGACCACTTTGGTTACTTAGTTAAAGTTTCCCTGGAGAGGACAGATGTCCTGGGGGCAGGGGGGAACCTGATATGCAAAGGAAGAAAACAAAAAGACCAGAACTCAAAAATAAATAAAAAATAAAAGACCTCTGTTTCAGTCACTGATTGAAGAGTAAGTCAAAAGAAAGACATCTGAAGACCGAGCAGCTTCTGGTCCTCAGATCTGAGACCTTCCATGGAGAATCAGTCCTGGATATCACAGTTTGGGCAAGGCCATGGCCCTAGCCCAGCTGCATCTTTCACATATCATCTGAAAAAAAAAAAGCTGTTTCCTGCAGAACACAATGTCCAGCTGCATTGGGACTCTAATTATGTGAGTGAGACAATTAGTGAAGTTTGAGACCTTGGTAGGGTCTCCATTATTGTCTCCTAGGGGAAAGGAGATATATCAGTTCTGAAGCCATGGTACCTTGGCAGAAACACCTTAGTTCTCTTGAAGGCTGCCAAGTGCAGCCTCAAGCTTAGTGTTCCAACCTCTGGAGCAGCGAGCTAATTCACACAAGATAAGCACAATAGCTATCACTACAGACCTACATTCATTAAAGGGATAATAACAGTATTCTATGAATGGCTTTATGATTACAACTTTCACAACTGAGAACAAATGGACCAATACTGCAAAACCCACAAACACCAAAACTCAACCAACATGAAACAGCAACCATAAATAATTTAGCCCTGTACTGTTAAAGAAACTGGGTTCAGGGGCGCCTGGGTGGCTCAGTCGGTTAGGTGTCTGACTTCAGCTCAGGTCATAATCTCACAGTTTGTGGGTTTGGGCCCTGCATTGGGCTCTGTGCTAACAGCAAAGAGCCTGGAGCCTGCTATGAATTCTGTGTCTCCTTCCCTCTCTCCCCCTCTGCCACATATGCTCTGTCTTTGTCTCTCAAAAATAAATAAACATTAAATTTTTTTTGAAGAAACTGAGTTCATAATTTAAAATCCACTTAAAATATCCTCAGGTCTAGATTGTCTCCCTGATGAATTATAACAAACATCTAAAGAATAATTAACAGTAATTTTGCACAGTTTCTTCCAGAAAAAGAAAAGGAGTAAAAGCTACTCACCTACAAGGCAAAATAAGACAAGGACAATAGAAAAAAAGAAAAACACAGTCAAATAGCTTTTACAAGCTTAGGCACAAAGTCCAATACCAAGTACCAACATACCTCATTTTATTGCCTCATGCTTTATTGCACATCACAATATTGTGTGTTTTACTAATTAAAGTATTACGGCAACCCTGTATCAAATAAGTGTATCAGAACCATTTTTCCAACAGCATATGTTCCCTTAGTGTCTCTGTGTCACATTTTGGTAATTCTTGCAACATTTGAAACTTTTTTTATTCCTAAATTTGTGATGGTTACCTGTGATCAGTGATCTTTGATGTTATTGTAATTATTTTGCAGCACCATGAACCATGCTTACATAAGATGGCAAACTTAATCAATAAATTTTGTGTGTGTTCTGACTGCTCCATGACATGCCCATCTTTCTTTTCCTTCCCAAGTTTCTGTATTCCCTGACACACAATGATACTGAATTAATTCAATAATAGTTAATAATTCTACAATGGCCTTTAGTGTTCTAGTAAAAGGAAGAGTCACATGTCTCTCGCTTTATTATTTTTTAATTGAAGTATAATTAGCATTTCAGGTATAAAATATAATGATTCAATAATTCTATACATTTTTCAGTGCTGTTAATCCCCTTCACCTATTTCACCCATTTACCCACCTACTTCCCTCTGGCAAACAATAATTTGTATTCAAAAGTCTGTTTTTTTGTCTTTTTTCTGTCTCTCTTAGTTTGTTTTGTTTCTTAAACTCCACATGTGAGTGAATCATGTGGTCAGTCTTTCACTGACCGACTTACTTCACTAAACATTACACCATTTAGGTCCATCCATGTTGTTGCAAATGGCAAAATTTCATTCTTTTTCATTATAGATAGATAGATAGATGGATAATAGATAAAGAAGATGTGAGTTTACATATATATACACATACTCATTGATGGCTGAAGAATGAGGTTGCTTCTATATCCTTTTTATTGTAAATAATGCTGCCATCATTATAGAGGTGATGTATCTCCTCAAATTAGTGTGAATTTTTCCCCTTTGGAAAAACACTCAGTAGTGAAAGTACTGCATCACGTGCTGATTCCTTTTGAAATGTTTTGAGAAACCATTACATTGTTTTCCACATTGCACCAATTTACATTCCCACCAATAGTGCAGGAGTGTTTGTTTTTCATCATACCCTTACTAACACTTCTTATAGCCTTTTTTTTACTTCAGTAATCTTAACAGGTGTAAGGTATCTCATTGTGGTTTTCATTTGCATTCCCCTGACGATTAGTGATGAGAGCTCCTTTTCATGTATCTGATGGCCATATATGTGTCCTCTTTGAAAAAAAATGTCTATTCAGTTCTTTGTTAATTTTTAATAAGATTATTGGCATTTTAGTGCTGGTTTATATAAATGCTTTAAATATTTTAGATATTAACCTCTTATTGGTTATATCATTTCCCCACATGGGGTAAAAAAAATGGAGAGATTTTCTTCTAAGATCAGGAACAAGACAAGTTTGTCTACTTTCACCACTTTTATTCAACATGGCAATAAAATTTTTAGCCACAGCAGTCAGACAAGAAAAAGAAATAATAAGGTTCCAAACTGAAATGTGGAAACTAAAACTTTCATATCGCAAATGACATAATATTATGTATATATAACCATAAAGATTCCACCAAAACACTTAGAAATGATCAATGAGTTCAGTAAGTTTGCAAAATACAAAATTAATATATAGGAATCTACTCCTGGTGAAGAGTCTGTGAAGACTGTTGAAATGACAGCAAAGGATTTAGAATAGCATATGAATAGACTGATAAAGCAGTAGCAGAATTTTAAAGGATCAACTCCACTTCTAAAAGTTTTACTGTGGGTAAAATGCAATCAAACAGCATTGCCTGCTACTGAGAAATTGTTCATGAAATTAAGAGTCAATCGATGTGGCAAACTTCCTTGCTGTCCTATTTTAAGACATTGCCACAGCCACCCCAACCTTCAATAACCACACCCTTATCAGTCAACACCAAGGCAAGACCCTCCACCAGCAAAATAATTATGACTCACCACAAACTCAAATGATGTTTAACATTTTTTAGCAATAAAGTACTTACTTGTTAACTAAAGTATTCTAATTGCTTTTCTTTAGACATAATGCTATTGCAGACTTAATAAACTGCTGTAAGCATAAACACAACGTTTACGTGTAATAGAAAGCCAAATATGTATATAATTGTTTTTTTTTTCATATTTATTTTCTTGCCATGGTGTGGAACTGAACCATACTCCATATTCTGGAGTATACCAATATTAGCATATTTTACCCAACGATGTAGGAAAATATATTCACCATGAACAAATGAGATTTATCCCTGGTATGCAAGCTGATTCAACATCTGAAAATCAATCCATCCATTACATTAACAGATTAACAAATAAAATCATTACTATCACATCAACTGATGCAGAAAAATCATTTGACAAAATATAATGGTGCTTCATGAGAAATTCTCTCTAGTAAATCAGAAGAGGAAATTTCTTAACTGGATAAAAAAATCTATTAAAAATTAACAGCTAATATCATGCTGAAAATGAAAGACTGAATCTTTTCGTCTATGTTGGGACCAAGGCAAGAGTATCTGCTCTGATGACATTTATTCATCACAGTAATGGGAGTTTACCTACAACAATTAGACAAGGAAAAGATGTAAAGGCATACAGATCAGAAAAGACAAAATACAACTAGCCATGTTTGCAGATAATATCATTGGTTACATCAAAAAATCCAAGGAATCTACAACAAATAAAAATGCACACATGCAAACAATCAAACACCAAAAGTAACAGGTGAGCTCAGCAATGTTGCAGGACTCAGGATCAATATCCAAAATCCATAGCACTGCAAGGAATTTACCCAAGGGATACAGGAGTGCTGATGCATAGGGGCACTTGTACCCCAATGTTTATAGCAGCACTTTCAACAATAGCCAAATTATGGAAAGAGCCTAAATGTCCATCAAGTGATGAATGGATAAAGAAATTGTGGTTTATATACACAATGGAATACTACTTGGCAATGAGAAAGAATGAAATATGGCCTTTTGTAGCAACGTGGATGGAACTGGAGAGTGTTATGCTAAGTGAAATAAGTCATACAGAGAAAGAGAGATACCATATGTTTTCATATGGTAAGATCATGCGAGAGGGGAAGGGAACAAAAGTTAGGGAGGGAGCCAAAGCATAAGAGATTCTTAAAAACTGAGAATAAACTGAGGGTTGATGGGGGGTGGGAGGGAGGGGAGGGGGAAGGGTGGGTGATGGTCATTGAGGAGGGCACCTGTTGGAATGAGCACTGGGCGTTGTATGGAAACCAATTTGACACTAAATTTCATATTTAAAAAAAAACAAAACAATCACATACTAACAAGGAGCATATACAAACAAAAATTAAAAAAAATACCACTTACAATCACTTCAATGAGAATACAATACTTAGATGTAATCTTAACACAACATATCCAAGATCTGTATTCCGAAGATTACAAAATTGGTGTGAAAGAAGTTAATAATAAGAAGACTTAAATACATGGAGAAATATGCTAAATTCCTAGATTAAAAGGTTTGCCATAGTAAAGATGTCCATTCTTACCAAATTAATCTATAGTTTTAATGAAATTCCTATCAAAATCACAGCAAGCTTTATCCATTCATCCATCGATGGACATTTGAGCTCTTTCCATACTTTGGTTATTGTTGATAGTGCTGCTATAAACATGAGGGTGAATGTGTCCCTTCGAAACAGCACACCTGTATCCAGTAGATAAATGCCTAGTAATGCAATTGCTGGGTCATAGGGTAGTTCTATTTTTAGTTTTTTGAGAAAACTCCATACTGTTTTCAGAGTGGGTGGATGAATGTATAACGAAAATGTGGTATATATATACAATGGAGTATTACTCAGCAATCAAAAAGAATGAAATCTTGCCATTTGCAACTGCATGGATGGAACTGGAGGGTATTATGCTAAGTGAAATTAGTCAGTCAGAGACAGACAAAAATCATATGACTTCACTCATATGAGGACTTTAAGAGACAAAACAGATGAACATAAGGGAAGGGAAACAAAAATAATATAAAAAGGGGAGGGGGACAAAACAGAAGAGACTCACAAATATGGAGAATGAACTGAGCGTTACGGGAGGGGTTTTGGGAGGGGGGATGGGCTAAATGTGTAAGGGCACTAAGGAATCTATTCCTGACATCATTGTTGCTAACTAATTTGGATGTAAATTAAAAAAAAATAAAATAAAATTTAAAAAATACAGCAAGTTTTTGGGCAGTTTTACCAATGTATAGTTCAATTATACATTGAATTCAATTATTATTGAATAATAATTCAATTACCCCGTCATTTCCCCAGTGTGCAGTCCAATCATTTGTAGTATATCCAGAAAATTGTACAACTAACACAATAATCTAATTTTAAGAGATATTTTATCACTCAAAAAGAGACCTAGAACTCATTACTCTCCATTCCACTTTCTCCACTCCCAAGTCCCAGGTAACCACTAATTTGTTTTCTATCTCCCTAAATTTGCCTATTCTGAAGATTTTATATATATATATAATATATATATATATTATATATATATAAAATCATATAATATGTGGTCTTCAGTGACTTGCTTATGTTAACTTTGCAAATGTTTTTAAGATTTATCCAAGTTATATCATACATCAGAACTTCATTCCTTTTACATCATGAAAAATATTCTATCACATGGAAATAACATATTGATGGGTCATATGGCAACCCTATGTTTAACATTTTGAAGAACTGAGAAACTAGTTTCCAAAGCACCTGCATCATTTTACATTCCCACTAGCAATGTACCAATTTCCCCATACCCTTGCCAACATGTCATAAATATATATTTATAATGTCCTATTTAGTGTAGGTACATAGTGGTATTTCTTTGTGATTTTGATTTGTCTTTTTTAATGGGTAATAATGTTGAGTTTCTCTTCATGTGCTTACTAGCCATTTGTATATCTCTTGGAAGAAATGTATATTCAGAACTTTTGCTCATTTTAATTGGATTTTCTATATTTTATAACTGATCAATACAAGTTAATATATTCTGAATACATTCTTTTCATTCTATGGGTGGTCTTTTCAATTTATTATTGGTTTTGTTTGCAGCACAAAAACATGTTTAATTTGATGAAGTTCTCTGTATCTATATTTCCCTGTGTCAACTGTGTGTGTCATATTTTTAAAAATAACATTGCTAAGCCCAAATGACAAAGATTTATGGCTATGTTTTGTACTAAAAGGTTCAGAGTTTTAGCACTTATATTTAGGTTTTTGATTCATATTTTTATATGAAATTTATTATCAAATTGGTTTCCATACAACATTCAGTGTTCATCCCAACAGGTGCCCTCCTCAATGCCCATCACTCAATTTCCCCTCTCCCCCACCCCCCCATTAACCATCAGTTTGTTCTCGGTATTTAAGAGTCTCATGGTTTGCCTCCTGCCCCCTCTGTAACTTTTCTTCCCCTCCCCCTTCCCCATGGTTCTCTGTTAAGTTCCTCAGGATCCACATATGAGTGAAAACATATGGTATCTCTCTTTCTCTGCCTGACTTATTTCACTTAGCATAATACCACCCCCCCACTTCCATCCATATTGCTATAAATGGCCAGATTTCATTCTTTCTCATGTTAAATTAATTCTTGTATGTAGTATTAGAAAGGAGCCCCAAATTATTCTTTTGCATCTTTATCCAGTTGTTCTGGCAATATTTGTTGAAAAAATGTTCTTTCACCTTTTGGATAGTTTTGGTACCCTTGTCAAAAGCCATTTGACCATAAATGTGGAGAATGTAACATTTCTGGCCTCATTTTTATTTCATCTAACTATGTCTTTCTTTCTGCCAGGACTACTCTGTCTTAATTCTGTACTTTTATAGTAAGTTTTGAAACTGGGAAGTGTTAGTCCTCCAATTTTACTCTTCTTTTACAAAGATTATTTTGGCTATTCTGATTTCAATATGGTTTTTTATAGGCCCAGAAAAGCTTATTGTAAATGTATAAGAAATAGCTCAGAAGAAGTAGGAGAACTAAGACACTCTTGACAAAGAATAGCAAAGTGAGAGGAATCACTCTGTACAAAATTAAGGATAAATTTATACCTAAGGTATTCAAGACATGTGTTGGTTGAGGGATAGACTCATAGATCACTGGAACACAATAGAGAATCCAGAAAGAAACCCAGTAAACATGCCCAACTTATGTACAGCAAAGATTCAGTCCATGGAGGAAAGAGAGTCTTTTTCAAAGTGGTGCTCAAATTGACATTCAGAGGTCATAAAGGAAAAAAGAAAAGAAATCAAACAAAAGAAAGGAAAAGAGCCTTAATCTGAACCTCATAACTTATACAAAACTTAACTCCAAATGGATCACATATATAAATATAAAACATTAAAAGTACAAAGTTCTTAGAACAAAAAAAAAACAAACAAAAAAACCATAGTGTATCTTTGGGATCTAGAACTAGTCCTACAATCCAGCAATTACACTACTAGGTATTTATCCAAAGGATAAAAAATAACTGATTCAAAGGGGCACATGCATCCCAATATTTATAGCAGCATTATCAACAATAGCCAAATTACGGAAAGAGCCCAAATGCCCATTGAATGATGAATTGATTATATATATATATATATATATATATATATATATATCACATCTTCTTTATCAATATTTGAATATTACTCAGTGATTAAAAAGAATGAAATCTTGTCATTTGCAACAATGTGGGTGGAGCTAGGGTGTATTATGCTAAGTGAAATTAGTCCAGGACTTCTTAGCCTTTACACAAAAAGTACAGACTACAAAAGATCAAAAAACAGACAGTAGGGAAATTAAAAACATTGGATATGTGAATGATTCAGTTAAGAGTATATCTTGCAAAAGACTAGTATCTAGAATATATAAAGAACTCTCAAACCCCACACTTACAAAACTCAAACAATCCAATGAGAATATGGGCAAGATACATGAACAGGCATTTCACAAAAGAGCATCTTTAGAAGGCAAAAAAGCACAGGTAAAGACGGTCAAATTATTAACCATATAAAATGCCCATTAAAACCACAATGATATATTACTACACACCTATCAGAGCAGCTATAATATATCACAGACAATAGTACCAGGGTGGCTTCGTTGGTTGAGCATCCAACTTCTGCTCAGGTCATGATCGCGTGGTTCATAGGGTTCTCTGCTGTCAATACAGAGCCAGCTTTGGGTCCTCAGTGCCCCCCCGCCCCCCCCCCCCCGCTCACACTATCTCTCTCTCAAAAATAAATAAACATTTAAAAAATTACTGACAATATCAAGTGTTTACAAAGATGCATAAGAATTGGATTACCCATACAGTGCTGGTGGAAATTGAAAATAATTTAGCTGCTCTGGAAAACAGATTGGCAGTTTCTTATAAAACCAAGCATACAACTTACATATGATCCAACAGTTGCACTCTTTGGCCCTTATCCTAGATAGATAAACATTTATGTTCACAGAAAAAAATTGTACATGAATATTTATGGCAGACTTACTAATTCACAATATCCCCAAACTGAAAAAAAAAAAAAGTCTGTCCTTCAACAGGTGAAAGTTTAAACAAACAGACACTTCCACACGAATTCCTACTCAACAATAAAAAGAAGCAATTACTGATATATGAAACAATTTGAATAAATTCTCAAGGGAATTGTGCTGTATGAAAGAAACCAATCCCAAAACATACCATATCCCTTATAATATAATGATTCCATTGATATAACATTCTTGAAATGACAAAATCAGAGAATGAAATAATGATTGCCAGGGGTTAAGGAGGAGGGGAAGGACTGAGAGTAGTCAGTGTGCTACAAAAAGGCAACAAGAGGGATCTTCAGGATCATGACATATTCTGTATCTTGACCTTATCGATGTAAGATCCTGAGTATGATATAGTACCATAAGCACAATAGATGCAGGGAACATGGAACTCTCCATATTATTTCTTATAGCAACACATAAATTTAAAATTATCTACCATGCACTGATTCTTTCCTCACACACAATCACAAACTACAAAACCACCAGTTACAAAGTTGTGCATGAACTCTAACAACAGGAGTGGTTCACATCCCTAATGATGACTCATGAACATGATGACCTAACATGATTAGGAGTCTCATAGGTATAAAAAAGCCCCTTTGAAGTCTGTTTGTTTCTCTGGGAGATGAGAAAAAGCTGCCAAAGTAAAACATATCTCCCTTGAACAAACTAGATGTTGACATTGAAGTCAAGGTACCACTGGATTGTAACTGAAGATAAAGAAGACATCATATTGTTCAGCCCTGATACTTATGGCAGCACCAGTTTTTAGTCACATCCATCCGGGTTGGAAATTGAAAACTCAAATACCTAAACAGAATACTTTGTTAGGAAGGGAGGATGACTGCATCAAGGCAGCTCCTCCTTCAGGACCCTCCAGCTCAGAGCCACCTTCACACACCTGAAATCAGAACCTTATCTGGATCTGAACCACAGTTAAGACATTGACATCCTGGCCCCTGCCCGGGCACTTGGTTCCTCTGTTCTGGTGACCTTCTCAATTAATTAATATTTAATGTTAGTTAATCTCACTATGGCTCAGGATTTCAACAACAGCTTTTAAAATTCCTGCATGAAAGTAGAAGGCACTAGAGGGAAGTTAATAGCATCAATATTCACCTGATTAAAAAAAATGCCACAATATTGCCAATATAAAACTAAGTTCAAAAGTTATATTAATATAGAGGATAAAATAAATCATAGAATATTACAAATTCTAAAATGCTCATAAATACCACAAACGTCACCACATCCAGAAAAATAATAATATGTTGTAGCACAATCAGCTCACCAAAAACTAGCTTAGAGTCAACAAAGTCACAATTACTGACATATTCCAATAAGCGAATGAGGTTGCACCAGAAGAATGTGGAACACCTCACCAAGCCCAGGAGAAGAGAGTTATTAAAGGCTATGGGGAAGGGGCTTTGAAGCAGTATTTTGAGGGACTCAGAACAAGGCATGGCATGTAAAGACATCTGTATTGGGTGCACCCAGGTCCTATCACCTTTTCTGTGTACAAAATTTTCTGTAGCAATGCTCTATTTTCCCATACCAGGAAGCCTATATTTCCTTTATGAGGTGCTACAGAGTACTTCCCCATCATGATCCATCTTCTGACCCTGCGCCTTTGGGTCAAAACCCTGTGTCTGGAGGATATCCCTACATTGGGACAGCTAAAGATACATAACTATACACAGGAGTGATAGAAACACAGAAATATATTCTAATATATATAAATATAATAATATAATAATATTAGAATATAATAAATATATTCTAATAACCCTTAGTTATTTAACCCTTAGTTAAATGCATCCCCAACTCAACTCGAAACTAGATGCCAACAATGCCTGTGACCACCTCAGTAGAGGAGAATTTGATGGGGGAAGTCAAAATGGAAATACACTGTTCTTAATTGACTGCAGTAGAAATATCTCACCTTTTTAAATTGTAAACAAACAAACAAACAACAACAACAAAAACCCATGCTGGAGGAAATCTGCTGCTCAGGCCCCTCTCAGCCTCACTGAGGTTTGTGAGGAACCATGCCCTTCAACACCATTAGCTTCATGGACCATCCTGCTGTGACAATAATAACAGACTCCGCTATTTTGCAAGAGTGGAGCAGGCGGTGGAGATACAAGTGATGATGCATATCCACCAGCCACAAAAGTGGGAAGAGACCTGAGGAAGAAGTAAGGGCAGGAAAAAACCTTGCAGAAGAGAAGCTCACAGGCATCAGACCAGGTGAGAGGCATTTAGGTGCTTGCAAAAGAAACTGTGTGTGTCTCCTGAACCAGAGCTGGGTCACATGATTGCCCCCTAAATTAATCACTATTAGGGATGACATCATAGATATTATCACCAGCACTCAATAACACCTGTGGGTCAGGACTGCAATATCATTGTAAAATGACGTTATCACTGGGGCCTGGTTAAGGAAATGAAGCTTCACACATATGCTAGAACACTACCCAGCCATTGGGAAGAATTAGATAGCAATATACATGTCAAACTTGGAAAAATTGTTAAATAGTTTATTGAATCCAAAGAGCATAGAATGTGTTAATATAACATATCTGAGAAAATGGGCTGGGGCAGGGGTGGTAAAATAGCATTTGTCATTTCCTGGAAGAAAGCAGATGGAATTATCAAAAGTGCATATATTTGAAGACAGGTAGAGTGGTAGGAGAATGGGTGGCAAGATTTTCTTTTCAAATTTTTTGTACTTTTTGCTCTTGTTTGAAATTTATAGCAATGCGTATGTATTTTTATTTATTTTTAATATGATTTATTGTCAAATTGGCTTACATACAACACCCAGTGCTCATCCCAACAAGTGCCCTCCTCAATGTCCATCACCCATTTTCCCTCCCCCCCTCTTTCTACCCTTAGTTTGTTCTCTGAATTTAAAAGTCTCATGGTTTGCCTCCCTCCCTCTCTGTTTGTAACTATTTTTTCCCATCCCTTACCTCATGGTGTTCTGTTAAGTTTCTCAAAATCCACATATGAGTGAAAATATATGATATCTCTCCTTCTCTGACTGACTTATTTCACTCAGCATAATACCTAGCTGGAATGTATATGTATTTTTAATTCAACCATAGTGTTTGGGTGATGACATTATATGTTATTGTTCATCTTATTCTTTTTATGTCTGTATTTTACAAATTAAACAATGCTGCAGCTGAATGCTCTGTCTTGCATGTTTGGTATGCCTGAATATGTTTAACAGTGTCTTAAATTAACTAGAAATTAACCTGTGGGCTGGTTTTTAACATAAGGTATTTACACCTTACATAATGTGCTCCTTAAATTATGGCATCCATTTAGTGTTCAATACAACTCTCCTTGTTTTAGTGGCACTGAATGTTTTAGGGTATATCCTTTCTTGCTGATCCTATATGCCCCTGGGGGAAAGGGAGCCTGTTCACAATCCCCACATTGCCCATCTCAGCAAGGAGCACATCATTGCTGCTGGCTAAATGGCTGGAATTAGCAGGTAGTCTCTTAACGTGACTCCACAATGCTCAATTTCATCCTTTATTATCCCCTTATTTTTACTTATGTTGAATGTTAAAAGGAAATTACCTGTTGCCCAGTGAATTTGAAAATAAAGGATATACATCTCCAGATGAGGTCTGCATTTAATTTCAGGGCAGGCTTAAGGTGTTACATCTACATTTCAGTATTGCTACCTAAAAATGGTCATAGTTTGTTGCCATGATCCTATCAGGAATCTGATTAAAGCTGTGGGACATTATCTTTGAACTGTGTGTATGTGTGCATATATGTGTGCACACACACATGCACTCACAAACATTCAAAATTCTCAGAATTCAATGGTGCTTCTAGATGCACTCTGTGGACCCTAATACTAAGAAACTGATTTTGAAAACAATTCAACCATTCCCAAGTTCCTTTTTCCTGTCTGCCCCCTAGTGCAAAGGCTGAAAGTGCGAGACAATTATTTATAGCTTTCCTCTCTCTTGGGGACCTAGGATCCAGTTCCAGCCAGTGACACCTAGAATGTCTTCTGGGGCTTTTCTAAGAAAGTGTCTATTCTGGATAAAAAGAGAGAGGCCCTGGGGTAAATCTTTTTCTTTTCCCTCCCTCTGTCCCCATGATCACCCCCTCCTCCTCCTGGCCTGTGGATAGGATGCCTGGGCTATGACAACCATCCTTCAGCCATGTGCATTGTGTCAGGGGCAGAGGACCAAGAAAGCTGGAGAAGATGAAAAGAAACAGACTGGACTCTACTGACCTCATTGCCCCTTCTGCCCAGCTCCGTGGCCATGCATTCCCATGAGCTGTTGGTCAATGGTCAGTGTCCTCAGGGAAGAAGTCAGTTTTTCCAAAATTCCTGCCCTTGGAAGCCAGGATGTTCCTATGAAAGATGAAGGTGACACACCCTAGGTTACTGTCCCAGTGCCAGAGACTCCACTGAAACTCACTGTGCAGTGGGGGAGTAGGGTCTTAATTTAAAATCACAGGTCTTGCCTCAGCCTCCCTTGCACTTATTTCCTCATGAGTGGAAGGGGTTTGAGGTACCTCTCCAGCCTTCTTCTGTGCATGGATCAAAGATTAGGTGAGTGAAATTGTCCCCAAAGCCCAATGCAGATGGAAGCTTTGGTTATTGTTTTACAGAGGATATAAGAGGGGAAAACATCCAGAATGAGTGACTTTTGAAAACAGGTACCTTCCCAGATGAGGCACTTTCCCTTGAGCAAGTCTCAAGTGTGAGAACATTTGGATCATCACACCTATCATCCTTAGAAGGGAAATATGGAATGGCCTACAAAAAAATCACCCTCTATTCAAAGGGTTTACAGACCAAATACACACTGTAGTTAAAAGGGTTGTGGGACACGGTTTAGGTCCCGACTCTGCCACACTGTCAGGGTTCCCTGGAGATGGATTCTGGGGTGGAGCTCAATGACCAGGAGGCTGATGGCAGAGTGTACTCTGGATGCAGGGACCCAAGGATGCAGCTCCACAGAGGCCACAGCTAGCCTCACAGAGAGTCTAGAACTTCAAGGAACCGGACCCTCAGACTTGTTACATATGCAGGCAGAAGAGTCAGGCTTTGTTCCCCCATATAGACCACTAATTGGAGACAAAGACGTGATCTTGGCAAAGCAGCTTTCTTCAGCTCAGATCAATGCCTACAGAAAAATTCAGCTGTGAGTAACCAGTAGCCACACTCCCAGCAGCTGAGAGAATGAAGACTGGCTGATGAGGAGAGAGGGCAAGATGAGAGACAGACACACACAGAGAGAGAGAGAGAGAGAGCACAAGCAAGTGTGGAGTGGTAGAGGGAATGAGAGAATGAGAACCCCAAGCAGGCTCCGTGTTGTGTGATGTGGGGCTCAACCCCACAAACCTGAGATCATGACCTAAGCCAAAATCAAGAGTTAGATGCTTAACCTACTGAGGTACCCAGGTGCCACAACTCATCTGTATAATGAAGGCAGTTATAACTATTACTGCATATTATCATTTAAGAAATAAATGAAGGGCACCTGGTTGGCTCAGTCAGTCGAGCATCCATCTTCAGCTCAGGTCATGATCTCACTGTTACTGAGTTTGAGCACTTCCAGCATACGGCTCTGCCCTGGCAGTGCAGGGATTGCTTGGGATTCTCTATCTCTTCTATTTCTCTGCCCCTTCCTTGCTCATGCTTTCTCTCTCTTTCAAAATAAATAAAGACTTTTTAAAAAATGAAAGAATGTTTTTGAAAATAGAATTGAATAATAAGTGATATTATATAATTGTTGTTAATTAAAAATGCTCAAGACAAAAGAAATAAAATTGGCATCACATGACATGTAACATGCCCCCATGTGAGGCACAGAATTACTCTGTGAATGCTTGTTAACTGGCTCTACTTGCCTTTCGTGGTTCTAAGTCCTGGGAATAAATAGACACATAAGGCATGGTCTTCTGCAAATGCAAACAAATGTATAACACAGTTAGCTACAAATGCGGGAAATGAAAAGACAAATGATCCTTATCTTAGAAGATTTTTTCTCCTATGTCTGGAAAACTCAGAATAATCAACTTAAAAATTATGAGAATTAATGTAGTTGTTGTGCAACATGGCTGAATCAATAACAAAAATCTATACATCAATAAACACCTTTCCTAGATACTAGAAAAAAAATTAGAATTTATAAGGAAAAAAATCTACTTTTAGACTCAACAAAATGCCTAGCAATATCCTTAAAAAGAAATCTTCATTGCACAGAAATTTTCATAACATCACTGTTCACAATAAACTAAAAGGTGGGAACATCCCAGGTGTACACCAGCAGATATACATATATGTATGCGCATATATGTACACTGAATATATTATTCAACCTTAAAAAGAATAAAATTATGAGACATGTTGTGACATGGCTGAACCTTGAGGACATTATGCTGAAACAAATCATTCAGAAAATGATGACTACAGTATGATTCCACTTATATGAGGTTGCTAGAGTAGTCCAGCTCATGAGGGGCTGGGGGAGGAGGGTTAAAGGGGGATAGAGGATTAGTGTTTAGTGGATATATAGTTTCAGGATGGGGAAGAAAATAGTTCTACAGAAGAATGGTAGTAATAGTTGCCCAACAATGTGAATGTAATTAATTCCACTGAACTATATACTTTAAAATGGTTAAAATGGCAAGTTATATGTTATATATATTTTACCGTAATAAAATTTCTTAAAGAAACATGTGAGTTCTTTATGAAGAATAAGAGAAGAAAGATAAAATGATCTATATAACTCTTCACTAAGAAGAAAGATAAAAAGATCTATATAACTAGAGCTTCACAATATTTTTATGATAAGGATAAATATGATAAAGATGTTCACTTGTTTCAAATTGTTCCATTCATAATACATTCAACCATTTTTAAGATGCTAAGAGTCGCTTGGAAGAATAAACAGAAATAGCTAAGAACATTTAGAAAATATCTGTCATAACATGTCATATTATATAATTAAACCATATAGTAATGATGCAAAAATAAACACTAGACACAATCTGTTTTCTTGTCCCACATCTTGGTCATCAGTTCATACTCCCTTCTAAGAAATCCTACCTATTGTGTGCTGGGCATGGCTCTGGGGAAGCTGAAGGCAGGCAGGAACAGTTACAAGGTCCTGAGCTCTCCTTGTGGCAGGGGCCACAGATAGGGCACCTATCCCACCTGTGCTGCAATTTCAGGCTAGGGGATATAATGACAAAGAGAACCAAGGCAGATATTCCCGACCCAAGATAAGAAAGAGGTTGGGGAGAGTACAGTATACAGGGACCTGTAGGGACTCCATTGTGGGAAGTGTCATACTGGAGAAGGAACAGTGCATGGGTGACAGTAGGGCTATAAGTCACACCAGTGAGGTCAGAGGTTGTTGTCGCAACAACTTTTAAGCAAAGAAACAAACTATTTAAACGTGTAGTTAAGAGACAGCACTGTGAGGTTTGGAGGGATGAAAGGGAGAGGGGCAAGTGATCAGATTCCAGACCATGGCCCCACTTTGAGGTTCAAGGGCATTGGTTGGAGTCATGCAGCTATCTATAAAGTTATCCTGTCCCATGGTCTAAGCCAGCCTACTTGGCCTGCTCTGAGTGATCTGAGCAGGTAGTCCAGTGACAGCTACAAAAAATAACTTGGAACATGTAGGTGGAGTGGTATAATGACATGACTTTCATTCCACACCAATGGCTTTGAATATCAGCATGCAACCCTCACTTTGTAGATGCTTTCATTGGAACACCAACGGTGTGCAATGATTCAGAGAAGGGTAATATACACCCCAAATGTGAGAAATAATGTACATTATTCCCCCTCCCTGCTTTTGTTGGGTCACCAAACTTTCCCCAACGACTAAAAGCTCTCAATGATATTCTACAGGAATGAAAGATAACTTATTTTGTTTATGGAAACATTTCTCAAAAATCATAAGAGATTTCATTTACATAAAACTTATTGACAAGCATGCACTAAGTGTAATAAAACAATAAAGAAAAATTCCTTGGATCATATCTAAGGTGGGGGGGCACAGCTCATGGAAGTAGACAATAATCAGAGGTCATTTAACAGAGCAGGTATGATGTGATCTTCTATATCATGGGTTCTTAATCATAATGAGCAGATTGTATTATGACTTCCCAACCATCCATAGTAGATTGTACTGAGTTCCCAAGTCTTCACTCCTCCCTATATTTGAGCAGTTGCCATGTGACATTGTAAGGACCCCTACCAGAGATAGGATGCTGAGTTTGACCAATGGTGTGTAAGTACACATGGTGCAAGCAAAGACTTGAAATGTTCTCACACATTCTGCCATCATCACTAGAACATGCCCTGGGTATCCCAATGCTTCAAAGAGGCTGAGAAACACAGAGGCACTGATATGGGTCCAACTAGCACCTCAAAACTGTGCCCAGCACACCCAGAATGGATTAGGCTGGAACAGTCAGCCATCCTCAGACATGTGAGTCAAAATAAATGGTTGATGAAGACTGTTTATGATTGTGGATGAGTTCTTGTGTTGTATCTTATGCTATTTGTGTAAGAAAGTAAACCAACTGCTGAATTAAAATGAGAGATTACTAATATGCATCTAATCTTGTTCCTTCCTGAATCCCCAAAAACTGAGAACAATGTCCCCCACATATTTTTTTAAGAATAAATCCACAAGGATGAGTAGAAGATAAAATAGTACCAAGGGATTTTGGAAACTGAGAAGAAAGTGGATGAAGGTAATTGACTTACTCCACAGGAAACAAAATCCTGGCCAGAAGTAGAAAAATGTTAAAAAAAAAAATGGGGCGCCTGGGTGGCACAGTCGGTTAAGCGTCCGACTTCAGCCAGGTCACGATCTCGCGGTCCGGGAGTTCGAGCCCCGCATCAGGCTCTGGGCTGATGGCTCAGAGCCTGGAGCCTGTTTCCGATTCTGTGTCTCCCTCTCTCTCTGCCCCTCCCCCGTTCATGCTCTGTCTCTCTCTATCCCAAAAATAAATAAACGTTGAAAAAAAAAAAAAAGAACAACACAATTTTACAACATGAAAACTGATCTTGTCAGTTACCTCTGGAGTGAAGGGGGGAAAAAGGTAAAATACATTTGGTTGCAAATTGAATAAGAAACAATGAATCCACAGATCCCTGCCCCAGACTTAAGAGGTTTATTTTCTGGGATATGTAAGTCCAGAGGTGGACTCGGTTGTACTGAATGCACGCAGATGGATATTGACATAAAGTTCTCTTTGGTGTGGGTACATAAACATTTCTTATACTTTTCTCTATTTCTTAAATTAAGACGAATAAAACATCTTTTTAAAAATTTATTTATTTAAATTCAACCTAGTTATCATACAGTGTAGTATCAATTTCAGGAGTAGACCCAGTGATTCATCACTTACATATAACATCCAGTGCTCATCCCAACAAGTGCCTTCCTTAATGTCTATTGCCCATTTAGCCCGTCCCCCCACCAACCTCCCCTCCAGCAATCCCCACTTTGTTCTCTGTATTGAAGAGTCTCTTATGGTTTGCTTCCCGCTCTGTTTTCATCTTATTTTTCCTTCCATTCCCCTATGTTCATATGCTGTGTTTCTTAAATTCCACATGAATGGAATCATTTGTTTTTCTCTGACTGACTTATTTTGCATAACATAATACACTCTGTTTCCATCCATGTTGTTGCAAATGGCAAGATTTCATTCTTTTTTATCACTGAGTAACACTCCAGTGTGTGTGTGTGTGTGTGTGTGTGTGTAATAAGGAAGATGTGATCTTCTTTATTCATCGTCAGTGGGCATTTGGGCTCTTTCCAGAACTTGGCTACTGTTCATAGTGCTGCTATAAACCCTCAAGAAAACAGGGATAGAAGCAACATGCCTCAACATCATAAAGGCCATGTATGAAAGACTCACAGCTAATATCATCATCAATGGGGAAAAACTGAAAGTTTTCCCCCTAAGGTCAGGAACATGACAGGGATGTCCACTCTCACCACTGTTGTTCAGCATAGTACTGGAAGTCCTAACCTCAGCAGTCAGACAACAACAACAACAACAACAACAAAAACAACAACAAAAGCCATACAAATTGGCAACGAAGTCAAAATTTCACTCTCTGCAGATGACATGATACTCAATGTGGAAGACCCAAGACTCCACCAAAAAACTGCTAGAACTGATACACGAATTCAGCAAAGCTGCAGGGTATATAATCAAAGTACAGAAATTACTTGCATTTCTATACACCAGTAATGAAGCAGCAGAAAAAGAAATCAAGGAATTGATCCCACTTACAATTGCACCAAAAACTATAAGATACCTAGGAATAAACCCAACCAAAGAGATAAGAGATCTTATTCTGAAAACTATAGAAAGCTTATGGAAAAAAAAATTGAAGAAGGCACAAAGAAATGGAAAAAATTCCCATGTTCATAGATTGGAAGAACAAATATTGTTAAAATGTCTATACTACCCAAAGCAATCTACACATTCAATGCAATCCCTATCAAAATAACACCAGCATTCTTCACAGAGATAGAACAAACAATCCTAAAATTTGTATGGAACCACAAAAGACCCCAAGGAACCAAAGTTTACTTTTCTTGAAAAATAAAACCAAAGCTGGAGGCATCACAATTCCGACTTCAAGCCATATTACAAAGCTGTAATCATCAAGACAATATGGTACTGGCATAAAAACAGACGTATCTATGGAACAGAATAGAGAACCCAGAAATGAACCAACAAGTATGTGGCAAACTAATCTTTGACAAAGCAAGGAAGAATATCCGATGGAACAAAAGACAGTATTTTTATCAAATGGTGTTGGGAAAACTGGACAGCGACATGTGGAAGAATAAAACTGGACCGTTTTCTTACACCATGCACAAAAATAAATTCAAAATGGGTGAAAGACCTAAATGTGAAACAGGAAACCATCAAAATTCTACAGGAGAAAACAGGCAGCAACTTCTTTGACCTCAGCCACAGCAACTTCTTACTAGAAATGTCTCCAGAGGCTAGGGATACAAAAGCAAAAAATGAACTATTGGGACTTCACCAAGAAAAAAGCTCTTCATAGCAAAGAAAACAGTCAACAAAACTAAGAGGCAAATGACAGAATTGGGAGAAGAGATTTGCAAATGACATATTGGATAAAGGGTTAGTATCAAAAATCTATAAAGAACTTATCAAACTCAATACCCTAAAAATAAACAATCCAGTTAAGAAATGGACAGAAGACATGAATAGACACTTTTACAAAGAAGACATCCAGATGGCTAAGAGACACATGAAAAGATGTTCAACATCATTCATCATCAGAGAAATACAAATCAAAAAAATAATGAGATGCCAACCCACACCTCTCAGAATGGCTAAAATTAATAACTCAGGAAACCACAGATGTTGGTAAGGATGCAAAGAAAGGCTCGTAGACTGTTAGACTGTTGATGGGAATGCAAACTGGTGCCTCCACTCTGGAAAACAGTATGGAGGAGCCTCAAAAAAATTAAAAATAGGACTACCCTATGACCCAGCACTACTAGGTACTTATCCAAAGGATACAAAAATGCTGATTCAATGGGGCACATGCATCCCAACACCTTAAAGTAAGCAGAGATTCAGAGTGCTTCACTATTGAGCTATGGTAACAGTATAAACTTGGTATAGAAGAGCCTAGTGCTTGGACCAGGGAAGGGGACCTGACAGATGCAAGATACTTGGAGGCCATATCTGCCAACTATGTGTGATAGCTAAATGTTACCGCTTCAATTCTGCACCTGGCTGGTGATGATATTATCAAGTGAGATAACAAGCTCATTTGTGGATGTTTTGAATTTGATTTAAGCTTCAGATAGTTGGATGGATGGATAGTTGGAGAGCTGGGAATATAGATATGAAGTTTAGGAAATGTTGGAGCATATTTATATAGTTTTACCTTAAAATTCCTAAAAAAGACAGAATGCTAAAATGAAAAAATACTCTGAGTTGGAGCTAACAAAGAGTGAACTTTTGGTAAATTCATCGTCACATACAAAGATTATTTGATGAACTGAATTGAGACCAATATAAATGTTTAGGTCATACTACAGAAAAAATACTTTGAAAGTTGGAGAAGCTAATTACTTGCCCAGGATCACAGCAGAATCATCACACATACCTGAGTCTTGGAGCAGATGGATCCACCCCAACTCCCTTACATGTGTTATGAGCTCCACTCCAAACTTGTATGTTAATCCCCAAAATCATTACTCCAGAATGTAACTGTATTTGGATCTGGGGTATTCACTGGGGTTATCAAGTTAAAATAGGGTCATTAGCATGACCCCTAATAGAATATGAATGATATCCCTATGAAAAGGTGTAATTGACACACAGAACCAGACACACATAGAGGGAAGATGATGTGAAGAGGCAGACTGAAGAAGCCCATCTGCCAAATGAAGGAGAGAGGCCAGTAGCAGAGTCACTCTTATGGTCCTCGGAAGAAACCAACACTTCCTGCACCTTGATCTTGGACCTCCAGCCTCTAGACTGTTAGACAACAAATTTCTGTGATTTAAGTTACTCAGCATGTGGTACTTTGTTACAGCAAACTAAAACACCTCCCTTCTTGCTCAGTCACACCAAATACTTTTCTCCAAGGGCTGTCACCACAGGAAGATCAGTATTAAGTTTGTCAATGCAATGAAAGGGGTAGAATTCATTCTCAGAAAAGCATCAGACACACTCTAAGAACCAAAGGAGCCTTGCGTTCAGCTAGAGGAGTTGGTTTGCAGTTTGAGCACAGCCAGACATTCTTGGTGCCTGGTTACATGGGACCAAAGTCTCCTTTCTCCTTCCAGAAGACATTGCCTACAAAGCATGTTATTGGGGGTTATAGAGATATTGATTCAGTGTGTGTGACGAAACTTCAGAGGAGACATAAATAACTCTTCTGTAAGCACCTGATGGTTCTGTTAATGAATGTAAAGGGTTCCATGGTGTGAATGGGGCAAAGGTGACATGTGACATTTATGTGACCTACCTGTCATTAGGGAAAAGTATTTGGTGTATTAAAGTTCATCTGAATTTGTAGGAGCTTTAAACCAGATGAATACAGTTATTACAACAACTATATGAAGGCAGTTGACTTTTCAAAATGCTATAAAAATCTTTGTTTTTATATGTAGCCCAAAAGATCTTTTGTAAATATCTAGCAGGTATTTCCCAGGACATTTCATTCAAATATAATAAAATATCCATGCTCTGGAAATTCTTTTTATTCCAGAGCTGAATTTATCTAACAAATTATACCTCAATATAAATTAACTTTATAAGGAATATCCTTTACCTAACTAAAGAGAGATCTTTTTTTCTTTTTCATAACAAAAAAAAAGAAGAAACTTCAAGAAAGAGGTTATGAACATCACATGTGGTTGTTTGATTCTTATTCCTTTTGTTTTCCTCCTTATTCATCCTTTCCCTCTTCTCTGTATTTTTTTCTTCTTCTTCTGTTCTCCATTAATAAAAAAAAGTCCCAAGGTGCCTGAGTGGCCCAGTCAGTTAGGCATCTGACTTCAGCTCAGGTCATGATCTCATGGGTCATGAGTTCGAGCCTCATGTCAGGCTCTGTGCTGACAGCTCAGAGCCTGGAGCCTGCTTCAAATTCTCTGTCTCCCTCCCTTCCTGCCTCCCCCCCACTCGTACTCTGTCTCTCTGTCAAAAATAAGTAAACATTAAAATTTACAAATAATAATAATAAAAGTCTCTGTCCTCAACCTGTCTAGATCCTGATTGTCAAAAACAAGAAAGCATAGACTTTATGTACAATCAGAAGAGTTCCTTAGTCTTTCTGAGGCCCATTTTCCACATTTTGAAATTGCTGCAGCAGTTAAAACAGCCTAGGCTGTGCTGTGGTAATGAACAGCCCCAAATCTCAGTGATAAGACAGCAATATAACCCTCAGTTGCTGTGTTCTCCTTCTTCCACAGATGCACTGCATGTTTGCTGGGGGCTCTGCTCCCTGCTGTATTCATTCTGGGTCCAAGAGGGTGAAGAAAACACCACTGGGAACAACACCAGGCACCAGGCAGTGTGTACCAGCTCTCAAAAGTGCTACTGGAAGTGACACACTTCAGTTCCTCTTCTGTTTTATTGGCCAAAGCAAGTCATGTGACTATACCTGACTCGAAGGAAGGGAGAATATGATGCTATCTTATTCCCATGAGAAGAAATAGGAATATTTAGAAGACAGCCCTAGTGGATGCCACAAGTGCCCACCTAAATACACCTGGCAGATGTCTGAATCTTCTGCAGGAAGCACAGGCTATAAGGTGGCAGCAGGAGGACTCAAAGTCACTTTTTTTCTGCCTATCAATTTCTCTTCCCTGGACATCTTTGACACAGAGGCTCCAAAACCACATGATCGGGGTATGCTGCAATTTAGTATATTAAAACTTCTTTAAAGTATATAAACAAAAACATTTCACTGCATACTGGTTTTATGTATCAACTTGACACAACACACAAATGATCACTTAATGTCATCCAGTTCAGCCACCAAGTTTACCAAGTTGCCACTACAATTGTTTTCCCATGGATGCTACTCGTAACTACCATGGGATGCCAGCATTTTGTTTCTGGTGTGTTTCTTGCTTGATTGCCAGTCTTCTAAGAAGAGAATGAGCTTCACCCCACTGGTGATTTATTTTCACTTTTACCTCATTTTGCTTCTGAGCCTCATTAATGTTGATTACCTTTTCCTTCTCTTATGTTTCCTTGTTATGTATTATAATTTTTTCTGGGTGATTTTCTAAATTGCATGAAGCAATTTGCTTTTTGTTTCTGTAGCTTCTGTAAAATATTTTTCTCTTTTAATTATTTAAGAGTATTCCTCCAGAAATTAAAGGTTCTGAATCAAGAGGCAAGAGATTTTTTCAGGCTTGTCATAATATGGGCCTAATTTTGTTGTTCCTCATATATTTATAAGCATATGTTGTGTGCCAGATACTTTCTCAGGTGCTGGAGAAATAAAAGAAAAAAAATCCTTTGACCATCAATAAATGTGCAGTCTGGCATGGAAGGTTGGTTGCTGGACAAGCAAACAAATCAGAGAAGGAATAGGGCCCTGGAGAGCTCAGGGCAGGGGCACTAAACCCACCCAGAGGGCTGAGGGAGGAGAGAGCATCATGGAAGCTGAGGTAGATGCTACCCTCATCCTTTTGGTCTTCCTACCTCAGTGCCTACCCCTTCACTTCCCAACTGCCAGCACCAGCATCAGTTTGCCTCCACTAGTGGAATAGGTAAATGCCAGAAGACTAGTGCCTCTGGCAATATCCCCCTATGCACTCACTGATGCCCACTACCTGTTCTCCACGATCTTCCAGAAGTTTGCAGCAGGACTGAGCCCTAGTTGCCCAAAGTAGCTGCCTGACAATTCATATTCCCTGTATCAGCTGCCTTCCCTTCCCCTTCAAATTTTCCAAATATCCCAAAAGTATTCCTTGGAGCTGCCTTCTAAATAAACCACTTGCAATTGTTCTGAGTGGCCCACACTAGATAGTCACCTTCATGGAGATGTAATAGCTGCTGAATCACAATAGATGAGGAGAAGTCATGGAGGTAATATAAGGGAAAAGGAATTTCAGACAGAAGGAGAGTCTGGGCCAAGACAAATGAACTAAATCAGTGTCAAGATCTGTGTGAGGGGGCAATGACCCTGGAGTTTTAAAAGGCCCCATCCACTGAGCTCCAGCTCAAACATGGCTTAACCATTGACCAGAACAGAACTGTCAAAGGATGTGAAGACTGTAGACAGCTCGGACATCTAACCTCATGTCAAGAGCATGACTTCTGGATCCAGACTATATGATTTAAAAACCTGGTTGTTCCATTTATAAGCTTTGAATTTTGAGATACTTTCTTAACATCTCTATGCCTCAATTTCCTCATCTGTAAAATGAGGATAATAATAATTCCTACCAAATAGTTATTGTGAGGCTAAAATGAATTAGTGATTGCCATGTTCATTGTTAGCAGATATTATTACTATTACTATCATTAGTCTCTGTGACTAATTCAGTGATGTCTGACAGGTAAATCACAAGGGGAAAGGGAAGATTCAGTTTCTGACTTCTGGGAATTCATGGCCTAATGGGGAACAGACATATTTATACGAGTAATAAAGACCCCTAAGTGGGGATAGTAACAAAGTGAATACAAAATATTGTAGGAATTGAAGAGAAGTGTTCATTTTGAGCTGAAAGGACCTGAGAGGAATTCATAGACAGGGTTCATATAGACCTGAATCTGACAAACAGATAGGATCTTGGAAGCAAAGGTTCAGGGAGGAGTGACAATGTAGAGGCAAACTCTCCAGAAGGGCAAAATCATGTGAGCCCAGACAGGTGTGTGTGTGTGTGTGTGTGTGCGCACGCGCACACACAGGCAGAATAGCAAGGAGCCCCATATACCTAAAGGCCAGGCTACAGGAAGGATTAAACTGAGGGGTAAAGCTATAGAGGGCAAGATGCTGGCATTTCATGGGGCAAGGGATGCCACTCTCTGAAAATTTCAGAACCAGGAAATCAGGATGAGACAAAGAGCCAGAGAAGGCATGGTTGCAGATGTTCAGATCAGAGCTAGCTGGGGAAGGTCCAGCATATATGAGCTAAGAAAGAAACTAAATCTTTTCATCTTTTTTATTTTAAGATAGTTCTTGAGAGCAGCAGATCCTTGTTCTTTCATATCTCAGTTCACACCAATCAGAACCTCCAATTTGCCTGTAAACATGAAAACAGGGTGGTTATGTAATGAAATAAGGTTTATAAAGGCCATAGCACAATGTCTGATACAGAATAACTGCTGACACCTGGAAGTGGTGATTATGGTGTTTGTGGTAATGTTGGTGATGATGGAAATGATGGTGTTAATCATGGTGATGGTGGAAGTGATGGTGGATGGTACTGGTGATGATGGTGGTGATGGTGGTAATCATGGTAATGATGATGGTGATGACGGTAATGATGATGATGGTAATGATGACATTGATGGCAGTAGTGGTGGTGATGATGGTTATGATTGTGGTAAGGTAATCGCAATGGTGATGGAAGTGATGGTGGAAATTGTGGTAATGATGGTTGTGATGGCAATGGTGGTGATGGTGGTTATGACAGTGTTTATGGTGGTGATGATGGTGATGATAGTGATGGTGGTGATGATAACATGATGGTGCTGATGATGGTGGTGATGCTGATAAGTTATAGTGATGGTGGTGATATTGGCAGTGATGGTGACAGTGACAGTGATGGTAGTAGCGGTGGTAGTCGCAGTCGTGGTGATTAAAATGTTGAAGGTGATGGTGATAATAGTGAAGCTTAATGGGGAAAGACCAAGCTTCTTGGATCAGAGGGTAAGCACCAGGTCTGAGCAGGTGACCATAAGGGGAGTCCTGGGTCTGCAGGTTCTAATTAGATCAGGACTTTGCTGAAATTCTACTCAGTCATGTCACATTGGATGAGAAACCATATCCATTACAAATGGGTCACACACCCTTGTTAACCTCTGAAACAAAAGCAATGTCCCCTGACACTAATTCTTCTGCCTTTCAGAGATAGCAATGAACAAGAAAGAGGTAAATGGCTTCAGAAAGGGGAAAGGGCAGTGAGAGAGTAGAGACATGATGGAGACAAGAAAGAGAAGAGAAGGCAGAATACAGACTTGCACATATAGGAAATCAGAGCCATTGTCTTCTGCTTTCAGAAGGTCTCAGCCTTCTACAGTGGCCATTTCTAGGTCCATCTTTCCTTCCTGGGGGGTCCAGTTCTAAGCATTGCAGCCAAACAGTTATATAATGGGAGCCTGCTGCCACCTACTGGCACTGGCTCTATTCTGTAACACCTGATGTGCACACATAGCCCAGAGCAAGGAACACAGAGCGAAGGAGATGGGGTTCGCCAGAATCTGAGACAGCACTATGGGAGTATTTAGCTTGCAAAACTCCCTTCCTCAAGTTGGATCCTAAGTCACCCAAGGAACACCTTAGAAAATGCAGCACAGACAGGCTCTAACAAGAATCTACGGAAGAAGCAGCGATCATCAGTGTGTGAATATTACCCTCTGGTGGTTAATGTGCTCAAGTGCAGGATGCAAGTCCAAGCCTTACAGAAATTCTCTGCAAACTCATAAACTTAGCAGGACTTAAAGCTCAGAGTGATGAAGATATTACAATTGCCCTTAGCCTTGTGGCTGATGTAATACTTTTAGGGATTCCCTTCTTGGTGTCTTCATCTTCATATTTGACATTTCAGCATATCAGCCTCTCTTCCACTGTGGGTGGGGGTTTCCCCTCTATGGGCCTCTTCCCTCCCTAGATCCTCCCAGACACCCTCGGTCTCTCAGACCCCTACATGTCCCCCCCACCAACTCTGACATAGTCCCAAAGTCCCTGTGATATCTCACCCTCTACTCTGTGGGTGGCAGATTGTGTTCATGTAATTGGTGTTTATTTTAATGAACAATTGCTGTTTTGTGTTTTCAAATAAGAGTGTCAATGAAAAAAATCTTCTGTCACTTTTTCATTTAAAAAAGACATTGTGATACCACCCAAAATTAAGGCCATTATCAAACACAGAGGTGTCCTACCTTTATTAATCTAAATTAATAAAATCTGAGGTGCCTGGGTGGTTCAGTCAGTTGAGCATCCAACTCTTGACTTCAGCTCAGGTCATGATCTCACAGTTTGTGAGTTTGAGCCCTGTGTGGGGCTCTGTGCTGACAGTATGAAGCCTGCTTGGGATTCTCTCTCTCCTCCCCTCTCTCTGTCCCTCCCCCCTCTCAAAATAAATAAACTTAAGAAAAAGATAAAAATCTATTTAAAATAATTAATCAATAAATCAATTAATAAAAGCTATTCCTTAGACTGAAATCCACAGGTCATCACCTAAGACCCACAATCTTACAGCCATGGCTCTTCCAGTGATCTCTGAATACAGTTCTCTATTCCTCTTCAATCCCAGGGCTGTGGGCACATCCCCAGGTGAGCTCAGTAACTGTCATTGTCATTTGCCCAAGTATGGGTGGCAGTTTTTCTCCATTCCCCCCCACACCCGCTATACCCACACCCAACCCCCAGAACACTCACCTCTCATGTGCATCTTCAGTCTTTCTTCTACCTCCATGTCTTTGCAACTATAGTGGCCCAGGTCACATCCCTCTCTTCCCTGGGACCCTGCAATGTTCCCCTGACTGTTCTCCACACTTCCATTCTTAATACCCAGTCCCCTCATCATGGCCACACTCATGTTATGTCTCTGTAAAACCTTTCAAAGGCTTCTCATTACTTTCTGAATAAAATACAAACTCTTAGGAGGGTGTATTCAGTCTGGCATGAACTGATGTCTGTTCATCTGTCACACCCACTCTTTACCTGCCCCATCAGTCCCTGAGACTTCATTCAAGAGCTTCATGGGTTAAGATCCTTTCTGGCCCAGGGTCAGCTCATGTGGTTGTTTTCTACAAGTACCAGTCTCCTTGATTTCTGGAGCTGGCTCTTCTCTTCCTTCAGATTTTAGCTCAAATGTCACCTCTTCAAAGTAATCTTTTCTGATTATTTTTGCTAAGTAGGATATTATTTGGAATAAATTCCTTGAAGGCAATACAATATTCCTCTCATTCTCCATAATGTGCCTATGCCAAGCACAGTCCCTCAATCCACATATTAGATAAATATATATTTATGGGTCATTGGAGACCTTCTCGGTGTGAATAAGATGTTTCAGGGTAGACATCTCGCTGGCTGTAACTGCGAGGTTATACTGACTTTGAGGTTATTTGTTAGAACTCTCACTTTCAATTGCCAGAGCCTGGATAACTCTTGCATTTTCTTGAAAAATAGCAAAGGCTTGGGAAGAAATGTCAAACTGCCAAATTGGAGAGGGATGACAATATGATCCTGGGAAGGGTGCCCCAGAGGTTGAATCCTTCATCATCAATACTTGGGACTCTCTCTCAAGTGCGTCCTTGTGCCAAGCAATTTCTGGAAGACCAAACACACATCATCATTTTCCCTTTATAACCACCTATAGGCAAGTATACACTTGTTGCTGAGAAAATCATCCCTGACATACAGTAGGCACAACATAAACTTTTTTTTTGACTGACTGAATAAATAGATTCAATTTCCACCTTTAAAAAGGGACTTCAGGGGCGCCTGGGTGGCGCAGTCGGTTAAGCGTCCGACTTCAGCCAGGTCACGATCTCGCGGTCCATGAGTTCGAGCCCCACGTCGGGCTCTGGGCTGATGGCTCAGAGCCTGGAGCCTGTTTCCGATTCTGTGTCTCCCTCTGTCTCTGCCCCTCCCCCGTTCATGCTCTGTCTCTCTCTGTCCCAAAAATAAATAAACGTTGAAAAAAAAATAAAAATAATAAAATAAATAAAAAATAAAAAGGGACTTCACTGGAGAGTTCAGACACCCCAGGCAGTGCCAGTGACAAGATTACAGCTGCGGGGTGTGATAAGCCTGCATACAAATTCTACACTAACACTCTTTCTTGCAAGCTCCTTACCATTGTGGAAAGATTCATTCATTCAATAAGTCACTTACTGAGCCCTGTGCTGGGGGCTGGGACTGCAGCAGTCAGCAAGGATACAGAGTGCCAGATGTAAGGCACAAAGGCACCACTTAGAGGTGTACAGAAAACAGTTGATGCTCATCCCATCAGTTGATGAGACCCCTGGCCTGGGCCTCATGAAAAGAAACTGCCATGGAGTAGGATGTGCTGTTGGTAGAAAGCTTATAAGGAAAGTGAATGTATCTCCAATGTGAGGCTAACCTAAAGAAAATCCACCATGCTTCCAAGCAATTGATAATTCCAAAAATATTGGTACTGGAATCTGGAGAAGGCAATAAGATATTCAAGGGAAACAGAGGAGCTACTGAATGAGGGTGAGCCAGGCTCATCACAAGACTGGTAAGAGGTATCTCTTAGACCCTTGTGGAATGACCAGTGCCTGACCATTTGTCCAGGTGTGTGTGTGTGTGTGTGTGTGCGTGCACACACACACACACACACACACACTTTATCTTACAAAGATGTTTTATGGAATAAACCTGCCCTGTAAATATTCTTCAACATTGGATTCTCTCAAAAGCACAAAATTTTTTATGTTCATGACAAAATCTAAAGACAATATCAACAAGAAAATTCCTTACAGAATGAAAAAGATCTAAAACAGTATGCAAATAGTTGCATGAAACACAAATGTAGCTTGATGTATTAAGTCTTCTTAATTAAATTATTAAGAATTACCTGAACCAATACGTTGAAAATATTCTGTAGACCGGGATGTGGAAGATGGCGGCGTAGGAGGACGCTGGGCTCACCGCGCGTCCTGCTGATCACTTAGATTCCACCTACACCTGCCTAAATAACCCAGAAAACCGCCAGAGGATTAGCAGAACAGAGTCACCGGACCCAAGTGCAGACGAGAGGCCCACGGAAGAGGGTAGGAAGGGCGGCGAGGCGGTGCGCGCTCCACGGACTGGCGGGAGGGAGCCGGGGCGGAGGGGCGGCTCGCCGGCCAAGCAGAGCCCCCGAGTCCGGCTTGCAAAAGCGGAGGGGCCTGACGGACTGTGTTCCGACAGCAAGCGCGACTTAGCGTCTGGGAGGTCATAAGTTAACAGCTCTGCTCAGAAAGCGGGAAGGCTGGAGGACAAAGGGAGGGTGAGCTGCGGAGCCCCCGGACGACAGAGCTCAGTTTGGCGGGGAACAAAGGCGCTCTCCAGCGCCATCTCCCCCGCCCATCCCCCAGCCAAAATCCCAAAGGGAACCGGCTCCGGCCAGGGAAATTGCTCGCTCCGCGCGAACACCCAACTCTGTGCTTCTGCGGAGCCAAACCTCCGGCAGCGATCTGACTCCCTCCGGCTGCACAGGGCCCCTCCTGAAGTGGATCACCTAAGGAGAAGCGAGCTAAGCCTGCCCCCCCTGCCGCCGTGCACCTTGCCTTCCCACCCCAGCTAATACGACAGATCCCCAGCATCACAAGCCTGGCAGTGTGCAAGTAGCCCAGACGGGCCACGCCACCCCACAGTGAATCCCGCCCCTAGGAGAGGGGAAGAGAAGGCACACACCAGTCTGACTGTGGCCCCAGCGGTGGGCTGGGGGCAGACATCAGGTCGGACTGCGGCCCCGCCCACCAACTCCAGTTATACACCACAGCACAGGGGAAGTGCCCTGCAGGCCCTCACCACACCAGGGACTATCCAAAATGACCAAGCGGAAGAATTCCCCCCAGAAGAATCTCCAGGAAATAACAACAGCTAATGAGCTGATCAAAAAGGATTTAAATAATATAACAGAAAGTGAATTTAGAATAATAGTCATAAAATTAATCGCTGGGCTGGAAAACAGCATACAGGACAGCAGAGAATCTCTTGCTACAGACATCAGGGGACTAATGAACAGGCACGAGGAGCTGAAAACTGCTTTAAAGGAAATGGAAAACAAAATGCAAACCACCACAGCTCGGATGGAAGAGGCAGAGGAGAGAATAGGTGAACTAGAAGATAAAGTTATGGAAAAAGAGGAAGCTGAGAAAAAGAGAGATAAAAAAATCCAGGAGTATGAGGGGAAAATTAGAGAACTAAGTGATACACTAAAAAGAAATAATTTACGCATAATTGGTATCCCAGAGGAGGAAGAGAGAGGGAAAGGTGCTGAAGGGGTACTTGAAGAAATAATAGCTGAGAACTTCCCTGAACTGGGGAAGGAAAAAGGCATTGAAATCCAAGAGGCACAGAGAACTCCCTTCAGACGTAACTTGAATCGATCTTCTGCACGACATATCATAGTGAAACTGGCAAAATACAAGGATAAAGAGAAAATTCTGAAAGCAGCAAGGGGTAAACGTGCCCTCACATATAAAGGGAGACCTATAAGACTCGTGACTGATCTCTCTTTTGAAACTTGGCAGGCCAGAAAGAATTGGCACGAGATTTTCAGGGTGCTAGACAGCAAAAATATGCAGCCAAGAATCCTTTATCCAGCAAGTCTGTCATTTAGAATAGAAGGAGAGATAAAGGTCTTCCCAAACAAACAAAAACTGAAGGAATTTGTCACCACTAAACCAGCCCTACAAGAGATCCTAAGGGGGACCCTGTGAGACAAAGTACCAGAGACATCACTACAAGCATAAAACATACAGACATCACAATGACTCTAAACCCGTATCTTTCTATAATAACACTGAATGTAAATGGATTAAATGCGCCAACCAAAAGACATAGGGTATCAGAATGGATAAAAAAACAAGACCCATCTATTTGCTGTCTACAAGAGACTCATTTTAGACCTGAGGACACCTTTAGATTGAGAGTGAGGGGATGGAGAACTATTTATCATGCTACTGGAAGCCAGAAGAAAGCTGGAGTAGCCATACTTATATCAGACAAACTAGACTTTAAATTAAAGGCTGTAACAAGAGATGAAGAAGGACATTATATAATAGTTACAGGGTCTATCCATCAGGAAGAGCTAACAATTATAAATGTCTATGCGCCGAATACCGGAGCCCCCAAATATATAAAACAATTACTCATAAACAGAAGCAACCTTATTGATAAGAATGTGGTAATTGCTGGGGACTTTAACACCCCACTTACAGAAATGGATAGATCATCTAGACACACGGTCAATAAAGAAACAAGGGCCCTGAATGAGACACTGGATCAGATGGACTTGACAGATATATTTAGAACTCTGCATCCCAAAGCAACAGAATATACTTTCTTCTCGAGTGCACATGGAACATTCTCCAAGATAGATCATATACTGGGTCACAAATCAGCCCTTCATAAGTTTACAAGAATTGAAATTATACCATGCATACTTTCAGACCACAATGCTATGAAGCTTGAAGTCAACCACAGGAAAAAGTCTGGAAAACCTCCAAAAGCATGGAGGTTAAAGAACACCCTACTCACGAATGAGTGGGTCAACCAGGCAATTAGAGAAGAAATCAAAAAATATATGGAAACAAACGAAAATGAAAATACAACAATCCAAACGCTTTGGGACGCAGCGAAGGCAGTCCTGAGAGGAAAATACATCGCAATCCAGGCCTATCTCAAGAAACAAGAAAAATCCCAAATACAAAATCTAACAGCACACCTAAAGGAAATAGAAGCAGAACAGCAAAGGCAGCCTAAACCCAGCAGAAGAAGAGAAATAATAAAGATCAGAGCAGAAATAAACAATATAGAATCTAAAAAAACTGTAGAGCAGATCAACGAAACCAAGAGTTGGTTTTTTGAAAAAATAAACAAAATTGACAAACCTCTAGCCAGGCTTCTCAAAAAGAAAAGGGAGATGACCCAAATAGATAAAATCATGAATGAAAATGGAATTATTACAACCAATCCCTCAGAGATACAAACAATTATCAGGGAATACTATGAAAAATTATATGCCAACAAATTGGACAACCTGGAAGAAATGGACAAATTCCTGAACACCCACACTCTTCCAAAACTCAATCAGGAGGAAATAGAAAGCTTGAACAGACCCATAACCAGCGAAGAAATTGAATCGGTTATCAAAAATCTCCCAACAAATAAGAGTCCAGGACCAGATGGCTTCCCAGGGGAGTTCTACCAGACGTTTAAAGCAGAGATAATACCTATCCTTCTCAAGCTATTCCAAGAAATAGAAAGGGAAGGAAAACTTCCAGACTCATTCTATGAAGCCAGTATTACTTTGATTCCTAAACCAGACAGAGACCCAGTCAAAAAAGAGAACTACAGGCCAATATCCCTGATGAATATGGATGCCAAAATTCTCAATAAGATACTAGCAAATCGAATTCAACAGCATATAAAAAGAATTATTCACCATGATCAAGTGGGATTCATTCCTGGGATGCAGGGCTGGTTCAACATTCGCAAATCAATCAACGTGATACATCACATTAACAAAAAAAAAGAGAAGAACCATATGATCCTGTCAATCGATGCAGAAAAGGCCTTTGATAAAATCCAGCACCCTTTCTTAATAAAAACCCTTGAGAAAGTCGGGATAGAAGGAACATACTTAAAGATCATAAAAGCCATTTATGAAAAGCCCACAGCTAACATCATCCTCAACGGGGAAAAACTGAGAGCTTTTTCCCTGAGATCAGGAACACGACAGGGATGCCCACTCTCACCGTTGTTATTTAACATAGTGCTGGAAGTTCTAGCATCAGCAATCAGACAACAAAAGGAAATCAAAGGCATCAAAATTGGCAAAGATGAAGTCAAGCTTTCGCTTTTTGCAGATGACATGATATTATACATGGAAAATCCGATAGACTCCACCAAAAGTCTGCTAGAACTGATACAAGAATTCAGCAAAGTTGCAGGATACAAAATCAATGTACAGAAATCAGTTGCATTCTTATACACTAACAATGAAGCAACAGAAAGACAAATAAAGAAACTGATCCCATTCACAATTGCACCAAAAAGCATAAAATACCTAGGAATAAATCTAACCAAAGATGTAAAGGATCTGTATGCTGAAAACTATAGAAAGCTTATGAAGGTAATTGAAGAAGATTTAAAGAAATGGAAAGACATTCCCTGCTCATGGATTGGAAAAATAAATATTGTCAAAATGTCAATACTACCCAAAGCTATCTACACATTCAATGCAATCCCAATCAAAATTGCACCAGCATTCTTCTCGAAACTAGAACAAGCAATCCTAAAATTCATATGGAACCACAAAAGGCCCCGAATAGCCAAAGGAATTTTGAAGAAGAAGACCAAAGCAGGAGGCATCACAATCCCAGACTTCAGCCTCTACTACAAAGCTGTCATCATCAAGACAGCATGGTATTGGCACAAAAACAGACACACAGACCAATGGAATAGAATAGAAACCCCAGAACTAGACCCACAAACATATGGCCAACTCATCTTTGACAAAGCAGGAAAGAACATCCAATGGAAAAAAGACAGCCTCTTTAACAAATGGTGCTGGGAGAACTGGACAGCAACATGCAGAAGGTTGAAACTAGACCACTTTCTCACACCATTTACAAAAATAAACTCAAAATGGATAAAGGACCTAAATGTGAGACAGGAAACCATCAGAACCTTAGAGGAGAAAGCAGGAAAAGACCTCTCTGACCTCAGCCGTAGCAATCTCTTACTCGACACATCCCCAAAGGCAAGGGAATTAAAAGCAAAAGTGAATTACTGGGACCTTATGAAGATAAAAAGCTTCTGCACAGCAAAGGAAACAACCAACAAAACTAAAAGACAACCAACGGAATGGGAAAAGATATTTGCAAATGACATATCGGACAAAGGGCTAGTATCTAAAATCTATAAAGAGCTCACCAAACTCCACACCCGAAAAACAAATAACCCAGTGAAGAAATGGGCAGAAAACATGAATAGACACTTTTCTAAAGAAGACATCCAGATGGCCAACAGGCACATGAAAAGATGTTCAGCGTCGCTCCTTATCAGGGAAATACAAATCAAAACCACACTCAGGTATCACCTCACGCCAGTCAGAGTGGCCAAAATGAACAAATCAGGAGACTATAGATGCTGGAGAGGATGTGGAGAAACGGGAACCCTCTTGCACTGTTGGTGGGAATGCAAATTGGTGCAGCCGCTCTGGAAAACAGTGTGGAGGTTTCTCAGAAAATTAAAAATAGACCTACCCTATGACCCAGCAATAGCACTGCTAGGAATCTACCCAAGGGATACAGGAGTACTGATGCATAGGGGCACTTGTACCCCAATGTTCATAGCAGCACTCTCAACAATAGCCAAATTATGGAAAGAGCCTAAATGTCCATCAACTGATGAATGGATAAAGAAATTGTGGTTTATATACACAATGGAATACTACGTGGCAATGAGAAAAAATGAAATATGGCCTTTTGTAGCAACGTGGATGGAACTGGAGAGTGTGATGCTAAGTGAAATAAGCCATACAGAGAAAGACAGATACCATATGGTTTCACTCTTATGTGGATCCTGAGAAACTCAACAGGAACCCATGGGGGAGGGGAAGGGAGAAAAAAAAAAGACGTTAGAGTGGGAGAGAGCCAAAGCATAAGAGACTGTTAAAAACTGAGAACAAACTGAGGGTTGATGGGGGGTGGGAGGGAGGGGCGGGTGGGTGATGGGTATTGAGGAGGGCACCTTTTGGGATGAGCACTGGGTGTTGTATGGAAACCAATTTGTCAATAAACTTCATAAAAAAAAAAAAAAAAAAAAAAAAAAAAAAGAAAATATTCTGTATACAAAAGCCTCTTCTCAGAGATACAAAATGCACAATAGAATACTCTCTGAAACAGAAAATATCTACAGTAAAAAATCTGGTTAATCCTCTTCAAACGTTCATAGATGATTTTGATCCTTGTGTCTTATTTTTTTATAATGGGAGAGTATGAGGACAGCTAATGCTTTTCAGTCACCTTTAGAAATAGGGTCCTGGGAAAATAAGTTGTGAAACACTGAAATAACTATCAGGGAAAGGAACAACAGCTACATAAAGAAAGGACTAGGATGAGTCTGACTGTGTTGAAATTTCTGTCAATATTAACTCATGGTTTTGAGCAGATAGATAATACAGTATGTTCTTGTGTGTATTTCCTAGGCCTACTGAGGACCTTAGAACAAGGTTTCTCAACCTCAGCATTATAGACATTTTGGGCCTAATAATTATTTGTTGTGAGGTCATGCTGTGTGTTGTAGGATGTTTAGCAGCATACTTGATCCACTAGGTGCCAGTAGTAGCTTTCTCCAAGTTATGAAACCAGAAATGTCATCACCAAATGTCTGTTTGGAGGTATTACTGCCCCAGGCTGAGAACAAGTGGCCTGGACACAGTGGCATCTTGGTAGCAATGAGCACAATTAGCATCTAGGTATTGGTTCCAAATACAACTCACCATGAATTCCAGCAAAAGAAACAAATATGAACCTAGAAGTTGTCTTATCAGAAAGTAAGGAGGAGTTCAAAGCATTATAGACCCATGTCAACAGGAAAGAAGAACCAGCTCAAAGGGGCTCCCATGGCCAACTCTGAGATCATTTAAACATTGAAATAAATACTGATAAAATATTATAATTTATTGAGTAAAATTAAAAACCTTAAGTCAGTGATAGATGATGATAAGCAGATAGATACATACATACATACATACATACATACATGTACATACATACATCTACATACATAGATGAAAGATAGATAATAGAGGAGAAGAAGAAATTCTTCCTTACAGTAGAATGAATACCAATTAATACATGTAGAAGAAATAATGAATTTAGAAACATTGCCATTTGACAACTGTGATAATATTTGATTCAGGCAAGAATTATTATTGAATGCTACAAAGTGAAAGTTTGGTTAAAAAAAGATATAAACATATCTTCAAATTATTGTCCTACTTATTAATTCTTAAGGGGAAATAGTAACTTTAGAGTGGAGAAACCTGACAGATATCATCCAAACCTAGAGATCAAAGTTAACCTCTATCAGCAATAGGACAAACTGATATTGTGAGACTCCTGTAGTGATGTCTTGAGGACACAACCTCAGTTGTATAATTTTCCTGCAAAAAATGCATAGACTGAATCTAACCTGTTGACAAACTCAGACTGAAGACATTCTATAAAATCATTGGCCTGTACTCTTCAAAAATGAAAGATCATAAAAACAAGAAAGACTGAGGAATTGTTCCAGAATAAAGAAGACAAGGAGTCATGATAGCATTTGATAAACTACACGAATGTATGATAAACACAACTGATGAACTATATGGAGTCTAGAATAGATAATAGTACCTATATGCATTCCTTCATGATTGAGATTATTGTGCCAGGTTTGTGTAGAGGATATCCTTGCCTTAGGACACACATAGGAGTGTTTAAGGGCACTGTGTCTGCAACCTTCTCTAAAATGGTTCAGAAAACCCTATAATTGTATGCATATATGTAAACCAAGAAGGATAAAGCAAATTAGCAAAATGTGAGCAATTGTACAATCTGGGTGAAAGGTATAAAGGAGTTCTTTGTATTATTCTTGAAATTTTTTGTAAGCTCGAAATTATTTAAAATGAAAATTACCAATAAAAATGGAAATCAAAATTAAGTAATGTCCTGCCTTAGCACTGTGAGTCCCAATCTGGGTCCACAGGTTGATTAGGTCAGATGGCTAAGATCATAGAAACACACTTCATGGTTTTTATCAACACAGCATGGCATGTTTGGAGTAGATAGCCAAGCCATGTGTTTATTAAATTTCAAGCCATCTTATTATTAAGGATAAATTTCAGTAGCTTCCACATTTGACTGTTTCCTTGGATCAGGGTGATGGGAACTTGAGGGTGGGAGGGACTGTTGTGGTAGAAGCGTTATAAAGGCAGAGGAGCTGAGAAATAAAGGGTCCTCTGCTTCTGCAAGATTGCCTCAGCTCATTCCATCCTTCACCTCCCTGTGCCAGGGGATGGGTTCATTGCTGCTTCCCATTCTTGTTCTTCTGTTCATTCCTGGGTTTTCATAAGATATACACCCACCACCAGGATTTGGTGACATCCAACACCCCACACCAGGATTTGGCTATGATTTAGATAACACAGTAGCTACATGTCCCATGAGTGGTTTGGGTGTGAAGCAGGAAGAGGGGTGAATGCTTAATCATGAAGAACCCAGCATTTAATGAATCACAAAGCTTCAGACTAGGAAGGATTTCCTCACATTATGCCCTCTAATCTCTCCATTTTCATAGAACAGGAAGCTGAGGCCCAGGGAAGGGAAGCTGTCATCACTTGGAGAACCACTACTTAGGAGTCATGGCTTCCCAGACATCCCAGAGTAGTAAAGAGAAGATAAAGAAGAGGCAGTCTTTCCAGCAGAAGTATAACCAGCCGCTGTGAAGGTGAAATCCACAGGTCCATGGAATATGGGTGCAATGGCACATGCTCATTGTAAGTAGAATCTTGTTTTCTCTAAGATTTGGTAGATGTGATAAGACATGGACAACTAACTGTCTCCCTGGCTGAAATAGAAATTACATGTATATAATGTCCTCTTCCATGTGACTATGCAGCACCGCCTTCTAGAAAAGGTGACATAATCCTTACTCCATTGCCTTTGAGCATAGTCATAAGACTTGCCTGGAATACCAGAATGTTAGCAGAAGTGAAAAGCACATAGACTTTTAACTGTGCATATGTGATTTGGATGGTCTTCCTGTTCCATTTTAAACCTCCACAAAAAGAACCTGATCCAGAGAACCAATGCCCCTTCAGCATAAAGACACAAACTGTGCAGACCAGATCACCTGAATCACAGATTTGAGAGTGTGACAGAGAATGTATATTGCTGTAAACCACTGAGTTGTTAAGGTTTTTACTATGCAACAGAAATGAATGCATGATTCAGCCCATTTTCCATATTGTATCTTTTTCAATCTTTTCCCAAATGAGCCTGTAACAACTGCCCCTGTAACAACTCACATCCCATAATAAGTAGTTAAGGTGGTTACTGTAAAGACTGGAAGCAGGAGCTTCAAATGTTTCCTTTTAACAAATCCTAGCTGGTGCCCATATCTACTTGGATACACGGATAAATGCAAGCAATCCTGATATCTGTGCAAATTACAGCAAGTATGTCCTCACTACCAGGTACCGCCCCCAAAGAAAGGAAGCTCCATTACCTCTTTACAGCACATCAGCCATGGAAAAGAAAAGGAGCCCAGGTCCATCACTCAAACCATGTCCTAAATCTAAAATGAAATGCTAAGACATAGGGAGGTAAAGGGAATGCAAAGAGGCATTGAATGGTTAGACCTTTAGGTAGGAAAATGCAGAATAATTTAGGAAGATGGAATCCATCTTTAGGTTTATAGATTGATGCACAAAAGAAACAAGACTGGTGAGCTTCCAGGATGGCTCACCCAATTCTGTTTGATTTCCCCTTTCTAATCCAACCCAGAAGGAGTGATTTCACCAGATCACATGATGAATAAGTGTGGAGACAGGATAAACTCAGCTCTCTTGACTCCATACCTCCAATTCCCTCCTCTGTACCTTGATACCATTATTAAGAAAACCATATCTTCTCTGTCCACATTTTAGGGGAATCTTAATTTTCTTCAAATACCAGTCCTTAAAACTGAAAATAGAATGGTCTGAATTCACGACTCTTCCAACGAGTTCCATGTAAGCATATCACATGTATGTATTAACGACCCCCAATGCATCAGAACTAGGGCACCCATGTCTTATAACCCGCTCCCATTCTGACTTTGGGCTTGGCCATGTGACCTGCTTTGACCAATGAGACACCATCAAATACAGTGGTCCTAGAGGCTGAAGCCAGACTTACTCATTGGAGCTTGTGCTCTTAGGAAGTTTCTCATTTGAAGAAGTACCATGGATGAAAGACTGCATGGAAAGAAATGCTCACCTGTGCCTGCTGAGCCTAACCTCTGATCTACTGTCCAACTGAATGCAATCACATGAGTGATCATAGGAGAAATCAGCAGAAAAGACTTCCACACAACTATAGAATTGTGAGAAATAACAGCTTGTGTTGTTTTAAGCCACTAAGTTTGGGGTGGTTTCTTGTGCAGCAAAGATAACTGATAAATTCAGGACGTTCTGAACACCTCTCACAGCAAACAATGCACTTCACCCATCTAGGAATCCAGAGAAGGCCAATTCCCTTGATCCATAGGCTGTGTGGTATCTTCTGCAGTCAATGATTTACATGCTAGCTTGGACTTCACTCTTCTCTCCTGAGTTCCAGCCTATATTTCATTGCTATCCCATCTGTCTCCTCCTCTCTAGCTTCCATCCTCTTTCCAAAACACTAGTATATTCAGAACCCATCAAGCTGTACCAGACAGAATAAGCCTTCAATGTGTCCTAGAAGAGGTCCAGGACCAGTGCACAGAAGATTACAACAAAGTGTCCACACATAGTCTGCACTCTGGTCCCTAAGCCCAGAACCCAACTGCCTACAGGATGCATCAGAGGTGAGAAGCAACATAATAACAATGTTACATGTTATGCCTTATACTAATTAAAGTTTTAATTGAAGGACAGTTGGAAGCCATTGAAGACTTTAAGCCAAGAGTCACAATCCATCTTGCGGCATTGGTTTGGAGGGCAAAGGAGAGGAATCAGGGAGTATAGTCAGGGCACTTTGAAGATAATTCAGTCAAGGGACATCCATGGGCTTTCATATAGCCGGGGCAGTAGGGATGATACCTTTAAAAGATATTTATGAGAACCTTATGAGTCTCCAATTTTTACTGGCTGGGTAAATATGAAGAATAAAGAGGGAACAGTATATGCAGATAGGTAGGTAGGTAGGTAGGTAGATGCATAGAGAAATAAGGGAAAGAAGGAGAGAAAAAAGCAAAGAAGGAGGAGGGGGAAGGGGGAAGGAGAAGGGAATAAAATGCCAGACACTGTTCTAAGCATTTTACAAATATTATCTAATTCAATTCTCCTGACAACCCTGAGGCAGCATGGCACACTATTATGTCACTAGAGATTATTGTTAAAATATATATATATATATATATATATATATATATATATATATATATATTTACTCCCTCCCCCTCCACCTCCATGCTAGAGTGTACTTCTCCACCACTTCAAATAGGCTGGGCCATGTGACTTGCTTTACACAATGTAATGTCAGCAGGTAAAAGTAACAAAAGATTATAAAAGTGTTGGTACATTTTACCTTGTCCCTTTGTGCATCTGCCATTGCCATGAGAGAATTTAGAAAATCTAGGCCTTTGGTCCATGCAGAAGGATGAAAGACATGTGGAGCAGAGCCAGTCCGACAATCCCATTCAAGATCAACTGACTCCCAGCCAGACTGCAGATGTGAGAAACATAGATGGTAACTGTTCTATTCCAGTGAGATCATGTCGCTGCTTGTTATACAGAATATTGCAGAATAACTCATCGATGCAGGGTATCATTGTCATCCCTGTTCTACAAATGAGGAAATGGAGGCACCAAGAGATTAAATAACTCATCTGGTGGTGACAGCCATGTCCTTGGTCAGAATAATTGTTGAGAATAGTGATGCCATTAACTGAGATGGAGACACTGGTTGAGGGGCAGGGCTGTGGGCTAAAATGATGGACTTAACGTTGGACATGGATGGTGCCTGCAAGACCAACAGTGACTATATCAGTAGGCAGTGGAATGTGTGGCTGTCTTGTCAGGAGCCCTGAGCATGGTTGAGGGAGCCTAGAGAAGGAAGAGTGTTGAGTGAGAGCTGCTGAGGGTCTATATCTCCTGCCTGTGAGACATCCTGGTCCAGAAAAGCTCAGTCTGGAGTCCCTCATGCACTGCAGAAGAAAGAATGAAGGACAAGGCCTATTGATTTATAATTTTCTCCATTATGAGAAATAATCACCAAGTTGAGAATAAAACCAGTGGTCCTTCCAGTGCACCACTAGGTTTCACTTTCCCAATGTAGCCTAGAGTCACAACATACATTTTCCACATTTATTGTTGGTATTGATTTTCCTAAAATCATGGAATAAATGATAAACACCAGCTGGGACAGAACTCTTAGTTCCATTTGCTTTCGGTTGAACCTGGTGATTGAAACACACATTACCACCTTGTTTTTTGCAGTGATCCATTTTCATCTGCCATCCTTCCCCATGTGAGGAGCTGCAGCCTGCCTCGTCAGCCGCCCCACCTTGTTTGTAGTGGTCTTGGATCAGGTCTAGAAGCAGACCCTGGAATGGGATGCTTGCACAAATGCTTTCCTGAAGGAGTATTCCCCAGGAGAAACTAGTGTGGGGGTGAGAAGGGAAGCAGGAAAGAGCAGCCAAGCAGAAGTGGTTTCAGGTGAGTTCCAACCTCAGGGTGACTCCCAGGGTCCCTAGAGGGAATGACATCACAGAAGTTATCCCACCTGGAGGAAACAGGTTCCATACCCAGTCACTGGCCAAACACCTCTAGTAAGTCAGTGGGCCCCCCCAGGCATGTCTGGATGAAGTAGTGCCCCTCAGCCAAGGAGCACCCCTCCAGAGACGTGCAGGTGTGAACTCCTAGCAGCCAACATCACAGGAGCTGGGGACAGGTGCACTAGCCCCTTGAGGGATCTGGGACCAGCAGCATCTATTACAGCGAAAATCCTCTGCTTGATGCACGAAGAGGGCTGGCTACAGTGTTATAGCCTTGGCTCTGGAAGCCTGGTGTCCTGCACATTAACATGCACTCTCCAGGCAAGGCCTAGATGGAGTTAGTGTAGCCAGGAGGGTGAGTTGCTTCGTAAAGAAAATGCAAATGACAACCTCAAACAGAAGGAAGGCCACAGTAACACACAAGCACACAGCCTGCAGATGCATTACCAAAGATGCATGGAGAACGTACTTCACAAACCCATGTGGGGTTCTCCCAGTGGCCTTCTCCATGAGTTCAGACATGAGACCCACCGCAAAATGCTTTGTTCCCTAAACACCATGCAGCACACTCATCTCGCTTCCTCAGTGAAGAATCGCTTCCCTCAGCGCTGAAGTAGGACAGTTTTGACTGTTTCTTGTCTGTAATCTCTGTAGCCATCAACACAGGGCACACAGGGACTCTGCCACCAGCATGACCCAACTCCATCCCCTTTCTTGCCCCCAGGAAACCATAGCTGCCTGAGGCTGGGCTACCTCTTCCCTTTTCTGCGGATGACCTGGGCATTTAGGAGAGAATAAAAGGAAAAGGAAGGTGAGTTCAAAGAAATGAAACACAGAAAAAGAGTTTACTTTTTGCCACAGGATTCCAAGAACCAAATTCAGTAACAGGGCTGTTGATGATAAATGTTTAAAGTCCCCAGTTCAAAACACATTACACATAAGATAGGTCACACATAGAAATTTAAATGAAATTGCAAACAAGAAACATTCACACCCTTGGCTTCACCTACACTTTTTGTTCTAGATTCCTAGCTTCACTGTTAGATTTTTCCCTTCAATGATACTTTGTGGGGACAAAGAAAGAGGTGGCCCAGCATCAGGCATGTCCTGACTCACCTGCTCACTGTTTTCATGTTTGAGACACCCCCATTTCCCAGCCAAATTCAAATGCCTGAGGTTTTTTTCAAACTTCCACCTCTGTTTTTGCCCCTGGTGCTGTGTTCCTAACTCACTTCACTGAGGGGCTGAACCATAGCTGGGGTCGGATTGGATGACAGAAATGAGGTAATTCAGGGTTCAGGTTAGGTCTCAGAGGCAGCAGCCTCAGAGATCTGGAATTACAGGGACTCCATGAAGCTCCTGTCCACCCACATCTTATTAGGGACAAATCTCAAAATGTCTATCATTTTCCTTAGCCCCTACATCATTCAGTTTCTTCATTCAGACGAACCAAGCTTGTCTGGGACACCTGGAATGATGTAGCAGATGGTGCCAGGATGGTCCAAGCTTCAGATTCATGTTTCCATTGCAGCACCCATGGGAAGCCAGGAGGTTAAGTGGACAGGCCATGTGGGAGAAGCCAGATAAAAATGGTGTACCTCCTGGATGGAGGCACAACCATCTGAGAAGGCCCAGCCACGCCAGACTACTAGGAGAATATGTGCTTGTGTGTGTGTGTGTGTGTGTGTGTGTGTGTGTGCGTGTGTGTGACTTTATGTAATTTTCATTCAGTGCCCAACCAGCATTTCCCAAACCACTCATTAAAACAGGGGTTTAGAAGTTTCACAAATTTCTTTAATTACCTCATCAAGCATGGAGGAATTTGGTGTTGGATTCTGGCATTTAAAGGTGTTATCTTGTTTATTTTTATTTCACACAAGTAAGTTCCAGTTAATGGTGATTAGCTGTACACCTTCATCATTGGAGGAGTAACATGGCATTTGTGATTGCACAGTTTTGATTCAGGGTGGCTTTGTCTTTGATTTCTGCCTAAAATGTCAACAATGAATGCATTTGTCATTGTTCTTGGATGCTCTGTAGAGTGAGCAAGGAAAGGGTAAGACTTAGAAAGCAAGGTGTTCCCATTCTGGCCTCAGTTGCTGGTACAATTGATTCAACACTTGTACCAAGGTGAGGAGCTGAAAATGGAAAATGTACAGTAAGTGCCAACATAATTTCCTCTCCCCTTTCATCTGCTAGCCTTAAAATCCCAAGGCATTTGCATGGCATGTATTTGAGAATGTCAGTAAGTAGTGAAGTTTTATTGAGGGTGATGGCTGATGACACATCAGAAAACATCATGATGATTTGACTTGTCACTGTGCCTGACACTGTGTGGCAATAGAATCCTGAGGAATGCCCAATAGCTCACCTGGGGAGATGTGTCACCTTCAGTCAGACAGTTAGGAAGTAGTCTCATGGAGGGCAATATCACTGTCACTGAAATTGCTGGTCTTTTCACTGCCACCATCTTGGATTTAGTGCATCTGGATCTCAAGCAGATGGAGCAATGCCCTGCCGGAAGCATGTCCTCCAGCAAAGTATCAGTTGGTAGTTGGGCAAGATACTTATTAAATTATTTAATACACACAAATATTGCTCTAGAATTACAACTAAATGGCATGTGTTGTGTTCTAATTATAGCTTACAATGGCTATACTGTCATTTTACTGAAAATTATCAGAAATCCCGGAAGTCCCTGAATCCACAGTTAATCATACAGAAAGTAAGGAAACTAATCAGTGTTCTCTTTTATACCTATAGTGGGATTTTCTAATGCAGAAGAGCACAGGGCCCTGCAAGTAATTGAAACCAAGTATAAATGACTTAAGAGAAGAGATTCATTTGAAAGGAAATTAGGTGGTTCAGACACTTGGAGGAAGCCTGGATAGCCTGGCTCAGAACATGAGCGCAGACAGAGGGCATCAGGCAACCAGAACACAGCCAAGGTCACACCTCACAAAGCTCCTGGTTAAGGCAGCAGCTTCTGCCACCTCTAGGACACAGACACACCATTAGTGCATGTGAGCAGGCCCAACACTACTACACAACAGTTATGGATGCTGTGTCGCCCCCTTGCCTTTTAAACCATCCCTGTCCCTTTGTCTGCCTGTTCCCAACTTAAAATCCAAAATCAAAATGTCTGATTGGCCTATCCAAAGGCAGGCATCTGGGTCCTTCCAGGAGACAAGAAGAGGTATCTGACTTGCCCAGCTTGCATAGCAGAGTATAGAGCCCTGACTTCCTCCAGAACATATACCAGGAGGAACCTCAAAGCAGAAGTGGATTCAGATAGCAGACAGTCCAAAAAGGTAAGCATTAAGGCTTCAAATACACTGTAGAAATAAAACAAAATTTTAGGTTTGGCTAAGGATCTAAATAATTAAGATTGCTCCCATAGTATATGTTAGCCAAAACTTCACTAGACTACGCTGGAAGAGATTTTTGTTCATCTGTTTTCCCTCAATGCATTTCTAAGAGATAACTAAGCTGCTAGATTTAAAGTAACTGGAGGCTTCAGAGTCATCAATAATGTCTTATTTAAAGTCATTGTTTTTATGATATTATATAAAATCTATGAAGGCATTTTGTGTTGCATGGTGATTGAATGATTTCACTTGTGCTCATTAAGGGCACTAGCGCAATGCTAGTACTGTTCCTTTGATGCACTGGCACTCAGGTCTAGCCATATGGACCTACTCACATGTACCTCTAAGTGACAGGTTAGCCAAACAAGGAGAGTAGCAAATCGTCCAACAAGAAGCATACCAGACCTCCCAGACTGAAGCCAAGGATCAACTCAACATCACTAATATTGTGCTTGCTGCTCATGCCCTGTGTCTGCAGGATGCCACATCCACAGTCTGTCGACCTCACTTGGGAGCATGTCAGAAATGCATGTTCTTAGTCCACCCCAGAACTACTGAATTAGAAACTGCATTTTAACAAGCTCCACAGATACTTCATGTACACATTCAAGCTTAAGAAGCCCAGTCTACAGCACCTAGTCCTCAGACAGGGATAGACTTCAAGGGCACTTACTGTCCTGTCTGGGGTTCTGCTTGACAACTCCACCCATCTTGTCACCAGGGTCTCATCTCCAGCTTTTAGCAAGGATGGACCAAGTTCTGAGATTGTTTTCTCACTGGGTTCCCTGTCTTAGTCTCACACCCCTGTGCTGTGGGCAGCCTCCTGTCATCTGTCATCATGTGATGTTCAAGCCCATTTTCCCCAGTAAGATTGTATCAAGGACTCCACACAGGGCTTCCTTTGTATCACGCCATTTCCCCTCCTCCTCTCTCAGACCCCTCTCCAAGGAGGCATGCACAGGGAAGGATGGCCCAAAGGTTAAGGAAGTTCCAGCCCTGTTTCTGAACAGTTTCCAGCATCTCCTGGGCAGGTCTTTCTGGTAAATTCTGAGTTGCAGACCCCACACTGCTGCCCTCCCCCTCCATTTGGGCATGAGATAAACACATGGAGGTCCATGAGGTAAACACATGGAGAGTGGCCAGCCCACCCTCAGGGCAGTCCTTAGCGGATGCTCAAGGCTGAGGAGTGGGATGTGAAAGGGGAAAGAAGAAGGCTCAGACTTCCTCCTAGTGGTGGGCCAGGAACATTCCAATCCCTCAGGGAGGAAGTGAAAGAGGAAGTGCCTGGTGCACAAAGTCCTGGAGCTGAGGAAATCCCCATTCCTCAGTGAAAACCCTACTCACAAGCTGACATCTCTGGACCCTCTACAAGGGGACAGTCAGGTCTGTTGAACATATGTTCTTAAGGAACATGTGTGCAATATGAAACAGTACAAACTAAACCTGTGTCTGGACACCATTTTACTGGAGAGCTGTGTATTTAGCAGATTCTGCACTGATTCCCAGACCAAGAGCCATTTTCTACCTTCTGCAATAAAAGGAAGACCTTTTCCTACATGTTCCAGATGTTGTTCCTCGCCTATGAAGTACAAATAGCAACGCCAGCAAGCCTGAGATTTCTGCCACTCAGTCTTAAGTATGAGAGGCGGCTGACAATAAAATCCTTTATTCTACCCTCTTCTGTTCTCAAGAGGAGAAATTTAAATTCTGGAAGGTACAAAGCTCGTATTTATCCATGCCAGTTAATGAGGAATGCCTGACAAAATGTTGAGAATTCAGAATGCTTAAAGAACTCAGCTTTAGAACCCCCAAAGGATTCCACAGTTGAGCCAAGAATAGCTTTTTCCCCCACCAATTATCTGTGTTGTTTTAATAAAACTTCAGGTCAGGATTACTATGCCCACTAATGATCACATCATTAAAAAATGTATTATTGACCCTCATATTTTTTCTTGAGGAATCAACACCAAAACCATGAATATGTTTTATTTTTTTTTAAGTTTATTTATTTATTTTGAGAGACAGAGCGCACAGGGGAGGGGCAGAGAGAGAGAGAGGGAGAGAGAATCTCAAGCAGGACCTGCATCTGATGTGGGGCTAGACCCCACAAACTGTGAGATCATGACCTGAGCTGAAATCAAGAGTAGGATGCTCTAGGGGCACTTGTACCCCAATGTTCATAGCAGCACTCTCAACAATAGCCAAATTATGGAAAGAGCCTAAATGTCCATCAACTGATGAATGGATAAAGAAATTGTGGTTTATATACACAATGGAATACTACGTGGCAATGAGAAAGAATGAAATATGGCCTTTTGTAGCAACGTGGATGGAACTGGAGAGTGTGATGCTAAGTGAAATAAGCCATACAGAGAAAGACAGATACCATATGGTTTCACTCTTATGTGGATCCTGAGAAACTTAACAGGAACCCATGGGGGAGGGGAAGGAAAAAAAAAAAAAAAAAAAGGACTTTAGAGTGGGAGAGAGCCAAAGCATAAGAGACTGTTAAAAACTGAGAACAAACTGAGGGTTGATGGGGGGTGGGAGGGAGGGGCGGGTGGGTGATGGGTATTGAGGAGGGCACCTTTTGGGATGAGCACTGGGTGTTGTATGGAAACCAATTTGTCAATAAACTTCATATAAAAAAAAATAACCTTGAGAAATGTACCTATCTCCTCATAGAATTATGACGTTTAAAAGAAATTATATAAAACCTATTCTGTGCTAACCATAACACCTAGCACATAGTAGTCTCTAAATAATGTTATCTACAAGTATTCCAAAGTGAATAATAATAAAATTAGTTTTCAAATAAAAAAAAAAAAAAGAGTAGGATGCTCAACTGGGCCACCTAGGTGCCCCATTGTTTTATAATTGACTTAGCCCTTCTACATTTAGATCTTTGGGACTGGAGTCCCTGAATGTTACTGAGAAGCAAGTGCAAGCTGAAGGTTACATAAGCAGTTACAAGATTACCAGGGTGCTTACAAATGGTGATAAGCCCGATGACTTTCATGCTATCTTTGCCATGGCTGGCAAAGCAAATACTGATGCCCCTTCCTGCTCCCGCCCTGGGTGGATGTGCTCAAGGGGTCCCCTGCTTCACACCCATATCCCTTCTGTTCTCTGTTGGGCCTCACCTACTGCTTCCTATGTCCTACTGTAGTCTCTGCACCCTGCTTACTTCCCACTTCCATAGAAAAGGAACAGACTGGGTCTGCATCCCCTGAATGAATTCAACATCTACAAAATAGGGGTAATGCCTCCCAGGGTTGTCAGAAATTAAATAAGGAAGCACATATAAAAGAACCTGGTACAAAGTTTGGTAGGCAATAAGTTATCTTATCACTTCCCTGTCTTGTCCTCCATTCCTGCCTCCTGCCCTTTGTTCCCACCCTTGCCCATAGTTGATCCCTACTTCCTTGCCCTGCACCATCACCTCTTTCCACAGCCTCAAGGTGAAAGGTATTAAATGACAAAAATTCAACTGAGTAAATTTTAAAGATCTAATTGGCTTTATTAATCAATTTGTGAATCAGGCAGCATCCCATCTAGCAAGTAGAGGGATCACCACAGGGCAGCAGATAAGGAAAGGCTTTGAAAGGTAGAGGCAGAGAGGAAAAAATGAAATTATTAGCAAAAAATCTATTGTTTTAGGCTAAGTTGTCCCCCTAAGGGAAGTGAAAGGTCTATCCGTAAATTTCCTAATGCTGACCAGGAAACTCCGCTGTGGACTGGTTGAAGGCTACATCTGGGGGTGTGGGGTGAAACTACAGTTAGGTTAGATATTAAGACTTGGTTTATTGACATGGGCCCTTACTCAACCAAAGTGACATGTTAGGCCTGTGGGTCTTTGTTTTGTTTTACTGTTGTCTATTTGTTTAACAATCCCTCCCTTTGATCAGACTCAGCTTAACTGAGAGATGTGGTCAGCATTTAAGGTGTTAACCCTGCTCCCAGCTACCACCCTGTGGTTCTTGCAACATCTTTTGCTCCTTGGAGTGGCCTTATGACATTTTTGCTTAATCTCTGTGACATTTACAGCTCATGACTGGGTAAATTTTTTGTCCTTTTTTTCATATTCCAGCCTTAGGGAGATCATTTGCTTGGTGGTTAGAGGCTGCAAACACATACATTTAAAGGTTTTAAGAGAATACAGCACACCAGGGGAATTATTATGATTACTATAAGCAGGGTACTTCCCAATGTTAGGACTTCATTTCAGAGCCATGGTTCATCTGCAAGACCCAAACCGATCAAAATCAAATAAGTCAAAGAAAGACCCTATGGAAGGAGTCACTCTTTTAAGCCAAGTGGCTTGTTCAGTGATATTATGTAACAGTTTTAACTTCCCCAGAGGTGTTAATCTAGGTATAGCAGGTGGTGTTGGCTACAACAGACACCTGCTTCTTTAGCTAAAAGACAACCAAGGGCCATTTTATTATCAAGAACAATTTCAGCCATGAGTCTAAGGACTTTTTTGGGCTATTGCTTTAGCAGTAGGTTTTGCAATAAGTTTAAGAATTAAGGAAAGGTTTCTGAATATAGCCTCATTTACATTATCCCTAACCAGGAAAGTAGAGACCGGCCAAAAGGAGTGAATCCTGAAACATGAACACTTCCTGGTGGGTCCTTTCTAACTAAATGATGTAAATTTAGGGGAGTTGGCCAAGGAGATGTCTTATTTTGCTTGTGAAAAGTCAAGGCCACCATTAGATTTTCTCCTAGCCTAAAATAAAAGGTTGTTCTAAATTCCAGAGGTTACCCCACTTAGCAATGACCTGGGAGATACAGATGAGGCCATTATCTTTCCAAACCAATGGCAGAATAAAGAAAGAAAAGAAGGACAAAAGGTTTCATGTTCAGTTGAAGTATGAAGTTTGATCCATCGTCTTGGGTAGAAGCAGTCTACCTTAATATCAACTACTTCTCTTCATCAATTTGATTTGGAGACCTCCAGGTCTATACAGGACCAGGTGTCATATCCTCAGCTATGCGATGTGTACCCAAGGCTCAGTGCTTTCTAGTTTTGCAGCAGTGTTAGTCATCAAGAGCCCTTGGTAAGGTCCTTTCCAATGGGGACATGAGGGCTGTCTTCCTTTGATAATGTTTCCAGAATACCTTATCAGCAGGCTCTGAACTAACACCAACAGGATACTTTGCATTGGGATCTAGGAAGGCTTCTCTAACCTGTTGATGACAAGCTTGAGCATAAACCTCAAAGACTTAAAGTAGCTGGCCATACTAGCATGAGACAAGAGATTGTATATTGATAGAATTCTAAGAAGTCTGCAAGATTTTCATTAAGGGTCTGAAGTGGGTGCCCCAATCACCAGAGCTTCCCCACTGGGAAACATTTTTTAACATTTTTTTTCCACCGTGGGGGCATCAGGGAAAGACTTTAATCCACCTAGAAAACACGAAAGCAATGGCAAGAACATATTGATAACTATACTAGTAAGCAGCTGAATGAAGTCCAGCTGCAAGTGTTCAAAGGAAGGATGTCTCAGGCCTCTGGAGACAAAAACAGTTTTCCTAGGATTGTGGACCTGATGAGTCAGACATTGCTGGTGAACTGTTGTTGCAATAGGGTAGAAGTCTCTGCATAAATACCTACTTGTAATTTGAGTCATATTAAATGCCCTATGGTGGATGAAAGAATGTAGCTGAGAAAAAACAAGCAGCCATCTTGGTTTTCTCATTGCCCTGACTTTTAATTTACTGCAGGGCTTTTGCAGAGCCAGGAGCAGACTGTTGCCTTATTCCTTGGCATCAGGATGACAAGTCTGGCAATAAAAACCATTTTCTGTAGAAGCAGAATTGACTTTATCTACATGTGCCACAATCTTACAAAGACAACATAAAGAAAACTTGATATCACTTGTCATTTGACAATGCTTCCCATGCAATTGAGCATGTCAAATAAGCCTAATTAGTTTAGCAAAGGCTTTGGAATGTCCCAGGTCAAAAAGATTTAAAGCAGACCAAAAGTTTAAAAACAAAAACAAAAACTTTGTGTTTTTAACTGAAAAAAAAAAATTCTAATTCTGCACCAGCTTATTTTTGATATTAACATTTTTTCAACTTTAGTCAGTCCTGACCACAAATAGATTTTTTTCCCAGAAGATTCTTTTTCTAGAAACTTTCTACAACTTTTTTTTAAACATTCATATTTTTGTCCTGAGTTTTCCCTCTTTAAATAACCAGCCTTGCCTTAGGACAAAATTACTTTTTTTTTTCCTCAACAAAAATGTATTTCTATGTTTTTGTACTTTTTTTTTTTACCCAAAACACACATTTTACTTTCCTTGCATAGAGAATTGTTTTCCTTATTAATATTTTTAACTTTTAGAAACATTAATTTCTAGTGAAAGCTAAGAGGTAAGCAATGGTGAACTGTGTTGCACCAGCATTCTTGAGATTGACAAACTGATGAATAAATCTCATAATTTTTAGAAATTTACTTTTTAATAATATAATCTTTTAATATATTAAGCACAAAAAATGTTTACTAGCAGACACAAATTTATCCTTCATTTTTTTCTGTAATAAGACAAAAGTAGATAAACTCTGTTCTGTAATTAATGTTTTAATATTCTATCTTATTTGGAAATGATCTAGATATTTAATGAGCTTAACTTAATTTATCATGAAACCTAACTCAGCAGAAGCACCTGGCAGACTAGGTCTGGCGCGCATGTGACTGTTGATCTCTGGGCCAGGAGTTCAAGTCCCTTACTGGGGATAGAGTTTACTTTAAAAAAAATAATAAAATATAAATAAACCTAACTCAGCAAAACTTTAAGGTTTAGATTAGGAAAAATATTTGGGAGACTTATTTAAAAGCTTACCTATTTTTTTTTATTTTAATTGTGCCTATTTAATGTACTTGTTTTTAAGAATGATGTTTAGATTACTCAAAAAACTTCATGAGATATTAAAGTCAGTCATCCTCCCAAGCTGATTTTTTAAAAATATTTTGTAACAAAGATGACATCAACATCTTTGACTTTCAGGAAAGCCAAGCAGAATAAAGGTTTTAATGCTGATAACTCTAAAGACATGTCTATTTTAATTAAATCAACAGTTAAAAATATTTTTCTATATCATGTGAACTTGGAAAAATAACTTGGGTTACTTTTTTTTGAGCATTTTAAAACACTCAATACTTACAAGTGCTTGCCTTTAAACTAACTAAATAGGGCTCTTTGACTAATTAATTTTAGTAATACTATCAGAGCTGGAAAAATGTCTCACACTTACAACATTTATATGTGGACACACACAGGAACAGATGGAAACACGCTATAGTTACTAATATTGTGGAGAAGATTTTTAAGATTTGTATTTGTCCCCAGAATTGATCTTAAAGCGGAAGTGCTAGAGTTTGGGTACAAGAGCCTTTTCAGAAGTTTCTATGTCTGAAAGATGTATTTCTTTTTTCTTCTCCTTCTCATTCTCCTTCTTTTTCTTCAGTCTCAGGTGTTTGTGGACTGCGTTCACGTATAAAGACATGATAAGATGGATAACTTAGATATATAACGGACAGAGGAAAAAAAAAAAAAAAAACAACCCCTTCCAGGAAGGACTTTGATTTTTCCTAAAGCCAATAATTTATAAGCCTTTTAAATAAACAGGGGCAGTTTGGGGATTGGTAAAGAATAGATGACCTTTGAATTGCCTTTAGAACTGCATTTCTAGTTTTGTAAAGATCTGTGAGATAAGGATAGCTGTTTTAAATTCCTCAAAGAATTGGCTTGTAACTTAAATGACATCATAGGCTGATTTACCTGCTCAACTATATTATATTATCTTTAATTTGCTTTATTTCCCTGTGGGTACATAGTTCTAATTTTAAATATTCTTTATTGTATTGAATAACCCTTCTTTGGTATAAGAGGAGGCCCCAAAAAGGGGCAAAGAATATTACCTGTTCAATATCCTGAATTTTCTTTTCCTTTCTCAACTGGGCACTATTTGCAGAGATTTGGAAGAGCTGACCATGGTAAGAATTTTCACCCTTTGCTGGTTTCTGCCAGTTTTTGCAGGATCCCCTCTGCAGGCTTGGTATCTCCCAGATACCTTGGCTGTTTAAAGCAATAATGCAGCAGGTTACCAGAAAATCCCTCAGTTTTGTCAACTCTGGGAAGGATCCATTTGGGGGCCCTCTTTTGAAGGTAGATATGGGGGTAAAGACATTAACTTGGTGGACTTTTGTTTGCAGTTGTGGAGTCTTTTTAGAGTGAAAAACCATGCAGGCAGAGGTTCAGTAGAATGAGCATTCAAAAGAGAACAGAGGGGGAGCAGTAGGAGTTACACAGGTACCTCTTACATTTTCAGTTCATAAGCCTTTTGCAATGAATCTTTCTATGAAACTACTTTGGAATTTTGAAATCTTTTGAGGTTCTTACTTGCCAATTGAAACAGGTATCCTGTGCAGTTTAATTTGGGGACCTTGTCTTCAAATGTACTTCTTAGATGATCTTATCTAATTAGAACGTCCCTCATAAAGGCCATTGCATTTCTAGGTTGTAATTCTCCTGAGGGCTGGCAGCAGCTTGGTAGTACCCTAACTGCAAATGGGTTATAACTCACATTTCTGCCTGGCTTTATTTTGGAGCCCCCAGCCTGATGCCTACCAAGCCAAATTCCTCAAGATATGAAACAAGCTTAGTAAGATGTTGCCATCTTTCTAGATGCCTGTAACTTCTGGGACCTTCCTTCTTAGGTATAAAATAAGCAGGGGTGCTGAAAGGTGGTGCATTTGACTTTAGAATTTAAGCATATCATTAGCTAAGGTTTTGGGTCTCTCAGAGCCAAACTAATACCTAAGGGTAATGTGTTGTAGGGTTGGGATTATGCATATTTTGCAGTTACCTCATTGCAAAGAAGTTTTCTTGAGGTTGGCAGGTGACCTGGGATCAATCTAACCCATTCTGAGAACCAACTTATGCCATCATAGGAGTCTTCCTGAGGTGGTAAGTGCTCTAGCAGCCTTTGAATGCTCCACCTGTGTCCACCAATTTCATGGCTTTTGGCATCTGAAATCCCCATTAGCAATAGCCTTTATTTACACAAAACAGAACAAACACATACACCTTACTGGTATCCGTGGTAATCAAGAGATGTTACTGTATTATGGTCACAAGAAAGCCCTGTGTGCACCACCACCAATTGCTGTGGAAACTTGCTGAGATTTTTGACCCAGGGAATTGTGGTTTGAAAACCTAGGAGCTTGGCTCTAGACCACTCCTTCTAGCAGCCCAGCTGGGCTCCAGGCAAACACTCCAGCTCAATTGGCTCTGGGTCCTAACTATTGGCCAGTGCAAGCTAACCCATCCTGTAAAGGAAAGCCAATCTGATCAGGAGCTCTAAGGCAAGAAATGCAAAGCTCAGAACCAAGAGAAACTTACCCACTCAAAGGCTTTGTGATACCAGGCCTGTGTTTCTCATTGTGCCCAAATGCTGCCACAAGTCCTCTTCCATCCCAGCATGGCCGTCAAATCTGTTATATAACAAAATTCAACCTAATACATTTTAAAGATTTATTAATCAATTCATGAATCAGGCAGCATCCCATCCAGCAAGTAGAAGGGAGTTCCAAAGGGTTACAGATAAAAATAGGTTTTGAAAAGTAGAGAGGGAGAGGAAAAAATAAATTTATGAACAAAGAATCCATTATTTTAGGCGAGATCACCCTCTTAAGGGGAGGGAGGGGGGCTGTCAGTACATTTCCATGTGCTGACCAGGAAACTCCCCTGTGGACTGCTTGAAGGCTGGTTTCCGGGGAGTTGAAACTACTGGTTTAGGTTCGATATTAAGTCATGGTTTACTGACATGGTGCCTTGAGTCACACCATTTTAGGCCCCCCCCTTTTTTTTTAAACAAGAGAATTGAATTACCTAAGTACCAAGGTGATAATTCTAAGAAACCTACATATTCATAGGATAACCCTTCTTGTCACAGATCCCTTGGCCATACTTCTTCATATGTTCCTTAGACTCTCACCCACCAAGGGAATCTGGGTCAGCACAGTCATGAGGCCAGAACAGGGACATCTGAACAGGGACATTATCTCTTATAATGTAAATTATAAGTGATATTTGCTAAGTGTTCAGCTTGTCAACAGAGAGGAGCAGCAATCCAAGACAATGTTTGTCTCGGGGCTAGAATTTCAGAGGCTTCTCCCTACAGCCCCCTCCTCCCACCTAACCACCACCATGTGCCCTGAGAAGCTTGCAATTGGAGCCAGACTGTGAGTGATTTTCATAAGACCTGAAGCCAAGACTCAGTGAATGGCACTTTTTGTAAAAATTTGTAAAAAAAATAAAAATATGTGGTAACATGTGGGTATGCATTGTCGCTTCCATCAGGGAGAATTTTCTTGTCTGTAACAAGTTCCCGCAGAACTTCAGTCAAGTTCTATGTGGCATTTGGGTCCAAGCAGTGACGTGAAGCCACAGCTTCATCCCTGATCCATAGACCGAGTCACCTGCCTCTGCTGCTTACTTTGCACCACAACCCAAGGGCCTGGTGGCATCCCAACCAAAACCTCTGAGTCCTCCTGGAACAAACTTAAAAGAAACTTTGCAGCTAGAAGTCTCTGACTGCAGACACCATGGTGTGATTTTCAGACCCAGGTAGGATTAACTCCCTGACTCATGTGCTTTTGAATAGGGAAAAGGTTAACATTAGGCAGAGAGAGATAAGGGACCTTCAGGGAGGCAGACTCCTTGCCAGGGAGGCTGAAGAAGCAGCGGGGTTTGGGGTTGGGGGGGGAAGGATAAACATATCCCAGACCCACCTGGGTTAGGTGTCATGCGTGGAGTCACAAACTTTCCGATAAGGTCCCAATAAAAAGTCAGGGACAGAAATCTTCAGCGGCTACCCAGTCAAGACTCCTCTCACTCTTGAAAGCTTTGCACTTTCCCTCAATAAATTCTATCACTTTGCTCACTGTCTGTTGTCCATGAGATTCATTCTATGACACAAAGACCAGTGTCTCTCCCACCCTCCTGTAACACTTTGACCTTTAGCCCACGGCCCTTGATGCTCATTGCTTTGAGAATCACCTATAAACAGTGAACACTATGGATGCCTGACCCCCACCATGGAGTAGTGACTAGAAACACTGGGGCGTTGCCCGGCCTTTAATGGCAGCCAGAGGACTGTGCTTTGTGACCAGGGAGATAACCACTGGCTGGATCTTGAGCCAGCCTCTCAGAGACACAGCTCTTGTGGATGTCAGCCTCGGGTGGGCTATGTGTTGTTCCGCTTGTCCTGATCCCAGAGGGGACAAAGAAGAGAGTCCCTGTGCCACAGAAGGAGGCCAGGGGGTAGTTCTGCCCACTCATGCAGGATATGGAGATCATAGATGGCAGAGGACAGGGTGGGGCTCAGAAGGGAGGAAAGAAAGGAGGAACAGCCTAAGGTCTGTCCCTAAGACCAGGTCCTCCTTCACCGGGTACTGCCACAGCAGCAACCCTCAGTGTGGCTCAGCAACAGGAGGCAGCAAGTGGGATCAGGCTGGGCCTGGGTGGTGTGTGGGTGCCCTGGGCTCTCCCAGAGACTCAGCCATTAGGTCCTCTCCTTTGGGGACCCCCTGAGATTCATCCTGACTCTTCTTCAGGGTCAGGCTGCCCAGACACAAGCACCAGTCCCTCTTAAATACATTTTTTTCTAATTAATTACTCTGGTGTATTTCAGGCACAGCACTGGCTTCTAAATTTAAACTGTCTTGATCCATTTCCAGCCACCAGTGGGCATATTTAAGACCTATATACTTTGATAATTAAAACAAAAACATGCCTTTATAAGTGGCATTTACCAGGGAACCCTGAAGTCTTAGAATGGGGCTTCCTAACAAAGCTCACCCTAAGAGTCTCACATATTTGACACAGAGAAGGAAGTGCGTGGGATATTGTGACTCACATGGACACACCACCACCTCCCTTGCAGGCCAGTGTTCTGGGGCTCTGCACTCACCACAGGAGAGCCCCACCAGACAGCCTACTGCAACCAGGAGCCTAAAGGCAATCGCCTGCTAGTAATACTAATAGGTTCAGGTAAGAATCACCAATAGATGCTAAAACCACTGGAGAAAGTGATTGGAAAACAAGGATACTTACAGAGTTTCAAAGAATCTCCCTACAGATGACCTATTAATTACAAAAGGAGCAAGATACATGAAGAAAGATGTCAGACAGTACCTTAAACAAATGATCAAAATCAGTGTCACTAGGAATGGGACAAACCCACATGGTGTGTGTGTAGATATGATGCCCTGAGTAGAACAGAGCACCGCCCATGTGGTGCTTCTGACAAAAATGTTTACCCTGAATCTAATTGCCAAGAAACTGCTGGGCAGACCCAAATTAATAATCCAAATACAGTAGTATATATAAACTATTTATTTACTTATTTGTTTATTTATTTATTTACTTACTTATGTATTTATTTTCTAAGTGATCTCTACACCCAGCATGGGGTTTGAACTCACGACCCTGAGATCAAGAGTTGCATGCTCCACCAACTAAGCCAGACAGGAACCGCTATAAACTATTAGTATAAACAATAAAGTGTTCTATACTCTTAAAAAATGTAAGTGGCATTGAAAACAAAAGCAGAGAGTTGTTCCAGACTAAAGGAAATTAAAGAAACATGATACCTAAATGCAAAGTATAATCCTGCCGCAGATCCTGGACCAGATGGAAAAAAATTCTGTGATCGACATTTTGGGGGCAATTGGAATTTTTAGAAAAAAATGATTATCAGATAATAACAGTGATTAGTGCTAAATTTTCTGAATTTGATCATTATGTTGTGATTATATATACATTTAAAAAAACAGAAAGAAAATCCTTTTCTTAGGAATACTCCTTTCTTAGGCAGAAATGTTTAGGTGTAAAGGGCCATAAAATCCACAAATCTCAAAAGGGTTAGCAAGAAATTATAACTAAAATATGTGCATTGAATATATAATATTAGATTTCAGATGTCATTCCTGACTCTTATAATGAGCCTGATTTTCAAAACATGTTTTCTTTCAAATTATTGTTCCTTTTAAGAACATTAAGGGTTTATTGGGGCGCCTGGGTGGCGCAGTCGGTTGAGCGTCCAACTTCAGCCAGGTCACGATCTCGCGGTCCGTGAGTTCGAGCCCCGCGTCGGGCTCTGGGCTGATGGCTCAGAGCCTGGAGCCTGTTTCCGATTCTGTGTCTCCCTCTCTCTCTGCCCCTCCCCCGTTCATGCTCTGTCTCTCTCTGTCCCAAAGGTGAATAAATGTTGAAAAAAAAAATTAAAAAAAAAAAAAACAACAACATTAAGGGTTTATAGACTAGAAAACCATAGAATAAAACTTTTTTGAATTCTGTATAAAGTAAGAGTTAACCAACTCTGAGTGAAGCCTTGGGGACTTACTGAGAATTAAGTACATTAAATAAAGTGGTGAACCTTTTACTATCTTCCCAGTCTATGTAGGCTCATTTTATACTTGCTTTTGAATTTCTAGGTGGTTGATTTTGCTGGAAAAGTAATTTCTAGATAAAGTGTAGCAATTTTAAAATAATTTAGTAGTGGTGTGGTGCCTGGGTGGCACAGCTGGTTGAGCCTCTGACTCTTGATTTTCAGCTCAGGTCATGATCCCAGGGTCATAGGATCTAGCCCTGGTGTCAGGCTCTGCACTGAGCATGGAGCCTACCTGGGATTCTTTCCTTTCTCCCTCTGCTCTTCCCCCAGCTCAAGCACTTGCACGTGTGCTCTGTCTCTCTCTAAAATTAAAAAAAAAAAATAGTAGTGGTTAGAAAATTAATTTATTTAAAAAAAATTCTTAGAAAATTTCACATATGTTCCTGAAAAGTTCTATGCAGCACAATGTTTGTAGTCTATTTAAGGAGATCTTGCAATGATTTTTCTCTGAAGTATTAAAGAATTAGATACCATATGCTTGTTCTTCCACAAGTTAACTTGCTTAGATAAGGTAATGTTGGTTTCTTAGTTTCTAAGTGTACACATCAACCAAGATGTTGATCATGAAAGGATCATTTCCAGGAATAAGGCAGGATAGGGATCAGACCAACCTCCCACTAGTAACAGCCAAAACTGTATTACAAGAAATGTGGGAGTTTTTATTGTTTTGTTTTGTTTTACTTCTTAAAAGCATCAAAGATCTGGTAAGACAGTAAGAAACTAAAGTCTCAGTCAAAGGGAAAACAAGGGGCATCGGAGTGGCTCAGTTAAGCATACAACTTCAGCTCAGGTAATGATCTCACGGTTGGTCAGCTTGAGCCCCGCATCAGGCTCTGTGCTGACAGCTCAGAGCCTGGAGCCTGCTTCAAATTCTGTGCCACCCTCTCTCTCTTTGCCCTTACCCTGCTCATGCTCTCTCTCTTTCTCTCTTTACCTCTCTAAAAATAAAAAAAAAATAAGCATTAAAAAAGAAAAGGAAAACAAGATCACTGAAAATCATGTGGCACCTTAAGGCTATTTTTGAACGAAGAGCCTTCGCCAATTTGGGCAAACTTGAACTTTTAATTTTATATGTTTTTGTCATATGTGTATATGTGTGCATATATGCAGGAGAGAGGAATAAAGCAAAGGCTAACAAGTGGTATATGGGTGTGTACCTGTCAGGTTTAAACTAGAGAAACAGAACCAAAAATAAATTTGTTCAGAGGTTTACAGCCAGGCAACGGCCTGTAGGATTGCTGACTTGAAAGGCAGAAAAGACAAGGCGCTTGGGAAGGGCAGGCTGGAACTCGCAGGTGCAGGCAGTTTCTTCTTCCTCAGGGAAACTTAATTGTGCTCTGTAGGACCCTGGACAGGCTGGATCAAGCTCATCCTTTTACCTAAGCTCATGTCCCTTCCTGAAAGCAAACTGACTAGGAACTCTGATTGCATCTACAAAATGCCTTCACAGCCACACCCAAAGTAGCGTCTGATTGAATGAGGACAAAGGACTAGCCAAGATAAAAGTGACCATCCAGTTTTGCAACTTGTCTATGATTTTGAAATCTTTCTAGATAGAAAGCATGAAACACTGTGCTACCCAATTCCTTTCTCAAACCGTAGTTTGTGAAGGGCACTGCAGTATAGAGTCTGAGGACCTCCCAACCCTCCTGCTTCTCTGACCCTCAATTCTGACCCTGTGATTAGTGTACAGAAATGATTGAAGGACCAGACCTATGTTTCATTAACACCCTGAAAAAATTAATTTGCAGTCTCTGTGATGAAGTGTTATGCCTCAGTCACATGAGGCCATGTTTCTCAAATCAATGTGCTGTGACTCACTTGTTCCTCACAAAGAAGGAAAACAATATAGGTAAGAAACTCACATCTGCATAAGAAAAGGAAGAGCAGGAGAGAAGGAATAACTGAAAGCAAAATAAATTATTTTATTTTTCTTACTTATTTTATTTTTCTCTCAGTTCCCACAAGCTAACCTGAACCAGAGTAATGCATTGAACATACATGTTAGCACAATATAGGCTTCTCCCCAAAATAAAAATTTTCTATACTTTAATTTTTTACTGTTTTTCATTGTTTTTGTTTTGGACCCATATCCCAACTTTCCCAAATAGCTGTTTTTCACTTCTTTCTTCTCCATCTTGCAGACTGACATGAGTAGTTTCTGCACAGGCACATTAACACCATTGCTATACTTATAAGCAAGTATTATAGTGAGGTAAAGGTAACTGTCAGTCAGTCTATGGTCCATCTGCACAGGTGTGAGTCAGGGGCTGAGTTCAAACTGGTCTGGGTAGTCTGGGCTGGCTGGGTAGCTGTTAGCACTCAGGGATAGTTTCAGTTTGCCTGAGTTAAGAGATAAACTGCCTGGGTGGCTCAGTCGGTTGGCTCAGGTCATGATCTCAAGGTTCATGCATTCCAGTTCAATGTCGAGCTCTGTGCTTACAGCTCAGAGCCTGGAGCCTGCTTCAAATTCTGTATCTCCCTTTCTCTCTCTCTTTCTCTCTCTCTCTCTCTCAAAAATAAAGAAACACTTAATTTAAAAAAAAAGAGAGAGAGAGATACCCTGAAAAGAAGAGCTTAAGGAAAAATGTGGGACAAGAGTTGGTGAGTACAAGCAGGTAGCTATAAAAGTCAGGTCTTGGGGTCTACCTGGTGACATAGCATCAACTGGGTGGAGTATATCAAGAATAGCTCAACATGAAGCAGTTTTATTCTTTTTTTTTTTTTTTAACATTTATTTATTTTTGGGACAGAGAGAGACAGAGCATGAACGGGGGAGGGGCAGAGAGAGAGGGAGACACAGAATCGGAAACAGGCTCCAGGCTCCGAGCCATCAGCCCAGAGCCTGACGCGGGGCTCGAACTCACGGACCGCGAGATCGTGACCTGGCTGAAGTCGGGCGCTTAACCGACTGCGCCACCCAGGCGCCCCGAAGCAGTTTTATTCTTGTGACATCCCTCAAGTGCATAAAACATGCTTCTGTGGAGGAGGGGTAAGAACCAGAGGAAAGTGGAATTACCTCTTAACTGATGGTACTTTAATAACTAGCTACTTTCAAACAAATACATTTAGACCTTGGCTTTCTTAAGACAGCTGTGTCAGCCCTTTTTACCTTGTTAATATAAACTTAGCTCTTTGCGTAGGTTTCATTTCCTGCAATTTCTGAGACATTAAAATCAAGTGGAATAATGTACTGTTTCAATTTTACTTTTTCCCATGTCCCCTGGGGATCCACCCTTGCTTGTCTTACTGAAATAACTCCAATTCTGTAAAACAAAAGCTATAATCGGAGGAAATGTTGACATCATTTTCTCAAAAACAACAAAAACAAACCTTAAGGGTGTCAGAAAGCCCTCTTGCTCAACTCTAGGCCCCAATAGTTAAAATCAGAAATAGACAAGACTGCTTAACTCCTGCTCTAATTAAAACCCATTGTGCTTATTTCTTATCACACTCTCTTGAGGCATTGACAAAGAGGTTTTGCAATAACCAGAACATTCCAATCTCCAAACCAGAAAAGCCCTGATAGCAAAGAAATGACCCCACGGGTCCCTTTCTGGCCCAACATCAGGGGCTGAACACTTAAGACCCCATCCATGATCACATGCTCTTTGCCTGCGCTCCTGCAAGTACCTCTCTGAACTTCTCTCTATAAAACTCTAGGTGTCCATCTTGCTGGTGGAGAGGTCAGATGTTAAGGTCTACCACCTCCCCCAGTGCCAGAACCTGAAATAAATCTCTGTCTCTTTTCCAAACCCTCATCTCTTGAGCTATTGGCTTCTCTTACAGTGAGTGTATCCAAATTTGTTCCACAACAGTATTGGCAAACCCAGCCAGGAGCTGTGCTCTCAATTTCTTCAGCCCCCTCAGAATTCTCCTGGATGGAGCAACAGCCATGGCAGTGCACCAGGGCTCACCTGTTTATTTCCTAAGTTAGTGGCTATGGTAGATCAATTGGTAACAAGACCACTATTCCAGTTCATTCATTGATTCAGCTAACACTTACTGATCCCTCTTATATGCCAGGTACTACAAATCACAGTGAACAAAACAGACAAAATATCAAGCTTACATTCTAGTCATAGAGACAGAAAAGAAGAAAAATATAAACCAGTCAATCATAAAGTTCAAGGGAAAAAAATAAATAAACCAGGTAAGGAGGATGGGAAGGTGGAGAATGGGGGGGGGGTGGGGGGCACAATTTTAAAAAGTGAGGTCAGGGAAGTTTCCACTGAGAGCCTGATCTTTAACAGCCCTTACTGAAGTGGGGAACACCTGAGTGATAAAGAGGGGTGGTCAACCCACAGTGTGGTTTGGGGCATGGGTAGATTGGGATATCTTGGACCACCCAAGTGGAAAGGCCATCAGATAGATTTGGAGGTAGGATTCTGGTACCAATTAATAATTCTGGTCACCAATTCAGATGTGTGTTTTTTTCCCCCACACCACCAAGCCATTCTCCAACACCAGTGGGGTGTCCTATAAATTCATTCAATTCTGACACTGTCTACCTGGTGATTGTTAAGGGTTCAGTCCTACAAGACTCCCCCCCACACACATACTTCACATGCCAGTCACATGTCCAGGTTATCACCTGTGCTTCTGACCAACCTGCTAGAAATTAGAGGTTCCAACAACCCCCTTCTTGGATTCTATTAACTTGCTAACATGGCTCACAGAACTCAGAGAAACACTATCATTCAATGGTTTATTATAAAAAGACATAACTCAGTCTCTCCCTCTCTCTCTGCCCCTCCCGCACTCGTGTTCTCTCTCTCTCTCTCTCTCTCTCTCTCTCTCTCTCTCTCTCTCTCTCAAAATAAATATATTTTTTTTAAAAAGCCATAACTCAGGAACAACCAGATGGCACAGATGCCCAGGGCAGGGTGTGCAGAAAAGGTATGGAGCTCCCATGCCCTCTCCAGGTATGCCACTTTCCCTGACTCTTCAAGTGTTCACCAATCTGGAAGCTCTGGAAGCTTTTGGGGTTTTATGGAGGCTTCATTACATAGTCATCAATGATTGAATCATTGGCCAGTGGCAATTCATTCAGCTCCCAAAGCCTTCCCTCCCTAGAGGTCAGGCAAGGGTGGGGCGGGGGGCGGCAGGTTGGGACTGAAATTTCCAACCCTCTAATATCATGGTTGGGTCCCCTGCCCTCTTTTGCTGGGGGGGGGGTCTAAGAGCCACCTCATTAACATGACAGGAGACACCTTTGTGCTCTCATCACTTAGGAAATCTCCAGGGTTTTAGGAGCTCTGTGCCAGAGTCAAGGACTAAAACCAAATACACATCATGTTATAAATCAGAACATCACAGGACTTAAGGTGGCAGTTTTGAGCTGGAGCTATCTGGTGGCACTGTGGGTGCAGAGCTGGTATTAAAGTCACCAGACTGGACAAGACTCTGAGGGAAGGAACACACCTAGAAAAGAGGTACAAGGCCTGAGCCTGATGAACCCCTTAGGACAGGCCTGGATGAGGTTCTTGGGGATGAGGCCAGACTGGAATTTCTTCATATCTAGACCAGGAGAGATAAACAATTCTCCCTGTGTCTTGGAATTAAGGAAAGAATCAAGATCATACTGCCCTTTTAAATCCACCTGAAGAGAACCCTGGAGAGACAAGCCAGGCAGAATCTGGAGCCCTGGACTCTTATCTTCCTGCAATCTGGGTCAGTTTGTCATGTTGAAGTACCTGTTTATGTCTTTCTCCTCATCACACTCAGGATTTCTGGAGGGCAGAAACTGAGCTTTTACCTTCTTCCTAAAGTCAGTGTTCTGTGAGTACCTATTAAATCAGTGAATGATGAATAGCACAGCTCAGGAACTGATACCATTTTTCATGGAGGATAACTAAGTGCAAAGTGGATCTCCCATGGTGTGACTCAGGTACAAGACTGTAGTATATATAAGAAGAAGTGACCATCAGGGGACACCACCCAGGGTCTCAGGCCCAGCATCACACCACTGAGGACACCTGCACTTATAGATATTTGCAAACAAAATGAAGCACAAAATTCTGCTGTGAACCAAGAACATTCTCTTCACTGCTTGGTTATAATTGAGTCAGGCATATATTTCTGAAAAACTTTGACAATTTGTAAGCAAAAAGTCTTTGTACACTTTGTAGGGGGCAAGGACAGGCCACTCCAAGATGGATCATTTAATCTCAATTAAGATTATTTTGAGTTCAAAAGCAATCAAAGCCCAGCATACTAAGGAAAGCTCTTTACCTCCCTTACAACTGCCTAAAAAGAATTCAGATACAGGGCCTACTCCAGGAAGAGAGCTATCACCAGAGACAACTACATTATGATATAAACTAAGTATGATAGACAGGGAGGAACCTAGCAAGGCCTGGTTGATTAATGTGCTTTGATTAACTGTTTCTGTGGGCCCAACTAACATTTGTTGCCAAACATTTATTCTTTTTCATTCTTCATGAGGATTACATTCCTTCCCTTTGAAGTTTCAAACCCTAACCCTTCTCCTAGTTCAAGATGACATATATAACCTCAGTTTGCCTATCTTTGGAATTTCCATGTCTGTGTTGGATTCCTCATACATAGGAAATTAAATTTTATCTTCTCCTGTTAATCTGTCTCAGCAATTAGATTCTTAGTTCAGCTAGAAGGATCAAGAAGAGGATAGGAAATTCTTGTTCCTTTACTGACCTGGTAATTACAATTCTAGGAAGAAAATAATCCAATATATCCACGAAGACTCTTTTTTTTTATATAATAGTGTATATCACATTATTACTCATTATGGGGGGGGGGAAGCCTGTGAATAGCCTAAAAGTCTAGCATTAAAAAAAAAATTAAGCTATGGAATAACTAGTTGAGTAGGTACTAATAAATAAGATTTATTTATAACTTAAGTTTTTTTTTTTTGTTTTTTTATTCGAGAAGAGAGAGGGAGAAGAGCATGAGTGGCAGAGGGGCAGAAAGAGAGAGGGAGAGAGAGACTTCCAAGCAGGCTCCAGACTCAGTGGGGTGTCTGACAAGGGGCTTGATCCCAAGACCCTGGGATCATGACCTGAGCCAAAATTAAGAGTCAGATGCCCAACCGACTGAGCCACCCAGGCACCCCAAGTTATTTATTAGTAGTTAATTTCAGCAATTTAGACACTTAGTTGATAGAGCAGAGTTTTCAAAGACAATTTAATACATGAAAATGTTCATGACATAATGGAATGCAGAAAAGCAGCACTGAATTACCATCACCATGTGATATCAGTGTGGTAAACAGTACACAAGTGCGTTCACATGAACACAGTTACAGTGAAATGCACACACATAATTTACCTTCTTTAGAGTTTTCTTCATTTTCTCATTTGTTTTTATACTAAATATGTTGTACTGATTGGATTAAAAATTAAATAACTTTTATTTTCAAATATGGAGAAGAGTTGGAGAAATCTGTGCTTTGCCCTTTATTTATTTATATATATATATATATATATATATATATATGAAATTTATTGACAAATTGGTTTCCATACAACACCCAGTGCTCATCCCAAAAGGTGCCCTCCTCAATACCCATCACCCACCCTCCCCTTGCCCTTTAAAATCAGATTTTTCTGGGGTGCCTGAGTGGCTGTCAGTTAAGCCTCCGAATTTGGCTCAGGTCATGATCTGGTTCATGAGTTCCAGCCTGTGTTGGGCTCTATGCTGACAGCTCAGAGCCTGGAGACTGCTTCAGATTCTATGTCTCCCTCCCTCACTGCCCCTCCCCCGCTCACACTCTTTTTCTCTCTCTCAAAAATAAACATAAAAAAAATATTTTTTAAATCAGGTTTTTCCTCTACTGATGGTACTTTAAAAAAAAAAATAAGAGTAGGTTGGGCTCCCCAGAGGGCTGGGGAGAGGAAGGAGAAGGAAGAAGGGAGGAAAGGAGAAAGGCTGTGGAGGGAGGGGAGGGGAGGAAGCTGTTCAGATTAAAAAGGAAAACGGAAGAGAAACAGAGGCAACAATTCCAAATAATCAAGGGTTTCCCTCCTCAATGTAGAAGAGGTGGCTGCAATCCCAGGCCTGAGACCCTCCTAAAATTCTTCTGGAGGAGAGTCCCTGTGGTGATCAAAGGCTGACTTCACAACCAGGCACACCTCATTTTACTGTGCTTCGCTTTATTGTGTTTCCCAAACACTGCGTTTTTCACATTGAAGGTCTGCAGGAACCCTGCCTCTAGCAAGTCCACTGGTTCCATTTTCCAAAGCATTTGCTCCCTTCATGTCTTCGTGTCACATTTTGGTGATTCTCAAAAAGGTTCTTTTACGTTATTACTTCATTCTTTATGGTGGCCTACGATCAGTGACCTTTGATGTTACTGTTGGAGCCTGTGACTGAATTGCTGCAATCTCATGATAAAACTTGAGGAGGTGAAGATAAAACAGAGGAGAAGTGCTTCTTAGGATGAGTAAAGAGTGGTTTCTTGAGATAGAATCTACTCCTGGCAAAGATGCTGTGAAGATTGTTGAAATGAAAACAAAGGACTTGGAATATTACATGAACTTAGTTGATAAAGCAGCTGTAAGGCTTGAGAGGATTGGCCACTTATGAAAGTTCTACTGTGGGTAGAATGTTATCAAACAGCATCATCTGCTACAGAGAAATTTTTTGTGAAAGTAGGATTGGCATGGATATGGCAAACTACATTGTTGTCTTATTTTATCAAATCGCCATAGTCACCCCAGCCTTGGGCAACCATTACCCTCATCAGTCAGGAGCTACCAATGTGGAGATGAGACTAGCAAAAAGATAATGACTCATGGAAAGTCCAGACGACAATTAACGATTTTAACAACAAAACATTTTTTTATTAAGATACATAAATTATTTTTAGGCATAATGCTGTTGTATACTTAATAGACTACAGTATCATGTAAACATAACTTTTATATGCACTGGGAAACCAAACAAAATCATTTGACTCACTTTATTGTGATATTTGCTTTATTGTGGTGGCCTGGAAGTGTATCTGCAGTATCTCCGAGGTATGCCTGTGTCCAAGTTAAACAACAGAGAAGAATCTCAAAAACATCAAGATGAGTGAAGAAAAAAAAAAGCCAGAGAAGTCTACATACCATACAATTCCATTTATATGAACTTCTAAAATAGACAAAACTAATCTATGGTGAAAAAGTAAAATAAAATCTGTGCAGCCATTGTCTCTGGGGGGTGAGGACACAAAACGACTAGGAAGGGGAATAAGGGAACTTTCTGAGTAATGGTAATATTCTGTATCTGATAGGAGATGGGATATACAGGGCTATGCACTTGTCAAAGTGCAGTAAATGTACACTTTGGATTTGTACACTTAAGGATAGAAAAATTTTCCAACAAATGAAAAAGCTGTAAATAAATATTGACCTCTAATTCATGTTATGCATGCATAAGTGTTTAGAGGTGAGATGTACTGATGACTTTAACTTACTTTGAATGTTCATATATTTGAGAAAGAGAGAAAGAGAGGTCATGTGTATGCATGAGCAGGGGATGGGCAGAAAGAGAGAGGGAGAGAGGTTCCCAAGCAGGCTCCAAGCTGTCAGCGCAGAGCCTGACATAGGGCTTGACCTCACAATCAGAGAGATCATGACATGAGCTTAAATAGAGAGTCAAACACTTAATTGATTCAGCCACCCAGGGGCCCCTAACTTACTTTGAAATGCTTGGAAACAAGATAGTTTGACAGATGAATAGAGAGATGGACAGGTGGATAGGCATGTGATAAACAAGTACTATATTACTGCTAGAATCCAGGTGGTGGGCATATAGATGTTTGCTATAACGTTCTTTTTTGTTGCATGTTTGAACATATTCATAATACAGTATCATGGAAAATGCATCCCCCTCCTGAACTCCCCACTTCACCTCAGGCCCCCTCCCTCCCCATCTGCTCCCCCCCCATATCCCCTCCCCTTCTTACTCCCCTCCAGTATCACAGGCTTCTTGGCTCCTACTTGGCAACAATATTTTCACTATCTTCCAGGCAAACCAGGCATAGTACAGAGCACTGGCTTGGGTGGCTCCCAGTGTTAAAGAAATATTATTCTGACACTTGTTAAAATGTTATAGAAGACATTACAATAGGGGTCAAGATTATCCAAATAAGAGAGAAAGATTGAGCTCAACTCTGAAGACAGCAAGAACAAATGGGTATTTACAGCCAAGGTTTGGGGGCAAGAGGAGGATTTTTGCTACATTGACCTAACTGGACTCTTGCAAATGACTTAGACATCAAAGGTGGGGGTGATAAACTTGAACACATGTCAAGGTAGGAGGATTCTCACTAGAACAGGGTTAGCAGGCCAGCTGGGCAAGACCCAGGCTTAGTGGAGAGGCAGCTCAGAGGAGCTTCACTAAAGCTGGGTCTGTTCTTGTCACTAGGTCCAGCTACTCTGTTACTGGCAGAAAGGGGAGCCAGGGAGCACTGTGGAGAGGGCAGGGCTGCCCTCAGTGGCTTCAAGGTCAAGATCCAACGCCCAGTGCACCAGTTTCAGTGCTATCCCAGGCAGGATCAAGAATCCCTCTGCTGCCCCGTGCAGATTGCTAAAGGAACTGGAATTCAAGTTTGCACAAACACTGAGAGCAATGTCAGAGCAGTAACCACACGACGGAATTGGAAAGGAAACTGACCACCCAGATCTGCCAAGGGAATTGCTCAACCCCACTCAGATCCATCCTGTTTTCCTTGTGGCCAGGGCTGAGGCCCAGAGAGACTCCAGAGCACCCAAAGGTACAAGCCACTCCCCTGTGTCCCTGGACTCCCTGTCCCTGCCTCCTTCCTCTTGGCTGGTGCTGCAGACAGCAGAGCTTCTCTGGTAAGTGTGCTCCTTGTGAAATTAAATGGTAACTTGTAATGTAAAGCAATGGGAACTGCTTACCTGATGGACCCTGGGCAAAAGCTTCCAAAAGATTCTCTGTCTCCTTATTAAATGCAAAACAGATATTGGCCATTGCATTATCTCTTGCCTCTTTCTACAGGGGCTGCCAGCAGGCTTTCCCCACCCTCAGAAGATAGCCACTTTTGCTCAGAAGTATCTGATCAGGGCAGCCCTCTCTTTCCCTGCTCTGTGTATCTCCTCCTTTCTATATAACTAAAAGAGCCTTTGACCACTTCCTGCAGAAGATATACTGGAGCCCAGACCTATACAGTCCTGAACTGGGGGCTCTGTTAATCCATACGGTGCCCAGCAGATGATGTCCTCTCAGTATCTCTCCCTGATCTTGGCCAGACTTCTTTTCCTTTAGGTTTCAGCTGAAATGCCTCTCTTCTCCAAGAGGTTTCCTTGGCCATACTTAGTAGCACCTTTCTCTATCAAACCCTTCTATTTCACTTTCAACAGAGCATGTATCATGCCCTGATCCTAATTACTGATCATTGCCTCCCCACCCCACCCCCACACACCCTAAACCTGGACTGTGCAACATCACAGCCACATACATTCATTTGACCATGGGATGCTTGAAATGGGACCAGTCTAAATTGACACCTGCTCTGAGTGTAAAGCATACACACAGGATTCCATATACTTAACATACACACAAAGATATACACACATAAAATATCTCATTAAACAATTGCCAGTGTATGTTGAAATAATATTTTGGATATATTGGGTGAAATAAAAAATAGTAAGCTTAAACTCACCTGTCTTTTTACTTTTAATGTATTAGAAAATGCAAAGTCACACACGGTTCACATTGCATCTCTATTGGGCAGTTGCCCTCCGACAAGTCCAAGGCTCACTAGCCCATCCTCAACGTACAAACCCGAGACCTCGTGGCCAGAGAAAAGTCCCAAAGATTTGTCAGTTGAATAAATAAATGAATTGTGAAAAAGATAACCCAATGACCTTTTTCCAAATAAAGGTTAATTCATTTATGTTTTGCAAAAGAGTTCCCCAGAACAGAAGGGAGACAGGCTCTTCCTTTGTCTCCGTCCTAAACCTCCCCCTACTCCGGGGATTCCTAGACTGAGATGCAATGCTCAACCCCCAGGAAGCCAGAGCGCTATTTCCCCCTTCACAGGAGACAGGGCTGGGAGTTACAAGCACTGCAGGCTCTGGGAGGAGTGACACCTTCTGCAAGACCGCAGTGAGCTAGGCTTGGGAGCCCTCCGTCCAGAGCAGGAGTCAGGGCTGGCTGGGTGGAGCTGGACTCAGGGACAGGGCAGGCGCGATGGGAGGAGGACTTAGGTGGAGGGAGAGAAGCTGAGGGGCGGGGTTGGGAGGGCCAAGGCTAGCACACTGTAGAGGGGCGGGATTTAGATGGAGGAGAGACGCTGAGAGGAAAGGGCGGAGCTTGGGGTAGAGAAAACGAACCTAACCCGGAGAATAAGGCCAGAAGTGCGGTCAAAGGGGCCCGAACTAAGGCTAGAGGGCTGGGACTGCCAAGGAAGCGCTGGATTAGGGAAGTACAGGAAATAGAGGCCGGACCCGGGAGCAGGGTCAGAACTTCCGCGGAGAGGGGTAGGTGGGGGCGGAAAAGGCGGAGCCGGGGAGGGCGGGGAGGCCCAAGGGTGGGGCTGAGGGAATAAAAGCGCGGCGGCCGGCTGGGTGCTGCTTATCTACGTTGGATCACTTCCTACGGTAACCTGCGCGCTGTCGATCGCGAACACACCATGGCCGGGTCCTTGCGCACCCCGCTGCTCCTGCTAGCCGCTGTGGCCCTGACTCTGGCCCTGGCTATGAGTCCTGGGACCGGCAGGAGAAACAACAAGTCTGCGCTGGTGGGCGCCCCGTTGGATGCCGACGTCAACGAGGAGGGCGTGCAGCAGGCGCTGAACTTCGCCCTCAGCGAATACAACAAGGCGAGCAACGACGCGTACCACAGCCGTGCGATGCGGGTGGTGCGTGCCCGAAAGCAGGTGCGTACGAGCCGGGCTGTGGGGGCTGCGCGGCCCTGAGTAGAGGGAGCGGCTGCCTGACGTCACCAGCAAGGACCCTATCTGCCGGCCCAGCGTCTTGGGTCAGTCTCCGAGCCTCTAGGGGCTGGGCGGGGACTACAGACGTTCCCTTGCATCTCAGAGGGCGGTGTCCCTTGTCTCTCTGGTCCCTCACAGCCAGCCCTTCGCCTGCATGTCTCCGGGAGTGCCAGGGACCCCAGTGGCACACTGGGTCACCCCCATGGCCTTCATTTCAGGTTTCAAGCTCCAAGCCTGGCCAGAAGGCTGCCGTGCGGGGGTCAAGGCCCCTGTCCAGTCCCACTGTGTCCATGCCCCAGCCTCACGGGACACGGGGGCCCAGTGTGAGCTGTCACTAAATGACCACGAGCAAAGGAAAATCAGACCCCATGCCCAGCTGCCCTCCTGGCTTTGCCACTAAAGGATTGTTTTTAAAGCACTTTTTCCTTTTAACTTTTCAGACTTACAGAGCAGTAGCAAAAATAGTGCATAAAATTCTTGCAGATTCTACAGCTAGATTCCTTGTATGTTAAAATTATGCCATTTTGCTTTCCAGTAGGCACATACATGAGTGTATGGGGATACATGCATTTGTGTTTTTGAACCTTTTGAGAGTTAACACTTCTCTGTGTATTTCCTAGAAAGAAGGGCATTTTCTGAGGAGAGCACAATAACACTTTGGAAATCAGAATCAACACTGACAATTATCTAAAACTCAGACCTTATACAAATGTTACTGGTTGTCCCACTGATGTCCTTTATGGCCCAGGACTGCCAGATCATGTGGTGCAGGCACTGTCTTGCAGCCTCCTTTACTCTGGAGCATTCTCTCCATCTATGACCTTGGCATTTTTGAAGAGTCCAACCAGTTGTGGTGCACACTGGGGCTCAGTTTGGGTTGGCCACATGTTTTCTTGAGATGATTGGGGCCATGCAGAAGTGACCTGTTCTCCTCTGAGTCTCCTCTCAATAGATGCCACTAAACTAACCTGGCCTCCATGTCATCATCCTGCAATGGAGTTTGGGGCCCACGCCAAACATCCTCCCTCAGCACCCAGAGGTTGTCAACAAACGCAGATGGGTCAGTGAGCTGGCCTGTGGTACCCAGTGCATCCCAGAGCAAAGGGTCTGGCATATGAATTCAAATCTGTCCTGAGATCCTGGAGGAAAGGCTCCTGGAAGGTTGCCTCCCTCCACAGGTCACGTCCATGGGGAGCAGCCTCTCATGTGTGACATCACATTCCCTAACCTGATATTGCCCCATCATCGCCAACATCCAGAGGCAGTTGAGTGGATTGCTCCTGACCCCTGCCTCTGCTAGCCTGTCCTGGAGTTCTGGTCAGATAAAGAACATAGCCATGGGAATCCAGAGAGGGGTGGGAGGGAGTGTGAGGAAGGGGCACTGTGGCTCTGCGGCTCTGTGTTCATCCTCTAAGGCGGGTAAGGATTTGGGCCAGCTGGCTTGGGGCCCATTTGAGAGCAGAATAGAGCCTCACAGCAATGAAAGCCTGGTAGTGCATGCCAGCATTTAGGACCCACGCACCTTCTCTTAAAATTTCAGAAGGTGGGCCCAGAACAGACCATTTCTCCTCCTGTAGCATTTGGCTGGCACTGTGTCCTTTAGATGGGACATGTGCTCCCTGTTCACTAGGTTGCCCCCAGCCTGCCCCTCTCCAGTGTGACACTAGCTTGGCGCCACAGCTCGCTGGGGTAAGTGACAGCAGAGAGATCATGGGACCTGCTTATGGTTCTACCAGGTAGGATGTGGATCCTGGTCTCGGGCTCCCATGTTTGTCCAAGTTCTAAGGAGGCCTGTCTGTGGGATGCCGTGTGTGAGGACAAGGTTTGCCTCTATCCTGAAATCTCCAGTGTAAAAGACAGGCAGGTGTATGACACACTTCAGAATTATTTCCGTCAAAAATCACACTTAAAATGTAGACATTCCAGGATCAGTGTTTTATTGACTGGCCTAAACTGTGTGTGTGTGTGTCTGTGTGTGTATGAGAGAGAGAGGGAGGCATGTCATTTCTTACTGTGAAATAAAGGAATAAGTAAACCTTTGTTACACTGAGGTAATGTGAATATCTATGGGGTTGATCCTATTAATTGGAATTTAGCTTAATTGCACCCATCACATGACTGTCTTTCAGAACCGAATCTACTCTGTTTGCTCCAGCTCAGAGCCCTCACTGTGGGCTTAGTTCCTGCCCTGGCTCCTGGTGCTGGAGTTTATTAGCTGACTCTGTGCTGGCTCCCCAGAGTGTGCCTTCTCTCCTGAACCCAGTTAACAGAATTTTGGACCCTGGCTTCCACCTTCCATCTTCCTGCTTCTCCTCCTGCCAGGCTGCCTGAGACCTTCTGGAGCCCCTCTATGAACAAGTTACAATGAGAGTCTGGGCACAGCAGCTGGGCCAGCCCTCAGGAGGTGGCTGTGGTTTCTGGGATACCTGCTTTGGCAGCAGTGAATGCTCGTGTAAGAGCCCAATAGCAGGAAGGTAACTTGTGTGAAATTGGGGGGTATTGTAAACAAATCCTGCTCTCCCGGTATGCAGGTCGTGGCTGGGATGAACTACTTCTTGGACGTGGAGATTGGACGAACCAGATGTACCAAGTCCCAGCCCAACTTGGACACCTGTCCCTTTCATGACCAGCCACACCTGATGAGGGTATGTGCCTGGAGGAGGCAGCCAAGCACAGCAGAGGGGTGGGGGTGAGCCTATGCCTGTGGGATGCATCATGTGTGATTGCTGGGGGTGGGGGTGTGCCAATGTTGGGTGCATGGAATACATGTGTGTGCACATGACTAATTTGACGTTCTAAGTGGGTTTTAGCTGGTGAATAGGGGGCACCATGTATGTGCCTGTGGGATAAGGAGCAGCTGTGGGGTGTTTGCTGGAGAGAGACAGAGAGGAAGAGAGGTAACCCCTTAATCTTAGCACCAGCCACCTGAACGGATTAGAGGGAATCAGAGGCCTATAAGCAGCCAAAACCCTCTGGTGCTGCCCTGCCCACCAAATACTAGTCTCCCTCCTGGGTCTTGGCCTACGGGGAAGGCTGTGTACTGCCCCCATACCTTCCCCATTCCCTGCAGCTTTCCTGTGTTTCCTGAACTCTGATCCCAGCCCCTGGGTTCTTCCCTCTGCACCTGTCCTAGTGCTGGCCCATTGGAGGTCAGGGAACTTGGGGGCAGTTCCCTGTCCCTTGGGGGCTCTGGAGCCTTCCACAGGCTGCTCCTTAAAGGAATGCAGGGGGAACGAGTTAGTGGAATCCTGCTGGTTGGAGGTAAGGGACAGGATCCCATCTCTTGGACTTCAGGGATGGGCATGGTGCCTGAGAAGTCACTGCAGAGCCCTGCTTAGTGTGCTGGGACTCTGCAAGGTGGGGGTTGAGACTCTTGCCACTGTTCTTTACCTGCTCTTCTGACATCTCGAGGCTGGACTTGTTCCTTTTGCACTGTAACCCTAACTATCCCTCTCTTTTTCCTTTCACAGAAAACGCTCTGCTCTTTCCAGATATACACTGTACCCTGGATGGGCAAGACATCCCTGGTGAAGTCCAGCTGCCAGGATGCATAGAGGACCCTGTGACAGGCTGGGTTGCTCTGGCCCCCTTCTCCCACCCTGCTCCCCCCTTGTAGAACTCCTAATCCTTGGAAGGGTGGCCCTGTCCAGGTGATGTCCCCTCAGTGTGCTGGTCCCAGGAGACAAATAGAAAAGGGTTCTGGGGCATTTTCTGAACAGCTAAGTGACTGTAGCTCCTTTCTTTTAATTGTTTTCCAAATGTACCAGTATGTAGTGCACTTGTTCTGCTCTATCTTCATCAATAAAAAGTAACATCAGCTATCTCTTGAGTTATTTCCTGTCTCGGGAATATACATATAAAAAGGATTTGGTCAGTGTCTTTATGAAGAGTTCCTAGTCCCAACTGATTTTAGAGGATAGGCAAGGATCTGAGAACTGACAGTTTCCCTGGGGTGTGTGTTGGGGGAGGGGGGGCGGTGGTGGAGGCATGCTGCCACTTTGAGGGATGATTGAACCAGGAGCAACCTGGGAACCCAGCCCTTAGCTGTAGTGACTCCTGGTAATCACAGAGGAGAGGAGGGAAACTAGGCTGCTGATCCTGAAAACTTGGCTGCTGTGTTTGAAAAGAATTCAGATGGTGAGCAGGAATGGGCAGGAGGGAGGGGTCAGATGGAGCCCATAGCCCAGGGCCAACCTGAGTAGGGATCTGCCAGGTAATAGATTTCAACCACATGTGCTGAGTTCAACACACTCCTGGGCTGGTTTTCACTAGTCAAGTTCTCTACAGACTAGATAAATGATTTATGTCTACTTCTTTCTACAAAAGACTACAAGGCACCTCCAATAGACAAAGACAAAGTATTATGTGTGTATGTAACTATTGGGGAAATACCAGTCAGAATCAAGGTCAGAATCCAGAGTGAGATGAGACTGAAAGTAACACCTTCTTCAGATATATTGTGGGAAGTAGTTTGTAAATGGTTTCACACCCTGCCCGTTTTCTGGGGTCCCATTTAAAGTAAGTCCTTGTGTAGTAGAGTTTCGTATAAGGGTTGTAGAATTGAAACCATAAACTGGATTGACATAGAGTGGGCTTGCTTCTTAGTCTGAGGACAATGTAATTAATAGGGAATGTTACCCTTAGTCCACCATGATTCTGTAGACTCATGGATACCTTAGGACCCCAAAATAGAAATGATCTAGTCCTAAACAAAAGAGAACCAAAAGCATACCCCACTCCCTGCACTGTCCTTATATTGACCGTTTCCTGCAAAGGGGTGAAGCCCTCTCAAGGGGCTAGTAATGTTGGGGCCATGTTCCCCAAATCTTCCACACACACCGCAGCATGAATGATGATCTGGTTGGCTCATTGCCATGAACACAGAGGGTGAAATGACAAAGGGGACCCACCCAGATGGTCCTGAGTGCCAGCACCCCAGGGGCGGCTGCTGTACCCAGCAAAGGCAGAACTCAGCACAGTGCTGGGAAGGAGTGGGGATTGTCCCCATCCTGTGTGCCTCCTCCAGGTGATTAGATGGGCCCCAACAAGATTATGTGCCTTGTTTCATGTTCACCATTATGGAAGAAGATGCACAATTGCTAAGAGAATCGTTTGAAATACAGTTCACAGTGCACATTGCCGGTGCACCGCTGTCTTCTATGTAAATTTTCTCAACACTTGTCAATTGCAGCTGGGCCACCTGGAACACATCCTTCTACTTTGGACTGAAATAAAGATACTGTGACACCTGTTTGCCAAATGGCCAATCATGTGTGAGACAATAAATGTGAACTCTGCCAGCACCAGTCATAATTCTTTCAAAACAAGTTATGAAACCATGGGTTTTTGCTTCCATAATCCTGCACTTTAAGTTCCAAGTTTGGAACACACTTTGGATTTCAGTGGCCTCTGTGTCTCCTTGATTACAATCTTTAAGACCCCAAATAAATACTTTGGTTGTTTTACAGTCTCTTCTCAATGGACACCACACTTAAAGAAAGGGGCTGGGATCAGAGAGACAAAGCACTGTGCACAGGCCTCAAGAGGTGGAGTGTGAGCCTGGACATGGTCCCTGCAGGGCTGCACAGACTTGGGGATATGTTGAGAAAGAGGGGTCCTGGCAGAACAAACTACACAGAAGTGGTGCCCACAGAAGAGGCCGTGGCCTCCATGCAGGGTCTTCCCTAACTTGGTGAAGAATCTTAGGTTACATGCTAGCACCATGATGAAATGCTGATTTCCTATAAAGCGATCCCTTTGTGGGCACACTACTATTCTCTTGTAGAAGTTGGGGGTACAGCCAAGCTGTACACACAGTTTGGCTTATCTCAAATTCTCCACTCATTCTCCCACTATCCAGGCCTTGTGTTCCACAGCCCACACCACATGAGTTCAGGTTGGTGGCACCCTGGGTGCCCCAAGGGGATGGGCAGGCCCATGGATGCCACAGCCCTGAGGCTTTGGGTGAAGTGGTGTGATCAAGAAGGCCCTATGACCTGACATCACGTAGGCCCATATGTCCAGGGGTGGAAGTACAGCCCCTGCAACTTTAATCTGCATGATTTTTTATATTTATTTACTTTAAATATAACTGTAAGTATAATTTATGTAAAATTACTTACATAAATAGTTTAGCATAGTGCTTGGCTCTAAGCAAACACTCAATAGGTTTTTTTATCTTTTTTCATTGATCTAATTACATATTGTGGTTTAAAACATGGCATCCATAATCTCTGACACTCCTTGTATTCAGAGATAAGGTCTGTGAGCTGCATCATTACTTGGGGAACATCACTGAAAAGATGTGACTGAGGATTAACCTGTGAGCTGGACCTGGGCCCTTGGAGGCTCCTCAACCCCTCCCCTGTCCTTGGAATGTGGGTTCCGCTGGACTTTTCTGCTCCCAGACACTGCTCTAAGGACATTGCCTGGAGATGGTGATGTGGTGCTGAGGCCATCTGGATGGTATATGTGACTGACACCAGTTAGGGCCTCTTTTATAAACTTTTAAGATTTGCCAGGTGGGTGTGGAGTCCATTCATCTCGGTGCCACCTAAGAGAAGCCTCATAGGTGAGTTCTCTTTGCTTATTAAAACTGCCATCTATTAACCTGGAGGGACCTGCTTCTTTTTCGGTCTCTCCCTGCCCTTTGAGTACAGGGACAGTTTCAGATTACACCAGGGAAGCTTCTAAAAGGGTTGTGAACCACCACTCTAGGTGAATTTGTAGAGGCTTCAAGTGAATACTGCAGAAGAAGTGACCCTGTGACCTCCAAGGCAGGATCAGAGAAGGTCCCGGGGCTTCTACCAGCATTCCTGGATACCTGCCCTGTGGGATGCCAGCATCCCTGTAAAGAGCCTGACTCCCCAATTCCTTCATGTTGGAGATGCCCCCTGCAGGTGCCCACTTGACACACCCCAGCTGGGCTCCCAGCCAAAGTTGGTATCACCTGCTGCTTAAGTGAATGGGTCACCATGGATGTCCAAACTGAGCTTTTGGATGACTGCAACCCTGGCTGTTATCTGACTGCAGTCACATGACATCCCCCAAGCAAGAATTACCCACCTGTTGCCTTCCCAAATCCCTGGTCCACAAAACCATGAGCAAATGGTTGTACCATACCTCCAAGTGTTAGGGTGATTTGTTACACAGCAGTAGTGTCTGGGACACACCCGTGCGTGTGTGTGTGTGTGTGTGTGTGTATGTGTGTGTGTATGCATATACACCCGTATATTGAATGGGGTGAAGCCCAGGGACCCTAGAATCAGATGCCTGGGTGAAAATGCCATTGGCTGTGTGATCTGCCTAAGCTCCTTACTCTCCCTGAGCTTCATTTGTTATCAGCAAAGGTACAGTAGGAGTCCCTCCTCATGGGATTATGGGAATTAATGTGTTTATATCTATACAGCACTTCAACAGTTCAGTTTGCTACATTAATACATATTTTTATTCCAGTCAGAATGTTAATAGCTTTTATTTATGTGGTAGAGTTTAACTTAATTTTTCAAATAAGCTGTGTGTGTGTGTGTGTGTGTGTGTGTGTGTGTGGTTTCCAAGAACTGCTTCCAAAAGCCATCATTTGTATAGCAAATTCCCATAGCATACTGTCAGTTTCTATGTCTCTGTCTTAAATCTAGCTGGGTTTATTTTCCCTTGCCAACTACTCTGTTTTAAATAGAATATTTTAATATCTGTTAGGTAATGACCATTCTCTTCATTCTTTTCTAAATCTTATTCCTGAATATGTTTATTCTTCTTGATTAAAATTTATTTCAAGCTCAAAAAGTAGAATTGCTGTGTTTTGAACAAGCGCTATATTGAATTTATATTTCAATTTGGGGGAAAAAGACAAAATTTAATATTTTAGCTTTTCATTTTAGAATGTTGGATATTCTGCAATGTATTTATGCTTTTATTATGTCCTCTGATACTATAAAGTAAGTTTTTATGCATCTTTCATATTTCCTGGGAAAACTATACCTGGGTATTTTATATTTTTGCCAGGAATATTTCCCTATTGTATCTCTCACCAATCACTACTGATATAGATGAAAATGATTCATCTTACCTGATTTCCTTGTATCTTGGTGGCTCATAATTTATAGACACTTAGAGATCTGGGGTTTTATGGTCTATCACTGCCAGCAGATGAAGGACAGGAGTGAACTTGCACAAGGTGAAAAGTGACAAGCCCCATTAGAAGATGCAGCTAGAGGAAAAGGCCAACCCTGTCCCAAGCCTACAGGTCCGAGCTAGAGAGACGCGTACTTGGAGACAATAGTAAAAACACACATTCCTTTTCATTCTTTTCTGTTATGCTAACAAACACACATAAAACTGAGCAGCAGTGCCTCAAATGATAGCCAAAATAAGAAACAGATTCTCTTCAAATCACCTATATCTGGTCTCTCACCCTTGGCACTGGGGCTCCCAGTGGGTCACTCCAGGATCACAGTTCCTGAAGTTTATTCAGCCCAGGGTCAGATACACTCAGGGGTCATTTGGATGTCAGCCAGGGTGTCCAGCACCCTGAGACCAGGTAAGGTGTGTACATAGTCTCAAGTGTGACTGCACATGCAATCATGTGGAGATCTTGACAAATACTGCCGTCTGGCACCACTCAGAGAAATTCTGACTTACTACATCCAGGCTGGGCACTAGGATTTTGTAATATTAACCAACTGATTCACCAAAGAATCACTGAACTATAACCCAATTTGATTTCCTGTCAAAGTGCAACTGTTCCTAAAACATCTGCAAAGGGCAGCAAGTCGAGTGGTCCTGTCTCAAGGTCACACCTGCATCTAAACATGCCTTTGGTGCCGAGTATCACCCCAGATGTACAACTCCGCCCCCTCCTTGATTCCCAGTAAATAAAACACAACCAAACAAAACAAATGAAAATGTCCTTCATCCAAACTGTGCATTAGGTCACTGAAATTTGTGCAGATTTCAGGCAGCTAGGCAGGTTTCTTGACCCTGGCATCTCTGATTTTGCAATGCCCTTGGCCTCACTTCCAGAGGTGGTTGTCATTTGCCCTTCACCCCACAGAGCCACTGGCCTTATTTGTCTTACTGATTCCTCTTTCCTTTAGCATTTTCTATTTGTCCACCCTATCCCTTCCCTCCAGACCCCTCAGCAAGTCCAACTTCTCCCTCTGTAGGGTAAAACACTTCGGCCCTTTCTGGATTTTCCCACAGCCATGAAGGTGTTCAGAAAATATAGGGCCTCCTAGTGTACAGGATCCAACTTTTTTGTGAGGTACTTTTAATCATGAAGAGCAATATTTCTTTTCCTTTTACCCAAATCTAGGCTCCTGAGGAATAGACTAAGAAAAATGTCCATTTTTCCTGAATGGCTACTCGGTGATAAATGGTGTTAAGAACTGTTTACCCCATGGGCGGTGTGCATTCCTTACTGGTCACACTCCCCACGTGAAGGCAACAAATAATCCCTGAGGCTGGTGCTGACTCACAAACCAGTGAGTGCCTGGTTCTTATGATAATGATGAGAAGGCAATCCTTGTGGTGATGCATCCTCCTTCCCTCACTCTACCAGTTTCCAGAGAAGCAGACTTCACCTTTTAGGCCATGGCTTGGAGAATCTGATCTTGGCTAAAGCAGTCAGAGCAACCAATCTTCCCCAAGGCTTAGTGACTGACTTAAAGATGGCATGTGATCCAAGTCTGGCCACCTGTGGATCATGAGACTTAGTGGAATTTTGTTTCTACTATTTGAAAAGCAAGCTCCCTCTTTTTTTGCTGGGCATGGCAATGAGAAAATAGGAGGTTCAGAGCAGCTATTTGAAAATAAAACAAATTACAGGAACATTGGAACAGAGTCAAGAGATGGCAAACATGAATCCTTGCACCAAGAAGTGCCTGATGTCAGCCCTGCCTCTGGACGTCTTGGTTATGTGAAACAGTCCTCCCCCTTCTTTGGGCCTACCAGCTTGGGTTTTCTAGCACTTGTTATCATGAGTCCTAACTGATAAAGCAGGCAAAGACTGAACTCACCATTCATCAGAACTGACAGTCCTGTGATACCTCTTGACTGTTTCTTCTCAAAGTGGAGAGACTGCAAAACTGAAACAAAATGCTTCCCTGTTAGTAGTCTTACAGCTGCAGTAGCTCAAAGGCCAGAAACCTAAAACATGTGGGCCTTCCCCATTGCACCCTCACATGGGTCCATCATCAAAACATTGGCCAAGAAATCAGTGTCTATTTGCCATCAACTGAGACACTATGCTCACAGGAGGGTCCTCCAGATGGACCACTCCCATGGTTGATGGGATTCTAGTGAGAGATTTTCATGTGAAATTCACCAGTTACTTCCTTAAATGGCTAAAGGCAAACTAAAGTTAAAATTAATGGAAAACCTTGGCAAATTCTGGAAGAAAGGGGCTATACTCTCTACTTTAAACCCACTTGCTCCAAAGCCTTCTGGAAAAAGTGGCAGAAGCCGGCCAAGGGTAAGAATTCCTACTACAGTCAACTCTACTGGGTGTCTGCCTCTGGTATCCAGTGAAGAGGGGAAAGCAAAGTTTCATGTTGTCCTTTTATTTCCAAGTTCAGATGTTTCCTCATGAATCTGGTTTATAGATGTCCATCAGTTAATTATCATTCTCTTTCCCAGGGACAGCTATTGCCTTCTTGTTTTGTTGTTGTTGCTGTTTGTTTGTTTTTTGTTTTATGTCCTGAGAATTTGGCTTATCCACCATCAGTTTGGAGGCCCCCAAAATAAGGCCAGACAGAAATGGGGGCTGCACTCCATTTGCATCTAGGGTCCTGCCAACTGTTGCTAATTCTCAGGGAGATTACCTAAGTCTTTCTTCCTTTTGGATATATTCAGGCTCTAAATCTTGGGAGGGTGGTATCTTTTGCACCCTCTTTGGGGACTTCTCTTATATCCATGGAGTTGTTCAATACTGTCAAGAGTATTTACTGCTTGCCCCAGATGAAACCTAGCAAGATACAGGAAAGGAGTTTTTTTTTGTTGTTTGTTTGTTTGTTTTTTTTTTGAAATAGTTCTATGGTCAAAAGTTGGCCAGATTGGAAGTTAATATTTAGTTTTTTTGAAATAGTTCTATGTTCAGAAGTTGACCAGATTGGAAGCTAATATTTGGAGGCTGATAGAAAATTTATTTTAGGCCCTCTTCCCTAAGCTAAATGAAACTAGGTACCTAGAGGGAAAGAAAGGCATTCCAAAGACAAATGTCTCTAAATATAGAACATAAGAATTTTTTGATTCCCATTTTCATTGAAGATTGTAAAAAAGCAAATAGAAGATGATATAGTTGAATAGTTGGCTCAGCTCCTTGACAGCATTCAGATTGCAAAACAATTCTTCAAGGAATTACACCTGTCTTATTTTATAAATTAAGTTTTTAGGAAAACAGAAACACAGCTCTAGAAGCAATTCAAAGCCCACCTGTCCGGGGGTGCCTGGGTGGCTCAGTCGGTTGAGTGTCCGACTTCGGCTCAGGTCATGATCTCGAGGTCTGAGTTTGAGCCCCCCGTTGGGCTCTGTGCTGACAGCTTGGAGCTTGGAGCCTGTGTCAGATTCTGTGTCTCCTTCTCTCTCTGCCCCTCCCTCACAAATGCTCTGTCTCTCTCTGTCTCAGAAATAAATAAACATTAAAAAATTTTAAATTAAAAAAAAAGCCCACCTGTCCATTTCACCAACCACAAAACCTTCCTTATTAATCTCAAAAGGCTTGTAGGCATTGTAAAATATCTGGACTTAGGAAACAAAAAGCCGCTTGCAGATACTTGCATTATTTTCCTGTGCCTTTGAGATGTAAATTTTCTACCCAGTCTTCTCTAGGAGTGTTCTATATCTTTGAAATGCAAATTCAAGGTAGATAATTCTTATCAGAGGTGGAATAAAGGCTAGTATGGGCAAATATATTTGTAAATCTTTGCCACAAATATTACTGAAAAGCTTAAGCCAGCTGAGCAGGTAGCCTTAAATTATTCCATCTGCCAAAAACACAGTTTGGAACCAATTGTACTTTTATAAAGCAGCAAATTTGAATTATTGTACCTGTTTCACGGACTAAAAAATTTTTTTTTTTAATTTATTTTTGGGACAGAGAGAGACAGAGCATGAACAGGGGAGGGGCAGAGAGAGAGGGAGACACAGAATCGGAAACAGGCTCCAGGCTCTGAGCCATCAGCCCAGAGCCCGACGCGGGGCTCGAACTCATGGACCGCAAGATCGTGACCTGGCTGAAGTCGGACGCTTAACCGACTGCGCCACCCAGGCGCCCCATCACGGACTAAAAATTTGAAACAAAAACTATAAGATCTGTTTCTGTCTATATGTTTATACATGCATGTTATATAGATCCATGGAGTTTTTTGTACCTCCAGATGATATTGTCAAAATTAATTTGTAAAGAGCTCTATTTAATTGGCTTAAAGAAAAGTGCTCTATTAAAGTGTACTGTATAGATAGAAATATTCTCTCAAAAAAATTTTAAGAAGTAAAGAAATATACTCTCAGAAATATATAAATTAACCCAAATGTTTTTCGACTTCATGTGATCAAGATAATCTTCAGCAAACAAAAGTTTGCTGGTTGGTTTTATTAAAACAGGTGTGTCTTCAGAGTTACCAGCATTAAATACAATATGGACATATAAGTTTTGTTCCACCTAGGTTTCTAGGAGTCAAGCTTATGCTGTACCTTCCAAAATCTGTGAGCAAGAAAGATAGCTTAAGATGATGGTTAACAGTTTGTGTCTCATGATTTTTTTTTTAATAAACAAGGTATGCATTATTGAGAACAGGTAAATTAGATATAAGTAAGATACAAGTTTATAGTGAATTTTTCAACTGTGCTTATTATATGTATACTTAAAAATAGTTGATAAAATATTTTTGGTAACTAGAAAGCTTAAAGTTATACCAAGTGAAGTTAAATGATGAATATTCATTGAATATCTAGATATCTTCCAAGTAAGATAAAATCTTCAAATTTTAAATATTGAACACAAATTTATCTACTTTTGATTACTTATTACAAAGGAAGTAAAGATATTTGGGTCTTTCAGTAAACACGTATGCTGCCACATTGAAAATTTTACTATGAGGAAAAATACATTTTTAGAAATTGTGAAGCATATTTATAAACTTGCCAATCTACAGAATGCTAGTGCAACCCAGCGTCCACAATTACTTACATCTTTGTTTTCACTAGGAATTAAGAATTATAAGGTTTAAGAATTCTACTCAATTAGGGGCGCCTCGGTGACTCAGTTGTTTAGGTGTCCAACTCTTGATTTCAGCTCAGGTCATGATCTCAGGGTTCCTCAGTTCAAGCCCTGCTTCAGGCTCTGCATGGACACTGCAGAGCATGCTTGGGATTCTCTCTCTCCCTCTCTCTCTGCCCTTCCTTCCCTCTCTCTGTTTAATAAATAAACATAAAAAAAAGAATTCTAACCAATTAAAACTTCTTAGAAATAATGAGTGAAATGAAATAACTGTAGAGGCTGCTTTTAGGCAACAGGCTTGAGCAGTGCAAACCTGACAAGACAACAGAGCCCATAGGGACCCAGAGCTGACACAAACAGGCTCAATAAGTCATAGGCCCAAATCAACCAATGGGCTACTTAAAACCATGCACACTTCCTAAGATTACCAAAAAAGGAAAATTCTGTAGATCCCTGTACTCCCTCACTTCACCCTATAACCATAGCCCCTCACCACTGCTTCCTCTTGGCCAACTGTCTCTCCTTTTCTGTCCTGCCCGCAGCTCCCTTGAGGTGTCTTCAGTAAACTTCTATCTCCTTTGTTCTGCCTTGGGGTGAATGTTCTCAAGGCCTGTGCCTCTGGTGCAGGTGCCCCACAACAACTGTGTATGAAAAATAGATAACTACGACTGTTTGTTTTAGAATAAGAAAAGGAGGGGGGAACATAAATGGAAATAAAAGAAGTTGTAGGTTTGTGAAAAAGAAATCTTGGAAAAAGAAATTTATGTGTAGGCAAGCTGGCTAAGATTGGAATGGATTTATTTGTTTATAATGAATGAATTTTAATTTCAAAAGTACACTTTTTACTCTTGCAAAATTAAAATTTGATTTTCTCTCTAAAAAGACAGTGTTTTTTTTAAGGTTATCAGTCTGCTCTTACTACAAAATTACAAATATTTTTCTTTATCTTTTAAGTAATCTGCTAGAAAACAAAACAAAACAAAAAGTTGTATCTTACCAAAATAACTTACTGTGCTTCATGTCTTTATCAGGTATTTGATTATTTGAGAAAATCCAGTCTTCTCAATATTAAAAGACCTATGTTTTGGGGATTTTTTTTGTTTTGGGGGGTTTGTTTTTGTTTATTTTTTATAGCTATATAAGTTTCCATATATGCCATCAAAGTCTTGAGTGTCACTTTGATTAAATGGGTAACTAAGTATTGTTTCACAGTGACCTATGATTCTATCTGATCAAGTGTTTTGAAGCCTTTTGATACTTTTGATAAACTGAAAAACAAATTATAAATGAAATCTTTTTGGCCTCAAACTAACTATGGGATTTTCTACAGGGACTCTGAACATTTGAAAAGATTTGTTCATTCTCTCTCCTTATAAAAAGAGACTAAATTGGGATGCCTGGGTGGCTCAGTCATTTAAGTGTCCAACTTTGGCTCAGATCATGATCCTACAGTTAATGAGTTCTAACCCCACATCAGGCTCTGTATTGACAGCTCGAGCCTGGAGCCTGCTTCAGAATCTGTGTCTCCCTCTCCCCCCCCCCCCCCACTCACACTCTGTCTCTCTCTTTCTCGCTCTCTCTCTCTCTCAAAAATAAACATTAAAAAATTTTTAAAAAAAGAGAGGGACTAAATCAATTAGGCTTATTTGATAAGCCTAAATTACATTGTTAAATTACATTGAAGGTATTGTCAAATAAGAAGTGATGTTTAACCTTCTTAGGTTATATTTGTATGAGTATATGTTTTATTTTTTAATTTATTTTATTTTTTTAATATGAAATTTATTGTCAAATTGGTTTCCATACAACACCCAGTGCTCATCCCAACAGGTGCCCTCCTCAATGCACATCACCCACTTTCCCTTCCCTCCCACCCTCCATCAACCCTCAGTTTATTCTCAGTTTTTAAGAGTCTCTTATGCTTTGGCTCCCTCCCTCTCTATTTTTTCCCTTCCCTTCCCCCATGGTCTTCTGTTAAGTTTCTCAGGATCCACATAAGAGTGAAAATATGGTATCTGTCTTTCTCTGTATGACTTATTTCACTTAGCGTAACACTCTCCAGTTCCATCCACGTTGCTACAAAAGGCCATATTTCATTCTTTCTCATTGCCAAGTAGTATTCCATTGTGTATATAAACCACAATTTCTTTATCCATTCATCAGTTGATGAACATTTAGGCTCTTTCCATAATTTGGCTATTGTTGAGAGTGCTGCTATAAACATTGGGGCACAAGTGCCCCTATGCATCAGCACTCCTGTATCCCTTGGGTAAATTCCTAGCAGTGCTATTGCTGGGTCATAGGGTAGGTCTATTTTTAATTTTTTGAGGAACCTCCACACGGTTTTCCAGACTGGCTGCACCAGTTTGCATTCCCACCAACAGTGCAAGAGGGTTTCCATTTCTCCACATCCTCTCTAGCATCTATTGAGTATATGTTTTAATATAAAGATTCCAGAGATTGTATAAAATTCCTAAAAATCTGTCATGGTATAATGTTACTGCTCATAATTCCAGTTATCATCGTAAAATGTTATGTGTTACAGAAATAGAATTTTGGGGTCAATTGCACTATAATGAACTCTCGTGAGATCTTTAACCATGGCCATTTCTAAATCTTTTGTAATTTACAGAAAGTTATTGTTTTACTTAGATGCTTTTGCAAAAGTGAGGTTCATGGAAAATATCCTACACTATGAAGATCTTTTTCCACCTTTTCTTCTTGCTCTGGCCTGGAAAGATAACGGCATTATTTACACATCTCAGGCTATTGCTAGGATGGGCAGGGGGGTAATCCAACCTCCAAATGACTATTGCAAATGCCATGATGGTGGTAGTTCTGTAGTTCTGCCTGTCATACACTTCTGATTTCCAGTGCCTTAGCTTCACTGGAGCACTCCACTCCTTCTCTATAATGTTGGCCTCCTTAACCCTGGGAGGACATTTTTGACTCTAAGGAAAAGATCAGGTCTACCAAAGCTAGAGCTTCCTGGCAGAGTTCATTGGATTTGCTTGTAAAGTTGTCCTGACAGTAGACTAGCTTGGGATTAGCTACTTGCAGATCAAGAAGGAATTTGTGTAATAACCAACACCTGCTATATCTGGAAAAATACTTCTGGGAAGGTAGAGACACAGTTACGTGAAATACATAAAAGGACAATTAATTTAAAGATGTATCCCCTTCTTTGGGATCATTTCTTGACTTAATTGATTCTAGCTGGTTTGGTTCATGGGGACCATGTCTCAGGAGTGCTCTCCAAACCATGGGTATCATTTTTAAAAAAAAATATTTTTTAATGTTTATTTATTTTTGAGAAAGAAAGAAAGAGACAGAGCATGAGTGGGGGAGGGGCACAGGGAGAGAGAGAGAGAGAGAGAGAGAGAGAGACATAGAATCTGAAGCAGGCTCCAGGCTTTGAGCTGTCAGCACAGGGTCTGACATGGGGCTTGAACCCACAAACTGCAAGATCATGACCTGAGCCAAAGTCGGATGGTTAACCGACTGAGCCATCCAGGAGCCCCTCCGTGGGTATCATTTTATTGCTAATAATTATTATTATCTCCCTAATACACTACATTCCCTCAAGGGGTGTTTTTTTTGGTTTTTTGGTTTTGGTTTTGTTGTTGTTTTTTGTTTTTGTTTTTGTTTTTTGTGCAAGCAGGGGGAAGAAGCAGAGGGAGAGAGAGATGTTAGTCAAAAATATCAAAAGGTTTTTAAAACACTTGATCGGATAGGATCATAGGTCACTGTGAAACAATACTTAGTTATCCATTTAATCAAAGTGACATTAAAGACTTTGAAGGCAAATACAGAAAATAACATAGCTATTAAAAAAAGGATCCTATCAAGTACTCTTGACCACTGACACTGCTGCCAAGTTACAGAGTATTGAAACTTGGGTCCATATTTCAAAACCATCTGACACCTTGTCCTTCACAAGTGCTAGAGATTCAGAATCAAATTGATGAGAAAGAGAAGTAGCCAACATTGAAGAAGGCTGCTCCACCCAAGATGTTGGATCAAGAACATATTTTTCCTTCCCTTTTTCCCTCTCTAACCACCCTTTTCCTAATTCTTACATTCTCAGGGTGAAGCCCAATGCAGGGCTTGATTCCATGACCATGGGATCATGACCTGAGCTGAAATCAAGAGTTGTACACTGACCCGACTGAGCCACACAGGTGCCTTCAAAAGTTTTAAATGTATGTAGGCAATCATTGACCAGGTGATAAATGGCCTCTGACCAACTAAAACAATGAAAGAAAACAGAAGAGTGTAACCAGCTCCAAGAATACAAGCTTGACATCTCTTGTAACTAGTACTCTGACACCCCAGAGGCAACGATAACTGAGAGTTACACTAAAGCCAGTATCTTCTCAGAACTCTTGAATGGTCAAGAGGATGATCAAAAGTGAAGCAAAGCTGTTGAAACAAATTTTTAGATTCAAGATAGAGCCACTGCTGCTCAGGATGCCACATCAGCAAACCTAACTTTCGTGTTCTGTAGAGTCTCCACTTGACCAGAAACACAAACCATCCAGTCATCCAAACCCCAAATGCCAGTCCAACTCTGAGCTTTATACTTATTTTCTTGTTCTTTGATCTTTCCAAATAAGGCCAGATATGCAACCTTAGCCAATTATGCCCTGTCTCCATGTTGCTGCTCCTAATGTTATATAAAACTTTCCCTTGACCAAAATTCCCCAGGAAGAGTGTGCCACCACTTCAGTGGCACTGTAGTCTCCCAATTCGTGCAGCTTTTCCTTGTATAAAGGACATGACACTTACTACTAAATTGTTTTAGTTTAGTCATTTGACAATCCCATGAACAAAGACAAAAGACAACCACAGAATGGGAGAGAACATTTGCAAATAATATAGCTAGAATGGAACTTGTTTCCTGAATATATTACAACTCAATAAAAAGACAACTAACCAATTTTTAAATAAATAAACCTAATTTTAAAAATTAAAAAGTAACCCAATTAAATTTTTAAAAAGACAACCTAATTTTAAAAATCCCAAAGGATTTGAATACACATTTCTCCAAAGAAGATATGCAAATGACAAAGAAGTACACACACACACACACACACACACAAATGCTCATCATTAGCCTTGTCTTTGTTCATGGGATTGTCAAATGACTAAACTAAAACAATTTAGTAGTAAGTGTCATGTCCTTTATACAAGGAAAAGCTGCACGAATTGGGAGACTACAGTGCCACTGAAGTGGTGGCACACTCTTCCTGGGGAATTTTGGTCAAGGGAAAGTTTTATATAACATTAGGAGCAGCAATTAGGGAAATGCAAATCAAAATGGGATATCACTTCACACCCACTATATGGCTATAGTAAAAAAAAATTAAAAATCAAACAAAAACAAAACAGACAATAACAAATTGGAACCTGTAGGTATGTAGGTACCTACATACCTGGTAGGTTCCTACCAGGTACATACCTGGTAGGTTCCTACCAGGTACATTCCTGGTAGGAATGTAAAATGGTGCAGCTGCTTTGGTAAACAGTTTGGTAGTTCTTCAAAAGTTTACGCAAATGGTTACTATACCACCCAGCAATTCTGCTCTGATACAGATACCCAATATAAATGAAAACATGACCACATAAAGACTTACACATGAATGTGTGTAGCAGTGCTATCCATAATCTCAAAAAAAAAAGAGGAAGAACTCACAAATGTCTGTCAATTGATGAATGAGTAAATAAAATGAAGTACATCTATGCAATAGAATATGGTTGTGCAATACAAAAACTAAGTTCTCATAGATGCTACAACATGGATGAATCTTGAAAACATTACGGTATTTAAAAAAAGTCAGCAACAAAAGGACCACATATTGAATGATGTCAAATGGCTAGAAGGAACAAATTTATAGAGACAAAATGTAGACTAGTGGTTGCCTAGGGCTGGAGGCAGTGGCGGGGTGGGGGAAAGCAGAGAGGTGGATGGTGCTAAAGGGTAAAGGCCTTCTTTGAGGGTAATGAAAATGTTCTAAAGTTAGATTGTAGAGATATTTGCCCATTTCTGTGAATAGACAGAGAACCGCTGAACTATACACATTAAATGGTTGAATAGTGTGGTATGTGAATTATATCAGAATAAAGCTATTTGAAAAAATCCATCCTGAAGCTCCATTTATCCAAGCCAAATGTTCACTCTGTGTTCTTTCCCATTTCAAATAATTTCCAGCCACATTGTCCATTCAAGCCTCAACAAAATTAAACAAGTACAATTAAACAATTGTACTCTCATTATAAATCGACATAGAAATTTCCCACCATACCTCCCCCCACCCTTATTAACTCATTGCCAGGAAAAATTAAAGTTCAAGACTAACTCCCCTTGCAAGGTGAAGTGCTAAAACATTAAAATCCAAAGGAATTAAAGCCCCAGGCAGAATTCTCTTATTCTTGTGTGACGTAAAACATCCAAAATTTTAAGTCAAAGTTTATAAACTATCCTCCCTTAATTCTTATTCAACTCAGACTCAGCCAAAATCTGAACCATTGAGATTCCCAGTTTCAGTGCTTGGGTAAAGTCCAACTTCCTATACAGCAGTTAGAGCCTGATTCTCACTATGATTGGGTATAGGGTTGAAAGCAGCAATTCCCAAACTGTGGTTCTTGGATCAGCTGCAGCAGCAGTAACAGCATCCAGGAATTTGTTAGCAATGCAAATTCTCAGGGCCCACCCCAACCCTGCTGAATCAGAAACTCTGGGGGAGGGTCCAATAATCTGTGTGTTAATAAATAGGCAGCCTCCTGGGTGGCCCCCATGATCTTCTGGTCTGCACACCCTTGTGTAATCAGTCCCCTTCCCTGAGCATGGGCTGGTCTTAGTAACTAGTTTGCAATGAAAAGGCTACAGCAGAAATGAAGACATGTTACTGGCAAAGCTAGTCTATACAGTCCATAAAGACTGTGACTTCCATCTTGGGTACTCCCTGGCTCTCTAGCTCTCAGATCACTAGCTTCTGTGATGAAAAGACACTCAGGAAACCTGTGGAGACACTCACATGATGGGAAAACAAGGCTTGCCAACAGCCACGTGAGGAAGTTTGGCTGCAGTCCCCCCACCAAACAACGCCAGACAGGCCTCCATCAGAGACCACAGCTCTGGCCAACAGCTTGGCTATAACCTCACAGGGACCTTGAGCCAGAGGCACCCAATTAAGCTGTACACACATTCTTAACCCACAGAAACTTAGGTAATAAAAGGTTACTGTCTAAAGCTTCTAAGTTTTGCAGTAATTCATTACACAGAAATATGCAACTAATTTATATATTATTATGTAATTAGGTGATTCTGATACAGAGTAAGGTTTGTAAACCACTGCTTTCATGTTGGAGGTGGTCAATCCCCAACTGGAGCAGAATTTCTCACTCTTGCCCTTGCTTTGCAGTAAGGATCAGGTAAGTTTTGATGGCTTTACCTACTTCTCAGATTGGTCACTAACTTTTCCTGACTCTGGTGGGGCTTGTGTTATTTGCCAGACTGAGTGCCTCCCTTTCTTGCTTTTACTTTCTCCTTGCTTTCAAATCCCGCTCATTTCCTCTTTTTTACTCTATATTTTGCCCGAGTGGTACCCTCTAGAAAGATACAAATCAGTAAGAGCTAGTCTGTCAAAGTCATCTGCTATTGAAACAAGTCTTGTCCATTATCTCTTCCTGAGATGGATAATTTGCATCTAAGGAGACATTTCCCATCACAACGTCCACTCACCTCAGCTCCCTGTGGTAAGTGTGTCCTGTCTCTGCTGCACTCTCCCTTAGTTTCCTTCTGTTCATCAAGCACACTCTCCTGAAAGTGAAGCAAACTTACATCTCCACCTATAGTGTCCACATCACCTGGAAACCCAGCATGAGAACTCTAATGAGTTTATGTTGATGAAATTGATTGACAAATCCAATCTAAGCTGTTGTCCTCACCCTGGCTGCACAAAGAATCACCTAAGAGCATTGGACACATGCTGACCCCCAGACTCCACCCAGACTGCTGAAGTCACACTCCTCAGGTGATTCTCATGGTTTTAGGGAACAATCCCTCAACTCTTCTTACTGTGGGTACTCTTTGTGCAGCACCCTTCCCCATCCCCATAGTTTCATGGATCTTCCCCCTCCTCTACAGGTGTCATTCCATTCTGTCCTGAAACCTCTCTTCTCTTCACCAGTGGGATGCCTTTGGCTCCAGGCACTGTTTCTAATTCGGTTATAACATATGTCTCCTTTACCTCACCTTTTTAGTGCCCCCTTCAAGAGCAATTATACACACTGGTCTCTATTTCCCTATCCTGGCCTTCAAATCCATTTTGTGTTTCATGCCAGTCTCATTGATCCAGGTACTTAAATTCCTAGGGAAGACTCTTCCTTTAGCTAAATTGGTGGGTATATCAGTTAGTGTTCTCCAGAGAAACTGAGTCAATAAGTTTTATGTATATATACTAAGAAATTTATTTATTTTTTTTTAATTTTTTTTTCAATGTTTATTTATTTTTGGGACAGAGAGAGACAGAGCATGAACAGGGGAGGGGCAGAGAGAGAGGGAGACACAGAATCGGAAACAGGCTCCAGGCTCTGAGCCATCAGCCCAGAGCCCGATGCGGGGCTCGAACACACGGACCGCGAGATCGTGACCTGGCTGAAGTCGGACGCTTAACCGACTGCGCCACCCAGGCGCCCCGAGAAATTTATTTTAATTGGCTCATGCGATTATAGGGGCCAGCAAGTCTGGAATTTGTCGGGAAGGCCAGCAGCCTGGAAACTCAGGAAGAATTTATGTTATTATCTTAAGGCAGAATTCCTTCTGGGAAGCTCAGATTTTGCTCTTAAGGCACTAAACAGTGGTTGGACAGGACTTATCTATGACATTGCCAAAGGTAATCTCCTTTACTTAAAGTCAGGTAACTGAAGATGTTATTCATACCTCCAGCAATGTCTAGACTAGGGTTTTACTAAATAGCAGAGTCAAGGAGATACCTAAAATTTAATATTACCATTGGTTTTCTTCATTTTTGTTCTTATTCTTCCTCTGTTCCAGTTTTGAAAGCTAATCTGAAGAATGAAACACTTCTGTTCTTGCTTACATTTCCAAAGAAATATCATTCTAGGGACAGGATGTTCCATACAGAGGTCTTTCAGTGGTATTTCTGGCCTTTAGCTTTACAGTGATATCACTGGGAATATAAAAAATTATTTTTATAATTAGAACAAGGAGTGTAGTGACATCAGCAAGAAGGCTGTTTTGGGCCATAATGTGAGCTTAAAGATTTGAGAGGATACTCATCTGGGCCCAGGTTTGTCTTTCAGAACCAGTGTTATGGCTGGACTGGTCTTTGTGGTTCTTATTATGATGGCAAGATACCCTCAGTAATAACCAGAAATATGTAGAAAACTTAAAGATGCAACAACAACAACTATTAGAACAAATAAATAAACTAAGCAAAGTTGTAGGATACAAAATCAACACACAAAAAATCAGTTGCCTTTCTATACACCAATAATGAACTACCAAAAATGAAATTTAAAAAATCCCACTGACAAGAGTACCAAAAGAATAAAATACTTAGAAATAAACCTAACTGAAGAGGTAAAAGACATGTACACTGAAAACTATAAAATACTAATGAACAAAATGAAAGCAAAAACAAATAAATGGAAAACAGTCCATGTTCACGGATTAGAAGAACTAGTATTATTAAAATGTGTATACTACCCAAGCAAATTTACAGGTCCAATGTAAGCCCTATCAATATCCCAAATATATTTTTATATAAGTAGAAAAAACAACCTGAAAATTCCTAAGGAACCATAAAAGATCCATGAAAAGATCCAAAGCTGAAGGCATCACACTTTCTGGTTTCAAAACATATTACAAAAGTGTTGTGATCAAAACAGTATGGTACTGGTATAAAATAAACATACTGACCAATGGAACAGAATTAAAAGCTCAGAAATAAGCCCACGTGTATACATTCTACTGATTTTTGTTAATGGTACCAAGAATAAACAATTGGGAACAGATAATCTCTTTAATAAATGATGTTGAGAAAACTGGATGTCTATGTCCAAAAGAATGAAATCAGACCCTTATTTTTCACCATAACAAAAATTAACTAAAAATGGATTAAAGGTTTGGATGTAGATTTGTTACCCCAAGTTCCCAGAAGAAACATTACAGAAAGTTTCTTGACACTGGTCTTCAGCAAAAATGTTTTGAATGTGATACCAAAAGCACAGGCAACAAAAGCAACAATAAACAAGTGGGACAATATCAAACTGAAAACTTCTGTACAACAAATGAAACAATCATCAGAGTCAAAAGGCAATCTACATAATGGGAGAAATCAGCTGCAAACCATATATCTGATAAGGAGTTAATTTCCATAATGTAATTTCATAATGTATAAGAAACTCATAAAGTTCAATAGCATAAATAAATAAAAAACCCAATTTAAAAATGACCAAAGAACTTGAATAGACATATAAACAGTCAAGAGTTCTATAAAAAGATGCCCAATATCACTAATCATCAGGGAGATGCAAATAAAAATCACAATGAGATGTCACTTCACATTCCTTAAGATGGCTGTTATCAAAAAAACAAAAGATAAGCATTGGGGAGGTTATAGTGAAACTGGAAATTAGACAGTGTTAGTAGTAATATAAAATGATGCAGCTGCTGTGGAAAATAGTATGTAGATTCCTCAAAAACTTAATAACAGAACTTTCATATGATCCAGCAGTCCCACTTCTGAGTAGATACACAAAATAATTGAAATCAGGATCTCAAAGAGATATCTCTTTATCGCATTATTCACAATGACCAAGATATGGAAACAATTTAAATGTCCATCAACAGATAAATGGATAAAGAAAATACAGTATATATTACACCACACACACACACACACACACACACACACACACACAATGGACTATGTAATTCCTCCTTTTAAAAGAAGTAAATCTTACCATTTGTGACACTGTGGACGGATCTAGAAGACATACCAGGTGAAATAAGTTACTCACAGAAGGACAAATACAGTATGATTCCTCTTACTTGAGGCATCTAACATAGTCAAAGATGTAGGCAAAAGAATGATGGTTTCTAGGGGTGGGGGAGTATGCAAAGTTGCTGTTCAAAGGGTAAAAAGCTAATTTTACAAGGGAAGTAAGTTCCAGAGATCTGCTGTACAAACATAATGCCTATGGTTAACAATAAGGTATTGTGTTCTTAAAAATTTGTTAAGAGAGTAGATTTTATTTTAAGTGTTCTTATTACAAAAGAGGAGGACACAAGAAGACTTTTGGAGGTGATGGATATGTTTATTACCTGAACTGTAGTGATTGTAACATGAATGTATGCATATGTCCAAACTCACCAAATTATGTACATTAATTATGTGCATTTTTGGCATACCAATTATACTTCAATAAAGCTGAAAAAAAATAAAACAAAGTAAATTCAATGTGTGACCCTGGATTGCATCTTGGTCTGGGGAAAATCATTTCTATGATGGATATTAGTTGAACAAAATCTGTATGTGGACTGTAGATTAACCATTAATGCTATATCAGGTTAAGTTTCCTGATACTTATAATTGTCTTGTGTTTCTGAAAAGAATGTCCATATTTTTAGAAAAGACAACTAAAGTATTTTGGGGTATTACATAATTGTAAAATGTACACACGAAGAAAAAAATAACAAAAATGTGGCAAAAAATGTTAATAATTAATGAACCTGGATATATGGAAGCTTTTGTACTATGTTTACAGCTTCCTTAGAAGTTTTAAATTATATCAAATAAAAGCTTAAAGGAGAAAAAAGATTAGGGCAAGGAGTTTATGATGCTCATGGATCCGCATTCCTTCTGCCCACACCTCCTAGCCAGCCATAACTCACTGGGCACCCCCAGCTGCAAGGGATCTGAGAACTGGTGTCCAGGCAGATGGTCTTGTGCCAAGTCACAGCTCAAGAATTCTATTGTTAAACAGAATACATACAATATAGCAAGAATGAGCAAATGGACCCAATTGTTATTCACATAAATAAAATGTATCTGTGTCACTGCTTTCTATATTCTATAAGTCAAACGTCAATGTCCATGAAATTGAACTGATATTGTATGAATGCAAAATATACCATCACCTTTGTATGTGACTTAGAATCAAGGAGGGAATCTCCACCTCCATGAAATACCTTCCTTCTTTTATGTGTCCTGGATCCACTTCCTTGGGATATGCACAACCTTCTGAGAGCAATCTCCTTTCAGACATCTCTCCCCCTGTTTCCTCTAGCTAGACAAGTCTCCTGCTGGTGCCACCCTACCCCCCACACCAACTTGGCAGAGCCCAACAGGGGGCAGCTGGTCGCTGGCCCGAAAGTGCTGCAGAGGTTCATGGCCAGCGCCAAGGCAGAGACTGGAGGAGGGCCTGTGAAGTTTAGAGGCAGCAGTTGACAATTGGAGACGGTAGTCACAGACCCTTGTTCAAGATACAGTTAAAAATTTAAACCCAGCTTGCATGTGTGCAAAATATTTTCCACCACTTAATAGTTTTGTTCCTTCTTTAAATATGTGTGTATGAGCAAAGGGAGGGAGAGAGGGGGATTGGTTCTCTGATGGGTTAGATCCTTCATTTGGCTTGGGAAGGCAGGAGACATTATATCTTAAAGAAATTAGGGTATATGCTTTCAGGTTTTTATGATTTGTGAGTCAACACCCCAAAGGTGGATAAGTGGGAAGCAGACAACGGAAAAATCACTGGCAGAACAGACCAGGTGTGGGGCAACAGTGCTATCATTCCAGGTACACGTGTTTGCTCTTTGGTGCTACATTTTCAAATAAGAAACTCCCTTGGGGGCCAAAGGTTAACTAAAACTCTAAGTGACCATTAGGACAAGAAACTTAAACACAAGCACATTCTATTTCCAGAGGAATGACTACGTTTTCCGCTAATTCCCTAAAGCTCTTCTTCCTTACCTTTTCCTTAACATTCTTACCTGTGTTTTAAAAATATGTGGACAAAGCATTCCTCTACCTATAAAATTAACCCCTGACCCTAAGTGTGGCCCTTATTCCTTCTCGCTGATATTTTTCCCCTTTGACAATTGTTTCTTCCCTGTATCCTATTCCAAATGGCTGTGGCCCTCTGTTTTTCTCTTTTCCCTTCTCTCTCAGAGCTCCTATCTGGTTTTAAAAATGTAATTAGCACATCATTTCAGATGAATGCTATTTCCCAACCTCTTGTTGGAGAATTTCATTTGGATGTAGAGAAAGTCAGACACTAATATCCAACCCCACATGGAAACGTGGGCAGCCCCAGGACGTGATGAAAATATCCCAATCCTGAGGTTCCACACTGAGAAACAGATACTGTGTCGTCTTCTGTCTGTACTGGGGCCATTTGACAGGTTGCTGTGATGACGCACACGTTTTCTATCCACTTGTGGCAATTGAGCACTTGAACTGTAGCATGTGTGACTGAGAAACTGAATCTTTAATTTGTTACTTTGTTTTGAATTTTAAAACTGAGCCGTATAAAACTTTTTTCATTAAACACAATTCTGTTGTTTTGGTAGGATTACATTTAAATTTAACTGCTGGAAATTTGGTGTCTGGATCAAGATAAACTCGGTACCACAGAGCATCTTATTAATTTTTTTATATTGGTTGCCTATTGAAATGATAATGTTTTGGATACATTTGATCGATAAAACTATATTATTAAATAACTTCACCTGATTCTTTTTCCTTTTGAAAATGCAGCTCCATGATACTTTGAAACTATACACATGACTCACATATTTCTATTGATAGTGCTGGTAAGTATGGTAATGCATTTCAAATTATTTCAGCATAAACAGTGGAAAGTGTATGTGTTCACAGAGATAAAGTTGCACAATTTAAAAACAGCTGAGTGCTCATGGCTTCATCAGGAATCTCCATCCCAGGGTGGAGATTGGAATCAGAAGTCACTAATTAGCAAAATGGCCAGCAAAGTAACATCTATTATTGAAACCTACACCAGAATGTTTAATCAGCATAAAAGCTGATAGAATTTATTTGTGTGTGTGTGAAAATGGTATGTTTTGGCTGAAGAAAAGTTGCACAGAGTCTGCCACCCTTGGATAAAGGAGGAAAGCCCAGTAACCCCCAGCATCTCGCAGCAATGCTCAAAGTGGGTGGCTGTGCTGGCCCTGTGACACTCCATTTCCTGGAGGTCCTCATGCTGAGCCACACCCAGAGAAGGGAGGCTGGCCCACATAATGTCTTCATTCCCGAGTCACCTTCTCAAGTAAACACCAGCTGGAGAACGGAGAGTGAGCCACAGGGAGAGCCCACAGGACTGCTTGGTGCCTGCATGTTAATAATGTGTGTTTGGAAAAGTTGGATCTGAGGCTTGTTTCTATAGCTGTGTGATGCGGTTGGGAGGAAGGGGAGATCATGTAGCCCTCTCTTAACTTTAATTGGGAAGGATTACTGATACCGATGAAAAGATTGACTTTTACTAAATGACCAAATTAGCTTACTTTATTTCAGGACATCCCTTCATGGGCAACAAGGCTAGGATAACTAAGTGGGTTATAGTGCACCACATGCTACTACAGACATACATCTTTTTATTCCTCTCTCCGTCCTGTACTCTTAGCCTACCTCTTTTTTTTTAATGTACCTTCTTTCTCTTTTCCCTTCTTTGTCCCTAATCACCTTCTTTCCTTAATTTCCTTATCTCTGTTAATACAGCCATCATTTTCTTTACTACCCAAACTGAAACCTGTGTTGACTTCTCCTCCTCTCTCTTTTCTCACCCCTCTCCATATTAAAACAATCTTCATGATTGAGTCAGTAATCAAAAACTTCCTAACAAAGAAAAGCCCAGGAACAAATGGCATTCACCTTTCAGTAGGTGAACAGATAAATATGCTGGGTACATCCACACAACAGAATATTATGTATTGCTACAAGAAAATGAGTCATCAAGCCATGGGGGAAACTTAAATGCATATTAGTAAGTGAAAGAAGCCAATATGAAAAGTATTGGGAAAATATGTGGGATTCCAGCCAGATGACATTCTGGAAAAAGCAAAACTATAAAGGCAGTAAAAAGATCAGTGTTTCCAAGACTAAGGAAAAAACAGGAATAAACAGAGCATAGAAGATTGCTCTTGCATTCTCTCTCTTTCTCTCAAAAATAAACATTTAAAAAAACCTCTCTTTTAAAAATTCATCACATTTAAAAATTTTTAATGTTTATTTATTTTTGAGACAGAGAGAGACAGAGCATGAGTGGGGGAGGGGCAGAGATAGAGGGAGACACAGAATCCGAAGCAGGCTCCAGGCTGTCAGCACAGAGCCTGATGTGGGGCTCGAACTCGTCAACTGTGGGATCATTACCTGAACCGAAGGCAGATGCTCAACTGACTGAGCCACCCAGGCTCCCTAGAAAATTCAAATTTTTAATGATAAAAATGAAAAATAGAGACAGAGGAAAACTACTTCAACATATTAAAGGTCATACAAGAAAAACCCACAGCTAACCTCATTCTCAATGGTAAAAGAATAAAAGGTTATACTCTCAGATCAGAACAACACAAAGATGTCTGCCTTTCCAACTTCTAGTCAATGTAGTACTGGAAGTTCTAGCCAGAGCTATTAGGCAAGGAACAAAGACAAAAACCATTCATATTGGAAAAGAGAAAGTACAATTATATCTGTTTGCATATGACATGATGTTATATGTACAATACCCTAGAGATCACACACACGTTCGAACTAATAAATTCAGCAGTTGTAGATACAAAATCAACATAAAAAATTATTTGCATTTCTATACACTAATAATGAACAATCTGAAAAAGAAAGAAAACCATTTTATTTCAAACGCATCAAAAATAATAAAATACTTAGACATAAACTTCACTAAGGAGATCAAAGACTTATATACTGATGAGTACAGGGTGTTGATGAAAGAAATTAAAAATTAAAATCCTGTATCCATGGAAGATATGACAATATCATTAAGATGGCAACACTATCTCAAATAATCTGCACATTCAAACTAATCCCTATCAGAATCTCAATGACATTTTGTAGAAATAGAAAAATCCATTTTACAATGAATCTAACCTTAAGAGACCCTACATAACCAAAACAATTTCAAAAAAGAACAACGTTGGAGGTCTCACACTTCCTAATTTCAAAACGGACTACAAACTTAAAGCAATGCCATCCTGACATTAAAAAAAAAAAGTCATAAAGACCAATGGAATAAAATGGAGAGCCTAGAAACAAACTTTTGCATATATGATCAAATGATTTTTGAGAAGGATACCGAAGCCACTCAGTTGGAAAAAGAGAGTCTTTTCAACAAATGGCTAAAACAAGGCAAGGATACTGCACAAGCTGGGAAAACTGGATATCCACATGTAAAAGAATGAGGTTGGACTTTACCTAACACCATATACAAAAGTTAACTCAAAATGGATATAAGACCTAAATGTAAGAGATAAAACATAAAACTCTCAGAAGGAAACATTGGGGAAAATTTTCATGATACTGGATTTGGCGATGATTTCTTGGGTCAAAAGCACAGGGGACAAAAGAAAAAAAATAAATAAATTGGATGCTTTTGTGCATCAAAGGGCATTATCAACAAAGTGAAAAAACAATCCAAGGAACAAGAGGAAGTATTTTCAAATCACATATCTAAAAGGCATTAATATCCAGAAAATACAAAGAACCCCTACAACTCAACAACAAAAAAAAACAAACTCTATTCAAAGATGGACAAAGACTTGAGCATTTATTCAAAGAAAATATGCAAATGACTAATAATCCCATAAAAATAATCAGCATCACTAATCATTAGGGAAATGCAAATCAAAACCACAATGACATACCATTTCACACCCATTAAGTATTAACAGAAATGATAAGAAAAAACAAAGCAAAACAACAACAAAAATGGAAAATAATAGATGCTGATGAGGATGCAGAAAAATTGGAAATTCAGTCCACTGTTGTGGGAATGTAAAATGGTATAGCTGTTACGGAAAATAGTATGGTGAGTGTGGTGATTTCTCAATAAATTAAAAATGGAGTCATCAAACAGTACAGCAATTCCACTTCTGGGCATATACCCTCCAAAATTGGAAGTAGAGACTCAAAGAAGTATTTGTATGCCCATCTTCATAGCACCCTTACTCACGACAGCCAAAAGGTGGAACAGCACAAGTGTCCATGGACCGATGAATGGATAAACAAAATGTGGTATATATATCCAGTTGGATATCATTCAGCTTTAAAAAGGAAGGAAATTCTGACACCTGCTACATGGATGAAACTTGAGGACATTATGCTAAGTCACAACAAGATAATAGCTCTATGATCCCACTTATATGAAGGGCCTGGAGTAATCAAATTCATAGGGATGGAAAGTCTAGTGGTGGCTGCCAGGGAATGGGGGGAGGGTAGAATGGAGAGCTGTGCAATGCATACAGATGGGGAAGATGAAAAATCCTGGAGATGATGATGGTGATGATTTCAACAGCAATGTGAATGTACTCAATGCCTCTTAAAATGGCTAAGGTAGTACATTTTATGTTACATATATTTTACCACAATAAAAAAATGGGGGAAAAAAACCTCCAAATTCAGGCAAATTAATTTTCCCCTAGAGTGTTTCTTGCATTGATCACTTCCTTTTCAGTGGTTGCAGACACTGAAGTCTCGCCTCATGCCAGAAACAATTTTCCAAAATGGCAAGTTCATTCATTACCCATCACTAAGACTAGGATGGTCAGAGCAGGGTTTGGAGTGTGGATTTCTGAGGACAGTTCTCATCTCCCACAAAAGGCTCTGATGTTCTCCAGTAGGGACATGCTGGGCTAGGACCCAAAGAGGGTCACAGTAAGGAGAAGGAACAGTGTGTGCTCTTCCCATGAGAGCTCCTTTCAGTGCCCAAAAGATCCATGACTTGCAAGAGGCATGACATGGGCAGGACACTCCTTATGCAGTGAGCTGTGGGTAACCCTGAAGAAACTTCAGATCCTCCTCCTATTAACATGTTGCCTTGTGCTTAGGAATGCATTCATTGCATCAAAAGATGGTGACACAGGAGAGGTCAGAGGACCCTTGAGACCTTCCACTCAGTGGTTTCCAAAGGCTGGCCTATAGATGATGCCCTTCCTGCTGCATCAGAATCACTTGGAGAGTTTGTTTAAAAGAAAAATGTAGGTTCCCATGCCCCACTGCCAGAGGGTCTGAGTCTATCAGATAAGACCTCAGAATCTCTATACATTTTTAAACTCTCCAGGTGTTTCTGAAAGGGAGTCAGATTTCAGATTGTTGCCAATGGCAAGTAACACTGAATGTAACCTGCAATTGAAGTTGAAGAGTTTGAGTGTAAGTCTGGTAGAGCTCAGTGGTCTCCCTGTAGCATAAGGAGGATTTGGACCAAATAGTCCCTGCCCATGCCCTCTAGGACCCAAGTAGACTTTGGGATTGGTCACACCTCCAAGACTTTAGTAACCCATCTAAGGACACAGTAGAACATGTGAGCCTCTGGGGCTAGAGCACACCTGTGCTGGGCTGAATTCAGTACTCTGAATTTTCACTAAGGAATCCTTTGGTTCCTTGGGTATTTTTGTTTGTTCAGTTGGTTGGCATTTTGTGTGTGTGTGTGTGTGTGTGTGTGTGTGTGTGTGTGTGTGTGTTTAGTGGTAGAGTGCATAAACATTGTTGTGAATCAATTTTTCCAAAGAAATCTTGCAATATCATGAGGCAGGATAGTGTGCAAGCTCTGAGGAAAAACGTCCAGAAGCAGAGACAGGAGCACAGAGATAGATTTAGACTGGGGAGCCTGAAGGCAGATTCCACAACCTCAGAATCTGACTGTGAAGACCCAGGCTTCAAGCTCTTGATACATGTGGTAGTGAATGAAGAATTTTCCAGGATTATCTTAGACCATTTAATTGTAAAACTAAAGACAAGTGCCACAAATTATTCCCCAAATGACTCACTGTATTTTTCAGGGGCTTTCCTGCCCTTCTGTCCTGCTGCTCACTTGGGTACCCATAAGGAGAATGGAACACCCCAAAGGAAGAGGGAGCATCCCCTAAAGAGAATGGAGCACCCCCTAATGCACTCTTTTACCCTACCCCACCCTTCTCTCCCTGATCCCCAAACTGTATCATCCTATTGACTCTGACAGCTTCCCTTTACAGTCAGGAAGATGAAAAAAAAAGCTGAGAACCATTATTTTATTTTTGTCAAAGTAATGTCTGCATAGAATAGGAAGCATAGCTGAACTTAAGATGAAAAACAATAGTCTCCTCTGCTCCAAGCTACTGTCCTGGCCCCGAGAGCAGGCTGGTATCCTCCAGTTCCTCTAGTGCCTTCCCTTATGACTTGTCTAGGCCACAGGCTTATATCACCCTAACCATATTTTTCAGTGTTGGACAAGATCTGTCAGGTCTCTGATATGAAAGGTAGCAATTGATCAACACAGACATAACCCCATCTCCAATATTTGATGTTTATACTTCAATACCACTATTTGCTATCTTTTAATTTGAACTACTATGTATGTGGACATTGGAGATATACATCCCAAACCTAATTCCTTAGCCTGAATTCACATGGATTTCCCTGAAGCTTAAGAAAGACATTAGCTTAGTCAAGGGCAGCTGATGTGCCTAGAAAAGTAAAAAAGGTGGAAAATGGACTGGTTTAGTATTTTGTTCCCCAAAAGGAAGTGTTATCTTTGCAGCAAGTTGACTGTTTTATGTTTCCAAAATAAGTGCCAATGTTGGACATTTGTGGTTGATCTCCAAACAACACTAATTGAGGAAGTGGAAATTTGGCTGAGTCAACGGAAACTGCTGCAGAAGACCCAAAAGGAACTCTGAATGGAACTATTTCAGGGAGAAAGCAGCCGTTGTCCATGCATGGATAACCATTAAGGAAGGCAAAAAGGACACATTTGTCAAATTGGCCAAGTTTAAAAAGACTGTTTTGAAAGAAGCAGCAGTAAACCTTGCCCCAAACTGCCAAATTGAAAAGAATTGAGAACACTGTTCACAATGTGAGTAAAATGTCTAAGGCAGGACAACCTCGATAGGCAGTGCAGACAGGGCTCCTGTGACAAAGAGCCAGTGTGAAATAAAATGGAGCAGTTGGATGGAGATTTTTGAGGTTCTATTGCTTATTTCTTATTTTATAATGCAATAAAATTTGCTCCCAGTAGAGAACAAGAAGATCCAAAGGGTGCTTGGACTTCAGCATGGGGGTAGAGAACAGGGGTAATACACAAGGCAGCAGTTAAATTGTGTGTAAGAGGCCATACAGCATCTCTGTACATGCCTTGCATGTAACTTGACACAAGACCATGTCACAGATGAGGGGAAGGGGCTGCAGGAAAGCTGAGTATGGGGCAGGGGGTTCCCAGCTGCAAGGTCAGAACACAAGGACTTGAACCCAAGCTTCTCAACACCAATTTGAAGCTCAAGAAGGTGACTTTGGTTGGCAGAGCCTCTCAAAGAGAAAACCATCATACTTGATTCTCCAGAATAAGTTTTTTTGAGCTCTGATCTCAACATGAATCAGACCATAAGTCTAAACTTAGAGCCAAACAACAGTGTCTGTTCCTATGTCCACACCATCCCAGGGAGCCTGATAGTTGGTAACAGAGCCCTGCCTTCCCCACACACGCCCTGGTCCCACAGCTCAGAATATGTAATAGTGCCCACCTTGGCTCCAGTCATCTCCTGCTGGGTATGATAATTGTTAGAACCAGCTTGGGCCCTGAGGGACAATTTTCCAATAATCAAGGAGAAGAATCAAGCACCACAAATATCATTTGTTGAGCACCGAGTTCTGCCAGACATTCTGCCATTGGCTTATGTACCATTGTCTCATTCATTTCATAACAACCCCTTGGGTGAGACACCAGATGATTCTAATTTCATGGTTGTGGAAACAGAAGCTCATGTAAAGTAAAAATGTGCCCCAGGACTGCAACCAGCAAGAGGTGCAAAGGGGACCCAAACTCAGGTGTGTCCAACTCCAAAGACCTCGTCAACTCAGCTTTGCCTCCTTCCATGGTTTCTATAAATTACATCATACTGATGATGCAAATCATCTGAAAACTTGAGCTTCTATAAATGGATACAATGATGGTACAGCTTGTTCATAATCAACCCATATTCTCAGTCTGCATCCCCAGGTTTTTCTCTTGCTCTTCTGGTCAAGGACTTGCCTGTATCCAAGAGGTAATTCCAACTTCTTAGCAATACAAACTTCTTGAAGAATAAAACCAAAAAAAGTTCAGAAAAGGATAAAAGAACAAATTTCATGTTTCCAAATGATAAAGGAATAGGGTGCTGGGGATACTAACAACAGCATAGCTTATAATGGCTCATCCAGGAAGAGCTTCCTAAAACCTGGAATAAAACCCAGACCACCTTCCCCAAAGCCAGACTCTAAATGCAGAGTGCAAAGGGCCACAGGCCTACTGACCTAAGGCCACAACCACAAGTTTGGGGCTGGAAGGGAACAGCCCTGTGCAGTAAGCAAGGCCAAGGCCTACTAATGTGTCCTGACATTTTATTCCCTTTTCTGGCCAAGGTTAAATAATCATCTGCTTATGTTGGGCCTATACCTTCTTAACCCAGCCAAAAGAATATAAAGGAAACTCAAAAGGAACCAACATGTCTCGAAAAGAGGCATAAGATAGATATGATTTTGGAATCTGCGAGTAAAGAAAAAATTGTTCCATGAACAACGCCAAAAAGCCACCTGTGCAGGTGACACCCAGGGACAGGTGTCAAGCCTCAGATCCCTACTTTACACCTAACACAAACTCAAACTCCAGCTGGATCACACACCTAAAGGAAAAATCAATGAAAATAACACAGTTCAAAGAAAATATAGGATAATATGAGAAAGGATTTTAAAAATAAACATAAAAAGAACACAAACCCTCAACAAAGATGTTGATACACTGAACTGACTTCAACTTAATCTGTGTAATGTACTGTCTTCAGTTTAATCTGTATAATAACAGAAATCATTAGCACAGTGATCCTTGATGAGGCTAAAGGAGGGGTTATCCCATATCCTAACAATATTCCTTCAGAGGTCCACCCCAGAGTAACTCACACATCTTCATGTGGACACCAGGATGAAGGTGCCTGTTGCAGGACCAACTCTAACAGGAAAAGAGTAGGTCGACCCAGTGTCACCCAGCAGAGAATGATTTCATCAACAATAGTCAATTATGACAAGGTTCTAATGCATTACTCAAAAGCAATGCCAGTGGAAGAACTAGATTGACAAGTGCTCACATGGGCAACCTCGCCGATACGATTTGAGTAAAGCATAAAGTTGCAAGAAATGTAGTATGATATTATTTATGAAAAATGCTAAAAGCCTGTAACTTAATGTTATACATCATTTTGGCTGACTTTCTCCCTTTAAGCATCAATGGGACAATACATGTAGAGAGCCTGGGACAGTGCCTGGCAAGAGTGAGCACACATGAATATCAGCTACTGTCCTTATTAAGAGAAAAATAAACCTCTTGCTTGTTGAAGGCCCTGTTATTTGCAGTTTCAGTTCTGCTGAGGTGGGCCTACATTTTACCCAGTAAAAGTGGTAGAGTACCATTTCATATTTGTTAAATTTATTTAGAATATTTTAAAATAAAAAAATAAAGTACATACAAAAGAAAAATAATGGGCAATGTTAGGAGAAAATTCTGTTCTGGGCACACAGAGACTTGTTGAAGGAGAAGGTGGGTGCAGGTGCACCTTAGACAAAAGTGAGACAGTTCAGGGCCTGTTGGAGTGAAAGAAAGATGTTTTAGATGACAAGATCTCAGCAACTACAGTCACATTTATAACAGGATTGGCTGTTTTTCTCCTTGTTTCAGTTTTCAAATCCACTTTGTCCACATATAGCTAACCCTTGAACAACATGGATTTGAGCTGCATGGGTCCACATATAGGTGGGGTTCCTTCAATAAATAATATCAGACACTGCTATCAACATATTTTTATCTTCCTTGTGATTTTATTACTAACATTTTCTTTTCTCTAGCTGACATGATTGTAAGAATACAGTGTACAATACATATAACACACAAAATACAGATTAACCAGCTGTTAAATTATCAGTAAGCCTTCCTGTAAATCATAGCTAAGTTTTTGGGGAGTCAAAAGTTATAGGCTGCACAGAGGTTGGTGCTCCTAACCTCCACATTGTTCAAGGGTCAGCTGTATAGACCAAAGTTCACAAAAAGCCTCTATGTTCATGTAAACAGCAATGAAAGAGATGGAACAGCCAGCTCTGGTCACAAGAAAGGCAAAGGACAGTTTCCAAAAGTGAGGAATGGAGTGGTGAGTGGGTCAGCACTCTAGCTCAGTGGGAGCATAGCTTCCCTGAGACAAGAGGCTGGTGGGTTCCACCTATGTGCACTAGGCAAGACCACTAGCTCATGATCACACTGCAGGCTGGATGGGTGAAAGGAGGAGAAACTGCCCTGGTGATTTTCCACCCACGCATACTGCAAGTGATTCCTGATTGAGGCCACACCTATTTTACGGTAACATTAACATTTTTATTCTTCCTTTGGCAATTTACACATTCAGTTGTTACTCTTCTTCATCAGTTTAAATTTTCTGGAAGTTTAAATGAGATGCAGAGATGCATGCCTTAAATGATCAGGACTCAAAGTCTCCCAAAGACTCAAGCAAGAAGAGCACTCCAGATGGAAGAACCAGGTGAAGGGAGGGCCAGGGTGGAAAGAAGCTCTGCCATACTTGGATATTTCCTGCTCCCTCAGTGTTTTCCTTTGACCTAACTGTGATCATTGTATTCTGTGATGAGTCCTGGGGTTCTCTCTGGTGCTGTTTTCCTCTTTTGCTCACATAGACTCTGGGCACATTCTTGTATCCCAGTACAAGAACATGAGCAATCTTGGGTTATCGGGGCAGAGCCCCATGAGGGAATATTAAGCTGTAAGTGCAGGGCCCTTAGTAAGTGGTCTGGAAACAAAACAAGCAATCCTGAGCAAGATGGTGCAGGACAGTTGGAGGGTGGGGCTGAATCAGGCTGGATAGTGAGTTAGACCACCTGGTAGGTGTTGAGCTATGAGGTCAGAGGGGGGGAGCTCAAGAGGAGGAATGCCACGTGTCCAGAACAGAGATGATGGCTTTTGCTCACCTGCTGCCTCACCTTTGGCTCCACAGAGAAGAGCTGGTGGTTTGGTCCTGGCCACTGCTGACATTTTCTGATTTCTCAAAGGAATGCTTCCAGAAATATAAGGTTTTGCATAAAGAAATTCATTGATAATAATACAGCAAAACTAGGGCACTTAACATGCCACTTACAACAATGAGAAGATCATATAAGCAAAAAATCAACAAGGAAACAATGACTTTGAATGACACACTGGACCAGATGAACCTAACAGATATATTCAGAACATTTCATCCTCAAGGAGTGGAATACACATTCTTTTCAAGTAAACATGGAACATTCTCCAGAAGAGGTCACATACTGGGTCATAAATCAACCCTCAATAAGTACAAAAATATTGTGATATTTTCAAAACACAATGCTATGAAATTAGAAATCAATCAAAAGAAAAACAAGAAAAAAATTGGAAATCCCTCAAATACATGAAGATTAAAGATTAAAGAACATTCTACTAAAGAATGAATGGGTTAACCAGGAAATTAAGGGAGAAATAAAATAGTATAAGAAAACAAATGAAAATGAATATGTGACAGTCTAAAACCTTCGGGATGCAGCAAAAGCAGTACTAAGAGGGAAGTATATTGCAAGAAACAAGAAAGGTCTCTGAAAACGATAGCATACCTATGAAAGAAATTTAAGAGGACACAGAGAAATGGAAAAGCATTCCATACTCATAGATTAGAAGAACAAACATTGCTATAATGTCTATACTACCGAAAGCAATCTACATATTTAATGCAATCCCTATCAAAATACTACTAGCATTCTTTGCAGAGTTAAAATAAACAATCCTAAAATTTGTATGGAACCACCAAAGACCCTGAAGAGCCAAAGAAATTCGGGAAAAAAAAAATGGAGGCATCACGATTCCAAATTTCTGGCTAAATTTTAAAGCTGTAGTTATCAAGATAGTATGTAACTGGCACAAAAACTGACACATATTTCAATGGAACAGAATACAGAACCCAGTAATGGACCCACAACCATATGGTCAACAAATCTTCCACAAAGCAGAAAAGAATCTCCAACACAGAAAAGACAATCTTTTCAGCAAATGGTGATAGGAAAATTGGACAATGACATGCAGAACAATGAAACTGGACCACTTTCCTACACCATACACAAAAATAAATTCAAAATGGATGAAAGACCTAAATGTGAGACAAGAAACCATCAAAATCCTAGAGGAGAACACAAGCATAAACCTCTTTGACCTTGGCTGAAGCACTACAGAGGCAGAGTAGAGCTCAGGGAAGCACTGAACCATGGCCAAGTGTTGCAGGATGGTGCCTGAGCCCTGGGAAATCTTGAGACAGGCCTGGCTTTGGGGCCAGTTCTAAACTTCCAGTGGTGAGTTTCTCAAGTCACCACCTGCCCCAACACTGGGCTCTTGGACTTTCCCCTGAGAATCTCTGAGGATCACTGAGTGTATAGACTTTGATTTAAGTCAAGCGGCTATAAACTTTACCCCAAGAAGGACATAAGACCATTGGGTTACCTTGCTTCACCCCTGGAATAAACCTTGGGGACAGTCACCATATACAGCTCCCTGAATTACAGGGAGACAGATCTAGATGCAAGGGCAGCTCACCTCCTATCTTCCTGCCTCCAAAGTTCTGAGGCTAGAACAAGGCATAGGCAGGGAATGAGTTGGCTCAGTGCCCCAGGCCAGATGAGCTCCCAAATCAGGAAAAAGGCATAAAAATTATCAAGGACGCAAGAAGAAGCTAAACCACTCTCCCAGAAGCCTACAGAATAGGGAGAGGAAGTTCCAGAGGAACCCTGGCTTGGAAATGAGGCTGCTTAGGGGCATGGAGGCTGCTTGGAGCTCTAATCACCTCAGGTCTATTCAGGGATGGGAGATGAGAGCTCTGAGTGAAGACTGCAATGAGGGAACCCCAGCAGATCAGCCCTTTCTGCCTGCTGGGGATACACTAGCCAAGAATCCTAGGGGAGCATGGCTCAGCCACACTCACTGAGCCCCGTGTGTTCTATGCAGGCCCCTTCCGGACTCAGTGAGTTCAAACCACATACTCACAGTTTGATAAAGTCTTAAATGCATTTCCATTGAATATCACTCAATGCAAAAAGGAATAGACACCAAATTACAGCCTAACTTCTGATCCATGAGGAATTCCATATCAACTTCTGACATTGAGGCATGTATATTCATCAGCCCTAATGTTGCTGCTTTCCCTTTCATAGACTATAATTAACATCTTCACCAGCTTCTTCTGGCCTTTGCTTCTGAGATCACCAAGAACTCAGCCTGGGCTTTCAGCGGGAGCACTAAGAAGCCAGCAGACCCACCTTGAGAATGCAGACTCCGGAGAACATGCTCTCACAGAGGGCATCCTCCCAGGACAAGACAGAGTCTTCTGGAGAGTTGTTCTGCCTCTTTCATCACTGTCTGTCTTTTGTTTTCCCTGTACCTTGTTCATTGGCCCTTTATATTTATTTCTCAGTCTTATCCACTTTGCCTTCTATGCTCTCAAGTTTGTCCTCTCTCCATATTTTTCCTTTTTCTCTTCTCAGTTTTCACGTTGATTTCTTCCCTAATGGATTTGATAGGCATTTAAGACATATTGTTTTTTTAATATGAAATTTATTGTCAAATTGGTTTCCATACAACACCCAGTACTCATCCCAACAGGTGCCTTCCTCAATGCCCATCACCCACTTTCCCCTCCTTCCAATCCCCCATCAACTCTCAGTTTATTCTCAGTTTTTAAGTCTCTTATACTTTGCCTCCTTCCCTCTCTAACTTTTTTTTCCCTTCCCCTCCCCCATGATCTTCTGTTAAGTTTCTCAGGATCCACATAAGAGTGAAAATATATGGTATCTGTCTTTCTCTGTATGACTTATTTCACTTAACATAACACTCTCCAGTTCCATCCACGTTGCTACAAATGGCCAGATTTCATTCTTTCTCATTGCCAAGTAGTATTCCATTGTATATATAAGCCACTTCTTTATCCATTCATCATTTGATGGACATTTAGACTCTTTCCATAACTTGGCTATTGTTGAAAGTGCTGCTATAAATATTGGGGTACAAGTGCCCCTATGCATCAGCACTCCTGTATCCCTTGGGTAAATTCCTAGCAGTGCTATTGCTGGGTCATAGGGTAGATCTATTTTTAATTTTTTGAGGAACCTCCACACTGTTTTCCAGAGTGGCTGCATAAGACATATGTAAAATATTTATTTTGCTACCTTCATACATTTTCTGTGTAGATATGCTGCAGTTTAGTGATCTGTTCACAAAGTCTTTGACATTCTTTGACATGTCTTCAAGACATGTAGTCTGCTTCCTTTCCCAGTTTCTGTTGGCTGTATTCAGTGTCTTGCTTCTAACTGATAAATAAAGTAGAAGTGACAGTCTACAACTTCAGGTACTGGCTCATAAATGGCAATGAGGTTTCCTGCTTCCCTTAGTCCCTAGCTTTCTCTTGGATCACTGCTTTGGGTTGAGCCAGGTGTGGTGTGGAGCATACCTACAGAAAGGCCCATGAGAAGATATTTGCAAATAACATATCAGATAAAGGGTTAGTATCCAAAATCTATAAAGAGCTTATTAAACTCAACACCCAAAAAACAAATAATCCAGTGAAGAAATGGGCAAAACTCACGATGGGACACTTTTCCAAAGAAGACATTCACGTAGTTAACAGACACATGAAAACTTGCTGAACATCACTCATCATGATGGAAATGCAAATCAAAACCACAATGAGATACCACCTCATACCTGTCAGAATGGCTAAAATGAACAACTCAGGCAACAACAGATGTTGGCCAAGATGTGGAGAAAAACGAACACTTTTGCACTGCTGGCAGAAATGCCAGCTAGTGCAGCCATTCTGGGAAACAGTATGGAGGTTCCTCAAAAAATTAAAAATAGAACTATCCTACAACCCAGCGATTGCACCACTAAGTATTCATCTGAAAGATACAGGTATGGTGTTTTGAAGAGACACAGGCACTCCAATGTTTATAGCAGTACTACTGACAATAGCCAAAGTATGGAAAGAGCCCAAATGTCCACTGACAGATGAATGGATAAAGAAGATGTGGCATATATAGAGAAGCCAAGATGGCGAAACAGCACAGAAGCCTTTTGTGTGTCTTGCATCCATGAAATACAGCCAGACCAACCCTAAACCATCCTACACACCTAGAAAACTGATTGGAGGATTAACAACAATCTGCACAACCTGAACCACAGAATTCAGCAGGTACTTGGTGCAGAGAGCTGAACTTGGGAAGCGAGAAGCCATGAAGGGTAGGGAACCCTTTTTGAGGGCAGAGAGAAAACGGAGACTGGGGAAGGGGGGAGAATACGGGAAAAGCACCCTCCTCAAAAGCAGCTGGAGAGAAAGTAGAAAACTGGAAACAGCCACAGGGACTAAACTAAAAAGGGAGAAGGGAGAAAGGAGAAAGGAGAGGGCTTAAATTCCATTAAGACTGTAAACAAAGGGGAGTGCAAAGGCTGCAACTCCACAGCTTGATACTTGGTGGTGCTCTGGTGGGAAGAGCAAATCCCCAGGAACAGAGTGGTGTCTGGGAGGTTCTCAGGCTACACAGGCAAAAGCAGTTCCACTGCTGTAAGGACATTTGGTAGAGACTGTTGAAGCCACCTGGTCCCAGCAGACTCCAGAAGGTGGCCACATTTGCTGGTGCTGGGTCAAGGTCATAAAGGGTCTGGCCTGGTGCCAGATGTGTGTGGTGCTTTTTCCATAATCCCTGAAATGCTGCTGCTACACTGTCTTGAGAACATTTTCTGGGACAGGCTGGCACCTGGCTGCAGTCTCGGGGCACTGGCAGCAGCAGGGTCCAGCAGGTGTTCCTGGGAGCAGCCGACATTCATCCATTGCTCATTTGGCCATTGCTCCTGTGAGACCCTCCTGCAGAGGGGCAGAACGGGTCAGAGCCACAGTCCTTCAGAAGTAAGGGGCTGGGGAAAACAGCCGCATCTGAGACAAAACTTGGGAGAGAGGTACTGCCTGGGGCCTGGTCACAGAGAGTGAAAAAGCAGGGATTGGACAAGAGCTGAAGACAGAGGACAGGTGTGCGATTGCTGATCCAAGAGAACAGACTGTGTAGCTGGGTGGCGCCATTTACACCACTCCCACGCATGTGCATATGCACCTACAAGCTCCACAACAATCCACCCCAGTAAGCTATCACCTCCATCTAGTGGAGAGCAGAGCTGTTACACTGAGCCCCGCCCAACTGGGCCAACTTCGTTCTTCAAGAACACAAGTCTCACTGCTGGCTTAATTTATGGACTATAAAGAGCTACATAGACTAACTTCTAGGAGAAAACGAAGCAATTTTAGTCCTATTTCAATCTGCTAGCAGGTTCATCTATTCAATTTTCTTGTTTTGTTTTCATTTTTCTTTTTCTCTTTCACAATTCTTTTCTTTTTCTTGAGTACAGAAAGAGAAAAAATAAATTTTTATTTTCAATTTTTGTTGAAAATATCATTCTTTAATTTTCATTACCATATTTTTTATTTTTCTGTATTTTTTTTTCAAATTCTACTTTACTTCCATCATTTTATTTTAGTCTACTTCAGTGTATTCACCTTTTCAAATTTTCAGTCAATTTCCTTTTTTTCTTTTTTCTTTCTTTTTCTTTTTTTCTATTTTTCATTTCTATTCTTTTTCTTGAATGCAGAAAGAGAAAAAACTTCATTTTTACTTTCAATTTCAATTAAAAATATTCTTATTTAATTTTCATTACTATATTTTTTGCTTTTAAGTAAATTTTTTAAAAATCAATTTTACTTCCATCATTTTATTTTAGTCTACCACACCGTATTCACTTTTTCAAATTTTCAAACGATTTATTTTTTTATTTACTTTTTATTTTTTTATCTTTTTTCTCCTTTTCATTTATTGTCTTTTTTCTTAAATGCAGAAAACAAAAAATTCATATTTATTTTTAATTTTTATTAAAAATATTTTTCTTTAATTTTTTTACTATACTCTTTACTTTTGTATATATTTTTTCAAATTATGTTTTACCCTTACATCTCATTTTAGTCTACTTCGATGTATTCATTTTTTCAAATTCTCAAACGATTTCCTTTTCTTTTCTTCCCACCCATTTTTTTCTTTTTTTTTTCTCTAATATGTCAAACCACTTTCAACACCCAGACCAAAACACACCTAGGATCTGGCATCATCTATTCGATTTGTGTGTGTGTGTGTTTTAATTTTTAATTTCAATATTTTTTAATTTTAATTTTTTTATTTCAATTTTTCTACCTCATTAGTTCCTTTTCTCCCTTCAAAATGACAAAATGAATGAATTTACCCCAAAAGAAAGAGCATGAAGAAATGACAGCCAGAGATTTAACCAACACAGATACAAGCAAGATGTCTGAACCAGAATTTAGAATCACGATAATAAGAATATTAGCTACAGTTGAAAATAGAGTAGAATCCCTTTCTGCATAGATAAAAGAAGTAAAAAATAACCAAAATGTAATTAAAAATGCTGTAACTGAGCTTCAATCATGGATGGATGCAGGGGCGGCAAGGATGGATGAGGCAGAACAGAGAATCAGCGATATAGAGGACAAACTTACGGAGAATAATGAAGCAGAAAAAAAGAGGGAGATTAAGGCAAAAGAGCACTAATTCTTAAGAATTAGAGAAATCGGTGACTCATTAAAAAGGAACAACATCAGAATCATAGGGGTCCCAGAAAAGGAAGAGAGAGAAATAGGGGTAGAAGGGTTATGTGAGCAAATCATAGCAGAAAACTTTTCTAACCTGGGGAAAGACACAGACATCAAAATCCAGGAAGCACAGAGGACCCCCATTAGATTCAACAAAAACCGACCATCAACAAGGCATATCATTGTCAAATTCACAAAATACTCAGGCAAGGAGAGAATCATGAAAACAGCAAGGGAAAAAAGGTTCCTAACCTACAAGGGAAGACAGATCAGGTTTGCAGCAGACCTATTCACAGAAATGTGGCAGGCCAGAAAGGAGTGGTGGGATATATTCAGTGTGCTGAATCAGAAAAATATGCAGCCAAGGATTCTTTATCCAACAAGGCTGTCATTCAAAATAGAAGGAGAGATAAAAAGTTTCCCGACAAACAAAAATTAAAGGAGTTTGTGACCACTAAACCAGCCCTGCAAGAAATTTTAAGGGGAACTTTATGAGGGGAGAAAAAATGAAAAAAAAAAAATATATATATATATATATATATATATATATATATACCAAAAGCAACAAAAGATTAGAAAGGACCAGAGAACACCACCAGAAACTCCAACTCTACAAGCATCATAATGGCAATAAATTCATTTCTTTCAGTACTCTAAATGTCAATGGACTCAATGCTCCAATCAAAAGACATAGGGTAATAGGATGAATTAGAAAACAAGATCCATCTATATGCTGTTTACAAGAGACCCACTTTAGACCTAAAGACACCTTCAGATTGAAAATAAGGGGATAAGAACCATTTATTGTGCTAATGGTCAACAAAAGAAAGCCAGAGTAGCCATACTTATATCAGACAATCTAGACTTCAAAATAAAGACTGGATCAAGATATGCAGAAAGGCATTATATCATAACCAAGGGGTCTATCCGCCAAGAAGACCTAAGAATTGTAAACATTTATGCACCAAATGTTGAGGAACCCAAATATATAAATCAATTAATCACAAACATAAAGAAACTCATCGATAGTAATGCAATAATAGTAGGAGACTTCAACACCCCACTCACAACAATGGACAGATCATGTAATCAAAAAATCAACAAGGAAACAATGGCTTTGAATGACACACTGGACTGGATGGACTTAACAGATATATTCAGAACAGTTCATCCTAAAGCAGCAGAATATACATTCTTCTCCTGTGCACATGCAACGTTCTCGAGAACAGACCATACACTGGGACACAAATCAGCCCTAACTAAGTACAAAGACTGAGATCATACCGTGCATATTTTCAGACCACAACATTATGAAACTTGAAATCAACCACAAGAAAAAATTTGGAAAGGTAACAAATACTTGGAGACTGAAGAACATCCTACTAAATAATGAATAGACTAAACAAGCAGTTAAAGAGGAAATTAAAAAAGCATATGGAAGTCAATGAAAATGATAGCACCACAACCCAAAACCTCTGGGACACAGCAAAGGTGGTCATAAAAGGAAAGTATATAGCAATCCAGGCCTCCTTAAAGAAGGAAGAAAGATCTCAGATACACAACCTCACCTTACGCCTTAAGGAGCTGGAAAAAGAACAGCAAATAAAACCCCAAACCAGAAGGAGACAGGAAATAATAAAGATTATAGCAGAAATTAATATTATCAAAACCAAAAAAAAACCCCAAAAAACAGAAAACGGTAGAATGGATCAATGAAAACAGAAGCTGGTTCTTTGAAAGAATTAAAAGAATTGATAAACCGCTAGCCAGTTTGATCAAAAAGAAAAAGGAAAGGACCCAAATAGATAAAATCAAGAATTAAAGAGGAGAGGTCACATCCAACACAACAGAAATAAAAACCATAATAAGAGAATATTATAAGCAATTATATTCCAATAAAATGGGTAATCTGGAAGAAATGGACAAATTCATAGAAACATATACACTACCAAAACTGAAACAGGAAGAAATAGAAAATTTGAACAGACCCATAACCAGTAAGGAAATTGAATTAATAATCAAAACTCTGCCAAAAAACAAGAGTCCAGGGCCAGAAGGCTTTCCAGAGGAATTCTACCAAACATTTAAGAAAAAGTTAACACCTATTCTTTTGAAACTGTTCCAAAAAATAGAAATGAAAGGAAAACTTCCAAATTCTATGAAGCCAGCATTACCTTGATTTCAAAACCAGACAGAGACCCCACTAAAAAGGCGAACTATAGACCAATTTCCCTGGTGAACATGGATGCAAAAATCCTCAACAAGATATTAGCCAACCAGATCCAACAATACATTAAAAAAATTATTCACTACGACCAAGTGGGATTTATACCTAGGATGCAAGGCTGGTTCAATATCCACAAAACAATTAACGTGATTCATCACATCAATAAAAGAAAGGACAAGAACCATATGATCCTCTCAATAGATGCAGAGAAAGCATTTGACAAAATACAGCATCCTTTCTTGATAAAAACCCTCAAGAAAGTAGGGATAGAAAGAGCATACCTCGAGATCATAAAATCCATATATGAACAACCCGATGCTAATATCATCGTCAATGGGGAAAAAGTGAGAGCTTTCCCCCTAAGGTCAGGAGAAAGACAAGGGATGTCCACTCTCGCCACTGTTATTCAACATAGTGTTGGAAGTCTTAGCCTTTGCAATCAGACAACACAAAGAAATAAAAGGCATCCAAATCAGCCAGGAGGAGGTCAAACTTTCACCCTTTGCAGATGACATGATACTCTATATGGAAAACCCAAAAGATTATACCAAAAAACTGCTAGAATTGATTCATGAATTCAGCAAAGTTGCAGGATATAAAATCAATGCACAAAAATCAGTTGCATTCCTATACACCAACAATGAAGCAACAGAAAGAGAAATCAAGGAATCGATCCCATTTACAGTTGCACCAAAAAACCATAAAATACCTAGCAATAAATCTAACCAAAAAGGTGAAAAATCTATACACTGAAAACAATATAAAGCTGATGAAAGAAATTGAAGAAGATACAAAGAAATGGAAAAAGATTCCATGCTCCTGGATAGGAAGAACAAATATTGTTAAAATGCCAATACTACCCAAAACAATCTACATATCCAATGCAATCCCTATCAAAGTAACACCAGCATTCTTCACAGAGCTAAAACATATAATCCTAAAATTTGTATGGAACCATAAAAGACCCCGAATAGCCAAAACAATCTTGAAAAATAAAACCAAAGCAGAAGGCATCACAATCCCAGACTTCAAGCTGTACTACAAAGTTGTATTCATTAAGACAGTATGGTACTGGCACAAGAACAGACACTCAAATCAATGGAACAGAATAGACAACCCAGAAATGAACCCACAAACGTATGACAAACAAATCTCTGACAATGCAGGAAAGAATATCCAATGGAACAATGACAGTCTCTTCAGCAAGTGGTGCTGGGAAAACTGGACAGCAACATGCAGAAGAATGAACCTGGACCATTTTCTTATACCATACACAAAAATAAACTCAAAATGGATGAAAGACCTCAATGTAAGACAGGAAGCAATCAAAATCCTTGAGGAGAAAGCAGGCAAAAACCTCTTTGATCTTGCCTACAGCAACTTCTTATTCAACACGTCTCCATAAGCAAGGGAAACAAAAGCAAAATGAACTAGTGGGACCCCATCAAAATAAAAAGCTTCTGCACAGTGAAGGAACCAATCAGCAAAACTAAAAAGCAACCGACAGAATGGGAGAAGATATTTGCAAATGACATATCAGATAAAGGGTTAGTATGCAAAATCTATAAGGAACTTATCAAACTCAACATCCAAAAAACAAATAATCTAGTGAAGAAATGGGCAAAAGATATGAATAGACACTTCTCCAAGGAAGACGTCCAGATGGCCGACCGACACATGAAAAAATGCACAATATCACTCATCATCAGGGAAATACAAATCAAAACCACATGAGATACCACCTTACACCTGTCAGAATGGCTAACATTAATAACTCAGGCAACAACAGATGTTGGCAAGGATGCAGAGAAAGAGGATCTCTTTTGCATTGTTGGTGGCAATGCAAGCTGGTGCAGCCACTCTGGAAAACAGTATGGAAGTTCCTCAAAAAACTAAAAATAGAACTATCTCAAGACCCAGCAATTGCACTACTAGGCATTTATCCACGGGATACAGGTGTAATGTTTTGAAGGGACACATGCACCCCCATGTTTACAGCAGCACTATCAACAATAGCCAAAGTATGAAAAAAGCCCAAATGTCCATCAATCAATGAATGGGTAAAGAAGATGTAGTGTGTGTGTGTGTGTGTGTGTGTGTGTGTGTGTATATATATATATATATATATATATATATGAGGACTTTAAGAGACAAAACAGAGGAAAATAAGGGAAGGAAAACAAAAATAATATAAAAACAGGGAGGGACAGAAGAGGGACAGGGACAGGGAGGGACAGAAAAGACTCATAAATATGGAGAACAAACGGTTGCTGGAAGGGTTGTGGGAGGGGGGATGGGCTAAATGGGTAAGGGGCATTAAGGAATCTACTCCTGAAATCATTGTTTCACTATGTGCTAACTAATTATGATATAAATTTTTAAAAATTAAAAATAAAATTTAAAACAAGATGTGGCATATATATACAATGGAATATTACTCAGCAATCAAAAAGAATGAAATCTTGCCATTTGCATCAATGTGAATGGAACTAGAGCATTTCACTTACACTAAGCGAAATCAGAGAAGGACAAATGTCATATAACTTCATTCATATGTGGAATTTAAGATACAAAACAGATGAACATAAGGGAAGGGAAGCAAAAATAATATAAAAACATGGAGGAGAACAAAACATAAGAGACTCATAAACACAGAGAACAAACTGAGAGTTGCTGGAGGAGTTTTGGGTGGGGGAATGGGATAAATGGTCAAGGGGCATTAAGGAGGACAGTTAACTGTTGGGATGAGCACTGGAGTTATATGTAGGGGAGGAACCACTGGACTCTACTTCTGAAATCATTATTGTACTATATGCTAACTAACTTGGATATAAATTTTGAAAAAATGAAAAAAGTAAATAAAAAATTTTCTTTTTATGTCAAAAAAGAAAAAAAAAGGCCCATGAGTATTCCTAACACAACTGGTTAGGAAGTGTGACCTCCAACCAACAGTCATGGGGACAGATCTCTTAGAAGTAGATCATCCAGCCCAGTCAAGTCTTTAGGTGACAGCAACCCCTGCTGTCATCTCATCTCAACCATAGCATCATGAAACTCTGGGCAAGATGTACCAGCTAAGTCACACTTGAATTTCTGACCCACAGACATTGAAATGATAATTAAGGTTGATTTAACCAAGAAAAAGAATCTGTGTGTGTATGTGTGTGTATAAAATGACGTGAAAGATAGGTAATTGACAGATGATAGATAGATAGATAGATAGATAGATAGATAGAGATATATAATGATGATGATAGATGATAGATAGATAGATAGATGATAGATAGATAGATAGATAGATAGATAGATAGATAGATAGATACACAGACCTGGCTGAAACTAAGATGCAAAGCCCCCTCTCCCCACTAGTTAGGAAAGTTGCTTCTTTGGAGCCCACAACAATTGACTTTTTTCCCTTGGGTACTCCTTCTATTGCCTGATGTCCTTGCACGATCCGATCCTGTGCCTCAGCCTCCGCAGCATGCTAAGATGAGATCTAGGGACAACTTGAGTCTCATCCTCCCATCCTTAATCCAGCAAGAAAGAGGGTCTGCACTGTTCAAAAGCCAAACTGGAACGTCAATGTGTCCTCTTTTTGTTTCTAGTACAACAGTCAAACTCTTTGTGAGCTAAGGACAAGAATTGTTATTAACCACATTGTAATATGATGGTCAATGAGTCTATTGGGGCAACGGCAGGAAAGACTTGAGACAGGCCACCTTGATTGCATTGTGAACCTTTTAAATCCTAGTACCATCTGAGCAACGAATCACCCTGCAGCTACAGTCCCCACACCACACACACACACCATACCTCAGTCTTGGAACAAGCACTTAAGACTAGATTTTAAATACTTCCTTGGGATATTGTTGTTTCCGTGTCAATAATGAGATGGTGGACAGAACCACTTTTATGCCCTTGACTCTTTTTGTCATGAGATTATTCTACAGAGATGTTCTAGAATGGAATATCTTACCAGCAGAGAGATGATCCTCACTGATCATTTTGAAATCAATGCCGTAGAAATAACTCATCTTAAAACAGAGAATGACAATGTTTGAATGACCTAAGAATGGACATTTATACAGACATATCCTAAGAGAGGGGCAATATGCAACCCTGACTGTGGGAAATTTGCCTAAAAATCACTGGAGCCCAACACTTGATGGAAATGGCCCCAGCTCAGGCAGGAACACTCAGGGAGCTCACTGCAGAGGGGCATTACTAATTTAGCACACTGGGAGGCCTGCCTCACATTTGCTGGAAGTGGACAGTGCATGAAAGCAATAATCTGAAGGAAATGCTGTTTTAGACTATACACTTGCCCATGCAAGGGTCAGAGCTAATGCCACCTCCAGTGATGCCTCACCGGCTGTGGGCATCTGCCAACGCAACAGCCTGGCTCTGTGCCCTGGACTCATAGGCTGTGGGGACAGGCTTTGTTCCCAAGCTTCACCAACGGGGTCTAGAAATTGGCCCCGCACAGTGATAACAGCCAGAACACTGGGCAACCTTGGAAGGCAAGACATATCTGGACATGAACACCTGACACTATGTGTTGGTAGGGGCAATTTCCATTCCCTGGAACCACCTGAAAGCCAAGATTTCTGGCAAACATTCTCAGGAATGAATTCCCAGGCCTGTAGTCGGGAATCATGTGGGACATTAGAAGAGCATACCTATGTTGATTATCAAAAGCTCAGCTCTGTGGTCTCTTCTGCACCAGCCAGGGGACACTGGACACTACTCTCGGCATTCCCACGGTGTTAGAGTCTGGACACATCCTAGGTAAAATAAATACAGGACTGCACACAAAGTAGCAATGAAGTGGTGAATAGCTTCCTAGCCTTCCCCCTTAGGGAACAAAGAAAGAAGAATGCTAGAGCAGGGGACGATGGACTGTCCGGTAATGTACATAAGGACCTACTCCAGCTGTCTGAAGTCCCTGCCATGTGTGTGAGACTCACCAAAGCTCTCCACATCTCTGAAGAAAATAAGAATACCTCCATGACATGGAAACATATATGGCAGCATCAGGTATATTGCAGTTTAAAAAAATATAAAGGTGTAGGGTAACTCTGAAGGGGAAAATAGCACCAAGCAACCTATATCAAGGCTGGAGGGGCTTCCAGTATGGGTAAACAGGTACAGAGAATTCCTAAAAAGGTCAGTGATTGAGATTTGGACTTATCAGAGGGTAAAGCAATTGCTTACTGTCTGGAGAAGCCAATGTAGATAGAATCATCAATATGACTTGGGAAAAAATTTTTTCAAGAACAATTACAGGGGACGTTTACAAAATGTGTATTCAAAATTCTGAGTAAGTTAAACAATATAAAATAAGCAATTGAACATCTGGAAAATTTGTTTATGAAGAAAGAATAATCAGGTATAAAAATAAAAACAGTAAAACCTTGGATTCCGAGTAACTTGTTCTGCGAGTGTTCTGCAACCTGAGCAAACATTTCTAATAAATTTTAACTTGACAAACAAGTGATGTCTTGTAATACAAGTCCTATGTGATGCCAAACATCACATGATCACAACTGAGCCAATGGTTCTTGAAATTCACTGTGATATACAAGTGCTTTCTATTACAAGCATCACTCCAAAATGAATTATGCTCGCAAACCAAGGTTTTACTACATAAAAAAGAAATATTTGGCACAACACTTATCACAATAGCTGACTATAGAAAAAAAATGAATCAGTCAATTCGTGGGTACTGTTTAATGTGAGAATGAGTTTTGAGAGGCCTCATCCTGGGAAGGACGCCAGCTCTGAGGGCCTCTGCATGAGAACAGGCTGCCAGCTTCAAAGCAGCCTTTTTTCCATCCATAGGGCCATATGGTCACTGAGGCCTGGGGGTCTGAAATCTTACAGCAGGCAAGGAGTGGCAACCTTCCCTGATCCACTGCAGCCTCTATGAACCAGTCTCAGCCTGGGCCCATGCCCTACACTTGGGTGACTTCTCATTGTGATTCAGCGGCATCCTCTCCAGGGACTCACTCAGAACTGTGCTCCCCAAAATGTGGTCCAGGACCAGGACCAGCAGCATCCCCCAGGAGCAGGTGAAGATGCAAACTCTCCAGCCCTGCCAGACTTGACTGGGTCAGAATCCTGAGTGAGGAAAAGGTCCAGAGTCCTGGGTGTCCACAGGCCTTCAGGGCATTCTGGTCCCCCTGAGTTCACAAGTAGCTGCAGACATGTGCTGAAGCCTTTCACAGGCACAGAGCTGAAGCCTTGTTTGGAAAGATGTGTTCTTTAGTTCTTCCAGAGCCTCATTTGCTATTCCAGATGGAGGCTGTGAGGGTCTTTCTCTAGAACCCAGACTCTGCACACAAGAGATTGTGTCCACTGAACCCTAAGAACCAAGGCCACTAGAGGGCACCTATGCTCACCTACTGGTCACAGCTCAGCTATCTTGAAGCTCACTGGCTTTGCTCTGGGTCTGTCTCTTACTCCACCCTCCCTCCCCTAGAGCAAATTCCTACAAAGGGATCTATAGGCCCAGGGTGTGTCAAGGGTCACCCTGCTGCAACACCTTTGGAGAGAGGACTCTTACATCATCCAGCCAGACCCCCAGGCTGAGCACATGGCTAAGTGCAAAGGGAGATGCAGTGAGCTCAGCTGGAACCTCCTGCTTCTGGGATCCCAAACTTCCATAGCCTGGCATAATCCCAGGAGTCAATGAACCTTATCTGCTCTCCTGCTCAAGGTGGGCTGGGAAGCTGAGGAGGGACACAGACACATGGACCCATCAAGACCTCCATGGTCTTTCCTTCACAGGATACCCATTTTCTCTGGACAGGATCCTTCTGTCTCCCCCAAAGCTAACTCTTGGCAACTAACTCAACCTTTTGGCTCTGTCCTTGTTTCAGTGGCTCTCATTCTACTGTTCTGCCCTGGGATCACCTTCCACTTCTACCTCTTGCCCTTGTGTCCTTGTTTCAGCCTGTGATTCTGGGGCATACAAATGAAGTCCCTCTCCAGTGAGGTGCTGAGGGAGAGGTTGTCTGGAAATCAGCTACAGGGGACCCCTCCCTCTTATTGCTGGTTCTTTCCAAACCACCCTGCCTGAGCTTGCCCCTGTCTCTAGACAGGAGGCAATTATGCAGCTTGGGATGGGGGAGTCAGGGTGACATGTGGGAAGGGACAGGGTATAATAGCAGAGAGGAGATCCAGAGGGAGGAGTTGTTCTGAAGCTGATATACTGGACCAATTCCCAAGGAGGCTCAGTGGGAGCCTGAGCTAGAAGGACAAAGGCCATGGGTGTCCAAGTATCTGTAGTCATTCCAAACTGGCGGTGCCGGTGGGCTCTGCCCTGGGCCATGCTGCTGCTTCTCTTAGGTTCTGAGTTCCTGGAAGAAGTAGAGAGTGAAGATGAAAAACCTACAATGAGCTACTTACTTGCAACTGTGGAGTATGCCATACACATATTCAACCTGCAGAGCAACGATACAAATGCCTACAGGCTGGTGCGCATCTTAAAGCCCAGGAGAGAGCAGGTATGTACCACATCTTCTGGCCTAATTACCTGCACTTGCTATGAAGTCAGTATCAGAGGTGCAGTCAGGGGTCCTATCTAGGGATATTGTTCACCATCTGAAGTCCGTAATACAGCAAAAATACAAACACCACAGTTAGTTACAGTTTTATGAAAGAAACAATTTAAAAATGCAAACACCCAGCTCAATGTATACCACATGTAAGATGTTTTCCTCTTCATCATTTTTAGAAGTTACTTATTGATGATCAAAATATGGACTATGGAATGGTAGTCCTATGAAATGATCCTGAGTAAGGCAAAGACCAAGACAGAAAGGAGGAGAAGGAGACAGATTGAGAAATGCAGAGGAGACATAATGAAGAAATATTCTAAGAAAACATATGTAAACAGGAACAGAGAACAGACACCAAGAGAGGTTGGAGTGGGGATGGAGGATCCAGGGAGAAAGGATTCTTCCTCATCCAGAGCAGCCACTGTGACCTCAGGGCCTCTTCTCTGCACTCCTCCCATACTCTTCCTAGACCATGGTTCTCAATCCTGGAGTACTGTTCTTATAATGGAGAGTCTACAGAATGCAGCCAAGAATGCCATTTTCACAGGGACTCTAACAGGAACAAGTCTGGTTGTGTGTGTATGAAGGGGTTTGGGGTGTGTAAGTGTGGGTGTGAGTGTCTCAGTGAATTTGAGTGCAAGTGTATATGTGTGTTAGTATTAATTTTTGAGTGAGTGTGTGACTTTTTGTGTGTGTAGGTATGAGTGTGAGTGAGTGTGGGTTAGTGTGTAGTATGTCTGTGAGTGTGAGCATACAGCAAGTGTGTGTAAGTATGTATGTCTGTGAGAGAATTGTGTGTGCACATTGGGAGCCCAGGACCTTCCTCTCTCTCCCTCTGGACCTCTGCCCTGAGAGCCTGAGGGAAGGGCAGTGGGAGCTCCACCCTGCATGAGCTCCACCCTCTGCAGACACTGCAATGCCAGCTTCCAGCTGGGTCTGCCACCCAAGCTCTTTCAGGCTGGGCTCTCTCTACTGTGGGTTTCCTAGATCTGCATTTGCACTCAGTTTGGGTGTTGGGGGAAATGGAGGGTGGAGTGGGGAGTATGGGATGGAATGAAGCATAATAGAGTGGAGAAGAGATAAAAAAAAATTCAGAATGTACTTTGTATTAGAACAAGAGGTATCCAGAAGCCATGTTCATGTGCACGTGTGTGTGTGTTATGTGTGTGTGTGCGTGTGTGCTCACACATGTGTGTGTACATGTGAGTGTTCAGGCAGCATTGCAGGGCATTTTCCTATTGTCAGGCAGGTGACAGGTGTGACAATGGGGCTGTAGATGCACCTCCCACTCTGGGGCTGTTACTCAGCAAACTCTTACAGAGACAACACCCTGCCAGGCCCTGGGCACCTGTGCCCCAGGGGTGCTGTTGTAGCTTTAGAAGCATGCTGGACATCAGGCTCAGTCTCCTTGGGGTATTTGGGGACATGGGGCAGTGGGTGTGATGTATTAATGCTGAATGACTCAGCTGGCATTTCCCCCTGGTCTGAATATCAACCACAGGCCTCTTTGCTCTGAATTCGCCAAGCTTGGCCTTACCCCCAGCAAGCTGACCCAGCCCCAAAGGCAGCTCCTTAGTGGAGGAGTGTTTGGGGCTGTTTCTACACTGCATGGATCTACAGTAGCAGTTGCTCAAGGGTACCATGAGGTGGGTTCTCATGTTAATGTCCATGTCTGTAACAGTTCAAGGAGGACAGCACATTGGCATTCTCTTTTGAGCTTCAGCTTAGAAGAACAAGATGTGGGAAATTTGATGAAGACATTGACAACTGTCCCTTTCAAGCAAGTTCAGAGAAGAACAATGTAAGACACACAGCAGGTCCTTTGGGTTACACAGTTGAGGATGCAGCATGGAGCTGAGGGGAGGTGGTGAAGATGACAGCGCCATTCCTTGAGACACAGAGGAGTGAGGGAGCTTCAGGCCTTGTCACACCCATGGCTGGTGCTGCAGTTGGAGCCAGCTGGGAAAGCCAGCCCCAAGATCCACTTGTAGGTCCCTAGCCAATCTGGGAACTGATTCTGAATGCTCACCTCATGCTAGCTGCCTGTCCCCAAAGCCATAGTGGTATCAGATTGCTCCTGGTCACGAGGATTCAGGTCTCCTGGGAAGGCCATAGGATATCCCTTCTCTGGTCTTTATTGACCTCCTTTTTCTAAATAATTCAGGGGGAGCATATTGAGATGGGCTACATGACCTTTGCCAAAATGGCTTTCTCAGGTCCCACTGAGAAAAGAATCAATTGGATGGGGATTGAGGAGGGGCCCATGACCCTCCTTCCCATGCCTTGACCAGGTTCCACTGACTTATCAGCTGCTGCTCCAGGGGAAATGATCAAGGTGAACCCCAGCTCTGGGATATACCTCACCTGGAGTGATGGGCTCTTCTGAGCTAGCACCCCCTGGGAGAGAGCACCCCAATGCTCTACTAAGGGTCTGGGTTACACTGGGTCAGCCTAAAGGTCCCCTGGAGACCACTGGCCTAAAGATGAGAAAATGACACAGGAGTCCCTGAGATCAGGACAAGGGCCCAGGTCCAGAACAGGCAAGGGGATGCACCTGAGGGCCACAGCCTGCCCCCCAGCTGCTCATCCTGTGATGTGTGATTGGGATGTGTGCTGTGTTTAATGTTGAAGCTACTATTTCTAACCACTCTCCACTCACCTTCCATCCCTGTGCTTGACCCTCAGATCATCACCTGCTTTTTCACCATCGCCAGTGAGCCCTGGTTAACACTGTTTGAACTCTGGAATAAGACCTGCTTGGATGGCTTCCACAAATGAGACTCCAGCCCATCTGGCTCTGGCTGCTCTCCTCTGGGACACCAGTGTTGTCCTGTGGGTGGCCTTTCAGTGGTTGAGTAGGTCCAAGTTTTGTTCTCTTTATTTGTAAATATCTGGTATCTCCTATTGGGGCATTGTGAAAATTCCTCATTACTTCATACAGAAAAATCATTAAACATTGGCATTCCAAGAAGCTTTGTGTGGCATGGTTCCAGAAGGATGGGACGAGCAAGTGAAGAAATCATCCAGCAGGGAAACATCATAGTCCCAAGTGTGTGAGTTCTCTTCCCTCTAGGACCTCTGCTTTAGTAAGTCATTAGTCTTATTATCATTGTCTCGTTGCTTTTAAAGTTCCATAGAGAATGTGAACACATATTACAATGTTGTCTTTCAGTGAGACTGTATCTACACACACACAGGCAAGGATCAGATTCGGTCCTTAAGGCCATGGATGCCTCCCACCCCCACACAGATTTTCCTCTAGTGCCAGTGCAGCTGGTGACCCCAGTACCTGACACTCCATACTCCACATCAATATCTTCCTCTACCCCTAGCTTTGGTTAGCAAGGCTTTCTCTGTACCAGTGGCACTTCATCAGCAGAGGACACACATCTCAGTGGGGAAAGATAAGGACTATGGACACACTTCACCCCCAGGAAAAGCTTCAGTGGGGAAGGGCTTAGGGTCCCAACCTCAGACTGGCAGCCAGAGATGAGAACCACAGGGTTCTCACACACTTCAGCAGGACAAAACTCGTGGCTGCTCAGTGACTCATAAAACAGCCACATTAACTTTCTCCCTCCTCTGCCTCCCTTCCTCTCTGTGTCCCCCGTCATCACGTCCTAAATGCACTACTTGCCCCAGAAACTCTTCATTGCAGGGTCTCCCTGGGGACTTGCAGCAGACATGTATGCTAGACATCTTCAGGGCTCATCCTCTACAGAGACCTGGATGGACCTCCCAGGAATGTATGATTCTAGGCTGAGCCACAGGGAGCCACTGCAGCGTCCACAGAGGCTGGAGCTCATGCAGGGTGGAGCTCCTACTGCCCTTCCCTCTGGCCCTCAGGGCAGAGGTCCAGAGAGAGATAGAGGAAAGTCCTGGGCCCCCAATGTGCACACACACACTCATTCACAGACATACACACTCACACACGCTGCAGTGCCAGCTCCCGGCTGGGTCTGCCACCCAAGCTCTCTCAGGCTGCACCTCTGCTGTGGGTTTCCCAGATCTGCACTTGCACTGAGTTTGGGTATTGTGGAAAATGGAAGGTGGAGGGAGGGTATGGGATGGAATGAAGCAGAATAGAGTGGAGAGGAGTAGAGAGAATTCCAGCAGCACTTTGTAATAAGACAAGAAGCATCCAGAAGCCATGTTCATGTGTGGGTGTGCGCACGCCTACATGGGAGTGTTCCATCAGTACTGGAGGGCCTTTTCCTATTGTTTGGCAGGTGGCAGGTGTGACAATGGGGCTGTATATGAGTCTCCCACTCTGGGACTGATGTTACTCAACAAACTTTACAGAGCCAACACCCACCTGGACACTGGGCACTGGGCACCTGTGCCCCAGGAGTGCTGCTGCAGCTTCAGAAGCATGCTGGATGTCAGGCCGGGTCTCCCAGGGGCATCTAGGGACTTGGAGCTCCAGTGTGTGATGTATTAATGGTGTATGACTCAGCTGGCATCTCCCCCTGGCCTGAATACCAATCACAGGCCTCTTTGCTGTGAATTCCCCAAGCTTGGCCTTACCCCCAGCAAGCTGACCCAGCCCCAGAGGCAGCTCCCTAGTGGGGGAGTGTTTGAGCTCTCCCTACACTGCATGGATCTACACTAGCAGCTGCTCAACAGAACCATGGTGGGTTGGCATCTAATGTCTCCATGTACCACAGATAGAAAAGAGCCTGGCCTTCTCCATGTAGTTGGAGCTTTGCAGAACCGAATGTGGGAAATTTGATGATGACATTGACAACTGTCCCTTCCAAGAAAGCCCAGAGCTGAACAATGTAAGACACACAGAAGGCCCCTTGTGTTACATAGCTAAGGTTACAGCTTGGGGCAGAGGGGGAGGGGGAGTAGATACAGTGCCATTCCTTGGGACACAAAGGAGTGAGGGAGAAACCGGCCCTGTCACACCCATGGCTGGTGCTGCAGTAGGAATGAGCCAGGCAGGCCAGGCCCAGGGTCCACTGGTAGGCCCCTAGCCAATGTCATAACTGACTCTGTCCACTCACCTCATTCTAGCACCTGTCCCATAGGCCATAGTGGGGTCAGGTTGCTCCTGGCCACAAGTACCATGTCTCCTGGGGCTGAGACAGGAAGTCCCTTCTCTGAGCTTTATCCATCTCCCTTTCCTGCCTTCAGGAGAGGGCCATGTCAGGATGGGCTACATCGCCTGGCCTGTTGTGGCTATTTCTGAGGTTCTCTTGTCTCTGCTGAGTGCATGATGGTGTGAGGGTTGAGGAGAATCCCACACTCCTCCCTCCCATTCTCTGACCTGCATCCCACTGATCTATCAGCTGCTGCTCCAGGGGAAAATTTCAAGGTGAACCCCAGCTCGGGGACATGACCACATGGTACGAGGGGCTACTCTGACATAGCATCCCCTGGGAGAGAGCACCCTAATGCTCTACTAGGGGCCTGGGTCACACTGCATCCACCTGAGTGTTCCCCTGGAGTCCACTTGTCTAAGGATGAGAACATGGTACAGGAGCCCTTGAGGTCAGGACAAGGCCCCAGGCACAAAACAGACAGGGCTCAGGCAGAGATGCACCTGAGGTCCACAGTCTGCATCCCCAGCTGCTCACCTCAGGAGGTGTGGTTGGGATGTGTGCTGTGTTGAGAGCTAGAGCCTCTGTTTTCCACCACTCTCCATTCACCTTCCACCTGTGCTTGATCCCTCAGACTTTCAACGGCTTCTTCACCATTGCCACTATACCCTGGGAAACCACCTTCAAACTCCTGTACAATGTTTGCTTCGAGGGCTTCCATTGAGTGCTGCTATACCCTGCCTGACTCTGGCTGTTCTGGATCCAGTTGCTCCTTATAGGTGTCTCTTCAGTGGCTGTGCAACACCAGCTCTGTTTGTTTTCTAGCAAGTGCCTGGGTCTCACTTCCAGCCATTATGGAAATTCCTCATTGTCCATTTTTTTTCATATAGAATAGATCATTAAAAATCAGCATTTCAAGAAGCTTTGTGTGTCAGGGTTCCAGAAGGATGGGACGAGCAAGTGAAGGAATCATCCAGCAGGGAAACCTCATGGTCCCAAGTGTGTGAGTTTTCTTCCCTCTAGGACCTCTGGGCCAGTTCCAGGTGGCACAATCTAGAAGCACAAGTGCTTCTGAGCTGCTGTTCAGGATCATGGGGGATGAACTACATCTCCAGATGTGCAATGACCATGACCATGAAGGCAACCCAAAGTAAAAGATGAACCCAGACAGGCCCTTGGCCCTCAGGACAAATGTGGCACCTGTCTCATGAATCTTCTAGAAGAAAATTTGGCAAACTTTTGTCCTTTGAGGGTCCAATGGTCTTGTTCTCAACTCCCCAGTGTTGCCTTGAAAGTACCATAGACATAAGCAGCTGACTTCAGCTCAGGTCATGATCTCGCAGTCCGTGAGTTTGAGCCCCGCATCGGGCTCTGTGCTGACAGCTCAGAGCCTGGAGCCTGTTTCAGATACTGTGTCTCCCTCTCTCTGACCCTCCCCCGTTCATGCTCTGTCTCTCTCTGTCTCAAAAATAAATAAACGTTAAAAAAAATTAAAACGAAAGTACCATAGACAATATGAACACAAATAAGGGTGTTGTATTCCAGTCAGACTGTATTTACACACAGGCAGGGGCCACATTTTGTTCTCAAGCTGTGGCAGCACCCCCTAACCAGTCATCCCTTCAGTGCCCATGCAGTTGGACTACCCGGTGGCTGACATTCCCTGCTTCACCCCAATGTCCTTGTCTCCCTCAATTTCTGCTCAGGGCTTCCTCTGTGCAAGTGGCACTCCAGAAGCAGAGCAGGCACACCTCAGTGGGGAGAAGTAAGGCAACATTCCATCCCCAGGTGGGGCTGTAGTGTGGAAGAGCCCATTGTCCCAGCCTCAGAGAGGCTGTCAGAGTCAAGATCCACAGGGTATCACACTCTTCTGCAGGACAAAACCCATGGCTGCTCAGTGACCCATAACAACAGCCACATTGACTTCTCCCTCCTCTGCCTCCCTTTTTTTTTGTGTGTGCCCTTGTGATCATCTCCCAAATGAATTATCTACATCCTCCAGTCTGCCTCACAGGGTCTCACTGGGGATTCAGCAGACATGTGGTATTAGATGTCTTCAGGGCTTATCCTCCATAGAGACCTGGATGGGCTTCCCATTATTCCAGACAGAGATGGGGGAGAGCCTGGCAGTGGGCATCCTTGCTGCTGGCTGAGCATCACTCAGCATGGACACAGCTGTGCTCTTGTCCCACAGCACCCCCACCTAGTCCCAGACTTGAGTAGATTTTTCTGAAGATCCTCCCACCCACCACCCTCCTGCCTGCTCCCACATTGGTCTGTTCTGAGTTGTGCCTCAATCCACAGAGGGAAGCATAAAGGGGTCTCTTTATCCACTGTGATCCCAACATATTTTCCACAGTCAATTCCACTAATTCTACTGAAGTACCATCAGGTGGCTCTAGGAGACAGTCTCCTGTGGTGGGAATGGGAGAGGTAACTGTCCAGGCCCTTTGTGAGCTCATCCCACCTCCTGGAACTGGGGGAGTGGAGCCAACAAGGTAAGGCATCAAGTTGTGGCTCCTGGCAGGGTCTCACTAAATTTTGTACCAGATCACATTTGTGGGGCTTCATTAATCGTTCCGCCCCTCCTCCTCCCATGGGAATCTACAGAGAGTAGGGATTTTGTCACAGTTTCTACTGTGCCCAAGGCCCTGAGGGTGAGTACATGTTTCAGGTGTTCCAGCTTTGTAATAAGTGTAGGACTGAGAGACCAGTTCTTGTGGAAAGACCCCTCTCCCTTACCCCGTCCATCCTTATTGGTTTGGGGTGGTCCTGCCTGCTTCTTTTCCAGAGTCTGTGTGTTAAAGGCACAGGGAAATGGGTTTCTGCATACTCACTGTTGCCATGAGGTAGGTCCTTAGGCAAAGCCCTGCCAGAGGCAGAGACAGAGGCAGCAAGTTGCTAGAAACATAATTCAGCTGCCTGGCCAGGTCTCAATTCCCAGAAAGGAAAAGAGGCCCAGTCCATGGCTTAGTCTCAGGAGGGCTCCTTCTTCTCCTGAAACGTGAGTCAAGTGTTGACTCCACCACCCTAGCTGTTGGTTGACCTGTCAGCCTCAGTCTCTGGGTCAAGACCTGAAGCCTTGAAAATAGCTGTACTGGCTATCAAATGCTCTTCACATATTAATGGTGTTCTGCTCTGTGGCCACTTCACCAACTTCCAGGGGACATTGACACTTTCCTCAACTTTTCCAGGGTGTCAGGGTCATGATATAGCCTCAAGTAAATACAGGACTGAACACAAAGTAACCACAAAGTGGAAAGCTTGAGGAGGACTTGGAGGATGCCCAGGCTTCTCCCATTGGGTCCAGAAGGATAAGGGGGTTGGAACCTGGGGGAGGGGGAGCTGGCAGGTGATGTACATGATAATATATCCCAGCAGCCTGCAGTCCTTGCCATATGCGTGAGCCTTAGCATGGCTCTGTACATTCCAGATATCTACTCCAGTCCCTGATGCTGACACCCCTCAGATCTCAATACCTTACATGGGATTCAGACATGGGTTTCTCCCTGGCCCTTGTCTAGCCCAGGAAAGGAGCATGTCCTGCTTCAAGGTACATTTTTGACTCTCTTTTTTTCAAAATTTCTCATGATCAAAGGGAAAACGAGGACATGGTGGCAAAGCCAATGCTTCTGGCTTCCATGTGTCTTCTAAAGAGCACAATTTCCAGAGAAGTGTGAGAGAAGGATGCAATTTTTCTTTGGCAGCTGCCCCCCCACACACACACCAGTGGCCCAGGCTTAGCCTTAAATGAGCCTTCGAATCTTGGAAGGGAATGAGCCAATATTCAGACACTCAAGTGTCTCAGAGCCTATACATCCACACATTCCAGTTCTCTTCATGCTCACATATACCCCTGCCAACTGTCGAAATAAAAACTCAGAAATCTCAGTCAATGTAACTGTCTTGATCCTGATTCTTCATTCTTACTAACTCAGTGCATCAGAAGGGCCCAGGTAGTTTTGGAGAGTTAAACCCAAAGCAGCATCCCACTAATACTATCCAGATGACTTGGCTGTGGTTAGTACAGTCTGATTTGCCCCAGATATTTCAGGTATTATGGATAAGATGCAAACAATTAGTCCAGAGTGTGTGAATGTGTTAGGTCTTTCCATGTGTGGAACCTCATTGTCAGGGCTAGGGGAGAAAGTCATGTGCCAGGGGCTGCTCATGGGAACAAGTGGGGCTGGCTAACTCCAGTTATAGAGCAAGAGAGAAAGTGTGCTGGCAGTTCAGGCTGTGCACCCACAGTGGTTGGGGGCTTAAGTGCAGAGGTGGGCAGAGAAGTACAAGATATAGGTGCTGCAGGTATAGGGATCCTCATCCCAAGGTAGGGGGAGCAATGAGACCCACTCTGACTGTGTCCCCAGAGCTCCATGACCATGTGGAGGAGGATGGAGGCCAGGGTGTGCCTTCCCCAGGACACCACTGCTGGCTGAGGTGAGAAGGTGCAAACTGTGTCCTGTTGCCTGGCTTCCCCCAGACATAGCTCAGGTGGTCCCACGCTGTCCCTCACAGTGGATCTGAACTCCACTATGAGGTTGTTTCCTCCAGAATCTGACCTTAAGACAGAAATTCAAGTGTAAGTTGTTTACTTGGAGGTAATTATAGAAAATACCAGAAGACAATAGGGAAGTAGGAATGGGAAGCAGCATTAACAATGTGGGCAACTAGGGCTTTTGTCTTTTCACCTCTCGGAGACTGGATAGAATATGCCTCAGTGTTTTCTTCCAGGGGTACAAAGGCTGAGGCATTCCCTCCACAGCACTCCAGCCACTTCCCACAGGTGGAGAGAAAGCCTTCAGACAAAGAGGCTCAGTGTGGGTAGTGTTTACCTGTCAGCCAGGTGGCCTCTGATCTTCACTATCTCTCATATGTCTAAGATGACATGTGTCATCTAAGTAGCTCCTGTGCTACTACTGACACTGCCCTGGCTGGCCTTGACCTGCACATTAGTGCTGCAGTTTCCACATCCAGGTTTCAGAAAGTGCCTCTTTCTGGTCATGTTAACTATCTTCATTATCTTAGCCCACATCTACACACACACACACATACACACACACACACTTGTGCACAAACACACACACAGTGGTAGCCAACCTCCAACATGACCTCCACTGATCCTCATCTCCTGGTCTCACATCCTTGTAGAGTCCCCCCAACACTGAACCAGAACTAATCTGGGTGGCAAATAGTACAAGGAAGAGGTGATGGTGTGTGACATCTGAAGCTGGATCACAAAGGGCTCAATGCCCTTTGGCTTCCATCTTGGTCTCTCAGAACATTCTATCTGGAGGAAGCCATATGAAGCACATAGCAGCCCTGTGGAGAGACTGACATGGAAGAGAACAGAGATCTCCTGTCAATGGCCAACGTCAACTTGTAGTCATGAGTGTGAGCCACCTGAGAAGTGGATTCTCCAGAGCCAAATTAACCCTCATGTGAGGGCAGTGTAGTCAATGACTGAGTGTAGATACTCAGACACTCACTCAAGAGAGACAGTGACACCTGGAAACACCCCACCAAGTCTCCCTCAGATCCCTGACCCACCGACACCCTGAGAGACTTAAATTTATTAAGCCACTAGGGGCAGGGTGATTAGACACGCAGCATTAGATAACTAACACATAAAACTGTGCACACACACATACACAAAACGGCTTACTATCCATGAAACATCAATCCCCTTGCATTTTTTCTGTTTCACGTCAAAACCAAAAGTACATTGCAAATCTAAAAATGACCCAACTATCTTCCAGTTGGATTGGTTGTCTAAAACTGTTTCTAAACCATTGGACTGTATCTTCCCTGGAGTCCTAGGCAGGGAGATTTTTGTGGAAATCCATGGAAGGAACGCTCCCAAATAAGTCAGACCCTCAGAACCTTGATGAAATAACACACGAGCTCAAAACAGTTGAGCTTAGTTAGTTCTCCAGAAACAGCTGTCAGTGAAAAGTAATTTGTCCTCAGAGTTCAATGAGATATTGGAAACAGGCTCATACGTTCTTCCGTTTATTGGTAGCAGATTGTCCTGCTAGTAGATGACAGAGTCAATTAGAACAGGCTGATCAATACTGTAAAAAGGCATTATGTTCTCAGTATCAGCCCCTAAAGAGTAGATAAAAAAGCAAAAAAGTCACAAAAATGAAGTCAATGGGTCAGTTTATTTTAATGTTTTGCAAGTGTCTTTGCTTCTTTAAAATGGAAGTGAGAGCAGCTGAATATGCTAGAAGATAATTAGACCTCTTTGCATTGTTTCTTCAGCATAGTGAACTCAAATTTCCAAGGTTTGGTTGCAACAATAAAGGTGCAATAAAACATCTAAAAAAGACAAAAAGAATAATCAGCTTATAAGAAAGAAAAATAAAAAGCAAACAAATAAACATATGTTTCTATTTCCAGGTATCAGGATTTGGCTTCAGGGTGGCTAAAGGCTGCCTGAGCCAGTCATGCCTCCACAGTCTCTGGAACTGTTGAACCTGAGGCCATCTGGGAGAGGAGCCAGCCTCATTCACCAGGATGGACCACTGCCAATTCATCTCCATGTGATCTGAAGCCATCATGGATGTCTGAGCCATCATGGATAGCTGGACCCCAGAATAGCTGGACCCCAGAAACTGATTATTCTCAGGAATCCTCATCTCCAGATCTGTTGCTCATCTAGCCACCCTGACTTCCCTGCAGCCCACTGAGACTCCATGTTGCATGGAAAGCCCAGTGAATCCTACCCAGGAGCTACAACCCAACAAGAATAGTATAGAGTCCTGTATCCCTTGGTGAGGCTGGTCAAAATCAGGCCAGAGATGAGAAGCAAAGACTGCAGCCAGGGAGCTAAGGGGACACACAGAGCTCTTCCCAGGGCCTGCAGAATGAGCAGAATTTCAGGTTCCTGGTGTGGGATGAGTTCAACTAAAATCTTTATTCAGTTAGAATAAAAATATAAACTAGGAATGCCTCCACTATATCAATGGAAACATGAATGGCAACATCCAATATAATTGAAGTTATATAAGATAAAAATACTGATATACAAGTACTGATAAAAAATCAGATTGAGGAATAAAATAGGACCAAGCTACCAGCAATCCAGACAGACCATTGGAGAACTAAGGCCAGTCCAGGGATGCATCCCAGCTAGAGTGGCATCTGGGATGGGTTCATCTGGTTCCCAGCAGTGGTAGGAAGGGGAGAGAGTGGATTTATCAGAGAGTTAACTAATTGCTTAATTTCTGGATCAGCCAAAGTAGACAGGAAACAATCAGAAAGAAGATAAATTGAAAAACAAAATATCAGGATCAATTCTAGAGGACATCTAAACAATGTATATCAAAAATCTTTAAGAAGCGAAAAATTACTAAATGAGTAGTTCAACTTCCAGGAACTTTACCTGCATGGAAACAATAACCAGATATACATTCAAATAGAAATAAAGGATATTAATTAAAGCACTGTTCATAATAGCTAAAAATTAGGAAAACTTAACCAATTCTCAGGAATTGGCTTAGAAAAATGTGTAAAACCATTAAATGAAATCACAGTTTCACTATATGATACTCTCACATAATTTTACAGTTTTAGAAATTCTTAGAACTTATTATTAAGTGAAAATCTAGATTATAATACAGTAGAGAGTATGATCCCAACTGCACAAAATACAAATATAAAATATAGGAAAGTTAATATAAATAACAATATATTGACAGTGGTAAACTCTACATAAGAGTATTTATGGTTGATTTTAAGTAATTTAATACTTTTGAAGGTTCCAAATTTTCTACATGAAATGAATCAGGCCAATAACTATTTAAAATCATATCAAGTTTTAAATTTATATTCCAAAGAGCTCAGATGTTTGCCTTTTCTTCATTTCTAAATCCCAACAAATAATTGAAGGAAGTGTTTAGGTCAAATCTATAAGAGTTCTATGAAATGAGAAAGGACCCTGTGCAAGGACAGAGACAGAGAGGATTCTCCATGTGATAAGAAGTGGATGCAATCAAGGTGATGAAGTCTTCTGAGCAGCAGAAGCTCCATGTAGAGGATGAGATCATAAGAGGAAACCAAGAAAGCAAACTGTCTCTAAACCCCACAAGACTTGAAGTCATCCTCAATTCTTCTCTCACTCTCCATGGCCAATCCATCAGAAATTCGAACCAAGCCTTTCACAGACATCCAGAACCCAGTACCTCTAGCATCCTAACCAACATCAGACTCCTACTGATCTTGCTGTCTCCATCCCTGCCCCCATGCTGGCTCTTCTCCATGTGTCTCTCCATGCCTGCACTCCTATTTCTACCTGGCATGTCTCGAAAGCCCAATGACTTTTATGGGCTGTGTCAATGGGCACTTTTACCCTATGACCTCTACTGTCTGTGCCAAGGGTGCCTTTGCCCTCCAAGAGATGTGTCAGTGGGCACTCTTGCCCTCTGACCTATATAGACCACACCAATGGGCACCCTCTGGCTTCCAGTTGAGTTCAGCCAAGGAGAGACAGAGGCAGGAAGTGGGAGGCATGAGGAGTTGAGGTCAGAGGGTTCCAATGGGTTGGCTGTGGTTCCTGACAGGGACCCACAGATTGCTCCAGAAAAAAAAAAAAGATATTAAAAAGAAAATCTTAATGATTATGAGGGATATTAAAACATCTCAACCTTACTAGAAATCAGGGAGTGACAATGTGAAAAGGTGACAAGATCACCTTTCTCATACATCAGAATGAATACATTTAAGACTCAACCCCAAGTGCTGAGGGAACATGAACAACAACACACACCACTGATGAAAGGTATGCTGGTTCAGCCACTTTGGAGAGTAAAACAGGTTGTAAGTCACATGTGGTAGCCCACGAACGCTTAAGCTGCATGTGTGGCAGTATGGTGGCCCCACTCCCGAGCCCCCCCTGCCCCGGGGGAAAGTCCCAAACCTGCTCAGTCAGCACCTGTCTCAACAGTCACTGCTTCACTTGTTAAAAGTGAAAATTTAAGACAACCACAGGTATGTAAAATAGCAAGATAGTTACATACAATGTAATACAGTCATATAAGAGCTTAATATGCACTAATACAAATAATTTTAGCCAATTTCTATATACATTAAATGACCCAAGAAATCATTTGGCATAAATAATATTAGGTTGTACTAACATAACAAATCTCAAAACATATTGTTGAGTGGGAAAAAAAAGAACAAGAGAAAGTTCCAAAATTTGTGTACCTTTTGAAAAATATGCAAAACTCTACATACACAGATTAAATATTAAAAAAAAAAACTGGTTAAGAACACCTCTCTCTCTCTCTCTCTCTGCCCCTGTCCTGTTCACACTGTCTTTCTCTATTTCTCAAAATAAATTAATAAACTTTAAAAACCTTAAAAAATAAAAATATTACTTAATTGAAAAGAAGTTCTAATAATTTATAATAATAGCCAACTTTCTAGATGTAGCCATCGACTTGCATTTGTTATTCATTAGAATACCTACTATTCATTGGAATATGAAGATGTGTTTTATTTGCACATTTGGGCAATTTTCAGGAACCACTAATCTGCCATTATTTTTGCTTAGCCATGTGTCATGCCAGCTTTAAGTATATACTAAATAGGTGTCTTCTGTGAAGACACAGAAATATACATACTTGTATATGCAGCTTCAACTATGAAAAAGAAAAAATGGATCTTCTATGAAAAGATAACCAAAACAAATTTGAAAAAGTGGAAAGGAAAGTTACATCTGTCCACCTGAACCTAGCCCAGCTTGCACAATAGTGAGAAATAATGAACAGGTGTCTATATGTGTGCTGGTGGGGGTTAGGGGAAGGTGGTATCAGCAAAAAAAAAACAAAACAAAAAACAAATAAACAAACACCAATAAAAACGATAGAAACAATCTCTGTGTCTACAATCTGGCCATCCTGGATCCTGAATATGATCAGAATATAGTTTAGAAAGGAAACTAGAAAATCAAAGCAGGATTGGTCCTATTGATGTTCTCAGTCTGGTACACAGACCTAACTAAGGACTGCTCCCACTTGAGGCATATACCTTTTGCATTTGGGGGTCCTGTTGTAATAAGCAGTTTTCATTTTCTCCTGAAATTTTCTTGCACATTGTTCGGGCAATTTTGACTTCAAGAAAGTAATCCAAACTCTCTGTGACCTGTCAAGGAGCAATTTAAAAATTCGAGATCATAAACGAATACATGATATCAACTGTCATCTCTGATAAACGAGTATGTCGTTGACTACTTACAGCTAAGACTGTCTCCCTGTCTGCCTCCCTCCTACAGTTTCCTTGCCAGAAACTTTGGGATAACTGGAGGGGCAGGGGTTCTTCCCTTGATGCCTCTCCTTCTGTCTGTCTCTCATCACGATGTTGAATGTTAAATAATGACAACTGTCCCCAAGATAAGGCAAGAAAACTATCCCCCCAAAAATGCTTTCCCCAGAAAGGTAATGGTTTGCTTATTGGAGCCAGGTAAATAAACAGCAGAGTTAAAATATCTTCATACTTAATAGATATTGGGGGAAGAAGACAAGACATCCCAGGACTCAAATTTACTTGGAGGGTATTGCTTCTCTCTCTAGCTTCTCTCCTCGGTACTTTTAGCAACCCCTTGTGATACACTCTCCTAAGTCCCTGACTTCAGGTCCTCTTCTTTACCTGTGCAGAACCCCCCACCAGCCCTTGTATTCCAGAGGCACCCAGGGGAAATTGAAATGCACAATGGCAAATGGAGACTTTCATTATTTAAAAGTGAGAACAAGGTAAGATTTTACAAGACTTAAGGGAGAGAAAGTATTAAAGAGAATGACTAAGTTAAACAGAATAATTGACCCTAGAAGAATCAGAGACAATTCAGAAAATACAGTAAGCATTTTGGACATTCAAAAAAAGTTGCCCAGACATTAAAACAAAATGGTTGTGGTGGAAAGAATTCTAAGTATGGTTCTTGAATATCATATATACTTTACATTTTTTCAGTTATGTATATATGTGTATATAAAATGTTTGTAAGGACAGAGCCAACTGCCCTCAGGAAATGATGAGTCAGAAATTGAGTCTTCATTTCCATTTTTTAACTCAGCAACATCCAAACATACTCCTAGAGTTTGTTTTTATGATGGGATAACAAGTTTCTTAATGTCAATACAATCAGCTTTTGGGACTGGATCGATCTTTGTGGTGGGGGCTGTCCTGGGAACTGTAGGGTGCTTAGCAGCATCCCTGGTCTCTGCCCACTAGATGTCAGCAGCAGCCCCCTCTGGTTGTGATGACCAAAGATGCCTCCAGATATTGCCAAAAATTCCCTACCAAGCAAAATCCACGCCCACTTAAGAAACACTGCTTTATATCTGAGTAATACTTCCAAGTTAAAATTATCATAAAAACAAACTGCTCTGAATCATACTCAATAGCCACCAACCAACCACCAGCCCTATCTTGACCCCTGATTGCCCAGAAAAGGGAGGGGAATGGGGGTCCTGGCTGCTGAGGCAGCCCTGCCATAGACAGGCCCTCTGACCCTCCGGCTACGGTGTCCCACTACTCACACTTCATTCATATCACTTAATCAGTAACATGTGCTCATTCCTAGCAGATATCCTGGGTTTAAATCTTGGCTTTTCTACATACTAGCTGTGTGTCCCTGAGCAAATTACTAACCACTTCTGTGGCTGTTTCCTCTTTAAAGTGCAAGAAAGTAGTTTCTATGTAATGAGTTGTGAGATTTGAATGAGCATATGAAAAGCAACCAGGCCCCAGGGCTGCTGGGTAGTTAAGTTTCTGACTCTCTGGCTAAAATGAACAAATCAGGAGACTATAGATGCTGGAGAGGATGTGGAGAAATGAGAACCCTCTTGCACTGTTGGTGGGAATGCAAACTGGTGCAGCCACTCTGGAAAACAGTGTGGAGATTCCTCAAAAAATTAAAAATAGATCTACCCTATGACCCAGCAATAGCACTGCTAGGAACTTACCTAAGGAATACAGGAGTGCTGATGCATAGGGGCACTTGTACCCCAATATTTATAGCAGCACTTTCAACAATAGCCAAGTTATGGAAAGAGCCTAAATGTCCATCAGCTGACGAATGGATAAAGAAATTGTGGTTTATATACACAATGGAATACTACTTGGCAATGAGAAAGAATGAAATATGGCCATTTGTAGCAACAGGGATGGAACTGGAGAGTGTTATGCTAAGTGAAATAAGTCATACAGAGAAAGACAGATACTATATGTCTTCACTCTTATGTGGATCCTGAGAAACTTAATAGAAGACCATGGGCGAGGGGAAGGAAAAATAAAGTTACAGAGGGAGAGAGCCAAGCCATAAGAGACTCTTAAAAACTGAGAATAAACTGAGGGTTGATGGGGAGTGGGAGGGAGAGGAGGGTGGGTGATGGGATTGAGGAGGGCATCTGTTGGGAGGAGCACTGGGTGTTATAAGGAAACCAATTTGACGTTAAATTTCATATTAAAAAAAGGCTTCTGACTCGATTTTGGCTTAGGTCATGATCTCGTGGTTATTAATATGGAACCCCACATTGGTCTTGGCAGTGACAGAAAAGAGCCTGCTTGGGATTTTCTCTCTCCCTCTCTGTCTCTCTGTCTCTCTCTCTCTCTCTCTCTTAAACTTTAAAACAAAATAGAGAAAGAAAAGGAAAAGCAACCAGAGTTGACCCTTGAACAACGTGGGGGTTACAGGCACAGTCAAAAATCCAAGTGGAAATTTTGACTCCTCAATAACTTAACTACTAATAGAAGACTTAACAATAACATAAACAATCAATTAACACATATTTTGTGTGTCGTATATATTCTATACTGTATCCTTGCAATAAAGTAAGCTAGAGTAAACAAAATTTTATTTAAAAAAGTCATAAGGAAGAGAAAATATATTTACAGTACTGCACTGTATTTCTTGAAACAAATTAGCATATAATTGGACCCATGGTGCTCATTTTTACCATCATTCACCTCGCACAAAATCTATAGCAGAGCCTTAGTCAACTGTAAACTAGAGCAAGTGGTTGCAAACTTCTTCTTTAAGAACTGGAGGGTGAATATTTTAGGCTCAGAACACACAGTCTTCTCATTGCAGTGCAAAAGTAGCCTTAGACAGCACTCAAATAATTCAGGTGACAATGCTCAATAAAACTTTATTTATAGACACATAAATTTAAATTTTATGTAATTTTCATATCACAAAATACTATTTTTATTTCTTATAACCATTCTTAGTTCATGGGGCATACAAAATAAGCAGCAAGCCAGACTTGCCTGGAGGCTATAATTGTCTAACTCCTGATATAGATCTTTGTACGTTTAAGTTAAATCATCCAGTAAAATAAAGCTCTTTTCTTTATATAGAACCTGTGTGTGTGTTACTAAGTTTAATCTGAATTATCACCAAGCACTTTTCTTTTTGCTTTTTTTTTTGTTTAACATTTATTTATTTATGAGAGACAGAGAGAGAGAGAGAGAGAGAGAGAGCAAGTGGGGGAGGGGGAGGGAGAGAGGGAGACAGAATCTGAAGCAGGCTCCAGGCTCTGAGCTGTCAGCAAAAAGCCCAGTGAGGGGCTTGAACTGACAAATTGTGAGATCATGACCTGAGGTGAAGTCAGACACTTAACTAACTGAGCCACCCAGGTGCTCCAAGGAATTTCAAATACCTCTGTTCTAGCCTCTTTTTGAATCCATTTCAACCTGATTCTTTTGAATTCTTACCTGCATTCAAGAGTTAACATGAGCTGAGAAATAAAATGTACATTCATGGGGAAAAAAATAGCACACAGTACAAAATAATTTATAATTTGGAGGACATGAGAATTTGCAGTATATTTGATTAAATACCTGCCTATAAAGCAGAACCATTTATTTGTGGAAGTGAAAAAGCACAGATAAAGAGAAGTCCATGAAAGTATAGTTTTGGACAAGGTGAGAACTTCATTAAGGACAGGCACTAACCATAAATGAGACCCAAAGACAATTGATATTTATGAGGCTTTACTTTAGCCACCCAGTGGTGAGGGAGAGAGTCAAAGTCTGTGTGTGTGTTGAGGATGGACAAGGGGTCAAATGTCCCAGCCTCATAGAGGATGAAGCTGCCAAATGAGCCTTCTCTCCTGACCCTGTTAAGAAAAGAGTAACCTGAGTAGGTTCCTGGTGACCTGGAGGGATGTACAGCAAAGGTTAGAAGGAAGAGGGGCAAGAGGGGACAGAGCTAGCAAAAGAGGAAGAAAAGCAAAAAATGCATCCCTGTACTACATGTCACTTTGATGTTGCAGGGTAGCCCCCATGCCCCATTAGCCACTCTCTCTTCCCTTTCTTAAAGTCCAGCCAGACTGGCTGAACCCCCTTTCCTTCTGTGTGCCTACTGATTATTCTCTGGGGTTTCCCCAAACCACAGTCCAATCATCGTTCTCAGGAGACAGCATTGGTACTCTCTTCTATGATACAGTCCATATTCCAATTCCTCCAACTAGTCCAATAACATCTTTTATATGTTTTTTTTAATTATTCAAGAGATAAGACAAGACCACACATTGAATTTAGTTGTCCTGTTTCTTACATCTCCTTTAATCAAGCAGTTTTCCTGCTTTTTCTCCTTGTCTTTCATGACACTGATATTTTTAAGAGGTCTTACATAATGCTCTATAATATGGATTTGTCTAACTGTTCCTTCGTATTACCTTCAGGGGATGGATTTTTTTTCTCCCAAGATTTTATTTAAGTTCAAGTTAGTTAACATATAGTGTAGTATTGGCTTCAGGAGTAGAATTTAGTGATTCATCACTTACATATAACACCCAGTGCTTATCACAACATCACTCCTTAATCCCCATCACCTGTTTAGCCTGTACCCCCACCCATATCCCCTCTAGCAACCCTCAGTTTGTTCTCTATAGTTAAGAGTCTCTTATGGTTTGCCTCCCTCTCTGTCTTTATTTTATTTTGTTTGTTTTGTTTTATTTATTTTATTTTATTTTATTTTATTTTATTTTGTTTTGTTTTGTTTTGTTTTTCCTTCTCTTCTTTCAGGGGATGGATTTTAGACAAGAACACCATAGAAAGATAAGGTTGTGTCCTTTCCATGACATCACATCAGGGACACATGATGTCAATTTGTCCCAGTGTTGGTGATGAGCATTGGGTGAGCCAGGCATTCACCAGATTTCCTAATTGTAAGGGTATATTTTCCCTCTTATAATTAATGAAAGAATCCCTCCAGCAATTTGCCCTCCACACTGTCCCACCAAGTGGATGTAGGATTCATTGATGATGTTTGCCTGAAGTAGTTGTTGCCATTATGATTTGCTACTTACATAGTCTTTTACATCTAGAGGTAGGCATTTTCCTGTAAAGAAGAGCCTTCCCTTCTCTGTCCTGGTTCCTTTTTTTCAGCAAAAGCTGGATGTGCACTTTCTTTGCTTTTTCACTGTCACAATCCATGCCTGTAATTACTCATTTTGATGATACCAGCCCAAACTATCCCAAACTGGGCCCTTCAAGAGCCCTTCTTGGGTTCTCACCTATGCTTTCTGATATGACTATAATAAATTCTGTTATTTTAATGGATATTTTATGTTTCATCCTGGAATAATAAAAGATGAATCCTAATTAATTTTCCTCCAAAAAACCCTAAAATAAAATTAATATATATTTGGCCAAAGACATTTCTCAGCTCTTTTCCACTCCCTGGTCTCTGTGGCCCTCCATGGAAATGGTACCCCCATGACTGCATCTTGGAGAGAAAGAGCAAGAAGAAAATGCTCACTGACCTGCTCCTGGGATTTCAGGACCTTCACCACCTTGTAGCTGTACTTGTCTTTGCTGGTCTTATTAAATTCTTTCATGGCAAACCACAGTGCTTGTTGCACATAGACATAGGTTTCAGGGATGTCTTGGAATTTTCTCACCACCTTTGGCCTGCCCCAGGCATGAACACTTCTGGATACAAGGGCCACAGTGGCCACCAGGAGCAGCAGGCTCTGGCAGAGTCTGGCCATGGCACCTCAGCCAAGGGGGCACACGCCTTGTTCCTTTTTTCCTTCCAGGGCTGGACTGGGCTGGGCTGGCCCTGCTGCTTCTGCACCCCTAGATCTTCCTGGCACTGCTAGGAGTGAAAGAGGGATAACTTCTGTTATCTTTGTGTCTTCTGGGCTTCTCTTTCTCCTTTCCCAAAGAGAAGAGGAGTGAGAAATCACAATCACAATTCAGAGCATTTTCCCATTTTGGCTGTTTCTTTTTGGAAGGATGCATGCCTCCATGCACTCACAACCTTTCCCTTCCCTACCAGGAGATTCCTGCCTCCTTGTCTGTGAGGTCCCAACACATCCACTGCAGGTGCCTGCCTGTATCAGGTTTCTATGCACAGAATGGGATAAGGACCTGCAACAGACACACTGCCACAGGGAGAACATTGGTCTCAAAACTCATCTTATTATTTCCTCTCCAGGAGCATGTATGAAAATCCTCAGCCAGAGCCTTTGTCCTGCTTCAAAAGTACCCCCTGCATCTCCCCTGTTTCCAGTCAGGCTCACTATCAATCACACTGAGATCTATTTATGGAGTATTATTGAGTCGTGCCAGGCCTCATAATAAGGATGTCACATGTTTCTCTTATTTAATCAATTTAATCATCCCCTTTCGGGCCACATAACGAGTAACCCCTTTTTACACAGGACGAAAGTGGGACTCACAGAGAGTTCAAGTAAATGCCTCAGGCTGCTTGACTGAGTGTCATAACTTTTGCCTGCCTGACACATACCTTCATACTTACCTCAGTCTAACAGATGAGAATGTGTAGATCACAGCTTGTAGTGTAAATTTGTTTTTGAGGAGATTCCATTCTACTACAGAAGGTGAATCAGGATGTAGTTTGTGAGACAGAGGCACAACAGTTAATGTGTTAAATATAGGTAATGAAGAAACAAATCGCTTGAGAGATGTAGGGGTCAAGATCAGACCACCTCAAAACGAGCCACTTTAGCATGAAGATTATTTTGATTTAAAAAACAATCAAAACCAGGGCTCCCAGGTGGCTCCTACTCTTGATTTTGGCTCCAGTCATGATCTCATGGTTCATGATCAAGCCCCATGTTAGGCTTCACACTGACAGTGCAGAGCCTGCTTAGGATTCTCTCTCCTCTCTCCCTCTCTCTTTCTCTCCCTCTCTCTCTGCCCTTTCCCTGCTTGAGCTCTCTCTCTCTCTCTCTCTCTCTCTCTCTCTCTCTCTCAAAATAAATAAATAAACTTTACTTTTTTTATTTTTTTATTTTATTAATGTTTATTCATTTTTGAGAGAGAGCACTAGAGGGGGAGAGGCGAAGCAAGAGAGAGACACAGAATCTGAAGCAGGCTCCAGGCTCTGAGCTTTCAGCACAGAGCCCAATGTGGGGCTCAAACCCACAAACTGTGAGATCATGACCTGAGCCAAAGTTGGACGCTTAACCCACTGAGCCACCCAGGTACCCCTAAATAAACTTTAAAAAACTAAAAATTAAAAGTAAAAAACCATCAAAACCTAGTAGATTCAGGAAAAGTTCTTTACTTCCTTCCCTCCCTCAATTGCCCAAAAAGAATTTAGATAGAGGGCCTGCTCCAGAAAGAGAGCTACCACCACAAACAACTATATTATGCTGTGAACAAGGTATGGTAGACAGGAAGGAACCTAGCAAGGCCTGTTGGATCAAAGCCCTCTCTGTGTTCCATTGTTTCTGTGGGCCCAACAAAGATTTGTTTACCAAACATCTATTCTTTTTCATTCTTCCTGAGGATTACATCCCTTCCCCTTGAAGTTCCAGACCCTGCCCCTTTTTCCTTAATTCAGAATCACATGCATACCTCAGTTTGCCTGTCTTTGGAATTTCCATATCTGTGTGGGTTCCCCATGTATATGAAATTAAATTTTATTTTTCTCCTGTCAATTTGTTGCATGTCAATTTGGTTCTTAGTCTGGTTAGAAGAATCTTGAAGGAGACAGGAAATTTTTCCTCCCCCAGCAGAGACAAAGGCAGAATCCATAAGTTGTGTTCATCACAGGCAAGCAGTAAGTACATCTTGCCTAAGTTGAACAAGGAATGTGATGGCAGAACGAAAAGACACCTGATATCCATCAGACACTAACTACACATGAGTTCCATGGAACACAGAATATTTATGATGTCTTATGTCAACCACACAACAATGATGCTATCCTGGCTCCATGTGTCCTCACCCTAGGAACCACCAACCAAATCCTCAGGATGTCTGGCTGTGACAGGCAGACCTGCCTGTGTGTCTCCTTGGTGCCAGGGTGTGCTTCTGACCTGCTGTGCAACTTTGATCAAACCCCCACTGTGGACACCATAACCCCATCAGTGGGGAGCCTGAGGCAGCAAAGAGTTGCCCAAGGTCCTGGCAAGATGGCCTTTCCATCTCCCCTGCTTGCTTCCATATGTGGAGTGTGTTAATCTGCTCCCTTTCCTTTCCTAGCCTTTCACCTGATGGTTTGCACTGACTTGATACATATGGGACTTGCTCAAGCAGCTAACTTTGGCCTATGAGTTTCTCTGCTCCATGATATCTGAATGAATTGCCCGGGGCACACTTGGAGGCCACCCAGGCATCACAGTCCTTCCCCACCAGCTACACCCCAGATGTACCTTAGAACCAAGCTCTTCACCACTTTCTTGCTTGCTGAGGCTTAAGCTGGCTGTCCTCACCCACAGGTGGTATCTTTCTCCTTCCTGAGGACTTGAGCTCTAAGCAGCTCCCTTCGTGAGCCACTCTCCAGCCCCAACACATTCAGTTCATGCCCCTGGTCAGGGTGTCAGTCAGACCTGAGCTCAAGGGTGCTTCTGCCCTCTGGTTGCACTCCCTGGTCAGGTGGTCACATCTATGACCCCTTTGTGAGGTAAGCCCAGCCCCTCTGATGCTGTTCAAGTGTGGGGCACTTCTGATTGGTCGCTCAGGTCTCAGAGGCCCACAAGGTCAGTAAGAGCCACCAGTATCTGCCCCTAGTGCAGAAATCTTGCCTGTTCCATACCTCCTTGCTTTCTAAATTCCTGGGCTTTGGAATTGACCCCTTGGGAATTAAAGCACCTCCATGGCCATTTCTGTCAGGCTTCTGTTATATGACTCCATAGTCCTAGAGGCAGGATGAGGCACCACACTGCCAGTCTCAGGGAATCTGGGACCAAGAGGCCCTTGAGGAGGTGGTGCCTATGGCTTGCCAGGAGCTGCCCCAGAAACACCAAGTAGAAGGCATCATTTGGCAATGGCAGTGCTCACATAACATACCTCTAGAGGATGAACAAATGAGCAGACCCATTAGCTATATTTCCATCATTAACCTTGTCCCGGATAAGCATTCCCCATTCTGCCTCCCTCCCCCTTGTTGGGGTTCCCTCTTCTGGTAGTGATTCTCAGGACCCAAGCCAGGCTCTGCTGAGGAGCACCCTCCATCCCACTCTGTAGTTAGAGCTTACAATGACAATGAGGGAGCTCCCAAGAATTCAGAAACCTGGGAATTAATATTTGTGTTTCCAGAACAAAATATAAATCAGCATAATGAGGGTCATACCTGAGATATATAAGCTAAAACTCCTAACAGGAAATCTTAGGCACATAAAACTTGAGTCAACTGGCTAACAGGTGTTAACAAAAACACAACTGTGTGCTCTATTCGAGGAGACGTTTCTAAGCATGCATAAAACCCAGACACCAAAATGGTAAAGAGCAACTGATTTGGCCACACATTTTGTTGCACATGCGCACATGTACACAGAGTCAAGAGATTGGGAACACAGACTAAGTTATTTGGAAGATATTTCATATTTGGCAAAGGACTAAATTCTCTTTTATGGAAAAAGCTCTTTAAAATCCAAAAGTAAAAGACAATTTCCCCATTGGCTTGGCTCAAAGTGAACCAAGAATTCAAGCAGACAATATACTCAAAAGGAATCCATTTCTCCCCTTGGCCACACATCAATTGTTAGAAAACAACTGGCTTGTGGTGAGGCCTCTCTATAGCCACCTCTGTTGATCCACATTATACCTGGCATCTGTGCCATAGGTCTGGACAGGAACCCAGGCATTTGTGACCCCATATCTTCTGAAGAAGGTGGTATTCATAAGGTAAGAGGGGCTGTGGGGTGGGAGAGTGGATGAATGCTGTGATGGGCGTGGACCCACAGGTCATTTTGCTCATGACTTCAGCATCAGGATTTGAAGAAAGGCCCAGCTGGGTGCTTGTCATTCAAAGTGTCCCTTGTGTTCAAAGTGCAACTGGGATGCATCTGGGCTCACTACTCATGTGTAGGGTAGTCTTCTAAACAACTTTATCAAAATCTAATTCCCATACCATTCATCCATGTATGTAAACAATTCAGTGGTTTGTAGCATATTCACAGAGTTTAATGTCCAAACACACAATCAAGTTTACATTTTCATTACCCCAAAAAGAAACCCAGCACTACTAAGCTGTCACCCCAGCCTCTTGACCCCCTTTAGCCCTAGACAACCATTAATCTCTTTCTCTATTGATTTACCTATTCTGGACATTTCATATAAATGGAATCATATGATACCTGACCTTTTACTGGTCATGGCTTCTTTTACTTAGCATTTTTTCAAGTCATTCATGTTATAGCATGTCTTGCTACTTCATTTCTTTTTATTGCCAAGTAATATTCTCTTGTATGTGTACACCACATTTCATTCATCTATTCACCAATTAGTGCACATTTTGATTGTTTCTACTGTTAAAAAGAAAACCACAGGTCCAAATATCATCACTTAGGTTAAGGCCCCAAGTAAGTAAACCAAGACTTAATACCTAACCTAACTACAGTTTCAACCACATAGAGATGGAATCTTTAACCAGTCAACATGGAATTTCCTAGTCAGCACTAGGAAATTAACTGATAGGCCCCCTTTTTTTTTTCCTTAGAAGGGCGACTTTGCTTAAACTTATTCCTTGCAAATAAATTCCTTTCTTCTTCTCCTACCCCTCATCCTCCTCTACCCCCTCTTCGTCTCCCTCTCCCTTCTTCTTGTGCCTCTTCTTCTCCTCTTCCTCCTCCTCCTCCTCTTTCTTCTTCTTCTTCTTCTTCTTCTTCTTCTTCTATTGCCCTCTACCTTTAAAAACACTTGTTTATTTGTTTGTTTGTTTAACTCATCAGAGTTTCCTTCTACTTTCTAGACAGGTAATGCCTAACTCATGAATCATTTAGTAAATCCAATTAGACCTTCAAACTTATTCATTGAATTTCCTTTTAACACCAATTTTTGGTTATTATGAATAATACTGTTATGAATCTTTATTCTAAGCTTTTGTATGGATACTTGAGTATATACCTAAGAATGGAATTATTGGGTTGCATTGTAACCATTTTACATTCCCATCGGCAACATATAATGTTTCTAATTTCCGTGCATCCTTCCCAAAACTGGTTATTGTCTTTTTGATTATAGTCATCTTAGTGGGAAGGAAGTAAGACAAGCGCTAAGAATTTGACAAATGTGACACAGTAAATTTTAATTTCCATAATATCAAAGTGCTTTTAGGAGTAATTTTTTAAGACAAGAATCCAATAGGAAACTCAGAAAAAAAGTCATGAACATACAAATCACAGAAAGGAAATATATATGTCTGTGATACTCATGTGGAAATAAGCTTAACTTCAACAATAAAAATTCAAGTTAACCCAGCAATGAAATGTCACTATTCTCCCATACATGGGGGGAAAATTAAACACAATGACAATGCTCTGTTGATAAAGCACCTTCATTCGTACTGACAGAGTAGGAATCAAACAGTCTTTGTTAACAGTGATTTAGCAATAACTGTTAAACATTTAAAAGTTACATATTATTCAGCACAGTGTTCCACAATCTGGGACATTGTCTCACAGAAATACTTTACTATCAGCACAAAATTGAAAATTATTCACTGTATTACAGTTTCTAATAAAAAAAAAAAGACATGAGGAAAACAGCCCAAATATGTATGTATAGTAGACTACTAAATAAAATGTTTAACATTCTGCAGCCACTGTGGAAAACAGTGTGGAAATTCCTCAAAAAATTAAAAATAGAACTACCCTAAAATCTAGTAATCACACTACTAGGTATTGACCCAAAGAATACAAAAATACTAATTCAAAAGAGTATGCGCACCCCTATATTTATTGCAGCATTATTTACAATAGCCAAATTATGGAAGTAACCCAGGTGTCCATCAATAAATGACTGGATAAAGAAGATGTGATGTGCGATATAGGTATATATATACATATACATATATATGTGTGTATATGTATATATATATATGACTGGATAAAGAATATGTGAGATATATATATATAATATATATATTATAATATAATATATATAATATATATATATAATACATCCATAAAAAAAGAATAAAATCTTGTAATTTGCAAGAACATGGGTGGAGCTAGAGTATAATGCTTAGTGAAATAAGTCTGTCAAAGAAAGACAAATACCATATGATTTCACTTATATGTGGAATTTAAGAAACAAAACAAACAAGCAAAGGAAAAAAGAGAAAGAATTAATGAGAGAGAGAGAGAAACCAAGAAATAGACTCTTAACCACAGAGAGCAAACTGATAGTTACCAGAGGGGAGGTGGGTGGAGGGATGGGTGAAACAGATAATGGAGATGAAGGAGTGAACTTGTGATGAGCACTGAGTGATGTATGAAATTGTTGAATCACTATATAATACACCTGATACCAATATAACACTATATGTTAACTACACTGGAATTATGATAAAAACTTAATAAACTAAAAAATATGTAATATCTATGAAATGAGATATAAAAAAATCAATCAAAGCATGGGCATGTATTAACAAGGAATGATATCTGCTCTATATAAATAAGCAAGGTGTAAAACATTAAGCAGAGAAAGGTCTGGATTTATTATGAATACATCATGATTTGTCAAACTCAAAAAAAAAGGAAAAGGAAATTTTAGGGTTTTGAACCATTCATAGGCCAGTGCCTGATGTATGGGAATACACAGGAACATCATATTCTAAGTTAATTATTTCCATAATGCTCTAGCTCTTAATAATAAAATAGAACTAATAATAAAGTGGAATAACTTCTATAAAAATTTCAAAGCTCCATAGTAAAAATAAATGTAGAGAAGACCTTAAGATGCAGAAAAGCAAGTGCCTAATCCACTCTTAACCTCTCAGTTCCATTCCACATGACTCATAAAAGATATTGTGAGTTCTTGATACAAAAGATGAGAGTTTGGTGCACATGCTAGCTCTTTATCTTTCCCCTTCTGCTCATTGGATGGATGGATGAATGGATGGATGGATGGATGGATCAATGGATCAATTGATCAATCAATTGATGGACTGATGGACGGATCGATTGATGGATGGACTGATTGATGGATCAATCAATAGATATTCTACTTGTTACTTGTATAAGTTTAAAAAATATAATTAAACCTCTTTTGATTCGTCAACTTCCAGGAACTTCTTTGAACCTATCTCCATAGGATAAGGGTGTTAGCAGCCCCATCTATTCAATTACCTCCTTTATCCCTCTGTACCACCATATGTTGTTCAAATCCTTTGTCCCTCTTCCCACAACTGTGCTTTGCCTGTTGGATGATCCAAAAACTTGAAAAACAAAACAATAGATGCTTAAATATGGCGTTATAGAGGACTGCCATGGTATGATTTCTAATTTTTTTAATGTTCATATCATAAATTTTATTGGGCCAAGAAGCTGACAAGTTTGTTCAAAAATGATGATGGACAGATTTCTGAAACAAAAAGTATCAATAGCAGCTTTTAAAGAAGGATGCCTTTGTGCAAAACATTTAATGTTGAATGTAGTGAGTACTTTCTTCCTTTTCTAGTCTTAGAGTGTTTTTTATGGCAAAGTCCATATTTTCTTGAAATTCTTGATATGTATTGGTGATTGGAAGAGCTAAACAGTTATTACACTTGTTTACAACAGGAAAATTCATATGAAGACACTCAATTGAAAGAGTGGGTTTAAATCCAGCAGGTGGAATGGAATTGCAACCAGTTGCAAAAATAAGAATGTCTTCCATTGTTACTGCAGATTTACCATCCTCAACAGCCTGTAAATAACTGTTCCAAAACACCGAAGACTGTACGTTGGATAATGTGCGGACTATAAAAAATATCACTAAGGATTTCTGCAGAAAGATTCTCAGGTTTATGACAGAAGATGCTATAAAGTGCTTCTGGGTAAGTCTGAATTTTCTCCAAAACACCAAGAGTTTTCAGACCCTGCTTAAAACTTTCAAAGGGTGCTTGGACTCTCTTAATTACATGGTAAACTAGTATATCTTTTGCCAACATGTATTTGTCACTTATTGATGTTATAAGTCTTAGACATCCAATAAGCTCGAGATAGTTATAGCATTCTTTTACTATTGAGTTTAAGTCAGCCACAGTTGTTGCAGTATTTACCCTGATTATCATTTGCACCACGTCAAAGTCTGAAACATCATCTAAAATTGGTTGGGTATTTTCTGGTCCATAAGCAAGGCAGTTAAACAAGGTTTTAGAAAAGAAACCAGGTGAAGGACCACCATGAACCAAGGAAATGGCAAGGATTTTGCCAGCTTCATAGTAAAGATTCTTTTTCAGAGCTTGATAATTTAGAGACAAGTTCTTAGACAAGGACCCTTCAAATATTGGTGAATTCTCAAGATGCTGCATTAAGACACTTGGGAATTCTTGCTTTGATCCAGGTGATTTCTAATTTTTAAAATATTCTCTCTATGATGAGAGATGATTGATTGAAATAAAACAAAAGTGGCAGAGGTTGGATTCTCAGTGAAAAGGTTGTTGGGATATTGCAGTTGGTAGGAGATGGCTGCTGCTGGAGTATAAGCAAACAAAGGGGCAAGTAATGCCTGGAGTTATGAGCTGGTTGAGCTAACCAGGCCTGGAAAAAGAAGAATCAAAAGTCAAACATGACCCTAGATAAGTGGCTTATGCAGCAGATAGTGTGTCATGAGCTAAGGTGGAGACTGGAGAAGGTTTGGGCAGGAAACATGACAATTGAATGTGGGGCAAATGGAATGTCAGGTATCTGCATGATACACTGGTTTCGGGTAGTCCTCACCCTTCCTACCCCCTTGCCAATCAGTCTCTAACCCACTAACCCATTCTATTAGCACTTATGAATACTGGAAATAATCGTATTCATTTGTTCATTGGTCTGTTGTCTGTTGCCATCTCCCTCTTTCCCCATCATATAAACAAGACCTTTCCACCTGTGGTGGCTGAATAATGTCCCATGATTGATTTAGTCTAGCCTCTATTCTGAACACATGTCATCTGAATCATTGCTAGTATTATTAGCAGCATAATGATCATTCTGTGCATATCTCTTTGCACATATCCAATTTATTGCTTAAATATTTTCTTGAAAAATCACATAGTCACCATGCATGCAAATGTAATAAGCAGAAACTCCCTCAAGCACTGTAAAACAATCTCGTGTGTGTGTGACAGAGAGAGAGAGAGAGAGAGAACATTAGCAGTGTATATAACTCATTAAATTCCCAAAACCAGGAAGATAAGCTTCTGTACATGGATTTAGTGATTGACATATACCTTGTTCCCACATCAAGGCCAGTGGAGAGATGAGAAGGAAGTGGAAAAGAAAATGAGAGAAGAGGAAAAGAGAAACAGGGAGGAAAGTGTGAACCAAATGGAAAGCAAGTAGGAACAAGAGGACAGTTCTGAGTCAAGGTTAGGGATTCAGTGAGGCCTGGGAGCTCTCAAAAACCAGGACAGAGACCAAAATACAGACATGTGTCTTGTACCTTCCAAGGCTTTGGATGTTCCTCATCCCCTTCCTGAGGAAGGGGAGGCTGGGCTCTGTTCCTGCTCCTTCACCTGCTATCTTTAACCCACAGTCAATCCTCAACAATGGGCTGGAACCTCCTGAAAAATGGTTCCTGGTCCCACAAACCCACTCCAGGAAGGTGGCAGGCTCTACCTGGGTGCCTCCCTTTTTGGCCTTTCTGGTTCAGGGCTGCGTGTTCTCACTTGCTGGGACAGGTACCTGCACAGACACCCACTATCATTGGGGATGTGTCTGTGCCATCTGGTGGTTCTTCTGACTTCTGCTGTCTCTATTTTGAAGCATATATATAATTTGGGGTGCATTTAAGTTCAGAATTAACTACATTTTCAGGATGAGTCATCTTTTATGACATTAAGTATTGTCAAGAGATATTTTCTAAGGTCTCCTGCATAGTCACACTGTTCTAAACATGACAGTCAGGGCTGGGCTTCCACAGAGCATGGATGGTGGGGTGCACACCTGCTCAGATAACTTATACAGGTCCAGTGACTGGGTATATTTTTCACCAGACTCTCTTAGATTCTCCAGAAAAACAGTCATACAAAAAGAAATTTCTTTAACCTATTTGCTAGTATTTGCACCAGTTCTTCCTCACTGCATTTTCTAAAACTTTCTAAACCAGCATCTATTCTAGTTCCTGTGTCCTATTTTCATCCATCTATTCACCTACAATCTTTCTTGGTCATTTCGATTGATAGTTATCTCTTGTAAATGTTATATTTCTGGACATTAAAAATATGAAATTATCTGCTTTTGAAGAAGGAATTTAATCCACTCACATTTTTATGATCTCTAATGGATACACTTTTAATCCTTACACAGCTATTTTATTTTCTTTAATCATGAACGTAATTAGAAATTTTTCAATTTAATTCTTTTCTATTGGTTTTATGTATTAAGAAATATAACTCATGAAGATCTTGAAAGGGACAATTATCCCAGATTATCAGGCAGGTGCAATGTAAACACAAGACTGCTTATGAGGGAAAGTGGGAGGCAAGAGAACGAGTGAAGATGTGACAGAGACAGATGTGAAAGAAGAAAAGGTTGGTGCAAGAATGCTGCATTGCTGAATTTGGAGATGGGAGAGACAACCAAGAGCCAAATGCAGGTGACCTCCAGAAAATGGAAAAGACAAACAAATGAATTCTCCCCCAGAGCCTCCAGAAGAGATACAGCCTTGCCAATCCATTTTGGGCTTCTGGCCCCAGAACTACATGGTAAAAATAAGTGTTCTTTTAAGCCCCTCCAAAAAAAAAAAGAAGGAAAGAAATGTAATTTTTCATATGCCTTTTGTTTTGTCACTAGGTTATCAATAATGCTAGCCTCTATTCAAACAACAGAAATTTAGAAAGGCTTTACTTAATTCTGCTCACCCACCATCCTAACCAAGTCTAACAGGTGCTGTGGAAATCATTATTACTTTTTATAATAATTGAATAAATTATTAAATAATTAAATTGGTGTTGTGATAATATTGATAATATTGAAGATAACATTGATTTTTAAGCATAGCTCATGCTGGCCTTTTGACAGCTGCTGTATCCTGGATTGCACTCAGCATTTTCTCATATACTTAAGAAGTCATTACATGTGCTTCTTTGTGCCTTTTAAACTGTTCTTTCTCAGCAAAGGGAACCCTTTCCAGCTGAACCATACAGGCTATGGGCGTGAGATGATGCAGGTAAGAAAGAGCTGTGTTCCTACCCTTCCTGTGTGGTACTGGCAGGTTTCAGGATGTTGAAGTTTCTTCAGTGGATCCCAGAGGTGTTTTTGTTCACAGAGAGCTGTCTAATTGATGCCCTTTGTGGAATGATGGATGCGGGGTCTCCTATGTTGCCTCTTAGAGATGTCACTCCAAATTTTTCTTGGTAGCCAGACTCAATGTCTTGGGTAAAGTGAACTATAGTAAACATGCCTTCAAGAATGTGGTGGTAGGTGTGGGGGAGGGAAGTGCTCTATAGTCCCAGGGTTAAATCTGTCTTTCAGTGATCCTGTGCCTTTCATCTGTGAACTTCACAAATGGCTCCCCTGTTGTCGCCCCACATAGGTGGGGACAGCATGGCTAAAGCCAGCTAGAAGATGTATAGTTCCCTTCCCAGTGTCAATGAGGATCTGACAATATCCCCAGCAGGCCAAGCCCTGGTTAACTTGTTTCCCCTGAGGGATGACCTGGTTAAGGACAGAGAGCTTATCAGGGATATTGGCATAGACCTACAGATATTGGTTGTGTCTATATCCCTGATGAATCTGGATGTAAAAATTCTCAACAAGATACTAGCATATTGAATTCAACAATACATTAAAATAATTATTCACCATGATCAAGTATGATTCACTCTGGGCTGTAGGGCTGATTCAATATTCACAAATCAATGTACATGATGCACCACATTAATAAAAGAAAGAATAAGAACCATATGATCTTGTCAATAAATGCAGAAAGGCATTTGACAAAATACAGCATCCATTCTTGATAAAAATTCTCAACAAATCAGGGACAGATGGAACATAACTCAACACCAAAAAGGCCATCTACAAAAGACCCACAGTTAATATCATCCTCAATGGGGAAAAACTGAGAGCCTTTCCCCTAAGGTCAGGAATAAGACAATCACATCCATTCTTACCACTGCTATTTAACATAGTACTGGAAGTCTTAGCCTCAGCAATAGGACAACAACAAAAAATTAAATGGCATAGAAATCAACAAGGAAGAAGTCAAACTTCCACTATTTGCAGATGACATAATACATTATGTTGCAAACCTGAAAGACTCCACCAAAAAGTTTCTAGAATGAATACATGAATTCAGCAAAGTCTCAGAATATAAGATCAACATGCAGAAATCTGTTGCATTTATATACACCAATAACAAAGCAGAAAAATAAATAAATCAAGGAACCAATCCCATTTACAACTGCACTAAAAGCAATAAGATACCTAGGAATAAACCTAGCCAAAGACACAAAAGATCTATATGCTGAAAACTATTGAAAGATTATGAAAGAAAGTGAAGAAGACACAAAAAAATTGGTAAAACATTCCATTCTCATGGATCAGAAGAACAAACATTGTTAAAATGACTATACTACCCAAAGTAATCTACACATTTAATGCAACCTCTATCAAAACACCACCAGCATTCTTTGCAGAGCTATATCCAACAATCCTAAAATTTGTATGGAACCAGAAAAGACACTGAATAAACAAAGAAATCCTGAAAAAGAAAAAGAAAACTGAAGGTATCACAATTCCTGATTCCAAGCTATCTTACAAAGCTGTAATCATCAAGACATATGGTATGGCACAAAAATAGACACATAGATCAATAGAGCAGAATAAAAAACCCATAAATGGACCCAAAAAACTATATGGTCAACAATTCTTTGAAAAAGCAGGAAAGAATATCCAGTGGAAAAAAGACAGTCTCTTCAACAAGTGATGTTGAGAAAAATGGACAGTGACATGCATAAAAATGAAACTGGACCACTTTCTTATATCACAACAAAAATGAACTTAAAATTGGTGAAAGACCTAAATATAAGACAGGAAACCATCAAAATCCTACAGGACAACACAGGCAGCAACCTCTCTGACCTCAGCCAGAGCAACTTCTTACTGGACATGTCATAGAAGGCAGGGAAATGAAAGCAAACATGAGCTTTTGGGACTTCATCAAGATAAAAAGCTTCTGCACAGCAAAGGAAACAATCAACAAAACTAAAAGGTAGTCTACATAATGGGAGAAGATATTTGCAAACTATACATCTGATAAAGGGTTTGTATCTAAAACCTGTAAAGAATTTATCAAACTTGACACCCAAAAAACAAACAACCCAGTTAAGGAATGGGCAGGAAAGAACATCCAATGGAAAAAAAGACAGCCTCTTTAACAAATGGTGCTGGGAGAACTGGACAGCAACATACAGAAGGTTGAAACTAGACCACTTTCTCACACCATTTACAAAAATAAACTCAAAATGGATAAAGGACCTAAATGTGAGCCAGGAAACCATCAAAACCTTAGAGGAGAAAGCAGGAAAAGACCTCTCTGACTTCAGCCGTAGCAATCTCTTACTCGACACATCCCCAAAGGCAAGGGAATTAAAAGCAAAAGTGAATTACTGGGACCTTATGAAGATAAAAAGCTTCTGCACAGCAAAGGAAACAACCAAGAAAACTAAAAGGCAACCAACGGAATGGGAAAAGATATTTGCAAATGACATATTGAACAAAGGGCTAGTATCTAAAATCTATAAAGAGCTCACCAAACTCCACACCCAAAAAACAAATAACCCAGTGAAGAAATGGGCAGAAAACATGAATAGACACTTCTCTAAAGAAGACATCCAGATGGCCAACAGGCACATGAAAAGATGTTCAGCGTCGCTCCTTATCAGGGAAATACAAATCAAAACCACACTCAGGTATCACCTCACGCCAGTCAGAGTGGCCAAAATGAACAAATCAGGAGACTATAGATGCTGGAGAGGATGTGGAGAAACGGGAACCCTCTTGAACTGTTGGTGGGAATGCAAATTGGTGCAGCTGCTCTGGAAAGCAGTGTGGAGGTTCCTCAGAAAATTAAAAATAGACCTACCCTATGACCCAGCAATAGCACTGCTAGGAATTTACCCAAGGGATACAGGAGTACTGATGCATAGGGGCACTTGTACCCCAATGTTCATAGCAGCACTCTCAACAATAGCCAAATTATGGAAAGAGCCTAAATGTCCATCAACTGATGAATGGATAAAGAAATTGTGGTTTATATACACAATGGAATACTACGTGGCAATGAGAAAAAATGAAATATGGCCTTTTGTAGCAACGTGGATGGAACTGGAGAGTGTGATGCTAAGTGAAATAAGCCATACAGAGAAAGACAGATACCATATGGTTTCACTTTTATGTGGATCCTGAGAAACTTAACAGGAACCCATGGGGGAGGGGAAGAAAAAAAAAAAAAAAAAGAGGTTAGAGTGGGAGAGAGCCAAAGCATAAGAGACTGTTAAAAACTGAGAACAAACTGAGGGTTGATGGGGGGTGGGAGGGAGGGGAGGGTGGGTGATGGGTATTGAGGAGGGCACCTTTTGGGATGAGCACTGGGTGTTGTATGGAAACCAATTTGTCAATAAACTTCATATAAAAAAAAAAAAAGAAATGGGTAGAAGACATGAATAGACATTTTTCCAAAGAAGACATCCACATGACTAACAGACAAATGAAAAAATACTCAACATCACATCATCAGGGAAATACAAATCAAAACCACAATGAGACACCACCTCGCACCTGTCAGAATGGCTAAAATCAACAACACTAGCATTCTTCACAAACTAGAACAAACAATTCTAAAATTTTTATGAAACTGCAAAAGACCCTGAATAGCCCAAGCAATTTTGAAAAAGAAAACCAAAGCAGGAGGCATCACAATCCCGGACTTCAAGCTGTATTATAAAGTTGTAATCAAGACAGTATGGTACTGGCACGAGAACAGACACTCAGATCGATGGAACAGAATAGAGAACCCAGAAATGGACCCACAATCATATGACCAACTAATCTTTGACAAAGCAGGAAATAATATTCAATGGAATAAAGACAGCCTCTTCAGCAAGTGGTGTGGGAAAACTGGAGAGCGACATACAGAAAAATGAACCTAGACCACTTTCTTACACGATACAAAAAAATAAACTCAAATGGATGAAAGACCTAAACATAAGACAGGAAGCCATAAAAATCCTAGAGGAGAAAGCAGGTAAAAACTTCTTTAGTCTTGCCCGCAGCAACTTCTTACTCAACATGTCTCCAAAGGCAAGGGAAACAAAAGCAAAAATGAACTATTGAGACCTGATCAAAATAAAAAGCTTCTGCACAGCGAAGGAAACAATCAGCAAAGCCAAAAGGCAACCAACGGAATGGGAGAAAATATTTTCAAACAACACATCAGATAAAGGGTTAGTATCCAAAATCTATAAAGAACTTATCAAACTCAACACCCAAAAAACAAATGATCCAGTGAAGAAATGAGCAAAAGACATGAATAGACACTTCTCCAAAGAAGACATCCAGATGGTCAGCCGACACATGAAAAAATGCTCAACATCACTCATCATCAGGGAAATACAAATCAAAACCACAATGAAATACCATCTCACACCTGTCAGAATGGCTAACATTAACTACTCAGACAACAACAGATGTTGGTGAGGATGCAGAGAGAGACGATCTCTTTTGGACTGCTGGTGGGAATGTAAACTGGTGCAGCCACTCTGGAAAACAGAATGGAGGTTCCTCAAAAAACTAAAAATAGAACTACCCTACGACCCAGCAATTGCACTACCTGGTATTTATTGAAGGGATACAGGTATGCTGTTTCAAAGGGGCACATGCATCCCAATGTTTATAGCAGCACTATCAACAATAGCCAAAGTATGGAAAGAGGCCAAATGTCCACAAATGGTTGAATAGATAAAGAAGATGTTGTATATATACACAATGGGGTATTACTCGGCAATCAAAAAGAATGAAATCTTGCCATTTGCAACTATGTGGATGGAACTAGAGGGTATTATGCTAAGCGAAATTAGTCAGTTAGAGAAAGACAAATATCATATGACTTCACTCATATGAGGACTTTAAGGCACAGAACAGATGAACATAAGGGAAGGGAAGCAAAAATAATATAAAAACAGGGAGGGGGACAAAACATAAGAGAGTCTTAAATATGGAGAACAGAGGGCTAGTGGAAGGGTTGTGGGAGGGGACATGGACTAAATGGGTAAGAGACATACTCCTGAAATCATTGTTGCACTATATGCTAACTAACTTGGATGTAAATTAAAAAAAGAAATTAAATTTTAAAAAATAAAAAAAAGTAAAACATCACTCAACTATATGCTGTCCAAAAGAAACTCACTTTGAGTCTAATCATGTAGGAAAGTTGAAAGTAAAGGATGGATAAAATATGTCAGGCAAACATTAAGCAAAGGAAAACAGGACTGGCTATATAAATATCAGAGAATGTAGACTTCTGAGAAAAAAAATTAAAAGAGACAGAGAGGGACATAATGTAATGATAAAAAAGTCAAGAAGGCATAACAATCCTAAATGTGCATGCACCACACAACAGAGGTTCAAAATATGTGAAACAAAACTAATAGAACTGAGAAAGAGAAATACCTAATTCCATAATTACAGTTAAAGACTTCAGTTGTCTTTAACTTTGTCAACAATAGATGGAACAAACGATAGAAAAACTAGACATAAAATCAGCAAGGATACAGAAGAACCTGACAATTTCCCTGACCAACAGGAATAATCAACATTCATAAACAGCTGACTACACATTCTTTTCAAGTGTCCACAGAACATGTACTGAGATGGACCACATTATGGGCCATAACACACACTTTATAAATTAAAAAAAAAACTTATAAAAAAATCTTATGGGGCACCTGGGTGACTCATTCGGTTAAATGCCTGACTCTTAATTTCACCTCAGGTCCTCAGATCTCACCGTTTGTGAGTTTGATCCCCACATCAGGCTCTGTGTTGACAGCGCCAAGACTGCTCCAGATTCTGTCTTCCTCTCTCTCTGCCTTTCCTCCACTTGGTCTCTATCTCTCTCTCAAAAACAAATTAACAAAAAAGTCTTAAAATCAAACAGAATATGTTTTCTGACCACATGGAATCAAACTAAAAATCAATAACAGGAAGATCACAGGAAAATCTCCAAACACTTGGAGACTAAACAGCACAGTTCCAAATAATTCATGGTCCAAAGAAGAAGTTTCAATGGAAATAAAAAATACATTGAACTGAATTAAAATGAAAATACAACATATTTAAATTGTGAGACATAGCAAAAACTGCTGAGAGGGAAAATTATAGCATTAAATGCATGTATTAGAAAAAAAGAAAACTCACCAATCAATAATGCAAATTCTCACCTAAAGAACCTAGAAAAAGAAGAGGAAAATGAATCCAATACAAGCAAAAGGGAGGGAATAGTGAAAAAAATCAATGAAATTGAAAACAAAACAAAACAAAAAATCAATGAAACAGAGTTGCTTGTTTGAAAAGATCAATAAAATTGACTATCTTCTAGCAAGACTGTCTAAAAAGTGAGAAAAGTCACAAATTACTAATAACACAGGGGAAAACAGTATCACTACAGACACAATCATAAAAAGAATAAGGGAATGAACAACTTTATTTACAGACATTTGACAACTTAGATGAAATGAGCCAATTCCTCAAAAAACACAAACTCCCAGAACTCAACCAAAAGATATATAGATGGCAAATAAGGTCATGCAATGTGTTCAATATTACTAGCCATTAGGGAAATTGTAATTAAAGCTCAATGAGATACCACTATACATTATCAGAATGGCTGGAGAAAAAAGAGTGACACTGCCAAATACTGCTGAGAGGGCAGAAAAGCTGGGTAATTCCAATCAACATTGCTTGTGGGAACGTAATACTGTAAAGCCCCTCTGGAAAACTGTTTAGCAGTTTCTTTAAAAATTGTGGGGCACCTGGGTGGCTCAGTCGGTTGAGCATTTGACTCTTGATTTCTGCTCAGATAATGATTCCAGGGTGGTGGGACCCGTATTCCAGGGTGGTGGGACTCCAGATGTATTGGGCTTCACGCTGAGTGTAGAGCCTGCTTAAGGTTCTCTGTTCATCTGCCCACCCCCTTCTCCCTTTGTCTCTAAAATCATAACAAAAAAATTAGATATGCAATTACCATAAGACCCAACAATTTCACTCCTGGCATTTACCCCAGAAAATGAACTTGTATCCACACAAAGATCTGAATATGAATGTTTATGGCAACTTTATTCATAATAGCCCCAAACTGGAAACCATTCAGACACTTTTCAGTGAATGGCACACCCTTACTATGAATACTGAAGAATAAAAAGGAATAAACTATTGACACAGGTAACCACCTAGAGGAATTTCCAGAGAATTATGATGAGTGAAAAAAATCCCAAAGATTGTATATTGTCTGTTTCCATCATATAATATTCTTAAAGTGACAAAATTACAGAAATAAGGAACAGATTAATGGTTTCCAGGGATTGAGGTGGGGATGGAAGCATGATGAAGTGGTGAAGCTATACAGGCGTCCCTGTGGTGATGGAAATGTTCTGTATTTTGACTGCCTCACTGTCAATATCCTGGTTGTGATATTGGAGTATAGTTTTGTAAGATGTTACCATTGGAGGAAACTGGGTAAAGGATACACAGAATCTGTGATTATTTCTTACAACTGCAAGTGAACTGGAGTTATCTCAAAATAAATAAGTTTAAGTTTTAAGAAGTTTTTAAAAAAAGTCCTGAGAGGGGCGCCTGGGTGGCGCAGTCGGTTAAGCGTCCGACTTCAGCCAGGTCACGATCTCACGGTGCGTGAGTTCGAGCCCCGCGTCGGGCTCTGGGCTGATGGCTCAGAGCCTGGAGCCTGTTTCCGATTCTGTGTCTCCCTCTCTCTCTGCCCCTCCCCCGTTCATGCTCTGTCTCTCTCTGTCCCCAAAATAAATAAACGTTGAAAAAAAAAAATTAAAAAAAAAAAAAAAGTCCTGAGAACTTGGTATTCACTTCTCTCTCCTAACAAAGAACAAGCTGAATAGATTGACAAACCAACAACCCTTCATGGATTCATAAGAGATTGGAAGATACAGGACAAACTGCTGCCCTCAATATTGGAGAGACCCAGAGGCAAGTACAGGGGGTTATGGTTTACCAGAACAGACACTAGCAGAAACTGCTGCTGGAGCCAGTGTCAGAGAAGGAAAGCCTAAACTTCAGTTGACAAACTGCTAGAGGCTCAGTGAGGACAGCTCTGAGAAAAACTCCAGGGAAGCCCAGGCATTGCAGTTATGCGATGGGTGTCCACACAATATTGTGAGATTGACCACTGGCAATTCAACCCGATTCCCACAGTAAATAGAGAAAATCCCCCTCCTGTTTGAGGCAGGAGGAAGGAAAAGGAACCATTTGAAATACCCCAGACTCCTCAGTTCTTTTTTTTTAAATAAAAAATAAATTGTAAGTAGTTAATATACAATGCAATATTATTTTCAGAAGTAGAATTCAACAATTCATCACTTACATAAAACACTCAGTGCTCATCACAAGGGCCCTCATTAATACCCATCACCCATCTAGCCCATCTCCCACACACCTCCCTCCATCAACCTTCAGTTTATTCTCTATTGTTAAGAGTATCTTGTAGTGTGTTTCCCTATCTTCTCTTCCTCCCCTTCCCATCTGTTCATCTGTTTTGTTTCTTAAATTTGACATATGAGTGAAATCATATATTTGTCTTTCTCTGATTGACTTACTTCACTTAGCATAATACATTCTAATTCATCCACATCATGGCAAATGGCAAGATTTCATTTTATTTGATGGCTGAGTAATATTCCATTGTGTGTGTGTGTGTGTGTGTGTGTGTGTGTGTGTGTGTATCACATCTTCTTTATCCACTCAGTCAATGGACACCTAGGCTCTCTTCATAGTTTGGCTATTGTTGATAATGCTGCTACAAACGTTGGAGTGCATGTATCCCTTCAAATCTGTATTTGGGAATCCTTTGGGTAAATACCTAATAGTACAATTGTCAGATCATAGGATAGTGCTATTTTTAGTTTTTTGAAGAACGCCCATAATGTTTTCCAGAGTGGCTGCGCCAGTTTGCATTTCTACCAGCAGTGCAAGAGGTTTCCCCTTTCTCAGCATCCTCACTAACACCTGTGGTTTCTTTTATTGTTAATTTTATTTATTTTTATTTAAAATTTTAATGATTTTGTAAAACCTTATTTATTGTGCAAAATATCATGGTAAATAATGCAAAAGTATGGCTCAGTGAACAAATTTTTACAAATCCAGCACCTGTGTAACCAACACCTATGGTTAGAAATAGAATATTGCTACCTAACTGCCTAGTGATTTTGAATTTCACATAAATAGAATTATTCACTATATGTTTTTTTTTAATATCTGGCTTCTTTTGCTTATTTTGTCTGTACATTCATTCATGTTATGATGTATGGCATGTTTCAGTACTATTCCATTGTTTCCATATACCCACTGTACTTTTCCACTTTCCTTTTGGTGGAAATTTGGATTGATTCCAGCTTTTGTCTCTTTTTTTTTTTACATTTTAAAAAATTTGCATTTAATTTTTATTTTAATTTACATCCAAGTTAGTTAGCATATAGTGCAACAATGATTTCAGTAGATTCCTTAATGCTCTTTACCCATTTAGCCCACCCCCGCCCCGCACAACCCCTCCAGCAACCCTCTGTTTTTTCTCCATATTTAAGAGTCTTTTGTGTTTTGTCCCCCTCCCTGTTTTTATATTATTTTTGCCTCCCTTCCCTTATGTTCATCTGTTTTGTATCTTAAATTCCACATATTAGTGAAGTCATATGATATTTGTCTTTCTCTAACTGACTAATTTCGCTTAGCATAATACCCTCTAGTTCCATCCACATAGTTGCAAATGGCAAGATTTCATTCTTTTTGATTGCCGAGTAATACTCTATTGTATGTATATGTGTATATATATGTATACACACACACACACACACACACACACACACATATATATCACATCTTCTTTATTCATTATTGATGGACATTTGGCCTCTTTCCATACTTTGGCTATTGTTGATAGTGCTGCTATAAACATTGGGATGCATGTGCCCCTTTGAAACAGCATACCTGTATCCCTTCAATAAATACCAGGTAGTGCAATTGCTGGGTCGTAGGGTAGTTCTATTTTTAGTTTTTTGAGGAACCTCCATTCTGTTTTCCAGAGTGGCTGCACCAGTTTACATTCCCACCAGCAGTCCAAAAGAGATCGTCTCTCTCTGCATCCTCACCAACATCTGTTGTTGTCTGAGTAGTTAATGTTAGCCATTCTGACAGGTGTGAGATGGTATTTCATTGTGGTTTTGATTTGTATTTCCCTGATGATGAGTGATGTTGAGCATTTTTTCATGTGTCGGCTGACCATCTGGATGTCTTCTTTGGAGAAGTGTCTATTCATGTCTTTTGCTCATTTCTTCACTGGATCATTTGTTTTTTGGGTGTTGAGTTTGATAAGTTCTTTATAGATTTTGGATACTAACCCTTTGTCTGATAGGTCATTTGGAGTGATGCTTTTAAATCCACTCTGCCAGTCTCCATCTTTTAATTTGTGTATTTAGACTATTTAAATTTAATTTAATTTAATTTAATTATTAGTATGTTAGGACTTAGGCCTGTCATTTTATTTTCTGTTGTCCTTTCTCTCCCTCTCTCTCTCTCTCTTTTCCATTTCATTGATTCTTCCTTCCTATGAATTACTTGACAAATGTTTTCAAATCTCATTTGTATTTGCCTTGTTTTGGGGTGATATCTCGAAAGAAGTGACAGCTTCTTTAGTGGTTACTGGAAGTAATTATATATATATATACATATATATATATATATATATATACACACACACACACACACACACACACACACACACACACATAATTATCACTGTTGCTGGCCCCATCATTTTACCAGTTCAAGTGAAATATAGGAACCTTTACATTTCTCTATATCTTATTAACTTCCCACTTAATATGTTGTCTTAAGTATCTCCTCTACATATATTTAGAACCACTTCAGACAATGTTATCATTTCACTTCAACCATCAAATATAATTAGAAAACTCAAGAGTAGAAGAAAAGCCTATTTATTTACCTACATTTTTGTTTCCTGTGTTCTTTTTTCTTTTGTGATGTCCTAAGTGTTTCTCTTCTTCTGTTTCTTTTCTGTTTAGAGAACTTTCTTTAGTGATAATTTTAGTGTATGTCTCCTGGCAACAAATTTTCTTTGTTTTCATTCATCTGAGAATGCCTTGATTTCTCCTTCATTCCTAAAGTATTTTCTTTTACCGTATATAGGATACTGGTTTTACATGCTTTGATGGAAAAAATTTATACCAGTTCTTTCTTGCTCCAAGGTTTCCAATGAGAAATAAGCTGCCCCTCAAATTGGTTTTCCTCTATAGTTAGAATGTCATTTTTCTCTGACTGGTTTAAAGATTTGTTTTATTTATCTGTAGTTTTTAGAAGTTTAAGTTACAATTTTTGTGTAGATTTTGTTGGAATTATTCTGTTTGTGATTTGCTTAGTTTCTAGAATTTGTACAGTTATGCCTCTAGCTAAATTTAGGAAATTTTCAGCCATTTTATTTTAAAGTTCTTTTTCATTTATGCCCTCTTTCCCCCTAAGACTCTGATGAAACAAATTTGAGACCTTTTTGTGGTCATACAGGTCCCTGAGCTCTGTTCTTTTTTTTTTTTTTTTAAGCCTATATTCTCTCTGTTGTTCAGGTATCTATTATTCTTTTTTTATTTTTTAAAATGTTTTTTATTTATTTTTGAGACAGAGAGAGACAAAGCATGAGCAAGGGAGGGGCAGAGAGAGACAGACAGACAGACAGAATCCCAAGCAGGCTCCAGGCTCTGAGCTGTCAGCACAGAGCCTGACATGGAGCTCAAACTCACAAACCAAGGGATCATGACCTGAACTGAAGTCGGACGCTTGACTGAGCCACCTAGGTGCCCCTCTATTATTCTATTTAAAGCTTAGTATAATTTTCTCTGTGCCCTCCATTCTTATAGTGAGCCCATCCATTCCATGTTTTTTTTTCTTTTTAATTTCATCTATTATATTTTTCATTTATAAAATGTCCAGTGAGAAGTATGGTGGGCTATGGTGGAAGCCAAGGGTCTTTGTGCCCCTTTTTCCATGGTTATATCGATCAGTATTTTCTCCACTTGATATGAACAATTGTACCTTTCTCATTCCTACATAAACTGTGGGAAAGCAGATCTAGACAAGTCCTCCAACTCCTCTTCCACCCAGATTGCTATGGGTGAACCCATTCTTTGCAGAAATTCTGGAACCACCCAGGCTATAGAACCAGGTAACATTACTGAATTTTGTTGTTTATTTCTCTCTTTCTCTCTCTCTCTCTCTCTCTCTCTCTCTCTCTCTCTCTCTCCAGGCCTCTTTCCCTCTGCTTTGACCACCCGAAGTCTTCTTCACCTATACAACTGAGGATCTTCCCAGGGGCATGGATGCTAGCCATTTCCCAGAGAGAAACCCCCCGTAACAGGCTGTGTAACTGAGGCTTCAAATTCTGCCTCAAGGGAGCCCTGTTACATTTGGATTAATGACTTTGAGAAGCAAATGAGCCTGGGAAGTAAAGTGCTCCTATCATCCATTCCTTCAGGTTGTCCATTGTTTACTGGCCATTTGCCAAGGCAGATGCTGAGCTACTGAGGCAGTAATAGCCAGGGATGTTGCCAATCCAGCAAAACACAGGACATACCAGCCCTGGAGTCAGGACACCTGGGATCTCATCCCATTTTGGAAAAGTTGCCTATCCTTCCTGGCATTCTGCTCTCTCTTTGGAGCAGCTGACTTATAATTCTAGCTATGTCTTATAATTCCAGCTATGATAGTCTGACTTGATTCTTCTTATAGCAGTGCCTTTAAGCTTTGTTACAAGGGTGCCTGAATTGGGAAGGATTCTGCAGAAATCACCCTAATTTCAAATAAAATCTCTTTTTGGCAGGAGGAAGTCCAGGGACTTTAGAACAATTCTCTCACCTGTAGCCTGGCTCAGGGCCTTCTAGTATCAGTGAAACTTGCTGTAACACGAAGCAAATTGAAGCTAGTTCCACCATAGGTCAAGCTTCCCATCTTGGCAATGAGAACAGTCCTACATCCCTTCTCTTTTTCCAGTGGAAAGGAGAGGCTGAGTGAGTGAGTGCTGAAAGAGTTTCTTTTGTATGCACACTGCAAAAGGGGTCAAGTGTAGGCCATGAGTTCCCAACAGAACAGATCAGAGCAAACTGGGCACCTGAACACATGCGCATGCCTTGGGGTAAGCCCACTGTGTCAGGAAGCTCTGGGGGGCCATCACTACAGTCTCCAAGATGGGAGGCTGTGCGGGGCAGGGAATGAGATCATTACCCTCTGGCAATTCTTTTTCTAAGAGTGGCTCACAAATTCATATCCCCATTCACATGGATAAGAGGGTGCATGCTACAGATGTGCCCTTGTATCTAAACAAAAGCTGGAAAGCTCCCAAACTCAAGCCCTCCCTATTGCCAATCCAAGGACTCTCTGTTCTTTGGCCAAGAGCATTGCAGTCTCTCTTTTGTCCCTGGCCTACTTCGAAGTTGTGACAATCAAGCTCTATGTCAGCTCAGGAATAAAGGAGAGCATAGAACTAACATTTTTCAACTCTTTGGTGGGACAAAGCCTAGAGTAAGCGGGAGGAGGCAACAGAGGCAAGGACTCAGATCTTGCCACTTCTATCATCTGTCCCCAAGGCCACTGCCCTGGTCTGAGTGGTGACTACTGGTGACCCACAAATGTAAATGTCCTAATAGACCCACAGCCAGACAGGGGACACTCAGCCCTGCTACCACGTGAAGTGCACTGAAGCTGACCTAGTACCTGCATTCCCACTCCCTCTCCTAGTTGCCAACCACCCTGCTGAGACAGGCAGGCATATCATTCTCCCAAGTTGAAGGTGAGCCAACTGAGACCAACTTATGTGGTGAAGGCCTTAAAATGGACAACTTGGGACAAGAACTCCTGTCTTCTGAGCTGACTCCCTACTGTACCCCTGCCCCTATGGGTTTCAGCAGCCTGGGGCTCAGAGATGCTGGTATCCATGAGGGGACCACAAAGTCAACCCTATTTTTGACCTCGTTTCCATGGCCAGTGAGGCTCCTGTGGCCTGGCTATGACTTTGAAAACTCATTTTCTTTGTGCTCACATATGCTCATGTCTGAGAAAGAAGACTATTGGCTAGCACTAGTCACCATGTAGCCAGGCACTGCCTGCCTGCACAGATGGTAAAACATTTGTGGGGAAAGGGCCAGCCTCCACCCACCCTCCACCTCCTACCACCAAGCCTGGTTCCACCGCCAAGGGTAGTAACCCAGACCACCCAGTCCTCTGTTCATGTCCCATTTCCCAGTTGCCTCTGTTTTCCAACTCCTGGGGCTCCTAGGCTCTCATCCTTCTATGGCCCAGGCCGGGCCCCCAGGGATGCAGCCAGTGATCTGGAAGGCTGTCAGTCACTGGGGAACAGCCCTGGTCAAGAGTAAAAACAAAGGTGTGTGAAAAGCCCCTGCCAAGGGGGTACCAACCCCAGGGTGGGAACACTTCCTGGGTCATGGTGTGGAGTGAGGAGGGCCTCCTGGGAGAGAATAAAATGGCTCTGGGCAGGATTGGAAGCACAAAAGGGGGGCTGTCCTATCCCCACCACCAATAATGTCACCAGACCCGTAGAGGGGCCATCCAGGCACTGAAAGTGTCCTCTCCTTCCTGATGAGCCATACCGATAGGCCCATAGGAGATGTCTGATTCCTTGGGGAGGACTGAAGGGCCCCTCTCACCGGCCTGGATGAGGTTGATGGCAGTGAGGTGACCCACCCCCAACACATCCATTGGAAGGCTGGCAAACAGGGCAAAAGAGGACTTTTGTCATGTCCCTTTGCTCTACAGAAATCAATGTCTAATTATCTACTTTTGAAAGTAAAGAAAATGCATTAAATAAGAAGAGAAATGGTCCTGGTTATACACAAGTGCCCTTGATGGCCCTTTGAATACTCAAGGGTAGGGGTTGGTGTCATGATAACAGTCACATATTGGCACTGGCTGAGCTAGGAGGTGATGGAGAGGGAGACTGAGAGTTGCTGGGAACATGCCACCTTCAGGCCCTGCCATGAAATCAGGAGCCTTGGGCACACTTGATGGAAGTGCTATTTTCCAAGGACAACCAACAGGGAGAACAAAGGACCCACAGTCAGCAGTAGAGCCATCTTTTCTATCCCTCAACCTGAACGGGTGCCATCTGGGGTCTCCTGGCCATTCTCTCAAGCCCCACAGTCCTGGGCTTCTCTCTCTCTCCTTCCTCTTACCTCAGAGAGTAGAGCAAAGTCCAAATTTTTATGTCCTTCAGAAACAAAAAGGCCTTATTATTTTATTTATATCATCTATTTTTTTCATATTTTCCCCCTACTTGATGTGCCAACTTATTGAAAGAGATTTCTCAATCTTCTATTCTATTTGTGATTTCATTATTTCTGTACTATTCGACTTGGGTGTCCATCAGTGACAGTGTATTTGTATTTTCTTGGTATCTTAGAATAAATTTTACAGGGGAAGAATTCTTCTTCATCCCACTTAATGCTCTTTGCCTAAATTCTACTATCCCTGATATTAATATTTTCTCTCCTTTGTTCTTTAATTACTAGTTCTTTTGGTTTCTTTGTCCATCAACAAATCTTCAACATGCTGGGATTAGTTTGTGGTAGATGTGTCTCTTATGAATATCCTACAGGTGTGACAGTTGTTAGAAAATAAAATTCAGCTGAGTAAAGTTTAAACATCTTATTGGCTTTATTCAGTGATTCATGAGTCGAGCAGCATCCAATCCAGCAGATAGAGAAGAACTCAGAGGAACTGTACAAAATAAAAGACTTTTATAGGCAGGAAGGAGCATGAACAAGGAGGTTACAGTGGGCAAAAACAAACAGGTTGGTTATCACCAGACCACTTTCCATTAGAGGATGGCAGTCAGATTACCTCACTAGTGCTGATCAGAAGATTCCTGATGACCATTTTAAGATTCCATTTCTGGGAGAGCCCAAACTATAGTTAAGGGATATATAACTAAGTTATATAAGGGCCTGTTTTCTTGTTTTTAACATACTCTTACAAAATTCAAGAGTCTCCATTTTATCAATTTACAAATTCCAACCACATTTTGATTTTCTTAGTTTGGTGCTCCTCTTTATTATGCTTTATCTCCTGCGTTTGGTTTGGGTGTATTGTTGGCATTCCTCTGGATTTCCCACTTATGGGTTTGTAAATGCTACCTATTTTTCTATTCTGCTAACACTTACTGCTAAAACTTATAAACTATGTATTTACTCTGATTTGTTTTCAGTGCATAGATCAGTATCTTCCCCCCCCCCAAAAAAAAAACTTTTTTACAAGTTTGACATTTGCCAGAGGAAACTGGTTTTTCTCCTTTCTTTTTTTTTCCACAAAAGCTAATTAATCTTTTTTCATCTTCTTTTTAAGAAGGCAATGTGTTCTTTTTGCAGTGGGAGCCAGATTCTGGGTCATTAAATTCTCCCTCATGAAAACTACCTGAATGACACTTACTAGTTTACTAGAACATCCCTGCACCATCCTTTCTGTTTTATTTAATTCTATTTTTAAAATGATGTGTGTGTGAAGGCAATTTTCAATGTACATGCTCTGGTCAGATCTCTACTCTGGACATGTGGTTTTCTGGACCCATGCTTCAGCAAATGCTGGCTTTCCAGCAGCTTACAGGGATACACTAGTGTGGTTCTCTTTCAAAATCAAAGTCAGTGGCTAATTTGACAATAAGAAATGGCTTTTATGGGGCCCTGAGGTTTTTGTCACCCTATCTCTGGCACAAGGCCTAGTTCCTGAGTCTTTGACTCTCATATTTGGGGTTTTGCCAGCTGCACCTGGGTAGTCTAGCTACACCGTTGGTGCAGGTGACAAATCCCTAGGAATCAGGTTAGCAGGGAAGAAATATGGCTCTTCAGACCAATGGGACTTGCAGCCAGTGCTCTCTGGTGTTCACTCATAATGTCTCTGTTTCTGGGGAATCCAGATGTGTGTTAGAAACAAACAAAAAAAAACTCTGAAAAGTTTGGAACCGGAAAACAGGAAAGTCTATTGCTCCAAGAGCAGGTTGCTCATTTTCTTGCCTCCTGGCATCCTAAGTTCATAAACCAAAAGTCCCTATCTGCAATGGGGGGGGGGGCAATAAAGGCAGTATGAAACCTTACCTAACTACCTGGATAGGAGGAGGTATTTAGCAAGGGCCAAATATGACATTCTTGGTGTCACTTTCTCTGGACTTCCAGCTGACTAGTGGGTGTTCCTGACAGCTTCTAAGCCACTGAACAAGGGGCCAGTGTTTACATCCATCAGGACAGTTTTTGACTCACTAATATCTTTATTTATCACTGTGGTCTTGACCACTTCTCCCCTCCATGGCAAGTGGTAGGTGTGTGAGGAGGCCTATTTCAGAGTCTCCCTGAGTCAACCTGGTGAAGGATGGAACTCAAAGAGAGAGGGCAGCAGGTCCTGAATGCTATGGGGCATACCCAATGTCTGGCATGTGGAGAACTTTGGGAGGGTCACATGGAAGTGTCAAAACATAATTTTCAGAAGATTACAAACCTGATCCACTTACTCACAAATATAGAATGCCAAGGGGTTAGTTACAAAACGAGCTTATTTCTCAGAGAGCAATAATACCATAACCAGTGGGGTGAAATTTTCTATTAGACAGTAATCATTTGCACCTCTCAGGGACAAAAAGACCCACAAGTAAACATATAACTTCAGAGTCTGGTCTTTACTCAATAATGAACAGAACATCAAACAGAGTTACATTCCCTGGATAACTCAATAATCCCACCGAACAATGTTCAAAATGGCATGGAAAGCACGTGCTGACTTCTCTGTAGCTTATTCTAAGTTTCAGGTAATTTTTTTTTAACAGAGAATGAGAGAAGAGCAAGGAGTGAAGAACATGGCACTGGGGGAGGGGAAGAGGGCCAGCCTCTTCTCTGAGCCTTGGGTCCATTTCCAGAGCTTGGCCAGGAGGCCCACCCCCATGAAGCCCCCACCACAGAGCATGGAAATGGAGATGGTGCCCCTCCACACTTCCCACACTCTCACCAGCTGCTATCTGTCCCTGGGTCTTGATCAACTGTCCCTGACTCCTCTGGAGACACTAGAAATACATCTACTGTATCTAGATGTACCAACTGCATAGAAGGCTCACATGGCAAATGACTTTGCTTCCATTCCAGCAGGCCTTGGGAGCCAGGTAGTCCAGATGCTCTCCCAGATCATGGTGTACAGACCAAGAGTAGGTTCAGTGGTAAAGGTACTACAATAGAAAGTGACAGATCTGGGACAACGCTCACATCTTCTGAGATGGAGAGCAAGACCAGGCTGCACTCTCCACATGGCCCACTTGGCCTTTTCCTAGGTCTGAGGCCCTGAGCTCCCTTCCACTGCTGTCCATGTGTCCCCAGAGCACTCACTTCTGGTCCTGGCAGGCCCCTGCCTCTGACCTCATTTCCCACTAGCTTGTGGGGTGTCAATCACCCAGCCCAGGATTGGACTAAATGCATTCATTCCTTGCTTTCACACACAGAATGTCCATGACTGGTCACCCTGCAAGAATGGGCACCGGACACCACCCCCCCCCAACTGCCGAAATCAGTGCTGAGCCTGGGCAGCATCCAAGGCCATGTGGCTTTTCTGGTTAAGCCCCATTTCTCAGATGTCCATGGCCTCCCATGGCCCTAGTGCTCCTGTGTCCCAGACCCAGACAGACAGAGCTTGGGGTCCAGACCCTACAGGTGGAGTTTTAGTAGAACCTAGTGGAGACTTCAGACACTAGCTTGGGGGACTCCTCTCCTCCTCCACAGGGGAAGTGAGTGTGTGTGTGTGTGTGTGTGTGTGTGTGTGTGTGTGTTGGAGAGAGATAGAGAGAGAGCACAATAATAACATCTTAGCAAAAAGGACAAGAAATCCAGCAAAGGAAAGCCTTGTATTTTATTTAATGTTCAAAGAGAGGAAATAAAAGAGATTTGGAGAGATAGGTTGAAAAGAGATGAGGTTAAATTAAATAAAACTTTAATGTTAGTTAAAATATACTTAGAAATAGACCCCTGCACATAAGCACATGTGCACACAAAGCACGTCTCTGGTCCTGCCTACTCCAGATGTCTGATTCCCTGTGCTTCTCGCCCACCTGCCCATAAGAAAAGACAATTCCACAATGTTGTTCCAAAAACAGTCTTTCCTAAGATACTTACATGTACTTACACTGTTCCACAAACAGCAGAGACCCACAAAGCTGTAAGCTGACCTGTCCTGCAAGCCCCCCAAAACTGGGTGCTGGGTCTGCTGCTCTCATATGGGGTGTTCCATCAGTGTATCCAAGGTGGAGGGGTGGGGGTGGGAGGGATTTTTGATGGAGATCTCCTGGCCTAAAGGAAAGAACCCTTTTTAATCAGGATAAGTACGGTCCTATAATAAGTAGGTCCTGTAATAAGTAAATCCAAGTAATGCAAAAATATGTTTAAGATCCAAACCCTAATAAGGATATTGAGAAGGGGAAGAGAAAGCAGGGCAGCACTTCCTCAGAGAAAAGTGGGCATGGAGGTGGGTGTGTCTGGAAGAGAACCATGGGGGGCTGATGAGGGGAGAGCGGAGACAGCCAGAGGAAGAGCAAAGTCTTTGCAAGGTGAATGTCACTTGTCCCCTGCCACTCCAAATGGTATGTTTTCTCACATGTGAAACATCCATTGGGTAAAACACAGGGACTAGAGACAAAAGGAATGGACTTTGAGTTTCATGGCCTCTTTCACTCTGGGGCAGAAATACTGCAATCCCTACCACCTGCCAGGCCCTGTGATGTGAAGCCTGGGCGGTGCATGTGCACATTTGAAATTTAGTTGGCCTCTGGAATCACACCCAACACCACAGTTAAAACAGCCATATCTACTTATTTTTTAAAAATTTTAATCATGGTAAGTACACATAAAATCTACCATGTTGACCATTTTTTTAAAGTTTATTTGTTTTGAGAGAAAGAGAGTGTGAGAGAGAGCACAGAGGAGGGGCAGAGAGGAAGAGAGAGAATCTCAAACAGGCTCAGTGCTATCAGCGCAGAACCCTATGTGGGGCTGCATGTGGGGCTTTCAATCTCATGAACTCTGAGATCATAGACTGAGCAGAAATCAAGAGTCAGATGCTTAATCAACTGAGCCACCCAGGTGCCCCAACCATCTTAACCCTTTTTAAATGTGCAGTTCAGTAGTATTAAGTATATTCACCCTATTCTGTAACTAATCTCCACAACCCTTTCATCTTGCAAAGCTCAGTACCCGTTAAATAATTCCCCATGGACAGACTTGTTTAAGTTTATTTATTTATTCTGAGAAAGGGAGCACAAGCAGGTGAGGAGCAGAGGTAGAGAGAGAATCCCAAGCAGGCTCCATGCGCAGCACAGAGCCTGATGCAGAGTTCAATCTCACAATTGTGAGATCATACCCTGAGCTGAAATCAAGAGTTAGATGCTTAACCAACTGAGCCTACCCATGAACCCCTAGACAGACTTATTTTTAATGATGATTTTCTTCAAGAGAATTTCATCTCCTGCTATCATCCCTGTTTTCCTATTTCCTTCTCCACATTCCCAATCATCTCTCTCTCTCTCTTTCCCTCCCTCCCTCTTTCTCAGTCTCTCTCTATCTCTACACACACAACAACAACAACAACAACAACAACAATGCAGCTTATTATTAAGGCAGTATTGCCCTCCCCCTCTCTCTGTATGACCACTGTTGACATTTACATGAGAAGAAACACACATTCCCTACTTCACAGAGACCCTGAAGGGAAAGACTGTTCCTCCAAAGGGGTTCTCCCAACCCAGGTGACCTGTGGGCTCAGGACCCTCAGGAGGAAGGAGCCTCAGGTTAAAGGAGGTATCCAGAAGGAACCTGCTGAGTTAACACCCACTGGCTTAAGACCTCTGGAAGGAGTTGTTACCTAATCAAAAAGGGATCCCTCCTCAGATTTGCAGTGAGAATGGAATCATACTTCACTCCAAACTTTGTAGTCAGGGACAAACTTATTCCTGGTGGTGAGCCACCAAGCTGGCCAAAGTCAAAGGGCCTCCCTTGAGGCAAAAAAAAAAAAAGAAAAAAAGAATTGGACATACCCATCTTTTGTCATCACCCAATAAGAAACTAGGAAACTAGGAAACAAAACAAGCAGAGAGGCATGCATGAGGAAACCACAATGGTAATACCAGTGCATGCCATTTTTCTCTTTACAGAGAAAGGTAGAGATGGTGGTAGGGGTGAGTTCCAGAACCCCCTAAGCATCCACACACTGCTTCTTCATCACCGTGAATTCACCATTCCAGGGGAGTGCTCCGACCAAAAAACTACACATTACTTTCTGAAAAAGACCACAACCACAACAAAATCAGTAATGCCAAAAAGAAAAAAAAATGTCCTGTTGCTAGGTGTTAGCTTAGGAATATGCTAGAGGATAGGTCACCAGCCATCAAGGAATGCTCCCAGGAATCTGCTAGATGTTTCTAACCAACAGCAGATACCTGGAAGGGTCTCTGTTCCCAAACCAACCATGGATACACAGCAAATACTAACAATCATGGTGTTTTTCTGGGAGATCAGATATAAAATTGATTTTAATTCCCTTTAATATTTTCCACAATGTAAATAAAGCAATTTTATGTCAGATATAAACTAACATATATTATCTTAATTAAATAATGTCTTTTGTTCTAATAACAAGCCTTTTGTCTAATAACAAGACCAGTTTAAAGGGTTTCTAGCACTTACCATCTTTTATTCCAAAGAGATCTTCTCTCCATTTCAATTTTTTTTAATGTTTATTTACTTTTGAGAGAGACAGAGAGAGAGAGAGAGAGAGAGAGAGAGAGAGAGAGACACAGAGAGAGAGAGGAAGGGCCAGAGAGAGAGGGAGACACAGAATCCGAAACAGACTCCAGGCTCTGAAGTGCCAGCACAGAGCCTGATGCGGGGCTCGAACTCACAAACCATGAGATCATGACCTGAGCCGGAGTCAGACATTTAACCGACTGAGCCACCCAGGTGCCCCTCTTCTCTCCATTTCAAAATACTATTGAAATAACAAATGAATATTCTATGTGTGTGTGATAGATCAATGGGTGGATGGATAGATAAGTAGATATATAGACAGATTACAGATGATAGATAGAAGATAGATACATAGATAGATGATAGATAGATAGACAGAGATCATACATATATAGAAATCCTGGAAAAACAGCAAAGAGCATCCTAAATACCTGGAAGCATTGAGGTACTCCCAATGAGCTGTTAGGAGTCAGAGAAGGGAAGCTTGGTATCTGCTGAATATTGGACACATGCAAAGAAGGACTAAAGAGGCCTTTTCCCCCAGAAACCCAGACAAAAAATATCAAACCAAGGTGGCTTTATAGACAAATTATACCAAATCTTGGGAACCAAAAGCTCCCATGATCTCTAAATTGATCAGAACACACACACAAAAGATGGAGAGCCCTCATTCTTATTATTCCAGACCAGAAAAATCCTGAAACTAAAATATAGCTCTTAAATAAAGAGAAAAAGCTGAGGGTTGCTGGAGGGGTGTTGGGTGGGAAGATGGGTTAAATGGGTGATGGGCCTTAAGGAAGGTACCTTTTCAGAATGAACACTGGGTGTCATATGTAAGAGATGAATCACTGGGTTCTACTCCTGAAGCCAAGACTACAGTTAGTATGTTAACTTGAATTTAAATTTTTAAAAATTTTTAATTAAAAAATATATAATGGAGGGGTGCCTGGGTGGCTCAGTCAATTGGGCATCCAACTTCAGCTCAGGTCATGATCTCACGGTTTGTGGGCTCTGTGCTGACAGCTCAGAGCCTAGAGCCTACTTCAGATTCTGTGTCTCCCTCTCTCTCTCTGCTCCTCTCTCACTCATGCTCTCTGTCTCTCTCAAAAATAAACGCTAAAAAGCTCAAATGTATCTAAAACAAAAATCTTAAAACAAAATACTAGCAAATTAAAGGCAGTTACATATTAAATATTTAATGTCACTGATGCACTGTTTCTCAGACATTCCCAGTGATATGAAATATGTGGAGTGTCTGTATCTGAAAATTCTGATTCAGTAGGTTTGGGATGAGGTCATGGAATGTGTGTGTGTGTGTGTGTGTGTGTGTGTGTGTGTTTGTTCACCACATGCTGCAAGTGATTCTTTTTTTTTTTTTTTAAGTAATCTCTACACCCAATGAGGGCCTCAAATCCACAACCCAAGATCGAGAGTCACACACTCTACCAATTAAGCCAGCCAAGCACCCCTGATTTTTTAACATTAGGGAAGTTTAAGAGTACTTAATGTATATATAATCAAAATTCCTAAATAAAAAAAGTAGCATGTTGAATCTCACCATATTCTATTGATTTTGAAGGGAGTTCTCTATGTCTCTTGGACTTGGTGCCTGTTTTCTTCCCCAGATTAGGGAGGTTCTCAGCTACAATTTGTTCAAATAAACCTTTTGTCTCTTTTTCTCCCTCTTCTTCTTCTGGGACTCCTATGATATAGATGTTGTTTTGCTTCATGGAATCACTTAGTTCTCTAATTCTCCCCTCATGATCTAGTAATTTCCTTTCCCTCTTTTTTTCAGCTTCATTATTTTCCATATTTTCTATTTCATCTATTCTCTCTTCTTCTTCTTCAGTCCTCATTGTCACTGTATCTAGTTTATTTTTCATCTCACATTAAAGCATTTTTTTTAATTCATCCTGACTAGTTCTTAGGTCTTTGATCTCTGCAGCAAGGGTTTCTCTGGTGCGTTCAATGCTTTTTTCAAGCCAATATGTTGTTTTATGACTGTTGTTTTAAATTCTTATTCAGTTATATGAGCAATAATTTGGCTGTTATTTCTTCTTGACTTTTCTTTGAGGGATAATTCCTCTGTCTTGCCATTTGGGCTAAGTTTCTGTCTTTGGCATTTTTTAAAAGCTTATGTGTCCTGCACCTGAGAGTACTACTGTATTAAAAAGGGGTCATACTCTGTTCAGGGCCTGGCACTCCAGAAGTGTTTCTGGTGTATACTGTGTGCACTCTGCTGTTGTGTTTTGGCTACTCTATCCCACTGGTCAGTCCTCTGGACAGTTCCTCCTTGCTTGCAGTGGTGGAGTATTTGGACCTTTAACTAGGGTGTGCTTTGATTTGTTGAAGTAACTCTGGATAATAAGAGTGAGGCTGATCCCATAAAAACAGAAAAAGGAAAGAGGAGAAAAGAAAACCAAACAGAGAATCAAAAAGCTATGACTGATTTCAGGGAAAGAGAAGGGAAGAAAAAAGGCAGAAGAAAATAGAAAAGATGGAAAAGAATAGAAAAGACTGAGATATATATATATAATATTATATATGTATATGTACATATATATTATATATAATATTATATATAATATTATATATGTATTATATGTACTATGTATATGTATTATATGTATTATATATAATTTATATATAATATATCATATTATATATATTATATATAGCCTATATATAATGTATAAAATTATATATACAATATTTAAAATTTTTCTTATATATAAAATAAGAAATGACAAAAAAAATCAGAAACTATGGGCCTGATTCCAAGAGAAAAAAAGAAGATGGAGGAAAGAAAGGGAGAAAAGAAAGAGTTGCCTGTTGGTGCCTGAGGCTGGTGGCTCTGCTGGTCTGGAGGAGAGGCCAGCTGCTTTGTTTCAGTCTTGACCCAATAAATCAGCATTAGCCAGGCACAGAGAAGCAGTGTTTGGTGTCTTGCCTCCACCGGGGGCCACTGTGCTGCTCTACGAAGTCCCACCCTGCTTGTGTTGGGGGGAAAATGGCATCATCCCAATCTCTCCTTCCCAGACCAGGTGTCTCAATCCTGCTGTTCAGGTAGCCTTCACAAAATAGCAAGGGCAGTGAGCTTGCCCTTGCCACAATTCTCCTGCAGCTTGTCCTTGGCATTCAGCTGGGATTCAAAACCTGAAGTCTTAAAGGACCTGGCATAGTGCAGACCTGCGCCCCTCCTCTGGAGTAGAGGCTTTCCACCCTGCTGATGAAAGGCCTTTGGCTGGCATCTGCAGGGGTTCTGTCCTTAGGGAGACATTAAACCCTCTTGCCAAAGCACTCCAGGAAGGAGACTGTTCTCTCCCGTGCACCCCGGAGATTGCTGATCCACACTATGTACTCCAGGGCTAGCTCCCTCCTCCCCAGGAGCACATGCCATGGATCCACTCAGGAAAAAGTCACACACTTTCAAAACCTTGGAGTTTTGAAACAGTTCTAAAGGCTGTTTGCAAAAAAGAACTAGTACACTCGGTACTTCTCGCTCCCTGGTCTATGGCCCAAAGAGGTTTTCCTCTTGTGCTAACTCAATGCCACACTTTCGCAACCCCTCTCTCTCTCCCTTTTGTGTCTCCACAGAAAGGGTTCCCTCTCCTTCATAAGTTTTCCATTTTATCTCCCCCAACTCACATACACACACACTTTGACCCTGCCAAGCTGTCCAACTGTGGAGATCCTTCTGCCACTCTGCAGATCTATTTCCTGGGTGTTCCAGGTGATGTGATCTCAATACAGCTATGTTTGAGGGACAAGGAAAATCCCAGTCCCCTTTACTTCACCATCTTAACTCCTCCCCCCACCCCCAAATCCCACCATGTTCTAAAAGACAAAGGCAGAGGGGCGCCTGGGTGGCGCAGTCGGTTAAGCGTCCGACTTCAGCCAGGTCACGATCTCACGGTCCGTGAGTTCGAGCCCCGCGTCAGGCTCTGGGCTGATGGCTCGGAGCCTGGAGCCTGTTTCCGATTCTGTGTCTCCCTCTCTCTCTGCCCCTCCCCCGTTCATGCTCTGTCTCTGTCTGTCCCAAAAATAAAATAAATAAATAAATAAATAAATAAATAAATAAAAGACAAAGGCAGACAATCCATCATGCTCTTCATTTCCAAACTGGGCCTAACAGAATGGCTCCCACAAAGAAAGGCAGCAAGAAGAAAGACTGTTCTGGCATCAATGATGTGACCAGAGAATACACCATCCATGTTCATAGAACATCTATGGAGTGACCTTCAAGAAGTGTGCCCCCAGAAAATTCAGACAGAGCTACAAATTTGAGGTGAAAGAGATGAATGTACATATTGACACCAAGCTCAGAAAAGCTGTCTGGGTCAAAGGAATAAGGAGTGTGCCATGCCATATTCATGTGCAATTGTCCAGAAGACATAATGAAGATAGAGATTCCCTGAACAAGCTTATATATCAGTTACCTATGTAATTGTCACCACTTTGAACAACCTGCAGTCAGTCAACATGGAGGAGAACAAACCACTGACAATCCAAGCTATAAAGTCCCCTTCAAAAAAGGCCATATTCTAGACATGTAAGAATGACTATTAGTGAATTCATTATTTTATTACACTAATGGATCAAAGAAGAACAATTATTCAATATACTTGGTAGACACTGAAAGAATAATTGATAGACGAAACATTCTTAATTCAAAAAAAAATAACTCTTGGCAGAAGGAATTGGAAGAATTCCAGAAATCAGCACTTGATATAATATTTAAAATAAGATATAAATACTGAAAGCACCGTAATCAAAGCCAGGAATAAGAAAAACTTCCCAGCATTACTATTCTTCAGTGTTATTCCAAAGACTTGGAAAGAAAAAAAAATAGTTTTCATTATTGACAAATGTGTGTGCTTAAAAACATGCACCTTAAAATTTGGGATGGTCCATGGAAGCTTTAGATAAAATAAGTGAGCTCCTTGAGGACAATTCTCCTTAATTCTAAGATTTTCTATAAACAGGTAAAAAGTAACAACTTTTCTATAATCCTAATGGGCTCTGTAGAGAATATAAATTTGAATCACCCATACTTCTACTAACAGTAAAAGATAAAGAAAAGTAACATAAAAGCCAGATGGCATGAAGACATACTCCCTGTTTAAATGTTTGCCCTGATAGGTATCTACTATTAACTGGAAATGATTGGATTTGTTCAGTTTGAGCATACAGTGTCAGCTTTAGTGAGACATAGCAGAAGTACACTTTGTTAATGGGCCCTTGCAATTTCCTGTTCCATGGCTACATGAAATAGTGGTTCTCCAAGTATGGTCCCACAGCCAGCAGCAGCAGCAGTGGCTGGAAACTTGCTAAGAATGTAAATGTTGGGATCCCACTCCAGACCTACTGAAGACATACTGAATCCAAAACTCTGCAAGTAAGACCCAGTCTTCTGGGTTTATCGAGGCTTCCAGGTGATTCTGGTGCCTGCTCACTTAAAGAACCACTGGTGTAAACAAAGGCAAAGACACACCTCTTGGTCAAACCTGCAGGAAGTCTGGGGCCTTCACCAATCTCTTGCATGAATCTGGGGCTCTCCCCACCTCTGAGATCAGAAATACAGGCTTGATGCTAAAAGCTCCTGAGTCAGGTCAGCCCGTTGGTGGGGATCTTTGGGCTTTTCTATGACCTTCCTGGAAATCATGGCTGACCCTGGCAAGAATCAACTGTAAGTCTGGAAGGATGGGAACACTCTCTGGCCTAGTCACTGCTTAATCTTCAGCACCCAAAATAGCACCTGGTGCAAAGTAAGCTTTGGTGAGTAGCTAAGTGAATGAACAGGTTTCCTTTTGTGCCTTCACCAGGATGAGCAACTGTGGGGCCACCAATGGTTAGGTTGCTCATCTTGGTCAAAGAGGATAGACTTTCAGTGAACATGTGTTGGAAAGTTTTTCTGCACCAGGAGGCCAGAGTTGATGAAGCTTTCACAATAAGAATGACCCTGACAGCATTCTTGTCCCTAGGATGAGGGGTGGGGAAAGACTCAGAGGGATCCACCACATTCCATCACTCTGTTGCCTCTACTCTAAAAGTCACAAGGTTGCCCATCTCTAGACAAAAACTTGGGGAGTGATCCAGACCTTAGAGAGAGGGTGTATGCACCCCAAGTTCTTCTTACTAGGGCTCAGAGCAGCCAAGACCATCACAGAATGTTAGTCACTTACCTTTTCCAGTTTGGTGTTCTCTTGAATGACACAGTTTTCAGTACCATTTGAAAGCTTTCTGCAATTGCTGCGGGCAATTTCAACATCAATAAAGTATTCCAAACGATCTGTGACCTGTCAATTAGCAATTGTGCAATTTTATTCAAAAAAACTTTTATTTTACTTTGTTAAAGTTTTAGCCAAAAAAAAAAAAACTTAAAAAAATGCTCTCCCCCTCATCCTCTCTCCCTATCTCCTACTCCCTACCCCTTCTCTCTCAAACATATCTTTAGAGGAAGGTCTATGACATCCACTGCCTAGATTCCTTTGCATGCTGATACCAGTTAGACATTGGAAACCACTACCTGGAGCTGTATGCTCAGGGAAAAGTCTCCTTTTCAGTGTAGGGCCTCCTTGAAGGCAAGACTTTCTAATTCCATTTCTGTCCCAAAGTCCAGGGCATGCTTCATGAGATGGGGGAGAAGGATGAGTCACCAGAACCATCAGCTCTCCTGAGCCCAAAATGTTACAGGTTCACACTGAACAGATAGGAGGACAGGCCCTGTGGCCACACTGGATGCCCCTCCCTGATTCCTTTCCCACACCTCCCTTCATAGTCTGTTTTCTGGTGACATCTCCTGCTTTGGAGGGCTTCCCCCCACCTTAGGAAGCAACCCTTAAAAGTGTCATGCTGGTTGGAGTTTGTCATATTGTTCTCTGTTGAGTGTTTAGTAAGCAGACAAACAGTAGGTCTACAGCAAGGCATCAGTAGTTACTGAACTCATTAATGACTGACTCTGGTTAAAGCTACTCATGATGCCTGTTTAAATCAACTTTCATCTGGTTTTAAAAGATTATAGGAGGAGGAAAAGAGGAGTGTCTTTCTTCATTGCTATCTGCAGCCTTTAATAAAGTGGTATTAAATTTTAGTTACATTTCAAAGAATTAACAAGGTGACTTTAGCCTGCATGGGAGAAGCTGGTTAGATAACATCAAGAGCTGCTGGTTTGAGAATGAAGTTGGTCCTTAGGGAACCTCAAAAATACCATGGAGGCAAACCCAAACACCCACAGCACTTCTTATTAAGTCCTAACACTTGCTAACGCTCACGGAGTGCTTGCTCCCTGCATAACACTGTTCTTGGGGCTTGGCACATGCCCACACACTAACCCCCTACAGTGAGGCTGTCACTACCATTGTTTTCAGGGAAGGAAACTAAGCAGAGTAACTAAGTGACCATCCAATTATCAGGCAAGATAATCACCATGCTGTCAGGGTAGAGCCTGCTTGGGATTCTCTCTCTCTCTCTCTCTCTCTCTCTGCCCCTCCCCCACTCTTGCAAGTTGTGCACACACTCTCTCTCAAAATAAATAAATAAACTTAAAAAAAAAACAGTCTAATCACATGGATCCTTAGAACTCCCCGACCTAATGTTTATTTGTCATCTCAGCATTCCTAAGATAGAATAAAAGATTTTGCCCATGGCTTTCAAGACCCTGCATGGTCTGGTCCCTACCAGTCACACTGGCTCCTTTGAGTTGCCGAAGTGGGCCATGCTCCTTCCCAATGGCAGCCTTCTATGCCTGATTGATCTTCCCAACCCCTGTGCACCTTCCCACCATCCCCCCTGCTCCTGTCCTTCAGCAGATGCTGTGAGTGGTGCCCATGGCCCTTGCCTTGCTGTTCCCAAAACACACTGTCACTTCCCAGGGTTCCCTGCCTGGAGGCTTCCTGACCAGCAGGAGAAGCCAAGAGTAGTTCTTAGCCAATGACAGACAGGAATTGATACGTAAGCAACCAAGCTCCTATCTTATAGTGTGGCTGAACTCCAAGGCAGGCTGTGCACCCTCTCCTGAAGCCCCAGGAAGACCAAGCCCAGAGGCCAATGTGGTCACCTGCATAGTAACTCTGTCTGTACTGACCACTTCCCCCACCTCCCTTCCCCTCCAACCTCCTGGTGCTTCCCAGGATGGCCTCCCAAATAAACCACTTGCACTTGACTTCTAGCACTAGCATCTGCTGTGGCAAACCCAAACAGAAACACTTCCCACCAGCATCCTTCACCTGATTCCCTCCTAGTCTGCCCTCAGGTTTAGCTTCAAAAACACACCCTAGGGAGGTGGTTCTCAGCCTTGACTGTGTATTGGGATCACTTGGAAGGTTTTAATGCCTATTGAGACCTAGGTCTCACACATGGATCTTCATTAAATTGGTGATGATGCAGCAGGTACAGTAGGATATTTACAAGCTCCTCAGGTGAGAGTCTGTTCGAGGAAGCCTTCCCCTGACCCCAGACCCCTAGGTACCACGCCACCAGGTCAGATGCCCCAGCTTTCATTCCAGGTTTAGTGCTGTTTCTTTCTGACTGGAATGCTGGCTCCCTGGGAATGTGATTATTTCTGTCCATCTCACCTCCCCATCTATAGCAGTTAGCATAGAAGTGGCTGAGAGAAACTTGCTGAATGCATGTGCTACATGGATATCAAAGAAAGACAACTGTTAAGGGGCCTGGGGAAGCTACAAGAGTCAGAATCCATTCTCTATTTCAAAGGGCTGCAGGAGTGCCCTGGTGAATTATGCAGTGTACCCAGTCAATAAACAGAGTGCTATCAGCATAGTGTACTGGAGATATAGGCTGGTGGCTCACATGGTCCCAAAGAGACAGGGTCAGAAGTACCAACAGAGAAACTGGCTCAGTTCCTGCAAATGAACATGGCATATGGAGAATATAAAAAATGAAGTAAACTCAGCCAACAATGACGTCTCTGGTAAGTATCTTTACAATTCATTTCCAAAAGTTTCACGGTGGAATTACAAGCCACAGCACCAACCCACAGACTGAGGATGATACAGTCAGATGAATTCCAGCTTTGGGGGATTTTTCTCAACCATGGCAGGCAAGGCCATGTGTTTCTTTTTTTTTAATGTTTATTTATTTTTGAGAGAGAGAGAGACAGAGCATGAGCGGGGTAGGAGCAGAGAGAGAGGGAGACGCAGAATTGGAAGTAGGCTCCAGGCTCTGAGCTGTCAGCACAGAGCCTGACGCAGGGCTCGAACTCACAAACCGTGAGATCATGACCTGAGCTGAAGCTGGACACTCAACTGACTGAGCCACCCAGGTGCCCCAAGGCCATGTGTTTCAAGTCACCCTCAATGGAATCCAAGTAAGCAATGCTTCCTAGCATTTGGACCATGCATAGTCATGTGAAGAGGGATACATTTTTCTGAACACTAAATCAGAATGTCTGTACTTCCACTAAATGAATGTTGGATTCAAATAATTATAGAATATAGGAGGAAGGACTTTATTACTTACATATTGAATAGTGCCACATGTCTCTTTTCAATCCCACAATACACGCTATGTGTTTAGATTGAAATGTTGCCTTCAGCAGCATTATTGCAAAATATTCATGGCACTCAATTTGTCTCCCAATACTAGCAAATGCAAATCATGGACATTTGATTTGCAGTTTAGAGTCTAAATGAATAAATACACATAAAGTACTTAGAACAACACTATAAGCATATATAGAAAGTGCAGTGATGTTATAGCGACATGCAAGTGAGTATGTACTTGAGCACTCACATATTTAGAACTTTCATGTATCATTGTTTTTCTTGCAAGCCCATTCTTTCAGTACGGCTTCAGTCTGTGCCACCATAGCAAATATACATATTGGGAGAGAACACCTTTACCTGCAACTGGGCTTGTACTGTCTTGATCACCTGGAAGATGTACTTATCCTCACTCTCTTTGTTGTATTCTTGCATGGCAAACCACAGACACTGCTTCACGTTGGCATTTGAGGCATTGATCACTTTTAATTCCCTCAACACTTTGACTTTATTCTTGTCTGGATCTGTGCTGGCCACCAGGGCCACCAAAATGGTGATCAGGAAGAAGCAGAACCCCCAGGATCGGGTCATGGTCCCTCCGTCCAGGGACACAGGTGAGCCTCCTCGTCCTCTCAGGGCTGGAGCTGCAGGTAGGGTGCAATTTCTGCTGCCACCAAAGATTCAAAGATCTTACAATAGCATCAGCCCAGCTGCATTCAAGAAAGAGCCATTATGTTCACTCTTTAGGGCTATCCCTGTCTCCAAGGAAATAAACCTACAAGAAGCCAGTTAAAGAGTCCCTGCCACCAGCCTTCCGCCCTCTATACCCCAGGTGTGGTCTGCAGTTCATGGAGAACACTTAGGCCCAGGTATGCCAGCAACTACCTTGTGCACCTCACCCCCCACTCCTGTTTTTGTACCTCAGGCCTGTAAGATGTGACCGTGAAAAATGTTGCTGCTCCAAGGTTTCCTGGCTCCAACTCTCTAGGTGTTCTCCAGCTGGCTGCACCCAGTGACTGCCCCCTCCTCCTTTTGCCGTTGGCTATGGCCCACGCCCCAGCCTGTGGTTCTCCTGGCTCTCTAGTGCTCAGTTTGTGCCTAGACCCTGGTCAGGGGCCTCCCTCACTTCTGATACTCTTCCCTGTCCATGCCCTTGCAGGCATGTCACACTTTGTGATGTAATCCAGCACCTGTGACACTGCCACTTTCAGTGCAGGCAGTTCACATACAACAGGCAAGCTGTGGGGGCCCCCAGAAGTTTCCTGCCCACTTGTGCAGTGACCCCAGCTTCCTAAATTTTGGCCTCTGGACTCCCTCTGTTTGGGCCAATAGCACTTCATTCTGCTGTAATTGCCAAGGTGAGGGTCACTCAGCCCACCTGATGCTCAAGACCATGTCTTAGCAGAAGGGGTGCATGCAACCCTGAGCTCTTAGAGATTCTGCTTCTTGTGAAAATCCCAAGCCAATGTCCAGCAAGTTTCTGCAGGGGCAGAGAGGTGGGCATTTGTCTCAGAGCCAGAAGACTGATAGGCTCTTGACCATGAGAAGTGGCAATGTATAGGAAATCATAGACAGGCATAAATATGTGAAACATTGCAGTGTGAATATACCCTATGGTATTTAAACTGACTGCCTGTTGATGGTTGTTTGCTTTGTTTCTCATTTACAGCTGTTACAAACAGTACTGTAGTGGACAATACTTTTCCAATATCTTTATGAAATTACAGTTATTTCTGTATAATAGAAGACTAGATAGAAAATTGATGCAAAAGCTTTATTCAAATTAAAAGTTAGTATATACTGCCAAACTGTTAATTCTGTGCTAGTAACATATCAATGATTTTCAAATTTTGCTACATGTTAAAGGCACTTAGGGTGTTTTAAGGAGTACCGAGGCCACTCCCACCATTAAAATCAATCTTCGGAGAGGGCCCAGTGATGAGGAAATCATCACTTTTTAAAGTTTCTAGGGTTTCAGTGCACAGTCGGTTTGAAAACTAGTGTACTGCATTTATGTTTCTTGTGTATCAATGTGCACATGAACCAGGATGCAAAACACTAAATAGCCAATTCTTCATAGATAAATTTTTTTTTATAAAACAAATGTGAAGGCATCTTGATCACACTTTAGCTGTGTGCACCCACATCTTCAACCACTTCTCTAATAGCCCCTCCCACCTCACCAAGGACCAAGCAGTGCCCTGCCTCCATACTCAGGCCCAGCCTCCTTGCTGGGGCTTGATGTTGCCTCTGCTGGATGTTCATCCCTCACCTCCATCCAGCAGTTCATACACCTGCAAATCTCAACACAAGTGTCATTGCCCCCACCCAAATCTAAAGTGCCTCTCCCAGCTACTCCCATCTATTCCCAGTTACTCCCAGCTACTATTCCTGCCTACTTTCACCTACTCCCTACCTACTCCCACCTACTACTAGCTGCCTGCAAGGATCAGGGCACATGGATCTCCATTCCACTTCTATTTTACCCAACGGTAGCCCTCAGGCCAGGGACCTAATAACTCTGAAAGCCAACACCCATATCTGTAAAATGGAGACAAGCTTTTTCCTATCTCTGATGGTTCCCATGACACAGGGAAATAGGGTGGGTGAGGCCCCTCAGGAGTGGAGCCCATATAGATTGAGAGGTACCCCAAGGCCCTTACTGGGCTCCATCGTCAAGGACCAACCCCAGAGACACAGCCCAACAGAAAGAGAGTCCACTTCAGAGGGTCTCTGGCACAGGGAGTCCCACCACACCAGGGCCCACTGAGTCTTGGCTGCTAGAGTAACTCCACTAAATGCCCATCAGTCATTTCCTAATTAATAACCAAATCCAAAACACTTGTTTGACTTTCTCTGCCTCTATGGTGCATTTGAGTTTTTTGTTTGCTTGTCTTTTTCTTTGCTTATGAACTGGAGTTGTCCAGAGTTTGCTTAAACATGATGTTTTCCTTTGTTCATGACACACCTGGCATTGGTCCATGTGTGGCTGTATGAGGCAATGAAAAGCCCACGACCCATCGACCAAACCAAGAGCTAGGATGTTATCAATATCTGAAAATATGTGCTCCTTTTTTAATACACAATACCCAGTGTCCCCCAAAGTGACCCTTACCTGAATTTCATATTTATCATCCCTGCCTTTATTTGCACACCTGACATGCCTAGTTTTGCTTGGGTTTGTACTTTGTAAAAGAAAACTACCACAGTGTATGTAAGACTCCTGGGACTGAGATTTGTTCATTTAGCATTATATAACCAAGTGTCACAGACTGAGTCATCACTGAAGTCCTCCAAGCCTTCCTGTTTAAGAAAGGTTCATCTGCACCCATTGCCTTCTCAGGACCTCCCCCTACAGTGGATTGAATCTATTTCTCCATCCATTGTGGTGGATTTGGGCATATGGCTGGTTTAGGCCTGTGCAGTGGAGGCAGAAGTGACCATGTGTCAGGATTATAGTGAGATGTGAAGACGTACTGCCTTTATCCACTTGTCCTCAGGTCATTTTCCAAGGTAAGGGGGTGCCCTAGGACATAGACTGAGAATATGTCATGTAGGAACACCCAGTCCAGGCCCCAGAACAATGTTCAGAACCCACATGAAAGCAAGCCCAGCTGCATCATCCTTAAGTGGAGCCACACCACCACACCTCCTAGACCAGGTAGTATAAGTGCCTGACATTAAGCTTATTGATTGTAATGTGAGTGCCTGTCTTGAGTTTTGGTTGCCAAGGCATCCATTCCAAAGACATCTATCTCAAATAAACACTGCCAGCTATAGACACAACCACTAGCAAACAACTAGATAAGGAAGCAGGCCACCCCACCATGAAGGTCCTTCTTTCAGAGAGCCTTGAGTGACCTCGATACATGACCATGTGAATGACCCCACTTCTCCCTTCCCATGCTCCATTTCCCGTTCCTTTTTTTAAAGTTTTTTTTAAATTTATTAAGTAATCTAGAATTCACAATGCCAAGATCAAGAGTCACATGCTCTTCCAGCTGAGCCAGCCAGGTGCCCCTCCACCTCCCCTGTTTTGCTTTAAATTTGTTAATAAAGAGTGAACCCATGAAACCCTGAATACCTCTCCCTCAGCCTGTAATGAAGGTGGAGCCCCAGGTCTGTGCGTGTTCTCTCTCTCTCCCTCTCTGTCTCTCTGAGACCTTGCTGTGTGGCCACCAGGTGTGTCACGTGCCCTCCAGGACTTGTGAGTAATAAAACTTGTTATTCATAGTTCCCTGATGATTTTGCTGAGGTGTGTCCCTCTGTCATAATGGTACCAGAAAGGCCAGTCCAGCCACAACACTGACCCCAATGGGATGTGGTGGGGGGAATATCTGTGGGGCTTATTAGAAAAGACAGGCTCAAGTGAACATGCAACCCTGTGAATAGGCTTGACAACAATCAGCCAAGCTGCAGTCAGCCCTGAGACCCATGCACTGTGTACTAGACACTTGCTGTGGTTAGCTATGATGGTAAGGAGTAAGTTAGTACACAGCATGTCTTTGCAAACAGCAGAATAATACACACTAAAATCCACACAATTAAGGCAGTATTTCTAGGGTAGGTTTTAGAGAAATATATAGTTACAGTTGTTGATTTTGTAAAAGATCATGCCTCTAACTCTCATAACCCTTTGGTCTCACAAGTATACGCGCACACACACACACACACACACCATCATAATGTTGATATTACCTAGATAATTTTAATTCTGGGCTTCTCTGAACATAGTCAAGCTGTTTTTGTGATTCTGCATACTTGTGAGGGAGGAGTAAATGCTTTGCTATAGGCTACTGAGATTTTCAGGCTGCAGCTGTAGCTGATTGATATAAAGCCTTTATACCTGAGGTATTTTGTCTTCCTTTTAATTTTGGACAATGTGTCTCCATTCTTCCTTCAAATATTTCTAACTTTTTATTTTTGTTTCCTTTGGGATTTCTATGTTCCCACTGTTGCAGTTGTCACTTTTACTTCTCTCCTTTGCATCAGTTCATTTTTCTCTTTATTATTTTGTTATCATCTCCTGCTGCCTCCTGAGAGCATTTCCCAGCTAGCTTGTCCACCTCGTGATTCATTTCTCTCTTATATGTGTCCCTCTTAATATCCTGTTTCCCTGCTTTACCTATCCACCCCTTGGTTTGTTTTTTTTTTTTATATCTACTATTTCCACATGGTTCTTTTTTTTTTAAATAAATGCTTGCCCATTTTTTTTTCAGATTACAAAAACCTTTCTTTACCTTCTTAATCATTTTATCTTGCTTGTTTAAAATTTTTCAGCAATCTTGTCTGACAATTCTGCTTCAAATGGTATATTATAGAGCAAGGACCAGAAAACTTTTTCTCTAAAGAGGCAAATAGAAAATATTTTATGCAGTCTCTAAGAATTTCTTAACTGAGCCATTGTAGCCTGATAGCCACCAGAGGCAGTATGCCTCTGTTCCAATAAATAAATATTTCTGTTCCAATAAAACTATTTATAAAAACATGCAGTGGTGGGGGCGGTGCCTGGGTGGCTCAGTCAGTTAACCATCCAACTCTTGATTTCAGCTCAGGTCATGATCTCACAGTTTGTGAGTTTGAGCCCAATGTCAGGCTCTGCACTGACAGTGTGGGGCCTGCTTGGGATTCTCTATCCCTCTCTCTACTCCTTTCCTGCTCTCTCTCTCTCTGTCTCTCCTCCCTCTCTGTCTCTTTTTCAGAAACAAATAAATAAAACTTAAAGAAAAAAACAGGCAATGAGCCAAATTTGGTCCATGGCCAATAGTTTAATCACTCTTATTTAGTTGAACCACAAGGAATTGCTAATATTTGGCTGATATTGATCTATAAAAACAGTGGTTTTATTTGGTTTAGCCTAATTATTGTAGTCCTCAGGTTTTTATTTATTTTGGCCAGAAAGTTCACATTCCCTTGAGATGTGCCAGCATCTCTGTCTGGAATGGTGACCTGGATTAGGACTTTAAATTTGGTGAACTTAAGGAAAGGAAAGGTGATGCATCCCAGAGCATGAAGGTCCAGGTACCCTAGAGGCCTTGTCTATCACCTGCTTTGTGCCACTCCACTAAGCAATCCCTGAAGTGAAGAATTCACCTTTCAATTGTGATGAAGCAACCTTCAGAGGAGGCAGACACCCTAAAATAAAATCCACCTGTTTCAGTTTCCTGTTGCTGCTGTAACAAATTACCACAAACTGAGCAACTTAAAACAACACAGATTTATTGTTCTACAGTTCTGGAGGTCAGAAGTCCAGAACACTTTTCACTGGGCTGAAATCAAAGTACAGGCAGGTCTGCATTCCTTCTGGAGACTCTATAGGGAAATGCATTTCCTTCTCTTTTCCAGCTCAGAGGCTGCCTATATCCTTTGGTTCACTGTCTCCTCCTCCATGAAGCATCTTCAAACCTCTCTCTGTCAACTTCTCTCTCTCTCTCTCTCTCTCTCTCATCTATCTCCTCTGCTACTTCCATTTTCATATCTCTGTCTCTATGATTCTGAGCTTCCTGCCTCCCCCATTACAAGGACCTTTGTGGTTACACTGGTCTACCCATATATTCCAGGATAATCTCCCCATTTCAAGGTTCTCAATTGCATTTGCAAAATCCTACATGCAGAATACATTCACCCCAAGCCAACATCCCCACCAGTCTTAATCCCTTTATAGCACCACAGATTTGAAATGAGCTACATAGCTTCCTGGAAGCAGACCTTGACCCCACTGGTTTTCACCAGCTCTTCTTTCAGGAGGGAAGCTTGTCTTATTTTGACCCCACAGCCCTGGTACCTGCAGCCCTGGAGGTTGCTGCCAATTTCTATGGTGAAAAGGTAAATAATGATTACCATAAAACAAGAGTAAACCTGTAGCCTCCACAGGAGTCGCACATGGTTTTTGTTTTCTTATGCTTTGCTACTTTACAGGAATCTCAGTTTCTCTCATTTCTATAGTCTTTCTAGCATTGATCCTGGGAAGGACCAAATAGCCTCTGGTAGTTCACCACCTTGGCAGGAACTGGGAGCCACAGGAGTAAATAAGCATGAAAACGGCTTTGAAGTTAAGTGGGCAATAATCAAAAGAACAAAACCAAAATGGAACTAGCAGAAGAAACTTCAATTTACCCATTGAAAATTAGATTAAGAGGGCAAAAACATAAAATTAGAATATTCAATAAAAGAGAAGTGTTTAAAATGGCAGAGAAGACATGTAGTATAATAGTAATAAAAGTAGTTCATTAAATAAAATGTTGAAATTCACAGATTACATTTTTTTAAAAAAGACCCACAGCATGGTATCTACAAAAGATACACTTAAGACAAGAAGGCACAGAAAAGATAAAAAGGACAGAAAAAATAGGCAAATATGAAGCAAAAAGAAAATTAGAGCATCAGTCTTTAAAAAAAAATGACAAAATAAAGCTTAAGGCAAAAAAAAAGTCAGACTATGGTAAGCAGAACTCTAAGATGACCCCCAAGGTATACCCCCGGTATATACACTCTGTATACTTCCCTACCATTGATTGTGGGTAGAACATGTAAACATGTGAGATACCATTCCTGTGATGAGGGTATGTTATATAGCAAAGAGGAAGACATTTTGTAGAAGTAATTAAGATCTTTAGTCATTGACCTTTAAGATAATACAAGGGGAAATTATGGGTAGAGCTGACCCAATCAAATGAGTCCTTTAAAAGAGGATCTAGAGAAGAGTCTCATTTTCAGGATGGTAAAGAACTCTATGGGCCCATTATCCATAAAATGCAAGGAACCCAAACCAGACAAAAAAAGTTGCAAAAACAGGACAAACTTCGAGAACTCACTCTTTCCAATCTCAAATTTTACTCCAAAGCTACAGCAATCCTAAAAATTCAGTCCTAGCATAAGGATGGATATGCAGTTAATTTTTACAGCCATTGGCTTTAGACGTGGGACCCAAGACAATTTAATAGGAAAATACGATATTTTTTCAACAATATTGGGGCAACTCAATATTCACATGAAGAATGAAGTTGGACTCTACTTCACACCATATATAAAAATTAACTAAGAATGGATTAAAGACCTAAATGTAAAAACGTTTAAAGAAAATATTGGTATACATCTTTAAGACCTTTTTTTTAAATTAAAACCTTTTTTTGTTTGTTTGAGAGAGAAAGAGCATGCACGCAGGGGACAGGGGCAGAGAGAGAGAGTGAAACCCAAGTAGATTGGATGTGGAGCCAGACACAGGGCTGGATCCCATGACCCTGGTATCATGACCTGAACCAAAATCAAGAGTGAGCCCAACTGACTGAGCCACCCCGGTGCCTCTCTTTGTGACTTTTGATTAGGCAATCCTTTCTGAAACAATACCAAATGCACAAACACCCAAAAAAATGGATAAAAGGACATAATCAAAATGGAAAACTTTTGTATTTCAAGAGCCACTACCAAGAAAGTGAAGACAATCCACATAATGGCAGAAAATTTTGAATATCACATATGACTTAAGAGATCTGAATCTAGAATATATTTTTTAAAACTACCACAAATCAATAATACAAAGGCAAATAACCCAATTAAAATATGGGCAAAATATCTAAATGGAAATTTCTTCAAAGAATATATGCAAATGTCCAATAAACACATGAAAAGACGTTCAACTTTATGAACCATTGGGGAGATGCAAATCAAAGCCACAATGAGCTCACTTCACACCACTGGGATAATTAGAATAAAAAGGATGGATTATTTCAAGTATTAGTAAGGATGTGGAGAAATTGTAACCCTCATACACTCCTAGTGGAATGTAAAGTGGCACAACCACTTGGAAAACAGACTGGCAATTCTTCAAATGATTAAAGAATAGAATTACCATATGTTCCAGCCCTACTACTTCTAGGTATATACCCAAGAGAAAAATTATGTCCATGCAAAAATGTATACACAGCACCATTACTCATGATTGATTAAGGGTAGAAACAACCCACATGTCCATCACGTAAAAAATGAATAAAATGTAATGTGGCATATCCACACAATAGAATATTACTAGGCAATAAAAAGGGATGAAGTACTGATTACATACTACAGCATGAAAGAATCTTGGAAACATTATGTTAAGTGAAAGATGCTGAATCATTATATTGTATGATTCCATTTAGGTGAAATGTCCAGAGTTGGCAAATCTATGCAGACAGAAAGCTAGTTGCTGATAGGCCTGGGGCAGAGGGAGATTGGGAACTGGAGGGTAATACCTAAGGAGTATGGCATTTCTTTTTTGCATTGATGAACATATTCTAAGATTGATTCTGGTGATGGATGCAAAACTTTGCGAATGTAGGAAAAGCCACTGGATTGCACATGTTAAATGAGAGAATTGTATGGCCTGTGAATTATATCTCATGAAAGCTGTTTTAAAACAAAAAATTATCTAGAAGTAAGAGACAAGAAGAAGCAGAGACACTTGCCTGTTGGCCTTGAAAAAGCAAATGGACATGTTGAGCAGAAGGCCATGTTAACAGAGGATAGCAGCCTCTAATGGCTGAGAGTCTCAGACCTACAAACACAGGAACTGAATTCTGCCAACTACCACATAAACTTGGAGGAGGACCCCTTCTCAGATGAGTCCGCAGTCTTGGCCAACACTTTGATGCAGTCTGCAGAGACCCTGAACAGAGGACCCAGATAAGTCTGACCCACAGACACTGTAAGGTAATAAATGGGTATTGTTTTAAGCTGCTAAATGTGTGGTTATTTGTAACGGGGTATAGAAAAACTAATATAGGAACAAAAATGGACAAAATAAGAAATAGAACAAGAAGATACAGTCATGAAAATATCGATAGGCCTAGCACAACCTAACACAAACCTAGCAAGAAATGAGACAGCTGCAGGGGAAAACAAGTAAGTGGTCAGCTTTTTACCTGACAGATAAGAAGACAAAAATTAGATAGATCAAGAAGGCCCCAAACAAGCAGAGGTGAAAAGGCCTGAAAATACATTAATAATCTGTAGTATGAAATGCCACACTCCAGGTTAAAACTCACAAAATTTAGCATGTCTGTTTCACAAAAGATACCATTAAAAAAAGTCAAAGACATTTGACAAATCTGAGACTAAAAAATGAGCTACTGTTATGAGTTAGGCATTGTCTGAGGGGAAATCTCAGACTGAGCCTATCAAAATATATTCAAACCCACTGGTAACCAAAGAAGTGAAAATAGGTATCACCAGTGAAATGGGTTGATCCTTTTCACTTACTAGGCTATCAAAAATGAGAAAGCTTGATGAGACTGATCAGGGGGGCACAAGTGAGCTCCTGAGCTGCTGGGGAGCATGAGGACTGGCACCTCCATTCTGGAGGGTAAATTGAGGGTTTGCAAAGCCCAAGATGCAGCAAGTCTGTTCCTGAGTACCAATCCAAGGAATTTCTCAGCATATCCATAAATGACCTAAAAGAAGACATTCACTACAGCAAATTTGATAGGAAACTCAGAAGCTCTCTGGAAGTGGAGAAAGGTGGGTAAAGTATGACTCAGGTCTGGAAGCTAGCCTGGATGTATACAGAGAAAGAAGAGTGGATCGTTTATTTATTTTTAAATGTGTATTTCTTAATTTTGAGAGGAAGGGGTAGGGGTAGAGAGAGGGGGGAAGAGAGAAACCCAAGCTGACTCGACGTTGTAAGCGCAGAGCCTGGTGCGGGTCTTGATCTCAGGAACCCTGAGATCATGACCTGAGCCAATATCAAGAGTCAGTCACTTAAGCGACTGAGCCACCCAGGTGCCCCAAGAATGGATCTTATAAAAGACAATGTTAAAGGAAAAAGTCAAATTCAAAAGAAAATATATCGTACAACCCAATTAAATAACTATTTTGGACACAAAACAATACTACCCACTCTTCAAAAATACCGATGCGAATGTACACGTAAAAGGCATGAGAATGGTTGCCTAAGAATAGGGGAAGGGGACTAGAGTAGGTGTGGGGAAAAAGACAAATTAGTGAGTGAATAGGAAGCAAGCAAGCCAGAGAGGACTCCCAAGTTCTTGAGAGGGTGAGGAGGAAGGGCTAGGAGTCAGAAAGTATTGAGAACTGAGTCTGAGTGAAGAAAAGTGTCAAGTGCCCCTTTTCCATTAGGAGGTCCCCCAAAGCAGTATCTTGGTGGAGCACCTTCCCTGTGGGTTGGAGGGGCATGTGAGCCCTTGCCTGCAGTTCTCATCAAAGACAAGGGCTGGTACTTGAGGCCAACTTCTATCATGAAGCCTTCCAGGTGGAGCCTTTATAATTACCTGCAGCCTGAAAAGTTACTTCTAGGAGTTTGGCCTGGATCCAGTCTCCTCAGAGGGGATCCCCTCAGAAGTTTCTCTGTAGGCAACAAATCCTCCAAATCCATCCCCCTTGATCTCTGGGTCACTTTGAGGAGAGAGCCAGCAGAGAGGATGGGAAGGGTCCACAGAAACAAGGGAAGCTTCTTCTGATCTCTGGAAGTCTCTTGCATTTTCATATTGATTTCCACATTAATTTCACCGTGGTTATTAAATGATCTGCATAGTGTCAGGCCTGTGAATTTTGTTGAGACTTACTTTGTGATACACAATTGATCAATTCTGGAAATGTTTCATATGCACTTGAAAAGAGCATGTATGCATGATCAGTGTGTAAGTGATGTTCAGTGTAAGTCAAAAAGGACAAGTTGGTACATCTCTATAGGAACTTTAGAACATGGCTGATGTACTATGCCCACTGAGTTTTATCAGCCCCTGTGGGGTGTGTTTTGTGTCATCTCTCTATGATGGTGGATTTGATTATCTCCCCTTTTTATTCTTTCTGTTTGTGCTTTGGGTATTCTGAGACAGGTGCCTACATATTTAGAGTTGTTACATATTCCTAGTAGATAAACATTTCCATCAGTAAACTGGCCACCTTTATTTCAACTGCTGTCTCTTGTCTTAGGGCTTATGGAATCTTAGTACTGTTATACTGACATTTTTTTGGTTAGTGTTGACATAGTATATTTTAATCCATTCTCATTTTTCCAAAATCTCTGTGTTCATGTTTAGAAGCATTTCCTTTTTGTTTTGCCTTCTTGTACTTTTCCAGCAGTCAACTAACTTTTAATTAAGGTTTCCAGTGCATATACATCATCCTAGTCGCATTGATTCCTGTTCCACCTTTGTGCTATTTTCATGTATACTAATTCTATATGTATTTAACAATATCCAATACAATATTATTTCTTACAGTCAATATATCACCTACATTTGTTTACATATTGTTCCTTTTGAGTGTTCTTCCTTTCTTCCTGCCATACTATTTTTCCATCTGGACTTGTTTTTCCTTCTTCCCAGAGAATTCCCTCCAGTGTTTATTTTAGACCAATTTTACTGGCAACAACTACACTCCATTTTGCTTGTTTAAAATAACTTGATTTTGTATACATTTTTGAGAGAGGTTTTTGCTGGCTGAGGGATTCTAGGTCCATAATTAATTTCCTCCAGCAGTTAGCACGTGCATGGCATCTTCTGACATTTCGTTGTTTCCTGAGCTCAGCTGAAAGCCGATAATGGTTTGTTTGAAAATAAGAGATATTTTTACCTCTGGCTGATTTTAAGATTTTTTCTCCTTAAATTTGACTTTGAACTCTTTTATTCTCAGTTATGGGTTTCTTTTATTATACCCTGCTTGGGTTTATAACATTGCTTAAATCAATGGCTTGATGTCTTTGGTCAGTTCTAGAGAACTCAAGCTTTATATATTTTTTTCTTTTTTAAATGTAATTTGGCTGTATATGTATTCAGTATAATACAAGTTGGCTAACATACAGTGTATACAGTGTGCTCTTCGTTTTGGGGGTAGTTTCCCGTGATTCATCTCTTACATACAACACCCAGTGCTCATCCCAACAACTGCCCTCCTCAATGTCCATCACCCATTTTCCCCTCTCCCTTGCCACCCCCCATCAGCCCCCAGTTTGTTCTCTGTATTTAAGAGTCTGTTATAGTTTGCCTCCCTCCGTCTCTGTAACTATTTTTCCCCTTCCCTTCCCTCATGTCTTCTGTTAAGTTTCTCAAGTTCCACATATGAGTGAAAACATGATATTTTTCTCCGACTGACATTTCACTTAGCATAATACCTTCTAGTTTCATCCACCTTACGGCAAATGGCAGGATTTCAATCTTTCTTATTTCCAAGTAGTATTTCATTGTATATATAAACCACATCTTTATCCATTCATCAGTTGGTGGATACTTAGTGTCTTTCCATAATTTGGCTATTGTTGAAAGCACAGTTATAAATATTGGGTACGTGTACCCCTATGAATCAGCAATATTGCTTCTGTCCCATGGTCTGTTTCTTCCTCTATGAGGGAGATCTCACCTTGCCTTTCTCATGCTTCCCATCTTGTATCTGCTCAAGTCTGCCTCCCTGCTGTCTAACTCTCATGTAGCTGCTCTGAATCTGAGGTTAACCTGCCTATTGCATTATTCATTTCCATTACTATATTTTTCAGTTCTAGAACTTTCCTTTTATTCTTTTTTGGTAGCTTCTACTTCTTTGCTGGTACTACCCATCTTTCTCCCCTGAACCTATTCATCTTGGACACATTAAAGCCCCATATCTGACAACTACACTGTCTAGGTATATTTTCAGTTTTGTTTCTATTATTGAATTTTGCTCTTGATTTACCCATCAAGTCTTGTCTTTTTTATGATTGCTTTTGACTGAGTGATGGACATTCTGTGTTTTAAACATGTGGAACTAATTGAGGCTTTGCATGATTTGGAAAATATTTTACCTTGATCTGACAGCAATGCATACGATGTAACCATAGGACAGGTCTACATAAAATATAGATAGACAGTTTCAGAGATAATAGATGTCATTATCTAAAGAGTAAATTCTGAAAGTGGGTATGACCAGGAGACTGGAGAGGAAGGAGAGGTCATACCAGCTTTATGAGCACGCTGGGAAGACATAGGGCAGAGGCTGAGGAATGGCACCTGTGTCTAGGGCAGTTGGAGACAGAGGTGAGGTGCTCAGCCTAACAAATATGATGCTTCAGGACATTGATTTGTTGGTTTTGATTCGCTGATGCTATTCCTGGGCTGACAATGTAGCTTCCTAAGAGAGGAAAGGAAAGCTTATAAACAGCAGCAGTTTCTGTGGTATATGATTTTGCTTTGACAATAATATTTGGAAAGCATCACAAAAAGGAGATAACAAATGACTAGTTACATGTATTTCTGAGCCTTTGTTTCTTTGATAATGTCTATGGATCTTTGCATTTGGAAATCAAAGAGTTAACATGGGTAAAAAGAACTAGATTCAATCTGTGAGCTCAGTTTAGGAAAAGCACAGTAGAGAATCATGAGACTAGCTGCCAGGGCCCTGGCAGGGAAATGGGGAAGGGTGCTGGTGGTGAGAGTTAACAGAGATCATCTCATTAAATTTCATGACATCAACCTTGCAGGGAACATCGTTCCCCTATTTCTCTTTCACCTCCTCCCTTTTCACTTTGAAGCTTCCCCAGAGAATTCAGTGCTGAGATTTTGGTTTAAGCCCCCATTTCAGAAGGGGTCTCACAGATATATTTCAAAGACCTCTGCTCCTTCAAACCAGTAAATCCCATAAAACATTCTGGGTTTGTGGAAATAGAGAATTTCTGAAATGCATGTCAGTGTTTCTATATGGGTGATTATATTGTAACTTTCAAGTATATTTTTACTCCCTACTGATTTTGGGACAATGAATGACTGGGCTGGATCTGGAGAGGTCTCTCTAAGACACATTGACACAGGACAAGCTGCTCCTGGTGCTGACTCACCTTAGATAATGCTGTATCATTCAAAAGTTACTAATGTGTTCTCATCAAAGGCAATGGTGGCAGGCACATTTACCCACCTTGCCAAAGACTCTTGCACAAACCATGACCTGTGAACATGAGTTGAGTGAATGGGGCCATGTTTTTAATTCTATATTCTATGAAAGCATGAACCAGAGGAAAGACATAGGTCACAAACAAAATACACTAGCTACATTTCACACATTTCTAAATATTTCAGTTCCTTAGATAACTATTTTCCAACTGTGGCCACAGTGCCAATCACCTGGAGACTGTATGTATTTCTGATTTTGGTTCACAAAGATTCTTCTTTAGTAGAGAGGGTGGGTATGGCCTGATCTCTAGGAGATTTGTAAAATTAAAGGGGTTTGTAAAATTAAGGGGTTTTCATGGATCAGAAGACACAACAGACATAGTGAGAAAGAACAGGACACTAGGCCTTCCTCAGGTGAAGCCACAATTCCTCAGAACCTGAGTACTCTCAAGCAAGGATGGGTAGTAGTGACCTATTATCTGTTGGCCACACAGACTTACCCTTGTAAGTTTGTGTATGTCCCAACCAAGGTGTGGGAGAGGTCACAAACTTTATACACAGATGTGTCAAAGAACCAAAGCTGAACCAGACCACTATTTTTGTGCTATACCCAATGGAACTGTCCAAAATTGTCTTGGAAAATTCTGTCACATCATCCCTATGACCATTTCATAAAAATAGATGGGCCAGGAAACAGGCAGACTTTCAACAAGGAGCCACTCAAATCAGAGTCCTTAGAAACCCAGGAAGAAGGAAGAAAGATGCTCAGCCCCTCCATTCTGAAGTATTCCTCCAAGCAGTATTGTTACTTCCTCTCTGTCCCAGTCATTCCCCCAGGTGCTCCCACACTCTCTTTACTCTGCCCCTCCAGGCCATCCCCATGAGTATCTCAGAAGACAGACTTACTCATCAGGTTGGGTGTCTGTAACCACAGTGGCTGTCCCAGAAGTAGTGATTGGCATTGACAGCCATGGAGGTCAGCCTGTGCTGGGAGGGGGTTACAGGCCTCAGGGAGCAGGTGAGACATAGAGACTGGAGCTATTGTGTTCTGAGCTATCATCAGAGGCTTTGGAGATCTAATTATGTGTCAGTGAGGCTTATGTGCAGATGCCCTGATGGGTGTCCAAGAAGGGCAAGCCTTTTGTCAGCTTCATTCACCCACCTCCAATCCCTGTGATGAGATATGGCCCCTCTTCAGAAGGACCACCCCGTTGTGAGCCTTCCCCCAGAGCTGAAATAAAGAAGATACAGGTGGATGTTCCCTCACAAAATTGTCTGTATTCCTTTTGAGTGGAATAGATGATTGGAGAGATTGGAGAATGAGTGAATAAATGGATACATGGACAGATGGATGGATGGATGGACGGATGGATGGTTATATTAATGGATGACTGAATGAATAAATATACCAACCAACCAGTGGGGGCCCTGCAAGAACCACGAGGGTAGCCTCCCATGAGTTGGGGAGTCTGATTGACTCAACACTGTGCACCAACAGCCAATGTAAGAATAATAAGGATGATCAATTCTGTACTTCTTGTCACAGCAGCAACATTTATAAAATAAAAATGATCCAGGAAAGTGCAAAACTGACAGGGACCCAAAAAGTGCTCTGAGATGCCTTTAATTCTCCTGGTGCTGAACAGACCTGGGACTACATACAGACTGGTTGTTGCTCTCTGGAGGAAAAGGATCTTTTGTGTGAGGAGCCAGGGCCCCGTTCCCAGCCTATTTCTGCACACAGGTGCTGTTCAGGAGGGAGAACTGGGAAAGCCATGGTCTGATATCCACAACAAAGGTGCAATCCACCTAAAAAAAAAGTAATTATGAGATTAGAACAGTTTCACACATGGAGAACATTTAGCATGAAGGACTGAATAGGAGTTCAAGGTGCATGAAAAACTACAAAAGATGAAAAGCAAAAACAAACAGTGACCTGGGGTAGGATTTGAGGAGCTTAAGATTCCACCAGAATGATGGGCAAGGGTTGCTGAATCTGCACATGTGGAACAAGGGTTCCTGAGAGGGCATGTGGTGGGACCATTACCTGCCCTTTCAGAGTCTTGTCAGTGCAGATTATGCTGCCTTAAGCACCCGCCCCCGCCCCCCTGAGTTCTTAGGGAGCCAGCAGACTGCCCAGGAGGTGGTCCATCTAGTGCTGCCAACACTCAGCAGCAGCTGCAAACCTACCCTGAAAGGATGCTACCCCCAAGTCTGGGATGGGAGTACCGAGATAAGCACCCATCCTGGCTGAGCATCATCCTGACTGAGGCTCATGCCTGGGGTCCAAGTCTCCTGAATAAGATCAGCTCATAGATGATAACACAAGAAGGCTACTATAGAGGCCAGCTGTAAGTACAGGGCTCAGCTCGCTGCCCTTCTAGGAGCAGCTCTTGTCTGCCTGGAATGACCACATCCCCCTTCAATGGGAAGCCCTGGGACCTGGGGAGAGAGGAGCCAGACTCTCATTCTGGCCCATGACCATCCCTGACAATTTCCCTAAGCCTCCTCCCATCAACCCTCCTTTATGTGAATGTTCATCATATTCTCAAACCTTTTTCTCTCTCGGGCCTTCTTGTAAGGGACAGTTTTCCAGGTCTTCATCCTGTTTTGAGCAAATGGTTTGGCCCAACTCCAACTCCATTAAATATATCAAAGTAAACTGCTGTTAAGAACAAATTGTAGAAACTGCAGTGAAATACTTTGCATTAATGAGAAAAACAGAAAACCATAAGGAAAACAGGCAAAAACTGTGAATGTGCATATGTAAATGAATAAGGACATATGTATGTGTAATGACTCTTATTTTTCTAATTTTAATTGATTTTTTATTTCACCTTTTCCTCTTCATTTTCCCTTTTTTCTTATAAGAAGATGTCCATATGTACATGCACTAGAATCTTCCCTGTAGCATTCTTCCTGACGACCTGTAGCTTTTAGTCACATTCACAGCACCATGAATGCACAGGATGGAAGACTGAACAGCAAGGAGCCTGCATGGTCTGCAGCAACACTGACAGCACCACCCATCTCTCATTGGACACCTACACAGCATCAGCCAGACACAATGTGAGCACACCAGTGAGTCCTTCTCTGGACAGTAGGATAACAGGTGTGTTAGTCCACTGATCAGCCATCAGAGCTTGCCATTCCTTTTGGGACAGCATTTAGATGGGGACATAGAGGGTCCTGGGGGCTGGGAATGCTCTGCCTCTCTTCATGTGGGAACTGGCTATACAGAAAGGCTCTTCTTGCTAACGTTCATTAAGGTGGATATTTACAAAGCAGTGTTGTTCCATGTGTTTGTTAGGCTTTTATCAGGAATTATTAGAAGTTATTATTTTATTTTGTTAAATAGAAATAAATCCACAAAAGCACAAGAAGAACTCAAACAGGAGCACCTGGTTGGCTCAGTCAGTTAAGTGTCCAACTTCAGCTCAGGTCATGATCTCCCACTTCATGGGTTTGAGCCCTGTGTTGGGCTCTGTGCTGCCAGTTCAGAGCCTGGAGCCTGCTTGGGATTCTGTATCTCTGTCTCACTCTCTGTCTCCCACTCCCACTTGTTCTCTCTCTCTCTCTCTCTCTCTCCCTGTCTCTCTCTCTCTCTCAAAAATAAACATTAAAATTTTTAAGTAAAAAAAAAAAAAAAGAGGAAGAACTCAAACATAGAAATATAGTCAGAATTCATCATAAGGAGGATTCTGCCTCTCAGTGGACTGATTTGGAATTGTCTAGAAAGCTAACTTCATTTGAGACTCAGTTCTTACAGCTGACACATGATACCCACTCATACCTAGACATGTACCATCAACATGACACACACCACCAACACACACACACACACACACACACACACTCACACACACACACACACACACACACACACACACTCATGCACCACCAGCCCCACTTGCATGTTCACCAGACCCTGAGCTGGGACAGGGCACAGGGGCTGAAGCAGCAACTGTGGTCTCTATGCCCAAGGAGCTCCTGCAGCCTCCAGGTGTCCAGGGCTGGACGCTGTCTAAGAAAGAGGTGGAGGGTAAGGAAATGGGAAAGACTGAAGGAATCTGGTGGGCTGTGTGCATGGGCTGTCTTCAGGAATGTGGTGAAGAGGTGAGATCCTCTCCATCAGAGCCCTGCTGGCATGGTAGGCTATCCTGGCTCAGGACAGTTCATGCAGGGACCAGAATCTGGGCATGGACAGAATGAGTTCTGGACAGCAGTATGTATTCTGTCCAAAGAGAGCGCAAAATGGTAAGAATAAACAGCAGTGGGAACGGTTTTCCCAACAGAAACTAATGACACATTTCTATCAGACCCAACCTCTTTCTCACTTTTAAGGCTCTATAACACAAGACCTTCTTCTGCCTGGGCTGTTTCAGGAATCCTAAATTCCCAGATCTATTTGTGTCTCCTCCAAACCTGCTGTGTCTTTTCAGTTGATAGAATCACTGCACACCCATGTGTTCTGGGAAAACACCCAGGGTCCGTCCTTGAGCCTCTTTCACACCCTCATACCAATGCACTCCACATCAACCTCCAACAGATACAGAAGCCAGCACTTCTTCCATTTCCCAGTGACCACTACATCCCAGTGGCTGTGGAGACTCTGAGAGAGCCCCTTCCATAGGTCTCCAGAACTCCAAGGATAACATCCCAAGTCTTCACCTGGGGCCCTGAAGGTGCCTCTAGTCCCACTTCCCACTGCACTCCTGCCTCTGTGAACCTCTTTCATAGCAAATCCAGTCCCTGGAATTTCAGGCCATCCCCAGGGACACTTGTTGCTTGTTCCTCTAGGGTCCTCTCCACAGCTGCCTGCCCTCCTTATCCCTACCCTCCATGTGACTGGGTCCTTCCAGGAGTACCCGTCATTTAGATGCCTTCCCTGACCACTCCCCATACCTCTCACCTCCCCTCAGCCCTGGGCCCCCACACGTGCAGCTCTTGCCCCAGCTTTCCACTATTTCACTTATGAACTTGGGGGCTGTTGGCCTGTCCTCACCAGCATAACAGTCACATGAGAACACATCCCTGCCTGTCGTCTCTGCTATCTCCCACCCAGGCTTGGACCCACAGTGCTTCATACAGGAGACTCACAGCTCAACTGCTGTCATGCCTTTCCTTCTTAGGATTTTGTTTCCCATCTACCACTTTTCTTAGTGTTTCTTGTTTGTTCCACTCTAGCTTCTCTCAGCTGCCTCATCAGCCCCTGTTCTTCCCTCTTTCACTCCGCAGCTGGATCTCTGTCTTCAGTACTTTCTGCTCACCTCTTTCCTTCTCCCCTTTGTTATTCAGGGGCCTCACTCATGAGGAAAACAAATTGGAAACCTGGAACACTTCTAATAAGAACTTGTGTTTTTTTACCAATATTTGCCAAATTAAAATGATGATACAACAGACAAAAACAGATCTGGGCATTTAGGAATGCTCTTCCCTGTGGATCCAGGACTCGCCCCTCCTAAGTGTGGTCTCTAGGTGAATATGGAGCCACAGGGAGGGAGGATACACCACTTACCTTGCGCTGGCTTCGCCGTACCCACAGCAATTTGTATGCATACTCATCTGGATAGACTTGGTTGAAATGGAACACTGCAAACTCCACACACAGGGCAAAGTGATTTGCTGTCCTACTAATGTCCACAAAGTCAGAACTACAGACATGAGACACCAGTGTAATGAGCCCCAGAAGCAAAGGTGCCTTCAGGAGCATGCTGTCTGGTGTCAGCCCTGGAGGCCAGCAGCACACAGATGGCAGGGTAACAGCTGGTATGGGCCCACCCTCTGCAGCTCTGCATCCCACACAGCTCTACCCCAAGGAGTCCCTGGCCATTGGCCAGTGCTCTGTCCAGCTCCTCCCCTTCACTGCCTGCCTTGTCCCTCCCATCTTTACAAACAGAAGGCAGAGCAGAAGCTCTCAATCTCCAACCCTTTGTTCCATAAGCCTTGGACACAGGGACACACATGAAAGATGCTCTGTTTGCAGGGCTACATCCCCCTGCCCCAGCCCAGCCCAAATAGGCCCTGATTGGGGGTCTTGAAGCCACCTCTCTTCCTCTCATGGCAGTGTATCCTACAACTGGCAAGTCACAGGAACACTTAGGAACACTGGTAGGCCCTGAGTCCTGGGGATTTGAGGTAAAAGCCAGGTCTACCTCTGACCATGGCTGCTGCCTATTACCCCTGGGGGCATCAGGAGGGTACAGGGAAGGGCCACCACTGGGGCTGGGGTACCATCCTTTCCATCACCTCTGGCACCTACTTACCTACTTGCCATGAGGTCTGACTGTACTTGGCAGTGGGGAGAGAGATTTCTAATGTCCTGGGATGGGTGGAGAGAATGCCCAGGACAAGGGGGGTATACTAGACCAGAGCAGGTCTCTGCTGGATGGTAGCCATGGACATGGGTCAGGAGCTGGGAAGGGCAGACCTGGCTCAGCCCCAGCCCACATGCATTTCCACACAGCTCTGAAACTTTGACATCCCATGGCTTTTGCCATGTCATTGTTGTCAGGCTTATCGCATAGGAGAGGTACTAATTGTACTTGCCTGACTTCATACAAAGCAGTGGGAGTGAGCAGACTGGGAAAGTACAACATGCTGCCCACATGTATGAGGACACTATGCAAGGGAAGGATTTTTCCACTTGGGCATGGAGGAAATAGACAAAAACACATTGATGATGATCCCAGAAAGGGTACAGGGCCAAGGCCACAGCTGTGGGGACAGGCCATAAGTACACACTGGGGCTACCCGCTACCCCAGGAAGAGATGGGAGTGTGGCCAAAATGACAGACACTCTTGTAAACACCTTCCCTTTTGCACATCAGTATATGGCTGGAGGTATGGGCATCTAAGGACAATCATCACAAGGGCTCTAAAACCTACCTCCAAGTATGTCTGAGTCTGAGTGTTTCCTCCCCCGAGGAGCTCAGGGCCCCGACACTGGTTCTTCCTCCCTACTCCTGGCAGCAGGATGACTAGAGTGGCCAGTGTAACCTTTTGAGAACTGCAGGATTTATAACAAGGCCCCTTTACATTACTAACGTGGGTTGTCACTGCCTCACTTCTAGAACTCTCTTAATGGGGTTCAGGGATTTCATGAGGCCTGTGAATGGACAGCTGTTGGATTTATTGACCCTTTCTATTAATTTATTTCTTCTTTCCTTTGACTATGCTTTTTTGTGATAACTTCCTCGCATTCTTGAGAGAGAGACTATGATCATCAGTCATCCTAGCGTCCATCTTCAGCATGTGCCTGTCTGAACCATTGCTTTCCTTGAAGCTGAACCCCAGCATCACCATACATACTTGTCACATCATAAATTTTAATCATTTCCTTTGATAATATACCCTAATCAGAAATGAGATTACTTCTCCAGCCCATGTGTTATTTAAAGGTGGATTACTGACTCAACAACCATTTTTCTCCTTTATTTCAATCTTAACACCACTGCAGCCAGAGAAATTATTCCATATAATATCAATTCTTTCAAATTCATTGAGATTTGCTTTATGGATAAGAATATGTTCAATTTGGATCAGTATTCTTTTAGCTGAAGAATATATGTTGTTAGTTGGTGGTGAATGTTCTATATAATTGTTATTAATTTGTCAAAATAACACCAAAGGGGAGCACAGAGTAAGGCATGGTAAATCACAGTTCAGCAAGGGACCATGGGAGAAGTTGAAATAGATGACTATCACTCACAGGTCCTAGGGGAGGCACTCAGCAAGATGAAGCGGCCACATGGGGAGGTCAAGGCACAATACAGATGGAGCCAAAAGATCTGGAGCACATGGCTTTACTGGGTAGAATGCTTTGGGGTTCTTAGGATAGGGCCAGATTGATCAATTCAACTCTTAAGAGCAGGGTCCTGGTAAACCTCATAAGGGTCTTATGTAATGGCACACAAAGGGGAGGCTCTGGAGGCAGGGGAGACTGTTGCTCACAAGGGCTGTACGGGAAGTCACTTCCGATATTCCCATTTGCTTTTGACTCTAGGGCACATGCTTGTGCTTATATGAAAGGTTAGTGTCACTTTTAGGAATCTTCAGTCTCTTTGGCCACACAAAGTGGATGCCAAGGCAGCAGTACTCTGGAATAGTTTAGCTAAACTCTGAACAATAATCAAAAATCAATGTATTCTTAAATTTTTGTATATATTTTCTGATTTTTCCTGGTGGGGTCTGTCAGTTATTGGATCAGGGTTTGATTGTTCTTCTAGACCTGGGTGTGGCTTTACCAATCTGGAGGCCATAAGAAGAGGTGGCCCAAGGATAGAACTGTTGTAACTTTCATATTCAAGCAAAGCTGTGACCTTCAGTTCTCAAATGGCTATGTTTCTAGTCCCATACTTTTTGAGAGCTACAGGAGGCCACAGTCAGAATCACAAACCTGCACTCACACCTTTGTGTCCAATAGGAAGCTCATTAGAATCATCAGTGCAAGACTTATTTTTTTTTGTTTATTTATTTATTTATTTTTGAGAGAGAGAGACAGACAGACAGACAGAGACAGAGAGAGGGAGACAAAATCCAAAGAAGTCTCCTTTGGACATCACGAAGGTTCGTGATGTCAACACAGAGCCCAATGCAGGGCTTGAACTCATGAACCATGAGACTATAACCTGAGCCAAAGTTGGATGCTTAACCATTTGAGCCACCCAGGTGCCCCTGTGCAGGGTTTAAAATAACCCAGTGGCTGGGTCTGCTGGGAGACATGGCACTAATACAGGGACATTTGCAAAGCCCCCAGGTGCACATAAGGTGTATCTGAGCTCAAAGCACAGCATAATTGAAAAGAACAAGATTCCAGGCCTTCCCAGTGTGAAATGGGAGCAAAGGTAAAGGTGTTCACCTATGAGGGGCACCTGTGAGCAGCACCAATTAGTGCTCAGAGAGGCTCTGAGTGTCCTAGCCAGCACAGCCCCTGAGCAATGAATGGCTAGACCACTATGAACCTGAGTGATGTCAAGCCAAGGTCAGGTATTATGCTGGCTGTGCTGACCACACCTTGTTTGTTTGTATTTGCCCCTATCATATTGTGGGGAGATGCCAGAAATTCTATACACAGGTTGGTCAAAGGACCAAACCTGACTCAGACCATCATCTTTATGCTGTGCCCAGTGAAGCTGCCCAGAGTGCTTATAGCCTCATCTTGGGAATACATCAGCAAGAAAGGGACAGACTTTGGACCACAGTTAAATTAGACCCCCTAAAAATCTAAAAGTGGGTAAGATAATCCCTAACCCCTCCATTCTGAAGGATTCCTCCAAGTGTCATTGCCACTGCCTCTCAGTCCCAGTCATGCCCCCAGGTGCTCCCACACTCTCTGCACTCTAGCCCTTCAGGGCTACTCCCCACGAGGATCCCAGAAGACATACTTATTCATCAGGCTAGGAGTCCATCACCACATGCCTGTTCCAGGGGTAGTGATTGGTATTGGCAGCCTTTAAGGCCAGTCTGGGCTGTGAGGGGGTGTACAAATATATCAGAGAATAGGTGGAACATGGTGACTGAGGTGTCATGTTCTGAACTGTCCTCAGAGGCTCTGAAGAAAACCTACCTGAACAGCCTCAAGGGGCTCATGTTCAGATGTCCTGATTGGTGTCCATGGAAGATAAAGCCTTTAGTCAGCTTCACTCACTCACCTCCAATCCCTGTAATGAGATATGGCCCCTCTTCAGAAGGACCACCCCGTTGTGAGCCTTCCCCCAGAGCTGAAATAAAGAAGATACAGGTGGATGTTCCCTCACAAAATTGTCTGCATTCCTTTTGAGTGGAATAGATGAGGGGCTGGAGAGATTGGAGAATGAGTGAATAAATGGATACATGGACGGATGGATGGATGGATGGACGGATGGATGGTTATATTAATGGATGACTGAATGAATAAATATACCAACCAACCAGTGGGGGGCCCTGCAAGAACCACGAGGGTAGCCTCCCATGAGTTGGGGAGTCTGATTGACTCAACACTGTGCACCAACAGCCAATGTAAGAATAATAAGGATGATCAATTCTGTACTTCTTGTCACAGCAGCAACATTTATAAAATAAAAATGATCCAGGAAAGTGCAAAACTGACAGGGACCCAAAAAGTGCTCTGAGATGCCTTTAATTCTCCTGGTGCTGAACAGACCTGGGACTACATACAGACTGGTTGTTGCTCTCTGGAGGAAAAGGATCTTTTGTATGAGGAGCCAGGGCCCCGTTCCCAGCCTATTTCTGCACACAGGTGCTGTTCAGGAGGGAGAACTGGGAAAGTCATGGTCTGGCATCCACAACAAAGGTGCAGTCTACCTGGGGAAAAAAAGTAATTATGAGATTAGAACAGAGATTAATACATGGAAAACAATGAACAGCAAAAACAAACAGTGACCTGGGGTAGGATTTGAGGAGCTCAAGAGTCCACCAAAATGCTGGGCAGGGGGTTCTGAATCTGCACATGTGGAACAAGGGTTCCTGAGAGGGCACGTGGTGGGACCATTACTTGTCCTTCAGGGGTCCTACCAGTGCGTGTAACATGGCCTCAACACCATCCCCCACACACACATACGTGAGCTCTGAGGGATCCAGCACACTACCCAGGAGGTGGTCCAGCTGGACACCCAATATTCAGCAGCAGCTGCAAACCTACCCTGAGGGGAAACTACCTCTAAGGCTGAGATGCAAGACTAAGACACATCCTTCAAGTCCAGGGGAATAGAGGAGAAGGTGGGATGACCAAACAAACCAAACAGTCCTCCAAAACCAAAATACAGTAGCAAGAGAAGAGCTAGGACCACAGAGAGTGAAGAGTGTCTGCCTGAACCTGAGGTCTCAGGAAGCATCCAGTCTGGGCTCTTGGAGTGGACTCCATCCTGGGAGGAAGGTCATATGGGTGTCTGCAAAGTATCTCTGGTGGACCAGCCAGGTGAGCACAGGGCTCAGTGTCACTGCTCTGCTGGAAGCATCTCTGTCTGCTTAGTGTAACCAACTTTCCTTCCCGGGGATTGGGGGAGGGGTGCCCTGGAACCTGGGAGAAGAGGGGACAAAATGCTCATTCTGGCCCAGGATCATCCCTGACCACCACCCAAGCTTACTTTCATAGACCCTAATATTATTTTTAATTTTATTCTCAAACCCTTTTTCTCTCCTGGGTCTTCTTGCAAGGGGCAGTTGTTTATGTCTTCATCCTGCTTTTTACAAATTGTGCGGTGCAACTTCAGCTCCATTAAAAATATCATTGTCCACCTCTGTCAAGAAGAAATTATAAAACAACTTCTAAATATTTGCTTTCCATGAATGAATAAAAGACAGAGAATCAAGTAGAAAAGTGGGCAAAATATGAAAATATGTGTATAAATAGGATATGTAAATCCTCTGTAATTTCTCTGTAAGCATATAATCAACAGAAAAGTGTCCCTATATGAACCTAAAGCATGCACTAGAATCTTCCCTGCGGCACTCTTCCTGATGATCTGTAGCTACTATCCATGTTCACAGTGCCATGAATGCACAGAATGGAAAGCTGCACAGCAAGGAGCCTGCATTGTCTCCAGCAACAGTGACAGCACCACCCATCTCTCATTGGACACCTGCCAGACACAAGGTGAGCACACCAGTGAGTCCTTCTCTGGACAGTAGGATAACAGCTGTTATCCACTGATCAGCCATCAGAGCTGGCCATTCCTTTCAGAGCAGGAAGGCAGGACATAGGAGGTCCTGGGGGCTGGGAATGCTCTGCCTCTCTTCATGTGGGAGTTGGCTGTACAAAAGGGTGCTTCTTGCTAATGTTCATCAAGGTGGATATTTACAAAGCAGTGTTGTTCCATGTGTTTGTTAGGCTTCTATCAGAAGTTATTAAAAGTTATTATTTCTTTTTTATTATTTAAATTCAAGTTAGTTAACATAGTGTAGTCTTGGCTTCAGGAGTAGTCCCATATGCCTTATATATGACAATGAGTGCTCATCTGAAAAAGTGCCCTCCTTAATGCCTATCACCCATTTAACCCATCCCCCCACCTACCTCCCCTCCATCAACCCTCAATTTGTTCTCTATATTTAAAAGTCTTGTATGGTTTGTCTCCTCCATAGAGGAGTTTTTGTCTTATTTTTCCTTCCCTTCCCCTATGTTCATCTGTTGAGTTTCTCAAATTCCACATGAGTGAAATTATATGATATCTGTCTTTCTCTGACTGACTTATTTCACTTGGCATAATACCCTCTAGTTCCATCCATACTTAAAATAAAAGTTATTATTTCATCTTGTTAAATAGAAGTCCGTGAAAACTCAAGAACTCAAACATAGAAATGTAGCCAGAAATCACCATAGTAAGGAACCTGCCTCTCACTAGACTGACCTGTAATTGTCTAGAAAGCTGACTTCATTTGGGACTCAGTTCCTAGAGCTGGCACATGATACCCACTCATGCTCCAACACACACCAAAAACACACTCACATACACATACCCATGCACCCCCAACCCCACTTGCATGGTCACCAGACCCTGAGCTAGGACAGGGCACAGGCACTGGGAGAGCAAGTGAAACACCTTTGCCCAAGGAGCTCCTATGACCTCCGGGTGTCCAGGGCTGGCTGGTGTCCAAGGAAGAGGGAGAGGGTCAAAAAATGGGAAGACTGAGGGAAGCTGGTGGGCTCTGTGCACAGAAGGGGCTATACCCCATCTCTTGAGGAGTATGATTTAGAGGTGAGACACCACCCCCTTCAGAGTTCTTCTTGCATGGTGCCTGGCTCATGGCAGTTCGTGGGGACCAGAATCTGGGAATGGACAGAATGACAGCTACCTACCTTTGGCTCGGCCCACCCAGCAACCTGTATGAGTGCTCTTCCCTGTTGTCTTCATTGAACAGAGCCAAAGCAAACTCCACAGATGCCACAAAATAACCATGGTGCTTACTAATGTCTACAAATTCTTTTTTAATGGTCCAGACATGAGCACCCAGCACAATGAGCCCCAGAAGCAGAGGCATCTTCAGGAACATTCTGTCCTTTGTCAGCACCAAGGACTGGCGACACACGGAGGGAGGAGATGGTAGCTACTGCTGGGCTGTCCTCCATAACTCAGAATCCCACACAGCCCTGCCCTCAGACCTGCTGACCTCCCCGCTTTGACTGGCGCCTCTATCCAACTCCACCTCTCCATCCACCTGCCTTGTCCCTCCCATCATCACCAAACAGAAAGCAGAGCAAGGGATCACATTTTCACCCCCTTATCACAAAAACCCTGAACACAATGACATGCATGCAACATGCTCTGTTCCCTGCACATTTCTCAGGGCTGCCTACCCGAGCTGCTCCCTGAGAGGGTCCCTACTGCTATCTCAGCCCACTCCTGCAAAGTCTTGCATCCACCTTGCTTGCCCCCCTGGCAGTGCACCAAGGACTGCCAGAATCAAACTAATCCCTAGGAACTCTAGGGATCCCATTTCTGAGGAATGGAGGCAGTGGCCAAGACTGCTTACAACCGTGGCTGGAGCCCACAGCACCAGCCAGACCCAGGGGAGTACAGGGTGTGTGGCCAGCAATGAAACAGGTGGGGGAGCTGTCTGATCCTCCTCTTCCAGAAAGTACATCTGGCTTCATCCTCCCAGGGTGATATGCTTATTATTACTTTTCCCTAAATTCAAAAAATATATTCTTATTTTCACTGCAACTTCTTTCTTGACCTGTGGGCTATTGTAGCTGTGTTGTTTAATTTCTACCATAGCCAACTTTCTAATCATCTTTTATTGACTTCCAGCTAAAGCTCACTATAGTTAGAAAATATCCTATTATTTCTCTTGTTCAAAATTTGTTGAGATTTGTTTTATTGCCCAGAGATGGCCAACACTCTATATGTTCTTTTTTTTAAGTTTTATTTTTTTTTAATTTTTTAATGTTTATTTTTGAGACAGAGAGAGACAGAGCATGAAAGGGGGAGGGTCAGAGAGAGGGAGACACAGAATCCAAAGCAGGCTCCAGGCTCTGAGCTGTCAGCACAGAGCCCGACGCGGGGCTCAAACTCACAGACTGTGAGATCATGACCTGAGCCAAAGTTGAATGCTCAACCGACTGAGCCACCCAGGTGCCCCTATTTTTATTTTTGAGAGAGAGACAGCATGAGAAGAGAAGGAGCAGAGAGAGAGAAAGAGGGAGAGAATTCCAAGCAGGTTCCAGTCTCAGTGCAGAGCTAGACATGGGGCTTGATCCCATAACCATGAGATCACAAACTGATCAAGAGTGGGACACTTAAGCAACTGAGCCATGCAGACACCTATATATCTTCTTGAACACAATGTATATTCTGTATCTTTTAGGAGTTAGATATCTATCTCAGTACACCATTTCATTCAAACCTTCCATATATTTACCCTTTTTGCTTTATTTTGTTGTATTAAGTTTAGTTTGATTTGGTTTGGGTTTGGGTCACTTTTTTGTCTATTTTTCAGAGAAGTGTTAAAGTCTCTCATGATTATGATTGTGAATTTATCTGTTCTTCTTTTCTCATAATGTTTGCTTTATATATTCTGAGACTATAATTAAGTGCTTATACAAATAGAACTGTTACTATTTTGGTGGTCAACCATTTATCATTATAAGTTGTACCTTTTATCCCAAGTAATTCCTCTTACTCTGCAGTCTATCTTGTCTGATGTCAGAGTTACTACAGCAGCATTGTTTTCATTGTTATTTTCATGATATATCTTCATCCATCTTTTTTCTCACAGATGATGTCCTACTCATTAAGATGTGCTTTTGTGAGCAGCAAACATTTTTTAAATCAGTCTAAGGGTCTTTTATTTTGAGGATTGATTCCATTTACAATGACTCATATTACTGCTCACTGACAGCTATTATTACCATTATTAATATGTTAGGGTTCCAGTCAGCCATATTTCTACATGTTTTCTAATTATCTCATTGTCTGTTCTTACATTCCTTTGAGTTATCAAGATATTTTTATTATTACAATTATTCCTCTTAATGGCCTTATTTACTCCTTCTTTTATCTTCTTTTAGTGGTGCCTCTAACAATTGTGATAAGCAACATTTAGTTAATTGAGTCTACTGTAAATTAATACTTTTATCATTTCAAGGATGGTGAGAATACCTTAGAATACTACTACTCCTAACTTCCCACTCACCTTGTATGTTCTTTCTGTCATGTGTTTGAATTCTACATATTTGAAAGCCCATAAGACAATATGATTGTCTTAAATAAATTGGATTTACCCTTCTTCTCTGCATCATTCCTTCAACATTACTTTCACTGTGACCATTTTCTATCCCCTAAAGAACTCTCTTAAGTATTTATTTTTGGTTGGAACTTGATAACATATCTTTTAGTTAGTTAATTTTTTTTAAACCTGTCTTATCACTAAATAATTCTACTTCCATGGGAGCCCATGTCTTAGGGATTTAGCCAATTTTCCCTCTTCTCCCCTCTCTGTGTCTTTCAAGCATGGTTAATATATGAAATTTAAGGCTATACATTTTCCTCTGTGTCCTGCTTTGGTTGCATCTCAGAAGACTTGCTATGCCATATGTTCATTATCTTTCAGTTCAAAGTATTTTCTTATTTCTTATATGATTTTTCATTTACCCTTGGATTATTTAGAAATATACTACTAAATGTACAGGCAGTTAGAGTTTTTCAAATTAAGTTTCTATTGTAACTGCCTACTGTAAACAGAAAACATACTCTGAACCCTTCCAATCTTTAAATATTTTTGAGGTTTCTCTCCTTTTACTTTGTCTGAGAATGTCTTTATTTTACCTTCATTTTTTAAAATTTTTAAGTGTTTTTTTTTTATTTTTGAGGTGGGGGGACAGAGAATGAGTTGGGGAGGGGCAGAAAGAGAGGGAGACACAGAATCTGAAGCAGGCTCCAGGCTCTGAGCTGTCAGCACAGGGCATGACACAGGGCTTGAACTTGCCAGTTGTGACATCATGACCTGAGCCAAAGTCCACCACCCAACTGACTGAGCCACCCAGGCACCCCTACTTTCATTTTTGAAGAATAATTTTGCTGGCTATAGAATTCTAGGCAGTTATTTTATTTCAGTTCTTTGAAGATTCAAAGTGGCACTTTGAAGTGGTCTGTTTCCAGTCAACTTTTACACAGAAGATATAATCCTTCATGGTCTCATCAGCTCTTCTTCTTCAGAGGTGCTGAACTCCATGTTTTGTCACCCATTTGGGGCAAAAAAGCACCTCTTCTCCACTGTACTGAAAGTCACCGCCTCCTACTCTTCCATTCATACCCTAGTGCCCTCCCCCATCCCTCTCTCCCCTCCAGGTCTTTCTTTGAGTCAAACAGTATAGGGATGATACAGTTCCATACCAGGGAAGTGTCCACCATCACTGTCTCTTCCAGGGGCTGTGAGTAGTGCTTCAGCCAAAGTCCTCACCATGAATACCAGGCTGAGTCCCCACATGTGTGAATTTAAGCATCAAGGAGTAGGTAGAGATATGCTGAATTGAGATGCTGCCTTCTGAATTCAATTGCAGTACTGGTGGAAGTTTTCTTTCAATCTGGTGGCCCCTGTGCTGTGCCCCTGGTGGGCATATATAGGTGGACAGAACCTCCCTTGGCCACTCTCTCATGTCTCTCAGATTTGGGTATGGCTCATCTAGATAATACCTGGGTCCTGTGAGCCTGGTGGATACAGCCTGAAGCAGAAGTGACATGTCCTTGATTCCTGGGCAATTCTCCTGTAATCCTTGACTTTCAGAAGGTTTATGTGAAAAGAAGAAAATTTTGACTCCATTTGAAATAACATTGAACTTCTCAACCTGGCTCTGCCTTAAAGCTCTCTTCATTCTGTTTTTGGCCTCTCATCCAGGGTCCAACACTGTATCTGGGACAGTCAGCAGGGCTGTTTCCCTTCTTCCCTATAAAGTTCAGGCCTCCAGGTGACTGGACTCACTGGAGGCTCATAGACAAAGCAGAGAGCTACCCAGGTCAGGGCCCCTGGGAGTTCTGCTGTAGTTCAACAGTTAATTCTCCAAAATGGGGCTCAGGACTGAACAGATATGTACATACCCATGTCCACAGAAACATTTGTCACAATATCCAAAACTCTGAAAGCAACTTATGTCCATCAACAGATGAATGAATAAACAAAATAATATATACTCATACAATAGAATACTATTCAGCCTTAAAAGGGAAAGGAATTTCTGTTGCAAGCTATAACATGGGTGAACATTGAGAGCATTATGTTAAATGAAATAAGCCAGTCACAAAAGAACAAATATGGTATGATTTCACTTACATGAAGTACCTAGAATATTCAAATCCATACAAATAAACTAGAAAGGTGGTTTCCGGCAGGGGGGAGGGGCAGTGGGAAGAGATGAGGTGTTATTGTTTAATGGGTACAAAGCTTTATTTTAGGAAGATGGAAAATTTCTAGAGATTGGTGGTGCTGCACAATAATGTAAATATACTTAATACCAGTGGAATGTATAACTAAAAATGGTTGAAACTATAAATTTCATCTTATGTGTCTTACCATAGTGAAAAACATTATGTATACATGATAGGGACTCAGGAAAATCCTGAATTACAAAAAAGAGAAGCATATGGTTCCAGAGGGCATGCTGCTCCTATAAACACCTGCTGGCACTGCCCTCTGGTCCACATGTGTCAGCAGGGGGAGCAAAAGGGAAGAGAACCTCTTCCTTGAACACAACCCAGCTTGCACCTGCTGGCTCTCCTCTGGTCTCCCAGCTGGCCTGAGCACTGCTGCCTCTTTCTAGAGCATCAGTGTTGTCCAAGAGCACTAGGGGCTAATGTTGGCCCTTCTCAAAGCTGTGCCATGTGTCTCAGAATATCTGATGCTTGCCTGGGTGTCCAATTCTTGTATCACATTTGAGATTGGTCATTCCTTAGGAAAACTCAACAGAACACAGCAGAGCAACCACCTGTTATAAGAATATTTTATCCTCTTGAGAGATATGAAGGTTTAGGTAACAATGTTGGGGTTTTCTTAATGGTGCAAAGGAAAGGTCTTTTCCTTAGTCATTCAGCCATAAATCAGAACTAGGATCAAGCACCAATGTAGTTCAAATGCTTGGGGAGCCCAGAACAAAGCCAATAGGTTTCTGCTCTCCTGTCTCATCCCACAACTCTGACCTTGTCTTTGAGATGATAAACCAGTGAATACACATGCTTTCTACAAGGACATTCCTACTCCTTAGCTCTAAATGGGTCTGATTGTTACCATTTCAGAAGTTGTGAGAGATCAAGGCAGCTGGCAAGGCAACCACTGAAAGACCAGAGCTTCCCATTTTCAAGGGGGCAGGGTCAGAGCTGGAGCCTTGAGAGGAGGTGGGAGGTGTGTGTTCACCGAGGCCAATGGGCACAGACCAGGAGAAATCTAAAGACAAGCTTCTGCACCAGAAGAGCCCTTACGAGGATGCCATGCTAGCATGCACATTAGACAAATAAAAACTTAGGGAAATTCTGTACTATAATGGCCCTTCAAAAATGTCAAGGTCATAAAAGTCAAGGAAAGACTGAGGAAACTTTCCAGATGGAAGAGCAAGTGTGCCCATGGTTCTTCATCATTTTGTTATGCGGAACTTGGGAGGAGAATAGATCCTTTATCCTGGGAGTCCCAGCACATATATCCTGCCACGTTGCCATTGGCTGAGGCTGGAGGAAGCATGCTCATTCCCTGACAGGCACTGAGAATCAGGCAGGAGGTATACCTGTGTTCACTCCTTGGCCTTCATGTTTGCATTGTGGTTAGGGAGGAGAATGTGCCTGTTTGTAGGAATCACTCATTAACATATTCAGGGTGATGAGGCATCACTTCATCAACTTTCTCTCAAATGTTTCAGGGGAAAAGTTCTTTGCATTATAATTACAGCATTTCTGTAAGGGTCAGATTCTTTTATAATTAAACTTATTTTAATAAACTCAGCAAGACTGAGACAAGGCAGTCTCCTTGGCACATGGAGATGCATGAGAAAAGGAGGGAGATGGGCCAGTAGGACAGGACACTGTCCCAGCAGTGGGGAACACAAGCTGAAGTAGTGGCTGTGTCCCTGTGCAGTATTGTGATCCATCTCTCTTGACTCAGCAGCAGTAAAATACTTTTGTTTTTTCCTTTGTTGCTTCTGATAAAGGATCACCCATTATTGCAGCCAAGGGGGTCTTAAATATAGACCAATGACACCTCTATGGAAATGAGAAAGAGGAGAGGCTGAACAGCTGAATGGAAGCTTCTAAAGGTCATTCCTCCACTGGTCATTTCTGGCTTAAAGCTGTTCTTCTTCAGATAGGTGAAGACTCCATGGTTTGTCACATCTGCCTGTAGGACAACTGCATAGCAGGTTCTATTGGTACCAGGAAGCACAATGAGAGAGGCAAGGAAGGAAGCCAGTTCCAGATTGCTGATGAGTAGTTGACTGCTGTGGGCAGGTGGGGCTGTGTTCCATGAGGATGTCTGGGAGACAATATGGAGCATATACCTCAAAAGTATGTTTGTCCATCTGAGTCACAAACTAGAATATTGAGTGCTCAGCTCCTGCCTGACATGTATAGTGGCTGCTCCAAAGTGCATACATTGTCTGCCACTTTTGGCCTATTCCACAATGGGCAAATGTGTCATGTACCCAGAGAAAACTTCAGACAAAACCATGGAGCATGCACTGAGTCCTCCTCTAAATGAGGAGTGTGAATAAGAGAGGATTGAGTCTGGTCTATTCCCGTGGAAAATATGCCCAAAGTCTTCTCTGTTCTATTCCCCCAAGGATTGGTCCTGTTCTATGGCTGGCAATGCCTTGGAGCAGGCTGGCTGCACCAATCCAGCCCCATATCCCTGCTCCATCCAGTGCAGAGAGAGACTATGGGCTTTCTGGAAGTTCCTGTGAAAGAGGGAAATGGATCATTGTTCTGGGAGGGCCAGCACACAACTGATGCTCCACCATTGACTGGGGTTGGAGAAAATGTGCCTGTCTCTACCTATTTGTAGGTAAGGCTATGGTCTGCACTGATCGGCCTGGTTCCATCAGAGACCATCCCTGATAGGGGTGGGTTCAGTTCTTCTTACAAACATGGCTAGAGACAAGGGAAAGTGTGGGTCCCAAGGGAAGTCAGAATTCTGTCTTTTCCCCAAAGGCATTCCCAAAGGGAAGGAAAGAGAAGGGCCCTCTATACTCCTTCAGGGAAGTCAGTTACTAGAGGAAGGAAGACAACCCTGAAACCCCAGAATACAGGCTTCATGGATGTAGAGTGTTTCATGGAAAAGTGGCTTTTAAAATATTGGGATGAAATGTTTCAGTTCCAGGTAAGACAGAGTTAACACATGACACCCTGGCTCTACCAAAGAATAAACACCAAAACCTGGACAGAATGCATGCAGCAGCCACCCAGACACTCCAAAACATACATAGCAGCAGACAGACAAAAGAAGATTAGAATTTTAAATACCAAAGAACCAGGAAGGTTTACCATTGAGTTTCTTCTTGTGTCCCCCAGGCTGGGCCTCAAGAAGCCAAGAACCTAGAAGAGGGCACCAGGGTATGGAGAGAGCTCTGGGAGAAGTCTTCTATTCCTTCTCAAGACGCAGTCAAGGAACTCATGAGACAGACAGTAGGAGTGACCCTCATGTTTTCTTTTCTCTGCTCCCTGATGCCCTGGCCCCTGGGGCAATCCAGTGGTGGCAGCACAGAGCACATCAGTGTTTCAGGAGGGGAGACACCTCTGCTCAGAGCAGCTGTAGGTCCAAGAAGCAAACCCTTGTTGCTTTTTTCCTATATCTGTCCTGTTCTGTGGCCCCAGAACTGGGTGTAGATATGGACCTGCCCAGCAGAGCAGGGTATGGGAGGCTCAGGGAACCAGACAGTACTAGAGAGATTGTGGGGAGTGAGCATCTCAGAAACACAAACCCTAATTTGCATAAGTGCAGGTCTAATCCTACACAGCACACCAAAGACTTGTAGAACTGAATGAAGGGATCAAGCACCACCCAGCCAGACTGGCCACTTGAAGACCCACACTCAACACAGATACAAGCAGCATGGCAAAGTCTTGCTTTGACACGAAGCTGACATTGAGACCACAACCGACAGAAGACTGGTCAGAACTTGGAACCTGAGCCCAATGGATTAACTGCCTGTTGAGAAAAGAAATACCAACATTCCCCAGAGGATTTAAACAAGATACAGAGTCTCATTACATAATTTTCAAAATGGCCAGGATGCAATCTGAAACTACTCAGCATATGAAGAACCAAGAAAATTTCAGCTCCCATGGAAAAAAAAAAAAACAATTAACAAACACCAAGGCTAGAATTAAGAAGATAAGAAATAACAAGTGATGGTGAGGATGTGGAGAAAAAAGAAACCTCGTGCACTGTTAGTGGGAATGTAAATAGGTACAGCCACTTTGGATATAGTATGGAGGTTCTTCAAAAAATTAGGAATACCATATGATCCAGTAATTCCACTACTGCATGTTTATCCAAAGAAAACAAAAACACTAATTCAAAAAATACACACATCCTTATGTTTATTGCAGCATTTTTTACAATAGCCAAGATATGAAAGCAACCCAAGTGTCCATCAATAGATGAATGGATAAAGACGATGTAAGATAGATAGATAGATAATATAATGGATTATTAGTCAGCCATAAAAAGGAATGAGATCTTGCCATTTACAACAACACAGATGGACCTAGAGGGTATTATGTCAGGTGAAACTAGTCAGACAGGGAAAGACAAATATCATATAATTTTACTTATATGTATAATCTGAAAAATAAAACAAGCAAACAAAAACCAGAAATAGACCCACAAATACAGAGAACAAACTACTGGTTGCCATGGGGGGCAAGGATAGAAGGAGGGACAAAATGGGTGAAGGGAGTGGGAAGTACAGGCTTCTAGTAATGGAATGAGTAAGTCAAGGGGGCGGAAGACATAGTATAGAGAATATAGTCAATGGTATTGCAATGGCATTGTATGGTGACAGATGGTAGCTACACCTGTGGGGAGCATAGCATAACATATAGAGTTATTGAATCACTCTTTGTACCCTTGAAACTAATGTAACATTGTGTGTCAACTATAGTTCAACTTAAAAAAAAAAAACAAACAGACGCCAATGCTGACATAACTCAGATATTGACTATTACCAAACGTTCCAAGAAGTAAGGATAAGCACTTTTAAAATGAATGGAAAAGTGGGGCGCCTCGGTGGCGCAGTCGGTTAAGCGTCCGACTTCAGACTTCAGCCAGGTCACGATCTCGCGGTCCGGGAGTTCCAGCCCCGCGTCAGGCTCTGGGCTGATGGCTCAGAGCCTGGAGCCTGTTTCCGATTCTGTGTCTCCCTCTCTCTCTGCCCCTCCCCCGTTCATGCTCTGTCTCTCTCTGTCCCAAAAATAAATAAACGTTGAAAAAAAAATAAAAAATAAAATAAAATGAATGGAAAGGTAGGAAATATTAGCAAAATGAGAAAATCAAAAAAAGAGGTAGCAAACAAAGGCAAATACTAAAATACTAAATTAAATCCAAACACATCAATAATTACATTAGATGTAAGTGATCTAAATTAAAAGAAATTTTCAAAATGAATAAAAATATGACCCAACTATATGTTCTCCTTATTCATATACAGCATGATTATATGTATACCTAGAAACATTGTATGATTATATGCATTGTGTTGTGAATACCTAGAAACATTGTCTGATTATATGCATTGTGTTGTGAAAATCCCAAGGAACCTACCCCCAAATCCTAGTAAGCTAGCGTATGGTTCTTGCAAAGTTGTATATAGATACTTGGAACAGAATAGTCAAGAAACATAACCCTTGATAGCCTACTGATTTTTTACTTTGATTTAAAGTCAATTCAATGTAGAAAAACACTCTTTTCGACAAATGGTGTTGGAATAATCAAGCTCCTTTATGCAATAAATGAACCTCAAACTCAAGGAATAAATATAGGGAAGGTAGAAATAAAGTCATCCTACCATGCTCATCCTAGGGGGATCAGAAGCTCAGAAAAACAAAACAAGTCTAAAGAGTTCATCTTTTGGGAGAGAAGGAGTGAACAGATAATAGTCTTGAACAGTAGGTATGATTATCTTTTTAAAAATAGGAAAATATAGGTTTATTTGGAATTAATACTGGGCTAGACTGACAAAATGGTTACGGTTCTTTAAACCTCCCTCTGTCCACACACTTTGCAAAGATGACTTTGCAGTTCCCCTCTCTGAGAGATGGAGTCCACTCTCCCATTCCATGGAATGTAGCAGAAGTGTCTATGGGCCAATTCCAAGCCTAAGCCCCAAGGACCTAGAGCACATCCTCTCACCATTGTGAGCACAGGCCTTGGTTACCTTGTTGCAACATGAAAGACCATGTAGAACAGAACCAAGCTGTAGAACAGGACCCAGCTGAGGACCCCAACACATGAAAGAATTCAGCCAAGGAAAGCACAGCAAAGATTATTGTAAAAAAAAAAAAAGTTGGAAGAGGAGCTGAGGAACACAAAATAAACCCGAGGAAAAAAGTCAGAACACTTAGAATACTAAATATAAATTAACTCTACACAGACTGTGTGCATCGAAGCTGAAAGAATGTGGGCAAAGCAGCAGAAGCCCCTTTGGAAGGTGAGAAGCTACGGAACTTTCATGAGAGCCTTCTCCTACCATAGAAGGCTTTACTGTGACTTCTTGTTGTTCAAACTGTAGTCACAGACCATTGCTGAGTTATGATTGACATTTATTTAAATATAAAATATGCATATTATTTATATCTATATAGATAAATAATCTTCAGTTTTATCTATAATTTATAGATAATATAGATTTATTTATTATCTACATTAGCTTAAAAATAATTTCATAAAGTACAAAATAGAGTGCATGCATGGCATATACTGAAAACAGGAAATATACATTAGTTCATTAAACTTTTATTTCAGTTACTTATATGGTTTTATATATTTAGGTATGAGCTGGACCATAAAATACACTATATTTCTTACTGTGGAATGATCCAACATGTTTGAAATCCACTGTTCTTATATCCCAGTACATTGAGCAACGAAAGAAGCTGTGTAGCCAACTGAAAAGGCCAGTACAAGAACAACCACCCTTTCCATTATGTACACACACCATCTTAACTCCTCAAGGCCAGCCTATAATCACTCTTTGATAGGCTCATACTTTGTTGCCTTGTGTTTTCATATTTGTAATCAGGCAGTGATCCTTATTTAAAAGAACTTTTAAAAAAAGAACATCCTGCATATGTTGTAACTACTTACAAGGCTAGGAATTCTGGTGACACCATTCCAGATATTTGTAATTCTGCCAAAAGTTTAGAAGTTGTTTACACCTCTTTGCAAGGTTTTTAGAAAAGACTCTTTTAGAAGGTATGGCTTCTCACAGAATGCTATCCCAAACTCCTCCAACCCACGGTTTGAAAGGGCCAGTTAGGAAATTCAAGTTAATGGATCTATCAGTAACCAAAGCTGGAGTCTTGCATGCCTCACCTGGTTTCATTTTTGTTTGCAGTGGACAGCATTTCCCAGAGGTCTTAATGTTTAGACAGCTAGTGAATCAGGAGTCAATGCTTACAAGAACACTAAACTGTCCCAGTTAACATCTATAACAGATCAGAAGTTTCCCTTTGGTCCTGCCATTGAGCCTCCATGACCACTCTCAACAAAAACTTCCAGGAGGGGTACATGACTCAATATTTGCTTCCATAGGAGAACCTTTTTCCCTTGCCAATAAATACATGACCAGAAATCTCTCCCTAACATTAGGAAAGCTAGCCAGTCCCACAGCCAAAGCAGTAGCAGCCCAACAATGATCACTTGACTCCTTGGCTAAAGTAGTTATGGACAGTCACATGGCCCTTGATTATTTACTTAATGAAGAAGGAGACATTTGTGCAATAGTGAATTCCACTTGTTATACATGGATAAATGCCTCTAAAGAAGTAGAAATTCAATCACACAAGATTAGAGAACAAGCACACAGGTTACAAGAAATTCCCCCATGGTCTTTTGATCTGTTTAGCTGACTACCTTCAGGTTTGAGCTCCTGGTTTAGAGTCATCATACAAACTGGATTTGTCATATTACTTCTAATTCTGCTTTGCATAATTATTTTTAAACCTTGTACCTGTTGCCTGTCAAATGTCTGCAGAAACAATGCACCAAACAGGGCGATGCTGTTTCAATGCTTGGAGTTGATCTCCAACATTATGACCTTGATAGGTGGAAGAGGCCTGAGAGTTATCCCTCTTACCCTTCCTAGTTATTCACATGTGGTCTCAGTGGTTTCCAATTGGTGCACTTTCCCTCCAGCATGGACATGACAGCCAGGACAGGGCCTTTCTGACAATAAGGAACAAAACCATTAAATGGGAAAAACCTGATTTGTAATTGGTGCTGCTTTCAAGGGAAGATCTTGACCAAAAGGGGTAAATGTGAAAAGGCACAAAGGACACCTCATTTATTTTTTTAAGTTTATTTATTTATTTTGAGAGAGACAGAGAAAGAGTGAGTGGGGGAGAGGCAGAGAGAGGGAGAGACAGAATCCCAAGCAGGCTCTGCACTGTCAGGGCAGAACCTGATGTGGGGCTCAAACCCACAAACCATGAGATCATGACCTGAGCCAAGATCAAGAGTCAGACACTTAACCAATTGAGCCTCTCAGACACTCAAAGGACACCTCATTTGAATTGGAGTCAGGAAGCCCGGAAGGGGGTGCTCTCTTCCACATACCACTCATTGCAGCCTGCGTTACGAGCAGGAACAGAAAAGATAAAAATTATCTTGAAAAGGGAGGACATTTTTCACATAGGAATTTCATCTCCTGCTTTTAAGAAAAAGAAGGAAGGAGTTAAGATGGTGGAGCAGCATGGAGACCCTGAGCTTGTCTCATCCCTAAAACACAGCTAGATCAGCACCAAACCATTTTTGAACACCTAGGAAATTGATCTGCACAACAATCTGCACAACTTGAGCTACAGAATTCAGCAGGTATGTAGTGAGAAGAGGTGAACTGGGGGAGAGAAAAGCCGGGGAGGCTAGGGAGATGTTTTTGCAGAGAGAGGACAGAGAAAGAGGGAAAGTGAGGTGCATCAGGATTGTGCAAGAAAAACACTCCCCCAAAAGTAGCTGGAGAGAAAGAGAGAGAAAAAGTGAAGACACTCACAGGTGACTGAACAAGAAATCTGTTCCCCAAAACCTTTATGGGAAAAAAGGAGAGGGTTACAATACCATTAGAATTCTATAAATAGTGGAGCACAGAATCTGAAGTTCCAGAGCTCAATGCCTGGCAGTGCTCTAGTGAGGAAGTAGGACGAATCCCCAGGAGCAGGTAGCAGGGCCTGAGGGGTCTGTGTACCACAGGTGGAGAAACAGTTCCCCTGCTTGGAGTGCATTTGGTAGAGGCCATACAGCCTCCTCACAGGCAAAGGTCCCAGGAGACCCTATAGAGAAGCCACGTTTGCTGGTATTGGGACAAAGACGCCAGAGTGCAGTGAAACCTGGCACCAGCTGTGTGTTGTGATTTGCCATAATCTCTGAACCTCTGCCACTGAACAATTGTGTGAACGTTTTCTGGGGCAAACTGGCTCTCAGCCATTGCTCAGTGAGACCATCCCCAAGAGAGTCAGTGCAGGTCCAAGCCACAGAGGTCTCCAAAGTTTGAGGTTTTGAAACACAAACCCATCTGAGATTAAACTGTGAAGAGAGGTGCTGCCTGGCAGGCAGACAGCTTGGACACGAACAGAGTAGAGGCAGGGAGTGGACAGAGGCTTGAGACAAAGGAGGGGTACTTGATTGTGGGTTGGTGAGACCATGAAGTTCCTGTGTCAGAGACTAGGGAGTTGGGTGAAGCCATTTTCACCTCTCCCAGGCACAGGCATGCACACACACGTGTATGTGCACCCTGATCCGCCCCAGTAAGCTAAGCAGCACAACCTAGTAGAGAACAGAACCCTTACACCAAGCCCTGCCCAACTGCGCCCCCCAAGCACATCCCCTAGAAGATCAGCACAAGTCACTCCACTCGCTTAGTACATGGGCTATAGAGGCTTCATAGTTTCAGTTTGGGTTTCATTCTGTTTGCTGGTTCATTTATTTGTTCATTTTCTTTGCTTTTGTTTTTGCTTAAGTTGTTTGATTTTTTTCTCTTTTCCTCCTTTTTCTTGGATACAGAAAGAGAAAATTTTATTTTTATTTTCTTTCTTTACTTTCTTTTTTTATTTCTTTAAATTCTTTATTCTATTTCATTTTCTTTATTTCAATTTATTCTATTTTATTCTATAATTTTTTTAATTTTTAAAATTTTTCTCATCTTTTTTCCCTTTTATTTACTTTTTTCTCTATTCTATCAAGCTTCTTTCAAAAAGCAGAACCAAACACACCTAGGTTCTAGCTTTCTTTATTTTATTTTTTGTTTTGTTTTTAATTTTTTAGTTTTAATTTTTTTATTTTTTTAAGTAGAGGAATATTTTAATGCAGATTAATTTTATTTAATCAAGTATTAAGCATATTGTCTTTTTTAAAGTTTATTCACTTATTTTTTTAATATGAATAAATCAATACAAATTGGTTTCCATACAACACCCAGTGCTCATCCCAACAGGTGCCCTCCTCAGTGCCCATCACCCACTTTCCCCTCCCTCCCACCCCCCATCAACCCTCAGTTTATTCTCAGTTTTTAAGAGTCTCTTATGGTTTGCCTCCCTCCCTCTCTAACTTATTTTTTCCCTTCCCTCCACCATGGTCTTCTGTTAAGTTTCTCAGGATCCACATAAGAGTGAGAACATATGATACCTGTCTTTCTCTGTATGACTTACTTCACTTATCATAATACTCTCCAAATTATGGAAAGAGCCTAAATGTCCATCAACTGATGAATGGATAAAGAAGTTGTGGTTTATATATACAATGGAATACTACTTGGCAATGAGAAAGAATGAAATATGGCCTTTTGTAACAATGTGGATGGAACAGCCAAGAATTCTTCATCCAGCATGGTTTCATTCAAAATAGAAGGAGAGATAAAGAGTTTCCCAGACAAACAAAAACTAAAGGAGTTCATGACCATTAAACCAGCCCTGCGAGAAATTTTAAGAGGGACTCTTTGAGCACAGAAAAGACAAAACAAAACAAAAAAGACCAAAAGCAACAAAGACTAGAAAGGAGCAAAGACATCACCAGAAACACCAACTCTACAGGCAACACAATAGCACTAAATTCATATCTTTCAGTACTCACTCTAAATGTCAATGGACTAAACACTACAATCAAAAGACACAGGGTATCAGAATGGATAAGAAAACAAGACCCATCTATATGTTGCTTACAGGAAGCTCATTTTAGACACAAAGACACCTGCAGGTTGAAAGTGAGGGAATGGAGAACCACCTATCATGCTAATGGTCATCAAAAGAAAGCCAGAGTAGCCATACTTACGTCAGACAAACTAGATTTTAAAATAAAGACTGTAACAAATGATGAAGAATGTCATTATATCATAATTCAGGGGTATATCTACCATGAAGATCTAACAATTATAAATGTTTATCCCCCAAATATATAAATCAATTAATCACAAACAGGAAGAAACTCATTAATAATAATACTATAATAGTAGGGGATTTCAACACCCCACTTATAGCAATAGACAGATCATCTAAGCAGAAAATCAACAAGGAAACAATGGCTTTGAATAATACACTGGACCAGATGAACTTAACAGATATATTTAAAACCTTTCATTCTATCTTTAAAAAATAAATAAATAAAATAAAACCTTTCATTCTAAGAGTGGAATACACATTCTTTCCAAGTACACATAGAACATTCTCCAGAAGAGATTACAACTGGATCACAAATTGGCCCTCAACTAGTACAAAAATATTGAGATCATATTTTCAGAACACAATGCTATGAAATTAGAAGTCAACCACAAGAAAAAATTTGGAAATATCTCACATATATGGAGGTTAAAGGACATACTACTAAAGAATGAGTTGGTTAACCAGGAAATTAAAAAGGAAATAAAATAGAACAGGAAAGCAAATGAAAGTAAATACATGACAGTCTGAAACCTTTGGGATGCAGCAAAATCAGTACTAAGAGAAAAGTATATTGCAATACAGGTCTACCTCAAGAAGCAAGAAACATCTCAAATACAAAACCTAACCTAAAGGAGCTAGAGCAGTAACAGCAAATAAAGCCTAAAGCTAGCAGAAGAAGGGAAATAATAAAGGCTAGAGCATAAATAAATAATATAGAAACAAACAAACAGAAAAACCAGTAAAACATATCAAGAAAACTAATCAAACTTATCAAAAAGAAAAGACAAAGGGCCTAAATAAATAAAATCACAAATGAAAGGGAAAAGATCCCAACCAACACCTCAGAAATACAGTTATAAGAGAATATTATGAAAAAATATATGCCAGAAAACTGGGCAATCTGGAATAAATGGATAAATTCCTAGAAACATGTAAAGTACCAAAACTGAAACAGAAAGAAATATAAAATTTGATCAGACCCATAACCAGTAAAGAAATTGAATCAAGAATCAAAAATCTCCCAACAAACAAGAATCCAGGGCCAGATGGCTTTCCAGGGGAATTCTACAAAACATATAAAGAAGAGTTAACACCTATTCTTTTGAAGCTGTTCAAAAAAATAGAAATGGAAGGAAAACTTCCAAACTCATTCTATGAGGCAAGCATTACCTTGATTACAAAACCAAATAAAGACCCCACTGAAAAGGAGAACTACAGACTAATTTCCTTGATGATAATGGATGCAAAAATTCTCAACAAGATACAACCAGATTCAACAATACATTAAACCAGATCCAACAATACATTAAATGGATTATTCACCACTATCAAGTAGGATTTATTCCTGGGATGCAGGGCTGGCTCAATAGTCACAAATTAATCAATGTGATACATCACATTAATAAAAGAAAGGATAAGAATCACATGATTCTCTCAACAGATGCAGAAAAAGCATTTGACAAAATACAACATCCTTTATTGATAAAAACTTTCAAGAAACTAGGGATAGAAGGATCATACCTCAAGATCATAAGGGCCATATATGAAAGACCCACTGCTGGGGCGCCTGGGTGGCGCAGTCGGTTAAGCGTCTGACTTCAGCCAGGTCACGATCTCGCGGTCTGTGAGTTCGAGCCCCGCGTCGGGCTCTGGCCTGATGGCTCAGAGCCTGGAGCCTGTTTCCGATTCTGTGTCTCCCTTCTGTGTCTCCCTCTCTCTCTGCCCCTCCCCCGTTCATGCTCTGTCTCTCTCTGTCCCAAAAATAAATAAAAATTTTGAAAAAAAAATTAAAAAAAAAAGACCCACTGCTAATATAATCCTCAATGGAGAAAAACTGAGAGCTTTCCCTCTAAAGTGAGGAACATGACAAAGATGTCCACTCTTACCACTGTTATTCAGCGTAGTGTTGGAAGTCTCAGGAATCAGACAACACAAAGAAATGAAAGGCATCCAAATTAGCAATGAGAAAGTCAAACTTTCTCTCTTTGCAGATGACATGATACTCTATGTGGAAAACCCAAAAGACTCTATCAAACAACTGCTAAGACTGATATATAAGTTCAGCAACGTCACAGGATATAAAATCAATGTACATAAATTGGTTGCATTTCTATATGCCAATGATGAAGCAGCAGAAAGGGAAATCAAGGACTCTCTCTCATTTATAATTGCACAAAGAACTATAAAATACCTAAAAATAAACCTAACAAAAGAGATGAAAAATATGTACACTGAAAACTATAGAAAGCTTAAGAAAGAAATTGAAAAAGACACAAAAAAATGGAAAAGCATTCCATGCTTATGGATTGGAAGAACAAATATTGTTAAAATGTCTCTACTACTGGGGGCGCCTGGGTGGCGCAGCTGGTTAAGCGTCCGACTTCAGCCAGGTCACGATCTCACGGTCCGGGAGTTCGAGCCCCGCGTCAGGCTCTGGGCTGATGGCTCAGAGCCTGGAGCCTGTTTCCGATTCTGTGTCTCCCTCTCTCTCTGCCCCTCCCCCATTCATGCTCTGTCTCTTTCTGTCCCAAAATAAATAAACGTTGAAAAAAAATTTTAAAAAAAAATGTCTCTACTACTGAAAGCAATCTGTATTTTCAATGCAATCCCTATCAAAATAACATCAGAATTCATCACAGAGATAGAACAAACAATTCTACAATTTGTATGGAACCAGAAAAGATCTCAAATAGCCAAAGCAATCATGAAAAAGAAAAACAAAGCTAAAGGCATCACAATTCTGAACTTTAAGCTTTATTACAATGCTCTAATTATCAAGACAGCATGGCATTGGCACAAAAACAGACACATAGATCAATGGACTAGAATAGAGAACCCAGAAATGGGCCAACAAACATATAACCAACTACTCTCTCACAAATCAGGAAAGAATATCCAGTGGGAAAAAAGTCTCTTCAGCAAATGGTACTGGGAAAACTGGACAGCAACATGCAGAAGAATGAACCTGGACCACTTTCTTATACCATACACAAAAGTAAACTCAAAATGGATGAAAGACCTAAATGTAAGACAGGAAGCCATCAAAATCCAGAGGAGAAAACAGGCAGCAACTCTTTGACACTGGCCACAGCAACTTTTTACTTGTCATGTCCCCGGAAAGGGGTTTAAGTGCTTGCCAATGTGGAAAACTAAGATAAATTAAAAATTAAATTCCCATTGACATGTCCTTGAAACTGGCAGAGTGACCTCCCTCTAGGAGCTCAGCTGCCTCAATGATGACACTTTGGTAGGGGCAAAAGAGAACCTTAGCTTAACATTATCCCAACCTCAAGGATCCTGTAAGTCTACTTCCTTTATCTCAACTTCCCAAGATATATGCCAGCAATCATACTCCAAGTTTATGGCCCCCTTATTTACATCTGAAGGGTCTCATGACTGGGGTGTTACTAAATAGTAATAAATAGCATTTCCCTAGCAACAGCTAGCCCCTCAAGGTCCTGGAAACCTTGCTTCCAAAATACCTTAGAGACTTACTCTATCCCTGACCCCTTCTCAACCTGAGAAAGCTACTGAGTTACCCATTGGGACCCCAGTGCAGTTCTTTCTTCCCATGGGTCCTGTCCCCGTGTTTTAATAAAATCACCTTTTTGCACCAAAGACGTTTTCAAGAATTCTTTCTTGGCTGTCAGCCTCAGACCACCCTACCATCACCCCCAAAATTTCATCAGAAATACTTAAGTAATTCAAAGGGTTGTTATTTATTTATTTATTGTTAATCTCCTGACAAATTGCTCTAGTAACTCAAAGAAGTGAAGAAGAAAGCAGCTGTCTCACCATCCAGATATTGATTTGTTCAGATGTTTCAATGCCTGATGGTACAATAAAACCACAAAAAAATTATTTAAAGAAAGAATTATTAACACAGAGAAAGAGACCAAGGTTTGGGTCTGAGGGAGAGCTGGTATCCTGGCCAGCCAGAGAAGGCGGAGAGGGTGACAAGAATACAAGGGAAAGTCAAAGGACAGGGAGGATGTGGTGTTCACTTGGCTGGCTGCTCTTGCTCCAGTGCCCTGTGATCCAGCAGCCCCCGTGTCTCCATTGCTTCCTGTCACTCCATACTGCCCACAGCTCTGCTGAGATGGATTCAGTAGACAGAGGCCCCTGGCCTGACTTCCACCTGCTGGAGCATCAGGGGAGTATGTGTTGCTAAGACAGAAGCTCCCCAAAAAGAAGAGATGAGTGTTTGCATGAGTGTGTGTGTGTGTGTGTGTGTGACACAAACATATGCAAAAAGAAGGAGAAGAAGTGGGAGCAAGCTTGCCAACCATGGCAGCGTGTTCTTGCTCCTCTGCCAGGTCCAGCTGCAGATGGAGATGGAGGAGGAGGGCTGTGGGTGTCCCCTGACCATTTAAATCCAGCCAGCCACAGAGGATCAGTGGGATCCTGCTGGGCCCTGGAGGGTGAAGAGGGGCTCTTCCTGTTCTTCCCCAGCTGAGGGATGATGGCCAGACCCTGGCAGACCCCACAACTCTTGCTGGCCATTCTGGTGGCCCTGGTGGCCCTCACCCACCAAGAAAGAAGGAAAACCTTTATGAGTGTCGAAGAAGTGCCTGTGTCAGAGCCCCAGGTGATAGCCACCTTGCAGTTTGTGATCAACGACTTCAACAAGAAGAGTGATGACAAGTACAATTTCCGGATTGTGCGGGTCCTGAAGGTCCGGAAGCAGGTCAGCACAACCCCCCTCTCCTAGTCATGCCCCTCCAAGGGGACTCTCCAAAGGGGACACCCACACAAGTGAAATTCAGCCTTGGTTAGTTTCACGTGGGCATTTTAAGAAAAACATAAATTCACTGGAATGGATGAAGTCACTTAAATGATACCTAAGACTAGGGATTGACAGATTATACCCAATAGCCAGGTAAGCCTGCTGCCTGTTTTTGTAAGCAGTTTTATTGGTTCCCAGCCACACCATGCATGCACATATCATCCAGGACTGCTTTCGAGCTGCTACAGCAGGGTGGAATACTTGCAACTGAGACCCCATGGCCTGCGAAGCTTAAAATCTTAACTATCAAAATCTTAACTATCTAGCCCCTTTCAAAGTTTACAGACTCTTACTCAAACAGCATCATTTTAGTTGTCTAAAGCATGTCTTTGCTCAGAGATTGGTTTCTGGAGAATCTCCTTGCATGGCAAATGGAGGCATAGGTGTCAGATAGGAAGGGGAGAGAGAAGCCCACCAACTGGTCCAGGATGAGATCCTTAACCTTAGGCACCTTGCAAAGGAGTTCTTGCCACCAGAATCTAAAAATAAAGGACAAAAAGTCCTTTCATCTTCTTTCCATTGCTCCCCACAGGTTACTGACCACATGGAGTATCATGTGAACATGGAGATGCGGCGGACCACCTGTCAAAAGCTGGAGACTACTAACTGCATGTTTCAAGAAGGGGAACTTTATAAGGTACTGGGTGAATGCACATTAACTCAGAAAGAAGTCACTGGGATTTTCTGTGCTTTTAGGATGAGGTGGGGTACAATTATTGGGGATATATTGAAGCTTACTTGAGAAGAAAACATAGGCTTGCTCAAAGAGGAAAAGTGAAGGTAAGAGTGATCAAGATCCTGCCTGGCAGGCACTGCTCCTTTGTTGGAAGAATTATGGGAGGTGGAAGGGGTCCAGATGGGGAAAGCCAGATGGGGGTGGCTGAGCTGAGGGGGGCAATTGGCGGCTGAGAAAAGTAATATTTTAGCAGCCAGTGAGACCTTATTGTTGCACCCAGCTAAATACCTGAACAATAGCCTGATGGGAGCACACAGTTACTGGGCTACAAGCCTCTTCCTTTCATCAAGCAGTGTTTGGGCAAATAGGAGGAGACAAGAAAATGGGTTCAGAAATATTTCAACAGGGGGTAGGTGGTGAGGAAGACAGAGGTGGTTACAAACCTGCATGTGTGTTATCTACTGAGAAGCCACCTCCCCCAACAATGGCTTATTTCCCTAAGCATTTCATTCCCACCAAGTGTGGTCACATATGAGGGATGCTGACCTGACCATCACCACTGCAATGTGCACAGTTGGGATGGGCCCACTTGCACAAGGACCTTAAAAGTCTCAAGTCCTATAAGCCCTGAAAATCACTATGAGGATGATCATATGTCCCACCTTGCCTGAAATAGTTCTGATTTATGCCTAGCTTCTTGTAATCATTTATAGGAGCTCCGAAGGATTACAATGTGTCCTGATCCGGTTCGTAAATTCTGTGGTCACCCTGGTTATAGTGATCTGGATGTTATCAACACAGAAATATGTCCATCCCTTTATCACCTTCCACATAGAAATTTTTCAAAATCTAGGAAAGCAGACTTTCTTGGTTCTTCCCTGGAGAAGATCATGAAACCTATGAAAAGAATAACTGGATAGAACAGTAGAGTTAGAGGATCTCCTTGATGTGAGTGATTGAACTGGTGGAGTTGGTATTCTGATTTCCATTGTAGGAGAAATATAAGTGTTTAAGCCTCCCATCCCCTTGGCTTTCAAATGAAGAGCAAGAAAACAAAATTATACTAAGAAGTTATGTTTATTGATTTTTCATTATGGGACAAAAAGGAAGTGAAAAAGAAAAATCTTGGGAGAGAATAGGGACACGGTAAGGAGAGAGAGGGTATGATGGGTGAATGGCTGGACAGACAAATGAAGAAAGGTACAAGGAAGGAAATATGGATGGCAGTGGGTGGGTAAGTGGACGGATGGATGGATGGTTGGATGGATGGATGGATGGATGGATGGAGCCAGAAGAGGCCAAAAAAAGGGAAAGTGTGAAGTAAATAACACAATAACTAAAAATAGACAGGAAAAAATATTCATTAGTTATTGTGACTGTGGCAGGAGGGACCCTTTTCTAGTCTCCAATTTTAGACTTTTAAAATGTCTTTTTTAAAATTTTCACTTTGCATGTTGACCTTTTTTAAATATTGTTTTTGTTTTTTAGCAAATTGAGTGCTTCTACTCAGTGTTTGTTGTTCCCTGGTTTGAAAAGTACAAAATTCTGAACAAAAACTGCACCGATGGCTAGGTGTCCTGAAGCACATATCAGCAATAATACATTAAAATATCATGCAATAAGCAGTAATTCTCAATATAGAAAATAAATGTTTGTCAAACTATTATCTCAACACTCTTAATGTTTATTAGTCCACTTCCCCCCTAAACTCTTCAGCTCATAATAATGTAATCTGAAGGTATTCTGAGCTAGGATAGTTTTAGGATTCTAATGAAGTGACATAGATAATTCCTGGCCTTATAGCCTATACCTGCATGATAGGAGAACTTCAATCCCATCCTCATATCAAGTAGGAGTCTTCAGACTTTACAGTAAGTAAAAAATGAGGAGGAGGAGGAGGAGGAGGAGGAGGAGGAAGAGGAGGAAGAGGAGGAAGAGAAGGAGGGAAGAAGTTCTAAGTTATTTACCTGATCAAACAAGAGATGTTTGTAAGTATGGCCTACAATGCCATCTCTTAGGGGCCCAATGAGGACTACCTCTTTTCTTGCATAATGTGTTGAATAAGGAGAAATAATACACGTATTTTTTTTAAGATGAGCGTCTTTGTTACTGACAAGGATTAAGTTGGGAGATATGCATTATTTTTGCAAGAAAGTGCACTTTCTAATACCAAACTCTAACGTTAGACTTACACCCCCAGCATCAGCAAAATTGGACCAGAGCAGGTTTCTTCAGAGAAAACTTCCTCTTCTAGAGTTACCAAGGAAACTGCCTGTGTGGGAAGGAGGAGGAAGGAGACTACCATGCCTACATTATTCTTCCCAGATAGAACAATCAGAATAATTCTTCCAGGAGAGATATGACTAAGGATAGAGAGAAACCAGGAATGCCATGTTAAAGGGGATCCTTTTTCATGGGTGCCATATCAGCAGTGAGGAATAAGCAACTCTCCCCTCCACCCAGCCAACAGTTTGATTCAGGATTTTGAACAATATCACCAATTTCATCTCTTCATTCCACTTCCTTCATGTAGTCTCAAGGGGTCTGCCAGCAGCTCACTGGGTCACATCTGTCCTCATCCTGTAGGGGAGAAAAAGATCTCATCCCCAAGAGCTGAGACAAAAGCCATGTGGTTTAATACCACTGGGGAACTCTAGGGACATTATAGGATACATAAACACACACACTCACACTCACACCTCTCTTTTTCACACACATGTGCACATGCACGTGCGCGCACACACACACACACACAGAGCATCACAGCATGTGTCTACCTGAAAGGAGTGAGAGTTAGGGTATTTATTGAACAGCCCCAGTCAATTATTGGGTGCAGAAAATCTCCTAGGAGGCATTAATTCCCTGGAACCCTGGGCGTGGTGTGGCTTGAGGGTAAAGCAGGCAGCCAGAGATAAAGGGGCAGCATAGATGGGGCAATTGGAGCTTTGGAGCTGGTGTGCATAGAAAGACAAGATGTGAGAGGATAAAAGTAGGGTGCCAACAGGATACTCTTTCCACATGTGGATTGTGCACTGGGATGCAAAGTAGACACACCAATTCTCTACCAGTTGGAGATAGCTGGGAGTTTTGAAAGAATAATATGTTTGCCTTTATGCTCCCTACCAAAGTTCTGGAGTGCTGAGGACCTTGTTTCAGGTGAGGCCCAGGTAAGATTGCCCTCCACCAACTATCCAGAAAAATGCTAACCTACAATTTACTCATCTTTAACTGAGAATAACAGTACCTATTTTGGGATATAGTTATAAATATTAATGATGATAGTGCATGTAATTGCTTAACACAGTGCCTAACACAAAGCAAATAATTAAACAAATGTTAATGATTAGTAAGAATATTGGCATAGTAATTTAATATTAATCAGTCATTCAACTGTCTTCTGGCATTTTAACTACCTTGTCTGAAGGCAGTGGTTATTAACCTGGGGTATAATGAAGGAAAGGTAGAACATTTGTGCCCATTGATCTTTTGGATTTCTCAGATTTCTCAGCACACAGTGTTTTTTTTTTTAATTTTTATTTTTGAAACAATAAAAAGAAGAAAGTTACAGGATAGCACAGAGAGGTCTCTTGTACCCTTAATCTAGTTTCCTTGCATGGTTTTCCTTGCATATCTTTTGTACTTATAGAAAAATACCATAAGCAGGGTGCCTGGGTGGCTCAGTTGGTTAAGCATCTGACTCTTGATACCAGCTCAGGTTGTGATCTCACACTCATGAGATTGAGCCTGCATCAGGCTCCACGCTGAGCATGGGGTCTGCTTAATATTCTTTCTCTCATTCGCTCTCTCTCTCTCTCTCTCAATAAAAAAATATAAAAAAATTAAAAATATCACAAGCAGGAGATTGACACTGATATAGTTTGCATGTGTGTTATTTTGTCATATGTGTACATTTGTGTGACTATCACCATAATCAAGATATAGAACTATTCCATCACCACAAAGATACTCTTACTAACACTTTAGGGTCACATCTCCTTTTCCCCACCATCTGAAACTCCTGGCAACCACTAGCTTATTCTCCATCTCCTTAGTTGTGCCAGTTTTAGAATGTTATATAAATGGAATCAATACAGTATGTGAACTTTTGAGATTGGTGACAATGCCCTTGGGATCCATCCAATGTGTTCTATGTTATCATGAAATACTAGTATACTAATGGTATACTCCAAAGCCACAGTTTAACTATTTTAGGATGTGTTTGTTGTTTTCAAGTTTGGAGCTATCACAAGTAAAGCTTCTGTGAACAATCATTTACAGGTTTTTGTGTGGACATAAGTTTTCATTTCTCCAGGTTAAATGCTGAGGAGTGCAATTGCTGCATCATATGGTAAAGTATATTTTAGGGTATTCTTTTTTGTGAAAAAATAAACTGCCAAACTATTTTCCAAAAGATGTAGCACTATACACTGTCCCTCTATATCCCTGGTAATTTTCTTTACTCTGAAGTCTACTTTATCTGATATTAATATAGCTTCTCTTATTATGTTTGCATAATATAACTTGTTCATCCTTTCACTTTCAACCTTCTCATATCATTTTTTTTTAATTTGGTTTCTTGTAGACAGTGTATAGGTTGGGTCATTGGGTCATAAAAGACCAATATCTGTCTTTTAATAGGCTTATTTAGACCATTTACATGTAGTTTGCATATACTATTTAGTATAATTACTGATGCTTAGGGCTTAAGTATTTACTTTTGTTTTTTCTTCTCTGTTTTGTCTCTATTTTCTTTATTCTTCCCTCCTGTAAGTTACATGAACATTTTTTAAAGGAATTCCATTTTTATGTGTCTATACTATTTTTCAGTATATCTCTCTGCATAGCTTTCTTAGTGGTTGATCTAGATATGATATTATGTATACATAACTTGTCAGTCTACTGGTGTTGATATTTTACCACTTTAAATGAAGTATAGAAAGTTTACCTCCCTTTTATATCTTTATCATTCCTCATTTACAAATATCCTAAATATTTCTTCTACATACATTGGGAACCACATCAGACAATGACATAATTTTTGTTTTAACCATCAAACATTTTAGAAAACTCAAGAGAAAGAAAACCTATTGTATTGACCCATAGTTTTACTTTTTATGTTTTTTCTGATGCTCCAAGAGTCCTTCTCTTATACTGCATTTCCTTTCTATTTAGGTAACTTATTTTAGCTATTATTTTAGTGTAGGTCTTCTGGTGCACATTCTTGAGTTTCCCTCCATGTGGGAATGGCTTGATTTCCCCTTTTATTCTTGAGGGATATTTCTGATGGATATAGGATTCTAGATTGACAGTTTTCTCTTTTAGCTCCTGAAAAATATTGCAGCACATCTGGTGTCCATGGTTTGAGAAATCTGTTGTCATTCAAATCGGGTTTTTCCCCTAAAGAGACGGTGGCTTTTCTCTCCTGTTTTCAAGATTTTTTTCTCAGTCTTTAAATGTCAGAAGCTTAACTCTGCCATGTTTTAGTGTGGATTTGGGGGCAATTATCCCATTTAGGATTCACTCACTTTCTTAAATCTACAGGTTTTGATGTTTTGCCAAATTTAGGAAGTTCCTAATCATGATTTCCTCAAATCATTTTTTATCCCCCCTCTCTTCTTTTTCTGGGATTCCAATGTGTTAGATATTTTGTAATATTCATACCAATTTCTGAGGCTTTGTTCACTTCTATTTGGTCAACTTTCTCACTGTTCAGATTGGGTAGTTTCCACTATTCTCGCTTCCAGTTCACTTATATTTCCTCTATTCCTTCCATTCCACTGGTGAGCCCACCCATTTAATTTTGTATTTCAGTTATTTTAGTTTTCAATTCTAATGTTTCCAATTGTTTTTTCTTTACATCTTCTGTCTTTGTGAAGAGATTGTCTATATCTTTGCTGGGACTTCCCATTTGTTCATTTGTTTGAAGCATATTGATAATTGGTTATTGAAGCACTTTGATGATGACTGCTTTAAAATCCTTATCAGACAATTTTAAGATCTGTGTCATTTCTATGTTTCCATCTGTTCATTGCCTTTTCTCATTTAAGTTGACGTTTCCCTCATTCTTAGTAGGACAAGTGATTTTCTATTAAAACCTGGGTGTTTTCATACTGTACCTCTGGATCTCACTTATATCTCTCTTAGCAAACCTTGACCATGCTCTGAAGGAAAAAGAGACAACACCTCACCACTTCCAGGTGGAGACTGAAGGTCAGGTTGAAACAGGTGTGGGGAACCCTCATCACAGCTGGATGTGTAGGAGTTCAGCCTCCATGCACCCTGACCTCTGTTGGGGTGACTCTGACTCTCACTGGAAAGGGCAAGGGTGTCTCATCACTACATGTCTCTTCTCACACTAGCTCAGTGGGGAGAAACAGAAGTCTAGGCTCTCCACGTGGCCTCCAGTATCACCACAGGATGTGTGGGGCTTGTTGATACTCAGTGGGGTGAAATTCCTGGCACCTTACTTGGCTTTCTCTGACTCCATTTCAACATGAGTATTGGGATCCTCATTAAAGTCTCAAGAAGGTGAAAACCTATGTTCCCTACTCAGCTTTTGCTGGGAATGAGAAGATTAGGGGAGCCTCATTTTTTTGCTATGGTGTTTGTCTGGAGTAAAGCACTTATGACTAAATGCTCTCTTTCCTGATGGGCTGCCCCACATTGGCCCTTTGGCTAGAGAGAGAAAGCTTTTGCTGAGGCATTTTTATCTTCACATGTTGTCATTTCCAGGTTTTCAGCTTCTTCATCTCTAAGTCTGAGATATGAAGCAAAAAGGAAACCCAGTGTATTATCCTCCTCTAGCTGCTGTAACAAATTTCCACAAACTTGGTGACTTCAAACTGTAGAAACTTTTCTTACATAGTTCTGGAGCCACAAAGTCTGAAGTCAAGGTGTTGGCAGGACTGTGCTTCCTCCAGAGGCTCTAGGAGAGAATCTGTTCCTTGCTTCTTCCAGCCTCTGGTGGCTGCTGGCTTTCCTGGGCTGCGCCCACATCACTACCCTCTGCCTCTGTCTTCACACACTTTCTCCTCCATGTGTCTCTGCTAAATCTTACTCTGCTTCTCTATTATAAGGAAACCTCTCTTGGGTCTCTTAGACATCAGGACCTAGACTCCGACTCCTATTACAGAGGCATAACTTGTGCCTGTCCTTCGTAGCTGCCATTTATAAAAAAGCAAGGCAGATGGGTGGAGCAGGGAGAGTTCACTTTAAAAAGTTCACTTTAAAAATTAGCCATAAAGCTTGGTAACATATTATCAAAAGAATAAAGTGTCATTCGAAATTACATAAAATAAAGATACAAATTAACTAAAAAAGCCATATAACTAAAATGTATTTTAAAAAGTAAGAACTTAGAACTTGAACAAGGTTTAAATCAATAATTAAGTAACATTAGAGAGGTAAATTAAGTAAAAAAAAATCACAAATGTTTTTAAAACTCTTGAGTAAATTAGCTAATGTTTGGATGCACACTTCTGCTATTGTCCACCAATTCCACCCTTAGCTGTGTACCCAACAGAAACACATGCATATGTCCACCATTAGACAGGAGCATGCTTGTTCATTCTTAATGGCTATTATTCTTAGAAGTTAGAAACTACCATAAAGTTCATTATCAGTAGAATTGATAAATACAGTTAGGTATATTCACACAATAGTATTCTACCCAATTTTAAAGTGAACTACAATTACACACAACGTGAATGAATTCAGAAATATGTTGAGTGAAAAAAAATCCAAAACAAAAGAATATATACTGTATGATTCCATTTGTAAAAGTTCAACAAACAAGCCAAATTCAGCTAGGATGGCAGGATCTGGAGAGAGGCTATTCACATGTAAGATGGAGGTGAGAGTTGCCATTTCATAGGATTGTCATGATAACCAAATGAGAAAGTGAGGAGAGGAGGCCCATGCCAGGCACCCACTCAGCCCTTAATGACATTAGATTTGCAGAGCTGGATGCTCTGGGCTTCTCTCTTGCATGAGAATTTCCCCACCTTTAACACTGCACCTCCACTCTCCCTTCTCCCTGAAGCCTCTCAGGTGAATTTGAAGTTCTAGTTTGTGTGTTAACTCTTCCCCTTTGGAAATATTCTCTCAAGTTGCCATTATGAGTGTGCTGATGGTCATGGTCCCTGAGGAAGCTCTCAGCCCACATCTGCTCCCCATTTCTGATCCAGTGTAGAGCTACTCTGCTCAACTGAGTCACATGAGGGAAGACCCCATAAGTCTCATTCCACCAGCATTGAGCACATGGGAGGCTCAGGATCTCTCTGTGAAGGAAAGAGTTCACACAGCCAGTCAAGACTGCTGTCCTAGGAAAGGCCCACTTGTAAAGTTGGCCTTGGTTGGAGTGTCAGAACCTGGATGGTAAACAGTTCCCTACACTGATACAAAACTTTCCCCAAGTAATGAGAGGACCTCATGTGTCTACACTGTTTGTACAATGTGATTTGTGCCACACACCTGCTTTTCTTCTGGAAGTCTGAAGTTTGGACACATGCTAGGCAGAGGCTCCCTATGTGTGCACTCCAGGGAAAATCTGTGGCACTCAGTCTCTGCTGAGCTTCCCTGGGAAACACATTTTACACATGTTATCACAACTCACTGCTGGAGAATTAAGTGCATTCATGTGATTTCATCAGGAGAGGACTCTGGAAACCTGCATCTAGTTCCCCAAAACTTCTCCCCATCAGCCTTTTCTCTCTGCTGGTTTTGTCTTGTATCCTTTCACTGTAATAAGCCATAGCTATGAGTACAACTGTATGCTGTGTCCTGGGGGTCCTCCTACTGAGTTACTGGACTAGTGAACTTGGGGACCTCAGCCACACTCACAAAGATGTGCAAGTCACAGAGAGTGTGGGGAAGAAACAGAGATCCTGCAAGCTCAGGCCAGAGGTCAGGATGTGCCAGAATCACAACTCTCAGAGCTATGTGCCAAAGTAGAAAAACTATGTGTTTCTTCCAAAGAGCTAACAGCCTTCTGTTCAAATTGTACCAGCCCCCTAAAGGCCACTGAACATGTGCATGAGTGAGTGTGAGTGTGTAAGCATATGAGTGTGTGCATGAGTGTGGGTGTGTGAGACTGCATATGTGTAAGTGTGCCTGTGTCTGCATACATTGTGAGTACACATGCATGTATGTGACTGTGTGCAAGTGTGAGTGGGTGTGTGGAGACCCTGCTGAGAGGGAATGAGGCCTTTCAGAAGTCTAATAGAAAGTGCACAGGTGGCCATCTAAGTTTTCATCAAAGATCTTTGCACCGATGCATTCAAGCCTCCAGACAGGAGTTGTTCCAGAGTTGGTAGTAGTTCATCCAGGGCACAGTGTACACCAAAAAATCACAAATGAAACTCTGTGGAAGGAGAAAGAAAACCACTTTTTGAAGGTAAACAAAAAGCTTTTGCCCTCGCCCCAAGCCCTTGTCTGGGGAGTCTGGACCAGTCACTGTTATCTGCACACTGGCCACATGGGTGGGGGTATCGGCTCACAGTCATGTTGTGGGGCAGAGTGGGGTCAGCCTGAACAGGGATGTCACCATGGGTGCTCCTTGCCCAGTTACTTGGGACCTGGAAGAGGTGTGCCTGGCGCTTGCAGCCCAGTAGGACATGGGGATGAGGTCTGTGCAGGACATCAGTCCTCCTGCACCTGCATTCAGGCACAGAGGGTTCCTCATGTCTGCCAGCATGCAGGTGGTATCACCAGGAGGAACTGGGAAAAGGCAGAAAAGATGGGCAGAGGTTGGAAGATGAGACGGAAACTAGACAATCCTCAGGGACCTGGAGAGTGTGAGCCAAGACAGAGTAAATCGCCAGGGAAAGTAAACCACTTCCACTTGAGGACCAGGATGGGACTAGGAGAGGAGACAGAAGGCCTGTGGCCAAAGCTGTATGAGCTGCAGGTGGGGAGACTGCCCATTCTTCCTCCCACCTCTGAGCACCTCCAGTGGCATCAGGAGACCCTCAGGCTATCCCTCACCCTGCCCATATCCACATAGCTGGAAAAGCTTCAATGTCCAATTCTGGTCTACTTTTAAGATTTTTACTTTTCTCCCTTTGATCAGAAGGCCCTGCCACCACACACCTTTTTCAGCTTTTTTTTGTTTTGAATGGGGCATGAATGGTTTCTTGTGCCATTCCTCTCACATTTGGTCCGGCTAATCTTCACAGTGACCATATACTCCACTCCAGTCGTCAGCTACCAAGAAATAGTGCCACTATTAGTATTGACTCCAAGCATCCAGTTGCTGGACCTCTCCAAGTAAAGCTAGGATCAGATAAAGCCCCAGGAACCACAGCCCCTCTTCCCAGAGGTCATCCACCAAAAGCATGGCTCCCTCTTCAAGTCAGCATGGCCCCTGCCAATCCCCAGCATGTGCAGAGCCCTGCCCCTTGCTCTGGACCAGCTTCACTGCTACAGCCACAGATGGCTTCTCACCTATCTCCCTTGCATCCCCAGGATGAGGGAGGCAAGACATGGAGCTTGGCTGCCAGCAGTCCCAGAATACCCACCACATCTGTACACGTGATCCTCAGAATACCTATAGGTGCATCTTGTCTCAGCTTCATCCATGTTCTTCCTCCCTACTCTCCTTCCCAACCAACCTGAATGGAAGTTTAGCAACAGAGCTGAAAAACACAGGCTTAGGAACTGAACTGATTTGTGGCCTTCATTCCCCACCTACTAACTTTGCCTTTGAGCAAATGCCCAGCAGCCTCCAATTCTTCAACTACAGAGTCCAGATAATTGTGAGTGCTCAAAGAGTTGTTGCCTAGGCTAAAGAGAAGCATGCTTCTCGCTGAATGCACAAAGAAAATTTTAAAATAACTTATTATGAATTATTAAATATTTTAGCAAAGTGTGGGGAACATTACTCTGAAGCAGCAATGGAGTTGGGGAAAGCAACAGAAGATAACAGAATTGTGCTACAGTTCTGGCTTTAACCCCTGCCAACTCTATCTCCTTGGCCAAGCCCTGCCACCTCCCTGACTCAGTTTTCTCATCTAGAGAATGGGGAGAAGAGTGAATGTGTAAACCATGGAGAACACACACCAGGGTTATTCCCAGCTGTTGGGATCTGTCTTCTTGTGCTCATGTTCAAGTGTCAGGCTGTGAGGACACAGGCAGGGAGTCTGGGAAAAGTGGAGTCAAATGTCAGGCAGGGAGGCTGGGAAAGCCTTTTGTGGCAGGGAGGACCCACAACCTGAAATGAAACTCTAATCAATGCTTTGGTGAGTCATGTTCTTTGTTGGAAATAGCTGGATCCCTCAAGTCAATGTACAGGATAGAGATCTCTGCCTGGAGGAGGGGAGAAACTCCTGGAAGTTCCCTGCTTCCTTGTCCCAGTGTTGGGTCAAACCAAAGGAGAAGCCTTGGCACTCTCCCAGGTGGGTGGAAGTGGAAGGAGAGTGTGCCCACACTGCCCCTGGAGGAAACTGTCCTCAGAAAAGTGCAGGGTGGTTGTAGGGGAAGGAGGCCCGAGGGTAGTGTTGGCATCCTGGTTCCACCATCTGCTACTGGAAGAACTTCCAGATGCAGGGCTCCAAGCTCTTCATCAAAGGACAGTTCCATCCAGGCATTGGCATCCTGCAGGGCTTTCACATGGACCTTCATCATGCTCTGTATGTATGAAAAATCTAAAACACTGGCCATGAATTTTACTAACATTGCAGTGTGCAGGGTGCCTGGGTGGCTCAGTCGGTTAAGTGTCAGCTCAAGTCATGATCTCATGGTTTGTGAGTTTGATCCCCAAGTCAGGCTCTGTGCTGACAGCTCAGAGCCTGGAGCCTGCTTCGGATTCTGTGTCTCCCTCTCTCTCTGCCCATCTCCTGCTCACGCTCAGTCTCTCTCTGTCTCTCAAAAAAAAAAATGTTAAAAAAAATTTAACATTTCAGTGTGCAAAATGTTTTCTTATTTATTATTAGACTGCACTGCTAGATAATAAGAAGAATGATCAAGTAAGACAATTATTTTCATGAGTGCTGCTTCACTCATTCTGCCCACTTGCAGGTGAGGAAACTGAGGCCTGGAGAGTATGGGTGGCATTTGACCAAGATCCCACAATTAGGAGGACCTAGAGCCTGGGTGCAGGCAGCCCACCAGGCCCACCTCCTATACCCCTCTGTAAGGTATTAGGACAGAGGTAATCATGTGGTAAAAGGACCCTTAACCCAGGTCACTGCCACCAAGGGGCACACACATGCTGTTCTTTCATCCATTTGAATGACATCAAAAGTTTGCTCATAAACTATTCTTTTAGAGTTAACTGTTAATAATAATGGACTGACTCCACAAGACAGGCCTTCTGGGATTCCCAATTTGGCAAGATCTTTGGTCAACAGCCACCACCTTGTGGCCAAGTCACTTCAGTGTTCTTGGTCCTGATAAGCACCACCTTGGGGCAAAAGTATGTGACTGAAACAGGGACAGGCTGATGTCCACACACTATGATGTCAGGCATGCTTTGTGTCACACTGACACTGCCCAACCCTCTCTGTTCCCTGCCCTTGCTGGTTCCTCCTGTTCCCACTGCCCCTCTCTCTGGCCAGATACCTTTCCTCCTGTCAATCTTTTTTTTTCCAAATTGTATTAATTGAACTAAAATGTGCTATTGTCTCTGCCCTCACTTACATATAGTTTACCATGTAAATTTGAGAGACAGTTGGACCCACAAAAGTGGTTTTCAAATAACTTTTTTTCTCTCTCATTCCCGATTAATATATTTCAGAGAAGCTTTGTATTCAAAACACATAAAAAGAGAAATGATCTGGTCGAAGCCTATCCCTCACTCCTCCTCTTCCCTCCACCCAAAAAAAACCCTCTGTACAATTTCGGATTTCTGTAGAATACAGCTAGAAAGTCCAAACTCTACAGCCCTGAACATTGAAAAACTATTGTTGAGGGGGAACCTATAGAGAATACTTATATTTTAACAAAGCATACCATTAAAAGAAACAAAATCATCCTCATTTGCTGTCACTCTGGCAGGACTAATTTCAGAATTAAAAAGGCAATTCTTCCCAAGGAAGAATAGTTGAGAACCTCAGGGGCCATCTTTACTTTAGACCAAGAGTGACAGAGTTTCATTCCAGTCCTCAGGCTGGCATTTCAAAAGCATTGCTAAGGCAGTTCTGGGGTCCAAACAACTGCAAAGCATGCTCATCCTAAGTGAAGCCTCCCCCTGCCTTGGTGAAACCATCACTTGGTTCTCTCTGGGAGCCATACCATGTCCCCGCATATCCAAATGGGCACTGCCCATATCCAGAGAAACCGAGGCACAAACCTGCATCTGACTTCGAAGTAGCTTGTCAACTTGAAATAAGTAGGTGTCATTGCTAGCATTGTTGTAGGTTTCAATGAAGAACTTGAGGGTTGAATTCATGTTTTTCACGCTCGTGGACTTCTCCTGGAAGCCTTCCCACCTTTGAAAGTGACCCAGCCTGGCTGCCAGGACGAGAGCAGCCAACAGCAACAGAGGATTCCTCCAGCATCCAACACCCATCTCACAGCCTCAGAAATCTCCTATCCGCTGCACCTGCCAGGGCGGGCTGTGGCCAGGCTGTAACTCGCTCACCCTCCTACAGCAGTCTTCGCCAAGTGGGCTTTCCCAGGTTAAATGGAGATTGAGAACCCAACCTCGTCTTTCAAGGCTCTACCATAATCTGACCAAAGGACCAAACCGTGGTGCTCCTGGGTGGCTCTGTTGGTTGAGCATTAGACTCTTGATTTTGGCTCAGGTCATAATCTCTCATTTCATGAGATCGAGCCCATGACAGGCTCTGTGCTGATGGTGTGAAACATGCTTGGGATTCTCCCCCTCTCTCTGCCCCTCCCCTGCTTGCATGCATGCATGTGTTCTCTCTCTCTCTCTCTCTCTCTCTCTCTCTCTCTCTCTCTCTCTCAATAAACAAACATTAAAGGAAAAACAAAAGGACCAACCCATGAAATCTCCCTGGGTGGTTGCCCAATTCACTCTCAGGTCCATACATTTTCCACATATTTATGACACCAGCTTGGTTCCCTTAGTTATTCAGACAAGCATAATTTCTAAACACCTTGCCAAAATGGGCAAGACCCTCTCCCTACCCTCACATCTATTGAGGAATAAAGCCCCCAAAACAGAGCCTTACAGTGCTATGCAGTAAGAAGCATATTGGACAGAGAAGTTCCAGTTGTGGAAATTGGGGAAGGCTTACAGAGAAGGTAATATTTGAACTGGGATATGAGGAATCAGGGACATGGGACAGGGCATGATACATTCTATTTACCTTCTGTGGGCTCTGCCTGTCTAACCTGACCATCAACTATTCTCCATGCCTCCTTTAGGGACAGGTTCTCTTTACTAACCTGCCACCTTTCTCACCGCAGATTTCTGGCTGCTGGATCCCACTGTGCCTGCAGGCCCTGGCACCAGCTCTTGCTATATTGGTGTGACCTCAACAGAGCTTTGTGAGGTAATCTTGGCCTCCCTGTGAGGGAGGAATAAACCCTGATCCTTATTCACAGATTAATCATGTGCCCCCCTGAAGGTTAGGTGCTACTTATGTCAAGCAAGAAAAATTCTCCTCTACCCTCTTTGGGTCTCTGGCTGGGCCTTAGAATTAACTAGCAGGAGAAAAACATGGTTTAATTGACTTTTTATATATACATGGGAAACTTCACAAGAGAATGAGGATGTGAAGTGGCCAGAACAAGAAGCTTGCATACCCTGTAGACAAGGAAATAATAAATGTGTGAAGAATTAACAAGACAATGGAGTTGAGACTAGGGGTAATAAATGGTGAAGAAGTTATAAGGCTTGTTTATACAGGCTTCTTGACCCTGAATTCCGTGTCTCCAGAGAAAAGGATGTCCTCCATGTCCATGTACCAGGAGGGTGTCTTTCACATGAGAGGTTTGTCTCCTATTTTCAAGGAAGGAGGGCTAAGGAGGGGGTCAGAGTATCCTTCCTGCTTCACCGTTTCCTAAAACTCCTTTGTCTTAAAATCTTCAATGTGCCAAGGTGCCATATTTTGGCATAGTATGTCCTGAACCCCATCACCTGCACTCAGAAGGCTGTAATAGCTTCCTATTCTAAAAACTTTTGTTAAGGTGGGACCCTAAATGGGATCCTGAAGAAAAAAAAAATAGTGGGACAATTGATGAAATGTGAAGAAAGTCTGTAGATCAGTTCATAGCATTGTGCCAATGTTAACTTTCTAGTTTTTACCATTTCACTGTAGTTACAAAAGATGCTAACATTTGGGAAAGTGGGATGAAGTGTATATAACAAAATTCACACAACTTTTGTTGCCTTTTTCTAAGTCTGAAATTATTTCAAATAAAGGTTAAAATGTTCAAAAATAAATAGGACCTGTCTTTGAGAAGCAGCACCACCTAGCAGTCCAACTCTCCTGGGTTCAGATTCCTTGCTAGGTGACTCTAGAAGAGGCAGTTAATCTCTGAGTCTCAGTTTCTTCATCTATAATATGAGAATGGGGAAAACTACTAATCTTGGTTTGTGGTGGAGACTAAATCCATGTAGCAAACAACCTGTTCCCAGGTCAGGCATCAGTCAGTGCTCAGAAACATCCTCTGGGTGATTCTTTCATGACTCTGAACCCAAACTCTGAAGCCCATAGTGATTCGCATGCCAACTGCCCTGGAACACAGACCACCTAGTGAAAATCCTACTAGACATGTTATGACATCCTCCCCTGACCCTCAGAGGCTGCCTTGTAGGACTTGCCCAGCTGATGGAGGTGTCTGCTTTGGAACACTCTGACCCAGAGCTGCAGGAGTGCCATTGTCAAATAGATACATAAGGATTCTGAGTAATATGTGTGAGTATTCAGACCTGGACAAGGGCAGCCTGTCCTGGAAACCTGAGATATGCCCATCAGACCATGGACCTGAGGAAGGAAAAGTAACATTCATTGGGCTATATTAGAAAATATAAGAAGATGGGGCTAAATACATTAAAAAAATGATCTACTTATAGAAATATGCACCTTGGTCACGTCCATAAAGTAAGAGAAAAGTGAGTCCCCAGTAATTTCCATGGAATAAGAAAAAAATACTTAGACCCTGGTGATATCCATAGAATAAAACAGAAAACAGGGATCTTTTCTGTCATTTCTGGAGTTCTTTGACTTATAGCAGCATAAATCCAATCTCCACCAGTCTCCACATGGCCTTCTTTTCTGTCTCTTTGTCTCAGATTTCTCCCTTCTTTCCCTTAAGAATACAAGTCATTGGATTTGGGACCTACCCTAAATCCAATATGATCTCATCTTAAGGTCCTTAATTAGGCCTGCAAAGACTCTATATCCAAATAAGTTCACATTCATGAGTAGTAGGGGCTAGGATTTGCACATATATTTTTGGGGACCACAGTTCACCCCACTAAAATGTCCACCAAATAAGAGAAATTTGGGAGTATGGACGTGTCCATGTGTATTAGTTTCCCATGGTTTTGTAACAAATTACCTCGATATTGGTGGTTTAAAACCACAGAAATGTATTATCTTACCATTCTGGAGGCCAGAAATCTGAAGTCATTTTCACTAGACCAAAATCAAGGTGTTGACTGGGTTGAACTCCCTCCAGAGGCTCTGGGGGAAAATCCACTTGGCTTATGGCCACATCACCCCAGTCTCTACTTCTGTGGGCATATGACCTCCTTCTCTTCTGTCTGCCTCCCTTTTATAAGGAAATATGGATGGCATTTAAGACCCACCTGAAAAATCCCGAATGATCTGTCTCAAGATCTTGAACTCAATCACATCTGTAAAGTCCTTCTTTACCACGTAAGACAATGCTCACAAGCTCCAGGACTTAGGATGTGGACATCTCACAGTGGGTTATTATTCATCTCTCCACATCATGGATTCAGGGAAAATAGGAGGGGTGATTATTTCCCTGGAAGGAGGGAGAACAGTGGCCCTGGTGATGCGCCTGGAGAAGGGAAAAATGAAAATAAACACATCCATGGAAATGGAGGGAAATAGGAGGCCTCATCAATTCTATGCTTAATGTCCATGGAGTAAGTGAAAAATAGGGGATCTGATAATACTCATGGGATAAGATGGAGATAGGGGACCAGCATTATATCAATGGATCAGAGGAAAAATACAGGAGGACAAATGATTTCCATAGATTGAGGGGGAAATGGTGGTTTTGGTTATGTCCATGGAATGAAGAGAAAATAGAATTCCAATAATGCTTGTGGTATAAGGGATAAGCAGGAGATTTGGTTAAAATCACAGAATAAAGATTAAATAAATTGCCTGGCTATATCCAGAATAGACCGCAAGAAAATACAGCAGTATAATGCCCATAAAGTGAGGGGGAAATGGAGGACCCTAGTCATGTCCATGGAATATGGTGAAAATAAGGGGCCTGAAAATGTTCATGAATTAAGATAAAAACACTGAGCCTGATAAATCCATGGAAAAGGAAACTATTAGGCTTGATTATATCCATGCAATGAGGAGAAAATACAGTGCTGAGCATGTCCCTGTAACATGGGAAAGTAGGGGACCTCGTTATATCAATAGAATAGGGGAAAAGCAGAGTGCCTTGGCCATATCTATGGAATGAAAGGAAAATAGGCAGCCCCATCATGTCCATATAAAAAGAAAAAAATAGAGATAGTGACTATGTCTATGTAGTGAGGGGAATATAGGGACCCTGGCCATGTCCATGGAATGTGAGTATGCAAAAGATGGGAAACAGGGAACCTGGTATGTCCATGCATGAAGAAGAAAATAGGAAGCCTAATAGTGTCTGTGAAACAGGGAAGGGCATGGGGGTCTCACTCTTTCCCATGGAATAAAGGGAAAATAGAAGCCCTAGATGTCCAGGAATAAGAAGAAAATTGGAAAGATGGCCATGTCCATGGAATAAGGGGAAAACATGTGACCTGGTTAAGTCTATGAAAGTCTATAAGGAAGAAATGACAGGGAATGATTATACCTATTTAATAGGGGGACACAGGGAGCCTGGTCATGTCCAAGGAATTAGAGAAAAGTAGGGTTTCTAGATATTTCCATGAAAAAGGGAAAGTAGGTAACAAGGAAAAACTCAGCTTCCCACCTGGGTAGGGAAAACGCCAGCTCTTCCCTATGGTCTTTTTCTCCCATGAGTATCATTTTCCATCTTGCAAAATATACTTTCTGACATTTCTGGCTGCCAAATATGTGGGGGTTTTCCCCACAACAAGCAATTCTCTCCAACACTAGTCCACTCTGCCTGTAAACAGGTGAAGGGATCAGTCTTACAAGATTGCCCCACCATCACCACCACCTTCAGATGCCAGGTGCAATTCCAGGTTGTCAGCTATGCTTCTGACCAACTTCCTATAAACCTGACATTCCCATGGCCCACTTTCGGGTTCAATTAATTTCCTAGTCTGGTTCATAGAACTCAGGGAAACACTTTTACCAGTTACCTTATAAAAGGATATGACAAAGGATATAGATGAACATCCAGATGGAAGGAAGGTATAAGGCAAGGTATTTGGGAAGGCTTCCATGCCCTATCTTTGAGGGCAACTCTCCTGGTACCTTCACATGATGACCAACCTGGAAGCTCTCCAAACCCTATATTTTAGGGATTTTATGGAGGCTTAATCATGTAGGCATGATCTATCACTGACTCCATTTTTAGCCCTTTTCCCTTCTCAAGAGAGTGGGGGACAGGGCTAAAAATTTCAAGTGTCTAAACATGGGTTGTTCTGTATGATGGCCAGCCTCCATCCAGGAACCCATCTAAAGTCACCTCATTAGAACAAAAGGCACTCCTATCACCTAGGAAATACAAAAATTTCAGGAGCTCTATGCCAGGAACCAGGGTTAAAGACCAAATATTAGAACAAAAGATGCTCTTAGTTCTCTTACCACTTAGGAAATTACAAGAGTTTCAGTTCTGTGCCAGAACCAGAGGCAGATACCAATATATATATTTTCTATTTTCTATTAAACAGGAAACTTGATTATGTCCATGAATAACGGGAGGTAGAGGTCCTGGCTCTATATATGCCTGGTCATGTCCACTAAACAAGGAGACAATAGAGAATCTATTTACTTTCATCAAATAATAGGAAATTGTGTTGCCTGGTTACAGCTGTGGGAGAAGAGGAACTAGGGACCCTGATTTTTTTCCATGGAATAAAGGTACATTACAGGCACCTGAGTGGCTCAGTCAGTTAAGCACCTGACTCTTGATCTCAGCTCAGGCCTTGATCTCAGGGACGTGAGTTTGAGCCCCACATTGGGTTCTGCGCTGGCAGCACAGAGCCTGCTTGAGATCCTCTCTCTTTCCCTCACTCTCTGCCCTTCCCTCCCTCACTCTGTCTCTGTCTCTCTCAAAATAAACAAATAAACTTTTAAAAAAATATTAAGTATAAAAAGCAAAGAAAAGACTGGCCTTATCCAGAGCCACAGAGTGGCAAGTATGAGAAGATTGAGGCCTGAACCTCAGCCCCTCCCACCTTCCTGGGCCCAGGCCACCTTCTCATTTGCTGCTGCACGATCCAGAGGAAAACAGTCAACCTTGTTAGTAGTTGGTGCTTAAGAAAGAATAAGCATCTTTCCAAGAACCCAGAACACCTGGCCTTCTGAGTCACAGGATGAACCTGGTAGCAGTGCCACTGCTGGAGCAGTCATAGTGGCAAGTGCATGGAATTTGTCTTCCATCAGCCTACAGCTGTGTGGTTTGTGGGTGACATGGTGGGAATATATGGGGAGCTATCTGTGAGCTGCACAACTTCCTGGTTTTGTCTATTGCCAACCAGGCTTGGAAATTCTTTGTCAGGCTGCTCCCAGGGAAAAATTAGCAGGAAATAGAGGGAGAATGTGTCTTATCACTGCAGACAGTAAGGTCCTGCTTGTGTGGGCTGAGGAGTTTGGAAATGGGGAGTTTCCTGGCTGTGGTTTTTAATCCACTCCTCCATCTTATCTTATCATTCCTGACCCTCCACCCCAGATGAACTTCTTTTTTTTTTTTTTTTAATTTTTTTTTTCTTTCAACGTTTATTTATTTTTGGGACAGAGAGAGACAGAGCATGAACGGGGGAGGGGCAGAGAGAGAGGGAGACACAGAATCGGAAACAGGCTCCAGGCTCTGAGCCATCAGCCTAGAGCCCGACGCGGGGCTCGAACTCACGGACCGCGAGATCGTGACCTGGCTGAAGTCGGACGTTTAACTGACTGCGCCACCCAGGCGCCCCTACCCCCAGATGAACTTCTTAGGCTCCTCCTTGATCCCAACTCCCTTGGGCTGGCATAGACCACTCATCAGCCTGGTCAAAACATTGTTCATCATGATATGCTTCTGATTGGAAACCTGAAGTGTAGTGCCACTGCTCCCCAAAGCAGGAAGGGACCTGGAGGTCATCTAGCAGGTGAGAATCCATGCCCTAGGATGCCAGGCATGTTCCAGGACAGATAGCCAAGTAGACCATCCCCTACCCAGCCAGGCTGAGTCCAGACATCCAGGCTGGTCAGTTCTGTTCTCACTGTGGAGTCTGGAGCTGCTATGAGGGGTCGGAGAGATGCAGAGCAGAGTCAGATGTGAGGCAGCCCTTCCACTGTTGCTTGGCAGCTGCTTTACCTTCTGAGTCTCAGTTTCCTCATCTGTAAAACTTATATAACAGTAAATACATCAGATTATTGTAAAAGGTGCAGAAGTGCCTGGCATAGTGCCTGGCACACAGGGCCATGTTGACTATTTCAAGAAGGGGAAACCTCCTCCAAGAAGCCATGGAGGTGCAGCAGGTAGAACTTCCCTGGGGCTCCAGGCTATTTTCTGTGATCTCCCCCCTCCTGCCCTCTCTCTATCCCTGTCACCATTGACATCATAGGGGCTGAGAGAAGATGATGTGACAACTCTCAGAGAACAAATATGCCCTTGTAAATAGCAGGGTTGATCTCATTTGGGTTCTTCTCCCACCTTATTTCATTCATTCAGTCATTCATTCATTCATTCATTCATTCATTCAAGCACTGTTTGATAAACTCTTCTTTGTCCTGCTCTCAACCAGCTGCTGACCTGGATATTACCCTGACAAGAAGCAAATCTATTTGAGACCCACCCTGTCACCAGAAACCCTTCAAAGCCATCCCAGCAAGGAGCAATCTGCCGTCTGGGTACCTGTTTGAGTACTCTCCCAAGGGAAGCTGCAAGGAAGCATTGCCCAGGCTACCAGCAGCAGCCCCCACTGCAGCCCTGAGCCCCTGAGCCCTCATCCTGGGGCTGCAGCAGAAGGACATGGCTGATATTGGCTGGAGATGCCCGCTGGTCCTGGGGAGCAGGCCAGCAGCAGGCACAGAATGCCAACAATGACAAGGTGGTACTACAGATGGCTCAGAGCTGGCATTGCCCCAAAAGGCTCAGTGTACATTTTCTCTTTCCAGACAAGGAAACCTGAGAAACCACGAGGCTCAGAATGTCAGAGATGTCACAAGAGACAGAACATTCTCACTGTCTCTGTAGGATCTCCACCTGGGGACCCAGGGTGGCATGGTTTGTTGGCAGGCCATCATCCTTCATGCAGCCTTTGGTCTCATTTCTTTTTCTTTTTTTTTTTTTTTTTTTTTTGATTTTTAAGTTTTTTATTTATTTGGAGAGAGAGAGCATGGGCAGGGAATGGCCAGGGAGAGAGAGGGAGAGACAGAATCTCAAGCAGGCTCTGCACTGTCAGCGCAGAGCCTGACACGGGGCCTGAACTCAGAACTGTGAGATCATGACCTGAGCCGAGATCAAGAGTCAGACACTTAACTGACTGAGCCACCTAGGAGCCCTACTTTTGTTGTCCTTTCTGCAGCTGTTTCACTTGTGCAACATTAGTTTACCAGCTCCTTAGCAGGCTATGCCATTTAAGTAACCATCACGTCTCATTTCGAAAGCAAATAAAAGGCATGCAGGCTCTGCAGACTGTTGTGCTCCAGCTTCTGGTCTCCTGCTCTACTGCTGTTTTCCATGAGTACTCCGCCATCTTCTGACACAACAAGCGGCCAATGCTGAAGCAGGCCAAAACTTTGTTGTAACCTTCAAGTCTTCAAGTTCAAGTCCTTTGCTCATCTTTTCTATTTGGTTGTTTGCCTTCCATTGATTTGTAGGATTTATTTATCCTTAGTAATAATTATTTTGGGGTTTATTTACTGTAAATATCTTTTTCTGGGTTGTGGTTTTGTCTTTTCATTTCAGTTATGCTATGTTAGTGAAAAGAAATCCTTAATCTTAATGGAGTGGATGTATTGATTTTTTTCTCTTATGGTTTGCAATTTTCATGTCTCATTTAGGAAATCAAGGTCATGAAGCTACTTTCCTGTATTTTCATTTAAAACTTCTAAAAGTTTTCACCTGAAACTCATGTGACATTGTCAACTATACTTCAATTTAAAAAAAGCAAAAAAATTCTAAAAGTTTTAAAGTTAAGCATTTCACACTTATGTCCATAACCATTAATACTTTTTGTGCATAGTGTGTTTGCTAATATCTTGTTCAGAATTCTTTTATCCATGTTCATGACTAAGACTGGCCCAAGATTTTCCTTTCTCATATGAGACTTTTATAGTTTGAGTTTCAAGGTTACACCCCATACAACAAGCTGGGGAGTGTGTCAATCAGGGTCCCCACAATAAACAGAGGTACACTCACTATAGGAAGGTTTATTTATTGGAGGTACTTACAGTGCTGCAGGTGCAAGGGAATCCAGGGCACATGGTTGTCATTTGCTGGAAGATGAGGGGAGCGATCTAGACATCAGAGAGCCTCAGCTGACCACCCTGCAGAAGGGCTGGGAAACAAATGCCATGATCTCACTCACCTGCTGCCCTCCATTGTATGCTGGGCATCTCATTGGCCTAATGCAACAAGATACCAGAAGACACAGGACCCTATTGATGGAGCCCCTGTAGGTCAGCATGCTGGGGCAGAGAACAGTATAAAGCAGGATAGTGACTGGGATGGAGAAGAGGGGTTGCAAGGTGATCTTAATCCTATAGAAGAGTTGCTAGTCTTTTACTTTTTTTGTCTATTCCTTTTAGGGATTGGGAAAGAGAGATTCTATATCTGGCTACATTTCATTTTCTTTATTGAGAAAGCCTCCCAGTATACAGCTAATTTTCATCAATCAAAATAAATATGGTCTATAAAGTCGCCATAAACACTGAGTTAACAAATACTGAACTATTGCATCTAAGGAGAGCACAAGTTTGGTTCCTTTGAGTCTCTGGTCACATTTTTGCCAACCCATTAACACATAACCTTGTTTTATACGTATTTCTATTTAAAGACACTTTATTTGACCTACATCTTGACTAGTTAACATTGAACTCATAGCCACCCATAGCCACCAAAAAAGTACAAAAACATGGAAACCATGGTACTAAATAGACCATGAGAAAAATACTTATTACAGTATGAAAGCCAAAAATAAAAACAAAAACAAAAACAAACCAACCAAACAAACAAACAAACACAAAAAAGACAATGTTGCCTTGTCCAGCCTAAGCTGAAAAGATGTATATCAGGTCACTCCAATTTTTCACTGCCCTGCATATGTCCATAAATGACTGTAGAAATGCCATAGTATTCATTTGGGGATTACAAATAAATTTTAGCGAATAGGCAAATTCACAAGTATAGAATCCATATGGGACGTGTAGGTGGCTCAGTTGGTTAAGCATCTGACTTCAGCTTAGGTCATGATCTCACAGTTCATGGGTTTGAGGCGTGCATCAGGCTCTGTGCTGACAGGGTTGCAAGATGATCTTAATCCTCTAGAAGAGTTGCTAGTCTTCTCTGCAATGAAGTCTGCTTCGGATTCTGTGTCTCCCTCTCTCTGCCCCTCCCCTGTTCAGCCTCTCTCTCTCTTTCTCTCTTTCTCTCTCTCAAAAGTAAATAAATAAACATTAAAATTTAAAAGCAAATATAGAATCCACAAATGCTGAGCATTAACTGTATTTTCAAATGCAGAGCATTTGTATTGTATTTACAACAGTGTAGAGTGGGCTTATGAAGGCTCAGTTCTTTCAGACTGAGTATGAAGAGATGTTAGCACCACACCCTAAATAAGCTTGTGACCGTGTGACCACTGATAGGAAACGCCTTCTTCATTTTGGGACAAACCCGACTATTTTGGTAATAGGCAAATAGGATGAACCCCCAATGTGTCATAATAGGAAAGGGTTATATAAAATTTGTGCAAAGAACTATTATCCATCAACAATTCATTGCAAAGACTGGTAGCAATCTTGAAAATGCTTATGTTTCCTAAACAGACAAAATACAAATATACACTGTGATAATATCTGCATATTTATAGGTTTAATAAAGATTTGATAGGAAACATATACATAAAAATGAATAGAAATGAATAGAAAAGAATTCTCCTAAAATTTATTTTAATTAAAAAAGTTTAAATCAATTAAATTAAAATAATAATGTTAAAGGAAATCAAAATGGTCCAGGAAATAAACCATTTTTCTCTGTAAGCCATTGTGCCTACAGCTCAGAACCATAACTCTGGGAAGAAACATATTGAGCCTATAGGAGAAAGGTCTTAGAATTTATCATATAAAAAAGTTGGGGCATCTTTGTTTTATATCCATTTGCCATTTTTAAAGTTTATTTATTTATTTAGAGAGAGAAGCACACGAGCAGGGGAGGGGCAGAGAGGAAGAGAGAATCCCAAGCAGACTCTGTGCTATCAGCACAGAGCCCAACTCAGGGCTGGATCTCACAAACCCTGAGATCATGACCTGAACAGAGATCAAGAGTCAGACACGTAACCTACTGAGCCACCCAGGTACCATTTGCCACTTTTAAAAACATCCAGTTAATTTCAAAATGTGTTCTGAATTTCAAATCAGTTAATGAAAAGAATAACATTAATTAATGACACAATGTTTTTTTTTTCAGAAGTATTTACTTGAACTTAATTTACTATCTTCTATGTTTCCTCTAGCAGATACTTTGTATATTTAATTTTGCCTTTTCTAATTCTTTGGTCTAAATTTTACGGAATAATTTCTCAAGAAAATGGTAAATAATATCAACAAAGCTGTCTTCAGGAATATTTGTAGCAATTTCAACACAGCATGAAATGTCTCACACACATACATACATACACTAACTACTGTTTGTTTGAAAGTTTAAAAAATATATAATAAAAAACACTTATCAAATTATCCCCCTGAAGTTTCCCATTCATTGCTCTCAGGTTTTGCGAGTCCACGAGGAAAATGAAAAGAATCACTGTAAATAGAGTAATTAAATTCTATCCTCAAAGCTACACAAAGTACAGAAGCCCAACCTCATCAACATGAATAGGGAACATTTATTTTCATTAATTAATTACTTGGATGCTTTTGGATGAAGAGCTTTCTGGAATGAATTATTTTCTTACCTGTCTTCTAAAGGGAACAACACTAGAGGAGCCCTGGCCTTGTCCCTTCCAATGCCTCTGAGCCACTCTTAGGTTACAGACAGAAGTGAAGCTGAGATATCACTGGAGGAGGCAGCTGAAGATGGGGCAGACCCTCTAGGGATTCGAAGGCCCTTGGAGGTGAGGGGCTGCTCCCCAGCCTGGGGGCTGTAGCTTCACAGTTTTGTCAATGCAACCAGGGTGGGGACTGGCTCCCTTGAATGTAACTCTGGGGGGTTTAACACATCTGCAAATCCTTAGAGACACTCCCCTTGAATATGGGTGAGCTTGAGCTATTTGCTTTAGGGAAACAGAAATGATGCCTTGGAACTTCACAGATTAAGTCATAAAGGTAATCCAGCAGCTGCCTGGCTCCCCTCCCCCCATCACTTTTGGAGCCCTGAACACCATGTAAATGTTCAGAGAGAAATACCAGGAGCCTCAGCTGCTCTGGTCTTTCATGTCTTCCTATCCCAGGCAGCAAGCATTAGCAGAAAGCCCTGAGGTGACCCCAGCTCCAGCTACTACCTGAAAGAGAGACCCCCAACTTGATGGGGGTCTCAGATGCCACCCATCTGAACCCAATCAGGCCCCAGAACCACAAGTGATGATACTAATAAATGATCATTGTAGTTTGACACCACTAAGTTTGAAGTGGCAACCAGAACCCCAAATATACAGTTATCCACAGATGACAATGCTGATTTATGAATTTGTAATGAACACCACGACTGTGCATGGGCACCAGACTATGCCTATTGGTCGTCACTGCATACACTCCCTGTCTTAGTTTATGTTCTCCCAGAAGTAGACCTTGAGACAAGGATTCCAGTGGAAGCAATTTCCTGGAAGGTGACACCAGAAGGCAGCACTGGTAGGAGTATGGGGAGAGGCAAGGGAAGAAAGTCAATAAAGAGTACAGAACTAGCAACCTTCTCCTGTGAGCACTACTGTATGTAATGAGTGGGGCTCATTACCACTGGGAAACTACACAAGACAGTGTGAAACATTGCTCAGAGATGTCCCGCCAGAAAATTATCTTCCAATTTTCCAACACTCATTGATTGAGGGCTGCTCGTGGAAGGCCAAGAGGCATTAATTCCCCTATTAGTGTAGTTAATTAATCCTCCCTACTTCTCCAGCATTCAAGCAGAGCAGGCTGGAAGGCCAAAGAGAACACTTAGGAGAACTTCAGGTGCTGGCAGTTGGGACCCACAGGCATGGGAACACCCAATGCTAGTCATGGCCAGAAGTTTCCTACAGACTTTAGAATCAGAGGGAAGGGAGGTGGGTGACACTAAATGAACTGGTACCACTTAGTAACTGGTACCTGCTGTTCAGCTGCGGGTAGGGCAGTAGTAGCAGGAGCCAGCTACACTCAGCTCTAGGGAGATACTCACCCAGGGCACTGGGCACCTGCACTGGTCACTGAAGACACCAGCCCACGCAATCCTGGAAGTACAATGCATTTGTGCCTTCTCCACCTTCCCTTGGTGCTAGTCTCCACACAGGACTCTAGCCATGCTGCACCCCCTACTGTGAACACGTGCAGATGGCCACATCTTGTTTTTCACACAGATAATTTTCTGACTCTGCCTCTCTTAGAGCTGGCTATTCTCAGATGGCTTCAGCCTTGCCTTTGCAGACCACCTCTCAGGGTGAATAGAGGGATACTTGACATTCCAATTTAACCTCCTGTGTGTTCATTCAGTCTAAATGTCTGTGTGTCTACCCTGATCATAGGGGAAGACCTACAGATCCTGCTTGGTTCTGCCTGGTTCAGGGTGCAAGCTTCTCCTTTCCTGCTCCATCTTCTCAGAAACTGTCTGAAATCTTTTCTTCTAAATGCCCAGAGTTGCTGAAAGGCAAAGTATATCTAAGTGTTGTCCACTAGGTTATGCTTTAAATAGAAATGTTCTGTATCTGTGTAGTCCAATATGGTAGCTGACTAGCTACATGTGGCCATTGAGCAGTTGAAATGTGGCTAGTGTGACTGATGAATGAAATTTTACATTTGATTTCATATTATTTGATTTACATTTAAATGGCCACTTGTGGTGAGTGGCCAGCATCCTGGTCAGCACAGGTGTAGGTCCTTTGGACCTACTCTAGGACGGCTCCTACTTGAGGGCCTCACGCCCTCCCTGGCCCACATGAGAGCAGGTCTCCATTTCTCTCCTGCTTGGTGGATTCCTTATCTGTCTCTCAGCCATCCTCACTCTGTGAGGTTTGCCTCTCTGCCCTGCCACATCCCCTAATCTAGCCTCTGGGAGAAGAAACATGTGCTGTACACAACAATTACAGCTTGAAGTTTTTATGCCACTTGGGTGTGGACTGGGGAAGGATGTGCCTGACAGAAAGAAGAGAATGAAGGAAATACCCAAACATAAAAAATGTCACTATGTGCCCTGCCACTCTTAACTGCATGTTCTGGTTTGGAGGAGGCAGTCCATTCCATCTCCTTTTGAGCTGACCACAGATTTGAAAATCTAGAACTGTGTGCTTGACAATAGCAGCAGAGAGTTCCTTTTAAAATGTACATTTCCTAGATCTCAACTTCAGGAGATCCTAACAGAAAAAGCCAGTGGCTTAGGAATCAGTATTTCTTGAACATCCTTTGGAGTTTCTGCATTGGGCCAGCTTTGGGAGCTGCTTTATTCAACATAATGATGCCGCACTTTAGAGCTTTTGAGTTGGCCTCACTCTGTGAAAATCCCTGTGGACTGCTCTGCTTTGCAAGTACTTATTTCCAGTTTTGCAGTTTTTCTCATTACTCCTGCATTTACTGCCACCTCTAATTTCCTGCCTCCTTCTTCTCCAATACTGCTTCAAAAGCACACAAATTGGGATTTCGAAGTTAGAGTACTGCATGTAGTAATAGTAAGTAAACCCTGCTTGAAGATCTGATAGTGATTCTAGAGCACCTTCAATGTATGAACTCTGCGATCTATGCTTTAGTTACCTTTCAAGGAGTTTCACCCTTGTTGTCTTGCTCTCTAAAGATAGACTTCATTTTCTTAGATATATATTGTGTTCCAGTGCCCACAGTGTATTTATTAATAGTTTAATGTTGTCACAAGTTCTCATTTGGCAGTGATTTTCATATTTGCTTCACCACCTCTGCTTTAGCATTGCCAAATAAATGGTCTAGACTTTGTATTTAAAAAAACCAAAACAAAAGCAAAAAACAAAACAAAACAAAACAAAACAAACAAACAAACAAACAAAAAACACCTCCCTCCCGGACAGGCCTGGAAATTGTTGGCACACGATAGCATCTATCTATGGATAGTCTTCCTGGCAGGCAGAATTGTGCTCCAGAAAATTCACCCCCTATGGCCAGCACCACGTAAAGGATACAAAAGTTCAAAGCCTCCCATCCATAGAAAATAATTCAGTCAATTAAAAGAGTGGATTACGCATATATAGCATAAATGCAACTCATTTATAACCAAGGAGGAGAGGGCCAACATAAGGCTGAAATATGGGGAGACTGAAAAATAACTCTGAATTTATATTGGGGAAAATGATTACATTCTTAAACGCCTTGCTCTGGAGATAAAAATGGCTCTCTCTGCCAGCTGTTGCTGGCGGGTAGGTGGGTGGATAGGCATCACATGGTTAATGAAATTGCTTTTGGTGGCTGCGTTACATTCCCTTTTGCAAAATTTGCGCGTAGGTTGAACGTTCCAATCTGTTATCCTCCGTTTGCTCAACCATCCCATTGCCAGGTTATCAGTCGTGGTGAGCAGGGATTCCTGAACCAACGTGAGGCTGCATGTTTGAGGTTATCCTTACTGGAAAGCCACGGGCATTTTCCATTTCCCCGTATACTTGAAAGATTAAAGTTCACCTTGGACTAAGACCCATACAGAGAGTCACGCCCCCCATCTCGAAATCCCGGGCGCCGCTAGTCCGCTAGCTCAGATCTCCACCCGGCCCGGCTCAGCGGCCTTCTGGGAATTGTAGTTTAGGCCTCGCGCATCTCCGCCGCCAGTGACCAGCCTTGGACTACAAGTCCCGATAGGCCTTGCGCGCCATGCCTGCGCGACCCGCTGCTGCGAGAGGAGGGTGAAGGCGCGGAAGGCGCATCCGAGCCAGGTTAGGCGGTTGTGGCGGCGATAGCAGGCGACATGGACAGCGCGGGGAAGGAGCGTGAGGCGGTGCAGCTGATGGCGGAGGCGGAGAAGAGAGTCAAGGCCTCCCACTCCTTCCTCCGAGGGCTGTTTGGGTGAGCGCTAGACCGCGCGTGCCCTGAAGGGGTCTCCTTCCCAGGCCCTCTCCCTAGCTGCCCGACCCCCATGCGCGCCCTGTTGAATCCCCCCTCCACCTCTGGAACGCCCAGCGGCCCTCATTTCCCATACATCCTCCAGAGAGCTCCTAAGTCTTAGAGCCTCCCAGGGACCCCTCTCCCAAGAACGCCCCAGGGGATCTCAGCACCCCTGCGTGTCCCCCATCCCCTAAAGCCCCCAGACCTCTCCCTCACACGCTCCCCAGAACCTCTACAGTCTCTCGCGGTCCGTCAGCCGCAGCGCACCCTCCAGATATCCCCTGGGGTCCCCAGAGGGCCCCCCCACCCCTCCACGCCCCCTCCGGCCCGGCGCTGTCCCTGCGTTGTTGCGGAGGTCCCGTGGCCTCTTTTGGAGGAGGGCCGTCGGCAGGACAGATTTGTTCTTTTCCCCACGGCTGAACCCGCATCTCTCAGAGACTTGTGTTGGCCAGAGGCGACCCCAGGAGGAGCCGGAGGGGCGGGTCCGGGGACCCCTGCCCCGGCGCGGCCCGCGCATCTGGGGGCATCTGGCTGGGCGGTGGGCCCCGAGCAAGAGCAGACTGGCGCGGCGCCCCGGTTCCAGAGATGGGGTGCTCCTTTGCCTTGCGCCAAGTAGGCATTTAATAAACGTTCGTTGGAGAAGGAATACGTTTTCTCAGTATAGTATTTTTACTTCACCAGAGATTGATGGGTTTGCCAGGGCCTCCTGTTTGATTAAGGATAAACGCAGCTCCTAAGTAGGCGTCTTTTGGGAATCCCGTTAATTTTCTGTAATTTTCTGTTCTCCTGGGGTAAGGTTTTAAATTCGGACTTCCCAAAAAGCAGAGCCTGTACTGACCGTTCTGGGTGGTTGAATATGTGAATGATTCAGCTATTTAGGATTAGAGAGGCTGAAATTTCCTGGTGGTGGTGGTGGTGGTGGTGGTGGTGGTGGTGGTGTTTTTCTTTTTGAAAGTGAAGATCCTTTGCCGACAGCAAGAACATATTTTTATTTTTGAGAAGGACCAATACTTAATTGTTACATTATTCAACAGTTTTATTTTATGTACTAAATTCAGTTTGGAATCTGCTTGTTTTGCCATCTTCATTCTCTTGATTATAATATAATACTTTACCATTGTGGATACATCTCCAGGAAATGCTTAGATGCAGGTTTCATGCAGTGCACAGTAGTACAGGAAGCAAAGATGCATAAAAGTAAAGGTTCCTAACCTCAGGAACCTTGGGAAGGGCATTTATCCTAGCTGGTTTCTAAATTCTCCTGTGATGTGTAGTTTGGAACATAGCAGTGAATTATAACTTTGTTCCCCTTTAAAAGTTATGATTTATAAGGAGCATTCTCTCATGCTTGATGCTAACACCAAACAATAGCGCCTTTCTGTGATTCACAAAGCATTTAAAATATATTTGAATAGAATTTAATGTCCTAGCACCTCCTGCCTGGAGGTGATCTTAATGTCACAGCATATTTCAAGTCAGGATGTGTTTCCCTGGAAGAGAATCTATAATTGGCAAAGGAGAACATTACAGCACTTGATACTTGTCTCAAGGGAACCCTCCTTTTTGTGAAGTGGTGTTGCGTTATTGTTTTGATGAAGCTAGGCCAAGTCTTGAGCCAATAATCCTAAAAGGATTTTGAAAAGGCTTTTGTTTGTAAACAAACATCTTTTCTCTCCTTGATTGTTGATCACCTATTTCATTGACAGGCCTTATAGGAAGACTGTTGTCTTTAACCTGCATAAAAGTCGTTGCATCCCAGGTCTGGCCTGAATATGGCAGGCTTTTGGATGGGGGGCAAGTTACTTAGCCTCTCCGTGCCCCAGTTTCATCTGCTGTAAAAAGGGGTAATAATAGTACATCTAATAGTGAGGGTTCAGTGAGTTTATGCATGTAAAACATTTAGGACCATTGGAGAAGGTGACTATGATATTAATTAGTATACTTGCCAAAATTGTCATCTGATATTTACCAAGGAAGTAGAGGGCCAGACAGATTAAGTGACTTTGACAGGATTTCAGAGCCAAAGACCTTTAGGACTGGATCTTTGGTCCTTTAATGAAAGATTTGAAAGGGCTTTGTACCATGTGTTATTTATCCTATGGGGAGTAATTGTGTTATTTTCAGTGATACTTGGTTCCAGGAAATCTTGGGGAAGAAGAGTACTCAGTTCTCTGAGTTTTAATAGTATATAATTACTTGAAGCTAAAAACCAGCCCTAGTTTCTCTGTCAGTTACTGTGGGAAGACCGATTCTGTATCAATTTTAGATGTTTAGAATCTTCTATTATGTCTGGCATCATCTGTACCTGTCCTCATCCTTGTAGACTGGGTTACCTGGTAGTCTACCCTGTCACCCTTCTTTTGATACAGAATTTTCCCATCTACTTGTTATTCTTTCTTGAAACCACAGTGTAGTCCACCTCCATGTCAGACTCCTGAATTAACAAAACTCACATACCGATGTATCATCAGTATCAGTATCATTTGAGCCATGTATTTAAGAGCCGACCGGTTCGTGCTTTAAAGGCGACAGATGATGCTGTTTTGATGACATGGCAGCCATTAGAATTAGAAGGTGCTCAGCCTATTGCAGCATATTTTACATGGACTCATTCTCATTATCCTAACTGCAGATTAAAATGTATTAGGAGCTCATCTCCTTCACTCCATGTTTATCCAGCACCCACACTGGTTTTGTGGCAATACTGTATTGTCACTACTACTATACTATAGCTCTTCCTTTTTTATTGCTTTCAGTAAGATTACATGAAAATATACATTGTATATTCCCGAGAAAAGGTCAGTCATGTATTCTGTGTACAAGGCACAAGTCCCATGCTAGTCTGCAAGATGTTCCTAAGCCACTAAGGGGTGCAACCATCACAAAATACCCCTTATTGGTGTTCTCCTTTTCTTCTTGACTGCCATTTAGACAGTAGTGTGTTTTTGTAGTTGTGGAATTGAATTAAAACTTACTCTTTCTGAAAGGCTTAGCACAGTATAGCAAAACTACCACCAAAAGAGTAGCGTTTTCAATTTGTTTGTTCCCAGGAGTGAGCTATTAAATTTTGTAGTTAATTTCAAATTCAAATGTAAAATCTTAAAGAGCTGCAAGTGAGATCTTAAACTGGCCTGAGTATGACAGTAAAGTAAAGTTTGGAGTTGCTAAGGCATCTCTTGCTGTCTTCTCCATCTTGTTTGTAGGAGGCCAGGTGGGGGCTAGCCAGCACAGTACACATGAAAGGGAATGGCTGCTTAAGAATGACAGTCAGAAGATGTTCTGCATGGTTAATACTGCCTTCTCCTGCTTTTGAATGCTGCCCAGTCATAAAGCTTGTAAAGAGCCATAAATTTGGCAGTGTCAAAGTAAATTTAATGAAAGATCCTACTGGGTTATCTTGAAACAATTATGAGTCTATAATTTCCTAGCTGTTTTTGAAAATTGGGAATATTTCTTAAACATTGTAGGCCATAAATTTTCAGTATTCTTCACTCAGCTTTATTTCTACAGAGATTGTGTTTAAGTTTTGCCAAAATATGGTGAGGACATATGATAGCATTTGTAAAGCAGTCAGGACCCCCTCAGTTACAATAGATACTCAAGTGCAGATTGAACGTTAAAAAAAGAAAAATCATTAAGCTCTGATTTACTTAGAGACAAGTAGTATAGTATATGAAATATATATGTACATTTCTTATAAATTTATTATGTTAGAATATAAAAAATAGACCTACATATTGGGTAATTATAACATATATACAAGCTATAATAATGTATCCTATATTATTACATATAGGAAGACCAAACCTGGGTTCAGTCTCTCTCTATTAGTGTGGTGACCCCTAGCCCAGTAAATCATTCTTGGAGTTTGTTTTTCTCAGCTTTCAAATGGGCAAAGGGAAAGAATCTGCTTTTCGGAATTGTAAGGATTGACTGAGGTATTAGAATGCTTATTAAGCTGCATGGAGCTATATTACTGTTAATTTATGAACATTTGGTTTTCTAATATTAGTGCCAAGTTACAGTTTATGTATCAAATGGCAAACTCTTTCTAGATTGGCCTTATTCTGTTTGCATTTTTGCAGTTTTTGCAGTGCTCACCGTATATTCTGTCATTCTCATGAGCCCTGTGAGGTGTGTTTGTTTAGAAGAGGCAGAAGGGGATCCAGCACCCCAGAAGAGTTATATTTTGAATGTCTCTTTAATATGTGTGGAGACAAACATGATTTTTCTCCTTAGTTACTAATATGTTAATGATCGGATAGCCTCATATTGAACTGTTGGGGCGTTCCTTGAATTCCTATGGATTATAATATATTATTTTTTAATGTGCTATTAGATTCTGTTTTTAAATATTTTCTTTTGAATTATTGTCTTTGCAATTCATTTGTGGATGGTCCATCAAGTTGAAGTATTGATGTGACAAGTGCTTCATGAGAATATAGACATTTTCCTTTCACCCGGTGCTCTGGTCTTTGAAGGTTCAGGTTGGAACCCTTTTCTAGTGAAATCCGGACTTTTTTGAATGTTCTTTATTTCAGTAGTTGTTTTCCTCTGTCACTTTTGTGTTTGTGTGTTTCCCCTTCTCTCTTGATTCTTTTGATCCTTTTTCTCCTAACAGCTAACATTTTGACTCAGAGGTATTATTAGTTTCCTGTTTTCTGCTTTATTTACCTCTGTTGCTCTCTTTTCTTTTGCCCTTTGGCTCCTTTGGGGAAAATGGAGGATGGAATATTTCAGTATTTCCATTATTTTAGTTATGTGGATCCAAATATTGATGTATGAATTTTCCTTTAAAACTGTGTGAATGTTTTAATTGTATCCCCCAGATCCTGGTATATAGTGTTTTTTATTGTAATTCGTTTCCCCTTTGACCCAAGAGTTGTTTGCAGGTTGTGTTCCAGATGAAGGTGCTTTTTTCTTGTATGTGATTTTTATTTTTTTATTTTTTTAATGTTTATTTATTTTTGAGAGAGAGAGCACAAACTGGGGAGGGGCAGAGAAAAAGGGGAACAGAGGATCCGAAGCAAGCTCTACACTGACAGCAGCTAGCCCAATGTGGGGCTCGAACTCAGGAACCATGAAATCATGACCTGAGCCGAAGTTAGACACTCAACTGACTGAGCCACCCAGGCAGCCTGATTTTTTATTTCTGGTTTTATTTCATTATAATCAGAGAACTTACTGAGGTTTTCTTTCCCACCTGATATATGATTGGTGTTTATGAATGGCCCGTGCACACTTGCAAAGAAGGTGGATGTTCTCCTCAGAGTGTATGACTTGGTAGAGATCCTGAAAATCTAGGCATTGATTATGTTGTCAAGGCCTTTCACATTTGTGTTTATTTTTTGTCCCCTTGACTTGCTTTGGACTAATGGGTATAGTCGTGTGTCCTCTTATAAGTGTGTTTCTGTCTTCTTGCATCTCCTGTCTTGTAGTTTCTGCTTTATAAAGGTGTCTACTATGTTTTGGTATATAGATGTTCACAACTACTATAATTTCATTATGAATTGTATCTTTAGCATTAAGAAGTGAATTTCTTTCTTTCTTTTGATGTTTTTGAGCTCAAATTCTGCCTTGTTTGATACTGGAGTAGCAGTCCTTGCTTTCTTATTTGCGTTTGCCTGCTTTTAGGACTGTATTATGTAAGAGGATTGTACATTCTGCCTGCTGCCGTGTGACCTGTGCTGCTGGGCTCTGGGCAAAGTGCACTTCCCCTCCCCATTGAGTCTGTCCTGGCCCTTGGCTGACTTTGACTGGGGGAGCAAGTGCAAGGGGGTGCGCACTCTACCCAAGTGGAAGCTGCAGGGGCTATCCCTTGCTTCTGCTGTGGTTTTTCTCTGTCATAAGAGTACACTAGAGAGAGGGCTGCATTCAGAATAGAGAGACATGACACATGGAGAAAAAACCAGCACCATCAGCCTGCAATAACAGGTAAAGTGAGTGAGAAAGAAGCTTTTGGAGATTGGGTGGTTATTTGTTGTTGGAACAAATCAAATAAAAGTTGGTTGATGTATGTGGTATCCTTTTGACCATGTCTTTATTCTTAAACCTTTCAGAATAGCTTTATTTTAGTTGTATTTCTTGTATTGAGCACACAATATTGTATTGGCTTTTGTTTTCTGAGAAAATCTAAAAATCTTCAGTCCATTTATATTATTGGTATGACTGGTATATGATTGGTTTTTAATTCTGTCATCCTGCTTCGTTCTATTTATTATGTGTAATGTTTTATTTGCAGTCTTCATGTGATCTCTTTTCTTTGCTTTTTATTTAGGAAATTTTGTATTTTTGTTCTACTGGTAACCTTTTTTAATACCCTTAGCTCCAGTAGGCATCTAGAATTTGTTTGCTGTGAAAGACACCCATTACCTTTGTGCCAATCACTGAGCCTGTTCTAAATTTTCCCCTTTGTCCAGTGATATGTGTGTGGGAGGACAGGGTTCAGTTATTTGTACTTTTGGGGAACAGATGTTGGGAAGATCTGTTTTGGGAACAGATTCTGTCTCTTTTTGTTTGTTTTTTGTCTTAGATCTATAATAAAACATATTCCGTGGCACCACCATCAGCATTTTTACTTATGTTCCCTAGTTATCTCATAGATGGAAGCCAGTGTGATATTCCTTAAGTTCTTGCTTCTATCGCTGGTATTTAATGGTTGGCTTGGCTGGTTGTGTAATATTTGGCTCACATTGTTTTTCCCTTGAGCTTGTTCAGAAATGTTCCCTATTGTTTTGCTTTGTATGTTGTCTTGCTTTGTATGTTGCTGTTGACGTCTGGTTGAAGTTAACCTGATTTTCTTAATTTTGTAAGTGACTTTGCCTGGAAGCCTGGAGCTTTTCTTTATAAAATATAATAGTTTTATTATATGTGTTTTACAGTAGACCATTCTGAGTCCATTTTCCCAGTACGTGGTAGGCCCTTTTGGTATTTTGATTCAGTTCTTCTTTTGTTTCCATAAAATTTTCTGAAAGTGTAGTTTTAAGTATTGTTTCAATGTTTTGATATATTTTACTTCCCTTTTCAGGGACTCCAGTTACATGGATATTGGCTCTTTGCTTATCCTCTCTATCACTTTTTCTTAGATCCTTTTCCCTCCCTTGTTTCATTTCCATTCTCGTGGGTGTTTTTATTTTTCTCCTCAGTGTCAGTAGAATCTGTTCTCCCTGTAGGTGTGTTCTAGCCAAGATTTTATTTCTGAGATGATTTGGTCTTTTTCTTTCTTTCCTTCTAGAATTTCTAGAATTTGAAACCAGTTCATAGTCTTATTTTTTTGTGCATGTAAGGAAGGAAGAACTTCACCTTTTTTCTCTACTCCCCTGGGTTCTTCAGCTAGGGCTCTACAAATTAGACAGAATATAGACTAACAAGAATAAATAGTGTATTGAACATGTACAGTGATGGGTAACTCAAAGGGGTGATTGGAACTTGGGCTTATAGCATCTTAAAGAACAGTGCATTTGTAGAGAAGTGTCAAGACAAAAGGTTTTAGGCTTCCAAGAAGCAGCAGACTGGGGAACAAAGGAGTGAGGTTTGTTTGTGCAAGCCCATCTCCGTATCAACTTTCCATCTGCTTCACGACCATAAAACTTTTCCAGGAGAGGGGATTTATGGCAGTCCCCATTTCTTAGAAGTTTCTGCATTTAGTCAAATAGGGGAAGCTCTGAGAAAGTGTCTTTCTGTATCTGCTATTCTCATTTTCCTCCATTCTCATTTTCCTTATGCCAAAGTAGTTTATTTTGAGGTGGCATATTCTGTTCCCCTGAATGCTCTTGCATTCTGAGTTTTGAATTTCTGAACTGTGGTATAGTTTCATATCTATAAATGATTGTTTAATAATATTTAAGTTATATGGGATCGTTTGCCTTGGGGTAGTTTGGGGGGAACATTTTTGTCAGCTGCAGAGTTTTTATTCTTGGAACATTGTAGCTTTGTATGGATGCTGCTTACCTTTTTTGTTTAGTGTTGGAGTTTCTTGGTCTCATAACAATGTGTTTCTGTGATGAAAGATGAGGGGGTTTGGGTGGTTTCACGGGTTTCTTAATTTGAACGCTCTCTTCTGTTGATACCATTAAGGACTTTTTTGATGACAAGTATAAGGGAGGGGTGAGTAGGGGCTTGGTGTGACTCCCAGTGCTGTGACACCCCTTTGTTTTCTAAGACTCTTATCTTCCACCACTTGCTGTCTTTCCCTTCATGACTAAGCTTCCATAGATCTGCCCCTGCCTCCCCCAGAAGCAGGGCCACCTCTAGCCAAGTTCCCCTCTAGTTCCCCAGGCCCAGTGCTCCAGCCCTCTAGGTCTCCACCTGGCTTCCATGTTCCCTCACTCTTGTGCAGCCCTTCCTTGCTGCTGGACCCTGCCTCATCCCCTCATGTCCATGCATTTCCTCCTGTCGTCCAGCAGGAGCAGTGTCACTGGCTCTGCTAGTTGGGGGTTTTTATTTCTCCAGTCTATTATTTCTTCATCTTGTTGAATTCTCTCTCCTAATTTTGCTGTTGGCACGGATTACAGGTGGTTGTATCTGCTCCTTGTTGATGTGTCTGGGTTTGGAGGATGTTAGGACAAGTTGGTATTTAGTCACTAACCATGATCCTGTAGAATTTCCAGGTCTCATCAGTGTTTCTTCCAGATTGAGATTCAGTTTGAAGATTGAATTTTTATAAAGATTGAGATTAAATGTAAAAACTTCTCATGGCAAGTCATGTTGTGCATGTCATTTCTGAGTGTATCCAATAATTACTGTTGTTCGTTTTCTTGTATATTTAAGTATCTTGATTTGTTTTATTAATAGGTCCAAATATACATTCTCTCCTCTGTAAGAAAGGTGACTCTCCATACCAAGTCCAGGCACTGGGACTGTTACCAAAATCAAAACCAACTTTCTTTGCTCTACATGTTCTCGCAAACTTCATTTCAGGAAATGACACTTTGTCAGACATTCCTTAAATGTCTCAGATTGTTTTCTGTGTCTAAGAATCTATGATTATTTTTAAAGTGAAAAGTTCTCAGAAAATGGAATCCAGAGGCCAAGACAGGGCACTGAGGCTGCATCAGTGTTGATGGTGTGGTCCTCATGCCCAGCTTCTGCTGGCTGCTCTGGTGCAATTTCTCTAAGGCCCTGGAGGGGCTGCCTGCTCTGTGCTGGCAGGACCTATCTAATAAATGACAGTGTTCCTATAGTCTGACTTTGTCCAAAACTGTGTCCTTGTCACTACTCCTCCTATTACTGTTTGTGAAAAAACAAATGACCTTGATCTAATGGTTTTATAGACATTTTTGGTATAAGAGTTCAAGGTAGCTTGATGAAGAGCTTCTTCCTGCTGCAGACCTCTACTCTCTGCATCGCATGAAAGAAGTTGGACTGTTTAGAAATATATTAAACTTAGCAGTTAATTAATCTTGAAAGGGTTGTGTTTATCTAGGAAAACAAGTGTTTAGAATCTAGAGATTATAGAAATGAAGTGCAGATGAAAATAAGTTGCTTATGGAAGGTAAAAAATAGAATAAATAGTTCTATGTGGCTGTGATGTTGTGATATAGTAGGAAGTATATATTTGTTCTTCATCCCTGGTTCCTGACACAGTAAAGCCCTTGTGGGATCCTGAGTGGTGAGGGTGAGAGAAGCATTTCCTGTATGATAATAAGCCCCTTTCAACCATACTGTAGTGTATGCTAATGAGGTGACTGTTGGTGGGTTCCCAGTTGGCTTCAGGATGGGGGCTGGTTGTCAGAGGAGCCAACCATATGATTAAAGGGTTGGAACTTTCGGCCTCACCCCTAAGCCTCCCAGGAGGGGAGAGGGGTTGGGGACTGAGTTAATCACCAGTGGCCAGTGATCAGTCATGCCTGTGTATGGAACCTTAACAGAACTCTAAATGATGGGTTTGGAAAACTTCTGAGGTGGTGAGCATGTGGCGCCCCTGGAGCTGGTGTGGATGCCCCTTGCACTCCCTGCCTATATACCTCCCTGGATACATCTCTTCCATTTAGCTGCTTCTGAGTTACATCATTTGTGATCATAAATAGTTTCCCTGAGTTCTGTGAGTTCTACCAAATTAATCAGATTGAAGAGGGGGTTGTGGAAACCCCTGATTTGTAGCCAGGTTAGAGATATGAGTACTTTGAGGACTCACTGCTTGAGATTGGTGTCTGAAGTGGGGGCAGTCTTGTGGGACTAGGCCCTTAACCTGTGGGGTCTGCACTGACCGGGTAGTGTCACAATTGAATTGAATTGTAGGACACCCAGCTGGTGGCTGCAGAGAACTAGAAAATTGCTTGGTGTGGAAAATGCTGCAGGTTTGATGTCAGAAGTGTTGTGAGTAGAGAAATAGTGTTTCTATTAATGGTAGAGATATTTTAAACAGATTCCTAATTTCCCTCTCCTTTTCTGGATGCTTTCTGTATTTGCTTATTGTTTCGAATGATATATGAGAACACTATCAAAAAACTGTACCATGGATAGTTTCTTCCATCCAGACTCTGAGAAGTCAGCATTATTATTGAGGCCTGTGTGCCAAGCCCTGTGGTAGTGTCTGTCCTCAGTCAGCCTATAGGCTAAAGTAATGTTGCTCATAGTGAAAATAAGGAGCTGTCCTGTTTGTGGGGCTTCTCCCTGTTTGTAGTCCTTTGGTGTAGTTTGACATCCCTTCAGCATACTCTGATGATAGGATTAGATTTTGTCTCTAATTCTGCTTTCACATTATCACAGCACTGTCAGTTATCACCTTTTATGATACTTTTACTCAGGTATTTTGTGATTTTAGAAGCAGCTTTATTTGTACCTCAGCAGTTGCCTCCTTTGCTTTTGGGTAGGTCTCAGGATGTGTGTGCCATTAGTCCTCATGATTCTACTTTAACGTCCCCCTCTTCCCACCCACAGTCTTAGAAGAGGATGTACTATAGTTGCCAGTGTTTTGTAGTGCTCTGAAATAGTTCTTACTCAGGATGAGGAAAAATCAAGACTTTAGATTATTCGAGGATTAATTGGTTTTTAAAAGATCAGTGATTTGTCTGCATGTAGATATTATTGGAGCTCTTTGAAATAATGGGATGTAATTTCCCAGTCTGGCTTCTTCTCCCTCTCCTCCCACCTCCCCAGCATCTGAATGGGAACAGACAGGATGGGATTGCTGCTCTGCAGTTCACCAGTGGGACATGTCATGGCTCTGACCACATCTCTTCAGTGGAACATGGAAGGTGGGATGAGTACTCTCAGATCTTTTCCAGCCCTGAAGTTAAATATTTTTTCTTCAGCATTCTGATCTCCTCTTGGGCGAGAACATTCTTTTCTTAGCCTTTCTGACATTTACTGATCTCAGTGAATGTCTCCTGAATAAGCATAATCAAGAAGAGGAGGGAGTCAGCCTTGCTTGTAGAATTGAGGGGTGGTGGAGTCAGCTGGGGCTGCATGGTGGAGAGGATGGAGGTGATGGTGGTGGTGGTAGAAGTGGTGGTGGTGGTGATGATGATGAAGTGGTGGTGGTGGTGGTAGAGGTGTCGGTAATGGTAGTGGTGAAGGTAGAGGTGGTGAAGGTGATTGACGATGGTATAGGTGGTGGTGGTGGTGGTGGTGGTGGTGGTGGTGGTGGTGGTGGTGGTGGAGGTGTTGGTAATGGTGGTGATGGTAGTGGAGGTGTTGGTAATGGTGATGATGGTGGTGGAGGTGGTGAAGGTGATTGATGATGGTGTAGGTGGTGGTGGTGGTGGTGGTGGTGGTGGTAATGGAGGTGTTGGTAATGGTGGTGGTAATGGTAGTGGAGGTGTTGGTAATGGTGATGATGGTGGTGGAGGTGGTGGAGGTGATTGATGATGGTGTAGGTGGTGGTGGTGGTGGTGGTGGTGGTGGTGATGGAGGTGTTGGTAATGGTGGTGGTGATGGTAGTGGAGGTGTTGGTAATAGTGATGATGGTGGTGGAGGTGGTGAAGGTGATAGATGATAGTGGTGGAGGGAATGGTAGTGGTGGTAGTGGTTCTTATCCAGGCTAGTCACTGTTTTCTTTCATGGTAGAGAAAGCATTTTCTTCTTCAAATTCAGGATAGGATAATCTCCAAAAATAGTTAAGTTTGTCTCAAGTTAGCTTTTCTTCTTGTCAGTTCAGTGCCATGTACTTAAATTATATCACTTCATAATGTAGATCCTCTCATAGAAACTTGTTTCTCTTTTCAAGGATCTTATACCTCATTTATAGAGGCCTCGGATAACAATCATTTGAATTATTTGAATGTGAATTGTGTTTGTCCTTAAAACTTATAAAATTTAACTTTCACATGCATAGAACACAGTAGGCATTTGGAGTGATTTCAGAAGTACATTTTTCATGAATTCTTAAAGTTATGTTGTGTTTATGACAAGTGAGTTTCTCTGGTACTTTGAAAATGAGTATACTTCTTGTGATTCTGTTTTAGAAGAGGTGAGGGTCTTAAGTCTTCATAAAAAAATACATTCATTATTTATATAATGATCACTGAATTTGACATCAGGTGTCAGCTCCACCACTGACTTTAGCTGGATGACCTTGGGCCAGCCATTGACCTCCAGGTACAATTTTCTCTTCTGTCAAATGGAGTTAGCATCTTTAATGGTGGTTGTAATAAAGAAAATGACATAACATATGTGGAAATATCCAGCATAAACCCTAGCATAATGTAGGCGTTCTATTATTCCTAGCTGAATCTGTCTCTGAAAATAATAGGATAAAGTACGTTTTAATTAAGCTGGTTTTATTTGAAAACCTTTAATAAGAATGATTGAACTATAATTACAGTGCAAGATTCCTGGTATGCTTTAGAAAAATAAGACAAGAAAGTGGTAAGTCTTTGTTAACTCCAAGGAGCTATGGCTAAAGATTGAAAACTTAGGTTAGGAATTTTCCATTAGGATAATTAGCTAATTGGTTTTTTTTTAATATGCAGATTTGAAGTTGAGAAAAAGGAACATGAGGGTGTGATTAAAGGAAAGCTTTGCTTATTCTGACACCACATTTTTGGTGTGGCTTGTCACCATCCTGTCATTTGCTGTGTGACATAGCTGCCAAAGTTTTTTTTGTTTGTTTGTTTTTTCCTTTTTTTTGTTGGGGGAAGGGAGTGGTGCAACTTTAAATATAATTCACATACCATGTGATTCACCCATTTAAAGTGTCCAGATAGCTGTGTAACTATCCTAACAGTACATTTTAGAATATCATCACCGCCACAAAAAAAAAAACAAAACTCTATCCTCCTTGCCCCTCCTCCTTTTTCTCCAACACTGTAGGCAACCTGTTTACTGTCTCTATAGATTTGCCTATCCTAGATATCCTACAATATGCTCATGCGTGACTGGCTTCTCTCACTTAGCATGATGTTTTCAATGTTTATTGATATATCAGTACTTCATTCCTTTTTATTGTCCAATATCCATTCCATGTATAGACCACATTTTATCTTTTCTTCAGTAGATGGACATTTAGGTTGTTTCCACTGTTTGGCAGTTACGAATAATGCTGCCGTGAGCGTTTATGTTTGTATACAAGTTTTTGTGTGGACATAGTGTTTTTATTTCTCTTGGGTGTATACCAAGGAGCAGAGTTGCTGTCTCATACAGTAACTATGTTTAACCTTTTGAGAAACTGCCAAATTAACAGTGGCTGTGCCATGTTATATTTGTACCGGCTGTATAGGAGGGTCCAGTTTCTACACATCCTCCCTAACATTTATTCTTATCTGTCTTTTGATTCTAGTCATCCTAGTGGGTGTGAAGTGGGATCTCATTTGTGGTTTTCACTTGCATTTCCCTGATGGCTAATGATGTTGAGCATCTTTTCATGTGCTTATTGGTTATTTGTGTGTCGTCTTTGAAGAAATGTCTAATAGATTCTTCACCTATTTTTTAATTGAGTTACTAGTCTTTTTTATTTTTGAGTTGTGTTGTTTACATATTTCAGATACAAGTCCCTTATCAAGACAGATCCCTTATTTGTACAAATATTCCCAAAAGTTTTTATGCCTTCAGTACATCAATCTAGTTACAATAATCATCCTGATTGAGTACCTACTCTGGGTCAGACCCTGCAAGGGCAACTATATATGGATTTTTTCTTTTGATCTTTATAATAACCCACAAGTATTATAGCGTCCGGGTGGCTCAGTTGTTTAAGCGTCCAACTTCGGCTCAGGTCATGATCTCACGTCTCATGGGTTCAAGCCCCCCATCAGGCTCTGTGCTTACAGCTCAGAGCCTGGAGCCTGCTTCAGATTCTGTGTCTCCCTACCTCTCTCTGCCCCTACCCCACTCATGCTTGTTCTCTCTCTCTCTCTCTCTCTCAAAAATAAACATTAAAAATTAAAAAAAGATAATAACCCACAAGTATAGATCATATTATCTACTGTTTACACATGCAACAATGGAGGCCCAAAGAAGTTAAAGAACTAGACTGGGGTAAGACAGTTAGTAGTTACTGCCTAAGGTGTGAGTCACACTTGGGCCTTAGTGTACTGCTCTGGGACACGTATTGACACAGAGCTGTCTGTGTCCTTCTGTGGAAGCACAGAGCCTGTTCAAGTTTCTGGCGTATGCGTATGTGCTCACTCTTGTTTAGATTGTGCCACTCTCTAAGGGTCAGCCTTGACCTCCCCTGTCTCCTAGTCCTTATGTCCTAAACCACTCGCACAGAGTGCTTTGTCTTCATTCTCTGGTTATTTATGTTTTCAATGTAGATAGACGAGGTAGAGACATCATTTATATAGAGGGTCCTTAGTTTAGCTAAGAACAAGGTTGAATTAGAAAACCCTGGTGCAAGTTACAGAGGATTAGTTTTGCCTTTATGTGAGAAGAAATGTCTGAGCAGCTAGAGCTTTCCCTGAGTGGAATCAGCTGTCTACTGAAGAACTTTCCGGAACAGTATGTATTCCAGTAGCAATAGAGTTTCTTCCTCTCAGGATGTTGTAAAATACATTTACACATGGGGTGAGCAGCTGGACCCTGAGGCCCCTTCTATGTTGGAGAAAGGAACATTCCCTGCCAGAGCTGATAATATAGCAGTCAAACAACATGGCGCTTTCTTTTATGCTCCGGCTTCAACTTGTTATTGTTGTTGTTGTTTTGTTTGCTTGTTTGTTTTTGAATAAGCATAGTGCTAAACTCTTCCAAATTAACAGGGTAAAAAATGTATCCTTCAAATTTAATCCCATTTGAATAATATACTTCTTATTTCTCCACTTCATCCAAAACTACAATTTCCATGCATGAAAAGGACTCTGGTTAAGGTTGTAGGCTCTGAGGTCAGCCAGATGTGTATTTGAGTCTCAGTTCTGTGACATTCTTGTTGTGTGACCTTGCGTTAGTTACTTTTGTGCCTCCGTTTCCTGATTTGGAAAATAGGGATAATAAGAGCGTACCATTTGAGCACCTGTTAAAATTCTAGAATACTTGGCTGGCACATAGTAAGCATTCATTAAATGCTTATTATTTAAGGGAGGGTGAATTGGAGATGTGGATGGTTGCTACAGTAAAACTTAACCTCATTTTTAAATTTTTCTCAGAGGAAACACAAAAATAGAAGAGGCTTGTGAAATGTATACCAGAGCTGCAAATATGTTCAAGATGGCAAAAAATTGGAGTGGTATGTATAAAGTTTTTGTTTTGCTTTTCAGGCAAATAACTTTAAAATCATCTTGAAGGAGGAAATAACTGTCTGCATTTCCTCCTGTTGGCTGAGACGTGTGTGTGCTGAATAACTGGTGTGGCCACCATGGTGTGGGAGAAAAGAACTTTGATCTAAGTGAACAAAGCCTGTTTTTCTTTACTTACACATTGGTTGAGAATTTCTTACTGTGAGAACAGCTCTGTGGTAGCTGATTGAGGTTCCATTGAGAAATGTGACAGCCAAGGTGTTATTTTTATAAACCCCAACAGATTTACTATCACTTTTTAACATAATGCTTTCTATCCAGTGAAATTACACACAACAAAATCAGTGGAATTATTTTATTGGTCTGAAAGGGGATAACCCTTTATACCACTGATTTGGGAAACAAATTCATCCCCTACCCTTGTGCACAAAGAGGGCTTGTTGTCTCTGTGATAGGGTATTTCTTTAGTGAAGATAGAGACAACCTTCACCTGGAGCAGGGACATTGTTGTCTAGCCCTGGCCTGTAGCTGCTGCTTGATCTAAAGTAGGACCCTTACACTCTGCAAGTCCATTTCCCCATCTGCTTTTTCCCTAGCTTTATTGAGATATAACTGACATAGAACATTGTCTAAGGTTAGGGTGTATGTACAGTGTGTTCAAATCAACCCATTAAGGCTGACACTTTAAAAGCATTTCAGTGAAGAAATTGCTGTAGAAATATATGAATGTGAAAGCCCTTTCTGACTGTAAAATTCTTTTATAGGTTTAGTTTTAGGTTAAAAGGATATATTTCCAAAATGCATTACACCTGAATTATAATGTATTAAAAACAGTGGAGGAGAAAGGAGTATTGTCTCAGTATTTGTATCTCTTGCATGGTGTAAGGGTGTGGTCTAAGGATAGATTTGCATGTACTAATAAGAGTGGCCAGCATGTGAAAAACTGGAGCCAGCCAGTACAGTGAAGCACTGTAATTGGGAGGTCCATGTTGTAACTGTACTCTCCTGAGGCAGAGCCCATCAAGGCTGCCATTCAGTTAGCCGCTACCGAGGCACTCCCCTGGCAGCATCACCCTTGACCCCTTCTCCGGGACCCCCGACCCCATAATCCACAGTGTAAGAGTTAAAGCCTGGTAGGTGGGGGCTCTCCAGTCCCAGCTCCAGCTGGGGGCCAGCATCCTAATTGCTCAGCCCCTGTGCCATGTAATGGCTGAGTATTTTCAAAACTGCCTGGGCACTCTTTTTGTCTTACACAGAGCCAGACTTGAACCTGGGCAGGCTGGATCAGGAGTATGTACTGCTACTTTTCCCTCTGGTAGAAGTGCAAAAACCTGAGTAGGAATTGTGTGGTTACCTCTGGAAGAGGGGTCAGGACAAGGGATGACAGCCAAAGCTTTAATTGAATTGAATGCTTTATTTCTTAGTATCAGCAGTGGGTATTTTGGTGTCTCCCACAATTTTCTGTACTTCTCTGAATGTTTTTGAAATGGCTACAAATAATACATTTTTTTAAGTACTAAAAGGTCTCATGATGTTCTTTATCATGTTTTTGCTTGTAGAGGGAATTCTTTCCCCTCCATTCCTATTAGTGCTGACTTCCCTATTCCACACCTTACTGAGCTGTGTTCTCCACGGGCCTCATGTTTTCCAGTCTGTGGTAGTTCTCTCTGAGCCAAGAACCTCATGACAGTGGGGGTTTATCCTTGTCCAGGTTCCTCATGCTGACATTTAAAGCCTCCCAGAACTGGCCCAATGGCATCTTCAGCCTTCATCTCTCCTGCCCACTACATTTATCCCTCCTGCAGGCAGCATGGACTTGTCACCAGCCTCTGTTCCCAGCCTTTTCTTGCCTTCAAACATTTGTTCCTTGTTCACATGACTGCTCTGCTGTGGATTCCTTCCCTCATTCTTTTCTGCCCCTCTAGAGTCTACAGTCCCTGATCAAAACCTTTTCTGAAAAATTTAAGTGCATAAATCTTTACACTGTACCTCGTCCCAACAGAAACCTCGGCAGCACCTTGTAACCAATCCCACTGTATAACCAAACCTGCAGGGAATGTGCAAGTTGTCCACACTAAGTGGGAGTTAAAGTCAGGTTAAACCTCATATAAAGTTCAGTCAGATTTTGTTATGATTTAAGAAGAAACTTTGAGTTTTGAAATTGTGGACCTAACATTCACTCTTGAGATACCCACTTTGTTCAAGGAGCTTCCATTAGCAGTTTCTTCAGTGATGACAGCCAAGGCCAGTGGACACTATGAGATAGAAAGATGAGCAAATAAGTGTCCTTGACCTCAGTGTTTTAGCTTTCTTTAAACATGTGTGGCTTGAAGCCCCAGTCACTGTTTAGTATATGCTGGGGACAGAGTTGAACATGACTGGCTTTGGTACTAAATGGAGGCCCATCACCGAGGTGCCACTTGGGAGGTCTTCTGGGGCTGAGAGAGGCTTTTGTCACCGGTTGAACTTGTTTCTGTTTTTTTACACACACCTGAGAGGCACTTGATCACATTTACACATCCTTCTGACTGCAACGCTTCTTTTCAGTGACATGGAACTTTTCTAGGAGTAGGTACAGCACTTAGAGCATGGGCCACTCTGGGGACACTTGCTCCTCTGTGATTAATTGTAGTGACTTGTCTTCCTCAGCTGCAGGAAATGCATTTTGTCAGGCAGCCAAGCTCCACATGCAGCTTCAGAGCAAGCATGATTCTGCCACCAGCTTTGTGGATGCTGGGAATGCTTACAAAAAGGCAGACCCTCAAGGTAAGACATGCCTCCACCTCTGCGTACCCAGGGCCATCGGATCAATGTTGGGGGCCTTCTCTCAGGTTACGCTGCTGGACCTTTGAGTCCTGTAAAAAAGAAATGTTTGTGCTTTGGGATAATAGAGATTTTAGTACCTTCAGGGTTTTTTCTATAATCACTTTGAGCTTTTACAAGGAGAAATTATGTTCAGTTTGTCATAATACCTATTTTCTTAAACTCCATTCACGGTGCATTTTGGAGAATGTTTTGGAAATTAGCTTTAATTTTATCTACATCTTATTATTATCTTAATTTTATGAATATGTATTACTCATTAAATAAAAGTAATGGTCCCTCACTCCTAAATACCTGGTACATTTTAAGATCCAGTTAATGGGAGATTGTAATATCTGATAGTTAAAAACAACTTATTCACACAGTATTCATCTGATTTTTTTAAAAGTACTGGTTTTTCAAGTACTGGTTTTGAAGAAATAACGAACTTGGGTGTTTAAAATGGCAAAAGTTTACAAATGTTATTTCTTTTTTAGTTAAGAGTATACACTTAGCAATTAAAAGCATTAACGTCTTCCCTGTGGCACATGCACTGGTGGCTGTGGAGCCTCCGTATTTTTCTTTTAGCAGTGCACTTTAGCACAGAAATCTCAGCTTTTATGAATGTATCATTGAGAACTAAGATACTTCAAGGGCTTTTGTATAAAGATTAATTGCATTCTGTTTCTGAACGTGAAAACCTGGACACAGCCTAAATGAACAACAAGGGTGGAATAATAAAATTATAATGCATCAGTATTCCAGGATATGATGCAGGCATTAAAGTCCCTGGATTCAGAGCATCTCCAATGACCTGGTAAATGTCCACATGGTAACCAAAGAACCACACAAGAATTGAGGTCTCAAATTTATTAAAAATTTGTGCACATGGAAATGCATCCAGAAAACACTGGAAGGAAAAGTACATCAAAATACTAGCAGTGGGTTTGAGTGGCATTGTGGGTAGCTTACTTTTCTATATTTTTAAAGGTGTAACAATTCACATTTCTTACATAGCTTGGGAAGAAATTGCTTTTAATTTTGTTACTCTGTGTTATCTTTCTACTTTTCAGTCAGGCCTTTTCTCTTTGCTTACCTCCTTTAAAGCAAGAACAATAAACTTGGAGCTGTCATCTGTATGCTAGCATTATAAACACCACCACTTTGTGACAGGAAATTTGTTGGCTCAGTGTTTTAGAAAATGAATAGAATTTATTAGCAGTATCACTCACTAGATTTCTTTTTCATACCCCAAAAGTTAGCATCTTTTAACATTGTACAAAATGCTGACTTCACCTAAGAGTTGTGTGAACAGGTATTTTCAAAGTGCTTTTGATATTGGCTGCATGAAGAGTTGAGTCTATTGAAGTGATCTTCCTTGTGAAGGACTGTCTTCCAGAATTCATATATATACATGATATCAGTGAAGAATGCATTTACACTTCTGTTTCAGCAGCTAGAGCTGATCAGTGTTGATGACAGCCCCCATGGCTTTGTCTGCTCTTTAATGCGGGCTTCACCCTGGCTGGGTCCTCACTGTCTGGCTGAGACAACTGAGCCAGTCCACCCCCCCAGCTACAGTTCCCTACTTGGCACTGAACCTGCTGGGGACTGAGCATACTGTGGGGTCTGGCCTTGTGTGATTTCTGCTTGCTTTTCACTAACTCACCTGTGTACCCTCCACCCCAAGTGCAACCTCCTTAACATTCTAGTAACAGCCAAGAAGATAGGCTCCCCAGAACCCTCTTTGACTGAATGGATTTTTCATTGTTTTTCTTAAATGCCTTCGCTTCAGAGGCTATCAACTGCTTAAATGCAGCCATCGACATTTACACAGACATGGTAAGACCCTGCCTTGCGTGAGCGGCTGTGGGGTGGAGTCCTGGAGATGGCTTACAGTTGTACTTTTGTTGTTGTTTTTTGCTTCCCAAAGTGTTTGGCTTTCAAAAAGGTGAAAGCAGAATGGGACTCTGTTTTTTGTTTTTCCCACAGGGAAGGTTTACGATTGCAGCCAAGCACCACATCACCATTGCAGAGATCTATGAGACTGAACTCGTGGACATCGAGAAGGTGAGCTAGGGCAGTGTACACCACAGGTGGGTGTGAGGCAGGTAGACAACATGACTCAGGGAGCCCTTGCCCTTCCAGTGAAGCTGAGTGGTGCAGAACTATTGAGATTGCTTCATTGTAGAGATGGGGGACCTGGCGGGCTAAGGTCTGGATATGCTTCTCTTCAGGGAAGTGCCTGACACCTGAGAGCTGGGTAAGATTTACCAAGCCTGCCTGCTGTCTCTGCTCTGGGTGATTTGTGTCAGGATGGTGGTGTTTCCAGAAGTCTTCCTTTGGGCTTCAGGAAGGAAGCTTTGGGACTGCAGGGGTGTGCTCACCTTTATAATTTAGGCCCTGACCTGGAGGAAGAAGGGAACTGAACACTGGCCTAGCCATACCTCTGTTTCATATGGGGCTGGTTTTCTGAGCTGTGGTTTATAGCAGCAAAAGAAGAGAAGAGGAAACACTGAGCACCACTCTTTCCCAGGCTCTGTCGTTGCTTGCATGCTGTGAAATTTTACCACTTTTTAGCTCTTATAGCACAGAGGCCCCTTTATGGATGTGGAAGTTAGGGCTCGAAAGGACTGAGCTGCCTGGAACCACTCAGATTGGATCCAGCAGAGCTGATGCAAAGCCGGCCCCAGCACAGGGCTTCATCCTTTATCACCCTGTCTTCTCAGTCACAGGATCACCTGCAGGGCTCAGGGCACCTTGGCAAGAGGAAGACATTTGTTAGATCCCGAGACTCCGTCAGCTCAGACTGGAGACACATGTTTATGTAACACCGTCCTGAGTACTGTGGGAAACCAGAGGTGTGAGTGAGAAAGAAAAGCGGCAGTGGAGGCCAGTGGTTCCTGTCAGGCTGATGAGCACCTGGCATGCTCTTGGGGTTACAGTTCTGTCCTATCTGAATGGTCAGGGCACTCCCTGAGCCCCACGCAGCATCAGACGGGCATCCCTCTTCCTCTTTTATTTCATGCCGTCTCTCTGCTTCTGGAACAGGTGACTGATGGTGCCTCCTCTTCTCCCCATACTCTAGTGTGGGGCACCCTGGGGCTAACTCCTTGTCTTCTCTCACTCCACATTGCTCTCTTGGTGCTCTCTCTGCACTCATCGTCACTGCTTTACAGACTGTCTGCCAGTGGCTCACAAGGCTATCTGCAGCCCAGACCTCCCTCCACACCTCAGATCCCTGTATCCTCCTGTCTGCCAACCATCACTGCCAGTCCAGTGTGTCTGAGACAGGATTCCGATCCCCCCCCCCCACTGTGATATTCCCCCTCCGAACCACAGGCATCCTCTTTTTCTCCACATCCAGTCTGTGGGCGATTTCTACAGTGTTGTCCTCTAAGCTCCCAAGTCCCCGCCCCCTCACTACCTCCTTGTGCCCCCAGCTTTCACTGGGTCACTGCAGGAGCCTCTAAACTGGCCTTCCTGTTTCTGCTCCTGCTTGAGTTCTGAGCCCTGGGCATAAGGTCCCCATCACCCTTTCCTTTTGGATTCACTCTCTTCTCTGCTTTTGTGCATTTTCTCAGGGAAAGGGGGGCTTTATACTAAGAAATAGCAATGTTGACTAAAATCCTAATGGAGCATCAAGGAGGTGGGTGTAGTATGTCAGCCACTTGGAAGTTAGCAAGACAGGTACTGTTGCCAACATATGAGAACTTTTCTCCTGGTGTGAAATGATAATTTCATATATATTACACTGGTTTTTGTCAATAGTAATGTCCCCCCTCCCTCCAGTGTAACAGAACAGCCAGAGCAATCCTTATCTAAAGTAGAGTAGATTGTGTCTTCACTGCTTACAACCTGATATTACCCCATCTTCACTCAGAGGAATAGCCAGAGCCTTCAGATGGCCTCCGAGGCTCCACTGATTCATCCTTCACCCTTGTGCCTCTCTGAACTCTCTTCTTGCTCTTCCCCACCTTCTTCCCCCGTGCTATATACCATGCTGTGGCCTCCATGACCTCTTTGCTGATCCTCACACATGCCAGATGAGCTCCTGCCTCAAGACTTTCGCACTGTGTTTCCTCTGTCCTTGGGGCTCTTCCACAGATGTCCACATGGCTTACTCCCCTTTGTCCTTCAAATTTTTGCTTAATTTGTTGCCTTTTCTATGAGACCTATCATGACCACTTAGTTAAAATTGGAACCCCATCTTGTCACGAACACATACCCAAACACCTCCCCCAACTCGGCTTTTTCTTTTTATTGCAGTGCACATGTCACCTTATGTCATATGCTACAAATGCTTACTCATCATTCCTGTTATTCATCGTCTTTCCCTGCACTAGAGTGGGCACCCCATGTCAGCACGGAGCTTTGCCTCTTGTTTACTGATGAATCCCAGAACCCAGAACTCTATGTACTTAGTAGACTCTGACACCCCTATCTCTGCCATAGCAATGTACCTGCCAAAGGACATAGAATCTTCGTTTGGGGAGGTGTCTCTGACTACTAAAGTTGGACTGGAATTGTTAACCTTCACCCTCTGACTTCATGCTGATCACCACCTTGTGGTTATGTAGCACAAAACTCACTATGACTTACTTAACAGAATTCATGATTTGGCCATTTTGTCATATATGCCATGGTTTTCTAAGGGTGCTCCAATCTTGACTAAATCAGAGCCACTGACTGCATTGCATGTGGCCCTTCTCATCAGAGAGGTTATCCGCAGACCCTGGAGAGGATGGGGAGACCCAGACCTGAGCCCTTCTGTGCTCCCTGCTGCAGAATTGGTGATGGAACAGAAAGGAGATGGGTCTGGTGTGGCTGGGATATTTATTTTTCAGGGTGTCTCGGGTGGGCACAGTATCTTCACCAAGGTTGAATCATCTTAGCGGGACAAGCACTCATGCAGACCATCTTTCCAGTGGAGGCTTCTTCGTTGGCTTCTCCCAGGGTGGTCAGGAGAGTACGCTGGAGACAGGAGCCTGCAGCACTGTCCCGTCTCTGCTGCCAGGGCATGCTCTCGAGCAACCACTTCACACATGGGTCTCCGTTTGTGAAATTCAGGGTGGATAAAATGATCTGTAGTGTTCTCTTGTTTTCCTTCTTTTAAAAAAAAATGTGTTTTGTCAGCTTCTGAATCCCCCCAGAACTCATGGTGCTCCTGCCATTCTGCAAGTTGGCCAGCAGGTGGCATCTCCCTACACTAATGTGACATGCCCTTTTAAAAGCAGTTTAAGAACCCTACTCAGCATGGGGCACTTGGGTGACTCAGTGGGTTAAGTGTCCAACTTCAGCTCAGGTCATGATCTCATGGCTTGTGAATTCAAGCCCTGCGTTGGGCTCTGTGCTGACCGCTCAAAGCCTGGAGCCTGTTTTGGATTCTGTGTCTCCCTGTCTCTCTGCCCCTCCCCTACTCATGCTCTGTCTCTCTCAAAAATAAACATTAAAAAAAAAAAAAAAAGAATATTACTCAGCACACAGAGGGTTACCTTGCATATTCCCTGATGTTTGGTTTCCTGTGTTTAGAAATCATTACCCTTGGGGCGCCTGGGTGGCGCAGTCGGTTAAGCATCCGACTTCAGCCAGGTCACGATCTCGCGGTCCGTGAGTTCGAGCCCCGTGTCGGGCTCTGGGCTGATGGCTCGGAGCCTGGAGCCTGTTTCCGATTCTGTGTCTCCCTCTCTCTCTGCCCCTCGCCCATTCATGCTCTGTCTCTCTCTGTCCCAAAAATAAATAAACGTTGAAAAAAAAAAATTTAAAAAAGAAATCATTACCCTTGCTTCCTTGGTTGGACTCACCAGATTATGGTCAATACTTGAAGTTTAAGTTTGAAAATCAGTTCTATTAAGGTACCTTACATTTGATTTATTACAAATGAATTTCTTCTCTGTTAATATAAGCCACTGTATGTTCTATAAGTTGTGCACAGACTTTAGTGACCAATGAAGTGTGTGAAGTTTCAAAGGCTCACATTATTCCTTTGATTTCATGAAATAAAACATTAAACAAACTAATAAATGGGTCCTTTTTAAATGGGCTTTTAAATGACCCAGAGGAATTGTGACCATTTCTGTTTCAGCCCCTGGAGAACATGATTTAATACTATTGGTTACCATGTAGGATGTGCCTATGGCAAGTTCATGTCCTGTCTGGAGGTATATATTCTAAAAGAGTTGATCCCATCTGAAGGTTAAGTTGACCTATAAAGTGGACTCTTAAGCTTGAGATGTGGAAATTGCATTTGCTTTAAGACTGGTGAGGACTGCAGTCCTAAAGAGTGTTGTCTCTCATTTCAGGATTCATGTATTTTCCAGCATTGTGACCTTCACCAGATTCCCCAAAAAAGAATATGAATGTAGTTCCTTTGGTGGGCTACTTAAATAACAGGATAACAGGATGATTTTGTGTCTGGGTTTATAGTTATGTGTGCAGTTATTATTGGTGGCTGTCTTCTACTTTTGATATTTATCATGGTCTGTTAAATTGTAAAAAACAGTGGGTAATTTTATAAGGTGCAAGGGTCTACTTGTGACTGGTAAATTTCACTGCATGTTAAAGCTCCAAACTAGGTGTGAACATCCAATGATAACCTGTGCCAACCTCTTTTCTCTGAAACTTTTCTGTTAAGCCACTAGATAAGATTTGCTTTCAACTATAACCTCTGTCAAAACTTGGAAGTATTATAAAGTTTCATTATTGGCTTAATTAGCACTATTAAAAACTAAGCTTTAAATTTCTTTTTACTGTGATGAATCTAGCTGTAGTTTACAGTTACATTTTGATGAACCAGCATCATTACTTAATAAGTATTAGGTTAAACCAAATTGTCCATATTTGGCCACTTATTTTTACCTCAAAACCGCAGTTACATACAGTTAACCCAATACTGTTCATTGAGTTCTGGTGTTGTGAGAACTAGAAAGATAAGTAGTGGGAGTCCCCACCCTTACCCCCTGGCCCCACTCCCTGAGGTTATATCATCTGACACTCTTTAGTAAAGATTCAGTCACATTTCTCATACTTTACCCCATCTGTTACAATGGAAAACTGTGTTAAATACTTTTAGAGAGCGTGGGAACAGTTCAAAGAAGATTACTTTCGATTAATTAGGAGTTGACTGAAACACTTTCTGGGCATTCCAGATTAAGATATTGGCAGTAGTTTAGTAGGGGGCTATCACTTGAAATGCAGTCTGCCTTTACTCACTTAGCATCTGTTTATTGAGCACCTACTATATGATCAACACTCTGCTAGGTTCAGCGACATAATGGTGACACCTGCCCTTACAGAGCTTACATTTTAGTGGGAGAACATATATATTCATCACATCATCCCACACATTTGTGTATGTGACAGCTCTGATAAGTGTGCAGGGAATCTATTCCAGATGGTTTCCCTATGTGTCTATGTATGTGTGAAAAGAGGACTGCAATGTATCTGTTCTTTCATGGCTGTTTGTTAATTTAATATTTCATGGAGAACTTTCCGTATTGATACTTTCTGTCATTATTCTTAATTTTAGCATAGTAGTTTATTATATTTAACCATTTACATTGTTTCCAGTTTTGCCCCTGTTATAAATAATACTCAGAAGATTTGTTTGGGGAGTATATTAGTTAGGGTAGGCTGACCAAATGGACCCAAAACATAATTATTCAAGCCCAGAAGTGTCAGTTTTTCACAAACCGTCCATGATGCTCTGTAGTCCAGACATGGCTAATGTTGGCCTCAGAGGTAAACAAATTTTGTAAACCAAGTCAGTGTTGGTCTTGATCATTACACTAGTACCTGCAAGAAGGTGGGGGCTGAGGCTTTATGGCCAGGTCTTTCTGCTTCCAGTCAGCTCCCAGGAACCACAGCTAGAGTGATCTTTAACATAGTTCCCTAGCCTGTTTGTTGTTTTCTTGTCTTTGTGCCTCTCTGTTCAGTCATTGGGTAGGACTTCCTTGAAGCTATGGGCTTAGTGGGAAGGGAGCACCTGTAGTCTGATACCAGCCATCTTCCTTTTTATGGCTTACTGGGAAAACCTTGAAATTTAAGGCAGAGGTCTACAAACCCACCACCTGTTTGTGTATACCCAAGTTAAGAATAGTTTTCATGTTTTTTAATCATTAGTCAGAAAACAGCACTTCACAACATGTAAAAACCATGTGAAATTAAAATTGTCCATAAATAAAGCTTTTGGAACATAGACACACTCATTTGTTGACTGTTTGTGTTTGCTTTTGTGGTACCGCAGGAGAACTAAGTTGTTGCAACACATCATATGACTCACAAAGCCTAAAATATTTATAACCCGGGCTGTTACAGAAAAGTTTACCAGGCCCCTAGTTTAAAATGTTCAGACTTCTCTTTTGCCATTTGGGGTATAGAAGCCATTGGCCTTTCCAGTTGTATGAGGCCCTATCACTGGACTTCGTTTTCTTTCATAATTGCCTACAAAACAAGCTAATTATTTCCAGAGTTCTCTCTTACAAAGCTTTGCTGAAAACAGCAATACACACTGTTATCTGTCTCTTTCCATACAGCTTCTTCCTGTAGAGTTTCTGGATCCAGTAGGGATGTGTTCTGCCTTCTGAGCTGTCATATGCTTGATTTCACTAACTGTTATGCCACAGCGTGACAAGGGCTTCTAGCTTTCCAGCTTAAAACCTGTTTCCTCTCCACTTGACTGTTAATTCATCACCACACATTTTAGATTGAAGGCAACACTATTATTCTAGATGACACTTAAGGTATTGATGAGGAAAGTCTATGCTGCTGAGGCAAGCTGTAGACCTAAAATGTAATAGGGCTTTGTGTGTCTCTAAAATAACCATCCAGCGTAGCTGTTCCGGTTTTGGCAGCAGTGGGTACATGATGATTGAGGTACATTCTGCCCTTTGTAGTTATTTTGGAACAAGGTGGACAGTTCTGCCATCTTCGATTTGTGGCTTCCACTGTCACTCCAAACTTGGTCATTGCCATTCTAGCTCATTGAAAGGGATGAGGCCTGAAGAAGAATACATGTTCAGGTGGATGAGGCAAGCCTTGTAGAGGCCCACAGCATGTCTCTTTACATTCTGTTGGAAACAGCAGGTCACAGCTGCCCGGAACTGCAAGTAGGGGCTGGAGAAATAGTGTAGCTGGGCATTTGCCTTGGAGGAAGGGAAGAAGAAAGTTTGGTGGACAGTGAGTATTCCGGATATGCATGCTATATTCTATTCCTCAAGTAACAGAGGCCAAGTTATGAAAGGTGTGCTGTTGAAATAGGTTTAGCTATAGGAATAATACCTATGCAGTTGTAATTCTTAAACGTAGTTCTTCAGACAAGTAATTTGGGTAAAATACATTTGTGTTTTTCAGGCTATCGCACATTATGAACAATCAGCTGATTATTACAAAGGGGAAGAATCCAACAGGCAAGTGTTGTTTTTCTTAATATAATTAAATGGGTTTTGTTATGTGTGGTAAAAGAAAAACCTTCACCATACTCTGTGAGCATATCGGGCTGTACCAAATGAGGGTGTATTGGAATACGTTTCCATTTTTCCATTGGATTGTTACTTGCTCTGCTCTGGTTCTTGATTGCAGTTCAGCTAACAAGTGTCTGCTGAAAGTGGCAGCGTATGCCGCCCAGCTGGAGCAGTACCAGAAAGCCATCGAGATCTACGAGCAGGTGAGGCTGCCACAGTCTTGCCGACTTACAGTGGAAGTCACTCTGAGTCTTTTTTTTTAATTAAACTTTATTTAATTTTCCTTTTTATCAAGATATAATTTGGGGCGCCTGGGTGGCTCAGTCAGTTGGGCGTCCAACTTCGGCTCAGGTCACAATCTCACGGTCTGTGAATTCGAGCCCCACATCGGGCTCTGTGCTGACAGCTCAGAGCCTGCAGCCTGCTTCAGATTTTGTGTCTCCCTCTCTCTCTGACCTTCCCCTGTTCATGCTCTGTCTCTCTCTGTCTCAAAAATGAATAAATGTTAAAAAAAATTAAAAAAAAAAGATATAATTCACACATCATATAATTCATCCTGGTAAAGAATACAAATCAGTAGGTTTTAGTATATTCACAAAGTTGTGTAACCATCACCAGTACCTAATTCCAAATCATTTTCATCATCCCCCAGAAGACACTCCTATCTCCCCTTCTCTTGGTCTCTGAAACCACTCTCTACTTTCTGTCTCAGTGGACTTGTTTATTCTAGGCCTTCTAGGAAATGTGGCCTTTTGTGACTGGCTTGTTTTGCTTAGCATAGTTTTTTCAAGGTTCTTCTTAAAACCTTGAAACCCATTTGTTTTAGCATGTAATGATACTTTTCATAGCTGAGTAATATTCCGTGGTTAGTTTACCTGTTTATCACTTAATGAACATTTGAGCTTTTTTCACTTGAACTATTATGAATAATTCTGCTCTGAAAACTTGTGTTCATGTTTTTGTGGCGGTATGTTTGCCGTTCCCTTGGTTGTATATATACCTAGGATTGGGATTGCTGGTTTATGAAGCAAGTCTGTTTCTACCTTTTTTTTGAGAGAGAGCGTGCAAGCGAGAGAGGGGCAGAGAGAGATGGGGAGACAGAATGCCAAACAGGTTCCATGCTGTCAGCACAGAGCCCGATGCAGGGCTCCATCTCACAAATTGTGAGATCATGACCTGGGCCAAAACCAAGAGTCAGACACTTAACCAACTGAGCCACCCAGGTGCCCCTGTTTTTAACTTTTTGAGGAACTGCCAAACTTTTCCACAGTGACTGCACCAGTTTACGTTCCCACCAGCAATGTGCACGGGTTCCAGTTGCTCTACATCCTCACCAATGCCTTCTGGTTTCTGGGTTTTTGATAATAGCTACCCTAATGAGCATGAAGTCACACTTCATTGTGGTTTTGGTTTCCATTACCCTGATGGTTAGTGATGTTGAGACCCTTTTCATGTGCTTGTTGGCCATTTTTTTTAATGTTTATTTATCTATTTTGAGAGATAGGCTGAGAGCATAAGTGGGGGAGGAACAGAGAGAGAGACACACAGAATCCGAAGCAGGCTCCAGGCTCTGAGCTGTCAGCACAGAGCTCAATGCAGGACTTGAACCCACAAGCCGTGAGATCATGACCTGAGCTGAAGTCAGACGCTTAGCCAACTGAGGCACCCAGGCACCCCAGCTTGCTGGCCATTTGTCTATCTTCATTGGAGAAATGTTGGTTCAGTTCCTTTACCTGATTTTGAGTTGGGTTGTATTACATTTTAGAAATTCTTTATATATTTTCTCCCATTCTGTGGGTTGCTTTTTTTACTCTGTTGTTGGTGTCCTCTGATATGTAGTTTTTAACTTTGATGAAATCCATTTTCTCTGTTTTTTTGTTGTTACCTGTGTTTTTCACATCATATTCAAGAAGTCATTGCCAAACCCAGGGTCCTGAAAGCTTCTCCCCTGTTTTGTTTTAAGAGTTTTATAATTGGAGGTCTTCTGTTTAGGTCTTTCATTATGGGTATATAGTGTTTTGTGTACAGTGTTAGGTAAGGGTCCACCTTCATTCTTTTGCTTGTGGATATTCAGTTTTCCCAGCAGTGTTTGTTGAATATACTGTCCTTTTGCCATTGAATATAGTCTTGGACCCCTCACTGGAAATTATTTAACAGATATTCTATTTGACCATCTCTTCTATCCCATTGGCCTTATATGTCTGTCTTTCTACCAGTATCAATCACACTGTTTTGATTATGTAGTTTTGAAATCAGGAACTGTGAGTCCTCCAGCTTTTTTTCTTGCTTTTTTTCAAGATTGTTTTAGCTATTCAGGGACCCTAGCATTTCCATATGAATTTTAGGATCAACTTATCTGTGCTAAAAAGCCAGCTGGAATTTGATGGGGATTGCATTGAATCTGTAGACCAATTTGGAAAGTATTGACATCTTAACATCATTAAATCTTCCAAACTCTGAATACAGGGTGCCTTTTCATGTATTTAGATCTTCTTTAATTTTGTTCAATAATATTTTATAGTTTTTAAAAAGTGCGCAAGCCTTGCACTTCTTTAGTTACATATACTGCTAAGTATATTATTCTTTTTGATGCTGTTGTAAATGGAATTGTTTTCTCTGTTTCCTTTCAGATTGTTAATTGCTAGTTTTATTTTTATTTATTTGCTAGTTTTATATACTGCAACCTTACTGAACTAGTTTATTAACTCTAGTGGGTTTGGGGTTTTTGTTTATTTGTTTGTTTGTTTTGATTTCTTTTTAGAAAATCATGTATTCATGTCATCCGCAGTAGCTATAGTTTTACCTGTTTTCAAATCTGGATGCCTTTTACTTCATTTTCTTGTTAGTTACCCTGGCTAGACCCTCCTGAACAATGGTAAATAAGTAGCAAGAGCACACATCCTTGTCTTATTCCCATTTTAGACAGAAAGCTTTTCGTCTTCCATCATTAAATAATATGTTAGCTGTAAGTCTTCTGCAGATACCCTCTATTAGTTTGAGGAAGTTCCCTTCTCTTCCTAGTTTGTTGAGTGTTTTTATCCTCAAAGCATATTGGGTTTTGTCAAGTGCTTTTTTTCTGTTTCTGTTGAAATGATCATATGGTTTTTGTTCTTTATTAGTGTGGTGTATTTTATTGGTGGATTTTCATGTTTTGAACCAACCTTACATTCCTGGGATAAATCCTGCTTGATTATTGCAAAGTTTGGGGGTCTTCAAGGGCACCTTCAGGTTTGATAATTCTCTAGAAGGACCCATAGGACTCAGTGAAAGCTATTATGCCACAGTTATGGTTTATTATACCAGAAGGATACAGATTAAAATCAGTGAAAGAAAGAGGTGCTTAGGAGCAGGGTCCAGGAGAGTTGCAAGTGTGGAACTTCCTATTGTCCTTCCCCAGTGGAGTACTTCCCCCAGCAACAATGTGTGAAAATATGCATGGAGTATTACCAACAGGGGAAGAAGTTCACCTGCGCTTGGCATCTAGAATTTTTATTGTGGCTCATAGACATGGCTGATCTTATTCTCCAGTCCCTCCATATGTTGAGCTGAACCATGTTGTCAGAGACACTCAGGTAAACAAAAATACTCTTCAGGTAGGACATTCCAAGCAAGGGCTTAGAGATGACTTCCCAGGAGCCACAGACAAAAGCAAGACCTCACTTTGGACAAAATTAATTTTTTACTGTATAGTCATAATGTGTAAGCCTTTTTGAAAGTTGTCAGAGTTCGTTTGCTAGTATTTTGTGGAGGATTTTCAATCTGTATTCTTTAATTTTCTTGTGAGATCTTTGATTTTGGCAGGAAAGTAATACTGGCCTCATGGAATGAGTTGGGAAATATTTTCCCATCTCTGGAAGAATTTGTGAGGGATTGATGTCCTCTCTTTAAACATTTGGTAGAATTCAGTGATTTTCTCTGTTTTTCTGTTTTCAATTTCTTTGATTTCTAATGCTATTATTTCATCCTCCTACTGTCTTAGATTTATTTTGTTCTTCCTTTTTTAGGGAGTTGAGGTGGGAGCTGAGCTTACTGATTTTCCTCTTTGTTGTGTATACATGTTGAGTGTTATCAGTTCCCCTCTAAACAATGCTTTGTGTCTCACAATTCTGTTAAATTGTTTTATTTATTTCATTGTATTTATTGATTTCCGTGGATTATTTAGAAATGTTTTGGTTAATTACCAAGTGTTTGGAGATTTTCCTGTTTATCTTTCTGTTGATTTCTAGTTTGATTCCATTGTAGCTGGAGAACACACTCTGTGTGATTTCAATTCTTACCAATTTGTTAAAGTTGTTTTATGGCTCAGAACATGGTCTAACTTGGCATTTGTTCTGTGGTTCTGCTGTTGCTTGGTGGCATGTTCTGTAATGTTGATTAGACTTTCTTGGTTGATGGCGTTGTTGAGTTTTTCTGTATACTCTATTTCTGTCCATTGTTGAGAGTGGAGTGTTGGAGTCTCCAACTGTGATTGTGGATTTGTCTCTCTTCTTTCATTTCTGTCAGTCTTTGCTTCGCATATTTTGCAGCTCTGTTTGCTGCATACATGGTTAGGATTGCCATGTTTTTTTGGTACGTTGATACTCTTATCATTTTATAATGTCTTCCTCTGTTTCTGTTAATTTTCTTTGCTCTGAAGGCTACTTTACCTAATATTAATATAGCCTCCAGCTTGCTTTTGGTTAATGTCTATATGAGATAGCTTTTCCCATCTTTTTCATTCAGCCTGCCTATATTACTGTAATTGATCGAGTGAGTTTCTTGTGGACAGCATGTAGTTATGCCATGCTTTTTAATCTACTCTACTAATGTCTGTCTTTTAATTGGTTTACTTGGAGCATTCACATTTAATGTAATTTTTGATATATCAGGACTTAAGTCTGCCATTTTATTTATTACTTTCTATTTATGCTCTGTTTTTTGTTTTTTGTTTTTTTTTGTTTTCTTTGTCCTGCCGTAACTTATAGTGGGTTGCTTGATTATAGTGTTTTCAAGTAAATGTCTTTGAGTAGCTGTTTTTAGTGATTGTTCTAGGTATACCATGTACAGAATTTATCACAAGCTAATGGTACCATCATTTTTATTATTTCCAGTGAAATATAGAAACCTTCCTTTCTGTCCCTTTCTCCTCTTCATTCAATTTATAATTTTCTCTCCATACTTTGAGAACTACCTCAGTCAATGATATAATTTTTACCTAAACTGTCCAACATAATTTAAAAAACCCAAGAAGACAGGAAAAGCCCATTGTATTACCCATATTTTGCTTACTATGTTCTTTCTTTCTTCTGATGTTCTAAGATTACTTCTTTCATTTTTTCCTTTGCATTTAAAGAACAGATACCCTTTTGCCATTTTTTTTAGGTCAGGTTTACTGGTGACAAATTCTCTTAGTGTTCCTTCGTCTGTGAATGTTTTCATTTCCCCTTCATTCTTGAAGCATCTTTTCCCAGGGTATACAGCTCTGGGTTGACAATTGATTTCTTTAGTACCTGAAAAATGTGCCACTTACGACTTCTGAGAAGTCTGCTGTCGTTCAAGTTGTTTTTCTCCTGTAGATAAGATATCATTTTTTTCTGGCTGCTTTTAACATTTTGTCCTTGGCTTCAGTTTTTCAGAATTTTATTCAGCTTGGCCCGGGTATTTTTGCTTTCATCCTGTTTGGGTTTCACTAACCGTCTTGAGTCTGTAAGTTTATGTTTCTTGCCACATTTAGGAAGTTTCAGCCATTATTTCTTCAAGTACTTTTTCAGCCCCTCTCTCTGTTCTCTTCTCCCAGGACTCGGACAACTTGAGTATTAGACTTTGTTTTATAGTCTGATAGTCCGGATACTCTGTTCATTTGTGTTTTTTTTTTGTTTTGTTTTTTGTTTTTCAATCTGTCTGCTCTCTGTTGTTGAAACTGAGTAATTTCTAATTACTAATTTCTGTCATTAGTTCACTGATTCTTCTTTTCCATGTATTCTGCTGTTGAGCCTATCCACTTTTTATAATGGTTATTGTGTTTTTCAGTTCTGAAATTTCTACTTTTTTTTTTTTTATATCTTATGGATTTTTTTTTCTGCTAGAAATTTCTTTTTCTTTGTTGATGCTTTCTGTTTTATCTTTAGTTTTAAGCATTATTTTGTAATTGCTGCTTGAAGCATTTTTATTAGGGCTCCTTTTAAATCTTTGTTGTGTAATTCTAACAATTCTATCCCCTCAAAGCTGTCATCTTTTGGTTGTTGTTTTCCATTCAGGTTAAGATCTCCTTTTTTGGTGTTGTGAGTGAGTTACTGTTGACAACTGGACTGGAACCTATTTAAACCTTTCCTCTCAGCTAGTGTCCTGTGACCCTGCTCTGGTTGCAGTAAGGGCCTGTCGCTTCACTGCCGCTGGCTGGAGCTTGAAGCTCAGCCCCCACTCGGCCTCCATTAATGTCTGGGCCCTCACTACTGTTGCTGGGTGGAGGCGGCCACCAATACTATATTGGGGTTGCTCTGCCAGGTGGTGGTGGAAGTTTTAAGCCTCCATAGGCCTCTTCTGACATCTCACCCGCTGGGAGATGGGGGATGACCCCTCCCTCCTTCCTACTGGGTGGAAGTGAGGCCCAGGCTCCCCAGGAGGTCTCCAGGTCTCCACTGCCTCCAAGCAGGGGTGAAGGATGGGCCACTACTAGCTGGTGGGGATGAAGGCTTGGTTCCCTACTGGGCCTTTGTGAAGCCACTTAGGCAGGGGGCAGGGCTTTGGGGATCTCCCTTGCAGTCTCAGAAGGATGGACATCTTAGCTATGTCTGGGGTCTTTGCTGAAGTGAGTGGGGGTGGAGCCACAGTTTTCTGTGGTATTTGGAGTAGAGCAGTAACTTCCTAAACTTTTCTGTCTTGTTAGGCTCCCCCTTTCCTGGTCTTTCAGCTAGACAAAGCAAACTTCTGTATATTCTCTCTCTCTCTCTCTCTCTCTCTCTCTCTCTCTCTCTCTCTTTGCTGCATCTAGTGTGGCATTTGTGGGTTGCTAACTTTTTGTTCCAAGTCCAGGATATATGAAAGGAAAAGAAAACCCAGGGAACCCGTGCTGTGTTTTCCGCGTGTCTCCTCCTTTCAGTCTCCTTGTGTTGGTTTTATATAAAATGGGGCTTTTAGTTGCACTTAGTAGGAGGGATGGAGAAAAATAATGTCTATTCCGTCTTCCTGAAAGTAATAGTCTTCTGGGTCATTTTTAACAGGTTAGCACTTTATGTATTAAATTCCATTTCTTGTCTAGTAGAATTTCCTAATGTGTGATACTGGGTTAAAAGGATGTATCTATAGCTAAACTGATGTAAGTAAGATAAAACAAGTGTCTTCTAAAGGGCAGATGAGGATCAGTTTGCCTAATAGGAAGGCAAACCTTTGAAATCTAATTCTGCTTTCTGTGCCTAGGTTGGGGCAAACACTATGGATAATCCTTTGTTGAAGTACAGTGCAAAGGACTACTTCTTTAAAGCGGCCCTCTGTCACTTCATAGTAGATGAGCTGAATGCCAAGGTAAGGAGGCCTGCAGTGCCAGTTTCTGCTGCACTTGACCCATGAGAACAAGCCTCAGGCCCCCTGTCGTTCGTGGTGTGCTTCACTGAGTGATAGTGGTTGTAACAAGACCAAGCTGCCCTCATTAATATAATAATAATAATGCTGATACTGTGCTGTGCATCCCAGTTGTAATCTTGTTACGGCTGCCAAACTGGTAGTCACATTCCCTTCAGTGGTTTTACTTTAAAGAAATTAGGGGGTTAAGGGGGAAAAAGTAAAAGTAGAATAACATCCTTTCTTTCAAAGTCCAAAATCAATTTGGAACGGGGATTGGGGAGACAGGAGGCAGAGATTTGGGCATCCTTGCTGTGTCCTTCTGGAGGTGGGAGGGCAGAAGTAAAGCCACTGAAGGGGAGGCGTCCTTCCTTCCAGCCTCCAGCCAAGGTCTCACTGGGATTTATTTGCAATCTGGACAGTGTAGTGGATGGAAATGGACACCTTGTCTGTTTGTTTTTAAGAATTAGATTTGGTGGGGCGCCTGGGTGGCTCAGTAAGTTGAGTGCCCGGCTTCAGCTCAGGTCATGATCTCACGGTTTGTGAGTTCAGGCCCCACATCGGGCTCTGTGCTGACAGCTCAGAGCCTGGAGCCTGCTTCGGATTCTGTGTCTTCCTCTCTATCTACCCCCTCCCCCACTCACACTCTGTCTCTCTCTCTCTGCCTCTCAAAAATAAACTAATAAAAAGAATTCGATTTGGTCCACATTGTCATCTCTACAGCAACCTAATTCAGAAAAATTAGTTTAGAAATGTATTCATAATTGAAGTTGGTAATTCAGATTGAATAGGTTTCCTGTGCTGGTAGTGTAACAGCATACTTGTTATACATCTAAGTAGGCTTCAGGTAGATCTTACTGAAGGACTAGGATGTTCAGATAGAAAGTGCTTTATTTCCTGATTCAGCAAGTCACACATTAACAAGTGTTTTTCTCTTTTAGCTTGCTCTTGAGAAGTATGAGGAAATGTTTCCAGCCTTTACTGATTCAAGAGAATGTAAGTTATTGAAAGTAAGTAACATCACAATTTGAAGAAGAAAAACAGTCTTTGCTGTCAGGTGGGATTGGATCTGAAGTGAAGTTCTAATTCTGTGAGGAGCGCTGGCATTCTCCTGCCTTTGCAGAGTGGGTCTCAAATGCCACCAGAGTCAAGGACGGAAGCATTGTGTTCTAACCCAGGCAGCTCGGAAATGTTAGCCCAAAAACTGGGTCCCTGCCTTAGGGTAGCTCTTGGCTTACATTTGAGTATTTCCTCAATTCTGTAAGGTGTTTGGCAACATCAGTTAATGTGATACTAAGGCTATTTCTATATTTGAAGTATCTATTCATGGGTGGAACTGTTTAGCCTATCAAACTAACCTTTCCATACTTACGCTACCAGAAACTTCTAGAAGCTCATGAAGAACAGAACAGTGAAGCTTACACTGAAGCAGTAAGTTATGTGTTTGGGATACAGTACATTCTTTGAAGTTTAAATTACAGAAACTTCTTTTCCTTTTCCTGTATAAATGCTTTGGAACGGGGATTGGGGAACATTTGTTTGAACATTTATCCAATATACCCAAGTTGTATTTTCCAAAGGTCATGTTTTATATATCCCACAAACCTTTACAATTAGTTCCATTAGCCATGCTGACTTTAGCTGGGAGACAAATTTAAGAGAGAGTATCATAAACTGTTACACTTTGCTATTTTAATGTTTTCCTTTGAAAATACCTGATCCATAAATAACTAAAGTAAAATCAGTTAAATATAGCTTAAAATATAAAAACAAAGCAGTGAGAGCTTGCTATATTCTTGGAATAAAAAAATGGAAGACTTTTTTTTGTGCTCATTAGTTTTCTATTTTCCCATCTTTTGCCATCTTGTGTTTAGAATCCAGCAGATTTCTCAGTATCCTGCATTAATTTATTCATCATGGCTTTGAAGTGATAGTAGACAGGAATATTTTCCCATTTAACTTTTGCTACCAAACCATCACATGCTGTTGAGATATCACTCTTTGGTAATGCGTTGAAATGAGTTAAAGGGATTCTGCTTTCACATGTTCTGTGTCTGCAACATTCATGCATGCAACACCAGTAATTTTCCACATTTTCTTCTTATACACAGTCTCATTTCCTTTGTGACATGACGTATGCTCTTCCAATTATAAAGGTGGTTAGGAGTTTAGCATGTTAGCATACAGAGCAGTATAAAAAAGCACAGGAGGGGCGCCTGGGTGGCGCAGTCGGTTAAGCGTCCGACTTCAGCCAGGTCACGATCTCACGGTCCGTGAGCTCGAGCCCCGCGTCGGGCTCTGGGCTGATGGCTCAGAGCCTGGAGCCTGTTTCCGACTCTGTGTCTCCCTCTCTCTCTGCCCCTCCCCCGTTCATGCTCTGTCTCTCTCTGTCCCAAAAATAAATAAAAAACGTTGAAAAAATAAAAAAAAAAAAAAAAAAAAAAGCACAGGCATTTGTCGCTAACTCCACCAAAATAGTCCCAGGATAATGAAAAAACATACTATTTTTAAAGATGAAAGTTATAAACTGGAATGAAAGGTTTAAACCTTTCAAAAAAAGTTGGAGGATTATCACTGGAAATATTTAAACAACCTGGGGCATTATTTTTTTGTGTGTTTGGTTGTATTTCCATGGAATAATTCCTGTTCCTCTTTCTTTAAACTAGGTGAAGGAATTTGACTCAATATCTCGCTTGGATCAGTGGCTTACGACCATGTTGCTTCGTATCAAAAAGTCCATCCAAGGGGATGGAGAAGGAGACGGGGACCTAAAGTGAACATTATGTCTTTGTGGCATGCAGCTGACTCCTCTTTAGTTTCATGTTAGGGCCACATGATCTTTATGGGATGCCCATTTAATGGCTTAATTCTTTGCATATGAGCCAAACCATGTGTGTGTGTGTATGTGTAAGCTCCCTGTGTTTGTCTTTGTGAAGCAGACAGCTGGGAAGGTCCTGTGCATATCGTAGGTGTGATAGGCTATTCCATGCTCACTGGAGCCCCCACGGTTTTTTGAGAACCACTTCACAATCTTATTCCTATCATTTTGATATTTGCAGAGCCCATGTTTAATTTTGCCACGTATTTTTATGTCATTTTCTTGGACTGGAGTACCAAACCTAATCATGGTAATAGATGCTTTGCCTGTTTTCTATAAATTCATACCTGGATGTATTCTCTAAATGTACATGTTTAGTTCAGGATGGCTGTTAGGAATGAGTTTTATGACTTCACTTATTAGAAATTGTTTATTTGTTGTTGTGATTCTTATGATGGTGCTAGTGACCAGTGTGTTTGCTTTTTATATTGTTGTATTTGCTGATGTGCATGCGGAAATTCAGAACATCCAGGGTCTGTCAGCAGCGCTGACTTACGTTGTGAGAAAAGGGAGCTTCCTGGCAGGGCTTGCTTACGTGTATGGGTGGATGTCAGGGTGAGTTTGACCAATTTGTACTCACTCACACATGTAAGATCTATAAGAAACGATTTTTCCTTTTCCTGGAATTTGTTTTCACTTTTTGTTGGGGTGGAATCCTTTCTTTATATTCACATAAATGTGATTCAATTGGCATGTCCCTTTTATTTTCATGTTCAGATACTTGCCCACGTTGAGACGGTGCTTGCTGTGCCCCCGCCATGTGATTCCTCATCCGAGCTGGGGTTTATCTAGGTCAGAGCTTGAGAGAACAGTCATTATTTTACCCATTTGTTGAATGTGTTGGGTTAGGTGGGGTAAGTACAGGTACAGGGGTTTACTGTGTGTCCAGTTAGGGAAGAAGGCCAACCAGCTTCTGAGGAGGATCGATTTGCCTCTCGGTTGATGGAGTTGTTTGAGCTTGTATATTTTAATTTAGTTGTATCATTTTGGTTTACATAATATGTGCTCTAATGACTTATAAGCTTACATTCTGTGGCTTTAGACATGATCTTATTTCCTGAATCTTCTCTGTGCATATTCTTATGCTTAAATGACTTAAGTTTGATATGCATTTGTTCCTAGACTAGTTTAGGGGTCTTTCTAAATTATGCTGCTGTCATTAAATACAGATAATGAAATTCCCCATGTTAGGTCAGATAGTAACTGGAATTTGAAGGGTGTTTTCATTTTTAGATGTCCCTCAGCTGGGATTGGTAGGCTTTGGCTGGGCAGAAGTAGAGGATGTGGCCAGTCCAGGGGCTGAGAGAGAAGGAAGGCATGGGGGTGGAAAGCAGGTTGGGCTGGGATGAAGGAGAACGTAGCAAGAAAGGAAGTTGGAAAGGGCCAGCTGAGTCCTGGTGGTGGAGGCTGTCCTTCAGGTGGCTGAGGATTTCCTGGCTGCAGTTGTGGGGTCACCTGTGCAAGGTAGCCTGGTGGGGAGGAAGGTCAGTGATGGCTAGAGAGGAAGGTCAGAAGCCATGGTACACTCTTGCCTTTGGCCCTGAAATCTGATGAGTGTTCCTTCCTTCCTCCAAAGGTCTGGGATTCTTAGAAGAAAGAGGGCTATCACTTACAGTACAATTGAGAACATGACCCATTTGCTACTTTCTTCACTTCTTATTGGAATCTCTTATGAAGAAATGATTTGCACAGAGTGGTTTCCTATGCTCAGTCTGTTCCACAGCCAGCTGAATGCACTTGTGTGAAAGTGAGGCATGGTGAGTGCTTTCCTAGCCTGTGTCCTCAGGCTGTGAGTCTGTCCCACCTGGAGAGCATTTATTTTTTTTTTTTCTTTTCAACGTTTATTTATTTTTGGGACAGAGAGAGACAGAGCATGAACGGGGGAGCGGCAGAGAGAGAGGGAGACACAGAATCAGAAACAGGCTCCAGGCTCCGAGCCATCAGCCCAGAGCCTGACGCGGGGCTCGAACTCACGGACCGCGAGATCGTGACCTGGCTGAAGTCGGACGCTTAACCGACTGCGCCACCCAGGCGCCCCCTGGAGAGCATTTAAATCCTACTTGCCAGGTGCTTGTTTAATCACTAGTGTGAAGGTTTGTTTCACTTGTTAAAAGGACCTTCTGGCCTGACCACTTGAAGTAAGAACAAGATGATTTCTCTTAAGGCAATTCCCTTCCCTGCGCTCATGCCCCCTACAAGCCCTGTCTGAGGAAGTGGTGTGGTTTGTGAAAACAGTTGGAGAGTTGTTTATTTTTATTGAAGTAAACAAGTAAACGGGGATCAGTGGCTGAGTTAATTTTCTGTGTTTAATATTTACATGAAAAGAGTTAAAATAATTGTAATGGCTAGAACAGAACTGCCAGAAAATAAAAGGAAAATGAGAACAGTCCTGTTAACATTATCCAAACTTCCTTCTTTTGAAATGTCCCATCAACGTCGGGTAGTACCATGACTGAGGCCTGAGTTAGTTTTCAGGGGTTACAGAATATTCTTTATGAACAAAATATAATGAGTATTTATGTTCCAGCTCTTGTATTTTAGCAGATCGGGGGTTAGTTCATAGTCCGAGTCAGTCACAATTTCTTACAGGAAAGCTTTGCTTTTTGTGGCAACATTTTTATATAGCTTATGTGAGTTCCTCCTTTTTTTATTTAATGATTTGAAAACAGTATTTTTGCACAGTTGTGACCGTGCGTGATGACATCCCTGTAACCAAAGTGTGTGCATTTATTGTATCCTCTGATACTGTGCATTTAAAATGTCCAAATGCAAACCTTTGTGGCTTCCGTCGGAGGACCCGGCAGCACGGCATGCCACCCGCGACCCGCCTGCCCACAGTGCGAGCTGTGGACCAGAGCAGGCTCCCGCCACCACGTGCTGAGCCGGCCATCGCGGGGTCTCCTCCCTTGAGCTCTCGGGTGGAGGATTATATTATGAAAACTAACCATGTGACCATCACTCTACCTTAGCAGAAAGAGTGTGTATGTTTTACATCACCCTGTACAGAAAATAAAGTGGAAATTATGAATACTTTGATGGGTCTTTTCTAGATAAATTTAAATCAAACTTCATTTCCTTGAAGTTGTTCCCATTAAGGTTAAGGTAATGGGCATTAATATTCTCTAAGCTCTTTGAATTTCCATCCAAACACGAGTTGGGCTCTGCCCAACCTCCCTCACTTGGTGGAGGTCTACTGCCCTGGGGCATCTCTGCCAGCAGAGGCTTCGGCAGCAGCCCTGGTTTCAGCCTGTAGATGCAGTCCCTGGATTTGCATGGTACCATCCCTCTGGCTGCCAGGGGAAGGACTCCTGCCGGCATCCCTTTAAGCCACAGTCATTTGCCAAGTGCAGGGAGAGCAGGTTCCTAGAAGACTGTTGTGGGGGGAGGTGAGGAACTCTGAAGCCCCTCACCTCTGTGCAGTGTGGGTGTTCATGTCACTCTGCAAATGTCTATACAGGGACAACACGTGCTCCTGGGGAGGAGCAAGCCCATGGGCCACTCAGGCCTCAAGTTCTGGGGAGTAAGAGGATGCCCTTGGGGACGAGGCCTCTTGCAGACCGGCTCCTCCCCTCCGAGAAGAGTGGTCAGGTCCATAAGAATATTCACAACAATTTAAAGAGAATTCAAAGCAAATTTTTAAAAATGAATGGCAGAATAGGCTGTCCAGCCTAGGCATTCTTTGTTGATCATTCTGGTTTAGTTCTCATTCAGGTGTCTCTCCCCAAGACCCTTTCCTAATGGGAGCTGCTGTGGTAAGGGTCCCTGTATAGACTGGCAGAGGTTATGTGGTGGTTTCTGGGGTTCTGCTAGGATGATCTGCCAGGTGGCCCTTGGAGCCGTTTGTAGCCTGCCCAGTTCTGTACGCCCACCTTGGTACAGGTGTACAAATGGCCCTTTGTGTGAGTGCCCAGGCCCTGTATTCCCCATCAAAATAATACTGTTAACTTCCAAGTAACGTGAACACCATCAAATTCAGGAACAAGCACTCATTTGGTCTCAGAAAATGTCCGTGGTGTGGCAAGGTTTAAGATTTTAATGGGTTAGAACTAAATTATAACTTACACTCAAATCTGCTGGATTATCACCTATAGCAAAACCACGTTTCTGTTAAAGTCAACTTTAGTGTAAAGGTCTTCCCCACCCACCACCACCACCACATGGCTTTCTTTTTCAAATTCTGTACAGCAAATTTTGGTAAAAGCAAAGGCAACAGAGTGCTTGGGAGTTTGCACTGAGAGTATTTCCCACAAATGTTGGGAAGGCAATAAATCATCCCCTTGGTCACCTTTCATGATGCTCTGGGACAAGCAGCACCAGCACCCAAGACACTTTCCTAATCATGCATTTGGGACTGACATACTCAGAGGGTAGCCTTGCTTTTTCCCAGCAAGACTGTACTTGGGTTAAGAAATTGCAACACCCCACAAATCCCGCTGTGCTGGATCTTCTACAAGGTTTTTTCATTTTTCTGCTCTCCCAGGCAGCCTTACCGTCCTGGGAAGACAGAAACAGGTCTAGTTGGAGACGCATCTGTGATGGGAACTGTAACATCACACTGAAGAGGCCTCTGTGCAGACGCCAGAGCCCTGGCTGCTCGTGCTACCACCCCTGCATGCCGAGGCCAGCATCCCTCACAGCCAGGTGTTCACGTGGAGAGTGCATATGCAGTGCAGATAGTTACGGAGACAAATCCTAGGACTACAGGCCCCGATTTTGAATTTCATTACCCATGAAATGAAGAAAATATTTGTTTCAATTAAGTATCTTATTTCTACAGAGCCTAAATTCTAACAGCGGAAATAAACTTCAGATTTGCAAAACTTTTTACAAAGCAAACATTTATTAACACAGTAAATGACTTTTTGTAGAATTTCTAAAGAAACAAATTCAAGACAAAATTTCTTCCAGTAGGTAACAAAATAATCTATTATTTAAATTCCTTCTCATTAAGATGACTTTATCCCATGAAACAGTACATCAGCTGGGCAGGCTCATTCTCTTACCGAGAACAAAATTGGTTGTGTGACATCACTTTTATTCTATAAACACAACCACGATACGTTATCATTGAAAATTCAGTACTGTGATTTTCAAGAGCAAGTGTGAAACATTTTATCAGCACCTAAAACATCTCAGAGTGGCTTTCGTGTTTAACATGTCACAAGTTAGAACAAAGTAAGCATTTAGGGAGAATGTCTTCCTGCATTAGTCTCTGGCATAGTGCAGGTGTGACTTCATTCTGGAACTCAGGATAAACTGCCTTTCTCTTAGAAAGTGTGTATGTTTTCACAGCAAGTTTAATAAATTAAAATGTAGGAAAAATAGCAACTAATAAAAGAATTCTTCAGGGTTCTCTTTTTAAATTAGCATGTTTAGGGTTACACATGAATCAAAGCACTTAGCGTGTGGCAACATACCCAAGCCACTGGAACCAAGGTCAGGCTTAGCAAATACAGCAGAGTTATCTTCATTGCAAATTCATTTTGAGCAAAAGGCCAGCACGAGTCAGCCTCAGAAGCACATAAGACAAAGTTACTGGTTCTTCACAATCCACTCTTAAGGCATAATCAAAGACAAGTTCCAAACCTTTGGTCCCTTCTGCTACATGCTCACGTGCTCCCAAGGAAACTCTGGGAATTACTTGTCTGTGTCAAGCTCTTGATACATGAATGAGAAATTCTGGGTTTCTGAACATCACGGAGTCAGTCAAGAATACCTAGCAAAAAATACTAACACTCTGTTCTAAGATGTGCCAGACCACCTCATTGCTACTTGTGAATAAAAGGACTACATGATGTTTCAAGTGTTCTAAATCCTCTTGCTTAATCTTTTACACCTCTGTAAAACAACTATACCATTTGCTGCTAGAATCTTTGGTAGGACAGCTTTTACCTAATCAGATTTTAGGAATGAAACCCACCAGCCACATTTCATTTTAGCAGTTATTCCAGGACCGATTTCCTAGCTGCATATGTGCTGTGAGTAGAGAGTATACTAAGCCATTCTGCAAGCGTTCAATTTGTCATTTCTTCTTCAGTGCCTACAAAACAAGAGGTGGAAGGGAATGGATGCAACTGTCCATTTCTTCAGTCCCATTCAAGGGTCCCCAGAGCAAATCAGACTTGCTTCAGTTCAATAGGAGAGTTGAAAACATGGTCCCAGTTTTATTTCAGCTTAATAGCCTAAAGGTATCAGAGTAATAAACCCATACTGAAGTGTAAGGCAGGCTGAGAGACCAGGGAGACCACGAACACTAACTTTATGAGCTGGGCCAGGGCTCTGGATCTATAGTTATGTAGTTGTCCAAACTTCATACACATCAAGACAAGCAATAGAACGGTTATGCATACAACCTGCACCAGGATTAAGTGAGGTCATGTTAACTGCCTTGTTTCTTGATCAAGTGTAGCTGAGGTCATGCAGACTGGGATTTTTAAGGGAAAGCTCTAAAAATGCTTTGATAAAGACGTGCAAGTTAGCAGAGATTCAGGAAAATGTGCAGAAGCTATTCTTGCCCATTTTGCCCACACAGTTCTTGGTCTTGGCCCCCGATGCTAACTTGTGTACAGTGATCACTCACACAGAGACGCAGCGTAGGATCTGCTTGGCAGGTGACTCCAAGCTTTCATTCCATGTTGGTCAGAGAGTGAAGCTGTGTGGGCATCGGGTCTGTCTGTGGAGTCAGCTCACTAAGCTCACTGATGGTGGTGGCCAGCAGAGCGTCCTGAGACACCACAGAATCATCTGACTTGCAAGCCGTGTCTGCAGAACTGTTCTCGTGCACGGCAGGTACACTAGCTTGGACTGTGGCTAGGTTGTGAAAATGGCCATTTTCTGCAAAAGACAGCAATTTATCTGAAAGTTTGGATGGTGTGTATTCTTCATCCGGCTGTTCAGTCTTGTGTGTGTCATCATTCTTGGGTGAGCCATCTACAATAACAAGGAAAGACTTCCATGGAGTATTCTTATCATGTATCTACGAATCAAACACAAAACAAAAATCACAACGTGTCTCTGAACAAGTACATCTTTTACATTTTTTTTAATGTTTATTTATTTTTGAGAGAGAGAGGCACAGAATCTGAAGCAGCTTCCAGGCATTCAGCCTAGAACCTGATGCGGGTTCAAACCATGAACCGTGAGATCATGACTCGAGTGGAAGTCAGACACTTAACTGACTGAGCCACCCAGGCGCCCCAAGAACATCTTTTAAAACAATGGTCTCTTTTCAACTTAATTTTGCTTCTACCACAACAAAATACCCTTTCACTAATGGCCAAACATCTTTCTACCACCACTGTTACTGTTAGGAAGTACTTATCATAGATTGTGCCTTTAGAGTCCTGAAACTCAGTTCTTCATTCACACTGGGAATATACACCCTGAAGAGAAAACCTGAAAAGGAGAGACCTGTCGTCTTCTATAACCACCTTATGGAACGATGGCCAGCATTTCTGACTGTCTAGAGTTAAGGGTACATGGGGCCCAGAGATTTGTCATTCCGAAGCTACAGTACTGCTTACCGAGGTGTGCCGCCGCAGAGTGGACTTGTCAGTAAACGTCCGCCCGCACGCGTTACACATGAATGGCTTCTCCCCTGTGTGGATGCGATGGTGACGCTGGAGAGCGTTGAGCTGGGTAAACTGCTTACCACACTGGTCACAGCAGTAAGGACGTTCCCCTGAGACAGAAGAGAAGAAAACCACTGGTTCATCTCTCCAGCCTACTGTACTGAATTCTGATACACTCTGGAATCATGCCCACTAGAAAGTATCAGCAGAGGGGCGCCTGGGTGGTTCAGTCGGTTAAGCGTCCAGCTGATATTGGCTTAGGTCATGATCTCACAGTTCCTGGGATCAAGCCCTGCATTGGGGTCTGCGCTGGCAGCATGGAGCCTGCATGGGATTCTTTCTCTCTCTGCCCCTCCCCTGCTCGCCCTATCTCAAAATAAATAAACTTTAAAAAAAAGAAAAAGAAAAAAAGAAAGCATCAGGAGGAAGGCTACGCTGGGAACGACCGGAGAGTCGACTGACAAGTACAAATCTATCCCTCGAATAACAGGAGTTTATGGCCTACACCCAAAGACAGCCAAAGCCAAAAGCTGGTATTACATCTACAGAAATTCACCTGTTTTCCACAGTAACGGAATATAAAATTCCAAGTCCCACTGAAACTGAATTTGTGCGTGTGTGTATACACTAACATGTAGATCATTACCCCAAGTTCAAATGTCCACATGTCCACATCCACATTCAAACATTCATACCTTTTCAGTTTGTCAGAGGCAGAAACTAGAAACTCAGAAATTTAAAAATGCTATCACAACACACAAAATAATGCTCAACTCCAAATAATTTTCTAGTGAATCTAAAACCTTTGGGATATTATTCTTGCCACACTGAACTCCCTTCCCTGGCTACATTCCAGCCATACCTGTATGGACTTTAATATGCTGGTAGAGCGAATTCCGTTGGGCAAAAGTCCTGAAACAAACTTCACATTTAAAGGGTTTGGATCCAGTATGGATTCTATTGTGATGTTTTAAATACTCCTTAGAAGCAAAACTCTTGCCACATGTTTCACACATAAAAGGTCTTTCACCTACATGAAAAGATGAAACAGAAAGTTAGAAATGATACAGGCACCAGAACACTCTAAGAGTTGGCCCACACTCTAGATCACCTATGAACTCGAAAGTGCCGTGCTGGGCAGCACGTTAAATCTTCTAGTTAAAACTGTCATAAAACACGTATTTGTGTAAGATGTCTGCTATCTGCTGAAAGTTCACGTAAAATACACTTGGAAATCCCAAGAAGGATTCCACTAGCCTAGAATTAGATCATTCAGTCAGCCCACATTTTGGAAATTCAGTCATTCCAAACAAATTTTACAACTTGTTTGGGGGAACTGTTGGATTTTGCAAAGCAGCACTCCTCTGGCACTTTATCAGGACAAAAGTCCCCCTTGGGAGGATAGGAAGTTTACATGGCTACGTATGCACAGCTGCTCTCAGGCAGCAACTCCCATCAACCTGGACTAGAGTACATAACAGGAGAAAAATGTTCCCACCTCATGTTGTATAATTTGAGTCTTTTAATCCCACAAATCAAACTCATCTGATTACTAGATGTGCCCCTGATTTCACAAACAACAAAATAAAAATACTGCCTTTAACAGAACCCAAATACATTACTATTTTCATCAAATGACCAGTGCTTACTTAATGATTCAGTGTAGCCTGACCTCACCTCCACCCCCAATCTTCCATGAGGCACTGATTCTCATTTCACAGTCTCAGTAATTCACATCATTAAATGCCTCGGCTCTGCTTCACCTGCATTTGAACTTGAGGCTCATATGGCAGTGTTTAGAGATAAACATTTTAAAATGCAAGCAAGTAAGAAAGAACTGGGTTAGTATGGTAACAGCAGCATACAATAGTTAGATTCTGTATTGTATACAGCAAGGTTCTGAACCTCAGGATTACTGTGCTGAATTTGAATAAAGCCAACTTACATTTTCTGCATCACATAATAAAATCACATCACAAAAATTTTAGAAGATAGAAATGAGATAATCCCACTACCTAATACATCATAGAAATTTGTTTTCATCTAGTCTCTTATGTGCAGGTTTTCAATGTAGCTGGGATTAGCTGTATGCATAATTGTGCGTTTTCCAGTCCACATCCGGGCACAGGTGTTTTTCATAATGTTCGGAGCCCTGAGAGCCGCCCCATCAGGAGCCGGCAGGAGATGGATTTACCAGTTTACTGGACCACTTCCTTGTGGATGGACAATCAGGTTGTTTCCAATGCTCTGTTATTACAAAGAGCAAGTAGGTGGATGACAGCATATAGTTTTTTCCCATATTTTGAACAATTTCTTCAGGACAGATTCCTAGAAATGGAATTTTGGGCTAAAACACTAGGAACTGTTTCATACCTCATCATATGTAAGACTCCCTTGCCACCTTCCACTTCCCAGTGTGCACAGGCCGCTACCTCAAGCACGCCAGCACCAGGGGCAGAGGCATATTTTATTTACTCATTTTTGCTCACTTATGAGATGGAAAAGCTATATCATGGCCTTAGCCTGCACCACTTTGGGAGATGCCAACTTCTAAATTAAATGGCAGTTTCTTCTACAGCTACAAAGACATTCAATCACAACAGCATTGAGTATTTACCTGTGTGACACCTTTTATGATAAATCAGCATGTGGTTCTGAGTGAATCTTGCACCACATTCATCACAGACAAAAGGTTTTTCCCCTGTATGAATTCTGAAAGTACAACATTCAGATGATAACTTAGGATGTATCTCAAAGCCGACTTTGCAATACAATTTCCACTGTAGCCTGCAAAGGTGGTTATTCCAAGAGACCGAATGAGAATGGCCTAAGTGGAAAGACACAGGCCCGTGACCTCTGTCCCCAGATCCATTTCCAGCAGGGGCCAGCAGGCTGCCGCACTTCCCCGGGGGGTGGGGGGCAGAACAGCCCCTCACCGCCCTCTGGTTTACACTGCATGGCTGGCAGACACGCACCTCTGCACGCTTTCTTAACTACTGAATAGTGCTGGGCCACATTTGTATAAAGCTTCCTTGTGAGAGTGATCAACCACAGACACCTTGGGGACCACGGCTGACAAAGCACCACATGATCAAAAATGACCGGTCCAGAAAGAACAGTTCTCAAAATGCTGAAGAAGCCTGGTTTCCGAGGAGGACACCTCAGCATTTTAGTTTCCCAACTAGTATGTAGTAGCCATCGACCACAACTCCCTAAGCACTTCCTAAGCCAAGTTTTTAAACTTCTCACATAGAGTAAAAAGACAATGAATGCCATGTGACCACCCCAAAGACTGGCCCCGGCCTGAAGGCAGGTCTGTACTACAGGAGAAACTGCCTGTCTGGATTTCAAGCATAATCAGTGAGGCCTGGAAGGACACCTACTTAAAAACTGGTGTACCCCACCTACACTTTGGAAATTATGAACAGAAAACACTGTCCTGATTCTGGAGGTTGGGCTAACCAACAGCACACTTTCCAAGCCCAGAGAACAAACACCTAAGACCAGAGGAATGTCTTAAAGCCCTAAATGGCCTTTCACTGAGGTCGTTAGTGGGACCATGGGACCCAGCTGGTCACAGGCCCAAGTTCTAAATAAACAGTCAGGAAAAGAGCAATGAAGGTGATGAGCTCAACTGCCCCTCAAGCATGGTGGCACTGTAAGTTCCAGGGGCTACTCTGAGATCAGGATAGCTTGGCCTGCATGGCTGCAGAACCAGACTGGTAGACCTGGTGTTCCCAGTGGCCTCTGCCTGGGTGGGCCAGGGCTCGGTGTCCAGGCTTCTGTGCTGGCACTGGGCACAGGGCGAGGGGGACAGCCATCAGCCTGGGACCTGTAGGAAGGCCGAATGAAAAGACACCTCTACTCAGGAAGAGAATTCACAGAGGTCCGAAAGCAGCCCCCCAACTTCTAGAGGGCACAGATTAAGATACAATGTTCTAGATGTGGCCACACTGGTCAAACCCTGGAACCACCTCGATCTCTCGACACCTGTCTCCAGAACATCAAGAGGCTGCATCCCAGGTAAAAAGCACCCTTGCAGCGGCTTCAGCTGGTGGCCATGGCCCTACCTCATGTGGGTCTTCAGTGCCGAGGGCTGAGAGAACTTGGCCTCGCACTCGGTGCAGCCATACGGCTTGTGGCCCGTGTGCGTCCGCTCATGCAGCCGCAGCGCCGTCTTAGAGCTCAGGCCCTTGCCGCACTGCTGGCACTGGTGTCGCTCGCCGCCACCCTCGTGCACCTGCACCACGTGCCGCTTGACGTCCTTCTTCCTCTTGAACTTCTTGCCGCATAGCTCGCATGGGAAGTGGCGCTCGCTGCTGTGCACGTGGCGCTGGTGGCTCTTGAGGTTGCAGCGGTTGGCAAAGGTCTGGCCGCACGTATCGCAGCGGTGAACCACCTCGGTGGCCACTCCGTGATGGTGCCGGATGTGCTTCAGGAAGCTCTTCTCATAAAGAAAGGCTTTCTCGCAGATAGTGCATTTGAAGTTGCTCTTCCTCTTCTCACCCTCCTCATCCTCGTCCTCGTCCTCCTCCCGACGGCCTGCGTCCTCCCGGCCACCCACTTTTGGCAGCACCTGCACTGCCTCCACTGCCGTGCCACATTCTTCATGTTTTGTGACGGGCTCCATTTCTGCACCCATGGCATCCGGGTTAGGGTCCTGGGGGCTGCAGTAGTCCCCAATGTTGTCCTCGGCACTTCTCTGCTGCTCCCGGAGCCTTCTTGTGTATTTCTTTTTAGGGATTTCCACAAACACCTTTCTTCCAGCCAGCCTTCCACTGGCCCTTCTGATTTTTGGGTAGGGAGGCTTGACTGCATCTTTTTTCTTGTCTGGTTTCTCCTTGGACTTCCTGGGGGGCATATCTGGCAACACACCATTGCTGATTGTCTCTGCTGGGGGATCTGAGGAATCCCCAAGGCCGTTAGCAAGAGGACTGTCCACAGTGGGACTTGCCCTGGGGTCAGGGGCAATGGTGGCTTGGGAGCCACTACTCCCTTCTGCCTCCTGTGACTCGGAGAAGTTCTGCAACTCCAGAAGTACCGACTCTAACATCTGCTTCTTCAACTGAAAACAAGTTTCCGATAAGTCCAGACATTTCAGTTTCTCGGCCATTTCCAGCATTCGCTGCACCCGATCTTCCTCTACCTGTACCTTCGCAGTATAGACAAACTCAAGAAATGAAGCAAAGTCAACAACTTGCACTTCATTTAGGTAGACATTAGTCCTCGTACCATCCACAGTCTTCTCGTTAAGAAACATTTCTTTAAAGAACTTGCTGGTGGCTGCCAGCACAGCCTTATGAGCCATGAACTCTTCGCGGACACCCTGGTACTCCACGCTGACAGTCACATCACACAGGTGACCAAGAAGGCGCAGCTGATGCATTTCATGCAGAAGGTTGAATGGTGAGGATTTGGATTCCAGCAGAACTGCACCACTTTCCATGTTTCTTCTTTCCAAAAACAGCTCTGAAAACAGAAGCAAGAATTATTCATGCATGAGCAACCACTAAAGCAAAAGGATTAAAAATTAGAATTATTTCAGTTCTCTAGAGGATAGGAGCTGATTAACAACCAAAACCCAACTTTCCTCACATAAAGATATAAATCACACCACATTTTTTAAAAAGCTTATTTATTTTTGAGAGAGAGAGCATGAGCAGGCTAGGGAAAGAGAGAAAGGGAGAGAGAGAGAATTCCAAGCAGGCTTCACACTGTCAGCACAGAGCCCAATGCAGGGCTCAAACTCACGAACCATGAGATCATGACCTGAGCCGAAATCGAGAGTTGGACGCTTAACCAACTCAGCCACCCAGGTGACCCCAAATCATACCACTTCTTAGCAGGTTTCTAAAGTGAAGTTTTGATGTACCCTCATAAGATAATATTTAATGAAAGAAATAATACTAAGATTTCTCCCAGGGATAACCATAAATGACGAAAGTGAGGCCTAATGAAATATATTCTGGCAGGAACTTGCATACCTAGAACATTTTCTACCTTCCTTATAGACCCAGACCTCAAAACTGTAATAGAATTTACTGCAACAATAATGTCTAGCTCTTTGACTAGGAAACCAAATAATTAAAACAAAACACATGGCTGCCACTGAGAACAAATCTTAGAGAATCATGTCTGCCTTTGAAAACAACCAACTAAATAACTACTTTCCATGAGGAAAACTTCATGGAAAAGCAGTCCATAATCCATGGCCATTTCCAGCACCCCTAAACACCTCATAATTTGAATTCCTATCACTTGATGAGAATACTTTCAGGAGCTGTGCTAGTGACCAAGTAACTTAATTTCTCTAAACTATATACAGTCTGCTCTTTTGTAGAAGATTGCCAGGCCATGCGAGGCTTCAGTGAGTACAAGCATGTCAAGTGCTTACAAGCGCACCTGAGACTTGTAAGGTACTTGCTACTGGCTTCCTAGGCCTGGGTGTTACTGTTATCCCCATTTCACAAAAGAGGAACAAGGTAAACCTTGAGACTGAGGTTTGAGGCTAGGCCTGGTGGAACTGACTTGCACTGAAACTGTTCAGCAGGCCCCTTGCTTCAGCCATGCCAAATGCAAAGAGCTGCTTTTCCTCCCTAGGTTTTTCCACAGCTGTGGATGCTGTAGATTTCACCCCCACCCAGAGGTCTTCTCTCCTTGGCTTCCATGGCACCCCACACCATCAAGGGTCACTTCTGCTTGACTGGCACTACTCTCTTCTCACACTCTCTATGTGCTTTCTTCTCATAGAAAGCTTATGCTCCTGAATCTCCCTTCCTCTTCCCAGTATGTTTTAGTTCCTAAATCTCCAGCACCCATCCAAAGTACCTGTCCTCCTTCAGCCAGATCTTAGATGTCATCTCAGACTCAGCATGTCTAGAGCAGAACTTGTCTTCATCTTCCCTGGAAAACCAGCCTGACCTCTCTTCACTTCTCTATTCCCACCAGTGATACTGTTTCCAGTACCTGGCACTACAATTGGCTCCCTACAAACACCAGCCCCCCACAAACATGAAAAAAGACTGCCCTCTGAGAGTTCAACTGTAACAAGAACATCCAGGAAGCCTGAGCACTCACCTGAAAACACCGATAAGCCTAGGTAAAGGGTTATGGTGTTGGGGGGAAGGGGGGGGGAACAATAGGCCAAAGACTGTCATGCATTCCAGCCCCAGCCTTGGAGAAACGGCTGCAGAGGGCTTTCTCAGCATGATGCCCATACTCACCAGCAGCCCTCCACTTTCCCAAACCTCTGCCAAACGGCACCTCGGGCAGACGTGTGAACATAGAGGCGGCCTGATAGTAATTTCTGAGTCTATCAACAAAGTGATTTCTGAGCAAGATTTCCCATCCTGTCTGAGCACAGGAAGGAAAGGCAGTGATCATGGCGACAGGAATCCTCCGGCCTGGGTGACAGCTGCATCTCCCACTGTAATTGGATGGCACCCGGCCGCACCTCAGTCTGGAGCATCGCGCACCAGCCGGCGGCTCTCCGAGGCCCCTCCGCACTGGGGAGGGTGCGGCGCTCCCGCCCAGCCGCGTCCGGGTGGGCATCGCGCTCCAACGGAGGACGCCCCCGCCTCCTCCGCCCCTCCAACCAGCACACTTCCGAGGGAGGGACACACGCCCCCGCTGCAAATGGACTCGGTGGTTGCTGGGCCGCGGGCGTCCACGGCGCCCGCGTGACCGGGCCTGGACCTCCGACTCCCGGCCGTCCCTGGCTCCTGCGCTCCCGAGGCCCGCGGCTCCTCCCGGAGGGCACGCGCAGCCGGCCCGCTCCCCGCACGCGGACAAGTCGGGAGGCAGCAGCTGGGGCGAGGAGCCCGCAGGGCCTGCGGGCCGCACACTCACCTCCCAGCCGGCGCCGCCGCCGCCGCCGCCGCAGCCACCGCGCGTCGGCCGGACCAGGCCCCGGGGGACCGACGGCCGGCTGGGCGGGGCGCGGCACCAGCGCGGACGCTGCCGATTGGTCGCCGCAGGCCCCGCCCCACCCCAGACAGCCCCGCCCCCTCCCGCGGCAGGGGGAGGGGCTGCGCGCGCACGTCCGACTGCGGAGGCCGTTCAGGGAAAGTTACGTGATTCGACGTACACTTAGGGCCTGAGTCTCTCAGTCCGCGCAGGATTGCGTCACCCGCCGCGAGCCAAAATCTGCGCCTGCGTAGAAGACCACGAGGGCGTCTCAGAGTGTTTCACGGCGCGGCGGGGGCGGGGCTGGGCCAGCCCCAGAAGGTCACGTGAGCGTGGGGGCGGCGGCGTGGTCACGTTCAGGTTTGTCTCGGGTCGCTAGCCCGCGGCGCCAACTCCCCTTGTGCTGCGCGCAGTCCCGGGTGGGGTCAGCCACGCGGAGTAGGGGACCGTCTGCAACGCCGGCCCGGCACCGGGAAGGGGCAGGCGTCCAGCGCGCGTCCTGGGACTAGCGGGCGGCGGACAAAGGACTTCCACGTGCGACTGGACGGGGTTGGCGAGGGGGCGGGGTGATCGGCAGGCATTCTTTCCTCACGGCCCCTGCCCAGGGTTCGCCCTAGCTCACGAGAGCCGAGAGCACACCACACACCTTACTACAGCGTGCAGTGTAGTATCCCTGAAGTCTGCAGCCTCGCACGTGGTCATTACAGAGCTTCCCAAGACCCTGCCGCCCTTGGGTGGAAAGAATTCATGCTCCATCTTCGAACACTTAAGCCCAAAACCTTGCTGCTACCACGCATCCTTGTGCAGTCTTAATCAAAATCCTGCTTTGGAAGACTTGTCTTAAACTAAACTTAAAGTTCTCAATCCAGACCCTGGCTTCCCTCTTCGAGTCACCCGTAAAGATTTTCAAGGTCCTGTTCCCGCTTTCTGTGGCCAGCCATGCACTGGGCGTCGTCTTACCTACAGGATGTGTTGGTGATGTGTGGGACTGTAAAGCAGACATTTAAAAAATAAGATGCTTAATTCTTCCTTTTGAAAATATTTACCTCTCCTTTTTCTTTCAACATTTAGTTTAGAAAAGGGATCATTGTAAGTATTCTTTGAAATGTACCTAAGTCCTTTTGAAGACTACCTAGGCCTTGGGTCAGCTTTAAGACCTAGAACCTAGAAGAGTCTTGCTCCAGGGCCCTGGAGCCAGCTGTTTGCAGTGTAAACATCCAGAGAGAGAGCACCCAACCTCCCAGTTTCCTAGGACACTAACTTTAGTGAGCGCCTTGCTCCAAGTTGCACAACTAACTCCTATCATGAGTAGCGTGTTTTTTCCTCTGGATAAACTAAATAGCCAACCTAGATGGTCATCCCAGTCACCAGGTAGAGAGGGTGAACTACATGTGATCAGTAGTGCTGTCTAGTCCTTTTACTGGGGGACTAGTTATTACTGTTTATGTTCAGAATATATATGAAACAGATCACACCAGAAAATATGTATGTAACAGCTAACATGAAGGGGTGAGGTTTCTGTCAATTGCCTGTGATGCACATCACATTCTTGTTTAATGCTTATTTGATAATAAAAGTGTGTACTAGCTTTATGGAGAAGATTTCTGGGTTGGGAGAAGATTTTCTTTTTAATTTTAACAGGAGCCAGCTTACCACACATAGTAGAGCAGGTACTCAGTATTTGAAGAATTAGTGAGAGGTGGCTTTGCTTAAGCACACTATATTTGCACTCCATGCTTCCAGGAAACTGGAATGAACACAGTTTTCACTTGGACCCCAGAAGGTCCAGAATGATTTAAAAAAAATTTTTTTTATTAATGTTTATTTTTTTTGAGAGAGAGACAGAGAGAGAGGGAGACACAGAATCCAAAGCAGGCTGTAAGCTCTGCACAGTCAGCACAGAGTCTGATGCAGGGCTCAAACCCATGAACCATGAGATCATGACCTGAGCCGAAGTCAGACACTTAACCAGCTGAGCCACCCAGTGCCCCAGTCCAGAATGATTTTTTAATTTATCATTTTGTTTTGCATTACGAAAAGGTGATTGCTTCCTCACTTAAATCTTCGGTGCTTACTGGCCATTTCTGTATCTCCTTTGGAGAAATTTGTATTCTAATCCTTTGTCTATTTTTTTAGTTATTAGTCATTTTATTATTGAGTTGTAAGAGTTCTTTTTATATTTAAATAAAAGTCCCTCGTCAGATAATACAATTTGCAGATATTTCTCCCATCTTGTGGGTTGTCTTTTCACTTTCTGGATGGTGTCTTTTGAAGCATGGGACTTTTAAATTTTGATAGACTCCAATCTATTTTTTTCTTTTGTTACTTTTGGATCCTGTCGCCTAATCCAAGGTCATGACGATTCATACCTGTTTTCTTCTAAAAGTTTTGTAGTTTTAGCTCTTATATTTAAGTCTTTGATCCATTTTGAGTTAATTTTTGTATACAGTATGAGATAGGGGTCCTACTTAATTCTTTTTAACGTGATTATCCAGTTGTCCCAGCATTTGTTAGAAAGACTATTCCTTTCCCCCATTAAACTACCTGGTCTCCTTGTCAAAAATCATTTGACTGTAAAGGCCACCATTTACTTCTGGACTTTGTCAGTTGATCCTCGGGACTATCCTAATGTCAGTACCAAACTATCTCCATTATTGTGTATGTTTTTCCTTTTCATGGAGAGGTTTTAAATTTTTTGCTGATCAGCCAGTCCTGGCTTTTGGGTTTCTTCTGCTGATTGTAAGCTCAGGAAACACTTCTAAATATAAAGCAGAGAGAATAGGAAGAAAGGAGGTGCAGAGATGATGCCTTGAGTGTCCAGAACAGGCTTCAGATTTGGCTCTGAGATTCCTGATGGCCAAAGAGAAAAAGACCTGTAAATCTTTGTCTACAAAGCAAATTTAGTTTGCTCAGAGGAAGTTTTATATACATTGTAGGCAATATATGTCCTAAAGAGCATTCTTAAGATGAACTGACCTCTGTGCTCTTCTCCATCATGATTTTCATCTTTTTCCTCTTCTTCAAGTTCGCACTAGATGAATTTGCTGCCTCCTCGTTCACAGCCAGCAAATTACCTGTGATTGGCTCCCACTGAGGATCCAGGGTCTGATGCTGCCCCTGTGTTCCTTCAGAGACATATGTCTCTTAATTTTTTAAAATGTCTATGTTTCAGAGAGAAAGAGAGAGAGAAGGGGAGGAGAGAATACTAAAGTCTAATATACTCATAATAGGACTTCAAGAAGAAAAAACAAAATAGAGACTGAGAGGCAATATTTGAAGAGATTGATAATTTTTATTTTTTTTTTAAATTTTTTTTTTCAACGTTTATTTATTTTTGGGACAGAGAGAGACAGAGCATGAACGGGGGAGGGGCAGAGAGAGAGGGAGACACAGAATCGGAAACAGGCTCCAGGCTCTGAGCCATCAGCCCAGAGCCCGACGCGGGGCTCGAACTCACGGACCGCGAGATCGTGACCTGGCTGAAGTCGGACGCTTAACCGACTGCGCCACCCAGGCGCCCCAGATTGATAATTTTTAAATATGATTTATTGTCAAATTGGTTTCCATACAACACCCAGTGCTCACAACAAGTGCCCTCCTCAATGTCCATCACCCACTTTCCCCCCTCGCACACCCCCTTCAACCCTCAGTTTGTTCTCAGTATTTAAGGGTCTCTTATGGTTTGCCTCCCTCCCTCTCTGTGACTTTTTTTTTTCCTCTTCCCCTCCCCCATGGTCTTCTGGTAAGTTTCTCAGGATCCACATAAGAGTGAAAACATGTGGTATCTGTTTTTCTCTGTATGACTTATTTCACTTAGCATAACACTCTCCAGTTCCATCCACGTTGCTACAAAAGGCCATATTTCATCCTTTCTCATTGCCAAGTAGTATTCCATTGTATATATAAACCACATCTTCTTTATCATTCATCAGTTGATGGACATTTAGGCTCTTTCCATAATTTGGCTATTGTTGAAAGTGCTGCTATAAACATTGGGGTACATGTGCTCCTATGCATCAGCACTCCTGTATCCCTTGGGTAAATTCCTAGCAGTGCTATTGCTGGGTCATAGGGTAGATCTATTTTTAATTTTTTGAGGAACCTCCACACTGTTTTCCAGAGCAGCTGCACCAGTTTGCATTCCCACCAACAGTGCAAGAGGGTTCCCATTTTTCCACATCCTTGCCAGCATCTATATTGACTGATAATTTTCCAGAACTAAATACAGAAACTCTCACGTTTGGGAAGGATGGATAAAAATAAATTCATACCTAGATACAATGTAATGAAACTGCAGAACAACAGAACCAAAGAGATCTTACAAATATCCAGAGACAGACCAGACAGAACTGATTAAAATTCTCCAACAGCATAAAAGGAAGCATGTGATCTGTACACAATATTTGTGTGGAGGGCCTCCAGGTCAAGGGAAGGAGGCAGGCACCCATAAATTCAGCAGCAGAAATGCTACTGACCAAGTGGCAGCCATCTTTATGGAGAGAATAAAGGATGAAATGCACAGAAGAACAAAATTCCCCATTCAAGAACTGAGATTTTTCTTCCCCTTGATTTTTCAAGCCTCAGGTCTTATCCCAGGTGTGACTGTTAATTTTGTTCCAACTTCACTGGCCCAAGGGAGACCCTGACAGCTGGTGAAGCAGTATTTTTGCGTGTGTCTGTGGGGTTGTTTCTGGGAAACATTAGCATTTGATTGAGTAGACTGAGAAGATCCACCCTCACCAGTGTGGGCAGCAGCATCCAATCCATTGGGGGGCCCACCTGGAACAAAAAGGCAAAGAGGGAGCAAATTCTCTCTCTTCTTGAGCCAGGACATCCATCTTCTGCTCTTGGAGCTTGAAGTTTGGGACTCCGGCCATGTACACCAATGGCCTCTGACTTCAGACTGAAGGATACCACTGGCATGCCTGGTTCCCATCTTCAGCCAGTAGACTGTGGGGCTTCTTGGCCTCCAGAGCCACATGACCCAGTTCCTATCATGAATCTCCTCTTATTTATCTCTCTATCCTACTTCTGTTTCTCTGAAAAGCCTGGACTAATACACCAGGACAAAGTCTACCATTCCGTATCCTGTAGTCACCTTGACCTTGAGCTATTCCCCCCTGCCCGCCCCTCACTTTAACTCTGTCACTTTCTGATCCTATCTGAAAATTCTTGGCATAAGGATATACCCTCAAGACAGAAAACCTATTAAATCATGGCCTCAATTAATTCTTCTCCAAAGTCCTCAAATCAATATTGAAATATGTGTCAAATTTTCTCATATGAGTCCATTATGCTGCATTCAAATTTCCTTATACTTGAAAGAGGGTCCCTTAATGAATCTACACCACTACAATGTAAAAATTCTGATAGAGTTTTTATTAAAATTGGATTTTATATTTTACTATTATTTTCAAGGGAATGTCTGGTGCAAAGTTCAACTTCGTAGAAATAAATACGACATTAGATGATGATTCCCTGGCCTACTATAATGTTCAAAACGAAAGAGTCCAGCACACAGACTCTAAAATCAAATTATAAATCTTAGCTCTCTGGCGATTAAACAAGTATTTCTGCCATTTGAATGTCTTATCTATTTTGCCAGTTCTTCACTAAGCAATTCCAACAGTCACTCCAAGTGATTAGAAGTGTAAACTGACAAAACACTGACAAAACCTGCCATAATTTATTGTGCACACATATTCCCCCCCAACACACACATGAGTCCCTAATGTGTGTGTTTCAGGTGGCTCCCTGCAGCATCCACATTTAAGGGCCTTCTTGGTAGTGTGGGTTCCCGTGTGCCTGGTACACTGCACTTGGTGACAGAAAGGACAAGCCTGGAGCTTCTCCTCCTTTCATGCCCCCAGAGGACAAGCCACTCTATCCTGTTGTCGGAGGGCACTGGGAGGGGTGCTGTTCTTCGAGCAGTAGAGCAGTTGGAGGTCATTAATCCCACCTGCAAGGATTCCATCATTCTGGACTGCCTGTGGTTCTCCAGGTTCTGGGGTCCAAGAAGAATGTAGCCATGCCTAAATGGGCCTCCCCAGCAAGACAAAGCTTCCTCACTGTCTCGGTAGTGGCCCCCACCTGCTCCGCTCCCTTCCATCTACCCAAGGCATTTCTAGTTTCCAGTCTTGCCCCACCTGGCCCTTTGCATCAGGGCACTCTAGCTGCCCACCTGCTGGCGAGGCTGTGTGCACACACATGCCACAGTTTTCTCCTGGCAGGAGACGCCACAGTCAGACACCCTAGTCTACTTTTCCCATCCCCAGCCACTCACACAGCCAGTGCTCTGAAATTTTCCTCCAAGCCTTCCGTTTGCCCTCATTTCTTCACAAATATCCAGCACTCAGGTCTCTCGGATATCTCTCTCATATGGTGCAAATTTTCTGGTACAGTTTGTGCACTGTAAACAAATTCTAGAAATGAGGCACATTCCTCTGTGTCATCAAAGCAGTCTCTCTCCTGATGTCTGAGATAGTCCTTGAAGCAGCTAAGATGCTTTGTGGACCAGAAGGGCTTCCAGGGTCCCCAAGGAGCCAGGTGCTGCATCGCCACCCACTATGGGCCCAGCCTGTAGGGGCGTGCAAGATATTCAGAGGCTCCAGGCAGCAACTTCATGCCTCAAGAGCTGTTTCTTCTTCTCCATTTGGTCAGGGAAGGAGGAAAAAAGGAATAAGCAGAACCGGAGCAATTGAATATAATTTTAAGGACCATCATTTAATTTTTTTTTGCTCAGGGACAGAATTACAGCATGAAAAGGACTTGCCCTTTGTGAAAACAGTGTGACATGGTGGAAGGGCATGGAGTCAGTGAGCCTAGAAGCTGCGTGGCCTTCCTCCTGCAAACACAACCTCCCCCAAACTGGTCCCGTTTCGGGTTAATTATAATGAAAATAAGAACAAAATGTGTTCCATGTTTACAGTGAGTGAGCCACCATGCCAAGCACGTTGCTGGCATTACTCATTTCTTCTCACAAAAGTACAAAGGAACAGAGAGGGTAAGGAACTTACCCAAGATCACACAGAGAGCCAACAAAGAGCCAGGATTTGAAGCCCTAGAGTGCGAGCTCTGACCAGACCATAAAGCCTCCCAGCTCAGGTAAAAATCAAAAGGGGACTGGAGAGGGTGTGATTAAATAACATCCTAAATGTCCCACATCTTTGGTTTGCATGATTCCAAAAGTGAACACTCAGAAGTGTGGTTCATGCAAGAGGTCAGGGATCTGGCCCTTCTTTGCCTGACCACATCGCTGCCATTGCATGTCTATACTCCTGGCCACCCAGGCCAGGGTTCAAGTCTGGAAATGGCCACACATCCCCTCAGCACAGGCCATTTGCACATCCTGGTCTGATCTTCCCTCTTCCCCCATTTAGTTCCCACATATCGCTTCAGCTTCAATTCAGTTGTCTCCTCTACAGGAAAGCCAACCCCAGTGCCCTGACTGTGACAGAGCCCCATCCCATAAGCTCACAGAATACCAGGTACCACTCAATAATCACACAAATGACAAGCATGATTTTATACTTATTTGGTGACTGTTGGCTTAAAAATCTTTCTCCCCCCCCCCCCACCCACTAGACTGTGAGGTTTATGAGCACAGAATGGTGAATCCTAGCAGCTAGCTCACATAAGTCCTTCCTAAATAAAGGAATGAGGGTGAATAAATCAAGGAATGGCCACTCATTATCTCTTGCACAGGGTCTGCCAGGCTGCTAGGCTGTCAACTGCCTCCGGTGTAATCAGCTCCCTGGAAATTTCATAGCAGGTGTCATGCAGCTTCCTAGCCTTTCCTGTTTTCTGTAGCCTCCTCACTCTTTTGCTTGATGGTTAGTATGTCTGGTTGACAGACTTTTGACTTTCAGTGCTGTCCTGGACATGGTGATTTGGGATATGGGCATTGTCATATGCCCTGAAGAAGCCAAACTGGAGACAACTACACGATTTCAAATGACTATTTGTTGCTTCTCCTGTCTGAATTCAGGAGCCTGGAGCCTGCTTTGGATTCTCTCTCCCGACCCCTCTCTGCCCCTCCCTGGTTTGTGCGCATGTGCATTCTCTTTCTCTCAAAAATAGACATTAAAAAAAAAAGCAACCATACAACCAGAGGTAAATCTGCACATAGTTTCAAAGTATTCACAGGCCTCCATAGGCCCATCTGTTAAAGGGAGAGAATGACCAGGGCCTCAGGCTATCTCATATCAGCAGATATTAATTTGTGACTTATTTTTTAAGTGTTTAAACATTAAGAAAATTATATGTCTAGGCCAAAGTTTCACTTTTCCTAAGGTTAACCTCTGCTCACTTCCAAACGTCCTTGCATCCTCCCAGCTTGCACCAATGTTCACTCACACCAGACCTCATCTCTGCTGGACTCCGGGGTGGGGACCACTGATATATTCTGTCAGAACACACTAGCTGGTGGCAAAGCTGAGCTGACAGAGGGACATGGTTTCTGCACAAGGCTTCATACAGATCTCTGAGATGTGGTTTGTTGAAAGTTTTTGGTTTGATGTGCTTGATGGCTTTGATTGGAAACAGAGCAATGGAGGTTGTTGGTTTCAACTGGCCTAAGCTCACGTTGCACAGGATCATGAGATTCTGCCCGTGCCTGCCAGAAATGGCAAGGTATCGGCCGCATAGTCTCAGTTTTGCCAGCAACAGCGGCATGACTTCCAGGTCACTATAGGTATTAAGAAAAATTGGCAACAGTCTAAACACTAAAGGTGAAGGAGCTGGAAAAAGGTCATTTGCTTTTTAAGAAGTGTTTTTAAATTGCAGGCACTGCTCCTTCAAGAATTTGTAAATCATTTCACCATGGTTCTGGATTGAATCCTTTTTTTTTTTTAATTGTGATGAAATATATGTAATGTTAAATTTACCAGTCGAACCATTTTTAAGTGTATACTTGGGTGGCATTAAGTACATTAACAATATTCTACAACCATCACCACTGTGCATCTCCAGAACTTTTTCATCATTCCAAACAGAAACTCTGTATCCATTAACAATAACTTCCCATTCTGTCCTTTCGCCAGGCACTGGAGACAACCACTCTACTTTCTGTCTGTATGAATTTGACTCCTCTAGAGACCTCATGTATGTAGAAGTATAAAAACTGTGGCCTTTGGGTCTGGCTTATTTCATTTAGCATAAGTTGATCCATGTCAAAACGTGTCAAAACCTCATTATCTTTTAAGTATGAATAATATTCCATGGTATGTATATACCACTCTTGTTTATTTATCTGTTGTTAGATATTTGGGTTGTTTCCATCTTTTTGCTTTCGTGAATAATGCTGCTATAAATATTGGTGTTCAAGTATCTGAGTCCCTGCTTTCAGTTCTTTCAGGTATATATTTAAAAGCAGAATTGCTGGATCATGTGGTATTTCTATGTTTCTAATTTTTCTATATCCTCACCAATGGATTGAAGCATTTTTAGGCAAGGGATTTTTACACATATATAATCTTTTCAGCATGGTGTTCTCAATAGTTTTATCAAAGCTCTCAATACTCTCCATAGTTAAAAACAATAGTTGTCAGGATAGGGCTCAGGATTGACCCCAAATATAAATGTCTCCAGGAAAAGTCTAAATGATAACTCATGATGGGAGACGAGAAACACAGTAACAAATGGCACTTGATTTTGAAAAGAGCTCAGATTCCAGTAAGAGTTAAAAATGCATATCTCCTCTCATCAGGCACATCATGGTCAGATAAATTTAATCCAGCCATTACATTTAGATAAATTTAATCCGGCTTTTAAATCAACTTTGCTTCAACACAGAATGTCAAAATGGGCATTGGACCACTTTTTACAGAACAATTTAAAATAAAACCTTGTTGTAATACTACTGCAATCTTACTTTATCACTATCAAGGATCCCATGTAAGTGTTTAAAACAGTACATGAAGTATTCAGAATGTTTCAGAAGTCTAAGTAGACACAAAACAACATATGTGGACAAGAGCACCTAGGATCCCTGTTCTGCCCAAGTTAAGTTAGCATTCACTGGTTCACCGCCGAAGCACAGATGGGTGTCATAACAGCTTTAGTGCCTGACCAAGTGAAGAAACCAGACATGATTATCATAAACTTTATATTCAATTCCCTTTAGAAATGCTACATAATCAGGTTCCCAGATGGAAATTACATCAAGCTTTTTAAAAGAACTTTTGAAAATCAATAAGGAAAAAAACCCACCAACAACCCAATACAGAATTAGCAAAGAACACAAATAGGCAATTCACACACAGGAGTACAAATGGCAGAGATTTCACTGACAAATGGAATACTATAAAAACAATGACAAACCAATGTCTGGACAAATTGACCTACAGTTAAACATAACCTCTGACTCAGCACAAGTATGCATGGGAAATGCAATCTCAGGGGCAGTTAGGGGAAAAAAAAATCTATCTATGTACTATCTGTATGTTTATCCATGGAACTGTCCTCACCCTTTAGCCATCCTGAAGAAGTAAAAGGGAGTGAACAATTTTCACGTAAAGGCGTTCACTGGAGTGCACTTATATTACTAAAACTTTATAAAAAACCTACTCACCCATAAGATGACTGAATAATTTGCAATATAGCCATGCATTGGCTTATTATGTGGTCATTAAAGTAACGTTTACAATTATTTACTGGAACTAGTGGTAATCATTTTACAATGTATACATTTATCAAATCACATCGTACACTTTAAATACAGTTTTGTCATTTATTTTCAATAAAACCGAAAAACTTGTAGTGGCTTGGGGAAATGCTCCCTATATCATAATGAGTAAAGAAGATTACACTATTCTCATAAATTATCTGATTTAAAAACAAATCTAAAGGGGCTCCTGGGAGGCTCAGTGGGTTAAGCCACCCGCTCTTGATTTTGGCTCAGGTCATAGTCTCACAGTTGGTGAGGTCAAGATCCATGTGGGGCTCTGCTAACAGTGCAGAACCTGCTTGGGATTTTCTCCCTCCTTCTCTCTCTCTGCCCCTCCCCTCCTCCTGCTATATCTCTCTAAATATAAAAAGCAAACATTAAAAAAGAGCACAAATCTATAAAACTAGACTATAAAGAACTATAAAGAATTACACCCCCAGCTCTACACCATAGTGAGAGGTGCGGAGACACGCCCATGACTGCCCGCCCCGCCCACCTGGCGCCAGCCCCGCCTACCGCCCCGGGCCCAGCCATTCAACTTGTGCTGCCAGAGTCCGCTCTCCAGGAGCTCTCAACCGGCTCTCGGGGAGCGCCGGGGAGGGGCGGTTCAAACCCGCGGTACTCACCGCCCATTGGCTATTGGGACGCCGGCCCCGCCCCACCCCGCCGGGACCAGGTTCTCTCCTTTTCAGGGCTCCTCCGAGGGCTTGAAGCGAAGCTGGGGCGCTGGGTCACGTGGGACGCGCCGTTGTGAGTCTCTGCAGTGTTACAATTCGCTCTGGGTGGTCGCCAGATGATGACGTTAGCCACCATCCGTGAGACCCGGGAAGTCCAGCTAAAGCATGGGCGAAGGAAGCTTAGGCGTCTGGACATTCGCTGCTGGCTAGCGAGGCCTGGGCTTGTAGTCTCCACCTCTCCCCTGCATAGCTGCCCTCAATCGCCTTATATTCCCTCTCGCTCGTGAAGCACTACGGTCAGTCAGCTGAACGGAAAAGCCCAGAGCATCGGCCGGGCGTCGGGTTTGCGGGCGGCCTACGCGCACCTGTGAGGGGAGAGCAGGCCCCTCAGGGGCGGAGGCCGCTGCGACCTAGAGCCCTGCGGGGTCTGGGCTCTCTTGGAGTACCAAAGGCGCCGCCTAGTGGATGGTTTTCCTAATGGTTGGGTGCCCGGGCTCCAAAATGCTACAAAGTAGTAGGTTACGTTCCAGGAGAGCAAATTAAACATATTTACACAACTTGGGGGTCAATCAAGAGTTTGAGTTTTAACACCCGCCTTAAATTTGGGCAGATTAGAACTTCAAATTAGTTCTCACAAGGTTAATTGGTGATTTTTAAATGTGGATTTTTTGGCGAGATCCCAATGTATCTCAGTGAAACATCTACCTGGAGACTTCATTGCTCCAGGTGAGGCGCAGGTTGGCTGTTCTGTGGGGAGAAGTGAGGCCTCTCCTTGTGGATGCCTGCAACTTGAATGTCCTTTACTTCTGCCTGCGAAAACGTATTCCTCATTCTTAAATGAAATTTGAATTGAAAAGCAAGACACGCACACTATAAAAAATGGAGAGTCTGAGAACATACAACAGCAAATGCCTTGTCCCCACATTAAAACCCTAGAATCCAAGCCCTAAGGACAGCCATTGTGAAGTTTTTGCCAATCCTTCAAGAAGGTCCATGCTTACAGAGCAAGCCTATATGGAATCCCATTTTTTTAAAAAACACGAATCGATTTTCTCATCTATAAAATGAGGTTGGAAATAATGCAAAACACCTTGAAAATTTCTTGGGATACTGATTTCACTGACTGTGATTACTATTGTTAATGTTCTACAAAGAATTTGAACTTCTTTATTATGAATCTCAAAGATTATTTCATGCCATTCATATCATGTACAGGTCTGCCACTTGTTTTCAAGGCTGCACAATAATCCATTCTGTGGGAATATTATAATTTCCTTAATCTCTTCGTGTTTGCACATTTGAGATGTTTTACTGTTAACACAAAGACTGCCATGATGAATTATCTTGTATGAAGATGTGTGTGTATATGGCCAATCGGATCTGCAAAACATGCATACAGTTGACCCTTGAACAACATGGGTTAGCGGCAGTGACTCCTGTGCAGTTAAAACTCCACATGCAACTTTTGACTCCCCCAAAACCTAACTACTAGTAGCCTACTGCTGACTAGATAATATAAACAGTCAATTAATACATATTTTTATGTTACATGTGTTATATACTATATGCTTAAAAAAAAAGCTGGAGAAAGGAAAAACATTAAGGAAATCATAAGAAAGAATGCATTTACTGTAATGTAAAAAATCCACATATAAGTGGGCCCATGTAGTTCAAACTTATGTTGTTCAAGGGTCACCTGTACATAGAAATGGAACTACAAAGATAACAGAGGTGGATTTTAAATGTCACTTGACCTCAGAAGAGCCTGGACTAATCAACACCCCAAACAACTGAGCAGGAATGCTCTTTTCCCTGGACTCTGGCCAACATGGAGTACAACAAAATGTTTTGGTCCATTATCACTATGATGAATGAAAAGTAATAGTGATTCATGTTGATTGGACAACTTTATTGAAAGTTGCTGAAAGGCCCATCAAGCTGTCTTGCATGTTAAAAAAGATTAATTGACTCCCAGAAGACCTGGAGGTGGTGCACATGGGTTTTGTGGTTGGATTAGTTCCATAGTGCATCAAAGCTCTGATGCACCCAATTTCTTTTTTCCTCTGCTCTTCAGATGTTTGCTGGGCCCAGGTCCATGAACCTGTTACTTCTGGAAATGGAAGCAGGATTATTCTGACTGCCTGAGACCAATTAGGAAGTTAACCCAGAGATGAGCAGAGGTCCAATCCCTTGAAAATCTGTTACAAAGGGGATTCCGGGGACATGGCCACAACATCCACTACAGTCCTCTGCAACATGCATTTTAAAAATGAGGGTGCAGTGAGTGTTTTGTCTGATCTTAAGAGGCCATCTGTATTTCTATGATATGCATGCATTAATCTTTTTCCAAGTTTTGCATTTGCTAAGCCTTTTACTGATTTGTAGAAATCATGGTAAAGGAATTGGTAAATGGTAAAGAAATTGTCTTCATTTTTTTTAAGTTTATTTAGTTTTGAGAGAAACAGAGAGAGAAAGCACAAGCAGGGGAAGGGCAGAGACAGGGACAGAGATCCAAAGAGGGCTCCATGCTGACAGCAGAGAGCCTGATGGGGGGCTCAAACCCATGAACCTTGAGATCAATACCTGAGCCGAAGTCAGTCGCTTAAACTACTGAGCCAGTGGGGCCCAGGTGCCCCAAGAAATTAACTTTAAATTGTTAATAAAATACCATTGTCCTGTGTAGCAAATATTTACCCCGATTCGCCGGCATCCTTTAGGCTCTGAGAGTGGTACCTCCTTAAATTTTGTCCCCTAGGCACCTCACTTACCCAGACCCAGCCCTGTCTAAAGGACAAAGGAATCTTCTGCAATTTTCTGTTTGCTCTTTACAAAGCAGAGATGGTACCAGAAATAGGCTGGTGGAAGGGCACTATACCAGAATAGGGAAGTGGTCCATTGGTCTGAGGGAGAAGTAGTGGGGCCCTGACAGGCAGAGGGACAGGAGCAGGGGTGGGGGCAGGAGGAGGAGGTGAAGGGAGAGTGACTTGGAACATTCTGGCAGAAGAGAAATAGTATGCGTGTGAAATGGTCAGTGAGCAAAGCTGAGGGAGCCCTGAGGAACCACTGCAACTCAGATTGGATATTCAGTGAATGTCAGGAAATCAAGAAGCTTCTGAACGTGCTCAGAGCAATAGGTACACACCAGTCCCATTTACTCTTGGTGTTCATGATCCATGTAGCAGGCTCTGACCTAAGAAGACTTCACACACTTACCCCATCATACAAACGAAGAAACTGAGGCTTGGAGATGTTGAGCAGCAGCCCAAAAGTGAGTCCAGTTCATGGGTCTGCAATGCCCATTTTTTGAACTTCATATTCCTCTGACAGATCATAGTCTCCCAGCAAGAGAAAAGGTGGGATATTACACTAAACCAGTGGTCTTCCAGCTTTAGTGAATATCGGAATTGTCATGGACAACTTGTTTGGTCTCTGGTGGGGCCTGAGAATCTATACACTTAGCAAGTGCCCAGGTGATGGTCCAGAGAACTACTGCTCTTGAAGTGTTCTAGAATGCATGTGGAAATAGGGATCAGTCTTTGAAGACTGTCATTCTCATGCTGCTTCCCAGGCTTACAGCTCCTGATGTCCCAAAATGGAAACACTTGTCCAGTGTCCAAGATTATGATCTCTTCTTTGTATTTCAAAAAATGCCATGAGCTAGCATGAACAGCCACCACCAAGCTTAAGGGTTCTTTAGATAATAAGGAAATACTATGCCTTTCCTTTGTTGTACATACTTTTCTCTAGTTTGTTACTGATGAATACGTTTGACTGCATGTAAAATGGCCCCCAAACAACAGTGGCTTCAAGAAGATGGAAGTGTATTTCTTGTTTCCCCTGAGAAACCAAAGGTGGTCATCCAAGGCTGATGAGGGGCTTCATAAGATTGACAGGCACCCCAGGGCCTGCTTTCCATTCCCCCACCCCTTGCACGTGGCCAAATAAGCCTCATGGCCCAATAGTTTTTAGAATATCAATTCTTACACCTGCTTTCCAAATGGCAGGGTAAAGGAAGGTTTGGTGGGAGAAAAGAAAGATTGGCTGCCCCAATCTTTCAAGGAGATTTCTCTGATGTGTCTTCCTCATATCTCTCACTGACCCCATTGGGTCTCAGGGCACACTATGAGGTCTAGGGAAGGCTGGTCTTTCATTTGAGTGCCTTCCTCAACTGAATCCACTTTCTATTGTTCCTGAAAGAAGGGAAAATGGATATTCGGAAACCACTAAGAGGTCTGTCCTAGTGCCCTTCAGAATGCCATCTTTACTTTTAATTTCCCAAACCTGTTGTCCCACAGGAACACCCACAGCTGCTGTCTCAAAGCTTTTCCGGCCAACATGATTCTCAGACTCCAGAGATTTCACATCAAGCTCTCTGATGGCCTGATGGGACTCACACCCTCTATCCAGGGCTGAGGTGAAGCAGGTGGCATCCTACCTCACCCCTTAAGGACAAGGGCTTTCAGATTTGAAGCCCATCTCCACATCAGTCTCTGCACTAATCCTCCTAGCCCATTCTACTCTCCTCCCTATGGAACAGAGCTTGAGTCCAAAAACCCCACTGGAACCTCGTGGTTTGGGACCTTACTTCCAACCTCACGTGTATTTTACCCCATCTCAGCTGAACTGTTTGTCTCTGCTTGCTATGCCATGCCGCTGTAGGACTGATTTGACCAGTTATATGTGGTTTTGAAACTGACTTTTTTTTTCTTTTTTTTTTTTTTTTTTTTTACTATTTTGATGTCTTGCCTCCTGATTAGACTGTGAATTCCTGAGGGCACCTGAGTCTACTTTGGTTCCCCAGGGTACCACAGCAGAGCCATTCCCATACAACACACTGTCTGCCCCTGTTGCAAATCTTTGTCCTCATTTGGGATTAGGTTTCCCTGATGGTCTAGTGGTTAGGATTCTGCGCTCTCCTTTGAGATTAGGTTTTGCTGTGGTAGCTGAAACCCACCCCAAACCAATAAGGTCTTCTAGATAAAATTTCTCTCATTTAAAAAGAATTAGTGTAGGTAAATTAGGGCCATTGAATGTTCCCACATATCATCAAGGATTCAGGCTCCTTCCAGTTAACACAATCCTATCTCTAGGGTAAAGCTGTCTCCATGGCTCAGAATGAGCCAGAGCCAGTGGTCAAGCCACTTTAACTGCTTTCCAGGAAATGTGAGGAGGAAGGAAGGGTCTATTAAGGCAAACTCCTCCCACAAGCCCCCTCTGCTTTCCCATCACTAGCCAGAACTTAAATGATACATCAAACCCTCTTTTTGGTGGCTACTTTGTCCTTCTCATTGTCAGGCTTCAGAAACTACAGGAGGGGAAGGGTGTGGGGAGGAAACTGCCATCTGTGCCACCACACACATCAGTATTCTCCTTCTCAAAAGTTCCCATTCCAATATTCTAGCCCACAAACCTCTCCCAAAACTAGCACACTCTTGTCAAAGAAAATTTAACTGGGAACCCACATGGCCATGAGATCTCCTTTATTAGTCACAGGATGATGGAACCTTCTAGTTCTCTATTCTTTTTTTACATTGGGAAAATGCAATTAGAGTTGATCTTCAGGGTCAATAAAACTAGCTTCTAATACTGATGCCTATTCCCCCCACCTCAGTATGTCTCCCTCTTAAAAGCAGTTCACCCCTCTTTATAAGAGTAGTTAATACAGCTGCTTCATTTATAAGTAGTTATTAACTAACTCCTTAGTATTTCACCTGTTGGTATTCATTCAACTCAGCTCAGGTTCTGAGGTAGGACCCAGCCATCTGTTAGGCAATTCTGATGTACTCTAAAAGTGAATTACAGGTTAAAACACCCAGGTACTTAGGAATAAAACACCATTCCCAGCCTACCCTGAGATCTGGGTAGAGCCCCAACTCCAGCACACCTGAGCCAGGTAAGTGCTCTGTCCTGGACCTCACACCTTTGCAGGTACTTTGTACTAAGCTTCCTGCCTCTAATCCTCCTTTGATTCCTCCTGCCTCAAAATCTGGACAAACACATTGAGCAAGGGAAAAGAGGCAACATTTGTATTGTTTTATTTGTCAGAATTTCCAGAACCAGGATATCTACTGAACAAGTAGAAAAATAGAAAAGTTTACTACTTTGAAAAGGCATCTATGACAAACAAGAATATGCTCAGAAAGGGGCTCATGGGACTCCAGAAAATGCAAAGTTAAGATGGGGTGGTGTGGCCTGGAGTAACAGAAAGGAACTTGTGTCTCCACATTTTGAGATCTATGTTTCCTTACAGAGCTGAGACTGAAACAGAGACCTTTCTTGCCTCCACTAGCTGGCCCAGTCCTGGAACCGGAAGCAGTCACTTGCTATTTTCCACACTGTGTTGCTGGGTGAGGCCTGGGCGGTCAGGATGAAGTTCTGGTTAAAGTCCCGTTGCTTGTTGCCCTCAAACTTCACTGTCCCACAGATCACAACGAGGACTGTAGTCTGGCTCGGGGTGGCTTCATCGTGGACAGGCTGGCAGTCTACCACGTTGATTTGGAACTCACTAGAAGGTAACATTTCAAAAAACTCACTCAAGGACTCTTGTCCTGAAACAGCATTTCCATTCCACACCAGGGTGGCTGTGCCCATGTACAGGCGGGACAACAAGCGCCGCCGCTTATCCATGGTGGTATAGTACACGTTGACGAACTCCTCAGCAGCTCTGCAGGCCTGATCCACGTAGGTCTTGAAGTCCACCGATGCCATCTCCGGCCCTGCTGAAGGAAGCCTCTGCCCAGGTGCTCCTGCGCCCGAGGGAGCCGGGGCTGTGGGGCAGGAAGGTTGAAGAGAACCCATGTGAATGCCCAAGTTCATTTTGCCCCAACAATGGAACAATTCTCCTTTTCTATTACAATTCTTCGTTTTCAATTACATACCGTAGAGAAACGACTCCAGGCTCAAATTTTGCCAACATCTAATTTTACTAAACCTCAGTTTGCTCATTTTAAAATGAAAGTTGTAACATGAGAATCAAATAAGACGGTGTATACCGAGTGCTTAAAAAGCCTGATACTTACATGATCAAAAAATCGTAGCTATTACTGTGAATTTTAAAAATCTCATTTTATAAAAGATAGTACACTTGACTATGGAAGGTCACTTTTTCCTGGAAGTGTGGACCAGGTGTGACTGCCCATAGGGCAGTGGAGAAGCAGCAGATCCTGGATAAAGATAGTGGAAGGAAACAGTGGCCCAATAAAGATCAATCAGATGGCATATGCTCCTCAGCTGGGGACAGTCTGAGAACGCCTATCATGAACTCACCCAACAGCTACTGGGAGAGTAAAGAGAAGGCAATTTTCTTAAGACAATAAGAGAACAAATGTCACTAGGACAGAACCAAAATGGTGGTCACGACGCTCATGACAAGCAAACCAGTAGCTGAATGGGAAGGAGAAGGGAAGACACCTGGCTTCTGTGAACACTAATACCTACCAGGCAAGTCCTGTGAGCCACAATGGAAAGACAGGTTAGAATCAAGCAAGTTCTATGGGATGGAGGGTGGGGGACGGTGGCATCAAAAAAGAATCTCAACTGTAGCTGAAATGTCACAGTTCTTAAAAAAAAATGCAAAAGCATAAAGAAATATTATTTGCTTGTCTCAGAGTACGGTACAACTGTCACAGTTCCCTGTTCCTTTTTGTGTCATTAAAAGATTTCACTAGAAAAAATTAATGAAAGAACATTACTAAAATAATGGATATGTTTGGATATACAAACTTAAAACATTTTTTTATTTCAAAAATCTTTTTTAAAAATATCAGGTTATGAAAAATAGATACAAGATTTAACATAGAGTTGGAAAGAGTCCCTTACTTTTAGGGCTGAGAAAGGTGGAGGTCTCTGCGTCAAGTAAAGAACTGTGAAAAGCAGTCAAGGAGCTTGGTCCTGGAGACCAGCAAGGACAGGACCAGGCACAGTTAGAGCTCTTCCCACTCCCTCCACCAGCTTAAAGTCAAGCCTCAACAGACAGACCCCAGCTGGGAATCTGCTGTGCACTTTATTTACATGCATCATCTCATTTACTGCTCACCATGAAACGATGAAAGAATCTCACAAATGAGAAGGGAGAAACCCAGGGGATGGATTAAGGTCCTGACAGGAAGTACACTCTGATTTATCATTTATAAGAACGCGTGTGGCCTCTGAAAATGTTGTCAAAGCTATGCTGTCCTTTTACTTGCTTATTCTGTAAGTCCTCTGCTTAGGAAATCAAAGCTCTAAGAGCACAATTCCAGGCCTGCTGGTTTGAAACCGTCCTTTCACAGGCTTCACTTTCTATCTTGCTGGAATTCCCAACCCCCTGACATCCATAGTACTCCTCACCCTGACGTGCTCCAGACCCTCCACCATCTCAACTCATTCTCAAAAATGTCCCCTCCTCCACCCTTGCTCAGTTCTGACAAAGCCACTTTCCAAACACAGCTTAGCAACCTGTCCCGACCCCGTACCAGTAGGATAACCACCTCCCTTTCTCATGATTCTGCTACCTACAGAGCTGGCGCCTTGCCCTTTTCTCTCAGATCAGGGAAAAGAATCTTGAAAAGTCAGATAAGGAAGAGGCTGTGAAGATGCCGCCTTCTCTCGGAGGCTCACACCGTCAAGTTCTTTGGCGCTGGACCAGAGAGGATGCAACAGGCCTTATTTCTGGCGGTGAGTCGCTTTTCATCAAACACATAAGGCCCGCCCACGCTAACCATCTCTGGCCCGAGACCTGCTCCAGTGCACGGACTGGTCACCGCAAAGCGGATTCACTGCCCAGCACTTCGCACCGGCAAACACCTGAAGCAGCACAGCAGCTACACTACCAGGGAAAGAACAAAACCTAGCTGCTTCCTGACAATGGGGGGGGGGGGGGAGGGCGTGAGGAATGCACGTGGCAGAGATCTCGGGAGTCCCTGGGAGCCTTGGGGTCTTCAGATTGCCAAGCGCGGGGGACCGTGAGGGACACCTACTTGCGTAGCTGGTGACGTCCGAGATCGGCGGAGAGCGGTGTCCCCGGTAGGCCGGGGTTGGCGACCTCGGTCAAGTGAGCGGCCCGGATCTGCGCGGGCGTCCCTGGTCAGCGGGGCGGGGACCTCGGCCAGCGCGGGTGTCCCCCACTCAGCGTGGGCGGCGGCGCCCCAATCGGGCGCACCCGTTCGGCCCCCAGTTCCACTGAGGGCCAGCCCCTGAAGGTCGCAGGGCAGGGCTGTCGCGGCTCCGCACTCCTCCGCCGCTCGCCTCAGGAAGAGCCGGAAGAGCCGCTCTTCTCCCACCCTTCCTCCCGGATCCGCCTAGGTCGCCGGGTTCCCGAAACCCGAGGACTCTTCGCCGCCGACCACGGGTTCCCGCGCGCGGCCCGCGGTGTGCTGCGCAGACTCCAGCTCCCACGGCTCTGCCCACTCCCGCCTCCCCGTGACGGGCAGCCATGTCAGCCAATGGGACTTAAGGCAGGGAGACTAGCTCCGCCTAGGTGTGGCTCAAAGACGGTGTTGGCTTCCGGGAGAGGCTCCTTTTTTCTAGACTCCCGCAGAAAATCCGCGCTCGAGTTTTCATTGGTCCAACTAGTCACAGAAACCGGTCCAACTGGTTAGGTGGGATTGTTGATTGGATAAAATGTCCCAGGTCCCGCCTCCGGAGCTAGAGGTGGTTAAGGTCTCTCTCTGCAGCTTGGAGGCCGCACGACAAGAGATGGGGAAAATGTGTGAGGCGCGCTCAGTTCCTTGCCCTACGACTTCCATTCACCTGCAGTTGGGGTAATTCTAGTCAAAATTCTAGTTAAAAGACGACTTGATGCAATCGCGGGAAATCACCACCAGCCGACGACTGTGACCCAACTAAGACTTTAAAACAGGCATAGCAAGTGCGGCACCAGGATGTCCTGGGGTGGCACAGAAATATTAATTCTACTGAGCTAGTGAAGCCAGCAAAGCCCCTGTTGAACTCTGCCTGATGAAGTGTGTTAGCTGGTTACTCTCCTTTATAGTTTAAGCGCCTAAGGGCTCTAGGAGTCCTAATGACACAGGAAAACCCACTTTAGTTAAGTGGGAAATTCAACTAAACGCGTGTGAAGATTCAAGCGGAGAGTGGGAAGAAAGTCTTAGTCTGGGAAGTAACAAAAGTGTGCCAGAAAGGGAAACGAAGGCAATTTCCTCTCATGTCCTGGTAATTGAGAAGCTCCAAGGAAAACTGTCTGATTCCAGCTGTGGCCTATAGCCCGGTTGGTATTATGTTCCTGTTCTCCAGCCCTGGAACTAGCTCATTTCAGCCAATCTGGAAGTTGGGCTGAATTTTTACTGAACTTTTGTTTAAAACAACAGTCTCAACAGGATGGAAACAGTTCATGTGGGACTTGAGAAACATAGTTTACAGGAAAAAAACAAATAAACAAAAAAAGGTTTCTTTAGACACCAGGTCCTCAACTCCATCTACTGGTCTGAGAGACTGAATAATTCGTTGCAAAACTGGGAACCCTCTGGGCACTGTGAAGTTTACTGATGTTGTCATGTCTTTAGAGTGTGGTGCATTTAACCCATACCTTCTTGGCTACCCTTTGGTGTACCTTTGGTTGCGTTCCTGAGAGAACCCTTCCTGTCAGGCTTCATGATAAATTTAGAAACTGGATGGGCTATTTAATACAGGCAAACCCTCTCCTCCACTTGTCAAGTAGGTGAAGAATTTGGATTATAAGAAATAAGGTGGGGCTGAGTAGAGAGGGTGAAATAGCATCTGTGGAGCGGTATTCATACAGACGTGTCTTTATAAAGTCCAGGACAGTGAAATTAGGAACATGTACAAAAATCCAAATCACAGCATCAATGGAATGAGGGTTGACTTACTGTGTGCCTGTTAGGTTGGATGTCGTCCTGCTTTAAGTTTCATCATGTTTCCCATGTAAGCCTTCTCCATTTCATTCTTGTAACTTTGGGGGAGTTATCGTTATTCTTGATTTTAGAGATGAGGAGGCTGAGAGGCAGAAATTAAGTGCTGCCAAACTGCTTCAAAACTAGAAAAGCTGGTTAGGAGAACGTAAGTCCAGCTTCACATCCTTGTAAGAGCACGGGGCTTTATCCCTAGGAGGCAGCAGAGCCAGCAACAGGAGGCTAGGAGAGCAAGAACTTTTCAGGTTTGTGTCTCAGCATCTACAATTGTGCCTGACCCATGGCAAAGGCTCAGTCAGTACTGTTTGAATAAACAGGCCTGGGTTCAAGTCACTGCTCTACAACATTCTAGTTGTGATGACTCCTCTCTAACAGCCACTCTGCTACTCTTGGAAACAAGCCTGTTTTTTACTCCCTCCCTGCAGTCCTTAAATTTGGGAGGTTAGAGATACTCTTGGCTTTAAGAGAAATGGCAGTTGCACTGAACACAGTTCTGGGGTGGCCCAATTAAGGTCACTGAGCTTAGAGAAAGTATTTGCTAGAGGACTGGGGGAAACATGCTTTTTCTTTCTCCTCCCAAACATGTGGAACATGGATGGTGCAGCTGCAGCCATCTTGCCACCCTTCGGGGGAGCCCCTGGACAGAGAGACAGGGAACAGAGGATGAATTCAGGCCTTTAGTGACTGTGTTGGGAACCAAATCAGACCTGAAGTTTGGACTTTCAGTGAATTTGCTTTATTTTTTAATACTGTTTAAATTTGGGTGTCAGCATCAAGGTATTTATAACTTAATAGTGTGGCTTGGTGCACTAGCAGAGTGATGGAGGCCAGTGAGTTAACCTCCCAGAGGCTCAGCTGCCTCATCAGTAGAAGGGGAACAGTAATGATATCCATCTCCTTAGGTTGATGTGAGGAGCAAATGAAATAATGCATGGTAAGTGCTTAACACAGGCCAAGCACAAAGTAAGCATCCAGAAAACAGTACGCTTTGACATTTTGCATTAATAGCAACTTGCTTATTCACCAACAATTCCTCCAATAACTGGCTTTTAAACTTGGAACAAGTGTAGTGACAGATTGGTAGGATTTGTCACCAATCACATGTGGGCCTTCTGGAAGATGAGCCTGGTTTAAGCAGCAGTGGAGCCAGTGGCCCCATTTGCTGTATGGAGTCCATTCATGGAGGAAGGGCGCTTCTGGTCACATATGCTGTGCCTCCAGCAGCTCTGAAGACAGTCCTGACTTAAGAATGTTTCAGTCTGTAAACACAGGGTTGAGTTCTCCCCCATTGTCAGTGTAGTTCTCTGGTGCAGGATCTAACACGTTTGCTTGCCACGAGAGGCTGCATCACTTGGAGCTAGGCAATCTACAGCAGTAGCTGGGCAGGTGTGCCCCCAATGCATTGTCACCAAAACCAAATGTGTATTGTTTTTTGTTTTTTCCCCCCTGTCTTAGCAGAATCAAATGAGTTGCTGCTGGACCAGAGTGAACTGGGGCTACATTTCTTTGTCACTTGAGGACTTGATTTTTGGGGAAGACAGGAAAAATTGAGGCCTACAAGCTGAGTGTGGTCTTGAGAAGCACAGAGAGTGAATGAAGAAGAGGTGAAGAGCTATGCCACCAGAAGCAGGGAAAGAGGGTGAGCTAGATTATACACACATACACACACACACACACCTCACACTTACACATACACACTCACAAGCTATGGAGCATGGCTACCTTGATTCCTAGTAGTTTTTCATCCTTATTGTGACAGATTATATTTTCCAAAAATGACCACAAAAATATTTTCAGTCCCATGTGCCTGTCCAGAATCTTGCCACACTCCCCTCACCCCATTAGGAGATGGCATTAGGTCCCCTTGATGGGCTTAGGCAGACCTATGTGAACGTATAACTTCTGAGATACAGCCTCTGCCAGGCTTTTTCGGTTCCTGTGTGCTGTCAGTAGCCCAGGCCACATGGGCAGGCCACCCTGGAAGCCAGCAGTCCTTGAGTAGACAGCTTTGGAAATGAACCCTCTAGTCATGGGTGGGCTTCCCAGGGCTGGTGTGGCATAGAGCAGAAACGAGGCCTCCTAGCCTAGCCAAATTGCAGATTTGTGAGCAAAATAAAGGATTGTTGTCCAATTAAGCCAGTAGGGTTCATGTTGGTCTGCTACACAGGGACAGTCAGTACTCTTTCTCACCATCATCCCAGAGTCTTGCTGAAGCCCTGCCCTGAAGTATCAAGAGAAAGTCTCAAGTGACAATACCTCTCTTTTAAATTTACATCTGTATGAATCAGGTTTGCCACCTGCTGCCAAAGGAACCTTGAAATGGCTTTCCAAGAGGCCTTGCAAGGTGATAGCACCTCAAAGAACTCACCAAGGTCCTGAGGCTGGCTCCCTCCTGATCACTGAGAATTAGTCCAGATTGCACTCTGGAGAAGGTGTCAGCTGTTCATCTACAGCCAGAACCAGTTTCCCAGCTTCGCACATGCTTCTTTGTGAGATAAGCATATTCTCTGTGAGCAGGGGAGGGGGAGCCTCAGCAGCTTGGGCAGAAGGCCTGGTGAGCACAGGTCAGAACAAGGAGAGGCGATGATATGTGTGATCCCTGCACCCAAAGGGCTATAGAGTTGAGAGGGCTGAAGGACTTGTGTTCCAAGGAAAGGAAGTGCTCAGATAGAAGGGGGGACCAGATACTGAGTTCAGTGAGCAGAGCTCCTTCCTACCAGCACCACCCACGTTTACCCCTTTTCTTGTGAGTTTCTGTACTCTGCTGGCAAATACCTCAATCTGTTCACTGACATCATAGCCTTAGGGGCTGGAAGCCTCCTTTCTCTTAAATATGACATTGCATCTGTCTGCTCCAGTCAATGTCCACCCCCCCTCACTTTTAACCCTCAGGGGATGGTCTTTGTTTTCTGTTTCTAAGCATGTTTCATGAATTAATGTATATGAAGTGGCTGGCGTGTAGATGTCTTGGTTTACACTGATTGTCCAAGAGGTGGAAGTCACAGATTTTGGGAGGTGCAGAAGCACCAGTAGGGGAGTGGAGAATTGAGGGATAGCGTAGATGTGATATTGCGATTTATGATGGGAAATATATATTTGATCATCTGTTCCTAGCACAGAGCTCCTAAAGCTCTCAAAATTTCCTAAGTGTTGAGAGCCATAAATGTGTTAATTAAAGGCTTTTGTTATGTTAATGAGGTAATTTGGGGGAAAGCCCTTAGATCTCTGAGGACCTTGCCTGGTTGCCATGGGAACCAACCCTGTGATTAGAGTGTTGGAACTTTCAGTCCCACAGTGAACCACTGCAGAGGGCAGAGGGTCTGAAGATTGAATTTTAATTACCACTACCAATAATGTAATCAATTGTGCTTATGAAATAAAGCCCTAGCAACCCAAAAGGCCAGGGAGCAGAGAACTTCCGGGTTGGTGATAACAGGGAGATTTGGGGAGAGTGGCATGCCTGGAGAGGGCAGGGTAGCTCTGCATCCTTTCTCCACACCTTGTGCTATACCTTGACTGTCCCTGAGTTATATCCTTTTATAACAAACCAGTCATCTAGTAAGTAAAATGTTTCTCCCAGTTCTGTGACTCATTCTAGAAAATGAATTAAACCCAAGGAGGGGGTCCTAGCCAGTAAATCAGAAACACAGGTAACAACCTGGACTTGCAAATGACATTAGAAGTGTGTGGGGGGCAATCTTGTAGGACTTAGTCCTTTATCTGTGGGATCTGATGTTCTCTCCAGGTAGATAGTATCAGCATTGAGTGAATTGTAGGACATCCAACTGATGTTGGAGAATTGTTTCTTGCAGGGGACAAAACCCACACACTGGAATTGGTGGTCCCAATCAGAATATTAGTAGATTACTTAGTCAGTTCCCACCGTGGCCAATGGAGCCTAACCATGATGCAGAACACAGCATAGAGTAGCACAGAACACAGTCTTCAGAATGAGCCCACCTGGAGGGCTGGAGGAGGAGGGAGCATGTTTTTCACACGCCAACTCCTGAGAGTTGAGGGCTGCCTGGGAGGGTGTCATTTCCCTGGCACTTCTGGCCTTGCTGGCAAGAGGGGCCCAGAGGTTTCCCTTCCACATCTGGAGAAAGCCCTTAGGCATTTGGAAATCAGCCCTAGCCCACTGTTAAAAAGGATACAGCAGGCCCAAAATGAGATCACTTGTGCTAAAACCTCCCACCAGCAAACAAAACTTAATACCTAACCTAACTGAAGTTTCAGTGCCCCCCTCCCGCCCTCCAGCATGTAACCTTTTAACCAGTCGCCATGGAATGACCTAGTTAAAACTAGTGAAATAATGCACCCTAAAGGTCCTTCCATTCCCCTTAGGAAGGCAACTTGACCTAAAACAATGCATTCTTTGCTAATAATTTCCTTTTCTTCCCCCTTTCTGCCTTTAAAAACCTTTCCTTTTCTACACCTCAGGGGAGCTCCTTTCTAGTTGCTAGATGGGATGCTGCCAATTCATGAATTGTTGAATAAAGCCAATTAGATCTTCAAATTTACTCAGTTGATTTTTTGTTATTTGACACCACTGAAATGGGAGGTACCAGGCCCATGGTGGGCACAATGTATTCACTGCAGCAGACATTGTAAGTGGTAGTGCACAGAGCACCCAAATGACTTGGCATACTCAGTGTCCTTCATAGACATCGCTAGTGGGTGTGGCCTGTGAAATGGCTGGTGCCAGCATTATCACCTCCAGACACCAAACCATGTGGACTGACTGCAGATCTGGGGATGGGGCACCAGAATCTCTGTGTGCCATTTTAAACCATGGTTCTCCGAGCTGGCCATATGGGGAAGAATAAAATGTTTCCAGATCCCTGCCTTCAGTGAGCTGAGGGGATGAAAACTAGCAACATGGGAGCCTTGGGGAATGGTTGATGACCCTGTAAAATGTCGAATAAAATGCAAATGGAAATGCAAATCGAAACCTCAGTGAGGTTCCCCTTTGTATCCTCTACAATGGCTATAATCAAAAAGCAGAAAATAACAAGGTTGGCAAGGATGTAGAGAAATCAGAATCCTCATACATTGCTGGAGGGAATGTAAAATGGTGCAGCAACCGTGGAAACAGTCTGGTTGTTTCTCAAAAAGCTAAACATGGAGTTTACATGTGATCCCACAGTTTTACTTTCAAGCATACACTCAAAAGAATTAATGACAGGTACTCAAACAAGTGTATGGGCATGAATAGCCAAAAGGTGGAAACAGCCATCTATGGATGAATGGATAAACAAATTGTGGGTTAGCCGTAAAATGAAATATTATGCAGTCATCAAAATAAGTGAAATACTGACACATGCTACAATGTGGATGAACCCTCAAAATATTATGCTGAGTGAAAGAAGCTAGACACAAAAGGTCACATGTTGTTTGAGTCCATTTATATGAAATATCTAGACTAGGTAAATCCAGAGAGAGAATACAGATTGGTGTATGCCAGCAGGCAGGGAGGAAGGGAGAGAAATGGCTTATGGGTGAGGGGTTTCACTTTGGAGTGACTTGTGATGTCTACAGAGCATTAAGCTCCTCTTGCTTCATGAGGCTGTGTCTCCCTGTGTGTCAGTTAGCCTGTCCCTCCGGACTAAAACACAGGCACCTTCCTCCTGCACTTTACTTTGGTCTCACCATCACTCATGCCCCTGCAGCTCCTGTGTGGGTCCTGGAGTTCAGGCTCCACTGTCTTTCTCTGGAGCCATTAAAACAATCCAGGTGGAGAGAGCAGAAAGATCATGGGAACTTGGGGCCAGATAGACCTGAATGACCAAAGCCTTTGGGGGCTCAGTTTCCTCACCTGTAAAATTGGGGCACCAAACTCTAATGCTGACACGTGGATAGACAGGCGATGCCTGACTCACAGGGGCACAGATTGTCATGACAGCACCCCAACATCTGTTCCCATCTTCCCTTCCTTTCCTTACAGGGATATTGGCTTTTCTGATCAGGAACCCAAGCATGCTCTTCAAAAAGATTTGCCCAGCGCAGGGCTCTCATCATGCAACATGGGCTCCTGCTCTTCCTCTCCCCCATACCAAGCTCCAGCCACAGTGGGTCCTTCATGGCTTCCCCAGGCCTCAGGCTACTCCCCCCACCACACCTGTGCTCCTGGAATTCCCCACATCTGCACAGGTTCCCTCCAGTTTCAAGGTCAGGTCCAGGTACCCCTCTCCTCCCAACCTTCTCCACTCTCCTGAACTGTCTATCCCCTGTCTGAACAGTTCCTGTGCCCCATTTACAGCTCTTGTTCTTTGCTGTCTGATCTATCTCAGTCATCTGTGGAAAGGCTCTCTCCCACCTGAGGACTGGGCACAGCAGGCTGTCTTGACCCTGCTTTGCCCAGAGTGAGCAGAGATGTTTGAATGGTGAATTGATCTCAGTCTGATCCTAGTTTTCCGGGAGGCAGCTCTCAACCAGGAGATATGGAGGTGTCTGGGGAAGACAGCAACCTGCCTGAGCTGCACAATGTGATGTAGTCACAAGACTCAGGAAGCAATGCAGTGAGAGGGACTTAGGCCCACCTTCCAGGGCCCCATACCCCTCAGTAAAAGAGATTTGGGTGTCTGCAATGAAGACAGAGGAGGAGAGGAAGAAGAGAAAGAGGAAGGAGTAGGAGAAGGGGAAGAAGAAGAAAAAGAAAAAGAAAATTATGTTGGACTTCATGGACTTTGTGCCTTGATGGTGAGGAAGATTCTAATAAGGAATCAGAGGCTCGGAGCTCAGACACAAGTTACAAGAATTTTCCTTTTTGCCATCAGTCTAGGAAAGCTGCCTGGAGCAGGTGATGGGGTGCCTTCTGTTTCCTCCTTCCTGGATGAGGGTCCTTTGGCCACAGACCTGGGCCTCACCCAGGGCAGGGCAGGAAGCCCCCAGGGGTGGGGGCTATACCCAAGAGCCTCCCTCAACAATGACAGAAAGGTGATGGAAGAGAAGTATCCCTGCTTCCGTGACCCCTGTGTGAGATATGCCTTATACTGTCCCCAAGAACTCCCCAGGGACTGGCCCCAGTCACTGACAGTGCCAGCCTCCCCAGAGACACACCCTAAACTGGCTTCTTCCCACACCCCAACAAATGCATTCTGTGACCACCTCCCTAATATGCTGTTTGCACTTGAGTGATGGTCTCAGGGTTCAGTGCTGAGGGAATCCAGTCAATGCCTTGAATGATAAGACAAGACTCTCTCTCATCATTAAAACTCCTAGGGAATCTCCAAAGGGGTTCCCTTGGTCCCCTGAAGGGTCAGTATTTCAGTTATCAGGTCTGCTTCTGTGATAAGCAGTAATAAGTCCAACCACATCTAATGTTAACAAACTGTAAGCAGAGGTTCCTAAACTTGAGGGAGCATCAGAACCCTCTGGAGGGTGTTTTAGCTTACAGATGCTTGAGCCTAGCCTTGGAGTTTCTGCCACAGTAGGACAGAGTGAGGACAAGATTTGCAATTTCCAGGGCATGCTGGAACTACTAGACCACACTTTGAGAACCTCTGCTCTCAGATAGAGGACAAAGCACATGAGGACCAGGGCTCAGAGGTGCTCCAGAGTCAGGGCTGGTGGGAAATGCTCACTGAGGCAGAAATTTTCTAGTTTCTGCTGATAAAAATGACCACCCCCCATTCATGCCTGGAATTCTAATTTAATGTCTTTAATAATGTTAAAATATTAAACATTCAAGCATATTTTCCACTCTCCTGACAATTAGTTCAGACCTGCCTGTGGAGAATACTTTTCCTACCTTGGAAGCTGTCTGGACTCCTCCAGCCCTTCATTCTGGGTTGCTATTCACAGCAGCAGCCACAGGAGTGCAGTCTACACTTTGGAAAGAGCTGTTCTTGGCTTCTGAGCCAGCCTCCCAAGTGGATGGATGGCTCAGGGACTGTGAGGCTGTTCTTATCATGAACAAAATCTCTCCATTCCTGGATCAAACATTTTAAAATGTTGCAAAGTCCCAGGACACCTCATTTGACTTGACAGGTAGCTGTGCAGAGGGACTTTTTTGTTTTGTTTTGTCTTGGTTTTTCTTTCCCCAAGAGGAAGTTTTTAGAAGTCTTTTGGAAGAGTGGATGTCCCTTTACCTTCCCAAAGCAGAAGACCTTGCATTGTCTGGTGCTGTCATTTAGGGTCTCTGAGGTGCTGTCTCAGAATGCCTCTTTGTTAGTGTTTTAGTCAAATGTTTGGCATTTTGAACTTCTATCCTGCGGTGGTTTCAAGGCAATGAACGAACAGTGTACAATGGGACAAAATGACTAAAAGGGTGAGTGGGTGGAAGAATCAGCTCAGGTCCCTCAGTCAGCCAACTCTTGTCCACCAGGTCCCAACCACATTGGGGAGGCGGTGCTATGACCCTGGCCCCCATAGAGGCTCCTGGGCTTCTCCCCAGGGGGTCATCAGATGGTCAACACAGGCCAACACTTGCAATGTGGTCCTCCTACACTGTGGTGCCTGGAGGTGCTCAGGGCAGTGAGGGATCCTGTCTCTGCTGGGGAGCCCTGGGGGGCCCTGAGCAGGAGAACTGCCCATGCCCCAAGGCTCCCAGCCATGCCCTCCACAGCCCTTGGACGTCCTGGCTTCCTGGGGTGCAGAGGGCAGCTGCCAGCAAATGGCCACATGGCTCTATCCACTTTCTAGTAAGTGCTGATCCTCCATCCTGAGTGGAAGCAGAGGCTGCCTTGAATTTAATTTAAAAACTGAAGTCAAACCTCTGGCACATAATAGAATTATCAAAGCATACGGAAGAGTTTATAAAGCATAGTTAGTGCCTCTTGTACTGCCCTCTTTTCCTCCCAATCCACATCCCTGGGGCAAACACTTGAAACTGTTTCTATTTTTTTGTTTCTTTGTCTGTTATCTCTATAAATTGAAACAATAAGCCTGTAATTCAATTGCTTGATTTATCAAGTTTAGATAATCTCCAATGATCCCATTACAATGATAGCTTAATTACAAGGTAGATTCTTAGCAAATTTCATCATGTTTAGTTCTTGTTGTGGTAACCTTTGTAGCTTTATTTTTTTTTTCAATATATGAAATTTATTGTCAAATTGGTTTCCATACAACACCCAGTGCTCATCCCAAAAGGTGCCCTCCTCAATACCCATCACCCACCCTCCCCTCCCTCACACCTCCCATCAACCCTCAGTTTGTTCTCAGTTTTTAAGAGTCTCTTATGCTTTGGCTCTCTCCCACTCTAACCTCTTTTTTTTTTTTTTTCCTTCCCCTCCCCCATGGGTTTCTGTTAAGTTTCTCAGGATCCACATAAGAGTGAAAACATATGGTATTTGTCTTTCTCTGTATGGCTTATTTCACTTAGCATCACACTCTCCAGTTCCATCCACGTTGCTACAAAGGGCCATATTTCATTCTTTCTCATTGCCACATAGTACTCCATTGTGTATATAAACCACAATTTCTTTATCCATTCATCAGTTGATGGACATTTAGGCTCTTTCCATAATTTGGCTATTGTTGAGAGTGCTGCTATAAACATTGGGGTACATGTGCTCCTATGCATCAGTACTCCTGTATCCCTTGGGTAAATTCCTAGCAGTGCTATTGCTGGGTCATAGGGTAGGTCTATTTTTAATTTTCTGAGGACCCTCCACACTGTTTTCCAGAGTGGCTGCACCAATTTGCATTCCCACCGACAGTGCAAGAGGGTTCCCGTTTCTCCACATCCTCTCCAGCATCTATAGTCTCCTGATTTGTTCACTTTGGCCACTCTGACTGGCGTGAGGTGATATCTGAGTGTGGTTTTGATTTGTATTTCCCTGATGAGGAGTGACATTGAGCATCTTTTCATGTGCCTGTTGGCCATCCGGATGTCTTCTTTAGAGAAGTGTCTATTCATGTTTTCTGCCCATTTCTTCACTGGGTTATTTGTTTTTCGGGTGTGGAGTTTGGTGAGCTCTTTATAGATTTTGGATACTAGCCCTTTGTCCAATATGTCATTTGCAAATATCTTTTCCCATTCCGTTAGTTGCCTTTTAGTTTTGTTGGTTGTTTCCTTTGCTGTGCAGAAGCTTTTTATCTTCATAAGGTCCCAGTAATTCATTTTTGCTTTTAATTCCCTTGCCTTTGGGGATGTGTCGAGTAAGAGATTGCTACGGCTGAGGTCAGAAAGGTCTTTTCCTGCTTTCTCCTCTAGGGTTTTGATGGTTTCCTGTCTCACATTCAGGTCCTTTATCCATTTGGAGTTCATTTTTGTGAATGGTGTGAGAAAGTGGTCTAGTTTCAACCTTCTGCATGTTGCTGTCCAGTTCTCCCAGCACCATTTGTTAAAGAGACTGTCTTTTTTCCATTGGTTGTTCTTTCCTGCTTTGTCAAAGATTAGTTGGCCATACATTTGTGTGTCTAGTTCTGGGGTTTCTATTCTATTCCATTGGTCTATGTGTCTGTTTTTGTGCCAATACCATGCTGTCTTGATGATTACAGCTTTGTAGTAGAGGCTAAAGTCTGGGATTGTGATGCCTCCTGCTTTGGTCTTCTTCTTCAAAATTACTTTGGCTATTCAGGGCCTTTTGTTAACCTTTGTAGCTTTAAATAAATGACCACCTCTATGCTTCTTACTCCATCTATGTTAGAGAATATTGGCTCTCTGTGCTCTCAGAGGAGGTTAGTGGTTTTCTCAACCATCTCTTCTGAAGTCCCACCTTTGTACATAGCGAGTTGCTGTCACACATGGCTATCCAGCTTAAAGACTGTGCTGCTCCCCCCCCCCCATTTTTTTTTTAAATTTCAAGTCAAGTTAGTTAACATACAGTGAAGTCTTGGTTTCAGGAGTAGAACCCAGTGATTCATCTCTTACATATGATACCCAACAAGTGCTCATCCCAACAAGTGCCCTCCTTAATGCCCATCATCCATTTAACCCACCCCTATCCCCCTTCCAGCAACCCTCAGTTTGTTCTCTGTATTTAAGAGTCTCTTGTAGTTTTTCTCCCTCTCTGTTTTTATCTTAATTTTCCTTCCCTTCCCCTATGTTCATCTGTTGTGTTTCTCAAATTCCACATATGAATGAAATCATATGATGTCTTTCTTTGACTGACTTATTTTGCTTAGTGTAATACCCTTTGGTTCCATCCACATTGTTGCAAATGGCAAAATTCCATTCTTTAACATCACCAAGTATTATTCCATTATATATATCTCACATATTTTTTTTATCTATTCATCTGTTGATGGATATTTGGGCTCTTTCCATAATTTGGCTATTGTTGATAGTGCTGCTATAAATATTGGGGTGCATGTACCACTTTGAATCAACATTTTTGTATCCTTTAGATAAATACCTACTAGTGCAATTGCTGGGTTGTAGGGTAGTTGTATTTTTAATTTTTTGAGGAACGGCCATACTGTTTCCAGAGTGGCTACACCAGTTTGCATTCCCACAAGCAGTGCAAAAGAGATTCTCTTTCTCTGCATCCTCACCAACATCTATTGTTTCCTGAATTGATAATTTTAGCCATTCTGACAGGTGTGAGGTGGTATCTTATTGTGGTTTTGATTTGTATTTCCCTAGAGCATCTTTTCATGTGTCTGTTAGCCATTTGGATGTCTTCTTTGGAAAGTGTCTATTTGTGTCTTCTGCCCACTTCTTCACTGGATTATTTGGGGTTTTTTTGGGTGTTGAGTTTAGTAAGTTCTTTATAGATTTTGGATACTAACGCTTTATCTGATATGTCATTTGCAAATATCTTCTCCCATTCTGTTGGCTGCCTTTTAGTTTTGTTGATTGTTTCCTTTGCTATGCAGAAGCTTTTTATCTTGATGAGGTCCCAATAGTTCATTTTTAAGACTGTGCTTCTTAGTTTCTCACAGTTAGCTGTGACATATGACTCTTCTGGTTAATGAGATATAACTTGAAGTATTGTGTGGGACTCCCCAAGAGTAAGGAGGTTGGGCCTTGGGCCATTTTCCCTCTTTTCTCCATTCTACTACCTGAAATTCAGATGTGATGGATGGCTCATGCTCTGGCTGCCCTTTTAGGCCAGGCAGATGTGGGCTATATCCTAGGGATGGTAGCGTGGAGATGGAAGGACTTAGCTCCCTTGTAATTTCATGAAGCTGCCATAAGAGCTCTGGACTGCTTATGTGCAAGCTTCTTGTAAGTGACTGAGAAATACAAATCTATTTTGTTTACATCATTTGGGGCTCATTTGTTAGATGCTATAAAATCTAATCCTAACTAATTTAATTGAGAATATCTTCACATTTACAGTGTCAAGCTTGAGTATATTCACCTCCCATTCTAAAACAATGATTATATCTCTTATTCTTTGTCTAGTGGATTTTAAATATTGAAAATGAATAAACAGAGTTTACATTACTATGTTTGTGTAACTATGGATCACTACAGATCCACACAGTATGTGAGGATTTGCTCTTTTCTCTCTCTCCCAACATCTGTACCACCCCAAGGATGATGTTCTCGGATCAAAACTTCCATTTGTTCTCTTGTCCTATACGTCTTAAATCATGCTCACTTTCCTTTGTTTCCTATTTGGATCATGTCTTTATGGTGCAGCACTTTGTTTTCCTTGGAATTTCTTTTTTTGGAGGGAGGAGTTATTTATTTTTAGTAATCTCCACACCCAACATGGAGCTTGAAGTCATGACCGTGAGATCAAGAGTTGCATGCTCTTCTGACTGAGCCAGCCAGGTGCCCCTTTTTCTTAGAATTTCTAATTGTTTTTATCTTTGTTGTCTTTGTTGTTGACAAAATAATAATGTACCTTAATCACCCTCTACAGTCTACCAGCCTTTCAAGAATATAGTTTGTTGACTAAATACCCTTTACTAGTAAAGCCATTCCTTATGGACCTTTGAATCTTTCCAATTCAGATGGGTTTTCTTCAACTTGTGAAATGTTATCCCATTTTTTTCCTGCATGAATTTCTCCTCTCTACTTTCTCTACCTTTTCTTTTGTCTCATAATTTGGGCATCTCTCTCTCCCCCTCTCTCCCTCTTGCCTATGGCCTGGTATGATGATTAATTTTACCTTGACTGGGCTAAGGGATGCCCAGATACCTGGTAAAATACTATTTCTGGGAATGTCTGTGAGGGTGTTTCTGAAAGAGACTAGCATTTGAATTGGTGAACTGTAGGAGAAAAGCAGATTGCCCTCACCAATGCAAGTGTGCTTGAGCCAATCCATGGAAGGCCTGCATAGAACAAAAAGACAGAGGAAGGGAAGTTTTGTTCTTCTTCCTTGAGCTGAGACACTCACTCATCTTCTTCTGCCCTCACGTATCAGTGGTCTTTGTTCCCAGCCTTTGGACTCAGACTGAATTACATCATTGTTTTGCTGGTTCTCCAGGTTGCAGACTGCAGATCATGGAACTTCTTGCCCTCCATAATTACATGAGCCAATTGCTAGTATAAATATCTCTCTTCTCTTCTCTCTCTCTCTCTCTCTCTCTCTCTCTCTCTCTCCCCATCCCTTGTTCTTTCTGTGTCTCTATATATCCTCTTAGGCCTGGTTCTCTGGATATCCCTGATTAATAAATCTATGAATTAAAAAAAAACTTAATCTTTTATCCTTTCTATTGGTTTATTATTTGTCTTATTTTGCCAATTATGTCTTTATTTTCTAAGCTTTTTTTCATGAACTCATATTCTCTGGCCTTTTTTCCTAACATTCTGTTGTATCCTACTTTTTCTTTTCTTTTTCTCCCTCCCCCCCTCCCCGCACTCTTCCTCCTCCTCCTTCTTCTTTGTTTTTAATGCACTGCTTACAATAGCTTCTCAGATTTCCTGAGACTATGGTTAAGTCCATGGAAACATCTGGGCAGCCTGTGTTCGAATTCTGGTTCTGCTTAGAGCTGCATGGTCTTAGAAAAGTTAACTAACCCCCCAGTGCCTCAGGTTCATCAACTGTAACATGGGGGAAGGCAATAGGACACCTTTCATTATTGCCACCTGTTGAGTCTCTGACAAGTGCTGTGCAGATTGCATTGTCTTAGGTGGCCATGAAGTGTTGCAGATCTCCCATACCACCTGCTTTTACATAGCACATGCTCTTCTGGAGAGAGGTGACATCTGTGTTCTCCCCACTGGGATCTGGGCAGAAGTAAGTTCACAGCCCCATCATAAAAAGTGAGATGGTTTCCACTTGGCCCCACCTCCTCTCTCCTTGTCTCTCTCTCTCAGGACATTTGTCCTTGAACTCAGCTACCATGCTGTGAGAAAGCCTGAATGGGGCCAGCCTGAAAAAGGACTTGGAGGAGGCCCTTGTGGGGAGGAGCCCAGGACCAGGTGACAGACAACACTGACAGTCAGACATGTAGTGAATAAACCTAGTGCCTCTGAGTTTTCCAGCTGAGGTCCCAGATACCATGAAACAGGAACCAGCCATCCCATTGTACCTTATTGAAATTCCTGATTTACAGAAATCCTGAGTGTAGTAAATGGTTGTTCCATGCCACTAAGTTTAGGGCTGATTTGTTACACAGTCAGAGGAAGTTTCACAGACTCTTAGCTGTGACAAAGCACAGAGTGATTTGATTGGGTGGCACTGAGAACAAAAATGTGCTGGAAGAACCACCAAGTGAGGCAAAGCAAAGACCCTGAGGGTGTGTCACTCTGTCATGTGGTCCCTTGGTGCCCCTCCCTGCATGGGTCTCCTTCCCCAGGAGAACAGAGGCTTTGGAGAGAACACACAGCCAGTGGCTTTATGGGGCAGCCATGCAGGCAGCCTGGTGTGGGTGATAAGAACTAGTTGAGAAGCCTCCCCGGGGAGAGGCTGCCATGCAGGCCACTGCTCTCTGGGGTGCAGGCAGAACATGGGTCCAACAAGGACCCTGCCTTGAAGCTCCCCGGCATCCTTGGCAGTGGCAGGACTGAGGGTGTTGAGGCAGCTGTGAAGTATCTGATGGTCTGGAGCACTTCTTTGTGAGGCTGCTCACCAGCAGATTGATCCCAGAGAACAAAAGTCTCCAAGAAATGCTGCCAGAGCTACCCTTGGAAAAGCCCTTCCATTTGCATTGGGAAGTTTTTTCTGCAGTTCAGAGGTCACTGAAACCAAGAGCCCTTGCAGTGTGGCCCACACCCTGCCTGGCCTTGGGCTAGAGTGATGGATGGGGAGCATCCAGTTCAACATCTGTCACCAACAGCCCTCTGGATAGGCTTCTGCTGGCCTGTGCCACACTGGTGGCCAGCAGCTATTCTGTGGTCAGCTACTGAGGGAATTTTGTCCTGAGCCATCAGCACAGAAAGATCAGACAAGTGTAAAGTCAGGAGGAGTCTGTCCCAGGGAGTTAAAGAGAAGTGGCTGCAGAGCGAAGCTGAAATCCCCAGCCACACTGAAATCCCTATAGTCAGTGTTTGGGCCACTGGGGACCATTTTCTCCATCAGGAGCATGGAGGAGTGAGGACTGCAGAAGGCAGTGAGGGAGCTAAGGCATATGGGCCAGAGTCCAGGGCATAAGACTTCGAGGGTGATAGTGAAGATGCTGACAAAGATAGGAATGTTTGAGCATTTCTCAGGGCTTCGCTGGCTACAGTTATTCCATCTTTGATCATCATGACAGTGCTATGAGCTATGTCTTAGGTTGGGTTCCCTGGAAGCATGCTTTGAGGTAGAGATTTGTATGTAGGGGCCCTGGGGGTGCTCTTGGGAGCCACACCTGGACAGGGGGAGCAGCTGGGCCCTGATACAAGTGCAACAGAGGCCTCTGCTGCCCCTGGTGGGTACTGGAGCTTTGCACATATGCAGAGACATCTAAAATTAAGGCAAGGGTGACTGTGCCCCTGCCACAGGGGTCATTAGACCAGGGAGGATGCAGGCCTTTGGGCCAGGTGGTTCCCTTCAGGTGGGGGAATGAGTGTCTTGGTCCTGGAGAAGGGGTAGGGTAGCCCAGCTCAGCGCGCCCTACACATGGGTCCTCTCGGGATCCCTTGCTGACTGCTGAAGAAGCAGTTTCTGAGAAGAAAGAGGTTTGCCCAAGGGATAAACCCACCTGAGGTGGAATTGTCACATGGCCCCAGAGGTCCTGACCAATTCCCAGTTTCCCTCTGTGACAAATGTGGTCACAGTGAAAGCCTAATTGAGTTGCCACTATAAGTGGCTGGTCCATCTGGGTCCACAGGAAGCAGGCACGTGGGAAGATAGGTGCATATCATGGTTGTGGGGAGTTCCACTTAGCCCAGCATTCTTGGCCTGTGAGCAGTAATCCTGCATTTGCTTTAATGCTAAGTCCCAGCTTACCTCCATTCTCTCTTGTACACCCTTTGCACCCACCTGACAGAATGTAAAAAGTTTTTTATTAAGGCCTTCACTGGGTCCAGTCACATAAACCATCCAGATGGTCTCAGCACCACATCACTATCTGAAGGCTGTGTCCTTGGGCAGCCTGTGGGAGCCCATAAGACAAGCAGATGCATATTCCAAGGACAGGGGAGGGTATGGAGAACATCTGATGGCTGGAGTCCATCTCACAGGGGAACTGGCTATCATGTCCTCTCAATGACCTCCCCCAACACCTGGGGAGTTGGTCCTCAGCATTTGTTGTCAGGCTTTCTCATTGGTCACTGGCCAAGTCTTATTTATCTTGTGGGGTCCAGTTAAGGTTCTGATTCCGCATGATGCTTTCTCAGTGCACTTCAGCCTGCTTCCAGCTTAGCCCTCTTGAAAGGAGGATTTGTGACCCAGACATTCAGTGGGCCTCCACTGGGTGCTGGACAAGTGCTGGTACTCAGAGAGGGCAGACCCCCGCCCTGTGTACCCAGAGGCAAGGTGGGTGAAGACGTGGACTTCTTTAGCTATTGAGTACAGAGGGCTACAACAGTCAGGCCCCTGCTAAGGAAGCTAGGAACCTTGATTCATTCAGCTCTCTGTATACACTGTGGGACGCTCATGCATCTCCACTGTAGAGAGAATAATCAGGGTTAGGAGAGAACTTGACCTGATCTAGACCACTCAGCTATTGAGTGGGCACCTTGATGTTCCAGCCAGGTACTGCATTGCTAGGTTGGGCCTCCCCACCCAAGAACAGAAGCTTCCACCAAAAAATGCATTGCTGACCTAAGAATAGGCCCTCTGACCCAGGAACTGGATGCACAAATCTAAGTAAGTAAGTATGGACTCCCAGACCTACAGATGGATTCCCCAACCCAATATAGATTTATACCTATAGAGGGGGCAGAGAGGGTAAAGAAAGGAGGAAGGGAAAGAGAGAACAGGTGAAGGATGGATGGTGATACTGTTGGCCTTTTTATGACCTGGCATTGGTGGTCAGACATTGTCCCTTCTGCATGCTGCATGTGGGATGGGACACAGACTGAGTGGCCATCTTTGGAAAGGACAGCCTGGTAGAAGTTCCATGATCTGATTAGCCCTGACACCAGGGAGGATAGCTTTGGGGGTGCTGTATGGAGGCTGGGGGACAAGCTGGAGGCAAGTGCAAGGGCTCCATTGAATGGGGGTGGGGAATGATGAAATATGATGAAGTACAATCTGAGAGAAAATCTGTAAGACATGGACGCTGATTGCAGGTGGTGGGGAGAGGGAAGAATGAGTGCAGAGTCCTTACTTGGAACACTTCGTGCGTAGAGATGCCACCAGATGAAATGGGGGATAAAGTAGGGAAGAATAATGCAATTTTTGAATACTGTGTTGAGGGGGGTATGGGTGTCCCAGTGGGGAGGCCATCTTGTGTTGGGATAAGTTGCGGGTGAGATTCCTGCTCAAGGTGTGGATTTGTGACTGAAGACAAGTGGAAGACAAAGCATAGGCATGGCTGACCTGGTTGACCTTGGTTCAGAGTGTACAATGAGAAGGAAAGGAGCTCATGTTTCAGTGTTCCTGGCATAGAGGAGCCTCTCAGTAAATGGCAGTCATCGTTATCATATCACATTGTATGTTTTTCTAAAGGTCTCTTGTATTGAATGCATCAGCCAACAGATTAGCTGTATTTTACCCTTTGTACACACAGGTGCTTTTTTATCTATTGAATTTATTATACTTCTAGTGGGAGAGAAAAGTGGAAATGGCGAACCAGATAGGAAAATAGAGCTGCTTTCAGAGTAAAGTGAGCTCAGAAAAGATTGCAGGGGTGTAATGAATCAGCTTAGACAATCACCTGGGGAAGCTTCAGGGATTTAATTACCTGGAAGAACAAAGCAAATGGGTGATTCATGGAGGAAAATCACTGGGGAGAGTTAGGGGAACTTTGGAAGGATTTAAGGGGGTGGGGCTTCAATGCAGTTCTGGGAAAGGGAAGCAGCCTGAAGCCACTGGAGAGACGAAATGAGTGCGGATCCCGTGTGACAGGTCCAGCCTCAGGTCTGAGTGGGGGCCAGAAGAGCCTGGTCAGGCAGCCTGGGCTTCCCTGGCTGGAGCAGCTCCTTAACCCCCAACCCTGGAGATTTATAAGTCACTTTATAGACATCCATCGAGCACCTTTTCTAAAGCATTTCTGTGCAGGCCTCTCAGCCAAAGTTTTCATTAAGTAACAGATAAAGAAAGCATGAATGAAAAGGCAAATGGTCACTTCTGGGACCCCAACACCTTGGCAAAGGGATGAGTACAGCAGGCTGTCCCCCTGGGCAGAATGTAAAGAAGCAGTGCTTAAAAGGTGGTAATATTACTTATCTAGGATGGAATACAAAGGCACTCTGGAGGAGAAGTAAGATTGGGGAGGCTTGGATTATCTGTTTTTATTTACCTACTCCAACAGGCTGAGGAAGCGTAGTTAGCAGAGGAATGAAAACAAGAAAAACAGGACTAAGCATCAGACAGGCAAAGGCAGTGACATCTGTGTTCTGAATGATTTGTTTTTCTTTATTCATATGTTTTGGTTGCTTTTCATCGATTATAGCTCTTACAAGTTGAATCCATGTAAGAAGGGCTTGAAGAACTTACAATAAAAAATATAAAATGGAAACCAAGGGTCCTAAAAGCAGTATTTATTCAGGAAGTGGTGATGTTATTTTACAATATTGGGTAGTAATTAATAATGTTAATGAAAACCCTCAAGGATGAGTTAGATGATAGAGTTGATGCCCTTCTTTGTTTTAATGTTTATTGTTCAGAGAGAGAGAGAGAGAGAGAGAGAGAGAGCAGGGTAGGGGCAGAGAAAGAGGGGACAGAGGATCTGAAGTAGGCTCTGTGTGGACAGCAGAGAGCCTAATGTGGGGCTTGACCCTTGAGATCATGACCTTAGCCAAAGTCAGACGCTTAACAGACTCAGTCACCCAGGATCCCTGATACCCTTCTTTTTGACCATCACCTGCAGACAAATGGAAACCAACTGAAACAGGAGGATAATGTTTTATAAATGGGCAACCCAGAAGAGGAATTCCCAGGGAGAGCCTAATTCTGTGAAACATCATGTATTACCTGGGTGGAAACCAGTTCTACGAGCAGTTATGCCATGTTGTGCCCATCATGGCTCCACCAGTGAGACAGATCAGAGCCCACACCTGGCCTTCTGCTTCCATATTGCACACCTGACCAGTTCTGAACCAGAAGAGGGGATGCCTGGCGGTGTGTTCATGGGTGGTTGAGGGAGACATTATTGGTGTTAGTAGAAAAATAGGAGATCCACCTCTGGTGAAATGATTCTTTCTTCCAGTATCTGGCATTTTATTTGAATGATTCTCTAGGAATTATTTAGAAATTTTCTGCTAAGCAATGGTTTGTGTAAATGTCAACCAATAGATCACCTTTATCCAAAGAAGGTGAGATAGGAGGTCTGGAAATTTCTGTGTGGAAATGAAGAGGTTGAGTCTTATGTACTTCAGGATTTATAATGGGAAGAAACAAGGGACTCATCAGAATCCTACCATGATGGCTTTTGATAAGGCTTTTGGGCAAAAAGGGTGACTTGATGCTCTGATTGGGTCCCTGGAAAGGGGTCTTAGCTGGTCAGATATGGCTTTATGGAGCAGCTGAGAAACAGAAAAAAGATGTGAGCATTGTTCATTTCTGTTCACTTAGAAGGCATGGGTGAGGATGGGTGGGAACCTGCTGGGGCACCCACATGGCCCAGTGAAGGGGTGAGATCCTAAGGTAGTGATTGGTAAGGTGGGGGTACCTTGGTGGGACTGTGTTGCATGACAGTCAAGAGGCCTTGTAGGGAAGCTCAATTTGGGAGGGGTTGTGCGTCTTAGTGCACAAAAGTCTGTTGCTGGAAGAGACCAGTGGGCAGGGATGGGGGGAGGGCAGCTCACTCCATTGGGTGTGCAGAACCCAGGCCTCAGCAAACCCGGGGTAAACCATCCTGAGGTGGTGCTACAGAGCCTACATTTCTGGCTCAGAATAAAAGTGTGGTGTTTGAAGCCTTGGTGGTTTGGGAACAGGAACAATGGCTAGGATCTCGAGGGCCACACTGGGCCTGGGGCAGGCATTCAGAGTGGCCCCAAGTACATAGGTGACTGGGGATATGGGATGACTTTCCTGTTGGGGCCATCAGAGCTGGGGGTCTGCCTTCCTGAAGAAGAGGAGAAGGTATCTCTTGGGGAGCAGACACAATGCTGAAGGAGGCAGATACACCCAGCTCCAGCTTATCCTCACCAACCATGGCACCTGCTGACATATTTGAGACCCTTCCTCCCCCCATTTGCAAAGCTCTCTATTCTTGTCAGTATTTCTTAAAGCCTGTGCTTGTTGCTTAGGAATGAACCCTGTAATTTGGAAATCAGATAAGATGGTATTTCATTTTAAAGAGCTGTATAAAATGATTGCAAACTTATCATCATGCACTGTCAGGAGTCATGACTGACAGCAGCTCCCAAGTTCTAAGCCTCCCCCACTTTTTTTTTTTTTAGAAAGACAAATTGATGTTCCCAACTGAAAACTGTTTTTCAAGATTCTGAGTTAAGAGCTGTGTTTACTATCTTAAATAATAGCTACTTCTATCGGTGTATGGCTTTATACATATTTTACAGAATTCTTTACAACATTTCTGTGAGTTGGGTTTTTGGAATATTTCAATTTTACAGATGAGAAAACCTAGGCTGACAGGGTGAGATATTAGTTTGGGCGGCCTGTTAGCTTGCCCAGGCTGCCATAACAAAGTACCAGGAACTGAATGACTCACACAACAGAAATTGGATCCTCACAGTTCTGGAGATTAGAAAGTCAAAGAGCTGGGTTGCCTTCTTCTGAGGCCTCCTCCATGGCTTGTAGGTGACTGTCTTTTCTCTCACTATCTTCACATGGCCTTCCCACTATGCATGTGTGTCCTAATCTCTCTTCCTTTAAGAAATTGTTTTTGTCCCCCCCCAGTTTTATTGAGATATAATTGATGTACATCACTGTGTAAATTTAAGAAATATGGCCTATAGACTTGATGCCCTTAAATATTGCAAAATGATTACCACAATAGTGTTAGCTAATGCTTCCATCATATCACATAATTACCAAGTGTGTGTGTGTGTGTGTGTGTGTGTGTGTGTGTGTGTGTATGTGTATGTATGTGTGGTGAGAACATCAAGATCTCTTCCCTTAACAACTTTCAAGTATACAATACAGTATTACCAACTATAGTCAACATGTGGTACATTAGATTCCAGAACTTATTCATTATATAACTGGAAGTTTTCACTCTTTGACCAACATGTCCACATTTCCCTCACCCCCTCAGCCCCTGGTAACCACCATTCTACCCTTGGTTTAAATGTATTTGGCTTTTTTGATTCCATATATAAGTGATATTATACAGTATTTGTCATTCTCTAACTTATTTCATTCAGTATAATGTCCTCAAGGTTCATCAATTTTGCTGCATATGGCAAGATTTCTTTCATTTTTATGGCTGAGTAATATTCCCTGTGCGTATATGTGTGTCATACTGATTGATTTGCATACACTGAACTGTACTTGTACCCCAGGGGTAAATCTCACTTGACCATGGTGTAGGATCTTTTTAATTTGCAGTTGAATTTGGCTTGCTAATATTTTATTGAGAATTTTTGTATCTGTATTCATCAGGGATTTAGTCTGTAGTTTTTTTATAGTGTCCTATGTAGCTTAGCAGGGTAATGCTGGCCTTCTAACGAGGGTTTGGGACTATTCCTTCCTCTTCAATTTCTTGGAAGAGTCTTATAAAAATTGGCATTAATTCTTCTTTAAATAGTTGGTGGAATTCACCAGTGAGGCCATATGGTTCTGGGCTTTCCTTCATTGGGAGGTTTTTGACTCCTGATTTATCCTCCTGACTGATTATTGGTCTGTTCAGATTTTCATTCATCATATTTAAATTTATACCATAATTTAAATTTAAATTTTATTTATTTATTTTTGAGGGGGAGAGGGGCAGTGAGAGAGGGAGAGAGAGAAGGAGAATCCCAAGCAGGCTCCGTGCTGACAGCGCAGAGCCTGATGTGGGCCTTGAACCCATAAACCATGAGATCATGACCTGACCCAAAATCAAGACTAAGATGCTTAGTCTACTGAACTGCCCAGGTGCCCTGAGATTTTTATTCTTCCTGATTCAGTCTTGGTAGATTGTATGTTTCTAGAAATTTATCCATTTCTTCTAGATTATCCAACTCGTTGGCATATAATTGTCCATAGAAATCTCTTATGACCCTTTGTATTTCTGTGGTATCAATTGTCATGACTCCCTCTCTCATTTCTGATTTTATTTATTTTAGTCTTGTTTTTTTTTTAGTCTAGCTAAAGGTTTGTTCAATCTATCTTTTCAAGAAGCCAACTCTAGGTTTTATTAATGTTTTAAATTGTTTTTTTCTGGTCTCTATTTCTTTTATATCTGCTCTGATATTTATTATTTCCTAACTTCTGCTAACTTTGGTCTCAATTTGATACTTTCTACCTCCTTGAAATGTATAATTAGGTTATTTATTTGAAGTCTTCTTTTTTCTTAAACTTTCCACTTAGATTTTGTAGCTTTCCATAGATTTTGATAAATTTTATTTCTATTTTTGTTGTTCCAAGATATCTTTTGATTTTCCCTTTGTTTTCTTCTTTGACCCATTGATTGTTCAAAAATGTGTTTAATTTCCACATATTTGTGAATTTTCCAGCTTTTCTTCTGTTATTGATTTCCAGTTGCATACCATTGTGGTCAGAAACAATACTTGGTGTGATTTCAGTCTTCTTAAATTTGCTAAGACTTGTTTTGTGTCCTACATTTGATCCATCCTGGAGAATGTTCTGTGTGTGCTGGAGAAGAATGTGTAGCCTGCTGCTGTCAGATGGCATGTGCTGTGCATGTCTATTAGGTCCATTGGTCTAAAGTATTGTTCAAGTCTGTTTCCTTGTTGATTTTCCATTTGGATGATCTACCCATTGTTGAAAGTATCATACTGAAGTCCCCTTCTGTTTTTGTATTGTTGTCTATTTGTCCCTTCAAATACATTAGCATTTATTTAAAAATATTTAGATACTCCAGTTTTGGGTGTGTATATATATTTATGACTTATATCTTCTTGATTTATTGACCTCTCTATCATTATGTAATTACCTTCTTCATCTCTTATTACAGTTTTTGGGTTAAAGTCTATTTTGCCTGTTAAAAAATATAGCTACCCCTGCTCAATTCCATTTTCATGGAATGTCTTTCTCCATCTCTTCACTTTGAACCTATGTGTGTCCTTAAAGCCAGAGTAAGTCTTTAGTGGACAGGATATTATTGGGTCTTTTTGTTTGTTTATCCATATAGCCCTCTATGTCTTTTGATTGGAGAATTCAATGTATTTACAATTATAGTAATTACTGATAGGTAAGGACTTCTTAATACAATCTTAATCATTGTTATTTGGCTGTTTTATAATTCCCTTGTTCCATTCTTCCTATCTTGTTACCTCCCTTTGAGTGTTGATTTTTCTGTAGTGATATGCTTCAATTCCCATTTCTTTATCTTTTGTGGATCTACTGCAGTTTCTTGTTTTATGGTCATTATGAGGTTACATATAACATCTTAGAGATAGAACAGTCTATGTTACACTTTGTTTAACTTTGATCTCATAAAGAAACTCTACCCTATTACTCCCCCAGTTTTTTTTTTAATTTTTATTTATTTTTGATAGAGAGAGAGAGAGAGCAAGCAGGGGAGGGGCAGAGAGACAGGGAGATACAGAATCTGAAGCAGGCTCTAGGCTCTGAGCTGTCAGTGCAGAGCCTGGCATGGGGCTCGAACTCACAAGCTGCGAGATCATGACCTGAACTGAAGTTGGATGCTCAACCGACTGAGTCACCCAGGTGCACCCCCTCCCCCCAGTTTTATGTTTTTGATGTCACAATTTACCTCTTTTTGTGTTGTATATCCATTAACCAATTTTTGTGGCCATAGTTATTTTTGATACTTTGTCCTTGAACCTTCATACTACAGTTAAGTAGTTAGCACACCCCCACGTTACGGTGTTAGAGGTCTCTGAATCTGACCACAGGCGACTTTTACCAGTGTGTCATTTATTTTCATATGTTTTCATGTTACTAATGAGCTTCCTGTTGTTTCAGCTTGAATAACTCCTTTTAGCATTTCTTGTAAGTCTGGTGGTTGATGAATTCCTTCTGCTTTTGTCTGTAAGGGGAAGCCTTCATTTCTGAGGGACAGCTTTGAAGGGAAAGTATTCTTGGTTGGCAGTTTCTTTCTGTCAGCGCTTTAAATACATCATCCCATTCTCTCCTGGCTGCAAGGTCTCTGCTGAGACATCTGCTGGTAGCCTTATGTGGATTCCCTTGTATAAGAGAATTGTTTTTTCTCTTTCTGCTTTTAAAGTTCTTTCTTTGTCTTTGATTTTAGACAGTTTTATTATAATGTGTCTTAGAGATGATTGTTCTAGACTGATATAAGAAATACTAGGGAGAGAAGAAGCAGCCACAGGAAGGCGGCCCCATCTGGGGACTGGAGCCTTACCCCACACATCTGGACCCAGGGTTCTGTGCCCCACCTCTACTCAAGGATCCTCCCTCCAGCCGGCTGTCTGTGTAGGACCCATGGGAGTATGGTGCCTGGTCCAGTGGCTCCTCCAGATTTTGTTTTCTCCATTTTGTCAAAAGGGTGAAGTTGCAACCCTAAGCTCCAGGGCAAAGAATTGTCCTACTTCTTATATTTAGCAGCTTGGGGTGAACACAAAATTCCCTTCTAATGGGAAGAGGGACTTTGGAAAGCTGTTCAGACAGAGGAAAATCACCCAGTGGACATTTGTATTTCTTTCAAATAAAGGCTATTACGAAGAGCTTGGCCATAGTGTTAGTATAATGAAATATTTTACCATCAAAAATTTTAATTTAACTTAATTTCAAAATTATTTTAAAGGAGTATCTTATTATGAAATGAGTGGCATCTCCTTGACTCCAAATATTCAGGGATACTGTGTAGCCAGGCTCAAGCACGAGAGTAGAGCCCCCTCTGATCTGAAATGGCCACCAGGTGTATGTGACCAAGGAGAGGGAAGGGAAAGAACATGGGCAGTTATTCTTAAGGACAGGCCCTGAGGTCATGCTTTCTGCTTACTTGGCTGGAAATCAGCCCATGGCCACGTATCTGCAAGAGATCCTGGGAGATGTGGCCCTGTTGGTGGCCATGTGGCCAGATGAAAATTGGAAAAGATGAAGAAAGTGGTACTGGGGGACAATTTCTTCACTTGGCAGGCAGGCTTGGGTTCTCTTGGAAGTGGATGGAAGGTGTTGGACTGAAACATCCTGCTTCTGCCAGCCAGGCCTGAGACGGACACCACCAGAGGGTCTATAGAGCCAAGCACTCCCATCTGAGCTCTGACCAGGGAATTGGCAGGCCCTGCTGTGGCCAGCATGCTCTCAGATATTCTGCCAGAACTCATTACCAGCTAATTATATGTATGTATTGAATAAGCTGGTCAGGCACTATGCTAACCACATGATGGTGCTTCCTGGGGCCTCCTCAGTGTTGGTGCTGGCTTGCTGTGAGTTAGAAGCTGTCTCCTGGTTGCCAGATTTCTGAGTTCTATGAAGGAAAGGCAGTGCTTACCCCATGTCCCTTTACTCCAGGGCTTGATCTCATAGCCCCTGTAGATAGGGGTGGAGTGTTGTGGATGAGTGGGAAATCAGTATTCTGATCAAACTCAGAGTAACAACAAAACAGGCCCTAGGAAGGGCTGACTCAATGTCTTTCAGGCCATCCTGCCCCAGGAACTGAGTCCAGACCCTAAATTCCTCCCCTTTATGTGACAGGTATAGTCCCACACCAGGCAATGACGGTTTTGCAACCTGATAAGGGCAATTTTTCTTGATCTTGAAAGTTCCCAAGCTGGTCTTGGGGCTCTGGGACAAGGGGAAGGATCCTTGCTTCACATGTCACAGTTGGGTCACTTGACCTTGGCTGTGAGATGCAGGCTAAGTGGTGATCTCTTCCCTGCCAGGGTGTCCAGGCCTCTGTGTGTGCCCTTTCTGTCTAGAAGCAGTTCTTGCTGATGTGGAAGACAGGAAGTGCCAAAGAGCTCAGCCATCCATCATCTGCTAGAGAGGTCAGTGAACTTTGTGCAAACCAGAGACCTGGAGGTACACTCACACAAGTTCAGGGTAGGCTTCTGCTTCCATGGGCGGGAACGTGAATATGGTCAGGTGATACAGCTCTATGTGGCTGAGGCCTGGGAAGCACCAGGCAGGGGAGCAGGCACTCCTCACTCTGTGTACCTGGGTGTTCCCCATGTGCCCACACACCCCGATTGCTCTACCATGTGGCTGTCCCTGGGAACATGAGTCAAACCCATCTCTGCGGCCCTGCATCAACTCTACCCACTGGCACAGGAGGCTCCTCCTCCAAGAGCACCATGTAGTGTCTCTTCCCTAAAGGTGGAGGATGAGGCCCTGCCTCAGGATTCCAATCCTCTCTCCTACTGTGTGGCTTGGAGCCAGGTGACTCCTTGCTCCAGTTTGCCTGGGACTATCTTGGTCTTAGTACTGAAAGCACCATGTCCCTAGAAACCCTCATTCCTAGGAAAACTAGGATGATTGGTCACCTCACCTCCAGTATGACACTTTCCCTGGCTAACACCCATGAACAACCAGGTTTACAGGCATGAGCCCAAATCCCGAACTCCCATGACAGGGTCTACCTTCCCTGGCAGACTGTGGGAGAAGAAGCGACAGGTGGGAAGTCAGCAGCCTGAGTGGCTCAGAACACTTGGAATGACAATGTTCCCACAGTTACTCTCGCTGCTGCTGTTCGACCACCCTGGTCAGGGCGGGTGTGCCTAGCACCCTTATTCCCATCCTGGAGCAGGTAGTAGCAGAATGGTGCAGGCAGTGGAGGAGAATTTTACTTCGCATTTGATCTCTTCCCCTACTTTTACATGATTTAAAAAATGATTTGCACCTATAAAACTTAATTTAAATATAATCAATCAATTAAATGGGACAGCCCTCCCTCTCTCCCTTCCTCCCAGGGACACTTGCCTGTACATGTTGGCAGCAATACACAGAGTTTTAATTGTGAACATACAGCAGGTGTGCAGGAAGCTGGGCCAGGAGCCGGTATTATTAACATCTATCACATGTCATAAGTCATAGTAGCAAGGATGTGTTATCACATCACATATTGTAACAGTAACAAGGTGTTTTATGTCATATATCATAACAACAGCAAAGTATTATCACATATCATTTCATGACAGAGTGTGTCATTATATTATATGTTATAATGCATTGAGTTATTATCACATATAGCAACAGCAAGGTGTTATCATATGTATCAAAATCAATGTATTATCACATAAGAGGGGTGTTATCACACGTCGTATATCATAATAACAGGAAGGTATCGTTGCACATCATATATAATAGCAGTTTTATCACACACCATGTATTATAGCACCAGCAAGGTATTATCACATATATAACAAAACAGAGGTATTATCATATATCATATTACAACATCAGGAAGGTGTTATCACATGTCATATAATAACATCAGGGAAGTATAGCGTATGTCATGTAACAGTGTTAAGTTGTTTTCACACATGTATCATAGCAGCAGCAAGGTAATATATACCAACATAGTAGGGAGGTATTAAACATAACATATTATACCATCATAATAGCAGGAAGCTGTCATCACATATTATGTATCATAGCAGCAGTGTTATCACACATTATATATTATAGCAGCGGCAAGGTGTTATCACATATCATATTATAACATCAGGGGAGTGTTATCACATATCGTAACAGCCTTGAGTTGTTATCACACATCATATAGCAGCAGGGAAGCAATATCACCTATCAGTATCATAATAGCAGTGAGGTGTTATCATATAGCCTATACCACAATAGCAAGGAGGTGTTATTACATATATCATACACCATAACAACAGTGACAGTGAGGTATTATCACGCATACATCACAACACCAGGGAGAGTGTCATTAAATAATTAAAACTTTTTTGCATTTCTTTTATTTTTTTTATTTTTAAATTTATATCCAAGTTAGCATATAGTGCAACAATGATTTCAGGAATAGATTCCTTAATGTCCTTTACCCATTTAGCCCATCTGCCTCTCACAATCTCTCTAGCAACCCTCTGTTTATTCTCTATATTTAAGAGTCTCTTATGTTTTGTCCCCCTCCCTGTTCTTATATTATATTTGCTTCCCTTTCCTTATGTTCATCTGTTTTGTATCTTAAATTCCTCATGTGAGTGAGGTCTTATGATATTTGTCTTTCTCTAATTTCGCTTAACATAATACCTTCTAGTTCTATCCACGTAGTTGCAAACAGCAAGATTTGATTCTTTTGACTGCCGAGTAATACTCCATTGTATATATATACCACATCTTTATCCATTTATCCGTCGATGGGAATTTGGGCTCTTTCCATACTTTGGCTATTGTCGATAGCTCTGCTATAAACATTGGGGTGCATGTGCCTTTTCAAAACAGCACACCTGTATCCCTTGAATAAATACCTAGTAGTGCAATTGCTGGGTCATAGGGTTGTTCTATTTTTAATTTTCTGAGTGCCCTCCATACTGTTTTCCAGAGTGGTTACACCAATTTGCATTCCCACTAGCAGTGCACAAGAGATCCTCTTTGAGAGGGTTACTAATTTAGACCACACAGGAGGCTGTCCCTTGAAGGGAAGCACACTCCTGCTATCCAGCTAGAATAGTGTCAGCTTGTAAGTAGTGTAACCTATTGGCATTTTCTGAAGGGCTCTTCCATGTGAAGAGTGAACTTTCAAGTGAAACCCTGATCCCTGGGAGTCAGTCAAGTTTAAAAGAACAAAACAAACTGAAGGAAAAACACAGGAACTGCACCATTAGTGCTGACCATCTGGCTGGGCTGCATCCCAGGCACCTGACCAGCATCCCCTGAAATGAGGTGCTTACCTGCTCCAGACAGCAGCCCAGTGCCCACAGGAGCAGTGCCTGCACCCTATGTCCACTCCCTGTGCCTCTTGCTGATCTTAGTGACTGTGCAGCTGGTAACTCTGTTGGAGGCTTTCCTGTAGATGAACCTTCTCCTAATGTGGTTGCGAAGGCAGAAGGAGCCTGCTGCTGGAGCATAGTGAGTGAGGAACTGCTCATAGTCTGCCAAGGACCCGGTGGTCCCAGGCTCAGAGGGCAGGGCAATCTCTCCCTGACCTTCACTCACCCATTTTCTAGCTACAAGATGTGGATGTTTGGCAGGGGTTAGTGCTTCTAATCCTCAGTTCCCTCCTGTGTAGACTCTAATAGCATCAATAATGACAGTACCCACCTCCTAGGTGGCCTGCGGTGGTGACATGTACTAAGACAGGTCCCCACTGTGAAGCCACAAACATTAGCCTCCACCTCATAATTGTTTTATTGAAACATAATACACACAAAACATTCCCAAATGTTCCCAAATTATGTGTGTAGTTCCTAGTGGAACCTGTGCTCATATCGAGAAGAACATCACCAGCACTCCATTATCTCCCCCGTACCCCCAGCCAGTTGCCCGCCAAGTGAAACCACTGTCTGGGGAATCAGCAGCCAGAACCCGATTTTCCTGTTTTTGAACTTGCTATAGATGCACTCGCTCAGCATGCTGCCTTTTGTGGGTGGTGCCTTCCTCTCCACATCATGATTTGAGGTTCACCATGGGGTTATGTGGAGTTGCAGATTATTTATTCTCCATGATAGAGATTGCTGTACTGTGCTTTAGGCCATGATCTATTCATCCATTCTGCCATGATGAGCATTCAGGGATGCCTTTATTAGCACTGCCCTGAACAACCTAGGTACCGGCTGCCCGGAGCCCACCCAGAGCTGCAGTGAGGATCTGCATGCCACATGGTCCCCCATCCTAGTCCCACCCTTTCAGTATAGGCACTCTGGGGGAGGGGGTGCAGGAGCCTCTCCTGCATAGAAGTTGGAGCCTCAGCCTCCCTAGGTGTCTGGGCCTCATTTAGATTTCTATCCCTTATCAGTGCAGCAGCTCCTAGCTTCACCCATCTGCTCCTCAGTGAGATCCCACTCGTGAAGCAAGCACTATCCAGGTTGTGGCAACAAAACATTTTTTCAGGAAGGGCCTTTTGGTCATATGGATGGGGGCCACTGCGGCACTGAGGGAGAGATGGAAAGGAAACACTCAGGAGTCCTGAGCATGGCAGGAAGGACAGAGGGGAGGTAGATGGCTGCAGGCCCATGTTTTAGTGGGAGGGAGAAGCAGGGAGAGGGCTGGGATGGACAGCTGCTGAAAGTGTGACCCTGTGCTGCTCAAGCCCAGGAACCCTGATGAAGGCCTTGAAAACTCCCACCTGTGTAGCCATCAGCCCCATCAGATCCATAATAGTTGTGCCATCCTCGAAGTTCAATCCCTTCACCCCCAGCTCTAGGCAGCCTCTGATCTGTCACTGTGGATTAGCTCCTCCTCTCTTAGAACTGCATGCAATGTCATCATATTTGTATGGAAACTGTGCCTGATTTCCCTTGTTCAGTATAAGACTTTGAGTCATCCATGATGACAAGCATATGCATGGTTTGTCCCATTTCACTGCTGAGTAGCTGCCCTTGTAAGAATGAACCACAATCCAATCGCCAGCTGCTGGACATGTAGGTTTTTCCAGTTTGGGATTGTTACAAATAATGCTTCCAGAGAACATCTGTCTGGAAGTCTTTTTGTGGTGTTGTCTTTTCATTTCCCTTGAGTAAATATCTGGGCGAATTTGGTGTCTTGTGGTCAAAGGTACATTTCAGTTTGTGAGAAGCGCCAGACTGTGTTCCAAAGTGATTGCGCCATTTCCCCCTCCCACTGGCTGGGTGTGAGAGAGCTCGTTCCTCTGCATCCTCACGAGTGCCTGGTGTGGAGTTGGAGCACAAGAACTTCCAGCAGCCAAGACGTGAAAGAGTGTGGTCACCTGTGGCCAGGACCCTGGTTAATTCAGAGTTTGCTGTTTTCTGTGGTGCAGAGGTTCTCAACACTGGATGTGCATTAGAGTCACTGGAAAGCTTTTCAGAAACGCCAAGTCCAGTCCGCACCTCAGATCAATTAAATGCAGAATTGCTAGGGCTGTCCACAAGCATGAGCATTTTTCAGGGCTGCCTAGCTGGGGTTGGGAACTACTGCTGCAGGAAAGGTCACAGCTGAAGGGGGCACCCTCCTCCTTTTGTCCAAGGGGGTGGGGCCTGGTGCCAGTAAATGTGCTGCTCTCCTTTGAAAGCCAAGAGCTGGCCCCAGAGGACCCTGCTTCCTATAGCATAAGAGCCTGGCATTAAGCTTTTGGGTGCTGAGGACTCCCTTCCAGACATCCGTCTTGAATGAACATACTGGCAGGTGTATGACACAGCTACTAGCCAAACAACTAGATCAGGAACCAGGCCGCCTCACCCATGAAGGTTCTCTCCCAGAAAGCCCTGGGTGATGTGAGTAACCCTGCTTCTCCCTTCCCATGCTCCAGTTCTTGCTCCAATGCCTGAAATTCGCCAATGGAGAGTGAACCAGTGAAGCCCTAGACCCCCACCCGCAGACCTTAGTGAAGGCAGAGCCCCAGGTCTGCAAGTGTTCTCTCTACCTGAGACCTGACTGTGTGGCCTCCGGGTATGCTGTGCATCCTCTAGAAACTGTGAGTAATAAATCTTGTTCCTCGAAGACCCCTCATGGTTTTGCTTACAATCACAAGAACCATGAGGGCTGGCCAGCCTCCACACTGGCCCTGGTGGTAGTGGGTGGGGGAGTGTCTGTGGGGCGTGTGGGCTCCTAGCTGGAGCACAACACACAGACACGCACGTGCCCCAGATGCGCAGACCTCCCAGCTGCTTTCCCTGGCCTGCTGCGTCTGCCTCAGCTCATGGTGTGTCTCCCTGAGCTGGGGGGTCAGGGAACAAAAGCCAGAGAGGAGGTCCCTCTTATCTCCATTCCTAAGCGACACCCACAGAAGAACAGCATACACTTTCTGGAGCCTCTTCCCACCAGAAGCTCCTGAGTCTCATTTGCTGATTTCACCTCCCTTCTCTGCCTTCACGGCATCGGGAGGCAGCACTCAGTTATCACACCTTTGTCTTTTCTTCCTGCTCTCCATATGGTCAGAGCCAGTCCTGAGGCTGCACAACCAAGCAAGCGTCATTGACCCCAACTCATGCTTCCTGCTCAGAATTTTAGCCCCATGCAACCACCCACCAGCAGGCTGTATGCATCCTCTTGGGGCGGGGGGAGGTTATAGGATATCTCAAATCAACAAAGTCAAAACCAAATGCTTGACTCCCGTCCCCTCGCCACACACCTCCTTTTCCATCCTCTCTAAAGGCCAAGTCCAGTCTCTGGGTTATGCAGTCAGAACTTCTGTGGGGGCAGAATAATGGCCCCCAAAGATGCCCAAGTCCTACTTGAATGGACCCTGTGAACAGGTTACCTCACATGGCAAAGAGTGGGGCCTTGCAGTTGTGATTAGGTTAAGAGTCTTGAGATGGGGAGATTATCCCAGATTATCCAGGTGGGCCCAATGTGATCGCAAGCTCCTTGTAGGAGGGAGGCAGGAGGTTTGGAGTCAGAGAAACAGATGTGATGAGGAGAACAGAGGTTGGAGCCTTGCAGCCATGCCAGGAATGGGTGGGGGGGAGGCTCTGGAAGCTGGAGAAGACAGGGAGCAGATGCCCCCTAGAGCATCCAGAAGAAACACAGAGCTGATCATTGGGATTGTAGCCCAGAGGGACCTGAGACAGACTTCTGAGTTACAGAACTGTAAGGTAATAAATGTGTTGCTTGAAGCCACTGGTTTGTAGCAATTTGTTAACCCAGCAATAGGAGATTAGTATAACCTTGAAGGCTTCTCTGTCTCTGGTCACTCACACCCATGCTGAAACTATCAGCAAAGCCTGTCAATTGTGCCTCCAAAAAAATATCCAGAATTTGACCACCTCTCAATCCCTGCCCCTACTCTACCTGGACAGGTGCAGTAGTCTCCTGGTAAAGACAGCTAGTGGTTCCCCAATACTTACGTTCCCTTTTCTTTTTAAGGATAGAACTGATTTTTTTTTAATGAAAAGAACATGGTGCCTCCAAATGAGTACCTGAATTCCTCAATCTCCCCTGGAGTTCTGGCCAACAGGAACTATGTAGAAGTGTTATATACAGCTCCCAGGAAATAAATTTAAACGTATAGAACAGGTCCTTCCTCATTCTTTCTTTACTCCTGTTGGTTGGAATGTACATGTGCTAGCTGGAGCTATAGCTATAGCTATAGCTAACATGTGCTAGCTGGAGCTATAGCTAGCTGGAGCTATAGTATATAGCTATACTGAAGACCATGAGGCAGTAATTTAGAACAGCAGGGTAGCAAGCTAGAAGGACATTTGCAGTCACAATATCAACCTTGATCTGCTTACCTGTGGACTTGGTTTATGTTAGAGAAATGTCTGTCATTGAAGTCTGTTATTTGGACATTTTGTGTTTATCCAATGAACACACATGTCCTAGATAGTCTTCCTGCTTCTGCCTTTTCCCCAAGTCCTTCATTATTCCCAACACAGCAACAAGAGTTGGTCCTTAAAATCTCTCAGTCCATCCTCTGCCCCAAATCCTCCAATGGCTTCCCTCTCACTCTGACCAAAACCCCAAATCTCCCAATGCCAACAGAGTCCCTGCATGATATAAGATATGTGCCCCCCCATCCTATCTACCTCATCTCTTATTCCCTCAGGCATCTGTACCCACTGCAGCCACAGTGCCCACTTTGCTTTTCTAGAGCATTCCATGTTTTCCCCTGCCTCAGGGCCTTTGCACTTGCTGTCATTCAGGTAGAATGCCTTTCCATGGACATCAACAGAACTGGCTTTCTCTCTTCATCCTGGCCTCTGTTCAAATGTCACCTTACCTGAGAGACTCTCCCCGATCCTGCTACCTAGAACAGCTCACACTTCACCACTTCACTCTCTCTGTCTGGTGCCTTGTGTTTCTCCATGAATGCCCACTGTAACTGTGTATTTATTGTCTTGGGAATTATCTCCCCTCCTCTCCACAAGAGGGAAAACTCTTCAAGGGCTGGGCTTGTCCCTGCTCTGTATACAGCTGTATCCTTATTACTGAGAACAGGGCTGGCACACCACAGGTTATCAGTAAATATTTGTTGAAAGCCTGAATAAACAAATAAGTTGCTCCTAGTTAGGGGGTCCTAGCTTTTTCCTAGCTTTTTTTTTTAACTTGATATAGTAAAACCTTGGTTTTAGGGAAACTTGATCCAACAAAATCTTGAAGAATAGGATGCTTGGAACAGATCACTGTAAAGTCTGGGATCTTGTTTTCTGCTAGCCAATGGAGATGGGATGGTGCAGCCTTTTAGGGCCAATTGAAGGGGTGCCTGGGTAGCTCAGTCAGTTAAGCATCTGGCTTCATCTCAGGTCATGATCTCGTGGTGCATGGGTTCGAGCCCTATTTTGGGCTCTGTGCTGGCAGCTCAGAGCCTGGAGCCTGCGTTGGATTCTCTCTCTCTCCCTCCCTCTCTGCTCCTCCCCCATTTGTGCTCTCTCTCTCAAAAATAAAGAAACATTAAAAAAAAGAAAAAAAAGATCTTGTAGAACAGAGGATAGATAATTCACACTTTTTCCCTGAAGACATTTTTAGTTCTTCTGTGTTGCCACTCTAAACCAGTGGTTCTCAAGGGGACTGATTTTACCCCTAAGAGGACATTTCTCAGTGTCTGAGGCATCATCTGTTATCATAACTGTGTGTGTGTGGGTGCTACTGGCCTCTAGTGTATGGTGTCAGGGATGCTGCTAAACATCTTACAATGCACACAGTTCTCACAGTGTTAGTAGTGCTGAGGTGGAAAAATCCTGGCTTAAACATGTCTTGTGTAATAATAGCACCAAAATCATGTTATATTGTGCTGGTGTTGCATACAGAATTCTGCAAGACTCTTCCAGTTCAAGGGCAGTGAAGGGAAGACCATGTTTTACTTTCTGCACAGTCAATCCTTAGCTATTTACAAGTGTTTCCATCAATAAGGTCAATAACCCAATAACACTGAATAGTCAATGTGTGCCTGCATGCTGATTAGTTACACTCTTATTTCTTCCTCTCCTACCTCTGCTCCTCTGTGCACACTGCCTGACCTTGTCACTAGACTTTTGCAGACTTAGTACTTTGGAACTCTTGCAATAATGAGCAAATGAGTAAATAAATGAATACATGATATACGTGCAGGAAAGAAGACATTGAAACTCAGTATGACTGTCCTTGGCCCAAGTAACTTTGCAGGGTGGGTGGGTAGCTCAGCAGAAAGCCTTTGGCAGACAAGACTGGGCTGCTGGTGAAAGTAGGGGGCAGCTAGGGGACACACAACATCCACCCTATGTTGGTTTATTTAATTGGTGTTCCATTCTCAAATTTTATGAGGAAAATCCAAATATGAATTTGTTTCTAGTTAATCCCAGATATCAGCTTCTCTGGTTGGGTTTCATCTTCAAACATGAATAACCAAAAGATGGTTTGAAAATTGTGGCCATTTTGATTCTGATGAATGAAGTCTTACATCCTATGAAATTTAGGATTTACAAAACAGGACCTGGTGGGGGGTGGAGAAGGGAAAAGAGGAAGGTTGGGGCCTCTGTAGCATAGCCTTATTCAGAACAGGATTTCTCTGAAGGGTCACCAGCTTCTGCACACTGTGAGTGACCCGATTTGCCATAGTTTGATTTTCAAGTACCTTTTTAGGCAGTCAACTACTGGGCTTCTGTGACAGCATAATCCATGCTGTCTGTCTTCTCCCTCTTTGGCTTTCAGGGTGTACCACATCCCATAGTACGTTAGAGATCAGAATGTCTGAAATTAGTGGAGAATAGGTCTGTGTGGTTAACTTTGCATAAACTTAATGGAAACCAGAATCCCTCTGGTGCTGGGCCCCACCCTCTGCACAGCTCTCTGTGTGGGCTCAGCTTACAGAGAGCAAGGCTGCTTGCTGTTCTTGGGCCCACTTAGGACATCAGCATCTCACCTTGGGGATTAAGTGTTCAGGGGGCTGGGCTCTGGAGATGGAAAAAAAAGCAGAGTCAGACAGGTCTGGTGCCTGCGGGATCCAGATGCAGCAAGAACACAGAGATTATTTTGGCTTTATCCATCCTCTCCTTGTTGTTAGCTTAAAAGTTGTTTTAGCAATAAAACCAGAAGCTGGTTCTTTGAAAGAACTAACAAAATTGATAAACCACTAGCCAGTTTGCTCAAAAAGAAAAAGGAAAGGACCCAAATAAAATAAAAAATGAAAGAGGAGAGATCACAACCAACACAGCGGAAATAAAAAACAATAGTAAGAGAATATTATAAGCAACTATATGCCAATAAAATGGGAAATATGGAAGAAATGGACAAATTCCTAGAAACATATAAACTACCAAAACTGAAACAGGAAGAAACGGAAAATTTGAATAGACCCATAACCAGTAAGGAAATTGAAGTAGTAATCAAAAATCTCCCAAAAACAAGAGTCCAGGGCCAGATGGCTTTCCAGGGGAATTCTACCAAACATTTAAGGAAGAGTTAACACCTATTCTCTTGAAGATGTTCCAAAAAATAGAAATAGAAGGAAAATTTCCAAACTCTTTCTATGAAGCCAGCATTATTTTGATTCCAAAACCAGACAGAGACCCCACTAAAAAGGAGAACTATAGACCAGTTTCCCTGATGAACATGGATGCAAAAATCCTCATCAAGATATTAGCCAACCAGATCCAACAATACATTAAAAAAATATTCACCATGACCAAGTGGGATTTATACCTGGGATGCAGGGCTGGTTCAATATCTGCAAAACAATTAATGTGATTCATCACATCAATAAAATAAAGGACAAATACCATATGAACCTCTTAACAGATGCAGAGAAAGCATTTGACAAAATACAGCATCCTTTCTTGATAAAAACCCTCAAGAAAGTAGCGATAGAAGGATCATACCTCAAGATCATAAAAGTCATATACAAAAGACCCAATGCTAATATTCTCAATGGGGAAAAACTGAGAGCTTTCCCCCTAAGGTCAGGAACAAGACAGGGATGTCCACTCTCGCCACTGTTATTCAACATAGTATTGGAAGTCTTAGCCTCTGCAATCAGACAACCAAAGAAATAAAAGGCATCCAAATCGGCCAGGAGGAGGTTAAACTTTCACTCTTCGCAGATGACATGATTCTCTATATGGAAAACCCAAAAGATTCCACCAAAAACCTGCTAGAATTGATTCATGAATTCAGCAAAATTGCAGGATATAAAATCAACACACAGAAATTAGTTGAATTCCTATACACCAACAATGAAGTGACAGAAAGAGAAATCAAGGAATCGATCCCATTTACAGTTGCACCAAAACCCATAAAATACCTAGGAATAAATCTAACCAAAGAGGTGAAAAATCTATACACTGAAAACTATAGAAAGCTTATGAAAGAAATTGAAGAAGACACAAAAAAATGGAAAAAGATTTCATGCTCCTGGATAGGAAGAGCAAATATTGTTAAAATGTCGATACTACCCAAAGCAGTCTACATATTCAATGCAATCCCTGTCAAAGTAACACTAGCATTCTTCACAGAGCTAGAACAAATAATCCTAAAATTTGTATGGAACCAGAAAAGACCCCGAATAGCCAAAGCAATCTTGAAAAAGAAAACCAAAGCAGGAGGCATAACAATCCCGGACTTCAAGTTATACTACAAAGCTGTAATCATCAAGGCAATATGGTACTGGCACAAGAACAGACACTCAGATCAATGGAACAGAATAGAGAACCCAGAAGTGGACCCACAAATGTATGGCCAACTAATCTTTGACAAAGCAGGAAAGAATATCCAATGGAATAAAGACAGTCTCTTCAGCAAGTGGTGCTGGGAAAACTGGACAGTGACATGCAGAAAAATGAACCTGGACCACTTTCTTACACCATACACAAAAATAAACTCAAAATGGATGAAAGACCTCAATGTAAGACAGGGAGCCATCAAAATCCTCGAGGAGAAAGCAGGCAAAAACCTCTTTGATCTTGGCCGTAGCAACTTCTTACTCAACACGTCTCCAGAGGCAAGGGAAACAAAAGCAAAAATGAACTACTGGGACCTCATCAAAATAAAAAGCTTCTGCACAGCTAAGGAAACAATCAGCAAAACTGAAAGGCAACTGATAGAATGGGAGAAGATATTTGCAAATGACATATCAGATAAAGGGTTAGTATCCAAAATCTATAAAGAATTTATCAAACTCAACACCCCCAAAAACAAATAATCCAGTGAAGAAATGGGCAAAAGATGTGAATAGACACTTCTCCAAAGAAGACATCCAGATGGCCAACCAACACATGAAAAAATCCTCAACATCACTCATCATCAGGGAAATACAAATCAAAACCATAATGAGATACCACCTTACCCCTGCCAGAATGGCTAACATTAACAACTCAGGCAACAACAGATGTTGGTGAGGATGCGGAGAAAGAGGCTCTCTTTTGCATTGTTGGTGGGAATGCAAGCTGGTGCAGCCACTCTGGAAAACAGTATGGAGGTTTGTCAAAAAACTAAAAGTAGAACTACCCTATGACCCAGCAATTGCACTATTAGGCATTTACCCACGGGATACGGGTGTGCTGTTTTGAAGTGTTGCATGCCCCCCCATGTTTATAGCAGCACTATCAACAATAGCCAAAGTATGGAAAGAGCCCAAATGTTCCTCAATGGTTGAATGGATAAAGAAGATGTGGTATATATGTACAATGGAGTATTACTCAGCAATCAAAAAGAATGAAATCTTGCCATTTGCAACTACATGGATGGAACTGGAGGGCATTATGCTAAGTGAAATTAATCAGTCAGAGAAAGACAAGTATCATATTAATTCACTCATATGAGGGCTTTAAGAGACAAAACAGATGAACATAAGGGAAGGGAAACAAAAAGAATATAAAAACAGGGAGGGAGACAAAACAGAAGAGACTCATAAATATGGAGAACAAACTGAGGGTTGCTGGAGGGGTTGTGGGAGCGGGGATGGGCTAAATGGGTAAGAGGCACTAGGGAATCTACTCCTGAAATCATTGTTTCACTATATGGTAACTAATTTGGGTGTAAATTAAAAAAAAATAAAATAATAAAATAAAAAAATAAATTGTCTTCATGCCAAGTATTTAGGGGTGATGTACCATGATGTCTGGGGTTTGCTTTACATATTTAGCAACTATTACAAAACTTTATTCCATAGTCCAAAGTTATTGCAGTTAACAGAATTATTTTTCAAGAGTTTATGACATCTGCTAAACCGATGAAGACAAAAGATTTCAGTATTGCTGTTTTTTGTCCACACTCCCTAGAGACCCTCTCCATCTTCTGGAAGTGTGTTCCCTGTGAAGATGCCGTAGGCAAGAGTTCAAGAAGAAAGCACAAGAACAAAGGCAAGAAGAAGCTCAAACTAGAACCATTTTTAGAGTTCTTGTTAAACTCTACATGAAGGCAGCATGGCTCAAGGACCAGTGGTTGTGGTACCTGGGGGAGATGAAAACCACCTTCTCTGTCTTTGTACTCTCAACACTTGGCCCAGATGAGAGTCTCCCCGACAGATGTCTGGGGGTGGTGTGTCGATACTGGTGAAGGAAAGAGCTTCCCACGTCTTTGAGAAGATGGACCATAACAACAAAGTAAAACCATGTCTTCACTGAATGTTCTAAAAAGAGGCCTCCAAGCTCCTACAAAAAGTGAAGGTTCCTGGTCCTGTTCCTAGCACTAACCATCCCCTTGCCTGGCCTCCTGTGGGAAGAATCTTCATTGAACAACATTAGATGCCAATTTTTGAGCCAAGAGGGTAGGTCAGTCTGCTTAACCCCAATACCCAGGTAAACCTGCACCCCAGACCTCCCAGAATGGAGCCCCCACATTCAGCCATCTTCTCTGGAGCTCTTCTCTCCTCCACTGTCCCTGCTGTCCCCTTGCCAACTCCTCAAATCACCACACTGGCCATACCCTGGGGATGGATCTATCACTCCTGGATCCTGAAATTTGGGGATTGTTTGCTCATTTATCTGGCTTCTCTATTTACAGGCACATTCTTGGAGGGCAGGGCTGTGTCTTGGTCATTCCTGTTTCTTGGGCTGTAACTTAGTGCTTGACCTTGGATGGACACTCGTGTGTGTTTTTGGGACAAATTAACAAGGTGATCTTTGAGAGAACAATATGGTTATTTGTCTCTGGTAGAATGTGGACCTCCAAAATAGCCCATTTGTCATTATTTCCATTTCTAAAAATTAAGGACAGATAAGCCTAATATCACTCTTGCCAAGGATCATTTTGGGAACCTGACAATGTTTTGGAGAGAATTTCCTGACTTCTCTTTTCCTACTGTCCTTTATAACTCCAGAGAAAACACAAAGGCAAATATTTAATTTCCTTCAGCTTTATTCAGCCAAAGCAACGAAACAATAGCAATTGGTTCAATAAAACACTTGGCAGTCATAGTAACAGGTGGCTGAGTTACCTGGCCTGCAGTGGGGGAGACAGACCTTCAGTTTTCTCCCTGTCTTGTTATCACTTCTAGCAATGAAGGGCCTCATCCTTAGCCTCACCGTGGACTGCTGATGAACAACTGGCCACAGCCCCAGTGGACTTGCTCTGCCAGCTTTTTATTAGAAAGTCTCAGACTGTACAAGTCAGAGCAATGGAATCCATGGAGAAAGGGTCACTCTTCTTGTGATTAGTAAGTTCTGCATTCTGCCTTGTTTTTTCCATGTCCTGCAGAGGGTACATTCCAGAAAACATTAGCATGTTACAACATTTGGCGTCATTTCTTGTCTTCTAGGATTAAAGATTGCAAGTGAAAACCTGTAGTGTCCTTGGCGGTGTCCCATAATTCATCTCCCTTCCTTCCTCCTTCCTTCCAGATACTGATTCAGTGCCATTAGAGGTGCAGCAGTAAGTAACAGTCATGGTCCTTGAGTGATGAAAATAGATAATAGATACACACACACACACACACACACACACACACACACACACACACACACACAGATTGAGACACACCTGTGTGTTATGAAGGAAACAAATAAAATGAGACAGAGTCTAATCCTGCTTGACTACTTGAAATAAAAGAGCCATAAAGAGTAAGTGATGAGAGAATAAGAAAGTGAAGACTGGCTGTAGATAGAATTGTCAAGAGAAGGCCTTTTTACAGTGGACATTAAAGCCGGTTCTTAAAGAGGAGGAGAGAAACTTCATTTTAGGCAAAGGGAACAGTTAATGCAAAAGTCTTTAGGTAGACAAGATTTTGGAATGTTGAAGGAGCAGACAGATGAGACCCAAGGGAAAGAGTGGCACAGGATGAGGCTGTAGGGGTTTCTAGAGACAGATGACTCCAGGCCCTGATGCCAGGGAACAGAAAATTTTGTTGGAAATCCAATGGAAAAGTTTTCGGCACGGTAGAGACAGAACTCATGTACTTTAAAGGACATCTACCCTGTGGCTCTAGTGGGAATGGCTGGAAATGATGGTGGGGGTGGAGGGGATGGTGGGGGTGGAGGAAGTGGTGGTGGGGGGGGTGGAATCAGTAGAGGGGGTGGGGGTGGGGATGGGGTGGTGCATAATGGGGGTGGTGGTGATGGAGGGAGTGGAAGGGGTGATGGAGGAGGGTGGTGGTGATGGAGGAGGTGGTGGTGACAGAAGGGGGTGGAGAGGGTGATGGAGGGGTGGGAGTGGTGTGGAGGGGGTAGACGAGTTGGTGGAGGGCATGGTGGTGGTGATGAAGGGAGTGGAGGGGGTGGTGGTGGTGATGGGAGAGTGGTGGGAAGTATGAAGGGGCTGGGGGTGTGGTGGAAGCAACTTGGAGACACTGAAGTACATTTGACCCTTGAATAACACGAATTTGAAGTGCCAAGTTCTATTTAAATGCAGATTTGTTTGATATGTACAGTTCTGAAGATGTATTTTCTCTTCCTTTTGATTTTTTAAATAACATTTTCTTTTCTCTAGCTTATTTTATTTTGAAAATACAGTACATAATGCCTATAACATACAAAATATGTGTTGATTAACTATGTATTTTTTTAATTTTTTTTTCAGCGTTTTTTATTTATTTTTGGGACAGAGAGAGACAGAGCATGAACGGGGGAGGGGCAGAGAGAGAGGGAGACACAGAATCGGAAACAGGCTCCAGGCTCCGAGCCATCAGCCCAGAGCCCGACGCGGGGCTCGAACTCCCGGACCGCGAGATCGTGACCTGGCTGAAGTCGGACGCTTAACCGACTGCGCCACCCAGGCGCCCCAACTATGTATTTTTTGATAAAGCTTCTGGTTAACAGGAGGCTATTAGTAGTTAAGTTTCTGGGGGGTCAAAACTTACACATGGATGTTTGACTTCATGAGGACAGGTCAGTGCCCACAACCCCCGCATTGTTTAAGGGTCATATGTGGTTGAGGAAAGAGGTCATAGTGGCCAGGGTAGGTAGTAACAGTGGAACAGAGAAAAGGAAGCATGGGTGAGATGCACTGGAGATCATATCCCTAGGAATTGCTGATGAGAGTGAGGGAAAGGGAGGAATTAGGATTTCCACAGCTGGAGGAGCTTGTGTGGGGTATGAGGTCCATGAGGTGCCCATGGGGGCAGTCCAAAAGAAGCTGGAAAAATCATAGCTGGAGCAAAGAAGACAAGTCAGCCTGGATTTACAATCAAGAGTCATCATGATTAACAGGGTGATTTGCATTCTTGGGAATGAATGAGCTTGTCTATAGTGAGGAGATTGTTCAGGGCTGGAGAGGCAGGGGTCTGGCCAGTGTCAGTGAGGCAGGTGGCGACCAGGCCAGGCTGGGGAGACCTAAAGCCTGGCTTGTGTCCATTGGAGGGGAGAGGAGAAGAGAGGGGCAGGTGGGGGAAGGAGAAGGTGGGCGGTGAGGACCATTAATATGTTAGTACTGGCATTGGGCAGGCAGGAGGCAGCTGCCAGGGCCCCCCTGGTGGTGAAGAGAGGAGGGGAAGAGGCAGGCACTGTTTGTTTTCACTTTTGTTCTAGGAAGTAGGAGGCAAGGCCTTGAACCTGAGGAGGTGTGTCTCCCATGGTCATGCTGCTGTACCACATTAGGCTATCCGGCCACCCCTGTGGGGACAGCTGAGGCAGGAGCATGCTTCATGAAAGGCTGTGGATGGACCCCAGACAGAAGTGGGATGCCACCAGTCATGGGAAATGGGGCCTTACATAAAGATAGAGCAGGAGACACAAGGCTGGGCCATGGGAGAGCCACAAGGGAAGAGGCTGGCAGTGGGCAGGACCAGGAGAGGCCTGGGCTTCCAGGCACTTGCTGACCGTCTCCCCTGTGCCTGCACAATTGTTCTCTGCCACATATGCATCTCCCCTAAACCTGGGAGGTTTACAATTTCCCACGGTGTCCCTGAGTCAGGAATTCAGACAGGGTGGGTGACCTGTATTTGCTCCATGAGGGGGCCTCAGCTGGGAGTTGTGAAGGCTGGGGACTGCAGTCATCTGAAGATTAATCTCCCCGTGAGCTGCAGGGCTGCTGGCTCTCAGCTGGGATGCCATGTGTCCCTCCCTGCATGGTTAGGGCTTCCTCACAGTGTGGCCAGTTCCATGGGAGAGCATGAAGTGGGGAGGGGGAGTGATGGGGGGAGGGAGGGGGTAAGGAAAGAGAGGGAGGGAGTGTAGAGAGAGAGAAGGGGAACAGACACTGTTAGCTGACTCTTGTTACTTTGCTCATGTCACAAGTCACATGGCATGGTGTCCATCCTTCCTTATTTGACATATTTTAAGTGTAGGGAATGTAGGCCCACCTCTAGGTGGGAGGACTATAGCTCACATTTAAGAAGAGCTGGGCACCTGGGTAGCTCCGTCAGTTAAGTGTCTGACTCTTGATCTCAACACAGGTCATGATCTCACTGCTTTGTGGGTTCAAGCCCTGCATCAGGCTCTGTGCTGGCAGCAAGGAGTATGTTTGGGATTCTCTCTCCCTCTCTCTCTCTGTCCCCCCACCCCCCCTCACACTGTTTCTCTCAAAATAAATAAATAAAAATATATATATTTTTAAAGAAGAGCTGGGTTACCTGGGTGGCTCAGTTGGTTAAGCATCTGACTCTTGATTTTGGCTCAGGTCATGAGTTTGTGAGTTTGAGTCCCAAGTTAGGGTCTAGGCTGATAACATGGAGCCTGCCTGGGATTCTCTGTCTCCCTCTCTCTCTGCCCCTCCCCCACTGATGCTCTCCCCCTCTCTCTTCTCTCTCTCACAAAATAAATAAATATTAAAAAGAAATTAGAGCTCTGGCATGGGACTACCCTGAGCATCTTGGTCACAAAGACTCCATCACACCTTCTCAACTCTGGAAGGACAACACATCTGACCTTTTTATGGACTCACTTTCATTTGAGTTTTGTAAAGTAAGTTCTTACATGGAAAGAAGCTCTAAGTACACATTCTGGCCGATCTGGGGGAGAGAAGTCCTGGAAAGTTGTTCCCAGGGAATTCCTGGGAAGAATCTCCCAGAGACTGGAAGCTCTTTGTTCCATGGAGAAAAGGTCTGTGTGGGCTTGTCAAGGGGACATGGAAGGACCTCGGGTGGCTGGAACTCAGGAATTTAGCGAGGAGTGGGAAGGTTTGGCTCTGAGAGACTAAGTTGGCTTCAGCACTTCCTCACTTACTTGTCTGTGACCGAGGCCTCAGTTTCTCTCTGTCTTTTGCTCTTTTGGGAAAACAGCCATATGCAGACTTAGACAACCCAGGTCACGCAGGTAACTGTTCCTGAGGCTGTGGATCATGGCAGGTAAGCATGAGCCATAGTTAAGATGGTGCAAATAAGAACACACTGGCCTCAGCAGGGAGAGGCTTTACTGGCAAAGAGGAGGGGGGGTTGCCATAGGGAGAGCCCTATGACCTGAGGTCTACGGTGTGTCCAGGGGTACACACTAACGGTCTTCCTTTCATAGGGAGAAGTGGACAAAGTTGGAAAGAACCAGCAGTGCAGTGGGGTGAATGGGTGGAGGTGGCAAGAGGTGACCCAATGGAACAGCCAAAAACATGTTACCCCAACATCCACTTGTTTTCAGGAGGGGCCTCATGGAGGGCTATGTGCTGTCTCAGGCTGGAGGTGGGCAAAGTTCAGGGTTCAGGGGAGGGAGAGACTGCAAACCTGAGTTTACTGATGAGGAATTTGTTCAGAGTAGTTAGTAGATACCACACAGTTCAGCTACCAAGTGAAAAGACAAAGAATGGGGATCTGGAGGGTGAACAGAGGACAGCGTAGGTCTTATCTAAGCTGTCCAGGGAAGGTGGTTTCCAGAACACAAAGGGTGGGGATTCTTTACCTTCCCTGTTTTCCAAGAACACTGGGCTCAAGTAAAGGCCAGCCTTCCCGGGAGGGATCCAAAGACAGGCCTGTGAGCACACTGACTCACACCCACTCTGGACCAGGCTGGGCCTGTGCTCATAAATACTGAAAAAGCAGTGGTGAGCAACCTTGCCTGGCCCTCCGCTCAGCACCATGTGCAGTAAGCTCCCCCGCCCCCCAGGAATTAGGTGCAGGCTGGCTGACTTGTGTAAAGGTCCCAGCAACACGCTCAGCCCATGCCAGGGCCCTCCATCCCCAGGTCTCTGGGTAGCAGTGTATATCTGCAGGGGCCATGGGAGGTTGGGGTATGGGTTGCAGGTCACTGGAGAAGATTTGGGTCCCCATTCTGCACAGTCATTGGCTCTTGACAAATGGATGTTACTCTCAGGATGAGATTACTAGTTGATTTAAAGTGTTCTTCTTTCCTTCTGCAGTTGATGTGTGTCTGGAGAAGACTGTCAGGGAATTCCATTAATGATCAAAGCCATTCATCATTTTTCAATCATTTCTGCAATGTTGTTACATAGCTTTCAGAATAAAGAGCTTGCTGTAACTTCAAGTCCTGATTCTCCTGTGTAAAATCACACAGTCTGGGATGCTGTGCTTATAGAAGGCATCCATCCCATGTCATGGCTATCTGGCTTTTATGTGACAGAGCTATGGAATCATGTTTGGATCAATGCATCAGTAAAGTTGCTATGGCAGATAAAAACCCAGGCCTCATACAACACATGCCTATCTAGAAAACACAATAGTTAAGCAATCTACTCCTTTGGGATTTGTTGAGTAAATTCAGATTTTTGTACGTTTCATATATTTTGTATATCATAACTAAATGATGGTGAAATTTCCTTGGACTCTGGTTCTGGTTTCAAAGCATGGAATGAGTGTGCAGTGACCTATGCCTGATTGCTAGAGATCTGGAAGCTTAGCATGGTGGCAGGCAGTGCATGGCACGGTCGGCTGGAAAACTAGTTTTAAGCACAAACAGTCTGTGGAGTGAGGCAAGCTGGGGAGGTCTCTGACTTCTGGAATCAGCAGCTGTCGAGAGGTTCATGGAGTTCTGTGGGTTGGTAAACATTTTTCGATGGCCAAGGGAGAGAGATGACTTCAGGATACCTGTCTGTGGCACACTCTCCATGAAAGGTTCATTCTGGCTTTGGGTGATGGCACGAGGAATGGAATGTGTCTGAAGACAGTGTTGGGCAGAGACCTCAGACCTCCTTCATAAGGCCTGTAGAGTAAACCCAGAGGGGGATAGGGAAAATGTGAAAGTAAACATGAGGCTGAAATGCTAAAGTAAACGATGAGGAATTGTGGGCAGGACATGAAACGAGAATTACAAGAGATAGCCAATAACCCACAAGTGGTCACAAAATAAGGGACAGAGCAGGCTGATAAGGGGATGCTGCTGTCTCCTTGCCCCTCCCCAGTATGTCCCTGCCCTGCCCAGTGTCCCTGCAGACTGCATCCTGTGCCCTAGGGTTGTGGCACTTCTGTCCCTGACCCTCCCTGCCTCAGTACCATGTCTCATGATGACTGCATCCTGGATGCCTCTAGTCCTGCAGGGCTGCAGGAACACAGAGCCTCCACCTCAGCCCCAGGTCATGAACCGCTTCTGGGATCATCCATCCCTGGTGTCTCGTTTTCCCTGGCTTGTTCCTTTATACCAGTGTATGTCTCCCTCCATTAAAGGCTCCTATCTGAACCATCTGAGTGGAAATTTGTTTTCAGCCAGCACTCCGATGAAATTTTTAATCATGCCAAAGAAGAATAGGCTTCCTTGTGAGTTCTTGCCATTAGAGATGCTCAGGGTGAATTTGGATGAATGTCAGTTCAGGAAGCAGATTTCAGGATGAAATCTGACATGCAAGAGATGCACTGGAGAACTCCTTGTCTGTAAAGGAGAAAGGGTTGAGGAAGCCAGTGCAATGTGGCTTTGACACCCAAGAAAGGAGAGTGCAAAGGATGAAAGGTTGGGCACGGGGCACTCTGAGAAATCTTAGCCAGTCCAGAGGGGAGCCCTGGTACCAAGGTTGCCTACTGGGAACCACTCAGGCAGGATGGCCTGGCTCTATGAGAACCTGCCATGCTCAGTCATCAGCTGGGAGCAGACTGGAGAGAGCAAGGCCTTGGTGGGAATGCCACAGTGGGCCCAAAGGGGTGGCAGCTGAAGGCTATCCACCAGCTTCTCCTTGAGAAAGATCTGACTGGCACACCCCTGGATACACTTTGGGCTATGTCTTGGAGGCCAGGGACCTGGGACAGGTTTACCTCCAGGTTTTCTGAGTTCACTTGAGGTCAGGCATGGGCTGCCCCCCATTACTGCCTTCCTGGGTGGGACTTGTCCAGATGAACTTTTCCATGACAGTTACCACAGCCATTCCTGGTGTGCAACTGGAAGCAAGTCTTCAGAGAACCCCTTGGCCCTACAGAGAAAAACAATGGACTCCTACTCTGTTTAGGGAAAAACATTTTACACCAAGTAAAAGCAAGCCTGGGGTGTAGACGGCCTGGTATGGGCAGTGTATAATTTTGAGAATGTAGCCACAAGTAGGCACCTGAAAAAATATTTGGAAAGGTAGATGCTTTCCATGTTGCATGATGCTTTCCATGTTCCATGTTGCAGATGTGATGGATGACAGAGAGGTGACTTGAGCACTGGACCTCAGTTCCCTACATCGTCTGCTTCATGAACTCAAGGTTTGAGGTGAGAGACAGGGACTTTGCACATTTCAGCTCTTGTTTTTAGCCCATCAGTGACTTTGGCAAAATGAGATAGTGAAAGCATCCAGTGTGCATGAAAAGGATTTCTATCCCCATTTGATGTGTTATACAATGGGGCTTATCTACATCCTCAAATTTTCTAGATGTTTTTTGAGATATGCATTGTTTTCAGTTAATTGCCTACTGGGTGCTCAGCTTTATAATTTAGCAAAAAATCTCAGAACCACTGACAACAATAGTTAGGTACTATTCATTGAACATTTAATATGTGCCAGGCAATGTGCAAAGGGTTCTTGTTATATTTTTATTCTTCTAACAAGTCTATGAGATAGATGTTATTATCCCAATTTGTAGGATTGGAAAATAAGGCTCAGGGATGCCTGGGTAGCTCAGTTGGTTAAGCATCTGACTTCAGCTCAGGTCATGATCTCATGATTCATGGGTTCGAGCCCTGCATCAGGCTCTGTGCTGATAGTTCAGAGCCTGGAGCCTGCTTTAGATTCTGTGTATGCCTCTCCTTCTGCCCCTCCCCTGCTCATACTCTTTCTCTCTCTCTCAGAAATAAATAAACATTAAAAAAAAGACTTAAAAAAAGAAAAATGAGGCTCAGACAGAGTCATTAGTTAGCTCAATATCACACATCTTGTAAATGGAGGATCTGAGATTTAAACCCTTTCCATGACATTCTAAACCTGTGCCTTGACCTGAAAATCAGTGAGAAAGGGACAGAAGGCATCAGAGACTAGGTTGTACCCAAATCATTGCTATGGTATTGAAGAAGAGAGGAGAGGGCATGTAAGTCACACCTTTCATGGCCTTGCCTTGCAGTTTGGAAACCTGCTTCTTAGCAAAGCTGTAAATGTAGCTCTTCCTCAACCCATTGGACCAGAGACATGGCCCCTGGGGAGAGACCGTTCTTTGTAGGGACCCTGTGGTCTTAGCAGTCACTTCCTGTTGAGACTTGCTGAAGCACCTTGGGAATACTCTCCAGATCCATTCTCCCTTCAAGCTTTCCATAGTCTGCCACATGATATGTAATATTTTGGTCTTTTAATGTAATATCTGGAGGAGAAGCAGGATGAAGAATCAGAGGTCCTCCAGGAATTTTGTGTAACCACTTGGTTGTTGCCCTGGTGGTGGATAAGCTCCCCAGAGAATGTTCTCTCCTCAGTCCTATTTGCAAGGAGAAAGGGGTCTTTAACATCCTTGGAAGACCGAACCCTAGAGTCATGTCCGAGATGTCTTACATCATGAAGGCTCTGGCCAGCAAACTGTCACCCAGAACATTAGCTACAAGACAAGTGGGATCTAGTGTGGCAGTGCCGCCTGCACTTGAGGCCGGGCCAGTTAAGGCACAGTTGGATTTAGTAAGCAGATGAGTGAGCAGTGATAAACTTCTTCTCCCTTCCACCTACCTCTCTGTTCTCCTTTTTGAGGACATGAATGTACAAGTTTCATGGGTTGAAATCCAACAGGATCCTAGGAAGTGGCCTGAAATTGGTGCCATTTGTGTTATGGAACATCCCTGTTATGTGTCCATGCTGTTGAGATTTTTGTCACTTTCCACACATTTGCAGCCCATTTCTGTTTAATGGTGTTTCTGTGTGGCTGCCCTTTAATTCAATAAGTTTGTTTCTGCTGTTGTTCATGTCACTGGAATTTTCCTTTAAATAGCTGTCTGTGTTCCTCTGTGTCCCCCAAGGGGATGGACTGTTTTAGATACCAAATGTGGAAAGGCTTTCCTTGTGGTAGGAGTAGATTCCTTTGGTCTTCTCTGATCTCACTGTCCATTGTTTTTTGCCAATAATGGCACTTCACAGCACAGATGCACAAGAACATTCAAGTTCTTTTGTTGACAGCTAGTGTGGTTGATTAAAGATGGCAGGACATTTGTTGCTGCTCTTTCCAAGGAGAATTGGCATTTGATTCCCCTCCCTGTGGGTCTGGGCTGGCCTTAGGGACTGCTGGAACAATAGAATGCAGCAGAAGTGATGTTCCAGGATGCTCAGGCCCTGAGAAGCACCATGGCTTCTGCCCCATTCTCCTGGGCTGGCCCAGTTTCAGGACGTTTCCTTTGGGGCATTCACTCTTACAACCTGGACCTCATACTACAGGAAGCTCAAGCCACATGGAAAGGCCACACCTAGGCACTGTGTCAAAAGTCTCAGCTGAGTTCCCAGCATCACCTGATGGCCACATGAGTGAGCCCCTGCAGCACAAAGTACCACAGAGTGGGCGCCCCAAACAACGAAAATTTATTGTCTCTGCTTTGGAAGTCTGAGGTCAAGGTAACAGCAGACTCAGTTCCTTCTGAGGGCTGGGAGAGAGAAACTGATCCATGCCTCGCTCCTGCTGCTGGGGGTTTGTTTGCCATCTTTGGGGTTCCTTCTGCTATACTACCCCTATCTCTACCTTCATGCGCACATGGTGTTCCCCCTGTTCGCGCCTGCCTCTGTTCCAAGTTTCCCCTTTTTATCAAGACACTAGTCATATTGGATTAGGGGTCCACCTTACTCCAGTGTGACATCATTTTAACTTAATTAATTGCATCTGCAATGAGCCAATTTCCAGTAAGGTCATATTCTGAGGTCCTTGGTTAGAACTTCAACATGAATCTTGGGGGAGCAGGACACAATTCAGCCCATAACAGCTATCTGAGATATTCAGCCCACTTGTGGCTCTTCCACATGACTCAAGCCAGAGCTACCATCTGATTAAAATCTCTGGGGACACCGCATGTGAGAACCTTCTAGCTGAACCCAGTGAACCCAGAACTGTGAGGGCTAATACTAAAAAATAGTTTTTAGCCACTGAGTTTAGGGTAGTGTTTACACAAGAGCAGATGACTATGACCCTAGTTTTTGGAAGATAATTAAATATCAAGCTGTGAATACTGTTTTTTAAAGATGCAAAGGTCAAGGGTGGATCACCCCTCCTTCATTTTGGGAGTGATGCCTAATAGTATGCTAACAAGGTAAGAGTCAAAACAAAGTTCCTATGACTGGCAGATTACTTTATTTCATGGTAGTATTTGCAACAACAGAGGCACAGTGCACTCTGTTGGTGACTCTAGCAGGGTCTTGCTTTTATCCCCGAGCAGATGGCAGGTCTTAGTGCTCAAATAAGGTCTGGCCAGCTGAGCAGTTGAGTGAAGATCATTCCAGCCTGGAGTTCAGGGCTGGGTGCTGATTCCTTCTCCACTCATCCCATGGAGTCTGTCACCAACATCATCATCATCAATAGCAACATCACTGATGTTTATTTACTATGTTCTGGAAAGCCAAAACCAGACTGTGGGCCAGAGCTGCTCTTTCTGCTTCACTAATGTAGAAACTGAGTCTAATTGTGGAGGCCACCCAGCTATAGAGACAGAGGAAATGGGATCTGGACCAGCCTTACCCACCCACGTGGGAACAAAATTGTATGTAGTTAAGGGGGACTGATGGGGAGGGTAGTGAGGGTTGGAAAAAAGGGCTCCTGTTCTCCAAACTTCTGGAAATTATAGTGGGCTAGGTGGGCCTGGGGATCTGGGTCTTGTAGGTTTGTTTGTAAATAACAAAAATAAATTGTTTTTCTAGGTGGTTCTCATCCTCAGACTCATAGGGGAGCTAGTGTGCCTGGCCCCATTCCCAGTCCTTCACAGAGTCAATGATTGGTCCATTTCAGTTTCCACCCAGAGGGACAGGGGCCTCTAGTGATGCTCAGTGAAGCTCAGGGCCACCACCCCCATAACTGTGAGCCTGTTTCCAGCTCATGCTCTTCCTGCTTCAGGCCTGGGGGCTTCAGAAGGAAAGGCTGTGAACTCCTACTAGCATGTGTAGCATGCTAACCCAGAACAGCTTACAAATGGCAGTTCTTGTTAGAAAGCACAGCATCTTTCTCTCACCAGCCACTGCTGGGCCCTGGGACATGGTGGTAGCCTTCCCAGGATTATTTGCATCTTCTTGTGGACCTGGGAGACCTCCAAACCTTCAGTACTTGATGATGTGGGAAGACACTGACGTGGCCAGTACTACTATAGCACTGCCTCCAGGAACCCCTGTGCACCAGGAAGTTTGTGCTGGTCCCATCTTGGGATGACCTGTAGCTTTGGCACATCCTGTCTGGATTATTCCTGTTTCCCATCTTCATTGTGTTTAAAATTTGTATATATATTAAATTTATATATATATTAAATTTATATATATATATATATACACATTAAATTTTATAAATACTACAAAATTTACTCCCCTTTTGGTGGAAACTGAAATGGACCAATCATCGACTCTGAAAAGTACTGGGAATGGGGCCAGGCACACTAGCTCCCCTACGAGTCTGAGGATGAGAACCACATAGAAAAAAAAAAAAAAAAAAAATATATATATATATATATATATATATATATACACACACACACATATATATATACACACACACATACACATATATATATGAATGTATATATATATGAATATATATATGAATATATATATATATATAAATTAAAACTGAAAAGTACAGAGAATAAAATAGCAAGCACTCATGTACCCTCCAAAGTGTACCAAAGTGAATCTTTTGTTATACAATCTTCAAATTTTGTTTAAGTATAAAAAAAATTATAAGTTATAGGTCATGGTGAATCCCTGCTTTTCCCCTCCATTCCTATTACTTTGAGACAGCAACAGCAGAGCATAAAACTGATCATGGAGCCCTTCTGAGCTCCATGAACAAGAATGTGGGGCTTGCTTTACTTTGCATTTCCCCGAAGACCAAGGAGGGTAGATGCCTTTGCCCATGTATTGTCCACTATAGTTCCTGACTAAGGGATTCTAAAGTTCATTGATCCAGCTTATTTTGGGAAGCAATTCCTCTTATTGGAACTCTAGGCCCAGTGACACGGCTGTCAGGGAGAATTTTAGATTTGAATCTGCCCCACTCCTCTTATAACAAAGCACAGGTGCCAAGTAGACTGCATTATTAAGGCTGGCTTTATGATTCAAGTAGATTATATAAACTTAAATTTACATTTTAGATATCACTTAAGTATAATTTGTACACTTATCATTATTTACATGAGAGAGAGTTGGTAGGCAAGACAGGTCCTCTTGCTGTGGAAACATGTCAGAGAAAGGGAGAGAAACCATATGAAATAAAGATCAAGCAGCTATTTTTGATTCAGAGAAATATGGTTTATACAGCTTTCCTCAAAGTAAAACATGATGGGATGAGTACTTTCTTCTCTACCCTCCAAGTTGTCACTAGGCATTCAGTTGGCATTTAGAGGTGGGGGGCACTTGGCAGAATGGTGGGGTTCCTTTCACAGAGAAGAGTGGGGGGAGTCACTCTAAGAAACTCCTGTTTAGATGGTATCTGTTTATGGACCTCTGCTCTTTATGTGTCACCCTGGCATGGGTGGTCCAGAGGTGACACTAACTGCCTGCCCCAAGCCATCCACATCTGGCTGATAATTCACTGGAGCTCCATATTACACTTGACACATCTCATCTCTCAGGGACTTAAAAGTTAAAAATGGGTTTAATTGCAGATTATTATTTATTTTTCAGAATATGCTTCCCAAAGGTGCCTACTCATGAAAGAAAAAAACATTTTTCCCTGGAGCCTAGCTGGCCCTTAAATGTTATCACCACAACACTGATCTCTGCCAAGAGAGCTCACCTCTGTGTTGGTGTCCATGACATCTGGATCCTTTGTGCATGGCTCAGGGGTCCACCCTTTTCTCCCTGCCCCCTACCCCTACCCCTACTCCTCCCAGCCTATAGCCTAGGGATATGCATCCCCTTGGTGGAAATAGCTGGGGCCAATGTCTGGGTGTGGCCAGCCTGTCTTCATGATGCCTTGGCTCTGTCACTTCCCAGAGTCACTGTCCACCACATCTGACATCTGCCCCAAGCATTGCCCCTTCAGAATCTTTGCTGGCAAAATTTTGGAGGGGTGGAGAGTCCAGGAAGAGAGATGGCAGAACCTTGGTGACCCACATAGAGGCCCAATCTCAATAGAACAAAAGCCTAGGCTCAGGTTCAGAGTTGTGGGGACATTCAAGCCAGTGTCACAGGGAAGCTTCGGGGAGGGGTACCTGGGAGAGAGTCGGGTCTCCTGACTGCATGACCCACCGAAAATGATGGTACAGAGGTAGGAAGGCAGGACCTCTCTAGGATCTTTTGTCTCCTTGGGCCTACTCCTCACTGTCCTGCCTCTAGCACTCTAAGCTTCCCCCAGTGTATTCTGTGACAAAACCCCACAGGGCTGCTCTGACCTCTCTAGGGAAGCCCAAATTGATAGAGCTCCCAGAGCCTCACCTGTCAGAGTGGGGAGCCCTCCCTGCACAGGGGCTGAGCCCGTCATGCAAACTCTGCAGCTCTTCAGTCTGCTCTTCAGAGACTAGTCCATCTTTGGTTCAGTGCTCCTTTCATCAGAAATGAACAGATGGGAGGACATGGCCCCAAATTTGCCATTTGCCAGGATGGAGGCTGTGGTGGGAAGGTTTAGGTGGTAAGACTGAGCTCTTGTTGTGTTGAGAGGCTTTTGGGGATACTGTCCTGTGTAAGAGAGCCCATAAGGAGGGAACTCCTTGCCTGGAAGCACACCCGCTGGAGGCTGGGTGAAGTTAGGGTCCAAGGCCAAAGGCAGCACCCATGAAGGGGACTTTGGGGCTGGATGTACAAATGAGAAAGGCTGGCTGAGATCCAGCTCTAGTCTGTCCTGGAAATGGAGCTCTTGAGTTGTATTTGGAGGTTCCCTGGGTGGGGGTCCCTTGAGATGTGAGGTCCTGGTTCCCCAGCATCTCCCTTCGTAGAGAAGCCAAGGTGGGGCTGGTGCAAGAAGTGTCATGTGGAATACCTGCTGTATGCCAGAGCATTTTATACATAACACAGTGGCCAAAATTTGTTTCCTTGTAGTTGTCATCAGAGTCCTTGTAGGGGAAAACACCCCTTGTTGAGGAGATGCTTGGGTCCTGGCTGAAATGGTCCCTGCCTCTGTGATCCTGTGATTTATACTGAGAAATATATATTTGGTCTTTGCCCCCAGTTTTGGCACAGAGCTCCTAAAATCCTTGGAATTTCCTGTGATGAGAAGAATAAAGGTGTCTTTTGTTATGTTGACCAGGTGACTTTGGGATCCCCCCCCATGGACAGGGGCTGGTTGTCAGGTGACCCAACCAAGTGATTAGAGGCTTAGGACATCCAGTCCCATCTGCTGGCCTCTGGAGGTTGAATCAATCATTAATGACCAATATTTAATTAATCATGGTTAGGTAATAAAGCCTCCATAAAAACTCTAAAGGATGAGTGTTGCCTGGCTGGCTCAGTCAGAAGAGTATGTGATTCTTGATCTCAGGGTCATGAGTTTGAGCCCCACATTGGGCAAAGAGATTACTTAAAAAATTCAGGGGCACCTGGGTGGCTCAGTTGGTTAAGCTTCCAGCTTTGGCTCAGGTCATGATCTTGTGGTTCGTGGGTTTGAGCCCCATGTCAGGCTCTGTGCTGACAGCTCAGAGCCTGGAGCTTGTTTTGGATTCTATGTCTCCCTCGCTCTCTGCACCTCCCCTACTTGTGTTTTCTCTCTTTCAAAAATATATAAATAAACATCTAAAAAAAAACCCAAAAACATAAAAAGAAACTCAAAATGATGGTATGCAGAGACCTTGTGGGTTGGTGAACAGGTGAAGATTCCCAGAGAGTGGCTCACCTAGAGAGAGCATGGAAACTCAATGCCCTTTTCCTCACACCTTGCTCTATGCATCTCTATCATTTGGTTGTTCCTGAGTTATGTACCTTTATAATAAATCAGTGAGATAGTAAATAAAATGTTTTCTGAGTTCTGTGAACCACTCTAGCAAATTAGTTGAACCCAAGAAGGATGTCATGGGATCCTCTGGTCTATAGCCAAGCAGTCAGAAGCACAGGTGGCAATCTGGACTTGGAATTGGCATCTAAAGTGGGGACAACCTTGTGAGGCTGAGCCCTTAACCCATGGGATCTGACACTATCTCCAGGTAGACAGTGTCACGATTGAGTTGAATTGTAGAACACCCAGCTGGTGTTGAAAATTGCTTAGATGTGTTTGGAAAAAACCCACATGTTCGAATTAAGTACAGAATATCAGCCTTTTTTTGGGGGGCTTTTTTTCCCCCCAGGGCTGAGGGGTATGCTGGTTTTAAGGTTTCTGAACAAGGGAAAAGAGTCTTGAAGGGAAGTGTGTGGGGGTAAAGGGAGGACCAGGTGGGGAGAGGCTGGGCAAGTATTGGAGCCTCCATGTTAACTTTTGGGTGCCAATGGTTAGGCCCCATACCTTTTCAGAGGCTTTAAAAAATGCTCTTAAAGAATATAGGAAGGGTCTATAAGCATGTGAAATGGTGTTCAATCTCCTTAAGCATCAGGGAAATGCAGATTAAATCACAATTAAATTCCACTACATAGCTGCTGGGCTGGCTATTTTGAACAAGCCTGGTCACAGTAAGTACTGGTGAGGCCATGGGGCAGTTGGGCTCTTGCTCATTGTAGGTGGAAAGGTAAAGCAATACATATATTTTGGAAAGTTCCTTAGTGGTTTCTTAGAGAGTTGAGCTATGTTTACCTTATGACCAAACAATTCCACTCCTAGATATTTATGCAAGAAAAATGGAAACATATGTCCACAAAGACTTACTCATACACATTCATAGCAGTTTTATTCATAATAACTCCAAACTGGAAACAGCACAATTGCCCATAAGTAGGAAAATGGGTAAGAATTGTGGTTCATCCATGGAATGGAATACTATTCAGCTGTAAAAAGAAGTGAACCATTGTACATGCTAGGACATGTGTGAATCCAAAAACATGTTGCATGAAAAAAGCCAGACACACAGAATGGGATTGTTATTTCTGTTCTAAAAGGGCAGAATAATGCATGGTGATAAAGTCAGATTATGGGTTGCCTGAAAAAGAATAAGAGGGAACTTTCTGGGTTGAAAAAATGTAGCTCTTCTAGGGCTGGGGGTCACACTGATGGGTACAATTTTAAAAACTGATCCAACCATATACTTTGGGTCTGTGCCTTTCACTAGATAATATGCCTCAGTGGAAGTGGTCTTTAAATAAGTCTTTGAGACCAGAAAGCAGTTATGTCCCCCAGATGCAATGGACTACTTCAGTGTTTTAATGACCACAAAACATGATTATATTACTATAATTAGTTATTAAATATCATGTTACTAAAAATGTTGCATTTGAAAGCAACTGGTGCTTTAGCTTCTCTTACAAGAATTCTCATGAATGTATGATAATTGCTCAGATGTCTCAGCCACTTATACGTTAATCATGAATTACCATTAGCCAAGTGATTTTGAAGTTAAATTGATAAAAACCCTTTCTGGGTTTTACAGCAAAATAATTATTAGGTTGAATCATATAATGTTGCCATTTTTGTGGGTCAAAATTACTCAACTATCGGGGTACCTGTGGCTTAGTCGGTGAAACATCTGACTTCAGCCCAGGTCATGATCTCACGGCTTGTGAGTTCAAGCCCTGTTTTGGTCTCTGTGCTGAAAGCTCAGGGCCTGGAGTAGGCTTCAGATTCTGTGGCTCCCTCTCTCTCTGGCACTCCCCAGCTTGTGCTCAGTCTCTCAAAAATAAATAAACATTAACAAATTTAAAAAATACTCAACTATCAGTGAAATCATATGGTGGTGCCTAACAGTCACTGGGGGGAATGGTGCATTTCGGTGTGTCTGTGTGATGTTGACGGGGTCTTCTGTAGTTAGCAGTCTGTCCTGGGTGGAGGCCCTTTGTGGGGTATACCCTTCCCTGTAACCCCAGAATCTTTAGTGAATGCTAGACCTTTCTGCTGTATGCTGGGAGAGGAGGAGGGTGGGAGGTGGTTTGCATTGGGGTTTTCAGTGGTGACACTTCATACTCTCACCTCCAGCTCCTGACCACCTCTGTTTGCCCAGGAGGACACCCCTCTCTCTGGGATGCCTGGAAGTTAGAACCTGTTCTCCCCCTCCCTATCAGGTGCAAAGTATCAAATGGTGCTCCATTTCACCTGAGGAGATCTCATCTCTCCTCTGTGCTCCTAGAACTCTGACCACAGAAAACTGCACTTTTATTTTTTTTAGATCTTTGCTTTTTGTGTCCCAAAAGTTTTTTTTTTTTTGATTTTGTGCTGTTTTCTTCTTGCACCTTCTAGCATGCGTGTGTACACATGTGTGTGTGTACTGTCTCCTCAGCCAGAGTCAGCCGTCTTGAGGGTGGTAACCACAATTCAGCCCACCCTGCTTCTGCCATGTGCCATGATCCCCTGAAGGATGCTGGCTTTGAGTGTGGATCACACCATGACTTATCACAGGACCCTGTGGGAGGTGTTTGGGAGCAGGTGGGGCTGGCTTCCCTGCTTTAGCCCAGCACAGAGAAGCTGAGGCTTCATTTTCCCTGAGTCTGACAACGGCTCCCAGAGTTCACTACGTGAGTGGTCCGGCTCACACCAACCCCTTTCAGGTTCACCTTAGAGCTGGCAACCTTTCCAGGCTTAGCCTTTCTTTCCCTCTCCAAGCACAGAAGGCATTTCAACTTTTTCATGTACCATTTCTGCAAGTGTCAGGACCTCTCCAAGATTCTCAGGGGGTGATGTCAAAGGTGCATGAATTTGGCACTTGAATCCTTCCAGATATGCCACCTACCTTCCTCAACCAGCTTCCCCCATCTCTGTGCAACAGCAAGAGGGGAATGTGCAAATCAGCCTCACCTCTTCTTAGTGCAACTGACATGATCACCTGAGCAGTTACAAGGATGCCAGCTCATTAGCTCTCAGATTAATCCCCTGTATGCCACCAGGAAAAGGTGTTTGTCAAACACAGACACTGAGGGTCCACATGGTCTGCTTCAGTCACCTGTGTCCATTCTCTTTGGAATCCCCTCAACTAGCGGACACTTCACTCTTTCAGAAGGTTTTGCTCTGGGGTTCTCTGCCTTTGTGTTACTAAATACTTGATTAACCCTCAGCCAAAGTCTCATTGAAACTAGAACATAAATGACCTGTGGTTGAAACAGGGCAAGGTGGTCTCCCCAGAACTCTTCCCTTGGATGCTCTGGATGTTTTGCTAGGCTAGGCTCACACTTTGAGTGGGTGAGCACATTCCTTTCCCATGTGCTTGCCCACCACAGTTCACTCCTGTCCCAGAACTCTTTGGTACTGTGACAGCTCTTTTGCTCTTAGGATGCATTATCTCCACCTGGCTGGAAATTTGCCACCTTGATGGTTTGCACAGTCCTTGGCAGATCTCAGCCTCTAAACAGGAAGATGGTCATGGGAGAGCCCCTCAGCAAAAACCATTCCACCTTTCACTGGGTGTTAAGGAGGCGCTAACGCTCCATGTTGTTACAATGATAGTGATGTTATGATGTGTATCACCGCACAGGTGGAGACTCTCCATGGGGAACAAGGTCTGGCGGCCCAGCACTCAGTGGTTACCCTGCCTGACCAGCCAAAAGCCTGGGAAGAAATCCATTTCATGGGAAGCACATGCTGGCAACCATGTGTAAAGAAACTCTCCTGCCTTTATTCTGGCTTTGCTTATAGACATATGTAGGGTGGTCTTATCTGAGACTGGCTTCAATATTCTGAGAAATCTAGCAAAGGCAATGACCCTGGTCCACCAGGTGCTGGTTCTTTGATGTGTGTGCTTGGTGCCCCATGGCATAGCTCCACAACTTTGCCCATGTGTGTCTGGCTGAGCCGTTTTGTGTTTTGAATCATGGGCCACCTACATACAATTCCCTAAAAAATCCAATAAAAACCTCCAGTATCCCTTGGGGAAAACACCACGTTTTTAAAAAAATTTCTTTTGCATGTTTATTTATTTTTGAGAGAGAGACAGAGTGTGAGTGGGGGAGGGGCAGAAGGAGAGGGAGACACAGAATCTGAAGCAGGTTCCAGGCTCTGAGCTGTCAGCACAGAGTCGAGTGCGGGATTGAACTCATAAACCATGAGATCATGACCTAAGCAAGGTCAGACCCTTAACCAACTGAGCCACCAAGGCACCCCAAAATATCAGGTTTTATACAAAGTTGGTCTTGGCTCAGGTTAGGGATAACAGTGAGAGAGCCGAGCCTGAGAGGAAGCATTGCACATGTGGCCCAGGCCTGGTCTGTGGAGGACGTTCCCAGCACTCCAGATGGGGCTGCCAGCTTCCAGTCAGGAGAGATTCAGACCACTGAGGGTTGTATGTGTCCTAGGGCATTGTCTGGACACGGGGTGGCCCAGGAGTTGGGTCAGGGGAGTGTTTGTTAGTTGACTGAACATTTTCTTGAGTAAACCACCACACCACACCCCATGCTGACTTGGGTTAGGCACTAGTGGACACACATCCCTACCCTCTGGGGGTGGCTGAGGGTCTGGGTGTGGAAGCAGGAGTGACTTGAGATAGATATGCAAAAGCATACTTCAGGACATGGGGACAGGTACTGGGGTGGGGGCAAGATGTGGCTGTAATGGGCAGAGAAGACACTGCCCCCACATAGCCCAGGGCATCAGGGAAGGCTGCCTGGAAGAAAGGAGGTCTATACCAAGCCCGAAATGCAAATGTAGGTTAGTGGGACAGGATGGCATAAGAGCAGAATGCATCTGGAACTCTGAGGGTGGTCAGAGTGTTAAGAAATGGCACAGGATAGGCCAGGCCACCCAGGGCTCTTAAGCCCCACCGTGTGCATGGAGCCCAGACCAAGCTTTATGTAGCAGTGACACACAGTGTGTTATTGGCCTTCACACTGCTGACTGCTGCCAGGGATCCGCCAAAACCATGCAAAGCTTCCTCTCTTCTCCATCTTTGGAGAAGCATTGTAATTCCTTTTAGCAAAGTGAGGGAGTGAATACTCCAGTTACAGGGATTTTAGGGTGGTCCAAGGCTTATAGGGTCAGAGATAGACGTGGGTTTGTGATTATGAGGCAAAAGTGATGTATTTGAGAGAGATTAGCCAATCCTGCAACGGAGATGCATACCCTGTGCACAGACCTAGCTTCACATGATGTTAACAGGACGGCAGGCTGGGATCCCAAGTATTTCATTCAAGCTCAGGAGGATGGCAGGGAGGGCGAGTGACAGGTAGACCCTGTGGGCAGGAGTGAGCCCCCTCTGCCAGGGAGGGTGCAGGCCAGATGACAATGCATGGCTCCTTCTCCAGGTGGGTCCATGTAAATCTGTGGTAGAGTGAACCTACCAGGTGGTCCTGGGAGAGGATGCAGCAATGATGCATGGATAATGGGCTGTGTGGATGTGGAGACACTGAAGAGAAGTGGGAAATCCTCACGCATATTTTCTGAGTGCCACACAGTAAAGTGGCTTCTTTCTTCACTGGTGGCTCTTTAGGGAAGTCTAACCAGTTTACCATTCCCAAGGGACAGAGAATTGTGTGTGTGTGTGTGTGTGTGTGTGTGTGTGTGTGTGTGTTGCATCAGCTATGTTTGGTTGGGGTTGCTATTTAGGAAAAAAAAAACCTGTCCACTTACAAGTGTGTTTGCATTTTGTCTTCAAATTTGGGGAAATTCAAATTTCCTTTCACTCTGCTGGCTAATTTCTCTGGAAGACAAGAGCTAGGAGGCCATGACCCATGCCCATTGCATTTCTTCAAGGGAAAATGTGGGGGTAGGAGAGAAGGGCCAGGCATCAGGGATCACACCATGTGGGTGCAGACTTGCCAAATTTAAGTCACTTTTTGAGTATCTGCTTGCCCAACATCTCTGATTCTTTCTCATCCAGGGAGATGAGGCCTGGCTCCAGATGCATTGAATCTGCTGGCCTTCTGCTCTTCCTTCTCACGTCAGTGTGGGTGAGGCACTGTGTGCATGTCTGCAACAAGGTGGGTCTGAAGTATGAACACTCTGCAGGCTGCTTATGAAGAGGCTTAACTGTGTGTTTTCATTTTGAGGGATTAAATACCTTGGTTACAGCTGACCATGCACCCTCCTTGGGTTCCTAGGGTCACTCTGTCCACCCTGGCACACACACATGCCTTCGTGCACACATATCACTTCAGTAAAAGAGCTGGTTTACTTTAAATGCCTAAGCATTCCACAAAGGAATCTCAAGAGCATGGGAAGGTAAGATCTGGACTCATCTGTCTCTAATCCATCATGACACAAAAAGGAAAATTATTTGGAGAGGTGTATTCTTTCCTTCTTAGAAGGCAATAAAACTAGAAACTTTAAGGAGTGGTGGAGAGTGGTTGTCTCAAGACAGTGGTTCTCAGATTTTAGGTCTCCTTAGAATTACCTGGTAAACTTTAGAAACCATGCTGCCCAGGCCACATCCTGAAGTAGTAAAAGTACACTTTTTCAAGGGTAGGGCCCAGGCATCAGTATTTGTAAGGCTTTCCAGGTGATTCATAGGACAAGGGGCATTTCCACTGCTTTTCAGTTTACTTTTCTATGGCAAGTCATTTTTTTCATGGTTTAGAAAGCATCCTGTTGCTTTCCAAAGTGCTGGGCCACAGAGACCCCAACCTGTCACTCGGTCCTGGAGACTTAATCAGACATTAAAAAATCATATGGGAGCAATGGTATAACCCTGGGCAGGATGTGCATTGTGCTGCCCCCAGAGGAGCCACTCCACCAAAGGGTGTGTGGTGAGCTGCCTGCCAGGGTTGAGGCTCTGGGGAGGAACTTGAGACCCATGGGCAGGAGGGGCTTGTAATGTCAGCCTTCTGCACAGTGTTAGGTGTCCATGGATGGGCTGTGTGGGCACACGGCCCAGGCTGCTTTCCTCCCAGGACACCATGCATTCTTCCCATCCCCCACTCCCTAGACATGGGCCAAAGAATAGTCTCTTACTAACTTTTTTTTTTTTTTGGCAAATCCCAGCTAACTTAATCTGTGGGTTGGAGACAAGCTCTATGGGGGAGAAATGTGCTGAAGATGCAGTAAAAACCATGACAAGCATTCCCCTCCCATACTCTGGAAGACAGGAGGTCAAGTGGCTGGGTTAAACACAGTAGTGTGTTTCCAGAGAGGCCCAGATTGTTGGGATGGGGTGTGTCTTACTTTCATGTTAGCGCTTGTTCCCCAGTTAGGGACAGATGGTTTCCTTAGCTAAAAAATAGTTTGCAGCAAGGTTTAGCAAGCTGCACCATCTCTTGCCAAGAACTTTCTGGAAGCGGGTGATCTGTTCACATAAGACTGTAGGTCACTGGTCCTACCTTCCCAGCCCAAACTGTACGCCTCTCATACTGGGTGAGGGAAGTGCAAGCAGGACTTTCTCAATGTTCCTGTCAACATTCACATGGACCCAGTAAAACTGGGAGGGTGAACAGCACCTGATTGCTCTCAGTCCGTGGATAGAGATGCTACAGAGTATTGAAGAAGCTTTCCCGAATGGGAATTGCCATGGATGGGTCAATTCCCAGTCAGCTGATCCCAGGATCTCCACTGAGAAGAAGCCCAGGAGAAGCTCCAGGGAGTTTTCCTCTATCTCCATAAAACTCATTCTAGAATTTCACTGAGCCAATAATATGGTCCATAGGAGTTATAGTGAAAGCCTAGATTAAGTCAAAGCTACTCAATTTCAAAAAACAGAAATTAGAAGAAGTGAAAGTATGTATATATTTACCACTCATATTGGTGTCCAGGAGGCAGCAGGGGCCATGAAATGCCATTTCTCCCTCATCAGTTACCAAAAATGTTGTGAAAAGTAAAATAGAATACTCCTGAAGTTGGAACTAGGGTCCACCCAGGATCCAGTACTTTCTAACAGTGTCTGTGTGTCCTGTATTTAACAGTCTCATAATCTATAAATGAATTATTATTATATTTTGTCATCAAGCTATCAAGGAAACACATTTTTGAATTGCTAACCAATTCTAATAAATTTTAGACAAATTTTCTGTGTAATTTTACACAATTTTTCACAAACTTTACACAAGTTTTTGGGTTACTGGAACTGGACTTGTCACAGCCTCCTGGATTCTAGGTAGATGAAGCTTTACTATGCCTCCCCAGAGCAGCACACCCATCCACTCATTCACACATAATAACTTTAGATCAGGGTCAGCTGTATCTTACAAATCTAGAAGTAAATATTTTTGGCTTTGCAGGACATATGAGCTCATCACAAGTGCTTGGCTCTGCTACATCCATAGACCACATGGACATGAGAGGGCATGGCTGTTCTAGAAAGAGGTTTCCAGCCATGGTTGCCAACTCCTGCTCCTGGAGGGATGCTGTCTGGAATAAATATAACATGAGCCATGTGTAACTTTACCTTTTTTAGTAGCCACATTAAAAAAAAGAGGTGAAATTAATTTTAATAGTGTAGTTTAATACATTTTAATAATGTAGTTTATTTAACTAAATACATCTCAAGTGTTATCATATGTAGCCAATGAAAATGAGGCATTTTACGTCCTTTTTCCATATGGCCTTCACAATCTGGCATGTGTTTTGCATGTACAGCACATCTCACTTTGGAGTAAGCTTCTATAGATAGAACATGTGTCTAGTAGTGCCGCACTGGACAGCCCAGCTCTAGCGTGTATTTCACTAATTTTCTTTCCTTTTTGGAAGCACATTGCTTGGGTTTTCTCCATGTGAAGGGCCAAGAGGCTCTGGGCTGTATATGTGTATGTATATGAATGCATATGTGCGTGTATGTGTGTATGTGTGTGTGCACTTGTGTGCATGTATATTTATATGTATGTTCATGTGAGTGTGTGCATGCCTCTGTGTCATACAGTCAGCAGTCTCATCCTCTGTGGGAGGCAAGATTACAAGGACACAAGCCCTGTGCCCAGCATAGGAAGTAGGATAAAAGGAAGGCCCATAAAATATAATCTGAGGCACGAACCAACAGGGAGAGATGGTGCAGAGTGCAGGGCTAGGGTTGGCAGGAGTGAGGGCAAACATGTGGAAGGTCAGAAGGATGGCAAGATTTCATCAGCAGTAAGGAAAGGTTGGTGATTATCTCTGGCAAGAGCAAGGTGCTGATGCCTCTGTGAAGGCAGGAAGGTTCTGGGCACAGCTAGGGAAGCGTGAAGGCTCTGTTTGGACCCAGTGGGAAGTTTTCTAAGAGGAAAGAGGCTTCACTGGAAGAATGCTGTGGAGAAGCATATCTGGTAGCAGTTGCTGGAAGAAGCTGAGGCTGGGGCCTGGGAACCGCCTGGGAGGCACCTGACTTCAGTCCAGCAGGTCCTGGGTCAGGGAGAGGATGGGGAAGGGGCCAGGACAGGGATGGTCCAGTGGGCAGGGTGCCACAGCAGGCAGGCTGGAGGAGCAGGTGGTGGGATTGGAATAGACAGGTACACAGGGACCTCAGAGCTTTCCCCAGAAGCAGAGTGAGTATGAGGAAAGGGAATGGGTTTGGTTTGGCCCCATGGGCAGTGACCCAGTCTGCACAGATGTTTGGCTTCCTCTGGACATGCACTCTATTCTCAGCCAAAGAAGGGCCTGAGGGAGCAGGGAGATGTTCCTGAGGCTCCAGCAGCAAAGGAGTGAGGGCAGAAGCTGTGAGTGGGAGGAAACTTCACAATAAAGTCCTTTTCTTCAGTGATATGACTTTGATTTAATTTAAAGGTCACTTCAGCATTCTATTAATGAATGGAGATTAATTCCTGTCTCTTTACTTAACATCCTGACTCTTGTTATCATGCACTTTCCTTTGACATTTTTTAAGATCTGATGAATTTCTAAAGTTTCTTGGGCACCAATGAGGACTTCAAAGGCTTTTCAAGATATGGACATATGGTGATATTCCCTTTCCTCACCCTGTATTACTATTTAAATGGAATTGTGTAATCACATTGCACAGCATTTTGTTTGAAGTCCACAATGGGGGATGATTTCATCCACTCTGCTGTCCTTTAAAAAAATGCTACAGGTCAGTCCCAAAGCAAGGAATCATTTGAGATGGTTCCAGGAGCACACTGCCAATGAGAGGGTGCATGATTGCCAGGAGATCCTTGGTCTGCTGACCTTTTCTAGAAGTGTCAGAGGGGACATGTGGGCACTGCAGTGCCCAGTGTGCTCTGCAGAGACAGAGGGCTGAGGCTGGTCCTTCAAGGAAAGGGTGGCAAGAGGGCCTTCAAGAGGACTCTCCCATTTCCTCTTAAGACAGAGAAGCACCTGGTTTGGGGTTCTATGTAAAGTTTAATTCTGGGGAAAAGAAATATGCCCTGGTGTGACATTCGATTCTCCCTCCTGGTGGGGGCACATGGATGTGGGTGAAAGTCATCCCAGGCGGTTGGACCCTATATGGCCCTCCTATCTCTTTCCCCAGCCAGGGAAGCCATGGAGGAGGCCACAGGTGGTGGGGCCCCAAAAATTCTCCCCTGAATTGTTGGGTCACTGCATGGAGGACAGTTGCCTCGAAGAACTGTCCAAATGTGCGGTAGCGTCTGAATGAGTGGAAGACAAACACCCTCTGTGTTAAGCCCCTGAGATTTTGGAGGCTGTTTGTGTATGGCTTAACCTATGCCTACTATGAGCACGGCTACAAACAACTTTATCTGGGCCAAAGTCCTTTCCTGCTCTGGGATCCCATGGCATTCTAACTTTCTCTTCTACATACAGAGTGTTGCTATTCTTTGGTTGCAAACTGAGACAGCCCAGCATATGCAGGCAACAAAATGGTACTGATATGAGGGAACAGAGCCAAGAAAGTAGGAACTTGCAGGGCCTGCTGAGTAATTACATCAGTCCCAAATGAAGAGTGTCAGAGGTGGGAAGAAGAGTGGAGGGTCTATGAAGGAGGAGCCAATGGAGTTCTGGGCTGGCAGGGAGGCCTGGTGGCAGGTTGTTGGGGGGTGGGTCTGGTCATGGAGAACAGTACACAGCAGCTCTGTGCTAGAGTCCAGGAGAACCTCCCCCGAGAGATGCCAGGTACAGTCATATGCATCAATGAGCCGGGGTACCAGGCTTGGCTTATGGGCTTTCTCCCCCAGGACAAGGTAATAATGATAAGAACTAAAATTCCTAATGCTATTTCCTGTAGGCAAATGCCTTACTTGTGTTATCTCCACTTGTTACCATATCTCTGAGAAGTAGAGAAATTATCTTTATTTCACTTACCAGAGAAATGCAGCTTGGAGAGGTTAACTAGTTAATTTAAAGTGGATCTGCTGCCCAGGTCCCTACCCTTTCTTCCTCACCGAGCTGCTTATCCAAGGAGACACTCTCAAACAAGGCTGGAGGAAAAGGTAAGTCAGCAGCAAGATGGATTTAAGGGTGAGTCATCTAGGCGTTCTGCCTGGGGGTCGTAAACTCTGAGACAATAGTCCAGGAGCTTTTTCCATGCTGAGTTCCCTGGCTTGGGACTTCAGGGCTGGGTCTGAGACTGGGTGGGGAGCAGCCTTCCTCTTTATCAGTCTCCTAACCAGTGGCTTCTAAGTACAAGGGTGGTGGGCTGGCCCAGTTCACTTGCCTTCTGATTAAATTGAAATGTCTCCTTTCAAATAAGGATGTCAGCTATGCCACTGAGTTCCAGTTGCGAGCAGTGCGGGGCTCATCAGATGCACTCTGACCTCTTCACCCATCCTGTATTCCCAGCTCTTCAGTTGTTCTGGAAACACTGCCTGCACCATGGCAGCTCTTTAGTGGGTGCTGCTTTGCCGGCCAGCACAGAGCTCAAGTCTGGGCATTTCTGTCCCCTTGTTTCCAGCCCACCTGCAGCCTGTGGGCAATGCATGACCTTGTGGGAATATGAAGGACCACCTATGCCTGTGGTTCTGACAACTCTGAGCTGGAACTCACACTCCAGAGCATTTGCGGATCAGGCTGGAGCATTGTCTGCAGGACTTGGCCCAAGTCATCCCTACATACTTGGCTCCTCCTCCTTCTCTGTTCTGTTTCTCCCACTGCCTTGTTCCTTCTCCCTGAGAGCCCCTCCTTAATCATCACTGCCCACAATTTCTGTGTCAGGGACACCTTCTGGGAAACCCAACCTAAGACAAACATTCCTTAAATCATGCTATTGTTGCCCTGCTGAGTTATTCTCTTGACATAAAACCCGTTGTTCTGATGGGAGGGTTGAAATATGGGATATCTGAGGGGGTAGATTATCTGATATCTCTTTAAACTGACACTCTTTAAAGGTTTGGCCTCTATTCCATGGGAATAGGTAGGAAGGAGGTAATCTCTTACTGATAAAAGCTGTACCTGGGAACAGATCCCCTGGAGTAGCCTTGAAATTCTGTATAGCCAGCAATGCAGCCCTCATTTTTCTGTGCTTCCTGTTCTCCTTTTCGTTGTCTCCACAATTTCCTAAACTAGAATGTAGTTGGTAGATGGAATCGCTTTTCTGATGCACAGCATTAGCCAGGCTTTATCCACTGCCAGAAATTCAGTGACAGTGAACACTGGTTTTTCCAGTGACACTGGCTCTCAAGAAAAAGATCTTGTGAGAAATTACATTTCTTCATGTGATAATTAGGTATAGCAATCTCCCAGTGGTGATAATTTTATATACATATGGGAAAAGTACCATTTCAGAAAAAAATATAAAGATAATAAAACCATTCATGTAGCTAGGTAAAAAGTAGTTGTTACTAACAACTATTTAATCCAATCACTTTCTTTGCTCATGCATTCGTTAATTAAAAAAAAAACATATAGTGTGAGTGTATGTGTGCAAGAAACTGTGCTAAGTGCTAGTGGGGGGAGTGCATAGACAGTAGCCTTTTCTTCCTCTGCCAGCTGGGTGGGTACAGTCTTGTGGAGAACTGAGGGAGACCCCAGGTCATCACAGAGCATGACTGCATCAAACTATTCCTACACATAGAGAGTCTCCAAAGGGAAACAGCGAGCTAAGAGCTCTTTTCCTGCTAAGGGAACAGGCCCTGTTGGGGCTAAGGGTAAAGTGCCAGGCAGTGACAGTGAAGGGGCACTGGTATTTGTGATGGAATAGCTGATACCTTATGTCTTTCCCTATGCCAAACACATGCATTAGTTCATTGCATCCTCCCAGCTGCCTGTGAGGTAGGGGTTACTATTGTCCCTATGTTACAGGGAAGTTAAATGCCTTGCCCAAGGTCACACAGCTAAAAAATTGTTAAAGCTGGGATTTGAACCTAGACATCCTGGCTCTGAGTCTATGCTTTGAACAGCAATCCCATGTGTATCACTTGTCAAGAGGGCAGAGAAGCAAGAGCCTCCCATAGGAATGGAGTTCACCAACCCTATTGATTGTTGATTACTTTATTGATTCTTCTACCATTGGCTGTGACCCACACCGTGCTGAATATGTGGTGTTCTCAATTAACAACTAAACTACATGCATGCCATGTCTTGGTACAGAGGCAGGTCACTGCCATGAAGGAGCCACTAAGGAGCCATGGGGTCCACAACAGGGGTAGATCTGGTAAAAGGAGGAATGGCCACATCCTAGGAGGAAATGCAGATGACATTCTTGGGGTTCCCTATAGATAATCCTGATGGGGAAGGTTTGGGGGTGCTGTGGATGGAATTTGTCTCCCCTAAATTCACATGTTGAAACCTCAACCTGCAATATGACTATATTTGGGGATAAGGCCTGTATGGAGGTAACTAAGATTGAATGGGGTCATAAAGTAAGCCCTGATCCCATAGGATTGGTGACTTTATCAGAAGAGACACCAGAACTCTCTCTCTACACACCATGTGAGGATGCAGTGAGAAAGTGGATGTCTACAAGCCAAGAAGAGGGCTGTCAGCAGCAACTGAATCAGCTGGCACTTTGCTCTTGGACTTCCAGCTTCCAGAACATGAGGAACATATTTCTGTTGTGTTAGACCCATAGTCTGTGGTATTTTGTTTGGGAAACTGAGAAGACTAAGACAGATTTTGGCATTCAGATGTGGGGAGCTGTAACAAATCCCTTAATATGAGGAAGAGCTTTGGGACTGAGTGATGGGTGGAGGCTGGAGGAGTATCGAAGCACCTGCTAGTGAGGCAACTGCTAGCAAAGCTAGATTTCTGTGAAGGGCCTGTTGGTGGAATGCAACATTGAAGGGGATTCTAGGGAGGGTTCAGAAAGAAAAGAGGAGAGCTGCAAAGAAGGTCTCCCTCTTCTTCTTCTTTTTTTAAGTTTTACTTATTTTGAGAGAGAGAGAGAGAGAGCACATGAGCAGGGGAGGGGCAGAGAGAGGGAGAGAGAGAATCCCAAGTAGGCTCTGCACTGTCAGCATGGAGCCCAATGCAGGACTGGAACCCATGAACCATGAGATCATGACCTGAGCTGAAGTCAGCTGCTTAACCAACAGAGCCACCCAGACTCCCCAGGTCTCTCTCTTCTTAAAGGGTAAATCAAGGGTAGAAGATTGGTGGAAATGTAAACATTAAAGGCCATCCTGATGAGTTCTCAGATGGAAATGAGCGATGTCATTAGAAATTGGAGGGAAGACATTGTCTGCTTTAAAGTGGCAAAGAACTTGGCCGGGTTGTGATCCACTCACATAACTGTGAGTGCTAATGCTGTATTGAACTGGGTACTCCTGAGTGTATGCAATAAAATGCAAGGGGAGAGATGAATTGGAGAAGGAATTGTTAAGCAAAAAGGAGCCAGAACTGAATGGTTTGGAAAGTCCTCAGCCTATTCATATTGATAAGGAGATTTGTGCAGTGTTAGCCACAGATTTAACCAGCCACTTCTGCAGAAGCTAGGAATAGAGGTGGGATTGTTCCACCAGAGACACTGCCAGTTTGAACTAAAGGGACAGAGAAAATAGGACATAATGAAAGATGGTCATGGGATTTATTTGATTCTAATAGGACTGGATGATAGAGCTGTTTGGCTGTGAACAAGATTTATCCTTCAAAAAAAAAAATCAAAGAATGACCTCAGAGTAAAGTCAGAGATCATTAGGGCTACCACTACCAGCATAGATCCAGTGCACAGGGCTATTTCCTCTTTGGTTTCAGAGGACAGGGACCTTGCAGAGAACTACGGGGGTAAGGGTTACTGTCTACTGAGCTTAAAGAGCTGGACTGCCCCACAGAGGTGTGGGGGTAAGCCTGCTACCCCTTGGCCAGGGCACCAAGCCAAAGAGGAGGTTCTTCAGCATTAAGATCTAATGGAATTTGCCTAGACAGTTTTGGACTTGGTGGGGACCTGTCACCCTTCATCCTTCCTTCTTTCCTATTTTTCCTTTTTGATAAGTTGTCTTACCTATTCTTTTCCAACCATTATGTTTTGGAAGCATGTGACTGACTTGCTTGGTTCACAGTTTCACAGCTAGAAAGGAATTTTGCCTCAGGAAGAACTGTATCTTGACTCTCACGTGTATCTGATTTAGATGATATGTAAATAGGACTTTGGGCTATAGACTTTAGAACTGATCTTGGGACAATTTAACACTCTAACTCATTGAGCTTAAGGGCTGTTGGGGTAAAATAGATGTACTTTGTATGCAAGAAGGACGTGAATTTTGGGGGAATTTTAGGTGGAATGTTATGGACTAAATGTTTGTGTCTCCCCCAAATTCCTGTGTTGAAGCCCCAACCCCCTGTGTGACTGTATTTGGAGATAAGCCCTTTATGGAGGTAATTAAGGTTCAATGAGGTTGTAAGGGTGGTGCCTTTATCCAGTAAGATTGCTTACTTTATCCGAAGAGACACCAAAACTCACTTGCTCTCTATCACGTGAGGGCACAGTGAGGAGGTGGCTGTCTACAAGGTGGGAAGAAGGCTGTCATCAGGAACTGAATCAGCCAGCACCTTGATCTTGGACTTCTGGCTTCCAGAACTGTGAGGAATATATTTATATTGTTAAGCTACCCAGTCTGTGGCACTCTGTTGTGGCAGCTGAGCAGAGTAATATGGGAGTCAAGGATCAGGGTAGGCTTCATTGGAGGCACTAGAGTAGATCTGAGCCTCCAGAGAGAATGATGACATGTGGAAAAGACAGTGGGGGCTCCTTGGCTGAGGAGGACACGTGGTGAGCCAAGGGACAAAGGGTGTACCTCTGATCCCCTTAGTCAACCTTGGTCCTGGTCTTCTTGGTGTCCTCTTCTACTGCCTTCCAAGGCCCAATGAGAGAAATTGTTGTATATTGTTTGGTGAGGAGGGATATTCTCTTCCTATGGCTTTGGAGACCCACTTGCTCAGTTTCATAGGTGTTTAGTGACATCATGATTGGACTGTCACCCATGGGACACATTTCCCCAGCCATGTCCCTTCCTAATGAGCTTGCACTACCATCTCCTCAGGATGGTTCCTTTCTATAGAAGGAGTTTGGGCAATTTACCCAGCCTCCTTATGGCTTTGGTTCCTGTGACTATAAAATTCAATAATAATAGAGCTGGTACTAGAGATTGCCACATGAATAAGTGGAAAATTCTATCAAGCCCATGGAAAGCATTGGCACATGGCAAACACTCAATCTCTGCTAGCTGTCAGTGATGAGGAAGATGAGAAGTGGAGATTTCCAGATCCTTTTCCAGCTTCATGAAAGGTCTCATCTTTGTTTTTTGTTTTTTTTTTTTAATTTTTTTTTCAACGTTTATTTATTTTTGGGACAGAGAGAGACAGAGCATGAACGGGGGAGGGGCAGAGAGAGAGGGAGACACAGAATCGGAAACAGGCTCCAGGCTCTGAGCCATCAGCCCAGAGCCTGACGTGGGGCTCGAACTCCCGGACCGCGAGATCGTGACCTGGCTGAAGTCGGACGCTTAACCGACTGCGCCACCCAGGCGCCCCTGTTTTTTGTTTTATCTGGAAACATAAAAATACACTTGAATTGTATGAGGGATGTTTAAAAGTCTCTGTCACAGTTCAGCACATGAGCCCTGCAGTCTACCAGGGCAGGTCTGAGACCTTACTCTTCTCACCACCTACATGACCTTAGAGACGTTTTAACTTTTCTAAACCTTGGGTCCCTCACATGGGGCCTCAAAAGCCTCATTGTTCACACTTGGGATATTGTCAGGGTTTTAGTGAGAACTAGTACTTATCAGGTGCTTTTTACATAAACACTCCTGAATAGCTCTTCTTTGAAATAAATGTATCAGTCAGCTAAGGCTGCCATAATGAAGTACCACAGATTGGGTGGCTCAAACAACAAAAATATATTGTCTCTCAGTTTTGATAAAAAAAATACAGCAAAGATAAATGAGCTAGAGAAAATAAAAAACATAGGGAAAGAAAACAAAACCAAAAGTTGTTTCTTTGAAAAGATAAATAAATTGACAAACCTTTACCTAGATTTACTCAGGAAAAAGGAGAAGACTCAGATTACAAAAACAGAAATTAATATGGAAACATTGCTACTGATTCTACACATATAAAAAAGGATTTTAAGAGAGTACCATGAACAATTATACATCAAAAAATTGGATAACCTAGACAAAATAGACACATTTCTAAAAACACAACATATAAGGACTAAGTCATGAAGATACTGAAAGTTTTAATAGACCTGTAAATAGTAAGAGGATTGAATCTGTAATCAAACATCTGACAAGAATAAGCTCTGGTCCATCAGGCTTTCCTGGTGAATTCTACCAAATATTTAGAGAAGATCTAACACCAATCCTTTCAAAATAATTGAAGAGGAGGAATACTCCCCAACTCATTCTTTATTGCCAACATTGACCTGATAATAAAGCCAAAGACACTACAGAGCATAAAATTATAGACCAATATATCTTATGAACATTGATGCAAAAAATCCTCGACAAATAAATATCAAACTGAATTCAGTGATATATTAAGAAATTGCACCATGACCAAGTCAGATTTTCCCCTGGAATGCAGGGATGGTTCAACATACTTCAAAATAAGAAAATCAATCAATATAACACACCACAATAAGAAAATAATGGGGAGAAAACCACATGATTATCTCAACTGATGCAGAAAAATTATTTGACAGCATTCAACATTCTTCCATGAAAAAACTCTCAACAAACCAGGAGTAGAAGGACACTCGCAAAACAAAACAAAACAAAGCAAAACAAAACAAATCAAATCAAATCAAAACAAAACAAAACGATATCTGAAAACTCATCGTGAACATAATTAATGGACAGCAAACTTTTTCTCTAAGATCACAAAACAAGGAAAAGATGTTCACTTTCACTATTTCTATTCAACATAATACTGGAAGCTCTATTCAGAGCAATTAGGCATGAAAAATAAATAAAAAGTATCCATAGGAAGAAGTAAAATTATCTTTGTTCACAGATAATATGATCTTACATGTAGAAAACTTGAAGGATTCCACACACAAAAATTTGTTTGAACAACTAAATGAATTCAGCAATACTTTGCAGTATACAAAATTAACACACATAAATCAGATTCATTTCTATACACTAACCATAAACAATCTTAAAAGGAAATTTTAAAAATAATTTATTATTATTTATTTTTAAGTAAATAATTCTAGTTTTCTATAATCTTTCTTTCTTTCTTTCTTTCTTTCTTTCTTTCTTTCTTTCAGTACTCTGGACACCCAACATGGGGCTCAAACTTGTGATCCTGAGATCAAGAATTCCATACTCCTCCAACTGAGCCAGTCAGGTGCCCCTCTATTTATTAATAACGTTAAAAACAATAAAATGATTATGAATTTACTTAAGCAAGAAGTTGAAAGACTTGTACATTGAAAACTATACAACATTGCTGAAAGAAATTCAAAAAGACATAAATAAACAGAAAGACATCCATGTTCATGGATTAGAAAACTTAATTTTGTTATAATGTGAATAATAACCAAAATGATTTACAGATTTAGTGCAAGCTGTATCAAAATCCCAGTGTTAGTTTTTGTAGTAATAAAAAAAATCCATCCTAAAATACATAAGAAATTTCAAGGGACCCTAAACATATGAAAGGATTTTGAAAAAAAAGTTAGAGGACTCTCATTTTCTAATTTCCAAACTTACTACAAAGCTACAGTAAACACAGTTATATGATACTGGCATAAAGACAAATATACAGACCAATGGAATAGAATAGAGATCCTGGAAATAAATTCTCACATATATGGTCAAATGATTTTTGATAAGAGCCAACTCCACTCAGTATGGAAAGGACAGTTTTTTCAACAAATGGTCCTGGAAAAGCTGGATATCCACAGGACAAAGAATGCAGTTGGATCCTTATCTAATACTGTATACAAAAATTAACTTAGAAAGGATCAAATACCTGAAGTAAGAGCTGAAAGTATAAAATTCTTAGAAGAAAACATAGGGAAAAGTCTTCACTACAATGATCTTTTGGATAGAACATCAATGGCACAGGCAACAAAAGGAAAAGCAGACAAATTGGATTTCATGAAGTTAAACAAAAATTGTTCATCAAAATACACTATTGATAGTAAAAAAGGAAACTTACATAATAAGAGAAAATATTTGCAAATCACATATCTGATAAGGGACTCATATCCAGAGTATAGAGAGAACCTCTAAGATTCATCAACAACAAAATCAAATAACCTGCCTACAGAAGTGTAAAGGGCTTGAATAAACATTTCTCCAAAAGAGATATACAAATGGCCAAGCACATGAAAAGATGCTTAACATCACTAGTCATTAGGGAAATGCCAATCAAAACCATAATGAGATATTAGAATGTCTACTCTCCAAAACAAATGCAAAAACAACCCCCCACACCCCAAAAAACCCCAACCAGAAAATAACAAGTTTTGGCAAGGATGTGGAGGAAAGGGAAGCCTTTTGCACAATTAGTGGGAATGTAAAATGGAGCAGCTGCTGTGGAAAACCAGTAGTTCTACAAAAAATTAAACAGATTTGTATGAGTCATCAATTCCACTTCTGGGTATATACCACAAAGAAATGAAAAGAGAGACTCAAAGAGGTGTTGGTGCACCCATGTTCATAGCAGCATTATTCAAAATAGCTGAATGTAACAACCAAGTGTCCACTGATAGATGAATGGATAAACAAAATGTAGTACACATTGGGATATCACTCAGCCTTAACAAGGAAGGAAATTCTGAAACCTTGGTTGACACGAATAAACCTTAAGAACACTATGCTAAGTGAAATAAGTCAGTCACAGAAAGACAAATACTGTATGATGCCACTTATTTGAAGGACCTAGAGAAATCACATTCATAGAAACAGAAAGTAGAATGGTGGTTACCAGGGCCACCAGGATGAGAGAATGGGGAGTTACTGGTTATTGGATTAAATTTGCAAGATTTTGGTCGCCTGGATGGCTCAGTTGGTTAAGTGTTGGACTTTGGCTCAGGTCGTTATCTCACGGTTCGTGGGTTTGAGCCCTGTGTCAGGCTCTCTGCTGGCAGCTCAGAGCCTGGAACCTGTTTCAAGATTCTGTGTCTCCCTCTCTCTGCCCCTGCCCTGCTTGTGCTCTATATCTCTCTCAAAAATAAGTAAACATTGGGGCGCCTGGGTGGCGCAGTCGGTTAAGCGTCCGACTTCAGCCAGGTCACGATCTCGCGGTCTGTGAGTTCGAGCCCCGCGTCGGGCTCTGGGCTGATGGCTCAGAGCCTGGAGCCTGTTTCCGATTCTGTGTCTCCCTCTCTCTCTGCCCCTCCCCCGTTCATGCTCTGTCTCTCTCTGTCCCCAAAATAAATAAACATTGAAAAAAAATTAAAAAAAAATAAGTAAACATTAAAAAAATATAAAATAAAATAAAAAAATTTACAAGATTTTAAAAAGAATTCTGGAGATGGATGGTGGTGATGGTTGTATAGCAGTATGAATGTATTTAACATTACTGAATTGTACAATTAAAATTATTAAGATGTGAATTTTGTGATATGTGTATTTAACTACCACAATAACATAATTGGGAAGAAAAAAAAAGACTTATGAAGATAGTTCAGTGAAGTGGGTCACTTTTCTAGTCCAAATAGCATTCAAGAAAATTTTCATGCAAGTTGGAATATGTAATAGTCCTAAATAACATTTAAAAATATTTTCACGCAGAAATTTTCATACAAATTATGGATAAGGAAATTCCTTCTTGAGTCAAGACAAGGGCTTGAAAAATTGTGTGTGAACTTGTGTGTTTGTATATGTGAATGTGAGTGCATGTGTGTGCATGTGTGTTTATGTGCGAGTGTATTGTGTACACGCATGTTTGTGTGTGTACATATATGTAGGGCAGTGATCTAGAGAGATGAAGCCACGTTTATGGTCTGGGCTCTCAGATATCACGGAAGGATGTGGATTACTGAGGACTGTGATAATGAGGTCTGAGGAAGGTGGGCTGCAGGGCTGTGGCGGAGGCAGAGCCTGATCTCACAGGCCAGGTGGATACTTGGAACTCAAAGCCAGCAGGATGTGCAGGCTGGCCAGGACCCTAGCCTCTGGCACAAGATGTTGGATCCACACAATAGGGAACAGGGCTGTGAGTGGCGAGGTTTGGCCAGGTTTGCCTCTCTTCCAGTGAGGATAAGCAAGAGCTGGTGGTTTATATGAGGCCAATTTTGCCCTCAGTGAACAAGTCTATGGGCAGACCCTCTAATCTACAAGACCCTCTTGATTCTAAATCCTGGAATCAAGTTGTAAATGGAAGTGGTCGCTCTGAGGACACACTCAGCTATGTCACTGCCAGGGTGGCTGCTGAAGCTCTGGAGAGCACCTCAGGAGCTGGGTGCCCAAAGTGGAGACCTTGGGCTAGGAATCTGAATCGAGTCTCTCAGAGGACATGAGAAGGTCCTTGTGGTACTGAGAGGGGCTGTTCCAAGAATTTCCCAAAGGAGACCATGACAGACACCAACCACAGGAGAGGAAAGACGTGAGAGATATGTCCAGAGACTGGAATAGCTGGACTTTGTGGTGACCACCAAGCCTCTGACTCCACAGAATTCAATTATTATGTTCTTTAACTTCCATAGGATTTGATATGGTTCACACACACGGGCCACTGAGAAATCTTCCTCTTCCCTCCCCCACATCCCAAGGAGGGGTGGGGCTTGTTGAGTAGGTACCCCATTGTCCTTGCCCCTTGGTGGGAGGAGTCTAAGGTGCATTGTCCCAGGAAGTTTCTGGTGGGATCCAGCCCTGTTGCCCACAGTGTTAACCCCACACGGAAGCATCTTTTCTTGGCTGTCCTGCCCTGGCTCATCTCCCTTCTCCCACTCCTGCTTCCTGAGATGACTCCCAAATAAGCTACTTAACCCCAATTCTTTGTCTCAGAGATTGTTCTGAGAGAACCCAGCATAAGGTATTTTTCTTTCAGGAATTTCAATGAAAGTTTCATGTTATAGTTTTCCTAGTACACTGCTGGCTCTGTAAGTAAAGCAAAAGCTCTATTTAGTCCTTTGGATGTCTAATGCCTGAATAATTAGGGTATCTAAATCTAAGAGAATCCACTGAACTTTATTGAATTTTTCAATACAAATCCTCACATATAAAGAGCAAGAGAGAAGTCAAATGCTTTTTTTCTCTTGTCTCTCTCTCTTCCTTACTTTCTGAGTACGGAGCTGTTTTCTAAAGCTTTCTCTAGACATTTCTGAGGAGATGGGTCTGTTCCTTTCCTGAGATCCTTGAAAGCCCCTAAATCATAACTTTTTTAAAATAGGAAATTTCATGAGGCATCCTTTTAAATGGACCACCCAGTCCAAGATCTCAAGAAACCCATTAATTACCTAAAACCTTATCTTTTGAGGGAAAGGCAAGGGTCCAACTGTTGGAACCACGTGCTCATGGGGGCTGGTAAGAAGGCATTTCATTGGCAACCCCACTTTTGCATTAAACAAATATTCTCAGGACCAATTTGAATGTAAGAGGCATTTTTTTTTTTTAAATCAAGAAAGTGGAAAATATCCCTTGGGAAACTGGATTTCCATTTTAAACATCTACATTTTTGATTATTCCTTACACAGACCAAACTAGGGTGGTGTTTCCCTGGGACCTCAACCTAATTTGGTACTGTGACAAATGTTGAGGGTGTTGTCAGATTCTGGAAAGGCTCAATGGCTGATTAATGTAAAACATAATGGATTCAGAATGAGAGGCATTAGCAAAACTGCATTTGAGTGGTCACAGCTCCAATTTTGTTTTGAGCTTAATTTCATCTCTCAGATATTCTTTGGGAAGTTGTGTCACCTGTTTTTGAGATGTGGGTAAATTCTGACCAAAACAAAACCAAAGAAAACAAAACAAAACAAAAGTAGAACAAGCCAGATAGATCTGAGTTCCAGTTTCAGCTCTTCCATTTCCTCACACGTGACCCTGGTGAGAAATTGGAAGCCTCAGCCTTCTACTCTGTGAAGTGGGGTAGTGGTGGTTACTTGTGGTGGGTTGTGTGAGGATTGAACACCTGGCGAGAGGTTCAAACTTAGAGAAAAAGTCCATTCCCTGTTCCTCTTATTTGTTGCCCTGCCGTTTTGTTGAGGGTGCTGATCTCCTGCTTTACCTACAGGAGAGACTCCAATGGTGGGAATGTCTGGTGGAGGGAGAAGCTGATAGGAGAGCCGTGGAGTCATCAGCATGCTGGACACCCTCACACAGCAGCCCTCAGACAACTCACTCTCTGGGTTGCATGCCGGGCTGGCCTGCAATATCAGAGCAGGTGGAGTGGGGCTCAGGGGTCTCAGAAAACGTCAGCTGGATAAGTCTGAACCCTGGTGAAAACCTCACACCTCAGGTTAAATGAGAGTGAAGGCCGCCAAACCATTGTTGGCTCTGCATTGACTGAGCAGCTAGTGTATAATGGGGCTTCAATGGCTGTGTTTCTCAAACTTGGATTGCACAAATACCTTTGGGGATTTGTCCCTGAAAGCATGGAGGTGGTGTCGCCACTGTCACTGAAGTTAATGTGAGCACTTCCACAGCTGTTTGTAGAGTGACAAGAGGAAGGAAAGGTTTTAGGCTTCCAAGGGTGGCAGACTGTGAGAAGGTAAATATGTGTGGGGGACCAATGGAATAAGGTTTGTTTGTACAGGTCCATCTCAGTGCCAACTTTCTGTCTTCTTCACAGCCATAAAACTTCTGTGAGAGAGGGGATTTATGGCAGTCCTCATTTCCCAGAAGTTTCTGCTTTTATTCAGATAAGGAAAGCTCCAGGAAGGCTTCCTTCTGCATCTGTTGAATTTCAAATGCCTTTAGCTCAAAATAATCATGCTGAAGCGGCATGTTTTGAGCTGGCATACTCTGAACACTTTAGTTCACCCATTTGAAACTTTAAGACATCTCAAATATTAAATGCTGAGTTGGTGGCTGGGGAGAGAGATTCAGGTAAGAAATTGGGACGTGAGTGATCTGTAAAAGGGAAGAAATATAGATTGGGCCATGCAGAAAAGAACAAATCTAGGCACATTGACCAAATCTTACCAAACCAGTCCAGTTCTGGGAATAGATCAGTCCACTTAAACAGTTGTGTCTCATTTTGGGTGGCAGATTGCACCCTTTGTGACACTCTTGTGGTGATGGTGTGTTAGGCAGAGCTGACCACGTTGAGGGTGTACAGAGATATTGTGGGTTCATTTCCAGACCACTGCAATATAGCAGATATCACAAGAAAGCAAGTCAAATGAATTGTTTGGTTTCCCAGTGCATTATAAAAGTTAAGTTTAACTATACTGTGGTCTAGTAAGTGTGCAACAGCGTTAGGTCTAAAATAACAATGTACATGCCTTAATTAAGAAATATATATTGCTAAAAAAGTCTAACCATCATCTTAACTTTCAGTGAGCCATAATCACTGATCACAGGTAACCATAACAAATAAAGTAGTAAGGAAAAAGTTTGGAATATTGTGAGAATTAGCAAAATGTGACATGGAGACATGGGAGCAAATGCTGTTGGAAAAATGGTGTCAATGACTTGCTCCATGCAGGGTTGCCACAAACCTTCCATTTGTAAAAGATGCAGTGTCTTTAAAGTGCAATAAAACAAAATGCAAAAAGACAAGATACTCCTGTAATAATTTCCAGAGAGGCAGTATGGCCTGAAAGACCTATCCCAGAACCCCCTCACCCCCAGCAGCCAACTCTGGTGGCTCAGGTGCAGCTCCCAGGGCCTTGGGAATGAAGACATGATGTCATCCAACTGTGCTGTTATCACTGCAGTGTTTTACTACTGATACAAGTGGTATTCAGTTCTGATATCAGAAAATCATGTGATGAGGCTTCAAAGCAAACCCACAGATGAAGCCCTGGTATGTTCCAATTTACTCCATCCTCCCTTCTCCAAACAGTCCTTGCCTGGCAGAACCACACTGTTTAGGAAACATCAAGGAAAGATAATGGGCTTCACAGGATGAAGGCCCTGGGCCCAAAAGCTATATACTCTGGATGTTTGGGGCTCTGTCTTTGCACATGCTTTGAAGTTGGCGTATTTTGTTTTCCTAAATCTGTTGACTGTATTGGCATAAGGTTTGTAGACCGGAACTAGTACAGGGCTGAGCAGAATAAACATTGTCCCTAATTCCTGCCCACTCTCAACCCAATCATAACCCCTTAGCTGGAGATTGGGGAAATGTTTTCTCAATCCACCTTAGGAAGAAAAAGAAAATCAAAGAAAAGAAAGATAAAAGGCTTTCCTTACACCCAAACACAGTCTCCTAAGGGGCTGCTGGAGGCATGTGGGTTAGTGCCACATAGCCCTGCCCTACCAGCCAGTGGTGCTATCACCAAGCCACTAGCATTCTCCTGGTTCTCTCCTCACACCCTCCTGTTGTCAAGAGCTTCAGTCTCTTCTGGTCCTGTCCCCAGGCTCCAACCCCTCTTCCCTAATGAATGCTTCCCCAGTTGCAGAAGGATTCCCTTTCCTTAAACAAGTACCCCTGACTGGTTTTCACACTACAACTTTCTTAAATAGCCTCTGCCCCATTCTCATATAAACATTTCACAACACATTTTGAGCAAACCTGATTTTAAATGCAATCACATGGTGGCCCGTTTACATGGGTGTTCTGCTCCATGTTCATGGTACAGGGGCACAGGCCACACTTGGTTGCACCTGGGATCTTGTTGGGGACAGATCAGGAATCCCAACAGATTGGCCTGCAGGCATGCTGCAGGGGACTTTTGCTGAGGAGGCCCTGTAGTCACAGGGAGACCAGGTTGGTTGTGGTGAAACAGCCAGAACTCAGTGGGGAAATTCTCAGGGGCAGGGTACAAAGTTTACCTGCTAATCTCACCCCCACTTCCCCACTGAGCAGAATCCCTCCCTGAAGTTCAGTCTGCCCTTATTCTTCCTGCATTTCATCATGATAGCAAGGCTTGGCATGGGAGCAGCACTGCTCTGTGAGGGTTCTAAGTGAGGAGTGGAAGTGGGCGCCCTGCTCAGGGCAGCACTTTCCTGTCACTAAGACAACTGTGTGACTGTTCTGAGAGTTACACAGTTACTATAATGCATAATAATAGGACATTCCTGTCCAGAAGACACTTTTCACTAACCACCCCCTCCAGTGGCTTCCGCCCCCATCACCAACCCCACATGTAAATTTTCTGTATTTTACTCATCATTCCCTGACGATGCTTTCCTGGATTGTCTATTTGCTGTGGATTGCTCCCCCACTAGGAGAGAAGTCCCAAAGAAGCAGGAACCTTGGGGTACTGGATGGCTTAGTTGGTTAAGCATCTGGCTCTTGATTTTGGCTCAGGTCATGATCTCAAGGTTGTGGGATTGAGCCCCACGTGGGGCTCTGGCTGATAACATGGAGCCTGCTTGGGATCCTCTCTCTCTCTCTCTCTCTCTCTCTCTCTCTGTGCCCCTCCCCTGTTTATGCTCTCTCTTTCTCTCTCTCAAAATAAATAAACATTAAAAAATAAAAAGAGGCAGGGACCGTGTCATAGCTTTTCAAAGTTGTCTTTCGATGCTCAGAACAGTGTCTGGCCTAAGGTAAGTGCCCATAGTAATTTCTGAGTGAGTGCATGTGTGGATGGGCCACTGGTCTGAGGTGACTGGGCTGAGCTCTTGTGAACACAAGAGGTGAGGTTTCAGTGTTGTTCTTTCTGGGCCCATGTCTGTGCTTTTCTTCACAACCACACTGCTGCCTGCTGGTGTCCACAGCTGTGCTCTTGAAAACACCTTCCCAATTCAACAAAGTTCCAGGACCAAAGTTTCCAAGAAAGCTCCAGTCCTTCACAGAGAAGGCTCAGTCCTGCTCCAGCAAGTGGCCAGCCAGTACTGATGATGTATGGCACCTTCCAGTTGGCAAGAGGGAAGCCACTGAGGGCAGGGCACTGGATGACGTAACACAGGGCAACATGCTAACCACACATGCCCTGGATCCCAGCAACAGTGAGCTCCTGCTCAGCAACAACTGTCCAGATAGGAAAGACAATAGAGCTTTCTCCTACACAACATTCTTGGTTTTACTTCTGCTGAAGCACAGGCAGCACATGTTCTGTCTGGGTGCCTGTTCAACTTTAGGTCTCTAGTGACCGTGGGCCAAGGGCAGTGGTCCTCTGTGCTCAGTGCTGCCTGGGGAGGTGGGCCCAGAGGGATAGCAGAAGAGGTGCTATTGGCTTTACCTGGGGGAAAGGGTGGCTCACCTGGCTTAGGGACACCTGTGGATGTCCTGAGGGCCAGTCTGCACTGGGGCAGGATGCTTCCCTTCTGCCATGGAGTGAGCCATCTTGAAAAAGTAAAGACAGCTGGCACTTTTAGATCAGAATCACTTTTCCCCAATGTGGGAGACAAGACACTTGAAACAGGAGGAATGATGAAGGAAAGAGGAAGTAAGGCCCTAGTCTCTGCCCGTTGTGTGGGGAGCTCAGCTGGACCACAGTTTGCCATTTTCAAACAGATGCAGTGGCTGCACTAATGGTAGGCACTCTTGACTGCTTATGATGCCATTCTTGGCCCTCTAGGCACTGGACACTGAGTTCCTGGCTGCAGTAGGATGCCTGCCTTGATGGCTGAGAGTCTAGCTTTTTTTGATCACTTGCTTGAGGCTTTGGCAGGCAGCCCCATGACAGGAGTGCTTTCCAGAAATAGAAACCCCATCAGCAACCCCAGAGCAGCAGTTGTAACCCACACAGAGCAGTCACTCATGTTGTGTTAGGAGACATGACCCTGGAAATGCAGACTCATCATAAAACAAAACCCAAACCCAATCACACCACAACCCACAGGTAATAAAGAGTGGAATTTACTTCATATAAGCAGAGTTCAAAGGAAGATGTTAGACTTCAGAAAATAGGGTGTCTGTGATTCTACCAATAGGAACAAATGGGGATTGGCGTCAGGGTGTACAGGATGACTCAGGGGAACTTGTGCCTGAGTGTAAGATCTGTACTAACAGGGATCCAAGAATCAGATGAACAGAATTTACACCTGGCTTCATCATTCCCAGACTAGGTGGACTGGTGAGTCACTTTCTCCCTTTTAAGTTAGGAGTGGCAATTTTTGCCCTACCTGCTACCTATCCTATGTAGTACCTACCTGCCCTATCAGCTCTCTGCCCTTCCTACTACCTGTCCTACCTGCTACCCTGGTTTAGCTTCCCTTGCCTGGGTCCCAGCCTCAAACTGGTGTGGCCTCAGGAAAACAAGCTCAGTTCTGGGCACCTTAGGGCAGAGGCCTGATAGTAGCAGCTCCTTTATGCTAAGAATAAATAAAATACATTCTCTCTGTGCTTTGGGAGCAGACAGCCATGAAAATTGTTCCTTCTTCTGCTCTGCCTGCATATTTAGAGGTGAAGTTCCACCAATGGGATCTACGGCTCTGGCTAGTCACAACTACTAGCACAAAGGAATTTTCAGATCCTCTGAGCTTCTTCCAGGGCAAGGTCATCCCTTAAATTGTAGCTGGGTCACAACACCCTGGAGGGCTTTTTGAGCACAGATGGCTGCACCCTGCTCCAGGGTGTCTGCTTCAGTGGGTTGGGGTGGGGTCTAGAATTTGCATTTCCTACAAAGTCCCAGGGTATGTCGATGCTGCTGGCTGGTGACCCCACTTTGAGGCTCATAGGTGTGAACACGCACCTAAAGGAAGTCCCATCCCCCCAATTTCTAAGAATGTGACTATGTTTGGTGATAGGGTCATTAAAGAGGTATTCAGAGTTCCACTGATAGCAGGATTTGAGATAGAACCCCAGACAGCTGTAAGTGGCCCTATCACTGTCGCTGGCCAGTTATCATATCCCTCCACCTCCCAGCCACCACCTTCCACAAAGAAGTCACAGACAGCCCTCATCACCATCCCCACAACCATAAGCACTGAGGCCCAGACCCAGAAGCTGCCTATTGCCCCACACCGCCATCCCACCCTTAGCACTGCCTACACCAAGCCAGGCACTAGGGGCAGCCACCCAGGGAATGGAGGCTTAGGCAGCCTCACGTTGGTGGTGCCTACTGGTGGGGACAAGGTCATTGCAGTGAAGGTAAGCAAACAGTAAAATGGTTCAATATAAGAAACAGGAATGACAGCAAGGAAGATATATCTGTAGATCATACTGCTATAAAAGAGAGCCCCAGGAAGTACCTTCACATTACAGGAGAAGGAGAGACTGTGGAGTCATGCTGAAGGAGAAAAGGGTGTGAAGGCAGCAAATGTGATGGGTCCCAGTGAAGCTCCAGTGAAAGGTGGTAAATACGCATGCAGCATACCTTAACCATTATAGATGCTCTCGACGTCACAGGGGTCCTTCACACAGTCACTGGCACAAGTACCAGAATTAGTGAAAGTGAGGAGAAGACGGAGGGGTCAGAAAAGCCAGGCCTGACAGCACACAGCCATGGTTCTCATTCCATGCAAAGAGCCTATGGGCATCATTCCCAGTGTTCCAACACTCCCGAGCAGGAAGAGAGGATGGAGGGTGCTGACAACCAGGGTTAAGGAGAACAAGAGAGACTGGTGAGACAGAATCCGTATTGGGTTATAGGCCACTGTTCTGCATGTGTCTGCCTTACTGAAGACAGCCTAGAGATGAAGAAGATAGGGAAAATCAAGGAGATGAGACCCAAGGTCAGCAACTACCTCAATGTCAGTACACCACAAATTCAGTTACTGATGAAGATGTCCAGAAAACCCTAAACCACAAGATGGCAAGGAGACAAGGGCAGCAGGTCTGCCAGCTAAGAATTTGTTCCTTCCCAAGACAGACCAAGGGGGTGCTGAGTAAATGTACCATTTCTACCATCACCTGGCTTAGTCAACCAACAAGAGGAAATGAATATGAAATTCCAGCAATAAGAAATGAACAACAGATTGGAGATAAAGACCCTAAGTGCTTGCTTTTTGTCTGTTGAGCATGAGGGTCATGCTTTTTGTCTGTTATTATTTTTAACTAAAGACATCTATCTCTTTTTGGTAATGATAAATATTTTTTTTGAAGCCTGTTTTTTTCCTCAATACATCTTTAAAGGTTTTTAAATTGTTTCATATCTGGTCAAGTTGAGAGTTTTAATAAACTGATTTTAAGTTTGTAATAAAAGTTTATAACTTGATTTTTTCAAAAAAGTTAACAAACAACAACTGCCTGTTAATTAAGGTCTTAAATAATTGCCAATAGAGAAAGAAAGAAAGAAAGAAAGAAAGAAAGAGAAAGGAAGAAAGGCAGGAAGGAGGAATGAAAGGAAGAAAGGGAGGGAGTGAGGGAGAGAGAGAGAAAGAAAGAAAGAAAGAAAGGGAGAGAGAAAGGAAGGAAGGAAGAAAGAAAAAGGAAGGAAGGAAGCAAGGAAGGAAGGAAGGAAGGAAGGGAGAGAGAAAGATAGGAAGACCTGGACATATACACAGGAAAGACCATGTGTGGACACAGAAAGAGAACAGTCATCTACAAGCCAAGGAGAGAGGTCTCAGAAGAAACCAGTCTTGTGGACACTTTGATCTCTCATTTCTGGCTTCCAGAAGTGTGAGAAAATTAATTTTGGTTGTTTAGCTCCTGAGTCTGTAGTTCTTTGTTAATGCAGCCTGAGCAAACAAATACGCCTACCTTTAGCCCCTCAGAGGTGGGCAAACCATTTAAAACCCTTGTATTCCTCACAACATGAAGCTCAGCGCTGGATTATAATTGAGCCTCAAAAAACAGGTGTCAATGACAATAGTGACAGCAATAACTCATTCTTAGCATATTTGATCAAATGTGTTGGTATGTAAACAGTACAAATTGAAGGTGGAGGCAGGAGAGCATAAGCTGAGGGGTGGTCTGTGACCTGGCCTGCCTTCATGGTGCAGGTGAGCTCACCTCTTTAAGGCTCAAATGTCTTATTGTAAAACGAGGGGAATAAAGACACCATTCTTAAAAGGCTGTCCCTAAAATTTGCATAAGATAATTCAAGTCAAGAATTTATCACAATGCCTAGCATAGAATACAGACACAATAGGAGATGGCTATTATTCAGGTTTTTCCTAATAGTAATTATGATGACAATCAAAAAAGCAGTCAGGTTAAGTAAGAATTTGCCTCAGCACACTGCAGAATGAAATTTGTGCTTAGACAGATAAATCTAGTACAAAGAGGCTTTGAAATTTGTTTGGACCATTTGTCTGCAAAGGAAGAGTGTTGGCAAAGGCCTACTTCCATTTTTTTCTCATCAATCCTACAGATTATTTTGTTCCTCATTTTATAGTGATACACATTTGTTAGGAAATGTGAGATAATCACTGAAAATGAGATGAGATAAAAAGCTACCCAAAACTCATGAACCTAAGGTTGCGATACTTTTAAACACATTTAATTTTTTTTTTAATTTGAGAGAGAGAGAAAGAGAAGGAGAGAATTAATTTTAAGTAGGCTCCACACTCAGCACAGAGCCTGAAGCAGTGCCTGATACCACAACCCTGGGATCATGACATGAGCTAAAATTAAGTCAGATGCTCACTGACTGAGCCACCCAGGTGCCCCAGGCTGCGATTTTTTTTTTATATATTTCTTTCCTGTCTTTCAAAAAATCTTTTTGCAGATACTACTTATTTGTATCAAATTTGTACATGTATATAGTCTAAAAAGTCAAACTTCTCTACAAGGCTCTGTGACTGGTACAGCCTGCCCTCTCCCAGGCTGTCCTCCATTTCTTGCTGATCTCCTTCAATTTATTCTTCTGGTGTGTCTTCCTATGTCTAAATCACACACCTATGTTGCTACATCTTGATTTTTAAGACCTAGACATTATCTATTAACACTCTTTATGATGATGGGATTTAATTCCTCTGGTGCCATTACCAGAATGGCAGTGGCAAAGTGTTTCATTGGGCACCCAACTCGCCTCGCCACATGCAACAGACTTTAACCTCTGATTGCTCTTTCCCAGAATGCAAAACATGAAGGCAGAATTCCCAGCCTCTTCATCCAGCAGAAGCCCAAAGGCCACTTGCCTCTTCAGCCACTTGGGATGTGGATGGCTGCCAGCAGGTAGAAGAGCCACACCATGTGGGGTTACCTGGATGCAGAGAGGCCATAACCATGGTTTCCACTCAATAAATATACTGTTCTGGTTATGTAGGCCTGAGGCTGGTGTGCCAGCTCACAGCATCCTCATTTGAGGGCTGCCCTAGAGATGAGGGGTTCTAGGGCAAACCAGGTGGGCACTGTGTTCCTCGTTTATCTTACTTCTAAGCCTTCAAGGAAGCTGTACTGTTAGAAGATAGACTCTGAAGTCTTTTTCTCAGACAGACCTTGGGCATCCCAGGCCTGATACCAACCTCTTACATATACATATTCTCCTTGCCTGCAACACACACACAAACACATACACAGCACAGGTGACCACACTTCAACCTCTTCTCAGCATAGCTATGTTGCAGTTTTGGTGAAGTCCCCATTCAGTGTTTATATTCTGTGACTATGTCACTAGAAATAACACATGAGCCCTGTAGTATATACTATGATTGTTTTTTGTCCCTTGTGTGATTTTTTGTTTTCCTGGGAGTTCATAGTTGTTTTTTTTTTTGTTTGTTTGTTTTTACTTTTCAAATAAAAATCACCAATTTTTTCTCAAACTCTTCTCCAGTTATTTAAATTAAGATATTCATGCCAGCTGCTCTTTTATTGTAACACACTTTATTTTTTAGAGCAGCTTTAGGTTTGTAACAAAACTGAGTGGGAAGTACAGAAAATACCCCTATTTTCTTATTCCTACTCTTGTCCCCATATCCTTCTCCACTATCAATGTTCCACACCAGAGTGATACATTTATGATGATCAATGAACATATTATTCATACTATTTATACATCAACACACTATTAACACCCAAAGTTTACAGTTTACATTAGGGTTCACTCTTGATGTTGTACATTCTATAGGTTTTGACAAATGTATAATGACATCATTACAGTGTTTTATACACTAATTTTACTGCCCAAAAAATCCTCTGTGCTTTGCTTATTCATCTCTTCTTTGTCCCTAACCCCTGGGCAACCACTGATCTTTTTATTATCTCCATAGTTTTACCTTTTCCAGAATGTCATATGTTGGAAACATATACCATGTAGCCTTTCCAAACTGGTTTATTTTACTTGGCTAAATGCATTTAAGCTTCCACCGTGTTTTTTAATGCTTTTATAGTCCATTTATTTTATTGCTGAATAATATTCCATTGTGTGAATGTACCACAGATTACCCATTCATCTTAGATGCTCTTTCTTTTAAAGAAGTCTTCCCTAGAGCCCTGGGTACTCTGTTGAAATAGAAGTCTAGATGTGGTGCATGGATGCCATCGCAACTCTTCTACCTGGTATTTGTCCTGGAATCTCTTCTCCTCTTCTGTTCTTTCTTTCTCTTTCTTTCTTTCTTCTTTCTTTCTTTCTTTCTTTCTTTCTTTCTTTCTTTCTTTCTTTCAAGTGGACTTCACACCCAATGCAAAACCCAATGCAGGGCTTGAACTCATGACTGAGATCAAGACTTGAGCTGAGATCGAGTTAGATGCTTAACCAACTGAGCCACCTAGGTGCCCCAGGCAGGAACATTTCTGAAATTTTGCACATTTGAAAATTTCTATATTCTACACTCATACTTAATTGATTGGCTAGATATAGAATTCTGGGTTGGAAATTATTTACTTTCAGAATTGAGAAGGCATTGATTTATGCCTTCTAGTTTCCAGAGTGGCTGTGGAGAAGTTGATGCCACATGACCCTTGTTTTTTTGTATAAACCTTTATGGTTTATTTATTGGATGCATAGGGAGTTTTCATGTGGCTCTATTTTCATCCAGTGTGTTGGACTCTTGTAGGACTCCTTAAATCTGTAACCATTTCTTAACCAGATTAGCAGTATATATTCCATGAGTATGTGGATTATGGTGCAGCTGGCTGGCTCCTGTGTTCCTGATACCCTTCCCCCTGTTACCACCTCAGTCCTGGAGGAAGTTGAGTCACTTCCCAGGGAACATCACAAACTACTAAAAATGCTGTACTTGCAAGTAAATTTTCCACATATTTAAACTAGTGATGGCTTAACAGGAGCTAAAAAAAAAAAAAAAACCCACAAACACCCAGGTTCCATTGACACTAAATTGTTGTGCTTGAAGAGAAATGCCCAGCCATTGTCAGCTACTAAAAGATGAATTGACTATATAGGATTCTGCCCTGGGCTCACCCAGGTCAGTTCCCTCTTGTTCAGCTTAAGCTAGAGTGCAGTAGAGCAGGTGCACTAGAAACAAGAGGCTGACCTGATAGGATTCTGTAACCTGGCAGTTTGGATTTATCAGTCATCAGGCACTGAGGCTTCACACACACAAAGCTTGCTTCAATAAAGGCCAATCCCTGTCCCATCAGTGCTGTGGTCCTTTCTTCACTAAAGAAAGTCTTTGAGTGTTTGATGTGGTAATAATGGTTGCTATTTTTCAGAGAGATACGGCATTGGGCTTTATAGATGTTGCATTTATGCCTCTGTGCCATGATGCTGGACGGTTGTTATTATTTTCCTACTACAAGGAATGAAGCAATATCACCAAAACCATGCAGAGTTTAGATTCACATCTTGGTCTTTTTCAGTCCAAGTCCCATCTTTCCTCACTGGGCAACACGGCTCCTTGGTACTCAGATGCAAATGTATATCCTAGTATACAGTAAAAGTTATGGGACCTTTGAGGTGAACCCTGTGAGGTAAGGTGGGTCTCTTCCCATAGGGAAACGAGACTATGTCCACTTCAGACCAAGTCCTGCAGAATAGAATCTGCTCTGTAGGTAGCAATGTGGACAGTAAAAGGGGCACTGAGCCTGCACCCAGGGCTTGAATCAGATTCCAGGCTCTGACATTCAGCTGAGCCTCTTAGGCAGCTGCTCTGAGCCTTAGGTTTTTCATTTATAGATTGAGAATGGAATTGTGGCCCATTTAGGGTTGTGGGACTCTGTGAGGACCAAGATGAAGCAATGTGTGTGCCAAGCATTTTTACAAACAGTGAAGCACTATGTGATAACAGCTCCTTGGTGTTGGCCATACAAACATGAGGACCATATGGGATTGCTGGTTACTTAAGTAGCTGGGTGGGTTTTCTGCCCACATAAGTGGTAGGGCTTTCATTTTTCCTATAGGAAAGGAGTGACTGGCATTTCCCTGGACTGTCATTGGGAGTGACTCACACCTGGACTCACACTGGAGAGTGAGAAAAGGTGTGTCTTGGGGCCCAGTGTGGAAAGAACTTCCTTCTGGGGTGGGTGTGGTATCCCTTGGGCTCCAGCCAGGATAGAGGGCAGAGCCTGGAGGAAATGGGAGGAGCTGGGCCCATCTCCTTGTCCACTTTTATCCAGTTTCACCGCTGACAGAGACCTCTGTTTCTGTGTCCATTAAGTCTTCCAGGGTCAGCAATGCTTTCCAGGTCTTATCAGCGATGAGTGACACTGGAGGACAGGCCGGACAGGGGAGGGTGAGCCCTTTGAAAGAGCAGGATGGGAATGTTGCAGTAAACCTTCCAGGGCTGAACTCTGAAATTTATTTCCCCAACTTGTTCTTGTTATTAATGGCAAATGCAGAATGACAAGCATGAGGAGATGTGCTCCTGGGTATTTTTATGCACTAGCCCCAGATTGTCAGAGTCATCGTTGATTGAACACTGAAAATTCTCACTGTTCTCTATGCATTATAAATGACATCTCTATTTTGAGATGAGGAAACTGAGAATTAGTAGAGTGAAGTAACATCGACAAGGCTAGGTAGGTGCCTAGTGGCGGGACCGGGACTGGGACCTGAGTGTGACATGTGGGGGGTTGCTGCAACAGCTGGGACATCTCGGCCATCTCCTGCTAAAAGCCAACACTCTTTGACTCCTGCTTACACATTAAATGTGGGCTCCATATAGTGCTGCATTGAACAGCATCTCCCAACATTCATGTCCCCTGGAATATCAGTACCTCAGAATATGACGAAAGAAGGTGACACCTTTTAGAATCATTGCAGGTGAAATTAGTTAAATTAGCTCATACTGGGGGTAGGGTGGGCCCTTCATCCAATATGACTAGTGTCCTCATAAGAAGAGAGGACACACAGAGACAGATGCATACAGAGGGAAGATGGCCATGTAATGATTCAGCGAGACTGGTGTAATGTAGCTGTGAGCCAAGGAGCACCTGGGACCCCCAGAAGCTGTCAGAGGCAAGGAAGGACCCTGGAGCTCCCCCGGACCCTCTGAAGGAAGTGTGGCCCTGCCGACACCTTGATTTTGGACTTGTAGCCTCCAGGACTCTGAGAGAACCCACATATGTTGCTTTAAACCATCTATGTTTATGGTCATTTCTCATGGCAGCTCTAGAAAGGAATACACACACTCAGCACTGTTTGGAGATGAGCTGGTCAGAGTGCAGGCCTGTTGGGTCACATCAGATGAATGCTGTCTTTCCTTGCAACACCTAATTTGGGGCCTGGCCCACAGTTTCTATTACACACAGTTGTCCATCGCTGACTGCCTTTCCTACTTGGCCGGGGAGGTCATGGGTCCCACCCAAAAGTGCTCTTTCCTCTTCTTCCTCAGAAGGGAGGGAACTTCCTGACCCTGGGTCATCAGGGGCTCAGAGAACCATCCCAGGGTTCCCTCCTGTGGCTTCAGAGAGACAGACAGATCCATGGAGGAACTGAGCCAAGTGGCTCTCCCAAATGTAGGCAGATTCCAGGACAGAGACAGTAAGGGGAGTCTAGCAAAGGAAAACTAGGCTTTGAGCCTGTGCCTGGGAGCCCCAACTCTGAAGGACCCAGGCTCACTAGGGCCCCATATAACCCACCCCAGGTTGGGTTGTGGAGCCTGATCACAGTATCTGTGATTTAAAATCTGAGCACTACTCACTGCATAGAAGTGTTTATACCCACCTTGTCAGCCAGCTAGAGACCCCAAATCTGTTCTGAGCAGGCATTCCATTAGAACAGCCCCAATCCGGCTTCTCTGATGTATTCTTGTGACTGTGGGTGTGGAGAGAACCCCATGGAGGCTTCAGCACCTTCTTTCTCCCAGACTGTTGATGATGACCATGTTGGTGAAGGTAGTGTCTGCCACGTTTCTCTACTGCGAAGTTAGCTTGTTTCCCTGCCATAACCAGGGAGAAGGGACTTATGCTCCCCTGCCTGGAGGGGAAAAGCTGTAGAGGCAGCTTTTAGGCAATAGGCCTGAGCAATGGAAACCTGAGTTAGGCAGAAAGGCCCACAGTGACCTCTGAGCAGAATGCAAACAGGTTCATCAGGCGATCCACCTGAACATATCCATATGTCCTAGCTGACCAACTGCTACTTACAACCAGCCTCAGGTACCAAAAAAGGAGAATTCCATATGCCCCTATACCTCCTCACCTTCTCCCTTAACTACAGCCCCTCCGCCCTCAGTACTGTCTCCTGGCAGATGGTCTCTTCTCTGCTGCCCTGCCCCAACTCCTTTGTAGTGTATTCAATACACTTCTCTCTCCTTTGTCCTGCCTCCGGTGAATTCTTTCACACCTGAACCACCAGTCCTCACCTGTGATCCTGTCACCCCACATACACTGATCAGTCTGTCCTATTTCAACTGTGCTGCTCCCACCCCATCTCCAGTGCTGCTTGTTTATTTTACCCTTAGCACTTAGCACTGGGGACTGCTGCATATTTGGGGTTTTCCCTGTCTCTCCCAGAGAGCATGCCAGCTCCAGGGAGGGGCAGTGGTGGGTAGGGGAAGGGAGGAGGGAAGAACACTCCTTTGAGCCCATCCTTGTCAGTCTTGGGCTATGCCTGTGACTTGGGGTAATCTCTAAAATGCTTCAGGGACTCTGCTGAAAAGCTGGGAGGAGGAGACCTTGCTTATAGGAGTGCTGGGTGTGACGAAGGATGTAGGGAAAGTGCTGGGAGCCCAGGTGTATCTGACTATTTTTTTTTTAAGGTTCTTTTCCCTGGGGCACCTGGGACAGGCTCTGCACTGACAGCATGGAACCAGCTTGGGATTCTCTCTCTCCCTCTCTTTGCCCCTCCCTGCACGTGCACTCTCTCTCTCCCAAAACAAATAAACATTTAAAAAACAGATTCTTTTCCTTTAGGGCAAAGGTGATCTAGTATCATTTCTCATAGTATACTGAATCCCCTCAAAGGAAGTATTTCTTTCCTTCCCTCCTGCCCTTTCCCTCTTCCCCCTCCTCCCCCTCCCTTCCCTTACCTCTCTTTCTTCCTCTTCCCCCTCCTCCCTTTTCTAACTCTCCTCCTCTCTCTCTCCTTCCCTCCCCACTTCTTTTTTCATCCCTCCTCCCTCCCTTCCTCCCCCCACTTCCCTTTTCCTCCCTCTCCTTTTGTCCCCCTCACTATTTTCCTCCCCCTCTCTTCCTCTCCCTCCCTTCTTCCCTACTCTCCCCTTCCCTCTCCCCCCCTCCTTCTCTCCTTCCTTACTGTTTCTCTCTTTCATCCACTCATTGGTCCTGTCTCACCCACCCTGTGCACACACTAGTCCCATGCTGGGGCCAGTGCAGTATGAGATTAAGGTCCCTACTCTCTTGCAGCCTTCCTCCTGGTGGTCTGCTCTGAGATCACAGCTTTCCTTTCAGCTTTCTCTCATTGCCCACAGGAAAATAGACTTACTTTCTTAGCGGATGGCTATTTTCAGACCTTCCCTTCATGTGGCCCAGATATAGATCCTAAAGCTACCAAAGACCATGCAGAGAAAGGGCTGCTTGGAGAGGCAGCCTCAGTTAATAGGAAAACCGACCTGCTGACCTGGGAACTGCCCAAACAGCCTTGGGAGGAGGTGGCTCCTTGACTGCTTGATGACATGCAGCCTCCTTGTTTGTCCTTTGTCGTGAAGCAGGGAAATCACGCAGGCTCAAGGTAGAAGGGGCCTGTTAAACTAGCCCAGAGTCTGCGGCAGAAGCCTGGCATGGGGATGTTCAGGGCCTGATTCGGGGCCCATCCGGGGATCCTGGAGCTCTCTTGGATCTGCTCCTGAGAGCTGATTGTTAAATTTTCAGGACCCTCCCAAGCCAGGTATTAAACACAGCCATTATTAAAAAGTAAATTATAATTTTCGATTATTGATTTCGATCATTCCCAAATTTCACTCATTGTGTCTGTCTGGTGGGAATACTGTATAACAGTGGCTTCCTTGTATTTCTTCCCTACTCTGCACTCAGGGACTTCACACTAATAGCCTGAAATTGACCACAGTGGGAGTATTTAGACCATGGAAATCAGCAAATACTCAAATTAGGACTTGTTTATGTTCTGAAGAGCCATTTGTCAACATTTACCAGCACCACTGACTCTTCCCTAAAACTATGCAACAGACTTTCTGTGACTGGGGCTGAAATTCTGTCCTTTTGAAAAGTTTTCCAGAGGATGCTGGTGTGGCCAGCCAAGCAGAGTCTACAGGGAGGGTTTGGAAAATGCTGACTGTCTATCCTTGCAGAGCTGGGATTTCTGCCAATCAATGTTCAGTTGGTGCTTGAATGCTTCCAAAGATAGGGAGCTCACTACTGCTAAGCAACCATAGAAGACACTGACCAGCCCATCTATTCATGGAATGCTGGAATCTTGTTGGCATCTCTGTTTAACACCTCCACACAGAGAGAGCTCTCTGCCTTTGAGAGAGTCCTTCTGTCCTGGGATTGCTCAGACTCTTCCAGTTATTTGTTATAGTGAACAGGATGTTGTTCCATGAAGGCTCACCTGTCAATCCTAATTGTCCCCATGCTGTAGTGTGTGAATGCAGGGTTCATCTCTCCCCAGAAAAGAGCCCTCTGAATGCTCAGAGATTTGTCTAGACCCACTGCCTTCCCTCACATACATTTTCTCTTCTTCAAGTGACTCATTCCTGCTGCTCCAAGCCCTCCTCCTGTGTACTGATAAATTCCAGTGAACATTATCTAATGGACTTGGCCAGTCTTTCTAGTTCGTTGAGACCTATATGGTACTGGTCTGTCAACCAACCTATTACTTCTTATTCCTAGTTACAGGCTAATCACCTCATCTAAGCAACTATAAAAGTATTTTATGGGGTGAGACCTGTAAACAGTGACCTTTCTTGAGACATTCGGGGTGGTATTTGATTCCCAAATGTTCAGCACATATTTATTGCCACAAGCAATGCTTCTCTGCCAAAAGTAGTGTCTGTTTTCACAGATAACAAAATTTAACAAGAAACAAATAGACTAGCTAAAATGTTCCCAACTGACTACCAATCCAATCCAGAGTGGAACTTTATTTTTTTTTATATATATATGAAATTTATTGACAAATTGGTTTCCATACAACACCCAGTGCTCATCCCAAAAGGTGCCCTCCTCAATACCCATCACCCACCCTCCCCTCCCTCCCACCCCCCATCAACCCTCAGTTTGTTCTCAGAGTGGAACTTTAAAGACCAATTCCTTAATGAGAATTTTTAATCATCCCAGATTCCGTGCTATGTTTCTTTCACTTTGATTCTCCTAACCACGTCTGATTTGTGTTTCTGAGATGCACTTTCCCATACAACTTGGCAAAGTTAGACTTCTGATTTCATATCTCTTCCGCAGTACAATTTATTCCTTCCCTTTGATCAATAGCTATTCCATTTGGCACAACTTACCACTGAACATTGTAATTGTCAGAAATTCAAAGGACACCTTGGTGAAGGGAGATTGATGGTTGTGTAATATCCTGGAGCCCTTCACACTGTGATGGACTGAAGTGACATTTGTGGATGCTTTCAAAGTCTTCCTCTGTAAGTGGGGGCCATTCTCTGACCAGGTGACTGAGGTGTGGCCAGAACAAGCCAGACATAGTGCCTTTGTGTCTATCTCTTCATGTCCTTTTGAATGTCTTGGATGGGCTAGAAGGAGGTCTCAGGTTATAAAAAGAAGCCTTCTAAGCACACTACGCCAGAAATGTCATCTGTGTCTGGCCACTGTGACAATTAGAAGCTTTGAAATCTTTCAAAGGGTCACTCTCCTGTCAGGGTGTGCTGTGGCTGGCCACCCTGGGAGGTGAGGTATTGAATACCTATCTCTTTATCCAGCTGTCCATGAGACATATTTCAGTTCAGACCCTCCAGGACTGGGGAAGGAGAGTGAGGCTGTGTAGTAGGTGCTGTGGGGATGGCAGGGAAGTTTTCACTGCTTCGTGCTGTTGTGAGCAGGATGAGGCCCTTCTAGGTCTTGATAGGACTTCACAGTTGATTTTGTTGGTGATTCTTACTGGGTCATGATCACTGGGGCCTCTCATTTCCTATCCCTGGTTGGAGTCATGCACTCCCAGGCACTTGTTCCCAATAGACAGACCCTTCCCATATGAACTCACTGGCTCCCATAGTTCAGGTCCCATCCTTAGACATACCTGTACCAAGATTATACATCCCCAAGCCCAAAAGAATGGCAAAAGCTTCTCCTTTAGGGCCACAAGGAAAGAATATTTATGACCTTGGCTCACTGACTAAAAAGGCCTTGAGTTAGTAGGGAGTGGCCTGCAGGTGCGGTGTCCAGGGACATGGCAAACCAGCATTTACTGTTAGATGGAAAGTGTGATGCTTCTTGGAATAAATGCATATGTTCTTAATTTTGTTCCATGTGCCTTTCCTCCCCCTCTTGTGAGTTAACAGTTCATTTGTTAAAAAGAATACTTTTGTGCCCCTAATATGCATTCTGGGCATGGGGGCTTACCATAAAATGGTGAACAGCCCCATCTTCATAGAGTTTACAATGGTTTTCTTGAGAGTGGATATTTGAAAGAAGTTGATGGCCAGCTCTGAGGCTGTGTGTGTTCATCAGAATTGATCACTTCCCAGGGCACCTGGGTGGCTCAGTCAGTTAAGTGTCTGATTTCAGCTCAGGTCATGATCTCACGGTTCATGGGTTTGAGCCCTGAGTCGGGTTCTGTGCTGACAGCTCAGAGCCAGGGGACTGCTTCAGATTCTGTGTCTCCCTCTCTCTCTGCCCCTCTCCAGTCGTGTTCTGTCTCTCTCTCAAAAATAAATAAACGTTAAAAAAAAAAAGAATTGATCACTTCCCTTACTTGGTATATGTCCCTTCTACTGTGGCAGTTGTCAGGGACCGAAGGTTGGGATCCATGTAAGCTGCTGTCAGGAAATTTTCAGCAATGGTAAGAACAGTTTGGGCTTTGCAGGTAGCTGGACTTGCGTGGAAATCCTGGATTGGCTCCAGGTAAGTTGCTTAACTTCTCAAAGATGTGATTTCCTCACATGCAGAGTTGGTGATACTTTACAGAGTACAGGGACACCATCACATGCAGAGTTGGTGATACTTTACAGAGTACAGGGACACCTCAGAGATGTAGGTTCAGTTCCAGACCACTGCAATAAAACAAATATTGCAAAGAAGTGAGTTAAATGAAATTTTTGGTTTCCCAGTGCACATCAGAGTTATGTTTACACTACACTATAGTTTATTATGTGTGCAATAGAATTTCATCTAAAAAATGTACATACCTTAATTAAAAATACTTTATACTTAACTATAAAATACTTTAGCTTAAAAAATGCTAACCACAATCTGAACCTTCAGTGAGTCATAATCTTTTTGCTAGTAGAGGGTCCTGCCTTCATGCTTATGGCTGCTGACTGATCAGGGTGGTGGTTGCTGAAGGCTGGGGTGGTTGTGGCAAAGTCTTAAAATAAGACAACAGTGAAGTTTGACACATCCATTGACTCTTTCTTCCGTGAATTATTTCTCTGTAGCAGGTAATGTTATTTGATAGCATTTTACCCACAGTAGAACTTCTCTCACAATTGGAATCAATCCTCTCAAACCCTGCTGCTACTTTATCAGCTAGGTTTATGTAATGTTTTAAATCTTCTGTTGTCAATAATCTTCACAGTTTCTTCACAAGAGATAGATGCCATCTCAAGAAACCACTCTTTGCTAATCCATAAGAAGCAACTCCTCGTCCCTTCAAGTTTTCTCATGAGATTGCAGCAATTCAGTCTCATCTTCAGGCCCACTTCTGATTCTTGTTCTCTTACTGTTTGCACCCACATTTGTAGTTACCTCCTCCATTGGAGTCTTGAACCCCTCAAAGTCATCCATGAGGGTTGGAATCGACTTCTTCCAACACCTGTTCATGTTGAAATTTTGACCTCCTCCTACGAATCATGAATGTTCTTTACTGGTATCTATAATGGTGATGGGTTTACAGAAAGATTTTAATTAACTTTGCCAATATCCATTACTGTTTATGGCAGCTATAGCATTAAAAAGCATGTTTCTTTAATAAGTCTTGAAAGTCAAAATAACTCCTTAATCTATGGGCTGCAGAATGGATGTTGTGTTAGCAGGCATGAAATAACATTAAACACACCGTATATCTCCATCAGAGCTCTTGGGTGAACAGATGCATTGTCATGAGCAGTAATATTTGAAAGGAATCTTTTTTTCTGGGCAGTAGTCTCTACAATGGGCTTAAAATACTCAGTAAACCATGTTGTAAACAGATGTGTTGTCATTCAGGCTTTGTTGTTCCATTGATAGAACACAGACAGAGTAATAGTTCTTAAGGGCTTTAAGCTTTTCAGAATGGCAAATGAGCATTGGCTTCAAGTGAAGTCACCAGCTGCATTAGACTCTAACAAGAGTCAGCCTGTCCTTTGAAGCTTTGAAGCCAGGCATTGACTTCTCCTTTCTAAGTATGAAATTCCTAGATGTCATTTTCCTTCAATTGAAGGCTATTTCCATCTACATTAGAAATCTGTTGTTGAGTGTAGCCATCTTCATTGACTAGCTAGATCTTCTGGATTACTTGCTGCAGTTTCTACATCAGCACCTGCTGCTTCACCTTGCACTTTTCTGTCATGGATACAAGTTCTCTCCTTAAAGTTCATGAACCACCTCTGCTAGTTACAAACTTTTCTTCTGCAACATCCTCACCTCTCCCAGCCTTCCTAGAATTGAAGAGAGTTAGGGTCTTGCTCTGGATCAGGCTTTGGCTTAAAGAAATGTTGTGGCTGGTTTGATCTTCTATCCAGACCACTAGAACATTCTCCATATCAGCAATGAGGCTGTTTTGCTTTCTTATCTTTCGTGTGTTCACTGGAGCAGCACTTTTACTTTCTTTCAAGAACTTTTTTTTTTTTTAATTCACAAGTTAGCTAGCTGTTTGGTACAAAAAGCCTAGTTCTTAGCCTGTGGTGACTTTCAATATACCTTCCTCACTGAGCTTAAACATTGCTAGCTTCTGATTTACAATGAGAGACATGTGACACTTCCTTTCATCTGAACACTTAGAGGCCATTGTAAGGTCATTACTTGACCTAATTTCACTATTGTTGAGTCTCAGGGAACAGGGAGGCCTGCCTGAGGAGGGGAGAGAGGTGAAGAATGGCCAGTGAGTGGAGAAGTCAGAACAAAGAACATTTATCGATTAAGTTTGCCATCTTATAAATGGCACAATTTGCGGTGCCCTGAAACAATTACAAGAGTAACATCAAAGATCATGAATCACAGATCATCATAACAAATATAATAATAATGGAAATGTGTGAGAATAACCAAAATGTGACAGAGACACAGAGTGAGCAAATGCTGTTGGAAAAATGGTGCCGATAGACTTGCTCAATGCAGCATTGCCACAGACCTTCAATTTGTAAAAATCGTAGTATTTGTGAAGCACAATAAAATGGAGTGCAATAAAACAAGGTATATCAGTAGTTTGGAATTTTAATGAGAAAATGAAAGTAAGCAGATGATCATGAAGGCATGAGTCACTATGGGCATGAATCCATAATGGACTGGCAGAAGGCAGAGAAACCCCCAGGAAACTGGCCCTTCTTGGGCTTCCAAGGCTAGAAGTCTGACAGGGCCAGGACCAGGCTCTCAGGCCAATGTAGAAATTTGGCAAAGGCCAGAACTAAGGTAAGCAATGTATATTTAGGCCTTATCATCTGTTCAGAGCCCATTTTATGACAGAAATGAGTCTTAGTAATTTATCAAAGTTCAACTGCAAGGTCATGGGACAAATTCAGGCTAAGAGCCCAGGGATCCTTAATTAGATTCCAAAGTAAAATTCCTTAGGCAGAAAACATTCAGGCATAGAGTCTGTCCTAATTGAGTGATGAAGGTATGAGAAGTGAGTTCTCTCTGTAGATGGTGGGGATGTAAACATGTGGCTGCTCGGTTGATAGTTAGCATATATACTCATACACAATATAGGTGGTCATGTGGTTTGACCAGTGAATCTCCTTCCATGATTTATCTTAAGAGATAACAAGTGCTTCAGGATATATGAATAACGGTGTTCATATTTATAAAATTAAAAATAAGAAGTCACGTGTGCAACACTGATTATCACACGTAAGAAGATGCACATGTGGGATTCCTGCAGATAGATAAATGATGGTGTAGAGCTGTAGAACCTTGAAGCATGGTAGAAGATTGGGGATCCAAAATCCAGTGAGATGGCAGATAAGAATGAACCCTCATGTGGGAAACCTGGTCAACAATTCTGAAGGATTTCTGAGAGTGAGAAAGCAGAGATAATCAGGTTCATGGAGAAGCAGAGGAACCCACAGCCCTGACACTTACTGGAGAGGGAAGCCTCTGGAATTTCTGACCCCAGAGGTATGAGGAACTGGTGGTTTATTTGGGTAGCTGAATCTTGAAGCCCCTTTCTCAACGGGATCATATCAGTGGGGCTGGAAAGTCGAGGCAGAACACCAGGAACTCTGACAGCCAGCAGGGAGTGGTGTGAGGAGGCATCACAACTACACAAGCACTTTGAGACAACCACTGCTCTAGGCTGAGGTGAAGGAAACCTGCAGATAAAAGGGATTCTCAGGTCCACAGGTGAGCAGATTGGCACCACGAAAGACAGGCATGGGACTCAGCAAATGGAAATGAGTCTTGAAGAAACAGAGCAAATGGAATGTGATTTTAGCATGTGTACCAGTGAGGCAAGTAATAACAGCAGGTGTTAAAAGTGGCTTTTCAAATGTGAGGGGGAGCTTCAGTATATTCAGTAATGAAATTTGGATTCTTTAAGATACTTAGATATACCTTTGGGAAAAACCTAGATTCCTCTTTTATATAATTAATGTTTCTGGAATTTATTTTTGAGAAGAAAGTTAATATAAAAACCAGTCTGTAGTTTTTATGGGTGAAGCACAATCCACAAAAGTTAATATGGAACATATGGAAAGTTTTGATCACATAAAAACAATTTTAAAAACCTCTGTGGTAAAACTAGGAGAAAAATCTCATATACACATATATAAGAGTTTAATACCAGACTATAGAAAGAAGTCCTAAAATCATTTTAAAGACTAACAACACGGGAGTCAGGATATGACCAGGTTTTTCACAGTAAAGGAAACGCACCAGCCAATGTAAACATCACCACTATTCAGGGAAATCCAAACTAAAACAACCATGAGATAATACTTTTCACCGGTTAGACTGGCAAATATTAAAATGTGCAATGATTTCAGATGTTAGCAGGTGTGGGAAAACAGTTGTTCCAGTCATTCGGGAGGACAAATTGGTACAACTATTTTGAGAACAATTGGGCATATTTATTAAAATGAAGGATATACACATACTTTGACTCAGCGATTCTTCTTTTCTGTGCCCACTCTGGAGAAACAAGTGCACGCCCGGGGCCTTAGGGAGAAGTTCGAGGCAACCTTGTTTACTAGAGCGTGAAATCACATGGGGGATGGACAAGTGTGTAGTGTGGGCTGAAAGGGATGGACTCTCTTTGTTTTTATATAGCTGGAATCTTTTGCAATGCATTCAGGTACTGATCTAAAAAAATGAATTACCAGGTGAGAAAAATAGATGACAAAATGAATTTATGTGTGTAAAAATATTACTAGGTATGTGCATACGTATAATACATAACACGCTGGAAAAAAGGAAAGAAAACCATCCAAAACATTAGTGGTGCCAAGTAGGATCTTAGATAATTTTAAACTGTTTTTGGTTTTACTTCGCTGTATTTTCTAATTTTTCTACAAAAACATAGATTATTTCAGTAGTGTACATTTTCTATTTTTTAAGTTTATTTATTTTGAGAGAGAGAGAGCATGGGTAAGCAAGCACAGGGAAGGGGCAGAGAGAGAGGGAGAGAGAGAATCCCAAGCAGGCTCCATGCTGTCAGTGTAGAGTCTGATGCAGGCTGGAATCTGGGAACCATGTGATCATGACCTGAGCCAAAATTGAGTCAGATGCTTAACTACTGAGCCATCCAGGTGCTTCCCCTGGTAGTGTATGTTTTTAAAGGACATTATCGCCCAGGGACCGCAAGCACCCTTGGTTGATTTCAGAGAACTGTTATCCTTGACCCTGACAGAGTTGTGGGCAGATCTCATGGCCTGGTCCATAGGGAAGGGCAGGGAGGGGCAAGGCACGAAGGAGGGTGCTTATGACATTCTAGGGTCCTGTGGGGTATCCAGAACCTGTATCCTTGCCTGGAGATGCTCTGCTTCTTCCAAGGTCAGAGCATCCCTCTCATTCCTTCATGTTGAGCCTGGGATCTGGGTGGGGACCGTGTGCCTGTGCGTCACATGAACCCTGTTTGTATTCTGCCCAGGTCCATTTGTTTGATACTTTCCAGGTGGCTCAATGGAGTCTCACCTACAGCAAAGCCAGCATGTGTTACTCCCGGGAGAACATTCCTGAGGTTCAAAGAGCAAGGATCCAGGCAAATGTGGCTCTGCTCTGCGTGTCATCATGACTGGCCAAGTCCATCCAGGCAGCTCCCTGCAGGAGGGCTGGAGTGACGGCTGTCATCGCCTGCCTTATGCACTTGTGCCTCCTCCTGGATTTGCTGCAGGGGGCTTGGGGGCTCTGTGTGTGGAAGCCTCTCAGAGAGTGGTGGAACAAAGGAGAACCCAACAAACGTGTAAAAGTCACTGGATGATTCACAAACAGCAGCAAGAAGGAAATGTTTCCCAAGATGAGTATGTCATTTGCTGAAAGTCTGGCCAAAGATTTAGGAGGAGCTTCAGCTGCCCAAAGGGACCTCAGGGCCCCAGTCCAGAGTGGGGCCCCTAGACCCAGCTGTGATTCCAAGTAACCTTCACTTCTTTGAAATATGCACCCTCAGTGAGCATCCCCAGCTACCCAGACAGGTGTCATACTCATGGTCCCCGAGAGGTGGGAAACCATGGAACCCTCACTGTTGCTTGACTGGCCCAGGTTGGATGAAGTGTAGGCCTCCCAGACTCCAGCTTTCCTGGAGATCAGAAACCACTACTAACACATTAAGGGACACATTGTTTTTTGGGTCTTGGACTAAATTATAAGAAGCACTGTGACTTCCAAAAGCAGCCTGAGACCCCCTGAGTCCTCCAGGGGCTTCATGCTGACAGGTTGGGTCAGAAATACTAGCACTTGGGCAAGACATCTGCTTTTGTTTCCAGCATCGAGGAGATTTACTGATAACCAGAGCCACGTTCTAGCAGTCTGATCTGGTGTGTGATGTTCCTATTCAAGGGGGTTATAGGGCACCATTCTGCACCAGGAGAAATGTTGGCCATCAGTGCAAATACTGGGGGTTTCAACAGCTAGGAAAATAAAAGCTTTGAAATAAACACTAGAGAGAGAAAACTTTTCTCATAAGCATTAGAGCAAATTGGGGAAAATGCTATGGCTAAATTATGGGTCTGTATGGGTCCCTGAACACATGACCGTGTTAGAAAGAAGATAGGACAGACCTTCCAGGATTCTGGGTGGAAGGAGGATGGCATTAACACATCCTAAAATAGGAGTCCCTCAGATTTTCCCCATGGAAGTGGAAATGTTGAAGAGGCTGAGACCAGACCTCTTGTGCCCAATGCTGGGTTCCCTATCATGTCTGTGCCCCAGTTTCTTCCTTGGAATAATGGGGATAATAGCAGGTGCCTCCTGGATCGAAGAAAGGATCCATGAGGCACTCAATGCAGGTGCAGAGGAGAGGTGTCCCTGTGGATAACTGCAGCTGTGATCACATATTGTAGTTTCAGCTTCAATGAACAAACTAGGTATTTAGACCAGCAGTTGGTAAGCTATGGTTCTTGAAACAAATCTGGCCAGCTACCTGTGTTTGCATAACCTGAGGTTTCACATGATTAACATTACATGAAATGCAAAAATTTTATGAGATTCAAAGTTCATTGTTCCACAAATACAGTTTTACTGAAACACAGTGACATGCATTTGCTTATACTTTGCCTAGGTTTGCTTTCAAGCCAAAATAGCAGGGTTGTCTAGTTGCAACAGAGACTGAATAGCTTAGAAAGCCTGACCTATTTAATACCTGCTTTTTACAGAAGTTTGCCAACCCTGGTTTAAACTATAAACTGCCCAGCAAGGATATCAGGTCAACACTGAGGGTCAAGAAAGGTACAGGACAGCCTCTCGTGCCTATTTCCCTAGCAGGGAACATTTTCTGCTTCTGTGATCAATCACTCAGATGTTTCCTTTCTGCAGCCAGGGGTGAAAGCAAGTCTTAAGGTGGATGGTGCCGAAGTGGAGCTCAGAGGTAATGTGTGAGATCAGGTGCCTGGCATCATGTCAGCAGCTCTCGGCTTGGAGATTATAGGTCTGATGGCCTGATGGCAGTGATATCTTCTCTCTGCTGTGTCCCACCATTGTGCACATTCACCTGGAGATTCTAAAGAATGGTTTGGGTAAAGCTTAAGTCAGAGCAACTTTTCCTACAAGTAGGATGGCCATACATCTTGAATTCATCATGATCCCATTTTTAGACATTGTCTTTACTACTTTCATGAAAGCCCCAGAGTCAAGAAAAATCACCTGGGTCATTTGGTGACCAGTGAACCAGGTAGGTTACATGAGTTACATGTGCCTGACTGCAAAGGAAGACATGCCAGTTGTCCCCCAACTCTGATGAGGACAACCCACAGGACTGGCCAGGTATGAAAGGAGAGAGGTTGGGTGGGTTCATCCCTTCCCCCTCCTCCATGGGCCCTCATGCTCCCTTTGAACACCCGCTCGACCCATTGTTCCATGCCATCTGTCCTCTGAACAATGCCTCACAAACCCAACTTCCATCATCCACTTCCTACACTGGTGGGTCCTTTCCTGGTTGGTAGAAAGAAGCAGTGGTAGAGCTGATCTGCATGAGTGCATGAATGCAGCACACTGCATGAGTGTGACACTGCATGAACCAACTGCACACTGCATGAATGCAGCACGCTGCATGAACATGGCACGCTGCATGAAAGCTGCACACTGCAATAATCTTTACTGTGGAAGATGCTTGTTTACCCAAAGGATATTTTTAGGGTTATGTGGGGTCAGTGATATTATTTTAATGGTCATTTCTGTGTCATTTTTCTGTCTGTATGTACTTATATTATGAAGTATTTCAAAGGTAGAGAAAAGTATATAAAATTATTTAACAAATGACTTTACATATTTTTTTCATTGCAGTAAAATATACAAAACATAAATGTAGGCATTCTAGCCATTTTTCAGTGTGCAGTTCATTGGCATAACTACATTCACTGTGTTGGGCAACCATCTCCACCAACCATCTCCAGAGCTTATCTTCTCTAATGAAAACTCTGTCCCCATTAAGCAATAACTTCCCATCATCCCTCCCTCTTAGCACCATTTTTTTCTTATTTATCCTCTTTGAAAATATACATCTAGCATATTGAGTTTAACCACCATAAAGTGGCCCACTGTGTGGCTATATCACAATTTATCCATTTTGATATTGGTAAATGTTTAGATCATTTCAGTTTTTACTTGTTGCAAACAGTGCTTCTCTCTCTCTCTCTCTCTCTCACACACACACACACACACATACACACACACCACGTGCATATTTTCTTGTGCACATATGTCAAGTGATTGATATATGAATGATCTAGAACTTAAGTGACTGAGTTATGGGGCAAGCTTAATTTTCAGCACCATCAAATGTTGCCAGTTTACTCCTCAAGGGTGCCCTTCAGATTTCTACTCCCATTAATTCTGTATGAAGATTCATAATTCCCTACCTTGTCTCTATATGAAGATTCATAATTCCTTACCTTGTTGATGTGATAGTAAGACTCTCTTTTGCATTTTAAAATAGCATATTAATAATTAATAGAGCAATTAAAAATTCTTAATGTCCTACATAACTGTTTTTCCATTTTACATTGTTTTGATTGTCTATATTTATGGGGGGTGTCTAGGAAGGGTAACATGATTTTTTATTTTTGTATATTTCACCATTTTGATGTGTGTGTGTGTGTGTATGTGTATGTGTGTGATACAAACTGTCACAAACCCCTTGAAAGATGAAGGGGGTATAAAGAATAAATGGGAGGGATAAAATGTTCTAGATGATAGATGAGAGGATAGGGTTATGTGTCAGGACTTCTCTCCAACAGAATTAGAAATTCAGCTAAAGCACCATGATATGAGTTGAACATTTTCACCTTAAAAAAATTTTTTTTAGTGATTATTTATTTTGAGAGAGAGAGAAAGAGCGAGCTCAAGCAGGGGAGGGGTCAGAGAGAGAGGGAGAGAGAGAGAGAGAGAGAGAGAATCCCAAGTAGACTACATGCTATCAGTGCAGAGCCCGATGTGGGGCTGGAACTCACAAACCATTAAATCATGACCTGAGCTGAAATCAGGAGTCAGATACTTAACCAACTGAGCCACCCAGGTGATGCAAACGTTTTCACCTTTTAATTGCATTAATAAAATTGGATTAGATGTATAAATATTTGATTTGTACCTGCTTTGGGGGTATTCCTTCATTTCTTTCTTTCTTTTTTTTTTAATTAGGGGCAAAAAAAGGGTTGTTTAATAAAGAAATGACTGCATTTTCATCTGTCCAGATGCTAAGAGGTGCTAGGTGATTCCTTAAAATGATGGTGGTGGGGCAACAAAAGGAAGTCTAAGGATGGAAAAGTGTGTCAGTTAGAATGCTTAGCACCACAAGCAAAGGAATAGTTGACTCACATGGGCTTAAGTGAGAAACTGGCATCCTTCCAGCAGCTCTGATAGGGGGCCATACTGGCCAAGGCTCCCTGACTCCCTGGCCAAGACTGACTACATAAGCAGGTGTAAATCAAGGCTTGATGTGCTAACACAATGGCTCCCGTTTTCACCCACACAGCTTATTTCCTCACAACAAACACCTCTGATTTAGGGGGTAAATAGGTTTGTTGTTAGAAGAAAATTAATTGAAACAGAACTTGGCTTTTGCCCAAGCCAGCCTGAGGCAAGAACTTGGCTCCCAGTGTGCTGTGTGACTACTGTCTTCTGATTCACCTTGGACAACTGGCTTCCTGAGAAGGGAGCAGGGATCTAAAGAAACCATTACTAGGACAAGTTAATTAGCTCCTAGCAGAATTGATCCCACAGATCACTTTACTGACTTACATATTTATTTGGAAAAAGCGAAGGGAGTAAATTCTCTCCCCCAGTTCTAGGCCATGCTCCGGACATGGAGCTCAGTTTTGCATGGAGGAGGCAGGATGGCATAACCTTAGGGGGTTTTGTTGGCAGACAGCAATGGGCTGGAATTCTGGAACTGCCACCACAGCTGGGTGTCTGTGCACAGGGAACCCATATTCCCAAAGCTGTAGTTCCTACTTTCATTGACTGGGTGACGGATGAATACTACCCACCTCACAGGTTTTGTTTTAAGGAATGATGGAGATGACATTGCAAAGAGAAGAGGAGCAAATAGCAGCATCCAACACAGGGGTCAATTATTAGTCCTGGCAAGAATAATAAGAATAAGAATAAGAATAAGAATAAGAATAAAAGAATAAGAATAAGAATAAGAGTAAAGGTGACAGAAAACTCACTGCTGCTAAGTGTGTGGACAAGATTTTTAAATCCTTGTCTAAGCTTGCTCCTCCCGGGATGGGGACAGGGACTCTCTGGGGGGGGGGATATAGGTGGTCAGATACTACAGTCCTTTCTCATTCCCTTGGGCTGTGTGTGTGAGCTGCTTCCCAAATATCCAGCCCAGCCTGGGTTTTGGGATGTGGTTATCTTCTGACAAGTGTTCTGAAATAACTTCCTGAGGTAGCGACCCCTCAGCTGCTTGGCCTCTGGTTTTGAGGGGCTGGTCAAGTTTATAGGGACATCTGGAGGAGGCTTGGGGGCAGCACTGACCCACCAGCTCAACAACACCACATTCTTCTCTTGTTAGGCAGCTTGAATTTTCCCCAAATACCAGTTTGAAATCCACCTCTTCCAGGGAATTCTCTGATAACTTAGTATTGCATTTTCTCTTCTCAAACTTTTAATTTACTTTTCTACTTCACATATCCTTAGCAACATACTGTATGTGTTAGGACTTAATTGGATTTCATGATTTAATATTTCATTGGATCAAATGCAGTAAAGGTCACTGTAGCAGAATCTGTTGTTGCACTGCCCGGATCCCCCCACCATTAATATTTCAGGGCACATCAGTCTTCTAGCTGCCTGTGTGTTCCTTGCCTGAAGGTTTTCTCTGGTTGACACAGGTCTGCCTCCCACAGGCAGGCTGAAAGTGCCAGGGAATTCACACAGCAGGGGCAGCCCTCAACCAACAGCTGAAGGAAGTGGGTGTGTTAATACCCCAGTTCTCTCATCTCAGGGCAAGTGTATGCTCTACATGGTCTCCTGGAGCTCCCCAAGATCATTGCACTCCAGTTGCCCACATGCTATCTTGCTTGATGAGACATCCTTCATTTGCTGCCTTCCCTTCTTTGAATCAATTTCTCACTCCCCTGGGCTCCTTGGCTCACCTTCCAAATAAACTTGCACTTGGATCCTAAATCTAGAGGTGGCTCTTGGGGGAAACTCAACCAAGGAACTTCACTTCACTGCTGAATTTCTTTGCAAGATCAGTTTAAGTTCTACCTCCCACAAGCAACCTTCTCTGATAACTCAATGTGCTTTCTTTTTTTTTTTAATATATGAAATTTATTGTCAAATTGGTTTCCATACAACACCCAGTGCTCATCCCAAAAGGTGTCCTCTTCAATACCCATCACACACCCTCCCCTCCCTCCCACCCCCCATCAACCCTCAGTTTGTTCTCAGTTTTTAAGAGTCTCTTATGCTTTGGCTCTCTCCCACTCTAACCTCTTTTTTTTCCTTCCCCTCCCCCATGGGTTTCTGTTAAGTTTCTCAGGATCCACATAAGAGTGAAAACATATGGCATCTGTCTTTCTCTGTATGGCTTATTTCACTTAGCATCATACTCTCCAGTTCCATCCATGTTGCTACAAAGGGCCATATTTCATTCTTTCTCATTGCCACGTAGTACTCAATTGTGTATATAAACCACAATTTCTTTATCCATTCATCAGTTGATGGACATTGAGGCTCTTTCCATAATTTGGCTATTGTTGAGAGTGCTGCTTTAAACATTGGGGTACAAGTGTCCCTATGCATCAACACTCCTGTATCCCTTGGGTAGACTCCTAGCAGTGCTGTTGCTGGATCATAGGGTAGGTCTATTTTTAAATTTTTGAAGAACCCCACTGTTTTCCAGAGCGGCCGCACCAGTTTGCATTCCCACCAACAGTGCAAGAGGGTTCCCATTTCTCCACATCCTTGCCACCATCTATAGTCTCCTGATTTGTTCATTTTGGCCACTCTGACTGGCGTGAGGTGATGCCTGAGTGTGGTTTTGATTTGTATTTCCCTGATAAGGAGCGACGCTGAACATCTTTTCATGTGCCTGTTGGCCATCCGGATGTCTTCTTTAGAGAAGTGTCTATTCATGTTTTCTGCCCATTTCTTCACTGGATTATTTGTTTTTCGGGTGTGGAGTTTGGTGAACTCTTTATAGATTTTGAATACTAGCCCTTTGTCCGATATGTCATTTGCAAATATCTTTTCCCATTCCGTTGGTTGCCTTTTAATTTTGTTGATTGTTTCCTTTGTTGTGTAGAAGCTTTTTATCTTGATGAGGTCCCAATAGTTCATTTTTGCTTTTAATTCCCTTGCCTTTGGGGATGTGTCGAGTAAGAGATTGCTACGGCTGAGGTCATAGAGGTCTTTTCCTGCTTTCTCCTCTAGGGTTTTGATGGTTTCCTGTCTCACATTCAGGTCCTTTATCCATTTTGAGTTCATTTTTGTGAATGGTGTGAGAAAGTGGTCTAGTTTCAACCTTCTGCATGTTGCTGTCCAGTTCTCCCAGCACAATTTGTTAAAGAGACTGTCTTTTTTCCATTGGATGTTTTTTCCTGGTTTGTCAAAGATTAGTTGGCCATACATTTGTGTGTCTAGTTCTGGGGTTTCTATTCTATTCCATTGGTCTATGTGTCTGTTTTTGTGCCAATACCATGCTGTCTTGATGATTACAGCTTTGTAGTAGAGGCTAAAATCGGGATTGTGATGTCTCCTGCTTTGGTCTTCTTCTTCAAAATTACTTTGGCTATTCGGGGCCTTTTGTGGTTCCATATGAATTTTAGGATTGCTTGTTCTAGTTTCGAGAAGAATGCTGGTGCAATTTTGATTGGGATTGCATTGAATGTGTAGATAGCTTTGGGTAGTATTGACATTTTGACAATATTTCTTCTTCCAATCCATGAGCAGGGAATGTCTTTCCATTTCTTTATATCTTCTTCAATTTCCTTCATAAGCTTTCTATAGTTTTCAGCATACAGATCTTTTACATCTTTGGTCAGGTTTATTCCTAGGTATTTTATGCTTCTTGGTGCAATTGTGAATGGGATCAGTTTCTTTATTTGTCTTTCTGTTGCTTCATTGTTAGTGTATAAGAATGCAACTGATTTCTGTACATTGATTTTGTATCCTGCAACTTTGCTGAATTCATGTATCAGTTCTAGCAGACTTTTGGTGGAGTCTATCGGATTTTCCATGTATAGTATCATGTCATCTGCAAAAAGTGAAAGCTTGACTTCATCTTTGTCAATTTTGATGCCTTTGACTTCCTTTTGTTGTCTGATTGCTGATGCTAGAGCTTCCAACACTATGTTAAACAACAGCGGTGAGAGTGGGCATCCCTGTCGTGTTCCTGATCTCAGGAAAAAGCTCTCAGTTTTTCCCCGTTGAGGATGATGTTAGCTGTGGGCTTTTCATAAATGGCTTTTATGATGTTTAAATATATTCCTTCTATCCTGACTTTATCAAGGGTTTTTGCTAAGAAAGGGTGCTGAATTTTGTCAAAGGCCTTTTCTGCATCTATTGACAGGATCATATGGTTCTTCTCTTTTCTTTTATTAATGTCATGTATCATGTTGATTGATTTGCGAATGTTGAACCAGCCCTGCATCCCAGGAATGAATCCCACTTGATCATGGTGAATAATCCTTTTTATATGCTGTTGAATTCGGTTTGCTAGTATCTTATTGAGAATTTTTGCATCCATATTCATCAGGGATATTGGCCTGTAGTTCTCTTTTTTTACTGGGTCTCTGTCTGGTTTAGGAATCAAAGTAATACTGGCTTCATAGAATGAGTCTGGAAGTTTTCCTTCCCTTTCTATTTCTTGGAATAGCTTGAGAAGGATAGGTATTATCTCTGCTTTAAATGTCTGGTAGAACTCCCCTGGGAAGCCATCTGGTCCTGGACTCTTATTTGTTGGGAGATTTTTGATAACTGATTCAATTTATTCGCTGTTTATGGGTCTATTCAAGCTTTCTATTTCCTCCTTATTGAGTTTTGGAAGTGTGTGGGTTTTTAGGAATTTGTCCATTTCTTCCAGGTTGTCCAGTTTGTTGGCATATATTTTTTCATAGTATTCCCTGATAATTGCTTGTATTTCTGAAGGATTGGTTGTAATAATTCCATTTTCATTCATGATTTTATCTATTTGGGTCATCTCCCTTTTCCTTTTGAGAAGTCTGGCTAGAGGTTTATCAATTTTGTTTATTTTTTCAAAAAACCAACTCTTGGTTTCATTAATCTGCTCTACAGTTTTTTTAGATTCTATATTGTTTATTTCTGCTCTGATCTTTATTATTTTTCTTCTTCTGCTGGGTTTAGGGTGTCTTTGCTGTTCTGCTTCTATTTCCTTTAGGTGTGCTGTTAGATTTGGTATTTGGGACTTTTCTTGTTTCTTGAGATAGGCCTGGATTGCAATGTATTTTCCTCTCAGGACTGCCTTTGCTGCATCCCAAAGCATTTGGATTGTTGTATTTTCATTTTCGTTTGTTTCCATATATTTTTTAATTTCTTCTCTAATTGCTGGTTGACCTATTCATTCTTTAGTAGGGTGTTCTTTAACCTCCATGCTTTTGGAGGTTTTCCAGACTTTTTCCTGTGGTTGGTTTCAAGCTTCATAGCATTGTGGTCTGAAAGTATGCATGGTGTGATCTCAATTCTTGTATACTTATAAAGGGCTGTTTTGTGACCCAGTATGTGATCTATCTTGGAGAATGTTCCATGTGCACTCGAGAAGAAAGTATATTCTATTGCTTTGGGATGCAGAGTTCTAAATATATCTGTCAAGTCCATCTGATCCAATGTATCATTCAGGGCCCTTGTTTCTTTATTGACCATGTGTCTAGATGACCTATCCATTGTTGTAAGTGCAGTATTAGTCCCCTGCAATTACCACATTCTTATCAATAAGGTTGCTTATGTTTGTGAGTAATTGTTTTGTATATTTGGGGGCTCCTGTATTTGGCACATAGACATTTGTAATTGTTAGCTCTTCCTGATGGATAGACCCTGTAATGATTATATAATGCCCTTCTTCATCTCTTGTTACAGCCTTTAATTTGAAGTCTAGTTTGTCTGATATAAGTATGGCTACTCCAGCTTTCTTTTGACTTCCAGTATCATGATAAATAGTTCCCCATCCCCTCACTTTCAATCTGAAGGTGTCCTCAGGTCTAAAATGAGACTTTTGTAGACAGCAAATAGACGGGTCTTGTTTTTTTATCCATTCTGATACCCTATGTCTTTTGGTTGGTGCATTTAGTCCATTTACGTTCAGTGTTATTATAGAAAGATATGGGTTTAGAGTCATTGTGATGTCTGTAGGTTTCATGCTTATAGCGATGTCTCTGGTACTTTGTCTCACAGGATCCCCCTTAGGATCTCTTGTAGGGCTGGTTTAGTGGTGATGAATTCCTTCAGGTTTTGTTTGTTTGGGAAGGCTTTATATCTCCTTCTATTCTAAATGACAGATTTTCTGGATAAAGGATTCTTGGCTGCATATTTTTTCTGTTCATCCCATTGAAGATTTTCTGCCATTCCTTTCTGGCCTGCCAAGTTTCAGTAGAGAGATCCATCACGAGTCTTATCGGTCTCCCTTTATATGTTACAGCACGTTTATCCCTAGCTTCTTTCAGAATTTTCTCTTTATCCTTGTATTTTGCCAGTTTCACTATGATATGTCGTGCAGAAGATTGATTCAAGTTGTGTCTGAAGGAAGTTCTCTGTGTCTCTTGGATTTCAATGCCGTTTTTCTTCCCCAGATCAGGGAAGTTCTCAGGTATTATTTCTTCAAGTACACCTTCAGCACCTTTCTCTCTGTCTTCCTCCTCTGGAATACCAATTATGCATAGATTATTTCTCTTTAGTGCATCACTTAGTTCTCTAATTTCCCCCTCATACTCCTGGATTTTTTTTTAACTGTCTTTTTCTCAGCTTCTTCTTTTTCCATAATTTTATCTTCTAGTTCACCTATTCTCTCCTCTGCCTCTTCAATCTGAGCTGTGGTCGCCTCCATTTTATTTTGCAGCTCATTTATGGCATTTTTTAGCTCCTTCTGGCTGTTCCTTAGTCCCTTGATCTCTGTAGCAATAGATTCACTGCTGTCCTCTATACTGTTTTCAAGCCCAGCGATTAATTTTATGACTATTATTTTAAATTCACTTTCTGTTATATTGTTTAAATCGTTTTTTATCAGTTTGTTAGCTGTTGCTACTTCCTGGAGTTTCTTTTGAGGGGAATTCTTCCATTTCGTCATTTTGGATAGTCCCTGAGTGGTGGAGAACTACAGGGCACTTCCCCTGTGCTGTCTTCAATAACTTGCATTGGTGGGCGGGGCTGCAGTCAGACCTGATGTCTGCCCCTAGCCCATCGCTGGGGCCACAGTCAGACTGGTGTGTACCTTCTCTTCCCCTCTCCTAGGGGCGGGATTCACTGTGGGGTGGCATGGCCCCTGTCTGGGCTACTTGTACACTGCCAGGCTTGTGGTGCTGGGGATCTGGCGTATTAGCTGGGGTGGATAGGCAAGCTGCACAGGGGCGGAAGGGCCAGGCTCAGCTCGCTTTTCCTTGGGTGATCCACTTGGGGGGGGGGCTTGTGGCACCGGGAGGGAGTCAGACCCTCCTCCAGAAAGATGGATCCGCAGAAGCACAGTGTTAGGTGTTTGCAAGGTGCAAGCAAGTTCCCTGACAGGAACTGGTTCCCTTTGGGATTTTGGCTGGGGGATGGGCGAGGGAGATGGTGCTGGCGAGCGCTTTTGTTCCCGGGCAAGCTGAGCTCTGTTGTCTGTCCAGGGCTCAACAACTCTCCCTCCCGTTGTCCTCCAGCCCTCCTGCTCTCCAAGCAGAGCTGTTAACTTATAACCTTCCAGATGTTAAGTCTCGCTTGCTGTCAGAACACACTCCGTCCAGCCCCTCCACTTTTGCAAGGCAGACTCGGGGGCTCTGCTTTGCTGGCGGGCTGCCCCTCTGCCCCAGCTCCCTCCCGCCAGTCCGTGTAACGTGCACCACCTCTCCTCCCTTCCTACCCTCTTCTGTGGGCCTCTCGTCTAAGCTTGGCTCCAGAGAATCCATTCTGCTAGTCTTCGGACAGTTTTCTGGGTTATTTAGGCAGTTGTGGGTGGAATCTAAGTGATCAGCAGGATGCGATGAGCCCAGCATCCTCCTACGCCATGATCTTCCACCCAAAAATCCTCATGTTGCTTTCTTACAGGAATAACGTTGTATGCATTACTGACCAGTTGCAAGATGAGCTACTTAATGTATATGATCTGACTTAATTGTCCTGCATGATTTATCCCAGAATGAGATCACAATATCGCATTTATTTCTTTGTAGTAGGACATACCTTATTAATAAATAAGTCCTCATAAAGTTAAAAGCATAGCAGGGTCTTTTCAGAAAAGAGAATAAAAGACACCATGTCATTTTATTTAAAATTGCAGATTAGGAGCACCTGGGTGGCTAAGTCATTTAAGCATCTGACCCTTGATTTCAGCTCAGGTCATGATCTCACGGTTCTGGGATCAAGCCCCATATCAGGGTCTGCATTGACAGCATGGAGCCTGCTTGGGATTCTCTCTCTCTCTCTCTCTCTCTCTCTCTCTCCCTCCCTCTCTCTCAATAAGTAAATAAACATTAAAAAAAGAAAAAAAATGCAGATTAGGTTTTTACAATAGAAGATACTTGAGGTATCATTTTGTTCCATACCAGTTTCTCAGATTTCTATAAAGTAGCACATAAAATCCTCAATTCTAAGCAGTCACTTCAGAGACTGCCTTTGAATATAGGAGTGAACAACCAATTTCTTCTGATTCACAAGGGAATGTAACATTCAGATTCTCCTTGGTTATGAGGCCACAGTCATGAGGACGGTACAAAAACTTACAGTAAACATCCTGCAGCCAAGTGTGAGTTACAGGGAATCATTTCCCAAAAACGCTTCACCAGGGAGCATTATATACAAATTGTGAAATATTGTGGGTTCAATCCTGACATATAACAGAAGTTGGTGCAGTGGCTTTGCACAGAAAAAAGGAGAAAGACCCCTCTCAAATCCAGGAAAGTCTTCATTAGCCCAAATTGGAAATCAAATCCTACTCAGGACACCCATAAAGTTACATGTATATATCATCTTCCCAACTTAGGTTATAAGCAACATGTGGTGAAGAAAACTATCTTATGCGACCTCTTAGCTCTGCTGGTGTTCAACAAGTGTTGGGCACGTGTAGGTACTCATTAAATATTTGATAGTCAGTTGGTTTTGATTAAGCAAAAATATTTTGTTCAACTTTATGATGGTTAATTTTATGTGTCAACTTTAGTGGGGCATGGGGTGCCCAGATATTTAGTCAAACATGATTCTGGGCATTTCTGCAAAGGTATTTTTGGATGAGATTAACATTCAAATCCATAGATTGAGTAAAAAAGATTGCCCCCACCTCCCCCCCCATAATATAGTGCCTCATCTAAGCAGTTGAAGGACTGAATAGAACAAAAAGGCTGACCTTCACCAAGAGAAATTCTTCCTGCCTGAGGGACTTCAAACTGAGATAACAACATTTCCCTGCTTTGGAGTGGGATGGAAACATTGGCTTTTCTTGGGTCTTAATCCTGTTGACTCACCCTGTAGACCTTAAGATTTGGTAGTCTCCATAACAATATGAGCCAATCCCACACAATAAATCTCTCTGTCCCTGGAGAACCATGACAAATACACACTCAAACTTGTTGAAAGTATGTAATCTAGGTATGGCCAATAGGCCAACTTTGCTCTATAAACCACACTTTACCCTTTGGTCTCCCAGAAGGAGTTCTTGTGCGTATGTCTCCTTTTGCAACTGCTCAGTGCATTCCTATTATATTTTTCATTAAACTAAAGTTTTATAATCTAACAGATGGACAGATCCAATTTTGTAGGAGTAATTATAAACTCCTAAGGCAAATTAGTAATTTTTGATTAAAGATATCAGAAGTACATGGCTCAAATGTATCCATTTTTTTTTCTTTTCTGGAATTAGTCAACAAGTACTTACTGAGTGTGTAAGACCCTGGAGATGCAGTGTCTCTCACATGTGATCCACTATCATAATCCAGTGGGACTCTGAAGCTGCTTGAAGAAATTAGGCCCATTAATGATGCTATTTTGTCCCAAAGTCTATCAAACATTGATCAACCAAAGGGTCCATACATTGCCAACTGTTTATCACAGCCCATACTCTGGAGCTACAAACCTGAGCTCCTTAAGTGTGGGTTTTAATTAGAATATCTTGGTGAGGAAATTCTAGGAAGGAAGAGAGATAAGACATTGAACAACAGGGACCCCCAGGGCCTGACAGGTTTTTCCATTGAATCAGTATAATTTCAGTCTGCACTCTGTATGCATTACCCTTGGGGGGATAAATTTTGTGCATGGATTTTCCCACTATATTTGATGGGATGTCATGGGAGAGGTTATATAACCTGCCAGCACCATCCTGGCCAAATATGGCCCTCCCCACTCATCTCCTTTTTTATTTTGAACAATGACCTCATATGTATACGGGAAATAATAAGATTTGCTGTGGGTGGCAAAGCTGAAAAATCACGTTTCCTGACTCAAGTGGGACGATTCTGGGGCTCCTGAGGGGTCCCAGAAGCACAGCACAGCCACTCTTCCACCTTCACCTCTGCCTACTTTCTCCTGACGGTATTTTTATGTTGAAACAAATATTTGATAGTGACACATGAGGCCTATACTCTTGGCATGGTGTGCCCTTGTCTCTATTCATTCTTGTCCCATGGTTGCTGTGGACAGGCAGAATTTTTCTGGAACAGTGTCTCTCTTAAGTTTACCTATTGCCTGGAGACCCTTGGGGGGGGGGCATTTCAGGCTTGCAGAAAGGTTTAGTACTGCAAAAATAGTTCACCATCTTTCTCTTTGACCTACCTTCAGGTCAATTATCTGGTATAATCACTGAAATCCCATGGCTCTTTCAACTGGCTATGTAACTCGGTAAAGTCTATGCTTATCTGCATGGCTAGGTGACAGAGGTGGACAGATTTGACTTGTTATTCAATTGCTCATAATATTCTGTCAAACTGAATTTACCTCTTTAGTCATTACGGATTTAGAAAAGTATGTTGAGGGGGCGCCTGGATGGCCCATTTGGTTAAGCGCCTGACTTCAGCTTAAGTCATGATCTCCCAGTTCGTGGGTTAGAGCCCCACATCAGACTCCGTGCTGGGAGTGGGGCGGGGAGGGGGGAGCAGGGCGGGGAGCCTGCTTTGGATTTTGTATCTCTCTCTGTCTATCCCCCACTTCTGCTCTGTATTTCTCTCTCAAAATTAAATAATAAAGAAAAATTAAAAAAAAAAGTATGTTGAGGACATTATAGAAACAATTGATGGAATTTAAATATGGACTGTGCATTAGATAATAGGATTGTATTAGGATAAAGTGTTCTGATTTTGATAACATCATAGGAATAAAGACATTTTCTTTGTTCTTATGAACAACACACTGAACTTAGTGGTAAATCAAAGGACAATTTCTCCTACTTTTTCTCTTACAAAAAAGGGAGAAAGATTAAGTGAACGGGGCAATATGTAATTAACTGATGAATCTGGGGAAAAAAAGGAGGAGTTTCTTGTTCTTGCAACTTTTCTTTAAGTTCGAAAGTATATCATAGTAATAAGTTACCAAGAAAAGAAAGGTGTGCAGTGGAGAAAGCAACTGTGAGGTGGGCACATAACCAGGATGACCAACAAGCGGCAGCAAATATGGTCTTGCCATTTATTTTTCAGCCACTACATATTTATTGTCCTTGTTTGCCTTAAAGCCTTAAAGGCAGGAAGGCCACTAAGTCGTCCTTGATTTACCCTGGGGCTTACAGACAATAAAGGCAGACGCTGCCATACCTCCCTCGTGCCACATGGTGTCGCTGTTGAAGATGGGTCTTACATTCTCAACTGTGAAGTGCCTCAAACCCCTGCCCTGGCTGCCTTAGACTTGGAGGGGAAAGCTACCAGGATAAATACAAGGTGCTGTGGGGAGTGGGGAGGTTAATGTCCTTGGAGACGATGGTGATCAATAAACATGCAGTCCTGGCCTGATGGAGGGTGAGAAGCCATCACAGTAGAGATTAGCTGTCCCAGAACAGGCCCTGCTAGGCCAGCCAGCCCCAGCTGACCCAGCAGCTGACTGCAGACACGTGAGGGAGCCCAGCTAGGTCAGATAAATGCCCAGCTGAGCTTGGCTCAGACACTGAGAAGAGTACATGGCTGTTGTTCAAAGCCACCACAGTAGGCTGAATAACGTGCAAAAGATGTTCACATCCTAATCCCCAGAACCTGTGAACATATTACCTTCCATAAACGGAAAAGGGTCTTTGTAAATGTGATGAAATTAAAGACCTTAAAATAGGGAAATTATCCTGGATTATCCACGTGGGCACAATGTAATCACAGTGTCCTTAGAAGAGGAACACAGGAAGTTCAAACAGAAGGGGAAGAGTTGTGATAGAAACAGAGGTTGGAGTGATACAGCCACAAGCCAAGGAATGCCAGAATCTCCTAGAAGCTGAAAGAGGCAAGGAATGGATTCTCCTCTGGAGCATCCAGAAGGAACCAGACCTGCCGATGCCTGGATTTTGGCCCGGTAAGACTCATTTTGCACTTCTGACTTCCAGAACTCTAAGAGAATAAATCTGTGGTGCTTTACACCATTTAAATTTGTGGTAATTTGTTACAGCAGCAAAAGGAAACTTATACAGGCACCAACCTTGGGGGTTGTTTGTTATCCAGCAAAAGCTGGCTGATACATATATGTTCCTATAGCTTTCTGGAAGCTTTGAGACAAGAAAAAGAGGAAAGGAATAGTGCTAATATGGATGGGCAGGATGTACATTTACAGGCACCAAGAAGTAATGTTTTACCAGACATTTAAATGAAAATGTTTTATAAAACATGCTTTTTGAATTTTAATTTAAATGATCATTTTGAGGTCATTCATTTACTTGTGGATTTATTAATTAGCAAACATTTAAGTACCATGTGCTAAGAATGAAGAAGAAGTGAATTCAAAGATAAATAAAATATTCTCTATGCCCTCACAAAAATCACAGTTGTCTGAACCAGAGTGAATCCTTTAAGGAGTGGTCTGGTCTTACTGGATTGCCCCTCACCTGGTTGCCCCTCACTTGGTTGCCCCTCACGTGGTTGTCCCTCACCTGGTTGCCCCTAACCTGGTTGTCCCTCACCTGGTTGCCCCTCACTTGGTTGCCCCTAAACTTGTTGCCCCTCCCCTCTGGTTGCCCCTCACCTGGTTGCACACTGCCCATTGCCCTTCACACCAGCCTCTCTGGGCCTCTGTAGTTGGTGTACTTCACTCCCTCCCTTTGATAAACAATCCAGTCTTAAGTTTTCCAGCACATCTTCCTCTTAGGCTGGGCCTTCGTCTTTCCTCTTTGACACATATGTGGGCAACTCGTAGAAAAATGACCCACTTAATTTCAAAGGCCTCCAGGACCACCCAGCCTCTTCTGAGAAGGTGTCTCCCAACCTGCCCTCATACTTCCTCAGTGAAGGCCAGGGGGTCTAAGTTGGGGCTGGACCTACAGACTCTTCTTATTTTTTGAGGAATTCTCTGGTAGCATCATGAGCCTCATGCTATGCAGACATGAGTGTGAAGGTTAATCTTATGTTGGCCTAACTGGGCAATCGGGATGCCAGATACCTGGTTAAACATGATTTCTATGTGTGTCTATGAAGGTGTTTCTGGGGAAGATTAGCATTTGAATTGGTTGGCTGAGAAAGCATGCTGTCCTCCCCAGTGTGGGTGGGCATCATCCAATCTTTTGAGGGTTGGATACAACAAAAAGTAGAGGAATGTTGTATTTGCCTTTTTTTTGCCTAACTGCTGAGCTAGGATGTCAGTTTTCTGTCTTTGTTGCTCCTGGTTCTTGGGCCTGCAAACTCAGACTGGAATCTATACCATGGCTCTCTGCCTCTCAGGGCTTTGAATAACACCACTGGATTTTCTGGATCTCCAGCTTGCAGGTAGCTGGTGGTGGGACTTTCCACTTCCATAGTCACATAATCTAATACCTTGTAATATGTCTTCCTATAAATTGATATATTTCTATGTATGTATTTATGTATCTATTATGTATGTATGCATGTTTGTATGTATGTATGTATCATCTGCCTGCCTATCTATCTACCATCTATGTATTTATCAATCCATTTATCTATCATCTATCATCTATCATCTATCTATATCTATATCTATCTATCTATCTGTCTATCATCTATCTATCTATCCATTTATCTATCATCTATCATCTGTCTATCATCTGTTCCTATCATCTGTCTACCTGTCTGTTATCTATATGTCTATTTATCTATCTACCTATCATGTATCTGCCTATCTTTTCTATTGGTACTGTTTCTCTGGAGATCTCTGACTAGGACAATGGGGAGAGAGGCTTCCTCTTGGGAGGTCAGGGAAGGCTTCCACAGAGAAGAAACACAGAAGTGGGTCTTACAACAACATTTGAACAGGGAAGGGTGTCCTGGTCTGCAGGTGTAGCATGAACAAAAGTGCAAGGCACAGAAGTACACAATGTCGAAGCATAACCCTAAAAATGTTAAAACACAATTCTGTCACCAACATTTTGGTGTAAAATATTTACCTAGCTCATTTATAAGGGAACCAACAGGCTAAGATAATTAAAAAGATCTAAAGAAAACTGGTAGAGTTGGTGAGTGGATAAAGGAATGATGCAATAAGATGGAACACTGGTTGAAGTTTTATAGGACAACAAAATCATTATCTTTGAGGTTATTTATGCTGCCAGAAAAAAAATAATTTTCCATTTGTCAATATTCAGAAAGTTAACATCTGGCTTTGTACTCTGGTACATAATCAACAGTAAATGTAAGTCAACAAGTGAGTCACCTAGTGCTGTGTAAAAATCACCCCAAAACTTAGCAGCCTAAAACAGCAAACATGTCTTATCTGTTTCTGAGTGTCAGGAACTTGGAAATCGCTTGGCTGGGTGGTCCTGGCTCAGGGTCTCTGAGAGGTCGCCATCAGGTCATGAGCCAGAGCTGCGGTTTTTGGAAGGTGCAAAGGAGTCTTTTCCAAGCTTAGTGCTTAGTCAGGTGGCTGTTGCCAGAATGCTCCAGGTCTTTGCCATGGGGACTCTCCTGCTCACAAGAGAAGGCAGCTGGCTTCCCAGAGTAGAGTGGTGAGAGAGAGAGAGAGAGAGAGAGAGGAGAAGGGGAAGGAGGAAGAGGAGGGTGTCAGTAAGAGGGAGGGTTGGAGGAGGAGGAGGAAGGAGGGTGAGTGGGAGGAAGGGGAGACAGGGAGGAGCAGGAAGGATGGGGAGGGAAAGAGGGAGAGGAACAAGGAGGGGAAAGGAGGGAAAGTGAGAAGAGGGGGACAAGGAGGGGGAGAAGGAGGAGGGAGGGGGAGAGAGAAGGCAGGAGGGTCCTGGTGGAAGCTACACTCAGAACTTAGTCTCAGAAGTGACATCTCATCACTTGTGCTTTGTTTTGCCCTCTGGGAATGAGTGTCTCAGAACAGCCCACTCTATGGGAGGGGAATTAAGCTCCACCCTTTGGGGGAAAGATCATCATAGAACTTGAGGACATTACTTTAAAAGCACCGCATTACCTCCCCTAGAGGATCTGATGCCCCCCAGACTGACTGCTAGCCAATGCTCTAGTGTGATTTTTAGGGAGTCAGGTGACAATCTTTTGACCTAGCTCCATGTTTTGTGCACTTTTGTTAACAGTGGTATGTTTGGGGAATACCAGGTGGTTCAGTGGGAGTTGGCTGGAGCAAAGAGATTCTGGAAGCCTGGGCCAGGCTGATGCGCCCTGTATGCCAGCTGAGGCCCTGTTCAGTGACTGGTCCCAGTGTGGCTCTGTGGCCTGACAGGCCCTGCAACCAGCCTGCCGAGTCAATGTTTTAGGAAAAATGGGTGAATTGGGTGCTGTTGACACAAAAGGAGGCAAGGAAGCCAGGAGACTGGGGACAGACCTTGACCATGGAGCCTGAGAGAAGGCTATGGTGCAGAGGGCACAGGAGCAGCTCTGGAGAGGATGCTGGAGTTAATTTGCCAGATATAGGGGCTGGCCTCCAGTTTTGTTGCAAGTTACAGGGAGTGTGGAAGTGGGGAAGAATGGCAGAGGCAGGAGGTGCCAGAGGGAGCACATGGCATGGCTGGTGCATCACTCTGCCAGCCGAGGACCCTCATTAATTTTTGCACAAAGGGTAAAGGTGACTCATCAGAAAGGGGAGCCTTGAAGGGTGTCTGGGTGGTTGAGTGAACAAACCCCAGGCAGTCTAGGCTATGAATGCGCTGATGTCTTCCGTTGAGGAATCTTAGAGCATGCACACATTTCCTCCTACCTTGGTGGAGTGTGGTGATGAGGGATGGTGGGGGTGGTGGCTGGAAGCATAGGGATTTTTCTGAGGTGGAAGGGTCACAGAAGGTTCACAGTAGTTGGAGACCAGCTTTGTTCCAGCAACTGGAAACAAAGAAACACCAAATAACACACTTGAAGCAAGACTGCAAGTAGGGTATTGAAAGCATACCAGGTACTTGCCGGCTGTGGGGCCTGGTGGCAGGAAGTTCCAGCTCTTAGATAAGGTGGAAACACTTCCTGCCCGGCCAGACGAGTACTTCCGGCCCCAGCACATTCAGGAGCTGGTGGCACGGATGCCCAATGGTACCTTGCATCCAGTTGATAGAAATACATGTTCCAAGCTCTGGTACACTCTCTTCCAGAAGATATGGTATGAATGATTGCCACCGCAGGTAATACATTCCCTGCTTTTTGGAAGAACAAATGCATGTAGTTGTTCAGATGACACCTCCAGGTGCCACTGGGTGGGAGGCTGGTCTGCCAGCCCTACTGATATGTGTATAATTTGGTTATTCTGAAAGCAGACCCTAGGTAGGGCCTTGGGGCAGGTGGTGGCAGGTGGGGCCCTAGGTAGGGCCTTGGGGCACCTGAGGGTGGTCCCAGGGAGCAGGAAGGAGGGGGTGGGGAAGTGAGAGGATAGAGGAGGAGCCTCCAGCATGGAAAGGGTGTTTATAAGCAGGACCAGCTAAGACCTTGTGGAGCTGGGAAGCCCCTACACAGAGCTGCCCACCTGGGACAGGGACACTAGTTCATTATCTGGCTGCCGAACCACATGCCTGCTTGGGCCTGGCTCTGGGGGGTGCACCTGCAATTTTTGTTTTATTTTATTTGATTCATGCAAGAAGTATTTATCTTCTTCTCCCTGGCCCTGATATCTAAAAGTGCTGTCTTTGCCATGTTAGACTGTAAATTTTCATGTTTCAAGTTCTTTTCTTGCTGCCCTTCTGCCACCCTGTCACTCCATTGTTGATATTCTGGGTAATTAAAGTCATGGCTAATATCTGCTGCCTGGGTGCCAACAGACATGTAGAATGGTGCCTGCGTGTATGTAAGCATGTGGGTGTGTGTGCATGCCTGTGTGCATGGGTGTGCATGCATGTGCATGGGTGTGTGCGCTTGCCTGTGTGCATGCATGTGCATGCATGTGTTCCTGTGTGCCTGTGTGCATGCACATGGAATGTCTACCCTGGCAGGAGGAGCATGTGAGGGGTACAAAGAAACTGAAGGAACTTTCCACAGACCCACCCAGGCTTCATCTCGGAAGTCCGTTTTTTTTGTTGTTAGTCGGGTACAGGAGATTGTTTGCTCTGGCTGACATTCCAGGGTCCAACTTGCGTGCTTTTTCTGCATTGGCCGTTTGGTCAAAATATAGCCTCAGTGTGTTTGGGGCCATACAGGAGCAGGTAAGGAACAGGCAGTCCAGCTCTCAGGTGAGCACAGGTGGTCTCCTTTGGGTTGTGGGCTGGGGGTGGTATGACAGCGTGGCTCTTCAGGGCCACCTCTTAGTAAAACCATCTGGACCACTGTGATCTCCAAAGATCTGAAAACTCACCCCCAGTATATTAATATATTATGTATATATGTACACATACATACATATGTTCTATACTCATGACACTGAAGCAGCATCTTATCTGGATTACAGAATACACCTCAAAATAAAAAGATTAAAATGAAACAGAGATGAAATAAACTATTGAAAATAATTTTTCTTTTTGATGTTTTTATTATGGACATCAACTCTTTTTTCTTCACCAAAGTGCATTGAAAGTGTTACTAACATAATCGAGCTTGCTGCATTGCTTTTATAAATCTTGGATCACACTTTCTGATGCAACAATTTTAACTTCTAAGTTTGGGGTGCTTTGGGATCTGGTTCTGTACCACTCTTGACACAGAGGGCTCCGAAAGGACCTGGTGAGGCATGTCAGCCACACTGCCTATATCACAGCATTCATTCACCAATGATGCAAGGCTCATGTTGAAATGTGGCCACCAAATTTCCACCGATTTTTGATGTTATTTATTTATTTTTTACAAGGTACTGAATTTTGATATTTCTTAAATAAGCAGTTTCAAAATCCACTAAAACACTTAGGATAATTTTTCAACAGATGAGAAAATTCTGTTTGCAAGGTTTTTTCCAGTGTACAGATCTGAAGGTTTTCAGAAGTGTTATGCTTATATTAGCTTCTGATGTCAAAAGTCTAGGGATTTCTCAAGCTCTCCATAGGATGAGTTTCCTCTGAAAACCTACTTCTTTCTCATTCACTGTTAAAACATCACCTTGGCCTTGAAAATACAGCTTTAATTTGTTTACAGTTTTAGGAACACTGCTTGCTAGGTTGGACTTGATGACTAGCCTTTGTTCAGCCAAAGAAGTACCTGTATTTTTGTAAAAGAAAATTGTCTACCTTGTCTCTAGAATCATTTGTCTTGGATCATCAGCTACCAGGGTTCACGTGCATGGTCATTCCCCAGCTAATGTCAAAATATTGCAGATTCCTCCATGTACATAAACCCATGCTCTCAGGCACATATGAACTGCACAATATGTAGAAGGAGTCTGCCCTGCCAGCCCTTCCTCCCTGGGGAATCCCTGCTCTTCCCTCAGGAAGAGGGAAGCTTTTGTGGCTGTAGCACTTGGCTATGGAGAGTCAGTCCTTACACTAGATATGTGGAGATACTCTTTTTCACCTTTGCATGAAATAAATGTAAAGAATGTCCTGTCTGTCCTTTCCAGGCCTCACTCATCTAATCTTGCACACTCTTGGGGTCATGCACCCAGCTTTGGAGACCACTAATTTAGGCTAAGGCTGACAGAAACAAGCATTGGGTTCTCTTTAAGGCTTGAGCCCCCAGAACCTGTACAGGTGTCCTTTGAAAACTGATGCAGGAGCTCTCACAGCACACTGGGTCAGAACAGGTGTGGCCACTGTTGTCACACTGACAAGGAAGGTACATTCCAGACTCTCCTGTATTGGCTGCTGAGGGTTTCCATTGATGGTACCATGCTGGCAATTTTAGATGTTTATTTCAAATAAGGTAGGTGCATTGTTACCATTTTACAGATAATGGGGCTGAGCCTCATAAGGTTTAAGACCTCAGGAAAAGGAATGCAGAGGCAAGAAGGTAAAGCACAGTTCTGTTTCCATTTGCCACATGTTGTCTCCTCATCCCAAGCCACCAGCCTGCTACTTTTCACCTGCCTTGCCCCACCCCGACTTGGCAGTGGGAAGGAGCATCCTGCCAAAGTGGAATTTCCTTGCTCTTTGCTGCAATGAAACACTGCCTTGGGCCTATGAAGGCTGGCTCCAGAATGTTCTGTCCTTCACTATTCAAGGCTAGGAGAGAAGGCATGGGCACTGCAGGGGCCAAGCCTTTGTGGGGACTGGGGGTCAAAACTGACTTTTTGCAAGCTCCTGATCCTTCGTCACCCTCCTCAAGATAAGTGTCATCAGCAAGTACAGGCTGCTGTTATTGTAGAGCTGGGCTTGTCAGCCTGGCCCATGGTGGTCAGTGAACCCCCAGTAATTAAAAATCTCTTCTGAGCTCCTCATGGTTACAGCAAATCCCCCAACCATCTAAACCTGTAGACCCTAAATTCATATCTACTTAGCCAATGAAGACTTCCTGTTTTTAAGTTCTGGGAGTTTCCTTAAAAACATAAACAAATGGAATTTTTTTGGACCTTGAGTAAATATTCCCTAAGAGCATTTTGTGTGAAGCATGAATAAACAACATATGGGCTATGTTTCCTTCAAAATACGCACATTTCAGAGGAAAGGAGCTTAGAAAAACACATCCTGCACTTTTGCCGAGTGGAAAAATATCTGGAAAAGTTACTGGACCTGATTTTCAAATTTTATTTTTTCCAGTGGTTAATTATAGCATCTAAATATAATTTCTGAGGCTGGTATTCGTGGGATGTCCATGTTGGAAACCCATCTCTGCCCCTGTCCTCAATGCTACACAGGATTTGTGTGTGCTGCTGGCAAAACTTGGCTTTAGTCCTGGGATTCAGGTGCGTTAAGGCTGCTGGGAGGGAGACATCCACCTCCTGGTTTCCAGGGTGAAGAGAGGGATGCCCAGAGAAGCTCTCTGAGTTCCTGCGTCCTGGGGAAGTTTCTGCCAGAGCCAACTCAAGGCCACTGCTGCACATTTAGCCAGTGCAGACAGAAACGGAAGCACCTAAAAAAATGTGAGACTGTAAGGTCTGTTTCTGGTTCCTGCAGGCAAAAGAAATCGACATGAGCCAGTTGAAACGGAACAGGGGATTTTACTGGAAAGATGTTGGGCTTTCCCAAGGGATTCAAGGAAGAGCTGAGTGTGCATATTTGGGGACCTCTCTTCTAGGCAATCATCACTGACAGGACTCGACTCCCAGAGCCCAGTTTATGTTCCAGGTTCCCAGTTCCCGGGGTGAGATGCTGCCCCACGGCCCAGCTTCTCACTCTTCCTTCCTGTGCCTCTCTCCCCCGGCATGACATTGTGTTCCAGGGTGCTTGCTACCAGTCCAGTCCCAGGGTTTCAGGAAGTAACTTGACTTCTGCATTGTCAACCTTACACCACTGGGTGCTCTCACCATGTATCTCACCAGACTCTCCTGGCTATATGGTACGTATAGCTTTACTTATACATGTCTAAAGTACCCACCTCCCTCCCTCCCATCTTTTTTTTTGTAGAAATGTGTATTGATTTCAAATAACAGCAGCTAACCCAACACTAACTAATCATTTACTATATATATATATATATATATATACCTTTTAGTATATATAAAAATATATGGTAATATACATTATGTATATATAAAGTCTGAGGACTTTTCATATATTATCTGAAGCTGGGGTCAATGCTGAGTCTATCCTGCACCCCATACACCAAGCACAAAGCACTGGGCAGCAAGAGGCTATATATAGCCTGTTGTTGAATTGCACTGATGTTGGCAAGAACTGCACTGGTTCATAACAAAACCACTGTTTGCCATACTTTAGCAGCCATGCATTCAGGACAAATGACCCTTCCCAGCAAGGCCTAAGCCACCCTGGCTGCCACACCCTGTTTTGGACAAGTGTAGCCTGTGCCTGGAATGTAGCCTTAGCTCTACTGGGGCCAGGTGTTGGCCTGTTAAGGGCGGATGGCTGTCTGGGGCCGGGGACCTGCTTACTCAGAGGTTGTGCAATCAGGAAATAGGTCTCACGGGTGGCCACAGCAATTTATTATCCCCTCAGTGATGTTGGGCAAGTGGCTCATTTCACCATCTTGCAGAGACTGGGGAGGAGAACGTACTGAGCATCCAGCAGGATGGGGTGGGGTGTGGGCCACCGAATCTTTGCTATGAAACAGAATGTGTTCCTGAGTCTGTTTGGGGCTCAGAACATACTGGAGGTTTGTTCTGAGGGGAGAGAGGGCCTCCCTAATGCCTACATTCTTCCATAATATTCCCTGCTTGAATTCAAAATGGCTGAACAGGAAGCTAATCTCTTCCCTGTCTCTGTCTCTTCTTCTTTGCCTTCCCTGGCCTTCCTTCTCTCCTTCTTTCTCCTTCCCCCCCCCCCCCACCTTCCTTCCTCCCATTCTGTATCATGTTTCTTCTCCCTTTTCACCCTCCCTGCTCCCTCTTTGTTCCAGTAAGGATTCCCAGGTGGCTTAAGCAAGTAGCTAAACACATTTCCTTTGGGTACAAGCCCACTGGGATCCACAGACACCCACTTTATTCTGTGAATGAGCACTCCAGCCTCACCCTGCAGGACAGGGCAAGCTCATTGCTGTCACTCAAACCTGGAAGCCCCATCACCCCGCAATGCTGATTCTCTGTCCATGTAGCTGCTTTTAGATGGTCAGCCCTCCAGATTCCCTATCTGGTCCTCCTTGTGCTTGTCTCCAGGACATGGGAGTATATTTGGCCCTGTGGCTTTGGCCTCAGGCTGACCCCTAGTGTCTGCTGGCCACTGCCCTGGGGTCCTCTGAGTCAGGTGCTGCTCCCGGGCACATGCAGGACTGGCAGTGCCCCCATGAGGCTGCCCCCTCCAGCCCTCAAAGGGGAGTGGGGCAGGTGTACACTTGTCCTCAGCTGTGCCCTGGGCCTAGACTCAGCCTGGAGAGGGAAGCCATTGCTAGCCAATCTCTGCTTTCCCACCTCAGCTGTCCTTCTATGGTTCCCCACAGGGCAGGTGATATCCTACCTTCCTGCTGAGTGCTAGGATAGTTCCAAGCCTCACACTCTTCTTTTTCTGTTCTTCCCTTTCTTGGGCTAAGAAGATGGGTGGAAATCTAGATGGTGAGAGAAACTTGCTTACCCATAGGGAATGTAAGTCAGGACTGAGGTAAAAAATTACTGTAATATAACCATGCAGAGACGTGGCCAGTTTCTGTCTGGAACAGAAGGCAATCATAATGGCACCCACACAGCATGAACGGAGCCAGACAGCCACAGAGTTCAGGGGGAAGGTGTTTTCTTCCAGGGAGGCCTCTGTTCCCTTCTCCCCTCTCCCTGACTCAGGCACTCACCAATTCAGGCTGCCCAGGGACCCGGGTCCTATAGTACAGGGAAAGGAACTCAGACAAAAATGTGTGTTCTTGTGTAGCTTTCATATAAATAACCTGAAATTGGCTCTCACAGCTTACAGGACATTTACAGTTCACCTAATAAAAAATTCTAGAAGGAGACAGTCCAGGTTAATGTGTGGGCCAGACATTCAGGCCATTGCCTCAGTGTCTGGGCTCTGATCTCAGCATGTGGACTCTGTCCTCAGGCTTGACCTCAGGGCTGCAATACCTGTGCCACCCCTGCCTCCTGGCCTCACTGGCAATGGCAAGGAGGCAGAGAGAGAGAGAGCTCTCTGGAAGGAAAAGACCTTTCTGGAAAGCCTCCAGCAGTACTCTGCCCTAAATCTTTTGGCCACCCCTAGCTGCAAGGGAGGCTGGGGAAACACACCTGGGTATTTCAGCCTCTGTAACTATAGGTTGGGAATGGAAATGGGGGTCACCCGAGAGTCTGTGACACATAGAAGTGGGCATTCTGTGTCATTCAGTTTGGGGGAGGTGGAGAGCATGACTTGGGGTAGCAGGGGAAGAATCTGGACACGTGGGACAGGTCAGTGCAGCTGGCAGTGCCCGTTACCCAGGACGGACACGCCTCCATCCTCCAGCCTGGGGCCCAGCCTCTGTGAGGTCTCCCTGTGCTAATGAAGCTGCTTCTTCAGCTTAGCCCCTGGATGGGCACAGAGTGTTCTGAGTTTCAAAACAAAGGGAACTCTTGCACCCATGAGCCATCAGACGTCAAGGCTCATCGACGTCTTTGGGGCTTCCTACAACATGAGTGTTGGTCTGATGGAGACAATCAGAGTGTTCTGCCCATGAGGAGCCCTTCACAAAGCCCTCTGAATGCAACACTGTGATGCAATCAACTGAAATCGTGAGTCAGGCTTCATCTTCCTGCTTCTGGCTACATGAGGGGCCAGCTGCGAGATGAAAGAGTTCTTCAAAATAGATTCTAATGTTTGGACAAAGGTGTCCTTTTTCTTCAACCATTAACTTCTCTGCATTCTCCAACAACCAGCATCCTAGCTCTCCCTGAGGGTGATGGCTGGCCAGACACTTTTGAAAGTATTTGGAATTTTTCCTAGTACGTGGATCCGGTTCCTGTTCAGTCATCTTCTCAGCACACTGGCTATTTGACATGACACAGTTTAAAACACACCAATATTCATCATGAGCCAAAAGTCTGAGTCAATATGTTGGCGAGGAGAACGCAGGAGATTAGCTTCTGCAGACCCGAGTCCTTGACGTGGGCCCCTTTCTGTGGGACCTTTGAGAGGGGTCCTTCATGGAGTCTTACACACTCTTCAAACCTCTTTTTCTCACCTGTGAAAGAACAGAATAACCTTGACTCCTTCTTCCTTACAGGCCGTTGGAAGATCGAGTGTGCACTAGTGAGGGAAGGAATGCAACAACACTTTGTAAAAAGAAAAAGCTGTGAATTATTACCCCGCCTCCTTGATTCCCTAAACCTGCCGCAACCTGAAAGCATGAGATGTGTTTTCTTCTGTTGTTTTTTAACTTGAATTCTCCTGACTTCATGGAAAAGTATATGTTATCTAGGGACATGAGCAGAGGCCAGAGGAACTGTAAGGAGTAGAAATTAAGGTAGGCATTAGAGGAAAATTCACTGTGGAAATTCTGGAGCGTTCACATCAACAGAAATCATAACCTATAATTTGCTTTTTTTTTTAAGTTTCCAATTTTATCCAACTATTAGTTTCATGAAAAGGATGTAAGATAACATATTTTGTAGGCCTATTATAAGCAAAGTACCTTAAACTGGGAGTTCTCAGAACATGGCACCCAACCAGCAGCATCTACACGTCCTGGAATTTGTTAGGGAAGCAAATTCTCATTCCAGCCCCTGACCTGCTGAGTCAGTAGCTCTGGTATTTGCTGGGTGCTGAGGCCCATATCTGGGTTTTAACCAGCTTTGCAGGGGATTCTGATGTGTGCACTCTACTCTGAGAACCACCTGCTTAAACAATGAGGACGTGTATTATCTCACACTGGAGGAGTCTGGGGCTGAGGCAACCCTGGTGTGGTGTGGTCAGCCTGCGCCCCCACACTTCTGTTAACCCTGCGATCTCTGCCTCCTCTGCTGGCTCTGCCTTTAGGCCAGCTCCCCTCTGCAACAGAAGATGGTTATAAGCTACAATTGGGATACACCCTCCCCCCCCCCCTTTCTATGGCCAATGGGAAGGAGGACCTGCCTTCCAATCATGGAATAACAGGCTCTGTTCCTGTTGCTCCCCGCCCCCCCCATCCCCGTGGGGAGGGGGATGTCGTACATTGATTGGTCAAAACCCAGATTCATGAGCTAATCGGTGGCAAGAGGAGGGATCCTGTTGATTGGCAAGAACCCAGGGTCATGGGGCTCAGCGAGGTGGGATCCCACCCAGTGTGAGCATCTGCGCATGCTCTAGCGCCTCTGTTTTCCCTTTTGTGAAATAACTATGCTACGGAATGGTTGAGTTGAGATGCTCGGTCATTCCACAGATGGCTGATCAGCTTGCAAATAGCTAGAAAGCCTGATTTGCTTTTAAGCAGAATGCTGGTAGGCAGGGTTTTCAAGGGTGTAGGTCAGGACCCTTGACTTCCAGGGACTTGCAGTGGAGATGAGAAGGCAGAATACAGGCGGGTGAGTGAAGGAAGAGCAAGAGTAATGAGTGTCAGAGGGTTAGCAGTCATGAGCAGGCATCTCCGAGCAGAGCAGCCAGGTCAGGACTCGCAGGGGACCACGGTAGAGTGAATCCAATCCACAGCAAATTTAAGACAGTGTTTCATAATCATCAGGAGAGTCTATGTGTTTGTTTCTTAAAGTTGTGACAAGTGGAAAGAACGTGGCATACTTGACCTAGAAGCATGTGGTTTACATTTGAAATGTGAGATTGCTTTTAGACGGAGTTTAAGCGGTACCTGTAGGGAATATGATGTTTTAAGGCAGTACTGCAGTGCCTAAAAGAATTGATTTTCTACAGTTCTAAGCTTGATTTATTAGAATCAAAAGGTACTATACCAGTTTCCCACCGCTGCTGTGACCAGTTACCACATGCTCAGTGGCTTAAAACAATGGAAATGTATTATCTTCCAATTTTGTAGTTTGGAAGCCCCCATGAATCTCACTGAGGTAAAACCAAGATGTTACTAGGGCTGCATTCCCTCCTGGAGGCTCTAGAAGAGAATCTGTTTCCTTGTGTTTTCCTGTGGCTCCTGGTGTGGTAGTACATTCCACCATCTCAAAGCCAGCCACATAGCAGTTCTCCGAGGCTGCTTCCTTTGGCATGTCTTTCTCTGGCTCCCTTGTCCATCTTCCCCTTCCAAGGACTTTTGTGATTTATTGGGGCCACCTAGACAATGCAGGGTCATCTCCCTATTTTATGGTCATCTGCTTAGGAAACTGAATTTCATCACCACCTCCTGTCACCTTTTCCATGTAACCTGACATACTCATGGGTTCTGGGAATTAAGATATAGACATCTTTGGGAGAGACATTATTCTTTCTACCACTGTTGCTTTGAAAAATCTGCCTGGGGGATTTATAACCCTGCCTTGACAGACATGAGGAGTATATTCCATTCTAAAAATACAGTTTAAAGGATTGAGGAAATACAATTGCTGTAATTTTATAATAATGTGCCTCTCCCTGTGCAAATAAATCACAGTTCTTTTTGTCTGAGGTCCCTTGTAGTGTGACATTGCTGCCCCTTCCACTAAAAGAAGGCAATGTCTCTGCCTTTTTGAATCTGCACCGGACTCCTGAGTGGCTTTCACTAAAAGAAGGTGGCCGGAGCCTGGGTCTCAAGTCACTGTGAGCCATCCACACTCCCTCTTTTGGAATGTGAAATTACCTAAGCATTAGCAAAGAGGAAGTGAGAATCTATTTGTACACAGATTTTACCAGAGATACAAATAGAATTATAATTTGTAAGTTAAAGGTTAAGGTGGAAAATAGGCTTTAAAATGTTTGCATCTCCAGTGAAGTGTGCATGAATGTGAGATGCATTCAGGCATCTTCTCTTTTGGTTTAGTAGGAGATGCTGGTGGAGCCCCCACTTCCGAGCTTCCCACTTGAGATCTGCATCCAAGCTGGGTGCACTCAACTGCTCACTCGCTGCTGGAAGAGCGGGCGGCTAAGAGCTCACAGTTGCTGCCTCTCTGAGAATTGACCTCAGACTGCAAGGGCCCTTTTGTCAGAGATCCCTTGGAAGCGGGGACAGCCCACAGTCTTACAGGACTGGAACTGGTTACAGAAAGCCAGTACCCTGGCCTCCAGCTGGAGCAGAAGATGCTCCAGAGCCCCCTGCAGATCAGACCAAAACTGAAGTCCTGAGAAAACTCCTATTCACCCTGCACCTCCCCACCTGCTCCTGCCCCTTACAGCTTCACCCTGATAGCTCCCCTGAAACAGCAGCTGCATGAGAGTCCCCATCTCAGGCTTGGCCTCCAGGAACTGATTGAGTTGGACATAAAGTTGCATGAATAGTAATTGATTTCCTAACTCAGCCCATGCTTGCATTTCGAGGAGGATCCCTACATAATGGGGTTCTTGTTTCTTAACATATTCCTGGGTTGTATTTGCTAGTATTATGATGTTTCCATCAATTATCATAAAAAGATTAGTTTATTGTTTTTTGTGTGTGTTCTCTCAGGATTTTGGTATCATATGTGCTGAATAGAAATAATTCTGCATCTTTCTCTTTTTATTGACCTAGAACATTTAAAATGTCATTGGAATTATCCAATATTTAAATTTGAGGGTTTCATCACATTTCATAAAGATTATTTGGACCTTGGGGAAAGAGTTCAGACCTTCATAAACATTCTCTATTGTCCTGTGGTAACTTGTCTGTTTAAATATTCTATTTTTTTTTTGAGGTCAGAAAAAATTTTTTTTCTAGATAAGAAAAATTGCAGATACTGAATATGTTTCCACAGCACATTCATCCTATTTTATTTGTGTGGAGTGAAACAAAATGTTCTCTCAAAATTATCCTATTTTCCTCTGTTTCTATTGTTACTTCATCTCATTTCTGATCTTGAGTTGTGTGTTTCCCTTTTTGTTCTCATGCTGTGAAAACAGTTTTATTGCTTTTTAGTATGCAAAAAGTGTAGCAGCATAAAAAGTTAGTAAAAAATAGCTGCTCCAAATTGGATCACCTTCAAGGTGAAGGTGATGAATCCACAAATAATTAGTGGCTTTTCTCTTTCTTCATAATCTCTTTATGCAGACAGGTACACACAGGCACACACAATATATTTTCCAGTGTTACTCCAGCCTTAAGCTCCTGCATGATCACAATTTTGACATGATCTTCTCTATTTCAATGTGTATCGAGTGAATTCAATTTTAAAATATTTTGTTTAAGATTTTTTAAATCTGTGTTCATAAGTGAGGAATTTATGATTTATTCTTCTCTTATTGGCCTTATCTCATTTTGACTGGCAAGATTTTGAGGTAGGGAAGTTTCCTTCTTTTCTTCTATCTGGAACTGTGCTGACCACTAAAGTAGCCACCAGCCATGTGTGGCCAACCATTAAGCATGAGAAGTATAGCTTGTGAGTGCTGAGCCATGAGTGTGAAATACACGCTGGCTGGTAAAGACTTGCCATAAAACACGAGAATATAGAACATCTCAATAATGTCATGATAGACTAACTGGTGAAATGGTAATGTTTTAAGTATATATTGGGTGAAATAAAATGTATCATGGGATGAAACCATGCATAATCTACTGCAAACTACTTGTTCTGGGTATTATATTTTTTGTTTTATTTTTAAATGTTTATTTTTGAGATAGCATCAGCATTGGAGAGGCAGAGAGAGAGGTGGACAGAGGTTTTGAAGACAGCTCCGTGCTGGCAGTGGCAAGCAGGATGTGAGACTCAAACTCATGAACCATGAGATTATGACCTGAACCGAAGTCAGACACTCAACCAACTGAGCCACCCAGACACCCCTGTTCTGGGTATTTTAAAAACTCCACTGGATCCATAAAAAGGAATTGAGATAGTGAAAACGGAGAGGTATGAGATGGATAATATGGGAAGGGCTTTGAGCTAGAAGGCCTGGAGGTACCTCAGTCTGCAGGAAGCTCTGGGAGCCATCTCCTATTCCCTTTGTAACCCAGTTCGCATCATTACACGTATTTGCACTTTGGGTCCTAGGAATAAGAACATGGTGTCTACACCCTCATAGAAAGTGGAAACTATAATGAGGCAGATCCTTGGCTCTCAAAGCTGCCATTGGAGGAGGCTGTGGGTCATAAATAGAAGGAAAACAGGAGAAATTCATGCAATGCAGATCAAACAACTCAGCTTTTCCCTGTGGCATATGTGCCCCGTGGTGTGTGCACCGCCACTGCCATGTTTCCACAGGGCTCTCAGCACGTGGAGGGAGGCAGGACTGTGCAGCAAGCAGCCAGAGATTTTATGACTGTGTTAAACCAATTAGTCATCTCACACTAAGGAGGATAAGCACAAGGGTGGGGAAAGCAAACAAAGATTGTTCCTGCAACTTTTAGAATAAACATATCATTTTATTAGACATTTATGGACATCCATGAATTTCTTGCTAGATAATCAAACAGTGAAGGGCTTTCTATTTATCCTGACAGCAGGGATTTGGAGTCATATCATCCCTTCAGAGCAAGTGTCATCATTGCACCGTCTTCATGGACCATCCTGGGCCAATAAACAAGTAAATGAACAAGGAAAGATAAAATGAGAGCTCAGTTCCTAGGGTGGGTGTACCCATGATCTCTTTGGATTTTTTGTGAAATGTCAATGGTGATGACTGTATTCCCTGAGAGCTTAGCAATCTTTGTGGCAAAGCTCATTTCTTCAATCTAGAATGGCCAGCACCAGAAATCAGAAGCTGGCTCTTGTTACAGAGGCCAGGAGTTTTTGAGTAGCTCCTGGGGCCACATCAGGGCAAGAGAGAGCCAGAGTCCTGGCCATGCACTCAGGGTTGGGACTCGAGCCACAGATGTGTCACTGGTAGGTTTAGCAGGTTGGTTTCTGATGGCCACGAAGTGGGGATCTTTTGTGGAACTATGTCAAGACGCACTGGAAACCCTCTCTACGCCGTATCCCACAAAACAGAATGTGGAAGTGCCTGAAACACTTACCCCAAGAAATGCTTTTCATCCAAGATCCCAGGACCCCTGCGAAGCTCAGATGTTGTCTGGTAGGGATCACCCTGTGATCACCACCCAGTGACATCTATGCTTGAATCAGTTTATAACTTTGGGCCTAGGAATGGTGGATGCTCAGCCCTGGAGGCTGGGCAATGAGGTAGAGTGGGAAGCCACTGAGAAGACTATGGATTTTATCCTTAATCCAATAGGATGGCTGTGTTGGAGGGTTTTCAGTGGGGAGGAATGGCATGATCTAGTTCATGTGCATAAAGGACCATTCTGGGCAATGGAGAGGGGAGTAGGCTAGACCACTGGAGGGGAAAGAAGAAACAGAGGAAAAACCACAGGAGGAAAGTCAGCCTGGCATGAGGGGGGCATGGAGGATGGATCCCCTGATACCCAATCAAGTCTGTCTGCCTGTCAAGCTTCCTGTTGTCTCTGACACCAAGAACTCAGCTTTTTTAAGCTTCGAGGCCTGGACTCCCCCTCCCCCACCAGTTCGAGCTATGAAAACTGACCCAGCGCCTCATCACTTATCTTCATAGTTTTCACTGATCAAACACGAAGGACATGCACACCCCACTGAGATCTGACAATGGTGAACATGATGGTCCTCGCACAGGTGAGAAGATAGCGATCAGCACAGAGCTGGGCCATGGTGAAGGTGACAACTGAATATAGACTGGTCTGGGTCCAGAAGCCGGTCCTTTTCCTACAAATTGGTCTGAGCCTGGTCAGGGAGTGGGGTGGGGCCGGGAGTGGCATCTCTCCCCCCTGCCACCCCCATTCCAACTCTAACCAGGCACGTGTGAAGGTAACAAGTACTATCTGATGCCAACCTGGAGAGTCATTTGTTCTGATATCTGAACAATTCCTTGTCCAACATGTGAGTGTAGACCAACAAGACTCAAAGCTCTGGGTGCCAAGTCCTGGGAGGCCCTCCTCTGAGAGGGGGATCTGCTTGGGCAACTTTTCTTCACATGTGCTCCTGGAGGACACACCCTTGCAGGAGAGACAGTCACTGAGTTTGATGGCATGATGTGAATGAAGCTGGTGTCATGCACAGAAAGTGGGGATGTGCAATAGTAGAGATGCATGGTTGAGAATGAGCAGGTGACCTTGTGGCATTTTGGAAGCTTTCCTGAGATTCTGTCAGGTTGTAAATCCATTCTTCATGGGAAAGCCCACTGGCACAGTGCCCTTTGGAAGCCCCATGCCCTGGATGGTAGCCAGTGACTCCAGGGGAACTTTTTCCATCTGTGGACGGGGCTCAGATGCCAGGCCTTCCCAGCAGTATGTGTGTGTGCAGTGCAGGGCGGAGGGGTGGGCAAGAAAGCCAGACTTGGGGCCATGGTCAGGGCTTTCCTCACCAGGGCTACCAGTGGTCAAGAAGTCTGTTCCCTTGGACTCTTCCATCAGGTCACTACCCAGCTGACACTGTTTCTTGTTACTTTTGGGGGAAGCATAAATCTGGATCCATTTTCTTTGAATGAGATTTCCAGATTTACATCAATGAGATATGTTTTGTTTATAATTGACTTCCCCTATAGATATCAGTGGGCTTCCCCCTGAGAAAATCTCATACATGAAAACGTGGACTGATAACAATAGCCAATACTAATGAGCACTGACTGTTGACCAGGCAGCAAGCCAAGTATTTTTTTTTTTCATGCTTTCTCTCATGTCATCTTGTAGCATAACACCTTATAGGATATATATTATTGTTGCCTCAAACAGTACATTTATTTGTCAAGTTGAGGGCCTACCAGGTGCCCACCACTCGCTCAGGGCTGGCCATCTGACATCATGGAGGATGGCAGGACACCTGCTTCCAAGCTAGCAGGGATCACAGGCAAGGACACTGACATTTAGAGAGAGCATGTCAACTGCTCAGCTCACATAGTGGGAATTTTAACCCTGGGGCTAGCTACTGATGGGCCACAGGCCACCATGAGCTCACCTTGGCCTCAGTCTGGACCCCCTAGAAGTGTTACAAACTACACACATATCCAGTGTGTGGCCTGGATCCTAGGAACCACTTGTCTAAATCCTTAGCTGTGGGGGAGGGATATTTGTCTCTGTTAGTAAATAATGGCAAACCTATGAACAAAGTTTCTACAGCATAAGGACCCCTAAGCCACATCCCACAGCTCAGGCTTGGGGCAGCAGGGAGATGAGAAATGGCCCACAGTCTATGGGAGTCTATTGTAACTTCCTCCCCAGTAGCTCTACCTGTGTTCAGGTAAAGGCTTCCAGTCGGATGATGGGAAGATTCTGGATCTTTAGGTCCCTGAAGGGGCACTTCTAAAGCCAGCCAGTTCTTTTTCACTTGAGAAGAGGATTCTCCACAGAGCTGTTGAGGTAGTTGGATTTATAAGATGATTAATTAATCATGTTTGGGCTTACACAGTCTGAGGAAGGAACATAAGGGCAGGCTCTCTCTGAGGTTAGAGTTCACATTGAAAGTTCTCAGCGGAGGATTTGGTCTTGTTTTGTTAGAGAAAAACTTCTTCCTCTCAGCAAGGGGTTCTCCAGCATGAATAGCATCAGTACCACCTCGAGGGCCTTCACCCTAGTCTGTGATTTGGGGGACCCCAAGAGGGTCAAGAGTTTGTATTTCTACCAGTTTCTCAGGGGAAGCAGGTGCTGCCAGGAGTGGCTTCACCCTGAAGAATCACAGCTCTAAGGGGGAAGATAGGACATGTGGTTACCGGGTTTTCAGAAAGAGAAATCTTGACATACGAAAATGGCATCCTGCCTAGTTTCTACCACCAGCCCCAGCAGGGCAGGGGCCACTCTGTGGTCCTGAATCATGGTGTCATAAATGTGAGAGTGGAGAAACATCCACTCCAAGTCTCTCAATCCTGGCAGCTTTTAGAATTGCCCAGCGAAATTTTTGAAGAATGGTGATCCCAGGCAGCTGTCCTGCTCAGTCTGACTGGAATCTCTGGGGGTGGTCCAGGGAACTTATTTTAGAGGCTCCAGGGACATTCTAATGAACTAACTGACTGAGAACTTGGATTTAGTGCACAGGTTCTCAAAATGGGGTCCCCGGACCATCAACATCACCTGGGAACTCACTAGAAATGAAAATTCTCAGGCTTTATCCCAGACCTGCGGAATCAGAAATCTGGGATTGGGGGCGCCTGGGTGGCTCAGTTAGGTGTCATGATCTCAGGTCATGATCTCACAGTTCGTGAGTTCAAGCCCTACATTGGGATCTGTGCTGCTGGTACAGAGTCTCCTTGGGATTCTCTTTCTCTTTCTCTCTGCCCATCTCCTGCTCTCGCTCACTCTCTCTCTCTCAAAATAAATAAATAAACTAAAAAAACCTGGGGTTGGGGTTCAGCCATACAGGCTTTAACACGCCCTTTGGAGGATACTGATGCATGCTCAAGTTTTGAACTACCACTCTAGAACATTCCCTCACTTACGGGTGAGACACCTGAAGGCCAGCGGTTAAAGGACTCTGGTCACATCATACAACCACCTAACAGCAGAATTGGATTTAGAATCCAGGCCAACTGCTCCTTCATGCTCTCCTACTGCCCTACTCTGCTTCCCTTGCACATAATTCAGCGTGCGGCCCTGGTGAGTGTTCCTCCACCTCTTCTCCGGGCAGGCACCCATTCCTGCCCAGACTGAGCTAGCAAACAGGCCTATCAGCTGAATGGATAAAAAGAAGTCTGGGCCAGAGGATTGCTCATTTGCAAGATGGGGGGTCTGGTTTCCAGACCCCAGGTGCTGTTCTCAGCTGCAGGAACAATGCATAGAGCCAGAGAATCATGTTGCCAAATCTAGCAATGGAGACTTTAACATGAGGGGCAGCTGGGCCATGCATTTTTAATGCTTTGGAAATCCAAGCTTTTCCTGGATGGAGGAAAAGAAATAGCAGAGAATAACTACAGTTGCCTAAGGATGACATGGTAACAATTTCTCATTAAAAGAAAAGGAACATTGTGCCTGTAAATAGCTGGCTTTTTAAACCGGGTCGTTCATCAGCACAGACAAGGACCTTTACTGGGTGTTTGTGTTTAGCTGTGCTGCATGCTCCTCTCTCAGCAGCTGGAGCAGCTGAAGTTCCAGCTGTGGCAAAAGACCTTCCCTATGGGGAACACTGCCTCTGGATACAGAACCATGGGGAGCAAGGCTTTGGGAGAGACCTGGGAGGTAGTCGTGGGCCACCACCCTGAGCTCGGTGGCATGGCTTCACATCGAGGGACATGCACAAGAACAGCCTGGGAATCTTGTTAAAATGCAGATTCTGATTCCCAGGTCTGGGTTTAAGGCACGGAATTCCGGATTTCTGACAAGCTGACAGACATCCTTGGTATTTTGGTCCATATGCATTTTGGTAACATGGTCCTAGAGATTGCCACTGAAATTGTTGGAAGTCTGATGTCCCCTGTGGGATCAGGCACAGGACTACAGTGTGGACATCCAGTGGCCCCAGATTTCAATCCCAGGGAGAGGCAGGGAGGACAGGAGTAGTGTCAGAATGGGGCCAAAAAAACACAAATCCAGATGTAAGAAAGGAGACATTTCATTGAGTATTGCAATAAGGAGATGGATCAGACCATGAGATCTGTGAATATCTCAAAGGGCAGGCAGAAAGGAATTTTCCATGAAAGGGAGGGGTAAGCAAGGCCAGTAAGAACCTGCCTGGGGTTGGGGAGGGGTGGGGTGAGTGCTTTGAGCAGGTGTTGGGACAGAACAGCTGAGCAGGCGATGCCTTTCCTTTCAGCCAGCCAACTTTCTTCTCAGGGAGGGGGCCTGAGGAGGGTGTATTGAGGAGGGGCCATCCACATTCTGATTGCGGGCTCAGGCCAAAGTTCAGGAGCCTCACTGGGGAAGGAGGGAAGCTTAGCTAGAGTTTGAGTAATTCAAGCTGTCCAGATTGGTCAGTGACAACAGTCAATTCAACTAATCATTGATGAGGCAAAGAATGGGAATTTGGAGGGTTATTGTGTGGCCTTGTCACAGGCAAACAAGGGGAGGCATCTGTGCATCTTACCTAAGTCATGTGGGTGGTTCTTTAGAGGGCTTCATGGGAGGGTAGTTCTTTACAGAGGGCTGTTTCCAGGAACATAGTATGGGGGTTCCTTGACAGTGAAGCCTCAGGCTCAGGTGAAGCTTAACATTGTCAATGTCCACAGACAGGAATCATCTATATAATTGGTCATTTCTGTGAACATATAGCCTTCAAAGAGCTAAAAACAAGTATCATAAAATATAAATTGAACACAAGCCCAATACTGTATTTAGCTCCTGAGTAAGGACATCAGGAAGATGGTGGAGCTAATTTGAAAGGAAGTAGAGAGCCAGGGTTCCAGCCCACCAGGAAAAGCATCCCCAAAGAAGTTTGGTGACTTGGGGCCACCACTGGTTGGTTAATGCCCTACAGGGCAAAACAAAACAAAACAAAACAAAACAAAACAAAACAAAACAACTGTAATACTTGTGACTATTTTCCTGCAGGACAGAAATCATATGCATTGTTACAAGACAAGGTCACTAATACATCACATCATTTCACAGTGTCTAACCAATAACAGTAAATGTAGGTCAAGCGCAGGTCCACTAGATAACTAAAGAATCCTTGGATGATCTTGTAAAACATCACACCAGTATGGTAATAAAAGGTCATGCCACCTACATTTTTATTTTATTTCCACATTTTAAATGCTTAACATCTCCAAGAATCAAAGAGGGCCTGCTTATGCACTGACTTGTTCAAAAGCATATCCCCCTTACTCCTGAAAAGTGTTATATTAACAAGAACAGAATTAGGGGTCAGTCTTTCCATGCCTGCTGGTGGCAGCTCTGCGATCCTGTTATTTTGTTGTTTGGTCCTGCTGAATTTTCCGCAAGGACTATTTTGGGACTTTAAAGTATTAAGAGAGGAAAAGGACTGCTTCTACTCACATCACCCCACAGAGCAAACACAGTCCAGTAAGTTTCAAAACAAAAATATTTTCCTGAGGGCTGAACAATACAAGATATGAGGAGCCTAATATATTGAGGCTCTGGTGAGAAGTGCTGCCAAATCAAGCTATAATTAGCTCTCTCAGGAGCCAGGAGCCCTTGTTTGTACACCCAGATGAGCCCACATTTCCTAAAACCATCAAAACCCACTTTAATTAGTCTGTTAATAGAAACTTGCTGTGAGTCCAGGTACCCCTGGCATCCAAGTTTTGCCTCCGGTCTCCGTTCATTCAGCTCAACATCACATAGCTGGAGGAATCCAGTGATTTTGTTAACTAAAATAAGCTGATTTATCAGATTGAAAAACAGGAATGGTTTGGTAATCTTTCCAGTTAAAATGTGAACAATATGATGTTAGTTCTTGGCAAACTCTTAAATTTTCTTAACAATTTAATTACCCATGTTATACAACAGGGTGTTTCTTTTTCTTTCTCTTTCTTTCTTTCTTCTCTTCTTCTTCTTCTTCTTCCCCTTTTCCTCCTTCTCCTCCTCCTTTCTTGTTTTTTTTTTTTTTTAATTTGTGTGAGACAATAATGCTCCTTTGAGTAGCTGAGCTCAAGTTTCTACTAGGTTTGGAGAGATGTGCACTTAAGATCACTGTCACCAAAGGAAGATGAATTAAAGCAAGAAGAGGGAACACAGATTTTGCATTATAAAGGCAACAGATTTAGGGAGGGGTAAGGGGGAGGGAGAAGATTGTTTTGAGCTTCATCTCTTGCTTATCTATCCTCATCGGTCACACTGGCTTTTCTTGATGGCACTTATCACCATCCAACATTTAATGTGTTTTGCTTAATTTTTGTCTGCTTATTGCCTGTCTCTCCTCATCTCCTCTGCCCCACCTGGAATGTAAGCTCCATGAGGGGAGACACTTGTTATTGCTTTGTTATTGCCATTGGAACCATGCTTGATGCATAGCAGGCACTCCATAAATGTGTCTTGAGTACACTACTAACAGAGAGACGGAATGGGCGAAGTGGAGTTCTCAGGAGCAGGAACTGAGAGCTGCAAGTGACCTGGGAATCATAGATCTCTGGGTATGAGTGGAAATCTGGGGGTTCTTGCAAGGCTGGGGCCTGGGGATGACATCCTGGGCTACACATTAAACAAGTTACCTCTATTGAAAGGGAAATATATCTACTTATAAATTTGGAATGTGTCTGGAATTCTGGAGCCAGTGCTTGCCTCCCCAAGCCCTGGCTTTCCTCACATGTAGTCTGAGGGCTCAGTTCTTTCCCTATCACTTCATGTCATCAATTAGGAGCTCCCCTGCCTCGCCCCTCCACCTCCTCCATTGGACAGTTGGGAGTGCCTTAAGTTCCAGGCCACTGCCTGCCACTCAACTTTCCTATCTCCTCCTTCTATGTGGAATAATCTTTCCTTCCTCATTTGCTTTATGACACCTCTTGTTCAGCCTTGAAAGCCTGGCCCTGGATGACCCTTTTGACTCTACCTGAGTGGCTAACACTCTGCTCTTCATGCTGCACCTGCTTTTGTATCGACCTATTAATACTACTGTCTATTGATACTATTAATATTAACCTATCTATCAATACTACTCTGAGTAATAATGATTCTAGTACAGCCAATTGCAAAAATCCCAGCTACCATGGATAGCACCCCCTTTGTGCTGCATGTCATGCCAAGTCCTTTGCATCTTGTCCTCTGTAGTTCTCAGAACACCCTCAGGAGGTAATCTGTCACCATTTGACAGATGGAGAAACTGAGGTTCAGAAAGATTGAAATCTTACTTAGAGAGGTGACATAGCTCCCAAGTAGTACTTGAAGTCGTGTCTAGTCTCAAAGAGCATGCTAGCTAAAATAAGGCAACTCCACGTTCACCCTCCACCTGTGAGAGTAGTTTCCATTAAGAGTAGCTCTGGTTTCCCACGTTCTTCCCTCACTTATTCTTTTTTTTAAATTTTTTTTAACGTTTATTTATTTTTGAGACAGAGAGAGACAGAGCATGAACAGGGGAGGGGCAGAGAGAGAGGGAGACACAGAATCGGAAGCAGGCTCCAGGCTCTGAGCCATCAGCCCAGAGCCCGACACGAGGCTCGAACTCACGGACCGCAAGATCATGACCTGAGCTGAAGTCGGAAGCTTAACGGACTGAGCCACCCAGGCACCCCTCCCTCACTTATTCTTATAGGACATTGACTCCCTTAAAGTTCCCTCCAGGATTTCTGGTGGATCTCAGAGGCTCTCTCACATGTGCTCCTGAGCTTATCAGATCCCATCTGCTGTCTCACACGTGCTGGGTACCAGGGGGTCCCCTGTGGGAGGCTCTGGGTTAGGTTCTGGCAGCTGGGCACTGGGTCTCCATCAGGTGTCATGCTCTCTCCTCCCCTCCCGCCCCCACCCTGCACTGTTCCCTTCCACCACCCAGTAGAGTCTGGAAGGGAACATGCAGCTCCTTCAGGACCTCCCCTGTGTTGCACTTTGGGAAGGAAGGCCTGAAGTTTGTGTTTATTACATTCTGACATTTTTATTTTATTTATTTATTTATTTATTTTTTTAACGTTTATTTATTTTTGAGACAGAGAGAGACAGAGCATGAACGGGGGAGGGTCAGAGAGAGGGAGACACAGAATCTGAAACAGGCTCCAGGCTCTGAGCGGTCAGCACAGAGCCCGACGCGGGGCTCGAACTCACGGACCGCGAGATCATGACCTGAGCCGAAGTCGGCCGCTTAACCGACTGAGCCACCCAGGCGCCCCTACATTCTGACATTTTTAGAGTAAAATAGTCTTTTCTAATTTGTCACCTTGCTGGTGATTTCCATAAGACACAGACACAGTCCCTGGGAGGTCATGCCACTCTGTCCCCATGCTGATGCCTCAGTGGACCCAGAGTTGGTGGAAGTATGGTGACTGGGCATGCTCATGGGGCCAAGATGCTCTGCCCTTGGGAAGGACAGCCCCCAACCAGTGCATGCCATAGCGCAGACCGGTGTGGCCCAGCTTAAGTGCACACTCTTCAGACTGCCACAGAGAGGTTTCTGGTGGGCCAGTGCCACAGGGTGATGGGGTAGGCACCCAAATCCCTCTCAGCCTCCAGCAGGCCTGCTGCTGCACATGTTCACTCCAGCAGGTGCAGAGACCTGGGCCTGCTTTCCCCAGGGGGGCTGCCTCGCAGGTACTGCTAACAATAGCCTCTCCCCCATTTATCCAGTGAATGAGTGATTGAAAGCACACACCACTGAATTACAGGTCTGGTAGCTAGGTGCTGAGTCTAATATTGAAGCTTATTTTATTTGGAGGTACTTTGTTTCTAGGTCTCTAAAAAATAAAAATAAAATAATTTTGGGTACATTATGAATGAAAAAAAAGGAATAGATCACCTCCGAGTATCCTTCTAGTCTAAGTAGAGTTTATAACACAGCCTCAGGTTTTATGTCACCAGATAAAAACAAGCTCATACATTAATCTATTTGTCAGTACATAACCACTCAATTGGGGCTCACTCAGAAACTTTCTGGTTGAATCCTGCAGTTCTACAATCACAATGTACTCACACAAGTGTCTTTCCCACAAAGGACATGCATTTTCCTTTCCTGATTACTAACTTAATTGAAGAGTGATTAGGGAATGTGTGAAACCTGCCCTTTGGTGTGTGCAGTTTTGCTCTGTGGCCTCACATGTAGTCAGTTCTTATGTTCTGGGCTGGCTTTGAAGAGTAGGTGAGGTGTCTCTAATGCTCTGAGAGTTGTCATTTGGAACCTCAGCTCCCTCTCTAGGACTCTACCTTCCATGCAGACTCTGGTGCCCTCTCCCCTTCCTTTCCCTTTGTAAAGCCACCCCTGGGAAAGTCTCAACTTGAAAATCATCCACAGCTTCTTTGAGAGTGTGCGGTGGGCAGAGCTATCACCAGGCCAAGCCATAATAAAGAGAACTAATGTCAAGACCAAGTTAAAAAATGCCACCAGTGGAACTTTCAGAGTGCCATGCCACATTAGCTTGAGAATCACCCTTCCTGCATTCATCAACCCAGTTGGGTAATAGTAATCATGTTAATAATTAGTCATAATAAATTCCTGATGTTTGCATAGCATCTTACTCTTTATGAAACTTTCTGTAGCTATTTGCTTCTTGGTTCCTTGCCACAATTCTGTGATGATGTATTATTTTGCCTTAGGAATCAGGGATTCCTGACCCCTGAGTCAACTACACTACTTGCCAGCATCCCTTCTGTGGAGCCCACGTGGCTCTGGTGAGGAGCATCACATGCACAAAGACACAGGAGGTAAGTGTTCTGATCCCCAGTTGGGTGCTGAACTTCCTGTCTGACTTGAGGCAAGTCTTTTAGGGATTTTGCTTCTTCATCTTAATATTAAAGTAATTGGATCAAATCAGTAATTTTTCAGATGAAATCTCCACATGTGAAATAAGCTGTTTGGATTGAAGCATGAAGGAACAAGCCTGGAGTCCCCTCTATCTGTTCCCTTCTGACTTCTCCATCTTCTATAGAATCTTCCCTGGCACTGGCACCCTCCCCAGGCCTCTATGGAAACATTTGACCTCATGATATGTAAGTCTCTGTTTACCCTAACATTTTGTGACTCATTTTGTGACATTTCGTTTCCTCTTCCGTAAAAGCAAAAGTGCTGGATTCAATTGTCTCCAAAGACTAGCTTACGTCTGTGTTTCAACACCAGGGTTGTAGGCATGCTTAGCAGAACGAATGCCCTGTGCCCTCTTCTTGGTCACAGGCCTGGACCTCCTCGCCCAGGGGTCAGTTTCCACCTATGACAACTGAGAAGGGTCACATGTGATTGGCTGTTTTGGTACCATTTCTGAACATAGGGGTGAACATGGGGGCTTCCCCCTACTGACTCCTGGGAGGATTGTGCTTCCCATAACATTGACTTATACACACCATTCCTTCCATGTCACAATTAATATCCTTGAGTACCAAGCAGAGATAAAGTCCCTCCATAATGAGATCCTGTTATACACTTGGTTATATATTTCCTTTGAAATGTCACCAGTCAGTGGAAGAAAAGTAGCTCCCTAAAATACTTCTTTTCCCCTAAGAAAGATTATTTTTATTTGTAATGTAAAAAAACCATGGGTAGAGGGGCACCTGAGTAGCTCAGTTGGTTAAACATCCGACTTCAGCTCAGGTCATGATCTCATGGTTCATCAGTTTGAGTCCCGTGTCGGGCTCTGTACTGACAGCTCAGAGTCTGGAGCCTGCTTCAGATTTTGTGTCTCCCTCTGTCTGCCCCTCTGCTGCTTGCACTCTGTCTCTCACATTGTCTCAAAAATAAATAAACCTTAAACAATAACAACAACAACAACAAATGTGGGTAGAATTTTGTTTCTGGGCAAGATGGAGTAACAGGGACTGAATTTATACTCCCACCTGAAAACAAACAAACTAGACAAGATACATGACATGGCAATTTTCAAGACAATGAACATCACACAATGGAGAACAGTAGTCCGTGAAATACAGGAAACAAATGACCAAGCTCTATGATTTCCCAGCCTACCACTTTGAGAGAGTTTCCAAGCCCTGGGGCAAGGAGTGGGGAGATCAGTTGGAGCTTGGTGAAGAGATAGAGCTGAGAATCCAGAAAGACCAGGGTGGCTAGAATTTAGAGAACAGAATACCAAAGAGGAGAGACATGAGTCAAGAGAGAGGGAGCTTCGGAGGCATGCAGAGGATGCACCTCAGATATTTGGCAGATTATTGCTCAACTCATGCATGAGAAATGCAAAGGCTGGGGAAAGAATTGTCTGAAAGGATTAAACAGTGCTCAGTCCTTACACAGTACTGGAAATAGTGTCTAGTCTCATGAACAGGATTTGAAAATCTCATGAAGTTCATTTACACATTTTCTTTGAAGAAATGACTGTTTAACCTCTTGCCCATTTTTATTTTATTTTTTATTTTTTTATTTTTTTTATTTTTTATTTATTTATTTTTTTTTGGAAATCGTGATTTATTACAACCGACATAAAAAACAATATGAAATATTTGTTACACCCTGTAGTTTTTTTTTATATATATGAAATTTATTGACAAATTGGTTTCCATACAACACCCAGTGCTCATCCCAAAAGGTGCCCTCCTCAATACCCATCACCCACCCTCCCCTCCCTCCCACCCCCCATCAACCCTCAGTTTGTTCTCAGTTTTTAACAGTCTCTTATGCTTTGGCTCTCTCCCACTCTAACCTCTTTTTTTTTTTTTCCTTCCCCTCCCCCATGGGTTCCTGCTAAGTTTCTCAGGATCCACATAAGAGTGAAACCATATGGTATCTGTCTTTCTCTGTATGGCTTATTTCACTTAGCATCACACTCTCCAGTTCCATCCACGTTGCTACAAAAGGCCATATTTCATTTTTTCTCATTGCCACATAGTATTCCATTGTGTATATATACCACAATTTCTTTATCCATTCATCAGTTGATGGACATTTAGGCTCTTTCCATAATTTGGCTATTGTTGAGAGTGCTGCTATGAACATTGGGGTACAAGTGCCCCTATGCATCAGTACTCCTGTATCCCTTGGATAAATTCCTAGCAGTGCTATTGCTGGGTTATAGGGTAGGTCTATTTTTAATTTTCTGAGGAACCTCCACACTGCTTTCCAGAGCGTCTTGCCCATTTTTAAATTGGGTTGTTTTGGTTATTGTTGTTCAGTTGTGGGAAATCTTTATATACTCTGAAAATCAATCCATTATCAAATATATATGACTTACAAATATGTTCTCTCATCCATATGGATTGATTTTCACTCTGATGATAGTGTCTTGAGATGCACAAAAGTTTTTTATTTTCATAAAATAAAATTTGTGGGTTGTTCCTTTGTTGCTTATGCCTTTGGGGTCTTTGCCAAATCCAGTGTCATGAAGCTTCCCTCTATGTTTTCTAAGAGTTGTACAGTTTTAGTTCTTACCTTTAGGTCTTTGATTCATTTGAGTTCATTATGGTGTAGGGTTCAACTGTATTTGTATTGTGGATATCCAGTTTTCCCAATAGCATTTCTTGAAAAGACTCCTTTCTCCATAGAATGGTCTTGACACACTTATCAAAATAATCTGACCAGATACGTGATGATTTAGTTTTGCACTCTGAATTCTATTCCATTTGTCTGTCTGCCCATCTTTATGCCAGTAACACACTGTTTTGATTATTGTAGCTTTATAGTAAGTTTTGAAATTAGAAAACGAGATCTCCAATTTCGTTTTTTTTCCAGATCGTTTTGACTATTGGAGTTCCTTGAGTTTCATATAAATTTTAGTATGAATTTTTCTATTTCTGAAAAATAAAAGTCTGGGGGATTTTGAGAGACATTGCATTGAAACTGTAGCTCACTTTGCATAGTATTGACATATTTTTTTAATGTTTTTTTTTTTTTTTTAAACAGAGTAGATTCCAGAGAGGAACCTTTTTTATATACGTTTATTTATTTATTTACTTTTGAGAGAGAGAGAGAGAGAGCACAAGCTAGGGAGAGACAGAAAGAGAGAGAGACACAGAATTTGAAGCAGGCTCCAGGCTCTGCACTCAGTGCAGAGCCCCACGTGGGGCTCAAACCCATTAACTGCAAGATCATGACCTGAGTTGAAGTCGGATGCTTAACTGACTGAGCCACCTAGGCATCCCAGTATTGACATTTTAACAGTATTAAGGCTTCCAATCCATGAAAATGGGATGTCTTTTATTTATTTATGTCTTTAATTTCTTTCAGCAGTGTTTTGTGATTTTCAGTGCACAAGTCTTTCATCTTCTCCATTAAGGTTATTCCTATGTATTTTATTTTAGCTTTTTATACTATTGTAAAAAAGAAAAGTTTTCTTAATTTCTTTTCTGTTTTTTTTTATTGTTGGTGTATAGAAATGTAACTGATTTTTCTGTTGATTTTGTATCCTATAACTTTGCAGAATTCTGGTTTTTTTTTTTTTGTAAAATCTATAGGTTTTCTATATGAAATTATGCTGTCTGTGAATAAAGATAATGTTACTTCTTTTCCAATTTGGATAACTTATTCTTCTCTGTCTCTTTCCTTTTTTTTTTTTTTTTTTTTTTTGCCTAATTGCTCTGGTTGAGACTTACAGCACTATGTTGAATAAAAGTGGTGAAAACAGGCAAACAGACAGCCTTTTCTTCTTCCTGATCTTAGGGGGAAAGCTTTTAGTCTTTCACCATTGAGTATAATGTTAGCTGTGGGTTTTTAACGTATGGCCTTTATTATGTTAAAGATTTTTTTCTATTCTTAGTTTTTGACAATTTTATCATGAAAGAGTGTTGAAATTTTTAGATTTGTGAAATCCTTCTTTCTGCATTAATTCAGATAATCATGGGATTGTTTTTGTTGTTGTTAAATTATTATTATTATTATTATTATCTTTTATTGTTGAATCATCCTTACTTTCCAGGAATGATTCCATTTAATTATGGTTTATAATACTTTTAACATGCCATTGAATCCAGTTTACTAATACATTTTACGGATTTTTACATGAACATTTATAAGATACATTGGTCTGTAGTTTCTTTTTCCTATAATTTCTTTGTCTAACTTTAGTATCATACATATGCTGGCCTCATAGAATAAGTTAAGGACAGCTCACTCCTCTTTATTTTTTTGAAAAAAATTTTGAGAAAGATTAGAGTTGATTCTTCTTTAAACGTTTGGTAGAATTCACCAGTGAAAACAAGAAACAACAAATGTTGTGAGGATGTGGAAAAAAGGAACCCTCTATGGAAAGTAGTATGGAGGTTTCTCAAAAAATTAAATCCAGTAATTGTACTACTGGATATTTACTCAAAGAATATAAAAACACTAATTTGGAAGGATATATGCACTCTTATGTTTACTGAAAGATTATTTACAGTAGCTGAAATATGGAAGCAGCCCAGTGTCCATCAATAAATGAATGGATAAAGAAGATATATATATATATATATATATATATATATATATATATATATAGTCAATGGAACAATGGAATATTATTTAGCTATAAAAAAGAATGAAATCTTGCAATTTGCAATGACACAGATGGGGCTAAAGAATGTAATGGTAGGGGTGCCTGCGTGGCTCAGCCGGTTAAGCGTCCGACTTCGGCCCAGGTCATGATCTCACATCCGTGAGTTCGAGCCCCGCATCGGGCTCTGTGCTGACAGTGCAGAGCCTGGAGCCTGTTTCAGATTCTGTGTCTCCCTCTCTCTCTCTGACCCTCCCGCATTCATGCTCTGTCTCTCTCTGTCTCAAAAATAAATAAACGTTAAAAAAAATTAAAAAAAAAGAATATAATGGTAAATGAAATAAATCAGTCAGAAAAAGACAAATACCATATGATTTCACCCATATGTGGAATTTAAGAAAGAAAACAATGAACAAAGGAAAAAGGGAGAGAGAGAGACCAAGAAACAGACTGTTAACTACAGAGAACAAAGCTATAGTTATCAGAGGGGCGGGGATGGGGGAGGGGTGAAAAAAGTGATGGGGATTAAGAACACACTTATGGTGAGCACTGAGTAACGTATAGAATTGTTTAATCACTATATTGTACACCTGAAACTAATATAACAATGTATGTTAACTAAAGTAATAATACAAAAAAGAAGAAATACATGAGCACAGACATTAGCTCTAGAGGAGACATGGTTATGTAGGAGACATGAAGGAGCAGCACTCTAAACTGTTGTATTTTGAAGAAAATCACCAAACTTCAAAGGATATCACTCTATAAATCATGAAATATAACAATAGATAATATACTCTTTTACAAATGCTTATTTATTTATTTATTTTGAGAGAGAGAGTGAGAAAGCACAAGTGGGGGAGGGGCAGAGAAAGAGGGAGAGAGAGAGAATCCCAAGCAGTTCTGATGTGGAACTCGATCTCACAACCCCTGAGATCATGACCTGAATTGAAATCAGGAGTTGGTCACTCTATCGACAGCTGCTCAGGGGCCCCTAGATAATATACGCTTTAAAAAAAAAAGATGAACATGAATAGACACTTCTCTAAAGAAGACATCCAGATGGCCAACAGGCACATGAAAAGATGTTCAGCGTCGCTCCTTATCAGGGAAATACAAATCAAAACCACACTCAGGTATCACCTCACGCCAGTCAGAGTGGCCCAAATGAACAAATCAGGAGACTATAGATGCTGGAGAGGATGTGGAGAAACGGGAACCCTCCTGCACTGTTGGTGGGAATGTAAATTGGTGCAGCCGCTCTGGAAAGCAGTGTGGAGGTTCCTCAGAAAATTAAAAATAGACCTACCCTATGACCCAGCAATAGCACTGCTAGGAATTTATCCAAGGGATACAGGAGTACTGATGCATAGGGGCACTTGTACCCCAATGTTCATAGCAGCACTCTCAACAATAGCCAAATTATGGAAAGAGCCTAAATGTCCATCAACTGATGAATGGATAAAGAAATTGTGGTATATATACACAATGGAATACTATGTGGCAATGAGAAAAAATGAAATATGGCCTTTTGTAGCAACGTGGATGGAACTGGAGAGTGTGATGCTAAGTGAAATAAGCCATACAGAGAAAGACAGATACCATATGGTTTCACTCTTATGTGGATCCTGAGAAACTTAGCAGGAACCCATGGGGGAGGGGAAGGAAAAAAAAAAAAAAGAGGTTAGAGTGGGAGAGAGCCAAAGCATAAGAGACTGTTAAAAACTGAGAACAAACTGAGGGTTGATGGGGGGTGGGAGGGAGGGGAGGGTGGGTGATGGGTATTGAGGAGGGCACCTTTTGGGATGAGCACTGGGTGTTGTATGGAAACCAATTTGTCAATAAATTTCATATAAAAAAAAAAAAGATGATTTGTGACTAAATGGCAGTTTGTATCACACTTCCTAAAAACTCACCGAAAATCATAATTGGTTGTTTTTCTCTGAGCAGATAAACAAATTTGTCTTAGTTTTAACCATATATATTTGCAAATACAAGTCTCTCTCCATATGTATATATAGAGAGAGACATGTGTACAAAATATGTCTCAGTTGAGTATCTTTGAATTTATTCTACTTTGAGTTCATCAAGCTCCTTGGATATGTAGATACATATCTTTCCTTACATTTTCTTAAGTGGGAAATTTTCTTTTTATTTATTTCTTCTTCTTATTTTCTTTTTATTTATTTCTTTAAAAAAATCTCTCTGCCCTGTTCTCCCTCTCCTCTGCATCTGGGACTCCTGTGATGTGTTTATTGGTCCATTTGATAAGGTCTCATAGTGCCTTGGGCTCTATTCACTTTTCTCATTCTTTTTTTTCTTTCTTTTTCTTTCCCAGACTAGATGATTTAATATATACACTCTTAATGTTCATGGATTGTTTCTTTCTTTTGCCTTTTTGAGTCTGCTGTTGAATTTCTCTAGGGATTTTTTCACTTCATTTCTTGTATTTTTTTGGCTCTAGAATATTTGCTTTTTCAGTGCTTTCTATGTCTTCACTGATATTCTCATCCTGTTTGTAATTATTTTCCTTGTTTCCTTTAGTGTTTGTTCCTGTTTTCCTTTAGCTTTTGCAGCATATTTAAGACTGTTATTTCTTTTTTTTAATGTTTATTTATTTGAGAGAGAGAGAGAGAGACAGAATGCATGGGGGAGGGACAGAGACAGAGGGAGACACAGAATCCGAAGTAGGCTCCGGGTTCTGAGCTATCAGCACAGCCCGATGCAGGGCTCGAACCCACAGACTGGGAGATCACGACCTGAGCCAAAGTGGTATGCTCAACCGACTGAGCCACCAGGTGCCCCAAGACTGTTATTTCAAAGTCTTTGTCTATTAAGTCTCATGTCCATGTTTCTTCAGGGATGGATTGTGGAAATTTATTTTGTTTCTTTGACTGGTTCATGTTTTTGTTTCTTTGTATGTCTTGTGATATATTGTTAAAAGTTGATCATTTGACAAAACAGCAATCCTCTCCCTGTCTTTACAGAGAAGATCTGTGCAGGGGAGACCTTCAATAATCAGCCTCCTGTGAGAGCTTGTGGTCTCCTCAGTTTTTTTCCAGACATATTTTCTTCCTCAGCTTGTGTGTGTGCTTTTTAAATTCCCTCTGTTTGTATGGCTGCTTTTAATTATTTTAATTTCTCTAAGAGGCTTACCCCTGCTTCTTCTCAGGGCCTTAGCTGTTCTATTGTATCTCTCTCTCAGAAATCTATTGCCTTAGGTTCTGTGTGATGTTAGTCTCCCTGCATCTTTCATGAGTCATGCCTATTGCCCTTCATGACTTTTCTTGGCCCGAGTTAAGCTATCTGAGCTCTGAGTTAGGTGAAATTAAGACGGCTCCTTCAGGCATCCCCCAGAGAGATTATAACGTTGCAAATTGAATACACTTTGCCCTCTCTGCTTCAGGAAAGGGAACTGGTGACTGGACAGCCACATCCTCTAAACCATACTATGACATGGTATGTTCCATACCAGCTGGGCATGGGATAAGAGCAACTAAAAACACCACAAACATTGCTACCATTCTCAGTGTAGCTTTTTATTGATTGAGGGTCTGCTTGGTTGCTACAGATTTTTGATTTCCAATTCTCCTATAAAGTTACTTTAGTCTGTGTCTACTTTACTTAGTATTTCTATGAGGCAACCAGAACCTGGAGCCTACTAATGTGCCAACTGGGTGATATCACTCCATATGAATTTCACCTCATTTAACCTTCAAACCAAACCCATGATGTAGCTATTGTTATTAGACCCACTTCATGTACAGGAAGCCAAGATCCCCAAATTTAATCAATTCACTTCAAGTCTGGGAGCAAGAACAGTGTAAAGTGGGATTCAGACCAGGTAGTCTGGCCCCAGGGTTCACATTCTGAATATTTCCACAGTCTCTTTCTTCATGTTGGTGGGTTCTCCCCTTTCATCAGTACTGAGATTAGGCCATTTAAGGGCCCTAATGTCAGTCAACTCACCTGGGCTTAGAATATTAAACTGGTTTTTGTTATTTATAATGCTGCTCTAACAACAATACCCTGTCTTATGTTACATTTCATGTTTCCGATATGCTTGTGTAGGTCACATGGGGGTGGGGTTGGAGTCATTTTTAGTGGCTACCTCTTTAAAAGAGTCATCAGTGGTGTTCTGCCCACTTTTCATGTTGCATAGTGCTTGTCTTCTCTCATGTCCAGAGTGTTAAGTGAGATGAATTATATAAAGTACTTAGAAGACAAACAGATACAGCCTACGCCTTTGGCACATGGTAGCCTTGAATACTTCAGTGTTATTGTTATTGCTTCATTCATGGCATTCTCAACAGCTCCACAGTGATTGTCCCGGGCTGGCGGTGCCTACCTAGTTTCACTGGAGGTGTTTTTGGTCCAAACCTCCTCTCAGTGAAGCTCCTAATCATGCTTGATCACAGCTTTTCTGGAATCATCCCCTCAGGCTTGCCTCCAAAGCTGGTCTGTGGAAAGTATGCTAGAACTGACAGAGGAACAGGGAACACAAGACAAACCCAAACAAAAGACAACAGACTGAACTTTCAGTCTGGCCTGAACATTTGTCCTCCACATTCTCTGGATAAGAATAACTTTTGGAGAAAGCCAGTAATCTGAAGACACTTGCTGTTTTCTCCTAAGAGGGGGTTAACATCTTTGCTTTGGGGATGAGAGTGGATATGGTTTCCAAACCTCAGTGTGAGAAGTTTGCAAATACAAGTCTACATCTGATGATTTCATCTGTGGTGGTCCAGGAGATAAGTGGATTAGAAGTTGTGCACAGGGGATTCATCTGGTTCCTGCCCAGGGCTCGTAAATGACACGTGTTCCTCACATAATGTTTACATTATCCAATGCTTATCTCCCAGAAGCTGGGACCCAGTGCTGGTTCCAGATGATGTGCTGATGGCACAGGCTGCTTTGCACAAAGCCCGGTGGGGGATAAAAGCACTGTTTATCTTGTAGGTTTTGCTTTATGTCCGAACATACATTAACAACCCTGAGCACACCCAGCCCAGACCTCGAATGAGTGGATGTTGGAAGGGGTGAAGGCCAGGTGAACAAGCGTGGGCTGAGTTTAGAAGTTAGTTCTTGCTGCACAGTGGCCAAAGGCATGTACTGCCTACACGTGCATGGGGATGTGTTTGGACAAGGTCTTGTGGCCTGGAGCCTGTAACACTCAGCCTGTTGAGCAATTTTACCAATTGTAGAAATGGTTTTTCTGTCCAGCTTTATCCTAACCAGGGCCAAGCTTATTTTGAAAGCTTTTCTCTTCCTACCACAAAATCATCCAATTCTAAACTCCTCAATAATCTATTTCTCGTAAAGAAAAGAGGGGCACCTGGGTGGCTCAGTTGGTTTAAGGGGCCGACTTTGGCTCAGGTCATGATCTCAAAGTTCATGAGTTGAAGCCCTGTGTCAGGCTCTGTGCTGACAGCTCAGAGCCCGGAGCCTGCTTCAGATTCTGTGTCTCCCTCTCTCTCTGCCCTTCCCCTGCTTGTGCTCTGTCTCTCAAAAATAAATAAACATTAAAAAACAAAAAAAAAAAGAAAAGAAAAGAAAAAAAAAAGGCAGCCACACCCAGCCCCGTAAGTTTGCTGTTTCTTCTGTAAAGTGATTTGATCTTTTGCCAAATCTTCCCTGAACTCTTGTGTATTAAACATCCACAGTGTTCTAATCATTGCAGAGCCTTTATACTGACACAAATGGCATGAGGTGATAAATCCAGTGACATTTTGTAAACCCACATACTCGAAGGGAGTTACTGTATATTGATAGTATTAAATGTGAACTGACATAACTTTTCCTACCATTCCAGATTTTTATCCCATAGATTTAAAACACACACACACACGCACACACACACACACACACACACACAAGCCCAAAACCTGAATGTTATTCTGATTCCTAGGAGAAAAGATATTTATGGTAGAAAATTTGAAAATATAAAAAAAGTACTGAGAAGTGAATAAAAATCTCCTGTAACTGCCCTCAGAGAAAGGTTGACATTAACATCAATGAGGTGTTTTCCCCGGTGGACATATATAGACAAAGAATTAAGCTAAGGGAGAGCCATACGACAGATACCGTTGTTCAACCTTAAAACATCTTGTCATATAGTGAATATTTTCCCATGACAGACAGAAAGATTGTTCTCGAATTCAGACTTTAATGGCTGCTCTGGAATTCAATTGTATGAGGCACCCAAGTGTATTCAATCTACGTCCTGTTGTTGATCATGGTAGTTATTTTAAAATTTTCACAACACTAAGTAAAGCAGCGATAAACATCAGATGTACATATTTACATTTAACTAATTAGAATAAAGTCCCAGAGTTAAAATAGCTGGGATAGAATGTGTGTACCATGTTAAAGGTTTGGGGGACTTGACTTCTTACTGAGGTCCCAAGACCTACTGACCCCTGCCCAGCAGCACAGGCTATGCTCTTTCTCAATGACTTTAATGCTTGGAAACATCATGTTTTGTCACTTTTTCTATGATATGACAGTTAGGTGTGGTCACAGGGGGAGACAGAGGAGAGGCCACACACCAAAAATCTCTAAAGTTTGTTATACTCACGGGTCCTAGAGAGGGGTACCCACCAGCCATGCATGGTCACAGGGGAAGCACCAAATTTGGGGAAGCCAGAAGTGAGCAGAAGACAGGAGTAAAGGGACAGTTTTAGCCAAGGGTTTCTGTGGGAAAGGCAAGACAGGACAAGGTGAGCAGTATAGGATTGGCTAGGTTGAATAATTTCTATGGCTTTAACTATAGGGTGGTCCCAAATTGGTTCTGGGATGATAAAGACAGGAATTTTGGGCTCCTGGGCTGCATGCCAGCCAGCCAAAGGAAGAATGCCCCCAGATTGCCTAGTTTGCATATCAAAGGCATACTCTCTAAGAATTGGCTAGCAGTATCTCTCCAGTTAAAAAGGCTTTTCTTTCTTAAGATGTCAAGACATCATACTGTACAGATAATAAAACCATATACAATTCAGGTAAGTAAAGCAGTAAACCATATTCTTACATCTGAACCTGCTGGACTACGTACTGGCCATGGGCTTTCCTTCTGTGATATTTCCACATACAGGTTTTTTTTTTTTAATTTTTTTTTCAACGTTTATTTATTTTTGGGACAGAGAGAGACAGAGCATGAACGGGGGAGGGGCAGAGAGAGAGGGAGACACAGAATCAGAAACAGGCTCCAGGCTCTGAGCCATCAGCCCAGAGCCTGACGCGGGGCTCGAACTCACGGACCGCGAGATCGTGACCTGGCTGAAGTCGGACGCTTAACCGACTGCGCCACCCAGGCGCCCCTCACATACAGGTTTGACTACTTTTCAGATGGTGGAGTAGATTTTGTAGCTTTTGGCTATTTTAGTTGTCAATCAACATTTCCTGAGTAGTTGATGAAAAAAAAAAAAAAAGAAAAAAGAAAGCACTTGCCACTTGCCTCCAAAATACTTCCCAGACACTGGGTCTAGAACTGAAATGTCCCTGCTAGTCACACATTAAGTGCATTTCTGGCTTGGGATGTCCTGACAGGGAAGGACTTGGAGAGGGGACACAGGACAAGTTGTGTGTGTGTGAGGGCTAGTAGAGGGTCACCGAGGCACATTTTGCCCATACCTCTTTTTGTCCAGGCTTGGCCCTTTTCAAGAGTCCAGTAGCCAGGAAAACCTCCCCAGCAGCAGAGAACTTTCCTTCTCAAGGTGGCATGGAAAGCTGGATCCCAACAACCAGGAAGTCTCAAGGCAGCTCTGTGGGAGACCACAGACCACCTACTGCATGTCCTCCTGGATTCAGGATAGTGTGGAGCTTAATAAACAAGGGATACACTATGTAGGTTCTGGGTATGAGTTCAGCATAGTTAATGGGGGGGGTTGTTGTGCAATGAAGTAATAACAATGAAGTAATAATAACAATGGTACCAACGATAGCAATTGGCTATGAAGCACCTCTTGGTACCAAGCACAATTGGCAGAGGTCCTGAAATACATTACAGTGTACTGAGGGGGTTACATCAAGTCATTTCAAGCAATTTCACTCTCACACACATGGTCATAATGACTGCCACACCAGTTTCATGGTATAGACAAGTCAAGTGACATTATTGCCATCTCAGAGGTAAAGAAAATGACATGTAGAGAAGTTCTGGGATTTTTCTAAGATCCTAGAGGCAGAATTTAATAGAAACAGGAATTGCTTCCACTTTATTCTAAACCTAACCTAATACTCCTTCCCACTGTTACACATTGCTTTGTTTGAAGATGAAAGTGTGTTTGTTTTGTGTTTTTGTTGAGACGGGAAAATCAACAATTACTGATGACACTTGGTTGGAGTTTGGATAACTTGAAACCCTGCTCCACCACCTGAGATTTGCACCCAGGCCAAAGAGAGGTCTGAGGTGTAAGCAGAGGATTTTTTTGCGTCTTCATTGGCAAATCTTATACAGAGCGGCACCAAATATGTTAAGCCAGAAGTCAAAAATCAGTTTCTTGTTTGGGCTTCTAATGGTTCTCTCATTCTCTCATTTAAACAGTATTCACAGTCCCTGCCTTATTGTTGTTTGTTTTCTGGAGGATTTACAAAGTTTGTGGCTGAGATTTACAGACAAAGAGCCATATCTACTAGCTCCATCCATCCATCCATCCATTTAGTAGTTCATTCACCTATTTATTGCGTTTTTCCTATTAGGCAGCTCAAAAATAAACAAATCTTGTCTCAATCAGGGTAAGCTTGGCTGTGCTACAGCAATTCACTGTGAACTTAAACAAGAAAAATTGATTTATTCTGCCTGGAACATTGCTGGTCACTGTAGCAGAGAGGAGAGTTACGAAGGTATTTAAATCCTCAGGCACTTAATTGTGCTAGCCTGAAAGTGGTGGATGCCATTTCCATCCTGAGTAATTGTCCAGATCCAGCCCCACAGACCCACCTACTAGGGTACCATGAAGGACAGTCCTTCCCTGAACCTGGAGGGCAGGAGTGGCCAGGTGCTGGCCACAGATCAGAACACTGTTTGCAGTGTTTGCAGAACATTGTTGCTGACCACAGATCTCCTATTTCATCTTCTACAGAGGGTTTCTAATCACTTGAGGGATGTGATGGTGCTCACATCAGTCAAAACAAGAGTTGACCTTTGATCTGGTGCTGAGCTTAGCATGAGGAACCAAGTGTAGATTTCTAGAAGGTGTATACAGATTTCAGGCCACTGTTTGATAAACCTTACTGTTTGGAACTGGTTTTCTTCTTGCAGCTTAATATTTTCTTTGCTACATATTTCAGAGGAGGGTGACAGAAAGGGGAGAAACAGAACGATAAAAGAGAAGAATGCACACACACAGCCGCAGACCAAACATTCACCCCTAAACCTTCTTTGTCCATTTTTGGCTTCTGTCTTCCTTCTTCCTCCTCAGCTCGTGGAATTTACCTTATTGAAGCCAATTTGATCATTTGACTATTTCTTAAATAAAAAAAAATGAGAGTATTAATGGCAGAAAGATTTAAAATCTGCTCTTTTTTTAAAAGTAAATATTTTGGCTCCTTGTCTTTTGAAAGTCTTGGCTTTACTCTTTATGTCTGCTGCAGTATTTATTTAGACCTAGCCAGGAAAATTCCCCTTCCCCTTGAGGTATCTGCAAAATCTGCTGTAGTATGTGCTTGTAAAGGCCGGAGAGAGGGCTGTGGCCCAACGGCCGTGTGGCCTCGTGTCCGACCGGGTGCTGGTGAAATCCCTCTGAGACCTGTGCCTGCAGCCAGAGACAACAGCTTTCAGCTGTTTTGGCAGCCACTTACTTTCCCAGAGCAGGTCATAAATCTCCCTGCTGGCCTGCCCTCCTCCATTGAGAACACAGGACATACAGTGTCAGCTTGAGGTCTCATGGCTTTGCAGAGGTATGACAAAAACACAACCGAAGGATTAGGGACTAGTGCCATTTGTCCTCTGCAGAATTGTTACCTTGGGTTTCTCACCTTCTTGGCCCTCAAGGGGATTTCTACTTGGGGGGATCTGAGTAGTCTTTCCCTGTGGCAGTCCCCTTGCCTTGAGCACACAGGCACTAGGCTTCTGAAGAGAGACAAACTGGATGCAGCCGTAATAAAGGCTTTGCTTGAGTTCTTGTAACTCATGGTCGTATAAGGTGAGGATGTAGAGTCACATGCCTTCTGCTACTGCCAGGTCCTACCTTCGATCTTCGATCAGGTCTGGGGACCCATCATCCCCAACTCAGTGCACCTCCACTGCCAGCTCCTCCTGGACTGCAGTGACTGTGGGACCTGGCCACCCACGACACAGGTGCACACTGGCAGCAGCCAGGCCCTGGGCTCTTTCTCCCCAGCTCAGAGGCAGAGTCACTAGGAAGCCAGCCCTCCTCCACCCCTGCCTTAGTGCCTACAAGGCAATGACTCCTTCATGGCCACCTTGCCCTCCTGACTCTATTGCTTTTTTTTTTAACTTTATTTTTTATTTTTTAACATTTACATCCAAATTAGTTAGCATATAGTGAAACAATGATTTCAGGAGTAGATTCCTTAATGCCCCTTACCCATTTAGCCCATCCCCCCTCCCAAAACCACTCCAGCAACCCTCAGTTTGTTCTCCATATTTATGAGTCTCTTCTGTTTTGTCTCCCTCCCTGTTTTTATATTATTTTTGTTTCCCGTCCCTTATGTTCATCTGTTTTGTCTCTTAAAGTCTTCATATCAGTGGAGTCACATGATTTTTGTCTTTCTCTGACTAATTTCACTTAGGATAATACCCTCCAGTTCCATCCATGTAGTTGCAAATGGCAAGATTTCATTCTTTTTAATTGCTGAGTAATACTCCATTGTATATATATACCACATCTTTTTTATCCATCCATCGATGGACATTTGGGCTCTTTCCATACTTTGGCTATTGTTGATAGTGCTGCTATAAACATGGGGGTGCATGTGTCCCTTTGAAACAGCACACCTGTATCCCTTGGATAAATGCCTAGTAACAACTCTATTGCATTTTAAGTCTTTCTTTTGTTCTCGCACCTTCTCTGCAGTCTGGCTCCACCCTCTGATCTCTGTCTCCCTTGGGAAGCTCCATCTCCTTTGCAGCAAACGTCCTCCCACACATAGACACAAATGTGTGCACCCAGCACACACACCACACAAGCGCAAACATGCATACACACTACACATGGCTCACACGCAACCCGGCACACACTCACATCAATACACAGAGACATCACACACTCACATCACATACATCACACCTCCTCAAATACACCACACTCACAGCACACTCACATCTCACAAACACACACATCACACACGTTATACTCCTCCCTTACAAATACATGCACCACAATACACTCTCATCACACACACCACAGTTCCCCCAAACCCACCACACACACCCATGTACACAAACAGCACATAGTCACACCCCTCCTTCACCCCACAGTCGGAGCACACCTGGCAGGCAGCCTGCAGATAGAGATATGTGCAGTTGGAACCTGAAGGAAGCAAAGACATCACCCACTTAAGTCGTGGCTTCAGGACAGGGAAGGGGTGGTAAGCCATAGTGGCTGTGGTTCTGTCCTGCCCGATCTCCTGGCTACTTCTCTCTACCCCTCTGCCTGAGGCTTCCAAGCACCACAGGCACCTGCTCAGCCTGGACTGGACCAGGGACACTCGACCAGAGGGACAAGAAACAGTGGCTGTACATCAATTTTGAGATGCTTTCTACCTCCCTCCTTGGAAGGCCCTGGCAAGACTGGGCCCACTTGCCCCCATCTTTCCTCCTTCCCCTTCCCCCTGGGACCAAGCTCCGAATGCATATGTGCTCCTTGGCCCTCATGTCAGGGGAATCCCAGCAGAGTTCACACGGCTCTAATATCTGTACTGCAACCTCTCGGGCTCCTTCAGTGGTGGCTCCCATCTCCCTCCACACCTGGTCTTGTCCCTGACCCCTTACCCTGGGCTCTTCACCCCTGTCCCTGGTGCAGGGGCTGAATCATTACCAGCAACAGCAGATATGCCAGAGTCCTCACCCCCAGTACCTCAGAATGTGACCTCAGTTGCTGTAGGATCTTTACAGATGATCAAGTCAAAATGAGGTTATTAGGGTGGGCACTAATCCTAAGAGTATCATTATATAAAAGGAGAAATTTGTTCAGAGAGACAGATGTGGAAGGAAGACAATGTGAAGAGGCCAAGGGAGAAGACAGCCACCTGGTCAGCAGGTGCTGTCCCCTGGGTGCTTACCAGTCTCTACCTGGAGCATCAGGCTGCATTGGATCTTCATTCTGAGCTTGTAGGTGCTCAGAAAAGTCTCTTCTGGCAACTGATGAGTCACATCATTAGTGAAGGAATGTGAACCCCCCACTCCCCATGCTCACGGAGGCCCTGTGAGGTATTATGGGAGGAGCCCCAAGCCTTCTCCATTCAGGCGGGTGAGAGTGGCTGGTGAGGAGGAATAGTTCAGACCCACTTCTGACGTCACTGTGGGCTGCAGGCTGCAGGCAAGTGACCCTGGATGTTCCTCGGTATCTCCCCTGTGAAATGTAAAATTCCTGCTTTCCTGGACGTGATCCAGGGCAGTTCTGAAAGCCCCTCTGAGAGGAAAAGTGATAGCTGGGGAAGTCACATTGTCCCATGGGGCAGGGTTGCTCAAAATTCCGGAAGCCCTTGGAACCTCCTGGAAGCCTGCTGGAGTGAAAGAGCGTGGGCTTCGAGGCCAGACAGAATTCAAATTGCAGACCCCCTGCTTCTCAGCTTTACAACTCACCCAAACAATGGGGGACAGGTAACTTAACCACAGAGATCCTGTGTGAGCCCTTGACGCCATGAAGGCCCTCTATAAATGTGCTCATCAATATTCTGAGAACCACAGTGGCTGCTAGTGATCTGGGCATGAAGCAAAGTGGTCATAAGAACAGAAAAGAAAACCTTGTGAGCCACAGAGGAACTAGGAGATACTAGGTAGAAAGTTCAGGAAAGCATCAGGAAGTTCTTTGCAGGGGGCGAATCAGGCCTTCAATGAATACCTATACATCCCTTTGACCAGGAAGGTTCAGGAAAACTCATTCCCTGATGTTTCTTTTATTTGAGGGTGGGTGTCTCACCTCCAGGAGTAGAAGTTACCCCGAGATGCAGGAAGGGGTAGGCATTTGGCCCACCCTGTGCGGTCCAACTTCTGAGATGCTGGAGGATTTTAACTAACCTCCCGAGCTGGCCCCTGGGTGAATGAACACAGGTGGAATCTTATTTTCTCCCTCTTTCTTTTTTCCTTTGACAAATGCATGGGTGAAAGCTCATCTGGGTCCGGGTGGTCTGGGAAAAGAGTTCCAGCCCATCAGCTGCTTGCAGCTGCTGCGTCTGTCCATGTCTGAAAACAAGGACGTTGTCCTCAGTCACCCTCAGGGTGGATTCTGTAAACTAAGGCATCTCTTGTCCAGAAAAGGGGAAGGGGCTGCCCTGGTCCCATGTCTGACGGGTGCCATGGAGCTCTTGGGGTTCTCTGGGCAGAGCCTCGTCTGGGTCTCCTGAGGTGGGCTGGCCTTCTGGGTGTCTCTCAGCAGGACAGTCCTCCAACTCCCACTCAATGTAGTAATGGAGCCACAGCACTCAGTGGGTGGTCCAGGAGTTGGAGAGAGAGACCTAGGATGGGGGCTGGAGGTGAGGAGAAGGCCACTCCCTGGTCCCACGCATGGTCTGCCCTGCAGCTGCCGTGGTCCGATGCTTTCTTCCGACCTTCACTGTGACCTGACTGTTCCCTTGGAAAGGTTTATCCAGGAAGCTGCCAATATCCAGGATGGAGACTCTGGGGATAGCATCTCAAGAGCAGCTCACATGCAGTTTTTATCTGGGAAAAAAAAGGATAACATTCAAAAAACAAAGCAGATCCCCTGTTCAGTGAGGCTCAGGCCCGGTCACCTCCAAGAAGGTTCTAGCCCTGTGAGCACCTGTGTCTTTGTAGAGAGTCCACAGGACACAGGAGTCCTCTTTTCCTTCTTGGGGTCACTTGTCCAGGCCCTCTGCTCCTCTTGGCTGTTGGAAGGAAGGATCTCTCTAGAGAGGACAGCTTCTGGTGTGTGCAATGGCAAATTTGAGCCTAACAACCATCATGGAGCTCTGAATCTGTGCCAAGAAACATGTTCCAGGTGAAGGAAACACTTCTGTCAGGGAGGGCCAGACTCATTACCAATATCTACCACAGCCCAGGTCAAAGCACAGATGTAATTCCATTTCCACAGGTGGTGTTGGCACTATGAGGACCTTCCTGGAAGACTTGATAGCAGAACTGAGTTTTGAGGGATGAATAGGAGTCAGGGGCAGCAAGAGTGTGGGAATGGAGAAGGAAGACATTCCAGGTAGGCCATACAGCATGTTAAATGACATGAGATAGACCAGTGTGTTTAGGAAACAGAGCAGCTCAGACTGTCAGAGGGTTTGTTGTGAACAGGTAGATGGGTCTGAGTGAGAATGCACTCCAGGCTTCCTGATCACCTTCTCTGTACATGACATCCTCAGCCATATAACTTGGACTCCTAGAGCCCTCTTGCTGACTGCCATGTATTCCTCTGGAGTCCTCTGTGTCCAGTCACTCATGGCCCATTGTATTCTCAGCCAGGTTAAACTCTCTGCCCTCTCCCGACCAGGTAAACGTACCCATCAGCATAGCCAAATCCCTCCTGCATTCCAAATTGGATTTTGAGTCAGCCAGCATTTCCTGGGGGCATCAGGACCTCTCACCTAAGTTATGTCACCTGATTCTCACATTCATCCCTGAGAAATGGTTTTGCTGAGCTCCACATCCAGAGAAGGAAATGGGCTCAAGAATCACAACTTATTTCAAGCCAAAGAGCCAGGAAGTAGATAAGCTGGGTCTTGCCACCTGGTTCTGGAAAAGATGCCCCCACCTACTGCACACCCACAGATATTGAAGTACCTACAGACAGTCACCGTAGGTGAGAAGTATCTTCCCTGCAAGACATAAGCCCCCATTCAAGTGCAAAAGGCTATGATCTGGTGATGATCATGGCCAATGTTTTCTGGATGTGGAACACTGTGCGTGCCTTCTCTGGTCACTCCTCAGGAGCCGATGATGTGCAGGTCTATTTCCCAGCTCTTTAGGTGACAGAGCTGAGGCTGGGCCCAGTTAAGTGCCTCATCCATGTGCCAAAGTCCACCATCGGCAGTGCTGGCTCAGGGCTCTTCTGCCCTGTGGGTCCAGCACTGCAGCCACAAGAGGTGGCAATAAGCCGCTGGATCCTGCCTTTGTTTCCTTGTGAGCAGGAGGGAGAGGAAGAGGACAGCCATTGCCTGCCACCATTCTTGTGTTCTTCAGCACTAACCAGAGCTGGCCCCCTTAATGTGCTCTGGCTGGGAGAAAGTGCAAATGCAGAACCAGTGACTGATGTCAGATTGTTAAGGAAAGAACAGCTTCCAGTCTGTGGCACCAAGAGGACTCTCTCATTCTGTCCTTTGTCCCCAGGGGTGCTTGACAGAGGTGACTGATACTGCTGCAGGCTTTCAGGAACCCCAGCTCCCCCTGGACCCCTCTCACCTTGCTCACCTCATCTGCCTTGCTCATGTCTTGATCATCGGACCATTCAGGTACAATGACCGAATGGTGTGGATAGCATTAGTAGTGGGACTTTGGAAATATTGGCTTTGTGTGTGTAAAAGTGCTTGCTAACTTGGCATTCTGTTTTCAACTTTAAACATGACATTTGTGGCTGTTGGGCCTTAGTTACCATGGAAGCCACCTTCTTACTTTCACAGTTGAGGAGACAGAGGCTCAGACAGGGCATGCTGTTTGCCCACTGTGGTCTGGGAGCCTGCTCTGTGATAAAGGTGTGTATGCTGGAAATATTGCTGAGCCTCACTCCTTCTGCACCCCGACCAGCCAGCGGACTGAGGGAGTGGGTGACAGACTAATAGGTGAAAGAATGGTGTTCCCATGGATCCCAGGAAAGGAGCACGTGACAGCTACAGGGATAGCCGGGAGCGTCTTAGCAGAAGAAAGTCCTAAGCAAGACCAGGAAGAATGTGCAGGTTGGGTTCTCAGGGAGGCAGACTCTGAGATGAGAATAGCATGCAGCTGGCATCTGAGGAGTGCTCCTGGGATCCTCCCTGGGAAGGTACAGGAAGGACCCAGGGTGGGGCTGAGAAGAAGCAGTTCTGTGACACCATCTGGCCAGAGATCCCAGTGCCCTTTATGGAGAGCTCTGAGGCTGGGATGACCCTTCAGAGTTGTCGTAAGAGGGGCAAGTGTCCCCAGACCTTGGGTCCCCACATTAATCAGTCTTTGGATGCCACCCTCAAGGAAGGGGGCATGACTTGGTGAGGTGGTTCTCTGCAGCTCCCCAGGGACCTTACCATGTAGCTGAGGGCTCTGGAGCTAAGGGTACACCCCTAATTCCTGAAGGCAGCTGAGGGGTACATTTCAGCATCCTCTTCACACCACTCCTGGGACATTAGCATCTCTGAAGGTTTGAATCATTCCTGGAAGGAATTTGAGACCATCTGTCTTTCTGCAGATACCATGGCAGCCTCCCCAGTCATCATTCCTTGTCAGCATAACCCACTTTACCCAGCCAGAGTCACAGAATTTTGTATAGACTCTCCATAAGCTGGCATCTTCAAGGGCGATTATGTGTCTGGTTCTACTGGGGAAACTGAGGCAGCCGGGCCAAGCAGCAAGCAGACAGGCTAAGAGCAGCTATCTCTGGTATAATTAGAACTGGATGGTGTCCTTCTGTGTGTCCCCCACAGGAAGCCCTGAGGCTCTGCTTGGACTCAGGTAGCAACGGGAGCATGGTGCACCACATGGAGATGGTCCCATGATCAGATCTCCGGTGCAAGCATTCGTTACTCCTGAGCTGACACTTGTCCAGCTCCCACATTGGTCCCAGGACCATCCTGTAGGGACAAAAGAAAGTGTGGTCCATTTTTTTGTGTGTAATAATCTTTAGGTACACAGACTGAATTTCATCTTGTTTTGTTATCAGGGTCTATAAGGTGGGAGCATGCTAAAGGCAACCAGAGGCTTGTCATGGGGCCTTCTAGACCTTGGATTCCTGAGTATTTTCCCCTCTGGTGTGATGGGAAACCATTGAGGGTTATTTCTTTTTTGCTTTTATCCTTGTTATTCAAATTCAATGTGCATCCAGAGAAATGCATAGGTAATAAGTATGTGGAAAACTTTAGGGAATATTGCTATCTTAGTGATATTGTCTTCTAGTCCATGAACATGGGATGTCTTTTCATTTATTTAGGTCTATTTTAATTTCTTTCAGCAATGTTCTGTAGTTTTCAGTGTACAAGTTTTGTACCTACTTTGCTAAATGTATCCCCAAGTATTTAATTCTTTTTGATGCTGTTATAAATATAATTATTTTCTTAATGTAATTTTCTGGTTGTTTATTGATATTGTATGGAAATATAACTGATTCCTGTATGTTGATCTTGAATTCTGTAATTTTGCTGAGTTTATTAGCTCTAGTAGTCTTTTTTGTGGATTCTTCTGGGATTTCTGTATATCAGATCACATTATCTGTAAATAGATGTGGTTAGCTTCTTTATTTTTAGTTTGAATACTGTTATGGGCTGAATCATGTTCCCCCCAAATTCTATGTTGAGACCCTAACCTCCAGTACCTCAGAAAGTGACTGTATTTGGAGATAGATGTTAAGGAGGCAATTAAGGTGAAATAAGGACAAGTTACAGTGGTCAATGAACTACTAGTAATAGGGTCCTCACCAGACATCAAATCTGCTGGCACCTGGATCTTGAACTTCCAGCCTCCAGAACTGTGAGGAATATAATTCTGTTGCTTATAGTCCACTCAGTCTATGTGACTTGGCAGCCCAAACAGACTAAGACAGGGATTTGTTATTTTCGGCTATTTGAGGTTGTTGCTGGGACTATGTCCTCACCCTCTTCTACTCTGACTACTGGTTCTTGGGGACACTTCTTGTGGTTTAGAGACTCATAGATCTCAGGTTCTCTTGAAACACAGAGCTTATTAGCTTTGTCACACCACAGACCTGTGGTTTGGTCTATCACTCTGCAGAGAAACCACTTGTCCAACTGAAGTGCCCCTCAGCAGGGCAGGGAGGCTCTGCCCTCGGAGTCCTCCATTCAGATAAAAATGGATTTCAGCTAGGTTCTGCCAAGAGGTATGCACAGGGGGGAAGGACTTAAATGTATTAGCAAAGTCCTTCCAAGGAGCTAGTCTGCTGAATACCAGAATTGCTGAAGTGATTTGCAGCATTAAACAGACATGAGAGGGGCACTTGGGTGACTCAGTCTGTTGAGTGCCCAACTTCAGCTCAGGTCATGATCTTATAGTTCGTGAGTTTGAGCCCTGCATCAGGCTCTCTGCTGTCAGCACGGGGCCCACTTTGGATCCTCCTTCCCCCTCTCTCTGCTCCTCCCCAACTCATACCTGCTATCTCTCAAAAAATAAGTAAAACATTAAAAACAAACAAACAAACACAGGAATGCAAAACAGAAAGCCAAAGCAAACCAGACAAAGCCTCCCCTTGAAGCTACCATGGATCCAATAACTGCTTGTATCCCTTCTCTTAAGCTACAGAATGAGCGTGGCCTGGGAAAATTCTGTTTGTGGACACTGGACATCCTGCAGGGGTAATTCCTTGGGGTGAAGGGTTAAGTTGTCCCCTGCACATTGGCACATTCACACTCCAGATGTCAAGATGAGATTTTGTTTGTCTTTGCAGGGGAGACTCCGTGATGATATCTAGAGATGCCAGATGTTTTCTGCTTGCATTTCTCAATTAGCATTTTCTAAAATAAAATTTCCAAAAAGTAAAAGTGAGAGGCCTGTGGCTGTGGCAGAAATCACATGTGACACCGCTCACTGAATACATTTTCCAGGCCTCTAGACATTAGCATCTCTGAAGGTTTACACATTTCTTAATTCAGGATGTATTACCAAATGAAACATAAAAAAAAAAGGCAACAACAATAACAACAACAGTGACTTTTAAGGTGAGAAGAGTTTCAAGCATTCCAAATGAATCCTCAATGTTTCATAACTTTTTATTATAAACCCCACCTTCTAATACAAAGCCAAGTACTCTTTGATACAGTGATTAAAAACCAAAATACTACCAAATTTTTTAAAGACAACTTATGGATAACATTCCTTTTCACAACCAGAATAGCTTTAAAATATGGTTGAATTTGATACACACAGGAAAAGTTTTGTTTAATAACAAATTCTTTTTGCTTTTCATTTTTCTTTTGAGATCTAGAGAGAAATTGTAGATTGTTTTCCTGACAGCAAGAGAGTAATGTGACAAAATGAAGTCATTGTAAAGAAGTGATACAACTTGTCAAATATTTAATAAAGAATTATGGAATCTAGAACATTAAAAAAAAAAAGTCAGGCTCCGCCTGACTTTCCACCACCACGTGGACATTTCTGTCCCTGCTGACTCTTCCTAAGGTCCTGAGAAGCTGTGCCATCCACAACTCCAGGTGGCTGCAAATGTGAGACTTACCTCAGAAGCAGCTCTCCCCCAAGGCTTGAGGGAGCTAATCAGCATGCACCTTGCAACCTGGCCTTTAGCTGGGGTAACACTGAGGCAATTGATTTGTAGTGCATAGAGCTTCTCTAAGGCATTAAGCTCATTGCCCACCTAATACCGCGCTGGCTTGCTGGCCTCTCTCACTGTAAAGTTTCCGCCCACTTCCTTCCCAGTGTGCCTACACTTCTCAAAGAAGCTACTTGTTCACAGTGCATGACCAAGATTTGGGGGACCCAAAGCAAAGTACGCTGCCCTGGATTAGTTTTCTAAAACAGATCTTACTGTGTTGTACCCAGGATCAAACACCTTGAAGGTTTTTGCACCACTTCCAGGAGAAGGAAAAAGCCCTTTGTTTCGTGCTAAGACCTTTTTTCATCTGTCTTCATGTTTCCTTACCAACTTCACCTCATGCCCTATACCCTTGAGGTACTGCGGGCACCCCTGAAACCCTGCCTGCTCCAGCCTGGCCCTGCACTCTTGCAAAACCTCTTTGTCAAGAATGAATGCTCTTGGCCTAGTGGCTCCAACTCAGATGGCAACTCCTCGAGCAGCCTCCTGTGATTTCCCCAAAGTTCCTGTTGGCTCCTCTCTGCCTCCATTGCTTTCAGTGTGGCCCTAAATACAGTTCATGTGTATATGGTGTTGTGTTCCTAGACTCAAGGTGAGTCCTCTCCACCAGTGATGAGTGCCTTGTCCCCTTGGCCACGATCTTATTCTTCAGATAGATCCAGAGGTGACCAAAAGGGCTGACTCTCAGTAGTGTTTGATTTTTACAGAAGAATAAGCCGTGCATGGATTTATGTCTCATTCTCCCTGGAGTTCCTGGAAGGGGAGGAAGTTTACAACATAAATCCTGCCATTGCCTGCTTGGACGTGGCTTGTCAGCTTAATGACACGTCACCAGCACCTATGACCCATACTGTGACCCGGCCACTACCCAGGTCTCTGTAGGCACTTCCCAGTTTGCTCCCTGGCACGATTTCACCCGGCCACACTGACCTTTACTGCCCTTTGTACATGCCAGCCTCATCAGGCTCTAGAGTCACTGGGCTCACTGCCCTGCCTACCCAGAAAACCCTGCCCAGGGTCACTGCAGCTGGCTTCACCCTAATGGCACGTTGGAGGTCAACTTTTCCCCTGGCTGCCCTGCCTAAGGAGGCACACCCCCATAGTCACAGAACCCTATTTGGTGTGAGCACTGGAGCCAAACTTCTTCCTGGGTTAGTTGTTTGCTTGTTTGTTATCTGAATCCCCCACCAGAACAAAGACCCCATGAGTGCAGGGACATTATCGGTCATCTTTATTTCTCTATCCCCAACATCCACCCAGTGCTACTAACCTGACACACGGAGGAACCACTAGTGCCTGAATGCATGCTGGTTTCCAGTTCTCAAAGCATTCCATGCATGCAGAGATAACACACAGCCACATCGACATGACTACTACATTCAGGTCCCATTGTCTGGCATCCTCAGGTTACAAGTGAAATTTTCCGCACTGTTGAAGTCTAGACATTTAAATATGTTTGAAAGAGTAAAGTGCAGTTTCCAGACATTGTTCTAAAATATATCAAACACAGGCTTTTCGGTCTTCAGGAAATAAGTGTGCCACAGAAACGTCAACGTTTTCCTGAGCCATCAATTTCAAGCACATGGCTCTCCTGCAGTTGGGCATGGCTCATTGTGAACCGGGAAAGGCTGGTGGTTACCTGCTCCTGATCTACTCAGTGCCAACCAGCAGGAGGGTGCTGGAGGTCTGAGGTCTCCAGAGAGTTCTGGAGCCAGAGCTGAGGGAGAGACATTCAGCTCGGGTGCTGAATGAGAGGAGCTGCTGCAATAGCTTATGTGGGTGTGGACACATTCTAGCAACACCCAGGAGCAGCTCGCCTCTGCCCAGGGTGTGTGACTCATGGTCCCTGCCCACCACCAGGAACAAGTGCCCCGCCCCGACTGCCACCACTGAAGTTGTTTTTTTCTCACTGGGAAGAGCCACCTCAGGTTTGTTCTGACGAGAAATTTTATACCTCTTTCTCCTCAAAGACTGAGTGCTGCAAAAGCAGTGGAAAAATAAATATAAAAAGTTCTTCTTTGAGGCTGCACATGACAGTAAAGAGAGACAGAGAGAGATGGGAAGGCCTGGGACAGAGGTGCAAAAGGAAGTATCAATAGGGGTAAACAGGGAGAGGGGGAGAGGGAAGACAAGAAAGGAGGTGCATGCTGGGAGGGGTCACTCTGCCAAAGAGTGAGAGGGAACAAATCATGAACCACAGTCACCCATGCATTTTGGCCAAGTGGGGTAGATAAAGGAAAAATATTTGTTTATCAGATATTTCAGGAATGTGTGCTCTTTCTCATAGTTGATAGCTTTCCATGGAAAATGCACCACGTGGACAGAATTGGCAGGGGCAGGAAACAGAGCAGCCAGTGTTCGACCACCAGGACACGGCCCAGAGGGAAGGGAGGTGGCCCTCCCTTACCCTGGACTGACCAGTGATGATTGGCAAGGGAGACATGCCTGTAAAGGCAAAGGGCAGCAACTATGAACCTGTGGCCAGCCACTCGCTGTGGATGGGAATGAAAGCTAGTCATGGCTTGGCACAGCACAGGGGCCCCGCTTATCAGCTGCCCAACCGCTTTCCTAGGATGGATTTTGGAATTGACTGGTTTGAGCTTCCTTTCCCTCCATGTCTTACTGTTACACCAGCATCCAGGCTCCAGAGAGGGAGAGGGAGAGGCCAGTAGACTGTTGGCCCTGTTGAATGCATGGGGTAGATGGCTAGTCCCTGTGGTCCCTGGGGGGCTGTGAGGGCCATATCCTGCTAGAGTTCTTGTTTCTGCCTGTCCCTTGCTGCCACTGCCCAGCCTGCAGGTGTCACCCAGCGCAGGCCAAAAGAACTTTAGGGTACTCCAGGGCAGTGCTCTCAAACCTTGTTACTTATCAGAATTACCTAGACTAAATCCAAATGCTTGGGCTGCACCCTCATGGGGTGGGGTCTGGGCATCAGCATTTTGTGAAGCTTGTGGGGGATTCTGGTGTGCAGACAGGCTGTGACTCATAGCCTATGGGGAAGAAGAACTGAAAGTACCTTTCAGGCTCAGTTTCTGGGTCACCAACTTGTCTCTGGGCCCTGTTCACATCATCTCCCTGGTGTTTCTCCAGTCCACCTGCCCGTGTCCATCCTTGGCCAGGCTGGCTGCTCTCCCCAGGCTGTGGTCTTTGGTCTCCCAGCTCTGTTCTGCTGCCCTCCATGACCCAGGGTCTGGTAATGTCACCACCATTTATGTCCCTTCCCCCAGTTTTAATACACTTGCTTTCAGGCAGAAGACCCAGATGCCAAGAACAGCCTCCAGGGCTCTAGCCTCCCTAAGGTCCTCCTCCTTAATGTCCTCCAGCCACAGTGGCCTTTCCTTTCAGTTCCTCAGGTGTAGGCTTCATCCTACTCAGGGTTTTGCACATGTTTATCCCCCTTCTGAACACTCTGTTCCCCACCCCAGATCGTTCCTCTTTAGGATTGTAGTGCAGCGCCTCTTCCTCTGAGAAGCCTTCGCTGACCACCATCCCTCTGCCACTCAACACGAGATGTACTCCCTGTCATGGGTCTTGCCACTTTTTTCACTTTGTGCGTGTGCACATATGCAAGTGTGTACATGAGTGATATGCATGTGTGCATGCTTATGTGTGTGCATCTGGGCATGTAATGATCTGACCAAGAGTCGACCCCCTGGCTCAGCCATGAGATCCAGAAGAGTGGACACAGTGCCTGTTTCCCTGCTGATGCATCCCTAGCACTTTTCAGGGAGCCCTGCTCACAGGAGGTGCTCAACAGATATGCGTTAACTGAGAATGGATTCTTGAGAAGATGCTCATTGACGTGCCTCCCCATCCTGCTGATCTGTCTGGTCCCCTATTCCTAGGGTGGACCTGTCCAGGTCCTGCTGCTAGTGGGGCTCCATTTAAAAGATGTGGCTTTCAGCTCACACCCCGCTGCTAGCCTGGGGTGGTGTGTAATGTCACTGCTGACCTTTCACAGTGTTGGCCTGGGGGGTGGGGCGGTATGCGTTTCCCAGTGAAGATGCTGCCCTCACCACGTGGGGGTCCCTTTGGGACCAGCTGTCAGATTTGTGGCTTCTTCCAAATGTCCAGTCTGGATTCTGCCTTTATCCTTGAAACCTGGATTTACTTTTTGGAAACTGTCATATATAATTGGGTGTCAGACCAGCTGGGTGATACCACTTTGGGAAAAGGTCAAGTGTTTAGTCATAAAGGATCAATGAGGCTTTTCCTTTGAGGCTTGTAAATGGGTGCAGAGGCAATTGCAAAGTGAAAAAACAGAGGATGTGTGTGTGGTTCCATGTGTAGCGCCCATTTAGCTGCCCCGCTCTTTCTTTCCCCACCTCCATGCAGATGGACCTGCCCAAGACTCAGCGGGTTCTAAACCTGGTATGTCATCCTGGGCCGCTTTCTCTTATTTGCCTTGTGGACCTTTTCCGACAGAATGCTCCAGACTTCCCCTGGCCAATTTCCCAGGGCTCTGCAAGGCCTGGCCAGCAGAGGGCACGGTCCCCTACATTCTGGAGACAAGATGCCATGAGCAGCCTTGGGGACCTCTGTGGCTCTAGTTTCACCCTTTCCCAGCTATAGGGAGCCACAGAGGGGACTGGTGGGAGCTTGCAGAGTCATGGATGTTCCCAAGGGAATATCACAGCAGTGATTCCCTCCCCTAGATGGGGTCCCCCAGCAGAGGTCCCTCAAGCGTGTGCCCAGATGTCCCCTCTGCCATCAGCTCTGGCCCAGGCCCAGGCTCTTCTGTCCCAGGAATAGGCCACAGTCTTAGACCAGGGACTCCCCATTGCTGTCAGCCAAGAGAACTCAAGGAAAGAGCCCCGATCTACTCTCCATGTTTGCCTTAGGTGGGGCATGGTGGGAGACAGGCATGCTTATGTTGACAAATGCTGCTGAGTGACAAGCACTGGGTGAACCAAAACGTTAAGGCCCATCCCTAGTGTGCTGTGCTATCTGGTGTGGAAGACACATTCAACACATAATCACGTGAATTACTCCAAATTACAAACGTGGTGAGTACAATGAAAAACAAGAGAGGGCTCTATGAAAGAGAAAAATCGGGGTTCCGCCTGCTGTCCATGAGGCACTCCTCCTTCTGAAGGTGAAACGCTGGGGCTTGACCTCCCTCATCTCTCTGCTCCCACTGTCCCTTTAGCAGGGATGCCCTGCCGTCACTTTGGCAGACAAATGTGCCCCCTTTTCAAGGCCAAAGTTAAATCTCTTCTCTGCTGTGAAGCTGCCACCCCCATTAGGCTCCAGGCACCTGCAGCCGTTTCACCTTCAGGGAGGCTCCTTTAATTCAACTGCGTCACTTCCAGCACTGTTTTCTGTTTACGTCATGAATGTTACTCTGCTTTGTCTATAGTAGGTGTGAGCTATGGGGAAAGGTGTTCCGTATTGGACGGCATAGGGATGTCTTGGGATTAACCAGTCACTCGGCACATTATTGATCTATTGGGTTCCTGCTATCCCAAGCAGGGGCCCAGGGATAGCAATGATTAGCCAATAAGATGGAAAAATGGGCTTACATATGCACACATGTTTTTAAAGGGGAAACACCAAAGGGAGAGCAAATGGGGGGACAGCTGGGACAGAGCTGGTGCCATATCTCAGAACCTGCACACCCAGGCTCAGAAAGGCTGTGTCCTCCAAAGCGGAAGATGTGCTCTGATGTTGCATATTTTCCCAGAGATTTCCTGTGTTCATGCTCATGTGCTAGTATTGCTTAAGGACTTCAAACTGCATGGTCATAATGCACTCACCCTCTGTCAGAATCCCTGGAATCTGAACAAAACCGTTAAGTCCCTGCTTAGTGACAAACTGGGCTGGCCTCAGCCCAGGACACCCCCACTGGAGACTGTGCCTGTGCCTCAGGCTCACTGGTTTGTCTCACTCCTCCTTGCCTCCCATCTACCCAGGGGAAGCTGATATGGCATTAAGGCAGGACCCTTACTTGGTGGCACAGCCACTTGTGAGAAAGATTCAGGGTGTGCAGCTTCTGAGCATCTCAGAAAGGCCCCCAAGGGGTGACCCAGCCCCAGGAGAAGGCTCCCTATGTGTGAGTGTTCGACTATGAGTGGGAATGCCTTGCCTGGCACATGTGGATGCTGGCTTTTTGCAGCAGCCTGTGGAGCGTGCCCAGGGAGTCCTGCCACAGCAAGAGGCTGTCACACAAAAAAATGGGATTTCTACATTGCATTCCCTGCTTTTTCCCCACGTGTTGCCCAAGAAAGAGCATCTGAATGCTGCTTGCAGCCTCATCCCTCCTTGGCTCCAGAGGAGGGTCGCTGCTGGCCAGTTGGGTCTGGGGTGCAGAAAGTGTGGAGAGTCTAGCCTGGGTGGGAGGGAAGACAAGGTGGAAGGAGATTCTTGCTTCTGGGATCAGCCTCTGGGCCCACTTTTGTTCTGAAGAATTCAGGTAATGGATAAAGAGGAGAGCCCACGTTCCAACAGTGCAAGAAGCCGACAGAAGGCAGACAGGGGATTAAACCAAGAAAGACTCAGAGGCTGGAAGTAAGGAGAATTTCTGCCATTTACAGTGAGGCTGTAGAATTCTGGAAGAGCAAGAGGATCAAGTAGAATTTTAAGAAGTGTTGTTCGGGTTCCTGAATTGGATCCCCGTTAGCATTCTTCCAGACACTTGAGGGTACACTGAAACTGACTTCTCAGGGTTTGGTTTTGGGGCTGTGTTCCTTTGAATGTGACTCCATGTGTCCGTCAGGCCATATGAAGCTCCAGTTTGTATTTGGGTTGCACACACACACACACACACACACACACCTAGCCACATACATACCACATACACACACACACACACACACACACACCACGGACATACACACACCAAACACACCTATTACATAAACATCACATATGCACATAACACACACCACACATATGCCACAACACACACACCACACACCACATATACACCATGTACACACTACACACACCACACACACACACCACACACACACCACACACATACACACCACATACACACACATACACCACACACATCACATACACGCCACTCATACACACCACATACCACACCACAACACACACACACCAAACACACACATCATACACCACACACATGTGAGACTCATATACAAACACCACACATACCACATACACACCACATACACATCACACACACCACAGACACACATTACACACACCACACATACATTACACACACACCACACACACACACACCACATATCCACACATGCCACAACACACACACACCACACACATCGCATACGTACCACTCATAGACACCACAAATCACATCTCACACACACACACACACCACATACATACCACATAAACACACACTACACACAGACACACACCAAACACATACATCACATATACACCACATATGAACACGTCACACACCACACATATGCCACATCACACACACCACACACCACATACACACACCACATATACACGCCACATACCCACATGTGCCACAACACATACACACCACACACATTGCACACACACCACTCACACACACCACACACACACACACCAAACACACACATCACATATATACCACATACACATACACACTCACTACACATAGGCATACACACACCAAACACATATATCACAAGTACACCACATATGCACACATCACACACCACACACCATAGCCACACACCACGTATACACCACACACACTATACACATACACACCACACACCGACACATGCCACAACACACACACACCACACACATCACATACACACACACATCATATACCACACACATGCTAGACACATGCACACACACAACACACAAGCACCACACACATCACATACACACCACAGACACACATTACACAGACCATACACACACACCATAGACACACCACACACATCAAACACACACCACACATGCACACACACACACACCGAACACACATATCACATATACATCACATATACACACCATACACATGCCACGCACGGCATACACACCACACATACATACAGCACAGACACAACACATACCACACACTGCACACACACATCACACACCGCACACACACCACCCATATACATTCACACATGCCACACACACAACACATATACACCACACACACGACACATATACACAACACACTCACCATAGACACACACTACACACACACTACACACACAACAGCACACACAACAGACACCACACACACCACATACACAACATACACACACTGCAGACACACACAGATGCCACACATTCTACAAACCACACACACAACACACACATACACATACCACACACACCACACCTATCACATAAACACTACATACACACTGCACACACACACATACACACATACATACACATAATAGAAACATATCTGAGAGATTCACTTTTCAAATAAGTGCTGAAATTATTCATCATAACATGTAAATATGTTTAATCTATTGTTCATTCATCTATTAACCCCCCATATCTATCTCCCAGATGGATTAAAGTTCAGTTTTATTCCCTTTTCTGACTCATTTATTCTCATTTCCAAGGCAAAGGTGTTTGTACTCCAGCTACCTTCAGAAGGCATGGTGCCCAAGCTAAGTCCTCTCCAGTTGAAATTTCACAGTGACCCCTTGTCCAGAAATAAATCATAAAAATAGATAGTCTTTCCTCATCTGCTGTAGGCAGCAAAATGTATCCAGCCCTGTCAAATGAAAGCTGCATGCCAGGGACCATGGCAGCTCTGGGAGAGACTAATTTAGACCAGAGTTGCCAAACTCCTCAGCATTTGTGGACAGAACAGCTGCCCAGGCGGCTGAGAGCTGACCTGCCAGGGAAAGTATAATCCAGTGACAAGATGGATGAGCATTTCTGGCTCCTGTTTTCTACCTCATTACCCAGAGGAAAGGCCTACAATGGGGACTGTAAATCGTGCTTGGAAAACAATCCTGGGAGTGGCTCTGCCCTTCTGGGTGCAGAGGCCAGGCCTCCCTGCAGCCAACCCCCACGGCAGCCTATTTTTCCTGGGGTTGGTTTCTCCCCTGCCAGGAGGGGCCTCCTTCTAAGCAACATCTTCAACACGCTTTCCTGCTCCAAGTACCCTGCCCACACTTCCTCAGCATTTCCCTTCTCCAACTGAGACCTCACCCCCTTCCTGTTTTCCTGGTCCCTAAAGAATCCAACCCAGGGAAGGGAAATGTTATACTGATCCCTTTTCTTTGTTTTCACACTCTGTACCTGCATTAGACTAGATCCCAACCATCAGAGGAACAACTGTTTCAGGCATTTAAAAAGGGGGTATGTTACGGGCACCTGGGTGGCTCAGTCAAGTGTAGGACTTCAGCTCAGGTCATGAGCTCACTGCTCGGGAGTTTGAGCCCCATGTCAGGCTCTGTGCAGACAGCTCAGAGCCTGGAGCGTGCTTCTGACTCTGGGCCTCCCTTTCTCTCTGCCCTCCCCTGCTCGTGCTTTGTCTCTGTCTCTCTCAAAAATAAATAAACATTAAAAATTATTTTAAATAAAAAGAGGGTGCGCTGAACCACGTGAATTATTCTAGCATTGTGTCTTTGGCAGGTCTCAGGAGGCACTAGGACCCTTGTCTTTAAGCACACACCTACATGGGTGCAGAGTGCCTCTGCCTGGGCAAAGTACCTGGGTGATAGATCGCTCACCACACAAACTTTAGTCACTTTTAACGAGACAGCAGCTTAATAGCGTCCGTATACTAAAGTAAATCATTGAGAAAAAATAAAAAATAAAATGTGATTTCTAGTTTTTAGGTTATGTTTCCTTAAAGCACAAATAGTGTCAAAGGGAAAATTTGGGCACTCATGCCATGTATTTGTCCCAAATTTTGGACCCCACAGCTGTGTATTTTCCCCAAAATTTTTGCACCGAGGTGGCATAAGTTTTCAAGAATTGCTACCCTGCCAGATAGAGAATGGCAATAATTGGTTTCTTACTCAAAGACACACAGCTGGGGGTGGGGATAGTGGAGGAGGACTTGGTGTCCCCCAAGGAGGAGGGTGACGAGATAGGTCCTCCGTGGGTGGGATGCTCTGAAGCAAGGTGCATCCCTGAATGGCTGCTTCTGACACGTTCAGGAGATCCATGTGGCATTTGTCAGTTCCTTTACTGCCCTCTTGACCTTAACTTCTGTCCTTGGTGTAGAGAACCAGGCTGGAAGGAGTTTCAGCTGAAGGGCTGAAGAACCAGGCTGAAGGGCAAGGCCATTCAGGATTTCTCCTTCCCTAATCTCTCCAGATCAGCACAATTGTATTTCCACCAAGTAAATATTTTGGCACATTCTCAAAACAGAAGGTGTCCCTGGATCAGTGGAGATGCAAGTCAGCAGGTGGGGGGCAGGGGGAACCATCCTGAGCATTTCTATTTCTTAACCACGAGTTAACAAAGACTAATGGTCACATGCTCTTTCTAGTGCTGAATACATTGCATGCATTTTCGTGTCCTTGAATCTCATTTCATCCCCTGGATGGTGCTGGAAGGAAGCCAAAAGCTAATCTCCCCATTTTGTTGAAACCGAGGCCCAGAAAAATCAAATGATTCACCCACATTGATACATGGATTCAGCAAATATTTACGGATCATCTACCAGGGACCAGGACTTTAGTTGGTCGTGGGCATATGGGGATGAAAAGCAGCACTGTCCCTTCTTCTTCTGGCTCCTACAGGCTGCGCCCAGGGCTTCCTGAGAGTGGGGAGGATTTGACAAGCTAATAGGAAAGGAACAGGGAGCAAATGAAAAGCTGAGCTGCCCTGTAGAGACTTTGCTGCCTCAGCAAGATGCACCACGGGGCTAGGGTTCCCTTCCATCATGGGAGGGAGCAGGTTCTGGGATCTCCAGCTCTGTGTTGCACAGTGTCCCAGTGAGCTAGCAGTCTGCAGATAATCACAGCATGGCAAAATATGCTTAGCTCCATGACTGGAGGGAAAGATTCCCAAGACACAGGGATTTTGCAGGGCTTTGGGGAAAAAAAATGAAATAATGTATGTTGAAAGAGCTATTTTTTTAATGAATTACCTTTTTCTCATTGATGTTAAGAGTGCTTTTTAAGGAAGGGTTAAAACATTCTTCAAATTCAATCTGTACTCTTCTATTCTACAAAGATTGAAGAATATTATAATAACAGAAGTCAAGAGATTAATGTGAGTAAAATATAAAGATGCAAAATAAGCATCATGCCCTGACAGGGAAAGGAGACAAACCTGTAAGATAAAATCTATTCTAAGGATGGCTGATAAAATCTACTCTAAGACTGAGTATACAACTTACTTCTAAGTTCCCTGGTAGCCAGGAGAAAGGTGACTGCCATGAGTTCGTGGCTTTTCTTCATTAGCTAATTAAAGAAAGTATACTAATTATAAAGAGACATACTTCCCTTTGCACTGGATTCCAGAGGGCGTCCCTTCCCTGAATCTCCATATAAAGCACCATAATCACATCCAGGGTTATCAACAGCTTTTCATTTAACTAGAAATACTGTCCATGAGGTCATTTATTATAGCCACGAACCTTGAAATTCTCATGATTTCTGAGTCTGCTTAAATGTTGGCTGATAGTCCCTGCTGGTAAAGACAATACCAGGATATTGAAGAACTTGGCTTCGTGTGTCAGGGTCTTTGCTGTAGGTGGATTTCACTTGTGGGCAAAATTCTGAAATGCTGCATGTAATCCATGCCATCTGCCTTGAGAGGCCACCTGACTTGATGTCTCTGCTGGTCGTCTCTGGACAGTTCTGCCTCTCACCCACCACGTGTCCTAGAATGCACAATCAGGCTGCCCAAAGACTCCCACTACCATAGACCAGATCCCTGTCTGTTATTACTTAGCTGAGTGATCCTGGACAAATGCCAAGCTTTTCTGGAGAAATGAAGAGGTTGTATCCATGGCTGAAGTTTCCTTTCAGCTTGCATTTCTGCCTTTCCTTCAACAATGGGTGCTAGTCCTTGAGGTGGAGGTCCCTGCTGAGATTCTTGGCTGCTGACCCTCTGAGAAATACTTCTCTGAAAGTTCTTTTTCTTTTTTTAATTTAAATTCAAGTTAGTTACCATACTGTGTAGTCTGGGTTCAGGAGGAGAATCTAGTGATTCATCTCTTACATATGACATGGAGTGCTCATTCCAGCAACTGCCCTCTTCCTTTTCTTTTTTTTTTTTTAATTTTTGAATGTTTATTCATTTTTGAGACAGAAAGAGAGACAGAGGATGAGTGGTGGAGGGACAGAGAGAGAGAGGGAGACACAAAATCGGAAGCAGGCTCCAGGCTCTGAGCTGTCAGCACAGAGGCCAATGCGGGGCTTGAATTTATGAACCCGGAGATCATGACCAGGGCTGAAGTTGGACACTTAACCGACTGAGCTACCCAGGTGCCCCCCAACAAGTGCCCTCCTTAATGACCATCACCCATTTAATTTTTTTTTAACATTTATTTATTTTTGAGAGAGAGAGAGAGAAAGACAGGCAAGGAAAGAAAGACAGAGGACCTGAAGCAGGCTCCATGCTGTGAGAGCAGAGCCCGATGTGGGGCTCAAACTCACGAACCCTGGGATCATGACCTGAGCTGAAATTAAAAGTTGGCCACTTAAACAACTGAGCCACCCAGGTGCCCAATGCCCAACCTGCATTTAGCCCCTGCTCCCCACCTCCCCTTGAACAACCCTCAGTTCGTTCTCTGCATTTAAGAGTCTCTTATGATTTGCCTCCCTGTTTTTATCTTATTTTCCTTTCCCTTCCTCTATGTTCATCTGTTTTGTTTCTCAAATTCCACACATGAGTGAAATCATATGATATCTGTCTTTCTCTGACTGACTTATTTCACTTAGCATAATACCCTCTGAAAGCTCTTTGTTCAGAAAACTGTGCCATTTAGATCGGTTGCTTGCTCTGGCTTTTGTTATGGTACACAAGGGGCTCAGGCTTTCATATTTTAATCAAATCATAGCCAATGTTTATTTGGAAATGGTGATGACAGGCAGACGCTGTCCAGCTGTGCCTAACAGATGGGTCACTACAGATGGTTAATTGCCTTGAGAATGGGCTTGGTGCAACTTCTGCTACACTCAGCTCAGCCAAAACAACATGCAGTTGGACCACAGGCTGTGTTCGAGGACGGGGATGGGAGACATGGTTCCAAATTACTCTAGTGAACCTGACCCCAAGGTAGCTTTCTCCATGCTACTTGGAGAAATCTTCATGCTAGTTGACGAAATCTTTTCAGCATCCATGAGTGAATAGAAATGGGAGTTCATGTCCATGAAGACAATAGCATCTTCAACAAACCCACCCTCCAGTGGGTTGTTCTTTGCCATGCCCTGGCTGGTGGTAAAATGCAAAGGAAAGAACTCTGCCCTGGCTTAGTCCCTTGCTCTTTCAAACTGAAAACTCCAATGGGGATGACATGATCAATGTATTAAGACTCCTTTATAAGGAAACAAATTGGGTCACCTGGGTGGCTCAGTTGGTTAAGTGTTCGACTTTGGCTCATGTCATGATCTCACGGTTTGTGAGTTCAAGCCTGTCATTGTGCTCTGTGCTGACAGCTCAGAGCTTGAAGCCTGCTTCAGATTCTGTCTTCCTCTCTCTCTGCCCCTCCCCCACTCACACTCTGTCTCTCTCTCTCTCTCTCTCTCTCTCTCTCAAAAATAAATAAACATTAAAAAAAAGGAAACAAATCTTCAGCTGCTGTGAGGTCAGAGTGTAAAGAAAAAGCTTCTCACTATTTTCTCTGTTAGATAGTGAAAAGAAGAGAGGACTAAGTACTGATTTAAAACCCTTTCTATGAGCCATGAGTAAACTTGTTTTTAGACTTCACTGCCTCACAGCCCTGGGAGTTTGGAAGGCCCAGTCAGAATCTCACCAAGAGGGAATGTGGCTGGTCCACCACACCCCATGGGCCCATTTCTTTTCTTTTAAATTCAGCACAGGTGAACTGACTGAGCACTCATTTTTTGTAGGGTCCTTCAAACTCCCATCCACATCTGCAGCCATTCCCATGTAGGGACACCCTCTTATTAAGTCCAACAATTTGAATGGGGCCACCTCTAACTGGTATTGTGGTCACATTGGTGGGCTGTTTGTTCCGGGGGTTTCTGCCTCTCTCAGCACAGCCTGAGCCAGGACAGGAATGAGAAGCTGCTTAATAAGAGGAAGGGTTTTTTGCAGGGGGGAAGGGAAAAAACATAAGCCTGCTGTTTCTGCAAACCCCTCCCTGGCCTTGAAGCAGGAGACTCTGTGTGGCTTGCTCTGGGGAGAGTTTGCTCAGGTCCTGGGAGGGAGAGAGGAGGTTAAGGACTGGTGTCAACTACAATTCATCTTAAGTCCCACAGGAGCTTGCAGAGTTCAGTCTGACACCCATCATCACCATGGTATGCAGGCTTGGGCTGGGGGTGGGGATTTGGTTTCCTTCTCCTAATGCCTCGGTGGAAAGGAAGGCATCTTGCTAATGACTCTGTAGGAAAAAAGGGCAATTAAACTCCCTTAGAATGGAAAATGGTTTGAATGGTTTCATATCAGATGCTGACAGTACATAAGGCAGGGACAGAAAAAATTTTACCATGTTATTCATATCCCCTCACCACAAAGACAAAAGATATAATTTCTAGGACATAGTTATGTTTCTCATTGTGTTTCTTTGGTTCATCCATGAAAATTTTAATAAGGCTCTCATTCTGATATATCTGATTCTAATATAACCTCAAGCTTACCACAAACAAATTATTTTCTTGGGCAAATGAAAATTATAACACAAATTTGGCAAAACAGCACAGCTGTAACCCATGATTTTTCTTTTGCTGGTTGTTGGTTGGTATGCTATTGCTAGAGATTCCTCTGAGGGTTTCTGGCAAGTGTGCTGAGACTGGTGACGTCTCCTGCCACCTGCCTTTCAGAGCCATAGACTACAAGATGTAGTATCTTTCCATGCTTACTTCGAAAGAGAAATCCTAGTCACTGCCCCAAAGTGTTGAGGGAGGTTCTAAGTACATGTCCCAGCTACCATTTTTTCCAAAATGGTGGTCTAGCATTCACTGAATACTACTTGTATGTATACATCTCAAATGCTTACATTTTAACCGAATTGGAAACAAAAATTGGCTCAACCATTTTACTTAAGAGGGACATGATTAATGCTTATTAACCAAGACACGTATCCAAAATCTGAGTTCTGAAGGCTTTAGTCACACCTTACAAGGCGCTGAGTTCTGGGAGGGTGGCTACTGTTGGTTCTTGGAGTTATTCCTCCATAGGAAGTCTCTGTGCCTGGTGAGGCATAGACATCAGGGGATGTCTGTGACACAAGAGCCTGTGTTTTTGACTAACAGTTACTGTTTTTAGCCAGTCTTAGCTAAGTGACCTCATATCCTACGCAAGTCTGGACAGTGACCCAGCTGACTGCAACAGGCTCCCTTTGCCCCATTTGGATGGGAGAACTGCATCAGAGGGTGACACACGGTGACAACACTAGAAAAGAACAGCATGTCCCCCAATGCATGGGCTTCTTGTAAAGGGAGTTACTGGTTTAATGACATTTGGCACATAATGTGTTTTCCAAAGATCCTGGTCAGGGTCTTCAAGAGTATAGTAAAACTGCAATAGGGTTGTTAAGTATCTACAATGAGAAATTGTTGGTTCCTAGTATTTTTATAATCCCTCCAAACAAGCAGACCTGTGATGATGTTTCCCACCTCCAGGGCCTACACAGTCATCACCTTCTTCGGTGGAAGTGGGTTTGTTTTGAGATCTGAGACACTGAGAAGAAGATAATCCAAAGATTGCTTCCGGTACTGATGCTTGTGAGTTGTTCCCTCCTGCAGTGAACATGGGCTGGCCTCATGACTAACCGAATGTGTGACATTGACTGTCATTTCAAGCCTATAGAGGCCTTTAGAAGGCCTGGAGCCCTCCTGAGTATGCTGTGGGAGTCCTGAGCTTCCACAAAATGGTCAAAATGGAGAAGCAGGGGATTCTGAGACAACACAAGTGTCCTGGTTGAAGCAGCCTTCTGGCCATCCCCTGAAGCACTGTGTATGTGATGGAGCCATCTTGAATATTCCACCCCAGGTGAGCCTCTGATGAGACAGCCACCACCAGCTTTGTGTACAGCAAAAGAGCCACATGGTCAGTCAACTCACACTTGTGAGAAACAATAAATTACTGTTGGTTTAAGCCACTAAATTTGAGGTGGGTTACTTTCCAGCAAGAGCTAATGGAGACAGTTCTAGATAAAACAGACAAGCCTTGAGCCCTAACTCAACCTCAGCCCCATGCAGTAGTGCAATAAGCCCAATTATGCTGCCTGTTCACACTGGCTCAGATGACACAGCTTTCTACCTGTGGCAAGGTGAGGGTCAGCTACCACATTAGCAGAAGGTGAAGTCAGTCCAGCAGAGGTGTGAGCAGGTAGGTCTCATGATGTAACTGATGGCAGCTTCACAGTGAATGTGTCCTCATCAAGGCTTCATGACAGTGGGAAGGATTGTAGCAGGCACAAAGACTGAGGCCTTGGTTTTACCAGGTCTAGGATTTTCAATAGAGCTCTCCAGGGACCTGGCCTCCCAGCCTAGTTTACCCTCTTGGGAAGACCCCATGCCCAGTTCTTCAAGAGCAGGGGACTGATTCTTTTTTTTAAGGTTTATTTATTTATTTGGGGGGAGAGAGGGAGAGAGAGGGAGAGAGAGATTGAAAGCATGAAAGCATGAGTAGGGGAAGAGCAGAGAGAGAAAGGGAGAAAGAGAATCCCAAGCAGGTTCCATGTAATCAGCATGGAGCCTGATGAAGGGCTTGATCTCGTGAACAGTGGGATCATAACCTGAGCTAAAGTTGGCTGCTTAACTGACTGAGCCACCCAGGCACCCCTCATATTTTCTAGTCTTTAAATGGGAATGTTGCAGATTAAGAAAAATGTCACATATAGAAAATGAGCTATGGAAAGTGACCACCCCTCTCTAGAATATTTAAATACGAAGAGAAGCTCAGACAGGCAGGACAAAGTGAGGTAGTTTGGGCCCGCTCGCTTAAGCCCAAATCTTATTTGAGAGTCAGATATGTCCTATCACATGGTTAGGATGTGGGTCTCTATAACTCGGCGGAGCCCAGGAGGGTGACCTGAAGCTCAGAAATAGAGATTGCACCTCGTCTAATGAGGATGGTGAGTACATTTCAGGCTAGGACAAATTCCTGAGATGTACAGGTTACACTTGCCTCTCTCTGCTGGTTGTGGAGGGCGTATGTCTTGGGCAGAGCTTGGGCTTAGCCTCTGAAGAGGTTAAAACTCATGCAGGTGGAAAGTCCTGTCTTTGGGGGCCCACTGTCCAGGTGGGCTTGACTCTGCCTAAGGTTCCTTAGAGGACATCAGATAGATGTCCTTATTTGGCCATTCATTCACTTTGTCAACATTTACCAAGACAAGGACTTGCAAGAAACTTCACTGGGGGGGGGGTGACCTAGGAAGCAAGGGACAGGGAGTCAGGCAGGGAACTAAGCACAACAGGATGTTTTCAGAGACCTCTGGAATCATGCAGATTGAACTCCAGGACTGTCTCTCCCAAGCACAAACCTGTAACCAGTAGTTCTGAACTTGTGACCCCCACCCAACATACCACTCATGGTGTCACCTGCTCCCAGCTGAGCGGGGGAAGGGTAAAGTCAGGGAGCACAGAGGCACTTACCACAGCTGGGCAGACCAAGGACTGACCAGGATGGCCATCTGTACCATTGGCCCTTGTGGCTGGCCATAAGGTCCCATCATGAGACCTCACCCCTGAGCTCCTAACCCCCATCTTGATCTGAGACTTTGGAGGACATAGTAATGTCAGTTGTTGAACCACTGGCAGAAAGATGGGTGGTAGGCCATTACTGAGGCAAAGGCATGCACTGACTTTGCTCTCACCCCAGTGAGGAGGAAGTCAGGGCAGCGACAAGGCTCACTGACTGGCGTCTAAACTGGTCCAGATTGCAGTGGCTGGGTGTCAGCCTTTAGGCAGAGCACGCATCTTCTTCTGGCTGTGGTTTCCTGGCTGCACTGTTTGTTTTGTAAGAGGTCTGTTAAGGAGGCACTAATAGGAAGAGGAGGCACATCCACGTTTAAGTAGTTCCATGTGGAACAGGGAGGGCTCCTCCTGTGTTGTCACAAAGGATCAAGCTAGGGACATGGGTGGGACATGTGTGCATGTGTGTGAAAGAGTATGTGTGTCACTGGAGTGTGTGTGTTGTTTTGGGGGACTGTGCCTTTTCTCCATAGGCTCTGAGAATGGGGTGGAAGTAAAGGAAAACATTAAACAGTCTATTTGAAAACCAGTGGTTTTCAAAGTATGGAACTGGATCCAGCTACATCAAGATGTGAACTCATTAGAAGTGCAAATTCTTGAACCCATCCCAAACCTGCTAGATCAGAAACTCTGGAGGCAAGCCCCAGCAATCTGTGTTTTAATAGGCTCTGCAGGTGATCCTGAAATGTGCTTGGGTATGAGAACCACTCTCCTAAATATAAAGAAAAGATATTTCCAACCAATGCAACTGTCAAAATTGTCATACCTTTCCCCATGTAGTAGTGAGTACCACAGCTCCAAGAAGTATTTAAGAGAAGGATGAATATGCATCAGTCAGGCATGTTGCAAAGGAAATTACATTAGGTAGGGAGTTCCGTTGAAGTCACTTTTGGGCCACACACTCTCATTTAGCAAACATGAACTGAACAGGGTGACTAGGCTGAGTCCAGGGTGACAGGCAATAGGAATGGAAGCACTATGAGCCCCCTGTTCCCACTGGTCCTGCACACCCACATGATTCTGTGAAGTCCCTGTCACCTTTACTTCATGCTTTCTTTCTAGTCATTGCCCTTTGTTTTGACAACCAAACATTGGGTTGTCTTTGATGACTACTTACGGTCATTACAACAGACTCCAGTCCTGACGTTTCTGGATGGAACACCATATCAGAAGGGGAGAATGAAACCAGGGATCCCTGACTCTCCCAACCGCATATGAAGCCCCAAGTGAGAGGATTGTAGCAACTTCCCGTTCAGCACATGACAATGCTACTCTCTTGGTCCTTATGAGTCACCCTTTGTCACCCTTGTCATATTAGTCATTCACTGGAGCTCAGAATCCAGCAAAAGACTTCTTGGGCCCTGGGTGAGGGATGAGGCTGAACGTCTCACCATGGGGTTAGTTCCAGGGGGACAATCTCTCAGACAAATGAATGTTCTTGATGACTGTAGCTTACCACGTTAAGCAGGTGACAAAAACTATACTCATTTCCATTTACTGAACAAAAATGAATTATTGCACAAATGCATATTTGTCAGAGGAAAATTAGCAATGCAAATGAGCAAAACCAGGAAAAAATAAATAAATTCCCCTTAACTCCACCATGCAGAAACAGATTTGTATTAACATTTTGACATGATTCCTTTCTGATGTTTTTCTGGGCATTTATGTGAGTCTGTGTGTGACCATGTGTGTCTGTGTAGTAGTGGAATCACACTGTAAGATTTGGCTATAATATGCTTTTCCATATGAAATATATCGTCAGTAAACCTACATCATCAATTTAAAGCTACTTAGCACTCCACCACCATGGATGTGGATTTTTCTGAGAGAAACTACTTTTTTTAATGTTTATTTATTTTGGGCGGGGAGGGTCAGGAGAGAGAGAGAGAAAGAGCGAGACAGAGAATCGCAAGCAGTCTCTGTGCTGTCAGCATAGAGGGGCTTGATTCCATGAACCATGAGATCATGACCTGAACTGAAATCAAGAGTCGGATGCTTGACTGACTAAGCCACCCTGATGCCCCAACAGTAACTATTTTTAATGAAATCTTTCTAAGATGTGTCTTACCACACTCTCTTGCTTCTTCCCCTCCTATTTCCTAATCAGAGTTGGAACATGACACAGGCTTATTTCTACGGGCCTCGGGTTTGCCATTATTCAATGAAATCCATGTGCCATTTCAATAAAGAGGCAGTTTGGTGGAAGAAAGAGTTCCAGATGAGGACTCAGCAATGGCTCTGGTTTAGTCACAGGTTAGTGCTGGACCTTGGGTATGTTATCTAATTGTTGTTAGCCTTGTTTTCTGAATTTTATAAGAGGGAAGGTTTCCCATGGGACATGTCACTGCTCCCCACCCTAAACAGGCCTGCATCAGGTTTTAAGATCTTCTTTCTCCATTTTCCCATCACAAAATGGGCCCTGGGATACCTGCCTCACCTGGTGACATCAAGTGCTTTCAGGCTTATCACAGGCAGGATGGGTCCAGAACACGGTCCTTTGCATTGAAGGCCCCTCAAGCCTCGCCACAGGACTGGCCCACCCTAGCAATTATCCTTTGGAGAGGAGAGAGTCCAAGGAACAGGAGATGCCACAATATTAGGATCACCCTCTGCCTGCTGCTTGAAGTGCGGACACAGAGCTGTGGGCATCCACCTCTCACGGGGTGCATTCCAAGGATGCAGACTCTGGGTCCCCAGCTCAGCTCCTGTGCATCACCACCTGTGTGGGTGGACCCCAACTGGAGTAATTTTAAACAAACACCCTGAAGTTTGCCAAAGGGAACAAAAGTATGCAAGGGGAATGCTCCACTCCTAAGATATATTTCTCCTGAAATTTCAAATGGCTGTGCACCAGGAAACACCTTTAAGTGCTGATTGCTTGCTGGATGCTTGGCCTGGAGCATGAAGATGAATAGGAGGATAAAGAAGACATATGAGAATTATTACTTTTCCCCAATTTTCCACACAAATTTCTTCTTTAAGTGTTTTGCTTTTGCTTTTGCAGTTCCACGCAGCAAATTTGTGTCCTTGCTTTTCTTTCCAGAATGTCCTTTCCTACACATATTCTTACTGATCCTAAAGCCCATGTCACTGCTGGCACAGACTAATCCCAGATCCTGACCCTCAGAAATTGTCCAGCCCCAATGCCTGTCACAAGGGCAGGACAGCGGATTTCGAAAGGACAAGGAAAACAGCTATGATTGTATGTGGGGTGCACCTAAACCAATTGCTTAGTTGAAGTGGATGTTCCCCAGGTCCTGTGAGGAAGATTTTGCAACTCTGTGTGGTCTGAATGGACAAATTCATGTAGATTACATTGGGTTTATCTTGGCTCTGCCCAGAGGCAATTTGGCTCTGATAAGGAGACCTCTAACTGAGTCTTTTTGGCTTTGGGGAAGTGGAAGAACTGTCAACCTGATCCTCCAAGTGAAAGGGCCACGTCTTACATGGCTCTATTATTTCCTTAAGATCTTGGACTTGGGCTTTCAATTGTCCAATAACATTTATTTATTAATGAAACATGTGTTAAACACTGGATAGCTGCCAGACACTGTAGTAGGTGGTCACATGTTAGAATGAAGAAGCGATGGGCTCATTGTGGGTGACCTTTATCATTCTTCAGAGAATTAAAAATATGATTCAAAATAGTTCAAATGAAATGTCATCAACTTACATATATCGTGTTAATACATAATTAAATATACAGAACCATTGTTATTCATTACTCACTGAAGATCAGTTCTTCCTAAGTCTGTTTTCCATTTAAATCAAACTTTCCTGTTTCTATAAAAGCTATGTTCATGAAAAGCTTTCATGAGCAAATTGCACATTTCTGTTTCCTTTAAACAAGATGTTCTTGCTTGGATTTTAATTTAATTTTACTTGTTTTATATTGTGCTGTGTTGGGTCAAATGAACCATATAGCTCCTGCCCCTTCAGTGACACTGGCCGATGAGGTTCAGGGCTCTGCCTTTGGGCTGAGTCAGGGTTTCCACTGTGGCCATCTGTCAGCAGTCACCAAGTCCTTGACCACACACATGCACACACACACATATACAGCACACTTGCTCCCTGCTTGGTAGCATTCTTCCTCTGGGTCACATTCTTTTTTTTTTTATTATTAAAAAAATTCTTTTAACGTTTATTTGTTATCAAGAGAGAGAGAGAGAGAGACAGAGCATGAGCACAGAAGGGGCAGTGAGAGGAGGAGACACAGAATCTGAAGCAGGCTCCAGGCTCTGAGCTATTAGCACAGTGCCCGACGTGGGGCTCAAACTCACAAACTGGGAGACCATGACCTGAGCTGAAGTCAGATGCTCAACCAACTGAGCCACCCAGGTGCCCCTTTTTCTGTGTCACATTCTTGCACTCACTCCATCTTGACTCTGACCCTGGGCTCCACTGTTGTCACCTCCTGGCCTCTAGCATCTTCCACCTGCAAACTTTCCCTAGGCCCAGCCAATGGGGTGCCCATGGAGGACTCCGCTGCTTACTGACAGGAACAGACCTTAAAGTCAGGGATTTGGGTTGTGTGAGCAACACTTTTCTGTCTTAAGGTCTTAATTCTTTCCAGCTAGCCAGCAGGGTGTCCCTGGCAGCGAGAGAAGAGCTGGTCACTGAAGAGCTGTGGTCTCCCACCTGGCCCTAGCCTGCTTCCTGGCCCCCACTGACACAATGCTTGGGGACCCTGTCACAGCAGCTTCTGTCTGGAGTCTCAGGGAAAGGATGCATGACAGAGATTCTGAGGCAAAGTGATTTTAGCACACAGAGGTCTCCTTGGAGCCTCAGCCAGGCTAGGGTGGGCACTGGATCTCCAAGCCCAGAGACTATATATTTTCCAAAACTTCTTGGGCCAAGAAATATTTTGTTTCCCCATGAGCATCTCAAAGGACTCTTGTTCTATAGAACAAACTTCAGTAAACCCTGTTTTGAAGGAATAAAAACGATATGGTGGATGTGTTACTGTGCATTGGGAGTACATCTCATGTTTGGGCTTGAGGGTCTGCTGCCTTGGTGTGGTCCCACTCATCCACCTTTTGTGCTGGAACTAGGCATTTAAGCCTTGGGGAAGCAGGGAAGATGCTTCAAATCCAGGAAGACATGAGTTCTGCTCCCTGACTATAGCCCTGCAGCGACAGTCTGTTCCCAGAGTGAGCAGATCTGACACCTGAGCCTCTGACATCCAGGACATACAGTCTTATGGTTCCGGGGGGAGATGGCTCTTCAGACAACTCACATGCATGAGTCAAAGGCATACCTCTGTGTGAGGCAGAGCATCTTGTCTGGGTGTTTAGGTTGCTGAGTTGCTGTGTCTCTCAAGGTAAGTTCCTACAAAACTTCACCCAGACATGCAGGGCATCTTCAGTGCAAGGAGGCTAGGAATCTCATGGACATGATGTGAGAAAGTATGAGAGGTGAATCTATCACAAGTGTGACATGAACATGCCAAGTCAAATCCTGCTTCAGTCTTCTGCCAATCTTTCAGCCAGAGCCTGTTCCCAAGCTGGGAAGAAGGGCAGTGGGTATGATTCAGACAGGAGAGGGGACTGGCACCAGGTTAGGGCAGCATCTCAAAGATGCGCACATACATGCACACACATATACACATGCATACACAAGCATACACAAAGTATGTATACACATGCATGTAAGTAAGTGTACGTGTACACACACACACACAAAGGTACACACATGTGGGCACATATACACACATATACACGTATACACACATACACACATTATATGCATATATATTCTTTTCTTCTTTCTCTCTTCTCCTCTCCCTCCCTCTCTTCAAAATGGAATTTCTACTAGCTTCTAAGAATCCAAAACCTCCTAGAATTTTATTGTCTACTTGACTGTCAGTTTGGATAGAATCATTTCTGTTCCCCATAAATCATGGACATTCTATAAACATTTACAAGTTTTCACAATATCAGACTTGCTTCTGCAACTCATAAGGGAAAATATATCATACGTGCAAAGATACAGATTCTTATTTGTCCTTTTACTAGATAATAGAATCCTAAGGACAATTGAAACTTTCCAATGATTCAAAACAGTTTTATTTCAAGATACCAGTTTAAGGTTTCCCATTAAACACCATGAGCTCCTGGTGTTCCCTCCCCTCTAAAGGTGTTTTTTGTCTGGACTCCTGCATCCTTCCTTGGAAAATACTCAGCCACATCATCCCTGACACTAGCTGACAGCCTGTGTCATCACATGCTGGATGGTAAGCAGGCCAGCTTAATCTGCTGCAGCATGGCAGAAAGTCTGGTTTTGGTAGTGCTAACTCATCTGAGGTTTTCCTCATCATTCAACACAGAAATGACTACTTTTCCTGCTTCGGGAATTTATGTTATGAAAATCAGGAGCACTAGTATTTAGGAAAAGAGATTCTCCTTGAAATGATACATGCTGAAATAAAAATCACAAATAATGTGGAAAAGTATACCCTGCAACGTAAGATATTAGACTTTCAGTTATGCAGAACGGAGATGTTAGTTAAGAGACAGATATTGGGAGCTTATAATAAGTGCAACTGAAGTAAAAAATATCCAATTACCTTCAGAGTGGTCACATTTTATCAGCTCAATTTGCTACCAGAAGCCAGCAAAAATTACCACCATATACAATGTTCAGCTGACATAGACTTTTGCCTCTTACTAACAGGTGTGCCCTGATGTAGGGAATGAATGCTATTAGGAGAAAAGAGAAAAACTTACCAGACACTTATCCAGCAAATATTTATTTGGCCCATTTATGTTATGTCGGGCCATGGGGGCAGGCCCATCCCTGCATCTGGAGCACTTCCTAGGCTTGTTGCAGCATTCCTAGGAAAGTCTGGGGCTGAACGGTGTTTGGCCTGGGGCTGGTAGGCTGTCTTGGCCAGGCTGGATACTGCCCCTGCTGGTCTGGAGCCGGCTCAGCATTACTGCTCTAGTGTGGTCCCTGGACTGTTATCTGTTGACCTAACACCCTTCCCCAGGTGTCTTCATGCCTGGCCTACTCTTTCTCTGTGAGCGCTTACTGCCTTAGGAAGCCAGATATTTCACAACACTTGATTTGAAGAACCTAGGATTTAGTCCTTTTGGCAAATTTTGTTACTCTCAGAAGTCATATTAAGGGTCCCTTTCTAAGGCTGACCAGTCAAGCCCACTCTATCACCTCTGAACACCTAGAGCTCAAACACCTCTTCCCAGGCCTTCCCTGACCCAAAACATCAGCACCCATCCCTCTTGAGCTCCGTGCCTTTTTGTGTATCTGTTCATAGCATTTACTGACCTGTCCTTGTACTCATGTCTAATTGCATGCTGGCTACTGTCCCACTGGAGAGTGAGCCTACAAAAGGAGGGCAGGGAGTGGTCTAGTCTGTTCATGGCTGATCCCTAGCACTTCACATTGAGCACTGGGCCATGCATTTTGAATGAATGGGTACATAAATTGATGCATCAGTCCTATGGGGAGCCCCTCCCTTTGCTCCCAGTTGCTCCCTTTGCTGGGCTCCCTGAGCTGCAGTTCCCAATCTGTTGACTTTGAGGAAAGGAGGAACTAAATCCTCATTGGCTGATTGAGCTAGCCAAGGCCATACTAATGCTTTTATCTAGTGCCCAGTTTCAAAGGGTTTCAGCAGCAGGTTTGGGAAGTGGGAAAACTATGGTCCTGGGGCTCAGGGAGGGGAAGGAGGCCCAGGAGCCCTCTCCCACCCGGACCTCCCAGCCATCTGTCTACTTGACCTTCAGGCCTCATATCAGATTCCAGCTCCTCCTTTCCCTTGAAAGCAGAGTTACATCTCGTCAGTGTCCCCACCCTGCCTCCGATTCTGCCTTTTTGCCTTACAGTCACTCAGTTAGGTGTTCTCTAAAAATATTGTGAGTTCCTAAAGGGCAGGGACATGTGTCATTTGTCTTTGTGACCATGAGGCCCAGAACAAGGAAGCTCAACGAATGCCTACAGGCTCATATTGTCCCTGGACAAGAGCTGGTGGTTGATGCCTACGAGGCAAGATAGAGGGAAAAGAGGGGTTCTCTCCAGAACGATTTTTCCCATGACCACTGGCAACACGGGTGTCACTTACTGAGGCAGAACAGAGCCTTGGTCTAACCCAGTGTCCCTGAACTTACCCCTCTGTGGCTCTGAGGACCACCTGACAGCTCTGTGATGAATCTACCTCCAGCTGACATACAGCCACCAAGCTGGTTGCTGAGTGGTCAGGGAGTTCAGTGGACAGACATGCCTGGAGTACCTGGCTGTGGCCAAGTCCACCCATGGTGATATGCAGCTCAGGCTGACCCAGAACCCCCGAGTGATCACCGGGCCAGGTGGGGGGAGGCCAGGCCGGCTCCGCTTCCTGGAAAACCACATCCCGAGGCCACCTCCCAGCTTGAGCTAATAACATTAGGTCATTCGGTTTATGCCATAATGCCTCATGTCTCTCAGTTTAACCATTTTTAAAGTACATTTTTTGGATTTTCCTTTTAAATAAACAAGCTTGTGAGCTCTTGGTTATAAGTTGAACACCCTGGACATCACAGAACTGAGTCTTCATTTCAAAAGAAACCTTTAAAAGCTGAGAGAATCAAGTCATAGTTAAGGGCAGAAGTAAACACCCAAAGAATTTTTAAAAATATCGTTCCAAATTTTTAAAATTGGATAATGGAGGGAAGTTGAAAAAGTGGCAGTGCTCATAGAGGAGTAATAAATTCTGTCTAAATGGAAAATATGTTACCTTGTGGAGCAATACAGTCATGAAAGTGAGAGCAAGAAGAACTAGAATAAAATTCACAGCCTTGAAATAATCAGAAGGACACATGCACGCAAAGAAACACAAGACACAAACCGGGGAGTAAGAGAGAAAGCGCAAAGAGAGCTGGAAGGCAGAAGTAAAATCAAGTAGCTCTGAGATTTGATGGGGCTGAATTAAGCATTTAGACATAAAACACAAACCCCCTGAAGTTGAACTATGAAACTTCTAGGAGGAAGTATAAGGGAGTTGGAAAACTACAGAATAAGTAATCTTAGCATGGAGAAGAGTGACCAAGACACGGGAGGCCAAGAAATAAGCAGTTGATACACTAACTGTATGTAGATAGAAATAATCCTATGTTAAAGAAGAAAAGACAACTATGATTTAAAAAAAATGACCAAGTATGAAATATATTTGCATCACATATCAGATTAAAAGGGAGTACTTTATGTCATATTTAATAATTACACGTCAGTTTGGAGAAAACCAGCAAGTCCCTACCTGGATGCGCAGGGGACAGAGACAGAAGCGGAAAATCATTGCCTCATGCACAGAAGGGGTGGGCCGAACAGCACAAACCAGCATGACCTTTACCCAGGGCGATTGGCAGCATGTGTCAAAACTTAAAAATGTTAGGGGCGCCTGGGTGGCACCGTCAGTTGAGTGTCCAACTCTTGATTTTTGGCTTGGGTCATGATCCCAGGGTCATGGGATTGAGCTCTGTGTTGGGCTCTGTGCTGAGTGTGGAACCTGCTTAAGAGTCTCTCTCTCTTTTCCTTTGCCCCTCTTCCCCACTCATGCTCTCTCTCTCTCTCTCAAGTAAAAAAAAAAATATTAAAGAAACCCTTAGAAATGCTAATGCCACTTGCCTGACAGGTCCACATGTAAGAGTGTTTTCTGTACCTGTCTATGCATGCACATGGATTTGTGCATTTATAACAGCAAACATACAACATATTTATCAGCCAGAGCTAAATAAATCATGGCATTGCTGCACAAAGGTCGCCTCACTCTGCAGCGTTAAGAGCATGGGGCAGTCCTCTGTTTTTGCTCAGAGAGAAAAAACTGATGGTAGAGTGGTCTATAGTAGACCAGAGTCAGTGTAATCGTCACAGAGAGAAATTGTTTCACATCTACGTGCGTACACAAGAGACCAGGAGGCTCCACTGTGGCTGAGAAGGGGATGCCTCAAAATTCTGAAACACCACGTAATTAACTTTTGTTATAAGGACCCTTCAGGGGGTAGGGCGAGTGTGATTATGCACCCAACGGTCATATGTTCTAGCTCCCTCCCAATGCCAAATATCTTGCCAGGTGTTATGAAAATATTACACTACTCATAGGTGACCAAACAGGTGTCTTTGTTTCTGGTTTATAGGATAAGGAGAGACAGAAAGAGAATGAATCAAGTGTTTGCGTTTCTATTACTTGGAAAGCCACCTGGCTGGCCGGCACATGGGGAGCATACTCTGGCCTCCCAGGAGAGCATCCTCTCTCCTTTGTTTGACTTAGGTTTCCATGCATTGGGAAACCCTTAATCAGACATGATTAGAACAGGATTTGGAGACTGAGCAACGTTGCAGCAGCCAGGACTTCATCCCATTCAGGCAAGTGTACATTTGCCAGGAAATAGAAATGGGCTAGTCTATAGATGTCACAACTGCCACGTCACCCCAGCAGCCCAGCCCTCCCCTCTTCCCCAGTCAGGGGCGGTGCTGGGCTTCAGTCTCAGCTGGGTGGTCCTGATGAACTTGAGAAGATTAGAAACTAGATTCTGGACAAATTGGAGACTCGAAGTGAGCCAGGTGAGCTTGGGTGTGTCTGTGGCAGTTGGAAGCCTCTGGCAGATCAGCGGGGGTGCAGGAAGTAGTCCTAATGTGAGTTCTGCAAACCGGTTCTGATATTTTACACATTATTACTTGGTTAGATCATAAGGAATGGGAGCAGATTTCCTCAGTCCAACTCTGATGGCCTGGGCTACTACAGAAAGAAATATCTGTCTGAGAACCTAAACTTGACCTCCGATGCAGGACACAGCCAGAGCACCTGAGCAGAGATGGGCGTAGGCTAAATGCGGTAGGAGAGAGACAGAGAGCCTGTCTCCCACCTCTGCCCCCTGCAGCTGTCCTGCAGGAGCATCCCCAGGGGACAAAATGCCACCATGAGGGGCCTCACCCACTTACACCACCAGTTGTGTAGCCTCATGACCAAAGGCAAATTTTTCTTTTAAAAGACAGAGTGAGGGAAGAATCACTATGCCTCCCTGGGCCTTCTTGTAGAATGAGGACCAGTGGGAGGGTGTGTACATTGATCTGAACCACGAGATACTCTCCACCGGCTTCAACCTCAAACACCTTCCCTTCCCTTTCTTCCATTTATCCTTTATTCAGCACTCCCATTGGGAATGTCCTCTCTCTTTCTCCCAGGGACAGACTCTGGCTCTGGGCAGTGTCCTTCCCACTCTTGGGATCTGCTTCCTCTTTCCTTGGACTTTTTGCTGAGCTATTCCTGCATAACCTCCTGTGTACCGGTTTTCACCGCTCCTCATGTGCAGGCAGCTGGTGGCTGCTGGTCCTGCTGGGTGTGTTATGGAACCCTTGCTAGCAGAGTCGGCCCTTCCTGAGAGGCACTGTCAGATATCCAGGCAACTGCTATGCTGTCCTCCACTCTATGTAGTTCCCTGATGACCCCGGGATGGTGCCGGGTAGTGAGCAGAGGAATAGATGGCTTTGCAGATGGGGTTTGCGTGCTGCCTGTGACCTTGCGCAGGACCCTTGGTTGCTTCCTGGTTGTCTTCTTGTCAGTATCCTGCAGGCTCACTGGGGTAAGGGAGGGTACTGAGGGGGAGCCACGAGTACAGCTTCTCTGTTCCCACGGGCCCCGGACGTGGACACCCACCAGCCTAGTGCCCTTGCTGTGGGCTTGGGGAGCAGGCACTGACTGATGTAGCTCCCTTACATGGGGCTCAGCATGGTTTGGACTCTGGGCTGGGGAATGAAGTGTAGCCGGTATCCAAAGAAGGTCCCATTGAAGCACACTGCCCAGACTTAATGCCCTCTTACAGTACCTCCCATATGGAATCTGGGCTGGGTTCTGGCTCTAACCAGGAGAAAGTGGCAGAAGTGATGCTCTGCCAGCTCCAGGCCTGCCTTCTTGAAGCCAGGCCGCTTGAAACACTCACTCCTGGGACTCCAAGCCACTGTACTGGAGAGACCACAAAAGAGTCTGTGCCTGAGAGGCTACGTGGAGAAGATGGGCTCCTTTGAACTGCAGATGGCTCTGGCCCAGCCCCATGGAACTGTAACTGCAGGGGACACCCCAAAGAGGCAGCAGGAGAAGGGCCCAGCTGAGCCCAGCCTCCCCCAAAACCCAGAGATGTGACAAAATGGCTGTTGTTCTAAGCCACTTAGGTGTGGGGTGGTCTGTTAAACAGCAAGAAATAACCCAAATTGAGCTAAATGGCTGCATCCACCTCTCCTCTGCTGTTTACTGGTTGTGCAGTCTTGGTCAGGTTTCTTAACCCTGTGAAGTCTGTGTATCAGAGTCAATGCCAAAGAGCTACTGTTGTCACTCATGTCCCCTAATGAAAGGGCATTGGCATGAAGTTAGGAGCACTTCCATCCTTATATGAACCAGGCCTGGGAAGTTACAAATCCAGTGGTCCTATGTTCTAAAGCCTTACCTGGAACCTAAGTGTTCTTATGAGTGAACCTGAGTGTGTCTTATGAGTGAACAACACCCTTTCCCTTCTCTTGCATGCAGGGAAGCATTTCCTTGTCCTTTGGGGGAAAGTCACAGTTTGTTTCACTGCATTGTGGGTCCACAGCCATGACACAGGGTCTTCCTATTGTTATGTTGTTGCCCTCAGCCCATTCTGGGCCCATGGGGGGCATGGTTCACCCAGCTATGGTGATCATGGGCCTAGGCCAATATGGTGTCTTTTCTTAGAAGGCAAGGTTTCTGTGTGGACTTTCTTTTTGTATTTATAGTTTTTATTTTTTCCAAATTGTAGCAAAATATATATAGCATAAAACTTGCCATCTTAACCATATTTAAGTATACAGCTCAGTGAAATCAATATCTAGAACTATTCATCTTGCAAAACTGACATTCTGTCCCCATTATTAAATAATTCCCTACTCCTCTTCCCTCCAGCTCCCAGAAACTGCCATTCTACTTTCTGTTTCTGTGAATTGGACTACTCTAGATGCTGCATGTAAGTCTAATCATACAGTATCTGTCCTTTTTGACTGGCTTATGTCACTCAGCACAATGTCCTCAAGGTTCATTGTTGTTGTAGTGGGTGTCAGAGTTCCCTTACTTTTTAAGGCCAAATAATATTCCATTGTGTGAATATACCACATTTTGCTTATTTGTTCATGTGTCCATAGATAGTTGGGTTGATTCAACCTTTTAGCTGATATGAATAATGCTTTAATGAATGTGGATTTATAAATAACTCTTAGATCATGATTCAGTTCTTTGGGGTATACTTAAAAGTGGAATTGTGGGAACATATGGTAATTTCACTGTTAATTTTTTGAGGTACTGCTCTACTGTTTTGTACAACCTCTGCACTATTTAAATCCCCACCAGTGATGCACCTGTTCTAATTTCTCATCATTTCTCCATTATTGTTGCATTCTGTTTTTTATTCTAGTTTTTTTATATAGCAGTCATCCTAATGGATGTGAAGTAATGTCTCATAGTTTTGATTTTCATTTGCTTAATTAGTATTGCTGAATGTCTTTTCATGTGCTTATTAGCCATTTGTGTATATTCTTGGGAGAAATGGAAATTCTCATCTTTTGCCCACATTTTAATTGGTTTGTCATTGTTGTTATTGAGTTGTAGGAGTTCTTTATATATTCTGCATATTAACCCCTTATTAGATATAAGATTTGCAAATATTCTCTTTCACTCTGTATCTTGTTTTTTTTTTATCATTGATTGTTTCCTTTGATGCACAGCTGTGTTTAATCATTTTTCCTTGTTTACTTTTGTTGCTTATGCTTTTGACATCCTACTCAAGAAATCATGCTCCAATAGAATGTCGTGAAGCATTGCCCCTGTTTTCCTCTAAGACTTTTATTGATCAATGGTCATTGACCCATTTTGAAAAGATATTTATATATGGTGTGAGGAAAGGGTCCAACTTCATTTATCTGCAGATGGACACCCAGTTTTCCCAACACCATGTGTTGAAAAGACTGTCCTCTCCCCATTGAATGATCTTGGAACCCTTGCTGAAAATCACTTACCCATAGTATGAAAGTTGATTTCTGGGATCTCTTTTCTGTTCTGTTGGTCTACATGTCTGTCTTTCTTCCAGTACCACACTGTTTTGAATACTGTAGCTTTATAGTAAGTTTTAAAATCAGACAGCCTAAGACCCCCAACTTTGTTCTTCTTTTTCCAGTTTTTTCTGGCTATTTAGAATCTCTTATCCCACATCCAATTTAGGATGGACTTTTTTTTCCGCAAAATATGCTGTTAGGGTTTTGATAGGGATTACACTGAATCTGTAGACCGCTTTTGATAATACTGACATCTTAAGATTTTTGTGCTCTAATCCATGAAAACAGGATGTTTTTCTATTTACATCTTCTTTAATTTCTTTCAACAGTGTTTTGTAGTTTTCAATCTACAGGTCTTTCACCCCCTTGGTTAACTATATTCCTAAGTATTTTATTCTCGTTGATGCTATTGTAAATTGAATTTTTTTCTTCATTCCCTTTCTGGATAATATATTCTGTGTGGATGGGCCTGGGGATGGGCACAGAAAGTGTGATCCTGTTAAGTCCATGATCTTAGAACCCTGCCTTTGTAGAGCTGGAAGAGCCCCAGACATCCTTGGTTTAGGGGTCAGACTTTTCCAGAGAAGGGACTCACACCAAGAGAACTCAATTGCTCACAGAGTGCATTCATTGAACTGAGCCCCAAGAGCAGGGTCCTGGCCCCTGTCCTTTCCACACCCTGCTTAGTGTCTGTGTCTCCTAGTCAAGGGTGTGAAAACTAATTGTTCACTCTCCTCCCCCACCACCACTCCCACTGATGCTTGCTGACATCAGAAGAATCTGCACTAGTCAATGATGCCTATATAAGACAAATACAATAAATAGATTCTGATGTTACCTAAATCTTAGCTTCAGTTGGAATAAATTGAATTGATAGATAAACAGACACTAAAGAAAATCCTTTGCTGAAATCACGGTGCAGCCCCTTAGAAAAGATCCATATCCACTACTCGGTCCCCAAAGAAGATGACAGTCATGGAGATAATGGCTGCACCTGGCACTCACTCTGGGCTCTGAAGGGCCATGGTTTTGTTGTCATTGAAAGTGTTTGGGCTCCTCACACTGCGTGTATCCTCAGAGGCCTTATCTTCAGGGCACCGACTCTGTATTGTCAAATCCCTACTTTCCCAAACTTTGGGGCCCGAAGCTTCTGAGGACAGGCTGTGTGGGAGTGCAGCCTGGTGAGCCCTTGCCCGAAGGGGCTTTATCTACAGCTACCCTTTTGGAGCTAGGCCAGTGACCTGGCTCCACTCTTGACCTTCCTACTAACTTCTCAGTTCCTGGAATTGTCAGGAAAATCCCCATGGAAATCTGAAGACAGCTGGGTTCCTTGGCGCCACTGCTGTGCTGTCTGAAAGGGGAGAGGTCTGGCCTGGCTGCAGGCCTTTGTGACCCCAGAACCCCACAACTCATGGGGGTTGGTGAGGAGGGGGCCTAAGTTGTCTTTTTCTCTTGGTTGTGGTTCCCAGAATGTGAAAGCAAGCCCAGACCTTGCCAAAATAGACAGTTTTCATGTTGTTGGCCTCCAGCACTCCAAAGGGGAACCTTTAGGGGGAGGACCTATACATCTCATTAGAAAACCCACACACCTGTTCAATAAGAAACCAAGAAATGAAGGAAAGAAAGATAAAATAAATATTACAAGTCAGCACTTTTACAGCTCTCATGATGTGCCTGATGCCATGCAAAGGACAACATTCAATTGTCTTATTTAACTATTATAATAATCTATGAGATCGCCATTGCTATCACCCCCATTGTACGGATGAGAAACTCAGGGGCAGGGTGGCTGCACATTCAGGACCAGCCTCACACTCTCCAAGTCCTTGTCACTCATTTGACAAATACCGCCCCCTGAGTTGGGATTAATGGTAGCACAGGCTGGTGTCAGTAATGAAAGAACTCTCCTGTCCCCTAGGTTCCGCTGCCCTTGTAAGGCCTGCCAAGTCTGAGGCTCCCTGTTAGAGGACCCAGAGCTGGCTCCTCAGAGTTGCTGACCAAGCTTCATGTCCACCCACCTCCTTCCTCTGCTGGAGTGGGGTCCAGATGGGTCTAGGTGGGGTCTGGATGTGGAGCATGGGTGTAGCTCCCCGTAGTCTCAGAGCTGTGTGTTACTCAAGTCTTGAAAGAAAAGTTCTGGTCCTCTTGGAAAATGGGTTAGGAAGGACTTTTACTGGCAACTGGGCACAAGTCTTTCCTTACCTGAATATGTGTGGTGAGTGCTTGATAAATGCTATCCCTGAGGTAAGGTGCAAATGGGGACAGGAAGGATGAACTGTGGCCTTAGCCTGTGTCCCTGGGCCGGAGCTCTAGTTCTGCTATTGCTGGAAGAGTAATGCACCAACTGACTCCAGGCCCTCCACTGGGAAATAAGCTGGGGGCCCAAGCAGAACCCTGACAAATAAATGGGAGGACTCTGTCTCAGGTTAGACTCAGTTGCAGGGTCTAGGTGCAGGACATACATCACCGTGTGAGTTCTGTATGAGTTCACTGGGCCAACACAGGCGGAATAAATCCCTGGGGAACTGAGGTCAAGTTGATGTACGGGCTGTTTCTCATGGGTGTGGGAGAAAAGATAAGAACCAGGAAATCAAATAGCGCATGATCCACACAACCAGAAAATAAACAGTAATCATGCTGACAATATAATGACAAGAAGTAGGGACTTACCAGAGAAAAGGAAAGGGCCGTGGTAGCATTATCTGTGCTTGTCTAAGAGGACAGTCAGCCGCTTGTAAGCTCCTTGTAATCCTCGGAAGGCCTGACCAGTCGTCTCACGTGTTGAAAGAATTGTTGGCCATGTTGAGATTGTCAGATTATCAGAAGGCTCTTGAGGGTTAAAGTCAATTTAAGCTCGTGGATGCCATGTCGGTCTGATGAATATGACAACTGCCCACTGGAGGAAACACAGGCAATGCTGGTGTGGCTGAATCTTTCAATTATGGAAGAAATTACCAATTTGTGGAAAAATATAAAGTTGGGCTATTAGCAATGTCTGAAAGACATAACTGCACAACCCGCAATAGCACAAACACAGGATGCTAGCTTCTCTATGCTGGTCAGGAAGCCAAACATCTGGATTAAGACTAGGGGAATCAGATGGCTTGCAGATGGCTTCGATTATCCACAGCAAGCCACAGGACATCACACAGGGCGCTCAGTGCATGATGTGTTGATTGAATCCACAGCATGACCTGGGAAGCCCAGTGCTCCCCAAACTGCATTTTTTGGAACACCAGTGTTCTATAGGACATTAACAGTGTTACTTTCCTGAAAGTTTTCATCACAAGAAAAAAAAATGTAAGTTTTCTATGAGGACTATGGTATAACTAGATCTATCAAGATGATCCCTGGGCAATGTATACAAACATTGAATCATTATGCTGTACCCCTGAAACTCATATAATGTTACAAGTTAATTACACTTCAGTTTTTAGGAAGCATTATTTGAAAAAAGGAAAAGATTCCATGCTCCACTGAGTTTGGAAAACACTACTTTAATGTGAAACAGTTGTCTTTATTTAGGGATTGTTGGTGACTTTAATATGATAATGTGTGTTTAATCAGCCAGTTGATCATGCAACTACATGCAAGTTTATTTGCTGAAACACTGAAATTTTACTTTTTTTTTTTTAATGGACTATCTATTGACTTACTGTGGGAATACACAATTCAAGGACAACATCTTGCCAAATCCTGCTGGGAAAAGTGAAAGATAACTATTTCATACTCAGTCATACTGTTTATAGGTCTGGTTTATTTTGTTGCATTAAAAACCTCATCAGGGAAATGGAGTCAAAGGGAATTTTGTCACGATTCATGCCTTTTGATTTGTCTAACACCTTTGCATGCTGTTCAGAAAATCAAGCCCGGTCTATGTTTTCTAAGCCTATGATGTGGGCAGCCTGGAATGCTGGGCCACCTTAAGATGGCCCTCTGGATTTTGTGCCTTACTCCTCTGCTCTTCTGGGGCTGGAGGGAAAAGCATGTCACAGGAAGCTGAAAACACTGGAAAAGCACAAGGAACCTTTGGGACCTTATAAGCTTTGTACAAGTTTTGGCAAACCATTTTCCCTTCCTAGTTCTTTCTACTTTGGCTGATGACAACATTTGCCCCACCCCTGCATGCCAGCTGGAGGGGCTTATTCCCTGGATGGTGAGTGGCTGGATCCCACATGTGCACCCACTTCTATCCTCTGGGCAGGGTGCAGGCTGGAGAGTGAGACCTGTGTCTCATGTTGGGATACCCTAAGTTGCTCCTGAGATAAGTTTGCTTGTGAGTCGAACCCCAGAAGTGTCTGTTGGGAAGTGAAGGGATGAGTCGGGACTATAAGGGAGCTAAAACAGCTGCTTTGGTGAGCAGAGCACCCCTGGGTCTCTGTCCTCCTGAGCCAATTTGCTGTTGTAGTGACAAGGCTGGGATATTTGTGCCTAGGTCCTCATCTCTCACTGGCTCAGGCCTCCTGCCAGGGATGTTAGCCTCCTGGGAGAGATAGAAATGTTGGCCCTAGGGACCTCAGAGCAGTTAGGTAGGTAGAGCTGCAGGGCTGTGCATGGGGCCTGGAACAAGGAGGTGACACTCATCATCTCTAGCGTTTTTAGGTCAGAGTTTCTTTTTTAAAAAAATTTTTTAATGTTTATTTATTTTTTTTGAGAGAGAGAGAGACAGAGTATGAACCAGGGAGGGAAAGAGAGAGAGGGAGACACAGAATCTGAAGCAGGCTCCAGGCTCCGGGTTGTCAGCACAAAGACCAACATGGGGCTTGAACCCACGAACCAACCACGAGATCATGATCTGAGCTGAAGTCCGCCACTTAACTGACTGAGCCATCCAGACGCCCCTGGTCAGAGCCTCTTGATCACAGATCACTCTGTAAGTGATGTCCAGCCTATGAATCCCCTCTGTGCATGCACCAGCTTCATTATCACCCAAAACAGGCCGAGAAGCCTCATTGTGCATCCAAACTCCTCTGACCCAGAGCATCTGTGCTCCATGCTCTGTGCCCCAGCCCCCTCCCTAATCCTACCCCAAGACCTCACCCTGCTCAGAAAGACTGTGCCTCATTTTCCCAGTCTCATAGCAGCCTTCCCACCATGTGGCCTGGAGAAGGATCAGGCAGTGTGTTGACCCCTGAGTTATGCAGAAATGTCTCCAGGGAAGACTAAGTCTTTAGCTTCCTTCTGCTTCCCACAGTGCCCAGTGGACTGATGCCTTGAGCCAAGAAATAGGGGGATGGCTACCTCCAGATTCTGGACAAGGCAGGGAATAGACTCTGCTGAGGCCTGTGACTCAGACTGTGCACACATCCCCCTGACACTGAGGTGGGCAGTGTTATCTGCCCTTGAGGGACCAGGAAAATGAGGCTCTGAGGTTAGCCCCATCTACCCAGGCCACAGACTGACCAACAATGAACAATGTCTTGGCAACACTCCACCTGTCTTACCATCTGAGCTTTGGTGTCTTGTCCACAAAGTGACACCATTGGGTGGGATTTGTTCTTTCTAATCTTTTTTTAAATCATTAATATAATACATCTTCACCTTAATATTTGCAGAAGCCCAGTATAAAAACAGACAAACATAACGCAATCTGGTTGGGTTGAGATGGGGGCCTTGCCCCTGCCTGCTCACCCTCGTCCCTTTCACAGTGCAGGTCTTGCAGGGGTGTGAGCTGCACAGTTGGAGACCCCAGGACCAGCCAGTCTGTGTTCTTCCTTCTGGTTCTAATGTTCTAAGTTTGGCTCCTGAAGTGTGGCCTAAGGACACTTGTAGAAGAATCCCCGGGAAGCCTATTACAAAGATCCCTTTCTGGGCTCCCTGCTTTACCTTCAAATAGGATTGGATATGGGGGCAGGTATGGAGTGTGAAAATCTGGGTTTTAACTACAGCCTGTGTCCATTTTTAGGCAAACTACACTTTGAGAACTCCTCACATCTGATGACTGGGATGTCTTTTATAAAAGTAGAGAAGAAAAAGATCCCATGCTGGAGCTCAGTGCATGGAGAGAACTCAACTGGGTGAGGTGGCTTGTCTGCAGTCAGGGGACATGCTGGCTGCATCTACTTTGGATGGCAAACAGTGGGAACCCTGTGTTTCAGGGTTACCACATGCCATGGTGCTTGGCCTGCGTGAAGGCCCCTAGAAAGTCTGCCCTCCCCCCTTCTCCTTCCTTTCCCGGGGCTCCATCTTTCTAGCCCTCTTCTGCCATCCAAAGTCACCCTTACTTCAGGGACACTTTCCAGGCAGTACAGGCAGTAGGCACCTGGAACAGAGATGGTCCTCCATGGACCTAGATGTTTTTTTGTGAGGCTGCTCACTCGCTGAACACCAGTCCTAATGGGTGATGCAGGAGGGCTTCTGGTCCTCATGTTCACTGCCCCACTCCCAAGGCTGGCACCCAGCACACAGTGGGATTCTTATTGGGAATGCTTTTCTGCTGCAAGTGTCAGGCAAGGGTACTGTGCAGGTGCTCCACACCTTCAGCTTTCAGATTCCCACCAAGGTCACCACACGGGGAAAGGGCAGCCACCCCAACATCTCCAGTGAACCCCATCCTTCCTCTGCAAGTGAGAGAGACAGCTGGCCGCACAGTGACAGGTGAGTGTTGTTCTTCCATCTGTCCTCCTGTTCTGATCAGCTCACTGGGGGAAGAAGGGAAAGAGAGGCACCAGCCTTCACCTGTACCAGGGGACCTACTTTTCTCAACTCAAGGCCTACCAGGTAGTGGCCTGAGTTGATGGGGCCTAACGTGGAGAAGTACATCCAAAGGTGGGGGCCGGCTGGGCTTCCGAGTCTTTGGACTCAATTGCTTGTCCTGTGAGTATTTATTGAGTGGTGCCAATTAAGACCTTGGCTGCTGGTGTTTGAATCCTGGCTCTGGTGCTAATTAGCTGTGGGATCTTGGGTAAGTCACTTGATATCTCTGTGCCTCCCTTATCTCATTTACCCAGTCTGCACAATGGGGTTGGTAAGAGAGTCTTCCTCGTGGGTTGCTATGAAAATTGGAGGTGACAAGTGCAAGGTGCCTAACACAGTGCCTGGTGCAAAGTAAGCACCAGGTAGATTTTCACCATTACAGTATTATTATTACCATTATGATAATTACTAATATTAGTCCTCTTACTGAATAGGAATATGGGTGCTCTTTCTGTGCCCAGAGCAGAGATGGGTTTTTTTTCTTACCAACTTTATTGAGGAAAAATTTATGGCCAATAAACTGCATCCACTTAAAGTGTACATTTAAAATGCACCATTCAGGGAACTTGGATGGTTGTAAACACCTGTGGTGTCACTGTCACAGGGTACTGAACATTTTCATAAACTCCAGAAGATCCCTGTGTCCCTTTGTAGACCAGACCCTCTTATTCCTGGACCCAGATGACTGCTGACCAGCATTTAGTCCTTAGCGATTAGTCTTCATTCTATGTAAATGAATCACATGTGCACCTTTGTTCTTACCTATCTTAGTATAATGCTTTCGAGATTCACAGTGTGGTAGTGTATATGTCAGTGGTGCTACAGACTGAAGGATCATGTTCCCCCCAATCCGTATGTTGAAATTCCAATGCCCGGTGTGGCCGTTTTAGGAGGGGGACTTTTGGGAAGTGCTTAGGTCATGAGGTGGAGCCCTGTAATTGGATCCTTATTAGTGCCTTATAAAAGAGGTTCCAGAGGGATCCCTAGCCCCTTCCACCATATGGGGATACAAGGAGAAGCCTGTGACTTAGAAGAGGGTCCTCCCTTGATCATGCTGGCACCTTCTAGCCTCCAGAACTGTGAGAAATAAGCTTCTGCTGTTTATAAGTCCCCCCAAACACCCCCCCCCCAGCCCAGTCTGGTATTTTACTAGAGCAGCCTGAACAGACAGAAGTTTGTTAAAGATAAGTGGTTTGTTCATCTTTATTCCTGAATACAAACTGGAATTCACAATGAGATGCCACCATACTCACCAGCACCAAATGGAGAGACTGCCCATCCCAAGTTTTGCCAGGACTGGGAAACAGGTCTCTCCTCCGTGGCTGTGGGGATGTATAGACAGATGTCCAGCCTCTTTGGAAAGCCTTTTGCAAGTTACACATATACCTTCTACCCCAGCTGAATCTACCCAGACAGCCAGGGAAATGCATGGGTGTTGACTTCATGATGCACACAACTGGTGTTATTTAAATTTTCTGTGAAACTAACCACACGCTTTTCCAGCATACCATACAGTTCTTGTCACAGCACAGCCCTTGCGTAACCTTTAACATACTTTGGCAAGTTGCCCATTGGGGCACTGTATGGGCAGTGGACAACAGTGGTCTCTGGCCACTGGCCTACTAGTGCCAGACCCTGAAACCTAACAAGGGACAATGTTATGCAGTATTACCTTGTAGAGCTGTGCACAAGATATGCAATGGAAATCAAGTCCACTTGCTATCTGCAAGTATTCTAGTCTACCCCCTACCCCACGTGGTTTTCCATAGCTTTATCACTGCAGACCAATTTTGAAGATAAAGTTAACAAAATCAAATTAAATAACATTCAAATATTTGGAATCTATCATAAAAACATAGATGATTTTCTCCCATTGTAGCCTACAATGTCATCAAGTCTTGCTCATAATTTATAATTGGCAATGAACTCTCAACACTGAGGCAGCTGTGGGTCATTCGTCCAAAGACCACACTGTGATGTCTGGCGAGTTACCAAAGCATATCAAAATACATCGCATGCTTCTAAGATCCAGGGAGAGGTTGGGCTCCTGCCTCACCTCCAGGGCCTGGTCTTTTCCTCGCTGCAAACCTTGGTCAGGATAGACACCTTCCCCCTCTGGATTTAAGTGGTTTCATCAATAAAATGATGGGCACCTGGGTGGCTCAGTCGGTTAAGCATCCAACTCTGGATTTTGACTCAGGTCGTGATCTCCCAGTTTATGAGATAGAGCCCCATGTCAGTTTTGTGCTGATAGCATAGAGTCTGCTTGGGATTCTCTCCCTCCCTCTCTCTCTGCCCCTCCCCTGCTCACACATGCTCTCTCTCTCTCTCTCTCTCAAAATAAATAAATAAACTTTAAAAAATGGTAAAACAAAACAAGAAACTAAAACCAAACCAAACCAAACCAAACCAACACAGGAAAGCCTACCTTGCCAGCAGTCTTGTGAATGGCCAGTATGAATTACAGAAACCTATGTGCAGATCAGCTGCACTGTTTCCACCTCTTAAGGAACCATAGCTTCATAGATGTGGTGGGTGCATTACTGGCCAAATTCTACACTTCTCCCTGGGCCCCTTCTGCCAGGTTACTTTGCTGGGCCTTCTCCCCCTGGGCAGAGTGGTTGCCCTGACTCATGACACCAGGCTTGGCCATGAGATTGGCTCTGCCAGACATGTGTTAGTGAACATGATGTGACAGAAACACAGAAGGGACATGTGCACTTGGGTTTGGTCTCAGCCAGCTTGGAGCAGAGCCCCTGACCCTTCAGAAACACAAGTGAGCTCCCAACCCTGAGGCATGCAGGCTATAATAAAATACAAGAGCTATTGGAGTCATGGGATGATTTCTTACACAGCAATAGCTGACTGAAACAACAAGGGTATAAGGTATTGCCATGTGCAGCTGTATTATAGGGAGAAAATGAACAATGTTCTGAGTTTCTGAAGAGGAACATATTTACCATCGAGTTTAGAAATCATGCAGGAAGGATCTCTGGAGCTGCCCTTGAGGGCATGTAGGAGAGGTCATGGTGGGGAGCAGGGAAAGGATGACGACCACTCTACAGGCACAGGGCTGGAGCATCTGTGTGTTAAACTGGGAGGAAGGGGAGGTTTGTCATGATGTATGCAGGGCCATGAAAGAGTGAGAGGTTTTACTTTTCAATGTGTCTGAGTGTAGCCCTTTCAAGCCCTGCCTATAGGGCAGCATCCTGTCACACTGGGACGGACATCCAGCACTGCCACCCACTTACATGGCCCCTCCTTGCTCACTGCACCAATAAGCATACCAGTGCTTCCTGAAGGAAAGTTTGGCTTCTGGGGTTTTGGGAAAGCTGCTCTTGTGTCTGTTTCTCCATCAACTGATCCTTCCCATCAGCTTGAGAGAAGGAGAAGGGGCTCCAGGGAGTGGGGGGAAATCAGGAGAAGATCCCAGAAGTCAAGAGAAGGGGGTTTTCAGTTGTTCACACAGGGACACCGAATGAGAGAGGACAGAGTACTAACTATGGCTTGGTTGAGATGGGAAAGAAGTGGCAGCATTGGGGGGTGTTGAGAAGAGAAGGGAGGAATTAGGAGCAGCATGTATAGATCATGCCGGAAGGTCACCTGCCACAGTTCCAGGGGTGGGATTCATTTATTCAACCAGCATATGTTCCTGAGTGCTGCTCTGTGCTGGCCCCTGAACCTGCTGCCCAGTGTGGAGTGGAGAACAAAGTCCACCTGTGCACTCCAAGCCCAGGGACATGCACTGAAAATGTGTGGTTTAGTTGGGTCATTCTTGCATGATTACTTCTCCCTGTTCCATGGGAGGTGCTGGAAAAGCCTTTGAGAATGTCTTACTTCAACAAGCAGTCACAAAGCATGGCCACATGACAGGGACCCTTCTAAGGGAGGCTATGTTGAAACAACTGAATTCCACCCACAGAGGCTCATGTTGGAGCTGCCAGGAATTCTGAGGTCTGAAGGAGTCCTGGGGACTCTGCTCTGGGCATAGCTCAGCGCTGGGAGGTTCTCTTAGCCCCCATCAACCCATATCCCTAAAAAGCAGATACTGGGAAAAGGATGTGGGGGCAGGTAGTTTATTTGGGAGGTGGCCCCTGGATGCACAGGTGAGGGAAGCCAGGCTGGGTGGGGACGAAGTGGCGAAGGTCTGTCAATGAGCAGGTCATTGCTGGGCTGGGTGTCACAGGTCCCTCCAAGGAACTTGCGGGGCCACATCTCAGGGTTGTCTCAGTGATGGAGGTGTCTCCACTGGTCCCAGGCCCTTGTTTGAGTGCTGTCCTTGGGCAAAGCCCCAAGCTGAGGGCCTAAGAGGAGGCTGGCTCCTGCCTCTGTCACAGTTGCGGGAAGTCTCCCAGTAGGTGGAAGACATTAGGCTGGGCTCACACGGCAGCTGCTCTGGAGTGCACAGGCAGGGAGGCTGCAGGACAGGTCTGCTCTTGACCTCCTTCCAAGTGGGCTGGAGGCACTGGGGAGACAGGGCTGCAACTGCCCTCCATCACTGCTAGTGGGACATCTGGCAGCAAACACTGGAGGTAGCGCATCTCTGCTATACTCTGAACATACTTCATTCACAAACTTACTTTTCCAACAGCACTGACCAGTGCCTCCTTGCTGGGGACAGTTCTGGGAGCTGGCAATATCACAGAGGGAATAAAAATCCCAGCCCTGGAGGGGTCTTTGTTCCAGGACAGTGAGAAACAGTAAGTAGGAAGGCAAAGGAGAGTAGGGGCAGGAGGTGACAGGCTTCTCTGTGCAGGTGCCAAGCCAGGCAGTGTCAGGAGGTGGCAGGGCAAGGCCTTGCAGGCCTTGCAATGAGGAAACCCAGTGTGCTATGGGAGTGGAGGGTGAGTAGGGTAGGAAAGGGACTCATGTGGCCCAGGGAGGCTGTCAGAAGGACCTGGGATTCTGATCCAAGTGTGAGAGAAATGAGGGAATTTGTGCACAGGACTGTGTCACCATCAGAGATGTACATTGAAAGGACCACTCTGCACACTGTGGGGCAAAAGCCCTGGGACAAGTGGGAGTGGGGTGACTCATTAGGTGTCCATGGCTGTCTGGGCCAGCATGAAGGTGTCCTGGGCAGGGTGGGAGCAGGGCTGGTGGAGAGGAGTGGATGTGCAGGGCAGAGGATTAGGCTGCCCTAGGTGAATGTGGGAGAAAACTGGAGAGAGAGCACACTCAGGGTGAGTGTGACCTTGTGGAGACAGGAAAGCCTTAAGGTACAGAGGGGTCTAGAGCCACTTTGTCCCACATACTGTGTGTGCTCTGGAGGGTCACGGGGAGCTGGTGGCTGGCTGCTGGGTCAGCAGTGTGTGCACAGGCATGGCCTTGGCTCCTGGAGACGGGAGGACTATGAGCAGAGGCCATTGTGCCATCGTGCTGGGCAACACCCTCTCTCCTGACTCGTCCACACTTTGTGTAACTCAGCGCTTTGATGGATGGGCCTTCTGAGGTTGTATATTCAGCGTGGAGACAGCTTTATTGTTCCAGGCACAGGAAGGAAGGAGTGTGATCTTACAGAGGAGCCTGCCTGCTGGCATCGGCCCATATTGTTCCCTCCTGTCTCACAGCACTCCTTTGGGGGCTGGTTGTGACTGACGAGCTCTCTTCCTTTTCCTAACACTGCCTTCTGCCTGAAATGGGTACATTGACTCCAGAGGCTATTGGGAGTGGGGCGGGGGCTGGGAAGCGGGGACTTGGAAGCAGGGGCTGGTCTGCCTCGTTCCTGGGGCAGTCCAGAGGCATGTAACGGTCCAATAAAAAGCTGAACATATGAAAGTTTTCCTTGCCTGGATGAAATGGCCAGTGCCCTGTGCAGCAGGACAGTCCAGGCTGGCGGGGCACGGAGAGCCCAGTGCACAAGGGCTGTGAAAGCCAGTGCTGCTTCCTCGAAGCTGTGGTCCTCTCCCTCTGTTTGAGCCACCCAGGCCCCTGCTCAACCCGGCCCCAGGAGCTGATGTCTTCTTTACCCCGGAGCACCAATGCCAAAAATTCTCTCAGCCAGCAGTACCCCTTCCTTCCTTCTTTGTCCCTCGTATGCCTTGGCCCTTCTCAGTCTTTCCCTCTGCTTCTCAGTCCCTGACCAGGGGCATCTCCTCTGCGGTTCATTGGGTGACTGATTTTTGGCTCCAATCTGGATTTACCCACTACTCCCTGGCAATGATCCCCAAAGACCTGGTGCTTTGCTCCACCTCCAGGACTATGCAGGTTAGCAGAGCCTGCAGATGTTGGTTTTATTTTAAGCTTAAGCAGCTGAGAGAGGTCTGTTCTTCTCAGAAGCAGAAACCAAGATGAGATTGACATGGTTATGAGTTAAACAGTGCCCCCCCCCGCCACCTAAAAGTTCACACATTCTACCTCTCAGTACATCAGAATGTACCATATTTGGATCTGGGGCTTTTAAAGAGGTAATAAATTAAAATGAGGTGCTTAGGGTGGCCCCTAATGCAATATGACTCACGTCTTTATAAAAAGGGGAAATTTGGACTCAGAGACTGACACACATTGAGAGAAGATATGAAGACACAAGAGAGGAGGTGGCCAAGGAGAGAGGTTGGGACAGCTCCTCCTCTTATGACCCTTGGGAGGAATCAACCTCACCTTGACTTCAGGCTAATAGACTCCAGTGTTGTGAGACAATAACCTGGTCTGTACGACTTTGCTGTGGCAGCCCCAGCAGATGAACACACACACGCGCAAGAGCTTTACTGGGAGCAGCACCTGTGAAGAACACAGAGGAGGAAGTGGAGCTGGTGGGGAGGGCATTCAGAACTGACAGGTCTGACACTGTGAAGACCACAGAAGGAGGGACCCCAGGATGGTCAGATTCTTGAGTCTTCATCACAGGGACACCCAGAAATGAGTGGAGGGCTTGTCATCCAGTCATTGGCTGGGACCCGTCTCTGGAAGTGTGACTTCAGCTCAGACCTGGCTGTGGATCCAGAAGGTTGTGGCTGAGCCATGGGTCAGGCCACAGCAGGAAATCTGAGGGGCCGATTCCCCTGACAGCCCCAGCTTCCCTCTGCCTTCTTATTATAAGGAGGCAGCCAAGGGCATATCAGCCTACCCAGGGGAAGCAAGATCTCACACCTGGGTCCCTGCCTCTGGTGTCCCCTATGTGTATGGAAGTAGTCCTACCTCCACACCTGAGCACAAGGGAGCCCACAGTCAGCCCTGCTCCCCTCCCTGACACACGGACATCCTCCCTCCTTCTCCTCCATCCCAGTTGGTTGGCTCCTTGAAACTGTTGCACCTGCTTGTCCAGTGCTTGCATCCACTCTGCTTGGACTCATTATCATGTTGGCAGCCCAGCATCCGTGCCCCAACCCAGCCCCTCCTAACTGTCTACCGCACACCTGAGCCTGGCTCTGGCTGCTTACCTCTCAGTTTCCAGAATATCCACCACCTAGAGAGGGCCCTGAGTCCTGGCTGTCCTTTGCAGTGCCGTCGCATGACCAAACCACCAGGACATGGAGGCAGAGATGTGGGGACTCACCTGGAGCAGGTTTGCACAGGGTCTTGAGTGAGGATCCTCAGTGACCTTTCCTAATCCTGACCCTGAGGCCCTGAAATCAGATTTTGCAAAAATCCAGAATTATGTCTCCAGAGTAGCCTCATATTCCATTCATTTTTATTGTATAATAAACCACTCTGAAACACAGTGGCTTAACACAGAAAGCTGCCATTTTGTTATAGGTACAGCCTGTGGGTCAGGAATCTAAGCAGGCTCTGCTGGGCAAGTCTTCTGTTTCTCAGGGTGCTGTTGGAGCTGTTCATGGTGTTCATGGGTTCCAGTCAGTCTCACATAGGCCTAGGGCACTGTGGTGGGTTTGCTGAATGGCCTGGGCCAGGGGGCCTGGTGACCAGAGCACCCATGTAACATTACCCCAGAATGGCCATCTCAGGTGGCCAGTTCCTTCAGGTGTTCAGAGGTCTGAGAGCCAATGTCCTGTGAGGAGCAGGCAGAGTCGCCATCTTCCTAAGGCCTCCCCTTAGAAGTCCCCTAACATCACCTCAGCCATTCTCTTGTCCAAGCAAATCACCATAGCCAATGGGGACAGAGTGGGAGGGAAAGAGATCCCAACATGCAGTGGGAAGTGGGGAGCACTGAGCTCAACAGATGGCAGAAGTAAGAACATGGCTGCATTCAGACAGATGCATCTGGGTGTCCAGAGGAATCCCAGGGCCCCTGGATCCTGGAGATGGGACCTCAGATGATCCCAAGAAGCAGCATTGCCTGCCACCCTGGCCTGCTGGACTGCACTGTCATGTGGGGGAGCCATGCCCGCCACCCTGACCAGCTGGACTGCACTGCCACATGGGAGAGCAATGCACTTTGTTTTGTTGGAGATGTTGGGCTTTCAAGTCTTGTTCTAGCAGCTTAGCTTGCTGTCCAATTCACATGGCAAGACCCACAAGGAACTGGTGCTTTAGGAAGATGAGCTTGGCAGGGCTAGGGAGAGTGAGTTGGAAGAGAAAGGGAATAAATAGCAGAAGGAGATGCTATCTGGCTTTCCCACCCTGCGTCCTGGGGTCTCATCCAAGTGTCTGTCACTTGACATTTGAATCTCAGATTCTCACTTGGGTCATCAAAGCCTGCAGTTTCTCCCATTGGTGGAGGGAGGCTGGATATTCAAATCCATGGAACAGAGCTAGAAGATGGGCCCTGGCACATACACCAAGACTGCTATTTTGAGAATTTTGGCTTATTATCTCCATAGTTACTGTTAATTAGCTTCAGCTTTCCAGAGACTGTTTCAGCATCCAGAAATTAGGGAGAGGAAGCTGCTGATTGAGATCACTGGGTTGAAATTCAGCTTGTACAGATCCAAGCCCTGATGTCTAGGAAGGGCTTTCTAAGGCATTGGGGCAGATAATCCAACTGCACATAGATAACTAGATGGTAATGCCAAGAATCAGGTGGCCTAGCTTTGTACCACACCATAAGACCAACACAACACAGTGAGAGAAAATTCTGCACAGCAGAGTCGATTGAAGCATCTGGGAGGAAATCTGGGGCCAGGACCAAAAGATACGGGTCATGGCCTCTCCACCCTCATCGCCAACTCTCTGACAAATTAGGAGGTCAGTTAACTTCTCTGAGGACTCTTGTACTCTTCTATAGAGTGGAGATATTAATAGCAGCTCTCCTTGAACCCACCAAGTTGAACTTTTGAGAAAGTACTTTGCACAGAGCGGGTGTATCATCTGAGTGACAGGTGTGGACCATGTTGGCGTCTCTCTGGTCATACATACATGGGCCTTCAGTACTTGCTTGGTCTCCTGGGTCACTCCAGACCTCTCCCCTTGCCCTTTCCCTCATGCTGAGCTACATAAGGAAGGGTGTGATGGAAGAATGTGGCTTTGGGTTCTCACACACCAGAAACCCATGGTGGTGTGATCTTCAACAACTTATCTCACTTTTCTGACCCTCAATGAGCTCATCTTTTTTTTTTTTTTTTTAGAGCTCAAGAACTCTTTAACATTCAGATTAAAAAAATAATGTTTATTTTTGAGAGAGAGAGAGAGAGAGAGAGAGAGAGAGAGAAAGGGGCAGAGAGAGAGAGGGAGACACAGAATCTGAAGCAGGCTCCAGGCTCCGAGCTGTCATCACAAAGCCTGATGTGGGGCTCGAACTCATGAACCATGAGATCATGACCTGAGCTGAAGTCAGACGCTTAACTGACTGAGCCACCCAGGTGCCCCTCAATGGGCTCATCTTTACAATGGGCGCAATAATAAATATCTTGCAGGGTTATTGTAGAATCAGGGTAATGTACGAAGGTGGTGCACTGGCTAGGTTTTTGCACATAATGGGCACTCAATAATGAAGACTTAGAAATTTATGCATCTAGCTCAGTTTCTATGTATACTATATCCATATCCACCTTCCCACCTGTCTATATCTATAACCTTACACCTGTTCTTGCAAAAAGGAGAGGAAGGGTGTGGAGCCAGCCCAGTGTGCGGGAAAACCAAGGTAAGGTCTAACTGACTGCCCTAGTCTGTTTGGACCACTATTGCAAAATACCAGAGACTGTGTGGCTTGCAAACAACAAAAAATTATTTCTTTCAGTTTTGGATGTGGGCAGTCCAAAATGCAGTCCAGGATGCTAACATGGTCAGGTGAGGGTCCCCTTCCGGGTTGCAGATAGCTGTGGGGAAGAATGGGAAAGGGAACTCTCTGGGGTCTTTTTTATGAGAACACTAGTCCCATTCCTGAGGGTTTGAGGCTTATTACCTAATCACCTCCCAGAGGCTCTATCTCCTAACACCATCACATGCGGGGTGAGGTTTCAGCATATGACTTTTGGGCAAGTGCAAACATTTAAGCCATAGCATTGTCTTCTGGAAATGCAGAGCAAGGCTGATGGTATTATCCAAAATTTGGCCCCAACAATATTTCTGGTCCCACATGCTCCTCCCATACCTCGTCACTGTCCATCATAAGCCAGAGATCATGTCCCTTCTCCTCATCTCCCAAGTGGACCTTTGTGCCTGCTCCATGAACAAACTGTGATGGAGGCAAGCGATGCTTCATGACTTCCAAGACTAGGTTGTGAAAGGGCATGAAAATTCTGTCTGTAACTCTCTAGTCACATGCCTTTGGGTGGCAGCCTTAAGTGACAGCCCTGGGTGACAGTGGGAAACCCAACTGCCCAGGTCTGCAACATTTCAGTGACCATATGGAGGGATGCCTGAGGAGCTCATGCTGATACAGCATCCCCAGCATAGCCCAGGTACCAGAAGCTGATGCCTGCAGCCCAGCTCCTGCCATAGCTGACTGGAGTAGACAGCAGAGATCCCCACTGAGTGCCCTGATCTCATACGCGAACAAAGTGAATGTTTCTGTTTATATATCAGACTTGGAGAGGATTGTCAGGCAGCAGTGCCTAACTGGGACAAAGGAATCCCAGAGGCACAATTGTGAACAGGTTTCTAATGTATCAACATGGAATGTTTCTTCCCAAAGTCAACTTTATACCTATGTGTGGTGCATGATTTGAAGGACAAAGAAATTTCTGGTATCAAAATATCCATACTGGCCTTTGTTGATGTATAACTTACAGTTTCATTCACTAGGCTGGGGCATTTTATCCTACTCTGATCCCAGTTCCCAAAAACTGTAGCAAATCATTTATACTTTAGCATAACTGAATGTGGGGTGATGTTTCCCAAGCAGAGGCTGTGGGCACCTGGAGAACATGAGGAGTCTGGGGTTGCTTGCAGTGCTAGGAGAGTTCAATATGAGTGTGATAGTACTAAACATTGCTTTTGTCTTTCCCAACATTTCCTAGGCTGGAAATATCCTGCTTTGGTGAAAGCTGGAGCCGCTTTGATGGGAGAGATGTTCTGAAACCTCACTCAGCATCCATAGTGGTACATGTCCACTCAGTGCCACCTGGGGCTCTCTCCTGCCCAGGGTCAAGCCACAGTTTTTCTGAAAAAGCAGTCTCAGAGATCACCCTTCCTGGGTACCCTGCTCACTGTCCTCCTGTTCACCACTCTCATATGAGTCCCTCCTCTTTGCTATCTCCTTTACACTGACAACGTGTTTGTTCCAGATCTCCTGCTTTTGATTTCTCAAGTAAGCTGCGATTCACACCACACTCGGTACTCATCTGCGCCACCAACCTTCCCACCTAACATGGCCTTGGGGTGCTAGACGTGGGTCTGTCCCAGGCTCCATATTGCCTGCCCTGCACTCAGCCCACGACCCCTCCAGAAGGTGAGTGTCTTCCCCAAAGCAGGCAGGCCCCTTGCCAGGGCAACACACCATGTTGGTTGTGTTAAGGCACCACACAGTGGGACGCAGGTGCTACTGGGGCATGTTCTTAAAATCGCAGTGTGAGGGAAACTCAGGCATGGTTTGAAGAGTCTATCTGGGAATCATGGGCTGTAGGCTGTGGTACAGGTCAGGCATCAATGCTGCCATGCTCACAGGCAAGGAGCTGCTATTCCAAGTCCCCGGATGCCCTCTGCCTCCCTTCCCTCTCCCCTAGAGCTCTCTACATCTCAGTGAGGGCTCAGACCTTGTCCTAGCCCTTGCTCTGAGGATTATGTTCATGCCCAACAGGTGATTTGTTTTCATTTGGACTCTTGGATATCAGTAAGGCCATGACTACAAAATGCCAGATTCCTTGATGGTAAATCCCCTGGACCTACAGCAGCCCACCACCCCAGCTCGGGCAGTGAAGGTATTTCCACTATGATCCAGAAAAATGCCTGAATGCAAACCTTCAGTTGTGGTTTTTGCAACATTCCCCAGGACCACCATTAAAATATTGTTGTTCCCTTCAAACACCAACACATAATGCAGTTATGCCCCCCTTACCTCCTAGGGACACAGAGAAGCCAAACTTCAACAGGAAAATGCCTGCAGCAAAATGGTTGAGAACATGAAAGGCATGTCTGCCTGTGGTTAATTCAATTCAATTCAATTGTGCACACCCAGGGCAGGTGCCCCCATGGAGTCACATGTCTACCAACCAGCCCAAATGCAACATGATCACATGAGCATAAGCCAAGTTCGCCCCACCACTGGCATGCAGGATATTCAAAGTCGGCTGTGACCCTCACTGCTGGGGAGAGGAGGCCATAAAAGCACATGAGAAAAGCTATAAAATGTAAGTGGGAGGTGAGTTTTGCCGTTTTCAGGGTCAGAGGATCATCTGAGTCCACCCCCCTTATTTTCCAAGTGGAGAAACTGGTCTCAGAGAGGAGAAGTTTCCAGTGCAAAGTCACCAAGCCCAGAACCCCTTGTTTGAGTGCCTGGTGCACAGGTGGACAAAGGCCTCACAATGTCAACACCCAATGCAAGATCAGGAGACCTGGGGCCAGTGAGTGAGTTAATGCATAAACAACAGCAACCAAACTTGGATTGGTCTGGCCTGCTGGACAACTCCCAACCATGTTTCACACCCTGCATAGAGGCACCATTCTGTGTTGGCTTGTCTCTGACCTGCTTCACTTCTCCAGGTGCCCTAATGCTGACTCCTGGGGTCACCTCCACTTAACCTATAGGCCCTGGAGTCCACACAGGGGGAATTGAACCTGAGCCCCTTCCATCAGAGAATGGACAGAAGTCTTCCAAAACAAGGCTGAGGGCCACAAGGCTGGGGGGAGAGTGGCCCTCAATGCTTTCCTAGTCTTCATTTTGAGTCACTTGCCAGATATCACACATATCAAGAGGCAGAGCTAGGGTTTGAAGCAGATCATTGAGCCATGGAGCCAACACTGTTTTGCAACTCCAGAAAAACCATTTCCATGGAATACACATGTTCACCAATAGAGAAAGTTGCTGAAGACTCACAATGCCAGAGAAAGTAGGTGTCACTGGCACCAGAGTGTGGAGCTGGCCACAGGGTGCGGGGTGTGCACTGAATCATCAGCCCACCTCTCCTGTGCATACCCCAGTGACCCAGCAGCATGGCAAGATTTTGGAAATGATGACAGCCACTTGTGCAAGAAGCTCCTTGCTTCTGTTAACTCCAGCCTCTCAATTAGCCCAGGCAAAAGCATTACACTGGAGTCAGGAGCCCAGAGCTAGATCCTGATCCAAGCTATCCATTTCCTGTGTTACCTTGGGTGACTTGCTTGACTATGCTTGACTGTAAAAGATACGGTTACCTTCGAGTATAATCAGAAGTCAAAGAAACCCAGGAGTGCTTCATGGAATACGTCTCTCCTGTATTTAAAGCTGTGGGGCTTACGTGGATACCCAGGAATGCTGTGGCCCAAATAAAAATTATCTCATAGCTAAGATAACCAACTCAGGAAACTCAAAAGAACCTTTTTTCACTCAGTTTAGGTTTTTGAGATTTATTCTGAGAAAAAAAAAAACTTCGGAGAAATGACTGTAGAAATTGCTCTTATACAACAGCAAAGACAGCCATTTTTCTTTTTAAAAAAATTTTTTTTTTCAACGTTTATTTATTTTTGGGACAGAGAGAGACAGAGCATGAACGGGGGAGGGGCAGAGAGAGAGGGAGACACAGAATCAGAAACAGGCTCCAGGCTCTGAGCCGTCAGCACAGAGCCTGACGCGGGGCTCGAACTCACGGACCGCAAGATCGTGACCTGGCTGAAGTCGGACGCTTAACCGACTGCGCCACCCAGGCGCCCCAAAGACAGCCATTTTTCAAAGAAAACTGAGTTTTCTTTGAAAGACTGCTATAAATAATTAACTTATTAGAGAAGAATTATTCAATTTGGATGCCCTTTTATTTTTGTTTGGAAATTAGCAGAGGTAAATTGATGTTTCTGGTTTGATTTCCACCCCTTGTATTAAATATAATGCTCCCAAAGTGACAAAACGGAAAAGTGGGGGAAAGCTAGAGGTTAAAACTTCAAAAATACTGAGAAATATAAAAGTCTAGATTAACATCTCAAGACTTCAGTCTTGGTTCAGAGGTACCTGCTGGAGGAGGGTCAGTTTTCCATAGGAATGCTTCCGCCTCAGTCCGGTGTTTAGTAAAAACAGAGAAGTAGGAATAGAAGTCAAGTCTACTTGGTTGGGAGGCTGCAGTGCAACCTAGAGCTGCCAGGACCCCTTGGAGCTGCATTTCCTTTGTGGGGCTCACACAGGACTGCTGTCTTTGTGTCAGAGAAACCAGAGGCAGTCCTTCATGATGGTCGCATGATGCTTCATTGCCAAGCAAGGGCCACATGTGGCTGCAGCCACATACTGGCAGATGGAAGCTCCCAGTGATTCAAGCAGGGGAGAGGGGCACCCATCCCCAGATTCATGAGAGCCTACTTCATAAGTTCTCCGTGGGCGTGCTGCAAATTGAGGTTTAATATTAGCAAGTGACAGTTCCTCTGTCATACTAGGTCAATGTTAAATTGAACCATCTTGGCTTTGAAGTCTTCCTTGTAACTGACTTGTAAATATTTTGGCTTCATAGTCACATGAGGGTTAATGCCTACGGTGATGGCAGAAACACTTATTTAAGTACATGGTGGGAAATATGGGCTCCCATAGGCCAAATAATATGGGCTCCTATAGCCCAAATATTGAGCCACATTTTAGTGGCTCAAAAAGAGACTGGCCCTTCAGATGAAGAAGAGGAGGAGCAGGAAGAAGAAGAAGAAGAAGAAGAAGAAGAAGAAGAAGAAGAAGAAAGAAGAGGAGGAGGAAGAGGAGGAGGAGAGGAAGAAGAAGTAGTGCTCTTGGTTCAAAGACTGAAGGACTTTGCCAGTGCCCATATGGGAGCAATCAGCCAGCACCAAGGAAGGGTCCTCACTGGAGGAACATGGCCGGTGGTGCTCTTTCCAGGTGGGAAAGATGGGGAGCAGCACCCCAAAAGGCAGCCCCCTTCCATTGGTTTCCAGCACTCTGGACCAGGAGACATGGGTGTTTCCTTGATCCAGGAACCAGAGACAAGGTATAGACCTCAGGACATTTGCTCAAAGGCAAGAGGTAGTAAGTGGCTTCCAGAAGACTTTCTGGAATAGCAGAGGGGAGAGAAGGACACTGGTTTGGAACTGGAAAAGCTGGGTTCATACTTCATCTCTGCTGCTTACTGAGAATGTGATGGTGGATAAGGAGGTCTCTTTCACAGCGCAAGCCCTACTTTTTTCATTTGTCACATAGGGATTCAAAACGTGATAATAAAGCTCACTCCCCTGTTGGTTGTAAGGATGCAATGCCACCACAGATGTAAGTGGTGTGTGGCACCTAGCACCGATTCTGTGCTCGGCAGATGCCATTCTGTCCCCTGGTGCCCAACCTGCCTGTGTACACAGGGAACCACCCGGCTTCTGCACACAGCCTGAAGCCCTACCCTGAACCCCGGGCATGCCACCTCCTCTTCATGCTTGCCCTTAATCTGATTTCACTAGGACAAAAGTGGTGGAGGGAAGTTGAAGCAGGAGGGGAGAGGGGTACTCTGTGAGATGTCCAACTACAACTATTCTGGATTTTCAAAAAATTAAAGCCCTCCGAAGGCTGTGACATGCAGACAGTTTTTCTGAAGTCATTGAAGTGGTTCTTTGCTCTCTCAATGAATATATGACACAGTAGTCTTAGTTCTGGCTGTTCTCTGAGCTGCTCCGATAGCCTGGCTTATGGCGTGGATGCCAGTCCTTCTCTTCTAGGGATTGACAAAGCCAGGTCATCAAGTCCTCAAAACAGCTGCAACATTCCAGACACCAGCTGGTAAGAATAATTTAATAGAGACCATTTTTTTCTGTCTACATTAACTGGAATTATTCATATTTTTTGCAGAACCGTGAGATGAAGGTGGGCAGCCCATCAGCCAACACTTATCAAACTCCTACTGTGTGTCCGGGACATCAGAAAGAGCTGGGGATGAGCAGTGAGCAGGATGACCTACATGTTTATTTGTTTAGTGTGTTTACCAGGTGTTGCATGCACCGACTACTGCTCTAGGTACTCAGGTTGAGCCAGAAACACTCCAGGCAAGCCCCTGACCTTGCAACCTGACATCATAAGTACTATGGAAGAAGACACAGCAGGGGTCTGGGAGTAGGAGTGCAGGGTCACAAGGCTCTTCTCCACAGTGTGTGGAGTGAAGGCCCCTCTCAACAGGTGTAAATACCTGCAGGAGCTGAAGGCATTAGCTATGAGGATACCTAGAGAAAAAACATCCTAGGCAGAGGAAATAGCAGGTGCAAAGGCCCTGAGGTGACATGTGCTTGATGTATTTTAAGAAAATCCAGGAAGCCAGTGGGTTAGGAAGGAGTGGACAATGAGGTCAGAGAGGTGGTGGGGGCCATATCATGCCTGTGCCTGGAAACAAACATACATCAAGTGCAGGACCATACATGATGCAGGTTCTAGAGTGACTGTATGGTTCCGGTAACATATGTTGCAAGAGGTATGGGTATCTGCTCCTACTCTGTGGGGTGCCTTGAGAGTTGACAGCCTGGCTGTGAAGTAGAACACTCCAAGTTAACTTTCAAATCCAGCCCAGTTCCCAGTCTCCTGGAACAGCACCCGTGTGGCCTCTCTCACCATGGAGTTCATGGTTTGTGCTGCACTGAACCTGCCGAGCACTGCCATTGCCACACCTTCCCATCTTACACCCTGCATACCTGCCTCCCCTTCCACTTGGAATCTAACTGGAGCCCAATTACCCAGTAAAACACCCGGCACAGTGTGGTGCTCGTGGTGCATTGTGGAAGCTTATCAGTGTCTCCAGAAACACTAGGAGAGCACATAAAGGACTGTATGTCCAGAGTTGTCCACTGCTAGCCAGGGTATGTTTTCCGCAAAACACAGCAGACACATTTTCCCAGAGTATTTCAGAGTAGCTTGGGTCAATGTTGTTTCAAATAACCTCCCTGGCACTTAACTTAACTCCTTTTCTGTTTTCCTCCCATGGTCTGTGCTGTGAAGGCTGGTTTATTACTGCAGAGACCTGTGTCTTGGGCAGCGCCATTGGTTTAGCAGAGAAGAGCATTCTGGCTTGCTTTTCAGCAACTGGCCTGAGCCCACCATGCAACATACCGTGATGAGTAATAAATGACTCGGGCCCATCGCCTTCCCTGAGCAAAAGTTCCTCCAAGTAATGCATGTGAAAAGCAGAGACTGCGGCTTAACTCAGCTTCCCATGGCCCATCCAGACCTCAGGAAATTTGCAGTCTTTACTCAGCAGGTGGCCATGGAGTCTGAACTGGCTGGTTTCTACCATATGTCAAGCTCATGTGTCCTACAGGGAAAAATCATGTGTGTGTAGGGGGAGAAAATTCAGTTTCCCCTGAGTGCCTGAGGCCAAGGGAGGGTGGGGACTGCCTGAGTCAACCCTGTTTCCTCCTCCCTTTTCCAGAGAGCTGTGCTTTCAAAGCCCATCAGAGGTCACAGTGAGCCTCACGAGACTTGTGAAATCTCAAGATGCTTTAGGGAAATAAACAAAGAGGAATTGAAGGTCAGATGTCTCAGGCAGCCCCGTTTGCTCCTGAGACATGGGTAGATGTTTGCCTGAGGACCTGTGACCATGGCCACTGTGGTCATTGAGGTGTGGCAGGGAGACCCCACCAGAGGAAGTCAGGAAAATGACATTTTCAACTGCAGAAAAATGGGGGTTTGAACTCCAGAACCATCCTTGGATGCCAAGCATGTGCTAGAGGCAGAACAAACACTGGGGACTTTCTAAGCAAGAAGTCCAGGTCAGGAGGGTGGCCCTCTTTCTGCCTCAGTGCCCCCAGGAGCGCCTTCAGTGCTGACAAGAAGATGGAATGCAGGCAGTATCGCCCCAAACTGCTCTGGGTCAGGAGACTGCAGTGCAAGTCTCCAGTTATAAATTCTCATTTTCTTTCCAGTCCAAAAAATGGACTCTAATACTTATTATAGAAGTTGGAAAAGACAGATAAGTATTTGAGACAAAAATGTCATCCATATGTCGCCACCCTGAGGGGGTCACTGCTGGCAGATGGGTGGATTTCTGTGCAGTTTCAAACATGCTGAGTTCCCTCTGCAGAGAGGTTTAAACCTTGAATGTTAAAAGATAAATATTTCCCTCTATGTGCATAAACTTCTGTGAACATAATTTAATTTATGCATGATACATCATCATGTGGTTACATTATAGTTTACTTAACCAGAATATTATTGTTGGATTAATACAACACCTTATTTTTTAATTTAAATAATTGTTCCATGATAGTAACAAACACAAAACACTCATTTATAATTCATATTATTCCCTTAGGACAGATTGCCTTAAAAGTGATATCTGTAGAAAAGTATAAATGATTTTAAGCATGTACACATATCTGCTCACACATGCACATGCATGCATATGCACACATATGCGCGCATACACATGCCTTAGATTCTAGTTTGGCTTCTGCCGCTAACCAAATGTTTCAGATTGGTCAAGTCACTTAATCTTTTTGGATGTGATTTTTTTCCCTTTGTGAAATGAGGGGTCAGAGCAAATGACTTCTAGGTTCCTTCCAGCTGGAGCATGAAAATAAATGATCGTTCACAAAAGGCTTCACATGGACATTTTCATGGTAGACTTTAATCATGCACCTAAGTGTATGTCTGCACCTATGCTCTTGGAGCATTTCTGAATAAAATCCATCCAAACCATTTTTTTTACCTGTATCACCCCATTCATGTATATTTGTTTATAAATTACAGTTATGCACTAATGTCAATTCAATATGAAGACTCAGTAAAGTTTTGTTTTTGCCTTATTTTTTAGTTAGAAAATACCACAGTCACTGTATACTCCCTGCTGTGTGACACCATTGGTGTTGACATCTCCTGGGTTTTCCAAAAGATGCTGGGTGTTCCTCGGGTGGAATGTTAAGGGGTGAGGGTACAGGAAAGGCAGTGTTTTTAAAATTATAACTGCAGAGTGTACAAACAAAAGCCCAATTCTGTCACACACTCTCGAGTGTGAGGACCAGCTAGGGCCTGGTCTGGCCTTTCCAAACCTGCCCTCCAACAGATCCCGGGGACCGCCTGGTGTGGCCAGCATCTATGACACTGTCCATCCTAGTGAGGCAGGTTTCCAGTGTGTGCACGAGTGGCTGGCAGGCAGGAATTCCTGAAAGTTATGTGCTAAAGCCCACAGCTCCTTTTTGCCCTCTTTTGACCCAATTTTTTTCACAATGCCCCAGAAATGAAAGAGTTATACAAAATTCCCCAGAAGCCTGGCTTTAAACCTGGAAGAGAATTTAACAATGTAAGTCACAGATAATATACAGGAGCTACAAAGTATTAGTAGATGTGTGTAGTTGTGGATTTATAGTAATTCGGGGAGCTTTGGGGTGCCTGGGTGGCTCGATTGGTTAAGCATCTGACTCTTGATCTCGACTCAGGTCATGATCTCATGGTTCATGGTTTTGAGTCCCACATCGGGCTCTGTTGTCACAGCCTGCTTGGATTCTCACTCCTCTCTCTGCCCCTCCTTTGCTCACTTGCTCTCTCTCTCAAAATAAATAAATAAACTTAAAAAAAAATGAGGAACTTCACTGACTGGCTATAGGGCAGGGAGCCCACATTCTAGTAACATCCAGGAGAGGTGGGGGATGTCCATTCTCCGGAGATTTGGAGCAATCCCTCTAAATTCTGGACTCCAACTACCATGACAGTCCCCACCATGACAGTCCCCTATAGCCCCTTGGCCTTCTTTGACTGTCCATCTGCAGCCAGTTCTGTGCACTGAAGGCCTGCACCACCTCCTTCCCTCTCTCTTTTTTTTTTAGTGTTTATTTAGTTTTGAGAGAGAGAGAGAGAGAGAGAGAATGAGTGGGGGAGGAGCAGAGAAAGAGGGAGCAGAGAAAGAAAGTGCTTGGTACAGGCACTTGGTTGCTATATACCCACAGAATCCGAGGCAGGCTCCAGGCTCTGAACTGTCAGCACAGAGCCCAACACAGGGCTCGAACTCATGGACTGTGAGTGAGATCATGACCTGACCCGAAGTTGGACACACAACCAACTGAGCCACCCAGACACCCCCTCCTTCCCTGTTATTACAAGAGAGTTTAAAACTTGTTCACACTTTGCTACTTACTCTCATAGCATATGAAGTTAGATCTAACTAACATCTTATGTGGGTATCATTGAAGACAGACTCTGAGTAAAAGTGAGCCTCCCCAGTTTTAAAATTGCCACCAGCTTTGTGATAACCCAGCATTTCTGCTTCTGAATCTAGTAATCTTTTAGAAAGTAGATTCTTGACAAGTGATGTCTGATGAGAAGACAAATTTGCAGAGTGAACGCCCTATGATTTAGGGCCACACAGGTCCCCAGAGGCCAGCATGGGCCAAAGCACTCACACTGAGCCACATAGCCCCCTGGCTCACACAGCCGCTTTCACTCCTGAAAGAATGTCGAGGTTCTGAAGCCACAGGACATGTGTGGTTTCCAGTGTATCTGAGGAGCCCTGTCACCACCTGGCGCCACAGCCTCTGTTTGATTGCTTAGGTGGTCTGCAGGCAGAACACTTAGGGTGCCCCACAAGGTCAAGTTGGCCCCCGCAGACAAGCTGAAAGACATGTATTGTGTGTGCTATAAACAATCACTGACAGGCAAGGCCCACACAATTTCCTGGCCCTTGAATTGAATGAGCAATTTGACAAGTTTCCTGCAATCCCTTTCTTTGTACCAGCAGAACACCCTGCACTTCCATATTAGGCTTGAGCTGGAGCCCATTAGCTCAATGGCAGCTGCACTTCCCCACTCTGATCTGCAGGGGCTGAACTAAAGGTGGCCTCTCACTGACATTTGATTGATCATTACACACTTAACATGCGTCTACCCTGGCAGCTCAGCACCAAACAGGCTCAGCCCTTAAAGGTCCTCTGTGTCACCCCTTGTCTTCCCAACTAGATTTGCAGAGCCATGTGCCTCATTCACAGGGAGCTGGAGTCTGCCCCAGATCCCACTTGCTTGTGAGAGCAAATTGTAACCTTTGGGGGAATCGGGCAAGGTGGTTCTTAAATACAACCATTATTAAAAATAAATGATGTAAATGTAAGTAAATAAATTATACTGAGACAAAGGTAACAAATGTTAAAAACTTATGACTTCCTGATGATTTTTAAGACAATCTGTGCTCTTGAGGTTATTCAGTACCGGTATGGTGGAAACACTCTATGATGGTGTGTTCTTGCATACATTCTCTGCTCCATGTTCAGTGATGTCCTTTGGCAGATGGAAACCAGCCACAGTAGAAGTATTTATATCATGGACAGAGGAAAATGCTACAAGTGGGGGCTTTTTCTCCCAGAAAGGAGGCAGCTTATAATTTACCAGGACCCCTCCATGAAGATGTTCCCAGGTCATTGCTGTGCCTTATAGTATGCAGCACAGTGATGGACACTTAGGGGCCAAGCATTTCCTAACAATTTTCTGCAGAGAAGCTCCTCTGAGGTTTCTCTGAAATTTCTTACCTCCAGAGAACTTGCTGGGTGTCTCTGAGGGCAGGGTCAGGCCAAGATACTTACAGATCCATCTCCACAAGCGTGGTGACCCTTTGGCTTGTCCCCAGCTCTGGCTCCCCATCCTATGCTCCTGGGCTTCCTGCTCTGGGAGTCATGGCCCAGGTGATGTAAGAGCCAAAGCACCTGGTGTTCAAAGCCTCCCTCGGTCATGACCTTGGTACAGGCACTTGGTTGCTATATACCCCAGTCTCCCCATCTATTAATGGGATGATCCTAGGGTTCCCTTTCCATGGTTGTTATGAAGCTAAAAAGACATAAAAAAGAAATGATCAGAGTAGTCATGATGGGTCTTTTAGTTGCCCTGAACTGAAGCCCTGGCTTCCCTCAATGGTGCTGCCTCAACCTGTCTGAGTTGGCCTTACCTGGCTTCAAAGGGTGTGAAAGGGTGCTGAGGTGAGTGAGCCCAGGGGTGCAACCAGGTACAGCACACCTCAAGGGCATCCAGGGTGTACCCCAGCAGGCCTGGGTAATATCAGAGTTAACAGTTATTCTTTGATCAGAAAGCTGGAGGGGCAAGGTGTCAATAATTAATTGTCCCACATAGGGGCACCTGGGTGGTTCTGTCGGTTAAGCATCTGATTCTTGATTTAGGCTCAGGTCATGATATGACAGTTTGTGAGTTAGAGCCCCAAGTGGGGCTCTGTGCTGACAGCTTGGAGCCTGCTTGACATTCTCTGTGTTCCTCTCTCTCTGCCCCTCTCCCCTGCTCATGCTCTCTTTCTCTCTCCCTCTCTCCCTCTCTCTCTCTTTCTCTCAAAATAAATAAATAAACATTAAAAAATAATGTCCTGTGGATATGCTTGATGCAAGCCACATGCTGGCTAGGATGGCCTCGATCTCTTGTGGGCTCTGGAGCCAAATCAGCACAAAAATCCTCATTCTGCATTCTTTCTCTACCCTCCCCCTCCACCCTGGGTCCTGGCTCCACCTTCCAGCTGCCTGTCTCCTTGGGCATCCAGGCCTCTGGTAGTTTCTGCCCACTGGGAGCTGACAAGTAATTGAGCACTAAAATCAGCACTCCCCTTCTAAAACAAAGCAAACATAACATTTCCCAAACACCTTGTTATTTCAACAAAAGTGCCCTTCATGCTGAAGTGAGATTCTGCAGAGACTTCTGCTATCTGACAGGCCATTATCAAAGTCAGAACAGTTAAATAAAGAGGAAACTGAAGAGTTCCCAGCAATCTGGGAAGAGAGAGAAATATTTCGCTGTCATTACATAATTCCGCACTACAACCTTTATTCAGCCTCTCCTCATTCCATGTAATAGATGTGTTCCGGTGCAGTCGGTCACATCAGTTTGTTTCTTCAAAGCAAATCTGATTTCTCCATTCATTTTCTATGTTGACATGTAGGAGAAATTTTTCGTGGGAAGAAACGATTCGTCCCTTAAATTCTAGTCTTAAAGGGCTGTGCTTTTGCCAATTTTTTCGTTGAAATTTTAACTTTTGATTTTGGACACTTTCAATCACATATAGAAGGTAATAATGAAATAATAATCAATAACACAATGGCCTTCACATGCCCATCACCCACCTTTGATGTATGGCCAATCCTGTCTCATCTGCATCCCAGCCGTTCCCACAGCCAATTGTTCAGCATCAAATCCCAGACAGGGCAACAGCTCACCTGCAAATATTTCAGAAAATATCTCTAACATATAAAGACTCTTTCAAAAATATATCATCTAATAGCAATAATATACCTTTAAAAAGGATAAACATCATCAAATATCCAATTAGGGTCCCTATTACCTTAATTTTCCTATAACTGCTGTCTACAACTTGTTTGAAGCAGGACCTAAATAAAGTGCAAAATAACAATTGGCTGATACATCTCTTAAGCCTCTTTTAATCTATAGGTTCCCATGTTCTCTCTCTCCCTCTCTCTCTCTCTTTCTTTCTCTCCCCCCACTGGTTAAAGAAGCTAGTTATTTGTCTTGTAAGTTTGTCTATAGTCTGGATTTTGCTGATTGCATCTCCATAATATTATTACTGTGTCATCTTACCTTGTGTATTGTCTGCATACTCATGGTTAGATCTAGAAACATGGTCAGCTTCAGGAATGGGTTGGTTGATGATTTGCAAAGCCATATCATGAGAGGTGTGGAGTGCTTCTCTCAGGAGGCACAAATTGCCCAGTTGTCTCTCTTTTTGCTCTGTTAGCAGTCATTGATGATGATTTCCATTACTTGATGCAGGCACAGGAAAATATTATTTTAATTATATTACTATGATCTAATTTATTAGCTGGAATATTTTCATAAAGAAAAAATTGGCTTCATTCACTTTTGTGTTGCCCTAAGGTACAACTCCTCTAGGATAGGCAGAACAAATGCTTTGTTCTGTCCTTTTATTTTCCTTCACTTTTCCTTTCCTTTCCTTTCCTTTCCTCCCTTTCCTTCCTTTCCTTTCCTTTCCTTTCCTCTCCTTTCCTTCCTTTCCTTTCCTTTCCTTTCCTTTCTTTCCTTTCCTTTCCTTTCTTTTTCAAAGAGGTATTTCTCTAGAATTCTCCAAAGGTAGAAGTATTTGTTTTTACTGCCAGGTAACAAATGACCAGAAACTTAGCAGCTTATAGCAACATGCTTTCATTATCTCCTAGTTTCTGTGGGTCCAGACTCAAAATGTGTCTGAGCAGCATGTTCTCTGCTCAGGGTCTCACCAGGCTGCAGTCAAGGGTTGGCCAGGGCTGCAGTCTCATCAGGGGCTCAGCTGGGGTAGGACCTGTCTCTCAGCTCATGCAAAGTGTTGGCAGAACCCATTTCCCTGGGTTAGAGACTGAAGGCCTGGCTCCAGGGGGAGGTGTCTATGGGGTCACTGTAGCATCTGGCCAGAAATGTCTAATAATTTGGGTTTTAAGATTGTGTTTAGTATCATTATGAACTTAGATACTTAAACATTCTTGATGTGCTTCATTCCATGCATACTTTTTAAATGATGAATCTTTGTTATCTGGCGCAAACTTCTTCCTTTCACCTTACTTCAAAAACATATTCTTCTCCTCAAAACTTACCCCCACCACCTCCCTCTGGATGTCACATAAGTACTGTGGGTGGTGTTGTCTCTGTACATTTCCCTGGCATGGTTCATGATCCACTTCCATCAGAATCACCTAACGCGCTAAATAGAAGAGCAGGCATCCCCGTTCTGGCCCCTAAAAGTCAGCTCTTGTAGGTCTGGGGTGGAGGCCAGGCATCTGCTTCTCACAGGACCCACCCAGTCATTCTGATGCATGCTAATATTTGAGAACCTCTGACATAAGAATCCCCAGTGTGAGCATGCCTAAAATGTTAGGCAAGAGGCTATGAAATAAATGTGATTCTTTTTGTTGTTATTTTTTAAACTTCAGTTCAATCAAAATGATGTGACCTTAGGTTGACCTAGTAGAATACTTATATAATCAAGTTTTCCTTTAGGAGGTCAACTCATGTGAAGTGGAACTTGTTTACTCTTGAAACATATTGGGGAGATATGTGTCAACTGTCACCTGCTAGATTTCACTCACACATAAGGAAAGACCTGCCATAGCAGATGAAAACATATTACTTTCTGCTAAGATTAGAGGCTGAATTCCACCATCAGAGAAAATTTCTGGCAAAGTCATAAAAAAGGGAACAACAAAGCCAGACTAAGCCATCCAATGAAGAAGGGCCAGCATCACACGACAGATGGGCCAAATCGAAGACTGATTCACTCCAAGAACCTCTGTCGGGGTGTGAGGGTTTGCCAGACTCAGTCTGGTCATTCCTTTGGAAGCAGCCTGTAAAGCTTCATTGTTTAGTTTGGTGCTGCGATGGTATATGTTATGATTTCCTGGCATCAAAATCAGCTTCAGCTGATTTGCCCAGGAAAGTTTTCTCCTCATCCTGCAGGGTACCAGTCTTCTTACTCACAAAGAAATGCTGTCTCAGAAAGCCTTCAAGTCACAGGGGTGTTCACAAGCCACACGACTTGCAGAGCTGGGCACATGAACCAGTGGATAAGCATTGCCAAGGCGGGCAGGGTCAGCCAGCCTGCGCCAAGGTTGGCCAGTGGGACACTGGGGCTTCTGAATGCTCTGGATGCTGCTCTGTGCTCTCTGTACCTATTATTGGCACCCCCACAGTTCCCTGTCCCAGTCTGCCCCTAAGATGTTAGGGCAAGAAGCAAGAGCACAATAAGAAGCCTGTTTACTAGAGATTTAAATATTTAAAATTCCTGAGTCAAACCAACAAACTGTGAAATAAAACACAATTTATCTTGCTATCTTGATAAATATACCTTCCTAATGACCTGGAATCCCTGGAAGTCTGAAGTTAGGGCTCTTGGACTCCTCCACATTCCTGATGGAACATGGCAGCGGGGGCAAAGCTCCTCTGAGCTCTTGGGCCATGGCCACTGCCCTGCTCCTTCCACCCAGTTTTCCTGCACTTCAAAGGGTTTTGTGTGCACATGCATGATCACCCAGCCTGCCCACATGTGCAGACCCCCCCACAAACATCCCACAAATAGTTGAGGCCATGCTTTGAGGTCAGAGTGCACACAACAAGGGCTGTTTATTCCACAGGAACACAAGACAACCAGGAAAAAGCCCACTCAGCATTGCACATGTGAGGTATCCAGAGTGTGGTCTAGAGGCAGGGGTCACAGGTGCTGGGTGGATGCAGCCTTTTTCTATAGACTCTTTGATTTTTGGGGAGACAGACAGCAAAAGTACTGATCCCTAATTTGTGGGGCCAGGGGAATAGAGGTATAAGTGTGGTAGTACCTTTCCTTATTAGCCTTAATTCTCAGAAATGAGTCAGGGAATAGGCTTCTCCCAGAATGCTCATTACTGAACTTGGCTGAGGAAATCAACCTTGTGAATAATAAGAGAACATTTCATTGAGGCAGTGTGCCTCCAAGATATGGGTGCCATCATTCCTGCATGATCTGGGGTTTTTCTACAATTTCCAGTGCTCAGGTTCTAGGAGTTTCTTTTTTCATGTCTCTAAACTCTGGGAATAATCCCTCCTTTCATTATTCAGATTAAAAGGATATAATGAGGTCTATGACATTTTTAGCACAATGTCTGGCATTTAAGCTACAAACATTGGTAGCTTAAAAAAAGTAGGAGGTGGAGTCTCCATTGGTGCAGAGAGGTAATGTTCTGGAAAGAGTTTGTCCCTGGTGGACCATCACCTGCTGGGAGTGGAGGGTTGCAGGGCCAGACACATCTCCTTGACTTATCTTTCCCTAGGCATGGGGCCAATGTGCAGGTCCCTGAAAGGTCTTGAGTATCTTCATTTGCCAGAGAAAGGAGGCAGCAGAAAGGGCTGTTATCAGCAGGTGATGGTTATGGGAGCTGGAGTGTCATCCTGCTGGGGAACCTGGGAGTGGGCTGGTGCACACACCTCAGAACTTTCCTGCTGGAGGATCAAGTGAGCTGAGGTTATCACTGCTTGATGTCTTGGCACTTCCAGCCTACCCTGAGCACAGAGATGCAGGTGCATGCAGTTGGATGTCAGGATGGCCTGAGGTGAGGGAAAGTTGGGGGCGCTGGCAGCATCTGCTACTCCATTGTGTTGTAACAGAGATCCAGCCAGCTGAGGAAAATCCCCTTCTGGTAACAGAAAACACCCTTAACCCTCAGAGAGTCTTTTGGTCTGTAACTGGAACAACTTCCCTGCCCTCTGTAATATTTAGAGACCTGCTGGAGGCTTGATGAGCAAGGGGAGGAGCACTTTCCTGCAACATCTTCCTGAGTTAGATCACTGGGGTATTTCCAGTGTGCTGAGGGAACACGGGGCATGTGAGCTCCAATTTCAGATTCTATCATTGGCTGGCCCTGAACCTCTCTGATCCTCAGTTCCTAAATTGTGAATGTGAGGACAATACAGTTGACCTTTGAATAACATGGATTTGAACTGCACGGGCACACTCATGAAAGGATTTTTTTTTTTAAATAAAAACAGTACAGTACTGAAAATATATTTTCTTGACCTTATGATTTTCTTAATAACATTTTATTTGCTCTAGCTGACTTTATTATAAAAATATAGTATATGATAATACATATAAAATGTGTATTAATCAATTGTTTATGTTATCAGTAAGGCTTCCAGTCAACAGTAGGTTATTATTAGTTATGTTTTGGAGAGTCAAAAGTTATAGGTGGATTTTTCAACTATGCAGGGTGTCAGTGCCTCCTAACCCCTGTGCTGTTCAGAGGTCAACAGCAATGACTTAATATGAGGGGGCTGATGTGAGCCCAAAAGAGAGGGTTTGCCTCTTTGTGTGCAAAGCTCACACCCAGGGAGGTCACTTCCTCTTGACAGTGTCTCTCTCTCCAGTCCACTTCTCCAAAGGTTCTTCTGCCAAATACAACTCAGCAAATGTCATGGGACCAAATCCTAGGGGTGTGGGAGTAGTATGTGGGAAATAATATTTAGGAGTTGTGATCAACAAAACCAAAGAGATCTGTTTAACCCCCACAACCCATGAGTATCTTACGCTACATGGCAAGCGGAGACTAAGATAGCAGATGGAGCTAGGATTGCTGATCAGCTGATCTTGAGATGGGGAGATATTTTGGATTACCTGGATGGTCCAATGTAACAAAAAAGTTCCTTGTAAGTGAGAGAAGGAGGTAGGAGGATAAAAATGATGTAGCGTGAGAAACACCAAACCCTCTAATGTTGGCTGGGAAGACAGAGGGGGCCATGAGCCAAGAGATGCAGGCCGCCTCTAGAAGCTGGGAGAGGCAAGGAGATGGTTATCCCGGGAGTCTCTAGGAGACACAGCTCTGCTCACTACTAGATTTTAGCCTCATAAGCTCCATTTTTGACTTCTGACCTCCAACACCGGAAGATAATATAATCTGTGTAAAAGATGGTGGCTACAATTAAAATAGCATGGGGATTATCCTTCTTATGTTGACTGCATATGTCTATACATATGGATACCTAAACATATTTTGAAGGGGAGGCCATCAAATTATTAATAGTGTCATCTCAGAGTGATGGAATTTGGGGAGAATTTACTTTTTCTTTCTTTCTTTTTTTTTTTTCTTTTTTTTTTTTTTAATTTTTTTCTTTCAACGTTTATTTATTTTTGGGACAGAGAGAGACAGAGCATGAACGGGGGAGGGGCAGAGAAAGAGGGAGACACAGAATCGGAAACAGGCTCCAGGCTCTGAGCCATCAGCCCAGAGCCCGACGCGGGGCTCGAACTCACGGACCGCGAGATCGTGACCTGGCTGAAGTCGGACGCTTAACCGACTGCGCCACCCAGGCGCCCCTCTTTCTTTCTTTTTTGACCTTTACTTTGTTCTTCATTTTAAGATATTATCTGCAGTTTTTACACACCAAAAAAAAAAACAAAAACAAAAACCTCAACAAAACTATTTTTATAACAAGGGAATAAAAACGGAAGCCCAGGGGCGCCTGGGTGGCGCAGTCGGTTAAGCGTCGGACTTCAGCCAGGTCACGATCTCGCGGTCCGTGAGTTCGAGCCCCGCGTCAGGCTCTGGGCTGATGGCTCAGAGCCTGGAGCCTGTTTCCAATTCTGTGTCTCCCTCTCTCTCTGCCCCTCCCCCGTTCATGCTCTGTCTCTCTCTGTCCCAAAAATAAATAAACGTTGAAAAAAAAATTAAAAAAAATAAAAATAAAAATAAAAAATAAAAAAAAAGGGAAGCCCAAAGCACGAAAGTAGAAATGAGATGAAGAACTAACACACACACACACACACACACACACACACAAAACCAGATGAAAATGAAGTAATTTTGAAAGTACATTTTGTTTCAAACCATGAAAGCAAAATAGAATGGATGTTATTCTGGAGATATATTCAGTACCTGTATTTTTCCTTATCTAGAAAAACAATTTCTGACCTCAAAAAAGAGAGGGGGAGAGAGAGAGAGAGAGAGAGAGAGAGAGAGAATGTTTAAAAAGACAACTTACCATGAAACAACTGAGAGTGTTCCTGAAGGTCTGATCCCCCCACCAAGGTCCAGATAATCTTTATGAAATGTGATGAAATCCTCCAATTTAAATAATGGATAATTCCAATGACATTTTAAGTTTTCTAGGTCAATAAAAAGATAATGACACATATTTACTTTTATTCAGCACATATACCAAATCCTGAGAGAACACACACACACACACACACACACACAAACAATAAACTAATCTTTTTATGATAATTGATGGAAACATCATAAGTGAAATACTAGCAAATACAACCCAGGAATATGTTAAGAAACAAGAACCCCACCATGTAGGGATCCTCCTCAAAATGCAAACATAGGCCAAGTTAGGAAATCAATTACTATTCATGCAACTTTATGTCCGACTCAATCAGTTCCTGGAGGCCGAGCCTGAGGTGGGGACTCTCATGCAGCTGCTGTATCAGGGTAGCTATCAGGGTGAAGCTGTAAGGGGCAGGAGCAGGTGGGGAGGTGCAGGGTGAATAGGAGTTTTCTCAGGACTCCAGTTTTGGTCTGATCTGCAGGGGGCTCTGGAGCATCTTCTGCTCCAGCTGGAGGCCAGGGTACTGGCTTTCTGTAACCAGTTCCAGTCCTGTGAGACTGTGGGCTGTCCCCGCTTCCAAGGGATCTCTGGCAAAAGGGCCCCTGAGGTCTGAGGGCAATTCTCACAGAGGCAGCAACTGTGAGCCCTTAGCAGCCCACTCTCCCAGCAGCGAGTGAGCAGATGAGTGCACCCAGCTTGGATTCAGGTCTCTAGTGGGAGGCTCAGGAGCGGGGGCTCCACCAGCATCTCCTACCAAGTCAAGGGAGAAAAGACAATCATTTCCATAGAGGTCAATGAGGCATTTGGTGAAATTCAACATATTTCCGATATTAAAAATCAACTGAAAAGGAATAGACATTGGCTTCCACAACATGATAAAACAATTAATGATAAAAATGCATACTTAGTGGAAAAACACTAGTAACATTTCCATAAAAGCCTCAAACAAGGATATCAACTAATGCTACACCATAGAACTTATTCTTGAAGTATTAGGGCAATTAACCACAGGAAAAATATCGAATTAAAAAATATAAGAGAGGGGTGATTTATCATGTTTGCAGATGAGATATGAAAGAACAAAGAAAACTGAAATTTTATTTTAAGTAATGGGCAGGTCAGTCAAGTGTCTGGCTATGAATTTAATTTGCAAAAATCAATGACTTTATAAAAACCAAAACAAGTCAGACAATAAAATGGGAAAAGTATTCCATTTATGCTAGCAATTTAAAAAAGATTTAAAAACACCAAAGAATAAAAAATGTTCCTTGTTCAACAACTTAAAACACCAAAGAGAAAAAGAAAATTAGCAGTATGACTACATAGAAAGATATTCTCTCTTTTGGGATTGAAAATCCCCATGTTATCAACTTGAAGTTTTTCTCTAATTGCTCCATGTGGTTATGGTTGTCTAAATAAAAATATAAAGATAGTTTGGTTTCAACTAGGTAAGCTGGTTTCAATCTATAGGGAGTTCTTATAAAAATAGAAGAGTGAGAGAAAAGCCAGGGAGATTCAGATCGAGAGGAGATTCAGGCACATAAAATTCAGACGTAAGCTTTACAAACTACAGAGGTATAAGGAATGTGGTGGTTTGGTGTATGCATAAACACACAAGCCAGTGGAGATAACCGACTGCAGGGTATACCTGAATAATATCAGAACTTCATTCACAATAAAATGGCATTTAAAATAAGGGCACCTGCGTGGCTCAGTCAGTTAAGCATCCCACTTCGGCTCAGGTCATGGTCTTAAGGTCTGTGAGTTTGAGCCCTGTGTCAGGTTCTGTGCTGACAGCTCAGAGACTGGAGCCTGCTTCTGATTCTGTGTCTCCCTCTCCCTCTGCTCCTCCCTCACTTGCGCTCTCTCTCAAAAATAAGTAAACACTAAAAAAATTAAAATAAAATACATATAGCATGGGGCTCTGGGTGGCTCAGTCGGTTAAACATCCAGCTGTTGATTTTGACTCATGTCATGATGTCACAGTTTGTGAGTTTGAGCCCTGCATCCCTGCTTGGGATTCTCTCTCTCTCCCTCTCTCCCTGCCCCTCTCCTGCTTGTTCTCTCTCTCTCTCTCTTTCTCTTTCTCTCCCTTCTCAAAATCAATAAATAAACTTAAAAATAAAATAAAATAAAACAGAATAAATAGAGCAGAAAGATTTGGTTTATTAATTGAAATTAGGAAAGTAGATAATTATCTGGAATAATATTAAGTTGAATCTCCAACTTCCCCCATCAATCAAACTATACTCCAGATGTAACAAAAAACATTAAATAAAATTAAAAAAGCAAAACTGAAACAACTGGAAACATGCAAGCATTCTTTTATAGGTGTGGGATAAGAAAACTCTGTTCACAGAAAATATAAATTCAGATGCCATAAAAGACATAGAAAAAATTTAATTAGGTAAAAATCAAAATTGTCTGGAAATAAAAAAAAATACCATAAATGAAATCAAAAGGCAAATAGCTAACTGAGAAAAAAATGTACACACATGCACGCACACACACCTCACAAAAGGCTAACTTTATAAATATGTATTATATTTCAGTAAACACACACACACACACACACACACACACACAACACCACCAAAATCTTAATTGGAAAATAACCCCCCTCCACTTTTCTGCCCAAAAAAAGCAGTTTGCAGGGTCTGGTTAAAGGCTTCTTGCTATGATTAAATTATTGAACACAGACTTGAGAAAAAGTGCCAAAGCTATAGGAGCTGATAAGGGACAATCTCTAAGACATATTTCTAAGTGGCAAAGTGTGTGCACAACATGACTGCACATCTATGGATATGTTTCTATTTGAAGGGAAAACTATGGAAAGAAGTACTAGGAACTCTCCCTATTGGGAATCTCTGGAGGAAGCCTGGAGGTCTAGAGGAGGAAGGGAACTAATTTCGTTATATTCTTGTAAATACGGCTGGAATTTCAAATCACATACATATGTTCATATCCAATTTTTAAAACTTGGTAATTTTTCAGGAAGTCTGTGGGAAACATATGGCCACAAGTTGCCAACAGGACCCACGCTGTCAATGGAAGGCGGCCCCGAAGGAGACCAGCGTGAGCTGGCGGGGCCGAAGGAGGCCCTCACACCGAATTGGAGCCATGCTGGCAGACCCCCTGGAAGGCCCCTCCAGAACTCTGTACTCAGAGCCACGTCAAAGAAAACTCACAGGAAACGGAGTCATTGGTTTCTCTCCACAGACCTGACCTGGGGACTGCTTCTGGAATTCCTGCCATGTGATTTAGCCTTTCTGCTAGTGAGAAGACAGACTTCTTGGATCCCAGGGTAGGTGAGAAGCTTCCAGGAAGGAGAGAAAATGGCAGGAACAGCCTCCAGGGGTGAAGGATTCCTGGTGGACACAGGGCAGCTGGCTAGCTGTGTCCTGAGCAGGAGGCTGGGCAAGGCACATCAGAGGGCCAGCCCCACTCTCGGGACTGAGATTCGGTGTCTGTGCTTGGGACCCCACTCTATTCTTCACCCACAACCCGAACTGGCAGTGCCCTAGTCAGGCACCTGAGTGACAAGAATGTAATTTTGTTTACCTGGTTCCACCCCATTTTACTTCAAAGATGGGCCTTGCTTCCAAATCTGTAGATAATGTTTCTTGTCCTGAGACGGTGTCTAGACACAGCCTTTTCCCTGGATGAAACTATATTATCCTTTAAAACCTAGTTCAGATCTAAGAAACTTTTCCTGACACACCTCCTCCCCATCTTCCCCAGATTTTATCACATTTTCTCGTATTATATTGATCAAGTTCTGTCTTGATTTTCTTAACCTCTCTGTGAGTTCCTTGAGAGCAACACTGTCTATTTTATCTCAAATCCCATTGCTTAGCGAGGCCTTCAGGCTGCCCATGACTGAGATTGAAGTGAGAGGCAGGAAGAGGGCCTCTGAGAAGTTTTAAAAACATCATATGGCTCAGGCATAAGTGGATGCAGGACTGGTTGAGTACGAAATGAGAAAGGAACTAAAAGGTGTTACACTTACTTGTCTTCTACCTTTTTAGAAGGAAGGACCCCTGGAGCTCAGAGAGCTCCTCAGGGAGCTGGTAACTTCATGGGGCCCCTTCATAGAGAGTGTGCCCTTGCTAAGGAGAGCACAGTAAGAAAGAGGGGTACCGACCAGCATGTTCCTATGGTGATGCATTTCAGACTGTTCAGAGAGAGGATTTGGAGTAGCGGGGCCCTCACCTCTGTTAAGTCATGTACAACAAATTGAAACCATCCAAATCTCATCAATAGCTGAATAGATTTAAAACTTGTGGCATATTTCCCCAGGGGGGACACTTAACAAGGAAATGAAGATGTGCCATCCATGACTACATGCAAAGTGGTTGAATGACACAAACGACTCTGGGAGAAAGAAGCCAGAGGCAAAAGATCACACCCCCACGTGATTTCACAGATGAACTGAGCAAACTGCACATCCATGCTATCAGGGTCAAGAGAGATCATCCTTGAGGATGACAGTGTTGGGAGGGTGCCAGGGGTTCCAGGGCACGAGGATGCTTTTTTTCTTGACCTGGGAGTGGGTTTGGTGAGTGAGTCCAGCTGCTAAAAACTCATCAGGCTGTCAAGTTGTGCTATGTGCTCTTTCCTATAGGTAAGTTATGCTTCAAGAAGAAGAGATGAAAGTACACGAAGGAAGTTACCTCTTCTACCTTCCCAGGAAGCATCTTGCCTGTTGCAAAATTCACCCAGTGCTCCTCTGAGTGGGGGTTGGCAACTCGAGTAGGAAAAATGGTGCTGATGTCACAGGTTTTCCTTGTTATTTTAGCTCGCCTTTCATTATTTTTTGTTCTTGCTTTAAATGAGCTCTTTTTTTTTTTAAACTTCCTTCCTGGCATTTGAGTCATTTCCCAAGGTCTTTGTCTGCTTTAGATAAGGAACTTAATACCCAAGATGGATTGTAAGTTCTACACTTTGTTTCTCCAGGGGCCTTCTATCCAGATATAGGCATGGGTTGGACAGAAAATCAGGTAGGAAATCAACAAGTGGAGTTTTCAGCAGGACATGACTCTATGTATGATCAACTTCACTGGATCTCCTGATGGAGACAAAAAATCCTGTTGTTTTAGAGATGAAAGCTCACTTTTTCATGACATAAAGGATCTTGCGGTTCAGGGAAGGTACTTTCAGTGTGCCCCCCCACCCCCACTCAGCAATCCTGAGGGAGATGAGTGGGATTGAAGTGAGGGGTAGGAGAAGGGACTCTGGGGATTTTTAAAGACATCATGGCTCAGACATAAGGGGATGCAGAGCTGGTGAGGGCTCCCACAGCTGGCGAGGCCCAGAGCTGGAAGAAGTTCTGTGTTTCTTGCCCCAGTGGTGTCTTCCTGTCCTGATCCACAATCCAAGTATCAGCCTGAGTCAGAATCAGCATGAATGAACATATCCTCAGTGTGGGGTGTCCAAGATGGCCTTCATTTTCCTTTCCCTGGCCCCCAACCTATGTCTGCCCCTCTGCTGTCCCAGGTTTCTCTTCTGTAAGAAAGGTCCACTCGTGAGCATGTTAAGAGTTACCCAGGCCCCACCGATGCTGGATATGCTGTGTGAACTGCAAAAATGTCATATAGATATGAGGTGAGTATGGTGGGGGTCAACAAACCATGACCTGTGGACCAAATCCTGCCCACTGCTTGTTTTCATAAATAGTTTTATTGGAACACAGCCGTGCCCATTTGTTTACATATTGTAAACTGCTTTTGAGCTACAAAGACAGAGCTAAGCAATTGTAAGAGTCCATATGGCCTGCAAAGCTAAAAATGTTCATCATCCGGCCCTTTATGAGAAACATTGGTGACCCCTGATATTATGTTAACATTTTATATTATATTACATATTATATTTATATTTTAGAGATACTAGCTGCAGAGGTGTGGCTGCTATGCTCACAGTTGAGGCATCTTCTCCAAATAGTGGAGGCGATGTTACTCACTGGTCCTTCAGTGGACCTCACAGACATGTTTGATGGCTCCCCACACTTCCCATGCATTGGACTGGTATCCTCCCTTCTGAGGGCCCTTAGCTTTGGTCCTACCAGAGGACCACAAAGCGTTGGGACTCCTTGGGACTAACTCTGGCTTGAGACAGAGGTTGAGACAGAGGTAGGTGCTGGTGGGCCTCCGTGAATAGGTCTGGCTTTTCTGCAGCTAACAGGTGATGGAGCAATTTCCACCTAGGTTATATGCATGTGTGAATAAACATGTGTCCAAGAACCTCTCCCTTTTTTTTAACTTTTCATTTTGAGATTATTGTGTGGTAACATTCAGTTTGTAAGAAAAAACACAGAAAGATGCCATGTTCCCTTTACTCAGTCTTCTCAATGGTAGCATCTTGCAGAACTATGTAATACACTGTCACACCTGGGATACCAACAATGATACAGTCGAGACACAGATCATTTCTGTCACACAAGGACACCTCCTTGTCCTTTTATAACAGTGACCAAAATTCTGCCTCTAGTTGCTAAAATTTTATCATTTCAAAAGTTATTATATACATGGAACCATACAGTGTATGATTGTTGGGACTGGCTCTTCTCACTCAGCATTATTACCTGGAGGTTGACATGTGTGCCTAGTTCTTACCTTGTTGTTACTGAGTTGTATTCATGGTGTTTGATGGACCACAGTTTATTTAACCCTGAGCTAATAGAAGGACTTTTGGGTTCCTGCTAGATGGGGGCTACTACAAACTAATCTGATATGGACATCTGTGTGCAGGTTGTTGTGTGAGCATGGAATTAATACAGTAGAGTCTCAGAGGGGTTGGACGCAGACAGGGAGAAGTGTTCTGGCTATGGATGCCCTTCCCTGATAGTCTCCATAGACCTATGCACCATCAGGTTGAAGTGGATAATAAACCACCCGGATGGATGCTCACCTGCCTGCCACCCTTCTTCCACCCTCAGGTCTAGGTCAGAATTCTGCCTTCTCCATCACCCCTGGATCCACCATCACCTATGGACCCAGCATTACCCCTGATCCCGTTATCATTTCTGGTCTCAATCATCATTTCTAGGCCCTCTGTCATTCATAGCTTTCCCATCGCCCCTGGTTTCATAATTATTCCTGGTTCTAGCATCAATCACTCCTGGTTCCATTATCATTCCTGGGTGCATCATCACACCTGGCTCTATCATCACTCTTATGCCCTTCATTAGTCTTGGATCCTCCATCATTATTCCTGGCTCTTCCATCATTCCTCCAAGTTGGTCTTGGGTGCATCTTTCCAGTTTAGAGAGGATTGTCATTACCCACCTCAGCATGTGCTCTTGGGAGAACCTCCCTTGCTGGTAGGTAAGAGGATTAATGAGACAAAGTATGAGAAAACTCTTTGAACTCCCAGTTATCATAGATGCTCAGATGTCCTGTGGCTCAGCTTAAGGACCCTGTGCACAACAGTGCACACACATATCCAGGCAAATGTTAGCTGCTAGGAAAGAGGTTTCTACTGGAGCTGCAATATGTTCTTCTATGGAAGAGAGGTGACAGGTCTGTTCAGTGAGGGTATATTGAGTATTTGGACTGTTCCAGGCCTTTTGTTTCTCAATGCTGTGTGTGTGTGTGTGGGGGGGGGGTCTGGGTAAGTGTGTGTGTGTGTGTGTGTGTGTGTGTGTGTGAAAGAGAGAGAGAGAGAGAGAGGAGAGAGAGAGAGAGAGAGAGAGAGAACAAGGACACCCAGCCCAGGCCTCACCCACAGTGAGTCTGATTTACTTGGTCCAGGCTGGGGCTCAGCACTGTGGTTTGTCACACTCCCACGATGATTCTCTTGATACTAAAAATGAGCATCATGCCCAGTGTCACTGCAGGAGCCAGGAGAAGTGGTGTTTGGTGGTTTCCAGTCCCTGGTCCTCCTGGTCCAGATTCCCTGGCAGCCTTAGGGATGCACTTTGTCTCTGCCCTGCCCTTCCTGCTTTAGAAGGCAAGAATATTCAAGTTGAATGCTTCACATCTGAGAGACTTTGCTCAAAATGGGGACACTTTAAAGGATGATGAAAACACGTGTGACCAGATGGCCTTCTTCCTGCCATTCCCTCCTCTGTGCTTGTTCTAATCACCACCTTTGTGTGGGTGTTATTCCTTTAAAAGCATTCCCTAGTGTATTTCAGACAGTGGGCTTTAATGTTTTACAAAAAGACACAAAAGGAGAAGGAAAGTCAAGAAGGAACACTGAGTGGTGGGCCTTGAAAATAATATCTTAGTGTCAACCCTGCTTGAGAAAGCTAAGAACCCTGATGTTAACAAAAAATGGAAAGCACAACGTGGAAGGACAGGAATCCTTTATGTATCCTCCAGGATGCATGTGCCCATGCTGACAGAATGGTGGAGATGGAAAAACGGAGCTTGACACAGGCAGAAGGGGTCTGGTGAGCAAGGGTGAAGGCCAGCGTAAGGCAGTCATGAATTCTATTTCACTTACAGGAACAGAAGACCTGCAAGCAGCAGGGGGCAGGGGCCAACCTAGTAAACCCTCCTCCATTGCTTTTAAACTTGAACAGACCTCTTTCTGGAATGTAAATGCCTCAGACAAGTTGGCAATATACATCATAATTGTCCATTGGATTTCCCATCTGACCAGACCTTCCCCTCCTTCCCTCCATGCTCACGTTGGGGGTTCATTCATTCAACAAATTGTTCATTCTTTCATTCAACCAACTCACTGAGTCATTGAACAGTTACTGACCTCCTACTCCTGTAGCAGCCACCAGGGACCTACGGTGACAAGACAGATGGGTTTCCAGCTCTGACAGGTTTATAGTTACTGGAGGGAGACACCGCCTCCCATACAGTTACTGGAGGGACACTGTGTCCCACATGCATATATGAGGTTTCAAATGTGTGAAGTTCTAGGGAGAAGAGGTGCAACGCAGGGAGGCTTTGCTCTGAGAGCAAATAACATGGAATTTGGATCTACTCTGTGAAGATGGGCACAGCTTCACTAACACCTAAAGAAGTTAAAAGGGTTAACTAGTTAACTAGTTTGTGTGTGTGTGGCCATGTCTATATATGTGTGTATCGGAGTACATGTATGTGTGTGTAGGTGTGTGTATAGAAAGGTATATGTATAGATTTGTGTGTATATGTATGTGTGTCTCTAGGCATGTGTGTATTATTAGTAGGCATGTGTGTATAGGAGTGTGTGTGTGTGTGTGTGTGTGTAGATATGTGTGAATATGTGTTTATGTATATATAGGAGTGCATGTATATGTGTAGGTGTGTGTAGGTATACATATAGGAATGTGTGTTTGTGTGTATAAGTGTGTATATAGGAGTGCATATTTGTGTGTGTATAGATATATGTATAAGTACATGATATACGTGTGTATAGATATATGTGTCTGTCTTTGTAAGCATGTGTATAAGAGTATATGTATGTGAATATGTGTAAGTGTGTATAGGAGTGTGTGGATATGTCTAAGTGCACATACATGTGTATATAGGAGTCTATGTGTAGGTGTGCATGCATGTATGTGTGTAGATGTGTGTAGATATATGTACAGGAGTGTGTGTAGGCATGTGTGTAAGTGTACGTGTGTGTGTACATGCATGTTTGTGGGTATGTATAGGAGTTTGCAAGTGTATATAAGGGTGTATAGGTGTGAGTTGGTGTGCATGCATGTATAGATATAGAAGCATGTGGGGGCATGCGTGTAAGTGTGGATAGGTGTGTGTTGGTGTACATATATGTACACATGTGTAGGCATGTGTTTGTAATCAGGCCAGTGTACATAGCTTGCAGATGCCCTGTGGGAGGAGCCGGCAGCCTCTGGTGCTACAGCTGGAGAAAACAGAGATGGGAAAAGAAAGGGGAAAAGTACCAGACCTAACCAGGCCATTTAGGATTTTGGTTTTTCTCCTGACAGCAGTGGGAAGCCTCAGCAGCATCTCATTGAGGAGTATGTGGTGGAGGAGGGGGAAGAAGAGACCACGTTTACATATTAAAGTGGTTTCACCTTCCAGTGTGAGTGTGAGAGGCTGGAACTGAAGCAGGCATCCGTCCAGGAGTCCTGCACAGAGGTCCCCATGAATGATGGTGGAGATGCAGCACAGGAAGAGACTGGGCAGAGAGAAGAAGGGCAATTTTGGATTGATGACAGATTATCCATAAAAGGTTGGGGGGACAGAAGGTAAGGACGCCCCATGCACATCCTGTATAACTAACTGCGTGCTTCATGGGGTCAGGCAAAGAGTGAGCGTGACTTTGATTTTGGTGATTTGGAGCAGTCCAAGTGAGAAGTAAGGAGTTGGATCAGCCATGGAGATGTTTGGATACGTGAGGTAATTCAGGGGAGACCAAGACATCAGGAGACAGGGGACCAGGAGATCAGCCACCAGGGGAAGAAACCTGAGGGTATGCGGACTGCCTGATATCCTTGACATCAAAGGAATGCCAGAAGGTTGAGAAACTGAGGACTGACATGAGCCATGTGGTCACCCACGGAACCCAGAGGGGACTTTTGTGAGAGCAGCTTCAGGACATCAAAGAGGCTGTAAAGAGAGAAGCGGGAGAGACAGGAAAGCAGAGGTGACATGTACAACCATAAGGAGCGTGGCAGTGGCAGGAGGTGAGAAGGACATTGGTCGGGGCAGGGATGAGCTGTCCTGCAGGCACATTCTCGTAATGCGTTCCAGGCAGGTGCAAAGACCTGGTGAAGCCAGCCTCGCTTGTTGACTCAGCCTTTCCAGGCAGAGCAGGGCATCCCCTGGAGCTAAAATGTCTACTGCCTTTCTGTGTCTTTGTGAATCAGTTTGCTGTGTTACAGGGAGAAGAAATCAACAGTAAACTTCATTCAGAGCAGGTCACTTATGTCCTTTATGACTCTACATAGATCTATTGAACGATGAAGTGTCCTAGTAAAGCAATCTACTGTCATTTTGCACCTCCACTACCTCTAACTTGAATTAGAGTTGAATGGAAACACATTTCTTTCACTGAATTCTATGGAACCAGCTGTTTTTGCCATGTGACAACCTAACTCTTGTAAGTTGGTCACCATTTAAAATTATAATTTGTTTGAGGGACACAGAGATGAATCACTAACACACCAAAATCACTTATGCCTTTTCAACATAAGAGATAAAAGAAACAACACACACTTTCTGAATCCCTCAGGTGAAGTGCCTGCAGACCCTGGACATTCTGACTTTACTTTTTGTAGGGAACCATGGGGAGCTGCCGCTGCTCTGTGTGATGTGACATCATCATGTTTCATCCCAAACAGTCTCCAATCCTGCTTCTGGTGTAGTTCAGAAGCGGCTTCTGAACGTTGGAAACTGTAGCAGCCTGGGTTCTTGCCTTCCTCTCTGCCACCCATTTCATTCCCACGTGAAACAGGGAGGTGATGGCAGGTGTAGAAGCCAGGTCTCTGGGCAGCTCAGCCATGTGTTCCATGGCCCCCTTTGTTCCATCTACCTCTCCCTGATGTCACTAGACCTCAAGATGAGGGGAGGCTATTGAAGCATGGACAGACAAAAGCCTTCTCTCCAAACATGACTTTTCTGGCTGTTCCATGGCATTCCATCTGGAATATCTTCAGGTATAAGCAGCTACATCTCTCACTATCAGCTCCTGGCAAGGGATGCCTACTCTTCCACCAGAAAGAGCCCAACTAGAAGACTTTTTTCTCTTCCAATATGGGTGGGGGGAATAGTTTGACCCCTTGAAATTTTGGGGGGGGATTTGATTTGGCAAACAGACCAACGCTCTGCAGACTTGGGAAAAACTTGAAAAGCTTCTGGGTCATCTCTTGTCCCACAAGGTAAAATATTTAGGACTCAAAAGTCTGGAATTAATGCTTTTGGCTGCAAGTGATAGCTAACATATAAGTTGTTCACACAATGAAGTATGCTAATAATTTCATTTAAGAAGTCTCAGGTAGGGTGATTTCAGGCTTAGCTAATGTAGCAATTCATTGAGGCCTACGAGGTCCCAGGTTCCTTGTTCTCTCTTGTCCCAAGCATGCCTGCTTTTCCTGATCCCCAGCAGCTTTGTACACCAGCATCGGAGGATAAGAGGACAGGATGACTATTGCTCGCTTCCCTGTTTGAGGACAAGCACCTAGCACTCTCCCTCACACCACGTGGTCAGCCTGGGTCTCATGTCTGCCCAGACTCAGGTGTTGGCCAGAGGGATGGACATGTCATCATTGGCTCAGACTTGTCCAGGTTCATGTGCTGGATAAAGGAATCTCCCAGCATCTCCTGAAGCTTATGGCCAATGGATACACAACTGATTTCCTCTCTGGAAAATTAAGAGGGAGCATCTGTTGAAGAGGGATCAAGGAGTCATAAGCTGTTGTGATTAGAAAGATTCCCTACATCCTACTACATATAGAGGGAGGGACCCACAGAATTCTGGATAGACCCCCTGTAACTTTCAGCTGAAGAATGATCATAGCTTTAGGTGGAAGACAGGTGGGCTACAGAGATGCTATTTAGTGGATTTGAGGTCCCAGGGCTACTGGATCCATCACAGCAGCACCCATGAGCATGGTGTGGCTGCTGATGGCCACGTTGGACTGAGGCCAGTGTTGCTACACACTCTGATTTGTCATAAGAAGCTAGAAACCCAGATCTTTGTGTAAAACCTTACACTTCTTAAATATTAATAATTAACTCAATTTTTTTCAATATATGAAATTTATTGTCAAATTGGTTTCCATACAACACCCAGTGCTCATCCCAAAAGGTGCCCTCCTCAATACCCATCACCCACCCTCCCCTCCCTCCCACCCCCCATCAACCCTCAGTTTGTTCTCAGTTTTTAACAGTCTCTTATGCTTTGGCTCTCTCCCACTCTAACCTCTTTTTTTTTTTCCTTCCCCTCCCCCATGGGTTCCTGCTAAGTTTCTCAGGATCCACATAAGAGTGAAAACATATGGTATCTGTCTTTCTCTGTATGGCTTATTTCACTTAGCATCACACTCTCCAGTTCCAACCACGTTGCTACAAAGGGCCATATTTCATTCTTTCTCATTGCCATGTAGTACTCCATTGTGCATATAAACCACAATTTCTTTATCCATTCATCAGTTGATGGACATTTCGGCTCTTTCCATAATTTGGCTATTGTTGAGAGTGCTGCTATGAACATTGGGGTACAAGTGCCCCTATGCATCAGTACTCCTGTATCCCTTGGGTAAATTCCTAGCAGTGCTATTGCTGGGTCATAGGGTAGGTCTATTTTTAATTTTCTGAGGAACCTCCACACTGTTTTCCAGAAAGGCTGCACCAATTTGCATTCCCACCAACAGTGCAAGAGGGTTCCCGTTTCTCCACATCCTCTCCAGCATCTATAGTCTCCTGATTTGTTCATTTTGTCATCTGACTGGCGTGAGGTGATATCTGAGTGTGGTTTTGATTTGCATTTCCCTGATAAGGAGCGACGCTGAACATCTTTTCATGTGCCTGTTGGCCATCCGGATGTCTTCTTTAGAGAAGTGTCTATTCATGTTTCCTGCCCATTTCTTCACTGGGTTATTCGTTTTTCGGGTGTGGAGTTTGGTGAGCTCTTTATAGATTTTGGATACTAGCCCTTTGCCTGATATTTCATTTGCAAATATCTTTTCCCATTCCGTTGGTTGCCTTTTAGTTTTGTTGGTTGTTTCCTTTGCTGTGCAGAAGCTTTTTATCTTCATAAGGTCCCAGTAATTCATTTTTGCTTTTAATTCCCTTGCCTTTGGGGATGTGTTGAGTAAGAGATTGCTACGGCTGAATTAACTCAAATTTTTAAGAACACTGTGTGATTCTAATAAAAAATGTGCAAGAGTTAGACCTAGTCAAGGACTGGCATTCCTCATATGATAAAGAGGCTCACATCTAGAAGTTATGAGGCTTTGCCATTACTGATTGTCACTGACCAGGGGTGGCACCCCTGGATTGAGAGACACCAAATATTACAGCAGAAGCCCAAGAGCTCTGTTACATTCTCCCAGGACTGAGGATCAGGCCACTTTCTAACTTTTATCTTCTAGAAAGGACTGGAAAAGGGAGATGACATAAACCAGGATGCTTTTAGGAAATAAGACAGAATGCATCCAGCCAACAGGAATATTTCCCTTGCTGCATTGGAGAAAGGTAGGGTGTGGACCATGTGATTCATAGTTTCAGATGGAAACTAGACACAATCCAGAATGTTTATGGGAAAAGCAATGGGGTGATGAAACTTAGCCACCATTGAATAAAATTAGACAAATGAGCACAAGCATGGACAGCTAATTCCACCTTATGGGCAGCTGCAGTTGCAGAATCCTCCAGAAACTGGGACACAGGGCCTCTGTGTATCGTGGACCATCTCTACTTTGACTCATGTCAGTTCTAACAAGATTCGGTGCTGGTACTGGGGGGTCAGTCATGCCTTCTTGTCCAGGACAGTCCAGTCATGGTTGGATGCCTGACTCATACAGACTTTTCTGTCATTGTGCCCTGGGTACCCACCCACACCCACACTCTCGCCATGTCACATATCTCGCTGTCAACACCTACCTGTTAGCTGGAGACACTCTGGCCACTGGGGCTGTGGGACACCTGTATCCCTACCCTGTCCTGACCGCCCAGCTTTCCTCTCCTTACACCCCTCTTCCCAAGCAGATGCTAAGGGAAACACAGCAGCTCATAAAAAGGTCAACTATTTATTTTTTTTAAAGGATATTAAAAAAGCAACCTGGTTTATTTTCAAAACAACTTAATGGAACTAAATTACTCCACCATTTTTTATGATATGAAAACAGGAGTCTTCTTCATTTGCCCAGTAAATGCTGTGACAGAGGCAATGAATGCGGGCTGATCTCCTCCAGGGTCTGCCCTCTCCTGCCCTCACCTCCTCCTGCTGTGTGGAAAAGGGTCAGAGTGACACAGTAGCCTTTTGTAGATGGAAAAATAAGGGCACAGAACAGCTGAGTCACTCCCCCGAAGTCACAGAGCTTGGACCAGGCAGCAGAGGAGAATTCACAGTGTATCTCTATCTAGACCCCAGGGGCTCTGACTTCTCATCCTATGCTACAGGAAGACAGGAGAGGGGGGTGTCTAGTTTACATTTCCATGGAATAGTCTGGGCCAATCAGGAAGATCAGATTCTAGGGAGCCCTCAGGGCACTCAGGGAGCCCTGTACACTCTGGCTGCAGTTCTTGACTTGTGGATCTGAATGCTTCACAGCCAGCAGGCGAGCTCCCAGCTCATTTCCAGGAGAGCCTGGCTCTGCTCCAGAAGTCAGGAGTCCACGCACGAGCCTTCTGATGGCGCTGTTTGAGCTGCAGTTACAATCGAATGGCCCTGCTGCCTCCTCTGTCTCCACCTGGCCAGCAGGGCCTGGGCCTTTGAAGCATCAGTGTCCTTGCAGAGAAGCAGCCTCCAAGCACCCATATGGGGTCAGCAGGTCCTAGGTGCCAACAGCAACTTGTAACCCCAGTGGCAAGGGTGATTGATTGGCATAACAGTGCACCACTGAGGGAAAATACTGAGGGTAACTTCTGGACAATTCAATCCCACGGCAGGCAGGAAAGATTTGCTGGGCACATGTTGAGATCTCAAGTCATGGTGCTGTCTTTGAATACACATACACTGCCCCATGCACTACACACATCTGCCTGGGGTCCTGGGTTAAAGACACCTATGGCCATGGTCTGTCTGCACTGGCTGGCTCCTCTCCCATTCATCCCCCCAGGCCCCCGCAGCAGGCAGTCGGACCTCCTTGGGTCCCGTTCAGGGCTATTGGGCATTGTGCTACCCCTGGGGTATTCGTGGTGGCTGTTTCCAGAACCAACTAGAGCAGAAATAACCGTAATCATAAAATTGTCATGTAGTGAATGTGAGACTCTATTCACAGGGCTAATGATGGCAATTGTTGGTGAAGCACTGACTTCCAAAACCTTTACTATGTCATCTCATTTAATCCACATGCTTCCGGCTGTGTGACATCATTTACATATTAGGAAACTGAGGTCCAGAGAGGAAAGATATTTGCAAAAGTCACATGACTAGGAAGTGTCATATTTGCCAGCAATCACAACTACAGAAAGTGGGAATTATCATTCCTGTTTGTAGTTGAGGTGAGTTTGAGGATGCCAACTGAGGCCAGGGAGCAGCCCTGACCTAGAAAGATGGGGCCTGTCTTTTCTGTGTGCTCCTCTGCAGCCCAGGCTCCCAGTTGCAAATGGTTTAGCACCCACTCAGCATGTCCTGGACCTACGTGGTATCTGGCCTGTTCTCGATGGATGCTTGAGATGTCTGCTTCTCTACATCTAGTCTATACTTCTCAGGAACCCCCAAGACTGCCCACTCAGCTTCCTGAAAGCAGTAAAATTCTATCTATTCAACCTGTGAGACCTCCTTGCAAACAACTGTAGTGTTACTGTTCTCATTTACCGAGAATCAAAACTTGGTGCATGAGGCCAAAGAGGTCATTTGTATTTCTATGAAATTATATTGTCTAAATAGGGCTAACTTGTTATGACAGCTTATTGGAACCGCTGAGAATATTGTAAATGCCAAAGAGATCTTGCAAATTGCCCAGCTTAGCCATGGAAGCATGATTTACAACCTTGTATTTCAAGCACAGAGCTGCTGCTAGAGATGAAAAGAAAAAAGATCCTGCCGAAAAGCACTATTCCTCTTTGTGATTTATCTCTTTCCAAATCCTGACAAGCAGCCTTTTCTTATCAAAGCCCGTTGTCAGGAGGTGAACACCAGTTAACCTTAAAAACAACATTCAGCCCAGTCAAGTTTTCTATAAATATTGTGCATGATAAATCACGTTAGGAGACTATTTACAAAATGTGGAAAAATCAATAATGCTCTAAGGAAGAATGTTTAATCAGCCAAGGAGCCAAACAAGACTTGAAGGCAGGGCAGTCTTTGAAAAAGAAAAGCTCCAAGTCTCCACCAAATGTAATGGGGCCTTTTTGTCCCTTTCATTTTTTCTTCAGTGGGGACTGGCCGGAGGTGTGGAGCCTGCCTCTTCTCTGTTTCCTTGCATTCACAGTAACAGTGACTCTTGTCTCCTGAAGATCTGCTCTGCCCCAGCCTCCACAGGAAGTGCTAACAGCTATTGTCTCCTTGAATTTAATGCTCACAACATGATGGTATCTTGATTCTTATTTTCCCCTTTTTCAGATGAGGAAATCAAATCTCTGGACGTGAAGAGGTTGGGTCCAATCCCAAAGCCAGCAAATGGCCAGATTGAGGCTCCAGCTCTTGTAAAAGGAGAGTCTGGGCTGTCTCAGCTCCTCAGTCTCCTGGTGTGATGGTAGCTCACCTCCTGCCAGGCGCTGTTCTGAGTGCTTTTGAGGTATGAGCTCATTTAATAATCCTCACAAAGACCTAGGAAAATGACACTGCATTGTCTCCCATTGCATTTGAGAAAACAGTCACAGATTGTTTTACTACACAATAAATAACAGAGTGGTTCATCAGCTTGCCTAAGGTCACACAGTTACTAAGTGACCCAGTGGGATTTGAACCAAGGATGGATGTGTTCTGTCCCTTCAATGCAAAAAATCCACAAGCTGCCCCTTGGGACGCCTGAGCATACTTACACCCTGGGTGGGTGAGTGCAGTGGCTCACTCTTCTGTCTAATGCCGTAACTTTCAGAAATGATCATGTCACTATCACTATTAGTGAGTTTTCTTTATCTGTTTTTTCATTTTAAAATCATGTACTTTGGGGCACCTGGGTGTCTCAGTTAGTTAAGCAACCGACTTCAACTCAAGCGATGATCTCGTGGTTTGTGAGTTCAAGCCCCGCATTGGGCTCTGTGCTGACAGCTTGGAGCCTGGAGTGTGTTTCGGATTCTGTGACTCCCTCTCTCTGTCCCTCCCCCACTCATGCTCTGTCTCTCTTTCTTCAAAAATAAGCAAACATTTAAAAAAAAAATTAAACCATTTATTTTAAAAGGTGAAGCTTCAGTTGAAAAGAAAAAAAAAATACTCATATTCAATTAACTATCTCTGTTCCCCTGGTTTAAGCTTTCAATCACAAATAACCCAAGTGGCCACAGACAGTGATGGAATACAAGTGGCTTGAGTTCTGTGTCTTTCTCTCTACAGACTCTGTGCTGTTACTGTTTGTTGGGAATCTGCTAGAGGAGCTGGAGACTGAGCCGGCTGAACAATTCCCCGCCACTGTGAACTTGCTCCACAGGTCTGTGGAAGGTGTGGTCCATGTGGGGTGGAGTCCTGCTTTGCCACTGGGAATTTCCCAAATAAGCTTCCACAGAAAATACAATGTTTATTAAAGGATATGTAATTACAAGGTGCTGCACTGAAGCTTGCATATATATTATTAAACAGGGGTGCCTGGGAGGCTCAGTCGGTTAAGTGTCTGACTCTTGGTTTTGGCTCAGGTCATGATCTTGCGGTTTGTGAGTTCAAGCCCCGTGTGGGGCTCCATGATGACAGCATGGAGCCTGCTTGGAATTGTCTCTCTCCCTCTCTATCTCTGCCCCTCCCCAACTCATACTCTACTGCCTCTCTCTCTTTTTCAAAGTAACTAAAAAAATAAAATAACAGTGAAATAACAGCTTTAAAAAAATAAAATAACAGTAACCACCACAATTGTTTAGAATGTAGAGCAACAGAGGTATGTGTGTGTGTGTGTGTGTGTGTGTGTGTGTGTGTGTGTGTTTGGGGAGCAGAATTTTATCACTGATCTTGTTTAGAATTGGTGGGAATTGGCAAAAGTAAAAAGACAATAAAAACAAGACCATCATTGAATCAGTTTTAGTACTTTACTATTTGAAATTCCCTGCAAACCCTGTGAAGTGCACCGCTCCCTGGCAGCCACCTCAGGCCCCCCACTTACCTGGGTCACCTCTAGAAGGTGTCCTTCACTCAGCAAGAGAATTGCTGCTGAGAGCCTGTGGCCAGCCAGCCTGTCCCTCTCTACCAAGGACTGTCCTCTTGTCCTCTGTCTTACCTGTCTGGTGCAAAATCAAATAGTACCGAAACCCATGTCCCTTCCTCCTCCCTGTGCAGAAGACAGAGCCTGGCACATAGTAGGTGCTGACATACATTTCCTGAGTGAAGATACAAAAGGGGGACAATGAACTGACATACATATTGGGGATACCTGCTGTGTATGTCAGGAAAAATGCAGTGTACCTTTTGGACATGTCTTCATTCAATTTTTAGTTTAGAGAATAAAGAAAAAGAGACATCAGATGCCTGAATGACCCACAAACCGGTCACTGTGCTCCAGAATAATTGAGATTAAACTATCCCCATATTAGAGACTGGAATGAATCCATTCCAAACATTGTATGAAGTACATTTTAGGACAATTTAAAAAGAAAGCGCAGAGTACTCATTAAGAGTCCAGAATAAAAGTAGACAGTTTGGGGTCATGGCTCAGTGCTTACACCATGCTATTAGGTTTACATTTATTCTAGAACATGTAAAGTGGCTTGTATTCAAAGATCTGCCAAGGAAAGCTCTCTGGTCTTCCAACTGCTGATTCCTGTTTTTTAATTATCAATCTTCAGAGAGATTTGGTAAAATCTACATTTTAAATAAAATGCAATAAATTGTCATCCATGGAGGAATTCAGTATGTGATGTTCAGAATTTCCTCCAAGTCAGCATCCAAACAATCCTCAATCCTTTGTGAACTTAGCTAAGTTCTATCTGGTAAAAGTAAGCTCTCCTTCTGCTGAGCTCACAGGTACAAGCATTGTGCTCCCAACCCCACCATGCTGACGCTCCTGCCACATCCTTATGGAGTATACAGCAGGGAGAGGACAGTAGGACACCTGGAGCTAGAAACCTCAGGCCATGGGGTGCCAGGAGAGTTAACTCAGCCAAGCTCAGCAGGCAGAGACTGAAGGATCAAGGATCAGAGGGAAATTCAGAAGATATGAGGTACAGGGGGAGAGGAGATAACAGAGAAACTGTTCTGCATTCAACATTCGGTGGGTCAGTATGAGGCCAAATGCACTCTTGTGGTTTAGACAGATGGTTTGGTTCCTTGTGCCACATAGTGAGGGCTCAGCAGTGGACTCCGTCCCTGCTCTCTCGCTAGTCTGCTTTCTTCCCAGCTCCAGAGGAGGGAATGATACATAACTACATGAGTTCACTGTTGTTGACACTAGAGTAAGAAAGATATCCAAAGGCCTTGTTCCCATGTCATTTGCAGATGAGGGGGATCAAGAGTGAGGCTTAGATAACCAGGTTACTGGAGATAATAAAGTAGGATCCACAAGCCTAAGAGAAGGCAGCTTTCTGCACTGAACATAGTCTTTCTCACAGTTGGTGCTTTACAATTCTCCCTGGGTTAATGAATAGATAAACTGAGCACATGGCCTTGCTTCACTTTCTTCTTTATGATGTCAACACTTGGCTAAGTGAAGAGTAGTTGATTTGAAAGTTCCCATGTGAAAGATGAAGAACTGCCAGCAAAGGAATACCCTGACAAAGATCTGGGGGTCTGACTGGTTAATAAGCTCTAAGTCACTGATTCAATCCACGTCCTTAAACACCAACCAAGCAATGTGTTGGATGAGTCCTGCAGGATCACAACAGTTAGCTGAGGAATCTAGCTCTGTGCTATACAGACAGTAAGTAGTCTGAACCTGGCTACTTCCCAATCTTCCCAAGGGGGTGAATGCAGAGTCCTGAGGAGGCAGGGAGACTCTAAGCCCCAAGAGGCAGCCTTCCTCCAATTGTTCTATGACCCAGGTCCCATTTTTCTGCCTCCAGTAGACACAGCCTTCTAGGACCCCCAACCCTTGGTAGTATAAGCAGAGAGCCATGAAGTCCTACTGGGTACTTCCCATGTCCTCTATTCCTACTCCATCCATTGCCAAGAACAGAGTGTTCTGGATCCTTATCACTAAATCTGCTATCCCTAATCCAGGGGAACCAGCCCAGTTCAAGTGACTGTCATATGTGCCTGGAAATTGGCAGTTGCCTGCTGAGTGGTTCCCCCACATTGCTGGGGTCCATCAACCTGTTCCCCAATCTTCTACATGCAGGTCTTAACATGTTGGCCCCTGGGTGTTTCCCCATGGATTTCAGAACAAAACTCCAAATTTTCATTGTTTGGACTCACAGAGCTTCTCCTTGCCTGGGTCCTCCTTTCCATTTTTCAGGCTTTGATCTTACAGCCCTTCTTTCACTCCCTTGTAAAGGGTACAACCCTCATATCACAGGGCCTTTGTTGGTGCTGTTACCCCAGATGGAAATCATTCCCTTTCTTAGCTATTCTTCCTTTTGATTCCAGCTTCACTGCCATTCTCCATCAGAGGAGACTGTCACACTTCCCACTTCCCACTTCCCAACCAGGTCAGTACCTCGGCTGACACCCTCATCTTCTCCCTGTGGTACGTGTCATAGCTACAACTGTTCAACATGTTCATAGCTATCTAATATAACAGACTTCAGGGGTCATGAATGTAGGAGTTCCCTCCTTTAATCCCTGTGCCCAGCCCCGTGCATGCTGGAGGCTTAAATAACATTGGCTAGGTGGCTGGATAGGTGAGTGGGTGTATAGATGGATGGATGGATGGATGGATGGATGGATGGATGGTTGGATATATGAGTGGGTGGTTAGATGGATGGGTGAATGGATGGGTGGATGGATGGATAGGTGAGTGGGTAGATAGATGGCACCAAAGAACACAGGAGTATCCTATGGGTTCTGGGAGAGAATCTCTGGACTATCTCAAATATCTTATTAAAATAAGAACATAAGGAACACCTTATGTTCGAGTCTCCAAGTCTCCAATGAGTCTCCAAGAGTCAGATGGGCGTCGCATGCCTTGGGGAGGCGAAAACCAGCAAGTTCATTATCTTTACAACTCCCTAAACTCAGATCTCTGTGGAGGGCCGATGTAGCAGACACTGGTGCCATGCCCATAGCCCCTTGGCAGCTCCTTGCAATTCTCTTCAGTGTTGCCTCTGGTCAGCTAGGTTCTTCCTGTCAGCCCAGAGTGCCAAGAACTTGTTGCCTCCAGTGAGGAAAGGGGCTGGAGGAGAGCTGCCACAGCCCCCTCTCCTTGGCTCAGAAAACTGATGCAGGTGTTCCAGAGACCATGGTGCAGGAGCCCCAGTGTCACCTATGCACTCAGGCACCCTGTGTTGGTACCCCCATTCCCTGCCTGACTTGCCCTCTCAAATGAATGACTTGTCCCCAGTCCTTGAGTCAGGGTCTACTTCTAGGGGAAGTGCCCTAACCAAAGACAGCGCCAGTGAGTAACACATCTGCAGGAAGAACTGCAGGAGGAACACCCTTTGTTTTCTTCAAGGGCCTTTGATGAGCTGCTGAGCGGAAGGGGCCTGCCGTGACCAGGATTCTCAGAACTCCGGCCCTTCCTGGTAACCCTGAGCTGGGAGACAGGAGTGCCAGTCCAGGGCCATGAGGTCAGAAGCATTTTCTTTTTTTCTTTCTGATGCCTTTTTGTGACACTGCCACCTCACAACACAATATTTGCACCATAAAACCCTGAAAACTGCCAAATTTCACCCTATTTATTTTAATGTTCTTTAGGAGCTTGGCATTGTGTTAGACACTCTGTGATTCCCACGGCCCGGTTCCTATTTAAAAACTGCCCATCTATTTAAAGTTCATGATGGGGGGATAAAAGAAAAAAGACTTCCAAAGCCAAAAGGAACATGAGATAGGCAGAAGAAAAATCCAGTTTGCTTCTAAAAAAGGCTGAAAATTATAACCATCCGTGGCCTCATGTCTCAAGTCTGAGAATTTTTTTTTTCTCTTCTGGCTGTTTGCAAACCAAAGTGGAATTTTATTATGGGTTACTAAGTGAGCTTTTTCAAGTTCTTAGTCCCCAAAAGTCTCCACTCACTCTGTAGCATGCCATTTAAGTTCCTCCTGCAGATGGGGAAGACAAGGGAGCCCAAATAAAACAGAAGGGTGTCTCCCAGCTGCAACGGTCTGCCCCCACGCCTCTGCATTTCCCCAGCGATTAGCCAGGGACCCAACACAGCCGCCTGACCTCTTTAACGAACAACAAAACCGTGATGAAGGCAACAGGAGTCAGAAAACTATTCACTGCAGGAAGCCCCAGTATCCGGTGAGAAATAAGAAGTACAACAGTACAGGATGCGCCTTGGGTCAGGGGGATGTGAAAAGCCCTCGGTCTTTGTGTTCTTCCCTGTGCCAGAACGTCTGCGTCGGAGCCCTCAGTTCTCCTCTCAGCTCAGCTGCTGTCACTGCACGGCTGCTAGCCTCCCGCTGAAGGGGACACGGAGCCATAATGGCCACCTCTGCCGGCCTGCTGCTGCCGCTGCTGCTCCTGGGCCAGCCCTGGGCGGGGGCTGGAGCTCCCGGGGAAGCTGTGGTGTGCGCGGGGAATGCCTGCTACACAGCCCACTGGGGCAAGCTGAGTGCGGCCGAGGCCCAGAGTCACTGCAGCAAGAATGGGGGCAACCTGGCCACCGTGAAGAGTGAAGAGGAGGCTTGGCACATCCAGCGAGCCCTGGCCCAGCTCTTGGAGTTGGAGGAGGCCCTAGAAGCTCGGATGGGCAAGTTCTGGATCGGGCTCCAGCGCGAAAAGGGAAAGTGCTTAGACTCCAGCTTGCCGCTGAAAGGCTTCAGCTGGGTGGGCGGCGGGGAAGACACACTTTACACCAACTGGAACAGGGAGGTCAGGAGCTCCTGCATCTCTAGGCGCTGTGTATCCCTGCTGCTCTATCTGTCTCTGCCGTCTCATGCCAGCCACCTCCCCAAATGGTCTGAGGGCCCCTGTGGGAGCCCAAACTCTCCTGGAAGCAACATCGAGGGCTTTGTGTGCAAGTTCAGTTTCAAAGGCATGTGCCAGCCTCTGGCTCTGGGGGGCCCAGGCCGGGTGGAATACAGGACCCCGTTCCAGGCCACCAGCTCCTCCCTGGACACTGTGCCCTTTGCCTCTGTGGCTAACGTGGCCTGTGGGGATGGGGACGAGGGTCGGGAGCATTACTTCCTGTGTAAGGAGAAGGCCCCAGATGTGTTCGACTGGGGCAGCTCAGGCCCCCTCTGTGTTAGCCCCAAGTACGGCTGCAGCTTCAACAACGGGGGCTGCCAGCAAGACTGTTTCGAGGGTGGTGATGGCTCCTTCCGCTGTGGCTGTCGGCCGGGATTCCGGCTGCTGGACGACCTGGTGACCTGTGCCTCCCGGAACCCTTGCAGCTCCAGTCCCTGCAAAGGGGCAGCCACCTGTGTCCTGGGACCTCACAGGAAGAACTACACGTGCCTCTGCCCCCAAGGCTACCAGCTGGACTCAAGTCAGCAGGACTGTGTGGATGTGGACGAGTGCCAAGACTCCCCCTGCCCACAACAGTGTGTCAACACCCCTGGGGGCTTCCACTGTGAGTGCTGGGTGGGCTACGAGCCCCGTGGCCCTGGGGAGGAGGCCTGTCAGGATGTGGACGAGTGTGCCCCTGGCCACTCGCCCTGCGCCCAGCGCTGCACTAACACAGATGGCTCGTTCTACTGCTCCTGCAAGGAGGGCTATGTCCTGGCTAAGGAGGATGGCACCCAGTGCCTGGATGTGGACGAGTGTGAGGGCCCGGAGCATGGCCTTTGTGAGGGCTTGTGCCTCAATACGCAGGGGTCCTTCCGCTGCAGCTGCCTACCGGGCTGGGAGCTGGGCCCGGATGGGGTCTCGTGTACCACAGGGTCCACGTCTCTGGCACCACAGACTGGGCCTCCCCAGGGAGAGGATATGGGAGATAGAGAGGGGAATCTTGTGTATTCTTCCACAATATCCAGGCCCACCAGGGACTCCGAGGGCACCTCCAAGGAGGCATCCACCATGAAGAGTCCCTCCCTCCCATCTGAGGCCCCCACCACCCTGACTGTGCCTGACATGCTGGCTCACAGTGGGCCCCCTGGCGAATGGATGGAGCCCAGCACCCATCACCCCAAGGCTACCACAGATGGTGGGGAGAATATGGATGAGGATTCCATGTCCAAACAAAGTGACAACGGCACCGATGGGCAAAAGCTGCTTTTGTTCTATATCCTGGGCACAGTGGTAGCCATCTTACTCTTACTGGCTCTGGCTCTTGGACTTCTGGTCTATCGCAAGCGGAAAGCAAAGAGGGAGGAGGAGAAGGAGAAAAAGCCCCAGAACGCTGCTGACAGCTACTCCTGGGCTCCAGAGCGGGCTGAGAACAGGGCCTTGGAGAATCAGTACAGGTAAAGGAGGCCTCAGATCACCTACAGGGGGCAGGAGGGTGGGCAGGTGCAGGGAGGTGGGAGGGCAAGGACCACCATACAAAGCAGGCGGAGCACAAGGGGCAGGCGCTGTCTAAACCCTTTGGCCCAGAGGCACTCACTGAGGCTCTTTCCTTGCCTGGTGCGTGGACCACGCGGGTTTCTCCCAGGGTCTAGATGTGCAAGGCAGGTCAAAGCGGCTTCCAATACTGTCATCATTGTTTCTCATAGTCCAACGCCAGGGACGGACTGCTGAAAGGTGAGGCAGCCCCAGGGACACTGCCAGTTGGCCATCACCATCCTCAGAGCTTTCCACACCCCATCGGAAGGGGCGACCCACATCCTTCCCAAAGACTGGACTGGAATCTTAGCAAACAGTGGTAAACATTCTTAAAAGCCTAGCACCTTGGAATATACAGGTATTTTCTACTTGTGCGTGGTAATCCTGAAGTAGAAGCAATGGGTTGGGATGTGATTTCGGGAATTTTGTGGATGTTAACAATTCTTACTTTCCCTTTGCAAATTCAAATGTGACCAATTTCACATTTCCCACTGATTCTGGATGAGGGAGTTACAAATCAGGTGCTAATGGGGCTCCTTCTAAACTGCTTCCCTGCTCGCTTGAACATCTGAGGAGAAAAGGCTGTCTGCTAATGCTAATTAGTGTTGAAATGATTTGTTCCTCTTGGTATAACAGAGACTAAATCATTGTTTAATGATGTAAAAAGTTTTTCTTTTCTTTTTTTGTCAAAAGGAACATATTGAGGACTGGAAACATTTCTTTACATTTGCATTCATGTATTTTCCCATCACAAGCCCTGATAAGCTTGACCTTGTTGAAATCCTCCAGAATGACCATAGTACCCTGGACTGCTCAAGTAGCAAGGATGCTGGAAGTTTACAAATTGCATTTCCTAGTTCTTAACATTGCTAATAGTTTTGGGTTTCTTTGCAAGTGAAGTCTGGAAAGTGTGGGAGAAGGATGAAGGGAGTTGAAAGTGTTTTTGAAAGCCAGTAATCCAAAGAGCTGGAGAGAGAGGCCTGGGGTTTGTTTCACAAATACTTGAATCAATCCATCTAAATGCACTTGTGTTAACACACACTATTGATGAGGTGAACACGCACAAGGAGAAAAGTCAGAGTCGTCTCTCCTATGCCACCTGCCTTCCCTGCATTGTGCTCTGGATTTAAATGCTCTGATTGTAGATGGATGAAGCCCCTAGAAGTCTCTCATTCTGACTGTTAACACTGTATGAGGGAGATGAGATGCTGAGCTTTGAAAGCTGGCATCATAAAGCATTTTAACACAGCTCACAGTTGGTATTGCTTCCTGAGGGCATGATTCCTGATTTGTGGCTATAGCTTGCAACCAGGTCAGGGACCAGACAGGAGGGACGCTGGCCCTGTGCTGCTTAAAGAACATTTGTCATATTTTTCTCTTGTTCTTAAAAAAGCGGGGGAGAAGAGAAGGGTAGAGAAAAAGAATAATTCAAATCTTTTGCAACCATAAAAACTGCTTGAAGCAATTTTAATTTATATCCTCCTTTTTAAATGCTTGCTTGTGAAGATTTCCCCTCCTGAGGTAGTTGTGGAGAGCACTACCTTCTCATGTGGTTCTGCCTGGGTCACTGGAAAGTAGCCGTGGGATTCACTGATGATCAGAGCTTTTTTTTCTTTTTTTTTTTACTTTATATTAGAGGAGTTTTAATTTTTTTTAATATAATTTATTGTCAAATTGGTTTCCATACAACACCCAGCGCTCATCCCAACAAGCGCTCTCCTCTCTGCCCACAACCGCTTGAGTAGCACCAGGAGGACTCAGGTCACCTGCAGGCTTGTTGCTGTCACCATGCAGAACAGATTAGGAATGTGTTTCCTTCCGGGGATTCCCAAGTCTGCCTCTCAAAACCAGGGTGCCCTATTGTTTCTGGCTTTGCCTTAGAAACACATCTGTTCCAGAGGCGGACACCTGGGACAGGAATAGCTGCCAGGTGAATGGCCGGCCCTCAGAGTTAAGTAAATATCCTTTTGCCAATATTGAAATGTAAATTCTATAGTTTAGATTTTTTTTTCTTTTTTTTCTTTTGGAAAAAGAGTAACTGAAGGAGTGAGTATACAGAAAGATGAAGGTTTTGGAGGACTTAGCAAGGTGTTTGGAACTTTGCTTTTAAAAGACATCTAATATTATTTAGATTTCAGTTGAAATACTGGTGTGTAACACTCAGGAGACAAAGGCTTATATCCACTGGCCCCAGGACCCTTGGCTGTCTGTTGTGTGGGAACCAACCACACCACTATTCAGAGCTGGCCAGAGGCATTGCTGACAATATGTGCACTTACTTGAACTAACTGCAAATTCAACAGCTTTGCCTCCAGGCTTTTACAGTTCTACCCTTATCACTAGGGGAAAAAAGACATTCCTATTTAGGCTTCCCCTAAGTCCCTCTGAGGGCCTGTGGGACCTTGTACTGGCTGAGGTCCCCAAACATGCTCTCTCATTTTTACGGAGTCTGACTTCTTCTACTGCCCAGCCCCATTTTTGACTTTTGTGTTCAAATCCCTCTGTGCGTGGGAATGTGAAGCCCTATCCCTGATGGCAGGCAGACCGCAGATACCCACTGTGAAACACACAAGGGGAGAAATGGACCAATAAATAATTCCCCAAATCCCCTCTAGCAGAATCAGTCCATTCGTGAGCAGATGAGCCCTACCTTCTCTCCCGGAAGCTCCAACCAGTGGCCAAGATCCCTGAATTGGATGACCTTATCTGATGAAAACCACTGGCCTCAAACAAATACTGTTCTCCCCTTTGATACTGCTGCCATTTTGTATGAGGGATGTGAACTACTGTTTAGGGAGATGCGGACCCAGCAGTGGATGAACCACTGGCCACATGGCCATTGACAAACTAGTTGTCGGCAAACTGTCCATTTATATATACAGAAGCTCCCCGGGTGGCTCGGCCATGACACAGCCTGGGAAATGGAGGGGTTGAAGCATGGGAGAGGTAGACTCTGCTGTGCACAGACTCCTCCAACTGTGTGCCTGGGCTGGGCTGGGGCAGACTGAGGGCTGTTCTGTCCCTGACCTGCAGAGCAGCAGAACGGCCAGGGTGATGGGGAAAGGGTGACAGGTCCATTCGGCAACAGGCTTAAAGACAATGGATACTTTTGCCCAAATAGAATTTCCCATAGTTCAATAATTCTAGGATGCTCCTGGACAATTTATATTAGGAAGAAACTCACCCTCTCCCCTCTCTCCATCTCCCAAGGAAGATAATTGAAAGGGAGAATGACTCCTAAAACATGCAGACCACTATGTTCATTCCCGAACTTAGAGATAATCACTGCTCTTTTTTCTTGTTCATTTGAACATGTGATGCTGGACAAGCCTCGCTCCAGAATCTGAGGAGTGTAAAAAGCAAAGGTGGGGCAATTATCTGAAAATGCCTTTGAAAGAGTTGGACCCAGTGAGGTCTTTTGTAGGATGCACCCACCCCTGCTCAACATCGTGACCTTGAGGCAAAAGATGGCCTTGCAGGTGTCCCTTTGGTTCACCCACATGCCTGATCATCATAATTGTGGCATCTGGCACCACACATCCACATCGTGTTTTCCCTTCAGCATCAAGTGGGTGACTTAAGTGGGTTCTGCCTTAAGAACGGGAGGGATGCAGGCTAACATCCTGTCCATGATTAGACAAAAAGGTGGAATAAAAAGTTAAACATGTATATGAGCGTTGTATGTGCAGAGTACAGGAAGAATTAGGTTGGAAATGAATCTCTGTCCCTGAAACACACACATGTGTGTTACTATTCTTATGTTTCAGTCAGGAGCCCCTGTTTGAACTCATTCTGGTGTCACCTGCACCTTTATCACTGAACGTTACCTTTGGAAAATATAGATGTGATCATTAGCTGATTTTATTCCAACCCTCTTTCCCATAAACGTTTCTGTGAAAACCGAGAACAGAGGAGTTTTGATTCCCAAAAATGTACTACATTCAAAGTAATGCATTTTTAAAAGCAAATATAGGACAGCCTTTTCCTATTATTTTTCTCCTTAGCTTCTCCATTGTCTAAATCAGGAAAACAGGAAAGCATGGCTTTCTAGCAGCTGCAAAATGGTGTAATGTCCCCTCCATGTTTCCATCACCTTAAACAATAGATTAGCATGGGAATCCGAGATATGATCCTTGAAAACATCTGTCCCTGTCTGGCTGCAAAACCTACTGCTTATAGCCATGTGGTTTGTGGCATTTGTCAACCAAAACAAACAAACAAAAAAGCCGATAATCAGAATTCTCCACATATTCTGTAATCAAATACCATATTCTGTTCCAGATTCCCAAAACTAATACACGCTGAAGTGCTTTTTTAAAAAGTGAATTGTGTTTTGACCTGTTCTTGGGGATCATGTGCATCTCCTCTAGGAAAAAACTCTAGAATATCTTTATCACATTGTTCCTCTTTATCTGCAAGGGGGCAAGCATTTCCTTTCCACAAATCTTGCCCACCATTCTTCTGGACTGGGTTCTTGGTGCACATTTGACTGAAGCTTGAATTAGGTTGTTTGCAAGGCCTTGTTCTATGACACTCAATGGGACTGTAAATGTCAGTCATCCCTTCACAAATGCTAGATAAGAATTTAGTATTTTTAAATCTGTGTATTTGAAATTTGTTCCACTAATTCTGCCATCGTGGGATTTCTGTGCAGGGCGTCTTTCTGTCCTGGGCCCGACTGTTTCCCAGGCGGGGGGAGGGCAGGCTTGGCTGATGCACAGGGCCTCGGAACTCTGAGAAACCAAGGGCCATATCGAGTCCGCCTCGACAAGCAGCAAGCCTGCCGTCCTTTGTGTTTTATGTCACATGCCTAACCTAATAAACTCTGGACTGCAGTTGTTGTCACCTTGTTTCAATCTGTTTCATAACAACTTAAGATACACTGAAGGACTTACATTCATGGCCATTAAGCATATCTGTTTCCCTTCTCAAAGAGCTGCTAAAAAAATGTACTTTGGCTGTTCCACTTCTGCATCTCTACCTACTGGTTGTGATACTGACCCCAACGCAGCTAGGTTGGGGCAAGGCCCTATCCACAGGAACAGGGACATTCAGAGGGATGGGGCCACAGTGTGTCCTGGGTCCTAGCTGCTGAACCCAGCCAGGCCGGACTCCATGCTTCCAGATATTTTCTTCTGACCTGGAGTCTACTGCCCCATGCCTCTCTGCCTGTTTAATTCCCCACATCATTTTAACTGCACAGGGGACACCTGGTGCAGGATTAAACATGTACAACTGGTGTGATGTGAGCACACCATTCCCTAATTAGCATAGGAGCATTTGTCACCACTTTGTCAGCAAAGCCTTTTCAGTTTGTTTAACTCATTGGACAGGCAAACCTGATCCCCTCCAGTTTGGCTGCACGAATCTCACTGTGGCTGGATGCCAGGGCAGCAGGTGTTCAGATCTGAGTCTGTCTGCCTCTTGGATGGTGCTGGGTAAGAACAGGGCTTGGATAGGATCCTGCTGTCCTGCAGATGGACAGGACACGTGTGATGACCATTCGTTTCTTAGAGTTAAAGAAAGCTGATCCTGTTAGCAGTCCAGTGAGTGACAAAATACATTTGGAAATTATATCTTAACATAAACAACCATCGCTGCTCCCCAACACACACACACACACACACACACACACACACACACACTCACACACACACACACACACACACACACACACCACAATTTCAACATTCTTCTCTTTCATACAGAAAAACCCGAGGCCGGTGTTTCCTAATTTAGGAAAAGCCCATGAACAAAAATGCCAAATTTAACGTCTCTTGGTGACTTTTGCTATCTGCTAACTAAAATAACAAATATTAGATAAATATTTCAAATATGAATCATTTACAAGGAAATTCAATTTATACAGAGCTATATTTATTGCACAACAAAGTCCATTTGTAACAGATGACATGTAGATTAAAATACAAGACTCACATATGTATCATGCACATGCCAGGGAGTTTAACATGGATGGATGAACATATCAAGTTCTCAACCTACTTTTAAATTTATTCAGTAAGAGGGGACAGAGCACAGGAAATAAACCCACATACTCTAAGTCTCCATTAGCCCTTCACAGCTTCCTTATACCCCCAGGCCATCCTTTGTGGAGGAAATGATGGACAGGTAAGTGGTGAAAAGTGAGCAAAGGAGAGCAAAGAAATGAAAGAGCCAGGATAACCCATGAGGCCAGCAACCACTCCCAGGGAGCCTGAATTGACAGGATGCTCTTCACGGGGCTGCACATACATGTCCTCACCTGAGCCTCTGGGTCCCCACAACTGCAGCACCTTGAGCTGCTGCCCAACCCCAAATTCTAGTTTTGGGGTTTTTATTTGGAATCTGTCACCATTGACTTGGATGTTGATCTTCTCTTCTGGTTGAAACTGGTCCATAGAATTCAACTGCGTGGTTAGAAAGAAAGAAGGAAGGAAGGAAGGAAGGAAGGAAGGAAAGAGAGAGACAGAAGGAGAGGGAAGAAAGGAGGGAGGAATGGAGGGAAGGAATGAAGGAGAAAGAAAGGAAGGAATGCAAGAAGGGAAGGAAGGAATAGAAGAAACAGAGATTAAAAAAAGGAGAGAGCAGAGAGATGGGAGGGCGAGAGAGAGAGGGAAAGAGAGAACAGCAAGGTAAAGGATGACTCAGCAAGGTCATTGGGTCACCATTCACACATCTCCACTTCAGTTTGAGATATTTGGGGGCCATTTGTCCTCACTGCCATCTGTAACTTCCTTGACCACACTCACAGAAGGCATAGCTCTGTTTCGCCGAGTTTGGCTGAAGACCAATGCCCTTTGTATCATGATCCTGCCAGCTCTTCCTGCAAAGCACTGCTTATCTCTCCCACTTCACGTTTTATGCCTGTCCACATAATTCATATCATAATGTCAAGCTGATTGATGACTTGTGTGCTGTAGAAATCCTTCTATGTTCAAATAACAAATGAAAATAATAAAATTTGTGAGGTAGAGCAAATAATTGTGCCTTTTACCCTGTTTCACCAGGGTCTTCCTTTCCCAAAAACATTATGTCACAAATCAAGTGTTTCACTTTCTTGTCAAAGCAATCATCTGCCCTCCCAAGCAGATGACCTGGGCATCCTGGTCTGCCTTCTCTGGTCACAGTGTGGGCACCCCAAGCTGATGACCCCTGGACGTACCAGCCTGCCTCCTCTGGTCACAGCATGGGCACCCCAAGCAGATGACCTCTGGGCATCCTGGCCTGCCTTCTCTGGTCACAGCGTGGGCACTGCATGCAGGTTCTGCATGTTGACCAAATCAGGCTCTTCCATTGACTTTGTCCCTGTCATCTTCTCTCATGGTGGTGTGACTTTGCTGACCTTTCTACCGGTTTTGCTTTCTACTTAAAACTGTGTGGTTAAGTGATTGATATGTATTGCCAGATGCTTTACCAATATGAAGTATACCTTTCTTAACAAGTTCATATCAATTATATTTTGTCTATCACAACTGATATACCTGATTAATTGGTTACATTTGTTGAATACTTTTTCATTTTTAAAAAATTAAAAACAAATGTTCAGCTTCTTTGTGTCTCCTTTGTTTGTCTCTTGTAAAAACAAAGCTAGATTTTCCCCTCATTTTATCCAATCAAAAATCTTTGTCTTTTAATGGGAGATTTAACCTATTCACAGTTACTGAGATTACTAGTAAATTTGCAGCAGCTTATTTTGTTTATTCTATTTTTAATGTGTTTTTGGTGCTTCTATTCTCTTTCTCTCTTTTTAATCAATTATTGGCTTGATTGACATTTCTTTGTCTACTTTCTACCTTAATAGTATGGAAATTTGTAAGGACTGATTGTATTCTTCAAATGACTCATCTTAATTTTTGCCTCATATACTTAAACCTGTATTTCTCCATTGATATCTAATGTTAATTAATAGCTATATCCTTCTCCCTGAAAAAAGAAATGACAAGAATCGTAGCAATCTGTGATTTCTTCTCTCTTCTTCTCAAACTACACTAACCTCCAACACTATCACCCACCTTCACTGCATCTGAATTTTACTGTTTGATTTCTATACATTTTTATGATCAACACCTATTTAGATGCTACGAATTGTACATGACCTCCGTCTCCACTCCCCCTCCCCTAATTCCAAGTGCTCTTGAATTTCACAGGAGTGGAGCTAAATACCAAGTGTTCTGGTTGGTTGTTTTTTTGTCTTTTACTGAGGGGGCCATTGAAGACTAGATTTGCTGCAACCTTGTGCTACTGGAAATACTTCTTTTCCCAACTGAATGATGGCTTACCTGGATAATGATTTCTGTAATATACAGATTTTCCTTGATTTACAATGGGGTTTCATGCCAGTAAAGCCATTGTAAGTTGAAAATATTGTAAGTTAAAAATGCATTTAATATGCCTGACCTCCTGCCGCCCCCCAACATCATGCCTTAGCCTAGCCTACCTTAAACATGTTTGGAATACTTACATTAGCCTACAGTTGAGCAAAATCAACTAACCCAAGGCTTATGTTATAATAAAGTATTGACTATCACATATAATTTATGGAATACTGCACTAAAAGTGAAAAGCAGAATGGTTGTCAGTGGACAATTTGTTGACCCTGGTGATGGTGTGGCTGAGTGGGAGCTACCCCTGCCCCTCATCATGAGAGAGGATTGTAACTCATATCACTAGCCTGGGAAAAGATCAAAATGTAAAATTCAAAGTGTGGTTTCTACCGAATATGTATTGCTTTCACACTGTCATAAAGCCTAAAACCTAGGTGGAGTGATGGTAAGTTGGGGACTGCCTGTAAACTATCATCCTCAGGAACGCTGTAGATACGGAGCCCTTGCATTCTCACAGGCTGTTCCTGGTGTGAAGGCTGATGTCATATGATTATTTTCCTTCACAAGCAATTTGTTTTCTTTTCTATTCTACTGCTGAATGCTTTTATTATTTTCTCACTTCCTTCTGTGTTCTGAGGTTTCACGTCAGGTGTACAGATGTGGTCCTTCTTCCCATCCTGCCTGTGCTAGAACATTCCCATCTCGGGAGGGTGCTTTATTCTGGCACTTTGTGAACTTGAACATGTGTGTGTTGGGGTGCTGAAGGGGTGCTGAATCCCACAAGGGGTGCTGAAGCCCACAGAGCTGGCCTCAGCCCAGAGTTTCTGAGTCAGCACGTTGGGGATGAAGCCCGAGAATTTACATTTCTGACAGGTTTCCAGGTGAAGCTGCTGCTGTTTCCTGGAGAACCTCTGCTTTATTCAGTTTAGGGCAATTTTCTTCTCTTACTATTGTGAGCATGCCTCTTGTCTTTTCTCTTGACTCTCTTATTCTGGAAACAATTTGTAGGTGGTTCTCTTTTCTGTGTCTCCTGACTTTTCTTCCATACTTTCCACCTTTCTGTTCTGTCTCAGTGGGTTATGCTCCTTCTCTCCAGCCTCCCAGGGATGCTTGCTCGGCCCTGCTTTTTTTCAATGCACTGGATGCCTTCTAACATAGCTTATAATTTCCTTTCATAATTACGATGCATTATTTATCATCCATATTTATATATATGCAAGCTCCAGAAGGCCAGTGGTCTTTGATATACCCCAGGCATCTAGACCAGGGCCTTGCATACAGTGGTGCTCAATAAGTGTTGAATGGTGAGAAAGCAGGGCATTGGAGCAGTATAACAGGCAGGGTGAGCCAATGCCACCCCTGGGTGGTCCTGTTTGCACCTTGACATCTGTGACCTCTCTCTCCCCTACCAGCAGCCAGAGACCATCAACTGCCCCTTCACAGTCTGCTTAGCCTGACCCTGTCTGTCTCAGGATGCTGCCCATACTCAAGCCTTCACTACAGTTCCCCTGGACTGTCACCTTAATGTCCATCTGGCCTCCAGGCTCCTTTCACTCCAACTCCCAAAAGCAGAGCTGGATACAAGGATTCCAAAGCAAGTACTTTCCTTAGAAGTATGAGGAACATTGGTAGAGTCATGTAACCATGGAAGTTCTAGGAAATGTATTAAACCCAGAGGGGTCATTCCACCTGCAGGACAAGGGAACCAGGGTATTCATACACCGATTCCTGTCTGTAATGGGGAGGGGGCTGCCCTCAGGGGTGGTGGTAATTGCTGGCACTTCCAGACTACCAAACATATGGGCAGAAGGGCTGAGGAAGCCATCAGGTACAGGGATGGGGCACAGGCAGATGGGACTTGACCCGCACACAGTGAAAAGCCTAAGGGCTACAGGTTAAGCACTGGCAGCATCCTCACCTGTCTCTTATATCCAGCTGAGACACCCCTTCCTTCTTCCACAAGTCATAGACTGATTTTCTCAGGAGGAATCAGGACTCTAAGAAAGGGGTTCTCTTTCTGGATTGTTCTATCTAATGTCCTCAATCACTTAATTCTCAAGTGCTGGCTCAGTGGCTATGGCCTCCTAAGAGATTATAAGGTGCTAGAGGGAAGGGACTGCATCCTTATTGTGCCTCACACAGTGCTTCACACATAGTTGAGTCATAAATATTCTTTAAATTAAAGACCAACTGGATATATTATTTCATATGACATGTTATTAAAACCACATAGGGGAAACCATTCATTTAACTTTTACTACTTACTGGATGTGAAAATAGTATTTATTGATTGAGAAACAGGCCCTATTACTATTCTCACTTTAGATAGGGAAGTGAGAAACCTGCCCATGGTCACACAGATGCCAGCTGATGAAGTAGGGATGGAAGCTGGTGGTGTCAGTCTTGATCACTAGGTTTCACTGCCTTCAATTAACATGAATGGGAGCTATAATTGAAAAAGTGTCAACCAGCAACAAGCTAGACTGGTTGTCCTCTTAACCTATTCAAGATAAGAAAGGTGGAGCATGAAGCAATTGTGGGTAGTTTTAATAATATTTTATGTCCAAATGAACATACTTAAGCTTGTGCATTCCCCTGACACACACATACAGAGACACACACAGACACACACTGACACACACACAAGTACTGGGACTGGAATCTCTACAAAGCTGCCTGTCATCCCCAGAGAGATCGTGCCACCTGCAACTCACCATGATCTGAGGGCAGATCCCATGACCACACCTTCACTGATCCCCAGAGTGGTCATCCATCTTCTATCTGGATCAAAATGATGTGTTTGTGTATGGCAGAGGAGGAGGAGGGAACAAAGCATGTGCGAATCACCCTGTAGTTGTGCCTTGCCCTCAAAGGCTACTTCTCCACTGAGGCTGTCATGTAAGCCCATGGGAATGTAGCAATCTTTTCAAAACTATAGACTAGTTTCTTAAAAACCTGAATATACATGTATGATGTAGCAGTCTCCTCTTAGATATTTACTCAAGGGAAATGGACCCATCATCTATACAAACTCTTGGCCACAGATACTCACAGGAGGTTTATTTATGGAGGCTCAACCTGCAAACTACCTAAAAATTCATCAGCAAGTGAATGGATAAAGATTGATCTTTTTACCATACAGTGAAATATTCTGAAGAAGACGAAAAGGAAGAGGAAGAAGGAGGAGGAGAAGGAGGAGGAAGGAAGGGAAGGAGGAAGAGGTGGAGGAGAAGGAGAAGAGGAGGAAGACTTTTGTTATACACAACAATGACATGGGTAAATTTCAAAAGTATTATGTTTTGCAGAGTAAACCAGACACATGAGACTATAACTCACATGATTCCATGTCTATGAAATTCTAGACTGGGTAACACTATTCTATCATGCTAGAAAGTAGATCAGTGGTTATATGAGAGTGGAATGAGAACTGATCACAAAGGACCTTGAGGGAACTTCACGGGAAAAAAAATTCTGTTTTGATTGGGTGGTGGTTACATGAGTGTTTGTATTTATCAAAACTCATCAAACCATACCTATAAAATGGGTACATTTTATTGTATGTAAATTACACCTCATTAAGTTTATTTTATTTTTTATATTTCTTAAGTTTTTTATTTTAACTCCAATATAGTTAACATACAGCGTTATATTAGTTTCAGGTGCACAATATAATGATCCAGCAATTCGAGACATTAGTCAGAGCTCATCATGAAAAGTGTACTCTTAATCGCCTTCGCCTATTTCATCCATCTCCCCAGCTCCTCCCCTCTGGAAACCATCATTAAGTTGACTTTAAACTCTTGGTTAGTGATATTATAGATAAAAATACAAGTTTATAAGTTGTGATCTGTATTTTTTATGGAACAGGGAACCATGATTGAGTTGGGCTTCATTATTGCAGAGGTAATAAAAAATGAATGACTCAGAAGTTAGCCTTGAACTGTATGAATTGTCTCCAATGCTGGTTACTTGTCTATATCTTGCACTCAGCTTTAATGATTGGGGAGGCACCTCTTCTGTGACCAATCTTCTCTCTACCTCTCTCCAAGGTAGCACAAGAAATATTAATCCCCTTCATTTTGCTGACCTCCATCAAAACATTCAATAATACCATGAAGAAAATATCTTGTCTGCTCCACACCCACTTTCCTCTCCCATATAAGGAATATGGAGTTTTAAAATTCACATTATTGGGTTATTTCTTTTATCACCACCCCCCTTCTGCACTTCTGTAAATCATCTAACTACACATTTCCTTCTTTGAGATGGCCAGTCAAACCCTACCCTTTGGCTTTAAGCCGAGTACTTTTAGGGAAGCAGCTTTTTACTACGGAAACAACTTTTATGTTATTAAAATTCATAAGTAAAAACAACTTTAGAAAAGCTCTTGGTTACTGCAGATGCCAAGTTGGAAGTGAAACCAGTGTCAGCCGGAAAGTCATGGCCTTTCATTAAGATACTTTTTTGCATTGCACAGAGGAGACCAGATGCCCAGAATGACTTCTTTAATGCTCACAGAGACTAGATTTGATGCTTAATGGTCTGTGGCTGAAATTAAGTGTTGTTTGTTAACTTTAGATACATGATGAATGGTCTTCACCATGAGGCATTTATCCTTTTTGAGCACAGAAAAAAAAATAGTTCATTTGGGCCTTGTTATTTCAAAATTTGGAGTCAGAAGGTCTAGAATCAACTCATGAGTTAGTTGAACAAACAAGAAAACAAACCATAAATAAATAAATAAATAAATAAATGTTCATTGGGGAAATGAGTTTGATGAGAGATTTTCAGCTAAGCTCTTTAGCCTAACTAAAAATTCACCTTTTAAGACACTTATCTCAATGCTTATATGCTATTTTGTAAAACAGATATGAATTACAAATAATTCTTACATGAATGGAAATGAATCAATATCTGTTCTGGGTATTATTTTGTTCTGTTCTGGGTTTTATTCTGGTTCCACTTGTATGTGAAGCAAACTCACAATATTTAGCAGTGAATTTGACTGCACGTAATAAAGCCGGGCTGACATGCTTATTTCTCTCACTTGATAAAGAGTTCAGAGATGGGGACTCTAGGGCCCCTGCTCTCAGGGGTCTTCCAATATTTTTGGTCCTTCATCACCAACCTGTGGCTTTCATATTCATGTTTATGGCATGGCCCACCAAGGCAGTCCCTTTTTCTTTTCTTGTTTTAAATTTTGAAGTAAGATCTACCTGCAGAGAAAGGTACCAATCCAGACTATACAATCTGATGAGTTTTGATGAATGCATACACCCTATCACCATCTCTCCAATCAAGACACAGAACACGCCATTACCTGGCACACATCCCAAGCTCCCTCCAGTCGTTTCTTACCCCAGAGACAAACACCCTCCTTTCTATCACAATGCATTACTTTTGCTTCAAGAAAATCATATTGATCGAATCAGTTTACTAGGTTTAGGCCTATCATTTTGTTGTTTGTTTTCTGCCTCTCTTGCCTGTTTTTTTTTTCTTTCTTGTTTTATTTTGGGTTAATCAAGTATTCTTCTTTTTAATTACTAGACATTTTTTTGAGCAGTTTTAGGGTTATGGAAGAATTGAGCTGAAAATACAAAGAGTTCCCGTATAATCTTTCAACACTTAACCCAACACTTTCCCTGTTATTAACATTCTGCATTGATGTGGGACATTTGGTACACTTGATATGCCAATATTGACACATTATTATTACCCAGAGTCCACAGTTAACATTAGGATTCACTTTTTCTGTTGCATATTCTATGGGCTTTGAAAAATGTGTGATGACATGTATTCATCATTACAGTGTCATGCAGAGTATTCACTGCCCTAAAAAAACCCTGTGCTCCACCTGTTCACCTCTCCCTCTTTCCTCCCCTCTGAAGCCCTGGCAAAAATTGATCTTTTACTGTCTCAACAGTTTGGCTTTTCCTAGAAATTCATATAGCTATAATCATATAGTACATAGATTTTTAAGATTGGCTTAGCAATATGGCTATGCTATGGCTTAGTATTTAAAGTTCCTCCATGTCTTTCATGGATTGATAGCTCATTTCTTTTTAATATAGAATAATACTCCATTGTCAGTATGTACTACAGTTTATCTGTTCACCTTAGGACATACTGGTTGTTTCCAAGTTTTACATTATCAATAAAATATAAACTTTTGTGTGCAGGTGTTTGTGTGGACATAAGTTTTCAAACCATTTGGTGGGTAAAAAACCTAGGAGTGTGCTTACTGGGTCAGATGATAAGATGTTTAGTTTTATAAGAAACAGCCCAACTGCTTTTCAAAGAAACTGTTTCATCTTGCCTTTCCACTAGCAATGAATGAGATCTCCTGTTGCTCCACATCCTTGCCAGCACATGGTATTGTTAGTGCTCTGGATTTTGGCTAATCTAATAGGTGTGTAGTGGTATCTTATTGTTGTTTTAGTTTGCATTTCCTTGATGACATGATGTGGAACGTCTTTTCAGACACTTACTTGCTATCTGTGTATCTTCTCTGATGAAGTGTCTGTTCAGGTCTTTTGCCCATTTAAAAAAAATGGATTATTTGTAGTCTTATTGTTGAGTTTTAAAAGTTTTCTGTATATTTTGGGTAACATTTCTTTTTCAGATATTTGTTTTGATGATATTTCCCAGGCTGTGGCGTGTCTTTCCATCCATTAAGAGAAGTTTTAAATTTTCAGTATATTTTACTAGTGCATTTTTATTTTCCTGTTGGGTGTCAGGAGTTCAGCTGAGCTGGAAAGAGAGAGAGAGAGAATCTGTCAGGTGTTGGAGTAGCTGATTAAAACAACAATAAGGCAAAATGAAAGAGGGGTGCCTGGATGGTTCAGCTGGTTAAGTGTCAACTCTTGATTTTGGCTCAGGTAATGGTCTCATTGCTTGTGGTTTCAAGCACCACATGGGGCTCTGTGCTGGCAGCGTGGAACCTGCTTGGTATTCTCTCTCTTCCTCTCTCTGTGCCCCTCTCCTTCCTGAGCTTTCTCTCTCTCTCTCAAAATAAATAAACATTTAAAAAAATTAAAAAAACTAAGCAATTAAGCCTTTAATCACTTACTAAGACAGTATATGCAAGTATCTAAAACGGGAGAAAGTGCTGAACCCCTGTTCCATTTTCTCCCATGGAGTTGCATGGGTAAGGGGTCAGCTAAATCAACACAAGCATGGGAGTGGTCTCACTGTGGAGCAAGCCCTGAACAAAAGGCTCCAGAAGTTTTATGGGTTATGAGGAGGTAGAGTCAGAGAAGGGGAAGGCTGGGAGTGGACTGAGTCAGAGTGCGGAAAAGTCTTCAAGATTCTCCTTGGCTCCCAGCCCTGCCCATAAGGAGACCTCAGCCAAGGTACAGGAAAAAGACCTCTGTCCAGGCCCTCAGATAAACAGACCTAGGAATGAAGGCATCCAGGGCTAGGAATGCAAATATGTAGGGAGCAGCTCCATCCAGGGGGTCCTGAGTCCTGACTGCACCCCCATTCAGAGACTGCAGTGCACTGGCCATGCCTCAAGTCCACTGTGGGAGGGCAGCTTCGCCCATGACACCTATTAGCTAAAGTCTTTGCAATTACCTATAGTCAAGCTTGAAAATTTCAGCCTGTAGATGGACTTCCCGTGGGTATTTACAGATATCCCTGAATATTATTATTTTATTGTTGCTTTAGAAATTATATCTAATCACAGTCTGTTTAGAATTAATACTGTACCACCTTGTATGAAATAACAAGGACTTAAAACAGTTCTATTAAAACATAATTCTATTATGCCTGTCTTTTGTATTTTTTTGGTCATGTGTTTTATATCTACAGAACTTATAAATCCTGCAATACAATGTCATAGTCTTTGCTTTAAATTGTCAGTTGTTTTTGAGGGAGTTGAGTAAATGTTATCTTTTATAATTATTCCCATATTTACCATTTTGGATGTCATCCCAATTTTCATGAGGTATCATTTCCTGTCACCTGAGAGCTTCCTTTAGCACTATTACAGTGCACATCTGCCAGCACTGGATTATCTTAGTTTTCTTTTATTTGAAAATGTGTTTACTTCTTCTCCATCCTTGAAGAATATTTTATCTGGGCATAATACTTTGTGTTGACAGTAGCTTTATTGTTTGTTTAACTACTTTAATGATATTGTCTCATTGTCTTCTGGTTTTCATTATTTCTGATAAGAGATCAGTTTGTTTTTCTCTAGCTACTTTCAAGATATTCCCCCTATTGTTCCTTTTCATCAATTTGGCCATAAGAGACATAATTATGGTTTTCTCTGTACTTACCTGCTTGGGGCTCACTAAAATTCTTGGAACTAAAATTTTAACAAAATTTGGGAAATTTGGGAAATATGTCATCAAATACTTTATTGTTACATTCTTTCTCTGTCTTCTCTGCATCTAAGACTCCAATTTCTTATTACTGAAGCTTTATTTATTCTTTCTGAATCTATGTATCTTTCTATTCTTCATACTGATTGATTTCTACTGAGTTATATTCAAATTCATAAGTTTACTGACTTATCTCCCTACCATTTCCTATATCATAATGTAAAGTTTTCATTTCAGATATTGTAATTTTCAGTACTAGAATTTCCTTTTTTAGCTTTCATTTATTTGCTGAGATTTATTGTTTACTCAATATGATTATCTTTTCCTTAACTCTTTGAATATGCTTATAATAGTTTCTTTATAGTTTTTATCTGTTAATTACACTTTTTTTTTTTTACGTTTATTTTTTTTTTGGGACAGAGAGAGACAGAACATGAACAGGGGAGGGGCAGAGAGAGAGGGAGACACAGAATCGGAAACAGGCTCCAGGCTCTGAGCCATCAGCCCAGAGCCCGACGCGGGGCTCGAACTCACGGACCGCGAGATCGTGACCTGGCTGAAGTCGGACGCTTAACCGACTGCGCCACCCAGGCGCCCCCGTTAATTACACTTTTTGACTTATTTTAACACCTGTTTTGTTGATAGCTTTCTCTCTCTCTCTCTTTTTAAAATTATGAGTCATTTTTTCCTGTTTCTTTTTACATCTAGTATTTTAAATTTTATGGCAGACTTTGACATACCTTGGAGGCTCTCGTTTGTATAATTTCCCTCTGTTCTGTGAATTTGACTTTTATTCTACCAGGCTGTTAAATTCTTGGTTGATTACACAGAACTTGTGAAGACTTGGTTTTATGCTTTATTAGGGTATGTATATTTTGTGTTTTCTCCCCTTAATCCTAGAGTAAATTCCTTAGTTCTGGGACATAATCTTTACTTCTAAAGTATGGCTTTTTGGGGTATTTCAGTGAAAAGCCCAGGTGTTTACCAAGCCCTCCTAACTTGGTGATACTTAAACTTTAAACTCTGCCTCCCCTGTGGTGGTCAGTGGAAGACATATATGCTCAGCCTTTTCATTCATCTGTCTGTTAATTTCCACTGGGCTTCTTGGATTCTCCTTCCTGCATGTATTTCATGGGGTTAGTCAAAGCTTTAAGTGGAACTTATATTTAGATGATCTGGGACTCTTCCCTGTGGCTTCCTGTTTTCCAAGATTACCATCTTAATATCCAGCTGTGTAAACCCTGAAATCCATCTTTTGACACTTCCAGCCAATAACACAAGACTGCCTACAAGTGTTTTAGTTACCCCACGTTCTGTGAATTGGGGGTATATTCAGGGAAAGTATGAATAACATGGATATCATCCAAAGTAATTTCCTCCTTCAAAGGGTTAAATCCCTGCAGTTTCTGCCTGGTTTTGGTAATGCCCCAGTGCCTTCAAATGGCTGTTTTTCATATTTTGTCCAGAAGTATTATTACTAGTGTTTTGTTTTGTTTTACCAAAACCAGATCCTAAGCTTGTCATTTTTGAAGAACACTCCAAGTCACTCACCACGTGTTTTTATGCTCAGTTGGCTAGAATTGGACAACATGACCTTCTCTAGCCCAAGCACTGGAAGGGACATTAAAGTGTAGGGCTTGTGGATCGGGAAAGGGAGGTGTCATAAAGTGTCTGCCACACTGCCATTTAAAACATTCTCTAATTCAATTTTTTTCACATTTTCAGACTCACTTTTTCTCTCCCAACAAGACAAACACATCCTCCTATATCCCATCTAAATAAATGAAGTTTGACACAATAATTTTGGATTAAAACTGAAGATTTGCCCAGGAGTTTTGTATGACCTTGATGTATAGATTATTGAAGATGATCATACATCCTCGTAAGCTTTAAGATTTGAGGACCATGGATCTTCATAACAATTCCCTGCCAACAAGGTCTGGATAGGAATTTAATAGCAGTATAATTGCTGACAGCAGCATAAGCAGCAACATCTATTTTCTCTGTAACAAATGCCTGACACTTTCCCATACACCTGCCTGGTTCCACTGCCCATCCTGGATGTCCATGAGGCAGACCCAGGAGTTCAGAGTAACCTTGATTGTGTCACCTGTATTGTGTCATCTAACCCTAGGATGTGGTTTTTATCTTTACTTTGAAAGGGAAGGGAAACCGAGACTCAGAGGTCCTAGCTATCATGAAAACAGAGCGAATAGTAGTAATGATTATTTGGGCCATCCTATGTGCTTGGTATTGTGCTAAATGTCTTCATTATGCACTAGACACTATGAATTATGCTTGATTTATAGGTAGAGAAATTAAAGCTTGATGACATTTAAGCAATTTGTCCATTGTCACAGCTATCAGAACCAAGATTTAAACTGAAGCCTATCTGATTCCCCATAACTTTGCTCTTAAAGCCATGTCACTCCCTAGATGTTGATGAAAGACTATTACAAGGAAACACAATTCTGGTTATTTTACTAGGCACAGTATAAATTGTATCATTTTATAATAAAAAGGAAAGCAGGGAGTTTTATTTTACTCTGATTGAAATCTATTAAGAGCTAGTTTAGGACAGAGTAGATACCAAACTGTTTGGAAAGGGCCTGGTGGAGGTAAGAATGGGGGAGGGTACATGTGGTGTGTGTGTGTGTGTGTGTGCAGACATGCGCACATCTCAGAACATTGGCTGCAAAACAAGTACAGATTGAAACATACCAATCAATGGATCTTTAAATTCATGCCAGTTGCTAAATGAAATGGAACCTTGCATCAAAGGCAGGTGCCGAGAGCTCAGTAAGCTCACTGGTCTCCCTCTGCCAATGTGCCTATCTGTCTCTCTGGTTGAATGGGACTTCCCATGCTGTCTCTTCCTTGCACATCCCCTTCCTCAGCTTTGGCCTTGCCATCACCATCTCCTTCTGCCACCTGGATCCCTGTGAGAGTCTCCCAGTAACCATTGGTATCCTAGACCTCAGCAGCCCTTCTCATCTCCAGAAGGGTCTTAGGACTTGGACTATTGGTAAGTGGGTGCCAAAGGATGGAAGGGTAAGAAGTTTATAAACACTGTATAATGTAGCTGAGAAAGCCATTAAGAATCTTCTCCTAGACAGGTTCTGAGACACATTGCTGAAGGTGGCTTTCATCCTCACTGCACAGAGGAGGAACCTGTGGCACAGAGAGGGGCCTTGCTCCAAGAGTCAGCTCTAGAAAGGGACTGGAGAGGGTCTGCACCAGACTTCACTAAGGCCTAGGTCTGGCTCTGTCCCTGACCCTGCCCACGATGAAGACACCAGGCAGCTCACCTCCAGAATTTGCTTGTTTAATCTGCTCATTTGCTTGCACTGAAATGAAGGAATGTTGGGGGAGGGCCGTGAGAGGATCCAGAAATATTGTAAGAGTTCGATAAAACAGAAGTCCTCAGAGCTCTAGATTCTGTACTTCTTTAAATCCTCCCTGCATGTTTGTGGCTCCTGTGGGCACTATATTCTGAAGTTTACTAAAACCATCATGTATTTAATTTCTGAAAAAAAATCAGAGAAGGTTTTGCAGTGGCATGAGGCATTGACTAGTAAAACCAGTTGCAAGCTAACCCTCATGCACTATTGTTGGGAAGGCAAACTAGTGCAGCCACTGTGGGAAACGGTATGGCAGTTCCTTTAAAAATTAAAAATAGAATCACCATATGATCCAATAATTCTACTACTTGGTATTTACCCAAAGAGAATGAAAACACGAATTCAAAAAGATATAGGTACCCTCATGTTTATTGCAGCATTATTAATAATAATCAAGATATGGAAGTAACTCAAGTGTCCGCTGATAGATGAATGGATAAAGAAGATGTGATATTTACAGATGGAATTTTATTCAGCCATAAAAAAATAATGAGATCTTACCATTTCTAACAACACAATGGACCTAGAGGGTATTATGCTAAATGAAATAAGTCAGGTAAATTCTATGTGATTTCATTTATATGTGAAATCTAAAAAACAAAACAAAGAAGTAAACAAATAAAAAGCAGAAACAGACCCATAAATACAGAGGACTGTATGATGGTTTCCAGCAGGGAGGGAGTTGGTTGGTTGGATGGGCGAAATGGGTGAAGGAGGTGGGAGATACAAGCTTCCAGGTATAGAATGAAAAAGTCACAGAGATGAAATGTATAGCACAGGGAATGTACTCAGTGGTACATTGAAGGTACTTAATAGCACTATATGGTGACAGGGGTAGCTACACTGTGGTGAGCATAGCGTGACATATAGAATTGTCAAATCACTATTTTATACACCTAAAACTAATGTAATTTAGTGTGTCAGCTATTCTTCAATAAAAAAACAAAGACAAAAAATCTTCTCCTAGACAGAAAATAATCACTTGATAGATGGTTAAGACTTCCTACTATACATAAAATATTGTAATAGGGATATTAGATTTAGTTGTAGCCTGCAGAGAGCTTACAAATCAGTTGAGAAGCAGATGTACCAAAAAGAGCAATAAAAATAATAGACTTATTATTTTTTAAATGTTGGAGCTTGAGCGAGGCTTTTAAGCTCAAGTATTTGAATACATAAGGGCCAGAACAGGTTGAGATGAACAGAAGTAATTATTCATTCAAACAAGCGATATCTATTCTAAGCCTAAAATGTGTGATGGCCATCATGCTCTACATCTAAGCAAAAGTAAATCACATGGACATGATGCCCACCCTATGGAGCAGATAGAAGATAAGTAAACAAAATAAATATGTGATTACCACCTATGTGTGTGTGCATGAACATGTGTGTACACAAGTATGTGTATGTATGTATATTTACATGCTTACAAACATTAACTGAGGAATAAAATAAATATATTTGATGGATGAGATAAGGGAAATAGCAGGTGGTGGAAATAAAAACGGTGAAGCAGTGGTGGCTTGGGCATGGTGCTGATAAGGAGTAAGAAAGGCACAGACATGCAAAGTGGGAGATCGAAGACAGCTACAATGAGGAGCAGCTGGCACAGCCGCACAGGGCAATGTGGGTCAGACCGCTCAGGAGCTGAGTGGAGGGAAGTGGCTAGGGTGTAGAGATGGAAGATGGGAGGGGAAAGCTTCCAGGAAGTTCCTTAGGAATACTAAAGAAATAGTTTACATGGAAGGAAGGCTCATGAAGGGGAAGAGTGAAACAGCCTTGGAAGAGCACATAAGAGCTGATTAGAAGGATCCTCAGAGCTGCTGCAACTCCCCAGAGGGATGACAGTATGGGTGTCGTCCTGCTGGGTGGATGAACTGGGGCCTTCACAAGGCTCTTCCTGTGGCTGTCCTTAAACTATTCCCTGACTTAGAGAAGGATGAAGTCACAGAACAGCCGCTGTGGTTGCTATTACAGGTGTCACACAGATGGACATCCACCTAGTGCCTAAAGCAAATGCTTATTGCATATTCAAGATTGTCATTTGTCAATGGAGCAAAGTGAGTCTCCCTCAAGTTAGTGAAAAATGTTTAATGGAAAGAGGGTATACTCCCCTAGCAATGCCATTTTTCTGACATTTTGTTATGAAAATGTTCAAACATGTAAGTGAGCATCTAAACACCCACCCAGATTCTACCACTAATATTGCACTGTAATTATTTTATCACATGCCTACCCATCTATACACCCATTGGTACATCTTATTTTGGGTGCATTTCAAAGTAAATTGCAGACATCAGTACACTTCATCCTAAACACTTTAGTACATGCCATTAACTAGAGTCCAAAAATTGTTTATGGTTATGTTTTTCTTATGAGGTAAAATTTACATACAATTAAATGTATACATTTTAGGCATACCATTCTTTGACTTTTGACAAATATGGACACCTTCATAACTCACATCCTTATCAAAGTAAGGAACATGACCATCACCCCAGAAAGTTTCCTCACCCGGCTTCTCGGTCAATTGTGACCACACACCCAGCCCCAGGCTCTCACTAGAGGCAACTGCTACTCTAAATTTTTTTCCCCACCATTGATTAGTTTTTTAGAAAACTTTGTGAAAAATGGAATCAGAGCTTACTCTTGTTTGTAAATCTGTTTTCATTCAGTGCAATGCTTTTTAGATTCATCCCTACTGTTGTGTGTTTATTCCTCCTAATTGCTCAATAGAATTCCATTGAATGGACATACCACAATTCACGTATCCATGTATCCTTTTAACTACTGAGGAACACCTGGGCTGTTTCTAATTTGATGCTGCATTTCACAAGACTGTCTTGCCAGAGCCTTGACACGTCAGAGACAAACTCATCCTGTGGATAAGGGTACACTGCACTTCCTTTTAAAGGGTTAGAAAATGTCAGTGGCAAAATATAGAAAAAAAACCATTTTCTTACAACATAGTTGATGGTGACATTTTTATTACCAGGCACCCTGCTGGGTGACATTCCTGTTAACAGAAATTTTCTTTCCGTCTATTAGATTGCTAAAGCAAATAAAATCTCTCCAAAAATGAAGGACTGTTATTCTTTGCAGTGCTTTCCTGCTTCTTTTTTTTTTATTTTTTGTTTTTATTTTTTATTTTTTTTTATATATGAGGTTTATTGACAAATTGATTTCCATACAACACCCAGTGCTCATCCCAAAAGGTGCCCTCCTCAATACCCATCACCCACCCTCCCCTCCCTCCCACCCCCCATCAACCCTCAGTTTGTTCTCAGTTTTTAACAGTCTCTTATGCTTTGGCTCTCTCCCACTCTAACGTCCTTTTTTTTTTTTTTTTTTCCTTCCCCTCCCCCATGGGTTCCTGTTAAGTTTCTCAGGATCCACATAAGAGTGAAACCATATGGTATCTGTCTTTCTCTGTATGGCTTATTTCACTTAGCATCACACTCTCCAGTTCCATCCACGTTGCTACAAAAGGCCATATTTCATTTTTTCTCATTGCCACGTAGTATTCCATTGTGTATATAAACCACAATTTCTTTATCCATTCATCAGTTGATGGACATTTAGGCTCTTTCCCTAATTTGGCTATTGTTGAGAGTGCTGCTATGAACATTGGGGTACAAGTGCCCCTATGCATCAGTACTCCTGTATCCCTTGGGTAGATTCCTAGCAGTGCTATTGCTGGGTCATAGGGTAGGTCTATTTTTAATTTTCTGAGGAACCTCCACACTGCTTTCCAGAGCGGCTGCACCAATTTGCATTCCCACCAACAGGGCAAGAGGGTTCCCGTTTCTCAACATCCTCTCCAGCAACTATAGTCTCCTGATTTGTTCATTTTGGCCACTCTGACTGGCGTGAGGTGATACCTGAGTGTGGTTTTGATTTGTATTTCCCTGATAAGGAGCGACGCTGAACATCTTTTCATGTGCCTGTTGGCCATCTGGATGTCTTCTTTAGAGAAGTGTCTATTCATGTTTTCTGCCCATTTCTTCACTGGGTTATTTGTTTTTCGGGTGTGGAGTTTGGTGAGCTCTTTATAGATTTTAGATACTAGCCCTTTGTCCGATAGGTCATTTGCAAATATCTTTTCCCATTCCGTTGGTTGCCTTTTAGTTTTGTTGGTTGTTTCCTTTGCTGTGCAGAAGCTTTTTATCTTCATAAGGTCCCAGTAATTCACTTTTGCTTTTAATTCCCTTGCCTTTGGGGATGTGTCGAGTAAGAGATTGCTACGGCTGAGGTCAGAGAGGTCTTTTCCTGCTTTCTCCTCTAAGGTTTTGATGGTTTCCTGTCTCACATTTAGGTCCTTTATCCATTTTGAGTTTATTTTTGTAAATGGTGTGAGAAAGTGGTCTAGTTTCAACCTTCTGCATGTTGCTGTCCAGTTCTCCCAGCACCATTTGTTAAAGAGGCTGTCTTTTTTCCATTGGATGTTCTTTCCTGTTTTGTCAAAGATGAGTTGGCCATATGTTTGTGGGTCTAGTTCTGGGGTTTCTATTCTATTCCATTGGTCCGTGTGTCTGTTTTTGTGCCAATACCATGCTGTCTTGATGATGACAGCTTTGTAGTAGAGGCTGAAGTCTGGGATTGTGATGCCTCCTGCTTTGGTCTTCTTCTTCAAAATTCCTTTGGCTATTCGGGGCCTTTTGTGGTTCCATATGAATTTTAGGATTGCTTGTTCTAGTTTCGAGAAGAATGCTGGTGCAATTTTGATTGGGATTGCATTGAATGTGTAGATAGCTTTGGGTAGTATTGACATTTTGACAATATTTATTTTTCCAATCCATGAGCAGGGAATGTCTTTCCATTTCTTTAAATCTTCTTCAATTACCTTCATAAGCTTTCTATAGTTTTCAGCATACAGATCCTTTACATCTTTGGTTAGATTTATTCCTAGGTATTTTATGCTTCTTGGTGCAATTGTGAATGGGATCAGTTTCTTTCTTTGTCTTTCTGTTGCTTCATTGTTAGTGTATAAGAATGCAACTGATTTCTGTACATTGATTTTGTATCCTGCAACTTTGCTGAATTCATGTATCAGTTCTAGCAGACTTTTGGTGGAGTCTATCGGATTTTCCATGTATAATATCATGTCATCTGCAAAAAGCGAAAGCTTGACTTCATCTTTGCCAATTTTGATGCCTTTGATTTCCTTTTGTTGTCTGATTGCTGATGCTAGCACTTCCAGCACTATGTTAAACAACAACGGTGAGAGTGGGCATCCCTGTCGTGTTCCTGATCTCAGGGAAAAAGCTCTCAGTTTTTCCCCGTTGAGGATGATGTTAGCTGTGGGCTTTTCATAAATGGCTTTTATGATCTTTAAGTATGTTCCTTCTATCCCGACTTTCTCCAGGGTTTTTATTAAGAAAGGGTGCTGGATTTTGTCAAAGGCCTTTTCTGCATCGATTGACAGGATCATATGGTTCTTCTCTTTTTTTTTGTTAATGTGATGTATCACGTTGATTGATTTGCGAATGTTGAACCAGCCCTGCATCCCAGGAATGAATCCCACTTGATCATGGTGAACAATGCTTTTTATATGCTGTTGAATTCGATTTGCTAGTATCTTATTGAGAATTTTGGCATCCATATTCATCAGGGATATTGGCCTGTAGTTCTCTTTTTTTACTGGGTCTCTGTCTGGTTTAGGAATCAAAGTAATACTGGCTTCATAGAATGAGTCTGGAAGTTTTCCTTCCCTTTCTATTTCTTGGAATAGCTTGAGAAGGATAGGTATTATCTCTGCTTTAAACGTCTGGTAGAACTCCCCTGGGAAGCCATCTGGTCCTGGACTCTTATTTGTTGGGAGATTTTTGATAACCGATTCAATTTCTTCGCTGGTTATGGGTCTGTTCAAGCTTTCTATTTCCTCCTGATTGAGTTTTGGAAGAGTGTGGGTGTTCAGGAATTTGTCCATTTCTTCCAGGTTGTCCAATTTGTTGGCATATAATTTTTCATAGTATTCCCTGATAATTGTTTGTATCTCTGAGGGATCGGTTGTAATAATTCCATTTTCATTCATGATTTTATCTATTTGGGTCATCTCCGTTTTCTTTTTGAGAAGCCTGGCTAGAGGTTTGTCAATTTTGTTTATTTTTTCAAAAAACCAACTCTTGGTTTCGTTGATCTGCTCTACAGTTTTTTTAGATTCTATATTGTTTATTTCTGCTCTGATCTTTATTATTTCTCTTCTTCTGCTGGGTTTAGGCTGCCTTTGCTGTTCTGCTTCTATTTCCTTTAGGTGTGCTGTTAGATTTTGTATTTGGGATTTTTCTTGTTTCTTGAGATAGGCCTGGATTGCAATGTATTTTCCTCTCAGGACTGCCTTCGCTGCGTCCCAAAGCGTTTGGATTGTTGTATTTTCATTTTCGTTTGTTTCCATATATTGTTTGATTTCTTCTCTAATTGCCTGGTTGACCCACTCATTCGTTAGTAGGGTGTTCTTTAACCTCCATGCTTTTGGAGGTTTTCCAGACTTTTTCCTGTGGTTGATTTCAAGCTTCATAGCATTGTGGTCTGAAAGTATGCATGGTATAATTTCAATTCTTGTAAACTTATGAAGGGCTGTTTTGTGACCCAGTATATGATCTATCTTGGAGAATGTTCCATGTGCACTCGAGAAGAAAGTATATTCTGTTGCTTTGGGATGCAGAGTTCTAAATAGATCTGTCAAGTCCATCTGATCCAGTGTCTCATTCAGGGCCCTTGTTTCTTTATTGACCGTGTGTCTAGATGATCTATCCATTTCTGTAAGTGGGGTGTTAAAGTCCCCAGCAATTACCACATTCTTATCAATAAGTTTGCTTCTGTTTATGAGTAATTGTTTTATATATTTGGGGGCTCCGGTATTCGGCGCATAGACATTTATAATTGTTAGCTCTTCCTGATGGATAGACCCTGTAACTATTATATAATGTCCTTCTTCATCTCTTGTTACAGCCTTTAATTTAAAGTCTAGTTTGTCTGATATAAGTATGGCTACTCCAGCTTTCTTCTGGCTTCCAGTAGCATGATAAATAGTTCTCCATCCCCTCACTCTCAATCTGAAGGTGTCCTCAGGTCTAAAATGAGTCTCTTGTAGACAGCAAATAGATGGGTCTTGTTTTTTTATCCATTCTGATACCCTATGTCTTTTGGTTGGCGCATTTAATCCATTTACATTCAGTGTTATTATAGAAAGATACGGGTTTAGAGTCATTGTGATGTCTGTATGTTTTATGCTTGTAGTGATGTCTCTGGTACTTTGTCTCACAGGGTCCCCCTTAGGATCTCTTGTAGGGCTGGTTTAGTGGTGACAAATTCCTTCAGTTTTTGTTTGTTTGGGAAGACCTTTATCTCTCCTTCTATTCTAAATGACAGACTTGCTGGATAAAGGATTCTTGGCTGCATATTTTTGCTGTCTAGCACCCTGAAAATCTCGTGCCAATTCTTTCTGGCCTGCCAAGTTTCAAAAGAGAGATCAGTCACGAGTCTTATAGGTCTCCCTTTATATGTGAGGGCACGTTTACCCCTTGCTGCTTTCAGAATTTTCTCTTTATCCTTGTATTTTGCCAGTTTCACTATGATATGTCGTGCAGAAGATCGATTCAAGTTACGTCTGAAGGGAGTTCTCTGTGCCTCTTGGATTTCAATGCCTTTTTCCTTCCCCAGTTCAGGGAAGTTCTCAGCTATTATTTCTTCAAGTACCCCTTCAGCACCTTTCCCTCTCTCTTCCTCCTCTGGGATACCAATTATGCGTATATTATTTCTTTTTAGTGTATCACTTAGTTCTCTAATTTTCCCCTCATACTCCTGGATTTTTTTATCTCTCTTTTTCTCAGCTTCCTCTTTTTCCATAACTTTATCTTCTAGTTCACCTATTCTCTCCTCTGCCTCTTCCATCCGAGCCGTGGTGGTTTGCATTTTGTTTTCCATTTCCTTTAAAGCGTTTTTCAGCTCCTCGTGACTGTTCCTTAGTCCCTTGATCTCTGTAGCAAGAGATTCTCTGCTGTCCTGTATGCTGTTTTCCAGCCCAGCGATTAATTTTATGACTATTATTCTAAATTCACTTTCTGTTATATTATTTAAATCCTTTTTGATCAGCTCATTAGCTGTTGTTATTTCCTGGAGATTCTTCTGAGGGGAATTCTTCCGCTTGGTCATTTTGGATAGTCCCTGGTGTGGTGAGGGCCTGCAGGGCACTTCCCCTGTGCTGTGGTGTATAACTGGAGTTGGTGGGCGGGGCCGCAGTCCGACCTGATGTCTGCCCCCAGCCCACTGCTGGGGCCACAGTCAGACTGGTGTGTGCCTTCTCTTCTCCTCTCCTAGGGGCGGGATTCACTGTGGGGTGGCGTGGCCCGTCTGGGCTACTTGCACACTGCCAGGCTTGTGATGCTGGGGATCTGGCGTATTAGCTGGGGTGGGAAGGCAAGGTGCACGGCGGCAGGGGGGGCAGGCTTAGCTCGCTTCTCCTTAGGTGATCCACTTCAGGAGGGGCCCTGTGGCAGCCGGAGGGAGTCAGATCCGCTGCCGGAGGTTTGGCTCCGCAGAAGCACAGAGTTGGGTGTTCGCGCGGAGCGAGCAATTTCCCTGGCCGGAGCCGGTTCCCTTTGGGATTTTGGCTGGGGGATGGGCGGGGGAGATGGCGCTGGTGAGCGCCTTTGTTCCCCGCCAAACTGAGCTCTGTCTTCCGGGGGCTCCGCAGCTCACCCTCCCTTTGTCCTCCAGCCTTCCCGCTTTCCGAGCAGAGCTGTTAACTTATGACCTCCCAGACGCTAAGTCGCGCTTGCTGTCGGAACACAGTCCGTCAGGCCCCTCCGCTTTTGCAAGCCGGACTCGGGGGCTCTGCTTGGCTGACGAGCCGCCCCTCCGCCCCGGCTCCCTCCCGCCAGTCCGTGGAGCGCGCACCGCCTCGCCGCCCTTCCTACCCTCTTCCGTGGGCCTCTCGTCTGCACTTGGGTCTGGTGACTCCGTTCTGCTAATCCTCTGGCGGTTTTCTGGGTTATTTAGGCAGGTGTAGGTGGAATCTAAGTGATCAGCAGGACGCGTGGTGAGCCCAGCGTCCTCCTACGCCGCCATCTTCCCAGAATCAGTGCTTTCCTGCTTCTGATCACTTATTTTTGCCATAAACATTGCTCAAGTTCAACAGCACTGCTCTGTACCAACTCTGAAACTGGAGGAAAAACTGACATAGCCTTTTACTATGTTTCAGGTTTTCCAGTGGTTTAAGGTATGTGCCTTCTTAGAAGACAAGATGGTATTTCCATCTTTCAATGGTTTGGCTAGGGGAGGTGACTGTCTTAAAAGTAAAATTAATTGCTGAGAGAAGGGAATTGAAAGTGAGCAATAAAGAATGTGCTGGTCACTATGGAAGCCACAGACAACTATGTGGGGTCAGACCACCCACACTGATGTCATTGAGTGAGTAGACATCGTAGCTTTAGATCTTTAATCCAGCTCTGGCTTCTGGAGAGGCATAGGGCAAACCAAATCTGTGAAGAGAACAGCTCACAGAACCTTTTTATTTCCATTTGTCTTTCTTCTCCTACTTCAAATTCTCCTGCTTATCATTAAATTAAGAAAAAAAAAAAGAATATGTGGTATTATAAGTAAATTGAACCTTTTAAACTCAGGTTTGGTGGCCTTGCCAACCAATTTGAGAGACATAGATTGGCTGCTAAATCCAGATACATCTAATTCAGATGACAGACAAAAGATGTGTGGATGTGGATTTCTGACACTCTGCTGTGGTAAGTGAGGTGCCACAATTGCACCTGGCCAAGAAATCCTCTTTGAGGATTTATGACATTGTACTTCTCATTCATCTGCCCCAGGAATCAGCATACTATTTTGTAATTTTAAGTGTGAAATTTAAAAAATTGAATGAAATTCAGAAATGAATTTTTTTTTGAAATGATACTTTTAAGAAATAAAGTTAGGGTCGGAGGGGTCCAGGAAGATGGCGGCGTAGGAGGACGCTGGGCTCACCGCGCGTCCTGCTGATCACTTAGATTCCACCTACACCTGCCTAAATAACCCAGAAAACCGCCAGAGGATTAGCAGAACAGAGTCACCGGACCCAAGTGCAGACGAGAGGCCCACGGAAGAGGGTAGGAAGGGCGGCGAGGCGGTGCGCGCTCCACGGACTGGCGGGAGGGAGCCGGGGCGGAGGGGCGGCTCGTCAGCCAAGCAGAGCCCCCGAGTCCGGCTTGCAAAAGCGGAGGGGCCTGACGGACTGTGTTCCGACAGCAAGCGCGACTTAGCGTCTGGGAGGTCATAAGTTAACAGCTCTGCTCGGAAAGCGGGAAGGCTGGAGGACAAAGGGAGGGTGAGCTGCGGAGTCCCTGGACGACAGAGCTCAGTTTGGCGGGGAACAAAGGCGCTCGCCAGCGCCATCTCCCCCGCCCATCCCCCAGCCAAAATCCCAAAGGGAACCGGCTCCGGCCAGGGAAATTGCTCGCTCCGCGCGAACACCCAACTCTGTGCTTCTGCGGAGCCAAACCTCCGGCAGCGGATCTGACTCCCTCCGGCTGCCACAGGGCCCCTCCTGAAGTGGATCACCTAAGGAGAAGCGAGCTAAGCCTGCCCCCCCTGCCGCCGTGCACCTTGCCTTCCCACCCCAGCTAATACGCCAGATCCCCAGCATCACAAGCCTGGCAGTGTGCAAGTAGCCCAGACGGGCCACGCCACCCCACAGTGAATCCCGCCCCTAGGAGAGGAGAAGAGAAGGCACACACCAGTCTGACTGTGGCCCCAGCAGTGGGCTGGGGGCAGACATCAGGTCGGACTGCGGCCCCGCCCACCAACTCCAGTTATACACCACAGCACAGGGGAAGTGCCCTGCAGGCCCTCACCACACCAGGGACTATCCAAAATGACCAAGCGGAAGAATTCCCCTCAGAAGAATCTCCAGGAAATAACAACAGCTAATGAGCTGATCAAAAAGGATTTAAATAATATAACAGAAAGTGAATTTAGAATAATAGTCATAAAATTAATCGCTGGGCTGGAAAACAGCATACAGGACAGCAGAGAATCTCTTGCTACAGACATCAGGGGACTAAGGAACAGTCACGAGGAGCTGAAAAACGCTTTAAAGGAAATGGAAAACAAAATGCAAACCACCACAGCTCGGATGGAAGAGGCAGAGGAGAGAATAGGTGAACTAGAAGATAAAGTTATGGAAAAAGAGGAAGCTGAGAAAAAGAGAGATAAAAAAATCCAGGAGTATGAGGGGAAAATTAGAGAACTAAGTGATACACTAAAAAGAAATAATATACGCATAATTGGTATCCCAGAGGAGGAAGAGAGAGGGAAAGGTGCTGAAGGGGTACTTGAAGAAATAATAGCTGAGAACTTCCCTGAACTGGGGAAGGAAAAAGGCATTGAAATCCAAGAGGCACAGAGAACTCCCTTCAGACGTAACTTGAATCGATCTTCTGCACGACATATCATAGTGAAACTGGCAAAATACAAGGATAAAGAGAAAATTCTGAAAGCAGCAAGGGGTAAACGTGCCCTCACATATAAAGGGAGACCTATAAGACTCGTGACTGATCTCTCTTTTGAAACTTGGCAGGCCAGAAAGAATTGGCACGAGATTTTCAGGGTGCTAGACAGCAAAAATATGCAGCCAAGAATCCTTTATCCAGCAAGTCTGTCATTTAGAATAGAAGGAGAGATAAAGGTCTTCCCAAACAAACAAAAACTGAAGGAATTTGTCACCACTAAACCAGCCCTACAAGAGATCCTAAGGGGGACCCTGTGAGACAAAGTACCAGAGACATCACTACAAGCATAAAACATACAGACATCACAATGACTCTAAACCCGTATCTTTCTATAATAACACTGAATGTAAATGGATTAAATGCGCCAACCAAAAGACATAGGGTATCAGAATGGATAAAAAAACAAGACCCATCTATTTGCTGTCTACAAGAGACTCATTTTAGACCTGAGGACACCTTCAGATTGAGAGTGAGGGGATGGAGAACTATTTATCATGCTACTGGAAGCCAGAAGAAAGCTGGAGTAGCCATACTTATATCAGACAAACTAGACTTTAAATTAAAGGCTGTAACAAGAGATGAAGAAGGACATTATATAATAGTTACAGGGTCTATCCATCAGGAAGAGCTAACAATTATAAATGTCTATGCGCCGAATACCGGAGCCCCCAAATATATAAAACAATTACTCATAAACAGAAGCAAACTTATTGATAAGAATGTGGTAATTGCTGGGGACTTTAACACCCCACTTACAGAAATGGATAGATCATCTAGACACACGGTCAATAAAGAAACAAGGGCCCTGAATGAGACACTGGATCAGATGGACTTGACAGATCTATTTAGAACTCTGCATCCCAAAGCAACAGAATATACTTTCTTCTCGAGTGCACATGGAACATTCTCCAAGATAGATCATATACTGGGTCACAAAACAGCCCTTCATAAGTTTACAAGAATTGAAATTATACCATGCATACTTTCAGACCACAATGCTATGAAGCTTGAAGTCAACCACAGGAAAAAATCTGGAAAACCTCCAAAAGCATGGAGGTTAAAGAACACCCTACTAACGAATGAGTGGGTCAACCAGGCAATTAGAGAAGAAATCAAAAAATATATGGAAACAAACGAAAATGAAAATACAACAATCCAAACGCTTTGGGACGCAGCGAAGGCAGTCCTGAGAGGAAAATACATTGCAATCCAGGCCTATCTCAAGAAACAAGAAAAATCCCAAATACAAAATCTAACAGCACACCTAAAGGAAATAGAAGCAGAACAGCAAAGGCAGCCTAAACCCAGCAGAAGAAGAGAAATAATAAAGATCAGAGCAGAAATAAACAATATAGAATCTAAAAAAACTGTAGAGCAGATCAACGAAACCAAGAGTTGGTTTTTTGAAAAAATAAACAAAATTGACAAACCTCTAGCCAGGCTTCTCAAAAAGAAAACGGAGATGACCCAAATAGATAAAATCATGAATGAAAATGGAATTATTACAACCGATCCCTCAGAGATACAAACAATTATCAGGGAATACTATGAAAAATTATATGCCAACAAATTGGACAACCTGGAAGAAATGGACAAATTCCTGAACACCCACACTCTTCCAAAACTCAATCAGGAGGAAATAGAAAGCTTGAACAGACCCATAACCAGCGAAGAAATTGAATCGGTTATCAAAAATCTCCCAACAAATAAGAGTCCAGGACCAGATGGCTTCCCAGGGGAGTTCTACCAGACGTTTAAAGCAGAGATAATACCTATCCTTCTCAAGCTATTCCAAGAAATAGAAAGGGAAGGAAAACTTCCAGACTCATTCTATGAAGCCAGTATTACTTTGATTCCTAAACCAGACAGAGACCCAGTAAAAAAAGAGAACTACAGGCCAATATCCCTGATGAATATGGATGCCAAAATTCTCAATAAGATACTAGCAAATCGAATTCAACAGCATATAAAAAGCATTGTTCACCATGATCAAGTGGGATTCATTCCTGGGATGCAGGGCTGGTTCAACATTCGCAAATCAATCAACGTGATACATCACATTAACAAAAAAAAAGAGAAGAACCATATGATCCTGTCAATCGATGCAGAAAAGGCCTTTGACAAAATCCAGCACCCTTTCTTAATAAAAACCCTGGAGAAAGTCGGGATAGAAGGAACATACTTAAAGATCATAAAAGCCATTTATGAAAAGCCCACAGCTAACATCATCCTCAACGGGGAAAAACTGAGAGCTTTTTCCCTGAGATCAGGAACACGACAGGGATGCCCACTCTCACCGTTGTTGTTTAACATAGTGCTGGAAGTGCTAGCATCAGCAATCAGACAACAAAAGGAAATCAAAGGCATCAAAATTGGCAAAGATGAAGTCAAGCTTTCGCTTTTTGCAGATGACATGATATTATACATGGAAAATCCGATAGACTCCACCAAAAGTCTGCTAGAACTGATACATGAATTCAGCAAAGTTGCAGGATACAAAATCAATGTACAGAAATCAGTTGCATTCTTATACACTAACAATGAAGCAACAGAAAGACAAAGAAAGAAACTGATCCCATTCACAATTGCACCAAGAAGCATAAAATACCTAGGAATAAATCTAACCAAAGATGTAAAGGATCTGTATGCTGAAAACTATAGAAAGCTTATGAAGGTAATTGAAGAAGATTTAAAGAAATGGAAAGACATTCCCTGCTCATGGATTGGAAAAATAAATATTGTCAAAATGTCAATACTACCCAAAGCTATCTACACATTCAATGCAATCCCAATCAAAATTGCACCAGCATTCTTCTCGAAACTAGAACAAGCAATCCTAAAATTCATATGGAACCACAAAAGGCCCCGAATAGCCAAAGGAATTTTGAAGAAGAAGACCAAAGCAGGAGGCATCACAATCCCAGACTTCAGCCTCTACTACAAAGCTGTCATCATCAAGACAGCATGGTATTGGCACAAAAACAGACACATGGACCAATGGAATAGAATAGAAACCCCAGAACTAGACCCACAAACGTATGGCCAACTCATCTTTGACAAAGCAGGAAAGAACATCCAATGGAAAAAAGACAGCCTCTTTAACAAATGGTGTTGGGAGAACTGGACAGCAACATGCAGAAGGTTGAAACTAGACCACTTTCTCACACCATTTACAAAAATAAACTCAAAATGGATAAAGGACCTAAATGTGAGACAGGAAACCATCAGAACCTTAGAGGAGAAAGCAGGAAAAGACCTCTCTGACCTCAGCCGTAGCAATCTCTTACTCGACACATCCCCAAAGGCAAGGGAATTAAAAGCAAAAGTGAATTACTGGGACCTTATGAAGATAAAAAGCTTCTGCACAGCAAAGGAAACAACCAACAAAACTAAAAGGCAACCAACGGAATGGGAAAAGATATTTGCAAATGACCTATCGGACAAAGGGCTAGTATCTAAAATCTATAAAGAGCTCACCAAACTCCACACCCGAAAAACAAATAACCCAGTGAAGAAATGGGCAGAAAACATGAATAGACACTTCTCTAAAGAAGACATCCAGATGGCCAACAGGCACATGAAAAGATGTTCAGCGTCGCTCCTTATCAGGGAAATACAAATCAAAACCACACTCAGGTATCACCTCACGCCAGTCAGAGTGGCCAAAATGAACAAATCAGGAGACTATAGATGCTGGAGAGGATGTGGAGAAACGGGAACCCTCTTGCAGTGTTGGTGGGAATGCAAATTGGTGCAGCCGCTCTGGAAAGCAGTGTGGAGGTTCCTCAGAAAATTAAAAATAGACCTACCCTATGACCCAGCAATAGTACTGCTAGGAATCTACCCAAGGGATACAGGAGTACTGATGCATAGGGGCACTTGTACCCCAATGTTCATAGCAGCACTCTCTACAATAGCCAAATTAGGGAAAGAGCCTAAATGTCCATCAACTGATGAATGGATAAAGAAATTGTGGTTTATATACACAATGGAATACTACGTGGCAATGAGAAAAAATGAAATATGGCCTTTTGTAGCAACGTGGATGGAACTGGAGAGTGTGATGCTAAGTGAAATAAGCCATACAGAGAAAGACAGATACCATATGGTTTCACTCTTATGTGGATCCTGAGAAACTTAACAGGAACCCATGGGGGAGGGGAAGGAAAAAAAAAAAAAGGACGTTAGAGTGGGAGAGAGCCAAAGCATAAGAGACTGTTAAAAACTGAGAACAAACTGAGGGTTGATGGGGGGTGGGAGGGAGGGGCGGGTGGGTGATGGGTATTGAGGAGGGCACCTTTTGGGATGAGCACTGGGTGTTGTATGGAAACCAATTTGTCAATAAACTTCATATAAAAAAAAAAAAAGAAATAAAGTTAGGGTCAAAAAGATGAATGGTGTTTTTAACTCATGTCATTTATAAGCCCCTGAAGATTTCATGAAACATGGTCCAGATAATATCTTTGATGTATTTGACCTATGTCAAAATCAGAAATGTTAGGGTTATTATGTCATTTCAACAAAATGATTTTTTTCCTTGGTTTTATTATTAACCCTTTATTATCTTTGGATCTACAGCCTCAGTCCGGTGGGCCCAATTGTAATCACAAATTCCTTAAAATATGGAAGAGGGAGATAGAAAAGTCAAAGAAAGAGATACAACAACCAAAGCAAAGGTTGAAGAGAGATTGGCAGGTACTAAGCTGTTGGCTTTGAAGACTGAGTGGACCATGGGACAGGAAATGCAGACAACCTCCAAAAGCTGGAATGTTCTCCCCTAGAATCTCCAGAAGGAACATGGCCTTACCATACCTTGATTTTGAACTTCTTACATCCAGAAGGAACTGTTAGGATAACAAATGTGTATTGTTTTAAACTACTAATTCATGGTAGTTGGCTACTGTAGCAATAGGAAACTAACATATTCCCTTGCATACTAAGATTATAACTAAATTATAGGTATTTCCAAGTTTTTTTAAATGTAGCTTTGTTCTGTAATATAGTAGTGACAGTCACCAAAAAGTGATTTCTAAAAGTGCATGAAAAACAGTGTCTGAACTAGTATATGTCTGCAGGACAGTGACCTTGGCTCCCATTTGCCAACCTTGTATGAACTAATTCATGGGACAGAAGCACCTGTGCAGCAGACCAGATTGAGCTAATTAAGTAACCAAAGATGGAAAGGGCTTATTTCTGCCTTGGATGTGGTGAGTTCAGAACATGGAGGGCGATGTTAAGCCTAGGCTTATAACTTACTGGAAACTACATGACTGAGGGTTCCAAGTACCTGATGGGGATCAGTCAAGGCAAGGCCAACTCTGTCTGGGAGCCATGGGGAAGCTTTGTGGCCTTGAACTGAAAGAACTGGAACAGTATTTCTCTCTCTTTGCAGTTCAAAGCCTCCAGTCATTTTACTTCATCCTTCCCCAACTCCAACTTCTTAAACACTCTGGCTTCTCCTTTCTCCTTTTTTCCTTCTGACGCTGTAACCTCTTTTTCACCCACCAGATTTGTACAACAGTAATAAATACATCCATAATGGGGCAAAATTTAGAGCTGGGGTCCCCTCTCTGCCACTGCCCCTTACATTTGAATAAGTGCTACTTCAGTTGTTGGGTTTTTACCTTTCTGTCTGCATATCTTCTTTGAACTAGAGAAAACTCTTATAAGCAAGGTCTATGTCATCTGGGATTTTTCTTTTTTAATGTGTTTAAGGCAGGGATCAGCAAACTATGACCTGTAGGCCCAATCTGGCCTGCTGCCTGTTTTCATAAGGCCTATGAGCTAAAAATGGTTTTTACATGTTTTAATAGTTAGGCAAAAATCAAAAGAAGAAAAATATTTCATGACATGAGAACATTGTAAAAAAAATTCAAGGTCTACAAATAAAGTTTTATTGGGACACAGCACTTTCATTCATTTACATATTGCCTATGGCTGCTTTCATCTATGATGGCAGAGACCAAATGACCAGCAACACCTAAAATATTGAATATCTATCCTTCTTTGTTGACCCCTGGTTTAAGGGATATGACCTAATGAACATATAGAAGATACTATTAAATGATGTATTTGACTAAAAATAGGGGTCAGGCCTTGAAATTTAAAGAAATTAGATCAGATAAATGGCAATCCAGGAAGATATACTTTAATTTATTCAAATTTGTACCAACTAGGCATGTGACTGGTTGCATGTAACAGAAATCCAATTATAGTGGTGGAATCAGAAGAAGGTTGATTTATCTCCCCTAACAAGAATTCCAGAGGTTGATTGTTCATGAGTGGGGCTATGAGTTCTTAATGCTTTTAGCATCTTGGATTTCTTCAATCTTTCTGCTTTTATCCCAATGCATGACTTTCAGCCTCATGATAGTGATGCCTGCTGTACCTTCTTCTTTGTGGCTAAATTCTAATTCCAACTTGATTGGCTTAAAAGTTTATCTCTACTATTTAATTACAATAAGATTTGGGTTAGATGTGGCCTTGGAGCCAAGAACTGTGGTTTCAGGGTCTATGGATGTGTTGGCAAAGCCAGGACCCAGAGTGGAAAGCACAGAAGATGAGGTGGGGTGGTGAGGATGTGCTCAGAGCCTTGGAGGCCACTTTCATTCATATCTCATACACCATGAGCCCGTGGTTCTCATGGGTATACATCAGAATCCCCAGAAATGCATGCTCAAATCCACATGATTGGGCTCAACCCCTGGAGTTTCTGATTCAGGAGGACTGGGCTGGGCCCAGAATCTGCTTTGCTGACAAGTCCCATGGTGATGAATGGTGTTTACAGCGAGAAGACATAATTCTGATGTTAATGGTTTTAGGAGCACCTTTCCACACCCCTAGAGAGGATCATTGAAACTCTAATGGAGGGCAGGGCAAGGAGCTTCTCATCTCAACGAGGCCATTCAGTTGCCCTGCTGGTTCCTCCTCAGGCACAACCATGCTGGGGGACTTGTGTGTACCGACCACCCAGGATCTTGTCAAAGGCAGATTCTGATTCAGAAGCCATGGGGAGGAGTCAGAGACATTGCTCTAACAAACTTCCAGGTGAGAATGCTGGTCTGGGGATCACATGTTGAGGGACAAGCCTGCAGGAGTCTGCTGTCTCCCTCCTCTTCCTCAGCCTGCATCACAGCAGGGCCACCCTGTTTCCAACCCAAGCTATCTTCCGTTCTGCTAGAGGCAGCAATGCCCAAATATTCTGGGGGTAGGGTGTCCACATCTTTGTCAATTCTACTGAGCCCGGGAGAATATCTATACTGAATGATGTTTTCAACTGCTTGGAAAGATGCTGGGCCACTTTCTCAGAATTAGGAAGTCAAATATTTTTTTTCAATTATTATTTTCCCCCAGATTCAGAGATTGCTTTATTCCCAACAAAATAAGAACTTTTAGATTACAAGATAAAATATGAAAATGATGTCCAAACTCAGAACTACAGGCAAAAGAACAGAAAGTGCACACATTGTGAGAAAATAGAGAATTACAGAATGTTTCTGTGGCATATTTCAACTTCTTCATTTACTTTAGTTTCAGCTGTGTGCATTTATCTGCTTGCTGTAGAACCAGCTGGAGTTTTTAATTTGCACCATGAATAATGCTGCCAGAACTTTCCCTTGCATCTATTGGATCCAAGGTTCTTCAGTAGCCAGCTGGTCACCAGAAGTGACCATAAAAGCAACAACCAGTTCCAAGGAAAATCATTCTTCTGTGGAATAAGACAAGGAAGGGTTCCTCATGTTCTGGAGAGCCTTTTGAGGGACTCTGGAAAGCTGGATCTTACTAAATGTCCCAGGAACCCCTTCCGAAGAAGAAGAAGCCCTGATGAGGAGTCTTTGCCAGTGCTTCTCTGGAATCTGGCTTCAGAATTATTCTCACTCTGGAAAGTATTCACAGGGACTTGGGTGTGGACTGAATGCTTCCCCATCTCCCCATGGGTGGGCTGGCTCTGGATGCAGGTAAGCAGGACCTGAAGCTCCCTCAGTGGGGATCCACTCCCTTTCCTCTCCCTCAAAAGCTTGAGGAAGCCTCAAATACCTGCAGGCCTGTGGGTGGAAGTGGAATTTCTGAGTAACAGACTCAAATGTTGGCCACCTTGAGCCCAGAGTAAAGCTGCCTCCTTACAGTGGACTGTGGACTGTGACTCCTTTACTCCTCAGAGGGCCTGTGTTCCCAAGTTCAAGATGTTCCGAGTCAAATCACCCAAAGTTGTCAAACCATCCTGCAGGACTGCAGCCACCAAAGGTGTGTAGTAGCTAGTCTGCAACCCTGACTGACCAGATATTGATGGAAATAAGCTATCTAACTAGCATCTAGGAGTTACTAAAAGAATTCAGGTCTGTATTATTCAATAACAATCTGACTAGATAATGGGGGAGGGGTCAAATTTTGATTGCTCCCATGACTAAATTTTAGGAAGATTTATTGCATAGCAGTAAATAGCATATTGATTATATTGGACAGTGCTATGCTTATGCTACAATGCCAGTGTTGAGTAGTTACAACAGAGACAAAAGGGCCAGCAAAGCCTGACACATTTACTACCTGGCCTTTTACAGAGGAAGTTTGCCCTGCACAAAATTCTTCCCAAAACTGGTGCTCTGATTGTCTTGCCTGCCACAACTCAAAGCAAGAAGCCACAAGATGTAGCAACTAAATAGTAAATTGGTAGTTATGTTGTGGGTGCATTAGGATAGGGCTCTACTACATAGCCTGGTTGAATCTCTGTGATAGAAATCTGTTCACTTGTGAAATCATTGTTTGGGGAAGCATGTGTGCTGAGATCTGGGATGCAAAAACCTAAGTTCTTCCTAAGTCCACAAGGGCAACTCTCCTGTGATGCTGCTAAAGACACTTTCATTAAATGCTTCAAAAGCAGTGAGCTAAGAGTGACTCAAAATACATTCTATTTTGCATAAGACTTCAAAACTTAGGTGACATATTATTAACAAATTACTTTCAAAGCCACTAGCTTTCAATTGCCAAAAAGTAATTTTGCCTTCTTTATAAAGAATTGGAGGGGTGCCTGGGTGGCTCAGTCAGTTAAGCATCCGACTTTGGCTCCAGTCATGATCTCATGGTTCATGAGTTCGAACCCCGCATCAGGCTCTGTGCTGACAGTTCAGAGCCTGAAGCCTGCTTCAGATTCTGTATCTCCCTTTCTCTCTGTCCCTTTCCTGCTTGTAGTCTCCCTTTCTCAAGAATAAACATTAAGAAAAAAAAAAGAATTGGAACCCATTATTTATGAAGAACATGTTTGTTGTAAAAAATATAGAGGAAAGTGGAAATCATTTGTTATGCTTCAACACAGATAACTTTATTAATATATACACATATAAACTATATATTATGTGTAGTTTTTTTTTTTTCTAAATCAGATCATCTATTTCCATAGCTTCCCATCCAATGGATATATCTGTTATAATTCATTAACTGTTCTTTGTATGCTAACAAAATATTCAGGTTTCCAATTTTCGAAAAAGATTATGTGTAGTTAGTTTTATGACAGATGAATGTTTTTGTTGCTGGATTTCTTACATTTAACACATTTAAAGTACATATTAAAATATAATTTTGTTACATAGCATTAAAAATATATAAGTTCTCTTTTCTTAATTTCGTAAGTAAGGTATGTTTTCCACACATGCTTCACTTTTAAGCCTCTCATCCTGCATGTAGCTGAGCCAAGAACGTATCCCACAGGAAATGTTTGCCAGACGTCAAAGCATATTTGACGTTTTTCAAATAACGCTTTTGGATTTCTTGGCTCCCTTGTGAAGAGTATCTTCAAGGACAGAGCATTCCTTTCAAATATTTATTGTGTTTTCAATAAAAACAATCTGCTGTGAATAAATATTACATAAAAAAATAAAGGGAGAGTCTAAAATGGCATACATACACCTTGATGAAACATAGTTCTGGAAATTTCTATTTGACTAACCAAGATAGTTCTGCATTTTTTTTAAACTCAGTTGTTCTTAATTCAGGGGTTCCATAAATTTAATAAAAAATATTGCGTCCTTATTTTCACTAATCTCTACCTGAAACTTAGCGTATACTTCCATTCTTGGGGGAGAAAAAGTTATCAGCACTGAAATCACAGATACTTCACACCACACCATGGTTATTATTCTAGATCTCTCAACATCTTGTTTGCACTGATCGCCACTTTGAGATTATGATATTTATGTGATACACCATAAAGGTCTTGTGATTTTAAAATCCATAAAGAAGTATGTGTATTTAATTTCATGTATTTGTTTCTTTTTTATATTCTTCTAACTATATTTCAATATGATTGGTACTCTTTGTAATTCTGTGTATCATCTCACATACAAAAATTAACTCAAAGTGGATAAGAGATCTAAGCGTAAGAGCTAAACTAGAAAACTCTTAGGAGAAAACACAAGTGTAAATCTGATTCATAAATAAAGGATGACTTTTCATCTATTTAGAACTTAACATTTTTTATTTCAACATTGTGTGGTTTTCGGAGCAGCATTGACCCCTCAACAATTCAGGTTTGAACTATATAGGTCCACCTATATGGGAGTTTAGTGCAGGACTGTGAATGTATTTTCCTTATGATTTTGTTAATAATTGTTTTTCTCCAGCTTACTTTATTGTAAGAACACACTATATAATGTGGGTAACATACAAAACATGAGTTAATCAACTGTTATCAGTAAGGCTTATTTTCAACAGTAGTTAATTAGCAGTTAAGGCTTTGGGGAGACAAAAGTTAGATGCAAAGTTTTGGCTGCATGGAAGTGGGGGAGTGACAGCCCTAACCCCTGCATTGTTCAAGGACCAACAGTATACATTTTACACTTCTTTTGTTAAATTTATTCCTAAGTATTTTATTCTTTTTGATGCTATTGTAAATGGAATTGATTTCTTGATTTTGTTTTCAGTTTGTGCCTTGTTACTATATAGTAATACAATTGATTTTTGTGTATTGATACTGTATCCTGCAACTGCTAAACTCATTTATTAGTGCTTATGGTTTTTAAATATTTTCCTTAGGACTTTCTATGTACAAACAAGAGAATGTCATTAATGAATGTATATAATGTTATTCCTTTTTTTTTTTCTGATCTGGATGCCTTTTATTTCATTTCCAGCCTTAACTGCTCTGGTGAGAATCTGCAGGACACTTGATAGCAGTGGCAAGAGCTGACATCTTTTTCTGTTTCTGATCTTCGGAGGAAAGTTTTTAGTATTTGATGATTAAGTTATGATGTCTGCTGTGGGTTTTTTGTAGATGAAACATAAATTTACTAACAAAAAAATGAGCCAAGAAAAGATTGTCCATTTTTACCTTGCTTCTTGAAGAAAGCCTGGGTAAGAGTCAAAATTTAGTAAAATATTTGCTCTGCCATACTGACATGATATTGTCTAATTGAATAACATTTGCTTATCAGACATTTATTTTCCAAGCTGAGACCCATATATTGCTGCTTAGCCACAGAGTCTTAATTTTTATGGCTGCATTGTAGTATTGTTATGGCTTATAAATATTATGTTTTTACCTTTGTAATTTCTTTCTTCCTAATATCTAACTTATTATAATTAACATCAAGGTTAAAAATAAGATTGATGTATCTATTAGTCAAGTATTAATGATGGTTATATAATTTTAGCACTCCTCTTTTAAAAAAAAAGTAACGTTTTTGAGACAGAGTGAGAGAGAGAGAGAGAGAGAGGACACTCTCTGGGGAGGGGCAGAGACACAGAATCTGAAGCGGGCTCCGGGCTCTGAACTGTCAGCACAGAGTCCAATGTAGGGCTTGAACCCACAAGCCATGAGATCATGACCTGAGCTGAAGTCAGATGCGCAACTGACTGAGACACCCAGGTGCCCCATTTTTAAATTTTATTCATTTTTGAGAGAGAGAGGGAGACAGAGAGACAGAGACAGAGCTAGTGAGGGAGAGGCAGAGAGAGAAGGAGACACAGAATCCGCAGCAGGCCCCAGGTTCTGAGCTGTCATCACAGATCCTGACCAGGGCTCCAACCTATGAACTGTGAGATCATGACTTGAGCTGACTGAACCAATCAGGCACCCCTTAATACTTCTATTAATGTTCCCCTTATAGATTCTGATTGCAGTTTTGACCACCATTACCTTGAAAACAATTGTGAAACAGCATCCTTTGAACCTAAGAAAGGGACACGAATGTGCTTCCAGCAATGGCTGGCACATTTAGGTGACATTATCTGACTGTATACAGCAGCACCATCTAAAAGAAATTTTGCTAATGATCAAATATTCTGTCTCTGTAATGCCCAATCTGGTAGTCACTAGCCTATGGTGCACTTGACATAGGACTGGTGACACTGAGAAATAAACTTTTAACTTTAATTGTAATGAGTTTAAGTTAACTAACCACAGGTGATTAGTGCCTATCATATTGGATAGTGTATGCAACTTTTATCTGCCTCGTCCCCAAGTTTTTCCAACATCATTTTCCATCCAAAGGTCCTGGAATTTTCATCACCAGCAACAATTAGTGGTCAGTCACGTATCTCCACAGTCTTGATGTTCTTAGCACCTGGAATCATGCCCTCTAGTAGGTGGTTTTTCAGTAAGTGATCATGTTGGAACTAGAAAGTTCTTTTCAAGTCTTTTAAGAAAAAAGCTGCCTCCCACACTTGAAAAAGATCTTTGGCTAGCATATGTCTGGGGCAACACATTGCCCTTGGACCCCCTCCTGCATCTGGACTCCTCTCCACTTCTGTTCTAACATTCACCAGTAGTAACAGCTGTATTTGTTGAATAGCTGCTATGTTACAAGGAAGGTAACACCCCCTGTTAATAAATTTTCTAATTTCCATGACAACCTTGTAAATTAGATATTATACCTCCAGTTTGGGGAGAGAAAACCAGAGATTTAAATAACTTAAATTCCAACAATGGGTAAGTGACAAAATCAGGGCTCTGATGTACTGCACATTCTAATTCTTTCATCCTAAACTGAGTTAGAGAATCTTACTTTCACCACTGACTAGCTGTGTGGCCTTGGGAAGTCACCTATTCTCCCTGACCTTCAGTTTCCACATCTGTAAAATGAGTTATTGATAATGGATGCCTCCAGCCAGATGGGGAGTAAGCCTGAGGCTTACTAAGAGCCCTCTTGGTACACTGGGGCACGGGTCATGCTTCTTGGGCTATCTTCAATTCCTTCCTTATTCCTCCTGGTCTGTGAAGTTATTTTTGTCCTTGATTTTATTTTCACAATTGCTTATTGTTATTATTGGTAAAAATGCTCAGCTGAATTGCATTTTACCCAGTAGACATTTAGTGAGCCTCTGCTATGGTCAGGAGCCATGCAGGGTGTCGAACACAATCAGTGCTGAATTCAAATTATAGAAACCCGAGTATATCCTTTTTCTAGCTAAAATTTGTTGAGAATTTACCATGGTTCAGCCATTCTGACTGCTTTACATGCGTAACTCATTCAGCCCTCAGAATAACACTTTGAAGGGGTGACTATTAGGATTCCTCATCCCACAGTTGAAGAAACTGAGGCACAGAGAGGCTGGGCTACTTGCTAAATATGACACAACTTATAAATGATGGAGCTGGGACTCAAATCCAGCCATGGTGGCTGCACAGCCCACACTCCTTACCCTGAGGCTCTGAGGTCCCCCACCTTTGCATTTGCAGGTTAACATGACAAAGTCACACTGGAGGCAGGGCACAGAGAAATATCTATAACAGGTGCTCAAAAAACTCCTGAACACTGTCTGCAAACAAAACATGCTGTAGGTGGGTGAGGATACAAAGATGTGTAAAAGCTATGCTCCACTCTCAAGAAAGTAGATTATAAAAGGCCATATTTCATTTTTTCTCATTGCCACGTAGTATTCCATTGTGTATATAAACCACAATTTCTTTATCCATTCATCAGTTGATGGACATTTAGGCTCTTTCCATACTTTGGCTATTGTTGAGAGTGCTGCTATGAACATTGGGGTACAAGTGCCCCTATGCATCAGTACTGCTGTATCCCTTGGGAATATACCATATGGTTTCACTCTTATGTGGATCCTGAGAAACTTAACAGGAACCCATGGGGGAGGGGAAGGTAAAAAAAAAAAAAAAAAAGGACGTTAGAGTGGGAGAGAGCCAAAGCATAAGAGACTGTTAAAAACTGAGAACAAACTGAGGGTTGATGGGGGGTGGGAGGGAGGGGCGGGTGGGTGATGGGTATTGAGGAGGGCACCTTTTGGGATGAGCACTGGGTGTTGTATGGAAACCAATTTGTCAATAAACTTCATATAAAAAAAAAATAAAAAAAAAAAGAAAGTAGATTATAAATCTAGCAAACAGCATGATTAAAAACACATGATTACTTGTAAAACAGGGAAGATGTGATAAGTGGTAAATTGCCAATAGAAAGTCCTATGAACTTCAAAGAGAGATCAGTTCTGGTTTGGTTACTCAGAAACAATTGTGATGGGGGCAGCATGTCACCTGTGCCTTAATAGAAGGGTCAGATCCCAGTAGATGGAAAAGAAACAAAGGTGAGAACATTCCTGGTAGATAAAAAGACAGGAGCCATAGATTGGAGATGATACAGGATGAGGCATTTCTCTGACAGTCAGCAGGAACTCCTCTTCCTGAGACCTTCAGCATCCACAAGAACCATTGAATTTGACAAAAGGGTGGCTTGTAAAGAGATAGGTGAAGGCCATGGGCAGAACTGTGAGGACTGGTGAACCTCCTGGGGCAGGAAAGGCAAAGGAGCCACTCTTCTGGCAAGCAGAGGAGAGAAGAAGCAGGAGCGCAGGTTTCTTAGAAGTCGTGGGAGGGGGAGACTTGAAAACAGCCAGGGCTCAAGAGTGCAAACAACATAGAGACATCAAGAAAAAATGAAGAGGGAAAATAAGTTTTTGGCTTCAGTATTTAGAAGATAATGGGTATTCTTAAAGAGAGCTGTTCCAATGAAACAGTGAAATGGGCCTGGGCTAGTAAGTCCTCAGTGAGGGTGGCAGGGCCAGGGGTCAGCCAAGGAGAGGGAACTGAGTGTGCCATCCCCATGGAGACATAGGCAGTGGTCCATCCCTTTGCACAGGAGGTACAGAGAGGAAGGACAGAAGTTTAAAACATGCATAAAAGCCTCAAAGTGATGGCTCAAGGAGACCTGAATAGGACTCCCCACTAGAGATGGCAGCTAGAACTCATCCAAGAAGTGAGCCAGCATGCTGAGCAGCAGGGCCCTATCCTTGCATGCCCCTCAACTCTGGCGAGGGCTGGCAGACTTGAAAATCTTAGTGAAGTTTGAGCAAAGGGTGTAACTGGTCCTGTCTCTTCTCTAGCCTCATGCATCCGGATGGTTACTCCCACTTCCTGAGATCTTTCAGCTGGGACCTGGTGGTTGGGAAAGGCCAAAGGGATCTGCCCAGATGTGAAGGCCCCACTCCCAGGGCAGGCTGTCCCTGAGGCAGCCCTACTCCAGCTCAGGCAGGGGGCAGGCCATGGGGGTAAGTCCAGACACCTGGCTCAGCCCAGGCAGCTGGTGGGATATCAGGCCAGCACCTGCCTGCTCTCACTGGGAGACAACCCAACTCTTCAAATCTGCTGGTCTTTTCTTCTTCTTCCCAGAGGAGTAGAGGCGCCCATTCCGGGAAGCTTCAGACCTCAGTCTCCAAGCTGTGCTCCTCCCCCACCCAGCTCTCAGGAGGCACTGCTTGTCCGAGCTCTCTTGAATGTCGGGCAGTGTAGGGAAGGACCCTCGTCCCTCTCATGCCGGGAGTGTCCACGCCCCACCCCCTGGGTAACTATCCGTCAGTACAGTCTGGAGGTGGGAGTGGGCAGGTGCTTGTCTTCGCTAGTGAAGACGCTACACTGCACTTCTCTCTTACAAGGTCTGGGCTCTGCCCAACCAAAGAGGCAAGATACCCAGCTAAGCGACAGAATTTGCTTGGGACTCCCTGGGAGCCAAGTTTCCTGCCCTAGGCTTAAGGCAGTTAAGGCCCCCACACCCTTAACTCTTTTCCGCCCAAGTTTAGAGAGCTCCAACTTTGGGGCCTTTGTTTAGAGTTCAACAGCGCCGCCCCCTGGTGCTTTGTTGTGAGTGACCATAGCGGAGACGGCACAGGGTTAAAAAAAAAAAAAAAAAAAAAAAGTTTGTCACTCCGTTAAGTTTTGGAACCACCCCCGGCATTCTTGGTACGTGAATAAGCGGAAAAGGTCGTGAAAGTGACAGATTCTCATCTCCTCCTCGCTGCTCTCCCCACCCTGCCCGTCCGCATGACCGCTCTTCTGCAACGCAAGTGGCATTTATATGCACCTTTGTCACTCTGACATCTCAGTCAAATGCAAAAGTCCTTAACAGTCCCAAGTGGGATCCTCTTGGAGCCAGCAGCGTCTTCCCGCGAGGGCTCCCATGTGCCCCTTTTGGGGTGCGAGATAGGCTATCCCTTTGTGAAGCTGGACAAAAACAGACCAAACAGGCTAGCGCGCTTCCCAACTCGCCTGCCCCTATAGGGTTCGGCAGGAATTCGCCTGCCGCTGCGTCTGAAGGGTGACAAGACCTTGGAACCCTGACAGTATCCTCGCGACTTTCCCACGCGACGAGATGAGATCCAGCCAGGCAGCTCGCGCTCAGGGACCCGTGGGTCCTGGCTTGTGCGCGGGGGTGCTTGTGTTACCCCAGTCTTCCCCCTCTGCCTATCCTCGCACCAGCCACACCCTCTGTCCTCTGGGGCTGAGCGCACCCGTCTCCTGCTCTAGGCGCCCGGGGCGGAGTCCAGTTCTCTTCTACCGATCTTGTCTTCAGAGATGTCCACGCTCTTGGCAGTTCCTCCCGAAATCCTCTTCTTGGCGGGCATCTCCCTCTAGAGCCTTACAGGTCCAGGGCATTACTTCCCCCCACCCCTCATTCAAAACCCTCCTCCCCCGTCTCCACTTCCCAAGGTTCTGCAATCCAGGCTTCCTTTGAAATCGGTAGTAACAATACATTTATAAGAAAAAGAAACAGGAGCAAGAGATTAGGAGGGGCTGCGGATTAAGACCCCCCCCCCCGAACTGCGAGCCTGAGGGCCCTAGTGGCGGGGGCGGACACTGAGTGTAGCTGACAGAGGTGCTGTCTTCCCGTGGCGCCTGCGCCTGGCGGTCCAGTCCGGGGACCTCCCAGCTCCCCCGCCGGGTTTACTCATCTCCGCGAGGTGATCCCAGGAGCGAGGGCGGGCACAAGTCTCCCGAAGAACCCAGTAATCCGAGAATGCAGCATCAGCCCTTCCCACTAGGCACTTCCTTCCTTTTCCCGAACGTTCAGGAGGGAGGGCCGCGCTCTTATAAACCCGGGCCCCGGCCCCCCGGCATGTCAGAGGCTGCCTCTGCAGGGCTGCGCGCCGCGGCTGGACGCGTCTGGGCTGGGACCAACGCAAGCGGCTGTCGCCAGCAGCGCCCTGCGCCTCTCAGCCCAAATCCGACTTGGGCCCCGTCGCGGCGCTTGCGCTCTCCCCGGCGCCTGCACAAGGCGTGCCGGGACAGCATGCTTCGGGTCCTGCTCCTCGGTGTTCTGGCCCCCGCTGGCCTGGGGCTCTCCGCACCTCCAGGGCCGCAGCCACGCGGCAGCCAGTGCGTGGAGCACGACTGCTTCGCGCTCTTCCCCGGCCCCGCGACCTTCCCCGCCGCCAGCCAGGCCTGCGAGCAGCTGGGGGGCCACCTGATGACCGTGCGTTCCTCAGTGGCGGCTGATGTCATTTCCCTGCTACTGAGCGGCGACAGCGGCGACAGCCCGCGCCTCTGGATCGGCTTGCAGCTCCAGCAGGGCTGCGACGACCCCGAGCAACTCGGGCCCTTGCGCGGCTTCCAGTGGGTTACGGGAGACAACCGCACCAGCTACAGCAGGTGGGCGCGGCTCCACGTCGACAGGGCGCCTCTCTGCGGTCCCCTGTGCGTCGCAGTCTCGGAGGCCGGGGCCCTAGCATCCGGCGAGCCGGCCTGGGAGGAGCAGCAGTGCGACGCGGAGGCCGACGGTTTCTTCTGCGAGTTCCACTTCGCAGCCTCCTGCAGGCCCCTGCTCGTGGACTCTGGCGCGGTGGCGGCCGCCGGTGTAGCGATCACCTATAGCACCCCGTTCCGGGCCCTTGGCGCTGACTTCCAGGCGCTGCCGGTGGGTAGCTCCGCCGCTGTAGAGCCCTTCGGAGTGGAGCTGGAGTGCGTGGCGCCGCGGGGAGAGGCCGAGGCGCGCTGGGGCCGGGAAGCGCCTGGCGCCTGGGAATGCAGCGTGGAGAACGGCGGCTGCGAGCACACTTGCAACCGGAGCGCCGGGATGTCGCACTGCCTCTGCCCAGCTGACGCCGCCCTGCAGGCGGACGGGCGCTCCTGCGCCGCTGCGCCTGAGGAGCAGTCCTGCTACGAACTCTGCGAGCATTTCTGCATTCCCAGCCCGGACGTGCCTGGTTCCTACTCGTGCATGTGTGAGACCGGCTACCAGCTGGCTGCAGACCAGCACCGGTGCGAGGACGTGGACGACTGTATCCAGATGCCCAGTCCCTGCCCGCAGCTCTGTGTTAATACGCAGGGCGCCTTCACTTGCCACTGCTACCCGGGGTACGACATGGTGGACGGCGAATGCGTGGAGCCCGTGGACCCGTGCTTCGGGAGTAACTGCGAATACCAGTGCCAGTCCGTGGGCCAAAATGACTATCGCTGCATCTGCGCCGAGGGCTTCGTACCTAGCCCTCAGGCCCCGCACAGGTGCCAGATGTTCTGCAACCAGACTACATGCCCAGCTGACTGCGACCCCAACAACCCGGATTCCTGCCAGTGCCCTGATGGCTACATCCTGGACGATGGCTACATTTGCACGGACATCGATGAGTGTGAGAATGGAGACTGCCCCGATGCGTGCCGCAACCTCCCTGGCACGTACGAGTGCATCTGCGGGCCTGACTCGCCCTTTGCCGGCCAGGTTGCCACTGACTGTGACCCCAAGATGAACGGTGACAATGACAGTGACAGTGACAGTGACAGTGGCTCTGGGGAGCCCCCGGTCAGCCCGACTCCTAGCACCACCTCCATCCCCTCGCCGGTAGGGCCCCTGCATTCTGGAGTGCTCATCGGCATCTCCATCGCCAGCCTATCTCTGGTTGTAGCTCTTTTGGCTCTCTTGTGCCACCTGCGCAAGAAGCAAGGCACCACTCGGGCAGAGCTGGAGTACAAGTGTGGGTCCCCAGCCAAGGAGGTGGTGCTGCAGCAAGTGCGAACCGAGCGGATGCCTCAGAAGCTCTGAGGGGCTGCCTCCCTGGACCCTGGTGTTGGCTAGGCCTTCCCTCCCTCCTGTGCCTCTCCCCTGCCCCAGCCTTACTCCTTGGCCACCTAACCCAAAGCACTTTAACTGGCATCGGAACTGGAGAATACCCTCCCCGCCCCTTTTGCTGATTCTGCACACTGCTGGGGAGGGGTGGGGGTTGGAAGGAGTATGTGCCCCAGCCACTTCCACACGTCATTGGACAACTGGGCAGAGATGGCAATGAAGACACAGACTATAATGAAGACACAGACTATAGAGTGTCCCATGCCCTCGCCAAGGGGCACAGGAGGGGTGAGCGTTGTTGGTTGGCAGTCTATGGGGCAGACTGTGATCCTGTGGACTAGTGAGTGTAATCGAGGTGTCATTAATGACGAAGATATTTATTTTTTAAGTATTTAGGATGGTTTTGTTATTTTGTTATTTTTTGCTTTTGCATTTTTCCCTACCCGTATGTGTCCAATACCCACTTTATATCCCTTCTGCTCTTTCTCCCTTCCTTGTTCCCCCTTCCCTTTTTGTATATTTATGTACTTCCACTCTTCAGGTGGCGGTAAAACTATCTTGGTAGGTTTTCTTGGTGGGCTCACCTTGATAAAGCCAAGCCCCAGTTCCCTATTCATTTTCTCCCAAATTTCCCCTACCTGGAACTCAGCCAACCCACCTGGAGTCTCCCACCCTACCCTAGACCCTGCTTCTACCCTTCCATGTCTGCCTAGGCAAAACTCCTCCGTGACACAGAAACAGAAACACTACAAACAAGGATGGTTGGGAATCCATTTGGTCTTGAAGCAGATTTGCTAATTTATCCTGAAACTTCAGACTTCCAGAACAATATCATTTTAACAAAAGTTAAGATGTGAGAGACACTCATTTAACTAACGTTTGCTGGACTGTCATAGAAATTCAAGCTAAGGGATGTTTGTTTGTTTGTTTGTTTTTAACTTTTTAAACAGTGAGCCTGGGTTTTATTGTTGTCACTTTTCATTTGAACCAAAAGGTCTTTATTGCTCCTTATGCCGTTTCTTTTTCCCATTATTACAATTGCTGTTGTTGTTGTTGTTGTTACTGGTTATTTTTGACAATGTTGAAAATGCTCTCGTGATAGCTCTAGATTGAGAAGGGAATGAAGGATCTCCCACGAGACAGTTTAAGAAAGTTATGAGCTGCACAGTTCATGCCAGTTACCATTTTGAGTTTTACTCTTCTAGTAATTTGTGCTCCAAAATAAAACCAGTTCTGCTGGCCTTGTAGGGAGTGGGGGTGGGGAATTTGGGAGCTTGGGAATGAAGCCTGGAGGATGCTCAATTAGGACCTCACCTTGATCAAGCCCTTAAGAATTTCTCCGACTTCCAAGAAGCCTTCTCACCCTGGCCACTTAGAACATGGTCCTAACTGCGGACAAGAGTTAGGACAAGAGTTAGGAGCTGCCTGCCTCTGGCAGTTGGTTAGAAATGCAGAAACTTGGGCTGCATGAGAATCTATATTTTAACAAGATCTGCAGGGGTCTGCCCAGTATAGTTTGAGAACTATTTCAGACAGCTTCCAACTTTCTGGAATACATTAAATGTGGATCAGTAATAAGTAGCAGGCCAAGTCAGGGCCTATATTCTCAAGAAACTGAGGAATTTTCCATTTATAGCTTTGCTTTCTGATAGAAAAGACTAGGTACACACCTTTAGACATTGCTACACAGGGTTGTTGGTTCAACTAAGCTAGGAACGAAATCGAAATCTGAAATCGAAATCATGTTTCACTGTTTGGGGAAAATGTATCATACGAGTGTATCTTTTGTAATACAAAGATGTTCCTCTATTTTGTAAACTCGGCACATTTGTACATAGTTATTTATTTATTGGAGACAAACTAGAACACAGGCAAAACTCTTGCTTATGACATCACATGTAGAAAATAAACAAATAACAGTGTGCTCTTGGGTTTTGTTTCTGTTCACCTAGGCTTCCCCAACCGCCTCATTTTGTCATTAAACAGGGCTCACAAACAATGCAAACTCCATGCCATGCATTTAAAGGCTGCTCCACACCCCATCACTAGTTCCATCTGCTCAAGGCACCATCTCTGACTTCAAAGATCTCTCCAGAGGAGATTGTTTTCACTGTAGGAGGACTTCATGTTATGTCTGTGTGCACAAATATTTATGTTTCTCTCTGTAACCATAACAACTTTCATACACAGGACTTGTGTCTATGTGTTTTGAAACACATTATAGGATTATTTGTTGGGATGAGTTAAAGAAACAGTTCTTCTTGGGGCATCTCTAGAATCCCAGCTTGTGTCCTTCCTGTGAATGGTTTGGCATTATTTGCCCTCTGAGATATGTAAACACAACAGTCATGAGGGGTCTCAGTCTGTGACTCAAATTCAAACCATCATTTCCACATACCAAGGTCTCATGCAGTATTAAGCCATTCTTATTTCTGTTGGAGATTAGAAACATTGTCTTTTCCTGGGCCTCTTTTCCTTACATGGTGGCACTGGCTAAATTTTATATGCAGTGCTCTGAAAATTTTCATAAAACAGAAGTTGGAAGGGAATGGAGTTTGATCAAATATTCACGTATTTTTATACATCTGGATAATGCTGAATTTCCTAGCTCTCATCTGAATAGTTACAGTTGTGAAGATGAAGTTGGAGATTTCAACATCCATCCTGGATGAAGCTGACAGCTTTGGGGTGTGGCTTCTATGCACAGTGCCCTCCCGAGATAACACATTTGAGCAATGTTGCCCTTAGGAGTTTGGTAGGCTAGCGGAAAACCAAATTCAGTAGGAGGCACATATGAAGGAAAAACTTGATGTGTGCAGGCAAAGCTGGTACACATGAATTGTGCTGGAGGTCAAGAGGAGAGAGTGATACCTTACAAATTTCCTTACTACTGGACTTCCATTTTTCGAAAGGGTTTGCTTCCAAGTAGCCAGCAAATTGACTTAAGGCTTATTGCTTCAGCGTTTCCTCCTCCAAAGGAGGGGGCTTTTCTTAAGGAATATAAGAAGACCAAAACACACTTCTAAGACTCAGAGCCAAAAACCCTTACTGGGGCATCTTGGAGCCCAGGGCACTAATAAGGCGGGGTCCTACTTCCTCCCTATCCTCCTCATTCCCTGTCCAGTGGGAGATCAGCATTCCTGCTTATAGGACTCGTCTGAACTTGAGATTCTCAAAACAACTGGGAAACCACAGCCTCACTCCGAGAAAGATGCCAGGGTCATAAACAAATCAGTCAGCTGTAAGAACAATTCCCCAGCATTTAGAATCAGAGTAAACCTTATGAAACAGGGGCTGTGGGTCATCTTATATGGTCTCACTCTGTGTTTACATTATTGGATATTCAGGTCTGAGGGAGAACTCCAAATCTCAGCAACTGGTACATGGTTGCTGATGATGTCCCACAACTTGTAGTGCCTGGGGAAGAAGGCCAAGGTCATACTTCTAGACAACTCAGAATTTGATTTTATGAGTGAAATGGCATTTCTCCCCTCCTCAGCTCTAGCCCCTTTGTTAGACTATTTTGGCAAATATTTATTGAGCACGTACTCTGTGCCTGGTTTGGTGATTGTCCTGTTAACAAGCCCTGCCTTAAGAAGCTTACATTCCTATGGGGGAGGTACATATAAAGCAAATTGCTCCCAAACTGTATTTAACTTAGAGACAGTAGTAGGAGCTAGGAGGAGAACTTCAGCACAATAGGAGAGTGGGACTTAGGTTGCAGGAGTAAATAAGGTGTCTTTGACCCTTAACACTAGATGTGAAGGAGGAGCAGGGGTTGGACAAATGGAGAGTGGAGAAGAAAGCAGTCTGGGTGAAGGAACAGCATGTGCAAAGGCCCTTGTAGGAAAGAGTCTTAGCAGAGGGCAGGGCATGAAGCATGATGAACAAGGTGGAAGATCACCAAGATGGAACTGAAGAGGTAGAATGGAGAGGTAAGGGGGGAGAAGGATGGGGTGAGGGGACTCCAGGTCAGCTTACAGATGGGAAATTCTATACCAGAAGCAAGTATGTCACTCGAGTTTTTTTTTGTTTGTTTGTTTTTTTGTTTTTTTATTTTTTTTTCAACGTTTATTTATTTTTGGGACAGAGAGAGACAGAGCATGAACGGGGGAGGGGCAGAGAGAGAGGGAGACACAGAATCGGAAACAGGGTCTAGGCTCTGAGCCATCAGCCCAGAGCCTGACGCGGGGCTCGAACTCACAGACCGCGAGATCGTGACCTGGCTGAAGTCGGACGCTTAACCGACTGCGCCACCCAGGCGCCCCACGAGTTTTTTTTTTAAGTTTATTTATTTATTTTGAGAGAAGGAGAGAGAGAGAGAGAGAGAGAGAGAGAAGCATGAGTGGGGCAGGGGCAGAGACAGAGGGAGAGCTCCACATACTGTCAGTGCAGAGCCCAGTGCAGGGCTGGACCCCATGAATCATGAGATCATGACCTGAGCTGAAACCAAAAGTCAGAGGCTTACCCGACTGAGCCTCCCAGGCATCTCATGTCACTCGAGTTTTATTAAGAGCATATTGGTATTCAATTTCTGTACTAAAATTGGTTGGGATGATAACAGCCACTTGTAGACTTATTTACACGCCCCCATAGGCAGACACCTGCACAGTTTCCCTTGTAAGCATCCACCAGAGCAAACATGAGTTGTGGGTGTCATATACACCTGGGTTTGAATCCCAACCTGATATGTGGTTGTCACATGACCATGGATACCATGCAACCCCTATAAGGTGGTAAAATGGGGTACTAGCACAGCCACTCCACAGGGTTTCCATGAACATTAAATGAAGTGAGTTAGCACAGATTCTGGCACACAGCAGGTGCCCAATAAATGTTTGTATATTTGCCAATAAATTAGTAGATGCATAAGTGGATTAAAAATGACTATGTTGAGATCTCAAATGTCTTGAGAGCAAATTCAGGGTGGAGCAGAGAGTGGAAAGTACTCTTTCCAGGCAAGGTGCAGTCACTTGGAAGGGTTGCTGCCCCCTCTAGAGGAAGCATCATGGTGGGATGTGGGGATTCCTTAAGGAGGGATATGTTTGCAGAGTGAGAAGCAGCCCCTTAGGAGCTGTAAAATCCTGCTTCCAAGTTCTATTTTCCCTGCTCACTAATCCCATCAAAGCATAGGGGTTCAGAGATCCCCTCCATTGTGCTCCCGGGGAGGCCACAGAGAAGGAGAGAACACACCCCAAAGCTTGCTTTCTCAGGGCCCAAAAGTGGCTCAGCCCAGGCAGACCCTGGAGCTGTGGGAAAGGCAGCACTACCCTCACCTTCACCCTCACCTGCTACACAGGGCCTTCAAATGTAGCAACACCAAAGAGGAGGAACTTGCAAAAGAGAGAGGAATCATGAGTTGAAAGTGATAGACAGCCCCAGATGTCCACAGATTCTTAAGGGTGACTCTGGGCAAATCTTTTAACTCTATCAACCATCTGCCCCACTGGGGACTGCAAGGGGGCTGGTGGGTGTGGACACCTAAACAGATTTCTTCTGTGATTCGTCTTCCTGATTGAGTTCCCAGGGGCCTGCCGCATATGGGAGACTGCCGACTCAGAAACACTGACAGCTGCCACCTGCATCTGAGGGAAGGCAGTCTCATCCACCAAAGTGAGGGGACTTCGGAAAAATACAGACATGTTTGCTCATCTTTGTCCTTCTCTGTGGGGACAAAGAAGAACCTAAGCTCCTAAGGACCTAAGTGGTATTTGATCACTGATTAGGGTGCCACCAGAATTAAAATCTGGAGACCTGGAAAGTTTTCGCCATTAAGACCACAGGTCGCAGGAAGAGCAGGCTTGGGCCAAATGGTGGCCAGTGCATTTTATTTTATCTCTTTTTTTTAAGAAAAAGAAAACCACAACATAATTGGCATACATTAAAATTCACCCTTTTTGGTGACCCAATCTGTAAGTCCTGAAGAATACGTGCATTCTGGGAATTACCACCATCATCAATACATAGATCATCCTGGTCACACCAGAGAGGTCGCTTAGGCCACTCCCCTTCATGCCACTGGAGTTGTCTACACACACCAGATGACACTTGCTAACCCTCCCTTGACCTCTTCAGGGTCTCCCCGCACCAAGAATCCTGTGTTTTCATGATTGAATCACAAGGATGAACTTTTCTGAGCTTTGACCAGACAACCCGACTCTCTTAACCTTCAGCAAACAAGTTTCAATGAAATCCGGCTCCTAGGTCTCCCAGTGCCCTGCTCATTTGCCTTGTGTTCTGGACTTGTGCTGCCCAAATTTCTGGCAGCCCACCAGGAATGCGCAAAGACACAAAAAAGCTAGATGGTGAATCCCCTGCTCCACAATTTCGGGGGTGGGGCTTGAGGGTGCAATAAGGAAGTGAGGAAGGTGTGTGCAAAGGGAAATCAGGGCACTGCTGCCTCCTACCCCGTGTGCCAACCACCTGCTGTGCCACTCCCATTCCTGGGCCCCTGGGTCTGCCATTCTGGATGTGGAGGGCCAGGTGACAGAAGAAGGGCCACGCTCTCTGCGGGCTTCTGTTGGTCTCATGTTAAATAGGGGTTAATTATTATTTCACATCTTCAGGGAAAACTAATGTTACAAAGAACATATGAAAGCACATTTTCATCATGGTCAAGACTCGGTGGGGAGGTACCCAAGCTCATTTGAAAACACATCCTCTGACCTTTGCAGGCGCTTCTTCATAAAATAATACAAGCAATGCCTGACTCTTCCTTTCGTTTTCAGAATGTGTGCCCAGATTCAGCACTATCTCTTTTTGTTTTGAGAAAGTCCTTCTCCACCGCCCCCACCCCCTTTTTGTCTTGGTCAGTAGGTTCAGATGTAGGCAAACAACCAATTTCCTCTCACAAGAGAAAAGAAATATTTTTTTAACATCAGATTCTAACAGAATCAAAATCCTTCTCAGCTTGTTTGGAAAGTGTGATTACGAAAGACAAAAGAACCCTGGGGGATGCGTTAATTCAAAGTCACACCCACAGGAAACAGGGGAGCTAGCCACAGAAGGGTTTTAGGATCCAGTGATAAACACTGAGATTCCAAACTGGGGTCCATGATGATAATGCCCCCCACACCCAGGCCATAGGCCAGATACTTTTCTGACTTTCTGTCTGAAATAAATCTTTTATTATTATTTTTTTTTAATGGGACATATCACGACTGATTTTATCCCATGACTGATTATCCTTCTTCCCCTCCGCATATTGGACATGTGGCAACTTCTCTCTGTTGTCCTTCTGGAATCTTTCTTCTGGCTTCACACTGAGGCTGACCTCAATTGCATATTCATGGGCTGTAGGACCCCAGCAGACCTTCCTTCAGCCACCCAGTGAGGAAGAAGGGCTTTGCAACAGTATCCTGAATCCTCCCCCTCTTCCTTCTGCCTCCCACCTCAGTTCCATTTAATTCCTTGAGAACAGGGGCCCACGACTCCCACAGACTCTGGGGAACTAGAGCTTTGCACACCATCTTGCCTGTAATAGGGGCACATATTGTTAAAGTTGTCTTGAAATAATGACTGAATCCAAAAGTGACACTTTTGGTGATTCTTTGCCAGAATGTGATTCCTGTCTTTCTTCAAACATTTTTGCCCTTCTCCTAAAGGTGGGGCTTCATAAGTCTAATAGTAACACGACAAGAAAGGGAAGTCTGAGAAGGGCCCGGAGTAAATCCTGGCTTCTCTGTTTCATTTGTCTGAATGTCCAGAGCTCAGGACAAGGCTTCAGTAAACACAGAGCTACCCAGCAGCAAGCCCGTGGGCCTGAGATCAATGGAAATGAAGCTTCTGTGGGGTCTTGAGGGGTATTCACTCTGCAAGGCTTTGGAGGGAGTCCGAACCCCTGGCTTGGAGGGGAAGCCGTGCTCTTTCTCCAGAGCTCAGAGTAAAAGCCTATGAGGTCATCAAGAAGCTGGCACCTTGCCCAGAGACATACTCAAGCCCATGGTTGTGGGTGAGGGATTTCTGGAGCCCAGGGTGGTTCTTTTCAGATATGGGAGGTCGAAAGGGCAACGCTTCCTGAGTAATGTTTCCTGAGGGATCCCTGCCTGTGTAAAGGAGCTCAGGAAATGGTATTGGGTGGAGGGCCTCCCTCAATTTAGGGATCACATTGCCCCAGATCTGATCCCCTCATGTCCTCCATGCTATTGGCAACCTGCCCTCTCAAGGCATGTGTCACGGCCATGAGGAAAATGCTTGGTGACAACAACAGTCCCCATCTTAACTTGGGGTGGCAGTAGCAGTTAAATAACGTAACTGTGTAGGTTTGTCAAAATTCATAGCACTGAGCACCTAGAAGGAGTGAGCTTTGCCTTATGTAAATTATACTTCAATAAAAATAGATTGAAAATAAATCACAGGCGGGGCGCCTGGGTGGCGCAGTCGGTTAAGCGTCCGACTTCAGCCAGGTCACGATCTCGCGGTCCGTGAGTTCGAGCCCCGCGTCAGGCTCTGGGCTGATGGCTCGGAGCCTGGAGCCTGTTTCCGGTTCTGTGTCTCCCTCTCTCTCTGCCCTTCCCCCGTTCATGCTCTGTCTCTCTCTGTCCCAAAAATAAACAAACGTTGAAAGAAAAAAAAAAAAATTAAAAAAAAAAAAAAAAAAAAAAAAAGAAAATAAATCACAGGCTAAAGAAATCCTGATTTAAAAAAACACCAATGTGCCTGGCTGGCTCAGTCGGTTGATCATCTGACTCTTGATTTCAGCTCAGATCATGATCCCAGGGTTGTGGGATCGAGCCCCAAGTAGGGCTCCATGCTGAGCAGGGAGCCTGCTTGGGATTCTCTCTCTCCCTCTGCCCTTTTGCCCCATTTGCACTCTTTTGCTTTCTCTCTCTCTCTCTATAGAATAACAACAACAACAACAACAATAAAATGAAAATTAAAAAAAAAATTAAAAACATCAAAAAATACAACAAAACATGCCAATTCTCTGCATCGACCTTGTTGTTTTCCTTCTCTGTCATTTGGCCACTCTCTGAATGTTTAGCCTTCTTCTGGGCCAGCCTCCTGCACAATCAGGGGGTAGATACTGTCATTCTGGCCTTTCTCCAGGGGCCACAGAGCTTTTCCTACGGTCCCACTAGGCTAGTACGTGGATTCTCTCTCCCTGGTCTGTGTGTCCCCAAGTCTATTCTTTCCAGGCCACTGCACATCTTCACTGTGCCAGCGTTGACCTCAGGCAGCCCATCTAGACCCAGGCACCACACTTCTATGTGGCATCAGTGGGTACCCACAGTGTCTTTCGCTAATAGAAAGCCAAAGGTTTTATTTTAACCAAGTCAGTACTTCCATTCTGAGTGATTCAGTTAATGATCTTGGATTTTTTAATATTAGTTCTCCCCCACTTTCAAAGGTGCCCCTCCTGGTTAGGCCAATCCATTCATAGGATTGGGAACTCTGACTTTCTGTTGAAAAAAGTTGATGACTGTTGAAATGGAAAGAACACGTTCCACCTGCCAGCCTCGCACTGAAAAATGGAGGGCACAAGTGCCCAAACTTTACAAGGACTCAAGACTCCTTGATGGGTTTCTTTGCCAGGTTGACCTGACCCTCTCATTAAAGTCTGCCACTGCTGTGACATGGCATGGTCCTAAATCCTCAAGGGGACTTATGAGGCACTGCTGGTCTGTCTCCTAGTGCCTGTTGCTGACTGGGCATCATTCATCCTCTGTTCCAGTCATCTTTGGCATCTTCAGTGCTTACCATCACAGGTCCTTTACACATGCTGTGCCTTGAGCCCTTTGCACTTTCCACTCCACCCCTTCTTCTCCTGGCTGATTCCCACTCATCTTTATGAGGATGTCATCTCCAGCAACCTTCCGGGGGAAACCTACCCTATGACGATGTCAGGTTCTCTTAGTATATCATCTCATAGAAACCAGAGTCCATTCCTGTGTGTTCTTATTTTAGCTTAAAATTGTACCATCATTTCTGTGGTTCTCTGATGAAGGCTCATCTTTTGCCTCTAAGCTCCAAGCTTCATGAGGACAGGGGTGCTGTCTGTGGAGATTCCCCATCTTACCTCGAAGCTGCCAGAAGCAGCACTCAGAGTGCTGTCTGATGCACACTCCCAGCACACACCTCCACAAAGCAGAGCTTTGAGGACAGTGTCTTAGCACTCTGATATTTGTGCTTAAGGAATCTGAGGCTTTTCTGCCACATGTTTTGGGTAAGGGGTGGTGAGAGACAGGGATGTCAGAGAAGAGCTTCGGAACCCAAATTTATAGGAATTTGCCTAGCCACTGGTCAGTCTTCCATGTCTGGTTTCTGAATAGCACAGCAGAAACATACATTTGTTTTTTTGTTTTTTTCCTTTGATATCAGCCTTTGGCACCTAAGGAGTGCTAAGTATGCTGTTTTTAATGAAAGTGAAGCCAAGAATTTTTTTTTTAATTATTTTTCTCTCTACATAAGATGCCATGGCTTTTTTTTTTTTCAACATTTATTTATTTTTGGGACAGAGAGAGACAGAGCATGAACGGGCGAGGGGCAGAGAGAGAGGGAGACACAGAATCGGAAACAGGCTCCAGGCTCTGAGCCATCAGCCCAGAGCCCGACGCGGGGCTCTAACTCACGGACCGCGAGATCGTGACCTGGGTAAAGTCGGACGCTTAACCGACTGCACCACCCAGGCGCCCCAAAGCCAAGAATTTAAAGAAAAAATGAAAATAGTATGCATCTTTGTTCAATGACATAGAGCTGACAGGTTGGGCAAGAATTCCAATGATGATCACCTGTCATGTTCAAATATCATTTTACAATCATCTGGAGAAAATAAACACCTGGCTTGTCACTGAACAGTAAGTTAAAGACAGCTTTAAAATGCAAAGCAAGTTCACTGATTGAGGGGTGTCTGAAGGCTGTTTCTACCCAGGTAAAAAATATTTTCATTCACTTTGAAACCAAAAGCTGTTATGGTCAGTAGAAGCAGGACTCAGGCCAGAGCCTGCCTGCATGTCTTCATGGCTGACCCCTGAGGCAGGTGAAATGTGTAATGTGAAATGCTCTCAGGACCCCAGCTACTTCCATCTCTGACTTTAATTCACAAATTCTGCAAATTTTCTGCTCGGGAACCTGAGGGGTTCATGTAATCAGCTGTTAACAAAGGCCTCAGGGTTGATGCTGACTACCACTGCTGGTGGGCTCTAAATGTGTCCCCCAACAAATGCCCGGGATACTTTGTGGGTGCTAAGTTGCTAATCGCCAGGAAGTGAGAAGGCTCTGCAGCTGAGGAAGACACTTGCCAGCAGCACATTCTCCACCCCTAGCCTGCCCCTCCACTGCGTGATTTATGACTCCCAGGTCAGGGGCAGCATTAATGTTAATTTTTAACAAGGGATAGAGAAAGCACTAAGCATAGAAGAATGCTGTCTTTCACCCTCCCACTGCCTCAGCATGCCTCTTCAGTGCTTTTGAAAAGGCAGTTTACAGCTGAGAAGAACTCAAAACCCACACCCTGCTTTGTGCATATTTCATGTGAGAAACTGTGGCTCAGAGAAATTATAGCATTCACTGCTGGCTGGCTTGGCCGATGGAGGGCCCCTGCCTCTCAGGGATTTTTCCTTTCATCACCTAAGGCTACCTCTACTTCAGCCATCACCAACTAAGTTAAAAACATTGCATTTTCAAATACTCAGCCCAGCCCAGTGTTGCCAAGACTCCTGGTCAGTGCTCTGTCTTGCTCATCAGAGAGTTGGCCTGGTGTGAATCACTGTTGGACACTGAAGACAAGGACTGTACCCCCCACCCAAGAGGGGGCAAAAGCCCAGCAGCCCACGCCCATGTCAGATCTTTTCCAGTGGCCCCTCCACCACATTTACTGAGTGACCACACTGCTGCATGCTGCCAGGCACTGGGGAACAAAGAAATAATTAAGTTTTAAAGACTGCTAAGAAATTATGGTTACACAAGGCCAGCCAACACCAGCACTGGCTTACTCCAGATGCCCAAGGCAACTCTAGTGGGTATGATAGGTTTGGGACAATTGATGTCTGTGTGTTTACATGCATGCATGTGTGTGCATGTGTGCACACATGTTTGTGAGTTCAAGGGGTTCTTGCACCTTAGTTAGGAGCTCCCAAACCACAGCCATGTCTCTGGGATGCAATACAGATTGGCTACACATTTTCTTTCTCAGACAGATGTAGACCACCCCAATGTGCAGACCCTAATGGCCTTCATCTCTACCTCACCCACCCAGCCCTATGAGACACACTTGGATCAACACTGATTACCGCCTACAGATCATACTGCTGGCTGGCCATGTACAGGAGTAAGAATCCAATGCTTATATGCCCAAACACAATGTAGGTAAGGCTTTTTGTTTTTCATTCAGTAGGGAAGAAGCTAGATTCTATAGCCACATGGAAAAGAGCATACGGTTAGTTCTCTGTCACACTGTGCCGACATTGGAAGACCTCGTGATATTACAGACAGAACTCTGAGGACCCTAGAGTTCAGTCACTTGCCTGAATCACACAATGTTTATATCTAGGACCAGAAGTCAGCTCTCTTGCCTGGTTCTCATACACCAGGCATCTGCTCATATCAAATAAGACTCTGGTTTTGGCTCTAACACTTCAGGGAAGAGCCCTGTTCTGTTTCCTCCTCAGAGAGGAGCCCCTGCCCATGGTGGAAGCAGAGCATCTCCCTGGGCCTTGCTCTGCCCTCCTCAATCTTCTTTAGCCTCCTAGAAGCCCTCTGTGCCCACCTTCGGATGCCTGCTGGCTGCCCCAAAAGGCTCAAGTCAGGCAAGTTCTGCTAGGCTGGCAGGTCCCTCGTGTTTTCTCTTGAAGCCCTCCTGCTAGGAAGCTGCAAGGCTGACCCCATTTGAAGAGCAGAGGGGCTCTCTCTCCAGCTGTCCTCACCTCCCTCCCTGATTATCTTCCTTTCTGCACCGGGATGGGCCGGCCAAACCCAGAAGGGTGTTTTGCTTTGCTCAGCCAGGTGGAGTCTCCCACACGGCTGTTCACATATGTTTAATTGCATGTTTTCACTCCAGGCCCCTACAGAAGCATTGCAAGGATTTATTCACAGAAAACAGGATTAAAGCTCTCATAAGCTGACTTTTTCCTTTGGGAAAAGCTAATTTATCCTTGGGTTAACATTAGGCAAGAAGTTACAGCTGTTTACCATGTTCAGCCTAGATATGTTTATTATGTACATCTGGCTGGTGTTTTACTGAATTGCGATTTTTTTTTTTTTTAACAGTGGGTGACAGAGCTGCCTCCTCTATCCAAAATCTGGGCTGATTTCCATCTGCATTCTCTGGTCTCTTCCCTCCCACCTCCAGTTCCCTCCCACTCACCACTGCGGTATAAACTGGTCAACTTAATGAGGTCTCATGTTCTCATGACAAAGGGTCAAGGCAAAAAATCACACCATAGGAGCTAGATGAGATTCATCCTTTCTGCTTTATTATTATTATCATTACTGACCTGGTTTTGTGCCTCATAACAAATCCCACATCATGACTTTCCAGACCTTTCCTACTCACAGGAAGCCTGCTGCTAGCCCCAGAAAACTGAGTGACGTTTCTGACTGCAAGCAGGCACTGGGCCTGGAGGTGCCCCAGGCTGTCATGCATCAATTTCAGTTAGAAAAGTTCCCAGGAATGGAAGCCACTGGTGCTTGGAGGCATCTTCCTTCCTCCCCTCCCTTTTCGAACATGCTATGTCCCCACCACAGGCAGAGTCTGCAGAGAGCAAGGGCACAGGCTGCCTCCACCCTCTGGACAGCCCTCTCCAAGGCAGAGATTCTGTAACACGTCACATGCAGATGGCCATTCCTGCCTGGCATCCCCCTGCTTCCCACCCCTCGGAAACTAGTCAGAGATCCAGGAATAATTAACATCATGGACGTGGTCAGAGGAGTCCTACCCCCATGGAGGTGCCCCCCTAGAAACCAGAGTCCTGAGGACAGAACAAAGGAAAGGAGCTTTGATGCTCTTGGGGCTGGCCCATAGACTGCTGGGAAAAGGTGGCTGTGGCTGTGGTGGGAACAGGTGGTGGCTCTTAGATGAGCATCTAGGACTGGCAGTCTGCTGGGGTGTCAGGGTAGCACAGACTCCCTTACAGGTGGCCAGGCTGGGGAGGAGGTGAAAGGGTTCTTCAGAAGGTGGTGGTCCTGGTGAGAGGGACCGGCTTGCGGCTGGGTTCTGGTCGTAAGGGCTCCTGCTGACAGGGGAGTGGGGGGCATATCCAGCCTGCCCCACCTCTACTCTTGACAGCAGTGGCATAGTAGTCCAGGGGCTCTTCCTCAGCACCACCTGCGACATCCAAGAGGCAGCAGCGCAGGCAGAGAACCCGCTGGAAGGAACGGCGGAAGTTGTCTGAGAGGAAGCCATAGAGGATAGGGTTGGCACAGCTGTTGGCGTAGCTGAGGATGAGGGACACATGGTTGACTGTGGCATCAAGGCTGGTCACAAACAGGTTTAGCAGCTGCACCACATAGAAAGGCATCCAGCAGAGCACAAAGACTGCTACCACCATCAGCACCAGCCGCGTGATCTTCTTTTCTGAGCGCCTGCGCTGCTGCCAGCCGGCCCGCAGTGCCACCGCCCGCATCTTGCCCACGATGAGCAGGTAGCACAGGCCGATGGCCAGAACGGGCAGCAGGAAGCCCAGCAGGAAAGTATAGATCACAAAGACCGCCGACCAGGCCGGGTGAGGCCAATGCAGGTTGCAGGCCACGGCTTGGCCGCCCCGAGCCGGTTTGGTGTCAGCGAAGATGGCGATGGGCAGGGTGACCAGCAAGGATGCCAGCCACACGCCCAAGTTGATGAGCTTGGCCACGCTGGGCCTCCGGTAGGTGGCGGCGCGCAGAGGGTGCACCACGGCGACGTAGCGGTCCACGCTGAGCACCGTCAGACAGAAGACGCTGGTGAACATGTTGAGGCCGTCCACACTGAGCACCGCGCGGCACAGCACAGACCCGAAGGGCCAGTGGCGCAGGGCGGCCGACGAGGCCACGAAGGGCACGCTCAGCATGAAGAGCTCGTCCGCGATGGCCAGGTTGAGCAGGTAGATGTTGGTGGCCGTCTTCATCTTGGCGTAGCGGAGGATCACGAAGATGACCAGGGCGTTGCCCACCAGGCCCACCAAGCACACCAGCGCGTAGATGCACTGGATGGCGACCATGCCCGGTGCCCCTGCGTCCCCGGTCCCCGCCGCTGCCTCCTCCTCAGCAGGGGCGCAGCTGGCGTTGACCGCAGGGGACCAGGCTGTCTGGAGCTCTTCCTCGCCCTCTGGGGACAGCGTCGGGGGGGCGCTCATGCCCAGGGGTGCCCGCCCGGGGCGGCGGGAGCGCGGTGGAGAGTACTTGCCCTGGGACTCCGGTGCAGGTGCGTGCGCCTCTGCCTGCTCCGCCTGAAAAGCCTGCGGTGGGCCCCGCGGGGAGCGCCCGCCAATCCCGCGCCGCGCGCCCTCCGCACCCCAGTCCCAGCGCCCGCGCGCCCTGCCCGGCCTGCCCACCTCCGCGCCCCCGCCTGGGATCCAGCCCCGCCCCAGGTCGTCCAGAGCCCCAGATGGACCTCCCGCCCCCTCAGCTGCTCACCTCAGATCCTGTCTTGTCTGACCTTTGGCCTCCCACTCCCCTGCTCTGCCCTCTGCAGCCGCGGGGCTAGGGGTCCCAGAGTCCTCCGTTTGGGTAACGCGGCCCTGGGGTGGTAGCGACTATGCTGAGCGTGCAGAGCCCTTAGCCGGGCGCTTGACATCCTCCTCCTGTCCACCGCGCCCCCCTGCCCCTATGATCTTCTCGAAGACCTGCAGGGTCTGTCCCATCATTAAACTCATTTCCTAGAAGCGGAACCTGAAGCTCCCAAAGGCGTCGCTGTGAATTCCCGGTCTGCCCGGGTCCCAGTCGCCCCCTCCCTTCACTCCGCGCAATCGCAAATCCCAGGACCTTTTCAGTGAGATTTCTGTAGGATGGAGGTGGGTGGGCGCCGGGAACGGAGATGCCAGAGGAGGAGGCACAGAGGAGGATCCACAGAGGAGGAGAGATGCCACAAAAGAAGGCCAGCCTCTGCGTCCGATGCTCATCGCGCGGGGCAGCACCGACAGCGGCAGCTAGCCCCAGAGCCAGACGCCGCAAAGCCTATGCCAAGCTGGCTGACTTCTGAGGCGTCTCCACTGAGGTCTCTGAAAGGTGCCTGGGAAAGGGTGCTCTGGAAAGGTCGGTGTTCGGGTCTGGATTCCCTCCTTCTCCCAAACTCCAGAGAGTGCAAGTTAACACCCTTGAGCTGGATGATTCTGGGCTACAGTCCGGGTCTGGGGATTCAGCAGGCAGTCTCACAACCCTGGCCCTACTGGTCAGGCACAGGGCACAGCAGAACTAGCGAAGTGGGGATTTGTCTTGGAAGATAATCGGCAGGGAAATGCTGGCCCTTTGGAACACCACCTCTGCAGGCCAGTGGCCTCCTTGAGCCTCCCTTCAGCACACTCCTGAAATGTCTTTGATGCATCTGGAAGTGGCTACCGGGTGCCAGAAGTGGGGTCCCATCTCCTATGCTGGATGGCTGGAGCAGCTGCGGAGGGGAGGCTGTCGGGATGATTAAGGCCAGCTAGAGGTGACCTGTCAGAGGTCTGACTGCTATTTATCCAGGATTTGGTGGGGGGGGGGGGGGGGCGGAGAGGGAAGGGACTGGTGATCAGCCCCTGTGCAACATAGTGGCTGAGTCTAATCTCTGTCCCTAGTTTCTGCCACCCAAATGGTTCCTTTAAAAGATTTGTCTTAAAAAAAAATTAATAATAAAAGGTTTGTCTTAGCAACCCTCCTCCCCTTTATGGACACTCTTTAAATTAGTCTGTTCTTTCCTCTGCTCTCATTTTCCTCATTGTCTCTAAGGGAGAGATTCTTATGGGGAAAGAGATGATGGCTTTGTCATTCTAGGGTGCAGGTGTTTGGGGGGGTGACAGAAACCCAAGATTTGGGTGGAGGGAGAAATACAGGGGCTTTTCTTTTTAGTCCTGGACACTGGGGGAAATCTTTAAATGATTCCCCTCGAGGCCCAATAGGGGAGGTGTCCCACAACTGTTCTGCATGCCTGGATACCCCTCTACCATCATTCTCTCTGTCCATTTAATGCCCAGCCCCCTCTCATCTCTGAATATTTCCTGGTGTCTTGCCTAACACGTGAGCCCTTGGGATCTTTCCCACCTCTACTTTGGAGAGTTTTTCTCCTAACCTTTCCTGGCTCTGCCCTCTCTCCCCTCATGCAGACATACAATTCACAGCAAACCAAGCTAGCATTTAATAAGGTAAATATGTATTGCTGTTTTCTGCGGTTTTAGAAAACAGCCCACATTATGAGTGTGCTGCATGTAGCACTGGGGACACCCAAACCCAGCATTTCTGGAGTCCAGAAGTCAGGGAGACTGAGCATTCATTCATTCATTCAACAAATGCTAGTGGAGAGTATGAGTCCCCTGCGAGTCATGGTTGCATATGTTGTCTTATATGGGATGATGGCCTACTGTGTGCAGGGCCTTGGAAGGCTTATATTTTCACCACCGCTCCACATTGGAAACATACTGGAAAGTGCCTGGGATCACAGGGGAAGGGTGGTGGCAAAGAAGGAGACAAAGAGCATGATAGTGAGGATGAAGGTGTACTTCAGAGAGAGAAGCTGGCAGAGCAGATGCTGCTGGGGGCCTGGGGAATGAACTGCGAAGTGGCAGCAGTACTGGATGCCTGGCAGGGGAGCAGAATGTAGTGGGTGATGATAAGGTATGCCTTGTGTGCCTGGAGGAGGCCTAGGGCCGTCATCTGAGGAGGTAGAGAAGCTGGGAGTGTGTATAAGCCGACTGTCAGGGTCAGAGTTGGGGTCTGCATGGCTTCCTTACCATGACAGAGGGTGGCCTGGGGGTCCAGGTCTGTGAGGTTTACACAAAGAGCCTTTGGAGCGTTTGGAACAGCACAAGCAAGAGCTGCATGTTTTTGCCAGGACTGCTGCAGCGGCAAGCAGAGAGGGCACACTGGTGCATTCTAGGTACACACAGGGCAGGTAGGCTCGGCACTGTGGCATCTTGACCTTGAAACTAGGCTGCCTGGTTCAAATACGGCTTCACCTCCTCCCAGATATGCAGCCTTGGACAAGTCCCTCCATCTCTTTGTGCCTCTGTTTCCACATCTGGAAAGTGGGTGTAATGGTAGTAATTATTTGGTAAGGCGCCATGAGGACCCATTACCTTGGCATACCTATGGTAACTGGGGGAGTACCTGGCCGTCATCAGCACTCAGTGAGTGTCAGCTATCAAGGTTATTTATTTTTCTAACCCTCTCTGTGTGATGAGACTAAAGAGAAGGTCTGCCTGCTCCCGCTTGACCCCACGTTGTTGTCTGATGTTCCACTGGTTAGTTCCCTTCAGAGGGTAAAGGGTCAAGGGGGTGGTGGAGGCCACTGACACACTCCCCCATTAATTATTATTATAGGTTTTATTGTCAGATGTATCGGTTTCTACTAATAGTGTTTTTATATCTAACCTGTATTGAAAACAATCCTAAGACACATGGGGAGAGCATTACTTCTATCCCAACTTTGTGCAAATGACCCAAACAGAGCAAGCTTTGCAGACACAGCCTGACCTTTATTCTGCTTTGACTGACACCTTAATGATGGGTTATGCTCAAACCAGATTCTCCTGGGAGTGAAAGGAAGCTCTATTAGCAGTTGTGCTGACCAACAGCATGACACCTGACTCTTCCAGGCAAACCAGGACAAGGATCCCCTAATTATGGGGGACTCTCCAATTTAACTTTTGAATTTCCACTTTAAGTGACAGAAAATAAAGTTTGTGAAGCACCAGATTAACTTCTAAGGGGCTGTCACACATCTCCCCAGAGCATCATAGGGAAAGGGTTTGCAGTGGTAAAGGTGAGGTGTGCATTTCACTGACAACACCAGGAGATATTGAAGATTAAATTGAAATGTCTATGTGTCCAAGACCAAGAGCAGGGAATCATACCATTTCCAAAAATACTCTCTCCAGACTTCTATACTTAGGGAAGGATCAGAGAAGCATTTGAAGTGTGGACCACTCATGCAACAGTGAATTCTTGAGAGAATGAGCACTCACAGTGCTGAACCCCCTCCTGAGATGGCTCTGGAGGGACATGTGCACCTAGGTCATATTCAGCTCATCCTGAGATGAACACTTTCCTGCCCATCCCATTTCTCTACTTTGCTCTCAAGTTCTATCTGGCCTCAAACCCCAGGGCTAGGTTGAGAGTGGGGTTCAGGGATTGAAGAGAGTATCTTAGCTTTTGAAAAATTGCCATAATGATGAAAACAAGATTGAGTTTATACCGAGAATCACTGCCTTCACTGCAGCATCATCATAATGGTAAAATATCATGGACTAGAACAGGTTTAGAAATTGAGGTCTGATATGGAGGTTCTTCTTCCAAGTCAAGAAGGTCATGAGGCTGAGCTACTAGGATTTGTGTTTGAGCTGACAGTGTGGGGTGGAGGGGGTAATTCTTGAAGGGCAGACGTTTTGGGAGGCAGCATAACATAATGTGACTACTTTGATCTGAGTCCCAGCTCATTGCTTGCCATTTATGTGACCTTGGGCAAGTTACTCAACCTCTCTGTTTCTCAACTTCCTCCCCTGTAAAGTGGCCTTAATTCTAGTCCTACCACAGATGGGCTGTTGTGGGGACTGAACAGGTTGACATATGTGAAGCAGTTACAACAGGGTCTGGCTCCAATAAACACTATATGTTTATTATTAATAATATGTTTATTATTATTAATATTCCATCTGAAGTCTCTGGTACTTGGTAGCTCAAAGCTCCTGGACACATCTGGTTTTTCTGACATTAAGCAGAGGACCCCCTCTGTTAGCATCGGTGAGCTGGAAGGCGCAGGCATCATTCATGGAACATGTGTGCTGCTGGGGTGTCAAAAACCAGGCACAAACATGCTCAGACTGGCAGAGAAGAGAAGGTCCCATCCCTCACTGGAGCCCAGGACACAGGATCTGGCACAGGATCCTCAGCTTCTGGGAGCTCACTTCCCTGATAGCCAGGCACCCTCTGCTGCAGGTTGGCACCCCTGGGAAAATTCACAACCACGGATGCCTGGGCCCCATTCCCATACACTCTGAGTCATTTGGTTTGGAGGGGGACTCAGGCATCTGAATATTTTAAAGGCTCTCCAGATAATTCTAAAGTGTATTGATGCATTGCTCAATTAAATGGAACCATAAGAGACAGGCAGCCTGGGGGCCACAGTGTGTGGAAATCACCGGGCCTCCAGGGAGTCTGAAGGGACAGGTCAAAAGAAGCATCCAGGAAACCAGAGACCCCTCTGCACAGAGAAACAGACAGCTCAAGAGGGGCAAGGCGCAACCTGCTAGATACCAGATGGGATTAGGCTGGGGCGGTTGGGACCCCATAGCTGTCCTCTCCCAAGGCACTAAATATGCCACTGAAGGGGACCAGTGACATATCTACAGAGGGAGAGAAAACAGAGTGCAACATTCATGCTGAGTAAAAGCGGGGAAACAAAGTGCATTTATAAGCTGTTTTTTTAGCTCATCTGTCCCTTTGCTGTAGGATGTATATATGAGGGGCCTATTTTGGGTCTGTTGATTCAATGTCTGTCATCAGACCCAAATTGCTCACCTGTACATAGTTATAAGCAGCAAAGGGCTGGGTTTGGGCTGGATCTGAGGGTCCTTCTCTCTCCTCCAGGTCGCGATAGGGCCACCCATGGGTATGGCTGGCCCCAGTAGCTGGTAGGCACCTGGAGTTTCTCAGTGTGAATGACAGCTGAGAGGGTGAAGTGGGGGCCTCACAGACCCTCCTCGAGCCAGGGGGAACAGCTCCTTTGTGGGCAATGTGACTACCTCCTCTATTTCCACACTTCAGGTGTGCCCCCCTGGTCAGGAGTCATCTGGCCTCCAAGCATCTGGGCAGCAGGTCTGCAAGAACAGCTTCTTCTGCAAATAGCAGTGCACCTTGACGATACTTGACCTTCAGCAGTATGAGGACTATCGTCCCGAGAGCCACTTCTGTCACCTGCTGATTAGAAAATCATCTGAAGAGCTCTCAGAATCTCAGCTGGGCTTTGATAGCTTCTGCTGAGTATACTAAAGCATAATTTACCAGGGGCTGAGTGCATGGCATTGTCAGAAGTGATTTACATAATTGCCTCTTCTTCAGATTCCCATCTGAACTCTAGTGATATGTGGACAATGTGATGATAATACATCCCCACTCCACCCCAAAGACATTAAATATGAGGGCAAGGAATTCCTTTAAGAATTTATTACTTATTCAATGATTTTCTCGAAAGAAAGTAAGCCTGAAATCATATGAGCTAAGCAGAAAGTCGGCATGAGAAGGGCACAAGTCTGGGATAGGAACAGTGTTTATGTAATATCCATATGATGTGTCCAGACTCTGCTGTCAATTGTTTGGATCAAGGAAATTGAGCGCCTTGAGCGCTGTTCTGTTGTCTAGGAGTTGTTTCCGGCTGTCCCAGCATCCTGGCCTCATCACTCTGCATGTAGAAGAGAATGAACTGGAAGACAAAACATGGGTTTCGTTCTGAATGCTTTGTTCATGACAGGTGTGAGTGTGGGCGGTTCATTTAGAGCACTGTTGCTTCAAGAGGACCCGGGACAAGCAGCACCTGCACTACCTATGAGAAGTGCACATCCTGGACCTGCACAATCACAAACACGGAAGGTGGGGACCAGCCACAGTGCTCACCAGAGCTCTAGGGGTCTATGACAACCTTCAAGTCTGAGAGCCACTGGCATAGCCTTTCTGAGCCTCACTTTCTTGTCTTCCTAGAGTAGTGAACCAGTATCAGGAAAGATCATTTGGCATGAATGCTCTGAAATCTCTAGACTACCTTGGCCACATGGCTCCTGAACACCTGAAATGTAGAGATGTGCTAAGTGTAAAAGACACATCAGATCCCAAAGACTGAGGGTGAACAAAAGAATGTAAAACATCACATTAATATGTTTTATTGATTACATGTTGAAATAATATTTTAGATATGAAAGTAAAGTCAAACATATTATAAAATGAATTTTACCTGTTCCTTTTTACCTTTTTTAATGCAACTATTGGAAAATGTAAGTTACATTTGTGTCTCACATTATATTTCTCCAGCGTTAGAACCCTATTGGATGCCCCAGCAATGCTGTTAATGTGCTGTTCCCGCATGGTCACTAGACCCATGTGTCTCTTTGAATTAAACTTGTAAAAAAAATTCAATTCAATCCCTTAGTCACATTAACTATGTTTCAAGTGCTAAATAGTCACATGTGGCCACCATACAGAACAGTGGAAATCTAGAACATTCCATTATCATGAAAAATATAGCATTAGAATTTAAGTGTAGGGCCTTTAGGCCCCAGAATTCCAGTCTGGTTCTGACAAAGTTTCAGCCATGGTTATATGCCTCCCAAATACCACTACTTCCTCTTCCTTATGTATAGATCTCTGATTTTGCTTAGGACTCCACTTTAAATGTACTCAGGTTCTCCTCAGAATCTGTGATTTGTTTGGGCATGGGTATATGCCCTTCCTCTGGCCGAAGAGATATGAGGGTACATTATTGAAGTTGCAGGGGCAACTTCTGGGAAAGTTTTGGCTATTGTCTGGCAGGGATATAGTGTTTGGAGGGGCTGCAGCCACTTAGTGATGATGAGGTAAAAAGCTTATCTGATATGAGAGCCAGTATGTTGAAGATGGTAAGGCAGGAAGCAAGAAAGAACTAGGGTACTTGACAGTAGTGAGAGCTAATGAGTCAGCCAACTCTGGACCTGCTCCCACTGAACTTCTTTTTATGCAAAGTAATGCACATTGTTGTTGTTTTAGTGCTTTCAGATGCATATTCTGTTACTTTCAACCAGAAGCATTCTAGCCCATTATCCTTGGGCCAGTCACTGACCTTTCTAAGCCTGAGTTTCTCATCTCTAGGATATGAACACAAGAGTTGCTTACCTCATCATATGAGATAATGGGATAATAACGTTATCAGGCATTTATGTCACAGTTACAAGTGTTTTTTTTATTTATAAAATGCTAATATATCCTCAGGACTTATCATTAAGTGTCACTGTCACAGGAACCAGGTGATTAATTCAGACATTCTGTTCCTAGACATCTTCTTTACTGTGGCAAGAAGTAGCCTTTCCTGTTCTTCTCCCACCTTTCCAGGAAGATTAGACAAGCATTTGAAAAATGTTTTTACCCCTAGGACATTTTTAGAAATTCAAATTCTCTCCCAATTGATTGACATAGGAATCAATACATGGAAAATTGCCTTCCCAGTGTTCAGGCTATAATGCGTGTATTTAAAAATAGACTCATAATAAAAGTATCCACAAATCTATTTAGAAGCTGAAAGAGCTCCTTGATCATAGATAGAAATGGGGTTTTGCTTTTTTGGTACACCACACATTGTTTTGTGCAGAATTAGCATCTCAATCAGTTGCCTGGTTCTTTTTTTTTTTTTTTAATTTTGTTTTTTTATTTTTTTTAATTTACATCCAAATTAGTTAGCATGTAGTGAAACAATGATTTCAGGAGTAGATTCCTTAGTGCCCTTTACACATTTAGCCCATCCCCCCTCCCACAACCCCTCCAGCAACCCTCAGTTTGTTCTCCATATTTATGAGTCTCTTCTGTTTTGTCCCCTCCCTGTTTTTATATTATTTTTGTTTCCCTTCCCTTATGTTTGTCTGTTTTGTCTCTTAAAGTCCTCAAATAAGTGAAGTCATATGATTTTTGTCTTTCTATGGCTGGCTAATTTCCTTAGCATAATACCCTCCAGTTCCATCCATGTAGTTGCAAATGGCAAAATTTCATTCTTTTTGATTGCCAAGTAATACTCCATTGTGTGTGTGTGTGTGTGTGTGTGTGTGTGTGTGTGTGTGTATATATATACCATATCTTTTTTATTCATTCATCCATCAATGGAAATTTGGGCTCTTTCCATACTTTGGCTATTGTTAATAGTGCTGCTATAAACATGGGGGTGCATGTGTCCCTTCAAAACAGCACAGCTGTACCCCTTAGATAAATGCCTAGTAGTGCAATTGCTGGGTCGTAGGGTAGTTCTATTTTTAGCTTTTTGAAGAACCTCTATACTGTTTTCCAGAGTGGCTGCACCAGCTTGAATTCCCACCAACAATGCAAAAGAGATACTCTTTCTCTGCCTCCTCACCAACATCTGTTGTTGCCTGAGCTGTTAATGTTAGCCATTCTGGCTAAGGTGGTATCTCATTGTGGTTTTGATTTGTATTTCCCTGATGATGAGTGATGTTGAGCATTTTTTCATGTGTCGGTTGGCCATCTGGATGTCTTCTTTGGACAGGTGTCTATTAATGTCTTTTGCCCATTTCGTCACTGGATTATTTGTTTTTTGGGTGTTGAGTTTGATATGTTCTTTATAGATTTTGGATACTAACCCTTTATCTGATATGTCACTTGTGAATATCTTCTCCCATTCTGTCGGGTGCCTTTTAGTTTTGCTGATTGTTTCTTTCACTGTACAGAAGCTTTTTATTTTGATGAGGTCTCAGTAGTTCATTTTTGCTTTTGTTTCCCTTGCCTCCAGACATGTGTTGAGTAAGAAGTTGCTGTGGGCAAGATCAAAGAGCTTTTTGCTTGCTTTCTCCTCGAGGATTTTGATAGCTTCTTGTCTTACATTTAGGTCTTTCATCCATTTTGAGTTTATTTTTGTGTATGGTGTAAAAAGTGGTCTGCGTTCATTCTTCTGCACGTCACTGTCCAGTTTTCCCAGCACCATTTGCTGAAGAGACTGTCTTTATTCCATTGGATATTCTTTCCTGCTTTGTCAAAGATTAGTTGCCCATATGTCTGTGGGTCCATTTCTGGGTTCTCTATTCTGTTCCATTGATCTGAGTGTCTGTTCTTGTGCTAGTACCATACTGTCTTGATGATTACAGCTTTGTAGTATAGCTTGACGGCTGGGATTGTGATGCCTCCTGCTTTGGTTTTCTTTTTCAAGATCGCTTTGCCTATTCAGGGTCTTTTCTGGTTCCATACAAATTTTAGGATTATTTGTTTTAGCTCTGTGAAGAATGCTGGTGTTATTTTGATAGGGATTGCATTGAATATGTATATTGCTTTGGGCAGTATAGACATTTTAACAATATTTGTTCTTCCTATCCAGGATCATGGAATATTTTTCCATTTTTTTGTGTCTTCTTCAATTTCTTTCACAAGCTTTATATAGTTTTCAGTGTATAGATTTTTCACCTCTTTGGTTAGATTTATTCCTAGGTATTTTATGGGCTTTGGTGCAACTGTAAATAGGATCAATTCCTTGATTTCTCTTTCTGTCGCTTTATTGTTGGTGTATAGGAATGCAACCGATTTCTGTGCATTGATTTTATATCCTGCAACTTTGCTGAATTCATGAATCATTTCTAACAGTTTTTTGGGTGGAATATTTTGGGTTTTTCCATATAGACTATCATGTCATCTGCTAAGAGTGAAAGTTTTACCTCCTCCTGGATGATTTGGATGCCTTTTATTTCTTTGTGTTGTCTGATTGCAGAGGCTAACGCTTCCAATACTATGTTGAATAACAGTGGCGAGAGTAGCCATCCCTGTCTTGTTTCTGACCTTAGGGGGAAAGCTCTCAGTTTTTCCCAGTTGAGGATGATAATAGTGTTGGGTCTTTCGTATATGGCTTTTATGATCTTGAGGTACAATCCTTCTATCCTGACTTTCTTGAGGGTTTTTATCAAGAAAGGATGCTGTATTTTGTCAAATGCTTTCTCTGCGTCTATTGAGAGGTTCATATGGTTCTTGTCCTTTCTTTTATTGATGTGATAAATCACGTTAATTATTTTGGGATATTGAACCAGCCCTGCATCCCAGGTATAAATCTCACTTGGTCGTGGTGAATAATTGTTTTTACTGTATTGTTGGATCCGGTTGGCTAATATCTTGTTAAAGATTTTTGCATCCATGTTCATCAGGGAAATTGGTCTATAGTTCTCCTTTTTAGTGGGGTCTCTGTCTGGTTTTGGAATCAAGGTAATGCTGGCTTCATAGAAAGAGTTTGGTAGTTTTCCTTCCATTTCTATTTTTTATAACAGTTTCAAGAGAATAGGTGTTATCTCTTCCTTAAATGTTTGGTAAAATTCCCCTGGAAAGCCATCTGGCCCTGGACTCTTGTTTTTTTGGCAGAGTTTTGATTACTAATTCAATTTCCTTACTGGTTATGGGTCTGTTCAAATTTTCTATTTCTTCCTGTTTCAGTTTTGGTAGTATATATATTTCTAGGAATTTGTCCATTTCTTCCAGATTACCCATTTTATTGGCATATAATTGCTCATAATATTCTCTTATTATTGTTTTTATTTCTGTGTGTTGGTTGTGATCTCTCCTCTTTCATTCTTTATTTTATTTATTTGGGTCCTTTCCTTTTTCTTTTTGATCAAACTGGCTAGTGGTTTATCAATTTTGTTAATTCTTTCAAAGAACCAGCTTCTGGTTTCATTGATCTGTTCTACTGTTTTTTGGTTTCAATAGCATTAATTTCTGCTCTAATCTTTATTATTTCCTGTCTTCTGCTGGTTTTGGGTTATTTGCTGTTCTTTTTCCAGATCCTTAAGGTGTAAGGTTAGGTTGTGTATCTGAGATCTTTCTTCCTTCTTTAGGAAGGCCTGGATTGCTATATACTTTCCTCTTATGACCACCTTTGCTGCATCCCAGAGGTTTGCAGTTGTGGTGTTATTATTTTCATTGGCTTCCATATACTTTTTAATTTCCTCTTTAACTTCTTGGTTAGCCCCTTCATTCTTTAGTAGGATGCTCTTCAGTCTCCAAGTATTTGTTACCTTTCCAAATTTTTTCTTGTGGTTGATTTCCAGTTTCACAGCATTGTGGTCTGAAAATATGCACAGTATGATCTCAATCTTTTTGTACTTACTTAGTGCTGATTTGTGTCCCAGTATATGGTCTATTCTGGAGAATGTTCCCTGTGCACTGGAGAAGAATATATATTCTGCTGCTTTAGGATGAAATGTTCTGAATATATCTGTTAAGTCCATCTGGTCCAGTGTGTCACTCAAAGCCATTGTTTCCTGGTTGATTTTTTTGATTAGATGATCTGTCCATTGCTGTGAGTGGGGTGTTGAAGTCTCCTACTATTATGGTATTACTATCGATGAATTTCTTTATGTTTGTGATTAATTGATATATATATTTGGGTTCCTCCACATTTGGTGCATAAATGTTTACAATTTGTAGGTCTTTTTGGTATTATGACCCCTTGATTATGATATAATGCCCTTCTGCATCTCTTGATCCAGTCTTTATTTTAAAGTCTAGATTGTCTGATATAAGTATGGCTACTCTGGCTTTCTTTTGTTGACCATTAGAATGATAGATGGCTCTCCATCCCCTTATTTTCAATCTGAAGGTGTCTTTAGGTCTAAAGTGGGTCTCTTGTAAACAGCATATAGATGGATCTTGTTTTCTTATCCATTCTGTTACCCTATATTTTTTTATTAGAGCATTGAGCCCATTGATGTTTAGAGTGAGTACTGAAAGATATGAATTTATTGCCATTATGATGCTTGTAGAGTTGGAGTTTCTGGTGGTGTTCTCTGGTCCTTTCTAGTCTTTGTTGATTTTGGTAGTCACCTGGTTCTTAATGCTTTGTCAAGAACTATGAAGGATTGAATATTTACCCTACTTGAAAGCTAACCAATTAGCCTATCACAGTCTCATGGAAGCTGGATCAAGTCCTGGGTCAGAGACAAGGACTTTATCTCTGAGGGCTCAATAGGGGCATGAGTTTCCTGTTTATATCACTCTGTTTTGTCTACCCTCCAGCCCCCATCTCATGAAGATGACAGGGAAGTGGGCCCAGGGGGATGCTGCACACACAGTGGGTTTACATCAGACCTGAAGAGTTCTGAGTTTAAGCAATCTTAATCTTGTAGAGTAGTAGCAAACCTATCTCACCGTTGCACCAGAAGGAAATAGGATCTTTCTTATCCTGATCAGGAAACAAATCTGCTCTCTGCCCCAAGGAGACATTATCCCTGTCTTCTAAGGCTTTTGCTATACAAACCGCCTTGGGAAAATAGTTCAAGGCAAAGGCCTGGGTGCACAGGATGTGCAGAGATGAGAGAGACTGTGATGAATTATCTCCCGACACTTTGCTCATCTCATGGGGCAGAGTAGAGACGCCACAGTGTCTCACCTCTACCACCCTCTTCATGTACACCATGTTGGCATCTAGCAGAGATGTTTGCTGTTTGCGTGTGGCTCCAAGCTTCCCCCTACCCCCAAATTTTACCTTTTGGTGACCCATCACTTTCTAAATAAATCACATTCTCAGTGGCCCCCACTCAGATTACCAGGGAAGAGAATTTTATTGGCCTAGCTTGGGTCCAGTACTCTGGGGAGGAGGTGTCGCTGAGCTGTGGCTGGCAAGCAAGGTCAGTTGACACCAACATTTTGCCCCCTTTTGCAAATGGGCAGAAGGGCCAGATCCACTTAAGGCTGAGGGCAGGGAGACAGCTTTAGTAAAGACTCATCCAACAAACATTTATTGCATAACTGGTGTTATCATCATTAGCAGCAGCCTCTTTAGAAGTCTTATAAATCACTTAAAAAGAGCCATCAAACATGTCTCAAATAACTTCAGCAGAAAACAGTCACAATAATAAAGTCATTTAATTACACAGTCTACATATTCTGAATATTCAAAAAATTGTATTGTATCGCCCTGCTGTGTGTGTTCAGAGCAATGCTTGACAGTTCTTTTTATTGCTGATGGCTTGCTGGGTTTATGCTCTTTAAAAGGTGCCAGAATCATTTGTATTGTCACTCAAATGTGCTGTTTATGTAAATCCTACTCCAAAAAACAGAAAAGCAATTGCAAAACCACTCCAACAGCCAGAGGAAAGGTAGCCCATTGAAAAGGCATTACCTGGGAAAAACAGTGGAGTTCTGGAAAGCAGAAGTCAGTCTCAACAGGATGAGAATTTGCGAGAAGTTGTCCTACCAGGCTTCTCTCTGTCCTGTTTTGCTGAATGTGGATGGAGGGTCAGAAAGGACAATTGGGTTCTCCTCCTCACAGCCTTTCTTCTTTGTATCTTCATCAGTGAAACCCCTCCAGTTTCCTCCTCACTGGCCTCTCAAAAAACAAAGCTCTGAGCTAGTGAATGTGTACTTTAGTGTTGAATGAATTTTTATCCTGCATCATCCTCCATGGGCTTATCTACATTTTCATTATTCTCTCATAATGAAATGAAAGAGCCATCCAAAGACAGAAGCCCAACTGAAGGTTGTTCAAGACAAGTCAGAGGGTAAGAAAGAGTCAGTTGTGTGGCGCCTGGGTGGCTCAGTTGGTTAAGCGTCTGACTTCAGCTCAGGTCATGATCTCAGTGTTCGTGGGTTCGAGCCCCACATCGGGCTCTCTGCTGACAGCTCAGAGCCTGGAGCCTGCTCCAGATTCTGTGTCTCCCTTGCTCTCTGCCTCTCCCCCGTCCTCACTCTGTCTCTCTCTCTCTCTCAAAATAATAAACATTAAAAAATTTAAGAAAAAGAAAGAGTAAATTGTGCATACTCAGTCAGCACTAGTCTCTAGTTTAGAAAATGTCAATGACTAACATTTAACAGACAAGTTTCAAGTGAGGGGAGTAGGTTGATTTCCTCTGCCCTTGGAAGTACTTGAACCCAACTGCTTCCTTGCCTTGTGGCCCGTAATCAGAAAGGCCTCACCTCTACCCATTCATTAATCACCTCCCAAGCTTTGGAAACACTTGTCCCCATACAGTCCTGCAACAGACTCTGAGCATTGAGTCTGACTTCCTCTAAACACATGTAGGAGGAATTTCTTTGCCTTGTCCTTGTCCTTGCACTGCAAACCCTTATCATACCCCTGCCCGTGGCTTTTCTCTCTTCCTTCACATGTTGTTCTGGGCCCTACAGCTTGACTGTCAGACAGCGGCTTTCCCCCTCCAATGCCCATTGTCTTTCTAGGGCTTGGGTACTCATCCATCCATCCATCCATCCATGTTTGTTTTTGCATGCTCCAGGCATTAGGCTAAGAATTTTGAGAGTTACAGGGATGAAGACAAAAGCCTGATGTCTTCTCTTGTGAGCTCACCATCCACTGTGGGAGAGAGACAGGCAAGTAAACAAGGTGCTCTTCAAAAGCATGCAGGCCAGACTGGGGACTGCATTAGGGTTTAAGGAGCATGGGCCTCCCCTTCAGCTTGGTGGCCCTGGGGCAGATTTCATAATGAGAGAGAATTTGAAGACTTGCTCAGACTTCTGTAGATCAGAGAAGAAGTAGCCGAGATGGAGCCAGGAGGGTAGGGGTGTGGAGGCAATCCAGAGACCCTAAGCTAAAGAAGAGGGCTTCCCTCTCCTGTCTGTTCCAGGCCCTGATGATACCTTGGTTGGTTTTACCTTACAGGAGAACATTTCTCTTTGTCAACTTTGGCAGCCAAGTTACATTCTGGGCAGCACCTGCCCTGGAGGACCTTTGAATGTTGACACTGTCTGAACAGTTTAATATGACTAGAAAAGTGTGCAGGGACCATGTTCAAAGTAAGTAAACATGTATTTAAAGTTGATGTGTGCACTCTCTTCTCTGTCAGCCCTCTAGAAGCTGGGTGGAGGTGGTCTTCAAAGGCAGCATCTGGAACAGCCCCAGGATATGTGTTTTTATACCATTAGCAACAATTACACCAGCAAGTTCCAACTCCTCTGTTTTGCTAACATAATTCATGCAGCAAATCAACATTTGCTGAGTGATGAGTTGACTCTCATTGTGCAGAGCCCCAAGACAGGAGCTATCACTTTCAGGGGAACAGTGCTTCTTAGAATCAGATGGGGCATGTGGTCAAGTGCAGGTGCAGGGCCCACAGGCAACTTGAGAATGTTGAGACAAGGTGGGGAGCTGCGGTTCAGGATCTGCATTTTTAACACACTCCCCAGATGATTCTAATGAATGCCTAAATTTAAGAACCTTGTTCTAGAAACTGGGTAAAAGGATCTAGTAAAGAAGACTGGGAATTGCTGTAGCTGATCTGTGTGGGGACCATGGGTAGGGTTTATACAATGTGCTTCTGAGATTTTCTGGTTAAAGCCTGGATCCTTGGACCCCTGGCTGGATGAAGCAGAATCTGTGGAACTGGAGCTCAGAGTCTACATATTTTATATGTATATAAAAAATACATATAAAAATTTATATGTATTATATGTATATGTATATTTTATATGTATATGTATTTTATATGTATATAAGCACTTTGTTTGCTTATAACTAAGGAAGGAATGACTTTCGAGCAGAGCAGCTGGAATGGGTTTTCAATTTTCCTAATGTCATAAATCTTTTTGTGTGTTTGTGTGTGTGTCAGACCTCATGATTCAAGTGAGGTAATTTTCATAGCCAGTAGCAAACTGAAGGGACATGAAATGCTGAAGGTCAGTAGACCTTGAGATGGTAGCCAAGGACTTCTCAGAGAGTTGGGTTCCCTGTTTGGTCAGGATGCTACTAGTTGTCATTCTAAAGAAGTCTAGACTAGTGGTTCTTAAAGTGGGATGGTTGCCTGGAACAGCAGTGCCAGCATTACCATAAGCATTGCTAAAAATGCAAACTCTGCACCCCAGAATCTGAATCATAAACTCTGGCTCCCAGGAAGCTGTGTTTTAATGACCCCTCCAGAGGATTTCAATCATGTTCAAGTTTGAGAACCATACTTTTGACTTTGGTGGACATCTGGAGATTGTCTCGTGAGCATCTCCATGACCTCAAATGTGTCCTCTCTCTCACTGCCTCCTGATAGGATGGGAGATGGAAAACTGAGATCTCCTCACCTTCTGCTGCACTACAGAAACACTGGGACACATTCCCAGTTGTGATACCCCCATATCCTTTACAGCCACCTTTTACCATTTTTGTCAGATTCAGGTGAACTTCTTTGTCTTTTATGAAATAAAAGTGTTGTTTAACATCCTAGTAACATTGTTGGTTAATGCAAGATAAAAACAGACTAAGATTTTTGCTTTTAAAAATTGGGTGAAAGGAGTACCTGGTTCAGTAGGTAGAGCATGAGACTCTTGATCTCAAGAGTTGTGAGTTCTTGGGGCGCCTGGGTGGCGCAGTCGGTTAAGCGTCCGACTTCAGCCAGGTCACGATCTTGCGGTCTGTGAGTTCGAGCCCCGCGTCAGGCTCTGGGCTGATGGCTCAGAGCCTGGAGCCTGTTTCCGATTCTGTGTCTCCTTCTCTCTCTGCCCCTCCCCCGTTCATGCTCTGTCTCTCTCTGTCCCAAAAATAAATAAACGTTGAAGAGTTGTGAGTTCAAGCCCCACACTGGGCAAACAGCTTACTTAAAAAAATTGGCATGTGAAAGAAGAAACTAGGAACTGTTGAGGGAAGAGAGCTGATGAACACCACCTTAAACCAAGGATAGAAGCTCAAATCAGCAAGATGGGGACAAGACAATGTCACATAACACTCAAGATGATACCTTGACAGGAACACCAAGCATGTCTGTGGCATTACTGCCCAGAACGCATAACCTGAATCAGTCCATTAGGAAACATCAGGCAAACCCACACTGAAGGACATTCTTCAAAATAACTGGCCTATACTTTTTAAAACATCAAGGTCAAGAACACCATGTAGTGCTGAGGGACTATTTCAAATCAAGGAGGCTCAAGAGAACTGACAAATGTGGCTCTGAATTGGATGTTGGGTGAGGGGGAAAGAACTAGCACGGGCATCACAGCGCAGCTGACGACATTCAATGTGGTCTGTAGATTTGATAATAGTATTGCTCAATGTTAAATAATCTGATATTGATTATTGTACTGTGGTAATGTAAGAGAGTGTCCTTGTTCTTAAGAAAACACAAGTAGAATATTTAGGGAGTAGGCATGCAGGATGTCTATAACTTACCCTTGAATGTCTTAGACAGAAAGAAGAAGAGAGTCTGATAGAATGATAATGGGGAAAAGTGTAAGCAATTGATGAATCTCCATAAAGAGTATATGGGAGTTTTCTGAACAATTCTTACAATTTTTCTGTGGACACTTAATTTTTTTTTAAGTGTGTATAAATAGAGGGAGTATTCAAGTTGCTATCATTGTTTTTCAGTAGTGGGATTATAGGTAGCATTCCTTTTTATTTTTAAAAATCTGTTTTCTCCCAAATATACTGTCATACGTATTAACTTTTCTTGAAATCAGAGGAGAACAAATGAAATGATAAAGATGATTCTTTCTTTTCATACGTACTCCACCTGTGGCTTTCTTTCCTTTCCTCTGGCTAAAGGTATCCATGTCTACTTCTCTAAAGGATTTGCAGTAGCATCGAGCCAGATACACATGTGAACCCTCACCAAGTAGGACCCAAACTGCACACAAAAGTGGGTGGGGAAGAGAACTTAACTCATGCAACTGTAGATGAAAGCATTTGTTCCTTTTGCCTTCCCCCCCCTTATTCTTGGAAGCCCGAATTTTCTCCAGTGTCTATTCCATATGTACAATTTGCATGTTTCCAGGAGAGTTTCACTATCACAAGGACACACTTTCTACTTCCCTCTGTATGCTCCTCGGTCCTGTCATGTGAGGCTTCCGGTCTTTGAAGAGGCACAAAAGTACCTTCTTTTTGCTCTTCCTGCCTTGCTAAGCATCTCTGTGATTTTAAGGAGATAATTATCTTTTCTGATATTTTTAACTTTGTTACCATGTGAAGATCTAGACAATACTTGGCAGATGCCAAATCCCTGAGATAATGACTGTTATTTTAAGGATCTTCCTTCTCTTCAAACATGGTTACCAAGATAACACATACAGATCACAGAGTCCTCACTACAATGAGCTTAGTTTCTGAATGTATAAACAGTGTAATGTGCAAGTCTCTGGATTAGCTTGAAGCACTGTGGGGTGAAGTCAGAAAGGCAAAAGTCTGCCAGGGGTGGTGAATGTGCTTGGGTTTTCCTTCCAAACAATAGGTATCAAGCCTGGAGGAAATGCCTCCAGCAAAGCCCACTGCTGAGCTGGGACGCCCAGTCCTCCTCTTAAAGGGCCACCTCCAGGCTAATGCCAGCCCATGCCTGACTTCTTTTATGTATGCTTCTTTGTTTTTTGGTGTATTTTTATTCCTACTTTACCAGTTGTTAGAAATAACACAATTTATTTTTGTGTGTTTGTGGTAACTTTCTAAATCTCTGTGCCCATGCCCAAAGGAAGGCTCCAAATAGTGACAGCTGCAAAACACACTCTACCTAATAGGCTGATCATAAAACAAGACCTTTGTATCATAAAAGAGCTCTTATGGCTATGCTTGGCTTATAGCACATCTGTTCAATAAATACCTGTTGAATAGATAAATAGTTGTCTGACCAGCTACTAAGAAATCTTCCTAGCCACATTTCTTTTGCAGAGTGGGGGTTCCTGGATTATCCAGAGTAGCAGGGACCCCTGCAACCTTCTAGGTCAAACAGAAGGGGTCGAGGTCACAGCTTTGCCATCAGCTGAGAGCTTGTCAGGAATCCAGAACCTGAGGCCCCAGCCTGGACCTTCTGAATCAGAATTGGATCCCCAGGGCATTTGGGTTCCATCCAGGGAAGGATGCAGGTGCTCCTGCCAACTCCCACCTGCAGTGGTAAGGGGAGGAGATGGCAGGGCTTACAGAAAGGCTGGGTGAGGAGCAGGCTGGACACAGGGTAGGCAGGTACTCCTCCAAAAGGTATTTTAAAAGTGCTGTCCATCTTAAATATATTTGAGAAGGATGTTATTTAAAGGGGGTTGTGGTAAATCTTGTTTTCTGGTGGAAGGAGGAGAAATGTGCACTGACTGCAGCCCGAATCTGTTCTGAACACCCCACTAGGTGTACATGTGTGTACATGATGTACATGTGTATATGTGTGTGTATGTGTGTGTATGTGTACACAAACCTATGCATGTGCAGTTGACCCTTGAACATCATGGGTCTGAACCACATGGGTCCACTTACACGTGGATATTTTCCAATAAATACAGTCCAGTTCTATAAATGGATCTTCTTTTCCTTATGGCTTTCTTGATAATATTTTATTTTTTCTTAATTTACTCTATTTAAGAATACAGTATATAATGCATATAACATACAAAATATGTGCTAATCAAATGTATTGTTATCAGTGAGACTTCTGACCAATAGTAGTTAAGTTTTTAGGGGAATCAAAAGTTACATCTGGGTTTTTTACTAAGCTGGGGGTCAGCACCCCTAACCACCATGTCACTCAAGAGTCAGCTGTATATACATGTGAATCTGTGTGCATACATATACATATGTATGTGTATACATGTGTGTGTACATATGGATCTCTTTTCTTCTCAGAATCCGAGCATTTGGCCACTAATCCCACCTTACAGATTAAGCAGGTGATGCTTGGGTTGTGGGGAGTCAGCAAGTGCACATGAGGAGTGAGGGAAGGACTTGTAGGGACGTCTGATTTCTTTCACATCCATGCCTCTCTGGCTCTACCTTACTTCCTCCTTTTTGGATACAATAAAGAATCCTTTCTGATCCCAAGCTCCTCCTAATTTGTTATGATCATTGGATTATGTGTATGGGTGTGTGTGTGGGGGGGTTCCAGTTACCACTGCTGTGTAACAGAACACCAGACTTGACAAATGTCACATTTACTAGAAAAATCAGGGGCGCCTGAGTGGTTCAGTAGGTTGGGCGTCCGACTTCGGCTCAGGTCATGATTTCGCGGTCCGTGAGTTCGAGCCCTGCGTCGGGGTCTGTGCTGACAGCTCAGAACCCGGAACCTGTTTCAGATTCTGTGTCTCCCTCTCTCTCTGACCTTCCCCCATTCATGCTCTGTCTCTCTCTCTCAAAAATGAATAAGCATTAAAAAAAATTAAAAAAAAAAAGAAAAATCAAACCATACCAGGTTTACTGTGGGTTCCTGGCAAAGGATCAAGCAGGAGCCAAGCCAAGGTATGGCAAGGCATGAAGAGACCTGGTTGGTGGTCCTTCCTCCCCATCTTCCCTCTGTTCTGCAAACTCACCATTCACTCTCTCTGCCTCAGCTTCTGCATTTGTAAAGTGAGCTAATAGTAGAAATGGCTCTATTATTACTATCAAATAGTATCAATACCAAATATAGTAAGTATCAAAGGAGATAAAACATATACTCCTTCTAATACAATGCCTGAAACAGAATAAATGCTCCAGGACTAAGTGCTGTTACTGCGAGCAGTAATAACGTTGCTTACGTGAAGAAGTTCCAGTTATGGGAACACCAAGGTTGACCAACTCCATGTGAGGAAGAGGTGCTGGAGGATATGTGCCTGGGGCTGGACATGAGCCAGACTCTGGGTTATTTGACTGACAATGTAGGGGTGGGGGAGAAGCTTTAAAGTTGTGTGTGTGTTTACCACAAACTTTTAAATATGACAGTTTTCTTTTTAAAAATAAGGTATTCAATGGAAACAAACCTTCTTTAAAAAGTACCAGGTACCTTTTCATCAGTCATAAAGAAGTTTCTAGTTGTTGCAATGTTCAGGCCTTGAAAAATGGAGATTTGTACATATTTAAATAAACTCTGGTTTTGTGTTTCTTCATTTGAAATCTGACAACCAAGATGTCCAGACATTTTTTTTTTCAAAATAAACAACCCATGCTTATGACTTGCTGGATTAAAATAAAAAGATGCAGGTGATTTTTTTCAGAGTTCTTGAACCCAACCAATTCTTTCACCCATAAGTCTGTATTGCATTCCTCAAACCTCTATGTGGGAAGAAGGTTTCAGCCCTCTCAGCGGAGCTCACTGGAGTTAGCTGGCACTCAGGCAGTGCCCTGCACAGCACGGGCCTCTGTCTGCTTCTCTGCCCAAGTGAGGAAGCAGGCATGGAGAAAACAGCTGCATTGTCCATGATGAGACCTGGGCGAGCTGCTGTGAGCATCTGCACTGGCAGCCATTGAGTGGCACTCTCAGCAAGGCATCTGATCCTTGTGCAGCAGTTCGGTTTAAGTATGACTATGGTAGTTGGATGCAAGCCTGCAGATGCCGGGACACTTCAGACCAGAGGTGACTTACCTTCTTTCATAGTCCATGGCCAGTGACTTATGGGGGAGGGTACAAAAGGCAGGTTTCCTCTGCCTGCAGGAAAGATCTGCTTCGGGTACCAGACATGCTCCACAGCTCTCCATGGGATCAGGCTGAAGCCGGTTTCCTGCTGCTCCCATATGCTCACTTAGCTTTCATCTTCTCTACCCTTCTTCCATCACTGACTTTCTCCTTGTCCTAAACAAACCAGAATCTCCTTTACAGTCTCTGCTTCTAGAAATCCAGCCATCAGCGCTACCCCTTACAAAAACTGGACACAAGAACAGTGCCCCTACCATGCTGTGTGTGAGCCCAGAGCACCAAACCCAAGGAGCAAACCGCCAACCATCTCCTGGATACAGCTGCCAGACAAAATACAGGGCATCCTGTTCAATTTGGATTCCCAGTAAACAATGAACAATGTTTCAGTATAAGTAAGCCCCAAGCATTGCATGGGATGTACTTACACTTAAAAGGGATTTGTTATTTATCTGAACTGCTAATTTAATTGGGCATCTTGTATTTTTATTTGTTAAATCTGACAAGTCCTTTTTGGGTCTGTTTTGAATTGATGGAGAACTTGACAATGAACACATTTGTCACAAGCCGGCTTCATCCCATGATTAATAATTGCAGTAGTAGCTCTGATAATACTGGTAAGGAAATTGAGGTGCTCAGAGGAGAAGCAACTTATCCAAGGCCACACAGCTGGTAAGTACAGTGGGGTGGGCTCCAAACTCACACCATCCAGGGTTGATGCTTTTAACCACTGCACCAGTTAAGCTAATCAGCAGACTCTTAGAAAACTATTGGATAGCACAAGTTTTCCCAAAAAGTGGAATAATTTCCTGACCAAGGCCTAAGAAGCTTTTTGGAACAAGTGGGAACAGACAGGGAAAAAAATAAATAGATGATTCATGCTTTCCCTAACATGGCCTGTTTCCCCTCCTGGTCCTGCCCACACTCAAAAGCCAAAAACCTGGAGCTCCTAGGTGACTCAGTCGGTTAAGTGTCCTAATCTTGATTTGGGTGCAGGTCATGTCTCACAGTCATGAGATCAAACCCCGCATCAGGCTCTGCACTGAGCGAGGAGTTTACTTGGAGATTCTCTCTCTCTCTCTCTCTCTGCCCCTCCCCTACTCATGTGCATATTCTCTCTCTCTCTCTTTCACACACACATACACAAAATAAATAAACAAACATTAAAAAAATGTTAATGTTTATTTATTTTTTTTGAGACAGAGAGAGACAAAGTATGAGCTGGGGAGGGGCAGAGAGAGGGAGACACAGAATCTGAAGCAGGCTCCAGGCTCTGAGCTGTCAGCACAGAGCCTGATGAAGGGTTCAAACTCATGAACCGTGACATCATGACTTGAGCTGAAGTCGGATGCTTAACTGAGTGAGCCACCCAGGCACCCCAATTAATGAACATTTTTAAAAAGCCAGAAAGCTGACTAGATGGGAAGCTGGTAAGGATACTGGCTAAAATGGAATATACTGGTATTCATAACAAGCTTAAGTTACAAAATTAACCAAGAGGTATCAGAAAGGAGCACAAGGCTACATGATAAATACCTAGGGCTGTACTGTCCAATACTCGAGCCATTGACCGGTATGGCATTGAGCCCTTGAAGTGTGGCCAGTTGGATGTGAGATGTGCTTTATGTGTAAAATGTAACCTGGATTTCAAAACCTTAGTAAACATATACCAAATGTAAATTGTGTCCTTAAAATTTTGCATAGCCACTATATGCTGTAACAATATTTGGGATACACTGGTAAATTTACATATATATATATGTGTGTGTGTGTGTGTGTGTGTGTATGTTCAAAACAGACCCAAAAAGGACTTGTCAGATTTAAAAAATAAAAATACAAGATGCCCAATTAAATTAGAAGTTCAGATAAGAAATCCCTTTTATATAATATATATATATATATATACACACACGTATATATTATATAAATCAAGTGCACCTGTTTCTTTTTACCTTTTAAAATACAGCTACTGAAATATTTAAAGTCATGCTTGCATCTGTTGAAGGGAGATGAATAAAATAGAAAGCAAATGGTCCTCCGGCTTTGGGGAAAATGACCTTACCAATGGGATCTACCTGCCAGTGGGGTTTTTCTTGTTTTAAGTCTAGATTTTGCTGTCTGCCTTTCATTTCTCCCAACAAGAAACAAGAAGCATGGAGTCAGGAGGAAAATGATGTCTGTGGACTGGCCTGGCCACGTGAAGGTTTCCCATGAGGCCAGCCCGAGGCAGGAAAGGACATGCGTCCCTTAGGGCATGATGTTGCACCATCAGGGCATTGGGGGAGAGGAGCCCCATCCACCGAGCAGAAGGCACAGGAAGATGCCATCCTTTATGGAAGGTGCCAGGTTGCAGGACCTTTGGGATGAGGATTGCCCCTCAATGGACATCATTCCTGAATGTCAGGACCAGGATGTCAAAAGCCCTCCTACCTCCTTGGTCTGGTTCATCTCTCCTGCCTTACACTCTTTACTGGCATTTGTGACTCTGCTCCTCTCTGCCAACTTTCACTTCAGCTCATGCTCTTCCTGTAAGCACAGCTCTGACTTGTTTTTTCTCTCCCGTCTAAATAAGACTCCCATTATTATATTCGGTGAAGGTGTTCATCTTCACACCCTGCAGTGAGTCATGGATGGTGATCTTCCAGGACAGCGAGAAATGGACAGCAGTTGGACTGAATTCTGTCTTTTTGCATGGGATCCAGGGGTTCATGTCCTGGTCTCTGTCTCTTACTTTTTGTCACCCCTCAAACCCTACACCAGTTGCAAACGATTAGTATTGCCCTCACTCCCCAGCGTTTCATACCATCTATTAGGACACCGTTCCCACCAGCAGGAATGACCTTCCCCTCTGATAAATGCTGCTCATCATCCCTCAAGACCCAAATCAAGAACCAGGTGCTTCTGCTTCTGTGACTGTCCCAAACACTGTCTCCTCCAGCAAACAATTTCCTTTTAGTGTTAATGCCCCTGCACCTGACACACACCTGTATGAAGCTGTTTGATTGCAGTTAGATTCCTAAGTGGGCACTTCTTTAACATGCATATGAATGCTTGGGGCACCTGGGTGGCTCAGTCAGTTAAGCATCCAACTTCGGCTCAGGTCATGATATCACGGCTCATGGGTTTGAGCCCCGCATTGGGCTCTGTGCTGACAGCTCAGAGCCTGGAGCCTGATTCAGATTCTGTGTCTCCCTCTCTGCCCTTCCCCCACCCATTCTCTCTCTCTCTCTCTTTCTCTCTTTCTCTCTCTCTCACTCAAATAAATAAACAGAAAAAAAATGTGGTTCATGGTTCAGCAATTCTGGGGTGGAGCCTGAGACTCTGCATTTCTCATGAGCTCTGGGGGAGCTGATGCTGCTGGTCCACGGGCTGTATCTGGATTAGCAGGAGTTTCTGTGGCTTCCTTGTCTCCTATACTAGATATCTAGAAGGAGACATGTCTGTCTGATTTAACTTTGTAGCCTCTCCCCTGCCTGAACCAGTACAGGACACACCTCACAGGCTCACATATTGGTGGGTTTTATTAGACTAGTGCAGCCCCGTGTTCCTTTAAGCCTCTCTACTAGGATATTATTGGCATGCAGATGGAGGGAGGGTTTGTATCCATGTTTTTGGATCTGGTAGCGTGGAGCTCCATGCAAGGTGCTTCACGTACCCTGTCTCCTTTCTCCTAGGAGCTACCCGATAAAGACACACTGTCTCTCAGACAATGAAACGTGGAGGCGTTAAGCAACACAGGAACAAGCTGGTCAGTAAGCGGCAGAGTTCCAGTGTGGTCTTGCAGATCAGATGCCAGTTACCACTTCGGTGTCGTAAGGAAGAGCCTCGCTCTTGCCCAGGGACCTGTAGGAGTCCATAGCACTGGGTTTTATCGACTGTCCAGTTAAGGAGGTTTTACACCTTTCCTCTAAATACTCTGTAGAATATTCTCTGCACATCTTGTAAAGTCATAGGTTGACTTTCCCTGTCAACTTAGCTTATTTCAGCCCCTGGGATGACTCTCTGTTGTGCTTCCACTTGGAACTAAAGGGGAGGAACCACAGCCCCATGTCCTTGAGTTCTGTTCCCAGGAGACTTGCTGACACTCCTTGTCCCATCCTCATCCCTAAGCACCTCCCTTCACTTTGTGGCCCTCTGCCACATACAACTCAGCTTATACCGATGGCTGTCTTGCAACCACTGCTGAGCCAAGGCAACCGTGCCAACCAGAGAGCATGTCACAGCTTGAGGACTAAGAATTGGGGCTTCAGAGCCCAGCTGAATGAGGTTCAATTCCTGGCTGTGACATTTACTAGTTGTGTGACCTTGATCTTGAAGCCATGATTTACCCTCTTTGAGCCTGGGTTTTTTATTCCGTAAGATGGGGATGATTACTAAGCCACCACCCTCTTCAGGGGTGGCTCTAAGCCTGATATGAGGGGTGCATATGTTCTCAGCAGAGTCCCACAGAAACATCTGGGAGGGAATCAATACTTGAAAGAAGGGAATGGCACAGTATTGTTCAGGCTTCTAGCTGAGGGCAGGCCCCAGTCTGCACCATTCTGGGAGGCTAATTCTCCAATGGACAATTTGCCTCTTTACTGGCTTAAAGAGCTGGGGTCAGAGCTTAAGGTCACTGCAGCTGCTGGAGCATGAGAGTCTTAAGAAGGAGAGTCGGGGTTGGGGGAGGGGACCCACATTCTGTGTATGGTTCTGCCTGCCTCTCAGCTGATGTCTGAACTGCAGCTCAAGCAGCCCAGCTAAGGGTCAAGATGCTGAGCTGAGATCTGTTCTCCTGTCAGGGAAAGGGGGGTTTCCCTTTCAGTTAGAGCTCAAATGAGTTATCTTCTTGCAAAAACAAATGAATATTCGCAATCTTGACTCCAAAGCATATGGTCCCAATGCCAGAAAATACTCTAGAATCACTCAATATATTAAGAAACAGGAAAATAACAACAATAGAAACCCAATCTGGAGATGACCCAGATGTTAGAATCAGTAGGATTTTAAAGCAACTGTTGAAACTATTCTCTGTGAGGTAAAAGAAAACATGCTCATAATAAATGAAAAGAGACTTTTTTTGGTAAACAAATGGAACCTATAAAAAATGGAATTAGGGAAACAAAAAATACAATATACAGAGTAAAATGCTTATTATAAAGGCAGGTACTCAATAAATAGGTAGATATTAAAGCAACACAGAATGAAAGAGATCCTCAGTTTATTTTTGTTTTTTATTTTTTTAAAGATATTTATTTTTGAGAGAGAAAGAGAGAGAGAGAGCATGAGCAGGGCAGGAGCAGAGAGACAGGGAGACAGAATCCGAAGCAGGCTCCAGGCTCTGAGCTGTCAGCACAGCTCGAACTCACAAACAGTGAGATCATGACCAGAGCCTAAGTCAGACGCTTAACTGAGCACTCAGGTGCCCCAAGAGATCCTCAGTTTATTCAGAACTGAACTATGGAAGAATATAGTATACTTTTAGACAAAAAATGTTGTTCAGACATCATTGATTTCTTCTTTGTGATTGTCTTCTTTGTGAAAGTAAATTCTTCCTGAATTATTATTATTATTATTATTTTAAGATTTTATTTTTATATTTTTATGCCATATTAACCTCTACGTGGGGCTTGAACTTACCGCCCTGAGACCAAGACAGTCCCATGTTCCACCAAGTGAGCCAGCCAGGCACCCCATGAATTATTTTTTTGAAGGGTGGTCTTTTAGCACCTGCACCACATTAAGCTGCCCTTGGGGGGCCTGCTGCCTCTTGCAAAGTGTCGGCGCAGGTCAGTGGCTGGGGGGTTGTGATTTAGCCCACAGTTCCTGGGTTTTTGTGGCAGCATGGTGGAGGGAGGTGCTGGTTCAAATCCCAATGGCATCTTTTACTTGTTCTGTGACTCTGACATCTTGTATTTTCGTGCCTATGTTATTATTGTTTGTTTTTCATCTATAAAGTAGGTATTTGTGCAGTTGTGCTTATAAACTTGGTATAAGGATTTAATACGAATGCCCATTCCAGATATGAGCCTGGAGCCTAACATCACTTCCTCCGTTTCTGTAGAGGTGAAAACAATAGACTTAGCTGGGTCCCACAGGGGCTCAGGAATAACGCTGAGGGACTGATAGGGTGGGTGACCATCAGGCCTCTTTGCGAAATCAGCTTTGCTTGAGCACCAGGACCAGCCTGGGCCCTGGAGCAGAGGGCCTCCTGTGAGCAGTCTCAAATTGATGGCCACATTATCAGAGGCCTGGGGAAAGAGCCAAAAGGAAGATTCTGGAGGGGTCATCTTGGGGATGGACTCCGTTAGAAACAGGTATGAGGGCAAGAACACATCCTGTAGGCCTGGGTAATAAAGTGTGTCACAGAGTGTCTGTGGCCTTCTGGAAGACGGTGTCTCCCTGGCACTTCCAGGATCCACAGCTTTAGCTATCATCTGCTGTGCTCAGGACGCCCCTGCCGTGATGGCCATAGTGAAGTGCTGCCCCCATGTGGCAGGTGCAGGCAAGGACCACAGAAGTGACCACCACCTCTCTCGTGTTCCCCAGAGTCCCGGAAACAGGTTAATAATGGATGCAAACCAAGCATTATTATTTTTTCTATGTTTTATTTATTTTTCAGAGACAGAGTGTGAGGGGGAGAGGGTCAGAGAGAGAGAGAGAGAGAGGGAGAGAGGATTCGAAGCAGGTTCTGCACTGACAGCAGTGAACCCATGTGGGGCTCGAATTCACAAAACACAGATCATGACCTGAGCCGAAGTTGGACACTCAAATGACTGAGCCACCCAGGTGCCCCAGCATTATTTTAAAAATATTTTTTACTATAACTTCAGAAGAATCATAATTAAAGATTTAAAACAAAATATCGTGTTGGTAATATTTATACTCTAGCTCCATCCTCTTTTACAATAGATTGGAAGATGTCACCCCTGAGCTCAGAATCCTCAGGGTTCTCCATGGTTCTGAGAATATTGTCCTAACTCCTCACCTTGACCTGTAAGATCTTGCCTATCTCCTAAGCCTTTTCTTTTACCTGATTCCTTGCTAGCTCTGTCTCAGACTCACTGATAAGTGTCAGCTTTGTCCAACCAAGCCAGCACTTTCCTGACAACAGGGCACATGCCGCTTCCTACACCTGACACTTTCTTGACTTCATATCCAAGGCTCTCAATCCACTACTATCTGCCAATTCCTTCTGATTTGACAAGCATCTGTGTATTTCTTAGTCTGAGAAGCTTTTTCCCACCCCCAGGCTAGGCTGGACCCACATTTTATCCTATTTCATTAGAATAACTCAGCACTAGATAATAATGTAATTCTGTGTTTACTGACTGTCTCCCTGGCTCTGTGACAGCAGAAACTTTGTCTACTTGTCCATTCCTCTGTCCCTGGGGATGGGCACAGAGTGGATAAATGTGTGCCAAACAAAGGAACAGCTATTAGTTCCTTCAGTGTTCTAGCTATTTTCTTAATTTCTACATCCTTCTCCAAAATCATTTCTAAGAAGAAGTTGGTGAAACTATATATGTTAATTGAGGACCAAACAAATCCTTTTCAACTAAATCATTTTGCAAATTGAACAAAATCGTATACATTTGCTAAATTCAGATTTTGTTTATACATGGTTTGCTTATATGGGGCCCATCTGTGCCCCTTGATCTGGAGTTCTCAATTAATTACATGGTGGTCACTTCAAGAGCAGCACCGTTAAGTCCAAGAGTGATGGGTGATGGGAAGAGGGGTCAGCGTGCCATGTGGCCTTGGGCATTTCAGCTTCTCTTGCCTTGGTTCAGCTCTTGGAAGAAGAGGGACTACAGCACCTGCTCTGTGATGCTCAAATGGGTATGTGGAAGAAGCAGTGTGAACTTATAGTGCAATACAAAATATTCAGGCTCTGAAGTTTTAAATAATTTCTAGAATATGTATTTCTATAAACACAGTGTTTATTATTCTCACTACACATTAAAATCTCATTATGGATGGATTGTTAGGGTGTTTCACACTCTCTTTATGTCACCCAGGTTTTTCTTCCACAAACAAGACTTCTGTTTACTTCCTTCCTCAAGACTCCCAATTTTTCCTGGAAACCTACTCAGTCAGTATACCTGTCCTGGCCCTTCTCCCCTTTCATAAGTCAGGGAAAGGCACTTTCACACCTGCTCTCTTGTTCTCTGTCTCTGTTTTGTATGTTTATTGCAGGAAAATAGACAATACTGATGGGAAAAGAGAAGAAAATAAGCACCATAAGCCCACCACCCAGAGAAAGAATTCGGTGTATATTCTTTACCTCGACATTCATATCTACATATCTACATTTATTTATTTGTTTAAAATTAGTAGAGCTTATTATTTTATTCTTTTTTAAAAATAGTTTCTGGTTTACAGATAAAGGGACAGAAGGTTCTGAGAATTTCCACATATTCTCTCCTTCTTCACACTCTGGCTTCCCCTGTTATGAATATCTTACATTAGTGTGATACACTTGTTACAACTGATGAGCCAATATTAATAAATTATTATTAAATAAAGTCCATAGTTTCCATTAGGGTTAACTCTTGATATTCCCATTCTAGGATTTTGACAAATATATAATGACATGTATCCATCATTACAGTATCACACGGAATAGTTTCACTGCCCTGAAATACCCCTGGTGCTCCACGTGTTCTTCACCCCTTCCTTCCCCAACTCTGCCCCCATAAATCCCTGGCAACCACTGATAATTTTTTACTGTCTCCATAGTTTTATCTTTTCCAGAATGTCATGTTACAATTATACAGTATGTAAACATTTTCACATTGGCTTCTTTGACCTAGCAATATGCATTTAAGGTTCCTCCATGTCTTTTCATTGCTCGATAACTCATTTTTAAAATCACTGAGTGGGGTGCCTGGGCGGCTCAGTAGGTAAAGCATCTGACCTCTGCTCAGGTAGTGATCTCACGGTTTGTGAGTTCGACCCCTGCATCAGGCTCTCTGCTGTCAGCACAGAGCCTGCTTCAGATCCTCTGTCCTCCTCTCTCTCTCTGCCCCTACCTGGCTTGTGCTCTCCTTCTTTCTCAAAAATAAATAAACATTAAAAAATAAAATAAGTAAAATCACCAACTAATATTACATTGTCTGCATCTACCACATTTTGTTCATCCATTAACTTATTGAAGGACAGCTTGGTTCCTGCCAATTTTGACAATTACAAATGAAGCTGCTGTAAACATTCATGTACAGGTTTTTATGTGGACAAACATTTTAAACTCCTTTGCATAAATACCAAGAAGTGGGATTGCTGAATTGTAAAAGTATGTTTGACTTCATAAGAAACCACCAAACTGTCTTCCAAAGTACCTGGATCATTTGCGTTACTGCCAGCCATGAACGAGCACTCCTGTGGCTCCACATCCTTGTCAGTATGTGGTGTTGTCAGTGTTTGGACTTATGGCCACTCTAGTAGGTGAGCGGTGGTGTCTTCTTGTGCAATTCCGTAAGGACACATGGAGCATCTTCTTCCTATCTTTATTTGTCATTTGTATTTCAGCTCTGGTGATGTGTCTGCTCAGCTATTCTGCTCATTCTTAATCAGGTTGTTTTCTTTTCTTATTGTTGAGTAGTAAGAGATTTGTGTGTGTGTATTTTGGACACCAGTCCTTTATCAGGTAATTGTTTTATAAATATTTTCTCCTAGTCCTTGACCTATCCTTTCCTTCCTTTAACCGTGTCTTTCTCAAAGCAGAAGTTTTCAATACAAATGAAGTTCACCTTATCAGTTTTTTTTTTCTTTCATGGGTCATCCTTTGGGTGTATCTAAAAAGGTCTGGCCAAATGCAAGGTCATCTGGATTTTCTCCTGTGTTATCTTCTAAGAGTTTTATACGTTTGTATTTTAGATTTAAGCCTATAATCCATTTTGAGTTAATTTTTGTGAAGAGTATTAAGGTCTGTGTCTAGGTTTTCCCCGCCCCCACCCCCCACATGTAGACATCTAGTTTTTCTAGTACCATTTGTTTGTTGAAAAAGACTGTCTTTTCTCAACATTTACTCCTTTGTTAAAGGTCAGTTGACTATCTTTAAGTGGGTCTATTTTTGGTCTCTCTATTCTGTTCCATTGGTCTCTTTGTCTACATGTTTTGTTTTGTTTTGTTTTGTTTTGTTTTGTTTTGTTTTTCCATACCACCTGTTTTGGTTACTAAGACTTGAAGTCTGGCAGTGTCATTTCTCCAACCTCGTTCTTCTTGAGCCCCCTAATTTTGTCTCACATGAGTTTTATCTTTCCTGCTAGGCTGTTGGTGCCTTTAGGACAGGGCTTTGTCTCCTCCTTCTTCCCTCTACCCCTCACCTCTACTAGTGCCCAGAGAGCTGTTGCCTGGGCAGCTCATTGACTGTGACTCTGTCTTGGAGAGCATGGTCACAGCTGTCCTGAGCCACAAGTGAGGCTGGTCCTCGGGCTTTTTGGCCTTCCTTCAGTTACCCTGTGTGTTAATGATGGGGCCTGGAGCAACTGGGCTTAAGGTTTCTCCTCTTGAGCCTGATAAATCACTTTCAAATGGAGACAGAGCAAGGCAAATCCACCATCAAAGGCACACTAATGAACCATCCTGGACTCAGAGCAGGGGCAGGCCTTGGGCCTGCGAATTCTGCTGTGTTCTCATTTGTAAGGTCATTGCACATGATTGCCGCCTGTTCCATAGCTACAGTGCCCTTAGAAATGGCTTCAAAATTGCATGATGCCTGAGAGAAACTTAAGATTTTCCTGTCAAATCTTTTCTATTTAATTGTTTTTTTTTTATCTTAAAAAATGATTCTGCTTATCTAAGTTATATACAAGTAGATAGTGACTATGGGAAAAATAGCATTATTCAGTTAATAAACCATGCCAGAATGTTGTGGCTTAAAACAATAATGGTTTGTTACTTTTCATGATGCTGTGTGCTGACTTGACTCAGCTGGGTGGCTCTGCTCCTCATAACACTTGTAGAAGGCATTCATTTTGTATGTGTCTCTGGCCTCTGGACTGGTCTGGAGGGTCAGGGAAGTCCTCACTCACATCACTGGTGTCTTGGTGCTGCTCCATTTCTCCATGAGGCTAAATAGAGCTTCCTCACAGCATGGCGGTCTCAGTGTGGCCCACCGTCTTCACGGTGGCTGACTTTAAGAGAGAAAATAAAAGCTGTGAAGCACATAAGGCCTAGTCTCAGGACTGTTATGGTGTTAACCCTGCCACATTGTTTTGGTCAAAGCAGTCACAGGCCAGTATAAATTCAGGGTCGTGGTGGACACAGACCACATGTCGTGATGAATGAAACAGCATATGCTTACGGGGAGGGAATTTGTGGTGGCCGTTCTTGAGGACCGTGTCCTAGAGCATCAGATGTAAGAGTCAATCCCTGATCCTGTTGATGACCAGCTGCATAGCCAGGGCATAGTGCTTAAACTCCCAATGCTCCAGGCATCTTGTTCTCAAATAGGGAGAACACTAACTCCGTAGATTTGCTGGAGGAAGCAAATGAAGTGGCATATACAGTGTACATGTCATGGGCGCTCTGCTAGTTACACTGGAAAAAGTCACCTTAGTTCTCAGTAGCAGATGGAGACAGTGTCCAGCCCATATCCCCTGGTCCTCTGATAAGGTCACCTTCCATTTCTGACCATCCTGTGTGGGGTTGATATCTTCTGTCTTTGCCCTTCCACAGATAGATCTGAGCATGTCTCCCCACAGACTCTCAGGTCACCAGGGACTGACCTCCAGGGGCTTCCAGAGGTCACCCTCCTAAGCCCACATTTTGACAGCCTTCACTTATTCCCATCTTGCTTCTGCAAGCCATCAGTGTGCTTCTCAGGATCACTTCCCTAATAAACCACTTGGATCCAAGCCCTTGTCTTAGGGCCTGTGTGGGGGGACCAAAACTAAGACATAGACCATCAAAATTTTCAAAATATGAGAATACTTTCTTTAATAGAACAAGCTGCCCAATGTTTGTGAAAAATTTACATAGTCTACTTCCTGGTTTCAGGTTTCAGACAGAAACCTGGCAGTGCCCATAGGTAGAAGAGAAAAACTTAATTTTCATGGGCAAAATAGTCATTTCAGGTCTTTCTCGTACTGAAAGCCAAAATTTATGACAACCAGCAGCAGCTCCCAAAGAGTAGGATTAAGAAGTGGAAAGGAGAGCCTTCATTGGGGGAGAGTGAGTGCTCTGGTTATTCTAAGAGCCTGAATCATAATTTCTGATGGGGAGGGAATTACTTTTGTTAGGAGAGAATGTCTTGGTGGGCTCCTGGGGACCAAAAGGGAGGAAATGGGCTATCCAGGGCTATGGCACCAGTGGTTGGCTTAACCCACTTTACATTAGAAACAGAAAGGACCCTGGAGACATGGAGGGGGTGAGGGGAAAGAGAATGGACAGAGAAAGCACAAAGGAAGTTTCAGCAGTATGGCCAGCAAGTTGTGCAGGTGATGGGAGGGATCTAAAGAGCAGAATCATCTGATATTAAATTGTAAGTTGTTCATAGTTTGCAGTTCTTCATGCAAGTCGTTTTATCCCCAAAACATTTATTAAAGTGTTCCCTCCACCGACATAAATGTGTGCGTGTGTGTATGTGTCTGTTGATGAAATTAAGTATAGTGTCGAGTTCCCCTGAGGAACAATGAAATGGAGACCAAACCAAAAAAAAAAAAATGAGAATTGGAAAATAATGCCCCAATATAGAAGTGCTTGAGAGAACCCTGATTCATAGAAACTTGCAAAAAGCCTTGATGAAGACTTTCCACAAATCAGGGAAGGGAAGGTTGAATGAAATCTTTCTGGATGCCAAGGGGCAGCAAGAGCTCACATCTGGCCTGGGAATGTATATGAATGCCTGACTCAACATTTGCATGGGTATTAGGTACATATGCTAACACATCTGTTACTAGAGATCATGCTAGCTACATAGAGATTGCTAGACAGAGATCCCTGGGGTAGGTTTAAAATTGAGTAGTTGATCTTCCCATCCTCAGGGAGCACCAAGCACTCGAGACCAAGCCTCTCTCCACTTAAGACATCCCCACCAACTGCTGGAACCTACTACCTTCTTTACTAGTGTCAGCTAAAGGAACATGATCAGCTGTCATCTCCCTCCTACTTCTTTTGATCTTTCCCCTAGCCCTGGGTGGGAGTCGGGGGAAGGGCTGTTACACATTCATTTCTCACAGTGTTTATTTTGTGGTGATCAAATGGCGGGGTTGGACAAACTATGTTTATGTGACATGAGGCTGAAAGGCTGACAGCTGGCGTGGGTGCAGATGCTTGCCAGCCCCAGTCACTACCGGCCTGTCATTGTCCCAGCTTGAGAAATTCAGAATCCCCTCCATGGGAGCTTCAGCATTTTCCTTTGAGAAAACAAATTTGCTAAGTTTCTTCAGAATCCTGGGGGGTGTCAGGCTAGCCTTCAAGGAGCCTGACAGTCATAGTCTATAAACCCAAACAGCAAAGGAAATTATAGATTCGACACTAAGCTTCTTCAAATGATCGCATTTCATTCTCTAACTGTGGTAATTGGCATAAAGGTGAGGGAGGGGATGGAGGAAGAGTTGTAGCAAGGATACCAAGCAAGGTGTTTCCTTTTTTTTTTTTTTTTTTATTCCAGCATCTCCCGAAGACTTGAGCTTTGGTTGCCCATCTGGGTATGTTCCAAGCCACTGTGTGTACAGACACAAACAAGATGGCATTTTATTGGGAGAAAAGACTCTGGCCCAACTCACCCATAGGAACACCTAATAGGAGGTAATGGAAGATTGTTGACCCCCTACTCCAGATTTATCTTCTATTTGTAAACCTAAAAAAAAAAAAAGTGTTTCAAGTACCATCTCAGTTAGTCTCACCACTGCTCTGTGAGGTACCAGTAGAAGATATCATGACTTGTTTTGGAGACCAGAAGCCCCCAGTTCAGAGTGGCAACATGCATGCTGGAGGAAACATCCAGCCAGGTCACAGTGAAGTCTGGGCTTTACAGGTCTTTTGATTCTATCCTCCCAGAGATCACAGTTCCCCAAACCCACATGGGCCAGGCAATAATACAAGTGAGTGAAGTGGACCAAACTAGCAGTGAAATAGAGAGTGGCAGGGGACTATGGCCAACTAGGGAGCTAGTCCACATCTAGAAAGGGAAGTGCACTTTAGCCCCAGAGGATTGTGGGCTTGTGGAGATATTGGGCCTCATTTTGCTAGATTCTCCAATTTTACACAGTTCATGTTTTACAAGAAATGATTTGGCAATTACTTAAAAACATGTGCAGACTAAACAAGACAAGTGTTTAGGTGGCATCTGGCCCACAGGATGTGATTTGTCCACCCGATGCCTTGGTAAAAAGAGGCTGCATGGTGGGTGCGGGTGGCCAGGGCAACAGGGGGTAGGTGCTGTCTGCTCTGCATCCTTAGCTGTCTGTCCCCCTGGTTCTGCATGTTAGGTCTGCACAGGAGGGGTTGTGGGGCCAGGGAGTGCTCCCAGCCACAGGTCTTTAGGAGGGAAAGTGAAAAGTGGTGGTCATTAACCCCATTAGCCTGGAAGGTAGATATACAGAGGTACTTGTTCCCCACCCCCGCTTGCAGTACAATCCTGCATGGGGCAGCATTCACTTCTGTACAGTCATTCTTAGGGTTGGCAGCAAAGTTTCTATTTTCCCTGGTAAGGGCTGCAGTTCATATCTAAGCTCTGCCTTTGTCAGCCAGTCTGCTTTTTGTCATGTTACTTCTGCAAAGATGGGATGACAACGACACCACTTGATCTTATCTGCGACTATCATCTCTAGGCAGTTTATGGTTTCTCTTGAGAACAGTCCCTCTCTGGTCCTTGAACACGATTCTCTGTGACCTTATCCAGCTCCTTCCTCATGAGCAGTGAGAGCCACCTGCTTCAGTTGCTCCCACTGGGAAACACAGGTTTACCTCTTCATATACGTATACTTTGCAAGTCTCCTGGTATGTCCTCAGCTTCCTCCTGCAGCTGGATTTATCTGGAAGACTCACGGTTTCTTCCATGGGCATTGATGTAGATAAAACATGTCGTTGGAATGCCAGAAAGCACACAGCCCTCCATTCTCCAAACCTGGGTCATGCCAAGCAGGGGGCATGTGGCAGGAGACAGACCTTTTTATGGAGTTTTTTCCAACCCTGCCTTGGAGCCTCTCCTATTTTCAAAAACAAAACAAAACAAAACAAAATATAAAGCAATGGAGAGTGGAGGCAGCCCCCTAAGGAAAGCAGGAATGAGGGCTTCAGGAGGAATGTGAACTTGCCCCATTACCACCTTTTTCATAGTGAAAACATACCATGAGGCAAAAGAGGACTCACTTTCAAAATTTTTCTCTCTCTCTTTCCCTCTATTTCTACTTAGAGTCAGTGTACAAGAAGTTATCAGGCTTGATCTGGAACAGTTCTTGAAAGCTATGAATAACTGGTAGGATTTCAACCCACATAATCAGGTATGCAAGAAGTAAAATTATCTCTAGTCCCTCAAATCACTTCATTCTGACTCAGAACTGCTGCCCTCAACTAAATGTCTAAAAGACACCACCCTGGCATTATTGGGGACCCCTCCCCTCAGAGGCTTTCAGGGAGCTTGAAAGGGACAGGGGTAGCTGGGGCATGGGTCCCTAACCTCTCATTCTGGAGCTCAGTGTTTGGGTGTCTGGACTGCTCTGATCCTACCACCTTCTGGGTGTCCCACTGCCAAGCATTGTCAGCCTTCCATCCGAGGCCACACTTCCCATCATCCTCCTGGCCCACCTGGACACAGTCTCTGCTGCTCCTCTCCTGTGTCTCTGGCAATGGGTGCAACCTCCAACCAGGATAGGCCTTGGGAAACAAAATCAGGCAACTGAAGTCTCTTGCAGACAAATTCTTCTTTCTCGTGCCACAAACCTCTTGCAATGTATGAAAGTATGGGGGCTTGTCCATCAGCTTAAGTGAGGGAAGTAAAGGGGAGAGGCATCAGGAAAATACAGAAATCAATATCCCCCAAATGAACATGACATTCATAGTTTCACAGAACAGACCCAAGGGGGAGATGAAAGATTTTGTTTATATGGTATGATTCAAGGAGTTGCTGCTGGAAGTTTCTATAGCTTAGAATCTTTCAAAGTGTTATTCTGCCTAAAATTTCCAGCACTGAAAATGCAAACAGTATTTTGTCTCCAGGAAAGGGCTCATACATCAAGTCAGCTTTATCTGTAGTCAGCATAACAGCATGTGACCACCACAGAAGATGAGATAGTCTCTTCATCATGCAGCAAAGCTTAGAAGGAGGTAGGACATCTGGATGGGGAGATGGGACATCTGGATGGGACTGTGTGGTGGCCTTTCCCTAAGAGAGTATGTCTGGGTGGATCTGGCTGGGCCCAGAGGTGGGCTCCATAAGGACTCGGGTTCTTGGTTTGAAGGAAAGTGTCCCAAGTAGGAGGTCACACTGGGAGCATGAGTTCTGGCTGATCTGGGCAAAATGGTTGCTGCCCACACAATCTGACAATGTCCATTCTTGCCTGAGCAACCCAGACCCAGGTTGGGAAAGTCATTACTTAATGTTCACATGGATTTTTGTAAGTTCATCTCTTTTCTTCTCCTTTTCTTCACAGGTCAGGAGACAGATTTAAAATACTGTATTCAGGACTTCACAGTTCTAAATAACTTGGGTTTTTCCTTTCCTTAGTCTTTTTTTTTTTCTTATTTTTTTTTTCAACATTTATTTATTTTTGGGACAGAGAGAGAGAGACAGAGCATGAACGGGGGAGGGGCAGAGAGAGGGAGACACAGAATCGGAAACAGGCTCCAGGTTCGGAGCCATCAGCCCAGAGCCTGACGCGGGGCTCGAACTCACGGACCGCAAGATCGTGACCTGGCTGAAGTCGGACGCTTAACCAACTGCGCCACCCAGGCGCCCCATCCTTTCCTTAGTCTTAAAGTTCTATTTCTCTAAAAATTATGTACTTCTTTTAAATGATAGTGTTAGTAGTGTTCCGTTAGTTTTTTATTTGGGAAAATGGAAAGCGTATAGTACAAAAGATTGCAATAGATCAAAAAGGTCTATTATGAATGTCAACTCCCTCCTGTTCCACCCATCCTGAAACCCTCCCCAGAGGCAGAGGAAGCCCCTGCTTCTGGCATCGCCTCTTCTGGAGGGGGTATCAGGTTCTGTGCTCTGGACAGAACTTCTAGTTTTTTCAGCTTGTCTTGGAAATTCCTCCATACCGTAACATAGAGAGTCACCTCATTTTTTATCTTACTGACCTTTCATAATTTAATTAAATCCTTTTAATAAGTATTTAGGTATTCTATTTCTTCAGTCTCAGGAATCCACAAATAATGCCTCATTATTCACTCAGTGTCTCTGTATGTGCATTTTTTGTCCTTAAAAATGTTTTCCTGTTCCTGATTCAATATCTCTATTTCCATTTCATGACATCATCTTTCCTAATGTATTGTGTATAAATGTGTGTGTGTATCCTGGTTGTAAGCCATCCTGATTTTTTTTTGTAGATGGAGAAGAGGCAAAACGAAACAAAACAAAACTGTGCCATCCTCAGTGGAGTGGGATAGAGTTGAGTTTCTTTCACATGACTCATGCGCTGTCCCTGGTTTTGTTGCTGAATATTTAGATCTTGTATAAATTTGTTTTAATCTATGGATAGTCAGCCAGTCTCCTAAGAAGTTGGAGAGCAAGAAGATGAATTTCATTGGTGTTCTATATTTTTTAATGGTTATTTATTTTTGAAAGAGAGAGCAAGAGGAGAGGGACAGAGAGAGAGGGCAACAGAGGATCCAAAGCAGGTCCCACGCTGACAGCAGATAGTCTGATTAGAGGCAGGAATTTGCAAAACACAAGATCATGACCTGAGCTGATGGATGTTTAACCAATTGAGCCACACAGGTGGCCCCATTGGTGTTCTTTATTAATCACTTAGAGCAGAGCTATGGAATTCTCTAGAGTAGTGAAAATGCTGACCTGGTTAATTCATCATGAGTTCCTTTCTAGATGACTGTGGGCCATTTTGTACCCACATTTTGTTGGGATCCCTGAGTCCTCCTAGCTTCTCCTGTAGTCAGGAAAGTTTGGAGTACCTCTGAGTTCTCAACCCTGCATCAATATTAGAATCACATGGAGAACTTTATAAACAGCATGATGCCTGGTTCTGGCATTTGCCTCTGCTATGCCTCCAGGGCTGACAAACTTGGATGGCATGATCATTGAAACTCTTCTTACCTCTGACCTGATGACAATTGTTATAACTTGCCATAGAACTAGAGGTCTTGTAAACTTGGCCAATTTATTAGAGTTTTCATGTTCACAGTTTTGAGGGTAGTGACATATTTCTTCATGAGAGTTTTCCCTCTATATTTCCCATTGCTTGAAGTAGAAAAGTCAAAGTTGGGGCTTCAAACCTTTCTTAAGGGAATAATAAGAACACAATTTTCTCAAGGTGCAAAACTGGGGATCCATACAGCTGAGAAGCCAGCAGCTTGGAGGGGAAGAGGGAATGGACAGGTTAGAGCATCTGCCCAAGTCTGACTCATCATCCTTCCATGTCAATCTTTCAATTTCTTCTCTCCCAATTTCACCAAATGTCCAAACAGCACATATTGTTGGACATTCATTCAAAACCTTACACTACCATGGATGAACAGAAGCAAAGAAGTAATAATGGATACATGGGTGAGAGCGTGAACGGAAGAAATGGAAGGAGGAGAGAAAGATGGAAGGTTGAGTGCACTGGTTGAGAGTTCCACAGAGGCTGAGGGTTGTGTTCGGTTCCTAACCTTGCCATTTGCTACCTGGGTGAGATTAGGGGGCTTACTTAACCTAAAACATCCCTCTCCCCTATCTTGTGAAACATGGATTTAGTGGCACCTACCATCTGGGGTTTTCATGGGGATTAAATTAGATCATGGTGGGTAAAGTCTTTAGGCCAGCCCCAAAGAATGCATGCTCAAAAATGGTATTTATTCTTTATTTTACTTCATTTTACTGTGAAGGTGTTTTGAACTGACTTTGAAAATACACATATTACATGCATTGTAAACCTATTTCCAAATCTGTGTATTGATACATTTTGATGAGACATTATTAACATCAAGATTGTTTACTTTATTACTGTTTTGTTTTGAAGTTCTTGCTTTTTATATACTGGTTCTGAAAATTGCCCACCTCAAGATCATGAAAATATTCCCATTTGCTTCTAAAACCTTTATCATGTTACCTTTCATATTTCAGTGTAAGATCTATGTATCTGATGTTGATTTCTGTGTATGATGTGAAGTAGGGGTCAAAGTTAACTTTTTTCCCATGGCAGACCAACTGACCCAGTGGTTTATTGAAAAAAAAAAAAACCAAACCCTTCTTCACTATATTTCAGAGGCCCCTTTGTTGTAAATCAGGTGGGTCTAGCTCTGGTTTCTCTAACCTTGTTCACTTTCTTGTCTATCCTAGTACTGCCTGCTCACTGTTGTAAGGATGTATATCCAGAAAATACAGAGAACTCTCACAGAAAAAGACATAGTGAAATAAAAATGTGCTAATGAATTGAACAGGCATTCAGGTCCATTCTAATTCTTTGACTGTAATCGAAGATTTAATATGCATTTTGAGTGCCTGCATTATTCTGAGACAGCAAAACGTATTGCATCTGTGTATCTATGTACTTACTTATTGATCTTTACCTTTGTTTACCTATTTTTTTTACTTTATTTGTTAATGGTATGTGACTAGAAAGACAACTGTCCAAGGATTTTGAAAGTTTCAGAGCTGAATAATGACAGAAATGCAAATAGAAGCTATGGTTTAGGTGATGGGGCCAAGTGTGGCTCACATGGGTGAGCTGGTGCTGCCCAGGTGACAGGTCTTATTCCTGTTACAAGTCGGAAAAGTCCAACTAGAATGCGTACTGCTTCTCATGTACGGAAACCAAATATTACAGGCATTCCTGAAAGCTGGGGTTGTCTTTTCCTGGAAAGAATAGGTGGTAACAAAGAAAACTGGTAAAATGGATGAAGAATCAAGGGTGTAAGTAACTAATAGTTGGTTCTCAATCTTCATAAAAGTTTTAAGGCTTATGACTCAAGTGTAGCATTCATTGTAAACATCCTGGATATACAAGAAAAGTTATATTTACCATCTCAGTATAGTCATGGTAGCCGTTTACTAAGCCGTTTACTTGTCATCTTTTGTTGGAAGACTTAAATATCAGGGATACCACGTGATTGCATTTAAGCTTGGCCTGCAATTGCTTGTTTACACGTGTAGCATGCAACAGCCAGAAAATGCAAGTCGGACATAGGGAGCGGAGAGAAAGGAAAGAAGTGGCAATGATTGGGTTTATTGCTCAGCTGGTGGGAATCCAAACTTTGAAAAGAGCTATTAGAATTATTTCTCAAACATCCCAATTCAGAGCTAAAATGTGCCTGTTATTGTGATGTGACATATTTAGCAACTTTAACAGGAAAACTTGACTTTGATCACAAGCCTCTTGGTTTATATAAACCAAGCTCCTGGCAAGATCTTGAAACGGAATCTATGACCCTGAGAAATGGGTTCTTTCTCACTGTACATAGAGAGAAGCCTCCCTCTTCCTTTTCAGTTTTGAATATGAGTCCCCAAGGGCTTGGGCAACACTGAATTTTCTGAGAGGTGGCAGAGGGAGCCAACTTCACTATTCAAGTGTCTCTTGAATTACAGTGGATGTGGTGGGCGTGGCTTCTGGGGATATTGGATTCTGCCCCATCTCCTCAGTGTGCTCAGCCAAAGTAGGGCCAAATTGCAACACAGCACAAGCTACTCTTTACTTGTTCTTTAACAAAGGAGAATATTGCCAAAGTTACCATGGGGGCTGGAATCGAGTGTTGAATCCATCCCACTCAGTGTGTTGGGAAGAATCCCTCCTTCCTTTACAGCCTGGCCCCATCAACTGGTGGTCAAAGGATGTGAAAATGCCTTACAGACTGTAAAATATAATAGCATATGGAATTTCCATTTTGTGGTGAAAATAGTTGACTTTCAGCAATTAAAGGTGCTTGTAGTCAATAGGATGATGTTGTTAGAATATGATAAATCCACTGGCTGTCCTTGTCTATCATTGATTCATTTGAATATGTCTACTTTTTCATTCACCAAAAACATTTATTAAATGCCAGCTGAGCAGCAAGCACCACATTAAGCACCATGGATGGAAAAGATAAAATAAAAGTAAAGGTCAAGAGAGAAGGGCATAGTATGCTGAATAACCAATGAGTCTATACTTTGCAAGAGACTTAGAAATAGCTCCCCAATCAATAGAAGTAGCTCCCTAACATATACTAAGATGCAAATGTGTTTACATGTAATAGAAACAACTTGGGTTGAATTAAGCATCTCCACACACAGAGGAAGTAACTTATCCCATGTTTTCCAGGGGACTCAGAGCAGTGACTCTCAAAGGTGGGAATATGCTACACATTGGAAGAGGTTGGAAGCTAGATGAAAAGTTGGTGCCCACACAACAGTACTTCCATCTCCTGGGCCTCCCTTCTCTGTTTCTGTTTCCTTTTTTTATGCTCCAGAGATTCACTTCTCAGCTGATCACATGGTGGGAGGAAGACAGCTCTCCCATCTGCAACCAAATTTACATATGGTGGTGTCCTGCTACCCAAGGACACCCAGTCTCAGAATACCAGGAGAGTGACTCTGCTTGGGTCATTTGTCCTCCTCGACAATCTTACAGCTAATTGCTATCAGCCCTTTGGTGACTTTACCCTCATATATGCATATAGCTGCACCCACATGCACTGCTCAGTGGTCTGTGTGTGGATCTATTGGATCAAATGATTGTCCTGAAAGACTATCATACAAAATGTATCATTCTACTCTTCCTTTTTTCACTTAATTAATCTGAATTCCTTCCATTGTGGTGTATGGAATTACATCATTTTTTTTTACTAGCTGCATAGTATTCTATAAAAGCTGTTCTGTGGCCTATTTATTCCTTTATTGATGATTATTTCCAAATTTTTATGTCATTTACAGAGTCACATTCACCACTCACTTGTATATCTTTAAGTATTTCTGGACTCTATAAATCCCACAGTGGAATGTCTGGATCAAAGCGTATGTGCATTTCAAATTTTAATAGGTGTTACCAAAATGCTCTCCAAAATACCGTTAACAGCGAACACTTCTGCCAATATGGTATGAGAGTGAATGCTCCTTATTCCCTTGCTAACCTTGAATATTAGCAGTCTTGTTAATGGACTAGTCAAAAATCCTGTCAGGGCATTACATTGTAGCTTTGCTTTGGAAAGGCTGGCTCTCAGCTTGCCAGCTGCCTCCCCCAGCACCAGAGGCCTCACAGCTTCAAGACCTGCCCTGCTTCCCAGAGGAGCTGAGCCTATGAGCTACTGGCTCCTGTGGGGGTTTCAGCAAGTATGGTCCCCTGAAAGGCAGTGACATCTTCTCTATTATGACTTTAGAAAGCAGAACTAGGAAACAGCTGAGTTTAAAAGTTTTAAAATCATAGCCTACAAACAATCAATTCATTGGAGTAAACACTTGAAACATTAAAGAGGAAGTTACGGGTAAATTCATTTTCATTTGTGACTAATATGAGACTCACTCCATTGTTTATATTCCTTTCAGAAGAACCAAACATAGAGCCATCACCCATCTCCCTGCCTCTTCCTGAAGCAGAAGGAGGGCCTGTACTGGCTGTGTCCCCTGTGGGCCCTGGAGAAGGGCTAAGTGTGGGATTCCTTCCTTTTTCCGTTTATATGAAATTGTGGATGAAAGATGTTAGATATAGCTTGGAGGCCAGGAAGGAAAGAGATTTATTATTATTTGTGTTTCTTTCCTATTCTCATTTAGTTCAATTGTTAAATTTAGGTTTTCAGAGAACCCAGGCAGTCAGATCTAGAGGTTTAAAGGTCACCAAGCTGCTGTTTCCATTACAAATTGCAAATAGTGCATAGTATTTGGTGATCAGAAGTGGCTCTGATTGACACTGACACTTTTTGTACAAGGGGCCCCACCGAAAGGCCTTCTGACTCAGGATAGAACCCAGTGACTTTGCTCAAGGACATATTGGTGTTCTTTTTTCATAAAACAATGGGTAATATTCCTGACCACTCTTTAAAATTATGTATAATATGAAAGTGTGTCAGAGGAACCCAGGTGGCTCAGTCGGTTAAGCATCTGACTCTTGATTTCAACTCAGTTCATGATCTCACAGTTCATGGGTTCAAGCCCCATGTCAGGCTCTGTGCTGACAGTGCAGGGCCGGCTTGGGATTCTCAATCTCTGCTCCTCCCTTGCTCTCAAAATAAATAAATAAACATTTTTTAAAGAAAGTATTTCATTAAACTTGTTTGAAAGTGGAAGTTGGAAAGTGTTGTGATGAACCCAGAAATCTGGTTCTCTGACAATCCCTGGCTTACACACCAGCAGCCCAACCATGGACTTATCCCGTAACCACCTGGATCTATTGCCTTACCTGCAAAAGGGTTGCAATGTTGGTAAAGATTCAGTTAAATAATACAATATGTCTCTAAAGTGTTGCTACAACATCTGGCTCAATATCTGTGCTCAAATATCAGTGGAGAAGAATGAAAGTTAACGTGCTCTGAGTTATGATCGTAAATGATCTGTTTATAAGTACACTGAGCTGTGGTGATTCTTCACATCCACAAAGGCAACCATGCAGGTACCCACAATGGCCACACAGACAAAGGCATGAACGCGGTGGATCTGAGTCTTGGCACTTTACGGTCCTCCCAAAATATGAGGCCATACCCCACCAGCCTCCCCATGCCTCCCAAGGCTGTTAGGAGACAATTTCTCATGGACTCTTGGGTCCTGATGAGACTGAAGCTTCCAGCTTCTGCCCTCGGATGCAGTGTGGTGCCAGCCCCCCAGCGATACCCAGTCACTTTCACTCTATTATCCTGTTTGGTGTGTGGGATAAGGACCTGGGAGCTGGCATCTATGTCTGCTCTCTTTGCTCCATCTGTGTGAGTTCCTCAAAACTGTCTGTATTTAAAAGTGGCCTCTGGATCTTGGCTGGCCAAATAAGTCTAACTGTGGCTATGGCCTTGCCTTCTCTTAGGAATGGACACAGACACGCTTGGGGCACCTTCTCTGCACATGGCACCAGGGACCCTGTGATAACAAGGTGTTCTCAAGGTGGTCTCATCTCTGTCTTGTGCTGGCAGCAATGATGGCCCCATGGGGGTGGCCCACAGGGACGTGCCTCTGTCAAGGAAGGGGCACTGCTGGCCCTTCTAGGGTACTCAATGTGACTTTGATCTCTCCTGACTATGGAGATCCTCAGGCCAACTCTCCAGGCTATCACCCTGCCCCCATGTGTCTGGAGGCTGTGCTTGGGATTATCAGTCAGCTGGTGAATGCTTCTGGGCTCAGATGGAGCTTGGGGTGATCATCACAGGGAAATCCCCCTCCTCCAGACTCTGATCACATGCTTTTCCACCTCAAGCTCAGGGTCAGGGTCACCAATAGTGATTTAAGGGCTATGAGGCACTAACTGGCTTTGTGTCAGTAAGTCCAAGGAAGAAAATAGCTCTAGCAGCTGCTTCGATTCTTTCTCCAAAACTTTGTTTTCGCCTTGTTGACGGGATCTTCCCAAGCAAGAGCCTGCAGCATATGGTTCAATCTTAAAGTAGGATCCTCAGAGGCAGGCCTGGGAGGAGGGGAATTTAAGGGAAAGGGGTGTGTTGGCTTGGAAGGTGAACCCCAGGTGCATCTTCAGGGGGAGTGAGCAAGGGAAGGGAAGAACAAACACAGGGAGTGATGATCAGATTTGCATCATGAGCACTTCATCTGTGTCACCTCCAGGAGGTTATGTTGAGCATGCAGCACAGCAGCCTGCTGCTTGCTGCCAGGCCTGAAGGAGATGGGGGATCCACTAGGACTAGGGTTTCCAGGACTTGCCATTAAGTCCTGCCCCTTGTTGCCCAAGGCAGCTCTGGGGGACATGGTTTCCCTGGGGGTCAGAAAGCAGGAATACAGGTCCTTGCAGACGGACACCACAGGCGTTCACTGGACCAACGAGGAGTTAGGGGATATGGGCAGGTAGCCAACGGCACCGGTGTGCACCCCCTAACTCATACAGGGGTTCACCCCACTTGGAGCCAGCTCAAAGCAAACCCAGGTCAACACAATTGGCTTGGAAAACTCCAAGTGCCAAAACACCAGTCGAGAGCACATACTGCACTCAGGAACTCTGCATGGCTTCTCAGGACGGTGACTGGTCATGAGCAGCTCTAAATACAGTGTCTCATTTCAAAGAAGGTCCAGTTTCCTATGAAACCATTTTATTCCTATGAGCGGTTTATTGAGAACACATGCAGGGAGAAAAGGTGTGAGTGTGACACAGAGACTTCTCATGTATGCACAGAGAGAAGCAGGTTTCCATCTCACAGAGCTATCTTTATGGAGTGTCCTGCCTGCCATCTTCAGAGTGTTTGTAAATCTGCCTTTAATTTTTAAGTATCACCAAGCAGCATGAAAAGTAAAACTGCCTGAGTTTGATTTGTGGAAGGGATGGAGAGAGGGATTGGCTCAACTGATCACTTAACAGACACTGTTAGATCCCTCATTGGAACCAGCTCTGTGGTGAGCTTGGATCCAGGGAAGAGGAAGGAGATTCAGAATACTCACAACGCCTTGCACAGTCTGTGGCTGAATTTGCCTTTATGGAAAAGACCAGTAATTCCTTCCATGTGTATGCCATTGTCATTGTATGGTCTGCCGAGTACCTCATCCGTCCTCTCAATAGGCAAGGGGTTTGAATCACTTTATTCCCATTTTGTGGAAGAGGCAAGCAGGTCAGAGCAGGACAGGACCTGCCCACTTGGCCCAGAAGAAGAAACTGGGCCCAAACCATATCTTGATTGTCGGCAACCAGACACTGCCTGACGTGTAATCCGTGCCAAGTTAATGTCTGAGTGGCTGTTGGGCTTGGATGTTGTTTAATCTGGGTCTTTCCACCACAGGAAGACCATGGGCTGGCATTAGCAGAGGCAGCCTGACAGGCAGCAGGAGGTTCCCTTTGAAAACTTAGCATGTGCACTTTGAGGGTTTGTTTGGGTGTTTTTGCACATGAATTTATTCAGGTGGCAAAGCAGTTCCCGACAGCTGCTTCCCTCTCTGGTGGACTTGTTTCCCCTGGTCCACTGGACATGTCCCATTAATGAATTTGCTGCATGCAGGTCAGTGACACCTCGCCCACAGGTGTGCATGCGGCAGTGAGGCACTGAAGAGAAAACATCTTCCAGATCCAGCTGAATGAACTTTTAGTACTGGGATGTCTGGCTCTGTGGCAAGTATATTAGGATAGCCATATTCTTTGTGGAGAGGGAGATAGACTTCCTGGCACGATTATATGCCTGTAGACACCTACACTACTCATTCTGTGTCCAGCCCTACTCGACCCAACTGCTTCCAGAGTAGTAGTGGAATGGAGAAGGAATATAAAACCCTGTGGGTGGACACTAGTGTTGTTGCTAGATTAAGAAATTCAGATAAGGCACCAGGACTTCTAAAATGCCTTTGGTGATGTTAATGTTCACAGTGACTTCTCAGCATGTGGAAACACACTGTTTCAGGACTACTGAGCACACGAGAAGCCACTTCCATTTTGGGTTTCTGCTGCTGGGTATTTAGGATTTTCTTTCTTAATTATTAAGGATATCTTGGGAAAAACTTTCAGTGGAAACTAGGGAAAAACAGATCTGATTTTTCTGTGCTTTCCTATAAATGTCCACAAACCCTTTCTTACCCAAGAATCTCACTTGCTTAGCGAAGTAGCTGGTGCATGTTGAAATAACCATTCTTATGTGAACCAATGGGTAACTCACCCCAGGACTGCATGACAGGTTTGAGCTACCAAGCTAGAGTTTAAGTCCGGTCCCCTATAACTTCAGGACATTTTATTTTATTTTTATTTTTATTTTACTATTTACTCCAGGGCCATTTAGTTGCTTAACACTTTTCCTAATGCCTTTCTGCCCTGGGTGAGCATTAGGGGCTTTGAGGCAATGAGATTTTGTAAAGGAAAACTCTTGGCACCTATTTTTGTGTAAATTCCCATCAGTTTCCACAGTTGCAGAGCTGCCTCTTGGAGACTGTGGGCTCAAAGTCCTCCATCCTCCTTCCTCTGGTGTTGGGCCTCCAACGAGGTAGAGCTCTACTGATCCTCTGCCAAGGAACCCAGGGGATGGTGCAGGGTACAGGTACTGTCTATGGTGGGAAAAGCAAGAGAGCTTCTCCTGCATCTCCATCCACACCAGACTCCATTCTCCATATTCTGTGATGCTTTTAATGGCAGGATGAATGTAGAGTCAGGATATCCGGGTCTCAGGTAAACTTTGTCCTCCCTTCTGTGATTCTGTGGAGGATCCCTCTGCTCCAGCTGGGCCATGGCACACCATCTTGTGGTCCCCACACCACATGGCACCTGCCCTTGGTCGCAGGTGTTCCTAATATCAGTGCCTCAACACCCTAGTGTGGCATATCTCATAGAATAGGAGCACATTGATTACCACTGAAATGAACAAAACTCCTTCATCAGGAACCACAGCACACATGGCTGATTACTTCAAGGTAAGGGACACTCAGTGATGACCTGGGCTGAGCCCTCAGCCCAGTGGGCTCCTGCAGTGATTTATTCACGGATGGCAGAAACTGTGCCCATCCCATGGTACAGGCTTCTGGCCCTGGGTTAGGCTCAAAGAGATCAAGAATCTGAAATACTGGCTGGGCTGCACCCAGGATGTTGTGGTTACAGCAGGGAAATCCATAGTTCTCCCTCCAAACCTTAAATAACACTCATACATGCCCATCCCCCATCATTAAAACAAACTAATTTTTACAGTTAAGTGACCAGTAGATCTTTGAGGGGAAAAAGAATTGAGAATGGCTAACCCAGTGGTTCTCAAACTTGAATGGACATCAGAATTCCCTCGAGGTTTGTCTGCACACAGGTTGTTGGGTACCCCCTTCAGGTATCTCTGGAGCCACCGAGGACTTGCACTTGTTAAGTTCCCAGATGCTAATGGTGCAGTTCCAGGTACCACATCTGTGGACCACTAGAGCAAACCCACAGCAGCATGATACCTTAAAGCTTCAATCAATCCTTCCCCACAACACCAAAGGCCTTGTTGGAGAGAAGCCAGCTCCTTACGATACCTCAAATAGGAAAAATTTTACTATCAGCATGGGTTCGAGACAAGAGTTAATAAACAATTTTTGTGTTTCCACAGGCATAGCAGTGAAGCAGGTACTCAGAACACTGCAGGGTCAGCAACGAAAATAGGCACAAGTCTCCTGTTGTAGTCCTGTCCCCCACAAAACAGATAAAAAGAGTAAAGGAAACCTAGAACACTGGGAGGAGTGAAGGTGGAGTTGGGATTTTTCTTTAATTCTAAGTTTTGTGTTTCTAGAAACATTTGATCAAATAACATCTTTCATAACCAAGTGGAATTTTGACTTATCTTCACTATCATGGTCATCAAGCCAACCCACAGTAAGATGAGTCTTGGCTTTCCCATTTTGGAAACTGCCAGAAATGCTATTTGGATTAATTTCTGTTTGGGAGTTGGCTAAAACTGGACACATTCTCTCATACCTCAGGATAAACATCATAGCATTGTCATATAAATTTATATTCCCCAAATTAAGTTAAAATAGGCCTTTTTTTAGGGAGGTGGAAGTTGGTTGTTATTGTTTTTTTTGAAAACTACTCCTCAAATATGTTCAGACACAAAGTTCAAGGTTTTTTTTCTTCCATATTTGGTGTCAATCAAACTAAATATCTACATTTCTGCAATCATATTAAATGATATTGTATTCTTCAGTTACATATAAAATTCAATTAGCATTTCTTTATGGAAATTTTAGCATCATATATAAGTTAAACAAAAGAAGATTTAAAATAACATTTTGTGTAAGAAGCAACAGAAATCAACTTTTCAAAGCACAGCCCAATCATGCCATTGGAGTGCATCTATTATATTTTCCGTTAACAAAGTATGCTCCAAAGTAAACATAAGTAAACCTTATTCTCTACAATAAATTGACCCTCAAAAACTGTGTATACAATGTCTATAAAGTAAATTATCATACATTTAACATAGAAGATTACAATGGAAGCAAAATCTGGAAAAAGAAACCACCCCAATTGCTGACCCTAAAACTATTTTGTGAATTAAAAAGTATTTTCAATTCCTGTTCTCTTGATTCAAACAATTGAACTTTTGTGCTTTTCAGAAACAACTAGACTAGAACTTGATCACTGAAATAACTTCCTGATCAGACTCTTAATTTTGTTCAGGTATTTGTTCCTTAACTATTGACCCAGAGGTGATGATGACTCTTCCTTCCTCAGGGGGAACAGATGAGTGGGCCTGGCTGTGGATGGTGGGTTGATGCCTTGGCCGTGACTGAATTAGGAGTGGACACTGGCCCAGTCTGACCAACGAGTCATTGAGATGATTTCTGGAGTCTTGGAAAAGTTTTCCTCATTCCTCAGAAGGACTCATATGAAGGGATGGTCCTTTTGTGTTTCTGGACGGTGGATATTAAAGGTCTGGTTTTAATATCCAGAATTCCTGGAGCCATCTTGCAACCACAAGGGGAACCATTGGGGGCAATTCCAGCCCACAGAAGATGGCAGAGTAGAGACAGAAAAGAACATGGGTCCTTGATGCCATTGCCAGCTGTTGAATTGACCAACCTGGGAGCCTGTCAGACCTTCAAATATCTCTTAATTGATGTAAGAAATTGTCTCATCATCTGTGTCTGTGAGGTGAGTCTTCTTTTGTGTATAGCAAAGTTATCCCAGATAATACAAACAAAATCTGAAAATTAGAGATTTCATGGAAACAGTATTCTGTCTGTTCCTGTCTGTTTTCATTACACACCTTTTAAATAAGGTCCTTGTTGAACCATTTTTAAGGTCTCCTCTATTGTTAAAGTTTTCTCTAAACTATGAGTTTTTCTAAGTTGAAAGATATTTGTGTAACAGTTTTTCCAAAAATGGCTCACATTTGTATTTGCTCAATTGGCTATTCAACATGGGCCACATTTCTTTGCAATTTAACTTGTTTTTCCCTTAGTGTTCTTTAAAGTGTGAAGTAAAAGGGGCAATAAAAAATTTAAGTGAATTTATTATTTATTCTTACATATACTTGGATTATTTGTGGTAACTGAGGTCTAGTGTGCCACAAGCTTTGTTACAATTTGTGACATTTTATCACCCTGCTGGAAACATTTCCTGGATTTGAACCCAGGGACTTGATTTTTTCTTAAAGTGGAAACATGTCTTCCTCTTGCTCATGAGTCTACTTTCTCCATTTTTACACAGTGCATGAAGAATGGATTTCCTCTTTCTCAGATGTTTTCTCTGATTGCTCACATCTTATCCACCCTACTGCAAGTGAGCACAGGGTAATCAACCTGAGATGTGGAAAAGAAATCCTAGGGTCTTAACTTTCTGTGACTGTTACAAATTTTAAGTCTTCTGACCGTTTTTTAAACCAAACCCTCCCAGTTTTGTTTAGCTTTGTGTTTAGAAACTATAGTCATGGCAGCATTGGCAAAGGGTACTCATCTTGTCTCATATTTACACTTGGTCATGTTCATAGTGTGTAATATAATTTGGCAGTGTTGGCAACTTCTTGGGGGAGGTAAGAAGTGGGAAGGTTCTGATCACTCTCTGTCTTCACTTATGTTCCCTCCTTTCAAGGAATAAAGCAAGACCCCTCCCTTATTCCACTTGAGCAAGACTCCAGTCCTTACTATCAAAGAAATCATATCAATTAGGGGGGCCCCAGATTTGATATTGATACTCACTTGAACATTAATCAATAATGTTTAATAACAATATCAGGCAGGAGTAGAAAGAAACAGGCTGCTTTGGGTAAGCATGTAACAAAAAAAATAATCTCAAACTCTAATGTGCTTGGTGCTTAGTGCATGCCTGGCCCTCTATTCAATGCTGGCCTGGGCCAACTGGGGTAACAGACTCACCCGTCCCAATGGTTGTGTCAGTGTACTTGTCAATTGGCCTTTCCTCCCCCATAAGGATGGCTCATGGATGGACACTGGCCTCATTGGGAACCAGTGGGACCTAAAGGGAAGTTTGCTGGGGCCTCCTCTGAAAATTGCCCCAAGTCATTCAGCCAGTAAGTGGAGAAGCCAAGATCTGTCCAGGGCAATCTGACTAACGTGGCCACGTTATTGATCACTGAGGTGGAGATACAGAAAGGGAGAGAAATGGGGGCAGGCAAGAGGATGGGCTGTATTGGTGAGAGAGCCCAAATACATAACCTTTTCTGGGACCATCTTTGGTCCATCTTTGGTCTTACCCCTAAATCATTTCATTTCACACCTTTTTGAAAGTTATGATTTCAATTGAGCCTCTAAGTTATGTCATTTGGGGAAAATAATTGTATTTGTGGCTTATGTATGAAAACTGTAGATTCTGAATTTTCCATGAAGATCCCAATTCTTTCTCGATATAAATTCAAGTTAGTTAACATACAGTGTAGTATTGGTTACAGGAGTAGAACCCAGTGATTCATCACTTACATGTAACACCCAGGGCTCATCCCAATAATTGCTCTCCTTAATGCCCATCCCCCACCATCTCCCCTCCAGAAACCCTCAGTTTGTTTCTGTATTTAAGAGTCTCTTATGATTTGCCTTCCTTTCTGTTTTTATCTTATTTTTCATTCCCTTCCCCTCTGTTCATCTGTCTTGTTTCTTAAATTCCACACATGAGTGAAATCATATGGTATCTGTCTTTCTCTGACTGACATTTATTTTAGCATAATACTCTCTAGTTCCATCCATGTTGTTGCAAATGGCAAGATTTCATTATTTTTGACCGCTGAGTAATATTCCATTGTATATTTATACCACATCTTCTTTATCTATTCATCAGTCAGTGGATATTTGGGCTCTTTCCATAATTTGGCTATGGTTGATAGTGGTTGAAAATGACAACTGCAGACTGTTTCCCAGGCCAGCGCTGACATCTGAACGTTGGATTCCATTCTGGATTTCCAAATACTCCCTTACCAACGGCCACCATCCTCCTGCAGTCACCAAGGGTCCCTAGTTTACCTTCCCCCCACCAGACAAGGACACCACGGTGCCTGGGCCCTTTCACCCCTCCACTCGGGACCTCCGCCAGGGCACCACGGGTTGGGGGGGGAGGGGGAAGGCCAGGCCACCACGGGTTGGGGGGGAGGGGGAAGGCCAGGCCAACACGGGTTGGGGGAAAGGCTGGAAGCGGGCCTGGAAAGGACAAATGTCACCTGCCAGGAGCAAGCCCTACCCGTGCACCTGGAGGCCCTACCCGTGCACCTGGAGGCCCTGTTTAAATAAATAAACAGTGGGGTGCATGTTATTTCCCCAATACATTATTACCCATATTGTGACTTATAAAAATATAACTTCTAAAGGAATCAGTTTAGAAACCAGTTTATTTTCTGTGTAAATGACAGAAAATCCAATGCAACCAGGTTTGAACAATAAAAGGCATTTATTGGATCCCAGACTTAGAAAGCTCAGGGACTAGAGGCCCTTCCATGATGCTTAGATTTAATAGCTGGCTCATCAATAGCACCTGTCCTGCATTCTCCCTACCTTCTGTGCTGCCAGGTCCATCCCAGGGGCCTCATCTTCCTTTATGGTGTGGCTGCTACAGTTCTCAGCCTCACACTCACACACCACCCTTTAAAGGGACTTTGCCAAGGAATCTGCTCTTGCATTCCATTGGCCCAGACTGGGTTGCAGGTATTGAGCCATGTCTTGAATCAGGACTTACAAGGGGTCACCAAAGCCAGGGAGGGTAGATGACTGTTCCCATTGACTGAGACCAGTCAGGCTCCCCTCTTCCACAGCTGCTCCCCAATAGAGGAGTGTGGAATACATGCCAAGGGCAAGAACAAAAGTGACTTTTCCAATGACTGTATGTAGATCCATGTCACATGGTGTCATGGTGTCATGCCCTGTAACAGAGCTTAATACAATGCAATATTCCCTTTTTGATTTTTAAGATGCCATTTTTTTTACATTTATTTATTTTTGAGAGACAGAGAGACAGAGCTCAAGTGGGGAGGGGCAGAGAGAGAAGGAGACAGGATCCAAAGCAGGCTCCAGGCTCCAAGCTGTCAGCACAGAGCCCAGTGTGGGTCTTGAACTCACAAACTGTGGGATCATGACCTGAGCCAAAGTCGGACGCTTAACTGACTAAGCCACCCAGGTGCCCCAGCATGTCACTTTTGAACTCTCCCATTCTGACTGGTTAGCCATTAACTGGGTCTGCATAAACCTTCCCTTGGTCCCCTGCACTCACAGAGACTAGGCCTCTGCTCCATGCTTTGACCATTCCCAGGCTCAGAGATGTCATGGTATGCCTTGGAGTAAGTACACAAATCTACAAGTGCACTTCGCAGGCATCAATCCATGCAAACAATCAAGAAATGTGAGATGCAAGAGAAGGCAACAGCTAGAATCACATTCAACCACAAAGGAGAGAAGGGAAACTTGAACCCACAAGGGCACAAAGCCAACAAGTGGGAGATAGACACTCTGCTTAAATAATTCTGGGGTGCTGGCCTGGCCTTTACGTCCTTCTTCCAGGCATACATATGTACTGTAGCTCCATAACCCAATGTCAGCCCACGTGCCAGAGCACCAGCCACCGTTTAGCTGTCCTTGCACAAAGGCCTGAAACTTTCCTCTCCCTGAAACCTTCTTTCTACCTAAACATGACTACCCCCAATGGTTGACCGTGTCCCTGGCTAGCTGGTAGTTCCCAGGGAACCTGAATCACATTCTTCACAGGGTCAGTTGTGCATCCAGTGTTGACAAGGTCCCTGGGCGAGAACTTCCAAGGCTCCCCACACAGCTCACACATGGTCACGGGGATGCTGTGTGCCTTGTCCACATCACAACCATCCACAGCACATTTCTGTGTGTACTTATTTTCCTTCCAAAATAATTTTATTTCCAATTTTTCAAAGTAACACACATTCATTGTGGAAAGCATTGAAAATCTAAAAAATAAATAAATAACCCAGCACACACAAAAGAAAAAGCTCTATCGACATTTTGGTCCATTTCCTTCCATTTCTATTTTTCCAATTTGATAATAATTCATTCAGGTTTTTTTCTTTTCCTACCAGGTTTTTTCATGCACTATATATTTTATACCTTTTATGCATAGAGAAATAATTTCATAAGTGTGTTTCTGTCTCCTGTTTGTCAAATTCCTTTAGTCTGAATGATGGAAAACTTTCATAAGTATTGCTGTACTGATTGCATATTATTTTATTGTGTAAATGGACCATAACCAACTCGGGCATCCTGTATGATGATGTTTAGGTATTCACAGTTGCTTTCATTTTATAAACATTGCAGTCCATTTTATAAACCATGAATTCACATAATGCAGCTAACACATTTTAGATTTTTTTTTTATGATGATTTCCCCAGAGGTGGCATTAATGAAGTGAGGTTTATAATTTGAAAGTTTATAATTTAAAACTGTTCTTCATATATGCAATAAGAGAGGAAATGATGTGTCAGAGATCCTGGGTCTTGGGGAAAAGCCCATCAGAGTCCCTAAGTTGGAAGTTCACTGGACCCAATGTTGCCTGACATGGACGTTTTTGATCAAAGTCACAAAAAGTCTCAAAAAATGTACACTTTCAATTTGTATGAAGCCTTTTGGAAATGATTGTGATTTGCAATTTATGATTTGTGGTGGGTACTGTAGGCTTTTAGAGGGTGGATGGAATGAAAACTGGCAGTAGGTGACTTCTTTCAGACTGGTGTAGCACTGTCACCCATGTTCCTCACATATACTTTCCTCCCCCACCTGGCCGTAGCATGCTCATGTGCATGTGCACACACTCACACTCACACACTCACAACACACATACTGACATAACTCTGCACACTCACATTCACTAGGATTTCAAGATAAATACAGAAAAGAAAAGGACCCTCAGTTTAAAATGAATTTCAGGGGTGCTTGGGTGGCTCAGCTGGTTAAGTGTCCAACTCTGGATTTTGGCTTTGGTCATGATCTCAACAGTTAGTGAGTTTGAGCCCCATATCAGGCTCTGTGCTGGTAGTGCGGAGCTTGCTTGGGATTCTCTCTCTCTCTCCCCCCTTCTCTTTTTGCCTCTCTCCAGCTTGTTCTCTCTCTCTCTTTCCTTTGTCAAAATAAATACATAAAAACTTAAAAATAATAAAAAATAAAATGAAGTTCAGATAAGCAATGAGCAAGTTTTTAGTGTAGATATTTTCCATGCAGTATTTGCACATGTAGTATTTACAATATTGCCATGCAGTATTTGGTACATACTTAGATCAAAACATTATTGAAATTCAAATTTAAACGTCTTATATTCTTATTTGCTAAACTTGGCAAATCTACCATTTGTACGCCATACATACCCACTCACATATGCCCATGTGCACTCACACACACTGGTACACACTTACACACATGCACACACTCCTCTTTTCCTTTGCATTGCACATTCAATTTAATTGCTTATTATAATATAAATGCATGTCAGAAACCCTCAAATAAAAATAAAATTATGTGGCAGTAGCTTAATAGACACCTTTTAAATAAAAGGTTTAATGAAATCACAAAAGAATTTCATCTCGTGCAGGAGACCATTCTAGAGTGTCAGAAATCAATTCCATTGTGGGTAGGATTCTAGCATCCATGCTGAGTTTCACCTTCTAGCAGCCAGGCGATTTCCACAAAGGCGGCTGCCTTCAGATGGCCCAGGTCTGCGGGCCCTGGCTGGGCAGCTCTCAGATCTCCTGTAAACATTTCCCCTTGCACTTCCTAAGTTCGGGGTGTGTTTATTTTACAGAAAGGGGTCTCAGCCCATCTGGGATTTGTTTGGAAGGGATTGCCTCTTTTCTTTCTTTATAAAAATAACCCAGTGTCTTTTTGTAACTGGGCCGGACTGTCAATTTAACGGGTGGACCTCACCTTTTCCTGGGTGTGTTCCTGGAAACAGTGTGCAAGGCTGGCCGGGTTAACCATTCCTGTGCACTGCCTCCAGCTTGGCCTCCTTTAAAATATACTTCCTTCAGTTCCATGGTGCCAGCCACCCCCACTCCTTTCTGTTGTCCAGTCTCCAGGGGTGCTGGGCTAGTGCGCAGGCATGGTTTACCTTTGATGATTGCATGAGTGATTGAAAGAACTGGAGACTGGATTCCAGCTGCTGTTGACCTATTTGTAGCTTATAATTCTCCCCTGTGGAGCAGCAGTGATCCTATAGTCAGTGATCATTTCATCCCCAACACGGGGGTAGCTTGGAGATATTACAGTTTTGGTGGCAGACCACCACAAAAAAGGGACCAGCACAGGGGCACCTGGGTGCTCAGTTGGTTAAGCACGAGACTTTGGCTCAGATCATGATCTCAGGGTCTGTGGTTCAAGCTCTGAGAGGGCCTCTGTGCTGACAGCTCAGAGCCTGGAGCCTGCTTCGGATTCTGTGTCTCCCTCTCTCCCTTCCCCTCTGCTGCTCTCAAAAAAAAAAAAAAAAAAAAAAAAAAAAAGAAAAGAAAAAAAAAGAATAGCACAGTTAAGTGAACCACATGACATTTTTGCTTTCCCAGTGCATATAAAAGTTATGCTTACACTACACTGTAGTCTATTAAGTGTGTAATAGCATTATGTCAAAAATAACAATGTGCATACCTTAGTTAAAAAATACTTTACTGCTAAAAAATGCTAACCATCCTCTGAGCTTTCAGTGGATCGTCACTGGTCACAGATCACCAGAACAAATATAGTACTAATAGAATATTTGGAATTTTGTAAGAAGTACCAGAATGTGACACAGAGATATGAGGGAGCAAATGCCGTGGGAAAAATGGCGCCTATAGACTTGGTCTACACAGGGATGCCACAGACCCTCAATTCCTAAAAGGGCAATGTCTGCAAAGCACACTAAAGGAAGCACAATAAAATGAGGTGCACCTGTAACAAGGTCCACCGTGTCCAGGACATTTTAAAAGTCTTAATTTTGTCTGTAATTCCAAAAATAACTTGAGAAAGATGCCAGTTGCACTTCCTTGGTAAAACTAAAGTTATGTGCTTTAGGCCAAAAAGCCAAAGGATCCTGACCCCAAATACTTACATGCAACCACTGGCTCCAGTGACACTTAGGAAGTGGAAAGAAAAGAGACACCACCGGTGAAAGCTGAGGGTACTTAGAGAACAAGGACTCTAGGAGATGCCGGTGAAAGGTGAGGGCACTTTTGGGAGCTGCTGTAGGTAAAGCAGAGTGTTAGGATTTGTTTTTAGTACTTTTTACATTCAGGCAGGTAACTAACTCTCTCCCGTGAATCTGGAGAAATTGAAAATCTGCGCATGTGGCTCACAGCAGAGCAGTTGGCCTCACACAGACAATATACGTTTGGCACAGGGCTTTTCCTTTCCTCCAGGGAGCACAAAGAATTCTTTAAACACTTATTTCATTAGCCTCCAGAAGTGCCTGTTGAGATGGGGAAGTGCCAAGAAATGCGATCTGTGCCCTGCACAATGGAAGACACAGATCTTCCCTAGGACAAAGGAAATTGTGGAATGAGAGAAAAACCTAGAACCTTTGTTCCCCTACACACTGCTCCGGGTTTCCAATCACTCTTCTTAGGCTCCTCATTGCCAGAATACACAATTTTGTTCAAACAAACACACCCAAGAACCTAATAACTTTTTGAAATCCACATCCAAGTATAAATTTGGCCCTTTGCACCCCCAGGAGACCTCCTGAAGTGTGTCTGCTTGTTTGTAGAAAAACCCGTTGTCGTGATGTCATGGACTTTGTTTCTGAGAAACGACGATTGTTTTATTTCAGGAGGAAGGATGTTGGGGGCAGTGGAAGACAATTTCGCTTTTGTCTGTAACTGATGATGTTTAGAGCAACTTCTACTCATCCAGAGAGAGTCATCGGCAAACTCAAGCCATCTAAAATCATCTGTGGTTTTGTAAAATCAAAAATTTGTGGGAGAGAGGCTCAAGAAGGTGTCACCCAACTTGCCACTCTCAAATGTGGACTGCACATGGTGACTTCCTTCCAAAAAGTAGAACATAGAAAAGAGAGAGAGTAGCTTTAGAGTGGCCAGTGGATAAAGAGTACTACCACCAGACATGTTGACAGCATGTTCCCTTGATATGACATGTTGAGAATGGCACTCTGCTTCTGTGGTCTTCCTACCAACATGCCCATAACCCCCATCTAACCATGAGAAAAGCACCAGGTAAACTCACACTAAGGAACCTTCCACAAAATGCCTGACCAGCAGTCATCAAGGTCATCAATAAAGGAAAATCTGGGAAACAGTTGTCAACCAAAGAAGGCTTATGGAGACATGACAACTAAATGTAATTTCATCTTCTGAGCTAAATCCTAAAACAGAAAAAGGACATTAGAAAAAAAAAAAACTAGTGAATGAAACATGAATGAGACATTCATTAATAGTAACTCGGTTCCTTATATGTGATCAATATACCTGCTAATATAAACTGACAGTCTGAGAAACTGGATGAGGAGGAGCACCTAGGTGCCTTCCATACTGTCTTTACCACTTTTCTAGAAATTAAAATAAAAAGATTATTTAAATACAACTAATCATAAAAAAAGGGTTGGTCCTAACACAGGCACTGTGTAAGTCCAGTGCTTCTGAAGTATTTTTTAGAATTTGATATAAAATTAAAGCTCTTGAATTATTTCTAGGTTAGAGTAGGCAAGAGGGTTTTGAGGAAAGCTGGTAATAAAATGGTGAAATTCTTCAGGCAAAAAGACCAGTCATATTATGCTAAGGAATACACATAGAAATACCTAATACTGAAAAAAAAATCTGAAATCCAGCCCCTTTGTTATACTCTTTTGCATAGGCTTGGATACTAGTGGTCAAGGACACTCCTAATACTTGGCCAAAGTGACTGCAGGACTCTCAGGGCCTAACTCCAAAAGGTCAATGTGGATCTTTTGTTAAATGTGGTGGATCAGTCTCTGTCTTTACTACCTCCCAAAAATTACCACAATGATGAAAGGCGGGAAAAAAGTATAATAAATTATTTGGACAAAGAAAACAAAGAAGGTATCCCTGGAATGTTTCAGACAAGAGAATAGCTAACACTGACTGAACATGCATCAGTGTAGATCCTTCTACATGATGATTCACAGAACTGGTGGTAACATATCCATAAAAGCAGAAAAAAAAAAGTAAACCAAATGCCTGTGGAAAGGAGGAGCGGCAAGGAGTTAACTTATTCTGCAGTAACCGAGAACAGCCAATGCATCAGAGGTGCCCAATACCCCTAAGGGCAGGGCTGAAGGACAGGGTGGAAAGGGGAGGATGGTGCTGTCTCCCTGGATCCAGGTTGCTGAGAGACACCTTCTCTTATCCCAAGGTAGGTGATCAGTTCATTCTCTGGACACACCAGACCAGGCTGGTTTACAATTCGGAACACACACTGAGGAGACTCAGTCCCAGGACTAACTCTTGGAAGAGTTGAAAATTCCCACTGTGAACAGTTAGGTCATTTTCCAGGACCTGTTTCAAAAGGCTCATAGCCTGGTGTGTGCTCCCCAAACAATGAATTAGAGGATTCTTCTAAGGAAAAAGACCCCAGAGAGGTCTTATCCAGAGAGACACCTCCAGATATAGATTTTTATGGGCTGAATTGTGTCTCCCCAAAATTCCTATGTTGGAGTCCTTACCCCCAGTTCCTCAGAATGTGGTAGGTGATATTTGGAAACAGGGCCTTCAAAGACATGATTAAGGGTTGCCTGTGTTCCTCAGCGGGTTAAGTGCCAAGTCTTGATTTAGGCTCAAGTCAATGATTCACAGTCGTGGGTTTGAGCCCTACATGGGGCTCCATGCTAACAATATGGAGCTGCTTGAAATTCCCTGTCTCCCTCTCTCTCTGGCCCTCCCCTGCTATCTCTCTCTAAAAATAAATAAATAAATATTTTTAAAAAAGAGATGATCAAGTTAAAATGAGGCCATCAGGGTTGGCCTTAATCCAATCTGACAGGTGTTCTTATAAGAAGAGGAAATTTGGTTGTATAAAGAGACACCAGGGATTTGCATACATAGAGGAAAGGCCATGTGAGGACATAGCAAGAAATTGGCCATCTACAAGCCAAGGAGAGAAGCCTATGGAAGAAACCAGCCCTGCTGGCACCTTGGTCTTGGATTTCTGATCTCCAGAACTCTGAGAAAATACATTTCTGTTGTTCAAATCACCCCATGTGTGGTACTTTGTTATGGCAGCCTGAGCAAACTGATGCATTGGATGTCCTCCAGTGAAAAGGCCAGTCATAGTACCATGAAATCCACCAGTTCACAGGTCTTACCTAAGTGCATGGAGCTTCTGTATTGATCAGGGCCTTGGCAAGAAATTCTGATGGCACTCTCTAAAGGGGAGGTAGAGCCGAGTTTAATAAAAGGGCTACTTACAGAGCTGAGGGTGTGGTTAAGGGAAACCAAGGCAGGGTGGTGCAAGCCCTGGGAGGAACAACAGAGGCAGCTGTTATCACTTCTGTGTCTGCGAGTCAGGATGGGAGTGTTTCCTAGAACCCAACTAGGGCTGAGGTTGTCAGAGAAGGTCAACTGACAAGAGAGGTCTGTAACCTTCAGCAGAGGAATGCAGCCATTGCCAAGACACAGCTCAGCAGAAAACCTGGACATCAGTTCCCCAAACATTATCTCATCCTGATGTCTGATCCCCTGCCAGTGCTCCGGTGGCTAAAGCCCATCAGAATCCATAGTGTAAAGGAAGCTAGATGATGCAAGTAGGTCAGCCTCTGGGGCACAGAACAGGGTGGAAGGGATGCAGTCTGGAGCCACCAGTAAAAAATATAGAGCTCACTTTCTTTTTTTTTTTTTTTTAAATTTTTTTTCAACGTTTATTTATTTTTGGGACAGAGAGAGACAGAGCATGAACGGGGGAGGGGCAGAGAGAGAGGGAGACACAGAATCGGAAACAGGCTCCAGGCTCCGAGCCATCAGCCCAGAGCCTGACGCGGGGCTCGAACTCACCGACCGCGAGATTGTGACCTGGCTGAAGTCGGACGCTTAACCAACTGCGCCACCCAGGCGCCCCTAGAGCTCACTTTCTAATCAGCTCTCAGTTCCTCTTTTTTAAGTCTGAAATGGCTTCCAGGAGCATCAGATAAGTGAACCCCTTCAACATGGAAGAGAGACGCAAACCAAAAAAAAAAGCACACAAACATACAAATAAGCAAACAAAGGGAAACTGAGAGAAATGGACATGCAGTGAAGAGGATAAACTTTTTGGGGTTTTTTTTGTTTTTTTTTCTTTTTTAAGAAACCCAGAGGAAGTAATGTAGTGGACATTGGAACATATATACACCAAGAATCCAAAGTCAAGTCATTCCATTCTCAGAAATGCCATGTTATGAAAAACGGAAAAAAAATCAGACAATGTGAAGAAAGTCTAAATTAAAAAATACAATCGCCAAAAATAGTAAATAAGATTAGAAGAACTTGTTCAGAAAGTAAAACAAACTAAAAGAAGATATAAGATGGATGAGAAAAGATAAGAAACTTAGAGAAGCAAACCAGAAGACACAACATCTGACTCTTTAGAAACTCAGAAACAGTGAGAAGAAAGGGTAAAGAAGCCACCACTATCACATAAGTGGTAGGGGACACTTCTCCATCCCTGAGGCCATGAATCTCCACACTGAGCGAGCCCTAGGAGTACCTAACCAAAGAGATGAAAACACACACACCAAAGCACACATTCCTGAGGTTTTAGAATTCTAGACAGAAAGCAGTATCCAGAGAGAGAGAGAAAGAGAGAGAGAGAAGGGGGGAGAGGGGCAGTAGGGAAGGAGAGGAGGAAGAATAGGAAGAAGGAGAGAGGGAGAGGGAGATAGAGGATGGGAGAGAGATAAAGAAAGGGAGAGAAAGAGAAAGAGGAACCCATTCAAAGGAAATGAAATCAGAAGGCAACACTGTAAAAGTAAAAGTTGGTGCAGATAAACTGTTAAGTTCTGAGAACAACCCAGAATTCTATATTCAGACAAATAAAGTGTAAGTGAGAACAAAAATATTTCAAAAATATTGGGACTTCTGCTGGATATTCTAGGAAGATGAAATAGATGTAGTTTCCCTCTTCCTCCTGCTAAGAACAACAAAATCCAGGACATCCTATGTAAAGCAAGCATAAGAAGACTCTGGAAGGTGGAGAAAAAGCTAACTGGCTAGGAACCTCAGGACCCAAGGAAAACTATAGTGGGTGAGTTGCAGGCTTTTATCTCACCTCATACATCCTGGAATTGGACCTGAAGAAGCCAAGAACCCAGAAATGCTAACAGGCACAGATAAGAAAGGCCCTAACAAAAAGCTGCTATCTCTAGCTGAAGCATTAGGCAGGTGGCTGCCTAGAAAGACAAAACATTTTTGACAAGAACCACTCTACTCCAGCCAAACTCCACAAAAAAAATGGGGTTCCATCCTTATCCACCCCAGCCAAGTCTGCACGAGGAACCTGGAATTTCATCCCCACAAGGCTGGAACAGGGAGCCTCACCCCTACAATGGGATGGTATCAGAGAAGCCCCCTAGGGAGCCAAGACTTCCATACCTTTCAGCCAGTAAGAACTCCCACTCTCCTGCAGTCAAGAGAGACCTTGTAGGGAAATCAGACTTGTTATAGATGCTCCTCATCAAGTTGATAAGTTCTAACGTCTTCTATTTTTCCTATAGTTTTTATCATGAATGGGTGTTGAATTTTGTCAAACTTTTTTCTCTTTCATCAACTGATATGATCATGTGACTTTTTTTCTTAGCCTGTTAATATGGTGGATTACATTGATTTGTTTTGAGATACTGAACCAGCCTTGCCTTGCACTCCTGGAGAAACACCCACTTGGTCATAATTATCTTTGTTAAGAATCACTGCATCTGTGGAGCACCTGGATGGCTCAGTCAGTTGGGTGTCTGACTTCGGCTCAGGTCATGATCTCGTGGTTCATGAGTTCAAGCCCTGTGTTGGGCTTTGTGTTAACAGCTCAGAGCCTGGAGCCTGCTTCAGATTCTGTGTCTCCTTTTCTTTCTGCCGCTCCCGCACTTGTACTCAGTCTCTCTCTCTCTCTCTCTCTCTCTCTCTCTCTCCAAAGTAAATAAAAACATTTTCAAAAACTAAAAAAAAAAAAAAAAAAGAATCATTGCATCTGTATTTAGTAGGGATACAGGTCTCTCTCTCTTTTGTACTATCCTTGTGTGGTTTGCTTGTCAGGATAATATTATCTTCATAAAATAAAACTGGCACAGTATCCTTTCTGCCATACTCTTTTGGTCAAGTAGTCACAGAGCCCAGATTCCAGAGGAGGGGACATAGACTCACCTCAATGGGAAAAGCACAAAAAAATTTGAGGTCATGCTTTAAAATCACTATGGTCCTAGAAAGGCATTAGACATCTAAGTTTCAAGTCAGAATGCATTATTTTGGAAAACAATTTGCTTGTGAGACAGTAGTATACTTTCAAAATATCATAGGCCAAATCCTTTCTTGCTGAGCAGAGGGAGAGAGCCATCCCGTGTTGATGCCTTATCTCCTTTATTTCTAGGGGAATGTGTTCTGAGTTACTGGAGCAGTGTGCAAACAAACTTTTGTAATCCAACCGTTTCTTTGCTGTATTGTATTTCTTAATTCTGCAATTTAAAAAGTCAGTGGGGACAAGCTGTACAAGATGACTGGCAGGATCCACTGGAGGCTGACAAGGAGCTGGATAAGAAAATAGTGGTGATCATGGCACAGGATATTAACAGTGCCTGAAATGTGCTGTGAAAGCCAAGGGTGAGCTATGCCTGCTCTGTGTCTCATTCTTAGATAAGGGACAGCCAGCAAAGCGTGTGTGCTTCCTCCCATGTCCTGGGGTCAGTACCTTGGGGGAAGAATGTGGTTTCCTGGTGAGCCTTGATTCTTTTAGTACTTTGTTTTGTTTCAAATGTAATTAATGTATGATGTCATGTTAGTTTCTGTTATACAATGTTGTGATTCACTGATGCTATGCTGTTCCCAGTGCTGATTCAGATAAGTGTACTCTTAACTCTTAATCCCCTTTATTTGTTTCACCCCTCTCCCCCACCCAGCTCTCCCTCTGGCAACCATCAGTTTGTTCTCTGTATTTAAATGTCTGGTTTTTTTTTGTTTGTTTGTCTCTTTTTTTCTTTTTTAAATTCCACGTATGAGTGAAATCATATAGTATTTGCCTTCTTCTGACTTATTTCACTTAGCACTGTACCTGCTAGGTCCATTCATGTTGTTGCAAATAGCAAGATTTTATCCCTTTTTATATTCCAATGAGTATATATACCACATCTTCTTTTTTTAAAAATATGAAATGTATTGTCAAATTGGTTTCCATACAACACCCAGTGCTCATCTCAACAGGTGCCCTCCTCAATGCCCATCACCCACTTTCCCCTCCCTCCAACTCCCCATAAACCCTCAGTTTATTCTCACTTTTTGAGTCTCTTATGGTTTGCCTCCTTCCCTCTCTGTAACTTTTTCCCCCTTCCCCTCCCCCATGGTCTACATAGGAGTAAAAACATGGTATCTGTCTTTCTCTGTATGACTTATTTTATTTAGCATAACACTCTCCAGTTCCATACATGTTGCTACAAAAGGCCATATTTCATTCTTTCTCATTGCCAAGTAGTATTCCATTGTATATATAAACCACAACTTCTTTATCCATTCATCAGTTGATGGACATTAAGGCTCTTTCCATAATTTGGCTATTGTTGAAAGTGCTGCTATAAACATTGGGGTACAAGTGCCCCTATGCATCAGCAGTCCTGTATCCCTTGGGTAAATTCCTAGCAGTGCTATTGCTGGGTCATAGGGTAGATCTATTTTTAATTTTTTGAGGAACCTCCACACTGTTTTCCAGAGCGGCTTCACCAGTTTGCATTTCCACCGACAGTGCAAGAGGGTTCCCATTTCTCCACATCCTCTCCAGCATCTATATAGTGTCCTGATTTGTTCATTTTAGCCACTCTGACTGGCGTGAGGTGATACCTCATTGTGGTTTTGATTTGTATTTCCCTGATGAGGAGTGACATTGAGCATCTTTTCATGTGCCTGTTGGCCATCTGGATGTCTTCTTTAGAGAAATGTCGATTAATGTCTTTTGCCCATTTCCTCACTGGATTATTTGTTTTTTGGGTGTAGAGTTTGGTGAGTTCTTTATAGATTTTGGATACTAGCCCTTTGTCTGATATGTCATTTGCAAATATCTTTTCCCATTCCATTGGTTGACTTTTAGTTTTGTTGATTGTTTCCTTTGCAGTGCAGAAGCTTTTTATCTTCATGAGGTCCCAATAGTTAATTTTTTGCTTTTAATTCCCTTGCCTTTGGAGATGTGTCAAGTAAGAGATTGCTGTGGCTGAGGTCAGAGAGGTTTTTTCCTGCTTTCTTCTCTAGAGTTTTGAGGGTTTCCTGTCTCACATTCAAGTCCTTCATCCATTTTGAGTTTATTTTTGTGAATGGTGTAAGAAAGTGGTCTAGTTTCATTCTTGTGCATGTTTCTGTCCAGTTCTCCCAGCGCTATTTGTTAAAGAGACTGTCTTTTTTTCCATTGGATATTCTTTCCTGCTTTGTCAAAGATTAGTTGGCCATATTTTTGTGGGTCCAATTCTCGAGTGTGTATTCTATTCCATTGGTCTGTGTGTCTGTTTTTGTGCCAAGACCATACTGTCTTGATGATTACAGCTTTGTAGTACAGGTTAAAGTCTGGGATTGTGATGCCTCCCACTTTGGTCTTCTTATTCAATATTATTTTGGTTATTCTGGGTCTTTTGTGGTTTCATACAAATTTTAGGATTTCTTTTTCTAGCTTCAAGAAGTCGTGTTTATCTGTTGTTCTATGGATGGACCCTTGGGCTGTTTCCAAAGTTTGGCTATTGTAAATAACACTGCAATAAACATAGAGGTGCATGTTATCTTTTCAAATTAGTGATTTCATGTTCTTTGGGTAATACCCAATAGTGGAATTACTGCATCATGTGATAGTTCTATTTTTAATGTTTTGAGGAACCTCCATACTGTTTTCCACAGTGGCTGTACCAGCTTGCATTTCCACCAACAGTGCACGAGGGTTCCTTTTTCCCCACAGCCTCACCTTCCTTCTTTACATAGCTTTGGTCAACAGAAAAGCAGCCACATGTTTTCCCACAAGCTAGGTGAGGATTGGAGAACTCCCCATTCCTGTACAACTTTTTTGGTGGTGTCTCATTTAGAATTGCCAAGTTTCAGTTTCAGGGTAATGGAAATAAAGATGTTATTTTCTTCCATCGAAAGTCCTGTCCTGAGTCTACCTAGGGACCCCAAGGTAAACACTTCTGCTTCTAACATCAGAATTCTTTCCACAGTTAGAACTGTACGTTGATTTGGTGAATGGATCTTTGGTTTGCAGAAGAGGCCCCTGGGCTGTGCAGGGGAGCAGAGCAGCGCTGGTGCTCAGCATAATAAACACAAACAGTTTCATCTTCTGCAGGAAGCCTGGATTCCAGCATTTCTGGTGACTCAAGGTAGGAAAAAAGTGACAACCAACAGAGAGCCTAGTGAAAGTGATTTGGACCAGGGCAGGCCCTTAGACTCCTCCAAGGCTTGCAGATGGGTGACCAGGGAAACGATGTATCTGTTCAGTTAATGCTTTCTCCATTTTTCCCTGAAGTCCTCCTGTCTGCCTACTCTCTGCATGTAAGTCCCTTGTTGGGTGTCCAGGGGTGACAGAGAGGGGGCTATGCCAGTACCCAGAAGAAATGAGAACTGGAGAAGCCAATGGGAAAAAAAAAGAAAAGACACCTACCTTTCCACTCACATTTCTCTTTTAAAACCTCATATGGAAGTTCAAAGCACCATATGGAGTTTAATCACGAGGCCTCTGTGAACTCCAGGCCCCACTGCCTTTGGAAGCATTTGGGTTGGTGGGCTTCTCTCAGTTTTATGGTGTGAGAAAAACAGAAGAAGCCAGAAGGACAGAGGATTTGTTTTTTAAAGGGTCCAATTTCAATCCCCAAGTCAGCTTTTTATTTGGAGTCCTGGACAAAGCAGGCAACAGAGTGGCTCTGACTCAGCTGAGCAGAGCTGGTGTGATGGCTTCTGGTTGCCATCACCCTCACAGCAACCTGGGCTCCTGGGACACAGCATGGGAACTTTCCCATTCCATGCACCACTTCCTGAAACCCCAAAGAATGGATCCATAATAACTGAGCTGTGTGTCAACTTCTAGCACATTCTATGATCCAGGACTAGCCCTGCTGCCCATGTCCAGACTTCTCTTTCTCCTTTCCCATGAGTCTCATTCTCCAGGACTCAGAAGACGGATTCCTGGGTGTGTTCCTTCTGTGTTACTCACCTGGGGTCCCAGGGCCACCTGGCTGCCTTGGCCCCACATTGAAGAATGAATTCTTGGTACGTAGAAACTTCGTTAGAAAAATCTTGGACTATTTGTCACATATTCTCTAGGTCCTTCCACTGGAGTCTTTTTGGTGGCTTTTTTTCAAAAGTTTCCAAAACAGACACTCTTTGGGGAGCTGTGGGATAATTCACAACATAGGGATGAGGCAGTAAGTCAACCGCTTCAAACTACACAATGGATATTTTTGTTTCAGTTGTATAATTTGGACTAGGTGCTATTTCTGTAATATTTGTTTTTTCTATACCTCTCAGTTAAAAAATGTTTATTTATTTATTTTGGGAGAGGGAGACAGTACATTCATCATGTGAATAAGGGAGGAGCAGAGTGAGAGGGAGAGAGAGAATCCCAAGCAGGCTCCACACTCAGCACAGACCCCAACATGGGACTCAATCCCATGACCATGAGATCATGACCTGAGCCTAAATCAAGGGTTAGATACCTAACTAACTTAGCCACTCAGGCACCCCCATACCTTTCACTTTATTTCAATGAAGATTTGGGATGGTATATATATATATATATATATATATATTTCAATGCTATACTAAGTAGATAGAATAAATTGGGGAAGGTAATAAATCAATAGGAAAGATTTTCAGGAGTAAGGTTGGTCAAAATACATCATATGTTGTAAGTATTTAAAAGTTAAATTTGTGGGGCACCTAGGTGGCTCAGTTGGTTAAGCATCCGACTTCGGCCCAGGTCATGATCTCACAGCTCATAGGTTCAAGTGCTGCATTGGGCTCTCTGCTGACAGCTCAGAGCCTGGAGCCTGCTTCAGATTCTGTATCTCCTTCTCTCTCTGCCCCTCCCCCATTGTCACTTTGTCTCTCTCTGTCTCTCTGTCTGTCTCTCTCTGGCTCTCAAAAATAAATAAACATTAAAAAATAATAAAAAATAAATTCATAATTAAAAAGCTTTCAAAAATAAATCTCCAAGCCCATAATAGTTTTACTGGAAAATTTTGCCAAACACTCACAGTAAAGTAATACCAATTTTACATATTCTAAAAGGTAAAAAATGGGAAAACACTTTCCAACTCATTTTAGGAGGCCAATATTGCCTGTATACTAAAACCAGACAAGGGGTGGGGGGACAGGAAGAAAGCAATGAAAGAGAAAGAAAACTGCATACCAGTATCTCTCATGACCTTGGATGTAAAACAAAACAAAACAAAACAAACAAAACATCCTCAACAGAACATTAGCAATTCCACCCTAACAGGGAATAAAAGGAATAATGAATCATGACCAAGGGGTATTTTTTCCAGTTATGTAAGCTTTCAGCATTTGAGAATCAGTCGATGGAATCTGCCATATCAAAAGGCTAAAGAAAAATGATCATATCAATTGATAAAGGAAGAATATTTGATGAAACTCAATGCTAATTCATAACAGAATCTCTCAGTAGACCAGGAATAAGGAGGACCTTTCTCAGACCCCTAAAAAACAGCTACAAAGGTCCAGAGCTAACATGGAGCTCTGATTTGCTCTCCTCAAGGCCCTCCTGGTGCTCATGTGTTATGGACACCACCCAGGTGCAGGGTCGTGCTCCCCTGTGCCACAAGTACTGTGGCATCTTGCAGGGGTGTTTGCAATGGCATCTCCTTTGCATATAGACAGCTTGGTACAGGGAAAACATTCTAATGATGGACCTGATAATTGTTCTAATAACTTGGGAAATTCCATGAAGTTTTAAATATTTGTTTTTCTTAATTGACTGTGGAAAAGAAAGGGCTAAAGCTACAAAGTTCCCTTTCTCTGCTTTCCTTTATTGAAAACTACCTGTAGGATTCTGCTTTGGGCTGTTTTTTATTTAGGGAGCTTATAAGAAAGAAATATGTATGTTGGATGCAGTGGGGCAGGTGCTCACCTTGGTGTAGAGACCCACCCGAGGGATTCCTGGATGTGACACCAAATCAATGACAGAGAACGCATGTCTCCTGCTATCTTTGCAATTACCATGGAGTCAACAGAGAACAGTAATGAGAGTCTGAAGATACAGACCTCCCCACTCAACTAGTGGATTTAGCAGGATCTGAAAACAAAAAGATAACCATGCAGAAGGAATGAAAGTAAAAGCAATAGGTAAGAGAAATTGATCGTTCATGATCAGGGACCTGCCTGGGCCCAGTCACCACTATTCTTATCATGGTAATAGCAAACAAAGGCAGTGCTTCAGAGACCCCAAACTCACCTTCTTTCTTCAGGATTCTCTTGGAGGTAATACTGTATACTGAAAAACAACCTGTTCCCTCCTTTGTAAGGAAAAATTCAGTTCTTTTCTCTTGTGTGTTTCCTTTACTACTCATACAGAACACTTTGCTTCTGGTCACCAGATGAGTGTGTGTGTGTGTGTGTGTGTGTGTGTGTGTGTGTGTTTCTCCCACCACCAAGCAATTAACTGAGACCATCTGGGTATCCTACATTTTAACTCACTATCTACCTAGAGAGAGTGTCAGATCCCACAGGTTAAGGGTTCAACCCCACAAAACTGCCTTCTCATTTACAATTATAATGAGTAGGTCCCGAGGTTACCCACAATTTTGGTCTGATTTGGCTATAAATCAGAGGGTCCATGACTCTCCTCCTTGGGTTCCATTAATTTGCTGGAAGAGCTCACAGAACTCAGGGAAACACTTTTGTTTACCAGTTTATTAAAGAGTATAATAAAGGATGCCAGATAAAGAGATACATAAGAGCGAGGTCTGGGGAAGTCCTGAGCACAGGAGCTTCTGTCCTCCCTGAAGTTTGGGTGTGTCCGCTAACCTGGAAGCTCTCTGAACCTTGTACTACTGGGACACACCATATGGAAGCTTCCTCATGTAGATGCCGTGGATCATTAACTCCATTTCCAGCCCTTCTTCCTTCTCAAGAGAATGGCTGGTGGGGCTAAAAATTCCAAGCTTCTAACCATGGTGTATTCTTTCTAGTGGCTGGTAAAACCTGAGTAAAGAAGCCCAAAAAACAGGTACCTGGATCATTGTAAAACTACAAGCATTTTCTGAAATACCTGGTACAGAGAAAAAAAAAATGTCAGCAAGAATTCTCTCTTAAAGCTCCACAACATCCAGGTTTACTGGAAAACACTGAGAAGTTACAAGCACAAATGGTACAAAGTCAAAGGCTTGTTTGGCTTGTCATCCAAAGTAAGCATGTGAAAATTCAAGGGACACACTAGGAATTGGGAGTTAGAGCTTAAATCTTTGCAAAAAAGCAAACATTAATCATGACAACCTTTTTGATGCAACCAAAGCCTTCAAGCAGCAGGAGGTTTCTCAGCTGGATAAAATTCATGCAGAAACACCAACACAGGTTCATTGACTTCGGTCTTGACCATGCCCAAGCCCTAAGGTGGGATGGCTGCCAGTACCCTGAGAATCCCATCATGTTACATCACGAGCCGAATGGTCAGCTCCTTCTGGGCTGAGTGAACAGGATATTGAGGGACTCAATATGGTGCAGCAACACTGTGTGCTTTTCAGGTAAAGTGGGATGAAGAGGAGCATGAGCACTAAGGTCAAGGGCAGATTGGCAAACTGCCTCATGGTTCTACGTGGATGCAGGCATTTTCCTTAGCAGGAGGAACTGATTGTGCCAGACCGCAGCAAGGGCGTCCCCTCACAGCTGAGTACCCTTGGGATGTAGCTTTATGTTAGGAATTCACCATCTCAGAACACCTTTGTGCAAAGGGGGGTGCATGAGAATGGCCCTTTGTTCTGCAGACAAGAAGTTATCTTCCCTGAAGTGGGAGCATAGGTCATCCAAAGACAGTCAGGAGAACGAACTCAACTCACTTTCTGAAAGTCACCTGAGCCTACAGTTTCAACTAGGTAACATCAGATCAGAGAATAAAAGCCCCTCAAGCAAAAAGCTCCCTCCAGGGTTCCTGTGACTATTTTCAAGAAATGATTTAGGGTGAAATGGGCCAACTTTCCAAAAACCAATATAGCTGCAGAGGAGAATGATACTCTGAAATCTGATCTTGGAAACGAACCAACCTGAGTTTGCTCCTTGGAAAGTCACAGAAACTGCACCAGGTTGTCACACAAAGAAGACCTTATCTGCAGAAAAGAAGGAGCTCACAAGGAATGGCTTTCAAAGCCATGATTCCTCAAGGAAGGGTGGATGGCTTCCTTTTGATTAGGGTTAGGATGAATATTTTAATAGGGAAGCCTTGTCATTGTATGCAGAGGGGGGCATAAGGTTGTGCATGTGATTCAAAGCAACATGACTATACGTACATTGTATGTTATGTAAAAATTCTGTAAATGAGCCTCAGCTCCTCCTTGGGCAGATATTTTAGTATTATAACAAGTATCTCTGTTTACCCCTCTCATTTTTGTTTGTTGTTTGCCAAGTTCTTACTCTCATTCTTAATGTAACTTTAAAAAATGCAGCTCATTTATTTAGAAAATGAGTTTCTAAAACAAATTTCAGGACCCAAATTGCAGGCAACCACCAGTTGATGAAAGGTTAGTCTTCCAAATTGTAATTTTAAATATTTTTGTATGTTTAAATTTAATTTTAAAATATTTCAAATATTTATTGAGTGTTGTATCTGTTTTCTGAGACTCTCCTTATCTTTTTTTTTTTATGAAGTTTATTGACAAATTGGTTTCCATACAACACCCAGTGCTCATCCCAAAAGGTGCCCTCCTCAATACCCATCACCCACCCTCTCCTCCCTCCCACCCCCCATCAACCCTCAGTTTGTTCTCAGTTTTTAACAGTCTCTTATGCTTTGGCTCTCTCCCACTCTAACGTCCTTTTTTTTTTTTTTTTTTCCCTTCCCCTCCCCCATGGGTTCCTGTTAAGTTTCTCAGGATCCACATAAGAGTGAAACCATATGGTATCTGTCTTTCTCTGTATGGCTTATTTCACTTAGCATCACACTCTCCAGTTCCATCCACGTTGCTACAAAAGGCCAGATTTCATTTTTTCTCATTGCCACGTAGTATTCCATTGTGTATATAAACCACAATTTCTTTATCCATTCATCAGTTGATGGACATTTAGGCTCTTTCCATAATTTGGCTATTGTTGAGAGTGCTGCTATGAACATTGGGGTACAAGTGCCCCTATGCATCAGTACTCCTGTATCCCTTGGGTAAATACCTAGCAGTGCTATTGCTGGGTCATAGGGTAGGTCTATTTTTAATTTTCTGAGGAACCTCCACACTGCTTTCCAGAAAGGCTGCACCAATTTGCATTCCCACCAACAGTGCAAGAGGGTTCCCGTTTCTCCACATCCTCTCCAGCATCTATAGTCTCCTGATTTGTTCATTTTGGCCACTCTGACTGGCGTGAGGTGATACCTGAGTGTGGTTTTGATTTGTATCTCCCTGATAAGGAGCGACGCTGAACATCTTTTCATGTGCCTGTTGGCCATCTGGATGTCTTCTTTAGAGAAGTGTCTATTCATGTTTTCTGCCCATTTCTTCACTGGGTTATTTGTTTTTCGGGTGTGGAGTTTGGTGAGCTCTTTATAGATTTTAGATACTAGACCTTTGTCCGATATGTCATTTGCAAATATCTTTTCCCATTCCGTTGGTTGCCTTTTAGTTTTGTTGGTTGTTTCCTTTGCTGTGCAGAAGCTTTTTATCTTCATAAGGTCCCAGTAATTCACTTTTGCTTTTAATTCCCTTGCCTTTGGGGATGTGTCGAGTAAGAGATTGCTACGGCTGAGGTCAGAGAGGTCTTTTCCTGCTTTCTCCTCTAAGGTTCTGATGGTTTCCTGTCTCACATTTAGGTCCTTTATCCATTTTGAGTTTATTTTTGTAAATGGTGTGAGAAAGTGGTCTAGTTTCAACCTTCTGCATGTTGCTGTCCAGTTCTCCCAGCACCATTTGTTAAAGAGGCTGTCTTTTTTCCATTGGATGTTCTTTCCTGCTTTGTCAAAGATGAGTTGGCCATATGTTTGTGGGTCTAGTTCTGGGGTTTCTATTCTATTCCATTGGTCTGTGTGTCTGTTTTTGTGCCAATACCATGCTGTCTTGATGATGACAGCTTTGTACTAGAGGCTGAAGTCTGGGATTGTGATGCCTCCTGCTTTGGTCTTCTTCTTCAAAATTCCTTTGGCTATTCGGGGCCTTTTGTGGTTCCATATGAATTTTAGGATTGCTTGTTCTAGTTTCGAGAAGAATGCTGGTGCAATTTTGATTGGGATTGCATTGAATGTGTAGATAGCTTTGGGTAGTATTGACATTTTGACAATATTTATTTTTCCAATCCATGAGCAGGGAATGTCTTTCCATTTCTTTAAATCTTCTTCAATTACCTTCATAAGCTTTCTATAGTTTTCAGCATACAGATCCTTTACATCTTTGGTTAGATTTATTCCTAGGTATTTTATGCTTCTTGGTGCAATTGTGAATGGGATCAGTTTCTTTCTTTGTCTTTCTGTTGCTTCATTGTTAGTGTATAAGAATGCAACTGATTTCTGTACATTGATTTTGTATCCTGCAACTTTGCTGAATTCATGTATCAGTTCTAGCAGACTTTTGGTGGAGTCTATCGGATTTTCCATGTATAATATCATGTCATCTGCAAAAAGCGAAAGCTTGACTTCATCTTTGCCAATTTTGATGCCTTTGATTTCCTTTTGTTGTCGGATTGCTGATGCTAGCACTTCCAGCACTATGTTAAACAACAATGGTGAGAGTGGGCATCCCTGTCGTGTTCCTGATTTCAGGGAAAAAGCTCTCAGTTTTTCCCCGTTGAGGATGATGTGAGCTGTGGGCTTTTCATAAATGGCTTTTATGATCTTTAAGTATGTTCCTTCTATCCCGACTTTCTCAAGGGTTTTTATTAAGAAAGGGTGCTGGATTTTGTCAAAGGCCTTTTCTGCATCGATTGACAGGATCATATGGTTCTTCTCTTTTTTTTTGTTAATGTGATGTATCACGTTGATTGATTTGCGAATGTTGAACCAGCCCTGCATCCCAGGAATGAATCCCACTTGATCATGGTGAATAATTCTTTTTATATGCTGTTGAATTCGATTTGCTAGTATCTTATTGAGAATTTTGGCATCCATATTCATCAGGGATATTGGCCTGTAGTTCTCTTTTTTTACTGGGTCTCTGTCTGGTTTAGGAATCAAAGTAATACTGGCTTCATAGAATGAGTCTGGAAGTTTTCCTTCCCTTTCTATTTCTTGGAATAGCTTGAGAAGGATAGGTATTATCTCTGCTTTAAACGTCTGGTAGAACTCCCCTGGGAAGCCATCTGGTCCTGGACTCTTATTTGTTGGGAGATTTTTGATAACCGATTCAATTTCTTCGCTGGTTATGGGTCTGTTCAAGCTTTCTATTTCCTCCTGATTGAGTTTTGGAAGAGTGTGGGTGTTCAGGAATTTGTCCATTTCTTCCAGGTTGTCCAATGTGTTGGCATATAATTTTTCATAGTATTCCCTGATAATTGTTTGTATCTCTGAGGGATTGGTTGTAATAATTCCATTTTCATTCATGATTTTATCTATTTGGGTCATCTCCCTTTTCTTTTTGAGAAGCCTGGCTAGAGGTTTGTCAATTTTGTTTATTTTTTCAAAAAACCAACTCTTGGTTTCGTTGATCTGCTCTACAGTTTTTTTAGATTCTATATTGTTTATTTCTGCTCTGATCTTTATTATTTCTCTTCTTCTGCTGGGTTTAGGCTGCCTTTGCTGTTCTGCTTCTATTTCCTTTAGGTGTGCTGTTAGATTTTGTATTTGGGATTTTTCTTGTTTCTTGAGATAGGCCTGGATTGCAATGTATTTTCCTCTCAGGACTGCCTTCGCTGCGTCCCAAAGCGTTTGGATTGTTGTATTTTCATTTTCGTTTGTTTCCATATATTTTTTGATTTCTTCTCTAATTGCCTGGTTGACCCACTCATTCGTTAGTAGGGTGTTCTTTAACCTCCATGCTTTTGGAGGTTTTCCAGACTTTTTCCTGTGGTGGATTTCAAGCTTCATAGCATTGTGGTCTGAAAGTATGCATGGTATAATTTCAATTCTTGTAAACTTATGAAGGGCTGTTTTGTGACCCAGTATATGATCTATCTTGGAGAATGTTCCATGTGCACTCGAGAAGAAAGTATATTCTGTTGCTTTGGGATGCAGAGTTCTAAATAGATCTGTCAAGTCCATCTGATCCAGTGTCTCATTCAGGGCCCTTGTTTCTTTATTGACCGTGTGTCTAGATGATCTATCCATTTCTGTAAGTGGGGTGTTAAAGTCCCCAGCAATTACCACATTCTTATCAATAAGGTTGCTTCTGTTTATGAGTAATTGTTTTATATATTTGGGGGCTCCGGTATTCGGCGCATAGACATTTATAATTGTTAGCTCTTCCTGATGGATAGACCCTGTAACTATTATATAATGTCCTTCTTCATCTCTTGTTACAGCCTTTAATTTAAAGTCTAGTTTGTCTGATATAAGTATGGCTACTCCAGCTTTCTTTTGGCTTCCAGTAGCATGATAAATAGTTCTCCATCCCCTCACTCTGAATCTAAAGGTGTCCTCAGGTCTAAAATGAGTCTCTTGTAGACAGCAAATAGATGGGTCTTGTTTTTTTATCCATTCTGATACCCTATGTCTTTTGGTTGGCGCATTTAATCCATTTACTTTCAGTGTTATTATAGAAAGATACGGGTTTAGAGTCATTGTGATGTCTGTATGTTTTATGCTTGTAGTGATGTCTCTGGTACTTTGTCTCACAGGGTCCCCCTTAGGATCTCTTGTAGGGCTGGTTTAGTGGTGACAAATTCCTTCAGTTTTTGTTTGTTTGGGAAGATCTTTATCTCTCCTTCTATTCTAAATGACAGACTTGCTGGATAAAGGATTCTTGGCTGCATATTTTTGCTGTCTAGCACCCTGAAAATCTCGTGCCAATTCTTTCTGGCCTGCCAAGTTTCAAAAGAGAGATCAGTCACGAGTCTTATAGGTCTCCCTTTATATGTGAGGGCACGTTTACCCCTTGCTGCTTTCAGAATTTTCTCTTTATCCTTGTATTTTGCCAGTTTCACTATGATATGTCGTGCAGAAGATCGATTCAAGTTACGTCTGAAGGGAGTTCTCTGTGCCTCTTGGATTTCAATCCTTTTTCCTTCCCCAGTTCAGGGAAGTTCTCAGCTATAATTTCTTCAAGTACCCCTTCAGCACCTTTCCCTCTCTCTTCCTCCTCTGGGATACCAATTATGCGTATATTATTTCTTTTTAGTGTATCACTTAGTTCTCTAATTTTCCCCTCATACTCCTGGATTTTTTTATCTCTCTTTTTCTCAGCTTCCTCTTTTTCCATAACTTTATCTTCTAGTTCACCTATTCTCTCCTCTGCCTCTTCCATCCGAGCCGTGGTGGTTTGCATTTTGTTTTCCATTTCCTTTAAAGCGTTTTTCAGCTCCTCGTGACTGTTCCTTAGTCCCCTGATGTCTGTAGCAAGAGATTCTCTGCTGTCCTGTATGCTGTTTTCCAGCCCAGCGATTAATTTTATGACTATTATTCTAAATTCACTTTCTGTTATATTATTTAAATCCTTTTTGATCAGCTCATTAGCTGTTGTTATTTCCTGGAGATTCTTCTGAGGGGAATTCTTCCGCTTGGTCATTTTGGATAGTCCCTGGTGTGGTGAGGGCCTGCAGGGCACTTCCCCTGTGCTGTGGTGTATAACTGGAGTTGGTGGGCGGGGCCGCAGTCCGACCTGATGTCTGCCCCCAGCCCACCGCTGGGGCCACAGTCAGACTGGTGTGTGCCTTCTCTTCCCCTCTCCTAGGGGCGGGATTCACTGTGGGGTGGCGTGGCCCGTCTGGGCTACTTGCACACTGCCAGGCTTGTGATGCTGGGGATCTGGCGTATTAGCTGGGGTGGGAAGGCAAGGTGCACGGCGGCAGGGGGGGCAGGCTTAGCTCGCTTCTCCTTAGGTGATCCACTTCAGGAGGGGCCCTGTGGCAGCCGGAGGGAGTCAGATCGCTGCCGGAGGTTTGGCTCCGCAGAAGCACAGAGTTGGGTGTTCGCGCGGAGCGAGCAATTTCCCTGGCCGGAGCCGGTTCCCTTTGGGATTTTGGCTGGGGGATGGGCGGGGGAGATGGCGCTGGCGAGCGCCTTTGTTCCCCGCCAAACTGAGCTCTGTCGTCCGGGGGCTCCGCAGCTCACCCTCCCTTTGTCCTCCAGCCTTCCCGCTTTCCGAGCAGAGCTGTTAACCTATGACCTCCCAGACGATAAGTCGCGCTTGCTGTCGGAACACAGTCCATCAGGCCCCTCCGCTTTTGCAAGCCGGACTCGGGGGCTCTGCTTGGCCGGCGAGCCGCCCCTCCGCCCCGGCTCCCTCCCGCCAGTCCGTGGAGCGCGCACCGCCTCGCCGCCCCTCCTACCCTCTTCCGTGGGCCTCTCGTCTGCACTTGGGTCCGGTGACTCTGTTCTGCTAATCCTCTGGCGGTTTTCTGGGTCATTTAGGCAGGTGTAGGTGGAATCTAAGTGATCAGCAGGACGCGCGGTGAGCCCAGCGTCCTCCTATGCCGCCATCTTCCCTGAATTTTAAATTCTAAAGAAGAGAGACTCTCCTTATCTTTTCCTTGAAGCTACTCATTCCCATCACACATGAGGAGTGTAGGGAGCTAGCTCTGTTTTTTTTTTTTTTTTTTTTTTGTTCCTAATTGCTGCTTCCAGACAATACCACTTCTTCTCCTCCCTTCTCTTACAAAAACCCGGCTTATTTGGAGTGTGTACCATGAGATCATACCAACTTGGCCTCGTTTAAGGAGTATTTTAGTACCTGACTCCCTTTTTGTCTTCACTAATGTATGTTTTCACCCTTGAAAGGATTCAACAATCCAAGGAAATGATCCATCCACTGCCATGGCTTCTTGGTTCCTTAACTTCCTCACAACCAGGTCTGTTTCTCCACTGCATTTCAGCAATTCCTTTCCATAATCGTACCTCCTCCAAAGCCTCAACTGAGCATCCACTCTCAGAACGTCATCCACTCTTTCCAGCTCATTCATTTTGCTACCGTGCTTCAAACGGTAGGACTCAATGGACTAGCTCATTCTTTCCTTACTATTCAATGCTTCTGCCTGCCGTCCAGTTCTACTTCTCTGCTCCCCCAGTTATGATTTCAGGCCCAGCCTCATCTCTGCTCCCTGCCTACATCCTCAACTCCCTTCGTGGCTGTCACTGGCAAATCCCAACCCAGTCAGGTTAAACCTTATTCTTCCTCTAATACACATCCACATCTGAGAACTTTATCTTAATGCACATCAACATCTGAGGACTGATGGTTGGGAAAAAGCCCACATCATTGTCACATGGTCACATTTGTTTTAATTGAACTCTTTTATTTTGAGATAATTGTAGGTTCACATGTGGTCATATGAAATAACACAAAGAGATTCCCCTGTACACTTTACCCAGTTTCCCCCAAAAGTAACACCTTGTAATGGTACAAGGTGGGTTGGGTAGTGCAATATCCCAACCAGGATATTGACATTGAGACTATCAGGATGCAGAACATTTGTAGCACAAGGATACCTCTGCTTGCCTTTTTATGGCCAGACCCAGTTTCCTTCCACTTCTACCTTTTCCTTAATGCCTAGAAACCTTTTCTATTTCTTTAAATTTATCATTTCAAGAATGTTACATAAGTTATTACATTGAACCACAGAATATGTGGCCTTTTGAGATTGGGATTTTTCACTTAGCATCATTCTCTATAGATTCATCCAAACTGTTGTATCAATAATCTGTTCCTTTACATTGCTGAGTAGTGTTCCATGGTACAGCTGTGCCACAGTTTGCTTAACGCTTCACTCATTGAAAAACATCTGGGTTATTTCCGATTTGGGGCTATTACGAAAGTTGCCATAAACATTCATATGTAGATATTTGTGTGAATGTCTCTTCATTTCTCTGGAGTAAATACCAAAATATAATTGCTGGGTTCTATGATAATTGCATGTTTAAACTTTTCAGAAACTGCTAAACAGTTTTCTGGAGAGACTCTACTATTTTACATTTCCACCAACAATGTACAAGTAATTATGTTTGTCTGTATTCTTACTAGCATTGGTGTTGTCTTCTTCTTCTTCTTCTTCTTGCTATTCTGATAGAAGTGTGGTAGTCTTTCATTGCAGTTTTAATTTGTATTTCCTTTTTAAAATGCTTTAACGTTTATTTATTTTTGAGAGAGAGAGAGAGAGAGAGAGACAGAGTGTGAGAAGGAGAGGGACAGAGAGAGAGAGAAACACAGAATTTGAAGCAGGGTCCAGGCTCTGAGCTTTCAGCACAGAGCCCAATGTGGGGCCCGAACCTGGAACCATGAGATCATGACCTGAGTCGAAGTCAGACACTAAACCGACTGAGCTATCCAGGCACCCCTTAATTTGTATTTCCTTAATGGATAGTGATAGACACCTTTTCCTGTACTAACTTGCCATCAGTTCATCCTCTTTGGTGAAATGTCTTTTGCCTATTTTCTGATTTTATTTATTTATTGTTCATGTTAAAATCCCTTTGTCTATTCCAGATAACAGAGTTTTGTTGGACATGTAGTTTTCAAATATTTTCTCCCAGTCTGTAGCTTGTTTTACCCTTTTAACAAGGTCTTTCACAGAGCAAATGTTTTTAATTTTGATGATTTTCAATTTATCAGAATGTTACAGACCATTCATGGTGTCAAGTCTAAAAACTTCTTTGCCAGATCTTTGAGCCTAAAGATATTCTCCCATTTTTTTCTAAAAGTTTTACACTTAAGCCCATGACCCATTTTGGGCTAATTTTTATATAAGATGTGAGATTTAAGTTGAGGTTTACTTTTTTTTCTGCCTGTGGCTGTCCAATGGGACCATCTCTGTTGAAAGTACTGTCTTTCTTCCATTGAATTGGAGGAACAAAAGGAACAAAAGCAGTTCCTTTGGGGGGGAAATCAGTTAAGCATATCTGTGTGGGTCTGTTTCTGGGTGTCTAGTCTGTACCATTGATCAATGTCTGTCCCTCTGCCAATAGCTCTGATCATGTTGCAAAAATTCACATATATCCCAGCTGGTCTTTATCAATGTCCTTTCACCCACCATATCTAACTGCTTGTTCTCAGTCTCATAAGGATGACCATTTAACATCTCTTGCTAAATGTCCATCACCCCCTCCACCCACTTCACCCTCAGTCTATTTCTTCACTTCCTATTTCCCTAAGAAGGTAGATGGCATAGAGAGAGTTACCTTACCTCCCCACTACCATGTCTACCAATAGCCTGCATCTAACTCCCATGTTCTCTCTTCTCTCCTGTGGCACCTGTGAAGGTTCCTTGTGCCTGTCTAAAGCTGGCCTTACAGCTTGTGGTTCGGATCTTATGTCCTTCTTGTGTACTCAGGGGCTTGTTCTTGTAGTTGTTCCCACTCTTTCCTGAATCCACAAACTTTCCCCATCATTCTAATTCACATAGAGTGTGTCATAATTGCTCTCCATAAATGATAACCACAAAAACCTCTGTAGGGAAAATTGTGAAAGACTGCAAATAGACCAAAAGTTCACTAAGCCTCTTCTATGGAAAGCAAGACACTGTCTAAATACATTTCTCCTGGTGATCTGACTCTCAGAGGGTCTGTGCCTTTAAGCTGTTTTATAACTTTTGAAGTTGTAGATAACTGATAGCAATGAAAATTATAGTTATCCATAGATACACAAATTCCGTCTTGTGGAAAGACTGCTAATTTCCTTCTCCCCTATGGAAAAAGCCAGTTTTGCATCTACCTGGGTTTTTTTTATTTATTTAATTTTACTTTAGAGATAGAGAGAGCATGCATGAGCTGGGGAGAGGGGCAGAGGGAGAGAGAGAATCCTAAGCAGGATCCATGCTCAGCACAGAGCCCAACGTGGTGCTCAATCCCACGACCTTGGGATCATGACCCGAGCTGAAATCAAGAGTCAGATACTCAACTGACTGAGCCACTCAGGTGCCCCTATTTGTAAATTCATTTCATCATTCCTGACATAGCTCTGCAGGTATGGTGCAGTAATTTAAATTTTCTTTGGAACCAGAGAAAACATCTTACTAGTTCTCATTAATTAATGACATACATAAAAAAATTGACACATCTTCATTCTCTATTTATTTGGGTAATTATTTTGAAATTTAAAAGTTATTGTCCTTTAATATATTCTTAAACCCATGTCTCTCTATGGCCACAGTTCTATTTATTGGCCTCCCTTTTACTAAAAACTGTCTTGAAAGGATTGTCTATATGCATTGTCTCCATGTCCACAATCAAGTATGATTTCTTGCATGCCTAAATTGTGGACTGATATTTGAACTAATCTCATGTGCAAGCATGTATCTCTATATGATGTCATAACTTGTTATAATCAATAACAATGTAGAATTCTCTATATCAGGCTTTTTGGGAGAGGGTACAGGAGATGGTGGAAGAATGCAAAGGGATTTTTAAACCACATATGTCCTTAACAGACGAAGCAAGAATTTTTTGCTATATTTCACATAGCAGAGAATGTCATCATAGGAATTTGAATTTTATTCACCCATATCACTCTGGAGCAGAGTTACTCAACCTGGATATTATTAACATTTGGGGCAGGATCATTTTTTGAAAAAAGGGAGCTGTCCTGTGTATTATAGAAGGTTTAGCAGCATCCTTACTCATTAGATGCCAGTAGCACCTAAATGTCCAAAAATGTCTCTGGACTTTGTCAGAAGTCCTCTGGGGTAGGGTCAGGGAATAAAGTGACCTCATTTGAGATCCACAGTTCTGGAATTCTTGATCTGAATGACTCTTATGGTAGCTTTGCCCATGTCATTTTTACAGAGAGCCAAAGAAGTCCTCAGGGAGTGGTTATCTCCCCAGTGGCATCACACTGCATTTCTGTAGAAGCCTGGACAGTGGGGCAAGACAGTGAGCAGTCTCAGCTCTCTGGTGCCAGGAGTCCTAGAGCATCTGCAGTTAGAAAGGCCCCCTGGGAGGCTCAGTAGGCTAACCACCTGATTCTTAGATTTCAGCTCAGGTCATCATCTCACTGTGAGATTGAGTCCCACATCGGGGTCTGTGCTGACAGCATGGAGCCTGCTTGGGATTCTCTCTCTCCTCTCTCTCTGTCCTTTCCCCGCTCTTGCACATGCACACATTCTCTCTCTCTCTCTTTCTCTCTCTCAAAATAAACATTTTTAAAAAAAGACCTCCCTTTTTCTAACTCATCCCTTTGACTAACAATTTAAATTTCCTTCCCTCATTCTCTCCCAAGGTGGCAGAGAACAGTTGTGAACAATCTCAATTTGAAATCAGGAAATAAACCTTGTAGAGACAGCTCAAACTCTGACTGGCTAATCCCACCAAGCAAAGAGAATTTACTATCTAGGAATTGACTTCCTTATTTCTAAAATGGGAGGAAATGATGAAAAGCAGCTGGGGCACTGTTCTCTGTGATGTGTATCTTCCTTTGCATGAGCTCGGATTTCAACCTCCAGTCTTTGTCTCCGTAGATTTCATTACTTCCCCACCATCCTTTCAAGACTTTTTAAAGCCTCAACTTTTACAAGACTGGCTTCCCAGGTTTACCTTAATCATCTTATCTGTGTACTTTTCTTTTGGGAAAAGAATTCTAGGTTATTGTCCTGTCCAATAGTAGTCACTGGCCACAGGCAGTTACTTAAATTTAAAATTTTATAATTAAATGACATTTAAATGTCAGTTTCTCCATTGCACTAGTCAAGTGTTCAGTAGCCATATACAGTTGGAAACTGCTGTATTGGACAGTGTTCATGTGGAGCATTCCCATTATCACAGCAACTTCTAAGCAGTTGAAACACTTTGTCTTATGGATTTGGATATATTTGACTGTTTTCATGCATCTGTTATTTTTAATTTCTCTTCCTTCCACCTATACACCATTCAATGTTGAATTATTCTTGAATTTTTGACTTGTCATTTTCAGTTTTTTCAGCTCTCTGGCATAATTGCTAAATTTAATCCACTGAATAGAAGCAGAAAGGTAATGGGCTGAAGCCACACTTGTTTATCAGCCGAGGTGGTGCTGGAGTCCCCTTCCTGCACAATAAAAAAGGATATGGAGGTGATGGTGGTACTAGTTTATTCCAACCTCTCAACAGAGCATGTTGTGTGGTCCATCGTGTAGTCATGTAAGATGATGTTTTAAAGCCCTGGGAGTATGTCTGGGGAAATGCTCTAAGCACTTCTACCACTGCTAGCTGCCTCCTTGATGGAAAAAAAAATAACAACAAAGAATGTTCTATTTCCCAGATTCAAGACAGTGCAATAAATGTTAATTCAGCTTTTGAGTTTCTCATGTGAAAGCAAGTACATCCAAGATGCCAAACCATCATCCCAAGGTCCTACCTGTGCCTCCTTAAACAAAATTATTATTGCTTTGCCAAAATAACTAGAATAGGCCCGAGAGGGAGTCATGCTAAGCCAAACATCAGCAAACCAAAACTAAACTAAGTTTCTATGCTCAGCTATCCCAGAAAAGGAAGGCCAAGTCAACCAATTGGTGCTTGTCTGCTCAGTTTAAGTCACTTGACCCAGCTCTCAGACTTCCCTTTGCTGCATATAGGGAAAGTAACTCCACTTCAACCAATCATCAAATGCCCAGTGTCAATTTCTTGTTCCTGCTCACTATAGTCTATAAAAAATCTCTTGAATTGTAGAACTCTTAGGAGTTCCTTCTATCTGCTATATTGGATGCTGCTTGATTCATGTATTGATGAATAAAAGCCTACTAAACGTGTGTGGAAAATCTTCTTTTAATAGGTTCGATCCCAGTTCAAGTCTTCTTTATTCATGGAAGCTTAATTTCCTATCTGTTAAGGACATAAATAATATTCACTCACAAGATACTTGTGGGAGTCTATTAACTGAGGATGTTTGTAGCACTTGTACCAGAGTCAACTTCTGAAACAGTTCTTGGGAGGAACTTTTTCTTCCTGAAGCCAGGGCTCCTTCTTGATTCTAGAGGTACAGATGTTTATGCTCCATGTGGTGGTGGCTTTTTCATGAGGTGATTTTTCTTCCTGTCTATGTCACGAGTTCTTTAAGAATGGGCTACATCTCATGTTCTTTGATGGTCTTCATATATTTAGAACACTGTCTTTAAGCAAATATTTACTGATAAGCAAGTGATTTTCATAGTTAATTTCTGGCATCAATTGTGTTCTTACTGAATAGGAAGGCTGGCTAATAGTCTCAGGACCATTAGGAGACAATTTATCTAATTAATAATTAATTTACATGTATTGCACAACTACATGGGCATTGTGGGAAAGAGAGAAGTATAGCTTCATCTGTCAGTTGAAAGAATAAACTTTTGGGTAAAAATACTCTTTAATCTTGGTTTCTCAAGAATGAAGTGTGGTCAGATTTCACAGAATCTTTTTGTGGGATCAAGAACTTGGAGAAGCTCAAGGCCAGTGGTGGGTGTCTGGGGTCTGTTCCCGGACTGTGGTTTGGATGGGCATTGTCTGTAGGGCTTGTGGTGATTGAGCCATGGGTCATTTCAGCTCTAAGTTGCAGTTGATAAAAGAACTGTTATAGTTACATTTGGTTTTGCTTATAGCATAAAGTAGGAGAGAGAATGTTGGGTTAGGAGTCATGATGGTTGTGTTCTAACCCAGATTTTCCATTTACATGGGAGACCCTGGCTGGTCATTCAGTTGCCAGGCTTTCTTCATTCAGGAAGTGGGGACACCAACCCTTCCCGTTCTTATCTAGGAGAAATATCACATGGGAAAATGGATATAGTATGTGAGCATAGCACATATACATACCATATGTGTATATATATACATTTACACATACATGTATACATATAATTTGGGGGTGCAAATAACACAGTTTATTTTCATTTCTGTGTGCAAAGTGAGAATGATAATATTTACTCATTTCTAAATACCTACTTTTAAGAATACAGTAATATTTTTTAGGAGACATGGAAAGGAACTGATTCAATGCCAGTCAGTATGGAGTGGAGTCACACTTCAAGCCCACATCTGGCCATCACTAAAATCCTAATCTCTACAAATAGAAGCACTAACATTTCCCGTTACCTGTCTTTTGAAGTAGAAATAACTGAGATGAGAAAATGGACCAAGACCATCTGTCACTTAAAAAGAAAGACAACACTGAGGATGTAAGAGTCCTAAGTAATACTATTCTGATTCAAAAACATTTGGCATATAAAGAAAAATTAAGATTGTTTCAGTTCAGAACTTATTTTTCAAGATTCTTTAGTTGATAACTACCTAGTGCCTATGAAGCATCTTCTTCATAAAGATAATTTGTGTAATTTGTTACTGGTTTGTGAACTAAGTCTGGCTAGCCAATAAACCTATGAAAAAGATGTTTAATCTGTTTGCATCAAATAGCTCTAACCAAAACAATAAGGAGTTTGAGTGATTATATTGGTAAAGATAACAAAGATCAATCAATCTATAGCTGACATGAGTGTGGGGAAATAGGTACTTCTTCATTGGGTTGGTGGGAGAGAAAGTGCCTATGCAAGGTTCCCATCACAGCAGGAGGAGCAAATTAGTTTACAGATATGCCATGGGTTATTATGACACCCATAATGATTCATGTCTATATTGGTGATGAGGAAAAATTTGGAGTTGAAAAATCAACATAAAACTGGGTGAAAATTATGTTTAATGAATATCTTTTATGTAAAATCTTGTGTGTAGACACATATGGACATACACATAAATAGATGTCTAGAAAAATGTCTGTTCACCAAATGGTAATGATGGTTATACCTAGACAAAGGGCTTTTGAGTGACTTTTACTTTCCTCCTTTGTGAGTTTTTAAAAAAAATAATTTATATTATCCAAGAAAATGAATTAAGTTTCTTTCATTTGAAAAATGGAAAATGGACTGAAGGATAGCTTTCTCAACAAAAACTGTTTCACAGTTAGTGTATATTAATGAAGTATATCACTTAATAGACCTCTTTGAAGATTTTTAAAAATATGCAGCTGGTATGGACTGAATTTTTATGCCCCCCCTTCCATATCCATACCTTGAATTCCCAATCCCAATTATGGTATTTGAAGGTAAGGTCTTTGGGAGGTAATTAGATCTCAATGAGGCCATGGGTGCAGAGTCCCCCTGATGGAATTGGATTTCTTATAAGACAGAGATCAGATCTCCCTTATTCTTTGCCATGTGAGGACACAGCAAGAAGAAGGCCACCTGTAAACCAGAAAGAGAGCCTTCACCAAGAATTCAACTATTCTGGCACCCTGATCTCAGACTTCCAGCTTCCAGAACAGTGAGAAATAGATGTTTGTTGTTTAAGACACCCAGTCTATGGGTTATAATTGTTCAGTTGTTATAATAGCTCAGCTGACTAAGGCAGTGACCCATGCTTCCTTCCCAGGCCCAAGCTCCTGGGTTATTGAAGCACCATTTGGCTTGGAGGTCTGGGCTGAACCAGATGTAGGAGCAAGTCCTGTGAATTTTTCATGCAGCATCTCTGCAGTCCCAGTATTGCTTTTCCTCTTGGCAGGAGGTAAGTGTTCAGAAACATTCTTAATGGGAAAGGTGTGTTCTTTCATCCAGCCTGGTCCTGACTCATAAATTACACTGCCCCAACTTCCAGTCAGCCTTGCTGAGAGAACCTGAGTAATAATATCATAAAATAATTGGAAGTCCTGTTCCAGATCAGAAAATGTCACCAGGACCCAGCCAGACTGTGCTGCTCAAGTTTTACAACAAAGCTTAAGTATTTCCTCTATGTAAGGAAAACTACAAGACACCTGAAATGCTCGTTTTATTTTCAAATTCAATGCCTTAGAGAAATGGAGGCTGGAATTGGAAAAATATCTTTAAAAATGCTATTTCCTTTACATATATATATAGGTATACACATACATATCCATACATATGTATGTGTATGAATGCAAGATTCTCAAACTTTCTCAGTCACTTTTTGTGTATGTGTATGTGTGGTCTGATGTGAACAAACTATTAGGTTTCTTCTTGCTTAAACAAACAAAAATATTTTTTGTGTCTCAGGGATTCCACTCTCTAGGGCACTCACTCTATAGGGCCAACTGAATGGAACACAAACAAGTGTGTTGTCATCTGGAAGAGGCAGGTATGACATTATTCAAAATGAAAACCACAAATATGGTATGATCTGTAAATGATGTAAATGATGCAAGCTCTTCCTTGATGTGCTGTATCTCTTTTCTAAACTTTGCATTCAAACATTTTCTCATAAATCTAATCTATACTGCTTGTTCCTAAGGAATACCATTGTTGTGGAGACCTTATGTAGGGCAGGGTTCTTCATTTGGGAGGAGGGGTCCACAAACTTGGGTGAGGAGCGAGACCTATGCCTCTTTCACTTACCATGTGTTTGCATCATGAATGTAGACAGAAAACCATGTCAGTTATTAGAAAAACCTAGATCACAGGTATTTTCATATCACATTACAGTCACTACAGATATCTGGGATCATTCTTTATACTCAACAGTAATTTGAAATCATGCTCACTATGAGACTCACTGGTAGATCATTATCTTTTAATTTGTTAAAAAAGGAGATGACTATTATACCACAATTTAAAAATATTTTGATAAGTACATCTTAATATAATTGGTTTCCTTTGTGATCTTTTGTGCTTTATACCCTAAAAAGCATTTTTATGAGAAGGGGTTTGCCGGCATATCTAAAATCCAAAGAATCTTGGGGCGCCTGGGTGGCGCAGTCGGTTAAGCGTCCGACTTCAGCCAGGTCACGATCTCGCGGTCCGGGAGTTCGAGCCCCGCGTCGGGCTCTGGGCTGATGGCTCGGAGCCTGGAGCCTGTTTCCGATTCTGTGTCTCCCTCTCTCTCTGCCCCTCCCCCGTTCATGCTCTGTCTCTCTCTGTCCCAAAAATAAATAAACGTTGAAAAAAAAATAAAAAAATAAAAAAATAAAATAAAATCCAAAGAATCTTTGTCATGAAAGAGAGCCAGGATCTGAATAGAGGCCACTGTGCACTCTGGAGTGTTTGGGGATGGTGGGTGAGTCCCACTTCCAAATGAAAGCTATTTTATGGAAAGAAGTGTGAGCACACAGTGGGTTCACACTAGATATTTGTTGATGAGTGAACAGTGCATCAACTGCTTTCCTTAAACTCACTCTTTAAATCAACTGCTCCCAGGCTCCAATTTGGACAGTACGGTGGTCATTTGGCAGCAGGGCTACCTGGCCCATGGTGGCAGGTAACCAATATACTGATGTACATTTCAGGAGTCCTTGTGCAGGTGGAGCCTAAAGGCTAGAGAGAACTCAGAACCCACCCGAATGGCCTCCTCCTTCTGGGGCAGCTCTCTAAAGTCTGTTTCATGAGGCCATTTTTTTTTTCTCATCTCTTTTCTACTACTTTCCACCTTCACTACTGGTCCCTGTATCAGGTGGGTTAAGTCAAGAGGATTTAGGGTTGGAGTGTGTAGTGACATCATTTTGGAGTGCTTTGTTAGTACCCACTTTCTTATCTCTCACCAGCCATGTCTCTGTGTCCCTCTTTCAAGCTCCAAAATAAGTTGTGGGTGAAATTGGTCACCGTGGGATCCAATTGGTTTAGCTAGTGATAGGCTCGGGGGTCAGCATGTGACCTTGTCTGGATCAATGAGAGGGTTTCCATGACTCTTCTGGATCTACCAGCAGAAAAGTTTCTCTCTCCCCTGGACAGGAGGGTAGGGAGAGATTTCGGTTGGGCTAGCTGTAGCCATTTTACTCTTGAGGCAATAGCCTCACTGAAGCCATAGAGAACAGAGCCAAGACCTAAATAAAACCAGTCCCTTGGTGATAATTTAAGAGTTTGCTGGGCTTCCACTTAGTGCCATCTCTATATTTCATCTATTGTTCAAGCTATTAAAAATAATTTATCATAAATTGAGACACAGACACAATGCACAGCTCAATGAGTATTATAAAGTAAACACATTTGTAACCACCCAGGTTAGGAAATGAAACTTTGAGAATCACCCCAGAACCTGGGATCTGAACCCACTCTCCTCTCCAAAATGCAACTGGTATCCTCAACTTTATAGTAATCACTTGCTTATGTTTCTTCCTAGTTTTATCACAAACTATGCATCCCTGCACACTGTAGTTTGATATTGTCCATGGTTATAAATCGTCTGTTATTTTAGTCCCTTTTAGTCTATTCATTGCCTCTCCACTCCTTTGTTTTCCTTGCAACTTATTAAACAAGAAAGGCCTATGGGCTATGCCAATTACACAGACATCCAGGGTATTTCCCAAAATTTGACAGCTAAATCCATAGATTGACCTGGATTCAGGCTCAGTCCCCCTAGCAGGACTCTAGGTGATATGGCGACCTTCTTTCAGGAAGCCCATGATGTCTGGTTGTCTCTCTTTTTGTGACGTTATGACCACTGGTGTGAGGGCAATGCAGGGGTACATTGTCTATAAGGAATATGAAAGAAGGATCAGTGGCTGAAAGTTGTTCTTCTCTCTATTATAGCCACAAATAACCATCCTAACCACTATCAGTAACACTCCTGTCCCCTAGTGCCCACCTTGGTCCATTCGCACCTATTGGCGACTGTGCGGTTCCTCTATCATATGCCTCATTGCTTTCTGGTTCTGTTCTCTATTCTGCACATGCTAATAGCATTCAGGACTTGTGCTTGTTGGTTGGTTGTCTTCATCTGTTTTGGAGCTTATAGGAGTCTTCTCTGCTTTAATGTGAGGATGTGAAGCGATTCAAAGGCTATGTTCCATTTCCCCAGAATCCCCTTTTGTTCAAATCAGTTTCAGTGGGTTCTCTGATGCATAGAACTAAAAGATGCCTTAAGTGGAATAAAAGCATCTGATCTTTTAACATCACCATGACATAAAGATGAGAAAAATGATGTCCAAGGACACTGGCTTGAGCAGGCACCCATGGCATGTTATTCACTGAGCTGGGATGTCTGAGGGCTGGATCACTGTGTCTCCCCACCATGATCTCCCAAAGGCAAGAGGCAGTAAACTAGTGAGTTTTCTGGCAAGTGAGCTGCCAAACTCCCAGCCACTGAGCCACATCTCCAGGCTCAAATAAGCCATCTTCCTCCTTTTGTATTTCACAATTTGATGACATCTTCCCAGAGCTGTTACACATCTTTTTTTTTGTTTCTACATGGTCTGAAATATAAGTTTTCTTTTGTGTTTGTGCAGCTTTTAGAAAATTTTCTCTTAATTAATGTGTTGGACATCAAAAAGAAAAGGATGATTTGGGAACCTCCATAGAGGTGAGAATCCTGGTTTGCAATAGACGAATGTGATAAATAGTTTGATTTAAGCTAACTCAATGTACAAAATGCACGTTGCCTTAAAAGGTTAAGGAGCATTTCCTTTTTTTTTTTTTTTTCAACATTTACTTATTTTTGGGACAGAGAGAGACAGAGCATGAACGGGGGAGGGGCAGAGAGGGAGACACAGAATCGGAAACAGGCTCCGGGCTCTGTGCCATCAGCCCAGAGTCCGACGCGGGGCTCAAACTCACGGACCGTGAGATCGTGACCTGGCTGAAGTCGGACGCTTAACCGACTGCGCCACCCAGGCGCCCTGAGCATTTCCTTTTCAAAAGCATTTTCAACCTTGGTTCTCTGGTGGACAACTTTCTAACTGGGTTCCCAGGAGCACACAGAACTCATCAAGATGTCAGAGGCTTCCCTAAGAGGGAAGTGGGGAGTAGAGCCTATCAGGCTTCAAGCTTAGATTAATTTTATGTGAAGACAAGATGCATAAAATGTCATTTGCAAGTAAAGTTCCTCTGCCAAAAGACAGAACGAGGAAAAAAACCCCACTGCCTAATGAACTTAATATGACTGAAAAGATTTATAAATCCTCAGGAAAACATTTATTAAGTAATGGGTTTTCCTTTCTGGTTATTTTATGTTAAGGATTTAAATATGCCTTTAATATAACATCTATTGGCACAGAGTCATAAACTGGAATATATTAGAGAATTGAAGAACTATGGAAATTCCCAAAATTTCTGGAATGAGTTTTTATGAATTAAAAAGTGCTTTTATATTTTTAAACAATCTTAAACTTACAGATAATTTGCAAGGAGAGTATGAGGACTTCTTGTATACCTTTCACCCAGATTCCCCAAAGTTAACATTTTCCCACATTTGCATTACCATTCTTTCTGTGTATACATATTTTTAGTATTTATTCTGAATAATTTGGGAGTCACTGGCAAACATGACATCTGAATTTCCTTCCTTATATTCTTAAGCACTTCAAGGCACTTTTCATAAAAACAAGGGCATCCTCTTAATCCAGTACTATTATCAAAATCAGGAAATTAACATTGGTGTAATATCATTCCTAATCTAAAGACCCAATTTAGATTTTTTCAGTGGACCCAATAAGTCCTTTATGGAAAAAGAATGGTTCATGATCTTACCAAGAAATTTTAGTCTCCTTTCATCAGAAACTTGTTTTTGTTTGGTTGTTTGTTTTTCTTTTTTGAGTACAAGCCAGATATTTTTTACAATGCCCTTGAATTTGAGTTTGTCTGATGTGTCCTCATATTTAGATTCAGGTTATGAGTTTGACAAGGTTAACAACTGTGATATCATTGTGTCCTCAGTGCTTTATGTCATTGAGGCACACAATGTCTATTTATCCCATTACTGGTGAAGTTAACTCAGATCACTTGGTGACTGTGGTGTCTGTCTGCCAAATTTCCCCTGGTTTTTTAATTAAAAATTATGGAGAGATAGCTGAAATAAGTATTATGTTCCTCATCAATTTTCACCAGCTGGTTTTAGAATATAGTCATCTAAACCAATGACTACTAGGACAAGAATTAGTTCCATTTTTCCTGTTGTCTCTGTCTTCACCCTATACACAGACATCCCCCTTCCCACTTCTCCCCATTTCTTACCATACTGGTCACAGGCTCAACACAGTGCTTGTGGAATGACCTCTGTGTAATCTCTCTGCTTGTACCCTCAGCCCCTCCAGACTCCCAACCAGGGACAATGAGATCTTGGTAAACTGTAAGTCATCTCCCATCACTCCTTTGTTCAACCTTTATGGAATCACCTCCCTCACAGTGGAGACTCCCTTCTCAAGGAAACCCCCCTCCTCACAGCGATGCCCCCTCCTCACAGTGTCTCCTCCTCTCTTACAGTGACTCCCCCTCCTCATAGGGCTGCCTGCCCACAGTGACTCCTCCCTCACAGTAACCCCCCCACAGTGGTCCCCCCCTCACAGTGGCTCCCCCTTTCTCACAGTCTATCCCCCCTCCTCACAGTGACCTGTCCCTCTCCTCCTCCCCACAGTGGCTCTGCTCCCTCACCCTGGATTTCCCACTTCACAGTGTCTTCTCCTTTCTCACAAGGACTCTTTTGCCTCACACTGGCTCCTCCCCTAACAGTGGTGCCTGCTGTTCACAGTGACTCCTCTTCCTCCCCACCTCACAGTAGTTCCCCTCTTTCACCTTGACTACCCCCATCACAGTGGCTCCTCCTTTCTCACACTGGCTCCCCCTCCCCACAGTGGCTCCCTCTTTCAAAGTGGCTCCTCCTTCGCACAATATCTCCGCACTTTCCTCACAAAAGCTTCTTCAGCCTTCACGATGGTTCTCAATGACTTCTAAGGCCCAAATAGCATGTCTGCTGTGTCTAACATCATCTCTCCTCCTCTGGCCACCTCATTTCCTCTTGTTCAGCTTTGTTGACCTTGCTTGTCCTTGGCCATATCAGGACTAGCATGTTCCCCTTTTAGGACCCTTGCTTCTCCTTCTGCCATAGTCTTCCCAGATATCATCATGATTAGCCACCTTGCCTCCTTTAAGACTTTATCAAATGCAGCCTGTCTGGGAGGCCTATACCACATGTATTTTTTCATAATGTCATCACCACCTATTGAACGTCTATGATGTTTACTTATTATGGTTTATATTTATTTTCCACCTCCTCCTTCTAGAATGGAAGCCCCGTGAGGCAAGAAGTTGGTGCCTTTTTTGAGCACTGAGGTACCATACATACCTAGAGCAATGCCTGTCACTCAATAGTTGCTCAAAAAGTATTTGTGAAATGAATGAAAAGAGAGAGAAATCTGTATTATAAAAATGATTGTAAACTGAGAAAATATTAAGGTGTTTGTATGAATCTATTAGGTCTTCATTCCTCCTAAATTGTTTCTAAAATTTCCTGCTCCTCTCACTCCAGACCCTTTCCTTAGACCACCCCTTCTTATCCCATATTTTAAAGCACAAACTTCAAACTCATGTTTGCCACATCTGTTTCTCTAGTTCAGGACAATCTCTAGGCTACAAGCCCCTGATTTCCATATCTCATGGGCTTTTTTCTGTTCCACAGGATCCTCAGATTCTGCTTGTCTGATCCAAACCCCTTGTCTGATTTTTAAACTGAGTCTTCATCTGACTTTTCTACCTGAGCTATTGTCACAGCCATCCTCCAATGGCCAAGCACAAACTGAGAAGTCATCTGAATTCTCTTCTCTCCCCATCACACCCTAGATCCTTGGGATAATATTCCAGATATACTGTTATCCACCATGTTTTCTCTGTTCATGTCTCTTAACTATGGGTCTCAGCATCCATCATCAAGACCACAGCAATGTTCTCCCAAGCCTAATATACAGCCTAACCCTAGCAGAAAATAGAGGATACACCCAAACTGGGTATTTGAAGACAAATTAATAAGGGGACCATTTGCAACATTGTGGGCAATGGGTAAGAAAACCACAAGGAATATGCCTTGGATCTAGAAACAAAGGAAACTGTCATCACTTCCAGGCTTGAAGAGGCAAGGGAAATGGTGGTTATGGAATTTGGAGACACAGCTGGGTGATGAGGGTCTTACTCTTGGTCAAAGGATTCTAGACTTTCGTGGAGAACCCACAGGAGGTGGTCAGAAAACATAGATATCCCAACTTCTCTCTCCTCCTGCTGTCTTATCTCCTGAAATGTTCACCATTGCTTGAACTTAGCTGGACCCAAGGGAAAGGGGATCTTTTGGTCTCTTGAAGTCAGCCTTCCAGGACACAGAGCAGGGGGAAGTGGTGGAGAGTGGATTGGGGGGTGGGGATGGATGGGTAGAAGGTACTTCAGTGAAATATAAGGCCCTTCCTTGCTCATCTATCCAACCTACCATGTGGCACCCAGGACAAGAACACATGGTTTTGCCACTGCCCACCTTTTTATAGGATGTTCTTCTTCCTAGAATTCCCTTTAGCCTTGATCTTCCTGGAAACTTCCTACACTCCCAGTCTCAGCTTAGCAGCTACTCCCTGAAGAAGGCTTCCTTGATATCCTTTACTAATTAACTTCACTTCCTCTGAGCAGACTTTAGACGAGCATTTGTTAAATTTACATCATATACTTAAAACATGTTTGTAGCAGGAGACCCTAAGATGACCCCCAGTTACTTTTACCTCCTGCTATTTAAACTCTTGAGTAATCACCTCCTTTTGAGTGTGACTTAGACCTGTGATTTGCTTCTCACCACTACAATATAACAGTGATAAGAAGTCACTTTTATGAGTAGATTACAAAAGATTGAGCTTGATCCTTTGCTATCAGTGTCTTCTTGCTGCACACCAGGATGATGCATGCTGCCATGTTGGGGAGATCTAGATGGTAAGGAAATGAGGGTGACCTCCAGTCAATAGCCAGCCATCAACTGATGCTCCCAGTTCAACCCTCAAGGAACAGCCCACAGGCTTGGGAGCAGAATATTGCTTAGTTGAGTCTTCATTTGGAACCCCAGTCCTGGCTGGTGCTCTGATAGAAACCTGTGAAAGACCCTGAAAGACAGGAACCAGTTAATCCTACATTAATCGGAACTAACTTTTATTATGTACTGAGTGAGTGGCATTTTGCTAAATTCATTTAGTCTTCATGGTCCTACATCTCTGGTAGATAATATTATTTCCACATTGTAGATGAGAACAACTGAGGAATAAAGAGGCTAAGTAATTTTATAGGGACAAATAGTGATCACAGGCAAGGTTTGAGGGGAGACAGTCTGGATCCAGGGTGCACATTCATGACTACTCCACTCTCTGACCTTCTTCCTGTGCTCATCTGTCTCCCCGCTATACTTTTCTCTTCCCTCCTATGGGATCCTTGGGGGCAAGGCTTGTGAGCATTTATCACTTATCCATTGTACCTGGCACATATCTAACACACGGTAAGGTTAGTATGTATGGTTAGTAAGCTCTTCATAAATATTTCCTGAGTAGAGACAGTCGAGTTATGTAAAAACATTTTTCTCAGTGCCCATGTGATAAATACAGTCACCTGAGTTCATCTCATGAGCAAGCAAGGTGCGTTTGTGCTTCTGGACAACAAAACCATTTTAATTGGTATGGATATCAGTGTTTTGGTTGTGTACTTTTACTTGTTAATCCAGGATAAGAAAGGCAAAGTAGGTCTTATTTTGAGGATCTACATCACTCTGTAAGGAGAAATCTGAGCCAATACCAAGACTTGTTGAGAGCCAAGATCCATCACTGATGTCTGCTATGGGACCAGGCAGAGGAGCAGTGGCAGAGCACCACACACCTCTGCATTTGTTCTCATCTTCCTGCTGAACATGCACATAACTACAGGCAATACACCACTGGCATTTTTTATTGCAACCAAACTTAGAATCAAAGATCTCTGGCTCTGCTCTGTGCAGAGATCTGAAGAGAAAGAGGAGTCACCATAATGTCAGGGGTAGAGAATTGGAAGGAGGTTAGAACTCGGTTTGGCTCTACGATGCCAAAATCTGCCAAGAAGCAACGAGCAAATATCTCTTTATTAAAAAGCAAATGTTGTGTTTAATATACTACACTCATGCCTTTAATAGCATGTTTTCATAACGTCTGTAAATTACAACTGGTTTTGAACTGAAAATATCTTTCCAACCTCACTGCTCAGATCAGACATTTTATTTTGCCACAAAAATCAAATACCACTGAGAGGCTGCTATTGTTTTTACAGAAATTATTATTTGAATGCAACTCATTTTGTTACTTATACTTCTCTTCTTCCTTCTCATACAAATAAGTTAAAGGGTAGACGTATTTCTAGTTAATGGAAGCAGATTCAACATCACAACTGTTATTTGGGGTGGGCAGAAAAGTTAAGAAGGAAGCCGAGGTATTAGATTTGCAAGTATCTTTAAATGAAATATGTCTTCCCAAATGCTAATTGGTCGTTCAAATATGTGTGTGTGTGTGTGCGCGCGCGCGTGCACACGCGCGAGCGTGTGTTTGTGTGTATCTCAAACATAGTTGCCAGAAAATAAATTCCATTTGTGATACAGAAAGATCCCGCCTCTGGTTGTTGTCCTTCAGTAACATCAGCATGCTTAAAGCACTTTATGCAGATCACATCATCGAGAATGCTAATTTTCTGAGACTTTCCTTTTTATTTTACGTTAACAATAAATTAACGCATTTGTATACAGAGCCACACATTAAGGTCAGCAGAAGATTGACTTTTCTCTGTAAATAGCGATTATTCACTTGAAAATGCCTTTGGCTAACAGGAAATGTCACATACTGGAAGATTTTTTAATTGCCCAAATCACGAGCTCCTTTGCTCCTAGGACCTCTCAGAGTATATTTGTGGAGAATTGTAAAGGTTAGAATTGTGCCATTATTTTCCATGAATAGGAGGAAGTAGAAAAGGAGTATGGCAAATGTGGTGGGTACCCCATACATACCCTCCCACATTCATCATCCTACATTGTGCAGACCAGATGCTAAGAATGCCAACTGCATGTACTTGAGACTCCTGGCCACTGAACCATTTCTAGCTGACTAAGCCTGCTCCCACTTATAGGAGAAGCCAGAAATACTGGCAAGTTAATATTCCTCAAGAGATGTCACTGATAGTGACTGAGAGAAGTTGATGGACAGCACCCAACCTCCTTGTATTTTGGATATGATGCCTTCTACTTATTCTCCCAGATAACCACAGGGGATTGAGTTCCAGTTGCCCAGAGCAGTAACCTGTTCAATAAGGCATGCTTTTATTGACTTTTTCCCCTTCCCTGGTTCAATTTCTCAGTCCCCTAATTGTGGACTTCCTTTCCCAGGGTCACCCCCTTCCCCAATTAACCGCTTGCTGTGAGTCCTTGACGGGGCCAGGGGGACCCACTTAAGGACAGTGAAAAAAAAATCCTTCAATTAGTGCTAATGTCCCAACCAGTGTTTTATGAGGCAGAGAAATAAGCAGGCAGAGAGAGACACACTACATTCTAAATTTTTAATTGCATTTGTATGAAACCTGCAGAAGGTAATGAGTTTTGAGGCATTTATTAAGCAGAAGACAAAGGCAGTCACTCTCCAGCAGTTTGACTAGAATATGCCTGAGCTTTTTCTGAGTGATCTACCAAACTGGACCTGCTACAAAAGTTTTATGTAAGAGTGAAGAGGAAGATAAAACATTTTTTAAAAATCTGCCCTCCAGAAGTAGGAACAATGTAAAGAATAAAATAGACCCACTGTAACCCAGAGAGATTTCTGTTGATATTCTTTGAGATATCATTAAAAGCAAAAAGTTTTCTGAGAAACACAAATTGCTGTAAATTTAAAAGTACCCAGGAGTATAGGGAACATTGTGTCTGTTGAGATGCCTGTCCAGCTCAACAACAACAAAACATACTCAAGATTCTGAGAAATGTCTCCATCTACTCTATATCTGAATCAGACAACTCCTACACATTGGCCTTGATAAATATCAATGTGCTTGAAAATCTTGGTTGATTTTACCCATTTGGGGCATCAGAATCCTGATTATTAAGGTGAGGTAAGGTTCTATCCAGCTTAGAAATATTTCTGTTTGAAACTTTGTGTAGACCTTAATTATATCTATATAATATATAGATATATCTCTATATCTAATGAGAATAGTTGAGCAACTTATCAAATGGGGATTTTACATATTAAAAATTTGGGGCGCCTGGGTGGCTCAGTCGGTTGAGCGTCCGACTTCAGCTCAGGTCACGATCTCACAGTCCGTGAGTTCAAGCCCCGCGTGGGTTCTGGGCTGACAGCTCAGAGCCTGGAGCCTGCTTCCGATTCTGTGTCTCCCTCTCTCTCTGCCCCTCCCCCGTTCATGCTCTGTCTCTCTCTGTCTCAAAAATAAATAAATGTTAAGAAAAAATTACCTCAGAGTGACAACAGAAAAAAATATCAGATCAGAAAGCTCTAGGCCCTCATTTTCACATGGAAACGCTGAATAAACATGACATATGGAAAAAATACCTTTGTGAGAACTCCAGAGATCAGTTAATCAGCAGCTGCAGCAGCAAAGCAAATGCATAACCAAGAAAAAGCCACATTTATAATGGTAGGAAATTTTGTGGCACTTTGCTTGATCTTACCCTACCTCCTCCCCAGTGCAGTTCTATTAGAAAGAGGCTGCTCAATTCCCACCTCCTTCCTTGGGTTTGAAAGAAAAGAGTAGAACTTGATTGCAACATTCTGGCTTGTTTGGGGGTTGCTCAGTGGATTGGTTTCTGTCTGGCTTGACTTGGAGCACTGAGGGGACTGTGGCATAGATTTGACATTAAGTTGGAGGCTGTGGAAAGCAATGGAAAGTTCCATGCAACAAAACGACTTCAGACTCATGGGCACCTGGGAACATGAAATTACAGGCAGAAGAATTCTAGCTAAGTCCCTAAGAAGAAGCAGGGATGAGACTATTATGGAAATTACGTGATTTAAAAACTTGGCAATATGCGAAGGGAAGGGAACTGGAACAAAAGCATGTACAGAGGCACAGGAAAAAACTTGAGGACCTTTATATTTGAGAGGACCCAGACCCTTTACACTAGACTAATTAGTTAAGATCTGCATGGAGCCAATTCCCAAAGATTGAGATGTGTATCTGTTTTTCAAATGTTCATTTAAAAAATAATCATCCACATTGCTGAGTGAAATAAGTCAGTCAGAGAAGGACAGATACCATATGTTTTCACTCATATGTGGATCTTGAGAAGCTTAACAGAAGTCCATGGGGAAAGCAAAGGGGAAAAATAGTTACAGAGAGGGAGGGAGGCAAACCACAAGAGACTCTTAAATACAGAGAACAAACTGAGGGTGGAAGGAGGGGTGGGGGAGAGGGGAAAATGGGTGATGGGCATTGAGGAATGCACTTGTTAGGATGATCACTTGGTGTTGTATATAAGCCAATTTGACAATAAGTTATATTAATAAAAATAATAATTAAATTTTTAAAAATTAAAAAAATCACAAGACATACAAAGAAACAGAAAAATAGTGCTCCTTCTAAGGAACAGAATAAATCCCAGAAACTGATTGTAAAGAAATACAGGTTTCTGATTCTCTTAAAAATATTTTTAAATAACTCTCTTAAATATGCTCATTGAGTTAAAGGAGAATACAACAGAAAACTAAACAAAATTAAGAAAATGATATATAAACAAAATGAGAATATCAACAGAGAGATAGACAATTTTTAGAATAACAAACATAAATTCTAGAGCTGAAAAATGCAATAACTGAATAAAGGGTGGGGGTGGGAATGGACCAAAAAAAAAAAAAAACTAAAAGAGTTCAATAGCAGACTTAAATAGGTATAGAAAAATCAGTGAACATGAAGATAGGTCATTTGAAAGTATTGATACTGAGGACTAAGAGAAAAAAATGTAATGAACACAGCCTAATGAATTTATGTAAAACCATAAGCTGATCAATGTATGTATTATGGGAATCTCATAAGAAGAAGAAGAAGAAGAAAAGGGGATAGAAAGCTTGTTTAAAGATATAATGACTGAAAATTTCTCAAATTAGAGAAAAGAAATGGATACACAAATACAAGAAGTTAAATTAAGTCCAAGTAGGATAATCTGAAGAGACCACACTGAAATACATTATAATCAAAATGTAGAAAGTCAAAGACAAACACTAAATATTAAAAAGAGCAAGATAAAAGTAACTTGCTACCTACAAGGTAGTATCTATAAGGTAGTGGGCAGATTTTTCAACAGAAATCTTGTAGACTAGAAGTCAGTGGAATGAGACATTTAAAGGTATGAAAAAGACAGACAACTGCCAAATGAAAATATATTATCTGGAAAAACTGTCCTTCAAAAGTAAGGGAGAAATTAAACCATTCCCAGATAAACCAAAGCTGAGGGAGTTCATAACCACCAGACTTGCTGTAAAAGAAATGCTAAAGGGAGTCCTTCAAATCAAAACAAAAAGATGCTAGTTATTTTAAGCTGTATGAAAATGTAAAGTTCTCTGGGAAAGGTAAATATATGAACCAACTGTTTTTTTGTATTGTCTGCATTATTGCAATTTTCATTCATAAGTCCACTTTAAATTCTTTTATAAGATTTAAAGGACAAAAGCATAAAATATACGAAATATATATCTGCAGAATAAACAGAGAAACAAATGATAAATCACTTTTAAAAAGCATAAAAGTAATTATAAACTTAATAGGGACACAATAAATAAAGATGTAAATTATGACATGGATAACATAAAGTGGGAAAGGCAAAAGTATGGAGAAGTAAAGTTTTTTATGTGATTACAGTTAAGTGGTTACCAGTTTAAAATAGATTATTATAACTTTAAGATGTCCTTATAGTAACCACACACACACACACACACACACACATTTATAGTATATACAAAACAAATCAATCTCATGTACAGCTCAAGGAAAACATGAAGATCCACAAAGTGAAACACTATGGAAGAGAAGAGAAAGGTAAAGACAGATATTAAAATTTTAAGAGCAGATGCTGTAAAGATTTCATCCAAAACACTTTAAAATCTTGATGAATGTGATGCTTTTTCCCACAGATTACACACATTTGCAAAGAAAAGATTAAACAGTGATTGATCCACTACCATAATAGAAACTAAGGTTTCTTGGGGCACCTGGGTGGCTCAGTCAGTTAAGCATCTGTGTCTTGATTTTGGCTCAGGTCATGATCTCACAGTTCATGAGTTCAAACCATGCATCAGGCTCCACACTGACAGTGCCTGGCCTGCTTGAGATTCTCTCTCTCCCCCTCTCTCTGCCTCTCTCTCTCTCTCAAAATAAAGAAATAAACTTAAAAAAGAAAAGAAACTGTATGGGGTGCCTGGGTGGCTCAGCCCATTAAGTGTCCAACTTCGGCTCAGGTCATGATCTCACAGTTTGTGAGTTTGAGACTGGTGTTGGGCTCTGTGCTGATGGCTCAGAGCCTGGAGCCTGCTTCAGATTCTGTGTCTCCCTCTCTCTCTGTCCCTCCCTGCTCAAGGTCTGTCTCTCAAAAATGAATAAACATTAAAAAAAATTAAAGAAAATGTAAAGTTTCTCAAATCTATCCTTTCAAAAGGCCCCACACCCAAATGCTGTTGTATAATAATAACACCTAATTTTGAAGGAATAGATAATGTGTTTATAAAATAAACATTCCAGAAAAATACATTTTAAGAGAATATGAACTGGTTGCAAAACCATTCTGAATAAGGCAATTGAAAAAGAAGTAGAAGGAGTAGGAGGAATAGGAGGAGGAGGAGGAGGAGGAGGAGGAGGAGGAGAAAACTAGGAACCAATTTTACAGATGAATACAAAGGCAAAAATAATAAATCAAATATTAGTACATCTAACATTATATTAAAAGAATTAATACTCTTACCAAATAGAGTTTCATTCAAGAAAAAGAAGTGGTCAACATTTTTCAATCCATCACTGTCAGAAACCAACATGATCATGGATATTGATAGGAAACCGCCGCAACAGCATATTTACTAGCAAAGTGATGGGGATGTTCCAAGCACAGCCAAGGCAGTAGCTAGCTTCTCCACAAGCCTACATTTGTTTAACATGATATGTCTTATTTGAGGTAGATATAATTTGTTATGCACACACACACACACAGAAATATTTTTCAGAGAATAAATATGAAGGAAATATGGAGGAAAATGAAACTGAACTGTTCTATATTTTATAGACTTAAGCTATTACTTTGTAAATAGTAATTTTATATTATGACTATATAAGCTTTTATGATTATATTATTAAATTTCATCGATGGTCTTCAACATGGAGTGAGCCACATTTTAGCAACTTAATAGGTGCAAACATACATAAACATTCCAAATCATATGAGAACTCAGGGGTGTGGGAGACCCTTATAAGTTTTTATATGGATTTGGAGTGTCTTTGGGTTTCAAGCTAGAATAGTAAATGTGTTCCCCGTGAATAACTGAAGACCATTTCTGAAAGAACAAGACATCTGAAAGTTTTATGACTTCTCCAGAAAGCAAAGCCTCCTAAGGCTTCTGGTTTCATCAGAGGTTAGACAAAGTGGAAACTTCTTAGTTTATAAACATGCGCATTCTTTTACGGTCTGTTTTTCAGCTGTATTTGATATACATGAGTATAAAACAAAACTCACCAGTTTGTGCCCCTGAAGATTCTTTCTATCTCTTTGGCAGTATTATTCTACTGTTCCTGGAAGCTTCTTGGTATAAATTGTGAATTTACACTTGATCTCACCAGACTGTATTAGTTAGGATGTTCAGCTAAATCTTTCCCACAGTATTTCAGAGAAGAACGTCTTGATTTGGAAAACTGGATCATAATTCGAAAGCTTTCTTCCAGTTTTTATAGCAAATGAAAGTTTACAGAGTAATTCTGATCTGAGTTTGGAGCATGATGGTTTTCTAACATTGTTTGAAAATGGATTTTCAAAATATTCTCTGTGTTCTGCCAACAAAAGTCAACTATATGGCTAATTCTTCCTATCTTCATAACTAATTAGATCTATCTATCTATCATCATCTATCATTTTTTCTATTTATGCATACTACCTACTCCCAGAAAAGACTAGAAACAACATAACAGCAACAACAAAAATTTATACTATTAAAATAAATTTTAAAAACTTAATCTTTTATTATTGGTCATGGTAATTAGGAAGGAGGCAATAGTGAAGATAAATTTTGCCCCCAAAACGGATGTCTCTTCAAGCATGAAGAATACCCAAATTTCATAGTATCCAAAGCAGAAAAAAGAAAAAAAAGTGGGTTGCAAAACTTTCCTTATAATAAAATAAATTAGGTTATTTTGTTAGGAGAGACAAAGTCTTCTCCAAGTATTTCAGTTCTTAGAAAAATCATTTCCTTGGATTTAAAAAAAAAATGGGATGACCTAATGGCCAGTATGGTCAATAGAAATTTCTAATGCCAAACTCCGTATAGGGCAAGAGCACTTCTATGTAAATCCAAACTCCATGGACATGCTCATAGAAAGATGTAAAATAGAATTAAGAAGATGGTGGCGAAGGAGGACGCTGGGCTCACCGCGTCCTGCTGATCGCTTAGATTCCACCCACATCTGCCTAATTTACCCCGATAACCACCATAAGACTAGCAGAATGGACTCTCTGGGGCCAAGTGTAGACGAGAGGCCCACAGAAGAGGGTAGGAAGGGAGGAGAGGCAGTGGGCGCTAAACGGACTGGCAGGAGGGAGCCAGGGCGGTGGAGGGGCAGCCAGTCCACCCGGCAAGGCAGACCCCCAAGTCTGGCTCCAAAAGCAGAGGGGCAAGACAGAGCGTGTTCTGACAGCCAGTGGGACTTAACATCTGGAATGTTATAAGTCCACAGCTCTGCTGGGGGGGCGGGAGGGAGAGTTGTTGAGCCCCGGAGGACAGAGCTCAGCTTGGCAGGGAACAAAGGTGCTGGGAAGTGCCATCTCCCTCGCCCATCCCCTAGCCAATCCGAAAGGGAGCCAGTTCCTGTCATGGAACTTGCTTGCACCACGCAACACCCAACACTGTGCTTCTGCAAATCGATCCCTCCGACAGGTCTGCCTCCCTCCCGGTGCCACAAGGGCCCCTTCCAAAGTGGACCACTGAAGGCAAAGCGAGCTAAGCCTGCCCCTCCTGCCACTGTGCACCTTGCAGATCTACCCCGGCTAATATGCCAGATCCCATTGAAGCAGCACCACAAACCTGGCAATGTGCAAGTAGCCCAGACAGAGGCCACATCACTCTGCAGTGAGTCCTGCACCTGGGAGAGGGGATGAGAAGGTACACAACAGTCTGACTGGGGCCCCAGTGGTGGGCTGGGGCAGACATCAGGTCTGACTGCAGCCCCATCCACCAACGCAAGTTATTCCAGACAGCACAGAGGAAGACCCTGCAGTTCCGTGCCACTCCAGGGACTATCCAAAATGATGAAACAGAGGAATTCTCCTCAAAAGACACTCCAGGAAGTAGCGACAGCTGATGAACTGATCAAAAACGATTTAAGCAATATAGGAGAAAATGAATTTAAGATAATAGTCATAAAATTAATCACTGGGCTTGAAAAAAGTATAGAGGACAGCAGAGAATCTATTGCTACAGAGTTCAAGGGACTAAGAAACAGTCAGGAGCAGCTAAAAAAATGCTATAAATGAGCTGCAAAATAAAATGGAGGTGACCACAGCTCGGATTGAAGAGGCAGAGGAGAGAATAGGTATATTAGAAGATAAAATTATGGAAAGAGAAGAAGCAGAGAAAAAGAGAGGTAAAAAAATCCAGGAGTATGAGGGGAGACTTAGAGAACTAAGTGACATAATTAAGCGAAATAATGTATGTATAATTGGGATTCCAGAGGAGGAGAGAGAGAGGGAAAGGTGCTGAGGGTGTACTTGAAGAAAAAATAGCTGAGAACTTCCCTGAACTGGGGAAGGAAAAAGGCATTGAAATCCAAGAGGCACAGAGAACTCCCTTCAGATGTAACTTGAATCGATCTTCTGCATGACATATAGTGAAACTGGCAAATACAAGGATAAAGAGAGAATTCTGAAAGCAGCTAGGGATAAACATGCTCTAACATATAAAGAGAGACCGATAAGACTCATCACAGATCTGTCTACTGAAACTTGGCAGGCCAGAAAGGAATTTCAAGAAATCTTCAATGTGATGAACAGAAAAAAATATGCAGCTGAGAATCCTTTATCCAGCAAGTCTGTCATTTAGAATAGAAGGAGAGATAAAGGTCTTCCCAAACAAACAAAAACTGAAGGAATTCGTCACCACTAAACCAGCCCTACAAGAGATCCTAAGGGGGATCCTGTGGGACAAAATACCAGAGACATCACTGCAAGCATGAAACCTACAGACATCACAATGACTCTAAACCCATGTCTATCCATAACACTGAATGTAAATGGACTAAATGTGCCAACCAAAAGACATAGGGTATCAGAATGGATAAAAAAAACAAGACCCATCTATTTGCTGTCTACAAGAGACTCATTTTAGACCTAAGGACAGGTCAGATTGAAAGATTGAAAGTGAGGAGATGGAGAACTATCTATCAGGCTACTGGAAGTCAAAAGAAAGATGGAGTAGCCATACTTATATCAGACAAACTAGACTTCAAATTAAAGGCTGTAACAAGAGATGAAGAAGGGCATTATATAATCATTACAGGGTCTATCCATCAGGAAGAGCTAACAATTATAAATGTCTATGTGCCAAATACAGGAGCCCCCAAATATATAAAACAATTAATCACAAACATAAGCAAACTTATTGATAAGAATGTGGTAATTGCAGGGGACTTTAATACTCCACTTACAACATTGGATAGATGATCTAGACACAGGATCTATAAAGAAACAGGGACCCTGAATGATACACTGGATCAGATGGACTTGATAGATGTATTTAGAACTCTGCATTCCAAAGCAACAGAGTATACTTTCTTCTCGAGTGTACATGGAACCTTCGCCAAGATAGATCACATACTGTGTCACAAAACAGCCCTTCATAAGTATACAAGAATTGAGATCATACCATGTACACTTTCAGACCACAATGCGATGAAGCTTGAAATCAACCACAAGAAAAAGTCTGGAAAACCTCCAAAAGCATGAAGGTTAAAGAACACCTTAGTAAAGAATGAATGGGTCAACCAGGCAATTAGAGAAGAAATTAAAAAATATATGGAAACAAACGAAAATGAAAATACAACAATCCAAATGCTTTGGGATGCAGCAAAGGCAGTCCTGAGAGGAAAATACATTGCAATCCAGGCCTATCTCAAGAAGCAATAAAAATCCCAAATACAAAATCTAACAGCACACCTAAAGGAAACAGAAGCAGAACAGCAAAGACAGCCTAAACCCAGCAGAAGAAGAAAAATAATAAAGATCAGAGCAGAAATAAACAATATAGAATCTAAAAAAACTGTAGAGCAGATCAACGAACCCAAGAGTTGTTTTTTTTGAAAAAAGAAACAAAATTGATAAACCTCTAGCCAGGCTTCTCAAAAAGAAAAGGGAGATGACCCAAATAGATAAAATCATGAATGCAAATGGAATTATTACAACCAATCCCTCAGAAATACAAGCAATTATCAGAGAATACTATGAAAAATTATATGCCAACAAGCTGGACAACCTGGAAGAAATGGATAAATTCCTAAACACCCACACACTTCCAAAACCCAAACAAGAAGAAACAGAAAGCTTGAACAGACCCATAACCAGGGAAGTAATTGAATCAGTTATCAAAAATCTTGCAACAAATAAGAGTCCAGGACCAGATGGCTTCCCAGAGGAGTTCTACCAGATGTTTAAAGCAGAGATAATACCTACCCTTCTCAAGCTATTCCAAGAAATAGAAAGGGAGGGAAAACTTCCAGACTCATTCTATGAAGCCAGCATTACTTTGATTCCTACACCAGACAGAGACCCAGTAAAAAAAGAGAACTACAGGCCAATATCCCTGATGAATATGGATGCCAAAATTCTCAATAAGATACTAGCAAATCGAATTCAACAGCATATAAAAAGAATTATTCACCATGATCAAGTGGGATTCATTCCTGGGTTGCAGGGCTGGTTCAACATTTGCAAATCAATCAATGTGATACATCACATTAATAAAAGAAAAGAACCATGTGATCCTGTCAATTGATGCAGAAAAAGCATTTGACAAAATTCAGCATCCTTTCTTAATGAAAACCCTCGAGAAAGTCAGGATAGAAGAAACATACTTAAACATCATAAAAGCCATTTATGAAAAGTCCACACTGATAACATCCCCAATGGGGAAAAACTGAGAGCTTTCTCCCTGAGATCAGGAACACAACAGAGATGTCCACTCTCACCGCTGTTGTTTCACATAGTGTTGGAAGTTCTAGCATCAGCAATCAGACAACAAAAGGAAATCAAAGGCATCAAAATTGGCAAAGATGAAGTTAAGCTTTCATTTTTTGCAGATGACATGATACTATACATGGAAAATCCGATAGACTCCACCAAAAGTCTGCTAGAAATGATAAATCAATTTAGCAAAGTTGCAGAATACAAAATCAATGTACAGAAATCAGTTGCATTCTTATACACTAATAACAAAGCAACAGAAAGACAAATAAAGAAACTGATCCCGTTCACAATTGCACCAAGAAGCATAAAATACCTAGGAATAAACCTGACCAAAGATGTAAAAGATCTGTATGCTGAAAATTATAGAAAGCTTATGAAGGAAATTGAAGAAGATATAAAGAAATGGAAAAACATTCCGTGCTCATGGATTGGAAGAATAAATATTGTCAAAATGTCAATACTACCCAAAGCTATCTACACATTCAATGCAATCCCAATCAAAATTGCACCAGCATTCTTCTCGAAGGTAGAACAAGCAATCCTAAGATTTGTGTGGAACTACAAAAGGCCCTGAATAGCCAAAGAAATTTTGAAGAAGACCAAAGCAGGAGGCATCACAATCCCAGACTTCAGCCTCTACTACAAAGCTGTCATCATCAAGACAGCATGGTATTGGCACAAAAACAGACACATAGACCAATGGAATAGAATAGAAACCCCAGAACTAGACACACAAACGTATGGCCAACTAATCTTTGACAAAGCAGGAAAGAATATCCAATGGAAAAAAGACAGTCTCTTTAACAAATGGTGCTGGAAGAACTGGACAGCAACATGCCGAAGGATGAAACTAGACCACTTTCTTACACCATTCACAAAGACAAACTCAAAATGAATAAAGGACCTGAATGTGAGACAGGAAACCATCAAAACCCTAGAGGAGAAAGCAGGAAAAAACCTCTCTGACCTCAGCCACAGCAATTTCTTACTTGACACATCCCCAAAGGCAAGGGAATTAAAAGCAAAAATGAACTATTGGGACCTCATGAAGATAAAAAGCTTCTGCACAGCAAAGGAAACAATCAACAAAACTAAAAGGCAACCAACAGAATGGGAAAGCATATTTGCAAATGACATATCGGACAATGGGCTAGTATCCAAAATCTATAAAGAGCTCACCAAACTCCACACCCGAAAAACAAATAATCCAGTTAAGAGATGGGCAGAAAACATGAATAGACACTTTTCTAAAGAAGACATCCAGATGGCCAACAGGCACATGAATAGATGCTCAATGTTGCTCCTCATCAGGGAAATACAAATCAAAACCACACTCAGATATCACCTCACGCCAGTCAGAGTGGCCAAAATGAACAAAACAGGAGACTATAGATGCTGAAGAGGATGTGGAGAAATGGGAACCCTCTTGCACTGTTGGTGGGAATGAAAACTGGTGCAGCCGCTCTGGAAAACAGTGTGGAGGTTCCTCAAAAAATTAAAAATAGATCTACCCTATGACTCAGCAGTAGCACTGCTAGGAATTTACCTAAGGGATACAGGAGTACTAATGCATAAGGGCACTTGTACCCCAATGTTTATAGCAGCACTCTCAACAATAGCCAAATTATGGAAAGAGACTTAATGTCCATCAACTGATGAATGGATAAAGAAATTGTGCTTTATACACACAATGGAATACTACTTGGCAATGAGAAAGAATGAAATATGGCCTTTGTAGCAACATGGATGGAGCTGGAGAGTGTTATCCTAAGTGAAATAAGTCATACAGAGAAGGACAAATTCCATGTCTTCACTCCTATGTGGATCCTGAGAAACTTAACAGAAGACCGTGTGGGAGGGGAAGAAAAAAAATGGTTAGAGAGGGAGGGAGCCAAAATATAAGAGACTCTTAAAAACTGAGAACAAATTGAGGGTTTATGGGGGATGGGAGGGAGGGGTGGGTGGGTCATGGGTATTGAGGAGGGCACCTGTTGGGATGAGCACTGGGTGTTGTATGGATACCAATTTGACAATAAATTTCATTAAAAAAATGCTTAATAAAAAAAAAAGAAAGATGTAAAATAATGGAATTCTGGGTGGAGCTCTCTCCTGAGCTATTAGGCATGAGATAAAGTGTAGGGAATCTGAAGTAAAAGGGAAGGGAAGTATGTGTTAGACTAGTTGTGTAAAGCATGGGCAGTTTGGGACTGAAAATCACTGAGAATTAGAGTGTTCTGGGAATCATATTTCCCTAAATAAACACAGATTCCAGAAACACCTGATATCTGAAATTCCCTGGCGGCTCTTTGCCCCTTCCACAACCATCTTGCACATGCAGGCAATCAATAAATATTTACTGAATATGTGTCTCACATTCTATCAATAGGTGATCCTAAGAATGTCCTGTTTCTCTCAACACTTCATTTCATAAACTCTTGTCTGAAAAAAAAAAGTAAAATAAGCATGATAACTTTAAGTGAGAGAGGTTCTTTACTGCATGACATTTATATACTTGGAGTTGAGATGAAGAATCTATACTTTTTGTTCTTTATATTACTAATCTTTTGAATGTCACATGCACAGTTAGCAGTCAACTGAGATGCTCTATAAGACTTACTTCTTTGGAGAAACACAAATTTAGCAGGACACAGTGTTCCATCTGTTCTGTGAGGAAGAATATTGGTAGACACTCAAGTGGTACAACCAAAGGCACTAAAGCATTGAGCCAAGAATGTACTCTGGATCTTTCAGAAGAGCAGTCTAAGTTCTTGGACATCCATTTATTTCCGTTCACAGAAACCATCTCCTCTTGAAATTTCATTTTCCTGAGATGTCAGTAAAAGCAACTACTATTTTGGCCTTTTGTGAGACTATCGCCTCCCCCCCCCCCCTTTTTAAAAATAACATTGTTTTCTATTGAAAAGTTTCTGGTGTTTTGTTTTGTTTACTTTTTGCTCATCATTAATTTATTCATTCACTCAGTGGTTTGACTGGCATATATTGACTATCAAGATGATATGTATCAGGGAGAGCCAATGAATAAAACAGTCATTCTCTTCAGTGATACTGGAAGACAAGCGGTCAGTGCATCTGTGAGGAATAACTGCTAGAGGAACATAGAGGATAAATAATTATATCCAATGTGGGGAAATCACACATAGCTTTTCAAAACTTCAGACAATCCCAAACTATAGGACATTCATCAAAATAAATGATGAATGCTCATTACAGATGTCAAGGGAATGAAGAGAAAGACTATGGAACCATCACAGTTTTCAGAAGATCAAAGAAACACAACAATTACATGTAAAGTGAGATATTGGATTGGACCCCAGAAGAGGAAAAAAAGACACCTGTGGAAAGACTAGCAATCCAGTGAAATTAAAATTCATTCTTAGTTTATTTAATGGTATTGCACCAACATGAATATCTTGGTTTTGATACGTGTACTACAGTTAGGTAAGATTTTTTGGCATTAAGGAAAGATGGGGAAACAGTACAGGGACTCTGTATTATTGTCACATGGTCCTATATATCTAAAATTATTTTAAAATATAAGTTAAAAATCTGGATAGCTTCACAGAAGAGGTGTTATTTAAATGGGTCTTTAGAGAAAGAATTTCAGAGACAGCGATGAAGGAAGAAGAGATCAAGAAGAGGGATAAAATAGCATGTTTTTAAAAAGGCCAAGTTAGCTACGGCTGCTCTGTCGGTGCGTGGAAGGAGGAATTAGAGTTAGCAGTGTAAAATAACACAGAGACTGTAAAGATTTCTGGTGAGAGAGATGTCAGAAGTTATTCCTGAGCATAGAAGTAACATTATTGACAATATCATTTAAAAACAAAGGGATAGTTGGAAGGTGTGGGTTAAACAGGGGCAGAAGGGCAGTCAATAAGACCAGAAAGTCAGCTGCTGAGATAATTAGGAGAGAAAAGTTCATGTCTTTCAACCAGGATCATGGTTGGAGGCAAGGCAAAGATTTGAGAGCCATTCTTTAAGGGTGTGGTGAATGGGCAAGGGGACTTATATGACCCAATGTTCATCCTACTCACAGCCACTGTTTTCTGGTAATTATGTATGCTTCATTGATGATGTAAAGGGACAAGAGCTTGGCCAACGGAAGATATTAATTCAGATAAGGAGTCTACAGTCCACTCTTTTCATTCTCCTTCTTTGGGCGGACAATCTAGAGCAAAGAAGTCCTCAGGCCACCAAAAGAGGCTTCTTGACCATCAATTTACTCTTTACCAAGCTTCACATTAGTTAATAATGAATGAATCAGCTTCATATGTAGATGATTTCTCTTAGTTTGACATGTGGATTTAACATTTTTAAAGGGGAAGGGCTTTACAAAATGTGTTTGGAGTTTTGTTCAGCTGAAAACACTTTGGAAATTGCTGGAAAATAAGAGAATGTCCTCAGGCTCTTCAATCCTGTTTGTTTTGCTATCTGAATTTTTGGAGTATGACTATCTTTTTAAAGTCTAGAGTTTTCCAGACTTCAGGATTGAGTCCAACATTGCATTCCCAGAGGGCACTGGTGAACTATCAGAATGTCTAGCAAGGGAGGGCTCCTGGAGACCACCCTCACTTGGCTGCTCTGATAGTGCTGAAATCAGGGTCTGGATTAGATTTCTTGGTCTGATACACTTCTCTTGAAGTTGCCTTCTAATCAACAGGGCAGGCAGACAAAGATGGTAGCATAGTGTCTTCAAAATTCTGAGAGTTAAGTTATCAGGTCAACATGGAAAATTCAAAAGCACCTTAAAGACGAATGATTTCTAAGTTTAAGAATTAGGAAGAACTATTGATGTGATGAATCACATTAATTGTTTTGCAGATATTGAACCAGCCCTGCATCCCAGGTAAAAATCCCACTTGGTCATGGTGAATAATTTGTTTTTAATGTATTGTTGGATCTGGTTGGCTAATATCTTGTTGAAGATTTTTGCGTCTATATTCATCAGGGAAATTGGTCTATAGTTCTCCTTTTTAGTGAGGTCTCTGTCTGGTTTTGGAATCAAGGTAATGCTGGCTTCATAGAAAGAGTTTGAAACTTTTCCCTCCATTTCTATTTTTGGAACAGTTTCAAGAGAATAGGTGTTAACTCTTCCTTAAATGTTTGGTAGAATTCCCCTGGAAAGCCATCTGGCCCTGGACTCTTGTTTTTTTGGCAGAGTTTTGACTACTAATTCGATTTCCTTACTGGTTATGCATCTGTTCAAATTTTCAATTTCTTCCTCTTTCAGTTTTGGTAGTGTATATGTTTCTAGGAATTTGTCCATTTCTTCCAGATTACCCATTTTATTGGCATATAATTGCTCATAGTATTCTCTTATTATTGTTTTTATTTCTGTTGTGTTGGTTGTGATCTCTCCTCTTTCTTTATTTTATTTATTTGGGTCCTTTCCTTTTTCTTTTTGATCAAACTGGCTAATGGTTTCTCAATTTTGTTAATTCTTTCAAAGAACCATCTTCTGGTTTCATTGATCTGTTTTACTGGGGTTTTTTTGTTTGTTTCATTAGCATTAATTTCTGCTTTAATCTTTATTATTTCCTGTCTTCTGGTGGTTTTGGGTTTTATTTGGTGTTCTTTTTCCAGCTCCTTAAGGCATTAAGTTAGGTTGTGTATCTGAGATCTTTCTTCCTTCGTTAGGAAGGCCTGGATTGCTATGCAGAGAAAGCATTTGACAAAATACAGCATCCTTTCTTGATAAAAACCCTCAAGAAAGTCAGGATAGAAGGATCATACCTCAAGAGCATAAAAGCCATATACGAAAGACCCAATGCTAATACCATCCTCAATGGGGAAAAACTGACTTCCATAGTATTGGAAGTCTTAGCCTCTGCAATCAGACAATACAAAGAAATAAAAAGCATCCAAATCGGCCAGGAGGAGATCAAACTTTCACTCTTTGCAGATGACATGATACTCTATATGGAAAGCCCAAAAGATACCACCAAAAAACTGCTAGAACTGATTCATGAATTCAGCAAAGTTGCAGGATATAAAATCAACGCACAGAAATCGGTTGCATTACTATACAGCAACAATGAAGTGACAGAAAGAGAAATCAAGGAATCAATCCAATTTACAGTTGCACAAAAAACCATAAAATACCTAGGAAAAAATCTAACCAAAGAGGTTAAAAAGCTATACACTGAAAACTATGGAAAGCTTATGAAAGAAATTGAAGAAGACACAAAAAAAAATGGAAAAAGATTCCATGCTCCTGGATAGGATGAAGAAATATTGTTAAAATGTCAATACTACCCAAAGCAATCTACGCATTCAATGCAATCCCTATGAAAGTAACACTAGCATTCTTCACAAAGCTAGAAGAAATAATCCTAAAATTTGTATGGAACCATAAAAGATCCTGAATAGCCATAACAATCTTGAAAAAGAAAACCAAAGCAGGAGGCATCACAATCCCAGACTTCAAGCTATACTACAAAGCTGTAATCATCAAAAGAGTATGGTACTGGCACAAGAACAGACACTCAGATCAATGGAATAGAATAGGAAACCCAGAAATGGACCCACAAACATATGGGCAACTAATCTTTGACAAAGCAGAGAAGAATATCCAATGGAATAAATACAGTCTCTTCAGCAAGTGGTGCTGGGAAAACTGGACAGTGACATGCAGAAGAATGAACCTGGACCACTTCTTACACCATACACAAAATAAACTCAAAATGGATGAAAGACCTAAATGTAAGACATGAAGCCATCAAAATCCTTGAGGAGAAAGCAGGCAAAAACCTCTTTGATCTTGCCCATAGCAACTTCTTTCTCAACACGTCTCCAGAAGCAAGGGAAACAAAAGCAAAAATGAACTATTGGGACCTCATCAAAATAAAAAGCTCCTGCACAGTGAAAGAAACAATCAGCAAAACTAAAAGGCAATCGACAGAATGGGAGAAGACATTTGCAAATGACGTATCAGATAAAGGGTTAGTATCCAAAATCCATAAAGATCTTATCAAACTCAACACCCAAAAAACAAATAATCCAGTGAATAAATAGGTGAAAGACATGAATAGACACTTCTCCAAGGAAGATATCCAGATGGCCAACCAACACATGAAAAAAATGCTCAACATCACTCATCATCAGGGAAATACAAATCAAAACCACAACATTAACAACTCAGGCAACAGACGTTGGCAAAGATGCGGAGAAAGAGGATCTTTTTTGCATTGTTGGTGGGAATGCAAGCTGGTGCAGCCACTCTGGAAAACAGTATGGAGGTTCCTCAAAAAAATAAAAATAGAATTGCCCTATGACCCAACAATCACACTACTAGGCATTTATCCACGGGATGCAGGTATGCTGCTTCAAAGGGAAACATGCACCCCCATGTTTATAGCAGCACTGTCAACAATAGCCAAAGTATGGAAAGAGCCCAAATATCCCTCGATGGATTAATGGATAAATAAGATGTGGTACACACACACACACACACACACACACACACACACACACAATGGAGTATTACTGGGCAATTAAAAGAATGAAATCTTGCCATTTGCAACTACGTGGATGGAACTGGAGGGTATTATACTAAGTGAAATTAGTCAGAGAAAGACAAAAATCATATGACTTCACTCATATGAGGACGTTAAGAGACAAAACAGATGAACATAAGGGAAGGGAAACAAAAATAATATCAAAACAGGGAGGGGGACTCATAAATATGGAGAACAAACTGAGGGTTGCTGGAGGGGTTGTGGAGGGGGTATGGGCTAAATGTGTAAGGGGCATTAAGGAATCTACTCCTGAAATAATTGTTTCACTATATGCTAATTAATCTGGATGTAAATTTTAAAAAATAAAAAAAAATTAAAAAAAAACAAGAATTAGGAAGAACTAGTGAGACTTGTTTCTAGCCTAAGATGCTGCCATTTTTGGAGACTTTCACAACTGAGGATCAGGCCCTAGGGCATGGCAGGCCATGTGAGGACACCATGTGGGATATCATGGCTGTCAATAACTGACTATTCTGATGACATCCAGAGCAAAATGTCAAGAAGTAAGAAGAGTTTAAGCATATAGTGGAATGTGACCATGGGAGGCTATTTTGACTAAGACTTGTATGGACTCGACTGCTTCCTGGGAAAGAACCAGGAAAAAAGGAGAAAAAAAAAAAGAAGAAAAAGCTGACTAGCCCCACCCTTCCTTGCTAAGAGAAGGAGCCAAATGGCAGAAAAGAAAGGACGTTAGTAGACCAGAAGGAAAATGAGATGGGAAGAGGGAAGTATCTTGTAGCCCTGAAATACACTGGTATTGGATCAAGTTAGATGGGGATTCAAGCCCCTCATCAGCACTCACTGCATCCAGTTAATTAACCTCACTGACCTCAGAGACCTCATCCATCAAATACGGATAATAGATGTGCCTTGCAGAGCTATTCTGTAGAAGAATGCGTGTAAAGTACTTGGTATGTGGTCAGATACCAAATTAAAAAAAAATAATGAGGACAGAAACAGAAGGTATGTTTCAAGGAAAAATTCACCACCACAGAAGCTGAGGAGATGTAAGACCAAGAGAGGAGTGGGACTCTTCCTCCTTATCTCCCAAGTGGGATGAAACGTGCCTAAATTTTGAAAATAGACAGAATTGGGTACAGAATTTCCTTTCTGTGCTAGGGGAATCATCTGCAGACATGTCACTTCTCTGAACCCCCAGAACTTGCTGTTTTCACAATGGGGCTACAGTTACCTCAAGGCTCTACAGCAGTCCCCTCTGGGTTCTCTTAGAAGAATCCAGGTTGGGGGAACCACCAGCCTAAAACTTCTTCCTTCCTGGAGATTTCTGCTACCAGTTCTTTGTTGAATCACCCTTGTCTTCATGATTTCACACCTTTCAGTGGAACTATTTTTTCTCAGATATATACATATGTATGTTTTGTTTTATTTATTTATTTATTTATTTATTTATTTATTAGTTTTTCACTGAATTACCATTGGGCAGAATACCAGAGACTATCCAGGCTAACTGAAGCAGAAAGTTTGGGGTGGGGCCCAGTGGTTTGTAAACCACTGAACCAACTCACCAGGGCATGCTGAGGCTAGCTCAGAACAACTGCTCTACCTCCTTAATTCACTGTAAATTCATATCCACTCAATCATGATATCATAAGAGTAAGTTAATTTCTTACTACTTCTGGTTTGTTGTTGTTGTTGTTGATTTACTCTAGAAGTGTCTAGAGCTATGCTTTATGGTTTTTTTTTTCTTTGTTAATGGGTATGTAACATGCAGCTGCATATCACTGTGGGTGGTACCATACATTAACATTTGCTATCCCTTTTGCTCTAATACAGATTATCACTTTATGTGTTAGCCCCATGTCTAATATTATTGTGATGTCTAGCTTTCTTTTCATTAGCATTGGCCTGGTAAGTCTTTGCCCATTCTGTTTGTATTTGTTCCTTTTATATGTACCTCATTCTGCAAGTCTTTCATCAAATAGGTATGTTTATCCTACTTTCATTTATTAGTGTTACTTCATCTAAATGTACTGATTGAACATTACATTTTATCTTTTATGTGTCATTAGCTTAATTTTCAATATACTGTCCATTTCCCTTATTTACTTTAGGAATTGCCTTACATTTTTTTATTTGCTCTCCTTCTCTCTTCCCTCCTTCCCCCCTCCATTTTCCTCCCTCCTTCTCTCCCTGCCTCTTTTCCTCTCTCTCTCCCTCTCCTTCCTTCTCTCTCCCTCCCTCTCTCTCTCTCTCTCTTTTCATGTACATGTATTTTCCTTCTGGTAATTTCGAGGATTTGTAGTATATTTTTAGTTTGTCTAGCTGTCATTATGATTCATATGCTATAGTTACAAATAATATGTATACTTATGCCTTCATTTAAGAAACATAGATAGTGTCTATAGATTTTATGTCCCTATTTTTGCCCCATAATATTTTTTTATTTCTTTTTGTGGTCCTTTTTACTATAGCAATATACTTAGAGCTTTCTTTAACTTAGAGAGTATAAGGAGAGGTCCTTTCTTATTTTTCTGCTTTGGTAGTAGCAGAAGAGCTGGAAGGGCATCTCCCAGTCTACCCCACCAACACAGAAATACTGATTTACAGCTGGACCCAGTCTGGTCTTTGTTGCAAAATATCAACACACAACTTTCCTGTGGAGAGAAAGACTCAGTGAAATGATAAAATGCCTCTGACAAGTAAATTGCACTTGTTAATCTTAGAATTGTCTTTATCAGTTTAATCTATTCTTTGGCATGCATAGCAAGTAAACAGATTTTATTTCTGAATGATAAATATGGGGAGAATAGAGAGGCTTTTGCACTGACATTAATTAAGTCCTTTGAGAAAGGAGTGATTCATGATTGTGCCAACTGGAAAAATGTCACTGTGGCTAGACTCATTTTACTAGTTTGAGATAAAAAAATGTCACCGTACTTTTTTTAAGTTACAGGGTCCTGGATAAAGAATGTATCTTAAAACAACCCAGAACAAACTACTTCCTTATATAGCCATCTAACATTTATAGGGTTTTTTCCCTCTTAAAAAATTTAATTTAATTTAATTTAGCTTCTAATAGTTAAAATCACCATTTTCCCCAACTTTCTCACTACTTCTTTCCCTCCCCAGCTCATAGTTAATTAGCTAGAACTTTCTTCTCTTTTGGCTGCTGTACTCCACTCTCCCAGTCCTCCATGTCTAAAAATGGAGGTCCCTTCCCAGATGTTTGGAGAGACCAAAAAGCTACCCACCTAATTAGAGGCATTCTAGGGGGCTTACACCTAACAGATCACATTTATAGATAAAAGGAAAATCTTTCCGACACAGCTAGTGCCCTGAGTTTAGGAACCTTGCTGCTACCACCTTCATAAGGGATTATGAATTCCTGAAAGATTATTTCTGAATGAAAAAGAGAGTAGGTTTTGTGCTCAGAGTAGTATCCTTGTCTTTATTGCCTTGGTCTTCATGAAAACACCTTTAGAGAATGCAGGGGCACTCTGAGGGTGGAGGTGATTCTTGTAAGGTTTAAGGAATAAGAAATAGTGCAGGTGGACCTTGACCAAGGGATTCCATTGACTCCATGTTCCTTTATTCTGTGAGTAGCAGCTCCTCAGATACTTGGCATGACTGGGCAGCTGGGCAGCTGGTGGTAGCATGAGCACCCTCTGGAGAAAGGAAAGAGATGGAAGGGATTTTTCTCCAGATTTTCTGGCTATGTTACTTGGGTTGCCTTGGCTATGAGTGAGGCCATTCCAAAGACAGCATAGAAACAGCTAGAGTTGTCTTGGCAACATCTGATAAAAAATATCTGCTACTCTGCTATCTTCACTGTTTTTGTAGATTATAGACTATTCACTGTGTTTCCTTAAAGGAAACACTGTAAAATGTATTTATTTATTTATGTATCTATCTATCTATTTATCTTGATATTTAAGCTCTCCAGTGGCCAAGGTCTTTATTTTGACAAGCACACCTGAATGCACACCCTCCCTCTCACTTCTCTTTGTAGCAGATATTGCTGGTTTCTTGCTCATACCTTCTCAGCACTCATTTCTACATTCGAAGGCTCCCTACTCTGCACTTGTTCTCACTGTAGAACACACTCATTTTTCCCATAGAGCAAGCCAGAAGCACCAGAGAATCAATATGCCCCCTAAAACAGCCTCTGACCAATGTTGGATGGGTTATGGAGGATACCTGAACTTTCTTGCCCCTCAGGTGGGCTGACTGTGGCCTGTCATTCAGAGATCCTAAATGAGATGCAACTCTCTTGCCTTCAGCATTAACCTCTTGATGAAGAATCCTTGATGGGATAATCATATAAGGTATACCAGCTGGGAAGTAGTGAGTAGGAAGAACATGAGGGTTACTCAAGGCAAGGAGACTATCCAGGGAGCTAAAAATAGGTACAGATAAACTTATCAACTCAATCAATAAAGAGGAAGTCAGCTGTCAGAGCTGATGATGTCATGGGTTACTTATGGGTGTGAATATTTCTCTGACTATGGCACTATTTAAATAAAGAATGAGAAATCAGGTGGCAGGGGTTCTGAAAAGGACAATCAAACAACAGGTTAGGAGCTGTAACTGTAAAAACTTTTCCAAGAATGAAAATTTCTGCGTACAGTCCTAGCTACTTGGTGACTAATATTATCATTAACTCCACACCTTTGTTTTCTCTGTTTTGAATTTATGTATGTGAATGGTGACCTTGAACAGATATAATCATGTCACTGTGGAGCCCTGGGACACATCTGAGGTCAACGAATGTGTATCTGCTCCTTGAAGTTCCAACACTTGGGTGTCAGATAATTTGGCAAGACTATCATTAAAGTTTCTGTTTCTCTTTGATGAACATCATCTCCATGCCCAGATTATAAGCAGGAATGGCACCAATGACACCCTCTTCACCTCGTGCTGTGACTGGACTATCACAGGTGCTTGGTAGTTATTTATGGGATGAAATAAAGTGATCGCTGAGGGTACAAGTGAGCTGTGAGGATGCAAAGATGAACATGAAACCTCTTTTCTCTATTGACAAATAATTCCAACACAACATTGAAGTAGGTAGAGATCAGGGAGACAGGAACCTGACAAAGGTGAAGGGCATATCAGGAAAGACTTTCTTGGGAAGATGGAAATTGAGACGTCTTACTGTAGTTTTCCTTTATCTTCAGCTTGCTTGAGAATCACCTTGGGATGCCATTACAATTCTGATTCTTAATGATCAAAGTTGAGCTCAACATTCTGTATTTCTAACAAGTTCCTAGGTGATGTTGATACTGCTGGTTGGCAGGTCACTCTAGGAGGAGCAAGGTCTTAGAATATAAGTACGTTTTTCAAAACGGGTGAGAATTCAAGGAAGGGGAAAGGGCATAGAGGAATGAAGATATAGATAGTAAGTTTTAAAGAATTACCAAGCAGAGGACATTTTAGCGGCATGAAAATTTCGTTTTATTGTTAATCTTATTCTTTTAGGCATTAAGGAGTCACCATATGCCACCAAGAACAAAGTGGCATGATTGGCTTGGGATTTATATGGGACACCTTGGTGTCTGTGCAGTGAACAATGAATGCAGTGGAAAAACACAAGATCTTTGAGTCATAACCCAATAAAGGAGTGGAGATGAAAGGTGGTGAGGGACTCTCCTGGACATTGTCTCTAGGGATGGAGAAATGGTGATAGATTTGTACAAAGTTTAAGAAATAGAATCAACAGAACTTCTTGATACATAATGGAGGAAAGCGCAGTGACTAGTAAAAAAAATGTCATTAAGATTTCTTGCTTGGGAGCTCGGGTGGGTGATTGCATCACTGACCAAGATAGAGGATACTAGAAGAGAAGCAAGAAGTTTGTAGGAAGACAATGAATTCAGTTACTGATTTTGAGGAACCTGAGGAACACTCAGAATATATGCACAGGCACATACACACACATGCATATACATGTGGGACCAGGGGACATAACACACACAGGGAGATTCAGGTGATCCTTTTTGAAAGATAAAGCAATGAAATGTGTGAATATCAGGAAGAAGATGAATTCGAGATGGCTGTCTTGGATCCCCAGAGTGGTGTGCATTATCCTGTCTAATAAGGTGTCTGTCCCTTAGATCAATGGGCAAAAAGACACATTCATCTTGATATCCCTTCAGCTCTGTCCTTAACTAGTTTGTAGACCTCAGGTAAGTCATCTAATCTTTCTGGAAGCCACTTTGTCACTTTTCTTCTTTTTTGTGTAAAGCCCCATTAAATGTAGAACTAGATCTAGCTGTATATCATGTGCTCTTTAACAACAGGTTAACTCTGAAAAGGAAGCCCAAGGTCTCAAGAAGGGAAGCAAAAATCAAAGCAAACTGTAAAGCTATTTGAAGTAATTAGGACTGGTTTCCTCTTAGCTTGTATTGCTCTTCTTCCTTCCTGCCTTTTCTGATAGCACTTCCCTTGAGACATAGACCTTCCAACTCCCCAATGGGACAAGTAAGCAGTTCCCAGTCTGTGTTCTGATAAAACTTTATAAATAATGCAGTGTTGGATTATTACTCAAAGCATAAAATAAATACAGTTAAGACCATAATGATATTTTATTTTTTTTATTTTTTTTCAACGTTTATTTTCCATTTTTGGGACAGAGAGAGACAGAGCATGAACGGGGGAGGGCAGAGAGAGAGGGAGACACAGAATCGGAAACAGGCTCCAGGCTCCGAGCCATCAGCCCAGAGCCTGACGCGGGGCTCGAACTCCCAGACCGCGAGATCGTGACCTGGCTGAAGTCGGACGCTCAACCGACTGCACCACCCAGGCGCCCCCATAATGATATTTTAAAAATATGTATATTGAATAAAGAGAAGAGACAAACTTTCCTTATGAATGAATTCCAAATATATGAAGACAGTTTCCCTTCCAGAAGGTAGAACTTAATCCTTTGCTTTCATTCACATGTGGGCTGAACTTAGTGACTCACTTCCAAAGAGGATCAGTGACTCACTTCCAAAGAGGATCACAGAAAGGGAAAATAGTAACTTTAGAGTGGAAGAAGCTGGCAGACACCACTTTAACAAAATAATCAACGTTAACAGCACCATGATAAGTCATATTTATATCAGCCACCCCCTGATATTATGTGATAAAAAGGATACCACACCTCTGTAATATTATTCTTCAAAACCCACCCCGATGAGCTAACATTAATGCTATGATGTTTTAAATGTTATGTGATGCTTTGCTATAATGATGAGCAAAATATTAGAAAACCCAAATTGAGTTAGAGTCTGGGTAGCCAGAACAGTATACTCAAAATTATGTAGGTCATAAAAAGATAGTCTTAAACTAAGGAGATAGAACACTAAATCTAATGGGAGATTGTAGCTTGGATCCTGGAGTATAAAAATAATATTAATGGGAAAAAATGTCTTGTGAAAATCAACTAAAAAATGTTAATAGTAATATGCCAGGGTTAATTTCTAAGTTCTGAAAAATGTACCATAGAAATTTAAGAAGTAGCTATGAGGGAAAAGAGGTAACAAAAGTCTTTGTACTGCCTTTACAATTATTATCTGTAAATCTATAATTAGTACATAATAAAAAGTTATTAATTAGTGAATGCAGTGTGTGATCTAAGACTCAGACAACTTGTTGGGGCGCCTGGGTGGCGCAGTCGGTTAAGCGTCCGACTTCAGCCAGGTCACGATCTCGCGGTCCGTGAGTTCGAGCCCCGCGTCGGGCTCCGGGCTGATGGCTCAGAGCCTGGAGCCTGTTTCCGATTCTGTGTCTCCCTCTCTCTCTGCCCCTCCCCCGTTCATGCTCTGTCTCTCTCTGTCCCAAAAATAAATAAACGTTGAGACTCAGACAACTTGTGATGTTTTTCATATTCCTTTGATTCTTAAAGCAATATTATAGGACCAACTTAAAATGTAGTTTATTTTTATGGTGAACTGTTATTTTGTGTTTCTTAGTGATTAAGATAACTTACTATATTTTTTATTCCAAAGAATCTTACACAGGCTTTTGCACATAATATATTCTCAATAATAGAAAAATTAGAAAAACCTATCAAAACAGCTAATTTTCAGGGCACCTGCAGAGCTAAGTCAGTTAAGGGTCCAACTTCAGCTCAGGTCATGATCTCACAGCCCGTGTCAGGCTCTGTGCTGACAGCTCAGAGCCTGGAGCCTGCATCTGATTCTGTCTCCCTCTCTCTCTCTGTCCCTCCCCCATTCATTCTGTGTGTGTGTGTGTGTGTGTGTCTCAAAATAATTAAATAAACATTAGAAATTAAAAAAACAGCTATTTTTCATACTGAAATGTGTTTCTTACAATCTCTGATGGTTTCTCATCTAAAATATGATCTTGATCATTAATAAATCGATAGCACTTTAGTACCTTCTCCAAAAAAATAGTGTATGTGGAGCTCTATTATAGCAGAGATTGAACTGCATTGTGAGTTTTTAAATAAATCTCTCTCCCTGACAGTGGATGAATTCCTTGAGGATGCAGAGAGATTGTATTCATATTTATCCTTTCCCCCACATCCCCAGACAGAGCACAATTTGTGGCACCAATAGTAATTTTGAATAAATAAATCCTGCTAAGCATATTATTCTTTATTCTTTTCTCCCCAAAATGGCAGTTTTTTAGACCATAGAAATACATTTTCATCACACAGTGCAGAGCTCATCTTAAGCTCAGACGTATAATAGCTACGCATTTGATTTAAGGACACATTTTTTGGGGAATTCATTTTTCAAATGGTGTACTGTAAAATCACAGTCAAACTCCAGCAAATGTAAGTAATCAACTTTTTCAGGAAATCAGAAGACACAAGACAAAGAAACAAGGTGAAGGTCAACTAGCATATCTCTCTGTGACAAGAGTTGTCTTTGGAAATAGTTCCTGCTGACTTAATGAGAAAGAAATTGTTGGATACTGGTCACCCTCAAGACACATTACACTTCTGGGATGCCTAGGTGGCTCAGTTGATTAAGCGTTTGACTCTTGATTTCATCTCAGGTCATGATCACATGGTTTGTGGGTTTGAGTCCTGTGTTGGGCTCTGTGCTAACAGTGCAGAGCTTACTTGGGATTCTCTCTCTCTCTCTCTCTCTCTCTTTATCAAAAATAAATCAATAAACTTTAAAAAAAAAGTCACATTCTAGTTAGACTCTCCCTCTTCCCACCTCCACTCCTGGCATTAACTGTATGTGCTCAATTGTTTCCATGATGGTCTTAATGTAAATAGTAGTCATTACTGTAACAGGTTACAATAGCAAGTCTTTGTGGTGTTGATGGTTACAGAAACAGGAAGTTGATAATTGAGTTTAGTCCTACCAGATTAGTCTAGAAAGTAAAACAAGGGAATTGTTCCCTGTGAGTTTGTGAGATGATGAGGGTTGTTAAGAGCTCTTGATGGAAAGGTGTAACAAGGGAGAGGAATGATGGAGTGCCTGCATGCTGATTAGTGTGGCCTTGGACACCTGTGCAGACCACATAATTCAAATTAGTGGTTTCTCTCTTGGGCAGAAGTCAGAGGCATAGCATTTGAGGACCAAAATTGAAACAGGAAGCAAAACTGAAACAAGAAGAGGACTCTACAGGTCATAAAGGTGAGGTGAAAATAAAGGTGAGGTCATAAAGGCAATGAACATATTGGGTTCTACTCCGAAGACCTACAAAGATGAACATCCTTGGGTCTACATGATGCCATGAACCACTCATTTGGAATATGTTTCTTCCCTACAGGCTTCTTTTAGCATCCCTAGCTCTTCATTCTCAGTTTATGTAGAATTTTTTCTTTCTGTTCTTTCTTAAGTTATCCCAAACTCAGCACAGTGTCTGGCACCAGTGATAATTTTGAATAAATAAGTATTGCTAAGTATGTTGTTCTGTATTCTTATACTGTGGGGGACATTTTCTTAAACTAGGGTTTTAAAGGATAGAAGAACACACCACCCCAAAATATGCCAGCTCTGATAAAAAATCACTTTGAACTAAAAGCACATGAGAAATAGCAAATGTAGGAGAAGCACTCTGACCTCCCTTTTCTTTCTGAAAGCAGGCAATAAACCTTATCACCTTATTATAAGAATAAAAACATTCTTAAATTTTTTTTTCAATGTTTATTTATTTTTGGGACAGAGAGAGACAGAGCATGAATGGGGGAGGGGCAGAGAGAGAGGGAGACACAGAATCGGAAACAGGCTCCAGGCTCTGAGCCATCAGCCCAGAGCCTGATGCGGGGCTCGAACTCCCGGACCGGGAGATCGTGACCTGGCTGAAGTCGGACGCTTAACCGACTGCGCCACCCAGGCGCCCCAAGAATAAAAACATTCTTATCATCAGTGATATGGAGTCAGGCTGAGAGAAATGTGTAAAAAACAAACCATATTAAAATAATCTTCATCTTCCTTTAGCCTCCCCATCCAGTTTGTTTGTTTGTTTGTTTGTTTTTACAATTATTACTCTTTGTCCAAACTAGTGTACAAGCCCATAGGCTGAAATACTTTTTGGGTTTTCATTTTCCTGTGAAGGCCCCAGGCACATGTGAAAAATAAAATGTGTATGTTTTTCTCCTGTTGATCTGTCTTCTGTTAACTTAGTCCTCGGGCCCAACAGAGATTCTAAGAGTTTAGAAGAAAAAGTTTGCCTCCCCTAAAGTTTCTCTTCCCATCCAACTGACTCTCCAGCATCATTACTGTGCTGATGATTCTCAGATCAGCCAACAGTTCTCTTGTAAGACAAACTCATAATTTTATTTTTTTTAATTTTTTAATGTTTAGTTATTTTTGAGAGAGTGAGACAGACTGCAAGTGGCGGAGGGGAAGAGAGAGGGAGACACAGAATCAGAAGCAGGTTCCAGGCATCTGAGATGTGAGCACAGAGCCTGACGTGGGGCTTGAACTCATGAACCATGAGATCATGACCTGAGCAAAAGTTCGATGCTTAACTGACTGAACCACCCAGGGGCCCCCAGACTCATAATTTTAGACCCATCTTTTTTATGTTCCTCTAGAAATTGAATCCACCAGGCTCCACACTTGTCACTACAGCAACTATGTTCCTGTAATGGTCATTGTCAAACACAGATTTAATTTCTCACTGTTTAAAAGCCAACATCTTCCTCTGTTCTCTATTTCCTTTAGCCTCTTCCCAGTCAGATTTTTAGAAAGAGTTATCTACACCTGCCTCACCCACTTTATATTCTTGTCTTAGTTACTTGGCAGCCATCTGGGGTCCCTGACACTTAGTGGAAATTGTTCTCCCCAAATCACAAAAGGCCTATTCGCTGTGGAATCCAACAGAGAACTTTCAGCTCTTAGTTCAACTTCTTCCTCTACATCATAGTTTATTCCCTTGTCCTTTGTCCCATTTTCCTCATTTTCTGCCCATCCTTCTAGTCCATTCCCACTTGGCTTCCTTTGTTGACTGCTACTCACCTATAAAATGTTGTTGTTCTTGTCAATATCTTGGCACTTGTGTCTTCTCACTCTCCCTCAAATAAATAATAATGTTTTCCTGAAACATTTCACCCATTTGTAGGTCTTCATTTAGTACTCTATGCTAATTATTTCCATTCTCATTCCCCTCTCCAAAACTTCAGACCCATATAATCTCATTGTCTAATCAACATTCCTACTTACATGTCAAATAGAAGCATTGCTACTTAAAGATCAAATATGGCAAATCCCAAACTGAACCCACCATCTTCTTCCCCCACAAATCCCCCTGCACTATCCCCTCATTCAGCGAGTGAAAGCACTGTCCACCTACTTCCTTGAGCCCCCATTCTAGGATCATCCTGGATTCTTCCTTCTCCCCAACCACCACCTCTCATCAAGCCAAATCCTTTCATCTCCACTTGCTACATATCCTTCAGACCCATCCACTTATGTTATCCATCACCTCTTGCCTGAATAATTATAGCAGCTTCCTAGTTGCCTCTGCCTCCAGTTTTGCCCCTACACCAATCTGTCATCCAGACTGGAGACGGAAATCCTTCAAAACTGTCAATATGATCATGTCCCTTTCCTGTGTGAACCTCTTCTATGACCTCCCATTTCCCTCCACATAAAGAACACAGCCCTTTCCAAGTTCCTTCTCAACACTTCACCAGACTTTCACTTTTCACTTCTCTGTACCTTGTCTTGGAGCAAAACTGTAGGAGGTTGCCTTCCAGGAAATTCTTTTAGTTTTCCTCAAATGATTCATGCTCACTCCTCCCCAGGTCTTCAAAAAGGCCCTCCAACATCTCTCATTGTTTCAGTGGGCTAACTCCTCCCTACTTTCAGGTTTCATCTTGGCTTTCTTTCCCTGGTCCCAGGCTTTAGCCATGGTCCATTTTATTTCCCACAAACACAGATTCTGAGACAAGAGGTTTTTCGGGTTTTTTTTTTAATTTATTTATTTTTGAGAGAGTGCACAATCAGGGGAGAGGCAGAGAGAGAGGGGGACAAAGGATCCAGAGCAGGATCCATGCTGACAGCAGCAGAGCCCAATATGGGCTTGAATTCACAAACCATGAGATCATGACCTGAGCCAAAGTCAGACACTCAACCAACTAAGCCACCCAGGCACCCCCTGAGATAAGAACTTGAGTGAAAGCTGTTCATCTGGGAGGTGGTTCCAAGAATCACCAGCTGGAAAATGGGGGAAAAAAAAGAGAGGAAGAGAAGGGAATCAATACAGGTGTGCTCTCATGCAGGTTTTCACTGTGAGGAAATGCAGTTAATTCCCACCAGAGACGTTAGAAAGAAACAGAAGAATGAGAGAGTTGAGGTAAGTTCCACCATCTCCCGCACAACACTGGTTGAGGGCTGCTCCCTAAACCCTAAGCTCCTAGTGCTTCCTGCTTGCCTTGCATCAGGTAGAATATCCTTCTCAACCAGAGATAGCCTCAGACTGAGTCATTGGGACTCACAGTTGGAAACCATCAACATGGTTGGGAATGGAAGTGACATGGGTGAGATACCTACAGTGGCCTCATTTATTTAGAAATGTCTTTTAACTGTTTACCTCTGTAATTTAGGAACGGCCTTACTTTACAAAAGAAGAATACATAGTGATGTGTGGGCAAAATCTAGTCTGGAAGTAGAAGGGTGGGTTGGAGGGCATAAAGATGGCCACCATGAAGACAAGTTGGGTGACAGTTGAAGTTAAAGTAAAGGAATGAGTGAATGTCTAAAAGTGATAGCAGTGGGCCTGGGGAATTTTATGAGAGAGAATTCACAAAAGACATGATGACAGGACATGGACAACTATATTTAGGGGAAGAAAGGGAGGAAAAATTCAGAAGAGTCTGAAATTTTGAGACTAGCTGGCTGGACTTATGTGGGAAACAGTGAAACTTGGAATCTGATTTCCATTGTAGTTCCTGCTAATTATCCTGGTGCTCTTGGGGCAATCCTTAACATTTTAGTGCCTCTGCTTTCTCACTGTTTTCATAAAAAGATTGGGATATATTCTATTTAATCTCAACTGGAGATACATATTACCGAGAAGAGTGCTGAACCATTCTCACTGAAACACCTGCTCATGTCACTGGTTTAAGCCAGTGGGGCATGGGTCCCATTACACACCTGCACATTGCAATCAGATGGGAAATGTGTCAAAAGCAATTACAACTAATACAAAAAGAAAGCTTGGAAATTATTTATTTTATGAAACTTAGAGCTATGTTTAGATATCACTATAATGACACTATTCCCTGCCCAGCAACCATGTTAATAAGTGCCAAGAATAAGTTCAAAGGATGTAGAGATGAGAGACAGTACCTTACACTTCTCACACAGAAAAGAGTTTGTCCTGATGCCCAGAAGAACTATTTTCCAGTGACAGATGGAAGTTTAATGTTCTTGTAACCTCACCCTCACAAAAGCCCTCACCAACAAACACACAGCTGTAGATGAGGGAGATTTCTGAAACTCAGCTGCCCCCTCAGATCTTGCCTCACACACATGAGGCTAATACAATCCAGGAAGCCATCTTTCTGAGCCCAAGATGCCTGCCACTATTCCTGTGCTGAGTGCTACCTGTCAATGGCAGAGCTAGATTAGACATACATGATTACAAGAATACATGTCTCAGTAGACAACCCATGCTTACACAATGTGACTCAAGGCCATCCCTGAATTCAGTGCTATGGGCTTGACACAAGGACCACTTGCCCACTTGCCACAGGGAGTCATGCTAGCAGATGCACAGAGAAGTTGTGGATACTGCCTGACATCTTACCCCTGGACCTTCCTTTATATTTGCTTGAGTGGTTGGCAAAGGATAGAATGACCAGAATTGGGAATAAACACTGACCAGTTTCTTTCTTACTGAAGTACTTCTTAAGAGATTCTTGTACTTTGACCATGAATAATTACAGTGTTTTATCAGTACTCAACATTTGAGAGATTGTTATCAATCTCTCAAGAACACGAGAGGGTGTCAAACTCAGGGCCATTGTCTCTCACTTTTCTGTAGGAAAAGATTAAGACTCACCATGTCCTTCATGATTTTCAAAATCTGGATGTTTTTCTCCATTAAAAATGAAGATAACATTCAGGAATGGAGATGTAGAGCTGATCACTGTGCCAAGACACTGTATGCTGTACAGCAGACAGAAAAGAGATGTTCTATCAGTTCACTTCCCTCTCTCTCCTCCCTGAGTTTCATCCACTGCTCACAACACAGACAAGTCACTCTGAAGATTTTACCAGGACACTCTCTATAGCAGACACCATTAAAACCCCACCTTTGTCTACTAGGCCAGTGGTTCACAAAAATTGGTTCCTGGACCAGGATCATCAGTACCACCTAATATTAGGAAATATCAGAAGGGCAAACTTTTGGCTCTTCCCCAGAGCTACTAGATCAGAACATCTGAGGAAGAGGACTTATAGTGTGAGTGTTAATGAGCCTTCCAGATGGTTCCAATTTTTGCTTTGGCATTCACCTTTCCATGAACACTTACTTCTTCCTACCACAGGCACCTGGGACTGTGCCTAAGGTATTGCTCTTGGGTGTGCTCAGCCCTCAGATGTACACAGATCTCAGACCCATGTGCACAGCATGGGTCAGGTCAGAAGTGCTGGGGAGTTAGTGCCCTAGGAAATAGCTCTCAATCTGTTGTGGATAGAACTTATAAAATAAAAATCCAACTTTCTCAAGTATCAGATGGGACTACTCTGAAGCATGTCCTTCTCACTTTCTCGGAGGTCCCCATCAGGACTGAGCTCAGCTGCTTGCAGATATAACCTGCTCATCAACTCACCTGAAATGACTTTCTCCCCTGTGTGGTCCCACTTCCCTACCCCCCCCTACCCTGGGTTCCTGGGACTACCTCCCAAATAGGGCACTTACTCCCATATCCTTATCTTAGGGTATATTTCTGGGGTATATTAGGGAAGCCAATATAAGACTCTTTACTGTAATGGAAAGTAATACTGATATCCCAAGTGCTGTTCAGGTATCATCATATTTAATTCCCACAAAAATACTTCCAGGAAGAAATGAATGCACAGTGGAGTGGTGTGCCCAAGCCACAGAGCCCTCAGGGTGGAGCTGAAATCGCCATCATCTTGGGACCTAATGGAAACCACACGCAAAGACAGCTTCACTTCGGAACTTGGGCTGAGGAGATGCAGTGAAAACACAAATAGGCTCTAATCAAAGACTGAGAAATCTTGAAGGCCTGATTTATGAGCCCTCACTGGTTTGGATGGGTCAGGGATCCAATGGGTTTGATAATAATGTCAATATCAAAGAAACAAACAGTCGCTGTGACAGGGAGGAATTTGACTTCCATGGTGTGCAAAACTAAAGAGATTTCCTTTGCTTTTACTACCTTTTTCTTTCCAGAGTAGATCATGATAATATAATGCTTGTGGTAAATATGCATCAGGCCCTTCACTGATAATTACTATGGAAAATTAAGAGGAATGATGTTGTGAATCATAAAAAGCATGTATAATTAAAGACAACCTATAAATAATGCATAGTCTTTGAGGAGAACAAAATCAGAACATGTTATCTATGGCCTTTCCATGATCCATCAATCAGAAACAACTCATCCAGGGTCCACATCATCATTCAGATAAGCAAACATCTAAAAATCCATTTGCATAATTGTTAGTCTTAATTATAAACATTTCTGGATCACTGAGGAAGAATCAAATTTTCTTCAGATGAGTTTTCATCATGAAGGATATTTAATATAATTTCGATTTTAGTGTACAATTAATCAGGAAATCCAGTTACCCAGAACTCCATACTCCCCACCATTAAAAACAGAACAAGGTTAATATAGCTGATGAGAAGCATGGAGAATAAAGACAATCCCATAATCTGTCCTTGGATTAGAATGTCCTCATCATTTCCATAAAATGCTTTTAGCTAAATATAAACATTACCAATTAGAAACAGAAAGAGTATTATTTGAGTTTTGCAGTGGCTGACAAATCAATAATGCTTATACCTAATGGCAGAGTTCTTCAAGCCTCTGCTTCTGACACATCTGGAAGAGAAAAAAAAACCAGGCTGTTGGAAGGGGGTTTTGTTTTCTTTTAAACTGTGTAAATGATCTTGGAAGACAGTTGAAAGATGAAATAAGCCCAACACACACACACACACACACACACACACACACACACGAGGATTTTGTGCTGCTTTACTTAAGGCAATTTCAAATTGCCCAACTAAAGTCCTGATCTATATCTTTTGTACTGACCTTGCCATTTTCAAAAGTTTGGAATTTTTTATTAGAGTGAAGAAATTCTTTTCCCTCGCATTTTTTAGTTCTTGTTCAATTTATATAAGACAACCTGTTCTTCTCACTTTCCTTTGGGGCTTGGTTGGCAAACTTAGCAATCTTACACTTTAGCAGTGTAGTGATTTTAGCATTATATCAAAAGTTAGGAAGAGAAAAGAAAACTGTTCAAAAAAATAATAATGCAAAAGCATTATGATAGGTTAGATGGTTAAGGCAATTAGACTGTGACAGACCAAAATCTTTAAGATTGATATCTTACCATCTTTGCAATGATGCAAATGGGATTAGTGTGGCTTTGGCAAGGAACTCTGAGGTGTTTTTGAAATAAGGGATGAAGAAAGAAAATGTACCAAGAATCAGGCAGGAATAATCATTTCTGTTCTGAAAAAGATGCAGACCTTTGGCCCTTGCCATTTAGCAGGTAAGCAGACAACGAGCAAGACACTCATCACTTAGTTGCTTGCTCCCTGAAAAGCAAACTATGACAGGTACTCTCTCCTTTCATCCCCACAGTAGCCTGTGAACTCAGTTTGTTTTTCAGTGTCTCCCTGACAAATAAATCCAGACAAGCACATCTGCCTTCCCACTACCAGCATCTGTGTTTCTTTGCCTGACTGCTTCCTCTGGCCCACCAGAACTTGCTCTGCCCAAGCACGACAGGCTAGAAGTGCTGGAAGCAATTAGTAGTGCCCAGGAGCCATCCTCAAGACAATGACTAGTGGAGGTGGTGGATAAATATCCCAGCCTCCTCCCCTCTCAGGTGGGATAGCTCCAAGGTGCAGGTGCAGCCTGGCTCCCATATTTCTCAAACGGGACCAAGCCTTAGTTTCCCCAGCATGTTGATTCCCTTGAGAGTGACAGTCCATTGGCTGCTTTTCCTTCCCTGTCTCCTCCCTGCATTCCTACCAGTACTTCCTGTCACCAACTTCCAATAAACTATTTGTACTCTAACCTGTGTCTCAGAGTTGGCTTCTGGGAAAACTCGAACTAAGACAATGCTCTCCTCCTTCTACAACAAGCAGGGGCTTGTCCTGGCAGAAAGAAGATAGACATCCCCCATTTAGAGATCCTCACAATTCTCTCTACCCATCTTTCTCTGCTGTGAATGCAGGAGTGAAAATTTTCCCAGGGGCAAGATTGGAGTAATTGGTGGCAAAGTGTCTTATCTTATTTCTGTGAAAGGAATTTTCTTCATATGCCCTGAAAAATGTGACTTACATGTGATTATTGGAGACTGATTTTCTCAAGCTGTGCCCATGCAAAAAGTGATTCTAAACCAAGTGTTTCTATTAAACCCAGAGAACTTCATATTCACATCCTGGGATACACTGTGTGGATGTCAGCGTGAAAGCTTGCACCCTTTGATCTAAATTTCACTTGAAGTATTGATTTGATCTGGAATACTGCAATGAAGTACAGTGGAAAGGAGTCCCATGGAAGGAGTTCAATGGGATGGAGTCAACATGGACCCAGGAATAATTGAGAAAGAAGAATTTTAGAGCATGTGATGGGGGCTCATGCAGGACCCCATGATATTTTGTTTCGTCTTATTTTCTCTTTTACCTGGACACTGATCTGGAAACCCTGGAGGCTCAGATAAGAGCAGAAACACATTCAATGGGTGAACAAGGAAAGCAAATCCAAACATGCATGGTTGTCATGTCATAAACCAGATTGGCATGTTGTCACACATAGTGTTTTGAGGGAACACCTGCTCCTCAGTCACACCTAGGGCACATTGGAGAGTTGGGGTATTGCACCTTTTGAAAGCCATCACAAATAAACTGGTAAACAATCTAAGAAGCAATTCCCATAAAGAATGACCAAAGAAACAAAATATTTTTTCTCAGAAAGGGAGATAGTCATGGGAGTTATGAAAAACTCAGTGATTGGAAGAGCTGTCTTTACAAAAGGGTATTCATGGGCTCTGTGCCACTTCAGAAGGCAAAAAAAAAAAAATGAACATGAACAAACAATTAACGAACAGGTGAAGAGAACAGCAAATATGGATTTAGCATAAAATGACACTCTAACTCCAAAGACTGTGATTCCTGAGGTTTCTGAAGTTCCTGGCCCATCCTGTTGTAAACCAATGTCAGTGTTTACAAAGATAGGAGCTCAGAAAAGTGAATTCTTTGCCATTTGTGTTTTGTTTCATGGAGGAAGGAGAAACTAGTGGCCATCTCTGCAGATAGAAACCACAAGCTCCTAGAGATATATTCCCTGTACTTACTGGTAAGTGTATTTCACACTCCATGTCAGCCTTTGCAGAGGAACAGATAGCTGTTGTGTTGCATGGCTGATCATGTGCCCATCACGGTAGAATAAGACTGGAGAATGTGACAATGATTGTCTCAGAGCAACTTAACTAAAATGGGAATGGTTTGGTTATTGCTACTGCATGCCCTGGGGTCTCCTTCCTAACTTGCCTAATTTGCATTTGTAAAAGAGCAGCCTACTCTCTCAACTCCAGTGCCAGGGAGTTCTGGCAAAGTGACCTGCATGGAAAGCAACTGGGAAATATTGTTTTAGTTTCTAGTCTGGCAAAGTGACAGGTTGCAACCATCCTGATTGCTTCACTCAACAACCTTGGATCCCAACAGCCTGTCCTGGGGATCATGTGGGGTAGAGACACCAGGGAATACTTGGAGCTCCAAAGGCACAGTGTGTTGTAGCAGGCATGTATTTACATAAGTAACACAGTTGAGGCACTTCAGATTTCACCAGCTTGGGCCAAACGAGTTTTTAATTCTCAGAGAGTGGTGGGCTGAGAACAAAGTAAAAGATAAAGGGAAACTAAAGCTATGTGGTGTTGTGTTGTAGAGATGAGGGCTAGAGAAAGGAGGAGAATGTTCTGGACTTCTGGAGGGATCTATTTGTGGGAGACTCCAAGGTAAGACAAAAGATGAAGGAATGGAAAACAAGGCTGACATACAAACAGCAGATACAGGGCAACAGGAGGCAAGGCAGGAGGAGTGAGGTAGCCAGACCTTGAAAAACCTCATGTGCCCTCTGAGGACTCAGATGGAGCAGACATGAAGACTTTGGGGCACTTGGACTTAGAGATTTTACTTTGTCCCCTCTTCTTCCACCCAGGGTGAGAATTTTAACTTAAGAGTCAAGGATCTTGAGTGTTTTCTTTCTAAAGTGAGTGATGTATGTCTAGCTCTGAGGCTCTGTGTGTATGGGCATGTTTGTATATGAATGTGTGCGTGTGTGTGTGTGTGTGTGTGTGTGTGTGTTGAGGGTGGGCAAGGGATGGAGACACCCTTGGAATAGAAGTAAGCTAAATAAATTGGGGGTCAAGAGTGAGCACACCAATGTCACCCCCATCATATTTTTTTCTTCCTAGTAATTGTTTTTGTGTCCACAAAAGAAACTCTGCAATCTCAGGTATTATCATGAAGATGACAAAGACCAAACTTTTCTGTCCAAACCTTTCTCCTGAGGATTATTTGAGATAAGAAGAGAAAGCAGCAAGCATGAGTGGGCATAATCCTCCAGCTTCCCAAGACCCAGGCAAGGGAGGGTGAGACTGAGTGGGCTGCTCACCTCCCCCACTGGATCAAGATGGGCATGCACCTAAAGTCACTGAAGCATCCCTGCAGAGGCATCAGCCCAGGAGAGATTGGAGGCTGACTCCACTGTCTCATATGCCCAGAGGAAGTGTCCCCAGCCTTCTGATTAGGGAAATACCCTTAGGGTGGGTCTTTATGGCTGAGACAGAGAACAAATCTGGATTTCTAGATTTTTGTGAGCTAAATTCCTGTAATCCTTGACATTCCACAGGTGATAAGAGTCACTGAACCAAGAAGTACCTGTGCCTTGGTGTGTGCCTTCTGATCCCAGGTTAAGTGTGCTTGTAGACAACAGAACACAGAAGTTACTTGGGCTTCAAACTTTAAGTTCCAAAGAGAGTAACTCCAGTGGGAAAATGATCCTTGAGCTGCCTACTTAGGCTGGGCTTCCATTATAAGTAAAAGATAATTCTCACACAGCAGCTTAGCACTCTGACTCTTGGTCCCCCACCCACCAAGATCCCCTCTGATGAGCCTGGATTAGATGTTTCTAAATGACTTTTTTAAAACTGTGAAATGTTTGACACATATTACTATAATATGCACATATATGTCATAAAGCCCAGAAATGAGCCTGCATACCCACCACCCAATTTAAGAAAAAGATCATTACCTGCCAGGTGTACCACCTGGACCTGACCCATGCCTCACCCCCAGAGGTAGCTGCCACCCTGAAGGTAATTGTACATTCTCCTGTCAGTGGATGTTTTGGTCCTTCCCAAGGCTTCTGCCATTAGAAGAGTGGCCCTGTGAGCAATCTTAAACACATATCCTGTTGCACATGGACCAGAGTTGCACCAGCGTAGTTGACCCCATCTGAAATTGCTCAGTGGCAAAGTATGTGCAGCTTTACTTTACCAGATAATGCAAAACTGTCATAAATTAGAATCTAATCATAAATTTGTTGTGCTGTTGTTTTGTTCCATGCTGCTCTTCAGCCCCTGCCAGACATCGGGTCTGATCAAGCATCTTAACTTTGCCAGTGCATGCGTATAATGCACGGTATTCATGTTTTTCCCTGGTAGCTAATGATGTTGAGCATATTCAATGTTTCCTGGCCATTTGTGTTTCTTCATCTGTGAAATGCCAATCTATACCTTTGCTAACTTTTCCCCTTGGATCTGTTTTCTCTTTTTATTATTTATTGAATTCAGTCTCTCTCTCTCTCTCTCTCTCTCTCTCTCTCTCTCTCTCTCTCCTCCCCTCTTCCCTTACTCCATTGCCATTTATTTGTATGACACTTTTTCTTTTATATCTTTTGATGAAGAGCAACTCTCCATTTTAGTGAACATGAATGTTTCACTATAGTTCCTTTGGTTCATGTTTTACTTTCTGACCTTGAAGTCCCAGGGATACGCTCTTACAGGTACTTCTAAAAGTGTAATATTTTGCTTTTATATTTAAATTTTTATTGCACCAAGGTGCATGGTGTGAGGCAGGTGTGCATGCTTGTTCTCCACATGGATATGCAATTGTCCCAGAATGTTCCTCAAATACATGTGTGGGTCTGAGTCTTTGCTCTTCATTCTGCTCCACTGGTTGGTTTCTCTCCATGCTGAAACCTCACTCAAATTACTATGGCTTTATAATCCTTCAGTATCTGGAAAGTCAACCTTCCCACTTTGTTCTCTGTCTCCAAGGAGCGGTCCCCAATACTTGCAGCTGTTAAAACCAGAAGGTCTGGGCTTCCTATGAAAAATAGACTTCCCAAGTCAGCTGAAGGCTTTAGTACCTGCTACTCTTCTGGGACCCCTGATCTCACCGCATTTCTGCCATCAGAGTATTGCTCTTACTTTCTTTTTTTTACATTTATTTATTTATTTTCAGAGAGAGAGAGAGAGAGAGAGAGAGCATGAACGAGGAGAGGGAGAGAGACAATCCTAAGCAGGCTCCGTGCTTCAGTGTGGAGCCCTAAATGGGGCTTGATCTCACAAATTGTGAGATCATGACCTGAGCCAAAATCAAGAGTAGGTGGCTTAACTGACTGAGCCACCTGGTTGCCCCTGCCCTTAACTTTCTTGCAAAAGCATTTAAAAGTGTGTTTTAGGATTGAGAGGAATATGGCAGCGTAGGAGGACGCTGGGCTCACCGGGTCCTGCTGATCACTTAGATTCCACCTACACCTGCCTAAATAACCCAGAAAAATGCCAGAAGACTAGCAGAATGGAGTCTCTGGAGCCAAGCGCAGACAAGAGGCCCACGGAAGAGGGTAGGAAGGGCAGCAAGGCGGTGCATGCTACACGGACTGGCGGGAGGGAGCCGGGGCAGAGGGGCTGCCCGCCGGCAAAGCAGAGACCCCAAGTCTGGCTTGCAAAAGTGGAGGGCCGGGGAGTGTGTTCAGACAGCGAGCGGGACTTAACATCTGGAAGGTTATAAGTTAATAGCTCTGCTTGGAGAGCGGGAAGGCAGGAGGACAACGGGAGGGAGAGTTCCTGAGCCCCAGGACGACAGAGCTCAGTTTGGCTGGGAAAAATGGCACTCGCCAGCGCCATCTCCCTCGCCCATCCCCCAGCCAAAATCCCAAAGGAAACCAGTTCCTGCCAGGGAACTTGCTTGCAACATGCAAACACCCAACGCTGTGCTTCTGTGGACCCACACCTCCAGCTGCGGGCCTGACTCCCTCCCGCTGCCCCGGGGCCCCTCCCAAAGTGGATCACTGAAGGAGAAGTGAGCTGAGCCTGCCTCTCCCGCCCCCGTGCACCTTCCCTATCTACCCCAGCTAATAGGCCAGATCCCCAGCATCACAAGCCTGGTAGTGTGCAAGTAGCCCAGACGGACCACGCCGCACCACAGTGAATCCTGCTCCTAGGAGAGGGAAAGAGAAGGCACACACCAGTCTGACTGTGGCCCCAGCAGTGGGCTGGGGGCAGACATCAGGTCTGACTGTGGCCCCACCCACCAATGCAAGTTATTCAAGAGCACAGGGGAAGTGCCCTGCAGTTCCGCACCACTCCAGAAACTATCCAAAATGACCAAAGGGAAGAATTCTCCTCAGAAGAAATCTCCAGGAAATAACAACAGCTAACGAACTCATCAAAAAGGATTTAAACAATATAACAGAGAGTGAATTTAGAATAATAGTCATAAAATTAATCGCTGGGCTTGAAACAGTATAGAGGACAGCAGAGAATCTATTGCTACAGAGATCAAGGGACTAAGGAATAGTCAGGAGGAGCTAAAAAATGCGATAAATGAGCTGCAAAATAAGATGGAAACGACCACGTGTCAGAGTGAAGAGGCAGAGGAGAGAATAGGTGAACTAGAAGATAAAATTATGGAAAAACAAGAAGCTGAGAAAAAGAGAGATTAAAAAAATCCAGGAGTATGAGGGGAAAATTAGAGAACTAAGTGATGCACTAAAGAGAAATAATATACGCATAATTGGTATTACAGAGGAGGAAGACAGAGGGAAAGGTGCTGAGGGTGTACTTGAAGAAATAATAGCTGAGAACTTGCTTGATCTTGGGAAGGAAAAAGTCATTGAAATCCAAGAGGCACAGAGAACTCCCTTCAGACGTAACTTGAATCGATCTTCTACATGACATATCAGAGTGAAACTGGCAAAATACAAGGATAAAGAGAAAATTCTGAAAGCAGCAAGGGATAAACGTGCTATAACATATAAAAGGAGACCTATAAGACTCCTGACCAATCTCTCTTCTGAAACTTGGCAGGCAGGAAAGGAATGGCAGGAAATCTTCAATGTGATGAACAGAAAAAATATGCAGCCGAGAATCCTTTATCCAGCAAATCTGTCATTTAGAATAGAAGGAGAGATAAAGGTCTTCCCAAATAAACAAAAACTGAAGGAATTCGTCACCACTAAACCAGCCCTACAAGAGATCCTAAGGGGGATCCTGTGAGACAAGGTACCAGAGACATCGCTACAAGCATGAAACATACAGACATCACAATGACTCTAAACCCATATCTTTCTATAATAACACTGAATGTAAATGGACTAAATGTGCCAACCAAAAGACATAGGGTATCAGAATGGATAAAAAAACAAGACCCATCTATTTGCTGTCTACAAGAGACTCATTTTAGACCTCAGGACACGTTCAGATAGAGAGTGAGGGGATGGAGAATTATTTTTCATGGTACTGGAAGTCAAAAGAAAGTTGGAGTAGCCATACTTATATCAGACAAACTAGACTTTAAATTAAAGGCTGTAACAAGAGATGAAGAAGGGCATTATATAATCATTACAGGGTCCATCCATCAGGAACAGCTAAAAATTACAAATGTCTATGTGCCGAATAAGGGAGCCCCCAAATATATAAAACAATTACTCACAAACATAAGCAACCTTATTGATAAGAATGTGGTAATTGCAGGCGACCTTAATACTCCACTTACAGAAATGGATAGATCATCTAGACACATGGTCAATAAAGAAACAAGGGCCCTGAATGGTACATTGGATCAGATGGACTTGACAGATATATTTAGAACTCTGCATCCCAAAGAAACAGAATATATTTCTTCTCGAATGCACATGGAACATTCTCCAAGATAGATCACATATTGGGTCACAAAACAGCCCTTCATAAGTATACAAGAATTGAAATCATACCATGCATACTTTCAGACCACAATGCTATGAAGCTTGAAATCAACCACAGGAAAAAAGTCTGGAAAACCTCCAAAAGCATGGAGGTTAAAGAACACCCTCCTAAAGACTGAGTGGGTCAACCAGGCAATTAGAGAAGAAATTAAAAAATATATGGAAACAAATGAAAAGGAAAATACAACAATCCAAACGCTTTGGGATATAGCAAAGGCAGTCCTGAGAGGAAAATACATTGCAATCCAGACCTATCTCAAGAAATAAGAAAAATCCCAAATACAAAATCTAACAGCACACCTAGAGGAAATAGAAGCAGAACAGCAAAGGCAGCCTAAACCCAGCAGAAGAAGAGAAATAATAAAGATCAGAGCAGAAATAAACAATATAGAATCTAAAAAACTATAGAGCAGATCAATGAAACCAAGAGTTGGTTTTTTTGAAAAAATAAACTAAATTGATAAACCTCTAGCCAGGCTTCTCAAAAAGAAAAGGGAGATGACCCAAATAGATAAAATCATGAATGCAAATGGAATTATTACAACCAATCCCTCAGAAATACAAGCAATTATCAGGGAATACGATGAAAAATTATATGCCAACAAACTGGACAACCTGGAAGAAATGGACAAATTCCTAAACACCCACACACTTCCAAAACTCAATCAGGAGGAAATAGAAAGCTTGAACAGACTCATAACCAGCAAAGAAATTGAATCAGTTATCAAAAATCTTGCAACAAATAAGAGTCCAGGACCAGATGGCTTCCCAGAGGAGTTCTACCAGACGTTTAAAGCAGAAATAATACCTATCCTTCTCAAGCTATTCCAAGAAATAGAAAGGGGAAGAAAACTTCCAGACTCATTCCATGAAGCCAGCATTACTTTGATTCCTACACCAGACAGAGACCCAGTAAAAAAAGAGAACTACAGGCCAATATCCCTGATGAATATGGATGCAAAAATTCTCAATTAGATACTAGCAGATTGAATTCAACAGCATATAAAAAGAATTATTCACCATCATCAAGTGGGATTCATTCCTGGGTTGCAGGGCTGGTTCAACATTCACAAATCCATCAACGTGATACATCACATTAATAAAAGAAAAGATAAGAACCAGATGATCCTGTCAATCGATGCAGAGAAGGCATTTGACAAAATTTAGCAACGTTTCTTAATAAAAACCCTCGAGAAAGTCAGGATAGAAGAAACATACTTAAACATCATAAAAGCCATTTATGAAAACCCATAGCTAACATCATCCTCAATGGGGAAAAACTGAGAACTTTTTCCCTGAGATCAGGAACACGACAGGGATGTCCACTCTCACCGCTGTTGTTTCAAATAGTGTTGGAAGTTCTAGCATCATCAGTCAGACAACAAAGGAAATCAAAGACATCAAAATTGGCAAAGATGAAGTCAAGCTTTCACTTTTTGTAGATGACATATTATTCATGGAAAATCCAATAGACTCCACCAAAAGTCTGCTAGAAATGATACATGAATTCAGCAAAGTTGCAGGATACAAAATCAATGTACAGAAATCAGTTGCATTCTGATACAATAACAATGAAGCAACAGAAAGACAAATAAAGAAACTGATCCCATTCACAATTGCACCAAGAAGCATAAAATACCTAGGAATATATCTAACCAAAGATGTAAAAGATCTGTATGCTGAAAATTATAGAAAGCTTATGAAGGTAATTGAAGAAGATATAAAGAAATGGAAAAACATTCCGTGCTCATGGATTGGAAGAATAAATATTGTCAAAATGTCAATACTACACACAGCTATCTACACATTCAATGCAATCCCAATCAAAATTGCACCAGCATTCTTCTCAAAACTAGAACAAGCAAATCTAAAATTCATATGGAACCACAAAAGGCCCTGAATAGCCAAATTAAGTTTGAAGAAGAAGACCAAAGCAGGAGGCATCACAATCCCAGACTTTAGCCTCTACTACAAAGCTGTAATCATCAAGACAGCATGATATTGGCACAAAAACAGACACACAGACCAATGGAATAGAATAGAAACCCCAGAACTAGACCCACAAACGTATGGCCAACTAATCTTTGACAAAGTAGGAAAGAACATCCAATGGAAAAAAGACAGCCTCTTTAACAAATGGTGCTGGGAGAACTGGACAGCAACATGCAGAAGGATGAAACTAGACCACTTTCTTACACCATTCACAAAAATAAACTCAAAATGGATAAAGGACCTGAATGTGAGACAGGAAACCATCAAAACCCTAGAGGAGAAAGCAGGAAAAGACCTCTAGACCTCATTCATAGCAATTTCTTACTTGACACATCCCCAAAGGCAAGGGAATTAAAAGCAAAAATGAGCTACTGGGGCCTTATGAAGATAAAAAGCTTCTGCACAGCCAAGGAAACAATCAACAAAACTAAAAGGCAACCAACGGAATGGGAAAAGATATTTGCAAATGACATATTGGACAAAGGGCTAGTACCCAGAATCTATAAAGAACTCACCAAACTCCACACCCAAAAACAAATAACCCAGTGAAGAAATGGGCAGAAAACATGAATAGACACTTCTCTAAAGAAGACATCCAGATGGCCAACAGGCACATGAAAAGATGTTCAATGTCGCTCCTCATCAGGGATATACAAATCAAAACCACACTCAGATATCACCTCACACCAGAGTTGCCAAAATGAACAAATCAGGAGACTATAGATGCTGGAGAGGATGTGGAGAAACGGGAACCCTCTTGCACTGTTGGTGGGAATGCAAATTGGTGCAGCCTTTCTGGAAAACAGTGTGGAGGTTCCTCAAAAAATTAAAAATAGACCTACCCTATGACCCAGGAGTAGCACTGCTAGGAATTTACCCAAGGGATACAGGAGTACTGATGCATAGGGGCACTTGTACCCCAATGTTTATAGCAGCACTCTCAACAATAGCCAAATTATGGAAAGAGCCAAAATGTCCATCAAGTGATGAATGGATAAAGAAATTGTGGTTTATATACACAATGGAGTACTATGTGGCAATGAGAAAGAATGAAATAAGGCCCTTTGTAGCAACATGGATGGAACTGGAGAGTGTGATGCTAAGTGAAATAAGCCATACAGAGAAAGACAGATACCATATGTTTTCACTCTTATGTGGATCCTGAGAAACTTAACAGAAACCCATGGGGGAGGGGAAGGAAAAACAAAGAGGTTAGAGTGGGAGAGAGCCAAAGCATAAGAGACTCTTAAAAACTGAGAACAAACTGAGGGTTATGGGGGGGTGGGAGTGAGGGGAGAGGGAGGGGAGGGTGGGTGATGGGTATTGAGGAGGGCACCTTTTGGGTTGAGCACTGGGTGTTGTATGGAAACCATTTTGACAATAAATTTCATATATTGAAAAAAAATAAAAGTGTGTTTTAGAATATTCTTCCAGCAATTTTGTACATTTTATCATAGAGTTTTAGTCCACCATTGAAACCACAGTTGATTGCTCACCACTAGCAGATTACAGACATCTGTGTAGAATGCTCCTCTGGCAGTAACACAATGGATTCTGCTGCTTGTGTACTGGGCTTGGGGACATGTGGCACAAGACATGTTCAATGAGTTCTGGTTGGCTCTAATAGTGCATTGGGATTCTGATGTGCCTGGAGATAATCATGGACACTTCAACCCAGGATCCCTTGACCTATCCTTCTTATTATCTCCCCTGATTCAGGGTCATCCCAAGCTTGAGAAAATGTGGAAGACTCCCCCAGTACTAATGGAGAGCTCTTTGGGGCACTGCCTGAGAGGGAGGAGAGAGTTTAGCTCCTTATTGTTGGTCATATGTTCCTCAGGAGCTTGTCCACTCAAGTCCCAAATTGCCCAGACCTTCTCTTGGGGTATAATCTTGGCAGTCTGCATATGGATCTGCCCAAAGGCAGGTGACCCACATTTTGTTGTTGGAAACTAACCTCCAATAACCACTGACTACATGCAGTTCAGCCAATGCAGCCACTCACCAGTCAACCACTGCAGCATGAGCAGCACTAAGGAACATGTATTATGGTTATTCTGACCAAAAAGACACCTCAAACATGGGCTCTTGGAACTATTCATTGATGCCCAGAACTTCTAAGTTTTGAATATGACACCAAGCCTCATGCTCAGAACAATCCCGGCTGATGTTTACTTTGATCCCTCTTATGTCTTTTGAGACCAATAAAGGTGATTTATACATAGGTAATGAAGGCCTTGTCAGGGCCATCAAGTGCCCAGACAGGCCTACACTGAACCATCTGCCAGAGCTCTGCATATCTGCTTATAAGGCCAGAAGCCCCATCTCAGACTCCCTAATGCCTTAGGAACTTGCTGTCTATTGGCTTTCTCCACCTCACTGAGGCAGGTTTCATAAGAAAACCTGCTTTACATAGATGTTTAGATTACCAACCTGAAAATATTCTTCTCTAAAACTCTGATAAAATTTCCTAAGGCACTTTAAAATTCCTTATAATTGAAGAATTGAGGCCAGTTGATGATAATGGGCATGGCTTCTCCCATGGTCCTTCTCTTTCTTGTTAGAAGTATTCAAGCTTCCAAGTGAAACCCTGCTCTAACTTTTGTGAGGTTATTAATCTAATAGTCTTCTGAAAATCTACAGAAACACTTAAGACATTTTTGAGTCTCCTATAATTGGTGGCTTGAGGCCATTGTTAACAGTAGATATACTTTCAGGCCCAACACTCTCTCCAGGCTGGGACCCTGTGTATCCACTGTATGAATAGGGGTTCAAGAGAACTGACTCTTGTCCAACGACAACTTTAAACTATTCTCTCTGGGACACCAGACATCCGAAGGACCTTGCTTTTATTTTTCTGGTACCACGGAAAATAATTACCTCATCTAAATAAACAAATGCTGCTATATATTTCATATCATCATTAACCTTTTCTTTTGCCTCCAGACCTCTTTATAAATTGCTAAGACCCAACAGGGAAATGAAAGCAATTTGTGTCTTAGTTCTCATCAGCCAAGGGCACTCCCCAAGTCCTCTACTTAATACTGACTCCTGACTTCTTAGCAACCAGTGCAAGCTTCTGACTCCTTAGCGACAGTCCAAGGTCTTCTGAAGTCAAGCTGAAATGTACTAATCTCCTTTAACACATATTGGGAAGTCTATACTGGCCAAATTCCTTCTGGACTACAAAAATGGGGGCTTAAGCATTATTAAGTGCTGTAGGATTCTGATATTATGCTCTTAATAAGCACCTCCTTAATGTACTCTTACAAGTCATTGATTTCAGACAATTGAGCTTCTCTTAGACTTCTCTGCAAAAGGTCAATATCGTGCTCTTCTGTCCTACATTGCTTAGTCTGATGGCAGCTTACATCTCATCCCTGAACGTCTTTCTCCATTTCTCTTTCCAGGGTTCAATAATGAGGAGTCGTTAGCATAAAAACTCCCAGACTCTGTTTGCAGGGGAAGGTTCCATACATGTCTCTCCCAGGAGAGACATGACAGTGTGCCTTTTTGTTCAGTCTCTATCTTTATATAGTATCTGCGCAAGGAAGACAAATGTAAAGAGCATCTAGGTATTCATATGTGCATGCTATACTGGGCCAGACCTTTAAAAAGGTTTCTAGAGACAAACCCAAGTCCTTCTATCTAGAAACCTCTGTGTCTATAACACACCTGTAACCCTGCCTACCCTGAAGATATCCCATTGTGTCCCTTCTTTCCTCCCTCTATCCTTGGAACAGATGCTATTGGTGTCTTGCTCTCATTTTCTCAATATTTAGCATTCATACATAATGCTCCAGGCTACAAGGTCCTGCTTCTTCTGGCCAAAGAGGCATGTTCAGCACGTATGGATAGCAGACCAAAAGTAAAGAAAATAATGCTCCTGGGGGGGCGGGAGACTTCAATCAATGATAAATGTCCTGCTTCCCTACCCTCATATGACATAACTCTGAGGTATGTTCTATCCAATCATCTAGATGTCCCCACTGGATAAAGTCCCTGGTCCTCACAGAGTGACCTTCTTACTGATGTACATACACTGGCTGTCCCCCTTCATACCACACTTCCCCCTCCCCTAGCAGTGCTTGCTAGAATCACCTCCAACAAAAACTTCTCACAATCAAGTATTTGTTTCAAAGTCTGTTTCTGGAGGTATCAACTTAAGACAACAATTGAGGAGGTGGGACTTGTTTCGGTTAGCTCTGACATTCCCTGGATCCTGTTTCTATGTCTACCCCATGTGTTTCCCCATATTCCTCCTTACCACCCCCACTCTCCCTTAGAAACAACCATATAGACATAGTTCTGGTGGGTTTTAGTCCCTAAGCCAAACTGGCCCAGCCTATCCTACCTCCACCTTAAATAGTGGTTCAGCTCTCTGTTATTAATTGACAGGGACACACTGGTCACTTTGGGCCCACTCTCTAGTACCCTGAGTTTCAGCTCATTCTATTTTAATAGCCACACTGGGAAAATACTTACCTGATACTTACCTGATCCTATAGGAAAAAACAAAATGCTGGCGGGCTGCTTGGCAAGAGCCTATGGTGGTAGGGTTCAGGAAAAACTTAGTTCCCCTGCTACTTCCCCACTTTGTTTTAGTTAGGCTGACTTTTAAAACACCTGTATTCTCTTCTTCACCATACCAGATCAAACTAGATCCCTGTTTGGGTGTTACAGACATCCTGTTAGCTCAACTGTTAGTTTTTAAAGGGCTTTGTGGAAGGCAGAATAATGTTTTTAAAGGGCTTTGTGGAAGGCAGAATAATGAACCCCCAGAGATGTCCACACACTAACCTCCAAATCTGGTAAATATGTTATGTTACATGACAATGAAGAACACGGGTAGCAGATGGAATGAAGATTGCTAACAATATGAAGATTATCCTGGGTCATCTAGGTGAACCCAGTGTAAATACAAGAGTCCTTAAATGCATAAAAGAAAGCAGGTCAGAGTAATGCGGCCTGAGAAGATCTCAACCCAGTTTTTCTGGCTTCAAAGATGAGGAAAGAGTGCTGTGGGCCAAGAAATGTGGGGGGCCTCTAGAGGCCAGAAATGCCAAGGGAAAGAATTCTCTTCCAGAGCCTTCAAAAAGGAATGCAGTCCTGCTGCTGTCTTCATATTAGGCCAGTGAGACCCATTTTGTACCTCTGAACTACAAACCTGCAATGTGCTATGTTAAGACATGGTGTGTTGTAATTTGTTAGAGCAGACATAAACATGGAATGTCTGTTGTTATCCTAAGGATCCAGAAGCTTCCAGAAGCTTCCATTGCAGCTGCCATCTGACTTGCTATCTCCACCTTGGTCCCAGCAACTAGGATTTGGCTAATATCACCACTGTGCTTCCTTCTAAGATTTGCTCTTCTCTCTACTTCCTGTGGATATTTGTTTTTTTTTTTTCCTATGCCTACTCATTTGACCACCTTTAAAAACAGAAAGAAAGTGGGCAGATAATGGTTTGATTTTACCCTCTTACATGTAGGACTCAGGTTTTAGAATAGCTCCAGATTCTACCTGGCCTAAGTGATGCTGGTATGCATTTCCTCAATTAAACTATCCTTTGGTCAATGTTTTCTCTGCAAAGTAATCTCAGCCTCAGTATATTTACATTGGCTAGACACCTTTTCTCCTAGCTTCTGGTGAGAAAATAATTCCCTTTTTGCTCCAAAACCACCTGCTTGGAGGGTATTGATAATCAAATGCCCAGATCTATCAGACATTCCACCAGCCTGAATTCTGATCCTGTCCATGTAAGCTCTGTGTTTAAGGCATGTCTCTCTCATGATTCTATACTAGCACATCCTAGTGATGAGGTGCAGTCTAATTGGAAAGAGCCTGAACTCTGAATAGGATTCTTCCTCTGACCATATTGGGTCAGCTATGATCTTGAATGAAGCCATTACTTGTCAAAGGGTTATATCAAGAAACAGGGGTGGTGAGAGAGAAGGCAGAAAAGACCTTTAAAAATAACAGGGCACCTGTTGGGATGAGCACTGGGTGTTGTATGGAAACCAATTTGACAATAAATTTCATATTAAAAAAATAACATTCCAGTCCCCTACTTATCATTTGAGAATGTAGGGGAGGCAAAATTATCCCTCTACCCTCTTAGAGTTTGGGTGGCTGGACCTGAAAGTTGAAATGATAAACAGGTTGATTGTAGAATAGCATACAAATTTATACAGGTTTTACGTGACACAGGAACCTCATAAGGAATGAAGACTCACAGAAACAGAAAACCTGCATGATTTTACAGTGATTGAGCAAAGAGAGGCAATTGTGGAAAAATAACTAAGCTATGTGGGGAGGCTAAAGGAAGATAATTATTTTTAACAAGGTCTGTTTGTATAGAATTCTCCAGGTTTCGACTTCTCATCCTTGATGATAGGAATGTTACTTTCCTTCTTGTACAGGAATGGCATGTTTCACATGGGAATTTTTTAATTTGTAAGGAAAACAAGGTTAAAGTGCCCTTCTTGCAACTGCTACTTTTTAAGTGCTTTCAGCTCAAAATAATTTTTATGCCAAAGTGCATATTTTGGGGTTGAATACTCTGCCACTCTACAAGAATCTCATTTGAAGGTCAATAGACCAGTTCACTTCTTAGAAAATTTCACCCCATTCCAAATTAAACATGACTCCCAGGTTTTAACCTGGTCTGGAGGCAAATTGTCTCTAAGTCCTGACCACAGCTGGTGGCTTCCCCCACCTGTGCAGGATGTCCACTCTATGTCCCCACGTGCCACTCTTCAGCAGTCCTGGAAAGGTCATCAATTGCAAGTAGCTTCATTCCAGGCTCCCTTTGGGGATGATTTTGTTTCACGAGACCTTTTGGCATTGTAATAATAAAAAATAGAAAGGAAAAAAAAGTCCATGCCCATTCAAAGATATGTATGCACACAAGGACATTTACTAACCATATGTCTCCTGAGGAAGGAGAAAAATAGTGGCAATAGGAATAAAGTGCAAAACAATGAATTCATTAATCAAACAAATAATTAGTGAAGGCAAGCCAGGGGCACGCATGGGCCAGTTGGGGCACTGCTGCTGGGCATTGAACTGAGCACTCTGGTAGACCCAATTGTCTGTACACATGAGGCAGTTGTGCGTGGGGAGGGGTGAAGGTTGTGGGGAAATGGCTAAAAGAGACGAGCTTAGAGACTTTCACAATGACCCTTCCCCATGCCAGTAGTGATAATTCCTCCCTGTGTGCTGTTTTGAACTTTGAGACGTAAGTAAATAAAGTTGGCGTCAGCTTTGAGTCCTCTTGTACCACCAAAGCCACACTGCTGGGTGGACTGTAACTCTGCTGCCAACCACTTTCTATGGTTATAATTAGACATTCCCACTCCTGCTACCGATAGCTGCAGCAGCCCAGAGTGGGCAGAGGAGCGGGTGGAGTGGCAGGGAAGAAGAGAGCAGTGTGGAAAGGCATCTGTATGAGAAACTGTTCCTGTTGAACCCACTATAAAGCAAAGAAGTAGGTCAACACTTAAAATTCAGTGATTTGTCTCCAAGGAGCATGCTGGCTCATACAATAAGTCACATTTTCTGTGGGCTTAGAGCTATAAATCATATAAGCTTTTGCATAAATGATGCCCATTTATTTTTGTTTTTGTTGTTTCTATATTATTCAATGGGAATTGGCCTGAAAAATAAGAGTAGGTCTTTCTATTTTTATGTCTTGTGGTTGTTTTGTTATTGCAACTTATAAATCAAGAAGTGATCTTTTAAAAAATTATATATATATATATTTTTTATTTTTTGAGAGAGAGCAAGAGGGGGAGAGGGGCAGAGAGAGAGAGAGAGAGAGAAAGAGAATCTTAAGTAGGCTCCACACTCAGCACAGCCTGATACAGGACTGAATCCCACAAACCTGGGATCATGACCTGAACCAAAATCAAGAACCAGATGCTCAACCACCTGAGTCACACCGAACCCCTATGTATGTACGTACGTATGTATGTATTTATTTTTATTTTTTTCAGAAACATAGAGAGGCAAGAAGTGATCTTAGCAAAGGAAGGATTATATAGCAATTGGAGTTTGTTTCAAATAAAAAATAAGTTTTAGGTTAAACATCCTATTCTCAAATAAAGGTACTAGAAATGATTGGGTGATTTAAAAAAGTGATGTATTTTAATTTTTTTAAAAGTTTAGGTTTACAAAACAAATTGTGCAGAAAGTAGAGAGAATTCCCACATCCTCCCTCCCCTCTCCTGCAGTTTTTTTGTTTATTGACATCTTGCATGAGTGTGACATATTTCTCACAATTGATGAGTCAATAATGAAATAATATTAGTATGATATTTTTTTAATTTTTTAAAGTTTATTTGTTTTGAAAGAGAGAGAGATGGGTGGGGGAGGGGCAGAGAGAGGAGAGAGAGATAGAGAATCCCAAGCACATGCTGCACTCAGGGAAGAGCCTGATGCATGACTTGAACTCACGAACCGTGAAATCATGGCCTGAGCTGAAATCAAGAGTTGGATGCTCAATTGACTGAGCCACCCAGGTGCCCCTGGCAAATTAAATTTTTATGAAATGGGGCTGTGCAACTATTTTTATGACATATTTCTAAAACTATAGTTTTCAATATTTCTTTCAAAAATGGAGAATTCTTCTAACAACAGAGCACTATGAATACATATAATAAAACATGTACAAGATCTATATGAAGAAAACTATTAAAATGTTAATGAAAGAAATCAAAGAAGATCTAAAGAAATGGAGAGGTATTTCATGTTCATGAGTAGGAAACTCAACATTGTTAAGATATTCATTCTTCACAATTTGGTTTATAGATTCAATACAATTCAAATCAAATTTTCAGACAGCTGCTTTGTGGATATCAACACACTTATTCTAGAGTTTATATAGGCTAATATTTTCTGATTTTAAGAGTTACTATAAAGTTACAGTTATCAAGACAGTATGATATTGGTGACGGAATAACCAAATAGATCAATGGAATAGGATACAGAACCCAGAAATATACCCTCACAAATAAAATCAACTGATTTATGTGAAGGACCAAAGGCAAGTCAGTGGAGTCAATAGTCTTTTCAAAAAATGGTGTTGAAATAACTGGTCATCCACATGCCTCCCCCCCAAAAAAATCTAGACACAGACATTAGACCTTTCACAAAAATTAACTCAAAATGACTGTAGATGTAGATGTAAAAGGAGAACTGTAAAATTCTCAGAAGATAGTGTAGGGGAAAATGTAGGGTGAACTATTCTTGGTAATTATAATATCAGTCAGACCTGTTAGCAATGATTCTTTTGTGAAAGAAAAAACTTAATAGGTTGGACTTAAAATTAAAAACTTCAGCTCTATGAAAGACTCTATTAAAAGATTGAAAAGTCAAGCCATTGGAAGACTGGAAGAACAATATTTACACAACAGCTGTCTGTTAAAGAACTTGTATACAACATATGCAAAGCACTTTTAAAACTCAAAAAGGAAAACAAAATATCTCATCAGACACCTCACCAAAAATGATATACAGACGGTACATAAGTATATGAAAAGATGCTCAAAATACACATTACAGAATTATAAATTAAAACAACAATTAGATACCACAATAAGATGCTATACTACATACTTATTAGATTGACTGAAATCCAAAATAGTGATAGTACCAGATGCTGGTGAGAATGTGGAATAACAAGACCTCTCATTCACAGCAGGTGGGAATGCAAAATTGTAAATTTGAAAGATAGAATGGTATTTTCTTACAAAACTAACATAGGCTTACCATACCATCCACCAATTATGCTTCTGGGTAATTAGCCAGTAAGTTGAAAACTTGTGTTCACATGGAAACCTGCGTTATGAATATAATATGCCTAAGTGCAGATTTCTTTTTTTGGTGTTATCTATCTTGGTGTTCTCTGGGCTTCCTGGTTCTGTGACTGGTGTCTAACATTTAACTCAGAAAACTCTCAGCCATTATTACTTCAAATATTTCTCCTCTTATTGAAAAGAAGTTTTCTTTGATCTTCACCCTGAGAAACTGGTAGAGTTCCTGGAGGTAAAATTCATAAAAGTGTGGGGCCCCCTCAAGGTTGGGTCCCCAGGAGCTCACATTCACTCTTCAGCAATTAGTCAATTACTGATTAAGTTTTCCTACTGGTGGTTTCTGCTTCCAGTAAGCTGTGATTCTGTATTTCCCTGTCTCCACAGTTTTGGGGGAAGTGGTTTACCCTGTGACATCAATTCTCTGATGAACCTAAGAAGAGAGTTGACTTTCAGTTTGCTTAGCTTTTTTCTTGTTGAGGGAAGGAGTGATTACTTTATTTTTTTATTAAGTTTATTAAGTTTATGAGAGAGAGGCAGAGTACACAGGCACAAGAATGCACATGTGGGTGAAGAGCAGAGAAAGATAGTCCCAAGTAGCTCCATGCCATAAGCACGGAGTCCAATGCAGGGCTCAAACCCATGATCCTTGAGATAATGACTTGAGCTGTAACCAAGAGTTGGACACCTAAATGACTGAGCCACCCAGGTGCCCCAGGAGTGATAACTTTCAAGTTCTTTCCATGTCAGACCAAAAAATTTAGTCTTTTTAGGATAAGAAACCAAGTGGATAACAAACAAACAAACCCAACATTATTCACTAGTATATAATCATTAGGTCTTGTGTACATGGAAGTTCTTTTTTTTTTTTTTTTTTTACATTTATTTATTTTTGAGAAACAGAGCGAGTCAGAGCATGAGCAGGAGAGAGGCAGAGGATGGGGGCGGGGACACATATATCTCACAGAATCTCACAGTTTCTGAGCTGTCAGCACAGAGCCTGATGCAGGGTTCAAACTCACGGACCATGAGATCATGACCTGAATAGAAGTTGGACACTTAACTGACTCAGCCACCCAGGTGCCCCTGCATATGGAAATTCTTAAATAATAATAATAAATGCAAATAATTACTGAGCAGTAAGAGGCAGGAATTTAAGACAATTGACTATGGATTGTACCAATTTAAAATAAAATTAAATCAAACCTTTGGAACCTATTTTTAATTTCATTAATTTATTTAAATTAAAAAAACTGGGGTGCATGGATGGCTCAGTCGGTTGAGCATCTGACTTCGACTCAGGTCACAATCTCACAGTCTGTGAGTTCAAGCCCTATGTCGAGCTCTGTGCTGACAGCTCAGAAACTAGAGCCTGCTTCAGATTCTGTGTCTCCATCTCTCTCTGCCCCTCCCCTGCTCTCACTCTGTCTCTCTCTCAAAAATAAATAATAAACATTAAAAAATTTTTTGAAAAATGCCTTCACTTCTTCCACTGCCACTCCCTGCTTCCCTCACCTTGCAACAACTAATATGTTCTCTGTATCTCAAAGCTTGTGGGGTTTTTTGTAAGTTTCCACATATAAGAGACTGTACAATATTTCTCTTTCTCTTACTGACTTATATCACATAGTATAATGCCATCGAAGTCCATCCCTGTTGCCCCAAATATCAAGTTTTATTTTTCTTATGGATGAGTAATATTCCATTGTGTGTGTATGTGTATATATATATATATATATACACACATATATGTATATAGAAGTGTTATATATATACACACATATATATAACTTCTTTTTTTTTTTTATTTTTTTATATGAAGTTTATTGACAAATTGGTTTCCATACAACACCCAGTGCTCATCCCAAAAGGTGCCCTCCTCAATACCCATCACCCACCCGCCCCTCCCTCCCACCCCCCATCAACCCTCAGTTTGTTCTCAGTTTTTAACAGTCTCTTATGCTTTGGCTCTCTCCCACTCTAACGTCCTTTTTTTTTTTTTTTTTTTTTTTTCCTTCCCCTCCCCCATGGGTTCCTGTTAAGTTTCTCAGGATCCACATAAGAGTGAAACCATATGGTATCTGTCTTTCTCTGTATGGCTTATTTCACTTAGCATCACTTTTTATATATGTGTACATATATATGTACACACACATATATATAACTTCTTATATATATGTGTGTGTGTATATATATATATATATATATAACTTCTTTATTTACTTATTTATCAGTAGACACTTATGTTGTTTCTATATCCTGGCTATTGTAAATAATTCTGCAATAAGCATGGAGGTGTATGTATCTTTTCAAATTGGTGTTTTTGTTTTCTTTGAATACATACCCAGAAGTAGAACTCCTGGATCATATAGTAGTTCTATTTTTAATTTTTTTTAGAAACCCCCATACATTTTCCGTAGTGATTGTATCAATATAACATACATTTCTGCCAATAGTGCACAAGGGTTCCCTTTCTCCACAGCCTCACGAACACTTGTTATTTATTGTCTTTTCATTAATAGCCATTCTAACAGATGTGAGGTGATATTGTGGTTTTGATTTACATTTCCTTGATGATTAGTGATTCTGAGCATTTTTCATGTACCTATTGGCCATCTGTATGTCTTCTTTGGGAAAAAAAATCTGCTCAGATCTTCTACCCATTTTTTCATCAGATTGTCTTTTTGCTATTGCATTGTATGAATTCTTTGTATATTTTGAGTGTGAGCTTATCACATATGTGATTTGTTTTTATTTTCTCTCATTCAATAGGTTGCCTTTTCATTTTGTTGAAGGTTTCCTTTATTGTATAGAAGATTTTTAGTTTGGTGTAGTTCCACTTATTTATTTATTTATTTATTTATTTACTTACTTATTTACTTACTTATTTATTTGTTTTTGGTGTTAGAGTCAAAAATTCTCATCAAAACTTATGTCAGGGAGCTTACTGCCTATATTTTCTTCTAGGATTTTTATGGTTTCATGTCTTACTGTCAAGACTTTAATCCATTTTTCATTATTTTTTATGTATAGTGTAAGATAGTGGTCCAGTGTTCTTCTTTTGTATGTGGCGACCTAATTTTCCCAACACCACTTATTGAAGAGACCATCTTTTCCACATTGTATATTCTTGGCTCCTTTGTTGTAAATTAATTTACCATAATGTGCAGGTTTATTTGTGGGCTCTCTATTTTGTTCCATTGATCTATGTATGTGTTTTTATGCCAATACCAAACTGTGTTAATTACTACAGCTTTGTAATATAGTTTATTACAAAGGAACATGGTGCCTCCAGCTTTGTCCTTCTTTCTTAAGATTTCTTTGGCTAGTCAGAGTCTTTTGTAGTTCCATATAAATTTTAGGATTGTTTGTTATATTTCTGTGAAAAAGTCCATTAGAATTTTGATAGAGATTGAATTGGATCTGTTTATTGCTTTGGGTAGTATGGACATTTTAACAATATTAATTCTTCCAATCCATGATCATAGAATGTCTTTCCATTTATTTGGATCTTCTTAAGTTTCCTTCCTTGATATAGTTTCAAAATGATATTAAGTTTTCTTTCACCTCCTTAGTTAAATTTATTCCTAGATATTGAATTCCTGTTGCTGACAGCCATTAGCTTTTTAACCTTCCAGATATTTCAGGACAAGGGAAAACTGTGGGCTAAAGGCAGTTTGGGAAGTATAGGAACCTGTGAAATATTAGCAACAAACATATCCAGCATCTAGGGGATGAGCATATTGTCTTAGTAGAGGGATCTGAAAGTCTTAGTCCATTTGAGATTCTATAACAAAGTACCACAGACATTTAAATAACAGACATTTACTTCTCACAGTGCTGGAGCCTGAAAGTCCAAGATCAAGGTGCCTGTATGGTCAGCTTCCTGGTTCATAGGCAGCTATCTTTTTACTGTGTCTTTGTGTGGTGGAAGGGGCTAGGGAATTCTGTGGGGTTTTTATAAAAAATACTAACCCAGGGCACCTGAGTGGCTCAGTAGGTTCAGCATCTGACTCTTGATTTCAGTTCAGGTTATGATCTCACGGTCATGAGACTGAGCCCCATGTAGGGCTCTGTGCTGACAGTGGAGCCTGCTTGGGATTCTCTCTCTCCCTCTCCCTGTGCCCCTCCCCCACTTTCTCTCTCTCTCTCTCTCTTTTAAAAATAAATTAATTAAAACATTAAAAAAATAAAAGCACTAATCCCATTCATGAGGGCTCCGCTCTCATGACCCCTGTACCTCCCAAAAGCCCCACGTCTTAGTACCATCACATTTAGGATTGCAGCTTGTGAGTCCTGTGGGGGAAGACATAAATATTCATACCATCACATCTGGTTAATAAAAGACCAGGTACCAATTAGCGTTCGGAGGATCATGGTCTTTTTTTTTTTCCTTTGTTTTTCTACGATGCCCTAAGAACTCTTGTGCATATAACATGTACTTGTGGAATAAATGCATAAATGGCCTAATGGGATCAGAGTCTTTACACTCAAAACCAGAACAAAGTAAAGCAAAAACAACCTGTGTGTCATTTGATATCCTGATGATCCCTATGGTGTCCAACATAAGACAGTTACTTTAAATATATATGTATATATGTGTGTGTGTGTGTATATATATATATATATATATATAGTATATTTTATATATTTATATATAGTTGAGTGGCTATCCCATTTGAGGGAAATTATTCAGTAGCAATGTTTCCAGGACAGATATATAACTGGAACTGAGTTGGCGGGGGGGGGTGGCAGTGGAAAGGCAATGGGGAGAGGTCAATGGTATTACATGGGAAATAGCCAGACACTCACAGTCTTGCCCATCATAAGATTCATTTTCAGCTCAAGATCCAGCCAGTTTGTCCCCCTTTGCTTCAAAAAATATAAAAACACTTCATCTACAACAAGGATCGTGGCAAATATTGTAGCAAAAGTTTAAGCAAGAGTTCAACAGTCTTCAGGTTTGGGAACTGACTTTAGGTTCAAGCAAACCATCTGAAGAAGACAATTCCAGAAATGTTTATAGGCAGCTAGCATTTTTAAGGGCATTAGACATGATCAAACCACTGGGAAAATTAGTTAAAAATTTGTTTTCCTCAAAGTGGATGCTGAGCATAATCATAGTCAAAGAATAAGAACTTTTTTTTTTTTCAAATAATAACAAGGGTCTTAAAACAGCAATGTGACAGTCCAGATAAGATCAGGTTGGGCGGTACCTGGGTGGTTCAGTGAGTGATGTGTCCAATTCTTGATACTGGCTCGAGTCATATTCTCATGGTTCATGAGATCAAGCCCCAAGTTGGGCTCTGTGCTGACAGTGTGGAGCCTGCTCAGGATTCTCTCTCTCCCTCTCTCTCTCTCTGCCTTTCCCCCTCTTGCTTGTGCTTTCTCTCTCTCTCTTTCAAAATAAATAATTAAACATTACAAATTTTTTTAAAAGATAAAAGAATAAAAAATTAAAGATCAGGTGGGGCCAAGAAAAATAGATAAGAAGAAGAGCAGAACCAAAAATAAGGAAAAGTCAGAATGATTGAGAACAGGAAAATTTCCCTCATCTAGGAAAACAGAATGCTTATGACAGAACCCATTAGTCACCTTTTCCAGTTATTATATATATTTGTCTTTAAATTAATTGTACAGCTACAAGTACATGGCACACATTTCCCTAACTTGGACGCTGTTAAATGGAAGATAAAAAATCAACTTAGCAGCAGGGCTTTTTCTTTCCCTTTTTTTTCATTTTTTTTAAAGAAAGGAGACTGATATTACATGTAAACTTTGCAATTCAATTCACGAACATGAAGAATATGATGAGAAAGGGTGAAGGGCGTGTACTTGAATCAGAGAGAATACAGTAGTTTCCTTTCCATAGTCCAAACTCAGTAATGCTCTGTTAAATACAAACTACTCCAAATGGAAGAATATGTGACTTGTTTTTTTCCTCTCCTGAGTATTATAACAAGGACGCTAGTATCCAGACTATACAGAAACAGGTAAGCAGACGCCTTTGTAGAATCTCATTTTTTTCAAAGCCTACTCATGTCCGGGATTCTGTCTAATTAGAAGGGGACAATAGTGATCTTAATGTTTGGATTCTTCATGCAGGCGCCAGGAAACTGAATTGTGTAAAGGAGCTCAGAGTCATAGATTCATGAGTCCTGCCCTGGTTGTGTGTCTCTTGAGGTCTTTGGTTTTCCAGGAAAAGGCATGGCAGGGCCCTGACCTGAGTGTCTGCACCTCCAACAAGGATTCTTATTGTCACCATGTTTGAAGCCAGAAGCCTTGCTTCCACATTCTTTCAGCTCAGTGCAGATTTGAGGTGTTCAGCACTGAATGTGTATTTCACTACAAACCCCAAAGACTCAGATATTGATAGCTATAGCTGGTGCAGTGTTTCCATCTGGAAGGCAACATTTTCCTACAGCAGATTTGAAAACCAAAGTATAATTGGCCTAAAAGAAATTGATGAGCCGAGCCTGAATTGTTGCCTTAGATGCAAGTACACATTGTGGCTGATCTATGCACTAGTTACTGTGCACTAGAATCAACAGCTCTGCAGGGTCTCGGATGTGGACAATGACTGGAAATGTAATTGATGGGTTTGGCCATCATTAAGGACAAGGAGTAGGCATCAGAGAGTTTAGCATTATGGGGAAATGGATACTTGTGATATGATGAAGAAAACTATTGTGCTCAGTTAACTCTTGCTTTGTAAGTATCCTGTAGATAGGTAGGATGTCCTCAAAGATGGTAAGACTTAAACCTTTTAGAAAGGAGATATGGTGGGGCACCCAGCTGGCACAGTCAGTAGAGTATGCAACCCTAGATCTCTGATCTCCGGGTCTTGAGCTATGGCCCCACATTGGGTATAGAGATTGCTTAAAAATAAAATATTTTTAAAAAAGCAAAGGAAGGACGAATGGTTGGACCAAATGCTTCTTGTTAATTATCATTAGCTGTTGGTGAACAAATAAACCAAATCCCAGAGCCCTTTCAATCCTTAATTATCTGTCTGAACCCAGAAAAATCCTGAACTCACATTCCTTCAATTAAGCACTTGCAGTTTATCTAGACCTAACAGAATACATTCTCTGACCACTTTTCTGCCAAGATTCTACTGTTTTACATTTGCATCGGGTGTGAGAGAGAATTGAGGAAATTGTCTAAAATTTAGACATCAAGAGTCTCAGAACCAGAGTGCATCTGCCTTAAAATATAATTTTTTACACCTACTTGGTAAGTCCTGGAATTTTCCTTGAAGATAAAAGGTATACTAGTAATGTCCTCCTTCATGAACACAGATGTAAGCAGAGGCTGGGAGGGCCGGCTTTTTCTTGCTGAGCCAGAAAAAACGAGTGTGAGTGCAGGGAAGTGTGCCATTTTCCCATCCTTTTCCAAGAGGATATTGATCACACCCTTTTCCTTTGGGTCATAATGGGGACGGGCTGTTTCAGGAAACATGACTCCTCCTTAGTGAAGCTCAGGATACAATTCCACGGCCATGCACACACCGAGTCAGCCCTTTCCTGTTCATCTCCTCGGGCTTCAGCATTGCTCCTGAGCTTCCAGAAGATCTGGCCAGAAGCCCTCTGGTCCTGTAAATAAGCCAACCTTGCCCGGCCTTCTGTTTTTTGAAAAAGTTAAGTCAGATTTTTGTTGTTGCTATTTGGCAGACAATAAACATCTTTCTCGAATGTGCATGCACTCTCCACACCACTGATAGAAAAATTGTCCCAAGTACCTGTTAACCATTTTTATACCTTTTTTGGAAAAAAATGCTTATCTAGTCCATTTTTAGGGAGAGGATTTTGTTTTTTTTGCAATTCTTTATGTATTTTGGATATTAACCCCGTATCAGAGGTAGGGCTTGCAAATATTTTCTCCCATGCCATAGGCTCTATCTTCATTCTCTTGCTTGTTTCTCTTGCTGTGCAGATTCTTCAGTTTGATTCAGTCCCACTTGTTAAATTTTGTTTTTGTTGCTTGTGCTTTTAATACCAAGTCCAAAAGATTTTTTGCCAACACCCATACCAATGAGGTTTTCCTGATGTTTTTTTCTATGAATTTTATGGTTTTAGGTCGTATTTGAGTCTTTAATCCATTTTGAGTGAATTTTTGTGCACAGTGTAAGACAGAGGTCCAATTTCATTCTCCTGCATGTGAATTCAAGTTTACTCTGCACCATTTATGGAAGAGACTATCCTTTCCCCACTGAGTATTCTTGGCTCCCTTGTCAAATATTAGTAGACATATATGTGAGAGTTTATTTCTGAATTTTCAATTCTGTCCCATTGGTCTGCATCTATTTTTGTGCTAGGACCATACAAAATGCACATCTCTCATGACATCTTGCATTAAGTGGCTCAGTGGTTACCTGCTGCTCCATGACCTAGTTTAATACCTGAGGGGCTGTTGTTGGGACAACAGGGGTCATGTGGACAGGTGTAGGACATAGTGCATATGGTATGACTTCCCCTTCTCCACTATAGCTTCCCGCCCAACTGCTGTCATGTTGTGACCCCACAACTTTATTTTTATTATTATTATTTTTTATTTTTAGAAAGTGAAAGAACACAAGCAGGAGAGGGGCAGAGGGAGAAAAAGAGAATCCCAAGTAAGCTGCACTGTCAGTGCAGAGCCAGAAGCTAGGCTCTATCCCACAACCCTGGGACATGATCTGAGTCAAAATCAAGAGTCAGAAGTTCAACCAACTGACTACCCAAGCACCCCAATGACATCTTTAAATTGCTGATAATTAAGACTTAGTTTAGATTTCTGGTAACTTGCCATTGCTTCTCAGGCTTACGGGCTGGTGCTATCCTCAATCAAAAGAGGTGCAGATGCCCATGGCCTCTGCTAGGCTCGTTAAATCTAATTTGCAGGCAAATAAAAGAAGAGGAGGGCTGGAGAAGGCCTGATATTCCCTACTTATATTTAAAAAAAAAAAACCTTACATAAGCCCTTCTCATTTGCCTAACTTCTCCACATTACAACATTCCCCAACAGTGAAACAAATGGGTTTTCCAACTAGGTTGTACCTTGTTTTGATTACTTAGGGATTACATAAGACATGAGGGATAGCTTCCATACTAGTATCAGTAATGAAAAAGCCATGGTGCTGATGTCATTGTTGCTTATTTTTGAGCCTCAATAGAATATTCAGTGTTTGCTAGAACACCAGACAATGTAGTTTCTTACCACAAGGACTTCCAGTCTTGTGCTGTGGATAATGTACCCATGATGTGAGGTGAAACAAGCCAGATGGCATGTAGCCAAAGGGCAGTGTTCCTCACTTTGAGTTTCCTACTCCTATGAATCCTGTTGATCATTTAGTATCACACTTTCATTCCAAAGATGTAGGTAGTACTGTAGGTATCTCTTGGGATGTTTGTCCAGCATGCCACTAGTGGATTGATCCTCCACAAACATCCAGGGGTGTGCCTCAGCCACCCTACATTTCATTTCATTATAAACTCTCCATGCCAACCATGGTTAATTGGACTCCAAGTACACCTCACTCAGCTAGACTAATCAGGGTCTTGTTCTGGAAATTTGGGATTGAATTCAGGTTTCTAGTCAATCTGAGTGATCCCCTAAATAATGGAAACAGGGTCATGATCCCATACCCACCAAGATTTCTAAGATCACAGAGAATGTGTGAGATGTGCAGAAGGAAGTCCAGGAAAGCATTTGGTTCTGACCCATTATCAGGTGTGACATTGGGTTCAGAGACATACATCCATTTTTACTTAATACCACAAGGTAGTTGTTTCTTAAAAATGAAGAGTCCTAACCCAGTCTCTCCCAAGGGATACCTTAATATAATACACAATTTATATTTGGTCCTTGTCCCTGGTTTCTAGCACAAGAGCTGCTAAAATATTTGGAACATACTGGGTGATGGAGGTGAGAGGAATATCTTTGGTTATTTGTAATAGCCCCTTTCAACCCATATCTGAGTTTACACTAATGAAGTGGTGACTACTGAAAGATAGTGGTTGGTTGTCAGAGGGTTAGAATTTTCAGCTCTGTCCTCCAGCTTCCTCGTAGGGGAGATGGGCAAGGGAGTGAGTGAATCATGAATGGGCAATGATTTAGTCAAACATGCCTATGTACTGGAACCTCTATAAAAATCCTACACAATGAGATTCAGAGTTTCTGGGTTGGTGAGCATACCTATGTGCTGGGAGTGAGACATACCCCAAACATACCCCAAACTCTACAGAAACAGAATGTCCTGAGCTCAGGAACCTTCCCAACCTCAATGTATGTACCTCCTCATCTGGCTGTTCATTTTATTAAACAACAAAAATTCAACCAAATAAATTTTAAAAGATCTACTTGGTTTTATTAACCTATTCATGAATCAGGCAGCATCCTGTCTAGCCAGTAGAGAGGAGCTCCAAATGGACTACAGAAAGGGAAAAGTTTTTAAAGGCAGAACAAAGAAGTCATAAACACGGAAAAAAGATTATTTCAGGTGATGTTGCCTTCATTTTAGGACACAAAGGTCTTAGTAGGTCCCTTCATCTTCCACTGGGGGATGGAGAAGTCCATGGGATATATTATCTTATTGTTGATGAGAAAATTCCTGACTGAGCATTTAAGACTGCATTTCTGGGGAGGTTGAAACTGTAATCAGGGTAGTTATTAAGTCTTAGTCTACTGACTTGGTGCCTTAACTTAAGTGGTGCATTTTTGGCCTGTGGTTTTCTTTTTAACATGATTTGTATGTTTTATAATATCTTTTATCATAAACCAGCAACAGTAAGTAAAGTGTTTCCTTCAGTTCTGTGAGCTGTTATAGAATATTATCAAACCAGAAGAGGAGGTCATGGGAATCCCCCATTTCTAGCTAAGTTGGACAGAAGTATGGATAATCTGGGGACCCACTACTTGCAATTGGCATCTGAAGTGAGGGACAGTCCTATGGTGTCACAAAGTACACTTTAAGACCTGACCTTTGTACATCTGCTTGTACTCATTAACTTTTGTCTTACATTTTTCCTTAAGCTCTTCTTTTTTGCTTACCTCTTAACTCAGGCAGATGAAACCCTGAACCACCCCTCTGGTGACAGTGATTGCTCTGACAAGACCTCCCACCAGCCCAGACCGCCCAGACCACCCAGACCTGAGTTAAACCCCCAACTTGCGCCTGTGCAGATGGACCATGCAGTGACCCCTGGGATGATGGGCAGTTACCTTGACCTTATTATATGAAAAGCTCTGCCTGAGGAGGAGCTTCAGCCTCATTTACATATAGGCATGCACATGTTTGTGTATAGGCATGTTGCCTCAAGGTGCATGCACAACCTTATGCCTACCTCTACATACAATGACAAGGCTTTCCTATTGAAATATTCATCCCAATCCTAAACAAAATAATCCTTTCACCTTCTTTTGGGGAGTCACAGCTTTGGAAGCCATTTTGCAGCAACCCACATGGTGTAGTTTCTGACTCACCAAGGAGTAAAGTCACATTGGTTCGATTACAATGGGACTGAAATTTTAACCTGTGAGGTCTGTGTTAACTCCAGGTACTTGATGTCAGAATTGAATTACATTGTAGTACAGCCAGTTGGTATCTGCAGAGAACTGGAGAATTCCTTGGTTTGGGAAAACTCACACATTTAGTGTCAGAAAGATTGTGAGTGGAGAAACAGTTTTCCCTTATCCATCAACTCCACAATAGTATTTTTTTATGGGGAAATGCAAATTTGCTGGATGGGACACATGAACCCACCACACCTCCAGGCTGGTCTCAGTCATAGTTTTGCCCACCATGGAACCCTCCAAACAACCACCCAGTCACCACCAGCCTGTCCTCCCTTCCTACCAATAATGCCAAGAGAATACCAGGAAAGCTGTAATCTATCCACAGAGCCCAGTAGTCTGTAAATGTTACCACATGGCATAGTAACCCACAAAAAAACTGAACTCTTGACACCATGCCACTTATACATTTTAGATTTGTGCAATGTTCAGACAAGAGCCAGGAGCTGTGACCACTTTCAGCCACCCTGTCTTTACTAGATATTTGCTGGATGTTTTCTCCATGTCTTGTAGCTCATAATCCACTCAGTGTGATTTCTGGCCCTTTTAGTTCTTAGCAGTTTTGGTTACCATATTGGTCATTGAGCCCGATAGAGAAAGAGAGAGAGAAGAGAGAATGTGTAGGACCCAAGAGCTCATCCATTCATTCACTCCCCCATTCATTCATTGTCGATTCATTCCACACATATTTTATTGTGTTCCTACCATAGCTTGGCACTACCCCAGGCCCTGGGGGCACAACATAAACCAAGACAGAAGAGGCCCTTGTTCTCATGGAGACAAATATCAATCCAATTTCTATGTATATGTGATGGGAATAAAACCTATCTAAACTGAAGTAGACTACATGTACTGGACAGAGTCCAGTCCACTTGAGGAAGTGAATCTTAGGATTGAGCTCCTAAAATATGTAAGATTAAGCTTGGGTGAGATGTTTGTCTTGGATAGGATACAGAAGGGAGTATCCAGGTAGAAGAAACAGCATGTGTAAAGGCTCTGTAACAGGAGATAATATGGAGTGCTCCAGGGCCTATAAGCCAGTGTGGCTGGCACTGAGAAAGAGGGGACAGAGTGAGGGGTCCCACACTGGTGAAGAAGGATGGTTATATCCAAATGGTCATCCACATTAAAGACTTCTGTTTTTAGCTTAGGCACAATAGGAAACCAAGAAACCCCCGAACTTAGATGGAGGAGGGAATGTGTTCCCTTTGGAATGTTCTGTGGTCCAAGTAAGGAATCATTGCAACTTTGGCTGGAAAGTTGCTATGGGTGTGGTATGCATGGGACAGATGGAAGATTACTTAGGACACAGAAGTATTTGGATTTAGAGATGGATAGAGTATTGGGGGGGGTGGAAGGGAAAGAGGTATCAGAGAAGGTTCTTGGTTGCATACCTGTAAAACTGCACCAAGAATCCCCTGAGGTTGCACCACCTCTCCCCAGTGCTGCTTCTACTCCATAAATGACACACAAAATGCAATCTGTCCTTTGGCTCCATAGTTGCAGAGAAGACAAAGGTTAGGTAAATGCATCCCCTTTGTTACCAGTTAAGACTTCAGTTCTTAACCCATAACTCTCTTGAACTGGACTGAATTACCTCTGAGCCACAAAGACCCTTGTGTTCCTCCAGGTAGGGTTGAGCTCAGGCAAGGTGGCTCCTGGACCCTGTCCTCATGAATCAGAACAGCAAAATTGTGGTTTTACTTGTGTTTCTATTCCAATGGCAAAATGAGGTGAGAAGCCTTTGACCAAGACCATCTCACAGAGGAAGAGAAAGAGTGATTCTCCCTATGGCTTGCCACACTCTGGTTCATTTGCAGCTTCAAAACAGGGATAAGGACACACATTTAAGGTACATGTAACCACAAGGCAGGACTGGCCTTTCTCAGACACTGGACAAACAGAGTCCACAGGAGTGGACTACAGAGTGGATACTTGCCTGTGTACCAAATGCAAGGGATCCCCAGGAAGCCTAAGTGCTAGTACTTACAGGAGGGCACAGAGAGCACCTGCCTGAATGTCATGGCCAGTGCCATCCTTGCCCACGGCCCTCCTTGATGAAACAGAGGAAAAGTATGGGAAGGAGTGTTAGGGTTTCGAGTTCTTTGTCACTTTGGAGGTTGGCACCAACACATTTAGCCACTCACTTAGGCAGCCACCAAGAGTGGGTTTGTGGACTCAGGAAGCAGATCTTCTAGTTTTAAACCCTGAATTGGGCCAAAGACAGCTGCATGCTTCCAGAAGGTCCAGAGTTGAATAAATACTTTCAATGGGTTGAATTCTAAACCTTAAAATGTTCTTTCATGTTTCTCAAAATTTGGGATATAGTTCTGAAAATGAACAGGTAGGTATATGAGAATCATTACAGTAGGAGCCACAGAGATACCTAACTCTGTGACAGCTTCTAGATGCTGACAGTGCAATCTTGGGCTCCTTTGTGTCCATTCCATTGACCCAACCCTGGCCATTGCTCTTCTGCATGCTGCCCTTTGTTGTCTTCCTTAACACACCCAACTGTTTCATACTGCAGGGCCATTGCACATGCTGCACTCGCTTCCTGAAATGCTATTCATCTTTGTGCTGCTCAAACCTTCTCAGTCTCCTGGCCTCAGCCTAAACAGGCCATCCACAGAGAGGCCTTCTCAGACCATTTGACTGCAGGTACCCTCCTCCCACCCCACCTTGCTCAGTCACTTATCCTTATCTCAATTCTCCCATTTTTTTAATGTTTATTTTTGAGAGAGAGAGAGAGGGAGAGAGAGAGAGAAAGCAGGGAAGCAGGGGAGGAGAGGTGCAGAGAGAGAGGAGGACAGAGGATTGGAAGCAGGCTCTGTGCTGACAGCAGAGTGCTGGACATGGGGCTTAAACTCATGAACCACCTGAGCCAAAGTTGGAGGCCTAACTGACTTAACCACCAGGCTCCCCTCTCCCATTTTTAAAATTTATTTATTTTGAGAGACAGAGAGAGCACATGTGCCAGCAGTGGAGGGGCAGAGAGCAAGGGAGAGCGAGAATCCCAAGCAGGCTCTGCACTTTCAGCACAGAGCCCAACATAGGGCTCCATCCCATGAACAATGATCATGACCTGAGCCAAAATCAAAAGTCAAATGCTTAACTGACTGAGACACTCAGGTTCTCCTCAATTCTCCCATTTTTTATTTTTATTTGCAGAGTGCTAATTGCAGAGTGCTAAGTTATCTTATTATGCATTGGCTTGTTTACTTCTTGGTTGGTGTTTTTATAAGTTGTTTTTTAGCTCTCACACAGGGATGTCAGCTCCAAAGGGCTTGGATCTTGTCTCCCTGGCTTACTCTTCATACCCTCAGCATCCAGCACCCAGTGCCTCAGGGATGATGACAGGTCACAGTGTGTGTTGAAAGAATGAATAAACCAACACATTAATGAATGGCTAGATGATACCATGGACAAGAGAAAGAGTGAGGGATGGATGAGCAAACCCAGTTCTGCCTCTGTTTATCCTGAGTCTGACATTAAAGAATTTTGCAGCTAATGAGAAGAGATGCTCACAAACATATTTTGTCCATGTTGATAAGGTCATGCCCAGGGTAGATGTGGGCACCAAGGAGGAATCCTAATCATTTATGTCCAAATATGAGGCAGCACACAGTGTTAGGTGATTCCCATCTTCTTAGTGGAAAGTTATTTCAAAAAGACGTTTTTGAGGGTCACCTAGGTGGCTCAGTCAGTTAATCATCCAACTCTTGATTCCAGCTCAAGCCATGATCTCATGGTTCATGAGTTCAAGCCCTGTGTCAGGCTCTGTGCTGATGCTGTGGAGCCTGCTTAGGATTCTGTCTCTTTCTCTCTTTTTCCCTCCCCTGCTGGCTCTGTACCTCTCTCAAAATAAATAAAAATAAACTTTAAAAAAAGACATTTTTGAAAACTGCTTAATTTCATGGATGTAGAAAATCTTCACCTATAATACTTCAAATAGGTCTTCTGCTGCATTCTTTCTTTCTTGTTCTGGTATTCCAATTACACATGTTACATCTTTTTATTTGCCTCATAGGTCTTGGATATTCTTTTGTTTTGTTTTGTTTGTCATTCTTTTATCTCTATGCTTTTCAGTTTGGGGAGTTTCTGGTGACATGTCTTCAAGTTCACTGATTTCTTTTGCAGCCACATCCAGTCTACTAATAGACACATCAAAAACATTTTTCATTTCTATTACAGTGTTTGTGATTTCTAACATTTTCATTGGACTCCGTCTTAGATTTTTCACCTTTCTGCTTACTTTATCCATCTGTTTGTGTATGTTGTTGAGTTTTTCCATTAGAGACCTTAACATATTAACCATTTTTATTTTAATATCCCTGATTTAATAAGCCCCAAATCTGTGCCATGTCTGAATTTGGTTCTGATGCTTGCTTTGTCTCTTCAGACTGGTTTTTCTTGTCTTTTAGCATACCTTGTAATTTTTTTGTTGGATGTCAGACATGATATATTATTAGGTGGTTGGAACTAGGTTAAATAAAACTTTAGTGTGGCATTTTATATAAATCTGGCTAGGAAGTAGGCTGTGTTTAATGTTTGATGTAAATGTGGATGTCATTGGTATCAAATTGCTATAATGTCCTTGTTTTTAATCTCCCTGTTGTCTTTGGGTCTACTTAAGAACTTTTTTTTTTTTTGAGAGGGAGAGAGAGAGGCAGGTTTTTTTTGAGAGGGAGAGAGGTAGGCAGGTTCCTTGCTCAGCACAGAGCCTGACATGGGGTTTGATCCCATGATCCTGGAATCAGGATCTGAGCTGAAATCAAGAGTCAGATGCTCAATCAACTTAACTACCCAGGTCCCTCAAGAACTCCTTCTTAAATAGAGTCCATGTTATGCAGTTCTTCTAGATGAAACCCACTGCTATTGCACTAGAGCCCTGTTGGTATGTCAGGGGAAGAAGACGCACTTTGTAATCATGTGATTAGGCTCAGACTTTTAGTGGGTCTGTGGCCCTGGGCTCCACATAATTGTGTCTTAATTTTTTTCTGCCTTAGATGAGACAGGAAGTTTGCCAGGGGCTGGAGTTGGATGATTTCCCTTCTCTCAGATTGGACAATACTTTGGTAAGGTATTTTCTTCTGTTGAGCTGGCTTTTATTATGGATAAGGTTTTGGTGTCAGGCATAATTTGGAGATGTGGTTTGCTTCCAGACCACTGCAACAAAGTGAATATCACCATAAAGAGAGTCAAATGAATTTTTTTGGTTTCCCAGTGCATACAAAAATTATTTTACACTATATTGTAGTCTATTAAGTGTGCAATAGTTTTATATCTAGAAAAAACAATGTGCATACATTAATTTAAAAAATACTTTGTAGTGCAGCACCTGGGTTGTTCAGTTGTTAACGCATCCAACATTTGGTTTCAGCTCAGGTCATGATCTCATGGTTCATGAGTTCAAGCCTGCTTCAAGCTCCAAGCTGACAGTGTGGATTCTGCTTGGGATTCTCTCTCTCCCTCTCTCTCTGCCCCTCCCTTGCTCATGCTTTCTCTCTATCTCTCTCTCAAAATAAATAAACTTTAAAAAATAAAAAAAATACTTAGTTGCTAAAAAATGTTAACCATCATCTGAGCTTTGAGTGAGCCATAATCACTGATCAGAGATCATTGTCACAAATACAGCAATAATAAATAAGTATGAAATACTGTTAGAATTAACAAAATGTGACACAGAGACATGAAGTGAGTTGGAAAAATGGTATAGACTTGCTCGAGGTAGGGTTGTTACAAACCTTTAATTTGTAAAAACTGCAGTGTCTGTGAAGCACAATACTACCAGGTATGCCTTGTATGTATTTCAAATCGACTGCTTTTTTCTTACTCCCCATCAGAAACAAGAAGGGTTTTTTGTTTGTTTATTTGTTTGTTTCTTTGTGTTGGCTCTTCACTGAAATCATCTGATGGGGTTTCTGGAGGCAAAACCAACAAAAAGTATGGGGACCTCACTGAGAGTGCGTTCCTCCAGGAGTTTCTCACTCTCAATGCTGGCCCACATTCAGCCTTCGGCAGTTCATCAAAATTATTTAAATATCCCTACCAGTTAATGGCTCTAGTATCATCTGCTCCAGATGAAGAGCCCCCGCTGTGACTTTCTGGATGTGCCTGTCTGTCCAGTATTTGGAATGCTGGGCTTACTCTGTGATTTTGGTTCTTTGATGGGTCCAAGAAATGTCATTGGTTTTTGGTTTGTTTAGCTTGTTATTATTATTATTATTATTATTATTTCTTTTCCTTGTTGTGAAGGTGGGAGTGACAATTTCTGAGTTTTTCATGTTGGAGCTAAAACCAGAAGTCCTTCACTGGTATTTTGCTTTTTATCCCTGTGGACCACTCAGAGGGGGGTTTCCCCACTCTCCACTGTCATTACAATAAGACTCAGTCTCTGCACATGGTATGAGATTAACAGTGTTTGCTGTGTTGGAATGCCTAGGGTCCCAGGGCCCAAGGAAAGTTGCTACATTTTGTGTTAGTGAAGCCTGACAAAGGAAAAGGTATCAGGGAAGCTGTATGGCCAGAGGATAACTGGGAAGAGACCACAGTCCTGGGAACACTCCAGGCTGCTCCCCAACCCTGCCATTGTCAGGATGGTTGCAGAGATCATGAGCCATGTCTGATTGGTCCTGGCAGGAGTTGGGTCCAGTAGGACTCGCTTCCATGGAATCAGTGATATAGAAGGGGGCAAAAGGGCTGCCAGCAGTAGCTACTATGACAACCACAGACTGAAAGCCCCTTCCAGGACCTTGGACTCCTGGAACTCATGAACAATCCCAAGGACAAAGAGTGGACCTTGGAAAATGAAAATATTGTACAAGAACTGGATTTCATTTGGTTTTGACCAATACAGAGATGTGATATTCCTGCACCCTAAGTGTGTGGGTCAAATCATGCTTGTACACTCAGGTAGTGCTCAGGAAATGTGTCTTCTCTCATATACACTTCTCTGCTTATAACACCTTTGTCTTGCATTGGTGTCCTTGTCTTAAACATAATTATAAATATCTAGATTGAGATGTACACCTGGTATGTTCAGGGATCTTAGTCACAAGTTACATGTTGGTCAGAAGTATGTGGAAGGAGAAGTGAAGAAGAAACAAATGGGGCAGTGGTTGAATGTTGACTCACATTTAACTCCCCACATTTCTGGAGCAGAGCACTAAAATCCTACATTCCCAGGGCAAAATCAAAGCATTGTCCTAGGACTATTTGGAACAATTCACATGACACCAGCTAAGACCGAATCATGCTCTTCATGCCTGCCTGAAAAATGCACATGGTAACCACCGCTCCATTCATCTATAAAGAGCTCATGTTATTTCATCTGTTGATCCTGAGTCCAAGTTCATGGGCTGCATTTCCAACATGGTCCCTGTCACTGAAGGATGAAAGAGGAGATTGGAAGATTATGCCATGTTAATGTTTGCTTTAAAGCCTAGAATCCCAGTAAATGAGCTTCTTTACAAACTTCGATGTCAAGTGTACGTTATTTGATAGGTACTACATAAACCTGGAGGAAATTAAGGATCCTGGAAAGACCAGAGACTGCTAACTGCTTAGCAACCTTGATTTAACAGGAGTTCAATGCTAAAGCCAAAATTGTTCTGAAACCCTTTGACCTGTGCACCCTTATACATGTAGAAGCAAAAATAAACTACAAAACTCCAAGAATCACATCATGTATATTTTATAGTCCTCCAACTTCCTCAAAATATGCTGCCTTCTCTCCCATTAAGGTATGTCTTTTTGCTTTGAAATCGAGTTGTTGCTGAATAAATGTAAGTAAAATTAAGAATATTGTACATGATAATGGTATAGTAACTCAAAAGGGACACAACTCATATAAGTTTATATCATAGTTTCCAAAGTGCTTTCACAATATGTATCTTATTGAATCCCCAAATATTGTGTTTACTCTTGTTCGAGAGGTGAGGTAATTTTGCTAAGCTTGCACAACTTGCAAGCAACTTGAACCCAGGTCTCTTCACTAATGATTGGTGTTGATCATATTATGCAGGACAGCTCCCTTAAACAAATTGTGTTGCTTGTTTTATATGTGTAAATCTATTTAAATCTCAAACCAATCCCGAGGGGTATTTCTCACATTTACAAATGAGGAACCAGCCCAGTGGTGCTAAGTCCCTTCCCTGTGGTAACACAGCGTGTGAGGGGCCAGTGCTGGGCCAGAAATGGAGTAGGAGTCTTTTGACTCTAACTCAAAAGTTATTTCTACCCCACCATGCTTTCCGTGTAAATGTGTGAGTGTGTGTGCGTGTGTATATGTGTGTGTGTGTGTGTGTGTGTGTGTGTGTGTGTGCATGTTTGAGAGAAAGAGAGAAAGTATGAATTAGTATTATACAATATTTTAGGAAGTCACCCTAAAATGTAATAATTAATAGAGGACATTAACCCAAGCTGGAGATGCACTGTTGCCACAGTACAGGGAATCAGAATACGGGGCTGGCTCGGCCACCAGCCCACTGGCAGAATGTGGTTGTGTTGGCTGGTGCTGAAGAGGCCTGAATCTTTCTTGCCCACTCGATCCATAAGCCCTGTGCTGTCCCTGAGTTGCATGAGTTATGCTCCCCCAAACCAGAGAGGTGCAGCTGAGCCCATGTCCTGTGGTATCTTTGTTCCTTGAGGCTGCTTTGGGTGCTGGCCACTATCCTAGATTTGCCAGCACAGAGCTACTGGGGTTGGACACACACTCAGAAAGACCTACCTATATTAGCTCATTACAAATACCACAAACTAGAAGGCTTAGAACACCAGAAATTTATTCTCTCACAGCTCTGGATGCCAGAAGTCTAAAATCAAGGCTGGGCAGGGCAATTGTCCCTCCAATGGGGAGAATCCTTCCTTGCTTGTTCCAGCTTCTGGTGTTCATTGGCGATCCTGGGAATTGCTCAGCTAGCAGGTGCATTGCTCTGGTCACATGGCTACCTTCTCCTTGTGTCTGCATGTTGTCTTTCCTGTGCGTGTGTCTGTCTGTGTCCAAATCCCCCCTTTTATAGACACTGGTCATATTGGATTGGGCCCACCTGGAAAAACCCTATTTCCAAATAAGATGAAACACAAGGGATTAGGACTCCCAATGTATCTTTTTGGGACACACAATTCAACCCACACTGGTGTTCTTTCTAGTCCTCCATGCTCTGTCCATCCCTGCAGAGAACCCCACAGGTACTTCCTTTCAGCCACTGTGGTCCACTAAGAACAAAGAGCATCAGACTTATCCCCAGTCCTGGTTTGGTAGGTCTTTTCAACCTCACCTGTGCACCTGAAATGCCTGGGGGAGTGAGAAAATGAGTTGTGACTCACAACACAAAGAGGAAGAGTGAAATGAACAGTTATCACAAAGCAAGGTGGCTGTCAGGTCCCCCACAGGATTGTTGCCACAAGCTCCGTGCCCTCTTGATCCACACCATGTATAATGACATGGTTCACAAGATGTTAGAAGAGAAACCGATTCCAGCTCATGTGTGGTCTCCTCATCTGTAAAATTCAGGGAATGAGTAGTTGATTCCTGAGCAATCACTATGAAACCTTGACCCAAGGTCATAGAAGGGAACCTAGGCAGAGCCAGAACTAGTAACAGTGCCCACATCCAATTCTCCTTTCCCGACACTTCATGGCTATCAGGTCACCAGAGATGTGTGCCGCCTAGGAAAGTCAGAGGAGGTACCTATGGTCACATGAGCTGAGACTGTGTGTGGGTGTGTGCATGTGCATTTGCTTCCTGCTTGCATCTGAGAGAGACTCTTCCATCTGTTTCCTCCATTCCTGACCTGTTCTCTGGACACAGGTGCTGGCCTCCTTGCTTCCTCCTGAGCAGCTGGTCCTGCCATTTCCTCATGGAGGTACCCCTATGGATCACACTGCCTGAGTGGATGTGGGAAGTGAGCCTAGCATATCTGATCATACCCCCTGTTATGATAAACTGCATCCCTGGACTCCATGATCCCATTCTACCAATTACCTGAGACGGCACACATGTGCCACAGCTTGCACTTGAAAAAAGTCAGCTGTTGTTCAATGTTGATGAGGATATGATGGGCCTGTGGTCCGGATAATCTCGATATAATTCCTCCTGTATGTGGCTTGATTAACAAACTTGGTGCAATCTCATGTTCTCCTCCATTGAGTGGAATCCGTGTATGTGTACGGTGCACACAAAGGGCAGGCTGCTACCCTTGCCTTATGGCTCTTCGTGTGTCCCATGGACACACATTAAGTGCCTACTCTATGCCATGCACTGTGCTGAGAGGCTTAGCCCTCATTGGCCTAAGGTCACACCCCCAGTCACATTGTGACTGATGTCTGTGATTCTTACAATGCCAAAGCTTTCTGACCCTTGGCCTCAGCCCCACCATTGGCCTTGGCCGCAGCAACAATTTTGGAAGTGGGCCTTATGTTTGTATTACATTTTTACTTCTCTGAAATTCTTTCTCAGGATCTCATGCATCATTTTCTTCTTGTCAATAATGTCTTCAGAGAGGGAGTTAGAGACAGCGCCCCTGTCTACCTTCCATTCCTGGGCTCTTTCTGATCCCAGGTGCTACTTCCTGCTCACCAGGCCCTGTCTGCACTGCTTGGTTCAGGGTGGCCAGGTTTATGAAACTATTTTCCTGGTTGAATAATTAATAAGACCACTTCAAATTCGAAGAACACTCTGGCCTTCCAACATCCTCAGTTAAGGGCACTTCTGACATCCAGCTTTGCTCAGGTCACAGCTCAGAATCACCATAAAATCCACCGGAAGCTCCTGGCAGTGGTCCTGGGGCTGACCTCATCTCCCAGTCCCACCGGCACGTGCCAGGAGAAGAGGTCCCTAGTTTCTAGTGTTGTCTGCACCCTCCACAGAAGTGGGTTACAGCTACCCTATTTTCCAGGTAGGGATAGAAGGGGAGGGAAGGAGAAGCAGGAGGAGACAGATAACAGGAAGGGGCTGGGGGCAACTAAGGGAAGAACCAGGAAGTGAAAGGGCCCCAATATGGGGAAAGAATGCTGGGGATGGAGTCGCTGTGCTAGAGAAAGGGAGGCACCTTCCAACCATTGGTGTATGTTACACTTCAGAAACCTAGTAACTGCTGCCTGTCAGTGTACCCCTAAGGGAGTTATTTTTCAAATACAAGAGTTTAGTTATTTAAGGCATGTGGCAAATAAACTGCCAGGTGCAAGGTCCTTAGCTCTACCGTGACCCATCATGCAGGTTGACATTCTCCTATACTTCATATATGAACCATGATATGGACCAAAAAGAATTTTAGTGGAAGCAGACCACTTCACAAAGCAGACCACATCATGTATTTAAAAGGCAGTATTTTCCATTTCTGGGTCATGGAACATGACACTGCTGTTTGTCCAAATCCCTTCTATAGGTCTACTGGTAATTTGGTAAACAGACAATGCTCTGGGGTTTACTTTAGAAAAGCCATTTTCTACCATTTCATGAAGGTTTGGAAAAGTGGGTGATCCTGTTGCCACAAAACAAGACATATTATCCTTCTGGATAAAGGGAGCCCTTTTGAAGTCTCCCACTGCTGGCTCCAGGGCATTTTTTTACTAAAAACAAAATGCTGGCCCTTCTGGTGTGGTTTTTCTGACTTTTGTAAATGGCTTATTAGATTTTTAAAGATTATTCTTATCAGGAGATTTGGTACTTTAGTTGAGTCTTCTCAAAGAAAATTAATCTCTCAATTTATATGTTTTGTGTTAACAACAGTTCAGTCTTGCGGGAGAATGAAGCCAAGTACATATGTGGTTTCTCGAAAGTAAGCTAAACAGAGCCTCAGAGACAAATTCACAGCTGCTGGACAAAAGGAAAGGAAAAACAGCCCCTTGTTTGCATTTTGAAGGTGGGTAAAATGAGGGGTTTAAACCAAATCCTGCTGCTTCTCAGAAGGCACCCTCCCCCCAGGGCAGAAAGTCAAGTCAAAATAAACACTGACTTTATCAACACCAAAACCTGCTGTGTGAGATCTTAAGAATCCAACCAACAAGGGCATAAATCACATGGAATAAAATTTTGAGCTGCTTCCATCTTGATCTTGATGTTCACAGTATAATGGATATCATTTGCTATGTTTCAAACCCTGTAAAGCCTGTGGTGATCAAGGAATACAGTATTTTTGTGTTTTTAGGGAAGCCACGTTAGAGGCTCATGTTTGTTTATTTCCTTCCAAATTGACAAAATCTCTTAAGCTTTCAGCGCTGAGAGAATAAAGGCTTAGGTTTCTGTGCTATACAGCTAGAAACAGTGCTAGCCAATAACGAGGTGCTAAGGGCTCAGTTTGTGGGAGAAGATGGTTTAGCCCTTCTTAAAAGCCCTGCCTTGACTGCTGTGGGCATTTCACCAATAGAAAACTGAGCTCTGCTCCACTCTGCCTTCAGAATAAGCACTGGCAAATCATGAGCTGAAGGCTCATATAAAATAAACATTATTTGAAAAATATTAACTGAAATGTTTTGCTATTTTTGCTTTCAAGTAAATTGCATAAAGACACTGGCTTGCTTGTGTTGATTCTCTAAACTAGATATTTACAAAATCTGAGCTTGGAGAGGACAGATGGTAGCCGAGAGTTGATTTTCTCGGTTATTGTTCTGCTGCTGGATTGTTTTGAAACCCCCATAGCTGGTAAAAGAACACAGCACAGCCATCCCTTCTAAGATATTCATGTGTGGTCATAGAATTGTGAGCAATTTCTTTGTCCTAGTTTTCTCTGACACAGGTTTCAGGAGAAACTTAAAAAAAAATCCATGGGTATACTTAGAAGTTTTGGATACTAGGAAAAAGAAAAAGAAACATGTTCTTATTGAAGCAAAAAAAAAAAAAAAGACAGCTTAATGAGAAAAATACTGAGTGATCTAATGGAACATATGGTTTTAAGCTATGAACTACAAAATTATACTTTGAGTCTTTAACATTTAACCTATCTTTATCATATCACAGGTGAGGTTGATGTGCTCACTTGGCCTTCTGCTAGTTTATTTTTCCTCACTCTTTTTTAAATTATTTAAAAAAAAAAACCTTTTTGTTGCACTATATGCTAATTAATTTGGATGTAAATTTTTAAAAATAAAAAAAATTACAATAAAAACCTTTTCAATACCCACTAAAACTACCCTTATGTTTTGTTTTTTTTTTCCTTCTAATACCAATTTATACTCTTGTTTTTAAGCAGTAAAAGTAATTTTCTTTAACTTCCTTCTCTATTTTGTTGAAAAGCTAACATTACAGTGGGTGTCTTCAACAAGTGTTGAAGAGCATAGTAGCAAAGTGAAACAGATTATGTGCCTCTATTCTCAAGGAAGTCCAGCTGTGACCCTTTCAGCAGGGAGGAGAGGCGACTGGAGACATTGTATCCAAACAATCTTATGTCTGTTGTTAAATGTGTTCTGCAGAATAAACTTTATATAATAAATTTCATATCATATCCCATATGAACTTACTTTATTGGGGTAAAATTTAAAATGACCCTACTGTATGCTAGGTAGTGTTGTAAATATTGCAAACGTGCTTTTGTTACAATTTTGGTGAGCTTTCTCCCCAGGGGCTATTATGAAATGAAAGTTGTTAATAAGTATCTAGCAGCTGTGAGCACTTACCGACACCATGGGACACAGTGACTCCCACAAGCATGGCCTAGCTTTGTTAAGTCTTGCCCTCTGGTTGTTTTAAGAGTCATAAAGAGAAAAGAGGGACTCACAAAGATATTAAAACATACAGGCATAATCAGGGTGGAAGGGGTCACTAAGGATGGAAACCAGGTGCAATTCAGACATAGAAGAGGAGAAAGTGCTGATTTTGTCCCTCATATCTTCATACACATTCACAATCGTGCAGATTTCCTGAATTTAACATGCACATATGTAACCTCAAAGCCTCTATTTAATAAGTATTTCCCAACACATTGCAATAAGCTTCCATAAAACACTAGGGTCTGTCTCAGAGAACACTCTATTAACAAAGGCTAAAAGATAGACAAGAAATAGTCTTATTCATTAGCCCACATCTCTCAGAAAGGAGATTACAGGTTCCCGTGGGTTCTCCCTCCAGTGCCAATAGAGACTCCGATCTGAGCAATCTTTGTCTAAACCTAATCCCCATGTCTACCCTGCCTCCATGAAAGGAACAGCTGGTCACCATCTGTACAATAAGACTTTTCCTATTGGAAAATGTCATCCGATCACCCATCAACCTTCTTTTCTCAAGGCTAAATGACCCTGGTGCCTTGACCTTCCGCCTAGGTCTAATTTTCAACAATCTAAAGATCTACATTCAGTTTACTGAGCAAGGAAATCCTGACATCAGCAGAAAACAGGAGCCAGGAGCTGACTCTCAGCCCTCATCCTGCCTGTGTGAACTGTGCTAGCAGCGTGACGGACAAAATGGTTAGTGCCCCAAGACCCAGGGTCCCTCCAGTCTGCCCCAGGCAGAGCTATCCTTCAGGCAGCCCCCAGCATTTATCGGAGTGTTTTCAGGTTCAGGAGCTGGAATGACACCTGCTGGATTTCTTGTGAATACTTTCTAAACACTTTCCTCTCCTGAGCCCCTTTCTCTGGCTGCTTACTTAGATGTTCTTTCAAAACATTCCAGGTATTCAAAGTCTGTTCCTTATTCTGTTTTTATTTAGACACATTATAAATGTTTTAAACCACTGAGTTCAGTAAAAAATTAAGCTGCTTCATGGTAATGGACTAGTATGTGCTATCAGATTTTATTATGCATAAGAATGTGGCCATATGTACCTAGCAGCCCACAGATGCACTCAGTACAGATCTGATGTAGAAACGGCGTGCCTGCCCACCTGTTTACACCTTAGGGAATAAGGTAGTGTGGATAGGCATTAAGACAGAGGGTGCATTTTGTATGTTTTCCTTATGGAAGTGGGAATAATAGTCTGGAGTGACCAAGTGGCAGTTCATGAAGTGGGAGTCTGTGGATGGAATGTGGGTGAGACGTGCGTGGAGACCTCTAGTTTTCTGCACAGACAATGCCAGATGAACATTTCCAAGCCATGCAAAAATGTCAGAGGGCAGCCTGTGTCTTGGACTAGGCTCCCCTAGAGGCAGGTCTTGGTTTATCTGCGAGTTGATCCCAGGAGCAGCAGCAGGGTGTGGGGAAGTGAGACACGGAAGATAATAGGGGGTGGGGACAAGCGAGTCTTCACTGTGGGCAACTGGAATTTAATCCATCATGGGGTCTGGGGTGAAGAGTTCAAAACATGTGCCACAGAGCTGTCCCACTCAAGGGGCAGAGAATCTTACTTAACCATGGTTCCCACTCATAAATGATAGAGGACTGTCCCCAGGGGCATTAATTCTTGGTCCTTTGTGGCCTGCACCTCGCATAGATGCCTCAGCCTCCTGCAGCCAGAGGAAGCCAACAGGTGGAGTCTGGTTGCTGGAGCAGGAAGCCATCCACATGTTTGGAAACGATAACAGCCATGGCATGTGGGCAGAAACTGACCATCTCTGCTGTGGTCTCCTGTCCCAAATTCCCTTATACAGACATCCTTCAGAGTCACAGGGCTTGAGAACACCCACTGAACACCAATCCCATGGGGATGAGCATTGCCCTCTCCTGGGAGCCTCTCTGGACCTTGCTGTGTCGAGGACTTGTTTGCTGGTCATATGCTGGGTCTCAGAACAGGTCAAGGGAAAGAGAAGCTCTCAGCTTAAGAGAGACAAAAAAATAAGTGACTCTAATGTGACAATATGGAAGTATGCTATTGCCACAGCACGCGCAAAAAACTATAAATTCCCATTTAATGATTATTGGAGCCCATAGGGGAGGAACAGGGTGGTATTTATCAGCTCCTGAAAGAGAAGTATTTCCTGGAAGGTGATATCCTGAATTAATTGCCTGGGGGAAGGATATTTTGTACATTTTGGTCCTGATATACTCGTTATCTGCTGACTGGACACTGTCAAGTTTTCTATTTTTCTAGCATTGCATTTATGGCTCTTCTGGAAGTCCAGCACAACATCATGAATGGAGGAGAGGTGGGGGAGCAGGGGCCTGGGTCAGGGAGCTGGAGGAGGAGGGCAGGGAGACACCTAGGAAAATGGAATTTCAGGGTCTGGTAGATCAACTCAGGATCCTACACCAGATTTTTTTCCAGTTTATAGGGAGAGTACGCTGTAAAAAAGCCCATCACTTACTAGAAAATTGCTAGAGTTTGTGGCTCATTCATCATTTGATAAGTAATTGCAAGCAACTACTTCCAAAGGTTGTGGCTCTGTGTTAGTCTGGGTTTGCAAACTGTCATCTGGGTCCTTTGATCAGAACTGTAATGTGTCAGTCACTGAGGAGTTATGGGGGTCCGTAGGCTGGATTCCACGGTTTGGCCTAAGAGATGATCCATAGTCTGAAGGAGAAATAAATTTAAAGGGTGGGAGGAGAGGGAAGGCCAACCAATAATTAAATGTTACATGAGAATTTAGTGACCACAGATAAACAAATGGTCAGAAAGGAGACGAGGCTGGTAGATTTATAATGTCAGTGTCTGCGGAGGATGCTGGGATGCACTGGCCAGATTCCCCTGAGAAAGTACAGGACTTATTACCACTGCTGCTGGAGCCGCTGTCAGGACCTTCCAGACCCGTCTGCTGACAGCTGCCCCACCCGGAGTCACAGCCCCGTGTGCACAGCCTCCATCCAATGACTGATGGGCGGCATGTGAGAGTCCCCGTGTGGAACAACTCTGAAGGGCATTCCAGGTCTGGAGCTCCCTATGGGGCTGGCCCCACAGCTCAGCTCCTCCACCCAATTCTGCGGTATTCCCTTCCCTTCCTTCCATAGTTGTTGACCCCAGATCCTAGTATCCAAGACCCAAGATCCTGAAAATCTCCCTGCACACGTTCACCATCTCAGGTTCTGCCCTTCAGGAACTCAACTCGTGGAAACATTTTTCAAAACAAATCTAATCTTGGAAAGACCATACTTAAAACCACTGAATGTCTTTCTACTCTGCTTCCTATCAAGACCCCAACCCTTAGCCTGGCCTGTGAGACACAGCAAGGTCTGACCCCCCTCTCCAACATCACCATGTACCAGTGTAAAGTTCACCGGCTCTGTCTTACCAGCCTCTAGTCAGCCCTCCAATGTTCCTGGCAGAGTTCACTGGCTCTGTCTCACCAGCATCTGGTCGGCCCTGGCGTATAGCAAGCATCGCCCTGTGATTAAATGAGTAAGTGAATGACTGAATGAATGAATTGAAGAAATGTGCAAGGATCGTCTATCCTCAAGACCTCCCCTCCCCATTGAGTATTTAACCAGTACACATCCTCCAGGACCTTCCTTGAACTGTCCCTTCCTCCCAGAAACCCCTGACCCTCAGACTAAATCATGTCCTGTGATTACATATTACCTGGTTCTTTTCCTTCATCCCACTGGCCACATTTAGCTTCTTCTCTGTGTGATGTGTGTCATCCACATCTGCATGTGGCTTCGTTTCCAGCTGAGCCACAAGTGCCACAGGATAGGGCTCCAATCATGTCTCTCTGTGCTCAGCACGTACTTGGCCCACCTGAGGGCCCAACAAGTGTTTTCTGAAGGAAGAAGAAAGGGGAAGAAAAAAGAAAGATAGAATGAAAGAATGAAGGGAGGGAGGGAGGAAAGGGTAGCCATAGTTTAAAGATTAGCTCCAACATTGTTGGCATGGACTGCACATGGGAGGATGGGCATGGTTGCAGAGTGGGAAGTGGGATGGAGCCTTCTAGGCAGAGAAGAAGGCTAGAGGACGGTGTAGACCAGGAGACCAGAGGAGAAGCCTGGAGGAAGACCAGGGAAGACACAGTGTCTGCAGAGGTGACTGGGGGAAAGACAGTACCATCTAGAATTAGCAAATAGAGGGAAGGGATGGAGGCTGGGGTTTGGGGCCAGACCAGACCTGGGCACTGGAGGTTAAGGAAAACTCTGCTCACTTTGGCAGTTCTGTCTTCCCTGGACCAGGGAGGGGGCATCCAGCTCTTAAAAATTCTTTTCATAACTGGACTGGAAATAGATTTTATTTTCTTTTAAGAGAGAGAGAAAGAGAGAGAGAGAGAGAGAGTGTGTGTGTGCATGCGTGTTTGTTGGGGGTGGCAGAGGGAGAGAGAATCTTTTTTAAAAATGTTTGTTTATTTTTGAGAGTGCAAGTAGGGGAGGGACAGAGAGAGAGAGAGGAAGAGAGAGAATCCCAGCAAGGGTCAACTCGAGGCTCAATCCCATGATCTGTGAGATCGTGACCTAAGCTGAAATCAAGAGTCAGATGCTTAACTGACTGAGCCACCCAGGTGCCCTGAGAATAGATTTTGTAAAGTGCATTAATACAAAGATAATCTTGTGTTGTCACCTACGCCAACCTCCTGTTGTCTCGGAACAAAAGGGAGCAGTTTCTAGCCTGCGTTCTACCCACATAATACAGCTCAGAGAGTCAAGACTTGGGGCGGGGGGGGAGCATCACTCACTGCCCCCCTGCCAAAAGCACCAGAGTAAGGGCAATGTTGATGAAAGACCTACGGGATCTTTAGGACATTGCTGCACAACTGTGGACCAGGAATCAAGGAGCATTTTAACATCCTACCTCTATTTAGCACCAACATTATAGGGATGCTAAGAGGCAGGAGTAAGTATCCATGGAAAGAACATGAGCTACATCTAGGGTGACAGAAGTTTTTGAGGGAGATGAGGGAACACAGTTCACACATATTCTTGGGTACTGTCTGATGTGTTAGAAAAGGTGAGGGAGCTCTGAGTGCCTGGGGGACCCAGGGACTGGGTGGTGTCAGAGAGCATGTCACCCAAGGTTCCCCTGCTGTGTATGGGGGGATCTGCACCTTCTCTGGCAAGCCATGGCGTTAAGAAGGAAGGGAATGGCAGAAAGCAACTCACAACTCTCAGGTTCCCCAGCATAAAACCCAGAGGATGGGCTCTGGCCTGCAGTAGTGTGGTGAGAGCCGACCCCACATTATCCCAAAACTCAGTTTCCACTGTGGCAGGCTGAGGTCATTGGCTTGGGGGCAGGTGGTTAGTCTTCAGGGATGATGAGGCAGCCCCTGCTACGTCATTCCCTTGAGAATCCACAAACAGCTTCCATGGATGGGCTCAAACTGCTGCCTCCCTCCAGGGAAGGGGCTGGCTGGACATGTGCACCTCCCGGCAGGACAAGTGTGGGCACACACCTGACACTCAGCACATCTCCAGAGTCTTCACATGAATAAATGCATCCCATACTCACAACAGCCCCGCCAGGTCCATGCTATCATTATACCCATTTTACAGAGAGGCAAACCAAGGCAGAATGGCAAGTCTCTGGTCCCATGGTAAAAAGTCCATAATGGTTGTAGTAGGCAGGTGGGGACAGGTATCATGTCCAGTGTGGCCCTGAGGGCCTGTGCCACCCACAGGGCCATCTTCTCTGAGGTTCTCATGACTCTGGGTAATGAACATGTCCTCTTTCCACAGCATTGCCTCCCAGACCTGGAAGCTTGCAATCTCCAGAAGGCAGCCAGATTATGCCCTTGTCACTAACAGGATTAGAAAGAACATGCCCTAGGATGTTTGGCCCTGTCACCAAGGGTAACCTATACTTACCAAAGGGGGACAACCAGGTCCTTGGAGGAATCACAAGGTGCAAATTACCATCAACCCTCTGGTGGGGTCCAGTCACTGGTTTTAGGGCCACAGGGCTTGTGTGGGGATGCATTCATTGACCTGGTCTGAGTAAGCTGGAAGTCAGGCTCAGGGGCTGCTCTTTGCTCACTGAGCATGAGCACCATGGGGTTGGGTCAACCAGCGTCCTTGGTGGGGTGTCCATACCACATGGGAGGGGACAGTAACTTCTGTGGGAAGTGTGCCCGCACCTTCTGGGGTTCATTTGGAAAGCATGGGCCTTGTTTCCTTAGTGAGCTCAAGCAGTGGCCCTGCTGAGGGTTTGTACTTTGACTTCTTTCAAGCCCTCATGGGGGCATTTCAGAAGGAAGCCGCTTGGTGGGGAAGAATGGAGTTCTCCTCAGACCCAAGCCACTCATTGCCTTTGCTCTGACCTTGATCTCTCGGCAGGGAATGACCAAATTCCCCCAATGTCTGAGTCAGTGTGTGTCCTGGAGGAGAGGAGCAGGGCTCTAAGCCATGACAACCATTGCGTGGTGCCAGGGAGTCCCTCTTGCAGGCCTGTGGGGTTTCAGTAAAGGTTCATAAGACCAAAAATAAAATGGAGTGTTCCCCACTCTATGCCCACTCACGCTCCCTGCTGCCCGGAGGGCAGGAAACTATAACATACTCAGCCCGGGGTCAGAAACCCCAGTTGGGGGTGGAGGGCATTTATCTCCTGGGACTTGCAGAGCCTATTCATAAGCAATTTAAAAACTAAAATCCAGCTCCCACCACTCCACTGCTGTTGGTACTTGGGTCTGTTTTCATGCCTCTCAGTGGAGGGTGATTCCTGAGTGTTCCCTGCGTTCCCCCTTGAGGCGTGAGCGCCTCTCTCCCTCTCTCTGTCTCTCTGTGCCTTCCCTCCCATGTTCTGAAATACTTCAATGTGTGTCCCCCCAAAACAAGAACATTCTCTCACTTCAAAAAGACCAATTAAGACCAATACAAACCTATTATCTAATCTACAGACCTTTTACAGATCTCACCAATTATGCCAACAATGTCCCCATGACAGAGAAGCCCTTGGGCCTTGTTGCCCCTTGTGACCATCTCTTTGGCATCCTTGAACCTGGAACAGCTCCCTATCTTCCTTTATATCTCATGGCCTGGACATTTTTGGCTAGTTTTATAACATGGCCCTCAGGGCAGAGGGCCACAGGTCTAAGGCCTTGACCAATAACTCCCCCAGTGCATCCTTACTGTGAGAAGTCTTCTTTTTAGATTTGAATGAGGAGCTGAGAATCTGAATAAGAGAAACCCCACCTGGATTACCAAGTATCTGGCCACAGTGGTCCAGGAGAGGAAAGCCGGCTCCTTCTCCGGCGTCCCCAGAGCACTTGTCCTGTCCCCTTCCCAGCAACGTCCTGAAGGAGCAAAAGCTTGCCACAGTACAGCCCAACAGGACCTCAGAAGCCCAGGACAGAAGATCCAGGAGTGATTCAGAAGGCAAACAGCTCATTCTCCTCTGCCTCAGAATCAGCTGCACCCTCAGAGGAGATCAGGGAAGGCCTTGGTGTGGTGTTTGGTTATGTCCAAGCTCTGCCTTTGTCCCCAAAGTTCCTCCTGCCTTCATCCCAGGGGAAATTGAGAAGGGATCCTCCTCATCCACAATCTTAGTTTGTGTTCCCCCTAAAGAACAGACTGCAGCTCACGCTGGGGACAGGTGATTTATGTTTGTGGGCAACCAAGGCTCCATCCTGCCCAGGCCTTCAGAAACACCCTGCTGATTACAACCCTTACCATTGTCCCGTAGGGGGAGGGGGAAGCTGGGGTTTTCACCCACCAACTCCCACCCTCATGGCATGTGCTTTGCTCCTGGGAGGCAGGTCGCCATTACCTTAGCCCACCCCCTCTAGAGGCCGGAGAACAAACAGCTTGAGACAGACACACACTGAGTCCTCTGTAGACATAGGGGTCTCTGCAGGCAACCTCTGGGGGCAGAGGGATATGGCTAGTGCCTTTCCTTTCTTTCTGACCTGCAAAGATGCTGCTACAAGGTTAAACATGAAAATCCAGGAAGCAAATCATTTGGTTCCTATACCCCCAAACATATATTCTCCTTATACCCTGAGGCCTGGTTTTCCCAACAAAGGGGAGAAAAGAGCAGATCTCCAGTTGGCTCCAGCGGCCCTCTGGCGGACCCAAATCAGGTTGCCCACACCAATCTCTTCAGGACATTCTCAGGTTCACCCCCGTTCTTTAATCCCAAAACAGTTTTCCTCTTCCAAGAAGACTTCCCAGGCTACCACAGCCTACAGGGCTCTCTTCTCTGCTCCCAGAGAGAAATGGCAAAGAGCCTTCTGCACAGGCATTTGCTCCAGGGGATCTTCTCAGAGCCTGAGGCCATGTCCTGGTTCAGTGGCAGAGAGGACAGGGGTGGATTCTAGATCTCCTTGACAGGGAGGACAGAGGCAGCAGTATGTCCAGCAGTTTCCCTGACTCACGCTCCCTTTCTTCTATCAGACAGTTGAGCCCTGGGGGATGGACCTTCACTATAATGCTTTTAGAGGCTCTGAGAGGGGGGATTTGCCTGGAACCAGGAAGCTGAGGTTAGACACACCACCGTGTCCAGGGAAGGCATAATGCAGCCCAGCCCAGTGAGGAAGAGTGCTCCACACACGTTCTGTGGACCTGCACTGTGTTGTGTGGGTTTACTTGAGGAGGCAGCTGGGGCAGAGGGGAAGACGGCAGCACTCCGAGGAGGAAAAGCAGATGAGCTCATACTCCAGCTGCAACTGCCCCCACATCTGAAGTTTATGTAAAAATGACTCAGACTCATGTTTGTATCCATTTACTTCTCCAACCCCCTCAAAGCAATGCAGACCAGGTTGTACAGGATCCCTCGGTTGCCATAAAAGCCATGTTATCATTAATGGAGGGTTCTGAGGGGTTTACCATGACCTGAGCCACCCAAGGTGCTGGGGTCCCAACCGTGTGATCCTTCCAGACCCGGGCTTCTCTAGGATTGTCAAACCATTCATACCAGAGGCCTGAGTCTCACTGTGTACAAAAATACAACCTCCATCATTATTCAGAATGTTCCCCATTGGAGGGACAGGTAGAAAGGCTCTGGATCGCTCTGTCACCCGTGACTCAGCCTTGCACCCCAAGGGCCTCACTGAAGGGGCACGAGAGGGAAAGTGAAGAAATCCCTGGGAAAGTGGCAGTGGGGAAGGCTGCCTTGGCTTTAACACAGATGAATTAGCAGAACTGCCAAAAATACTGTTCCTATTCGTCTATCAAAACAGAACTAGCGTCTTGAGATTCAGATAAGACACATGCTAAATTGGGTAGCGGCTTCGGGGGAGGATTTGCCTGGGATGCAAGTTTAAAGACAGCCTGCCCAAGCTGAAGGCCAGTAATTGCATAGAGTATGCGTGCCGGGAGATGGGAAAGGGGAGAGGCGAGCTGCGAGTTTTACTTTCTCACAAATGTGTTTATAGACCATTCCCCTGCCCACGTTGTGCATTCCCCTCCTTAGCTGCGGGGTCTGGGCACGCTCTTGTTGGCCAGGGTCTCCCAGACAGGACCTGCTCCAGACTGCACACTTATGGTCTTAGAACTTGACTTCCCTGGGGTCTGCAAACCCTCACCTGCTCACAGTGCTCCTCATCACTGCCGACGTGCCCCCTACGAGCAGCCTGATGCCCCTTCTTTCTGAGGCCGTTTCCTCCTATGAGACTGGCTCTGGGATGCCAGGCCCAGCAGTTAGCATGTCCTGTGGCTCTGCCTCCCACAGAATTTTCTGAGCCATTGCCGTGAACTTGATGTGTGGCCACGTGGCTACCAGATAGAATGGCAAGCTGGGGGCTGCAGGGCAGAAGGGGGAGTCACTGTTGTGGTCTGTAACTAATTGAATCAGGCTAATTGAATCTCACGCTTGGGGATTCGGGAAAGCTTTCTCCCATGAATGGGGCTCCCAGGCTGTCTGCAGCAGGCGGGCCTCTGGCTCTGGTACTGTGGGAGGGTTAGCATTCGGATCTACCCATGCCGAAAGGGAAAATTCCAGCCTCAAGAGATCAGTGCAGTCAAGCCCACGTTGTCCATATCATGCAATCTAGTCTGCCTTCTTCCCTCTAAGCAGATATGGGTCAGCCCAGGGAGGGCGGGAAATACCCTGCCAACATGCCCAGAGTCAGAATGCCTGAGAACTCTCCCACAGAGTCCCTTGTTGCCATCCTCTGCCTGCCATCTGCTCACAGCAGCTGGAAGCTCACACAGTCCCTTCCTTCACCAGTACACATGGCTTATCCCAGGGTCAGGAGGGCACCAAGGAGGCTCTGCAGGATGGGGGTCTGCTTGGTCCTGCAGGCCACATGTTTTATTAGACTTTATGCATAACCTCCAAATGATGTTATTCAGAGTCACCATAAAGAAAATCAATGTGTTTTTAAAGAGTTGTTCAAGGCAGGGGCGCCTGGATGGCTCAGTCGGTTAAGCATCTGACTCTTAATGTAGGCTCAGGTCGTGGTCTCATGGTTCGTGAGATGGAGCCCCGAGTTGGGCTCTGTGCTACCAGCATGGAACCTGCTTGAGATTCTCTGTCGCCCTCTCTCTCTGACCCTCCTCCATTTGCACACACACACACACACACACTCTCAAAATAAATAAATACACTTAAAAATTAATAAAGTGTTGCTCAAGGTAAATATGCTGCATATTTTATGGCCTTATTTTGTTTTTGTTCATTTTTAAATGCTTTTGGGACCTCATGGAGCATGGGCACCACACACACACCACACACACACACAGCCCTCCCTGATTAACTTCAGGGGTTTCTTACTCTTCTGCTGAAACGTAAAATGATAGCAACTGTTCCCCTCACTGCCTCATTTGTTCAGTGAAGAGACTCTTGGGAAGAATGTGCCTGCTATTCCCTATCGGATATAAAGCCAAAAAGACCAAGGTATATTTTAAGTGTGAACATTCAAATGGCCTTCAGGCAAATATTCTGTCAGCTCCACAAAAGACACCATTAAAAGCAGTTTGTGTTAGAGCATGTGCTTGCGATAACCTGGAAACCTAAGTTCAGTGATGTCATTTCTCTGCTGTGCAAGGCAACCGCTTCTAGCAAAAGACAGAATGTACCTATATTTGGAACCCCTGGCTTTGTGGCTTGTCTGTTACCCTGGGGGCGAGAGACTTTAGAGTAGCTCCATTGTGTGTGTGGTGGGCCTGGCTTTGGGGGCTTTGGGTCCTCAGGCATTGTGATTGATGCGGAGGTCCCCTGATCCCTTCCAGGAAAGATGGTGGGGTGTGGTCTGCAGAGCCTTCTGGCTGTAAGTTCCTTCAGTCTGGCTCTGCAGCAGAGATCCTCCTTGCTGGAGACAGTCTGCAGTCAGTGAGAGGTGACAGCCAAGTGGGCTATAAAGACTTCCACTGGGAGCCCAGGACCAGTGGATTTGAGGTAAAAATTAAATGTGACAGTGACATCACTGGTAAACATACATTGGTGTGGTCAGGTTACTGATTCCAGTAACAAAACAGTGATGACAATAATGAAAGTCACCTTATTTTCAGTGATAAAAATTATTAGCATGTCAATATGTTTTCTTGCAGTTTTCTCATCACTATGTCTACACAAATTTGCTTTGTTTTGTTTTTTTACAGGCTTGAATGGCATGCACCATCCAAAGATTCGAATCTTGTTTTTTCTTAACATTCTAATGACCATTTTCCCATGACAGGATAGATATTTCTCATCAGAACTGGATTCTGCTCCAAATAGCAATGGAGAAAAATTTGCTATTTGCTTTTGCAAATAATTTGATGTATAGCCTTTGTGTCCTGACCTGGCTCGGCCTCCAGAACATAGCTGGACCCCACGCTGTGTGAGAAACTGGGATGTGGGAAGAAGAGCAAGGTGCTTGGGAAGGCACCTGGAGTCCTTGCCCTTTCCTGTCACTTTCTAGCTGAGAGACCAAGTCAACTGATATTTCTCACCTGGGTAGCTTCCTCTGTGAGGCGCCAATAATCCGTCATTTCCCTAAGGGGGCCAGGTCACCTGTTCTATTAGGATTCATTCCATCCCTTCATTCACTCCCTCACTCAGAGCCTATTCTGGGGAAGATGCTGGGTTACAGTGGAAGACAGATTTAGTTCTTGCCTCTGAAGAACTATTCTTGTTGAAAGCATGAATCTATCAGCACACAGTGATAGGTAAAGGAGGGGTATGTTCTATAATCCCTAGAATTAGGTGTGATCTGTCCAAATTCTCTCTTATCATAATAAGAAAGTTGAGAACCAAAGAGCTAGGTGAGGTGCTTAGGGTCTCACAATCAGCCAGTTCTTATCCCTGGCGATTCAGTTTTCCTTGTGATAGGTGGTAGATTAAGCACTGTTTATATTGCTTGTTAATCACCACTTTGCTTGTTTCTTATCATTGTTTATTATTTTCTTTTAAATAATGTTTAGTTATTTATTTCAGGGGTGGGGGGCAGAGAGAGAAGGAGAGAGAGAGAATCCCAAGCAGGTCCCATGCTGTCAGAGCAGAGCCCAAAGTGGGGCTCGAACCTACAAATCGTGAGATCATGACCTGAGCCAAAATCAAGAATCAGATGCTTAACCAACTGTGTCACCCAGGTGCCCCATCATTGCTTGTTTCTACCATGCTAGAAAATGTTTCTGAAAATGTGTCCCATGAAGTGTGAACTGCATAGAAAAGTAAAAAGTTCATTGTAATGGGGGGCTCAGTGATCAAATAAATTTAGCACATGTTGGGTTAAGAAAGTGAAGCAGATTCTTTCCTGCAGGACTTGTAAAACTTCAGTGTGCAATACAGTCCATGAAACTGTCAAGAGGTAGAGGTTATGTATCTGTTTTCCAAAATCATTTCACAGGACATAGGTAAAACACAGCTTGGAGAAGCCTTCTAGATTTGCACAGTACTTTTAAGCCTCCTCGATTCAAACAAAACTGCTGAAAATGTCATTTGAGTGACAAATTGTTTCTAACAGAAATCATTATTTTTAAGAACACGCAAAATGTTTTCAAGCTGGAGAGCCTGACAGTCTCACTGGGTTACTAAAGATCCTTCATAATCACAAACACCTTTAGTCTATAAGGACCTGAGATAATTTGCTGGTATCTTACAAAGATACTGAAGAGGAACTGGCTCTCAACAATTACATTTTATACTATTTGTATTTGAGACTGTGACTTGTCTCCCTATATCCATTCTCTCTTTCTTCCTTTTATTCATAGAATCCTTACACACCGCCACACCCAGACATTTCCCAGCCTCTCTTGCAGCTCAATGTGGCCATGAGACTATGTCTGGCAAATGGGATAGAACAGAAATATCATGGGCTTCTTTCACGTCTCATCCTTCAAAGGAAGCTCCTTGCCCTGCATGTTCTACCTCCCTTCCCACTGGCTTGAATGCAAATAAGGCAATGCTGGACCAGTTTTGAGCATGCAGTGAAGGGATAACCTTGGGGGCCAGTGGAATGAGACACAGAAAGGAACGTGAGTATGAGGACTGCCAATTGTCTCCCAGTTTCCATTTCCACCTCTATCCCAGTATTAGCACATGGTTTCCCAGCTCAAGACCACATTTCTCAGACTCTGGTGACTGCATGTGACCCTATGACTAAGCAGTCCTGTGGGCTGTGAGCAGAAGCGATAAATACAAGCCCTTGGTATCTGTGTAGAAGGAATCTGCCCACCTGCAGATTCCTCCATCTCCTTCCCACAGCTTGGAAATCAGACATGGTCATGGTGAGCCATCTTCAGCCACGAAGATGAAGGCAGAGCCCAGAGCACAGTGGAGAAAGGCCACACAATGTCTAGTTCATTTGGGACTATTTGGGGACCAAAGCCATTCTACTCCACTGAACCACCTACCCATGTGGACTTCTATGTGAGAGAGAAATAAACTTCTATTTTATTTAAGCTCCTCTAACATTTGCTGTCTTTTTTTTTAAGTTTTATTTATTTTGTGTGTGTGTGAGGGAGAGGGAGCTCACGTGCCTGAATAGGGAGGGGCAGGAGATAGAGGGAGAGAGAATCCTAAGAAGGATCCGTGCTGTTAGCACGGTGCCTAATGCAGAGCTCAAACCCACAAACTTTGAGATCATGACCTGAACTGAAACCAAGGGACAGACACTTAGCCAACTGAGCTGCTAGGCACCCCTATCCACTGTCTTTTAAAGCAACCAGGCCTATATCTTAACGGATGTCCCTTCCCGTACACTTCACACATTTTAGGATTACTTTTATGCTGTCCTATCTATATTCTTCATGTCTTGCTTATAGATATTAATAAACTTAATTGGAACCATGAAAATAAAATCCATTGTCCCTGAAATTGTGACACTGGTACAGTCTTTCTGCACTTGAACTCAAAGAATGTACAAAAGATATTTTTAAAATCCTGTTCAGGCCTCTTTTTTAATGGAGTGTGCATTTAAATCATTGTAAACCATCTCAATAAGCATGGTCTCAATTGGATCATGCTCTTCCCCTTTCCTATTTATCTTTCATTTTTTTCCCTGTAGGTTTCAAAAGACCTTCGAATGCTATAGACTTGATCCAAGCACTAATGAGGGTCTATTTGAATGTTTATTCCTCTCTGTTTTTTAGCCAACTTTTCATTCTTGCTAACTAAAGCTGATGCAGTGTTTTCCTCTAATAACTGGTTCATATTCCTTAAATTCTTTTCTTGGCTCATCAAAGTGAGCTACAGCTGCTGGACAGCTCATAAACTCCCTTGCCTTTTTATTTATCCTTCCTTTATGCACAATACTTATGCAAAGCCAGATTTTATCCTAATTGGTCCCCTTGTTTTGTTTTTTGGTTTTTTTTTTTTTTGGTGTCTTTCAAATTAGGGGCAATTCTATTCCCCTTCTTTTAAAGAACACACAGTACAAGGCATTATGTAGATGAAAGCATTTTGAAGTTGGGACTGCGTTTCCACAATTCTCAGTAGGACTCAGTGGTGTCCAGAGACCATGGCGTCATTCCCAAACCCGTGGAGATCTTGTTTATGAGTAGAGAATGAAGCAGTCTAATTCCACCCCACAAAACTGTTACCTCCCTCTCTCGGTTTAGTCATGTGTACAAGGTCCTAGTGTGCACACTGGGCCATCCTTCTTGGACTACCTGGCTGAACTCTCCCATTTTACCCAGTGAGCAACTCATCCAGACACCGGTCAGGTTTCTCCATGAGATCTGATCTGCACTCAAGTCATTTTTGTCAGCTTTTTGGTTGTTTTGTGTGCAGAAGTTACCAGCTTCCACCTCGGATGAATCTATACACGTTTTCTCCGCAGACAAAAGTAGATGGCTTTGTTTCATTGTTTCAAATGCGCTTGCTTTGGTCACATTGTTTATGATGGTGGGTGCTGGGCTGCACCCCCCAGACTGTCCTTCAGGACTGAGGGCTGTTCCTCCGGCGCCTGCTGCTTGCTGCTCTGCTTGCTGTGCTGCTGCCTGACACCAGTGTGGAGTGAGGAAACTCGGTTTTAGTTTCTTGCTCTGAATGTACTCCTTTGCCATCTCTACTCTGGACAAGCAGTCAAAGCTCCCCTTTGTGTGTGTGGTGCTTTCCCCTTCCCTCCTTCTCAGTGGACTCAAACCAGCAGCACTAGGGGGCTTCCCCGATTCTGGTTGTTTCTCCTTCGGCCGCGGTAAGAGCACACTTCTTGCAAAGATGGCACAGCAGCGAGTTTCTTCCTTCTGCCCCACTGCCTGCCTCCCTATGGCATCCAACATGCTCTTAGAATTTTCTGCTGCTGGACTCAGATACCCTGGAACTTGTTTTCAAGTAAAGGGCTGTTTTGATGTTTACCTTGATGCTGTGCAGCTTCTTGGGAGAACATTATCTCTGACAAAGAATTTTTAGTCTGCCCTGTTTTCATTTCCACATTTATTTTAAATGTTGATTTATTCAGAGAGAGAGCAGCAAAACAGCAGAGAAGGAGGGAGAGAGAGAATCCCAAGCAGGCTCTGCAATATCAGCACAAAGCCCAACCCAGGGCATCATCTCACCAACCGCAAGATCATGACCTGAGCTGAAATCAAGAGTCAGATGCTCAACTGACTGAGTCACCTGGGTGCCCCCATTTCCACACTTATGTTAAAATGTAGTTTTTATGTTACTACAGAACAGATCAACATATATGCCTTTTGTTTCCCAATGTACATTGCTATTTGGGTCATTGGGCCATTATTTGGTCATTGGGTCATTATTGGGTCATTGTTTTTGGATTTTATAATAATGTCACACACTGGGTTGTTGGCATGCACACCTGAATTTGCTCTCCTCCTCTGCCTACCTTTGCAGCATTTGGTGCATTGATCTTTAGGATTGGGTACAAAATCCTCCCTCCCTGTGTGCTGCTGAGGTCCATCCCAGCGGGATGCATGGAACTCATTATTCACTGGAAACGTATTTATGGTGAAACCTAAATCTGACGTTCAGACTCTTAACCACGAAGTCACCCTTTCCAGGAACCACTCTCTCTGGGCCTTTCACAGCACAGACTCCCATTACAACTAACTGAAAGGAAAAGTAACCAAAATATATTCCATTTCTCTTTGCCCTTTTACTCTCTCCCACCTATTTCCATTAGTACCCTAGTGGCTTACCTGAAACCTTGAAAATGCTGTCTTAGTGCTTAGCACAAGAGTGCAGCTCCTAAGCCCTGCCAATGATCAGTACTAAGGGCCTGTCCCATAGGAGAAATGCAGGAAAACCATATTGGTGAGTGTGCTGGCCCTTGACAGGGATTGCTAAGGCTGAGTCCAGGCTGCTGGATGTTGCTCTGTGTCTGTCTCCACATCCTTACCTGCAAAGCAAGAGATTTGAACACAATCTGGTAGGTCTGGCATCTCTGTGCATCATTTCACGGCTGATATTTTTGTGCTTCAAAGTGCTGACTTTCCAATGATAAAAATCACTGGGTTGTTTAAGGAAAGATATTTAGAAATTAATTAGTAGCAACAAGTGGATGGTTATAAAGGGTAATATCCAGCCTAACTAAAAAGACAGAAGAACTGGGCTGGTGCTAAGTTGACATTAGTAGCCTGACGTACCATGCTTTGTCCATCTATTGGTGAGGTCATGGTGGACAGTGGCGGAGGGGGAGGGTTATCAGTGTGGAGAAGGGTGGTCTCAGAAGCCTCAACCTAGTTTTTAAATTTAAAAACAATCTTAAAGATCCAGAGAAGCTTCAAGTACAAAATTCAGACCTTTACTCCTGAACCGTTTGAGTCAGTTGCAGACCTGGTGCCTTAACCACCAGCATTATACTCAGAGCCACCATGAAACCATCAGAATCAGGAATCACACTGACATGATATGCCTCCTTATCCCAAGACCCCACTCAAAAGTCTCCAGTAGTCTCAGTAACATTTTTGTTAGAAAAACCATTTAGATCAGAATCATGGGCTGCTTTTATCTGCCTTGTACTGTGAGCTGTCTTCCATTTGACCTCCCTTTGGTCTTCCCTTGACTTGCACGACCTGGATGCTTTCGAAGGGGACTGGTCTCAGTTATATTGTAGAATACACCGCAGTTTTGATTTGTTTGCTATTTCCTTGGGATTGGATTTAGACTATGCATCATTGGCAGGAATATTCCCAAAGAGATATGAGTTCCTCCATCCTATCAAGTGGTAGACAATTTTGACTTACCCCATTTGTGACTGTATAATGTTCTGAGAGCTTGGTGCTCAATCCCTGGGCTGTCTATCTATCCATCCTATGCTCAAAGCAATAACTCATGTTGCCTATCACATATGTGGTAACACTGTGTGCTTCTGCCTTGGGATATGGGGGAGGGTTATATGGCACTTGGACATGTTCTATACTTGATTGTCTATTTCAAAGACTGTAGGCTTACAAATCACAGAATAAAGACTGTTCACAATTTACCTGATCAGAAGTAAGCAGGCTTGTACATTTCATGCCCTGCGAGGAGTAAGTTGCAGGGACAGGGTAACTCCTATACAGAAGATACCCTTAGTTTGTCAACATTTAGTTCATTGTTATTGATTCTCATTTGTAGCAAAAATGTAGGTAACCATTAGGGTTTTTTTTCCATTAAGAAAAAAAAATGTGCCTTGGTTTTCTAATTTAGAGAGTTCTTTCCAGGAGTGGAAAAGCTGAATCCAACATAACTCCTGAACTCTGATATGGGGGGAAAACCAGCAGGAGACTAAACCCATGAATTAACTTTCAAAGGAAAACATTTCCAACAGATCCAATGAAATATTCATTTAATGTCAAATGATAGCCCCTCAGAAAAATATGCCATCCAAAGTCTCTAAAATAAGATTTCTAGGACTTCTCAGTTTCCGGCATTCAATTACCAAACCAGCAATTTTTGTGTGTGTGTATTTGGCTAAACTCTTGGAAAATAATATAATTGAACAATTTGAAATGAGACAATATCTAAAGGCCAGAGCAAAACATAAGGAATTAATTGTTCTTTAAGGGCTGGACCAAGGCAAGTTCTTCTATTACTAGTACTATACTGAAGTAACACTTATTAAATTTCTGGAGAACATAGAATAAAATTTATATTCAACTGCCATGTCAAATAGGTTGGAGTAGCTCTATCTCCTATAAAGAACACCTTTGAGCCTCCACTATAGTCTGCATATCAAGGAAACAAGGGTCTGACCTAACATAGTGTCTGGTGCAGAACAGGCATGCAACATGACCCTACATGAATGAATACATTGATCATCTTCAATTCTGGAGGCTCCAATGATCAAGGAAGTGAATCACCAAGAGGTAGGGTTTCATTTCATACATCTTGGAGCATTTAATCTCCTGTTCCTGTTTGCATACAGCAATTACAAGCACATACAAATGGGTGCTTATGATGTCCCTGTCACTTACTTGTTGTGGATATATAAGGGGGTAATCGAGCAGGGCTCCTGCATTAAGAGATGCTGAGTTGGGGGAAGCACAACAGATATATACATGTTCCAAATTATAAGCATTGGTATAAGTGCCCAAAGTGAAGGAGAAAATAGTGCCAGGGGAAAGAACCAAGATCACTAGCTATGGATTCAGGGACCCACCTCATGGAGGAAGTGACATGGAAAGGTATACATAATTAAAACTTTGGCTTTGTCTGTCCATATCCTAACTTTGTCTCTTGACTATGACCATCTCCTCTCCTGGGAGTGGGCTTTTGGCCTCTATGTTCATTCTTCTAGACTCCAATCCATTGGCCATGACAGAACAAGCAGGGGATGAAGGCAGTGTTCTAGTGAAGCCTTGGAGTCCCTCTGCTCATGATCCAGGCTGCCCCTCCTGCACATGGTTTTCCAGTGGCTCCTTGGACTCCATGAGACACTCCCAGGACCTTGCTTATAAAATCTTCCCTGCTGTTAAAGTTTGCTTAAAGTTGAATTCTGTTTCTTGCAAGCCAGAATTAAGCATTGTACTGAATCCAGAAGAAAGGAAAAAAGTCAGCATTTATTTATCTCTGACCGTGTGACAAATTCTGCACTTTTCATCCATTATTTTATTTGTTACTCCAAAAAGTTGTGACTGCTTCCCATTAAAAAATGCAAAAACCACAACTCTGCTGGATTAGAAAAACCCAGGAAGAGGTAGCAGTGGAATGCAGTTCTTGGATCATAACCCGGTGTAGTGATTCTGTCACTGTGTCTTCTGGATAGCAGGAGGGGGAGGGCATGAATAGGTCACAAACTCCATAAACACAAATGTGATCCTGTTTTCTTTCCTTCTTTTTTTTTTTTTTTTTTGTAAATTTGCCTTGATTTTCCTTTCTTCTTCATTCATTCTTTTTCCACTGTACCAATATTTTTTAAGAGTTTGCCTTGAATCAGGCTGCATGTCAGTCTCTGGGACTGTAATAGTGACAAAAATTGTGACCCTCACAGGAGCTTAGTATGTGGGGTGAGATGATGGATCAGTATAGAGTGATTAAGCATGGTAAGTGCAATGAAGAAAGCCAAGAGGGTGCAGAAGGAGACAATAGCCAGGATGGAGAGTCTTGGGGAGGGACTGAATAGCACAGGCAGGAGCCAGTTCATAGATGTCAGCTCTCAGGGTTCCACAGACATTGGATCCCCAGGTACCCTGCCTGGGCTGAGACAGGCCCTTCTCCCCTGAGCCTGACCTGTCCACTTGGTCTTATGTCCTCTGGGGCCAGTGAGAAACAATGGGGCTGAGGTTAGGCCAGTGCCATGGCTAGCTGTGGTCCACACCATCCTGCAGCTTACAGTGTCCTCTGAGCCATGTCCCCCAACCACATCCTCCTCTTGGCTCCCACAAGATTTATCCAGGCCACTTCCTGGGCTTCTGCTGACAACTCTTGTTTCTTGCTAGGTTTCTGGGCTTTTAGAGTGGGCCTCTGCCTCCTCTGTTACTCCTCACAAACTTTTGAGCTCCTTTCTCCAGTGAATGACTGCATCTCTTCTTCCTTCATGTAATGTCACCCAGTGTGCACCTGGGGACCTGCTCTAATGTAGACAGCCACAGCCTGCCCATGTGCCCCTTCCTGAACCACGTGATTCTACCCACTTGTGTGGAAGAACTGGCCCTGCTTACTCTTAAGCCTACCATAATGGTCACCCAGCTATAGCTCTTTTACCCCCCGCCCCCAACACCAACTTGGAATGCCTGCCAACAGGCAGTCCATCCCCCTTGTCTCTTGTGGCTCTTCCTGGCCTGGGCCCCTGTCCCTACCACTTCCACAAGTCCCAGCACACCTCACAGCTGCAGCCACCGATTATGCCCCAACTTTGAGCCCAATTGAAGGATGGAACTGGAAACAGAAAAGGGAATCACAGATTTAACTGGGGATCAAATAGGAGTTCTGAGTATGTGTGACTGGATGAATATGAGGTTATGTAAGGAACTACGCCTGATCACATGCCATCTCTTGACATAGTTTTAGCTCACATTTTACCAGCTCTGCTGGGACCATGTGTCACAGTCTCATGCCATTCATTAAAGGAAAGAAGATTTTGAATACAAATAAATGTCATTCCTTGCTTCATTTAATAACTGTCTGTGTCCGATCTATTCCTTGTGCCTGGTGAATATTTGCAGCACCTCTTCTTAAGACAACCACAGTATAATGAAGGAAGACTGTTAGTCATTTTGCCACACAACTAAGAACCTCAAAATCTCAGTGACTAGAATGGCACACATTTCTTTTCCTCACTCACAGACCTGTAGGTTGGCCAAGGTTTTGACTCTTCTTGGCTGGGTTTGGCTAAGTTCAGCTGAGTTCACTTGCAGACTGCATATTGGGTTTAAATCTACTCTGTTGGCCAAGCCCAGCAACCTGAGAATGGGAAAAGGTACCTCACTCACTCCAGTGGGAGAGAGGTGGTGCACAACCCCATGACTAAAGACCCGGGAATAGCGTTCCTGTCTACCACAAACATGCAGACACACACAGATATCTGCAATGCCAGGTTGTGGTCAATGAGGACACGAGGCACTAAGACAACAATAGGGGTGGGGCACCAGCAGCTGTTCCATGCCTGCTGGTGCTTCTGAAACTGGGGACTAATTAAGTACCTGACGACACTTAATGATGACGGCAAGTCTGCGCAGAGACCTTCTCCTCTAGGTGACATCAATGACATCTGAAGGAACTGTTTATTTGCCACTCTGACAGAAATAGAGAGAGGGAAGTGCTGGTTGTAGCTAGGAAATAATTTTAAATTCTTAATTCGGCAGTGAAGGCTTTCATCTCCTTTTGTTTAGTTAGTTTCAACAAAATCTGACCTGTCAAATTATCTTTTCCACTAAGGAAGAAAACTCCAACTTTGGCCCACAAAAGGGGAACAATTAATGTTGCAAAAGAAAATAATCCATGCCTTTTTTGGCTACATGGCTGAAGCACACCAAAGTTCAATATTTCTCTCAGAGGTCACTTACAAGTTTTGAAAGCAGACTTCCTTCCTTATTTTAGTACCTACTTGGCTTCCAGTGAGGAGGAAAACATCTTGCATGATCAACTGAATTTGTCTGAATAAATCCAAAGTTATTAAAAGACAAATGTGAGTACAAAAGGATGTTTCATTGACCTTTCATTTCCCTTTACTCTTGGGCCATTGACCAGCCAGAGATACTGGTAAGAAATTGGGAATGAATTAAGAAATTTTTGAAAAGCATGGATTCCTCCACAGAGCTCCCACGAGACTTAGCCAACCATAAGATCAAGAATAGTAACTAGCGTTCTGCATATCCTAGACTTATGGTCCCTGTCATGTAATCCTCATGACCAAGCTGGGTGTTTGGTACTTTTATATTCCTATTTTATAGATGAGGGAATTGAGGCCTTGGAGACCTGAGATTATTGTCCCATCCCACCCCACTGAGAAGTGGTGAAGAACTCCTGAATAGAGCTTTTTCTCATGAATGCAGGGAGGCCACTCCTGTTGAAGACCAGGGCAGCTGACTTGTGGCATGTCCATCTCTCTGAAAGGAATGAGATCATCATCCACCTCTCTTCCGGTGTGAACAATAACCTTATTAGTAACTGGACCAGCACTCCCAGCCTCAAACAAAGGCCTCTAAAGGCTTGATCTTTGTGTATGGCAGTCTGAATACAGATGTCTACTTCCATAAATTGTGTGTGCAATCTTATATGGTAGAGTATTTGCAGATGTAAATAATGATCTTGACATAGGGAGATAATCCTAGGTAATCTGGATGGGCCTCCAGTGCAATCACAGGTATTCTTGTAAGAGACAAACAGGGGAGATTTGAAATACACATAGAAAAGGAGGCATGTGACCACAAAGGCAGAGATTGGTGTGATGTGGCCATGGGCCAAGGAATGCCAGGAGCCACCAGAAGCTGGAAGAGGCAAGTTATCTCCAAGAACTTTTGGAGGTAACACGACCCTGCCAACATGTTAACTTAGTCTCAGTAAAACTGATTTTGAATTTCTGGTCTCCAGAACTGTGAGAGAATACATTTTTGTTGTTTTAAGTCGCAAGACTGATGGTAATTTGTTAGAACAGCCACAAGAAACTAATACATGTTTGCTAACTTTTTTTAATTTCCTGAGCAAACGTTCACCAAGTGTGGGAAACAGAACACCACAATGACCATAGGTGCATATTCATTTGTGCTCCAAGATCTCTGAGAAAACTCGAGAATGTAAGGTTAAAATATACTGAAAGGACTTGAGTGAATTGCCCTTGGAAAATGTGGTCTGTTCTTTAGTATGCAGATAGGGATGTTTTGCTTAAGGAAGCCAGCTGTATATAGCACAGTGCATTCACTCCCTTCTTTGTCTTTGCTTCTATCATAAAGATTCTTATCGGGGGGCGCCTGGGTGGCGCAGTCGGTTAAGCGTCCGACTTCAGCCAGGTCACGATCTCGCGGTCCGGGAGTTCGAGCCCCGCGTCGGGCTCTGGGCTGATGGCTCAGAGCCTGGAGCCTGTTTCCGGTTCTGTGTCTCCCTCTCTCTCTGCCCCTCCCCCATTCGTGCTCTGTCTCTCTCTGTCCCAAAAATAAATAAAAGTTGAAAAAAAAAATTAAAAAAAAAAAAAAGATTCTTATCGGAACATATGTATCTGCAAGACTGCTCTCATACGCAAGATACATACGATAGCTGAATCAGATGTACATTGTTGACATATTTTGCTAAACTTCTGTTGTTAATCATTGCTGATCTATTTTTCGTGAAAACGTATATAAGAAGATGTACAATAAATCTTGATGCTTCGGGTTGTTGGCTCGGGGTCCCCTGTGCCTTGCTATACTGTCATCTCTTTCTCTCAGTTCCTTCACTGCGCCAGGTCCACGATGCTTTGAGGTCGACAACCAAGAGTTTGGTATATGGTCCAGGAATTAGGCATCTGAAATGAGTAAAGCTTAACTTCTGCCAGTCTCCCCACTGGGTAGGACAGAGATCTGGGGAAAGAGCATCAGGTGGTGAGGGCAGATCTATATAGAAGGGTGGAATTTCCATTGGTACCACGATAGTAACATAAAATCATCACTGGTGTTTGCATCAGAAAAATGAGTGTGGAAGCTAATTCTGCCACCCAGTAGCTGTGTGACTTGGTAGAAGCCATTTAGTTCCACTGAAATGCACCTGTTTCATTTGTAAAATAAGAATGATAACACCTACCTCACAGGGATTAAGATTATTGACTAAACAAATAGGCCCAAATGGGGGCCTGACACAGGGAAGGCATTCAGAAAACATTAGGGCTTAAGTATTCAAGTCTACAGCGTGTAACTGAGGTCTCTATGTGTGCAGTGGGAGAGGAGGGAAGAAATCTTTTCACACTCAAGTGCCATTGAACTGGAAAATTCACCATTAGTAATTTATTTCTTCTTCACTTTCCTTTCTGGAATTTGAAGTCCTGGGAGATGTTACACCTTCTGTCATTAGCTCCTCAGGGTGAACAGTTAGTAGTTGCTCTCCCAGCAACCAGCACAAAATCACTAGGCACTTCAGATGAAACAGTCAAAGATGAAGAAATTATTGAAAGAGGGCCATTTTGAAAGTAAACATGTCCTGTGTGGTGTTGCTGGTTGCTGGTGGTGAAGGCTGGGTTAGGGTCTCTGGAGTATAATGCTATAGACAGGAGAACTAAGGAAGCAGGTCCTCAAGAAAAAATCCTATCACTTTGGTTGCCTGGGGTAGCCAAGAAATTCAACTGTGTTTGAATACCATGGGCTAAGATTCAAGGTGATGGCAGGAAGGAAAGGGAGGATCCTGGCCCAACCTGGAAGTCTCACTATCTGCATGGATGGGGTAACACAGGAACAAAGAGTCCTATGTTTGGCTTGTAAATTCTTTTACAGGCTAAAATACTGTGGGTGTTTCCAGGCCAAGGAGTTCCACATTCCCCAGTAATAGACTTGCTCTGAGTGTGGTCATGTCACATTTCCACAGTACAGAAGTCTTCATATGATGTGTGTCAGAATCAAAAATACATTGCTAATGTTCAGAAAAATACTTCTATGTGTGACATCCCCAGCTTGCATGCCCCACGGTTGTGGCATCCATGCAGGGTCCTGGAGGTCATAGAAAGCTTTACACAATGGGAAAGGAAATAGTTTAAGTGGACTGGGGTCTTTAAGAGATGGCATTTCTACATGATGGTCATGTGCTGCCTATGATCTCTAGTCAAGGGTGAATAGAAGGCACAGATTTTTCCAGAACCATAGTCCAGGTTGAGCTCTGTAGTTGAGCTCTGGAGTTAGAAAGGGTACCATGGTTACTCAGCTCCAAGCAGCAGCATCTGAAGGTCACTAACTAGGGAAAGTGGAATTTCCAACTCTCAGGAACCTCCCCTGACCCTAAGAAGGCATACTCAGGAGAGTATCACTGGAATTTGGAGGGAAGAGGTTGATGGAAAGAATAATGAGCACACAGGAGAGTATCTCTGTCTATTTCAGAGACCTAAATCCCTCAGGTGCAAATTGGTTGACATACACGCCTTCTGGTGCATGAAGATCAGACTTAAATTAACAAAGGCAAACATGTTGCAAACATTACACTACATAACCTCCATGTCCATGGCAGACATCATTAATCAATCATAGTCTTGCCAGCCTGGCCCAGTCAGAGCTTCAGGATCCTTAACATCTTGTTTCAGACAACTGTGCCCAGGGAAGCTATCCATGGTGCTACCCCAGGCCCCGGCCTCAGATTCTCCCTACTCTGTTACTTTACTCCCTGGAGTTGCTTGCCAACCTGTAGTAGTTCTTGCAGCTGAAATATGCCTTTATCAAGTCCCTTTTGTGTGATTTCAGCAGGTCCTGTCTGTTCACCACTTGGTTCTGGACCCTTCATCTGAGTCACACATCCTCATCTCAGCCTGTCAATCTCTCATTAAAATTCTGCATCTGCCCCAACTCTCTTGGGCTGTCTAATGTATCAGGTTCCATGTTAGTGACAGCTTCCCCTCACCCACAAAAGACAAAGCCTCTTGTTCACAAAACTCCAGTGTAAATGGGTACACACAGCTCCCTCTAGGCAGAGCACACAACTAGTTGGCCACTCACATGAGAGTTCTGACTGACTGACTCACAGACTCACCCCAAATTACAAAAGATAGTTGAATGTCAACCAGCCCTGTTCTATGTTACATGTCCCCTTCCCCCATTTTCAGTAGGACTTGGTGAGTCTGCATGTAGATTTCACCCCAACATGGAGCTAAGCAGCCAACTTTGAGGAAACTTCCTAATTTTCTCCTTCTGCTCCAGTAACTTCTACAGATATGTACAAACATTTCTCTTCACTACTAGTCTCTGTCTTGGGTCACCATGGCTCCATTGCTTCATGGGCATGCAGGAAATTTCCATGAGTCTGTTTAGCTTTAAAATGATTCAATCAGTCCTTTATCTACTCTTGGTGGAGCAGTTGCAACTCTACATAGCTTTGCAATATTTTCCTATTTCTGAAACTTAACCCCATAATTCTGAGAAACTTTTACATTCTGGAGAAGCTGGAAACTTTGAAAAGATTTGGGACTCAGACACTGGGGCCTAAAATGATTTCAGGTGGGTCTCCATGAAACCAAGCTAGCAAAGAAACCAGCACACATACATAGAAAGAAAATATTCTAAGAAATAAGCTTTAACAGTAAAGGTGTTCTAAACAACCCTTGATTTCAGATTCCATTGCACAAACCCAGTGTCTTTGAAACACATTTGAAATTCACACTACAAGGAGGGGCACCTGGGTGGCTCAGTCAGTTAAGCATCCGACTCTTGACATCAGCTTAGGTCACGATCTCACAGTTTTTTACTTCAAGCCCCACATCAGGCTCCACACTGACAGTACAGAGCCAGCTTGGGATGCTCTCTCTCCCTCTCTCTTCCCCTCCCTTGCTCATGTTCTCTCTAAATAAATAAATAAATAAGTAGGTAGGTAAGTAAAAGAAATTCACGCAACCTATATGTGGCGGGTGCAGTTAGTATGTGGCAAATGCAATCAAGTGCCATCTCCCACCTATCTGCGGGAAAGGAGAATAGGCACTGGCAGGGAGGGGGCAGACACCATGGAGGTTACACAGCATTGGGAGCAGCAGAGAGAGGGTTGGCCTTGCTGTAATCCCCTCAATTACCACCTCACACTAGACAGAAACATTGGGAAGTTTTAGAATTGAGTAGATTTGCCAAACTGACCGTGTGGATCAAACATAATGATTTCTGTCTAACAGCAGGATAGGACTGTTCCTGACTTTTTGAGATCACAGATCTGAGGCCAGGGTGACCTGTCCAGATAAAAATCCTCCCATCAAATTATACCGCAAAGCATAGTGATTTCCCACTTGGGGAAAAGGGGGTGGGCTCTGCCTATGCTTAGGAGCTGTCAATGGTCAGTGATCCTTCCCACCTGCTTCTTGGGAGCCAGTTTATGATGCCACAAGGGCGCTTTGTGAGAAACATACTGAGTTGATCCCACTATCTCATAGGCTGAATTCCCTTTTCATCACAGAGTTGCCCTGGTTTCATTCCGTTTGTATATAAATCTCACCTGGAGGTCATCCCATGATGCAGTGGGGTTCAAAATATGCTGTCTTTGTACTTCACAGGCCATTTGAACCCTCTCATTATTGAAACTCAAATACTCCCATCTGAGCGGGCTCTGAAATCCTCATGTGCCAGACTTGGCATAAAAGAGAGGCAAGGCCCAGCCTCTCTGTAAGGGAAGATCATGCAACAGGGAGCTCTCCCTTCTGATTCTGCCTCCATTTGCCTCTACACTCTGAACAAACTCCCTCCTTTCATTTTCCACAGGCATGCCTCACCTCTTTTAAAGTTTTATCTTTCAAATTTGCTACTAGCCATGTCATCAGGAAGAAAGTTATAGGACCTCACATTTCTGGCCTTAGAATGAGGCAATGTGTATGAATCTCTGCTGGCTTGCAGATGGCAAACCCTCCACTAACATGGGTTCCTTTTCCTTGTAGGTTGAAGAGGATAAGAAACATGGTCTTTGTTTCTGGCTTGAGTCTTCCTTGGTGTTATCCCAAACCAGGACTCTGCATAAAGGCTCATCAGATCTGCTTCTACGTTGAGTCTCTTTTCCTCTGCCATCTGACACCCTTGCAGGTCTTCTCCTTTCTTGTCAGCTAATGTGTATTCCAGGCACACACAAACAATTCTAATATTAACACAAAGTAAGCCATGGGGAATGTGACTTATTGGACTGTCGTGAAATTCACATCAGACCAAATACTGAATCATGAGTGTGCTTCTGGGCAGCTGTGTGAGCTTGAGCAAGCCGCCAAACCTCTGAGCCTTCAGTGAGAGGGTTGAGGCTTTGCCAGTCTGCAAAGTCCTTCTGAGTTCAGGATTCTGCTCCCTTCTCTGTTCTCTTCCCACTCTTCCCCATTCCTTTCTTCTTCTCTTCCCCCTTTCCCCTCTCTTCCTTTACTCCCATTACTTCTCCCTCTCTTGTTCCCTCTTCTTTTCTTTGTCTCCCTCTCTACCTCCTTTCTCTCCATTCCCTCCCTCTCTCTTCCCTCCTGTCATCTCCTGCTCCTTCACTTGTGCCTAGAACTACAAAATGAGATTAGGCTGGCTACTGTCCAGATTTCTATGGCGTCTGGACACTTTGTGACTTCTATTAGGAAATGCCTTATAGCTAGTTGGTCCTGTTAAGCTGCATGTTTCTCTCTACCTTGTGCTGCCATTCATCTCCCAGCCACTACACTTTCTTCCATGCACTGACTTCCCACTTTGTTTCCTGGCTTCCCGCTCTGGTTTGCACCAGTCATTCCATTTACCCACAGGAGTTATGGGAATCAACTTGACTTATGGAATCACAGATTGGATCCCTTCCTTCCCCTATCACAAAATGACCATCTCTCCTAGAATAAATCAAAACTCCTTTCTCTGTTTGCAACTGGGCTCCTGCCTACTTCCAATCTTACAGTTCAAGTAACTTAGGACCAAGTCAGTATTACTTCCAAGTATAACTTATCAATATGAAAATCAATCAGCTCTTTGATGATGGTATCAGGACACATCAATAAGGAATAGTATATTTTTAATGTTTTTTTAAATTATTTTTTAGAGAGAGAGAGAAAGCATGAGTGGGGGGAGGGGCAGCAGGAGAGAGAGAGAGAAAGAGAGAGAGAAAGAAAGAGAGAGAGGATCTCAAGAAGGCTCCATGCTCAGTGCAGAGCCCAACACAAGGCTGGATCCCATGACCCTGGGATAATAACCTGAGCCAAAATCAAGAATAGGATGCTCAACCAAATGAACCATCCATGTGCCCTTAGGAAGAACAAATTTTTTAAAAAGTAATGTTGCATATTAAGGAATATTCAAACCACCTGATATGTCAAAATACTTGTAAAGCAGGCTATAAATGATGTGAATAAGAAGGTACTTTCCAGGGACAGAAAAAAGAATTTTAGAACATACTCATTAAATGGCACAGGTCATATTGTCAGTGTTCATAACATTAGCCTTGAGGAAAGAAAAGTGAAAAGACTTAGAAGAGACTTAATTCTTATTAGTCAAAGGAGTTTCCTTTTTCTAAATCTTGATTATGGGAGGGCACCTAGCTGGCTCAGTCAGGTACAGCATGCGAGTGTTGATATTGGGGTCATGAGTTTGAACCCCATGTTGAGCATGTAGCCTCCTTTAAAAAAAGAATACAATTAAATTTTGATAATGAGTTACAGGCAACATTTACTATTGCAAACTCCCTAAGTGTCTCTCCCAATTTGTGAGGGCAGTTATTTCCAGCATCCCTCCTTTGAAAATTTGGTGCCAAGTATGGATCTTGAAGCCCAGGATCCATCAATCTGTGGCTTTCTAGAGGCTGGGCATTCAGAGGCCACAGCTGGAAACCATTAAGCTCTCAAAAGAGAGCTGACCGTGAAATCGCAGGCCACCCGGATTGTTCTAAGACTTCTAACATTGACTGAATTGCATGTGAATGTCATTCTTTGCACGTGTTCTCAGGCTCAAATCCCTGTTCAGATTAGGTGGAATTGTCAAGCAGGCAGAAAATGGACCCTTGGGCATGGCAGAAACCAGTCCAGTGATGTGGGTCAATGATCCAGAAATGAGTCCCAGCGCTGCCTCTCAGCAGTCCTGGGACCTGACACTCCCTCCTTTCTGGGGAACCCATATTCTCAACAACACACAGGAACAGGGGCTCCTTTTATCATACCATATCCAGGATAAAAACCAATAAGAAAAGGAATGGAATATATAGGATAGAGGGGGAAATAAGCAACAACTGGAAATGAGGTAGAAAAATACATGGAATGCAGTCAACGCTTTGCTAGAATTGAGCCACTGAATTTGGATTTGAGTTGTCCAGCAGCCCATGCAAAAAGAAAAACAGTAAAAGTTTCTTAGTGCCCTACAGCCACCTCTGTGGTTCCCTCAATAATATACTCTAGGGCTGCCATCTCTTCCCTGGGTCATTCATACCACCCACCTGGGATGCTGTTCACTTGCAGATGGGATTGTGACCAAGAACCAGTTCATGACCACTATTCCCACAGCAGGCTTCTCCTGTTGGTGTGGTCTATTAGATGTTGTATTTTAACCCAAAGTGCTGTGAAAAAAATGTAATGTTCTAATTCACAGAGCTTTTAATAAAATCACAGGACCACTTGTGGATCTACTGTATGGTGCTCTAGGCTACATATGGATGGCACAACCTTTTCAAAGCTGGGCCCCGCCCTCAGGAATCTGAAAATCTATTTGTGGAGTTGGGATAAGGTATACTTGATTTTGTAGTGTTGATACACTGTCTTAGGCTAGTGTAAGCAGTGTAAGTGGCTTGTTTGAATGATTCCAGGAAATACAAGAAGAGGATGGGAAAGTGAATCAGGGAAGGGGGACAATTAATTGTGTATCCCAGGATGGAAAGGAGAATCATTGCAAAGTATAGTAAACAAAAAAGAAAGGAAAAGAGTTATAACAACAGAATTATCCCACGCCCCCCCCCCCTCCACTTCTCTGGACTAATTATCCAGTCCTGCTATTATATTATATATAGGTGGAGAGAGAGAAGAAAAATCAAAGAAAATATGGTGCCATGGGGACCACTGAGCAAAAATGTGAAGATAAATGAGTTGGCCAACAGTGTTGGATAGGGCACGAGGTTTGAAGAGAATAAATTCTGTGAGTGTCCACTGGTTGGGATACTCAGTTGTTTATAGCACATGTGATTAGTGCCAGGGCCCAATTCCTCAGACCCTACTCCCTCTAAAAGCTAATGTTTGAGTAAGTTCTCTGTGATTTGTATGCTAAAAACAATCCTTATTATAATTGGTTGTGGTATTGGCTAATTCCTTTGTTATCATATTATCAGAGAAGAAAATGAATTTTTCCTTGTAAACATTGGGAGAGAGTCTTGACAGGATTTATGTAAGTTGCTTTCACACATTTTGAGTTTCTCTAAGCACTCTGTCTTTGCTCTGATTTCATGCCCACTGACATTGTCTTTGACTGTGTACATCATGGATGTTCTGGTTTTGAGATTGGGATGCTCACTGGGGAAGTAGTAGTGTGCTTCTGTGTTGAACATTAGAACAAGCACAGAGACTAGTGGTTGAGAGCTTGAGCAAAGGCAGCCTGGCTTTGGACTCTGGCCATGTTTGCCAATTCCAAAACCTGGGCAATTCCTTAAACTTCCAAAATATTAGTTCCTCATCCTTAGTTCTCATCCTCAGCCTGGGTTTGCTTTGACAATTAAGCCAATAAAGCACTTGATTTTGGTATCTGGCCTGTAATGGGGCTTAATAAATTAAAGTGACATTCTCATGTAAACATAAGGATTTTATAAATATAATTAGTGTAAGTCATTACCTTTGACTATGATTAATGTTGGCATCTTAATTTAAAGTAATAAAAACACCACAGAGAGTTAATCAACCATTATAGTAGAGAAAGGAGAACAAATGAAACCCCAAACAAGAAAGCTTTGCATGGGTTTTTCATATGCAAGTAGAGATATTTAACAGTCATTATCGTGGTTCACCACAACCTCTTAGCACCCACTGTGTCCCTGTACCAAAGCCTAGCAGCTTCTTAGTACAAGTGGCTTTGACTCATTCCCTGACAGCCTTTTCTGTTCCCAAAGCATGCTCAGCTTTATGAGCTGGGAAAAAGGAAATTTCAGTAGAGTTTCTGTCCCAGGAGCCGACTTCAGTGAGTGGAGTCTGAATAAATTTTCCCTCCTCCTCCTCTTTCAGGTGGGACAACTCCCAGGTGTGTTCTACACCTTCTCCCAGAGGTGTCCCCCAAGACTGAACCCATGTGCCTGGTATGGTCACTGATCTTCAACTCACCATATGGTGTCTTCTGTTCTCGCCCTGTCTCACATTCCCATTCCCACACCAAATTTGGGTTCACTGGGATCTCATCCCAAATTAACCACTTATATCCAAATCCTTAGCTTGGGTTCTGCTTTTATGGGAAACCAAGCTAAGACAGACACTTTGTTCAAGAAATATATCCAGGTGAAAACTATACATATGGATTAAGATAAAGAAATATTTTTTTCTGACTCAAATAGAAAGAAAAAAAAGACTTCTTAGGTGATAGTTTTATATAGGATTAAGATCATGATTTGTCTGTAGCTGAGCAGCTCTGTTCAAATACATGCTGTGTAATGTACTAGTTCTGAGATATTAATCAACATAAGATACTGGGAAGAGTTCTTGATCTAGAGTAATTTTTATAGGTTAAAAAAAATTACCTTTATTAAGGTATAATTTGCATACAATAAACATATACATTTTAAGTATACAGTTGGATAAGTTTTGACAAATGCATTACAGTCGTCTAAATACCACCCCAATAAAACTAACATTTCCATAACCTCAGAAAGCATTTTTGGAGTTTGCAGTCAACCTTCACCCCATCACTGGCCCAGGCGAGCACTAATCTGCTCTTTATCACATACTTCAATAAACTTGATTTAATGCATGATTAAAGGTTAAATTCAGTCAAATTGGTAATAACAGTATGTTGGGGAGAAATGCTTTTTTATACTGCATCATTTTTCATCAAAATAATTTGTATTCATCACTTCTATGAGTGATGCAGAGGAAAAGAAAGCCAATTTCAGAGTTGATGGATTTTCTCCTGACTCTCAGATACATGAAGTGAGAGGTAGGATAGGAGTGCAAATAAAAAATGGAATCAGTTTGAAATTTGGAATGACTTCTGCTCAGAAACACAAGTCTGAGATTCATTTATTAAATTAGAGAAAACACCTTCAAATGTAACTTGATATTTATTCCAACTTCTTGGAATTTCAATGGTCATATTGAATTAAGTCCAAGTCTTCAACATTTTATTTGGGTAAGCCCCAAGAAGCAGGGTCCATGAGGGATATCAAGTCAATCAATTATTCAACAAATATTTATAGAGCTATACAAATAAGGTCTGTCCTACACCCTATAGGAAACAAGGCACCTCTTCATACAGTACACCCCCTTGCAGATAGATCATAGCAAATCAATACATAACTGAACATTGGGAAAATAAGGTTTGGGCAGAGACTGAAACAGAGGGACATGATGGGAGGGACAACTCTAGAAGGTCTTTCTGAGGTCATCTTTAAGCTGATTCTGAGTGACTGTGCTAGAATACCACACACTGAGAAAAAGCATGGCAAGTAGAGAGAACCATTCATGCAAAGACTTGGAGGCTGAAACAAGCCTGGCACAGGGCATGTCCCAGGCTTGAGGGCACATTAGCATTGCCGGAGTGTAGAATCAAAGAGTGGTCTGAGATGAGGTGGTGGGGGGCACAGAGAGGAGCATATCCTGAGGGAATGGTGTTAGGATTTATTTTATGTTTTAGAAGAAGTCATTGGTAGATTTCAGATTGATTTCTATTATCAAAAGTTTACTCTGCTGCTGCAGGGGAGATTGTATTGTGAAGAGTCAAGAAGCAGAAGTTGGAATCTACTTAGTCACACAAGTGGGAAATGATGAGGTCTTCAATCAGTGGTACAGATGAAGTGGCCAGTTTCACATCTGTCTGGAGGTAAGTAAGCCAGATTTTCTGACATCAAAGATAACATCCACATCTTGATATATAAAGTATGCAAGGTCTAGGAAGAGGCAATATCAGAGAGATAGGTTGCGAATTCATCAACCATTTATATTGTATTAAACCAATGGACTGGATGAGGTCAGCCAGGAAGAGTGGGGGAACTATTCTGCATTTAGGAGACATAGAAAGAGAGGGCAAGAAATGAGATGAGACAGAGTAACAAGAGAGGGCAGAGTAATGTGAAGATCATGAATCATGGAAGCCAAAAGGTAAAGTATTTCAAGAAATATTTATTTGGGAAAATAAAATTGAAGAAGAATGTTTGTGTTGATTAATGACCACTATCAATTTGACACAGGACTGTGAATCATGTTGGTGTAGCATCAAGCAGCCTTAACAGAAGAATATACTTTGATGAATCCCCATGGCGTCATCCTGTTCTCAACTTCAGAGATCCTGTGGTTCTGCACCCACTCAGTACTATTCTGGTTTTCTGCTTTGCATCACAGAAGAAATGGTTCTACTTCAACATGTGCTTATTTTTCCCCTTTTATTCCACCATTGTATCTCAGGAGAGATGAGGAGACTTGACATAGTGATCATATAACACATTTTTAATTGGCTTCATGATCTCATGGTGTAGCACTCGGTTTAGTTAAAGAAGTCTGAAGTCCCACCGCATGCACTTGCTGGGAGAAAATTCCTGGGTCAGCCAATAGTCATTCCTGTTTCATTTTACATATTTGCTCTTACAAAAACATTCTCTTATACAGCCCAGAAACAAAGAAATATAGGAAGTCACAGGAGAGTTATTTTTTGGAAATGATTCTGGTTCAGACATATGGTATCGTTCCAAATCCTGGCATTGTTTTTCTACTACATTTACATTTCTCTAGAGCTAATCCTGTTCATCATTTAAAAAAATACAATTAGGCAAAAAGATAAAGATAAATGCTAGTTAAGAATGGAATTTTTTTCCTGTACTATTTTATTTTTAAGGTTGCACTAGGCAGCCACTAACTTAGATTATCAAGTTTGCCAAAGAGTCTCTAGGTTAGAACCAATTGTATTTCTCCATACTTCATTATTTTTTTTGAGGAGAAGCATATTTTTCAATATGCATAGAATTAACCACTTGCTTTATCTTTTAAATGGTGACACAAGTCATGTGATGTCATCACAGCAGACTGCTACCCATCAGCAAAATACTCAGCTTCTCAATCTGTGTTTGAGTGACTTGGAAACAATTTTGCCAACATTATTCAACTACAAAAAAATTAACTAAAAAACATGCCCAACTGTACCCTCTGGACTTCTACATGGCTTTGCCTTTTCTCAGAAACATGGGAGCTTCTTGGTTCCTCTGGAAAGCCAGAGGCAATTGCATTAGGTTAAGACAGAGGTGCAAGAGACAAATGTGTTCCTCTCTCTTGCTCTCCCTCTAAAATGTGATGTGTTAAAGGGGTTTGGCTACTCCTTTCACATTGTTTCTATAACAGATGGCTACTTGCTGTCCGTAGTCATGGATAGAAAGGCAGATCTGAAGTACAAGACTCTGTTAACCTTATCCTAACCAATTTCCACAGAGATCATCACAATGTCTGTATTACTAAACTTAATGGCCCCTCTCAGTTTTTACCTTCAGTGTCCTCTCTGAAGCATTTGGGATTCTCTGACTCCTGGTTCTCCTCCCCCACCTCTAGCTGCCCCTCTCACTCTGCCTCTTCCCCTTCCTATGCTGACCCCTTCAATGTCAATCTCTAATCTCTGTTTATGTTTGTCTTTCCTTTTCACACACACACACCCTCTCAGTGATGTTGACTCCTGAGGCTTCACACAGCTCTCATGCCAGGCTTAGATCTCTCTATATAAAACTGTATAAAAATGTCAGCAAACCATATTCACCTGGATTCATCCATTCATTTACTCATTTAAAATTAATAGCTGTGGATGACTGCTGGCTTGGACAGGGTGCAGGTACTGTGACAAGACAACACAATCGCTTGTCTTACTCACGGGGTCAGTGTTATTACCCACAGGTACATCCAATTTAAAATGGTCATCGCAGAACACAGCATCTTAGACCATTAAACTGCCCCTTCCTATGAATGGTCCCCGATACCCGAGGCATGAATATGACCAATCCATCCCCAAGCTGTGGCAATTCTATTCTCTAGCTCTTAAATCAGTTAGTTTTCTCTGTATTCATTTCTGCCACTACCACCACTAGATTGTTTTTCCCAACCTTTGTCTGAATTATGGTGACCACATCCTGCTTTATTCCTCTCTGATTTCTTTTTCTCAGGATAGTTCAGTCTCTTTAATATGGCCTTTGGGGCTCCCAGAATCTGTCCCTGCCCACCTCCCAGTCACCTGTCCTCACATTCCAAATCAGACCCCAAAATGGCTACACCAATGGCTCCATGCAGTGGCAGGCATGTGCTGGCTTGCCTTTACACTGGAGCCTTTGCACATCTAAGCCCTGTCCCCACTCTACATCTTACGGGTCCAAATTCCATCATGAATTCCGGCATATCTTTCAGGTTTTGAGCTCAATATCACTCTCCCTAGTCTTCAGCTCCCCAAGGTATCTTACAATTATCTCCCCTCTCAAACTTACCTTAGGGCAGCAAGCTGTGACATCATTGCCTGCTGCCCTGACCATGTATATGCTATCTTGGTCCCCATTCTAACATGGCACTTAGAACATAGGATGTGCTCTGTAAAACTTTCTGAGTTAATGAATGAGATAATTTTTTAGCTGAGTTATTTAGCTGGGTATCAAAGGATAAAAGGGATGTGCACTGGGAAGGAAGGAGAGACTTTGGAAGAATATAAATGTCCCCAGTGATGTCTCTAAGAAGTGGCATAGAGATGATGCAGAATAAGTTTTCTTGGTTTTTCTCCCTATCCCACCTAGAAAAAAGTCAAATTGTCCTTAAAGTCATTTGGGAAATTCTCACATATTAAGTAAATAATCTTAATGAGAGAGTTCAGAGAAAGTTTCAGAAATGTACTCTGCCTATTAACTCATATTCACAAAGTGGGTATCTAAAAATTATTTGATATTATTCAGTTGAACTCTTAAATATACTTGCTGTTAGAAATGCTCAACTTTTGGGGCGCCTGGGTGGCGCAGTCGGTTAAGCGTCCGACTTCAACCAGGTCACGATCTCACGGTCCGTGAGTTCGAGCCCCGCGTCAGGCTCTGGGCTGATGGCTCAGAGCCTGGAGCCTGTTTCCGATTCTGTGTCTCCCTCTCTCTCTGCCCCTCCCCCGTTCATGCTCTGTCTCTCTCTGTCCCAAAAATAAATAAACGTTGAAAAAAAAATTTTTAAAAAAAAAAGAAATGCTCAACTTTTATAGAAATTGGCTGGACTTGATTAGAATAATACCTGGAATAATCAACTTATAATTAATGAGAAGTTGGGAAGAATTGGTACACTTTATATATATATATATATATATATATATATATATATATATTTGCAAAGGAGCTGTCAAGTGTCTTTTAAAATATTGGTAAATATTTTTTGGCCTATATTTGAATCTTAAACTTTTGTTCTGTAAGCTTTGCACCAAAACAAGTTCATAGAATAGAGAAATGTCAGGTACACATCAGAAAAGGTACATATTTTTCTCTACATGATACAGGGGCCAGAACAAAAGTTTCAGGGAAGTGGACCAAAAAGCAGGATCAAGGGAGTTCTTTCATAATGTGTTTCCCTCATCAAATGGCAACGATGGGGAGAGTAACTTGGGATACTCCAAGAAGTATCTGACAACTGGTCCACCAGTAGGGTAATTCTGAACCTGATACCCAGAGAAATGCATGGTATTCCACCCCAAAAAGATGAGGCTCTTTGCAGAGATGTCCCAGGTTGACATGTTCTATTGATGGAGTTTCAAAATTGTTTTCTAGATCCACATACAGAGAGCTTCCATTTGGTTACTTTTGTGTCTAATTCTAAACCAAACTTATGGTTGGAATACCTGGGTGCACCAGTTGGTTAAGTGTTCAACTCTTGTTTTCAGCTCAGGTCACGATCTCATGGTTTATGGGATGGAGCTCCACATTGGGCTCTGCATTGACAATATGGAGCCTGCTTGGGATTCTCTCTCTTTCCCTCTCTCTCTACCCCTCCACTGTTCGTGCTCTCTCTCTCTCTCTCTCTCAATAAGTAAATAAACTTAATAAGCCAAATTATGGTTAAACTTCATTCAAAGTTTCCAGTTTGCATTAATAAAAACCAACACCTAGAATAATCAATATTTGTTGAAAGATGGAGCTAGAGTACTATGGCCCTGAAAGTTCCCAAAGTGCTTTTTTATACAAATCACCAAACTTTAATCTTTTCTAAAATCCTGTTTCGCATTCATATGATGCCTCTTTTAGAAGTGAGAGAAGTGATTCTCAAAGAAGTTAGGAGGCTTGTTCAAGATCATGCAGCAGTAAGTAAATCAGTAAATTAAACATTAGTTAGCAATGTATTAAGTGCCAAGTAACAATAGAAAAGCTATAATAAAAGCGATCCTTTTTCCATTCAACATGAAATGTAATGAGTCTCTTAGCCGTTGTCTTCCCCTCCCCCTCAACTCCATCTTTCTTTACTCATATTAGAACATACATCAACCATGAATGTTTCTTGGAGAGAGTTCTGATAACTCCAAGACAAGAGCCCTTTAAATCTCAGTCTTGCCTTTGTTCACCAGTTGGACATTCACCTGACCTCACCCCATTCTGAACTCTTTGGGGCTCAAAAGTTGACATTTGCATTTCATATGATGTTGATCTCAGATCTTTATGAAAACTGTGCAGGATGTTGTGTAAAACTTTGCTGCTTCCAAAGATTTGTGTCCCAACTGAGTACAGAGGCCTTCAACTCTTTTCCTGTTTAAGACCAGCACTTTAGTTACACACTTAGAATATGGATATGAACTTGCATTACCTTGGTTCTGGATTGCACAGTGATGGTGAAAAACTGACAGCCTACTGGGGGGCGGGGCTTAATGAGTTACTACGGGATGTGAGAGTTGGAAGGGCCTGATCTCAACCCTTCATTGTATACTTAAAGAAACGGAGACACAGAGAAGCTAAATGACCTATCCAAGGTTCACAGCAAGTCAGGAGCAGAGCCAAGGTCAGAATTCAGGAAACTGCACCTCTCAGTACTATTGACTGGCTCACACTGTCATGCCTTGTCTTGTTGAGCTTGCATTTTTGTCTTATGCTGGTTAGGATGTCTTTGCCTTGGCAATCTGTTAGATTATAATTTGCCATGGTTACTGGTAGAATATTTTTAGTTCTTCTTCTGCTGAGTCATTCCCAGCATCATGTAATCATCCTGTCATTTCTCCCATCTGAGAAATCCCTGTCTTAGCTCTATATTCCTTTCCAGGTACCACTTCATTTCCTTGATCCTCTTTAAAATAAATCTCATTTTCTTCACTCATTTTCTTTTGAACATGCTCAAGTCAAGAGTCTATGAGTCAAGTTCAGATGCCCCTGCAATCCAGTCAAATATCCCATACCTCTTGAGTGCCAGGCACTGCATTAGGTACTAGAGGCAAAACAGCTGATGATGCCCACACTACTAAATGCATGGTCAGGGCCTTGTCCTCACCTTTTGACCTGTTAACATTACCAGATGCAGTCGATTACACCCTACCCATTAAATAATTCCCACACTTAGCATTCAGCCTCTTGGTTCCCCTTCCCAGTTTGGCTCATAGTTTTTTCCCTTTTCTTCCCATTGCCAGCTTTTTTCTTCTAACCATACTCACTCTTCATGTGATCCCATCCAGTCTCCTGACTTTGAAAACCACTTATACCCTAGCAAACCCCACATTTGCATCACCAGGCTGCACTCTCCCTTGAGCTCAAGACTTGTATATCTGATTGACTATGCAGACCCTCACCTGGATGTTCACTGGACACTTAAACTTAACATTTCCAAATCAGAACTGCTCAGATGCCCCCTCCATGTCTATCTTCCTCTTTTTCATTGTCACTATCTCATTCTTCAGGCGTTCACCTAAAAAAATCAGAGTCATTTTTGGGTCTTCTTTTCATAATCATATTTAATCTGGCAACAAAATCTGTTGACTCAGTTGTGAAAATATACCAGAATCAGACCCCCAGTATGACCACCCAGGGCTCCATCATCTCCTGCCTTACCTCCCTGTCACTCCTATCTTGTGCATCCTCCACATGGAAGCCAGAAGGGCCTCAGGGATATAGCCTGCTGCGGGTACCTCCTCTGCTACCATTCCCCTGAGGCATTTGTTTCACTTAGGACCAAAGCCAAAGTCTCCCTATGAGACCAAGGTCTTGTCCTCTGAGCTTAATCTCCCTTTCTTCTACAGCCCACTCACTGTGCTCCAGCCTTAATAGACAAGCTGTCTCCTGAGGGTCCTGTATTAAGGACACTCCTCCCTCAGATGTCTGTAGAGGTCACACCCTACCCTCTTCAGGTCCTGGTGGAAACATCACCCTCTTAGTAACACTTTTTCTCACCTCTTTGCTTAAAATGGTGACCTTTACCTCCACTTCCATCAGCCCCCCAAGTCACTCTGCTTTGCTTAATTTTTCTGCAAAATGCTTGTCCCCATCTAAGTACACAATATATACCACTCTTTTAATGACTTATTGTCTCTTTCCCCAGAAGGCAAATTTCATGGAGTCCAGGCTCTGCTTTAGCACCTACTGCATCCCCAGCACCTGGCAGTGTGCCTACCATAGAATGAGTGTCCAGTAAATAAGTGTCAAAATATTAGAAAGTGCAGAAAAATGAGGAAAAAAACAAAAAGGTCATCCTCCATCTCATCATCAAAGATACTTTAGTAAACTATTTTGCTTATTATTATTTTTTGCTAATTCTCCCTTAGACTGTTTCTAAGCATACTGTAGATATAAATATGTTTATACAATTTTACCGTGATATATAACATTTGTGTAACATTTTTTTGTAGCAGCATGATAATCACACAAATTTATAATGATTTAATTTGATATTTTTTCTGATGTTATAAACAATGAAGACATCTTACATAAATCTCCCATACTTTTGTGTTTATGTCCTTAAGAGAAGTTTCTAGAAGTGGGATTACTATCACTAAGTCAAAAGTTGTCAACATTTATTTTCTCAGCAAGACATAAAACCCAATCAATACCATGTATTAGGGGAAATTTAATTCCAGGACATGTCCTCAAAACAGTGTAGCTTCACCCTATATCCATCACTTTCTATGGCTATAACATAATACCATGAAAATCCTTGGTTACATGGTCCTGCATGGATTCAATAAAGTCATCAATGATTACATTTTCTTCATTCTGAATCAAGGAAAGTAAATGAGCTCATCCATTTAAAAATAATTCCTGGAAGATGGCGGCGTAGGAGGACGCTGGGCTCACCGCGCGTCCTGCTGATCACTTAGATTCCACCTACACCTGCCTAAATAACCCAGAAAACCGCCAGAGGATTAGCAGAACAGAGTCACCGGACCCAAGTGCAGACGAGAGGCCCACGGAAGAGGGTAGGAAGGGCGGCGAGGCGGTGCGCGCTCCACGGACTGGCGGGAGGGAGCCGGGGCGGAGGGGCGGCTCGCCGGCCAAGCAGAGCCCCCGAGTCCGGCTTGCAAAAGCGGAGGGGCCTGATGGACTGTGTTCCGACAGCAAGCGCGACTTAGCGTCTGGGAGGTCATAAGTTAACAGCTCTGCTCAGAAAGCGGGAAGGCTGGAGGACAAAGGGAGGGTGAGCTGCGGAGCCCCCGGACGACAGAGCTCAGTTTGGCGGGGAACAAAGGCGCTCTCCAGCGCCATCTCCCCCGCCCATCCCCCAGCCAAAATCCCAAAGGGAACCGGCTCCGGCCAGGGAAATTGCTCGCTCCGCGCGAACACCCAACTCTGTGCTTCTGCGGAGCCAAACCTCCGGCAGCGATCTGACTCCCTCCGGCTGCACAGGGCCCCTCCTGAAGTGGATCACCTAAGGAGAAGCGAGCTAAGCCTGCCCCCCCTGCCGCCATGCACCTTGCCTTCCCACCCCAGCTAATACGCCAGATCCCCAGCATCACAAGCCTGGCAGTGTGCAAGTAGCCCAGACGGGCCACGCCACCCCACAGTGAATCCCGCCCCTAGGAGAGGGGAAGAGAAGGCACACACCAGTCTGACTGTGGCCCCAGCGGTGGGCTGGGGGCAGACATCAGGTGGGACTGCGGCCCCGCCCACCAACTCCAGTTATACACCACAGCACAGGGGAAGTGCCCTGCAGGCCCTCACCACACCAGGGACTATCCAAAATGACCAAGCGGAAGAATTCCCCCCAGAAGAATCTCCAGGAAATAACAACAGCTAATGAGCTGATCAAAAAGGATTTAAATAATATAACAGAAAGTGAATTTAGAATAATAGTCATAAAATTAATCGCTGGGCTGGAAAACAGCATACAGGACAGCAGAGAATCTCTTGCTACAGACATCAGGGGACTAATGAACAGTCACGAGGAGCTGAAAAACGCTTTAAAGGAAATGGAAAACAAAATGCAAACCGCCACAGCTCGGATGGAAGAGGCAGAGGAGAGAATAGGTGAACTAGAAGATAAAGTTATGGAAAAAGAGGAAGCTGAGAAAAAGAGAGATAAAAAAATCCAGGAGTATGAAGGGAAAATTAGAGAACTAAGTGATACACTAAAAAGAAATAATTTACGCATAATTGGTATCCCAGAGGAGGAAGAGAGAGGGAAAGGTGCTGAAGGGGTACTTGAAGAAATCATAGCTGAGAACTTCCCTGAACTGGGGAAGGAAAAAGGCATTGAAATCCAAGAGGCACAGAGAACTCCCTTCAGACGTAACTTGAATCGATCTTCTGCACGACATATCATAGTGAAACTGGCAAAATACAAGGATAAAGAGAAAATTCTGAAAGCAGCAAGGGGTAAACGTGCCCTCACATATAAAGGGAGACCTATAAGACTCGTGACTGATCTCTCTTTTGAAACTTGGCAGGCCAGAAAGAATTGGCACGAGATTTTCAGGGTGCTAGACAGCAAAAATATGCAGCCAAGAATCCTTTATCCAGCAAGTCTGTCATTTAGAATAGAAGGAGAGATAAAGGTCTTCCCAAACAAACAAAAACTGAAGGAATTTGTCACCACTAAACCAGCCCTACAAGAGATCCTAAGGGGGACCCTGTGAGACAAAGTACCAGAGACATCACTACAAGCATAAAACATACAGACATCACAATGACTCTAAACCCGTATCTTTCTATAATAACACTGAATGTAAATGGATTAAATGCACCAACCAAAAGACATAGGGTATCAGAATGGATAAAAAAACAAGACCCATCTATTTGCTGTCTACAAGAGACTCATTTTAGACCTGAGGACACCTTTAGATTGAGAGTGAGGGGATGGAGAACTATTTATCATGCTACTGGAAGCCAGAAGAAAGCTGGAGTAGCCATACTTATATCAGACAAACTAGACTTTAAATTAAAGGCTGTAACAAGAGATGAAGAAGGACATTATATAATAGTTACAGGGTCTATCCATCAGGAAGAGCTAACAATTATAAATGTCTATGCGCCGAATACCGGAGCCCCCAAATATATAAAACAATTACTCATAAACATAAGCAACCTTATTGATAAGAATGTGGTAATTGCTGGGGACTTTAACACCCCACTTACAGAAATGGATAGATCATCTAGACACACGGTCAATAAAGAAACAAGGGCCCTGAATGAGACACTGGATCAGATGGACTTGACAGATATATTTAGAACTCTGCATCCCAAAGCAACAGAATATACTTTCTTCTCGAGTGCACATGGAACATTCTCCAAGATAGATCATATACTGGGTCACAAATCAGCCCTTCATAAGTTTACAAGAATTGAAATTATACCATGCATACTTTCAGACCACAATGCTATGAAGCTTGAAGTCAACCACAGGAAAAAGTCTGGAAAACCTCCAAAAGCATGGAGGTTAAAGAACACCCTACTCACGAATGAGTGGGTCAACCAGGCAATTAGAGAAGAAATCAAAAAATATATGGAAACAAACGAAAATGAAAATACAACAATCCAAACGCTTTGGGACGCAGCGAAGGCAGTCCTGAGAGGAAAATACATCGCAATCCAGGCCTATCTCAAGAAACAAGAAAAATCCCAAATACAAAATCTAACAGCACACCTAAAGGAAATAGAAGCAGAACAGCAAAGGCAGCCTAAACCCAGCAGAAGAAGAGAAATAATAAAGATCAGAGCAGAAATAAACAATATAGAATCTAAAAAAACTGTAGAGCAGATCAACGAAACCAAGAGTTGGTTTTTTGAAAAAATAAACAAAATTGACAAACCTCTAGCCAGGCTTCTCAAAAAGAAAAGGGAGATGACCCAAATAGATAAAATCATGAATGAAAATGGAATTATTACAACCAATCCCTCAGAGATACAAACAATTATCAGGGAATACTATGAAAAATTATATGCCAACAAATTGGACAACCTGGAAGAAATGGACAAATTCCTGAACACCCACACTCTTCCAAAACTCAATCAGGAGGAAATAGAAAGCTTGAACAGACCCATAACCAGCGAAGAAATTGAATCGGTTATCAAAAATCTCCCAACAAATAAGAGTCCAGGACCAGATGGCTTCCCAGGGGAGTTCTACCAGACGTTTAAAGCAGAGATAATACCTATCCTTCTCAAGCTATTCCAAGAAATAGAAAGGGAAGGAAAACTTCCAGACTCATTCTATGAAGCCAGTATTACTTTGATTCCTAAACCAGACAGAGACCCAGTAAAAAAAGAGAACTACAGGCCAATATCCCTGATGAATATGGATGCCAAAATTCTCAATAAGATACTAGCAAATCGAATTCAACAGCATATAAAAAGAATTATTCACCATGATCAAGTGGGATTCATTCCTGGGATGCAGGGCTGGTTCAACATTCGCAAATCAATCAACGTGATACATCACATTAACAAAAAAAAAGAGAAGAACCATATGATCCTGTCAATCGATGCAGAAAAGGCCTTTGATAAAATCCAGCACCCTTTCTTAATAAAAACCCTTGAGAAAGTCGGGATAGAAGGAACATACTTAAAGATCATAAAAGCCATTTATGAAAAGCCCACAGCTAACATCATCCTCAACGGGGAAAAACTGAGAGCTTTTTCCCTGAGATCAGGAACACGACAGGGATGCCCACTCTCACCGTTGTTATTTAACATAGTGCTGGAAGTTCTAGCATCAGCAATCAGACAACAAAAGGAAATCAAAGGCATCAAAATTGGCAAAGATGAAGTCAAGCTTTCGCTTTTTGCAGATGACATGATATTATACATGGAAAATCCGATAGACTCCACCAAAAGTCTGCTAGAACTGATACATGAATTCAGCAAAGTTGCAGGATACAAAATCAATGTACAGAAATCAGTTGCATTCTTATACACTAACAATGAAGCAACAGAAAGACAAAGAAAGAAACTGATCCCATTCACAATTGCACCAAAAAGCATAAAATACCTAGGAATAAATCTAACCAAAGATGTAAAGGATCTGTATGCTGAAAATTATAGAAAGCTTATGAAGGTAATTGAAGAAGATTTAAAGAAATGGAAAGACATTCCCTGCTCATGGATTGGAAAAATAAATATTGTCAAAATGTCAATACTACCCAAAGCTATCTACACATTCAATGCAATCCCAATCAAAATTGCACCAGCATTCTTCTCGAAACTAGAACAAGCAATCCTAAAATTCATATGGAACCACAAAAGGCCCCGAATAGCCAAAGGAATTTTGAAGAAGAAGACCAAAGCAGGAGGCATCACAATCCCAGACTTCAGCCTCTACTACAAAGCTGTCATCATCAAGACAGCATGGTATTGGCACAAAAACAGACACACAGACCAATGGAATAGAATAGAAACCCCAGAACTAGACCCACAAACATATGGCCAACTCATCTTTGACAAAGCAGGAAAGAACATCCAATGGAAAAAAGACAGCCTCTTTAACAAATGGTGCTGGGAGAACTGGACAGCAACATGCAGAAGGTTGAAACTAGACCACTTTCTCACACCATTTACAAAAATAAACTCAAAATGGATAAAGGACCTAAATGTGAGACAGGAAACCATCAGAACCTTAGAGGAGAAAGCAGGAAAAGACCTCTCTGACCTCAGCCGTAGCAATCTCTTACTCGACACATCCCCAAAGGCAAGGGAATTAAAAGCAAAAGTGAATTACTGGGACCTTATGAAGATAAAAAGCTTCTGCACAGCAAAGGAAACAACCAACAAAACTAAAAGACAACCAACGGAATGGGAAAAGATATTTGCAAATGACATATCGGACAAAGGGCTAGTATCTAAAATCTATAAAGAGCTCACCAAACTCCACACCCGAAAAACAAATAACCCAGTGAAGAAATGGGCAGAAAACATGAATAGACACTTCTCTAAAGAAGACATCCAGATGGCCAACAGGCACATGAAAAGATGTTCAGCGTCGCTCCTTATCAGGGAAATACAAATCAAAACCACACTCAGGTATCACCTCACGCCAGTCAGAGTGGCCAAAATGAACAAATCAGGAGACTATAGATGCTGGAGAGGATGTGGAGAAACGGGAACCCTCTTGCACTGTTGGTGGGAATGCAAATTGGTGCAGCCGCTCTGGAAAACAGTGTGGAGGTTCCTCAGAAAATTAAAAATAGACCTACCCTATGACCCAGCAATAGCACTGCTAGGAATCTACCCAAGGGATACAGGAGTACTGATGCATAGGGGCACTTGTACCCCAATGTTCATAGCAGCACTCTCAACAATAGCCAAATTATGGAAAGAGCCTAAATGTCCATCAACTGATGAATGGATAAAGAAATTGTGGTTTATATACACAATGGAATACTACGTGGCAATGAGAAAAAATGAAATATGGCCTTTTGTAGCAACGTGGATGGAACTGGAGAGTGTGATGCTAAGTGAAATAAGCCATACAGAGAAAGACAGATACCATATGGTTTCACTCTTATGTGGATCCTGAGAAACTCAACAGGAACCCATGGGGGAGGGGAAGGGAGAAAAAAAAAAAGACGTTAGAGTGGGAGAGAGCCAAAGCATAAGAGACTGTTAAAAACTGAGAACAAACTGAGGGTTGATGGGGGGTGGGAGGGAGGGGCGGGTGGGTGATGGGTATTGAGGAGGGCACCTTTTGGGATGAGCACTGGGTGTTGTATGGAAACCAATTTGTCAATAAACTTCATAAAAAAAAAAAAAAAAAAAAAAAAAAAAAAAGAAATTCCAGTTCATGAACTGAAACCTAGAACTAAAAAAAAAAAAAAAAAAAAAAAAAAAAAAAGAATGTAACAGACACCACCTACTCCCCCTCAGGTTCCCCTCAGGAATTTTGCAATCAAAATACCTAACTAAAATAAGTAAATCATAAAACTTACATTATACGAGGGCAGTAGGACCATAGCCTGACTCCTCACACAATGGACTCAAGCCAATCAAGAATGGACAACCCAGCACCTAGAGTTATCAAGTCATTAAGGGTAGAACCTGAGAAAGAACAAGAAACAGGAGGCTGGGAAGGGGGGGTGTTGACCAGAACTGTGTAAAACAAAGACCCTTGCCTATAGTCAGGGTGAGGGGTGGTATTCACTTTCTAATACCCCCTTTCTGCAAAGAGAACTTTTATATTATTCTTTCTAATATTATCCTCTAATAAACTTTTGCCTGCTGTTAAAAAAAAATAAAAATAAAAAAAATAAAAATAAAAATAATTCCTACCTCACAAGTGGGAACAAATAGGATTTTCTGATATTCCTCCCTAAGGAAGCATAAAGTCTTAAGAGTGGGATTGGGTCCCTGCTTTGCTATTTATTGGACCTACAGCCTTGGGAGAGAGTCTTGTAACCCCTATCTCATTTACTTTTTTTTTTTTAATATGAAATTTATTGTCAGATTGGTTTCCATACAATACCCAGTGCTCATCCTAACAGGTGCCCTCCTCAATGCCCATCACCCACTTTCCCCTCCCTCCGACCCCCATCAACCCTCAGTTTGTTTTCAGTTTTTAAGAGTCTTTTATGGTTTTCCTCCCTCCCTCTCTAACTTTTCTTTCCTTTCCCCTCCCCCATGGTCTTCTGCTAAGTTTCTCAGGATCCACATAAGAGTGAAAACACATGGTATCTGTCTTTCTCTGTATGACTTATTTCACTTAGCATAACACTCTCCAGTTCCATCCACGTTGCTACAAATGGCCAGATTTCATTCTTTCTCATTGCCAAGTAGTATTCCATTGTATATATAAACCACAATTTCTTTATCCATTTATCAGTTGATGGACATTTAGGCTCTTTCCATAATTAAAAAGGTTGGGCTAAATGACCAAGGAATCGTTTCCTTGTATAGGCCCTGAGTCTACTTAAAATTTCAAAATAACTCCATTCTGTTTCTTATAAAGTTAAGCATACATCAACCCAGTAATTCCACTGTTAGGGATTTACACAAGTAAAATAAAAACATATATCCACAATAAGTCTTGTACAAGAATGTTCATAGTAGCCTTATTCATAATAGCCCCAAAGTACAAGCCACCCAAATGCCCATCAAAAGGATATATTAATAGACTTTTACTCAACAGTAAAAAGGAATGAATTGCTGATACACACAACAACTTGGATAAATATTATGGACATGCTAAGTGAAAGAACCCTAACATATATTGTATAATTCTATTTATATGAAGTTGTAGAACTGGCAAAATTAATTCATTAGTTGTGGAATTAAGACTGGTTGCCTTCGGTTAGAGCAGAGGGTTCTAGATAGGGAAGAAGCACAAGGAACCATCTAGGGTAATATGAATCTTTTATATCTTGTACTATATGGTAATTATACATAGGCATATACAACAGATAAAACTCATCCAATCAACACCAAAGAATCATATGTTTTATTGTATGTAGATTATACTCTTCTCCAACATCTTTTAAAAACACTACCCCATTCCTAAGCAATGAATCCAAAGGCAAGATTGAAGAGTGGGCAGGACATCTGAGGGCACACTGCCTTCACTTGGCAGCACATGTTTGGAGTTGAGGAGGTCAGTTCATCATGAAAGCAGAGTTGTATGGCCCCAGAGCCTTGGGCCAAGCCCTGAAATGGGGCCTACACCCTGGGATTTCTTGGATGCTTCAGGAAAGTCCACTTTCCAGCCCCAGGACCTTCTGACTCACTGTGAATGCGTCGGTGAGAAGTAAACATCTCTGTAGGGCTGCAAAGCAGATGGATGGCCCAAGATGCTTTAGAAACCCCAGGTGAGTGGTGTGAAGCCTTTTTAGAGAGAATACCAAATGGAATTCCAGAATGCATGTAGTGGTTTAGCCTTGCCAAAGTCCAGTCTCAGTTGTTGGCTCACAGAAGTCTCAAAGCTGCCAATGTGCTTTATCTCAATTTTACAAGTGCTAAGTACTGGAATTCAAAGCCAAGAACAATCCTTCCTGAGGACGAGAAACACATGTTTCCCGATGGTGGGACTAAAGCTTATGACCTTTGGGGAGAAGTCTGCACAGCTGCACAATTATCTAGGTAATTCCCTAATGGGAATAATATGTGGAGACCGGAGGTATAAATCCTAAGCAAATAAATACGAATCTGGGTAATTCAAGTAGCATTGAAAATCCACAGATTGTCTGAATTCTTCTGCCTGGGAAGCAAGATGTCCACCTGGAAATAGTGCTGCTGTGTTTCTACTGGCTTTAGGTCAATGAAAAGGAGAAGTGCATCAGCACCACCAGCACATACTGCAAGAAGACGGTCCTTTTATCACTGGGCAGTAATCATAACGTGAAAGAGTAGGGCTGGGAATGATCTGAATGCGAGTTTGTCCTCTCCATGTAGCCATCAGATCACAAGCAGGGAGCTGGTTCCAGTACCTTCCATCAGTAGAGGTTGTTAGAATAGAGTGTTGATGTTCTCTTCTCGAGCTATATGTAGTTTGTCTTTGTCTTACAAACAATTTTTTTTCTAATGTTAAGACTAACCCGGCCCGTGCTTTTCAGACTCCAGTGTTTCCCTCCAGAGTTTCTCTGCTTTAGGAAGATGTTGTTCAGTTCCTTTTATCCTGCAGTGGTGCTCTTCTGAATGTCGAAATGCCTGTTAAGAGATCACTGAAATTGGATCATCTGTTAGAAACAGAATCATTTGATTCTTCAAAAATCACAAGGAAGAAAAGTATTACAACTTATTCTCCAATAAATGGAACTTGCCAAATGAGCCCATTTGCTTCTCCTGCAAGCTCTAAAGAACAAGAGCACAAACGTGAACCATCCAATGGAAAGAGGAAAAAATTGAATCACCTCAGTTTAAATGAAAGGAAGGAATCTACAACAAAAGACAATGATGAAAGGAGAGAGACAGAGCACAACCAGAGAAGGGGCAGAGAGAGAGGGAGACACAGAATCCGAAGCAGGCTCCAGCTGAGCTGTCAGCACAGATCCTGATGTGGGGCTTGAACTCACAAACCATGAGATCACAACCCGAGCCAAAGTCGGACACTTAACCGACTGAGCCTCCCAGGTGCCTGGGGTTTTGTCCCTTTAACGTTCATATAACTTTCAGGTTTCTTGAGATTTTATACAAAAACGATCTCTTACAGGTAGTGACTTTGATGTAAGTTTTTAGTAATGGAATTAAAAGCTCATTTGTGGCCTTTGAGAGTGTCGGTAGAGTAGTAAGGCAGAAATATGAATATAATAGTTTAATTTCAGTATGGAGGAGTAGAGACTGTATTAGACCATTATTTTGAGCATTTTTTTTTGATTTGTGAAAAAAGAGTATTTGTTAAATTAAGTAGAAGGAGAGTTAAGCAGCATCAGGGGCCCAGCAAATCATATACGCACTTATACTATTGACCATCAGTACTGATGTAAAATTTCCCTAGCGCTCATAGCTTAGTCCAGAGAGTGAAGAAAATAGGTAGGAAATCCAGAATTGCATATTAGAAGGACATGTGTGTGGCAGAAGGTTAACGGGCTGAGTAATTAACCTTCTTTCTTCTATTTGCAATTATCCCCAGCTTTATTGATGTATAATTAACAAATAAAATTGTATATATTTAAAGTGTATAACGTGATGATTTGAAGTGTGTGTGTGTGTGTGTGCGTGCGTGTGTGTACCCATTCTAAGAAACTGGTTGCCATCAATATGGGAGGAGTTGATTCTGTTTAGGAAGAAGTAAAAGAAGGAGGAGGAAAGGAAAAGAGATTAAAATAAAGAGGGAGTCACCTAACCGGCTCAGTCAGTGAAGTATGCGATTCTCAATCTCAGGGTCATAAGTTTGAGCTACATATGAGTTTAGCCACATTACCTAAAAATTAAATTAAATTTAAATTAAAAAAAAATAAAATAATGGGAAGAATGATTGGGTGTCCACCAGTCTACTTGATCTTGCAGTAAGACAAGTTTGCCTCCAAAAGCAGCTTAGATGTGAAGGATATCCTAAAAACAGTTCCCCAGATATTTGATAGTTCCTACAGCTCTCCAAGGTTGTCAAAAACAGTTTGCTTAGCTGAGCCCCTCAATAATATCTTAACTTGAGAGAGAATGACTAACAGGTCTTTTTGGGATGCTACATTGCACAACTCCTGGGGGTACCATTCACATCTCTATCTGAACAAAGCTTCTTGGAGTCATTCAAGATGGCAACTCTGCAGGACCCACCCCACACAATTCCATGAGGGTCAACAAGGAATATCATCAGTTCCTTAAGGTATGGTAAGACAGTGTAGAGAGACTCTGTCACTTCACTCCTCCCACGAAAAGAATGCAAGATAAAGAACCCTTAGGATTGCTTCTCATAGCAAAGTAATGCATTTGCCTCAGCTATAGCCCCCTGAGGTAGTTGGTGATCATTGGTATAATGTAGGGGAATCTGGAGGTTCCCAGCCCTGAATGGGAGTCACTTAAGTCCTCTTACTCCTTCAGACTCTTCAGAGCTCAGTGAAGGGGCTGGAATTCCTTTATGACACTCTGTCTCCAACTGAAGTTCAGGTGGTAAGCAAGCAAGGCCTCAGACAAGAGACTTTTAATTGAAAGTACATAATAATAGGGGCGCCTTGGTGGCTCAGTTGAGCATCTGACTCTTGATCTCAGCTCAGGTCGTGATCTCACACAGTTCATGGGTTTGAACCCCAAGTTGGGCTCTGCCTGGATTCTCTCTCCCTCTCTCTCTGCCCCTCCCCTACTGATGTGCACATGCTCTCTCATGCTCTCTCTCAAAATAAATAACCTTTTTGAAAAAAAGTACATAATAACAAAGGAAATTTTTTAAAGAAAAAAGATCACCTATAATTCCATTTTCCTTACATAAGTTTTAGTTTTGAGTAAATAACTGTCTCTCCATTCCTTGTTTGCATACTTAATTAATCTATTTTACTTGGTTGAAACATACTGTACTTATTCATCATGTATGAAAATGTAACATATCATATTTGTCTTATTTTTAATAGCACAGAAATGTTAATAGATAACACTGATGTGATTTTGAAAAGCATTTAAATAGAATTTCTAGTTTCACTCATAAAATCATTAATATAGATTTGTGGTCTCTGAAACAGTAGTCACTATCCAGCCACACATGGCTAATGAGCATTTGAAATGTGACTAGTCTGAAATGAGATGTGCTATGAGTATAAAGTACACACTGGACTTTGAAAAAAAAGCATAAATATCTCATGAATAAGTTTTGATTACATGTTGAAATGATAATACTTTGGATATATTGGTTAAATACAATATATTATTAAAACTTAAAAAAAGACTAACCCATGTTCTGTACATTAAATTTGAGAAATAAAAAAGCTCAAATTTTAAAAAGTAACAAAAATCCCTTAAAATTTCATTACTCAGAGACGATTTGTGTTAATATTTCAACATATACATTTTATATGAATGTATATAAATGTATAGCATTACAAAAATGTCACCATATTATTATACTGTTTTGTATACTTTTGTCTCTATCAATATGACATGAGTGTTGTCCATGTCAGTAAATGTCCTCCTCTAAGCTGAATTTTTACTGGTTAGTGCAGTAATCTCTAACAATGTATTACAGTTTTCCCAATTAATCACCGTGAAACCATACACTCAGGAAAAACTGATAGGGAAAACTAGATTTAATAGTTTGAAATAATAGTTTTTTTAAATAATTGACTAAAAACAAATATAGAGGGGCACCTGTGTGGCTCAGTCGGTTAAGTGTCTGTCTTCGGCTCAGGTCATGATCTCATGGTTTCTGAGATCGAGCCCTGCATCTGGCTCTGTGCTGACAGCTCAAAGCCTGGAGACTGCTTCAGATTCTGTCTCCCTCTCTCTCTCTGCCCCTCCCCTGCTTGCACTCTGTCTCTATCTCTCTCCCTCAAAAATAGATGAACGTTAAAAAGAAATTTGTAAAAAACTATAGACTGTTACTTCTACTATTTACCAATTAAAACCTGGAACTTCTATGTAAAGTAGGAGGGTAAGATCAGATTTCAAAATCTTCTTTCCTCTAAAACTTAATGTCATCATCATCATTAAATGGGTAAAAACTATCTCACACACACACACACACACACACACACTCACACAGCAGGCTCAAGCCGAAGACCTCAATTCTTTTTAAAGGGGGAAACATTTGCTTCAAGCCATATTATTAACAAAATGGAAGTCAGTCAAAGAACAAAAGATTGCAAGAATCTGCATGCTCAACAGATGTGCATGTCCATGGTTAGCACAGCTCTGACATTACTCTTCAGAGAAATCTTCTGCTGGGGAAGAAGATTATTGACAAAATGTTCTTAACGGGGAAAATGGAGATTATGCTTGGAAATCATCCCTAAAGCAGAGGTCCCACCCAAAAAGTGTGTTGCAATTCTGCTGAGGCACACATTCTTGTTTTTTTCCAGATTGCGAGGAAGGGGGAAGATTAAACCATAAATAGTTATAGATAAGAATCTTCAGTCACAAACAGTACACTAGCAAAACATACTATCAAGAGAAACTCCATCAGACAATGTCCTCTGAAACAGCAGGGGCACCCAGGATGTAATAATACAGACTGGTAACCAGCTCCTCCCCTGAGTAGATGAAGTGCTTACTCAGAGGTCAGTGTAAGGTAGGCAAAGTAAACACAGATTCAGGGACCCCTGATAGGTGTGCAGGGCTCTCCCCAGGACTGGAGAATCAATCTGAAGCACAGAGAACCTCCCATGAAATTAGAATATGCATTCCAAGAAGTTGAGAGAACACAGTTTCAAGGCTTCTAGTAAAACACAAGGAACGAAAGCAGAGTTCAGGGCTCCCAATCAAAGCTGCTCTCCTGGGGGCAGGTTTACTTCCAACACTTTGAGGACCCAGGGCAAATGACAGACCACAGCCTCTATGCCCATGTATTCATAAGATACAAACAAAGGTAGCTAATTAGTAAGTTGTCAAATATGTTCCATCACCTGCCTTGATTCGTATACCTTCATAAAAGCAAATCAGAGTTACCAGCAAGCCCTTGACTTCTGTATAACTGAAAGTTGGCAAAATATCCAAGATACCTGAATGTTTGCAAGCATCTGAATGTTCTGTCAGTGATGATTAGGTGAGTAAGAAAATTTAGACCTATGTAATTCATAAATCATTATGGGGAGGAAGAATTGTTATTGACATACAGTGGGTAGACACCAGAGATGCTAAACATCCTGTACACACACAACAGCCCCAAGAGTAAAGGATCATCTGGCCCCAAAGATCTATATACCAAAGTTGAAAAGCCTAGACTTAGATTAAAAATAATATTCAGCTGAATTAAAATCTTAAATGACCAAAACTTGAATGCATTTTTATCAAAAGTATAAATTGAAGTAACATCAAAAATTTTTAAATTAAAATTACAAGAAGAACATATAAGTAATAATCTTAGATATTAAATTTTCAATAAAACATTTCAATAAATAAATAATTTTCCATTGTATTTACTGAAAAATAGAAGTTCTTATAAAAATGAAACTACTTGCAGGTCTAGCATCCATTGGCCATTTTGGTATCAATGTAAGCATTTTCTAAGGTCACACAGACCAATGCATATACAAATCAAAGGTAATAATAATTGCCTCACATTGCCCATTTTTCTTAGCAGCCACAGGCACACATCACAAGAGATGTGCACACTTGTGAGTGCCTTGAGAACCTCACACTGGAACACAAGGAAAAGCGGAAGGATGGTTCTGACAGTATCAGAGCCCCACTCATTGTGCAGGTGCCATGGCATCTGGCTGAAAAGAAGGACTTGGTAACTCCAGCCACTCACCCCTCTTCTTCTTAAGCTCTCCCTCTCACTGGTCAGATCCTATTGCCTCCAAAGGAGGTTTCATACCCAACACTGGCCAAAGCACAGCCCATAAGCCTTCCTGGCATCTAGACATAGTTGCATTTGTTTTGCAGACATGAGACAAGGCCAAGAGACAAGAAGCATTTCCCTGGGGCTGACTGGTGTGAGTCAGGAGGATGAGGAACGAAATTGTAAGTTCCCTTGCTCTAGGACTGAGTGACAAAACCCGAGTGACAGAGGCACCCTCTGCTCTTCAAACTATTAATTGCTTTGTAAAATTGGGGAAAGTGGGGCTGCCTACACCTGTGGCCAGGCCTCTCTTATCCAGGTGTGAGGGAGGTGCTACTCCAGATGGCCTATGCCCATCCACTCCTGCCCTCAAAGTACAGAGGAGAAGATGGAAGACACAATATCAATCACCAAACTCAGCTCTACCAGGGAACACCGACTACAGTCAGGTGAATGGAGAGGAGTCAGTGGAATGTATTACTGTTAAATTAAGTAAAGTGGTGGTTCTGACAGCTGTGGATGTAAAACATGAGCAAGATGAACATAAAATAGTATGGAAACACAGTTGATTAAAGAGGATGGGAAAAATGACATGCAAAAGTCATGAATATGTTCTGGGAAAAATATCTGGAAATAGTTTGTGCCAGGGAGCATCTCAATAAGGACTTGCATTTGATAACACAAGTGCACAAAGGTTACCTGACTAAACAACAGAATGAGATGCCAAAAATACATCAAAGTCAAGAAAACAAATTTAAGGCCATTAAAAAAAAAACTAACAAAGATATTTAAGCCACCCTGAATAGATCTGACATGGCTGAACACGCTATTGCTCGCCTGAAAGCATTTCTGGAGCTAAGCATTGTGAATACACATAAAAGCCACAGGTAATCATGCTAAGAAAACAAAGACATGGAACACAAGCAGAAGAAACAATAAACAAAATAAAGCAAGTTCCCAAAATAGAAGAAAAATGAACAGGCAGAGGAAAGGATACAATGTGTTCCTGAAAATCTGATACAGAATATCACCAAGACTGAATCCCAGGCTGGCAAGTAGAGGAGGAGGAAAGGGACTGGAAGCTTCCAGGAAGAGTTAGAGAATTAGAAGAAAAATCAGACTGCCCTGCAACTTCTCCACTTCAACACTGAGTTTCAGAAGATGCCAGCGACAGTTAATATCATCGTGTGCATACAGAGTATGGGGTGCCATGCCAGACAACCGATATGTGTTCTTTCACTTAATACTTAGGGACCTTGTGCCAAGTATCCTTTTATTTTTGCCCAGCCAGATTCACTCTCCACCCATCTCCACCCTGATTTCTGTTCCAGAGGAAGTAGAGGGCTGGCAAATGTTTAACAAGAGGAACTCCAATAAAAAGGCCCTGATATGTCATATTTGCTGATGCCTGTGGTGTAGACTCTCTGTGGCCACTTACACACTGCCAACGTGATGTTAAGTTGGCTCCCAGAAGCCTTCTCTGGGGGCAGTTGGGATTGTCCAATGGAGAGTACCACGTGGAATCATAGAGGGAGAGTGGCAAGTTACCTGCCTCCCAGCTTCCTCCCTGCTGGTTGGCACCTTGACCTTTTTCAGCTCCTGTGAAGAGGCCCTGCCCATATGGTCATCTTTGTCTCTGGATTTAGTAACTGCTCCTTCCCATCATTCACTCGCATCTGGGGGCAGGGAAAGGAGACCCACAATTAGCAGCCTCACTTTGTAAGTGTACCTTATGAAACTCTCCTGGAATTACCAATTCAATTGTGCTATCTCTGTCCTGCTGTGACTCTGTTTGACACTACTAAGGCTCCATTACAGATGAGGAAACTAAGGAATGAAGACACTCATTAGCTTGCCCAAGACTGTGCAGTTAGTAGATGAGAAAGCTACTAAACCAGGTAGCCAGACCCAGGATCTGATTTCCAAACCACCACTGAACTGCCTCACAGTGTGGCATCTACAGAATGATGAGGGAAAGAAAGTATAACCCCAAAATATTCTTTCCAGCAATTTCTTGGTTGGGTATAGAAACAACAGGCAAGGGAGCCTGGGTGGCTCTGTCAGTTAAATATCCAACTCTTGATTTTGGCTCAGGTCATGATCTCTCAGTTCATGAGCCCCACATAGGGCTTTGCACTGACAGCACAGAACCTGCTTGGGATTCTCTCTCTCCCCCTCTCTCTGCCCCTTCCCTGCTTATGCTCTCTCACTCTCTCTCTCGAAATAAATAAACTTAAAAAACAAAAGAAAGAAAGTAGAGAATATGGAATCCATAGCCCATTTTAAATACACTTCTTGTGGACAAAATGAAGACAACCAGAAGATGAAAGATGAAAGGAAGCATCATAACAGAAGCATCAGTGGTGAACTCAGACCCACCTGAATTTTAAGTAAAACTCAATACTCAAAGAAAGTAGAGCAATACCCGGCAAAAAGGATGAATGTGGAATACATTCTCCAACAAATAATCAGAAGTAAAAAAATGTAGAGTGGAAGGATGTACAAGTGTGTTAATTACCATGCTTTTATTTGTGGAGGAAATATATATTGACTAATGTTTATATATCAAGAGATAGATTAATTCAGAAAATATGTAGCAAGTGTCCACTAAGTTTTGAGTGTGTGCTACATGCTGACAGTACTGGTGAATAGCAGTGGGTGGTCTCTGCCTAAGAAGCTTACTATCTAGCAAGGGAGACACACAGTCACAGAGTGCAATGAAAATGTCACTTGAGCTGAGCCTATGAAGGAGAGACACACAGCACCAAAAGAGGGGATAGCAAAAGGAAATCAGCCCTGTTAGAGAGGTCACTTCCTTAGGGAAGTGACAGATTAACTGATAACTGAAAGGTTACCATGAGTTGCTCAGTAAAGTGGGAAAAAGAGGGTTCCATGCAGAGAAGCGTGCTATATACAGTGCAGTGGCAGTACCAGGATCTGAAAGGCCAGTGGGATACGCTGGAAGGATAGCAGGAAAGCACGATCAAAGATGAGGCTAGCAAGATGGGCAGGGGTCATGCATGCAAAGCCTGCAGGACACAACACTGATCTTGATCATTATCCTAAGGCCTTCAGCCTAAGAACCATTGCAGTGGTTTTAAAAGAATATTTTAATGTGTGCATATTATTTGACACTCTTCACATTAAGGTGGAGTCTAGGTCCTCTCCCCTTGAATGTGGACTGGACTTAGTGACTCACTGCTGATTAATAAAGTGGCAGAAATGATGTCATCTGGCTTCCCAGACTATATCATAAAGGATACATCCTCAGCTTGGTACCCCCACTCTCTCTCTCTATCTATCTATCTATCTATATCCATCTATCTATCTATCATCTATCTATCTACCTACCTACCTATCACCTATCTATCCATCTATCTCTATTTCTGTTCTTTATATATCTCCTTTTCTGTCTGTGTCCTGTTCTCACTTCTGGAAACCAGCCACCATGATACAAGGAAGCCCAGACTGCAGAGAGAGGCCATATGGAGGTATTTCAGCTAACAGTTTCTGTGGGGCCCTCAACTGATATCAGCATCAACCACCAGACATAAGAATGAAGGAGTTTTTGTATGATTCCAGACCCCAGGCTTTGAGTCCTCCAGTTGAGGCTGCAAATAGCATGGAGCAGAAATGAGCTATTCTCACTGCTTTGAATTCTTGACATGCAGAAACGTATCAGAAATAGTAAAATATTAATGACATGGTAAGCCATTAGTTTTAGAATGATTTGTTATACAGCCAAAGATAGTAGAACCACTAAATTATTTCAAGTGAATTTAGATAAGTTGTTTAAATTTAGAAAGGCCTAAACAAATGTGCAAGTGACAAAATCCAGGAGGAGGTACAAGGCTGTGCAAACTAGTGTGATGCCTTCGTTCTTTCACAATGTAGGGTCAGCGGAAAATGTCTCCAGTTGGTAAGTAAAAAATAAGATTTTAAGTAGACTCCATAAAAAAAATAATCTTGGAGCAAAAAGCAGAAAGCAAATATGACAGCATGGAAAAGGATACTAGAAACCAAGTACAGTTATAGTTGTGAATGCAGAAATCACAGCTTGAAGAGTAGAAATTTTGCATCACTGGCAAATTAAAGGAATCATACAGCTTGGACAAGTGCTATGATAAATTTTCTAACATCTTAAAACTTCTTAATATACAGCACATAGCCATAGGCCAAGAAAGGAAACTGGTTAAATTTGGGAGACAGAAGATATGATCATATCCGTAGATTCTTACCTCACTCCTTCCAATGCAAATTCTAGAGAAATCAAAGATTTGCCATAATGAAAATACAGTATCAAAGTGTGGGTAAATTTATTATTTTTCTAAGAACACAAATTCTCAAATTCATTGAAAAAATAATCAGTGCATATGACTATTCAAAAATAAAATCATTAACAAATTCCGGAGGCAAATGACGAATTGAGAAAAATAATTATAACACAGAAATATTTTCTTGTCTTAATGTATAAAAAGCTCACATAACCTAATAAGAAAAATCTCAAAACTCCTAAAGAAAATGGATAATGGGTATAAAAGCTATGCACAAGAAAATAAATACATATGGCTTATAAAAAACATTTTTAAATGATCAATTTCACTCAGGATTAAAGGAAAGCAAGTAACAACAATGGAACACCATTTTCTGATGTTCAACTTGGCAGAAGTAATACCCAGTGATAATGAAGAGAGAGATGCTCTTCGAGTGAGTAAATTGATGTGGACTTCATCAGGATGGTTTGGCAGTCATAAAAATTTGAAGCACACATACTTTCAACCATGTTAATATCCTCACAGCTGTCTGCTCATACTATGGTACATTTGTTTTGCATGATAGTTTAAGAGAAATCTCTGCCTCAGGGGAATGAGAGGCTCCCAGACTGTTCTTAATTCCTAATCATTCACATGATTTTCAGCCCTGGGAGCCAAGGCTTTGTGGAACACAGATCAACTTTCTGGATTTGATCAGTTGTTGCTACTGCCCCATCCAAAAGTCTTTTGCTTTCAAATTTGTTTGGCAGAAGTAACTTTAGGGCTATGGTCCAGCTCACTGAAGTCAGAAATCTTTACAGGATTAAGGTCAAGGTAAGTTTTAATGGACTATGCAAAGAGGTTTTCCAGTGAAGCATGGTGAAAATTGGCTGACTTTTTCTTCAAAGGTCTGTCTACACAAACAAAGTGAATTAAAAACCTTGGATCCTACTATATTAGCCAAAAGACTGTTGAGTAGGTGAAGTGTTTGGAGAGTTCTGAGCTTATTCAGTCCATTTCAGCAGTGTAGCTCTGCCACAAGAATCAGAATCAGAGTGAAGCAAACACCTGTCATGAGCTTTCAAGACCTTCACTTGTTCTTCTATAGGGATTGGTCCCAATGGCCTTGTGAAATCCCTCTGGTACTTGTTGTATTGTGGTATCTAAAGGAAAGAGCATCTCTTCATGACCCTTGTTGAAAAGTATCCTCATTTCTGATTCAACATGTGTGTTTGGACCATAGCGAAGCCCAGACCAGCTTCCATCTCATAGATGTTAGGGAAAGTCAACTATCAAATGGCCAAATTAGTCAAATGACCTACAGTCATCAACCAAATACACAGGTTAAGCCTGGAAAATGAACAATTCCTACTTGTAAGCTGTTGAAGATACATCATTAACATTGGCTTCTTACAACAGCTTTCCAAGGAGGTTTCTTTTTACTGGCCACATTTTCTAACAAGGGGCTCATTATAATTTTATTATGTATCAATAATGCCCTATAATTCTGAGATGCTATATGGAGGGAAGGATGGGAAATCTGATTGGGAAGTCTACAGTGGGAAGCTCTCAGGGTCGATATGATAGTTCTAACCCTCACACATGGCTTCAGGGGCTAACAGATCCACTCTTCACCCCACAGAAGCTCACTGCACTGCAAGGCTCCTTGGAGATTCACAACTGCCCCATCCACCATAGTTGAACCTCATCATAGAGCTGGATAAGGTGAGGTCATCCCTACTTATGGGATTTTTCGAGGTAGAAAGTTCTGCCCTGGTTTCAAGCATATTAGCTTGGATGAGGTATAGTAGGACAGGACACAGACCAATAAAAAGAGAGACCAGGAACATTTAAAGGATTTAGTATATTTCCAGTGAGAAATATCTCAGGGCCCCTCAGGGAAGCACCTGTGTTGATCATAAGGAAGGGAGTGGGAGAGAACTATAGGGCAAGTATCCTTATTGCATTTTCATGTAAAGGAAGGAGCGCGGCAGAGTAAGCAGGCTTGGGATGGCTACTGAAGTTTGAAAATGGTGCCACCATGAAATTCATGTTCATTGTAACCGTTAGATCTTATAGTGTGGGGCTATCTAAAGTCTCCAGAGGTTTTTGGATGAGCCAGAGTTTACTGAGTGTCATACACAGAATGCTTGTATCCTCCCAAAATTCATATGTTGTAACCTAATCTCCACTGTTATAGTTTTGGAGGTGGGGCCTTTGGAAGATGACAAGCTCGTGAGGGGATAGCACTTATGAATGGGACTAATGCCTCATGAGAAAGACCCCAAGAAGGTCCCTTACCCTTCCATCATGTGAGGTGTCAGTTTCCTATGAACCAGAAAACAGGCTCTCGCCAGACACCAAATCTGCTGGTGCCTTTATCTTGGACTTCCCAGCCATCAGAGCAATGAGGAACAAATTTATGTTGTTTATAAGCCACCTGGTCTGTGGCATTTTTGTTATAGCATCCTGCCTGGACTAAGACACTTGGGAAGAGGTAGTGGCCAATGATAAATCTCCAACTTACAGAAGTTAAAAGTGTAGATAATATGATACAACTTTTAAGTTTTTATTTTAATTCCAGTTAGTTAGTATCCAGTTTTATATTAGTTTCAGGTGTACAATATAGTAATTTAACATGACATTTTATTAACTGTACCAATTCTGTACCTTGAAAACCAGTAAATAAAAGATTTAAGCATTAAAAACAAGTACAGATAATATATCCTCTTCTATATGATGACTTCTCTGGCCACTCTTATCCTCCATAACCATTCATTACTTGAATTCATTTTATTTCATCCATTCTTCCCAGTTGCATATATTCTCTGAGCTTCAAGTCTTTGTTTCTGAACAGGGTAGCATCACAACTACTATGAAATGTTGTGAAAATACATGATACATGTTCAATGAATGATAGGTATTTTTTGCCTCATGGTGCCTCATATTGTTAGATTGTATTTTAACCCATATTTATGTGAATGGCTTTTTCCCCCCAGGAGATGCAAGACTAGAAGAGTATATAACCTTTCTTTTTATTCTACACAGGGTTATGGTAGCTTCTCAATAAACACCTAACTGCAGATTGAATTAATAAAATACTCTGATCTTGCCTATATTTCTGTATAGAAAATTTTTCCTGCTCTAGTGGGTGAGAATAATCTCTGGTGTCTGGTGGTCTTCATTAGTCAGGGATCTTTTGAATGATGGTAAACACATAAAAGACCTCCAGAGCCATGGACTCTGATGCTACTAGGAGTGTCTGAAACTCTGTGCAATGAATTGTCACAGTGATGGTCCCCAATCTATTGTGCCTCCACTGTTCACTCACACTCTGACTTTGGCTATGTATGTGACTTGCTTTGGCCAACCATGCATCAGGTAACATGATGCAAGCAGAGGCTCCTTAAGCTCTGTGCCTGGGCATGAGTGCTGAGGACATTCCCACCATCAGCTTGCTTGGCCCAACAACCAGCTGAATGCAGCCTCAGGAGGGAGCCAAAGAAAGTCCAGCAGAAGATCCACTGAACACAATAAAATAGAAACAAAGACAAGAATCCAGTTGTTTCAAGCTGCTAATGATCTGGATGACTTGTTACACACTGATAACTTGTTTCTCACCAGTGGGATGTCTGGTCACTTGACTTGTTTCTCACCAGTGGGATGACTGAATCTGAGCTTGAAGTACTGGCAAGTGAAATAGTCACCTCTGTATCTCTGGGGACTGGTAGCTCTTCTCTGCAAGCTACTAGTAGAAAAATCCTGGGGAATGCCTCAAGTCACCTTGCTCAGGCCTCTAGTGCACCTCAGTCTACTCCCCAGGGCCAGGGTGTTCCTACCCCTGAGGTCAGGGAGTGAAGCTCTCCAGGGAAAGATAAAAGGGCACGTTTGAGAGGAGCTTGACAGAAAAGGTAAATATCCATCCCTAGGTCTCCATGACCCTTGACTCACCAGTGAACTTCTCCTTCAGAATTCATTAGTTGCCCTTATGCTTCACAACAGGATGGAAATGTGCAGAGCTATTTTATCAAACTTACATAATTTGCCATTCCTCTTGGAAGAGCTCACGTCACTGCTTGCCTTTCAGGACTTTTAATCATTTTGTCATTTCCTTTTACTCCCACAGTCTTCATGGCCAATGTTTCTTGGATGTCCACAAGAAAATCCTCCCTCCTTGAAGTATGGTCTTTTACGTGATCCTGCACACTGACCCTGATGACTCAGATCAGAGGGGCAAAGAATTTTATACACACTCATCACTCACCAAAACCTGGTATTATCTCTTTAGCTTTCATTTTCTTCAAAGTTTATTTATTTTTGAGAGAGAAAGAGAGAGAACAAGGGAGAGAGAGAGAGAGAGAGAGAGGGAGAGAGAGAATCCAAAGCAGCCTCTGCACTATCAGTGCAGAGCCCAATGCAGGGCTTGAACTCAGGAACTGTGAGATCATGACTTGAACCAAGATCAAGAGTCAGAACCTTAACTGACTAAGCCACCCCAGGAGTCCCGCTTTAGCTTCCATTTTAGAAGTTTGAACCCCATTCCTTTCCCATTTTCTCATTACTCCTGTGTTGAATTGAACACACACACACACATGCACACACATGCATACTCACAATAACACACAGACACACCATTCACACACATAATTGTGTTTGTTGTAGGGATGGGAGCTTTCTCATACCATGCTTACACCTGGCTGCCAGTTTCCACAGCTTAGGTCACTGTCTTTGGGAACCGGCATTTCTACCTACTAATTGACAACTAATATGTTCCTTTTCTGATATATATGATAGCTTACATTTTCATATTGCTCTACCTCTCCTGAAGAGTTGATGCAACTTAGCCTCTCAAATCTAAAACGGCCCTGTATTCTTCCATTTTTGTGTGTGAAGAAAACCTATTTCAGGGTACCAAAGTCAAGCATCAGAATGTAGCCAAACTGCTTATCTTCTGGACAAATTCAAATTCAACATATCCAAGCTGAGCTTGCCTTTACTGGCCCCTGACTCAGTGCCTTTTTCCCATTCACCCAAATTTACCCAGTGGCTGGAGCCAAAACCTACACTGGCAGGTTTCCCTTCGCTCTCAGCCTCCATATTAAATCTAGCAGCAAGCCCCAGTGATCTTACCTTTGGCCCGTACCTCACACCTGACCACTTTTCTTCATTTGCTGCTTCCATCCTAGGGCAACCCAAGGTCACATCTTGCTATTGAAGCTGCTTCTTTAGTAGGCCTCCTTACTTCCCTCCGCTCTTCACCATTCTATATACAGTGACCAAAATTATCGTTTCAAAAAAGAATAAACTAGGCCCTTACCATCTACAGGATGAGCTATCTTCCAGAATGGCATCCACAGCAAAAAAACACATTGTTCCCACCCTCCCAAAAAGGCTCAGGTTTGCTTATCTTCTACAAGCAAGTCCTTTGCTGTGTTTGTGAAGCATTCTGTATTATCTCATTTCACCTCTTTACTCTTATCCTTCAGATTTCTTCTTTTTCAGTAAAACATTACTGGAACAGTTGCCAGAAAATCCTGCTTTGAGTGTGACAGCTCCCAGCATCAGAGAAATGTGGTTAAGCTAATTCTTCGATCAAACTATTTCTTCTGCACTGCCTTGATTTTTTCCAATCCTCATAAGGAGGCTTTGAAGTTGGAAGAATTCTGCAAATATTTATCAAATGCTGACTTTGCCTCCTCTTGAGGAAGAGATCCCAATCTTTCTTGGAGCATACGTTTGTATCTCTCTTCTTAGAAGAAGGTTCTAGTTTCAAGTGAGATTATTACAATTTTTCCTTCTTTATGCTATTTGTGTAGTTTTATCACAAGCTGAATATCATTAAAATAGAATTTAATATTTTATTCTAGAAAATCTAATGCTATAGTAATACCTTGCAGCTTTCCCTCTCATCTGCAATGGAACATGGCTCCCCATGTTTCCAGAAGGGTGTATGACATGCCCAAGGAAGAGGTTGAGGATCACAAAAGTAACACTTCTCTGATTTTATGACCTAGTAGTTTTGGGACCTTAAGCATAATACTGTTAAAGTAATAAAATAAGGAGACCTTTAGACTGAGAAACCTCCAATGCCTTAAGCCTACATAATTAACCAAAACTCAGGTGAGAATGAATGCACTTGAATGTGAGAAAATGAAAACCAAAGAACAATGCCAACTAGGCTTTCCCAAATAAAGGCAACCACTTAAGTTATAGCCAATCAAATAATCTCCTTGCTTAGCTTTTAATTCCTCTCTATAAAAACCTCTCCCTTAGCTCCTGTCAGTGGAGTGCTCCTAACTACTTTGGCTTCGTGCTGCCCAACTCAAATCAATATATGCTCAAATAAATTCTTGAATGTTTTAATGTATATCATTTAACAATACACATATCCTCTAAGCCTCAGTTTTCTGATCAGGAAAATGTAACATTTGTTACTATTTGTTATTTTATTTTATTTTATTTTATTTTATTTTATTTTATTTTATTTTTGATGGTAGCCAACCTCATGGGCATGAGGTGGTATCTCAATATGGTTTTGATTTACATTTCCATAATGAGTAGTGATGGTGCACACCTTTTTATGTGCTTATTGGTCACTGGTATATCTTCTTTAGAGAAATGTCCATTCAAGCCTTTTTCTCAAATTAATCAGGTTGTTTGCCTTTTTGTTGTTGAGTTGAAGGAGTTCTTTATATATTCTGGATATTAATCCTTAAACGAATACATAGTTTGCAAGTATTTTCTCCCATTCAGTGGCTTGACTTTCATTCTGTTGAATTGTGCCTTTTGATGCACAGAAGCTTTCAAGTTTGATGTAGTCCAATTCATCTATTTTTTTCTATTGTTGTCTATGCTTTTTATTGTTATGTGGAAAAGTCATTGCCAAATCCAATGTCATGATGCTTTTCTCCTATGTTTTCTTCTAAGAGTTTTATAATTGTAGCTCATATGTTTAGGTCTTTGATCCATTTGAGTTAATCTTTGTATGTGGTATAAGGTAAAGATCCAACTTCACTTTTGGAGTGATGGTGCAGGTGGAGGGGCCACCTCCTTTTATTTGGAGGCAAAGTAAATAGCATTGCCTGACATCAAGTGTGACATCCACATCTTAGTTTGTTTTCCTTTCCTGTCCCATTTCCACACTCCCCTAGTGATGCTCCCTGGGATCACCTCCCAATAAACCACTTGCACTCAGATCTTTATCATCTAAAGGTTTCCTACAAGATTATCCAGATCACACAAATTTTCCATTTGACATTTTCCTGGGATTTACTCATCTATTTTGAAGCTTTGCTTGACCAGCTTCCAGTTAGTGCCCCACCCAAGGGCACTGGAAACATCGCCTGGGCCTGTGATATCAGTGTACCCCTCATATTCCAAGCACCATTTCCCACATGCACAGAGGGGATGCAGACACTCTTCAGGGAGCCTAAAATGTGGTAGAAATAAAGTTTAAGAGGGGAAAATTTAAAATTCAAACAATTACTTGATTCTGGGAAACCAAATTGTCCCAAACACAAGGAGTCAAAAAATGTTAAATATATATTTTTGAAGAAGTAATACATTGACTAAATGTTGTTTCATCCTTTTGCAAGTGGATATTAAATTTTCCTGACACTATTTGCTTAAAACTAGAGAGCTTTTTAAAATTACAGGTTCTTGGGGCACCTGGGTGGCTCAGTTGGTTGAGCATCCAACTCTTGATTTCAGCTCAGGTGAGATCAAGCCCTGTGTCAGCCTACATGCTCAGCTTGGGATTTTCTCTCTCACTCTCTCTCTGCCTACCTCCCCTCAAAATAAAATAAATTAAAATAAAATAAATTAAAATAAAATAAAATATAAAATAAAATAAAATAAAATAAAATACAAAATATTCAGCCCCATTTAATGCTGCAGTTGATATTTTGTATCTTGCCCATTCACCTCTGGGTCACAGATGGCTTCTTTTACACAAAACACCTGTATCCCTCTGTTTGAGGCCTCCTCTACTTGGGGAGCACACCTGGATCACATTCAGAGGAATCCAAATGTGCCTAGGAGCTAATGCCCCAGATTTGTCATTCAGCCAATGAGAGTTGATGGAAGTGTCCATGTGTTCTTATTCCTCAGAAAGGGACCATTCTCAGTCATATTCTCTACCATCTCCCAGATTCTTCAGCAGGATCAAACTCCAGTTGCCCAGAGTAATCTCACGAATGCTCCCTTTGTTGTTGTTGTTGTTGTTGTTGTTGTTGTTGTTTTCCTTTTTATGTCCCTTTTCCCCACTCCCCTAGTGCTATTCCTGGGATCATTTTCCAATAAACCATTTGCACTCAGATCCTTATCATCTAAGATTTTCTTTGTGAGGGAGCCCAACCAAACAACTCCTGCTGAATCAAAATCTCTGGCATAGGGTATGGGATTGTACACAGACTGGTATTGGGGGACCACTGGTATGGTGGCTAGAACATGGCGTAGGATCTGGATAGATCAGGGTTCAAAATTCAGCATTGGTATTTCTGGTGGCTGATCTTAAGCAAATTGCATAGCTTCTTAAATGGACAGTAAAGTCAGGACAATAAACTACTCTGAAAGGTTGTGGTAAACATTTGAAAAAATATACAAAGGGTCCTGGCACACAGTAGGCATCCCATGGATGCTAGTCACCATTATAAAGAATGCCCATCACACTCCACCCTACTCTTTAGTGAAATGTGACTAGTGGTTCTAAAACTCCACAACAAGGAAAGAATGTCCAGCTTTTCACGATAGACTCAATTTTCTATAAAATGCATCTTATTGCAAATACACAAACTGGCATATTGAACCAGTAACCCATCCAATCAAGCCAGTATTCTCTCCCCAAACAGGAATTATGAAATTTTCAACGAAGAAACTTTATGTCAGCTCTTCAAGACATCTTTCTTTTCTCCCAGACACTTCCATCCCTTTCTCCCCCACACGTCAACACTCCTCTTTTCTCATGGATGGGGATGAGTCCTCAATTCTTTAATTCTTCTGTCATACTCTACTCAAAATACCTACTTCCCAAGGTGAAGTGCCCTAATCCCCTTCTCTTCTGAAGGTTATTCTCACTTTTATTCATTTAGCTTCTTTTTCATAGATGAGTTTTTTTTCTTGGTATCCCAAGGGCTGTGGGGAAATAAACTGTTCATTGATGTCTATAAGAACCTTCTCCTTTTTCCTCAGAGCTTCTCATGTTCCCTCCTAGTCTACTAGACAAATGTGTTTCCATGTTGCATCTAGATATGTGCTTACTCTGAAAGAGAGAGAAGAAAGAAAGAAAGAAAGAAAGAAAGAAAGAAAGAAAGAAAAGAAAGGAAGAAAGAAGAAAGATAAGGAAAGGAACAAAAAGGAAAGGAAAAGGAACAAAAAAGAAAGGAAAGGAACAAAAAGGAAAGGAAAAGAGAGAAGAGTAAAGAGAAAAGAAAAGGGATGTTTGGTATAGATATCTGTAAATTTGCAACTGGCAGAATAAGTAACTATCTAGCTATAGAACATTTGCCAATTACTTCTATTTGAAAATATGCAAACACAGGATGGCTCTTCTTCCTTTGCCTGTCTGGTACCCAAATGAACCTTAACTTGACTAAAAATCTTTCTGGGCAACAGAGAAGGTTAGCCTTTGTCTTCATTCTTGATCCTCTGTTTGTTTTGGTGTGTATTTCGTGGTTTTAGAGAATAGGAAAAGAAGGTTCTATCATCAACTCTTTATTAGCCTTGTTATTATCCTTATATTTAAAAATACAGGGTGTGCCTAGGTGGATCAGTTGGTTGAGCGTCCAACTTTGGCTCAGGTCATGATCTCATGGTTCGTGGGTGCAAGCCCTGCGTTGGGCTCTGTGCTGACACCTCAGAGCCTGGATCCTCTTCGGATTCTGTGTCTTCCTTTCTCTCTGCCCCTTCTCCACTCATGCTCTCTCTCTCAAAAGAAACAGAACATTTAAAAAAATTGTAAATACAGGATCAAGTAAAGGGAAACAGGGAGCAAAGTATCTTACAGCCAACAGAAAAGTATGCCACAACTGTCATGTTGATCTACCTTGATCTACCCTTGATCTACCTCTGCTCTCCATAATCCCATGATGCAGTCTTGTCCTTTTCTTTCTGTCTCTTTATTTTATTGTATCTACATATGTGTGTATGCATGCATACAAGTATGTTTGCATGTGTGTATATATATGTATGTATGTGTCTGTGTGTCTATATGTGTCTGTATACATGTATGTATTCACATTTTTCATCATACTAGCAATCATGCAGAACCCAACCTAACACAATTTGGGGACAACGGCAAGGTAAGTGATATCAAGGTGAGTGCCTTTGTGACTTTCTACACTAAGGCTTGCAAACATTTCCTCTAAAGGGCCACATAATAAATATTTTGAGGTTTCATGGGTCACAGAGACTCTGCTGTAACCTCTCACTGCTGTCTTTGTAGCAGGAAAGCAGCAACAGTGTAGAGACCAGTGGGTGTAGCCTGACTTGGTCCATAGATTGGCAACTGTGGTCTAGATTATGAGCCCCACATTTTGTCTGTTCCTGCTTCCCTCCCCAACAGAGGTCCTTTCCACCACAGTTTTTCCCTAAATGAAACTATCTTCAGCATCTGAACACCTAACCTTCAGTTTCTGAATGGAAATCTCCCTCCTGATCCCATCAGCATCCTGAGATGGCCTAAACTGTGGCCAAATTCAAACTCATGCTTATTCCTTTTTTTTTTTTTTGGTACTTCTTTACATATGGACAGATTTTACAATTTTCAAGTACTATTTCCAGTATAACCTATTTATGGCTTTCCCTCAACATACAGAATAATTTCTCTCCTTTTCTTTATTTGGTTGTGTATCTACAAATGTCACAATTCAGTATCTTTGATCTTGTCAAGCCATTCTCTTCTCTGTACAAACAAAATACCAAACTATTCTTTTCCACTGGCTAAAAAGCAGGGACTAAGTCAGGCTGTTTACCCAGCAGTACTGAGCTCAGTCCCAAGCTGGATATTTGGCCTGCTGGAATGTAGGAAATAAAAGCAAAGCCCCTCTCACCCATTATTTTGTTCCTCCCCCATGCTTCTTGCAGGGCAAAAAGAGGTGCCCCGGCCCACATAGGAAGGGAGTTGTTCCCACACAGAGCAAGGCTTGTACAAGCCTTGGTTTTCACTTTCCTCTAGACAAGGTCCTGGGGCTTGACTTTGGTCTTAAAGATGTGATTCTTCCCAAATTCAGAGCCAAAGCACAAAATCCAACTGTATTCAGTAGCTGGAGGGACCAGCAAGTTGCATTTCAAGACACTAAGATGAAGTTTGAGTAATCTGGAGGTTTGGGGAATTCACATGAGCAATTTTCAAAACATTGCTGTGCTGTTTTAGATCAGATTTATGCTAAACCATGTTTGGAGACAAGACTTGACATATTGAAGTGCACACCCCAATCTATGGATACTTATAGGGGCTGGGGCAGAAACTCCAACTTTCAGGCAGCTCACTAAATGGCGAGATGATTTTCAGAAGAGAGAGACCCATTTCTTCACCTTGGGGACAATGACTCATGGGAACCCTGTCCCAGGAGAGCTCAAATCCTGAAACAAGCTGGCTGGGGAAATGAGAAATGCAGTTAACAATAACAGCGAAATGTCATCCCGCCATTCACATCGACACGAACAGTATTGCTTTTCTGACCTCTATTTTCTCCTCCTGCCATCCCTGGTTTTCTGTATGTCTCAGAAATCCATCTGGATGGCTTCTGAGCTCATCTCTGTTCCCAGATCCTGCTGCCCTTCTTTGTTCTCTCAGAGATAAGTTTACCACTTGCCAATTAAAAGTTTGCTCCAAAACTCTTTTTTTTTTTTTTTGAAGTTCACTAGTTATAAGTTTGAAAGCATATGCTGGGTAGCATTGTCCAGAGGAATCCCTTAGACTATCTGAGTGGAGCAGGCAAGGCTGGCCACTTCTGATGCTTCTTCATCACGTGACACCCACATGCCCTACGTGCAGCTCATCTGGACCCAGGTGTTCATAGAGGCACCCTTGTGGTTATCTACTGCTATAAAATGAATTACCTACCCTCAAATGCAGGTCACTTAAAACAGCCATTTTATTTTGCTCACAGTTTGAGTGTCAGAGATTCAGGATGAGCTCAATTGGGATGTCCTCACCTAGAATCTCTCAAATGGTTATTATCAGACATCTGCTGGGGCTTCCATTGCTACCAGGACAGGACATTCAGGTTGACTCATTGTCTAGCAGGTGATGCTGGCTGTTGGATGGGAGCTCAGCTGCAGTTATAAACCCAAGTACTGATGTGCACTTCTCCACGTCACAGCATAGGGACTTGGTCTACATGGGATGTTACCAGAGCGATGTCCAGAAACTGAGTGCTCCAAGAGACCAAGGGCAAAGAGCAAAGATTCCTTTTACTTGGCCTTGAGGTCTACAGCCTCACTTTTTCCACAGTGATTCCATAAGGTCCACCAGACTCAAGGGGAGAGGACACGGACTCTACCTATCCACCTCTCAAACTCAAGGGGAGAGACACGGAATGTCTAAGAATTTGTGCCATCTTTAATCCTCCACAAGGGCCTGAGGCCTTCCTCTGACCTGCTTGGACCACAGAAACCAGTCTTAGTTGATGGTGCAAGTACTGAGGGAGGTACCTCTGAGAGGGTTGAGGGAGGGTCCCTGCCCTCAGGTAAGAAGTGCTTGGCCTGGTGGAAGGGGGAGGTTTGGATCACCAAGAAGGAAGCTTAAGACTTAGTTCTTCCACTCACAGGCTGTGTGACCTAGAATAAATTATTTAACTTCTCTGATCTTATGGAAATAGTGCTGGTCTTGCAGTCCTTTGTGAGGGTGAAACGGGATTAAATGAGAAGATATATAGAATGAAGCTTCCTGTATGCCAGATCCCAGCACATAATGCTAAATCTTTAAATGTCATACGGGGCACCTGGGTGGCTCAGTCAGTTAAGCATAGACCTCTTGCTTTTGGCTCAGGTCATGATCTCACAGTTGGTGGGATTGAACCCCACATCAGTCTCTGCACTGACAGCATGGAACCTGCTTGGGATTCTCTCTCCCTCTCTCTCTGCCCCTCCCCTGCTCCCTCGTTCTGTCTCTCTATCTTAATCTCAAAATAAATAATTAAACTTTAGAAAAATAAAAAATAAATAAATGTCATTCAGACAAATCAGGGAGCTGTCAGTGAGCAGAATGATGGGGGAAGGCCACAGTCCTGCCTTATCTACTCTACTGTTCCTTTATATGACCCTGGAACAGAGGGCATCATGACTTGGGCATTAGGAGGACAGTGTCTCTATGCACTCTTTTGCACTCTGCTCTCTCTCTCTCTCTCATATTCTTTCATTCTTTTGAATGCACCCCTCCTCCAACTTCAAGTTGTCTAGCTTCAAATTCCACCTGCTTCCCTTGGGATGTTTCAGATCACCCCTCCTTCAGTTTTGTGGCTTCCAAAGCAGATCCCCACTTGGACTGGTCCCAAGAGAGCACTCCTTGCCAGGGGTGTTCTGTCTTCATGGGGTTTGAGGTGGGCTCTGCTCCCTGGGTTGTAGAAGAGGTCAGTCTCCCACCATTGGTAGCCAAGGCGGATTTTCTCAGCTGCTGCCTGACAGCAGGCCACCTCACCAACACTAGTATCTATTTGTCCATTGGGTCAACAGCTGTTCCTGCTTCTTTTTTTTTTTTTTTAAGTTTTATTTATTTATTTTGAGAGAGAGAAAGACAGAGAGAGAATGAGAAGGGGAGGGGCAGAGAGAGAGAGAGAATCTCCAGCAGGCCCTGTGCCATCAGCATGGAGCCTGATGCACGGCTCAAACTCACAAACTGTGAGATGATGACCTGACCCAAAAACAAGAGTCAGACATTTAATCGACTGAGCTGCTCACGTGCCCCTTCTTGCTTCTTTTGAACACTATGATATCATCGTGTTAAGAATCTAGGTTCCCAGATTAGCTGGGTATATTGCTGAATCAACCAACACAGGTGTTCCCAGTTGAAGTAAACTTTCTCTTATCCCAGTTTGCTTTCCTGGTTGAAGATAAAAGGTTCCGTTCAGGCCAGTTCACCAGACTTTCAGAAAGAAGCTTGCTCTCAAATTTCCAATCAGCTCTGTTCCCACACACCATGATGTATTCACATCCCTCTGAAGGGTTCATTCTAAGTCAGAGCACAGTGTGAGTTATCTCTGACCAAAACAAACACCTTGTGTTTAGGCAGCCTGGGTCATGCCTCCTGTTCGGGACATCATTAAGCAAGCTCTCTGTGAGCACTGGAGGCACAGGAGAGCCAGGGCACCAAGAAAGTCAGAGGAAAACGATGAGACCCCGATGTTAGCTTTTCCAGAACACAATAACTACTTGTATTTGTATTGTCACCCAGCCACCCGAAAGATCCATTTGCCTCTTTGAAAATGATCTGCAATTTTCAACATTACTGAGGCAATCAGTTCCTTTGTTTTGCATGTTTTTTCTTCCTCATGTAGTCCTGAGGGCAGAACATCTGTGAGCCACTTTCCTAGGGCGCAAATCCTTTCCTTTAAAATGTCAAATCCTCCCAGGATATGAGCCTGGCTTTTCTTTCCTTCTCTTTTCTTTCCTTCTTTTTCTTTTCTTCTCTTTTCTTTTTTAATTTTTTAAAGTTTATTTATTTTGAGAGAGAGAGGAGAGAGAGAGAGAGAGAGAGAATGAGCAAGGGAAGAGCAGGAACAGAGGGAGAGAGAAGAGAATCCCAAGTAGGTGCTGTCAGTGCAGAGCCCGACTCGGGGTGAGAGAGAGAGAGCGAGAGTTCATGAGCAGGGGAGGGGCAGAGAGAGGAAGAGAATCTCAAGCAGGCACTGTGCCATCAGCACAGAGCCTGATGCAGGACTCAAACTCACAAACCATGAGATCATGCCCTGAGCTGAAATCAAGAGTTGAACACATAGCTGTTTGAGCCACCCATGTGCCCTTATTTTAAGTTTTTTTTTTTTTAATTTATCACTATCTTCTTCATGGAACTTAGCTTTTCTTAATATTCTTTTCACAAACTCGGACAATCAGTAACACTTTGCTGGCACATCCCCGCCTCTGTCCACGTGGTGGGAGACTGGGACCAGGAGTCTGCCTTGAACAGGAGAGCCCCCTTGCTTCTCCTCTGGAGCCAGTGCCAAGCCAGTGCAATAGAATTCAGGGGGACAACCCCATCAGTCTCTCTGCTCAGTATGAACAGAACACCCATCAAAAAGAAAGGAGGCCCACCCATGACCCTGCTTATGGCAACCTCAGAGGGATAGACAAATGAGGACATCATAGCTTAGGGAAACTAAGTGGCTTCTCCAAGGACACATGACTGTAAGTGGCCACAGTATCACTTTTCTGATGCAAAGGTATCCTTGAAGAGACCATGTGGCGCCAGCCCCAGCTCAGGGAATCCCCAGAACTCCCACAAGATTTTCTAAGCATCTCTTCCTAACCATCCCCCATGGTAGGGTCAGGCTGTGCTTTTCTAGAATCCGTGCCCAGTGTTCATCTTGGTCTCATTTCCATAAGTTGCCCAACCTATCCATAAGCAACGCCTTCAGGAGCTCCCTTGAGCCACTAATAGACACTTGGGGCTTGAATGTCTTGAAGAAGCATGGGTACCCACGGAATCAGATGGGAAATTAGCCCTGGATGTATACCCCTGCAGCTTCCTGCTCCATGCCTGCAGCCTGTCACTGGCACCCAGGTGACACTACAAGTGGGAGCTGGGAGTGACACCCTGGATCCCAGGAATGGTATGGGAGCACTGGAAGGTGATGGAGTATTATTCACCCCTGAACTCATTTTACAATTGAGGAAAGAGCCAGTAGGAAGGATGAGTGACACAGAGTGACTCCAGCAGAGGACCAGACCTCACACTGGCAGGCCTGCCAATAGGACAGGGTAACCATGACCCTGAGATCAGAGCCATCCTCCTGGACGTGGCAGGGAAGTGAGTCCCCATGGGGTCCGGAATGTCTGCTCCATAGACCTAGGTATAGAGGTGGTGCCGGCAGAGGGGCAGACCTACCAGCTCAAGGTGGGAGGAGAGACTTCAGATGACCCAAAGGAGCACAGAGAGTCTGCTCTGTTGTGTTGTTGGTCCAGGGAGCCCAAGGTTTGTCTAAGGCACTCTGAGGTACCTCAAACTTTTGGACAGTTGTCAGGAGGGTGTCAGAGTGACAGCCCAGCCCAGGGCCTCTGGCTGCATCCCAGAAAGTGGAAAGGGGGTTGTTGAGCCCACTCTGACCTTCCTTCTCTGATACCATTGTTTTGCTTTTGTTGAGTTATTTCCCCTCAACACAGCCCTTAAAATAGCAGCTTAGCTGCTTTGAAAAGCCAGTTAGATTGGCTGGCTTGGAATTTCCTGGAACCGCCTGGTGTAGGGCATTCAGTGCCAGGGCCTCCCCGGCTATGTATCTAGGTGCTGCTGGCCTGTGGCACTTCCTGCTTCCCGCTTGCCCCCACCCTTTGCATTGAATGGAAGGTTTGGTGCTGAGTGTATCCAGGAGAGTAAGCACCACTCCCTTCCCTGACCCCCAGGGTGACACACAATGTGATACACAGTGGGTTGATGGGGGCCTTTCACAGGCAGGCTGGGGGTGCACAGGCACAGGGCCAGGCTTAGGCACAGCCATCTGCATCTCAGTATCTGAGGTCATGTGTTCAACAGCAGTCTCTCCATCTGTAGATTTTTATCCTTGCATTGCACTTTCTTACTTGTGGGATATGATTCAGAAATTCTTTTGAAGTTGTGCTTTTCCAGTAAAGTCACTGGGCACTGGAAAGAAGGCATGGAAATAACTCCAGGAGCTTCCCAGAGAGTCAAATAGACCCCAGTGGTCTCCTAGGGGAGGTGGCTCATCTGGCCAGGCTAGATGTCACTTTTTCAGGGTTCCATGTCATTCATGCTCAGGGATGCCAGCTCAACTAAAAGTGATCACCACAACAAAAATCAGACAGACAGACACAAATAGACAAAAGTACTAATCTGTATGCCAATGAATCCCTAACCCAGGGAGGAAGTGCAATACTTCAAAGCATAGGACAGTATGTCATCTGTCCATTCTCTCCCTTTAGTAAGGGCAGGGAAGACCCATGAATTACCAGAGGCCCCTGGGCACTGACGTTTGTTGACATCAGGCTAAAGTAAGATGAATACAGACCCAACTTGGAGACATTCCTGCTCCCAGTCCCAGAGGGGCAAATCCTTGTTCTTGGCACCCTCTGCTCTTAGTATTCACTCAACAGATACTCTCTGAGGGGGCCAGATGTTCCCAGGCCTGGGCCACACACCCAGGAAACAGCAGTGAGCAAGGCAGACCTTCCCAGGTGTTTCTGGTTGGCACAGCCTTCCCCAGCCAGGCCAGCCTTCTGCACAAGTGGGAGTCCTCTGTACCTTTAAGGTGTGTATGTATGTATATATATATATATACACACACATGTATACTGAAAGGTATACACATTTACTGAAAGGTAAATACACCATATACATATATATATATATATATATATACACGTATATATATATACACACACATATATATATATATGTGTGTGTATATATATATATATACTTGTGTATATATATATATATATATATGTATGTATATGGTGTATTTACCTTTCATATATATTTACCTATTCATATATATATATATATATACACATATATATATATGTATGTATATGGTGTATTTACCTTTCAGTTGCTGATTTTATCATTTATAATGCAAATTCTGGGGATGATTTATTTCAGAATCTTGGGGGCACCTCACTTTGCCTATAGAAAATGTTCATTTCCCTTGGCTAACGTAATTTGACAATACAAAGATTTACAGTGAAGGACAATGGTGTCATCAGCAGACCCCCTCCTCCCTCACACTTGGGCTCCTGAAAAGCAAAAAGTCCACTCAGTTGGCCTTTCCCTCCCTCCCTCTCTCTCTCTCTCTCAACAGTTTTATGGAGATACAATTCCCCTACCATACAATTCACCCACTAGCCATGTATAATCAGTGGGTTTTAGTATGTTCACAGACAGGTCTGACCTATCTCTTACAGCCTCCTAGCCACCTTGACTTTTTACCTCTCCTTCCCCACTCCAGGTGAACTCAGGGCAGTATGTCCACCAAACCAGAAATTGGGTGGCTTAACTCTGCTACCAATTGCCCAGATGACACATTTTTCTGCCTCAGTTTCTGCTGTCAATAGTGGCTCATGGGACACCTGGGTGACTCAGTTGGTTGAGGGTCTGACTCTTGATTTTGGCTCAGGTTGTGGGATCAAGTCCCACATCAGGGTCTGTGTAGAGCCTGCTTGAGATTATCTTTCTCCCTCTGCCCCATCCCCCACTTGTGAGCTTGCTCTCTCTCTCTCTTCCTCTCTCTCAAATAAATAAATAATAGTGACTCAAATGCAATCAAATGGGTTGAAGACTCTTTGAGAAATGGTAAATCTTCTATGAACATAAGTTAATTCAGGATTATTAAAAGGAATCAATGACCACCTGTGGAAGAAAACAGTAGTCTAAGACAGCGCTGTCCTGTTGAGAGCCACAAGCCACATGTGGCTACTGTGCACTTGAAATGTGGCTGCTCCAAATCGATATGTGCTGTGCAATACACACCAGGTTTTGAAGACTTTGTATGAAAAAAGAACATAAAGTATCTTATTAATGACTGTTTTATACTGATTAAACACTGAAATGACAATATTTTTGATATAGCAGGTTAAATACAATCTATTGAAATTATTTCATTTTTTTTAATGTGGCATCAGAAAAATTAAAATTATATATGTGTCTGTGTTATGTTTCTTTTAGGCAACATGGCCCTAGGGAAATAATTTTAAACCTGGGACCACAAGCTGAAACCAGCTGAGCCCTCCATCTTCTTCCTTCTTTCCTGACTAGGTAAGAAGCAGCATCTTTGGCAACACATGTGGAAAGGTGAGAGAAACCAAGATCCCAGCACAGACCTGGTGAAGAGGACTTGGAGGGAAGGGGTCTGACATCCCAGTTTGTTTCAAAGACACTGCACCTAAGGCTGAAACTACATTTTCTTAGAAGATGATGAGATCCTGAAGGCAGGCATTGAGTGTGTCTACCCCAAATAGACACTCTCTACTCATGAGCACATCCACATTCAGGGTGACTAGCCATAGAAAATGTGACCCTGGCCTTCTAGAAGGTTCCTGAATACCAATTCCCTTTCTTGGGTTCCTTCCTTGTGAGTCAAGGAGGTCAAGCTGACTTTGGCAGTTGACTGTCACAGCAGCCCTTGCCACTGGCTCTGGCCTGCATGGGCCTCTCCCTCAGCTTGCCTGGGAGCTCAGCACAGCCAATTTAAATCATGGGGCAGTTGTGATCTGAGGGGCCTTTTCTCTCTGGCTCCCCAATCAATCAGGGCTTCCCAGATGGGAAAAGACACCTTGATTGGGCAGGGATAGGAAGTATGGACAGGCACAAAGGGTGAGAACTTGACACTCTCTCTTGCTTTTCTTCCATCCAGGTCTTTCCCTCTGGGAATCCTGTTTCCATGAAAAAGTATCAGGGACAAGACTCTGGGTCATGAGAAAAGGGCTGTCCAAGAAAGAAAGCCATCAGGGATCTCATTCTGGAAACAGAAGTTTGCTGCAGAGCTGAAAGACCAGAAAGGCATATGAAAGTCATTGGTAGGAATTTAAGTGGAGTAGCTAAGGCCAAACTCTGTACTATGAATGGAGTCAATAGTTCTAATGGTTGCGTGGTGTTCATCACCGACTTTTGATCCCAAGAGGCATGTGGAAAAAAACAGTATTTATGGAGGTTTTGTATAACATCATCTCATTTAATCCTTATACCATAACTATGTGGTATAGCTGAATTTTTGGCCACATCCCCTGGTCTCATGCTTAGCCCCATCTGTCTATTGTTTTTCTTTTTTTGGTGTGTTTTTTTTTATTTTTACCTTTTTTGCTTTTCTGTTTTTTTAGATGTACCATTTGAAGGTGGGAAGGTGGCTGTTAGTTGCAGAAATTGTTTGAGGTTCCCTTTGAACTCATCCTGCATAGGGTGGTCACCACCTCTCCTTACAGCTGGTCAACTCTTCCCATCTTTGGACTATCATGGGTCTCTGTTCAATGTTCTGCCATGAGAGGAAAGAACACCAGGAGGACACAGCCACCTCTGGATCCCAGACAGCAGTCTGACACTTACTAGCTCTGTGACCTGAGGAAAGTCACTGGCTCTGGCTAACCTTGAATTTCCTCATTTGCAACCAATTGTTAGGAACCACAGTTGAAACAATAAATGTATGAGCACTTTGAAAACTCAAACGTGCTATGGGAATGCCAACCATTATTACACATGGTCAAGTTTTTATGAACTGCTAAAGGAAAATCTGTTTGAAGTGCCCTTCTCATTCTCGGCCAAAACAAGGAGCCAGAACAAGTCACTGCTTTATGAGAAACCACTCTCATTCTTCAACTGGGTTTGAATTTTGCTAACATTTCAGGCTCATTTTGTCAAGTGCTTAAATCAGCAGATGAAATGGAACCTGGAAAATGCAAATTTCCTGTGCATCCTCTGGAAGAAGTGTTCCAGCCACACCAAGACTAGTGGGTTCTGGTTTCCCTGATTGCCCATAGTGGTGATTGTTTCCACATTCCTGGAATTTGAGAAAATTAAAGGAATCTTTGTTTTTCTGCTATGTATCATAACCTAGTCACAAAAGGCAAGCACCAGGGTCTATCCAAATCATGAATCTGGTTACATCAGCAACAATGACACATAACCCAAAAAATATTCCACTCTGAGGTCTTTGGAAAAGCAAGGTTGTTGTCTCCTTCAGCAGAAAGTTTAGTTGAGAAAGGTGGAAAACAACATGAGAGTCATCAGAGCTTTTCACCTACGGTGGATGGAGACTAATGTGGAATCAGTGAGCCCAGCTCCCCTTAGCCATGTGGGGAACAGGCAGAGCTCTCAATCCCTGGCATGGTCACTTCTGTCCATCCTGAGAGAGGAGAGGAGAGGTGGAGGGAGGATGGATACAGGCACAGCCAGCCACCTCTGCTGGAGCTTATTTCACAGCCAGTGCCTGAGCTCAGTCATCTAAGGTTACTCCTGATGTTTATAGGTGGTTGGGATTTCTCTCTCTTCCAGGGCTTGCTTCCTGTCTGTTTCCACACTCAGGACTGAGCCAGGTTTGGGGGATAATTTCTTTTTGTGAATTAAAGACTCAGAAATTTTTTCTGCAGAATTTTTCAAATTGAGAATAGGAATGCCATTTCTATTCTTTTCTAGAGAATTGTCTGGAGACTAAAACCTCTACTGAGGTCTTTATCATGAGTGAGTGAACTATAGTAGCTGCAGGCTCTGGTTCCTCCACTGGCTGCAGAAGGTACTTGAGAGTCCAGCTCATTCCCTTGCATCCCATCAAGGTCAAAACTAGTCAAGGGAGCAAATGGGTGACCCTCAGGCCACCAGTCCCCTCTGGGGTTCCCAGTTCTCTATTGTCACTGCCATATTCATGGAATTTCTAGTCTCTGTTGGGGGAAAAATGCAGGAAGGAATGAGAACCAAATATTTAGTGGTCAGAAAATAGATTTTAATAGTTATGGGAGCTCATTACAAATATTCTTTATTTTCTTCTGGGCATATCTTAGGGTAGAATTTGAGTGACCCCTTTGGCATTTGACAAAGCCAAATGACTTGCTTTGGTCAGTGTAGTGTGAGCAGAACATGACATATCACTTCTGGTCTGTAGCCTTAAGGTCTGCTGTGTGATTCACTGAGCCCCTTTCCCTGCTTCTATGATATGGAAGCACCTGTGGGGATGCAGCCTCTGCCACCCCAGGAGATGAAAACTGGGTCATCCTAAGTCCTTCAGTGACTACAATGAGCAGAAAACCCCACCTCACACTGGACACACAATGTAAGTGAGAAACAAGTCTTTGTTATTTGTACCCCTTAAGGGATTTTCCTCACAGAAAAAGCCTAGTTTGTCATCACTGAAACAGCAAAATACCAAGTGTATGTATAGTGGGTCCTTCTTGCAACGTCCAGTTCTCCCTCACTGAAGAGTGAAAGGCAACACCATCTAAGCCAGTTATGGCACTTCCTCCACTTCCCTGTGCTGGCCACCTTCCCTTTCCTATCTCACTACCTTGTTCACTTATCAAAGTGTCCAGAGATCATCTTCCAAATACATTTATTGCATCCAAGCCCCTACCTCAGAGTCTGATTCTGGGGCAACTCAAGCTAAGACACACATCCTAATACTTAATATAGATGCTTATTAATTAAATTGAGGGCATTCCCCCCTTGGATTCTGAGATCAGTGTGAACTGAAATGAGCTGCTTTTGCTCACAGTAGTATCTCAATGCCTGAGGTACTACCTGCCTCATGATTCCCTTCAATAAATAGTTTCTTAATAAAGACACTTAATAAAGTAGAGTCTATGCAAAAGCTTAGCCATCTGACAGGGAAGACAGAATGGGAAGACAGTGACAACTAAGAGAAATAGGGGAACCATATCCAAAGGTAACAGAGAAAATGGAGTGATTCATTATATGTAAGGTGCAGATGGAGTCAAACAAGTGACCTCTGTGTTTTAAATGACTGAATAGACCAGATGGGAAAGCAGGGAAGATGCTCAAGCAAAAAATAAAAACAAAAACAAAGACTAAGTATGGTAAAGGCAAAGATGTACCACTCAATCTCCCTTCAGGGAAAGACCTGAAAGCCCACAAGGAAGTGTGGTCATCAGGTGGCCTACAGCTGTCTGCTCTTTCATGGTCTGCCTCAGGGGCAGAGAGCCATTTTGCCAATGCCAGGCCACTCCTGGGGGCTTTGCACCCGTGAGTGTGTGAGACAGAGGTATAAAGGCCTGACTATTTTGTTCTAATTCTGGATATTGTGACAGGTAACAGTGGCTCCTCAGCTCCCTGTGATGCTCGTCGTAGCTTTGCCAGTCCTACATTCCATTCAAGTTCTTCATCTACCCAATCCTGCTTCCTCCTTCTTCCCTTCACAGGTGTTGATCCCTACTTAGGGTTGCCAGGTTGGCAAATAAAAATACAGAGTGTCCAGTTAAATTTGGATTTCAGATAAACAATTGAATTTTTGTATATAAGCACATACCAAATATTGCATGGGACATACCTATACTAAAATAATTATTCTTTTTTTATTAGAAACTCAATTTAATGGGGCACTGTATATTTTATCTGGCAGTCTTATGCCTGATAAGTATCTTTCACCCCAATTTCCATCTCAGCGTCTGTTCTTGAGAACCCAACTTGCAATACTAAACATAAAACAGCATGGTGTGCTATGGGAATTGTAGGCACTTCCTGCTGCTGGAGTATGAAAGATGTGGGGTTGGATGTAGTTGTCAGAAGTTAGGGCTGAAGTGGATGGTTCTTAAAGACTTTCATCCTAAAAAATATGAATTCTATCCTCAAGGACGATGATGGAGCCAATGGAAGGCTGAAAGCAGGAAAGAAGATGGTTGGGTTTGCATTTTTCAAGACCCATCTTGGGAATGTGTGTGAGGATGATCTGGAGGCTGCAATGATAGAGCAGCCAGACCAATAAGAGGGTCTGATTTCTCCAAAGAAGATATACAAATGGCCAAAAGATACATGAGAAGATGCTCAACATCACTGATCATTAAGGAAACGCAAATTAAAACTGCAGTGTGATATCACCTCACACCTGTCAGAATGGCTAAAATCAAAAACACAAGAAAGAACAAGTATTGGCGAGGATGTGGAGAAAGGGGAGGAACCCTCATGCACTGTTGGTAGGAATGCAAACCGATGAGGCTACTGTGGAAAAAAGCATGAAAGTGCCTCAAAAAATTAAAATTAAAACTACCCCACAGTCCAGTAATTTAACTACTGGGTATTTGCCAAAAAATACAAAAACAAATTCAAAGGGATATTTATACCCCTTGTTTATAGCAGTATTATTTATAATAACCAAGATATGGAAACAGTGCAAGTGATCATCAACAGATGAATGGATTAAGAAGATGTGGTGTATATACACAATGGAATATTACTCAGCTGTAAGAAAAGAATAAAATCTTGCCATTTGCAAAGACATGGATGGAGCTAGAGAGTATAATACTAAGCAAAGTTAGTTAGAGAAAGACAAATACCATATGATTTCACTCAGATGTAGAATTTAAGAAACAAACAAATAAGCAAAGGAAAAAAAGAGAGAGAAACCAAGAAATAGACTCTTAACTATAGAAAACAAGCTGATGCATATCAGAGGGAAGGTGGGGGTGGGGTGAAATAGGTAACAAGGATTAAAGAGTACACTTATCATGATGACAACTGAGTATTGTATAGAACTGTTGAATCACTATATTGTATACCTGAAATTAATATAACCCCATATGTTAACTATACTGGAATTAAAATTAAAAACTTTGTAAAACAAATACAATAAACACAATTTGTTTTTAAATAACAAGAGGGTCAGGTGAGTGACCAAGTTAATAACAGCAAGGAGCTGATCTAAGGAAGAACATGATAATGAAAGAGACAAGAGACTTCCAAGATGTTTCAGAATTAGGACAAAAGGTTGTTTAGTGGTTGATGGGCATGAAAAGCAGAAAAAGGAGAAGACTGGACACTTCCCAGTTTTCTTGATTAGGACCCTATGTGATTGGGATTTATTTGGTTTAGTGAAAGAACACCAATGTCTTCACCTTGGACTCGGTTTGCTCAGACACCTAGGCTAAGCTTATAAACCAGGCTTTTCAGGAGGTGCAATCCCAAGGCAGCAAGAGACAGAGAAAATGAAGACAGAGAAGGAGAAAGGTGGAAGTCAGGTAATGCATTGCAGAGCGGATCAGGAATGTCTGGTGGCTGAGTCACAAATAGCAACTACTGGTCTGAATAGGTAGAACCGTTTGGCCTCAGAATGGCCCTTGAGGACAGGAAGGGAGAGGATTTATGGTGTGGATCCTCTCTACCTCTTTTGTCTCACTGGTCAACTTCTGTTCCATGGAGAGTTACCTGACCTCCCACCCTGCTCTGGGTCTTATAAGTTACCTGATTCCTCCAGGAAGCCTCTAAGAAGCCAAGTTCTGGATTCTGTGGTATAGCTCGAGTCCCTAAGCCCATTGGAGTCCAGGGATGGTGGTTGGATCCAAACCTCAGGGTGTCTGTGTGGTCTGAGCTGGCAACAGGGCAGTTGCCAATCTTTCATGGATGGTTGCAAATCTTCCATGGTGGGTGCAACAGAGGCCATGCCAAAGACTAGTCCGGGAATGACTGAGATCCTTCAGGTTTACACGAGATAAGAGGAAGGCAGATGTGGCTGGGGGGGGAGTGGTTTCCATTGAGCAAGTGGTTGAGGGCTGGAGTGGAGGTAGTAGGTGAGACCCTCCAGTCCCCAGATTCACCTGATGCAACCAATTTGATGGCTAGGTTAGAGCTCCGCTCTGAGTGACCTAGGGGACCTCTAGGGGTTGTCCCCTAGACTTGGAGTGGGTGTTCCCAGGCCAGGTGACAGGTGTGTCCCTGTGGGTCATCAGGGTCTGAAGGGTTAAAAGCACAGGTGTGTGTGGGGTGGGTGGCCTGTGAATGGTAAAGAAGAGATACACAATACAGCCAGCAGCCCAGCCTCCCACGGAGCCAGAAGGCAACTGACATTCAAGGTGGGTGAGATTCAGTGAACACAATGAAGGATGCTCAGCAAGATAGCCCACATTCCCTAAAAAAGAGAGACTCCAGGCTACGGAACTCAGGCCTGCAGGAGCAGGTAGTCCACAGGGGGAAAACTTCAGAAAGGTCAGATGTGACAGAGAAATTCCCACTGGGCCTGGCACTCAGAACATGCTCATTGACTTTTCTCAGCACAATCGATTCTAAGAATGTGTTTGGTATATTCAAACTAAAATTTTCCATTAATAATTAAAACCAGGAAATACAAGTTGTGACTGAAGCCACAGCTACTGAAGTTCAAAGAATCATGTCCCTTGCCCCTCATTTCAGACATTTTGCCAGTTTAACAAAGAAGCAGCGATGAGCTTAAGACAGAAAAACCTCTCTGCCTTGCAGTAAAGCAAAGAATGCAGCTATATCCTTTGGATTTAGTGTTTCTGACAGTGTTAGGAGATTTAAAGAGCACCCTCATTTTTCACAAACGAAACCAAGAAAAACAAAGGCTGACAAGCTCCCGAGCTCCTTGAAAAGCCCTGTGAAACATTATCTAAAACACATCCCCTCTTCAGGACTGTCTCCACAAACAAGTTCATCTGTTTCTAGAACTTTATTTTTATCATCCTCATGGCATCTAAAAAATGAAGGCTTGCTAGAATTGAGACATTTGTGCAAGCATTTCCAAACATAGAGCAGGTTCTCCACTTACTTCAAGACGTGGAATATTCTGGAAGAAAGAAACTATTGCAGTTGGAAAGAAAGTCAGGGGGACAGACATAGCTCCAACCTCAGGAAGGGGGCACACTCAGCAGCTCATGGGCTGCATGACTTCCTGGTGGGGTTTTGAACCCTAGCACTGATTGCCATTTCTTGATACCATGTCTTATATTTACATCCTGTTTGGGGACCTAGTCTGATATTTGATTCCTTATATTTTACTCTCTGAGTTTCTATTAAAATCTTTACAGGAGGGGTGCCCGGGTGGCTCAGTCAGTCGAGCATCTGACTTTGGCTCAGGTCATGCTCTCACACAGTTTGCAGGTTCGAGCCCCACATTGGGCTAACAGCGCAAAGCCTGCATCAGATTCTCTGTCTCCCTCTCTCTGCTCTCTCTCTGCCCCTCTCCCACTCATTTTCTCCCTCTCTCTTTCAAAAATAAATTAAAAAGTATTAAAATAAATTTTTTGAATTAAAAATTTTTTTTAATTAAAAATCTTTACAGGAATAATGACTCACAGATCCTGTTGTATACTCAAGTTAAATCTTCCACCTCAATTTCTAGATTTTTGTAGCAAAGGTCCAGATGGACCCAAACTTTGTTCACACCAGGATTCAGGAATTTATAAGCACCCCTGGTGCAGTGAAGCACTACTGGGGACTGCCAACATGAGATCCCAGGAAGCCTCCTGAGAAAACAAATGTGCTTCAGGGTTATTCTAAATGTCCATCCCTCTGCTCTTCTCCAGCCAGTCCCTAATGACTTATTTCCAGTCCCACGGTGAGGGAAGCTGTATCAAAATCAAGGGGTGACATGGAGAAGGTCACATGCTACATATCTATCAGTGTCAAGGATAAAGAACTTGTAATACAAGTGAAGGCCTCAGACCCTGGGACCTGGCTTTGCTTTGAAACAAGCCAGTGCTGGCAGCCCTGAATAGCACCATCAGACCTAGCAGGCATAGCTGCACTAGGGGTACCAATAACACAGACAATACTACCACTGCTTGCTGGAGCTCTTGCAGACTTTACGTGGCCAATGTTCTGATGAGGATCTAGTGGGGAAAAAGTGGCACATTCAAAGTGGCTATTGAAGAGGGTTAAATATAGGCACTTCTGGAAAATATGAGAACAGAAGGTAGAAAAAACACAAGTTTCTAAATCCAGACACCAAAACACGGGGTCTAATAACACTGGGGATCTGTCACTTAGGCCTCAAGAAACAAAGGGACAGACACTGCTGATTGTATATATTGCCCTCTGTGTTAGTTACCGACTGCACGGTAATAAACTACCCCAAAACTTAGCATCTTAAAGTAACAATTATTTTATTATTAATTGTTAGTTGTTGTTAATACAGTTGTTTCTCCACATAATTTCTGAGGGTCAAAAATTTGAGAGTAGCTTGCCTGGGTCATTCTAGCTCAAAGCCTTTCAAGAGGATTCAGTAAGATATTGGTTGGGCTATAGTTTCTGAAGGACTGGCTGGGGTTGGGGTATCTTCTTCCAGGATAGCACATTCCCATGGCTATTGGCAGGAGGCCTTAGTTCTTCTCTGTCTGTTGGACAGAAAGCTCATTTCTTGTGCCATGTGAGTCTTCATGTAGGGCTGCACTGAGTGTCTTCACAACATGGCAACTGGATTCCCCCTTGCATAAGTGATCCAAGACACAGACAGAGCAAGGTGGAAACACAAGGTCTTTAAGACCTACCCTTGAAAATAACACATCCACTTACATATGCCTTATATTATTTGTTAGAAGTGAGTCATTGAGTCCAGGCCACACTCAAGAGGAATGGCAATAAGGTCTACCTCTCAAAGAGAGGAATATTTAAGAAGTTGTGGGCATATTTTAAATTATCACACACTCCAAAATTTTTGAAACCTATAAAGGTAGATTTGAAATTGTTCACCAGTATAGGTTTGTAAACACTAAAATAAAGTTGACAATTCAAGGCAGGACCTGGATTGTTCCTTCTATTTGGAATTATTGAAAGCTTCTAGTTGAGTGTTGGCTGCCTTTATGTCATAACGATTGCATCTCGGGTGGGTTTTTGTAAAAATTTTTGTGGTGTGTAGTCTCCAGAAAAGTTCCAGTTGATGTAGATGGTGATCAGTGACCACCTCCAAAGGAGAAACTGAAGCTCAGCTATGAAACTAGTTTTAGCTTCACAGAGAAGCATGCTGGTTTTCATCTCATGCAAATGTTTATCTTGTGATCTGATTTGGAAAGCTGCCCCCAGTATCCAGACTGGTTGAGAAGCAGTGGTGAAAGTAGGTTCCTGGACAATAAGCCAGCCATTTAGACCTAGAAAAAATAGATCGTTTTCCTAAATTTCTCAGAAAATTATGTTAGCACTTTGTACTGGTTTTGGTAAACTGGTAGATGAATTACCATTTTCTTTTTCTGTTTCTCACTGTTCCTATAAGTGTGTTTTTTCCCCTCCCTCCGGGCCTAAATTTCTCTACCAAGAATCTGTTCAAGATACCATTCCTATACTTTGTTGCTGTCAACTACTTTCTGATTTTGTCCCTACCTCATAATGAGCTTGTGGTCTGATGGGTCTTTTCTTCCTGGAGGCATCTCCCTTGGGAAAGAAGAATCTCCCAGGAGGGGCATCTGCCTTGTGGGAAGAGCCTGGCAGTTATCCAGGAGAAAAATTATGAAGAATGATACATGAATTTTCCAATGTGGTTCCAGAGGTAAGAGTCATGAAAAGAATTCCTTTGGAAGAAGAATCCGTAGGACTCTGTAAGTGATGGATTCTACATGAGGGGTGAGTAAGAAATGATCCAGAATCAGCCCTTAGAATGTAGTCCTAAAGGTGCTAACCCTCATACAGAGACTGGAGCTTGACAAAACAGCAATCCATATCTCAGACAAACTAGCAACATTTCTGCTGCCTTTGTCCACTTCTGATGTCTGTCCTCCACCTGCACAGCCTGCCTGAATGCTCGTAGGGTTAGCGGGTCTGGGAAGATTGATAATAAACCAAAGTGAATCAAGAGGAAAGCAAACAAACCTAATCCTTATCTGAAACAACACTTTCTAGTATTTCAATCTTTGTGTTCTATGGTGTGTCTGACATTAACTAATGGAACTTTCCAAGATATCAAGATATATCCATCTGACATGCTCAAACCATAAAAGGAAAAATTTAAAGTTTAATCAAGCAGCTAGCTCCAAGTTGTATTCCTGGGACAGAAGAGGTGACCAGCTGGATACTGGTTTTGACAAAACTGTATCTTCTCATTACTAGTTTACCTATGACTCTCTCTCTCTGTCTCTCTCTCTCTCTCTCTCTGCCTGTGTGCACATGCGTGTGTGTGTGCACACGCGAACACACACACACACACACACACACACAAAGGCATCAGGGTCCTTCCATTCTCGCCCTCCTTCAGCCTCCTCTCAGGAAGAAATCCAGTGAATTAACTTTATGTTACAATGTAGGTGACTGATAAGACCATATATATGACCTTTCCCCAGAACATTTTTGTTATAAAAAAGGAACCAAAACTACAAATCAAAGGAAGAAATTTCTCAGTCAGAAATAAAGTTAGCAAGCAATTGGGTAAGATTGTGGGGAGGGTTGCCAGAGATCTCGACTCTGAGTGCTTTGCCCAAACACATCTGTCAGATCTATTCATGAGTAGATAAAGTGAGAGGTAGGGGATCCATTCTGGCCCATTAGACACCAGCTGAACTACTAAATCCATGAAAACAGAGTATATTCAACTGGAAGTCAGAGAATCTGAATGTGAGCTCCACACCTGTCATTTCTATGCTATGAACCAGGTGAAAATCATGTTCCCATCCTTATTTTCCTCCCTAGTAAAGTAAAAATAGCACATGTACCCGGCTTGAAAATCAAAGGACATGAGGCTAAGGTGATATATTATCATTCTCATTATTACCCAGGACATTTCAGAAAAAGAGACATGAAAATTACCCTTAATTTCATCGTTGAAAAGCCACCAAAGTTTTCCCAAATATATCCTACTTAAACAAAAGAGAATCTATTACATAAGTATCAGGTGCCATTTAGGGTTGTAGTCTGTGCTTATGGATTTTTAGAAAGGCTAATGCACTGTGGATATTAGGGATGTAGAGGAAGTTTCAAAGAGCAATTTCTTTTTCTTTTTCTTTTTAACTCCCACAATTATGCAGTAAGACAAAATAATGACAAGTCCATTAGGTAATCAACACCAGATAAGAGACACTGAATAATTTATAAAAGGGAAAAAAACAGCAGTAAGCACAGAAAAGGTAACTGAGCCTGATTACAGTTGTCTTCAGAAGCTTTCCTTTTATAGAATTCCCATTGCAGATGTCTGGTGATGCCAGGAAAACCTATGCATTTCAGTGAGACTGGTATAGCTGCACGATGTTTGGCACCTATAAGATATAAGTGGGGCTTTTAGCATTCATGTTCTATAAACACTTCCATAAAAATTTCATTTATATTCCATGAAGTTTAATGTAATGCACAGAATGAGTAACTGATGGCATCCAGCCAGGGAATGAATTCCTGTCTCATATAAGGGAAAAGCAAAGAGCAAGCCATACTTATCACATGCCTGTGTCTGTCCAGAATCTCAGATGCCTTTCTAGGGAGTATAAGGTGATAAATCTGAAGCTGAGAAGGGTTTAGAATGCTAAGTAATGGCAGCCCTGCTTCCCATGTTCACACAATCTCAGAATTGTGAGCATGTCTTCAATCTGCTTACCTGGCAGTGTTGAAAAATGAGTTACTGAATAAAATAACAAATTGCCATTTGTTTGTTTAGATGTGTACCTAAGGCATCATTAGAGTATAAAAACTAACTTTTTTCTATGAATAAACAAGCTTGCATCAAAGATATGATTCACTTCTAAAATGAAAATCACCTGAACTCTTGATCATCTGCCACTGATAAGATCCTGTTGTCTGTGTAGAGTGGCCCTACACCTCCCTTGAACACCAGAACTTACATATTTCTATTTGAATCTGGGCTGTAGAGGTCATGGCATTAACATTCTTCCTCTTTGGGGAGTAGTATAGGTGCAAAGAATTGAGGGTCCTAGGCTCTCACCTTATTCTGTGACTCCATTGTGTTATTCATTTATACATTTAAAAATTACTTATTGAGGGTTCACTGTGTGCCAGACAGTATTCTTAGCACCAAAGATACAGCAGTGAACAAGACAGACAATGAAAATGGAAAAAACAAATGTGTGTATGTGCGTGTGTACATGTGTATGGATAGAGAATGAATGAATGAATGAATAAATGAATGAATGAATGGATGAATGAATGAATAAATGAAAAAGACTATCCAGAAACTTTAAATAGAGAAAAGTGTCTATGTTTGGGTAATGACTTTAAACTAATGGCTTCTCTGATGAGTTTACATTTCTGCTAATATCTGAATCATGTGAAGGAGCCCGATCTGCAAAATTTGGGAAAGAAATAAGTAGTTTCAGGTCTAAAAGTATGTATGGTTTTGTTGTGTCAGAAGCCAACTGAGGCTGAAACGTGGTGATAGAGCATGAGGAGACAGGGTGGGAAGGGTGAGCAAGAGCTAGATCAAGTAGGGTGAGCAAGCCCTGTTAAGGTGCTTGGATGCTTGGACTGTATTCTAAGAAGTATGGGATGTTGTTGGAAAGTGTAAAGTAGGACAAAGTGACACAGTTTATGCTTTTAAAAAAATACCATGGCTCTGGGTGGAGAATGAAAGATCCAAGTCAAGGAACCAAACACAGGGGAACATTTAGGAGGCTACAGGCTTGTCCAGGGCAGGACATTCTAAAAGCTTAAACAAAAGCGTCAGGAATTCTCAAAAGTGGTGGATTCAGGATATCTGTATCTGTAGACTAAGGAAGACTTACTGGTGTGAGAGAAGGAGAGAATTCAGGAAGGTTGCTAGAATTTTGTCTGGAGCCAAAATGGATAAAATTGAGATGTTGTTGGCAGAGATGAAAGAGACTCTAGGTAAGTTTGGGGAACACTTCTGGAGTGTTCTGTTTGGGGCACCATACCCATTCTTCCCATCATCATGCACAGAGAGTTGAGTATGAATCTAGGTCAGAGGGCAGACATTGATTTTGGAATCTTTGCATGTAGATAATTTGAAGCATAGGTTGGAATGCTGTCACGTAAAGTTTTAGGATCACAACAAAATTTATAGGAAAATACAGAGAGGTCCCATATATCATCTGCAACTATACATGCACAACCTTCCCCACTATCAACAGGCATTGTTTTTGTTGGTGGTGGTGGTGGGTGTTTTGTTTTGTTTTGTTTGTGTGTGTGTGTTACTGCACTGAAAACCATGTCATCTGCAATAAAAACAGTTTTATTGCTTCCTTTCCAATCTGTACACCTTTTATTTCTGAACCACTAATTTGAAGATTCATTTCGATATCAACATGTTATGAATACATACAAATAAGAGATTATTTGTTATGTAGGAATAAAACAAAAAATCCTGAAATTTTACTTCAGCCAAAAGTGATTGGTAAGGACAAATACCATATGATTTCACTTATATGAGATACCTAGAGTAACCAAATTTATAGAAAATGGAATGATGGTTGTCAGGGACTGAAGGCAGTGGGGATTGGGGAGGTATTATGCTTTAGTGCTGGAAGATGCTAAAAGTTCTGGAGATGGTGATGGTGATATTTACACAATAATGTGAATGTACTTAATGCCACAAAACTGTACACTTAAAAATAGTTAAGGTGGTAAGTTTTATGCTATGCATATTTTGTACAATAAAAAAGGTGATTGGTAAGTTATTTTGTTGCTAATGGATTTAGAGCCCTCGCATCACAACACTGATAAAACAGAATTGTGTGTGGGAGGGTTATTTTCTTTTGTTTTTGCTTTTGCTTTTTACTTATAGAATATACCTGTTATCAATATGATTAGCAGAAACTCAAAAATCCAAATAGTGTCTGAACAAGGTTCAGTAACTAAAAGGTATAAATTTTAAGAGCACAAAAAAGCAGTGACAAAGTTGTAATTAACTCAGACACTATTCACACAGTCATTCCAAACACCTGTTCTCTTTTCTTTTTATCTCTTTGGTAGCTGCTATTGAGGAGTTAATCACTTATACATAATGCTTCCACTCATTCAGAGACATCCATGTGTCCATAAATAACCAAGGATAGTATTATCAAGAAGTACATAGGCTTTTTTATGTTTTGCGTGGTTTTTGTTTTTGCTTTTGTTTTTGTCATTTACACCCTTCCCGGAGCAATGGACATTCACTGTCTAGATACCCAAATCTCTGAAAGGGGAGGGAATCTCTTTCCAGTGTGGCTGCCATCTTCCTCCTCCACTATGATGCTGCCCTCATTGTTTTCCTTTTGTTCATCATCCCCTTCTTCAACTCCCCTTGGCCTTTTCCTGCTGTGAGAATCTTCAAGCATGATTCCTCTGCTAGAGCTCTGAGGCATAAAATCGGACAAATTTGACAAATTAGCAATCATATTCCCATGTGAAGTTCAATACACTGGGGTCATAGGTCTGCCAATGAATAATGTCATGCATTATCTACACTTACCCAGTAGCATGAGTTGCATTATAGGACAGAAGGGAGATATCGATACTCCGGCACTAGCTAGGTGATGTTGGAGAAGTTTCTTCCTGTCTCAGGTTGAATTACCACCCTGGAACAAGGATTAAGTACAATAACTTATTTGAGAGGAGGGGCACCTGGGTTGCTCAGTGCGTTGAGCGTCCTACTTTGGCTCAGGTCATGATCTCTCAGCTCGTGAGTTTGAGCCCTGCATCGGGCTTTATGCTGACAGCTCGGAGCCTGGAGCCTGCTTTGGATTCTGTGTCTCCCTCTCTCTCTGCCCCTCCCCGCCTCAGGCTGTCTCTCTGTCAAAATGAATAAACATTAGAGAAGAGATTTTTTTTTTAATTCATTTATTTGAGAGGGGTCCCAAGAGTCCTCAGTGCGAGAGTGGGGAAGTGATACAGGGAAGGGTAGAAATATAACAGGATGTATCACTGAGCAGCTTACCATTATGAGCAATCAGTCCCACAGAGGCACACTGGCACAGTGTGTGGAGCATGCTTCAGAGTGATCCTCTTCCCAGTAGTAGGAAACTAGTATTTATCTATCAGCTCCCCGGGTATTGAGCTTCCAGCCCTCCTGGCCTGCTATGTACCCAGGCCCTGATAATCCTGCAGGCAGAGGTGTTCTTGGAAGCAGCTTTTGGCACATAAACCTGAGAATGGAAGGAACACGGGCAGGCTGCTGATGGTGCCTACAATAACTGTCTTGTAGCCTCCACGTCTTCCCTTCTTCCTGGGGGTTTGTGTGTAGGGGGTTATCACTTCATTGGGTTTGTTGCATGAATCACATTGGATAATGTATGTAAATGTGTAAACACAATGCATCCATCCGGATTCTTAGTGGCAGACAACAGAAATCCACTCTGGCCAGTGGTAGCAGATGAGGATTTATTAAAGGGTAAAGCAAAGCTTAAGGAACCCCTGGAAGGGACAAAGAAACAGAAGTGAAAAATTGTGCAACTAGGAACAATTTCCAAGGTGCTCCGCCTTCTAAGCCACAGATTGTCCATGACTCTATTTCCCCATGGAGGCTGCAGCCCCACCACAAGCTCCTTTCCCTGGCACAAATCTCCCCATTGGGGTCTGGGTAGCTCCTGCCTCCCCTGTCCCTTCCCATTTAGCATGGTAGCGGCATCCACCTGACCCCTGGGGTCTTGGAGGTCCATGATGGACATCCCTGCACCCTGCCTACAACTCATTAATAACCTTTTCATTAGACTTGTCTCCATTACTCGGTTTTCTGCAGCATCTGCTTCCAGTCCAGAACTTGGCTAACATGGTGTCACACCAGGCCACACTCTTCATTCTGAGGCTGCATCTCTCACAAAGTAAAGATGGAATGGCTGGAAGGACATGCTAAATTTGAGTGTGTGGGGATAGTAGGGAGAACAGTCTGGAACATTCTTCTGGTCAGAGGCACGCTTGGAGCCAAGGATGTCCCTGCTTCACTCAGAGTTAAGGTAAGGGACATCGCAAGGCAGGAACATCCCCAGGAGGATCAGTGACTGAGATGCAGGAGGTCCCCACTAGGCACACACTGGCCTTCAAGATTTCCTGTTCCAGGTTTCTGGGGCATTGGGGAGCAGGAGACTAGGAAGCCCAGCATCCCTCCAGTGCCTCTCGATGCTCTTACCTACCATTTTTCGGATGGCAGACCTGAAATGATAGGCTGCATGCATCTCCTCTTCTGTAAAAATGCCATGGCAAAAATCACATTCTCTAAGCACATGGCATTACTCAATAAAGAGCAAGTGCATAATGCCATAGTTATGCAAAAGAATTCTGACAGACACTAGTTCCGCTAAAAACTAGTTGCGTGACAGTGGTACCATTTGCCATGCTGGTGGCTGCAGTATGAGGGGACCAAAATCCCTCAAGGCAACCCTCCATGTCTATGGGGACAAGAGCCTGTGAATGAATATTCTCATCCTCTCATCCTCTGTGTCTCTGGTAGAGGGGCTGACCTGGTTCTCGGTGTGTCCCTGGGATCTGAGCCCTGCTTCCCACAGTGTAATGAGTTCATAGGAGAACATTCCTTACTTTTTCTTCATTGCAGTCCTCTCCCAGGCCCTGGGATAACTCAGGGTCTGTTATAAGAGGATGTGAGCTTAGATACTGCCCAACAGAAGTTTGCTGACTTTAACTGAGAGGTTTCAAAGGTGTCTGGAGGGAATGGCACACCACTGCTGTAGAGACACACAAGTTTTCACTCTGTGGACAGTCATCAGCCTCTGCCTCTGCTGAGCACCAAGGTCAAACAGGGAGACTGCCACCCAGAAAGCCTACATCGCCTCAAGACAGACAGCCTTTCCTTGTCTTTTCAGAGCGTAGATGAAGAGGATCAAATCTTCAGGGAGTGCATTTCACTCTGGGCCAGGAGATGTGGGCACCCAGGGCCACATGAAGTATCTCAGCAGCTCCACGGGGAGAGTGTCAGGAACTTACTCTGGGGTCCAGGACTCAAGGCTGGAGCTGAAGCTGCATAAACTCTTTCTGGTATCCATGGATATCTGAGTCCAAAACACTCTGGTGTGAGAAAAGATGCCATGCCTTTACTTTAAACCATAGGCCAGCCATATCCCACATTAACTAGCAGGTCAGAAGTGACATTCTGGTGCAAAGGTTCATGTTCCACTGGAAGCAATTTGGGGAATGCATTTATCTTCAGGACTGGAGGTTGACAAGGGGGCAGGAAATGAAGGCCCACTTGCCAGGAAGGTGGGAATCAGAAAGTTGACTTACCAAATGGACCAACCCTCTGCCTTCAAATATATGGCCAGGATTTATTCCAGTGCCTGTGGTCTTGGCTTTGTGTTGATACAGGTCTGAAATGTTCCAGGTTTTCACATTAGCCCAACTAAGTGGCTTGTCCCAAGCCTGCACAAAGTGGTTTCATCCTGGATGAACAGAAAGCTTTCCACACTGTGGCCCACATGCCTTCAACCTCCTGCTACAAGACTGCACAGTCCTGTGTGGGCTAACTTCCCAGTGACAGTGTCCCAGTGCCCTAGGGCTGAGCACCCTCAGCTTGTGTAGAGGTGGGCCTGGAAGTGTGTAAATCTTAGCACCTCAAGGCAACACTGGAGCTAAGAGTTGGTAGGTAAATGCTTCTGCCTACTCTCTTTCCAGCCAGTGATTCATGACTTTCTGTACTCCTCTTAGGAGGTCCCAGCAGAACCAAGTCTGTGGCTCACAATGATGCCCCCTCCTTTTCCCTGGAACCATGCCCCACATTCACCCCTGCACACAGCTCCATTGGCTTTTGGGGGACTTCAATCTAAGATCTTCAGTTAGTTCTATCATTGGAACAGTACTTCTTTCCAGGGAGTGTTTTGGAAATTTCTGGAAGTGTTTTTGGCAGTGGAGGTATCACTGGCTTTAGTGAGAGGACTCCATGGTTGTCAAATGCTTTTCAATGCATGAGGAAGTCCCACATCAATAAGCATCTGGGCCAGGTCCCACACAACTTGGAGGTGTCCCCCAGAATATTTTTGTAGGCAAGAAAGTGGTTTATAATATTTTTATCCAAAACCTAAATCTGGCTTACAAAGAAAAATAAGGTATTTGTCACAGTTTTAATACACATTGAGTTTTCCAGGGTATCTAGTGTGTAAATGGAGAAGAGATGTAAATGGAGTAGTCTTTCAGAACTTGACCCAGAGTTTTTCAATGTTTTCAATGTTGTGTGTTTGGAAAAAACACACAAAAACAAAACACTACTCACCTTGCTCAGGAAGCTGATGGAACCAGTTGGTGGCATGATGCCGGATGAGTTCCTCTGCTTAGTGCATAGACTGACTGCTTTCTTGTCTTCTTGTGTATTAATATAGCAGCACATACCTATAGAACTAATCCTTTATTACATGTCACGGTCTTTATTGTCTTTAATATTACACTTAGAGTAGTTATGAAGGTCAGTGGGTTATACATTATTACCTATTAATCTCGTTTCCTGATACGACAAGAGATGCTATAAAATATTTGTTATAAACAGAAGGAATTACAACTTAGGGGGTTGAGATCCACTATCCTAAATGAACCATCCATTTAAATATAATCAATGAGCTTTGAAAACCGTAGGAAGATATTGCTCATTTTTCTACCCACTGAATTTGATATCAGGGTCCTTTAAATAAACTCCACATTGAATTCTGTTTGGGAAAAAAGGTTACTCTTCATATGACACTATGTGTGTTTTTTTGTGGTAAACATCAGAAAAGAAGGCTGTTTTTCAACTCCCAGGAAGCTCAAACTCAAAGCTGAGCCAGTGCCTACTGACACCTGTGACATCTGCCATATTTTTATTTGCAGATAGACATATATCTTACATACACACACATATACATATATAAAATATTCTTACTTTTATTTTGATGTTGTATTATAAGGTCTGTATGTAGAAAATTTTATAAGCAACTTCAAATAATTTGCAGAATTAAGTGAGTCTGATAACATGAATGAGTTAATGAATGAATGGGAAGATACACACCAACCAAGAAATCACATAAAATCTTCAAAGTCTGAATAATTCTCTTATTCAAGTTGTGCCATGGTCTTCTTAAAATCTTGTATTTTGTTTTCCCAAATGGAAATATCTAATTTAAATTGGTTTTTGGTTACACATGTAATACATGCATACATTCACCCTGTGAACATTAAATATCTGACAAGGTTGAATTCCCCTTTCAAACAAACCTAATTTCAATCCTCCTTTCCTATGACAGAGTGATTATTCCCCTTCCCGGCTTTTCTATGTGTTTACCTGTACCTCTATCTGTACCTCTACTTATACTTTTATCTATATCTATATGTACATAATAATAAAGTATCTTTACAAGATGCCTATACATACATAGAATGTATGCATATTCTTACTAAATAATAAGGAAAAAAAACATTTTAAAAAATTTAATACCAAATCAACCATACTAGTTGGATTGCCAAATAATTGAGTGACTGGGTATTTTATTTTACTATTTTATTTTATTATTTTATTTTATTTTATTTTATTTTATTTTATTCATGTTTATTTATTTATTTATTTTTTTTTTTTTGAGTGAGAGAGATAACACGAGTAGGGGAGGGACAGAGAGAGAAGGAGAGAGAGAATCCCAAGCAGGCTCCATACTGTTAGCACAGAGCCCTGTGCAGGGCTCAATCTCCCAAACTGTGAGATCACGACCTGAGCCAAAAATCAAGCATCAGATGCTTAACCGACTGAGCCACCCAGGTGCCCCAAGTATTTTAAAAAATAATTTATAAGAAAGATATAGTGGTTCATAGGTCTTAGCCAGAATTGTTTATCCCCTTGCCTTTGTTGATATGAAGCCCCAAGCCAGATTTATTTCATGCCAGTGTTTTCAATGCCCCCCCACCCCACCCCCCACACTCCCCACTCTAAGCTCCAGATCTCCCCTGCATGCACCCTGGTGCGTCCAGCCAACTGACAGCAGGTGTGGGTGAGTCTGCTCTTGGACCCACACCTGATGTAGCCCACGGGGTGTCAAGCCAGTGAGGGAGGTTTCACTATAAAAGAAAACTGCCATCAGGAAGCACTGGGGTCATTTCTTACCAGCTGCCTGATCCCTCGAGTGATCAACAGGGTCTCCTGTTTATCCCGCACCTTCTCTGAGCCACGTGCTGCTGAGCCTCACCCTTCAGTGGTTCAGCTTCTGAGCATATCACTCACAGAAGCTGAGCTGCGTGTTCAGTATGTTGCTGAGGATCACAGGGCCCAGGAAAAGGCCATCTGATCCAGAGCCCACACTCTGCCCCACGCCTTCACGTTCTCTTCTGCAAGGCATCCCTGGACCCAGCACCCACCTGTTACCTCATAGGTAAGGCTATTGCCCCGAGGTCCAAAGGCTGCTGCTTGTGACGCACTCCCTGTGGACTCTTCTGGTGACTTCCTTTTCACGTCCTAAGCCCTTTCTCCTCTCTGAACCCACTTCTTTTCCCTCCACACTCTGCAAGCCACAACCTAGTGCCTACCACAGGGAATCACACGCTAGAGCAACCACACCAGTCAGGTGTTCTTCTCTAGGCCTCAGAGGCAAGCCCCTGGGTGGCCCTGAGCTGCAGCTGGGTACCCCATTCAGCCAGGCCCGAATGTGCCGCCATTCGGACTGAGCTGAGGCTGGCACTGTCCTAGGATGGCTACGGCTGCAATGCCACAGTGGACTGGCCTGTCAGGTGCCTTCTTGAAGCCTTCCTAGCCTGGTTCCCCCTGCACGGATGTTCTTGGGAGTGAGGCATTTCAACAGCTGCGAGAGCCTCTTGCTTCCCCTCCAGAAGGCCTCACTTTTCCTTCAGGAAAGACAAGGTCCCCAGGGCAGGAAGTTCCACACCCACGGGGACCAGCCCTCTGCTGGGCTACAAAGCCAGCTACAGAAGAGGCGGGGCAGATTACAGGGGTTCACAGGGGCATGCCCAGTGAGGCTGATAAGACAGCAAACTTAAGGAAATGATCACTGGCAATTTATAAGCAAAAAGATCATCATGAAGAGATTCATGGGGACTTATATATATATATATATATATATATTATTATGAAATATATTGTCAAATTGGAGAAACGGGAACCCTCTTGCACTGTTGGTGGGAATGAAAACTGGTGTAGCCGCTCTGGAAAACAGTGTGGAGGTTCCTCAAAAAAATTAAAAATAGACCTACCCTATGATCCAGCAGTAGCACTGCTAGGAATTTACCCAAGGGATACAGGAGTACTGATGCATAGGGTCACTTGTACCCCAATGTTTATAGTAGCACTCTCAACAATAGCTAAATTATGGAAAGAGCCTAAATGTCCATCAACTGAAGAATGGATAAAGAAATTGTGGTTTATATACACAATGGAATACTACATGGCAATGAGAAAGAATGAAATATGGCCTTTTGTAGCAACATGGATGGAACTGGAGAGTGTTATGCTAAGTGAAATAAGTCATACAGAGAAGGACAGATTCCATGTTTTCACTCCTATGTGGATCCTGAGAAACTTAACAGAAGACCATGGGGGAGGGGAAGAAAAAAAATAGAGAGGGAGGGAGCCAAAACATAAAAGACTCCTGAAAACTGAGAACAAATTGAGGGTTTATGGGGGGTGGGAGGGAGGGGTGGGTGGGTGATGGGTATTGAGGAGGGCACCTGTTGGGATGAGCACTGGACATCAATTGGACAATAAATTTCATGGAAACCAATTGGACAATAAATTTCATAATAAAAAAATAAAATAAAAAATAAAATAAAAATAAATATTTTTAATAAGACTATTTTATGTCATGTATTGCTGTGAGCCTTGTTATAGCACAGAGAGAATAGAGTATGTTCTATTTTTCAAAGAACAGATTTTACATAGCCACAATGGCCTTCTCCAAATTTTAACTCTTTTTTTTTAATTTAATGTCCATTACTTGTTGATTTTTATTTTTATTTATTTATGTAAGTAACCACTACACCCTACATGGGACTCAAACTCATGACCCTGAGATCAAGAGGTCACACGCTTCACCAACTGAGCCAGCCAGGTGCCCCTTTAATGTCCACTACCATCCACTGGTATAGTATCTTTCCAATAATCATTAGATTTTTCCATTACACTTACCAGTCACTGAGTCATTCTGCTTTCTTATTTTTATGTTCATCGTGTGTTCAAAAATGGGTTTCCTTTGGAAAGCAAGAGACCCATTGCCTAACCATCTTCTCTAAGTATGCTAAAAGGACTTAGAGATGGTTAGCATTATTAACATTTTTACTGTGTTTAGTGTCTATTATTCCTCTCTTTAAAATTTTTTTTAATGTTTATTTATTTTTGAGAGAGAGAAAGAGAGAGAGATCAGGGGAGGGGTGGAGAGAGAGAGGGAGACAGAGAATGTGAAGCAGGCTCCAGGCTCTGAGCTGTCAGCACACAGCCCAATGTGGAGTTCAAACTCACGAACCGTGAGATCATGACCTGAGATTAAATCAGACGCTTAACCAACTGAGCTACCCAGGTGCTCCTCTATTCTTCCTCTCTTAAACTGTCCACTCCTCACCCATTCATTCTGTTCCAGTCCACTGTGGATGAATTGTTCTCATGATATTTGAGGAGAAAAGCTGTTATATAAATTCTTCAGAAACTTTTTTTAAAAAATGGGCAACAGTATCTAGATAAGTATTTCACAAAATAATATGCTCAAATAGCTAATAATGATGTGCAACATCATTAGTCATCAGGAAAATATAAAGATGCTCAAAATCACTAGTCACCAGGAAAATGTAAATGAAAGCCCCAATAGAATACTGATACATATCCAAATGGGTTAAAAGTAAATAAATATCAAGTGTTTATAAGGACATGGGCCAACTGGAATTCATACACTTTGCAAAATTGCTTGGAAGTATTTCCAAAAGCTGAACCACACCTACCCTCCTCTCCAGACATCACACAGAGGAGTGCCTATGTCCCAGAAAAGATGGACAAAGATATTCATAGCAGCATTATTAATAATAGTGAAGATGCAGAAACAACCCAAGTCAATATAAATGCAAATTGGGCACTCACCCATAGAAGGGTACAGGCACACAAAACCAAACCAAACAACAACACAGGTGAATCTCATAGACATGACGCTGAGCAAAAGAAGTGAGACAGGAAAGAGCACATATCGTGTGTATGATTCTGTTTATATGAACCTGAAGACCCTGCAGATGAACCTGTATTAAAAGAAGCCAGAATATAGGTTCTGGGCTGACAGGAAGGAGCAGGAGGGAGTGGGAAGCTGGAAATGCCCTTCAACTTGATCTGAGTGGTGGTTATGTGGCTCAAGACATGTATCTAAGACATTCATTAAATCATACAATTAAAATCAGCATACTTGACAGCATGTGTTTTAAGCCTCAGTTAAAAAAAAAAAAGAGACGGGAGATCTGTTAGTCTAATGTAATATGCAGAACCTGTTTGGATATTGGTTTAACAAAGGACATTCAGGAGATGACAGTACTGACTTGATACTATGCCATGTTAAGTAATTCTTATGTTTTACATATATACATAATGACATCTCAGGATGTGTTATGTATGCCTTTATCTGTTGGGATTCATCTTGAAGGCTGAAATGGTGTGATATTTGGGCTTTGCTTCAAAATAATCCAGTGGTGTCTGGGCGGAGGGGTGTGGATGGCATGGAGCACACAGGTTGGGGCCATGTTGACCATGGGTGCAGGGGTTTATGGCACTATTTTCCATTCTGTGTTTCTTGGGTAATTTTCCTTTTATTAAAAAACAAACAAACAAACAAACAAACAAGTTTGTTGGTTTGTTTTTGATCTGGTTTGGGGAAAGGTCCAAAAGAGAAAAACAATCAAAAAATTAAATTCAATTTGATTTTAAAACAAAGTCTAGTTTCACCTCATCGTGCTGTGAGGTGTGCAGTGGGTATATGAGATGATGTAACCACAGCCCCTCCCCAGCCTGCCTGTCCCTCCCAGCACATCTGATCCGGAAAGCAAGCAGAGACTGCCACAGCTTTCTGAAGCATGCTTCCCAAGGCTGGCAGGAAGCATCTCCCCTGGGGTCCCAGGAGCTAAGTCTTCCTCTAAGGGACCGCCCTGGGATTGTTACATATTCACCTTGGCTTATCACAGTCTCCACCCTGGCTTCCCTTGTCCTTGAACAGAACGCCGCAGGTTATTATTAGCTCACCATCCCTATACCTCTCTACTCCCCTGGGCATCTCTGCTCTATGCTTTTTCCAGATGAAGATGTTTACATCTCTTCTGCTATGAATCAGGAAGCTGTGGGTCCTTGTGGGAGCTGTAGCCATAGACCACACTTCCCTGACTGGAGGAAAGATGTGCAGGAAATAAAAAAAGAGAAGATTGTGCATGAATATTAACACATGGGTGACTCTAGAAAGACCTGGAATAAAACATTGTAAAATAAATAGCTTTACCTCTGAAAACAGGTGAGCACCAAGCAGTTAACGAGGGAGTACCTTGGAGCATTGCTCAATCCTCTTCAGAATTGCCATTTGGGGAACGAGGGACAAAGGATTCTTGAATTGCAAATGGCCAAATTGAGACTACAGGGCGGGGCGGGGTGGGGGGGTTGGTGTGGAGAGGATGGTCCCTCCTCTGTACCCGTATTGCTAAGCTGAAGGAGCTTGAGTCTTTCCTGGATCACAATGGACAAATGCTCCACACTGGATAAACATTCTTTTGCGTATTTAGTATTCTCATTTTTAAACAAATGCACTATGATCCACCATGGATCTCTACTGAAGTTCAGCGAACGTCTCTAGATTGTACTGATGTGATGTCAACTGCATAATCCAAGTGAGGATGTGATCACTGGAAAAACAGAGCTAAGATATAAGACTCCCTGCTTTTGCTTGAGAGTACAGGCAACGTTCTATTCTGGGTCTGATCTGAGGCCAAAGGGAAATGCTTCGTATCGTATAAAAAGAAGCTTAGGCTTTCATATTTTGCTCTATATTGGTTGTCAGCTTGGTCTTAGTTTTTTATTATTTATTTCTATTATCAACAACTCATTTTATTGGTATTTTTCTTTACTGTTTACCTCTTCTAGTTCACCAAACTGTAACACATATAGACATATGTGTTTTTCTTATTAAATAATGGATAATACATGCTGCTGTGGAGAATTGGAAACCAAAAATCACCCATATCATGCAAACATATCAGAGGAAACTTTGGCTTACGTAAACAGAGCTTGGTAAATGTAGCCTTTTTGCTCTCTCTGAAGTCTTGTTGTGTGTCTCTTCCTTCCCAGTTACAGAGAAACATACACTCTCTATATATATGTAGTTCCACATTCTGGACACTCCTGTGAATTTAATGTACAGCTGGAGAGCACAAGTGGTCAGTTCCTCAGGCCTCGGCAGAATGTGCTGGGAAATGGTCCTTGACAATACATTACCAGGAAGTATCTCTGTAATAACTCGTAATAACTGCGGAAGGGTGGGTAACTGTGGCTATTTTGCACTGCTGTTCTGCACCCACCCAGCTTCTGAGTCATGGAACTCTGTCCTTATCAGTCTCCCCACCTTCCATAGATGCTGCCTCTGACCTTGCCTGCACCAACACCTCCTCCTCTAACTCTGTCACCAACCGGTCCTATGAATTCACTGGCTGCTAAGCAACTTGCTTTTCAAGAGAAGCAAAAGGACAGAGATGGTCTGAATTAAACAGGAACTTATAATGTTACAGGATGAGGTTGTAGCTGGACTGGTCAAGAAAAAAGGAAGTGGGGCACCTTGGTGGTTCAGTCAGTTGAGACTTCAGCTCAGGTCATGATCTCACAGTTTGTGAGTTCAAGCCCACATAGGGCTCACTGCTGTCAGGGCAAAACCGGCTTCAGACCCTCTGTCCCCCTTTCTCTATGCCCCTCCCCCATAATTAATTAATTAATTAATTTTAAAATAAAAGGAAAAAAAAGGAGGCCACTCTAGTCCCCAACATCAGGAATGAAAGAGAGAACAATGCTATAGATCCTGTAAACACCATAGGAATCAACAGGCAATATGATGGTTAATGTTGTGCTGATAAACTTCACAACTTCGGATATAGACAATCCTTGAAAATATAACTTAAGAAATGTATGCAAAAGGAAAAATTGCTTAGGATATGAATCATCACAGACGAGATTACAGAGCTTAAAAAATAAGTTCAACAGCTTCAGGGGAAAATATGAAAAGAACAAAGAGTGACCCCTAGATAGAGAAGAAATATCTCGTGTCTTAAAACAGTGTTTGGTGTAGTTTCCAGAATCAACAGAGCCTAGGCTGTAGAGTGTGTCAAATATTTTAGATTTGAAGAGGGTATGTCTTTGATTATATCAAATGAAGGAATGTTGCATCTGCCCTTCATGCTTCTTATCCATGAAGACTAAAAATGGCCTATTTGGATGTGTGGAAGTCAGAAGGAAGGGAGAGTGCTACATGCAGTGAGAGAAACAGAGAGCCAGAAGTCCTGGCCACAAATGAGAGGAGTGGAAGCATGAAACCCCACCACCCTCTCTGAAGTCCTGAAGTGCCTTGTGGCCTCAAACCCAAGAGATTCTAGTACTCAGAAACTTCACTCCCTCCCCCACCCCGACATTTTTGTATTCTTTCCAATTATTTTCCCAAACCATTCACATCTATGGAAGTATTGTTTTTTTTATGTTTATTTTTGAAGGAGAGAAAGACAGAGCGTGAGCGGGGGAGGGTCAGAGAGAGAGAGGGAGACACAGAATCTGAAGCAGGCTCCAGGCTCTGGGCTGTCAGCACAGAGCCCAATGCAGGGCTCGAACTCACAAGCCATGAGATCATGCCCTGACCCAAAGTCGGCCGTCCAACCGACTGAGCCACCCAGGCACCCCATATTGGATTGTTGTTATAGCAGTTTCACAGAAGTGCAGATTTTTGTTCATTTCTTTATATTTCTTCTATTCTTCCATCCATTGCCATGTATCTGGGTTTCAGCATTTCTGTTCTAGAAAATCATTATTCCAAGGTCCATGATGCTTTAAATGCCCCTCCTGTTTGTCCCATGAATCCTTGCTGACTGTGACACCTACTTTTGTCCTCATAATCTTGAGAGCTTATGTCAATAAAAGGTTTTGGTGATGATAATTGGCAGGTTGTTTGGTAGTATATACAAAATCTTTTTTGTTTCCATTTCATAGACTAAATATAAAAATACATGAGAGTAATTTAATTTGTAGAGTCTCACAAAGGATTGGGATTTCTACTTCTATTTTGTTTGTTTGTTTGTTTGTTTGTTTTTAAGTAATCTCTACACCCAACATAGGGCTTGAACTTGACTCTGAGATCAAGAGTCACATGTTCTACCAACTGAGCCATCCAGGCACCCCAGGATTTCTATTTTTAAACTGAACCAAAATCTTAAGGATTTGATGGGCAATGTAACATTTTCCATCTTTTCCTTGATGTACATTCTTTCCAAATGTGAGATTTATTTTTTGCTCCCCTAATTCCTGTGCTTAGAAGAGTTTAATTAGATTTGGCATTTCCAAGCTTAGTCCTAAGGCTGTGTCCTCAGTGTTGCTTTGGAGAAGATTTTCATCCCAAGGAAAAGACATAACCAAAAGGATGAGTTAGTATTTATGGGGTTAACAAGTCTGGAAACTGCGCTTTTAGAGGAAACCTTATATCCATAAGTGGGATAGTCATATAATTTTATATCCTAATTGGGGATTTCAAACATTACATTTTGAAGAAATTTCAAACTTACAGAAAGGTTACAAGTATTGAACAAAGAGCTCTTTTTTTTCCCCCCTGAAACCATTTAAGAGTAAGTTGCTGATGTGATGCCCATCCCTCCTGAATATGGCAATGTCTGTCCTACAATCAAGGATGTTCTCCTAACTAGCCACAGTGGAACCATTAATATCGAGAAATTAACATCGGTACCCCACCCCATCTAGTCATCAGTCTCCACTCAGGCTTCACCAATTGTCCCCATAATGACGTTTATAGAAATAGGATCCAGTCCAGAACCACATGTTACATTTAGTCACTGTGTTGTTTTAGTTGCCTGCAATCTGGAAAAGTTCCCTGGTCTCTCCTTGACTTTTATGACTCTGACATTTTGAAGAGCACAGGCTTTAGAATATTTACCAATTTGTATAAGTCTAATGTTACCTCGTAATTAAAGGCAGGGTACCCATCTTTGACAGGAACATCACATAAGTGATGCTGTGTTCTCATTGCATCCTATGAAGCAGAATGTGATTTTAACTTGTCCTATTGCTGGCAATGTTAACTTTATTTAACTAATTGAGGTGCTGTCTGCCAGACTTCTCCACTATAAAATTACTATTTCCCCCCTTGTAATAAGTATGTATAGTGAGGAGAGTGTTTTTGACTACATAAATAGTTTGTCTCTCAACTTTTTATCAGACTTTCTTGGCCCCAACTGATGGGTTTTGGATAGCATTGTAAAAACATATGGGGAATGGAAGGAAAGCAAAAGAGAAAAAGGAGGGGCCAAACCAAGACAGATACATAAAGATATTGACTGAGATGATGTGTGCAAACAGACATATGTTCTTTGTGGATGGCAACCTCTAAAATGGCTGTCATTGATGTTCTCATCCCTGTGCAACAACTTCCTTGTGAGTATAGCTGGACTTGTTGACTTACTTCTAATGAACAGAATACAGCAAAAGTGGTGGGGTATCACTTTCAACAGTAAGTTGTAAAAAGATTGTGACTTCCTTCTTGGGTTCTCTCACGCTTTCTCTCTTGGATCATTCACCCTGGGTGAGCCAGGTGCCTATATTAAGGCAGCCCTAGGGGGAGTCCTATGTAGCAAGGGGCCAACCCTGTCAACAACCAATGAGTAAGCTCCATCCACACCTGCTTCATTGCATTTTCAGATGAGACACAGCACTGGCCCACAATTTGACTGCAGTTTCATGACAGACTCTGAGTCAGAGACACCCAGCTAAGCCACACCTGTATTCCTGGCTTATAGAGATAATGAATATTTATTGTTTTACTCAACTGAGTTTTGAAGTTGTTTTTCTCAACTGGTTATGCAACAAATAGACACTTAATAGAGTTATCATGTTCAGAAGTTATGTATCATTCAGAGAATCTGTGGTCAGGGTCAATGGGCTTCATCTCTTACCCACTGCATTTCTTACCTACTACATTACTCCAAATATTATGCACAAGGCCTTAAATAAGAAGTCATTAACAGACAGATAACTGAAAAATTCTGAAATATGTAGAGATTAAACAACGTATTTGTAAATAACACATGGGTCAAAGAAGAAATCTCAAGATAAACTTAGAAATATTTTGACCTAAGTGAAAATGATACCTTATCAATATCTGTGAGAGACAGCGAAAGCAGAGCTAAAAGGAGAATTTAAACATTGAGTGCTATATTAGAAAAGAAAATAGATATGAAATCAAACTTCCACTTTAGGAAACTAGAGAGAAAAAAGCAAACTAATCCAACATAAAAGAAAATAAATACTACAAGTTAGAGCAAAAATCAATGAAATTGAAAATAGAAAATCAATAGAGAAAGTCAACAAAAATAAAAGGTGTTTCTTTGAGAAGATCAATAAAATTGATAAGGCTCTAGTCAAGTTAAGAAGAGAAAGAGGGAGAGAGAAGATACACATTTCTAATATCATAAATGAAAAAAGAGATGTAACTAGAGATCCTATTGACATTAAAAGGATAGTAAAGGGATACTATAAACAACTCTATGTTCACATTTTATTCCCTAGATAAAATGGACCAATTCCTTGAACAACACAATCTGCCAAAGTCACACAAGAAAAAGTAGAAAATTGGGACACCAGGGTGGCTCAGTCAGTTAAGCATCCGACTCTTGATTTTGGCTCAGGTTATGATCTCACAGTCATGAGATTGAGCCCCATGTTGGGCTCTGCATTGGGCATGGAGCCTGCTTAAAGTTCTCTCTCTTCCTTTCCCTCTCCCTCTCCCCCTACCCTTCTCTCTCTCTCTCTTTCTAAAAAAAATAAAAAATAAAAATAATAAGAAGAAATAGAAAATCCTAATAGATTTCTATCTATTGAAGACATTGAATGAATTCATGTGCTATTTGTCTTTCTCTGTCTGACTTATTTCACTTAGCATAATGCCTTATAGGTCCATCCATGTTGTTGCAAATGGCCAGGTTTTATTCCTTTTAGAGATGGGATAATATTCAATTTTACATATATACTACCTCTTCTTTATCTATGCATCTATTGATGGAAACTTGGGTTGCTTCCATATCTTAGCTGTTACATATAATGCTGCAATAAATATGGGGTTGTATATATATCTTTTCAAATTAGTGTTTTTATTTTCTTTAGGTAAATATCCAATAGTGGAATTTTTGAATCATATGGTATTTCTTTTTTTTTTTAAGTTTATTTATTTATTTTGAGAGAGAGAGAGAGAGAGAGAGCAGGGGAGGGGCAGAGAGAGAGAGAGCGGTGGGGGAGGGAGGGAGAAAGAATTCTGAGCAGGCACCAAGATGTCAGGGCAGAGTCTGATGTGGGGCTCAATCTCATGAACCATGGGATCATGACCTGAGCCAAAATCAAGAGTCAGATGCTTATCTGACTGAGCCACCCAGGCGCCCCTATAATTTCCAAACTATTAATCAATCAAGACATCTTTTAGTAGGTAACTGGATAATTAAACTGTGGTACATCTAGACAATGGAGTACTATTCAATGCTAGAAAAATAATGAACTTACAAGCCATAAGAAGATATGGAAGATCCTAAATGCACAGTATTAAGTGAAAGAAGCTAACATGAAATGGCTACATTCTATACAACTCCAACTATATGACATTCTGGAAAAGATAACACTATAGAGACAGTAAAAATTTCAGTGATTGCCAAGGGTTGAAGGGGAGGGAGGGAAAAATAGGCAGATGGCAGAAAAATTTTAGGGCAGGGAAGAAACCATTCTGTATGATACTATAATGGTGGATAAATGTAACTATGCACTTGTCAAAACCTGTAGAATGGAATGGAATGGAAACAATATAATGAAAACTATGGATTTTGGGTGATGATGATGTATCAATGCAAGTTCATTCTAACAAATGGACCACACTAGTGGGGGGATTGATAGTGAGTTACTTAGTCCATTCAGGCTACCATAACCAAAAATTACCATAGACTGGGTGACTTATAAACACCCACAATTTATTTCTTACAGTTCTGGAAGCCAGAAGTCCAGGATCAGGGGACCAGCATTGCTGATTTCTGATGAAAGCTCTCTTCTGGGCTGCAGACTACTGACTTTATCCTCATATAGCAGGGAGCATATAGAGGAAGCAAGCTCTCTAGTGACTCTTATAAAAGCATTACCATTTGCGACTGCTTCCTGCTGATCACTTAGATTCCACCCACACCTGCCTAAATAACCCAGAAAACCGCCAGAAGACTGGCAGAACAGATTCTCCAGAGCCAAGTGTAGACGAGAGGCCCACGGAAGAGGGTAGGAAGGGCAGAGAGGCAGTGTGCATTCCACGGACTGGCGGGAGGGAGCTGGGGCAGAGGGGCAGCCTGCCAGCAAAGCAGAGCCCCCGAGTCTGGCTTGCAAAAGCGGAGGGGCCGGACGGAGTGAGTTCGGAGAGCAAGTAGGACTGAACATCTGGAAGGTTATAAACTAACAGCTCTGCTCGGAGAACGGGTGGTCTGGAAGAAAACGGGAGGGAGAGTTGTTGAGCCCCGGACGACAGAGCTCAGCTTGGCAGGGAACAAAGGCACTCACCAGCGCCATCTCCCTCGCCCATTCCCCCAGCCAAAATCCCAAAGGGAACTAGTTCCTGTCAGGGAACTTGCTTGCACTGCCCAAACACCCAACTCTGTGCTTCTGCAGATCCATCCCTCCAGCAATGGGTGTGACTCCCTCCTGGTGCTGTAGGGACCCTCCTGAAGCGGATCACTGAAGGATATACGAGCTGAGCCTGCCCCTCCCGCCCCTGTGCACCTTGCCTATCCATCCCAGCTAATACGCCAGATACCCAGCACCACAAACCCGGCAGTGTGCAAGTAGCCCAGATGGGCCACGCCACACCACAGTGAATCCCACCCCTAGGATTGGGGAAGAGAAGGTACACACCAGTCTGACTGTTGCCCCAGCGGTGGGCTGGGGGCAGACATCTGGTCTGACTGCGGCCCCACCCACCAATGCAAGCTACTTCAGACAGCACAGAGGAAGAGCCCTGCAGTTCTGTGCCACTCCACGGACTATCCAAAATGACAAAACAGAAGAATTCCCCTCAAATGAATCTCCAGGAAATAGTGACAGCTAACGAACGGATCAAAAACGATTTAAACAATATAACAGAAAGTGATGTTGAATAATAGTCATAAAATTAATCGCTGGGCTTGAAAACAGTATAAAGGACAGCAGAGAATCTATTGCTACAGAGTTCAAGGAACTCAGGAACATCAAGGAGGAGCTAAAAAATGCTATTAATGAGCTGTAAAATAAAATGGAGATGACCACAGCTTGGATTGAAAAGGCAGAGGAGAGAATAGGTGAACCAGAAGATAAAAATATGGAAAAAGAAGAAGCTGCGAAAAAGAGAGATAAAAAAATCTAGGAATATGAGGGGAAAATTAGAGAACTAAGTGATGCACTAAAGAGAAATAATATATGCATAATTGGTATTCCAGAGGAGGAAGACAGAGGGAAAGGTGCTGAAGGGGTACTTGAAGAAATAATAGCTGAGAACATCCCTGATCTGGGGAAGGAAAAAGTCATTGAAATCCAAGAGGCACAGAAACTCCCTTCAGACATAACTTGAATCGATCTTCTGCATGACATATCATAGTGAAACTGGCAAAATACAAGGATAAAGAGAGAATTCTGAAAGCAGCAAGGGATAAACGTGCTCTAACATATAAAGGGAGACTGACAAGACTCGTGACGGATCTCTCTTTTGAAACTTGGCAGGCCAGAAAGGAATGGCAGAAAATCTTCAATGGGATGAACAGAAAAAAATATGCAGCCGAGAATCCTTTATCCAGCAAATCTGTCATTTAGAATAGAAGGAGAGATAAAGGTCTTCCCAAACAAACAAAAACTGAAGGAATTCGTCACCACTACACCAGCCCTACAAGAGATCCTAAGGGGGATCCTGCGAGACAAAGTACCAGAGACATCGCTACAAGCGTGAAACCTATCGACATCACAATGACTCTAAACCCATGTCTTTCTATAATAACACTGAAGGTAAATGGACTAAATGCGCCCACCAAAAGATATAGGGTATCAGAATGGGTAAAAAAACAAGACCCATCTATTTGCTGTCTACAAGAGATTCATTTTAGACTGAGGACACCTTCAGATTGAAAGTGAGGGGATGGAGAACTATCTATCATGTTACTAGAAGTCAAAAGAAAGCTGGAGTAGCCATACTGATATCAGACAAACTAGACTTAAATTAAAGGCTGTAACAAGAGATGAAGAAGGGCATTATATAATCATTACAGGGTCTATCCATCAGGAAGAGCTAACAATTATAAATGTCTATGTGCCAAATATGGGAGCCCCCAAATATATAAAACAATTACTCACAAACATAAGCAACCTTATTGATAAGAATGTGGTAATTGCAGGCGACTTTAATACCCCACTTACAACAATGGATCGATCATCTAGACACACAATCAATAAAGAAACAAGGGCCCTGAATGATACATTGGATCAGATGGACTTGACAGATATATTTAGAACTCTGCATCCCAAAGCAACAGAATATACTTTCTTCTCAAGTGCGCATGGAACATTCTCCAAGATAGATCACATACTGGGTCACAAAACAGCCCTTCATAAGTATACAAGAATTGAGATCATACCATGCATACTTTCAGACTACAATGCTATGAAGCTTGAAATCAACCACAGGAAAAAGTCTGGAAAACCTCCAAAAGCATGGAGGTTAAAGAACATCCTACTAAAGAATGAATGGGTCAACCAGACAATTAGAGAAGAAATTAAAAAATATATGGAAACAAATGAAAATGAAAATAAAATAATCCAAATGCTTTGGGATGCAGCGAAGGCAGTCCTGAGAGGAAAATACATTGCAATCCAGGCCTATCTCAAGAAGCAAGAAAAATCCCAAATACAAAATCTAACAGCACACCTAAAGGAAATAGAAGCAGAACAGCAAAGACACCCTAAACCAAGAAGAAGAGAAATAATAAAGATCAGAGAAGAAATAAGCACTATAGAATCTAAAAAAAAAAAAAAAAAAAAAAAAAAAAAAAAAAAAAAACCCAAAAAACTGTAGAGCAAATCAATGAAACCAAGAGGTGTTTTTTTGAAAAAAGAAACAAAATTGATAAACCTCTAGCTAGGCTTCTCAAAAAGAAAAGGGAGATGACCCAAATAGATAAAATCATGAATGAAAATGGAATTATTGCAACCAATCCCTCAGAGATACAAGCAATTATCAGGGAATACTATGAGAAACTATATGCCAACAAACTGGACAACCTGGAAGAAATGCACAAATTCCTAAACACCCACAAACTTCCAAAACTCAATCAGGATGAAATAGAAAGCTTGAACAGACCCATAACCAGCAAAGAAATTGAATCAGTTATCAAAAATCTCCCAACAAATAAGAGTCCAGGACCAGATGGCTTCCCAGGGGAGTTCTACCAGACGTTTAAAGCAGAAATAATACCTATCCTTCTCAAGCTATTCCAAAAAATAGAAAGGGAAGGAAAACTTCCAGACTCATTCTATGAAGCCAGTATGACTTTGATTCCTAAACCAGACAGAGACCCATTAAAAAAAGAGAACTACAGGCCAATATCCCTGATGAATATGGATGCAAAAATTCTCAATAAGGTATTAGCAAATCGAATTCAACAGCATATAAAAAGAATTATTCACCATGATCAAGTGGGATTCATTCCTGGGTTGCAGGGCTGGTTCAACATTCACAAATCAATCAACGTTATACATCACATTAATAAAAGAAAAGATAAGAACCAAATGATCCTGCCATTCGATGCAGAAAAAGCATTTGACAAAATTCAGCACCCTTTCTTAATAAAAACCCTCAAGAAAGTCGGGATAGAAGGATCATACTTAACATCATAAAAGCCATTTATGAAAAGCCCACAGCTAACATCATCCTCAATGGGGAAAACCTGAGAGCTTTTTCCCTGAGATCAGGAACACGACAGGGATGTCCACTTTCACCGCTCTTGTTTAACATAGTGTTGGAAGTGCTAGCATCAGCAATCAGACAACGAAAGGAAATCAAAGGCATCAAAATTGGCAAAGATGAAGTCAAGCTTTCACTTTTGGAGATGACATGATACTATACATGGAAAATCCGATAGACTCCACCAAAAGTCTGCTAGAACTGATATATGAATTCAGCAAAGTTGCAGGATACAAAATCAATGTACAGAAATCAGTTGCATTGTTACACACTAATAATGAAACAACAAAAGACAAATAAAGAAACTGATCCCGTTTGCAATTGCACCAAGAAGCATAAAACACCTAGGAATAAATCTAACCAAAGATGTAAAAGATCTGTATGCTGAAAACTATAGAAAGCTTATGAAGGAAATTGGAGAAGATATAAAGAAATGGAAAAACATTCCGTGCTCATTGGTGTGAAGAATAAATATTGTCAAAATGTCAATACTACCCAAAGCTATCTACACATTCAATGCAATCCCAATCAAAATTGCACCAGCAGGGGCGCCTGGGTGGCGCAGTCGGTTAAGCGTCCGACTTCAGCCAGGTCACGATCTCGTGGTCCGTGAGTTCGAGCCCCGCGTTGGGCTCTGGGCTGATGGCTCAGAGCCTGGAGCCTGTTTCCGATTCTGTGTCTCCCTCTCTCTCTGCCCCTCCCCTGTTCATGCTCTGTCTCTCTCTGTCCCAAAAATAAATAAACGTTGAAAAAAAAAATTTAAAAAAATTGCACCAGCATTCTTCTCGAAGCTAGAACAATCAATCTTAAAATTTGTATGGAACCATAAAAGGCCCCGAATAGCCAAAGAAATTTTGAAGAAGACCAAAGCAGGAGGCATCACAATCCCAGACTTTAGTCTCTACTACAAAGCTGTAATCATCAAGACAGCATGGTATTGACACAAAAACAGACACATAGACCAATAGAATAGAATGGAAACCCCAGAACTAGACCCACAAACGTATGGCCAACTAATCTTTGACAAAGCAGGAAAGAACATCCAATGGAAAAAAGACAGTCTCTTTAATAAATGGTGCTGGGAGAACTGGACAGAAACATGCAGAAGGTTGAAACTAGACTACTTTTTCACACCATTCACAAAAATAAATTCAAAATGGATAAAGGACCTGAATGTGAGACAGGAAACCATCAAAACCCTAGAGAAGAAAGCAGGAAAAAACCTCTCTGACCTCAGCCACAGCAATTTCTTACTTGACACATCCCCAAAGGCAAGGGAATTAAAAGCAAAAATGAACTATTGGGACCTCATGAAGATGAAAAGCTTCTGCACAGCAAAGGAAACAATCAACAAAACTAAAAGGCCACCAATGGAATGGGAAAAGATATTTGCAAATGACATATCAGACAAAGGGCCAGTATCCAAAATCTATAAAGAGCTCACCAAACTCCACACCCAAAAAACAAATAATCCAGTGAAGAAATGGGCAGAAAACATGAATAGACACTTCTCTAAAGAAGACATCCGGATGGCCAACAGGCACATGAAAAGATGCTCAATGTTGCTCCTCATCAGGGAAATACAAATCAAAACCACACTCAGATATCACCTCACGCCAGTCAGAGTGGCCCAAATGAACAAATCAGGAGACTATAGATGCTGGAGAGGATGTGGAGAAACGGGAGCCCTCTTGCACTGTTGGTGGGAATGAAAACTGGTGCAGCCGCTCTGGAAAACAGTGTGGAGGTTCCTCAAAAAAATTAAAAATAGACCTACCCTATGATCCAGCAGTAGCACTGCTAGGAATTTACCCAAGGGATACAGGAGTACTGATGCATAGGGGCACTTGTACCCCAATGTTTATAGCAGCACTCACAACAATAGTCAAATTATGGAAAGAGCCTAAATGTCCATCAACTGATGAATGGATAAAGAAATTGTGGTTTATATACACAATGGAGTACTACGTGGCAATGAAAAAGCATGAAATATGGCCCTTTGTAGCAACGTGGATGGAACTGGAGAGTGTGATGCTAAGTGAAATAAGCCATACAGAGAAAGACAGATACCATATGTTTTCACTCTTTCGTGGATCCTGAGAAACTTAACAGAAGACCATGGGCGAGGGGAAGGGGAAAAAAAAGAGGTTAGAGTGGGAGAGAGCCAAAGCATAAGAGACTCTTAAAAACTGAGAACAAACTGAAGGTTGATGGGGGTGGGTGGGAGGGTGGGAGGGTGGGTGGTGGTTATTGAAGAGGGCATCTTTTGGGATGAGCACTAGGTGTTGTATGGAAACCAATTTGACAATAAATCTCATATATTAAAAAATAAAAAATAATAAAATAAAATAAAATAAAATAAAAAAGCATTACCATTTGCAAGGGCTCCACCTTCATGACCTCATTTAATCCTAATTACTTCCAAAGGCACCACTTCTTAATACCATCAAATTGGAATATCAGGTTTCAACATAAGAATTCTGGGGAGACACAACCATTAAATCCATAACAGTGGGGGATGCTGTACATATGTGAGGGCAGAAGGTGTATGGAAACTCTCTGTACTTTCAGTCAAATTTTGTTGTGAACCTAAAACTGTTCTAAAAAATAAAGCCTAGTTTTTTAAGTTTTTTTTTTTTTAATAGGCAGTGCTTAGTGAACACGGTGATCTTTTGGTTCCTGCCATCGCTGAGGGCTCCTGATGGTCTGTGGGGAACCCCTCTTATCGAACATTCTGAGATGTGATAATTCTGGGGAAAAAATGGGGAGGAGCAGGTAAGTCTCAGGCCTACATGGGACCACTTGGTTACTATAAGTGTCCCCTGTGAAGCAGGTTTGGACTGGGAGCTGTATTAATAAGCAATTCAATTCAATTCAACTAACCATGTCTACCCATGGGGTGAGTGAAAGAAACACTTTCTGTTAAAGTGTGAGGTTTGAGGTAATAAGCAAGGGGTACAAAGAGAAATGAAAAAGAAGTAGTTTTCAAGATGGAACTGATGATAAGCTGAGAGCCAGGAACCCAAGGAAGCCGGATTCTTAAAGCATCATTAATATGTGGGGATGTTCAAGGGCATCAGCTGTGATACAAAAAAGACAAGGAAAGTGATACCAAATTAATGGATTTGACAACAAAGAGACCATTAGAGACTGAAACAACCCTGAAGGCAGAAAGTCAACCTAATGCTGCTTGTGTCAGAGTATCCATACCCCTGTCTCTTCCATTTGTTTACCTGAAAATAATTTATTAAGGAAGTATTATGAACTAGGGATAGGTGAAACAATGAAGAACAAGAAAGTTCTAGGACATGAATAGTGTGAAAAGAGACAAGAAGCTTACTTACCTAAGTAAATAAGACATTATAGTTCACCATGATAAATGGTATAATAAGGGAAGTTTAAAACAATGTGGAGAGTGCCCTATGAAAGTAGCAGATGGTCTATGTTTAGGGACAGAGGTTAGAAAGGGCTTTCTGGAGAAAGTTCGTAGCTGGGATCAATACCAGACTTGTGTTAGTCAGAGAAGATAATACCAGCTGCTATAACAAATAAGATCCAAGATTTAGATAGTGGGTTGAATTGAGTCCCCCAAAAAGATACGTTTAAGCCTTAACTCCTGGTATCTACGAATATGACCTTATTTGGAAACAGTTCCTTTCAGATATAAATCAAGTTAAGATGGAGTCATATTGAACTAAGGTGGGTTCTAATCCATGACTCATGTCTGTGAGAAGATGGGAACTCAGACACCCTAGAAAGACACAAAAGGAGAGCATCATGTGATAAACCAAGGTTCCAGTGGCCAGCTACAAATCAAGGAATGCCAAGGATTGCCACAACCACCAGAAGCCAAAAACGGGCAAAGAAGCATCCTCCCCTAGAGACTTCACAGACAATAAACATGGCCCAGAGCAAATGTGAGAAGATATATTTCTATTATTTTAGGCAAACCCAGTTTGTGGTACCTTGCCATGGCTGCCTTAGGCCTCATGCACTGGGTCTTGTCTGCCTCCCAGTCTGGGTCAATGGAGCGCCTGGCAGGGGAGGGGTAGCTCTGAGCCACAGTCATTTAAGGACCCAGAGTCCTCCCACCTTGCAGCTCTACCCTACTCAAGAGTCTGCACAAGACTGTCTGCAGTGATGGAAGAAAGAACACAGAGCCCTCATGGGAAGTTTGGGGATCATGTTATATCACTTGTACCCACATTCCACTGGTCATGTGCCCCCAACCACAGGAGAGGTAGAAATAACATCTCTGTGTATATCTAGGAGAAAAAGGAAGCTTTTATTTGGTGAAAACATTGCATTGAACTACCTCTTCCCCAAAGTTCAAAAACTGGTTTTGGAGCTGAAAGAAATGAATTCCTTTGAAACTTTCTGGGGTGATTCTGGGGTGCCATGAGAATAACTATTTCCATATTATGTACAATGTAGTGCAATTCAACACTCACCTATGCAGACCAAATTGTCCAAACCATTTCAGTCTGCACTCTCCCCTCCTTGGGGCCCCAGCCATTCTCTGGGCTGTGGGAAATCTCTTCCCTGAGCTAACTCAATCACTTTTCTTCTGGGTGGAGCAAACCCAAATCTATCCCAGGTTCCACTTGCTTTTGTTTTAAGGTGGAAAATTGCATTGGTCTCTGGTGCCCTTCTTGATGAAGCTCACAGAGATTCCTGGCTTTTCTGCAAACTGCCGACACCTTTGGGGAGTTTTGGCTGAGAAAGAATGGGGCTCCAACCCCTTTAGGAACTGAATGCCAGCAGAGCACAGCTGGCTCTGGGCCCAGCTGGATATAGAAGGGGCAAGAGAGACAGATCTGTGTGCATGTCTCCTCCATTATCACTCTATTGTATCTGAAGCCCAAGAGAGGAGATGAGAGCATAGTAATTAATCTGAGGCTGGATGGGTCAGCCAATCCCATCACACTCCCAGTGCTGGGGGGCCTTTCCATTTCCCTTTTATTTTGACAAGCATATTTATCAGCAGAGGTAAGCAGCATTATTAAAAGCAGCTGCTGGTGCTAGCATTACCAACCCCTTCCCCTACACACTCATTCTCAAGTGGCAGTCTCTCCCAAAAAAACAAGGGGGCCCTGCCCAGCTACTCAGATGTAATTATCCCTTTGCTCTTTTCAAATACCTGAACACACATACACACATGCACATGTGCATGCATATGCACATGCATGCAACATGCATATGCCCACACATACACATGCATGCACTAATATGCCTATCAAAGGTGCCTGCATGGACCAGAGGTCCCACTTTTCCCACTGCACCCTGCAGCTGCTCCTACTCTGATTTAGTTAGACACTTTGGGGTCCAATCTTCACCACAGAGAGAAAGTATTTAGAATATTGACCTTCAAGACTCTGGAAGACAAAATATATAAAGAAATCATACAACTCAACAACCCTAAGCCAAGTAATCTAATTTAAAAAGCAGAAGACATGAACAGACATTTCTCCAAAGAAGACATCCAGATGAAAAGATGCTCAAAATCACTCATCTTCAAGGAAATGCAAATCAAAACTATAAGGTTATGTCACCTCGCAGCTGTCAGAATAACTAAAATCAACAATACAAGAAACAATGTGTGTTGTCAAGGAAGTGGAGAAAAAGGAATACTCATGCACTATTGGTGGGAATGAAAACTGGTACAGTCACTCCGGAGAACAGTATGGAGGGTCCTCAAAAAGTTAAAAATAGAACTACCCTTCAACCCAGGAATCTAACTACAGGGTATTTACCCCAATACAAGAACACTAATTCAAAGGAATACATGCACCTCTATGTTGATAGCAGCATTATATACAATAGCCAAATTATGGAAGCAGCCCAAGTGCTCTTCAATTGAATGGATGAAGAAGATGTCACATTCACGCCCACAACCCCCCCTCACACACACACTGGAATATTATGCAGCCCTAAAAAGGGAATGAAATCTTGCTATTTGCAATGATATGCTTGGAGCTAGAGAGTATAATGCTAAGTGAAATAAGTCCATCAGAGAAAAACAAATACCGTATGAAATCAAGAAACAAAACAAATCAGGCACACCTGAGTGGCTCAATAGGTTGAGCCTCCGACTTCAGCTCAGGTCATGATCTCATGGTTTGTGAGTTCGAGCCCCACATCAGGCTCACTGCTGTCAGGACAGAGTCAACTTTGGATCCTCTGTCCCTCTCTCTGCTTTTCTCCTGCTCATTGTCTCTATCTTAAAAAATGAATGAACATTTAAAAAAAATTAAAAAGAAACAAATGAGCGAAGGAAAAAGAGAGATAAATCTAGAAATGGACTTTTAATTATTTACTTTTTTTCCTAAATATAATTTATTGTCAAGTTAGCTAACATACAGTGTATACAGTGTGCTCTTGGTTTCAGGATTCCCATTATTCATTGCTTACATACAACACCTAGTGCTCATCCCAACATATGCCCTCTTCAATGTCCATCACCCATTTTTCCCTTCCCCTGCCCCCCATCAACACTCAGTTTGTTCTCTATATTTAAGAGTCTCTAATGATTTGCCTCCCCCTCTGTTTGAAACTTTTTCCCCCTTCTCTTCCCCATGGTCTTCTGTTAAATTTCTCAAATTACATATATGAGTGAAAACATGGTATTTGTTTTTCTCTGACTGACTTATTTCACTTAGCATAATACCCTCCAGTTCTATCCACATTGTTGCAAATGGCAAGATTTTATTCTTTCTCATTGCCAAGTAGCATTCCATTGTATATATAAACCACATCTTCTTTCTCCATTCATCAGTTGATGGACATTTGGCTATTGTTGATAGCGTAGCTATAACCATTGGGGTACTTGTGCCCCTTTGAATCAGCACTCTTGTATAAATTCCTAGAAGTGCTATTGCTGGATTGTAGAGTAGTTCTATTTTTAATTTTGGGGGGAACCTCCATACTGTTTTCCAGAGAGGCTGCACCAGTTTGGCTTCCCACCAATAGTGAAAGAGGGTTCCAATTTCTCCACATCCTTGTCATCATCTGTTATTTCCTGAGTTGTTAATTTTAGCCACTCTGACCAGTGTGAAGTGGTATTCCAATGTGGTTTTGATTTGTATTTCCCTGATGATGAATCATATTGAACATATTTTCACGTCTCTGTTGGTCATTTGGATGTCTTCTTTGGAGAAGTGTGTATTCATGTCTTCTTTCTTCTTCACTGGATTATTTGTCTTTTGGGTGCTGAGTTTGGTAAGTTCTTTATACATTTTGGATACCAACCCTTTATCTGATATGTCATTTGCAAATATCTTCTCCCATTCCATCAGTTGCTATTTAGTTTTGTTGATTGTTTCCTTTGCTATGCAGAAACTTTTTATCTCAATGAGGTCCCAATAGTTCATTTTTGCTTTTATTTCCCTTGCCTTTGGAGATGTGTTGAATAAGAAGTTGCTGCAGTTGAAGTGAAAGAGGTTTTTGCCTGCTTTCTCCCTGAGGATTTTGATGGTTTCCTGTCTCACATTTGGGTCTTTCATCCATTATCAGTTTATTTTTGTGTATAGTTTAAGAAAGTGGTCCAGTTTAGGGGTGCCTGGGTGGCTCAGTTGGTTGAGTGTCCGACTTTGGCTCAGGTCATGATCTCGTGGTCTGTGAGTCCAAACCCCGCGTTGGGCTCTGTGCTGACAGCTCAGAGCCTGGAGCCTGCTTTGGATTCTGTGTCTCCCTCTCTCTCTCTGCCCCTCCCCCACTCATGCTCTGTCTCTCTCTCTGTCAAAAATAAATAAAAACATTAAAATTTTTTTTTCAACAAAAAAATTGGTCCAGTTTCATTCTTCTGTATGTTTCTGTCCAGTTCTCCCAGCACCATTTGCTAAAGAGACTGTCTTGTTTTCCATTGGATATTCTTTCCTGCTTTGTCAAAGATTAGTTGGCCATACATTTATGGGTCCAATTCCGGATTCTTTATTCTATTCCATTGGTCTTTGTGTCTGTTTTCATGCCAAGACTATACTGTCTTGATGATTACAGCTTTGTAGTACAGGTTAAAGTCTGGGATTGTGATGTCTCCAGCTTTGGTTTTCTTTTTCAACGCTACTGTGGCTATTTGGGGTCTTTTGCAGTTCCATACAAATTTTAGGATTGTTTGTTCTAGCTCTGAAAAGAATGCCAGTGCAATGTTGATTGGGATTGCACTGAATGTGTAGATTGCTTTGTGTAGTATTGATATTTTAATAATATTTGTTCTTCCAATCCATAAGGATGGAATATTTTTCCATTTCCTTGTGTCTTCCTCAATTTCTTTCATAAATTTTCTATAGTTTTCAGCATACATATCTTTTACATCTTTGATTAGGTTTATTCCTAGGTATTTTATGGTTCTTGGTGCAATTGTAAATGGGATCAATTTCTTGATTTCTCTTTCTGTTGCTTCATTATTGATGTATAGAAATGCAAGCAATTTCTAGGGGAATTCTAGCAGACATTTAAAGCAGAGTTAATACCTATTCTCAAGCTGTTCCAAAAAAAAAAAAAAAGAAATGGAAGGAAAGCTTCCTGACTCATTCTATGAAGCCAGCATTACCTTAATTCCCAAACCAGATAAAGACCCCACTAAAAACATAATTACAGGCCAATATCCCTGATGAACATGGATGCAAAAATTCTCAACAAGATACTAGTAAATGAAATTCAATAGTATATTAAAAGAATTATTCACCATGATCAAGTGGGATTCATTCCTGGGCTGCAAGATTTGCAAATCCATCAATGTGATGCATCACATTAATAGAAGAAAGGATAAGAACCATATGATCCTGTCCATAGATGCAGAAAAAGCATTTGACCAAAATACAGCATCCTTTCTTAATAAAAAACCCTCAAGAAAGTTGGGATACAAGGAATATTCCTTAACATCATAAAAGCCATATAGAAAAGGCCCACAGCTAATATCATCCTCAATGGGTAAAAACTGACAGCTTTCCCCCTGAGATTAGGAACACAATTGGGATGTCCACTCTCCTCACTGTTGTTTAACATAGTGTTGGAAGTCCTAAGCTCAGCAGACAACAAAATGAAATAAAAGGCATCCAAATTGGCAAAGAAGAAGTCAAACTTTCACTTTTCACAGTGACATGATACTCTATATGGAAAATCTGAAAGATTCCACCAAAAAGCTGCTAGAACTGATACATTAATTCAGCAAACTTGCAGTATATAAAAACAGACTCTTAACTGTAGAGAGCAAACTGATGGTTACCAGGAGCGGGGGATGGGTGAAATAGGTGAAGGAGATAAAGGAGTGCATTTGTCATGATGAGTACGGGTGATGTATGGAAGTGTTGAATTACTATATTGTACTCCTGAAACGAATATAACACTGAATGTTAACTATACTGGCATTAAAAAAAAAGACTCTGGAAGACAAACTGCCCATGATAAATTACATGGCTATTTAAGTTTAGAAGGGCTCTGAACTCCTTCTGTCAAGGACAGAATAAACTGAATTCTCTAATTCATATGATGGAAAGAGGGAAATCTAACAAGGAGAATAAGCAGCAAAATCATTACGGCAAAGGTGCTAGCCAATCATGGGGCATTGCTTCCATAACTGTGTACAGTTTATATCAAAGCATTGACTGTACCACCGCTGCTAAATTGGCCACCACCAGTTCATTATGCAATAGTTTCTCACTTGTGCTGGACCAGGTATGTGCTGGGTCTAGTTCCTACAAACTTGCCTCAAAGAATTTTGCCCTAAGGTTGCCCATGGCCTCATGGGGCTGGCGCATGTGCATATACATAGTTGCACCCATGGTAACTGGGATAATGCAAAAGAGGTGATGCCTTTGGATGCACAGGTCTCACCTGTGAAGTACAGAGCCAAGCCTTTTAACATTCACCTTTGTTAAATAAAGATGGGAAACAGAGCATAATGTATAGTCCAGACCAGGAAACACAACTCATTTCCATTAACTGTCAAGTGGAAGCTGAGCAGAGAGCTAGAAGACTGAGCTTATAATTCAAAAGCCAAGAGGTAATCAGACTGGTGTTCAAATGATGTGACAGTGTAGCAGTCATACTGGAGAAAACACTGACAGTACCACGATCCAAAGGGCGGAGGGGGGATAGACAATCAGTGCTCACTGATCACTTTTATGGGAAGAGCAGTACAAATTATTTCCATCCTACTTAGAGGTGGCATTAGTGATATCTTTGTTCAGAGAAGGTGGGACATTATCATCACTGCTCTTAAACCCAGCCTCTTTAGCATGATGATTTCAAAATGAAATTAGGTTCAGGGTCTAAAGCCATTGAAATGGAATTCTCTTTCTCTTCACCCCAGTACTTCTGTCCAGGCCAAATCATATTAAAATAAATAACAGGAAACTATGAATGATAGAAATGCAGGCACACACACACACACACACACACACACACTTGGGCAAAGGGAATTAGGAATTGCAACCAATATTTATTTAACACATATTGAAGTGTCTGCAGGTGCTAATGATGTTCTGTGCACATGAAAACATTAGTGAACAAAACCAGATTCTGTAACCCCATTGAGCTTATATCTTAGCCATCAGAGACAAGCAATGGAGACATAATGAACAAGTGAATTATCTAGAAAATGGCAGGAAGCAGAGTGGAGCTGGGGCAGAGCATAAGGAGCAGGGTAGTTACAGAGTTCAGTGAAATGGTCAGGTTTTACCTCATTGAGAAGGTGGCATTTAAGCAAAGACCTGAAGTAGGTGAAGGGGTGGTGAGCCAGGCTAATAAATGGAGGCAGGGGGGTGTGTTATGGGCAGGAATAGCTCATGCCAAGGCCTTAGGCAGGGAGCATGACTGCATGTGTCAGAGAGCACAGAGGCAAGTGCAACCACGACAAACTGAGCAAAAAGAAGGCATAGGAGCCAGAGTAAAGAAGTCACCGGACCCAAATCATCAGGCTATAGGCCATGGCAAGGACTTTGTCTCTTATTCTGAATAAAATGGAGGCACTGAAGTTGTTGGCAAAGGAGTAATTCCGGTGATCTAAACTTTAAAAAGGTTTCTTATTCCAATTGCCATGTTGAGAAGAGATTATGAGGGAACATGGAGAGAGGCAAGGAAACCAGTTAGGAAGACACTAGATGACTGGAAAAGAATTCTACTTCAGCCATGATGAGCTGGAGATGTCCCTTAGACATCTAAGTGGAAATGTGGTGTAGGCAGTTGGATGTATGAGTCTTGAGTTTGGAAGAAGAGTCTGAGTTAAAGATATACATGAGGGAGTGGTATCACAGCCTAGGGATGGTGTAGAAAGAAGCAGAACAGTATAGGATCACCAAAGGGAATGTATTGGTAAAGAAGAGAGAGGATAAAGGATTGAAACGGAGGCATTCCACTAACAAGGTCATGGACAAGAGGAGAAACCAGAAAGGTGACTCAAAAGAAAACAAAACAAAACAAAACAAAAAACAAAAACAAAAAACAAAAACAAAAAAAAAACCCAGATAAATGTGGTGTCCTGAAAGCCATGGCAGAAAACGTCACAAAGAGAAAAGAGTACCCATGAAGTCAATGCTGCTTGTGGGTCAGTGGCATGAGAACTGAGAATTGACCTTTGGCTTTAGCAACATGGAGGTCACAATGACCTTGATGGGAGCATTTTTAGGTTCATATCAGCGGCTAAAGCCTGATTAGAGCGGGATCAAGAAAAAAATGGGGAGAGATGGATTAGTGACAGTGAGTGAGGTTTTTCACTGAGTTTTGCTTCAAATGGGGAACAAAGAAGTGCTACAGAAACTGGGAGAAGAAGCAGGATCATGAGTTCCTCTAAGATAAAGGAAACAATGACGCATTCATTGAGTAATGAGAATATTCCAATGGAAAGCCAATGATGTGGGAGAGAGAAAGTAGAACCACCACAACAAAGTCCTTTGAAATGAGAAGGCTGAGGCCATGTTCACAGAGGGAAAGGTAGGTTAGTGAAGGGAGTGTGGTCATCTTTGGGAGAGGCCAGAGGCAGAGTGAGTGCAGGGGAGTGTGGGTCAGTGAAGATGGCAGGGGCTGTCTTTGAAACTTCTCTGGTGGCTTACATTTTTCCAATAAAGTTGTAAGCTAAGAGAGAGTGGATGGTGGTGGAAATATTCATGGTTTGAGGAGAAGGCTGGGCATGGTCATTTAGAGATTGGATTAGAGACAGACAATGTGCTTGTCAGGCAGCGTGAATGGTCCACAGGGGTCCATGGCCATGAATTTAAGACAGAGCTGCCGCCATGATGGGTGTTTCTATGCAGGCATGGTCATCTGCAGAAGCAGACAAGAAGTTGGCAGAGATCTGGATTTTACCAGCACTGTGGTTTGTTAAAATAGAAGAAGAAAAGAGCAGGGTGATGTCAATAGTGATTGAGCATGAGGTCTGAGCTGAGTAAGGAGGGGTGTGAGAAAGAGGGGAAATGAGGATTTCTGCTGCTGGCCAAGATTTACCCTCCCATCTTAAACAACTAAAAAATTGGACCTCCTCCCTTCCAATAGATATAGATATAGATGATATAGATATAGATATAGATATAGATATAGATATATTCTCAAACAATAGTGTTTAGACACTGGAAAACAGGCAGCACTGGCAAGAATCTCTGAGAAATGAGAAACAAACAGATTGCATCTATAATTGCCCAGCTTACTGCCTGGATAGAGTCCAGGTGGCAGCACAGAAAAGGGGGCCCTAGAAGAGCCTGGCATCTTCCCGGAGATGAAGAGATAGTGCAGGGTGTCTGGGGAGACCACAGCAGCTGGAGTCGCAGAGAAGAGCCCCAGAGAGGATTGATGCTGAGAGAGGGAACTCTAGAGAGCTGCAGAGGGTCCCCTTAGGTCTTTAGCTGAGTGTACTTGAGCATGAGGAGAGCACCCCAGAATAGAAAGCCTCATAACACACAGGGCACCACTCAAGGGCTCGGAAGGGTGTTGCCTCAATAGTGGGGCAAAATTAGGCTGCTCTGGCCTCACTTAAAAGCAAGACCCTAGGGGAACAAGCTCTCTCCTAACTTAACTTACCTGTATTTGAACAATGCTTAATAAGAGTATAATAATTACCAGAATACTTAGAACCAACAAGGTAAAATAAGGTACCAGCAAGGTGGTAGGATCAATGGAATTAATGTCCCAATGGGTCTGAAAGATTGCTGGGCTTGGAATTCTAGAGAGACTAAACTGGGAATATAGGGTGTGGTCATCAGAAAGTGGGGTGTTTGAAAATAAGATGATGGAAGGGCTATAGTTATTGCAAATGAAGCAATGTCTTGAGCAAACTGATGAAAGTAAGTGGAGGACAAGACCAGTGCGGGACAGGGGATCAAGAACTGAAAGACCAAGGTCATCAAAAGGTAAGAGAAAATAAGTATTGGTGTGGATGTGGAGAAAAGTGAACCCCTTTATACTGCTGGTGGGAATGTAAATGGTGCAGCCTTTGTGGAAAACAGTATGGAGGCTCCTCAAAAAGTTAAAAATAGAAATACTATATTATCCAGGAAATCCAGTCTACGGACTTATCTGAAGAAAATTAAATCAGGTTCCGAAGAGATATGTGCACCCCTATGTTCATTGTAGCATTATTCATGATTGACATGGGAAACACAGAAGTACCCACTGAAGGATGAATGGATAAACACAACGTGCTATGGGAAATAATGAAATCCTGCCATTTGTGGCACTTGGATGGATCCTGATGGGATAAGTGAGCTAAGCAGACACAGAAAGACAGGTACTATATGATTTCACTTATATGTGGAATCTAAAAAAAGCCAAACTCAAAGAAACAGAGAGTACAGAGGCGGTTACCAGGGGCTGGGGTGTGGCAGAAAAGGGGCACACATGGGCTGAAATTTTCATTTATAACATTAATAGGTGCTGGGAATCTAATGTATAGCATTGTGATTATAGTGAATAATACTGTTATATACTTGAATGTTGCTGAGAGAGTGGATCTTAAATGTTCTCACCATAGAAAGACAATGATAATTATGTGATGGGATGGAGGTGTTAGGTAATGCTGTGGTGGTAATCATGTTGCAAAAATATAAATGTATAAAACCACCACTTTGCATTCCTTGAATTTACATAATGTTACCTGTCAATTACATCTTATAAAACTGGCAGGGAAAAGAACGGAAAGGCCAACTTAAGGAAAGGGTCACATATGAGCACATTGAAATCATCAAGGATTAATGCAGATGTAATATTGGAGACAATGATAGCATGCCAGGATCTTTAATGATCCAGAACAGCGCCCTCCATTATGACAGTCAGCTGTACATGGCTATTTCCATTTTTATTTTTATATTTATGTTAATTACCATTAAATAAAATTTAAAAGTCACTTCCCTAGTTGTGGTAACCACATTTCATGTGCTAAATAGCCACATGTGGCAGATGGTTACCATATTGCACAATGCAGATCAGGATTATTCTACTATGACAGGAAGTTCGGTTAAACAGCACTGGCCTAAAATGAGGGGAAGTGATCTGAAGGAAGGCGGTAAGGCAGCAGCAGGTAACGGTTCTTGCTTCAGAAATAACGTGGGCAAAGGACTTGAGCTGAAATACTATCAGATCCCCCCACCTTTCTTCCTGCTGCCTAGCTCTGCCTGCTGCAGCAAAACAAAGCCAGAGGTCAGGTGTGGTCGATCTGGAAATAGCTTTCTTCTTGAATAGCTTGGTGGGATTATCCCAGCCTGAACTTTTCATTTATTTTGAGCTTGAGCCGCCTTAGAATGTGCCATTTTTAATGGAATATTTCCTGGGATTCATATCTTTAAGCATCTCAATTGCTCTGCATTTCTGGTACACTCTTGAACCAGCACGGCTATTCCCCACTGTTTAGGAGGGAGTGAGCATTTGACAATTCCTGCATTTACTGAGGGGGCTGAGACAATGCTCAAGCTGTGCCGCGGGCACCATGATAACATAGAACCTGCAGAGTAACGTCTCAGGGTAGCTTGTGTCCAAAAAGTGACATAAGGGGATCAAAGATGGAAAACTAACCTGAACAATTTAACTCAAGAGTTTATTTGCTTGAAGACAGAAGATAGGATGGCCTAGAGATTTTTGGAATTACTTTGCGAAGAAAGCATAGACAGAGGTGTTCAGTGAGGAGCTTCAGAATCCCCACCTCCCACTGTGGCCTCCACTGGAGTCCTTCTCCCTGGATCTGGGGCCCACCTTCCATCCGGCCTCTGCTGCAGAGACCTTGGCTCAAGACATTCTGTGAGTTCCTAGGAAGCAGAAGTCTCAAAAGGAGAAGTTGAAACTTCCCCCTCCTCCTCAGCTGGCAGCCACATCAGTTCTGTAAATGGAACACCGTGGGAAGTAGGAGCACGTCCTGGGCCAAGCATCAAGGGGCATTACCTATGACCTGGACAGAATGGAACCAGTGAGGGTGGGGCCCTGGGCAAGAACAGGGTGATGAGGAGTTGAGGTGTAGGACAGGACATCTGACCCTGGAAATGAGTCTGCAAGCCTCTTCCTTGGCTCCAAGACCAGCATCAAGAGTGATCTTACTCTAAGCCAATGAGCTTCTGAGGCACCATCTTGCAGCTCTGGTGCAGGGTGGCCACAGTGCCTGGGAAGGGTTGAGAAGAACAGGAAAGCATCTGCATGGCAGCTCAGCCAGCAAAAGAGGGTCATGGAGGTAGGGACCAGGCAGGCTCTCCTTCAGGTCAGAGAGGAAGCCTGGACAAGCTGCAGAAAGGGAGTCAACATGGAAAAATATTAAGTCTGGAAGGGGAAATAAAATAGCTTGGCTGAGTTGTGGGCTTCTGTAAGGAACCAGGGTCCCATTGATACTTGTGTGCTCTGTAGGTCATTAGTAACATTGATACCCAAAGCCAAGGGCAGTGGCATCTTCAGAAAAAAAAAAAAAATGGGTGTGCCTGGCTGGCTCAGTCAGAACGAGAAACTCTTGATCTTGAGTCGTGAATTCGAGACCCAGGTTGGATGTAGAAATTACCAAAAAATATATAAATAAACATAAAGGGAAAAAAAACAATGAAGTCTTTATTCACAGCAGATGAGATATGGAAATAGCCTAAGGGTCCATCAACAGATGAATGCATGAAGATGTAGTATATATATATATATATATATATATATATATATATATAATGGAATAGTATTCAACCATGAAGCAAGAAGATCCTGCCACTTGTAACAACACGGTTGAACCTGGAAGCGTTACGCTGAGTGAGGTAAGCCAGGCAGAGAAAGACAAATACAGTATGATCCACTCATATGTAAAATCTATTTTTAAAAAGCTGATCCTGGAGCACCTGGGTGGCTCAGTCAGTTAAGCTGCTGACTCTTGGTTTCAGCTCAGGTCATGATCTCACTCTTTGTGAGTTTGGGACACACATCAGACTCTGCTGACAGCATGGAGCCTGCTTAGGATTCTCTCTCACCCTCTGTCTCTGCCTGTCTCTCTCCATCTCTTTCTCAAAATAAATAAACATTAATTTAAAAAAAAAGCCAATTTCACAGAAACATGGAGTGGAAGGGTGGTTACCAAGGACTGGGGTTTGGGGGAATTGTAGAGAGATGCTTGTCGAAGGTAGAGACTTTCAGTTATAAGATGAATAAGTACAACACTGTGATTTTAGTTAACGATACTGGCTTGTGTACCTGAAGGCTGCTAACAGAATAGAAATGTGCTAAGAGAGTCAATCTCAAGCATTAGCATTTCCACTACAAAGAAAGGAAAAGATAAACTATATGAGATGATGGATGTGGTAATTAACTTGATTATGATAATTATTTCATAATGTATATGTATATCAAAGCATCACATTGTACACGTTAAGTATATGAAATTTTATTTGTCAATTGTAACTCAATAAAGGCTGGGAAAAACCCAAATGGAGGTTGTTCAAAATGTGACTCACTTTCTGCCTAGGCTGCTGTGTACCCTTCTTTCCAAGGACCCGCACCCTGACTCCATCTTTTCTGCATCTTGGGGGTATTTTCGCAGTGCTTATCTCAGTGCTGATGATGGGGGTGAGGGAGGCGGTCGGTCAATCTGATCATACCCAGCCATCTCAAATCACAGAGGGCACCGAGGGAGCAGGTCCAGGAAGGACATTGGCCTTCTAGGTGAGCAATTCAGAGATCAGGGAATTCTCGGATGAAATTCTTCATCTTCAAAACAACAAGCACCCAAGGCGCTCTCAGCAGTTGTAGGAGGGATAGGGAAGCCTCTCAACCATAACCGCAGCTAAGGTCGCCGACAGTGCTCCATGCCCCGAGATTGGGTGGGGTACCGGAACACTCCCATCGGTCGGAGTTAGCGGCTGTTCACACAGCGAACTTCTTTATCAGGCCTGACCTGTGGGTCACCAGGGACTCTATCCAACTAAATACCCAGTGGATATGTTGGTGGTACTGGCTTAAGCAAGCTCCAGCGAGCTTTCTGGCCTGGGGGTGTGGGGAGCTGGACCGCCACACAACAGCGTCCTATGCTGCCCTCTGCTGCTCATTGTGCTTAACTGCAGCTGGTGCAGGCAGCTGAACAGCAGGGAGCTTAACAAAAGCATTCGTCATTAAACATTATTTATCTTCAACCTGATTCTACACAGCTGGCATTGCTTTATTGGCATAGATCACCTAAATGATAATGCCTTGCATTAAGCAAACCTCAATGGCACTCCCCAGAAACTGGGGCTTCGGGAGCAACGAGGAGCAAAAGGCAGGAGTACCTTTCACCTGGGCCACGACCTCCTGCCTGGTCAGTGTCCGGTGGGGAGATGGCAGCATCAGTTTTGACTAATCGTACTCTATGAAGCTCTTGCTGACATGTTAGTAAGTGTAGGACACATGGTCTGGTCGGCAGCTCGTGCAAATTTATGTGCTAAGAAGTCACGTGATAGAGTAAGAAAGCAGGTTAGCACTGGTCTGAACAAAGGTCTTCCTCTGCGGCCTTCCAGCTCTCTGTGCGGGATCTCTAGGCTGATCATGTGGGACTCCAGGAAATAAAAGTTGGGAGCTTGTAATTATCTCTGCCAGTCAGATAACCAGCACTTAAGTCTTGGAGATTTTGTCGGGGTGGTGGGGGAAAGGGGGTCCATCAGTCACTCCATCCCCACCAAGCCATCTGGCTGCAAGTTCTGTGCCTACATGAGGGAATGAGCCAAATATGAGACTTCCTGGGCCAGACACCAAGGTTTATCCCAACCCCAAGGTCATATGGCAGTCCTACCATGTGCCAGGCTTGTCTCCCAGGGCTGAGGATAAGACAGTATTTGAAACAGACAAAATGTGAGGCGCTTTAATTTACCATTCACCAGCTCTGCAGGTGGTTCCTGGAAACTCGGAGCTGCTGGACAGCCTGGAAGGTATGTGGTTTAACTGTAGCCCAAAGAGAAAATGACACCCATGTCCAAAGAGCCCCCTAGGGATGGCCTGGGAAAGGTGTCCTTGCCTCCTCACCTGTGCTGTATGCTGGTTTACAAAATCTAGCACGCTTCCTTGTTCCTCCCAGGTGGTGACATGTTACAGTCACAAGAAGGGGCAGCAGAAAGGTAGAAGGCCAGGACAGCAACCGGACTCACACTTACACAGTGCTAGGCTCCGCAGCCACCGTGGCCAAAGGACAGCCCACAGAATGAGTACGATTTCTCAGGCATGTGGACAGAATTAATTAGACTTCCCTATTTACCAGCTTAGTGCCAAAAGGGTCCACAACAGTTAAAAGAGCTTGTCAGGTTTTCAAAGGCAGCCAATGCCATGTACACATAAGGGGATTATACTTTCTGTTCTAGGCATCATCTCCAGCTGTTAGGGTGAGGTGTTCTGGCTGTTTACTCTCCCAGTACAGAAAGCACCAAACTGCTGGCGGCCCACCTGGGGAAGGATAGAGGGACCCAAAATTAATGCCAGGGCCTCATCACACACCTACCAAGCTTTTGATAGTGAACTGGACAAATAATACGTACCTCACACATTTGCACTATGGTTGGTCAGTGTATACAGCTGTGTGTGTGTGTGTGTGTGTGTGTTTAACCATCCAAAGTACCACTAAGTTCATATTGTTTTTTTTTAATTCCCCCCCCCTTTTTTTTACAAGTGGTTACAAAATATAGATGTTTGTTCTCAGATTCATTCCATGGTTTTTCCCTGGGAACCACATTTCTCGGTTTTCTTGCCATTTAGATTTCTTCCATTTAGGTTTTGCCAAGGGGAACTCTGTCAAGAGATAAGCTAACTGGAAGGGAACAGCTGGGGTATTTCTCCCCTCCTCACAACCTCTGACCTCTGACCTCTGGTAGGGACCAGAACGGCCCCATCTTGGTCCAGTAGCCCCTGGAAGACCCCGGCCCTGGTTCTGCTAACACCACTTTGTGCCGTGGCTCCTCCGGCTGTAGTCTGACGAGCAGCTGCCATTGATTTCTGCGATGCTGACTGACCTGTCGGCTACTCCAACACACTGTAATTAGTTCCCTGTATTGAATTCCTTCCATGGCCTTCTGGTGTGGGCTGTTTTCCTGACCAAACTTTAATTGATATGATGTATGATAATGCCATACATTTTTGGTCATCAAGAAGGGTTTCCCCTCAGTGTTTGCATACCTCAGAAGCCACTGGTACCTACATCATCCCAGCATCAGACGATGCATACTTTTGGACTCAGGCAGTAATGTTCTCACCCCTGAAACTTAACCTCCCCCCATCAGCTTTATGACCTTAGGCAAGTGTTACCAGTTGAATTGTGTCTCCCTGAAAAAGGTATATTGAAGTCCTAATCAACAGAACCTGAGAATGGTTATTTGGAAGTGAGGTGACCACAAAAGTAATTAGTTAAGAGGAGCTCATATTGGAGTAGAGTGCGCCCCTGATCCAAGGTGACTGGTGTCTTTGCTACAAGATGGCCACGTGAAGACCGAGGTGGCAAGAACAGCATGTGTAAATGAAGGCAGAGACTGAAGCCATGCCTTACAAGCCAAGAGATGCTGATTGATGGCAACCACCAGAAGCCTGGAAAAGGCAAAGACAGACTCTCCCCTACAGGTTTTGGAAGGAGAGTGACCCTGCCGACACCTTGAATTTGGACTTCTAGCTTCCAGAACTGTGAGTCAGTACATTTCTGCTGTTTTGAGGTCCCCCACAGCCGGGGTGCTTGTTACAGCAGCCCCAGGAAGCTCCTACGGCAAGACTCCCACCTGTCTGACCCGGGTTGTCTTCTCACCATCAAGTCAAGGATGGTCCTGCTCTCCGCATTTCCCGGGGTTGAAGGGAATTTGACTCTAAAGCAGCACACACGCAAGGTGGGGTTGTAATTCCAAAAGAAGACAGCAAGAGATCCTTGTGCAAGCAGAAGCTGCCCAAAGAAGACCTCACTGCTGGGAGGAGCGAGCAGAGGTCTGATACACACTGCCCAGCACAGGGCTAGGAGCCAGATAGGTGTGGGGGGTGGGCAGGGAAACATGACATAAGAAGGAAGGTAGGGGCACGTGGGTGGCTCAGTTGGTTCAGCGCCAGACTTTGGCTCAGGTCATGATCTCACGGGTGGTGAGTTCAGGCCCCCCATCAGGATCTGTGCTGACAGCACAGAGCCTGCTTGGGATTCTCTCCCTCCCCCTCTCTCTGCCTCTCTCCTGCTCATTCCTTCTATCTCTCTCAAAATAAATGAATAAACATATTTTTTTTAAAGGAAGAAGGGCAGAGAGTTGTGCAGACCTTGTGTTTTGAAGATCTCAGTTTCAGACAATACCTGGTCCCCTCCAGGGACTTTGAAGAAGTATTTGGAAGAAGGGTGGAAAAGAGATGGGCCCACCATCAGAGTCTGAATGGCACACATGGCTGGCACTGGGGAGAAGGCCAGACTCAAGGAGGAACTATTGAAGCCTGTTCACAAGCTGGGCAAGACTCTGTAACTGGGTTGCCTGTAACAGGCAGACACCCACCAGAGAGAAAAGAGGCAGCCTTTGACATTCCATGGCTGACTCAGCTTCAAACATGCAGAATACAGTGTGAGGCTGCAGGCCCAGGTCAGCAGATACAGAGGGATACAGGAGTGGCACCCAGCAGAAATGACCAGTACAGAGGATGTTGGTGACCACATGGGACCAACCCCCCTGGGGGACTTGTGGAAAGATGTCAGTGTGGGGAGATCACAGGAAGCAGTGGCCTGTGTGAGCAGGATGGGATCAACAGCAGGTGAAAAGTGTTATCACTGTCAATCCAACTGAGTTATACCTACAGGAGTGAGGTGTGAAGAAAGTGTGTGCCCTCAGCTTTCAGAGCCATGGTGAGTCACACAAGAAGGATCAAGAAATACAGAAAATTAGGAAGTTTAGAACTCAACAGATTCTACGGGATCTTATTTGGGGATGCCTAGAAGTGGATTTATACATGGGGGACCTGTTAGGAAATGTTCCCAGAGCTCAAAAAGGGGGAGGGCGAGGGGAAGGGAAATGGGGCAAGGAAGGAGCTGAGCCAGGGGTGGTGCTGAGCTGGGTCCCATGAGGGTAGTGTTGGCTCAGGCCCAAAGAAAGCTCTGGAGACAGGGTCATGATGGTCACACCTCCAAGACCCCTTCCACAGAAGCCGGAGGATGTGTACCTGATGTGCAGTAGAGGATTGAGCTTGCTTGAAGAAAGATTTGATGCTTTCTCAGCAACTAAAAAGTGACCTTTAGGCCCTGGAATGTCCTGCCTGGTAAAAGTGCCTTTGTTCACCCGGGGTCCTTGGGCCACACCAGACAGTCTATGTGATTTATGGTGGGGGCCTTGGGCCAGAGTATCAGCTTGATCTCTGGGAGGCTGGAGATTAAGGTCAGCCACCTGGGCAATCACCCATGTCTGTGTGACCCACCCCCACTAACACCTCCATACATCATCACTGGGGAAGTAAGCACCATCCATATAGTGCACTGGGACAGTCACCTGGGGCTCTCCTGTACCCCTGCATCCACCTGAGTGATGAAACGTTAACTATGAATATGATGGCTTTTCCGAGTCCTGTGAGCCCTTCTAGCAACTCATTCATGCTTGCACCCAACCATCACAAGGTGAGGGCTGTCCCAGCTCCCCAGGCAAGCAAGACCAGCAAAGGAGACACAGGTCTTGGCGTTGAAAGTGGAAACGTCTGGGGGTGGTATGCACAGACTGGTGAAGTATCATTGGGATGTTCAGAGCATTGATGGGGCTGCCACTCGCTCCATCAGGGCCTCTGGTTCCCAAGCCTTTGCTCTTCCTAGCATCTGCTCTGGGACATCAAGAATCACTTCAGCTACCTGCTAAGAAGAAATCACTATGCACAAGGGCACCTAACCATCATGCACTGCTACTCATCAGTGATCCGAACGCTCCCCCAGTAGCTAGAAGCAGAACAATCTGCCTGTGACCTGCACATCCAGATCTGATTAGTTGTCTTTAGAGCACTGTTTTCCAGACTGCGGCAAGACAGGAGCCCCTGGGCGCTGGCCAGCTCCCGGTGCTAAGCACTCCCCCAAGGTTCTGATTCTCAGCTCTGCATGGGGCCTGAGCTCTGCATTTCTTGCCAGCTCCTAACACTGCTGCAGAGGTCCAGACATGGGGCAAACTCTCCAGGGGCCAATTCTTTCTCCTAGTGCAGAAGATAGCAAGCAGCGGGGAGCCAGGACAGCTAATCACTCACTGTCTACCCACCATTTCCACAGAAATGAATCCTTACAGGGAGCTAAGAAAATGGGGATTAGGGTCTCTGCTCACTTTGGAGATAATGAATTTGGTGCAGGAGGTTATTTGAGATGTGGTCCCAGCCCACATGAGGGAGAAGGGAAGTGAGACAGGGAAGGAGAGGAAGGGCATGAACAGGCTACTAGTGAGCAGGTGGCCACTCTGGGCACGGACGTCCCAATCCTGTTTGAGAAAGCATGCTGGCCACACCTGGGCATCGTCCCACCAGAGAGTTGGAGCTATAGCATTTTGTCACCCAGTCCTACCCCATCCCACCTAACACCTCACACCTCACACCCAACCCCTTGGCAATGATGCAAGCTCCTAGAGCAGTGGGGGAGAAGCCTCAGGGCAGAGAAGAAGAGGGGGGCAGGGGCTGAGGAAGGGAAGGTGCCTATTTCCTGGGCACTGTCCCTCCTTGGTGAAGGTGAACTCAGGCAGGCTGATAGGATACAGATTGGATCAACCACCCAACTGACAAGAAGCATGTCGTGGCTTTGCAGTGAGATGCTTGTAACCCTTAAAGCATTGACAGGAGGGTAGCTACTGCCATCCAGACAGTGCCTGTCCAGGATGCTAGCCCAGAGAAAGCCATGTGCTAAAAGGCAGAGAAACACTGCCCTCCCCACTTAAACACAGTCCTGGCCCAACTCAAGAGGAGTGTCTGTGAGGATCCTTTCCACTGTCAGTAGGTGAATTCACAAACTCTAACACTTATGTCCCCTTGCCCCAAACTTATCTCCAAAAATGATAAAGAAATCCACCATTTTTATAACTCATTTGCTTTGAATTTTGTTCTGGGTTTAAACTATTTCAAAACACTCATTTATGTATTCACTCATTCAACTTTTTTTTCCCCCAATGTCTACTCTGTGTCAGGTGCAGGGCTAAATGTTGGGAATAGGAAGCTATGTTCTAGTAGGGAGATCATAAATAACTGTACAAACAAGTAAATAAAACCATTACAGATGGTGATACATTATTTGAAAGAAATAAACAAGGCCACCTGAGAGAAAGTTGAGTAACTTGCAGTGGGGGTGGAGTTAAGAGACTGCTACAGACAAGGTTGTCAGTCAAGGCCACTGAGAAGGTAACATTTTATCTGAAATCTCAAGAATGAGAAGGTGCCAGCCACTGAGAGAGCCAGAGCAACAATACAACACAGGGGGAAAGCAAGTGCAAAGGCCCTGGGGTAAGAAGGAAATAAGCATCTTAGAACATCAAGGATGCTGGAGAGTGTGAAACCCAGTGAGAGGGACAAGATATGACACATTTAGATGAGAAGGCAGAATCTCCAAGAAAACAGAGACCACACTGGGTATTTCAATTTAATATGGGCAATTTATTACACAAGGGACTGAAGAGCCAGAGGAGTCACACAAGAAACTGTAACAAATCCAGATATTAACAACACCAAGAAGTTGATACCATTCTTCACAGCAGCACAGGAGTGGCCAAGGGAGAATATAGGGCTATCAGAGCCCAAGTTCTTGGCCAGGCACAACAGGGAGCACAGATAGAGAGACTGCATTTCGTAAGAATTGAAGTCAGGGTGAGAAGTCCACTGCGGGAGATGCCACAGGAAGCAGGAAGAGACAGGGAGACTTGCCCTCCTGCACCAGCCAGTCTCTGCCAGTGCCTCCCATTGGTTGAACTCACCCGAAATGCAAGGGACCCTGGGAAATGCAGTTCCCTACAGTGCAGAGGAGAGGTGGGGAGGGGAGATGTTGCACACGCACCAGACATCTGTCCTTCCTGCTCAAGTCCAGACGTTCAGCCCTCAAGGCATGGATGGCCATATTAGGTGTTTAATAAATGTTTACCAGATTATCCACTTTTCACAAAATGGGAAAAACTTGAGCAAATGATATCAGGAACATTAGTCATCCCACCTGACATCAGCATGATTTTCTACATCCTCAGCCAGCCCACCTTGTCATTTACTATTTACCTAATTAGTCAGAAATGTGTCTGTGTCACTAAAGATGGAGAGCTATAAGCCTCTTGACAACCTTGTCTTAGCCACTCATATACAGACAGACTTAACAGTTAGTCCTCTGCAGCTAAAGGCTGAGAGGAGTCCCCGTAACAACAGGATGAGGGTAGGTTCAAGTCTCCTAGAATCCAGCTCATTAAGTCAGAACTAATTCCATGCGCAACAGAATCCCTCCACATTGAGATGGTGAGCTGACCCATTTTATTCCTACCTGGTGATCCCATGTTTGGAATCAGTACTAAATGCTTTTGTATTATATATACATTCCACTTCTTTACCCACTTTCCCCCTCCGCCTCTCTGATGGCTTGTGCGCTATAACTAGCTCGGACAGGCTATGGCTTCATTTTCCTACTGTGATCCCCTTTGCGATTTCACAAAGGTTAATTCATTACTTGATAGAAAATGTGAAATTCAACAAAAATATTGCTTTTCTTACTAAGCAAACTAAGCCCAGTCTAGCTGGGGATGTGATGTAACAATGTTAGGTTTCCAAAGCACTAACAATGCAGCCACAGAGAACAAGGAGCTAGAATTGCCTCCGTGGTAATATCACAGCTCCCCAACCTGCTGGGTGCTCATCAGCTTCAGCTGAGCTAAGTGAACATCAGGTTTTGAGGACCAGGGTGAGAGTGTGCAAGCTTGGCTGCCCTTTAGTGTGCAGACCAGATAATGCCAGGAGGCTACCGGTGTGGGGCAATGCACAGAATTAGCCCTTGCCCCATGAGAGATGGAAACTGGAGGACAAATACCCCAGCTCCCTCTTCCTGGAGGGAATGGTTCCAAAGCTCTTTTGACATGAGCCTGCACTCCCCTCCCTAGAAATAAAGCCTCAGCTGCCTGGCCATTCACTAACCTGCCCTTCATTTCCGCCCACGACTGTTGCTGGCTCTTCCTCACCCCCTACAGGTGTGTCCTGGGATAACCTCTTAAATAAACATCTCCCAAATCCTTGTCTCAGGTCTGTCTGTGAGGAGACCAGACAGACACAAAGAGGCAGAGGGGACCAGATGAGCTTCCCTGCATACCTACCCTTGAGCTGAGATATGAAGGGAAAATGCAAGATAAGAGAGTAAGGAGGATGGAAGAGAAATTTGGGCAGAAGGGATAACATATGCAAAGACTCCAAGCATACACAGCCTCACTCGGCCCTCCAAACTACTCATGTGCCAGTCTCATTTGTTAGGAGGACACAGCTGGGTTTCTTAACAGCAGGTGATGCTATCAACATCCGGGCCTGTGTTGTTCTTTGTCATGGGGGCCGTCGTGTGCACTGCAGGGTATTATTACCATCCCTCTTCTCTACCCACTGGATGTCAGTAAAATCTTTCAATCATGACAAGCAAACACGTCTCCAGACATCATCAAATGTCCCATTGGGGGCAAAATTGCCTCTGGTTGAACTGGGATACAGAGGCTCCAAAATGGTAAGCACCTGTCTGAGGAGGGAGCACTAGTCACTGTGAATGTCCTTCTTCCGCAGTACATTCGCAAACATGTCCACTGTCAGGTAACCCTAAGGCCAGCATCTGGCCAGTGTGCCTGTCCCTTTGCCTGCTGAGATGGCGGTCAGCAAGACTGGACATAGACTAACTAGAAGGCTTCTCTGTATTGCTTTTCAGAGGCCCGAAGTTTGGAAATTCTTGCCTTTGACCACTAGATGGACCCATTGCAATGCCAGACCCAAGAGAAGAGGCGCAGTCAGGGAAGAAGCGGCTCTTCCCAGTTAATCCAGCTGGAGAATTTGTGCCGGAAGCACTTTCTACTTGAATTCCTCCAGGTCCCCAGAGTGCTGCATGCCTCCCAAGTGGATCCATACTTGGAGATCTGTGGAACAGCAGTGGAGGGCTTGGACGGGCCTCCTATGAGCTGGACAAGGTGCTGGACAAGTCAGAGTTCCAGAACCTCCAGGTTGTTTTGTTTCTCTGTTCCCCCATCTGTAAAATGGGAGTGAGAAACTTCTCACCTCACAGAGAGAGGGGGTTACCCTGTCACCTTATCTCGCTGGACTTCAACCTCCTCTTCTGATGGACGGTAACAACAGTGCCCTTCTGATGTCCTCCCAACTCAGAAACCCTTGTGCCTACTGAACACTGAATATGTGTCAGGCCAGGTTCTGAGTACTTCACTCTGAACTTCTTATTTCCTCCCTATAAAAACCTGGTGAGATAGGTATTTTTCTTATCCTCATCTCACACAGAAGGAAACCATGGCACAGAGTGGGAGGGTCTGGAGATTGCCTGGGTTCCCTCAGCTAGTAACCCATGCAGGAGGCATTCGAACTTGGCCTACTAGCCCTGTAGTCCACATAGTTGACCACCTCATAACCTCTAGGAAAAAGGGGTCCCTCAGTTGCTCCCATTCATTTTGCAAAGTCTAAAATTTTTTGGCAAGGAGAGTTCAAAGAGGTTTTGACTTGCCTCATGACCTGGGAGCCAGAGCAAGACTGGAATGTATGAGAGCACTGTGATTGTCCAGGGACCTTCCCAGGGTCTCCTGGAAAGGGGTTATTTTCCTTTTATTCTTGTAATGTAGAGGCCAGAAAACATCTGTAAAGGGCTGAAAAGGAAATCGTTTAGGCTAAGCAGGCCATAGGTCTCTGTAGTGACTAGTCATTTGTGATTACAGCAGGAAGGTAGCTACAGAAAAAATGAAGACAAATAGGGGTGGCCATGTGGCCCTGTACCAATAAAACTTACTGTTTTGTTTTTGCTTGTTTATTTAGAGAGAGAGAAAACGTAATCAGGGCAGAGGGAAAGAATCTTAATGAGTCTCCACGTTCAGCATGGAGCCCGACATGGGGCTCAATCCCATGACCCTGGGATCATGACCTGAGCCAAAATCAAGAGCTGGACGCTCAACCTACTGAGCCACCCAGGCACCCCACCAATAAAACATTTTTACAAAAATAGGCAATGGACTAGAATTGGCCCACGGGTCACAGTTTGCCAACCCCTGACGTAATGTGTTACTTTATCCAGAATTTCACTTGAGGTTTTGGTCTGACCCACCAAGAAATTCCACAGTTCATATTTTCCTGCAAAAGGCTACATCCCTGGCTGTGTCCAGCCAAAAGCATGGCCCACTAAATGTGGACTGTGGCTTCCACATGGACTTAGCCAAGGACACAAGGTTCTCAGTTTTGCAAAGGTGTTTCTAAGTGGTGTAAGTCAGAACACATTGGGGTTGAGGGGTTGTCTGGAAATTAAGGCCTCTGACCTCTCCCAGTTAATCCAGATGCAGGATTCATTTCTGTAGACCATGCCGGACAGAGTGCAGGTGCCTACACGGAGGATAGCACCCCTCTGTCCAACTCTGGAATCCTGAGACTCATGAATACACTTTCCCTTTGGTTCTCCGAAACTCAGCCTACAGGAGCCCCAGATGCACATGCTGGTGTCCGTCATGGAAGGCAGTGCTGGCCATGAACCTGTTCTGCCCCTTGCAGAGGCCAGAAAGTCTATTCGTGCCCCTTTCTTGCTGCCTCCCATGGCCGCACAGACAGAGCTCCTGTTTGTCACTGCTGGTGGAGGGGCCCTGGCCTTGTCCTCCTCTATACTCTTAGTACATGTATTGTTTCAATTCCAGCTATTTCTTTGGTGTTAGGACCCAGGTGGGAAAAACAGAGCTAAGTTCAGAGTTGTCATTCTTCACTAGTGTTCACCAAACCTGGAAAGAGCACCAAGCTTTGTAAAGTAAAAAATGTTCATGCAATTTGTGTTGTTGTATCACATATGCCCCCGTGAAAGTAAGATAGGAATAAACTTGTAATGAACATAGCTTCTAAACAATGGATGACAGCCACATAAATCTATTACAAACAAGACTTTAAGCCAGATAAATTTGAATTACCTACATGAATCTACCATGATAGATGGTGTTGTGGGTGAAACTAAATTGTCTGTGTTGAATTTAAGAATCGAAACATGTATTTGCATGCTTTTCTGTCTCATTTGCTGTTAAGAATGATGGACTATCTTTTGTTATGTCATCTTTGCCATTTTCTCTTTTTTTTTAAATTTTTTTTTATGTTTATTTATTTTGAGATGCAGACAGCACGAGCAGAGGAGGGACAGAGAGAGGGAGACACAGAATCCAAAGCAGGCTCAAGGCTCTGAGCTGTCAACACAGAGCCCAATGCAGGGCTCGAATCCACAAACTGTGAGATCATGACCTGAGCCAAAGTCAGACACTTAACTGAGCCACTCAGGAGCCCCGTCTTTGTCATTTTGAGGTTTCTGTTTCTTTTGGGAATTTATTTATTTTAACTACAGTTCCATTATTTTTATGGATCAATCAATTCTAACAACATGTGAAAGAATGAAGTACTCAAAAGCAAAAAAAAAAAAAAAACCGTATAATGACAAGTTTTTCCTCATAGTCTGTGTGTTACTTACTATTTGGGATCTGTCGCAATTTGACACATCCAAAGACACAGTCTGAGAAAGCTATTATATTAAAAAAAACACCCCACAAATATGTCTCGACTACTGGCCGGACTTTTGGTATTGATGAGCCATTATGGTTAAGTTTTAGCCATTTCTCTCTCACTGGCTCATTATAAGGTTGTCCCTAACCTAGGCTGGTGCCTGGCCACACTTAATGACAGAGATTTAATGACCAGTGAAGTTCTGCAACTGTGGGGAAATGCCAGCTTACATGTTCTGTGTTATCAGGAAAAGGGAAATGGAAAAATTGTAAATTCTCATTTGAACTTGAGCTTGAACCCCAGACATCAATTTATCCTATAAATATGTGAGAAGGTGCTGTTTCCATGCAACAGGTTCTCTTAATTAAACAATGATTGTTTTTCCTTAGATAATGTTGCCACCGCTAAAAATTAGACTTCATGTTCAGGGTTTGAGAAATGATGACTAGTTCGCATTAAGATTTTCTTTATTTTGGGGCGCCTGGGTGGCGCAGTCGGTTAAGCGTCCGACTTCAGCCAGGTCACGATCTCGCAGTCTGTGAGTTCGAGCCCCGCGTCAGGCTCTGGGCTGATGGCTCAGAGCCTGGAGCCTGTTTCCGATTCTGTGTCTCCCTCTCTCTCTGCCCCTCCCCCGTTCATGCTCTGTCTCTCTCTGTCCCAAAAATAAATAAAAAAACGTTGGAAAAAAAATTAAAAAAAAAAAGATTTTCTTTATTTATTTTTGAGAGAGAGAGAGAGAGAACGCGCAAGTGGCGGAGGGGCAGAGAGAGAGAGAGAGAAGGAGACAGAGGATCTGAAGCAGGATCTGCACTGACAACAGAGATCCCAATGTGGGTCTCGAGCCCACGAACTGTGAGATCATGACCTGAGCTGAAGTTGGTTGCTTAACCGACTGAGCCACCTGGGCGCCCCTCACATTCTGATTTTCTATCATTCTTCTTTTATGTTAATTTCTCTCTTAAATTTTATTTTGTAACATCTAGGGAGCAATAATTTTCTGAAGAAATGACTGATTTTGCTATGCATGAGGGGGAAATAGCATTCAATATACAGAAATTGGATTTGGGGACTGTTCCAGAAAACATATTTTCTGAAAAGTCAGCTATGCCTGTGTCTCTCTCTTTTCTTCTTAACCTCTGAGTCACAGAAACAAGCGATTAGTGAAACCATACAGAATAATTATTTCTGTAGACCAAAAACAGTCGAACAGTGGCAAATGTATATGATTCAACCTGATTACAAAACACTCAGATCACCAGCTTTATCCATGTGATGCATAGACACTTTCACTTAAAAACAAAAACAAAAACAAAACAAAACAAAAAAAAAACCTCACCAAAACCAACTTCCAAATTTCAGCCCCATAGTGGAATTTCTTATTTACCAAACTCCTTGCAAATCTGGTGATACACAGACACAGAGAGCAGCCAAACTGGCAGTTGTTGGAGAGATGTAGGAAAAGGAGCTGGGCATCCCCACCCCAGTGGCCCATGTATGAGGCCATCATTAGTGATTTGTGCTCTTCTTCTTTGAAGGTGCCACACAGGTAAGCTGCCAGCATGATTTTCTCATTTTATAAGCCATTAAGTCTGAGCATCAGCTGGAGGTTTGGTGAGAAAAGGTGAAGGGGCACCTGGGTCAACCGATTAAAAACCGCACCTACCTTACATTTTCCCTCAAGTGTGGACCTCTGAGTAGGCTGGCGGTCTATTATAGAAGATGATGGCACACAGAGCTAGATGTTAAGGAGAAAATGACCTAGCAGGAAAAGAATTAGAAGAATGTCATCCTTGTTTGCTCTGGTTCATTTTTTTAATACACCAGTCACCTTGACATTTCTAAAAGAATTTTTCAAGAGCGTAAGTTCAAAAAGTATGCAACTTGTCCAAATAGAATGTTCAGGATCACCAGGTGGGCCCAATAAATTTTGGCTGTGCTAGTCCTCTCCCAAGGGTGTGAATTAGATCTCACTTCAACAAAAGGCGGCAATACTCTCACTTGTGAGAAAGTATGTTCTATTTGGGGTGGCCAGGAGTCCAGGAGAGCCCCCTTGGCTGAACATTGGCATTATTTGGTACTTGTGATGATTTCCCAATGACCTTAGATAAGCACTTCATGCTCAGCTATCCTTGGCTCTTTACCTCTAATATCGAGACAAAGAAAATGGTGGACACGTTCCAGTCGTGCAAAAGGACCTCTTCATTTGACAAATGACATAAGATGCGAAAAGCAACTGCATTTCTCTTGGACTTTCAGTATTGTGTTTTTGTGCGTAGTCTTTGGTGTGTCACCCATTTGCTTGTTGCAAAATTCTACTGGACCAAATTCCATTAAAACACCCACCAATGGGAAAGCACAGTTTAGAATGAAAATCTGTATTCGCAATGTCACGTAATGTAATGTGCAGGCATAACACAATGCTAGATTAAGAAATGGCTCATGGTGGAATGCCTGGGTGGCTCAGTAGGTTAAATGTCTGACTTCGGCTCAGGTCATGATCTCACAGTTCGTGGGTTCAAGTCCCACATTGAGCTTTTTGCTGTCAGTACACAGCCTGCTTCAGATCCTCTGCCTCCCTTTCTCTCTGCCCTTGCCCCATTTTTTTTCTCTCACTCTCTCTCTCTCTTAAATAAACTTGAGAGAGAGAGAGAGAGAGAGAGAGAGAGAGATGGCTCATGAAGAAGTCAACATTTGAAAAAGAATTTTGAAGGGGAGGTAAGATTTTACCCTAGATGGGGCTTTGGAATTGAACCTCAGGTTTCAAATCTTGGGCTCAGATCCCAGACCCTGTCATTTAAAAACTATGTGTCTTTAGGGGAGTATAAGAACTGTGAGGAATCTCATTTCCATTCAGAAATAAGAATTTCTGTCTTGTAGGGCAACAATGAGGATTAACGATTTTCTTAACCCAGTAATTCCAGGAGCTGATATGTGGTAAGTTCTTTCAAAGATCTGTTACTGCCTGGAGTACTACTGTTTTGCTGCTGTTATTACCATCTCACCACTTGTAGCAGATTGCATTGTCAGCCCTAAATCTTTGTCCCTTCTATTTCCACACCCTTGCCTACATGAGGTGGGTGGGAAACATTTGCCACTTTGACTTGGCACTTGAACCTGCAGCTTGGTTTGACCAAGATCCTGAAAGAAGAAGGGATAGTTTTCCAGTGTGGAGCCTAGGACTAAGGGTCCTTCTGTGTTTCTACTTTCTTTCTTATTTTTCTGCCACTGACATGAGAGGAGTTCCCTCACCTACTCCCCACTGGGGTTGCTGCTGACTCTTTAGCCAGAGTGAACACATGTGGGGCGGCCACACTTGTCAACCCACACCTGTGCTGAGAAGCAACACTCCTTCAGCCAAGACAGTCTGGAGCAGAATGTCCAGCAAAGCCCATCCCAGATCAGAGAACTACCTGATACACACGTGGAGGAGACCTATGTGCAAAACTAAGTGATTTCTCTACTGAGCCACTGACATTAGGGCATTTTGTTCTGCAATGATAGCTAACTGATACACTGTTCTTGTGAATTTTCTGAGCAGAAGTGGATGAACAAAAGCCTGTTGGAAGATAGGTAAGGTGCAAATTGGAAACACTGGAACAATTCTGTGTGTAAGAAAGAACTCATGGAAGAGGATGCTGAAGTCAGTGGAGCCCACAGAGGGCCTTGATGATAAAGCTAAAAACTCCAGAGGTAACCATCGGAGGCTCTCGGGAAGTTATCACATCCCAGAAAGTCTTTCAGGGAGGTGATCCGGCAGAAGCTCTTTCAGATGCACGCCACACGGAGGACAGGGTGGGCTGCCAGGCACCGCTGCTTCCCACACCCTCTCTCCTTGCCACTGGCTGATGCTGCCTTCTTGGTGATCTCCCTTCTTTCACCCTTTTCTTGTTTTTTTTTTTTTACCTGGTTTTACCATTTATAAACACTATAGAGGACACAGAGAGGTGGTGTCCTAGGTCCCCTCTCCTTCTGTGGCAAATCCATCGTTCAGAACATTGTCTAGGCCTGGGATTGTGGTCTAGACTAGCATGACAGAGTTGCCTTGAACACACGACCCACAGACTGTCCCTTGGCATCTGCAACTCCAGCAGCCTTAGAGTTGTCCTCCGAAGAAGAGCATCAGTGCTGTGAGGAAAAGGTCTAGGACACTGGGGCAGGTGTTCAGAAACAATAGAAGAAATCCAAAGGGGTCGTGAGTTGCGGGAGCCTCGACAGACACAAACCTCCCTGCATGTAGTAAAACACATGCAGCATAACACTTAACCATCTTGGCCATTATTATTATTATTATTTTTATTTCAGAGAAAGAGCACACATGCAACAGGGAAAGAGGGACAGGGGAAGAGAGAGATAGAAAGACAAAGAGAGAATCTTCGGCTCCACGCTCAACTCAGAGCCTGATGCAGGGCTCAATCCCATGACCCTGGGATCCTGACCTGAGCCAAAATCAAGAATTGAATACTCAACCAACTGAGCCACCCAGGCCCCCTCTCCATCTTGACCATTTTAAAATGTACAGTTCAGTAGTGTTAAGTACATTCTCATTGTTGTGCATCCAATCTCCAGAACTCTTTCCTTTTGCAGAACGGAAATTCTGTGCCCATTAAACAGTAATTTTCATTCTCCTCTCCCCAGCCCCTGGCCATCATCCTTCTACCCTTTTGTTTCTTTGAGTTTGACTCATACAGTATCTGTCCTCTGTAACTGGTTTATTTCATTTCACATAACGTCTTCCAGGTTCATCCAGTTGTAGCAGCTGTCAGAATATCATTTCTTTTCAAGGTTGAATAATTCCTTTGTATGTATATGCCACAATTTGTTCATCTGTTCACCTATTGGTGGACACTTGGGTTGCTTCCATCTTTTGGTTATCATGAGTAATGCTGCTATGAACATCAGTGTCCACATACCTCTTTGAGTCCAGCTTTCAATTATTTTGGGCATATACATAGAAGTAACATTGCAGGATTATGTGGTAATTTGATTTTTAATTTTTTTGTTTATTTATTTATTTTGAGAGGGAGAGATGGAGCAGGGGAGCAGCAGAGAGAGAGAGAAAGAGAGAGAGAGAGTCCCAAGCAGGCTCTTCACTGTCAGTGCAGAGCCTGACACAGGGCTGGAACTCATGAACCATGAGATCATAACCTAAGTGGAAATCAAGAGTTGGATGCTTAACTGACTGAGCCTCCCAGGGGCCCTGATTTTTAATTTTTGAAGAACTGCCATACTTTTTTCCATAGCAGTTACATCATTTTACATTTCTACCAGAAGCGTACAGGGGTTCCAATTTTTCTGCATCCTCACCAACATTTGCCATGTTCTTTTTTGATAGTATTCATCCTAACGGATATGAGGTGATATTTCATCAAAGTTTTCATTTGTACTTCTCTAATCATTCGTGATGTTGGCCATCTTTTTGTATACTTACTGGCTATGTGTCTATCTCTGGGAAATGTCTATTTAAGTCCTTTGTCTGGTTTTTAGTTGGGTTGTTTGTTTTTGGTTGTCTAATTGTCAGAGTTCTCTACATGTTCTGGCTGTTAATCTCTTATCAGATACATGACTTTTAAATACTTCCTCCCATTCTGTACATTGCCTTTCCACTCTGCTGATTGTGTCCTTTCATGCAGCTTGGTCTCTTTTGATACTCAGAATACTTCTGCCACCAAAGGAAAAAGACTGTGTTGTCCTACTGGAGAATGAGAGACACATGGCTATTGTCCCAGGTGACATTAAGCCAGACATGTGAGTGAGACCATCCTAGACAAGACAACTCCAGCTGAGCTTGTCCAGGCTGGAAGAACTGTCCAGGAACTGAGAAACCTGACAAATAAGTAATGTTTGTTGCTTTAAGCCTCTACATTTGACTTGATTTCTTATACAGCAGAAGCTATCTAATACAGCACCCAGGCTACTTATTTGTGTCTTTAAGCCTGATTGTAGTGTCCCTGAGCTGGAAATCACATCGACTGACAGCCTCTGAAACTCCCTCAGAACTTAGCAAACTGCCTTGCTTTTTCAAGGTGTTAGGGACATGTTCATTGATTGACAATTTTGTCTAGAGGTTCCACTGAGCTACCAGGATCAGTTAGTAATTTAATTCTTTTAGAAGCCAATCTATATCCCGAAGCACTAGCTAAAAACACACCTGTCCCATGAAATTATTTGGCGGGGGGGGGGGGGGGGAGGGGCAGTGAACAGATCATAAGATTTGACACCAGCTGTGGGGCCAAATAGAACCTCCCCCTCAGACTCACATCTTCCTCCCTCTGATCTGTCCCTCAGTCCCTGCAGAGAATTTGGGCCTAAGAGGAATGGATAGTTCAAATGAACGAGGTGACAATGGTTAGAAATAGCACCACACAAGCTACAGGTAAGAATATTTTAGCTCTTGAATAAGGAAGTAAAATTTCTCTCTTTTCTTTTTGTTCCTTTTTGATAGCCAAACTAAATTATACAGAAAAGCTTCATCTCAAGACTGAAAATAAGCAATTGGACTATATGATCAGCAAATTCTTGTAAACATAAAATCCTAAATGTAGTTCTGACGTCCTAAAATGCTATTCATCCCATTGGTAACAAAAGGCAAGAATTTCTATGGGATAGCATAAAACGGAAGGACATTTTGAACATTCAAATCAGTGCCTAGAAGAGGGTATGGTTTCTCTAGTGGCTGTGCTCTCAGGGTCCCCACAATGTACTTAATTACCACAAGTACCAACTGCTGTGATCTTGGCATAATGCAACTGAAGGTCATTTCTCACATGAAGTCCAAACCAAGCCATCCTGACAGGTGATGGAGGAAAGACAGAATTGGGTACAGAAAGTGCTCTGCTCCACACCGTGACTCAGTCATCTTCAGCATGTAATTTCCAAGGCCACCCTAAGTATGGACTTCCAACCAACAGAAGAAGGGAGAAAGGATTACACATGAGGCAGTTTTACACAGCAGGCCTGGAAAATGGTATCCATCCATTCTGCTGGCATTTCATTTGTGGAACCCAGTCTTGTGATCACATCTAACTACAAGAGAACCTGGGAAATGTAGTTTCACATAGATGGCCACCAATGAATGCTCTCTTCTCCATAATAGCATATTAACAGCATCACATGGGAAGATCGTGTCATATCCAGACTAGGGAATCAAAGACATCTAGTCAATATGGAGTTTTGGGGGCACCTGGATGGCTCAGTCGGGTAGATGTCTGACTTAGATTCAGGTCATGATCTCATGGTTTCTGAGTTCAAGCCCCGCATCTGGGTCTGTGCTGACAGCTCAGAGCCTGGAGCCTGCTGGGCGTCTTCCTCTCTCTGCCCCTTCTCTGCTCTCTCCCTCTCTCAAAAATAAATAAACATTAAAGAAATGGAGTTTTGGTAAGGAATTTGATTGCATGCTAGAATCCCTTCCTGTATAAAAACCAACACACAAACATATTTAAAAAAAAAAACATTAGTTTATGATGTATTCCTGAAAGAAGGTTAAGAGATAACAGTCACAAAGGAAAAAATAAACCACCATTTCTCCCCACTGGGGGGTTATGTTTCAATTGAATAGATTTGGCATCTGCACTAATAAATTGGAGATAATGCAGCGTCTATTTTCTTGTACATGCACATTTATACATTTTTCTAATATTTGTTGCCAAGATATGAGAGTAGAAAATTGTTTGATACAGACAATTGAAAACTAGACCAGATGCTTGGACTAATTTGTACAACATGGTAACCAACAAAAAGACATAATAAAATAGAAAAAACATAGTCTATAGTTACTAGAAAAGTTTGCAAGGAGAAAGACAAGTTGAATTTCAAAGAACATCTAAGATATGGCTCTTTTGGAGTGGAAATCAGGGGCCAGGGGTCAAGAGGTATTAGGGCTGATGAGGAGGATGAGGGCACCGGGTATGTGTGAGCCTGGCAGCAGAAAAATTCCTGTTGAGAGTCTTTAAAAAATTTGTAACAGGCATATATGGAATTTAAGATACAAAACAGATGAACATAAGGGAAGGGAAGCAAAAATAAAGTAATAACAAGGAGTGGGAAGAAACATAAGAGACTCTTAAATATAGAGAACAAATTGAGGGCTGAAGGTTGCTTGGAGGGGTTGTGGGGGGGTGGGCTAAATGGGCAAGGGGCATTAAGGAGGGCACTTAGGATGAGCACTAGGTGTTATATATCGGGGATGAATCACTGGATTCTACTCCTGAAATCATCATTGCGTTATATGCTAACTAACTTGGATGTAAATTTAAAAAAATAAATAATACTACATGATGAAAAAAAATGTGTAACAGGCAGAACAAGATTCAAATACAAAGGACCTACAATATATGGCGCTAAATTAGCCATCACGAACCAGCAGCGGGCAAACCCAACCTGGTTCTGCTCTGTGTGATACACAAGTGTCTGCAGAGTGGGAGGAGTGAACATTTTGTGGGGCCAGACAGTGGGGAGACCCTTGAAGAAGTGCTGTTTGGACTGGGCCTGCAGACTGAGTAGGTGTTACTGAGGAAATCAGCTTCCATTTGGTTCTTACATAATAAGGGACTACAGCAGGATATTGCAGATCACAGTGGCAAGATATGAGTTTTTGTTGTGTTTTGTTTGTTTTTATTTATTTTTAAATTTTTTAATATTTTAAATTTATTGTTGAAAGAGAGAGCACGAGCCGGGGAGGGGCAGAAAGAGAGGGAGACACAGGATCTGAAGCAGGCTCCAGGCTCTGAGCTATCAGCACAGAGCCCAACATGGGGCTTAAACTCACAAATCAGGAGATCATGATCTGAGATGAAGTTGGATGCTTAACCCACTGAGCCACCCAGGAACCCGTTTTGTTTTGTTCGTAATTAGTGTACATAGTAAAAGGCGGAAGGAGCAGAGACGGACCCCTGAAACACAAATGGTCACTAAGGAAATTAGGAAGTACACCTTAAATTGTCAAAAGCAGCAGTCACTGCTGAGATGGGGTCTCAAAAGCCCTCAGACCCTCCCGTTCCCCCCCACCCCCAAAATGATGCTTTCCTTGAAGAGACTCAGAGCCAGAGTTCAGCCAACTTCCCTGAAAAGTCCATGAAAATCTTTCCTTCTGGAAGGAGTCCTTCCCAGGTGTGAGGCTCTGAATAGTCTCCAACCAGCTCTGGCTTTGAAATCGGGAAGCTGAGAGGGCATCTGCATCTCTATGCCACGCAGAGCAGCATGGAGCCTGGACACTTCCTGAGGGGGTGAATACACATCCCTGGCCACGTGGGTCTCCCTTCAAAATGACTGTTTGCCCACCTGAGCCCAGCCTGGCCCACCCAAACGCCAGTGCTTTGCAGGAGGAATTGCAGACAGCTGCGCTCAAAGTGAGGCCAGGAAGTGCCTCTCGGTCCCTGCAGGGGGTTTTGCATCACAAGGGGAGCATTATTTCCTTGACTGGGAAGGCCCTGTTTGTCTGAGACCCCAGGGAACTGATGAGGTGATAATGTAGGGACTCTCCGAATCTCTGGGCTCCACTGCTGATCTGCCTGCCCCACCTAAAGCATGGCAGGTAAAGGCCAACCCCACTGGGTCTGGCCACAGGGCCAGGAGCTGTTGGTGGCCAGAGGCTCACTGATGTGTCATGCTGGAGCCTCGTAAATAGTACAAATTAGAGATCTGCCCTGGGCACCAAAGCCAGAGTCGGTTCATAAGCCAGTGACTGTTTCCGTGGGAAACAATGTCCCTCTTTTCCAAGGGGCCCCAAGAGCTACATGTGGGAGCGCAGCAGGAATGTGTACTGTGTGTGTCTCTCACTGCTGGTACTTTGCACAGGGCTCAATTCCTCTGTAGTCAGAGATGACAGGAAAGAAGATTTGGCCTTTCAACATCAATCTAGAAATGGCCAATGACAGAGAATAAAGGAGGACACTCACTCAGATTTTGTAAAGTGAAACAAATTCACAAACACCAGAGACGGATTGCATCTTATGAGTTAAGATGAGAAAGAGGCCATAACCAGACAGGAGGTGAGGATGCTGCCCAAGGCAAATGGGTGTCTCACAGGGAGTGCCACATCATGTTCAGAGAGGAGGCAGTCAGGACCTGGGCAGACAGCTGCACAGAGGGCTGAGAACACAGCACTCTCCTTGCTTCCCACTCCCCCCACCAACCCGCACTAGCTGGTCAGGGGAGGAGCACACAATGTGAGCCCACGTGGGATCAGGGGGACCCTAGATCTCAATCTGGGAGCTGCCATGTGCAAGCCGACATTGGTCACACTGTAAAATGGATTCTGTTTCCAGATGTGCAGACATCTGTGTCATGCACATTCTTCTCAGTTGGCACCTCGGACATTCCCAGAGCTTCAATTCAGGGACAGCATTCATTTTGCTTTTAACACTGGCTTGTACATTCCAGGAGCTCCATAATCATTTAGAAACCCAAGAAATAAATGCTAAAATTCAGCTTCCCCAATAAAAGGAAAGAGTATAAAAATTAGCACACTCTGGGAGCAACCTCTTGTTGGTCCTTTGAATACATCTCGTGGGATGAGAGTCTCTTGCACTCCTTCATCCGAGGCAGTCCTGATGCTCTAAGTGGTCAAGTGGGCTGATTCTGACTCCATCAGTTAGGACTAGTCCTCAGGACCAGGTGCCTACCACAAGCTGTATTTGTAGCAGACACTCAACAAACTCCAGTCAATGGATGTTCGCATTTAGATTTCTCTTGGTCTTAAGGGAATTCACTTCCCTAATCGCTGAGAAACAGCCAGTGGAGTGTCACGTGGGGCAGACTGCTAGCTAGCATTGCTGAGTCTGATGACTTCTAACGCCAAAGGATCCTGAAGCAGACCTGTGTCTTCAATAATTCTTTGCCTTCAAGAATTTCAGTTCAAATAAACCATTTACCACATCTTTCTGGCAAGTTACAAGATACATCAGGTAAAATTGTCTTTCTGACAAATTTAGTAAAAATCTGAGGTCAATGAAGTCAAGAGACCAGAGTCTTAATTATTCTGGGGTGTTAGACTGAAAAGGGGGTATGTGTGTGTGTCTGTGGGGCCTATTCAAGCCTTCAGAGAAATAGGACTGAAAAGAAAAGCAAGGATAGAATTATTTTCTCCTCCAGGCTTTTGAAGCTCCCTTTTCAGATGAGGTCCAGGCAGAGCTGCCCAAATATACTCAATGATTGTAAGCAGCCACCTCTCCCAATACTTGGCTTCTTGTCCATTCTGGTCCAGAGCAGACTCAAGAGAACAAATCTGGTAATAAGAACCACGAAGTTGATCTTCCAGGTTCTGAGACCCTGATCTGGTAGAAGGAGTCAAGAAGCCATCATGAAGATGCAGATGCCTTCTGGGTTCACACCAGTGAGGCTGTCTGACCAAGGAGGAAGGGGTGCCTAGCCAGGGCAGTGGTATAAATGTAGAGGTGAACAAGGAAACAGATATGCCCACCATCTTATTTAAAGAGCTAAAATGCAAACGTATGAGCTAGCATCCTAAACATCACTAAATCTATGATGCCGAGACTTCTATAAAATCCTCTCAAACCATCTGGCACTGATCTTTTCACATGTTTGTGTCACTGCTGACATGTCACTTTGCAACTGGTAAATGCTCTGACCTTTCACTGTTTATCAGCTATGTCAACATTTCAGACTCAGCCATTCAGATCTCCAAAACTAGGTTGTAAAAATACAAGCCATGTTCGTTAAGAGTTTTGGGTGGCTTTGCAAAAGCATCCATGTGACCTCAAAGACTTCTGGGTGGCCTGTTTTGTAAAGCACTTTCTGAATATCCATCGCATACTGGAATAGTCACAGAAACAGAAGTATCCCAAATGGATATTCTGGTCAGACTTGGTCTAATCAGATTTAAATATGGTAAGTGATGTGAGGGTGTGCTTTGAAGAAAACCTGACAGAACTGCTTGTTTAAAGAAATAGTTTAATATTTGCAAACTTATGCCAATGCACATCTCCAAATGTAATGTTTCTTAGTACATTTTGTTGTATTCTGTGATTTTTGTGGAAAATGTGTTCATTCCCATTGGAGGCTAACAAGTAAGAGCTGATGTAGCCACACTTCCTAACAGATCCCACCCTTTGCTAATTGTGTATAATTAGCAGCTCCTCCGTGACCCTCTTCAGAACCTTTATCTCCTCCCCAGGAGTTAATGATTTTTCACAGGAACCCCCAGAAAGGAGGCAGGGAGAAACTAGTAGTTTCAACATTATTGGGAATGAAGGCCTTTTGAAAGGTCAAAACACTGGATAGTTGTATTTTTAGCAACCATGGAGAAAAAGAAAATGTTATCACGAGTTCTACATTTTTTTTAATTTACAGTTATTTATTTTTGAGAGACAGAGAGAGACAGGGCACAAGCGGGGGATGGGCAGAGAGAGAAGGAGACACAGAATCCAAATCAGGCACCAGGCTCTGAGCTGTCAGCACAGAGCCCGATACGGGGTTCAAACTCACAAACCGCAAGATCATGACCTGAGCCGAAGTCAGATGCTCAACAGACTGAGCCACCCAGACGGCCCATGTTCTGCAACATTTTAAAATAAATTTGAACTTTACTAATCTGCTTTAACAAGATGTCTATGTTAACTTGAAAAACAGTGCTTACAATACTTCATCAGTCTTAAAACATGCTTTTTCTTTTGTACAGTAGTGCCTATAATATTGGCATGTCCTTGACAATTGACAACATCTTAGCCATTTTGCTAATACTCTAATGTCAGTGTTTATTTTTTAGCAGTGCATAAATACTGGTGGGCATCATAATCCACACTCTCCTAAATTCAGTGGAATGCCCCTTGGGTAGGCAGCACATTGTTTCCTTAGCCCAAAAGCCATGCCCCATGTTCCTGAGAATAATTCTGCTTCTCCCCAGGGATCCTCTGCCCCCACCCCATAGGCTGGGAAATTACTACCTTGATGGATGCTATCATTTGCATTTCTTTGGTATAAAATGCAACAAAGTGAACAGTCCAGCTTTCACGCCAAGATGTGTCATTTGGCCAGTAGTCCTCATTCACTGTTGGCGTGGAAGGTTCTGCGGTCTGTTGTGTGTTGCATTAGTTGTGTTAGTACCAAGCATCTGAGCCTTCTCTTAATCACGCAGCCCAGCATTGCCCAGAGTCATCTTCCAGAGCTTGTTTCAATTCCAACTGATGAATCAGTGGCCAGACAGTTCTTATACAACCAGCTATATACCTAACACTTTGTCTGAAAAAGCATGAAAACAGTCAGGAAATTGTTTTCAAGGATTTACAGTTCATTCACTCCACAGTTGAAGCATTTTGAAAAGGGGATTTTCTACTTGAGATCCCAACTAGAAGTTTCTAGGAATTTCAGAGCAAGTGTGGGAGGAGGGGAGGCAAAGGGAGAACACTTAAATGGAGACAAGCATGAAAGAGCTTGGGCCAGGCTTTGAGGGATAGAATCCAAGGCAACATTAAAAAAAAATTCTGGCCTCAATCCACTAATCAGATGTGACTCACTATTTAAAAAACACTAGTTTATTGAACATCAACCATCCTCTGTCCTTTACATTTGCATTCATGACCCCATAGCCACATTTTTGCAGCTTGACATCTCTCCCATTGAAGAGCTAATGAATGACCCAGGGTCTGGCTGACTCCAGAGTACAGGATTGTGACTATCTTACACAGCCCCCATGCAGGACAAGCAGGAGCTCAATAAGTAACAAGGAGCAAGGGTTTCAGGAGGGGCTGAGGGAAACAAAGGCCCAAGGTCGGGAATGTGTACCTGCTTGGATTGTTTTTCCCGGGGAATTACTATAGAGGGCTGTGGGTGATATACCCAGGACCTTATCCCATAGACACAGAGAAAGGCATTGAACTGCAGACTGTACTCGTAAATGTGTGTTTGGGAACAATGCATCCAATACCACTGTGAAAAATGGACTGTTACAGGAGAAGGCGGTCAGACTGGGTGGGGAGTGGCAGTGCCAATGCATATTAGGAAATACCTTAATGAAGAAATGATCATGGGCAGTTCTTGTTGCCAGTCACATAGCTTCAAATCATATAGACTTGGACTGGAATCCACAGCTGGAATTGAGCTGCTGTGTTACATTAAGCAAATGAATTAATCTCCCTCGGCTTCCATTTCCTCATCAATAAAGTGGAGATGATATCATGGTCTTGTTATCTTCACTGAAATCTTAAATCAGATAATGAAAATAAAGTGCAGTGGTAGACGTTAGCAAGACATAATCATCTATCACTACTGTCATTGTTGTAGTACTTGCTCTAATTAGTCCTTGGGGGGGGGGATTTCCAAAATACTAGCATGAAAGTTCTGGAAGACGTAGCCCAGTACCCCTTAGAGTACATTCTCTTATCGCAATAAATCTCTTCCAGTCTTTGCTACCATGGCTTCAGACATGGCTCTAAGCCATTGAGTGCTGAGAAAATTCAGCCAAGAATGATTGAGTCTAAATATCTCTCAAGCACTCTTTCCTTGTGTGAGTTGGTTTTTACTCATTTTTTATTGTCTTCCGCTGTCCAGCTCCAGGTATGAAATGTGACTCTTCAGAATGAGGTAGGGGGAGGAAAAAAGATTTTTGTAAGTAGAGCTCAAGTTCCTTCATTTCTCATCCCAGTAGATGGGCATGAACTCCAGTACTGATGCCCAATCTTATAGGTAGTAACATGGAGAGACTGAGTGGAGGGGAGAACAGAACTGCAAACTCCCACTACACGCTTCACTGATACCACATGGACCCAGCGTGTTGATGCTTAAAATAAGGTCCCAGAACAACATAGGAAGATGTGATATGCTAATACGTGTCAGGGTTAATGCTTTCATGCTAGGGGATGATTTTATGATCTTGATTGTTATCCACTTCAAAAAAAAAGAAAGAAAGAAAACAAAGAATTTAAAATTACTTTGTCACCAATGTATATAGGTTTGCTTCCATAGGAAATAGGCTGGTTCGCTTTCATGAGATCTTGTCCACTGGGGACAGGAATCTATTTGGCTATGAGTCCGAGTTGTGAGTTGGAGGAGAGCTGAACTTGCAAAATTTGTCAAGGACCCCTCCCCACCCCACCTCACAAGGGCACTGGTTGCCCTTCCCCGTGGGCCTTCTGGGTTTCCTCTCGTCTAGTAAGTGGATCTTAATACTGGCTGCATGTTAAAATCACAGTGTGGGCTTCTTCAATACGTTTGTGTCCAGGCTCCACTTCCCCCGCCCCAAATCAACTATCAGAATTGCTGAGAGGAGGCCAGGCATTGTAATCATAATCCCAATGGCAGGAGTTAGCAGGGCAGGGATGAAAGGCACCCTTGTTGGACCCCACCCAAATGGTTCTCTCTCCCAGCAGACTCTGGACTCCAGGGCAGAGGAGGGAAGTCCAGGCAGGGGAGGCAGAGCCAATTGTTTTAGCTGTGGGGAACTGACATTCTGCCTTTTGATTCCTAGGAGAATGGAAAGTTCCCTCCTTCTTCCTCCTTTCTCCTAGGTTCTCAGAGAAAGGAGCAGGAGCTAGAAAGAGAGATCAGAGGAGGGTATGTGAGTTTTGCCCTCTGCATTTTCCAAAGGTTAATTTATTTCCTTTCTGTTGCCTTTTGCTGAAGGACAACAAAACAGTATTCATGTTTGCATGCATGTTCATATTTTTTACATGCATTCCTTCCCTAATTTCATGCCTTTAGATGTAAACAATACTTCTTCCAAAAAGAATATCCATATGTAAAGTTAGAGCCATCAACATGGCAAAAAAAGAAATAAATATTCTTACTTATGATGGGATCTTGACATAATAAACACTTCATTCACTCAATAGCACCCCACGACAATGAGTTCAACAGCTCTTGAGTTTTGTCAGAGGTGAGACATTGTCTAATTCTAGTGCTTCTCCACTGTCTCTATGGTATCCCAGTTGTTGAGGGGTGTGTGTGTGTGTGTGTGTGTGTGTGTGTGTGTGTCTGTGTGTCTGTGTGTCTGTGTCTGTGACTATGTCTGAGAAATTCCTTGGAGAAGTTCGACATTCACTCAGCTCACACCAACTGGTACTTGTTGGCCTGCTGAGAATGAGCTCATGGGATCTGCCTCTTTCTGGGAATCCACTTGGAAAACCCATTGAATGCCAAAGGCTGCCCAGCTGAGGGTGGGCTGAGAGCTAAGAGATGCTCAAGAATAAGCTTATGTGCCTTCTGGGTCCCGATGTAGAACTGTTCTTCCTGAGGCTTAGACAGAACTTGGTATAAGATTACGGCCCCCCACTTACTCACCATGTCACCTTGGTCATCTCACTTTACAGATAAGGAAACTAAGACTCTGAAGTAAGGGTCAACTTGTCAATAAATCTAGTTATTAGGTGATTTTATTTTTAAGAGGCTCTATACACCAATGTTCACAGCAGCATGTTCACAACAGCCAAAAGGTGAAAACAACCCAAGTGTCCATCCATAGGTGAATGGCTAAGCAAAATGTGATATACACATGCAAAGGAATATTACTCAGCTTTAAAAGGGAAAGAAATTCTGATACATGCTACAACATGGATGGACACTGAAGACATTATGGAGATTGAAATAATCCAGTCACAAAACAACAAATATTGTATAATTCCACTTATAAAATCTTCTAGAATAGGGCAATCATGGCTCCCAGAAGCTGGGGGAAGTGACAGACATGGAATTATTGTTTAATGGGTACAGAGTTTCAGTTTTGCAACATGAAAATGTTCTAGAAATGAGTGGTTATACACAAATGTGAATATACTTAATGCCTCTGAACTGTACCTTTAAAAATGACTAGGATAGAGGTGCCTGGGTGGCTCAGTTGGGTTAAGTGTTTGACTCTTGATTTCAACTCAGGTCATGATCTCATGGTTTGTGGGATTGAGCCCCACGTTGGGCTCGGCACTGAGCATGGAGCCTGCTTAGGATTCTCTCTCTCCTTCACCCTCTGCCCCTCCCCCATTCACATGCACACATTCTTTCTCTCTCAAAAATAAACATTAAAACAGTGATTAAGATGGTAAATTTATATTCCTGTATTTTATCACACATGCACACACACACACACACACACACACACAAGTGTGATTTTTGCATAGTCCTCCGTTCTAATTTTTTCAATTTACTGCCTGCTCTGATGACACTAGAATTGACATAGAAGGGTGTCTGATTATTCTAGAGAATGAGGGTTAGAACCAGGGATTCAAAGAAGAGATCTAATGTGGATTCTTCATAAAACTTCACTTACATTATTATATGACCATATGAATAAGGACTGAAAGGAATTATATGAGAATGTTAAAATTATTTGACTGGCAAAAGAAGAGGTATTAATGCTTTTTTATTTTAATAAAATTATTGTAATATTCTGGGTAGTAACAATAATTTAAATGTCCAAAAACACATTCATTTTCCAGATAATAGAGGAAATGTCACCTGGCTCACCATCCATACCCAGAGCCATGTTAATATATGGTAGACCAGTGCTGTCTGGGATCAGACTCATGCCGTAGTTACTGGACTTGCATTTTTCAAGCCAAGTTGAGGTTACAGAAGAGCGGGTGACTCATTCAGTGAGTTATTTCACTGTGTCATTGTTAGCATCACAAGAAAACACCTGGAAAGGTGGAAAGGATGCAGAGAGGTGACCAGTTTGCATAAGATAAACTTCAGCTGACAAAATACAGGTAATCAAACAGGAAAATGCAAAATTGCTCACTAACTTCTGAGAGTCCATGAACCTGACCATGAGGTTTCAACCAACCAAGGAGAATCTACCTGAGGTACTCTGTTGGTCTGTAAAGTACCACAGAAGTCATTGTCCTTCATGCTGAGGACACGGGAGGGAGAAAGTAGAAATCTCTTTTGACCCAAACTCCGATAGGCATCAGCAGGTACATGAGGGCAGCTGGGCCCAAGATCGGCCCCCCAGGGGTGAAGACACCCACCAGACTGCAGATGGCAAAAACTTTCAAAGGAATCAGAGACACCACACTTGTGTATTTGAGTGGGAGCTGTACATGTGTGAGTGTCTGTGTGATGAGACTGTGCACATTTGCAAGACCGTGGTGCAGGACCGTGTATTTGCATGAGGAGATGTGTGTATGGATGTTTATGTGGGTGTGCAGTGGGGCATGAGTGAGCGACTGAGTGTGTGTGAGAATGATAGTATGTGTGTAAATCTGTGAGCTGAGTGCAGGCATGTAAGTGTGCCAGTGTTGGTGAGTTGTCTGTGTGTGTGAGCATGCATGTGTGAGAGTGTGTTTATTTCTGTTCATGTCTACCATGTATGTGTGTTTACATTTGTGTTCACATGTGTGACAGTGTACGTGCATGAATGTATGTGACTTTGTGCATATATTTGTGTGAATGTGTGTATTAGTGTCTCTGTGTGTGCATGCAAGCGTGAACACTTCTGCATAGTGGTGTGTGTATCTGTGTCGGAGTGTGTGCACATGTACATGAATGTGCACTTGTGCAGCACCACCCAATTCTGTCTCGAAGCTGTCCCCACAGTGACAGGAATGTGCAGGCGGCTGGCCTCTGCCTCCAGAATTGTGTGCTCTCTTTACCGTAGGCGCATGTAAGACCCTTTTGTCCCCCTTTCTTTTCAGTCTGAAAGCAACTCTTGAAGTGTAACGGGGTTTGTTTGGAGAATGTCCCCTCGTTAGGTGAGCCCTGTTTGTCCTTGTGAGCAGCAGGCCGTGGACAAGATGTACAGCCCTCTGCTTTAAAATAGCTGTGCACAGTTCCCTCTGCCCGCGAGACGCAAGACTGGCCCTGTGGCTCTCACATTCATTCTCAGGTAAATACCCTGTGACAGGCCACAAGCCGGACACCAACCGGAGCGGTCACAGCTGTGCCACACCATGGCGCCCCGACACCAGGCCTGCGCAGGAATGTTTGCCGTCACCCCAGGCTGTGGGCAGCAAATATTTTCCAAAGCTCACCAGGGAGAAGGTTTCATGAGGAGTTACGAGTAGATCAGTTCTGCTGGAATCTGTGGCTGCCTTGTTCCAGAATTTATGAGCCCCATCTAAGGATTCTCTTGAAAACTTTAAATGGAACTCTTAGTGCTTGATCTTACTTAGCCTAAAGCTATAAAATTCCTAAATCTCATAAAACTCCTTCGATCTTAAAAAAAAAAGAAAAAGTACCCATTGGGAAGATGAGGTCTTCAGTCTGGGATACAAACCGTGAGGGGAACTCAGATGTCTCATGATTGTTTACAGGCCATGACTCACACAGTGAAGGGGTGGCCTTTCTTTTCCTGGGGACCAAAAATACGTTGGCAGAACAAGTCGCTTCGGCTCCAGGGAAATTAACTTGCTATCTGAGCAAAACACTAAAAGCCAAGTTCCTGAATGTTAAAATGCATGGTTAAGACTCAATATACGGCATATGAAGAAAAGGCAGGAATTGGCTTCATAGGGCAGGAGTTTCCCACCCAGTGGGGTGTGGAAGGGACTCAACCAGCCTCTCTGACACCTCTGTACCATTCATCTAGAGCAGGCCAGAGGGCTAGGGTTTAAAATAAAAGCATGTAGGGCTATGCTTCATCTTCCTAAAGGATGGGTAAGTGATGGGAGAGTTTGGACCCTTCTGCAGGAAGACCTGCTTCCCAAACCCCATATCACCTGTGTGCTTTTGGTCATGGCATTTGGGCTTTTTAGTTGTAAAAGCCCCCATCCATAAAATGGGAGTACTGATGGCACCTGCTCCATGGGATGTCATGGGGAACAACAAACACTAAGGGAAAAGGTGGCATCAGCTCTCCCACTGAGTCCCATGGGGTGACATTTGTGTTTCTTCTTCTCCTGCCTTCTCCTAATAAGCAATGTTAAAATAAAATGAGAGGCAATGCACTCATGCATTCCAAACACTTTACTTAGCATGTGCTGGATGCAGCATTACCCCAGGTGCTGGAGATGAAACAATGAATGAGGACTCAAGGAGCAAAGAGGAAGACTGTCTTCTCTTTGGGTTGCATAGAATCTTCTCTTTGGGTTGCACAGAAACAGATGTGGGAGCAGTTTCCCTAAGTGACAGAGAGGTGCATCTCACCACCTGCTGACATTCTGGGACAGTGTGGTGGGTTGTGTTTCCCAGAGATGGCTGCCTTCTTGCACCTCTCCTTCCACATGCTGTTCTTCCAATGCAATGCTGCCACTTCTCTGTGAGAAGTGAGCTCTGTGTTCCCTCCCTCTACACCTGGGCACTTGCATAACTATTTTGACAGGCAGAATATGGTGGAAAGGATGAGGCATGGCTTCTGAGACAAGGTAATAAAAAGTTACATGATTCCACCTGATTCTTTCTCTCAGGACCTGCCCCTCAGAAGCCCTGACAGTCCATGTAGGAAGTCTGCCTACCTTGAGACATCCATGCTGGAAGGTGTGTAGGAGATGGACACACAGAGGAGGCCTTCATTACGGACATATCAAAAATATGAGTGAGAGACTTTTGATTTTCCATCTGAGGCTCTAACACCAAGGAACAGAGGTGAGTCATCTCCACCATGCCATCTGAGTCCCTGATCCACTGAGTTTAATCTATATCATTGTTTTGAGCTACCAAGTTTTGGGGTGACTTGTTACACAACCACAGTAATGGGAACAGGCAATAGCATAAGACATTCTCTAAGAGAAGCATTTCACCTAAGGTTCTGAGCCATGGGAGCCTGATAACAGAATTTCAAATTAATTCTCCCCCATAAGACATTCTTTTATAAAACCAAGTGTTACTAACCCCTCATTTCCTGTGTATGATATATATCTGAATAGGGAAAGGAGGGGAAAACCATAATCTAAAACTAAAATTTCCCAGTGTATTCTACAAAACTTTGGTTCAATATGATGCTAGTCGTTATTATGAAAAGAAGGGGGGAAATCCATAAGGGATGGAGAGGGAAATGTCATTGTATGGTCAAGTTTGAGAAATCTTGAGTGTAACAGAGATAGTGGTACCCACATGCATCTCTGCAGCATCCATCTGTCCAGTGCAGGCTTACAACATACTGCTGCCTGGGGACTCTCTCTCAGCTTGCACAGAGCAGGCTGGAAAAGCCACAAGAACATCTCATGGTCAAAGATGTATTGGAGGGAAGGACAGCCAGCACACCACCCTCACTCACTGAGGTTGTCTATACTGTTCCTCAGAGGTCTCCAACCAGACTGAGCTCCTCACCAGAGATATGCTCAATAGCATGTGTTCTATCTTCTGTCCCTTCCCTGTCTCCTCCTCTCCTCTCTCCATGGCATCACCTCCCCAATAATTACTTGCAAGTGAAGCCTTATTTCTGGATCTCTAGACTACACTGGGTCACTACACTATTTTTCTAATTTTTCTGTACAATTCTTCAGAGATAGATACACTAAAGTTTGAGAACATCCAAGGTAGACATTGAGAACTGGGCTTCAGAAACATATTTGACCATGGAAATCTTTTTTTGACTGAACATCTTGTAGTGCTCTGCTCCCTGATATCAGCTTGAAAAACTATCACCTTAAAGGTATGTGTTAAACAGCATTTCATTGGCCAAATGCTCTATGTGAAATAAATGACTTATTCAGTAGCAACCTTTCAACTATTTTATGATCTTTGAAATAGGTGAAATTTAAAATCAGACTTGAAATTATACCTTGTCACCTCCACACAAGGAGATCAGATTGCTATGTATAAATAGGGGAGCTCCTGGCCCTGTACCAACTTAAATTTCCTTGCCTATGTCAATATTAAGCCTTATTTAAAAAGAATATCAGCATTGTCTATGGGAAAGGGAAGATTGTGGATCTCTGAAACACTCAAATGGTCTGAACTAAAACTGAAGAATTTTTACCCAGAAATACTATCCACGTACTTGTTTCTAAACTTCAGTGTGTTGGCCCTCCAATGTCACACAGTTAGAAAGTAGCCGACCAACCCAGGAGAAATGACTGCAGGGCCCAGACTCTTAACCCTCTCAGTAATAAAAGTGCAAAAAAAATGTTGAAAGGAGAGGAGCTACTGTGGATTCCCATCTCTTCCACATGTTCTCCCTTATGAAAAGTTTGGGAAGCATTGATCTAAATCTCATAAAAGAGGCCCAAAGAACCAGAGAAATAGTGTAAGTTCATAATTTAACCAGGATTATGTTTATATAAATCATATTTTTGTTACATGTATTAAACATCTGTGATGTACTTTCTCTCTGTTGCCTCTGCTCCGAGGAAATAGGATGAGTGGATATAGTTTTATCTGAGTTGTGAACTTTTTTTTCTCCTTGTTCTTCTCTAGAGACATTTCTTCAATCTTTCTGCTTTCCATAGTCTTGTAATGACAGAATCATTGTGTCAGCTACTGAGGAGCTGGGGACTCTTAAAAGTATAATTCAAGAAAATAGACAAAGCCAAAACCTAGTTCTTTAAGTAGATTAATAAAAGGAATCAATCCCTAGGAATACAGACCAAAAATAAAAGAATAAACCAATATAATATCAGAAATGAAAAAAAGGATGTGAGTGCAGACCCTATAAATAGTTAAAAGATAGGGGGTTATTATAAACAACCTTTCCTGGTACATTTGACAATTTAGATGAAATGGTTGAAACCCTTTGTGAATGTGATATTTAAAAACTGATATAAAAGGAAATAGAACATGCAAATAGTCCTATGTTTTCATTAAAGAAATTGCATCCATTATTAAAAACCTTTCTGTAAAAACACTGCAAACCCTCACTGTTTCTCCAGTGAATTATTCCATATTTTAAGGGCGAAACAACACTGATCTTACAGCAAATCTTCACTAGTGTACTCAGTTTAAAACTAATTTCAATATTTAATCGACACCTTTAATATCTCCTTTCTCTGGGGCCTGGCATTCTTTAGCACTTCCCCTGGCATCTTCTCCTCAGCCCTGGGTGGATCAGTTGCCTTCATGTTTAGTGATTCATCCTTTATCCTTAAATCCATGGATTCATCTCTGGTTTAGTCACTGTCACACCCTCAGTTTAGCACCTAGTTGGAAATTGGGTCAAGTTTATGGCTACCTCAATCAAAAGGACAATAAAAACAAAAGAAAATAGCAACCTGATTCATCCTTTCTAATTTAGAAATTATTTTTAAATTTTTATTTATATTTGAGAGAGTAGGCCCTAGGTAAGAGTATGTTCAATGTGTTTGAGGAACAGCACAGAGTTCACCATGTATAAAGATGAATTAAGCATGGAAACAGTGATGAGACCAGATGGGGAGGAGGTGCAGATCTTATAGGGCTTTGTAAGCTGTTATAAGGACTCCAGCTTTTATTCTGAGTAATATGTAAAAGCACTGGAGAGCTCTGAGGCTGGTGTTAGTGTATAATATGATTATATTTTTATTTAAGAAGCAAAATATAGGGTGTGGTGTTTGAGTAAAAGTGTGTATCTGAGTCTATGTCTGTGTGGTATGAAAGACAAACTTTGTAATACATAGGTGAAGAAAAAACAAGCTGAACAGCTATGAAACTGGTGGTGGATGGGCTTCCTCTGAAGAATAAGACAGTGGAGGGCCAAAGGGAAAGGCACAGTTTACTTTTCATTTAACACACTCCATATCGTTTGAAAGTGGGCATTTGAGCATTACTATTTCACTCTTTATTAGCCGAGGGCCAAGAGAAAGCAAGTTATCCATCATAAACATTCCTCCAAATGTTCTGTGAAAGGCAGAACATGAGTGATCCTGTTTGAATTTTAATTATGTAAGCAAACAATTGTTCGTTTAGGTAAATCTTCATATATTAAGTGTTAAATTAATAAAAATTTATCCATAGCTTCTCAGCATGACATATAAGAATAAGAAATATTTCAAGAGAAGTTACTATTATTTCTTTAAATTCATAAAAAGCAACCACTTTAGGACATTTTATCACTAAAAGAACATCAATGAAACAAAGCCTCTAATTCTAACACGTTGATAAAAATAAATTCAGGGTGCTAATTGTATTATAAGCACCCCACATTATAATTGAGAAGATTTAGGCAGTTGGAGGTCATATAACCACTCTAGAACACATGGACAAGATCAAGGCAGAAACAGCTGTTGGACAGCTTGATCCACTCCAAACCTTAACATCCCATTGGACCAAGATGGCAGCCAACCCATCTTCTTACTCTAAATGTTTCTTCCCTTTCACCTATGCATTGTCTGTCACTCCAAACACCCCACCAGGAATTCCTGAAATATCCTTTCTCTCACCACATCAACCTTTTAATGATGACCGAATGATGTTCTGATTTGTCTACTGGAAGTACTTCAGCAGTCTTTAACTAATGTTTATGCAAACAAGTTTGCAACCCCAACACTTCCAGGATCTCAAGCTGTGTGGTATCACTCATTCAATACACTGACCACCAACCTATCCTGAGAAACATATTTTAAAATATACCCCATGACTATTAGATGACTTTTCTCCCATAGCTTAAGTCATTAGCTTATAGTCATGCAACTACAAATATCAGGAAACAATTTTGTTGTCATTCTATTTTCTATTGAGTTTGTTATTTAATTTTTTTCATTTTATAAAATGAAAACTAACATCTATTGAGTACATTTACCCCAAAGTCCTATCCATGTTCCCTATTAGTTTTTGAAAATGTTAGTTATTTTACAAGATAGGTATTATTACTACACTCATTTCTTTCAAAATGAGAAACTTCTAGGTTACTTGGAGGAATTTTGTGCATTTATTTCCCCAAATCACTTGGTGTTTCTGCATGATGATTACACATACTTGTTATCTGTTTTTTTTTTCTTTCCTAAGCCTTGTTGATCCTGAGTGACTTCCAAAAATGGGCTATTTGCCTCTGCTTTACCCACCTCTACAACTGGCTTCCCCACTAATGAAAAACCCTTGGATAAAAGATAATTGTCTGAAAACATGCTTTTAATAAAATATGTTACAGAGTGATGTCAGCAGGAATGGTGGAGCAAGGTCTGCTGAAAATCCTTTCCTCCATAAAAGCAACAAGAACACTGGCAAAACTTATCAGAATAAACTTATTCAGAACTATGGAAATGAATCCAATACTTGGAACAATGTGAGGAGCATTTATTCAGATAAAATAACTGATTGCAGTAAGAATGGAGAGCTTTGAGGCATTTTAAGTGATTCTTTCCCATCCTCATCTTTCCAGCTCTGTGGGAACATTGAAAACCAACAGCCCCACAATCACAGTGAATACCAGCAGCCTAGCAGACACAGGAGGAAGCAGAATGGGGTTGGAACTCTTGTAAAGCTCCATTCGTGAAAAGCATCATTATTTGATTTTTCTGGCAGTTCTCTGGAAAAGCATACTCACAGGCTTGTCTTTATTAACCCTGACTCAGTAGTCTACCAATGAAAAAGACTTTTCCCTGGAGACATTTGTCAAAAACAATTAGTGACAATTTTAAACATTGCAGCTGAATGAGGCAATGAGAAAAGTTGAGGCAAACAACAACATGACCAAAAAAACCTTAAAGTAATAACTAGGTCATGAAATGCCCAGAAAGGGCTCTGAAAACTCCCACATATACTTGGGAATCCAGAAGGCACATGCATGTTTAAGGACCAGCACATGCCCAGGAAAAACCTGAGAAGGGCCTAATTTCCCACATTTGGCTGATGTTGAAGCTCTGCACAAGTTGGAAATGGAGTTTAAGTCACAGCTGTAAATTGCCCATCTGAGCACAGAAGGCATGCCCAAAACCATACACAGAGGCCCTCACAAGGCTGGGAAGTTTATTGGTCCAGACGTTTAATGTTAGATTTATTAGACCAAACACACACACACACACACACACACACACACACACACACCAAAACAAAAACAAAAACAAAAAACAAAAACAAAACAAAACAAAACAAAATAACATTAAATCAAGTATTTTAAACGTGTTTAAAGAACTATAGGAAACTCTGTGTAAATATGTCTCTTAATGAAGGAAAGTATGAAAATGTTGTCCACTAAATAGAGAATATCAATAAAGAAGTAGAAAGAAAAAAAAAAAAAAGAACCAAGCAGAAACTCTAGAGTTGAAAAGTAAAATAATTAAAACGAAAAAAATTACTAAATGGGTATTGACAACTTTGAGCTGGAAGAGGAAAGAATTAACAAAGTTTAAAATAGGCCAGTTGGGATTACCTAGTTAGACAAACAGAAAGAAAAAGAATAAATAAAAATGAACAGAACCTCAGAGATTTGAACATGAACATGATCAGGCCTACCAACATATGCATATTGGGGAACCCAGAAGGTGAAAAAAGAAACTTCCAGAAAGACTGGAAAAACGGTGGCCAAAACTCACAAAATTTGATGAAATACATTAATATATACTTCCAAGAAGCTCAATGAACAAGTATGGTGAACTCAGAGATCTACACCTAACATATCATAATTAAACTGTCAGAATCCAAAGACAGAGACTCTTCAAACAGAAAAAGAGAAACTATTCACTGTGAATAAGGAATCCTCATGATATTAACAACAAATTTCTTATCAGAAACTATGGAAACTTGAAGGTAGTATGATTACACTCAAAGGTTGAAAAAAATGTAAAATAAGAATTCTATATCCAGCAAAACTATCTTTCAAAAATAAAGGCTAAATGAAGACATTCCTAGATAAACAAAAACCTAATTCGTTTCTAGGCTTTTAAGAAATACAAGGAAGTCCTCAAGGCTGGTATAAAAGGACATATCAAATCCAAATGAATAAACAAATCTGCATAACTAAACAAAGAGCACCAGAAAAGGTAATTATATAGGTAATTACAAAAGACAGTACAAACATTTTTTGTTGTAGTGTTTTTCTCTCCTATCTACTTTAATTTTTTTTAACCTTTATTTTTGAGAGAAAGAAACAGAGCGTGAGTGGGAGAGGGGCAGAGAGAGAGAGAGACACAGAACTGGAAGCAGGCTCCAGGCTCTGAGCTTTCAGCACAGAGCCTGACGTGGGGCTTGAACTCATGAGCAATGAGATCATGACCTGAGCTGATGTCGGATGCTTAACTGACTGAGTCACCCAGGCACCCCTCTCTCCTATCTATTTTAAAAGTCAACTAAAGTAGGCACTAATTATAAATCTGTTTTGAGGGGCATGCAAAATATATAAAGATCCAATTTGTATGACAAAAATAGCATAAAGGAGAAGGGGGAGAATGGAGCTATAAAGGGACAAAGTTTTGTATAATATTGAAACTAAGTTAATATTAATTTGAACAAAATCTTTTTGAGTTAAGTTATAAGTTGTAATCCTCAGGGCAGCCACTAAGAAAACAACTCAAAATAATACAGCAAAAGAAATGGTATGAGAGCTAAACTGGTTTACCAGAAAATATTTATTTTACATGAAAGATGGAAGTAATGGAAGAAGAGAGGAACAAAACAGGCATGAGACAAAAAAAAAAAAAAAAAGGCAGATGTAAATCCAATTACATCAATAATAGCATTAAATGTGAATGAATTAATCCTTTCAGAAAGGCAGATATTGGAAGAATGGATAAAATTGATCTAATAATGTGCTCTCTAAAAGAAACAAACTTTGTATTCAAAGACACAAATGAATTAAAAATAAAGGGATTGAGGGGTGCCTGGCTGGCTCAGTTGGTAGAGCATGAGACTCTTGATCTCTGGGTTGTAAGTTAGAGCCCCATGTTGGGTGTAGAGATTACTTAAACAAACAAACAAACAAACAAACAAAAACCTTTTAAAAGTAAATGGATGGTGGGGCACCTGGGTGACTCAGTCAATTAAGCCTTTGACTCTAGCTCTTGGCTCAGTTCATAATCTCATTGTTCATGAGATCAAGCCCCATGTTGGGCTCTGATCTAGTAGTACAGAGCCTGCTTGGGATTCTCTCTCTGCCCCTCCTCCCACTTCTCTCTCTCTCTTTCTCTCTCTCTCTCTCTCAAATAAATAAATAAACTTAAAAAATTAAATGGATGGAAAAAGATATAACCAAAAGACAGATGAAACAACTACATCAATATCAAATTGAATAGGATTTATGACAAAATTATTAATAGATACAAAGGACATTTTATGATGATAAAAAGGTCAATCATTCAAGAATATCTAAGAATTATAAATGTATATTTACTTAACAAGCATGTGAGGCAGAAATCAACAGAACTGAAGAACAGACAATTCAAAAGTAATATTTTGAGATATCAATACTTCATTTTTAATAATACAGCAATAATTAAAACTATAATTAGAAGATTAGGGAAATAGAAAACTTGAACATCGCTGTAAACCAACTATATCTAATAGACATATTTAGATCACTATGTTCAACAACAGAAATCACATTCTTCTTAAGTGCACATGAAACATTCTCTAAGATAGACAACATATTGAGCCATAAAATAATTCTCAATAATTTAAAGAGACTGAAGGAGTACAAAGTATATTATCTGACCACAATCTGAATTTAGAAATCAATAATAGAAGAAAACTTGGGAAATCCACAAATATATGGAAATTAAACAATGCATTTTTAAATAACAAATGGCCTAAGAGAAAAATAATCACAAGGGAAAGTGGAAAATTTCTTGGGATAAAGGAAACAAAAACACAACAAACTAAAACTTATAGGATTATGCTAAAACAGTTCTTAAAGGAAAATTTATAGCTATAAACATCTACATTAAAAAAGAAGAAAGTTCTCAGGTCAACAACCTTCTACCTTAAGAATACAGAAAAAGTTGGGCAAATTAAACTCAAAGCAAGCAGAAAGAAAGAAATGTTAAAGCAGAAATAAATGAAATGAAGACGAAAGTCATTAGAGAAAAATAAGAAAATAAAAATTGGATATTTTAGAAGATCAACAAAATTGACTAATTTTTAGGCAACCTAGTCATGGGGAGAGGGGGAAAGAGAAGACTTATATTACCCAAATCAGGAATGAAATAGGGAGATTGCTACAAACCTTACTGAAATTAAAAAGGATTAGAAGAGAATAATATGAATAGTTATGTGCCAATAAATTATATGACTTAAATAAAATTGACAAATTCCCTGAAAGACACAAGCTACCAAAAATGTCTCAAGAAGAAATTAAAATCTGAATAGATCTATATAAAGGAGAAATATTGAAATAGCAAACAAATGAACTCAGGACCAGAGTGCTTTGCTGCTAAATCCTACCAAATGTTTAAAGAAGGATTAGCACCAAGTCTTCACAAACTCTTCCAAAAATGTATGAAAATGCAATACTGCCTACCTCATCCCAGAGGTTATCATTACCCTGATTCCAAAGCCAGACAGGGATACCACAAGAAAAGAATACTACTGACTAACATGCCTTATGAATATAGATGCAAAAATATTTTTTAAAACACTAGTAAATGAAATCCAGTAGCATATGAAAAGAATTATATATCATGACCAACTGGCATTTATCGTAGGAATGCAAAGATAGTTCAACAGAAAATAATTCTATCGATGTAGTACACCTTAATAACTGAATACAGGACAAAATAATGTGATCATCTCAATAGATACAGAATTTTTTTGAAAAATTCAAACACCTTCTCATGATTAAAAAAAACATTCAACAAAGTAGGAATAGAATAGAACTTCCTCCACAAAATAAAGGGCATCTTCAAAAAACAAACACTTAATATCATATTTAAGATGAAAGGCTAAAAGCTTTTTCCTACGATCAACAAGACAAGGATGCCTGCTTTCACCACTTCTAAGGAATAATGCATGGAAGTTTGGACCAGGGGAATTAGGCAAGAGAAAGATATATTTAAAAAACAAAAACAAACAAACAAAAAAAAAAACAACAATCAGTTTGGAAACAAGGAAATAAAACTGCTTCTATTTGAAGATAACATGATCGTGTATGTAAAAAAATCCCAAGGAAGGGGCACCTGGGTGGCTCAGTCGGTTGAGCGTCCAACTTCGGCTCAGGTCATGATCTCACGGTTCATGAGTTCGGGCCCCAAATCGAGCTCTGTGCTGACAGCTCAGAGCCTGTACCCGGTTCCGATTCTGTGTCTCCCTCTCTCTCTGCCCCTACCCCACATGTGCGCTCTCTCTCTCTGCCTCTCAAAAATAAAGAAAACTAATAAAAAATTTTTTAAAAATCCCAAAGAATTTACAAAAATACTATCAGAACAAATACATGAGTTCAGCAAGTTTGCAGGATGTAAAATCAATATACAAAAATTAATTGTATTTTCACACACCTCAATGAACAATCTAAAAATAAAATTAACAAAAAAATTCCTTTTACAATAGCATCAAAAAAAAATAAAACACATTGGAGCAATCTAGCTGGCTCAGTCAGTAGAGCATGTGACTCTTAATCCTGGGGTTGTGAGTTCAAGCCCCGTATTGAATGTAGAGATTACTTTTTTAAAAAGTTATTCAGAGAGAAGGAATTTTAACGGGGATTATGCTTAATCTGTAAATCAGTTTGGGGGAATTGCTAGCTTAACAATATTGAGTTCCAATCCATAAACATAACATGTCTTCCCATTTTCCTTCAACACTGTTTTCTAGTTTTTGGTGTACAAGGCTTGCACTCCTTTGTTAAATTTATTTCCATGTGTTTCTTCTTCTTCTTCTTCTTCTTCTTCTTCTTTTTCAAAAACTGATAGGCTGAAAAATTTCTTATGGAAATGCAAGGTATTCAGAATGGCCAAAACAATCTTGAAAAAGAAAAACAAATTGAAAGGCTTTTATTTCCCAATGTCAAAACTGACTAAAAAACCTATAGTATTCAAGATCATCTGGCATTTTTTTAAGGATAAACACGTAGACTAGAATTGAGAGTCCTGGAAAAACCCTTTATGTATATGATCAATTGATTTTCAACAAAAATGCAAGACTATTCAATAAGGAAAGAAAAAAGTATTTTATTTTTTTTAAGTTTATTTATTTATTTTGAGGAGGGGGGGAGGGCAGAGAGAGAGAGAAAGAGAGAGAATCCCTAGCAGATTTCACACCATCAGCATGGAGCCTGATGCAGGGCTCAAATCTATGAACAGTGAAATCACGGCCTGAATTGAAATCAGATGCTTAACCGACTGAGCCACCCAGATGCACCAATAAAAAAAGTATTTTCAACAAATGGTGATGGGACAGCCAGAGGAGAGTCACATGCATAAAGAGTGAAGCTAGATCCTTACCTTACACCATACACACACACACACACACACACACACACACACACACACACACAAAGAACTCAATGGATCAAAGGAAAATGTTAAATGTATAAAAATGCTAGAACAAAACATAGGTGTCAGTCTTTGTGACCTTGGATTAGTTAATATTTTCTTAAACTCAAAACCTAAATAACAGGAAAAAGAAGAAAATAATACATAAATAGATGTACTTCATCAAAATTAAAACATTTTTTACCTGAAATAATAGTATCAAGAAAGTAAAAAGACAGCCACAAATGGGAACAAATATTTACAAATCATCTCTCTGATAGGGAGCTTATATCTACAGAACTCTTACAACTCAATAATAAAAATCCAATTAACCCAATGTAAAAAAAAATGGGCAAAGAATTTGAATAGACATTTTTCTAATGATGATAAATAAATGTCCAATATGCACATGAAAAGAGTTTAAAATAATGTCCATACAAATACTTGTACATAAATATTTATAGGAAAATTATTCATAGTAGCCAAAAGATAGATACAACTCAAATGCCCATTAACTGATAAATGGATAAACAAAATGCTGTACCATCCATACAATGAAATATTAGTCAGCCATAAATGTAATAGAGTACTGATACATGCTATAATGTGCATGTACCTTGAAAAAAATAAGTGAAAGGAGCCAGGCACAAACTACATAATGTATTATTCCATTTTTATGAAATGTTCAGAATAAGCAAAGTAGATTCCTGGTTTCCACAGGGTGAGGGGAGGGAATGTAGAAGCCTTACTAGTAGATAAAACGCTTATTTTTAGAGTGATGGAAAAGTTTTGGGATTAGAGAGTGGTCTCCCAACCTTGTGAGTATATGAAAACCCACTGACTTTACACTTTATTTTCTTTAAGTTTATTTATTTGAGAGACAGAGAGAGAGAGAGAGCACAAGTTGGGGAGAGGCAGAGAAAGGGAAAGAGAGAATCCCAAGCAGGCTCCCTACTGAGAGTGAGGAGCCCATTGTGGGACTCCATCCCACAAACCATGAGATCCTGACCTGATCAATACCAAGAGTCAGACACTTAACCAAATTTAGGTGCCCCTGAATTTACATGTCAAAAGGATAAACTATGGTATATAAATTATATCTCAATAAAAAAGATCATGCTACAAAAACACTTCATGAACTTGAAATAGCCCAATCTTGACTTTCAGCTGCAATCTTGCATTGAAAGGTGAATGTTATATGAGATGTTTTGTGTTTCTTTCCTCTTAAATTCTACCCTGGTGTACTTTGCATGGGGGTCTAATCACTCATTCCTCCATTAGCTTCCATGCTCTTATACTATTAAAAACCCAATAATAAATTATTTCTATTCTTTTCACTTGACCACACACCCTGCCCAAAGCAGCCCCAAATGCTCTGCCTTCTCATACTTTCTGCTACCACAGAACCATGAAATCAAACAATTGGATGTGAGCCACAGCTCACATTAAAGGCAGGAATAAAAACCATGCCTATGACTTGCCTTGCATGTCTAGGATAAGGGCAATATCCCTGAGATATTGAGCACCTCAAACTTACTTGTTAAATGGATTAATCCCTTAAAACAACTCCCCTATCCTTCTACAGTGTTATGGACTCTTCTGCAAGAATTTATGGGGCTTATTAATTGTTCTTCAGGTGTAATAGCAATTCATTCTTGGTAGATAAGTGAAGAAATAAGGCATGACATACCAGGTCAATTATTCTAGAATCATAGAACTTTAGGGCTTAGGAGAACATCTGGTCCTTTACCTTATTTTACAGATGACAAGACCAGCACCTGGAGATGTAGAGGACCACACAGGCGATTGCGTGGCCTCTGGCCACTCAGGGTGGAATTTCATCTTCCACCCTGCTTCCGCCACAACTTAACCAGGTCTGCACCAGATGCACCCTGGACACTTGTCCTGTCTCATCCCCACCCCCATTGTTCTCTGGCTCATTCTATTTCAGTCCCGCGGCTCTCCTTGCTGGCCCTTGAACATACCAAACAGGCTCTTACCTCAGGGCTTTTCTAAATGCTGTGTCCTCTGCCTGGAATATTCTCTGCCCAGATATTCACACCATCTGGTCCCTGCTTCGATATCACCTTCTCAGGGAGACCTTCTTTATGTAAAATCGCTCCCACCTAGCACGTTGCTCTCTATCTCTTCAGCCTACTCTATTTTTTGTCTTAGTACCTGAGATCACACCTCTGCTTTGCTCCTTACCTTCCTTAGTTGCTTAACTTCTCCTGAGAATTTTTCCTCAATAAATGCCAAGCATCTGAGTGTCTATCTCTGGTACTGCTTCTGGGAGCCCACTTAACACTGCAGAAGGAAGGCAGACTGTGCTTTTAACAGCATTGTCTGGAAATACTCTGTGGATACAGACCCACCTGTTGAGATTAAATATTTGTGAGATACCCAATGAAACTGTTAAGAAACAATAGGCTGGTGGTTAAAAATAAAACCAGAGCTGGAGGGGGTCACTTTAGTAATTATGTGATCTTTGATTTTTAATGCCAAATGTTTGGTTCCGGAGCTGTCTTTGGGCCTCTGCAATCGTGTTTACCTAACTAAATGTGCAAGGCAATGGTATCAGACCCAAGGAGATCACGTGAGTGCTACAGCAAACAGTCAACAGATGCATGCTATTTATTTTGTTTTTTAGTCTTTTCATATTTTTTCATAAACCACACAGTCATTTTGCTTATAGGTTATCCCAGATTAATCTTCACTGAGGCATGTTTCCGTAAGGCACTTACTATAGGCAAGAATCTGTACACTGTCATGCATTTCCATAGCAACGTACACTGATATATACAAGTTTTCACCTCCTGCACTGCACGATACCTTCATTGTGCTTACTTTGGTCCTCCCTGAAACTCCAAACCATATCATTGCTAACTTCTTCTGAAATCTCTCTGGAAATAGAACTATTTGCTTAAAAAAATCACACATACTCATATATAAAATTGTCTCTGCTTTCTTCCCTGTGTTCAAAGCCTAAAAATAATATCAAATGAAGAATAAATACAGTGTTTACAAAGATTCTGAATCGGAGACAAGTAATTCAATGAAAACTTCCAAGGGGAAGTTTCCTTAGTATTGAAAGTGATTTGCATTTGAGAGTTTCTCCATGCTCAGAATTTCAGACCTGTGCATGGACACATCATTTACAGTTCTGCAGCCCTGCAGCCCTAGGGCTCATGAGTGCAGACCTAGGACTGACTGAGCCAGAATTTAACTGCTCCAACCTACAATATTCCTGTGGAAACAGTTTTGAACATTTTGAATCTTACTATGGTTAAAAATTGAGCAAGCTTTACAGAAGAGAGGAGCAATGTTCAAGGAATCACACTCAGTATTTTCTGCCTCTCCATTTGTCAAATTGATGGTTCCTGTGTTCTAATGGGCCAAACCTACTCCTAACCCTTTGTTGCATGTTTTGCAACAATGTTAATAATGTACATATAACTACAGTGTTTATGGTGGGTTGAAAATGCATGTTTGAGAAAGGGAAAATACACAAAAGCAAATGAAGTCGCAGAAGAAATAAAAGAGCCAGGTGAATTCACAAACCCTCCAGGTTTCATTTTCTCTCCAGGCGAATATAGTCACCCCCACAAGTCAGGGGTGAACCAAGCAAACAACAGAACCAGGAGTGGCAGGTGGCAGGGCCCAGCTGGCCTTTCTGCAGTGTGTATTCACACCCCAGCTCCTGCCAAATGCATCCCTGCTTTATTTACCCCGAACATGCCAGCCCCGATTCCAGCATGCAGAGCTGCAAGAGGACAAATAATTATGGTGAAGATTTGTGGGTAGAGGAGCTGGAAACACATCGAGCTGCCTTCCTGAATTTTAGCTTACAGAGGACCCCAATTAATACATAAAATGCAACTCCAAAGATTTATTTCACTTTATTTTTCTTCTGCATCCTCATACATTTAGATATAAATGCACAGAATGGAAGATCACCCAGATTAGTAACCAAGAAGATCCCACACAGGCCACCTTCACCTTCGGTCTACAGCCATGTCTTAGTAGACATGTCAGCCTGTTGGCGTGGCTGAATCAAATCATCAAACGATGCTGTTTCCTTAGTTTCTTTGGTTTGATAAAAAGATTAGAACCAGTGGTTAACTTATTATTACGGTCACTAGGTGACAAGTTTAATGCAATGAGGCATTAAGCTACCTAATAGAGTTTGAAAGACAAAATTTCTCACAGCCAGGGGGAAGGAAACTGAACTGACCATCATAATATTTAGCTCAATTGGCTTTTAAATGACCACCTATTAACTGTAAGCTCAACTCAGAAATCCTAGAAATAAAAAAAATATAGAGAGGCATAAATACAGAATATATATAAACACGCGCATACACCACACACACACACAGCCACACACACATATGTTATGTAAAATATAGATATGTGAGTGTGTGTAACTAAGTGGTAACATTTTATCTTGGAGGAAGGTTCAAATCATCTGTGAAGGAGAAGGAAATATTTCCTGTCTAGCACTATTAACAACTGCATTAGCATAAAAATGCCTTGGATGACACATTTTATAAATGCATGAGAAGTTGGAAGACTGATGGTATTTGAAAGGTCAAGGGACAGAAAAATTGTATCAGTTCTGGAAATGAGATAGAGAGCACACATGCCAGCCACACAATGTTCTCTTAGATGCCTCGTAAAAAGAAACAATCTGGAAACACCAGGAGAAACAAAAGCAGGTACAGTCACGCCACACCTGTACAACCCTACACATCTCGCCTCCTTCCTAACCTCTGCACGGGCAGAGTGGGGCAGAGCAAGAGGCTTTACCCTTTGTAAAATCCGCACGTTGTTAAGAATTACAGCTCAGCCACCTGCCCATTTTATTGCTCCATGCCCTGACAAATGGAAAAATTTTGTCTCTATCAGAAGCTCTGTCTACTTGAAACCCATTTCTCTGGGCCCATTTTTCTTTGGCTACACACACAACCTTTGCCGCCTCTGCAGAGCACTCAAGTTCCATTCAAGGCAGCACAGCACTAAGCCGCTCCTCATCAGCTCTCTGTGAGGCTTCTAGAGAGACAGAAACCTACAAGACACACCTGCTGACCCCAGGGAGGCCATTGTCTATGGCACAGTGGCAATATTTTGCCCTTGTCTGAAATTCCCCAGTTTCTTTATTCTACCCCAGAAGAACAAATAGAGGCAGGTTTCTAAAAGTTTAAGAAAAAAAAAACTTGAATTGGGGTGCCTAGTTGGCTCAGTGGGTTAAGCGTCTGACTTCGACTCAGGTCATGATTTCAAGGTTCGTGAGTTTAAGTCCTGCATCAGTCTCTGCCCCTCCCCCTCTCTCTGCCCTTCCCCCCTCTCTCCCACACACACACACACACTCTCACTAAAAACTTTTTTAAAGAAAGAAACTTGACTTCACAAAATAAAACCATTATATATAAAAATCTCTCTTCTCTATTCCCTTCCCTTCCTTGGTTTGCTCCAGCAAACCTAGTTAAAAATTCAGACTGCTATAACTGGTATATAAAATAGTATATAGAAGTGTTTGTTGTTTTCTCCAAAATTATTTTTTATCACGCTTAGCCCCTATTAGTGAACAGAGAAAAAATATAGAAGTTGAGGGTGTGGTTCTGATGTTGATAGGCCAAATGGGTTTTGGGTCATACAATTCTTCCAGACTCAACCCCCTCAATTTTTGAGGAGTCATTTAAACATGTGAATAAGACACTGCACTCATGTTTTATCCGGATCATTAAATCCTCTGAAAATATTTTTCATGAATTAAGAATAGCCATTAGGTGGAGAATCTAATTAGCAAAGATTCAGCTATGGAGTTCTTCAAATAGCTGAGCAAATATTATTCAGTGTAATTGTGATAATTCCCTATTATGCCTTCTCATACATGGTTAGTACTGTGGAGATAACTTCACAGACCAGAGGACATTTTGTTCAAAATAAAGAACATCATTGCTTTAAATACCATTTCCTGAAGTTGGGTTTTAGGAGGGGTGTCCTTCCCCTCCAATACAAATCTCCATTTCAGCTGTTCATGTTCATACACATAGCATCTGCAAGTTGAAAATCTAAGATTCCTCTAAACTACTATTCATTTATCTGAGGTTTTATGTCCTTGCAAAAGAGGATTTGAGGTTGTATGTCAATTGCTCTCCTATTTGTGTTTTATCAGAAATATCTGAAACAGATTCCATAATCTCCAGTCCTCTAGTGCTTTTTGATTTTACAGGCAGGGTAAAACTGAAGTCCTTTCTAGGGTCAATTCTCAGGGTGGGAAAAAGAAAGCTTTGCAAAGAAATTCTCCTTTGTGTGTAGGTGGATCTTACACTCTATGTTTGGGGATTTTAAAATTCAGTAAAATTTTAGAGCCAGTTCTTCAGAACAGGTCCATTATCCAGAGATTGTTCTTCTAGCCTTCACCATCCATCCACCTGGCCATTAGCACCTCCAGCAGCATCAGGGCACTGGGACAGAGAACAGAGAGAAGAGAAAGCCAGAGGAGTCTGTGAACAACACACATCACTAATATTGTGTCACCCCTGACATCTGCCTGCACAGGTTCTGTCGTTGCTTTGCTGGGGAGCAGGGTGGAGGTACCTGAACCCATAGGCTGCCACCGTCCCCCATAGTTTCTTGGGGCTGGGGCTGGGACAGAGGCCCTTTTTCATACTGCCCTCTATTGGGAGAACTTCCTGCCATGTGTCTTTTCTTTCTTTCTTTCTTTCTTTCTTCCTTCCTTCCTTCCTTCCTTCCTTCCTTCCTTCCTTCCTTCCTTTCTTCTTTTTCTTTCTTTCTTCTCTCTCTCTCTCTCTCTCTCTCTTTCTAATGTTTATTTATTTTTGAGAGAGAGAGAAAGACAAATAGAGTGAGAGCTGGGGAGGAACAGAGAGAGAGAGAGAGAGATGGAGATGCTGAATCTTAAGCAGGATCCAGGCTCTGGGCTGTCAGCAAGAGCCCGACGCAGGGCTTGAACCTACGAACTGCGAGATCATGACCTGAGCCGAAGTTGGACGTTTAACCAACTGAGCCACCCAGGTAACCCCCTGCCATGTTTCTGATAAAGGAATTGTATACCCTCAATCTGAGCTTTCCCTCCCTCTCAGGAAGAGAAGTAGAGCCCTGACGTGGGCTGAAGGCAACTAGACTCTGACATGCAGAAGAAGAATCAAAAGGTCAAGATTAATCAAGAAGCTCCTGAAAAAAGATATTCCAGCTATCAAGGCTTATGATTCAAAGTAACTAAAATTCTTTTTATTTTTATGTAACCTCTACACCCAATGTTGGGCTTGAACTCACAACCTCCAAATCAAAGTCATACACTCTACTGACCGAGCCAGCCAGCCATCTCTAAAATTCTTAATATTGCCACAGGAATAGAAAACTAGACAAGTGGACCTATGGGAGCCTAGACATTGGCCCACTGATATATGGAAATTGGGCTTGTGAAACAAGTGTCGGCTATCCCATGCCCCAAATACTAGCAGCAAGCACTAACTCAAGTGCCTGGTACTATATCCCATAAGCTAATCAGATGCTTTCCATATTTTAACTCCTTGAATTTTCACAAAGGTCCATGAACCTGTGTGGTAGGCAGCCTATGAGGAGGCTCCTGATGATCTCTACCTCCTGGTATTTGCATTCTTGTGGAATTCCTTCTCCTTGAACAGGGGCTAGGCTTAGTGAGGAAGAGAATGTGGAAGAAGTAATGGGATGCCACTTCCAAGATTAGGTTACAAGCTACTGTGGATGCTTAGATGTCCGCTTGCATGCTGTGGCTCACTTATACTGAAGGAAGCCACTGTGCACTGCCCTGTGGAGAAGCCTCGGTGGCAGATGACTGAGGGACACTTCAGGCCAGCAGTCAGGAGAGAACTGAGACTGTTAGTGCTGTTGCCCTTGAGGAACCACATGAGCGAGGTTGGAAGGAAATCCTCCCCTGAGACTTTGGATGAGACTGCAGCCCCATTGGCACCTTGCTTGCAGCCTGGTGATAGAACTTTGAACCAGAGACAACCTAATTCCTTACCTGCAGAATCTGTCAGGTAACAGATGCTGTTTTAAGCTACAGAGTTTGGGGGTAACTTGTTACACAGCAAAGAGTTACAAATACAGATGGGGCCTAGTATCATACTAATTTTATAGACAATGAAACTGGTCACCCACCATTGGATCATTTAATAAATAGGATGAGAAAACTGTATACCCATTTAGGCAGAGACTTTGAATTCCTCCCACGTATCACTCACAAAAACCAATGATAGCCAAATTAAACACCCAAATGAAAATGACAAACATTTAAATTATGGAGAAGAAGCTATAGAAGAAGATACAACCACATAATATGGAATTTTTGGAACAGAAAAAAAAATCATTAAAGAAAAATTTCATGAATTCAAATCTATTAGAGTTCAATACTTCTCTATAACAGCAAACTGCTTACTGAGCGAAGATCTTTTCAACACATATAACTGACAAAGGAAGAGTAGCCTAAATATATAAATTAATAAGATAAAGAAAAATGTAATAGATAAAAGAGGGGTCAAGGTCATGAACAGACTTTCCTCAAAATAAATAGAAAAGGATTATTAACTATTAATAAGTATATAATATTTTGTATTCAAAATAAATGTGAATAAATAAACTTTAATATATTAAATATCAAAGAAAAGATGCTCAAACCAGCAACAAGGAAAATAAAAGTTAAAACCACAATAAAATAAAATTTGTACCAAACAGATTAATAAATATTTAAAGTTCTAGGTTTCTAACTCCTGGCAGTGAGGAAGAGCAGCTCTCTCATATTCTGCTAGTGGGAATATAAAGTAGTGCAACACTCTGAAAATCAATTCTGCTAGCTCTCCTACCCTGAAACCACTTGAAGATATTCAAGTTATTTACATCCCAATAAATCCACTCTAGTTAAACACCCTGCAGAAACTCATATAAGAATGTTTGCAGTGACATTAGTTGTAAGAACAAAAACTTAAATGTCCACAGGATGGAGGATGGATGTAAGTTGGGTAAAGTCATACAAGATAACAACATCCAACAATGGAAAAATAATTTCCATTTGCCAATTTACCAATGTCAATTTACCAATTTACCAATGTAAATAAATTTAAGAAATACCATTTGGTGTTAAAGACTCACAGAAAAATATGTATGATATGAGTCCATTTAGGTAAAGTCAAAAACAGCCTAAAAATAAGCAACACATGAGCTACGTTTCTTGTGGTGCTCTGTGTGTGATGGGGGTGGTGTTGTGACAGGTTGCAAAGAATGGGGTCTGTGAAGTGTTAATGGTGTTGTTTCCTAACCTGTGTGGTAGATAGACAGAACTCGGTTTTGCTATCATTCTTTCAATTGTACATTTACATCACATGTGTTCTTTTGTATATATGACATATTTGATTGGAAATAAACCAAGAAAGGGAAAAGGATGCCCTTCTATTTTTCTGCTGGACTAAATCTGAAGAGGAGGTTGGCTGGATAGCAATGTACCATCATAGTTAGGCTGGAAAAGGAGAGAATATGTAGGAAATACAGCTAAGACAGAGGAATGTTGGGGGGACAAGGGGACAGAAGGAGGGGACAGATAGAAGAGTGGGACAGACCCTGTTCTGGTGACTTCATTCCCATTTCTGAATCAAGTCTTCCCTCGGCCTTCATGGATGTTTCATTCACCTGAGCCATTAACTTTCCTTATTTGAACCAAAAGATGAGGATAAAGTTGCACCCTGCCCCCCCCCACACACAGATACAAAATTTATTTTTCTTGCTAAACCAGCTGTTATTAACATTGGTGGTATCAGATAATCATTTGGGGAGCTTTAAAAACCCCAGTGGCCAGGCCAGATCTCAAACCAATGAAATCAGAAGCTCAGCAAGAGCAAGTTTAAAACTCACCAATTCGTACCAAGATGCAAGTGAGGTGGATCACCAGCTCCAGGCAATGCTCTATCAGTGTGTAAGTGAGACCTACAACATGCAAAGAACTACAGTGTGTGAGGTGGAACCCCCCATAGCATATGTCCCAAATGCCTGCAGGAACTACTGTGAAGTAGAATTGCTGACCCATTGCCACAAAGACTGTTATTGTCAACCATGATCCACTTGCCCTTCTCTCACAGTAATGGACCTATGACTAGGTACATGGATGCCTTGCTGGATACATTTCCCAGCCTCCCTTGCAGCCATGCCTGGCCATGTGCCTTGGTGTTGAGCATGGAATGTGAGTGGAGGCCACAATATGCACCACTCTGGGTCTAGGCCTTAGGACAGTGAACTGTACTCCTCTGCTGTACCCTTCCCTTTCCTACTGTCTGAAACATAACTACAGTAGCAATGGAGCTTTGACCATGGAGCTGTTTACAATGACCTTGGGAATGACACAAGTGCAAGATGGAAAGAACTGGGACCACCACCACCACCACCACATAGATTAATCCCATCAGGGCTGTCATATGAAAGACAAATGCACTTCTGCTTGGCTCTTATGGTTAGCTAAGCTGCTATAATAAATATGCCCATGGAACCCTGAAGAGTGCTGACCAGCCCAAGGTCATGGTCATTTCCAAGGAGACCGGTGACTGATGGTGGTGGAATCACAGAGGGCTAGACATCTGGATCCCTATCAGTTTAGCCCCAGCAGTCCCCTGGGGTTGGCTGAACCTGCATCACAGCTCAAAGACACACTCTACTACAGATTTCCTCCCCTCCCTTCCATAGGTGGTGGGTCCCACAAGTGCTCCTTAATAAGCATTGTTTGTAATTAACTCTATCTCACATCTGTTTCTTGAAGAAGCCAATCAGTAACCCATGGAAAGTGTTCCATAAAGACTTGTGCAATGAATGAATGTATTAAATAAATAAATAAACAAATAAGTAAATAAAGCCTAGATTTTCACTGTACTAAAGAGAAATCTGAATATAAATGGGTAAAAAGTACATGGAAAAGTTGTTGAATACTATTTCTAACAACAGAAAATATTTAAGTTAATTTTAGTGCTTTAGTATCCTTTATGGCTTGCATATGATTAATAGAAGTCCAAATTATTAATATTTTGAATTAAGTATTAAATATCCCAAAATGGACCTTCTCAAACTGTTAGTGGGAATGCAAACTGGTACAGCCACTCTGGAAAACAGGATGGAGGTTCTTCAAAAAATTAAAAATAAAACTACCCTACAACCTTGCAATTACACTACTAGGTATTTTCCCAAATGGTAGAAAAACACAGATCACAGATTCAAAGGGGATATATATATATATATATATATATATATATATATATATATATACATACATACAGAATATTACTCAGCCATCAAAAAGAATGAAATCTTGCCATTTGCAATGACATGGATGGCGCTACAGTGTATTATGCTAAGCAAAAAGTCAAAGAAAGACAAATACCATATGATTTCACTCATATGTGAAATGTGACATGTGGAATTTAAGAAACAAAACAGATGAGCATATGGGAAAGGGGAAAAAAGAGAGAGGGGGAAACAAATCCTAAGAGACTTTTTAAGATAGAGAACGGGGGGGCACCTGGGTGGCTCAGTCGGTTAAGGGTCCAACTTCAGCCCGGAACATGATCTCACAGTTCATGAGTTCGAGCCCCCTGTAGGACTTTGTGTTGACAGCTCAGAACCTGTATCCTGCTTTGGATTCTGTGTCCCCCTCTCTCTCTGCCCCTCTCCCGCTCACATAAACATTTAAAAAAATTAAAAAACAATTAAAAATAAATAAACATTAAAAACAATTTTTAAAAAAATATAGACAACAAACTGAGGGTTGATGGAGGGAGGTGGGTGGGGGATGGACTAAATGGGTGATGGTATTAAGAAGGGCACTTGTGATGAGCACTGGGTGTTATATGTAAGTGATAAATCACTAAATTCTACTTCTGAAACAATATTACACTATATGTTAACTAACTAGAATTTAAATAAAAATTTGAAAAAAAAATATCTGAAACTGGGAAAGCTAGATTCATGCTAATGGACATCAAAAATTATTTGCATGTTGGTTTTATTTCACCAAAACTATTTCCAAGAAGTTTTCTTTTTCTTTGCTGATCTCAGGGGTCGTCAGAGCAAGAGGAGAGCTCATAGATGTCCAAATTCTCAGGCATCCAACTTAGGCTTTTATGGCAGATGTCCCTAACTGATGGCTTGTATCTCATCTCTGTTACCCATGGAGCTTCCTTCCTACCATGAGCTTTGAAATACTGAGACGTGGAGCCAGAGCACCACCATCTTTGATTATTCTGTTAATAGAATAGGGAAATAAATTCAGGTGGATTAAAATGAGGTTTTGGAATTTTCTGTAGATTTCAATCAGTAATGATTTTTAAATCTGATTTTCTGACAAGGAACAAAATTGGGTGATATTCCAACTCAAAGTTTTTTACACTTTTGGATACTCAATGGAGTTGGCTCTCTAATATCCATTTCCCTGCCTCCCATAGTAGGAAAATCCCAATTCTTATCTGTCCAACTTGTCACTCAGTCCAAAGCTACATGTCCCAAACTCCTTAACAGCCAGTGGTGACCATGTGACTAAATTCAGGTTAATAAAGTGTGAAAAAAACTTCACAGGAGAGTTAAGTCTTCTTTTCTCCTTTCTGCTGCCCAGAATGACAAAAGGACACCATTCTGAACCATGAGGACAAGACTATCCACTGGAGTCAGTAAGGTGGACAGCTATAAGAAACCGTGGTCCAGAAGACGTTATGAAGTTCCCATACCAGCTTTGAACTGCCTGGATCTTCATATTGCTTTACATGAGGAACTTACAACATTGGTATCTAGGCTACTGTTTTGGGGAAGGAAGCTTTGCTACTCAGAGCTCATGGTAGATACCAACAGATTCAACTCAGAACACAAAATTACAATATTCTTTAGGTTATAAATGAATTAAAATTTAATTTTGAAAGTAATACAAAAAATAAAGAAATTTATGTGTCTTTGGAAAGAAATAAATTTATGTTTTGGCATTTCATGATTCGCCTTAAAACCGAATTTTTAAAAACATGGTACTCGAATGTTGTTCAGTTAAGGCCACTGTTTCTTGGCACACAGTTTTAGAAATCTAATGCTATGTATGGGAAAATACAGAAGTTCAAAGGGGCCTCTAAAATTTGACCATTGGCTTCACGGGATGATGTGTAGGCAAAATAGTCATATTTTGAATAATACCAACTTATTTACATAAAGAAACACACACAGAGAAGAAAATTGGATTTATAAGTGGGCCTTTATCTAAACAAAAATGGATGTCACCCCTCAGTTAGGTGCATATCAGTGATACTTTTTATTTTCTTTTTGCCTCGCACTATTTTCTAATTTTTGGACAATCATGTTTCCTGTGGCATTTGAAAATTTCACAACATATATTCCTTCCCCTAGAGCCTTGGCCCTTGCCTGTTGTCCTGGGAAAAATGCAGGGAGTTGAGCCGTTTGGCCAAAGTCCAATGTCCACTCCAACTGGGGCAGGCAAACAGGTTTGGGAGGACCAACTCCCAGCTCTCAGAAAGCCACCTACTCCTTTTCTTAGGTTAGAAACATTCAGTGAAGTTTGTCACTTTGCTCTTTTTCATTTCTGGGCAATTTTGGTCTTTTTGCTTTTAACTACGTGGGCAGCTTTAAGCAGCCTGAGCCCTGGAGAGGATATTTGTGGCTTGTCAGGCCCAGACAGAATCTGCAGAGGGGAAATCTCCAAAAGTTTGTATGTAGAGAGGTTTGCTACAACCCTAAGTAAATGTAAGCAAATAAAAGCTGTTGAGTGAGAATCAGACAGGCTGGGGTGCAGCTCCGAGCAGGGCGAGTGTGTGGGCTCACTGCTGGCCAGCCCAGAGGTGCATTCAATGTGTGGTGAGGACAGGGCTGGCTGGTGTCTGACAGTGATTTAATACAAGCTCTACAAACTAAGAGACTTCAATAAATGTTGTTGACTGACTGCCCAACTGGCTTAGACCTTGCCTGAAAAGGAGAAAGGGTGCTAAATAAACTCAAGGTATTATCATAATAATACCTGCTGACCAAGAATGTTGTCAAGATGAATGAGCTCCTTTGGAAGGGCATAATGTGCTTCTCTGAAGAATGACACTAGGTGAATACTAAATTTAACATCATTTGAAAAGAACTTTATATTGCTTCGACTCTGCCCTGATGACAATATCAGCTAGAGGTCTTCTGGAAAGGCAAACACTATCTTATTGAGACAGTTTGGCCAAAATGTGACCCTGTCCTGGCACTAGTGGTTTGCTCGGTCTTTATTATCTTGGAACCCCAGGAGGGGATGGATCTTGGAAGATTGAATACTTCTCAACCACTCAGGGCAAGACAGCATAGAAATCACCTAGAGGTGAGTCCCTCTCTCCCTACTCCCACCCCCTAAACCCTAGCCCCAGAAGAGAAATTCCCCAACTCTCCTAGGTAACCATCCCTAGTATTCACACCAGATCCACTGTCAGGATGCCCCCTTTGTGTTGCACCTAATCTTTTGAGAAATGATTCGTCAATTCCTTATTGTTTTGTGTTTAATGGAAATAAAGAAAATCTGATATCTGTGCTTCTGTTGGGATCCAGACTGACTTAAACCACTCACTCACTCACTCACTCACTCTTTCTCTCTCTCATTAATTCACCAACTTGGGGCTTTAAAATAATGCCTTTGTCATTAATTCAAGATAAATTCTAGCTCTTCATTGTACATTTATTTTTTCTAACCTCCCTGTAATCCCACTATCTGCACAGTTTACAACTCAAGGCACAACTTGGCATTGATTGTAAAAACCTAACATGTAAAAAGTAATATCTGTCAAAGAACTAATGCCTGATGACTTTGATGCAGCATTTACATCTTTCTTTTTTTGTTTGGAAGGTGGAGCAGTCCTGTGAGATTGCAGACACGAAGGGTAATTCTCCTGTCCTGCGATAGAGCTATTTACCGAGTGAGTAATGGTTCCATTTGTCACCTTTACTGAAGAGTCACGAGCTTGTGGCTCTCTACAGAGTCCCAGGAAAACAGCTAAAAATTGAAATGAGTTTATCAATTATTTAATATAACTGGGAAATCTCATATTTTTCACAGGGGGAAAAGTGAGGTTGTATCAGAATCATTCAGCATGAATGGAGTAAAATTACACCCAAACATCAGTGATTTTCCATTCATTTCCATGTGGCTATACTTACCCAATCTGCCCTGTGTATCACTGGTATATTATATATTCAACAGAATCATCCAGCCGATATTATTTCTTGCAGTGTCCTTAACACCTGAACTAGAAAAAATGATTAAACACCTGGTCTACAAAGATGGTCATGAATTTAAAGGGACTTAGCAAAACCGACTGAGCTGCCCGCCCTTTTTGGGGAACGGTTTCCTGGAAGAAGCTTGTCTTGAGGTATGTGAGCAAAACTGCACTAAATTACAGGAAGCTAATTTCACTCCTGTGATGGATACAGTTAGGATTATGTCAGGGAAAGAGCAGGTTTTTGAACATCCTGATTTATAGCTCCCAAATGATGACGTGTGTGAGTGATGGACAAGAAAACCCTTTTCTTCTCCCTACCCAAGGTGCCCCTAAGCAAAGGTTCCCTGGAAATTTTAATGACTAGTTCACAGGAGTAAAAACAAAAACATATGAACAGCTCAATGGCTTCCCTTACTTGCAAGAAACTTCCCCAGAGAGCCTAAAGTAATCATTTATGGGGTATTTTGCTGAGTTGTCCTGCTAAATCTTTCTGAACTTTCTATTAGCATCCCCTGCTTTCTGTGTTTTTAATAGTCTTTTCAGAGGAAGAATTTAGAATGTTTCTTTTACAGCCCTTGTCCCCACCCCCCATCTGTCTTATACAGGTTCTTAATCGAAATGTATCTTCTCAAATGTGGTTTGAGAGAATTGCAAATGTCAGTCCCTATAGCAGTTCCCTGGAGACCAGGAATTCAGATAACTTCTGCTTTTCCAAATGCATTCAGAACTAAAAGAGAAAAGAAAAAAGAAGAAGGAAAAATCTACATACATAGACTACAATGAAAATGTGAGTTATTTCCACATAACCATGACGTGTGTTTTTTGGAGATAGTGCAGTCACCCTGACCATGATGGCAGTCTCAGAAAAGAGATTGCCTGGATGCAAATCCACACTGGCCAGGCCACTAACTGTATGGCCTTGGACAAGTTACCTGCCCTTTCTGAGTCTCAGGTGTCAAATGGGGATGATAAGAGTAGGTGTCAAAATTCAATGAGTTAATGAATGCCAAGCACTTAGGGCAAGGCCTGGAACCAGGCTACAGGCCACCACAGGACTTGGGTTGTAGAGAATTTAAGAGCAACAAGAAATTATTATCCCCATGCACTGGCAATTCTAAATGTGTCTGGATACCCACCCCTGAAAAAAATGAAAACAAACAAAATCCCTGCTGGTCTAAACATGTTTTAAATAATTTTTATGGTTACTATGGAGTTATCACATAGGTGAGCTTCAAATTAGCACATTTTTATTATCCATACTTTATTAAACATTTTATTTTACATAGAAATGATACAGTCAGCCTACTAGACAGTTGATCATGGATATGCATGGGCTCAGCTACATGCACTCCTCCCTACAATAAGCTTGTTAGGCTTCAGTACTGTTTGAGTTTACCCTGGACACAATTTAATCTCTGCCCCTTGCATTTAAACAGTGAATGGAGATGGTGAAGGGTTAATAGCAAAATGATTATAAAGCTGAAAAAACAGAACATTCTAGAATGACTTCACTTTATGCATAAATATTCCCTGAAACTTGTACAATTTAGTCTTTTGTACTTTTCCCAAAAATATATTAATGAAATTAAAAAGTATCCATCTGTTCCTTCTTTTTTTTTTTGCATTGTAGTGTTGTTATTGTTCTATTATTATTTTTGCTGGCATGATTATACATGCAAAGTTCAATAAAAAGTATTCTATGTCTCCTTCTTTTCTGACCATTAATATCACTTGTCTTATTTCAAGATTATACTGAAAATAATTGTATTATATGATGGGTTGTTGAACAATGGCCTGCTTGTGGTGGCAAATCCACCAGTATTCCATTGTCTGTAATAGAAGAAGTTCTCAATAAATGCTAGTTAGTATTATGGTTAATCTTATTAGTGTATAGCTCTGCATGATGGTATCCAAGAAAGACTGTATTCATTAGAGCCCACTTTGTCCATAAGAAATATGTCGCCATTCTCCTCCTTATCAACACCTCACCTTTGGTTCAAATGCCAGATACCATTCAGCACGCCATGTTTGTCAAGTATTTTATCATCAGCTGTGAGCTCTGCCAAGAAGCAGTCCTGGGAAGGAAGGCCAACTTGGTGGTGCCCATTGTAGAGATAAGGAAACAACTCTATAGGGGAGAAGGTCAGCCACCCTGCCAGGTATCAGCTGAGTGACCCAGGAGCCAACTTCAGCTTCCTGGTACGGATTATTTGTGCACATTTGGCATTTGATACCTACAGAACACGTCATCATCCCAAGTTTACAACTGGGGAAACAGAGGCACAAAAGGATTAACAAATTCAATCTAAACCAAAGAAACAGTGAAGCAACAAAGAACCAGTCAATGGCATTAAGTATTGGGCTGAAAATGTTCTTAAGATAGTAATAGTAACTAGTTGTTGCTGAGTGCTGACTTATAAGAGTTTCCTCTAGGCTATTACCTTACTTTTGTCTTCACAACCAGCCTACAAGGTGAGTCAGCACAATATTAACTCCAACTTACATAGGACAAATGACAGCCTGCTAAGAAGTGAGGAAATGAGGTTCTAAACCCTGGTTTGTTCCAGGGTAGCCACTGCCCTTTGAGTATCACTCAGTGGTATCAGGGAACCCCTCTAGTATGACTGCTAATCCATTTCACATGTGCTTCCATGTCTTTAATAGACCAGCACGTTGTGCCCCTAAGCAAGGTGCTTCCACAAGCTGGGAAAACAAACCAACATTTGATAACCCCCCACTATATTCTTGGGACTGTGCTGGCTCCCTCTTTCAGTTTTAAAAGTGTGTATCTATAGACTTCTTTGTTCCAATCCCTCCTCCAGGTGAATGCACACGAGGAACCCTTTGTCTCAAGCACCCCATAAACTGCAAATGTTTATATTTATTGGTGTTTCAATTCAAGCTCATTTTGCATTATTGTTTCCTCTCAGTGACATTCCCCTGCTTTCTGATGTCCTGCTCAAATCTGGGACATATCAGTTATGGATCTTAAAATGTGCACAAACTATGGTGGTAGGCATGGGGATTTAGAAAAGAGGACAATGGGAAGAATCACTATTTCGAATTCTAGTGTTTTGTTCATAGGGAAACATGCATCACACAATGTTTTTACGTATCCCAACTCAAAATATATAAGGTATTTTTTAAGACTATCTGTTCTTTTGACTTTTTGAAGACTAAAACACATGCTGACTTTAAAATTTCTGAATTTTTAAAATTCAGAGCAGGACAAAGAAGGTAGGAGAAACCCACAAAATTCTACAAGCTCAAACACTCAGTGCTATAGGTTGGTAAACACCACAAGACATCCATCTCTGTGTATAGGCAGACAGACAGGAAGATAGATAGACAAACAGGCAGATAGACACATAGATAAATAGATAGGCAGAAAGATAGATAGCCAGACAGAGAGAAATACATGACTTTAGAAAAATTGCATCATATTACTTATGGCATTTTAAAGGAATTAATTAAAGTACTTTTACTCTAACCAAAGAAAAAGATGGTAAGGTACAATCTGAAAAATTGCTAAAATTCATATATTTTCTACTGCAGGAAGTGATAATTCTACACAGTCCTTCTAAAAGTTAAAATAAAAGGAATATAAAAACTCACTGTGAGATTATAGACATTATTGTTTTAATTTTTTTTAATTATTTATTTTGGGGCGGGGGTGGGCAGAGAGGGAATCTGAGTAGGCTCTGTGCTGTCAGCACAGAGCCCTTTGCAGAACTCGAACTTACAAACCTCAAGATCATGACCTGAGCCAAAATCAAGGGTCAGACGCTTAACCGACCAAGCCACCAGGCACCCCTATAGACATTATTTTTGTAATTACATTTCAACTTTGAATACTATCTGACTCCTGCTATGAAAAATGAAGAAATTAGCAGGATTCTTGTATTTATTTTTGTCCTCCATAATATTTATACCATCTAGTTATAGTTCATTGTGATTAGAACAAGCTTTTTTTCTATGTCACTTAGCTTTAGCTCTGTCAGTCATATTCCTTGTCACTTCTATTTTATTTGTGCTATAAATATGCCTATTTCATCAATTTTTGTTCTTAGCTTTAAAAAACTTTTCATTTCATACTCTTTTATTTTCATCATTTTGAATTTTTTTTTAATTTTTCAATTTTCATTTTGAAATAGTTTCAGACTTACTGAAAAGTTACAAAAATAGTACAGAGAATTTCCATCGACCCTGTATTCTGCTTCCCCAAATGTCAGTGTCTTACAGAATCATAGTACAATAATTAAAATCACAAAATTAACACAATACTATTAGCTAACCTCCAAAGCTCACCCTTTTTCTCATCACTATGGTTTATCTAGTCTAGGAGCCAATCTAGGATCTTTTTTTGTCCTTAATTCATGTTCTTAATAAGTTCCTCAATAACATGAAGCATTCACCTCTAGGAAATATCTTCTTCTTTTTTGGATAATGCCTTCTTCCAAACTGGATTATCCATCTCTCTTTTTGGCATGTTGTGCAGACATCGTGGCTGCTCACCCAATATTCTCCTTTTTCACGAGTTTTTTACAGAACCCCAACTTTGTTCAAGTCTTGAATAGAGATTCTTAATCTCTGGGAAGATGTGCTAGACTAGTGGGCTGGAGTGGTTTTGCAACACAGTCCTGGCCAAAGAGACTTAGGGTAAAGTCTGGGCTCTGCTGGGAACATTCTGGGAAGGAGTGATGTTCTGTAATAAGAAGATGGTAAATAATAAGAGCAAGACCTGCACTGCCCTCTATGTCTTGCCTCTGAGAACACTGTGAGGACATGATGCTTTGAGCTCCTGAAGTCAGTTTGCACTCATGAGGGAAAGACTGAGACAATTGTAAAGCTGTTGACCCAGAGCCCTGATGTCAATGAGCCTTAAACCAAGCCAAGGGCTCCCTACATCCAGAGTTCTTATATGAGGGAAAAATCCCCACTTTTTTAAGACATCTCTAACCAAATGTCTTGAAAGTTGCAGTTAGATGTATCCTAATGGACAAAGCATACTCCATCTCTTTATCTGTTTCTTTTTTGTTCAGTTAATTTTCACAGTTGCTTTGTCACTTTTAATCTTGCTTATGCTTAAAGTGAATGGTGCTGACTAAGCTTTCTACTTCCTCTGATCCAATATAACTAACTTCTTTGACCTCTTTCCCACTTTTATTTGAAACCTCCCCTTTGAGTTATAATTTATGTGCTGAGGACTGCAGTAAATCTACATTTCTGCAGAAATTGTATTCTAAGTTCAATGGGAAACCATTGGAAGGCTTCAAGGATAGAAGAGGCAGGGTCAGATTTATACACATTTAAAGAATTTCTCTCTTCGCTGTGGGTCGTGCACAAACATAGAAGGAGAAAGCCCACCTAGCAACTCCTGAAATAGTCCTGAGAATTAACAAAGAAATCATGGTTGTTTGAACCATGGAAGCAACAGTGGAGGTGATGGGTTGTATTTGAAGATATAGCCAAACAGTTCTTGCTTGTAGATTAGACATAGACTATGTGGGAAAGTAAAAAAGCAAGGATAAGACTCAGGTTTGGGGTCTGAGCACTTACAGCAACAGAAACAACATTTAGTAAAAATCAACATTGAGGAAGAAGGAAGACCAGACCCTGGGGTGGATGTAATGGGAAAGCAAGAGCTCTTAAGCACTAGTGAGAGAGAATTGTGACATGGAGGACTCACCATGGGGAATTTTCTTTTCTTTCCCTTGAATTAGGCTCTTTCCCAACCTGGATTCTTTATTTCTCTTTTGTTTCTGCAAGTTGAGGAGATTATGTGGTTGTCTACACATTGGGTAATGTTGCCACTCCTTTGCCTTTCTAACAGACCCCCAAATTTATTTGAGTTATAGGAAGAGGCACTGGTCTGTGTTAGAAATTGGTGGGAGATCACGATGGCAGGACAAGGAGGGACCACAACTTTATTTCTTACCTTGTACCAAGGAGTGGTATTATGTATGAATTCCTTCATTAAATATTAAATCTCCAAAGACCTGGTGAGATTGCCATTTTACCCTCAATTCATAGAAAAGGAAGTTGGCATTCAAAGAAACTGAGAGAGCAGCCCTTTGTGACCATGGTCCAGAAACACAAGCCTGTCTTGACTTACTCCAGATCAGTGTTGATCCAGCACACATCAGTTACTGTCCCAAGATCCCTCCAAGACTGTGGGAGTGTTTCAGTCACGTTACCTGAACCAGAGTCTAGGTAGCCCATATACATGACAATCTGGGACATCCCAATCCAGTGGCAAAAATATCCCAGTGGGTACTCACCATCCCTGCCCCCTGACACTCTGGGACAAGTCCCTTTGGGAACGGCATTGCCAGTGATGCTGTCTCCTTCATTAGAAAGACTCCTAATAGACTGCTACCCCCTCTTTCTCTGCTGTCAATCCCCTGCCACAAACACTCCAGAGCAGGGACACAAATGTTGAAAGAGAGCATTGTTTTTCAGAGACAGACTCCAAAGAAGAAGCCAATCAAAATATCATAAGAAAACAGACTTCATAATTTGATGAAAAAAATGCCGTTCTTACCAATAGGAGAGAAGTTGCCCCTGACTATGAGCAAAAAGCACTGACCAGCTCAGAGAAAGCCTATGGACTTTCAGCAAGCCCTAAGCACTTGAAATGCCTTTGTTTGAACGTGTCTTCTTGTTACAGTAATGAGAAAGGTGTTGCCTTAATGAGTCATATAATGCAAATTTTAATGGTAAAATTAAATTTTGAATAAACAGTATGAAAAATCAAATATTAGAAATCCATTTCTTAAAAGCTTACAATAGTGACTTGTCAATGTACTAGTGAGCTTAAGTAAGATCATTTCAGATTATGTATACAGTGCTGAACTATTTCAATCTAATTATGGGAAAATTGTGTTTTCATTAAGCCTTCTTCCTAATGCAGAAAATGCTATTAAAATTATTTTCATTGACATTCTCCTAATAAGCTGGCTTAGAAACTGCATTTACACTTGACCAGTTAGTTGTTTTCAGAAGTGGTCATGCCCTAGTGGGAATGGATCTTGCCTCCCATTCTTGATAGGGCTGCAGCGAGACAGAAAAGAGGCACTACTACAGAGAAAGCACACGGCTAACAGTCTGACACACAGCAAGCACTTTAAAAGTTTAGCTCTTACTCTTATTACCATTGCCATCACCAATCTCCATCTATAATTACATCACCTATGACAATAAATATGCAAGTAAAGAGGGCAGATTGTCAAGATCCATATTTTGCAGCTATTTCTTTGCTACAGCCTGACGTTTGGTAGCCATTGACCAATACAGACCAGAGATGGGAAGCAGTTTCCAAATGCTTACTGGACCATGTCTTAGTCCAGCCCTTGTAATGCTCAATGACCAGTGAGGAGTGAGGGGTAAGGAATGCTTAGGAATTGCCAAAGCAAAAGTCAGTAACACTAGGATGGCGAAATCTAGACTCACAACCAAGTGGGCACCTAGGAAATCAGCATGAGAAATGATTAGGGCCAAAGCAGCAATGGTGCTTCCTCCACATAGAAAATTCACAGGGCAGGGGTACCTGGGTGGCTCAGTTGGTTAGGCGGCTGGCTTTGGCTCAGGTCATGATCTCGCAGTTCATGGGTTCTAGCCCCACATCAGGCTCTGTGCTGACAGCTCAGAGCCTGGAGCCTGCTTTGGATTCTGTGTCTCCCTCTCTCTCTGCCCCTCCCCCACCCCTTCTCTCTCTCTCTCTCTCTCTCTCTCTCTCTCTCTCTCTCTCTCTAAGTTAAATAAATATTAAAATTTAAAAAAGATTAAAAAAAAGAAGAAAGATTCACAGGGCATGTTTGAGTCTGCACTGACTAGTGTAATTATTGTACTCTACACATACTTGTTAAATGTTTACCATGTGCTGGCAGCCACTCCCCATCTTGGAGATACTACAGAAATAAGACCCCTACACCCTTGCATCTTACCCCCTGGGGGCAGCAGATAATTACCAAGAAAACAAACAATCAAACTAGAGGGTTTCAGATGGTGATTACTCTTATGAAGAAGACAGAAAGAAATGTGATAGTAAGTAGTAGTGAGTAGTAGGAGAATGAGTAGTAGGACAGTGGTGTGTGCAGTAGGCTGGCTGCAGCTCCTGGTGGGAAAGTGGCTGGGAAGCAGAGCACAGAGGAATCAGGATTATTTACCAACTGCTGTATAGTCCCATCCCCCACTGCTCCCAAGTCACTTCTCAACCCTCAGGACTAGACATGGGGGAACTCAAATGAGAAAATAATAGAATTAATCTTTCAGTACAGGTTGTCATCATCAGACAAAGCCTAGACAGAAATGAAATACAGGAATGAACACAGGATGGGTGGAAAGTGGTCTGGAAAAACCTCAAGGAAGCTGTAAGTAACTGGAAAAATAAGGAGACCATCAGGAAGAATCATCTGTGGGTATAAGACTTTTCTGATGGAGTTCCTTTTTAGGCTAGCCGAACGTTAACTGTACAAGTTGATGACTGTGGTAGACTCTAAGGTCCAATGACCCCACCTACTGGTATTCACACCCTTATATAATTTCCTCCCCTGGAGTGTGGGCAGAACCTGTGACTTGCTTCTAACCAATAGATGGGTGATGAGCTGTCACTGCCATGATCTTGTTATGATTGCCACATCTGGCAGACATTCCCCCTGCTGACTTTGGTGAAGCACGTTACCTGAGACAGCCTCCGGCTAGCAACCAGCTAAAAATGTAAGCCCTCCAACCAATGGGTAACAAGCAACCAAATTCTACCAACAACCTCCTAAACTTGAGCTAGATCACAGTCCCAGCCAACACCTTGAATTCAGCCTTGTGAGCCATCCTAAGGCAGAGATCAGCTAACTGTGTCTGGACTCCTGACCCTAGAAACTGCGAGACAATAAATGTGTCTGTGTTAAGCCACTAAGTTTGTGGTAATGTATCATGCAGCAATAGAAAACAAGTGGCATTAATGAAGGTTAGCAGGATCACTCCGGTATATGGAGAACATCACTTGGGAATGATATAGTCAGGGGCACCGTCAGCCCCTGAGGTTTCACAGAATATTTACTTAAAATATTTTATAGCCCAGATAGGACTGAGCACAGGAACACTGAGAGCGAAGATGTGTCCCCTGTGCTTAAGGAACTCAGCCAAAAAGAAGTTGTCAGAAAAGCTGAAGTGGGGGTGGGGCACTTCACCTGGTGTAAACAGGATTAATTTAGGAGAGGTGCAGTCATAGACACAGCTAAAGTGTGTTGCTTACTTAAAAAAAAAAAAGAAAAGAATGCACACAAAATAATTAAAAAAAAAAAAGTAATACCAAAAGGTATAAGATAAAAAGCAGATTCTCCCTCCTCTCTCCTCAGATCCCTGATTTCATACCCAGAAGGGTGGCAGTCAATACAATTTCTTAACGGTCCTTTCAGAAATTTTCTACACACATACAATGCCCATGTCTACCTTTTTTTGGTACAAATGGGGTTAAATTATACACATAGTTGACCCTTGAACAATATGGGCTTGAACTATGTGCATCCCCTTATACAGATTTTTTACAGTGCAGTACTGTAAACGCATTGTCTCTTACAATTTTCTTGATGATAATTTCCTTTCTCTAGCTTATTTATTATAAGTAGAGTATATAATATATATAACGTGCAAAATATGTCTATTGATTTTTTATGTTATTGTAAGGCTTCTGGTCAACAGGAGGCTATTAGTTAAGTTTGGGGGGAGTCAAAAGTTATACATGGATTTTTTACTGTGGGGGGGGGTCAGTGCCCCAACCCCCAAGTTGTTCAAAGATCACCTGTCCTGTTTCTGTCTCTTGCTTTTTTTCAAGCATTGTCTCAAAGATCTCTCAATTTCTATATATTCAAATTAGCTCATCATTTACATGGCTGCCTAATATTCATGTGTATGAATTTACCTTAGTTTGTGTAATTAGTCCCCTGGTGATTAGCATATAAGTTGTGTCCATGTTTTTGCTATCACAACAAATGCAATATGTAAATCTTTGCTCACTTCTACAGCTATAGGACAAGTAATAGAAGCGAAATTGTGGGGCAGGATGTAATGCCGATCTATCTTCAAAGTTGCACGCGCTTTATCCTCATACCCAATCTAAAAACCCACATTTTTAGCCACACTTTGACCAGCATTACATGTTAAACACATTTAAAAACCTTTGCCAATTTAGTAGATAAAAAATGGTATCTAGTGTTTGTGGGACTTTTTTGTTTTGCATACACCTGAATTTTTCAAGCTCCTCATAGGTTGAATCCACTTAGAGGATCCAGAATCCAGGACAGAGGTTAGACATTAGGAGTGAAACCCTTAGGGATGAATGGAGAAAAAAGAAAGAGTGGTTGTCATTCACAAAGACTCACTAAAGGCAACGTCCCAAATACCCCACAGGTAGTTAGTCACCCCATCAAAGTCTGAAAACTTCCTTTTTTTCACTCCAAGCCCCCACATACTTGGCTTGAGGTAAGACTAGGTCATTATAAGAGAAATAATATGCATCAGACACAACAAAAGCATATATTGAGTACATCTCTTCGTGAATGTCGGAGATGACTTTGGCTGGAAGGTCCTTCTACAGAAATCTTCTGGAAAGGAGAGCTTGCATTTCTCAGGTAATTGTCCTAAATATGGTCATGTTTGAAGGTTAAAAGAGCCCAAACCCCTTTCTCTCCACTTTCTAATTCTTTAAAGCTAATGTTCCACCCCAACAAACTTACTTAACAGGACCCTCTCTGTAAACCAATAGATGTTATTAAGAGAGCAAACCTCACAGATTTATAGAAGAAAAAAAGGGGGGGATGCTTAGTTAACATGTATTAATATTCTGTTTCAACTGAGTTCAACAGCTTTGAAGTAGCCTATGAGCTCACAAGGCTGTGGTCTCACTGCAATAGCAAACACAGTGAAATTAAAGGGGCTACTCAGGTCTCTTCATCCTGGAAGAGACTTTGCCAGAGACTGGATTATTTTTTAAATCTATTTTTGCAGTGAAAGGAAGCCACAGGCATCTGGATACTGGCTCCCCAGCCCGACACCTAATTTCTGCCAGGGCATGAAGAGCACCTTCTAAAACTGCACCTCGAGAATTTGGGTGGGTTCAAAATGAGATCGGAGCATTTGGGTGGCTTTGTGTTTTTTCCTACCCAGTTTTCCTTCATCTTGGTATTTCTTTCCTCCAAAGGACACTGTGTACTCACCACACTTACTCCTGATCATCCCCAAACACAAATCCAGATTCATTTTTTAAAAACGAATGACTGAGTGCTTGTCCTATATTTTTGTTTTCCCCCAGCTATAGACTACCTGTGCCAACAAAAATGAGTGTATTCATTTATTTTTAAAAACCTCCTACAAATCTTCAGTGACTCTTTGAGTATAAAATATTCATACCTTGACTCCAAATTACAGTTGGGAGCATAACCACTCAACAAGTACTTTTAGTTCAGATTCATTTTAGATTCATACAAGCTGGGGAAGGAAACATAGAAAACACAAAGCATCCTTTGAAGGAAAAAAAAATCCTGAATGAAGAAAAGGGTGGGAAAATACTGCCATTTCAAACCAACCCAAAGGCTTATGCCGCAGGTTCAGAGCTATTTAAGGTGGAGGAGGCAGCTTTGGCAAGTACAAAAGGTGGCCACAGGACGAGAACAACTGAATTGAGAAGGCTCTTGGACCAAAAAAACAAAAAAACAAAAAACTGATTTAGAGAATTAAGGTAAGTCAATTAATTAAATATGACTATGTCTCAGCCGAATTCACTTTTATCACATTATTATTCAGCATTTGTAGAAGACCTATTCTGAGCAGTTAGCTCCATTGATTCCAGACAGCTAGAAAGTTGATTTTACTATGAATTTGGGTGCTGGGGGAAAAAAAATGACCTGGATATTCAAAACCCACTTCTTGATTTCCATGAAGTGCTACCTAGGAGGTCTGGTTGCAAATCATTTTGCAAATGCAAATCCCATTACCAAAGGTTTCAGGACTTTTTCTTTTTAGTGATCTTTATAATTACTGTAATCCTGGTGTAGATATTTTAGGAAGAATAATGCTGCCGTAGTGTAAGCCTCACCAAAGGCTTTTAGAACAGAGACATTTTGCAAATTGGAAATGGGCATTTTTACTTGACAATGGTTGAAGGGAAATTGACCAGCACTTGTGAGGTCTGCTGGGCTGTGAGTTAGGTCTTTGAAAGGCACAAACATAGCAAAAGGTGAATCTGCCAATAAGGTTCTACTTTACTAATGTTTTAGCTGACCTAAATAAGCCCTTATTGGGAAAGGCCACCCCCAAGCCAGAATGCTTCTGGTTCATACCAGAATGAGCTTTAGGGATCACATCACTGGAGGCCTAGGGGAGGGAAGAGTTTGTTTGATTCAGGGATACAGTAAGAAAGTCAAGGCCCTGGATTCATTCTGTTTTTCTTGCCTTCCCTCTGTGTGGTCAGCTTCATATAGGGCTGCAAATAGATCCCAGCACCTTACAAATATAAGTTCCTTCTGCCACATCCAGGAGGGAGACCAGAGATCATTTCTCAGAAGAACAAAACAGCTTGCTTTTTATTCCCCAGATGCTCCCAGCACATGTCCCCTGAGACTCACAGGGAGTACAGAGCCCACCCCTAAACTCATTCCCATGGCTAGGAGGTAAATTTGAGCTAATTTTCTAAGGCCTGAGCCCCAAGACTCTTTCCAGAGCCAAACATAGACATTAGCATCCCCCAAATATAAGGACCACACAGAATAGGAATGGATACCTACAATATAGAATTGATCAGGAAATGGATGTCGTGGGGCCTATTCATCTAGAAAGGACAGACCTGAGTAAGAAAGGACAGGGTGGGGCTAGGACTTCTAATAGTCCCACCGTTCCCCAAAACTGGGCAGGCCCGAGTGGCCAGATGATTTCTGGGGCTGCTGAGGTTAGAGACACTTCAACAGGAGGGATTCCTGAAATCTCTCCACTCACCTTGTTCACCCCAGGACTAACTATAGACCTGTCTCAGCCACTGTCTCTAGCTTTGACTGAAGCTGCCCCAAGGATCCAACCTACTAGCAGGTTGTGGTTCACAGAGCCTTGGCAAGTGGCCTCCTGTGTAGACCAGCTCATCACATGGAAGGTCACTTCTTCAAACAAGCAAGGGAAAGCCTCTGACGTCAGCAAGAGCTCAGTCTGTCTTTTCAGACTCCCCTGATGAAGTCAGGCTCACCTGGGATCAACTTCCTTTTGATTAACACAAAGTCAGTTGATTTTGGACCTTAATTACATCTATTAAATCCCTTTTTTCTTTGCCATATTCTTTTGGCTAGAAGCAAGTGACCAGTCCCTCCCACACTCAAGTGGAACAGACTCTACAGGCCATGAACACCAGTGGGTGGAAGTCATGGGGCTATCTTAGAATTCTGCCTCCCTCAGGCTGCATTTTTCTCTCTCCATCCACCCCCTCAGAGAGTTTCCACTGACCTAAATCTGTAAACATTTAGTATTTGTGTTCCACCACACAGGTTCTTACAGAGAGCCAACAAGAGATTTGGGGCCCTATTCCTCTTTTTTAAAACACCCCTGAATCAGTGAAAATAAAAGGGCTTACAAAATTACCCAATGACAGCCTCTGCTTCACATTTGTCACCGCTCACCAGCAGTCACTCTTACAGGGATAGATCAATTGGCATTGGAACAGGAGTCAAATATAACCAAATAGGTCATTTTCAAGTGGTTCAAGCTGAATTTTCTGTATGGTATTAAGGACCGGGGTACTGTGTGGAATTGTTGGGAAAAATGAAATAGAGTGAACAAAGCTTTTCAAATATTTGTACCCCAAGTACAGTATTATCAACAACCAGTATAGCCCATAGGCCTATGGATTTCTGAGCATGTGACCTATAGATGAAAAATAAAAATAATCTTGAGTGTTCTAGTGAGTCCCAATGGACTAAACACCAGTGAGAGATAAAGTAAGTGGGGTCCTACTTCCCCTGCTCTGTCCCCACCAAAGTTCTACATTGTTGTTCTGGACAAGCTCCATGGGGAAGCACATACCACCGTGGTGGGCACCTCATTCCCACAGTGGCTCTAGAGAGAAGGCTCAGAGCAGAACTTTCATCTGAATGGATTCCAAGGCCAGAGTTGAAGTGAATAATCCAAAGTGGTACACCTGTATATCCTCTTTTCCCAGGCTCCATTGTGTCCTCTTCTATGCTGCCCTGTGCCTCGGAGTATTGCCATGCCCATCTAGGTTTTTATTTCTACTATATCACTCTACATCCTGGATACTTCTGGTGGGTCAACCTACCACTTTCTTTTTTTAAATTATAATTTATTGTCAAGTTAGCTAACATACAGTGCATACAGTATACTCTTGGCTTCAGGAGTAGATTCCCATGATTCAAATTTCACATACAATGCCCAGTGCTCATCCCAACAAGTGCCCTCTTCAATGCCCATCACCCATTTCCCCCAGACTTTCCCCATCAACCTTCAGTTTGTTCTCTGTATTTAAGAGTATCTTATGGTTTGCCTCCCTTTCTGTTAGAAACTATTTTTTCCCCTTCCCTTCCCCCATGGTCTTCTGTTAAGTTTCCCAAGTTTCATATATGAGTGAAAACATGTGATATCTGTCTTTCTCTAACTAACTTATTTCACTTAGCATAATACCCCCCAGTTCCATCCACATTGTTGCAAATGGCAAGATTCCATTCTTTGTCATTGTCAAGTAGTATTCCATTGTATATATAAACCACATCTTCTTTATCCATTCACCAGTTGGTGGACATTTGGGCTTTTTCCATAATTTGACTATTGGTCAGCCTAGCATTTTCATCTTATGACCTTTCCACTTAAGAAAGACAGTTATTCCCCATTCTCCATTGAATAAAATTCAGGATTCTGGCCCAGGCATTTGGGCCCAGCATACTCTAACCAGTGTCTGAGCTCCCTGCCCCACTTCCCCTCTGCTCTGCCCATATTCCCATCCTACTGTCTAATCACTATTTCCAGATCATGTCTTGACTTTCCTACCTCCCCATTATTGCTCACACCATTCCTCTCAAATAGAATATTCTCCCGCCTTTCCCACCAAAACCAGCTGAGATGCGGCCTCCCTGAATTTCCCCTCAGAACTACTTCAGCAATTTGTATACTTCCCATTTGACCTCCCAAATTGCCAGGTACTGGGAGGAATTTTACATTTGTGCATAGATCTTAGGGCAAGGACTTGGTCCCACTTCACAGTCACCTATGTTCCTCACAACATCTCTTGTGCCTTACAACAGAAGGCACTTGTAAGTATTTGTTAGATGGGTGAGCAAGAACAATTTTCAATTCTCAGCCATTCTAACTTATTTGATTACTACCTGGATTCACCATTCACCATAAAAGGAAGAGTTACATATATGCCTAATATACATATTATTATTTCCATGTATACGAAAGCTTATATACACACATATTTGCCATTTTTTTTTCAGTAAATGGCAGCAACGTTGAATATATAAAAATAAAGATGAAGAAGTCTAGGCAAAGCATGGAAATATGTATAACAGCACCCTATTTTAAAAAGACAATGAAATATCACCTTTACTATTATCGCTATTCAGTAAAACATGTATGTGTAAGGTATAATCTAGAAGAAAGAACATAAGAATTAAATGGTTTTGAGGAGTGGTGACATTTAATTTATTGTTTAGTTGATTAAATGATTCTGCAGTAGAACTGACATTATACATCACTATTTCCATGTGCCAAGGAACAAGTGGTTTCTTTATTACCTATAATTGAACTCAACTTTGAAGTCCCTTCCACCTGCATGCCCTCTAAAGACTGGAGGGGAGGGGAATATGAGCAAGCCTGCTAATTAAAAGTCACACCATATCCTCTATGTAAGCAGCCTCCGACAGCTAATTATCCCATCCATTCTAAAGCCACATTCCCACCAGAGCTGTTTACCCCTCTCCCTCCGCCTCTCCAAGATGCCTTCAGTTTCAAGACATGCTCACATATCCTCAGGTGTTAGGGAGGCCCCTGGTTCCCTGCAGGAACTCCTCTAGGTCTGACTAGCTCCCAGATGAGGGACATCCCTTCTCACTTGGTCTACACAATAACCCCTGGTGCCCCTGCAGAGTGCTGGCTCTGCTCAGCTTCCTCAGGGGACTTTGTGAACTCCCTGTGCTGCAGTGTCTGCAGAGCACACACCTGGATCAGGACTAGAGGTCTACACACATGGCTGACTCTCACCTGTGGGGGCCACAGAACCCAAGTCTCAGCCATGTTCACCTTCAGGTTCAGCTTGAACTCCTCACCAAACAGCTCTTGCCCCCATGGTCCCGCCACTCCTCACTTTGGCAACCCAATGGCAGGCAAGATGGATCTCATCCTCAGCCATGGTACAAATCCTCTCATGGCTCCCACAGGAATGCCTGGCTGTCTTCACCAGCCTTCTGGCAAGGAAGACTCAAAACACTAAGTCAGAACTTACCACCCCAAACTCACTTCTTTCCATGCTCTTCTACAGCTGCCTTACCATGTTAGAAAAAGGTACAAGCACCCAGATATCTTTGGAGTCTCAGAAACCCCTTCTAGATGTTTCCATATCCTGCTATCATCTTAAGATTTAGCCCTAAGGAAGAATAGCTAGGGCCTCATCTATTGTTCTGCTCCCTCTGACTCTCCTGGAAGCCACATGCTGTTTGTTGGGCAATGGTTTTATGTCATATCCTGAAACCTCCCTTTGCCTTATGGTAAAGCTCTAGGGTCTGAATCTGTCCATCCTCCTTCTTGGAATGTGCCTGAAGTTTTGGAGTTTAAAATATCTTTTTCTCTTTCCCCAAAACTTGGCTTCCAAAATAATTTCCTTACTCAAGAAAAGACTCAAAAAAAAAAAAAAAGCTTCAAGCTTCAAAGCAGGTTAATGGCCACTTTGGTCTTGCCTTTTCATGCTCTAAGACTGGTCCCTGAAATGGTAGATAGGCATTGCCTGGGAGCTTGTCAGAAATGTAGAAGCTCAGGCCCTTGTGGACCTTTTGATTTAGACTGTGCCTTTGACCCTCCTATGATTAGTGACCTTTGGAAAAGAAAGAAAGAAGAAAAAGAAAGAAAGAAAGAAAGAAAGAAAGAAAGAAAGAAAGAAAGAAAGAAAGAAGAAAACAAACTCTTGGGAAGAGCCAAACTCTTTCTAATCCTTGAAAAATGGTAACTAGTTTATGGGAGTGATTCTCAGACCCTTTCAGCTTGAACTTTCCCATGTCCCTGAGCACAAGTGTAGGGGGCAGAGACTGTATCCTATGATTTCATGTCACCTTGACAGTCTCTGATCATGTGTGTCCTTGCCCTGTTTTAAAGGTTAAGCTCCCAAGGCTCAGTGAAATTAGCCAACTCACTCAGAGCCACCTAGTCCCTAAGAGACAGAGCAGGGGCAGAGTTGGGTCATTCCAGTTGGAAATACAGCCAATGTCTTTCCCAAGCTGTTGATAAGAAGAGACCCAATAAAAAGCTTGTTTCTCTGGTTTTAGAAATACACACACACACACACACACACACACACACACACACAGAAATGCTTGCCTTGAATCAGAAAATTGGGTCTTCTGTGGGAGAGTAGGATTTGCCTCCATGATATCTACCTCAAACAATAGTATCCCCACACCCATAATGATGACAAGAAGAAGGAAGAAAAAGAGGAGGGGGGATATAACAACTTGTTAAGTGTCCAGTTTTACTGGAGGTAGCATTAACAATCCTCAAAACGTATATATCCTTCTACTGTTTTCTCCTCCTGGAAGGAGGCAGGCAGCATGGGATGTGCAAGGCAAGTCTTGCAGCTGCCCTGGATAATGTCACCTCTTAGAGCTTCTCAAAGGGAGTTTCTTGGGCACCATGAAGCCTATATTGTAGGTGAGATTACTTCCAAATTCAGTAAAAATCCATTCAGCTGTTTCCACAACTGGCAATGTCTATCATATAGAGAACTATTACTATATTTTTATAGGTCATGATTCATACATCAAGTATGGTCACTGTGAGCCATCACTGGCTCATGACAGCCATGATCTTCACAATGCTTAGAGAAAGGAATAACCATTATCTTCCTTGAAAAATGAAGTAAGAGTCTCAGGGAAGCTAAGTAACCTGTCCAAGGTTATCCAACTCATAAGTGGTGAAATCAGAGACTCAAGTCAAGGTATTGATTCTAAAGCTCTTGCTCTTTTCCACTACCTTGCTCTTTTCCACTACTATCCATCAATTTATCTCCTCAACCAATGAAAACCTTTGATCTAGACCACCTGTTAGATTGGATGTTGAGCCTCAGGGAGGAGAGGTCACTGGCAGAGCTCCTGGGGGAAAAGAACACTCAGCAGGGGGCTGATGAGGGATCTGTGGGGATAGAGAGGCAGGAATCCCCAGACATCAAAGATAGTGACTAACAAGAAGGTCCTGCCCACCATGTTGACACAGTTGCAGAGAAATGGTGATGCTGATGAGTAAGGTTAAGCTAAGGCAAAGCTGAGGTTTTTCCCAGCCCCCATTCCAACTTCTTCTCACAAACCCCTTTGAGAAACAGTGGTTTCACTATGCACTAGTGGTGTGCTTTCACCTTTTCTTATAAAATTTTAAATAAACTCAACCATAGCTATTCCAGGCACTGGAGATACGCTGCAGTTTTAGTATGGACCATGGAACATTTTAATGTAGAATTTCCCACCAATAATGATGGTCAAAGGTCCCTTTCCCATTTCATTTTCCAGCATGTTTTCCCACAGGTAAAAGAGATAATCCATGCAATTGCCTACATAAAATCGGGAAAAGGATACCTCTGGGTTTTCAAACCCTAAGAATGAGGGTGCTTCCTGATAATGAGATTGTTTGAGGGAAGAACCAACCCCACCACCCACCCCTCAATGACTGTACACACGTGCATGCAAACACACACACGCACACACACACATGTCCACCTGTTGGGGTAGCCTGGGGCCACTCAACTCATCCTTTCCTACCCTCTCAAGTCCAACCAAGATGGAGGCCTCTGCTCTGTCGCCATATGATTGGCTGCTGCTCAGCACTGGTGTCCAATCAGTGCATCCAGGGAATACAGACCCTGCGGCAGACATCAGCTAATGAGATGAATACAAATTCCTCTGCGAAGACCCCTGGAGAATTCCTTATGTGGGTTGTTCTTCTGAATACTCCTTTAAACATGCAAATCCCTTCAGCACTGCTATACTCATGGTTGAATAGAATATGAATCACAGGCTCAGCCCTTTCCTTTTATGCTCAGATCATAAAGTCTGAAACATCTCAAGTTTGTGTGTGTGTGGATTTTTTTTTAACCAGAGGAAGTTAAAGCTTTAGTTATTATTCAGTGCTGTCCAAAAAGAGATTAGGAAATGGGAAGTTAGTCCTTCAGATGTTATCCAGATTTAAAAATTAAAATGATTAATGTCTAGAACATAAAACCCAATTATAAGACAGACCATTGGGATGGTGATAAAAATAAAGAGAGGGTGGAATTTCCAGATAAATTCTGAAGAGTCTTGTGACTGATGTAAAGTCCCATTAACCTCATGGGGATCTAATCAAAGGCTTTCTGTTAACAGTAAATCTAAGACACGGGGAGTGAGAGTTCTTGCAAGGACAGGCGAAATTCCATCAGTACTTTGTAGAAATGGCCCTGAAAATAGGATGTCCCTTCTCACACATAGTGGGAATTATCACAGCCCCAGTTTTTGCACAAAAGTGTTTAGGGTCAAATTGTAAGAGTTTTCCTCTGTGATCTATACTCTATTTGAGTCCCCAGTACATTGTACTTTCTGGCCTCAGGGTTTAGGAAGCAGCTAGATATCCAGTCTTCACTATGAGGATTTTCCATTATGAGATAATTTTATCTTGAGTTCCCATTTACTACAAGTGAATCATCTCACCAGGAAACAAGAAGCAAGGCAATAGTTTACCTTCTACTTAATAGGGAACAAAGTTCATCATTACTCAATACTTCAGCTGATTCTTGCACCACTGAGCGGTGGAAATGACTAGTTTTCAAGTGTTTCTGCTCAAACTTGGCATTTCTACCTCCTTCCTTCAAGTAATGAAAAGGCCTTGTGGTTCAGCAAGCATTGCAGTGGAGGCATAATCCTGTTAAATCTCTAGTTGACATTGTCCTCACTGTTCCTAAATGTTATCCCTAAAAAGTGGAGAAATTACATTACTGAATTCTGAGGCATTTTTCTGAGTAGCACAGTTCATAGTTCTAGTGCTTGTTGGCATAATATAACTTCTGGTGAGTGCAGGTGACTGATTACACACGATTCTGAAAATTCAAATTTGGAAGTTTGATCCTCTTTTGAAGGAGTTGGAGAGGACTCCTGGCTTCTGCATTCTTGGGAATGCAGTTCTGGCATCCAGGGCATGCAATAAATGTTATTATTATATGTCTACTTGCCTTCCCCTTCCCTATCAGCCATTCTTTTTTTTTAATAATATAATTTATTGTCAAATTGGTTTCCATACAACACCCAGTGCTCCATTCTTAAAACTTCCCAATGATGATGAGACACTTATCATTATCCTTGTTTTATGACTTAGGATGAGGCCTCTAAAATCTTGGCACTAGGAAATGGAGACAGTAGGACTTAAATGGATGATGTCAGAACCCCAAATAACCCCCCTAAGCCCACCTTTCATCTGCTGTTATATGCTGGCAGCAGAATCCTACCTTCCCCACAAAGGACTGGAAGTGCCTAAAGAGTTAAGACTGCCCAGCAACAGACACTGTTAATCAATGGCTAACAGGAATTGGTGTATAAATACCCCAACATCCTCTCCCCTTGGTAGGAAGACCCCTGAGGTGCTTGTTTTGCTGTGTCTCCCAGGGTCCCAGCAAGATTAAGCCTCAGTTGCCCTTAGCAGTAACTAACTTGCTGACATGTCCCTTATTGGCCACCTTCCCTTCCTAGTCTCACTTCTGCATACCTTTCGGAATATTTCCTGGCCCAAACACCCTATTTGCACTTGGATGTTTGCATCTACTTCTGGAGGTATCAAAACTAAAATATAGACCTTTTGATCCCCAGTTCTGTATTTTCATTTCACTTGATGCTTTCCTGGCTCTCATCAGTTTGCAGTTATCTGGAGAGACCATCAGAAGCCAGAGGCAGATCTCTCCTTCCAGAACCAAGCAATGTCCATTACTGCATAATAGAAACCAGAGAGAATGTTGGTCCCAGAAATGCAGCCTCTCCACCCAGATTAGTTCTGCAGGCTCCTAAGTGGTTCTATCATCTGGGTTCCCTGAAGGCAGCCTCTGAGTTGGAGCTTGGCATGTACGATGGTTATGAAGTATCAATGCCTGGTGTGGGGAGAGGAGGAAGGAGTGGGAGGGGGAGAAACTGGCCCCAAAGCAGCCTTGGTCAACCCCAGAGGGAGCCCCAGAGCTAGTGTGGCCTTCAGGGTTGTCTTGAATTGGGTTGAGGTGGCCAGGCCACGGGTTTTCGATGTGGACCACCCAGGAAGGGCCATGACCTCAAGGGAGGTTATGTCTGCAGATAAGGTGACCCTGAAAGGACTGACAACTGACCAACCAGTTCTTCTCTGACAAGAGCCAATTGAGTAGTGATCCTGGGTCCCACCGCACTTTCCTCTACCCTGCTGAGAGAACAACCATTCCAAACCCTTGGTGATGCCCCATCTCAAGGAAAGAAGCCAAACTTCTTAGCCTTCAGCTCCTCTGGCAACCCCTTCCATCTCCCACCAGCATTCTGTTTCTCCCAGGATGCTCCCCAATCCCCCCTGCTGAACTATGCCCATGCCCCTGCAGTGGTGTTTCCGGTCAACTAGAGGAATCTTGGTTCTTTCATCCTGGGGAAAAAATCTTCCTCTTCCCCCTGGGTTTGACTTAAATATCACCTTCTCAGACAGTAGGCACCCAGCCTTTCTATTCAAGGAAGAGCACATTCCTCCTATCTTGGGGGCACATGGCCTGCTGCTACAGTAACACATTGCATTATTTACAGTTTGTTTCTGGCGTACTCCCAATCCTGTGAATTCCTTGAAGATATCTGTGGTGCCCATGATCTATGGACCCACAGACATACTGGGGATTCAGCACATGTTTGTCCAATGCATATTGGAAGAGCTGCTCCCAAAACATGGATAAATGTGCCTTCAAATGAGAACTAAGACCAAGATTAATGCACACTCCTGTCACATTTGGGGCAGGAAAAGAATGAGGGCCATGTTCAGGAGCCTCAGTGTCATGGAATTCCTAATTTCTGAGGTTGCAAGCAAGAGATGGAGAATTAGTTCTCATCACTGCTATCTCTGGCTGCCACCCAAAAGGAAGAGGCTCAGAGCAGAGACACTTGACTAGCCTCTAGACTAGAATTGCTAGTATTTAATTGGTTGGTGATCTTGGAAATATTTTAGCATAAGTTAAATATAAAAACAACACATTGATACATTCTTCTTGCAAAAAGTTAAACACATCAAAAAAAGGGCAAAGTCCCCTTTAACATCCCCCTCACCCCAGTGCACAGTTTTATCTCCACAGAAAAGTATGGTATGGATCTTTCCAGATTCTTTGTGCATTGGAGAAATACAGCCACGTGCACACATGGACATGTACAAGAATATTCATCGTGGGACTCTCTATACAGCAAAATTTGCGTTCCTCCCATAATATATACCATTCATTGGTAGACTACCCAGCTTCCCTCTTTCCACTTTTGCTATTTGATGTGGGGCTTTCAGTAAGCTTTTGCATGTGCTGCTCCATAAGAGCCTACTCTTGGGCTCTGAGAGCCACTCAATATGCTCCCATAGAGAGTTCCAAGTGCCTAGGAATGTATGACCTGACCTCAGGGGGTCCCTTAACCAATGATGAGCATAGGAGGGAGGACTCATACTTTAAATTCTCCTGTGAAGTCAGGCTGCAGCTCCTGTCTGTGGGGCTTTGCCTGAGATGGTTCTTTGTTAGCCTACTCCTCCTTTCCCTATCCCTTACCTGGGACCACTAGCTTAATAAATCACATGCACATGAATCCCAGCCCTCCAGCCTCTGCTTCTGGGAGCTTACCTGAGACACCAGCAGTAGTAGATTAGCTAAAGATCAGTGGAATATACACGTTAAACTGTAGTGAAAAATAAGAGATGGCTCTGTATGTGTTAACATGGGAGGATGCCAAGACATACCTTTGTGTGGGAAAAGCAAATTGAAATATAATATGTATGTGTGTGCTAAAATACCATTTTAGGAAAAGAATAACACTGAGCAGGGGCACCTGGGTGGCTCAATCCGTTAAGTGTCCAACTCTTGATTTCGGCTCAGGTCATGATCTCATGGATTGTGAGTTCAAGCCCCATGTTGGATTCTGCACTGACAGTGAGGAGCCTACTCGGGATTCTCTCTCTCCCTCTCTCTGCCCCTCCCCCACTTGTGCACATACACTCATGAATTTTCTCTCTCAAAATAAATAAATAAATTTTTTTTAAAGAATAATACTGAGCAATACTGTAAGAAAGTTAACAAAGGCATAATTCTCTCCCAACACACCACCATGTGCCCCTGCTTTCTTTTTGCCAGCCTGAATTTTGCCTTTCCAAGTAATGAGTAAATCAGCTGCTGATCATGGGGTCTTCTGCTCCTACTTGCCAACTAACCAGGTCCCATGGAAAAGGGGAGAATTTTGGTCTCTAAGAGCAAGGTTTTCATTTTCTTATGAAACAGGTGGCTATATTGGTCAGCTTAAGAGAATGAGATCTTTCAAGTCACCTGAAACGAATCCAAGTGGAAAGTTTTGCTTTTTTTTTTTTAATTTAATGGGTGGAAGTTGGCAAACATTCGATCCCAGAACAAGTTCCCTAGGCTGGCCTGAAACAGCTGGTGGGAGAGGAGTGGCAGCCTGGTAATGGCAGCTGAGGACCCTTCTGGAAAAATGAATGAAGGGGACTTCTGCCAGTTTTGGGGCACCCAGAGCACATCACTTGTGTGGAAGACCACTTTATGGATGGGAGAGCAGGGAAGTGTACAGCTTAAGGGAACAAGAAGGGAATCAGAAAGAATGGTGAGCAAGACATTCCCCTGAAGGTAAAGAGGGGAGCTGCAAAACCATTTGGAAGCTGAGGTCTTCTGGACTTCAGAAAGAGGTCAGGGAGGAAAAAGAGATTATTTCAGCATGTGGTAAAGGGTTTGGGAATGGTTGGGGTTATTGTCTGCATGAAAAATGAAATGCTGAATTCAGCTTTCAAAGGAAGAGAAAGCCATGGAATTAAAGCCAACTGGAGCTTCAGACTGCTTTTCAGCTGAGGCAGACTCTTCAACTTATAGTTTTTTGCTAAGAAGAGTCAGAAGAGGGGAGAACCCATTTGCTAAACCTGGACCTGTCCTTGGCCCAGAGCTAAGCACAGTGTTTACATCAGAATGATCATTTCAAACATATGGTATCATTTTGAACAAATATAGTTTTCCTCTAAGGGGGTTGTTTTGGGTTACAGTTAAGAGAAGAAAATTTAAAACGTAGTATAAAGCATCTCTCTATGCAAAACATTGAACTTTTCCACCAGTATGATGCTGAGAAACTGCACAGGATGTAGGGAGGAAAAGCAACATTGACTGGTATTCCCAATATACCAGGCAGCAGGCTAAGCCATCATCATGTGCCTCAACTGATTTCATCCACACCCAGTCCAGGAAGGTAGATTCTGCTCTTCTTCTGTTTTTACAGATGAGAAATCTGAAGCTACTTTGAAGGGAGTACTAACAAGTCTTCAGCCCCCAGTATACTCAGTTTTTCAAGTTTTTGGATGAGAACCAATAGTAAGAAATATATTTTCTATCCTGAAGTAGGTACACATACATTTATAATGGAAACAGGTTTTTCGAACACGTCTTTGTTATGTGAGATGTACTGAGAGATTCTATTCTATTTCTTTCCTTCATTTAATGATACTCTTAATGGAGTATATTGCTGTCACAGCATTTTAATGAGCCCTCAATTGAAATTTGAAAAGGACTTGGCTAGGATTTGTTGTAATCTGATTTGATCCCTCCAAAACCAGTCTTCCCAGGTAAAGTATGAGCTTTAAATTAACTTTGCATAGCATCAGTCCTCCACTCTGCCATCTACCCATCCATCCACCCACCATCCATCCACCCACCATCCATCCACCAAGCATCTAGCATCCATCCATCCACCCACCATCCACCATCCACCCATCCACCACCTATCCAACAAACATTAGCATGCAGAGGTGAACCAATTTCCAGATTCTCCATCACAGGAACTGATAATATATCATAAGTGCTAAGCTATCAGATGGAAAAATTCAAATCATCCATCCTTTGCAAAGAATCATTAAATGAAAGATACACATTCTAGAAGTGCCCAACAGAACAATTTAGATGGTTCCAGAGCTAACGTCTTTGGGTATAACCTCTCCCCCACCAAATAAGAAAATCTTCCTTCAGACAACCAGTTACAAAGATAAAGAAATTGAGCAAAGAAGATGAGTGGAAATGGTCACTGTGACATTCCCAGATGCCACTACTGGAGATCTCACGCAGCCTAAAACATGGATCCAGGCCATGAAGAAAACTGAAATCACACCTTCCCATAGCTCCCTCATTTTTGTCTCTGAATTTGTTGTGAGTCCTGCTGACTGTGACCACAGGCTGTTTGAAATTACACCATTTGCCTTATTTAATTTTCTTCTACAGTCATAAATATTAATTAAACTAAACCACAGACAGCCTGCATTCCGATCTGTTCACTTCCTGAGGTCCATAAGCAATTAAGAGCCACAGCCATTTAAGTACTAGCTGGTTGTTGAAGTCAGCCCTGTGACATCCACTTTTTAATTTTTTAAATTAGGTCAGATCTGCTAAATCTCAGTGTTTTTTGTTTTTTGTTTTTTTTTTGTTTTTTTTTTTTGTTTTTTTTGCCTAACTTCTCTTGGCCTGTGAGTGTTCCCAGTGTGATTCTCTTCTTGTAAATATAATCTATGTTCCTCCAACATACTTTTTCATTTTCTCTGAAGCAACATGCAGAAAAGGGTATGTCTTCATTAATAAGAACCAGAAATAATTGCGTGAAGCCTGTCAGCTATCCAGTGACAGAAATTCACTTTTTTTAAAGCTCATTTTATTTATTTTTTGAGAAAGAAGGAGTGTGCACATGTGTGAATGGGGGAGGGGCAGAGAGAGAGAGAGAGAGAAGAAGAGAGAGAGAATCCAAGCAGCTGTCAGTACAGAGGCTGACACGGGGCTCAAACTCTTTTAAAAAAATTTTTTTTTAACACATTTATTTTTGAGACAGAGAGAGAGTATGAACAGGGGAGGGTCAGAAAAAGAGGGAGACACAGAATCCGAAACAGGCTCCAGGCTCTGAGCTGTCAGCACAGAGCCCGACGCAGGGCTCGAACCCACGGACCGCGAGATCATGACCTGAGCTGAAGTCGGACGCTTAACCGACTGAGCCACCCAGGCGCCCCTAGGGCTCAAACTCTTGAACAGTGAGATCATAACCTGAGTTGAAATCAAGAGTCAGATGCCCAACCAACTGAGCCACCCAGGTGCTCCAAAACTGCACTTATCGAAGCTTGTTCATTTAATAGTATTTAATGACAAAAAAACAAACAAAACAAAACAAAACCAAAAGAGACGATTGTAAGAAATGAGGAATATATAAAAGGCGAGTGGAGTTCTTCTCCCAACATCCCAAGGCCCAGCTTCTGAGGGTGTCATTGTTAACAGTTTAGTGTGTGACCTTCAAATCGTTTCTACGCACAGAGTCAGGGTTTATTTTCATCAAAATTAAATCAAGTTACCCATATTTTGCAACTATCTAACCCTTCAATGTAAATGGATGTACGATTTACATGATTTCATAGACATTTAGGCCATTCTGTATAACAGCTGCATAATATTCCACAATAAAGTTGGGTTGATGTTTATTTAACCCCATTCCTCTAGACTTTCTTTTCTTAAATTTTTTTATGTTTATTTATTTTTGAGAGAGAGAGAGCGTGAGTGGAGGAGGGTCTGAGAGAGAGAGGGACACAGAATTCAAAACAGGCTCCAGGCTCTGAGCTGTCAGCACAGAGCCCCACGCAGGGCTCTAAATCACAAACCATGAGATCATGACCTGAGCTTAAGTCAGACATTCAACTGACTGAACCACCTAGGCACCCCAAAACTTTCGATATTGGGCATGCTGTTAGTACACAACACACACACACACACACACACACACACACACACACATGCACACAGTGCCAATAACTGGACACTTTTTCCTCCAGCATTTCCTATTCCTCCCATGCTTTTGAGAACTGCCTCATCTCACTATAGGAAGGTCCCTTGTGAAGCAAGAGAACATAACTGGAAATGGGTCAAGATCTGGGTCAGAGGGCCTGGGTGTGTATGGAAGGGCTGGTGGACCTGAGGCAGATCCTCAGCGTCTCTCACTCCCATGACTGCAGTGACAACTTGAGCTTCCACCGGAGACAGGCCTGCATGTGAACCCTGAGCCTGATGCAAATGTTAGCCCTTCCACAACCTCCCTATTTTCCAAAATCCATTTCAGTTGGGGGGATGGGGAAACTCCAGGAAGAAACATGAAGAAAAAATTCCCTATTTCTAAATTCAACATGTCAAGAGGGAGAAAAGAATAAAACAAACAGGGAAGAGGAGAGAAGGCTGCACTTTCCAATTTCTAGGGAACTGTGAGGCACAGAGGACTCCCACCAAGACCAGATGGTCCCCATCATTAGCATTTACTTAGCACTTGATTTTGAAGACTTAGAGGAATGAATTCACCAGGTTTCACTCTTAAAGGGAAGAGCTAACCTCTCAGGATTTTGAAAGCGATAGATCCATTTGTGTAGACTCCTTTGAAGAACAGTATGCTGCCCATATAATTCCTTTATGATATAAAACAATACATATTCCCGGGCTTCAGGCTGACAGAGGAAAGCCCTGGGGTGGTCCAGCAGCTGGGCGCAAAGGAGACAGTTGCGAAGCCAGTGTGTATTTTATAACCGATTCCAGGCAGCTTCACACAATTCCCTCACCAGCCTCACTATCTGCAGCCCACACTGCTTTCAAATCAAACGTAGATTAAGTACTTGGTCTACAATTCTTATTGTGTTGACATTAATTCTCCATGTGCTTTTATAAATGCAAGAGGAATAAGAAGAATTGACCCACAGGAAAAAATATGTTCCCTCTCTTTGAGCAGTTCCTACCTGGGAGGAAGGAGCCCTCTTCAGAATGAATGCCTTATTTAAATTCCCACAAGGGAAAGGTGGTCTAAGCGCCAATTAGGAGTGTATATTGCAAATAGAAGAAGCATTAAAGAAACATCCTGAATTTTTAAATTCCTCTCACCTTTGAGACTCAGATTTTAATTCCTAAATGTTTCCTATTATATACAAAAATACATGAGTGGCAAAGCCAGGGAAACCATGTGTTTCTTAATGTGGCAGGAGGTGGGGAGAGGAGGAGGGGGACTCATCTTGGTGTTGTCTGTGGTTTCAGTTTTAATTACTCCTGGCCGTTCTGTTTTTCTCCTGCGCTGGCAAGCAGCGTCAGTTCAGCATCAGGTCAAACTCTGTGGATGAAAATTCCCACTCTCAGTCACCAGGATGAAAGGCCTAGGTCTTTTCCAGGAGGAGGACCCTGTATCTGGAAGACCCTTCTGAACAGAGGAGGTGTAGGACCAGTGGAGGGAGCTAACAAGGCCCAGTGGCGGGGGTGGGGCTCATCCTGGAGCAGGGCTACCCAACTACTTCTGAATCCTGTGGGCAGGGAAGGTGAATCCAATCTGCTGGGCGGGTCAGTGTGGCCACAGGCCAGCAAGGGGTGAACTGACAGAGGAGAAGATGGACTTAACACCAGTTCTTGTATGGAGTGACATCCCCCCATCCATCTCGAGACAAACTGCCTGCTGAGTGAGAATATAGGTCTCCAAAAGAGGGCTGGCCCATCTGTGGTCATCGGACCTGCAGCGGCTTCACCTGGAAGCTTGTTAGGTTGCAAACTCTGGACCTCTTCCCCAGACCTGCTCAACCAGAATCTGCATTTTAACAAGATCCCCAGGGGATTCGTATGCACATAAAAATTTGAGGGGCGGTCCCAGACCTGGTCAATTACCTCAGTCCCAGTGGGTCCCTGTTGCTGTTGTTGCTGTGTTACGCTACCCCTCCAAAATAAAGCTCTCATTTTTCAGAGAGCTCCACCATCCACTTTCCAGAATTACTTTTGGAAGTAAAACCTACATTGAATACAGATGCATATATCGCAAACACTTGAGGGCTGCGTACTCTCTGTACCTACCCCTGTCCTCACACCCCCAGGACAAAGTTCTCAAGCCAGGACTCACCCCCAGCAGGAGCATTTCCCTGGCACCGGCTCCTTCTTTCCAAAGCCAGAACCCCCTAGTATGCCATACTCTAGGGAGATTGCAAATGGTGAATTTGTAACAGGTAATTTGGACAGCACATTGCTCTTGTCCAGCTGCACTCAGGCGAGAACCATTCTGCTGGCACCTTGTGAGAGACACACAGTGAAGGAAACAATCAATAAAATGAAAAGGCAATCTACAGAAAAGGAGATGATATTTGCAAATGACCTATCCAATAAAGGGTTAGTATCCTAAATAGAAAAAGAACTTATACAACTCAACACCCAAAAAACAAAGAATCCAATTAAAAATGGGCAGAAGATATGAACAGACATTTCTCCAAATAAGACATCCAAATGGCCAACAGACCTATGAAAAGATGCTCAACATCACTCATTATCAGGGAAGTGCAAATCAAAACTACAATGAGATATCACCTCTGATGTCACCTGTCGGAATGGCTAACATAAAAAATACCAGAAACAAAAGGTATTGGCCAGGTTGTGGAGAAAAAGGAACCCTCATGCACTATTGGTGGGTATGCAAACTGGTGCAGCCACTTTGGAAGACAGTATGAGGTTCCTCAAAAAGTTAAAAATAGAACTACCCTAGATTACAGCAATGAGTATTTACTCCAAGAATACAAGAACACTAATTCAAAGGGATACATGCACCCTATGTTTACAGCAGCATTATTTACAAAATTCCAAATTATGGGGGGGTGGGGTGTGGGTAGCTCAGTCAGTTGAGCGTCTGACTTTTGATTTCAGCTTGGATCTCATGGTCTGTGAGTTCAAGCCCTGAATCAGCTTCTGCGCTGACAGTGCACAGCCCTCTTGGGATCCTTTCTCTCTCTCTCTCTCTCTCTCTCTCTCTCAGTGCACAGCCCTCTTGGGATCCTCTCTCTTTCTCTCTCTCTCTCTCTCTGTCCCTACCCTGCTCACACATGTACATGTTCACTCTCTCTCTCTCTCTCAAAATAAATAAATAAACTAAAAAAAAAAAAACAGCCAAATTATGGAGGTAGCCCAGGTGTTCATCAATTGGTGAATGGATAAAGATGATGTGGTGTATATATTCAATGGAATATTATTCAGCCATAAAAAAGAATGAAATCTTGCCATTTGCAGTGACATGGATAGAACTAGAGAGTGCAATACTAGGTGAAATAAGTCAGAGAAAGACAAATACTATATGACTTCACTCATATGTGGAATTTAAGAAATAAATGAGCAAAGGGAAAAAAGAGAGAAAGACAAATCAAGAAATACAGAACAAACTGATGGCTACCAGACTAGAGGGTGTAGGGGGGATGGGTGAAATATGTGATGAGGATTAAGAAATGCACTTGTGATGAGTGCAGGGTGATGTATGCAACTGTTGAATCACTATATTGTACACCTGAAACTAATACAACACTGTATATTAACTAACTGGAATTAAAAACTTAAAAGAAAAAAAAATTATCTGCCTGTGTAGCAATGGATTCCTAAGAAGAAATGCCCAGGGTCTGATTCTTCAGGTCTGTGACTGAATCTTCATGACTCCTGTCCCTAACAACATTTACTCCATGCGGTTTTGGCAGGAATAACTGAGATTTCCTCCAAGAATAACATTCAAATATATGAAATAGCTCCCAGGGCTACAAATGCAGATGCATCTAATTTAGGCATCCCTCAAAGAGGAGTTTATTCTCACTCACGTTGACATGTTATTATTGCTACTAAAAGTTGTCATTTCTTTATTTTTATCTCTTCCAATTATGTTAATTACCTGCTATAATAGTCTCACATACCAGAACTGTGCTTAAAAACTCAAGAATGGTGGACAGGATGCTAAGTATATACTAGAAATATTTGTCGAACCCTGGACCCAAAAGGCAAAGCACTGGCCTTCTCCTCAGACCCACACAGATGCAAGTGAAGTTGACAAGCACACAAGCCAATCACTGAGAAAGACCATAAAAGATGAACAATCCATAACTACACCAACCTCCCAAACAGCAATCAAATTCTATGCGCACAGAAAGAGAGCTGAGTGCCAAATTCATTCTAGTAGTACCCCAAGGACTGTCTCCTTCTCCTGTTCCATGGTAGGAAGCCACCATCTGTGGCTGACATGAATATTATTTCTCTCCCTTCCTCAATACAGGGAAGAGCACAGCTCATTTTCTGACACAGGTGAGAAAAAATAATGTTAGTTTGCTTTTTGGAACTCAAACCCTTGGTCCATTTTAATGATGGCTTCACCCATCTCCTTTCAAGTGTGAGAACTGAATAAATATGTGTAAGTTAGTTTGCTAAAGTTTCCATGATATCAGATCTAATATTCTTATTACATATTTCACCATAAAATAATAAAAAGTAATTTAATAATAATATAATAATGATATAAAATGGCACAACTGTAGTGCTGAAAAGATGTAGATTGAAGGTAAGATTCTACCACTCAGAGACATCATATTCACATCATATTCACATCATATTTATCTCATTTTATTTTGTCATCATTTATTATTACTTATTTCCCATATTTTCCTGTAAATCTTGCCAAGGAGAGCAAGATTACATTGTATCCAGGTGCCTTGTATGTTAAACTTATACTGTTATATAATGCTTTCTTTCCATTTTTATTAGCACGTTCCTGCGTTTTTTCCGAAGACTGGGACATGCTTAATCTTTTCTTCAATCTTTCACATAAATCTCCCTAGATAACTTATTCTGAGCTAATTATCTTTCCAATTGACCTCTCTCGTAAACAACTAGTGTTTGGGCCATCAAAGAACTATGAAAAACAGCAAGAGTATCTGAGGGTGTATTCAGTACCAAATAGACTAATTTTGATGGTCAGGCTTTTTTTTTTTTTTTAATAAAATTTCAGAAACAACCCACCTGCAGAAAGTGAAATGATGATTATAACCTTTGGCACAACTATATGCCTTTTCTTTTTGAAGACCTGAAACTGACCCTGAAAGTTCCACTCTGTGAATATTATTCAGAGAGGTGTGGGCACCTGATTTCTGCCAACCCAAAAGTTTACTTTTAAAACGTGTATTTTCACAAGACTTCCCTAAGTCACCTTTCCATCTTCTCTGTCTTAATCTCACCTGCAGATCTGCCCGATAATGCCCTAAAGCAAGGCCTGCCCTGGACATTTATTCTGTGCAGGACTTCAGGAATTGGAGTATGGATGAGCTGAATGCCACCCTTCACCACCACCACCACCACCACCACCCAGCCCCTGTTATTTTACAGGTTATTTCTTAGGGAAGTTGAACTCTGTTTATTGATATCCCCTTCCCCCAAGGGCTAGTTTCATATCCCAGAGAGAGCTCCCTGGTGAAAGGGGTTTTGCTAGAGGAATGTAGGAGCAGCGGAGGCCCAGATTTGAGCCCAAGTCAAATCCGCTGGGGCAGCATCCAGAATAAAAACAGCATGCTAACCCCAAGCACGTCGTCTGTTATCAGGCGGCTTTATACGGAAACCGGGCAGCACCGAACGAAAAGAATGGGAAACGGGGAGGACACGGGCAAAGGAAAAAAATTGCCCATCTCAGTCCTAGGGGTTTAAACTAAGGGGGTATCAGGGAAAACATCTGTTTTCAACCCGAGTTACCCGCGAACTTTTTCCTGGAGAGAAGCTCCTGGAGCAATTTACAGCATTCCAGCCTGAGGCTTTCGTGCCAGACGCTCTGAATAAACCTTTAGAAACCGAAGCTGCCGGGGAGGAGCATGAGTGTGCAGGGGAAGTAGCGCCTCCAAAGAGCTCCGCGCCGGAGACGCAAAGCGAACCCCAAGGTTTGTGACCGTTCCTGCTTCCTCGCAGCCGCCTGTGCCCGGCTCCAAGCTGCCTAAGGGCACTGCAGCCCGCCCTCGCCTTCCTCGGAACGGCGGTGAGCTCAGGGAGGGTGCCAGACCCGCAGGTTCGACCCGACCGGCAGGAGGCGGTCTGGGTTTGCGCAGAACCTCGGGAGCTCCAAAGAAATGCCATCCCCGTGTCGGAGAGGCCGAGAAAGATGCCGGGGCACTCGAGTTCCCGGGTTTCGGGGGGTTAGGACTCCGGGGGTAAAGAGGGTTCGGGTCGGGCCCGAGGACCGCGCGGCGGATAGGGGGCGCCCTGTCACTGCGGAAGCCAGTGCCGTGTGCTCCTGGGTAAGCCGGGATCCCGCCCACCAACTGTGGCAAGAACTTGCAAGGTTCGCTCTTTAGGAAGGTAGTTCCCTTTCCTCCAGAGGACCTTCTCTCTCCGTGCCACTCGCTCCTTTTGCTCGTGGAATAATTTCTAGAACCATATTTTCGATCAGTAGTAAAAAGAGAAAGGGAAGTGGAACACATACACGCACAGATTAGGTTAACTAGAATGTTCACTTCCATACACACCAGAAAGCCGTTTGTCATCGTTTCGCAGGTTTGTCTGGGCGTCACTTTTCTATTGGACATGAGAAGCGCCCCGTGGGGAGTGGGGTTGACTGTGTTTTGGGATGTGCGTGCGTGTGCGTGTGTGTGCACGCCTGCATTTCTGCCCTGAGCCTATGCAGAAAGCTTTGAAAAAACAAATAACTTATCTTTTGAGTGCCAGTGTGCATCCCTCTTTCCCAAGCTTTGGGCAGAACGGTCACATTGCTCCCTCATGCTCTGAGACCCGGTGAGAAATGCTGGGGATCTGGTCCCTTTGGCTCCCCACCGCACACCTACACTAATTGTGCATACACCCCATGACACACTTCCCTGGTGCACTGGGCCAGCCTGCCCCTCCCGGTATCCCTTAGCGCTGCTCAGGGCTTTCAAAGCAATGCAGACTTTGGCTTTGGGGTATCCTGCCCATCCCCCACCCCCTACAGTCGCTCAGTGGGTTCATTAACCCTCTCACTATAAATTGGTAAAACCATTTGCATGGTTCAGCACAAAAGGTGCTGCCCTCAGTTGTATCTGGTTCAAAGCTATGCAGGCCTAAATTACCTGGGTAGAGGGAAGGAGTGGCTTCCCTACACAGACTGTCCTTCCTTGCTGGCCTTCTAGCCTGACACTCACCCAGCCCTTCCATTTTCAGTGCTCAGCTCTGTGCCTGCCACCTCGCCCCTGTCTTCTGACACCATTACCCATCACTCTGGACAGGTAGGCCAGATAACCACTATTTCCTATTTGTTCTTGACCTTTAATGTGGGGGGCACAGGATTGGATCCTCATGGCCCAGCCTGTTTTCAGAACCAAGAAAAGAAGTCCACATCAAACACCTGTAATACATAACCCCTGCAACCTGGGCTCACTGTGGTGTTGGTGGCTGGCCCTGGACAGATGATAATCTGAACCCAGAAGCTGGAGGAAAAATAAAAAGCAAGTATATGGTTTTGAGGCGTCTAATTCTTATAAAACAGCCCTTCGAGAAAACAGAGACCCTCCCTGAAGTAAATTCCATGTGTCCCATTATTGATTCCTTTATTCCCCTCTCTCCTCCCGCCTCAACCTCAACCTCCTGCCCTGTTTGTTTTAGTTACGAAATGCTGTGGGCACCTCGGTTGCGACTGCAAAGTAACCTTGAAACACGGCGTCCTGAATGTCAGAGACAAATAGCAGTCACCCAACCGTCGACTGAAGTTGGCGGGGCCGCGTGCGCCCTGCGCTCGGCGATCCGACAGGGCTCTTGCCCGCCAGCCGCCCCTCTGTCTGTCGCCGGAGGCTGGGCTCCGAAGAGGCAAAAGCCGAGGCGGCCGGACCAGGCGCACCCCGCGCGCCTTCCGGAGCCGCTCCAAGTCTTAACTGTAACAGGGAGGGGCCTCCCAGGAGCAGCGGCAGGCGAGTTCAAGGTGTGTACACAGTTTTTCTAAATACGACAGCGCTTTGCAAATTGGCTCTGTCACCGTCTTGTCGTTTTGACAGGGAATGGAACACTGAGAGCGAAGAAACCCGAGATGAGTAAATGCGGCATTTCTAAGGCTCTGCAGAGGGGCAATGGGGCGCTGAGGCCCGGCGCACCCTTCGACAGGCGCAACAGGAGCCGGGCTCTATGGGACCCGGCGGGGGTCAGAGCGCTGGGCCGCTCCGGGGTGGCTTCCTCCCAGGTCCCTCCTCCCACGGGCACTCCCCGAGGGCTCGGGGGGAAAAAGGGGCTGGAGTAGAGAGTCTGTGCGCCCACTCGCCCGCTCGCCTAGCCCTGTACCGGTGCGGGGCGCGGCTGCAGTGGGGCGGGCGCCGGGCGCCGAGGGGCAGGTGCCGGCGCCGGCGGAGTCTCCCTCTCACCTAGGTGTGAGCTGATTATTCAAATGGGCTGCCCCGGGTCTGGGGATTGGAGGCCCGCGCCGGCGCGCCGCGCTATATCACCAGCCGCCCACGTCACTGCGGCACTTGTCCGCTCCGCGGTCCACACCTCCTCCTCCTCCTCCTCCTCCTCCTCCTCCTCCTCCTCCTCCACCTCCTCCTCCTCCTCCTCCTCCTCTCTTCCTCCTCCTCCCTCTCTCCACCCCCCCCCCACTCGCCCCCGCGCCTCGCGCTTCCCGCCGCCTCTGGGCAGCTCGGCACTGCCAACCTCGGCCTCCGCCCGGCAGCCCGCGAGCGCGGCGGCGGCGGGCGGCAGGCGCTCCCTGCAGCGGGGCTCCGATCCGGGCCTCCTCCCATCCTCGGCCCCCTCCTCCTGAGGCTTACCCCTCCCGCCCATTCCAACTACCGCCTCCGGCCGGCCAAGGAAAAGAGAGGGAGTGGAGCCGGAGAGAGGGAGCGCGAGAGAGGGAGGGAGGGGACGGTGCCTTGGCTTTTTTTTTTTTTTTTAAAGAGGGTGGGGGTGGGGGGTGATTGCTGATCGTTTGTTGTGGCTGTTAAATTTTAAACTGCCATGCACTCGGCTTCCAGTATGCTGGGAGCGGTGAAGATGGAAGGGCACGAGCCGTCTGACTGGAGCAGCTACTATGCCGAGCCCGAGGTAGGCACTCGCCTTTTCCAGGGGGAAGTGGGGTGGCGGAGTTCGCTCAGTTCACCAACCTCAGGACAGCTTCCTTTGCCGGCACCCGCCCCCCACCCCCAGCCGCTCTGGGCAGCCGCCTTTTCCACCCTCCTTCGACTCAAATGGGTCTCTTTTTTATACGACACACTGTTAGCCTTGAGATAATATTAACTTTGTGATCAAATATTGACTTGCGGCGCCTCCAAATCCTCTTCGTGGCCGAGCCACGCACTATCCTAACAGAGTTATGTTTGGCAGCGCGCGGCTGGGGAGGGGTGGGAGGTCGGCCGGCGAGGGGGTGGGGAGCTGAAGAGGAGAAGGTTGGTAGGAATTGGGGGTTGAGGTAGAGGCAGATTCAAAGACTAGGGACAAAGAGAACGAAAGTTTGTGGCTGCAAAGCTTAGCCGCGTGTACTTCAGTTCTCGGTCTCCTCCCTGTCCCTCCACTCAGTGCCTCCAGCTGGCCCCAAACTCTGCGCAGGCACTGGGTTTCGGTTCCCCTGAGGCCAAGGATGAGATCCCGGGAGGAAGGATGAACCCTGGGACAAACTCCGCTTGAGGCCGCTGGGGCGTTCTAGGCTGTGACCCACAGGTTGTTCGCTAGGGTCGGAGGTGGCGTCCGAGACCGCGGCGCCGGTTCGGTATGCTGGCTGGAGAGTTGGGGAGAGGAGATGCATTTGGGGAGCCTGGGCTAGGGGTGCTCCAGGGGACCCTTGTTTTAGAATCTGAGCGAGGCGTAGAAGGGCTAGGATCCCGCCACACGCAAACAGCAGCAGCCTGCCCGCCACCTTCTCGAGGGCGATCCCGGCGCGCTCCGAGTGAAACGCACTGGGTGTTTGGGGCCGGGACCGGGCAAGGGAAGGACTCCCCAGAGGCCTCCCCGGAGGCGGGGGCCTGGGCTGGCCCGGTGGGTGGGAGGTCAGGGCACGCTCAAGCCGCGGTGCTAACACTGTGCGCCTCCCTCCTCGGGCTGTGTCCGCAGGGCTACTCCTCGGTGAGCAACATGAACGCCGGCCTGGGGATGAACGGCATGAACACGTACATGAGCATGTCCGCGGCCGCCATGGGCAGCGGCTCGGGCAACATGAGTGCCGGCTCCATGAACATGTCGTCGTACGTGGGCGCGGGCATGAGCCCGTCCCTGGCCGGTATGTCCCCCGGGGCGGGCGCCATGGCTAGCATGGGCGGCTCGGCCGGGGCGGCCGGCGTGGCGGGCATGGGGCCGCACCTGAGTCCCAGTCTGAGCCCGCTCGGGGGGCAGGCGGCCGGAGCCATGGGCGGCCTGACCCCTTACGCCAACATGAACTCCATGAGCCCCATGTACGGGCAGGCGGGCCTGAGCCGCGCGCGCGACCCCAAGACGTACCGGCGCAGCTACACGCACGCCAAGCCGCCCTACTCCTACATCTCGCTCATCACCATGGCCATCCAGCAGAGCCCCAACAAGATGCTGACGCTGAGCGAGATCTACCAGTGGATCATGGACCTTTTCCCCTTCTACCGGCAGAACCAGCAGCGCTGGCAGAACTCTATCCGCCACTCGCTGTCCTTCAACGACTGCTTCCTCAAGGTGCCCCGCTCGCCCGACAAGCCCGGCAAGGGCTCCTTCTGGACCCTCCACCCCGACTCGGGCAACATGTTCGAAAACGGCTGCTACCTGCGCCGCCAGAAGCGCTTCAAGTGCGAGAAGCAACTGGCCCTGAAGGAAGCCGCAGGCGCCACAGGAGGCGGCAAGAAGGCGGCCTCCGGGGCCCAGACCTCGCAGGGTCAGCTCGGGGAGGCCGCCGGGCCGGCCTCCGAGACTCCGGCGGGCACCGAGTCGCCCCACTCGAGCGCCTCCCCGTGCCAGGAGCACAAGCGAGGGGCCTTGGGGGAGCTGAAGGGGACGCCGGCTGCGGCCCTGAGCCCCCCGGAACCGGCGCCCTCGCCCGGGCAGCAGCAGCAGGCGGCGGCCCACCTGCTGGGCCCTCCCCATCACCCAGGCCTGCCGCCCGAAGCCCATCTAAAGCCGGAGCACCACTACGCCTTCAACCACCCCTTCTCCATCAACAACCTCATGTCCTCGGAGCAGCAGCACCACCACAGCCACCATCACCACCAGCCCCACAAAATGGACCTCAAAGCCTACGAACAGGTGATGCACTACCCTGGCTACGGTTCCCCTATGCCGGGTAGCCTGGCCATGGGTCCGGTCACGAACAAAGCGGGCCTGGATGCCTCGCCCCTGGCCGCAGACACCTCCTACTACCAGGGGGTGTACTCCAGGCCCATAATGAACTCTTCTTAAGAAGAAGGCTGCAGCCGGCTAGCCGGGGACAAGGACAAGAGAGAGAGAAAGTGGGGAGAATTTGAGGAAGGGGTGTTGGAGAGAGCCAAGGGAGAAGAAATCCATTACTCCCCATCCCAAGGACAGCAGTCTCCCCTCACCTTCCCTCCCAAACAGCTCTTCCCTCCCAAACAGATGGGCCACACTGATACCTATTATTCTATATAAGGAGGGAAGACAAACCGATAAAGAGTCAAAAAAGAGGGGGAAAAAAGAGAAAGAAAAGTGAAAAGAGCCTCCGGTTTCCACTACTGTGTAGACACCTGCTTCTTTAAGCATTTGCAAGTTCTGATTTTTTGTTGTTGTTGTTGTCTTTATTCCTCCATTGCTGCTGTTGCAGGGAAGTCTTACTTGATTAAAAAACAAACAAAAAAAAAACAAAAACAAAAACAAAAAAAATCCCACAGACTTTTGTGAGTGACTCAGTGTAAAACCATGTAGTTTTAACAGAGAAGCAAAGTTGTATTATTGTTCAAAAAGGAAAAAAAAATGATGTAAGGGTCTGTTGTAAATGACCAAGAAAAAAAATGCATTCCCATTCTTGACACGGTGAAATCCAGGTCTCGGGTCTGATTAATTTATGGTTTCTGCGTGTTTTATTTATGGCTTATAAATGTGTGTTCTGGCTGGAAGGGCCAGAGTTCCACAAATCTATATTAAAGTGTTATTGCCAGTTTTACCCTTTGAATCTTCAAAAATTTTTTTCCCTTTGCCTGACTTAAAAACTAAACAGGTCCAGAAATTATTTAAAAATAGGGGGAAAGAGATCCTGACTGGTTGCAGGTTTTATTTTATTTTGGTGAAGGGAGGGGCCATGGTGGTTGCTGTTTTAACAACATTTTATTATTAAAACTTTCAGACATGCTGAAGTTGGACAGACAGAAAACACACACGTACCCATTGCCCAGATCCTATTGTCTCGCTGTACTTGTTATATCGCATATCTGTTCAGCTATCTACACCTCGATTGGTCCATTCAGATTATTTTTTCTAAATGCATTTCAGAGGAGATCAGGCACCGTTCAGGGTGTTATGGCCATAGACCTAGACGCATTTCAAAGTAAATTTCAGACATCAGTGCACTTACCCCTAAACACTTCAGCAAGCACATCAGGAAATAGAACTCAATATTGTTTATGATTAGTTTTGGAATTTTGAGTTTATCTTTACACACAATGAAACACAAAGATCTCAGGTGGACCATTCCCTGTGTTTGATGCAGCTGTATCTTTAAACTCAGGACAAAACTACATATCTTAATTTCCCATCAAGGCCACGTGAAGATGCAATGCTGATGTCTGTTCGGCCCCAGCGAGCTGACTTCTCTGGGGAGAGGCCGAGATTTTACATGTTTTTACTGTATTTCCAATCTTAGGCCTCCCTTCAAGTCAGTGAGCCCAGATTGGATTTGCAAATTCCTGGCTCAGCTCTTTCATCTCTGTGTCTCTAGCACCCCTTTTACCCTCCTATGGAATTGGAACTGCCTGGATCCTACGGCCTCAAGCTTCTGTCTACACACCAGGACCCTATCCCACCCTTCTTCTTCACTTAGGTGTTCTGCATGGCCTTGGTAGACTTAGCTGTAGCATGAGAGCAGTGAGGCCTCTGGGACCACCCCTTCTGGCACCTCATCTGGAGAAACAGACTTTCTCCTGATATTGGTGTTTACAGGAATCTCTCCGGATAATGGTCCAAATCTCCCTTTTAAAATAAGGTATTTTGGGGGATGACCCTCAGGTAAGGGGGGGGGGATATCTTGCGCCGCTTGTCAAATGATGCTGGCCAGTGGTGAGATCCCAGGGTTTGCAGATGTGCTTACCCCTCCTTCCTTCCCAAAAAACCCACGCCTTTGGACAGCATCCAGTTAGCCCAACATGGCAAGCCAGGATTACAGAGCCAAGGGGATGAAGAGGTGTTTTGTGAGCCTTAAAAGAAAATCCAAAAGTATAAAGAAAGGCCCAGAATAAATTCCTACAAATCTTGCTGTATCTCCCTACAGATGGCCCTAAATAGGCAGCCAACCCAAGTGGAAACCCCACAGGCTAAACGCGGCCTGGGGGGCTCAAAGGGGACCCGGCTTTGGCTTTGCCTGGGGCATGTGCCCGCCTACAAGCTGGCCAAGCGAAGGCAGGATCCAGTGTCCCCTGCAGACTTAGGGACATACCGGGCACAGCTAGCTTACGGTGGGTGGGTGATTACTCTCCCCTGGCTTCTGAAGTAGGGACTTTTTGTCTCAAAGTTTTACAGCCCAGGGCCCTGTTTTCAGGGACCAATTTTTTGGTCTTGTTGACCATCCAAACATGGAATGTCCCAGGTTCGCCCCAACCCTGAGGTCCCCCCCCCCACCACCACCTCCCTTCGCCCTCTGCCACCTTGCAGGGTCTCTGTTCCCTCAAACTCTGGCCTTCCCACGCGCTTGAGGTGGGTTTGCCCTCCCCTTGCACCCCCCCCCCGCGTCTCCAAATCCCTTTTTAACATGCCACATTGTCCCGAGGAACACAAGGAAGAGAAATTGGGGCGGGGTGGGGGGGATCCGGAGGCCGCAGCCAGCAATCAGGCCCGTCTCTCCCCCTGGCAAGGACACACACGTCGTGAGCTCGGCCTGAAATGTGTTTCATTATCACATAAAAGGCTCCCGTGGCGAAGGAGCCCAGAGGCAGGGCCGGGGGCCGAGTGGGGGACAATGGAGGCTGAAAGCGCTGCCCTAACCTGCTATGTTTCGTATCGCACGCCCATTGTGCGAGGGTCGTTTTAAACTACTTAGCGCTCCCCCCTCCACTGATCCCGGCCGATAAGATATAGTTCTGTCCGAATACATAAAAAGGATGTCGGGGAGCGGGCGCTTTCGGAGGCTTTTCTGCGCTACTTGGGTCTTTCACACACACCCCCACCCCGCTTCAGACCCCTCCCCCAGTCGGGCTCCAGGCTCGCTAGCTCACACAGTGTCCTCCGCCCGCTTTCCCCAACTCTAAGTATAGTAGGGTGCGGCGTTTCTTTTTGCCTCCCTCTCTTTTTCTTCCTTTTCCCTGCGCCATCCGCGCGCCGGTTTAAGCAACCGTGATCTGTGAATAAACAAAGTCAGTAAACAACCGAAAAAAACATTCTAGATCCGAATTCCAGGAGGGTAAACTTTCCATGCCACGTCACACTTCAGCAAATTTGCACAGATATTATATTGCCTCCCCCTCCTTTATTATTCTTTTTTTTTTTTTGCTAGGATCCCATTGTACTTAACTGAATTTTATAACGCTGATCGATATCTTGGTAAAATATTCATTTTTAAACTAGCGGGCAGTGAAATCTTTGCTTTGTGTGCTAAAGTCAACAGTCGCTCGGTTTGAGCTCAAATAAATGCGGAGATGCCTCGGCTCAGAGCAGTCGGCCACCTCCCTTCGAGCGCTGGACGCTCCGCCGCCCGCCAGCCCGCCGCACCACAGGTAGGGAGCGCGCCCACTCGGGGGCCGCGCCCGGGTCCCCTGGGCAGCGTCCGCCCCCCATTCCCCTCCGCGCGCCTCCCCTCCCCCAGCCAGCCCCTTTCCCTTCCAAGGGCCCCGACGCTAGGGGTTGGGGGTGGGGAGGTAGAGAATGAGAAGCTAAGTCGGTGAAGACCCTGGAGTTTGGAAGGTGGCCTATTTGTGCGGGGATTTCTGAGAATACACGGTGTGGGTGGACGACGGGGCGAAGAGCTGCAAACAGACTCAATCTGGGCTCTGAGCACATAGAGTTGGGTTGGGGCCCCGAAGCTACGGGAAGCCACTACAGGCTCCTGCAGCCCATCCGGGGTGAGGACTCGATCCGACGGACGCGCGTTTCCCAAGGACAGTGAGGGGGTAGGGGATGGGGGAACGCCCTTGGCCCCAGAGTCAGGGGTGGAGGCAGCGGAAAACGGCATGCTGGTATCCCGTGGCTGCATCGGCAGAGGCCCGAGAGTGGCGAAGCCCTCCCCGCCTTCCCCGGCGCGCAGGGGTTCTAGTCTGGTCTAGGCGTTTCCCTAGAAGCCCACAGACCGGGCAGCATTGGGGTCAACGCCTCGAGGCAGCAGGATTGGGACAGGGCCTTCCCCGAGAAAGGAGTATATTTTCGTTCTCGCTGCAAGAAGCGGCGGGTGCCCTTTACGCACAGAAGCGCACGGCTGCAGACAGTTTCGGGAGCCTCGGGGGTTACAAGCGGGGCCCAGCGGGGAAAGGGTGGAGAGAGAAACGCGCCACCGGGCAATTAATCCTCATTCTCCCAGAGGCTGGCCCCGGGTAGGGGCGCGCTGCGGTGCGGGAGGAGAGGAGTTTGGAGGACCACACAGAACCAATTGCATCTTTCTCCCGCCTGTGGGAAGGCACCAGCTTGGAAAACTAGAAGTTCCAAAGCTGCCAGTTGTAACTGCAGGATCGTCGGGTATCGAGGCCAGGGTATGGGGTACTGAGAAGGCGTGTTTCTTCTGGGATCTTCCAGGTGTCCCCTGAAATTAGCATTCCCCTGGAGGTGTTTACTTTAAAGGGCTAGACATCCCGCCTTGTTTGAAGCCCGCGCAGACTTCTAGGTATTTCACCAGGCGGGGAGACAAGCGCTCTTTCCGTCCTCCCCGCGGTCACCAGATCCCGGGACCCAAGGGGCAGAAATCGGAATCGATCCCTGTAACTAGCAGGGTCAGTTATGTGGGCACCTCTGTGTGGGGACCTTGCCCCCCTCCCCGTCTTCCCTGGCATCCGGGACCGCGCACCTTTGTCCGCGCACCGGAGGCCGCTTGGGGAGCGCACCCGCCGCCCTCCAAGCCGCGGTTCCGGCTGGCGGCTAGTTATCTTCCCTAAACAAGATGGAACGCCTGCAGGACACACGGCTAGGCTAATCGTTTTTAAATAATTAATGCCTCCCCGTTCCGCTGGTAATGCGCGGCCTCGAATCCGTCAATTACTTGTCATTAGACGAGTGTCGCCCCACGGCCTTCCCTCGGGCCTTTGATGGCGCCCGGTCACCCAGCCCAGCCCACTCACGGCCGAATGAAAAAGTGCCCGGCCTTGAAGAGCCGGGTGCGGAGTAGCCACGGCCCTCGATTCAGTGCGAGTTTTGAAAGAAAGACCTTAGTTGAAGAGATGTAATCTTCCAAATGGCCAATTTAAACGCCTGATCTTTATCGCCCGCCTTCTCCCGGCTTTATAAAGAAAAGCCGGTCCTCAGTGTTTGGGGGGCCTTTTAATGTGGGGGTGGGGCGAGGAGAAGCGAAAGATGAGGCTTAATAGGGCACGGGGCAGGTGTTTGCTCAAGAAGGTTCCTGGAGGCACCTCGGGGTAACTAGTTTTCTAGCGCATCCTTCTAAGCATCAGGGGCCTGGACCAAGTACTGGCTGCCGGCTTTGAAGGCCGGTGCGCCGGGACAAGTCTTCTGGAATGTATAAACCAGAACCGTCCGGAGAAAGCGTCAGGACCTTTTCAGGCAGTGCATCTTCACCCTTCAAGAGGTAATAGGACCCCCCACCCACCATGGGCCTGACATCACAGAACAGTGGTGCCTGTTGATGCCCAGGGACTTGTAGGTACCAAGTCCTGCCGCCCAGAAGAGGCGCCCAACATACACGCCTTAGAGGCACCATCCCAAATTTGCTGTCCCTGTCGTAGCACAAGAGCTTGATTTCAGACCCCAAATGCCTTTGCTGGGTCAGGGACACTGTGGAGACCCGCCTTGGCCACAGCACCATGGCCAGCCAAGGGGTGGTGGAATGAAATTAAAATGAAAACGAAAACAGAAGAGAAAATTTCCCCAAAGTTTGCTACTGATTTCATTATGTTTCTGCTGCTCCCTATCCCCCCCATCAAAGGTGTTTTTTGTTTGTTTGTTTTTGTTTTTGTTTTACAGTAAATAAATTGTCAAGGTTTCAGAACCTTACATGCCTTCTTGGAGCAAAAACCATGTGCTGTATCTGCACCACTCTCAGCTTTACAGATCACAAGTTTCTCATAACCTCAACTCCCAGGAATGGTTTGCCTCTAAGAAGAGAATAGAAGACTTGAGGGGTGGAGGGGGAAGAAATCATGAGGAGAGTGGGAGAAACTTTTTAAACATATAGAGAGATGGAGAAAGGGTGATTGGAACGTGCCTGTGTGCCTGGTTGCCCCCAGAGCACCCTGGGCTGTGCTTTAGGCCTTTGACTTCAGACCTACAGCCTTTCTAGAGCATTCCACAAAGATTGGAATTTTTTGAAAAATTCCTTTTTGATGAGATTCACCGGATATGGGCAGGAAGTTGCAGGCACCTCCAGAGACAAGCAAACACAAATTACACGGAATAGATATATGTCCCCACTGGAGCTCAGCAGGGTCCCCACCTCCAGGCAAGCTTGGTTTCTTCTCCCTTTGACAAAACTCCCAGGGAGCGCCCTACCCCGGAGCTCTCCAGGGGTTGCCTCGGAAGCCTAAATCCTGGGGCATCTTCCCCATTCTGTTCACAGCCTTCCTGCCCACTCTCTTATCCTTTTTCTCCTTTCTTCTTTAAAACAATCATGTGTGTCCCCCCTTGCCCCCTCCCGCCATTGTATTTGTTGATGACCTAACACGCTCACACCAAAAGCCACACACAGAAAACCAACAACGTGGGATGGGAGGAGAGACCAATTATGATTGAGGCTAACAAGCGGGGAACACCCAAGTTGAGGCCGGCTGTCTCCTGGGAGACTGATGGAGGCTTATTTTACAAGCTGTCATTCCGTCCTGGTCCCTATTGCCAGATTGGAGGTGATTCCTATTCTCCCCTCCCCCTCAGCCCCTGCACCCTTGGGGCTTATTCCAGATTCTTTGTATATCCTCTGCAGAAGCAGCCCCCCAAGTCCCTCTCCTGCACAGGTGGAAAGAGCAGCACATCCTCACAACAGCATGCCTATTTTTCACATCAGTGATTGTTCCTGAGATTTCTGAGCTCATTGCCAGCAAGATGTGGACTGGTCAGATGTCACTGTCACACATGCCCCGTCCTCCTCACCAGGTTCCCATTAAAAGGCATTGACTACTTACCCTTTACACTCTTCCCCTCTTCCTGCCTCTTCCTCTTTTGCCCCTCCTACTCCTTCTTTTTCTATCCCCCCTCCCACCACCACCAAAGAAGGAGGGATATTTTACTGTCAGATAACACAACTGATAGCTGGGAATGCTAAAAGAAGCAATACAAATTAAGTTGCTTTCATTCATCCAAAACTAGAGGTCTCACATTCTCATTAGAGTAACTGCCTGGGGTTTACTCCTCTCTTGAAGCTAATTAGAGGCAGTAATATTCCCTCTGATGTCAGGACATCATTCGAGCAACATCATATTTATTTAACTTTAACATATCAAATTAACTGAGAGGGGAAATTTCAGCATCACCGACATGGGTGAAGAAGAAATGTTCGAGTACAATGCCATTAGAACCTCGGAATGAGAGATCCTTTGCTGTGGTTTAGTTCCCCTTGCAGAATGGGTTCTGCTTCTGCTTGCTTAAGTGGTTGAGGACCAGACTTCCTTCACAGGTAAATCAGCTCTTCCATTGTTTCATTTATCTGAAAAGAGTAAAACCACAAAGTTCAAGAGTAAGCAGGAAGGTTTTTGGACCAGGGTTGGTAATGACCCCAGCAAATCAAAATAAGATTGTGTGTGTGTTTTGACTTGTTATTTCATTAGAAAGACGATCTCAGTTCATTAGCTGTTCTTTTTTTCACAAAGCACAAGTAATTATACAGTGGATTTTGTTGGGAAAATTTTGCTCATGTGAAAAAGGACACACGTTCCTAATTTGAAGACATGGATGTTAAGAGCATATTATTGGAAGAGGAAACATAATACTGAGAAGTGTCTGGAGAAGGCTTGAGAAGAGTTAAGGCATGAAGTGGGTGGCTGGAGTACTGGGAAGGGCAGAGGATGATTATGTGTCATTTTCCATGAAGGAACAGGGTGACATGTCAGCTAGGGCAGGACCTGGATCATAAGAACTTCTATATGGAGACAAATTAGGATGTAATATGTGGACCCCCCTGGTACAAAAATATGCAACCATCTGCTCAAACTTTCTGCTTGCTTTGTCTTCTAAAGCCTAAGCTAAGGAATTTAAAACAAAAAAAGACCAATCCATTATATATTTTTCATTTAGTCTGCAATTCTCTATTACATTGAACCGAGCTGTTCACACACAGAAGTTGTAACTTCAACTGCTTGTTAGCTGAGAAAATGCATCCTCTATGCAGAAGAGTCCATTTTTTTGGCAAAACTTTTGCCTTTCATTCTACCTTCTTGGTGTTTCTCATCTCCCGCTGCCCCCCCCCCCCCCCGCCCAAGTCCCTACCTCTCTTTTCTTTATCACAATTGTATTCACTTCAACCACCATTGAGTAGGGTCCCACATGTGCCAGACAATGTGCTAGGTGTCTTCATAAACATGACTTCATTTAAGCTTCCCCACATCCCACTGGTAGATGACAGAATTTATGGGAGATGGACCTGGGGCGGAGAGAAGTTAGGGAACTGCTCAGATTTCAGAGCTCACCACTGAACTCAAGTCTTGCAACTCTATGTTTTTTTCAACTTCTTTTGGCCTCCTATGGCGGGGGGGGGGGGCACAGACCTCTTTGATTCAAATGCAGTAGGAAACCTGCTTCTCCACAACCCCCAACTTTTCACTGTTGGGTGTTGTTGGTAGAGGGGAGGCTGAATGTTAGGAGAAAGGTGATAAGAAACAGGAAGATCTCAGGAAGAAGGATGGCGGAGACTCCACCTGCTATCCTAGAAGGGATTAGGATGCATTATGTCTGGGATCAGGCTGGATTCTTATTTTCTCTTTTGGAGCAACACAGTGTATTCCTATGTGACGATGGTTTCTCAAAGCTGGCCAGAGGTTCAATCAGAACTGGACCACAACTGCACCACCACTGAAGCTGCTGTAGCCGGCTGGCTAATGCTGTAGGGGAAGAGAAAGGGAGAGAATCAGCAGCCTGTGATTAAAAAGAGAAAATGCCGGGGAAGAGGGGGAAAAAATGTCAGGGGCAGAAACAATGACCTGGCATCCGGGCTTAAATAATGCACATAGCCCAATTATTTCTTGAGGTGTAGCCTGCCAGCCGTATTCCTTACTGAGAATTCTGGAGCAGAGGCCAGGAATGTTCTGAGAGACTCCTGCTTCTGACCTCCCTCTGACCCACACCTGGTGGCCTAACCGCACAGGTGACAGCACAGCTGGAATGCACGCACCACCCACAGCTGGGCTTCAGGGCTGCCCTCGACCCAGCACCAGCTGCAAGAACAGCAAAAGGCCCCAGCCCCCACAGCATTCCTCCCCCCACCCTGCCCCCGCTGTCCACATATACACAAATTCAGATCCAGATAAAAACCTGCCTCAGAGGTTTGCCACTGAACGGGTGCTGGCCCAGGAGGACCAGCCTGCTTCTGTCACAGAGGGAGGATAGGATGTGACCCAGCACTCAGTGGGCCTGTAGTCTGAGAGGAGAGCACACCCCAGCCAAGTTTCATGTCTGAGCTGCACATGGTACATGGATGTGCAGGGAACGCTGGCTGATACCTGCTTGTGCCAGGCCCTGGGGACACAATGTGGAATGAACAGGGCCCTCCTGGACACAGGCTTGGACTGGAGGCCTCCTTTTCTTTTCCACTTACTGAAAGATAAGTTCCCTGGGTGTCCATGGTTTTTAGTGGTGTGGAGTTTCCTGTATACTTAGCATCTTCCATTTCGGGATTTGTGGGGAGGCTCTGGACAACTGGATTCTAAGGCCAGTGCTACACAAAATGATGTGTAGGGCATGGGAATAACTGACTCTTGGAAGTACACAAAGTTCTAGATTAAACCATACTTTTCACTCCAAACTGGACAATTGCGATGTTAGGTTGAGGTGGAGACGATGCATCCAGAATGACAGTTACCCACTCTCAGGTTGAGTGCTGAGCTTCCTAGAGACTGCCCGAAAAGGGCAGTCATCCAATCTTCTGGCTGTTTATGGGGACAAGTAGGGGCAGACATCCAATCTATATTTTGTCCATCCTCCATTTAATGACCACTCCCCTCCCACCAGCAGTTTGCCAATTAAAGGCCAATCTCTCTTGATTTCTTTGCTTTAAAAGGACATTTCGATTCATGCAGCCAAACAATTAAATCCCCCTCTTGCCTCTCCCTTCCCAGAGCTCACGAACAAGATGCTTCCCTATCTCTTGCCAGCATTGAGCAGTGGGAAGGAGCTGATCTCAGGTGCTAACCTGAAGTTATCAGAATGCCAGACTCATTTAGGGAGCTCAACTCTGGAACCCGAGGCGATCCCTTCATTGATTGTGGAAAGCGCTGTTTAGATTTTGTCATAGCTCAGTAAACAACCAAAAGTAACTGCGGGATTTCTGTCTTACATTCAGCTGAATCCCTCTCTTTCTCGCGCGCGCTCTCTCTCTCTCTCTGTCTGTCACACACACACACACACACACACACACACACCACATACACTCTTCCTCTCCCACAGGCTCCTGTTAATCAGGAAGGGATAGTCAGACCAAGGTCCTTTAAGAACACCCTCATCTAACTCTCCAGCAGCTGAATCTTTTGTAGGGGAGAGCTACACCTTTCTCCAAGAACTCACATCTCTCCCAAAAGGTACAGCCTCCCGAGTTCCTAAGTCTGTAGCGAAAGCTCTTGAGAAAGGGTTGTGCCTTTGGGCCCCTTACTCTGCCATCTCTGAAAGCCCCCACCTGGCTAAAAGACTTGCCAGGGACTTGGCCTCTGTGGCCTCCCTTCCCCCACCCCAGTGCTTCCCTGAGATCCGGGTTGTCTTTCATGAGCTTGTTGCAGCTCAGACCCAGCTGCACAAAACTGAGGGTGAGGGGTGGATTCCCTGTCTGCAATGCTGGGGCGCTGCTTCTGGGCTGGGCAACACGGTCCTGGATACAGATCTCTTTGGGGGTAAAGGCGAATTAAATTGGCAAGCTCTACTCTGATACTCAAACTTCTGCAGTTCTTAGCAAGATCCCCATTTAGGCCTCAATTACTAGTAGAAAAAGAGAAAGATGCTTCCTATTGTCCACAATTTGCCATTCTCTGAATAGACCATTTGTTTTAATTAGGTCCCCTTCATTTAGTTCTATCTGCGGGAGCAGGTTTGCTCCGAAGTGATTGTGTTGAACGTGCGCACTCTGCCATCTATTTGTGTAAAATAAATAGAAAGACATAATTGCCAGTCATCACAATATAAAAGATTAGTGCAAATCCTAAACAATGATCATTTAAAATTCAATAATTCTTAGAAAAAGAAGTCAAATGATAAAGCACAGTTTCCCCGAAGGTGTTAGACACAACGGGCCTGCAATGGATGTGTGTTTAAAAATTAAGAAACTTTTTTTCCCCTAAGTTGGTACTATTTCAAATGAAATTCTTTTCTTATTTGTTTAGAATGCCTTTCATATGAAAAAAAATTCAAATCAGATCACCTCAACTTAAAATACAGGTCTTCAATATTAGCCAGCCTCAAGCAGAAAGCTTTCTAAAAGTCTTGCAAATCTAATCCCTGGTTCTATTCTTCCCAAGATGCCAAAATTCTAATATCTTTTATTTTTTAAAGTCCCTAATTTTGTCTGTGACCTCTCCAATCTTAGAAAAATCGGGGGGGGGGTGGTGGAGAAAACAAATACAGTAATGTGTAAATTCTTAGGACTTAAGATAGGGATGTATTCCACAGTATCGAAAGTTCCACAACATTTTGCACATTAAGCAATTTTTTTTTTTAAACAAGGGGTAGCTCTTGCAATTAGATTGCTATTTTATTATACAAGGTACAAACCAATAAAGTATGCCATTTCTTTTCCCCTTCCCTTTTCCTAGTACAATTTGGGAAGGAGGGTAAAATGCATTTTGGGTTTTGATATATTTATTTTGTGCCAACCATCTGCATATTTCATGAGGCTCAACTATTTCTCTGCACAATGTACGGTCTATTCTGTGTCCTGAGGAAACGAAAGAATAACAGACTGCCGGTCCCTCGACCACTTGTGTTACTCTTCAGTTCACAGTATTCTAGCTCCATTGTTATCGATAGTCCTATTTTGTTAAATATCAGCTTGGCTATGATGAAAGCTAATTATGCAATTCCACTTCATTTCTGCCTCTAAATTTTATACTTGATAAAATAGCTCAATGATGCTAATTAAATTTCTGCTTACAAAGATGATTTCTTTGTATTTCTCAAGGTTTGGCTTTCTGGCTATGAAATTTACACTAAAAACATTTCTGGGGGTAGCAAATATATTGATCATTTTTGGATTAAGACTGTTAAAATATATATTTCAAATGTTTCTGAGTTAGAATAGATCTTATGTAGAAGAGGGATTTGTTCTATTTACCTCTTTCCTTTGTGCAACGTTTGTGCAGATCCCCCCACACCTGGGAAGTAGTTTAGATATTTTGTAATAGTTCACTACCTCTGGAGCCCAGGCAAAGCCGTGCTAAATTTTGAAAAATAACTCGGGAGACACTCGCAGATATTGGGACACAGGGTGTATGTAACCTCCCATGGCTGAGACAAGCGACATGATGTTTGGTGCAAGGGGCGAAAAACACGACCTAACAGTGTTTACATGTGTATTCAGCCATGAAATTGAATATTATCAAAGTTGAAAAATGCAAATCAAATTAAAACCATGGAAAATTGTCTTTGGAATTACAGCGGCCTCGAGACCCCAAGTGTTTGCTTAAATTGAAGCGTTTAGAAAATGAAAAACCCCAAATTGCCCCCTTCTATTCCCCCCCACCCACACTCCCCCGCCGTATGAAATTTGTTCTTTAATTCTACCAGAAATGTGTTGAGGCTCAGCCATCAATCGTTCCTCCTTGGCATCAATCACACTGAAATAGAACTTTTTCTTAGAAATTAATTGTCTCCCTTCACTTAGTGTCACTAAAATCGGACGTGCTTCAGAAACTGAGCGGCACCGCTTTTCTTCCGAAATGAGCCCCACACCACAGGCTGCCAGGTTCTTCTCCCTGTAAGTGCCGCTGCCGAGCCTAAGCCACCCAAGCTATACGCTGCGGGCGCTGCTGGCGCTGGTCCGGGAGGGCGGCGGGCGGCGGGGCTGGGGGCCCCGGCCCCACACACGCTTGGCGCAGCCGGGACTACCGGGCCGCTGGGTCTGCGGAGTAGCGGGCCAAGCCCCGGAGCCTTCGCGCTCATTCGTTGCGCTTTCCCACGTCGGGGAAGCCTGAAATATGGAAACGTGGCACTTTGCTTCGCTAACGCAGGAGTTCCCAGGGTCTTGATGGAGAAAGACCAAAAGAGGAAGTGTCAAAAATCTACTTTTTAGAAGTGAGACGTCTAAAAAGTATTAAGCAGGGGTGGCAGGGCGTGCGGGGGCGGGTCATTCTTGCCTTTTTCCAAGTTCTAAAGCGCAGGAAACACACGCTTAGAGGCCAACCCATCAGATGGGGCCAATCTCACCCCCAGTCGCCTGGGTGCTGCAAACTTTAGTCCTCTCCCGCCCCTCCCCCATTTCTCTCCAGCCTGGGAGAAAACCAGCGCGCCAGCCGTTCTCCAGTAGATGCCAAATGCGGCCGCGTTCGGAGAGAGCCCGCAGAGCCCTAGTGGCGCAGCAGGAAGTGCAGGTGGAACCGCCGGCGGCGCTCTGCGCGGACCCGGCCTGGGGTCAAGGGTGGCAGCCGGACCCAGGTCGGGTGGAAGCCGGACCCAGGCAGGCGCGCCCACAGAGTTAATAGGGACTGTGGGGACGCTGGGGATGCCGGCAATGGTTAGGTTGTGCTGGCGTGGCCTTGGAAAACTTTCATCTCATTTGATGACCCTCGAGGATATTCATTCCCCACCCTCCCCAACCTGCCTTCCTCTAGTTTGAACATCCATCCACCTGGGCAGGTCCGGGATGGCCAAGGGTGGTCTGGCTTTTTCTCCCATGGGGAGCAGAGACAAGCGGTGGCCTCCGCGTCACGCAGTCCTCCCTCCGGACCTCCAGCTCAGCCCTTGTAGATTTGAAGGGCAGAGGCTGTTGCAGAAATGCAGTAAATCCAGTCCTACGAACCCAGATAGGAGCGGGATGAAGAGTAGCGGAAGCCAATTTATATTTGAAGCCTACCTCTTTATTGCCTTTCCATGGATCAACACTAGCTTTATTTCCGTTCCAGGGATCAAGACTAGCTCAACTATGGCTGAGAAAACAACCCATGTTCCCCAGAGTTTAAAACCTGCCCATAAGTTGTGGTCGTGTTTTGGAGATTCGGGATCCTATTTCCAAGGAGAGTTGTCCGGGGCGTGTTTATGTTTGTTATTTTCAAAACCAAGCAAAGGAAACAGCAGCCAATTAAAATGAAATATTTTTATTTGCCTCCAACGTTGTCAGTGATTTGCCCCCTGGGGATCCACAATTTTCCCAAGCCTGTTAACGGGTGACAATGAATGAGTGCCTCGTGTAATTTAATTTTCCTGTCACACTAAATAGAGCTACATTGTAAACCTTAGATCTACTCTTACTGATAGGATCGCCTTGTTTTGCCATTTGCACCATAAAGACCCCCAAAAGGGACACTGTATTGTGACCTCTACTCTTGAATTATTCAAGAACTTAACGACATTTTCCATTTTAAAAAGGGAACTAATTGCCATTGATGTAAAGCATGTGACCTTCCCTGGGTGCCCAGTATGAGAATGTAACCATCTGTGTGTGCGTACAGGAGCTGCAGAAAGCGGGCAAAAATTGGAGAAAGTTGTAAACATAAATTAGCTCAAAATAGACATGGAATTAAGCACATTATTTAACTCCACGCCCAGCCATGACATAGGTTTCCAGAAAGTTCTCTTATGTGACCTAAAATCCTTATAAAATCTCATATCAACTCAGGCCTGTTTGGGAGCATGGCATGACTTTTTATCTAGAACAGTAATATTTGAATTAGTAAAATCCGGTATATCTTCATTAATATGAAATCACTTCGTGTGATGTCAAGCAAAATATCTAATAATCTGCTCCCTTTCCTCCTCCTCCCCCTCCTCCCCTCTCCCCATCTCCCATCCTCCTCTTTGGTCTCTTCCTCCTCCTCCTCCTCCTCCTCCTTCTTCTCTTCACCTTCCTTAATTTCACTATTTTCTTACTCAATAGGAAAAAGAAACTCACAACTGTAAATAAATTGTACCTCGGTATTTGCTATTTGAACCAGTCTTAAGTTTCGAGGAAAGCTGGCATTGAAATTCTTCAGGACCAGAATTCTCACTCTTCAAATTCCTTGAAAATGGATGCCTATCTTTCCTCAAAGTCAAAAGACTCCCAGTGTATTTTCTACTGTCCATTCACTCTGTCCCTTACCCCTAAAGAAAAACAAAAACAGAGAAAATGTTCTTTGGTTTCACAATTTCAGTGTGCAAAGATACCCTGATGCTTTTCCTGATCTATCTACCAAGTCCACAGCCAATATTAACCATTTTAAAAGAGTAAGTAAATTGGAAAGTAAAACACATTCCTGGGCTGGGCTACAAATAACTTCTTTTGAACTTTTAAGTGATGCTTTCAACAAGGAATTTCGTCATTTGGGCAGAGAACGGACAGTTCCTTTTTAATAAACATACCATGGCTTAATTGAGAACTAAGTAACTTCTCTCTGTTAGGCTGTGTGAATCCATACCTCTAGTTTGTAGAATTTCTCGGGGGGGGGGGGAAAAATAAAGTACATTTGAATACCTTGTTCGATTCTAATGGATCCCACATTATATTAACCCATTTGACACAATTGCTGCCATTGCAGCCTGGAGCCATGTGAAAAGCAGAGGGTCTGACTCTCCATCTGTGGCAGAATACTAAGTGCTATTTTAAAGGAATTTGTCATAAAACCATTATTACTCACATTGTGTAACAGAACAACTGCTTTCATATTTCTTGAAAAGAAATTCGTTTCCCTCTTTGGTATTATGTGCTTTTGTGTACAGTAACATGGCAGAAAAAATGAGTAAGTATTCATGTTCTTATTGTTAAATGATAAGTTCATACTTAAGGAATAAAGTTTAAAGCATTTGCAAATCAAGAAAAGTTGCAGCATGTATCTACCTCCCTGTAAGTTCCCTGTGCAAAAAGCAGCGTGTGATGGATCAAATGTTAATTTCATTTTATAGATTTTTCATTTATTTCTCCATTTGGAAAAATTTTTGGAACAACTTGATGTAGATCAGAAGACAGAGAAACAATTATATGGGTCTTTCACAGCATGCCTGGGCTCTCTCCAGCATTCTATAGTATTATAATCCAGTAATTTTTCCACGGTGACGTGTGTTTAAAATGAAAATTTGATTCACTATCCAAACTGTCACCAAAGATAAGTGACAGTTATTTTTCTCTTCCTCTTGAAAAAACAATGGTCCTGATCTAGGACCACCTGAGGGCATTTGTGAGTACTGTGGTAAGTTTGCAGCATCTTTAGGGCATAGCAAAGCCCTCTCCTGGCTCTGTTTCTAGACCTCTCTCTCTTCTGAATGGATTTTGGTGTTGACAATTCAGAGAGCCAGCAGGAGGGGTTTTTAATCTTCTCTGAGGTTAAGTGGATGGTTCTAGAAGCCTGTGCAAGAGATTCTGAGTTAGGGTCACATTTCATCCAGTTCCTATTCCCCCCTTCCACTGCCCACCAAAAATCAAAAGTAAAACCAACAGCTTTGAAAAGCATTCCCAGTTGGCCTTTATAAAGAGCAAACAAAATGCCTACCCTAGGCCTGGGGAAGGTAGGGATGACATTTTAGTTACTCATCTGTAAAATGGGTTCCTTATTTCTCCTTCAAGTCTGGTATAAAGGGACACAGTGAGGCTTTGTGACTGTGTCTCTTGGCATTGATGGAGTTCAACAGCACTGTCTAATTTGGTTATTTTTCAAGATGCTGTGCACACACTGGAAGGGGAAAATGAGGCAATTATTGAGGGAAAAATAAGGTAGCTTATGATACCAAGGCAGATGTAATATCAAGACAGCCTGCCCTTACGAATTTATAATTTCTTCTATTTTCCAGGTCCTGGTAGGCTTTCAGTAACTGCAGTGTGCAGATAGCCTGGGTGTCTTGTCCTTTTCCATTTTTACCCCCAGCCTGGAAGACTTGATGTGTGCATGTTTTCACCACATTCCTGAATTTTTTACACTCTTTGTCTCCTCCTTTAAAGATTTTAACTCTTGATATGTGGTTTTTAAAATACCAGAGTTAGCAAAAGTTGATAACTTTTTGTCTTATTCTATTTTTCTGAATGTATGCATTTACATATATTTACTGGACTTCTAACTGTCCATTCTTCTTCCTTGGGAAATAACATCAAGACAGCTTAACTCTGACACAATTAGTAAAAATACCTTTAAAAAAAAACTTCATTTCTTCCATTTAGTAAATATTTATTTTATAAACATGGATTGTGGTCTGACTCTGTTAGGATTCTGCTTTTGCATGGAGCCTTGTCTCTGACTAAGAAAGTGGTTATAAAGTCACTCAGCAATAACATTTTCCAGCATGACCAAATATGACTATGGAAGTAGGAACACCCGTTCTAATATGTTCTCTTTCCTCATGGACGCCAGGGGGTACAAAATTCCTAAAGGATTTTCTGTACGATGGGTGAAGTTCATGTATTATACTGGTTCTCCAGGATACCAATTAAGTGTTTGAATCATGGAGTAATTAAAACATATATAAAATATATATTGAGTTCATTGAGGCTGAAGATTTTGACATGGAAGCCATCAATTTTCTAATGAGAATATAGAGACTTTTCAAAACATGCCATCAGGATGTAGTTCTCTTTTCAAACAAAATTAGAATGACTGCCTGACTCTCCTTGACCACATTCTTATGTTTTTTCCAGATTTGCTTATTCCCAGCTACCCGAGCAAAAAGATGAAATGGAGGAAGAATGTTGTTTTCCTAATAGCACATGATAGAAAGCACATGAGCTTCTCCCCAAGCTGAACTTTGATCATCACAAGAGTGTCCCCAAAAGGCCATAACTCTGCTGTCAGATTCAGATTGCTCCTGGATGCTTTCCTCTGAGTTGTCAATGAATATCAACGGAGGAATGACACACAAAAGCAGACTGTTAATAGAGAGGCGATGGTCCAAGTCCAGATGGGTGCTGTGCATGAATATAGAGCTCTTGGGATAAAGGGAAGGGAGCATATGAAAATTGAGACTTCTAGCTTTGGACCAAACCCCCTGACCAAGAAGCATTAGAATATGTCAACACAGGGGTGTCTGGGTGGCTCAGTAGGTTAAGCGTCCGACATCAGCTCAGGTCATGATCTCACAGTTTGTGGGTTCAAGCCCTGCATCAGGCTCTGTGCTGACAGCTCAGAGCCTGGAGCCTGCTTTGGATTCTGTGTCTCCCTCTCTTTCTCTGCCCCTCCCCAGCTCATGCGTGCTCTTTCCCTCTCAAAAATAAACGCTAAAAATTTTTTCTAAAAAAAATATGTCAACACAAAGATGGTTAAAATATGAAAGTGTTGACTTGTTCTGCAGTATAAGTTGAAGTTATGACAGTCACGTTGTCCAAATAGACATTTAACCTTCCATGAAGCTACTAAAGCTTACCATGAGTAAATAATGATGAGTAGCCAATTTTTATACATCCCTGGCCTAAAAGTGAGTCTTAAGACATCATTACTTTTCAATGATCAGAAAGAGTCAATGGACAGAGTGATTGCTTGGGGTGAAACGTGGTCCAGTACCCACCCTTTACACGCCTTCCATTGCTGGCTGATACAATTTTGTGGTCCCTGCCTCATAGAAAGTGGAATGGGGCCAGCATGTAAACAGGTTTTGTGAGCCCCCTGGGGTGGGCAGAATAGGTTCACTTTCCCCAAGGAGCCCTGAACCCGATGGGCACACGAACAGCTTAGGGCACACACACCAATGCCTCTGCTATCTGCCCACTATGGCACACAGGTACCATGATGACAATGACACATTCCAAAAAGGAAGGGAATTGCGGGTCTTAGGTATGGCCATCGTGGAGAGAGTTGCACTGTTCTCAGTGCCATTTTCAATTATTGGGGTGAGGAAGGGCAAACAAGGGATGGAGTTCAACCTGTTTCAAGTTAAAAAATGTCAACCCCAAGGCACACCTCTCCTGTCCTTTTGAAGACTGACTGTCTTTCACAAGCTGGCCATTAGCTGCACGGGGAGGGGTGGAGGTTCTAACAAAATGTGATTTTTTAGTGTGCTTTGTCTCTGTAGAGAGGCTTCAGAAAGCCCTTGAAGTCCTCAGCCTGAAATCCAAGTTAATAGGGGAAGTCCCTTTTTTTTTTTTTTTTTTTTTTTTTTTTTAGGTGGAGAGATTTGTTTGGGAGAAACATTGACCCAGACTGCACTCTGGGTAAACTAGGGCAAAAGACCTGATATCGTCTGCAGGGTACTTATTAACCACTGCTCATTTGTGGGATCAATATTTCCAGCAAAGGAGTCAACGCTCAAGATACACCACTAAGTATGTCTTGTTTTTTTCTCTGACATACAATTTATTTTATAAATTCATCTGCTGGAGAAGAAAAGGCAGTAGGAAGGACTGTGTCTTTTATCTCCGGGATATGCAAAGCACATTTATTTTCAGCTTTTATCTCCGGAATTGTATGTTGATCCCATACATATAGATTGATTTTGTTCAGGTAGATAATGAAAAGTCAAGTGGAAAATTACACAATGGCACTCACGATCCTAGTCTTATATCGGTATATAAATTGGTTTATTATTTCATTCTATTAAAAGGCTTTTTTTTTTTTTTGTACCAGGAAAACTTCAAAATGCATCATGTTGTCAGCCTCACTGAATTTTCTTTTGGGGGAGGAAGTAGGGAAGGGGAGCTGAAGGAAGCGATTTATTCTGCTCCCGTTGCTAATTGTATTGGCTAAATGAGCTTCCGCAGAGGAGTATCCTTGCAGATTCTCTCCCCAGCCCACTTCAGGGTCACACACACAGTTTCTGTAACTCCAGGACCTTTCTGGGCCTGAACAAAGATGTCCACCATACAAGTCCTTCTTCATAAGTGGTTATTTTTTCCACTCCAGACAATTCTAAGTTTTGTCACGATGACTGAAAAAGGCAAGCACTCCCCCCTCCCCCAGCACCAAGAGGCCAGAGGCTAGAGGGTGGTAGCCAGATAAAGGCCACCACCAAGGGACAGCTTGGAGCCAGAATCCTGGAGGAAATGTTATTAATAAACATCTTCTGGACATTTGGTAGCCCGTGGAGCTTGCTCCAGCTTAAAGCAATTAATTCAGGACACTGACATAAACTCTCCAGGTCTTTGACAGCTTGGAGCCGAAATAAAAATGCTAGTTCTCCCGGGAAGAGAAGAGGCTGGCTAGCTCTTTTCTGGACTGTTTGCTTATAGGCCCAGAGAGCAACCTTCCTTGCAGAATGAAATGCAAGGGCACAAACAATGTACCAGGGAGAGAATAGAAGATGGGAATGAACAGTTTGAACTATTTGCTCAGCAGAAGGGCACCACAATGCTGGGGTAGTGGTTTTCCCATGCACCCCCCGTCCCTTCTTTGGGGTCTTTTGTTATCCCCTGTCTCCTTTGGCCAGATAAGAGCACAGCTGCAGCATTGCAGCTAAGTAAGGCTGTACTTATCCCCCTAAATCTCGGGGTGCCTTTACTGTAATGGGTTAGTCTTGGCTCTCTTTTATTTTACAAGGGGATGGTGAGGGAGAGAATGGACGAATGGAGGGAGGGCCCGTGGGGGAGGGGGCGAGGCAGAAAGGACTGTGACATTGCTTGTATCTGATTCATGATTTTTTTTCCCCTTTCTTTCTTAAATCCGGGCTGTGATCAGATACAATCTTTGTGGGGCATTTGAATGGAAGGGTTCAGTGATTTGTACCAGTCACTAGACCAAAATGTTGCCTTTTTGGGAATGGAAATGCAGGAGGTGTATGTCCCGGGAAGGGAAGAGGGGGATTTTGAGGCAGAATTTTTGGTTTAAATAACCAGGTTTAAATTCTCTGGCTGCAAGAAAGAGGGGAAAGTTTTGAATTGTCAATTTAAACACTGCATTCAATGATGATCTGTCGCTTCTGAAAATCACTGGACTCCCCTCCCCTCCAAACTTATTTTGTTCAGAATCCTAATGAATACAGGTTGCTGGGATCAGAGTTAAAAATAGGATGATCGGGAGATGAACATAAAATGTACTTTTGTAATTGCCATAAATTACACTTCTAATCAGAGTAAATGTCACCTAAAATATAATCAAATGTTCTTTCACATTTGCTCTTTTAAAGTCAGAGCCTATTTTAAATGCCATAAGAGACAGTAGACATGGCAATAATATAAAAAATAAGCGCAAAGTACCGTTTACATTAAATTCATTTTAAAGTCAAAATCTAACAGGGGTTTGCCTTGTCGTGTGTGTGTTCCGACTCAGTGGGCTTTGCCACCGATGTTGGTTTTGGGAACCAGGCCACAATGCTTAATTCTATTGTAATAAGGTTTATTTAGCCTGAATGGTTTTATAAGGTGAAAAGGCAAGAAGTTTAACACCCAAGAAAATTCGTGGTTTACCATGATTGCATTAATTGTTCTCAGGCTAGAAGCCCACCTGCGGGAAGTACAAAGTTTCAAGGCTGTTTTTTTTTTTTTTTCACACTGACAAAACTCACAGAAAAAACAAAACAAAACAAAACACCCTTCTGTATATTTTTCCTGCTGGGTGGTCAGAAGGAAAGGCCACGAAGCCAAAGGCCTCCCATTGAGACAGTGCTCTGCGGAGAGCCGACCTCACGTGCCACCACCGCGGGAGATGAGCGCACCTGTCCGTCTCTGCCACTCGCTGGTGAGGTTTGCACGTTCCGGGGGTGGGCGGTGGAGAGCCACGCACCACCCCCACGGCTGGGGCCCGGCTCCCCTACAGGGAAACGCCCACCTCATGTGCCCACGCAGTCTCAAGGCATCCCGTAAAATGTCTGTGTGGCCATTGTCCAGTAGAGCTGCTAAGTAGTTTAATGTCAGTGAGTATTAAATTTGATTTAAGAGGTGTGTGTGTGTGTGTGTGTGTGTGTGTGTGTTGTGCCCTGCATAGGATGCAGGGAAGTGGGAGTAAAAATGGGGGAAGGGTTCTACTTAAACATTTGCAAATATGTGATGGAATCATGAAAAAAAAGATTCCTTGAAATATATCATTTTTGCTTATGATTTTGTATAAACATGTATGAGTGGATAACCTTTTTTTCTCTATAAAGATTGTAATAAAAGTATCAAGTACCAGATGTTTTGCATTTCTTTTGCAAGCATAGATTTTTAATTTTTGTATTTAGTACTGAAATATTACCACATAACAAAGGACAAACACATTTTTTTTTTCTGATTAGGTGCTAAGATTCAATGTATGCCACCTTTATGAAACTGAGACCAGGTGAAAGAATCATAATCTGCTTGGGTAAATATGTTTCTTCTCTCTAACTCTTGACTTGTCTAAGGACATTTTTTCCCACCCGTATTTTAAGAGTGATCTGAAAATCATACTGAATCATTGTGGATAACTCAGGGAAATGACTTTTGTCCTTTTGAGATCATGGATTTCCACAAGAAGGGAAACAGTTCTTCATTGCCAATTTCTGCACATAATGCACATGCAACTGGTATGCAGCACAAAGTTGTACGTGTTGGAAGGCCTCTGAGGGAGAAGGAATGCCATAGTGGAGGGCAAAGGCACAAATAATGAATCAAGTTTAAAAGACTGTGGTCAGAAGCAAGGAGCAAGTGATACTGATCTTATATGAGACAGGCTTGGACATCACACCAGCTGCCACGGGGTTTGATTAATGAGGCATTAAGGAGATCGAGTGACACTTACAGCTAGTTACTTATGGTGCTAATTTCAAAACACTTTGCAATAGACAAAGAGACTCTGCTCATAATGCAAAGTAATTTGTGGTGTGTTCCTGGTGAATGCATTTAGCGAAGCAAATATAGTTATGCAGAATTTAAATTAAGGTTGACACTAATGTAAACAGAGCCCAAGAACCACTGTCCAATAATTTGATGAGGACACAGGTTTTAATCAAGCCTCTTCCACTAAAATAGCAATTTAAATCCCCATCGTTTAAACTGGATAAAATGCTTAACCATGAAGGTTGGCGGGGAGGGGAGGGAATAAAAAATTACTGGAAAAGATAAAAGAAACACAATATCTCTGGGGAAACTGTGACTATACTTTGACCCAACAGAAGGTTATCCATGCTGATTTAAATATTAGGTTGATTCCAGGGCCAGATTGTAGGAATTTGAGGGCATTTGCCATGTATCATTTTTGTTGTGAAATTATGGTTTAACGCATTCTGGTAGTATTGATCTCAGAATAAAAATGATCCTGGTAATAAGAAAATGGAGACTCTAAGTTGATTCAGAGTCCCAAGAAGTATTTATTTTATTAAAAGGAGAAATATCCCCCCCAAAAAGATTTCTATTGAACTGAAATTTTCCAAATTGACTAGGGGCGGTGAGGATGGAAATAGGCCTGTGAAGGAAGGCCTAACTACTCTGAGGGTTCGATTTCCAAGAGGAGCTCACACACTCATACATGGCTTTTCTCCGGTTTGCTAGTTTATTTTCGTTACTAAAAATCATTAGGAGAGGAGGGTGGTCAGCCCAGGCATTAACGTTAATTAAAATGCCGGCTACCGAGGTTCCAGGGCTGGGGAGGCCTTGCTTGTTGGAAACAAAACAAAATAGCAACTTAACTCTGTCGCAGCTCTTGGAAGGAAAAATGAGTGAAGGCTAGAAACAACATATCCTAGGGTCTCAACACTTTTACTGGTGGCAACCGGTCTGGAAGGTGAGGGCATCCTAAATTATCTGAATTGTGATCTGACTGTTCTAAATCATGTTAATGATATATCTTCTGGGGAAAAATTTGTACAGAGGTGTGTTTTTAATACTACTCCAAAGAAAGATCCCAAAAAAAATTAGAAAAAAAATGCATTAAATGTAAAGCACCCTGAAAATGCTCCTAGTAGTAATTTTCAGTCACTCACCTTATGGAACTTCGGCAAGGGCAGAAGGTGAGGGGAAAACTGGAGATTGAAATATTCGGGAGAACGGCTGTGCAATGACCTTGATCTTGGCACCACCTATGTGGCGATGGATCTTATACACGGCAAATAAATCATGCTGTTAAGGTCACTCAGGCAGTAAGGCAGAGCCAGTCCACTCTGATCTTGGAGACCGTGTCCCCTGCCCTTGGCCTCGGCCCCACAAGGGACGTATCCCCCTTGCAAGGAACCAGTGCCCCTTTCTCTGCTACCCTTTCCTCTGTGGTGGTTCAGTGGACTGTCAACACTGCTTTGGGAAGACTCCATTTTAGGGGTGTTACCTGAGGACATCCCTTCCTCTAAATATGCTTAAGAGGGGAAGGGATTGCTAATAATCTTCATCCCTCCGGAGTTAAAGAAAATGAACTGAAAAAGTATCAGTGTGACTCACAGCTTCAAGGAGGGCAATTCTGAAAATAACACGGTCTGTATTCTCTGTGTCCAAAACAGGCAGACTCCCTTTGGCATCCTGATATTGGGAGCTCAGGGGCAAAAGTGAGAAGAGATGGGTTGGGAGGTGGCTCAGAAGCCACAGGACTGAGGCTCTCACAGTGCTTGCAGGGTATGCAGCCTGCAGGCCCTTCCTCCCTTCTGCTAGAGGAGAAGCAGCAAAGAGCATGGTGAGATAGGGGGAGGGGAGGGGATTAGTGTTGCAGGGCCAACCTGGCATGTCAGAGTGCCTTCCAGAATGTTGTAAAGAAAACAGTTTGCTGGGTGATGACTTTGGTGGCCTCCCGGGTTTGGGGACTGATTCACACTCTTCACATCACCTTTGATGCCTTCTCTGACTGTGGAGGGCAGTCCCCAAGGGCTGTGATGCTCTTGGCATTGACAGAGTGTTGATTTCTGCCCTTGGGAGGCACCACCCTGCTTGGCCTATGTGGCAAAGTCACTGCTCATGGCAGCTGCTCCTCTGGGGACAGCTCTGATAAATGATCCGCTCAGCTCTCCACGGGCATGGCAGTGAGCAGCCCAGTGGTGCATATCCTCCTCCCTGTCCCCTCGTCCCCTGTCCCTCACTCCTGCTTCCTGAACTCCCCTTCCCAGGAAGCCACACACACACACCTCCCACTTGCAGCTGAGAGAGCTGTCCTCCGCGAATCTCCAGGTGCTCGCTGGGGCTGCCCAGTCCGTCCATGTTTGAGGAGCAATGTGGGAGAACCATCTCACTATCCCCTTCATTTTATCCTTCTCGCCATAAATCTGGAGACTCCTGCCTCTGAGCTCACTTGCCATACGCTCTCAGAAGGATCCTATTCTTTTTTTTCCACTGATGCAGAATTGACTGGGGTGGTTGGCATTTTCACCCTCGCCATCCAGTAACATGGGTGAAGGCTTAGAAATGCCAACCCATCTGTTTTGGCCTCAGTCTCTCTCTCTCTTTCTCTTTCTCTCTCTCTCTCTCTCTCTCTACCAGAGGGTAAAATGGAACAATTTTACAGACCATTGTTAAAAAAAATTTTTAGGGGCGCCTGGGTGGCTCAGTCGGTTAAGTGGCCGACTTCGGGTCAGGTTATGATCTCACGGTCCGTGAGTTCGAGCCCTGTGTCGGGCTCTGTGCTGCCAGCTCAGAGCCTGGAGCCTGTTTCAGATTCTGTGTCTCCCTTTCTCTGACCCTCCCCTGTTCATGCTCTGTCTCTCCCTGTCTCAAAAATAAATAAAATGTTAAAAAAAATTTAAAAAAAAATTTAAATGTTGGCTTCACAAAGTTCCCTGGAAATAAATGATGCCGGTGATGCCTTTTGGACTCATTTCTTGTTACGGAAACATGGGGCACAACTGGGTGTGAGCAAGGCCAGCGGGCTGTCAGCAGTCAGCTCTCCACCTTCACTGAGAAGGACTCGCATTCTTTTGCCTGCCCTGTGAAAGAAATCCAAACCTGTTTCTCCTGCCCTACCTCTCGATTTGGAATCCCGGTGCAAATCCCAACATCAACAAGGTTGCTATGGTTTTTTATGATTATCTTAAGAATTTGTCTCAAGTGAGGCTTGAGTACTGCCAGGGAAGGTGCTGAGATCTCACTCAGCTCGGCACACATTTGCCACTTTCTTTCTTCTTGTCTCCTGCATTACGAACGCTGCCTCTACCGTACAAAGCTTGCTTTCTTACAGGAGCCATGACCTGCCATGTAACCCTGAGCCCAGAGACCTCCACTGATTTCTTTTTTTGTTTGTTTGTTTGTTTTAATGTTTATTTATTTTTTGAGAGAGACAGAGACAGAGAGACAGAGGCAGAGACAGAGCATGAGTGGAGGAGGGGCAGAGAGAGGGAGACATAGAATCTGAAGTAGGCTCCAGGTTTTGAGCTGTCAGCACAGAGCCTGACACGGGGCTCGAACTCATGAACCACAAGATCATGACCTGAGCTGAGGTCGGATGCTTAACTGACTGAGCCACCCAGGTGCCTGCCACCGACTTCTTCTTAAACAGAGAAGAGATGACAAATGTCACCTCAAGGCATTCTCTGTTCCCAGGAAATACTGATTCCTTCCATGTCAGACCACAGGGGCCCCCTGGACAAAGCCCATGGCCCCTCCACAGCAGGCAGGCCACTGAGAGGGTCTGACTGTAGAAGGCTCTTTCCAGATACCAGCAGGCCTACATGGCCATCCCAACAGACACCTAGTTCTGCATGCCCATGTGGCTGTTCCTTGTCAAGTGCCAGCGTCTGTGTTGGGTCTCTTCGTAGTGAGGTAGCTGGGAGAGGGTGAGACCCTTGCCCTGCATCAAAGGTGATTTTGCACCAACATGGGTATAAATGGGTTGGCAGATAGGCTTTTTTTTGGTCTGGGAATGTCCACTGATATATAGGTTCAGTGATGGGCTGGGAAAATTTTCCGTTGAAAGTCTAAATTAAACCGTTAAGATTTATTGTAACACATTGCTTCCAATAAGCATTTGGGGCCAGCTCCAGGATTGAGTGGTTTCTCTCAGACCTTTTTTCTAGGTTTCATTGTCGGTTCTCCTTTTTCCTTCTTCCTTACCTCCAGGACCCAGGTGTGGGCTCCGACATGTCTCCTGCCTCTTTTTTTAGTGCTCAAGCAGTCTGCCCCCTGGGCTCTGTCATGCACTGCATCATTAATAACATCCACCATATAGCAGAAAGCATAATTCTTACTTATTCTACAGAACTCTTTATATGTTCAGGGGTGTCAGCATCTCCCCCCCCCCCCGTGTATTTGCCTAACCAATTTATTGCATAGGGACTGAAGTATTTGAGTATTTTTCAGATAAACAGGTTAATATTTTATTCCCTTAAAATGCTGTTTGACACATGACTCAGCATTTTAGAATATCTCTGAGTAATGGGCCTACTTGTTATTTATTAGTAGTTTTCTAAGAAATATCTAGAGATGAAAGGGTGGATTCTGATGGCTTAGGGAAATTTCTGGGGTTATCTGAGAACACCAGTTATCTGCAAAGTTAGAGCAATACCATCTGGGATGTCCACTGGCCTAACCCAGCAAGACAGTTTTCATGCTCTTGTGAAATTTCCAAATCACATTCCTTTGTTACTTGAGAGTCAGTTGGTCAAGGTATTGGCAATATCTCAACTCTCCCTTTCTTTAATTATTTACCAACTCCTGTTAATTCTTCTTTCGTAATGTCACATTTATCACTGCTTTTCCATTCTCCCTGCCAGCACCTTCGTATAGGCCCTTTATGACAAGGAAAATCAACTTTCTACACCACATGTGTTGTGACTGATAGTCAGTTTCTAGAAGTTTGTGTCCATGCCTACAGAGAGGGGCAGCTTGAACAAGCTGCTTACACCCAATTATCATACTTTTTTATTTATTTATTTTTGAGACAGAGAGAGCTAGAACAGGAGCAGGGTAGGGGCAGAGAGAGAGGGAGAGAGAGAGAAAGAGAGAGAGAGAGAAGAGAGACAGAATCTGAAGCAGGCTCCAGGCTCTGAGCTGTAAGCACAGATCCTGACGTGGGGCTCGAACTCACGGGAGTGTGAGATCATGACCTGAGCTGAAGTCAGATGCTCAACCGACTGAGCTACCCAGGCGCCCCAATTATCATACTCTTTATGAGGCATTCTGTACCTATTATTTTAATGTCAGTGACAGACCACAATCTGAACATTGCTTTCATCTTAGAAAAATCAACTATAGTTTTTCCTGGATATGAGCGTGCATATTTTTTCATTTAACAAATATTGATTTTTATATGTATTGATGTATTTTGTATGGAATCTTAAATTTTCTGCTGCTCAAAATAGATTAGATTTTCGGTAAGAAAGTAAGAACTTGTATTTCCCTGACACTGTAGTGAAAAGTATTGGAAATTCACCATAGATGGGTGCGGTAGATGGCTCTGGACCCACACATCAATCTGGACATTATAAAAAGAGAGGTCACAAGACACTTGTACCTACTGATGTGATACAATAGAAAACAACTTTTTTGACAAAAATCAAATATGAGCCACATCAGACCTCTGGATCTAGCTCCCAGAAATGTAGAGAACTGAAGAAACTGAATGCATCATTTGGGTATTGTCAGTAAAATCCAGATGGTGGGAAACAGGACATATTAGACACAGTACATTGTTTCTTCAACAAATAACCATTAAGAAAAAGAGAGAGAACTTATAGATTCAAGCATACAGAATATGTATGTTAGCTAATTGGACCTTGATTTAAAAAAAAAAACAAAACAAAACAAAAAAAAAAAACAACTCCCTCCTCCACCCCCCTCCCAGCCCCTGCAGTAGTATGAGGTTTTTAATTAGGGAAATTTAATCACATATGTGCTACTTAGGAATTACTGTCAACTTTTTAGATGTAGCAATGACATGTGGCTATCCTGTTTAAAGTATGTATCTTTTAGAGTAACACTAAAATATTATTGAAGGAAGGAGTGATTTAACATGTAGAATTAACTTTCAAATGAGGCAGCTGGGGTACACAGTGTGAGGAGTAAAGGTAAATCAGAATTGGCTATGGGTTGGTAACTCTGGGAGTGAAGTGATATGATACACTGTTGTCTCAAACATGTTTGGAAAATTTCCGAAAAAAGGGCACCTGTGTGTCTCAGTTGGTTACGCATCCGACTCTTGATTTTAGCTCAGGTCATGATCTCATGGTTGGTAAGATTGAGCCCCACATTGGGCTCTCCACTGACAGCTTGGAGCCTGCTTGGGATTCTCTCTCCCTCTCTCTCTGCCCCTCACCCACTCATGCGTGCTAGCTCTCTCTCTCTCTCTCAAAATAAATAAACTTAAAAAATTAAAATTGTTAAAAAACGAAAATTCCCAAAATAAAAAGTGGGAAAAAATGAGGCTCACATTCATGAAGCTATGGCCCCCGAGATCACTCAGCAGTTTTATATTAGAGACAGCCTGGAGTCTGAGCGGCCATCTGCCTATCCACTGAGACCACATGATCTTCTCCTAGACTCTTGTCAAGGCCCCTCCTAGCTCTGACTGCTGATCTAGTCCAAGTAGTTCTCTGTAGGGGATGCTGTGATTAGCTTGCTCCTCATGTTCTTTCCAATTCCCCACTGCTTTGTTTGCTATCAGAACACATGGCACAGTTCAACTCTGGAATCACAAACCCTAATGGTCATCTCTCTCTGAGTGTGGCTTCAACAGCTTTTCCTTCTTCTTTTAAAAAAAAAAATAAGTTTATTTTCAGAGAGAGAGAGAGAGAGCACAGTGGGGTAGAGGCATAGAGAGAGGGAGACAGAATTCCAATCCGGCTCCAAACTGTCAGCTCAGAGCTCAGTATAGGGCTCGAACTCATGAACAGTGAGATCATAACCTGAGCCAAAACAAAGAGTCGGATGCTTAATCAACTGAGTCACCCAGGTGCCCCAAGCTTTTCCTTCTTGACACTCTTTTCCTTGCTTTCCATGATGGTGCAGCTACTGGTTTTTTTCTGATGTTGTAATCATTTCCTTAACTCTTCATCCTCCTCCTATTTGTTCATGGAAGCCCCTCTGTGAGTCCAGGGTTCAGCTCTTTGCTTTTTCTTTCTCTCAACTTTTTCCATCTAAGAAGCCATACATGCTCCCCATCATCTTTGTGTAGAGAACTCTCCACCCAGCCTTTAGCCTTGCCTCCCTCCTGAGTTCTGTAGTCTCACCTCTTCAGATGCTTGTCAGAAATTTCTTCTGACACCCCTAGACATCATTCCCCTCATACCCAGAATTTCCACAAAATAAATCCTTTCCCTCATGCTCGCCTTCCATGTTTCTTAAAACATCAGCTTTACTGTCAGCTCCTCCTTATAATACCTCACCTCTCACGTCCATCTCTGTTTCCATCCTTACCTCCAACACTCATGTCCAGGCCCCTCTATTTCACCTCCTTTCTGGATTTCCCAGCACCTTTCACTCTGTGGCCTCACATCTGGAAAGCATCTCCAAGCCCCTCTGTTCCTGCTCCTATCTCTACAAGGCCGTCAGAGAGTTCCTGTTCTCTGTAAGATGAAATTCTCAATTTATTTCCCCAATATTCTCTATCTGACTTCAGTTACTAGTTCAATTACCAGACTCTACACTAACCTCCTCACAGACAGCATCTTCCTCCAGTTCTGAAACTTTCCAGCTCCCTCCTGCCTGGGGTGAGGCAAGGCAAGGGTGAGTCCTACCTGTTTCAAGACCCAATTACTGGAAATCAGAGATGGTGTCTCCATAGTTTGAAATTGTTAGCTTGGCATGTAATGGAAAGATCACTCTAAGCTAGCTAGTCCTGTACTGCATTCGGTCTTAAACAGGTGTTCAATGTCTCTTGCCCATTTTAAAATGAAGATAAACCCAACTTGGATGCCCACCTGCCTAAATGAAGTTGGACACTGTGCTGGGCCATTGGAGCTTATAACAACTAACTGGTTAATTTCCTCTATAGGCGTTTTTCCCTTCCTTGGATAAGAATACAATCATTTTAGGGTTGAGTCTGTCTAGCTCCTCTCATGGCTGGCAGTCCTGAGCAGAGTGCTGAGAACAGAAAGTGTTCAATAAAGATGATTGAGGAAACGACTCATTCATGACCTTCTCCCCTTCACCCAATCCTAAATCCAAGCCCTCCTCATAGTCTTTGGTGTAAAGATGCCTACAAACCTGTTCATGGCAGCAAATTTTCTGGGAGATGCCCACTTTCAAATCCTGTGCCATTTTTTTCCCGAATAAGTGCACTTGTCAGATCATGTACTTGAAATTTCTTTCCTTTCCTTTCCTTTCCTTTCCTTTCCTTTCCTTTCCTTTCCTTTCTTTTCTTTTCTTTTCTTTTCTTTTTTTATAACCCAAAGTTTGTACCTCTTAATCCCTATGTCTAGGTCACCTGCCCCTCCCCCTTCTTCCCCTCTGGTAACTACCAGTTTGTTTCTGTTATCTATGTGTTTGTTTCTGTTTGTTTTGTTTGTTTGTTTGTTTTTTTGTTTTTAGTTTCTATTTGTAAGTGAAACCATATAGCATTTGTCTTTCTCTGCTTCAGTGATTCCAGTTAGCATAAAACCTTCTAGGTCCATCCATGTTGTTGCAAATGGTAGGGTCTCATTCTTTTCTATGGCTGAGTAATATTCCACTATATAGACATGCCACGTTTTCTTTATCCACTCATCTGTTGATGGACACTCAATAGGTGGACATGGAGCTGCTTCCATGTCTTGGCTATTGTAAATAATGCTGAAATGAACATAGGTAGGAGTACATATATCTTTTGGATTGGTGTTTTTTTCCCTTTAGATAAATACTCAGAAGTGGAATTGCTGGATCGTATGGTCATTCTATTTTTAACTTTTTGAGGAACTTCCATAACTGCTGCACCAGTGTACATTCCCACCAACAGTGCACGAGGGTTCCCTTTTCTCCACATCTTCACCAACACTTGTTATTTTTTGTCTTTTTACTAAGGGTACGTATGACAGCTGTGAGATGATATCTCATCATGGCTTTGATTTTCATTTCCCTGGTGATAAGTGATGTTGAGCATCTTTTGGTGTGCCATGTACTTGTATTTCTTGGTTTCAAAAAATATCACTAAGTGGGGCACACTTCTGGTTTGCATGGACTGGAACTGTCTAAATGATGTCCCTCGCTGGCCTAGGCAACTTGGTGTGGGTGTGGGGGCGGATGGGGAAGACTGAGTGGCTGAAGCCAGGAAGATGTGTGGATCTTTGCATATAGATACCCAAGTCTGAGCCCTCTAGCCCTTACTTCTTTGACACCTCTCAATTAAGCTACATTTCCCCTTTCCAAATTTGCTCTGAAAGATCATTTCTAAACTGACTTTATGTATATGCCAAACATTGAAATTGAAAGAAAACTTTCAGTACTCCAACATTTTTTTATTTATAAAACATGTGTGGACACTTGCCCTGTTTGTGCAAGCAGTACTACCTTCTCCTCCTCCTCTTCCTCCCCCTCCTCTTCCTCCTCCTCCTCCTCCTGCCCCTCCTCCTCCTCCTCTTCTTCTTCTCCTCCTCCTCCTCCTTATTCTCAGATAAAGTTTTTTTTTATTGAATAGCTTATCTGTGTCATTGCTGAGGCCACTATTTACAGACAACAGAGAGGGGATTTTATTTTTTTCTCTCTTCCTCCTTGGCACTCAGTATTTTCAACCTCATAACATACATCTTATCTCCATAAGTTCTATGCTCCAGCAAAATGAAACTATTTCCTGTTCCCAGAGGACACTTTCTATTTCTTCACCTTCAACATTTTCTTCATGTGATTCCCAGGACATGGAAACTCTCCATCTTTTCAAGAGCACCTGTTGAGATCTACCCATCACCAAAGGCCAGCCTTGAGCACCACCACATCCACTAGTCTTTTCATATCAAGCCTTCCTAACACTCTATATCCTTCTAATGATATTCAACATATTTATCTTGGAGTTTTATTCTCTGTACCCATGTTTCTAAGCCCAGAGCCTTGAACAAAGTAAGCATTCTGAGATATTTGTGGGATTGAACTCAGCACCGCTTATGTACCAAGCCCTCTGTCAGATTCAGAGGATACTGTAAGGGTGACCTTCTGAGGATGATACAAGAGAAAGTATGGGGAATTATTCTGTAAATTCAAGAAGCAGTATACACATTTGAATAGTATAAGCATGATGATGGTGAAGATGGTGTTGATGAAGATGAATATGCAGGACATTTGCATTCCCTTTCCTCTCCACCTTTGTCATCCCACTCTGTCCCCTTGGAGCTTGACCCCTATGGACGGCATCAGCCAGGCTCCCTTGCCTTTTGCTTTCCTGTTGGGTTCAGCCAACATGAAATATGAATGGAAAATCAGTGTGAGAGGGGAGTTTGGGTATTCATTCTGCTGGTTGTTTTTGCTGGGTCTCAGTGTGACAGTGGTGCCATTCTAAGGTCACAGTCCCTTTCAGCTAGTCCCCTACTCTGTAGTAAAAGCTCCCCAAGTTGCACTTTGAAGCCTAGGATGGCAGCATCCCCCCCATTTTTGGCCATTCTGAGTGTGTCACTAATAGGTTCCCTTACACCCTGCCCTAAACACCTTTAATAATTTCCTCTTTTCAGTGTGGCATCTCTGTTTCTTGCCAAGACCCTGATCCATACAATAGCTGTTGGGATGACAGTAGTGATAGTGGTTATGATGATTTTTTTTTTCTCCCAGCTGGTTGTCTGAGAGTCCTAATGAGCAATTGCATGCAGAGAAGCTAGAGAATTGTGGCAGAGACTAGCCTGATGTTCACTGTATTGCTGCATAAGTCACTCCCAAACTTAGTGGCTTAAAGCAATAACCATAATTGATTATTTCTCATCATTTTAAAAGTTTATTTATTTATTTTAAGAGAGAGAAAGAAAGAGAGGGACAATGAGCTCTGCCACTGCCAGTGCAGAGCCTGATGTGGGGCTCAGTCTCACAAACTGTGAAATCATGACCTGAGCTGAAATCAAGAGTTGGATGCTCAGCTGACTGAGCCACCCAGGTGCCCCTATTTCTTATCATTTTTGTAGATCAGGAATTTACCCAGTTACAGCAGGATAGCTTATTTCTACTCTGTCATGTCTAGGGCTTTTCCTAGAAGGCTGAAAGCTCCCTCACTTATAGGTTTGGCAGTTGATCTTGGCTACTGGCTGGGGAATGGTTTGGGGCGTCAGCTGGAGCATACACATGTCTTCTCCTTTTGGTTTGGACTTCTTCGCAACATGGTGGCTAGAGTCGAAAGGGTGGACATTCAGAGACAGAGAATGACCCAAGCCAAAGCCAGATTGCCCTTACAACCCAGCCTTGGAAATCCTGCAGTGTCACTTCTACCATGTTCCACTGGTAGAGATAGTTATAAAGATCCACCCCATTTCAAGGAGAAGGGATGTAGGTCCCACCTCTTGGTGGAGGAGTGTCAATGACTGCAATTGATCATCAATTGTATTATATGGGCTAAAATGACATAAACCACTTCTGGACCTATGCATAAATATCCATGTGCCACCCACTCTTTCCTCCCATGCAGTGGCAACTATGCAGGATCCATATTGGAGATGGCAATGACAGAAAAGTCAAGGAGGACCACCCAACCCATATAAACCTTTGTAAATGTGATGATTAAACTTTTAGTGTGTTAATCCTCTTAAATTTGGTGATTCCTACAAGAATTTTAACTATATCCCAAAGATTCATCTGAGCCAATATATTCCTCTTCCTATCTTAGCAGCACATCTATCAGGACCACACATCCATGATGAAAGCAGGGACCTGGGGTTAGTTTCTTCTTCCTCTTTGTTATGTGTGCACCTCCCCCCACTTCAAGTTGTAGTGAGCAGTAAAATGACTGGGAAAGAGAAGAAGGAGGTCATGGGACTGCCTAGATCTTTAAACAACAGGATCCCTGACTATATCCAAAAAGGTCTTAGCCAAGTCAAACAGTAGAAAGGGTGAAATGTTAACATGAATGCAGTAAATATTCCATCCTTCTTTGGAGGATCTTGGGAAGAAAGGAGAGTGTTGTGTTGGAGATGAGTGGCAGGGGATGTCTTCAGGGGCCTACCACACCACAGAATACTGTGTCTGGAGGAGAAGGTGTGCCTGACATCCTTCCCAATAAGAAGCCTGGGAAAAACATTTGTCAAGTGATATTTAGAACTGACATTTTCATAAGGATCCAGTCTGTAGAGGGTTTTCACAGCACTTGGAAAGCCACATTTTTCATTCTTCTTCCTCCCCATCTTCTGTAATTAAATGAAGTTCACAGTGTTAAATGTATGTTTAAAATGGTATGCTTTCAGGACTGCATTTTTTTTTAAATTTTTTTTCAACGTTTATTTATTTTTGGGACAGAGAGAGACAGAGCATGAACGGGGGAGGGGCAGAGAGAGAGGGAGACACAGAATCGGAAACAGGCTCCAGGCTCCGAGCCATCAGCCCAGAGCCTGACGTGGGGCTCGAACTCACGGACCGCGAGATCGTGACCTGGCTGAAGTTAGACGCCTAACCGACTGCGCCACCCAGGCACCCCCTTTTTTTTTTTTTAATTTTTTTTTTCAACGTTTATTTATTTTTGGGACAGAGAGAGACAGAGCATGAACGGGGGAGGGGCAGAGAGAGGGCTGCATTTTAAAAAACTTTCTACTTGGAAATAACTTTGACAATAATAACAATAATTTCAAAAAGTAATATTTATTTCCTGGACCATTTGAGAGTAAGGTAGGTGCACATATCATAATTCTTTCCTTCTAAATATTTTCTGTTTCCTCCTAAATGTACCCCAATCTGGGGCCTTAGACACAGAGGGAGGCCCAACATCTGGTGCCAAGCTTTGGGAGGTAGAAGCCCGGGTTCTGCATTTATTCTCCAGCAATTAGGATATTCCTGAAGAGGAATGTTGGCTGAAAAATACCCACATAGATGGACATAGACAGACATCTGCTTTCTTGCCTTGTCTAATATATTCACATTCTGTTTGGGTAAAGAAACAGAAGGGATGTTCACCCCACATTCAGGGATACTGATTGGGAAGGTGTGGCTAACATAATCTCCGGGTCAGAAAAGATCTTGATAAACTGAACCTTTGCCAGATTAAATAGAAAATGTACATTATAAAATCATAAAATTACTACTGTATTGTTTCCTTGGGTCTAAGAGACTTTTCTCTGCCTTTTATTGTTTCTAAACTTTACATGCCCCCTAAAATTTATGCCAGAGGCAACTAGCTGTTTAATAGATAAGGCAGTTATAAATAGAAAACCTACTTTTACGTAGATGAAGGTCTACCTAATTGCCACCTGGGTTTTTCTCCACCAGTGGTTGAACTACACAGGAATAAATTTTTTATCGAGATAGGGCATCTGGGTGGTTCAGTCAGTTAAATGTCCAACTTCAACTCAGTATATGATCTCACAGTTTGTGTGTTCGAGCCCCACTCAGGATCTGCGCTGACAGTGCAGAGCCTGCTTGGGATTCTCTCTCTCCCTCTCTCTGCCCCTCCCCCACTCACTCTCTGTCTGTCTCAAAGTAAATAAAAGTTTACTTTTTAAAAAATGTTTATTGAGGTATAATTTACATACCTTAAACTGTGTCCTTCTTACTGTACAGTTCCAGTTTCAAATACGTGCAGTCATGTAACAGCCACCAAAATCAAGGCACAGAACAGATCCACCTCCAAAAAAGTTCCCTTTGGCCCTTTGTAGTCAAACCTCCCTTCTGCAATCTGTTTTGTTCCCATATAGTTATGCCTTTTCCAGAATGTCATATAAATGAAATTACTTTTATGTAGACTTTCTGAGTCTGGCCTCTTTTGCTTAGGGAATGTATTTGAAATTAAACCATGTTTTTGTATGTATTAATAGTCTGCTCCTTTCTATTGCTGTGTTGTATTCCATTGCAGAGACATCCCATACAATGTTCACCCATTCAACATTTAAAGAATGTATATGTTGTTTTCAAGTTTTGGTTATTATAAATAAACACTTTGTAAACATTCACATACAAGGTTTTGTGTGAACACATGTTTTCATTTCTCCTGGGTAAATAGTCATATAAGTGTGTTTAATGTTTTAGGAAACTGTTTTCTAAAGTTGCTGTACTGGCTGGCACACCAGCAGCAGTGCACGAGGGCTCTGCATCTTGGTGTTGCCGGCATGTTTTACAGATTCTAATATGAGCATATTGATATGTCATGGTGGTTGAAATTTGCAAATCTTTAGTGACAAATGATGTTGGGCATCTTATCATATGCCGACTTGCCCATAAATCATTTTCTTTGGTGAAATGTGTGCTCAGATTTTTTTATCGGATTGTTTTCTTTTTATTAAATTTCAAAGTTTTTTTTTTAAACGTATTCTGAGTAAGTTATTTATGTGTTTTGCAAATATTGTTCCCCCAGTTGCGGCTTCTATTCTCATTTTCTTTTTTTCTTTTTTTTAACTTTATTTTTAAGTAATCTCTATACTCAACATGTGGCTCAAACCAGCAACCTCAAGACCAAGAGTCACATACTCCACCCGCTGAGCCTGCCAGGCACCCCTCTTTTCATTTTCTTAACGGTGCCTTTTTAAGAACAGGTTTTCATTTTGGTGAAGTCCAATTTTTCAATTTCTTCTTTCATGTGTTGTATTTTTGGTATCAAAGGTAAGAAATATTTGCCTAATCCAAGATCACAATGATTTTTTGCTGTGTTTTCTTCTAGAAGTGTTATAATTTTACATTTAGGTCTATGATTCCTTTTGAGTTTCCTTTTATATATGGCATGAGGTATGGATTGAATTCATGTATACTTGCCATGGTGACTTTGTTTGTTTGTTTTGCAAAGATAATATTCAGTGAAAGATGTACCTTACCAGTAATAGAGTCTTCAACATAAAGAAATGGAAGATTGATGCAGCCTGGCTTAGTTTTTGGAAGAAAGATCTAGATGTGAAGGTGAACGACATGCTCCTCTAACGTGGACAGTGTCTCAGCTGCTAAAATAAGTGGAAATCATGACATCCAGCTCAAAAGAGTCAATAATCCTATTGTTTTCCATACAGGTCAAGCTATGTTTGAATTGTTCTTAAGTTTTTGTGTAATTTTTGAAAGAGAGGTACTGACACAAGAATGAAGGATGAGAATGATCTTGATGGGTTTGGCCTCAGGTGGGGTTGGGGGATGGGGAGCAGCCCCAAAAGTGGGAGAGTAAGAAACTAAATGAACATCACTTCTGAGGAAAAATAAGAGTCTTCAGTCTTTGCAAAGGCAGGCTAGGGTTAAGAACTCAAACTCTGACATGAACCAAACTGGTTTAAAATCTCTATCCTTTCTCACTCCAGCTGTGGACTTTAAGTTACTTCCTTTACTTCTCTGATTTTTATTTCCACGTTCATAAAATGTGGATAAGAAAACTCCCCATTTCATAGTTTTTATTGGGAACAAATAAAATAAGATAATCCATGCCAAATGCCTAGCTCAATGCCTGGTGTTGTGTGTGCTCAGAAAATGCCAGCTATTTTTCTTGCCACTTACTATTTATCTACTCATGTTTCCTTCACTGAGTTTCACCATGTATCCATTATTGGAGTAGCAAAACACGATAACAAGCCCTCAAGAGGCTTAGCCTCTTAGAATTGGAAATTGATCAGTGTAGCCAGCCTAGTGGAGATGAACCTAGTTGTTTGCATGGGAGTTATCTTGTGTGTGTGTGTATGGTGTAAACTATATGAGATATGATTGAGGATGTGTCCGTTCACCACAGTGGGATATTTCTTTTTTTTTTTTTTTCAACGTTTATTTATTTTTGGGACAGAGAGAGACAGAGCATGAACGGGGGAGGGGCAGAGAGAGAGGGAGACACAGAATCGGAAACAGGCTCCAGGCTCCGAGCCATCAGCCCAGAGCCTGACGCGGGGCTCGAACTCACGGACTGCGAGATCGTGACCTGGCTGAAGTCGGACGCTTAACCGACTGCGCCACCCAGGCGCCCCCACAGTGGGATATTTCTAAAGAGATAATATTAAGCCAAGGATGGATCCTATAAATGATGGAATCTTTATTTTTTCAAAGTTTATTTATTTATTTTGAGAGAGACAGAGACAACGTGAGGGAGGGAGGGGCAGAAAGAGAGAGAGAGAGAGGAAGAGATTGAAAATCCCAAGCAGGCTTCATGCTGCCAGTGCAGAGCCCAACGCAGGATTTGAACTCATGAAACTATGAGATCATGACCTGAGCTGAAACCAAGAGTCAGATGCTTAACCCACTGAACCACCCAGGAGCCCCTGAAGGAATCTTTAATTGAAAAGAATAATGAGTCAGCCTGGGACCAGAGGCCAACCATGGATTTCCAGAAGGCTGACCCTTGAATTAAGACCTAAAGGAATCAGCCAACCTGGAATTGAGGAGTGGGGGTGGAGGGTGGGCAGGGAGGACATAGAAGGTGGTCCACACTGAGCATTCAGTTTGCTAGAGCATGGTGGTGAAGAGCATGGACTTTTGAGCTAGACAGACCTAATTTTGAAAATTCTGGGAAAGTGACTTAGCCTTCTTGAATTCCAGTGGCCTCACTCATGAGACGTCAATAATTTCTTCATCCCAGGTAGTTGCAGGGATTACAAGAAACATTTGTGTAGCCCCTGGTAACCATGACTGCTCTGCACTGTTTTCACAGATATCCTCAAACCTCAAGCCATCCAATGATTTGGGAACTGGGGGTGAAACAGGGACTGGTGGCAAGGTAGTGGAACAGAGGATGAGGTGGTTGGGATTGCATGCTAAGGAATGTGGATGTTATCTCCAACATAATGATTAGTCAGGGAAGGGTTGGAAGCCAGGAGTAGGGAATTTTAGAAGAGGCATTTGGGCACCAGGCAGGACAACAAATTGCAAGAGGTCCAACAGGAGAGAGGGAGAGGAGTTGAAGGAGATTTACAGAAATCCAGGGTAGGAATGAAGGCTTCAGGAAGTGAGGGAATGGCAGAGGGGATGGAGTGGAGGGCAGAGGTGAGGAGCATGCAAGAGGCAGCACTAGCGGCCTGGTTGGCTGCAAGAGACAAGTGAGAGGCAAAGGGGCAGGTGACTTCTCAGCGTCTGACTTGGGTGAGATGAGAGAAGATGGGATGGAATGGGTTTGTAGGGAAAGAAAATGAGTTCATGGTCAACTTGAGGTAGCTGTGGGCCAGCAAGTGGAGAAACCTTGTGAAGAGCTAACATTTAGGTCTAGAGCCTAAAAGAACAATCTTTCCTGGAGACGCTCACATGGCATATGCCAACAGATTGGCAGACAGAGACTTTAGCAGGGACAGACTCACTCAGAGACAGGCTAGTCAGGAGACAACCAGGCAGCCTACATTTGCATGCTTTCTCAGACTGACCTACCTTGGGCACATTTCTTAACTATTCTGAGTCTCAGCTTCCTCACCTGTAAACTAAGTCAAGCATGTATGACTTTATTTGGGAATGAAACGGATACATACATGCAAGTGCTTAGAGCAGCATCTGACAGAGCATTTGACAGTCTTCACTGCTACAATTTTTACGAGACAGGCAGAGGGCTGGGGGGAGGGCCAGGAAGCAGCCACAGGTGATAAAGGAAAGGCTGAGGAAGAGAGGACATGACATATACTGAGAAAAGTCTTCCAGAAAAAGAGAGGGAGAGGGAGAGAGAGAGAGAGAGAGAGAGAGAGAGAGAGACTCTCCAGAACATGGTGATATAGAAGCCATGTGAGCAGACTTTTTGATGAAAGAGAGGGTGCTGAACCATTTCTGAAGCTCCAGAGGGAGGCTAAGAAGAGTCCACTGGGTTAGACAACCAGAAGGACATTAGCATTTCTGGTGGGGGAGGGAGGCTGGTGGCAGAGGCTGGAGTTGGGGAGGGAGAACTGAGGGAGGACAGCCAAATGAATTCTTAGCTCCAATAAGACAGAGAAGACATCTGTACTGATAACTATTTAAAACAGGGATATAGGGCAAAACACTATCTCATGTGATACAGCACATCCAGATGAGTATCATCATTCTCACTTTATAGTGGAGCAATCTGAGTTTGCAAGACTTGCTCAAGGTCACACAGGGGGTAAGAATGAGGTCTGGTCACAGACTGACTTGGCTCAAATTCTAAACTCAATAGGTGGAGGTAGAAGAGAGGAGACATGGGCTCAAAATTAGAAAGGACATTTTAGCAATTACAAATACCCGATGACGCACTAAGCCTTATCAAAAAGTAGAGAGGCCCCTGTTGTGGGGATGTTCATAGCCTGAATGAACAGCCTCCAGGAGGAACAACCACTTCATGCTGTGTGTACATGTCTATGTGCTTGTATCCTTCACTGGAGGATGACTTTACTGAGGTTCTACTAAATTTTTTTTTTTAATATCCTGACTTGCTATAGAGCCTGGGATATAATGGGAACTCAGTAAGTTGTGCTGGCCAGCTGGGTTTAGAAGAACTTCTTATGCTAAGATGTTAGACATGGAATCTGTTCTCTGAGACCCTTTCCTGGTCTGAGTTTCTGAATTGTCTGAGCTGCAATTATGGAATCTCCAATGGGGGTCAGCTCTGAGCACTGGAGCCTGGAAATTGGAGCCAAGCAGTCACCAGCAAGACAAGAAGGAGCAGGATAAGGGCCCAAGGCCAGGAGTCCAGTTGAGGGACAAGAAACAGAGGGAAATGTGGGTGGGGGGAAGTAGAGACTCAGCACACACAGGGGTTACTAGAAACATCTACCTTAACAGCAAGTCCCAAAATGGAGGATAAACATGGTACTGAGTACACAGAGGATGGTTGACCTTAAATCAATCAAGTTCTTAGTCTTTGTTTTGTGAGGTAAACTGGCCAGTGGTTTGGACACCAAGGGGCTTGGCCATATTGGCAGTTATCCTCAAGAATCCTGAGTGATGCAAAGTGCTGGTTGCCTGGGAATGCTGGCAAGGAAGTGAAAAACCCTTACTTATCTGCCTGGACAAGGCAAGAGAAGAGTGCCTTTGAGAATCATCTCAGAAATGCTTTGAAAATGAAGGGTCAAAAATAAGACTTGTCTTCTACATTATAATGACTCAGTGCTCACAGCAAACACACCAAATCTCTGATGATCCTGACTTATATGAATGATTGTGAAGCCCCAAGAGGTTGAACATCTAGTCTGGGATCACACAACTCAGAAGTGGGGAGCTTGAATGAAGTCCTCCCAGTGGCAGGAAAAGAGAAGAGAACTTCTCAGGTCATAAAACTTAAAACTCTCCTCTTGTCCACAGAGACATCAACACCAGAGAAAAGACCTTGATTTATAATCAAGGCAGTCTTTTTGCTGCTGGGGAACTCAGAAAGCTTTTGTCTCTTGGATCTTGTTCCTTGATTCCAGATTCTAATAATCCCACTGCATTTCTGGGTGTGATTGGATTTACTCCCAGAAGTCAGAGCAATGTTTAGAATCATTGAGGGAATGTGTCTCAAAATGGCAGAATGGTGGTGAAGGTGATATGGGTGTGTACACGCGAGTATGTGTGCTGGCTGCATTATTCTTGAAGGGTGCTGAGGAGAATTCCTCCTGAGACAAGTTTGGAGAGCATCTTATGGCAGGATCCTCATGGAAGCCTGATGCCAGGGCTACAGGCTGCAGACGCCTCTCCAGTTAGCTTTCCAGATATTGGGCCTGGAGAATGAACTCACGTCCCTAGAGAGTGCTTTGTTCTTTACTCCCTGCCCCCACCAATCTTTGTTCCTGGCCCAGCTAATTTGGCTCAGTGATTAATTAGCAGGCCCCAAAGTTAAGCAGAACAATGACACAGGTACTGGTGGTTTCCTCCCCTTCTGCCTTCTCATTTTTTAGGAGGTGAGTAACTGTGGCTGGGGGTCTCACCTTCTCAGCCCCTCTTCCAAGCAATTTCCTCAGTTACATGGTGACTGCTAACTGCTCCTTCTAAACTTGCCTGTCAGTGCTGTGATATCCTCAGTATAGCCATGGACTGTCCCTGTGACCACCAGGATTCCTTTCTGAGAAAGATAGTTTTTGTTCTTTTCTTCCTGGAAGAAAAGCTGCCTTTCTCTGGGGGTCATCAGGGTCTACCAGGTACCCCACAATAACATCTTTTACCTCATAATATCTCAATTTGGGGATATTTGTCCAAGTGCAGGAACATGCACTCATGTTGTCAGGCTTCCAAGCTTTGTGCTACACTCACAAATCATCAGTCTGAAAAAGGTCCATTGTGATCTCTACCAACTGGGGCATGGCCCCTTCCCCAACACTGCCTCTCAAGGTGACTCAGGCTTATTTATTTGTGGACGCTTGATAATGGGAAAGGCTCTTAGAGATTTTTTTTTTTTTTTTTAGTTTAAGTATCTTCCTTTCTTACCTTGCCGTTCAGGAAATCCAAGAAATTCATCGTCACTCACAGCAGAGCAACCAGGACCCTGATCCCCTGTGATTTATGGCAAGAACCCAGCCAGTTTTGGCCAACTGACATCCACAGATATGCAGAACCGATCAAGAACCTTAGGCAAATCCACATGGTAGTGAATCTGTCTGTCGCCCACCCACCTCTCATCCTACCCACCTCCACCAAATCTCTAGTGTGTGTCTAGAGCCTGGTTTCTCTTATATTAATTTGCACTAGGTGGCCAGAGACACTACAGGCCCACTCTTACAAGGCCATAAGATATAGAGGTTAAGATATAGGCATGGGGTCACACAGATGGCTGGAAGCCCCCATTTACCACTCACTAGCTACAGCATGATGGGCTCCATCCAGTGACCTTTTTTGTGCCTCACTTTCTTCATCTATTGATAGAGATAACCTAATTCACATGGTTGTCCTGTGGATTAAATGAGTTACTATGTGTGAAATGTGAAAATAATGAGTTTTCATTATCTTTGCCTTTCAAAAGATAAACAAACAAAAAAGTGGTTAGTGGTATAAAATTCTAAGAACTTTCATCCCCCAGCATCCAAACCATGGAGCAGTGGCTTTCCGGACCCTTCATGATCTAAGATGATTTTAGGGGGCTGGTTACCATTACCATAGCTGGCCATGTGTGAATCTCGTGTTCTGTGTTGTTTTTCCTTTGTCTTTTCTCAGTAGCATGTTTCCTAGATATTTTATCTTTCTAAGGTGATAATCAGCTAATATCACTGAATATTCAATTTTAACATGATTTTTTTAAAAGTATGAATAAACCAGGGGCACCTGGGTGGCACAGTTGGTTAAGCATCCAACTTTGGCTCAGGTAATGATTTCACATCTCATGAGTTCGAGCCCCATGTGAGGCTCTGTGCTAACAGCTCAGAGCCTGGAGCCTGTTTCAGATTCTGTGTCTCCCTCTTTCTGCTCCTCCCCTGCTCATGCTCTGACTCTCTCTCTCAAAAATAAATAAACATTAAAGAAATTTTTAAAAGACCACAAATAACCAAACATTATATATGAACTTATAATATACAAAAGCTTCTGTTTATGTGGCATGCAATCTCTAAGATGACCCCCAGTGACTCAGCTCCTGGCATTCGTGTCCCTGTGTAATAGCTACCCTTGAGTAACTCGCCCCTGACAAACAGAACATAGGCACAGTGAGGGCATGTCTCTTCCATGTAAGTTACACCGACTGTGACTCCATCTTGTCTGTAGCCTCTCTGTCTGCTTTGGTGGGGCAAGCTGCTACTATGCTGGAGAGGGCCTCATGGTAAGGAACTGAGGGTGGTCTCTGGGCTACTAGCTGGATAGGAACCGAGGCCCTAAAGGAACTGAATCCTATCAAACACCACACATGTGAGGTTGGAAGAAGATCTTGTTCCAGTTGAGCTTTCAGATGAGACCCCAATTTTAGCCAACATCTCGATTGTGGTCTCATAAGAGACTCTGAAGCAGAGAACCAGCTATGCCACACCTGCTTTCCTACCAGCAGAAACTGGGATAAGTGTGTGTTGGTTAAGCCACTAAGTTTTGGGGTAATTCATTACACAGAAGGAAGTAACTAATAACACGTACAAAGTTATCTGATTTCATCTTTACATCCTTTCTCAGAAAGGTGAAGTCACACCTGCCAGATCACAAAGCTAGGAAGTAGTAGACCCAGTACTTGAACCTACATCACCATTACTTCCCAGAAGAGGTTGCAGAATGTAGTGTCCCAGATTGCCTTTTTATACTTCCTTTTACGCATTTTTTAATGTTTATTTATTTGAGAGAGAGAGAGAGAGAGAGAACAATTGAGGAAGGAGCAAAGAGAGAGGGAGATATAGATTCTGAAGCTGGTTCCAGGTTCCCAGCTGTCAGCACAGAGTCTGACATGGGGCTTGAACTCATGAGCCATGAGATCGCTTAACCAACTGAGCCACCCAGGGGCCCCTCCTTTAAGCATTTTAGCTCCAGTTTTCTAGAATGACTCCCCTGCTTTCTCTGCCTGACGTGGGGAAGGAATGGGTGCTCACTGACCACCAACTCTGCCAGGGACTCTGAACATGTTAGCACACCAAGTCCTTCCAGCTTGGTAGGGTGGGTGTCCTTGTACCCAATGTATTCGCTTTCCCAGAGTGGGTTTTGCAGGCACTGATCCCTCAAGGTGTTCTGTGAAAAGTACTCCATGTTCGAGAAAACTGTAACTCTGTCTTGGAAACTCACTATGTATGTGAGTCCACTAAATGCAGACAGGAATTGCACCACGGAAACTTGATGAATATTTTCTAACATCACGTGTCCTTTTTCCATCAGACTGTGAACACGCTTATCTGCCATCTCACAGCTCACAAGCCGAGGAACGTTCTACAAAATACACCTTGGGGAATGCTGGCTTATAGGAAATTGTCACACTTGTATTTTTTCTTTTTTTTTCTTTTATTAAAATTTTTTTAAATGTTTATTTTATTTTAGAGAGAGAGCGAGAGAGCAGGGGAAGGGCAGAGAGAGAGGGAGGGAGACACAGAATCTGAAACAGGCTCCAGGCTCTGAGCTGTCAGCACAGAGCCTGACACAGGGCTCGAACTCACAAACCCGCAGATCATGACCTGAGCTAAAGTCAGACACTTAACCCATTGAGCCACCCAGGCACCCCACACTTGTATTTTTTTCAATGACACCTCACAACAATTTTGTAATGGCAGAGTGACATTTTCCATTTTACAGACAGGAAAACTGAGAGTCAGGGAGTTTGTAAAATCATCAAGTAGTATTAATCCTTGGGTCGTGGCTGATGTCTGCAATATTTGATGTAGTTAACCCTCCTTCCCTTCTTTCCTTCCTTCCTTCCTCCCTTCCCCTCTCCCTGACTTCTTCCCTCCCTCCCTCCCCCCTCCCCTCCTTTCCTTTTTTTTTTTTTAATTTCTCCCAGGATCAGATGAGATATATATTTTTAAATTATTTAAAAATAAAGTAAAACAAAATAAAGAATAAAATAATAAAATAAAATAAAATAAAATAATAAAAAAATAGAATAGAATAGAATAAAGTAATAAAATGAATCCTCCTGTGAGCTGGCTATACCATGTCATGGTCTCTTTCCATTTTCCAGACCACTCCTCATTTTCATCCCCCTTTCCTGAATCTTTGTCATCCATCTTGTCCCAGAAATGTCAGCATTTCTGCCAGTCTTTTCCCTTCCACCCACTTTGGCACCACTTCCTGAGTGATCACAACACTCAGAGAGCTTCAGCTTACCCTGAGCAGTGGGGATCCCAAGTCCAGCCCTCTTCTCCAGACCCCTCCCCCAGGCTTAAACCCATGTGTACAGTTCTTCAATAGCTCTCCCTGGATATTCAGTGCCTCATGTTCAAGCTACACTGAGCACCTCTTTCCAGACTTTTTTCAAACCTTCCTTTTCTTTTGTTATTAGATAGCACACCCACCCTCCTGTCTGCCCCCTGTGAGCTCTGCTTTCTCATCAACACCCACCCTGCCCATCTTCCCCACTGCTTCCTTCCACAGAGAAATTCACACCTGCAAATCTATCCCTAGAGACTCTGTTTAGCACTTTTGGAGGGGTTCCCCATTATCTCCAGAATCAAGCCCACCTCTGCCTCCCCCTGCGTCTTCTTCCAGGCCATCCTTACCACATGTCAGTGGTTCTATGAACTTCAAACTCTCCCTTCCTTCAGCCTGGACTCTCCTATATCCTTGTTCACACATATACTTAATTCATTCTTCAAAATTCTGCTTCACAAGTGATCAAATGTTGACAAGTAAAACATTCAGCCTTGTGGTACAGTTTGGTGGATAATATGCAGTGTGTATCAAAATTAAAAAAAATGTTCCTACCTTTTGATTCTGTAAATTTACCTCTGATAACTCAGGTGAGGGAAGTAATATGGTATGTGAAACATGCTTTAGACCTAGAGATGCCCTTCACAATGTTATTTATAATGAAGAATGTTCTACAAAATAGGAAAATGGTCAATTATTGACCATCCACTAGAAGGAATACGTTAAAACAATGAATATAAAAATGATGGAGCAACTTTGTACCTGGTAAACATTTAAGTGACAGGAACACAAAGGAGGAAAATTGTTGTATGTTGCATTATTGCACCTGCTAAGTGATGGGGAGAAGGCAAAGAGAAAGCCCCAAAACATCACTCTAAGTGGGTTGGGACATTGAGATTACAGGAAAATGGCTTTTCTTGAATTAAGAAACATTCTGTAGTTTGTTTACATTGTTTTTTTTTAAGTTTATTTATTTATTTTGAGAGAGAGAGAGAGAGAGAGCAAGTCGGGGAGGGGCAGAGACAGAGGATCCCAAGCAGACTCTGCACTGTCAACGCAGACCCTGATTCAGGGCTTGAACTTTCAAACCTTGAGATCATGACCCCAGTTGACATACTTAACAGACTGAGCCACCCAGGCACCCTTGTTTATATCATTTTAATAATGATGGAGAAATATTTATATATGTGTAAAATATATATATATATGTGTGTGTGTGTGTGTATATATATATATAGTGTGTGTGTGTGTGTGTGTGAAATTTTGAAATAAATAAAGACTTTAACTCTTTGAACCCTTGATCTGACAATTGAAAAGCCCATATTGGAGTAGCAAACTTTTCAAACATGTGGGTAAGTGCTATTGCCTCCCCATCCTAAGTTAATGATACCTGTGGCATCTGTCACTGAGAGATGTTAAAGAGAGGCACCCTTGGAAGTACAGGTGGCTATGACCCCAGGCTCTGGAGCCAGACTGCTTGTGTTTGTTTCCCCATGTCTCAGTTTCCTTCTCTGTAAAATGTATATAATCACAATACCATAGAGCTGTCATAACAACATCACAGGACTGTTGTGGGCATTAAATGAGGCAAAGTCTCTAGAAGCAAAGTCAAGTAAGTAGTGACACCCAACAGCCTAAATCTCTATGAATTCCTTGAGGGCAAGAATGGGTCATATTTATATCTACCACTTTAGCTCCTTTATACATAGAAGTTCTTCAAGATATATTGTTGTTGCCTCATTGGGCTCAATGGCCTGGAAAAAAAATCTAAGATTCTCTAAAACAAAATGGGCACCCAGGACCTTTCCCTACAGTGGCTGGGGCTGGAGCCAAGACTCTGGGAATTTGAGACCACAAGCAACGCACCTGGGAACAGGGCAGCGGTGGGATCCCAGGTCTGCTACCTGGACAAAGTGCACAGTGCAATGCTGCCCTTGAATTATGACCTTTCAGCCTTGGCCAGCCCTGGTTGGGAAACCAGAGCTTTAGATGTGATCTTCTGAGATGTGACCCTGATTCTAGCTGCCTAAGAACAAAGGGCAATTATGGCTCTTTTATGAGAGGCAGTTTAAGTGGAAGCCAAGAGGCTGGTTCACCGAAGGCTGGCCTGTTTAAGGGCTCCATTTCTGAAATAAAGGTCCTGCCTGTGCCCTGTGTCCTTATCAGTAACACCCCAGCCCGTTCTCCCTAGCTCTTCCTGACACATTTCTGGAGGATCATGCTGATCTTTGGGATCATTTTGGAACACCTTGTCCACCATCCCCAAATCTGGCTCCAACATAAACTTTAGGCTCAGAGAAAACAGGCTCTGTGAACCTAACTTCAAAGCTTGGCGACAGGATCTCCTTGCAGGAGTACTGGAAGCAACAATGGACTTGAACCAGCACTGGGTAGGGCTGCCCAGCGGGTGCCCCTTAACCTGGCAACTATTGTGTTCAAAGTCATTGATGCAGCTACAGGTGAACAATGCATTTGGCAACCCAATGAGGTCTTCTTTCAAAACAAAGTTACTCTTGCCAGCAGTGCCAACCGGAGGGCCCCTGTACAAAACCCTCCATTTCTTTTTTTTTTTTTCCAAAATCAAAGAGTTACACTAAATGACACTAATAAAAAAATCTTTTATTCTTTAAAAAAAGGGAAATGTATTATCACCACATCAAAGAAAAAATACTTAAAAGAAAATGTCTTCCTAGAATTCTTAGCCCCCTCATCCAATCACCGTGCTCTTTTGGGTGCCTCTACTTCTAGTCTTTCTTTTTGTTTTTTATTTAACTTTGTGGCAATAAGCATGTAAGAATTTGCCTTTCTGTTGCTTGTTAGCACTATAATAGGCAGAAAGCTGTTGTATCATTTTTTTATTGTTTTAATGGGTGTAGAGCATTTCCTCAAAGTACTGTGCCATAGCAAATTCAAACATCTTTATTTTTTTGGAGAATGATATGCTATTATAAATAAGATTGTAATGAATATCCAGGAACTACAGCATGTCTTGCTGGATCAGAATGGATGGCTTTTTAATTTTGTTTTGCATTTAATAATACCCCCAGTTTCTTTCTTTCCTTCCTTCCTTCCTCCCTCCCTCTTTTCTTCCTTTCCTTTATTTTTTTCTTTTCCTTTCTTCCCTTCCCTTTCTTCTCTTCTTTCTCTTCTCTTCTTTCTCTTCTCTTCTCTTCTCTTCTCTTCTCTTCTTCTCTTCTCTTCTCTTCTCTTCTCTTCTCTTCTTTTTCCTCCAAAACAGAAACTCTAAACTCATTGCCTTTAGACATGTGTGAGACTGCAGTTTTCAGTTAGGACAGTTTTTTGTTTTAATCTGTCAGCATTTTTCAAATTACTATTTGAGAGAGGGAGAGAGCATGCACACACAAGAGGGGGAGGGACAGAGGGAGGGAGAGAGAATCTCAAGGAGGCTTCATGCTCAGCACAGAGCACAATGTGAGGCTTAAATCCCATGACTATGAGAGCATGACCTGAGCCAAAATCAAAAGTCGGATGCTTAACTGACTGAGCCACCCAGGTGCCCCTGTCAACATTTTATTATGAAAAATTTCAAACATACAGAAAAGTTAAAAGAATTTTATAATAGATACCCATATACTGATTCAGGGACACTTTTGAGCACAAATACATGACTTTGAAGATGATGAGCAGAAATTAACCAGCACACAGAGAAATGTGTATCATCTTCCAGCTAGTGGTCCTTGGACTTAATAATTATGGAAATTTATTATAATATCTTACAGTCTTTAGTATTTTTCAAAATAGCTTCAGTTCTGTTTTCTTGCTGGATCCTCAACATCCTTAAGGTATAGCTAAGGCAGGTGTTGCTAGGTGTTATTTGTATATTGATATATGAGGAAACATGATCAGAGAGGTTAAGGGGACTGCTCAATGTCACACAGTAGGAGAGGTGCCACTGTAGTACCAGTGCTGAGCTCTCAGTTGAACCACACTCCTACAGAAATGCCTCCCCTTAATTAATTAATTAATTAATTATGAATTACAGGTTTTCTGTGGCCTTTTTGGCTCCCTGATTTTGCTTATCTGTGGCTTTGGATATTTTTAGGCTATAAAGGCAGCGGCATGTTTCAGCAGTAGTCCAGCCACCAGAAATGCCAATGTGAGGTAATAGACCAGCTACAAAGGGAATTCAAAAGCTCCATCCGTTGCCAACACTTTTCTAAAGGCACAATTTCTCTTTGTATATACATGTAGGGCTAATTTGGACAATAATTAGACACAAAAAGCAAGTGTATGCATATGCTGTATTTCTCCGTTGAATGAAGAATCCAAGAAGAATCTGGATAGTTTGGGAGGGCAGGGGTTCATTCTGGAAAAATAACCACCAACACCATCCATCCAAGTTTCATGCCAGAGACTAGCAAAGACCAGTGTTCTTGCCTGCAGCTCAAAAGTAGATTTTCACCATTAATGGTGATTTCTCCGGGACAACTCAGTGTTCTGGGTTTCAATTTTCCACCTTAGGGACACAGACATCAATGTGCAAGAACACAACTAGAGGTTGAACCTGCTGCTCCCCTCTGACATAGCAAAGTGCCCCCAGGGTTGGAGCAGGAGGAATTGTCACTGGATCTCACAGGCTGTTCCATCCTTGCTCAAATAACACATTTCACATACACTGAAAGCCCACTTCTGACAGAAGCACCATTAATCTATTTTATGAATGAAAAAACCGAGCCTGGGGAAAATGAAGTGTAACTATCTCAGAAGAGATTGATCTCTAGCTAGGCCCGTATCCAGTCCTGCTCTGAAGCCCTTTCTTCTTTGATGGGCCATGGGTCCCATTTTGTGCGTATGAAGAACTTCTACGCTTTTGCAGTTAGGTACTCCTTCAGCCAGACTCTGGGTCCTGCTCTCATCTTGTGGGGACAGAGCTGTTCTGGTCACAGCAGCCTCGTGCTGGTGCAGAAACATATACCAGAAGTTGGAACCAGAAGGTCCACCAGGTGTGGAAGCCCCTAGAGAGGCTGCACTCAGGGCATGAGCTTTGAGAACTGGCTTTCTACAACCAGTCAGATTTTTCTACAGAAAAATGCTCTCTGCCCTTTGTATATTCCACAGTAGCCAAACTTAAGGGTATTTGTGTGCATTTCTTTTCAGCCTCCATAAGAGCATCTGTTCAACGTAAAGAATAAAGAGCAACTGCTGGAAAACCATTGGGGAAACCTTTTCTAATGAGGGCCATCTGCTTGGACTTGCCCTTTGGAAAAAAATCAATGAATTTGATTTTTGGACAGTCAGTTCCTTAAGCCTGAAAATATTCATTGAAACACCATGACTGAGCAAAGTCCACCCTTCCAGTTCTAATCAATTTCTCTGAAGTTGGCCAGATGTTGTCACAATTTCCCCATAGCAGGAACCGGGGAAGTTCTGCGGTGAGAATAACACCCAGGAGCTTGCATGAACTGGCAGTGAGTGGTTATTCCATGCAGAGAATTATATTTTTTTTGTTTTGTTGTCTTTTTTTTTTTTTAAGGCAACATGTCTCTTCTTAGAAACAAATGAAAATTCTGTAACAAAAGCCATCAGGCCAGTAGAAATCCAGTGGTGGTGCTTTCATAATTTGGAACTTCTTCACTCAATATGTTGTCCCAAGCTCCATGATGGGGAAGCTGTCCACATGGGATAGGTAAGGAAATTCATTGCCAAGTGGGTCTCCTTCTGGAGCTGCTGGGCTGGCTGGAAAGAGCCATCAATTCTATGGATTCAAGGAGTCCCCAAGATGAATGCGGAATACCAGGGCCTGGGGAGGATTTTGCTCTAGGGCCATGAAGGCCCACAGAAATTCCAGAACCTTCCCAGAAGTTCAGGTGCAATTGCACTCTTCACAGAGAAGGATCCAGGAGCCCCAAGTACCAGCTTCCTTCTGTTCACACTGTGACTTGCTAATCTCTTCCTTCAGCCAATGGCTTCAATTTCGTTTTCACCACATCATTATTTTTGTGTCCCAGACACACCAATGAGATGTCAACACCATTTTGATGAGAATTTCATTTCATCATGAAGATTATAGGTAAATAACATAACAGCTTTCTGCTCACCAAGGACTCTCTGGCAGAGGGGAATAAAACCTGATAATCCCAGGGAGGGGGAAGGGCACTCACTTTTATTGCACTCTTCCTAAATCCAGGTACTTTACATAGTTTATCTCAGATAAGTTCATCCTAGGCAACAGCCCTATGAGGATTGTCATTCAACAAAGAAAGATTTAAGGGGATTGAAAAAGTTACCCAGGCCTCAAGACCAGCAGGCAGACACAGGGCCAAAGTCTAGAATCATTCCACTTATGAAGCACCAGCTTTGAATAGAGAATACCTATAACTCTTATACCAACTCCTAAGGTCTGTAGACCAGCAGGAGAAGGTGTGATGGCAGCCACCTAGTGTCTTGGGGCTGGAAAGAGGTCCATACAGGAACCCCAAGTGAACTGAAACCACCACTGAAGGCTAGGCTTCCTTCTCCAGAATGCAGCTCTTGCCTTGCAAAAGAAATCATGGTCTAACCATGGTTCTGACACAAGCCTTGCCTTCAGTTCAGGGCTGCAACTTCAAGTTCCCACTTGAACTATCCAAGCCCAATGACCCAGGTATGTAAGGCTGAATTGTCACCTTCAGCCTGCACCAGGGAATGGCCAGATGGCATTCAGGGTGATTCTGTGCTTCTGGCTGACTAATCTCCCCAGGTATAAGAGTAAACAAAGAGCTTGGGGATGCCATATGTCCCTGAGTCATTGTGCTTGCCGGAATCACCATCATTCTACATAACATATGCTTTCCAGGACCAAGGTGGAAACTTGTCTTATAGTTGAAGGCAGAATGATTAAAAACATAAAGGCATATCTAGGGAGTGTGCATCTGTCAGTTGTATCCTAAATGATATTTATTTTTTTAAACTGTGGTTTGTTTTACTAGACAGTGTTCAACTCCAATCACTTCTTCCAGGGTCCTGCATGGCTCTGGCTATTGTAGGCCCTCAGGGATGTGAACTGAATCAAAGGGTTACATTCTTAATCCACATTCTTTGTTTACCGATTTGCAAGTTCCCTCTGAGTTGAAAATGAAGTCAATCTTAATTTAGTTTAAAGATTTCCTGCTGAGATTTGGAGGTGGCATCGAACATGGTGCCCCTTCCTTCTAACCACTTTAGAGTCCCCCAGGCAGGATAACCTGAAAGGAAAGGTTGAGGATGAGTCGTAGAATCACACTCTCAGGGGCTGAGAAAACTGGGAAGTTCCTGAGGATGGACACTTAGCATTCATTAGGAAAATAATGGCTCACAAGCTCCCATCACCTCAGTGTCTTGGTCAACCAGAATGGTGAAAGTATGGGCTAGTCAAGGACAGAGGCTTAGAAGCCTTGAGCTGGAGGAGTTAGACCCACCCAATTTATTCCTTTCCTTTATGCAGGGGGGCAGAGTAACACCTAGGGTCATACAGTTAAGGGATTTCAGGGTCTCTTAATGGCCCAGTGCTTTTCATGAAAGACAGAATCCAGTGGGGCCTCTAGTGTTTGAGTCACTCTGACCCAGGTGCTGGGGGACCCCTGGGGTGGATGTCTGCCTTTTACCCTTCAGACCTTTAGACCATGGCCTACATTCTACAACCAGAGCCAATGGAAGCTAAGGATGATTTGGAGTTGTGATAGCAGTGAATGTCATTCTAGACAAAACTTTTGATACTATTGAAAGCTTTTCAGTGTTTGGCAGTTTTCCACTCTCCATCCCATCTAATCCTGAAAAATTTGTGAGGTGGGCCTATTGCCACTGCACGGAACTTTGAAAGACCAAATGACCCATCCAAGGACCCACTATTGATGGGAAAGAGATGGAATTTGAACTTAGGCTAGCATCTAACATGGTTCCAAGGTTCTATTCATAATCTCTTAAAGGTAGTTCTTAGACAAGTGGGATCTTACAGCTATGGAAGACAGACTGGGAATTCAATGTGTGTGCTTCAAACACTTTGGAAGCTCCCCGCTCCAGGAAGCAGTTTTTCTTTCTAAAAGGAAAATGCATATATGTTTATTTCCATTCAGTACTCCTGTCCTGCTATAAAGGAGGAGTTCCCCACCTTTCTTTATTCTTTTTATTTCTATTATCAAGTCTTTAGCTTTTCTTCTAAAACTAAAATTCCAACTCCAATTCAGGAATGCTTATAACATTGGCCCATGAAACAGTTGCTGGCTTCAATCATTGCAACACCTACTTGTGTAATAGAGTGAAATTACCTTTTATACATGAAATCTTAGAAAAATATTCCTCTCAGAAGAGTTATGAATAAAATCCCATGGCTGCTCGTCCAAAAGAGTGGAATTTTATCACTGGAGGGGAGCTGGGGCACAAATTGGATCCAGCCTGTCACTCAGGTTGCTGCTGCAGGAGCCTGGCAGATGGGGCACGCACCACTAAGTCTTAAAGAGAGGGGTCTTCCCTGGAATGGATTTTTGGGAAAGAACCTACTTTGGGGAACCTGGCTGGCTCAGTCAGAGGAGCAGGCCACTCTTGATCTCAGGGTCTAAATTTAAGCCCCACATGGGTGTAGAGGTTACTTTAATAAATAAAGACTTAGAAAATAAAAGGAGGGGCACCTGGGTGGCTCAGTTGGTTAAGTGTCCAACTGCAACTCAGGTCATGATCTCACAGTTCGTGAGTTCAAGCCCTTCATCAGGCTATGTGCTAACATAGAGCCTGCTTTGGATTCTGTGTCTCCCTCTCTCTCTCTGCCCCTCCCCAGCTTATGCTCCGTCTCTCTCTGTCTTAAAAATAAATAAAACATTAAAATTAAAAAAAATAAAAGGAAAAGAAACTACTTTGAAAAAGCTTATGTTAATATTAGCCAAATACATTGGAGTCCCCAAATCACTGTCTCTTGCTTGACTTCTTATTGGAACTTCAGATTTGTATTCTGTATGGTCTGTGTTTGCATCTCCTCATGCAGATCCTTCTCAACATCTCACTCAATGGGCACCTTTTCACTTCTGCTGTCAGTTTCCCATGGGCTTCCTCTCTGCACTTGGCCTCCCACTGGCATGAGCAAAACATGGGAGCTTCCTCCTGGGTGCACCTTCCTTTCTGCCACAGAGCTCTCTCAGCTTCCAGTATCACACAGAAGTCAGGAATCAAGGCTTCTCTGAGTAGTAGTGAATAAATACTCCAGCTCCATCTATCCCAGGTGGAGCATTCTGAGGTTTGCTCTTGGCTTCTCCCAGCAGGTTGAACCCCCACAGACACAGCAGGAACCTCCACAACCTTGTGTTGGTTCTGTCCCTTCCCTGGTTTGCTTCCCCACTGCCCTACAGTTTCACAAGTCACCTTCCAAACACTGCTTATAAATGAATTTCTCTTTCAGAGTCAGTTTCTGGGGGAACACAAACTAAGACATACTTCAAACTCAGCATGCTTGAAACATCGTTCTCTTCCTTGTGGTGTTTCCATCCCAGTTGGTAACAACACCCCAAGAGCTCATTTTTATTCTCATTCTTCCATACTGGAAAGTCCACCTTTTAATTGGTCACTGATTTCTATAAAGTAAACCTCCAAAAAGCCCCCCAATCAGTACCTCTTTTACTTCCATAAAAGTTTTCACAAAACCTCAGGCAATTTTAATAGTTTCCTCACAGTTCTGTGTATCTTTAATTTATCCTCTCTCTAAGGCATTCTTCATAGATTTTCATGACTTATCCTTTGAAAACACAAATTTGGCCATGTGCTATACTGTGCTGAAAATTCTTATCTCTCACTGCTGCCTATAGAAGGTGAAGCTCCCAAGCTCTGTGCAAATCCTCACCATAAGGCCCCTGTTCTAGATCTCTCTCCTCCAGCTGATCTGTTTCACATGGCAAACCCACCATCCACACCCAACTTGTAAGTCCCCAAATAATAATACACCTTCTTTGTCAGCATTGGACTTTGCCCATGCTATTTCTTGACCTCAGAATGTTGTTCACTTCTTTTTCTTCTTTCTTCTTTTTTTTGTTTGATGAATTTTTATACATCCCCAAATAACCAAATTGAACCTCACTTGCCTGCCCCTGACAGCTGCATTAAAGTGGTGGTCTTTCTTTCCTTTCACACATGCACTATCATTTGGGAGTGGCAGTGTATCCTCACATGCATGTGTTTGTCTTTCCACTTTGTTGTGGGTCTTTCATTGTAGGGAACATTTGGATTCTTGTAGTTCCTGCATAATTACTGCCTGACACAAAAAGTAGATACCCAATAGTTGTGTCCTTCCAGGTGCTTAGGTTAAAAGCTGGGATTCATCCTTGATTCATCTCTTCTTTTTATACCCCACAGACTCAATCCATCAAGACATCCTGTTAGTTGCACCTCCAAAATGCAGGATCACACATAGAGAGTCTTGCCACTTCCTGCCACCTGCACTGTTACCTGTTACCAATGTGACCCTCCACAACCTTGCTTCTGGATTATTGCAGGAGCCTCCTCATTGGTTTTATATTGCCTCCCTACAGCTTATTTTCAACAAAGCAAGAAGGACCATCCTCTAAAAATGTAAGGTGGTTTAAACCACATGTCACCTTAACTATTTCCAGTGACTTCTCCATCTTCCTGAGATTAAAGTAGAAGTTCCTACAGGTTCAGCCCCACTCCCTCACTGAGACCATCAACTACTCTCCTCCTTGGTCATCTGCTCCTGTTCCATGGGCCTCTGGTCTATCTGGAATGTTCTCCCAGTGTGGTTGACACTCTCACCCTCTTCATATCTTTGCTCCAGTATGACTTCCTGAAGCTTTGAGCATGATCTAAAATTCACTTATTTCTTACTTTTATTGCTTATTTACTGCTTCTGCTCATGGGAATGTAAAACTCACAGTGGCAGAGAACTGAGTGCCAGGAGTAGTGTCTGGTATACAGAAGGTGGTCAGTAGCTTTTACCAACTGAATAAATCAATGAATGGGTACAATCTCTTTGAAAACATTTGAATGTCATGTTAGGTGTCTAAGAATCAATTACAAATGGCATGACTCAGAAACATGGTCCCTTGTTAGAATCCTGGTTAAAATCGCCTTTTCATTGAACAAATAAGTGCAAATATTTGATACTTATTTGATAAGCATAGAGAGATTTATACAACCAGCCAAATTCTAAAACTATAAATAATCTTTAGAAAATAAAAATAGGTAAAACTAGCTGTAATAGTATTTTATTTGACCTAATATATCCCAACATTATGTCAGCAGTTAATCAATATAAACATATTAATGAGATAATTTACATTATTTTTTGCATATTAAGTCATCAAAATCTAGTGTGTATTTTACACTCATAGCACATCTCAATTTGGACAAGTGCCCTTCAAGTGCTCAATAACACATATGGGTCATGGCTACCATACTGAACATAATAGTTCTAAACAGATCCCAGTTTAGGAAAAGGTTTTGTATCAAAGATTGACTTTGCTTGCTTTTGTAATGAATAAATGATTGGAAATAAACTCTAAATTCTAGTGCCATAAATGAGATAGTTTTTAGAGCAGCCTTCATAAATCCTACTAGTGACTCATACATCTAACTGTTAATTCTTCATTGCATCTGACCACTGTTGTCAACTTGATACCTATTGCTTCTAACACCAGAGTCCAGGCTTATAGCAGACCTGAGTAGCAGAGTTTTTGCATAAGAATTCATCTGGCTAGGTCAGAAACCCTGTTCCCCTGGCACCATGGTTTCAGAGTTGAGAAGCAATATATGAGGAGAAGGGTTTTCCTTGACAATTCTTCCCTCCTACCCATTTGTAAGTGTGCATGGTTCATTGATTAAGGACTGCTGGTATTAGCCTGGAAAATTTCCTGATAGCCTTGGGTCAAACAATTGTGCCACTTTTTTATATTTACTCTGCATTGTCAAATCGTTAGCAATATAGTTGAACTGTGAGAGGTCATGTATTATCATGGCTTTAAGAACTTGATACACTGATTACCTGAGATTCCCACCTCCCCACCCGCCCTCCCATCCTGGGAAGCATTACTGAACTGGTCATTATGCTAGGCATTTAATCCTTTCAACAAGTCAATGGGTCAATGGAATCTGAAGCCCAGAGAGTTGGGACCCTTTTTCCTTATTTAATGAGGACTTACTATGTGCTGGACCCCATAGTGCATTATTTTATTGACTCTCCCCAAACTCAAAGAGGAAAATTCCATTATTTTCCCCATTCCACTGATGAGGTTTGGGAAGGTTAAAGAACTTAGCAAGATCTCTCTGATCCTGACTTCAATTTCCAGAATTTGTTGGGAATCATGATAAAAAATAAATATAGCAAAATGATGCAATAATATCAAGTTGATCATTTTTACCAATACTTTTACGTGCATTTTAAAACATCATTTTCCGAGATTCTGGACAGATGGAGAGCTAACAAAATGTAGATGGGTCTTAAACATGGTGAACCACAGATGGGAGACAGAAGGTTGCTGACTCTTTCAGTGAATCAGGGAAACAACAACCTAGGGTCAGAGGGCCAGGTACCAAAGGGAGGTTGGTTGGGGTTTCCCCATCATGTGGTTTTCTGTCCCCACACTTCCTTGGAGAGGTTCACTGCTTACCCATCACCTTGGTGGGGAGCCAATCCCACCAGCCTGGTGTTAGCACAGGACCAGCTGGGGTGCAGAGGCCATAACAGGAAGAATCACACTGGCTGGCCCCTGAGCACACTCTCCTCTCCAGCTCCCACCTAGGCCAGGTTGGTGATAATTTTTAAAGGAGACATCTGTGGAAAAAGCGTAGGGTCCTAGGAGCTCTCCAGAGTGGCTCAGTCCCCCTGGCACAAGGTGAGTGACTCTGGAAGTGGTCTGGCTGAGTATAAGCACTGATATCCTCCACTTTGACACCATTCCTGACTTGTGTCCTCACCAGGAAGTAGGGAGAGTCTGGGACTGGGCCTTGTTCCATTTTCAAGGGACACCTGATCCACCAAGGCAGCTGCCAAGGGCAGGTGGTCTCACAAGGAAAATAAAAAGCTTTATTAGGAGCATCCCTGATAAGTGAGTAACCTCCACTGGATAACACAGCACTGGTAGGTAAGAAGCTTAATAAATAACCTCAAAGAGATGAGGAAACACAAAACAGGACCACACAGACACAAACTTCAATTGTTGAAATAAAGAGCTCAGAAGAGGGACCGAATAGCAGGAGGGATACAGTGGAAGAACAAATTAGGGAGCAGAAGATCAGATTAAGAACCTCTAAAGACCTCAGGAAGTTAGAGATGACAAATACAAAAGAACAGTTAAGAACATGGAGAATAGAAGTGTATCTCTACATATAACAAGAGCACCAGAAAAAAAACAAAAAAAAAACAGGGGTGAAAATATATGTAAGGTTTCATAGATAGTCAATTATAGCAAGAGATGTCAATGTATCTTTAAAATAAAAACTATCTGATCAAGGAGATAAAAATTAGCAAAGATATGAAATGTGCAAAAACCAGGAATAAGCATAATTTAATGCTGTGTTGTCCAATATGGTAGCAGAAAACACATGTGGCTCTTCAGTATTTGAAAGATGGGTAATTCAAGTAAGTCACGGAATTTTAATTCTACTAATTTATTAATTTTAACTATTTTTAAAAATATTAAAAAATTTTTTTTCAACGTTTATTTATTTTTGGGACAGAGAGAGACAGAGCATGAACGGGGGAGGGGCAGAGAGAGAGGGAGACACAGAATCGGAAACAGGCTCCAGGCTCTGAGCCATCAGCCCAGAGCCTGACGCGGGGCTTGAACTCACGGACCACGAGATCGTGACCTGGCTGAAGTCGGACGCTTAACTGACTGCGCCACCCAGGCGCCCCTGAAAATATTTTTAAATTGAAGTATAACTGACATATAACGTTATTTTAGTTTCAGATGTACAACATATAGATTCTACCATTCTATACATTACTTAGTGCTCACCATGGTAAGTGTAGTCACCATCTGTCAGCATACAACATTATTACAATATTGACTATATTCTCTTTGCTGTGCTTTTCACCTCTGCCCCCTATTTATTTTATAACTGGAAGTTTGTACCTCTTAATCCCCTTACCTATTTCTCTCAAAAGCCCATACGTCTCCCCTCTGGCAACCACCACTTTGTTCTCTGTATGTGAGTCTGTTTGTTTTTGTTTGTTTGTTCTTTTGTTTTGATTTTAGATTCCACATATAAGTGAAATCATATGGTATTTATCTTTCTCTGTTTGACTTACTTCATTTAGCATAATACTGTCTAGGTCCACCCATATTGTCTCAAATGACAAGTTTTTATTCTTTTTTTGTGACTAGCATTCCATTGTATACATATACCACACCTTCTTTATCCATTTGCCTATGGATGGACACTTGGGCTGGTTCCATATCTTGGTTATTGTAAATAATGCTACAATAAATGTAGGGATCCAATGTCTTTTTGAAGAAGTGTTCTCATTCTGTTTGGGTAAATACCCAATAGTGGAATTATGGGATCATATGGATTTCTATTTTTAATTTTTTGGAGAGCCTCCCTACTGTTTTCCACAGTGTTTGCACAAGTTTGCATTCCCACAACTGTGCACAAGTGTTCTTTTTTTTCCACATCCTCACCAACACCTGTTATTTCTTGTCTTTTTGATATTAGCCATTCTGACAGGTGGGGTGATAACTCATTGTGGTTTTGATTTGCATTTCCCTGATGATGAGTGATGTTGAACACCTTTTTGTGTGTCTGTTGGCTGTCTGTAGGTCTTCCTTAGAAAAATGTTTATTTAGCTCCTCTGCCCATTTTTAAATCATATTGTTTAGTGTTTGGTTGGTTTTGATGAGTTGTATGAGTTCTTTATATATTTTGGATGCTAACCCCTTATCAGATACATCATTTGCAAATATCTTCTCCCATTCACTTCTCCTTTTCACTCCCATTGCCTTTGACTTTGTTGATGGTTTTCTTTTTTGTATAAAAGATGTTTTATTTTGGTGTAGTCCTGATAGTCTAATTTTGCTTTTGTTTCTCTTGTTTTAAGAGACATATCCATAGGCAAATGTTCAAAAGATTATTGCCTATGTTTTCTCATAGGGCTTTGTGATTTCAGGTCTTACATAATTTTAAATAATTTAAACTTTAAAAGATATTTGATTCAAGTATTAGAAAACTTATAAGAATGTTTGCAACAACTTGGATATGTGAATCCATGCTTTCAATTGTAAGTTGAAATCTAAATACAGATCAAGTGTATTTGATGTGAATTTAGTATTTATATTGAGATATACCCTAAGTGTAAAAGTCACTCCAGATTTCTAATACTTAATATAGAAAAAATAATGTAAAATATCTCACTAATACTTTTATATTGATTATATGCTGAAATTATACTATTTTTGGTCTATTAGGTTAAATTAAGTATATAATTATAATAACTTTCACCTACATATGTTTACTTTGTTAGTATTGCTGCTAGAAAATATATACAATTATATATATGGCTTGCATTATATCTCTATTGACAACACTGATCTAATAGATATACATTGAACATATACCCACAGAGTATTCATTTCAATTCTCACAGAACAAAGGAAGATTCAATAAAAAGCAAATAATAAATATACACAGATTGTGCTGCCTGATCATAATGAAATAAATAAGAAATGAGTAATAACAAGAAACTTCAAACATCTTCTTGGCCCATAAAACATAACACATACTGGGGCACCTGGGTGGCTCAGTTGGTTAAGTATCAGACTCTGGATTTTGGCTCAAGTCATGAGATTGGGCCCTGTCTCAGGCTCCACACTAAGCACGGGGCCTGCTTAAGATTCTCTCCTTCCCTCTCCCTCTGCCCCTCCCCCACTTGCACTCATTCTCTCCCAAAAAATATAAAAATAAAAAAATTGTAAAACATAACATATACTACACAGTGATTGGTTAAGAGGATATTTTATTTTTTTTTAATTTGTTTAATGTTTATTTATTTTTGAGAGACAGAGAGAAAAAGAGACAGAGCATAAGTTAGAGAGGGGCAGAGAGAGAGAGAAGGAGACACAGAATCCAAAGTAGGCTCCAGGCTCTGAACTGTCAACACAGAGCCTGCTGCGGGGCTTGAACTCACAAGCCATGAGATCATGGCCTGAGCTGAAGTCAGATGCTTAACCAACTGAACCACCCAATTGCCCTAGTTAAAAGGAGATTTTAGAAAGTATTACAACATATCTAAAAACCAACAAGAATGAGAGTGTCAAATGTCAAATGTTGTGGCCTATAGCTAAAGGAGCACTTAAATTTTGCATAATTTTGAATACACTAACAGCAAAGAGGATATATTGAAAACCAAAGGCCTACATGCATCACTAAGCATATTAAAAAAAAGAGAGAGAAAATAAAACAATAAAGCCCAAGCAACAAGAAGCAAGAACATAAAAGAGGTAAGAAATCAACAGAGAGCCCCAAATCCCTACTAAAATGTGATTCTCTGAAAAGTGAGATGACAAAAAGGTAGATGCAACATTCTATACACCAATGCATATTGAAACTAGGTTAAAAAGGAGCACCTGGGTGGCTCAGTCTGTTAAGCCTCCAACTTGGTCAACTTGGCCAATGGCCATGATCTCCCATTTGTGAGTTCAAGCCCCACATTGGGATCTGTGCTGACAGCTTGGAGTCTGGATCCTGCTTTGGATTCTGTCTCCCTCTCTCTGCCCCTCTCCCCCTCACTCTCTGTCTCTCTTTCTCTCTCAAAAATAAAGATAAAAATTTTAAAAAAGAAACTAGGTAAAATGGACAATAGCGAAGAGAAAAATAGCAATCCTTTACTGGAGGAATCCAAGGAACGAAGTTGACATGAAATCAACAGAAGTGCTTCCATTCTCAGACAAACACTGTCAGCACAGAGGGCCCCACACATCCTTCCAGGGTCATCCCAGATCCCAACTTGCAGATGAAATGCATTTGTGTGGTACCTTTGTGAGCAAGTGGTTTAGGAGCCAGAATACAGAGGGAGGGTCAAGGGGAAAAAAAAAAGTAAAATAAATCAAGAGAGGGGTCTCGTGTGAGCATCACATGCCATGGCTTCAGTGTTATTATTATTTCAATTCTTTGTACTTGAGGAGATATACAAAGCTCTTTTAAATGTTCCCAGCCCATGCTTTTCTCCTTCTTTCTTGAATTCCAAAAATAAGGTAACACAGAATTTAGCACATTGTTTCTTAGTAGGGTCTCCTGTCCTGCAGTTTATAAATGGAAGGCTCGTTAGAAATGATCACAAAGTCAGCAGTGCTTTGCTGCCAGTGGTTGACCCTTTATGATGGTACCTGATACTAAGTGCAGACACTGAGGCCTAGTCAAGTGTGTGTGTGTGTGTGTGTGTGTGTGTGTGTGTGAGACAGAGAGAGACAGACAGACAGAGACAGAAACAGAGACACACAGAGAATGAGAGGGAGGGTAACTTTTTTTGGCTTTCTCTTTCATTCTGTAGATGTAATCAAAAAGGGTAATTTTAGGGCTTATCTTCTAGGCACAGTATCTCAATTTTATAGTTGGAAACAATCTGATTTAGTCCAAGGAGGCTGCCTAAAGTAAATACAGCACTTATTCAGTGAGGTGGGGTGTCCACACACCACCTATAAAAGAAGATTAAGCCATCTGAGCTGTCGGAAATGCCCAACTGTTTAAGGGATCGCTTTTTCCTAACATACCTGGATAATGGCCATAACCTCTTGGGTTTGTAGCTGTAGGCACAGCCACCTGGCCAGCCTCTCTTCATTACGTCCTCTCCCTTTGTCTGCAAACAGCACAGAGGAACAGCAGGTTGGAGGCCCAGCCTCACCAGCTGACCAGGCCAGGTGTATTTCCATTGGCTGCAGGGGCCAGAGTGAGTTCTATTTTCTTCTGTACATAGAGATAAGAAGCAAAGGGCCCCCTTCCGAAAGCAAACACGTTAAATTTGAACCCCGGCCTCCCCATGATTCACCGGATGGAATTTACGATGGTGTTTACCCTTTTCCACAAAAGGAGCAAATGAATCAGTCCTAATAGGAAATATAAATCCATAGCAGATGCATTTCAAAGCCCACAAGGCAGATTTCAGAGGCTGCAGTGATTCCAGAGTATCCACCCCCCCCCCCCAGAAGTGTAAAGCAAAGGCCAGATCTTTGGAGAAGAAGCAACTCCAACAGTGAGCAAAACATGTCTCTGCATGTGCCAAGTTCTGCTTGGCCCCTCTTAGCAGCGGGAATCCAGACAAAACTTCAGGAATGCTTTGCTGGGCAGCTGTGGTGCATTCAAAGCAGAGAAATGGCCTTAATCTTTGCAAAACCAACAAAGATAAGCAATAGCTTTAGCTAGGTTGAAATTAGCCAACGCGCGGCTACACAATGTCCTTGCGACCATTATCCAGGCTCTGACCGCCAAATGGCACTGCTCAAGTATGCTGGCAATGTTTAACAAACCATCTGTCTTGTACCTGTTCCCACCAAACAGAACAGGAGGCTTTGTCTGAACCCTGGCCCCATCCAGCATGTCTGCTATCTGCTCACCGGCAAGTGACACTGCACCTTCTTGGTGCATTAGATCAGTTTCCCAACACTCTTGATAATAGTTTGTCCTTGTACAGAGTGGCTCCTGCCAGAGAACAGTTTTGAAAGGGAGTATGGATTTTCGGTCTGTCCACCTACCACTCACGATGTGTGTAAAAGCTTTACTTGCCCATTTGACTTTCCCCTGGTTTTTCTTCTTTTAGGAGAAATTTCTATATTTGTTCAAATGTAACTATTGCTGATTTAATGTTCTTTCTTGGTTAATTGTTCTTAAATTAGAACCCCTCCAACTCTCAGATATATTTTTTATACCCCAGTAAAAGATTTTTCTGTTTAAATGTCACACTTTACTGATTATGTTACCTAAGGGTTAGGTTGAACTATTTGAACTTTATGATTTTGTAGATCTAAAACAGCCAGATATTGGGATCTTGATATAGTTCAACACATATAGATTTTCTTGTCAGCTTGCCCATTGTGCTTTAGAGTAGATGTGTAAGAAGATGATTAGTTTGTAGATTTTATTTTGTAAACACAATTTTTTAATCAAACAAAATTCTCCTTTCAGAATTAATTTTTCCTTCTCTGCTTTCCTCTGCTCAGAGGTAATGTGTCCCCGTGTTTGTTTTCCAGATGTTACAGTGTAGACACACAGTAGATCCCTGAACAACATGAATTGAACTATGTGGATACACTTCTATGAGGGTTTTTTTTTTCCAATAAAAACAGTACAAACTGTAAATTTATTTTCTCTTCCTTATAATTCCCTTAATAACATTTTCTTTTCCCTAGCTTACTGTGTTGTAAGAACACCGTGCATAATACATACAACATACACAATATGTTTAATCAACAGTTTATCATAAGTGTTATCATAAGTCTTCCAGTCATAGGCTAAGTTCTGGGGGAGTCAGAGCTGTAAGTAGGGGGCTGGTACCCTTAACCCCTGTGTTTTTCAGGGGTCAACTGTAATTACAACTGTCAAGCACATCTTCACAATGGCAGCCATAGGAATCAGCTTCCCTGTGATGCTGTCCTTGAAACTCACCCTTCAAGCCCTCACACCAGTGGGTGGAGACCTCAGGCCTGGATGCCAGTCACCGCCCAGCTGCCTTATCTCTGGCCCTCACTCAGACTCTCAGGACACAAGCAAGCTTCTTATCTACCAAAGGGACTGGATTTGATAAGAGACAAACACCAAGTTAGATGCACAGGGGGCTCCATGAAGCTTCAAGTATGAAGTTGAAAATAGCTCTGGGTTTAGAGATCTTCAAGTGCATGTGTCTGTACTCCTATTCTAGCATCAGACCTCCCCACCTTTATTTCATCATGCTCATGGGCATGTCACAAACAGTTTTCTCTTCAGACCAGACAGATCCAATTGAAGGAATCCAACTATTCACGCTGTCTTTCCAGAGGAAATTTGGAAAACAAGTTACCTTAAAAACGGCCACACAACCAATCTTGCCCTTAAATCTAAATCTTCAAGCCAGGACAGAAAGCAGAGATAGAGGGTGGGAAATCTCTTTAGATTTTAACTTCTGGAATATCTTAGCAAAAGGAAACAATTGTGGGAGTGGTCTAGAAGATTGGTGGTCCCCATCTATTTCTCTCTCTATAATATTCATTCATGAATGTATCCATTCAGCTGACATCAGGGCTGTTTTCACCTTTTGTATGTGATAAATAATGCTGCCATTATTTACCAGCACATGTTTTTGAGTAGCCATTTTCATTTTTGTGGGGGGTATATAGCCTGTAGTGAAATTGCTGAGTCATATGGGAATTCCACGTTAACTTTTTTTGAGGAGTCACCGAACTGCCTTCCATGGTGGCGACACTATTTTACTTTCCCACCAGCCATGTACAAGAGTTCCCATTTCTCCACATCCTCACCAATACTTGTATTCTTTTTTATAAAAAACAATTATGGCCCTCCTAGGGAGTGTGAAGTGGATCTCATGGTGATTTTGATTTGCACGTTCTAAGAGTCATCTTTGTGCAAGCAACTTTTGGAAGGACTTTAAGCACAAGAGTGCAACCCTCTGGCATTTGTCAGGACTGATCTTTGGAGCCCTCCACAGGCCTTTGTGACATCTCCTGAAACCACCAAATGGTTGCATGTGCTGACATCTCATTGGGATCCCCCTTTCGAAAGGACACCATTGCCACCAGGAGGTGGAGTGGCATGTACCTGACAGTGAGGGGGACCAAAAGGGGTCTTCATTCCAGGCTGAGATGGAGTGGAGTCCTGGAGTCCATGGAGTGGAGGTGAGTAGGCTTTTGGGAACCAGAACATACTGTGAGGCAGACAACCATATGTTAGGCCAGAGTCCTGGAACCTTAGCTGGACCAGAGAGCACAGCAGCATGTCTTGAGTCCCCAGGCAAATGGGAGGCATCCTGACTCAAGAGCATACAGGAAGGCATGGATCCCAGTGAGATCTCAAATACAGAGGGGTAGATGAGTAGTGTGGGATCAGGACAGGAAGAGTCAGTATTTTGAGGTCCAAAACACATGGCTGGTTCACAGAGAAACAAATCCAAGACCAATCCCTGGTTTGAGCTTGCAGCTTTCTTTCCCCTTTCTAGAGTTTGAACGATGGTTCTCAATTTGGACACACATTGGAATCACCTGGGAAGCTTTGAAAACTCCCAAAGCCCGGGTCGAGAAATCTGACCCATTGTGAGCAGGACCTAGTACCAGGATTTCAACGTTCTTCAGGTGATTCAAATGGGTAGCCAAGGATGAGAAAACTAGAATTTTAGGTTTAAAATAGTAGGTAAAAATATTAGGTATAAAAATAGACTTTATTAGATTGCTGTTTCTATTATAAAAGGAACATGGGCATGCTGTAGAAGTTTGGACTGAGGAAAGATGCTGGGGGAAGATTCCACCTGTTGCTCTGTGGCCTTGAGGCTACTATAGATGGTGCAGCCTGTGCTTTATTCCTGGGTCTCCATTCCTGGAAGGGTGGATGAGGGCTAGCATCCAGGGCAGGGCTGTGCTCCTGAGGACACACAGGATGTGATATATTTTCTGTGTCTGCAGCACTGTGTGGGCGCAGTGAGGGCTGCACTCAATAAATGTTTGTAGGATGAGTGAATGGAAGCAGGAAGGCATGAATTCATGAAAAGCAGCCCAAGACACGGTCCCTGCCCTCTAGGAACTTACAAAGGGGCAGTTGAATAGGCATTACAATGACAATAATCGGATGGTAATAATAGTTCCTGCATCAGTGGCTCTGTGTGTCTGTGCACACAGCCCTGCAGCCAGGGAAACCAGGGGAAGGTTTTTGAAAACTCTGTTTGGTAGCTGGGGCCTCTCTTATCTTTATTAATGTCCTGCAAAGCATTGACACACTGCCTTCTTCTTGATAAAACAAGTAAACAGGAACAGAGCAAAAGCCAATGGGTCCAGTTGCCAGTGGTACGCAGAGCCCACCTGGATGGTCACAGAGAAATCAGTGAACGTGGGGAAAACCCTGCATCTCAGATGTGGAGTTATTCTGTTGATTTTTTCCTTCTTTGCTTGCTTGGCAAAAGTTCCCCCAAGCACTCTGGCCTACAGATAAATTCTGTAGGTTGGTAATCCTCAAGCTCCTTGTCAATTAGAGCTTCCTCCTCAGAAATGGTGATTGTGGTGGAAAAAGCACTAATAGGACTTGGGAGAGATGGGGACTTGTCTTGTTTTATTGTCACCTATCTAGATGAGTTTAGTGATTTCCATACCTTCTCTGACCTACAGACCAAACAGCAACTTCTCTTCTGCCTTCCTTGCCTGGTGGCTAAACACATTCAGCAAGACGAAATCACTGCCCTAAAAGACACCTTTTAAACCTTAGCTATTGTTAGTCTCCTCTTACATAATGGGCTGGGAGTCCACAGGTCCCTTTGTCCCAGAGCCAACCCACAGGCTGGGTGTACTGACTCTGGCAGGGCTGTGGTCACAACACCCTGCCACCTCTCACACATGGTAAGAACCAGCAGGTATGAGATTTCTGCAAGGATATGGAAGAACCACTTATACATACAGCTTTATTAGCCACTGCTGTTGTTTTATTTCTCCTCTTATTCTCTTTTCTTACTCCCAGACACCCCCTCTCCTGTTCAGAGACCAAATGACATTTTCCCTCATGCCCCATTCTACTTTTTGTTGTTGTTGTTAATAAATCTAGATGGAAATATGTTTGGGTGAATTTAGATGACCAGTGAGTTGGTGAGGAAACTGGGGACATTGACCCCTGCCCGCCAGCCTAGATCCCTTCTATGAGAGGGCACTGACAAATGTGTACTCTGAGCCTGCTGGGTGGCTGTCCCCAGGGTGGTTCACCTGTGCTGGTGATCTAGTGTCAGCCTGGCAAGAGATATGGCAAACTTGTTTGAAGAGCTGGAATCTCAATTAGCTTTTATAATTTTTAAAAAACATTATTGTATTGTATTGTATTGTATTGTATCATAGTTTAGTTTAGTTTAGTTTAGTTTAAGATTGCATTTACTTGTGGTTAGCCATATCACAGAGCTTCTCTGTGTACTTTTACTTCAGAAGCAAATTGGAAATTCCAACTTATTTTTGAGCTTGTTGAGGGGAGAGAAGCAATAAATTAAAATAAAAACCTTAGTGGATCTAGAAGAGAAGATACCACACTTGTCTCAGCTCTGCTGATAAATTGGTCCATGAACTTACTCTCTAGGCCTCATTTTTCTCTCCTGTACAATGGGGAGTTTGGAAGATCCTTATGGTTCCCAAGCTTGTTTCAGAAAAATAGCCCTATTTTCAGATAAATTCTTATGCCACAGACCTCAATATATAAAACTCAAAACGGAGATAGTTTATTAGTTTAATAACTAGCTGGTATACTGATTCTTAGTTTAAATTGGTAACATTTGCTTATCTTAAAGTCAACTGTGATGATCTATGGTTAACATATAAACGTATAGCTTTCATCATATAAAAAGTTATATCATATCAAATTCAATGCACGGTTTTTAAAAACAACTTTATTGGTTGCACAGTCTGCATAAAATTTTTGTTCACAGCACTGGGCCATTGTAAGTGATACCTTTCAAAGAACAATCTGTCTGAAATCTTCATGTCTTCCTCAGTGATAGGAAAGAGCAGGTGTAGCTGTATTCTGAAGCTGATGCCAATACATCATCAGGTGGTGACTCCAGTGAGCTCCAACTCAGTAGAGTATGCATGCCATTTGTAATTCCAATCTCAAAATAATTTTCAGAATATAAAATAAAGAATATAAAGAAAAAAACCTAAGCAAGTGTTTCCTGGCCCCTAAAACACATGCTAGGGAAGCAAAATAAACAGAAAATTATTAACCACCTGAGCTGCCCTCAAAAACTGGTCTAGACAGCAAACATCTGGATGGAAATATGGAAATATTTTGACGTTGGTACTTTATCTTCACATTACATAGAAAGCGTTAAGATAGTATTTTTTTAAATTTTTAATGTTTTTATTTATTATTATTACTCCTATTATTATTTTGAGAGAGGGAGAGAGAATCTCAAGTAGGCTCCATGCTCAGTGTGGAGCCTGATGCAGGGCTCAATCCCACAACCCTGGGGTTGTGACCTGAGCCCAAATCAAGGGTTGAACACTCAACCGACAGAGCCACCCAGGTGCCCTAAGACAGTGATTTTTTTTTTAAGTTTATTTATTTATTTTGAGAGACAGAGACAGTGTGAGCTGGGGAAGGGTAGAAAGAGAGGGAGAGAGAGAAAATCCCAAGCAGGCTTCATGCTGCCAGCTGTGGAGCCCGATGTGGGCCTTGAACTCACAAACCATGAGATCATGACCTGAGCTGAAACCAAGAATCAGTGGCTTAACCTACTGAGCCATCCAGATGCCCTAACAGTGATTTTTTTTAATCATGCATTTGTTAGGCTCATGTAATGTAGTCCTACAGATCCACTTCTGATAAGAGACCCCCAGAGTCTGCAACAAATCAGTGCAGAATTGATTGCATTCTGTCACTTTGCTCTGGAGCCGCACTCTTCTCTCTCATGCTATCAGGAAAAGAAAGTTTAAAAAAAATTTTTTTTGTAATGTTTTTATTTTTGAGACACAGAGACAGAGCACGAGTCAAGGAGGGGCAGAGAGAGACAGAGACACAGAATCTGAAGCAAGCTCCAGGCTCTGAGCTGTCAGCACAGAGCCCGACATAGGGCTCAAACCCAGGAACTGTGAAATCATGACCTGAGCCAAAGTTAGATGCTCAACCCACTAAGCCAGCCAGGTGCCTCTAGGAAAAGAAAACTTTTAATTAAATAGCTTGGTTGGGAACTCACACATGAACACTCAGAACCGTATGTCCCCCAGAACACTTGGCTATTGCTACTTTCCTTGCTCCCTGCAATGCCTACCTGGTAACACTTCTATTTGCAGTTATTTGGAACAAGGGGCATCACTTTGTTTTGAGACCATGAGTAGCACTGCCTGCTTTGTTGCAGAGAGACAAAGCACCTGGTAAGGGGTGGGGTGGGGGGCAGGAAGGAATTAGCAGGCAGCACTGCCTCTGCATTGCAAACATTGCCCATGTGGACAGCCCAGCAGTCCAGACTCTGGACATCCGGCTCAGTGTCCTGGCAGAGGTTTGGCTCTGGGAGGCAGGGGTGTGTGGTGATTATATTTATACATAGGTAGCTGGTGCAGCAACACTGGTGCCACATGATATATGCACTTAACGCCCATGGACCCTATTCTGTGGGTTCAGAGAGAGTCAGCAGGTCCTGCCTGAGCTTAGCTGCCATCCCATTGGGTAAGAGAGACAGCCTGTGAATTCTGCTGCTCCCTTGGTTCGGATCCAGCCTGTTTCTCCTAACATGAGTCTTGTTGCACCAACTGTTAAGATTCTTGTGTTCTGGACAAATGAATACTGGAACTCCAGTCAATACTTCACCAGTTGCTTGTGTAAGGAAATACCATTTTTCCTGTTGTTGGAAGAGGAACTGTTCCTGGAAGTTTCCATATCCTGAGACACAACATAGCATCATCTTTCAGGGTGATTTCAGAGATTTTTCAGGGGTTACTGTCAACCATATTTGTACCTTACACACCTACATTAGAATTCACAAGCTGTGACTCTCCTGTGTTCAGAACAGATGCAAGCCAATGCCCGAGGGGCCCCAGGAGGGACGCCAGTGTATTCAATGCCACGTGCTGCCTTCAGTCTCCTCGCTGGAGATTATGAGAATTTTTTAGTTGGTTTAATGGAGATGGTTTAGTTCTGCCTAGGATGCTGCATGAAAGACATGTACAAACTATTAACATATACATGTGAACCAGGTAAGAGAAAGAGATTGGGGCCTAGAGATGAAACTGGCCAAGTAAAAGAATTTTTCTAGAATTCTTTATGCCTAAATTTCTGCTTAGTGAAAAACAGCAAGCAATGTGGGATGTGAGAAGGGGATTTCAAACACTTGTATGTTTAATATTGCTTATAATGATGTAAAATGTCAGTGTCTAGGGCAGTGTTGTCAATAAAACTGTCTGTGATGATGGGAATGTTCTATATCTGCTGTGTCCAGTACAATAGGCTCTAGCCACGTGTGGCCACCGAGCACCTGACATGTGGCTTGTGTCACAGAGCAGGTCCAGAGCTCTGAACTCCAACAGATTCTGCGGTAGGTTTTTATAACCACGGCCATCTGAAATTTCCTGCCTTCTCCCCAACGCTGAGTTCTCAGACAACCTCTAGCTCACACTAGGACTCTGCCAACATTCCCATGTTTCTCTGTGTCTGGAACCTCCCTTTCCGTAGTTGAGCCAGTGCTCCCAGCACCTCTGCTATGCTGAGAGAGCCATCTCATAACTTTGTGAGGACCCAACCCCTGCTGTCAAGCAAATTCCAAAGAGGAATTCCACTTAGAGTCTCAAGATGTTCAGATACAATTAATTTAGTGCTTTAAAACGTGAGGATGAGATGATTGTGTTATTGCTTCCAAGGAATCTGGCCCCTGAAACATACCTGATCCTGTGAACAATGCTAACAGTCCCCAGATGGAGCCCAGTGTCCTGAGGACCAAATCTGGTGTCCTTAGCAAGATCCTTACTGTGTGACCCTGTCTTCTAGATTTGCATTATCTCTGATCACTTTCCTGTGTGCACTGGGCAAGCCAAACTATTGTTTTCCCAGACATGCTGCCCCACTTCTGGGTCAGCTGGCTGGGGGGGACTCCCTTCCCTGACTCAGTGCCTCCTCTTGGTTCAGAGCCTTGTTTGCCCTCCACCCAGCATCTGTTGTTAGTCTCCCCTCTCTGGGGACAGACAATTGGTGGCTCCATCCTATGCTTCCCAAAGGTCCAATTTTGGGTTCCTCTGTCTCCCAGCTAGCACACCAAGCAGACACCAAATGTTGGTTGTTAAATTCAAAATGGGAATTTCAAAGGCTGCCTTAGTTTCCTGAAAGGCTTTGAGTAGAAGTTTCCTTCCTCTGCCCCTACCCCCACCCTCACCCCCACCCCAGTGCCTAACAAAGGAAAAGAATGACTTCTTTGTTCTGGTGGGGCAAACTTTTTTTTTTTTAATCTTGCTCTGCCTGCCCCCTATAAAAGGCTTATCTTCGCTGCTGGTAGGAGACATTTTAATTCCTTCCTGTTTGCTGATCCTTGCTCCTCAAGGCCCCTCTGTACAGGTCTCTCCCCAGGCACCAGGTAATGTCACCAAGGAGTGTTGGAGCCCATCTGTCACCTGACATGCTATCTTTATAGCCACGACAGCATGGGTGCTGGCCACCCAGGTCTTGGGCGTCACCTCTAACAACACTTCTAGAGAGTAACCCCACCTCTCTCATAACCCACCTCCCAACCTCCCAGGGAAGGTATTTTCTTGATCATTTGACTTTGTAATGATTTGTGCTTCATTTCTCATTGGCCATCTCTTTTCCTGACCTTTTGTGTTTAGGGTAGATTTATGGTACTTATTATTTGAGAATTTAGAAACATGACTTCACATTTATGGAGACCCACACAGGTGTTAGAAATCATCAACCCCTCTGGGAGACCCTGATTTAGGCTTTAGCCATCCGTTCTGTTTGTTGTTGTTGTTGTTTGTTTGTTTGTTTTGCTCTAATTGATCACCCTGAAGATTTCAGAAAATAAGGCGCTAAGAAATGTCTTTGCCGGTCTTGAGAAAGGATTCCTGCATTTAAAAAATTTAGTGAGGGAGGGTGGGTGATGGGTATTGAGGAGGGCACCTTTTGGGATGAGCACTGGGTGTTGTATGGAAACCAATTTGACAATAAATTTCATATATTGAAAAAAAATTAGTGAAAAAGAATTAAAAATGAAGCTTTTTATTATAAAAATGATGTAGCTGAATAAAATGGTCTTTAGTACCCACAGGCTCCCAAAATGTTCTTTATTCATTTTATATTTCATGGTCTTGGGAAGCATAAATGCCACAAGAATGTGGTATTTGGGCAGGAAGAAAGGATATGGTGAGTCTTAAAGAAAAAGGAATTTTTTTTTCAACGTTTTTTTTTTTTTTTTTTTTTTTTATTTATTTTTGGGACAGAGAGAGACAGAGCATGAACGGGGGAGGGGCAGAGAGAGAGGGAGACACAGAATCGGAAACAGGCTCCAGGCTCCGAGCCATCAGCCCAGAGCCTGACGCGGGGCTCGAACTCACTGACCGCGAGATCGTGACCTGGCTGAAGTCGGACGCTTAACCGACTGCGCCACCCAGGCGCCCCAAGAAAAAGGAATTTATGAAAAGAAGTGGACTTTTTATATTACTGACCATACCTGGGGGAGTGAAGATTTGGAAGAAGAAATTAGAAGATCAGAGTAATATCACCAGCCAGTCAATCTGAGATGACAAGCACAACCTGACATAGAAGAGGGACTGTGATGGGGCAGCTTGGAGATGGATCTGTGGGAAGCTGTTTCCTCTGTGTAGCTACCACTATGGGTATTGAATTCAGTTCTTGATCAGCAGACCTGAGGGTCTGGAAAGTGAACTGGACACAGAGCAGAGAAGAACCAGGACAAATTGAACTCCACCAGGCACTTTTGCCTCTGTCCATCATTGTATCCCACTCTTGGCAATCCCCTGAGAGATTTGCTTTGCTTCTGCAGCCCCAGTCTTGTACTAATCCCTCTTTTGGTCAATGTTAACTCACAACAATACAGGGAAGGGGATTCTGGGGAAAATAATTCCCAAGTTAAGCAGGTTGACACACTGTAAACCACCACAGCTGTGTTGAACCAGGAGAACTGCTTACCCGAAACAGCAGAGCTGGAAAGGAAAACAGGGCCATTGCTGACTGGAAAGGTGAGAGCACTATTTGGGAGTGCAGGGAACGCAGACAGAAATAGGATGGATATTGGGTCTGAGAAAGCAGTGCAAAGCAAGGCCATGAGTGTGTGTCTTTATCTTTCAGAATGAGCATGTAGCACTGTGATGAAGGTGACAGCTTAAAGGCAAGTGCCTTGAGCTGACCATAGGTGGTTTCTATTGTGAGACAAATCCATAATTTCCTGGGTGTGTGGCTATGGAGAGATCCCCTTAGGAATAGCAGATTCTGATGATCCCATTCCTCTACTCCCCAGCTTTGGGCCCTTGATGTCTACATCTGAACTACAGACACCTAACTCCTAACTAAAATGCATAGCTTATTATTTTGATTATGCCTATTATTTTTGAGGTGGTTAAAGAGGAAAGCTAAGTGACTTTCCCAAGACATTGGCCATTAGCAAAGCTGGAACTCAAACTTATGTGTCATGATTCAAAGTCTAATGCTCTGTTCATTTCACCAGGTACAAGGAGACAGCAATTACTATGTTCGTCTGTTGTTTCCCAAAGCAACAATATATATTTAATATGTATTCAATAATCTATAAACACCTTGTATAGGGAGCATGATTTTGGAGTTGGTTTTCCAGTGCTGAAAATGATTATTATGATCTCACCCATATTTTTCTCATAATGCCCATTACAGATTGGCCAATAATGGCATCCATGCAAGTAACAGAAAGCCTTTGGGGGCTGAATTAATTGTCTCCAGTAAGTGGTCAAGCCCAAGAATATATATAGCACAGCCTCCTGGGTCCATTGACCCTAAGTGGAGCGCACTGAGTCCCTGGGTCAGTTTAAGATAGGTAGTGATAGAAAGAAGCAACAGGAACTCCAAAGAGGGAATGAAGGGGGAGGCTTGTTCAAGGTAAAGGAGGAAAGTGGCAGCCATTTCAAAGTACAATGTAAGAGGAGCTATGGTTTGGGGCCCTCACCATCATCTCTACACACCTCTTCACTCTATTTATGTTCCTCCTTTTCTGAAATATTCCCTGTACCTTCTTGTTCTATGGATCTTTCTGGTCTCAGAGGAAACACCTTCACATCAAAGTCTTAGAGACAGGCAGAGTTTTTGTGGGTAAAATATACAACTATAAATATACAACAAAAATATTAAATTGTGGTGATTCAAGTTTTCTGGAATTTCTTTCAGTTTCCTTCAGTGGCAAGGATGACCCTTTCAGGCACAAGGACCACCATGTGGAGGGGAAGGTAGAGGCTCCCCATGCTGGGTTGGCTGGAGCTTCTCGAAGGTTACTGCTGACCTGCAGGAGGCTGCAGAACTTGGTCACTGTCAAAAACGCATCTTAACTTTACTTTCTCTGGTGTTCCCCTGGGGAAATTTAGACAGGCAAAAGAACAGGATGGGGTATCAAGGGAGGGTATTAGGTCTGAGGGCTGTTCCAGACTGAAGCTGTTGTTTGCAGAAGAAATGTATTCTTAGAAGCAAGCAGCCCATTGGACAGCTGTTTGGAAGTCCTTGATGAAAGAAAGAAGAAAGAAAGAAAGAAAGAAAGAAAGAAAGAAAGAAAGAAAGAAAGAAAGAAGAAAGAGGAAGGAAGGAAGGAAGGAAGGAAGGAAGGAAGGAAGGAAGGAAGGAAAAAGCTGTCACTGTGAAAACAGCATTGGTAAAACATCTGCTGAGCACACAGAGGGCTCCTGGTCCCTGGAAGAGGTGGGGGAGGAGGTCTGTAAACAAGATCTGAAGCACATGTGCCCCAAGCAGCCTGTGCTGTCTCTTGTCCCTAGTCAACACCAACCCACGTTCTAGATGGAGACAAGCAGGTCACGTGGGAGAGGCAGCTGCTGCCATCAAGAGGGTCAGGTGCCCATCAAATTACCCAAGCACAGCACCTGTGGTCTTGCTCTAAAGATGAGCAAGGTTATGAGGCATCATCGTTGGGAGCTTCCTATAGCTGAGGGAACAAATAGGGCAAGAGGATTGGCATGGGAGGGGAACATGTGGGAGGTCTATTTGCAGGCAGGTGTTTCTTGTAGATCCTCTCAGCAGTTCATTTCCAGGGCCATCTGCCTGTGAAATCATTGTTCATGCCAGCAAGAGGTCTGAGATTTTAACTCCACGGTGTGACCAACAGCCAACTATTTACCTTTGATATAGAAGAGCTTCTGGTGTCATGCCCAGCATACTCTCTCAGCTGATGAAAGAGCATCCTCTCTTCTCCAGCACAGATGAGAAAAAACAACTACAACAGTTTCTGATGTTTGCAGAGAGATTTTCATTTTCTAAAACATGTTCATGTCCATTGCCCCATTTCACTGAATCTCCATAGCACCCCTATTCAGCAGCCACCATTCACACCGCGGATCAGACCAGAAGCTGAGGTTGGCACATGTGTGGCATGGCCAAGAGGGCTGGAGTTAGAGCTGCACTCAGCTCACAGGGTGGCTATGTGACACTGGGTAGTTCTCACCTCTATGAGTATCGGTTTCTTTGTCAAATGGAGCTGATAACTGCACCTACTTTATAGAGTTTTTTGTACATTTTAACAATTAAGTGGAAAGTTAGTAGAGTGGTGGTTGGCACAAAATAAGACCTCAATAAATATTGGCAGTCTTTACTCTCAGTGTCTCCTCCACTGTTCCCTATCGAGCTTTCCAAAGACACTGTCCCCACTGTGCTGCCTCCACCGGTCTTTTTACTTATGTAAACCTGTGGCTAAGGCACTCTTAGCTCTGACCTTCCTCTGTAATCACTGGCCATAGTAAGCAGCCTTTGGAAGTCACTGCCATGGCATCTCTGGCAACCAACCAAACCAGCATCACCTCCATGATATTAGACCTGGATCCTTTGTCCCTCACCCTCTCTTTCCCCCTGGGCCCTGCCCTGTCCATAGTGGATGCCATCTTGGAGTATGTGTTCACAACACCACCTTATAGAAGTGGAGAATGGAGATGTCGAATGACTTACCAATGAGACTAAATAGTGAGAAAATTTAAAGCCACTTAGTGAAAGCTGGTCTTTAGAATGAGCCCGAATTTTGGAAGTTTATTCAGAACAACTACATATTTGTCTGCTTGGGCTCTATAAAAAAAAATCAGACATAGGTTTCTCACAGTTCTTTAGGCTAGAGAGTCCAGGGTCAAGGTGCTGGCAGATCCTATGTCTGATGAAGGCATTCTTCCTGGCTTGACTCCTCACATGGCAGATAGAGACAGAGAGAGCAAGAAAGCTCTCTGGTTTCTTAAGGACACTAAGCACATCATGTGTGCTCCATCCTCAGGACCTCATCCAAATCTAATGATCTCCTCACCTGCAAATACCATCTCCTTGGGAATTAGGGCAAATTTGGGGGAAACACAGACATTCAGTCCATAACAAACGAGAATTATTTTATTTCAATAATATTCCAAAAGCTTACTCCACTAAGCATTCTCATCACTGGAGCCAGAGCAATGCATACCCTGTACATGCCCACAGGTTTGAAGAACCTCCCTATTTGCACGAGGGCTGAAAATGATTGAGCTTCAAGAGTAACCCAGTACAACATTCTAAACAGATGCAAAACTTAGTTCTGGTACAAACCAAACAGTGCTACTTAATTATATTCTTACAGGGGCACTTGGGTGGCTCAGTTGGTTAAGCGTCTGACTTCAGCTCAGGGCATGATCTCACAGCTTGTGAGTTCGAGCCCCGTGTTGCGCTCTGTGCTGACAGCTCAGAGCCTGGAGCCTCTTCAGATTCTGTGTCTTTCTTTCTCTCTCTGCCCCTCCCCTGCTCACACTCTCTTTCTGTCTCTCAAAAATAAATAAACATAAAAAAAATTTTGTTAAAAAAAATATATTCTTACAAAATATTCATGAGTTTCTCCTCTTGTTCATGTAAAGGTCCCCAAAGAGACTTGTGTATAAGAAATTAATTTTTACCATCATGGCTTAGGGGTTGGGATCACCAACCAGCAAGGGCAACTTCAGGAATGAGAAAGGGGTAAATGCATTTGTAGTGGTTTTTCCTCAGGATTACATAGTAAAGAATTTCAAAAACATAAAAAAGTTGGATGCATTGTTCAATGAACAACCACCCAGATTCTATAATCATTAACATTTCCTTTTACTTACTTTCTCACACAATAATCTACCCATCCCTCAATGTTTCTGGTACATTTCAGAGTGTGTTTTACACATGCATGCATTTCGCCCCTGAATGTAACAGCATGCATTTTATTATTAGCAGGGTAGGGTTCAAGAATTATTTGCAGTTTTTCCAAGGTAAAAACTTATGTATAGTAAAAGGCACTAACCTTTAATTTACTGCTCACTGAATTTTTATAAACGTAGACACTTGTGTAAGGCAACTCCTATCAAGATAGAACATTTCTATTATCCCAGAAAGTTCCATCCTGCCTCTTCCCAGTTTGTTTGGTGTACCTCCCTCCCTAAGGCTACTGCTTTTCTTTAAGTTTTCACTGTAGTTTAATCTTAATTATTTTAGAACTTTATATAAATTGAATATGCAACACATAGTCTTTTGAGCCTGATTTCTTTCACACAGCATGATGTTTTTGAGATTCATCCACATTACTAGTGGTATCAAAAGTTCATCCTTTTTCATTGCTGAGTATTGTTACATCATTTGGATGTCCCACAGTTTATCCCTTCACCTGCTAATGGACACTTGGGCTGTTTTCACTTTAGTATTATGAATGGGTTAACCTTTTAAGGTTTATCATTAGACCCCTAAATAGTTGACCATCATCCCTTAAGCCCATCGCAGGTAAACTTTCAAATCTGGATGTGACATGAAATTATCCAGAACATATATATTGTGTTTGAAACATTACTCTAGGGACAGAATGGGATAGGGAATGAAGAATTATCCTCTACTTATTATTGAGGGAGAAAATTAGTGTCCTAATAAATAATTCCTTCTGTGGGGAGGGCAATTATAATAACAAAGGGCACAAAAGCATAGTTTACTTTGTGCTTTTTTTAAAACTGAGGAAAGTGAAGTCTTACTTTTTGGCTGTTTTTTTTTTTTTTTGCAATAAAAATTAAAAATCAGACAATTTTCCAATAGGTGATCCAAAATACTAAGTGGAGATCAGAATACTTCAGGGTCCCTCTTCTGTGTGGGTCATCCCAAAGTCAACAGACAAGGCAAACTCTACTGTGGTGGACATCGGGATGTGTCCTGGGGTCTCGCTTTCAGAGCTGAAGGCCTTATTCTCCAGGTCCTGAAGAATACTGTGTGGCCTAAGGCCATGCCCTTTTCCAAGGGCAAGTCCTACCCAGAGCCTGATTAACACTGAGGTCAAGGCTCAGCCTCCTTGCCCCAAGGGGAACCACCTTGAAGGCCAGCCCAGCTCCAGAACTCCCCATGAGGACAGCTAAGAATTTTTTTGGGACTCCCTCTGCCAGATCTGCTTCCTTCTCTTTCCTCTCCCAGCTGGAGATCTCACTCCCTGTTTAAACATCCTGCTAGTTTCCATTTCAGTGTCCAGGAATCCAACCTGCAACATCTGTAGATTTTATTCTTACAAATCCTATCAGAAGGAGCCACGCTGGAGACTAATATTGCTCCTTTAAGTGGGTGGAAGCGGTCAACATTCCCTTCCCCTCAGCCTGAATAGGTAACGAGGCCTTTTATTTATATATATATATATATATATATATATATATATATATATATATATTTATATATAATTTTTATTATATATTCTATAATTATATATAATATATATAATTTTTATATATTATATTTTATATATAATATATTTATATATTATATATTATATACCTTTATATATATAATGCATTTTTATATATTATATATTTATACGTTATATATTTATATATATAAATATATATTTTTTATTTATTATTTATATTTTATTTATATATATAATATATATAAAATATAATTATTTATATATATAATTATTTATACTATATTATATATAATATATATAAAATATAATTAAAAATATATAAAACATATATATAATATATATAAAATATAATTATTTATATATATATAATTATATATAATATATATAATTGTCAAATTGGTTTCCATACAACACCCCTTATCACAACAGGTGCCCTCCTCAATGCCCATCACCCACTTTCCCCTCTCCCTCACCCCCATCAACCCTCAGTTTGTTCTCAGTACTGAAAAGTCTCTTATGGTTTGCCTCCTTCCCTCTCTGTAACTTTTTTCCCCCCTTCCCCTCCCCCATGGTCTTCTGTTAAGTTTCTCAGGATCCACATATGAGTGAAAACATATGGTATTTATCTTTCTCTGCCTGACTTATTTCACTTAGCACAATACTCTCCAATTCCATCCACATTGCTACAAATGGCCAGATTTCATTCTTTCTATTGCCAAGTAGTATTTCATTGTATATATAAACCACATCTTCTTTATCCATTTGTCAGTTGATGGACATTTAGGCTCTTTCCATAATTTGGCTATTGTTGAAAGTGCTGCTATAAACACTGGGGTACAAGTGCCCCTATGCATCGGCACTCAGGTATCCCTTGGGTAAATTCCTAGCAATGCTATTGCTGGGTCATGGGGTAGATCTATTTTTAATTTTTTGAGGAACCTCCACACTGTTTTCCAGAGTGGCTGCACCAGTTTTCATTCCCACCAACAATGAGTGCAAGAGGGTTCTCATTTCCCACATCCTCTCCAACATCTATAATCTCCTGATTTGTTCATTTTAGCCACTCTGACTGGTGTGAGGTGATATCTCAGTGTGGTTTTGATTTGTATTTCCCTGATGAGGAGTGATGTTGAGCATCTTTCCAACTGCCTGTTGGCCATCTGGATGTCTTCTTTAGAGAAGTGTCTATTCATGTCTTCTGCCCATTTCTTCACTGAATTATTTGATTTTTGGGTGTGGAGTTTCATGAGCTCTTTATAGATTTTGGGTACTAGCCTTTTGTCCGATATGTCATTCGCAAATATCTTTTCCCATTCCGTTGGTTGCCTTTTAGTTTTGTTGATTGTTTCCTTTGCAGTGCAGAAGGTTTTTATCTTCATGAGGTCCCAGTAGTTCATTTTTGCTTTTAATTCCCTTGCCTTTGGGGATGTGTCAAGTAAGAAATTGCTGCGACTGAGGTCAGAGAGGTCTTTTCCTGCTTTCTCCTCTAGGGTTTTGATGGTTTCCTGTCTCACATGCAGGTCCTTTATCCATTTTGAGTTTGGTTTTGTGAATGGTGTAAGAAAGTGGTCTAGTTTCGGGGCGCCTGGGTGGCGCAGTCGGTTAAGCGTCCGACTACAGCCAGGTCACGATCTCACGGTCCGTGAGTTCGAGCCCCGCATCGGGCTCTGGGCTGATGGCTCAGAGCCTGGAGCCTGTTTCCGATTCTGTGTCTCCCTCTCTCTGCCCCTCCCCTGTTCATGCTCTGTCTCTCTCTGTCCCAAAAATAAATAAACATTGAAAAAAAAAATTAAAAAAAAAAAAGAAAGTGGTCTAGTTTCATTCTCCTGCATGTTGCTGTTTGAAAATGTGAACAGACCCATAACTGGTAAGTAAATTGAATCAGTTATCAAAAATCTCCCAACAAATAAGATTCCAGGACCATATAGCTTCCCTGGGGAATTCTACCAGACATTTAAAGCAGAGATAATACCTATACTTCTCAAGCCATTCCAAAAAATAGAAAGGGAAGAAAAACTTCCAGACTCATTCTATGAAGCCAGCATTACTTTGATTCCCAAACCAGACAGAGACTCAACAAAAAAAGAGAACTACAGGCCAATATCCCTGATGAATATGGATGCAAAATCCTCAACAAGATACTAGCAAATCGAATGCAACAGCATATAAAAAGAATTATTCACCATGATCAAGTGGGATTCATTCCTGGACTGTAGGGCTGGTTCAATATTCACAAATCAATCAATGTGATACATCACATTAATAAAAGAAAAGAACCATATGATCCTGTCAATAGATGCAGAAAAAGCATTTGACAAAATTCAGCATCCTTTCTTAATAAAAACCCTCGAGAAAGTCGGGATAGAAGGAACATACTTAAACATCATAAAAGCCATTTATGAAAAGCCCATAGCTAACATCATCCTCAATGGGGGAAAACTGAGAGCTTTCCCCCTGAGATCAGGAACATGACAGGGATGTCCACTCTCACTGCTGTTGTTTAACATAGTGTTGGAAGTTCTAGCATCAGCAGACAAAATGAAACCAAACGCATCAAAATTGGCAAATATGAAGTCAAGCTTTCACTTTTTGCAGCTGACATGATGGTCTACACGGAAAACCTGACAGACTCCAAGAAAAGTCTGCTAGAACTGATACATGAATTCAGCAAAGTTGCAGGATACAAAATTAATGTACAGAAATCAGTTGCATTTTTTTTATTTTTTTTATTTTATTTTATTATTTTTTTTATTTTTGGGACAGAGAGAGACAGAGCATGAACGGGGGAGGGGCAGAGAGAGAGGGAGACACAGAATCGGAAACAGGCTCCAGGCTCTGAGCCATCAGCCCAGAGCCTGACGCGGGGCTCGAACTCACGGACCGCGAGATCGTGACCTGGCTGAAGTCGGACGCTTAACCGACTGCGCCACCCAGGCGCCCCTCAGTTGCATTTTTATACAACAATAATGAAGCAACAGAAAGAGAAATAAAGAAACTGATCCCATTCACAATTGCACCAAAAATCATAAAATACCTTGGAATAAACCTAACCAAAGATGTAAAAGATCTGTATGCTGAAAATTATAGAAAACTTACAAAGGAAATTGAAGAAGATACAAAGAAATGGAAAAACATCCCATGCTCATGGATTGGAAGAATAAATATTGTTAAAATGTCAATACTACCCAAAGCAATCTACACATTCAATGCAATCCCAATCAAAATTGCACCAGCATTCTTCTTGAAGCTAGAGCAAGCAATCCTAAAATTTTTATGTAACCACAAAAGACCCTGAAAAGCCAAAGTAATATTGAAGAGGAAAACCAAAGCAGGAGGCATCACAATCCCAGACTTTAGCCTCTACTACAAAGCTGTAATCATCAAGACAGTATGGTATTGGCACAAAAACAGACACATAGACCAATGGAATAGAATAGAGACTCCAGAATTAGACCCACAAATGTACGGCCAACTAATCTTTGACAAAGCAGGAAAGAATATCCAATGGAAAAAAAGACAGTCTTTTTAACAAATGGTAATGAGGCATTCATTTGAACTGGATCAGTAGGAGAAGCATTGGGTTTGCATTTAGAGACCATTGTGTAGACAAAGACATCCATGGTTAAGATGCCTGTGTCCTGAGAGGCACACAGGACTGGGAACGTGAGCAGAAAAACACAGGTCCTTTCCCACCTGACGCACCTCAGCAGGGGCCAAAATTAGTGGTATGCAGTCAGTGCGGAAGAATAATGGGGTCCATGCCCAGCAACTCTGACATCAGCTCCTTCCTCATGGTGCTAAGCTATTGCTGAATTCCCTTGAATTCCATGCCACTCCAGGTGAAGAACAGCTTTTCTCTACTATTCTCCTGAGGTCAAGATTGGTCCAGAGAGGGAAGAAAATAATATCTTGTAAGAAACAGTCCTAGAGGGAACTGCCATTTCAATAAGCCTTAGCTGTTGTTACAGTCAGATGTGGGACACCCGGAATGCTTGTGTTTCTGAGCTTCTTGTGTATGCATTTCATATTTGCATGTTTTGTGAACATTTGAGATGTGTCAATACAATCAAGATAATCTCCCCTCCTTTTGGAAAGGCGTTATTAATTTGGTACCATATCTTGAAATGAATTCCATTTAAAACTGAAGGATAAGGGGAAAAATACCTGAGGAATAAGGTAAAATATATATACATATAAAACTGAGAATGGGTGCAGGCAGAAGGGCAGGAGCTGTGAGCAGAACTTCTTTCACCAGAAAGTTCTTACTCCTTAGCATGCCTTAGGATCTCTGGAGGTCTTATTAAAACACAGATTCCTGGAGAAACTCCTGGTTTCTGAAGGAGCCGGTCTGAGGCCTAGGTAATACTGATGTGGCTGGTCCAGGGACCACACTTTAAGAATCAATGATTTAAGGCATGAGTTGCAGCAAGGAACATGGCTTCATTTAATGGAACATATAAAATGACTTTCTACAATGTGAGAGACATTAGGACCCTAAGCATGCTATAAACATGAATGAATAAATTCATTTATTCCACTTCCTTGTTCTTTATTTCAATATGATCACAGTCAACCCACCTAGCTCTCCAGATGGTTGGGAAGATGAATTCCCATGAGGAACCCCACAGCCCACATGGGGCATTTGCAAAGCCTTTGTAGTGGAACCTCCCAGAGCTCATGATGGCTTTCTTATGCTTTTACAATAAACCCAATGGACACCTGCAGTCTCTGGCTCTGGTGGAGCCTGTTTCTCCAGGCTAGAGTATGCTTGTATTGCAAATCGAAGGCACCAGAGATTCTTATATTCTATCTTATATTTAGAGATTTCCATGACAATGGCTCTTGTTATGAACTGTGTAAATGAGTGTTAGCCTTCTTGGTCTTCCCTCCATTCTGCTTCAGTGAAGTCTGTTGTGTCTGATGGTGTTGATGCCCTGCCCATATCCGTTTGGCCCATAGGACGTCATCTGAAGACAGTTTCTCTACATATGGAACGCTTCTTCTGCAAGAGGGTGTACTCTGAACAGAGGTATGTGTTCCCTGGTGGGTGGGGTGGTCAGAGTGCTGCAGAGTTTACAATTCTAGAAGAAACCCTCAATCTAAGAAGGATAGGCATTGGTAGGAAAATAGCCCAGGTTTCCTTCCCCCAGTGGGACAGTCCTGAAGTGGGTTCTGCATAGTTTCTCACTGGGTGCCCTGCTGGTCGGGCTCCAGTCATCCACCCTGCTAACCTGACAAATAATAACACATCCTTTGCTGGCTCTCATCCTTCTTTGTCACTTCTCTCCCTCATCCTGTTTCCTGGGATCATGTTCCAAATAAACATTCTGTACTCAAATTCTTGACTTAGGGGCTGCATGCAGGGGGTATCCCAAACTAAGACTTCTGTCTCCACCCCAAGAAATGAGACTAGGCACAGCACAGATTGGTATCTCTCTCTTGATTCAATCCACTCACTTTAGCAATTACAGGAGAATGTCAATATCAATTAATATCAATACATCAATTTGACCTCCACTATTTGCCCCAAATAGTCATTTGAGTTGCTGGAGTAATTCAGACATTTTTTCCCCCAAAATCGCAGAATAGTTTTTTCCTCTGTCCCTTGGGTGCAGTGAGATATATTTGTCTCAATGTATGCTTAGTCAACAGCTTTGCTCCCTTTCAAAACCAAAGCTTGTATTCTCGACCAACTGCATGGGGCAGAGAAACAAAGATGGATTTTCTTTGTAGTAGAGTCAACTTTAACTTTCTACACAAGTCTGTGCTCAATGAGCCTGGGGTGAAACGGATTATGCAGAGTATAGACTTTGGTCATGCTTCATGTATGAAAAGCATTTTAAAAAGTAGAGGCTGATTTACCACAGCCCATACTCATTATGTTAAAACTGATAATGTTATTTGAACTGGATACTCCACATTCTAACATCCAGGCATTCTGAAATCATCAGCTTTTCTCCCCCTGGAGAGTTTTCAGATCTGGGGCAAAGCTCTACAAGGAGGTACAAACTCTCACGTTTCTTCATGGAGTAGTAAATATGGAACGCATTTCCTTTGGTCACTGTATTTACTTGTGGTATGTGTGTTATCTGCTGAGCTGCTTTTCAGGGTTAGAACTCATACTGTCTCCCTCTTTACTCCCTCCAGAGCTGAGTGGTCTCTAGTACATAGTAGATGACCAATAAACTTGAGAGAGAATGAACAATTTCCTTAAGAATAAAACCAAGCCGCAAGGCACAGGATGCAGCATGCAATCATAAGCAGCACGTTGATCCTAAAACACAGGCCACTCACTCTGATTTTCCTGGGGTTCTAATCATCTGTAGGTTGTTATGGTTCCAAGATGAAGAAGCAAGTCAGTCAGCTTTTACTTCCTCATCTGTAAAAAAAAAGGCAATAAAATCTGTCATCATCCAGTATGCCCTTGTTGTTGTAAAGACAATTGGATAAAATCTTTAAAGGTATTTTGACTCTGGCCAACAGGAGATATATGAACATGTGGAGAACTGTGTTTTGAATGTAGTATCTTTACTGGCGATGTCTTCATACACGAGCCACAGTCATCAGTAAAATTTTCATGTGCTCAATGCCTAGAAAAAGCTCTGCTCTTTAAAGGCTCAAAAATTTAACGTTTATTTATTTTTGAGAAAGAGACAGAGCATGAATGTGGGAGGGTCAGAGAGAGAGGGAGACCACAGAATCCGAAACAGGCTCCAGGCTCTGAACCATCAGCACAGAGCCCGACGCGGGGCTCGAACCCACAGACCGCAAGATCATGACCTGAGCCAAAGTCAGACGCTCAACTCACCAAGCCACCCAGGCACCCCTAAAGGCTCAAAATTTTAAAAGGTCTGTCCTTTATAAGCCAGGCTTCAAAGATGTACTTTTTATTTGCTTGTTTTCAACTACTCTTGAAGGACAATGGGATACTCACAGTTTATGTGGTGACAGCTACTTTGTGTGTTCAAGAGGGCTGGCTGTACCCTGGCAGCACAAATCGAAAAAACATTTTCAGCAAGTTAGAGGCAAAAACAGAAATTCAAGGGGTTTGGCTATTTTGTGCATGGGAGTGGGGCAGCTTCACAGAGTCAAAGAACAGGTAGCAAGAGGGTTTTAATTTGGTTTGTATTTACCCTGAATGCATTCTGTTGACTCAGGAGCTACCTACTGTTAAGACTGGTAGGTGGGTTTTTCCATTAAAAAAAAAATCTGTCCGGGAAACCTGCATTTTAGTTGCTGAGATGTAAATATCAGAATACTTATCCTGTGCGTAAATCTCTAAGTTTTGAGAAGAGACTAGCCCATTGCTGTGAGAGCAAAATGGTTCATCCTTAGTACACATTTAAGAGAACAAAAAACATATTCAGTGTAGTTTTGATTTTGTTGTTTGTTGTTTTTTACTTTATTTTTCATTTTTCTGGTTGGAGGAAAGATAACACCTGGGGAAGGGAGGCTCACCGGCCTCAGTAATCACACACCACCCCCTCGGTTCCCCACTCAGGCAGATGATGAACAGAAACGCAGAGGACCGAAGCTGAGGGGAGGCTCAATACCAAGCCCTGACCGGGAGGAGGTCGCAGCCAGGGGGCCAGGCGGAGGGCAGCCTCCAGTTCTAGGTCCGGCTCTGTGGGCACTTGGAGGGGAGCTTGGAGCCAATGGGCTCATTAGTACCTGGCTAGGGCTGCAGCCGCCCCATGGCAAATACCGGCTATCAAAGCCCTGTCAGCACTCCTGAATGGGACAAAGAAAAGGCGCATTAATGATTAACTCTGCTAAAAGCTCTGGCTTTTGTATTCCCATGGTGCCTGGCCTATCTGGCTGCCATGTGACCGGCCCGGGCCATTTTCTCGCAGATTGGGGAAAGCTAGTGAGCAAACACAGGTGGTTCGGAGCCGGCCCCGCTGTCAGGGACAACCGCGGACAGCACCAGCTATGCCTGGCCAAATTAGCTGTTCTGTTTGCCTCCAGTTTTGCTTCCTGGTGCTCTCACTTTCTAAGTCGAATGTCATTTTGCGCCCATTTTCAACTATTCACAAGAGGTGCGGAAAGGGAGAGGCCCCCCCGGAAAATGGGAAAGGGAGACACACCGTGTCATGTGCTTTGAACACCCCTCTACCCCCACCCGCAATAACATTTGGTGACCAAATGCAAAGCCTGGGTAAACTAATTAAAAACTCTCTGGTCTTTAACCCCTGGTCAGAGCAAATATATTCTTCTCAGGGAGTTATTTTAGTGATCCATGACAATGACGTCATAAGCCCACGCAGCGGCCCCCTGGGCTGGGCGCCCTAAGGTGGGGTATGGAATGGGCTGGCCCTTTGAAATCCGCCGTGGCCCTAGTGGCCACCTACAGTAGCGCAAGGGTAGGGTGACCTTGCCTAGTCCTGGTGGAGAGTCAAGGTCCCTCTAGTGGCATTATTTGTTTAAATGCATTTCTTCCTTGGCCTACATCGGACAGACTTTCTTTTTCCTGTTCAAATATTTATATGTGCGCGTTATTGCTCGCTGCTGCTTCAACTGCTCCCAATCACACCAGCAGCCATAAAGCACAGATTATCAGGGTCAGGTGATAAAGGCCCCTTGAGTCAACACCAGAAATGAACAGAAAATGAAATAAAGTTATAAAAAGAGGACAGCACGAATGTCTACAAAGAGTATATCAGCTTGCAGATATGCAAGCAATTAGCTACAACAGGAAAGACATTTTATCCAAACTATCACTACCACTGACACAGATTACCAGTGTTTGATATTTAAATACAGCGTTCTGCGGAACTCCCAGTTAAAGAAGCAAAACAAAACACAACCCTGCGAGGTCTTTCTACTCAAATGCAATTTCAGGGTTGGTGAATATCAGGTCAAACACAGCTGCGGTGTGTGGGGTCCAGCTGACACTGACCCCAGAAGAAATGTGAGCAGCCTCTAGCTCTCAACCGCCAATCAAGGCTACTGTAATCTATCAGTGCCGCTTATTGTCCAGGGTGGTGGGAGTGTTTATTCTGTATAGTCCCCCTTCGTTCCTAAACTTTGATTTTTTTTTCTGATGAAGACTTCGTCGCCAGTCAGTACAGGCACCCAATGTCAGCAACTTTAAGGGATCATTACTTTTTTTTTCAGCTCATACATAATTGGCTTTCCCTTGCAAAAGCTTGCAGACAGGTGATGTCACTGTTGCCTGAATTACTTAGAACACAAAATTGTAGTTCAATAAGCATCCTCCAGTAGCCAAACCGGAAATAAGTGATTATGAGGAACACAATTATGAAACTGGCATGAAGGAACGTTCTGATGGGGCTGAACTGAAAAATTAGCTATTGGTGTATCTCCAACGATTTGTCTTCCCTTTTGTGTTCTTTTACAATCTAAACAGATATCATTGTATTCCTTAAATTCTTCAAAGTTACAGGTACAGAGAAAGTGTCCTGTAGCACTCACTGATAAATAATGATTCCTGATTGGTTTTAGTCTGAAAACTAGTCTTTTCACACATCTCTAGAAGTTTTCAAGATATTTATTTTTTGAAAAATTCAATACAAAAATAGGGGACAAAATAACACAAAGAAACAAAATACATGGTAATAATAATAATGATGATGTTGCTGATAACATTTAGCTTTTATATGATTCTTACTCTGTGCCAGACATTGTTCTAAGCACTTTTCATATATTTATTCCTATGATCCTCACAACGAACTGTAGGGCATGTGCAGTTGTTATCCCCAGTTTGCAGAGAGGATAAGCAACTTTCCCAGGGACACATAGCCAGTTGTAGTGGTTGGGACTGAAATCCAGGCAGTCTAGTTCCCAAAATAGATAAGTTAGTCTTCTTCCCACCTCTGCCCCATTACCAAGTGTTCATCAGGATATGTTTCTAGTTAATAATATATCCATATAAAAATATGTACATACATATTGCATATGCATTTGTTATTTTAAAACACAAAGTCTGGGCATTAGGGTTCAAACCAACTGGGGAGTTTCTGAGAAACTGTAGGACATGCCTCAGAATCATCCTACCAAGGGTATTGATTCCCTAATTCCCTGCCCTGTTTGATTAGTTGTTGGCACCTCAGAGTTTCCAGCCTGCCTCAAATGCATCCCCACACTCTCCTGTGGCTAGAGCATTCCTTCAGGCAGAGAGAGGGTATCCCCACAGTCTCCTGTGGCTAGAGAATTCCTTCAGGCAGAGAGAGGGTGGAAGCATGTTTGGATCCAGGCATATCTGGATCCTTTGCATGTGACCCCTGGGGTGGGCTACCAAGATACAGGAGGAGCACTGACAGGGTGTGCTACAAATTTCTAAATCTCTCTGATCATCAACAGAAGAAGAGTTTATCTTTCTGAAGTGATTGCTCTGAAGAATTCTGCACTCACTTAAATGTATGTGTTCTGGTTAGATTTTTAAAAAATCAAAGACTTATTTTCATTCCCTGTGGTCCAAGCAACTTTAAGCATACAGAATATGTGGCTGAAGAGTAAACAGCATATCAAGGGCCAGATGCCTATGCTCCAGGGATTGGTTCCTGATATGTGCCATATGGGACAGTCATGGACAATGAGTGTCTCAAGGTCAACATTCAGGTTATTTCATGCCTGTTCACATACTAGGACCTGCTTGTAGTAGGCCCTTTATAGGTTTGGTTCAGTGAATAAGTGAGTGAATTTATGAATGGATGAACATTTGAATGAACAAATAAACCATGGGTGCCTAGTAGGTACTGGGAAGAAAAGGGCAAAAGAAACATGAGGGATGTGGAAGAGAATGGAAATCCAAGACTGAATAGGATAACTCTTCACCTATAGACTTTATGAGAGATTCCATCCTTGAGAGGAGGCCATGTTTAGAAGGCAGACCTCAATAGCATGTAACAGAAGCTGGACTTTCCCATTTTACCACTCTAATTATATTCAAATGTTTAATTAATTAGAAAAAAGCAGAGAGAATATTTGTTTCTTGCTCCAACAGTGAAAATGGATTACTGACCTACATATTTAGAGAAAGCCAGGTTGTAAGTCATATATGAAATCTCAGGTCATGTGCTAAAAACTATCCACACACACACACACACACACAAAAACCCTTTTCTTTTTTCCTTCAAATTTTCAATGATTTAGCAAAAATGAAAGACTGTCAATGTTTGTCTACGTTAAAAAAAAAAGATATCAAATCAAAACCTGGAAGAATAGGAAACTAAGTTTAAGAAATCAGAAAAAAGAAAATAATTAGGATTATAGTGAAGATAAATAAAATAATGAATACAGAAAAAAAAACAGAGAAAAGAAACAAAGTCCCAAGTGAGTTCTATGAAAAGACCAACAAAACTAACAAGGCTTCAGTTAGGCTGACCAAGGGGAAAGGAAAAAAAAAAAGATTGAACAGCACCATCAATCAACGGGATCTCTTTGATATTTATAGAACACTCTACCCAACAACAGTGGAATTAATACACATTATTTCCAACTGCCCATGAAACATGTACCAATTTTGACTATATCCTGGACCATTAAAAAATCTCCATAATTTTATAAGAATTTATATTATACAGACTATATTCTTGAGCCACAGTGAAGTAAAACTAGGAATAAGTAACATAACAAGAAAATCTCTAAATGTTTGGAAACTAAACACACAGTCCTAAATAGTGTATGAGTCAAAGAGGAAGTCTCAAGTCCTCAAACAGACAAAAATCTGAAATGAATAAAAATGAAAATACATTTGTGTACACAGCTAAAGCAGTGCTAAGAGGGAAATTTATAGCATTAAATGTACACATTATAAAAGAGTTAAAGTCTCAAATTAATAAAATAACTGCCCATCTCAAGAACCTAGAGAAAGGAGAGAAAATAAGTTCAAAGCCAGCAAAAAAAGAAACTAATAAAGATAAGAAATTAACAAAATTTAAAACAGAAAACAATACAGAAAATCAATGAAACAAAGAGTGGATTCTTTGAAATGAAAATAAAACTGATAAACCTCTTAACAAGATTACAAAGAAAATAAAGAGAAGACAGAAATTACTAGTATCAGGAATGAAAGAGTCAATATCACGGCAGACCATGCAGACAACAAAATGATGGTAAGGAAATACTAGAAACCGAACTCAAAGCACATAAACTTGACAATTGAACTGAAATGAATGGATAAATTTATTGAAAATCACAAACTATCACAATTCCCCCAAGATGAAATAGATATTTCAGTAGCCCTATTACTATGAAGGAAATTGAATTAGTGATTTCATTATTACCCCCAAAAGAAATCTTCAGTCCCAGATGGTTTCACTGGAGAATGCTTCTAAATGTATAAAGAAAAATTAGCACTAATTCTAAACAGTCTCTTCCAGAAGACAAAAGAAACACTTCTTAATTCATTTTATAAAGCTAGCATTACCCTGATGCCAAAACCAGACAAAGACTTTGCAAAAAGAAAACTACATATCAAATCCCTCCTGAATACACACACACACACACACACACACACACACACACCCTTAAAATATTAGAATAGAATACAGTAATATGTAAAAATAATTATATACCATGACCATATTGGATATATTCTAGAGATACAAGGCTGGTTCAAGATTTAAAAATCAGTGAATCTAATTAACCATATTAACAGTCTACAGGAGAAAATCACGATTATACCAATCTACACAGAAAAAAGCACTTGACAAAATTCCGCACCCATTCAGGATAAAAACTCTCAGAAAAATAGGAATAGAGGAGTACCTCTTCAACACGACAAAGACCATTTACATAAACCCACATCTAACATTATACTTAATGGTGAAAGACCACTTTCCCTTGAGACTGGGAGTAAGACAAAGATGTTCACTTTTACTTATTCAACATGGTGCTGGAATCTCTAGCACATGCAATAAGGCAGGGAAAGTAAGTAAAAGGCATACATACCAGAAATAAATAAATAAAACTATCTCTATTTGCAGATGACATGATTATCTATGCAGAAAATCCCAAGGAATCTACAAAAAAAAAATTCTACTAGAACTAATAAGTGAATTTAGCAAATTTGCAGGATACAAGAGAAACACACAGGGGCACCTGGGTGGCTCAGTCACTTGAGCATCTAACTTTGGCTCAGGTCATGATCTCACAGTTCGTGGGTTTGAACCCCGCATCGGGATCTGTGCTGACAGCTCAGAACTTGGAGCCTGCTTCAGATTCTATATCTTCCTCTCTTTCTCTGCCCCTCCCCTGCTCATACTTTGTCAATCTCTCTCTCAAAAAATAAATAAACATTAAAAAATTAAAAAAAAAGAGAAACACACAAAAAGTAGTTGTATTTTTATATACAGTACTAGCAATGAACAAATGGACAGCAAAATGCAATACCATTTATAATTGTTCAAAAAAGCAAACTGCTTATGTATAAATCTAACAAAACATATACAGGACTCATGCTTACAGCTATATAATTCTGCTGAAAGAAACCAATGAAGATCTAAATAAACGGAGAATACATACTGTGTTCATGGATTGGAAAGCCCAACATGGTAGAGTTGTCAATTCTCTCCAAATTCACCTACAGGTTTAATGGAATTCCTAACAAATTTCCAGCAAAACTTTGTATACATATATAAGGAATATTCTTCTAACATTTATATGGAAAGGCAAAGGGACTAAAATAGCTTAAAGAATTTTGAAAAACAAGAAGTGGAAGGAATCAGTGCACTGGATTTTAAGACATTATTTTTAACTACCATAATCAATACTGTGTGGAACTGGCAGAGAGATAGACACATAGATCAATGGAACAGAATACAGAGCCTGAAGTAAATCTACATAAATATGCCCCAAAGAGTTTTGACAAAATTACAAAAGTCATTCAATGGAGAAAAGATAGCCTTTTCAATAAATGGCACTGAAGTAATTGGATATCCATAGGCAAAATATGAACCTTGACCAAGTCTTAACCCTTAGACAATTATGGGCTTCAATGTAAAACTATACAATTTTTGGAAGAAAACATAAAACAAAATTGTAGGCATTTATGATGAAGTAAAGACTTTTAGACTTGATAGCAAACACATGATCCATAAAAGGAAACTTTTAGAAATTGGGCTTTGTCAAAATAAAAAAATTTGCTTTGTGGAGGACCCTGTTAAGAGGATGAGACAAGCCACAGACTGGGAAAAAATACTTGCAAATCACTTATCCAAAGAGAACTAGTATATAGAATACGTTAAAAACTCCCAACACTCCACAGCAAAGACCTATACAATCATATTTAAGACTGGGTACAAAGAGACATTTGATGGATATACAGATTGCAAATAATAACATGGGAATTAATTAAGGATTAGGGAAATCATTACCCATTAGGGAAATGAAAAATTGAAACCACAATGAGGAATAGTGCCAATACCAAACACTGGTTAAGATGAAAAGAAACTGAATCAGTCTTATATTTCTGGTGGGAAGGTAAAATGCCATAGCCAGTTTGGGAAATAGTTCACCAGTTTCTTTCAAGACAAAAGAAACTACTACCATATGACCCAGTAGTGCTCCTGGACATTACCCCAGAGCAGTGAAGACTTATGCTCACATAAAAAATCTGTGCACAAATATTTATGAAAACTGCATTCAAAACAGCCCGAAAGTGAAATAACTTTGATACCCTTCAGTGAGTGATTTTTTTTTTTTTTTAGAGAGAGGAGGGGAGTGGGAGCAGGGGAGAGGGGCAGAGGGAGAGAATCTTAAACAGGCTCCATGTTCAGCATGAAACCTGACATGGGGCTCGATCCCAAGACTCTGGGATCATGACCTGAGTCAAAATCGGGAGTCAGATGCTCAACCAACTGAGCCACCCAGGTGTCCCCACTGAGTGAATTGTTAAATAGGATGTGCTACATCCATATCATGGAGTACTACTCAGCAATAAAAAAGGAACAAAGTGCTGACACATACAATAACCTGGATGAATTCTAGAGAATTATACTGAAGGGAAAAAATCAAATCTCCAAAGGTAGCATAAAGTGTCATTCCATTTATAAAACATTCTTGAAATGACAAAATATAGATTTCAGAAGTGGAGGACAAATTAATGGTTGCCAGGGGTGAAGGAAAGGGTGAGATGGGAAAGACACAGTTTGCCTGTAAAAGGACATCATGAGGGAGACTTGTGGTGATGCAAATGTTTCAATATTGACCATATCAATGTCACTATCCCAGTTGTGATATATTATCCAATAATTTTACAATTGGCTAAGGAGTTCATGCAATCTCTTTGCATTCTTACAACTATATATTAATCTACAATTATTATAAAGTTAAAGTTTGAAAAAAAAGCCTGTGTCAGGTTTTAACAAGGGTGACTTTTGAGTTTTTAAGCCAGATTGTATCTGCGGAAAAGCAGGAAAAAACAATTGTAGCCAGTGATCCTAATCCACCCATTGGTTCTCCAGGGACTCATAGTTACAAACTCAAAGGCTTCCTTCCACATCAGTTCCCTTAAAAAATAGATAACCAAGGTACTCTCCCGAACCAAAAGAGCAAACTAAGAAACTGTTAAATTTAATGGTACAGTAATTTGTCTGAAAAACAGTTGGTCAGGTTAGTCACAGTATGTAACTAATCATAAAGTAACCTCCTTAAACTATACTTAAACTACATTTAATAAAAATATCCTTCTCAGGATGCATAATCACGATTTTAAAATACAGATTATTTAATTTACCAGTTGTGTAAGCTCAATAACCACATTATTAACTACAGGAATGGATATTAACAAAAAAACCAAAAGATCAGAGAAAGAGCTGGAGCTGAATCAATGCATATTTATCCATGTATTTATAATTAATACCCCAGGGGCGCCCAGGTGACTCGGTTAAGCATCCAACTCTTGGTTTTGGCTCAGTCATGATCTCAGGGTTGTGGGATCGAGCCCCATGTTAGGCTCCAATCTGGGCATGGAGCCTGCCATGCCCTTTGCCCCTTTCCCTGCTCATGTGCTCTCCCCTTCTCTCTCTCTCTTAAAAAAAAATTATATGTTTATATCCCACAAACTTCTAGATAGAAATTGAGGCAACCTTAAATATTAAAACACTCTCACACCATAGCTACTCATCAATATGTCTTTTGTAAATGACATATCAAGCCAATATTGTTGGTTTCCCCTGCCTTTTCCATCATTGGCAAAAATAGAAAAACAAAAACAAAAGACAGAAACAAAGCAAAGCTTCAAAAAATGGAAAGTTTATTTGCAGCCAATTTTCCAGATCATGAATAATGTAGACATCTTCAGTAGGGATTCTGCACTTGGAAAATGCCACTTCCTCCAGCTCTTACGCATGGTATGGTGGATTCCACATCTCACACTGTAGCAACTATTTTGCTCCCTGATTGGCTCTCCCAGGAGGAGCATCACTAATACTCACACCCACTCTGGGATATGGTCCTGGCTTCTCCTTGGCAGAGAGGGTCCCACACTTTCTAGTAGTCCATGGTGCTTCATAGCCCAATGAACACAAGGGGTCTCTTGAGCCCCACAAAGGTTTGAGTTCCCAAGGGGAGCCTGCTCCCTTTGTGAAAGTGTAAGGTAGGGAAGTGATATGGTGTTAATCAATACACCCAGTGATAAATGTTTATCTTGAGCAGAAAGCAAATAAAGGCAGGTTAGCCAGCCCTTTATTGCCTGCACAGTGGTTAGATTCACTGTCAGTGGCTGGAGCCTTTTCCAGCTCATGTGGCTTAAAAGTTTATCAACATTTTTCTTTTTTTCTGGAGGACAGGTTGGGAAAGATTTGCCAAGTCTAGTATTTATTTACTGTAAAATTTTCACAAATGTATGGTTGCTTTTATTTTTTTCCCAAAGGCACAGGACCAACTTTGGAAAACCTGCTTGTGTTAAGGTAAGCCCCCAAATCCCAACCATATATGGAAGAGGTGGGGGGATTTAAGATTAGTGCAATATTCTCAAGGAAGGCTCTCCTGTCTATATTCTTTGGGTACCTCTCAGGTACCTCCCAACTTTATAGGACTCTAGTTAAGAGCTGGTTAAAATGGATTGTTGAATCCTCAGAGTTTGTGATGCAGTGCATTTGGACAGGGGCCCAAGAATGTACATTTCTGACAAGTTTCCAGCTGATGCTGATGCTCCTGGTCAATGAACCCTACTTTGAGAACCACTACTTTAACCTGCCATTCTTAGGTTTTCCATATTTTACATCAGTAGTTTGACTAATGTTCTGAGAATAAGCACATTAAAACCCTGCGTTTTTTCTGAGCAAAGCAGAATTTCTGGGCCTTGAGGAAAAGGTGGGAAAATAATCCAATAGTTGGAAGCAATTGGAGTAGCCATCCAAGGTCAAAAACCAAACATAGTTAGCATGGCTGTTCACTAGAGGGGGAAAAAAAAAAAACAAAAAAAACAAAAAAACAAAACAAAACAAAAAAAACAATTGGCCACCCTAAGAAAAATCAGAGGCCCCAGCGTAGTGTTTTGAATATTCCTTTTGAGGATCCCCTGAACTTTGCGAAGTTCAATAAGAAAGCCAAAGCCATGCCCTTCGCCATTTATTTGGGCAAGTAAATTCTAACTTAGCCTGGGGCATAAATAAGGTCAGCAGGAGGATGTTGAAAAGCTGGCAGTTTAACTATACTAGTTTACTTAACTCAATAACCCTGGAAACAGAGGGTGTTATCTTGATGTTAGGAAGAAATTGACTCAGTCAGCATTGCATTGTCTAGATATGGCAGAGCCAAGATGGAGCTCAGGTAGTCAGATGCCCATTCTCTTCGATACAGTATATTCTCCTTAAAGATTACAATTACCCAATGGGCATTTGTCCCACATGGATAAGTCACTGCATGTGGGACTCCTGGAAGAAAAAGCATGGCTTTGGGTGAAGAAGCTTTCTGCTCTTGAAACAATAAAAGTATCCATTATAGAACAAGGTCCTGCTAAAGGGATCCTGGTGTTGCCACAGATTGATTTCACATGTTCCAAAAGGACTTCATCCAACATGGCAATTAGAGTTGACCTCAGATTTATTCTAACTCTGGAATAAGCAAGCTGAGGGCTAAAAGCAATTCCCTCTGACTCAAAGAAGAGATAGTCCTTATTGAAATTAGCCATACTGACATTTTCAGACATTATCATGAATGCTTGTGACAGAGGCTGTTTTTATTCCCTGAGATCCTTTCACCCCTTGTCCACAGTAATATTTCCCCAGTTTTTAGCAGGGCCCTTGGCTACTCATGGAGAAGACCACATTCCTGAGCCTCCCTTGGGGCTGGGCAGGGCCATGTGACTAGCTAGGCCAATAAGATAAAAGCAGAAGTGTGGAGCCACTTTGTGAATCCTTCCTTCAAAGGCAACTAATCCAGCCTCCTGCCTAAAAACAGAATATGGTTTGCCATCTTGGATCATGAAGACCAGGGCCATAGCTTAGAGATAGCTGATTAGTGAGCTGTCAGGAATTTATGGAGCAGATTTAATGTCTGAGGGAAATGAATTTATTTCTTGTTTCATTGTGGATCTCTGTTACTTGTGGTCAAACCTAGTCCTAAGTAATGCAAATACATAAATCTTTGGCAGATTTGAACCATGATTTTTGTATTTGTTTACTTTGGTGCACGAGAATGTCTTGTTCCAAACATACATAGGCCACATACACGCACACAATTACAAGAGAGGTTGGTGATCCTTAATCATCATTTGGATGACCCATTTCTTCTGCCAGACTTTTTAATGCCTATATTAAATTTTTTTTTGCTATGTCTAGCACAAAACTAGGAAACAACAATCTATCATCATTTATATGTTAATTTCATTTAAATAAATGACACTGTGAACAAAGTACATCTCTGCAGTGCATGGAAAACATATGGGTGTTAGTCTACGAGGGGTTATTAACTTTACACTTCCCATCTGGAACCCATAAAGGATCTGTTCTCTGAGATAGTAAAGAACCAAGGTCACACTATAACTTCACATTTGCAGTAAATAAGAAGGCCTTCTGATGTTTGAAATTAGGACTTACCACTCCTATAACAATTCTGAAAAGACACAATACTGCTTCCTAGACTCCCGTTTGCACAAAGGCCCTGACGTAACTACAATCTGTGTGTATTAGGAAATTCTAACATGAGTTATGATATCTAAAAGCCATTTGAAAAATCACTGAAATCCAGAAAGTTCAACGATATACTAATCAGTTCTGTTATTAGCAAGTCAACTGTCAGAAGGAAACTGTAGTAAATTATATACGTGCCACTCTGTTACACCAACAGGCAACTCTGAATGCCAGCACACTTTGAGTTTTAATATTTATGGCAATAAATATTTCCTGGCAAATAGAAGTATTCCTGCAAAAGAAAAAAATCTGAACCTCCCCCTCACAGATCTTAGGTTTTAAGAAAATTTGTAAGAATATGAAAGTAGATGGATTGGAAGAGAAGCTTAGTAACCTTGCTTTGGAACTTGCTAGGTTGGTTCACATTCTGCTTTACCACTTACTAGCTGAAGTAGATGTGGATGCTGCTGATACTCCACTCAGACCACCTTGGCTACCTTCTCTGTTTCTGTGTCCTCTCTCCCAGCCTTGGTGTCTTCTGCTTTCAACAGCCCCAAATACAGGACTCTTGTTTGGTGTCCAGTTCCTAAGCAGAAGCCACTTTGCCCATGTGGCAGACAGAACCAGAAATGCCTGGTAGTTTTACATGCTCCCAGAATGGTCCCTAGCCAGCCAACTAAGGGTAGGGGAGAATGGATTCCACTTCCTGTTGGGAAAAACTGAGGGGTAATTTACACTGTGGAGTTCCCCTGTCAGATCATGAGAGAGAGCACACTATGTATGGAACTTTTCCTAAATCTTGTCCTTGCGATCTTATCCTTTCTCTTGGGAGTGTTTCCTTATAAATTGCTTACTTGTGATTCCTTTTGTCAGGATCTGCTCCTGGGGCACCTGACCTAAAACAGTGGTTTTCTGAAGTTTGGACAAGTTATTTCTCTTTGTTTCTTCCTCTGAAAGCTGTAGGCAATGACTATCCTCACTTTGTGGTGCTTCTGTGAGGTTTAAAGATCACTTAGCCCGCCTCTGGCAGGTGTTTGGAGTACAATCAGTGTTATCCAAAAGGGATGCTCGCAGAGGAAGGTATGCCACCATTTTGTTCATCTTTAACTCACCCCTTCCCCTTTCCCTTCAAAACACATACAGCAACTGGTGAAGTATGGTCGACTACATTTTGTTCATGCCCTGCTCTGGGTTATCAACTCCTCAGGGGAGAGATGGCATCTAGAGTGTGCCATGATCCCAGTTTGCCTGGGACTGTCTCAGTTTTAGCACTGAAAATCCTGCATCCCTGAAACCTCTGTCTTGCACAAATCAGGATGGTTGTTACCCTATACATTTTTTTTGTTTCTAATTGTGCCTTACCATCTAAGCACACACATGGGCATGGACTTGATACTCAATACATACTTGATGCAGGAAGTATCAGTGAAGTATTGATGTATGAGTACCCATGACATTTCCTGACATGCCTTTTGGTCTGTTTTCTCTAGGAAGGTGTTTGTGGGGACCCAAAATAATCACAAGAGTCCTTGAAAGTGGAAGAGAAAGGCACAAATGGGGAGTTCAGAGGAAGATGTGACTGTAAAAGACAGACACAGAGGAAGGACTCAAAACTCCACCCCTGCCATGTTGGCCTTGAAGATGGGCAAAGAGGCTGCCTCTGGAAGCTGGAATGGGCAAAGAAACAGATTCTCCTCAGGCAATGAATGGCCCCCTAGAACCTCCAGAGGCACAACAACCGTGCCCATATCTTGATGTTAGCCCCATGAGGCCAATGTTGGACCTCTAACTTAACAGAAATGTCAGAAAAGAAATCTGTGTTTTAAGCCACTGTGTGGTCACTGGTTGCAGTAGCCATAGAAAATGAACACAGACCCCCTTTCAGAATCTACGGAAAGTGACATGTACGGGATGCCTGGGTGGCTCAGTCAGTTAAGCATCCTACTTCCGCTCAAGTCATGATCTCCAGGTTCCTGGGTTCGAGGCCGGCATTAGGCTCTTTGCTGACAGCTCAGACCCTGGATCCTGCCTGGGATTCTGTGTCTCTCTCTTTCTCTGCCCCTTCCCCGCTCATGCACGTGCACGCCTGCTCTCTCTCTCTCTCTCTCAAAAATAAATAAACGTTAAAAAAATTTTTTTTTAAAGTGACAGGTACTTCTTGCAAGGAAAAAAAAAATGCATTCAGTTTTAGGAATTTCCAGATGATGGACTCCAGGTAAAGGATTTCAGTTCAGATGTCAAGGGCTATATTCCAGATGGAAAACAACACGCAGTGAACTCTAAGAAAGACTAAATGCTGCTGGCCTCAGAACATATGATTACTGCTTGGGTACCGCAGTTATGGAAAGCAAGAGTCTGGAGTGAAAGCCACGCTCCACATATTGAGGTGCAGGCTTCGGCTGCAGAGGGGAGCAGAGGGAAAGGGACCAGCTTCAGTTCCTCTCATGTCATACTGGGGTATGTCTTTCCAGTTCCAAATGTCCAGTTTCAGCTTTGAGAACACTGCACTGGGCACCGGCAGGGCTAACAAAGATGTAATGGGCAGGGTGTTCTGGTGGTCTGGCATTCTGATGGGGATCAGCACTACAGAGGCTCGGCATTCTGTTCAGGATGGGCATATTCAGACTGGAGGGCTCAGAAAAGTCTTGAACAGCATCCCCTGGGGTATTCCAGGCACAGACCACAGTTTGGAACAGAGGCCCAGGATAGGAAGGCAATAGATATGGAAATAATATCCTTTGAATATATTCTGGAAATAATGAGATGGCCATTTAAAAAATGCAACAAGGGGCACCTGGGTGACACCAGGTAAGCGCCTGACTCTTGATTTTGGCTCAAGTCATGATCTCACGATTGGTGAGTTTGAACCCTTGCATCCAGCTCTGAGGTAACAATGAAGAGCCTGCTTGGGATTCTGTCTCTGCCCCTCCCCAACTTTGCAAGCGCTCGCACGCGCGTGCTCTCTCTCTCAAAATAAATAAATAAACTTAAAAAAATAAATGGAATAAAAAGTAGAAATGCAACAAAATATAAATATAACTCAGAGTAGGTGACATCCTTTCAGTGCTTCTGTGTGTGTAATGCTCACTTACCCTAAGTGTGGTCCTTCGATGAGGCACAGATCTCCTCCCTGAACAAATTTCGAAGCATCTGACCCAGTTGTCTTCTTGCCACATTTTAATTTTGACTACAGAAGCTTTTAAACATTTCCCCTCTTCTTTCTCAAATAGTTGGCTCTGATTGATTTTAAACATTTAAACATAGGAAGAGTCCTGTCCTTTTGGTGTTTTTAAAGAAATATTATAGGCTCTAAGGAAAATTTTATTACCCAAGACTGTTTTGAATAACGCTGCCCCTATTTGAAACAGAATAGTTCCCCAAAATTATTGCTATAAAGAAACTACTACCCATCTTACTGTAAAAGTTGTCCTTGTTTATTTAAAACCAGTACAAATTACTGTGTCTGTGAAATACAATAAATCAAATGAGTAAAAATACATTGTAAATTACTTAATAGCCTCACAAATGCTAACTCTGTATTCGTATTTATGATTAAGTAAAGCAGATCATAAAAAAAATCTACTTTAATTTTTATTTTTTTGTTTTTATTTTTTAAAAGTTTATTTATTTTGGGAGAGAGAAAGAGAGAGAGAGTGCAAATGGGGAAGGGACAGAGAGAGAGGGAGAGAGAATCCCAAGCAGCCTCCACACTTACTGCAGAGCTCAATGCAAGTCTCAATCCCATGAACCATGAGATCATGACCTGAGTCGAAATCAAGACTTGAGCACTTGACTGACTGAGCCACCCAGGCACCCCTTCAGTAAATATTTTTATATACCTGAAAATTTTTTCCAAACTTCCCTACCAGAGATTGACATTTCCCTGTAGTTTCTTCTCATGCTTCTTCCTGGGAAGATTTTGGGTGATCTTTTGTGATTTTGTGTCATTTGTGTGGTGACATTTTTTTCAAGGTCTGCCTGGCACACAGTCCCCACATAGCTCCTGGCATGAGGGACAGGTGATGTCTGTGTTCATCACAGAAAGAAACTTGCACAGCTGGTCAGATCTGCTCCAGCTATGCCCTGTTGTCTAGTATGGAGACCTGGCCAGGTACAGCCTAGGAGAAGAGGTAAAGAGGGGTCCCAGGAGTGGGTCTGGCCTACCTAAGAGTGACAAAACACAGGTAAGGTTTGCAGTGTCCATGATGGGAATTCACATGCAAGTGATAATGTATTAAAAAGTATTCCCAGGGATGGTGAGTGGGTGGAAGAAGTAGAGCACAAAGCAAGAAAGTCAAGCAGGTGTGTGATCTCAAAATTGTTCAGAAGGTAGCTTCAGCCTGACCCTGAGGGGTATCTGGTGCATAATGTGTGTCTCAGAATTTTCTCTCCCCAAGGCAAGACCACTGGCCTGCTGGGGCAAAGGTGTGGTGGTGTAAATGCCCAGCACTTCTACTGTGTGCGTGATGGGGGCAAAGGGTTTCTGGTAGCTGAGGGTGGAGCCCCAAAGAGAACTTGATGCTGCCATCCCACCTTGGAAATGAGCACAGCAATCCTCCTTAATTCTATTTATCATCTATTCCTGACATCATCCTGGGGCCTGATGCACACACAGTACAGCTCTGGGGGATTACAATCAATGCAGACTTTGAGCCTCTTGTCTCCTTAACTTGATCGTAAACAACCATACAGAGTAAATAACAAATAAGAGGATGTCCAAAAAAATGGTGTGCTGATCTCTTCTTGGCCAATCATTCTCTTTGTTATAATGCTGTATCATAGACTTGAAATAGGGATATCCTGAACCTCTTGCAAACAGACATATCAGGAAGTTTAAATTCAACTTAGATTGCTTGATTGGACCATTCCATTGCCAAGAATTCTGAGGCCAGGTGTGAATTTGGAGGACAAGGTGGGTGTGATCGATTAGGAATGTCTGCCAGGTGTGAGTTCAGAGAAAATGGGTGTGTTCAATTAGTGATGTCTGCCAGGAGCTCAGAAACAGGAAGGGTGGGCCCTTGGACCAGGTAGATTCTACCACTGCTTTCCTCTTGTCAAAGCTCCTCAGGACAAATACACCTTAGTCTGCACCTTTAGCTAAATGAGTTGGTCAAGAACACATTTCCTTTTCCTTTTAAAAAGAAAAAAAAAATCTCTCTTTCCCTCTTTCTCCCTCCCCTCCCCATTTTATCTCATTTTTGTGCTTATAGGTTTTTATTCTATAAACACTTTGCAGTCTTTGTGACATGGACTCATTCAGGACATGTTTACAGTACTTAATGACATCTCCCTGAGAAATAATGAGAATGCCTTTAAAGGTTGTCTCCTCCCGTGCGTGCAGAGGGACGGCTCGCCAGGCCTGCAAGATGAGAGCTGAGGGTCTGGTGGGGGAAAATTGACTTAATTTCTTTTCACCACATGAAATGGAGTGTCTGGGTGATCTGACCTAAATGCATGGCCTAAAAACCAATTAATTCTGAATTGTGAATTTGTGAGCGCGTCTAGCTGTGTGTGGAATTTCCGATGAGGCAGACAATGCATACCTGGCTTATTTGCAAAATGTGAAGATTTTTCCACATAAATATACCTAATGGTCAGTGATTAAAGCACAGATTCAATCACTTTGCATCTTAGCTCCAAGCCCTGAGGCAGCTCCCCATGACCTTCCCATAGAAATCCAAGTGCTGACCTGGCTTTTCCAGCCTTCAGCAGCTCCAGCCTCCCTTCTGTTTGGTTGAACATCTCCTCTGGGTCCTTCACTGCTGCCATCAGAGGGGACTTTTGAGTCCCAGGACCCAATGCAGAAGTTTGTTTCCTGCCGTAATGATTTTGAAATCAGGATATGCCTCTCAGTGAGTACACAGTCAGAAAGATGGTGAGGTGAGTCTGTGGATGTAGGAAAATGGCAGACTCACCTTCCCTAAAGGGCCTGTGGAGTCCCCACTGCTGTGCATTTACTTGTTCTATGTCCTCCACCTGTTAAATTAACTCCAATGTTATCATATTCAGTTTAATTCACCTAATGTTCACTGAGGCCACCATGCCTGTGACACTGATTTGTTTTGGGGAAAAAAAATTAACCAGACATAAAATCTGCTTCTATGGACCAAATAAGAAAAAATTGGGAGGGAGTATAAATAACCATAACACAAAGATGTGGGGACCAGTAATAGAGCTGTAACTAAACCAGTACAAGAACACACAGCAAGGAACTGGTGGTGGTGGTGGTGGTGGTGGTGTGTGTGTGTGTGTGTGTGGTGGGTATATGTGTGTATATTGTATGGGTATGGTATGTGGGTTGATGTGAAGGATTTGTGTGTGGGTGTGTGGGGGGATGTGAGGGGTATGTAGTATGTGGTATATATGTGTGGTATGTGTATTGTATGTGAGGTGTGTGTGATGTGTGTATATGTGTAGTGGATGGTATGTGTGTTTTATATGCATGGGGTATGTGTGAGGGTTTTTTGTGTGTAATGTGTTGAGGGATTTGAGGAGTGGATGGTGTGGTATGTGTGTGTGTATTATGTATGTGATGTGTGTGTATGTGTGTGTGGAGGGTGGGTGTGATGTGTGCGTGTGTGTGTGTGTGTGTGTGGAGGGTGGGTGTGGTGTGTGTATATACAGTATGTGTGTGCTGTGTATGTTTGTGTGTGTGTTTTGGGGGTGGGAGGCAGTCTTTCTTCATGGAAGTTGTGGAGCCTAAAAAATAAGATTTCTCAGTCAGGTGAGGGGGGCAGTTTTTCTGGAGGCCTACAATCTGGAAGGCACCACAGGAAGCCAGGAAGGAGCTGGGGAGTCAATGAGGAGAGCTGGCTCCACATGGTGAAGGGTTCCAGCTGAGAGGCAGGAGTTGGGGGTCATCCTGGGGGAAGCAGTGCACCTGGGATGTCTGAGAGCCTGAGAGAGGTGGCTGCTCAGGCACAGGCAAGAAGAGGGGCTAGGGGGCAGGAGGGGAGTGTGGGGGAGTCAGGGAGGTGGTCACGGCCATCCTCCAGAGGTCTTCAGTCTCAATTTAGGGCTGCAGGTGTGGGAGAAGTGTGGGGATGGGCTCTCAAAACTCTGGTCTTATTTCCTTAGAGCAAGGGAGCTCACTCCTCCAAGCCACCCCCAGCATGGAGGAGGATCATGTGTGTAAGGGAGACCTTTGGAGCACAGATTTGAGACATTCCATAGGGTCCCAAGCAGACACCTGCAGCAGTAACCACTCAGTGGGGTACTCTGTCCTGCTTCGCCTCCTTTTCTCTCTCACTGTCCCCTTGCCACACTCCACCTTTCTAGGATCACCTCTCCAATAATTATAAGCACCAAGCCCTTATCTCCAGCTCAGCCTTGGAGAAGTGTCCAGTCATCCACGAATACAGAGCCTGGAAGAAGGAGAGGGGACACTTAACACATATATGGAACAGCTTTTGGTAATTGGAGGGCAGTTCCAGTGGGTGAACACTCCACTCCTGTCCCTCAATAGCAGAAACACCTGTCGCAGAGCACTCTGGAGGGCTCAAAGCCAGATATTCTAACTCCAGGGTTCAAGTTACTCAACCTGGGTAAACTAGACTCCAGTGTTCCGACCACACTTGTGAATACATTCACTCATTCATTCATCCCTCCACTCATTCAGTTATTCAATCTATGACAATACACAGGAAGAATTCCCTGCCAACATGAAGGCAGAGGTTGCAGTGATGTCTCTACAAGCCAAGGAATGCCAAAGGTTGCCAGAAAACCAGCAGAAGCTAGGAGGGAGGCCTGGAGCACATCCTTTCCTCATGGCCATCAGAGGGAGCCAATCCTGCCCACACATTGATTTTAGACTTCCAGCCTCCTAATTGTGAGACATTAAATTCACATTGTTTAAAACAACCAGTTTGTGTCACTCGTTACAGCAGCCCTAGCAAACGAATACACCAAATTTCTTTTTTTTTTAATTAACTTATTTACTTTGAGAGAGAGAGAGAGCAGGGGAGGGGCAGGGAGAGAGAGAGAAAGAGAATTCCAAGTAGGCTCTGCGTTGTCAGCACAGAGCCTGATTCGGGGCTGAATCTCACAAACCACAAGATCATAACCTGAGCCAAAATCAAGAGTCAGATGCTTAACTGAGCCACCCAGGTGCCCCACACCCAGTTTCTAAGAGTTTTTTGGTTTACATCTTATAGAAAGTTACCCCTTCTAAATTCCCAGAAAAAAAATAGCAAATTCCCAGACTTCTGGGGGTCAAGATTAAGACCTCTTTCATATATTTCAACCATTACAAATTTACCCTTCTTGTTAAAACAATCAAGCAAAACTGTCACAGATCCAACTGCCTTCTGCAGACATCATGTGCAAAATCTTTTCACGGAGCTGGAAATGCAGATATGAGGACAAAAGCTGGGAGTAGGGATAGTAGGAGAGGGAACAGAAGTGAAATCAGAAGTGGCAGCTTTGCTTCTTCTGATACACTCTCCTTGTCTCTCAACCAACTCAGGAAGCACTCCTTGCTTATTTTCAACAACCCAGCAGGAGAGTTGGCTGAATCCCAGCTCCTAAGCTGCCCTTGATGTGGCCATGCTGTGATATGGCCTTGACCATGGCATTGTAGAAAAGGCAAAAAGAGAAAAACCAGAGCAAGTGGCCAGAGCCCAGCTGTGAGACTCAAACTCTGGTGTGAGTTTGTTTTGTTTGTAGCTGCTGTTGAAATCCCAAGCACCTTCATTTGCAACTGCTAAGCTCAAGGGCAGCCCCTTTGCCCCCACCTGACCTACACCCCAGAGTCAAGCTGGCTAAAGGTCAGCTGGACTCTCACCTATTCTCTTGTGCCAGGAAAACACTTTTTTTTTTTTTTTTGCAGGGTGGGGGTGGGGATTGATTTTCTGGTTTGAGCCCCACTCACCCTTCCCTGCCTCCTCCCACCTCAGTTTCTTTTCCGAGGAAAAACCATTTCAGAGCTTTGCTGAATTTACCCATGAAGACTCAACCAATAAATTCCTAACTCAAAAGATTAAAGACATTTATGTACAACGTACAAAAAGAAAAGTCTTCCTTCCATCAGAGTCCTGGTGTTTGTATAGCTTAACCAAACAGAGAATAATGTTTGAAAGGCAAGGACTGACACCGACATTTCTTGTTTTCTAAAACTAGGCTCAATTACTCAAAAAATGTTGCCTGCTTTGTTGTTTTTAAATGCTTTTATCTCTTTCTGATTTATGGCTGTTCTCTCTTTAGAAATAGATCCCTCCTTAACAACCTCAGGCAGGTGTATCCCTTGAAGCACAATCCCCGAGAGCTGGGATTCATCCATCAACTGCACTCACTCGGAGCCAGAAGTGTTCGTGATATTTTCCCTCTGTGACTGAGTCAGCAGGTCTATTTCATCACATTCAATTCTATGTGACTACCAAGGACAAAGCAAAAAAGGGAATTTGGTAGAAAGTGACCAGGATCTGGATTCAGAGAAAAGGAAAAGAAGCTAAAATTTTTAAAGCATTTTTTAAAACATTTATTTATTTTTGAGACAGAGAGAGACAGAGCATGAACCGGGGAGGGTCAGAGAGAGAGGGAGACACAGACTCTGAAACAGGCTCCAGGCTCTGAGCTGTCAGCACAGAGCCCTACGAGGGGCTTGAGCTCACGGAGAGCGAGATCATGACCTGAGCTGAAGTCGGACGCTGGTGGCCTGAGCCACCCAGGTGCCCCTAAAATTTTTAAAGTGTTTTTAAAAATGTTTATTTATTTTTGAAAGAGAGATCACAAATGGGGGAGGGGCAGAGAGATAGGGGGACACAGGATCCAAGGTGGGTTCCATGCTGATAGCAGAGAGCCCCATGGGGCTTGAACTTGTGAACCATGAGATCATGACCAGAGCTGAAGTCAGACACTTAACTGACTGAGTCACCTGGGCACCCTGAAACTAATATTTATTAAATACCTATTTGAGGACCAGCAATGAGGAAGAAACCTTCCAATGTTTTCTTGATTCTTGAAAAAAATAAGTGTGACTTTGGGCAAATTACTGAATCTCTTTTTTAAAAATTATCTGTAGGGGCACCTGAATGGCTCAGTAGTTTAAGCATCTGACTCTTGATTTTGGCTCAAGTCATGATCTCAAGGTTTGTCGGATAGAGCTCTGTATCAGACTCTGCACTGACAGCCTGGAGCCTACTTAGTATTCTCTCTCTCTCTGTCTCTCTCTGTCTCTCTCTCCCTCTCTCCATGCACACACTCAAAATAAATAAACTTAATTTTTTTTAACGTTTATACGTTTTTGAGAGAGAAAGAGTGTGAATGGGAGAGGACAGAGAGAGAGGGAGACACAGAATCTGAAGCAGGCTCCAGGCTCTGAGCTGTCAGCACAGAGCCCAACGTGGGGCTCAAACCCACGAACCGCGAGATCATGACCTGAAGCAAAGTTGGACACTTAACCAACTGAGCCACCCAGGTGCCTCAAAATAAATAAACTTAATTTTTTTTAAATAAAAAGTCTGTAAAAGGTGGATACACTAAAATAATTAGTTATTTCATATAGCATTATTTAATATTTATTACATGATTGTGACTCTTTTGGGTCATATTTCTCATGATTTGCATTTTGAAATATTTCTTTGTAATACTCCTACCCCATTACTTAGAATATACTTGGAATTTTGTTGAACAAATAAATAAACAAATGAATAAATTACAAAGCAAATTATGATGAGTAAAGCATTGTGGGAACCCCAGGATATAAAACTGAACAAATAGGCTCCTGTCTTCTCATGAGGAATAGAAATGACCTTTTTTTTCACTTTGCTTTTTTTTAATCAGCAATTCATTTTACATATAATTTAAATGCTTTATAAACATGCAATAATAAAACATCATGTGGATAGTGGTACACAGGCTTTGGTTGAAAACGAGTAACAAAATGTTCTAAAAATATTTTTTATTTCCTGATGCCAAAGATATAACAGGGCATTCAGGGATCATAAGAGAAGGTGGGTGTCCCCTTGTACTCATAACATAGTCTTTGTTAGCTATTTTCCTGGTGAGTGCTCTGAAGCAAGACTACCTATGGGAAGCAAACAGATGGGGTGTTCCTCCCTGCAGGGCCTGACAGTGGGGTGCATGGGGCATCCTGCCAGCACACCATTCAGCTCCAACTCACCCACCTCAAGGAACCCAAACAGATGCAGAAAGTGTCTAAGGCAAACAAAACATGGTTTTGTTTCTTCATTATTTCCTGCAGAGCAGGGCTGGGGACTTTCACTTGCTTTGTGTCTGCTTTCTTGGGCAGCTCCAAGCTGTATGTAGTGACCGAGAAATCCTTTGTGAGGAGATGGACCCCACAGGAAGCATGTCCTTGGGACTTGACATGTGTCTTCCCCTCCCTGATGCAATCACTTAATTTTTGAAGTCTCTTCCTTGAAAGATCAAGGGCTATACAACTATACAGAGTTGGTGGAGACCATCAAAGAGCTTGTGGTCAAGGGATTCAGCTCAGAACTTGATTAACACACTAGTGTAGAAACTCTTCCAGAATTCCTCAAAGATTCCTTCAACATCTTGACTTTCTTGTGATTGAAATTGACAAGTAGATAGGTAGGTAGATTGAAGGTTCTGCCTTTCACTATAAAACTAAGTTGATGAGAACTTAGCACTTCACAAACTCTTTGGTCCTAGAGCCTCATTACATTCTTAAAAATTACTGATGTCCCCAAAGAGCATTGATTTATGTGGGCTACATCTACTGATTTTGATATTCACCGTATTATAATTGAAACTGAGAAAAATAAAAAAATATTCATTAGTTTATCTTGAAAGAACAATAATAAAGCCATTGAATGTTAACATGGCTAATATATTTTTAATAAAAATAACAATATTTTCCTGAGCAAAAAAAAAAACATTTAAGGAGAAGAGTGGTATTTTTTAAAATATTTTCATGAATCTCCTTAATGTCTGGGTTAATAAAGACAGCTGGATTCTCATATCTGCTTCTGTATTCGAGCTGTTGTGTTATGTTTGTGTCATGTACTTGGTTTGAAATATATAACGAAAAGCTATCTTTATACAGATGTTTGTTGGGAAAGGAAGAGGTGTTTAATAGCCTTTTCAGATAACTGTGGATAGTTTTTAATGACACAGCAAAGCACAATAAAAAGTAGTTTCTTGAAAGTTAGTTACAATGTAACTTCCAAAACACTTCTCATATTTTAACACTTATAAAATATCCTTATTAAATAAAGGAGGGGTGCTTCTTCCATTGGGATTAATTTTAAGGGGTGGGAGTTAGGCTGGTACCGTGTGGCATGAAGACCCTGTCTGACACCGCTTGGCTCAGTCTCTCCCTCCGCCTAACCAAACGTGAATTCTGCTAAGTGCTTTATTGACTAAAATGTGATGTGGAGTCAAATGGGAAAGAACCCAAGCCTTCCCAGGCTTCTCACCTCATTTATATAATAGTTTATAAAATGTCAGGACAAAGTCTTTCAGAAGTCGACCCAGTGACCACTCTGGCTTCCCTAATTCTGAAAGAGGTTACTCGGTAGGGACAGAATGAAAAATCAATCCCTTGTTACGTAAAATAAAATGTTCACTAGGCAATAATGGAGCATGTGAATAATGCTCAGAAGACATTAAAGGTAAATGTAATTGTACAGTAAACACAGTGGTTTTAATATGAGTTTTCTTTGTGTGAGAGACAGCTGTTCTCTGAGCACCTGCCCGAGACTCTCATTTACATCAGTTTCTGGCTTCTAACTGGACGCTGCTTCACACAATGGGGACTGGTACTGTATTCCCATTACCTGCCCTTGTATTTCCTCTCCCTCTCTCTTGTCTGTCTTTGGACTATTGTTTCCCAACCTTTGTGACTGTATATAGACCTGTGAGCTCACCAGGGTTGTGAGCTCAGTTACTAGCCACACTATTGAGATTTGTCTGAAGCAGCATCATGAAGCTGAAAACAAAAGACATTCATGAGTGGTCAATTCATCCTTCCTCAGAACACTGGTGTCTCATCTCATACATCTGCATGTCATAGAAAACAAGCAAACCTCGGCACACTCAGGCCCCCATTGGCCTAATCTCATGTCTTCATCTATGTGAGAAGCTTCCTATAGAGTCATTGAAAGGATTTGGCAAATGACTTTTCCAGTTCTTTCCTCACCTACAGTGTCTGAATCCCCTTCAGCATTTAGCAGAGTCCTTACAGTGCTTTTTCCTATGGTCTTTATTGTTTGTTTTTTGTTTTGTTTTTGTTTTGTTTCAAGTTTTTTATTTAAATTCTAGTTAGTTAACATATAAGGTAACAGTGATTTCAGGAGTAGAATTTAGTGATTCATCACTTACATACAACACCCAGTGTTCACCATAAGTTCCCTCCTTAATGCCCATTACCCATTTAGCCCATCTCCCACCCACCTCCTTCCATCAACCCTCAGTTTGTTCTCTATCATTAAGAGTCTTTTATGGTTTGCTTCCCTCTCTTTTTTTGTTCTTTTTCCGCACGTTCATCTGTTTTGTTTCTTAAATCTACAAATGAGTGAAATCATATGGTATTTGCCTTTCTTGCACTGACTTATTTTGCTTTGCGTAATACACTCTAGCTCCATCCATGTTGTTGCAAATGGCAAGATTTCATTCTTTTTGATGACAGAGTAATATTCCATTGTGTACATACACACACACACACACACACACACACACACACACACATATATATGCACACATACCACATCTCTTTTTATCCATTCATCAGTTGATGAACATTGGGGTTCTTTCCAAAGCTTGCTATTTCTGATAATGTTGCAATAAACATGGGGGTGCATGTGCCCCTTTGAATCGGTATTTTTGTATCTTTTGGGTAAATACCTAGTAGTGCTATCACTGGGTCATAGGGTAGTTCTATGGTTTCGAGAAATATGGCATATCAGGGCATCTTTCTATTTCTAAGGATCCCAGAAGCTATACTTTGATTTTTTTTCATTGCAGCATATTTCTCTTGTTCTGGTTTGTTTCCAGGAAGTAGATATCTGTTTATATGGTTTTAGTTCCTGGGGAACATGCTTGCATTGCCCAGTAAGTAGGTGGACCTCCTGAGAGATATACCTTCTGAAAATGACTAATGAACCCCTGGAGGGTTTATCAGCTCTTTGCTACCACTGAACTAGTTCAGATTTGCAAGAGACACATTTACCTTAAAATACAATGAACACAAGCCCATTTACTTTGGTCCTGGGCCAAGAAATTAATCTGACTTATTTGCAGGTGAAATAACTTCAAGTTCAGACAAATGAAGATCTATTTTAAGTACTTTTGTTCTTTGAACTATAGAGATATGACTTAGTGTTGCTTTGCTTGGATACTTTAAACTTGACGAAGCCACTTTTTCAGTGGAAATCCCTGAGGGAAGGGAAATAGCTCCCCAGTGGACAGGGTCAAATGGCAAAATAAAAGTCTTGACTCTTAAATGTTAGAGTTCACTGGCTGGGGTCCACCTGTACACTGTTATTTGGGAAATGATCCCTATTGGTAATTAACATCCCCTCCCCAATGGATATTTCCAGGAAAAACAGCTAATATTAAGCAATGGAGGCTGGCTTAAATCTGAAAGTTTGTTCTTGCTGTACTTTTCTGAGAAGAGCCGAATGGTCAATAGAACCGTCCCCAAAGAGCTAATAAATAGGTCCTCCAAAGGAGGGACAGTCCTGATCAGAAGGTGAGGCCAGGGCAGAGGGGAGCTGGAGAGATGCTTCTGTAGGAGGCTCTGGGGGAATGTAGGGGCTTCAAACCTCCCTCCTTGCATTTGCCTGTTATCTAGAGATGCATTATTTTAATTTGTTAATGAGCAATCTTGACCATCTTCTATGTGTTAAGAGAGGCTCAGAAAAGACTCCTGACCCAAACTTGTATGTTGTGGGGAAGGGGTAAGGATTGAGGAGGTCAAGGAAAAAGATTCCAGAAGAGGCAACTTATTATTTATTTATTTACTTATTTACTTACTTACTTTGAGAGAAAGAGACACCACACGTGTGAGCCAGGGAGAGGCAGAGAGAAAGGGAGAGAGAGAATCTCAACTGGCCCCATGCTGTCACTACAGAGCCAGATTCGGGGCTCAGTCTCATGGATCATGAGATCATGACCTGAGCCAAAATCAAGAGTCGAATGATTGACTGAACCGCCCAGGTGTCCCGAAGAAGAGGTAACTTCCAAGTTGAGTACTAAAGAATGAATGTTGGCTAACACTTCCCAAAAGCAGCCTCTGAAACAAGGGAATGAGGACAAGACATTTATTTGGGAGGTGATCCTGGGAAGGACCACAGGGGTGGTGGGGTGAGACAGGGAAGGAAAGGGAAGGCAGCCAACAGAGTTTGTCATCATCAGGTTAGGATGACTCCATCCTTCTGAAGACCTGTGGGAAAGGGTGGGGAGCATGCCTCAGAATCGTCCCACATGGGGAGATGGAGGTGAGTGCCTGTTCACTGATGGCCACCAGCCATTCCTGAGATTATTCTCTGAGGCACTAATTTCCTGGAACTTGGACTGCCCCGTGGGTGAGCCTGAGCTCTGAGCACCTGAGCCTCGTAGGTTGGTGGTTTTGGAAGATGTCACACAAGCACCTACAGGAATGGCTACTTACTGGCCCAGGACAAGTGGGTATCTCTTGGAGGCACTCAGAGGACACAGGCCACAAACCATTCTCTGCAGAGAAATCATCCCCGAGACAATGGGCTTAAGGAACTTGGATTAATAGATGGTAGCAACAGCCTTGGAGAGCAGAGCACCACCCAGCAGTCTTCCTGGAAAGTCTCCTACAGCAGCTCTCCCAGTCCCCTGGGGAAAGCTCTGTAACCAATTTCAGGTGAGAAGTCAGGCCAGGATTTCTTTAGCACCTGCCATCAATGTATTTGCCTCTGCCTTGGGGTATAACTATATGTCTATGTCAGATCCCTGGAAAAAGTGATGGGATTTTAGGAGCAACAGGAACTTGTCTTTAAAACTAGCTGCCTTGGGGCACATGGGTGGCTCAGTGGTTAAGCATCTGATTCTTTTTTTTTTTTTTTAATATTTATTTTTGAGAGAGAGAGAAAGAGACAGAGTGTGAGTGGGGAGGGTCAGAGAGAGAGAGAGGGAGACACAGAATCCACAGCACTCTCCAGGCTCTGAGCTTTTAGCACAGAGCCCGATGTGGGGCTCGAACCCACAAACTATGAGATCATGACCTGAGCCGAAGTCAGCTGCTTAACCGACTGAGTCACCCAGACACCCTATGCATCCGACTCTTGATTTTGGCTCAGGTCATGATCTCACAGTTCACCAGATCGAGCCCCACATCTGTGCTGTCAGCACAGAGCCTACTTGGGATTCTCTCTCTCCCTCTCTTCCACTCTCTCTCTCAAAATAAATAAACTTAAAAAAAAAAGAGCTGTCTTTTCACCTAGAACATAACTTCAGATGAAGGGTTGACATTCCTGATCACTAGACGCTCCACTCACTAGATTTTCATGGGTAGAACTCCCTGTGCAGGTCAGCCCCCTGGCCTGATGCCTTTTGAATGTGCCAAGTGGAGGTCCACCCCAGAGCCTTTGCCTCCACTCTCTCTTCTTCGGGAGAATCCTGCCAGGACCATTTGTTGATGGCTCTTGCTTTTTGGTCTCAGAGCCAGTGTCTCCTGCTCAGAAAGGACTTTCTGACCTAAAACAGTCTTTGATCCCTTTACTAGGTTTTATTTTCTGCGTAGCATGCACCACTCTCTAACATCATATAGTCATGTGCTCACTTGTTTATTTTCTGTCTCCTTCAGTTAGCAGGGGCTCTGCCTTGTTGATCACAGTATTCCTAGCTCTTGGAAGACATTGTTGAATGAATGAATGGATATATGAAGGAGCAAATGAATGAACAAATGATATAGCGTCCAGTTCAATGTTTGCCTCAGAGTGAACTCAGTCAAGTATTTTGTTACAATGGATTAAAAAGAGGCCACCACAAAACCTCTCACCTGATTTTGGATTTATCTTCCTGTTTATAATTGCTTCCCTTCATTTAATTTCCTTCCTGAGACTTCAACATAAAGATTTCCTTTTCTCTTGCAATTTTCCTTTCTTTCTCTCCTCGCCTTTGTTACTGAGCGCTCAGGGCTCTCTCCCTCCAGTAAGCTGTCAAACAAGAAATGTGCTGGGCAGTGCTGATTGATGCCAGGTGAACGACTCACAGTGATTTTGTGTGCCTGTGTTTATTTAGCAGGATGAAGTTTCATTTAATCCTGAGGAAAGGTCCTGGATTCGACTGGAGAGTCACAGACCCGAAAAGGGCCTGAAGGCTTGGTTTGCTTTTGATAAGCACTGAGACATTGGATTCTTATTTAAATCGGTCAGGCCCACCCACCATGCCTGCTCCTTTCTCTTTGAAGAGGTGTGGTAAAGCTCCCTTACTGTCTGTTCACCTCTTACTGCCCCAACCAGCTCCTCTCTGCAAACAGCCCCATGCCCACTGGAAAACAGGTACATGGGCCAGGTCCACCCTGCGCTTCTCCCCTTGCTTCCCACCTGGGATGTCTTGTGAAGGGGCCACATGGTCCCCTGCCCTAAGGCAGTAGATGATCCGATGGGGCTCCCCCACAGCCTTTGTTAAGTAACTAAAATTTCCTCCTGCCGGTGACAGTGGATGGAGAGTACCTAGGCTTCACTGACAGACCTCACAGGAGTTTTCAAGAGAAACAGGCATGTCTGCTTCATGCGCAGACTATCTTGATGGCTAAATGCAACACCCAATTCAGTTTTAAAAATCACAGGCTAATGGAAATATCAGCAGGCCTCGGGCCCCTGACCTTGGAAACCCTGCAGTGTGACCTCTCAGTATATATAGCCTTGCTTCAAATATAACTTACTGTTTCATTTTCTTTTTCATAAAGAGAAGTAATGTCCTCATAGAAAATTTTCCTCCTATAAAGTGCAGACAAAAATGGAGTGAAACGAAAATCACCCATAAATCTCCCTCTTAGAGGAAAACCACCATAACCATCTTAGAGTTAGTGGCTCTAGTCTTACATGGAAGCATTGATAAGCATCCCTTGTTGTAAACTCTCATTTGACTGCTATAGAGGGTGTTAAAGGGGGACAGAGACAGGCTTCAGTATTGTGTATTTGCAGAACAAATTGCCCTAGGCTGTGTTAAGGGTGGATGGCAAAGGATCTAGGACAAGGTAGCTTCAGAAATAAAGAAGAAGGGGAGGGTGAGGAAGTCCTGTGTGAGTCAGGGGGTGAGGGGAGGGTGGATAGAACATACCTGAGCAGAGCTGGGCTACTGGACTTCACCCTTACCCACCTGCTCATGAGCATTCTGTGACCAGAGGCTCCATCAGGTTTCCTTTGGCCCTGGGAGTGTAAGAATGGGTGTTTGCCCATCCAAAGAGCTCCTTGTGTAATCACACAAAGGTGCACAATTCCAACCCCCAGGTCCAGGAAAGCATTCATGGGTACTTTCAAACACTGTCAAATATCAAATTATTTTCTTAAATGTTGGTACCTTTCAATCACTGGCACCTAAACACACGTTGAATTTCCATAATGGTTAACTCCACTTGGGGGTGGTGTAGGATGGAGTATATTTCAGGGCAAGAAGAGCCTTCGAATCAAGCAGCGTGATTATGTTATATACTCATGTTATAGGAAAAATTGTCATTTATCTCACAACCATCTTCTATTAAATCCATTGGATCATTGGGAAATTCTATTAGCTCTGCTCTGCCGAATTGGATTGTGTGTGCAGTTTCAGAGCTGGAAACGACTAAATTTCCTTATTCAACAGAAGGAAGAGAATGCAGATTTCTTGTACAATATAAGAGAAGAAACAATGAAGATGGCAGAAAGCTGGCTGCCCCATGGGGGATGGGGCCATGAGAAGCAATGATACTAAGGGAGGAACATTTAAAAAACTACTTTTACCTGTTTAATTTGGGGCACAATATGACACCCCCAATTTGATGCCTAAATGTTCACTGAAGTCTAAGTCATTATCAAGTGCTTTATGCAATGGGCTTTATTTTTTATTTATTAAAAAAATTACGTTTATTTATTTCGCGTGAGAGAGAGGCAGAGAGAGAGGGAGAGAATCCCAAGCAGGCTCTGCACTGTTAGCACAGAGGCTGAGGTCAGGCTCTATTTCACCAACTGTGAGATCACAACCTGAGGAGAAATCAGGAGTCAGACGCTTAACTGAGTAAGTCACCCAGGCACCCCGATGCAGTGGGTTTTTTAAAAATGGAAGTGGACAAAGGAGATGTGTCACAATATCAGGATGAGATTTGGAAACACACACGAGAAGTTAAAGCTGGAGCCTGGGAACATAGTCACCCTTGAGAACCTACATAAGTCCTTCAGGAATGTATGGAAATATCAGGGGGGCTTTGGATTTCCCCGGAGTCTGAGGTAAAGGTTTAAGGTAATTCGACCTGTGTTCAAGAGACACTGTCTGACATTAGCCTGCCCGATGGCTGCAGTTCATAGTGTAGGTAGCAGGTAATCGATAAAGTGAAATGTGCTCTTCCTCGATATGGAAGACAATATCCATGCCTCATCCGAACTGGTGTTATTTGTGCAGGGAAAGCAGAGATAGGGAGAAACCCAAATGCACACAGAGTGAAGCAAAAGTCAGCTTTGATTATATCAAGCTGGTGATTTAAGACTAGCATTGCACTTTGCAAAGCAGCAGCACTATTTGCCTCCTTTTAAAGTTCAAATCTGAGAATCACTGAGTTTGTGCATAAGTGAGTGACAGGAATTTGCATCTGGAAGAGGTCTTCTGCATGGTGTTTGTGTCAGATATTTTTTGGCCAAATTCCCTATAAGTTACAAGAAGAACATGTGCCCTAACACATGCATATATATATATATATATATATATATATATATATATATATATATATATATCAGTTTTATATAATATATATATATATATCAGTTTTATATAATATATATATATAAAATATATATCATAACTGATATATATATCAGTTTTATATAATATTTATATATAATTATATCGTAAATAGTATAAAACATACAAATTTGATTTTTTAAATGATGAAAAATATTTACTTAGGAATATACATTTTATTTTTTATTAAAAAATTTGTTGAGGTTTATTTATTTTGAGATAGAGAGAGCACGAGTGGAGGAGGGGCCGAGAGAGAGAGGGAGAGAGAGAGAATCCCAAGCAGGCTCCGCACTATCAGCGCAGAGCCAGATGAGGGGCTTGAACTCATGAAATGTGAGATCATGACCTGAGCCGAGATTAAGAGTTGGAAGCTTAACCAGCTGTGCCACCCAGGTGCCCCTGAATAGATATTTTAATGTTTTCTTCCCACACCTGTGGATCTTCTTGTTGCTCCCTCGGGTACATGCACCACTTCGAATATTCCAAGGAACTATAGGACCTGTCATTGGAACAGACATATAGCTCATCATAGGAGATATTTGGGCTGGGCCAGGAGGATGCAAGTAGGGTGGAGGGGCTAGGTGAGCATGAGGGAGATGGTGAATTCTCTTTGGTACCATTTGCATGTTGTCATGAAATGTTCCAGTAAAGTGCCTTGAGTTATGTGTATCAATGTGCTGAAATATGAGGTATTTCTTCAGATATGAGTTTCCTAGTTGGGTATTTACTACTCAGCCAGGCTAGTCATAGACGTGGGTGACTCTTTCTCTGGTGGTTAGGGAACTAGTTTACTGTCTTCTATCACTTCTGTTAATGAACTAGAACAGGGATGCTTCCCAGATGCCCAGCTCCAGATGTGCTTTGATGTTCCTCCACAGCACACTGTTGAGTTGTTTAGGGAAGGAAGGTCCTCCATAGCATGATTGGACTGATTTTAACTTTGTTTTTAAGAAGATAAGAAGTAGGGGTGCTTGCGTGGCTGAGTCGGTTAAGCGTCTGACTCTTGATTTCAACTCAGGTCAAGATCTCACAGTTAGTTGGGAATGCAAACTGGTGCAGCCACTCTGGAAAACAGTGTGGAGGTTCCTCAAAAAATTAAAAATAGATCTACCCTATGACCTGGCAATAGCACTGCTAGGAATTTACCCAAGGGATACCCGAGTGCCGATGCATAGGGGCACTTGTGCCCCAATGTTTATAGCAGCACTTTCAACAATAGCCAAATTGTGGAAAGAGCCTAAATGTCCAACAACTGATGAATGGATAAAGAAATTGTGGTTTATATACACAATGGAATACTACTTCGCAATGAGAAAGAATGAAATATGGGCTTTTGTAGCAACGTGGATGGAACTGGAGAGTGTTATGCTAAGTGAAGTAACTCATACAGAGCAAGACAGATACCATATATTTTCACTCTTATGTGGATCCTGAGAAACTTAACAGAAGACCATGGGGGAGGTGAAGGAAAAAAAAAAAAGAGAGAGAGGGAGAGAGCCAAACCACAAGAGACTTTCAAAAACTGAGAATAAACTGAGGGTTGATAGGGGGTGGGAGGGAGGGGAAAGTGGGTGATGGGCATTGAGGAGGGCACCTGTTGGGATGAGCACTGGGTGTTGTATGGAAACCAATTTGACAATAAATTTCATAAAAAAAAAAAAAAAGATCTCACAGTTAGTAAGTTTGAGCCCTGCATTGGGCTCTACACTGTCAGTGCAGGATTCTCTCTCTCTCCCTCTCTCTCTCTGACCCTTCCATGTTCTCTCTTTCTCTCTCAAAATAAATAAAATAAAACTAAAAAAGAGAAGATAAGAAGTAACATTGATAACTGTTATTCTTGTTTCCTTAAAACATCTATTTGGGGTAGACTCATGAGGGTTAAGAGCCACATGCCACACTTCCTGCTCAGCCAAAGGTTTTGATGAAATTACAGCCTGGATGGGGTTTTATCATCATTATGATCAATAATGTATGAAGCTCTTACTAGCATTGCCAGCTACCAAGCGATGTATAGGAAGAGTGGGACAAAGCACTGCGTATCCTTCAAGGAATGCAGAGATAGGAAACATGTACCTGTGTGCCTGATCACTTTAGAAACACTCTGTAAGACTTTGGTTAAGTGCTTTCTGCTGTAACATGGCCATAACCACTATGTAGATTTCAAGAATGGAAAGTGAGGCTTCCAGGGTCTCTTGGCACAGAGTACTCTGCATATGATGTCTTATTTCACTCCCTGAACCACACCGAGAGGAAAGTGTTCTCTGACTCAATTCATAGAAGAGAAATGGAGGTTCAGAGCTGTTCCATGACTCCTCTGATGGCCTGCTTCTAAGCAATGGGGTGGGAAGAAGCCACATGTCCACAGCAGAGCCCACATGCTGCAACAGGAAGTCACCAATACACACCACAGACAGAATATGCTGAGAAAGGGTTCTGAGTCTTTGGGTGTTGGTACACCCAAGATTGAGCTAAGTTTCCTGGAGTGGGTTCATGTAAAGTGATGGTGAGGATGCAGATATTACTGCCTGACTGCATGGAAGGGACTGAGTGAGAAACGAAAAGCAAAACAAAAAGCAGAACTGGCTGGACCAGAAAATATATTCAAATAAAAACAATTCAGTGCAGGAACTTTTTATTTTGATGGAGTCCCAATAGTTTATTTTTTGCTCTTGTTTCCCTGGCCTCTGGAGACGTATCTAGAAAGAAGTTGCTATGGCTGATGCCAGAGAAATGGCTGCCTGTGCTCTCTTCTAGAATTTTCATGGTTTCAGGTCTCACATTTAGATCAGAATGGCTAAAAAAAAAACACAAGAAATAACAAGTGTTGGCGAGGATGTGGAGGAAAAGGAACCCTCTTGCACTGTTGGTGGGAATGCAAACTGGTGCAGCCACTCTGGAAAACACTATGGAGGCTGCTCAAAACATTAAAAATAGAACTACCTTATGACCCAGCAATTGCACTACTAGGTATTTACCCAAAGACTATGAAAACACTAATTTTAAGGGATATATGTACTCTGTTGCTTACAGCAGCATTGCTTATAGTAGCCAAGATATGGAAGCAGCCCAAGTATCCATTGATTGATGAATGGATAAAGAAGATGTGGCATACATATACAGTGGAATATTAGTCACAAAAAGAATAAAATCTTGTTATTTGCAAAGACATGGTTGGGGCTAGAGAGTATAATGCTAAGTGAAATAAGTCAGAGAAAGACAAATGCCATGTAATTCTACTCATATGTGGAGTTTAATAAACAGAATAGTGAACAAAGGAAAAAAAGAGAAAAAAAAGGCTTTTTTTTTTTTTAATTTTAGAGAGGGAAAAAGACCACGAGTGGGGGAGAGAGAGAGAATCCCAATCAGGCTCTACCGTCAATGCAGAGCTCAATCCCATGACCCTGGGATCATGACTTGGGCCAAAATCAAAAATCAGATGCTCAACTGACTGAGCCAGCCATCATGATGCACACTAGGTGATGTATAGAACTGTTGAATCACTATATTGTACACCTGAAACTAATAGAATACTGTATATTAACTATACCGGAATTAAAATATCACCATAAAAAAACCCAAAAGCTCTGAATTATGGGGATGATTCCCTAAAATTATGCTTATCTATATCCACATCTATATCAAAGTTTTGTGTCTCCATACTTCTAAGAAAACATTTATGGATGCTAAACGTAAAATATGAGGAATAAAATAGTTAAACACATGTTCAAAAATATGCAGAATAAAGAGGTCATAGACACTATCAATGACAAAGCTAAGAAGCAATTCTGGCTTCAGCAATTATTAGCTATACACCTACAATATTCAAAACATAAAAATCTGGAGAAAAAAAAAACTTTGCTAAAATTCCCTGTAGTTCTGACTCCTGGCAGCCAATGTGAAAAGAGAAACTGCACAACGTATTATAAAATTAACACATGGTAAAAAGGAAACAGACAGTTTTTAAAGAGATCATCAGTTTTATCTGACCCAATTCTTTAAAAACTTTTCTGTTGTGCACATCTTTATACATAGGACAGTGAACACGTTGTAATGGATTAAGTCCTCAGCAGAAGTTATTTTCCAGAAATTCTGTGCATCTCAAGGGGTGTTTCCTTATTCATGGTTATCCCCCAATAAGCATTTTGCATCCGTGGCTTCCACTCAATGTTTGCATCCCAGGGAACCTGGCCTTCAATAGTAACACAAATTCCCAATATTATTTACGAGGGATGGGTGGAAGGTGGTCCTTTCCATGACCCAAAGTTTTAGGGACTCGCCTATTTATAAACTGCAGTAAATGCCAGCAGTTTTGTCAGGTCAGAGGATGACACTTGTCACTTACAAACTCCCTAATGAGATTCAATAAAACTGGGGGAAATGGCTTGCATCTTTATTTTACCTTGTTCTTTCCCTTGACCGAGTATTTTCCTTCGAACTCTTTCCAGTTGCAGATAACATATTTGGTACCTTGTCTTCTCTCCTAAATATCACATCTTTATGCATTTTCCCAAACTTGGCAATTTGTCATTTGCTTTCCCACTCTTGACCTCACTGATCCCTCAGAGGTTCACAGGAGATTCACAGCGCTCAGGAGATTTATCTAAGTCTTTGCTCATGGATGTTTGACGATGGGGATCTGGACCTAGTTCTTTCAATGCCAAACCCTGAACCCCAGAGTCCTTGTCCAGATAAGTCCTTTGGATCTTGCTCAGAATACTGTAAAGTTGAGCTGAGGCTTGATAAGCATGGCTATAGGCAACCTCTGGTTAATATGGAGCTGCCCCACCTCTGGAAAATACACTTTAGCCCCGTCATTATTATGAAGAAAATGGGACATGGTGATGGCTTTGGGTTTCCCTTCTTCCTGGAGACTGCTGTCAGATGCCACTCAGGCTGGCTCACTCATGCTGAGCTCCAATTGGCTCCGTCCCAGGGCATGCGGACCCTTCTCTTTTTATTAGTAGGAGGTGCTTCCCTCCATGGTCCACAGAGCAACCATTACTTTCCCAGATGTACTTCTGCATGGAGACAGTGTAAAAGGCAGGACAGTTTAGTTTGAAACTGAATCCACCTCACCGCCCCCACCCCACAGAGAGACACTCACACACAAAACCAAGGCTGACATGCTCTGGGACCTTGTTCCAGAATAGGAATAGGAACAGGGATAGGCTGACTTGCGTGGCCTTTTAATTGACACAATAAGGGGCTTGTGGGACACTCCGCAGGAGCCCTGAGAGGGAAGGCACTCCTTAAACTGAAAGGCCACCACAAGGGCATTGTGTTTAATTTAACCTGACAATGTAGGCATGATAAGCCTTCTCTAACTTGCTGGCCTGCAGGAACAAAGGGAAATTCTCCCACCAGGAACATCAAGGAGCCAGATGGAAAGATTCTCCTGTCCCTGGGCTTTCCCCACCCCCATCCCAAGCAAAAGGAATAGAGATGTGTGTTCATATCTTCATGCACCAAGACTGGGCATGAGGTGGCTGGGATGAGATAATTTTCTTTTTCCCGAGAAGGAAATTGCAAACCCATGTCTGTGGCTGGAACGAAAGCAAAATGCAGTGTGTCTTTTAGGAGTTATGTTTCAGTTACAGAAAATCCACGCACACAGCACATTCAAACAAATGCAGGGGGGGGGGGTTCTATTTCTCATGCTTATTTCTTTCTTCACAACCATTTACCAACCAAAAACCAGAGCCTTGTGTTAATTATGTTATTTGAAATGCACTCCTTGGGCTCTGTATTTTTCTCCGAGTATCTGATTTGGCTTTAACTAAGGATTGGGAGGGCTGCACAATGTGTGAGAATAATTGCCCCAAAGCTCTAAATATTTATTACCAGGACAAGCTGCAAGCCACAGCCTCTGACGCTGCCCTTGGCGGTCTGGCCCCCATTCTTCTTGACAATGGGGTAGACGGAGGGAGAACTGTTGAACTGTTTACTACTTCAAGACATTTTAAAAAGTAATGAATGTACAAACAGCCAAGGCAAAAAGAGGCCTCTGTAAGGTAGCTTAGAGTCGGGATAGAAAATTCAAACAATTTTAGCCTCAAAAAGTCAACATTAGCCACCCTTCTACTAAGGACCTACAAACAAACAGAGTTACTCTGTACACACATTAACACATGCAACTCCGTGCCTCCGTGACTTTCACCTCCCAGAACCTCGGGTTCACACAGGCATTTGAAAAGGACTCCACAGGTGTCAGAACCCAGGGCTTCATCTCCTGAGACCTTTCCATGTTAGAACTTTCTCACCTGGCTTGTCTGGGACAGACAAGGGGTGTGGGGGAAGGGGAACTCCCACCCAGGCTGGAGCTGCATTTGGCCCTGGGACCAAACCATACCGGGGTGTGTGGACCATGCTTGCCATCTCCTTGCAGGTGAGGGAGACACTGTTACAGACAGACGCCTCTTATGCCCGGACGTCCCACATCCCCCATAAGTAAAAGTCAGAGGGTTACCCTTTTAAAAAGTAAATAATAATGGGAGAGGAATCCACCCATTTTATCCTTCTACTCACATGGGCCTGGAAAAGTCAGCTATTTGCTTTCCTTGTAAGCATTGACTAATATGACTGAAAAAATAAATTCACATAGTTTCATTTTTTTTCCTATTTTGTGAGAGATTTGGTCCCATGCTATGTAAAGATTGCCCTGTTTAATCAGCCAAGTCTTTGTTTCTTATATATGAGGCTGCCTGGTTACTCAGACATTTAGCCAGAAACAGGAGATTGAACGATTTTAGAGGATATTCAGTTTTCCACCCCAACATTGAGGACGCATCCACACACCGGTGTATCTGGCACTCACTGTGGCTTCCAGTTCCATCCAGGTAGAACTGAAGAAGGACTACACACAAGAAAGAGGTACTTGAAAACATTGGGCTCCCCCCACCGTTTCATCCTACACACCTTATCATTCTGAAACAGTGTTAATTCCAAGCCTCTCCATTTTTGTAAAATTAAGTCACTTTTGCCGTAACATATCAAGAGGAGGCAAAATAAGAAATATAAAGAATATTCTTCAAAATTACCTTCCGAAGTACATTGACCACAGGCTTCTTTGTCCTCATCCCCTTAGATGTGATTATGCAAAAAGAGAAAATTTAATACTGCAATCAATAGAGACCCGCCCTTTTATAATACAGGGTCTTAGCCCCCATTGATTTTTTTGGCTAGCTGCACAAACTTACTTATGCACATAAGAATTTTATGCCATAAAAAAGAGAAAGTGACTTTCTTCCCACAGTATACAATAAGAGCATAACTGTGAGCTCACAAAATGGAAGCCTCATTCCTCACCTTCAGAAACGACAGAAGAAGGAAGGGTTTGTCTTCGGGATTATTTTAACAGATTTAAAAACAGATGACTTGTATAATGTGGGGAGAAAAAATGCAGTGCCTTAGTTTTTGCAATCACAATAAGGCATGATCAATGTCACTGCAAGGGTGTATTTCAAAGATGAGAAAATTGTTTCTGGGGAAAGAAATGCCTCAAAAAAAAAAAAAGACTCCTAATTGTGGCTAGTTTAATGCCTCTGCAGAGCAAGTCAATAGCATGCTCACCCAGCTCAGGTGGCCTCAGGCTGCTCCCCTTACAGGGTCTGATGAAGCCAGCCTCTTCCCTGGATCAAGGTATTAAGGTATGGGTTATTTGTATTGATTTTATGTGCCGCTACGCTGTGCTGGTCATGCTCATATCTGTGGTTCACAAATTCCCCTTGAAAATGTCACCGCCGCTTCATTTTCTCTGCCATCCATCAATACTGTGGCCAGAGAGGCTGGTCATTAACCCTGAGGGTGGTTGTCTTGTCCAGTGCATCCCAGGCCACTGTAGATTCCCAAAGTTTTCATGAATACCAGCAATGGTAGAGGGTGTAGGTGGGACCAGTGATAAGGTTCTTCACCAAAAACATAATAAAAAAACAAATCCAAAAACTTTCAAGGATTTTTATCTGATATTCAGGATTGTTTTGCCTTGTCCAGAGAACCTTGCAAATGGATAGGCCCTCTAGTGGTTTACAAGGGTGCTCAGATAGAAGGGGAGGTCTCATCAGACATTATTTGACATCATTTGGAAACACAGTCACACCCACAAACAGGTGTATGCACAGGAATTTCAATACCTGAACAGAGCTATTACAGGCTACACTCACACCTTGAATTCTAATTGAGATAAATCTTAAAGAAACTTTGTCTTAGATGCTGATAATTTGGGGACAATACAGATTTCCCCAGAAATTCTGGTCAGTCTTTCTCAGCAAAATACATACACTAAGCCATTGAATAATTGTAAAAAGATACGTTCCCTTCTCAGAGTGGAATAAAACTAGCCTTCCCTGGAAGCCAAACAGAAATCTACACACAGGCAGAGCCACGACTGTATTTATCAGTCTACGGTGATCCTTTAACAAACATGCAATGGGGTAAAAATAAAACACATGTTTTCCCTTATTTCTCTGCAAGCGCTTACTTAAGGTTTTATTATATTTGGCCATGGGACATTCAGTAAACTTACTGATGATATCAAAGAATGATTTTACAAACAGTAAAAGTTACACTATTGACACCTCCAAATTCTGGAGTATTTACATTGTGTTAGGTGCACACTTGCTCAGGGAGATTAACAAACATTACTAGAAAGGCTGTGGCCAAATCCACCCTGGTTGTTTATAAAACCTTTACAACTCATCAGCCTCCACTAACACACTGGCACTGTTCAATTACCATCAGTTTTAGAGAGCCTTAGCAAAACATCCAGTGCCCATGTAAATAGACAAATCTGAAAACTAGCTGCTCTGTTGGCTTACATACTGTAGGTAATGTTTTCTTTTGCTCAAATTTGTTCTGGAAACTAATCATGCTCTGATAAAGCCATCTGCAAATATGAGAAAGATTGACACCCACATGTCAAAGTTTACACAGCCTGACCAAGTGTACATATAGTGCAGATGATGTAAGGGCTCTGCTGTGCAGAGCTTCTCCGGGGCCATGTTGGAATGGGGCTCTCTGGATCAGAATGCAGGCACTACTGTCCATGTTAAAGCAAAACTTGCCTGGTTCCTTGCCAAGTTAAAACTCTTGAGGAGGGGTGGGCACTTTCCTCAATGTTCAAAGAATTTTAACTTCATTCCCCTGGCCAAATCAGTTTAGGACCATAGGATGATTGTCACTTAGCTAATTCCAAACACAACTGCTTTTCTACAAAGCAATTGTAGAGTAACTTAGTGTCCACCTGCTAGAAAAGATAGCATTAAATATTAACAAAAATTATGATATGAAGTGACAATGTCCAACAATTCACAGATAACCAACTCTTCGATGTGCATTATCTAATTTGTAGGAAGGAATATATATATATATATATATATATATATATATCCAAATATAAATATATATCCATATATATATATCCATATACATATATCCATATATATATATCCATATACATATATCCATATATATATCCATCTATCTATCTATCTATCTATCTCCACCCATGCTCAAAGAAAGTCCAGGATGAAAACCTGATTCCAAAGCAGATGGAGTGCCTGAATGCAACTGAACACAGTGAGGAATTGACCTTCATTTTACATCAACAATGAACCGTTCCAATTTAGGTACCCGGCACAATTATCTTTTAGCAAGTGATGGTCCATGTCTCCCAGAAATAAACCCAGGTGGCTCTATTGTGTGGTCCTAATCTCCCTCTTTGGTAAGACAATGAAAAACAAAATCAACAGCTGTGCCGAAGGACTTGATTTGTGATAAACTTATTTTGGTTCCTGATGCTCTCTGCTTATTGAGAGCTCAGAAATCATGTTTAAGTTTTCATTTCAAGGTTTTTCTAAGGACAAATCACAGATTCCCTTGTTTATCATGTCCAGAATACCATCTAATGAGTCTTTTAAAAGTATAGCAGGAATTATTTCTCTCCACCCTTCTGACAATTCTCAAGTTTGGTGTTTTGGATTTTTTTTTTTTTTTAATTACCAAGGATAGCTATGTGATTTCAGTCCTTTCAGTTCCCACTTTAAAATCTGGCCCTTAGCACTTCCTCAATGCTGGATTTTGTTTCTCTCTTTCATATTTTCAATTGTAAGATCATTCTTCTTGATAGATTGTTAAATCTATACCCAGGAATGGGTTCATTACATCCTTGCTCTTCTTGATTTAAATATAGCAAAATAAAGCCTTCTGGAGGCTCTTAGAATTTTTTTTTTGAAAACGTCATTAATATTTAGTCTTCTTGTTTCCTTAAAACATTTGATAGTGACACAGTTCTCTGTCTCTGTCCATCTTTTGTATATTTTAAATATATGTATATTTTAAATATATTGTTGTTGTTGTTTAATGTTTATTTATTTTTGAGAGACAAAGAGACAGAGCTTTGGTGGCAGAGGGGCAGAGAGAGAGGGAGACACAGAATCTGAAGCAGGCTCCAGGCTCTGAGCTGTCAGCACAGAGCCTGACATGGGGTTTGAACTCACAAACTGCGAGATCATGACCCGAGCCACAGTCGGATGCTTAACCAAGTAAGCCACTCAGGCACCCTTCCTATTCAATTGTTTAGCTGTCTTTACCTTCACGAATCTCTATAGTCCAACAATTTCCAAGCTCAAGTCCTTTTTTTTTAAGTTTTATTTATTTAAATAATCTCTACACTGAACATTCTCTTGAACTCACAACCCTGAGATCGAGTTGCATGCTCTTCCGACTGAGCCAGCCAGGCGCCCCGCAAGCTAAAGTCTTATAATCAACAGCTTCTATGTCTTACCTGATTGCAAAATTACCTATTGCAAACAATAGCTATACCTAATTAACTTGTTCTTTCAAATGCTTATTCTATTTACCAAAAATGGATTTAGCCAACTCACTAAGAACTTTTCAAGAATGTATGTCTTATGTTTATGAAGTCATATCTCTTTCACTCTTGCCCAACCTTTTGAGCTGTCTTTGCTCATATAATGACTTCCAGAATCCCATAACCTCATTTATGTCTTACTAGATGCATTGATATGAAATGTATAACAATTTTATGATGATTCTTGTCCAACAGAAGCCTTTTCTATGTTAGCTCATAAAACTTAATTCCCAATTTCCTCCTCTCAGAGAAAAAATGATCTTTGCCCCCATGTGGATAATTGGATCATGGAGGTAGGTGACAACTTAACAGTTACCAGGTAATACTGCCTTAGAGGAGGTGGTTAAGGGCAGGATGAGAACTCTTGCATCTGCAGGGAAGAGGGCAGAGCAGAGTGGCAAGAACTTACATTTGTTGGATGCCTGTGTTGCACCAGAGACTCTGATCTAGGTAACTCATGCTATAATCTCTTACCTCATTCATTTTTTTCTTGCCCTCCCTCTTATTCCCACACCACTCATTCTCTGGCTTAATACTCTTTAGTGGTTTTTCATAGCACTTTGCACAAACTTCTCATCACAGCCTTTGAGGCCTGGTGTGGTTAGTCTCATGCTAAAATTCCTAGACTCATTTTTACTCTGTCCCTTTGTTTTTGCTGCCTCATTGCTGCTGGCCTTCTTTCCCTGTGCCCACCTGTGCATCCGCAAGCCTGGCCCAACTCTGGCACAGAGTTAATGCTCAATAACTATTTCTTGGTTGAGGGGGCAAATGAGTGAATGCATCTCATCCTTTCAGTAATCCTAAGAGGAAGAAATAGAGGGTCAGATGGATATGGTCCCATGCTCAAGTCTCAGCTGGTAGCAAGAAGTTAACACTGTCTTACAATGCTATTTGGGCTCCTCTAAGATCCTGTGTATAAATAGATGAGGATGCACACTCTGATGAGCTGTGTTGTCCAAATGCGATATAGAGATAAGTTTGAATGTGCCTGGCAAGTGCATCCTGAAGCAATTTTCTTTCACCTCTGATGGATTTGCCGCCATGGTGTTCCTTTAGAGGTTTTATTTGTCTGTGGATTTTCTTTGGAGGAAGGCAGCCAAAGGATGTTTTTTAGAAGCCAAGGTGAGAGTTAGTAAGATGCTTTGACATGGCACCTTTTATAACATTGAAATATGATCATTAGACTCGCTCTCAAGGATAAGGGATTTGCATTTGGCTTGCGTTGTGCAAACAGGGCTTTTGTTGATTTATCAACAGGACTTCGCTTGGGGTTTTGGATTGGATTCCAGAGGTTGGCACCTATGCTTTAAAAAATCTAAACAGAACGAGAAAATAAATCACCAACTGGCACTTTAAAGACAAAGATTTATACCAAATTTAATGAACTTCCTGTCTTGCTGAGCATGAGGAAAATGTCATGTTTACCCCAAAGCTCACTGCTCTTGGCAACGGATGTGCCCAGTTGGAAGGGATGCAGAAGTGGGCTGCATTCACCCAACTAGAATTTGGAAAACTTATTAGCAAGAGAGCAATCAGCAAGAACTTGGCCTTCATGGTGCACCCCAACTCCTTGCTACTAACCCTTAGCAGAACTATCTAAGAAGAAATGTGGGCCAAGTCATATTGTCTGATTTTCATTCCCCTAGAAGCAGACCAAATTGAAGGATTCAATTTACCCAAGGGATACAGGAGCACTGATGCATAGGGGCACTTGTACCCCAATGTTTATAGCAGCACTCTCAACAATAGCCAAATGATGGAAAGAGCCTAAATGTCCATCAACTGATGAATGGATAAAGAAATTGTGGTTTATATACACAATGGAGTACTACATGCAATGAGAAAGAATAAAATATGGCCCTTTGTAGCAACATGGGTGGAACTGGAGAGTGTTATGCTAAGTGAAATAAGCCATACAGAGAAAGAGAGATACCATATGGTTTCACTCTTATGTGGATCCTGAGAAACTTAACAGAAACCCATGGGGGAGGGGAAGGAAAAAAAAAAGAGATTAGAGTGGGAGAGAGCCAAAGCATAAGAGACTCTTAAAAACTGAGAACAAACTGAGGGTTGATGGGGGGTGGGAGGGTGGGGAGGGTGGGGGATGGGTATTGAGGAGGGCACCTTTTGGGATGAGCACTGGGTGTTGTATGGAAACCAATTTGACAATAAACTTCATATATTGAAAAAAAAAACAACAAAATGTAGGATTCAAGAGCAAGTAGTGTATTTACAGGGTGGTCCCAGGAAACACTGGTCAGGAAGTAGGAAGGTAGTTAGTAAAATGTGTGTCATTAAGCCAGTTACCACTGTGAGCAACAGGAGCTGAATTCTTAAGGGGACCTCTAGGAACCAGTGTAAAAGACTGGTCTCAGTCATCCCAACCAAGGGGCTAAGGGACTGGGACATTTACCTACTAACTCTCTCAGTGATTGGTCAAGGTCTGCTTCCAGGGATATTCATTTTCCAGAAGTTCTAGCCAGTAGCTCCTTCAGGAAGAGCAACCCCAGCAACCCAAGTCCTCCAGAAAAGAGATGCAGAGATCAGCAGTTGGGAGTAGAGGGGCATTCACTGAATTGGTAAGGGTGAGGCAGCAACATGGTCTTCAACCAACCACAAAGCAAGCTCTGTTACATCCCTGTCTTTTCTGTGACTTCCCATTTCAACTTTTACATGGTTCATAAATGTTGACTGGAGGTACAAACATCTTACCTTACTTTGTATTACATACAGTCAAAGAAATTTCTTTGATTCAATCATCATATTCATCCAAAAATAATTTTGACCCCACCACTGGCATTGCAAGCCATTCTAAAACTACAGCTCTGTGGGACAAGGAGTGCACTTTTTCTGACTGTCTTCATATCAAGTGAGGAACACCTAGATTCAAATCTATAGAAATCCTCTACCTGGCATTGGAATTTGGAGTTTAAAATGTACCTGATTTTCTCCAAGTCAGTAATAGATCATTTTGCCAAAATGAATGTATAGTCAGGTACTGAAGAAGAAATGAGAAATCGAGTGCATGGTTAAATAGCCCGATCATTTGAAAAAGTGATGAGGTGATCTGTATGCCTGATGGCATCATGGGGATTTAGTTGGTGTTCAGGATATCCATTGCCTTGCAGTGCATGCTGGGTTTGGCTCAGGCAACTTTGCCCTCCCTTCCATTAACTCTTGGCCAAATCTTATGAGCCTTATAGTCCTTCGTTCCCTTCCTTTGCCCTTTAGACTGCCTATGAGCTTCACTGCTTTTTCCTGATACTAAAACCTTTGTTTTTGAACCAGGTTCACCTCTACTTAAACTACCAAGGAGGAAAATCTTTGCATGGGAAGAACAATGGGCTAGACATTGGAACTCTTGGGTTCCAGTCTCAGGAATGCCACTTGCTCTTACCCTCAGTTCCCTTCATCTTTAAAGTGAGAGTTGGATGGGATTGTTAGAAAATTGCATTATTTGGGATAATTTATTACTTTTATTTTTATTTTTTAAATTGAAGAATAATTAACATACAGTGTTATATTAGTTTCAGATGTACAATACAACGATTCAACAGTTCTATATATAATTCAGTACTCATCAAGATAAGTGTACTTTTAATCCCCATTCACCTGTGCCACCCATCCCCCCACCCACCTTTGCTATGGTAACCATCAGTTTGTTTTTTGTATTTAAGAGTTTGGTTTTTTGTCTTTTTTGTTTGTTTGTTCATTTGTTTTGTTTCTTAAATTCCACATGTGAGTGAAATTATATGGTATTTGTCTTTCTGTGTCTTATTTCACTTAGTATTATATCCAGTAGTTCCATCCATGTTGCAAATGGTGAGACCTCATTATTTTTTACGGCTGAGTAATATTCTATTGTATATATATATACCACATCTTCTTTATCCATTTATCTATTGATGAACATATGGGTTGTTTATATGTCTTGGCTATTATAAATAATGCTGCAATAAACATACGGGTGCATATATCTTTTCAAGTTAGTGTTTTTGTCTTCTTTGGGTAAATACGCAATAGTGGAATTACTGGATCATGTGGTAATTCTATATTTAATTTTTTGAGAAAACTCCCATACTGTTTTCCACAGAGGCTACACCAATTTGCATTCCACCAATAGTGTACGAGTTCCTTTTCCTCCACATCCTCAACAACACTTGTCATTTCTTATCATTTTGATTTTAGCCATTTTGACAAATGTAAGGTGATATTGTGGTTTTGATTTGGATTTCCCTGATGATTAATCATATTGAGCATCTTTTCATGTGTCTGTTGGCCACCTGGATGTCTTCTTTGGAAAAATGTCTGTTCATGTCTTCTGCCCATTTTTTAAGAAGATAAAAAATTGCATTATTCTGGATAATTTATTTTAATATGCTTATTCTTATTAACCTGCCCTCTCTAATACATGTCTTTAGCATGTGATAGGAAGGCAGTTTGACTATGCTGAAGTGCTTCTGTCCATTAATTTCCTTTTTTTAGAAAATGGTTCTACTTCTATCCTTGCCTTGTCTCAGGAGATATAGGCATGAGCATCAGTGAACTTCAGGGACACATTTTAAGAAATTCATTTGTGTCTGTCTATTGATGTATCAACTGATTAATGGTTGATTCTTACATTTTAGAAAACAAAATGAGGGGCACCTGGGTGGCTCAGTCAGTTAAGCATCCAACTTTTGGTTTCAGCTCAAGTCGTGATCTCGCAGTTTGTGGCTTTGAGCTCCACATTGGGCTCTGAGCTGACAGCTCAGAGCCTGGAACTTGTTGTGTATTCTATGTCTCCTTCTTTCTCTGCCCCAACCCTGCTTGTGCTGCTCTTTCTCTCTCAAAATAAATAAATAAACTTAAAAAAAGAAAGCAAAATGAGTCAAATTATAACCTTTTTAAAAGTCAGCCATGTTTAATAAAGACATGATTATTCCTTATGTAGATCTCATTCATGTTGATAAAAGTGTGCTTCCCAGGACATGTCAGCAATGAGAGAAAAAAATATGTACTTGTCACATGAAAGTCTAGGCTAAAACAAGCCATACATTTGGGAAATGCTATAACTTATAACTCTAAATATCAGAAAATCTAAGAAAAACCTGGGTTTTTTAAGAACTGGAAAGTCCTACAGAAAACAAATCAGAAATCCAGGTAGTTCTGTCATGTCCTATCTTAGGATAAAACATGGACAAACACTGCTGTATAAATCTTCTCATACCCAGGAGGTGTAGTAAGTAGGAATGTAAGTTTAAGAAATAATACAACTCCTTTAAACATCTCCTCTGGGCACAAGAGAAAGCCATACTAGCAGTGTTTTGGCATCTGATCAACCATCTCTCTGAGACCTTATGACACTCTGGGTTATGTGGTATATCACTAAGACTTGTAATACCCAATTTTTAGTGTAACCAGAGTACAAGTTAGAGTGGAAACAGAGTATCATATAGCTAATGCTTCTTGACTTCAAAGAAGGAAAGAATATTTATTAGTGATAGATAGTAAACAAATACAAATACGTCCAGTTGAAATATAAGAGAAACAAGAGGCATTACAGGCCAGATTAACTGGTGCTCACTATTTCCATGTCTGTGTATATCATCACACGAATGTGTAATGGTCACAAGCTTGGGATTTTAATCCTTGGTTTGTATTTACTTATCTTGCTAGTGAAACACCCAAAAGTTGAAGAAGGTCAATATTTAGATGCATTATGAAATCAGTTCTTCTTGCTTGGAAGTTTATTTGAAATTGTTGAAGTAATACATTTTAAAGTTGGTATTCAACATTGTGTAAGCATGACTTTTTGAACTATTTATCAGTCATCTGTAATGAATAATCACTAGAGGGAAATGACAGTTGAACTGAGTTGCATTCATCCAGTTGTTAAAGTAAAAGGAAATTCAGTAGTTCCTCAGACAGACATTTTGGATAAGATCTGTAAAAAATAGAATAAATACATTAGTCCATTAAAAATATTCTTTGAGTAATGCTAAAAAAGAAGGAAAATAAATACAAAATATACTTTATGCATTGTAATGTTATTGACAAATGAGTAAGATTAATTGACTGGGACTCACCTATGTGTCTTCAAGCCAATGCTGAGGATGGGCCATCTGTAAAGGAGACTTCTTTTATCTTCTGATCCAGCAGCTTGCCCAATCCTCTATTCATTATCCTGCACATCCCCAAACAGCTCTTTGAAAGGTTGTCTGTAAATTCATAATTATTGTTTATGAACAAAAATAAAGCAATTCTCCTACCCTATTTTTTCCCCCATCCTACACTTTACCCTTAGTGAATCAAATTTCTTTGTCATTACTTCTCAAGTAGCAAGTGACAATATTGTAGTAAGTTAACTGAATTTATTTTCAGGGAGTGATCCAGTGGTTTCAGTGTTCTTATTGTGACCATTGTTGTTGTATTAATCTGCTCATTTCAAACCCACCACTATTTGGTGCTGGGCCCCATCCTTGAGCAATGTACAGCTTTAGCCACAGAAAGACATTTGTTCTCAATTATTTAAACTTTTTAAAAAATTTTTTGGATGATACCTTTTTCACACCTGTACTCAGACCAAAAACCTAGGGGTCCTCATGGATATTTAGTGTATCTTCCTGTCTCCCTCCTCAACCATCCAACAGGCTTCTATGTTCTGCCTTATCCATTTCTCTGGAAACTGTCCTCTCTTTTCCACTGTTCCCTTGGCCTTGGTTTTGAGTCTCACTATTGAGTCCTTTAAACTGTTGCAAGAACCCCTATACTCACCTCTAAGCTAACCCTAGGATCAGCCTTCCCCAAATCATTCTTCAAAAATGGCCAATCTGATTTTCTTCCCCTGCTGGTGTGTTCAGTGGCTCCTATTAGCCAGCAGTCATGTTCAGACCACTCCAAGGACCTCGCTCTCTTATTTCAGTCAATGGCACCAGCATTCACCCAGGTGCCCAAGCCCAAACCTGGAGCTATCTTTGGTTCCTCCTTTCCTCTTATTTATTCAGTCTGTTAGCAAGACCTGAGACTCTTCCTCCAAAAGACAACCTGTGCCCATTCTCTCTTCTCCAACTCCAAACTACTCTCTTTGCTTCCATTCTTCTATCCTCAATACTTTTCCCACCTACGCCCAGAATAAACTTAAAAAAAAATCACATCTCTCCTCTGTTTCAAAGTTTTTGGGGATTCTTGCAGCATTTTAAGTCACATCCAACCTTTTTGAAGTGGCTGTTTTGATCTCTTCCTGATATCGTTTCATTCTAATTCTGGAATTTCATTTCTTACCCTGGTCTGGACAAGTGAATATACTATGTAAATTTTGACATGATGTAATAGGACGCATACTACACCATTCACAACACTCTGAACATATTGGCTTCTTGTGCCTCCAATCCAGACTCATTCCAGTCTTTGGCTATGTGCCCAGCTCTTTATTCTGGAAATCTCTACCCACCCCCCACCTCCACCCAAACACCATCCCTTCTTCCAAATACTCACATCTCAGTTACCCACCATTCATCCTGTGAGGTCTTCCCTGTACAGCTTAAGCAACCTCTGATTCCAATCTACAAAGTGATGTAATTATATGACATTAAGTTGTTCTTTATTTGTTTGTTTATTTATTTATTGATGATTGCCCCTTCAGAAATGCAAGTTTTTCAAAGATAGGGGAACTACTTGGTACTCATCTATGCCTAGCATTAGGCCTGGAGCAGGTTTGGAATATAAAAATATTTGTTGAATAAATGAATGAATGTTTATTATAAAACTATTAACATTTACCAATATGATAAGGTAAAGGCAGTATCTTCATTTAATTTTTTTAATGTTTATTTATTTTGAGAGAGAAAGAGAGAAAGCATGAGGCGGGAAGGGGCAGAGAGAGACAGGGACAGAGAGAATCCCAAGAAGGCTCCACACTGTCGGTACAGAGCCCAATGCAGGGCTGTATCTCAGGAACTGAGAGATCATGACCTGAGCCAAAATCAAGAGTCAGACACTTAACTGACTGAGCCACCCAGGCATCCTAGTATCTTCATATTTTAATTTGCTCCCTGATTATTACTGAAATGGACCCCTTTTCATACTTTTATTGACAATTACCTTCCTTTTCTAGGAATATCCTGTTGGCATCCTTTGCTTACTTTCCTACTAGTTACATTGCTTCCTTTTTAGTTGTTAGTCATGAGCTGTGTTTATTTCTTTGCAATTATTTATGTTTAGACAATTATTTTGATTTATATTTTGAAAACATGTTCTCCCTGTACATCATTTGTCTTACTTTTATTTTGGGGGATATGTGTTGCTACAAAGTTTCAAACATTGATGTGGCAAAATTCATCTTAAAATTTAAGAATTTTATTTCTTAAAAATACATAAAATAGAAGATCAACAAAGGCCTCCCACACCTCCAAGTATAAACTCGCACTTGAACACACTGATCAATATTAAGATCTATGAAAGTGTCGCAAGTGGATATAGTGTAAGTTCTATGTGTTGTAATATGAAACAGACAGCACAATGTGTGATGTATTCTTCCAAAAAAAACAAAGTAGCATACATTTAATGAGCTGTTTGCATTCAGTCTCCAGTCTAGGGGCTGAGTGGGGGATGGAGGAGCAGATTGAAGAGCATCAGGTAGGCGTAGTCAGGTGAACCCAAAATAGGACACCCTATAGGCTCAATAATTTAAACAAGACAATAGCACAGGAGAAAAGGGGACAATTTCAGATGAAAAGAGCCTTAAGGAATATAACAAATAATTACAATTAATAAACTTAAAATCCTGCTGTGAAATAGATTATATTGATAATTAAGGAAAGTTAGAAATATCTAGATTATTAGATGTTATCAGGACATATTTTTAAAATTTATTATTAAAAATAATATAATTTTTATTTTATTAAGGATCATATGGCATGGTGATTATATTAAAGGAATTCTTTTTTTTTTCCAGACTTGAGATGTCTACTAATTAAGAATAAAAATACATGGGATTTTCTTTAAAATAGCCTCTTGCCCCAAATAAAAATGTGTGCGCATTGGAGTTGGAAACAGGTGAATCAAGAATGGTAAAATGCTGATGACATTAGTCAAGGTTGCTCAAAAGATGGTAACAGTCCTAGGCTTGGAGGAGAGAAGGGAGAGTCAGTTTTCAGACCCCAGAGGCAGAGCTCTGGGAGAAGGCAAGTTGACAAGAGCTAGGGAGGTGTGGGAGAGGAATCTTGAGCTCACTCTCCTCCCCACCCCTTGTGGTCCCCTGCCAGGTTTTTCCACGAACAGAAGGCAGAGAGCAGGGAAGCCATGGTCTGTGAGGATCCAACTCACAGAGAGGAGAGTCCCTCTAGAGGGACAAACAGCTAGAGATAGGGGTGGACCCTGCAAGCTGGCACATTGCTGATTTGTGTTTTATAATTAATACTTTAATTAAGAAAAAGTAATGTGCATTTTCTACTTTTATTTTATTTTATATTTTATTTTAGTGTGAGCTAGGGAGGGGCAGAGAGAGTGAGACACAGAAACCGAAGCAGGCTCTAGGCTCTGAGCTGTCAGCACAGAACCCAATGCAGGGCTCGAACTTACAAACTGGAGATCATGACCTGAGCTGAAATCGGAGGCTTAACCAACTGAGCCACCCAGGTGCCCCGCATTTTCTATCTTCAGATAGGAAAAATTAATTCATAGTTTTTAGATCAAGTATATTAATTGCATTATTCAAACCTTTATTTGTACTCATTTCTGTATATTTTATGTGTTGAATTTCAAGAAAAATGTGTTAAAATCTCTTGCTTAATTTTTAAAATTATAAATTTCTTTTTATTTTTCACAGTTTTTATTTTATATTGTTGAGGCCTATAAAGTTCTGTAAATAGCATATCTTCTTGGTACATTTTTCTTTTTATCAATACAAAATATAATTTGCTCTTTCAAGGTTTTTTGCTTGATTTTTGTCTGACATTAGCTCTATCTGCTTTTTTGTTGTTGTTAAGTATTTGTTTTGCATATTTTCCTGTTTCTTTTTTTTTAATTTTTTTTTTATGTTTCTTTATTTCTGAGACAGAGAGAGACAAAACATGAGTGGGGGAAGGGCAGAGAGAGAGGGAGACATAGAATCAGAAGCAGACTCCAGGATCTGAGCTGTCAGCACAGAACCCTAGGCAGGGCTTGAACTCACAAATCGTGAGATCATGACCTGAGCCGAAGTCGGTCGCTCAACCGACTGAGCCACCCAGGCATCCCTTTCCTGTTTCTTATTTCAACATTTCTCTTCATTTTATTTCAAGTGAGTGTACATAGATTTTTGTTTGTTTTTGTTTTTGTTTTTTGTTTGTTTGTTTGTTTTCAAAATCCAATCTGAATATCTCTTGTCCTTTACCAGGTGAATCTCATCACTTCATATTAGTTGTGATTACAGATTTATTTGGACATGTTCATGCCATCTCATTTTTAAATTTCCTTTTCACAAGCCTTATTTACTATGTGCACCCAGGCTTTTAGAGGGTTTTTCAACTTTGTTTTATGTTTTTTTGCAATGTTTTGGCACTTATATCTTTTATGTCTATTCTTTGATGATTATTTTTATAATCACTTGTATTGTGCTTAAGTATATTACAATTTCATTTCTGTCAATATTGAGAATTATTTTCCCCTCCCAACTTTACTTGTGATTTAAGTCTTATTTGGACTTTATTTTCTCCTTACTCCTTCTCATACCTCTTACCATGGTGAGGTCATCTATGATTGCTAACCAGTACAGTAGCCACTGGCCATATGTGGCTACTGAGCCCTGGAAATATGCCTGCTCTGAATGAAGAAGGGATAAAATCCCTGGTATATTTTAAAGACTTAAACAAAAAGGATGTAAAATATCTCATGTACATCTTTGAACATCAATTCTATGTTGAAATGGTAACATTTTAGATATATTGGTTTGAATAAAATATATTGTGAAATTTTACTTTACATTGTATTTATTCTTTTTGAGATGTGGCTACCAGAAAATTTAGAATTTCAGTTGTGGGCAGAGCTGTTATAGGATTTTAATTCTGGATTGTTATTTTTATTTTTATTTATTTATTTTTTGTTTATTTATTTATTTATTTATTTTTGAGAGAGAGAGCGCAAAGTGGGGGAGGTGCAGAGAGAGGGGGGAACAGAGGATCCGAAGTTGGCTCTGCTCCGACGAGAGTGAGCCTGATGTGTGGCTGAAACTCATGAACTGTGAGATCATGACCTAAGCCAAAATCAGCCACTCAACTGACTGAACCACCCAGATGCCCCTGATTGTTATATTTAAACAGTTAAGAAATTTTTCTCCTTCTCTCTTACCCTTCTTCTTTCCTTTTAATTCCTTGATTCACTGTCCAGCCCTTAGATTACAGTGGATACAATTCTAGGCAGGTATAGAATTCTGGAACTCAGGTGCAATTGCTACATTGTACTCAATTTCTCTGTAGGCCTGTTTTCTTTTTCTTTCTAGATCCTGGAAATTGCTCTTCCTTTTCGAAGTTCCCCAATTTCACTTATAAATGTTTCTCCTTGTCCATCCTAAGTGCTCATGAAACTCTTGAAGTTTATGGTGTTTGTTTGTTTGTTTGTTTGTTTTGTCTTCTTAAGCTCTGGAAAAACCTCTTGCACTATTTCTTTGCTTGTCTTGTGCCTTCCGCAATGTGTATTCTTTTCTTTGCTTTTCCCCTTTAAAGGAATTTGCATCTTTTAGATCCATTCACCACATTTAAACTTTATTTTACACCTTCCGTTTGTGCATCTTTTTTCCCCTCATTCTGGCTTCTAACATTAATTTGTGGGGTTCCTTGCATCTGTCCCCCTATTCAGCCCATCCACTGTGCAGAAGGACTGGATTCTCATTTCAACTGTCTCTGTTCAGGTCTTCCCCATAAGAGCCCATACTTGTGTTGCAGGAATGATTTCCTCACTTATCCTGGGAGGATTTTCAAGTTTCTTCTTGTAAACAAGCCAGCTTTTACTTACAGACCTCTCTGCTGAGTTTTGTGTCTCTCTTGTGAGAAACAAGACCAAAACCATATGACTCTCAAAATGATAAACTGTGCCATGTCGTGTCCCACAATACAGACTGTCAGATTGTTTGACCCCACCTTGTGAGGCACATATGCTCATAGGACCACGGGCCAATTATTTTTACTCATGGCACAACTGGGATTCGTTGCTCCAGAAACAAAACCAGTTACTCTTTTCAAATCACTTAGTTCACCTATTCTGATTAGTCTTTGCCTAGGCCACACTGGGACTAATGCTAACCATTAAATTCCTATAACTTTCTTTCCTTAACTCCACTCTTTAAGACAGTATTGAGTTTTTTAGGTGGTGTGTAAGTGTTGTGAGGTCAACGCATTTCTGGGCAAGTTTATTTTGTGGGGGCTTCACATTTACAATGTTACTTTCCCTTACATGTGTGTAACTCTTGGTTGTACATTTTCCTCATATTTGATATTCCTTATGAATCCATGTTTTAAGGAGTCCCTTGCCCCACCCTTTTCTAATACTGGAGAGGGGTGGGCAGTGCATCCTGTGGGCCAGACTGTGGGATGGAGCTGCCATTAGGTCAGGGAGTGTTGGGCTCCCCCTGTGCATCAGCACTTCCCCACTCTCCCCATATCTTGAACCAGGGCTCTCTCCTCACTGCTCTCACCTCTGAGTGGCCATTTTGCTGGCTGCTGTGCAACACAGCTGTACCATGAGTGGTGGGGTCACTCTTATGCAGGTGCAACACAGCTGGACCATTAGTGGTGGGGCCACTCTTACTCAGGTTTCCAAACTACCATCCTTGGAACTACTTCAGTCTCCTTTGTCAGCAGCCTCAGATCTTGGAATCCTAAAAAGAGCTTGGTCTCTATTTTACAGCACAGCCTTTCTAACTTCTCTTGGGGCAGGACTCCCCTTTCATCCAATTTTACTGGTCATCCATCTTACTAGGGTTCCTCAAAATTTCAGGTCATTGAGAGTTCCCTCTTGTTTCCCAGCACTGTTATAGGTTTTCCATAACACTCTTTATCCTGTTATTAAAAAAAAAATGTTTATTTATTTATTTTTTAGAAAGAGAAAGAAAGTGTGCACATGCTTGGGTAAGGGGCAGACAGAGAGAGACAGAGAATCCCAAGAAGGCTCTGCATTGTCAGTGCAGAGCCTGACACAGGGCTCGAACTCTTGAACCTGTAGGATCATGACCTGAGCCAAAATCAAGAGTCAGATTCTTAACCGACTGAGCCACCCAGGCACCCCTATCCTGTCAGTTTTAGATTTGGGGACAGGACTTGGATGCTGGAGCATGTTCTTTATCCCCCATCTTGATGTAGTTCCCATATTGCACATGCTGTTCCCTTAGCCTGAAATGCCCTTCCCTACTTTATTCCCTCCTATCATCTTCCAAAACCCATTTCAGAGAGACTGTCTAGAAAGCCTTTCTTAATTTCCCAGGCTGATTCAACCTCTTGACTCTGCTACCTTGATATGTAACATACATATTTCTTTATTTTTATGTATGTATGTATGTTCACCCCATCTTATTTTAATACATTTATTTGCCCATTTTTTGGCATCAGATCATATGTTTCTTGAGTAAGAATATAATGTCTTAATCATCTTTGTTTTCTTTATGCTAGCACAGAAGGAATACTCAATATGTATTTATTAATCCTAAATTTGAGAGTTTTGACACCCTCTGTTCCTGTCCCCCAGTCTGGAATAAAGGCAGGCATTTGCCTGGTGGCATGAATGGCTCCATCTTGAAACTACTTAGCAGTCTGACATCATGGGAATTTGTCACTCTATTTTGAGTGTACAATCCAGCTCCATATCCTCTCCTTACTATTCCACTTGATTTCCATTATCTAAAACAAAGGGCAGGGATGCTTTGCTGTATTTTAAGACAAGAAACCATATTCTTCTTATATAATACAACATCTTCCTTTTAAGGGTAAAAAATTCCATTGAAAATTTAAAGAACATATTCCTGCCACCTTTGTCTCTCCTCTCTGCTTCCTTCTTCATGATAGAAATATTAAGAACAAGAAAACATCTAAAGAGAAAGCATTCTGAGTAGTATCCTGATTTGTCCTTATCTGCAATATATATGCAAGCCAGCCTGAGTTGATAAACACAGACAGCCCAGCTGACTTCAAAAAACAAACAAATAAATATACAGGCAGACGTTGATTTCCCTGTGGAAATTTTACAGGGGAGTTAAGTTATGGAGTGTACACAGACCTGAAATTGTCATGCAAACTGGGTTGTCAGGGATTTCAGTGTCTATACGTGGGTTGAGTAAACCAGTTCACATAAGGAGACCCTGGGACTTTGGCTAGATATTTGAATGAAAGCAGCTGGAAAGTTAGAGGTGAGATGTTCCCCCTTCACTTTGTATGCAGCCATCAGCGTTTGGTTGCTTTTGCTTTAAACAAGAGAAATTTACAAGGCTTTGTGAAAATGATCACTAAGGATGTCTGAGTCTGACTAAAGAAAAAATGTCCTGAGATGAGAATTCCAGGTAGGTAGTTCATTCGGGAGATGGCTTCAGGAAGCACTGGGAGCTGAGTGGGGAAAGAAAGGCAGCCAAGCCATGGAGTGTTAGCATGCAAATTACCAGTGACCCACCTGACCTTATTCCACGGTGGGGTGGGGGGCTCTGGGAACAGCATGGAACACGTATTTCTGAGCTATTCCACCTGAGGAGTGAGGGAGTCGGGGTATTTATCCAACAACTCCTGTCAGTAATTGGCTGAGGGCTGCTCTGAATTGGTGTTAAATCCCAGGAATTCTGGTCTGCTGCAGGTGGGCTCCAGGGCCCAGGGACAGACCTCATGCAAAGGGACATGGGGGCTGTCCATGAAGTCAGGCAGGTATAAAAACCCAGGATTATGGGAATGACTATACCAACATATGGCTTTTTCCCCCCATTCAAACTAATTTTTTATTATGTGGAGAATATAGGGAAAACAAAAAAAAACAATCATCCATTGCTTATGGGTTTGTCCTCCTGAAATGTTGATGCCTAACTGATGAAGAGGCAGGGTCACGTGCTTCTACTACTCAATTTAAATCATCCATCTATTCATCTAATAGACTCTATGACTGTTTAAAAATTCTTTTAAAAATAAACTTCAGGAATAGAGAAAGATAAGGACATTTGACCTGGGGAGAAGTATGAGAAACTGGGAATTATTTGAAAGTAAAGTAGCAGAAAGGACCCTGGATGAGGAGTGAGGTGCTCTGCCCAGTGCTCCCTGTGATGGCCTAGCCCAACCTCAGCCTTCTCACCATTGAAGTGAAGGCGCTGCATGCCCTCCACGTTCCCTTAGCTGTCTTTCAGCTCTGACCTGCTATACAGTCCCCGCTAAATACGGTGGCCCTAGGGAAGAGAGTCACATAGGCTGGAGTGGAGTGGAGAAGGGTTTATTGATTGGTATCCAAGAATGGGCTTTGAGTAGCCTCCTTATTCTGAAGCTCTCCCCTGATGCTGTTATTGGAGTCGTTATCACTGTTCTTCCATATTTATTGATCAATTCACATGTATCTTTTGCCCACATGACGGTAGGCTTAGTTTCTGGGTTTAGCATATAGTGGAACTTAGTAAATGCTTATGGGTTTTTTGTGTGTGGGTGGTGGCATTTTTTTCTTTTTTTTTTTTCCTTTTTAGAAACATGAAACTGTTTTCTCCCTTTAATTCCTATTTCCAACTGTGTTCTGCCTTATAGTCCTTCTCATTTCTGAATAACTTCTTGGGTATATTCCATAACTTTCTGGTCATTTAAAAATTTTTCAAATTGTGGGTCTATTACAAATAACATAAAATTTACCATTTTAATCATTTTTAAGTACACAGTTCAGTAGTGTTAAGTGCATCCACATTATCATGCACCAACCTCCAGAACAACTTCATCTGGCAAAGCTGAAACTCTGTACCCATTAAACTAACTCCTCTTCCACACCCGGCCCCCAATCCCGGGCAGCCACCACTCTGCTTTCTGTCTCTGAGTTTGACCACTCTAGACACCTCATGTAAGTGGAATCATATCCCATTTTTCCTTTTGTGTCTTCCTTCCTTCACTCAGCATAATGTCCTCAAGTTTCATCCATATGGCGGCAGGTGTCAGAATTCCCCTCTTTTTTTTTTTTAATTTTTTTTTCAACGTTTATTTATTTTTGGGACAGAGAGAGACAGAGCATGAACGGGGGAGGGGCAGAGAGAGAGGGAGACACAGAATCGGAAACAGGCTCCAGGCTCTGAGCCATCAGCCCAGAGCCTGACGCGGGGCTCGAACTCCCGGACCGCGAGATCGTGACCTGGCTGAAGTCGGACGCTCAACCGACTGCGCCACCCAGGCGCCCCAGAATTCCCCTCTTTTTTAAGGCTGAGTGATATTCCATTGTATGTAGACTACACTTTGTTTAGCCATTCATCCAGTGATGGACACTTGGGTTGCAAATGCTAGCGTTTTTAAGTGAATGAAAAGGTGAATCAAAATCAGACTTTGCCAATTAATATCTGGCCTAAACCTATACATTAAGATATGTCAGACAAATACTGTTCTATATATAAAACCCTCTTTTTTAAACTTTTGCTACTTTGCAACTTTAGAAAAGGGTTTTCTCCTCTCAAATGCAAAGCAAAAAAGGCTAACCATTATTGAGTGTTTACTGCATGCTGCCCAGTCTTGCAAACGCTGCCACATTTCACAAGTGAGAAAAGAGCAATGTCATAATTGATCAGTGACACTGTCAGGGCTATCAAGGGCCTGCCAGGCACCATGTGACACTGTGGCCCAAACAAAACATCCCATTTGTAGGACACCACTGTACATTGCTGACATCTTTTCATTCTGGGTTTTTGTTTTTGTTTTTGTTTTTGCCTATTTTTATGATACCATTGTTAGGCTCCTCAGACAGGTGAATGATATACTTGTGAGGATTTTCCAGCAGATGGCAATAAGATGTCATGATCAAATGAAGTTTGAATATTACAACACTTTTGACAATGGAAATAGAGCAAGTCTTCTTTTTCACTTAAGGAATTAAGGTAATAATCAAATGATTGTGTTAATCTAACATCTGAAATAATGCTTCTAAGTAAAGATTCTGTGATAATGAACTCATTAGTGAGGGTCTTTAAATGTAAAAATTTTTTTCATTATATGAAATTTATTGTCAAATTGGTTTCCATACAACACCCAGTGCTCATCCCAAAAGGTGCCCTCCTCAATACCCATCCCCCACCCTCCCCTCCCTCCCACCCCCCATCAACCCTCAGTTTGTTCTCAGTTTTTAACAGTCTCTTATGCTTTGGCTCTCTCCCACTCTAACCTCTTTTTTTTTTCCTTCCCCTCCCCCATGGGTTTCTGTTAAGTTTCTCAGGATCCACATAAGAGTGAAACCATATGGTGTCTTTCTCTGTATGGCTTATTTCACTTAGCATCACACTCTCCAGTTCCATCCACGTTGCTACAAAGGGCCATATTTCGTTCTTTCTCATTGCCCTGTAGTACTCCTTTGTGTATATAAACCACAATTTCTTTATCCATTCATCAGTTGATGGACCCAGCAATAGCACTGCTAGGAATTTACCCAAGGGATACAGGAGTACTGATGCATAGGGGCACTTGTACCCCAATGTTTATAGCAGCACTCTCAACAATAGCCAAATTATGGAAAAAATTTTTAAAAAGATTAATGAGGTGCCTAGGTAGCTCATTCAGTTAAGAATCTGACTCTTTTTTTTTTTTAATTTACATCCAAGTAGTTAGCATATAGTGCAATACTGATTTCAGGAGTAGAATCCAGTGATTCATCTTATACATATAACACCAGTGCTAATCCCAACAAGTGTTTTCCTTAATGACTCTTGCCCATTTAGCCCATCCTCCCACCCACAATCCCTCGAGCAACCTTGTTTGTTCCCTATATTTGAGAGTCTTTTATGTTTTGTCTCCCTCCCTGTTTTTATATTATTTTTGCTTCCCTTCCCTTATATTCATCTGTTTTGTATCTTAAATTCCACATATGAGTGAAGTCATATGATATTTGTCTTTCTCTGACTGAATAATTTCACTTAGCATAGTATCCTCTAGTTCCATCCACATTGTTGCAAATGGCAAAATTTCATTCTTTTTGTAATATTCCATTTTATATATATATATATATATATATATATATATATATACCACATCTTCTTTATCCATTCATCTGTCGTTGGACATTTGGGCTCTTTCCATACTTTGGCTATTGTCAATAGCACTGCTATAAACATTGGAAGCATCTGACTTTTGACCTCGGCTCAGGTCTTGATCTTGGGGTCATGAGTTTGAGCCCCATGTAGGGCTCTACACTAGGCATGAAGGTTACTTAAAAAAAATCCATAATGTAATTATTACATGAATTTCTGATTGAAATTTAATATGCTGTTATGGAAAATTCACCTAGTAGAAAAATAATACATATTTAAATTTAGTGAAATGTCAATTTATAAATTATTTCAAAATGTTAAAAAATTCCAAGATAAAATGTTGAGCTATTGCAAAATTTATCCCAAGAGATTAAAAAATCCAGAGTCAGCAGAGCACCTGGGTGGCTCAGTTGGTTAAATGTCCGACTCTTGATTGTGGCTCAGGTTATGATCTCGCAGTTGGTGGGATAGAGCCCCACATCAGGCTCTAAACTTACAGTGTGGAGTTGGCTTGGGATTCTTTCTCTCCTCTCTGCCCCTCCCCGACTTGAGCTCACTCACTTTCTCTCTCTGTCTCTCTCTCACATACAAAATAAATAAACATTAAAAAAGTACCAGAGTCAGAGAAATAAAAGCTACTAGGTATTAGAAGGAAAAGTGAAAGGAAAGTGTACAATTACTGAATCAAGTTTTGAAGAAAAAAAAAATGACAGGCCAGAAGGAAAAGGCATCAGAACTGCCACTGTTTGGGACCAATTCTAGCCCAGGTTCTTCATCTGCAGAGCACGATGTGTGTTTTTCTTCCATTTCTATGCCAGCCAGGCTAATGAATTTCCAGCAAAATTAGAGAAAGACCCAAGGAATGCATTAAGCCAAATGTACTTTTTTGTCAAATCAGGTAGTAGTCATGTGATGCAAACTTCTAACAGAGGGATGTGCCACTCTTGTTAGAAATATCCTACTTTTGGGGTGCCTGAGTAGCTCAGTCAGTTAAGCTCTGGACTTTGGCTCAGGTCATGATCTCATGGTTTGTGGGTTCCAGCCCCACGTCGGGCTCTGTATTGACAGCTCAGAGCCTGGAGCCTTTTTCAGATTCTGTGTCTCCCTCTCTCTCTGCCCCTCTCGGCTCTCTCTCTCTCTCTCTCTCAAAAATAAATAAACATTAAAAAAATTAAAAAAGAAACAAGGACATTCACAAATACGGTACAGGGAGGAGGATGCCATCAGAAATTCATTGCATATGACCTGTTCCAAGCGACAGGAAAAAGTCACTACGACTCGTGTTCTTCATCATTCACGAATGATTTAAATATTTGTCCATTTTGGGGTGCCTGGGTGGCTCAGTCAGTTAACTGATCAATTCTTGGTTTTGGCTCAGGTCATGATCTCACAGTTTGTGGGTTGGAACCCCATATTAGGCTCCACACTGGTACTGCAGGACTTGCTTGGGATTCTCTCTCTCTCTCTCTCTCTCTCTCTCTCTCTCTCTTTCTCCCCCTTGCACTCTCTCTGTCTCAAAATAAATAAATAAACTTTAAAAAAAATAAACATTTGTCCATTTTGTAAATAATGGGGAAAGGAAGAAATAACCAAAGAATATAAACATGGAAAAAGTCTGACAAAAGCCAAGTGTCTCTCTGGAGCTGGAGGGTCCTTTTAGGGTCATCCTGAATCTCAGAGATGGGCAGGCTTATATTCACTCACAACCACCAGTCATGGGATGTGGGCAGAACCTGGCCTGAGGCCAGGACTTCTGGATGGCTGTGGCATCCTTGGAGGGCCCTCCTGGCAGCCAGAGTGACAAGTACTATTTGAAGGAGGATGAAGACAGAGCATCACAGCATCCCCAAAGACTGTCTCCACATTACAGCCTGATCTGATGGACCCTAAAATGGAGCTCAGAGATGGCATTTTATGAAAAAAGGCTGGATTTTCCTTAGAGGCAACAGAGACTAGGGAAGAAAGAAAAAGCCAGTGAGGGTAACTGGCAATCCATACAAGTCTCTGTATTTAGGTTACTCCAGTTTGTGATCAGAGCTGGGAATTATAATTTGCATTTTCACTTAGTAACATTTTTTTTTAAAGGAAAGAAGCAATTACTTAAGTTTGGGATACTTTATTTGAAATCTGTGAATGACAGCAATCCCATGTAAATTCATATAAGTTGCATCTAAATTAATGTAGATGCTTCTAGTGTGGTAGGTGAAAGCAAGTGTGGTTACATTAGGGTGTGGGCAGTGGGAGAGATGCACTCCACAACCCAACAAACTCATTCCTACTCCACTGGAATTCTGCGCTTTCTCTGGTGAAGCAGTTACATGGTTTTTGGTACTTTTAGAAAACAACTTGGTGCCACTTTAATTTTTATTTTCACCAACTTAATTGCCCTGGGGATGAGAAGACAATTGTCAAGGTCATAATGACTGTGGTTTGGCCAAGGAGATGACCCAATGCCCCCAGTGGAGATTGCCAAATCACTAAAACTGATTTGCTTTCCCTGAATTCCTATGGGCCTCCTGAAAAGTTACAAGTGGCAAAAGTTAGCTGCCAAGTTATCCTGAAAAGGAGTCTCAGAGCAAATTCTCCAGTGCAGGCATTTGCTACCAATTATTTTTTTTGATTAGTGAAGAGCTACAAAGTAATTCTTGCTGCCTCCCCTGCAGGTGCTCTGTGGCATCACATCCCTTCCATTTCACAGGAGAGGACTCAAGGCAGACATGACAGTGCTCCTGGAACCCTTTCTAGAGTCATCCCAGCCACCTGGAAATCCTTTTTTCAATGCTTGGACCCCTGCTCAGCTAAGGTGCGCCCTGAAGAGCACAGGGATTCGCTTGGCCGGACGTGGGACCTGCTCATGAAGGGATAGTTGGGGAGGTATCTCTAAATCCATTTTCACCAATGCACATATCTTGAGTACCATTGATGTCACCAGCAGTAGGAACTGAAACTCCAGAGTCCCTGGAACTGCCCAGACTGATGCTGCCCAGACTGAAGCAGAGTCAATTCCTGTCATTTGTGATTGTTATGTTCTATCAGGTTGTGGCAAACACTGAATGAGAGAAAGCTGAACCATTGCTTCTGGAGACGCACAGACTTAGGTTCCTGCCAGCATCTGGTCCTAATAATTCCAAACTGATCAACAACACATCACCTCATTTAGGAGAGTTTCTATTTAATCAAATAAGAAGACTTTTTAAAAAATATATATTATTGACTCATTAACATTGAATTCATGGTCAATGTCACCCTATATAACTCATGCCTGAACAAAACCTAGCTAACCTATGTACTTTCTCTGTAAGGCACATCACAACCTTTTTGTGTATAGGCACAAGTAGGCAACACTCTGGCACTATGTTTGGGGATCTTTTAAAAAGGAAATTACCAACAAAAAGCACAAAATGCCACTAACAGAACACACTAAACAGACTTTTAAGAAGACATTGTTTATAGTTGAGAACAGACAAGTTGAGAAGACATTGTTTATAGTTGCCTCATTTGACCTTAGCTGGGGATGTGCACATGGCCTACTACCCATGTCCTCAAATGGACCCTAACCCCTGGGAGTACTAATTTGGGGCTAACAAATAAATTTAGCTTGGGGGAGCCTGGATTGGTCAGTCGGTTAAGCATCAGACTCTTGATTTCAGCTCAGGTCGTGATCTCATGGTTTGTGAGTTTGAACCCCACATCAGGCTCTGCACTGACAGTACGGAGCCTGCTTGGGATTCTCTTTCCCTCTCTCCTTCTGCCCCTACCCTGCTCACACTTTTTCTCTCTCAAAATAAATAAATAAACTTAAAAAATTATAAAAAACTTTCGCTTGTGGTCCCATTCACAAATATGGAATCTGTGAGTAATGACGGCGGCGTGTATAAAAGTAATTTACATGGGTGCGTGTGTGGCTCAGTCAGCTGAGCATCTGACCTTGGCTTAGGTCATAATCTTGCAGTTCATGGGTTCGAGCCCCATGTCAGGCTTTGCACTGACAGATCAGAGCCTAGAGCTTTCTTCAAATTCTGTCTCCCTCTCTCTCTGCCTCTCCCCTGCTTGGGCTCTATCTCTTCTGTCTCTCAAAAATAAATAAGCATTAAAGTAATTACAGACCTCAGAACAGCAGGGAAAGAGGGCTTAGAAACAGTGTGAGAACACCAAGTAGCAAGTATGATTACCTCTTGAGTAATGAAATATTCTAATTTTTAAGAGGTACTAGCCTAGATGACCTGACGGTGTGGATGTTTTAATATACAATTGCTGAATGGTGGTGGTGATGACTGAATATCTTCTGAAAAACACAGTAATGTTTGAATCTCTTACTTTCCTGTTAAAATATACATATTCATTAAAGAATAAAGATTCAAAGAATGCAGGTCAACATGACGTAGATGGTGGGTAGCCTTTCTGATCTCAACCTCCGAGGAAACTGGAGAATTTTATTCCAGAACATTTTCCACAGATACCTCTGTGTGACTATTATTTCATAAAACAATTATCTCATAAGAAGGAGATGTTTCTGTTTACATACTTCTTTATTCACTTAATAAAATATCCAGGATTGGGGCACCTGGGTAATTCAGTCAATTAAGTGTCTGACTTTTGATTTTGGCTCAGGTCATGATCTCACAGTTGGTGAGTTCGAGCCCTGCATCGGGCTCTGTGCTGACAGTGCAGAGCCTGCTTGGTATTCTCTATCTTTGTCTCTCTATCTCTCTCTCTCTGCCCCTTCCCCACTCACACTGTCTCTGTCTCAAAAAATAAGTAAACACACTTAATTTTCTTTAAGTATCCAAGATAATTTTCCATTGTAGATTATACAGCTGCAACTTCTTGCTTTAGAAAAGGTGTGCTATATGAAATGTAGTAATTGTTGGAAGGACATTTCTGGTGTTTGGAACTTAGTTATTTCAGATAAAGCTCCACTGACCATTGTTGGATGGATCTTTGCAAAACTCTGTTTTTCTATTGAACAAACACACCACAGCAGAATGACTAAGTAAAAAGATATATTCATTTACATTTTAAAAGTTGAAGTTTCAAAAAGGTTTTACCAATTTGTATCATGAGAACTAACTGGGGTTGAGGCTGTTTGAAGCAAATATTTGAAGCCAAAAATGTCCTCACTATCATGGAATATAGAAAGGTTACTTGTCATCTGCAGACCCGAATCTTGTCTTTGTTACATGTTGTCTAATACCCCAAGAAAGCCAGGGGCGACAACCCCAGGGTGTCTTGTAATCTGCCACATTCAAAAGCTGCTAGTCACTAAATGTTCTCATCCTTGCATGTTGTACATGTCTGAGAGATTAATATTGCTCAGAAACTCCAAACACAAATCCCAGAGGTCAGGGCTGAGTGTAGCGCATCCTGTGGGTGAGTGGTTAGAGAGCAGATCTGGGTCAGACTACCTGGCATTGACCTGATCTCGCCTTCGTTGCCTCATCTGCAAAGTAGGGATAAAAATAGTATCTACCTCCTAAGTTATTAGGAAGATTAGAATGAATTTGGAATACAGGATGTACTCTGTGCATGGCACACTGGAAACAATAGATTCAAGTGCCTTTCCTTCTCTATAAGTTCAAGTAATTAATGTGATTGTCTTTCACAGAAAATAAATCCTCCTATTTGTAACTAGATATCACCTGCCAGACTGTTAAGAGTTGGTGGGAGAAAGCCTGCCTTTGCTCACAGCCTAGCAGGTGTAGGAAAGCCAGACTGTCTCAGTGACAAGTGTGCAGGGATAGGAATGTCCCTTTGAAGCCAGGCCTTGGACAGTGTATGAACCCTCTTTAATATAGTAGTGCTTGCAGGTGCAGGGCACATAGCAAGCTTTTAAAACACATAAGAGACAGAAAACTACCCAAAATGATGAAATGGAAGATTTCTCCTTCATTTCCAGGAAGAAATGACAGCTAAACAATTGGTCAAAACAGATATAAACAATATAACTGGGGTGCCTAGGTGGCTCAGTCGGTTAAGCATCTGACTTCAGCTAAGGTCATGGTCTCACGGTTCGTGGGTTCAAGCCCTGCATCAGGCTCTGTGCTGACAGCTCAGAGCCTGGAGCCTGCTTCAGATTCTGTGTGTATATGTTTGTCTTTCTGCCCCTTCCCCACTCCCACTCTGTCTCTCAAAAATGAATAAATGTTACAAAAATTAAAAACAAAGCAAAACAGTATAACTGAATAAGAATTAGAATAATAGTCATAAAATTAATCGCTGGGCTTGAAAAAAGCATAGAAAACAGCAGAGAATCTATTGCTGTAGAGATCAAGAAACTAAAACATAGTCATAATGAATTTAAAAAATGCTATAAATGAGGTGCAAAATTAAGTAAAGGTAGTGACAACAAGGATTGAAGAGGTCAGAAGGGAGATTGAGTGAAATAGAAGATAAAATTATGGAAAGAGATGAAGCTGAGAAAAAAGATAAAATCTGGATCACAAGGGGAGAATTAGAGAACTAAGTGCTTCAATGAAACCAACAATATCCATATCATAGAAGTTCCAGAAGAAGGAGAGAGAGAGAAAGGGGCTGAAGGTGTACTTGAACAAATCATAGCTGAGAACTTCCCCAATATGGGGAAGGAAACAGATATTGAGATCCAAGAGGCACAGAGAACTCCCTTTGGACATAACTTGAATTGATCTGCATGACATATTATAGTGAAACTGGCAAAATGCAAAGGCAAAGAAAGAATTGTGAAAGCAGCTAGGGATAAATGGGCCTTAACATACAAAGGTAGACACATAAGGGTAGTATCAGACCTAGCTACTGAAACTTGGCAGGCTAGAAAGGAGTGGCAGGAAATTTTCAATGTGCTGAATAGGAAAAATATGCAGCCAAGAATCCTTTATCCAGTAAGCCTGTCATTCAGAATAGATGGAGAGATAAAGGTTTTCCCAGACAAACAAAAACTGAAGGAATTCATCACCACTAAACCAGACCTATAAGAGATCCTAAGGGGGACTCTGTGAGTGAAATGTTGCAAGGACCACAAAGTATCAGAGACACCACTACAAGCATGGAAACTACAAGTAACACAATGACTCTAAATCTGTATCTTTCAGTAATAACACTGAATGTAAATGGACTAAATGCTCTAAACAAAAGACATAGGGTATCAGAATGGGTATAAAAAAAAAAACAAGACCCATCTATTTTCTGTCCACAAGAGACCCATTTTAGACCTGAGGGCGCCTTCAGATTGAAATTAGGGGATGGAGAACCATGTATCATGCTACTGGAAGTGAAAAGAAAGCTGGAGTAGCCATGCTTATATCACATGAACTAGATTTTAAACTAAAGGTTGTAACAAGAGATAAAGAAGGACATTATATGATAATTACAGGGTCTATCCATCAAGAAGAGCTAACAATTATGAATGTTTATGCACTAAATTTGGGAGAACCCAAATATATAAAACAATTAATGACAAACATAAGCAATCTTATTGGTAAGAATGTGGTAATTTCAGGGGACTTAATACACAACTTACAGATCAACTAGACAGAAAATCAATAAAGAAACAATGACCCTGAGTGATATATCAGACAAGATGGACTTGACAGATATATTTAGAACTTTTCATACTAAAGCAGCAGAATACACATTCTTCTTGAGTGCACATGGAACATTCTCCAAGATAGATCACATACTGGGTCACAACACAACCCTCAATAAATATAAAAGAATTAAGATCATACCATGCATACTTTCAGATCACAATGCTATGAATTTGAAACAAACCACACGGAAAAGTTTGGAAAGCCTCCAAATGCATGGAGGTTAAAGAACATCCTACTAACGAATGAATGGGCCAACCAGGCAATTAAAGAAGAAATTTAAAAATATATGGAAACAAATGAAAATGAAAACACAACAATCCAAACCCTTTGGGATGCAGCAAAGGTAGTCCTAAGAGGAAAATACATTGCAATCCAGGCCTATCTCAGGAAGCAAGAAAAATCCCAAATACAAAATCTGACAGCATACTTAAAGGAGCTAAAAGCAGAACAACAAAGAAACTTGGAAGCCAGCAGAAGAAGAGAAATAATAAAGATCAGAGCAGAAATAACCAATATAGAATCCCCCCACATACCAATGAAACTAAGAGTTGGTTTTTTGAAAAATAAAAATTGATTACCCCCCTTGCTAGACTTCTAAAAAAGAAATGAGAGAGGACCCACATAGATAAAATCACAAATGAGAATGGATTTATCACAATCAATCCCTCAGAAATACAAGCATTATCAGAGAATACTGGTATGCCAACAAACTGGACAACCTGGAAGAAATGGACAAATTTCTACACACCCACACACTACCAAAACTCAAACAGGAAGGAATAGAAAATTTGAACAGACTTATAACTAGTTAATAAATTGAATCAGTTATCAAAAATCTCCCAATAAATAAGAGTCCTGGGCCAGATGGCTTCCCTGGGGATTTCTACCAGATGTTTAAAGCAGAGATAATACCTATCCTTCTCAAGTTGTTCTAAAAAAATAGAAATGGAAGGAGACCTTCTGAACTCATTCTATGAAGCCAGCATTACCTTGATTCTCAAACCAGACAAAAGATCCCACAAAAAAGGCAAATTACAGGTCAATATCCCTGATTAACACGGATGCAAAAATTCTCAACAAGATACTAGCAAATTGAATTCAACAGCACATAAAAAGAATTTTTCACCATGATCGAGTGGGATTCATTCCTGGGCTGTAGGGCTGGTTCAATATTTGCAAGTCAATCAATGTGATACATCACATTAATAAAAGAAAGGGTGAGAACCATATGATCCTGTCAATAGATGTAGAAAAAGCATTTTACAAAATACAGCATTTTTTCTTAATACAAAGTCTCAAGAAAGCTGGGATAGAAGGAACATATTTAAACATCATAAAAGCCATATATGAAAACCCCATGCTAATATCATTCTCAATGGGGAAAAACTGAAAGCTTTCCCCGTGAGATTAGGAATACAACAGGGATGTCCACTCTCAGCATTGTTGTTTCTGTTGTTTATGTTGGTAACATAGCATTGGAAGTCCTAGTATTAGCAATCAGACAACAAAATGAAATAAAAGGCATCCAAATTGGGAAAGAAAAAGTCAAACTTTCACTTTTCACAGACAACATGATACTTCGCATGGAAAAACCTGAAAGACTCCACCAAAAGACTGCTGGGACTGATACATGAATTCAGCAAAGTTGCAGGATACAAAATTAATGTACAGAAATGAGTTGCATTTTTATACACCAATAATGAAGCAACAGAAAGAGAAATAAAGGAATTGATCCTAATTACCATTGCACCAAGAACCATAAAATATCTAGGAATAAACCTAAACAAAGATGCAAAAGATCTGTATGATGAAAATTATAGAAAACTTATGAAGGAAATTGAAGAACACATAATGAAATGGAAAAACATTCCATGCCCATGGATTGGAAGAATAAATATTGTTAAAATGTCAATACTACCCAAAGCCATATACACATTCAATGCAATCCCAATAAAAATTGCACTGGCATTCTTCTTAAAGCTAGAACAAGCAATCCTAAAATTTATATGGAAACACAAAAGACCCCAAATAGCCACAGTAATATTGAAGAAGAAAAACAAAGCAGGAGGCATCACAATCCCAGACATTAACCTCTACTACAAAGCTGTAATCATCAAGACAGTATGATATTGGCCTGAAAACAGACACATAGACCAATGGAATAGAATAGATAAGCCAGAATTGGACCCACAAATGTATGGCCAACTAACCTTTGACAAAGCAGGAAAGAGAATCCAATGGAAAAAAGACAGTCTCTTTGACAAATGGTGCTGGGAGAACTGGACAGCAACAGAAGAATGAAACTAGACCACTTTCTTACACTATCCATAAAAATAAACTCAAAATGGATGAAAGACCTAAATTTGAGACAGGAAACCATCAAAACCCTAGAGGAGAAAGCAGGCAACAACCTCTCTGACCCCAGCTGCAGCAATTTCTTGCTCAACACATCTCCAAAGGCAAGGGAATTAAAAGCAAAAATGAACTATTGGGACCTCATCAAGATAAAAAGCTTCTGCACTGCAAAGGAAACAATCAACAAAACCAAAAGGCAACCTACGAAATAGGAAAAGATATTTGCAAATGACATACTGGATAAAGGGTTCATATCCAAAATCTATAAAGAATTTACCAAAGTCAGCACCCAAAAAACAAATAATCCAGTGGAGAAATGGGCAGAAGACATGAATAGACACTTTTCTAAAGAAGACATCCAGATGGCCAACAGACAAATGACTCACACACTCATCATCAAGGAAATACAAATCACAGCCATGCTGAAATACCACTTCACACCAGTCAGAGTGGCTAAAATGAACAACTCGGGAAACTACAGACGCTAGTGAGGATGTGGAGAAAAGGGAGCCCTCTTGCACTGTTGGTGGGAATGTAAACTGGTGCAGCTACTCTGGAAACAGTGTGGAGGTGCCCCAAAAAATTAAAAATAGAACTATCCTATGACCCAGCAATAGCACTACAAGGAATTTATCCAAGGGTTACAAGAGTGCTGATGCATAAGGGCACATGTACTCCAATGTTTATAGCAGCACTTTCAACAATAGCCAAATTATGGAAAAAGCCTAAATGTCCATCAAACGATGAATGGATAAAGAAATTGTGGTTTATATATACAATGGAATACTATTTTGCAATGAGAAAGAAAGAAATCATGCCATTTGCAGCAACGTGGGTGGAACTGGAAGGTATTATGCTAAGTGAAATAAGTTAGAGAAGGACAGATATCATATGTTTTCACTCATATGTGGATCTTGAGCAAGTTACAGAAGACCATAGGGGAAGAGAAGTTGAAAAAATAGTTTCAAATAGAGAGGAAGGCAAACCATAAGAGACTCTTAAATACAGAGAACAAACCGAGGGTGGATGGAGGGGTGGAGAGAGGGGAAAATGGGTGATGGGCATTGAGGATGAGCACTGGGTATTGTATGTAAGCGATTAACCACAGGAATCTACCACCAAACCAAGAGCACAGTTTAGCCAATTTGACAATAAACTATATTAAAAAAATAAATAAAAATTAAAAATTAAAAAAAAGGCTTATTCCTTGCTTCCATTCTGTCTTCTCTTTCAGTTACTCTCTTCTCTCCTTTTGGAAATCTTTGCTGTCTTTCCTGTAGCTCTCCCTCTCCTTTGACCATCTTCCCCTTAAATAACTCTTTGAGCCATATTTTAACTGGGTGGATGAGCAGTCGTGTGTGGCTGATCTAGATCCAAACTGTAAAGTTGTAATGGGGCAGTATTGGGGTCATGAAGGTGCTGCAAGGTGGTCTCGCTCAAAGCCCCTCAAGCACGAGACACCATTCACCTCTGAGCCAAAGGGAGTGAAGTTACCAGGGTTTGGACACAGTCTCCAACACAGGAAGGCTGTCTTCTGCAGTCTTTCTAGAACTTACATCGGTTTCAGCTATCTTTCATGGTAAATTCTCCTGCTCCATAACAAAGGGAAGATCCTGGCTTCCTGGCAAGGGTTTGGAATATTGATTCTAGATACAAATTGAAGGGGAAATGCCTCTCCTTACCCATCCCTTCCCTCACTTGTGCAGCCACTAAGCCAGCCCTGTCTCTTTTGTTTGGTATTCAAAGCACAAGAATAGCGGCCATGAATATCAGCAAAGAAAGAGTGGAGGGATTCTAGGTGGAATATCTTAACCCTAGGAGTGTGGCCTACACCAGAGTGGGCACACAGTTTGTTTACTAGGCTGGGCTGGGGATTGGGAACCTGGAACTAAAACAGCCCAGATTTGAAGGATTGACAATATTTCATGTTTGCTACAAGCCTGGGAAATTATCATTTTCCTCGGCTGTATTCTCTGTTTGGTCAAGTGGGGTTAGGAAGCAGGATATGCCAGAAAGATCATTTTTTTTCTGCATAGATTCAGAATTATCTGAAAAAGGCTGGCCATGTGAAACAGAGCCCTCACTCTGCCTGACCTAGGAACTGCTCCCTTCACACACCTGACAGAAATTCCTCTCCTGGTTTTATTTTATTCACCAAAATATACAAATTTATAGACAGACAAATAGATAAGTAAAATAGAAATAGTTTAGAAGTTATTTCTATGATGTCTGAATGGGCAGAGAGTATCTCTCTCTTTTTTTTTAAGTTTATTTACTTTTGAGAGAGAGAGAGCACAAGGTGGAGAGCAGCAGAGAGAAGGAGACACAGAATCAGAAGCAGAGTCCAGGCTCTGAGTTGTCAGCACAGAGCCCAATGCAGGGCTCAGTCCCGTGAATGGTGAGATCGTGACCTGAGCCTAAGTTGGATGCTTAATGACTGAACCACTGAGAGTATCTCATTCTTAAACAGGAAATGGGGGCTGGGAAGCTCATGTGCAGTAAAATAGTTTTATTTATAATATTTATTTATTTATTTTTAGAGAGATAGATACAATGCAAGTGGGGGAGAGGCAGAGACAGAAGGAGAGAGAGAGAATCCCAAGAAGGCTCTGTGCTGTCAGCCCTGAGCCCGATATGGGGCTTGAACCCACAAACTGTGAGATCATGACCTGAGCCAAAACCAAGAGTCAGATGCTTAACCGACAGAGGCACCCCGGTGCCCCAGTAAAATAACTATTGGTAGTGACAACTATGCCTAATTTTATTTTTAATGAGCAACATTATTCTTACGCAGACCATTTGGGTCCAGTTCTTTTGTTGCAGAGATGTGTGCACATTGAAAGGAGTTGGCTACATTAAAAAAAGAAATGATAATTCATCCCCATTAAACCACCTAGATTTATTTTGTTTTTGAAATCCTATGTCTGTCCTAACATTCACAGCAATATTAGAAAATCAATCCTATGACTCATTTTTAAAGCACAGTGGATGAAAAAAAAAAACTAATAAGGAAGTGTTTGTGGGGGGAATTTAAAATGTTGAGATCTTGGCTACCTGACAAGCATGGATCCCCAGGCTTCCCCCGTGGGTGCATGCCCAGTGGGGATGGACAAGGGAAGCAGGCCCCCTGCCAGCCAGCCACTGCTGGCTGAAAAACCAAGGCAGCAGGCACACCTCTCATAAAAGGTACCAGTCTGGGGCTTGGCCTGGGTAAATCATGCAGACATGGAAACTGGTGACCCTGTAATTGGACGACTTCCACTGTGTCTAGACCACCGGAGAGACTGGTGGGCAGCGTAAGCTTCTCGATCACAGTTCACCAGGGGTCAACTTCTTGCTGTGAGAACAAAGTCCGACTGAGCCCGGGGTCCCAGCTGCACGGTAGGGCTGTGTAAACACAGAGCAGACAACCAGGACGGCCAAATGTTAGGGTCCCTGTGTGATCCATTGTTAGAATATAGACATGGCCATAGACTCTTTTCCACTGCCCCCTCTTGTCTTCTGCCTCCCCTCTACCTCATGTGCTAGCATCAAAACACCCTCTTAAGGGACAAATATTTGGTTGTTTTGCCCATTCTGTTTTCCAGACAGGGGCTGGCACTGAACCCCAACCAAGCCAGATACTATCAACGCGCCTGGCTTCAGCAAGAGGTAGCCCCACTGTGGCCTGCGTGGTCACCGGGCTGATCCATTCTCATTCATCCCCACCACCAAGACTCACTTAAAATCAGGTGAAAAAATGGTGGATTGGGGAACAGTCTCTCCCCTCCTCCCTTGTAATTTGCAAACCCATCTTTGACTCCTGACATTTCCCTCCTCCCTGGGAGGCCCTGGTTAATAGAAACTCAGAATGCATGTTCATACCCCTGCTCTTAGGTGTTCAAGGATGCTCACTGTGAAGCTCGGTGGCATCAATCACTGTCCATGGCTACTTGAGAAGCCTCTGTGATGGACTGGTCCCTTGAAGCCCCCTCACTGCGCCAGCATGCTGCAATTCAATTAGTCCTGGTCACAGGGAGCCATTATTATTCATACATCAGCGATTGTTCCCAAAGTAAACAGAGCTGGGATGAGGTCTCTGATCCTCCCAGTTCCTTTAGCTGGGACACAAAAGAAAAAAAAACTCTGAGACACCAGGGTGGGACATTTGGTCTGAATTCTGATCCCCTTTGCAAGCTTCACAATCAGAGCTTGTTGATTTCTTTCTTTCTTTCCTCTCTCTCTCTATCTCTTTCATTCTCTCTCTTTTTCTCCACAAGCCTTACAGAGAAGTGTGCTGTGTGTGCATATGCAAACCCAGTGGAGCTATTTTACTCCTTTATTACCAGCAGTGTTAGAGGTCCCTTTCCAACCTGGACACACACTCTCCACTCCTCCCCTCACTGTATACTGGATAGTGTCTCCCCCAAATTGGGAAGTAAATCCTTTAAACGGTGTGAATGATCCTGTTAGAATATAACAGACCAATAACTTCCCAGTTAACCATAAATAATCCCAGCAGAAATAAAGGGTGATGTTGGTATTTTGTAAAGTGCTAACCAAATTAACCGTGGCCTGGCGAGCCCCCATCTGTTTATCAGTTTTGCCGGGTGCAAGTGAACCCAAGATAAATGCCAGTTTTCCTTGGATAAATTTTACAGCCACAGTGAAACTGCCAAAGCACACAGGAGAAGTAAAAGCAGAGCTGTGTTCTCACTGACAGAAAAGTCAATTTTGCAGGATGGATTTAGGCAAGAGGCTGTAACTCCTCCTCCAGCTCCCAGCTCAAGTTTTGTGTGTTTATAATAGGGCTGTTTTCTCCGGCTGGGGAATGAGCCAATTCAGTGAGCTGAAAGTTCAATTCAGTGGGCCTTCCTTGAGAGCCTGCTGTCGGGAGTGATAAGGCTGGCTGGAACTCGCCAGCTGTAGGAGGCAAGAATTGGGACCTTCTGCCAGCTCTCTCTCAGACAATTCAGTGGTGGGCTTGGGATGTCTAGATAATCAAGGCACTGATCTTCACCTTGGCTGCATGTGACTTTCGGCATTCTAACACTCAGTCAAGGAAACACCTTCAGACTCAGCATCCTGGAACCTCTCTGTCAACCTCAGGAGAGCATCATGACCATAGGGCCAGTGCACGGGGAAACCTCACTGTGATTAAGAAGCACCAGGAAGCCTGTTAGAAAAGTGGATTCCCAGAACACATGGGTGGCTCAATTGGTAGAGTCTGACTTCAGCTCAGGTCATGATCTCACAGTTTGTAGGTTCAAGCCCCACAGTGAGCTCTCTGCTGTTGGTGCAGAACCTGCTTCAGATCTTCTGTTCCCCTCTCTCTCTGCCCCTTTTCTACTTGCATGCTCTGTCTCTCAAAAATAAATAATAAACTTAAAAATTTTTAAAGAAAAAAAAAGAAACATGGAATCCCAGGCTCTACCTCAAGCCTACTGAATCATAATCTCCAAGGGCAAGGGCCCTGTCATTTGTGATTCACAACAAATAAATATGATAAGCTGCCTGACACCCTTGTAAGGAAGGAATCCTAGCTGCTCGGAGGCTCACCAACGGACCATCTTTGTTGTGTGACCCACCGAGAGTCCAGCTCATGCCCCTTTCAGACCAACAACCAAAGACCATTGACACATGTCTACAAAGGCCTTTTCAGGACCACTCTGAAGAGGCACTCCATTTAGAATGCCCTGTAGAACCCACTGTGGCTTCCTTCCAGGGGTTCTGGTCCTAAAGCTTCTTCCTCATAAACATCCTGCACATGAATCTCCATCTAAGAGGGAAAACCTTACCTACAACAGCAGTTTGGGGGATGTTGGATGGTCTGGAAACCACTGTTCTCCTCCAACACTCAACCCACCATAAACCCTCCATAATACCGTTGATGTCACAAACAAGTTGGCATCTAGCCTCAGCATGGACACCCCAGAGGCAGAAAACCCATCACTCTCACCCAGTCCCTCTGAACAACTGTGGGAATTGTAGTTTGAGTCACTTAATTCTTTTGTTTTCCATAGAAAACAATTTTCCATAGAAAATTGGGGCACTACTGCTGTAAAGAAGGGTTGGATGATTCAGACTATGTAGTCTCAGTGTTTTCCCTGTACAAATGCAGCAGTGGTGGGAGGCATTTCAAAGACTAAATGGGATGACAATGATCTTCTAGCTTTTTTTCTGATTCTACCTTTCATGACCCATGGTGAAAAGAAAAGAAGCTCTGACAAGAAGGAAGGGATGTGTCAGAGATTTGGTCAAAGGCCCAATATTGACTTGTGTGATGATTTAAACATGTCTCCACACTCTTCAAAACCTCTTATCAAGAGGTGGCATGAAAATCCCTCCCCTTGAATAGCACTAGCTTTAGTGACTCACTTCTAATGAATAGGATGGGGCAGAAGTGAGGTGTGTACCATCCAGGGCCAGTGGAAAAAGGCAGTATAGCTTCCACCTAGTGCTCTTTCTCAGGATACCCACCTCAGAAGCCCTGGTCCCCCAGACAGAAACCTGTGGGGAGGCCACACAGAGACAGAGATAGAGGCCTGAAGATCCCTGGCTGTTTGAGTCTTCTGTGAGCTGATTCCAGCCCCAGCTGCTGCCTGAATGCTCCTGCACGGAAGATCTCAAGTGAGACCTGCCAGGTCATGTCCAGTCACGTCGCAGAGCCATGTGAGAACACAACAAACAATTCCCGTGGTTTTACACTAACTTTGGGGTGGTTGTTACACAGCAAGGGATAAATTCGGGTAAATGAAAGATATTAAATCAGAGACTCATCCTCATTCATGACGCTTCATTTAATCTGATAAATAGAAATCATTTAGAAGAAGGCAAAATAATTATAAAACCAGCCAGAGGGAGCAAAGCCCAATAGTATTCATAAGATTTCCATCACAGTCCCCACTGAGGATAAGCAAACATCTAAGAAGCCGGGGCCAGGCCTCTGTTCATGCACACACCTCTGATGACCTGCTTTGTCCACCAGAAAAGATTCAAGAACTGCCACACCATGCAGAAGGTGCTTTAGTAGCCAAAAAGATGACCTCTCCACAGCCTCAGCACACTCCCTCAATTCAGTGAGGACGCTGATGACCACTTGCTGGAGCCAGCTTTCTCTATTTTGCACATGGTGGCCCTAACTCAGGCTGCTGAGTTTTCAGGCCTTATTGGAAATAGCAAATTTCCAAATGTGGGCAGAGGCTGATGCACATAAGCATTGAAAAATGTTTACTAGCACGCTGTCTGTGTCTGTTGTAACAGAATGCTGCAGGCTGGCTGGCTTAGCCAATAGACATCTATGCCTCCTGGCTGGGAGTCCAAGATCAGTGTGCCAGAAAAGTGGGGTTTTGAGGATGGCTGCTTTCCCATTGTGTCCCTCGTGTGGCAGAGGAAAGAAATTCTGGTGTCTCTTCTTCCTTTTATAAGGGCACTAATCCCATCATGGGGTCCCACCCTCATGACACCATCTAAACTGATTTACCCCCCCAAAGGTACTATCACGTGGATTAGGGCTTCAACATACAGACTTTAAGTGGGCAGAAACATTCAGTCCATAACATGCCCAAACATAATTAAAGGTTTAATGGAAATGGTCCTGAGGTGCCATTAAAAATTAATCCAGATTTGAGGTATTCTGTATAAAAAGGCAGAGTAGCAATTAAGCCTTTAAAATGGTTTCCACCCAAAAGTTTTATAAGTTTTTAATGTCCTATAGCCGGAAGAGGGAAACTTTTCAATGGTCTTGGAATGAGCTCTCCAAGCTGACACCTCCAGAGACTAGTAAGAAAGAGTCACTGGAGGAGTTCTTGCTACCATGGGAATTGTTCCGCAACACCAGTCAGTACTTCCTGTTCAGTGATGCATCTCCTGGGCTCAAAATGAGAAGACATCCAAACCCAAGAGCCCAAGAAACATTAGCTTTTCTTCTTTCTGGATCGTACAACTGAGAGAAGAGGTTGGGGAAAGACCACTGGGTAAAGCTTTTAATGCAGACAGGGCTTAGGTATTCCTCCTCCATCTAGTCCAGCCCATGGCAGAAAGGAAAACCAAGATACATAGAGATTCAGAGACTGGAGCAAGGTCACAGAGCTAGATCCTCTCAGGACAGAGCTGGAACCATGGCTACAAGGCTCCCAGTAATCCAGTGCTCCTTCTATTTTGGGAGTCTCAGGGCAGCACCAGTGACAGAAATAAAATGTTTTCCCTGCATACTTAATGGCAAATTGAGCTAACAAAAAAAAGCTGGAAGTTATGGGGATAAAGGAAATGCATGAAATGGCTCTTCTGTTTTTGAGGAGTACTGTTTGTTATCTGCCTTTTGCTATCTACCCATTTTTCACCTGAGTCATCTACTCATCCCCAACCCACTCTTTTATCACTAGTGGTAGACATTCAGAGTGGACTGGAGGGGCTGTACTCCCTGTCACTGAGGGAGGGATTTGAAGGCAATTCACAGAGGCTTTGTGAGTATCTCAAGCTCTATCAGTGATTAACTTATGAATGCACATTTTAGACCAATAGTCAACTTAAATACATTTCCTAAACTGTTCAAACTGCATGGTGTTCCCAGATCTCAAAGTTGACTTTGGATTTACCTCCAAGGCCTTAGTTTTGTTTTTTGGTTTTGCTTTACTTTGCATTATTTATTTAATTTAGTAATGAAGAAATGCATTCTAGAAATTTGTTTCTTCCTCTCATTGCTGCTGGAGGGTTTGTGTCTTCCTCACTAGATGTGTGGGCAGATTTGTAACCATAGCAAAATTTAGACATCCTTTGGTATTATTAGAATGAGTTAGTTGAGCAGTCCAGTTGCTTTATGCTTCTGATTTGCTTTAGCTGAAAACAGCATGTGATCTTCAGAGAAGCAATTAGCATTTGATCTGTAAAAAGAGAAGAGGTCATTATTAGGACTATTAGAAAATAGGTGGATTTAACTAAACTTATTGTGATGGTCATTTTTCTACATATAAAATATTGAATCATTATGTTGTACACTTAACACTAATATAATGTTATATGTGATTATACCTCAATAGAAAAAGTGATAATAAAGTAGGTTTTTCCTGTAAAACGTAATTTGGGGATGAATGTGTGAATACTTATAAGGGGAAAAAATACGTGTGTATGTGTGTGTGTGTGTGTGTGTGTGTGTGTATGTGTGTGCTTAACATCTCTAGATTTAGGTGTTTTTACTCTTTGAACAGAATATATAAAATTTATGTACATATATATGTATGAAATGTAAAAACATAAAATAAACACATGTTGATTTTTCAGCTAATTCTGGAGTGAATTTCAGGTCTGTTAAATGTTAGCACTCTCCATCTCTAATGCTCCAGCATCAGCCTAGCATTTCATGTAGCAATAAATTGATGTCAATTCCCTATAATCCTCATCATGGTACACGTTTGCATTCTCACCTTAGAGTGTCCTTCACCCCTGTCCCAAAGGCCACAATTTTGTTGCCTGAACTGTCATCATTTTCCCTAGCTACTTTTCACCAAACAGTAAACCTGCTGTGGGAAACACAAACCCACTGGGAAGCTAATTTGTATCAGTTGACCAGAGAGTGGGAGAAAGATGCTGTACAGGGGGTAGAATGCATTCATGGGAAGCATCTAGGTGGAGAACAGATGGATTTCTACATCACTGTCTCAGGAAAGCCAGTGCCTCCCTGCAATGACCGTTTGGCAGTGGGCAAGCTAGTCAACCATTTTAGGCCTCATTGTATCTATAAAACACACCCACATTTTAAATAATGTCGGTCTTCAAGGTTGTGATAATATTAAATTTGAGGATATATGTGAAACAGCTTAGCATCAAAGAGTAAACCAAGCACTCCATAAATGTGTTTTTGCAGAGGCACCTCTAGCTGCTTCCACATGCAAACTTATGTGTTTACAAATGCACATGTGGCTGCAAGCATGCATGTATATGAATGCATGTTCATATGCGCACATGCATGTCCATATATGTGTGCATGTATGCACATGTATATGCGTAGGACGTAGGCAACACTGAAGCTGTCAGGGATTTGAGTTTAAGAACAACCTTAGAGATAGAGTAGAATAGAACTTCCGTAACCTCTTTTTAAATGTTATTTATGTTAATATTATTTATGTTAAATGTTGTTTATGTTATTTATTTTTGAAAGACAGAGAGTGCAAGCAAGGGAGAGGTAAGAGAGGGAGGGGGACAGAGGATCCCAAGCAGGCTCCCTGCTGACAGCAGTGAGCCTGATGGGGGGCTCGAACTCAGGAACCATGGGATCCTGACCTGAGCCAAAGTTGGATGCTCAACAGAGTGAACCACCCAGGCGCCCCTAACTTCCATCACCTCTTGATTTGCCTCTAACCAGAGGCAAACCAGAAAACTCATAACCTAATTCATAGAAATATTATAAATGTATAAAAAGTAATTCAATAAGATCATTTGGTCTTTCGTCTTAATGTGAATGTTAGAGTAATTAATGACAGTATTTCTCAAGAAGGGATATAGAAATTCATTGAGTTATTGAATCAATAAATAAATTTGGGGTGACTAACATATGCTGGGCATCAGGAAAACACAGTTGAATTAGCTGGATATCCAGCCCCACCTCAGGGAGCAGACCTTATCCTGGGGACCCAGAGGGGTGTAGACAAACATCTACATCACCTTTCACTAATGCTATCACAGAAGCCAGGGTGTTCCTGCAGCAGGAAGGAGAGCGATTAGTTGCTCTGGCATGGTCAATGAGGGCTGCTGAAGACATGGCATCTATGCACACCTATCCAAGCCCTATCCAAGTGTATGGAAGTCAAGGCATGGGGTAGAAAGACATGAAGGCTTGAGAAAACCAGGCAGCATTGAGAAACAGCAGTGATTTGTGCCTTTGTGTATAAACAGGGGGGCAGGTAGGGGAGAGGGGCTGAGGTGATAAGCTTCCTCACACCCTGGGAGGTGAAGAGCTTAGACGTTCTTCCTGGAAGAGATAAAGACAGGATGCTTCTGGTGTTCCAAGCAGGAGTAGTCAATGGCAAGATCAGCTGTGCATTTCAGTAAGATAACCAGCAGTGGTGTGAAAATGAAAAGAAGTGAGGAAATAGAATCACTTTTTACAGTATGTGTGAAGGGCTGAATAATGAATAACCTGGAAGAGGGAGTAAGGAAGAGCACATCTCAGATGCTTTTGAGACATAATTGTTAGGATTTATTGGTGAGGGAGAGAAATCATCAACATTACTCATGCTTCCAGCCTAGGCAATTTGTAAATGTTTGTATGTAAACCAAGAAAGTTTGCACTAGGTTGAGATGGGACAAACACCAGAAAAGGGTGATGATCATGATTTTAATTCCAATATTTGACTTTAAGAGACATGTAGTACTTTCTAGTGGAAACACTCAAATTTCCTGACATTGTCTCTATGAATTGGGTAAGCATTAGAATAAGCCAAAAGTCTGCTAGAAAATCCTAGACTGGGTTTTGCTAACTATACATTTGTGTAATAAGAACAGATTTTTTGTTGTTGTTGAAGTGTTTACTTCAAATGACATGGCGGGGGGGGGGTGCCTGGGTGTCTCAGTCAGTTAAGTATCTGATTTGGCTCAGGTTATGATCTCGTGGTTCACGAGAGCCCACGTTGTCTCCGTGCTGACAACTCAGAGCCTGGAGCCTGCTTCAGATTCTGTGTCTCCCTCTCTCTGCCCTTTCCCTGCTCTCTCTCTCTCTCTCTCTCTCTCTCTCAAAAATAAATAAGACATTTAAAAAATGGCATTTTGGTGTGTGTGCATGTACACACACACACACACACACACACACACACACAGATGTACCTATATATATTTCGTATCTTGTTTTCCTTGACTAATATTCAGAGTTCTGCTGTTGAACTGTGGGCATTGTATGTGCATGTATGTGTGTGCAGGTGTGCTATGTGCACCAGTGTCTACACCAGCTTGCGGTCCACCAAACCAAGTCCTCTAGAGTTGTGCTGTTTTCTTACCTGCGTGTTGTCCAAAACTTCATAATGTGAGGCTTAAGAACTATAGTACACAAGCTTTTCCAAAATTCTCTGAAACCGTAGCCATTATTTTGTAAGTATGGGTATGTTCATACTGTGTCTGAGAGAAAGTTCAAAGCTCTCTTAACTTCTCAAAGGAGAAGTTAAAAAACAAAGAAACATAAAAATATATATAAAGAAATAAAGAATTTTGGAAGCACTGTCTTAAATTACTTTCTTCAATTCACCCTTGAAATGTATGGGAGAAATCAGAGTCCCACTTGAGGTGGAGATATTTGCTCAAGAACTGAAAACAATTATATTAATCAGAAGGATCCCATTTGTTAATTCTGAGAGACTTTTCATCCAGATGGGACATTTTATTTCATATAGTATGCTGAACTTTAATAAGCCCTAATATGATTGTTTATTGCTTCTGACAGTTTCTACGTTACTTATGGCAAATTAAAATAACTAGAATGAGGTTCAGATAGATTCTATTTCAATATCTCAACCCATTCATTGAATAGAATCTAATGATTTTATTCATGTTTCTCCTTCTTATTTTTTAAGTAGGCTTTATGCTCAGCACAGAGGCTAACTCGGGGCTTGAACTCATGTCCCTGAGATCAAGACCTGAGCTGAGATTGAGTTGGGCGCTTAACTGACTGAGCCACCCAGACTTCCCTTAGTGTTTGAGAAATAGTAGGATCTTCACACTCAAAATTTTAGAATTTTCTTGACAGAATAAATGAGCTTATGCCAAATGAATTTGGATAACTCAATAAAACTGTCTTTGGCTTCCTGGCAGGCACATCTAACTGTGTAGGGGGAAACCCCAGGAAGAGTGCAGTTCCATAGGACCACAACAATGAGGAACTGTTAGGGCTCCTGGTCCTGAAGGGGCTAGGGGAGGAAGCAGCTACCAGAACCCTGAGCAGGTACCACCCACTGACAAGTGATCAGGCCTTCAGTAGAGGGACAAGCCCACCCATGGCCCCTCAGTGGGGAGAGACCTGGGAAGATTCTGTCCAGTCTCCTGCTGGTGGTTCCCATTGGCCAAGCCCAGCCAGAAGCAGAAGAGAATCAGGCTCCCTCCAGTGGAGGAGGGTGGGGAAAGGTGGGTATTGCATATAGAAGGCAAAAGGAAAATATCCAGCATAGGTTTTTTTTCCTCAGAGAAAGATAGATATCATATGATTTCACTCGTATGTGGAATTTAAGAAACTCAACAGATAAACATAGGGAAAGAAAAGGAAAAATAAGTAAAATGAAAGAGGGAGGCAAACCATAAGAAACTCCTAAATACAGAGAACAAACTGGGATTTCCTGGAGGGATGTTGGGTGATGGGCATTAAGGAAGGCACTTGTTGGGATGAGCACTGGATATCATATATAAGTAATGAATCACTGGCTACTACTCCTGAAACCAAGACTGCACTGTATGTTAACTAACTTGAATTTAATAACAATAACAATAATAAAGAGCTAATTGTATATCACCAGGTGTGAACAAAGTGTGGAATTACAAGTCCTGTGGACTTTTCATCTGTTTCCTCCTAAACTGTATTCCCTCTCACTCATTTGCCATCAGGGCTCTTCTGCCTGGGGACTTGGTTATTGGGTCCTCCAGGAAGCAGACACCAAGAAGAAGTTAGAAGAGCAAGAGGTTTATTGTGGTTAACGACTGTGAAGGACAAAGTGGAGAGGAAGCAGGCATTGGCTGCAAGAGTCCAGACTGTGATGCAGGTCTGTGACTTGTGAAAGGAGAGCAGAAGGAAGGAAGTGTGGGAAGGTAGAGCCTCAGATGTCAGTACAGCTCTGAGAAGTTTTCTGTCAGACCAGCAAGGAGCTCTGGCATAAAGATGGCTCTCAGACTGGTCCCTCACTGGGAGGAAATGTATGTGCTCTGGTTCTCCTGTGCAGTCATTGTTTGAAGTTCCCCCTTATAGAAGTGTCACAGCTGGAGAGCAATGGCAGACCTAAGGGAGTAAACAGTGGGAGGCTGTCAGTTCCCTGACATTCTCTGAGGCTGGGTAACCAGGTCTTTCTTGAAGGAGGATCTGAGTGGTGCATCTGTGTGTCTGTCACAGATGCCATGAGTGTCACCGTGTCACCTTACAGTGGGAGGCTCTGATACAGGGAAGTTCCAGACAGACAGTAAAGGAAAACAGTTCTCTAAGAGGGAGGGTCAATGTGGAGGAAAGACAGTCGAAGCAAAAGGAAGTGAGTAGTCAGTGACCTGTGACATGATCTTCCTTGTGTGGCTGGAAATCTGGTGGGATGAGGGGTTAGGGTAAAAAAACCAAAAACTGGAAACCCTGGCTGGAGAGCACGGAGACAGGCCCTGAGTTCATGAGGGATGACCACAGTTGAATGACAATGACACATCAGCCTGATTAGGCAGAAATAAAGCCTAAATTAGCCTTGGAGTCTACCTGAGTTGCTGTGTACTATAGGAAGGATACAGAAGTCCTTGCCTGCTTCACAGCAAGTGTGGAGGGCAGCTGTCTGTGGTGGATGTTGGGTCTGTGGGGTACCACCACTGTGGTGGAGACAAAATACTATCTCTAGCTGAGATTAATCCTTTGACTGTAGACCAAATTGGCAGGTAAAGCTGGAGCTCAGGGAATTTGTGGGGCTAGAGAGGGGGAACTACTCAGCATGCTCAAAAGGAGGGTAGACATACATCCATAAGCTGCAGATTTGGTCAGCAACACAAATCCTGGGACAGCAAGGATCTGGAGGATCAGCTTCTCCCTCCTTCACCAAGCATCCAAAGCCAAAACCACCCATAGCTCCCATCTTGGGACAGGACTAGTGAAAGGATTACGAGCTACCCTGATAGGAGTGAACTTTGATTCAATTGAATATTGACCTGAAATGAGCTTGTGTTAAAGTGGAAGATACTGAGACACCTTTAAAGACAAGGTTAAATTCTCTTGCCCCCTCCTTATTACTTCTGCCCAGTTACTATTGATTGTCAACGTCCAGAAGACTCCAGGAAAACCTATTGATGCAACAAACCCAGGTTTTCAGATTTACTGCAGTCTGAGAGAACATTACCTCAGTGATCTCAGCCGTGTCTCAGAATGAGGAAGTCAGAGTCTGCACAGGGCGATCTTTAGGGAAGGAAGGTTTCTCTGGGTGAGGGAGCAGTCTGGGATGGGGCCGACTTTATGACTTAGCAGCTTTGGATTGGTGAGCCCCACAAGATAAGCGTTTTGAAGCAAATTTTTCCTTGAGTAAGCTGCTGGTTTTGATAAGTAAACTATTTGAGTTGACTCACAATATTATTTCTGAGGAGCCTGTATTCGTGGAACAAGCAGGTAAGTTATTTTTGCTTGGTCCCAAAAGTGCTTAACACAGAGCCACAAAAGAATAGCTGGGGCTGTTTTAAGATGTTGACTGGGAGTTATGATGGCTTCCATTCTTACTACTCAGAGGGGTGAAGCATAGTGAGAAGGAGCAGATAAATTGGAAAATCAAAAATATATTTTTTGTCTTTATTGATAATTTTGAAGAATTGACACACTATTATTATTTTTTTCTTATTTATTATTTGAAGGGGGGCAGAGACAGAGGGAGACAGAGAATCCCAAGCAAGATCCATGCTCATCACAGAGCCCAATTCAGGGCTCAATCTCATGAACCATGAGATCATGACCTGAGTTGACATCAAGAATCAGACACTTAACTCAGGGTACCCTGGTGCCAGGCACTCAGGTGCCACCCAGGCACCCTGACACACTATGAACTAAAGTCCATACTTCATTCAGGGTTCCTTAGTCTTTACCTAATGGCATCTTCCTATTCCACAATCCTGTCCAAGATGTCACATCACAGTTAGTTACCATGTCTTCTTAGACTCCTCTTGTCCATGACAGCTTCTCAGACTTTCCTTGCTTTTGATGACTGGTCAGCACATTTTGCAAAAGGCCCCTTATTTGAGATTTACCTAATGTTTTACTCAGGATTCCAATAGAGTTTGGACTGGGAGGGAAGAAAATCACAGAAGTAAAGTGCTATTTTCATCACATGATATCAAGAGTGCTTGCTATCAAAATGGCATCACTGTCAGTATGGACTGTGATTGACTGGATTAGGTAGTGTTTGTGTTTTCCCCACCATAAAGTTCCTCTTTGTCCACCTTTCCATACTGTATTCTTTGGAAGGCAGTCACTGTGTGCAGCCTATACTTAAGGAGTGAGGGCTTATACTCCATCTTCTGGGGATCAGGATATCTACAAAAACTGTTCAGCATTTTTCTGTGTGGGAGCTTTGTCTATTCTAATTCATTTATTGATTTATTACATTTATATCAATACAGGCTCATGGCTTTTTATTTTGTATTTTGGGTTATAGTCTAATATATTTTACATATTTTGTTGCTCACGCTGTTCCAGCTTTGGCTGTTGGGAGCTCTTTCCATGGGCTGTGTCCTTTGGATATCCCTCCATCATTGTGTGCTTTGTTTGTTGTTGTTGTTTTTAAGCACTTCCTTGTTTCTTGGCACTCCAAGATGCTCCAGGTTCATCTTGCATATTCTCTGCCCCAGTGTGAGAATCAGCCATTTCTCCAAGGAGTCTTGGTTTCTTTTACTGGAGAATGGTATTAGACACCAAGCTCTGGGTGCTTGGTGTGTCCGTTGCTACTGGGGTATCCTTACTTCTAGTGGAATTTCTTCTTTGCATCTGCGTACTATACTTAACCTTTTTAACTGTGAATCTGCTTCTATACTCCCCACAATAGTGTCAGTTTAGAAGTCACAGAAGTGAGCTATGGAGACAGTGACTTAAAAACTTGGTCTTTCACAATGAAGATATCCCACATGACAGAAACAGTCTAACTGGAAGGAGTTGTCTGTGCACTGCACCTTCAAAACATTAAAAATGGCCTCCATGTGGTACATATGGAAAACCACAGAGTGGTTTTCATTTTTTTAAGGCTAATTCTGAGTTTTGAGCGAGGTAAATTAGAAGTCTGGGAGGCGAAGACCCCATCCTGATGTGACAGATGACTGCTGATGAAGCTGTGATGAATGAGTCCCTAAACTAAACACATCAATACCTGATGGGCATGAGAAGGACAACGCTCCTTTACCTTCAATGAGGTTAAACCCTTTCTCTCAGGCATCCTGTTAAACCAGGCTCCATAGTTACAATTTGATCCCAAGACAAAGAAATAAAGGTAAATGATTGAAGGCAATTCTTTACCTTCAAATTAAAATGTGACAAATTTGTCTATTCTTCACTGACAATATTTTGCTTCTTCTGCAAAACCAAGATTGAAGTGAAAAAAAAAAGATAAAAGAAAGACTAAGCTTTGAAAAAGTTCCTATTTCAATTCTCTGATTATTTCTATCTGTTGGTTCTTTGAGATATTCTCCACAATTGTTATGAATCTAATAAGGTACATAGAACAAAACACAGAACAAAACAAAACAAAGCAACAAAATAACATTAACAAAGAGAACTATGTTCAACTTCAGTGATGGTTTGGATTTCAACTAAAGGAAGTGGAGCTTGGTGAGACATTACCTATAAAGGGGAAAAATGCATGCAGTGGAAATCCCTTCTGCTACTACGTTCTATATTTTGTAATAGGGCCTTCCAGGTGAGGGACTTTGAGAGCAAAGACTCCCCAAGCGATTTCTTATACTTTGTCGTGTAACCTGTTTTATGGGCCACAGTTGATTGGGCCAGGATTCTGTCATGATCTAAAGACACATAACTGGCTCCTGGCACTGATCTAGGGACACCATTGTCTGTGGGCTGGTTGATGGGTTGGTTTGGTTTGAAAATCTGGGGAAACAGTTGTACTCCATCCTTCCTAGATTGTGGCTAATCAACCAATCACTCCTTTCCTCCAGGAAATGAGATGGGACCTCCCAGAATGGCTGCCAGATCACTGGAGCTACTATAGAAGACTTAACTGTAGCCAAAAGTGTTTCTGGCCTCCATGAAACCTGGTTTTGGGGCTGTTGAGATAGTTTCTTGTGCTTTCTAATTTTCTGGGGGGCACTCATGATAAATATGCATATGCTTGGTTCCCTGAGCATGCTTTGGTTTCTTCAACTTAAAAGAGCCTAACAGAACAGTAACTCATTAAAAGGACGCAAGAATATATATTGTGAGTTCCTTGAGGGCAGATATCAAGTCTTACCTTTATTTTTTTTAATGTTTTTATTTATTTTTGAGAGAGAGAGAGAGACAGAGAGAGATAGAGAGACAGAGAGAGAGAGAGAGAGCACGAGCAGGGTAAGGGCAGAGAGAGAGAGGGAGACACAGCATCTGAAGCAGACTCCAGGCTCTGAGTTGTCAGCACAGAGCCCAACGTGGGCCTGGAACTCATTAACTGTGAGATCATGACCTGAACTGAAGTGGGACGTTCAACTGACTGAGCCACCCAGGTGCCCATCAAGTCTTACCTTTGTATTCTAAGTATATGTATTCAGCCAATTCTCACTATATGATTAGTGAAAAGGTGAATTAATGACTAAATGGATGGCATAACAAGACCCAAAGAAATTAAGAGTCAGAAGGCAACTGAGAGTAGAAACCAACATCATTTCTTGACCCTGTCTTAAAAACTTGTCATTCTTTCCTGTCCTTATATTAAATAACACTGAGGCCAAGCAAGAGTAGTTTAACTGCTTGTTCCAGGAATCTGTTTCTGGAAAATAAGACTGTTAACCACTTAACATTTTATTTATCAAGACTAAGAGCTTTCTTAGGAAGACTCTCTTCAAGATGCTCTCTCTGCCATGCCCACTAATCCAAAGCTATAGTATCATAAACTTTATCCAGTCCAAGCCAGTTCCCCAAATGGGAAGAACTACCTTAAAAATCATCTAGCCTGGGCCCTAAAGATGCTATTGATACCCTATCCTAATTTTTATTTTAATTCACTATTAAGACCCACCAAAGTGATGTTCTTCCTTACTACAGATGTGGCAAATTTGACTATTATTCACTGACAACATTTTTCTTTCTGTAAGACGAAGTGGGCCTTATACACATAGTTTTACTTGATAAGTAGGTTTTTCTGGTAGTCTTTGAGGGGAATTGACAATACAACACAATCTGTTTCAGATTATTTTCTTCTTTTTAAAACATGATTCCCACTTTTTTGAATGTACAAAAATCTACTAAGCACAGAGAAATATGTATTTTTTTTTGGTTTTTCATAGAGAAGTTGGAATGAGAAACAAATAAGCATTGTCTGTGTTACTTTGTCTAAGGGATAAAATAATTGAAATAGAAGTTATTTCAAAAATCTTTCCAACCTTAGGATTTGGGTTTAAGTAAATCTATGGACATTTTCTTCAGATTCTGTCTTGAATAAATGTCCTAATCACTTGTGACCATGCTAAATGCATAAAGAATCTAACATTGTCTCAACTCTAACATAGGAAGTGGCTCATGGTACATAAAACACTATGTTAAGGCCTCATGACCCATTAAACACTGAGTTTAATTTCTCAAATACAGACAAAAATACATAGCTCTGGACTTGCAATAAAGTATCTGTCATGAGAGTCATTTTAGCCCAAATGATACTAAGAAATGTCTGTCAATTCCAGACGTTTCCGACTGGATGGGACAACAGCCACCACATGTCATACAATACACCACACACAATGTAAACATACCATTCACGTCTACAACTGAGATATTTATGGCATTTTCCATGGTTGCCATATCAACCCATGGAGCAACCAGGCCATTAAATCATGTTGTCAGCAGGCCAAGACAGTAACACCGCAAAAAAATTCCAGTTGCTGACATGAAACATTACATTTATCATTTCAAGACTTTTTTTTTTCCAGAGGCTTCTTGCTTTATGCTCATCACTGCTTCTGAGTTGGTCTTTTAGGGTGCAAGGAGAATATGAATGAGCTGTTTAAAATGCAATAGAAATCCCAGCCAATTCTTGATTACTTTTATTTTCCTAGAACTCATTCTCTTAAGGTTATAATCTTGAGGTCACATGCCAGGAGGAAAGATGTGTTGAGAACGTATCATTGATGTGACTGGCCAGTTTTTAACTTTCTACCTTGGATACCTTGCTTCATTTTTCTTCTCTGGGTGATTTTTTTTTTTCAGCAAATCTCCTAGGTTTCAAGAAAAGTCATTCTGATTTCTTCCAAAACTAGTTTGAGAGCCTCTTATCAAAATTCTTTTCCAAGACCCTAGAGAAAATCTAATCAATGGATATGGTATGGGCTCCACAATACATAACAACAGGACCAAGAGTACATTTTTCTGGGCAATTCTTATTGTATATAATCATATTAATTTCAGAAAAGGGGATTAATTGACTGTATAATTACATATTATTTAAATCTTCTACCATTATAAGACTTTTCACATAAATTCACAAGTCAGAAAAAGTTCTTGGTCACACATAGTCCTAATGGTTTATTTTTGCTTTTGCTTTTTTTGCCTTAGGAAACATAAAGGGGGAAAAAGAATTATCTGTCACATGAAGTGTTAGGAGTGTGAGATAAAAAATAAAGTAGCTGTGATATTTCAGTGTGTAAAATGACAAAATTCTTTTTTTTAATTTTTTAAATGTTTATTTTTGATATAGAGAGAGAGCCTGTGAGAGGGGAAGGGGAAGAAAGAGAGGGAGACATAGAATCAAGAGCAGGCTCCAGGCTCTGGGCTGACAGCAGAGAGCCCACATGGGGCTAGAACCCATGAACTGTGAGATCATGACCTGAGCCAAAGTCGGACACTTAACTGACTGAGCAACCCAGGTGCCCCTATAATGACAAAATTCTTACACCAAGGACTATTATGCATACATAGAACAACAGTGGTAGAAAGTTTGTTCTGCTATGCTTCATACTCTTCCCTCTCCTATGTATATCCTTCCTCACTTCCCTTGGCCACCTCCATGCACATTAAACATGCAGGATTGGATGCGATTTTGGCATCTTAGCTGCCTGTATACCCGCTGTTTTGCTCTTCATTCTTTCTGGAGAACAATCTTAAGAAAGTATAGTCAGTGGAGTTTTCAGAGAACAAGCTGGACATGAATCTTCTATAACTGGTCTATGTTAAACTTTTCACAGCATGGAACATCTTGTTTTAGAGATCTCAGTGTAAGGAGGGGGCTTAGATATTTAACAAGTGGTCTTTGAAAGTTCAGCCCTTGACTTTAAATATAAGTGGGGTCATGTTTCCTGGATTCCGAAAAAATTAGGAGCTACAATTTGGCAAATTAACCCATTGCATCTTGCAGTGAAACCTGGCATCCCTCTGCCCCAATCTCCCCCTCCCCCAATCTCCCCCTCCCCTTCCCCCCTCCCCCTGCCACAGCTGAAGGCCTGGAGCATTGGATCAAAACCCATAGGCCTGGAAATGGGCAGTTGCCACTGGTAATACCAAGAAGCAAACAACTGAGTCATTGTCTTATTGATTTAAAGGAAGCAGAAGAATAAAATTTGTTAAGGGCAAATGCGGAGGTGCTATCTCTTAGCAGCTTCAGAATAAAAGCAGTGGAGTTCAGTTCCTGCCAGGGCTTGGGTATTAATCCATCATCCCTTGCTTGCCCCAGTGGTCAGCCCCGCTGTGGTGATTAGCAGAGAAACCTGTAATGATTAACCGGCCTTGTACATACAATGGTGACCTACAGACACAGACTTCTTATCATCCAAGAGCTCAGTACTTTCATACTGAGTCATGCCTGGTGTTCAGACAGGGAAGTTCACAGCATTTAATATGTTTCAAAATCTGGATTCAGTGTGAATTCCTGTAATTCACTAGAACCCTTCCCAACTTGTCCCCACCTGGAAGAAAAGGAAGCTTAGAATTAAAAAAATAATAATAATAAATAAAAATAAATAAAATGGGGCGCCTGGGTGGCACAGTCGGTTAAGCGTCCGACTTCAGCCAGGTCACGATCTCGCGGTCCGTGAGTTCGAGCCCCGCGTCAGGCTCTGGGCTGATGGCTCGGAGCCTGGAGCCTGTTTCCGATTCTGTGTCTCCCTCTCTCTTTGCCCCTCCCCCGTTCACGCTCTGTCTCTCTCTGTCCCAAAAATAAATAAAAACGTTGAAAAAAATTTAAAAAAAATAAATAAATAAAAACCCAAATTGCTCCCAGATGGATTCCTTAGAAGCATTTCTTAAATTGGGAATTTACATAAAAGCATTTTCCAGACTGTTTACATATTATTAGTTCCTTGAGTTGGGAGTAGTGACAGAATGATGTTAGTGTTGGAATGATAAAGAAAAAAAGAGGTATCCAGAAAAAAATGGGACCAAGATTCCAAAAAACAACTCTTGATATCCACATTACTACCTTTTTTTTAGTTTCTATTCTTTTATTTTATCCAGTAAAACTGTTAAAAGTCACTAGAAGTAGTTGCCAATAAATCCACATTACTTCAAGAGGTTCCTATAAAGATTGTTGATTGCAATCAGTGTTTTCAACTTCTCATCAGACCTGGGTTAATCAGATAGTATCTTGGCTTACCTACTTTGATCAAGAATGTGTTGTGTTCATATGGAACTTGATGTTCTTCGAAGCTGTTTCACAGGTAATACACTTGCTTGAGATCTCTTCCTGTCACTCCCAGCTTTTCATTTCAACTGTTCATTCGTTAGAAAATGTCACTACCCGCCTCTACATGCCAAGCCCAGATAACTCAGGTCTGATCCTGGTGACTGGAACCCATAGTCTCCTTGTTGTGACCTGGTACAGGGTCTCCTTCCCTCTGGTGTTGGCTTTGTGAATTATTCCTAACTCCCTTCACCTCATTAGCCAGCTCCCAACCCTTCCAGGACCCAGCGTATTAGGGTGATGTCCTTAAAGATCTAATCTGATCATTTTACACTCTCCATCTTGTTTCCTGCTGGCCTCCATTCCACAAAACGATAAACCAGAATGATACAGACACGCAAATTATCCCCCACCAAACAAAAACAAAAGAAAACAAAACCTCTATGAGGTAAAAGGAAAATCCTTAGAATAAGAAAGTCATTTAGAGTCCTTCTGAGTTTGACTCCAGATTTCCTTTCCATGTTCCCACCTGGTCTCTCAAAGTCTCTTGAGGTCAAAATGGTTTTTATTTTTTTTTAATTAAAAAAATGTGTATTTATTTATTTATTTTGAGAGAGAGGAGAGAGAGAGAGCGAGAGAGAGAGAGAGAGAGAGAATGAGAATCCCAAGCTCTGACACAGGGCTGCATCTCACAAACTATGAGATCATGACCTGAGCTGAAATCAAGAGTTGGACGCTTCACCGGCTGAGCCACCCAAGCACCCCATTGAAATGGTTTTTCTATTTGGCTTTTACTTAAGATGTATCTTTTGCCTGAAGTGCCCTTTCCTTGCCTATGTTTGTAAAAATTTACCCATTTTTCAAACCTCAAGTTCCCACGTTACCTCCTCTATGCAACCTTTAGATAATGGTGTACTATGGTGTCTCTTCCCAAATCTCTGTTTAGTGACATCATGTTGGCAGCTTGCAGTCTGCCCTGATGAGAGTATTTAACCACAACAATTGACAAATGCTACTGATCAGAGCTTGATTTATTGTTTTGTGGACGAGATTTAAGAAAGTGCTGGAGAAGATACTAATGGAGCAGATTACATTTCAGAGTGTACTGTGTTTATAGACATTGTACTGTAAAGCACACACATTTGAGGAAATATTCTTCCAGTATTTGAAAATTATTCTCCAATTCAGTAAAGAAGCCACTTAGGCCATTTGACAGATAAATGAAGTTCTAACACATGTTTTTATGGTTTACTTTTCATTTTAGTAGTTGATAGCAACAAAAGATATCACATGACATTCATGTTGGAGCTACACTTGCTCATAGATGAGAAGAACAGCTTCTTTATTGAATCTAGTAGTAACCAAGGATTTGTAGCCTATTTTTAAAACTCATAGTTGAATTACAATCATAGGTTGGGTATGCATACAAAAGTTCAGCAAAATCAACAAAAGCATTCTTTTAGAATCAATTGGCTATAGGTAATTTAAAATAAAGAGTATTTTAGGGGCGCCTGGGTGGCGCAGTCGGTTAAGCGTCCGACTTCAGCCAGGTCACGATCTCGCGGTCCGTGAGTTCGAGCCCCGCGTCAGGCTCTGGGCTGATGGCTCAGAGCCTGGAGCCTGTTTCCGATTCTGTGTCTCCCTCTCTCTCTGCCCCTCCCCCGTTCATGCTCTGTCTCTCTCTGTCCCAAAAATAAATAAACGTTGAAAAAAAAAAAGAGTATTTTATATTTTATTATGATTTGTAAATTGCATACTACCCATTTATTATACCAGTGAAATATACAATAAACAAATAAAGACACATGCATGCATGTGGGCACACACACAGAGACACTTTTTTTTTCAGAGAGTCAGTTGTTGTTATACATTTACTAGGACACCACTACCTGTGGGCAAATGCCCATAGAGGGAGGAGGAGGAAGGACTGACTAGCTTAGCTGTTCACCTGCTCACCTGCTCACCTGCCCACGATGTAGTTTTTCTTAGGGATATTAAGGAAAAAACGGTAATGGATGTGGAGCTCTCGGCACACCAGCCCTGGACACAGCAATAATAACAGCAATTAGCATCACAACAGTAAATATGACCAATGTCTGTTGAGAGCTTGCTACATCCCAAACATATTCTGAACTCTTTGTTTAGTCTCCATGGCAGTCCTACTTAGTAGGTTCTGTGTTACTCCCATTTTACAGATTAAAAAAACTGAGGTACGCACAGATGAAGGGGTACTCAGTAAGCTACTCCTAGAGTTAGATTACATTAAAACATGGTTCTTGGCTGTGATTCTCTTCTTTTTCCTACCATCCAGTTGTCCTTCTCTGTTCTTCCATTCTCTCTTATTTTCCCTTCTTGTGCCTCTCCTGTTTCCTTGCTTCAGCTTCAGCCACCTGAAATAGGGAGAGGAAACATCCAACAAGAGTCTTCTTTTTTCTCTTTCTTTGCTGTTCCCCTTGAGGTTTTATTGACTTAAAAAATATTTTGATTTAACTTCAAGCTCATAGAAGTGTTGCAATAATAGTACAAAGAAATACCGTGCACCCTTTATTCAGTTTCTATGTGTGTTTCGATTTGGTCTGATTTGTTTTATTATCCTTTCTCTCTCTCTTTCCTCCACCTACTGTGTGCCAGACATTAAACTGATGCTGTCAACTGCTCAGGCCAAATTGGTTCATATAGTAGCAACTTATATCCTCATTCCCTCCCTACATTCTTGTATATGAATAGAGTGATATCTTCCTTTGCTAATTATGATGTCCTTCTTTGTTCACAGCAAAGCACCATTAGCCACAAAGTTTAATGGTTTGGATGAGCGTTACCTTGCTTTTCCGTGGAGTTGCACAGAACACACTTTAACAGGTATGCACGACACTGTCCAAAACCCTTGGATCCAAATTGTGTTTCAACATCTAGCAATTTAAGACTTTTAAAAAGGTAAGATGGGTAATATTGCATGTATTTAATAGCATCTCCTGTGAGGTCTAGGGGAGCAATCCTGTAATCAAACATAAATATTTCTGCAGCAGATGAATGCAGAATAACAAAGACTTTATACTTCTCAGTTCCATTCATGTCAATTGGAGTCACCAATTGAGTTTTGGTGTCAAAATGTCAGTATTCCAGCTCCTTGCTTTGGGGGCTGCATATAAAGGGTATAGATAGGACTGTGCTTTTTATATGATGAGGGATAGGTGCTAGATTTATACTTTAGTGATTGATCAGCTCTGTAGCATCTACATTTAATGGAAAACTTAGTACATAGATCAGCTCTGTTTTAATTAACAGTATTAAAATTGTAGTAATCTCAACAGTACTTTAAATGGCAGGATGTCGACAACATCCTGCTAAATACCACCCCCCGTACACACACACACACACACACACACACACACAGCAGAGTAGAATTTAAGTTTTAAAGGTGATAAGCAAAGGCTAATGCTTTCTCACCAAGAAGGGATCTTTTGGCGTCCTGGGGAATTAAGACTCAGTTGCAAGGAAGATAGTGGCCTTCTAAGTTAGCAGGGACATGTCATAACCATTGGGACCATAAACTGGTAATAAAATTCTGTGTTAAAGAATAGACACATCTTGGGGCACCTTGGAGGATCAGTCGGTTAAGTGTCCGACTCTTGATTTCGGGTCAGGTTATGATCTCACGGTTTGTGAGTTCAAGCCCCATATCAGGCTCTGCACTGACACCACAGAGCCTGCTTGGGGTTATCTCTCTGCCTCTCTCTCTTTCTCTGCCACTCCCTTTTTGTGTGCTGTGTTTCTCTCTCTGTCTCAAAATAAAGAAACTTGAAAAAAGAGAAAGAATAGACATGTCTGTATATCACAACACAGTCCTTACAACAAACTTATTCACATAAGAGGAAATAATATAGTTTATTTTATAATAGCACACTTGTTATCACTTAAAATCACCAGCTTTTCAATAGATGGCTCTTACTAAATAGAATGAATAGTCCCCAGTTAGCAGCCTCCATGGAAAGCTCTTTTCTCTGAAATTTGAATTTTGTTATATTTCCAGCCAGATTCCATCTAACATGAGATCAGATACTATCTCAAACTCTTCTCAAATGACTTCATGCATCTTACTCATTCAGTACATCTATTAGAATGTTTGTTTCTTAAGCTAAACAAATATATGGTACTAAACATATAGTAAACACATTAGTATATTTGGTACTAAACATATAGTAAACTATTTTTGGTACTAAACTATACTATACTAAACTATATTTGGTACTAAACACATAGTAAACACATTAGTATATTTGGTACTAAACAAATATATGAGGTTGGTTGCAGTCGACTTAAAGAAAAAATTGCAAATTTGAGGTGGGCTGGATTTTAACACTTTTCCTGAGTATGTAAAAGCATTTGTGGTTCATTTCTTGATACATATAGTTTATTCTCAGTATTCGTTTATTGGGGTTAACATTAGGCCCATTTTAAAGATTGAGGAGGTGAGAGTTTAAGCACCTTGTCATGGTCATAAATCAAATTAGAGTACATCAGCCAGTGGTACTATGTTTTAAAGGTTCCAACTTAAGTAATAGATTGTCTAATACATGGCCGTGGTACTTGGGTTCTGACCAAGAAATCACAGGTTTTCTGAAAGATCACTCTTTCCCAAAGAAGGCAGCAAACGATCTGTCAGAAAAGTTGCCTCTGGGTTGATGCTGTCCTTAAAGTATGAGACTGAAGTACAAACAGCTGAGTGCCTCCTGAAACTGGGAGCATGCAACAGCCAGATTACCAGCACCAGATGCAGTGAGGTAGGTGACCATGCTGAACCCTTGTTTGTTTTTGTTTTTGTTTTTTGTTTTTTTTTAAGGATATGCCTCATCCACTCAGCAAAGTGGCAGTATCTGCAGCCACCTGCCTGCCACCAGACAGCTGGTCTGGTGGGAATTCTTAACAGAAAGTACTAGGACCTCCCTAATAACAGAGGAGGCATCCAGGTTTGTGGGTGATGCCCTAGCAAGCTGGCAACCCAAATCAGGCTATGTTGGAGAGGAGGTGAGACTTAGTGGTGCTGGCCAGCAGAGGAGCTATTATGACCCGGGGGTGGGGGTGGGGGGAAGGGGAGCCAAGAAGTCCAATAGGTGCCCCAAAGGTGGCACATTCCAAGGACTAAATCAGAGGAGGAGACACCAAGTGTTGGTGCAATATAGCTGCAAGCTAGCGTGATGACACTTCGTAAGCACCTCTTCTGGGCTCAGACATAAAATTACATTTAAATTTCCTGCCTCTATGCAATCAAAAGAAGCCAACCTAACTGAAAGAAATGCACACTTCAAGGCTATAAATCTGAAACTTCCTAATCCCCAAAAGTCCACACTAGACTTCTTGCCTCCATGGAAACAACAAAGCATTCAGCCAACTGATTGGCCTCCAATGAATTTTAGATAAGACAGCTTGGAAGGGAATGGATGTGATTTTAATGCAGAAGAAAGCGCTGGAAGGGAGGTCCACTTGGTTCATATTTGAATAAAGCAAACAAGGCAGACGAAAGGCTGACAGCTGTAAATGACATTGTCAGTACAAAAATTATCAGCCAGTTTACAATCTGTTTGCTTATGTTGAACAAACAGACTGTGTGTGGCATCCTTCGGCCTCATGAATGGCAGAAATACTTGCAGGCTTCAGAAAAGCTATCTGCTCTCCTGCAGCCTGGCCACAATTAGATCGCCATTTGACAGCCACACTGAAAAGGAAACTGTGTCCCCCGCCTTTCACCCACACCCCCTTGCCTCTTTGCTTTCTCTTTTCCTTTCTTTCTTTTTCTCTGTCTTCTTCTTCATAAGACAAGCACTGAAGTTGGGTAGAGACACTCATCTTGTTATATCGATGGTGTGAATTATGTTAGCTCTGTTGCTGGATCAAGCCGTTTACTGATGTGTCTGACATTCCAAGTGGGAGATCTTCAGTAACCTAGCAAGGCTCAGAGCCAACAGTCTTCATTTTTTATTCCTTACAGGAAGCAGAATCCGGGAGCCCCCGAAAGAATGTCACTTTTTCTTCTTTGTGCGGCCTGCCTCCAAGACCCTTTGCTTTGAACTTGCTAACATCGCATTCGGTACAGAAACAAAACACAGCATAAGAAGGGCTATGCAGTGAGCATCCAGCCCTATTCCTCCCTGAGCAAGGCCCAAACCACCCGAATTTCAGGACGGAATAACAAACCGGTGGGCTGTCACTGCTCTTGGAGGCTGGGCCCTAGTCTTTAACCCAGCCCCCAGCCTGAGAGGAATGAGTTGTGTGGTCTCATTGCTTAATCCCCTCTGTGTTCTGCAAACTCATAACACAGAAGTAGTTCCTTTTGTTTAGAAAGAATGGAGAGCAAACACAGGTACTAATTTTATCCCTCACGTTCTCAGAGGCTCACCCTTGTTTAACTGCATCGGAGAGATTTAAGCCTCTGGTAGTGGTTTTTCATGGGGCCAGAGGCTATTTGGATACTCTTGGCTTCTTACCTATGAGATTCCTGCTCACCTTGGAGTAAGTGAGGAACACAGGCTCCTGCCCCAGGGCCATTCACCTTTGTAGAACTACATGCTGGAAACAGAATAATCTCTAAGGAAAACAGCCCTTGCCTACAAAAACCAAGGTTTTGATTTTCACATTCCACTTTGGATACTGTCATTATTTATTTCATCTCTTCATTATTTATTGCATCTTCTTCTTGGCATTAGCCAAGAAATCTCTTCCTTGCTAGCGTTAGCCACTTTGCAGAAAAGATCAAGCCTTCCCTTTGTAGCCTCCTTTCTTTCTTCCTTTTTTAACATAAAGGATCTGTTTAAAGGTACTTGGTTTATTCAGCCAGGGGAAAAAAAAATACTGGTGATAGGTGAGTGCAGTGTGTTCATAGCAGATAACATGGGGCTGAACTGGCACACACAAAGCTGGAAGACTGTGGTAATTACTGCTAAGCAGTGAAGCATCAAAACACCTCTTGTACGGAAAGTTCATCCAATTACCACTAACCTAGAGAGGAGGGTTATGTTGTGGCTGTGCTTTTCATTTTAATCTAAATTGCTATTTCTCTTCCTCTGATATGGCCATCGGTCATAAAGAGTTGACCATCATTAAAACTGTTTGATTTGGAACCCTGTCATGTTTGGCTAAGAGGAGAAATGCAAATTTGATGAACGAATAAGGATAAATTTACATATCAGCCTCAGCTCACATGGAGAGAGTAAACATTCTGTTTATCTCAAGTGTCACTGTATGATTTCAGTAGGATCTAAAACTGACCTTGGCCCAGTCATTGCCAAAGACCTACATGAAATATACAGTTGTCCAAATACGATTCACTCAAGTAGAACTTGTGGGCAAACCCCGTGGAGCTCAGCAAACAGGGTTGGTGAGAACAGGGCTGGGAAGCAGTTGGCTCTGCTAAACTCCAAAATGAAACTCTGGAATGAGGGTTTGGTGAAGAAGAAAGAACAAAACATACAAAACAAAACAAAACAAAATAAAATCTGACTTTATGAATCTTATTCCATCACCATGAATTAAAACATCCTGTTTAGCTACTTTCAGTCTTTAACTACCTAACAATTAAAAAGAGTAAAATCTTAAAAACCAGTGTGAACACTTGAATTTGAAGTATGCTTCCACCAAACCTCTGTTTCATCATTTGGGCACAAGACGAAGATCATTTATTTGGTTTCTAAAAACTATAATTGATTCGAGGAACTTCCACACTTCATAGGTAGTTTACATTACAGGGGGATAATTTCTTTTGGCTGTTTGAATCAACCATGTTTTGCATTTTCCACATTTTTAATTAGTTTTTCTTCTCAAGCTAAGTCAACATTCATCAGTGTGTGAAGGAACATAAGACTTCTGTTCATAATGAGGCTTTTGAGTGTGCAGAAAAACATTTAGAGACAATTGCAGGCATCTGTATTGATATTTTCACCTCCACTTGCTCACACCCCGAAATTCATTGTAGAAAATGAAGGAGCAGAATGAGATTACTTTCTCTTACAGCAAAGTACACAGAAAGGTGATGGGGATTTTATATGTGTGCATATATATATTATATATTATTATATCTGATACATATAATATAATATCATAGCATATATTAATATATTCTAAAATGTATTTATTTTTCATTGGAGCTAGTCTGGAAATTTTGCCCACTGTAGAGCAGAAAAATATCTTGAGTCAGAGAAAAGAAACAGTGAAAACTATTTGACAGATACAAATACTTTTTAATTACAATATCAAAGGACATTCTTATAGGACACGTTTATACATTTGCTTTTATAGCCTACAAAGTAATTCTTTTCCAAAAAAAATAATATAACCACATAGAATAATGCAAAGCTTTAATAGCAGATCCTATAGGAACTTCCTATTTGGGTACAGTTTGCAAATAATTACAAGTAGTAATTACAAATGATTAAGCGTATTTAGCAACTTCTTTGGTCAGAGTTAAGCTGAGGTTTTTTGAGGTTAAATGAGTGGGAGTTTGAGAAACTAACACAAATAAGGAGAAAGCATCTCATTACTACCAAAACTATGGCCAGGTTTTCCAGTGTTTGAAAGGAAATTGCCATATTGTCTACAGTAGAAAAAGAGTAAGAAAAAATAGTACATGTGTGGGGGAGTAATATATACTTGAGGAAATAAGTCACTTGAGAATCTCTCCTTCAGTATTCTGTGTTCACACACATAGAAACCTAGAGTATTGTACACAGCATTGTTTCTGGTCTGAAGTGGTTGTAAAACACCAAAAAACTAGAGGCTCACAGTTGAGTAAATGATCTCACAAAGTCAATAGGCCCATTCTTTCCCACACTCAAAGATGTTCAAGGCTGAGTTACAGAGTTTTCAGGAAGTAAAGTGTGTCTACAACAAATTGAATATTGATATTTAGTATTAATAATAATAATAATAACTAAGAAATGAAGGAATAATCACCAAGGGACAGAGATCTGAGTTCCCAGATGAGGACATGGGCAAGCCATGGGCCATCTCTGACCTTGCTGCATTGGTGAATATGCCATTTACTAGAGTATGAAAATTACGCTCTACTTGTCTTCCTGGGAGCCTTCTTAGGCTAGATCCATCCAGCGCTAAAAGTGGTAGCTAAAAAAGTGGGAACCATGATGAATGGGTAAACAAATGTGGCATATCTATCCAAGGGATTATTACTTGGCAAAGAAAACAAAACAAAACAAAACAAAACAGATGAATCTTGAAAATATTATGGCAAGTAAAAGAAGCCAGTCACAAAAGGCCACATAGTATATAATTTCATTTCTGTGAAATATCCAGAATAGGCATATCTAGCAATTGCCAAGGATCTTGGAGCTGGCGGTAGAATGAGGAATAACTGCTAATGGGTTGGGGGTTTGGAGCAGGGACTGAAATGTTATAAAATTAGATTGTGGTGATAGCTGCACAAGTCCTTAAGCCACTGAACATTACATTTTGAATCAATTTTACAGTATATGAATTCTATCTTTTTTAAAATGTTTTTATTTAAATTCCAGTATAGTTAATATCCAGTGTAATATTAGTTCCAGGTGTAATATTTAGTGATTCAACACTTCCATACACCACCCGGTGCTCATCACAAGTGAATGATATCTTAATAAAGCTCTTAAAAAAACAATAAAATAAAGAAAGAAAACAAAAACTGACCACCAAGACTGTTAGAAAGCCGAAGACAAGCTTTCAGGAAGAATTGCGTAGGATTCCGAGGAACAAATGGAAAACACATGAAATATTAACTCAAATTAGGTCACTCCCCATCTCAGACTATTTCTACCCATGAAGGCAGTAAAGGTTAAAATCAAAACCTAGCTAAAATGTGATAAGTATTTGTGGGTTATCTGTGATGCACTGGGCATGGTAGGTCACAAGGAAGAGAATAAGACACCTTGAGGAACTCACAGTCTAAAAGGAGACAGGCAAACACACACAATTTGCTTGGCCACATGCTGGACAACTGTGCATGCTATTAACAGCAGGCTTGGAAGTCATGGATTGCAGCACAGAAAGAGGAATACAGGCCTGAGGATCTTTGATATAGCAGAGCTGCAGGTATTAGTGAAAGCACCTGGGAGCTTCCTCTTCTGTAAACACTTTAGAAGTTGAAAGTATCATGTGGCTCTCTCAACACCTACCAAAACTCTTGGTTGCATGAATAATAGTGAGTCTTAAATGAAAATCGGGGTGAATTTACCACTCTGAGGTGTGGAGATATCCAAAGTCCAGACACCTAGTTCTGAGGGGCTGCATTTAGAAGAATGTGTTCAGGACCTGAGAAGAGCCACCCATCATGTAAGATACAGAAAGTTGAAGAAAATGTGAAAAAGCTACCTGGGCATCTTCCAAGATGACTGCACTTACCAAGGTGAGTGTTGAGTAAAACATAGAATTGTTAAAGTGATATGTTGTCCACCTGAAACTACTATAACATTCTATGTCATTTATACTTCAATAATAATAATAAATCTACCTGGGCAGGAGCAAATGAATGCCTGGTAGTTAACATTGCACCTTAACAACATCTTTGCTATGGGAATCACCTCATTCAATTCTCAAAATCCTAAAAGGAGATGATAAGCAGTGATGTTATCATCCCTATTTTACAAGATAAAGAAGCTAAGGATAGAGAAACTAAGGAATTTGTTCAAGGTCAATTAGCAAATAGCAAAACCACTCTGACATAGCTCTGTTGATTATTCAACTTATGCCCTTTACCACTATCCTATTCTGATTTCTTGTTCCAAATGATCCTAAAGTATGTCCAGCTTACCAATAAATACAATCTCAAGAGGCAGCACGTTCATTTTCTGTACTCAATAAGGGAAAACAGAGAGATACTTTCAGAAATAGCATATTCCCAGTCACTGGAGATGTTCACGCAGGCCCAAAAGACTGTTGGAAATGTGGACGGTCTAAAGTATTGGGATCAATGACCTTTACAGGTACTTTCAATCTAGTTGTTCTGATGTGGTGACTATGGAATGTATGACCAGTACCGGAGACCCTGCATATGGTTGTACAAGTCGGGCACTGCACAACTCTGGGAAGGGGGGCATATTTCATATTCACAGCCATCACGGATTTGAATATTTCTTAAGTTCTAAAAATATTTCTTGGCTTTCCCGAAGATGTTTGTACAGAGTTTTAAGGGAGAGTAGCTATTCCTTATATGCCCCAAGTTTTGATCTGGGTCTTTGGGAGCTCTGACCACACCTGATTTAGAATTATGATTGCAGAAGGTGGGGGGGTGGTGCAGGGGCATGAAGCTAGAGACAGGAAGACAAGTTAGGATGTTATGGCAATTGGTCAGAGATAAAAGGTGAGGAGGGCTGGTGATGGGGATGAGGAAATGGTGGTTGTATCCATTCAGGAGAGAGATGAGCTAGAGACTCCAGTTTAGAAGTCACATATATGAAAAGATAGTTGTAACTAAAAGAACCAGTAAGTTTACATATGAGAGACAAGGGGTTAGAAAAGATAAATATTGCATCATAACCCTGAGCAGTATGCAAATTTCAGTAGCAGATAAAGAAACCAAGAGAGATTTTCTGCAGCTGGTAGGTAATCAGCAGGGGGCCCGGTTCAAAGAGGAAATGCAGATGGAGGATGTGGGGGAAATTGATGGAGCTCACAGTGGTCAATAGTTGCTGATCTTTAGGAGACCACTTTCAGTGGATTATTGATGGAGGACAGATGACAGACCCTCAGGGTAATTAGTTCAAAGTGGCTCAGGGTAATTAGTGGAAAGGAAGGAAAGGAAAGGAGAGGAGAGGAGAGAGGAGAGGAGAGGAAAAGGAAAAGGAAAAGGAAAAGGAAAAGGAAAAGGAAAAGGAAAAAGAAAGGGGAGAAGAGAGAAAAGGAAAGAAAATAAAAGAGCAGAGAAAAAGCAAAGAAAGCAACTGGAACTCTATCAATTGACTGTATTCTTATTAAACTCTTAGAGAAAGGCATTTTGCAAAATAAAAACCATGGCATGTTATAACAGAAAAAAAGCATGATGTTAAAGCATGACATATTAAAGAGCAAAAAATATGGTCTTAAAAAACATAACATGTTAAAGCATGTTAAATCTTAAATCTTCATTATTACTCTGACTTACAAAGTATCATGTTTATTAAAGTGAACAATGGTAGAATTATGGATGATTTCCATTTTCTTCTTTATGATTTCAACACTTAAAAGTAATCTTTGTTATTTTCCTGTCTTTTCTCTATTTTCTTTACATATAGATATAAACTATTATTATTTATATAATTAAGCCCAGCATTTAACGTGTTGGATAAATGAAGGAATACACATACTCTGGTAATTTTTCCCTTAGAAATACATTGCAAATTGTTTCCATAATTAAATGTTTGTTGACAACATGACATCTACTATCTTCATGTGACTCCAATCTTGTGCACACACACCACGATTTGTTAGATGTTTTTACTATTGGATACTTAGATTGTTTCCCTTTTTTTCCCAATTATAAGCAATGCCACAGTGAACATCTCTCCGCCAACCTCTTTGAATCCTTAGGAGAGTCTCGTATCCTGACATCGTATATCCTACTTCAAAGAGAAAGCCATTTTTTAGTGGCTTAAAACAGCACAAATTTCTTTTCTTACAGCTACGAAGGTCAGAGTTCTAAAATCAAGATGTCACCAGGGCTACCTCCCTCCTGGAGGCTCTAGGGAAGGATTTGTGTCAGGCCTTTCCCAGTTTCTAGCAGCTGTCTGCATTCCTTGGCTGGGGTTCTTTCCTCCATCTGTGAATCTCTCCTCCATCCTCCCTTCTCCTTCTCGACTACTCCTAATTCTCCTGCCCTCTCTTATAAGGATCCAAGTGAGTACATTGGGCCCCATCTGGCTACTTCAGGATAATAGAAAACATATTCTTTTTCTATGTTTATTTATTTATTTTTGAGGGGTGGGGCAGTAGAGAGAGGGAGACAGAGAATCCCAACCAAGCTTCTTGCTGTCAACACAGAGCCCTATGCGGGGCTTGAACCCACGAACCCTGAGATCATAACCCAAGCCAAAATCAAGAGTTGGATGCTTACCCAACTGAGCCACCCAAGTGCCCCTACAAAATGTATTCTTAAAGCTTTTATATTTATTGTAAAATTACCCCTAAGAATGGTTTTTCCAGTTTACATTTCCATGAGCTGTCATGAATGCTTAACTTTTTTTTTTTTTTTTTTTGCACTTCTACTAAGGGAATATTCATTAAAAATGGTTTTGGCCAGTTTTATAGGATAAACATTGAATATATGCATCCAAATGCTAAATTTTGAAATTATTGAAATTTGATTACAAATGAGATCATTGTTTTCATCTATCATTCATTTCTTACTCTTCTTTGATGAGTTGCCTGTTCTTATCTTTTGCCAAAACTACTGATCTACTGATGTGCCTACCTACCTATGTATCTATCTATCATGTATCTATTTTCATTTTAAATCCAGTATAGTTAACATAGTGTTCTATTAGTTTTAGGTGTACAATATAGTGATTCAACAATTCTATACATCACCTGGTGTTCATCATGATAAATAAATTATTAATCCCCATCACTTATTCCCCTCATCCCACCACCCACCTCTCCTCTGGTAGCCATCAGTCTTTTCTTTATAGGTAATTGTCTGTTTCTGTTTGTCTATTTTTTCCCTTTGTTCCATTGTTTTGTTTCTTAATTTCCACATATGAGTGAAATCATATGGTATTTGTCTTTCTCTTACTGACTTATTTCATTTAACCTTATACTCTCTAGACCTATGTTGTTGCAAATGGCAAGAGTTCATTCTTTTTTATGGCTGAGCAATATTCCATTATATATGTATACTATATATATATATATATATATATATATATATATATTCAGCTATCAGCGGACACGGGCTGCTTCCATATTTTGGCTATCGTAAATAATGCTGCAATAAATATAGGGGTGCATATATCTTTTCAAGTTAGTGTTTTTATCTTCTTTGGGTAAATACCCAGTAGTTGAATTACTGGATCATGGGGTAGTTCTATTTTTAACTTTTTGAGGAACTTCCACACTGTTTTCCACAGTGGCTGTACCAGTTTGCATTCCTACCAACAGTGCAATAAGGTTCTTTTTTTCTTTTTAAAAAAATTATTTATAAAATATTTTATATAGTGAAGACATTAGTCTTTTGTCTGCTATGTATATCGTAGTATGTGTGTGTATTTTGAAATTTGATATTTTACATAATCAATACAGCACTCATTTACATGGTGGCTATCTCTGTTTGCTATTATGCTTACACAACACTTTCTTCTCCTGAAATTATCTATTCCTCTATCCCCTTTGTTTTTATCTTTTTTTTAAAGAACTCATGACACTGTTTATCTTTTTTTTAAAGAAATTATAATTCATCTGGAATGCATGTGAGTGCATGTCTGATATTACATAGGACTTTAAATTTTATTTTTCCCTCATATTTAATGAATTATCTGATTAGCTCTATTTTTTTTCTTTTTCTATCATTTTGAAACCTACTCTTATCACATCCTGGATTTTTATACATGTTAGACTCTCTAGGTTTCTGTTTTGTTCCTTTAACCTGTCTATTCTTATATTGATATGCTATTGTAATCAAAAGTTTTACACAGCAGTATCTTCAAAGGAGACCAATGGCAAGATGACGGCAGTACATTTAATGTGGCTGAGCAGCAAGTTCTCCAAACTAATCATCAAAAGGCCCAAGTTCTAATGCAGGCATTGCCACCACTTTGCTGGATGATATGGAGTCCCCTAAAATTTTAAATATATTTCTTCTTTTAAAAAATGCTGCAGCCCATAGGGACGCCTGGGTAGTTCAGTCAGTTGAGTGTCCGACGTCAGCTCAGGTCATGATCTCACGGTTTGTGGGTTGGAGCCCGCGTCAGGCTCTGTGCTGACAGCTCAGAGCCTGGAGGCTACCTCAGATTCTGTGTCTCCTCCTTTCTGCCCCTCCCATGCTCATGCTCTATCTCTCTCTGTCTCTCAATAATAAATAAACATTGAGAAAGAAATTTTAAAAAAATGCTGAAGACCAAAAATTGGGGTTAAAATGCTTCTTTTGCCAATCTCCTAACTTCCTCAGGATCAAATGAGTGAAATTATTTCAAAACACTTCAAATTCCATGTCAAATGTTGTTGTTAACTAATTTTTCCTTTCTGTGACAGAGTAAGAAGTACGGAGATTACAGAGAAATACAAAATAAAGATTTCATAACACTGTTTTTAAAAATTAGTATCTCTGCTTTGAAAGAGAGAAGAAGAGTTATATGTTTAGTTTTCAATTGTACCTAATAATTTATGAGAATCATCATTAGAATTTGCCATGTAACCATAAGACCTGCTTTTTAAAGAAACAAATGCTTCGGAGAAGAAAACCCTGGAAGCATATTTATTTTTTGGTCTCAGGAGAAAAAGCCTATTTCAAGACAAATCTTCATACTGAAGGCATGTGTGGCATTTGGCATCATCATAAGGGAGATTTGGCTACTACTGATTTAGTACATTTACTAGCTGCTGAACTATTTAAGGGGAAAGGCTGTGTCTTCCAAAACTACTTAACAAATAGTAACTACAGTAAGAAGTTGTCTAAATGAGTACTTCCCTTCTGTTCATATTTTAATAAAACTTTCAGCCACATTTGGGCCAGTAGAGAGAAGGCTCCTGCAGGTGGAATGCACCAGGCACAGGGCAGGGAGTACTAGGTCAGGAGTCAGGGAGATGGGTCTGATTTCACTTGCCTTGAATTTCCTGCATGCCTTGATTTCAGGCCCCACTTGAAAACAAGGGTGTTGACCAGCTTAACTCTTGGTCTCTCCCATCCTAGCTTCCTACGACTTAGTAACAATCAACAACACCTGATTCCCCAGGGCCAGGTGAGAGCAATGCTCATCACCTCTGGTCCTTGAGTTTGGGAATCACATCTCAGGAAAAGAGAACCAGGTGGAGCAGGCACGGTTTATGAAGATTTGGAAGGTGAGTAAGAGCTTTGTGCCGGCAGAGGCCAAGCTATATTGTCCTCCCCCTCCCCACCCCCAGCATCTAACACTGTGCACCAAGCACCCAGTGAATGCTGATGGAAAGGATGAATAGATGGGAAAGCACACAGGTGGTCGACCCTTGGGAAGGAACCTGAAAAGTGTTTACCCTTCCAAGAAGTATGGGAATCTTCTCCCTCGAACAGTCTCCTAGTTTTCAAGTCGACCATCCCACCCAGGATGAAAGGGAATAGGGCTCCTCCCGCACTGGGACCTCCGTCTGGGTTCTGTTTGTCCACACAAACAACCCTCTCCTTGTTTAATCTGCCAGCAGGGTCTGCACCCAGGAGGCAGGACTTCAAGCCAACACCTCCACACCTCCTCTCCAGGGGCAGTCTCAGAACTGATGCACAGCCTATCCCCAGCCCCAACACCAGTGAGCCCTTCCCTTGAAGGATGATGGGTTTCCCACCCCAACAGCTGGAGGCATTGTCTCTCCACCTCAGCCTGGCGGAAACATTCCGTTTAGACAGGTGGCTGAGCTTTCTACGCACTGATGCAAGTTTCCTTCTTTTTTGGCTTCCAGTTCCATCCTCCCTGCAGCTGAGGTCCATACAGAATGGGGGTAAGGGGGCAGAAGGTGAGGTTGAGCAGAAGAGGAGCCCATTCATTAGAGATTCCTTTTGATGAGATAGGATTATTCTACCTCTGCTTGCCAAGAAATGGAAGCCAGAACATTGCAGGCAGGTGCTCCCAAGTCTAACTCAGACCTCCAGTGGTGTGCTCGGAAGCCCCTTAGCCAGAGAAATCCAGAGCTAGTAGGAAAGCTGGGTGGGATGGCCATGTTTCTGGCTTCTAGCAATGTGCCCAGTTGCTGTTCTGACTGCCCTATACATCGCTCGTTAAACGGACCCAAGCTCCATCTATTCTTAAGGTATGCCCTTCCAGGTGTTCCTCTGTATGCAGGTAGGGCTCAAAGTCAGGCTCACCATGGCATCCAACCTCATGATTTCTGCAAAGATTAGTTTAGTTCTGCCTAAATTGGCAGAAGTCTTGCAAGTCAACAAATGAAGCAGGCTTTATACTTAAGAGGTGGTTGTTTCCTTCATGTTAGAATTCTACCTAGGTAACAGTTTTTAGAGGGAAAAGTTAAATTATTTTCTGTCCCTACTATCATGGAGTCATTTGTCATGGAATCTTTATATTTGAGAGAAATGTATCCTGAGGCAATCACACATCCCTGAATTTGAAAAGACCACCATAGATTATAATGTCTCCCAATTCATTTCAACCAAGTACTATATCACTTAAAGGAGAAAGTGAATTCCATCAATTCTGTGATCATTCTATAACCAGCAACCCCTGTTTCCTTGTCCAGCCTCATGAGGTGACCACTACATTTCTGGGAATTTTTGGAATAAGCACCAAATTACAGCAAAAGCCAGGCAGGTGGGAGCATTAGGTGTGCAGCTGGTTTGATTCAGTAGTTTGAGTGTTTGCTTCTGTACACCAGCCTCTTAGTCTGTCCTATTCAACTTTGTCCCTCTGCAAATGAACAATTAATGCATGGCCCTTAGTAAATGTTAAATCTGCAAGTATAAGACAACCATATAAAATGTTTCCATAAATTGTAGGTCTCTTGCCTTGTTATCCCCATTTCTCTTAAGAAGGACAGGGGCACCTGGGTGGCCCAGTCAGTTAAGCGTTCGACTTCGGCTCAGGTCATGATCTCATGGTTCGTGAGTTTAAGCCCCACTTCAAGCTCTGTGCTGACAGCTCAGAGCCTGGAACCTGTTTCAGATTCTGTGTCTCCCTCTCTCTCTGCCCCTCCCCCGCTCACACACACACACACACACACACACACACACACACACTTTCTCTGTCAAAAAGAAATAAACATTAAAAATATATTTCAAAAAAAAGAAGGGGAAGGAATCAGGATGACCACTTGGCATATGGGGAAGTAAAGGCACAGGACACAGAGGCGTCTGCCTGAGTATGAGCTTATGTGATAGACTCAATGCAGGCACCATATCACAAATCCCTGAGAGAGTAAAAGGCGGGGGGCAGGGGAAACCTCATGGACCTTTTCAGCCATAAATAAATTCTTATGCAAACATATTTCAAAATGTGAGCGAGAGTGTGCACCCATTCGAATGAGGTTTTATTCACCACGGGGAAGGCTGCATTTTCATACGTAGGACTTGGTGGTGGGGGAAGATGAAACCGTCTTCCAAAGAAATGAGGTCACATAGGTTATGGTTCCTGGAAGATGTGTTAAAAAGAAATAATTCCTACTTCTCATTCATAGGAAAACAGGACTACTCTCAAGAAAAATTTCAACTTTTAAACATCGTAGTGTGATTTATTTTATGGATAGACTGCATTTGTGGTTTTATAGAATTGACATGCACTTGATCTAACCCAGCTAACAGGTTGAATTTTTTATGTAGATGTTTTCTTCCTCGATAAGCTGAGCAGTTTCTTACTCACAAATCCTTTCTGAAATTTCATATTCTGAATGAAGGCTGGGGAAGGACCACATTAGAAAATTTCCTGAGGTGTCTAACATTCTTTTCACTTTACCCTTGTATTTTTGTGTAGTTGATCTCTTCTTACACATGGATGTGTTGAAGCAAAGTATTTATGTTAAACACAGGCAGAATATCTAAAGCAAATATTCATAATTAAATGTTGTTATATAATGAGCCATTAGGCTCCTTTAATAGAAGCAAAGCTTTAGAAAGTTCCATGTCATAATTTTCTTTATAGCTCCTTAAAATAAGGGAACATTATTTTTCTGGCTTCTTTTCTATTTACACAAGTAATACATGGTGATTTGCAAATACAGCTTAGATATCACCATTATTAGTATTTTGATATATACACATATACATTTTTACAGATTCAGGGTCATATTGTATGTAGATTCTTGCTTTCTTTTTTTTTCTTTTCTCCTTTAAATAATATGTGAGCACTTCCCCATGGCATCACATATTTTCTGAAAACATGCCCTTTAATGTTTTCGGATATAAATTATTTAGAGTACCACCTATGTGATATCCTAATATATTTTATAATACTCATCAGTGTCTACTCATTTTGTTGAAAAAAAGTTAATTTCTTTAAATTAACCAATTTTGTGGGGGAAGATAACATATATTTAGTTTGGCATTGAATTAACAACTATATAATTTGATCAACAGTTTGACTTTTCAACTGCTGTTATAATATATATAAGCTTGCAGTACATTTGGTGGCCATCAGGGCCCCTTCTCCTGCAGGAGTCAACTGACCACCATGCTTCATTTTAAGCCAAGTTCACGTGCAAAGAGGCAGAGAACAGAGATAAAGGATGAGTGTACTATGCTTTGGTGCATTGTAATAACTAGATTTCTTGGGGCGCCTGGGTGGCGCAGTCGGTTAAGCGTCCGACTTCAGCCAGGTCACGATCTCGCGGTCCGTGAGTTCGAGCCCCGCGTCGGGCTCTGGGCTGATGGCTCAGAGCCTGGAGCCTGTTTCCGATTCTGTGTCTCCCTCTCTCTCTGCCCCTCCCCTGTTCATGCTCTGTCTCTCTCTGTCCCGAAAATAAATAAACGTTGAAAAAAAAAATTTAATAACTAGATTTCTCAGGAGCTTCACAGAGGGTATGAAATTTTAAGACACGAGGAGAAGGAAGACCCAAGATAGAAAGAGGATGGCTTCCCAGTGGGATAGCTGGATAAAGCATTTTTTTCTAAAGAAACCATTGTTTTCTAGCTTTTTAAAATGAAGTCAGATACTCAACCTACTGAGCCACCCAGGTGCCCCTGTTTTCCAATTTTTAACTAGTTTTGTATTCCCAGGTAGTTTAGTTTCAGCCTAGTCATCCAAAACCAAACCAATGAGCAACCAAAATCCACAAAGTTCTGGATGAGTCTTTAATGTTTTTTTTTTTCTTCCTTGAGTTGGCCAACTGGTTCTCCTGCCTTTAAAATATCTCCTACCAAAATGCTTCTTGCTTATTTTAGGAAGCAGAAATGTGGAATTTCAAATGAAGTCTTCAGCATTATTTTATAGGTGGAAGTCCCCAAGTCCTTGTTGGTTCTTGCCATTAACTTTTGCAGGGTCTTGGAGTGCTAATGATTCCAGGTATCATAGACAATTATCTTGACTATTTAAGGGGAGAATGAAGAACATTTGGAAAACAGAATCTGGGTTTATATTTACATTTCAAGCTTCATGGTTGACTATCATGACTTCATGATAGCTTAACTATCTCCCAATTTATTTTCTCTGCCATGCTGAAAATTTTTCCTGCATTTCACTGAAACTGACCCATGATTTACTGTTTTTCATCTATTGACCTTTAACCTCCTTTTTAAGGTAGATTGTTATAAAGTTACCCCTGGTTTAGAAGATGTGCCATTGCATTGGCTTTTCACTCATAAGTAGGTCATTAAATCTAGGCAGCAAGAAATAAAAGGGAGTTAGTTTCATATGATAACATAAAGGGAGAGTGGGAGAACTATTACAAATGAATGAAGTAGGGGGTGTCTGAGTGGCTCTGTTGGTTGAATATGTGACTCTTAACTTCAGCTCAGGTCATCATCTCAGGGTCACGGGATCAAGCCTTGTGTCGGGCTCTGCTCTAAGTGTGGGACCTGCTTAGGATTCTCTCTCTTTCCCTGTATCTCCCTCCTCCACTTGCACTCTCTCTCTCTCTAAAAAGCAAATGAATGAAGCAAAAAATTTGGCTCTTTCTGGTCTGAGAACACACCCTTGGAAGCAAACCCTATGAAAATATATTCTCAGTGAGTCAAGCTGCACATTTCCCTTTCCTTCTCTCTATCTTAGCTCAGGCAGTCAAGTGTGTGCCAAGTATCTGCTGCAGCCAAACCTCCCACATCTTGTCAGAGAAGCCCATCGTTACCCAATGGAAGCTCATGATTCAGCAGGTACTTAACGTGCAATCTCCTAGGAAACAGAGACCAGGTATCTGAACAATACATTGCTGACTGACCACATCTCCAGCCACCAAATGCTTCCTGTAAATGAGCAGTCATTTTACTCCAAGAGTTTCAGGGTTGGCTTGAGTCCTGGGGCAAATAATGGAATGAAATCCTCAACCAGATTGATATCCCACCCCCCAAGAAGTTCTATGCATTCATTTTGGAACACAGGTTGGTTTCTGGGCATTCTCTTCAAACTAGGTTACTGTGTGGAAACTGGCCAAAAGCGTCTGCAGCAGCCACAATGACAACTTTCTGGCTTTTTGCCATTGGTGATTTCTCCATAGCCACTCAAGTATAAAAGACTAACCATAGAGCAAGAGCTTTCCAGCATCTGTGTATACATTCATCATCTGTTAGCCAATGTCTAGTTATGTTATCTAGTCTTATATGTGAGGTTTGTACCAAGCACTGAGAATACAGAATTGAATAAGATCTCATCCTGAAGAACTCAGTCTAGCAAGAAGAATGGCTTTCTAATCTAGTGAGTGTTCTATAGGAGTACATTTCACAGTGGAAGGAATATGAACAAAATGCTGCAGAAGGAAGATTGGGTATGAGAAAAGAACTGAATATGCTTTCACAGAAGGAGTGAGACATGTAGAGTTGGGTCTTGAAGGATGAATAGGAGTTTGGCAAAGAAGGGGGTCAAGTCTATTTCTGGACTACATGTTTGTTTGTTTGTTTGCTTGTTTGTTTGTTTCTATTATTTGAGACCACTTCACCACTGTGAAGTTGGGAACAATTCATTTTGTTTTATCCTCAAGAACTTAAGGGTTCAGGTAAATTTAGCAATAGACATTGTTTGGTTATAAAATCACCTTGTACAGTCTCCAACAATGGTTCCACTTTTTCACATCAATGTTTTCAGGTGAAAATTACTCTATCTGTAGCCACTTAAACTCTGAAATGTCAGTAGGTCTCCTAGTTTCTATTTCAGCTTACTTACTTGAATAACAGTTTATCCCCAAAAGCCTCTTAGCAATACATTTTCCCCCTCTCAGGACTTTCCTAGCTGACCTAAGAGTGACAGCTGCCATGTTCTTCCTAGCCATTCACTGCAGTGCAACAACCTGGACTCAATTATCCTTCTTCATATACCTAACTAACCCCCACTTTCTCTGGACATCCCTGTCACTACAACCCTGCTTCTACTCTGTTCCCACCTCCCTTTTGCCAAGTCTTACCCAGTTGAAACTTCCTGGTCATCCACCTTGATTTTCAATAAAGCTAACATTTCAAAATCTAGTTTGCTTGCTTCACTCTCTCCCTTTCTCTCTCTCTCTCTCTTTTTCCCTCTTTCTCTCTTTATCTCTGTAAATAGACACTGTGGTCTGAAACCAATACCAGAGAGAGAAAAGAGTTGTTTTCCATCGTCCATATCAGTTACACAAAAGTAATTCTACTCTCATTCTTATGAGTCATCTGTGAACATTTTTTTTTCAATGTAACTACAGAGACTAGCAGAGACAACAAATTGTACGTGTTTCCTGTCCTTCTCTTCTCTCTTTCATTCTTGGTTCTGCTCATTTGTACATGTACCAGAAGGTGCCCAGGAGGAAAAAATCAATAAATTCACTCTGGCTTGTAGCAGGGGTTGACACTTCCAGAAAGTTCAAGTTCAAATCTTCTGTACTCTCTGAGAGGTATAGTCATTGATTGATCCTTGTGTCTATAATCATGGAAAATTGAGAGTTGACTAGACACATTATTGGCTTGAAATTGGGGTTGTGAGAAAAAACTGTGTCTTATAATCACAACAGAGTGTGCAAAATTCTATCCCTTACCTCAAATAAAGGCCACTAATCCACAGACAACCTCCCTGCTCATCTTAGGGAGCCCTTAACTCACTCTGGATCCCACTACAAGGCTTTGGGGTCTACCTGCCACTCAGAGTAATCACCTCCACACCCCTACACCTCAATGTCTTTCTCTATGAGTCATCTGCAATTCAAGTTGAGGCCAAACTTTGAGATTGAAAGAAAAATTTAAAAGCAAATCCAAACTTACTATTTGACAGGAAGTGAAAAGATAAGAGGTGATATTAGTTTAGGAGCACCCCATCATGGAAGACAAAAGACATTCAGCTCTGTCCACTCACGCTCAGTTTCTCTGTTTAGCACCTTGCAAAGTCCTCAGTGACACTGTATAATCTCCCTTTCTCTCTCTTCTTTTTTTTTTTTTTTTTTTTTGAAGAGAGAGTGAAAGCATGATAAGCATGATTGGGGGAGGAGCAGAGAGAATGGAGATCAGAGGATCCAGAGCAGGCTCTGTGCTGACGGCAGTGAGTCCGATGTGGAGCTCAAATTGACGAACCACGAGATCATGACCTGAGCAGAAGTCAGACACTCAACTGACTGAGCCACCCAAGTGCCCCTACATAGTCTCTCTTCTGGTCTCACCTCCAACACCAGGATGCATGACCTCTCTTGGAATGCATTGGGGCTCTTCAGAGGCACTAATTCTAGAACATTTCTTCTTGTAACGGTAACCTGCTTTATTCTAGTCCCAAGTCTGAGTCTCTTCAGTCAAGCAAATTGTTCTCATTTAACATATATAACAGCTAGCATCAAGGTTAGTATCAAACATTCCGATATCATTCTATGTGAATCAGTTCAAATGTGCACCTGAAACATTTTATTCTTCTTTTTTTTTTTGTTGATGAATTTTATACTTTAGTTTGGTTTTGTTTTAAGTAAACTCTGTGCCCAACGTGGGGCTCTGACTCACTACCCCAAGATCAGGAGTTGCACACACTACCAACCTGAGCCAGCCAGTCTCCCCAAAACATTTTATTCTGATCACACAAAGTGAATATAGAGCAGAGAAACCTTATCAATGATTAAAACCTAGGATTTTACTCATTTATGTTAATTCACAAATTCCAATTTTAATGGCATTCTCTCAGAAAATTAAATAGAAAACATTTAAGTAACTTCCAATTGTCAATCATTTTAAAGCAAGAAGCATCCGTACAGGTAGTAGAAAGCCATCATTGGTCAGAGATTTTACTTGGGGTGGCTCATGTAGGCGCAGGGGGTGAAAATTTTCAGGTATTGTTCAATAGATTGGAAACCCCTTTCGGTCCAGATGTTTATCTGACCGGGTATTTTTGTGACCCAAAGAGAACACACATGATTTGCTACCATGCTTAATAAGTGGACAGGATATCTGAAATGGGGATTGCTCTGAAAACATCCAGGAGTCTTGCCTTGGGTGCACGTGGAGTGTAACTGCCAGACACCTTTCCTGTCCCATGGAGTGGCTGAGAGTGTGAAGTCACCTCTGCATTAATTCCATGATCACGTTGCTACTGAAAAAGTGTAGCAAGGAAATGAAAGGATTATTTAGGTAATTCCCAAAGGAATGTTCTGATGGTCTCAGAAGTTAGTTAGGTTTGCCTCATTGTTAGATTTGCCCAGAAACAAAACAAAAGGAGGAGGTGATAGAAATGATTAAGCACAACCCATCTTTGGGAGCCCAAATCTCAAAATTCAAAAGATTATGTTGCTCTCAATTTTCTATCGAAATATCTTTCACATTTTGCATTTTATTTTAACACAAACTGATACCTTGCTGAGAATATCAAAATCCTACATAAAGTCATAATTCCTTTGTGGTAACATGGAGAAAAAAAATTTCTTGGATGACACTTGACATATATAATTAGGAAGAAGACAGACCCTCTAAAAGCTAAATGCAATGTTTATCTTGAAATGTCCTAAGGTTAAGACCTTGCTAGCAAGTTTTTATTGCTGAGCTGCAACCCTATGTGAGAAATGGAGTTTATAATAGAGATGCTGGTGCACCACCTTAATTATCACATTGCCACCAGCCACCAGCATAATGAAGGAATTTTCTTATTTTTGCACAAGGAATACTAATTGAAACGGAGCAAGGATTCTCATGGCCGCACTGCAGTAAAATGGCGCCATCTAACGGAGAGGAGAGCACAGCCACATGGGTGGCATTTCAGCAGGACAGTCTCCTCCAGTCCCTGGACAGCTGGGTTTTTGCCCTTGGATTTCTAAACTCAAAAAACAAAACTGAATCCTACTGTGTTCCACAGATCGATGGCCACTCTGTGGAGTCAGGGATTGGGCAGATGCTACCAGTTTTCTCTGAAATCCCCTCCACAGTGACCTTCTCAGACCACTACAGACTACAGACAAGTGACATGGATTGGGCAGGCTGGAAGCACAGGGAGAAGGGAGGTAGGTAAGGAGGGAGGAGGGAAAGATGAGAGAAGGGGAGAAGAGGGCAGTGGGGGGGGGGAGAGGGTGGGGAGGAAGAGGGAGGGGAGAAGAGGTATGGAAAGATCATTTTGCGCCAGATGTTTTGCTCTTAGATATGCAATATAACATTTAGCACTCAATCTTCACGTGGAGTCTCATCTGTACATATAAGGAGTGTGAAACAGAAGCCAAATTAACCACCCCAAATTGGTACTGTCGGCAAGCAGCAGAGAAGTCTACCTGCTTCTAGGACCGTGGTATTTCTAGAAGCGCTAGGTCATGAGTGGAATAACCTGGTGGCTGTTCTCAGAAAGGGAGGGTTCACTGCTCCTGTGTGATGGTTCTCATGAAAAATCAGGATCAACTGGAAAGCTTAGTAGTGTCCTCCTTCTTCCCCATTAGACCTACCCGTTAAACAGACTTGTAGAAATAAAACACCCCCCTCCCCCACATCCTCATGTGCATTCCCCTGCATACACAGAGTTCTGGCTTAAATTCTCACTTCACCCCCTTCCCTGCCTCAAGGATGTGATTTCCCAGTTCATCAAAAATTCATCCGGGGATGAATTCATCCGAGCAGGACCGAGAAACCCATTGGGTTTTTAACTTTAAGTTAGGCAAACAGTCTCAGTAGAGTGAGCACCTTTTCATAAGCCAGAGAAAACTTGGCCCTTGCTGTTCTGTTTCATGGAAATATATGGGAAACAAATGCCACTTGGTGACCAAGGGGTATTAATAGATCTGAAAATACCCTTGCTTGAACTGTCACCTACACCCTGGAGATCTGCTTAACAGCACTGAATGGATGTGGGGTTTGAGGCTAAAGATAGCATCCCCAAAGAGGCTGAGAATCCCAAATGTGGCAAACCACACAGTACATTCCTTGAATGGAGGGCATTTTTAGCCAACCGGAACAGGGACCACTGAATAATTTTAGTCATTTTAACAACCAAACTGATGCACCACAGAAGCTCAGGTGGAGGGATGAACTGGTACTTTGCTAAGGCAATGGGCAGTGCTGACTTGCTCATTCCCCAGCTGGCTCAGTTGTATTGTCTAGACACAGCCAGCCTGGGGTTTTCACCACCATCCATTACAAGGGCAACAGGCACAAGTGACAGGGACAGGACTGCTTGCCCTTCACAGAGGTCAGAGCAAGTGGACCCAGCTGGAATGTCTCCCATTGGTTTAGTAGAAGGAAAAAAAAAAAGGTATCGCTTTGGCTTTTTACACAGCCAAAATGGAAGCAATTGCGGTCAAAAGCGAAGTGGTTTCTTTTGAAAACGTGTATTGACATGTTATAGACTTTTAGCAAGGCTTGAGCTTTTCCCTCAAATAGAAGAAAGCTCGTTGGAATCTTTAAATGATAGGCAACCAGAGTCAGATTTCTGTTTCTTCCACTGTTTTGTTTGTTGTTTGTTTGTTTGTTTGTTTTGTTTTTCCTGAGGGAGGTTTTGGCTTTAAAAGTTTGCCTCTGTCCTTGTTATTCAAGTGTGACCCACCACCTTTATATTCTACAAAGTGCGTCAGACAGGAGGAAGGGAATACTTACCGAGTTAAGGATGTGTTTTGTACTGCAGAGAAAGCCTGCTGCTCCTGGGATTTGAGGGCCCATGGGAGGTAAGGAGCCCCTGCCCAGTCTCCTTGGAGGAGGTTAATATTTAGGTCAGAGCTTCTTGGGGTACTTGCAGTTGTTCTTTGAAAAAAGACTTGAGTAGAAAGTGAATTTGGAGATGCTGGTTCAAATGAAGCTAAGAAAGTTATTTTACTCTAAGGCTTTTTAATCTGTGAAGGTGCCTGTGATGTTCCAGATGGGTCTGTAAGTAAAGGCTGCCTTCATAACACTCAGCACTGTGGCCTGTGGGTGCTAAGAAGGCAGGATGATATGGCAAAGGGCTGATGTGGCCACTAAGGGAGGGACAGCTGCTGATGGGATTATGTTTGCCCAAAACACTGAGCTACAACCTGCTTTTTTGTGGAAATATTAACATATCAGAAAGCACAGGACACACTAGCACAAGGAGAATAATGAAAGCCATCCTTTCTCTCCACAGGTACAATATAGCCAAGGGAGACCAGCTAGTCACCATGCCCTGGGGGAGAAAGAAGGAAACAAATGTTCTGAGCTCTTTTTAAGCATCTCACTAGCTCTGTTACAAGTATTATAAGGTTTCAACATTAGGGATATTAAGTTGTAAATCTGTCCGACACTTGGCTTTATGGAAAGGAGAGTGACCCAGGAATGTCAGGTGAGTTGGGCATTCCAGAGACCAGGGTTCCCCTGGAACATGGCATGTGAAGGAGTCATTAAGATGGGCTCATGAATCCATATGTGCTCCTAGCATCAGCCATAGCCTGGTGAGATATGTCTTGAGCTAATCTGCACTATGTTTCAAACATACAAAAATGCTTCGGTGATTGATAAAACACAATTAATGTAAACATTTTGCTGACTTCACAGGAACTGTCTCTTTAGGTATTTTCTCAATAGATAAGACTAGTATTATTAAATTTTTGAATAAGCACTAAAATCACATGGTTTGGAAACCAGAAAAATGCCAAAAAAGATAGAATAAAAATATCTCTGTCCCATTCTTGTCCACCCCTAACAAGACTTCACACTTCTAACTGGGTAATTCATATTCTTAGTTCTTATGTAAATTTTCAAGTTTTTGCGGCACACACAAAAGCACATCAAAATGTAGAGTTTTAGTTCCCTCTTTCTGACAAAATGGCTTGCATATTTTACATGCTACCCTCATTTTTTTTAAGTTTATTTATTTATTTTTGAGAGAGAGAGAGAGAGAGAGCGCGAAGGGGAGGGGCACAGATGGGAAAACAGAATCCTAAGCAGGCTCCATGCCTTCAGTGCAGAGCCCAATGCGGGGCTTGAACTCATGAACAGTGAGATCATGACCTGCGCGGAAACCAAGAGTCAGACACTTAACCAACTGAGCCACCCAGGCCCCCTACCCTCATTTTTTTTTTAAGTCTGGTACAACTGCACTGACATATTTCCTGTCTGTTGAAAGAGACTTGTTCACATAAGACCCTAAAGCCAAAAGCTTTTTGAATCTTGCACTATTAACAGAGTACTTGATCTTATGCATCACATCCCACTTGTTTCTTTCCCTTTGCATGGATGCCCATAGAACACTTTTCATGATGCCTGGGATCAAAGCTCCATCATTTCTTTGTGACAGTCTGTCCCATCTGCCTCCAAAGGTAGACTACCTCCTTTCATCTCCTGTAGAATGACAAGAAATCTTATTATCCTGAACCTATAGAGTAGCCCACCTCCTAATTTTCAATTCTACTAGGGCAGAGGGTCACCAATGTGGTCATGATTAATTCTCTAAACGAATCAAGGTGAGCTGGACTGATACATTACCTGGAGAATGCATGATACAGAATCTAAGTCACCATGCCCGATACTCTGGACATTATTCTCTGACTTATTTAAAAGGAACAAGGAATGGGATGCCTGGATGGTTCAATCTGTTAAGCGGCCTACTCTTGATTTAAACTCGGGTCATGATCTCATGGTTCATGTGATCGAGCACCATGTCAGGCTCTGCACTGATGGTGCAAAGCCTGCTTGGGATTCTCTCTCTCTCTGGTCTCTGATCCCTCCCCCTGCTCTGTCTCAAAATAAATAAATAAAACTTTTTTTAAAAAGGAACAAGGAATCATTCCACCTGTATGGCATTTAGGTGGGCTTTGGATGAGGGATAATTCAAGCAGCATTCATTCAAATCCTGTTGATCATCAAAATTCCAGGGGCTGAAGAGATTTTGAAAAGTACAGATAATTGTGTTCTATCCAGACACAGGTGATTCTGACCCTTGGAATCCCTTGGGGTGGTGACAAGCCATGATTATTTCTAAGCAACCCAGGTGATTCCAATGATATGCTTAGAAGGAATGTATATGCCCCAGTGGGTCTCACAGCCTTCATGGATGCCATGATAAATAGAAAAGACGTGGCAAGTAAGCCTATCTCCAAAAATGTGTCCAGTTTGGTTGAACTTCCTTTTAGCACAACATTGAAGAAAACAGACTACATTTCTAATTTCATTTGGTTTGTAAATGTGAATCTGTCTTTTCAAAGAATAAATAGTAGAGGGTCAGAGGGTTTCTCAACCAAAGGAAAAACACCCCAAATATTTTATTTATTTTATTTTATTTTATTTTATTTTATTTTATTTTATTTTATGCCTTAGGACTGATAAATATGACAAAGGAAGTGAATGACTTGAGCTGGATCTAATAGGGTGAATTAGAAAATTCTGATGTGGGAGAAGTGAACTCTATGTAATCAATCATATAGCTCTGTTGGGTATCAACAAGGTGCCCCTCTCTCTAAGTTTCCTCCCCACATCATTTGATAACCTTACAACCTAATATAATACAGAACTGGCAGAAACAGAAATCCACAGAGGTCAGGGTCAGCAGGAAATTTCCATGGACAAGTGTGGGAGAAACCAAGGTCTTTATCAGAAGGCACACGAGACTGAAGAGAGTCAGACAGAGAAAGACAAACACTGTATGATCTCACTTGTACGTGAAAGTTAAGTGCACTGAACTCATAGAACTTACAGATGGGTGGTTGTATGAAGCCAGGGTAGGAGGTGAGGGAAGAGGGTGGAGGTAGTCAAAAGGTATGAACCTTTGGTTATAAGCTAAAGGAGTCCTGGGGATGTCAAGCACAGTGTAGTTACTATAGTTAATACTATCTTATATATTTGAAAGTTGCAAAGGGAATAGGTCTTGAAAGTTCTCATCGCAAGGAAAAAAATGTGTAACTATGTTGTGGTGATGGATATTAATTAGACTTATTGTGATGATCTTTTCCCAATATATACAAATATTGAATCATTATGTTGTACACCAGAAACTAATATAGTGTTATATGTCAATTATATCTCAATAAAACCGGGTAGGGGGAGGAATGGTGGGTGCAAAAAAAAGGGCACGAGAATATCTGAGTGTATGTCATGAGTGTGTCAAAATCTGTAGGAACCATGAACTACACCTGACCAAAAATACAGAAGCAGTGGGAAGTATAGTTGGGGCCATTCTCATCCAGGGCTATTGTTAGTGGATTTAGTGATTAATTGCAAAAATGGTTCCAATTCTCCCCAACTCCCTGTATTCACATACTCTGCAATGAGATTTTGCAGCTCATCCTATCAGGATATGAAATCTATTTCCCTTCCCCTTGAATCAAGGCTGACCTATACAATGTCCTCTGTGACTCACTGTGGCCTAGGAAGTGCGGCAGAAATGTATGAGGGTCAGAACTAAGCCTAGACCTTAAGACACCGCATGCTGTGATTCCCTCTTTTGGGACCTGGGCTACTGCCATGGACACACATCTGGGCTGGCCTGCTGGAGGATGACTTACCACATGGAGCAGAACCATGTCAGTCCGGTGGTCCCCATAGAAAATATCTAAGACTTAAAGAGACTCCAGAGAAACAGCTAGCAAAACAAGAGGAAACCCATAGTATATGTTGCCAAAGAATGCTGGGGTGGGGACATTTCAAGAAGATTGTGGCTGACTGTGTTGGATGCCATTGAAGGCTCAAAAATGATGGAGACAGAGATACATCCATTGGATTTAGTGTCATAGAGATTGTTGGTGACCTTGACATGACTTGTCTTATTCTTAGTGCTGTGATGAGGACAGAGGCCAGGTTGGAGCCATTCCAAGAGGAGAGTGAGGAGATTAAGACCATGAACGTAGTCTCTGATGAAACAAAGTAAGATGTGATGATATTGTGTTGAGAATCATTCCCAGAGAGGGAGACAATTTTGATATAGGAAAGAGTTGCATGACCCAGCAGCAGAACCCTTGAAAGACAAGGATATTGTTGCTTAGCAGACAGACAGCCATACTTAGACTTGTTTACTGGCTAACCCTCAACATGCTTTGAAGCCCATGCACAATATGTGAAAGTTTATTGTGTTTCTTTGTTCCTCTTAACTCTTTACTCCTGTATAATGCTCATCTAATTATGTGGAAACTAACTTTATGGTAACTAACCTGGCAGACGCCATCTTAACCATATGATCAAATAACCATATCATCAATAATTGGACCAACTAACATAGGTGCCTCTTGATATGATAATCTAAGGACAGAACATCACTGCTACCATTTTCCTGGCAAAAATGTATCCGTTAAATCTAATTATGAAAAAGTATCAACCCCCAAAATAACTAGGCTGTTTTCTTCAAAAGTGTCAATGTCATTAAAAACAATTAAAGACTAGATAAATATTCCAGATTAAAGGAGACTAAAGAACCATGGCAAATAAATGCAACATGTGGGTTGTATCTTGGACTAGATTTTTGTTTCTCTTTAATATAAAAGACAATTTGGGGATAATTTGCAATAGACAAGTAAGGTCTCTAAAGCAGATGATTGTGTCAATTTTAATTTTCTGATTTTAACAATTATATTGTAGTTTTGTAAGATAACATCTTTCATCACAGAAAAAGATCCTCAAGTATTTAGGGATGATGACAAATTATGTCTGTCTTACTCTTATTCAGGGAAAAATATACATTTGGCAGAATTTTAAGATAGTCCCTAGGATTCTCAAATTCTGTTGTACATGCCTATATAATTGCCTCTCCTTAAGTCTGGGCAGAGCCTGTGAGTATGATGGAATACCACTCTCATGATTAGACAGACTATGAGTTAACTTTGAGTTAATCAAAAGGGAAATTCCCCTGGGTGGGCCTGCCCTAATCAGGTGAACCCTTTAACTAAAGGTGAACCTTCAGAGAAATACTCTTCTATTGGAGGTCAAATTGACATTCTGTGGGAAGCTCACATGGCAGAAAATGACAGGAGGCCTCTAGGAGCTAAGCATGATCCCCATCTGATATGTAGCAAGAAAATAGGTCCCTCAGTCCCACAATGGAGTGAATTGCATTCTGCCAACAACCAGCAAGCTTGGAAGAGAACTCTGAAAACAAGAGCAAGACCCTAAGCAGAGAACCCAGTAGTAGATTTGTATACGGACCCTTGACCCCCGAAAATTGTGAGACAATAAATGTGCACTGGTTTAAGTTGCTAAATTTATGATAGGTAGTTACATAGCAATAGAAAACTAATAATGATATCCAAATATGTCAAAATATTGACAAGTAGAGAGAAAAATTTATAGTTCTCTGTACATTTTTTACAACTTTTCTGTAAATCTGAAATTATTCCAAAATAAAACTTTACCCGATGCATAACCCATAGAAGGCTTAATCTGTGTTGGGTACTGTTAATTTAAAAATATATTGATACATTCAGCGGTGCCTGGGTGGCTCAGTCAGCTGAGTGTCTGACTCTTGATTTCTGCTCAGGTTGTGATCTCATGGTCAAGGGATAGAGCCCCGCATACAGCTTCATGCTGAGTGTGGAGCCTGTTTGGGATTCTGTCTCTCCCTCTCCCCTGCTCGCATGTGTGCACTTACTCTTTCTCCCTCTCAAAAAATAAAATGAAAAAATATATATATTGATATGTTCAAATCTCACTAAATAAAACAAACAACCCCTTCCTCCAAGACTTGGGTATGATTACAATTCTTATTTTTCAGATAAGGAAACTGAGGTTCAGAGGGTTCAGGTGACATGCCTGAGGCTGCACAGTGAGTAAATGGCAGAGCTGGAATGTGTATCAAGTTTCAAAGTTTATATTTCTAAGCTCTGTGCTGTAGTGACTCAGTGACATTGAAGTTATAAAATATCGATCAAGATGTGCTTGAGCATCATCCTGCAATGCTCTGAAGTCCAGGGGGAATCATTTCTGCTTTACCTTCTGTCTTTATTTATCATACAAGCATTTGTTGTCATGGTATGGCAATCACATCAGAAAGACCCACAACATTGGAATTCAAACAACAGTATATTTGGCTCATATTGACCATATTAAATATTAGCAAATGTATTCATATACTATAAATTCTCTCATCCCCCACCCCCAGATACTTACAACTTTTTATAATAAATATATCAAGCTAGCAAAGTGGAAGCAGATGAGAAATCTGACTAGAAAGGAGACCAAATTGGACCCAGGAATGAAAGAAGAACATAAAAAACGAAAGCATGAACGTCAATCCAGAATGTACTTCCAACCTTCCAGCACACCAATTTTGTACATTTCCCATATTCCAAGGCTTGGAATAAGATGAAGTCACCCAAACTCCATTGTGAAATCCAGCCTCCTCAAAATCCATCTGACCTCAGAGAGGCAAACAGTGAGTAATTCAAAAGATTTTTGAATGAAAGTGTCAGTTTAAGATCCTCAGCATAAAACATACCTACAAAGCCTATTTGCAAAGTAAATTTACTCTGGATTCTTGATACCTATGAAAGTTTTTTCTATTGTATTTATTTAAAATTACAACAGTTTACATTAGAAACAAGCTCAAACAATTAAGGTAAAAGATAAATAACTGCATACAGTTTAATTTTACAAAATGCAAACATACATCTTTCATTGTTCCATTATCTGAGTATTAAGCGCCACATAATTGCACAAGGCATTTTCAAATGTCTTAAAGGCTCTAAAATTACAGAGTTGACTTTGGTGAAATAGTCTTTATTTTCCTCCATTATTATACAAATAATTGACCACACAGATTAAATTTAAATCGGAATTGGATATGTCCCCTACAGAGTTCATTTCTCCTTTACTGCTAAAGCTTGATAGCTAATGATGGCTCATGGAGCTTACTTGGGCCCTTGTGGGACACATAGTAGGGGTCCAAATGCCTGTAATTTTGGATGTTTTAGCTGGGAGGGATCTTATGTTTTCCTGGGACCATGGTGACATCAGAGCAAGGTTTACCTGAGACAATCCAGCTTCTAGCTAACCCAGGGTAATTCTAAGAGTGTCCTTTTCACTTTGAGAAATGTCTCAGCTTGGGAGATAACATAGATAAGGAATGGAGGCCCAGGGGTGGAGACCTTGAGCCAGAGACTGGCTGTCTGCCCCTGGGAATTCTGAAACCCCACTCACTCCCTGTTGCTTCCAGACCTGTACTTCAGGAGCAGGATGTGAAAGGAAGAGTCCTTTTCATCCTTATCTGAGAATGGAAAATTATTCATCACCATAATTACTCACCAAACTCAAGAGGAGAACAGAGGAGAATGTTTTTATATTATTTCTTCTTAAACAAAAATACACCATGGTGGTTTTGTCGATACATTGGAAAATGAAAATGGAGAAAAAGAAAAACAATTTGAAGCAAATTCCTTCCCTTAGAAATAGTTAACAGTTACAAGCTATAAGTCACAGAGGAGTCACACAGGAAGTGATTCTAATTCTCGGTGGTCAGAGAATATTTTCCACAGTGCATTCAACTTTGAGAAACTTGATCCGGTGACTCACAATTAGTTCTGAAACACTATCCGTGCTGGTACATTTTTTTCTCACCATAAATCTGAGATATTAACCTGTTATAATTACAGGGGAAGAAGGGGAGAGGGGGAGGGGACCCAAGGAGGAACGGAGCTCCCTTGTTAATATGCTGAAGGCCAGAGGATGGACTTGGGTCTCTTTTTTGTCAATGTCAGAGCTCCTGGCACACCTGGAGGGCAAGGGGTCGGAGGCAGATCACACAGGGAGCAGCCAGGAGCCTTCAGAGTAGACAGCCGTGCTCAGCCTGTTAAGCTTAATCTGGGTTGGGAGAAAAGTATTCGATTTCACCATTGTTCATTGCATGATGCCAGGGATGCAATGGGCACTCAGTCCCTTTTGACCAAATGAGTTGCTAAGGCTGGGTTTTCATAATTTGCTGTAGTTGTTGGGCTTGTTCTAGTCCAGGTGAAATCATAGACTAAAGTGTTTCAAGGTGTTTTTAAAAATGATTCTTGGGGCGCCTGGGTGGCGCAGTCGGTTAAGCGTCTGACTTCAGCCAGGTCACGATCTCGCGGTCCGTGAGCTCGAGCCCCGCGTCAGGCTCTGGGCTGATGGCTCGGAGCCTGGAGCCTGTTTCCGATTCTGTGTCTCCCTCTCTCTCTGCCCCTCCCCCGTTCATGCTCTGTCTCTCTCTGTCCCCCCAAAAAAAAAAAAAAAAAAAAAACGTTGAAAAAAAAAAGATTCTTTTCCTTTTCCAAATGTGTATGAATGTCTAATTTTTCTGTCAGATGCTGGGATACTAGAGTGAACAGGAAAGTGCTGCTACTTCTGAGGCTCCCAGAGTCATGTAAATAACCAAATACTGGGGACGCCTGGGTGGCTCAGTTGGTTAAGTGTCTAACTCCTGATTTCAACTTCAGGTCATGATCTCACAGTTTGTGAGATAGATAGAACTCATGTGGGGCTCTGTGCTGACAGTGTGGAGCTTGTTTGGGATTCTCTCTCTTCATCTCTCTCTGCCCCTCTCCTGCTCATGCTCTAAATAAGTAAATAAGTAGACAAAGAAACTTAAAAAAATAAACAAATACTGAAAGCAGCATGGTAGACTCGGCCAGGTTCATGAAACAGACTTGGGTTAAAATCCTGACTTCTGGGATTGAACTTGAGTTGAAATGTTAGGTTTTGTGACCTTGGCCAAGATATTTATTATTATTATTGACGATATCCCCTCAACAGGGCTAATGATAATGTTAAGTCATAGGTTGTTTGAGGATTGAGTTATTAATATAAGGGGTCTGGAGGGCTACCTGGCACATAGCAACACTTGAATGAATGGTGACTTCTATTTCATAACTGCTGGGCAGGATCAGACACATGAAACTGGCTGACTGTGTCCATGTAGCTCAAAAAAATAGTAAAAAATTACTATACCATGGGTATAATAATATAATGATTCGCAACGGTCTTCACATTGCAAGTATTTTTAAATGTTTTTTAATTTATTTTTGAGAGACTGAGATAGAGAAAGAGAAAGAGAGTGAGCCAGCGAGAGAGAGAGACCAAGCAGGGGAGGGGCAGAGAGAGAGGGAGACACAGAATCCAAAGCAGGCTCCAGGTTCTGAGCTGTCAGCACAGAGCCAGACTCAGGGCTCAAACCGTGAGATCATGACCTGTGCCGAAGTTGGACACTTAACTGACAGAGCCACCCAGGCTCCTCACATTTCAAGTATTTTTTATTGTTCACATGAGCTTATGAGTTATGGGTCCCCATCCTGGTCCCCATTTCGAAGACTAAGGTGGGCCATCCACTCAAGTAGTCAGAATCCATGGATGGTGATGGGGCAGAAGCCCCAGGTGTGGACACAAAGCTCCTGGGATGGCATCTGTAGTGAACCGTCAGTCCTGGCACCTGGCTAGAACCCCTTGGGTCCCTTTTACCAGCACTGGATCATCTTGAAAGTAGTGAGAGATGTGGCGCCTGGGTGGCTAAGTCGATTAAGTGTCTGACTTCGGCTCAGGTCATGATCTCAGGGTCCGTGGGTTTGGGGCCCCATGTCAGGCTGTGTGCTGACATCTCAGAGCCTGGAGCCTGTTTCAGGTTCTGTGTCTCCCTCTCTCTCTCTGCCCCTCCTACTGCTCCCGCTCTCTCTCTCTCAAAAATAAATAAACATTAATAAAAGGAAAGAAAGAAAGTAGGGAGAGATGACCACTTACCTACTTGCCAAAAAAGCCCTCTGAAGTGTCATTTATAATCTGGAGTCCCTGGGGGATCAGGCTGAGGTTGGGGACTCACCTGAGAGCACACTCTCGCTTGGCTCTCTTCCCTTCCTGTCCTGCTCCCCACTCCTTTCCCGGTTCTTGTGGGAGCATGTCCTTGACAAGCTACTCCCACCAGGACCCCAGGCATAGGATCTGCCACTCAGAGAGCCTGAATCAAGACTGCACCTGGCTGGTGCTTATGGAACACATCCCAACCCAATTCATGGTGTTGTTGTCCATCAGTAATTTTGAGCTGCCAGATGCCTGAGAAGTGGGACTGAGTTGAAAGACCAGCATTTTCAAGACCAGCCCTCTTGGAGCTCTCCTCCTCAAGCCACAAGTACTTGCCCTCTGTAGTGCCAAATGCCCTGAGGACTTCGAATACCTTATTTGCTCCTTGTGGACACAGTCCTGCTCAAAGCCAGAGCCAGGAGCCAGAGCTCCTGGACAATGAATATATACCAAACACAAGCACAAATGCTACAAGTGCCTCACTGTTACTAGCTTGAATAAACATGAGGAGTGGGCACCAAGATCTCCACTTTGTGGATGAAGAACAGACAGTTTGAGTTACTTGCCCAAGGCCACACAGCCAGCCAGGATCAGAGCTTGGATGTAAGGTCGGCCCTGCTCAGAATCATATTACTTTAGCCTCAGTTGTATTCTCCCCGGGAGTTCCTTCACCTACGTACTTACTGTTAAACATACAGATTCATGGGGCGCCTGGGTGGCGCAGTCGGTTAAGCATCCGACTTCAGCCAGGTCACGATCTCGCGGTCCGTGAGTTCGAGCCCCGCGTCAGGCTCTGGGCTGATGGCTCGGAGCCTGGAGCCTGTTTCCGATTCTGTGTCTCCCTCTCTCTCTGCCCCTCCCCCATTCATGCTCTGTCTCTCTCTGTCCCAAAAATAAATAAACGTTGAAAAAAAAAACACAGATTCATGGGCCCCATTCCAGATGCACTCATCTGATCTCCAACAAAGGAGTCTGGAAATGCCAAGAGATTTTTCTGCCCACCAACATTTGAGAATCAGGGGGCTGGGGGAAATTAGGGAATGTAGGATGGTATCCTAACTGCTGCTTTGTTGAGATAAAACTATGTGAATTTAATTTTTTTAAAAAAATTAAGTTTATTTATTTATTTTGAGAGAGACAGAGCATGAGCAGGGAATGGGCAGAGAGAGAGAAAGAGGGAGAGAAAATCCCAAACAGACTCTGTAGTGTCAGCTCAGAGCCCAACGTGGGGCTCGAACTCATGAAACTGTGAGATCACAACCTGAGCTAAAATCAAAAGTCAGATGCTTAACCAACTGAGCCACCCAGGCATCCCCAAACTATGTGGATTTTAAATATAAAATGCACACACCACATTGACTCTATGACCAAGACTGATGCCTGGGGTCCTGGTGTTCATTGTACAAAAGGGGATGTGTGCATGCTGACATGTTGTTGGATTTGGGGTGGGGGTGGGAATGATCCACTTCCGAAAGAAGCTACAGCAGTTCACTGCCTCCTTATGATCTCCCGTGCCTTTGGTCATGGACTTCTACAGAGGCCCTGTTACCTACTATCAGCAGAGCCACCTCCACACAAATTAAATTCAGGCTTTAGGACTTGCCAGCTCTTTAATGACTCTCTATCTCGATTGACTTAGTGCAGTCTTAGACATGCCCACAAACATCTCCATCCCGTCTTGCTCATCAGACTTTGCTCTCACCAGCCTGATGTCAGTGTGCCCTAAGAGGGTAGCAGACAGGTGGGCTTTAGAGACTCTGAAGTTGGGGTTACTTTTAGTGCTTTTGCTACTTATTCCCTTTTGTCCATAAAAGTGTTATTTTTCAGGGGCGCTTGGGTGGTTCAGTCGGTTGAATGTCTGGTTTCAGCTTAGGCCGTAATCTCACGGTTCGTGGGTTCAGGCCCTGTGTCGGGCTCTGCGAGGGCAGCTCAGAGCCTAGAGCCTGCTTTGGATTCTGTGTCTCCTTCTCTCTTTGTCTCCCCCCCACCACTCATGCTCTGTCTCTCTCTCTCAAAAATAAATAAAAACATTAAAAAATTTAAAGTGTTGTTTCTTCAGTTCATGATTTTGCCCTTCTTCCTTCTCTCTATTGTCCTTTTATAAATCACTGACTTCTGTACAGAGATGATTATTTCCCATGGACAGGGCTGTGTATTGACTCACTGCCATGTAGCAAGAAGGATGATCTACAGCTAACTTCCCAGGAGATCACCCAAAAAACCTGTTGACCAAGCAAACTTCAGAGTTCTGGACCATGTCCGTCAAGAAAGCAGCCTTGAGAGTTTTGACCATGTCTCAGAATGGCAAAGTCATGGGAGGGTATCTGTGGGGTTTTAGAGCCTGGGTGGGCAGTTTATGATACAACAACTTTGCATTAGTGAGCACAGCAAAGTGAGGGACTTTAAAGTGAGTCTTGATGAACAATCATTAGTCTTTTTTTTTAAGTTTCTATTTATTTTGAGAGAGAGTGTGTGCGTGCAAGTGTGTGCAAGTGGAGTCGGAGGACAGAGATAGGGAGAGATAGATAATCCCAAGAGGTTCTGCACTGTCAGCACAGAGCCCCATGTGGGGCTTGAACTCACAAACTGTGAGATCATGACCTGAGCCAAAAATCAAGAGTCGGATGCTTAACCAACTGAGCCACCCAGGTGCCCCACAAGCATTAGTCTTAATTAATAATCTACTTGGTTTAAGGTCTTATCTTCTAGGAGTAGAAAATGCAACAGAGGCCTGGGTAAAGTGCACCAGGTTCGGTATTGTTTAACAGATGTCAGGAAATCAATCCCTTTGGTTTCAGCTCTCAAGAAGAATAAATGATATGCACTGGGTTAAAAACATAGACTTCACCTCTGAAACCTCAAGAGCATGTATTCAACAGCCACAAACTTTAAATTCTGATGCACCTAGCTTCACAGAACCCCAAATCCCTATTGGTATAAACTTCACCCTAACAGGATGTGGGAGCAGTAGAAGGTACAGGGCTAGGGGCTCCTAAACTACACACACTCCCAGGGGAGCATGAGTGGGGGTGCTGAGTTAGCCCTAATTTCCTGGAGACACCAAATGGAATGAATGGGGGCTGAAATTTATAGTTGTCATTGAAAATAAAATTGGACTTTTCACATAGCTGCTCTTGTGCTCTGAGTTTTTTTTAAATGTACCTGTGTGTGTTCTGTGTGTGTGTGTATGTGTGTGTGTGTGTGTGTGTGTGAGAGAGAGAGAGAGAGAGAGAGAGATCTTAGGGCTGTCCAGGAAGAGGACCTGAGGTGAGGATTTTGAGAGCAGGTAAATGATCTGGAAGATGATCTCAGGAAGCACCGGCAGGGAATGAGATGAAGAAAGGAGCGGGTATAAACCAGGGACATCAAGATTAAGCCTCTGGGACAGGAATGCACCAATGGGAGTCCTTGTTCTCAGGAGGTTTGCACACACACGCAAATTAAAACAACAGGAAAAGTGCACTTCAAATAGAGTGACTTGAAACAAGTAGGATCTTTTGTGGCAAAAAGAAATGCAATCAAATAGTGCACCTGCCCTTTCTTCTCAGCTGGGCTTTGGAAACTTGTTTGTGAAGGTTCAGGTTTGGGTCACATTATTGACTTTTGAGGTTTTACTCAGATGTCAGATTCTAGGTAAGACTTTCTAGCTTCTTACATAGCACAAAGGGCGTGGGGTGGGGGAAGGCAACCAACTCTTTCTCTTTTTCTCATTCAACAAGAATTGTGTTCCACCAGATGGGCAGTGATACTTTCTCTTGCATCACCATTGAGCCATTTGCATGAAGAAACAGAAAACAACAGGAGCTTCTGCTCGCCTGGAGTCCCTGGTGAGGCAAGCACCCATCATTAGGAGAAGCCATGTGGTTGTCTCCCATTCACTCTCCATTGTTTCTCTCCCAGCTGGGCTTAAAAAAAAATGTGAGCAATTCTTTGTTGTCCAAAAAGCAGGTGTTAGAAAACGTGACAAATTTATATAGATTGTTGTCTTGACAAGAAATCAATAATGGCAAAAGGAACACTGTTCACATTTAGATGAAGGTCCCGTTTCCCTCATCCTCTTCGGGGAAGGGAGTCTTCACCGCAGTCTGTCATTCTGAGCCTCCTCCACTCAGAAAAAGTAATATCAGGGGCTATAAGTGGATTTTTTTAAGTTTATTTATTTTGAGAGAGAGACAGAGACAGCACGAGCGGGGAGGAGCAGAGAGAGAGAGAATCCCAAGCAGGTGACCTGCTGTCAGCACAGAGCCTGACATGGGACCTGAACCCAAAAACCATGAGATCACGACCTGAGCTGAAATCAAAAGTCAGACTCTCACCCTACTGAGCCACCCAGGTGCTCCATAAGTGAATTTTTAAAAAATAAATTTTAGAGAGTCATGAATCCAGCCTTATGTCCATCTTTCAGTGTCTATCAGAGTGAGGACTTCGGGACACTCACGTTCTCCAATATCAAGGAAAGTTGTTGCCATGAGGGTCAGTAAACAAAATTAGAGGGGCAAGAATAAAAACAGTCAAATAAAAAGTTTGTGTTAAAAAGTAACTTCTGGTTAGACACCATTTAATCAGAAAAAGAAATTACCTGCAAATACTTGTGCAAATGACAAACTTGCAGGTACTCAGGGTATTGGGCTCCCCATTTCTTTGTTTAGTGATGGCTGTGTTTTTCCTTCAAACTCCTGGCCCACATGCAAGTCAAAAGCAGGAATGGAGGGGCGCCTGGGTGGCGCAGTCGGTTAAGTGTCCGACTTCAGCCAGGTCACGATCTCACTGTCCGTGGGTTCGAGCCCCGCGTCGGGCTCTGGGCTGATGGCTCAGAGCCTGGAGCCTGTTTCCGATTCTGTGTCTCCCTCTCTCTCTGCCCCTCCCCCGTTCATGCTCTGTCTCTCTGTCCCAAAAATAAATAAACGTTGAAAAAAAAATTAAAAAAGCAGGAATGGAGTCAACCTTTTCCTCTTTTCCTGAATTATTACTTACTTACACTCACTTATTTTTAGCTCTTCATTCCAAAGCAGCATATTTTCATAAGAAATGACTGTTTTATTTTCTACAGTCTCAAGATCTTGGAAGGCTGTCTGGAACAGAGCACAAGCAGGGAAGGGGGCTCTCTCGTTGGCTGTATGCATTTGTAGAGGTGCAGGCTAAGGCACCGTACAAAGAGACCACAAGTACAGTGACTGATATGAGGTGGAAGCTTATTTCTGTTTAAATTAATGATCCAGAGTAAGATGTACTGTCCAGGTAAGCAGTTTTCCATCCTCAAGCCCAGCTATCATCTCCGGGAGCATAAGAGCTACTTTAGTTTATAGCTCTTGGCCAGTGAGGAGGAAAAGACCTCCTTCTGCCCCTCCAGGAGAACAATGGCATCCTTTCTGCTTGTGTCCCATTGGACAGAATTTAGTTACACACAGCCACGGACCTTACAAGGGAGTTGGAGCCATGTTTGCACCTCTAAGAAAGATCCAATGTTGACAAACAACTAGCAGTTTTCTGCCACTTGGAGCCTCCCCTTTGCAGGTAGGTTTAACAACTGTAGAGAAGTCAGGCATATAAAAGAGGTTTCATTCTTGGTCTCTTGGTAGTAACAACCTAGAACCATTTCATGATGAGGCTAGTTCTGGCTTAGTAACAAAGAGAGTTGCAATGCATGGGTGCCTGCATGGGTCTGGGGTTGGAAAGGGATACACCTAGTGCATGTTAGATATCCCCTGCATGGGGATTAGAGACTGGTGTATTAGAGCATCTTGCTTCACAGGGAATATGAGAAACATGGTCACTTTCTATATACTAATGTTCTCCTACTTTGATATTCCTAGGTTGCTTTCCTTGGTATAATCCATCAATTTTCAGAGTGCAAAAGTTCTTGAAGAAAGAAGTCTACAGCTGTCAAAAAGATGCAGTGTTAATCTCAGGTGAAACACTTATTTGCAAGTCAGTGGAAATTCAAAGCACTCTCAGAAAATATAATTCATGAGTGACATGAAAAAAAAAAATGAAAGCAAAGTGGCCAAACTTTCATCCACAACCATAGATTGTGGTATAATCTCAAAGATCTGCAGGTGTTTGGCTGTCATCCTAAATGGCCCCACCTCCTTTTCCATAGCAGCTATTAGAGATTGTTTTGCAAGTGATAAGGAGCAAGGGAAGGTTGTCTCAGCTTGGCTTTCTAGTGGCTGTTTCATAATACCTCTCTCTGCCAACACACACATTGTTCCCTCATATTCTTTCTAGTCAAAGGGAGACCACAGCACAGGCTTCAGAAGCCTTTGTGTCTCTCCATTCTTAAATTTAGGAACAGCTGTATCCCTCACTGGCATTATGAAGGTGCTACAAACTGTTACTGAGGCACATAAATAAAGAAAGCATTGTATAGAGAGAGCTGAAAATATCCAGGTGGTATTTTTTTTATTCAGGTGAATTTCTTAACCCATCCCAATTCTGGCAGATATTAGCCAAAGCTTTGCACCAAGTGGAAGAGATGATATTAAGCAGATGTGGGCCCTCATCTCTCTGAGAGAAATGGCAAACATGTAAATCATCGGGAGGTTAACTGCACAAAACATTTTGTTTATAAATGTGTTGCATCCCTAGATTTCTGTTGTTTACTCTTGAGCATTTTTAATTTTCAAAGAATTTATCCTCATTTTATAAAAATGATTCATGCCCGTTAAAGAAGAATAAGATACCACATAAAAGTAGAACAAAGAAAAAAAGTCACTCATACTTTTACCCAAGTCATTTCAAACTCTTGTATACATAAGTTTTTCACTCTATTAGAATAAAACATGTTAGATTAAATGTCTTGTTTCTCTTTCATTTAACATTCTAGCATAATTATGATCCGTGTTATTCTAATTCCTTTGTAAGTATCACTCCAAATTTTTTCCTGAATCTTTCTGGCCCATGTCATTCATCATCCTGCACCAATCCCCTTTTCCTGTTCTAGTTAGCATGTTCTCCACTCCATCCAGAACCATCCCAAGCCATTCTAGAATGCCTCCCTTCCACACCGCCTCCTTGATTCCTAGAGCAGGCTCAGTCCTACTCATGGAGATGGGAAAGGAGCTACAGCACACTGGGGGGGGCTCTCACACAACAGATGTAGTTTTGCCACCAAGTGACCTGGGACAAGCCACTTAACACCCTCATTCATGTGCTGTAATAAATGTTTTTCCCCCTGATTTTCAATGCCAAACACTGTGAAGGAATAGAGTTTTGTTTTCCCATGATGTCTATGGCCTTGTATCAATCAGCACCCTTTGGGTCACATGCTGCAGAAACCATTCTGGTTAACTTCATTGTAAAGGGGATCCTCCCAAACTGTATGGGAAGGGTGGAGACCAGGACAAGAGAAAGGACAGGAACAGAGGGAAGGAGCTTTCTGGGTATGATAGCATGGCCACAGTGTGGGAAATAAATCAGCCATTGCTCCTTCTCATGTCCTGAAAGCAAACTATTCATCATTTAAGGTCCTAATAAAGAGTCCAATGGGTCAAAAGTAGGTGGTGACCAGTTGACTTCTCAGTGACAAAAGGAAGTGAGTGAGTGAGTGAGTGAGTGAAGAAGACTCTGGAGGCCCCCACCATTCTTTCTTACAGTCCCACAAATAAAAAGAGATATTTCCCAAATGCAATTTGAAGTGATATTAGGAAGGGACTGAATAGATGCTAGGCAGCAAAAAAATGGCATGTCCACCTGAGCTTCTTCCTCATCCCTCCATCCATGATGCTACACTTAGCTGAAGAAAATCCAAGTTTTCATTGCCTCTTTTCTGTTTTCTCTGTCTTCTAGTTTTTCCTGCCTTTCCAGTTTCTCCTTGCTCTCACCTGTCATTATGAGTCTCTGTCTGTAGCATGTTTATCATCAGTGTCACCCGCTGCAGTTCAATTACGTTATGAGAATTTTCTGGATGTGATAGCTTATATTACTCACACTTTTTTTTACCATCACCTTCCTACAGGGCCCTATTCCTTGTGACATGCAGGTCCCCATCTGTAGTGAGTGCATCACTCCCCTATGACTTTGGGCTCTGCATGTGATATGCTTGACCAATGAGATGTGAAGCAGTGACATCATAATGCATTCTGTGTTCAAGCAGAGGTTTTGAGAAGAATCTGGAGATGCCTCCAGCTGTCTTTCTTCTGCACTTTGTCAAGAGAATGGCATGTCCTGAATGGGAGGTGCTCCTTCAGCCCGGGTTCTGAAATGAGAGGGTACATTGGAGCAGCACCATAGCCCATAGCAAGAAGTGCTGTAAACCACTGAGACTTGGGGGTGTTTTGTTACTGCAGCAAAGCGGGAGTGAACAAAGCAAGAATCTGTGTGTGAGCAAGGCTTTTTCTGTCTCAGAAGCAAGATCTTCACAGGCTGCCATTGCATACATTCTTTCCACCTTCCTCCAGTACCTATGACAGCACTGAGCACGTGGTTAGTATCTCATAAATACTGACTGTCCAGGGAATTACGTATTTATCTCTCTCATCCCACCTCTGGCCCCATATCTAGGTTTTAAAGAACTAAACAAAATACAAAGGTAAAACCCAGCTTGGTAAAGACACGGGAGGTAAGGTGAAAAGGAAACACTACGGACTTGTTAGAGTAAATAACAATATATATTATTTTAAATCTGCATCTACTCAGTATGTTCATTGTGTGGAGAAAAATAACAGGTCACAGAAGAAGGCCACAATCGTCATAATAAGTCAATACACAGTCTCTCCCTCTTAAAAAGATGTGTCATGGCCAAAGATGAATGCCTTATCCACAAAGGCAGGACACAAGTGAGGAGGGCAGAGGTCGAAAGTTATTTGTGTTAGTCAGTATGCTTTTGGGAGTCATACACACTGGCCTGAAACAAAACTTTAAAGGTCAGTTTTGTCTGCTCTCTGACTCCCTGCTTGCACCTGCCTTTATGACCCTCTGTAGACAAAGGAAGGGCCAGAGGCCTTCAGAAAAACCAACACTAAACAGGCTGTTTCCTGCTGTAAAATGAAGCCAAGGGTTAACTTTTTGTTGAATTAATTCCAAAGAAGGGGCATTCTTTATAGATCTGGTCCCAAAATATGATCTCCTTTTTTATTTTCTCAAAGTTCCTCACAGGTAAATTTTCAGGAAGCCTGAATCCTAGAGAGCACATTATTTGTAATAATATTTGAATGGAGATGGGAGTCTAAGGTTGTTTTTCTCCATGTGCAGGAAGACTGGGCAACATTGCCAGTAGCTCCTGAAAGGAAAAACAAACAAAACAAAACAGAACCTAAGAAAGTAAAACCCAGCATGGAAACCCATACACTTCAGTTCAAGATTTTAGTATGTTAGGCTCGGCAGAACTCCATGGTAACGGTAGCTGGGACCATGGTGCTGGGATCACATCCAGTGGAAGAAGCAGCATGACCATTGCTTTACCTCTCTGAGCTCCTCACCTGCAAAATGAGGATGACATTCAGGATTGCATGGTGTTATTAGGAGGATTCAATAAGATTCAGGGAAGTGTGTATTAGTGTGCCTTACACACAGCTATCCCCAGGGCGATACAACTTTCTTCTCTGTAGATCATACATGTGTGTGCAAAGATGGATATAGAAATGTGAGTGCAAGGAAACATGGGTATGTGGTATATTATGGATTTTAAGTGGATTTTATGGTTTAAGGAATTAGTTTTATTACTTCACAGTAGCAGCCTTAGATGTCTGGGGCCATCTATTTTTTTATTACTGGGGTTCATGTACACGAGATCACTTGATCCTCATCACAGGCACTGAGACAGGTACAGGAGGGAACCTCAACAGGAGCACAGAGGGGAGGCAGGGGGCAAAGGGAAGAAGAGGAGCAACTTGATAAAAGTAAATAATATCTATTGTTTCAAATCTACATTTACTCTATATGTTTATCATGTGGGAAAAAATAACAGAAAGTTGATACATTCAGAACTTTCCAGAACTTTCAGACTTTCCAGTTCAGTATGGTTGCCTGATCCTTTCATTTCGAACATATTCTCTAAAAGGTAAAGGGGCACCTGGGTGGCTCAGTTGGTTGGGCGTCCGGCTTCCGCTCAGGTCATGATCTCACAGTTTGTGGGTTTGAGCCCCGCATCGGGCTCTGTGCTGAGGGCTCAGAGCCTGGAGGCTGTCTCGAATTCTGTGTCTCCCTGTCTCTCTGCTCCTACCCCGCTCATGCTCTGTCTCTCTCCTTCAAAAATAAAAAATAAAAAAACATTAAAAAATTAAAAAATAAAATAAAATAAAAGGTAGAAATTACAGGAGGCTAGAAAATGATTTAAAATCTGCAACAGGAGGAAAATTATTTCACTTACCATAGTGTTTTCAAGATTCATCCATGTTACAGCACGTGCCAGAATTTCCTTCCTTTTAAGACTGAAGAATATTCCACTATATGTATATACCATATTTTGTTTATCTTTCATCCATGGGTGGACATTTAGGTTGTTTCCACCTATTGGCTATTGTTAATAATGCTGCTGTGAATGTGGATACACAAATATCTGTTAGGAGTCCCTGATTTCAATTAACTTGGGTATATACTCAGAAATGGAATTTCTAAATCATCGTACTTCCACACTTAATTTCTGGAGGAACCGTCAATACAGTTTTCCACAGTTCTGTCACCACTTTACATTCCTACCTGCAGTGTACAAGGGGTCCAAATGCTCCACATCCTTTGTAAACACTTACTCTCTGTTTTGTTTCTTCTTATTTTTTCTACTAACTTTTGTTTTAAATATTATACTTCCCTTAGTCATAAAGTTATGCTGCTTATTTGAGATCTTTAATGTATTTTATTCTGTTCCTTGATAATGGCAATCCTAGTGAATCTGAAGTAGTACCTTACTGTGGTTTTGATTTGCATTTCCCAAGTGATTAGTGATATTGAGCATCTTTTCATGTACTTAATGGTAATCTTTGGAGAAATGTCCATTCAAGTCCTTTGCCTATTTATTTATTTACTTACTTATTTTTTTAATTAAAAAAATTGTTAACTCATAACCCCGAGATCAGGAGTCACATGCTCTGTGGACTGAGCCAGCCAGGTGCCCCCTTTGACCAGTTTTAAATTGGGTTCTTAGGTTGCTTTGTTCTTGTTGAGTTATAGGAGTTCGTTAGGAATTCTAAATATTAATCCTTTATCGGATAAATTATATGCCAATATTTTTTCCCATTCTATGGCTGTCATTTCACTTTGTTGATAGTGTACTTTGATGTACAACATTATTTTTAATTTTATTCTGATGAGGTCCAGTTTATCTACCTTTCCTTTTGTTGCCAGTACTCTTCTTGTCACAGCCAAGAAATCACTGCCAAATTCAATGTCATGAAGCTTCTCTTCTATGTTTTCTTCTAAGAATTTTATTGTTTCAGGCATTGCACTTAGGTCTTTGATCCATTTTGAGCAAATTTTTGTATATGGTTTAAAGTAAGAGTCCAACTTCATTCTTTTGCATGTGGATGCCCAATTTTCCACCATTTGTTGAAAAAGCTGTCCTTTCCTCCATTGAATACTCTTGGAAACCTAATAAAAATAATTTTACTCTATATGCAAAGGTTTATTTCTAGGGTCTCTATTCTATTCAGTTATTCTGTATACCTGCATTTATACCAGTTCCACACTGTTTTGATTACTGTAGCTTTGCAGTAAGTTTGAAATCAGGAAGTGTGAGACCTCCAATTTTGTTCTCTTTAAATATTGCTAAGGATATTCAGGATCCCTTGAGATTTCACATAAATTTTAGAATGGATTTTTCTATTTCTAGTAAAAACAACAATAGAAATTCAATAGGGACAGCATTGAATCTGTAGATCACTTTGGGCAGTATCAATATCTTCAGAATATTAAGTCTTCCATGAACATGGATGTGTTTCCATTTATTTATGTCTTTTTAAAATTTATTTTAACAACAACTGGAAACATTGTAGTTTTCAGTGTACCAGTCTTTCACCTTCTTGGTTCAGTTCATTCCTAAGTATTTTACTCTTTTTGGTGCTATTGCAAATGGAATTGTTTTCTTAATTTCTTTTTCAGCTTGTTCATTGTTAGTGTATATAAATGCAATTGATTTTTATGTTAGTTTTATATGTTGAAATTTTGTTGAATTTCAGTTATCATGTCTAACAGCTATTTTTTGTGGAATCTTTAGGGTTTTCTACATATAAGATCATGTCATCTGTTAACAGAGATACTTTCATTTCTTCCTTTCTAATTTGGATGATTTGCACTTCTTTATCTTGCCTGACTGCTTTGGGCTGGAACTTGGATATATATTGAATACAAATGGTGAAAGCAGACATCCTTGTCTTGTTCTCAATCTTAGAGAAATGCTTTCAGTCTCTCGCCATTGTATATGATGTTAACTGTCAGGTTTTCATATGTGGTTTTTATTGTATTAAGGTAATTTTCTTCTACCCATGGTTTGTTAAGTGTTTTTTTTTTTCAATTTTTTAATGTTTATTTATTTTTGAGAAAGAGAGAGAGAGCAGGGGAGGGGCAGAGAGAGAGAGGGAGACAGAATCTGAAGCTGGCTCCAGGCTCTGAGTTGTCAGCACAGAGCCTAATGTGGGGCTCAAACTCATGAACCATGAGATCATGACCTGAGCTGAAGTCAGAAGCTTAACTGACTGAGCCACCCAGGCGCCCTGGTTTGTTAAGTGTTTTTAATTATGCATACATGCTGAATTTTGTCAGATGGTTTTTTTCTGCATCAATTGAGATAATTCCATGTTTTCCCCGTTTATTCTGTCAACGTAATATATTACATTGATTGATTTTCATGTGTTCCTTGAATTCAAGGAACAAATCCCACTTGGTCATAGTGAATAATCCTTTTACTATGCTGTTGAATTCAGTATAGTAATATTTTGTTGAGAATTTTTACATCAATATTCATAAAGGATATTGGTCTGTAGTTTTCATTTAGTGTCTTTGGATTTGGTATCAGGTAATGCTGGTCTCGCATAATGAGTTAGAAAGTGTCCTCTTCAATGTTTTTGGAAGAGTTTGATAAGGATCAGTGTTAAATCTTTAAATGTTTGGTTGAATTCACCAGGTGGAAACCATTGTATCCAGGGTTTTCTTTGTTTGAAGGTTTTTGATTACTGATTTAATTTTCTTATTAATTATAATTAATGTAATTACTAAATTTCCTTACTAATTATATAATAAATTAATTGTATTCCTTATTATTATCTATTTCTCCATAATTCAGTCTTGCTAGATTATGTGTTTCTACGAATTTTTCTATCACATCTAGGTGATCTAATTTGTTGGCATATAACTTTTCATAGTACTCTGTCATAATCTTTTTTTATTTCTGAAAAACCAGTAGTAAAATGCCTACTTTCATTTCCAATTTTTGTTATTTGTGTCTTCTCACTTTTTGTTTTTAGTCAGTCTAGCTAAATATTTCTCATATTTGTTGATCTGTGGAATAACCAGCTCTTGGTTTTGTTGATATTATCTACTGCTTTTTCTTCCCTATTTTATTTACCTTTGATCTAATCTTCATTATTTTTTTTCCTTCTGTTAGCTTTGGGTTTAGCTCATACTTTTTCTAGTTCTTTAAAGTATAAAGTTAAGTTTTTAATTTTGAATCTTTCTTCTTTTTGTTAGATTTTGTTAATTGTAAGTTTATTTATTTATTTTGAGAGAGAGACAGGGAGAGTGAGCAGGGGAGGGGCAGAGAGAGGGAGAGAGAGAATCCCAAGCAGGCCATGCACTGTCAGCATGGAGCCTGACACAGGGCTTAAACCCATGAACCAAACTGTGAACTTATGACCTGAGCCAAAACCAAGAGCACAACACTCGACTGACTGAGCCACCCAAGTGCCCCTCTTCTTTTTTTAATGCAAGCATTTACAACCATAGATTTTCCTCTTAGCACTGCTTTTTACTGCATCTCTCAAATTTGATATGTTGTGTTTCATTTTCATTTATCTCAAGATATTTTCTAATTTCTCTTGTGTTTCTTTTTGGACCATTGATCATTTAAGAGTACACTATTTAATTTCCACATATTTGTGAGTTTTCCAGCTTTACTTCTGTTATTGATATCATTCCATTGTTATCAAAAAAGATACCTCTTTAAATCTACTAAGATTTATTTTGTGGCCTAACATGTACTGTATCCTGGATAACATTTGATGTGAACTAGAGAAAAGTGTGTATTTTTCTGTTGTTGGGTGAAGTGTTTTGTAAATGTATGTCAGGTCCAGTTGGTCTCTAGTGTTGTTCAAGTCTTTGGTTTCCTCTGGATGGTTGTTCTATCCATTTTGAAACTGCGGTATGAATATCTCCTACTATTATTATAGAGCTATTCTTCCTTTCAATTTTGTTTACTTCATATGTTTTGGAGCTCTGATGTTTTGTGCATGTATGTTTATAATTGTTATATCTTCTTTAAAATTGACCCTTTATCATTATATAAAGTCCTTCTTTGTTTCTCAAAATGGCTTTTCACTTAAAGTCCGATGTTGGTAGAACCACTCCTGTTTTCTTTTGGTTACTATCTGCATGGACTATCTTTTACCATCTTTCCTCTTTCAACCAGTGTGTCGGTAGGTAGGTAAGGTGTATTGGTAGGTAGACAGCATAGAGTTGGATACTGGTTCTTTTTTTTGTTTTAATCTGTTCTGTTAATCTATGACTGTAAGTTTTTTGACTGGAGAGTTTAACACATTTACATTTAGAATAATAACTGAGAGGGAAGGACTTCTTTTTGCCTTCTCTGGAGGGGATATGTTTTATAGCTCTTTTGTCCCTCATTTCCTGCATTACTGCTGTCATTTGTGTTTAGTTGATTTTTTTGTAGTGGTACATATTGATTTCCTTCTCATTTTGTGTGATTACCATGGGGATTACATATAATATCCTATAGTTTTTAAAAATCTGTAAATTTATACCAACTTAATTTTGATCAAACACAAAAACTCTACTCTCTTTAATCCCATTTCTGTTATTGATGTCACAAATTACATTTATATAAATAACATATGTATATATATACACACATTAACATAGACTTATAAATTTTTGTTCATCAATCTTTATTTCTTATAGCAATCTAAAAGTGAAGTTATAAACCAAAATTATAATAATAATGTTTTTTGTATTTGTCTATGTATTTGTCTTTATTGGAGACCTTTATATTTTCACATGGCTTTCAGTTACTTTCTAGTGTCCTTTCATTTCCAATTAAAGGACTATCTTTACCCTATATTGCAGGGCAGGTATGGTGGTAATGAACTCCTGTAGCTTTTGTTTATCTGGAAATGTCTTGACTGCTCTCTCATTTGTGAATGATAGTTTTAGCAGATATAGAATACTTGGTTAACAGTTTTTTTTTCTTTCAATATTTTAAATATATCATTCTACTATCTTTTGGCTTCTAGAGTTTCTGCTGAGAAATATCCTGATAATTTTATTGAAGATCACTTGTACATAACAAGTTGCATTTCTTTTGCTGTTTCAAGATTTTCTCTTTGCCTTTGGCTTTCCATGGTTTGATTATAATAGGTCTACTGTGGGTCTCTTTGGGTTTATCCAAACTCAAATTTGTTAGGCTTCTTAGATTTGTAGACCCATATTTTTTTTTTCAAATTTTGGATTTATCATGTTTTGTTTGGGGTAGAGCATTTGACTGTATAATGTTTTGTTTTGTTCCTTTAACGAAAATATAAGACATCCTTAAGTAGAAGCCTTCCTGAGTCTAGTGATCTGTCCAACCCTACACCCACAAGTGAAAGAGTTTCTTCCTTCTGCATTTTAATATTTTCTGGCTTGCTTTTCAAACCTAGGCCAATCTCTCTTTTGTAGGGAGCTTGCCAAGTCTTCACAAACTCAGGTCAGTACAAGGAAACAGAAAGTAAACAGGATTTATAGCCAAAGCACCAAGTTTAAGTCCAGATGTTTCTTAGTTTAATTATTCAATCTTTCCAAGCCTCAGTGTCTTCATCTGTGAAATTTAGACCTATCTCTCTAACCCTCATTGTCATTGTAAGGCCCAAACAAGAGCAGGTAAAATTTTACCTTTTAAAACATTTATTATTATTAAATATATAGTAAAAGTGCTCATTGCCCCATTCATATCTCTTGGGTCCCAGTATATTCTATTCTCAACATGCAGATTCCATCTGTTGGAAGATCTCTCCAGACTGTCCAAATTCCAGCCTGTGTCAAGGAAAGGAGGTCAAAGGGACAGTGACCACCTTTCCTACAAAGTTACAACTTAGAAGTTGTACAATCACTTGCACTTTCATTCCCTTACCCAGGGCACAATCACATGACTAGCTTTCCTATATGGGAGGCTGATGACCATGTGCCAGCTAAAACAGAGAAGTTGTATTACTCTGGGATAGTAAAGGCATAAGAAAGGAGAAAAGGATTTTGAGATATAACTCATTGTCACACATGACACTTCGCTGAGTCTTTTTGTGTCTCAGATTTGAGTGAAGCAAGTTAATATTTGCTTAGCACTTGGTAAGTCTCAACAAGCTGAAGTTATTGTTATTGGGTTATCAATAATAATAGATATATCTCACTAAGGAGGTCTCCTCTCCACATCTTCCTGTGTTGTTCATGAATCCTACATACTGCGGCTAAACATATCTCTCCACAGAATCTGAAGTCCCAGGTCCATTTTGACTCTTGAGCTTGCCAGATCCTTATACTCCACTCAAGAAACACTAGAAGAAATACCACTTGTTTCCCCAGTGAAACCTTACTTATAATATCCCTATGATAAATAACACACCTGCAACTCAAACTGTAACCCTGAGACCTGTGGCATCACAAGTCATTGGAGACTTGACTGAAATATAAAACTTCAGGCCTGATCTCTGGCCTACTGAGTCATCACCTACATTTTAACAAGATTTCCAGGTGATTCACCTGCACAAATTTGAGAAGCACCAGTGTTAGCGCTGGATGACAGAACCCAGACACCCTAGCTGGAGAATAGACTTCTGATTGGGGCCTTTCAAAAGCTAACCATGCTTTTAACATGCATCCAGATCTAGGCTCTTAAGACATGCCACCCAGGTATAACCTAGGACACCAGAGCTCTCAGCTAGGAAATCTTAGGGAGTCTTAGGCCAAATTTTCAATCCCTTATGAGAAGTTTTCTGAAGTCCTTATGAAGAAATATAGGAAGTAAGATAATAAAGGCTTACTGAGAAGCATCATTCTAGAATCTGACTCTTGCTTCTGTACTTACTTTTCTAAATGTGTCACTTATGAGGATATGCATTAGAAAGTAAAGACAACCAATTCTGGTGGTCTGGCCCAGGTATAAATTGCTGATACTGTCACTAGAGTTGTCACTTTAAGCAAGGCACTTAACCATTGAAACTCCATTGGTATTTTTTTTTTTTTTTTTGGTAAATAACATTTTTTTGTAAGGCAACTTTTTGAAAGGCACCAACTAAAAGTTCACACTCCAGCCTTGATTCTCTCAACCGCACTAACATTGGTGCTTCTTAAATGTGAATGTGTAGGAGAATCACCTGGAAATCTTGTTAAAATGTAGATTATGACTCAGATTTTAATATCTCTCTTACCTACTTCATAGAGTGGTCTACTGCCTTATATCATTAAATAAGTCTATTTTCTAAATCTGTAAACATATTTTGCATATGTATTGAAAATGGCTTTATTCTGCCCTGCAGACTTCAAAAATGTAGAGAAAGAACAGCAGCCCCAGTCATTAGCTCGGGGGTTACTACATGATAACAACTAGGAATTTGGGAATGGCATCTTACATTTTCAATGCTTTCACATGCATTGCACATACATTATTTTTTCAATACCCCAAAACCATGAAGAAAAGTATTGTTATTTTTCTAATATAGATGTGGGCATGAAGGCTGAGACCATTCAGAAATGAGTTTATATGTAGATCATTATTTTTCACATTTTCTTTTCCAACCTGAACTTATAAAAATAAAGATTCATTTCATATGCCATAGAGTCCTTCTGAAAACAATGGTCTGAAATATGATGTCAGGTATTTGCAAACAGCACAGATGTATTTAGAGCAAAAGAGTTAATCATTGTAATCCTAAGAAGTGTGGCTCCCAGGGAGACTACTATGTGGCTAAAGGGGTTCAAAACCCCAGAGAACTGCTTCTCACATTATAGGACACTTTACCTCCAGCTCCTTAAGGCAAAGAACCTTGGGTGGAAAAAGCTGTCTCAAGTTACAAACAAATTCAGCTATGAAAGTAGGTGATGGAAGAAATGAATGAGGATCCTAGTTAATAAACCAGACTTTACCACTTCAAAAAAGAATGCACATAAGCTTCTGAATTTGGTGTAACTCCAGTAGAACATATTTTATCCATATCTCAGTTAGGATTAAGGCTTAGAATCATAGAATGTTCATGTTAGAAGTGACCTAGTGATGAAAAAAAAGTGACCTAGTGATGTTAAACACTCATATGTACCTCAAGGGATTTGTGCTTCAAGGAAATCAAGCCACTTTTCTAGTTTTACAGAGTTTAGTGTGATAGATGTGGGATCCAAAGTAGGAATTCTGACCCTCAATATAATGTTTTTCCTACTCATATTATTGGAATTTACCTTTGGGGGTTTGGTTTACTAGGTTCCAAAAGTAGAATGTTAGATTCCTGGACATATTTCCAAGACTTAGCTTTTCAGAGAAGTTATAGGTCTTCATTGGCTCCCTTGCTCTGTTTTGCAAGGCTTCTTTAAATCCATAGAGTTATAAATTCATTTGTGAATTTGATATTATCATGGACAAGAAGACCCAAAGTGAACAGTTCTAGAATTCTGGGGATGAAAATGAATAGCAGAAAAGAAGATGGGTGAAGAGCCAGGAAGATAGACTATTTTAACTTTTATCCATTTTTTCATTAGAAAAAAAGACAGAACTAGAGTTATATAAGACTAACCCCATTAAAGAGAGAGAGAAAGAGAAAAGAGATAGAGGGATAAGGGAGAAAAGAGAAGAAGAAGAAGAAGAAGAAGAAGAAGAAGAAGAAGAAAAGGGAAGACAAAAAAAAAAAGAAGAAGGAGGAGGGAGGGAGGAGAAGAAAGGGAAGAAGACAGCAGTAAAACTGTGATTACCAAAGAAGCTATTCTTCATCCAATCAATGTATTTGGGACAATTTTTTTCCAATGAAATAATGATTTATTATTTGCTCTCTAGGTTTGTAAGTAGAAGGCATTGGAACTGTGGTTTCCCCTTTTGTGTGGGCCATCACAGGTGGAAGATATTTTGCTCTCTATTTTCCATTGCTCTTGGGTTCCTGGCCCAGATGTCTCTTCCAAGAGTTGACGGTTGAAAGAATAAGATCAATACCAATAGGTGGCCACTATTTTAATAAATATTTTCCTACTCATAGAAATATTCATCAATGCTTCTCTAACATTGAAAAGAGAGATTTACATTTTTAAATGTCGCATTTTGAATTAGGTTATAGAAGAAATAATATGTTGACCAAATTTCCACTTGCCGTTGGTTATTTGACTACTAATTTGATTGTAGATTTGTTCTTATGTTGTAGTTGTTTCTGGGTTAACTTAGTTTGAAATTGCTGCTTTCAAATTGATTCACAGTCAAAATGTGCAGAAAGTATCTTATACAGTTACAAATCAGGTACAGTCGTAGTTTTTTAAATTCTTTTATTTTATTTGGCAAATGAGATAATTATGGACACAGAATGAAATAGTTTATACTTCCTCAAGTAAGAAATTTTAAAGTTAAATGATATAGAAAAATGTACTGTGAAAAAAGGAAATAGTGAATATTTCACCTTTATAAAAAATTTCCCCTCATAAGATACACATGTAGTGAAATTTATGGATGATTCAGTGAAGAAATAAGATTTAACAAATTTTACAGTAGAACAAAGAAATGCCTTGATTCCTTTTCTTTTTTTAAGTAGGCTTTATACCCAGCATGAAGCCCAACACAGGGCTTGAACTCACCACCCTGAGATCAAGACCTGAGCTGAGATCAACAGTAAGATGCTTAACCAACTGAGCCACTCTGGTGTTCCAAAAATACCTTGATTCTATGTCATAACCATTCTATCACATTTGGGAAGCAAACATTGTTTGTGAAGCAAACATTTAAATGGAGATCAACAATTCAAAGTTTAGATATCTTCTAATACCCAAAACATATTTTAACTTCAGTTAAATATAGATTAAAACTAGAGTAACTTAATTTGAAGTGTAAAGGGCAATCTATGGGATCAAGAACTAGCTCTGAACTTTGGAAATTGAGCTCTTTATTTTTCCACTTCTTGAATATAAGACCTCTTATTTATCGTTGAGAGCAGGCACAATGATGTGTGGGGTCAACCAATTCCTACAGATTTTATTTCTGAAACTTGTGAGCTTTCTGGGCAGATTTAAGACTATGCACCCTCTTCAGAAGGAGCAGGATCTCATGGGAAGTTTTCAAGCAGGCTTTGTGTAGAAGTGTTCCAAATGTCAAGAGCCAGCTGGGCCCCTTGCTCTTCTTCCCCTGGTTTAGTGAACTCAAGACTCCAAGATGGCATATTTGCCATAGGATGGTATGTTTTTCCTGAGGATACAGGGAGCAGAAATAATCAGATTTGTGATGCTTATTCATCCTTTCAGTGAACAGCCAATAGTCCAGCCCATTTGCCAGCTGTGTTGAGAACAAGAAATATCACAAGAGAGTAAAAAACAACTTTCTCACATGCAGCAAACATTACTGAGTGAGCGCCTACTGTTTGTGTCTCTGAGCCTTGTGATGGAGATGCCAAGGTGAGTGAGGCAGTCCTTGACACTCCCCTCATGAACCTCATAGAAACAAAACCTGTTGTCCCAGCTCTTTGTTTGGTTTGCTAATAGTAACCATGGGCTCTTCTGGAAACTAAGCCATTTTCTCCTTTTGACCTTTAGATAGAGGTTCTTGCCAGCAAGTCCCTTAGAATTCCTTAAGAAAATCTCTGTGTGCAACGTGTCCAATAAATTCTCAATAGGCCAGTCATGGAATCATGAACACCCTCAGGCATCCAGCTTCCTCCTTTGCAGAGGTAAAGCAGGTCTCCTTGTGCATGCCTCTGCCTTGGGAAGCCCAAATCCTGGTGAATGGGCAATCCATTGCCAGACCAAGCCGACATAGAGGGCATGGCATGACTTCCACTCCATTGGAACATAAACCTCTCTGTTTGGTAGCAGCTTCTGGCTTATGAGTCTTTTCATTTCTCCTAACTGCCACCTCCGGTTGGAAGAAATTGCATATTTTAGCACATTTGAATTTTCTGTTGGAGGTATATTTTCAGACACAGAGTAGAGAAAACACTCCCCTACCCAGGATATTCTCCTGGGAGCCATTTCTAAGATAGGAAGAGAGTTTATTTTTCATGGCAGAAGTCATCTCTTCCTATAAATTTTCTTGGACTGGACTTCAGGATTTTAATAGTTTTCTTTGGATCCTTTTCATTTAGGAAATTTCTTGATGATGAGATTCCAAGTTATTTTTTAAGTCTATCAGATATGATGTAGTCGGAAAACTATGACCTCTGGGGTCACATCCTACTTATCACCTGTTTTTGAAAATAAAGTTTTATTGGAACACAGCCATACCTATTAAGTTACAGATTGTCTATGGCTGTTTTCTCACTACAACAGCAGAGTTGAGTAGTCATGACAGAGACTGTATGGTCCACAAAGCTTAATGTATTTGCTATCTAGCCCTTTACGGAAAATGTTTGTTGTTCCTGTTGTGGGGCATAAAAGCCAACTTCCCCCATTATCTATCAATGCCCTGCTCTCATTGTCACTCAGAGTTCAACACATGTTTACTGTTCTTTCCAGCTCTTTCTTATTCATTCTCGAGCTTTGGCCCATGATATTCTAAACACAGAGCACCTGCCTCTCCACAATGATTATTGACATTCTGTCCCAAACTTTAAATTCAACTTCTTGATGAATCTGCAGTGAAGGAAGTAGTATAAATCACCTACAGTTCCAATCCCAGATCCCACATTTGCCATATTCTCTTGCCCAAAGGAGATTATATATATATATATATATATATATATATATATATATATATATTTGTGCATATACATGTCTTGAAATACCTCTTATAGATTTATACAACTTTTAATTTTTGTCTCATTAATTTATTTTCTTGTTATGTAATAAATGCATTGCTGGGTGCCTTATTCTGTAAACACAGTTTACCATCCCATGCCTTTATCAGACTTGGAAGTTGGTATTGCTAAGCCCACTCTAGAGGTGACAAACTGAGGTCCAGAGAAGTTAGGTTATTTGCTCAAGTTCACAAAGCTAGTAAATTGGCAGAGCCAGAATTTAAAGCCAGGCCAGCCTTGCTCCCAAAGATATCCTACAAAAAACTTCATTTATAGTGCATTGCCATGAAATAATAAATAATAATTTATAGTAACCATTTTAATGGAAATATTTTAAAAACATTTTACACATTTCTCTGTTGTCTCAATTAGCTACCCTCTCTAGGATGACTCAACATCATAATTATTAATATAAGCCTTTTTGTGTTTCAGAAGAATTTGAATCTACACTATGTCAATATATCATCACCAACTGTTTTTGAAATCATGTGTCCACCCTACTTTGACGGACTAAAAGGAATTAGTCATGCTTTCTTGCCACTATGGCATTTTCATCCCCATCCCTCCACCCAGATGGACAGGCTTGTATGGAAGATAAAAAACTTAGCCAATGGAGTGCAGTATCATCCCATGTTTTAGAAGATAGCTGACAAGCATATAGCTCTGGGTTCTAGTCCTGATTCTGCCCCTCAGGAGCTGTGGAGTGAACCAAGCACAAAGGAAGCATCCAGTAGGTGGCAGTTATTAGATTATTGAGGAAACTCTTTTTTAAGTTGGTTGCCTGGAGATCATTTAGCCTTCCTTTTCTCTGCTCTTAGAAGTATTGCCAAGAACACCAAACAAATTTAAGTCATGCACTGATGTTTAGGTGCCTATGCTATCTCTTCCAGGTAGATTGTGTCTTATTGGAGGTCAGTGCCTATGTTCTGGACTTTCTGCTGTAGTTGGTGTTTCTAGAAGCTAGTATTGTTTTTTGGAGATTTATTGTCATTGTTGATTGAGATTTATCTTTAGCCCTGCCTGTCAGATGGATGCCCGTCTTCAAGTACTGGCTGATGACATACAGAGATAACCTGTCTCAGAGTTGGACCAGCTACAGCTCTCCACTGAACTGCCTGGGAATAATGTAGACAACCATAATTTATGAATGTGCTGGTGCATCAGAAAAAAGTTAAGGGACCCACATTCATCCTGCTGATGTGGCTTCATGTGGCCCCACCAGCAGGGGTGTGGTTCCAGGGCACCGAGGAATGTGATTTCTTCAGTGAGATGTTCAGAACCCACCGACTCCTAAAGGAACTGGATATGGGATCTTATTTATGGGAAGGAAATTCTTCACAGGCAAAGAGAGGTAATCTTTTCTCTAAGTGGCTCTGTAATGTAAACAATGGGCCAGTAGGTGGTAGTTCTAGGGAGCTTGCCTTAGGAAAACACTTGAAAAGCTTTTCCTAGGAGAGAAGGCTTCCCAGCCCACAATGGGCTCCCCTACCCAGGTAAGGTCTTTCAGAAGGGATTTATGCATTTACAATGGTTGGAGGAAGGTCTCTCTAACTTGGAAATCCTCTAAGATTTTAGAAAAGTTATCCCTAACTCTCAATGAACAAAATAGAGTCCCAGAGTGTTCAAGGTGCAGTGCCCCCGGCAAGGTTTGCCAATGTACAGCTGCCCAACTTGAGTGCACACAAGGGTCACCTGGGGTCAGTAGGTTCAGTAGGTGTAGTCTGAGATTCTGCTTTGGTGACAATCACTCAAGTCACTGGGTGGTGTTGCTGGTCTAGGACCACACTTCAAGTAGCAAGGTTTTAAAAGTCATGCAAATTAGGAAGGGTTAAGGATAAATCCTCTCTTCCCCATGTGGAAGTCAAGATCTGCCCTGCTGTTACCTCTACCCATCTAAATTAAGTGTTCTGCTTCTAAGTAAGGTTATTGTATAGTTTCTTACCCAATCCAGGACACTTTTGGGGTGGAAAGGAGCATTATTATGCTGAGACATATTGGACTGAGATTTTTTTTTGAGAGAAGTCTCTCTCCTGAAGCTTTTCCCCTCTCCATAAAATTTTTGGTCTTACATCTTTCATTCCTAAAACAGTATTTTTTTTTTGTTTTGCATCTGCTTTTGTGGTGAAAAGAAGCAACCTGGATTATCTGTCCAAAGGGAAATAGGAAGAGAAGCAAAAATCTGTTCAAACAGTAAACAAACTATTTAGGATTTGATGTGTATTCATGAGTCACAGGAGTAGAAGGGAAACTTAACTGCACCAGGTTGGGAAACCACAAACCCTCTGAATCAATAGTATTCAGTTTGCTGTTCTAATAATGGCAAACACCAAGGTGTACCAGAGTGGGTGTGAGGGGTTTCCTTCTTTCCTTCTTCTTCTTTTTTTTTTTTTATTACATGATGTTTGAATATAGTGTTAAGTTCATTGAGAGGAGGCAGGGAAGATTTTCTATTTCCCCATCAGGGAAGATAGTGAGTCCTCTCTGCCTGGGGCTCTGGTAGAAACAGGATCTGGTCACCTGTTGGGTGCCAGCCTTCCTTCTGTGAGATCCTAACAGTGGCTAGGTGTGTTTCTGTATTTCATTTAACCTCCACAATGAGCCATGAAGCTGGGTCCTCCACTGAACCCAGGAGAGAGCAGGGCTTCCACATGAATGAACTAGTGAGGGATGAAGGTGGAGTTTGCACCCATGCCTTCCAGACCCCAAAGCCTTTGTTCGTGTTTGTCAAGCTGTTCCGGTCACAAGAGGATTCCATCATCTTCCACACCTTCATCTTGCAGGTGAGGAAGGTTGGCCTGGTGGATTAAGGATTTGTCAATTGAACATAACACACTGAAGAGCAACCCAGTGGAATAAGAACCAGGTTTTTGATTTCTGGATACATGTTTCTTCTATTCCACAGTGCCATCTTTCAAGCATTCTTCTATGCACAGTAGTATAAAAGGCTACCACTTTCATTTGTCTTCAGCCCTGGCATTTACAAGCATTCATGCATATGAGCACAGTGGGCATGTGTGACTGTGTGTGACTGTTTTGGGTGTGCATGTGTGTGCAAGGGTGTTTTGCATGCAAATGTGTGTATTTGCAGGAGTTTGTGCATATTCATGAGTGTATATGTAAGTGTGTTTTGGATGGGAAAGGGAAAAAAAATAATAGTTCTTGAGATCCAACCATGTGCCTGGAACTGAGCCAGAACTTCTCTTAAATTATTGTCCTTAACCAGGACACGTTTTACATAGATATCACTCATCATCCTCTACCCTTTTCAGATGATAAATCCTGTAGCAAAAAAAAAAAAAAAGAAGCAGTGTGCAGAAATGCACGAATCTGACAGCAGAGAGTGAGAGAGTATTGTTAATTTAATATTTGAGTTAGATAACACAGATTACCTATGTGCAATATGATACATTGATTTCAGGAGTCATAGTGGATATAATCTAAATTTCCCTATATGATTCAGACAGCACTGTGAGGATCTGCAATGAATGTCACTAGAAATAGGAGTTAACCTTACACTGGAGTATGTAAATGTGCCTGGTAATAGAGATTGTTGGTCAATCCAGTGTGTGGCCACCATGTTCCAAGAGCACAGACTTGAGGCAGCACACCTTGGCTTTCTCTCAAGCTCAACTATACCCAGCAGCATGTGGTTCAGCTAGGTCTCCAAAATAAGGCCAAAACCAAGGGCTACTACCCATTTAAAGACATCTTGCCACTGGCAGAATAAAGGGTTTTTTGGCAGCTATTCTGTATGCACCCAAGGGTGCAAAACACATTTCTTGGCTGAGTTCAGTAAGACACAATGTGGCACTTAATTCCACAGAAATTATTAGATTACATCATACGAAATGGCCAATATCCAGCTATGTTTCTTAAACATACAAAAATGGTAATTTAATAGGGCTTAAGCTGATCTCTTATTAAACTGTAAGAAAGAGAAACGGCACTAGTGGATTGGCAAACGTCTTTGGAAAATTAATCTAGGTGATAAGAAGGGAGAATTCTCATCAGCCATCCAGAGCAGATCTTAATGATCTCCCACTTTCAAAGAAATCCTCCTCGCTCTTTGTTTGTCATTAATTCAGCTGGTACAAAGGACAGGCGTGTAAACTAAGACTTAGAATGAAGCAGTCAGCATTTTATGCCAAATCCAAGCTTCTGATTGATGAGAATTGATGAGGAGGGAGGAGAGAGTGTCTAGGAGACTGGAAATAATGCCCTTTATGGACCCAGACTGCCTGTATGTTAGGATTCCATTCAGGCCCAAACTTCTGTAAATGAGAAAAAGAAAAAAAAAAAGGAAAAGGAGAAAACAACCCCTCCTGTCAATTCTATCATTGGCTAACTTCTAAGCTTGCTCTCTGTCTTTTAGTAGAGGGGTCTAGACCACAGTTTCCCAAACTTTGTGTTCCCAGGATCCCTTTACACTTTCAAAAATTATTGAGGACTTCAGGGGCGCCTGGGTGGCGCAGTCGGTTAAGCGTCCGACTTCAGCCAGGTCACGATCTCACTGTCCGTGAGTTCGAGCCCCGCGTCAGGCTCTGGGCTGATGGCTCAGAGCCTGGAGCCTGTTTCCGATTCTGTGTCTCCCTCTCTCTCTGCCCCTCCCCCGTTCATGCTCTGTCTCTGTCCCAAAAATAAATAAACGTTGGAAAAAAAATTATTGAGGACTTCAAAGGCTTTGATCTGTGTGGGTCACATCCAACGATATTTAATGCATTAGAAATCAGAACTGGGACACTCAAAACTATTCGTTTATTAACTCCTTTGTTTTCTGAAAACATATGTGTTCCAAGACAGAAAAAAATGAGTAAAAGCAGCAATGCTGGTTTACATCTTTGCCTTTTCTTTAAAGACTGGCTTAACAAAAGACAAGTGGATTCTCAGGTCTGCTTCTGCATTCGATCTGTTGTGACGGCACATGTCACGTAGCCTCTGGCAAATGCCGCTGTGCACTCGTGAGAGAAGCATCTGAAAAAAAGCAAATAGTGTCTTAGGAGCACAGTATTGTGCAAATAGCTCTGACTTCATGGATCTCCTGAAACAACCCTTAGGATTCTAGAGGTGACTGGACCGTATTTTCAAAGCCATTGGTCTAGAGTGATTTTCCTATAATTAGTAGACTATAGACTTTTAGACTTAAAGACTATCAATTATGTAGACTCTTCAGATCAATTTTAGGTTTATAGAAGAAAATGAGCAGAAAACAGAGTTCCCAGACACCCCCTCATCACACTGATTCTATCAGGCAGACGGTAGTTGAGAACTACCACTCTCTATTGTCTTAATGTCTAAAACATTAGATTTCCTCATTAAAAGCCCAAAGTCTTTAGCAAGTGTACAGAATCCTTCAAGATCTGATAGCCCTTATCTGCTGTCACCCCACAGGTCCCCCTAATTTTCTCCACCCCTGCTCAGGGTAGCCTGTGACACCCAAGCCACTCCATCCTAGGATAAGCCTGTGTTAGCCTGACAGTATTGATAGAATTTCTCTGGTTTGCTCCTCTGTGCAACGCTTTCCAGCTCTCTGCAGTTTCTCAATTTCTACCTGAGTTTCCCAGGTGGTATCTTATATGCCCTGCTAATTACTCTTCCACAGTAGATTCTGATTTTCTGGAGGGCAGAGTCTGCCTTTTTTTTCCCACAGGAATACTGTCAACCTTGCCTTGCAATTGCTGGCTTAGTGAATATTTGTCAAATGAGTGAATGCACAAATGAAAAATGAATGAATGCCACAGGGCCAGAGGCATAATGATACTGAGTCTACCACCAAACTTCTCCATTGTTCTTAGTTCTGTTCTACAGATTTTAAGGCTTTCAGGCTGACCCAGACATTTGTGCACATACCCTGACTCACTATAGTGCTGCCATGTTCAATCTGAATGTGGAATGCCTGGTGGGTGTTGTTTGCTGCTGGCTGGAGGTCAGGATGAAAGATGCTGATACCTAAGGGAGAGTGGTTTTCCTCCTAGATGATCCTGTTGGGAGTTGCTTTATGCAGTGACAATACCCCAGATTGGTGACCTAGACACTCATCACAGTCAGCCTGAAGGAGGCACTATTTCAACCCAACTATTCTTTCATTGTTGGGTTGGCCTCCTCCTTCTCATTGTGAAAGACACACCCAGGGGATCCTTTCTGAAGGGCAAAGCTGGGCATAAAATTGCTTTTAGGAGGCATCATATTAATGAATAACAAATTAGTGAATAATTGGTAGATTGAATAAATGAATGCTTGGCAATGTTGTCTCAAGTTAGATACATTTCCAGCATGGATTGCTGTCCATCATTTGAAAAGAGAGATTTGACTTTCTGTTTATCATACATGGACCCTTACAGATCACTTCAGAGGAAGATCAATGGAATCCACCCAGAAGGTTTTGAATCTACATGTCAAAGACCGCATGGCCTACTACACCGGCTGTTAGTCTTGTTAGTCTGGTGGCTTGGAGCAGTTGCCATGTGGTCAGTGTGACTGAAGAACTGTATTTGCCTAATTTTAATAATTTCTAAGCTTAAGTTTAAGAAGGGCTCCTTGGTTCAGCTATTGGAAACTCTTAAGAAGTTTTAGGACAACTCGAGTATGTGAATCTACCTTTTCAACTGTAAATTTTGTGAAATCTCAATACAGACCAAATACTTCTGTTGAAACTTCATCATCCTGATTGAAATATATTATAAATGTAAAAAATATTACTAAATTTCTCAGATTTAGTACGAAAACAAGAATGTAAGAACATAACATACCATCAATAATTTTGTGTCTGATTACATGTTGAAATAATATTGGAGGTATATTGGATTATACACAATACATTATAAACTAATTTTACTTGTTCTTTTTTTTACAAATGTGGTCACTGGAAAAGTTGACACTGCTTGGTGACTGTGTTGTATTGGAGGCAGTGCTGCTCCAGGGCTCACACGAAGTTGCCTTCCTGTGAGGCCCTGATAGAGCTTCAGCGGTGGCCTTTTCCCCACCACAGAGCATCTTAGAAGTTTGCTCTGGATTAAAGCAGGAAGTTTCCTGCTTTTTGTTTGCATGTGGAATAAGGATGAATGTGGTATTACAGCCAAGCAATGGCTGTAAAGTGAGACATCTATGCTCTCAAAGTCATTACCATAGATTAAGCATTTACACATACTGGTGTGATGGTTAATTTTATGTGTTAACTTGATTGACTTACTGGATGCCGAGATAGCTGGTAAAACCGTACTCCTGGGTGTGTCTCTGAGGGTTTTTCTGGAAGAGATTAGCATTTAACTCAGTAAACTGGTGAAGACATTCACCCTTATCAATATGGGTGGCATCATTCAATCAGTTGGGGGCCCCAGCAGAACAAAAAGGCAAAGGAAGGGCAAATTCTCTCTCTTCTTGAGACAGAATGTCCATCTTTTCTGGTCCTCTTGCACCATTACACCGGGGTTCTCAGACCTTTGACTTGAGAATGAGTGACAGCCCTGGTATTCTTCCTTCTCCAGCTTGCAGATGGCAGGCTGTTGGACTTCTTGGCTTCCATAGCCAAAGGAGCCAATCCTATTATAAATATGCTCCTCTGCTATCTATCTCCTATTGGTTCTGTCTCTTTGAAGGATTTTGATGAACACACTGTGCCAGGTGTCCCAGGTACAGTATGTCAGTGTGTACAAAAAGGAAACCAAGGGTCAGAACCGTGAAGTGACTTGCCTGGGACCCAATACCTTACTTGAACTCAAGTTTGTCAAACCCAAATCCTTTCTTTCCCATTTCTCCATTAGAGGAAGGGTCCCTTTAAAGGAGGGAGATGGATCAAGTGGCCCCACGTGATGGTTCAGTCATCCTTGTTCCAGGCCCAAATGTCCAGCTTTTTCATTTCTCTCTTACCTCTGGCCTGAGACCCAGGGTTTGGGATGAGACTGACTTAGGTTCAGATCCCAGTTCTGCCATGTCCTAGAAAATTGTTTGGCCTTTTTATTTTCAGTTGTCTTGTCCTGAAAAGGGCCAAGAATAACCAGCTCTGAGGAACACATGAGTGAGTTCATGCAGACTGTCTGTCATAGTCCTGACTTCTAACCCTCACAGGGAAGCGTTTCCTCACCATTTCCTGTAATGAAGTCAAAAGAGACTTCCCAGAATATAAGTGTATTTCTATACTATCTATTTCTGGTGTTGTATTTCCATTTCTTAGACTTTGAAGTTAGTGATCAAAATGAATTTAAAAGAATATACATATTTAATTTTAATATATATATTTAAATATATATAAATACACATATATATATTTATATTTTAAGTTTAAGTTTTGGAACTTCAGATGGCTAAACTTTACTTCTGCCTTTAACTTTAAAAGAGCAGTGGTGTAAACAACCCATGTACTCAGACTACACCTGACCAGTCTTTACAACCTTCCACCCAAACTGACGGAGAATGGGATGGAGAACCCGAAGCTGAAGCCATAGTGCATGAAGTCAGCTGCCTCCACCTTTCCTGGACTCTGCTGTTAACAGTGCTGCTTTACACTTTTCCTAAAAGAAAAGGCTATTTTACCATCAAGAAACTCATGCTTAGTCCAGCTGCAGGGGATAGAGGCTTCCTTCACGTCCCATAGACACTGTTTAGTGTGTTGGAGGCAGAGGTGTTCTTAAAAGTCATCCCTGCATTTCATCAAGAAGAAAGTGGGGTGCCTAAGGGTCAATGGTTCTGTGTGCAGGTGAACAGATGACCCAGGATCATGCCTCAGGCTCCTTCCTCCCACTGGTGCTCTTTCTTCAAAACCCTTCAGCCTGAGTGTTGTGCAGGTATGTGGCATGAGTGTGTGTGTGAGTATGAGAGTGTAAGAATGCACAATGTGTGTGAGACTGTGAGGGTGTATCAGTGGGTGAGAAAGTGGTTGAGATAGTTTGTGAGAGTATGAGAGTGTGTGAGCATGCAGCACTGTGTGTGTGTCAGAGAGAATATGTGTATGAGTGTGTGAGAAAGCGTGTGTTTATGTGCATATTTGAACCATTTGAAACTAAGTTGAGATAGCATGCCCTTTTACCGACTAAATACTTGAGCGTGTATTTCCTAAGAGAAAGCATATTCCTTTCCATAACCATAATGCAGTCCTCAAGTTAGCAAATTTAACATCAGTACAATAGTATTGTTCAATGCACAGGCCATATTTACATTTTATCAGTTCCTCCATAAAGTAATGCCCTTTATAGCTATGCTCTGTCTCTTTAATTTTGGACATCTCCTTGGTTTTGTGTGTGTGTGACTCAGTGTTGGCATTTTTGAGGAATATAGGCCAGTTCATTTGATTAAATATTTATCCTTTTGGCTTTGAACATTTGAGTATCCTAAATCAACAGTGAGAGGTTCTGATCCCAGGTAGCACACTCCATCTCTCCTGAAGAATGTGGTCATGATGCCTGGACAAATGCACAGGCCAGCTTCTGAGGACTCAGAGAAGTAAATCATGGAAGGAGACCACGTTGTAAAGAACCACTGAACAGGAGATGAATTTACCATTATTTGAAAATCTCTGTTCTTCCTGTCTGGCCCTGGCTGTAGGCACAGAGGCGGAAGTGCAGGTCAAAGCAGGGCAACCAAAGTCCCAGCTTTGTTGTCAGAAAGTGGGAGCCCCAGGGAAGTGGAAAATGCTGGAGATGGCGGCAAGGGAGGAGCTCAGGAGAGGGACCCGTAAAGTTGGTGTGGGTTTCCTGTAATCAGCACTAAAACACCGAGAGCTGACACAAAGACAGAGCATCGCCCGGTGCTGGACCACCACCCGGTAGCACATACATGTGGTGAAGCACTACCAACATTTTTTGCCAAGATTTGATTATTGTTTATTGTTTATTGTTTATTTTTATTTTTTTAAAATTTTTAACGTTTATTTATTTTTGATACAGAGCATGAACGGGGGGGGGGTGGTCAAAGAGAGAGGGAGACACAGAATCTGAAACAGGCTCCAGGTTCTGAGCTGTCAGCACAGAGCCCGATGAGGGGCTCGAGCTCACGGAGCACGAGATCATGACCTGAGCTGAAGTCGGACGTTTAACCGACTGAGCCACCCAGGCGCCCCAGATTTGATTTTTTTTTTAATCATAGGTTTTATTTTTTGTAGAGCAGTTTTAGATTAAAGGAAGTTGAGCAGACAGTACAGAGAGTTCCCACATGCCCCCTGTCCTCCTCTGTTCTAGTTGTCTTTTGCCTGAGCCAGTATTGATACATTATTATTAACCAAAATCCATTAGTTACATTGAGGCTTAGTATTGGTGTTGTGTGTTCTGTGGGTTTGGACAAATGTACAATGTCATGTATCCACTATTATTACAGCATCACACACAGTAGTTTCACTGCCCTGAAAATCCCTATGTTTCACCTGTTTACCCATCCCTCCCCTCCCTACCCCAACCCTGGCAACCACTGATTTTTTTTATTATTTCCACACTTTTGCCTTTGCCAGGATGTCATATAGCTAGAATTATGCATTAAGTAGCTTTTTCACATTGACTTCTTTCTTTAGCAGTATGTATTTAAAATTTCTCCACATTTTCTCACGGCTTCTTACTTATTTCTTTTTATCACTGAATAATATTCCACTGTATTTGTATATCACAGTCTGTTAATTCATCTGTGAGAGGACCTCTTGGCTGCTTCCAAATGTTGGCAATTGTGAATGAAGCTGGTATAAAGATGGATATGCAGGTTTTTGTGTGGACAGGAGTTTCCATCTCATCAGGTTAATGCCCAGGAGCACAGTTGCTGGATGATATGGTAAGAATATATTTAGCTTTGTAAGAAACTGCCAAACTTCCTTCTAAAGGCAGCCGCACAGCTGTGCATGCCCACTGGCAGTGGGTGAAAATTCTTGTTGTTCCATATCCTTTTCAGCACTTGGTGTTGTCAGTGTTTGGGATTCCAAGCATGGAGGTAATTTTTTAAAATGCAAGTTTCTCTATGATTTGTTAATGTTTTATCAGTCATCTGTGCTGTGAATGTGACCCACAGATCATCTTCTAAGGTGGCTTTACTTGGGGCAAGAGAGCAGATTAACAGCGAGGAAGAAAAAGCCCAGAAAGGGAAAACTGTGGCCATGAGGATCAGCACATTCTGCCTGGCCTGGGCAAGGAGGTGGTGTTGTTCTTAGTGGGCTAGACCCTTATCTGCCCCAAGTTGCCTTTGGTCCTCAAGGTTTGTGACCTTGCTAACTCTGCCACTCCACTCCAGCACTGGCCTTGCCCACCCTTTTTATTAGCATTTCTTCCAATTCACACCCAAAGCCCAAATCATCTGCAGTAATGATGATTTGTTGGGTTCTGGGTGCAACGTCTATCAGTCAGAGCAAGAAACCACTACAGTTATTGTAACACAGAAGATTTCATATGAAGAATTGTTACTATTACTGCAGAACTAAAGGGGCAAGGGGAACCTAAGGTATCACAAAGGCGACAGCAGACGAAACTGCACCCCTTCGGTTCAACAGGAAGAGGTCGCAATGATGGAGCCTAAGGAGTTGGGTGGCTGAGCCCCACAGGCCTGGGCTCAGTGCTGGAGGCTCCCAGGGGTACAACACAGGCAGCCCTGGGAGTTCTGGAAGATGATGGGACTCAGCTGCAGGAGTGAAAACCACTTCTGAGAGATGGGTGCTCCCCTTCCTTGGAGCCCCCCTCTGGCCTGCCTACAAGGAGCAGAAGAGTCCCAGCCTCTTGTCACCAGGCAGGTGTTAGTCCTGGGATCCTTCCCTGCAGTGACAAATCCCAACCTCATTCTGGCTGTGGCCTACTGACATCAGCTGGACTAGACATGGTCCCTGACCTGCTGGACACAGGGCATTTACTTCTCTGATCTAACACTGCCTCCCTGCTGAACTCAGGAAACAGGCAGCAAAAATGGGTGACTTTCTATCTTGTCCCTGACCTCAGTCTTCCTTGAATTATCCTGAAAAAGCTGAGCCTTAAGAAAGCTGGATTCCCTGAAGCCTTGAGCAGCTTGGCACAAATCAGAGTCATGTGCCATTTTCCTTTTAAATCGTTGCCCCCTTTTGGTAGAGGAGGGGGAGGGAGAACCGAGGCCACCTGGTAAAGTTTCAGGAGGATGCGCTGCTCCTCAGCCTCTGTCACAGAACTCACTGGGAGACAGTGGACAGTACAGGGAAGGGGAAAGAAGCCACAACCTGGCCAGGGCAAAATTCAACAAAGGATATCAGAGTTCCTTCTTCTTTTTGTCCCCAGTTGGGGGAGGGGAGGGTCACATCTAATCAAATTCACCTTCATCTTTATTTAGTGGGCAATGCTGGACCCCACAGGCCGCTGAGATCCTGTGGATTTGCCGGCCTAATACTCCCCCTGGTGGCCAAAACCATCCAAAATCTTCTTGCTGCTGCCTCGAGGACTTAAAAAAGAAAGAAAAAATGAGTATAAAGTCAAAATATGAAAAAAACTGACTAGAAAATAGAAATGAAAACATGTCTAGGAATAAGAATATGTATATGTTAAAAAAAAGCACCCCAAATGCTGTCGCTCCATTTTTTGGATTAGATGTTTCACTTCTTTCTGGTTGTTTTTAATTAACACCTCCACTTTCAGGCTGTTTTGTGATATTCTGCTACTCCCATACAGTTGGGTCGCTGACACAGATCAGAAGGAAGACCTCTGAGGGTTCACTTTTGAGTAGTAAAGATAAAGCAATGGACCTTTAATGACCTATAGTTTGATAGAGAACAGATGCTGTTTATTGTCCAGCAAGCCACACTTATACCCCCACTCGGGATATTTTATAATTTAAAAGATTAAAATTCAGTGATCTATAGGTTAATACATGATTAAAATTCTTCCAGGTTTAAAGAATTTGAAAGATAAGCCAGATGACTGGTGTCCTCAGATTATTTTATGATATAGGAGTTTTCTCCAATGGTCTCTGAATAAATTCCCCCCAAAGCATTTTTTCCCCCTGCTGATTCTGCTGTGGTTACATCAGTGGCCTGAGGTGGAGGAATGTCCCCAACCTAGTGCAAATTCTCCAGAGGTTGGGAGCTCAGTGAAAATGAAAACCCTGATTCAAACAGGCCCAGCTCTCACCCACCTGTGACCTGGAATATTATTATCCACCTTCCTGAGGCTTTGTTTTCTCAGCTGTCTGATAAGGGTAGTGGCTACTTCAGAGGGGACACAGATCCTTGAGAGCAGGAATTTTACCTGCTTGTAGCCACCATTCTGTTCTTACCTCTTGGCAACTGAAACCAATCTGCTGTATTAACACCAAGAACAAGCAAAAGTAACTCACCTGTATGCTCCAGGAATTTTCAACTCCTAGAAAATAAGAATCTGAACCAACTTAAATAGTTTACTTATTAAGACTGACACTGGCTTTTTAAGGCCTATTTCATGCTCCTCACTTTCCTGTGTCCAACAATCCACAGTTGCTAAGGTAAAAAAAAAAAAAATGGCCCAATGCCAATGGCTCCCCACTTTGCAAGACCTGCCAAAAAGCACTCCAGTCCCAGGACCCGGTAAATACTTTTTCCTAACATCCCCCTTTTGAGACCTTACTGTTAGGTGCCATCTTCCTTTATTGCAGTACGTGCTACATGAACTTAGCTTTACTGGGTCAACGAGTTTTCCCTAGTGGTATTTCTGATCACTCAACACTGAACATATGTCACACCTAGTAAGTCCCAGTGAGCACTGGTGTCTCTGGCTTCCTAGACATTTCAGACCAGAATATGGACCTTATGTGGACTCTACTTCAATGACTGGCTAGCTCTGTGACTTTAGGAAATTTACCTAAACTCCCCATAGTTTAGCTCCTTCTCTGCTAAGTGGGCATCAGTGATAGTTCTCTCCCTATGTATTTCTTATGAGGATTGAAGTTGCAAAACCACGGAATACTTTCTGAGTCATGGTTGTTTCTCCTTAAGATGAATTTTCTGCATTGGAATCTATCTAACTCACTGGGCTGCAAGGGAAGTCCTGCCATTTTGGTGACCTTTGGCTTTCTTAGGTGTCCCTGAAGTTTTATTATGAGGAGACCTCCAAAGACCCAAAGCTAATTCTGGGTTAATTTATAGCCAGCCTGGGGACAAGCAGACACCTGAGCCTTCACATTGTCCAAGGACTGAATAGGTAAATGTGAATAAATTCAAGTATGTGGAAATACTCTGAGGCCTAAAGAAGAAAGGGGGAAGTTATGGACCCAAATGTCTCCAGGAAAATGAAACATACAGGGTGAATTTATGACTTGGCACATAGAGCCCTTGGCAATGACATTTGATTCTCCTACAACATGGAGGTATGAGAAACCATTCCTGGGTGTGAAGCCATCTGTGTCCAGAATTCAAGTACCCATGGAACGGGGTGGGGGTTGTCTTTTAAAAAGAACAGATCATCCTGGGTGAAGCTACACTCTCCACAATGAACCTTATATTCTAGAATTCTGGCCTCTCCTCCCTTATTCTTGAAGGCATAGTATATGGGCAATGGGTCAGCAAGTCCTGCCACCCCACATCTGTTTTAAGGTTATGAAGTCTAATTTCATGTAAATTCTCAGAACCAACTGCCAAGTGGGCAAGTTTGAGAATTCAAACCAAACTGGCGGGACGACTGAGGATTTTACCTCAAGTCCAGCAGTCTCAGTGGGACCAACATAACCCTGATGTTCTCTCCCAGGAACTGAGAAGCCAAGCCCAGGGATACCCTCCTCCACTCAACCTACTCTAAATTCTCCATCCTTGATGGCTGTTTTCTAGGGGGTTACCAGAAGTCTGTTAAGCAATTGGGGAAAAAATAGGAAGAAATAAAGATAGAAAGGAAGGAGAGAAAGAGAGAGAGGGAAGGATGGAGGGGGGCAGGAAGGAAGCTGGGAATTTATTAAAGAATCTCGGAGTCCCTTCATAGGTGTATCTGATTTTTACAGGGAGTTGGCCACTGAGAGCCACAGGAGTAAAGGCTTCTTTTGTGACAGAACCTCTTCTAAAAGCAGGGTTGCTGGGAGAGGCGGAAAGTCCCCTACAAAGCCCCTTTCCAGTAGACCCTTTCAGTGAATCCAGCATTGAGAATTTCAGATTCCCCATGAAACCTGAAAGCAATTATCTTGGATTAGCAGAAGATCAGAAACGGCTTACTTCCAAGTATTGTTTTCTAAACCCAGAGGGTTGGTGAAATTATTAGCTGGTAATAATTCTGGAAGCCCTGAAACTGGTAACATTTGTGCAAACTGAGGAGGAGAAATATAAGACCATGACAGAGCATATGTACCTTTAATGGCAGGATATAGTTTAAATGGAGTTGGGGATATTTGTTTTCATTTCAGAAAAATGCATAAGGATCCTAGTGAAAGGACTCCACCTTAGCTCTTAGGTAACTTCTCAGAACCAGGTGCATCAGGGAAAGGTTTTTACAAACTTAGGTACTGAATGATTGATGGCTTGAAATAACTCAGATGTACCTGTTTGCATCACAAGCTTATGCTTTGTCTATTTCAGAAAGACCATGTTGTTGAAAGGATGGCATACAGATGCTTAAAGTAAATTAACTCAACCCTCCAAAGAGTAGTCAAGGAACAGTAAGTATTGGATGAGGAATAATAAAATCTAGTCATTTATTTCTGGGACAGTCATTTCAATCAAATACTAGTTCATGTGTATTTTAGGAGATAAAATGAGATACACACGTGAAAGTCTATAAACCTGATAAAGAGCTGTAAAAACTTAGGGCCAAAATTATTACGAGATGTTTTCCATGCCATAAAGACATCCTGATGACACGGATAGTTCTTTTATCAATAGGATACCATTTGCATGTTACTTCTTGTGAAGTTAGGGTCACTCAGAGTGTTTTCTTTCTTCAGACCTGGCATCCACTGGTTTAGAAATTGGATTTTTGACAGTGAGAGTCTAGGATGGAATGCTTAGTTCATGATGCCTGGTGCTCATGAGAAAGTCCCTTCAGAAACAGCAAGGCAGTGACCCCTGCACACCCAGCTGATGCTCCAAGTTAGGTGGGCATCGACACAGTCCCCTTACCTGAATGGGGACAATGTTTAAGTCTCACTTCTGGATTGGCTTCTCTGGCTGGAAAAATCCCACTCCCCACCCCCCCCCCAATTTTTTAAAATTTCAGTAATGAAATTATCAGATAACTTGTATTATCATATTTGCAAAAATTAAAAAAAAATGGGCAGGTGATGCAGACATGTGTTACATTTGGCCTGAAGTCGCAATTGAGATGTTACTGATTTTTTTTTTTTAACTATCCTGGAACACAGACATTGTTCCATGGAGCCCCCAAGTGGACATGTGTAGGTATGTCCGCTCTGCATAATGCCATTGGGCAGGCTAGGAAGGAAAAGTTGGGACTTCAGTCTGTCTGAGGACAGTCTATGTAATCATTAAGAACAAACATGTATCACTTGCTAATGGGAAGGATTGTAATGTGGATGCCACGCTTTAACGCAAAAGTACAAGGGGTCAGTGTTAATACTGATGAATAAAAATGGGTTGAAACAAGGTCAAGTTGGCATTTTCATTCATGAATTCATAGGACTGAATACATTTCTCCGTGGCTTATTTCTTACATGGTTTTACACTCCTAACTTGTAGTATTCTGACTGGCGAACTTGCTTTCTGACTGTGACCAACTTGTTCCTGTCATGTGGTAGTCTATTTCTCGACCAGATTCTTCTGACATTAACAATCTTTCTGCTGGCAAAAGTAAGGTGTACACATGTTCACTTCATCCTGTGTACTTTTGATCTGAACAACAGCCTGAAACATCCATTTGTTGTTTTGTAAGATTTTTGGAAGATTAAAATTTCCTCTACATCAGATGTTGCCAAACTCTCATTAAAGAACACAACAGCAAATATTTTAGATGTGTAGGTCAAGAGGAAAAATTTAATAATATTATCTCAGTGCTTATATAGTCCTTTAAAATGTTACCATTGAAAAACATAAAAACCATTCTTAGCTCTTGAGCTATAAGAAAACAGGTGGCTGGCTGGATTTTGACCCAAAACTATTTGGGTCATAGTTTTTTGATTCCTGCCAAGAATTAAGATTTATTTTGCATATTAATGTATGAAGTTTTGTGACTCAATTTTATGGCAAACATGGCAGGCTTTTGTTTCATTTTGCTTTGTTTTCAAAATAGTCCATCCTCACACTGTGGTAAAGGGGTTCTTTTTCCCTTGGACCACAGTTTGGCCCTTTGGACCATGGGAAGTAGGGTTCCATATCAGCCTTGCTATTTCCTGAGCACTTGCTGTTCGCTTGTGAAGCCAGATGTCTGTCTATCCCTGAAAACACCTGCCAGCCAATTGGTAAAGAGAAGGGCTCACCTGAGGGGATGGCAGATAGATGTTAGTCCAGAGGGTGAGCAGAGGCAGAAGGTAGACTGGCCTACAAGTTCAAGATGCCATACCTAGGACAAGAAATATATCTGGCATACAGTGGTCAGGGATGGCTTCATACCTGCATTAGTTTATTGCACTAATGTTGAATGTGACTCTATTGTGTCCTTGTACTGGCACTAGAAGTATAGCTGTGAGCAACACAGAGGAAGTTATGCATCCCATGGAGCCTACAATTAAGTAGGGCAAGACCAATAACACATAAGTAGACACAAATTCAAGATGATTTCAAATGGTCCTGTGCACTGGAAGAAGGTAAAATAGGCTTATGTAATAGTGTCAGTGTTTGGGTTGGGGGAAGTGAGACTTTAGAAGGAGCTGGTTAAGAGAAAGAACTAGGAAGACTGAACAGAAAAGCAAAGGCAAAAGCAACAGGAGCAGGAGCTGACAAATACATAATCATATAGGAATTTGGATCAGGAAGTGTCATCAAGAGAATGATGATTGGCAGAAACTCTCATAGGGGCTATTGAATGAAGAAAGACTGAGAGTCACTGGCTAGAGAGTTAAGTTTTACAAATCCTGAGAAATTGTATGAGAAAGGCACAGGATCCTGGGGAAATAATGCAAAGACCAGTTTGGGAAGTACCAAAGTTTTGTGAGCTGTATCCCTATGCAGTTGACAACCCAACATTATGGCTCAGAGGACAGCCGTTGACAGCAATTGGGTTGAGTTTGGATTTTTCCCCATAAGCAATGGAGAACCAGCAAAAAGATAGTTAAGAGTGAGTTTTGGAAGATTCGCTTTGCAGCACTATTTAGAATGGGTTGGAAGAGACAGAAAATGGGAGCTTGTTTTTCTTTTAATTTAGCAATCTCAAAATTTAATCGACAGTCTGTCCAGGATAGCAAAGCTTGTACAGTTCCCTGAACAGCGCTGCACTGGGGAAGTCAACTGCTTGTGGCCAACATGACAACCCAGGCCCAGAACCTTGGCCTTAAGTCCATGGTGCTGAAATTCCAGCACATGTCTGAGAAAGCTCTAAGGATAGAGGGTTGACACTGAACCCATAGGTGTCCCTTGTTGTCAACAGCAGGAAAAGGGAAAGAAGGGGAGCAGAAAGAGCCTCTCATGTGGCAGCTGAGTGAGGAGCCAAGGTGGTGGGAGCCAGTCCGAGCTCAGGGACCAGTTAAACTATATAACCTCTGGGTAAATCACTTAACCTCTCTGGGCCTCAGTCCCCTCTCCACTTAGCTTCTCCCTGCCCTGATTTCAGGAACACAGAGCAGAGAAAGGGTTGGTGTTGATGTCTGCCCACTAAAATCATCTGGGAAGCTTCAAAAAATTACAAATTCCAGTCTCCACTCCAGACAAGCTGAATGGGAAGGGTCCCAGCATTTGCATTTGGTAACAGCTTCTCAGGAGATGCTAAGACTCAGAAAGGGTTAAGAAGTAGTGGGCAACAGTGCTAAGGGGCAATCCATATCTGGGGTGCCTGAGGAAGCACTGATTTCTAGACCATTTTCCAACATGTATCATTAGTGCAGATCTCTGATCCCTCCGCCAGCCATGAGAGTGGCCTCCTTAGGGTATCAGTCTCTTTTTCTCCCCTCAACTTCATGCATCCTTCTCCTGCTTTCCACACCACGCATCTTTCACCTCAGCCTGGACCTGCCAGGCAGTTACCACCTTCCTGACCTGTGTCCTGCCACTCCCCTGCATACTGTACTCTAAAGGCAAAGCTGTGTCTTTCAACAGCCCTTCTGCGGATCTGGAACGCTAAAATATTTTAATTTGTATCTTATTAATGCTTCTTAGCTTCCAAAATGATGCGCCCTCTTCTACCACCTCATCTAAGAGTAGAGAACACATTATCTCTAACTTGAGTGAGGACAGACACTTGAGGGACCAAGTGTGTGCTCACTTTAAAAATCAACTACACAGAGCAATAATTCACTTGCAACAAGGTATGCCCAACTTTAGGGAATAGTCTGATGAGTTTTGACAAATATATCCACCCTGGAACCACTACCCTGTTGGAAGTATGGACCATTTCCATCACCCTAGATGGAGAATGTGTTTCACCTTGGTTTATATTCCTTCTACACGTGAACTCATGTGGTAGCCAATGTTTGTGGTGGTGTGGCCAGGTGTCCAGCACTGTTCTGGTCATGGAGACCCAACTCAGAGGTTAATGCAATTCTCCATGCCCTGTGGGGCTCACAGCAAGTGTGAAGGTAGGACAAGCAAGGTCAAATGAGTTTCTACCTATTGAAATCTTGCCAACTTCTCAAGGGTCAGTTTAAGTCCCCTCATTCCCTCATCCACCAAGTTGACCCCGATTCTCATCCTCTCCCTAAGTTTCCCAAGCCCTAAGCTGTACACATCTTTGCATTATATCTGGTCCATAAAGTGTTTTTGTTGAAGTGCTTATAAAACATCCCCAGGATAATCAGATAAAAACAAAGAAAAAATCTGGCCACGGAGATGATGGAGATTGAATGAGACCACTTAGAAAGCTCTCAAAGGAAGAAATGTGTGAGATCCTCTACCTTACCAGAGAATTATAAAATTCATGAAAGTAAGCTGCCTTATCATTTAAGCCTTCCTATTGTATCCCTTACTCCCTGGCAACGCTCAACTCCAGAAGAATAAGGAACTACTTGGTCAACCCACTTCAAACTCCTTCTGTGAAATTCCACTTTCCCATCTTCACACATCGCCTGTTTTCCTTATTTCTGCCCCCAAAGAGTCTCACCTCATTTCTACCCATTGGAATCTTGCCTATGTTATAAGGCACACTTTATTCAACCTCATCTACAGAAATTGTTAGTGACCCTCACCTTGCTTCTAAATTTTTTGAGCTCTTAGCTGCAGGTGTCCTTAAACAACATTCAGTCAAGATGGACCCCATGCAGCCTTACTGAACCCAGTCTCCTGGGACCAGCCCTTGAGTCTGTGCTATAATTAATACCTGGGCAATTCTGATGATCCCCAACTTTGGTAACCTTAGTGCTGGCCCATGTCTTCATTTTACATAGAAAGACACAGAAGCCTGAGAAGCTGAGCTTGCTTGCTGAGGTCTCACGGCAATGATTGTGGAAGCAGGAATTGTGAGCAGGACCCTCACTCACAGTTTCCTGCTGTTTCTTCCTTCCCCGGCAGGCAGACTTTAATGCTTAGTCAGTTACCATAATCATGAAACTCAGTACAATTATAGTGATAGCTTACAAAGGTATAGAACATTTAATGCACTCGTGAAGGTTGCAAGATTTTAATGAGATCCAAAATAATAATGACAGAGTTATGGTTCCATATGACCTAATGTTGGAGATCACGTAGTATAGATCAAATTCTAGGAATGGAATGGAATAACCACCAAAAAACACATAGTCAGAAAGTATCTTCAATGTAGCCATGATTATCTATCAGACATACTGCACGTTTAGGCCAGGGAAGGAGATGGAATTCCACAACAGAAGAAAAGATTTGGGGTCACACACAAGGAAAAACAACCTGGTCGTAGAACTGGGTGGAACACGGCTTCTCTCAGAGTAATTCAAGCCTTTAATTTATCCATCATGATTTAAATGTAGTCCTACTGTAAAAAAGAATATATTAAAATATTTTTAAGATCTACTTGACTCAAGTTGAGGACTTCTCACAGAAAATACAGAATGTTCTGTCCTGCTGCTAAGTACCAATTGTAAGGTTCCAAACTATTTCCAGGTCTGTGTGGATCTTTCTCTCAAAGGAAACTTACAGAACATCCTCTAGAGACATTGTATCTGGTTCTGACAGAGTAGAATTTCAGGGACCAAACTAGTGGTCTCACGCCTCCTAACTCTGAGCTGTGCCTAGTGACGAGCAGCACACACCACGTATGTGGTCAGGTCAAGTGTGTGCACGTTCTTTATTGCCCTCTGGGTGGAGGGGACCCTAGCTGGAGGCCTGCTGTAGAAACTTGCCCTTGAGCATATGTGGGTGAGACTTGATTCATCCTGGGAATGATGGAAGAGCAAGCTGATGTAAGAAGCCCTTCTATGGGTTCCAGAGTGCAGCACCTGGACAGTGTGGCTTTGGTATTACACACACACAGCCACCCCCAGCTCTGATATATACGCAGAGTGTACATGCTTCCTACATTGTGGGATGTGTGGAAAAATGAAAACATACAATTAATCAGCTCTCATATGTCAGCTATTTGCATATTTATTTGTCATTTATTTGTCATTAGTTTGCACCTGGGTGGCTCAGTTGGTTAAGTGTCTGACTTAAGCTCAGGCCACAGTCTCGCGGTTCATGAGATCCAGCCCTGCCTGGGGTTCTGTGCTGAGAGCACAGAGCCTGTTTGGGATTTTCTGTCTCCCTCTCTCTCTGCCCCTCCCTCGCTTGTGTATGCTTTCTCTCTCAAAAATTAATAAACATAAAAGAAGAAATATTTATTGGGAACCTAGAATGTAGAAGTTATGTGATGAATAATATAGGCGAGAATCCCATCCCCCACAGAGGTTACTCTAATAATTATTTATTGCAACTCCACTCAGTGTCATCAGGACAAGTGCAAGGTGTCACAGGGGCAGGTAACCAGGGAGGTTTCCTGGAGGAGGGGGTTTGGAGAAAATGGAAGTAGGATTAACTGGGGGGAGGGTCAGCTAGCTAAATGCAGCCATGAGCAGACAGTGGGTTTGTAGGACGTGATGGAGAGAAAGCTAGAGCCTCTGGCAGTTCTCAAATTTTATGCACAAACTTGTCTCCCCAGGCCCAGTTAAAATTCAGGCATAGTTCAGGTCCACAATAGGGCCTGAGATTATGCACTCAGCCTCTGGGTGATGCAAAGACACTGAGTAGCGAGGAACCCACACAGCATGTATACTTTAGGAATCAAGCAGGAGACAAAAACTCAGGCCCCAGAGGCAATTTTCATCTTGATTCCAAGGTCAGTGGAAGGCAGGCAGGGTTTGAGGGTGGGACTAGAGAATTAGACTGTGCTGGAAACCTTGTTCAAAGCAAAAAGCAGAACATGGGGTGGACTGACCCAGAGTTGATGTGGGGGACAAATTTAATCCTCACTCGAAGTCTTTGGGGAAGGGATTCTATCCATTTTACAGACAGGGAAACTGAGTTAAAAGAAGCTAAATGGCTTGAAACAGGGTCACATATATTCAAAGTGGAGACAGGAGTGGGAACCAAGTGTCCTGATTGTAAGTCCAGTGTCCTCGGTTGGAGCTGCCAGTCCTAAGTGTCCACAAGCACTAGGACACAGGAGGACAGAGAAAGGGTAAGGGAGAGGACAGAGGGAGTGAGGAGTGAAGAGACAGGAGAAGAAGTGGGGGCAAAGGAGGGGGCAAGAGGGGAGTAGAGGGAGATTGTATCTTTCCAGTTGTATCAGTAAGAAAGCTATGACATAGATGACTTGGATCACTTTGAGAGAGTCACACCTCCAGTGGGGTTAGGGTCCCCAGGGGCCTGTCTCCAGCCTTCACCTCTGCCCTCCCCTTTCTGAGAACTCCTCCTCTGGGCACTGTCTTTCCAGTCCTGGCCACTCTTCCAGGCTTGACCAAAAAACTAGTCCTTGTCCAACCTTCCTGGCTGTCAGCCTGGGCAATTCCTTCCTCTAATATTCTCTGTCACCCAACTGAGTACTTAATTGTAAATGGTGATGAAGTCTCCACTATATATTATGTTGTTGGTATAGAAAGAGGTTGAGAGCTTTTTCAAAGGCTAGGGGGTCTCATATGTCTACTGGGCTCAGGAGTGTAAAGACACTGGAGTCTGAACTGTGTGACTCTGGGCAAGTTACTAAATCACTCTGAGCCTCAGTTTCCTCCTCTATAAAGTGGAGAGAATTACTCCTTGGAGTCTTAGGGGGCTGATCTTCAAAGGGTTGTTAATTAAAAAAAAAAAGAAGTACCCACTTTAAGATAATGTAAATAAAGTGAATTTTATATCAAAACATCTAGGGGGCGCCTGAATGGTTCAGTCTTTTAAGCGACCCACTCTTGGTTTCAGTTCAGGTCACGATCTCACGGTTTGTGAGTTTGAGCCCCATATCGGGCTCCATTCTGACAGTGTGAACCCTGTTTAGGATTCTCATTCTCTGCCCATCCCTTATTCATGCTCTCTATCTCTTTCAAAATAAATAAATATAAACCACAATTTCTTTATCCATTCATCAGTTGATGATCATTTAGGCTCTTTCCATAATTGGCTCTTGTTGAAAGTGCTGCATAAACATTGGGGTACAACAAACCGTAAAAGCTCTTAAAAACTGAGAATAAACTGAGGGTTGATGGGGGGGAGGGAGTGGAAAGTGGGTGATGGGCATTGAGGAGGGCATCTTTTGGGATGAGCACTGGGTGTTGTATGGAAACCAATTTGACAATAAATTTCATATTAAAAAATATAAATAAGTAAAATAAATAAATAAATCTTAAAAAAACCTACAAAAACATCTAGGATTATGTGTATAAATCTTAAAAAAACCTACAAAAACATCTAGGATTATGTGTATAATTATTGTCAAATTATGCATTAATTAGGATTCTTTCAGTTGGAAGAGTTCAAATTCAATTGAAATTTGCGGAAGCAGAAAGGGGAATTTTTTTTTTTTTGGCTCACATAAATGGGGAACTCAAGCATAGAAGGATCAAAAAGTTCAGCAATGCCACTCTCTCCCACCATCACTCACTTCTACTTTTATCCTATTGGAATCATTAGGTGGGTTCTTCCACCTTGTAGGAATGAATACCAACAGCCTAGGTCTTGATTTTCATCCTTAGTTACTCAGGAGAACAAATTTCTTTCCAGAAAAAGACTCTTGACCATGAGCTGACCATGGCCAGGCCTGGATGGAATGTTAAGACCTGATAGGTGAGCCAGCCCCAGTCAAACCACAAGCCATACCCTTAGGGATGGAAGGAGTTCTGTTACCAGAAGGAGAGACATAGGTTGTGGAAGACAATAGCCATGGATTTCAATATATGAAGGCACTTTAAAAAACTAAGTACTATAAGCTTTAATATATGTTAATTATCACAATACAAGCTCAATGCCTTTTTGCATTTAGCAAAAGTAGCTCCTTATCTGCTCAGCAGGTGCTAGGAATGCTGGGAAATGGGACATCTGCTTGGCCATATAGAAAGGAAGGTGCAGAAAGACAGAAGAACGTGGCTGTCAGCTCGAGAATATAGCTCAGCTCTGTGTTGCCAAAAATCAAAATGAGCACAGAGAGGAGTTAGCTTGGGGAACAGGGGAGTTGAAAGGGGACATTCTCCAAGAGAAAGACAAGTGCTGACAGAAAGGACAGAAAGGCACAAATAACACACTTTACTTTTCAATGATGTACTTTTTTAAGTAAGCACAGAAAGGTAGATGACAGGTACAAAAACTAAAATAGAAAAAAAAAAAAGAATGAAAAGGTAGTGGCTACTGGATTTCTTTATCCTGAGCAAAATCATTTTTTGTGCATGTAGTTTGGCTCAGAATACCTATTGGTATGCATTTATATTTTATACAGAACAAACTGAAGACCGTATTGAACATGACTTGCACTGTGAAATATTCAAACTCTGCTTCTTGACATGTTCTAGCAAAGGGATTTTAAAAACTGCTTCCTCCCCCTGTACTTAGAATCATGGCCTCCCATGCTTTGTACCACATTCTCCCACTGTTTCAGAGGTGTGGGTTTTTTACAGGGTTCCCCAAATCTTGTCCCTCAATTGATCTGAGTCCCAACTGTGCAAGATGGTATGATTTATCCCTCATTCCTTCAACCGATATTTATAAGGTTCTTGGAGGCAAGTTTCACAATGAAATTTAACCCCAGTATTGAAAGGTGTAGTGAAACAAAGGCACTCCCAGGAAAGCCCTATTTCTACCACCATGTCCACCATGTCTTAGGAACTCGACAGGGTCTCATTTTCCTTTATGGGTCTTATATTCCCTGCTCAGAATGCTGCTTCCCCAGTAAACACACTCCCAGGGACTCCCAGTTTTCTCTTTCTCCCTTCCTTCCTTCCTTCCTTCCTTCCTTCCTTAATAGAGATAGGGTGCAAGTGAGCAAAGGGCAGAGAGAGAGAGAGAGAGAGAGAGAGAGAGAGAGAAGGAGAGAGAGGGAGAAAGAAAGAGAGAAGCGGGGCTTGAGCTCACCCAAAGTGGGACGTGGTACAGGGTGCTCACCCAATGTTGGACCCAAGCTCATTAACTGTGAGATCATGACATGAGCTGAAGTCATATGCTTAACGACCAAGCCACCCAGGCGTCCAGAACTTCCAGTTTCTTGGGTAGAACACCCTGAATTATTTTAAAGGCTGTAGTTCCTATCTTGTTTCCCTGTGAAAGTCTAGTTGAGAAACCACTGGATACTTCTGCACTGAGTAAGTCCCTGTTCTTTCATGCCAGTCTCTTCTTATATGTTGTATAAATTCAGAATTAAACACCCTGGTTTTTTTTTTTAACCTTATGAGGGAGGGGACAAGTGTGAGTCTGAGAGTTAACTCACACCTGATTGTTCATGAGTTCTATTTTCAGTCAGCAATTGGCTTTCAGTGAGCATGAAGGTTTGTGACTCACTTGGGCGTTGACCACATCTCCCAGCATAGCCTTGGAAAATTCAGCTGTGGACAGTTGGGTTTGAGAAGACCGATTACATGTGGGCCCATGTGTAATTTGCCCTGGTGTGACATTCTAAGGGCTCTGGCCAAACAATTGTTCACTTGGGTGCAATAACAATTACTGAATCAATAAATCCAATTTTTGTAGGGGTCATAATCTGCTTCCTCCTTCCACCTCTGTTGGGTGAGTCTCTGACCCAATGTCTATATTATCTGTGCTCACTCAGGCCCAAGTGACAGAGCAGATGTTGGGGCTCATGCATCCATGATCTGGATAAACAGAGAGAGATGAGAACAAGGCATTGCATGAGGAGGACCCATCACCATTCCTTTGGGGTGTTTTGCAAACCAGTACCGTCTGCTCCACACAGTCACTGAGGTCATGCCTGATCAACCCTGGCCCATCGAGGTGTCAGAGCCCATGAAAGCTTTAGAATCTCTATTTCCAAAATGCATCTATTCATATCTTCTCTAGCTTCAAGAGAAGTCCAGTGTGTGGTTGGTTAACAGATGTTATTCTAACCTCACCCAAATGCCCCGAACACATAAGCCTTCCTTTTTCTTTTCTGATTCATGCATGTGATCCACACCCCAATTCTCTTCTAGGGAATCCATGACTTTGCAGCCACCCATGACATAATCTTGTACCAAATCCACAGCTGCCTTTGATCTTGGCAGGCCTGAGGTTGGTGTGAGCACAATGTAGGGGCATGGCTGGTCCCTATATTCTTTTTGTTTCTCTTTGAAGATGTTGGTCTAATAGCAACTCCCACCCAAAGATGCAAATTGGAAATATGTAACAAAAGAATAAATCTATTCTGCTCACACACCAAAAAAGGAAAGGTTAAAAAAAAAATCTAAACTTAGTCATAAATAATGAGCCCTTTTCATACCTTTTATTATCATTATTGATGCATTTTTAAAAAAGCACTGTGCAAATGTCAAAATGTCTTAACAGTTACTTTAGGCATAACAATGCACGAGTACATTCCTAAGAAGAGGAAAAAGTTCTATCATAGCACAGCCAAGAATGTAAATAAGGGTTTATTATACATCATAGCAATTGTGTGATTTGCTGGGATGGATTCTAGGGAGAACCAAAATAAGGGGGATGCTTATATAAAATTTGAATCAATTGGTTGAAAATATTACTTTTCTTACTCAAAAAGATTCTGTAATATTGAAATAAAAATGTCGTGACACTGAAAGTCTTGATGTCATTTTGCAAAACCTCTATTTAAATCACATAGATGTGTATAATTTTAAAATCAGTCATCAAAAGATACAATGTTGGATTCACTTCACTCTTTTTGTTTATAAGTATTTTCTTTTCCAGTTTTCAGCTCTAACTGTACAACACTATCCCTGAACCTTATAAACTAAAGTTCCTTGCCACATATTTTTCCCCCCTCTGCTGTTAACTTTCAACAGTTTGGAGATTGCTCTGAGGTTAAATCAAAAATCTAAACCTTGTCATTGGTGTTTTGTTTTTCCCCAGGGGAAACGTTGTTGGCTTGGCTCAGTCATGACAAGGTAATGAAAGTCATTCTAATTTTTATTTAAGAAAAAGCAATTTTCATAAATGGTGTACCACTAATGGATCATGATCATCTATAAACCCCACAGCAAATTACTCTTAATCCAGTTCGCTGTGTTGCCTTACCTGAGGGAAATAATACCCACCCTTCCTCTGGGCCAGCATACTGTTCACAGAGACTTCTTCAATATATATTAATCCCATCATTTATCTTTGTCAACTGAGAACAAAAATAATTTGCAGAAGAGTAAACAGAAGCACACAGAAGAAGGGAGCTCGGCATTATTAAACGGCAGAAAGCAGGTGCTCGCAAAGCCAAACTTATTTTTATTGCAAAACTTGAGTAATTCTCCTTCTGCATCTGTGCATAGTAAATAAGAGCAAGGGAAAAATTTAATATTTTAGAGGAAACTGAAATCACTTCAGCTGAAGAATGAGGACAGGCAATGGTACTGGGGCTGGCTTTTTTAAATCAATCTGAAAATAGGAGATTAATGGCCTCCAAAGGGCAGGAAAGAGAATGGAAGAGGTTAGAGTCAGAGGAAACTTCCATTTGATTTGAAAAATGAAAAATAGTAAAATATGCCTGGGTATTCACTTTTCAGGACCAGGTCTGGGTATTGACTGCATATTCTCTCTTACATTTTTGTATTGTTAAAACTAATATCATGAAAACTATTATTAAAACTAATAATACTAATATGTACTGGTATTAAGTTTAATAGTAATAATACCAATAATGTTGTTGATGCTAAAATGACTCACCGTCAATTTCACTTTAGAGCCGCAAGGCACCAGACCCCGTGTAAGCATCTTGAGGTTGTCCTCACAACATTGTATGGGTGAGGAAGGAGAAGGAGGTCTTGGAGGCTCAGAGAAGTTAAGTGACTTCGACATGTCGAACATGACTGCAGCCTTTAGCAGCACACAGATGTGTGCCAGATCCCATGCTACCAAGGCTTTTGAGAGCCTTTGCCATTCACTCCCACTTTACAGATGAGGAAACCAAGGACTGGAAAGGTTTAGAAACACACCAAAGCTCACACAGGCATTTAAGTGGCTGAGCTGGAATCCTAGACCCAGGTCTCACCTTCTAACCACTCCACTAGTTGGATATTAAGTCGGGGCTGATTTCCAGATAGAGATTCAAGGGCTGCGAAATCCATGCTCTTCCCACTGCTGTGTGGCAGCTCATTTAGAAAAGCATGAAACAAAGCAAATGCCACATTATTTAAAAAAAACCCAAGATGAACCCAGCACCGTTCTGTGGCCAGTACATCTTGGAGAATCTCTATTTTACTCCCAACCGAGCCCGCCTCCTTCCCCCATCCTTCAACATTCCCTCCTGGTTCTTGTCTGGACTGTGGTTTGTTCCTCACCCTGACAATGTTTTCTACTGGCAGTGACTCCTAACTTATCTCTAAGGCATTTCAACTAAGAGATGATGTAGCAGCGAGAAAAGAAGAGCTTGTACGTTTCCCAGCAACCCTCTGTCCACTGAAAATGAAACAACAGGTCAATAATGCCTACTTAGCAGGAATAGAACACCTTACCTGCAAGGAAAATAAGCAGGGAGCACTAAACTGGTAGAAAAAGTAGGGGAAGTCTTATGTTAGGCCAAACAACACTGAACTGAAAGAATATTTCAGTTACCTTTCATAGAGCCAGGTTGCATGATGATGACTCAGGTGCACTGCTATTCAGTAATACAGGCATTCATTAATATATTCATTCATTCAGTCAGTCAGTCAGTCACTCATTCATTCCATTAACAACAGCGTATTGAGGGCCAAGCATGGGATCAGAAACCAAGCGAAGTAAAACAAATTATTCTCTCAAGGGACTTGGAGTTTATCTTGTTCCATGTCTAATTAGCACAAACCACTCAGCCCAAACATAAAATTATGTGTGCACAAAGAACTGGTCTACTTTTTTTGTAAATCAAATTAGAGTGGCAAATTAATAGGTTTTAGAATTAGGATAACTGCATCCAGCACTTAGTAACATCAGTAGGCAACACAAATGATATTACAACGCACTTTAAGTATCTGTACCATCAGGTAGCTTCCCTCACTGTACTATATTCATCTGTCATATGTAATTCAGAATATCTCAAAGAGGTCCAAAAGTGTGTTTTTTAATGACATGTTTCACTCTTAAGAGAAGCTAGTCAAAGACAGGAATTCTCCATAACTTTTCTAAGGGCTATATTACTCATTAAGGAACACTCCCCTTCTGTGGGATGCCCTGGAGAGTTTTTTGCACTGGACAAATGCAGCACAGATAGGTTAAAGATGGGGAACCTCACTTCGTGAAGAGTGGGATATGCATGCTATTGAAGAGAGAATTTATTTATTTTTAATGTTTATTTATTTTGAGAAGGGGGGGATGGCAGAGAGATCAGGAGGGAGAGAATCTCAAGCAAAATCTGTGCTGTCAGTGGGGCTCAATCCCATGAACTATGAGATCATGACCCAAGCTGAAATCAAGAGACCTGACTGAGCCACCCAGGTGTCCCTGAAATGAGAATGTAAATCAATGTTAGGAAGTACTGTTATAGGAGTTAAGACATAAACATAGATTTTCTTATACAGCCCTTGCCTGAATACCTGTGGGAAAGTGTTCATGTTCCTCCAGGAGTATGAGTACCTCAGTTTGAAGATCATTTCTGGAGGGTGCATGGCACCATAGTTCCAGGGTTTGTGCTTTGGAAAACCAGTGTTCTCCATTGATGTGTTTGGTCCTCAGAGCAAGAAGTATGGAAAGAGAAAGAAGGCAAAAATGAACAGGAAGGCAAAAATGAACAGTAAGACAGGAAATTCCAGAGATGAATTTGAACTGTCCTACTGATGATCGTCCACTTGTGAATCTGATATTTGAAACAGAGATTTCTAAGAATGTGGTGGAGCGGTGCCAAGGTGTGATGATAACCAGCAGCCCTCCACACTGGATGACAGCGGCTCGTGATGAAGATATGTGATGAGGAGCTGGCTGTGGCATATGGCCTTTGCCTGCAGCTCTTGCAATTTTTCTACCAGGGTTGGCTAAACACACAGTGCAGGTGCTTTCCCAGAACCCTCTAATTATAAATGTCCATCTAAATTATTCACCCAGGTTCATCTCTGGGACCATGTAGTCACCTCCATTGGTCCAAACTCTGATATATATATTCATTATATAAGAAGAGCTTTCGGTTTTGAACTCTTCCTCTGTTTCTGTAAAGTTCTCAGAAATAACTTATGGATCTTTAAAACAACCCTTTAAGGTGGTTCTAGCTGTTTCCATTATGCAGATAAGGAAACCACTGCACAGGGAGGCTAATCAACTTACTCAAGATCACACAGTTAGTGACTGGATAAAAGTTTTTATTTTATTTTATTTTATTTTATTTTTTATTTTTTTTTATTTTCTTAATATGATATTTATTGTCAAATTGGTTTCCATACAACACCCAATGCTCATCCCAACAGGTGCCCTCCTCCATGCCCATCACCCACTTTCCCCCCCCTCCCACCCCCCATCAACCCTCAGTTTATTCTTAGTTTTTAAGAGTCTCTTATAGTTTGCTTCCTTCCCTCTCTGTAACTTTTTTTTTCCCATTCCCCTCCCCCGTTGTCTTCTGTTAAGTTTCTCAGGATCCACATAAGAGTGAAAATATATGGTATCTGTCTTTCTCTGTATGGCTTATTTCACTTAGCATCACACTCTCCAGTTCCATCCACGTTGCTACAAAAGGCCATATTTCATTCTTTCTCATTGCCACGTAGTATTCCATTGTGTATATAAACCACAATTTCTTTATCCATTCATCAGTTGATGGACATTTAGGCTCTTTCCACAATTTTGTTATTGTTGAAAGTGCTGCTATAAACATTGGGGTACATGTGCCCCTATGCATCAGCACTCCTGTATCCCTTGGGTAAATTCCTAGCAGTGGTATTACTGGGTCATAATGTAGTAATATTTTTAGTTTGTGAGGAACCTCCACACTGTTTTCCAGAGTGGCTGCACCAGTTTGCATTCCCAGCAGCAGTGCAAGAGGGTTCCTGCTTCTCCACATCCTCACCAGCATCTATAGTCTCCTGATTTGTTCATTTTAGCCAATCTGATCAGTGTGAGGTGGTATCTCAGTGTGGTTTTAATTTGTATTTCCCTGATGAGGAGTGACGTTGAGCATCTTTTCACATGTCTATTGGTCGTCTGGATGTCTTCTTTGGAAAAGTGTCTATTCATGTCTTCTGCCCATTCTTCACTGGATTATTTGTTTTTTGGGTGTGGAGTTTGGTGAGTTATTTATAGATTTTGGATACTAGCCCTTTATCTGATATGTCATTTGCAAGTATCTTTTCCCATTCCATCAGTTGCCTTTTAGTTTTGTTGATTGTTTCTTTTGCATTGCAGAAGATTTTATCTTGATGAGGTCCCAATAGTTCATTTTTTGCTTTTAGTTCCCTTGCATTTGGAGATGTGTTGAGTAAGAAATTGCTGTGGCTGAGGTCAAAGAGGTTTTTTCCCTGCTTTATCCTCTAGGGTTTTGATGGTTTCCTGTCTCACATTCAGGTTCTTCATCCATTTTTGTGGTTGGTGTAAGAAATTGGTCTAGTTTCATTCTTCTGCATGTTGCTGTCCAGTTCTCCCAGCACCATTTGTTAAAGAGACTGTCTTTTTTCCAGATACTATTTCCTGCTTTGTCAAAGATTATTTGGCCTTACATTTGTGGGTCCAATTCTGGGGTCTCTATTCTATTCCCTTAGTCTATGTGTCTGTTTTTGTGCTAATACCATACTGTCTTGATGAATACAGCTTTGTAGTAGAGGCTAAAGTCTGGGATTGTGATGCTTTGGTGCAATTTTGATTGCAATTACATGGAATGTGTAGATTGCTTTGGGTAGTACTGACATTTTAACAATATTTATTCTTCCAATCCATGAGCAGGGAATGTTTTTCCATTTTGTGTGTCTTTTCAATTTCCTTCATAAGCTTTCTATAGTTTTCAGCATATGGATCTTTTACATCTTTGGTTTGGTTTATTGCTAGGTATTTTGTCATTCTTGGTGCAATTGTGAATGGGATCAGTTTCTTTATTTGTCTTTCTGTTGCTTCATTGTTGGTGTATAAAAATGCAACTGATTTCTGTACATTAATTTTGCATCCTGCGACTTTGCTGAATTCATGTATCAGTTCTAGCAGACTTTTGTTGGAGTCTGTCAGGTTTTCCATGTAGATTATCATGTCTTCTGCAAAAAGTGGAAGATTGACATTATCTTTTCCAATTTTTATGCCTTTTATTTCATTTTGTTATCTGATTGCTGATGCTAGGACTTCCAACACTATGTTAAACAACAGTGAACATCCCAGTCCTGTTCCTGATCTCAGGGGGAAAGCTCTCAGTTTTTCCCCATTGAGGATGACATTAGCTGTGGGCTTTTCATAAATGGATTTAAATTAAAGCCTGTAACAAGAGAAGAAGAAGGGCATTATATAATAATTACAGGGTCTATCCATCAGGAAGAGCTAACAATTAAAAATGTCTATGCACCAAATTGTAAAGCACCTAAATATTTAAAGCAGTTAATCACCAACATAAGAAATCTTATTGCTAAGAATGTGGTAATTGCAGGGGACTTAATGCGCCACTTATAGCAATGGACAGATCATCTAGACACAGAATCAATAAAGAAACAATGGCCCTAAATGATACATTGGACCAGATGGACTTGACAGGTATATTTAGAATGCTACATCCCATAGCAGCAGAATACATTTTCTTCTCAAGTGCACATGGAACATTTTCCAAGATGGATCACATACTGGGTCACAAAACAGCCCTCAATAAAAATACAAGAATTGAGATCATATCAGGCACATTTTCAGATCATAATGCTATGAAACTTGAAATCAATCACAGGAAAAAGTCTGGAAAACCTCCAAAAGCACGGAGGTTAAAGAATACCCTATTAGGAATGAATGGGCCAACAAGGCAATTAGAGAAGAAGTTTAAAAATATGTGGAAACAAATTAAAATGAAAATACAACAATCCAAACACTTTGGGATGCAGCAAAGGCAGCCCTAAGAGGAAAATACATTGCAATCCAGACCTATCTCAAGAAAGGAGAAAAACCCCAAATACAAAATCTAACAGCACACCTAAAGGAAACAGAAGCAGAATAGCAAAGTCACCACAAACCCAGCAGAAGAAGAGAAGTAATAAAGATCAGAGCAGAAATAAACAGTATATAATAATAATAATAAAAAAAACAGTAGACCAGATCAATGAAACCAAGAGTTGGTATTTTGAAAAAATAAACAAAATTGATAAACCTCTAGCCAGGCTTCTCAAAAAGAAAAGTGAGATGACCCAAATAGATAAAATCATGAATGAAAATGGATTTATTACAACCAATTTCTCAGAAATACAAGCCATTATCAGGGAATACTGTGAAAAATTATATGCTAACAAACTGGACAACCTGGAAGAAATGGAAAAATTCCTAAACAGTCACACACTACCAAAACTCAAGCGGGAAGAAATAGAAAATTTGAACAGACCCATAACTAGTGAAGAAATTGAATCAGTCATCAAAAATCTCCCAACGAATAAAAGTCCAGTACCAGATGGCTTCCCTGGGGAATTCTATCAGGCATTTATTTTTTAAATTATTTTTGATATGAAATTTATTGTCAAATTGATTTCCATACAACACCCAGTGCTCATCCCAACAGGTACCCTCCTCAGTGCCCATCACCCACTTTCCCCTCCCTCCCACCCCCATCAACCCTCAGTTTATTCTCAGTTTTTAAGAGTCTCTTATTCTACCAGACATTTAAAGCAGAGATAATACCTATCCTTCTCACCTGTTCTAAAAAATAGAAGTGGAAGGAAAATTTCCAGACTCATTCTATGAAACCAACATTACTTTGATTCCCAAACCAGACAGAGACCTAGCAAAAAAAAAGAGAACTAGGGGCGCCTGGGTGGCGCAGTCGGTTAAGCGTCCGACTTCAGCCAGGTCACGATCTCGCGGTCCGTGAGTTCGAGCCCCGCGTCGGGCTCTGGGCTGATGGCTCGGAGCCTGGAGCCTGTTTCCGATTCTGTGTCTCCCTCTCTCTCTGCCCCTCCCCCGTTCATGCTCTGTCTCTCTCTGTCCCAAAAATAAATAAACGTTGAAAAAAAAATTAAAAAAAAAAAAAAGAGAACTACAGGGAAATATCCCTGATGAATATGGATGCAAAAATTCTCAACAAGATACTAGCATATCGAATTCATCAGCATATAAAAAGAATTATTCACCATGATCAAGTGGGATTAATTCCTGGGCTGCATGACTGGTTCAATATTCGCAAATCAATCAATGTGATACATCACATTAATAAAAGAAAAGATAAGAACCATATGGTCCTGTCAATAGATGAAGAAAAAGCATTTGACAAAATACAGCATCCTTTCTTGATGAAAACCCTCAAGAAAGTCGGGATAGAAGGAACATACTTAAACATCATGGATAAAAGCTTAAATCCAGACCTATCTCACGGCAGCAAACCACAGGAGTTGCCTTGTGTGCAATAGCATATCTACCAATATGAATTTTGAATGATTTTATAATGAACTTTTAAAAGCTCAAAAATAAGTTCCAATCATCTTTGGTCTTGACACCTCAACCAGACAGACTTATGATTGTTAATTTACTCTTGTTTAACAGATGTCATACAGGTTCTATCAAGAATCACATTTTTAACACTTCCATTTATTTTTTTAAGTTCCGATTCATCTTTCCAAGAAATATTTACTCACCATCTACTGGGTTCCTGGTTTTGTTCTAGGCATGATGGATCCAGCTGGAGCAAGGCAGGCAGGACATCTTGTCCTTGGCACAGACATTTTAATGAGGTGTTATTTATACTAAAAATGAGGTTTATTGGATGAAGGAACATGAGTTCAACCTGATTCCAATTAGGGTCAAAATACCATAAAATATATAGGTTTGACTTTAGAATTTCATTAAACAGCTAAACATAGAGGAAAAAAAAAAGATTCGATGTTAGAGAAAGAGACCTGTATGGACAGATTTTTTCTGGACAAATGGCACATATTGCCTGAGCAATAGCAGGCCTAATGTTATAAACTTTTGGTATTTTTATCTTAGTAGAACATCTCTATTTTCCTCAAGAAGGAAATTTTAAACATCATTTAAATGGTATTAATTAGTAAATGTTCTATAAAATATAAAAATATTATACAGATCTATCCACCACCTATGTTCCATAATTAATATTTTAATAGATTTGTTTTATCCATATCCATTCCTCCATCAATCCATCATGTTTCTTGTATGCATTCAAAGCCACTTGCAGATCCTTTACACACTTCAGCATGTGTATCATGCATACGGAACCTATTTGGTCACAGTTCTCTTTCCTCTTTTCCTCACATTTTTCTTCCTCCATCCACCTTTCTCATCTCTCTCCTCTTCCTCTTCTTCCTCCTTTTTCTTCTTTGAGGTAAAATTTATGTATAATAAAAAGAATAGGTCGTAGATGGGTCACCTGTTGAATTTTGACAAATACACATGCCTGAGAACACATGTGTTTGTTTTGGCACATCCCAATCCTGGTCTAAATGAAATGGTAAAAATCCAAGGAATTGGTTTATCAAGCCTTCCCACCTCACCCATCAGAGATCAGTTTCCTCTTCTGTCATATCTTTATCTTTTATACTTATGTTCAACTAGAGGTTACTTCTTCTTTACTGTTTTGGTATCAGCTCATCACGAAGTTATTAACTGAGATATGTCCTGGCTAATTAGATTTGTGAGGCAGGTGTCTAGGGATCATAGTTTAAAGGAGACATTTAATACCCACAGAACTAAAAGTATAAAGAAATAATGGTGGAATAATTGTCATTGATAACCAAAAGTTTTGACAAAAACCTTACCAAAATTCATCTCACATTGTATGACAAGAGCACTGGTGTTGGGCTATCTTTAAAAAATGTTAATGTTTATTTATTTTTGATAGAGCACACATGAGTAGGAGAGGGACATAGGAGTAGGAGAGGGATATATATATATATATATATATAGAGAGAGAGAGAGAGAGAGAGAATCCCAGCAGGTTCTATGCCATCAGCACAAAGCCTGACATGGGGCTCAAATCCATGAATTGTGAAATCATGACCCAGGCAAAGTCAGAAACTCAACCAACTGAACCACTCAGGTGCTCGTGGTTTTGGGCTATCTTAACTTCCTGGCTTTGCTTCATTTTAGGGAGATGAGCTTGTTATACACTGGGCATGGTATAGGTTGTTGGATTACACACTTGAATTGGAGAAAATCTCCATCTCTCCTGATGAGATTGTACACATTAAAATTTTACTTCTTTGAAAATCATTTTCAGTCTGATATCAGATCAGAGTGACACTATCCATGAAGTTGTGGTATAGACCAATTGCTCCAAAGTGGGATTGGATGGAAGCTGGGCCATCACTGAAACCACTTCAGGAGGAATTAGTGGTTAAGGCTGCATCATAGGAGCCCTTAGATCAGTATGATTCTCATGAGACAAGTAGGTACAGAGTAAAACAAATTTATTTTTGTTTAGTGTTTTGACTTCCCAGTGTAGAAAGGATAGAGTATTTCAGATTGGCCTAGGAGTTACTGGGTGGTAAAACTGGGGTAGACATGGAAACAGAGGTCAGATTTCTGTTTTGCCTGAGCAAGGAGTGAGGCTGGGGAGCCCAGAGACATGTCATCTTAGCTCCAGTCCCCAATTTGCCACTTTTCAGGTGTGTTATTCTTTTTTTGAAAACTTCTTTTTGAGTTTATTTACTTATTTTGAGAGAGAGAGAGAGAGAGAGAGAGCAGGGGAGGGGCAGAGAGAAAGGGAGAGAGAGAGAATCCCAAGCAGTCTCTGCATTGTCTGTTCAGAGCCCAATGCTGGGCTCTGACTCAAGAACAGTGAGATCATAACCTGAGCTGAAATCAAGAGTTGAATGCTTAACTTACTGAGCCATCCAGGCTCTCCTCAGGTGTATGATTCTAAGTCACTCCACCTCTTGGGACTCAAGTTTCTTGTAAAATAAATTGATACAATTTCAAATTTGCAAAATGTTGCAAGAATAGTACAAAGATTTCTCATATACCCTTTACTCATATTCACTAATATTTTGTATTTGGCTCAATTTACATTATCTATCTATCATCTATCTATCTATCTATTTAAACATACACACATTCTTTTCTAAGTCAGTTGAGATTAAGTTATAGGTATCATTTCCTTTTACCCCTAAATACTGTAAGATATTATTTTATAAGAACAAAGACATTTTCTTTCATAACCACAATATAATTATTAAAATTAGGATATTGAATATTTATATAATACTGTTATCTACCCTACAGTCCACATTCAAATTTTACTCGTGTCTCAATACCTTTTATTGTATCTGTGTGTGTGCATGTACACATGCACACATGTGTGTGTTTACTGCTCCATCATTCATGCAATCCAAGATTCCATGTCACATGCTGCTGTCCTGTCTCCTGACTCTTTTAAACTCCAGAATGGTTTTTTCAGTCTTGTCTTTGTCTTTCATGATCTTGTCATTTTTGAATTACCCAGGCAAGTTGTTTCATACAATGTTGCTCAGTTTGAGTTTGTCTGATGTTTCCTTCTGAGGAGATTCAAGTCATGCTTATTTTGACAGGGATGTCCCAGAAACGATGTCTTGCTCTCAGTGCATCCTGTCAGGAGGCACATGATTCAGTTTTTCCCAATATCAGTCAGCTCTGATTACTTTCTTACCATGCTTCGTCATTGTCAAGTACTTTTTTTTTTCCCTTTGCAAGGCATATGTATCTTAGGGGAGAGACTTTGAGATCATGGGAATATTCTCTTCCTCAAAATTCTACTGACCACTTAAATCAGCTATTGGTGATTTTTGCCTGAATTCTGTATTACTAAGACAATTGCTCAATTCTTGTGATTGTCTGGTTCCATCACTCTTTATAAATTCATTAACTGCTTTTCTACTGCAAAGAAGAGCTCACTCTTATCCCCTAGTTTTTAAAAATTTATTCCTTCATTTAGTTATATCAATGTGAGAGTGTGGATTCTTTTTAAAAATTTTTTTTCAGTTAATTTATTTAGAGAGAGTGCTAATGGGGTAGGGACAGAGGGCAGGGAAGAGAGAGAATCCCAAGCAGGCTCCACACCATCAGTGCAGAGCCTGACACAGGGCTTGAACTCACAAATTTTGACATCATGACCTGAGCCGAATCAAGAGTTGGATACTCAAACAACTGAGCTACCCAGGCACCCATGTGGATTCTTGTTTTGGTCAAAGTTTCATTTTGCTATTGTAAGTATTTATTTTGATAATGAAGTGGCATCATATTTGGCCATTGGAAACCCCTTCACACTGACTTCTGCGTACTTTTGGCATGTGTTATAGACTGAACTGTGTTTTCCCAAAATTCCTATAGTGAAGCTCTGACCCTCAATGTAACTATTTGGATACAAGGACTTTCAAGGGATAATTAATGAGTTTGTAAGGGTGAGGCCCTAATGTGAGAGGACTGGTGTGCTTATAAGAGAAGGGAGAGACTCCAAAGCTCACTCTCTCTCTCTCTCTTTCTCTCTCCATGAAAGCACAGAGAAAAGTCTATGTGAGGACTTACCAAGTAGGTGATCATCTGCAAACCATGGAGAACTAGCCAGAAATGGATTATGCTGGCACCTTCATCTTGGACTTCTTAGCATCCAGAACTAAGAGAAAATAAAATTCTGTGGTTTAAGCCACCAGTCTGTAGTAATTTGTCCATGGAGGCAGGAGCAGACTAACACAGCATGGCCCCCATCATTCTTTGAGTGCTTCTTTATCTTCTAGCTCATGTTTCAAGTTCATTCTGACCTTTCTTTCACCCAACCATTCCTCCAAAGATTCTAGATTCCTTTCAGTAAGAATAGTGGTTAGTAACTGAGATCTGGGTGCTAGATGTGTCTGTTACTATAAGGAATCCATAGCCTTAAGAGCTAGGGAAGATCTATGCTCTTTCAAATGAAGATCTCCTCACACTTGCCTAAATCTTCACAATTCCAGTTTCTTGCAGTAATATATGAGGTGCTGACTCCTCAGATAGTTGGTTCTGCTAATTTCTCATGCATCAGACCATAAAGAGTTCAAACCTTATTTTCCGCATGTGTGGAAACGATCTCTCAACACAAATACACACTATGCACTTACATACACACTCAATTTTGTCTGACACAATTACACAAATCCAAGTTGGAGAGGCAGTGGGGAATTTATTTATTTACTTTTTAGTCAAACATCCCCTCTACATTTGAAAATCCAAATACCACACACTGGCAAGGGGCATGGTCAAATGCTGACATATTTAAATGTTGTTGAAATTGGCAGGAAAAAAAAAAACAGAAAAATTTTATGAGAATAGGAGCACGAGAAAGTCCAGCCTGGGCATGGGGAAAAGAGGAAGTCCTAAATTTGTCTAGCCACCCTGGTAGATTTGGCTTAGAAAGGGATAACTTGCAGGGTTTGGCTTTGTCTGAAGTAAAAGGGCCATCAGGAACTTGACCTGACAGCCATCTTTCATTAAAGGAGAACACCTGAAATTACTTGCTGGTTTCCAGCCAAGAGTATCAGGGGCCAGTGACCTGGTGGATGGTAATAGCAAAAGCAAAGGATTGGTGACTTATTCTTATCTTCTGTTGAATAGAAAGGGAGGGTACTTGGAAAAATGTGCCCTTCCCCCCAGAACCATGCATATGAAAACAGACACACACAGCTTTCTGATCTGCTACGTTTGAATGTGGTCACCACTCTTACCAAATACCATGCAAAGGCGCACAAATTGGTTCTCAAAATATCCAGATCCAAGGATAAAAACCAGAAACCATTGTGAACAGCTCCTTTATTTTAATGATGTCTGTATTTTTGTTAACAATGTTCTGTGACAATGTTCTATTTGGTTTCAACTGGGACAACCAGATACCATTCTTTACCTCTAAGACTGTGCTTAAGATCCACCCCCCCCCCATTTCACGTTACCTGTGACCTCTCATTCCTGGACTCTGTCCTGGCTCTTCTAAAACAACCCCAATAGTGACAGTAGTAGGGCTACATGCAACAGGCCACTCCTACATGATTTTGCTGCTGTTTTTTTCTCATTGACCAATGAACTCAAATCAAGTCTGCTTTTTAGCTCTAATATATTTTTTTTCCTGAATGCACATGAAACTGCCATTTGTTTTTCTCTGGAAGTCTGCTGTACAGAGAATAAAATGCCACCTCTTACTTTCTGAGTCATATTCCAGTGTCTCCCACCTCTTCTGACACTGGGAGCCCAGAAACTGAATCAAGATGTATCTTGGGCCCTGGCACCTGGTACATGGCTAGGCTGAGGTCTGGGGCCTTGCAGGTATGACCCAATAGTTTAGGTCCACTCTGGGGATGAACACAGGAGACCCTGGCTCTGATTTGATCTCCCAACTTCGTTCCCTCACAGACACCTAGCACGGACTTTTACCCACATCTTTCCCAGACTTCTGGTCCCCATACTTGCACTTAGAGGTTGGGTGGGGACATGAACTGAACTTATATTCACTTTTATGCCCTCTAGGATAAAATCTCTACTTTTTTCTCTCCCAGACAATTGGGACATCTTCTATCTTTGCACAGTAGAAGGAATCTTCAAAGATCTTCCCCAATCATTCCTCAGGCACATGCCTGTGTCAGTTTACACAAGCTGACCCAGGCACAGTTCTCTAACTCAACCTAGACCAAATAGGATCACTCTCCTCAAAAATTAACAGTTATGACAGAGGTATGGACCAATGAAACAATTCTGGCTACATAATGGAATAATCTGTGAACTTCTAAAAGAATACAAAAGGTCCCTGCTTCAGATACCTGCTTCAATTTGTCTGGTGTGGGCCTTAGGCATTTTTTACCGAGTGGGTGTTGTTTTTATATTTTATTTTTAATTATGAAATATTTAAAACATATAGAGATGCACAGTTAAAATATAGCACATATCCATCAACATACTAAATTTAGCGACATAATCCTCTGGTTTACAATAGGGAAAAAAGAAAGGAAGAAAAGAAAGGAGGGCCTGAGGGAGGGAAAGGCAGGTGAAAAATTTAAAGATAGGGAAGTAAAGAACATATCTTAGTAACTAATGTATATCAGGTTCTAGGATCTGTGTCTTCCACTCTCTATTTCATTGAATTCTCATACAAATGGGAGTAGGTGAGGAAATTGCTTCTTGGTTTGTGTAATAACATCCCAAGGTTATCCAGCAACTAGAATGCCCTGATTCTGGCTGTTTTGGCTCACATCTGTTCTGACTCCCAGCCCCAGGGCTCTTTCTAGCACCCATTCCAAAAAGAAGAGGAAGGAGAAGAGGAATCCTAAAGCAGGCAGACGGAAGTCTGTGTGCTTGGTGAGGAGATGACACATCAAACATATCCTATAGGGTCTGGCTGGCTCCTCCAGTCTCGCCCAGGACCTCTATACCTAAGGAAGGGTGGATGAAACTGGGATCATCAGAGCTGAGCTTTCAGGCAAGAACAAATTCAAGTGGTGTCTGGGAATAAGTGATGTTGTTTGCTTACACGGGGCTTTAAGCAGCGTGACTTAATGGGGGTCTTAGATCAGCTGTGAAGTAGGGTAGGGAGAGCTCAAATCTCCACCTCAGCTGTGGTCAAATGACCCCCACTGCCCTCCAGCATGGGCAGTCAGGACCACTGGCAGAATTTTTACCTATTGCACTTTGAGAAAGCAACAAGGAGCAAGATTAGCCAGGAAGGAAAATAAACATAATAAATTGCTTGCTGAGCATCCACTGGAATCTGAAATTGAGCTACAATGAAAAGACAGGTAGCGAATGTTTCCTCTTGGTGGTTTGTGTATTAGAAATGATATGCTGGAGAGCACTCATGTGCATGGACATTCCAGAACATTTCCTGTCATATGAACAAAGATGCAGAACCATTCAGGTGGAGGTGATCATGGGTCAGGTCATTCCTGAGTTTACTCACTCACTGTGCTGGCATGAGAGGAAATGCCTTGGGATATCCATTCCCTCCCCTCTTGGAGGCCTCTCCCCCATTTCTTCTCTCCCCCACTCCTCTCCTCCTTATTTCATTAAATAAGTTGCTAAAAATGTTCCATAGAAAATTGTTATTCTCAATTTACACTAAATTCAATGGAGCAATTGAAGCTCAAAATTGCGATACTCATTGAAAAGAGCAAGCTGCAAAAGGATTCAAACACAGGAATACCATTTACGGGATTAAAAATACAATGAAAAGGGCTTTGGGGGTGCTTAATTTTCATTATCTAGTGGTGGTTACATGAGTGGGTCCCATTTGTGAAGGTACATGGAAGTGTACACTTGGGACAGGGCATTCTTACACATCTACAGTAAGCTTCCAGAAGTTATAGTAAATTATAATGAATAAATACACTAAACAATGCAACGTGTCCACAATGGACACGCATATGTGGCTAAGCACAAAACCATGAGGAAACTGAGTCTCAGAGAGGTGAAACAACTCAGGCTGAAGTCTGCATGCTTAACAAGTGATGCACGTCTGGAACATTTCAAAGACACAACTTTTCCAAGATACCATGGTGACTCTACTGAGTGGGTTATTTTGCATCAAACCAAGGAGGAGTGAAAGTCTATGAGACACTGGCCTATTAGCTCACACTGACTCTGTCCGGGATTAACTCATAAGACAAAATAGAAACATTGCTATTCATATGTGAGCTCCAATTTCCCCATTAATAAAATGCCATTTGTATGCATTTGCCATTTGAAGCATGCTCATCCCCATACTTCACAAAGCCATTGTGCAAGTGTGATGAGATAGCACAGGGTCTGAGATGTGGTTGGCATACACGAGGTAAGTGACCCATAACCAGCTCTGTTACATCATCTGACTTCATTCCATGAAGACATGTTCTTTCTACTGGCTACCCACACCCCTGACCATCAGAAAGGTTCTGTACCCTCTTTCTGCATGCAGGGGGCTAATACAGTCTTTTTTCACTTTTTTGAGAGAGAGAGAGAGAGAGAGAGAGCATGGGCGAGGGGCAGAAAGAGAGGGAAATACAGGATCTGAAGCGGGCTCTGTGCTGACAGCAGAGAGCCCTATACAGGGCTTGAACTCACTAACCATGAGATCATGACCTGAGCCAAGGTCAGATGCTTAACAGGCTGAGGCACCCAGCCACCTTGGTCCTAACACAATCTTTAACTCTGAGACTGTTGTCTAATTTGATCTTCAGGGCATTCCTGGAAAAGAGGTTAAATAGAACAAGTTGAAGACAATTGGTCTCCTCTCAAGACACAAGGAATTTGAGCCCCAGGCCAGGCATCCCTAGGCCAGGGCAGGAAGCAGGAACCACAGACAGGATTCCCTGTCCAGTGGTGCAAGAGCACCACCAACAAGCAAACTTACCTCACTGCTCTGGGTCTGTGTGTTGATTCGGTTCTTACAGGTTTTCTTAAGGTGTCTATTTCCAATGACCAAGAAAATGTTTGTACATAACCACAGTGTTACTATCAAAGTAAGAAAACTGAGAACTGATACCTTGCTATTGTCCAGCCCAGAGACCATTTTAAAATGTCATCACCTGTCCAAACAATGTCCTTTTAAGCTATTTCTCCCAGTCCAGGATCCAATCCTGCTTGGGTCCACTTGTCATGTTTTTTCAGGCACCTTCAATGTGGTGGAGTCCCTCAGCCTTTGTGTCTCTTGACCTTGATGTTTTTGATGAGTAGAGGCCAGTTATTTGGATTTCTCCAATGCCTTTCATTTTGGACAGAAAAATCACAGAAGAGATGTTGTGTCCTACTCAGCGCACTTTGTTAGGATCCACATGATGTCTGTCTGTTACAAGAGTGATGGTGTTAACTTTGAGCTTATAACTGAACTGCTTGGTTCATGCTGAATGAAATGACTTTGTGCAGCTCCCACATTTAGAAGGCCGATTCTGGATTCCCTGAAGGCATGTTTTACTTTGAGGGTTAGGAACACACTATTTGTATTATGCCCCTTTGCCATTGATATATACCTTTCAAACATTTGCTAGTAAGTAAAGAAGAAAAATAAAAAGAAAAACAGATCCACTTGATATTTTTTTAAGGTTTTATTTTTAAGTAATCTTCACACCCAGTGTGGGGCTTGAACTCAGAACTTTTAGATCAAGAGTCGCATGCTCCACGACTGAGCCAGCCAGACACCCCACACTTAGTGTTTCTTGACAAACTAGATAGATGGTCTTATAAAAGACATATTGGAGGCCATAATGTCAAAAAAAAATTTGAAGGTCATACATAAAATTGTTTTATTTTTTAAGTGGATGAATAGGATAAGCATCAAATTTTCATAGTGTATGAGAATCTAACCTGATGCAGGTTAGAGTATATTTGCTAAAGAAAATTTCCAGGATTTTTTTCCCTGCCTTTTCCTAGTAAACTGCGATGTGCGGAAAGACCACTAGGTGGCACACTGACTCCAGTGGTTTTATCAGCATGGTTCCCTCTGGGAAATTGTCTTGCTACTAGAAAATGTTAGTTGCTCAAGAAGTCAACTCCGTTAGCTCTCTGAATCTAAAGAAAATAATTGGTTTGTGAGAACTTCTCATTGCATACATTTTGAGCTGGTATTGGATTCCTTTCCATGAGAAGGTATCTCTCTTCCTCATATTCTGACTCCAAATTTAGAAAACACAAATATTTAGGTGGACGATTAAAAAGAAGGGAAAAAGAATATCAGCAATGCAATGGAAATACTATTTTGGAGATGTTTTGCCTCTGTTTGGGAGGAAAGGAAATACAAAAGGAAAAGTCCAAAAACTCTTGGAACTCCAGTTTCATGGTGGTACTGTGTGCTAGCATTGGGGGGAGGGCAGTGAGGAGGCTGGAGGAGAGACAAGACAGGAGAAAAGAATGGCTTCTCAAAATCCCTTTCCCATCCATACTAAAGTTTAATGGAAGCATTAAGCTTTTAACCTGCAATAATTTGTGCTATGGGTGTGAGAGAATTTCTAAATAAATATTAACACAGTAAAAATTGGCAAACTGAAGTTTCTTCTTACTTCTAATATAAATGGCAGGACACTCTCTTGCCAGCTGTTTTTTGTTTGTTTTGCTTTTAGCACACTGAAAATTGTAAGAATCAAGTGCAAATGCACTCATATGATTTCATTATAGTTCTTAACAAGTTGGATTTTATAAATGCCATGCAATGCTTGGCCAAAGTTCAAAAGTACTAGAAACCTCCTATATAATGTCCAAAGCAAGGTGTGGACCAAACTATGGTGTATTTGCTGAGTTGCTCATATTCCTGATTTGATGATGTCATAAGATTCACTTAAATAGGTAAGTGAGTGGTTCTCAAAATTTCTGTGGCATGCCAATGCATCCCTGAAGTGACACACAGAAGGTGACTAGAGGTCATGGAGCAGCCATATGTTAACCTCGGCTAGGACCACATGGTCAGGTAATTCCATACAAATCCAAGGAACACTTTGCAGGCCCAACTACAAAGTCACTTCAACTGTTCAGACACTAGAGGGCAATGTTCTGGGCTATATCAGAAGTTTTGCCTAGGCTGATATATAAGGAAAGAAAGAAAGAAAGAAAGAAAGAAAGAAAGAAAGAAAGAAGCGTGAGAGAGAAAGAGAGAGAAGAAGGAAGGAAGGAAGGAAGGAAGGAAGGAAGGAAGGAAGGAAAGAAAGAGAAAGAAAGAAAGAAAGAAAGAAAGAAAGAAAGAAAGAAAGAAAGAAAAAAAGTTTTAGGTGAAATAAAAAATTCACAAGTCCCCTTTCCCCCCCTCAAACCCTTACATAATTGTAATTAAACCTAATAATTTTTGGTTCTACTACTATAAATGCTATAAATATTTTGATAAATTTTTAGATAAATAACAACAAAATCCTTTTAAATTTGACAAATGATAGTACATATATGTGCAAATTCAAGGATCAATTCAGACCCCATACACAAATGTATTTGCAATTCCACCAATAACTCCTTCACCACAAATATTGAGGACTAAAAACAGTATTTTTTTATTTGAGTTAAGTAACATTAAATAGTAAGTCAACACTTATTATTTCAAGACATAAAAGGCACAAAATTTGCTCTTTGTTAAGGGGCATAGACCTTTGCAAGTACTGTCTGCTTCCAATTCCCTATTCTACAACATTATGGTTCTCAAAGTTTGGAGCATATAAGAATGATACAAGGAACATGATGAAAAAGTGGAGCCTGGTTGTATTGATCTGGGATGGACAGGCTCAGGAAGCTGCATTTTAATAAGCATACAAGGAGATGTAGACTCTGCTTTAGTAAGAATGTATTATAAGCAGTAGCCATTTCTCATAATTGATCATGCCTCACTGCATGTCACTTTCAAGTTTACAAAGTATTTTCAAGTATACCTTGTGTCTTAAGGAGTCCCAAGTATTTATAGCAGGAGACCTGTCCTCCAATTCACACTCACTCTTTAGAAAGAATAGCCCTGCCTTTTTGAGTCTCATACATAACCCATGTAAGAATCAGTCACCTTGAGGCCAGTTATGGCAGAGAATCACAAATAAATATAATCAATTATAAGATGATTTAAATCCCTACATCATTTTCTCAAGTAATGCCTTAAGGGAGTACAGATCTTCTTCAACTTTAAGTGGAATTACACCTTGATATACCTATTATAAACTGAAAATATCGTAAGTCCAAAATGCATTGAACACATCTTATCTACTGAACATCATGCATAGTCTCACATACCTTAAATGTTCTCAGAACACTTGCATTAGCCTTCAGCTGGGAAAAATAATCTAACACAAAGCCTAGTTTATAATAAAGGATTGTTTACCTCATGTAATTGACTGAATACTGTACTCACAGTGACAAACAGGATGTCTCTATGAGTACAGAATGGTTGTAAGTGTGTTGGTTGTGGACCCTGTGGTAGAGACTGACTGGAAGCTGGGGCTCACTGCCTTTGCCCAGCATCACGAGAGAGTGTTGCACTAAGTAGCACCAGCCCCAGGAAATGGCCCACGTGCAAAATTCAAAGTACGGTTTCTACTGAATGTGGATTGCTTCTGTACTATCACAAAGCAGAAAAATTGTAACCTGAACCATTGTAAGCTGGGGATTGTCTGTACAATATAAATAAAACCTTATTTTTCTCATCCTCCTCACTTTCCTTGACAAGAGTTACTCCATAACCTTTCTCGTGTCTGAACACAAAGTCTTTCCTGAATACAAAGTGTTTTTTCTTCCCTGTCTCATTTACTTTTTGGTCCATTCTTTTATTTTTGACTAATAATTTTATCTTGTTCCCATTAAATTACTTGGCCTCATCATCTGCTCTGTTGTTCTCTGAGCTCTCTACTCAGTACTCTGATTTGTCTACACTGACAAGTTTCAAGGAGTCCTGGAGCAATTCAGACACCAGAGCAAGTGGGCTTGGGGGTGGAGAGAGATGAGTAACCAGACATGGATGCATCACTAACATACATACCGAGCTCAGGGGGAGGCCGTTTGGACAAGAGCCCCTTTCCTAAGAAGCATTTGAAAGCACTAACATATTCTATGTATTTTAGCTCTATCACACTTCCATAAATTGGGTATTAACCCCATTTTCCAAATGAGGAAACTAAATTTCATATACAATAAATACTGCCAGAAGATAAAAGTTCTAACACCCCCACCCACCAGACATATTAGTCAAACATTTTTTAAAAAATGGTTTTATATACTAAAAAATTATTGTTTTTGTACAACATAGCCTATGGAAGTGATTTCCAGAAGACTATATAATGAATATTGAATTTAGTTTGATTTAATACAATCTTATTGCTATTCATGATTTATAAAGCAAATAGTTTCTATTTAACAAGATGAATATCTTAATTTTCATAATCTACCTTCATCTCATTTTCCTTTACATTATTCTCTTTTGAATATTGGCTTTTTCTTGTATCTTTCTCATTTCTACCAAAACACAAGGCTGTGACACTGCTAAAGGCTAACTTCGGGTTTATACAAGCAAGGCTTTACATGGTTGTACAATCACCCATAGGTATTTGGGATCTGAGGTATACAAGGTTTTCCACATAGCTTGGTGCTGTGGTTGTTCTGATGTGGCCCACTGTTCATTTTTGCTTCAAAGGTGGCTTCAAGGGAACACTTCACTTAGAGTCTTCACTGACAGATCAATTTAAACTGGGAAGAAGCAATCATACCATCTAAGAACATATGGGCACAATGCAATCCCACTCAAATTATAACAAGAACTTGAATAGCTGATTGTAAAATCCAGGCAGGTCTATAAACACACACACACACACACACACACACACACACACAACTATACAGTCTTAGGTGGGAAAAAATTGCCCAATAGAAAATAATTCCTATTTAAAACTATAGCAACTAAGAAAATGTTGTACTAGTGCAAGGATAGACAGAAAACAAAACCAAAAATCCCCCAGCACGGAATGAGTGCCCAGAAACATACCTATGCACATATAAGCAACCTGATTTGAGGTAGAGCTGGTTCTGCAGATCAGAGGTGACAAGAAGGGCTTTCAACAAATGGCACAGGGTGATTTGTCATCCATAGGAAAAAATGAAGTTAAAACAACTTCACGCCATACTAAAAACAAAAGGTGGATTAAAAACTTAAAGGTGAGATGCAAAACCACTGTACTTTTAGCAAATAATATAAGAGAATATCTTTGTGACCTAGGAGAATGTAGGAGTTCTTAAGCAATTCACAAGAATCAAACAGTAAGGGATGAGATAAATTCAATTATAGTTTAATTATGAAGTAATATTAATAAGAAATTGAAATAGTGAGAACAGAGTGGGAACAGATCCTTCAGCACATGTAACAGACAAAGAGTTTGTATATACAATACATAAAGTATGCCAAAAATGTTAACTAAAAGGCAGAGAGAGAGAGAGAGAGAGAAGAAAAGAAAAAAAAAGAAAAGAAAAGAAAAGAAAAGAAAAAAGAAAACCTGATAAATGAATAAACAAAACAGCTAAGGAGGAACTTTACAGAAGAGGAAACTCAAATGGCTAATAAGCATATGAAAGACATTCAATCTAATTAGGAATAAAGGAACTACAAATCATACAATCAGATGAAATGCTATTTGACACCCACAGAACTAAGATGAAAAACCTTGACAAGACCCAGTGTTGGTGAGGGTGTGCAGAAATAGGAACAATTTGCAGACTGTCAATTACTACAGACTCCTGAGCAGTTTGGAATTTTGCAGTAATGTTGAGGAGGTGAGCACCCAGGACCCAGCAATGCCACCCTTAACTATATATTCTATATATGCCACAGAGAAACACTTGCTCTTATGCCTGTACGAGAACAGTCACAGCAGCTTTGACTGTGACTGCACATGTGCAGACACAAATAAACAGGAAGCCACCCAAATGCCCATGAAAGGAAAATGGAGAAAATAAACTATGAGATACCCAGAAAAAGGAAAATTCACCCATTAGGTCATTATGAATAAATGCCCCTCCAGTGCATCATCCATATCTCTTCAGGGAAATCTACCTGACACACAGGTGTCCTTACTTTAGAATCCAGTGGCTGACCACAAATAAGGAACCCTGGTTTCACTGGTTCCATTATACGGTCGGTCCTTGTTCCCCTCTGTCACAGCCCAGAGGGCAAATGCACCTAAGAATATGAGGGTCTTGAGTGAATGCAGTGTGACCCATTCCTGCTGTGTCATCTGGTGAGTCATACTTATTTACCCCAGTGGTAAATAAGCAAAGTCCCTCCCATCCCCACCTTACCCCAGGCCTGCTTGTGGGGACTTCTGCGGGCAAGCACTGGCAGACTCCTTAGAGCATGGAAAAATCCAGCACTGAATGGGCAAGGGCATGATTCAGTGGTTAACAATGATAATGTGGGCAGAAACGTGGTGAGCAGATATGTGTCCAAAGCAGAATAAAACAAGCTAGTGAGAGAAATTGTAAATGCCTGAATAAGACACACAAATGACTGACAGTAGTAGAGAATTTGCAAGAAGATGGTTGGAAAGTTAGGAAGAAGCTTAGATGTGTTCCAAAAATAGGGATGCATGTACTAAGTACAGGAAAATGATCTTTTAATGTGGTATCAACTACAGATGAACCCAAGGAATAAGTATTTAGTTCCAAAGCAGAGCTCCGGAAATGATATGAGCCATCTCAAGAGGTTGAGTCACTTACTAATGGCAGAGACTGCCTTCATGACACATGGCATGCAGCCATATGGTGGAAAATGTCCCTGGAAGGGATGGGATCCAAAATCCCAAATCCTGATGTCATGTGCTGTCTTGCTTTTTTTTTTTTCTTATTTTACTTCAAGTGTTAAAGAGTCACACAGCAGTACATTTCCCCCTTCCCAGCCCCTCAATACTTCCCAGGGCTACTGATGACACGTGTGTGAATGTTTGTAAACACGGTAAGTTTTTTTTTTTTTTTTAAGGAGACTTTTAGGACGTGAGGGCGATCTGACTTTGACATCTGTCACCCTGTTGATTGCCAGAGTTGATTTGCCTGATCTGGCTGTCTAGGCAGGTGTCCCCTGCTCCATGTGTGTCCCTCCTAAAGCTGCATGCTTGGTTGAAAAGGGCCACCTTCCTGATAGAGGAGGACCATTTTCTGGTCAAAAGTATACAAGTAGCTGTGCTTCCCTGTCAGAATTTCTAAAGAGGCTCTCAGGGTCCATTTCAGGAGAACATGGGGGTAGTTAAGCTTCTAAGACTCTTGGATACATCCAAATGAGGTGCTGCATGTGGCAGTCTGCTTAAAAAAATAAATACATAAAAATAAAAGTAAAGATACTTTAAAAACTGCTATCGCTTTTACTGGTTTTAGAGGTCATGCATTTAAATAGAAATTGATTAAAATATTTTCATTTTAAAATATCACCAGTTAAGGGGCGCCTGGGTGGCGCAGTCGGTTAAGCGTCCGACTTCAGCCAGGTCACGATCTCGCGGTCCGTGAGTTCGAGCCCCGTGTCGGGCTCTGGGCTGATGGCTCGGAGCCTGGACCCTGTTTCCGATTCTGTGTCTCCCTCTCTCTCTGCCCCTCCCCCGTTCATGCTCTGTCTCTCTCTGTCCCAAAAATAAAAATAAACGTTGAAAAAAAAAAAAAAAATTTTAAAATATCACCAGTTAAGAAAAATAACTTGCTTTTTAGCAATTCTGAAACAATGCTTTGTAATGGTTTGAAATGCTCCTACAGTAAGAATGTCCTTAACATATTCTGCTAACATTTAAATGACAGCCCACAAATCAAACATTTACAGTTTTCTCAGGGAGAATATGAACATTTCTCCATTGGTATTTCTTTCTGTCTGTGGGGTAAAGATACAGAAGGGGGATAGAACTTGACATTCCTGGTTTACGTCCTTGCCTTGTTTTTACATCTTTTCCACCCTCAGTCCAGTGAGATGGGCCCACCCCTTTAAAGCAAGCCCCATTACACAGGGTCTATTTTAAAGGGCCATCCCATAAAACAATGTGTGACAGGATTAGAACACCTGCCTTTAAAAGCACTTCCTCCCTGTCATGTAGGACTTGATTTAGTACTGAGGCACAGGATTTCCCTGACAGCCTGAGTACCTTACAAGGCCCAAGTACAGGTGCAAAACAGATCTTCCCAGGACTGTGAGCTGGGCTTTACGCAGAGTACAGTGTAGTGTCACGGACTGTGGCCATTCTCAGTGAAGAAATCACTGGGGAGGAGGAAGGATGGACCAGGGTAGCCAAATTTTCAGGGCTGAGTGCAAATTTCCCTCATTTATACAACAGCAAATAAATATCTGTCTGGTCAAAGAAGGTGACTGTATATACAGGTGTCTAGTTGGCGATCCCTTATTTTATTTGTGTACATGGAGGGGAGGCTATGTAGAAACACAGATGTGCCTTTGGGCCCATTGGCCATTCTCAGTGTGAAAAATGTGGGTCCCAAGTCTTGACGGAAAAGAAGAAAGTAAGACATTCTCCTTGGATTCCAGTAATTTCACTCACAGGCCAGAGATGGGCTCCTGAAAGGAGCAGATGCCTCAATTTAGATCACAAAGGCCTGGTTGATCTTCCTGAAACTAGCCCTGTGTACAATCCCAGAGGCACAGCAGATCCACATCTTTAGTAATAATAACTTCAAAGTTACTTGTCCCCTAAGATGGGTGAGCTGAAATTTGGACCCAGAGCACGGACTGTGAGGTCAGACTAACTATTCTCCATCCTTCCAATAACTTGCTAACTTCACATCCATGGGAAGGTGATGCAACTTCTCTGAGCCTCAGTGTCTTAATCTTTAATGTGGTTGTTATACTACCCAACCAATTAAATGAGACAATATCTGTGAGCACTTAGCAAGAGCTTACCACCTAGTAATTACCTATAACTAGCAAGGCTAATAGAATTACATTCTTACTGATGTTCTGACAGTGTAGGAATGGACCATGTTTGTTGTGTGAATCCTGACCAGAATTTTAAAGAGTCTCTTTGTATTCTTTTGGGAAAGATCTGATTCCAGTTTACACAGGCTAGCAAGGGAGAGGGTAAATAGTGGCAACTGCCTCTCTGAGAGCCAGCTCATACTGTGTTGTCCTGATCTAGTGCTGTAGACTCAGGAAATTTAATAGCTAGAAAGCTTTTGAGGCTAACTAGACTAAATGCCCTCAAAGTGAAGTAGTGGTAACTCCAGGGGTACCCAGTGTCTTTTGGTGGAGGACATTGGCATGGAGACTTTGATGGTAACCAATTTCAAACCCCTGATTTACATGTGACCTCTTAGCTAAAAATCAGTGGGCAAGAGAACGTGCTTACCATGCTTACCATTCCCTCATTTCCTTTTAGAGTTTCCTTCTTCTACTTCATTCATTCATCCATTCATCCATTCATCCATTCATTCAGTATCCACAGAGGAGTACCCTCTGTGCCCTCAGGCACTTTCTAAATACTCAGGACACAACAGTGGAACAAACAAACCATAATCCTTGTGAGAGGACGTATAATAAATAATATAAAACCGGTAGAATCAACAGACTTTTCTTTTTCTTCTTCTTTTTTTTTCCCCAATAGCCTTTTCCATGGTGACACCACACTAAGAAGGAAAAATGGAGGGGAGGGGGATTGGAAGAATTGGCGGTGGCAGTTGAAATTTTAGATAGAACATTCAGGAAGGGTGTCACTGAGTCAAGACCCAAATGAAGTGAGGGTGTCCCCCTGCAGATTTCTAGGGTAAGACTATCTATGGGGGTAGGTGCAGAACTTCTGTGCATGGGTCTGACTGAGGGATGAGCATGGGTCTGACTGAAGAGGAGGAGAAGGAAGGAGGAGAAGGGCTTCTGAAGAAGCAATATCCACTCTCACTGAGCATCCTTTTACTTTAGGATCTTGTCCAGTAGAACCAACTGGAGGGTGCCATGCATTTCACCAAGACAGCCATTGCCAGGTGAAATGCAGTCAGAAGACCATGTAGCAGGTCCTCCTATCTTTGGGACTGTGCTCCTCGGCCATGGAGATCATTGGAGAGCATGTGACTTTTTGTGGCTGCTTGCTCTGAAAAGTGCAACATTCCTGATAATGTGGAGAGATGAGCCAGAGCCCATGGAGATTCCTCTGGCAATGAAATGCTTCCTGCCACAGGGACATGGACTGGAATACAAAAAAAAAAAAAAAAAAAAAAAATCATGTGAGGGTGGGTAGATCTGCAACCCCAAACAAACAGAAAACCATGCATGCTGGACAAACCAGGGGTCTGAGGACAGGATAGAAGGAAAAGATTGGCCAAAGACACAAACCCATCACTTAGAAATGATAGCGTAAAGTTGATAGACAACTTAGAGGAAAGAGAATTCTTTAAATTTTATTTTGCTTCAGAGTGCACATTGGTTAAGGGGGCAGACACCTAAAATATGTGTTGCAGACAAGATTCTGGAATAGATTACTCATTCTGCTTCCCTTATAAAAGGAATCTGATCACCAGAAGCTAGCATGAGTTCACTGAAAAATAGCAATTTCACACTAAATCTTATTTCTGTTTTTTTTTTAAAGAATACTGGATTAAACCATATAGTGGTCATTATATTTTAGGGAAACTTTTGGCCAAAGGTCAGAGAAGACTCCTTTTTTCTTGCCAGAACCTAAATCAATCGATAAGTTTTATTTATGAAGGAGTGAACAAAAAATAAATTTCAAAAGTCACAATTTTAATAAAAAATAGACAAGAAATCAGAGTTCTATTCAATAAAGGACTAAAGATGATGTTAATAAATACTCAGCCCTCTTCTGGAGATATTTTTCTTTGAATAGTCTCAAAGTGTGAGCAGAACTCTGGATTGACTTCACCGTACATTTACTCCTTTCCGTCTTAAGATTGTCAGACAAAGAAGGAAGGAAGGAAGGAAGGAAGGAAGGAAGGAAGGAAGGAAGGAAGGGAGGGAGGGAGAAATTCACTTAAGACAGTGGTTCTCAAAGTATGGCTTTTAAACCCACAGCATCAGCATTACCTGGGAGTCTGTTTTGTCAATAAACTTCATATATAAAAAAAAAAAAAAAAAAAAGAAATACAAATTCTCAAGCCCCACCCCAGGCCTGCTGACTCAGCCTCTCTGGGGTGGAGGCCTTGCAATCTTTGTGTCAATAAGCCCTCCAAGGGGATTCTGATCCTACTGAGTCAAAGAACCACCACTCTATGGTAAAGAACATGGACACCATGTGAGACTTATGTAAGTTACCTTGTATAGTGGAAGGGCCTGGTCCTGTTGTACTCTGCTGTTGGCAAGAGTTTAATCCCCCTTTGTCCACTGCTGAAGAAGGCATTTTCACCTGACAAATAAATGGACAAGAGGTCCCTAGATTAGACCCTGACCTACTAGATTATAGTTAGATATTTGACTGGGTGTTTAATGATGCATTTTGGAAAATAAAGAGAAATATAGATATAGAGAGAATACTATGACACTTGTTTGGGTCAGCAACCAGCTGACAGACTATACACCAAATATTCTACTGAGTGAGCACCATCAACCCACATGAAGTACTCTAGCAGAATGACTCATGGCTCTGAACCCTGCTTCATTGATTTATGTGTTTTATTACTAATCTAGGTGAAAATTCTCAGATTATCTAATAATTCAACAGATGATTTCTGTTAATGCCTAAAAAATTAGGATTTAAAACATTGATAAACTGTTGCAAACAATTGGCAGGGATTTTTTTCTCAGTATTGAGTATATTTTAAAAATTTTTACATTTGAGACTCAAATATGAATGACCCCGAGTTTAAAAAAAATGGTGGTTAAGTTGACACAGAAACCATGTTTGTGAAGAATTCTTGATGGTACTTGTTACCATCTTTAGGAAGAATCATGAGGCAGGGCCACCATACATTTGACTTCAATATTTTCATGACCTTACTGAAACTATTGGTTCTTAAATGAAGAAGGTTATAAGTTTGCCCTGTTCAGATCACACCTACAGAATTACACTCAGTCTGGGCACCATACTTTAACTGGTATGGACATCAGTGGGAACACATTTCAAGGACACTAACCAGGAAATAGAAGATGCACAAAACCATGTTAAAGAAGTATTGAGAAAGCCTGTGGGGTATTTAACCTAAAGAAGCGAAGATTCAGAGGCTTTGCCAATCATCTTGAAGTTCTTGAAACACTCTCCTGTGGAAGTAGAACCAGATTTTTCTTGTGTGGCCACCAGGGATAGAACTCAAATAAGGAAGAGACAACTAGGAAGACATGGGTTTCTATTCAATATACAATACAAAAGATTTTTCCCCCAACACATAAAGATTTCCCCAGGTTGTAGTAACCTCTCTGTTGCAGGAGTGTTAAAATCTAGGAGATCACTTAGGAGGTGAAGTCGTGGGGATTCAAGCAACATAAAAATAAACTGCCTTTAAAGTCTATTTAATCCCCCTATCCTTGCACATAAGTGTCCTGATAGCATGCGTACATCCAAAAGAGAGTTAAATCTTGGGATGCCTGGGGGCTTAGTTGGTTGAGCATATAACTCAGCTTCATGGTTTTGGCTCAGCTCATGATCCCAGGGCCATGAAATCTAGCTCTGTGTTGGACTCCACGCTGGGCATGGAGTCTGCTTGGGATTCTCTCTCTCTTTCTCTCTCTCTCTCTCTCTCTCTCACCCTCCCTCACTTGCATCTGTGTATGCATGAATTCCCCCGCTCTCTCTCTCTCTCTCCCTCTCAAAAAAAAAAAAATATAGTTAAATCTTGCACTGTGCTGACTGTGCTTGGCATTGTTCTAAGTACTTTGGATATATTCACTCGTGTAATCATCATGATGATCCTATGAGAGAAGTACTATTATTATCCCCATTTTACAGATGAGGAAAGCAAGACACAGAGAAAATAAGTAATTTTCCCATGACCTTACAACCAGCATTCAGCAGAGCTGAAATTCAGCCCAGGCAATCAAGGTCCCAGGCCAAATTTGCCATCGTGCTCTCCAGCATAGGCATGAGCTCTGGCTTGCTCACAAGAGTACACCTGTCAAATAGACCAAGCAGCTCACATGAAGAGAAAGACATGTATGTATACACGTGCACATACACTTACATATTACGTATAAGTAGGTATAAATATGTAAGCACAAGATCCTTCATTGTTTATAATCCAAAATTGTTGTGAACACAAATAACCTAAACAAGAGAATCCTGGTGAAAATCATTATTAAGTCTGGATATTCAAGGCACTCTGCCTTTTTCTCTCCTTGTAGGTTTTGTATTTGCTGTTCCCTCTCCTTGGGCTATTTCCAAGATACGATCCTCATCAGAGAGGTCTATTCTGACCTCCTAATTTAAAATATCCCCTAATTTTCTCCCTCTCTGTGATATTATCCTGACCTATTACTTAAGAGTTCTTATCTCCATCTGATACTGTATTATTCATTTGCCTTTTATTTTCTCTCTTCTCCATCTAGAATGTATCTTGATGCACAAAACCTACACACTTTTTGAATTAGTAGCTGGTTGAAAGGCTATAAGCAACATTTGGGACCCTAAAATAAATATATAGTTGAGTATAGGACTGAATAAATCAATGAGTGAGTGAGGAAATTCTGAAATTTTTATATGATTAAAGATAGATTAATGATAATGCCTTCATATCATTTCACATCCATTAGGATGGCAGCTTTTTGAAAAATAAATAAATAAAACTAAACTAGAAAAAAACAAGTGCTGGAGAGGGTATAGAAAAATTGGAACCCTTGTGCACTGCTGGTGGGAATGTCAAATGGGAAGCTGCTATGGAAAACAGTATGAAGGGTTTTCAAAAAATTAAAAATAAATTACTGTATGATCCAGCAATTCCACTTCTGGGTTTATACCCAAAGCATTGGAAGCAGAGTCTTGAAGAGGTGTTTGCACACGAATGTTCACAGCACTGTTACTCACAATAGCCAAGAAGTGGAAGCAAACCAAGTGTCCCATGGACAGATGAATGGATAAACAAAATGTGGTCTATACATCCAAAGGATTATCATTCAGCCTTACAAAGGAAAGAAATTCTGACATCTGTTACAACATGGATGAACCTTGAAGACTTTATGCTAAATGAAATAAGACAGTCACAAAAAGACAAATACTGTATGATATCACCTACTTGAAGCACCTAGAGTAGTTAATTCATAGAGACAGAAAGTGAAATGGTGGTCTCCAGAGTCTGGGAGAGGGAAGGAGTGGGGAGTTTTGTTGTTTGGTGAGTATGAAATTTCAGTTTTACAAGATGAAAAGAGTTTTGGAGATGAATAGGGCTAATGTTTGCCTAACAAGGAGAATGTACTTAATGCCACTGAATTGTACACTTAGAATGGTTAAGATGGTAAATTTTACATGTGTTTTATTACAATTGAAATAATAATAATAATAGTAATAATAATAATGATAATGATAATATAGAACATACCTTCTTCATAAACCTGTGAGGCTTTACACTTTCTTTAATGTTTATTTATTTTTGAGAGAGAGAGAGAGAAAGTGAGTGAATGGGGAGGGAAGAGAGAGGAGACAGAGAATCTCAAGCAAACTCCTTGCTGTCACTGCAGAGCCCAAGGAGGGGCTCGAACTCACGAAATGTTTGATCACCACCTGAGCCAAAATTAAAATCAGACGCTTAACTGACTGAGCCATCCATCTGCCCCTATATTTTTAATTTGAACAAAGGTGTCACTTTCTTTTTTAACCAGGTACCACGTGCAAATGTCATGGGAGACATACTCATCCATGACAATGTTAGCATCTCACATTCACCTTCTTCAAAATTCTGCACAAGGCTGCTCTTGGTCGCACCAATTCAGGTTCTTGGAAACTTTTTTGCCTTAGGAGAGTGATGATGGAAACTCCAGGACAAATATTTTCCCATCGCCTTTCTTACTTGCCAAGACACAATTTTTCCAGAATGAAGACCAATTCGCTTGTCAACATGAAAGCCTTATATTTCTTCTTCTAAATAGCTTTACAGCCTGCTAATTGGATTAAATTTCGAGGTCACATGACTTCTGCTGCCTATGTATATAGTCTTTTATTTTCTGTATCCTGAGTAATATAGGCAGAACGTCATGTCAAGGGTGATTTCTTCTTGGTCTGTTAAGGGAGAGTGAAGACTGTTGGAACACCTGAGATGCACTGGTCAGCAGTGCTGGTCGCTCACATGGCCCGTGTGGCATCATGCTGCTGGGCAACGCCTTGGCAGACAGCATGCACACATTACAGACTTAATGGACAAATCCTAGGGGAGGGGGAGGTCGTCCTCTGAGCCTCCTTCTATGTGCTCTTGCACTTTCTCATCGCAAATGTTATCGCTTGGCTCCCTCTACCTGGGAGCACACACCTGTGAAGGATCTAGATGAGTGATTTTTTCTTCCATCCCCACTTTCTAGATCCCTCCTTGCTTCACCTTCTTTTCATCTGTTCATTCTTGCCTCTGGTGAGTTTCTTTTTCTGACCTTGCTCCTGTCCCTGTCCCCACATTTCCTATGCAGATACCATAGATTTTTTTTTCTTTATTTCTGCCAGAGTTTCTCTTTAGTTATTTGCCATGAATGTGTCCCCTAGGCTGCATAGCAGGGACATCTGGCACACAGCTGTTGGGCAAGAGTCCACCTTGCTGGCCCTCTCCTCAGGGCCCCTGAGATCCCATCTTTACCGTCTGTATCATATTTTCCTTTTTTCGATTTAGGACACTGCTGTTGTCTGAGTTAGAGAGCAGTAGATGTTCAGAAAGAAGTTGGGCTGTGGACAGATTGCACCCCTTTGACCCTCAATCCTTCTGGGGTGACCTTCCTCATGATGCTTAGGATGGACCTTCACCCTGGCAGGTCTCTCCAGGCACACTCCATGCTGCAGACACCTCTGGGCACATTTTCCATAGCTGATGAAGATATGTAGGTTCCTGAGAGCACCACAAGTAGCAAATTAACTTGCAAATACTTCTTTATAATGTGAAAATTCTTCTGAGGGCTCATCCCATTCTCTCTCAATTCTGAGGATTTCCAGAACAGAGTCTGAGTCAGGAGCTCAGTAGCTAGAGTTTGCTTTCACACTTGCTCATTTCCTTTCGCACCCATATTCACTCATGCACTCCACTGTTTCACAGAGGCACACTTCTTTGCATCTGTTTTCAAAAAGGATTGAAAACAATTTCTTTCTAGATCCTACCTTTGCTAGCTAGAGAGATGATACTGTTGGTCAGGTTGCTTATTTCTCAGTTGCCTGGTTTTTGTTTTGTTTTGTTTGGTTTGGTTTTGCTCTTAGAAATTATTCATATGAAGTTGAATCTGTCTCACTGTTGGTTGGAATGAGCTGAACCCAGGAAGACATTCTCCATGTGTGACTGTCCTTCTTTCTATTGCTAACAAAGGAACTTTTTCCAGCATCTGATTGGCACAAGCGAGTGCCTGAAAGCGTCTAGCTGGTTTTCTGAGTCTGTGCACAGTCAGCCAGGCCATTTCCTAGACTCTGCAGTGCACATGCATATTTTCTCAAACTTGTACTCTTTTTCCTTTTGTTGATTAAATTTGGGAAGAGTCATAATTACTGTGACATAAATGTGTTCAACTGTGGAAATCCTGTCCTTAGAAGAATCTGGCATAGACTCCTGTAGTCAATCAAGAGCTTCAAAGAAAGCAACTAGGGGCATCTAAAGTGACAACAGTTGCCTGACAAATTGCCATTTCAAATCCCTTTGAACTAGAAGAGCGAACTTAATAGCTTTCAGCCACTGATTGTTATTCTTTAAACGGGGGCTTTTCTTCTTGTCTTTTGGGTCATCTGCTGAGCCCTGCTTCTGTAGCCTTGGAGACAGTTCTTGCCCCCAGTTTTGGGTTAAAATTGAGATATTTCATACTGTTTAGTGGCTGCCATTTGAATTTTTCTTCAACTGGCCAAGTCAATCATGGTGCTGGAACAATGCCAGAATAGGCATTACTACCAGTGGGGATTGCTGGCAGCAGCCACATTGGAACCGAACACATTTTTGTTTAAGAGGTAATTTTAAATTAGAATCGGATATAGAGACATGGCTTATGAGACCAAGATCTCACCACGGGTTGGGGTACTTGGGTGGATGGAGACCTGTTCTGTGCCAGATGATTCAGGTATAAGGATGAGATTTATTTCATTCCTGAAACCATACTCTAAAGCAGTGCTACCCAACACAGCAGCCACTGGTCATCTGTGGCTATTGAAATTTATATTAATCGAAATTAAACAAAATGTAAAAACCACTTTCTCAGGCTCAGTAGACAGATTTCTTGGGCTCAATGGTCACAAGTGGCCAGTGGTTACTGTACTGAACAGCACAGATATAGTACAGTGCTGGCCTAAAGGGGGACTTTTTTTTTCTCATTGTTCAGATGCAAAAGATTCAATGCAGATATGCTAAATAATTCAGCCAAGGTCACATTGTTAATGCATGTTACTTTGAGACTTTAAGTCAAAACTCCTGGAGTCATTTCTCTTGTTGGCTTCCTTCCACATTCCCTCCTGTCACAGGGCTTCTCACACCATGACCTCTCTTCTTAAGATGTATATGGTCCCCTGCCCCTCCTCTCCATCTCCACCTTTCACCTAATTAACTAGGTTAATGCATCCCCATTACTCAGGTCCATGTTCCTTTTACCCAGGATGTCCCTTTGCACAGGTCAGGACTCACCATTTCACCCTTTGTCATCCTTTTCCACGTGTATGTATCCATTTTCTTGTAATAATTCTGGGTAGACTGATTGGTTTCTTGGCTAAACTTCTGCAAGGAGCTTAAATCAGCTTGTTATGTGAATACATATGTACACACATAAACACACATACATGTGTGCTTTTAAACTTCTCTGTTGTATGTAGTTAAGCTAACTGGGCTTTTAGAGAAGTCCTCCAGCTAGATTTAAGTAATATCTTTGATACAGGATTGAAACCCTCTCCTTGTCAGCAAGGCAGTCCACAACTAACCCCACACATTGCATAGAAGGTCAATATTTACATTCCAACTCTTTTTTTGGAGCCAGTCATAAACATTTTTTTCCCAATCAAAGTCACCTGTAGCAGACACTGGTTGTGCCTGCCCATTTCTTCCTGGCCTGACCACTTTCAGGGAGAAGTGAACAGCAGCCAATAGCTGCATCTCTTTACTTGGATCTTTCTCTGGAACCTTGCAAGTTGACTCTGTCTGAGTACAGAGAAGGCTGGAAGGGCCCTGGGACAGCCTATAACCATAGACTGATGGGGGTTGGTGTTCCTATACCCCAGGCCCAGACCCTGAGTTGAAAAAACAAGATGCATGTTTCCCATCCTTTCCAGAGTTCCTTTGCAGCATTAGGGGCTCATTACCCACCATGGCAATTTGCTTGATAGCTCCCTTATAGTTCTTTCCATTCTCACTTCTCTCCTAGAGTCTCCTGGGATCACCTCTCAAATAAACACTTGTGCTCAGATCCCCTACTCATATGTAGCTTGCTATACAGTTGAAAACTGCAACACACATATCACCCGTATACAAGACAAGGACTAATCTGAGGGAGGCAAGGACAGGGGGAAGGAAAATACATATTGTGAGTCTACTTTGTTGGATTTCCAGGACAGTATTTCACATAATCCTACACACAGTCCTGTAAATATCAGGATCATGTAACAAAGGAAGAAACATAGGTTCAGAATCATAGTACATCCTGGGGCTGGGTTCTCAACAAGTTCTTTTTCTTTTTCAGTTTGCTTCTTTATTTTGAGACACAGAGAGAGTATGATCAAGGGAGGGGCAGAGAGAGAGGGAGAGAAAGAATCCCAAGCAGGCTCTGCACTGTCAGCACAGAGCCCGACACGGGACTTGAACTCATGAACCACGAGATCATGACCTGAGCCGAAACTAAGCCGGACACTTAACCAACTGAGCCACCCAGGCACCCTCATGGGTTCTGAAAAAGTTCTATGAAGCTATTCCATGTGACTTCTCTATATGATATTATTAAGTAGTATATATGCAATGTAATTAATATGTGATCAGACAAAGCAAGAATGTTTGGGATTGGAATGACCAGATGATGTTTTTCAGATGCTTTGACGTGGAGGGATACTTTAGTGAGGAGGGTATTTGACAAGGCATTCCAGGAAGGAGGCTCAGACTCAGAGGCCAGAATGCGCATTTTGGCTTCACATGTTTTCATTCATTTCTGAGCATATTTTGCCTTTGGCTTCTCTGATCTTAAGACTCTTAAAATAACATATGTCAAAATACTTATCTTCTCTGCAGTTGCTATTGGGAAACTGAATTAACACACATTAAAAGGAGGTGACTCCTTGTGAATTTTTGGGACAGTTTTCAATAAAACATGAAAGAAGATAGTTGTTATTTTTAGAGTCATATAAAGACAACAAAGCTGACTGGCCAGGCATCTCAAAAACATGGAAGTAAAAGCAAAACCAGAGTCTCCATTGGGGTGGAGGAAAGGCCCACATCAGCGAGCATTTTGTAACTGGTGACAACTGACAAATATTAGTGAGCACGTGCCATTGAGCAATGTTCTGTCATCGGATTCCCATGAAAGCTGGTAACACAACAAACATTGCTCAAATAGCCAGGGGAATGGTGTAACCACCAAAATAAAAAAAAAATATTTTGTTGACTTTGCAGCCTCATCATCTATAAGATGAAAGACCATTTTAACTGGTAGTTCACAGATCTCATTTCTGATTGTGCCTATATGCAGGTATAGGTGTCAAAAAATGTATGACTTGGGGTGCCTGGGTGGCGCAGTCGGTTAAGCGTCCGACTTCAGCCAGGTCACGATCTCGCGGTCTGGGAGTTCGAGCCCCGCGTCAGGCTCTGGGCTGATGGCTCAGAGCCTGGAGCCTGTTTCCGATTCTGTGTCTCCCTCTCTCTCTGCCCCTCCCCCGTTCATGCTCTCTCTCTGTCCCAAAAATAAATAAAAACGTTGAAGAAAAAAAATTTATATAAAAAAAAAATGTATGACTCTAGTTTGAGCCTCTTATAACATATTCCCAGCATTCTCTGGTCCTCATGGGGAGCTACCCTGGGCTTAAGTGGTACAGAGAGTCTGTCCTACCTGAAGGCCTGGGAGCCAGACTCTTAGCTCATCAGTCCGTTACTGGCTCCAGGTTGCTCCAAGATGACAAGACACAACTCAAAGGTCCTCTGGAAAGCTAGCTCAGAGCAGATGCCCAGAGATGTTGCCATGGAGAGCCTTTATAGCAGGTACCCAGGCAGCCAGTGAAACATACCCCTGGGGGTCTGGGTAGGCCACCAGCAGTATCTGCTCTAGGATCTTCTGTAGAGACCTCTGAAATCCTGCTTGTCACTGCAGCCCCAAGATATGGGGGCAGAAGGGGTGGAAGGCAGGGGGTGGGGAATGGAAGAAAGGAAAGGGAGAGGCTCTCTGTATCCCTTACCACTGAAGTTTGTATTTGAAAGTCTACTCTCTGCCTCAGGAAACCTGACCCCTCACCCAGGAAGTGATGTCCCTTTTCATTCACCTCAAAATCTGAGTCATGCATGGTACAGCATGACCAGGCCCAGCATGAGCAGCACTGTGAGTGTCTCCTCTCACCACCATGGGAGGGGGCATGTTTATTCATGCAGTGAGGCCAAATGCACTTCCTTTGCTCCTTTGCATTTTGATTATTTTCTTTAGACCGCTGCTGGGCCCCCTTTGATCAATATTAAAGAAAGCATACCTTCTAAGGACAAGTACTACTAACTATATGGAGACAACAGAGCCTGTATCTACATTGAGGAACAACTAGGTGTGTAATTATCAAGACATTCATTCCTCTCTTGCAGTCGTAGCCTGGACTGCCATGTTGATTTCTTCCCCACTCCTCACAGGCTTCCAGCATCTCCCAAGACTGTGCTGGGCCCTAGAGGCTGTTCTTTCTGTTTTCCTCTGGAAAAGCACTGCTTTTGATCAAATTCTTTGTAATTGTTCAGTTCCACCATATAAGCAATAACAATATCAACCTCTGACATTTATATAGGGAAAGGACATCATTTCTGTTCTTGTTAAGGCTGATATTTTGCGCCTCTGTTCACTCAAATGAACCAATGAACACGACTTCTCAGTTATAGCTCTGGATCAGAAAGCAATGAAGGTAGAGGAAAAAAAGAAGGGGAAATGTCACATACCAGGGGTAGGGTTGAAATATGGGGTGAGCTTCCAGAGTATTTTGAGGGAATTTCTGAAGATTTTGAGAAGGGTGGCTTAGGGTAATAAACTTGATCCCCTTCAATGGTAAAATGGTAGATACAAACAACCATTGGATTCCTCTTCGGTTATTGCACTAACTGGGCTGAGGTTCCTTGAGTTTACCTCATCTGGACAGTAGACCACATGGATTATTTAATTTGGGTCCAAGAACACACACACATGTATGATATATGTATGTACACATATATGTATATAAATATGTATATTTATATTTGTATATGTATATATGTATAAATATGTATATAAATACATATGTGTATGTATATAAATATATATGTATGTATTCAATATATTAGTTGAAGATTTAATCATGATCTAGAGGCCTATGATCTAGAGGTGCACTTTACAGAAAACTGGGAATTTCTGATATGAAATAGCTGTGCACATGACATCAGATCCTGTGCTTTTCTCATCACATTTTTCTTCAATCTCTTGATTTACCGAGAACCTTCACTCTTCCTCAAGAACTTTCATCCAAATTGAGAACATGGGGGAGGGGAAGGAAAAAAAAAAAAAAAGGACGTTAGAGTGGGAGAGAGCCAAAACATAAGAGACTGTTAAAAAATGAGAACAAACTGAGGGTTGATGGGGGGTGGGAGGGAGGGGCGGGTGGGTGATGGGTATTGAGGAGGGCACCTTTTGGGATGAGCACTGGGTGTTGTATGGAAACCAAGTTGTCAATAAACTTCATAAAAAAAAAAAAGAGAATATATTAGAGAGAATCTTCCCACAGCAAAAGATAGAAATATCAACCCAAATGGGCTTAAGCGAAGAGACAAATGTACTGGTACATGGAAATGGGATGACCATGACCAGTCATCATCAGGATCCAAGTTCCCAAGTGATGCCATTATGATGTGTGCCTCAATCACTCGGCCCTGCTTCCTTTCTGTTGATTTTGTCCTTAGACTGTCTCTTGGCAAAGTTTGCATAGAATAGCTGAAAGAATGCCAAGATTTCACCACCTGGTTTGTTGGCCTTGGTAGCCACTACTCAGGTGGGAGAAATCAGAGATATGCACTGTACCCAGATGTTCTCCAGCCTGAAAGCCTCATTTCCTTTTTATCCAAAATGCAAATGTTTGTTCTTTATTATCTCACCTTTGCTCTTATGTTTCTTCTTGCACAAATCTCTGATCTTGCTTCCAAAACAAGAACAAGTTTTGTCCTTCCCCCAGTGACTCTTAACTCTATTTACATGGGCTTTTTTTTCTAATTATAATGCAGGGACAGAGTATCAGAGTAACCATGGATGTAGTCAGTGAAGCTTGTATTTTACAAAGACTTAATTCTACTCTAAAATACTGCATGCTAAGCTCTCTTAGAACTAAGGATTGTAGGAAGGTGAAATTGTTGATAAGTGTACCAGCCTCTTCCTCAAATAGTGAGTGTCCACTCAACAAAATCCACTTTAGCTCTGGAAAGCAGCAGAGGGATCTGGGCACAACAGGACTGTGAGACAGTTCTGAAAGATGAAGAGCTGGTGAGAATATATTGAAAGAAATCCACAGAACCACATGACCTGCAGTCTTATACAAGGAAAAGAGAGTACTTGCAAAGCAATTGTTCTTTGCACCACCTCAGAGTAACCTCAAGGTTATAGGCCTTGGGGCTCGGTGAAGTGGTCTGTGGGCAGTAAAGCACCAGAGGGTAGAACAGCTGTGCTAGGGTCTGCTTCTCAGAGGGACTGAAGCAATGGCACTGTACATATGAAATTGTTGAACAAACTTGCCTGGGATCATTTACCTCTCAAATAAACTACTTGCACTGGAATCCTTGTCTCATGATCTCTTTTGGGGGGGCAACCCAATCTGAGATAGCATGTACTGCTAATACATCATTATGCAGGCACCAGGAAAAGACAGAAAGCACAGAGGTGACAATGAATTCCACCTAGAGGCTGTTCTAAGGAAGACTTCCTGGAGGTGGTAACATCAGAGCTGAGGGAAGAATGGTCAGTGAAAGTTGTGGAAAGGGGAAAAGGCAGGCACATAAAGCAGAGAATCAGCTCCATGAGCTTCTTCTCTGCAAATATACATATATATATACACACACATATATGTATACATATATATACACATATATGTATATATGTATGCATATGTGTGTGTGCATCTGATAACATTTAAAATATTAACCTTAACTGTTAATGTTTGAATTTTAACTGATAATACACATTCAAACTAATGATGAAATATCAGATGCTTTATGGTAAGTGTAAATGGATTTGGAGTTTTCTTCTCCTGGCTCTGCTTTTGGTCACAAGGAATACAAGAGGAAAAAGAATCATTTGTATTTATAATCCCCCAATTCTTTCTAAGGATATTGGGTGCTTGTAGTTGCAGAGTCCCTTAAAGTTTAACTGGAGGAAGTATCCACCTACCTGACCGTGTAGGGACTGACATATAATCACGGCTATGGGAAAACCCAAGGAGGTGGAGGGGAAGGGGAAAAAACAGAGTGAAAATCAGGGTCAGGGAAGAAAAAATTTGGAAAGCTTGGCACTGTGTTAGGGGGAGGAGAAATGTTTAAAAAGTAATTTGTTTTTCCATTGCCAAAAAGGGAGATTTGGGAAAGGTGGTTTTATAGATACACCCTATCTGAGAAGACATTTCAGATCTTATTCCTTATGCACCTGTTCCTCCCTCTCCCCATGTTGGCACTACCTAGATTCTCACTTGCTTGGACAGTAATTCTGCATTTATGAGGGCAGGCTTTTTTACAAAATGAAGTGGGGAACAGTGAAATAGCCTAATACTTCAGTCAACACTTCCTTTATCAACATAGAACCCAGGGTTGAGGGCAGGGGCTCCTAATGTTCCTGGTGGCAGAGTTCATGTCCATCATCATTTGTAGTTCCTCCGTGAAAGAAGTATTGTGACACTCACTCTGACAGATGGCATGAGCTGGGAGATACATGAAGCCCAAGAAAACTATTCTGGAACATTAATTTCTCACAAAAAATGCACAAGCAATAGTTAATATTTTAACTAATAATTTAAATGTTTTAAAAATACTAAAAGAAATGTGATGTGCTATGAAACAGGATGCAATTCGTAGAAATTTGAAAAACCAGTCCCAAAGAAGCACTTTCCTGGTGACAGGCTACTTTGGGCTAGGACTAAGTTTCCCAAGACTCCAGGGGATTATACATCCAAGTCGTCTAATGTTAGAAGGGGATATTTGACTGAAAATTCTGAAAAATATTCTGGAAAAATATTGAGCCAAGAGCCCAGCTTCAGGGTCTCGATCTGTCACTTAGTTTTGTAAGGTTCTAATTTCATTTTCAAGTACAACTAAAATAAGAAATATGCCTGTTATGGGCCATATCTTAGGGATGCTGAAATAGTACAATCCAGGCTCTGTCTGGGGACACAGACAAATGATTGCCTTAGAAGACACCTTTGGCCGCTTGACCCACGCTGGAGGTCCCTAGCAGATAGTTCCAGGTCTTTCTGCCTAAGAACTTCCTCTGGCTGAGAGTGTGCTTTGCCCAAAGTTTGAGGGAGGCTAGACATGTCAGGGAGTTCATGTTCCAGAAGCAACCTCCTAAAACTAAGGCACCTAGTTGGGTAGATCAATGGACAAGCTTCCTTGCTCTTTAGTCTCTGAGTGTGTTCTTACAATGAGCCCCGCCATCCACAGGCAGAGCCTGCTCAATGCCTCACCCTTTATATGTTTTCCTTTCTTTCCATCTCCCACTGGTGGCTCCCCAAATTCTGTCCCAAGTCAAGTGCTGGGCATTAGAATCTTTGTCTCAGGGTCTATTTTTTTGTGTGTGTGAGGGGGAAGGGCGGGGTGGAAAGTAAAACCACATCTGTCATACACTGTGAGAAGCTATAATGGACATGTTATGCAGAACCAGGAAGCCCAAAGAGAAAATAATGAATTCCATGGGAGAATGGTGAAGTGGGTGGGGGGCAGGGGGAGCAAAATAAATTTCTCAGAAGTGGTGCCATTACAGCTTAGCGAAGTATGGTGAGTTGCAGTTCACCTCAAGGTTGCAGCAATGAGAGGGTGCACAAAAGTAGAAGGTTGAGTATGCAAGGCTGTGAGGCATGAGAACCCTTGATTGACTGGGGGAGTAGCAAGATCCTATTGGGGGCCTCACTTTATTTTCATGGGCACAATAGGAGTGGGGGGCAAAATAGCCTTCTAGAATCTGTTTGATCCATAACATTCTGTAATTCCAGCTTTAGCTCTCATTCAGAGGAAATGGAGATAGGGACTATGGACTACCAACTCTGCCAGGGGACCTTCAAAGAATTCTGTTTAGGTAGGAGCAAAGGAAAAAGGTGGAGGGCAGGCAGTGAGCACTCCTCCAAAGGGCCTGCTTTTAATTTAAGCCACATTGAGTGATGAGTCTCAGTTGACCAGAATGCACATAAAAGGTTAGGAAAAGGTGTTCATGTCTGAGCCTTCTGGGGGAAACTGAGTCTGGAGGAGGAAGAGAAGCCTGGAAGTTGGAGAGAGTAAGAGAGGGTGCATCTACAATTGGAAAACTTGCCTTAAAAAATAAGTGAGCTAAGTAGAATTATTAGCAGAAGGAGCTTAGATGACAGCTTTCTCCAGAGGCTTTGGGGTGCAGGGTGGGTGGAGATGGCTTCACGCTGCTCTTCTTGGAGTGGTCCTCCCTCATGAATGAAATACTGCCATGCTTGCTGGAGATCTTACCACAGTGGGTTTAATAGCCATGAGTCAAGGTGCAGAATTTATATGATATTGAAAAGGAAACTTCTTGGATTTATTCAGGTGCACACCAGATGTTGTGCTGGCATTCGCCCTGTAAGGAGGGACTCTTGGAAATCAACTGCAGGCCCTGGAATCCCACACTCTTTTCCCAGTTAACCCTTGGGAGACCACATCTACCAACCCTGAGACCATCTGTGGTCAGGAGGAGCTGGTGGTCATAAGTTAGGTAGTCAGCAACATTTATTCAATATTGAGACATGCAAAGCCATGCCCAAAGCACAACAGGTAATATGTGAGAACTAGCATGAGGGTCTCTGTGTTGCAAAGGATTTAATTCATGTAGTAGGTATACATACAGGATAAATGGATAAATGGTAACTTTCATGTTGAAATTCATTTAACTAATGGTAAATTCCTCTATTAGGAAAACAATGTCAAATGTGTACCTGTATTTTCAGAGTTTTCATGTGTGTTTGGGGATCGTAATCTGGAAGTTCACAGAAAAAAAGGGGCTATGCTTTATCCTTCCCTATATCCTTTATCATACCCAAAGTCCCAAGTGATGTACACAGCAGGTGTCTAATAGATGTTGCCTATTGTGAAATTCCTCAGGGGATCTTAGGCCCACTCTTTGTGAGTCACATGGCTCTGTCCATGTCCTGTGACATCTCTGGGCCATGGTTTCCTCATCTGTAAAATGAGAGACAGTCTTAAGATGAAGTCTTTGTTTTCCTCCTCCATGAAATACCATAAAATCCAAATATGTCCTAGGAAAGAAGCAGCCACTGAAACCTACATGGATTGAATTCAGCCATGAATTCTGGTGTAAAGTTGGATTTGTTATGGAAAGCATGTCCTCTTGTTGGCATAGCTTATCTAAGAGCATCCCTGCAGTGTTCCTGCCCACCCCCCCCCCCAGCCCCATCTTGCTTGGGTATGAGTCATACCACATGATCCTCATTACTACAAAGGAAAGAAACGCTTGAAAATTGGTTTCACTGACCACAAGAGGACAAGGCACTGTGGCCTCAGCAAAGCCCTTGGGTGACATTGGGTTAAGTGTTTGCTTATGGAGACTCCTAGGTAAAGAAAAGTCCAGAGCATACTCGGTTATTGGAAATGGCAAAAAAAAGTGATCATTGAGACTAGAAGACCAAAAAGGATTCTGTAATTAAAGAAAATTCTTCTCTATGCAGCATGTTCAAGGCAAAGCTATCTGAATCTGGAAGGTCCTGGCATGCTCTGGCATGAAGTGCCTGTGGCAACATCAAGATGTATTATTCATAAACAGTAGGCATCCATGGTTGTGTCTGTCACCTTTCTTTCCGATGAAATGTATATTTCTCCCATTCAACCATTGACTGTATTAAGACTATCAGTCATGAGTCTCTGATACCCTGGACACTGGTGGGATGTACTACTCAGCCTGAGCCAATCAGAGTCCTGTATGAGAATTCTTCTAACTGGAATCGATGTGAAGGGTCCTAGTTCCTCCATAGTCCCAGCATTGCTGGGAGGGAATGTTCCAGCATTCCAGAATAAGCCATAGCTCCAGCTTCCTCTGACACCCAGCCAGGGATGAAGAGGGAAGCACGTGAAGAGAACAAGGACAAGAGACAGAGTTCCAGTCCTTGGTCACCCTGAGGGTCAGCTCCAGCCCCTACTCCACAACTGCTTTCTTGAGGTCTGGGCTTCTTTTTTCCCTCTCTTGTTTTAAAGTGTCTGTCTTTCATTTGCAAATGTATAAATACAAAATGAAAGAATTTGCGGTACTGAACATTTTTCCTATGGGAACAGTATCTCTAGAAAACCCCAAGGAAGGTGAACCAGCTTAGGCATCCAGGAGTTGTGATTTTTATCCTTGTTCAAATGGCCATCTTTCTAGGTGGCTGTCAGAAGAAAAGGACAGAAGTACAACATCAAAAGAAGGTTAAATCTGCCTTTCCCCAGAACAGTGAGAGACCTTTGGGATAAAAAAAATGAAGAAACGATGACAAGAGAAACCAAGCAATGAATTGTATGGAATTAGACAAACCCATCTACTTTAGAACTTGGTGGAACAATTATTCATCATTTTAAATAAATTTTAGTCTGCTGTTGTGGCTTCCCTGTGTAATATTTCTTTTAAGATTTCTGACTGTTGGATGTTGGAGACAATATTCAGCAAATTATCTTGTAGTAATCAAGGCTAGAAGAGAGTTCATAAACACCTGACTCTTAGCATTCCCAAGATGTGAGTTAGTATTTGAGGCTATTGCCAGTTTTCAAGGATTTTGCTTTAGCAATTTGTTTAAGATTCAAGAAAGAAACAAAGAGAGCACCCATTTACTGGCTGGAGTGCATGTCAGAGATTTTGAAAAAAAAAATTTCCATTCCTTACAGAGTAAAGTCAGGACTCTCCATGGGTACCAGAAAAGCTTCTTATACTTCTTCAGCTGCATCTTCCCTTTTCACTTTTTACTTTTGTTTCTTGTTCATTCTTTGGCTGATTTTGAGGATTTGCTCTTTAGGATACAGAGAAATGAGAAATTTCTCTGATCATTGAAGTGTTAAGTTGTATTAGCAATTCAAATTCAAAATTTGGCAATTTTCTAGTAAAGTTGAACTTTATTAGGTACTCTCTGATCTACCTATATCTCTTCCAGGCATAAACCCTAAAAAAACTCCCATATTGCACAAGGAGAAATGTTTATTGAAGCACTTTTTGGTTTTCTTTCTTTCTTTTCTTTCTTTCTATTTTTTTGGTGATTTTCTGTTTTTTATTTGATTATAGTTGGCACACAATGTTACATTAATTTCAGGTGTATAACATAGTGAATCAACAGAAGCAGCTTTTGGTTTTAGGTACTCTAAAACGAAAGAATCTAAATATCCATTCATTGGTAATGACTAAATTGGAGATGCATTTTAATTACTACAGCTGTTTCAGTAAACTAGATCTAGTTACCTCAGCATAAATGATTTTATAAAGTCTAATGTTTATAAATAAAGCAAATTGCAAATACATTATATAAAAATAATACCTTATTCATGTAAATCAAAAACATAAAACAACACATACATTGTTTATGGACACATACATATATATATATATTATGAATTTTAAGATACAGATCAAAGATATGTGAACCACTACCTTCAGAATAGAGTTGTCTTTGGTGAAAGAAGCCAATGGGATAGAGGTGAGTTAAAGTAGCAGCAACATTGTATTTCTTACTTTAAGAATGTCCAAGCAAATATGACACCATTTTTCTGGATGCTACTTTGAAAAATGCCGGTTATGTGTGTGTGGGTGCTTGTAATATTCATCAATAAACTTTGAAATATTTGATAATTAAAAAGTTTTCGAAAGAACTAAAATCTGCTGGAACAGCAAATAGAAACAAGCAATAGATGTGATATTAATATAAAATAGTGAGGAATTTAAGAGTAAAATCCTAAAAAGAGCAAAACTCTTACTTTACTTTCATCTTCCATTTTAATTGATATCGTCTCTGTTGAGGATTTTATGAATATTTTACTTTTTAATTATATTGTATATGTTTTTATAAGCCACCCCAAATCTGTTGTAGAATGAGGCAAAATTTAAACAAAGCAATAAGTCATCCAGTAATTTTCATAAGTAAATAATTAATCCTGGTACTTCTAAGGCATGCTGTATGTCGTCTACCATTATTTTGGTTGGTTTAACTATATAGTGAGGATCATTAATACTTGTGGCTAATGGATAAGTCTTGAGGAAATTTAGAATGAGGTCAATGAATTTCTTTAAAGGTCCAGATAGTAAGTATTTTAGCTTCATCTGCCAGACAGTCACTGTTGTAACTCCTTGATGATGTTGCATCAGGAAAGCAGCCATAGACAAAATGTAAATTAATAGGTGTGGTTGTGTGCCAATAAAACTTTATTTACAATAACTGACAGCAGGTTGGTTTTGGCCAAGTGCCATAAGTTTGTCACCTCTAATTTAGGAGACAGTACTCTCCAACGGATTTTATAGGCTATCCTGAGAAGCATTTCAGGTTGTGTTCTGAAATAAATGGCTTCTTTAAGGAAGGCACAAGATAAATCATACTTTAGTTCTTTGTTTTATGTGGACAAGAGCCTTGGTTTCCAATACTGGGTGGAACAAGGCATTTTCTTATATTTGTTTTTGTTTTTATTTTAAGCAGCTCTTCATCTATATAATTTCTGCATCATAATTTCCAGAGACTTCAAACTTTTCTTTTCAGTCATGAAATCTGTGACTTGGATAAGTCTCAGGGAAATTCTGTCCAAGAACCTGTGGAGACCTAACTAGAAAAAAGACTCATCAGCAGTAATTTGCCCAGGATGGGGTCCCTTCAGCAACCGCTGCCATTCCCCGCCACTGCAGACTACCATGGAACAGATATTTAGAAAATCACTTGAGAGCATGAAAAGAAGGGGAGAAATGCTCACTCATTCTGTTTCTTTCATTCGTTGGACCAGTATTTGCCAAGCACCATGTATGAATCTGACCATGCTGGACACTGAAAATATGTGGGTGAACAAAAGAATCATTGTGTTTTCCCCACTGGACTCAAACCAATGTCTATACAGGTTGGATGGATAATGTCAAATATTAAAACAAACAAGGGCTCTCATTTATCTAGCAGTCTTCATCCAGATTGAAAGCTGATCAGAAAAGAAAGGAAAAAGCACAATTTGGATAGCATGTATACAAACCAGAAATGTAACAATTTGAAATCATCTATTGACGTGGACACCCCAACATGAAAGGCTCTAGTACATTGGTCAAAATATCAGTCTTACTGGAGAAACTCCTTTCCAGAATTCAAGGGAGGCTTTTACCTGAATAGGATTACTGGTACTTTCATGATTATTTTTGTTATATTACTTAACTTTGTGAGTATTACCAGCTGGCCTTAGACTATTTGATTACGTAGAAGTTAAGGGTTTTTTGGTGGAAAAGGATAGCCTCCGAAGAAATTAAAGGCGGGTGACTTCTCCTTTCATAACTCAGCTCCCAGGCCACAGTGAAAATCAGTTTCAGATAAAATTCTGACACACGTACAGACTTTTAAAACTAAACAGTTATTACCAGGCAAACACAGAAGAAGCTCATACAACCTGTTTCTTTTTGGCTCAGTGAAGTTCACACTCTCCCTCCTTGTATGTCCTACAGCTACAGCCTCACTTGGCAAGTTTGTTTAAGGTAGACATCCACGGTTCCACAGACAGGCTTTTGCTAATAATGTGGCTGACTTCAGGCAGGCAGAACCCTCTGGATCTCTGGATGCATATAGAATGGTAAAGGTCAAGCTTCAGAATCATCAATCCTCTGGTTGCATGTCCCTGTTTATGCAAGGGAATGTCTCTGCAATAGTTTTGCCAATCTACATACCTTGATTACTTTCAATTTCACCAAATAAGAACATATTTTCAAAGTGTATCAGCTTACTAACAGGTCACAAACTTCATTCAAAATACACATGCTAATAACCAAGCGTCAGATAGTGTTTGCAATATAAACAACGGAAGCTTTTGCTGTCACTCTCTCAGGAGAAAGCCTGCCTTTCTGAATAGAAAGCAAGTGTAGCTGCTTGGTTCCAACATCATTGGTACTTGAGTTATAGCTCAACCCAAGTAACAGGCACATTATCTCACATCTCCTTTTGCCTCTCTGTGCTCAAGTATTATAAAGTAAATTACAGGTAATACAACAATCAAGGGAACTGATTAATACATGCCTACTATCTATGCTTTTAATAATTAATTCATAAAATTACTGAAAACTGGGGAGAAAAGGTTATTTTTAAAGTGGAAGTGAGAAGGTAGAGTGTAAATGTAACCAAATCCAAGGATATAGCCATTAATAACCACCCCACACACAGGTAATAAATGATAGATAGACAGATGGTAGATGATAGATAGATAGATAGATAGATAGATAATATATAGATTGTTGGATGGATAGTTAGATAGTAGATAATATACAGATTGTTGGATAGATGGGTAGATGGATGGATAGATAGATGGATAGTAAATAGATAGATAGATAGATAGATGATAGACTAGATCCTGTTGAAAAATTTAAGTTCTAGGCAGAGCCATTTGCAGTGGTTGTTTCTAAGATGTGTACAGCACAGACTACTAGTAAATGCATCATCTGTGAACAATGACAAATCTGAACCTAAATTCATCTTCTGGTGACCATCTTCTGCTCTACAGCAAAATCTGAAAGATCATAGACAAAGAAGTAACGTAATGTACTTATTCTGGCTGAATGTTTCACCTCCATCACCATGTTAGCTCTTTCCACAAACCCATGTGGTAAGCATTGTGATGCTTATTGAGGAGATGGGCAGTTAGAAAGCACTCTTCCCAGTGTCTTTCAGTTGGTGAGTAGCTGAGCTAGTTCTAACCCAGTCTGAGTACCTCCAAGCCCATGTCTTTCCTTTTGTACTACACTGAACTTCAGGTTCCCTGCAAGTAAGGGGACTTTCAAGCTTATCCAGCTCTCTGAATCATGTGTGGATATTGGCCATAACGTACATGTTTCTATGATGTACATTTGTTCCTGCAGATTGTTCTAGGTGTGTCTGTCTTTTTATCATGTGAGCTGGTCTCAAGACTAACCCAGTTGAATGTTGCTCAGAGTCACGGACATTTTAACCTATGAAATTTGTAAATGCCCAATATTTTGTGAGATCATTAATGAGATCAATTAACAAGTTTGTCAAGGACCAGTTTTTCCATTCTCTTTAGGTCCCCATGTCTAAGCGCTTTCTCACAGAAAATGAACTTATTTCTGGAAAGCTTGGAATTTATTTTTTTGTATTTTGAACTTTCTCAACTTTCCTTATTTCCAGATCAAATTATTTCTACGATACTGAACCCTTCCTTCTCTGCTATCTTCGAGGAATAATGATGTCTTTCCTTGTCAAAGAGAATCCTTTGCCTTTGAATTCAGCTTTCTTTCCCCCTGAGGACTATAATCTATTTATTATCACCATTCATTCTTCAATCTCTATTTTCCTTTTGAATTCTTCTCCTTGACCAGTGAAATAAGATGCCCCCTGATGGAAAGTATGATTCCTTCTACCCTATGACTTCTTTTCCCTGCCCTATCTTCCCCTAATTTTTCTGTCCTAACATATTTTGAGCCTTTTTGAGGGTTTGTAGTATATCTTACCCATGTGTGTATTTTCCAGTTTTGCCCCCACTCCCCGCTCAGATCATCTAATGTAAATGTAAAACACTAAATAGGCAACATTTGCTTTTGTGTTTGCTTTGATTTTGCTTGCGTGGTGTATTAACATTTAAAACTTGGTTTGGACAGCTCCAAAGGATAGAAAATATATATGTGACTACTGTAGACTCAGCATATAGTGAATGTGCAATAAACATTTGTTGAATGAAAGACTGGATAAGAAATGAAAAGAAAAGCCATCAATACAAGATGAAAAAAAAAAAAACTAAACTAAAATGTTGCCCAATATTTAACTCTTTGGTGTTGTGAAAACCATTTTCTCAGATTGTGTTTTTCATTTCATTGGCTATAAATGATGATGAATACATAAATACATAACCCTATAGTGGTTTCCTTAGTGATCCTGGAGGCAGGGGTATGTAGGTAGCACAAGAGCAGGAATTTCTTGCTTTTGCTTCCTACTAGAAGCATAGCACTTGACATGTAGTAGGCACTTAGTAAATATTTGTGCAATGAATGAATTAATGAAGAATAATAAGGAAGTTGGTCTCTCTTCTCACTTGGACTCTCAAGTTGGACTCTCAAAGTCCTAGGCCAGACCCTGAGAATTGCACAATGACAGTCAGACTTTATGTTTGTAGAGTTCAAAGCAGTGTAGAAACCTAAAATGTGACTGGCTACTTTTCCCGGTAGCCAGCTCAGGCTGTGAGTGGGTATCATAACACAAGAAGCCACAAAATGCTTGCTTCTGTGTGTTGTAGCAGTACTTGCTGGGACACTTAGTATAAATTTAAAATGTATAAAGAAAACTAAAAAACTATAAATGTACTATAAACTTTAAAAAGTAAATTGAGCATCAGACTAGATAAAAGACAATCTCTATTTCGGGGATTTATAGACAGAAGAAATCTGTGTAGATGGGGATTATGTATAGGGGTAGTGAATTTGTGTGTGTTATGGGTATTTATAGACAGGAGAAGAGGGGGACTGAAACAGATCTCAGCAACACATCCTGGTACATAGTGGATGATATATAAGGGCACACAGGTGCACTAGTGTACAAGGACACACACACACACACACACATACATACACATACACTCATGCATACACACATGCTGAATCAATGGCTGCCCTAGGGATGGATGATTAGGTGTGTCTAGGTAAGGTTAGATGAAGAGTACCAGTAGAGTCCTCTCTCTCAAAGGGCAGATGGCCCTGATGTTTATTTGGTGACTTTATAGTCCTCCCTCAAACAGAAATTGTTTTTTTTTTTTAAGTTTGTTTATTTATTTATTTTTTTGAGAAAGAGAGAGAGAGAGGGAAAGGGAGAGAGAGAACACATGGGGGAAGGGCAGAGAGAGAGGCAGAGAGAATCCCAAGCAGGGTCTGCGCTGTCAGCACAGAGCCCCATGCAGGGTTTGAACTCGCAACCCTGAGATCATGACCTGAGCCAAAATCCAGAGTTCGATGCTTAACTAACAAAGCCATCTAGGTGCCCGCAAATAAAAGTTTAAACATTGCACTACTCATCTAAGTCAGAACGCAAAGATTAAAGCTGCAGGGGTAGCTCTCCAATACCATCACTAACCACCATCAGACACATTCACACTCACACTACTGTAAAGTCATCCTTGAACCTCATGGCACAGTAGGTAAGTTGGGGTGGGAGGGTGACCCACCTGAATGCCCTCAATAGCAAGGGGACAGGGAAGTGGTGGAGTTACCACATTGCCTCAGCAGGCATAGCCCCGGGGGGAGACGGGGTTGACTCCTGCCATGAGCTCCCATCCTGCTCTGCACCAAGGTTATTCTTTGGCACTCAGTTTGAGAAGCAGCAAGAGCCTTTTATTCCTCTCTTTAATTGGGTATGTCTTTCAGTCCCCATTGCTGAGCTAATGGGGTGTCTCAGAGCCTCAGACGGAACGTGCAGGCTGTGGGGAAAAATCACAGACTAGGACCTCAGGCACCACAGTCACCTTCATGTTTCTTGTTTGGCATGATTCTGGGTTCCTACAGGCAGAATGGAGTGCATTTCATGTTGGGAATGTCAAACATGGGCCGAACACTAGGATGAGAGGAGGAAAAGAAATAGATGAAACTTTTACCTCTTTTTTGACGAACCAGAACAAATGGAACTATAGGAAACCACTTCACACCCTTCCTTAATTTTTTTCAAATTACACAACCTAATAAAACATTCAATTTCAGTATCCCAAAGTATGTTGGAAAAGTCTGTAGAGAAATCTGTGCTGGAAAAAGTCTTGAGTTAGAAACGGGAAAATATGCCCCAGGCCACCCAAAACCACTTGAAATTAGTGGCTTTAAAGTGCATTCCCAAGAAGTGAACCTTTGGAAAAGTTACACAGTCTGCAAGCAGCACTCCTGCTCAGGTCTAGTGAGTGGTGGCCCTGCAGGTGGGCACAGAACACTTACCGCCTGGCAAAGAACAGATCCTGGAATGTTGGTGGGAGAATCACTTCAGCAAATAGCCCTAAGGGTGGGAAGAGGGACCAGTAACAGAAGAGACCTGCAAATGGGAAGAGGAAATATGAGTGCTCTTGACCAAGGAACTCATGAAATAGGTGTAAAGTGTCAGGAATGCAGAGAGAGGAGCAGAAGGCATGAGACACGTGACAAAGGGAGTCATGGACATGAGCTCGGGAGTAGAGCAAGCTGCTGAAAAATGCCATCTGTGGTGTTGGTGGAAATAAGGCTGGCCAAGACCAAGGTGGCTTTCAGGTGGAGGGGCCTGATTAGAGCAGCATGATGCATTCTAGGCAGGTTCAGCTCTCAATCACCGTTACATGCCACTCCAGGCACATCCAGACAAAGCAAAAGGGAAAGGGAAGGTTTCAAGGGCAATATTTGGTCATAAACACTTGTGTCCACAGAGACTATAGTAAAAATCACATGTCAGCAAGATGATGGAGGCACAACACCAAACTCAGTGCCTTCTTCATGAGGCCCTCCCAGCAATGTAGTTTCAAAGCACAGTGTCGAAGCCCCCATTCATTTGTTTATTTACTCAAGAATTTGTGCCAGTCACTGTTTGGGGCACAGAAGAATTAGCAGTGATTGATGTTTCCATGGGTTTTACAGTCCACTATGATGGAAAGGACGAAAAATAAAGTTTACATGTTGGGAAGTACCAAGTGCTATGAATGAAAGTGAAGCAAGGTAAGGAGAAAGGAAGGTTTAATGTTCCCCAGATTGGTCAGCAGGGATGAGACAATGAAATAAGGGACCAAATCAGGAAGATATCTGGGGGAACAGAGCATTAGAGCAAAGGAAACAGCAAGTGCAAAGGTCCTGAGGGGAGTGTGCTTTGTGCACTCTGGGAGTAGCAGGAAGGGCAGGGGATTGGGGCTGAGAGGTCAATGTGGCCCAGAATAGGTAGGAACTTGGAGGTCACAGGAAGGATCCTACAGTTAATTTTTTAGTGAGATTGGGAATCATTAAAATGCTTGGGCAGAGCTTCCACATATCTCAGTTTGTGTTTTAAAAGGAAACTTTGGCCATTTGAAACATCATCAGAGGCAATTGCAATAGCCAGGTCAGGAGAAGGTGGTAAAACCGGCATAATTTCTGAGTGAATTTTGGATGTCAGTTCTGAGTGAGAGTTAAGGATGACTGTAGGGAGGAGAAGCCTCTTTTACTGAGGTAACTAAGCAGGAAGGTGTGGCTGGTTTAGGACTTGGCAGTAATACCCTTAAGCTAACAGTTAAGCACTTGAGTGGAACACTCCTTTCCAAGGCCTTCTCTGTGTTATTCCAGAGCTGCACGCAGTGAAAGGTGGCATATGGCCGCTTCCTTCACTCTGTGACTGTCATTAGAGCCCTAGTTCCAAAACATTATTGTATTCCAAAACTATTCCAAAACCCAGAAAAATTGCTCAAAAATACAGACTCCAGAGAGCAGCAGAAATTCTGATTCAGTGGGCCAGGAGAGGGATTCAAAAATGGAGTGGTTGTTAGCAAACACTCAGGGGATGTTAATGCAAAGAGTCCATGGGCCAGATTCTGACAAACCCTATTGTGGATGAGGGGCACTTGATAGTTTTGCTGTCATCAAAAACAATCTGGGAAGAACAGATTTCTCGTATGTTGACCCAGTGACATCAGCCAACTCACCTCCTGGCCTTCTCTCCTGGATCACCCATGTCAAAGATCTCATGGTCTTAGCCCAGATGAGTCAAATTCACTAGCAAAGGCAACAGTCCTATTGGGAAGAAGGATGAACAGAGCAAGCCAAGCCAACATCTGGAACACCTCCTTCTGGGACTCACTCAGTTTTAAAAGGTTTGTTAAAACAAGCCTTGAGACATCAGGATGCTATCACTTGACCAGAGGCTGGGTTCAGTTGTTGAGTCCAAAGTGATAGGCTGAAAAATGATAAACTTCGAAGGGCTAGTTGATGATAAACACTGAGAATAACCTTTAGGGTCTCATAGGTACCTGATCTAATATTTCTAGTCGGCATTTATTTGAAGGTTGTTGAGAATAATGAGAAAAGTTCTAAGGCCCTTTTTATGATCTTTATATCAACTGAGATTAGTATGGTCACATCCGGGAAATTATGTGTGGTCTGTGACTTTGCACAGGATGGTCATTAATGCTACAAGCATTTCAACTAACCAGGCAATGGGACTCTGCTTCACCCAAAGAAGTTTCATACTACAGGCATTCTTCCTCTGGTTTGATCTTATATACCAGAAGATCCTACATATTCAGTGTGATTCCAGAGCTATGCACAAACAGTGCTGGTTAAAAATACATATTCCTAGGCTCTAGGTTAAGTGTTTCAAATTGGAAACTCCAGAAGCTCTGTACCTTTAAACAAGTTTTTCTATGTGATTCTGATATTCAGCCAGGCTTGGGCACCAATGATGAAGACAGTTCTTCAAGGAAGACCTTCCTCACTTGAGGTATGATGTAGAAAGCATAAAAGCTAGATTTGGGAACAGAAACACAACGCCTTATCTTTTAAAATAGGTGATTTGTGTCAGTGGGTAACCGGAAGTCACCCAGCAATTCCTCAACTGGCTAGCTATTCCTTCCACATCAAGTTAAAACAGAGCCCACATGGAATGACATGTGGTCTATTTGCAACTTAACCATTAGAAAGAAGAGCTAAACATTTGTGTCAATATGGAAGCCTCTGACGGTAGTAACAGAGTGTGATGTGAAATCTCCAAATCATATGATGGGGGACATCAGCTTCAGCATAATTTTCCAAGCTTGTAGACTAGTGTCAGTCAGAAATCATAACCATAAGAGGCCAACACTGAATTATCTGCAGCAGTACTGACAGGCCAATGTCTTAGAAGAGATACAGCTCAAATTATAAGTAAATGAAGGCAAAAATGTCTTTAGGATATCATGAACTACGGATATTAGCGAGAGTTCCTCAGTTAATCTGTCCAGTTTTGTTTTGTTTTGTTTTGTTTTGGTACATGGTTCTAGAATAAAAAGCCACTGTGATTCAGAAACACCTGGCATTTAATAGACAACCACAGTCGCAGAATGTGAAATTGCCATGGTGAAGAAACTATGGTTTATGCTCTTGGTAACATAATAACTCAGGCTGAGATTGTACCTGCTAGAATTTTCTGGAATATTAACCTCTTCCTGTTGACCTCCAAAGGCTCTGAATGACTTTTCTGGAGAGGTTGTAAAGATGATTAGAAATGTGTGCCGCTTCAGGAAACGAAACACGATTTGAAGCTCTCAAGTTGTGTTTTGGAGATGACCAAGCTCAAACTGAATAGATTGTACCCTGGGAAGCAGAACATTACCAACCCCTTATAAGGGGCAATGGGCATCCAAATTCACATTTTTATCTCAATGACACCCCTGCCCCTTGATCTAGTATCTGATGCCAGAATTGCTGGAGTCTCCCCAAAGTTCTTATTCCACTGATCCATTAGAGAAATGGTGCAATATAGGACATCTTAGAGATTTTTCAACTATTGTATTTCATGCTTGAATACCTTCTCTCTTTCTGTTTTCTCTCTTCAGGTGACCTCAGACATGGCCATGACATCAATTACCAGCTATGCAAATCTTTCCAGAATTCTCTTCTAATTGTCAACCCAGCATTTCCACTTGTCCAAGCTTCTTAAATTTAACATATTTCTTTACAAAGACAGCGCAGATTTTTCTGCAGTGGAGCCATGGTCTGTAGCCCCACCAGACACTCCAGCAACATTCCTGGGAAGTCTTTGTCTAAATGAGAAATAACAGAATCCTAGGAGAAAATTAGTGCATGGGAGCACCACTGATGATGGATGCTGTGATCACGAATATGTCACCCCAGAGTTAACTTCCCTGCTTTCATCAAGCTGAGTTTTGGTGCCTAAGCAACTACTAGAGTATCTTGAGGCACCCCCTGCTCAAAATCTCCACACTTTTATGTCTTAGCATAATCCATAGACATGGCAATAAAAGTGACAATGTAGGTGCACAAAAAGAAAAAAAAATCTGCTCAGAGTTCCAGGTACCTTGTGCAGAAAGAGCTGAATAAGCAGCAATCTTGAGGAATTAGCACATCTCACTTAGCAGTGAGACTTTTGAAAACATTCATCTTTTGCATTCAGAATGAAGCCAGATACAACACTTGGTCAAGGGCCAGAGTTGAATACTGTGCTGTAGATACATTTTGCCTCTTCCAACTTTCCATGTAGAACCAAATGGCTGCTCTACTGTGTCTTAACCAACATCTCAAGAAACCTTCAAGGTTTTTCCAACTTGTCCAATATGAATGAAAAAAAAAAATCCATTTGTTCTGGAAAAAACCTTTCTTTCCCAATAATTGGCATCAGAGAAACTTAAATTTCATTTAAATGCCCCAACCAATTTCATATGCAAATGTCCTGATCTCATTCTATGGTTGGGTTGTAATCAATACATTCATGAGTCATTGACAAGCTTGGTTGCTTCAAACATGTCTTAGAGCTTGGAATCTTCACCCAGAGCTCAGTTCTAAGGGTTCCGTATGTTTTTAGTTAGGAAGTCAGCTAGAAATACAAAAGTGGAGTTTTTCTTTGGCACTGCCTTAGGAAAGATGGTCGTTCTGGGGAGGAGCGAGTTAGGGCAGGAAGGGAGGGGATGAAGGGCCAGGATGATGCTGTGGAGAGTTTTATTTGTAAATGAATTTCAGCCAAATGACGGGACTCTGAACTATTTGACATTCTTTCCTTTGCTCTCCATTCAAGTTAAACAAACAACATTTTTCTGTCCCTCCTCTTCTTTAGTCTTTTTGGATGCAACAAAGCTGTGCATGGTGCCTCTGATTTTAAATATTCTACCAAAAATACAAGTATGTTCATTTTTTTCCCTGTTCAATGAGCACAATGTTTCCAAAGACCTGCAAAACAAGACATAATTTTAGGACATGAAATCAGATGAATACATGCTACTGATTCTTCTCTTCTGCTAACTAAAATCACACCTTTCCCATGAGTGACCCTCCCCTGAATGACTCTAGGACACCCCAGCAATGGTGACTGTGGACACCTAGCATGCTTTTGACCAAATGCTAAGCATGGCACAGTCAGCACATTCAAGGTCCCCTGCAGCCTGTGAGGCGGGTGCCACATTATCTTCACTTTTCAGATGTGTAAACCAGAGCTCAAATTTCCAGACATTGCCCATCATGTCAAGGCCATATAGTTAGTAAGAGACAAAGCCAGGGCCTAATGCTCCTGACCAGAGGTCCATTCTGTAGACCCCTTTCCACAACTCTTCAGTGCCTCTATCGTGCCACAGCAACCTTGCTCATGATTTAATTCCAACTAGACCCTGGAGCCCTTGATGATGGTTCTTGTCTTGGGCTTTCTTTGCATCCAGGATGCCACCTCACAAAGGGATTTGTGCAGATATGCCAGCTGATTGAGGCTAAGCGTCGTGTGGATATATAAAACCAGAGACGTAGGGCACCTGGGTGGCTCAGTCGGTTGAGTGGTCCAGCTCTTGATTTAGGCTCAGGGCATGGTCTCATGGTCATCTGCACTGAGTGTGGAGCCTGCTTAAGATTCTCTCTCCCTCTCTCTCCCTCTGCCTCTTCCCCCTCTAAAAAAAAATAAAAATTAAAATTAAAAAAACTCAGAGACTCAAAAAATATGAAAGTAAGTAAACTTTATCATTACATGTCTTGTTAGTAGTAGCTTATATTAATGGTTATTAAAATTGTATGGCTTCCAGGCAAGTGTCAAAATAAGAAAAGAAAACCCAATAACCCATGTTAGCTTTGGTGAATGTATTGGGATCAGTTTCTTTTTTTCTATCTTATGACCACACTGTAGTAGAATATGGGAGGAGGGTTGTCCAGACACCCCAATGCAAGGAGTGTCCAAACACAGCCTCACCTCCACCATGAGTCTCTGGCTTGGATCCCACCCAGCAATGGTTGTCAATGCTCCAGTACCTGAGGACATGGGATGCTCTTTTTCCAGAACCCCCTTGTTCCAGTGAAGCTTTTGGATCTCTACTTGGTTCTGAAGTCTGGACAGTTGCAGGGCATGGTCCTCCCCCAGATAGACACTGTGGGCTTAAAGATGGGGAGGAAAACTGAGCCACTATTTGTATGTGTGGAAGAGATCACTGGCCGTTTGGGAAATTTCTAGAAGTGTCTGAAAAAACCTCTCCTATTCATGCAGGCAAACCTGGTCTTAGAATTAGTTCCCGTATTAACTGTCACAAAGAAAGGGTCAGAGGATATTACACAGAGGAAGTGGGCTTTGCCATGGCCTAGGGTGTGCAGGCAAAGTGGTAATGGGGCAGAAGCGGTGGCCAGAGAAAGGGGGAGGACCCCGGAGGAGAGCTGATGCCAGACCAAACCACACTGCCATTAGGGCCCCGCCTGGGGCACAGCCCAAAAAGGAGCTGCAGCCAAGGGAGCGGGTGTCCAGGGTTTTAGGAAAGCTGCTTTGACAGGTAGGGAATGTCAGCTTTCCATAGAGTAACGCTCTGTTCGCCACTTGTCCAAATAGCGATAAATCACCAGTAAATTCCTGCTGCTGTCGGGAAGGTTTAGACTTCAAAGCCTAAAATTCACAAACAGGAACCTTTCATTAACTCTGGAAAAAGAATTTCACTTTATTTCAATTTGTGTATTTCGGTTATTTAATGGCAGCATATATTGCTAACCAGCATGGCATACTGTTTTGAATCAGATGCCTTTTATTACATAGCCATCAGACACTGAAATTATTTGCTTAAATACTACACCAGCCTTCATCTGTACCAAATGTTTGAACTTGCCTTCTTAAAAGATGAGACAACTTTGCTTTTTAGTTTAAAAAAAAAAAAACTAGTTTTATTCACTAGATACCATGAGACTAAAAAAAAAAAAAATTAAAACCTCAAAGCTGTAACATTTTGATTTTCGTGGAGTTCAAAGCACTACCTTTCTTCATTAAATAATGCAAAGCATCTTTCCTAAGAGAAGGAATAACAGCATGATATCATCTGGAATTAACTGCCTGGTGTAGTATTATTTTGTTGCGGTGAATAGCCTTACTTAGACCTTCATTTTGCCTCTTGTCTTCATGTCTCATCTGTGCTTAGATAATCAATGTCAGAATTATTTTTTTTCATCAGGCACATGCAAAATGGAAAACTATTCTCTCCACTGAACATGCTGCTGCCTGGACCTTTTAAGGTTCAGGTCAAACACCTCTTTTTGTTTTTATTAAGAGGCACTACCTCATACAAAGAAAATATTAAACATTGATCTTGAGCAAGAGCATTCAAGAGCAAATTGGGGTCCAGCTTATTTTCAGCTGGGACAACCATTTCCTTCGGGCTTGACCTGAGGATCAGATGTTTGACTCTTCCAGGAATCAAGGTGAAGAAGGATAAACACACAAGTTTGAAAGGAAAAAAAATATGGCAATCCAACTCACGTTTTCTATAAGTCGGCAGCAAAACATTTAACTGCCAGCCACTGACAGGGTTTGGAAAAGTCATCAGTGGGAAAGTAGCCAAAACACTGCTCAAGTATGGGTGGTCACCAACAGTAAAAGGAGAGAGAGAGGAAGAGAGAAAGAGAAGGTCTTCATACAAATTGCACATGATGTGCTACCTATCTGCTTTTCTATGGACCTGAGACAGCATCACTGTCAACATCCTGCTAGAAGCTCAAATTAAGGAGACGCAATGAGGAAGCATTTCATATAAAAACCAATTAAAACACAGATGACCCAGTCATCCATACAGCTTTGAGTGGGCTGGCGTGCACCACACTTCCTGATTTCAAGAACAAAATTGCCATGTTACATCATATATTTTGCCTCCCCAAGCTCATGGTCAGGTGGATCTGAACATCAATCTGGGGTAAAAGTCCTTCCCATTATTGAAGTTTTCTTGTCTTACTGTTAGCCTGGCTATAAATTGACAGGAGATCAAGCTTCCAATAAGCAGTACAGCTGCCAACCAGCTCAACAGTGAGAACACATAAACCTAATACATTTCAGAGGTGCTCACAAACACCAACAGCTAATGAATTTTGTGGGGCTGGAAAACTACATTCTTTGGGGGAAGAGTAGAGTTCCCTATTAGGTTAATCGTGGTGATAGCATTGATATACATAAATAAGGTCTTTGATTTACACTTCCCTCTTTGTTTGGTTAGTAATTTATTTTATTAGTGAGATGCACATTCATCAGAAAATATGGGTCGTTATTGTTTGCCTGTCTGGGGAAATGGTGTGATTGCCCTTGCAAGGCAGCCCAGCTATAGCACTACCCTGGATTTCCAACACCACCCTTGGATTGTACCAGAGGGCCACCCCTCTTCATGGCAGAATCTTGCTGTGCTTTGGAGCAAAAGCATCTGAGATAAAGTTTAGAGGCAACATCTCCCAAGTGAACATTTTATATTTGTACTCAAAAAGAGCTGTTTTTGTTTTGTTTTTTATGAAGGCTGCCTCAAAGACCATTTTTTTTTATATATGAAATTTATTGTCAAATTGGTTTCCATACAACACCCAGTGCTCATCCCAAAAGGTGCCCTCTTCAATACCCATCACCCACCCTCCCCTCCCTCCCACCCCCCATCAACCCTCAGTTTGTTCTCAGTTTTTAACAGTCTCTTATGCTTTGGCTCTCTCCCACTCTAACCTCTTTTTTTTTTCCCTTCCCCTCCCCCATGGGTTCCTGTTAAGTTTCTCAGGATCCACATAAGAGTGAAACCATATGGTATCTGTCTTTCTCTGTATGGCTTATTTCACTTAGCATCACACTCTCCAGTTCCATCCACGTTGCTACAAAAGGCCATATTTCATTTTTTCTCATTGCCACGTAGTATTCCATTGTGTATATAAACCACAATTTCTTTATCCATTCATCAGTTGATGGACATTTAGGCTCTTTCCATAATTTGGCTATTGTTGAGAGTGCTGCTATGAACATTGGGGTACAAGTGCCCCTATGCATCAGTACTCCTGTATCCCTTGGATAAATTCCTAGCAGTGCTATTGCTGGGTCATAGGGTAGGTCTATTTTTAATTTTCTGAGGAACCTCCACACTGCTTTCCAGAGCGGCTGCACCAATTTGCATTCCCACCAACACTGCAAGAGGGTTCCCGTTTCTCCACATCCTCGCCAGCATCTATAGTCTCCTGATTTGTTCATTTTGGCCACTCTGACTGGCGTGAGGTGATACCTGAGTGTGGTTTTGATTTGTATTTCCCTGATAAGGAGCGACGCTGAACATCTTTTCATGTGCCTGTTGGCCATCCGGATGTCTTCTTTAGAGAAGTGTCTATTCATGTCTTCTGCCCATTTCTTCACTGGGTTATTTGTTTTTCGGGTGTGGAGTTTGGTGAGCTCTTTATAGATTTTGGATACTAGCCCTTTGTCCGATATGTCATTTGCAAATATCTTTTCCCATTCCGTTGGTTGCCTTTTAGTTTTGTTGGTTGTTTCCTTTGCTGTGCAGAAGCTTTTTATCTTCATAAGGTCCCAGTAGTTCACTTTTGCTTTTAATTCCCTTGCCTTTGGGGATGTGTCGAGTAAGAGATTGCTACGGCTGAGGTCAGAGAGGTCTTTTCCTGCTTTCTCCTCTAAGGTTTTGATGGTTTCCTGTCTCACATACAGGTCCTTTATCCATTTTGAGTTTATTTTTGTGAATGGTGTGAGAAAGTGGTCTAGTTTCAACCTTCTGCATGTTGCTGTCCAGTTCTCCCAGCACCATTTGTTAAAGAGGCTGTCTTTTTTCCATTGGATGTTCTTTCCTGCTTTGTCAAAGATGAGTTGGCCATACGTTTGTGGGTCTAGTTCTGGGGTTTCTATTCTATTCCATTGGTCTGTGTGTCTGTTTTTGTGCCAATACCATGCTGTCTTGATGATGACAGCTTTGTAGTAGAGGCTAAAGTCTGGGATTGTGATGCCTCCTGCTTTGGTCTTCTTCTTCAAAATTCCTTTGGCTATTCGGGGCCTTTTGTGGTTCCAGATGAATTTTAGGATTGCTTGTTCTAGTTTCGAGAAGAATGCTGGTGCAATTTTGATTGGGATTGCATTGAATGTGTAGATAGCTTTGGGTAGTATTGACATTTTGACAATATTTATTCTTCCAATCCATGAGCAGGGAATGTCTTTCCATTTCTTTAAATCTTCTTCAATTACCTTCATAAGCTTTCTATAGTTTTCAGCATACAGATCCTTTACATCTTTGGTTAGATTTATTCCTAGGTATTTTATGCTTCTTGGTGCAATTGTGAATGGGATCAGTTTCTTTATTTGTCTCAAAGACCATTTTTAAAAATTTATTTAAAATTTATTTAGTTAACACACAGTGCAATATTGGTTTCAGGAGTAGAATTCAGTGATTCATCACTCACATAAATGAAGCCCTCTGCTGGCAAAGATGAAGTCAAGCTTTCGCTTTTTGCAGATGACATGATATTATACATGGAAAATCCGATAGACTCCACCAAAAGTCTGCTAGAACTGATACATGAATTCAGCAAAGTTGCAGGATACAAAATCAATGTACAGAAATCAGTTGCATTCTTATACACTAACAATGAAGCAACAGAAAGACAAATAAAGAAACTGATCCCATTCACAATTGCACCAAGAAGCATAAAATACCTAGGAATAAATCTAACCAAAGATGTAAAGGATCTGTATGCTGAAAACTATAGAAAGCTTATGAAGGTAATTGAAGAAGATTTAAAGAAATGGAAAGACATTCCCTGCTCATGGATTGGAAGAATAAATATTGTCAAAATGTCAATACTACCCAAAGCTATCTACACATTCAATGCAATCCCAATCAAAATTGCACCAGCATTCTTCTCGAAACTAGAACAAGCAATCCTAAAATTCATCTGGAACCACAAAAGGCCCCGAATAGCCAAAGGAATTTTGAAGAAGAAGACCAAAGCAGGAGGCATCACAATCCCAGACTTTAGCCTCTACTACAAAGCTGTCATCATCAAGACAGCATGGTATTGGCACAAAAACAGACACACAGACCAATGGAATAGAATAGAAACCCCAGAACTAGACCCACAAACGTATGGCCAACTCATCTTTGACAAAGCAGGAAAGAACATCCAATGGAAAAAAGACAGCCTCTTTAACAAATGGTGCTGGGAGAACTGGACAGCAACATGCAGAAGGTTGAAACTAGACCACTTTCTCACACCATTCACAAAAATAAACTCAAAATGGATAAAGGACCTGTATGTGAGACAGGAAACCATCAAAACCTTAGAGGAGAAAGCAGGAAAAGACCTCTCTGACCTCAGCCGTAGCAATCTCTTACTCGACACATCCCCAAAGGCAAGGGAATTAAAAGCAAAAGTGAACTACTGGGACCTTATGAAGATAAAAAGCTTCTGCACAGCAAAGGAAACAACCAACAAAACTAAAAGGCAACCAACGGAATGGGAAAAGATATTTGCAAATGACATATCGGACAAAGGGCTAGTATCCAAAATCTATAAAGAGCTCACCAAACTCCACACCCGAAAAACAAATAACCCAGTGAAGAAATGGGCAGAAGACATGAATAGACACTTCTCTAAAGAAGACATCCGGATGGCCAACAGGCACATGAAAAGATGTTCAGCGTCGCTCCTTATCAGGGAAATACAAATCAAAACCACACTCAGGTATCACCTCACGCCAGTCAGAGTGGCCAAAATGAACAAATCAGGAGACTATAGATGCTGGAGAGGATGTGGAGAAACGGGAACCCTCTTGCACTGTTGGTGGGAATGCAAATTGGTGCAGCCGCTCTGGAAAGCAGTGTGGAGGTTCCTCAGAAAATTAAAAATAGACCTACCCTATGACCCAGCAATAGCACTGCTAGGAATTTATCCAAGGGATACAGGAGTACTGATGCATAGGGGCACTTGTACCCCAATGTTCATAGCAGCACTCTCAACAATAGCCAAATTATGGAAAGAGCCTAAATGTCCATCAACTGATGAATGGATAAAGAAATTGTGGTTTATATACACAATGGAATACTACGTGGCAATGAGAAAAAATGAAATATGGCCTTTTGTAGCAACGTGGATGGAACTGGAGAGTGTGATGCTAAGTGAAATAAGCCATACAGAGAAAGACAGATACCATATGGTTTCACTCTTATGTGGATCCTGAGAAACTTAACAGGAACCCATGGGGGAGGGGAAGGGAAAAAAAAAAAGAGGTTAGAGTGGGAGAGAGCCAAAGCATAAGAGACTGTTAAAAACTGAGAACAAACTGAGGGTTGATGGGGGGTGGGAGGGAGGGGAGGGTGGGTGATGGGTATTGAGGAGGGCACCTTTTGGGATGAGCACTGGGTGTTGTATGGAAACCAATTTGTCAATAAACTTCATATATAAAAAAAAAAAAAATGAAGCCCTCTGCTACCTTTGCATTTAGGACCAAAATCCAAGATTCTCTGACAGCCTCCATGCTCGTAATGGTCTCTGCTCATTCTGTAATGAATCTGCTATTTCATCATCCAACCCACACCTCTCACTGTTCCTTGCTCATTTATATGGATGCAACATAGAGCCCTTCTTCTTCAGTTAGAAGACCCCAGAACTAATGCTTATCTTCATACGGAGAGCAGCCCCCCGAGTGTCCTTGCTTTATGAGGTTGTTCACTTTACAGGTTCTGAGCAGGTGGCAGAACATGTTTCCATCCTCATTTTTTCTTCCATCTGCAAAATCACAGTATTCAAACTGTAAGTAAGTAGTTGCCCATATTTTCAGGTGATCTCCATGGTAACCATCCAATTACATACAATTGGTGTTCCTGGGTTTGTTCAACATACTAAACAGTTGTGGGACTGAATTGGTTACACTTTTTGCATAGATGTGGGTTCTGAAAATTTGCAATATTTTTGAGTCATTCTATTGCTTGGGAGACTACACATTTTGAGAGGAAAACATTGAACAAATCAGTAAGTGCAGCTGTTAGCACCTGATCAAGTTCTGCTGCCCATTTCAAGCACTCACCAGGATAAGTATTATATGCTTCTAAGGTGTGGCATCACTTTGCCATCAAAGCTTGTTTTCTCTTATGGTGTTAATTTAATAATCCCATATTGACCTGATATTGGAAGAAGAATAGGCTCTAGTTTGTCACATGGTAGGAACTCTGTCTTCTGACTTTTCATTACACAATCCAATAGCAAATCTCATATATATGTGTGTGTGTGTATATATATATATATATATTACATATATATATACATACATAGATACTCAAAACATTTATTCTTTTTTTGAAAAATAATTTTTTGAGTATAGTTGGTACACAATGTTATATTAGTTTCAGGTAAACACTAATTTGAAAAGATATATGCACCTCTGTGTTAATTGTAGCACTATTTACAATAGCCAAGATATGGAAGCCATCAAATCTCCTTTATATTAATGATTGTATCTGTGTGCACATGAACATAATGATTGATACCATGTAATATAATTGTGTTGTTAAGAAGACCACGGTCTGTGTAGTAGTGGAGAAAAAAGGCAACATTATGAGCTTGGAGTTCTTGCAATGATTTAAGGCAGAATATTTTCCTTCTATGTCTTCTGGCAATTTTAAGGCAACACAAAAATATGAATAAAAATCAAAATAAAAAAAGACTTAGACAGTCTTTTCAACACTTCTTCTCCAAACTGATAAGGTTACTCATGAGATGCTTTGACAGCCTTTACATGGAATGGGACGGATATTCTTGGCTAGCAAACAGAAGCGAGGGCAGTGTGTCAGAAAGGAAAGTGCTCTACTGAACTACTGGAAGAATGGAGTCCAAACCTCTTCTTTGTCTCTGACTATCTGTGTTATTTGAGGCAAACTAATTCTCCCAAATCACTTTTCCTTTATCTTCAAAATTAGAGAAAATATACCCATACCCTGGAACTACTGTAAGGGCTGAAGTCAGAGTTTCACAATTACCTTTCCCATTATATGGAGAGAGAGAATTGTTGAAATTAGGGGAGATTTCAGATGCTTGTTCTAGAAATAATTTTGCAATGGCTTTATCTTTTGAATGCCATAGCCCCTCATAGGGCAATGACGAGGAACAGATGACAGCGTGGGTAGTGTGGAGCTGAAATATCTCAAGGAAAAAACTCTCATGACTTTCCTACTTTTGCAATCTCTACCCCAGGACAGCTGTTCATTATCAGACCCTATGCCCGTTTTTAATCTCTTTGGAATTAAAACAAGTATATTTAGTATTGTGAGTTGCAGTCAGAACTCTTGATTAGGAATGGAAGAAAACCCTGTGGGAAACTTTGACAATAAAAGAATGGCACTGGTCATCAGGAGATGTGTGCTCTTGGAACCATCCACAAGGGTACCCCTGGGTCTCTGGGCCATGATAAACCATAGTCCAGAGCACTGATGGGAGCCCAGGACATTTTCTCTGTGGCTCTCAGCCATGCTTCCCTCCAGGGGCTGCTGATTCTAATATCTGTTGCAGATAAGCCTTTGGTTTCCCACTCTGCAATAGAGAAAAACATTATTTGCAATCTTTTACAGGCAAAATCTCCCTAATTCAGGGTAGCCTTGCAAAGGGGTGGCCAGTCAAGGATGTGCTATTCCCCCCCCCCCAATTCTGCTGGTTTCAAAGGGGCCCAACTTGTGTCAGGTCCTTCTGCCTGGTCGAATCAGTGTAGGTGGCAGGGATGGGAGGCTCTCATTTTATAAAACATAGCTGCTCCCACTGTAACCATATGGTTGAAGATCTGGGATGTGTGGTTTGACTCTAAGAACTCTGCTCTCCAAACCAGGAGTAGGGATGTGCCATGCATATTATGACTGAGAAAGAAAGGGGGGAAGGGAGGGAGGGGAAGTCAAGGGATGAGGAAAAGAGGTAGGGAAGGAGGGAAGCAAGAAGAAAAGAGAGACAGACAGAGAGAAAGAAGAAAAAGACCTGTGATTGTTGCGGTTTGTCCTTACAAAGCAAAGCCCCACATTCAACACAAGATAAGAAGAGTTTACGTTTATAGCAGCACTATCGACAATAGCCAAAGTATGGAAAGAGCCCAAATGTCCATCGATGGATGAATGGATAAAGAAGATGTGGTATATATATATATATATATATATATATATATACACAATGGAGTATTACTCAGCAATCAAAAAGAATGAAATCTTGCCATTTGCAACTACGTGGATGGAACCGGAGGGTATTATGCTAAGTGAAATTAGTCAGAGAAAGACAAAAATCATATGACTTCACTGATATGAGGACTTTCGGAGACAAAACAGATGAACATAAGGGAAGGGAAGGGAAACAAAAATAATATAAAAACATGAAGGGGGACAAAACAGAAGAGACTCATAAATATGGAGAACAAACTGAGGGTTACTGGAAGGGTTGTGGGAGGGGGGTGGGCTAAATGGGTAAGGGGCATTAAGAAATCTACTCCTGAAATCGTTGTTGCACTATATGCTAACTAATTTGAATGTAAATTTTGAAAAATAAAAAATAAAATTTAAAAAAAGAAGAGTTTAGGCTTTGTAGTTCACTACCACCTGTTTGGAATTAACTTTTTTTCATACCAAAGTTTATTTGTTGTCCCAGATAAGCCGGAATCACTACTTCAAATGACATAAGAAAGCACAATTTGATTTTTCTAATAAAGAAAATGTTTTTGTTAACTCACAAATTAAGGATTAAAAGGATTTTCACCAGCCTTCAGTTTGCTATGTGCAAACTGCAAACAGTTTAATATATACAGAAAGCTCAGGTTTGCCATGTAGGCATGTTCTTTGTGTGGAAAAGAGTGAAAGTTCTTTTCATCATTAAGGAGAAATATGTAATTTTGTTCATACATTTACAGTAGACTGCATCCTGGAACTCAGTAGGAAATTATAATTTTGGATAAGGGGAAATATTATACATTTTGGAGAATAAGAAATAGAAGGTATAAAATATAAAATCATATGGTTAAGAATTGCATGGTACATAGTAAACAGAAAATTAAGCTCCATATCATACTTGTAGTATTTGAAAAGCAAGCAAGCCCTAACATAGAGTAAAATTGAATAATTTTTCACTGAATGTAATATATATTTCAGGCATGTATAAAGGCAATTTATGGAGCAATTATGTTACTTCGGCCAGTTTTTATTGACTAATTAAGTCAACTATATAGAATTGTTAAAAAGAAGAAGGAGAAGAAGAAGGAGGAGGAGGAGGAGGAAGAGAAAGACGAGGAGGAGGAGGAGGAGGAGGAGGAGGAGGAGGAGGAGGGAGGAGAGGAGAAACAAGCCCAAATTGGAGTCATTTGCGCTCCTTCCTCCCAGGGCAGCAAACTAAGACAATTATGATTTCAACCTATCCTAGGCATATGGCCTTTTAAGTCACTCTGAAATTTCCTGGTCAGCCTAGTGATGTCATCTATATGGTAAAAACCCTGCCTTCCTTCCCCACCTCCCCAAAAGACATCCTGGCCTGAAACAATCTTTCTTTTCTTTGTCAATAATTTCTTGTCCCAACCTCCTTCTTATAAAAACCTTCCATTTTGTACAATAGAGCATCTCTCTACTTGATGGATGGGATGACAATTTGTGAATCGCTTCATAAAGACAATGAGATCTTCAAGTATACTCAGTTGAACTTTGTTTTACAACAATATTTTTATTAAAGCCTGATGAATGTTTCCTAGTTGTTTTTCTGAATGCTCTGACCCACATGAGAATATGGATATACATTGTTTTTAGGCTTTATCTCCCCACATATAAGATGAGATGGCAGCCTATAAATCTCATTCTCTGAGTTGCCTTGGGAAAAGTCAGTTACCTTTAGGACACCCCGGTGCAGCTATGGAAACTTTGTATAACAAGTTCACTATCAGAAATGAAACAGGGGGCACCTGGGTGGCTCAGTCGGTTAAGTGCCGACATTGGCTCAGGTCATGATCTTGTGGTTTGTGGGTTTGAGCCTTGCATCAGGCTCTGTACTGACAGCTCAGAGCCCGGAGCCTGCTTCAGATTCTGTCTCCCTCTCTCTCTCTGCCCCTCCCCTGCTCATGCTCTTTCTTTCTCAAAATGAATAAACATTAAAAAAATTTTTTTAAAAAGAAATGAAATAGAACATTAATGGTGAGACTGGATTGTGCTGATAACTACTGCTGATCCACTTCTTTCCATGAAAGTGTCAGCCAAGGGTTTGGTTTTCATTTTTGTACAAATGTGTGTGTGTGTCTGTATGTGTGTGTCTGTGTGTGTGTGTCTGTGTGTGTGTGTGTGTGTGTGTGTGTATCACAACGTTTGAGGTCTTTTGTTACAAATCGTTCTTAACCTTGAGCTTTAGACAGTCCGAAAAGAGGCTTGGAGCAGGGATGGTACATACCTCCATCTCAGGGGGAATGATGAGTACAGACAGGTATATGTTTTAACTGATGGCCAAAGAGCCACAGCTTGATTAATCCCATAAGCCCCACCAAACAAGCAATGAAACACGTGGTGGTATGTAGAGGGTACAGGGACCAGGGCTAGCCAGAAATGTTGCCGTGTTCCCCCTACTCCTGGAGAGGTGGGGGCTCATACAGAAGCCCTGTCGCTGACCATTGTTGTTCCAGAGCTACCAGGATTGCTACACTCAGCATCTTCACCCATTCTATTGTGGATTTTCCATGTGGATGTTCTCAATCTTACCAGGGAATCCCAGAGTGAGTTATGCTTCCAAATTCCTGCAGATCCAAAGGCGGAAAATGCAATTGTCTCCTCTCAGTCAAAATATCTTATGAATTTATGAATCGTCTGCTGTATAATATTGTCCACCCACCTTACCAACTACTTGTACAACAGCCCTGTGAAGGAGATGCTATTAAGTCTATATTGCAGAATCCAAAATTGAAGTTAATGGAAGTGGAGTGATTTGTCAACAGTTCTAGCTAATAACTAGTAGAGTCAGGATTGAACTCAAATCCATCTGTATTCAGAGTTTGTGTTTTTCTCACTATGCTCTATTTTATACAAATATGCTATCTATATTCATATTATTCATTATATTCATTATATTCATTATAGATTAATGAAATAAATCTTGTATTTCAGGGGCTTGAATCTGGCTTTCAATTCAGAATTTATTGGCAATATTTACGGATAATATAAAGCACATGGCATCATAGGTTATAAAAACAAGGAGCATCACAACTATATTAATTTGGGATTGCAGTGATTGAGATACTTAATTCTGTCACCAGGAAAACCCATAATCAAATTTAATCCCACTGTTGGTTTTTTTTTAGAACATTTTTAAAAAGAATTTTGACTAAAGCCAAATTTTGAGTAAAGCCAAATATGGTCCTATAGTAATTTGAATTTCCTGTTGTATAAGCTGTTCTATTCTATCAATTCAGTCCATATTAGGAGCTCCACCCTTTCCCCATCTGGCTCTAGTCTCCTGTTCCTGATTGTTTCTTATTGGTTTTGAGTAGTCATTCACCCTTTAGTCTAAACAAACCTTTAACATCTCTTTTGACACACTTTCATTTTTAAGTAAATTCAAGGTTGAGGAAGATGCATGAAAGAGAATATGGGGGGTGGATATAATTCAGAAATTCAAATCAGCCAGATATAGATGATAATCTCTTGGAGAGGGCCTAATTTTTAGTTTTCACTCGGTCCTTCTCTGTTGTCAGCACTGCTTTGGGATTTATGGGCTTGATCAGCTGTTTCTCCTCTGGTCCTTGGGGGAAAGTGGGGGAAGGGTGGATAAAAAGGTGGATATGTCCTGCCTTCTCATGATGCTATGGTTTTGAGTGTCAGGCATGTATGCGCATTCACTCATCTCTGTTCTGTTCCTGGGCACCCTCTCTTTGCCACTGGTCCTCAGATTCCTTATCTGTCAAATACAAAGTCGATAGCAGCCTCCCTGGCATGTGTGAGGATGACATGAAGTGAGGTGCAGAATGGCCCCAGCCACGATGTGGGCTCCCCCCTTTCACCCTGGGGTTCATCACAACCTCTGATGAGACCTACTCCTCTCAGGTTCAGAATCAGCAGGGAAACAAGATGCTTGTTCAAATCCAGGCAAATGAGCTGTGGAAGGGCATTTTCTAACTTCCCTATTGATCATCTTATATGATTACATTTGAAACAACTTTTTTGATGACCCTGACTGACTTCTTCTGTGTCATCTTAGGAAAGCCACTCGTTACCTTTAACATGAATATCTTCACCCACCGACTGAGAAGATTAGGTAGCCCTTTTAATCTTTGCTTATTCAGTGATTCTGAATTACTGGTAAAGTATAAAGCAAGTAAGCAAAGGAAGACTTATTGGATGTTCATTACAGTACCCTTTCAATATAAAACAAATAAATTAAATGATAGGTAAATGTTATAAGTTCATGATGGAATATTGCCCATTCCTTAAAATATCACATTATGTAAGAATATGCAATAAACATCTTTACCATTGTTAACCAAAATAAACCAGTTTAATAAAACACCATAAATTATTTGATTCCCAATTCTGTAGATACAAGTGTGGATAAAGAAATAGAAATGAGGAAATGGATATAAATAATTTATGAAGAACTATAAGAACACACATCAAAATATCAAAATATTGGATGTTATCATTGCCAGGTAGTAAGGGTTGAGTGTTTTAATTATTACTTTAGATTTTTAGGTATTCCTTAATTTTTTTAAGTTTGTTTTGTTTATTTCACACATTAACCTTAATTATTTGGTTGCATTAAAGCCATGTCCTTGTGCCAGAGAGCAAAGTGAACTCATCGACGTTGAGGGAAAGATCTCCTTGTCAGTGAGAGCCTTATTTGGCCACATAAAGACAAGAGCACCTTTCTGGAGTCCAAATGTGGCTCCTAACTGCTGACATACTGAAACTCATCCATTTTTCCCTCCACTAATGATAAACAATACAGAAACTCAGATAGTTGCACCCTGAAGTTTTAGAGCAGAAAACTCAAATGAGTATGCCCATCACTGAAATGCCATCACGTTTTATGAAAATGTACTGTGTGTGCCTCCTTTTCCCAATTAAAAGTTCCTATTGGCTGTACTTCCGTGATGGTCTCAGTCTTGATTTCTAGATCTTTCCTTGGTCCCTCTGCTCCTCCCTTCCACTGAATACGATGCAGTTCCAAGTTTTCCCTATCTCCATTTGCCCCAAGTCTTTAGACAACTGCAGGGCCCGCTGAAAAGTTGCCCACCTTGAGAAATTTGCCACTCTGACTCCGCCCAGGTTTTCACTTCAGCAATTGTTTGGCATCCATGAGCTCCTTGTCGCCAATTTCCCTCCAAGTGGAGGGAAATTCTGCCTGATCAGAATGAGGTTTCCTTGAGCTTTTGAACCTTGGTATATGGCACAAGGACGTCTGATCTCAGATGTCAGTTTGGCATTTGCTGGGGGTCTAAAGCCCTCTGCCATACATCCCCACCAGAAAGGATAATTAACTGGACAGGCAATGCATGGTCACAGGCATTTCTGGACTGCAGCTGGACATGTGCTAGAAACAAGTGGGACTTTAAAGCCATAGGATGAAGATGGTCCTTGATATGTAACTAAGGGGTGAGTCAATGTTAGCAGTTCAATGATGTGTACTTTTACACTACATGCAACATTATAAATCTATGACAATGATCATCATCTGCTCCAGCCCAAAAATTAGTGGTCCCACTGGAAGAATGACTCACTGGGTCAATACCATGCCACTCGGTTAAACGCCCTGTAACTATGAGCAAATGTGGCATGTATTCAGAGACTTTGAGAATTAATAACTGGGGTTGGAGCAATCACAAGCAACACTGGTTCCCAGCTTTCAAAGGGTCTTTTGTGCAGTACCTCACTCTGCCATTAGAGGGCAGCAGTAGACAGCACCCTGAGAGGCTGCTCCCACTTGACCAACATTTTTAGGTCTAGAACATTCTTCAGAAAAGTATTTCTCTCGTTTTAGTGTCCTCACCTATAGCACTAGTAGGGCTATTGGTAACTTTTATTTTCCTAAGATTTACTTTCCAGGTGTGCTTAAAATACATTCAGGAACCTAACCGTCTATTAAGATACCAGGTTTTCATTAAGGGGCACATTGGTGCTGATACGGGAAATTGTGTCCAAAAGGGCATGACATCTGGATATCTGATATTCAGGAGGGGAGCTTGGCCATAAAAACCATAATGCAATACTGATCTGAAACAAGGGTGTGAGCCATAGCTTAAATATCGCATGGACCACCTGTAACATAGACTACTCAATATCATGGAAATAATTTTAAAAGGAGGCCATAAGTGTGCTGACAAGAGATGAGCATGCCATATTGTTGGGGAGAAAAACAGTTTCATGAAGAGTTTGTAAAATATGATTTCATTGTGTATATAATATACATATAAGGTTGTTCTATGCTTCCATGTGGTTCAGATTTGGGGTAACTGTGCATCCCTCTCACTAGGGTTTCCCTTTTAGATTGCAGAGGAACCATCAGCTTTCTTATGACTTCCCTGTGACTGCCAGGGGGCCCCAGCTCCTTCCCATTCCCTGGATAACAAGCCATACTTCTGCTGTGGCTCCACTCATGCGGGATTCTGGTGGTGCTCTAATTTGTCTGCCCTGCTAGCATGCAAGAAACTCCAGGCCAGGGAACAGGTCCCCATCTGCAACTGTGCCTCCAGCACCTACTGCAGCTGCCAACACAGGTGAGCAATGTAACCGTATTGGCCGAATGGAAAAGGAATAGAAGGTGGATGTGAGGAAGCTCAGTTGCCTACGCCAGGTCTGGAGTATGAGCCCACATGAAACTGCTAGTGCGGGTGGCCCTCCTTCATGACCCTGTGGGATTGCGATTTATAATAAGAAATACGTGCTTAGTCTTTGTTCCCATTTCGGACACAGAACTCCTAAAACTCTTGGAGTCTCCTAAGTGAAGTGAGACACAAATATGAGTCTTGTGCTAATGAGGTGACTTTTGGGCCCCACCTAAGGTTGGAGGCTGGTGGCAAGGGGACACAAACACGTAATTTTGGGTTAGAACTTCCAGTCCCACTTCTGATCTCTAAGAAGGGGATGGGCTGGAGGTTGAATCGATTGCCAAAAACCAATGATTTCCTCAGCTGTGCCTATGTAATGAAACCTCTATAAAACCCTGAAAGAGCTGGGCTCGGCAAAATTCTGGGTTGGTGAACATGGGAGATTTGGAGAGAATGGCGTACTCAGGACATGGAAGGCCCCCACCCTTTTATAATAAATGCATGACCCAGTAAGTAATATGTTTCTCTGAGTTCTGTGAATTGCTGTAGCAAATTAATTAAAGCTGAGGAGGTGTTCGGTGGAAACTCTGGTTTATAACTCGTTGGTCAGGTGATAGCTTGAACTTGCTTGTAACCCATGTTGGAAGTGGGCAATCAGTGGATGGAATGCAGTCCCCACGGAATCTGCAGCTATCTCAGGGAGATGGTGTCAGAATTGAGTTAAATTGTAGGACACTCAGCTGGTGTCTCAGCAATTCCAACGTATTGCTTGTTGCTGTAGGGGAAAACCCACACACTGGAATTGAGTGCAGGACCCAAAAGATCCCCTTCCCTTGTCCTTGACCTAGGAGGGTCACTCATTCGGCAGACACCAGATGACCTGTGGGAGTGGTCAGCATGGGCCACTGTGCAGGAGGTGCAGGCACTGTGGGGAGTGACAGCCCATGGGCAGGACACAGTCTGAGGCAAGGTAGAACATTATCAGAGTTTCATTTCTGGGCTCCACAGCTGCTGACCAACTGGCCTCCCCATATGAGCAGCTTCCAGCTTTCAACAGGTGGTCCTCTGGGTCTTCTGGACATTCTGGGAATTTAAAACACTGTGGTGTCATCGAGGTGGAGTGGAGGTGGGGACACTGCACATCGGTCTTCCTGTTTCTGACACAGGCAACAGGCACAACAAGCCTAAGTGTATCTTATAACCCCATCATTCATCAACCCCACTTTCAAAATGTGTCCAGGGACACTTGGGTGTCTCTGTTGATTGAGCATCCAAGTCTTGATTTGGCTCAGGTAATGATCCCACGGTTGTGGGATTAAGCCCTGTGTCGGGCTCTGTTGTGGGCATGGAGCCTGCTTACGATTCTCTCTCTCTCTCTCTCTCTCTCTCTCTGCCCCTCCAGAGGCACACATGCACATGCATGCATGCATGAACATGTGCTCTCTCTCTCTCTCCCTCTCTCAAAAACTAAACTAAAATCAACTAAAATAAACAAAATGTATCCAAAGAAAACAATGTGTAAAGATACATGTGCATTGATAAAGATAGTATCATTGGAAAAAAAAACAAAACTTGTCGAAGGGTCTATCAATGGAGCATTGACTAAATCAGGATCTGGCATATATATTGGAATACTCTAGGGCATAACAAAGATGATGACTGACAACATGTAGTGCATATAATAATCACTTCAAAATTTGGTTAAAAACAAATTTTTGGCTCCCATGCTGTGTGAGATTTTGATTCAGTGGAACGAACAGTCTCGGAATATCCATTTTTAAAACGCACTTCAGGCGATTCCCTGCGCATATGGTGGGAACCCATCTTCAAGAAACACAAACGCAGCTATGGCTTAATTGGCATAGAAAGGCAGACATGAAAGCCAAAAATCCATAGAATGTATGTGCACAGAAGATTACCTAAAATATTACAGATCTAAATGTTTAATGAGGTGGGATAGTAGTGTAGGATGTTTACAACTTGTTTATAGTTTATTGTTGCTGTTTATCTGTGTTTTCTAAATTTCTAATGAAAAGTTTGAATAACTTGCATACAAAGGAAATGATAAAATCTAAAACCAGAGTCACTGACTTGCTTCTCTGGTGGGAATTTATGGCAGGGCAGTGAGACCCCAGTGGTGACGGGGGGCGGGGATGGGGGAGGACAGCCACAGGGGATTGCAGGAGAGGTCTGGGATTCTCTGCCTCCTCACTTCTCTCTAGCAGTGATCATGGGCCAGGCCCCAGAGCTGATCTCCCACACTCCTCTTCCTGAGAACTAGGAGTCCCCAAGCTGGACACAGGGCTTCTGTTATACCTCGGTTCCAGTTGCGACCTTTTTCCTGGGTCACGTAAAAATCATACCTATCAATTTTTCTCACTGTTCTGTTTCTCTCCTGTAAAATTTAAAGACTCACTTAGCACTAGCTAACTGGAATCTATAGAAAGTGACATTGTATCTGGTTTAATATGAGATTATGTATTGAGCTATTGTAAGTTTAACCCATCAGTGTTTCCGAGTGATCCACACACCACAAAAAAAGTGCACATCTTCTGGCTTCTCTGACACCTGAACAATTTGAGAATGACCAGCATGACAGGAAGAGTTCGGAAGACTTTGGATGCCAAAATCAAATGTGAATTCAAATCTCAGTTTTGTCAGAGTGACATGGGAACAGAAGTGAACGTCACCTTTCTGGGACTTGTTTGCCTCTGGACACAAGAATAAATTTAATGAGTAGAAAGGATGTTTATCAGAATGGGAGGGAATGATGCAAAGCTCATGGTCCTGAGCAGGAACCCAGTCATTGTCAGATCCACTGCTTGATGTCTGGGTTGAGCCCTTCCCCCCACAGGGACAAAACTCTGCAGTGCTAAAGTGTGCTTCAGTGACACATGTGCATGGACCTCAATGTCACTGCCATGCATTTTGCACCGGCCAGGAGGACACATCCCCAGCATCGTCTTCACCTGCTTTATTTTTATTCTACCTCCTGTTTATGCAGTCTAAGGGTTTCTGCCATCAAGTATTCTGCTCTCTACACTTCTCTCTCTAGCCTTCAGAATGTTATTTATTAAACAGAGAAAGCACAGGAAGTACTTTCACGTATGTGTCTCTTAGGTCCTTCAATAGTCACTATATGAAAAAGTCAAGGTAAAAACAGGTCATTCCTGATTTTCCTAGAGAATTGGCCTGCCTGGAAATGCATCTCACAATCTGCAGATTGCTGGGCATGTGTGAACAAGGGTGTCTTTGGGTGTCTCCAGCATCAGTGCCCTGGACACAGAAGGCCCCAGTGCTCCCTTCCATGGATTTAAGTGCTAGGGGCTGAGAGATGGTAAGTACACAAAGCAATGGTAGAAAGTGCAGAACATGATTAACAGCCACGCTGGGCACAGAAGTAGTTTTCTCTTCATATGAAAACAAGCACCTTTTGTTGCCAGAGAAGGTCAGAGAACAGAGAAGTTGCCAGCAATGTTCTTATGAGATCTCAAGGCATTTGTGAGCTGTTAACCACTCAACTGACAAGAAAGAGGGCCAAGGACTCAGAGGGGCCAGAGTGACTTCAAAAAAAGTTTCTTGATGGAAAGGACTAAGAAATGGGACTGGAAGAGGGAGGTGAACCAGAACGTGTTGTGGGCAGAAGGTGAAGTAGATCCAATGCCAAGGAGGGGATTGACCAGGGGATTTCTTACCATGAAAAGCCATGGAGAGCTGGAAAGGAGTCTACAGTGGTGCCACAAAGCACATAGACATTGGGAGGAAACCTTCAAGCATGGCTACTTGAACTTGAGATCACTAATATTGCCCAAGAGTTGAAATTTGCCTTACAAAAGTAGATTATTATTATTACTTGTAATTAACTTAGGGTAAAGGGATCTTTCCAAAATGTTAAGTCATTGGTCCAAAAATCAAACCTAACACTGTCAAAATCTGTGTGCATTGAAAACCATCCATAAATTAATAACCTATAGAGGACTGATGAATATTTTTGCCTCATTTAGACACTGATGTAAAATATTAGTGATTCTGTATTTTGAAGAGAAGATTACTGTGGCCTTTCCTCCATCATGTTGTCAGATATTCTGCCATTTGCTTTTCTCTAGTTGTTGTTCATTTGTTTTTGTTTTTGTTTTTGTTTTTGTTTTGTTTTGTTTTGTTTTGGTCTGGTTTTCCTAAGGGGGCAGAGCTTACATGCACCAAAGACCATTAGAAACATATAATAGACTATAATCTGAAAGCAACTAGAGCAACCACTCAGAGATCAGGTTTCCATAAGTGGCTTAAATCTGGTCCCGGGCTTTACCAAAGTTGGGGGGAAGCTGGCTGCCACCCTCAGAGTGGACCCCAGCACAGCCAGGATTCCTGCCAGCCCCTCACCTGTATGCTTCTCTGAGTCCTTTCTCAGGGCCTGGGGGAAAATAGTACCAAAAAAACTCACACCAAGATGCAACTACCCTCTCTATTCAGGGTGCCACTCCTTGGTTGAAGCAGATTTTGTGATCTATAAGTTTATTAGACCAGTGTGTTGTACACCTTAAAGTTACACAATCTTGTGTGTCGATTATATCTCAATAAAGTTGGAAATAAGTAAATAAACAAGCAAATTAAGAAAAAAAAAACAAAAGCAGAGAGGATACCATCAGGGTATCCTGTCACTGGGGAAGGACACTTACCATCTGTCCTGCCACCTGGCTCAAGGGCAGTCCATGGTCAGGTTGTCATGTTCAGGGTGTTGGTCTTCAGAGATTACTTCACTCTTACCAAGGGCATAGGAACCTCGTGCATAGGTGAGCTTGTCCATTTATTTCTTAACAGGTGTGTGTCAAACAATCAAAAGCCTCCCCCTTCCACCTTCCCAGTGGGGGAGTAGAGTAGACTCTGCCCCAAAGCTTCCTTAAGGACAGAAGTAGGTGAGTGACCAGGGGAAGGGGGGTGCTATCATGTACAACTGCAGCTTTCTTTTCACACATTCTTTTTTGCATCTTAATAATTCTGACTTGACACCAGCCATCTGAGTCTTGGCTAAAGAGTTAAACTAGCTTTTAAAGGTCACTAAAGATGCCTGATCTCACCCCATTGGGGGCTGACTCAGATGATTAAGCATTCCAAGTTCTAAGGTTGAAAAGGGGGGGAATACTAACTTTCAGGAGGTCCTGGGCCATAATTTCACACAGGGCCACGCAGGTGAGGCGATCTTGTTAGGATTGCCATGAATCTTACCCCTCCATGGGCAAGACGCATAGCTGACCATGAGAATCTGTGGCCCATGTGGCTTTTGCTATATCTCATCTTCAGAGTCTAGGAGTAATAATTCACTTGGCAGTCAATAACCTATTGCAACCAAAAACATTACTGCTACAACCCCTAACAATCACATGAAGAAAAAGAACTCACCTATGCTCTTACTAAATGTTGGGCACTGTCCTAGGTCTTTACATGCACTGTCTCAATCACATGATGCACTTGTTCTCATTTGAAAGATGGAGACACTGAGGCACAGAGAGGTTCTGTAGCTTACCAAAGGTCACACAGCACTCAAAAACTGGCTTTAAGATTTGCACCAGCCTATGTCACTTCAAAGCCTTTGAACTTTATCCACTATGTTCTCTGTTCTTTAGAAGGCAGATTAGTAAAGTCTTTAGAACTAAGGATGAGGAACATGATGTCCCAGAGAATTTAATGACTTGTCCAAGGTCACATGGCTAGGTCTTCTAAAGTTAATTTTCATCCATACCCTGGAAAAGTGGAATAAATCAATTCAAAAGACTCCCGAGGCTCTCCATGGTATTATTTCTCCTCTGCCAGATGCCAAATGGGAAATGCAATGGCTTGCCCAGACTGTTCCACTTCACTCTCCAGGAAGGCAAAAGATGGGACTTGCCCTGCGCAAGGGGTAAGAATAGGAAAGGAAAATTCAATGTGGAACTTCTCTGCTTTTCCCTTGTGAGTTTGTTATCTGTTCTCTGAGAAACACTTCAGACAGTAGAAAATCACACACACACACACACACACACACACACACACATCAGAATCATTAGAAGAATAAAAATTAAGAATTATTTTATAAAAAAAGCACATTAATATATCAGGCATTAGGGAAAGGAAACAAAAATAATATAAAAACAGGGAGGGGGACAAAATAGAAGAGACTCATAAATATGGAGAACAAACTGAGGGCTATGGGAGGGGTTGTGGGAAGGGGGATGGGCTAAATGGGTAAGGAGCACTAAGGAATCTACTCCTGAAATCATTGTTGCACTATATGCTAACTAATTTGGATGTAAATTAAAAAAAAAATAAAAAAATAAAACAAGTTAAAATAAAAAATATATATCAGGCATTAAAAACAATATAGCTTTTATATGATCATTACTTTAAAAACTTGTTTTTAGGGGCGTCTGGGTGGCTCAGGCTTGATTTCAACTCAGGTCATGATCTCACGGTTTGCGAGTGTGAGCTCCACATCCAGCTCTGTGTGTGCTAACAGCTCAGAGACTGCTGGGATCCTCTCTCTCCCTCTCCCTCAGCCCCTCTCCTACTTACACACAAATTCTCTCTCTCTCTCTCTCTCTCTCTCCTCCCCTCCAAATAAATTAAATTAAATTAACTTTAAAAAAAAAAACCTTGTTTTTAAACAGGGAACTTTTCATTAGCTTTGGAAACCAAGTCGCATAATTACATTTGTCTAACCAACATAGTACCTGTCTTTGGAGGTGCACATATGCAATGCTTACTGTGCCCATTGCTTTATTCACATTTTATTAGAATTCTCAGTAATGGCAGACTAATAAGGAAGTACTGGAAACTTCCTTCATGATGGTATTTGACAAAGTTTGTTATGAGAATTTGACTGTTCTTTGTCTTCCTCAGAACTGAGAGGAGACATTTTGCCCATCATGTACCTTTAAAAAGTGGGAATCTATTTTTGAAAAATTCATTTATTTTTTCCACTTTGGAGAGCATGAAATAGAATGAGTTGCAAAAAAAAAAAAAAAAGGGAGGGAGGGGAGAGTATTAAGGAAAATAAGCATATCTTCAATTAGTGCCACTAAATGATCCCGAAATCAAATCTTGAATTGACCCTTTCTTGAAGATAGGGAGGGGGCTTGCTCATGAACTCTTCTGGGTTTCTTTACTTCAGTCAGGCAGGGGAACTCCCACAGGGCCCTGACACATGGCAGGTTTGTAGGGTTAATCAGATATTGCTCTCCTTCGATACCTGCTTCCAAGAGAATAAGAACAGTGTTTAGTTCCATAGAGCTTACTAAGGGAGTGATGGAGTACATTTTATGTTGTCTAGGCTTCATGTTGCATTGAAAGCCTGATCTCCCATTGCCCTTGTGTCTTGTTCTTTCTTCTCCTGGCCAAGGAGATAGCCGAAATCCTTGATCTTTCCTTGATCTTCTTTTCAAGAGGAGGTGTGGAGAGAGGGCCAAAACAAGATGTGCAAACTGAGACTGAGAACAGAGACACCCAGGGTGTCAGAGATGCTGAGGACCTGTCCACTGCTCTACAGGGCCCTGAGGGGGAGGCAGGGAGGATCTCTGGAGGCCACAGTATGATTGGGGCCAGGAGAAAGCTGCTCCTGGGCCCTGTGGTTCAGGGTGGCTGAGCCCTGACACAGTAGGACCTCCACATTTCAAGAGACTGTGTGCACTGGACAGTGGAATCACAGAGGTGGCCTGCATATCCTGAAGATGGAGAGGTCCTACAGAATATTTTGTTGAGCATGAGACCCCAAAATCTTCATACAGACCTGGGGATGCCTTACATGGGGTGTCCTACCCCAATCTCAGACATCCTAGGGTCAGATTGAATTTAACTGAAAAAAAGAAAGAAAATCAAGTAGCATGACATGATTTTTATTCCCAAGTTTGTGGACTAAGATTCATGCTCATCCCATATCTATGTGTGGCCACTCTCTGTATCAATCTGGGTCTTGACAGGAAACTGACTTCTACTCAAAAAGTTTTGACTGAAGATAATTTAATGGTGAGGCTCTTTGTGAGAGTGTGTGCACAGTTAAGGGAGCCAAGAAGGGAGGCTGAGGCATCCAAAGATGAACAGCATGGGGAGACATTACTGCCTCTGGCCTGAAGGAGCAAGGAGAGAGCTTGGTGTTTGCCAGAGCCCATGATAACTGGCATAGGGGAGGGAACTGCATGATAGAAGACTCGGCCATTGCCACACAACCAAAGCAGAAGCAGGGAGAAGGCAGAGAAATGCCCTATCCTCTCTCTTCCCGCCCTCTGGTCTATTGCTAGAGTCTCATGTTGGCTGAACCCGTGGAGCAGCCAGAGTCCAAAGGAATCCTGGTAACCGGTGATGAAGTCTGGGGTGTCAGGCTCTCAGCAGAGCAGAGGACAGACAAAGGATTCCTAGTATCAGGGAGGGGAAGAGAGGATAACCAGCACACCACAGTCTGATACACTCATCAAGATGGTTTTCTAGAACAAGTCCTCTTGATATATGCTTGAGAATCCTGCACTTGGACCTGGGAAGCCCAGCATGGTTCAAGTTCAAACTTTGTCACTTTGAAGCCATGACTCAAAGTTCTTTCACCTCTCTGAGATCCAGTTATTACTCATCTACAAAGTGACAGAGGATTGAATGAATTAATGCCTGTAAAGGGTGAAGCACACTTCCGAAAACCTGGATACATGCCCTCTCAGTAATTAGCCTTGTGCGGGGCCTTTTCTCTCTGGACTTGAATGTGTTAATTGAAAAGGGGAGAGGTGTTTATGGCATGTTACCTGTAATGTAACAGTACCTGTGTTCTAGATTCTGTGAAGCCAAAGGAAAAGGTCTATCCTGAGCTTCTTCACCTGGTTCCTGCATGTAGTACCCCTTTAAGAAAACTGGAATTTTTAAAAAAGTCTTTATTTTAATTCCAGTTAGTTAAGATAGAGTGTCATATCAGTTTCAGGTATACAATACAGGGATACAACACTTCCACACAACACCACGTGGTCATCTCAACAAGTGCATGCCTTCATCACCATCATCTATTCCAACCATCATCCACCCACCTCCCCTCTGGTAACCATCATTTTGTTCTCTATAATTCAGAGTCTGGAGAAAACTGGAATTTTCAAGAATATTTAGCTACATTACAATACATCAAACTTTTCTGGGTTTCAGCGTCCTAAACTATGAAATGAAATAACTCAAAGTACCTCCCAAAATCAATTCAGATTAATCCTGGGGTATATGAAGATTCCTAGTATCATGGCTGGAATACAGCAAGTCAAAGTATCCCCACCTCTAAATCAAACTCACCTGAGGAGTGATTTTTTTTCTTCTTACCTTGCTATTGTGAAATAAAGCAGACATTCAGAAAATTACACAAAATCTGCATATCACTTAGGGAACAATTTTGTAACTGCTACTGAAATAACGAAAGAGGACTTTGCCAGAGTCTTCCATGTGTCCATCCCAGCCTCAGCGCCCTCTCCCCTCATCCTTCTTTAATAGTTATTCCTTCCCTGCATTATTTTAAACTCAAGATGTTGTTTAAGTCTTTTTTTTTTTAACTTATAAGATCCTTCCCCATCCTTTTCTTTTTCTTTTAATTTAACCACTGGAGAAGCAGTCTGTCTGATCTGAAGTGTCTCCACAGTCTGGATCTTGCAGTCTGTACCTTCAGTGCATTCCTAGTATTTCTAGCAAACTGGCAGCTAGGTCCAAACCCATGATCAGATCATATCAGGGATCATGCTGGATCCCTTTGGCAAGATCAGAGATGTTGTTATTAGGAGATTTTTCAGAAAGATTGGTAATAACCAACACTCTACCCTGACTCATTAAATAATAATCATTACTTTTAAATAAATCCACAAGAAGTTCTGGTGCACAGCCATAGTAGAGAGCCATGCCAAAGACACTACAAAGTTTGTTGTTTCTTTCTTAGAACAATGTCCAAAAGGGAGGTAATGGGTCAGGAGAAGCCCCTGCTTTCCACACTCCTCTTCACCTCCAGATCCTTACAATACTATAAAGAATTTTACAAGTGTCACATCTCCTCACCTAACATTTCCCCCATGAGATAGTTCAAGACTCTCCTCTCCTCATATTTTGTATTGAAGCTTTGAGTCCAATTTAAAGTTAGTATAATAAAGCATAGTTCTATAAAACAGCTGTTGAAGCATGAGACCCAAGCCGTCTGAGACACAGACTCACCCCCCACACCACATGCCTAGCATGAGGCACAGTGGGCTGCACAGAAAGAGTGTTGGCCCAGAGACCTGAGTTCAAGTCCAGCTCTGCCATTTTACCATGCCCATTCTCCTTTCCTTACTAGTGGAATGTGGGGGCTGGACTCTCCCCAGTTCCAAGATTCTGTGAATCCAGACTTGTGTTTCTTCTTCACCCAGTGCAGCTAACACAAAGACAGCAGGTGCTCAATCCATAAACTGAGCAAGACAGAAAGTTAGCATGCCTACCACAGCCTCCTCACCCCAAACACTGTGCCTGTCACCAAACATGGTGAAGAAATAACAATTGAATGAAGTTGTCTCCCCTCTGCACTGAATTAGTATAGATACACATGGTTTTATGGCTTGTAATAACAGCATTATTTTTCTTTGTTTTGGCCCAGATATTCTAGATGCCAGGGCTGTCTTATACTAGGTGTTTGGTTATCCTCCTCCAGAGTGGGTCATAAATATTTTTGAATCCTGATATAATGCATCTCATATTCTGTTTTCCTGGAGTTCACAATTCCCCTCTTTGTTAGGCGGCTCAGTTTCCTGTACACCTATGATTTGCTCATGTCTCAAACTCCCTTGGTTAAAAAGAAAGGAAATCAACTTGTATACATTCAAGAGAAAAGGGGGGATTTCCCAGCTATAGAGATGGGAAGGGCAGTGTAATAATTTTCTATTGTTGCATAACAAACACCACAAATTTTGTAGCTTAGGGAAACATACTTTTATTAAATCACAGTGCTATGAGCCAGGAGTCGGGCACAACTTTTCTGGGTCCTCTCCTCAAGGCCCCATCAGACTAACGTCAAGGTGTCAGCCAGTCTTTATGCTCATCTCTAGCTCCCCATCCTCTTCCAGCCTCCTTCAAGTTGTTGGCAGAATCCAGTTCCATGTGGTTCTGGGACTGAGGTCCATGTTTTCTTGATGGCTGTATACCAGGACATTTTCAGACCACCTTCCAGTGACCCTCTCCACAATATGGATGTTTGTTTCTTCAAGGTGAACACAAGACTCTCTGCAGTTGGCTAAGATGGAGATTTCCATAATGTAACGTGATCACAGAAGTACCCATCTTTACTCTTATTCCTATGCAGGGCTTGTCCTGGTGACAAGTAACATAATGGCCCCTGGATGCCTGTGGCATTATTAGTAGCTTCAGGATCAAAAGAGACCATGAGTCTTTCTTTCCAATTAGGAAATCCTACTGAAGGATTCTGACTCAGATCACCATGCCTGGGACTGGGAACCAGGACTGGCCCCATCTGTGGTCATGGGGACAGAATTATTGCAAGAAGTTGGGTAAAACCAATTATCTCCACGTTAGAGGATACTGAATCCCATGCATTCTTTAGATCCCCTACAGCTAAATTCAACATATCTGAAACCAAACATAGCAAATCCCCCTGAAATTAACTCCTCACACTCGATCCCCGAGTTTAGTTGGTGGGACCATTCATTATCAAATCCTTCCAGCTATTCTGGAAGCTGACTCATTTTTTCTTGTCCTCCAAATATAATCACCAACTTTATCCTCACCCCCATCCCTTTGCATTCTTCCTGTTGCAGGTTGGGTTCACAAGAGGCAGATTTTGAGGTAGAATTTAGCATGCAAGGTGTTTATTATTAAGTAGTACCTTTGGGGGGCACTTTGGGTGGCTCAGTCGGTTAAGCATCCCACTTTGCCTCAGATCATGATCTCAGGGTTCCTGAGTTTGGGCGCTGTATCAGGCTTTGTGCTGACAGCTTGAAGTCTGGAGCCTGCTTTGGATTCTGTGTCTCCCTCTCTCTCTGTCCCTCTCCCGCTCATGCTCTGTCTCTCTCTTTCTCTCTCAAAAATAAATAAACATTAAAGAAAATTAAAAAAAAAGAAGTACCTTTGGGACTAACACCTGTGGGAAGAGGGAAAGGAAGAAGAGTGTGCAGAGGGAGAAGTTGAGCTGTGATGCAATGTCAAGCTTGGTCAATGGGATGGGAAGTCCCACAGCAAAAATGGCCATTCAGAGTTCATCTGGGTTGTGGTGACCAGTTCTTTATGTTCCCAGACTGTGCATGAGCCACTGGAGGAGGTATCTTTGGGTGAGGTGGTTCTCTGCCCCTCTCTGAAACCACTACGATCTAAAGGGTGTCTGCCTATAGCCCTCCCAGCAGCTGGAGCTATGAGATCTTCTGCAACAGGGGTTTGGGTGGTATGGTACACTCCTAACCATGTTCCCTTACATTTACCCCTTCTGTACGTTCCCAGAAAGTCCACCCTAGTGCAGGTCCTTATGGTCTGATGCTTAACTCTTATATAGTGGGATCCTTCAATTCCAGTCAACTACTAAATCTCTTCTGTAATCACTTGAAACCACTGTCCAAATACCCTTCATGGCTCCCAATTTACTATGGATTCAAGTTCTTAAATCATAGCTAAGTTCTGAGATGTTTTATAATCCACCCCAATCAATAATTCTGAAACTTTCTTCTATTCATCTACCTTCTTCATCACAATATCTAGTTCTTGTTCTCAAAGCTGTTTCTCCTCATCTTCTCTCCCTCCTCACATTTTTCCATTCCCTCTGCTCCTTCTCCATCCTATTCTACTACAAAATCCTACCAACCCTTCAAGATCCTGCCATTAAAAACTTCCCTCCACTGATGGTCATAGACCAGAGAAATGTCATCTTCCCCAGAAACATCAATTTCTTATTTTAAGCAACATTAATTCTATGCTTCTGATTTAATGTCATGTAGTCTACATTATCAATTACTGTATACATACTTAATTTAGGTCTTACTGAAAGCAGGCATTGAGATAAGGACTTGGGGACAGGTTGTCTATTTGGAGGGGATCCCCGTGAGTTGTGGGGGGGAGTGAGGAAAATAAGACAAAACAGGAAGACATGTGTGTGTTAGTGAGCAAATAGTGCATGGGTTCTTGGGGCTCAGGCCCACCCAGAAACCTTTGAGAAACTGCACAGACCCATCCCAGAGTTGTCCCTTGAAAGACAGGGAGAATGGTGGCCTTGACCCATTGACTCCCATCTGCCTTAAGGGATGACCTTGTTGTTCCCAGGAATGTTGGCTTTCCTGAACTGTGAAGTTACATGTGCATGTAAAGGAACAAGTGAGGGAGAACGCTTAGGCAAAGGACACAAGAAGGTACTTGTGGTAGAGAGCTACTACCACTGTGCCTGGAATTGTGGACCACAGAGCAGGTGGACTCAAGAGAAGGAGGGAGGGCATGGAGGGGGTGCATCTGTAGTGTTCACTCTTTCCCCACCTGAATGATAAGCTGTGAAGCCATTCTTTGTATGTCCCGCTTGGTTTTGCACATGAGGACAATGCACAAATACTCATTTATAGGTCTGAGAAAACCCACTCTTTTGTTGTCCTTTACACCCAGAACACTTCTGTGACCAGTTGTGTTGGGATATCACAGCAAGCAATTCTGTGACATCATCCAGGTGTCATACAATTTATACCCTACAGGTGAAAGGCTCAGCTCCACAGAGCTGCCCTCCCCCACTTTTGATGCCAATCACAAGTTCAGGCTGTCACCTGTGCCTGTAACCAACCAGTGAAAAAAATCAGGGTTCCTACAACCCCCTCACTGGGTTTAGTAATTTGCTAGAACGGCTCACAGAATTCAGGGACTATCTACTCGTTTATTATAAAGGATACATAAAGGATATGGGGTGCCTGGTTGGCTCAGTTGGTTAAGCGTTCGACTTCAGCTCAGGTCATGATCTCACAGTTCACGGGTTCAGGCCCCACATCAGGCTCTGTGCAGATAGCTTGGAGCCTGGAGCCTGCTTCGAATTCTGTGTCTTCCCCTCTCTCTGCCCCTCTCTCTCTGCCCCTGCTTGTGCTCTGTCTCTCTTTCTCTCTCAAAATGAATTAACCTTAAATATATATATGTATATAAATATAATTATATATTATATATTTATATTATATATTATAGTATATATAATTATATTTAAATAAATAAATATATTTTATATATTATATATTAATTATATATTAATATATTATATAATTATAATACTATATAATTGCTAATTATATACAATAATAATAATTATATAATATATTATACAATATATTTATATTATAAATATATATATATGGTTAAAATGAAGGATATGAATGAGCAACCATGGAAAGGTACATGGAGTGAGGTCTGAAAGAGTCCTGAGTACAGGAGCTTCTGTCTCCATGGAGCTAGGGTGCACCACTTTCCCAGGATATGGATGTGTTCACCAATCCAGAAGTTTTCCAAACCCTAAATTCTTTTTTATGGAAGATTCATTGCACTGGCACAGTCGATTAAGAAGTCTACTTCCAGCCCATCTCTCTTCTCTAATCATGGCTTGATTTTTCTGGTGACCAGACCCCATCTAAGAGCCCTCCCAGAGAAAAAAAAAATACTATCACCCAGGAGGGTGCAAAGGTTTGGGGAGCTCTGAGTCAGGAACTAGAGGCAGAGACCAATATATGCATTTTCCATTATTTCATGAATGGACATTGGGACTGGAACAGGTCTCTTACATCTGCAATGTCTTGACTCTTCCACATTATTGCTTCTCTCCTCCTTCAGTCTCCTCATTCTTCTTCTTTACCTCCTGGCTACCTTCTGATTTACCTCCTAACGCTCTGACCACCCTTTTTACTTCTCTATTGCAACCTTGTATTCCTCTTCTCTACCCATTCCTGTTGTCTTTTCCTACATTTATCCTATACCCTTCCTGCCTCTGAATGTAACTATTAACTGACCTTTTAATTCATCCATTATACTTGTTCTTACTCAGACTAGGCCTTGTTCCAGGGGCAGGAATGCAACACCCAGGGGGTTTGCTTTCTCTTGTTGGCACATCGACCAAGAGAAATACAGAATATCAGTGGTTAAAAATAAAACAGGTTAAGAAGATTTTTTAAATGATCAGGTGGCTGAGTCAGGTGTCTCCAAATGGATAATATTTTAGTAAACACATATCTCCATTATTAATTGAGAAAAGTAAGATTTAAGAGGTGACTTGTCCAAGGTCGCACATCTAGGAATGGTGATAACTGGAGTTTTTGCCAACCTTTTTCACCAAAGCCCCAACTTGTAGAAGCTGTCCTGAGCCCTTGGAGGGTGAAGGGGGCAGGTATGAAGAGGTCCAATCAATCTCCTGCAATGGAGGAAAGCAAGAATGTTCTCACCTTTTGTCTTCAGAAACATAATGTCTCTTAGCAATTTGCTGCTCATGTTGAAATAAGATCAGGAAGTCTTTACAAGTTCCAAATGATAAAATGACTGATCGTTTCAGCTTGAGTCTGTGTGCGATGAAAAAGAATGAGAATACAACTGACAATGAGGAGGAGGAGCAGAAGCCAATCCATGTCCTGGACGTTAGGTCCCAAAATGGAGCTGATGGAAGAACGCTTACACTTGGGCAAGGTAACAGGGATGTAATCTGAACTCTGACTTCCTCTCCACATGCTCTCCTCTGGCTTTTGGGGTCTCAGATGTAGCACATGAGAACTCCTTTAAATTTCCAAGCTTCCTGGTTATATGATATTGATTAGGTTTTTTATATTTTATGTCCTGTAATTTCATTTTCAGGCTCATAAACTATATAGCACCAAACCTAGGCTGTTTCAAATATAATGAGACTTCAAAACCTTCAAAATGCTTCTGGTTTTCCTCAGCATCATTTTACAATAGCTATACCACCTTATATTTAAAAACCTTTCAGGGTGGTTTTGTTGGGTGATTTCTTCAGCCAGTATATGCAATAATACATTTTAAATTTCAGTTCATGGGGCACCTGGGTGGCTCAGCCAGTTAAGCAACTTACTCTTGATTTTGGCCCAGGTCATGATCTCATGGGTCATGGGATGGAACCCTGTGTCCGTCTCTGTGCTGACAGCGCGGAGCCTGCTTGGGATTCTCTCTCTCTCTCTCTCTCTCTCTCTCTCTCTCTCTCTCTCTCTCTCTCTTTCTCTCTCTCTGCCCCTCCCCCACTCACTTGTGCTCTCTAAATAAATAAATTGCAGTTCGTGCTCTCCACCTCATTACCCATGGACAAGTTAGGATGTATCAGGTCTGGTATTCGTTTCTGAAGATGATACTGTGTGCAGTGGGTTCAATTCATGAACGACCTGCACTGAACTTTATTCTCATGTCCTGGGCTTTGTTGGTTTAATTATAATTTCCCTATCAGGTGGCACTGAGCTTCAGAGCTCAGTTTCTCCTACAGATAACAGGTTTTGTCCTTCCCGGGGGCATTTGCAGACCCCTGCCTCCAGCCTTTCTGAGGAGGAGTCAGCAGACACAGTTTATGAGGACAGCCAAGTTAAGAAAGGCTATTGCTAATTTTCCTACACACACCGGTACTTGCTGATAGCACCTGTACCCACTCTTGTCAAGGCTCATACTCTGACTTCTAGCATGGCCCACTGAGCCCCTGGGCTCCCAGTAGGGACCTGGTGAGATCCAGCCCTGGGCCTCCAGCACCATGGTTACACACTTCAGCAGGTGTGCAGAGTGACATCTGTGTCACTCAGAGAGGGAGAGCGAGGGAGAGCCCTGGCCTAGACCAGTCATCCATGGGACAGAGGCCAGAAGCAAAGTTCTGTATCTCAGCTTCTTTCCCACAGTCAAGAAAGACCCTGCCTTTGAGGTTTCCATGAAGAAAGGAGGTTCCGACCTCCAGGGAAGGCAGCAGAAGCAGCCTGCTCCCTGGCACATGGAGCCTCAGCAGCTCTCTGCTAATGACATATGAGCTGTTGACAGCGCTGCCAATGTCTGAATTAAAGTTTATGTACTGACTCACGGGGCGAAGAGAGAGTTTTAGAGTCAGGATGTGAGAGTTCTTTTTCTTTCCACATTGGAGGTCGTTAGAGGCAAGCCCTGTTCCTGGCTGCCTGGCCAGCACCACGGAGAGCTGGCCCGACATGAGCAGGGCTATTTATTGCTCCTGCAGGTGAGCTTCCTGCTGACGGCCCTCTCAGTTTTCATCATGGATGACGCTAAATCAATTAGTAGACAGAACGCAAATCATGCCTGTTGCTCATGCCGAGAATCTAGCAGGAGTCAGGACTGGACCATCCGTCCCTTGGCTCCTCACCCAATCCATATCAGGTCCTAGATGGATATACCCTGTCCCATTTCTCCATGGAGCTGGTCTCTGTCTAGTTCTCAGTGTCCTAGGCTCGACACTGGAATGGCCTCCTTCCCAGTTTATTGGTGCTCATTTGATGCTCCTGCCCAATTTTCTATCCCCTCCTCACATGCCTCCTCCAGACACATGCTAGTCTCAAGCCTCCGCACCTGCCTTGGCTCCAGCCTGCAGCTTCCTGAACTTGGCTTAACATTGGGGTCACCTGGGGAGCTTAAAAATAGGGATGCCCATGTCCATTCAAGTGACTCTGATCTAAATCGGTCTCAGGTGCAGCCTGGGAAGGAGTATATTTTTAAAGTCTTCCTGGTGAATGTGCAGCCAGGATTGCGAGCTACATGTCCCAGTCTTTAGTTGGTGTATCCTCCACCAACCAAGCCTTTAGGGTCTTGTTCAATGTCACTTTCCCCAAGAAGCCTTCACTTTCACCAAATCCCTTTTGGAGTTTCAGTCGCTCAATGCAAACTTTTCCTTCATTTCTGTTCTCAGAATGTATAATTATATATTCGCAGATGTCATTTTCTGATCAATGTCTATCTCTGTCATTGAGCCCACGCATCAAGGACCATGCCCACCTTTTTAAGTACTAAGTCTTCTATGGCTAGCAATGTGCCAGGCACAAAGTGGGGGTTTCAGTGTGAACCAGCTGAAGGAATGACAGCACCAGGCTGCAGCCCTGTCCTGGGTACCAGAGGATACGGAGTCCCTCTGTGGACTTGCCGTGGCACTTCTTTCCAAATGACAAACAACGGGTCACAGGCTTCTGGCTGTGTGATGGTGCATGGGTACTTAGTGGAGTTAAAGTGGAGGTGGGGGAAACAAGAAGGGAAGAGGGGCTCAGGTGAGTAGAAAGTAGAGGCTGAGCTACCTGCCTGAGATGTGCCCCGAAAAGCAGGTCAACATGCTGTCAAAAGTTTTGAGTCCTACCATTGGCAGCCACAGTGCATTTGCTTTAATGTGAAAATGACATTTCAACTATCAACTATATGACTTTTCCAAAAAACATGCCTTATCTGTAACTATAACTGTAGGTTCACATACCCCAAGGCACATACCCACCCATTCTCGAGAAATAAGATGTCCTTTTGATAGTGTGCATTCCACAGAGCCATCAGGTCAAACAGGGAAAGAGATGACAGTGCTTTTCACAGAGAAGCTGGCATTATGACTTAAACTGGAATCTTTAGACTCAGAAAGACCTGGGTTCAAATGTTGTCTCTAGCAGGCTTTTCCTTGTGGCTTTGGTCTAATTACTTCATCTCTTGGAGTCTCAGCCTTCTCATCCACAGATTGGATCCCCCTGGCAGAGCCCCTAGAGAACTGTCAAGGAGATTATTTGAATCAGCCTTTCAATCAGCCTTTATCCCACTGTCTGGCATGTAATAAACTCTCAATTAATGCTCAGCAGTTTCAGATAGGGAAAAACCAATGCAATATGCAGCAGCCTTTTTGAATCCTGATGTGGCTGTTAATACCAGCAGGCAAGTACAGCAGGGGGGTAGGAGCCAGTGTTTCCTGGTTAGCGTTTCTGATTAAGAATAGCCATTCTTTTATGGGAATTCAAAGGAGAGTCATTGGGGCGGGGGGGGGGGGGATGGTCTGCAATCTGCCATTCTTCTTTCCCGGGATCCCATGGATGGTGTGATCAGAGTAGATGAAAAGAGATGTCTCTTCTAGCTTTATAGGCCATCCAGTGACTCCCCTTTGTTCTCTTCCACCTCCTGTCTTTGACCTCAGCACTCCCCACCCTACCTTTCACCACCGTGAAGGAGGAATGTTCCCCATCAGCTATTTCAGAGGCTGTGGACGGTATCTGAAAGATGCAAATATTCAAAGCCAGTTAACATTACATTTAAAGCAAAAGGTCAGGTGTTTTGGAAGGAAAACTAGATTCGTTTATATATTGTGCTTAGAGACACCAACATTTAGACTCTTTAAAACAGAAGGGTCTGTTTTCACTGTTGTCATCTGCACTATTCCATGTAAACAGGAAGAAAAGAAGACACATCCCAGACAGACAAGTGTCTTGAGGGGTGGATCATAGTACTCATGATGCCCTTTCTATGGTAAGTGACAGAATCATACTCAGGCATGAGAGAGTATGAAGACAGTGCTCAAGAGAACATGTGTGTGCACATGTGTGCATAGCCTTAGGCTAGGTTCCCCCAGGAGCCCACCCTGAAGCCAGAATTCAAGTGCAAGGAGTTTAGATGGAAGGTGAACGTGGGAATCCCTAGGGGGGCGAAGGGATGTGAGGTGGGAAGCAATTTACAGGCCTGCTCTCAAGCATCCTGGGGAATAAGTCCCAGTCCCTCTGGGGAGCTGCGGGGGATGGTGTACAACACCCTTAACAATGATATTTATCTACACACTTCCTGTCTGTCATTGTTTCTGTCTTGCTGTGTGGCCAGGGAAAAGCCTCAAGGCAGAGACTCCCAGGTGACAGCAGCCCCACCTTCAGCAGGTAGAGTGAGTATCCCCTGGAAATAGCACCTGCCACCAGGTACAGGAAGCTGCCTTCTGTGGTGTGGCCCAGAGGTTTCCGAGGCAGATGTAGAAACAGGAAGGACACAGGTAAAACCTTTGTTCCTGCTAGTGGAACTGTTGGAGGTTGTCTGGGCCTCTCCTGCCTTGGAATGTCATTTCATACTTAAGTAATCCATTCTTCATTCTTCTTAACGCAATCTTCTGTTTATTGATGAGCCTGGCAGATAGGTGACTCTGGCTCTAATGTCAAAAGGAAACAAAGGTCAGTTTAACATTGCATAGGGGGAAGTCCTTACTTTGTGCTGAATCTTATCAAGTTTTTGTTTGTTTCTTTGTTTCTGAAAACAGGACCTCAACGCCAAGGTCCTTGGGAAAGAAACGTCAGCAGGTTGTAGGGAGAGGACAGGAGTGACAAAGGCAGCAGCCAGCCACCGAGGGCTTCTTCAGGAGCTGTGCCAGCAGGGTGGCCACCCCAAGGCCTCCCAGGGCCCTGCAACCCTCCCCCCACCCCCACCAGGAGCCGCACTCAGAACCTGGACTGGCCCAGGCTGTCACAAGGCTCTGCAACTCACACCTCAACCAGCTGTCCTTTGATTTACTGTTTCCATATTAATAACCTTTCTAAGTCTTATTAGAAATAAGGTCAGGCAACTTTCCTCAACTCCATGCAACATTTTTTTGGGAAAAATACTGGTTGGTTTTCTTATATTTTGCTTGGACATGAGGAAGATGTAATAGCTTTCCTTTTTTAATTCGCATATAATAAAATAGTCTTCTTTTGGCCTACAGGCCCTTGACTGTTAACACATGTTGACATCCCTGTAGTGCCCAGTGCGACTGGAATGCAACGTGACTGTTTTTTAACACTTCTAGCTCAGAAGGACATTTATTATTTTTCCTCTTTATTTGTCTCACCATATTTTAGGAAAATCTCTAGCTAGCATAACGAACCTGCGTTTGTCCTGATGTTATCCCATAGGAACCAGATGAAGTTGGTATGATGACTTAAAAAACAGGGAGTGAAAGTATAGGCATGTTTTAGATATGGCAAAAGTAAAGGAGGTGGGAGAGTGGTGCCTGCACCCTTAGAAAACTTGTTCTCTCCACTTGGTCTGAGATCAAAATGATGCAGCCTGTCCTGGGGGCCATCTGGGGGGCAGACATGTCGCTGTCTGGGGTGATGGTTTCATATTTCAGAGCCAGACTCCTTATCAACCTCGGGGTGCTCTGTGGACCCAGCTTTGGTTCCAGATGATGCTGTGAAGGTTCAGGACACAATGTGTTGCAGAATTAGCCACGGATGGGGACAGTGACTGCTCTACCAGAGCCGATCCTGCAAAACCAGGTTTTCATGTAACTTGAAAACCATACCACTAACAGCATCATTCATCTTGAGGGCTATGGTTGGCTCTATGATAGAATGAAGAATTCTATTCCTGTGAAAGATAAAATGTTTATCTTCGAGTTCTTGGATAACCTTTCTTCTGGCCTTTTTTTCCCCTTAAATGTTTATTTACTTTTGAAAGACAGAGAGACAGAGAGAGACAGAGAATCTGAAGCAGGCTCTGCACTGACAGTAGAGAGCCCGATGTGGAGCTTGAACTCACGAATGTGAGATCATGACTTGAACCAAAGTTGGAGGCTTAACAGACTGAGCCACCAAGGCATCCCTCTTCTGGCCTTTTAAGTTTGAATTCACATCATCACCTGAGCTTTATGCAGTAAAACCTAGGATTGTGAGTTACTTGTTCTGCGAGTGTTCTGCAAGATGAGCAAACATTTCCAGTAAATTTTAAGTTGATAATTGGCCGATGTCTTGAAATGCAAGTAGTATGTGATGTTGAATGTCACATGAACACAACTGAGCTAATAGTTCTTGAAATTTGCTTTGATGTATAAGTGCTTTGGATTACAACCATGTTTCCAGAACGAATTACACTCACAAACCAAGGTTTCACTGTATTTAAAATTCTAATTTAAAAGAGGAAGGAAGCTTAAGCTTTGTATTTTAACTGCCTTTGGCCAAATGGCCTACCCCAGAAACACTTAAAGATTGAGCCATGTTCTTTCAGTCTGGGATATTAAAATAAAATTTTAAAAATACAGGTGGTCCAAGTCCATGTGTGGTTGCCATTACTTATAGGAAATTTCTACCAAGCATGTGGAAGAGGCCCAGCTTTGCCACCCAATTCTTCCTCTGGTCTTCTGAAAGTCACTGGGTCAGAATTTCACTTTTCTTATTTTCGAAATGAGAAGTTTGGACTAGATTGTTTCTCAAGTCTTTTCAGTCTCTAAAAGCAATAATCCTTTATTATCAATCTTTTACTATTCTCAGCTTCCTTGCTTCCGTCCTTCTGATAATGAACCGCAGGAGCCATTTGTGGAGCACTGTCCATGAAGAGAACTGTGGTGTGACCCTATGTGTAGGACCTTATTTAGTCCTCAATCTTAGCCAACCAAAGAGGCATTATTTACCCTGGCTCCAAATTGGGAAACTGAGTCTCTGAGAAAATTAAGTCAAGCACTCTAACTCACGAAGCCCACAAGTGAAAAGGGCAGGCAGAATTGAAGCTTGGGCCCCATGTTCATACCCGCTGGGCTTTATTGCCACCCTTTGCCTTTCAAAAACAGATACCAGGGGAAAAATGACATTCCAAAGCCAAGACCCCAAGTTCATTTATTTTCTTAAAGTGCCTCAGGCAACTAATGTACTTAGGACTTAGAATGAACTCCCTGGGACAAGCCCCAACCTGTGGGGGATTCTTCAAGCAAGTTTCTGTGCTCTGAATGCAAACCTCATGTCCCCTTTCCCCAAGGGAGCACCTCTGAAGGCTTAGTCCACTACAAAACCAGCAGGAATGGCTGGTGTTCGGGCTTTGTTCAGTCTGAGAAGTAGGTAGAGGGAGAGCAAAGTCCAGCATCATTTCTCAAACGGAAGCTGGGACAGAACATTCATCCCTGGGTACACCTCCGAGGGCTAACAGGTAATGGGACTCCTCAGGCATCCGTTTTGTCAATCTTCCTGACTCCCCTTTTGAGAAGGGTTTGCAGTAACTCACAATAGAGAAAGTGGAGGATCAGGGAATAAAGTGTCCCAGAGGACAGAGTGTTCTGGTGATTGAATTTACCCAGAAACATTTTGCTGCTGTTTTAACACCTGTTGTTAATTTGATTCCGTTAAAAAAGTACTTGGTGTAGGGGAAAAAAAGCAGTTTAGGAAAGCGATAATTCTACTTTTGCAAAGAAGAATATATATATATATATATATATATACACACACACATATAATTTCATTGACCATAAAAAGCTTAATTATTAGAAGCATTGTAATTTACGTGCTACCAAAGGAAAAATATTATCAATTAAATTTGATGCAAATGTTTCTTATCCTTTAGCATTTTATCTTTTATTTATTTTTTAAGGTTTATTTATTTATCTTGAGAGTGAGAGTGCAAGTGGGAGAGGGGCAGAGAGAGAATCCCGAGCAGGTTCTGCACTGTCATCACAGAGCCCGATGCAGGGTTCGAACTCATAAACTGCAAGATCATGACCTGAGCCCATTCGATACTCAAAAGTTCAATACTCAACCAACTGAGCCACACAGATGTCCCTCCCTTGCATGACATTTTAATTTTAATAATGTTTAATGCAATTTAGTGAGATTTTAAAACTTTTTTACACATAGATTTTTTTTTTTTTTGGTATATCACTCTTTAATGTATGAAAAAGAGACAGCTTCAGGTAAATAAGTGGGTTGATGATTTTCTAAAACCTGGCCATGATGAGTTCGGCTCTTTTGGATCAGTTTTCAACCAGAGACTGATTTTCTTATGGGGTTTGTTTGGTTTTTTTCACACAATATCCTCTCCGATACATTGAAGACACAGCCTTTCTTTTTTTTTTTTTTTAATGTTTATTTATTTATGAGAGAGACAGAGCATGAGTCGGAGAGGGGCAGAATGAGAAGGAGACACAGAATCTGAAGCAGGCTCCAGGCTCTATGCTGTCAGTACAGTGCCTGATGCAGGGCTCCAACTTGTGAACTGCGAGATCATGACCTGAGCCAAAGTCCGATGCCCAATCAACTGAGCCACCCAGGTGCACCCCCCCCTTTTTTTTTAATGTTTAAGACACAGCCTTTCTTAAAGGGACATTCCACTATTGCCTTGACTAATTTATTCCAAACCAAAGGCATTCATTCTACAAACTCAGAAGAGCATGTGAAGGAAATGACAATTGTACCATTACTTTTGCTGGGGTGACCAGAATCGTAAAACGCATTCCAATTTCAGGATGGTACATAGCAAAAAAACCCCAAAAACAAAAAACAAAGTAGAGCAGGTAGGAGTGTACACAAATCGGGCAAAGACTTTTCTCTGAGATTGAGTCCCTCAGCCTTACCTCTCATGTTGTAAAGTATTATCCTACTGACCTGTTCCCCATCTTCTTAGTTAGCTATTTGTAGCCTCTGAGCCTTTGTACATGCTTTCTTTTGCTAGGGAAGTGACCCTCTCTCGTTCCTACTTCTGACTTGGATACTTTTTTTTTTTTTACAAATAATATTTGTAGAATACAAAATGAAAGGTACTAAGATACCTCTCATATTGTAAAATACAAAATATTATTTTCCTTTTCCCTTACAATACTTGACAGTTATGGTCTTAGCTTTTAGTTTTTTTTCTTTTGCTCCATTATAGCTTTTTAAAATATCCTTATGTTTTTATCCTCAGTTTTAGTGAGTTAAGCCATGATTTTACATCAGTAACTTGACACATACTGCTTCTCTGCAAAAAAAAAAAAAAAAAAAAAAAGGCTATTCCCTGAACTCTCTCCCCACCCCTACCTCCCCACTGGAACTTCTATCAATTCTCTGATGTCATATTATCATAGTTATTCTCATTTGCCTCCTATTTTGTATAACAATTAACTTTGCATGACTTGCTTATGGTTTGGGTCCATAATTGGAAAGCCAGTAAGTATAATATGCATTTTGTGACTTTAAAAATACCATTTGCTGCTACGCCAGATAGGATTATAATATTACAATTTCTTTAACATGGGTCCAATGCCAGTTGAGTAAAATTTGTTCTAAGATCAAAGCCAAATGGTTTTTTGGATCAGTTTTCAACTGGAGACTGATTTTTTCTTACATTCCACTGGTTGTTTAAAATCATGCCACTTTTTAATTTGCTTCCACTTAGAACATGACTTTATTTGATTTCTGTTTGTTTTTCCTAGAGTTTTTAATTGCTTTTCATGCTTCTTGTTGACAAAAGAGTCATGTGTCCATCATATTTTTAAGTTGCTCTATCATCTCACCTTCTCAGAGTCCATTACATGTTGTTTTTCTAATACCTTCTGTAACTGAGATGCTTCCTCCCAGAGCTTGTATCCTTCGAACACAACCTGGAAAGATTTCCCCCAGGTGTCCAGCCCAGCTGCAATCCTATGACTTCACTCTCCTCTGCTAGAGTCCATTATTTCTACTATTTCCCACATTTCTCCTTTATTTTGCTGGGGTACATTTTATCAACTTTTTAAAAAAATTTTTACTTATTGTGTATTTATTTTTGAGATAGGGGAAGAGAGAGAGACAGAACACAAGCAGGGGAGGGGCAGAGAGAGAGGGAGACAGAGAATCTGAAGGAGGCTCCAGGTTTTGAGCTGTCAGCACAGAGCCTGACGCAGGGCTCAAACTCTCGAACTGTGAGATCATGACCTGAGCCGAAGTCTGACACTTAACCGACTGAGTCACCCAGGCGCCCCTATTTCTTAAGAAAGTTGTGTGTCAGATAAAGGGAGATCCTCATGGCTAGTTAATTTCATTTTCCTTGCCTGTTAGTTTTCCTCAACACAGAATCCCACATCCAAAATGATTTTCCTTCACAATATTCAGTGCTTTGCTTCACTTCTTAACATCTAGTACCGCTTTGAGAAGTCATTTCAGTCTTGTGTTTTGTCCCTTGCCAATGACCTTCTATGCTTCTCTTCTTGATGTCCCATAACGTGTTAAGGAAGTGTCTTGGATTTAGGAAGACTCTCACAAAAGGTCTTTACATTAGGACAGACACCTGCCCTTTTGGAAGATCCCAATTTGGAGAATAAAACCCACTTTGAATGATTTCCTTGACCACCTTGTAAGTGGTTGTTTGCCTGTTTACAACTGTTTAGTTCTATTTCTTCTACCCATTTTGCTAAGGTGTAATCATGCCGAAAAAGGCACAAATTGTAAGTGTCGTGTGGCTTGAAACTTCTTCCCAAAATGAACACATCTGTGTATTCTACACCTGGCTCAAAACAGAGATATTAGCACACCTGAGGTGGTCTTCTTCTCTTTCCCAGTCAGGCTCCCCCCCGACCTCTCAAGCAACAGCTGTTCTGACTTCTAAGGTCCTCTGACTATGCCACCATCTCAGCTCCCCCTAGGTCTGACTTCTAAGTTCTGAAGATTACTTCTGCCTGTCTAGACTTAATGTACACAGAAGCACACAGCATATACTTTTTGTGTCTGATTCCTCTCCTTAAGCATTTCTTTTGTAACTAAACTTTTGTGAGTCAACTAAATTGTTGCCTATAATTGCAATGCATTCATCCTCAATGTGCTGTAGTGTTCTATTGTGTGAATATGTATCTTTATTCTATTGTTGTTGGATATTTGGGTTGCTTCAGTTTGGAACTTGGCTCAATTGTGTCCCCAACACTGTGCCCCCCAAATTCACATATTGACCCTAAATCCCAGCGTGACTTTTTTTTTTGAGATAAGGACTTTAAATGGGTAATTAAGGTAAAATAAAGTCATTAGGGTGGGCCCAAATCCAATACGACTTACCTCTTTACAAAAAGAAGACACAGACACATACAGAAGGAAAGCCACAAGAAGACATGGGGAGAAGACTGCCATCTACAGGCAAGGAGAGAGGCCTCAGAAGGAACCACCTGTGCCAACACATTGATCTCAGACTTCTAGAAGCCGCCGGAATTAGGACAAAACAGCTCTCTGCTGTTTAAGCCATCCAGTCTCAGGTACTTTATTACAACTGCCCTAATAAACTGACAGAACTATTACAAACAGTGCTGCTTTGAGCACCTTGTATCTGTCTTCTAGTGAACATTTGTACTGGTTTCTGCTAGAAACATATTCAGGAGTGGAACTGCTATGTTCTGGAGTATGCCTATGTTCAGTGTAAGTAGATACTTGTCAAAGTGGCCTCCAAAGTGGTTGCATGAGCTTACATTCCCCTCAGCCATGTGTTAGACCCCTCATGGGTCCCAACCAACACTTAGCTTTGAGTCTCCCCTCCTCTCTCTTAGCCTGGACCCTGGTCCACCATGCTCCCTGACTCCTTCTTCCCCTGGTTCTTCATCACTGAATGCTCCCATAGCCCCTTCTTTGCCATCCTATTTTACTCAGACTTATTCCATTTTTCAAGTCCAGACTTTTTTTCCCTTGCCTTTTTGATTCATTGATCGCCTTTCTCCTAGGATGACTTTTTTCTCTTTCATCAAGGCTTATCTATCCTGACTTCGGTTAGGCGATGGTAACTATGAATTAATCAGGCAGATTATACAGTGCAAATGGCATAGCCTCCTAAGGTTATGATCTTATTCTTGAGTAATTATCACATCCTGTTAAAGTTTAGAAACAGTGGGCAAACTGTTGGGGAGATTTTCCAGGTAAGAGACATTTTTGTGCTTCTCTGAGCCAGGATCAATATTCAGATGACTGTCCTAGGCATGAAATCACTTCTGGACATGGAAAGTGAGTTTACAAATTTTTCACTTCTTCTGGGTTTGAATTTACTATTAACACTGATGGACACATTCATTTTCAGAATTCATTTTACCATACTCCACACCAACATTTATTCAGATGTTCAAAAGGCTTAAGATAGAGTGTAATGCCATTAACACCGCCAAGAGAAAAAAAAAAAAAAACACCCAGCTTCCATAGGGTAATGTTGCACATGTTGTGCAAATCAAGGCAATTCTGATCACAAGTACGTGTGGGTTTATCCCTGAGATGAAGGGTGGTGTATAGGGGGAGGGACAGCTTCCCTTTAAAAGCCTGTTGCCTCTGGGAGCAGTTTACTTGATGGATGACTTAAAATCTGTAGCACAAGAGTCTACTGTTTGCAGAGCTCAGATAACACAGCTGGAAGAGCTAGCTGATGCACAGGTCAAAGGGCAGGAGCTGACATTGACACAGGGCCTGCACGTAAAGTGCATGGCCATGTACTTTACAGATGCCATCTTTTTAGCCCTCACACAAAGCTATCCCTTGGTGCTCTCATTTTACTAAGGAGGAAACCAATTTTCAAGAAAGTTAAGTAACCTGTGTGAGATTATGCACCCCTTCACTGTGTAACAGGGTTTGAAGCCAGGCCTGTCTTGCTCCAGAATTTATATCCATTCCAGTCTAAACATTTCTGATATTTAAAAGAACTTGAGGAATGATTCACTGAAATAAATGTGAGGCTATTCAAAAGAAATAAATATAATACTCTCTATTTTAGTTTAAAAGGATGCAACTGTGCAAGTGCAAGATTGGAAAGATTTAGGGTAACTAGCATTGTTAATGTAACCACCAATTAAAATTTGGTGTTGTCATCCTAGCCAATCTCGCAAAATAGACTCATAGAAGTATACTGTCTCCTGAGGAGGATGGAGAAAAGGGTTAGCTTGGAATATCTGATGTCAAAACACTTGTTTCCAACACATGTCAGTTAGGCGACCTCAGGCAAGTGGCCTTAGGCTCCTTTTTGAGCCCCAGTGTGCAGATTAACCTATAGAATGGGAAGAATCAGTTCCTGATTCACTGTATTGTAAGCACTAAGGAGTAAAATGTCTAGCATGATGCATGGCATATAGAGCTCAGTATGTGTCTCCTGAGCATTCCTAGCTCCCAAGCCCACATATTAAGATTTAAGAACGGCCCTGAGCTGCCTCCAGAAGAAGGTAAGTGGACGTTGCCACCTGGATTCCATCTCAACTGCACTAAGAGCAGAATCAAGACTAGTAAGTTAAAAGACAGGAAAGAAGAGAGATTATTTCCTTTTATTTCTGCCAGCATTTAATAAATATTGCTTGAGTGCTCAATATACGTCAGGCACATTCCAGACACTGTGAATAAAATGGTAAATGCCTTGTCCATACCATCAAAGGACTTCTCTTTTAGCGGAGGAGATAGGCATAGAACAGTTAAATAGACAAAATGAAAAAGATTACTGCAAATTTTAAGTGTTATGAAAGAGTGAATCGTAGGCTGAGGGAGAAACCAATAAAAGGATGGACTGCATTAAACAGAGTAGTCACAGAGGCTTTTTGAAGAGATTCCAGTTACTTGGAGACTTGGAGGCTGTAATAGGCAGAAAACATGCCTGGTGGAAGGAACAGCACGGTGATGGCTCCCAGTGGTAAACAGTCTGGGCTGGCCAAGCAGCTGGACATACACAGTGAGTGAGGTCAGAGAGCCTGTCAAGTGGGACTGAGAAGACCCAACAGTGCCCATGGCAGGTGAGGAGTTTGGGTTTTATATTTAGTGCAGTGGACAGGCATTGAGAGGCTTTGAGTGGAGGCCAGTGTGAGGTGGGTGATAGCTCATGCAGAAACTGGATTTGGTGAAGGATAAAGGAGAAGCTTGCGGTAACTAACTCGGGAAACAACAGTGGCTGGGATAGGTGGTGGTAGCACTGGAAATGGGGAGGATGGATGGATTTCAGACATGTTTTGGAAAGGAATTTGACAGGACAGAGTACATTGTCCAATCGGAAAAGGACCTCTAAGTTCCAGAGCTCCCTGCCTATTTAAGGGATGGCTAGCCCTCAGAGAAGAATGTTGTTTGGTCGGAAGTATACTAGGGGCGCCTGAGTGGCTCAGTTGGTTGAGTGTCCGACTTCGGCTCAGGTCATGATCTCACAGCTCATGAGTTCGAGCCCCACGTCGGGCTCTGTGCTGACAGCTCAGAGCCTGGAGCCTGCTTCGGATTCTGTGTCTCCCTCTCTCTCTGCCCCTAGCCCACTTGCATTCTGCCTTTGTCTCTCTCAAAAATAAATAGACATTAAAAAAATTTTTAAAAAAAGGAGAAGTATACTGAAGGGAGCCACTAAGAATTTGTGTACTGTCAGTCTAGGATTACTGAGTACCTGAAATTGTATATTCCTCACTTGTTTAGGATAAATATCAAAATCATCTTATAATGTTGATGATAATGGAAAGAACTATATATCAAATCATCATCTACAGATATTTGGGGATTAATTAATTAGGCATAATCTAATATGGCACTTCACAGATCTGCTAGAAAAAAGGTTGGGGGAGCAATTCAAACATATATTTAAACTAGGGAAAGATCTAGAACTTTATCGGCACCTGACGAGGGATGTATAAAGGGGAAATGGTGCTGTGCAGAAATTTTACACCATCGGAAACTTCAAGACATCCTCTCAGGCAAGCTCGGGTCCTATCCTTTCTCTCATGGGATTGTTTTTCTTTGGTCAGATATTTTTTTCAGAACCTAAACTCTTCCATGTTAACAAATACTGCCCCTCAAGCTATTTTCAGAGATTGTGAAGCTCTGGAAATAGACAAATATTGCTTATTTTGAAGACTTCTATGAAAAGTCATGTAGAATTAGGGCTTAGACCAGTGGGTTGTGACCTAGGTTTCACATTAGAATCATTTGGAAATCTTCTAAGAAAAAAAAAAATGCCTAGGGTTTCACTTTGGAATCACCTGGGGGATCTTCTAAGAACAGTGAAATGCCCAGGTAGCATTCTAGGAGAATAAACCAAACTTTGTAGTATCTTTAAAGCACTCCCCAGGTGATTCTAATACAGTCAAGCTTGAGAAACATTGCTGAACACTTTCTGACACTGTCTCATTCTGTTGTTTTATTTTGAAACCCTTCTCCTCCCCCAAATGGCAAGAATTTCCTTGGAAAACATATGTGAGTGTATGTATATACACACAGACATATATATTTTTTTAATTTAATGTTTATTTTAGAGAGACACGAGCAGACAGAGTACAAGTAGGGGAGGGGCAGAGAGAGAGGGAGAGACAGAATCCAAAGCAGGCTCTAGGCTCTGAGCTGTCAGCATAGAGCCCAATGTGGGGCTTGAAGTCATGATTCGTGATATGATGACCTGAACCGAAGTCAAATGCTCAGCTGACTGAGCCACCCAGGTGCCCCTGTAAAACATACATATATATTAAGGGCAAGAGAAGTTTCAAAAAATGAAGGAAAGGCATAAACGGAGAGGTCCACAGTCCTCCTTCTTTTCCACTGACCATGGAAGGGGAGTCTGTGGGGTTAATACCAGCTGGTACCTGCAGTTTTCTCTCTCCTGATGAACTCAAAGTAACCATCCATTAGCTGGACAAGGGTGGGGAGAATCAGATACAGATGCCCTATTCACTGTACTCCCGGATGGCTCTGCCCTGCCTTTTTAGTTTGGCCTTTATTTATCTTTTAAAATTTTCCATTTCCAACTTTTAGTCAACAGATTCTCCGACTTCAACTCTTCTCAGATGAGGATGGTGATGAAGAAGAAAAATACCTGAGTTCTGCAAACATTTTTAGCAAACCCACACACAGGGTGAGCATGGTCTAGGGTGCATAGCTAAGCCCTTTGTCAATCCGAGGCCTCACTCCAACTGCACACTGCTTGGCTGGCGATCAAAATGGCTTCATCTTATTAGAAATCCCCAAGGCTTACAGAGTCAAAACTTGGACGTTTACTGTACACATTAACAGGACTTATTCCACAGGCTCATAATAAATCTTTATAACCACATATGGCTGAGTTATAAATATCAGCTGGGAAGACCAGTAAAATCACAGCATACAAAAAAGGTGTCTGCCCAGCTTGGAAGCACTTTAGACTTTATTAATTTACTTATTTTATCGAACTGCAGCATTTCAGATGCTGGGGTGAAGTTAAATCACTAGTGATGTGAAGTGGAGAAACTAATAAAACAGAAAAATCACTCCAAGAAAAATAATGCAACAATTAGTTCACTTAGTACATTCCTTGGCAGGGGTGGTGAGGGGGCTCAGTTCTTAAAACAAAAGAAAATGAAACACAGGGAATTCTCCATAGATCATTTCTTCATGCCAGGCAGGTGTAGGGAAGTTCTTTCTATTTGTTATGATTCTAATACCTCTCTCCTGAAATAAATAAAAGGTTGAACTTCATCCACCTGGAAATGTAGGACATGTAATAAGGGAAAAAAGCAGGATGTGCCCCCAACTGTCTTTCAGATGCCCGAGCATTAGCCAGCCTGGGCTACTTTTCTGTTTTCTTTCTTTTTTTTTTTTTTCCAACGTTTATTTATTTTTGGGACAGAGAGAGACAGAGCATGAACGGGGGAGGGGCAGAGAGAGAGGGAGACACAGAATCGGAAACAGGCTCCAGGCTCTGAGCCATCAGCCCAGAGCCTGACGCCGGGCTCGAACTCACGGACCACGAGATCGTGACCTGGCTGAAGTCAGACGCTTAACCGACTGCTCCACCCAGGCGCCCCAACTTTTCTGTTTTCTGAAGACTGTGTCTTGGGCAAGGCTGGTGAGCGGTGGAGGGAGGACCCAGTCCCTTAACTGATGAAACTCCGCGCCTTTGTTTACACATCAAAATGGAAAACTGGTCAACACAGTTGACCCAGATGGACACACACGGGTCCAAACTCAGAAAGCCTGTTTCAGTTTTAAGGTACCCTTTTAAAATGCCTTCACAGCTAAAATCATAGGGGCAATTGTTATTCTTTTCCCAGGGAAGTGACATCTTTATTTTGTGTCACTCTCTTTCTCCTCCAGTCACCCTTCCACAACATTTGAAACGTGGCTTCAAAAACCACAATGTAAAGTATTACCTTGACAAAGATACATTTTATTTCATACAGCTTTTTAAGACCTAGGAAGGAAAGCAATTCTCAAACATAAGGAGATAGAAACTTTAATTGAACTGGTGATGATTCAGAATCACTGCTCACTTTGTAACATTCTTTTACTAGAGAAATAGAAATACTTTGGATACTTCTTATATTTCATTGTTTTCAAGATTACTAAGTGGTTCTAAATAACTTTCTTCTGGCGTTTCAGTGTTTGCTCTAAGACATACAACACAGTGCTTTGTTGGTGCATTTGCAGCCAGAACTCTAACATGGACTTTGGGACGTAGGAAAGGAAATTTAAAACATGGCTTTGGGAACCAAACCTGCAGAATTTGGTTACAAAAAATTACATTAACCCTAAATAGATTAGGCACATATAGGAGATAGTCAATATCTTCTTTGGTTGTTGTTTATATCAAAAAACACTGATTAAGTAATTTGCTATCATATAATTTATTATTAATCATTTATTAAGTAAGTCAAATAGAATACATTTGAAAAGTATTTTTTCATGTAGTTTGTCTGTCCCAAAATTATGTTGTCCGTAAAGTGAGCTCAGAAACACCAAAAAAGAAATGCAAATGTAATAAATATTCAATTTAGCATATCTAGGTAGCTGCATAAATACTTACATTATTTTAAAAATCTAGAAGGAAACGGATCCTCAAAAATATAAATTACTGAGAAATTTTAAAGGGATTAAGGAAAAGATTGCTTTGTTTGCTTTTCTCAAATGAAAAAAATATTTTCTTTTTACTTTGGAGATATTACAGTATTTTTAAGTTGTATTTCACCAAATAGTTAAAAGCTAATGAATATGTATGATGAGATATGCATACTATTTTAAGGGGAAAATTTATTTTACCAAGGTTGGGTACATGCTAGAGTACTGCCTACTTGCTACATATCCAAGGGGGACTCTCAGTGCTGGAACAGAAGGTTGCAGACAGCATCATTTACATTAGAATTTAATAATCTAGGGTGCCTGGGTGGCTCAGTCAGTTGGGCATCTGACTTTGGCTCAGGTCATGATCTTCCAGCTTGTGAGTTCGAGCCCTGTGTTGGGCTTTGTGCTGACAGCTCAGAGCCTGGAGCCTGCTTTTGGATTCTGTGTCTCCCTCTGCTCATGCTCTGTTTCTGTCTCTCTCAAAAATAAAATAAACATTAAAAAATTATAATTTAATGATCCAAAAACTCTTCTGTGGGTCCTTTTTTGTTGTGGTCACCATGATGCTCCACCAAGAAAATTGTCCCATTTTGTTCATATGGCCCCAGCTTACATTTCAGGAAACAAAAGAGACTAGTAAAGAAAGCAAAATACAACACCATATATTATTTCTAATTATGGCTCATAAGCATTGAAACAAACCATGCATTTAAAAAAACACTATGCCTAAACTTTGAGATACACTCACACAATTGTTAAGCCAATAAAAGTTATTACAAGGGGATTAGTATAAGACAAAATTGCTAAGGACACCCTCACTGTCTTTGAATCACCTACACTGTGGGCACTTGCTACATGGCTCACCCAGTTCTTCAGAGGGCTCTCCATGGTGGATCAGCTAAGCATCAAGCGTTCTGGAGTTTTTCCACATAAAATTTGCAGAAACCACAACTATGTTAATGACTCATATTACACACATGTTCTATATATGTTGTTGAAATGTCGCATGGTCATTTAGCCTTTAAGTTATATCACTATTTTTAAAATGACCTATTGCACTTTCAATTGGTCAATTTTCTTAGAAATTCAATATCTATTATATGCCAGTTCATCACACTTCAGGTCACCCACCCCCACTGCTTTCATCCCTGACTTGGAATTTGCTGGACGGGGCCATTTTAAGACAGGCTTTAAGATCTGTAATAAGATAGGGGAGTCTTTACATAACATTAGGTGATTTTCTCCTCATTATGGGAAATAAGACAAAATTAAACACACGTCTTTGGTAACAAGATTCTACTTCCTATATCTTAGAGTTTGTGACATTTAGCTTTTTGGAAATCTCTGCTGATGGTTAGGTCAGGGCATAAATGATATTCGAAGATTTCAGACAAAGGCACTTCCTTCAAAGTCATGGTCAGGTGAATCTTTGATTCCCATGTGGACTCCAAGTAGCAACTCTGTAGCAAGACCTTTTGGCAATTCTTTATCAAATAAGAATTCGTCTATTGCCAAAGAAAGCACCTACAAGTGCAAAGTTCTGTTAGGGAAAGACAGTGCATGTATCCTGCAGGAGGAGAAGGTGCCCGCAGTCTATATGGGGAAGGGGTCATACCAAACTGCTCATTTTGTTGTAACCTCTGGATTAGTTCTGCAGATTTCACCTCTTTTGGCTCCAGAGAAGTGAAACCTAAGTGTACAGTGAGCCTGTATGAAGGGCCCAGAAATACCTGTAGGCTGACTGATTTAGGGCAAAACTTGGAACATGTTTTCAATCCAATCTCCAAATTAACTGGAGGGCAGTTCTGTGAGTTCAGATATTGGAACAGCTGGTTTTATAGACAATCTGAGACCAGGCTTTCGCCTTCAGTGTCAGTTAATTTTTTGAGGGGGGGGAGGGAGGGCAAGGAATGTTCATATTAAATTCTATTCCTCTCTGAATAAGTACTCCCATCCCAGCCGGTTGGAGAGAGACTCCTAAAGGTAGCCCTGGTGTAAAACACATGTGCTAAAATAAGCACAGCTTTCAGCACCCATTTGCAGGAGCCAGTTCAATCCTAAACACACTTTTCCTCTCTGTATCCAAAGCCTTCAATGGAGAAGGGCAGGGGTGGGGGGCAGTGTGAGAAAAACTGAAGGACGAATGGGAAATTAACATGCATGTCACAGGACAGAGGAGCTAGGCTGTGGAGGGGTCCTCAGGGAAAACTGTGTGCACCAAAGATTTGCAGGGCTCTCTCTTCCTTAGAATTATAGCAGGGCACCTGGGTGGCTCAGTTGGTTAAGTGCCTGATTCTTGATCTCAGCTCAGGTCTTGATCTCAGGGTCATGAGTTCAAGCCCTGCATTGGGATCCACGCTGGGTGTGGAGCCTACTTAAAAAAAAAAAAAAAAGAAAGAAAGAAAGAAAAAGAAAAACAAAAAAACAACCTGAGTCTACACCAGGGGGTCAGGTTCATCAAAGAAATTTAATAATATATACTGAATTGAGATGAGTTGATAACAAGCCAGGTGAGTATTTATATCACTCAATTAATTCATCTACCAACTCCCTTAAAAATATTTTTAAAAAACATCAGATATGTTTTAGGATCCAGAGCAAAGATGCTAGTCCTTGTTCCCCATAGCAATCTCTAGGGAACAGGGATGGGTGGATGAGGCAGAAGTGATCAAATATGGCCCATGTCCCTAGGCACCAACAGCAGCTTAGAGACTTCCCACAGGAGGTGATGTGAGCAGAGCCATGAGGGGCTCCAGGAAGTGGCGTGTGCACACTCTGGAGTTGCTGGATTACAAGACAAAGCATCACGGGGGTTCCCATGCTGCTGTACCTGCTGGGCTGCCACGGAATCCTTCTCTTCTCCACCGCCAGCTTCCCACTCTTCCTCCAAGCCCCAAACCAGATGCCAATGTGAGGTGTCATATCCTCCAAACACTCAAGTATAAAGAGAGATCAGTCCCCTGAAAGGTTAACAGAATGATAGTTCTCAGACTTGACCACCCATCGCGGCTGTCTACAAGTTCAAATTACTGAAGTTGTGACTTCAGTGGTCTCGGGTGTGACCTGGGCCTGGGGTTATTTAAAAGCACACCCCTCCCCCCATATCGCAGAAAAGTTTGAGAAAATCACCCCAGAGGACAGCTATTTTCAGCTGTGCCAAAGTCAGTGATTCTCTATTCCTCTCTCCCTTTAACTTTTCCTGCATTTTCCATGGAAAGCAAAAAGGCTTATACCCTCTATTACTTTTACAGGCATGCTGAACAGATTTACAAAAAGGTGAAAGCACTTGAAATACTCTGTGTATTGAGAGGAACATCCTGTCTAAATAATTTGCTGTTCAATCTTTTATGTCCCTGGATCAACCACTGACTTCTATTCTCCTGGGACTGGAGTAATAAATAGCTCTTCCGTCTATTCTTTAAGTCATGTATTAAAGAAGAGGCAAATGCATGTGACGAGGTGGCCGAGTGGTTAAGGCGATGGACTGCTAATCCATTGTGCTCTGCACGCATGGGTTCGAATCCCATCCTCGTCGTTCAATTTGTCCACTGGACAGGTTGCATCAGATTTTAGTGCTTTGTGAGCAAAATATTTCACCAGTGATTGTAAGAAAAGAAAATGGACTCATATGACAAGAGGATTCAAGTGTCACATGAGAGGATCTAAAAATACACATCTGTACCTTGGAATTGGTACCCAAATCACTCTAGAAAACAAAATGTGTGTTCTATCAACTAACAAAAGAGCAATCCCACAGAAAGCTCCTTCCTGGTGGTGTTTAAGAGGAACAGACACCTCAGCCAGACTTTTGAGCTGGCCGAGCCTGGCCTGGCTTCCTGCCACAGTGGTGTATCAGCTGAAGTCAGAGAGGCTGGCTGCCAATGACAGAATGTATAGACAGAATAAAACTGATTTCCTCAATGGCAGGTTATGTTTGGAAACATCCTGCCCTGTTTAGGCTGCCAAGCCTGCGGACATGGCTCAGTTGATTGTGGGTACGGGAGGAAGCCCACCTCATGGAACACAGGTGCTGTCTGGCCTATGCACCCGCCTGGGGCCCAAATGAGGCACCCTTGTGGGTTCAGCAGCCGATAGGACGTGCATTCTGCAATCTGGAAGCTCCCAGAACTGGTGCTGAAAGATTCTGTCCTGAGTCATGTCAACTCTGCACCTACTTCCCTTACAGGATTTGGGGCACAATTCCATGACCACCTACCGACTTTGAGGTTTGTCAGCCACACAGCAGGATGAAAAAAAGCACGCAAAGCATGAATTAGCATGGTGTGAAAAGAAATGTCGGTAAAAAAGAGACTAGGGTGTGAGGAGGTAGGAAAGCATGTTCTGCAGGGAAAGGGATGCTGATACACTGAGAGACAAGTGCCGGGAAAATTGACATCCCTGTCTTTTTCTGAACAGTGACTCCTATTTTCATTGCACTTTTCTGTTTACAGAGTTCCATGGGCCTCTCTCATTTTACTCTGGCAGACTTCATCTGAGATGAAAAGAACTTGCAGCGGTTAGCAGCAGAAAATTATCTTTCCAAGTATGAACATTAATGTGAAACAGTTCACCAAGGGGCTTCCCATCCCATTGGTGATCAAATCTGTCTCACCTGCAGATCTGATGCAGCCAGCAGTGCTGACTTATCTCTAGTGCAGGAGAAGGGGAAAATCTCCTTATTCTCTGAGGGGTCAAAGTCTCATAATATCCAGTCCCACATTCTCTTGCTTATGTCCTTCTGAGCTGTGAAGGCCCCTGGCAGCCAGGGTGGTCTCTGCTCTGCCCACCTGGCTCCCAAATTACCAACCTTCTGCTGTTGCTGCACAATATGATGCTGGGGAAAGGGGCCTTTTCCTCCTCACTTGTACTACAGCCACCTACACCTGAAAATTTAGATAACACAAAGGAAAATGGGATGGCTTTTGTGTAATTTAAACCATGAAATGTCTTGTTCACACATGCTGTAAAGCAATTCACAAAAATCTGCTTGCAGGAACCCAAAAAGCTGAACAATTTTAAGATTTGTATTTACATTAGCTCATTGTTGATTTTTTTCTTATTAAAACAATGAGATAATACATGTTAGATTTTGAAAAGTATAAAAATTAGTAAAAAAGAGAAAGTTACCTATCACCTATTATGCTTCACTTCTGATTATTACTATGATTTTTGAAAATATATTCACATCTATGTATAAACAGATAACCGGGGATCCTGCGTGGCTCAGTTGATTGTGTGTCTGGCTTTGCCTCAGGTCATGATCTCATGGTTCATGAGTTCAAGCCCTGCATCAGGCTCTTTGCTGACAGCTCAGAGCCTGGAGCCTGCTTCCAATTCTGTGTCTCCCTCTCTCTCTGCTCCTCTCCCACTCACGCTCTGTTTCTCTCTCTCTCATATTTGATATGTAATTGTGAATCTAGTGTTTCAGTATTAAATTTCTTTTCCTTTCCAATTACAAATGTGCATTATTTTTAGTATACAAAAGTAAAATATTGCAGAAATTTAAAAAAACATAAAAGTAAGACTTTCTACAATAGGTGTTGGTGAGGGGGTGGAGAAAGGGGAACCCTCTTGCACTGCTGGTGGGAATGCAAACTAGTGCAGCCACTGCAGTAGTCTGAAAAACAGTGTGGAGTTTCCTCAAAAAGTTAAAAATTGAACTATCCTATAATCCAGCAATTGCACTACGCAGTATTTACCCAAAGAATACAAAAATACAGATTTAAAGGGGTACATGCAGCCTAATATTCATGGCAGCATTATCTACAACAGTCAAGTTAGGGGAACAGTGCTAGTGTCCATCCATCGACAGATGAATGGATAAAGATGTGGTATGTATGTGCATGTGTGTGTGTGTGTGTGTGTGTGTATGTGTGTGTAATCAAATATTATTAAGCCATAAAAAATAATGAAACCTTGCCATTTGCAATGACATTGATAGAGCTACAGAATATTATGCTGAGTGAAATAAGTTAGTCAGAAAAAGACAAATACCATATGATTTCACTCACATGTGGAATTTAATGAAAAAAAAATGAGAAAAGGGATGAGAGAGAGAGGCAAACCAAGTAATAGACTCTGAGAGAACAAACTGATAGTTACCATAGGGGAGATGGTTGGGGAGATGAGTGAAATAGGTGATGGAGATTAAGGAGTGCACCTGTCATGATGAGCACTGGGTGTTGTGGGGTGGTGTTGAATCATTAAACTGTACACCTGAAACTAATGTTACACTGTTAACGAACTGGAATTTAAATAAGAACTTTTAAAAAAAGTAAGACTTTCTAGTAATTCTCACCACCTCCCATCATCATCTTTGAAGGTTTAGTGCATAATCTGACATATTTCTCTCTTCCCGATATACATATACTCTTAAAATTTTGTCCTCAGGAGCTTCCCAAGTTATTACATGATCTTTGAAAGTATTATGCTAATGGAAAAATATGTATCACAGAGATGCACGGGAATTACTTAATCCCTTTTCCTATTGAATTTGTTTCTCCAGTTAGATTGTTTAACACCTTTTGCTATTAGCAAGTTTGATGCTGGGCATAACCTTTCATCTTTGGCCTCATTACCGATGGTTTCCCTTGGAATAAAGTCGGAATAAAGTCTGAATAAGAATTAAGGAATCACAGGACAAGAATTTTTGATCAGCTTGATACATATTATTAGGCTTCCTTCACAAAATATAAGCACTTTCCACATTCAGCATATACATTTGATTGCAATTTTAACCAATTTATTTGGTTAAGATATTTTTGACATTTCAGGTTGTTAAATCTTATTAATTTTCTCTTGTGATTTCTTTCATAGAAAGTGTTTCTCCCACATGAAAGCAGCTAGTCTTTCACATATTTTTCTGTATTGTAAATTCTTTTGTACTTCTTTTCATTTTTGTCCCATTTTGCTCCTTAATCTGGTTAGAATTTGTTTTAGTAGGTCACATGATGTAAGGATATTTTATTTTTCTAAAATAGGCAAATAATGTTCAGTACCAATCTTTAGAGAAGATCATATTCTTTGACTGGCAGTGGTTCTTTTAATGCAGTTAATCCAGGGTAGCCATTTCTGGTCCATTGGCCCACTGTTGATTGGGCACTGATGCCACCTGGTTTGGCTTTTAATAGCTCAAAGCATGGCAATTAAGCAGGGGGGTACTGAATTAGATGATGCTGTGCAAAAACCTGCCAACTGTGTGACTTTGTGAAATGGTATACGAACTCTCTGGCCTCTGCTAAAAGGGAGTACTTGCGGTCCCCTACATAAGGTTGTTGGAGGAAGGGAAATGTGGCAGCTTAGGAAACACAGGGAATAGTATTTAATACAGATGCGTTACAAGTAGGAGCTACTGTTATGTGTTGCATTTTGTAGCTGCTAGGAGGAGCCTCTCCCTGATTTGTTTTTTTTTTGTTTGTTTGTTCGTTTGTTTTTAAGTCCTGTGTATTTTTGCCTGGTTATCTTTTCAGAAAAATTTCGCTAACATTGTCAAAAGAAATCCAATCAAGATTTTGATTAAAGTTATTCAACTAGGGGGCGCCTGGGTGGCTCAGTCAGTTGGGCGTCCGACTTCGGCTCAGGTCAGGATCTCACAGTCCGTGAGTTCGAGCCCCGCGTCGGGTTCTGGGCTGATGGCTCAGAGCCTGGAGCCTGCTTCTGATTCTGTGTCTTCCTCTCTCTCTGCCCCTACCCCGTTCATGCTCTGTCTCTGTCTCAAAAATAAATAAAACGTTAAAAAAATTTTTTTTAAAGTTATTCAACTGATACATTCATTTGAGAAAAACTGACATTGTGCCATAATCAGTAATCCTGTATCCCACATGATATGTCTTCCAATTACTAAAATTTTATGATCTTCAGGCAAATTTTGTGGTGTTTATGTTTTGCTTTTGCACATTTGTTCTTAAAGTAATTCTTTTTTTTTTCACTTATATGATCCATATGTTATCTCATCATCTTTTTTGAATGAATGCTTATCCTTAGAAAGCTATTTAGTTTTGGAGTATTTGTTTTATATCCAGCAACATTACCCTATTTTGGTATTCTAAAAGTGTAAGTGATTTTTCAGGCTTTCTAAAAATTCAGTTATAGCATCTGTAAATAATAAGTATGCCATAAGGGTCTCTACATCTATACATCTGCTCTGTTATGTATCCTGGAGAATCAGCTACAACATCAAGAACAACCCTGGAAACAGTAGTGTCAGAAGTCATCCCGCAGAGCAGGGTATCAAAGTAGCCCTTTCTTTACTTTCTATCTCTGCCTTATGCTGAGTGATCTTGCATCCACTTTTCCCTGTGCCTCCGTTTCTAAATCAGTTTAAGGCAAATATTAACAGCACTTACGTAGGAGATAACTCATTGCTGAGTAGCTGATCAATCCTTCCTGTAATTCATTACTGCATCTGCCTATACCTGCCCTCCTTCCTTCTCCCTTTACTCATTTGACATTTTCATTTCACCTGGATTCCTTCCCCTTTTTTTACAGCTAGTCCCTCAGATGGCAATTACCCCTGGGACCAAGCTTTGACCAGCTCTCTGAAACTGCTCAGTGTTTCCTCTCTTACCAGAGGACAGGGGTTGCCTGTCCACACTGTTGGGCTGGAAGCCTTCTCTTGAGATTCATTTTAAGGTTGGGGGTGGAGAGGAAGAATTGAAATTGCTCTGTGGTTTGGGAAATTCAGAATTGTGGCATCTTGCAAAGATCTTCAATGCAGGGAATTATGGAAAGACATGGTATGGCTTTGGATTCAGTGATTTGAGGGAACTTCAAATATAAGCTGTGATGAATTAGCAGGGGGTTTTCCATTATAATGCTGCCACATATTACTATTCTAGATTCCCAACCACAAACAATGATCACTGTATTATTTACAAATGTTTGCCCCTCCTAATAATTTCTCTCCCCAAACAAGATAAATCAAAATTTGAGCATTTTGGTTTTGGTCTGTGGCCATATACAGCCATCCTCCTGGTTTATCTTTGTGATTCTCATCTCATGAGAAACAAGAGTTATGTAGCAATTGGCTGCAAGATTAATTCCAACTTGATCTCATTTTGCTTCAATTTAGCAATTTCTCGATGGTGTATCAGTCCATCAATCAAGAATATGAGGAAGAGAGATGACAGCAAATTGGATGAAGCTGAGAGATGGATATAATAATATCCTTATTGCCAAGTTTTATGTTTCAGCCTAAAAGTGTATGCTTAGATTAAAAGACTCAAAAATTGCAATAATGCCTCCTGGTGACTTGCATTAAAGTGTGTGTGTGTGTGTGTGGGTGGGTGGCTGGGTGGGTGTGTAGGGGGGGCAGGTGAGTGGCATGTGTTAAGACTGGGAGGGAGAAGGACCTGGACACAGTTCCCTTTGGGCCAAGCAAATCCCAAAGGCAGCCTGAGGTGGTTGTTAAGAAGTCATAGGATGCATTCCCTGGCTCACACCACTTATGGTTGTGTGACCCCAGGCGATTTGCTTATCTTCTCTTTGCTTCAGTTTCTGCATTTGTAAAATGGGAATAATAATAGGATTCATAGGGTTATTACAAGTGAATTACTGTGTGTAAAATGCCAAGGACAGTGCCTGATTCAAGTATGTGAATGTAAGTGCTACGTAAGTGTCTGTTTAAGACTTCCAGTGAGGGGGCGCCTGGGTGGCTCAGTCTGTTAAGGGGCCGGCTTCGGCTCAGGTCACGATCTCACGGTCCGTGAGTTCGAGCCCCACGTCGGGCTCTGTGCTGACAGCTCAGAGCCTGGAGCCTGTTTCAAATTCTGTGTCTCCCTCTCTCTGACCCTCCCCCGTTCATGCTCTGTCTCTCTCTGTCTCAAAAATAAATAAACATTAAAAAAAAAAAAGACTTCCAGTGAGGATGTAGGGAGTTAGTGGGCTAAGCAGAGCCAGGACAGGGTTTGAGTGGTCCATTTTGTGGAGGTGATGAGTGGTCCATTTTGTGGAGGTGATGGTGAGGGTCGAACTCAGAAGGACTCAGTAGTCTAGACAGTTGCAGCAGATGCCAGGCCAGGCCACAGAATGTAGTTCTGTGAGGCGATGTCAGATATAGCTTCACACATGGGGAAAGGGGCTTCAGAGCTGCAGAGAGCTGTCCAAGGCCCAGAAGAACAAGCGGTCAGGTGAAGGTATGGTAAAGGACATGGTGACAGAATTTGGCATGGCCAGGAGGATGCTGAATGGTCTTCCATCAGGCCCTGACTGGGCTGGGAGGTGTGCTTCCAAAACAAACAGAAAAGATCCTGTTGCCAGTAACACTGCTATTTCACAGCAAGGAGAAATGAGCAAACAGAAGGTAGGAAAGATATGAGAGGAGAAATGTTACAAGAAAACACTTCTCTTGACTGTGTTCTCTGACTGCAGGAGTCCAAAAGAAATACCTGTGGAAGGGAAGAATTCCACTAAATATAGAAGTACATGATTCGTATGGAATGAGTTCCATGAAAAATAAATCTCCCTTCACTGGCTAAAAGTGTATTATATTTATTCAACAATCATTTCCACAATGAAGTAAAATATGACCCATTATTATATTTATTTCCATTTTTTTTACAATTTTTGAGATGACAAATCCATCATAACTAGGTTATGAATTTAAATTTTGCTAACTCCACAATGATTTAAAAAAAAAACTGAACAATCCAGTTAAAAATGGTCCAAAGACCTGAAAAAAAAATATCTTCTAAAGAAAATATTTGAATGGCTGATAAACATGTAAAATGATGCTCAGTGTCACCACCCATAAGTGAAATGCACATGAAAACCCCACTGAGATGCCCCTTCACGGATATTAGGATGGCTATCATGAAAGAAAACAAAAACAAAAAGAAAAAAACCAAAATACCAAGTGATGGCAAGAATGTGGAGAAATTGGAACACTCTTGCACACTGGTGGGAATGTAGAATGATGGCGCTGCTGTGGAAAACAGTATGGTGGCTCCTAAAAAAATTACATGTAGATTCACCATACATTACAGCCATTGCACTTCTTGGCATACACCCAAAAGAATCGAAAGCAAGGACTTTAACAGATATTGGTACACCTATGTTTATAACAACATTATTCACAATAGTCAAAAGTGGAAGCAATCAGTGTCCATTGACAAATGGATGAACAAAATGTGGTATTGCATACAATGGATAATTCAGCTTTAAAAAAAAAGGAAATTTTGACAGATGCTATGACATGGATGAACCTTGAAAACATTATGCTAAGTGCAATAAGCCAGACACAAAAGGAAAAATATTGTATGATATTTATAACACTTGCAGTACCTAGTCAAATTCATAGAAACAGAAGTGGAATGGTGGTTTTCAGGGGCTGGGAATAGGGTATGAGGAGTTGTTGTTTAAAGGGTATAGAGATTTAGTTTGGGATGATGAAAAAGTTCTGGAGACGGATGCTGGTGGTGGTATAGAGCAACGTGAATGCACTTAGTGCCGAAAACATGGTCAAAATGGTCCGTTTTATATTATGTATATTTTATCACACACAAAAAGTCTCTGTACTCTGACCCATCCAAGCTGCCACCTGCTTGACCTACTTTCTTGTAAATGTTCCACTGTCTTCATGTAGACCTTGAATTATGCATTTTCCTCTCAGCAAGAAGAGTAGCAAGAAGACATCAATTGCAGATATTGAGAAATGTACACAAATCAGCTCTTCATAAGAGTTGAAGTCACCCTTATATTCCTGCTCATTACTTTAAAGAATTCGGTTGATTAGTATGTCGGCCTTCAGAATTGTCTATTTTTTAAGCTTCAGAATTCTACGTATAAAATTTGTAGTTTCCTCACATTTTGACTTTAATGTTTATTTGTTTGTTGGAGTGGAGAGATTAAAATGGTGCCAATCTCTGAGAAAGAATCACTGGAAATTGTGGAGAATTTCAGCGCATGGTAAAGAGTGTGTAAATATATCTAAAATTAACAGATTCACTTAGCTTACCCACTCTGACTCAAAGCATCTACATTTAGAAATATAAGCCTACTTCTAACCCTTTTTGAAAGTTGTCAAAGCATGTTTATGGATCTCTCTATAAGAAAAGCAGCATTTTATAGGCAAATTTTTCTTCTTAAAAAAAATCAAAATGTTTTGCTTAAACTGAGCATGAAATCTAGCCTTGACTTAAATATTACCCCAATGAGCAATTCTAGGTACATTTCCTTCTCTGGCACAATGAACAAGACCTGGAAAGTTAGAGGGCCAGCAGGGCTCTTTGGGGAAATACCTTAAAAAAATTCCCAGAAAAGGCCAGAAGAGACCGTTTGCCCCTTGTGCTTATTCCACTTTTTAAAAGATCATTTCCTCTCCAGCACTTAAAGCAGAGTAATCATAGCAAGGGTTAGAGAAGCTCTACTTCAATCTTTGGAATGTTGAAACTTTCCACATGATTCCACGGTCTGTCTTTGGATTTTTAATAGGAGCAGAAGTTGTTAATTTGGCCTGGGCAGGTGGTTTGTAGGAATAGGAAATCCTGGGAACCACCTGGGGTGGCAAGGGCAGGGGGACTTACTCCATTCATGTAAATAAGTGCAGATAGAATATCAATGGTCATTGTCTTGCCAGGCTTCTATTCTGCAGTGAGAGAGTGGGGGGCTGTTCATGGAGGAAAGTGAACATTAGGAAAGACTGAATTCTGTAATATGAAAATGGAATTTGGAAACTAGGCAGATGAATTCACTCACAAATGGCCCCAAAATGATGCAGAGGATATTTTCCCCCTGAATAATCTGTTCTTTGATTAAAACCAACTTGTTCTACATTCTTTAGCCCTACAATTTTTCTGCTTCCAATTTATCTAAACAGGATTTTATAGAATTGTGCTTTAAAAAATAGTGGCATAGCTACCATTTATTAAGTTCATGTGCTGGGTCAGGCACTATGCAAAGTCTTTTATTATTTCAATTAATTCTCACAATTCTATGATGTAGCCTCTGTTATGATCCCAAGTTTACCAATAAAGACATTAAATCTCAGAGAATATACATGAATTTCCCAAGGTCCCTTAACTCCTAAGTGATGAAACTAGGATTTTTGTAATGCTAGTTCTGTCATTTTATTGGATTTTAATTTTTAAGTTTGAATTCCAGTGTAGTCAACATACAGTGTTATATTAGCTTCAGATGTACAATGTAGAAATTCAACAGTTCCCTGTGTTACTCAGTGTCATCATGACATCGTGGAGCACTCTTTATTTCCCATCACGTATTTAACCCATTCCCCCCACCTCCCTTCTGATAACAATTAGTTTGTTCTTTATAGTTAAGAGTCTGTTTCTTGGTTTATCTTTTTCCCTTTGCTAATCTGTTTTATTTCTTAAATTCCACATAGGAATGAAATCATATGATATTTGTCTTTCTCTAACTGACTTATTTTGCTTAGCATTATATTCTCTAGCTTCATCCACGTTGTAGCTAAATTTCACTTTCTTTTTATGGCAGAATATTGTTCCATTGTATATATGTGCCACCTCTTCTTTATCTATTCATCTATCAGTGGACACTTGGGCTGATTCCACAATTTGGCTATTTGTAAATGATGCTGTTATAAACATAGGGGTACATGCCCAATAGCATAATTAATGGATAGTAGGGTAATTCTATTTTTATCTTTTTGAGGAACCTCCAAACTGTTTTCCACAGAGGCTGAACCAGTTTGCATTCCCATCAACTTCCCACTTGTTTTTCTCATGTTGTTGATTTTAGCCATTCTGACAGGTAGGTGGTAATATCTCATTGTAATTTTGATCTGCATTTCTCTGATGATGAGTGAAGTTGAGCATCTTTTCATTTGTCTGTCGGCCGTCTGTATGTCTTTTTTAAAAAATGTCTGTTCATGTCTTCTGCCCATTTTTAAATAGAATTATTTATTTGGGGGGTTGAGTTGTAACAGTTCTTTATATATTTTGTATACTAACCCTTTATCGGATATGTCATTCACAAATATTTTCTCCCATTCAGTAGGTTGCCCTTTTATTTTGTTGGTTTTTACCTTCACTGTGCAGAAGCTTTTAATTTTGTTGTAATCCCAATAATTTATTTTTTCTTTTGTTTCCCTTGACTTGGGAGAGAGATCTAGAAAAATGTTGCTACAGCTGATGTCAGAGACATTAATGTCTGTGCTTTCTTCTAGGATGTTTATGGTTTCATATCTCACATTTAGATCTTTAATCTATTTGAGTTTATTTTTGCATAAGTGTAAGGAAGTGGTCCACTTTTAGCTGAGCACTTTTACCAACACCATTTGTTGAAGAGACTATCTTTTTCCCATTGGATATTCTGTCTGGCTTTGTTGAAAATTAATTTACCATATAATTTTGAGTTAATTTCTGGGTTTTCTACTCTGGAACTAGGATTTAAATGCAAGGCTTCCCTTATTCCAAAGCCACTGCTCTTGACCACTAAATTAGATTACTAGTCTATATTAATGGATGTTACCACGCAATAAAGCCATGACTATTACTCAATTGTATCAAAATAAGATGTTTATAACCTTAATCTTTTATGCTTTTGAAAGGACAGAATACTGAAAAAAAAAAGTCACACTAAAAATTGTATTTTAAGACAGTGTTTCCTCAGAACCCATAAGTCTAGTCTAGGGCCAATTAATTTGGGGATCTACAATAGTCATCAGCATAAAAAATGCCCTGAGAAGTCTTATAGGTAAATGGTGTTTAATGTGTGAATTAATCAGCTTTTACTATGAAATTGTTGCATAACAAAACCCCTACATCTCCACAGCTTACACTTATAGTGTATTTCTTACAAGTCCATAGGTCAACTGTGTTGGTTCAGCTGGAAACTGCAGGTCATATATAAATCTATGTATATGTTCATCGTCTGTGAGCAAGGCTGAAGGAGCAGTGCTTACCTGGAGAAGGCTTTTCTCATGTTGGCAGGCAGAAATGCAAGAGGCCAAGCCAAACCACACATATTATCTGAATTTAAATCATCTGCTTGGATGTGACATGTATCATATCCACACACATCCCATTAGTCTAAGCAAGTCACACAACCAGCCCAACAACAATGGGGTGGGGAGATAGCTCCTCCCAGGCAGCAGGGAGAGAAATGAGTGGATATTTACCTAACACTAATACATTACACATCATTCATAAACTCATCTTACCACATGATACTCTTCTTAAAAAACAAAACAAAACAAAACAAAATAAAAAAACAACCTTGTATTCTCCAAATCTCAAGATGTTACTGTACCCTGAGCAGAATTTGAGATGATTTGGGGGAAATTCATGTTTTAAAAAATCTCTTTTTTGTGAAGCACCAACTATGTTTTAATCAACAGCAATATAAAATAGCCTCTGATGTGAGGCTTTTTGCAGAGACATTAATTAAAGCATAATAACACTTTGAATTTGCAAAGACTCTTCACTTTAAAGAATTTTATTGACTGACATAGTGATATATTCTTGTTCTAGTCTCAAAACAGCCTGTGGATAAACTGTTACAATCCATTTATTACAAGTAGAAAATCTGAGCCCCATAGTGTTGAGAATTTTCCAAGTTAGAGCAATGGAACCAGTCCAAAACCTTAGGTTCCTATCTCCCAGTCAGTTCAGAAACTCCATGCTCCATGGTCATATGAGTTCAATTGTACCAAAATGATATAAGCTGCACTTAGTATGTTTAGAAATTACAAGATAAGCTTTGCATGGAACTTATTTAAAATGTATTTCAGACCTATACTCACCAGAAAAAAAAACACACTAAAAAAAGAATCAAATAAATATCTAGATATTTAAAAAGAAAATAAGACCATTAGCCTGAAAACCTATCTATCACACTATATTTGAAATATGAAAGTTTTTCTTGATCTAGTTGAGTTTGTCCCAAGGATAAATTTGTTGTCCAACTTTCCTGGTTTGTAATCAACTAGGGAATAGTGGTGGCTCTCACCATCTTTTCCCTTTTAACAAAACCTCTTTCTGTGTCTTTCACCTACAGCCAAATAGATCTACTGACACAGGCTTCCAAATAGTGAATCTGCAAGTCACACCTTGGTTATACTCTTGTAGCAAAGGGGACCTGGGAAATGATAATTGGTTATAAAGAATAAATAAGGAAAGCAGACAAATCATAAAATGGCACTCCTGAAGGCATGAATAAACTCTGTGCCCAGTTAATTGTTTGGGATGTGTGCTAGTCTAGCTTGTCCTGCGCTGGTTGTATGGCTCTCCCATAGCACAACCCCACTTCACTGCAGCCCTGTGCAAATCCCCTGGGTTAAAGGGCCATCGCTGCCTTCCTTGGCTTAATCATTTTCTTTCTGGAACTCAAGAGAAAGAGAGAAGCTGGAGGTGAGGGGTGCGGGGGAAATGAAGTATTAGAAAAAGAGAACAGCTCCAATAGGGTAGGGAATGAAAGAAGCTAAATCACCTTGAGACTATTTCTAAATAAGGCAGATGTATGAGGATTGAATGAAGCAGGAAGTAATCTATCTTCCATATTAAGCTTAAAAATGTGGCATGGCATAGGAAAAAGCAGAAAGATTTTGCTGAGTTCATATCATGACTATACTTCTTACCAGCTGTGTTGCTGTGGGCTGGTTTATTCAGTGACTCTTGGTTTATCTGAAAAATGAATAGAATAGTGATTACCTGGCAGCTTTATCATTATTGTGACAATTAATTGAGATACTCTGTAAACTGTGGCCAGAGGGCTCAAAATGACCTGAAAATGTTTTGTGTTACCTGAAGAAAGTACCTTAAATTTGGAATTAGTTTCTAACATTTAAAATTTAAAGATTTCACTTGGAAATTTAGATTTTAGGCTTTTCTTAAAAATGTGGAAAACCTGCTGTTTTGATTTTCTTATTGCTGTCAAACCAACCACTACAAAACCTACAAAAGGAACACAATCTGAAATTTGGGCAGAGCTTAGTGTGGAAAGTTCATTTGCTCAAATCACATCATATTAACCAATAGTAGTTTACTGGAGTCTGGAAGATCCACTTCTAAGATGGCTTTTTCTGCATAGCTGGCAAGTTGGTGCTGGCTGTGGGCTCAGAGCTCATCCAGAGCTGAGGGTTTGGGACTTCAGTCTCTCTCATGACACGGGCTCTCATGTGTTCTGGCCTTACTCAACCAGGCTTCCTCTCTCAAGGATAAATTTCCCAAGAGAAAGCCAAACAGAAGTTGTATTGCCTTTTATGACCTAACCTTGGACATCATATAGTATCACTTCAACCACACTCTATTTGTAGAATCTCTCCCAAAGTTTCAAAAGGCAAGGCCATAGACTCCAGTTCCTAGTGGGGAGAAGCAAAGTTCTTGAGGAGCATATGGATGGGAAATATTGTTATGATAATTTCTAGAAACTATTATCTATCATACTTGATAGATTTGGGCTTGTGTTTTTATATGGCCACAGTCAATGGGACCTGAGTTGTGGCTGTGCCACTAATAGGTTGTGAAATTACTCCATCTTCCTGGTTACTCAACACTAAGGCCAATCATTAGTTCCATTTACTAGGCTAGAAATTTACACTATTGTTTTCATATACCAAAGTTTATAGAAAAATGAAGTATCAGCCCACTACACTCACTAGAGTAGATTTGCTTTGCCAAGTTGTGAGGAACAACTGGCTACATATGGAGGGGGTGGACTTATGGAATAGGCTGCTGTGACACAGAGTCACAAATACACTTTTAAAACTGTAGTTTTGACCTCTGAAAAAGCAAGAACCTAGTTAACACAATATTCAAGAAGTACAAGGTTATTCCTCACAGTTGAAGAACTCAGATACTCATGTGCAGATCAGTGGGCTCTGAAAAATCAGGTGGTTTGAAGGATAAGGCAGAGATGTGGGTGACCTGGCTTAGAGGTAAAGGAATGCCAAGCCACAAAGACCAAGAAAGAAGTCTTTATTTGTTTTTTTTTTCCTTTTTCATTCTTCCCTTTCTTTCTCCTTTTCTTTCCTTTTCTTTTTCCTTCCCCTCCCTTCCTTTTTCTCCTCCTCCTCCTCCTCTTCCTCCTCCTCCTCCTCCTCTTCCTCCTCTTCCTCTTCCTTCTTCTCTTTCTTCTTCTTCTTCTTCTTCTTCTTCTTCTTCTTCTTCTGGTCTCTCCTCTCCTCTCCTCTCTCTGCAGGTGTTTAAGGCAATCTCTGCCAGTCACTGGCTGACCACCAAGACAATAATACAGAGACTTAAGAGGCCACACACAACCAGAAATATAGTCTTTTTGAAAATAGTTTGGAAAAGGCAATAAACACATAGCTGCTTTAATAAACCACTTTAACAAACCTCAACAATCAGCACCAGTAAACTCTGAGGAAAGGGGAGTAACTGATTTCTAGAGTTACCACCTTATAATATTAAAACGTATAATTTTCAACAAAAATTTATAAGGCATTCAAACAAACAGGAGAGTATGGCCCATTTACAAGAAAAATATCAACAGAAACCATAATTGAAGAAGCCTAGGGCTTACCAGGCAAAGAGCTTAAATCTACTGTTTTAAATACAATCAAAGAACTAGAGGAAACTGGAGAAACAATGTAAAAACAAAATGAAAAAAATCAATAATGTGAGAGAAATTATAAAAAGAAACCAAATAGTTCTGGAGGTAAAAAATGCAATAACTGAAATAAAAAATTTACTAAAGGAGTCCAACAGCAGATTTGAATAGGCAGAAGAAAGAATTAGGAAACTTGAATATTGGACAACTGAAACTATACAATCTTAGGAGCAGAAAGAAAAAAGAATGAACAATGTAAAGAGGCTAAAGGACGTGTGGAATTCCATCAAGAGTATCACTATATATTATGAAAATTTCATAGGAGGAAGACATAAAAGTGAGGGGCAGAAGAAATAGTGGCCAAAATCTTCCCAAATTTGATAAATCCAAGAATCTCAGAGATTCTAAGTAAGATAAAGTGTATGAGATTCCCACCAAGACAAATTACAATGAAACTGTTAAAAGACAAAGAATCTTGAAAGTAGCAAGAGAGAAGTAACTCATTATACAGAGGAATGAGATCAATAAATTATTGATTTTATTATCAATAAGATGACAAAATAGCCAATTTATCACTAAAAACCATGGAAGACAGGAGATAGTGTAATAGCATTTATAAAGGAATGGACAAAACTGTAAGTCAAGAATTCTATATCCAGAAAACTATCCTTAAAAATTGAAAAGGAAATGAATGCACACCAGAATAAACAAAAGATGAAAGACTTCATTGCTAGTAGATCTGGCTATCAAGAAGTGTTACAGGGATCCTTCAGGCTGAAATGAAAGAAAACTAGATGGCAACTTGAAGCCATACAAAGAAATATAGAACTCCAGTAAAGGTAATTTCATAGGTAAATATAAAAGCAAATATGATTGCATTTTTGGTTTGTAACTCCTCTTTTTATTGTCCATATGATTTTAAAAGAAAAGCATATAAAAATCATTATAAATCTATGTTAATGGGATACAGTGTATGAAGATGTAATTTGTGAGGGAAAAACAACATGAATGTAAAGAAACAAACTCTACAGAAGCAGAGTTATTATATCTTATTGAACCAAAATTGGCATAAATTCAAACCATATTATAAATTTAGCATCTTAATTGTAACCCCTGTGGTAACCAGAAAGAAAACACTTGAAAAACATACACAACAAGAAATGAAAAGAGAATCAAAATGGTGTAGCACAAATAATCAGACAAGCACAAAACAAGGCATTTGGGGGAGATAAGAAACAAAAAAAGGCATAAGATATACAGAAAAAAAACATGCAAATACAAATTACAGACAAATATACCTTATAAATACAGATGCAAACATCCTCAACCAAATGATAACAAACCAAGTCTAACAGCATATTAACAGACTTTTACACTATGATCAAGGTGCGCTTTATCCCAGGAATGTAGAGGGGTTCAACATATGAAAATCTATCAATGTAATCCATCACATTAATAAAATGAAAGGATAAAAAAAAACACATGATTATCTCAATTGGCTCAGAAAGGCACTTGAGATCATCCAACATTCTTTCATGAGCAAAACAAAAACCAAATGCATTTGTGAAACTAATGATAGAAGTTGAACTTGTTCAGCATGATAAAGGCATTTATGAAAAACTCAAAGTTATCTTACTCAATGGTGAAAGACTAAAAGCTTTCCCATAGGTTATAAGCAAGACAAGGATGCCTACTTTCACTCCTGCTATTCAACACTGTACCTGAAATTATAACCAAAACAATTAGGTAAGAAAAAAACAGGCATCCAAATTGGATATGAAGCAATGAAACTATCTCTATTTACAGATGGCATGATCATATAAATAGAAAAACCTACGGGCACCTGGTTAAACACATGACTCTTGATTTTAGCTCAGGTCATATCCTCGAGCCCCATGTCAGGCTCTGTACTAACATCATGGAGCCTTCTTGGGATTCTTTATCTCCCTCTCCCTCCCTCTTTCTCAAACAAATAACATTAAAAAATTGAAAAAAAACTAAAGAATTCATTCACAGACACACATACACAAACAAGCCACTATAGCTAACAGGTAATTTTAGCAAAGTTGTGGGATATAAAATCAGCATGCAAAAATCGGATGTGTTTCTTCACACCAGCAATGAATAATCCAAAAAGGAAATTAAGAAAACAATTCCATTTATCATAGGATTCAAAAAAATAAAATACTTAAGAATAAATTTAACTAAGGAAGCAAATGACTTGTTAACTGAAAACTATAAAGCATGCTGAAAGAAACTGAAGAAGACCTAAATAAATGGAAAGACATTTATATTTGTGGTTTGGAGGATACAACGTTGTTAAGGTGGAAATGCTACCCAAAGTGTCTACAGAATCAATGCAATCCTTATGAAATTCTGATGACCTTTTGGAGCAGAAATGGAAAAGCTGATCCTCAAATTCATATGGAATACAAGGGGCCCTGAATAGCTGAAGCAATATTGAAAATGAAGAACAAAGTTGGTAGTCTCACACTTGCTGAATTCAAAACTTACTACAAAGATACAATATGGAAAACAGTGTGGTACTTCCCTAAGGATAGATGTATAAGCAATGATCTAAAACTGAGAGTCCAAAATAAACCCATGCATCTACAGCCAAATAATTTTCAACTAGAGTATAAAAACCATTTGTTGGGGCAAAAGGATAATCTCTTCAACAAATGACACTGGAATTGGATATTCAAACAAAAAAATTAAAGTTGAACCCCTACTTTATATGATATACACAAATCCACTCAAATTAGATCAATAGTCTAAAAACTTAAATGATTAAAAAATTAGAAGAACACATAGGGGTAAATCTTTTATGAATTTGTATTTGGCAGTGATGGTTTGTAAATGGTACTGTAACACAAATAATCAAAAGAAAAGATACATTTGACCCCATCAATAATTTTGTGACTCAAAGGACATTAAAAAGAAAGGATAATGCACACAAAAGTAGATAATATTTATAAATCACATACCTGTTAGCATTTTAATGTCCAGAATAAATAAAGGAATGTCTAAAACTCAAAAGCAAAAAGGTAAACAACTCAATATATAAGTGGTTCAACCAGTTACACATTTTCTCTATAATTAAATAAGAAGCTTCTCAGGGAAAATAACATTATTGCAATTTTAGGCCAAGCCCTACAGGTAGTTTGCATACTTCAAATGATGCCATCATCCCCAGAAGCTTGTAGGGAAAGTCTCAGTATTCCCTATTTTATGGTTATGAAGCCTGAGGCTCAGCAAATTTAAGTGATGCCCAAATTCACTGGCTGGTGAGAGGCAGACACAAGACTCAAACCCTGGCTGTCTGTACTTATTGTGATTCCCCACCCCTATCCTTACCTCCCACCCCCATTAGACCTTGCCAGAGACTCCAGGTTATATTCTAACTTTGTGAAAGCTAAATGAGTACTAATAGATTAATTGACCCATTGCTATTATTAAGTACTACTGTGCTATCTGTGTTGTTACAGATGTCCTTTATCAAGCTGAGGAAGTTTTCTTCTAGTTCTTGTTTTTTGGATGTTATGAAAGAGTGTTGGGTGGTTGTTTTGTTTTTTTTTTTTACTACATTTTCTGCATTTCTTGAAATGATCTTGTGGTTTTGTTTTATTCTATTAATACTGTGTATTTTATTGATTTTTATATGATGAATTAACCTTGCATTCTTGGATAGATACCACTTGGTCATGCTGTATAATGTTTTTTATGATGTTGGATTTGTTTTCTAGAATTTGTTAAGGACTCTTGTCTCTGTATTCAGTGTGATTTCTCTTTTGACCCATTGATTATTTGCATGTGTCGTCTAATTTCCATATATTTGTGCATTTCCCAAATTTCCTTCTGTTATTTATTTCTAATATTACTTTGTTGTAGTCTGAGAAAAAAAAATGTATTATTTTAATTCTTTTATATTATTGACACTTTTTTTTAGGGCCTAACATGCAGTTTATTGTGGACATTGTTCCATGTGTACTTCAAAAGAATGTGTACTCTGCTGTTATTGGTTGGAATGTTCCTTTTTTTTATTATATGAAATTTATTGTCAAATTAGTTTCCATACAACACCCAGTGCTCATCCCAAAAGATGCCCTCTTCAATGTCCATCACCTACCCTCCCCTCCCTCCCACCCCCCATCAACCCTCAGTTTGTTCTCAGTTTTTAAGAGTCTCTTATGCTTTGGCTCTCTCTCCCACTCTAACCTCTTTTTTTTTTCTTTTTTTTCCTTCCCCTCCCCCATGAGTTTCTGTTAAGTTTCTCAGGATCCACATAAGAGTGAAAACATATGGTATCTGCCTTTCTCTGTATGGCTTATTTCACTTAGCATAACACTCTCCAGTTCCATCCATGTTGCTACAAAGGGCCATATTTCATTCTTTCTCATTGCCACATAGTACTCCATTTGTGTATATAAACCACAATTTCTTTATCCATTCATCAGTTGATGGACATTTAGGCTTTTTCCACAATTGGCTATTGTTGAGAGTGCTGCTATAAACATTGGGGTACAAGTGCTCCTATCCATCAGTACTCCTGTATCCCTTGGGTAAATTCCTAGCAGTGCTACTGCTGGGTCATAGGGTAGGTCTATTTTTAATTTTTTAAGGAACCTCCACACTGTTTTCCAGAGTGTCTGCACCAGTTTGCATTCCCACCAACAGTGCAAGAGGGTGGTTGGAATGTTCCTTAGGTGTTTGTTATGTCTCATTGATTTATGTTGTTATTCAAGTCTTCTAGTTCCTTGTCAATCTTGTCTTATTGTTCTATCTATTATTGAAATCTTCAACCATTATTATTGGATTTTCTATTTCTCCTTTTGATTCCTTCCATTTTTGCCTCAGGTATTTTGGAACTCTGTTGATAGATGCATATGTATTTAAACTTGTTACATCTTCTTGATAAATTGACCCTTTTATAATATATAATGTTCTTTATCTCTTGAAATAATTTTCGACTTTAAGATTATTTTGTGTGAAATTGGTATGGCCATTTTGGTTGTATTTTTATTACAGTGATTAGCATATATTCTCCATACATTCAGGATGAAAAGATGGACACTCAAATTCCTTCCATAATACAATAAGATATTACAAAGAATCCACAAACACATAATATATACAGCTATCAAAAAGGTTCAAAAGCCTTAGCAGATGTCAAACTCATATATGTGATAGGAACTAAGAATTCAACTCAAAAAGGAGCAAAGATAATGAATGAATAACATTCCAAAAATGAAGTAAAAATTAAATTTCAGGATATACTAGCTATTTAGCTAAATTTAAACACATATTAATGTTACTCAAGTGTTGATCATGGCTGGTTTTGAACAATGAACTGTTTATTCTCAAACGATATTGAGTGTAAAGGCTTAAAATTTTTTCTAGTAATTTGGCAATGTCTTGGTATCCATAAGTGTCATCAGTGGATTTGTTGAATTCAAAGACAATTTCAAGTGATATCAGACTGACATGATGCACACACAAGTGGCCCCATATAGGGACTAAGAAGTCATGTGCAGTAGGTTCACATTATAGTCCATAACAGATTAGAAGTAAAATATAATATTGGTGCTTTGCCTTGGATGGCTTAAGAGACACTGAATTAAGAAAACATGATGAGAAGATTTTCCTTGCCAAAATATAAAGTTTCCACAAACCTCACAGACTCCTATACTGGTATTTTTGTGGATGAGCACCTTTTTAGCAATAAAAATGTAGGTGATAGAACCATTAATGAAAGTAATATAATAGCATTTATGCAAATCTAAAATTATCTATAGTCATCAGGTAATTAATTCTACTATCAATCCTATGGATAATTCTTACTGCTAATAAGAATTACAGAGGACAACAATTACTGTCTTATTAAAAATAGTAGAAAACCATAACTAAAATTCCTAACAATAAGAAGCTAAATTTATTTATATATTCTCATGTTGAAACACTACATAACCATTATATATGCTTACAAAGGCTTAAAGATCAGGTTTCATAATAATAAAATAATACGCATTCATTTTGGAATACAGAAAAAATATATAAGAAAATTAAACTCAATAATCCCAACACTCAAAGGTAAAAACCTAATATTTTGGTGCGGTTTTCCTCCTCAATATTTTTTTTGCATTATTTTACACATTTAGACACACACAACATTGAGTTCATACATATGCAGCACATTTTCACCCTATTTTTCCAGTTGATATGGTTTTGTGAACCTTTTCTCATCTGTATTAATCAATGGCTGGTAACTAGTGTTTAGTGGCTTAAAATAACACATGTCTGTTTCTCTCTAATCTATATTTCCATATCTGGTTAGCAGAAGATCTCTACTTATTATCATCACTCAGCCATGTCATTTCAAATATTGTTCGTCTTTTTGCTAAACCTGGAGTGTTTCCCTTTAGCAATTAAATGTTCCGGCCTGGAAATGATGCGTGTCACTTCTGCTCATGACTCATTGTCAGGCAGTCCCACAGCCCCACCCAAATGCAAGGTGTCCAGGAAGTGTGAGCCTCCCACATGCCCAGGAGGTAGGGAGCTGAGAACATTTGGCAAAGAGCGCCAATGACGGCCAAGCCAGGCCTACAAAGCCCCATTGCACTAAGTCAATAGTATTCCATCTCAGGAATGTACCCTCATTTATCCAACCATCCTCATTGTTGGACACTTTACATGCTTTTTAGTCTTATAAAATATACCTACAATGTATTATATATTAATTCTTGAATTCATGTCTGATTATTCCTTTTGTGTACGTATCTTAAAAATTAACTACTACATCAAAGCATATAAATCGTATAGTACTCTTAAATTCTTTTATGAATTTATTCCAGAGTATCTGTACAGAAGTTGCTACCAGTAGCAATGCAAAGATTCCAACCAAACTTCATATTCACTGACCGTGAAAACTGTCACTTTATTTTATTTAATATTTTATTTTCCATATTGTCATTTTAGAAGTCTATGTTAATTTGATACCAGATATAGTATTCCCTTGTTATTTTAACTACTAAGACAATGATATATTAAAAGGTTTATTATATGGTGAGAAGGGGCTGGATAAAGTATTAGCCATATAAACTAATACTATGCATAGAGAGAAATCATCTAAATACTACACAGTACTTAAAAGTTATTACTAGTAATTTTTGTCTTATGTGTGTGTTTTTACTTGCTAATTTTACAATTACAAGAATAAAGTAATGTTTATTAAATTTATGACAAAGTGGCATTTCAGATCAGTGACAGGCAGAATTATTCAATACATGGTACTGAAAAACTTGAGTAGGAAAAAAATCTCTGTCTACATTATGCACATTAATAAATTCCAGAATAACATCTATATGCAAATAAGCAAACAAAAGTAAAACAAATATCAATGCAATTGTGTTATAATAAAATGTCTAATTAAAACTATCTGGCAGAAGAGAATTTCTTAAGCTGTATAAAAACAAGAAAAAACATTTTTCCCATAAATGTTTAAAACAATGGAACAATAAATAGGAGTCAACAAGTTTAGGGAAAAGTAACAGAATGAGAAAATATATTAACAACATATGTCACATGTACCAAGAAAATATAACGTCTCCACTATCCAGGATATACAAAGAACCTCTACAAACCAATACAAAAATGAAAAAAAAACAAAACCTCTGATACAATTTGGACAAAGCAAATTTGAACTATAAACTACCTACCCCTTTTGGATTCTTCATACTTGTAACATTTCCAAAAAAAAAGATAATGTTGATTAATGAAAGTGACAATAGTCTTTTTGGGTCAAAATTTAGCAGAATCTATTAAAATGTAATACACATTCCTTTCAGCCAAGCATTTTACTTTTAGGTACATCGGTCAGAAATATTGCCACATTTGCACAAAGTATATAAGAATATTTGTTGTAAATTTTGCAATAATAAAAGACTGGAATCACCTAATACTCATGGATGCAGGAATGGCAACATAACCTAGAGTAAGTACATCCATGTTATGGAATATTAGTACTTTCCATTATCTATTTATTCCTTCATTTATTTATCTTAAGGCACAAAGGGGGGAGAGGGGCAGAGGAAGAGAGAGACACTCTTAAGCAGGTTCCACACTTAGCACAGAGACTGACGCAGGGCTCAATCCCATGACCCCGGGATCACGACATGAGCTGAAATCAAGAGTCAGATGTTCAACTGACTGAACCACCCAGACGCCCATAGTTACTAATTTTTAAAATTAGCTATGTCTAGGGGCGCCTGGGTGGCGCAGTCGGTTAAGCGTCCGACTTCAGCCAGGTCACGATCTCGCGGTCCGTGAGTTCGAGCCCCGCGTCGGGCTCTGGGCTGATGGCTCAGAGCCTGGAGCCTGTTTCCGATTCTGTGTCTCCCTCTCTCTCTGCCCCTCCCCTGTTCATGCTCTGTCTCTCTCTGTCCCAAAAATAAATAAACGTTGAAAAAAAAATTTTTTAAAATTAGCTATGTCTATATGTAAAGACATAGAGAAAAATCTAAGGCATATTATCAAGTAGAAAAAAATATACTGCAAAACCATTCATTTGTTATGATCTCAGAGTGTAGGTTCTGGATCCAGACTGCCTGCTTATCCTCCCACAGTGTATCACTGTCTTGGGCACATCAGTTAACCTCCCTGGCCTTGGTTTTCTCATTCATAAACAAGTGTAATGACAGTACTTTTTGTACTGGATTGTCCCAATAATCACATGGGTAAAACATGTTAAGTGCTTAGGAAAATCCCAGGCATACTGCAAGTGTTAGCTATCTATTTAGTTAGAAATAAAAACATACAAATCAAGATAGAATGATTTACCTATATATTGCATATAAATTTTTGTAAATGGAAAGGAGAAAGTATGGGAGATTATTTACAAACTGGGAATCTTGGTGCCCTCAGAAGAAAAATGTGGGAAGAGGAGGAAGCCAGAGAAGTTGACTTTTACTTCGTGTGAATTTTTGGAAATGCTGCCAGTAAGGATGTAATTTTGCATTATTTGAGCAATTAAAAAATGCAAGCAATAGTTAAAAAAATTAAAAATATGGAACTGGTTTCTTTGTATATAGTTATTATTTCTCAGAAATCACTTTATTAGTATGCATATGTTATGGATTTACTTTTACTTTACTTCATGCAGCCTGACTGTCTGCTATCATTATGCAGTTGACTTCACTTTTCTGTTACATATTTAACTTTCAATTGATTGTTACTGAACAACTGTTAGGTCCCAGGCACTGAAGTAGGTAATGGATTTCAAAAAGTTAATATAATCAAGTGAAGTTTCTAATAAAAGAGAAAGATATGAATAACCAACCACTTGAGAGGGCAAGTGCTTAGGAGAAATATGCCCTAAGGAACTTAAGGAATGCCAAGAGGGAGAGCTAAATTCATGCAGGAAGACCATGCACTCCACAGAAGCAGGGGTCCTCGAGCTCTTGATCACCATCCAGCCTCCAGCAGTGACGCCACTGAGTAAACAAAGAGGTTAGGGAGGAGATGGAGTTGTGGATGATGAACGAAAATAAAGTGCAGTCAGGGATAGGTGTGGGTACCGGATGGCTGGGAGCAGGGATGGATGAAGCCTGGACGTCCCCTGTGGTCACATTTCCCACACATTTCCCCACATTTCCCAGTGCTAGTGAGGTTGAGACATGGCCCTATCCATGCAACTGACATGAACACATACATGAAATCTATCACAGCCATTTAAAAAAGTACACAGTAAAAGTTTCTCTCCTATCTGTTTTGATGTAAAGTGACATTGTGAATAAGTTTGCTCTTACATCAGCAATCCAAATGCTTGACAAAATTAAACGTTTGAGCCAAAAGAAAGTTTTTAAGGTCAGACATTGGCCTTTCTCATCTCGCTGGCTTTCACATGAATTTTTTTTGGTATCTTCTGGTGAGGCCACCCATATCTGGCCCAGCAATGAGATGGTGGTAGCTACTGTCTAAAACAGAAATGCATCCTCAGCCTGTAGCTTCTAAAGGAAGTGAAGCATTTAAAAATACATACACACAATATTCTTTTAGTGACTAGAGAGGAGCATATGGTTAAGAGGACCACAGCTGTAAGAAAAGGTTTGCTTGATTTATTTTTTTCTACATGCCACTTAAAATCAGTTACTAGTCAGTTAAATTTTCTTCTTCCTAGGGTAAATGTACAAATGTGGGAGTGCCAAATTATGTTAACAGTGCTGTCTTCACAGAACAATATGAAGTTGCCAATAACATGCTAATTTGACCAACATAGTTTTGTGTTGGTTAAACTTCAGGAGTAGCCATTAGATTGGTTAAAATGTACTTTTAAATGAGAATAAAACAAAGAAATATTTTAACACTGTAAAACACTGTATCTTCTGTGTTTTATTGTCAAGATGTTGATTTCATCAGGACTAAAATTATACCTAAATTTTGTATGGTATAGTGCAGGGGTTAGAAAATCTACATTTCCAATTTTTAAAATGGAATAGAATTAGGCATAACTTTATTCCATCTCTGGAACTAAAATTAATAACCCGCTCAGTTTTAATATTGAAATGTTATAAAATAAAGTTAATAATAATGTTATGCTAATTGGCAATGATAATCAGTAACAAAATATATAATTTCTTAACTTTATACCATTACATGGATTACAAGTACCAAGTCAACTAAAATGAACTATGGATTTACCTTGTTACTAAAAGTCTAAAATTTATTTCTTTCCGTAAAAAGAGATACGATCTGTTTCTTCTTTGTTGAAATCCTCTAATAGTCAAAAATGTATTAAGCACTTTTGGTATCAACCAAGTAATTTCACTTGATCATCCATTTAGTTTCTAAAAATGCAAAATGATTTGTAAAGTAGAAATTCATTTATCTAAGCACAAACTCATTTCTCACAAAAATACATGCCCGTCCCCAGCTCAAGGTATTTCCTTTGAAATTCCCCAACTGCTGATTTTCAATCAATCATTCTATTAAAATAAATTTGTCAATTGGAAAGAAAACAGCCACCGATGCCTTTAGATGATATTACTAGTTTGGATAATAATGAACATGTTGCACGCACCTCAAAAAGTGCTTTTAAATTTAAAAAGACAGAAAAGAAAAAAAGAAGAATCCCACATGTTCCGAAGGCACAGAATGATTCTTGAAATACTGAAGCTTAGAAATGTTCCCCAAATTCCACTTTCACTGACTTAGGAAAAGAAAAAAGTGCAACGGGCTCTACAGAGTCTGGCCGTCCCGACGAAGACCTCACCCAGAGAGATTGGACGCATATGGACGCCATTTGTAACCAGGGGAGAGAACCCACGGGTCAGCCTAACCTTTGGTGTCTGCCTATCCATCTGTTTTCACATTAGTTGCAAATTATAGAATCCTCCAGACCCAAATGACCATAAATCAGTACTATGAGCATGTACACTTTTCCCATCTGTCATAAAACAATGAATTAAATTCATGCCTGTCAAAATAGGCTGCAGCAAAATGGTCCTTCTTCTGTAGCCGAAGGAATACAAAGCTTCACCTCATCGCTATAATTTATGGCCTCCGTGGGGCTTCGGGGTGATTAGGCCTTGGCCCACCAACACACAGAAAAACAGTAGGAACTCCAATAACTCCAAATGGAAATCTTGGGTCAAATTTATCAAACAAATCAGAGAGAAATCTATTTCTGTTTGGAAAAGGAGGAGATATATTGCATGTTTAGTGTTCATGCACAGCTTTGGAACTTTTGGCTATTCGGTATTTGTGAGTTTTGGAATTTCTCGCTTAAATAGTATCACCAAAGGACATGTAATGTATTAGACATGAGCCATTTTTAGCCAAATAAAATATACAACTGCAAGCAAAGAGGTTTTTCAATGTTAACATCAACATATTTGTACAAATGATGTAACTGAAAATTTTCTAGGTAGACCTAAAAAAAGCATAGCTTTCGTACTGGAAAAATACACTGGAAGAAAATGAAATATGTTAGCAATAGGAACCAAAAAGGGTAATAAAAAGAAGGGTGAAACCAAAGCGATAAGGTGTATAGACTTCAACTATTCCATGCCACTGGGCTTATATCAATCCTGCCACACAGTAAACGTTTCTTTAAAACTTCCTTTCTATAAAGTTGCCTTAAGGCAAAACTAGCATCTGAAAGCAAAGAGACAGAGAAAAAACCAGAATGATACAAGGTAGGCAAAAACACTGATGTTTGCCATACAAAAATTATTGGTCACAGTCAGACGTGATGGAAAATAAACAGATATTTTTTATCTGTTTGGTTGGGGGACAGAGGAGGGGAAGGGGGTTGCAAACAAAGGCATGTGTGCTACAAACTCATCTGCAGGCTTTGGCACTTGTCCCTCATTAAAAGCCACAGTGTGCTTGAACTGGTGTTTATCACAGGGGCCTGCAGGCATTCATTCAATCAGAAAGTCGTATTTCACCAAACACCCCTGCTGTATTAGAAATGTTCTGCAGGGTTAGAGCGAGCGAAATGAGAAGATGATGTGGCAATACCGTATGTCATAGATCTGGTTAATATCCAGCCGCGAATTATTGCGTCTTTAAGAGAATTTCCCCGGGTGTTCAATATCATTTCCAGGGGACTAGAACCTGCGTCCAGCAACAGTTCTCAGGTTGTCTGCAAAATATAGTTCCTGCCAGGAGTAATGATGTTCGGTCTTCATCTCTGATACTTGGGATGGGTCACCCTGTGGGTCCCCAACTGTGTGAACTTGCAGGGATGAGGTGCATCCCAACATCCAGCACTCAGCAACACTTTATGGTTGAAATGCTTTTGCTTTCATTTACTGCCTCTGCATAGTGTGAGGCTGTGGAATGCTGGCAGCAAGGTGCAGCAGAGGGAGTTTTGTAAGCAGTCTTTAGAAAACCTTGACTAGTGGTGTGGTTTACTTGCCTTTACAAGATAAGCAAAGTTAGAAATACCTATTTGATATACATCTTGTGAAGAGTAAACTAAACTTTGCAGAATCTCAAGATGGTAGGTTGCTAATAAGTAAGAGCCTTCCTTCTCTCTTTTCTTTCTTGTTCCTCTTTTCTTCTTTGTCTCCATCTTTCCTTTCTTTCATTTTTTCCTCCAGTTGTTTCTTCCTCCTTATCTTTTCCTTTCTTCTTTCCTTCTGATTTTTTTCCCAATCTCTTTGCCTTTCTCCCACACGTGGATAACAATCATTCATGAGTGCATGCAAGAATTCAGCTACCTAAGTGGACTAGTTCTTGCCCCTATGCAGAATTTTATGGAAGACTGAGATATTAAGCAACACATGATATACTTCATTATTAATTAATTATGGCTGTGATCATTGCTGAGAGCCAGGTCTTCTGGTTGCTATGAGAACACAGAGCAGTGATGGAATCTGATCATGCACCGGTTTTCTGTACCACAAAGCTAGGGAGTCCTACCCCAAACCAAACAAAACAATCAAGGTTGTTTTCCTCTAAAGCACGTCATAGAAGTTATCATTATAACCACTGGTTTATTACTTCATACCCAATAAAGTGACTCACTGTTTGTTTTATTGCAGTCTTGTTATTTTTTTTAAATGGGAAACTGTAGTAGTAGCTCCTATTACATGAAACTGACCGCCAATAACTATAGGCTTATTTTATTTGAGAGAGAATTTATTAAATAAGAACATATGTTTGAAAGAGAAGAGAATGAGCCACTGAGTTTCTGTTCTCCTCCTATTTACTTCCCAAACCAAAGGTTATAGGAGCCACTTGCAATTGATTAAACCTGTCCCCTGCCATCTGAATCCATTGCCAACAGCACTCATCAAAATCAAGTGGTGAAATTAAAAAATAATTAAAACTTCTAAAGATAGAGTTGCAGATGGAAATTGTTGTAGGAGAGCGAGTACAAAAAAATTACCGAACGAAGAAAAACCATTTTGTTCTGTTTATATCTAGTATACTATTTTTTCTAGTTCTAACAATGCATATACACACTCCTGCTATGAATCAGATCAGAAATACTAAACAAATGTATAGCAATAGGTTTAAAGAATTTGAAAGAAAATACCCAATGTATCTAGACAAAATTTATATTTGACTCACAATAAACCTGTTTTCCTTTTTCATTTCTGTGTGTGTGTGTACAACAGTTTTTCCTTCAGATTAAAAAACTCATTTTTTTAATTCCCATTTTTAACACTGTTTTGTTTGTTTTCTATTCACATTTGGTTTACTGTAACATGGCAATTAAAAATCTGGCTGAATTCCTGGTAAATTCTTGAAACAGTGACAGAGAAGGAGGACAACTGTATCTGTTATTTCACTTTAGATGGTGACCAGTGAATGTATAGGAGCAAACTTTCACAAAGATGTGAAGCTCCTGGGCTTTCACTTCACCTTTGGCAAAGGGAATGACCTTGAGAGGCTGTTATTGCTTCTTGGCTTCGGGTTTCTAACCAAAATTCTCTCTGAGGGTCTTCTTCAGCCTGAGACCCGAAAGAGGCAGGAGAGTCACACAAAGGTCTTCCCGAAGCCAAGCCACACTTCTCTCCAGGTTTCCACAGCAAAGATCTGAGACTCCAACCGTCCGCAGTTCCAGACTGACACCACCGCAAGGTCTCAGTGGCCCGTTATTAAGAATTATTTATTTTCCTCTCTTTGTATCCGTAATATTTTAAATATGAGGTTTGGCCATTAAACTGTGGCAAGTTCGAGAACACTCGGCAGCAGCCAGGAGCAGGAAGCCCTGCAGGACGGCTGTATAAATCCAGGCTGACGTGGGGAGAAACGAGAACCAAGCTCAGAGCCACCCCCTTGGGAACAGCAAATTCCGGAGCCATTTTGGGCATGTGGCTTGTGGGGGGGGGTGCCTTCAGGGAAGACCCCAGATTGAGACCCAGGAAGGTTAGGAAAAGGGAAAAGTGACTCCCTCAGCCTGTGCTACAGTTATACATACAAAATAAAACAATACAGAGATAGGTATGTGCCATTAATCTGCGAAGAACTCAGCCATCTTCTCTACAAAGATTTTTTCATCCTTACCTGTTGCTTAAGGCTGCAACTAGGTGGCATCTTCATCAACTTTTTCCCCCTTTTAATCTGTTCTGGAGACTCAGGTAAACCTGTGAGAAAATGATGGCCACGGTGGAGAGGTGGGGACAGAGCATTATTCTCTTAGCTCTTCTCAAGGGATTCAGCAGGTTTAGGTGTTTATTTCTGAAATTAAATGAGTTGTAATAATAAAAATGTGTGGCTTTTATCAATGGTCTACTAGAAGTGACTTGAACACCAGGCATTTCTGCAGTCACATACAGAGAAAAATAAACACGAACCTGCCCTAGCCATTTACAAAGAACGTTTCACATTTGATCTTCATAACGGCTGAGATAGGATTCTTGGGAAGCTGGTTTTGTGAATTGCTCAAACTGGCAGACACTTGCCCTAAATCACATACTGTCCTTTATGCCATGCTGCAATAGAGGGATGGAAGCTGCCGGAAAATATCATTTCTGTTTCACTGTCAGAGTTTGGCAATATGTTTAAAGCTACTTATTTCTTTTATTCTGTTGCGGCTCCTCTGCCTTTTTCTCTACATCAAAGGCATTTCTTAGAGTTTCTATACCAGAAACGTCTGAGACGAGTTCACCACTTTAAAAGCCCTTTCATACACATTATCTGTGATTTTGGACCTAGCCTTCCTACAAAGCACCCTGTCCACTACGGCAGAGCTTCCCATGCCACATGTGAGGGAACCAGTTGGTTTCGACCCCCTCAGCTGAAGGTGTGGCTGGTCAGATCTGACCCCAAGGCAGCCTGGTTAGGGCTGTTAGCACAGTAGCCCCAGGAAAGGAGAATTCGGCTTGCCTCGGAGTCCCCACATGATGAATGGAGTCCTTGCTGCAGCCCAGTGGGTGCTCACCCACCTGACAGGTACTTGTGCAGGGTAAGGCTGTGCCCAGGACAGCAGAACGGGAACAGCCTGGGGAGAGGCTGTGTTGGAGGTGCCCCGGGAGGCCTGGGGACTGGAAGTGCAGCCCCGGGGGGCTGGGAGTAGGGAGGGCTGTGTGTCACTTCAGGTCCAAGGTTTTGTCCTCTAGTACATCAGACACTAAGTGGCTGAAGTACCCTCTTTGTCCAAACCAGCTGCAGGATGCCTGCTGTAACCAGACATGCACATCCTGCAAAACAGAGCTTTGTCACTCTTTCCAAGTTCTTGTTTGATATGCAGAAATTGAGTGGATTGGAAGTCCACGCTCATTATCTTAAGAAATTGTAATAGTTCCTCTTTCCATGAAAGTAAAGCAGGAGATTTGAGTCTTTAATATTTCACCTAGTGTACATTTTTGAATGGCTGTACAATGGCCATATTTTTTCTAATCTACGTGGATCAACAAATGGTCTTATTTACAGTGGCTATAAAATGGTGCAATTATCTTGGAGCTAATCAAGTTAAAGGTCCAGGGTGCCTCGCTTTCACCAGCCCCTGTGAGTGCTAGCAGAGTTTCTGAGAGTTACAAAATATTCTAGGTTGGGAGGGGAAGCCAAATGTTAAACAGAAAGCTTTCTATATGAGCAGTTCTGACACAGGCCTAAAGATATTGTAGAGGAAAGATATCTCTATCTCCAAGCCTCCAGTAATTTATTATAACTTCGTTTCTCATTCTAAGTAAAGAGTAACTTTTCCACCTGGTTTTATAGTTGCTATTTTCTATCCTCTAACGTCTCCCTGCTCTCTCAGATTGTCTAAGCTTTAGACCCCAGAAACCTGGTTCTGGGGCTGATGAGGAATTTCATAAAGCCGTTTATAAAGGCTGACAAAGTTAAAGTCAGATCACAGGGGCAAGTTCAAGTTTCTCATTAAAGACTTGGGGTGGGGGGTGGAAAATATTTCATGTGGAAGATTTATACAAATTCTATGTTTAATATTTTTCTAAAAGGGCCATATTTTATTTTTCTTATCATAATTATATAATATAAAGAACATGTAATAAAAATCTCACCAAGTGCTCTATAAATGCCCCTAAATCTCCTGGTTGCTGCGCTGTACAAATCGGATCATTTCCCAGGGCGCTGTGATGTGAAAGGGATGCTCTGCTCCCCGAGCCGTGCTCTGTCCCCAGGGAATGGTTTCGCTCCAGCTCCCGGCCCAGCGCAGGGAGCGGGGTTCCCGCGCAGCCCGGGCTCTCGGCGGGCGCACTCAGTCGCAGGGCGCGCGGAGCCGCGGTCCCCGTCCGCATCTCCGCAGGTCCGAGTCTCCGCAGGTCCGCAGCCCGACCTCGGCAGCGCAGGGCTCCTCTGCGGATCGGGTCCCCGGGGCTGCAGGGCTGAGCCCGCTGGTCAAACCCGAGTGCTGAACGCTTGCTTGCGACTGTCCGACTGCTCCTCAAAGCTGTCTGCGCCGCCACACGTGGGGCCAAGTGTGCATGTGTTTGTGCTAAGTGCCAGTTAAGTTCTTTCAGAATGAGCGAGCATTTGATTTCTTGGAACCCCATCCAGCTGTTAAATCATTTGATTAATCTTCATCTGCGCAAGCAATTCCTAATGATAGAGCTGCCGTGGCTGTTCATTTGGAACACCTTCTCCCTTTCGTTTGTGTGGAGGTGGTTAATTGGTTTGCACTGGTGACACTGGCACTTATGACAAGTCCTGTCCAGGTGTGTTCTAAGATCGCCCCTCACTCCTGGTTTGTCTGAGGTTTCCTCAAGATGAGGTCCAGCTTATGCATTTTTGACATCACAGACGTGATGCTCTGTCTCTCTCAGGACATCACATTCCAGACTAAGGTGGTCAGATTGCTCCATTATAGATGATGTTAACTTTGGTCACTGGTTGGGGTAGTGTCCACCCAGGCAAAATTAAAATAAAGCCTGTAGATTAAATAGATTAAATAATGGCATTGTTTTAACATTAATTTCCCGATTTCGGTCCTATACCATGAAAGAACATTCTTCGCTTTAGAAAGTATGTTCCGAAGAGAGACACAGAGAGAGTGAGATACAGAGAGACAGAAAGAGAGAGAGAACAATATAGGAAATGTGTGAAACCTTGGAAAATATCGGGAAGATACAGGAACAGTCTTTGTCCTGTTTTTTTCATCTTTTCTATTTCAAAATAAAAAGTTCAAAAAGAACTCAGAGACCAGAAAGACTTGAAACCAGTGCCAGACCCAAGGGAATGTTTCTGATTCTGTCCTGTTGGTGCTGTGTAGGCACTGTTAAATAAATAATCCAAGGGATTTTCTACCAGCACAGTGTTTTCTGCCCAGTTTTCAATGGCATCTGTCAGTCTAGAACAATTTTTACCATGAAATTCCCGTACAAAAACTAAGGGATGAAAAATCACAATTGCCTTCTCAGTCTATTTCTGAACATCTGGCTCAGAATCAACTTTCAACTTTGCAAAGATCGACTAACACATGTCTAAAAACCATGTGCCAAAATACACCACAGAAAGCACTGGTTTAAAGAACGTAAAATGGACACAGTAAGTCTTCAGCTATCACCTCACTGTCATTTTCCCATCCTCTGTCTGCCTTTGGGTGGGAGCTGCTTTCCAAATTTTGAAAGGAAAACTCTGACTCGGTCAGGATAAAATTCCAGAACATCCTGGTGGGATGTCAAAAACAGCAATGATCCTTAAAGTAATTGACTTATGGTTATTCACTTTACATCTTATGAATGTTAAGGTCGTGTTCAAAATGTTTGTTGTTTTTAACATTTTGCCCAGTTGAATTGGTTGAGGGAACATTTCCCAAGAATCCTAAAGACTGCAATTAGTTTAGTTGTTTTTCGTTTTTTTCATTTTTTTTTTAAATTGGAGTCCATAACTTCAGACTTTTTATTTTACGAAGTTTGGATAAATTAGAAAGCCAGACAATACATGTGATTGCCTGAATGGAATGGTTAGATAATCCTGTGGTGACTGCCTTTTCAAACACAAAATGTGCTATGATCAATGCCATGTCATGAATATTGCATATAAAGAAGTACAGAAACCCTAACCCTCTGGCTTCTTGATCTGGTCAGGAGTATGGCTATGGGTAAGCTGAAGGAATGATGTATTTGGAGTTGATCAGCTTTGGACCTGCCAACCAGCTCCGCCATTTACTAGCTCTGTGTCTTAGAGTAAAAAGTCACTTGTGGCACAACAGTTATGTAAGGTTGGACAGGTTGTCTCCTGCAACAGAAACACTTGTCCCAGAAGATGGACCCACAGATCTAGCCCACACTATGCTCACCCAGTTGTGTGCCTGGTGAGGTTGGGCCAGCCCTAAGAAAGGGGCACTATTTTATAATCAGTCCTCTCTGAGGAAATATGTCTTTGTGATCCATCCACCAAGAGAAACACCGCTTTGAAGTTATAGTTCCCTGGGGAGGACACAAATGTGCTGACAGCAGCCTGAAGAGTCCCTTCCCATGTCCCTGGTTTCAGTGCCCTCAGTTATGATGGTGGGAGTAAGCTAGGAAATGTTCAGACTCAACATGGGGATGTTTATGGAAGTTGAAAAACAGCTCAATAGACACAATGGAAGGGAAATGGCCAAATATATTACAAGGTGAGAGACTGAGAGGGTCATTAAAATCAGGTTTTCAAATAATATCTAATGATAAAGGAGGAAAACAATGTAACAATATAACAGGAAATAATATTAATACAAGAGGCAGAAATGCAGGCACACAAACTCCTATGGGATTACAGATGGCACAGGAGTGACCATTTATTCTAGGTTACAGGAATATTTGTAGTTTATATTTTTGTTTTCTGTTTTCTGCATTTTCCAAATTTTATAATGCCAATGTATCATTTCATGAGAAAGATGTTGAAATGAAAAAACTCAAACAATAAAGTTCTAGGTCTTTGACTTCAAACTATTTATCCTAAGGGGGGGGGAAACAATCAGGAATATAGCCAGACATGAATTAAAGAGTCACACTCACACACACACACACACACACACACACACAATAATGTGAAAAATAAGATACAAGGCCAAGGGAGAGAAATGGTTAAGGAAGGCGTAGGTCTCGCAGATGCCACCATGAAATGATGTTTATGTTCCTGTTCTACTCTGTCTTTTTTATACTCACAGAGCTTCTTGGCAGCATGTGTGCTCTTGGATCAGGGAGGGGAGGCCAGCTTGTCCAGTTCTCAGTGTGAACTAACACATTGGCACCCTCGTTTAATTTGTAGGCTTCTTCCCTGAGAATGAAACATGACAATCTGGGAATATTGAAGGAAAAACAGAACACAAACTTAAATATACTTGAATATCTCAGCTATGTGAATGCAGAAATACATGGATACAGAGCCAACATTTAAAGACAAAAACTGGAAGGAAAATACTAAAATATCACAAAGGTTTTCTCCATGATGGGATTGTAGGCAACATTCATTTTATTCTTTGTAGTCTTTTCTGTGTTTCCAAACTGTCCTGAAATTAGCACATATTAAGTGGGGGTAAGGAAACATGTTTTAAAAACAAAACACCGCATGTGATGTATCCAACTTAGGGACATCATTTAAATGTTTTTTCACAATGTCTCACTTTGAGAGACATGGCTTTGGTTGTGTTTGGAGGAGTATATGCTCTCTCACTGAGCAATTGGGGAAATCCCTGGAATATTGCAAATTCAGATTCAAAATCATGCTTATTTTGTGTGGTGTTCCTTATACCTTTTCCTCTCCTCCTCGTTCCTTCTTAATTCCACGAAACATCTGTTTTATACGTTAAGAACTTATCAATGAGTTTATGGGGTTTTTGTTGTTCTGTGTTTGTCTGGTCTGCTTAGTCTGGAAAAGGATGCTTAATGAAAACCCTGCAGGTATCTTGTGTTTATGTTGCTTCTATAGACTTATACTGGAATAACTTGCACCTTTCTCTTACCTTAAAGAGAGGAAAATACTGGGGAGCTATCGGGGAGGAAGTGTGGGGGGTAGTTGGGGGCTATGATGGTCCAATATTGGAGGGACCCAAACCAGGAGAGATGAATGCAAAGAAGTGTAGTGTTGCATGGATGGGGAAGGCCAGAGACAGCTCCAAGCTCTATCCAGACCAGTGAATCTCATGAGGGCTAGGGGTTAACATGGACTGTGGAAGTGCAGCACCAAATATTGGGCCCTGGACAGCAAAGGTCTCAGTGGACTGAGGGAGAGCAGGCCAGCCTCAAATGGATTATGGGAGCCCTGAGCTAGGAGTAATGGCAGTGATGGCTAGTCACCAACACCTAAAGGTGGGCACCTCTCCTGTTTCCCCCAATTGAGTTACCCCCAAGGCTATCTGGAATTGAGAGGCAGGATGGAGGAAGAGTTTCCCTAAAACTAACAGATGCTGGATTTCTTATCTAGGCTGATGAGTGAGAGCTCAAACCACACTTAATAGCATTAAAAAAAACTACAAGAACCATGTCATTTTTATATCTATATGTCATGGGAAAATTTGTGCCTATCTTAATAAATTAAAAAAAAATTAAATAAAATGACATTACTTCTAAGCCATAATTTATCACCAAATATCATAAAAAGCAGTTCCTTAAAGTTCTGGTCAAAAGGATAGGCCAAACCATTAAAATCAAGATCGTGGAATCTGAAAGACATGCTTGCTCCTGCAAAATCAGAGTTTAGGTTCTAAGCTTGATTGACTCATTTCCAGGACTGGTGGTACTCTGTAGAGAGATCCCAGGCACAGCCTAGATCTTCCCCCTAATTCTTCAAGGCACACTGGAGGTTTTAAGGGCTCAGGGCTTTCTTGTTGAAAATCTCATTGAAATTTCATAAAGTGATCATGACTTTGCCAAATCCATCCCCTTTTCCTTGTCCCTTGAGGATCCAAATCCAAACATGCATCTCCACATTTGTCCTTTCCATTGACTTCCATTGACTTCCAGACAACAGAAATCCAAAATGCAAAATCCAGAGTTACAGAAATTTACAAAATTACAGAAATGTGAAATCCAGGAGCATGAAAGGGAGAGACAAAGGTGTTTCAACCTTAGGGATTTTAGAAAATTACTTTGCTGTACATGGCACATTGCACATCCAGTGGGGCCTAGGGAATCACCCTGTAATCAAATACATTAACTATGCTTTGAATGTACGAACATTCCCAGGGAGATATACCCAAACTATCAGATATTTCCTATTGGTTCTAGTCAGATTTTTCTATCAAAGAATTATAAAAAAAAATCTTGTTCATTTCTTGAAGATTTATGGATTCCTAAATTGTGGATAAGGCATCACGGATCCGTATCTAATCTGCCAGCTTCAAATCTCAGACTGGATATCCAAATGATATCTCAAAATTAATATATGTAAAATAAATCCCCTGAACTTCATTCCTAAAATCTCTTCCCCACACAAATTTTGCACTTAACTCATTGGCCACATTGCTAAAGCCAAAACCCTTCAGTTCTGGCATCTCGTATGCTTATTTCACCAGCCTGTTATGTCCGTTGAACTTCCAAACCATTTATTGCCCTCCATAGCCCCTGCCCCCCTTGGTTTCTACCATTCTCATTGTCAGCTGCACTACAGGAGTTTCCTAATTGGAAGTTTACCCACTATTGCCACCCCTCCCCCTTTATTCATCCTGGATTGCAGATGGAGGAATCTTTTAAAATCCTAAGTCAACCCATGTCGCCACCCTGCTTTCAGTCCTTCAGTGCTTCCCATGAGTCCTCTTTGAAGAACATCCAAAGGTGCACACGTGGCCCCTAGGTCCCACCATCAGTGCCCACCCCCAACCCTCCCAGCTCTCCTTGGCCACACCATCTCTCTCATGCACTGCCCTCCAACCTCTCTGGACTCATCTCTCTCGCTCATACCTGCAAGCTATATCTTGCCTCAGGGAATGGCACCTGCTGTTCCCTCAGGTGGCTTCTCTATGTCTTCCAGTCTCAGCTCAGATGGCATCTCCTTAGAACAACATTTCCTGACAATTCTATGTAAGGTAGACCCATGCTGAACCACCACTTCTCCCTGCTCCATGACCTTGTCTGGTTTCACCACTGCGCAAATCTCAGTGTGGTTATGGCTTATTTCTCTATAAGTTACTACCTATTTCCCCACTCCACTCCACTGTGACATCAGTGCTGTGAAAGACTCATTTACTGCTGTGAACTTGGTCAGAACCTGGCTTATAGTAGGTTGCAATAAGAAAGAAAGAAAGAAAGAAAGAAAGAAAGAAAGAAAGAAAGAAAGAAAAGGAAGGAAGGAAGGAAGGAAGGAAGGAAGGAAGGAAGGAAGGAAGATGGAGGGAGAAAAGGAGGGAGGGGGGAGAGAGAGAAGGAGGAAAGGAAGGAAGGAAGGAAGGAAGGAAGGAAGGAAGGAAGGAAGGAAGGAAGAAAGAACAAAAAGAGTTAGGGAAGGAAGGAAGGAAGGAAAAAAGAAGGAAGGAAAGAAAGAAGTGGCAATTTGAGATCCTTCATTTTAAATATCTAACATGGTGCCTAGACTATAGCACTCATTACTTGAAAGTTAATGTTATTATTTTATATTTTATTTTTAAAATTATCTTCATTATTATGAAAGGGTAAGACACCTTGGGCTTGTGGTATCTGCAATGGGCACCAATAAATGAGGATGGGCAATGCCCACTCCAAAATTCTAGATGGGGCTGACCCTAAAGGTACTGGGCTCACCTTCCAATGCATAACTACCATCAAGGAGCATGATCTATGGGTTTCAAACCTTCCTTCAAAAACTCTAGGGAATTTTAAGTGGGTAATTAAATCTTGAGAGATTGGTCTTGGGCATTTCATTCAGGTCAAAAAATATTATATTCATTGATATTCACCATACGAACCTCAGAAGAGGAATTCATTGCTTAATGATTAAACTTCACATATGTTACAGATTAGAGTCAATATATCCCATGACATATTTAGATAACACATTTCCCAATTCCTCTGCTACACAAGCCCACATTTCTTTTTTAAAAAATCAGATTAGTTATCATCTTGACTACTATATGTTACCTATTCATCAATTTTTTAAATGTAATCCAGTAGAAAAAGCTGAAAACATCTCAAGCACCTGAAATCATAACTGTTTTTTGTTTTATTTAAGAAAGAAGATAGTGATTTCAGATTTTAAAAGTTTTGTTTGAAAGAGAATTAAATAAGTCAACTGTGCTTATAGAAAAGTCCTTTGCATTGGCTCAAACAAGGAAAAGATACATTTCTAGAAAAGAATGTTATTATATGTGGTAATTTAAAACACATATCAAAACTACTTTCCTCTAATGTAAAGGATATAGCCGTTTTAAAAATGAAAAGGACATGAAAGATATGTTTCTCATGCCATTTGATGAAATGTTTGACAGGACATAAAACCCCTGAGATTATTTGGATCCGATGTTCTTGGAGGCCATTCACCATGATTTCTGCTCTTGTGGTTGCTTCAGGATAAAGTAAATTATGAGCATTCGCCTAATGTGAAAAGTCATATCTGACCATCTGGCTCTATTTCAATGTGATCTTCAAAATTTCTTCTTGGTATTAAAAAAAAAAGTGCAACACGGAGTAGATTTATTAATGCACTTGAGATTTAGGGGAATGGGGCTAACTGTATTTACTTTAGAAATATTTGAGAAACATAATTTTATTTACAATTATGTAGCAAAGGCAACAGTAAATACTTCAAATAAATTTAATGATCATCTTAAAAGTTCTCAGTGTACCCCATTTTCCATATTCAATGAATCCCACTAATTCAGAATTTATAATAATATTTATTACTTTATGGAGCTGGAGTTTCTTATATTTTCAGTTTTAAGAAATGGCTTCAATAAACAAAATGAGTACTGTAAATAAGTCTTTGAGTAATTTTCCAACATTTTATACACATTTTTACACTCCATTCATGGTCTTCATCATTGCCATTTACGTCTGGAATTGTTTGTGTAAAGTTCACTTCCAGCACATATTTCCTTCCAGTATTCCCAACAGCAGTTCCATTAGCTCAGTACCAGGGACATTGTTTTTACACATGGGAATCAAAGTCTCAGCTTAATTAACTTGTCCAGGATCACACAGCTGGAAAGAGACAATATTTTTATTCCAGAGGTTTTATTTCCATCTGGTCTTGGAAAACCATGCTGGTCATCAGCTTGTGTTACTATATGCAAATTTTAGACATTAAATCACATTTTGACATTTGCAATATAGACTGATCATCAGTTCAAAATAACTTTTGCTACAATCTACCTAAACTAGAGACGATTCCTCCCCTCATGTATCTAAACTATCCTTAATTGTAATTTTAGAAATATTATTATCATATATGCATAACTATCTTCTCTTTTCAACATGTTTTAGCAGATGGTGTGGTTTCTGGATGATAAAAAGACTACAAGACACAGATCAACCCTTTAATAATAATCAAACCCTGGATAATTGTGAAGCCTAACACACCCACAATTTCCCTCTTTTTGCATTTATTTTATTTTATTTTATTTTTTTATTTTATTTTTTTGAAAGAGAAGGAGAGCATGAGTGCATGAGTGGGGAACGGGCAGACAGGGAGAGAGAGAGCATCTTAATCAGGCTACATGCTCAGCACAGAGCCCAATACGGGGCTCGATCCCAAGACTGGGGTTATGAGCTGAGCCAAAATCAAGTCAGATGCTCAACTGACTGAGCCACCCAGGCACCTCTCCCCACTTTTTCTTCCTTCCTTCCTTTCTTTCTTTCTTTCTTTCTCTCTCTCTTTCTCTCTCTTTTTTTTTTTTTTTTTTGCAATTTTCCCCTTGATTTAATGGTCAACCCAACAAAGTTGATAGGTTACCTTTGAATTCCCAGGAGTGGTTGCTGCCATTATTTAAAGTAGTGATCACTTGAGATAGTGTTTAAAGCTCAACTTTCTTGAATCCCAAAGGACTCTCTCTTTCCTTAGAGAGAAAGTCTGCACAATGGAGCAGAAGTATGAATCACCCATTCCCCTGCTCCAGTGGTAGATGTGATGGCTGCAAGACTTCTCAGACATCAGATTCTATCACTGAGTTCTAAAGTCCTCAAAAATTATTCAGAAATGAAGCTTTGCTTTAGACAAGGGTCTAAAAGCAGCAATACCATGATTAATAAATCCTTTCATGGTGAAACTCTTTTATAATAAAATTTGTGGTTAAAATATTGCCATATGAAATCCAGTTGAAGATTGGAATGTTTCGTTTCATAGTACCCAGACTGTTCTTTGGTAGTTCCTTGGTTATACAACTCTGAAGAGCCCAAGACATAATCATGATAGTATTTCAGATGCAAAATGACTTTTGAACAGCCTAGTTACTTTAAAGATTAGAGTGTTGGGGCGCCTGGGTGGCACAGTCGGTTAAGCGTCCGACTTCAGCCAGGTCACGATATCGCGGTCCGGGAGTTCGAGCCCCGCGTCAGGCTCTGGGCTGATGGCTCAGAGCCTGGAGCCTGTTTCCGATTCTGTGTCTCCCTCTCTCTTTGCCCCTCCCCCGTTCATGCTCTGTCTCTCTCTGTCCCAAAAATAAATAAACGTTGAAAAAAAAAAAAAGAAATAATTTTAAAGATTAGAGTGTTATATCGGGTCACATAAAAAAGAAGTCTATTTTCTGATACTCAAATGCAGTAATGAGAGCCCCAACCAAATTTCTGGGTTGCTCCATAGTTCTTCTGGCCCTTAAGCTGGAAGTCCAGAGATAGGAGATTAAGAAAGCCAGAGGTGAAATATGAATCATTTTTCCTTATTCAGTGTATGTCATTTGGGTCCTTTGGGAATCAATGCCAAAGGACAATTATAAGTGCAAGCGATTTATTGGGGGTAATACCTGTGAATGATAAGGGGGAGGTGCACAGAAGTAGGGAGGGAATGTCTTCAGATCATGTTGCAGGTCTCATGTCTGGGAAGAAAGTAAAAGGAGGAAAGTTGATTGTGTAAGAAGAGCTTCAGCTTGCAGGGTAGTCCTGAGAAAATAAAAGGAAGCTCCAGTGTTGAGTAAAAACAGTTGGACTCTAGAATATTCCATCTTTGGCTGGGGGCTGCCTGGAAAGTGTGAGGTCTCAGTGCAAATGCAGTGACACATTCCAAAAATGTTGCAGCTGGGAACTACCTGCTATCTGTTCTCCTCACAGCTGGTCAGCAAGTTCTCTCTTTCTTTTTCTTATCTTTCTTTTTTCTTGAGAGAGAGAGAGAATGAACGTGCATGTGCATGGGTGCTTTGCTGGGGAGGGGCAGAGGGAAAAAGAGACAGAGACAGAGAGAGAGTCTTAAGCAGGCCACATGCTCAGCGTGGAGCCCAATGAGGGGCTTGATCTCACAACTGTGAGCCAAAATCAAGAGTTGGATGTTCAACCAACTTAGCCACCCAGTGCCCCAGAAAGTTCTTTCTTAAAGGAATATCCAAGTGGCTCGCCCCATGACTGCCCTACAGTGTTTTAAATAAAATTATATGCAATATTCACAGAGTTTAATAAATCATTGCAATATTTAAGTGGCTAGAATTCAGTCCTACATTTCAATTCTAGTTACTAAGTCTTAGAAAATCAATTGAGTGGGTAGGACCATCCTCTTCACTAGCACTGATGCTGCCATTTAATGACCTCAGTTGTCCTGAGTTTCACACTCACACATCTGCTAGTAGTAACAAATATTCAGCCAGCATCCATAGCACCATGGCAATTTACTAGTCTTTCAGCTTCTTGATGCCACTCCTGACCCATAGAACCATGCCCAATGAAGTAAATCACAAAATATCTCCAAACATTTACTTCCTTGATTCAAATCATTCTGTTTGGTATCCTACAAATGATTGTTCAGTCTGGCAATTTTTGTATCTCAAAAATAGTGTGGGGTGCCTGGGTGGCTTGGTTGGTTAAGCGTCTGACTTTGGCTCAGGTCATGATCTCACGGTTCGTGAGTTCGAGCCCTACCTCGGGCTCTGTGCTGACAGCTTGAAGCCTGGAGCCTGCTTCAGATTCTGTGACTCCCTCTCCCTCTCTGCCCCTCGCCCGTTCACACTCTGTCTCTGACTCTCTGAAAAATAAATAAAATGTTAAAAATTAAAAAAAAATCGTGTGGGAAGGTAACATAGTAGGACATTTTGATCTCTTTACTCTCCTACATAGATTCTCATGTCCACATTCACTGAAATGAAGGTACCATCAGGAGGAAAAGATGATTAATCAAATATCTACAAGTCTTTAGACATATCAGAAACAGCTCCACAGAGAGAAATGAACTTTTCTATAGCATGTGCCTGCTCATGTATCACCTGAAAGAAAGGTCCTCAAGTCATCAGGGATCCCATATATCTTCATGTTTGAAGGCACTCCTACTGTATCAAATGCATATTTTGCAAGATTCTACACAATTGATTTTTTTCCTTTCTTTTAATATTTATTTATTTGGGGGAAAAGCACAAGTGGGGGAGGGGCTCAGAGAGGGGACAGAGGATCTGCAGTAGGCTCTGTACAGACAGGTTGACAGCAGTGAGCCCAATGTGAGGCTCGAACTCATGAACTGTGAGGTCATCACCTGAGCTGAAGTCTCATGCTCAACTTACTGAGCCACCCGGGTACCCCTGACTTTTTTTTCTAAAATAAACAAATTGTGATCCCAAGTGTCATGCAAAATCATGAAAGAAAATGTTTTCAGGCTCCAAAATGGCAGAAGCACAAAACTGAATTCATAAACACCTCACCCCTGACCCTCCAAAAGAGGACAGAATCAGACAAAAAAAAATCAGAATGGAGGTGTATTAGTCTACTGGTACAGTCATAAGAAAGCATGGCAGACTGGGTGGATTGAGCAACAGAAGTTTATTTTGCATAGTTTTGGAAGCTAGAAGTTCAAATCAAGGTGCTACCAGGATTGGTGTCAGTGAAACCTCTTTTCCTGGCTTGTAGAAGGTCACTATATTACTATGTCCTCATGTTGTCTTTCCTCTGTGTGCACACAGAGGAAGAAAGAGAGATCTCTGGTTAGTCTTGCTCTTCTTTTAAGGACTAGTTCCATTGGATTAGTACTCTGCCCTTATGACCTCATTTAACCGTAATTATCTCCCTAAAGGCCCCATCCCCTGATATAATCACATTAGGGGTTAGGGCTTCAATATGAATTTGTGGGGAGAAGCTCAAACCAGTTCATGACAGGGGATGCGGACAGCTAAGTACTCTTGAGCATGGAAAGCCAAAATATCTTAAATCTATATAGTGTGACCAGCAACATTACTGAATCACAAATAAAGTCAGGAATTAAAACAGATACTTACCCAGTTTTATAGCTGTGTTATGTCCTCATTGCCATGGTGAAGCCTTGAGAAATGCACAAATCAAAGTCAGTCCTTGGCTCACTTATTAAGGCTATAAATACCGCTCCTTTTTTTCTACCCATTGCTGAGGACCACAATGGAGGATTCTTTTAGTAGCAAGATAGCACTAAGTTTCCATCACCCATTTAGCAGTTTATGGAATTTATGGTGTCAGTACACAAAGGTAAGATTCATATCTTGTATGCCTTGTTTAGAGAAGAAAAAAACCTCAACATCAGGAGGATATGAGTTTCAAGTTGCTTCTGTAGCTTTCAGTGTCTTTGGCACAAGGGAGGCAAGAGCAGGATTCTTTCCCCTATAGCTGCTAAGAGAATCTCTTTGAGTTACAGTTGATTTATTTCCACCATTTATTTAATGCTCTTCCATGGTGCTACAGTGGCACCCAGAGAGCATAACAAAGTGGCCTGGACCCCCTATTGGTTCCAATAGTGAGCGAGAACCTGGATTTACAGGCTAGTGCAAGGTCATGGATGGGGATACAAGACAAATCTGTTTCTTTCACCAGTGCCCCAGTCTCCAAGCCAGCCATGATGGGGCCACTCCTTGTTGATAAAGGAGCCAGTGTTCTGAGCTAGGGGCGAAGGGGTGAAAATGGAGAAAATGGAGAATAACCATTCCCATGGGGTGCTCTAGGACCTTCAAAGGTTTTGCTTAAAATTCTCCCTGAACATAGTATATCCCAGTACTTCATTGCTGTGTAACAAACAACCTCATAACTTAGTGGCTTAAAATAACCATTTTATTTTTCTAATGATTTTGTGGGTTGGATGATTTGTCTCTGAGCCACCAGGGTGGCAGGGACTAGACGACCCTCTTCTAGGATAGTTTCTTCACACAGAGTCTGTACCCTTCCCCAGGCTTGGGTTCCTCACAACATGGTGGTGTCAAGGATGTTCAAATTTGTATGTGGTGTCTGGCTTGCCTGAGACTGAACTTCCTTAGACAGAGTGTTCCAGAGCCCAGAAGGAGGCTTCAGGGCTTCTGATGACCAGCCAGCCATAGAACTTGCAGAGCACCAATTCTACAGTATTCTATTGGTCAAGTACAGGTTCAAGGGGAGGGGCTTTAGATCCCACCTCTTAGTGGACAGAAGAGCAAATTAAAAAAAAGTTTACTTATTGATTTTAAGGGTCGGGGGAGGCAAGTAGAAAGGGATAGAGTATCCCAAGCAGGTTCTGTGCTGTTAGTGCAGAGCCCAATGCCAGGCTCCATCTCATGAACTGCACGATCATGACCTGAGCTGAAATCAAGAGTTCAGTGCTTAACTGACTGAGCCATGCAGGCACAAAAAGAGCAACTTTTAATATAGCAAACACAGTATATGTGTAAGAAAGGAAATCCTAGAGGCTCACTTTGTATACACGGAACCTGTCTGCTATGCTCATGTTGCTGTTTTTGGTATAAAATTGGGGAAGTGCTGCAAATAAGTCTCTCTTCTCCATAGTACAGAATTTGGAACCAGATGATTCCATCTCTTACTGTCCTTCCATGTCCTCTTATCTCACATGCCTCAGGTTCCTGATCTATGAAATGGGAAAACAGTACAAAACACAGCAGCTTTTTACTAGGGTAGAGGGAAACCATGTGCAAAAGCACTTTTTAAACTGTTAAAAGCTAAACATGTAAGGGGAAATGTCTTATCCTAAAGAGCACACTGGGAAAATGTGTTTTTGGAAAGAGATGAACCTGAGTTCAAACCCCTGCCATCTCAGATCATTCCGCTGTAACATAAAGATCAAAATGCTGACTTCAGAGAGGGGGTGTCAATGTAGAATGCAATCCTATGTGTAAAGCCCTGGGCACAAGACAGGACAATTACAAGTTTACAGTCTCTTCCTTTGGCAGTCAGAGACTGGGCTTTTTCCAGCATTTAAAAAAAAAGATAATAATCCTAAGTTCGTCACAGGTGATGATACATCAGAGTCCTTGTCTTCACACCAGGAAGTGAGCTAGCACATCGTAGAGATAAGAATTGCAGAGTCTCGTTTAGATTTACAAACATGAATCTGCATAAAAGGCAAACTGATGGCCTTTCTGGAATCTCCCCTCCTGACAATTCTGCTTCTCATGCCTGTTGAGCAAGGAAAAGTGAAGAGACGGTTTGAAGGCAGCTCTGAAATGAAAGCAATCAGTCCAGTCACAAGTTCAGAGGCCACTCAGGGGGTGATTATGACTTCTTGCCGTCTTACTCCCTCATGAGTGTAGGCTTCTTGGATTGCGAACCCACATCAACTTTCACCATGGAGTCTCTGAATCTTTTATCAATATATGTAGAAACACTAATGTGTTTGGAAGTGATGGAAATGCCAGTTATTCTGTGAGAGAAAAGTGATTCTCCACTTTTTTTCCAGACCCTGACATTTTCCAGCCCTAAGAAGCTATGATATCATGCAGAACCCCTTTTGTTGGGGATCACACCATTATTTTCTGCTCAGAATAACACTGACTTATGTTTTGATCAAAGTTGTCTGTTGGAGAGAAGAAGTTCACAAACCTTTAAGGATGAGATTGGAGATAGCACAGAATGAATCCAGGGATGCTGGCATCCAATGATGTGTTATACTAGTATTATTTTTTCCAAGTAAGGAAGCCTGAGCAAAGTACATTGTACAAAACTCTGTGCAGCGATAAGAAAATAAGAATGAGTTATCGTTGAACAAAGCTGATGTCCAATTCACTATCAATAAAGCATGATCTAATTCTTTTGGAAACTGTCTTACTATATGTTAACATTCTTATACACTTGTTCTATGTGCTTGCTTGGCATCTGTCCAGAGCAGGAAAGAGCACACAAGAGGTCTGGTTTGGGGCACAGCAGTCTATTTTTATGAGGTGAAAAAGTTGCGATAAATTTATATCAAGATTCAAATTGTGTCTTTGTCTCATGCTGCTATGGTCAAAAGAGGCCAACCAACCAGAGCCAGCCCTGCACCTTTTGCTTCTTGTGAGCAGGGCTGTGCTCACCCATTCAAAGGAGTAACTTCATATTGCCCTAACCAACACTGTGTTATCCATGGAGACAGCAGGTGGGAACACCTGGGAGAGATGATTCTTGTTTCCCCCTGACCTATGTCTCCTCTGGGTGTGACAACTCAGAAAAGTAGTCTACAGTTTCCCAGGGGTGCCCTGCAGGTTTGCCCACAACAGAATGTTCTGTTGGCTTCCTCCCCTTCCCTCACGCTCCTCCCTGCTCCCTCACACCTCACATTACCAAGGATAACCTCCCAAGAGTTATTTGTACCCAAATCCTGTCTCACAGTCAGTTTCTCAGGGATTCCAACGTCAAGACAGAACTTAATTCATCTCTTTCTATGTTTGTCCCTCTTTGTCTTTCCCCAACCATCAGAAATGTTCTCTAATCTTCTGACTGGTCTTAGTAAATTCAAATTCCATTCAATGACATGGACATTCATAATCACCTGATTGCAGGGATCTTGTGATGTAATTTCTGAGAAGTCGACTCTCTAATTCTAGAATGTCAGGCAATTTGGAAAAGCATGTGCATATTCCTCCTTTATGCCCCAGCTCTGAGCCAGAGGCAGTAGGGTGCATAAAGGAAGATGCTTTTTCATCCTGTCACTGATTTTTATGGGGATTATCTCGGATAAAATGTTTCGTGCTCCTCATGCTTTCGTTTTCAATTCATTGCCTATAGTTATCACTTTCAGCCAACTTTTTCTAAAACTAATATTTCTTTGCAATCAGAAAAATAACACAATAAAAAGAATGCATCCCGACCTCTTGGATTTCCCCCATAGAGTTTCTATCTCCAAACATTTTGGAAATGACTTTCATATTTCTTCCCTTTATAGTCAACCATGACCAAAAGCACACTTGTAACTCTGTGTAAGACACTTTTCCCTTTTCAAGTTTCAGTCATGCAACCCGGTCATACAAACAAGCTTCAAGATTTATAATCATTTTAGCCTTCGTATCCCATTTCTGGCTTTGTTTATGCTAGCTTAGTCTTCATCAAAATGATGTCCAAATTAATTCTGAAAAATGGGCATTTGCCTTTACCCTCCCAATGACTTCATTCTACTGTGGATATGCATCTAATGTACTTATGACATACACACATGAGCTGTGTTTTTGTTTTTTGTTTGTTTTTTTTTTTTTGTTTTTCCTGAAGTGAGCCTGTATTTTCCCTTTTTAATAATTATTTTTGGAACTTCTTTTTGAAAATCCACTTATTCATCATGTTCTAAAACCACACCCTAATGGAATACCACAATGGCTTTAAACCAATATCTGGTTGGAAACTTACCCCTGATAACACACTAGCTCCGACAATTAAGGGAGAAACTGGAGGAAGATGCCGTCCAGAAACCACATGATTAGCCTGAGCCTGTCCGCACCATCCCCTGTTCTTCAGTGCTGTACCTCTCTGCTTGAGTGGGTCTGCATCCCATGCTTCTCAAAGTCCCCTGCCCCCAAATAAGGAACAGAGGCAGTTAAAATGTGGAAAATTGAGAAAATGCAGAACACATCATTAACTCATATACTCAGGAAGCTGTGGCAATCTTTACTTCTCCTCACATAAGGCCCACTATAAATGAAATATATATTTTAATTATTTCCAGTTTAGATATTCCCAGTGCACAATTCGCAACCTCAACTGTTCGCTGTAGAATAAAGGAAAATTGGGCGGTAAGAAAGCGAGAAGAAAGTTGCAGCTAATGCAGAACAGTTGCAAGGCATCGTCACATCGCCCTGAGCAAAAGTCTTCTTTTTATTTTGCAGAAAAAGCAATTGATTTCCCCTACGTGCAGCGTCTGTATTCAGATTCTGTTTACTCATGAGCTCTGACAGGTTTACCCGAAGCAGCTTTGCAAACCAGCTGCTCCTTCACGATCTCTGTGGTTATAATTCTTTTAAGTTGCGGGGATAACTGAAAATGTACATGGCTCTCCAGGATGCAAGGCAGGCAGCAAGAACTGTTGACATATTTTATTTTTTACATAGCATTTTCAATTACAGAGAATGGCATAGCTATGAACTTTCATTGGGTGCCCCCCCACCTCCACTTGACATTTGTCAGGCAACATAAAGCATGCAAAGTCACTTCAACTCAGCCTCTCTGGAAAACTCTGTGGATTGCCCAGTAATGTCATTCGTGACTCACTGAAAGCCAACCCAGAGTCCCTTCAGTGCACTGAGTATACGGCTTTTCCAGTAAGTCACTGGGGGAGCTCACCCAGGAAATGGAATCTGTAGAAATAGCAAGGCAGTGTGAAAGATCACTTTTAAAGTCTTTTGGCTACTCAGCCAATCCAGAAAAAAAATTTAATTTCCTCAAAAGTTCTTGTAACTTGTTATTGTTTTTAGTAAGTCTCTACTCTAAAACTTTATCACAATTGCTTATGTTTAAGAATTTTGACATTGGCTTCAGCAGCAGAGTAGCCGGGGGAAGTTTAAAATTGGTCTTGCATAAGACAGGTTTAGTACTTCCAAAAACCAAAGAAGGTTTTCCTTTTTTTTTTTTTTTGTAGAAGTGTTTATGAGCCCAGCTTTGGCCTGCAGCCCATATATGATTATTAAATAAAAGTATACTAGTATTATATCTAAATATGCACTCGGGTGAAAAATATCCTAGAAAATTAAACTGTCAGGGAGTAAGGAAAAAAAAATGGTCACGAAGTATCCTAAAATGTTTGGAGAGAATTTGTTTTTAAGACTGAGGTTTGATGTTGTAACCCCTTCCCCCTCAAGAGTGGTACTTTGTGGCTATTAGAACCTCTCAGGGTTTCCCAAATTCACATTTTTCTTTGTGTATCTGAGCCTCTGCAATATTGTTCCAGTTGCCCAGGGTGCTCACTGTCTCTTCCCAGCCTGAGCACTCATCCTTTCAGACATGGACCAGAAAGCCCAACCTCCCAGACACCCCCCTCCTCCAAGGACCAGCAGCAGTACCCTCCACAGCTAGTATAAAGGACACATTATATTAGGCACCTATGCCTTGGCTTCCTGTGGCTCTGTGCATGCATCTTTTCCCCAGCGGCCAAGTTCTCAAGGGAATGAGATCTACTAATCTACAACTTAGTGTCCACAGTATCACTAGCACCCTGAAAAGTGCCAGGTTAAAAAGCATTTGTTAAATGAATAAAAATAAAGTAATAGTGGAAATACAGACATACATATTTATATACTATTTTTATTAGGTAAATATTTTCAAATCAGTTGCAGGAAGAGACTCAGCACACAGTTCTTAATTCACTGTGAGAAGCTCACATTTTTCATTTTTTTAATTGGAAGACCAGTGGTTTTCTCAGAAAAAAAAAATTGTTTCAGAAGTAACCATTATAGTGTCAAAATTATTATTATTATTTTAAGTAGGCTCTACACCCAGCATAGAGCCCAATGCAAGGCTTCAATTCATGACCCTGAAATCAAGACCTGAGGTGAGATCAAGTCAGACGCTTAATTGGCTGAGACTCCCAGGCACCCCTCAAAGTTATTTTTTAAATACACGTGTTTTATCATCAATTTCCAGGCTCCATTTGATTGTTTTCTTGTACCTTTTTTACTTGGCTTACACCCTCTCTGCTGGAAAAATGTTCATTTGAACGTGTGTGTGTGTGTGTGTGTGTGTGTGTGTACGTGTGCGTGCATGTGTGTGTAATCATCAGCACTTCCTACATAATTTGTCCTAGTACAGATGGGGTCAGATTTCACAGAATAATTAAAAATGTGACATGGAAGTTAATACTCATGTCTCTCATTATAGAAGAAGTATAGGAAGGAGAGGGAGAAGGAGCAGGGAGAGAAGAATGAGAGCAAGAAGATGGAGGAGAAAAAAGAGGAGGAGGAGGAAGAAGTGGAGCAGCAGGAGGAAGGGAAGGGGAAAGGAAGAAAAGAAAGACAGAAGTATCTTCTGATCCCACATATAACTGCATTAAGTGCTAACATTTATTAAGCCCTTGTAAGCCAGGCACTGTTTTAAGTACTTACCATGTACTGTCTTATGCAATCCTTACACTCTGTATGGCAAGTCCTACATTGTCCTATTACTACTCATGAGATAATGGAGTCATTAATAAATGGTAGTGTCAGAATTTAAACTTGAGCTCTTGGCTCCAGTGTCTATGTCACCCCTACTCTTTTGAAAGAGTCCTCCATACTTGCTCTCTCAATGTCCTCACTCCTATGCACCATTCACCAATTCCACACTCCCTCTGACCCTATTATTAAAATGAAACAACCCTTGGGATCAGTGGTAACCTCAAAGTCACAGGGGGTACTGCTCAGGCCTCATCAGAACCAATTTGTTGACCAAACTCAACACTGAAGACTTCTTTGTCCTGCTTCTATTCACTCTGGGTCATAGTTCTTTCTTGTTTTCCTCCTACTTCTCGGCCAGCTCTTTCTCTGCCTCTTTGCATACTCTTCTCAAAGCAGCCATTTAGGTGGTATAGTCCCAGGGGCTCCTTTTCCTCTTCTTACTCAATGTTATCACCTTAGAACCCAAGACTCAGACCATCTCATTTTCATCCAGTTTTAATTATCATGTACATGCACATAATGCACAAATGTATAGTCCCAACAGAGATGTCAGACCTACATCCTGAGCTCCATATAATATATGTCCAAATGACTACCTGATATGTCCAAGAGGATGTCATGGAGATACTGAGAACTTGCTCATCAAATTATGTATTGCTGAATCTCTAGGGCCAGCAACAATGCCTGATACATTGCACACAAGCAGCACATTTTGGCTGAATGAGTTAGTAAGTAAATGGATGAAACTCCACATGTCTAAAACTAAACTTGTAATCTCCTATCTCCCTGAATGGTACCACTTTGAATATTCTGTTTTCTGTTATCATAACACTGACTTCTCTCAATTTTATTTCCTACAAATGTTTAAAATCAATCAATCCACTTTTGAGTTACCTGGGTGGCTCAGTCAGTTGGGGACATCCAACTCAATTTTAGCTCAGGTCATGATCTCCAGGTTCATGGGATTGAGCCCCATGTTCTGCATTGACAGAAGGGAGCCTGCTTGGGATTATCTCTCTCTCTCCCTCTCTGTCCCTTGCTCACTTGCACAATCTCACTCTGTCTCAAAATAAAGAAATAAACTTAAAAAAATAAAATAAAACCGGTCCTTTCTCTACCTACACAACCATCTGTACATGCTACCTCCACTAAACCCACATCCACTCACACCTTTTCCAATCATCTTACCACAATGCTGTCAGAGTGGTCTCCTTAAAAGATAAATTTGATCATTTGCCAACATGTTTAGAACTCTTCAGAAGTTTTTGATTGCTCTTATAACCAGGATTAAAAATCATTAACATGGGGGCGCCTGGGTGGCGCAGTCGGTTAAGCGTCCGACTTCAGCCAGGTCACGATCTCGCGGTCCGTGAGTTCGAGCCCCGCGTCAGGCTCTGGGCTGATGGCTCGGAGCCTGGAGCCTGTTTCTGATTCTGTGTCTCCCTCTCTCTCTGCCCCTCCCCCGTTCATGCTCTGTCTCTCTCTGTCCCAAAAATAAATAAACGTTGAAAAAAAAAATCATTAACATGAGCAACAGAACCCTGAGCTACCTGACTCTCTGCCCAAGTCTCCAGATGCTTTTGTTACAAAAAAGTTTGTGATTCTCTGTAGAAGCCAATGTTCCTTGTGCTTAAGGGTCTTTACATACAGAACTGCTGTAGCCTAACACCCTGAGCATCCCCCACTACCCTACTTCAATGAGTTGATTCCCACTCATTTTTCTTTGTTTTTCCAGACTGGTACCATCCCCCTATTAAAGCTGTAAGTGATCATATTACATTTATTTGTGTGATTATTTGATGAATATCTGTCTTTCCCACTTGACTGTAAACTCCGTGAAGGTAAGGAATGTCTTTATTCTGCTTAATTTTATCCTCATTTCCTATTACAGTGTTAGTTCAATAAATAATTACTGTACTATTGAAGGAATATGTTGATGAGTAAAACCAAAACATGAGTTGAAAAGTTACTGGAGCTTGAGAGATGTGGAGAGAATACAACGATCAAACAGAAGAGATCATATGTAAAGGGAAAAGCTTCCAGATTTGGCTCGTTAATGTCTGGAAACAGTTTACACTAGAAGATATTATAATATTTTAAGCTTTGAGGAAAAAAAATTCACCCAAAGAGATACGGTGAAGATTCCATTACATTATTAAAATATAAAAACAATAGAAAGCCTTTCTTAAATATATGAAACAGAATCATGTTTATTATTGTTCACTTTTCATGATTTATTTTGTGCCTATATTACCTAAGAGTTGGAAAAAAAAGCAGAATGGCCAAGAAAACAGAAATATACAAAAAATAAAGTAACAAATAAAATTTAGCGTGTCTTTTATGATGGTAAATTAAAAAATAAATTGATTTAGGCAAACAATTATTCTCAAGTTGAATACAGAAACAAACCCTATTTTTCAGTCCACAGATCAGTAGCATGAAGTACATGCCATTAAATGATTAGAAAAATTTGCAAGCAAAATAAAAGAAAAAAAAAGATGAAAGATCCAAATGTGAAAACTAAAGCCATAAAGCTCTTAGAAGAAAACACAGGAGAACAATTTCATAAAATTGTATTTAGCGTTGGTTTCTTATATATGATACCAAAAGAACAGGCAACAAAAGAAAAAAAAAACAGAAGTCAGACTACATCAAAATTGTGCATCAAAGAACACAAAGAGCAGATTGAAAAGGCAACCTATGGAATGGGAAAAATATATACAAATAATATGTATGGTAAGGGATTCATATACAGAATATATAAAGAATTCCTACAACTCAACAACAGAAAACAAACAATATCATTAAAAAGTGGGCAAAGGACTTGAACTGACACTTCTCCAAAGAAGATGTACAAGTGGCCAATAAAGCACAAGAGAAGATGCTCAGCATCACTAAATATTGAGGAGATACAATTATAAACCACAAGATACCATCTCAAACCCATTAAGATGTCTAGTATCAAATAAACAGAAAAGAGCAAGTATTCATGAGGATATGGGGAATTTGGAATCCTTGTGTATTATTGGTGAGAATGTACGGTGGTACAGAGACTATGGAAAATAGTATAATAGTTCTTCAAATAATTAAAAATAGAATTACTGTGTGATCCAGTATTTCCATTTCTGGGTATAAAACCAAAAGAATTGAAAGCAGAAACTCACAGGAGTTATTTTGTACACACATGTTCATAGCAGTATTGTTCAAAATAGTCAAAAGGTAGAAGCAACCCAAGTGTCTATGGAATGAGTAAACAAAATGTGGTATATACACACAAGGGAATATTATTTAGCTGTACAAAGAAAGGAAATCCTGACACCTACTACAATGGGGATGAACCTTGAGGACATTATGCTAAGTGAAATAAGTCAGTCACAAAAGGAAAAAGACTGATTCCACTAATATGAAGTAACTAGAGTGGTCAAGTTCATAGAGACAGAAAGTAGAATAGTGGATGGATGGTGGTGATTCACAGAACAATGTGAATGTACTTTATTGCCTCATTTTAAAAAAAGTAAAAAGATATAACATGTAAATTGGAAGTAAAGAGAAAGTAAAGGTCATGAAATGAATATCAGATAAACCCAAGGAAAACTGATTTAAATTGGAGAGAAAGGCCTGTTTTGTAATCATGATAGTAGCAGTCCTCTGCAGTGAAGAGAGAACTTGGAAATTTCTATGCACCAAGTAACCTGACTTCAAAATATATATGTAAAAGCTGCAGGAATCACAAGGAGAAAAGAAAAGAAACAGAACTTTAAACCAATAATGGGAATCTTTTTTTTTTTTTATTGTTCATTTGTTTCTGAGAGAGAGATACCATGATCAGGGGAGGGGCAGAGAGAAAGGGAGACACAGGCTCCAGGCTCCAAGCTGTCAGCACAGAGCCCAATGCGGGGCTCGAACTCACAAACTGTGAGATCAAGATCTGAACCAAAATTGGACACTCATTGACTGAGCCACCCAGGTGCCCCATAAACCAATAATGGGAATCTTAAACCTTTTCTTGTTCTTGGAAGACCAAGTAGATACAATATAAGAAAGGATAGAGAACTTGAGATTTTTTTTAAGACAGAGAAAGAGAGAGAGCAGGAGAAGGGCAGGGAAAGAGAAGAGAGAGAGAAGCCCAAGCAGTCTCTGCACTATCAGCACAGAGCGCAACATGGACGCAAACTCATGAACCATGAGAACTTGACCTGAACCAAAACCAAGAGTTGGACACTTACCTGACTGACCCACTGAGGAGCCCCAGAGGACTTGTTTTGTTTTGTTTTTAATTAAATTGAAGTATAGTTTGTGTATAGCAAGATACACAATAAATCATTACTGATTATATACATTTATGTAAACTCTACTCAGGTAGAGGTTACATGGAGACATTTTCACTTCCCATAATGTTTCCCTGTGTTCCTTACCAGTCAGTTTCCAAGGTAATTATATTGTGACCTTTATCACCAGAGAATAGTTTTGACTGCTATTCACTTTCATATAAATAGAATTATACAGTATGTAGTCTTGTGTGTATTGCTTCTTCTAGTCAACATTGTTATGTATATAAACTATTCATTTTTATTGTTGTATAGTATCAGCTGTATGAAATAGATTGTTTTGTGCAAGGCTTTTGTGAATGTATTTTTTTTTTTCATTTCTCTTTGTGTATACCTAAGAGCCAAATGGTTGGGTGTTCAGGTAAGTGTTTATTTGTCCTTATTAGAAATTGCCAAATACTTTTTCAAAATGTTTGTTCCATTTTAAACTCCCAAACATCAAGCTACGAGAATTCCATCTGCTTCACATTGTTGCAAACATGAGGTATTATCTGTCTTTTCCAGTAGATGCATATACTATTTCAGTGTGTTTTACTTTGCATTTCACTGATGAATATGACATTTGAACATCTTTTCATGAGTAAACTAACTATTTGGATGTTATAGTCCTTTACCCTTTTCTTAAAAATTGGGTTATTTGTCTTTTCCTTGGTTTATATTTCTCTATTCTAGAAAAAAATTCTTTGGTAAATATATGTATTGAGAATACTTCTTTTGGTCTGTGGCTTGCCTTTCACTTTCTTAAAGGTGTCTTTTGATGGCCAAGTATTTTCAGTTTTGATAAAATCAAATTTACCAATTTGTGGGTTTTTTAATGGTTAATGCATTTGCTTCTGTTCCAAGCAATCTCTGCATATCCCAAGGTCTTAAAGATAATCTCCAGTATTTTCCTCCAGAAGCTTTATGGTTTAACCTTATATTTAGAACTATGATTCACTAATATTTTATTTATTATAAGCAAGTGAGCCAGGAGGTAAACATATCAAATTCTCTACTTGAAAAAAGGGGAAATAAAGGTTTTTGTACATCAAGAAAAATTTACAAAATGACCATAATTTAGACCACTAAAAATCCCTCAATGCTGAAACATGAATAACAAAACCACATTCTGCATCTTCAATGCAATAAAATAAGAAATAAGTTTTAAAATGTTTAAATCTACTTATAAATCTAAAACATGATCTCTTATTTACATTGGGTGAAAGAGAACATCAGTATTCCAAAAAGAAATATCTAAAACATAATGACTCAAATTTTTAAAAAATCCCTGGAACAAAGTCAATTTTGTACTCAGATGAAAGTTTGTCTGAAAAAAAAAAGGAAGGAAGGAAGGAAAGAAGGAAAGAAGGAAGGGAGAGAGAAAGGAAAGAAAAAGTGAAGGAATTACTAACAGTAACAAAAAAAAAAAAACCTGTGAATTTGAAACTAGAACAGCCCTCTCTAAACTTTTCTCTCACACTATGTATGAAATGTAGAGAGCTACCATAAAATACAGAGAGTTATCTGAGCATCCCTTGAAATTAGAAAGAGCCAGGAGACCCTACTTTGATTCATATGATGGGGTCAGAGCCTGCTAATGATGACCCTGCCCTCTTTCTTCCAGTTTCTTGCCTTGAACAGGACACAATGGCTATCCTGTCACCATGTTGAAAAAGCGAAAAGATTCAAGGTAAAAAAAAAAAAAATGAACTAAAGAGAGGGCATGAACAACCACCTTCTTCTTGACTCTGTACCTCTATAGTTGGCCAGAAAGCATTCTTAACTGACAAGAGTAAGTCATGAGATGAGAACTGGGGCCATATCCATGGGACAGAATGGGGTTAACAAATAGAGGCAAGTACGAATGGGAGTTTATTTTATGATAAAGCAGTTGTTTCAAATCAATGGTGTTAAATTGGGACAACTCCCTAGCCAGGTGGTGTGAAGAAAATGCTAATAATGTCATATTTTGCTTCTTACCACAGAATATAATCTAATGGATCTGCCTGGAATTTTGTCATGCAAACATTAGTAAATGTTATTTTCTCCTAAAACACATCTCTCACAACATTTAGAAGAAAATCCCTGGTTTAATGTCCATTGTTTAAACAATTGTAACTGCTTTCCAAGTATAGAAGAGGTCAATGGAGAGTATTATATTGGCTTATTATGCACTTAAAATCAGATGATTTTACTTAAACTCTATTAACCACAAAGATGACTCAGTAGTACTCTGAAGTGAAATCAGCAAGGAAATGTGTTGTTTTCTTTATATTTATATAAAGGCATGCATACTTGTGTTTCTCTTTTCCAATTTTCATAAAAGCATACTTCAACCTTACAAAATGACTTCTGTGGCTTCAATTTTTTCTTTCAGAAACAGTTAAGATATAAGGAGAAATACATTTCTTGAATTTTTGCTAAAAAGTTGCTAGAAAAACCATCATAGCCTGATGTTTTTGAGATGAGATATCATGCACCACCATTTTGATAAGTATTATTATTTACTGATCATGAGCCTTCTTTGTTGTCTCCAAGACCAATCTTGTTGGGGCGCCTGGGTGGCTCAGTAGGTTAAGCGTCCGACTTCGGCTCAGGCCATGATCTTGCAGTCCATGGGTTCGAGCCCAGTCCATGGGTTTGAGCCCTGCGTCGGGCTCTGTGCTGACAGCTCAGAGCCTGGAGCCTGTTTCAGATTCTGTGTCTCCCTCTTTCTCTGACCCTCCCCTGTTCATGCTCTATCTCTGTCTCAAAAATAAATAAATGTTAAAAAAGATAAGACAAATCTTGAAATTTATACTTTCTTAGAAAATTGTTCATTTCATGAATTTTTAATTTATTGGTATAAAGTTGCTCATATTGACCCTGCATTTAAAAAAATACTTCTGCATATATTTGTATCCATTTTTTATTACTAATATTATTTATTTGCTTACTCTCCCTTTCTCCTTCTTTTTTTCTTCCTACCTCTTTCTTTCTTTCTCTCTCTCTCTGTGTGTGTGTGTGTGTGTGTGTGTGTGTGTGTGTTTCATCTCTCTTTTAAATTAATATTTGGTCTTGGGCACCTGGGTAGCTCAGTCAGTTAAGTGTCTGACCCTTTGTCATGATCTTGTGGTTCATGAGTTCAAGTCCCACATCAGGCTCTGAGCAGACAGTGCTGAGCCTGCTTAGGATTCTCTGTCTCTCCCCCTCTCTGTCTCTCTCTGTCTCTCTCTGTCTCTCTCTCCATCACTCTCTTTCAGAATAAATACATAAACTTAAAAAATAAATAAAACATTATATGGTCTTATCAATCAACTGTACTTTTGGTTTATTTGCTATTTAATTAACTTCTGCTTTTATTCCCTTCTTGCTATTTGATTTAAATTTTTGTGTTTTTCCTTTTTCCACCTTTTGAGTTTGAGATCCTAGTTCAGTCATTGTAAAATTTTCCTCTATGTCCAGCTTGGTGCATATCACTTGTTTTTATATAGGGTGCTTTTGTTTTAGATATTTTATAATGTTTCTTTACATTTACTCTTTAATGAAAGATTTTTTTTTTAGAAATACACCTTATAATTTCTCAAGGATATTTTTGCTATTCTTTGTTATATTCTAATTTTGTGTATTTTGTGGTCAATGTTCCCTCTCCAAAACCCCAGTCTAACCATGAGAAATGACCCCAGTCCCATCATGAGAAAACATCAGGCAAACCCAAATTGAAGGATATTATACAAAATTCTGACTCGTATGCCTTAGAACTGCCAAGGTCATCCAAAACAAGAAAAGCCTGAGAAACTGTTACAGCCCAAAGGAGGTTAAATTAAGGACACGTGACAACTATATATAATGCAGTCCTTAGATGGAATCCCAGAAAAAGGACATTAGGAGAAAACAACTGAAATTCAAAGTAAGGGTGGAGTTTGTTAGTATGACTACACTAGTGCTAGTTGCTTAGTTGTGACAAGCATACCATGGCCAGTGTAAGATGTCAACAATAAGGAAAACCAGATGAATGTTATATGGAGCTCTCTGTACTATCTTTATCACACTTGAATAGATTTAAAACTATTCTAAAATTTAAAATTTATTTTAAGAAAGCTAGACAAAACAAAACAAAACAAAAATCCTCTTGTAGTTTGCTTCCTCCATCAGTCTATAATACCCTTACATCATTAACATGGCTCTTAGGACCCCAAATGGCTTGTCCTTCTGTCTTTGACTGTATTGTCCTCCTCATACATTACCCATCCTTCAACTCATCCTACATCACCCCACCCACATGGTGGGTACCCCTTCTGCTTGTTCCTCCAGCATGCCAACCATGATCACTCTCCAGGGTGTTCACACATCCTGTCTCTTACTCCCTTGTCCACTTATAATTTTATTAAAATGTTGTCCTTGAAATGATGGCTTTCTGACCACTTTATTTAAAAATATAATTCCTTCAGGCTTCCCCCTCCTTATCTCTTTTCCCTTGTTTTTTATTCATAATACTAATCACCTCCATCTAACACACACACACACAATTTTCTTTATTGTCTGTCTCCACTCATTAGAATGCAAGCTTCATTAAGGCAAAGATCTTTTTGTGTTTTATCCACTGATGTATCCCCAATACTTATCACACATCTGGCACACAGTAAGAACTCAGAGTATTGACTGAATACAATTAATTAGGCAGGACCCTTTGGCAGTCGCCCAGTGAGAAATGGTGGTGGATTGCACTTGGTTTATAGCAGTGGAGATGAAGGGGAGCGGTCTGCTTTAGCATGTATTTTGGATGTGGAGCAAACAGGACTTCTGGATGAGTTAGACACAGGTGTTTTGGAACTGAGAAGACTAAAAGATGACCGTTGAGTGTGATAAAGGTGGCACCATTTAATGAGAGAGAAGAAATTTCCAAGAAGTATTCAGAAGTACAGAATCCAGAGCCAAGTTTGAGACATGTTGGATTTAAGATGTATCTTATACATCCAAATGGGGATATTCAGGATGAGTTTGGGGTTTGAGGAGACTGGAGATAGAAATAATGCCATGGGAGTCATTAACATGTAGATTATGGTCTTTAAAGCCATGATTCCAGGTAATATAACATAGGGATAGAACATAAAAGAGTAGAGGACCAAAGGCAATGCCCCAGGCACAGCCCACAAATTTAATTATGTGATTAGAGGAAGAGCTAACTGCAAAAATACCAGGAGGTAAGACAATGAGAGTGGGGGAAAAAAAAACTAGATAGAAATAGCACCATGAAGATTTTCAGATTTTTGAAGAATAAAGCAGTCAACCAGTCAAATGCAGCTAACAAGTCACTGGTATGAGGACTGGAACACTTCTCTTGGCTTGACAAGATGCAGATCACTGATGTGAATTATGAGGTTTGTTTCACTGATTGGATAAGAAACCTAACTGGCACAGATCAGAAAGAAAATGAGAAAGATGCAGAAGTGCTGGCAGGGATTATATCCAGGGAGGACAGAGAAACACAGCACACCTAGAGCTTCTATGTTCTCCTATTGAAGAGGCTGGCAGATGGTATGTTTTGTGACAATGCAGTGGTCAAGTAGAGAATAGAGTCTAGGGACACAGAAGCATAAAACTTGGGAGATGATATGGCGGAAAGTTAAAAAGCTATATTCTTGGGGTGCCTGGGTGGCTCAGTCAGTTGAGAGGCCAACTTCGGCTCCGGTCATGATCTCACGGTCTGTGAGTTCGAGCCCCGCGATGGGCTCTGTGCTGACAGCTCAGAGCCTGGAGCCTGCTTCGGATTCTGTGTCTCCCTCTCTCTCTGCCCCTCCCCCGCTCATGCTCTGTCTCTCTCTCTCTCTCTCTCTCTGTCAAAAATAAATAAATATTTTTAAAAAGCTATATTCTTTGTAGTAAGAGAAGAAACAGAGAGAAAGAAAACAAATGATTCATCAAAGAAACATTACAAAGAGATTTCAGATTAAATGAGAGACAAAATTAGTAATTTATATAAAGGCCAAAGTGAGTTAAATACTTCCACTAATACAAAAGTTTCTTGGTTTGGATTTAAAAACGGCTCTACTCAATTTTGCTGCCTATAAAAGCAATACTTTATACAAAATAATGAAGCTGTTATAAACAAAATGGTGGATAAACGATAATCAATACAAAAGCAAAGTAACAGGAAGCTGGAATGTCAACAGTGTCCTCCCCAAAATTTTACTTCTTGGTTGGAGTTTGAGACAAAGGATAACTGAAAGAAAAGTACTAACCTTGTTGGACTCCACCCCCTCAGATACAATGGAATCCACGTGGGTGGGGCATGCTAAGGCAGTGGGGGTGGAAGGACATACCCAACTTAGCTCTTGCCAATGTCAGCCCCAGCCCTTTTTGATTTGGGGTGCTATAGAACCCAAAATCAAGGCACAAAGAACACTCCCTGGGGCTCTGGGATTATAAAATATACATGGTAAGAAATAGAGTTGGGATGTGTTTGGGAGATAGAATTTGCAAGAAATATGGATATATTGGATATATATTTGTAATATCAAACCCAGGACAAACTTTTATTTCAGTGTCCGTGAAACATTACTGAAAATTGAAAATTACAAAATTCCCAGGAAGAATGTTTATGGATTCCTAAAAGTATCAACTTATAAGCACTTGTTTATAAATGCAACCGACTCAGAAATTGATGCAATCAGTAATGACAACAAAATCTAACCCCTTGGAAATTGGAAAATAAAATATCCAAATTAAAGCAAGGGTCAAAAAAGAAGTTAAAAATTCAATTATAATCCCCTTAGAAATAATAATGTTTGGAAAACAATAAATCTCAAACCATTCCATGTGGTAAAATAGTACTCAGAATAAAATTTATAGCCTTAAGTATTTTTATTAATAAAAAATAAGAAGAAAGATAAATGACATGAAAATGTACCTTAAGAAACTAGAGATCAACAGCCAAATGGAAGTTAAATGAAGGAATCAATGAAGACAGATGCTGAACTTAGTGAATTTAAAGGACAATCAAGTTCATAAATGAGTTCAAATGTTTTGGGGAATTAGAAGAACCTGACACCAATCTAATGGGTACATGAAGATGGACGTGACTGTGGGAACCAGGGCACCCCAATGAGGGAGCTGGTGAGGTGAGCTGTATCTCATCATGGCTCCGAGACAGGCCCAGACCCCATGTGCCTCCCTACCCCTACCACAGTCCTGAGGCCATAATGGGCCTCACCTCCAAGAATCTCAGGTACCATCCCAAGAAGAAAGAGGAAAGTGTAGGACTTGAGTAGAGAGAATTTCAAACAAGAATGGACTATGTTTACATTAGTGAATTGAAGGGAGAAATTCCTGGATTGGGCTGATTTTTAAGCCTGAAAATAAACAGAATCCTTCCATTGGGCAATAGGAACTAGGGAACTAAATTAAGCCCAGATATATATATACTTGGTTTTCATAGCTGGGTTAAAAGATACATGAGCATCATACCCGCCACAGTTATGAGACTAAACGTTGAACTTCTATAGTAATGAAGGAAATCCAACTTACGGTTTATGAAAGTCACAATTGTCTTCCCCACTTGCCTGTGAGCTCCATCAGGGCAGGAGCCATATATCTGTTTTGTTCAACATGGTAGGTGAGGTGTGTGGAAGATAGTGGTGCTCAGTAAGCATATGTTGAAAGAAGCAAAGAAATCAGGTAATAAAGAGGGAGAGACAGAGAGGAGGAGGCAGGGAGGGGAAGCAGAAGGAAGAAAGGAAGAGAAGGAGAAAGGAAGAAATGGAGGAAGGAAAGGAGAAGAGAGGGAGGCAAGTGAGTTGGTTGGTTCTGTGGAATACCATTTGGAAAACATGGATTGTGTTTTCTTAAGTCCTTTGCCCTATAAATATTTATGTTGGAACTCTCGCATGTGTGTAACACCCAAGGGAATTTGGGGTGGGATACAGAACTGGAGTTCAGAGTACTGGAATTCTTACTTAAGCATCTGGGGTAATGGCAGGAGTTAAAGCTTTAAACCTTGACAACCGCAAATTATGGGTTGCACCCAGATGACATTTACAGTGGTGAGGCCGTCACAAGGCGTATGTATCTGCTTCTCCTAACTTCCATATTCTCAGCCCCTTTCACAAATTTTCTTCTCTCCTTTTAAGCTTATTCATCTCCACTTCTGAAAAAAAGATTCTCTAAATCATAACCACATGTCATCACTTTATGTGCTTTCCTCATTCCTTCCCTCTCTCCCGACCTCCTTTCTCCTCTAGTCATTCTGCTTCTCCCCCTTCTTTTCTTGAACAAATATTTATAGCAAATCAACTCTGTGTCCATTCCTCTTCTGTTCCCCCTCATCTGCACATTCTTTTACTTTGTCTCCAACCATCCTAAATATGGGACTTACGGAGGTACTACTCCAGACGTGGTCAACCAGCCCATACAGTGGGGTGGTCAGATTTCTGAATTTGACTGTTAGGTCTTTATTAATTCAGGCAAAAGCACACTTGCATTGGGGCAGACCATCACATTTTTGGCTCAAGATGTGCTCACAACCAACAGAACCCCCTTGGATGTTTCCGGGACACCAGTGTTTCCATTCTGGACTCACAGGATCAACTCACTATCGCCATTATGTTCTGACAGCCTATTGATCCCTGTTACAGTTCACCTTGTAGTTTTCTGTCTTTCTGAAGTCAATGAAACCCTTTGTAATATTACAAAGTTTATTACAGTTTATAATATTACAGTTTATTTTCCAGATGACAGAATGGTGTGAGAATTGAGTTTCGTAGCCTGATAAAACCAGAGCGTAGAGGGTTGGAATATTTTATTCATATCATTCCATCATGGATGCCATTAGTTTTCTAATGCATTTGTGGTAACTCCAGGCTTTCGAAGGGGAAGCATGGGCCACTTCAAGGCAGGAGAGGCTAAAGATACATCTTCTACTCACCTTAACAGAAACAACCTGGATCCCATTTTTGTGTACTTCAGCATTCTGCAGGAGATGTGATATAGAAAAAAACAAGGACTGCACCAAGTGAATTTTACAATGCACTCCCTTATTTACACTTAAAAGTCCAAATCCCTGCTCTCTTTTCTTGCAGGGCTGGGACGAGGGCATGTCTTTTCTTTTTGATTGTCCCCTGCTCCATGCCCTCCAGCCTCTTTTGCATCTGTGATTTCTTTCTCTAAGCATCTTCTTCTCAACCACTCTGCGTCTTCACCCAAGTGCACCATATCTATTTCCCAACACTTATTTTCCTAATCCCTCTGTAGGACCTCTTAAAATATGTAAGTAATGAATCACTAAATTCATCTCCTGAAACCAACATTACACTATATGTTAATTAATTAGAATTTAAATAAAAACTTGGGAAAAAATCCAGCCAACAGCCCTGCTGCCTGCTACTAGATCTTTCTTGAAACGTCTCCTCTCCCACAACCTACATGCACATGTATTACTACAGGAGTGGCCCATGTTTCAATGTCATCACAGGTACCTGAATGCTTTACAAATTTAGGATATATCCACATAGTCTAAGCCAGCCAAACTTGTGATTTGGGGCATCTATCTATAATGTACTACATTGGACCATGTAAAAATTACCATTATGTAGATAAAAAATGCACTATAGTTTTGTAAGATGTACAGATAAAGGGTAAAGGTATGATTAAAGTATACATATAATCTTTATTAATTCTCACAATAGCATGTTGTATAAAAATGTATATTTTTTCAATAAAAATTTTAATTAAAAATCATCAAATAATTTCACATGATCCAACCTAATAGCATCTTAAAATGTTCAAAACAAATGAATTTTTTTTCTCCTTGTGGATTGTTCCATGTGCTATAAAGTCCTAATTCAGACAGCCTGACTTTACGAACTCTAAATAATTTATAAAGATAGAGAATTTTTCTAGGAATAAGTAAACTTGATCATACAGTAATTAAGTTTAAACATTTAGTAGAAGTATGGAATTTACTCAGTGCCAAATTCTTTTTACAAAGAGCTTCCCTTAAAGGATTTTCATTTTGTTTACAGATATGTTTTTCTCATGTGTTACATAATTTGTAGGACACAGGAATCAAATGTCAATTGCATGACCCTAGCTTGGTTTTGGATAAAAGAATCTAACCAATTTGTTTTTATTGACTTATTGTTTGTAAATTTAAAGATTAAAAAATTGACTGTGGATTGGGTCAAGCCATGGATCAAATGTTCAAGGCAATTACAGGTTCTCAGTGTAAATGAGACATTAAGGTTGTATAATCTGACCACACGTACCTTTCCTACAACACCTCCAGAGCATCTCAAACCATCCTTGGACACTTTCAACCGCTAGAAGTGTGCTTTATTCCTCATAATAAGGGTAGTACCTATCACCATAAAACTTTAATTTGCTATTAACTACTCCTTGAGTCAAAGAAAGTTAAGTTCAGAACTCTCTCCCTATCAGGCTTGTGAATAGTCCTATACAGCCATCCCGTTCCCTTTATTTTAACTCTTGGCCAAGTCCGGGGCTTCCTAAGTTCCTCATCATTTCTAATATGGCAGGACATTCAGTTTCTTCTTGTTTTGCTCATTCTTCTGGGATCGGTTCCTGTCTGTGTTTGTTCAGTTAAATGCACAGCCTGGAGTCCCAGCTGTGGTCTAAGCAGTGCACTGGACCCTCCATTTGCCTAGACACTATTTATAATTAATCAAGAGTGAGATGATCATACCTGATATTCTTGGCTTTAGCACTCAAATTGCAAATTAACTCTTCCAAATATAACTTTAAAACCAAGATCACCTCCCCTTTTCCCTCCTCTCTTCCATTTTCAGGCCTGCTGTGAGCTCTTGATAGTTAAAAATGATCAATAACAAGAGGAAACAACTTGGTCCAAATTTGAATGTCACCAGTACATCTCATGCCCTTATACACTTCTAGGAATATTGCACACATAGGCAGTTACACAGAACATATCAGACCTGGACCCTCCCGTTTATCTTCTATGATTTTCAGGTTCAGATTTCTGATTAGTATAGAGGAGATCAAAAAACTCTTTGAAGAAAACAGTTTAGTCAGTGGCCAGCATGATTGCAAGATGATAGAGATCATTCCTGAGCGTTTTCCATGGTGGGAGGGGAATGCCAGCCTTTCTCTCGAATTATATAGCGAGACAAACAGTTCTTATTATTTCCAGACAAACAATGAGGCAAACACTGGAACAAGTTAAGGTTTCTAAATAACTACGTTATAGAGATGAAAGGACACTAAGCAGCAAGATGATGGGCCAGGCAGTTCTGGTAGGGCCAGTGGGTGCCTGGTGCCCTGGGGCACTGCCCACCCTGACCTGCTCAGTGGGATGCTGGATGTTATGGTGGAGCCTGATCACAGCTCTGGTGCTTTCCATCCCTGAATTAGGAGTTTCAATCTCAGGTGTTCTTAGGGGTTGAACTCCTCGGACCCATGCAGCCCTGCTCTTCTTCAGGTGCTCCCTAAAGTCCTCACCCCAAGCTTCACTATCTAACCAACCCCATCTCTGGAAAGCTTAGATTTAACTTTCTGTTAAGTAACATTTGAAAGGCATCAACATACAAACCGTGTCTGGGGACTTGAATTCTAAGGAAAGCATTCCCTCTTTTTCAGCAGGTGGCACTGTTGCAGTAAGGCTGTATTCCTTCTGGTTTCCTGAGAAACCAGGGGAAGCAGCAAGTCTTAACCATATAGCATATTTAATTCAAAGATCTGATTTAAAATAAAAGTAACTGCCTTAACCAAATGATGAAATTATTTGCACCCAAAATGGGACAAACCAACTTCACGTGCCTCTGGGTAGGATGTGCTGGGGCAAGCTACCTCATGTGGTATTGTCAAAAATGCATAACTTGAACCTAATCTTAAGGAAACAGACAAACCTAAAGTAAGGAACTTTCTACTCAATAACTGGCTAGAACTCTGTAGGACGATGAAGAATCGTTAAGGTATTGTTCCAGATAAATGGAACTAAAACACGTAATAACTAAAGGTCATGAATGATCCCTGATTGGATCCTGGACAAAGAAAACAAAACTGCTGTGCAGGGCACTGCCAATTATTGGAACAAATGGCAAAATCTAAATGTGGATTATTCTGACCATAGGACTGTGAGCAGTAAGAGAAAACCCCTGGTTCTTAAGAAATGCACACGGAAGTAAATGGAAGAATAAGTGTCATAAAATCATGTCCTCAACTTATTCTCAAATGTGTGGGAAAAAAATATATGGTTTTGTATATTTTGTATGTATTAAGATTTTATCAAAATTTAAATTACAGGGGTGCCTGGTGATTCAGTCGGTTGGGCATCCAACTTTGGCTCAGGTCATGGCCTCAGAGTTCATGGGTTTGAGCCTTGCATCAGGCTCTGTTCTGTCAGCGTGGAACCTGGAGCCTGCTCAGATCATCTGTTCCCCTCTCTCTCTGCTCCTCCCTCACTCAAGTGTGCCCTCTCTCTCTCTTTCTCTCTCTCCCTCTCTCTCTAACATAAACATTAAAAAAATTTAAATGACAAAAAAGTCACATTTTCCCACCTCCTTACTCACTTTCTCCAACCTACTGAAACATGCATCCCCAAAATCAGTCACACTGAGAATAACTGTCATGTCAGTCTTTCAGCAAGTGTGTGAATTGTTTTCCTTACTTACTGTTCCCCTTTGGTTCTCCAGGTTGTCAGTATCTTCAGAACCGGCCCCTGGGATGTGGTTTGTTCAATGATGTCATCCACTGCTAAATCTTTTACTCTTTTAAATACTTTTTGTCAATTCATTTCCAGTAATAGTTGTATGCTCAGTTTACTTAAACGTGAGAACATATTTGTAAAACATAAGCAGAGTATATCAAATCATACAAGTTATGATTAGAATGATTAGAAATTATCACTCAAATATTGTCCCATCCCACCCCACCCCCACCTTTTGGCTGATGAAGAAAAGGAAGAAAATAGAATCACAATGAATACTTACTCAAATTCCCAAGGTTCCAAATGTGCAGACCAGGTAAAATGCCCCCAATTCGTATCCTGTGTCCTCTACATTGTCCCTTACTTTGTTTCTCACACTTGGGAAATAAAATGATACAAGGTCAGTTGCCAAGGACATGAAGCCATAGAACAATATGATGTAAGTCCTATTTAATGACATTTGAAATATTGTATTATACTAAAATTAACATACACAAAATTTACCTAAGTTTTCAAACATAAAAAGAACTGGCTTGAAAGACAGTTCAAACTTGTCAGGGTAACCTGAAACTGTATGTACCCTCAGTGCCCCAGGAGTAAAAGATCATTGTCCTTCTCTGCCCTAAAAGTTCTCAGTTAGAAACACTAAAAGGCCCTGGGACCATATAACCAACAGAATGGGACTTCAACCAATGATGCAATCTGCAGAGCTCCTCTTTGGAGGGCAGCATGCTAAGCCCTCCTGAGTCTCCAGTGCAGCAGCAAGAGCCCCCCCATGCTACTAACAAAACTAGATTTTCAGTACTTAGAGGCACTGCCTGAGTGGCATTTTCAGGAGTTTGTGTGACCAGGAATGGAAGGAAGGGCCTCTTCCACGACAACTAGCTTTGTGTGTAAAATGCCTGCCATCACCACACACACACACACACACACACACACACACACACACCTGCGCTATATTTTCCCTTCTCTGGTCTGAGGTATTTGAAAACCTGGAGCTTGTCAGGCCCCGGCATGTTGGAAATCCAGAGGGGCTTCCCCTGCTAATCTTTAGGCAAATATTTTCTCTGCTCTGCTGACTTCATGGTGAGTTACCAACCTTGTGCCTCTGTGACGAATTGAAGCAAGCCAACTTGGGCGGCAAGGGCACCAGTGCTTTCCATTAGCAGGGAGCCTTTCCATGGACTGTGGTGGGGTCTGCCCTGGTCTCCGTCTCCCTGCCCCAGCTTCCCAGATGGGAAAGGACAAAGAGCTCCTGCCACCTTCAGGGTAAACTAGGCAAAGACCATGGGAGAAGGGCAGTCCTGTAGAATGGATGATCTCCACTCATGCATCAGAGAAGGCTGGTGCTCGAGGCATGCTGTTCTTGTTCCCTGCCTGCCTCTTAAATTTTGAATATAAGAAACAGGAAACTGCTGGCCCCTCATGGTTTCTGCAGTTACTCTTGGTCTTTATGGCTGGCCTACTCACTGAGTTAGACCAGCCAGGCTTCTGAACTGGAGAACCTCACACTTCGGCTTCTTGGGTGTTTTGACTTAGCTCTCTATTTGAAATGGTCTCTTATATTTCCACTATGAAGTGCCTCTATACACACACACACACACACACACACACACACACACACACCTGTCCTGCCTCCGCTCTCCCACCCCTGCCTGGGTTACTAACTGACAGAGACTCTCACTGCCTCCTCCACCCCCAAAAGCATCCTACCTTCCAGCCATTAGGAAGCATATCTTACAATGCCAAACAAATTCTTTCAGGCGTTCTGGTAAGCAATTTTGTTGCCACCGTTACCAACACTTTGCTAAATCAAAGGCATGGTTTAATCTGGCATTGGCAACCTCTGTTTCTACCATACCACTCCCACAGGTACCAGCCTGAATTCACGTTGTAATACCACAAATGGGGGTGGGGAGGGGGGTGTTGGTGGCATGTGTTTGTAAGACCCCAAAGTGGAAGAGGCTGTGTCTCAAATTGGGTAATCCCCAAAGCAGTCCTAAAGCAGGGCTTGGGGGCAGGTATTGATTTGAGAAGTGATCCCAGTTATCTGGAGTGGGAGACTTGGGAAACATGGCAAGGAAGGAGACAATGCCAGTAAAGAGGGTATTAATCATAGTGCTGCTGCTGTGAGCAGTTGGGGCTCAAGCCCCTCAGGATAGGACATACCTCAGAATAAGTAGAACACAATTCAGTTGTCCCACCAGGAGGCTTCAAGGAAGCTAGGGGTGTTATCCTCAACTACCATCTGTTAGTGCCTTAGTGTTGTTCCAGGGCTGAGGTGGGCCCTGCCTACAAACCAGTGGAGAACTTGCCGGTTGGCAGGGAAGAGAGATCAAGAAAGAAGAGACAGAGGTCAAGAAAACAGAACAGCCTTGTCTTGGGGGCCTGATTAGGTGGCAAGACCCAGAGTTCTTCTGATTCTTTTGGCATGATATGAAATTAGCAAAATTTAAAAAGGCTTCCAATGGTATTTAGATAGATGAGCTAGTGAGACCGCCCCCCACCCCCCCGCCACAGAGCCTCGAAGCACCCCAGTGGTCCTGGTAAAGGCCAGTCACCACTTCTCCAGACAGCTGAGGACATGTGGAAGTAACTGATAGAAATGAACTTTAAGAGTCCTTAAAGGCATGAAGACTAGAACAGAGCCAAACCTATGTGGCAGGAGGCTTGAAGTCATCATGAGGCCATAGGCATATTGTTGGATGCTGCTAGAAGGGATGCTGACAGTGAGGGTACAAACAGGCATTGTTGCTCAGCAACTGCAGTGGACAGGCGCTTGCCATTGGCCAGGTCCTCACATCCTGCCCCTGGGAATTGGTGCCTTGTAAGTTTCCTGGAATTTAAACACAGCCCCAGAGAGACAAGCAGAGGTGGGAGAGGAGAGGACCAAATCAATGTAGATTACCTAAAATGGGTTGAGATTAAGCGCTTGTTACTTGATAAAATGAGGTGTCAAATCAAAGTTAAACTTAGTACTAGAAAAATAAAGTTCCCTTTTTTTCAGACCTGGATTTGGGGCCTGAAAAACTCATTCCTGGGGCACCTGAGTAGCTTAGTTGGTTGAGTGTCTGGTTCCTGATATCAGCTCAGGTTATGATCTCACAGTTTGTGGGATTGAGACCAGGGTCGGGCTCCGTGCTGACTGTGCTGAGCCTACTTGGGATTTTCCCCCTTTCTCTCTCTCTCAGTCTCTCATAATAAATAAATTAACATTTAAAAAGTTACAAAAAATTCATCCTTACTATACCTGAAATGGTACTACTTTCTCTCTTTGGTCGTGAATTTTACCAGCTCAACTACATTTGAGTTTTTTTGTTTGAATTTGGTTGGCAGTTAGGTTAGATTCCCCTACCTTGAGACAAGGTGGCAGTACTTAACTTGGGAGTGATCCCTGTAACCACTCATAAAGTAGTATGAAAATGAAACAGAAGGGAAGATAACAAATAAAGGGTGTAAGTCAAACCTGTTTCTACATTAATCCTGCTGAAGACCTCTGAGAGACTGTGTCAAACGTGCCTCAGCACTGCCATATCCACCAATCACATTGGCAAATCCACATATTCCCAGAAGTTATTGTCTGAGGGCTGCTCCTGGCAGACAAACGTGAACTCCACAGCCTTTCTGGCCTGCCCCAAGCATGGGCTAAGAAGCTCTGGTGCAGTTCCAGCACTTGAGGTAAGAAGCCAGCAATGATGCAGAAGGAGCATGTGTCATGGGGGTGTGGATGGAGCACTGGCAGTATCAACACTAGTAAGGCAAAGCATATCCTATTAAAATGGCAGAGCACATAGAGGTCATCCCCTGGATGTCATAGCATCAGTTTACTCTAGGTGTGTTTTCTCCCCACCTTCAGATTCAATGTGGAAAAATGAGAAAAAAAAAAAAAAGAAATCACCAGGGTAACAAATCCCAATCCACTCTGCATAGTCTTATATGACATTTTATTCCACCAATGAACCGTGTGGCCACAGTGAGAAATGGTACTTGGAGCCTGATTCAGGGAACATGAGGAGGCCACTTTTGCAATCTAAGGGGTAATTCACTAGAGTTACAGAGCAAAAAAATTGGAAATACACAAGGTTAATAATCCCCCACTTAAGGCTTCCCTTGACCTAGGGCACTTTCATGGCTCAGTCGGGTAAGCGTCAACTCTTGACATCGGCTCAGATCATGATCTCACAGTTCGTGAGTTTGAGCCTCACTTTAGGCTCTGCACTGACAGTACCTGCTCTCTTTTCCTCTCTGCTCCTCCCCTCTTCTCTCTCTCTCTCTCTCTCTCTCTCAAAATAAATGAATAAATAAGCTTAAAAAAAAAAGACTTCCCTTGGCTGGCAGGACACAATCCACTAGAGGTATCCCTCCAATGTAAATGGAAGATTCAAGAAGTCACACTCACTGAACTTGCCCAGCTTGAAGTCTCAGGAGAGACTTTATCTGATAATTTATCTTTTGTGCTTATGACACTAAACATAGCCTCCATAAGGTCTATGTAATGCAGGGCGGTTTGTCATTGAGTCTCAAACCCAGCCCCTTTGAGGACTCCTTGTCTTGCTTGACCAATCTGCAGAATATAAAACTGTCCTCGTGTGTCTTAGAGCTTTCTCTGCTCTTGCATTTGGGACTTTATTCTCTGCTGGCTTTCCTCTCTATGTGCCACCCTCTGATGGCTTTCTGAGTTTCTCCACCACCTCAGCCTGATCTTAGTACTAAGACTTTGTCCCCAAGCCTTGTTTCTTTTCACTTGACTTTTTCTCTTTGGTCTGTTTCCCTCATCTATACTCCAGATTATAACCATTGCCCATAGACTAATGACCCCCCCCCACTTTGTCCTCAGCTCAGAATTATGTTCCAAACTGTCTGCCAACCTTCCTAGCATAGGCACACATCTCATTTTATTACCTTGCCCTCCACAGCTTCCCTTCCCTCTATCCTTGTCTGATCAGCAAGAATGGGGCATTGTCCCCCATGCCTCCATCTCTCCACCCAACCACTCGGGCCCTGAGCCCCATGATTCTATTGCCATGAAGTTTTTCAGTGCATCTGCCCCAACTCACTTCTCACTGTGATTACTGTGATGACCTCCAAAGCCATCTCCCTCATCTGGCTTCATCTTTGCTCCACTCCATTGTCCACACATCTCCAGGTTCTTTCTAAAATGTAAGGATAGTATGCACCTCTTCTGCTTAAAACTGTTGGTGGCTTTGGCTTTCTGGCCCCAGTCTGTCTGCCTCCTCCCCATTTACTATATAGGATTGGGAACTACCTCTCTGCCATCTCTGTCTGTCTCTGCCTGTCTCTCTCACTCTCTCTCTTTTCCTGTGTCTGTCTCCTTCTCTCTCTCTGTCACACACACACACACACACACACACACACACACCTCCACACCATTGTCCCTGAGGTTTTCAGTCTAATGCGCTGGTCCTTCTCTTTGCCCTTATTCTATATCCAAACCTCAAGGCTGATCTCACTTGTTGCCTCCTGGGGAAAGCATTCCCAGACAAACTCTCTAACTCTTCCAGACTTAATGAGATGCCTCTTTTCAGTGCTTCCATAAGATCCTTTACATATTTTAAGGAATCTCTATGACATGCTACTGCAGTTGGCTGTTTAATTGTGGTCATGGTGTGATTCCATCTCAATTTTCCCAGCCTATAGCATAGCACTGGGCACAGGGTTGGAGCCTCAAAATGTTTGATGAATAAATGAAAAAAAAATCAATGAATGAATGCCACCCGATAGTTCCATGCATGGACATGCAGAGACAACGGGCTACATGCTTGTTCCTCACCCCTTTTCATTCCTGCTAGAACCTGCTCAAAACATCTAAGACTCAGGACTGACCCAGGCCTCTGGAGCGCCTCCCAAGCCTGCTCTGAGTAAGAATCAGTAGGAATGCTGTCTGCCTCGACTATGGAAGACTTCACAAGTTCCAGAAAATTGATTTTTCCAGGCCTGCATGGCTTGGCATAAAATCCAGACAGATTTTTATTGAATCTGGCCCTAGATGGCTAGATTTTTGACCTTAGTAATGTGGCCCATAGATTCAACCATGAATACTTTGTCTTTTCTCATTTTCACCACACGGGCTGGCTTTCACAGATTGGCCAGTAGGTTCAGCCATCATTGTTTTCTTCCCCGGGCATCTGTTTCCCTGTTCCTGTGGCATCTATAATTGTGAATAAGCTGTGGGTGCATTTTTGAGGAATGGCACGGTGGCATGTGCTGCAGGAAACGAGTGCCCACTGGTGCTGAGTTGCTGTTTATGTTTGTCAGTGGTCCCTGTAATTGGAAGGCTGCATTGCCTTGCAATTATGCAAAGGGTAATAAAAAGAAAATTAGGGAAAACATGTGAGTATAACATCAGATCTAGACCACTGATACTTTGTAATTTTACACAAATACAATACAGATTTCCACCCCCCCAAATCCACTCAACTGTAGTGAATACCAAACAGAGAGAGCTCAGAAAGCTTAAAACCAGGCACAAATGAATATCTAATCTTTCGGTCTTTGAACATGATACAGTCCACCATAAGCACCAATTCAATTAAAACAGAAACCATAGGTCGTCATTTCTTTTGATGAAAAGCATTAATTAAGAGGACTCAGAAGGCAGCATGCTTGCTACAGGGAAAGCAGATACCTTTTAGTGCTGTAGGGATTCCACCACATCTTATGATTGTCTCTGCAGTATACCTCATGCGTTCAGCCTCCACTGCTCAGACACTACCTACTGTAGAAAGGAAGGAAAAGAAACTCTCTCATTCTGAGAAGATGCAAGGTTCAACTTTTTAAAAAGGAGAGAACAATCTGAACATCCATCTTATCAAAATAAAAACTGAAAATTAAGGTTTTAGCTGACAGTCTGTCCCCTGTGGATTCAGCAAAATAATATCATTGAAAGAGGTTATTTCTTGGCAAGGGCCTGAATCTTATTAGCAAATAAGATGAATTATAAATGACCTAGCATTTCTTACAGTAGGCATTTTGTGAAAATTTATTTGTTTAATTTAACTTAGCTCTCTTTTATATTATACTTTATGATATGAAATCCCATTGGAGGAAAAAGATATACCTATAAGTGTTCTATTAAAAAAAGTTGTTTGTTAGCATCTCACTGCCTGCTTGTATGCTTACATACATTTCCAACATTCCTACCGAATTTTTTTTTCTCTTGCTGTACAATTGTACGATTTTCAGGATAGTTCCATAGCTAAGCATAAAAAACAAAAGCTATTCATTACGGTCCTTTTCAGTGATACTGGTCAAGGTTTTAATGTTCTCATTTATTATGCTGATGGGGCAAGAAGTGCCTCTGTCATTATCTATGCATTTGTTTATACTTAAAATATTTATTTTCACTAAAATAGCAAATATTTATTTGTACTGATTTATTGCTCTGGTGGCTTTCTCTCCTCAACACTGTCTTCAAGGGTAACACATGGAACTCTGAAGAATGGCTCTGTCCTGAGATGGTGGGCTGCTTCCTCTGGCTGTGATGCTCTCCTTTCTGGAGGAGGCATTCTTGACCTCTTTGACTCCCACCCATATCTTTTCCAGAATTTTCCTTCTATGAACCAGAATAAGGAGAAGGGGCCAGCCTCACTGGGCTCAAGCCTAGTTCTTGAACTCTACAAGCAAGTTAGTTGCCTGCCCCTAGAACCAACTGGAAACTAACCTAGATGAAGTGCGACCCTAACATTTTCTTGGCAGTCTGTAGGGTTTCTGAACTCCTTTAGACTTAACGTTCTTAGCATCTGGACTGGTTTAACTTTCTCTCAGCAATGTTTTGGATACTTTAATGGATAGGAAGTGCCTTCTCATTTTCTCTCCTTTGGGGAACCAAGACTCACACACAGATTTTCCTCTCAGGTTTGAGTGAGAGGCCTCAAGTCAAAGCCAGAGTTTCTCTTCCTCTGAAGCATGCACGATGCCCAAAGTCCAGGAATGTGTCTCTGGTGAAGGTGGAGGGCAGCACTCAGCTCTGATGTATGTACAGCATTTAGGGAAATGGGCGCCCACCTTCCACTCACAAGGCCCCTGATACAGGTGTCAAGGGGAGAGGGGAGCATGAGATTAGACTTCCTGCTTCATTATAATTATTTTTAAATTTATGATTCTTGTCCCTTTCAGTTTTGAAGGGGTGTTCTTAAAAGTATTTTTCTTGGCTACCAGCTAAGGTTTGTTGAAAACCAAAGCCAAAGTTAGGGAAAAATTTAGAGGATAGGGAAGTATATGTCCTCCTGGGGCCAGTAATACTCATTTCCCGCTCTTGTGTAGAGGCTAAAGACAGAGGACATTTCAGAGTTGATCGTCTTCAGCCATCAAAGATGGCCAGCGTTGGCAGATGGATTAAAACATCTAACAATGATTTCAAAAATGGACAGAGGACCTGAACATTTTTTCAAAGAATAGATACAAATAAATGGCCAACAGTGACTTAAAAAAGATGCTTAACATCACTCATCATCAGAGGAATGCAAACAAAAACCATAATGAGCTATCACCTTACATCTATCAGAATGGCTAAAACCCAAAACACAAGAAACAACAGGTTTTGGCAATGTTGTGGGGCAAAATGAACCTCATGCACTGTTGGTGGGAATGCAAACTGGTGCAGCCACTCTGGGGAACAGTATGGAGGTTCCTCAAAAAGTTAAAAATAGAACTATCCTACTATCCAGCAATTGTACTACTGCTATTTACCCAAAGAAAATGAAAACACTAATTCAAAAACGTATTTGCACTCCTATGTTTATTGTAGCACTAATTACAATAGCCAAGTTATGAAAGTAACCCAAGTGTCCATTGATAAATAAATGTATAGAAATGATGTAGTATAAATGTATACATAATGGAATAATATATAACATAATATAAATCTAATATATAATATATAGTGAATATTACTCAACCACAAAAAAAATAAAATCTTGCCATTTACACCAACATGGATGGACCTAGAGAGCATAATGCTAAGTGAAACAAGAGAAAGATGAATACCATATGATCTCACTCATATGTAGAACTTAAGATACAAAACAAACAGACAAACAAAGAAAAACATGCAAACAAAAAACAAACTCTTAAAGACAGAAGAAACTGGAGGTTACCAGAGGGAGGGTAAGTGGGGGGATCGCTGAGATTAAGAGTACACTTATTGTGATGAGCACTGAGAAATCCATAGAATTGTTGGGTCACTATATTGTACACCTGAAACTAATATACCATTGTATGTATGTTAATTATACTTCAATAAAAAATAAATAATAAAACTCAAAAAAAGAAAGAAATCTCACAATGAAATCAACTTCAACCAAATGCAAAGAGGATTCTCTCCCCTATTTTATGTGGAAATAACCCCAGAATGAGAAAGAAAGGCCGCTCAATAAGGAACATGAAATCTAGTCTCTTGAAGGAAAACAAAATCCTGAAGCCCCAGGACCAATGGTCAGTGTATGTTGGTGGGGCCTCTGATGTGGAGAGCTGACCCACAGCAAGGTCCCTTCCAGGGGAGAGCTTCAGCCTTCTGAAGCTTCTTTAACCACTTCTTTGCATAGCAGATACAGCTCAGAAACCCAACGGGACTTTTTTTTTGGAAAATGACTTCAGCTTTGTTCCTTAATTTGTCTGCTTCAATATCAGTAACAGAGCCAGAGAGCCCAGTGTGACAAATGCCACTGAAAGTTTCTCTCCCCAGGGGGCCACCTGCTCTACCAGATGAAAGCAAGGTCTGATGACAAAGGGCATCCCCACTCTGGAGGATACTCAAGAAATTCAAAATACCCGGGGATTTTGACAGAGGACAGAGAAACAAAAAAGGAGCAGAGTGGTGGGAAATTCATTTCCAGAGTAAGTAGAATTGAATGGAAGTCATTTCAAAAAAGAATGACACATGCCTATACATTGTATAAAACAAACATAGACTGACAGAAACATGTTTGGCTTGCTTGCTGGAACACCTTTTATTAGACTCTCATGTAATAATTAATGGTCACATACAAATTTAGTCAAACAACTCATATCAATTCCCATTTCTGTTATTTTAAAGGTATAGTCTTGACCATATCCATCTAATTTTTAAAAACATTTTTCTCTTTTGCTTTTAATTCCCTTGCCTTTGGGGATGTGTCGAGTAAGAGATTGCTACGGCTGAGGTCAGAGAGGTCTTTTCCTGCTTTCTCCTCTAAGGTTTTGATGGTTTCCTGTCTCACATTTAGGTCCTTTATCCATTTTGAGTTTATTTTTGTAAATGGTGTGAGAAAGTGGTCTAGTTTCAACCTTCTGCATGTTGCTGTCCAGTTCTCCCAGCACCATTTGTTAAAGAGGCTGTCTTTTTCCCATTGGATGTTCTTTCCTGCTTTGTCAAAGATGAGTTGGCCATACGTTTGTGGGTCTAGTTCTGGGGTTTCTATTCTATTCCATTGGTCTATGTGTCTGTTTTTGTGCCAATACCATGCTGTCTTGATGATGACAGCTTTGTAGTAGAGGCTAATGTCTGGGATTGTGATGCCTCCTGCTTTGGTCTTCTTCTTCAAAATTCCTTTGGCTATTCGGGGCCTTTTGTGGTTCCATATGAATTTTAGGATTGCTTGTCCTAGTTTCGAGAAGAATGCTGGTGCAGTTTTGATTGGGATTGCATTGAATGTGTAGATAGCTTTGGGTAGTATTGACATTTTGACAATATTTATTTTTCCAATCCATGAGCAGGGAATGTCTTTCCATTTCTTTAAATCTTCTTCAATTACCTTCATAAGCTTTCTATAGTTTTCAGCATACAGATCCCTTACATCTTTGGTTAGATTTATTCCTAGGTATTTTATGCTTCTTGGTGCAATTGTGAATGGGATCAGTTTCTTTATTTGTCTTTCTGTTGCTTCATTGTTAGTGTATAAGAATGCAACTGATTTCTGTACATTGATTTTGTATCCTGCAACTTTGCTGAATTCATGTATCAGTTCTAGCAGACTTTTGGTGGAGTCTATCGGATTTTCCATGTATAATATCATGTCATCTGCAAAAAGCGAAAGCTTGACTTCATCAATAGCACTGCTAGGAATTTACCCAAGGGATACAGGAGTACTGATGCATAGGGGCACTTGTACCCCAATGTTCATAGCAGCACTCTCAACAATAGCCAAATTATGGAAAGAGCCTAAATGTCCATCAACTGATGAATGGATAAAGAAATTGTGGTTTATATACACAATGGAATACTACGTGGCAATGAGAAAAAATGAAATATGGCCTTTTGTAGCAACGTGGATGGAACTGGAGAGTGTGATGCTAAGTGAAATAAGCCATACAGAGAAAGACAGATACCATATGGTTTCACTCTTATGTGGATCCTGAGAAACTTAACAGGAACCCATGGGGGAGGGGAAGGAACAAAAAAAAAAAAAAAAAAAAAAAAAGGACGTTAGAGTGGGAGAGAGCCAAAGCATAAGAGACTCTTAAAAACTGAGAACAAACTGAGGGTTGATGGGGGGTGGGAGGGAGGGGAGGGTGGGTGATGGGTATTGAGGAGGGCACCTTTTGGGATGAGCACTGGGTGTTGTATGGAAACCAATTTGTCAATAAATTACATATATAAAAAAAATTTGTCATTTGTGATTAAAAGAAAATTGATAGCCTTGAAGGACTATAACAAAAAAGAAAGACAAAAAATCAATGTTATAGTCACACATCTTAAGGTGTTGCATAAATTAAATAGAAATAAAAAGAGTACTGGGAAAATAAAAACATAGAAAGATGTTCATAATCTTCTTACTCCTTATAACCATTAATAAAAATAAAACCAAATGTTCATCAATGATAAAAAAAAACATTTTTCTTTGAAAAATAGATGAAATGAGTTTCATAGTTGTATTTTTAGATGAATTATGGGTCAACAAAATTCCATACCTGAGAAACTTCTCAATGCATGGTTATGAAATTTTATGTTTACTTTTATACAGATAAATATCTAATTTTAAAAGTATATTTAGATTAATGGAGGATGAGTTCAATTATTTGAAATTCATAGATTTTTGTAAGCTTAAGAAATACCTCCTATCTAGAGGTTGCAACTTCATTGTAACTGAAATAGAAGAGAAAGAAAAAGTGCAAAGTAGGAAAAAGAAATCTTATACTGGGAGTTGGGAGGATTTGAGGGAATTTTCTAGGTACAGGACGTGATTTGCTCCAACACAGACATACTCTGAACTCAGACTTTGTCCAACACATTGATGAACTTAGGTGTCAAATCTTTTTGTTTTGTTTTTTGTTTTGAGGTTTTGAGGGGGGTTCTGTTTATTTATTTGTTTGTTTATTTAAATTCAAATTAGTTAACATACACTGTACTATTGGTTTCAGTGATTCATCACTTACATATAACACCCAGTACTCATCCCAAGTGACCTCTTCAATGCCCATCACCCATTTAGCCTATCCCCTCACCCACCTCCCCTTCAGCAGCCCTCAGTTTGTTCTCTGTATTTAAGAGTCTCTAATGGTTTGTCTCCCTCTCTGTTTTCATCTTGTTTTTCCTTCCCTTCCCCTGTTCACCTGCTGTGTTTCTTAAATTCCACATATGAGTGAAAAGATATATCTTTCTCTGCCTGACTTATTTCACTTAGCATAATACACTCTAGTTCCATCCACATTGTTGCAAATGGCAAGATTTAATTCTTTTTGATCACTGAGTAATAATCCATTGTATATATTTGCCATGTGTTATTTATCCATTCATCAGTCTATGATGGACATTTGGGATTTTTCCATAATTTTGCTATCGTTGTTAGCATTGCTATAAGCATTCGGGTGTCCAATCATGAACTGACTTTTAAATATTAAGTGAGTAGCTCATGAAAGTGTAAAAATTTGCCATAATGGAAGTTAATGATTACAACAAAGATTTATTGATCTCAAATTCTAAATTTCAATAATACTAAATTGGCAAAGGAAAATAAAAATTCCAAAGATAAAATTTCCAAATAAACAAAGATGGACGTTATTGCTAAAAATTTCCCTTTAAAGAGGAAAAGTTATTTGGCAATATTAGCTATATTTCATCCTCATGATGCAGTGCTTTCTTTTTAAATATATTGTTAAATTGGTTTCCATGAAACACCCAGTGCTCATCTCAACAAGTGTCCCTTCCTTGATTGGAATACTGTAAGGTGTCCAACACATGAAACAAATTAATGTGAACTGCTGTGGCTGAGCAAGATCCCAGAGACCAGAGTCCACACCTCAATGGCTGAGGTCCCCAAGGGACTGTATTCCAGTCACCCCCACCCCAGGAGTCAATTATGCAGGCACATCTCATTTTATTGCACTTCGCCTTATTGCACTTCACAGATACTGCATTTTCCTACCAGTTGAAGGTTTGTGGCAACCTTGAATCAAGTAGGTCTTTTGGCACCTTTTTTCCAACAACATTTGCTCACTTGTATCTCTGTGTCATATTTTGGTGATTCTTGCAATATTTCAAACTTTTTCATTATTATTTTACTTGTTATGGTGACCTGTGTTCAATGATTATGATTCACTAACAGCTCAGATGATGGTTAGCAATTTTTAATCAGTAAAGTATTTTTAATTAGAGTATATACTTATTTTTAGACATAGAACTATTACATACTTAATAGACTATGGTGTAATATCAACCTAGCTTTGGTATAAACTGGGGAAACCAAAAAGTTTTGACTCACTTTTTTGAGATATTCACTTTATGGCAGTGTTCTGGTACCAAACCCACATCTCCGAGGTATTCCTGTATTCAAAATTATTCATGAATATGGAAGGAAAAATCAATTCCAGCAAATAAGCCATAATAAATGAAGGTTATTTCTATATATTACTATAGACTGTATTCTAGGATGTATTATTAAAAAGGAAAAAAGCAAAGTACAGAAAAAAATGTATTTCATTCTCATGATACCCAGAAAAGTAATATGAATACATGTGTATGTGGGCTTTCTTTTTTAAGAAGCACTGGAAAAATAAAATGAAATCAGTTAAATGTCAATCTATGAAGAAGGAAGAGAATAAGGTGGAGGACACAGGGTTACCAATTAAACTATTTGAGGGGCGCCTGGGTGGCTCAGTCGGTTAAGCGTCGTACTTTAGCTCAGGTCACCATCTCACGGTCTGTGAGTTCGAGCCCCGCGTGGGGCTCTGGGCTGATGGCTCGGAGCCTGGAGCCTGCTTCCGGTTCTGTGTCTCCCTCTCTCTCTGCCCCTCCCCCGTTCATGCTCTGTCTCTCTGTTTTGAAAATAAATAAACGTTAAAAAAATAAATAAACTATTTGAATCCTTTTTTTTTGTAGATTTGATTTTGAAACCATTTAAATATTTGTATATAATTTGAATAAAGAAATAAATTAAATGATCCCTAAAAATCAAAGGCAATTGTGTATTTAGTGGTATAAACACTCTAAGAGGAGGTATTGCTACGTTAACACATTATTTGACTGTACATCAGTAGTTGGATATCACCTAAGGACAAAAAGAACTAAAAAACAATATTAAAGAGATTTATTTCTATTCTGGTATTATTGGTGATAACGATGGTGTTGTGTGTGTGTGTTGAGGGATAAAATACATTGTTGTGTTAGTCTTGTTGAGAATAAGTCTTTCCAATATGGCCTCATGATGTATTTTACCTTAAAAAAAAAAAGCATTTCCTAGTTGTATAAACTGCAAATGACCAGATATAATAATATGCCTAAGAAAAATTAGCAAATCTGTCAACCAAACCATGATCTTTAGATACTGTTTCTAATTAAAACGAACAAGGACTCCTTTGGAAAATGAGTGCAGGTCTCGTAAAAGAACTGTACCAAATGAACCTGAGATACGCTATTATATTAAAAAGTAAGAATGTAATCAGAGCTTCTGGAATGACTATATGAGGACTTCTACACATTTTCCCCAGAGTGAAACTATTTAACTTGTAAAAATCATAAATCACAATCATTTAGAGTCTCTGGAAATTGACCTAAGGTCATACAGCAAATTGAAAAGCACTTATTCAATAAAAAATACTAAACCTTGGAAAGAAGACTGGGTGTCTATGGTGTTTGAGTCAGGACCTATTTCCACCAGCCACCCCCAACCCCACCTGTGTTACTGAAGCTCTACTCCTGGTAGGTGTGACCAAGAGGACAGGGTCTCCTTTTATCCTTGTCCAGCTCCCAAGTATATAGCTATGATTTCACCCCAACAGGGGTTGCCAGGATCTTCCTTCTCTCTATTCTAGGAGGGGGCAGCCAAGAAGACTGAGGTTCCCTTACCCCAGCCAACTCCCAATCCTCTGATGGAGAATGGATCCAAGCTTTTGTAGACCAAGAATACTGGAGCCCACATCACTGCCCCTCTTCAGTTTCTGCTTGTAAGACCTAGGTTCCACTTGAGAAGGGCAAGCTGAGAATACTACTTGTCCCTCCCAACTCTCATTCCTAAAGTGAAGGTATCGTTCTGCAAGAAGTGGGACACTACCTATATATCCAGTTCTGATGCAATAATGCACCAGAGGTTCTGCCCAGGGACAGAGGCAAGATAGCTGTTGCTGGTAGTTCCACAGATCTGTTAAGGAAATTATTTTATTAGGTACAAGATCTGGAGAAACAAGTGGAGGAAACTGAGCTGTGAAATCACAGGCAGCCTACATTGGAAGAAGTATGTTTCAAGAATTTGTCCAAGCAAACACTATACAAATAAAATAACAAAACCCAGAAACATCAACAAGCCTCTGGTGAGAAGAGGGCAGTAATCGGAATCCAGAATTGCTACCGTATATTATTTTAAATGTCCACTTTTCAGAATAGAAAGAGACATGCAAATAAAGCATAGTGTGACCCTTATAAAGGAAAATGGTGGGTAATAGAAACTGCCTTTGAGAGGGTGAAAGATGTTTAGTGGAGCAAAATTTTTTAAAGTAGCTATTATAATAAGTTGAAAGAACGAAAGGAAACTATGTTTAGAGAATTAAGGGAAGTTGTGACACTGATGACTTATCAAGTAGAGAATGTCAATAAAGAGGAACTATTTTAAAAACAAATGGAAATTCTGACATTGGAAAGAATAATATCTGATATTGAAAATTCATAGAAGATATCAAATGATTTGAGCTGCTAGAGGAAAATAAAAGAATCAGAATACTAGAAGACTTATCATTTGAGATTATTAAGTTTGAGTAATAGAAAGAGAAAAGAATGGTTAACAAGGAATCAATCTCCTGAGAGTAATGGGAAACCTGTCAGCACACCAATACACATGTATTGAGAGCATCAGAAGAAGAAAGGTAAAAAGGGACAGAAAAAATATTTGAAGAAATAATGCCTGAAAACTTCCACATAGAAAGAAAACCATTAATCTGTACAAACAAAAAGCTCAACAAATTTCAAGGAGGATGAACACAAAAGGATCCACATTCAGATATATCACAGTCAAAATGTTTCAGGACAAAGACAAAGATAAAATCTTGAAAGCAATAGGGTAAAAACATAGCTTCACTATAAGCGAACCCTAAAAATATTAATAAGTGACTTCTAATTAGAAATTATGGAGGTATAAGGCAGTGGGGCAACATACTCAAAGTGCCGTGGTCAGGGTGTGGTGGGGAAAATTTGTCATCCAAAAATCCTACATCCAACAAAATTATCTTTAGAAAAATAAAGGCCAGGGGAAATCAAGTTGTGGCATGACAACATAGGGAACTCTTGTGACCTGCTCCCCCAGAGAAAGTGATGAAAATTATTTTTTAAAAAAACATATAGAGTTTCTAGAAATGGCCCTAAAGGCAAATAACAAAAGAAGAAAATCTATGAAAATTCAGTAAGATATGTGAGAGTGTGTGGTGGATGAACCCTCTTTGCCCCATTCCCATTTCGGGAAGGCCAAGAATATAGAATTTCCTCTCCCCCAGCTCCCAGTCACAGGGTTTTCTTCCCAGAAGGAGCAGGACTTCGTTTCTCAGCCCGCCTCCAGCTTCTGATGGCTGAGGCTAAGGCCCATGCAAATGTAGTGGAGAAGTGGGGGCTCCCTTTTTGCACCCACACCCCACTTATAGAAAGAAGGCTCTGTCATAGGCACTTCATGCTGAGAATACAGGGAACCCATTCACACTTTATCTGGCTCATGAAGTGGTGGCTCCATGACAGGAGGGGCAAACTCAGAGGACCTCAGGCTGCTATCCCCCTCCATCTAGTGCCAATTTGCTGTAATGAAGGTGTCACTCAGAAGGAAGATTTCCATTTCTGCCTACCATCAACTTCAGACCACTGGCACAGAGAACTTGCATGGGGAGACAAGCAAACTATAAAACAGGTAGCTCCTAATCTCTTCCCAAAGAAAATGACTTCATTGGCTACAGAACATGGAGAAGCTCAAACCTAAGATCACCTACTCTCAGAACAGTGGAGGCTGTGGTGAAAACAATTAAGAGAACAATCTTGGATTTAATGTAAATACAGCCTAGACTTCAGGCCAGTTAGTTTGCTAGATAGAAACATAGAATAAGACAACTGAGGTCAGAAGTCGGGTCAGAACAAAGATCACACATGGGCACTGGAAAACATTCCTTCAAAGGAACCACAGTTGATTGGATCACTCCAATCTGTAGAGTGATTGCCCCAAGGCATTATTGAAAACAATAAATCAGCCAGCATTAGTGGAACATAACAGAGAAAGAGGGAAAGAAAACCCAATTAATACCACTGTCATCCCAGATGACTGTATACATACCCCCAAATGACACCTTCCTGAGAAGAAACAGCATTTACAGTGTGAGTAGTAAATAGACTTTCACAAAAATAGCCAGTCACTAAAACATGAACAAGTAAATAACAATAACAGGCCTGGGGTTGGGAGAGGATTACTATCCAGATTTCTTACAATATATTATCTAAAGTGTACAGTTTCCAACAACAACAAACTGAGACAAGCAAACAGGAAAGGATGGTTCATGTACAAGAAAGAAGCAGTCAACATAAAAACTTTAAACAACAAAAAACTTTAAAACAGCCATTATAAATATATCAAAGAATGAAGTAAAGAATGAAAAAAGAATTAAAGGAAAGTATGATGCGAATGTTGTATTAAAGAGAATACCAATAAAGAAGAAAAAATTCTGAAAGAGAACCAAAAGGAAATTCTGGAGTTGGAAGTACAGTTAACTGGAAATTTTAAAATTCATTGGAGGTTTCAATGGTAGATTTGAACTGGCGAAAGAAAGCATCAGCAAACTCAAAAACACATTGAGAGAGATGGAACAAACTGAAAAACAGAAAGAGGAAAGAATGAAGAAAAATGAACAGAGCCTGAGAAAAATGTGGGACAGCATCCATTGCACCAACATAGATAGGTGCACCTGAAGAAGAGGAGAGACAAAAAGGGGCAGAAAAATATTCATACAAATAATGGCAAAAGATTCCCAAAATGTATTGAAAATCAATAATCCACATATTTAGGATGTCAACTAGGATCAACAAAAAGATCCACAAAATAATATAGTATAAATGCTGAAAGTCAAGGGCAAGGAGAAAATCTTGAACACAGCAAGAAAAAAATCTCATCACTTATGATGAAACCCCAATAATATTAATGGATGACTTTTCAGCAAAAATAATGGGACACAGAAGGCAGTGGCATAATATACTCAAAGTGTTTTGAAAAAAGAAGTCAACCAAGAATCCCATATCCAGCAAAGCAAATGATATCCTATATCATTCAAAAATGAAGGTGAGGTAAAGACTCCCCCTGCTTTAAAAAACAAACTAATAAAACAAAATTGGGAGAAGTTGTTGCTATCAGACATACAGGAAATGCTAAAGGAAACCCTTTATAATGAAAACAAGTGACACTGTACATGAATTTCAGCTGATATGCACACACACAAAAGAGCAGTAGTAAAGGTAATTTTGTCATTATATGAAACAGAATAAATGCATATTTTTCTAATTTCTTTTTACATGGGATTTAAAAAGCAATTATATGAAGTAATATGTATATAATATAATAATGGACTTATCACATATAGAAATGTGACATGTGTATAATATATTTGCCAGTAAAACACAAAGGAGATGAGAGGGAGCAAAGCTGTACTGTGCCTAAGGAAGTGACCACAGATGATAAAGGAATAACTATAGTGTATTTTTTTACTTTTAAAATTAAACATATAATACACATAAAATATCACAAAAAGAGGAGATTGAATCTATACAGACTACAATAATGCAACTGTAATCTAAAGATAATTCCAATACATTAAGATGTATAAACTGAACCTAATATAAAGTTTAGTTTTTTAAAAAAACTCCAAAAATATAATGAAAATATCACTTACTGAAACTGAAATGCTATATCAGAAAATATTCACTTAACAAATCAGTGAAGGAGAAATAGAAGAATAAAAAAAATATGAGACAGAAAACAAAAACTAAGGTGGCAGATATAAACCCAACTGTATAAATCATAGAATTAAATATGAATGGGTTACATAGTCCAACAAAAAGTCAGAGCCTGTCAAACTGGATTTAAAAAAATGACCCAGCTCTATGCTGGCTACAAGAGACATAGGTTCAAAGATAAAAATAGATTTTAAAAAAAGAATAGAAAAAAGATATAAAGAGGTATAGAAGAAGATTAAAAAAATTCTTGTGTACCTTATGGGATTAAATATTATATACTTATTATTACCAATTATTATCTTTAAATATTAAATAGTAAACAGTACTACCCTTTGGTTGAGCAAGAGAGATCACACTTTAGAGGTCCTAAATATCACAAACAAACCAGGGCAAGCGAACATATGCCACACATTGATCCTTCCATCTTGAGATGAACAAAGTTCAGGCCCCAGGCAAATGCTTCTCTACATTTCTTGCCTTACACCCTCAAAACAAAGAATGACTGATGTAAAAGTCATGAAGGTTTGTGGGTCGTGCCATTGCCAACATCTGAGGTTGAATAGACTTCAAAGTATAAGGCGGATTTAATCAGTGGAAGCACAGAGCCAATATAAGTAAGTAAATAAGGACCAATTAATTTTCTCTCAGAAAGCATGAACGCAATAAATTCTCAGATAGCAAAGCATTATCTCCCAATGATGCCAAACACTCACTTTCTTCCTTCTGTCTGTGTTCCATTTGTTTCCAGAAGTATCCATGAATTTTCATGCTATTTGCCACACTTGCATTTTTGTTGAGGATGAGTTATAATATTAAAGAATTCATGACTTTTAAATTTATATATATAAAATGTGTATGCATAAAACGTGTATGTATAAAATATATATTACACACATCTATACATACATACATGTATGTATATATGTATACATTTGTATATGTACATATTTATGTATGGATATAGCACATATGATTCTTTATATTTAGGAATTATGTGAACATTGAATGTATCTATTCTAGGAACTGAAAATAACACAATCAAAGTGGTCCAAGGATGCATATGTAATCTGCTTTTTTGCTTAATATGCTAGAATGAACATTATCTCTTACAACATGACTAATATATAACTAATTCCCTATTTCTGGACATCTATGTTTTTTTTTTCCAATTTTTGCTTCCATAATCAGGGTTCTGATAAATAGCATTACTGTCAAAACTTTGCAAACATCCTTGGGATAATTTTCTAAAAATTACTTGCTGAGTTAAACACAAAATTTTTAATATGGACTATGATACTTTACAGTGATTAGTACTTATTTTAGTTAAGTAAGTTTAATAGACATTTGAGTAATAGTGTCTTCATTATAAAAAGTCTTGTGTATGACACTCCATCATCTTTTTTGGATTTTTCACATAAATAACCATATTTAATTCATCACAGAAAAAATCACAAAAGCCAGAGAATCAAATTATATCCCCCCAAAAATGTCTCTCCCAGACAATCCTAGATTCCTGGGGTGGCTCAGTTGGTTCAGTGTCTGACTTTTGATCTCAGCTGAGGTCATGGTTCCAGAGATCATGCCCCAAATCAGGCTCTGCATTGATGGCTCAGAGCCTGCTTGGAATTCTGTCTCTCCTTCTCTCTGACACTCCTCTCCTTGTGCTCTCTCTCTCTCTCTCTCTCAAAATAAATAAACTTAAAAACACACACAGAAAATTATGGGGCATCTGGGTGGCTCATTCAGTTGGTTAAGTGTCTGACTTCAGTTCAGGTTATGATCTCAACATTTGTGACTTCGGATCCTGCATTGGGCTCTGTGTTGACAGCTCAGAGCCTAGAGCTTGCTTTGGATCCTGTGTCTCCCTCTCTCTCTGCCTGCCCCTCCCCTGCTCATGCTTGCTCTCTCTCTCTCTCCCTCTCTCTCTCAAAAATAAACATTAATTTAAAAAAAAACACAAAATTAAAAAAAAGATTCTCTCTCCTACTCCTTCTGCCCCTCCCTTTTCCTCTCTCTCCCTCTCCTCCATCACCCAAAAAAAGAAAAAGTAAAAATAAACAAATAAATAACAATGGACAATCCTAATAAACTTGGAATCTTTTAAAAGATGTCAAACACACTTGGACAGAATAAGTGTGCATAGATCACATGTGCATGTATTTGTATTTGATATTGCACTGATATATTTTATCTATTCATTTAAATGACCATTACAATACATATGTCTTATAAAGACATTTGAGTGGGCAGCTACACACAGAAATGAGCTGTGACTTGGAGCATTTCTCTCATGTGAAGCTTCTGTAGTTCAAAGAGAAATTTTATGCTTTGGGTAAATATTTATTTACGAAAGGAAACTAACAGCAACAAAACTTCTTACCACTTCTTTTTAAAATCAAGCTTACTCTAAGTGAAAACACAATAAATATTCAGTAATGGAGAACAGAACCTAAATTCCTGAATAAAAACTATTTAATACCAGATAACAAAACAGTCATTCAAAGGAAAGCTCATCTTAAACTATTTATAGCATAACCATCTTGGGTTGTAGGAAGGCTTTTATGTGTTATTTGGTTCTTCGGGTTATTTCCACCAACATATGTATAATCCTTTTGTGTGATTTTGAAGGGAACTATACAACGAAATAAATATATTGGCTAATTCATCTATTAAACTTTAAAGTTCATTTACACAAAAATATTATTGCCATATTGGCCAAAATATGGCTCATCTATAAGCATCATCTATATTTTGCTACTATGTTTTTTAACAAGAAAACAATTAATACTTGTCTTCATGTAACACCATACTAAAAACTAGTGAGCATTCGCTCATTAATTAGGAGTTTCAAACAAAAGCATACCTGATACAAAACTGCATTAAATAGAATTCCTGCAAAAATAGGCACCTTTTGGGATGAGCACTGGGTGTTGTATGGAAACCAATTTGACAATAAATTTCATATATTGGGAAAAAAAATGTGCTGATTTACAGGTCGTATAGTTTAAATATTTGCATACGAATTTGGCACTCATCCTTCTGACTTAAGTATGATAAACATGCAGAAATGATGCATAGTAGACAAAATGAAGATGTCATTTTTCCTCATGCCCCACAGCTCACTCTGCTACCTCTTTTCTTCAAAAATCTCTCTGCTAAGGTCTGAATGTATGTGTCCCACTAAAATTCCTCTGTTTAAATCCTATGATGGTATTCAGAGGTGGGGCCCTTGGGAGGTGCCTTAAGCCATGAGGGTGGAGCCTTCATTAATGGGATTAGTGCTTTAGAAAAGAGACTCCCCTTCTACCATGTAAAGACACAGCAAGAAGGCACCTTCTATGAACCAGAAAAAAGGGCTCCCATCAGAATTTGACATGTTGTTGCCTTGATTGTGAACTTCTCAGCCTCTGTAACTGTGAGAAATAAAACCGTTGCTCAAAAGCCACTATCAGTCGGTAGTGTTTTCTTAGTGACCCAACCACACTGAGAGACTGACCCTATGCTGCTCACTGAGAAATCCTCTGGTTAAATGAAGTGGTAGTAAGTTATTGAAAGGGGACTTCCATTTGCCAGACCATGTCGTGACTTTTAGCCTCATCTTGGACTGTTTCAAAACAATGCTCATGGTGAATCTAGTCCAGGTTAGGCCACACCTCACACATCAGTAAAACCCCATGAGCTGTAACTTCAGTCAGGAAACCCTATAATCAGAACCTAACAACTAATCTAATGCAGGCACACTTGGGGTAATAATTATCAGAGTGAGGGTGAATATGTGAGTGTGTGGCAGGGCAGGAGTCTTGATTTTAGTAAGAAAAGCTATCTGTGAATATTCTGTTCTCAGATTATTCAGGATTTTCTCTGAATTCTAAGACATTTCTCTGCTAAAGCTTTGGCTTCCCAAAACAGTGGTTGTCCTGAAAATAAAGACCCTTTATATCCTGGCTTCACTGTGACCAGAGCTACTTACACTTGTCCTTGGCCTTTTTTTTTTTTTTTTTACTCCAAGTTAATTTCATACTACACTAAAATCAGAAAAGCACACTGAGTCTAGATGCCTTCCACCCGCATTAGTGGTAGCTGGACAGAAATGTCACCACCTCAAAGAAATGGCTCTGCCAGAGCATCTAGCAAGGTTTCATATAATGTTTTAACTAGGCAGAACTGTATAAAAAAGTATTTTTTTAAAAAGCAGAGCATTAATATAAAAAGCAATATTTTTAGGAACTATAATTATTTTTTGATTAACTTCATACTATTGCATTTGAAGTAAAATGGTCCAATAATTACATCCCTAGACATTTCTAATCTATATTTTCAGAAAGCACATAGTGCTTTTGTTCCCCTCCTAAAGTTAAGGAAATCATACTGCAGAAAAAGTACAGATTAAAAAAAAAATGGACACATTTAGCTTCAACTTGTTACAAACTGAAAACATTTGATGCATTGTAAACTTGTCTATTAGGAAGCAAAGGTTTTTATGGCCCTCTTGACATGCTTTGAGTTTCTCTTTAGACGTGTCCTCTCATAGCTAAGAGAAGAAAACGTGTTTAAAATTTAAATGGCTATTTATTTGTTGAAACTAAGATGTGCTGTCCAGTTTCAGCAAGGATGGCAGACTGAGAATAGAAGCTGAAACACTGACTTGGTTTCATGGGGTGACTCAATCCATTTTCCTTTGCGTTGCTTTGGATTCTCTATGAAATATGGAAATAATTACATTGATCAATGTGAAAATAGTATGAGATCACATTGTCTCATCAGAAGATCAGTAGAATAAGAATGGTGATAAAAGCCTAAACTGTCCTTCCTTCCACATGACTGTAGATAGATGAGCCACTTTACAGTGAGACATCCCTATTTTTTTCTCAGTAAAATAAAGAAGTGGAACTTAACATTGACCTTCACCCCACATTTTTCAACTGCTGGCAAAGTGTGGCAATTATGAGGTCCTGGGACAAGTCAACTTTCTTGTACTTGACCTTTACAGTCTTTCCCAGCCTGATAATTGTATAGTGTTTATGACAGCCAGCCTCTGAGATGATCCTCAGTGATCTCTACCTCTTGGAATTCATACCCTTGTGTAGTTTCCTTCCATCTCATCCCAGGATTGGTCTGTGTCAATAATGCATATGACAGAAATGATTGCCTATTATTTCTGAAATAAATAAGGTTATGAAGGATTATCCCTTCTCTCTCTTCTCTCTCTCTCTCTCTCTCTCTCTCTCTGTCTCTCTCTCTCTCTCTCTCTGTCTTTCATGGATCTCTTGCTCTGGAAAAAGTGAATGCAGCTACCAGAGCAGAGACTCACAAGTGGAAACTACCATGGGAACTACCATGGGAAACTACCGGGGATGGAGAACCTGAATTGTAACTGAAGAATTGCTGAAAGTTTAGCGCAGACAACTCTGAGAGTTAAAAACTCCAGGGGAGGGGAGGCTCACTCAGTTAAGTGTGCAACTCTTGATTTTGGCTCAGGTCATGATTTCACAGTTCGTCACGCTCTGCACTGACTGTGTGGAGTGTGTTTGGGATTCTCTCTCTCTGCCCCTCTCCCCCCCCCAAAAAAAATAAATAAATAAACTTAAAAAAAAAAAGCTTCAGGGGACCTAGTCATAGAGGTGACTCACATATTATAGGATTTAACTCCACGAGTTAAACCAGGCTCCCACAGAAAATATCAGAGAAAAATCACTTGGGATTCTGGCAGGAAAAGTGAAGGAGAAAGAAATTCCTTCTCAGATAAACAAAAATTGAGGGAATTTTTTTCGAGTAGACCTGCCTTGAAAGAAATGTTAAGGGAAATTCTTTAGAGAAAAGGAAAATTATATAGAATGGAAATTTGCATCTAAAGAAAGGACGAACATCAGAAAAGAAATAAGTGAAAGTAAAATAAAAACTTTCATTTTTCTTATTCTTAATTGAGCTAACAGATAAGTTTCTTCAAAATAATAATAGCAACAAAGCATTCAATTATGTATGCTTTTGCATATATCAGATATACACAAGATATATGTATAAGTATATATATGTGTGTGTGTATATATATATATTCACATATACCTAATACACAAATATACACATATGTCATATATACACAAGATATATATAATATTTATATATTAGAAGTATATATATACACTTAATACAGAAATATACATATGTATGCTTATATATAAGTAAAATGAATGACAGCAATGATACAAGGGATGGGAGGGAGGAATTAGGATTATTTTGTTATTATAGGGTACTCCCACTTCCTATGAACTGATATAGTGTTATTTCAAAGTGAACTTGAATTTGTTATAAATGTATGTTGCAAACACTAAACAAAAAAAACTATTAAAAGTGTTTTTAAAAGAAGTATAACTGATAAGCTAAGAAAGGATAACAATATATGTGTCAAAGAAGAAATATCAAGAGTAATTTTAAAATCAAGAATATATGGGGCGCCTGGGTGGCTCAGTCGGTTAAGGGTCCAACTTCAGGTCACGATCTCGCGGTCCGTGAGTTCGAGCCCCGGGTGGGGCTCTGGGCTGATGGTTCAGAGCTCAGAGCCTGCTTCCGATTCTGTGTCTCCCTCTCTGCCCCTCCCCATTCATGCTCTGTCTCTCTCTGTCTCAAAAATAAATAAAACGTTAGAAAAAAAATTTTTAAATAAAGAAAATAAAAACGGAACATCAAAATTTGTGTGATGTAGTGAAAGCAGTGCTTAGAGGGAAATTTATAACATTGAATAAATATATTAGAAAAAAAGAAAGATCTAAAATCAATCATTAAGAAGTTTCTACCTTAGGAAACTAGAACAAGAAGAGTAAGTTAAATACAAAATAAGTGGAAGAAAAAATAATTAGAGCGGAAATTAATGAAATTAATTTTGAAATTGAAAACAGGAACTCCATAAAGATAATAAACAAAATCAAAAGCTGTCTTTTTAATTTTTTAAATGTTTATTTATTTTTGAGAGAGACAGAACACGAGCAGGGGAGGGGCAGAGAGAGAGAGGGAGAAACAGAATCCGAAGCAGATTCCAGGCTCTGTGCTGTCAGCGCAGAGCTCAACACGGGGCTCGAACTCACAGACAGCAAGATCATGAACCTGAACCGAAGTCAGCTGCTGAACTGACTGAACCACCCAGGCACCCAAAATCTGTCTTTTTAAAAGATCAATAAAATTTATAAACATCAGCCAGGTTAACTAAGGAAAAAAGGGAAAGGACAGAAATGTTATGAATGAAAGAGGGGATGTTACTACAAATTCTAAAGACAGTAAGAGGATAATAAAGAAATACCACAAACAACTCTATGCCATATATTTAATAATCTACATGAGATGGACTAATTCCCTAAAAGATGTAATTTGCCAAAATTCACAGAATAGAGTATCTGAATAAGCATATATCTATTAAACAAATTGGATCAATAATTAACAATCTTCCAAACAGAAAGCAGTAAGCCCAGATGGATTTACTGGTAAATTCTACCAAACATTTAGGAAACAAATTATATCCATCCTCTACAATCTGTTTTATAGAAGAGAAGCAGAATAAATAGTTACTAATTCATTATATAAGGCCAAGATTATCCCCAAACCAATACCAAATACATTACAAGAAAAGAAAACTACACGCTAATATCTCTCATAAACATAGATGCAAATATCATCAGCAAAACAGTAGCAAATTTAACACAACAATATATAAAAGTAGTTATATACCACAATCAAGTGGAATTATCCCAGATATGGAAGGGTAGTTCAACATTCAAAAATTAATAATATGTAATCCATTACACCAGTAGGCTAAAAAAGAAAGCTCATGGTCATATCAATAGATGCAGAAAGAGCATTTGACAAACCCAATACTCATTAATGATACATACTCTTGGCAAAATAAAAATAGATGGGAACTTCCTCAACTTGATAAAGAATATCTACAAAAACCTATAGCTAACATCATATTAATGATGACTAACTTGAAGCTTTCCTGCTAAGATCAGGAACAAAGCAAGGATATCCCCTGTCACCACTCCTTTTCAATATCATACTGGAATTCGTAGCTAATGTAATAAGATGAGGAAACAAAAAGTATACAGATAGGGAAGGAAGAAATAAAACTCTCTTTATTCACAAATGAGAGAATTGTTAATGTAGAAAATCTGAATCAACAAAAAAGCCTGCTTCAACTAAGTGATAATAGCAAGGTTTCTGCATATAAAATTAATATATAAAAGTCAAAAGCTTCCCTAAATACCAGCAGTGAACAAGTGGAATTTGAAATAAAAAACCGGCATCACTTATATTAGCATCTCCCCAAAATGATATACTTAAGTATAAATCTTGTACAAAATATGTACAAGATCTATATGAGAAAAACTGCAAAACTCTGATGAATGAAATCAAAGAATAAATAAATAGTTACTCTATGTTCATGGAAAAGAAAATGTCGGGTGGCGCCTGGGTGGCTCAGTCAGTTAAGTGTCCAACTTCAGCTCAGGTCATGATCACATGGTTCATGGGATCGAGTCCCGTGTCAGGCTCTGTGCTGACAGCTCCAAGCCTGGAGCCTATCTCAGACTCTGTGTCTCCTCTCTCTGCTGCTCCCACTCATTCTCTCTCTCTCTCTCTCTCTCTCTCTCTCTCAAAAAATGAATTAACATTAATTTTTTAAATAAAAAAAGAAAAAGAAAGAAAGGAAGGAAGAAAAAAGGATGTCAAGATGTCAATTCTTTCCAACTTGACCTATATATTGTGTTAAATTTCAATCAAAATCCCAAAAAACTATTTTATGGATATCAACAAAATGACTAAAGTTTATATAAGCCAACACAATGCTGAAGAACAAAACTGGAGGACTGACATGATCTGACATCAAGTCTTATAATAATGCTACAATAATCAAGACAGTGTGATACTGGTGAAAGAATAAACAAATAAATCAATGGAACACAATAGAGAGCCCAGAAATAGACATATCTAAATATAGTCAGATCTTTGACAAGAGAACAAGGGCAATACAATGGAAGAAAGATAGTCTTTTCAAGACTATCTTTAAAGGTCTTGAAGCAACTGAACATCCACAAGGAAAGAAAGAGAAAGAAAGAAAGAAAGAAAGAAAGAGATAGAAAAGAAAGAAAAGAAAAGAAAAAAACCCAGAAATCTAAAGACAGATTTTACCCCTTCACAAAAGTTAATTCAAACTGAATCATAGACCTAAATGTAAAACACAAAACTATAAAACTTCTAAAAGATAACATAGAAGACCTAGATAACATACCTATAGCACCTATATAGGTGTTTAGATACAACACCAAAAGCATAATCTATGAAAGAAATAGTTGATAAACTGGACTTTATTAAAATTAAAAACCTTTACTCTGTAAAGGACAATGTGAAGAGAATGAGGGAAAAAAGCCACAAACAGGGAGAAAATATCTGCAAAAGACACATCTGATAGAAGATTGTTAGTCATAATATGCAAAGAACTCTTAAAAGCCAACAATCTGATTGAAAATGGGCCTATGATATTAATAGACACCTTATCAAAGAAGATATACAAATGGAAAGTAAGCATATTAAAAGATCCTCCAGACCAAATGTCATCAGGAAAGTGAAAATTGAAATGACTATAAAGTACACTAATAACCCGAGAATAGCCAAATTCTAGAACACTGATAATATCAAATACTGGTGAGGATATGGAGCAGCTATTTTTGAATGTTGGTTCAGTCATGCTTAAATTCTTCTGTCATTTTTATCAAGTCTAATCTTAAAGACAACCCCTCCAGGTAGGTAGTCCTTTATTATTTTTCAAACTGAACCATCATTCATTAAGTGCTTATAGTATGCCCTGGACAGTTCTCAGTGTCTATGTGCATTTTATAATTTAATTGTAAGCACTCAATGAAGTATATGTTCTTACTGTTCTTATTTTACAATTAACTTTATGAGAAGTAACTCTGAAAGTCACATAACTAAGAAGTGCCAGAGCTAAGTGGGCTTGTGGCCAGAGCCCATACTATTTAGTTGTATGCTAAGAAGCAACCCTCAGTGAATGTAGCCACAGAAAGGATTATGTCACTCTATGCAATGCCCAACAGTTTTGCAGAACATACGACTTTGAGTGGAAGAACTCTATCACAAGTATATAAACAACTTACAAAGGTCAACACCCAAAAAACAAATAATCCAATTAATAAATGGGCAGAAGACATGAACAGACATTTCTCCAAAGAAGAAATCCAGATGGCCGGCAGACACATGAAAAGATGTTCATCGTCACTTGCCATCAGGGAAATGCAAATCAAAACTACAATGAGATATCACTTCCATCTGTCAGAATAGCTAAACTCAACAACACAAGAAACAACAGTTGTTGGCAAGGATGTGGAGAAAAAGGAACACCTGTGCACTATTGGTGGGAATGATAACTGGTGCAGTCGCTGTGGAAAACAGTGTGGAGATTCCTCAAAATAGATAAATAGTTAAAAATAGAACTGCCTACAATCTAGCAATTGCACTACTGGGTATTTACCCATAGAATACAGAAACACTAATTCAAAGGTATTCAGCATTATTTGTAATATCCAAATTATGGAACTAACACAAGTGTCCATACATTGATGAATGGATAAAGAAGATGTGGTATATATACACACAATGGAATAGTATTCAGTCATAAAAAAGAATGAAATCTTGTCATTTTCAACAATATGGATGGAGCTAGAGAGTATAATGCTAAGTGAAATAAGTCAGAGAAAAAAATACCATATTATTTCACTCATATGTGGAATTTAAGAAACAAAACAAATGAACAAAGGGAGGGGGTAGGGAGAGAGAGCGAGACAGAGACAGAGACACAGAGAAATCAAGAAGCAGACTTTTAACTACAGAAAACAAATTGATGGTTACCAGAGGGGAGGTAGTGGAGGGGGGGGTGAAATAGGTGATGGGGATTAAGAAGTGCACTTGTGATGAGCACCAGGTAATGTATGGAATTGTTGAATCACTATATTGTACATCTGAAACTAATATAACACTGTATGTTAACTACAATTTAAGTAAGAACTTTAAAAAATAAGCCCTACCATGATCAAGCAATAAAGAGGCTTTAGTGGTGAGATTATTAAGTAGGAAGGAGGGGCACCCTGACTGGGCAGTTTTTTCTCCACTAGAATCTCAGCTGGTGATACAATAAAGCCGACTGAGGATTGGAGATTTTCTGATAAATATGATCCTTCTGGTTGAAGTCCCTGGCTAAAAAACAAAAAACAAAAACAAAAAACAAAAAACAAAAAAACTAGTTAACACATAAGTAGTGACTTCAATTTATAAAAAAAGGAATTAATTTTTAATTTTTAATTTTTATTTTTTATTTGAGTTTAATAAATAATATTACTTTAGTTTGGGTGTACAACAGAGTGATTCAACTTCTCTGTAAGTTATGCTATGCTCACCACAAGTGTAACTACCATCTGTCACCATACAAGACTATTAGAATATTATTGACTGCATTCCTTATGCTGTGCCATTCATCCTTATAACTTATTCTGTAACTGGAGGCCTGTATCTCCCACTCTCCATCCATGTTGCTAATGCCCCCATCCCCCACTTCTCTGGCTACCATCAGGTTGTCTTCTGTATTTACAGATCTTATTCTGCTTTTTGTTTGTTTGCTTCATTTGCTTTGTTTGTTTTTAAGATTCCACATGTGACTGAAAAAATATGCTGTTTGTCTTTTGCAGTCCAACTTATTTCAGTATAATACCTCCTAGGTCCGTTCATGTCACAAATGACATAATCACATCCTTTTGTGGCTGCATAATATTCCATTTTATTTCTATTTATGTGGTATATATAACATATCTTTCTTACCTACTTGTCTATTTATTGATGGGCACTTTGTTTTTTTTTTCAATATATGAAATTTATTGTCAGATTGGTTTCCATACAACACCCAGTTGATGGGCACTTTGTTTCCAAATCTTGGCTGTCGTCAATAATGCTGCACCAACACAGGGGTGCATATATCTTTTTGAATTAGTGTTTTTGTTTTTTTTCTTTCAATAATTTCCCAGTGTGGAATTATTGGATCATATGGTATTTCTATTTTTAATTTTTTTGAGGAACTTCCATACTGTTTTCTATAGTGGCTGCACCAGTTTGCATTCCTAGCAACGCTGCGCGAGAGTTCCTTTCTCTCCACATCCATGTCAATGCTTATTATTTCTTGTCTTTCTTATTTTAGCCATCCTGGAATTAATTTTTTTAAACAAAAACTTCCATGGAACACAAGATCAAAAAAAGATAAAGCAAACCTACTCTGCTCTGTTGAAACAGATATGGGAGGCTTGGAGCTTCATCTGTTAGTTTCTTCATCTCCAGTTTCCAGAAATCCTTGGGGGACTTAAACACATAAGAGAATACACAAGTTTTTATAAAGCAGGAGTGCTCCAAGCTGGCTACACGTTAAAATCTCTTGGTGAGTTTGTTAAAATACAATTCAATGAGTTAAAGAAAACCAGGAGTACAATGTTGAGCAAATAGGAAATATCAATAAACAGAGATAAATTATTAAAAGGAATCAGAAATTCTGGAGCTGAAGACATGGTAACAGAAATGAAAAACTCATTAGAGGATTTCAATAGAAAGTTTGAGGAAGCAGGGGAGCCTGGGTGGCTCACTTGGTTAAGTATCCGACTCTTGGTTTTGGCTCAGGTCATGATTTTGTGGTTCATGGGTTTGAGTGAGAAGCCTGCTTGGGATTCTTTCTTTTCCTCTCTCTCTGCCCCTCCTCTGCTCTCTTACTTTCTCTCAAAAACAAATAAACTTAAAAAAAAAGAAAATTTGAGTAAGCAGAAAAATGAATCCACTAACTTGAAGATAGATCAATTGAAATTATCCAGTTTGAAAGGAGAAAGAAAAAATGAAGAAACATTAAGAGTCTAAGAGACTTGTGAGACACAAGTATATACCATATACATGATGGCAATCATGGAGATGAGAGAGAAAAGCGGGTAGAGAGAATATCTGAAAACTAATTGCTGAAATTTTCCAAATTTTATTAAAAAAAAAACCTGAATCTACCATTACAAAGCTCAATGAAACTCAAGAATGACAAATGAAAGAGATCTGCACCAAGCAAGGCACATTCTAATCAAATTATGAAAAGGCAAGGACAAAGAGAAAATATTAAAAGTAGCAAGAGAAAAATAACTCTTTACACAAACATAATCCTCAATGAGATAATCAGCAGATTTCTCATCAGAAATCAATATGATTGAGAGGGGAGGGTAATGATATTTTTTAAATGCAAGGAAAAAACAGTGGCGCCTGGGTGGCTCAGTCAGTTGAGCAGCTGACTTCAGCTCAGGTCATGATCTCGTGGTTTGTGGGTTCAAGCCCCATGCCAGACTCTGTGCTAACAGCTCAGAGCCTGGAGCCTGCTTCAGTTCTGTGTCTCCCCCTCTCTCTGCCCCTCCCCTGCTTGCACTCTGTTTCTCTCTAAAATAAATAAACATTATTTTTTTTTAATGCAAGGGAAAAACAAAACCCTGTCAACAAAGAATTCTATATCTGTGAAAACTGTCCTTCAAAAGTGAAGGAGAAATGATAAGTGAGTAGCAAAAGAATAACTGAATGAAGGAATCATGTATCCTTTACAAAAGTTCCATTACCTTCACTGACAAATATATCAAAGTCCGAAAAGCATTTTTGATGGAAATTGGCAAACTGATTCTCAAAGTCATTTGGAAATACGAAGGACTAGAAGAGTCAAAATAACTTTGAAAAGGAAGAAAATGTTTAGTGGACTAAAATTCACTAATTTTAAGACTTGTTTAAAAACTACAGGACCCAGCAGTAGCACTGCTAGGAATTTACCCAAGGGATACAGGAGTACTGATGGATAGGAGCACTTGTACCCCAATGTTTATAGCAGCACTCTCAACAATAGCCAAATTATGGAAAGAGCCTAAATGTCCATCAGCTGATGAATGGATAAAGAAATTGCGGTTTATATACACAATGGAGTACTACGTGGCAATGAGAAAGAATGAAATATGGCCCTTTGTAGCAACGTGGATGGAACTGGAGAGTGTTATGCTAAGTGAAATAAGTCATACAGAGAAAGACAGATACCATATGTTTTCACTCTTCGGTGGATCCTGAGAAACTTAACAGAAACCCATGGGGGAGGGAAAGGGAAAAAAAAAAGAGGTTAGAGTGGGAGAGCCAAAGCATAAGAGACTCTTAAAAACTGAGAACAAACTGAGGGTTGATGGGGGGTGGGAGGGAGGGGACGGTAGGTGATGGGCATTGAAGAGGGCATCTTTTGGGATGAGCACTGGGTGTTGTATGGAAACCAATTTGACAATAAATTTCATATATTAAAAAATAAATTAATTTAAAAAAATAAAATAAAAAAATAAAAAATAAAAAATAAACTACAGGAATTGGGGTATCTGAGTGGGTCAGTTGGTTAAGTATCCAACTTCAGCTCAGGTCATGATCTCACAGTTTGTGAGTTTGAGCCCTGCATCGAGCTCTGTGCTGATAGCTCAAAGCCTGTAGCCTGCTTTGGATTCTGTATCTCCCTCTCTCTCTTCCCCTCCCCCACTTCCACTCTCTTGCTCTCAAATAAATATTAAAAATAAATAAATAAAAATAAAAGCTACAGTGATCAACATAGCATAGTTGGTACAAAGACAGACAAGTAGGTCAATGAAAGAGAATAGAGAATCCAGAAATAGACCATACACTGGACAATTGATTGTCTACAAAGGTTCAAAGGCAATTCAGTGGAGAACAAATAGGTTTTTCAACAAGTGGTATGGAGCAAGTGGATAACCATATGCCAAAAAAAAAAAAAAAGGAACTTCAAATCCATATACAAAAATTAATTAAAAATGGATTGTAGACCTAAATGTAAAACCTAAAACTATAAACCCTCTAGAAGAAAATATCGAATAAAACCTTCATGGCCTTGAGTTACGCAAAAAATTCTTAGGTATGGCAGCAAAAGTATGGTCCATGAAGAACAAATTGGTCATTGTATTTCATTGAGATTAAAACTTTTGTTTTCTGATCCACATTGTGATATTCATAAAAGAATGAAAAGGCAAGCCACAGATTGGGGAAACATGTTTACAAAGCATGTATCTGATAATGGAGTTGTACGGAATATAGAACCTTCAAAACTCGATAACCTTAAAAAAAATTAACAAATGGACAAAACAGACACTTGACCAAAGAAGATATATGAGTGGTAATCACATGAAAAGTTTATCAACATTATTAGTCTCTAGAGAAATGCAAATTAAAACCACAGTGACATATCACTAGACATATGTTAGAATGGCTAAAATTAAAAAAAGCTGATCATATCAAATGTTGGCAAGAATATGGCCCCATTCACCACTGGTGGGATGTAAAATGATACAATCACTTTGGAAAACAGTTTGGTAGTTTCTTCAAAAGTTAAATTTACACATTCCATTTAATGCAGTAAAGATGAAACCATATATCTGTTAAAGACTTGTAATAAATGTTCATGGTCACTTTATTTGTGTTAGCCTAAAACTGGAAATAAACCAAATGTCCATAAACTGGTGAATGCATAAACAAATTATGGTCTATCTATACAACAGAATATTACTCAGTAATCAAAAGGAAAAAAGGAATATTGATAAATGCAACAGCATGGATAAATCTCAGAACAATTATGGTGAGTGAAAGAAACCATATCAAAAAAAGAGAGAGAGAGAGAGAATACCCTATATTGTTCTATATGTATAAAATTCTAGAAAATGCTAATTAATTTACAGATCTATAGTGTCATAATGCAGAAGGGTGGTTGCCTCTTGTGGAGTGGTGGAGAGGGGAGCAGTTGCAGGAAAAGGCAGATGGAGGAGTATACAATGGTGCACAAAGAAACTTTTGGAGATAATAGATTTGCTCATGATCTTAATTGTGATGATGGTTTCATATGACAAAAAGAATCATTTTACACACTTTAAATAAGTATGGCTTATTATATGTCTACTAAACCTCAAGGATGCTCTTAGAAACATGTCAGAAAGAAGAATGCAAGTCTTCATTGTTCATCAAACATTTACTAAATTTCTGTTCATTTGTTTCTGGTCCGAATCTTCTCTTTGTTTCCTATTGATGCCTTGAGGGTGACAGGTTTAATACTTTATATTTTAATCCTTCATTTTGATATTTAGTTCTATTTACAAACTTAGGTTTCACTATAATATGAAGCAATAAGTAGACATATCTAAGCCTCTAAAGGTTGTTAGGACCATGTCCAGCCAACATCAAGGCCAATATTCTTGATGCCTAGATCTGTATACTAAAGTGTTACTGAAAATGTATATTTCTGGACCTCAGTCTGACCTACTAAGTCAGGATCTACAAGGGTTGGCCTCAGGGTGGGTATTTTTAAGTAAGCACCCGAGATGATCCTTAGATACAGTGAGGCTTGAGAGCATTTGAACTCCCTTTTCCTTTCACTGTGAAACTACTTAATCCAGATACTTTTCTGACCTCTACACCACAGGTAAATAAACTTCCTCTATAAAGGGCTACATAATTGCTTTAGACTGTCACACCTCCTCAACTATGCCACAGAAGCAAGAAAGCAACCAAAAGCTAAAGTAAAAGAATATCATGCTTTCAGCCAATAAAATTTTATTTACAAAATAGCTATTTACAAAATAGCTACCTGGGTAGCTCAGTCAGTTAAGCTTCCAACTCTTGATTTCAGCTCAGGTCATGATCTCACAGCTTGTGAGTTTGAGCCTCATGTCAGGCTCTGAACTTCCTTCCAGTTAAGTCAGAACTGCTGCCAAAACCAGTAGCCGCTCCTCTGCATATTGGGACTGCACCCGCAGTCACTGCAGGGGGGATTCCTTTTTAATATTTGTTGCCTGAAATCCAGGGGAACGGGAAAGCTCCTCTAGGGCCGACCTGGACACTAACCCTTGGGAAAAAAAGGGGCTGCAGGAGACTCCTCAGGAAACTTCCATGTCTCTGGAGGTCAGATACAGAGCTTCTGAGTTCCTGCCCTCCCTAACCCCCCCAGTCCCTTCCCATTTTCTCCAACCTCTGCCCCATCTCTTGAGGTCATGTTTCTGGAGACCAGACGGACACCTGAAATAAATGTGTGCTTTAGAGTGAGGCAAACAAGGGTTCAAATTGCAGGCCTGCCACTTTTAAGCCAGGGAATTTTAATGAAAATATAAGAGATTATTCTCTCTGAACCCCAGTTTCTTCATTTTAAAAACTATGAATTGAGGATAATAATAAATATCTCAAAGAATTGTCCTAAGATTTGAACAAAATGATACAGGTGAAAGCCTGACAGAACAAGACACCCACTTGATGTCAGTTTTTATAATTATATTTCAATAACAAAGAGCATCAGAGACTAAATGGACATGATCTCTATACTTTTTAATAGACTTTTTTATTGCAGAACAGTTCTAGATTTATACAACACTGGTGAAGATAATATAGAAAGCTCATGTATACCCCCAAACCCAGTTTCCCCTATTGGCAATATCATACAGTTGTATGGCACATTTGTCACAATTAACGAACCCATATTGGCACATCCTTATGGACTAAAGTCCACACTTGATTCAGGTTTCCTTAAGTTTCTTACTTGTGCTCCCTTTCTGTTCCAGGACCCAATCCAGGCACCACGTTCCATTCAGCTGTCATGCTGTCACCTTCACCTTCTCCAGACTGTGACCACTTCTCAGACTGTCCTTGTTTTTCATGACCTCATAGTCTTTGGGGAGGGCTGACAAGGACTTAGTAGGAATATCCTCCATATGGGTTTGTGGGGGTGTTTTCTTCATCACCAGACTGGGGTTACATAGAGTATTTTCATTTGTCTTCTCTCTGTAACTTCTATCTTCTATCATCCAGGTCTTCAATGATAGGTCCACACTGATTTGCATAACTGCCTTAAATTACTCAGAATAATAGGATGGGGGATGAGAAAATGAGCCATCATTTAGAGAACTAGAGTAGCAACAAGAAGGCATAAGGCGAATAGCATAGTATCATTCCATGGAGCATTCATTTGCAAACAAAAATGTGGTTCTCACTTGTTACACATGTGCTTGTAGTAAAGTTAATTGGGGATTTTTGTCCTAGGAATGGGTACAACATAACAGTTCTTACTAATTCCTTAACTGGAGGCAATCAATATTAATAAAAAGTTCTAACATTCATTGTTCATCGCCATTGTGTTGCATAATTTGCAGGCAGTTTACATCTCTGTGTCATAAAATTTAAACAACAAGCTACTCCTTCAAGGTCAGTTAGCACAAACTTGAAAGATCTGAGTCAGGCCATCAATAAAATGTGGTAAAATGAAATCCAGGTGGACAATCTGTCACGTTCAAAAGTCTGAAATGAAATATGATCACCAAAATGATACAGAAAATTTCAGCAGCTAAAATCCAGCTACATTACTTAGAAGAAGTTGCCTAAACTGGGATAACATCTGTTATAAATGCCAGAGATGCAGTCGCCATTAAACTGTATAAAATGTCCTTTAAGTGAAAACATCACACTTCTTTTCCAACTAATGTCAGGAGCCAAGGCATTTGCATATTATTGCAAAAGGCACACTGTCCAAAGGGTATATATGACAGACTTTGATGAAGCTAAAGCCAATATCAAGGATGACTAAAGAGGAAAAATCTATTCTTGGCTTCTTTCATCCACACACGTAACTCCCTATATGGGAATAGCAACTAAACATGCATCTCAAAATCTGGGTATCTGTTCAAGTTCTCAAGAGTGAAAAAAAATACAGTTTCCTCATTTGTAAAGTGAGCAAGCAATGCTAAATGATCTCCAGGGTCTCTTCCAGATTGAAAATCCTAATGTTCTGTAATTCTATTATCCCAGGCTTTGATATGGAATACTCAATGAGAAATAAGCTCAAATCAGACTTGACAGCCAAAACATAATGGGAAGAATCAGTCTTCCTACTTTTAATGCACTGAGTTAATGGTTTAGTAGTATTTGACTTTCCCTGAAAATTTCCATTCTGCATCTGGCATCAATGCCCAGTCAGAGAGAGAGGAGGCCTTCTGGAAAATAAGAGTGTGTGTCCACAATGATAATGCCATTGAGCACAGTTTAGACAGTACTAAGTTTAAGATCGACCCATATATATATTTTTTTAAACAAAAATACACATCAGGAGATTTTCCAGGAGATTAGGTGGCTTTTTCCACACTTGAACTTAGGGAACCTGGACATCAGCCCAAGAGCTCATAACGTGCCAACAGAGGCAAGAGGGAGCCAAGGGCTGAGGAGTCAGGGGCAGAGGGGATTTGGATCAACTTTACTTCCCTGTTTCTAACATTTTTTTCAATATCCAACATTGTTCCACTTCCTTTAACAAATCAATACACCCAAGTCCACAAACCCCAGAAAACCCACCAGTCTGTAATTCATTCTGGCCTGCTGCAGTTACTACAATGAAATGATGCCTTTAACTAGGCCCTGTCCCGTCCCACTCGGCACTGAGATTTCAAATCTCATACAGCTGCCCATCAACCTGGAGACTACAGCCTGGGCATCCCACTTGGGCTTGAGAGATACCTCCTGCTTGACTCAGAAGGTCCCGAAGATGGTCACTCAGCTTCCTTGCTTCCCGCTACTGGAATGGAGCTGAGCCTGGCATCAGCAGCTTCAGTATCTCCAGGGAGCTGGCTAGAAATGCAGAATCACATCCCACCCAGACGGCTGACTCAGGAGCTTCCTGCTAACAAGCTCCCCAAGTGATTCCCCAGAACACTGAAATTTGAGAAGTACCAGCTCAGAACCCCCACTTCTCTCTCCTATTTGGGAGAAAAAGCAATGAGCCAGCTTTAGGTAGTCAGAGCCTTCGGCTTTCTGGAAGAGTGCCGGGTCCTGAATATCATGACAGTGGCCTACTGAAGGAGTATGGAACCTTCTTTCTGATTCTTCTCCACATAGGTGGATTAGTGTGAGATAGCCTTTTATTTTTCATATCTCAGCCATACAGAAGCAGATGTAGAATCATCCTTTGGGGGATATAAAGACAAAGGACATCCCCTTCTCCCCAGAGAGCTGGGCTCCCACATGTGTCCCATGCACCACATGATCCTGGGAATGATTCTTGGCCATCAGACTAGGTCAGGGTGCGAGAGCATCACTGTCTCTGCTACAGCATTCAGCCTACCTGAGTGCTGATCCTGCACAGCAGGGGAGTCCAGCAGGTCCCCAGGGCCTGAAGTGGAGCCAGATTCGATGTCAGAGGCAGCCCCTGGAGATAGACCTGCCCTTGCTTCTTCCTGGAGGGATCTGGTTCTACCTCCCGGCTACCACACCCCTGACATCCAATCACTGGTTATGCAGTTTCTTCAGTGAATGGACCCTTACTTTCATACTTCCCCTTCTAACATACTACATTGTATGTAACTCTTGCTATTCATATTGTGGTCTCAGGATAGAGAAGCATCAGCATGCCTGGGAGCTTATTGGCCACCCAGAAGCTCAGGTCCACCTGGACCCACTGGATCGGAATGTAAATTTCAAACATTCCTAGAGGATTCATGTGCACATTAAAGTGTGAGAAACACTGATGTAAACATATCTTGAAAGCCTGTTGGACTGGGACTCAGAGGAGCCCTCCTCATCCTCATCTAGCTCCTCCCCAACTCAGAGCTGGCCATGGAAAGACATCAGTTCATGGGTGTGTCTGTTTGCTCATTTCCCAAATTTCTGTTCCTCTGACATTGTTTTGGGGGACTATTTATTGTTTGGGGTCTGTCTTTAATCATGGGCCACAGGTTAAGTAGTTGTTCATATTGTAGACTATACTCAGCTTAATTCCAGGGCACTTTTTACAAAATATCAGTCTAACTAAATATAGAATGTTATATGTAACTTGATAGTTTCTAGTAATATATCAAATTTGGTCCAAATCAGATTGTTCCTTTGGAAGATCTAGAGCTAAAAGCAAAATGCTAAGGAGAGTTAAAACAGAAACCTCACTTCTCCAGTTAGTCATACCCAGACAGTGACACACTCAATACTTGCTAAATTCTGAAATCTGAAAAAATACAGAATTGACGTGCCTGAAAATTAGAAGCAATTAATAGCACCACAATCGTTTACCAGGAGCTCCTTTTATCTTTTTAAATCTTTGTATTAGCCTTCCAACAATATGACTAGTTTCTTGAAGGCAGGAGTCATGACTCAAAGTTATTTGCCTTCCCAGTGCCAAGGAGTACCCCATATTCAGCAATGATGGTTATGCTGGAAATAACGTGGCTATGATTATCGTGATGGAGGTTTTATTGTTCCCACAACCAACTAGACTCCTCTAGGGTGTAGATTTCTCCTTGCAGTTACTCTCTTTCTCAGGAAGAATAAAATTTGAAGACAACTATGAAGATAGAGACATAACAAAAAGGTTTCTAGGTCCTTTAGGAATGAATCTTCTACTGCAAAAAGGTTCTTCCCCTTCAGAGAGGAAAGAACCCAAGAACTTAAATTTGACCTAATATAATCTCACCAATCATCATTTGAGAAAAGGAACCAGGTACTCCAAAAATAGAAAAAAAAATCATTCTCCAACTTGTCGCAAACTCCTGATTTTCCCTTCTCCTTTTTCTTTAAAGGTCATATTTCCCTATAGACATTTTCATATTTATGTTACCTATTTGGAAAATGAATTTTTAACTAGAAGAAGGAGATTATGCAGTGGTCACTTCAAAATAAATCCAGAAGAAAAGGAGTTAGGGATGGAGGGAATAACACATCCATGACGAGGAAATGAGGCAAAGCATCATAAAAGGACATGAGCAATGTGGAGGAAAGAAAGAAGAGTCAACAGGAGAGAGAAAGAACCCTGAACCTACCCAGTTACTTAGCTGCAGGTAGGCATAGTTTATTCCAAGATCCACCATCCTCTCCCACCAACAAAAAGAAAAGCCTTTTAAGAAATGGAATCTGTTCTGAACCAATGTGTTAAAATAAATTCAAAAGGCAACTCTCTTTTTCCCTTCCAGCTTCAATTCTAACTGCCAGTCATAAAAAAACTATTAAAGTTTTATGAACTTACCTGTTTGAGTCTGTCTCTGCTGCAGAGTCTGAAAAGAATAGCCTGTTTTTCTGACCCAATCTCCACTAGTGCTTGGGGCCATTCCTATCCACAGGGGATCTTTGCTGATCCTGGCATCCTGCATGACTGCACTTCTGTCATGGTGCCCTGTGTTCATCCCTCTTGAAACTCATAAAACCACCTGCTTATTTGTCATCTGCCCATCTCCACTGGAAGGCCCTTAAATGTGGAGATAATCTCACTATGGTTTGGTTTTCTGGTGCTTCACACACTGCTGGAATGTATTAGGGCACCCAACACATGTATATTGAGTGAATTAATCAATGCTCTGTGATACTCATTGATTACCCTCCTTGAATACAATTAAGCTGTCATTAAATGGCTCTTATGTAAAAATAAATTATTTCCTTTTTTTTCAATATATGAAGTTTATTGTCAAATTGGTTTCCATACAACACCCAGTGCTCATCCCCAAAGGTGCCCTCCTCAATACCCATCACCCACCCTCCTCTCCCTCCCACCCCCCATCAACCCTCAGGTTTTTTTTTCCAAAAATAAATTATTTCCTAAATTACTGTTATGTATTTTTCTTTACCTCCATCACTTATTCTTCCAACAAAGTAAAGGGAGGAGAAAAAAAAACCCTGTTATGGCCACAGTTTCCTGTTCACACTCATAAAATGGCCATTATACATTGCTGGTGGGACATAGGTAGTTTGTGCCAGCACTTGGAGTGAAACAGAAAAGACAGACCCAAGAAGTTTTCTCTCCTTCCCACTTCAGAAGATTCCTTCAGTACTTATTTTTTCCCTTTCTTTTCAATTTTAAGAGGGATCTCCTAGATGCTGACATAATCCATTTCTTCTCTAACAACTCTTGAGCTCTGGACATAGCCTATCAGAACTTCTTTTGGCTGCATGCCCAGAAGATCTATCGGGGAAGTACAGAATGCAACAGTGGGAGGGGTTGGTAAACACTCTTTGTGTAGCAAAGAGTTTTTTTGTTTTTTTTGTTTTTGTAAAAACAACTTTGAGGAGTTTCTCTCTCCTTCCCCTAAGCTCTTACTGTCCCCACTACTGTGTCTCCCCAGCCCTGTCTACTCTTTCTTGCTGTTGAGAAAGTACTGGGCTGGTGTGGCCTCAATTCTAGAACTAGTGCCTAATAAATGAAGACATTATTATAAAGCAGTACAACCTCCAGATTAAAAATGTTGTTTAGGGCGCCTGGGTAACTCAGTTGGTTAAGCATTTGATTTCGGCTCAGGTCACAATCTCGCAGTTTGTGAGTTCAAGCCTGGAACCTGCTTCAGATCCCCTCTTCCTGCTTGTTCTCTCTCTCTCTCTCTCTCTCTCTCTCTCTGTGTCTAAAATAAATCAAAACATTAAAGAATTTTTAAAATAAAAATGTTGCTTAATGTCAGATCACTTTCTTCAAATTCATAGCATCTAAAATATACCGCAGTCTATTGCTGCTCTCTGGCCATGTCTACTCTTTCTGCAGAAATTAGGTATTGTCTTTTTAAACAACAGCTGTCTTGAAGAAGAAGAAGAAGAAGAAGAAGAAGAAGAAGAAGAAGAAGAAGGAAAAAGAAGCCTCCTCATGACAGTACAGTCCTCCCAAATAGAACTTAATGATCTATTGGTAGACTTAGAGCATTTTAAAGGAAAGTTAAAGATCCTTTAGATCAAACCTGCCATTTTACATATGGTTAAAGGGAGGCCCACAGAGGCTTGGTGAACTGCCCTAGGTGCCAAGACCTAAGTCACTCAACATTCCTTCTAATTTGACACTCATTACAGCAACCTCATTACCTCATTCTAGCCTAGAAACTTGGTAGAAATGAAGACTTCTCACCCTAACCAGATTGATTGGATCAGAATCTCTAAGGGTCATCCCCAGCAATCTGCGTTTTCATGGGCTCCATGGGGGGTTGAGAAGCACCACAGATGCACTACACATCATCGAACTGTTGCTTCAAACTAACAGGCAGGTCTCACGGATCCAAGACTGTGATGACGAGGGAGTGGGGTAATGAGGAACGTTCTGGTAGTCAAGGGATCCCTGACAGTGATAAATTTTAAGGAGCAGTCAGCCCGCACACAGATCCTGGATATAAAACAGAGACTTTTCCCCTTCAGAAAGTAAAACTTGAGAAGACAGAGGCAGAAAAAGGACAACTGTCCCTTTTCAATCCAATTCTTCCTTAAATCCTATGGTCTTTGGTTCCTATGAGATTTTACCAAGAAATAAGACATTAGGAACTGTAGTAAGTTCTACCCTCCTAACACTTATCTGACAGTGTCCAAAGCCATTAATTAACATTTCTTACCAATTCTGCCCCTCCCCGTGTGTGTGCCTTAATCTCATCTTCCTTCATGAGGTGGACAGCATGATGTCTTTCTTACGATGGAGAATTACCAGGTTTATATCCTCATGGCTCATTTCCTAGGAGATTAAGAGAAGCTTGTGTCATAACTATTGACAATCAAAGCTTAAGGAAGAACTCTTATTGGTCCCGCTTGGTCCTACAGCCACAGCTTGGGCTATGTTCTATTGACAGACGGATACACCATGATAGACCAGGCCTAATTCACTGTAAGCAAACTAGGGTTCCCCACCTGTGTTACATAATTGAAATAAGTAGAAGGATAGTGCCTCCAAAAGAAATAATGATGGAGATGGCTACCATGCTCCTCCTCTCAGAAATGGTGCTGTAGACAAATAACACCCTGATCAACTATGTATGGGTGACGGACTAACTTTTGTTGTTAAGTATTTTGAAATCACAGAACCTACCTGTGTGATGAATGGATTAGAGGAGGTATGACTTGGGGGATCAAGTGGGGTTGGGAGAGTTGGAGTTCTTCATTAAATTAAAACAGCAAATCATGGTAACACAAAGTCCAAAGACAAGTATGGTTCATGCTGATCCAGAATAGAGATTTCAAGAACTGCAGAGCCACTGTATCCTGTCTTGTTTGTATATCATCTATTGTTCTAAACTGTGAGATGATTATAAAAAGAGTATTATCATTTCCACTTTTCCAGGCAGAAATCTAACATTCAGAGGGCTTTACCAACACTATTACAAGTAACAGAGCTGGAACTTGACCACAGGACAAGATCCTAGTTCAATGCCCTTTTGACTATATCATGCTGCTTTTACAAAAGAAGAAGAGAAAGATAATCAGATTATTGAGGTAAGACCATTCTGGGTACACATAAGCATTATGATGACCTAAGAAATAAGAAAGATGGTTGCATCTTCTTGCATCTTCTAGGAACATTTTTCATTAACGTGATGAGACTGGAGGTGGTGTGTGCCTCACACTTTCTTCCTCCAAGTGAATTTCCCATTAAGAGTTCAAGCCTGGTTCGATTGGGGGTGGAAGGCTAAAATATGGAACTTTTATGGATCTGTTGCTGTGTCTTATATTAAATTCTTGACCATATTCACAATTTTAGATCTGATTTATGGTGACTTAGGAAATTACATATAGATCTATCATTGCTAAAATATGTGGCCATGTAAAACCGAAGGTGGGGAAAGAACCTGAATTCACTCAAGGAGGTCATTTAAAATTTGCGGGGGTAAAATTCTCCTCCTCTCCATGGAGAAGACTAGCAGTGAAATGAAACCCAGCAATGTGGGTCCTGAGTGGGAAACCAGGGGCAGAGAAGCAGCAGCTGTGCACAGTTGGAAAATTCAGTGAGTGCTCATTTCGGTGGCCAGTTTTTGAACATGTCAGTTTAATTATGATGCATCACAGTTGACAGCAATGCATATGGAACCAATTACAGCACATGTTAAAATCAATTATTGCATATTTCAGCTATCCTAAACACTGTAGCAAGCGATCTGTGCATTGCTGCAGATTTCAACTCCACTAATCATTTTTACTATCATGGTTCAACTAGAAAAGATTATATATATATATATATATATATATATATATATATATATTCTGAGAAAAGCACATTTCATAACCAATATCTAATGTAAAGCCCAGAAACAGTAGCATCAGATAAGCAAAACTTGAAATATTTGCTCAGACAAAAGTCTAACCTAACATCATACCCTTTTTCAAGAGAAATAACAAAAAATTAAATTGTTTGCTATCGCTAAACCCTGTTTTCCTCAATTTAATCCGCTTCAGCCTCCTCACCAGCATTGAGGTCTGTATCCCAGCTGCAATATACTGGCTATTTTGGTCGAAAGTAAGTCTAAAATTTGCCTTAACTGTTTACCCTGCTTTTGTGACCTTTTTCCCCCTTCAGATTTCTGGCTTAGAAAATTCTCCTCCAAATTCCACAGCATATTCATTTTCTGTTTACTTGTTTATAAACCAGCAAATAACTGGCATATTGAAAAGAAGGAGGAGGAGGGGGAGGAAGGAGAAGGATATGAAGAAGGGGAAGGGGAAGAGGAAGAAGGAGGAGGAGGACTAGGTGGAAAAGGAGAAGAAGAAGAAGAAGAAGAAGAAGAAGAAGAAGAAGAAGAAGAAGACAGTAAAAAAGTGAACTCGGTGGCATTTGGCTCTCCTTGGAGATTTGAATGTTTTCCGGTTGCATTAAATCAGCAGTGGCCAGTATGCCTTGGTTAACTCTAAAATAGGTTTACTATGAAAAAGGGTTATATTCTACAAACTTGGATTTTTACTTCCTGTCAACTGTGCACAGAGTAAACCAGTTGCAGAAAACCCACAGTCTCTGACTGGTGTTGAGGGTTTGGAGACTCACACTGGTCCCTCATGGTGGGAATTCATCTACGCAAATCCTGCTGCCTTGGGATGAGGGGCCAGAGCTCCAAAGTGACTGAGCATTCCAAGAAAAGCCACATGCCTAACAAAACTTGGCTCTGGGGAACAGGTGGGTGTGTATCCTGGGAAAGGGATCAGTGGTATCTGAGTCAAGAAGAGCTGAGTGGTCCAAGGCAGGGCATAGGAAAACAGCCCATGTGGTTTAGTCAAGAGAGCATTGGGTTGGATGTCGGGAACCCTGACTTCTCTGCTCAGCAGCTTGCCAGGCTGGGATGAGGTTCTCAATGCCCCATTGTACTCCAAACATGGCACAAAGGGAAGCTAACCAAAAGGAGAATCAGACCTCTGAATCTGTTGCAGTATACCACTGGGACTACAGGAAGGAAAGCTGCTCCATTTTAAAATTTAGAAGATCAGGGTAGGGAATCATTACCTTTGTTTGTCTTGCAGCCACAAGATGGACCCCAACTCATGCCAGCATTTATTTAAAACAAGTCCTAAAGATACCCATTCTTCTGCAGTGTAGCTAATAGATTTCCAGGGAAGAACAGCACATCAACAAGCAGCACATCAATATTAAGGGAAGAAAAGTAACCTACAACCCCTGAGCTGTGGAAGAATATGCATTATACTCTAACATGTACCTGAGACCTACCACAAAGACTAGAAAGGGGAAACAGAAGAAGTCTAATACCATACCTTTCCAAAAAGTTGTTGGGTGCTTAAGTCTACGTTACAATTCCAATTCATTTAAGGATGACTTGTGTTCCTATAAGCCAAGACTTGCGCTATGTGAGTAGTGACCATTTGTGAGTTAGAAGACAAGGCCCAGAAATAGTTTTGGGAGAAGGAGTTCCAGGGGCCCAAATCCCAACAGGATATAGAATTCACCCTTAAGGCTCAAATCTGCAGGTTTTGATGAAGGAGGAGCAGTGTTATGAGCAGAGTGACCCAAGAGGGCTGGAGAAAAACCTCCAGAGACAAGCACAGTGGGGTGTTGGTATTCCCACTGAAGACCTGGAGCCAAGGAGGAGGGGTTGCCAGGTGATGGCCTAGCTTGGGAGGGAGGGTCAAGAGACAGCTGTTACCAGCGCTGTGGCACCAAGTCTGGGAAGAAGTGGAAGAAGAAATACCTCCACCTCTCACTGCTGATCTTGTTCAAGGGAGTCTAGTTTGGAAGTCCATACAGATCAGCTCCTTGGTCACAGAGCATCTCAGAGAAAGGCAAAGAGAAAGGTAATCTTTATATGGCACACTGAAATAAACAGGTATGGCTGGAAATGACCAGAATAAAGGCTCCAGCATCCCTGGACCATTCCCAATTGTTTTAAGTGTTCAAGGACCATTATCTCAACATATTAGCAACCACATGAGGCACTAAACTGGGAATCTCTACAGGGAATTTACCCAAGTTAAAGGTGTACAAACAGGGCATGGAACGGAAGGCCAGTAAAAAATGAGGAGATGTTATAAGCAAATATATGGAGTATGGATGCCTCTGGCATGCTTGGGGTAGTCCTATGTGTCTGGGAAGGGAGGCTGGGGAGGTAACCTAGGAAGGTCACATTAATGTGTTTGTATTTGATTCTTAAACAATGGAAAGAGATGTGAGGTTTTAAAGGAGGGCTCCCTCCCTTCACCTGTCTGTCCAGAAACATGCAAGTGCTTTTGATTCCAGTGGATTCAGTAACAAGTTTGCAAGCAGCTTCTGCCAATCAAATCTCATCAGCAAAACAATCAGTAGTTTTGTGTAGTAGTTAAGAGCATGGGGTTTGATGTGGAACACCTGGCTTCTAGTCCTGGCTACCACTTGCTATGTGACCTGTAACTTTATAGACTCTTTCAGTTTCCTCATCTGTAAAATGGGAATAGAAATGGCACTGACTTCATTATATTGGTTTGAATTAATGAGTTAATATTTTAAAAGATCTTAGAATAAGTATTAGCATTCATCTTTATAACAGCCACATGTAATGAGAAATAGTTACATATTCAAAAGGGATTATTACTGTAACACTTACCAACTTTTTTCAAAAAACCTTGAAAAGGTACCCCTGGAGAGCACCTATAGAGAGCTCTGAGTTACAATGAATCACCATGAGTAAATATGTCCCCCAATGTCTTGAAGAAATATAATACAAGGAAACATTGCTGAGCATGGACTGCACGGTTCATCAAAACTACCCAGTTCTGATAACAGAGTAAAACAAAGACCTCTGAGGGGTTTCAGATGCACTCGGTTATGAACAAGAGAATGGCCACATGCTCTCTAATGGGCAATGTCCACATGTGGTGACTATGTCCAGACCTACAAAGCCTCCTAGGGGCAGGTCACAGCATTCTAAAGGCAAGCTCTCAATGTTATGATACAGCTGTTTTCCTGAGAACAGCTCAGACCCAGGAGGAGTAGGCAGCTGACACCTGCCCTCAAGTTGCCTGTAACCCCCACTGTCAGGAATCACCAACAGCTTCTTTCATGGTGTCACTGACATACATCCATTCCAACAAATTATCCTTTCCATCCAATCTGACTCACTTGGCGTAACCAGCAAGTGCAAGCGCTGTGTGGTCTGATCCCTCGAATGAAATACATCAAATAAGTCATAGTGTTTTCATGACCCTCTGCCAAAATTGCAAAATCTTTTCTCTTTTCCATTTTTCTAGTCACATCCATAGCCCTACAGTTGACATTTGGTCTTCTAAAATGTCTTATGTCAAGGAACCAGAGGACAGAGGCAGCAGAGGGAATAGAGGCATGGGAGAGGTGCTTTGCAGTTTATCAAACTGTGATTACTGATACCTCATTAATTCTTAATACTTCCTCAGTTCAAGATGAGGCAGCCATTTCCCTCTGGTAATCTTAATGACGCAAGCCCTGCCACTCATCACAGGTGTTAATGGCAAAGTAATTTTGAGGTTTCTGGAGAGAGCAAGCATTCCAAGTTTGTAGAATAAACATTGAGTGGGGTTCCAATGTCAATGTTTCCTAAGGATTTTTATTTAATGACTCAGCTGCCTGGGCTCACAGGGATGCTCTGAGGAGAAGGGCATTACTGTACTGTCAGGCCTTACTGAGCCCCCCATGCTAAATACATCTCAGACACCCACAATTGTTCTCTCTCCTTTCCAAACTCTGGTGTCAATATCTTCCCTCCACATGCTGTCCAAAAACCAACACAACAAAAGAGGAACCACAAGATACCAGGATGGACCACAGAAGTCCCAGAGCACAACAAAAGCATAAAGGCTTTATTAGGGCAAGTGTGCTCTAGAACAATTCTCAAAATGTGATCCTGCAGTTCACCCAGGAACTTGTTAGAAATGCACATTCTCAGGCACCATCTTAGACCTGCTGAAACTCGGGAAAGAGACCCAGCGATCTGTGTATTAACAAGGCTACCAGTTCAAAACATAACCACCACAAACAACAAAGTAAAAATTGCACACATCAAAATGTGGTATTGAGTAAGCAGGAAAAATAAATTATCACTACTGTGGAACTCAACAAAACATAAGTCACATAGGTTGCTCCAACTAGAGGAAAAGGAGTTGAGAGTTAGTTGAAATAGCAGTAGAAACTCCACAGCAGGATGGTGAGGAACTGTCCCCACCACCAGATGGAGAAAGATCAAGAAAGGACTAACACTTCTTCCTTGTCTAGAAAAACCAGAAGGTATGACCTGGCCTATGATTTAGGCAGAGAAGTTTAATGATTAGAAAGAGGCTACCCTCGTGGACTAAGAAGGAATGGAAAAGGTACATGCTCTGTTATGGGGGAGAAGAGAGCCACTTCGGTAGTGTGAGGCCAGATAGAGTATGGTTGTGGAGATTCTGGACAGCAGCTCTGGGACCCCCATCTTTGGAATGATGGGGCACCCCCTTAGCAGCCTGGCAGAGCACAGGGGCACAGAGGATGGAAACAGATAATACTGGACCAATTATTTGGATTCCATGACTTGCGTGGGAGGACTTAGATAAAAGCTGGAACTCCAGCCACCATCTTGTGCAGGAGAAACCATGGAAAACCAGTTTATTATTATTTTTTATTCCTGGCTGGGGAGTGTATGACCTGCCTATTTTAGCACCATGTAAACAAAGTTTATCCTGTATATGGTCTTAGGGATGGATCTTAGACATACCTGGAATTTTATAGTCTAACATTTTATCACAACTCCAAGAAGGGGATCTGCATGAGAACAAGAAGTTTGGAATCTGTTTCACAGACCTGCATTATGTGCCAAAGAAATAAAGTCCTCTGTATATGGTAGCCCATACTTGTCTTTACCTTTCCAGGGCCTTTTTCTTCCACTTCTCATGTGATCTCTTGGCTCAGACAGGCCAATTGCCCTCACTGTCATAGTCTCCACTGTCTGATGCTCTTTCCTGTCTTTGTGCCTTGCCTATAATGCTCCCTGGGTTAGATGCCTTCCTTTTCTCCCCTCTCAGGTTGCTTTCTCCCCAGGACTCTCTGATTCTTCTATATCTTCAATGTCCTATCTCCTGGTCTCTGGCTTTCCCCTTGTGTTTGTGTGGTGTTCATAGTGTTCTCATCTGTGCTGTTTACTTGGACATGCACATTGAGTAAGCCTCCTGGGGTCCATGCAAATCACCACGTACTCAGCTATAACTCAAAAGAGTCACAGCCAGTTACTAACATTTCAATTCCCAAATTTTATCAAAGTAAATTGATGAAAAAATAAAGTAAATATCTCTGTACAGTAACTTTTTAGAGACTTTTTCTTCAAGTATCTTCTAGGTTAGAAACTTACATCTGTGTTTCAGGAAAACTAAAAATCTACTGGTATGCCAAGAGCCTAGCAGTGCCCTGCATCTGCTCAGACTGAGAAGAGAAGTGTGCTGTTCCTGCAAGGGAATGGAGGAAGGGAGAAGGAAAGAAAAGGCAGCAGAAGGGGATCTACTCACTATATAATATTATTACATATTATAAAATTATACCACTATACTATGCTATTATTGATTACGACAGTGGTTCAGTTGCTATAAGAACAACCAAAAAAAATCCCACAAATGATGACTTAAACAACATAAAAGATTGTTTCTCTCTTACATCTGTGCTCATGCATAGGCAACTCAGGACCAATATGGTGGTTCAACAGCTTCAAGGTCCCAACCACCTTAGTTCTTTTTGCATGGATTACATCTCAGTGTGTAAGAGATCACTTCAGCTCCCAGTACCATATGCAGAATGAAGGGACAGAGAAAAGAGAAAGGCATGACTACTCAGAGGTGGCTCTTACCACTGCCATTCACACACCTGACCAGAATTCCCTTAGATGGCCATGCCCCACCTCAAGAGTGGTTGGCACCTAGACCTGTAGATGAGGAGACATACTCTGCTTAAATGCTGAGAAAGTTATTAAGAGAAAGGGAAGAGGAGCGACATTTGATAACTAATATCTCTGTTACAATGGTTACCCTGATTTCATACCTGAAGAATTCCTGAATTATGATTGAATATATGTACAAAATCCTTTCCCTAAAAAGGCACTGAGTGTGTATGGGCTATTCACGCTTTTGTGACATCTGTGTCATGCTAGCCTTCCATTGCCATGGTTACCTTGATTGTGCTGTACCCTGACACTCAATTTCAGGGTATACATTAAGTTTGTATAATGTTTGGCTTTCATTAATGTTTTTAAACTTACCTTATAAGGATGTTTTATTACAAATGTAACACAAGTCCATTGTGAAATAATTCAAAAACCCAAATAAGTACAGAGAAGGAGACAGGGAGTAGGAAAGAAAGAAGAATGTTCACCAATTCCATCCCAAGGAAATTATGGCTGTTAACTATTTCGTGCTATATCAGTGTATTCATGCACACATTTATTATTATTTTACCAAAATAGATATGACTTTGTTACTAGCCATTCCCACCTCCACTTCATAGTATTGTGTAGATTTGATTCTATTTACATACAACAAGATTTCTACAGGTACATGCTAATATGTACTATGGTGTACCACTTTAAGGGTTTGTTTTTGTTTTTTGTTTTTTTTTTTACTTACTCTCTTATTATCAAACATGAAAGTTTTACCTTTGAAAACAATAAACTTTATTGACATCCATGACTGTTTCTTAAGGACAAAGTTTTGGAGGTAGAGTGGGGACATGGAGCTAAAGGAAATGGGAAAAACTATGTTATCAGCATTTACACTTTGATTTATGCTTTGAAATTTTAGATCCTCTTGGTATTCAGTGAGTAAAAATAGAACGAGAGGACTGGAATAAATCTTTTATCAACATGATCGTGTTCACAAAACTGGTTTTATGGGGGCTGGAAAATAGCTGCACGTGGGGCTCATTCCATTCAAGAGAAAGGATTCAAGACAACGTTCCACTACCAATATTTGGACCTAGGTGGAGATGACCAAAAATATGTGAATTTAAAAAAAGAGAGAAAGAAAAGATTGCACTGGTGTCCCCAAACAGGGCAGACGGCTCTATTGTAGCTGATGTTTTCCCTTCTCCTATAATCAAGCTTCAAAGGCCCCAACAGACAATGGCTAAGTTGTCCCAGATGGCGGCGCACACATGGGGAAGGAACGACCAGCTAGGCACTGTGCTAATATGAATAGGGAGCACTTTCTAACTGTCCATCCCAGAGCCGGACAGTCCTGTCCACACCAGGGCTACAGACACATAGAAGGTACTGGAAGCCTGACAATGAACAATTGAGCTATTGGAGCACCGGTCATGTAACCGGCATGTGCAGATTGTCTCTCGTCTACAGCTGCATCTCGTATTCATTAGCTCACTGGAGCCTGGTGCTGCTGAGGCACAATGTGAAATAAATTAAACCAATGGGGCCTTGCTTTTCAAGAATTTATGTTGTGTATTTTTTTCTTCATGGTCACATCGGCCCCCAAAGGTTTGCATTGGAGTCTTCCCCCCAGACTGCATCATGGCCAGGTAACCTAACATTTGTGAAATGCCTCGCTCCCCACGTCTAGTTGGGTAGACAGACATTGAGAGCATTAGGGATGTGCTTTGCTTAGAAGCAAATCCCCATATATAAGATGTAAGCATGGTTGATTGTTCATTCTACAAAAGGTTCTGAACTTTGCAGAAGAATTTCTCAGAGAATGTTTAACTGAGTTTTCTGAATAAGAGGCAGTTTACAAAGCTCCTATTCATACTGAGCTTTTTTTCTAAGAACTCTTCCATTGTGTACAATTAAGTACAAGCACATTGTTAGAGTCAACCTAATTATATCAGTTAGTTCATATAATAAAAACCACTATTATATTGAGCCTTGTGGATGGCAAAGACTTTCATAACTGTGATCCTACAACAGTCTCCAGTGAGGTAACACTTGCTGTCCTTTCCAATTCATTAATGGGGAACTCTGAGGCTTAGATCAGAGAGGTTAAGTCCACTTGTGGAGGATCCCATAGCTGATGGATGGTAGAAATGGTGCTGGAACCAATGTGTTCTGACTTTACTATATTTTGTTCTCCTTTCAACTATTACCATATAGAACCAGAGTGAGTGTGTATCCCAATTTTACCTGGAGTTGTCTCTAAGTCTTTTTCACCAGAATAAGTTTATTATGGATATCTTCTTTTATTCTCTAAAATGACCTAGTTTGGGCAATAAATTATAGAACAATGTTTTATACACTCTGTTTGACAGGGACATAGGAGCAGAGGATGGGACAGAAAGACCAAGCTGACCCAAGGCTACTTGATTGCACTTCCGTAGAAGTGCCTCTACTGGTGCCTCTACTAGTGTATCTTTGCTCCATTTAAATGGGCACTACTCTCTAAAAAGTTTGTGAAAATGGAAGTCAGTCACCATAGTGAACAATTTGTTAGTGTATTCAAACCACTAAAGGTATAAAATAATGAATTCCCATACCAGCCTTGAGAGATTTATATATTCAACAAAATCTAACAAACATATACCACCACATCACTCTGGTGGTTATTTACTGAAAATCCAATTCAAACAGGTTTAAGGGGAGGGGGGGAACAAAGAAGATGAAAGAAAGTGAAGGAAACAGGAAGTTCTGTATTGACTCATAACTGAACAGCTGGGAGATAGATCCAAATGTTTCAAATTGATGTCAGGACATGGTGATTCTCTATCTTTCATCTCTGCCTTATGCTGTGTTGGGCTTATTCCAGGACTCTCAGCTGCTCCCTGGGTACAGGGTTCCTATCATACCAACCTCCTCCCTGATTCTGATGCCCCTTTCCAACTCCCCTCAAACGAGCCATGACAGCCAGGTGAAAGCAATGCTCAGATCATCCCAAACTGAGCCGAAGCCCATGTTCTGGACTAGGAGATGGGATCCACCCAAAACATGTGGCAGGAGAATTGGGGGAAATTTGTTATCCAGAGAGAATCTGGGACATGGGTTCCAAAAGAAGAAGTCATGGGATCTCCACATCCAGAGCCAAATTTCACCCTGTTCTAAGATGTCTAATTTATGTACCTAGGGTTATCCATACAATCCATTTATTCTCCTTTTCATATCTGTGTGATCTGTAATGACACCCCTCTTCAGTTCCCAGAGTTGCTAATCTGTATCTTTTCTCTTTTTTCCTTGTCCATCTCCCTGGAAGTTTATCAGTGTGTTTGTATTTTCAAAGAACCAGTTTCTGTTTTCACATATTTTCTCTACTGCATTCTCTTTTCCATTTCAGTGAGTTCTAGTCTTAAGTTTTATCTTTTCTCTGCTTATGGATTTGAGACTTTTATTTTCTAATTTAAACATTCAATGCTACCAGTTTCACTGTAAGCACCAATTTACCTGTGTCCTACAAATTTCAGTACATTGCATTATCATTTTCAGTCAGTTTAAAATATTTTTTTTACATTTTCCTGAAAATCTCTCTTTGACCCTGGGTCTATTTAGGAGTGTGCTGTTTAATTTCCAAGGTTGGGAATATTTTCTCCATATCTTTAGGTTACTGATTTCTAATTTAATGTCATTGTGGTCACAGACATACTTTGTAAGATTTCAATCCTTTTTATTTTACTGAGGTTTGTTTTCTAGTCCAGTACATGATCTAGCTTGGTAAATGTTCCCTTAATGTCCATTTGAGAAGAACGTATATCCTGCTATTGTTGGGTGGCATGCTCTATAAGTAGCAATCAGATTAAATAGGTTAATAGTGTTGTGCGAGTGTACCATACTCTTTCTGATTTGTGCCTACTTGCTCTATCAATTATTGAAATATCTGACTGACTGTACAGAGTGGCTAAAATGAACAAATCAGGAGACTATAGATGCTGGCGAGGATGTGGAGAAACGGGAACCCTCTTGCACTGTTGGTGGGAATGCAAACTGGTGCAGCAGCTCTGGAAAACAGTGTGTAGGTTCCTCAAAAAATTAAAACTAGATATACCCTATGACCAGCAATAGCACTGCTAGGAACTTACCCAAGGGATACAGAAGTGCTGATGCATAGGGGCACTTGTACCCCAATGTTTATAACAGCACTTTCAACAATAGCCAAATTATGGAAAGAGCCCCATCAACTGATGAATGGATAAAGAAATTGTGGTTTATATACACATTAGAATACTACTTGGCAATGAGAAAGAATGAAATCTGGCCTTTTGTAGCAACGTGGATGGAACTGGAGAGTGTTATGCTAAGTGAAATAAGTCATACAGAGAAAGACAGATACCACATGTTTTCACTCTTATGTGGATCCTGAGAAACTTAACAGAAAACCATGGGGGAGGGGAAGGAAAAAAAAGCTAGAGAGGGAGGGAGCCAAACCATAAGAGACTCTTAAAAACTGAGAAAAAACTGAGGGTTGATGGGGGTGGGAGGGAGGGGAGGGTGAGTGATGGGTATTGAGGAGGGCACATTTTGGGATGAGCACTAGGTGTTTTATGGAAACCAATTTGACAATAAATTTCATATAAAAAAAGAAATATCTGACTGTAATTGTGGATTGGCCCATTTATCATCTCAATTCTATCAGTTTTTGCTTCACATATTTTGAAGGCCTTGTTTTCAGGTGCATACACATTTAAGATTTTTATGTCTACTTGTCCATTGACCATTTTTAGCATTGTGTAACATCTTTCTTTATCCTTAGTAATTTTCTTCACTCTGAAGTGTACTTTGTGTAGCTATGGATATAGCAATTTTAGTTTTCTTTTGATTAGCATTGGATGGCATATCTACTTGCATCTTTCTAACTTATCTATATTTGAAGAGATATTCTTGGAGACAGCAGATAGTTGGGTTATGTGTTTTATCTATTCCAACTACAGCTCATTTTATTGGTGTGTTTCAACTACTTGTATTTCATGTAATTGCTCATATATTTTAGTTATTTTCTGTTCATCTTCTGTTTTCCATTCTTATGTTTCCCCTTTCCTGCTTACCCTTTGGGTTATCTAAACAATTTTTTAGTATACCATTTCAACTTTTCTGTGTTTTTTACTGTATATTTTTCATAAAAGTTATTGGTTGCTCTGGGGATTACAGTATGCATATGTAAGTTTTCACAGCCAACTTAAAGCCCCAAATTCAATATGTCATGTAAAATGTAGAAAGTGTATCACCATATAGTGTCCTTTACTTTCTGTCCTTCACATTATAATTTTCTTACATATTACACACACATTCATTGAAAACCTATGCAGATGATATTTATATTTTTTGCTTTAAATCACCCAATATATTTTAAAGAACTCAAGGGAAAAAATAGCTTGCTCTATTTACCTAGCTCTCCACTATTGCTGTCACTCTTCTTTTATTCTGAATTTCTGAATTCTATTCCTTATCATTTCCCTTCTGTACGAACGTTTCTTTTAATAATTCTTTTAGTGCAGATATGATAGCAATGACTTCTCTTAGATTTTTATTTATCTGAGTTTATTGTTAGTTATTGTTTATTCCCAAAGGACATTTTCACTGCATCTACGGTGATGATTTCACAGTTTTTTTCTCTTAGCATTTGAAAATTGTTGTATCACTTCTTTCTGGCCTTTGTGGTTTCCCAGGTGTCTCAATATTTAATTCATCAATTTTTACACACTATTTTAAAATTTTTCTTTCTCTTAATGTTTAGGAGTTCAATTATGATGTGTCTGGGCATGGGTTTCTTTGGGTTTATCATAGCTTGGGTTTGTTCAGTTCTTAAAACTGCAAGTTTTTCTTTCACCAAACTTAAGAAGTTTTCAGTCATTATTTCTTCAAATACTTTTTCAACACAACATTATTTCTCTTCTCTTTCTAGACTCTGATGACATGAATGTTGAACATTTGTTATTGTCCCAAAGCCCATGAGGCTTTTTTTATCTTTGATCTTAAATTTTCTGTTGTTCATATTTAATAATTTCTTTGATCTATCTTTAATTTTACATACTCTTTTCTCTTCTGTATCCTTACTGTTATTAAACCTATTAAGTTAGTGTCTTCTTTATAACTTCTATGTGTTTGCTAAGACTTTCTCCATTCATTTGAAGAATGTTAGCAATTGCTTTTTTGGAGCAATTTTATGTTAACTGCTTTAAAATCTTTATCAGACAATCCCAGCATCTGTGTAAGGTTATCTGTTGATTGTCTTTACCCATGCAACCAGAGTTCATATGCTGAGGAATTTTGAAATATATCTCACCTATTTTATGTATTGTGTTGCAAAACTCTGGATCATGCTTTAATTCCACATAAAATGTTGATGTTTTTATTTTAACAATATTTGACCAGGTTATATTAGGCCATATATTCCAATTTGTCTCTTGCGTGCTGTGGTACTCATGTCAGTTCAGTTTTCAAAACTTTTATAGGACAATTTAATAGAGAAAGGATGGTTTTCTAACAAATAGTGCTGGAACAATCGAACATCCAGCAAAGAAAGAGAAAGAAAAAGAAGAAAGAAGAAAAAGAAGAAAAGAAGAAGAATAAGAAGAAAGAGGATGAGGAGGAGGAGGAGGAAGAAGGAGAAAGGGGAAGGGAAAGGAAAAGGAGAAAGAAGAGAAGGAGAAGGAAAAGAAGAAGAATCTAGATACAAAGTTTATAGCTTTAACAAAATTAACTCAAAATGGATCATAGACCTAAATGTAAAATACAAAACTACAGAATCTCTAGAAAATAAAATAGAATAAAATCTAGGTGACCTGAATTTGGCCATGAGTTTTTAGGTACAATACCAAAAGTATAACGAAAGAAAGAAATGGATAAATTGGACTTCATTCAATTAAAAACTTCTGGCTTTGCCAAAGACAAGCAACAAACTGAAAGAAAATATTTGTAGAACATATATCTGATAAAGGGCTCATATCAAAAATATACAAAGACTCTTAAAACTCAATAATATGAAAACAATCAATCTAAAAATGGGCAAAAGATCTGAACAAACATCTTATGAAAGAAGATATAAATATGGCAAATCAGCATAGGAAAAGTTGCTCAGCATACTATGTCATTCAAAAACCACAACTTAGGGGCACCTGAGTGTCTCATTTGGTTGAGCAACCAACTTTGGCTCACATCATGGTATTGCAGTCTGTGAGTTCAAGCCTTGTATTGGGCTCTGTGCTGATAGCTCAGAGCCTGGTGCCTGCTTTTGATTCTGTGTCTCCCTCTCTCTCTGCCCTTTCCCTGCGCTCTCTCTCTCTCAAAAATAAATAAACAATATTTTTGAATAAATAAATAAATACTGCAAATTAAAACAAGGAGATACCATTATACACCCATTAGAATGAGTAAAATTGAAAAAAAAACTGATAATACCAAATATTGGCAATGATGTAAAGTAATAGGAAGTCTTCATTTACTGACGGTGAGAATACAAAATGGCACAGCCACTTCAGAAAAAAATGAATGGATAAACTGCGGTATGTCCATACAGTAGAATATTATTCAAAAATGAGCCCTTATGCCAAGAAAAGACTGGAAGGACTTTAAATGAATATTGCCAAGTGAAAGAAGCCAATCTGAAAAGGCTACATACTATATGATTCCAGCTATACGACACTGGAAAAAATGAAAACTATGGAAACAGTGGAAAGATCAGTCGCCAAGAGTTAGAGGGAGGGAGGAAGATGAATAAGTGGAACAGAGAAGATTTTTAGGGCAGTAAAACTATTCTGTGCCAAAACCCACAGAATGTACTACACCAAGAGTGAAACCTAATATAAACTGTGGGTTTAGTTAATAATTATATATCAATCTGGGCTCATCAATTGTAACAGATGTGCCACACCAATGCAAGATGTTAATAACAAGAGAAAGTGAGGGAGAGGATATGACGAATATGGGAATTCTCTGTACTGTCTGCTCAATTTTCTTTAACCTAAAACTGAACTTCTGTACCAAATATAAAGTCTCTGATTTAAAAAGAAAATCAAAATTCAGCAAAAAATGTTGGCAGTGCTTCACCACATGTACACGCCATCAGGTGATGGTCCAGCACTGGGTGACACTCTGTCAGCTCTCAGTTTCTTAGTGCTGATTACACAAGACCCACGCCAACATTATGGGTCCTTCTCCTGAGCTCCTCCCTTCCCACCATCTCCAGCATTTTCCACTCCCTGGGGGTCCCCACTTTCTGACAACAAAGCTGGGACTTTGGTTGCCCTGCTTTGACCTGCACTTCTGCCACTGTGCCTACAGTCAGGGCCAGGCAGGAAGAACAGAGATTTTCAAATAATGGTAAATTCATCTCCTGTTCAGTGGTGCTTTACGACATGGTCTCCTTCCATGATTTACTTCTCTGAGTCCTCAGAAGCTGTCCTGTGCATTTGTCCAGGTATCATGACAACATTCTGCAGGAGAGATGGAGTGGGCTCCCTCCATCTTACCTGGGATCAGAACCTCTCTCTGTTGATTGATGATACTAAAATGTTCATACCCAAATGGATAAATATTTAATCAAAGGAACTGGCCTATATTCCTCAAAAATGCCAACATCAAGTCATACACACATAAAACCAAGGAGATGTCCAAAATTAAAGAGACAGAGCATAGCTATAAAGGGCATTACTTTATGGAGGAACTGATAAAATGTAAATATGGTCTGTGAATTGAACAATAGTATTGTAGTGATGTTAAATCTGCTAATTTTAGTACTGTGTTATGGTTATGTAAAGAAATATCCTTTCTCTTAGTAAACATACATCAAAGTATTCAGTGGGCAAAAGGGCATGCTATCTCCAACTTACTTTCAAATGGTTCAAATATGCACATAAACACACACACTTTCTCATACACCATCTCTCACAGACACACACTGTCTCCATCTTAGTCAGCTCAGACATTATAAAATATAACAAAACCAAAGACCTCATGGCTTAAATGATAGACCTTTATTCTCATGGTTTTAGAGGCTAGGAGTTCAAGATCAAGGTGCTGGAAGATTCAGTTCTTGGTGAGACCTCTCTTCCAAGATTATAGAGACTGACATTTTTACTGTGTCCTCAACAGCAGAGAGAGAGAGTGCACTGTCTCTTACTCTTCATTTAAGGGCACTAATCCCATCATTGGGACTCCACCTCAAGACCTCATCTAACCTAATTACCTCCCAAAAGGCCTATAACCTAATACCATCCTAGTGGGTGTTAAGCCTTCAACAGATGAATTTGGGGGGACACCAATATTCAGCCCACCAAAGGGGCTCACACACTGACATAGTCTTACACATTGTGCACACATGCTCACACAGTCTCACACACAGTCATGCCCATACTCCATCACAAACTGTCACACTCACACTGTTTCACACACACTCTCTCTCTCTCTCACACACACACACTGGTGCACACACACCTGCACAGCAGGTAGACAGAAGGGTGTGGAGGAAAGAGCAATGATGGGAGGACCAGGAGCCCAAGAAACCTCCTGATCCTGAGTGTGGTTCTGGGTCATCTGCCCACCTGCACATGGAGCCATTGCCTCTGAGATGCCTCGCTTTCGTCTTGATGATATGTGTAAGTGGGGGTAACTTCTAAGACCACCTCAGCCTCCAACACACTGAACAGGGTCTGTGGGGCGTGAAGGAGGAGGCCTCTCTCCCCCAGAGCTGGTGTAAGTATGAGGCCTGCAATGGTAAAATAACATTTCTCTTGGGAAGGGTGCAAGACAGTGCTATTAACACCAAGAGTGCAGGAAAAAGGAGGCAGCTGACCTCCTGCACTGTGGCTTTCTTAGTCACTAACTTCAAGTCCAATAAATGGAAATATAACATTAGAAATAGTATAGAAATATACTTATATGCTGGGAAGTCTCTTTTGACCTCATTACAGGAAATGGTGAGCAAATGCTTCCCCATGAGGGTTATAAGCCAGGACTGTGACAGACAGTCTACATGAACTCACTCTTGTTTCCTCAGAGCTGTGGTTTTCCTTGGCCCTTTTTCAGGACAAGACAACTAAAAATAGAAAGGCTAAACAATTTTCTATGATACGGTAGAGCTAGGATTTGAACCCAAGTCAGTCTCACCCCAAACCTCAGGTCTCGGGCCAGGGATAAGGGTGAAATGAAAGAGCTAGACATCTGGCATGGAACCAGGATGACTGAACCATCACACGGGGCCACTTGGTCCCTCTTCCTCCTTAAAAGCAACACTTTTTCTAATGGGAGGAGTGGGAAAAGAAGGATTTTGGTTTGACAAGCTTGAGTTCAAATTATGGCTGTGAGTGCTGGGCAAGTCACTTAACTGCTCTAACTCTTGGTTTCCTTTCCTGTAAAATGACAATCATAGAACCTATCTTGTAGGACTGATTGCTGAGAAGACACCATAGAACCTATCTTGTATGGCTACTGCTGTATTGTAACTGGGACACCTGTCACAGTCTTCATCAGAGAAACAGAACCAATAGGATAAAGACACACAGAAGATGATATTTATGACAGGAATTGGCTCATTTGCTTATGGAAGCTTAGAAGTCCCACAGTCTGCCATCTGCAAGCTGGAAAACCAGGAAAGCTAATGGCATAATTTAGTCCAAGATCAAAGGTCTAAGAGCCAGAAGGCTGATGGCATAAGTCCTGGTGACTGATAGCCCAAGAACTGGGATCCCCCCCTTGTCTGAGGACAGAAAAAGATGGGCATTCCAGTTCAAGAAGAGAGAGAATTCACCCTTCCTCCGCTTTTTTGTCCCATTGGGGCCCCCAACCAATTGGATGATGCCACCCTAATTGATGAGGGTGAGTATCTTCACCAGTCTGTTGAATTAAATGCTAATCTTTTCCAGAAAGACACTCACAGACATGCCCAGAAATAATGTTTTACCCAGCTATCTGGGTATCCATTAAGTCGATCAAGTCGACACATAAAATTAACCATCACACCTGTACTTTGTAAATGCTTAATCTATGGTAATGACCTTGAGAGCATGGATGTCTCACTTTACAGCCATTGCTTGGCTCTAACACCACATTCATCCTTATTCCACAAGCAAACAAAAAGCAGGAAACTTCCTCCTTCAATTTAGAGCAAATTTCTAAGAGGCTCTGTGGTGGGGACAAGGCCACCGCAGAAGCTCTGTCAGTGCCTCACAGCAAGGCAGCCTCGTGCAAGCCCTGGGGCAGCACTGTCTCAGAAATACAACACAGTGACCAAAGCAGTGTCGACTTTTCCAGTGACCACATTTATAAACAAAGAAACAGGTAAAATTAATTTATAATATATTGTGTATGATCTAATATACCTCCGATATTATAATTTCAATATGTAATCAACCCCCAAATTATTGATAGTATTTTATGTTCTAATATTCTCATTTGCATACTAAGTCTCAGAAATTTAGTAAGATTTAGTAAGATTTTTACACTTATAAAATATTTCAATTAGGATGATAGTTTCATCAGAAACATTTGGTCTGTATTAAGATTTCATAAAATTTACAGTTGAAAAGGTAGATTCACATATCCAAGTTATTCTAAAATTACTTAAAAGTTTTCCAATAATTAACCAAGCATCCATTCTTAAACTTAAATTTTAAAATAATTAAAATTAAATAAAATTACAAATTTAATTACTCGGTCACACTAACCACATGTCAGCTGCTCCAAGCCATGTGACTAATACCTGGTGTAATAGGCAGTGCAGTCTTTGACATGTAGATTCAAGGTCCTCAAAACCTGTGTGGATTTCATTGAATCCTTCTGAAGTTATCTTTAAGGGTCCATGTATGATAAACAGAAAGTCAGATATCTCTTTCATTTCTGAATAATGGACAGTGATCCATGCTGGAAATGTATCTAACCTAAGACAAAATTACCATTTATTTATTCAATATACCAACCATTCAGTAACTTATTATTTATTAATGTGGCTCTTACTAAGAGCCATTCTGTATGTACCTGGCTTTGCACTTCAGAGAGGACATCTGAGGTGTTCTTTCAAAATGAGAAAGTGGATGCCAACTCAACAAAGAGGAGTAGGGTTGAAATGAAGCATCCTGCAGGTTTAATGTGATGAGTGTGTAGGTCACCAACCTGGGGTGTCATCACTGCATAACGTAACCCCCACCCAGGAACATTTATGAGAAAAATCCCCCACCTCTAGTTATTGCCATTCCTTACCCTGGCTCCCATCCTAGGCCAGCAAACAGTACGTAACCAGCATTAACCTTCAGACTGAGCATGGAAGTACTCCAGTGGCCCCAGTGACTCAGGATATGTGCAGAGGACTGGCCGGGTGAATCTCAAGGGAAGTCACATATTTCACAAACTTCCTCAAGGAAAAGTAGGGGAGATTCACAAACCGGTCCATTAACCTCCCCCCCACACACATACACAATATACATACATATAAACTCCCTACTCTATGAGTCATTATGAAGGACAAATACATCTTTGACAGCTGTAAAAGAGGGCACAGAACAATAGAGAAGTTTGATGGTGGATGCAGCATCATGTGTCAGTGATCATGTAGCATTCATTCATTCTCCATCTGTTGTTTATCCATTCATTCATTTGCCAATAAGGGGCTATGGCCATAAGTGGTATCCAGTGTCATACTCATATATGTCAATACACATTTACTAATATCTGAGAGGAGATGGGACTGGAGATGTGGTTCTGACATTGAGGAGAGAGACCATTGTTAGAAGTGTCAATCTGGACAACATCAGCAGGCAGGAGCTAAGAGTTCCCAGAAAACTTCAGAAAGGATAGAATCTGCAGATGTATGCGTCTTCTTAAGAATGGAAAAGAGAATGGCAGAGGAAGGAGGACCCAACGGAAGTAGGGAGACAGTGGATGATCTCCCAGAGCAGTATTCTGAGAGAGGAACAAAGACTCCCAATGGGTTAGCTCCCTTCCCTTCATCAAGGATCACTTGCCCGGTGACTTCATATTGTCACATACATTCAGCAGCAGATTCTCAGACTGGGTGCTATGACAAAATGGAATGGTTGCTCCTGTGTTCAACACCCCATCAATAAGAATATTCATGAGTTTTAGCAGGGACAATATGCTTGCAGAAGCCACATAAGCAGCAGGACCTGACTTACGATCAAATCCACATTTTCTTTCTTTTATAAACACTGGTGAAGCACAATTGTGTAGCTTTATGAAAAGAATAAAAATCACATTCTCAATTTTAATAAGGTAATCAAACATAAATAAAACAAAGATCTACAAGGGCATTTTATTACTTCCAATCAGTTCTCCAGAAGCAGATGCACAAAAATAGGTTCAGAAATTATTCTGATTGTAATGGCCACCAGAGCACATTCCAAAAATATAAACCTATGATCATATACTCATTCTTTTATAATGTTAAATAAGGAGGCCATATGTTTATGATTAAATTTGAATTTGGAATTAAGGTATTTTGGAGACTGAATTGAGTACCAAATCATTAACACAGAATTACCTTTCAAAACCATCACATAATAATATGAAACAGAGTACTAGCCATACCATCTAGCTCAAAAATCTGTATATTCATGTAGGTGAGACAGAGCTAACATTTCTTGAGGGTCTACTAGGTTCCAGGCCTTGTGCTGCTCTTTACAGAAACTATCTGTTGGATATTGGTATGGCTATTTAAAATTATAATTATGATCTACATAAGAAAACTGGGCTCACATATAAGGACAGGCAATTGGGATTAAAACACATAATCATGACCTTCTACACTATAGAAAAAAAATGAGACTAAGGAAAGATGTTTCTGTGGGTAAATTCACTTTCACATTTTAAGGTCAGTTTTTCCTCATATTTATTTCCACTGAAATTGCCAGAGAGACTTACTGAATGACCTTTAACTTTAATTCATTTCATTGCCCTAGTAAACCAATAGTCAACTGTCATCTCCAAGAATGAACCAGCGGTCATTAATCTTAGTGTCATGTGATATTTGGAAAACTTTCCCACCATTCTACTCAGAAAAGCATTAGAGATGAACAGAAAAGACCCACAATTGTCTTTCATAAGTTTCAAAAAGTTGTCCTGGATTTCTCTGCCTCTCATGCTTTCCTCAACTCAGATTTGTACTAAATGTTTAGTGTTAATATGCTAAACACATGGACCTGGCAAGTTTCTCTGGTAGCTTACATAGGGAGCCAATAATATTAAAACAAGTGCTTTCACTAACCTTTTTAAAGAAGAGCTGCCCTTCAGAGCTACCATGACCACCAGGAAAAATAAAATGAAATGAAGTTAGCATTTACTATGACAAATAAAGGAAAGCTCACAGAAGATGGTCATTTTAGAGATCTCAACTGTCATCTTGCCACCTGTGACAGGAACCTGGCTGCCAGCTACTGCTACCTACCATAACAGTAACTGGTAATGCCTCAATTTCTTGTTACAGAGCTCTGTAAGATCCTAGAATATCCTGCTCTGTTGCAAGTTAAGTGAAGAAAAAGTATCCTGCCAGTCTCTCTCCTGCTAATTAGCTCTGGGAAACCCTTCAAAAGCACTCCGTCCAAAGGGTTTGTCCCAACACTATTTAAAATGCATACTAGCAAAAGGTGGTTGGCCTTCTGGGTGGCTCTGCAATAGGTAATTGCTCATAATTGAGTTGGCTGCTGTTGTTCAGCAGTCCCCATCCTCACATGGAAGCTGCCCAAAAAAGGAAGTTCAGCAAATTCAGTTTCCCCTGCTGGTTATTCAAAACAAAACAAAACAAAACAAAAACTCAAGCAAGGCAAAGCTTTATGTCCTTACTTTCAGAAACTGAAGGAATTTCTCTCACTACGCACTGACCTCATCAGGAGTTGTGAACACATTTTGACTTGGAGCCTTATAATAATTGTCGTACTTTAAAAACACAAACACTGAAAGCTAATCCCCTTTTCTTCCCTATTTGAAACTAGTATTTTATCTGCTGCATTTCCAGGCTTTGATCTAATAAAAGTGCTTTGTTTTGCATCCCAGAAATTGTATGTAAAATTAAAACTAATCCCATCCACTATGTTTCTTTACAAATTAAATTAATTATGTAAAATCACCCACTTCCTTCTTCTCTTCTTTCCCAGGGTTTCCCTTGCTTAGAGAGATTCAGCGTCCCTGTGCTCTTCTTGCAGAACAACACAAATCATAGCTTCTATCAACTGTCCCATTAATTCCTACCCAAACCAATACCTTCATTTAGACAGGAGAGAGAGAGAAGAGAGAGAGAGAGAGAGAGAGAGAGAGAGAGAGAGATCTGTCTCTTATGGAAAATTAAACTGAGGATCAACCCAATACACTCTATGTTAAGTATAACAGGTCACTGAGGAATCCATTATCAAAATGGTGGAATAGGGGGTGGAATCATTAGTTACATGGTACCATTGATCACCAGTGCTTAGCATAGCAAAACATACACCCCATTGAAACACAAGAGGCCAAGTTTTAGAAATGCACTGCTCTCCCTCACCTTTGTTTGTAAGTCCTGTGTACAACTGGCCAAACACAACTACTTAACTGAATGACATTTTTTTCAAGCCTTCAAGAATCTTGTTAAAGGGGTTCATAATATTTCCTGGATACGAAAATGAAATAATTCTTTCAAAATAACATTTTGATGAGTTGAGTGTAAATGAATTAGAAACACACGGATTAAATTTCCCTTGAAATACACATGGGTTTCAAAATTAAGGAGAATTAACTTTTCCAAATGTGTTTTCAATTTTGCCTGACCTCAAAAGTTTGATGCATGGTTTGAGATGGTTGGCCTAATGCCAGGTTTGCCTATCCTTACCATGGCCTTTACCTAAAAAAAAAAAAAAAAACTTTTTATTTCCAGCTCTCCATGGCCTTCTGATGGTGAATGGTATGACTCATGTTATCTGTCAGACCTAGTCCACTGTAGCAAATACCATCGTGGTGAAAAACTGCAGTTTTGAAATTATCTCCAAGCCTAGCCAATATTCCTTTGATTTTATCCAGCATTGGGTGGTACAGAATTCCAAGCAACCAATCAGTGACCTTAAGAAACCTCTGTGAATGGTGTAAGAAAGTGGTCTAGTTTAATTCTTCGGCATGTTGCTGTACAGTTCTCCCAACACCATTTGTTACAGAGACTGTCTTTTTTTCCATTGGATATTCTTTCCTGCTTTGTCAAAGATTAGTTGGCCATATATTTGTGGGTCCAATTCTGGAGTCTCTATTCTATTCCATTGGTCTATGTGTCTGTTTTTGTGCCAATACCATGCTGTCTTGATAATTACAGCTTTGTAGTAGAGGCTAAAGTCTGGGATTGTGATGCCTCCTGCTTTGGTCTTCTTCTTCAATACTACCTTGGCTATTCAGGGCCTTTCGTGGTTCCATACAAAATTTAGGATTGCTTGTTCTAGCTTCGAGAAGAATGCTGGTGCAATTTTTATTGGGATTGCATTGAATATGTATATTGCTTTGGGTAGTATTGACATTTTAACAATATTTATTCTTCCAATCCATGAGCACGAAATGTTTTTCCATTTCTTTGTATCTTCTTCAATTTCCTTCATAAGCTTTCTATAGTTTTCAGCATACAGATCTTTTACATCTTTGGTTAGGTTTATTCCTAAGTATTTTATGATTCTTGGTGCAGTTGTGTATGGGATCAGTTTCTTCATTTGTCTTTCTGTTGCTTCGTTATTAGTGTATAAGAATGCAACTGATTTCTGTACATTAATTTTGTATCCTGCGACATTGCTGAATTCATGTATCATGGTGCCGGGAAAAGTGGACAGCAATATGCAGTGGTCTAGTTAGACCACTTTCTTACACCATTCACAAAAACAAACTCAAAATGGATAAAGGACCTGAATGTGAGACAGGAAATCATCAAAACCCTAGAGGAGAAAGCAGGAAAAAACCTCTCTGACCTCAGCCGCAGCAATTTCTTACTTGACACATCTCCAAAGGCAATGGAATTAAAAGCAAAAATGAAATATTGGAACCTCATGAAGATGAAAAGCTTCTGCACTGCAAAGGAAACAATCAACAAAACTAAAAAGCAACCAATGGAATGGGAAAAGATATTTGCAAATGACATATCAGACAAAGGGCTAGTATCCAAAATCTATAAAGAGCTCACCAAATTCCACACCCAAAAGAACAAATAATCCAGTGAAGAAATGGGCAGAAAACATGAATAGACACTTCTCTAAAGAAGACATCCAGATGGCCAACAGGCACATGAAAACATGCTCAATTTCACTCCTCATCAGGGAAATACAAATGAAAACCACACTGAGATATCACCTCACCCCAGTCAGAGTGACTAAAATGAACAAATCAGGAGACTATAGATGCTGGCGAGGATGTGGAGAAACGGGAACCCTCTTGCACTTTTGGTGGGAATGCAAACTAGTGCAGCCACTCTGGAAAAAAGTGTTCCTCAAAAAATTAAAACTAGATCTACCCTATGACCCAGCAATAGCACTGCTAGGGATTTACCCAAAGGATACAGGAGTGCTGATGCATAGGGGCACTTGTACCCCAATGTTTATAGCAGCACTCTCAACAATAGCCAAATTATGGAAAGAGACTAAATGTCCATCAACTGATGAATGGGTAAAGAAATTGTGGTTTATATACACAGTGGAGTACTACGTGGCAATGAGAAAGAATGAAATATGCCCCTTTGTAGCAACATGGATGGAACTGGAGAGTTTTATGCTAAGTGAAATAAGCCATACAGAGAAAGACAGATACCATATGGTTTCACTCTTATGTGGATCCTGAGAAACTTAACAGAAACCCATGGGGAAAGGGAAGGAAAAAAAAAAAAGAGGTTAGAGTAGAAGAGAGCCAAAGCATAAGAGACTCTTAAAAACTGAGAACAAACTGAGGGTTGATGGGGAGTGCGAGGGTGGGGAGGGTGGGTGATGGGTATTGAGGAAGGCACCTTTTGGGATGAGCACTGGGTGTTGTATGGAAACCAATTTGACAATAAACTTCATATATTGAAAAAAATAAAATAAAATCGATATTAAGAAAAAAAGAAATTATGGTTTATATACACATTGGAATACTACTTGGCAATGAGAAAGAATGATATCTGGCTTTTTGTAGCAACGTGGATGGAACTGGAGAGTGTTATGCTAAGTGAAATAAGTCATACAGAGAAAGACAGATACCACATGTTTTCACTCTTATGTGGATCCTGAGAAACTTAACAGAAGACCATGGGGGAGGGGAAGGAAAAAAAAGTTAGAGAGGGAGGTAGCCAAACCATAAGAGACTCTTGAAAACTGAGAATAAACTGAGGGTTGATGGGGTGTGGGAGGGAAGGGAAAGTGGGTGATGGGTATTGAGAAGGGCACCTGTTGGGATGAGCACTGGGTGTTGACAATAAATTTCATATTAAAAAAAAACTCTTAAAATATTTTGGGAATTTTAATTTGGGTACCAAATTAAATTAAGAAGGTCTTCATTGACAAATCGACTTGGCAATCATGAAAATTTGTATGATTTTTAATCATTCTCCTCAACACCTCTAAAATTCTTGTATTATGCTTATTAAGCAAATGTTAATGATTTTTTTCTAACAGGAGAAAATAGACAAAGTACCTACAGAGTCATTTCCATGAAGCATTATAATGACCATCTTCCTTTGTTGTTAAGCAGATTTTCCTCTTGTGCAAGGCACTGTGGTATAGAACATCAAGAGCAGATGCCCTTGGGTCCAATCAGTTCCTTAAGCTTGTTGTTGGAACAACTTTTCCAAGTTCCAGAAAAGTAAATCTGGTCTTGGGTTCAGGGCCTTCTCTACCTTGTAGCCTCTGCTTTCAAGACAGAAACTGATAATAATCATGTTGCCTGCAACCACCACAACAAAAGAATTTTTGAGGTCTCTCTTTTATAATCCCAGGCTCAGCCTGCATAGAGACAGAGAGCAGAAAGAAAGGACAGGATATTAATGACATTGTAAAGAAGTGAAACAGAAGGTGAGATAGCCAGGGGGCACCTAGAACTTAAACCTTTCCCCAAGGTGAGGGAACTGAGGTATGTATACCCCGAGCTCTTGTCAGTTATTGGCTGAGGCTACTATAGGGGCCGGAAGTGGGGAGCTGTTACTTATCAGCTTTCTCACAGCTCTGCCAGACAGAAAGAGGACTCAGGCCAAGACAAGGGAGTACTGGAGTTTCAGGTTTTGACTGAGAATATTGAAACTGTTACTGATGTTAAAATAAATTTCTAAGCCCAAACTGGAGCCACTCCTGCCCTGCATGCCACATAAGCAAGCCAAAACTTAGGTAACTTTCATGTCCTTGTAAATGTTCCACTTGACTAGAAGTATGTGGTGTATCCAGTCAGCCAATCTCTGAACGCCAAGCCCAACCCTGAGCACTAGACTGACTTATTCGTTCCTTATTCCTTTCCTATTTTTCTCTTCCTTGTTCCTGATTCTTCATCTTATTAAAGCTTCCTGGCTTCTCACCCATTTTGCAGTTCTCTGGAAACAAGAGACTGAAGTATTAAATAAAGTTTAACACAAATTTTCTTCTTTAATCATTGTTAACTCTGCTAATGGGTTTTGAGTAGGACCCTGATGGTGTTTGCTGTAGGTAGCTTTTAGGAATTCACTACTCACGTGCAAGTCTTTCCTAACAGAGCCCTCCGGCCACTCTGAACCTGGGGAAAGCAGCCAGAAGAAACTGTGTGACTCCTCTATTCCTACTAATCTTTGTTCCCTTGTATTGTTGAGGAAACATCACTCTTGTCTTTTCAAATGTTTCTAAAATAATAGTTCTTCTTAAAAACCGAGAACAATCTGAGGGTTGATGGGGGTGGGAGGGAGGGGAGGATGGGTGATGGGTATTGAGAAGGTCACCTGTTGTGATGAGCACTGGGTATTGTATGGAAACCAATTTGACAATAAATTTCATATTAAAATAAAATAAAATAAAATAAAATAAAATGTCTTTTTTATTTCTAGATCCATTTTGAATTGATCATTTAAAAGACGTGACTTTGATTTTGCCAGCAGTTTGAAGACCTCATCCTAGACTGGTTCCTAAATTATCCTGTAAGTTATACCAGTCTCACTCTTTATCTCAATTACATAAATAGGGATGTTCCAGAGGTAGTGGGGTTACAGTATGGTTGTGGTTTTTGGGTTGACCTCTGGGGATTGTGACCAATCATTCCCCAGCATGTCATGACTTAATGTCGAGTCCTAGACTATGTACCAGCTTGTTGGAAAACCCAAATTCTTCAGGGGTAGAAAGACCTCATTTGTTTCCCTATCTCCTAAAAAGTGGAGGGCAAACAAAATAAATACTCATGAGACCAAACTGTAAGAGTGGACCAGGAAAAAATCAAGGCCTCTTTATTTTTTTCCCATCTTAGAGCCCCAGGTCACTTCTGTGTATCCCCTAAGATGGATGTGTCCCATGGCTGATGCAGGCTCATGGTCTCTCCTGGACCACAGCTCAGTCTGTCTGTGTAGGATCACATATGGCAAGAAAGTCTTTTAAATTGGAAACAGAAGGTAAATAACTGCAGAGGGAGTCTGAGGAGAGCTGCACTGCCTGGCTCCTGCCCCCATCTGTGGGCTTCCAGTGCCTCACAACTAGAGAAGACAGCCAGCTAGTCAGGTATAGACAAGTGCAAGAGAAAAAATCAATGGCGATTTAAATAGAGAGAGACAAAGATTTTACCCGCTACCACCGATGGCTACTAGTTTGCTAATTCTTTAGGGCAGTGGGCCTCCAAATGTTGGTCCTGAATAAGTTGCATCTGCTCCATCTGTGAGTTTGTTCAAAATGCAAATCCTTGGGCCTCATCTGTGGAGCACCAGACCTATGGAACAGAATTCTGGGAATGGAATCCAGAAATCTCTGCGTTAACAAGCCTCCCAGGGAAATCTGATGCTTTCTCAGGCTGGAGAATCATTGCTTAAAGGAAAAAGATAAGTGATATAATAAAATCAAAGCTATGTGTTGTATTTAGTGATATATGCACTTAAATTAACAAGTACATAAAGTTCATATACAGTACCATGATGTTTCTTTTAAATTAATTCCTTTGTTTCCAGAGATCTGAGTTATATTCAGGTAATCCAAACCAGATGTGACTCAACCCAGATGGACCCCATCCATCACTCAGAAGCTTGGGCAGGGGGTTATCCTGGAGGAGTCTAAACAGCCACCCATTATCACACCATTGGGCCCTAGATAACAGCTTTTCCCATTTCAGGATTAGCACAGACTACTTTTCTGTACTTCCCAATGGGGGATCTGTGCCAGTTTATGGACCTGCCCAAAGAAGATCTTTCTCTCAGTAACTAAATGGGAATTAACTATGACAAGCCAATGATCAGCTTGAATAAGGATCACAAATCGGTGGCCATTATCTATTTCTGTGATGGTTTCTGGAAATACAGGTAATATCTGTTTCTTGAAGTTTGCTTCCTCATCTAGTTACAGGCTAATTGACTATTCATACAATTATTATTTCTGTGGAAAGTTACAAAGATTGAGTCCCTACCCTCCAGGATTCTTTAGCTAACACATTGCTTCTCTATATGCAACGTGCCCGTGAATCTCCTAGTCATCTTGTTAAAAGGTAGATTCTGACTCAGTAGGTCTTGAATGGATCCTGTTTCTACATTTCTCACAAGATCCTAAGGATGCTGATGCTACTGGTCCACAAACCACATTCTGTATACTGATGTTCTAATAGAACCATCTAGATGGTACAGGCACAAACACTTTCACTTCTTTTCCTTGAATAAAATATGATATTTTGGCTCTTAGCAGCTTAGAAGTGAAGAGGTTAAAAATATATCTAGGTATGTGTGGTTTGCTAAGAAAAACTGGGAAATTTTAACTGTGTTAATTAAGATTAAGAGGAGAAAAAAAAGGTAATTCTTCAATAGTGCAATGGTGCAAAGCAAGCTATAACTGAGACTGAAAGTAAGAGACAGGATCTTCTTACAATCTTCACTTCCAATTGCTGCCTATCTTGGTCTCTCCTTGCCCTTTAGCATGACAAGACAATCTCCAAAAATGTCCTAAAAATATGCTTTTCTCAAACTCTTGTGCCAAAGCTCTTTATTTGTTCATAAGTACTTTTACAAAGCTTTACCATTCTTTAAGAATTTCAAATGTTTAATTTTTACTTTTCATCGTATAATCAGTCACAATTCTCTTCCTAGCTTTTCTCATGATCTTTGCCTTCCTAAATAATTCCCTCACTGAACTCCTTTGGCTCACTTCTCAGTCTGTCTCCATGCCTTCCTGCATCCCTACAGAAGCTGGTTTTTGGAAGTTAAACTCTGGAGTTATAATGGCTTCAGTTATGGTCTCCTACAGTTGGCTGCAGGATTTTGGGAAAATGTGTTGAACTTTCTAACCCTCTACTTGCTCACTTGTGAAATGGGGACAATAATGGTACCTATTGCAATTGATCTTATTTGGCACCAATATGCATGTGCAAAGCACTAATGCCAAGTCAGGTACCTGATAAATACACAGTAAATTTAATATGATTGCTATCTTCATTCACCAACCATCTCTACATGCACAAGGAAGTGACAAATACTCTTTAGACATGGAAGAAATTGTTTCCAACTATATCTGGAGAAGAGACATTTGTCATCAGTGCAAACCAGTCTATGTGCATGGACGTGGTGACTGATGACAAAGTTGCCTGCCCAATGAAAACTGTTCATCCTTCTCCCTTCTCTCTATCCTTCCAAAACTGCTAACCAATTCACAAGGTTAGCTCCATGATCCAGCAGCTACAGCTTGCTTAGCCACTAACCTCTTGGTGCCCTGGTTGGATGCTTGAAAATAGATGCAATCACATATATAAAGCAGGGTTGAGTTTATAAAACAGGTCATATTGTAAATATTAACATTTGCAACCAAAATTATAGTGTGTTTCACTCATACTTGATTACAAGAACAGTTAACATGTTTATTTATCTTATCTGTAGCTATTTCTCAAGTTATTTATATTAAATGGGCCTACCCTATACACATGCAGCTTTGACATTCACATCCTGACTGATAACCTTTAAAATGTGGTCCTCATCTACCTGCGTATTTGCTAGTTTCATTGGAAATAAATAAGGACATAACAAATAGGTCTACTTTTCCAATTAAACACATTAACGTTTTTACCTACCACATATCATATGCTGGAGTTAGAATGGATATAAAATCAATTGACTACATCTCAAAATATAAGGTAGGCTTCATGACTCAGGGATCCTATAGCTAGAATTTGGATGAGCAAGACTGATGCCAACACAACACAGGGCCATGTATGCTTTTTTGAAATAATTACCTCCATTGACTTTCAATTCTTTGTAAAATGTGATCATTTCAACAGAGCTCAACTGAGATAAAATTTTCTTTTCAATTGTTCACTACTTACCAGTTTGCCAAACTCTGGGAGTAAAATTGATCCAAAACAATTCAAAAACTGGCAATTTTACAGCAAGATACTCGCCTACCCTATGACTTAGCAATTCCACTCTTAGGTATTTATGAAACAAAATATGTACATATTTCAACAAAAGACACGTATAAGAGGGTTTATTTCAATTATTTGAGTTAGACCCAAGATGGATCAACTGTAAATGAATAAATACATTGTGGTACAGTAATATAACTGAATACTAGGTGGCCAGAAACAAGAATGAACTCCAACTACATAAAGTGAAGTGGATGAAACTCACACACTTTTGTATAAAACAAGCCATATCACAGACTATGTGGCATATAAATTGGAGAAGAAATCCATGGCATTAGAAGTCAGGATAATTGTTGCTTTTTGGAGGGCTCTGCCTAGAAGATGATAAGGGCAATAGTGTTTCTGGGAGCTGGTAATGTTCCATTTCTTAATTTGGGTGCTGGTTATGCAATAGTATTCAATTTGTGAAAATCCATTGAGTTGCATACTCATGGTTTGTACACTTTTCCTAAAAAAATTCCATTTGAAAATTTTCACCAAAGTACTTACTAGTATCATGGTCTCAGGGTTGATCTGATTTATTTTGTTCTCTGAACTATTCAGCTGACCAAGTCATATAGCATTGTTTACTCACTAACAGTCTCAGGGATCAATATTGTGACCTTGACTTTTGACCATCTTCCATCCCGGCCTAAGAAGCATCAAAGCAAATACCCCACCAAGAAACACTCATGCAGTTTCTTTAGTATTAGAAAACTCTAGAGGAGGACAATTTTTGCAAGCTTTATAAATGATTTGATGGCTTTGCAGGAAGTAATTTTTTCTTGTCTCCTCCATGCAGTTCTCACTGTCTTTTTTCTATTAGTATCTTGGAAACAGGAAGTAATTTGTGCAGATGTCAGTCAAATGTTAGTTGGCAAAGCAATGGGGCATTGCCGTGACAAAAAGCAACACCCTTAGCAAAGATCTGCACATGCCTATCTAAATTTTGTTGTTGTTGCTGTTTTTGCTACTGCTGCTGCTGTTCAAACACCTTTTGAAACAGAAACATGAGTTTTTGTTCACCTTTTAGAAAGATGTTGAGCAAGATTATCTGACATACACAGCTTTCATAAGCAGCAGCAAAGGTCACCATCATCCAAATGCTCTTTTTCTTGTTTGCTATTCCCTGAATGTTCTGTAGCACCATATTGAAACACTATGGGACATCTTTGTTTTAGCTGAGTCAACAAAGTTTTGCTTCAGCATCTGTCATGAGTTTCTTCTTTCTCTTGTACTTCTCCTTGTCATTGTGTCACTATGTTTCCCTGAGTGTCATAGAGTTTCCTGTTGCCCATCCTCATTGCAGCTAAAATCTATGGAGATAGTCAGATGTGGCAATATAAAAGAAGAAAGATGGGGGGGGAGTGGTGGTGCAAGCCTGGGTGGCTCAGTCAGTTGAGTGTCCAAGTCTTGGTTTTTGCTCAGGTCATGATCTCACAGTTCATGGGTTCAAGCCTCGCACTGGACTTTGCAGTGACAGTGCGGAGACTGCTTGGGATTCTCTCTCCCTCCCTCTCTGCCCCTCCCCTGCTTGTGTTCTCTGTTTCTCTTTCAATAAATAAATAAATAAATAAATAAATAAATAAACTTTAAAAAATAAAATAAGAAAGATGAGAGAACTTAAATCTGAATCTACAAATGTACACAGAATAGTCAATAGCCATTGTCCATGGTAAGCATTTTTACCTATGTTATTTATAATCCAGTGGAGGACACTGATTTGGGCCACAGGTCCATAATTTACCTATACATCATGACTCTATAAGTTAAATATATTTGTCTTCCATTATCCTGATTTTATGAAAACATGTAGTTCACTGTCAGATACTTGGAACATTCTAATGTCAGCTACGGAACACTCCTACAAAAAAAAATCTAGAAGTGGAATTAATGTCATTATTATCTACTCAGCGAATATTTATGTAGTGCCTGGTATGTATCAGGTACCATTCCCTATAAATACAAGAGGAAAGAAAGAACAGAAGGAAGGAAGGAAGGAAGGAAGGAAGGAAGGAAGGAAGGAAAGAATAGAGGAAGGAAAAAAGAAAAGCAATTATCACCTGGTTCCAACATATGGCTTATGAGAGAACATGAGGCCTTCTTTCTGAGGGGGTTACCATCTTGGACTCAATTTGCAAATCAACAGAGAAAGTCATGGGTTATCAGTCCAGCCAGCTGGCCCAGGCAAATTAGATTGGAGCCAGATAGAACAATCAGATGACCTCATATCTTTTCCCCTAAGCACTTGAAACAAAAGGTGGCAGCACCCAAATGCCACACAGGTTTTTGGATCTTGTGACTGCCAGAATCAGAAACACACACTGCTAGGGAGTGGAGAGAATTTGAATAGCAGAAGCACTTGGCTCAAGGTGGGGGAAAAAATCAATCCATGAATCTGTGGAATGGCTCCTCAGACAGAAGGAATACAATGGTACGAGCATCTGTTTCCTTGCCTCTTTTTGCTTTCCAGATGCTGGCTCCAGAGGTGCATGTGAATTAGAATCACGACAGTTGTACGTGGCTGCTGAGGAATACTTGCAGTGTTTAAAGAAAAAAAAATCTATGGCACTTAAAGTAGTACATACGAAAATAGTATTAAGTGATCATCATATCAGATGCTGGCATTGGGACTGGTTATATTTTATAAAACAATATATTCAAAAGATTTGGCTACATTTTTATAAAATTGAATTTTAAATGTCAGCTTTATTCAAACAATTTGAAAGATTGTAAAGGGCAAATCTATGATAATGGTGCTGACATGGTTGGTAAAGTAAAAGACGTAAGGCCACAAATTTGGCTGAAAACCAGAAGAGTTCCTTGTGCCATGCATGGCACATGTTTTGAATTTGTTACTATGAGACATGGTTTCAGCTGGGCCAATAGCAATGACATTCTTTGGAACAATTCAAAATTGTATATGACATTTTCTGGACTTGCCCCAAAATAGAACATCTTGATGAAACACTATCAATTTTGACTTTATGACTCCTCTTGGTCACACAAGGGGTATGCTGACTGAATGCAGATAAAGAAATCAGATTTAATTTAGACAAGACACAAAATGCATCAGAGAAGCTAAGTGAAAAGCAGAAGATGCCCAAATAAAGACTGAAACATGGTCTTTGGAAGAAAATGAAATTAATTTTGAATTTCCACTATCCAGAGTCACTTGGTATGAACTGTGGTTACTATTAATGTTAGTAATAGTTTACAAAAACAGATCCAAGTTTGGCTATTTCACTTTAAAAGGATTTTATTTTATTTTAAATAAAATCAAAGTGCATGTAAACTATGCAACAAAATAGCCATCTAGAAAAAAATGGAAAAATTAGAAAAAAGGAATAAAATATCCGCAATTATGAAAAAGATTTTTGTACAAAAATTTTAAAACAAATTTCTACAAAGAGTGTTTGATGGACACTCTAGTGCTGGTTACAAAAGATTTCAATAAGTTTAACAATAGACAACTTTTTTTTGTTTTGTTTTCTTTAGAATATCCTAACACTGAAAATCTGACAGAAGAATCTGAGAACCATATATCTTCCATGCATGGACCTAGATATTGCTCTAAAAGAAACAACCATTTTGCTATACATGATAGCAATCTACATGGTAATGTTAATATATTTTATTTAATTATTTTAATATTTATTTTTGAGAGAGAGAAAACACAAGTTAGTGAGGGGAAGAGAGAGAGAGGGAGACAGAGGATCGGAAGAAGCAGGCTCTGCACTGAGCCACCCAGGCACCCCAGTAACATTAACATATTTTAACAATGACAGTAGCATCTCATGTGTGACAGCATTACAATATTTGAACACAACTTGCCATTTCCCAACCAAATATCACCTGCAGAATGTATTGAAAATCCATTTGCGTGGCTTTAGCAGAGGAAAGTCTCTCAAAACTGGACTTATTTTTAGGAACTTACTGAGAACGACAGTGACTGGAGAATGTTTGCAAATTAAACACTGTTTTCTATAAAACACACGTTTTAGAAAAATTTTAACTGTACATAAATAGAATCAACAATTTTGCTGAAATAGAAGCGAGAAAATCTTAAGAGCAAGTAACGTACAATTTATGAACTGTGCATGTCTTTGTTTTACTGCACATTTAAATATCACTGGCAGGTGCATAATAATAATTAAATTCAATAATCTTTGATATTTTGCTGACTTTCTGTCACATAAAATCCACAGCTGACACATATTTTTCATTTGATCGTTATGCAAGTCGATTTGTCAATCTGGAAGAATAGACATTTTATTTCACAGCTCGCCCTCTTGATTTGTAACTTCTAAACATTGTGCCCATGGGCTGTGGGCTTCCACATGTACCCCTCCCCACTAGCCCCATACGTATTAGGAATAAGCCTAGTAAATATGGAAGTAAATGAAAGGGAATGCTTATCATCAACGACTTTAATTCTTTATATTAGAAATGTAAGAAATAGCAAAGCAACTTTCTAGAAGGATCCACAAACACACAACAATACATAAAAGACCAACTAGTAAGCCCATTTACAAATATCATTAGAGATGGAAAAGGAAGATTCTTGAGTTAAGCCACATTAGCCTTAGAAATATCCTGTCTGTATCCCTTGGATAAATACCTAGTAGTGCAATTGCTAGGTCATAGGGTAGTTGTATTTTTAATTTTTTGAGGAACCTTCATACTGTTTTCCAGAGTGGTTGCAGCAGCTTGCATTCCCACCAACAATGCAAAAGAGATCCTCTTTCTCCACATGCTCGCCAACATCTGTTGTTGCCTGAGTTGTTAATTTTAACCATACTTACAGGTGTGAGGTGGCATCTCATTGTGGTTTTGATTTGTATATTTATATTTCCCTGATGATGAGTGATGTTGAGCATTTTTTCATGTGTCAGTTGGCCATCTGAATGTCTTCTTTGGAGAAGGATCTATTCATGATTCATGTCTTTTGCCCATTTCTTCACTGGATTATTTGTTTTTTTGGGTGCTGAGTTTGATAAGTTCTTTATAGATTGTTGATACTAACCCTTTATCTGTTATGTCATTTGCAAATATCTTCTCCCACTCCGTCGGTTGTCTTTTAGTTTTGATGATTGTTTCCTTTGCTGTGCAAAAGCTTCTTATTTTGATGAGGTCCCAATAGTTCATTTTTGCTTTTGTTTCTTTTGCCCACAGAGACACGTTGAGTAAGAAGTTGCTGTGGCCAAGGTCAAAGAGGTTTTTTCCTGCTTTCTCCTCAAGGATTTTGATGGCTTCCTGTTTTACATTTAGGTCTTTTATCCCCCATTTTGAGTTTATTTTTGTGTATGTGTAAGAAAGCGATCCAGATACATGCACCCCAATGTTTATAGCAGCACTATCAACAATAGCCAAAGTATGGAAAGAACCCAAATTTCCATCAATGAATGAATGGATAAAGATGTGGTGTATACACACATATACATATAGTGGAGTATTCCTCGGCAATCAAAAAGAATGAAATCTTGCCATTTGCAACTATGTGGATGGAACTAGAGTGTATTATGCTAAGCAAAATTAGTCAGTCAGAAAAAGACAAAAAAAGTCTTCACTCATATGAAGACTTTAAGATACAAAACAAATGAACATAAGGGAAGGGAGGCAAAAATAATATAAAAACAGGGAGGGGGACAAACATAAGAGACTCTTAAATATGGAGAACAAACTGAGGGTTGCTGGAGGGGTTGTGGGAGGGGGGATGGGCTAAATGGGTAAGGGGCACTAGGGAATCTACTTCTGAAATCACTGTTGCACTATATGCTAACTAACTTGGATATAAAATTTTTAAAAATAAATTAAATAAACTTAAAAAACAAAGAAACATCCTGCCTGGCTGGCCCCCAACCGATCCCTAAATTCCTAGTTGTGGCTGCCCTGCCCTCTTCCCAAGGCTCCCATTGGCCTCCCACAACAGCATTTCCAGGTTCTTCCATGCTCCATGTCCTTTTCTCTTCCAACCCCCACCCTGCCAAAAATGAGCTCACTTTTGCCCAATTCCCCAAGACCTCCTACCCCCTGGCGCCTCAGACCCTCATATCCTCCAAGTTTCTGGATGCAGTTCACTCCTCAAAGGCGACATAGATCTGCTCTATGCATTTACCTACCCAGATAATGTTCCTGCCCCCATGTCTCTTTAAGATGTCTCTATTCTTTCAAGAGTGTTTAACACGGAGGAATAAAAAGCAAAGGGAATTTCAGGAGCCCACAAAGAGTGGCTTTCAGATCTCCTAAGTCTGATATGAGCGGCACTCTAAGGCAGGGGTGGTTAACCCAGCCCTGCAGGACTCAGGGATCCTGACAGTAAAAAAGTGGAGGTGAGCTGAGCAAGAGTCCCAAATCAGAGTAAACCTGGCTTACTGACTTACTGGAATTGTCCATCTGGCGCACATTTGGCAAGAAGGGCAAGAAAGTGGAGAGGACAAGTGGGAGAGAGGTGGGCCCTCCAGAAGTTCAAGGTCCTGGTGGTCCAGCCAGGCATAGCTGATCTTTCATTGTTACCTCTCCCAGAAACCCATTGTTCTGTCTTCAAGAATCTTTGAAGCACACAGATCCCAAACTGGCACCATGCAAGGTTTAAGCTTCGTTCAAAACTTCAAAACCCATAAAGTCGGGCTGAGCTCTGAACCCCACAAAACTCACATTCCTTCAGAAAGGTCATTTGAGTTCATTGCCAAATATGCTGATCTTACCACAGAGTTCCTGGTAATTGTTTTACATCAAAGATCATGTAATGTTTGTTTTTTGGAATTACACAGTCCCAATTCATTTCACGCATTCATATTTTACTGCTTATTCACCCCATTCTATAGATGAGAAGATTTCTTTTTTCTTTATTACTCCATCCTGCATTTTGGCTCACTCTCATTTTCAGAGGTCATTCCAAACTTGAGGGGATGAAGTTATGCAATCCTTACTAATCCTGGCGGTGTACTTCCAACCCACGAACATGGTTCTTATTATCAACCCCAAATCATTGGCGAGCACCAGTGTCACTGGAATAAAAATAACTTGGACTAAGAATAATTATTAAGACAAGCAAAAATCTTTGTTAGTAAGGCTGTAGCCAGCAAGATCACGATTTCCCTTTGTTTCTGGATCAAACAGTCCGGATATCAGCATCAGAACATTTTCTTGAAATGCTTTGCAGTTGTCTAATTTCCTGCAGCTGCCTTGCCTGTTAATGGTAATGAATTTAGAACAAACTGCTATAATGTGACCTCTGTATAGTGTTGACTTACATTGGTAAATTACCTGAGTCTGAAAATACTCCCATCCATATTGCAAGTGTCCATAATGTCTCTACAAACTGATAAGGGTGTATCCCAGGAGCATCAGTGAAGTTCAAAGGCTTTGGAGCCTGATGTTGAGCCACATTTCCCTTTATTCAGGTTCTGACTTGCGGTATGGGAACAGCAACTCTTAGGGAACACTGTGTTGTTCAATAAAAAGGAAATGCATCTAAATCCTCACGCTGAGGGTGGGCTGTGAACATTTGTGTTCTGATGTCCTGAAGGCATTGTCATTTTTGGGGCACACTAATTGTGAGGCTGGGTTAGCTCTGAAATGGTCACCAGCATGCATAGTAGTTCTTTCCTCACACAAAAGCTGAAAGAAACTCATCTTGGGGGAATTTTAAATTAACTCTTTAAGTATTGTGTGACCCAGGACAAACATTTTGCTTGAGTGGGGCAAGAAATGAAAAGGACACTCCCAAGTTTACTGGCCAGGACATCATTGGGCATGAAGCTGGGGATGAAGACCAGAGGCAAGTGAGGGAACAGAAAAAGAACCAGGGTCTGAAACGCCAGGGTTTGGGGGCCAAAATCTGGGGAAGTTTGTGAAGAGCAGACTTCAGGAGTTAGTGGACAAACCTGTTGGCTGGAACCTGCTGCCCAGAAGAGAAAGCTCTCATCTCCTGTGGGAATCTTGGGGCATAAGGTAATGCTGTATCCACCGTGTTTCCTCTTCTTGAAATTTATCTTTAGAATTTCTTTTTTTAAATGTGAAATTTATTGTCAAATTGGTTTCCATACAACACCCAGTGCTCACGTAACTTCACAGTAAAACATAGCTGTCAAGGAGTCTGCTCCTTTCTCCCAGGCTCAGAATCCCTTCCTGTTTAGGTTTGTGCAATTCTTTGAGTTAAATGCTGCCCAAGTTCCCCCACACTCCAAGGCCCTCAGACACGTAAAGCTGGACTCCTCTTCAAGTGAAGGAGAGAAAAAAAATCATGATCAGGGCCCCTGTCTGCCCTTCTTGGCCTTCCATCCTGGAATGCCAACTTAACAAAAGCCACAGTGTTAGAAGGTGTCCTGTTTCACACGGCTCTGGGTCAGCTCCCAAGCCTCTCACCTTCCAAATGAAAGCAGTTCTTTCCCATTCCCGCTCACTCCCACATCCAGAAATCTGCTCCCTATTTTCTGGGCAAATTGCCTGCTGAGGATATGTCTGCAAATGTGGTGTTCTCGCTGATATTAAATGAGGGGATTGCAGTGACTTCGACAGGTCCCTGTTGCCAGGAGACCTTTGTGACTTGCAGCCAATAAAATCATATTTGCAATTTCTCTCCTCGTCAGCTGGGTTGCAAGCAGCTTGCGGCATGGCAGCCCAGCGGTTGGGAAGTAGCCTCTGAAAATAGAAGGCGTGAGTTTAGATCCAGACTCTGGCACACGTTAACTATGCGTTAACACTGGCGGGTCCCCTCAATTCTCAGTGCCTGAATTTCCTCATGCGCAAAGTAAAAGTAGTAAGAGGCCCGACATCAGAAAGTTGTGTGTGGGCAAAAGTGGGTTTTACGCACAAATGCTTAGAGCAGTGCCAGGCACAGGTAGACTCTCAAAAAATATTATCACCTGCCTTTGCCACAGGGCCACGTGATCCAGGGTGTGGTCGTGGCACTCCCGCAGAAAGGCAGTCACTATGACAACTGAGGGGTAACGGAGGGCCTTGGCACAGAGCATGCTCTTGCTTCGTGGAGATTCTGGTCCCTCATCATATCACCTTGTGCCAGAGCTCAGCTGGGGAAATGACTTTGTTAATCTCCAGTTGAGACCTGTGGTGTCACCTTCGTTATATCTACTTCCGCTTTACTCTTTAAAGAGTGATCGACTACACAATGAAGGGATTAAGAATGTACCCAGAGCAGCAGAAAATCAAAAACACTAAAAACTAAAAAAACTTTAAAATTGTTTTTTAATATTTATTTATTTTTGAGAGAGACAGAGACAGAGCCTGAGCGGGGGAGGGGCAGAGAGAGAGGGAGACACAGAATCTGAAGCATGCTCCAGGCTCGAGCTGTCAGCACAGAGCCCCATGAGGGGCTCAAACCCACAGACGGTGAGGTCATGACCTTAGCCAAAGTTGGATGCCCAGCGGACTGAGCCACCCAGGAGCCCCAAAACTAAAAAACTTTTAAAAACCAAGGAGGGCAAGAAGGTGGAAATGCAAGAAGGTTTAGCTTCGATGAACATACCCAGAAATGTGCAATCAGAAAATACAGAAAAGCTATCTGAATTTCTGCAGGTGTGTAATTAATATTGTTGTTTGCATTTCCATATGCCTCGGAGGCACCAATAGCTTGAGGATCTTGGAAGGTCTGGGAGCTAATGCTCTGTCTCCTTGCCTTACCCTCCAAAGCACCTCCCAGCCTCCGCCAGGACCTGCCTTCCTTGCATTACCTAAGGCTTTCTAACCATTGGGTGGATAGATACCCAGCTCCCTCACCCCTTGGGGGGGGGGTAAACCTGAGGTGCAGGCTCCCAGTTTCCCAAAGACATTGACTCCAGCTCAGTCATAACTGGCTTCATGATGCTCCTTTGATGGGTAGACTTCTTTTTTGTCCCCCTGGGTCACTTCCTTACTCCCCTGCCGTATTTCCTTTAGAGCCCAAATGAACAATTTACACTCAAATCCTTGTCACAGCATTTGCTTCTGGAGCATCCCAAACTAAGGCAGGTCAGGAGTCCACCCTGATCTGTTTGGACTCTGCTCCATCTGCAGCCCTTGGGTGTTAATGCCTGGTATGGGCTCCCACTGGCATGAGGGGCCAGTCTCCACATCCCACTCACTCGAGGCTGATGTTACCCACCAGCTACCACCATGGGCACTCACCACACAGGGACACTTAGTTCACATTCCCCAGACTGCACCTGGCCCCTCCAATATATACTTTCATTTCTATTTTGGACTCAACAAAATCTTTGCACAGTACTCAGGAGCCCAGGATGGACTGGTGGCATGCCTGTAAGAAGTGCATTAAAAAGGATATAAAAGGGTGTGTTTATAGCATCCACAGCCATTAGTCCAAAGCATGCCTGTCACAAGCTTATCATCTCTCAATTAATCAAGTGCAGCCACACAGGCACAGGCGATGCCAATCTTTAATTAAAGTCCCAGAGAGAAATGTAAGCACATCTGTCAAGAGTTTCTTTACCAATCTTTGGCATAGTGAAGTTTCCTCAGAAATCCAGTTATCATTGTCTCCCAAAATAGTGCTTCTAGTGTGAATGATATCCCAAAGAAAGTTATATCCAAGTGTATCTGAAAGAACAGAATTAATTAAACATGTATTGATTCCCCAAGGAGGTGTCCTCAAAATTGTGTACTGTCACTTTGATTCTAACATGAAATATCTCAGGTGATATATTTAAAGCCATGTGGGTGTTTAAACTAAAAAAAAAACAAAACAAAACAAAACAAAAACAAAAAACTTGCATTTCACTGGATGACCCAGAACTTTGAGGAAGATGTCGCAAAACTAACATAACATTCTGTTTCTCAGAATGTTCCTCCAAGGACCCCCTGCAGGGAAAGGAGAATAATTACCCAAGTTTTTCAGTGCCCGGACTGAATCTACCACCTCAGCTATAACCTTGACACTTATTTGTGGTCTAATGTATCTTAAGAGTATCTGGACATTACATTTCACTATTTGCTTCATCAGACATTTCCCTATTTGTGTATCAAATTCTGTTTTGAATTACCTTCAAATAAGTTGACACTCCAACATTTCATGGAAATTGCTGGAATATGTTTCACCATTAGAAACCTCAAGAGAGTTTTCAGAGGTCACATACAAGCTGCCTATCCATGTGTGTGTATGTGTGTTTGGCCTAACACTGGATTTTTTCGTGATTTAAATTAGTAGAGAGCTAGTAATAGTTGAGCAATTAGGAGCTTTCAAATAAAGAGTTAGAATTTCTGTTTTATCTTGTTTTGTTTGAAAATCAGAAGATTTATCTGGAATTGTTACCTTTTCTGAATGGGCATTGTTCTCTAGTTCACCACAATATCCATCATACCCTGCTACCCCTACACCCCTCTGTGATTCATGAGAAATCTCTAGAAGCCACAGGGTTCATAAGTCCTGGCTCTGTCCTATCTACATACAAAGCACCCTGAGTAGATGATGTACAGAAGAGAGCAGATCTCTGTCCCTCACTAACTGCCTCCATGACAGATTGTTCTCTTAGCTCTTTATAAACACTCACCTGGTTTACCGTAGGTCAGAGAATTCCCTACTTTCCTAAACTCAATCACTACTCAGTACTGAAAACCAAATGAATAAACCTTCCTAAAATGCCACTTTGAATATGGCATCCCCTCACCAGTAACATTTGGGGATTCCCCCAATACTTTCCCCCAGTGCTTCTGGTACATCAAGCAGGTGGCAAGTTGTCCAGTGCTGCTGCTCAGAGTATGGTTGGTGCCTGACCACTGCCAAGATGTTAACTGACTGCTACTGGCTTAAAACAAGGTAAGCAACTGAGAACAAATGTACTTAAAAATTTTAATGCAGGTTGACCTTGTCACAACATCCCAGTGCATTATCAGTGGACTCTATTGAAATGAAAAAACCCATGTGGATGCTGTGAACTTACGGAGAATACCATGTGATGCAAGCAGGACCCTAGTTATGCGCACTAGGACCACACATCAATACACATGTTTAAAAGGTGGGGGGAGCCCTTGAGGTGCCTGGGTGGCACAGTTGGGCATCCGTCTTCATCTCAAGTCATGATCTCATGGTTCATGAGTTCAAGCCCTGTGTTGGGCTCTGTGCTGACAGTTCAGAGCCTGGAGCCTACCTTGGATTCTGTGTCTTCGTCTCTCTGTGCCCCTCCCCCACTCACACTCTGTCTCTCTCTCTCAAAAATAAAGATCAAAAAAATTTTTAATAAAAATAAAAAGGGGGGAGCCCCAAATGGAGTAATTTTCTGCCCACGGGAGCAAAACAAGACTGACTTACAGTTTCAACCTATCCCAGTAATGTGACCTTTCAAAAGTCAATCTGAAATTTCTTGATCAGCACCAGTGAGGTCATCTGCATGGTAAAAATCCTGTCTTCCCTTCCCCTCAAAAAGTTGTCCCAGCCGGAAGCAATCCTTTCTTTTCTTTTGCTAATAACTTCCCTGTCCCACCTTCCTCCTTACAAAAACATTCCACTTTTTACAACTCCTTGATGCATCCCTCTACTTGCTGGATGGGATACAACAGGATTCATGATTCACTTAATAAGGCCAATTAGATCTTCAAAAGTACCAAGTTGAATTTTGTTTTTAAACACATGATAGGTTAGAAATGTTCAAAAACTGGTCCCTCGCCACTTTGAGAAGCACTGGATTAGTAGAGTCTCAAAACTCAATGGTGACTGATAGTGAGCATTAAATCAGAACATACGTACACAATGGCATAAACATGACAAACATGTTTAGATTAGATGTACTTATGCTACAATTGTGATATAACTTTGATTAAAAAAAAAACCTGCCGTTGAAAACAATTTCACTCCATTTCATAAGTTATTTATTTATTTATTTATTTATTTATTTAAGTAGTCTCTACCCCCAACTTGGGGATCGAACTCACAAGAGCAGGAGTCACATGCTCTTCTTCCAACTGAGCCAGCCAGGCACCCCTCATTCCATTTTTAAGCCACTAGATTCCCAAACAATCCTCCAGGTAGAACTCCACAGGGACACATTTCTTCGGCATATTCATGTGCCATGGCACAGGAAGAACCTGCCTGAAGAATTATGAAGTTCATCTTGTCTTTCAGCTAAGTAATGAATTCCTCCAGTATTTTCTAACTAGGATTAAGGGAGCTGGCCCCTTTTATTGCCACAAGACAATTACATGGTTTTTTATTTCCATTATTAATGATTTATGTGTTTGGAAACCACATCTGGCTCCCCTGACTACAAAGTGCATCAGAACAAGGCCTTCTGGGTAATACAGGTGGAGTCTGAGCTACCAGATGGACAGGAAGGTGTCCCCTGCATTGTTCCCATGTGGACAAATCCCAGATGATGACCACAGCACAGGGATGGCTTCTGATGAGAGAAAATACTCTCTAGAGCCCTGAGATATAAGAGAAACCATTTTAGATTTCTTTCTAAGTCAGGATGACTGTACATAAACTTTGTTTAAACCAAAAGCCTGATTCACAGCTCACCACACATGCTTTGTGAATGAGAAGCCTAAAGGAAAACCATTTTGTGCTTAAGATATCAATTGATGCTCCTATTCCCTGCATTCCTTGACATTAAAACTTGTGATTCCTAGGGCTCCTGGGTGGCTCAGTCAGTTGGACCTCAGGCTTGGGCTCAGGTCATGATCTTACTGTTTCATGAGTTCAAGTCTCGCATCAGGCTCTATACTGACAGCTCAGAGCCTGGAGTCTGCTTCGGATTCTGTGTCTCCCTCTCTCTCTGCTCCTCTCCTACTCTCACTCTGACTCTCTTATTCCAAAATAAATAAATATTTAAAAAACCCACTTGTGATTTCTGCCCATATGCTAATCAATATTCTTTTGAACTTTTACAAGATGCAAAAAAGTATATAACCTTGTGGAGACTGTTCATTTGTGGGAGCACTGTCTTCCCTGTGAAGAGTGTGTTTCCCAGGCAGCTGTCCTCACTTGGGCTCCAATAACGCTTTCTTACTTCTAGAGATGCTAAAAGGTTTGAGGGCACCTGGGTGGCTCAGTCGGTTTAGTGTCTGCATCTTGATTTTGACTAAGATCATGATCTCATGGTTCATGAGATTGAGCCCCATGTATGGCCTCTGTGCTAACAGCACAGAGACTGCTTGGGATTCTCTCTGCCCCTTCTCCTCTTGCCTGCCCACTCTTTCCCTCTCAAAATAAATAAATAAACATTTTTATAAAAATAAATGAATAAATAAAAGTTTTGCTCATTTTGTGCTGACACCACAGCTTGCCAAAGTGACAGCTGCATGTGTACTCCTAATGCTTCATCTTCCAACTCAGTCAAATAAATAGCAAACAAGTGCTTTTGACAATCCTTACAGGAAACAAATGTGCCGTGTACATTAAGACTGCAGCAGAGGTGCCTGGGTGTCTCAATCAATTAAGTGTCCACCTTTGGTTCAGGTCATGATCTCACAGTTCATGAGCTTAAGCCACGTAGGGCTCTGTGCTGATAGCTCAGAGAATGGACCCTGCTTCGGATTTTGTGCCTCACTCTCTCTCTCTCTCTCTCTGCCCCTTCCCCACTCGTGCACGGGCTCTCTCTCTCTCTCTCTCTCTCTCTGTCTCTCTCAAAAAAATAAATATACATTAAAATTAAAAAAAAAAGACTTCAGCAAACATTCCCAACTCCCAGTAATAGAAAGGGCCAATTACATTGATCCTCCAGGAGCAATGTTAGGTTTATAACTGTCCACCCACTCAGGCTCCCTCAATTGTTGTGAGCAAGGACACACTTCCCCTGGCAGTGACAGGGATGTTGCTGGTGACAAGGACTTTTACTCTATGACTACATGAGTCCATGGGGGAAGTGGACCTGTGACCTTGACCTCAGTAGTAGAATGGCCAGCTGGGTTAGTTGGGCCAACTGAGTATACCAGTGGGTAAACATGGTGGCATTTAAAAGTCAGCTACCTCTGCAGGTAGAGGAGAGAAATGTGGGCAGTGCTCCTTTCATGAAAAGCCTGTAAGGCCGGAGCTTTGGAACTTCAGAAACATCAGTCACAAATTTGAATTCACCATAAATGCAGCAATATAACTGCCATGTCAACTTCTTGATATGAGCCAAACATGTAGATTAATTATAAATATTATATGTTCTAGAAGTAACACATACTAATTTTTTAGCCAAGAGACCACTTACCCTTGTTGTTATGCTGACACACACACTGAAAAACGTGGATACATTCCACAGTCATAATGATTACATGTGATGGCTATAATACTTAGTTACAAAGAGGTACACATTTTTTCCTCCCTTGCCTATTGATATGCTGACATATTTGGAAAGTTTTTGTGAATAAGTAACTTTCATTTCCAAGAAATACATTCCCCAAAATGTATATTTTAAATGAAAAGCATTAAAAGCATGATTAAGAACATGAAAGCATTAACTTTCATGATTTGTACCAGCAAGAACAAAGCAGTATTTTTGTCTTCATGTAATAAACTTGTAAAATTGTTTACATTGAAGCCATGGCTCTATGTCCGAATAAGTGGCATCTACTTGGCAATTGTTCTGTTTTAGTATAATTTTTAACACATATTTATGTCTGCTTCAATCATGGTGAATATGAATGACACATTTATAATAGCAGAAAACCATGTTGACTTATTTCATCACATCGGTTTGGTGGTAGACAATGTGCTACTTCTCCTTGGGAAAAAAGGACACCTACATACCAATACCCTATTAATCCCTCATCAACCCATAAGGATCAACTGCTTTAGGTTAGCTTTAATCTTATTTGTCAAATTTATGTCAGTTTGTGGTATTAGAAGTCTTTTTTGTTTTTCTTGCAACACAGAAGTTAACTAGAAGGATCTAAGAGGTTGGCTTGTTGGTTTTTCCCACCTATTGTTTTATTATTTGTTATTAATTTAGTTTACCCTCTCAAAGGGCACAAGAAAGCTAGAAAAATAGCCTCTGTAAGTTGGCCTGACCTTTTAATGCTACCCTGATGTTTCTAGTTGCTGCTCACAAGCTTTCAAATACCAGGAAGCTGGAAATGCTATTGGTTGGACAACACATCTGGCCTTAGCCTCACAGTGTTCATCCATATCACCACCCTTTCAAACAGGCATATGTCCTCCTGGCTCTTCTCCATCCTGAGGATGAAGTAACACCATCAAGGGTGAAGAGAAACTCCATCCAGGCTCACATACTCACAGGGCTGCAACTGTGGCTTTGGAAAGCCCAACTACAATGTCTGAAAATGACATGAGCTCATGCGTGCAAACGGGTGGCTCACAGATGCACTGACCTAAGGAGAAATCAATTCAGAAAGCATCAGAAGGAGGGACTTGCAGTCTTCAAAGAGGAAATATCAATGCATAACTGAGGATTGCAGATGCCCTAAGCCTGGTGAACTGATGCCAGAGAGCAGCACGGAAGAGACCAGGACATATCAATCTCAACATCCAAAAAACACCAAGAAATCCAGTCTCCAAATGAAGCAATGAGGATTCCACTGCATCAAGGAATACAGTAAGTCTAAGTTTACTTGTGTTCTGAGTCTGTGGTCCGGGATAGAGGTCCCTTCTGCCCATCCATCCATTTTCCCACCTATTCCAATTTATTTGAAACACTTGAAATTTTATTAAGCACCTACTACTATGTGCCAAATAATGTCAAGGTTTCATTCAATGAGTGTGTATTGAGCACTTATTATGTGATAGGCACTCTAATAGGCTCTGGAATATGAAGATACACACAGTCCTTGCTCCCTCTGAGGATAGGGAAAGAGGTGTAATGTATCTAACGAAACTGATTGATATTTTTTTAAGTAGGGTTCACACCCAGCATGGAGCCCAACACAGGGCTTGAATTCACGGCACTGAGATCAAGAGCCATACATTTAACTGACTGAGCTGCCCAGGTGTCCCTGAAATTGATTGATATTCTTGTTGAAGTGACAATCAAGCTGTTATTTGGGTGATGAGTTGGCACAAAATCATGACTTCATGGCAAATCACTCTGACACAGAAGCGTTCTCCTCACTTGTATTGCACCCCTGCAACACTTATATGTACCAACCTTGGACTTTAAGTGAAGAATTGCATCATTCAAGGAAACCTTTAAAATCTTCTCATTCAAATACATCACTTTGCAGTAGAAGAAACAGGTCTAGAGAGGTCTAGTGGACTGTCCAAGAGCACCAGGTGTGCATCTCAAAATGACCTGCCTGCAAGTTCTTTGAAGGAGTGTTCCAATTCTAATAGAAACAACACTCCTCTATGTGACCATTTTCTGAGTGTTCTTTGTACACAGAGGAAAGACGCAGGACAATTTTTGAAGTTAGAACGGTGGCAAAAGACAGTAGTAGAATTACAATTGGGGAGGTTATTTTATTTCATATTAGAAATTAAATTCATCCACTCATTTTCTAGCAATTGCAATTTTATCTTACCGTTATAAAAAAAAAAAGAAGACTTTTATCCAAAGGAAAACACAAGCAAACTAACAAAAATGTCAAGAAAATAGTCCACAGCAAGTGTGCAGTCCACTATTTTCCCACTGACAGTTTCCCATTTATCACAAAGAAATGCTGTTTCCCTCCGTGGCTTTACACGTGGCATCATCGGCTATCTTGGGGGGTGAGGGAGGGAAGGAAGTATGTGTGGATTGTGCAAATAGCTATGGATAATGCAATGCAGTGAAGATATTTCTCAATTATATGCTTCTATGCATTTCTAAACCCATATTATAAGTTGGTCTAAAACATTTTCCCTGCCCTCTGCTGCTTGTCCAATAGGCTTGTGTTCCCTGACATACAAAGATAAAGAGTGTGTGGACAGAAAGCCCAGGATGTTAACTGTCAGGAAGTCGGTAGTCTCGGCACCTCATTCAGACACACAGCCTCACATTTCCTCCTCTTAGAAATCGTGCCTAAAAGCCTTCTGGAAAGCTGAAGACTGGCGTCGAGCCATTATCTTCACCTTGTCACTCCATCACTCACATTTGCTGCCGCTGGCCTTATTAAATCAGCGAACCACAGCAGCTTCGGCAAAACACGAGTGATGGAGAGAGACAAGGCCCTGTCACGCTATCTTCCCTCCTGTATGAGGAGACCGTGGACTTAGAAATCAAGCAGATCCGGGTCTGAATTCTCAAGCTCCGCCTTCCCTCAAGATGAGCAACTCTAGGCAAATTATTGAAAGTTCCTGAGATTCCAGTTCCTTTATCTGTAAAGCAAGGATAGCAGAGCTACTGAGATTGTCATGAATATCAAATGAGCTAATCAGTGAAAGGCACTTTAGCACGGTTTTGGCACAGAGAAAGCCAGATAAAGGATAGTGATGATGACAGAGATGACAATGAGGAGGAGGGGAAGAAGGAAGAGGACGTGTGGTACAGGGCAGCTTAATCCTAGAAATTGGTGCTGTGCTCCAATCCCCATGCTATCCCACTTGGAGGTGAGGGGCACAGAAAGGCAGAAGGCCATTCATGTCAAGGAGTCATTGAGTGACACCCCAAGAAGTCTCCCTGCAGCCTGGCCTATTTCTTGGATATACTCTAATTTATGGCTTTTCCAAGTCAAGGCAGGATAAAGAAGGATAAGGACAGGCCAGTGACTTTGCTGCTCCAATCCACTCTGAGATTTGACTCCGTGTCATTGTTACTTCAGTCAGTAGGACTTCCAGATTCCAGAGGAAAGCCAACAAATCTGTATTCATGGATCAAGCCTGGGATTAGTTTTTGGTTTCCAGTCCACCCACCCGTGCTCAGAGAACTGTCCAGCAAAGCAGGATAATGTGGTGATACATGCACTAGATGTGGAGCCAGGAGATCAAGCCTCATCATCATCATCCATGAAATGGGCTCAATGGCAATGGTTCCACCAGCCTTGCAGAGTTGTTGAAAATACTAATAGCTAATAAACAGGTAATAATGATTTTGCTGTGTGTTTATCAAAGAAAAAACCCAGAGCCCTTTCCTGGTGCTTTCTCCTTACCCACTTCTGCTGGTGCTGCAGTGCAGGACCTGTGCTGGGAGGAAGGTGAAGCTCCTGGAAACCACCCACCTCAGCCATCCAGAGCTAAGCCTCTCCTGCCTCATCCCCACGTGTACCCCAGGTTCCAGTTACACTGAATTTCTTACACCTCAAAACATTCTCCCTTGCCTAAGGGGCAATATGCAGTCCCTTCTGCCTGGAAATGCATCTAACTGTAGTTGCCTGGGCAGTCCCCTCCTCTATTGAGCCCTCTAGACACTCCTGGAAACTTTAACCACCCCCTCCTTCATGTGTCAGAAACCCCTGGTATATATTTCCATCAGAGCACATACTGTATGGATGTATTTATGTGAGCCATCTGTGTCTTCACCCTGGCCTTTGACTCACTTAGGGGCAAGAATGTAGCTCTGTAGCCCAGTGTAAATTTCCCAACACAGTTGGCATCCACAGGGACCTCATCGTGTGCCAGCCACAGTGCTAAGTTGTTTACATGCTCTTTCAGTTAATACTCATCTATGAAGTAGGGCCGAATAAAATGTGACTAAAAGTAATATATTTGTGACAAAAAGTGACTGAGAATCTGCTTTAGTTTGGATGGTTAGGAAATGAGTCTCCAAGGAAGTAATGTTTAGAGACCTGAGCGAGAAGAATCTGCTATGCCAAGATCTGGACAAGAGCATTTCAGGCAGGAGGAATTGCAAGTGCAAAGGCCCTGATGCAGAGGCATGATCCTGATATGATAAAGGAATGGAAAGAGTGCAGAGTGACTGGTGACCTAAGAAGAGGCAATAAGGTCAGGTTGGAAACCCAAACTAGCTCATGTAGAGTCTTGTGGCACCTTAGCTAAATTTTGACACAGAGGTAAAGAATTTGGGAAGACATTATTGAGTTTTTATCTGGAGGGAAACAGGCTATGACTTCCATTTCTTAAAAGATTGCATTGGCTTCTGTAAGAAAGGAATTTAGAGGGGCAATTATAGAGGAAAAGAGATAGTATGGAGGTAGAACTGAACACAGAGTCATATAGTGATGAAAATCTTGGGTATTTTAGACAAAAGTGATAGTGATTAATGTAGATAACCATTTATGGAATGCTCAAAACGTGTGTTAAATGCTGTTTTAAGTACTTTACAGTTATGAAGTGTTTATTCTCCCATGGCCACAATGAAATGGGCCCTATTTTGATGCCCATGGATGAAAAGCTGAGATATGGAGGTCAATAATGTGAAGAAGGCCACATGAATATATGGTGGAGTCAAAATTTCCACCAAAGCAAAGTCTTCCCTATAATAGACTGCAGGCAGTAAAATAGAAGAAGAGAAAATGGTTTCATTATTAGTAGTGGCAAGATCAAAAGTATGAACCAAGGGCTGGGAGAAATGTTCATTAAGGTAGATAGATAGACAGATATAGATAGATGATAGATAATAAGATAGATAGATAGATAATTAGCATACATTTCCCTAAGACCTGTTTTACTTTGCACATATTATCTCATTTAATTCTTATACCCATGCTAATTGGGGATATTAACCACTTCTTATAGACAAGAAAAATGAGACAGAAAGATCCGGTAGCCCACCCAAATTCTGCATAGTCACTGTCAAAAGTAAATAAGTGCAAAGTGCCCAGTAAATAGTAGGTATCCAATAAATAGATATTCTCATGCATTTGTTAGAGAGATGTTTATGAAAGGCTTGTTGTATGCCTTTGCTCATACTGGTCTTTTCCTTTAAAACATTCCTAATAACAGTAAATAAAAATATTCAATATTTCACACCCTCTTCAACAAATTATTCTCAGTATATGATCCCATTTCATTCTTACTAAAACCCTAAAATGCAGTTTCCATTTTTCAACTGGGGAAATTAAAGGGCAAAGAAATTGAATGATTTGAACAAGGACACACAGATGGTAATTGGCAGAGCTATAAATAAACCTGGATTTTTTTTTAATTTATGCTTTTACCCCTAGTCCAGTGTTTTTCTTGTTTCACCAGCACTATCTGCCCATTGTTTGCCTCTCAAAGTCCCACCTGTTCCATTTTTCAAAGTCTTGTGCAAATCTCAACTCCTCCATGCAGTCCCTCCAGATTGGACAGAAAACTCCAATCTTATGTTTTTTAATGTTTTATTTATTTTTGAGAGAGCACAAGTGAGAAGGGGCAGAGAGAGAGGGAAACAGAGGATCTGAAGTGGGCTCTGCACTGACAGTCTGGAGCCGGATATGGGGCTCCAACTCACAAACTATGAGATCATGACCTGAGCCAAAGCCAGACATTCAACAGACTGAACCATCCAGGTGCCCCCAATCTTATTCTTTTTTTTTTTAACCCCACTTGCACTTTGCTTGGATTTCACTGATTACTTGAGTCAGCTTCTTTCTTCCTGCTAGATCCTAAGTGTTTCAAGGACAGGGATTTTTCTTATTCATCTTTTTAGTTTCCTACAGTTCTGAGTGTTAGAATTTCCATATGTCCAGAACACTTTCTGATGGTGAAAAGTAGATGTAACTGTGAAACATAGGGACTCTAGGATAGATAGATAGTTTACGTTATCATTCAACAAAGTACAATTGAGACTATGATGGTAACAATGGACGCGGAGAAGCTGAGGATGTACAGCAGTCCCCTTTTCACTCAATCCCACCTCATGTTCACTGATAGCTGCGTTATAACCAACCATCCACTCTGAAGGACTATGACAACATTTGGACATAAACTTACAGATGCCTTCATAATTTCAGCAGGCTGTATAATGGGTAAGAAGGTGGACTCTGGAATCGGTCTTTCTGGGTTTGAATCCATTGCTGTTGCAAATTCTGTGATCTTGGACATGTTACTTAATTATCTGATGCCTCAGTTTAAAATAGGGATAATAGGGGCACCTGGGTGGCTGAGTCGGTTGAGTATCTGACCCTGCTTGGAATTCTCTTTCTTCCTCTGCCCCACTCACATGTGTCCTCTTTTTTTTTTCTCTCTCTCTCTCCCCCAAAAATAAATAAAAATAAAGAAGTAAATAGAAAAATAGGGATAATATTACTACTTCCATTACAGGGATATAATGATTAAATAGGATAATCCCTATAGAGTACTGAGTTTACTTGCCCGTACTTGTACTACACTATTCAGGCTTAGAAATATGGCAGAGTCTGCAGCAGTTTAATGTTAACATGTGATGTTATTGGAAGTTTGGGGAGGGTTTTGGAAGTTATTTTAGGAAAGGAAAACTACAGCTGCTCCCACACTGGTTAACACCAATGATGCAGCCTGTCTGCTTTGGCCTCAAAGAAGCACAATTGAATTCCTTCAAATCTCTGGTCTGAATGCCATATGACAGCATCACAAATACCCCATGTACAGCATTTCCCAGAGAGACTCAGGCTTCCTTGTGTTGCAGGAGAGGGATTCTTTCCACTGAGCCTGTCTGTACCCACACGTGGTACAGAGGGAAGTTCAACAGTATCACAGACCAGGATTTGTTAGCAATTCGCTGCAAAAAGATATTTCCCCCAGGTGTCTATTTCAGTTTTGTCTGAAGCTCAGACTCTCAAGCTACCAAATGGCTGAATTATAATGAGAAGCCAAACTCAATGAAATTCTAACCCTAGTGCCAGTCATTCAATAAAGCACTTGTATTGACATCTCACTCTTGAATTCTATCCTCCCTTAACTCAATTAAATCAGTCATTTCACTTCTCTGTCTTGTAGAATCTTTATCGAAAAACCGAATGGAAAATTATACAACACAATGTAATGTTTTGGGAAATTCTATAGTTTCTAATGAGGCAGGAAGTTGGAAATTTTGATTATAACACTTGTTATGTTGTGGATAAGATAGTTTAGAATTAATTCAGAGAAACAAACAATAAGCTCTAGCTGGGCATCAGGCGTGTGTCTTGTAATGTTACTGTGACGAATGGTCATTAAAAGGGCCATGGATCTCCCCGATGACACTTCAGTGAAAGCGGAAAGAGTGACTTCCTAAACTGCCTGTACATGAGGTGTGGCTTCAGGAGGAATTTTGACAGCTGGATACCTTGAAAACAATAATAGAGTATTTCATTGTACTAGCTTTTATTAAAAACCCCCCTTTTTTTACATAGAGGAGAAATTGAATCTTGACCTTCAGGAACAAGAGAAATATGTCCAATGAAATAACCTTTTCAGGGCTGTTACCTGAGCATCCTCTGATCTGAGTAGAGAAAAAAACTTAAAACAAAATTTATGATACCCTCTCACAACTCTTATTAATTTGAGAAGCATTCAAAGTTTTGTAAGTTTCTGTCATAGAGCAGTCCTCCTCAGCATGGTCTGTTGACTTATTTTATATGAATCTAGGAAGAAAGCTATCAAAAAGGAATCTAAGGTTATCTTAATCATTTACTTTTGCATTTATATGCTATTTAAAATATTATTTAATTAACAAAAAATAGAATTTAAAATTATAAATAATGTTTGCCCTGGTGTATATTCTTATAAAAAGAGGAGAAATCTTCCCACTCAATGAAAATTAGAGCACATTAAAAAAAAATGTTTCATGCATTGGATAATAACAAATAACTAACGCATGTTTGAAAAATAAGAAAAAGCCTTCAGGAAAGTCTGCACTTTATTATTTCATTCTCCCCAGAGAGCCACAACTTTTTATGGGTCATCTGGGGTCTGAACCCAAAACAAACATGAAGACAGTAAATTACCCCAGCAGGTACTAGATGTCTTTATCAGATTTGCCGAGTGTTAAGGAAGGAAAAACAAAGTCGCTTGGACTTCAAGGGATCGGTTCTCCCAATCTGTCAATTTTCTATTAAAACATTTTGTATTAATAACCAAACATGCTCCTCCTTTTGTATCTAATTATCTCAGGGGCGGGGAACAGTCACAGGTGGTTCAGGCAAAATCGGGATGACACTTAAGAGGACAAAAGAGGGCATGTGACAATGGTGGAACAAAATGAGCTTTGAAATTCTTTTCTTTAATATTAATGATTCCATCTGTAACTTATATATCTGCTTTCTAGCTACACCTTTTGCATTTTTTTTGCATTATTGGCAATATGTAGTAGTTACTCCAGAGATTAAAATACATACCTTAACTTCTCACTGTTGATTAGAGTTAACATCATACCACTTTGTGTAGATTGTGAGAGCCTTGCAACCATATAGCTCCATATGGTGGTCATATGTGTGTTAGATCTACATATGCTATAAGCCCTCAGTGTTACAATCTTTGCTTTAAGCCAGCGGTTAACAAACTTTTTCTAAAGGCCAGATCATAAATATTTTAGGCTCTGGGATGATACAATTTATGTCACAATGACTCAGCTAAGCTGTTGTATCACAGAAGCAAGACAGACAATATATAAAGGAATGGGCATGGCCATGTTCCAATAAAACTTTATTTACAAAAATAAGCAATGAGCTGAATTTGGCCCACAGGCTATATACTTTACTAACCCCTGCTTTAGACAGTAATACATATTTTGAATAAATTAAGAAAAATAGGCTTTTATATTAACCCACATATTTGTTATTTATAGAGCTATTCCTTTCTTCCTGCAGATGTGAGCTTCCATCTGGTATTATTTCCCATCAGTCTGCAGACTGCCTTTTAGTATAGGTCAGCTGGTGTTTGATTCTTTTATCTTAAAATGTGTTTACTTCACCTTCATTCTTGAAGGATGTTTTCACTGGATATAAAATTCTGCTTTGATAGTTTTTTCTTCCTTTCAGCACCTTAAAGATATCTCATTGTCTTCTGGCCTCCATTGTTTCCGATAAGTCAGCACTTATTTGAATCATCATTCCTCTGTCTGATCTTTAATATTACATTGTTCTAGTTACCTTTATTGCCATATTTGATTCCTAGATTCTAGGTATGCTGAGGTTATCTCCAATAACTTGTTGCTGGCACACAGTAGGAGTTTAACGCATAGTGAATAAGTGAAATTCAGATAAGTTCTGGGAATCAGCTATGAAGTGGACTCAAGTCATTCCTGGAAATAATGAGCCTGTCCTCAGTGCTAGCCGATCTTTCCATGGAGATTCCTGGGAGGCAGATGTGGGAATGACAGGTATGGGAAATGTGCTGCTTCCTCTTCATCACTTTGGGAAGTGTGGGCAGAGCCCACTCCTGCCTCCTGCACCTACCCCATCAAGACAGCCACCCTCAAAAGATACAGAGCAGTACAGCCTCCAACTTAATAGCCTGAACCAGTATGCCTTCAACGCCAGACTCAAGTGCTGCCTCCCATGGTGGGGGATCCACCAAGATTTCCTCCCTCACTTCTTATGAAAAAGCTGAGACCCATGTACCATTTCTTCTGTTGACCCCACCTAGGGACACTTTATGGTATACTACCTATTCAATTCAATAAGTCAGCCCTGATCCCACCCAATGAAATGCATTTTGTTGATAGACTCAGGCCCCGAAGCAGACCTGCAGTCAGGTCACATTTGTATCACTTAGGACTCTTCTGGGTATAAGTGACGGAAACCAAACTCAAACAGGTTTCAATGGGAATGAAAGGGGATTTCCCTTTCATTGTCTCCTTGGGAAGTTCTAAAAAGTCCTAAGGAAGAGCCTCCATCTGATGTGGCTGAATCCCAGGTCCCAAAGATGCCCTGGAAACCCACCCTCTCATTTCTACTCATGCTCTCTCTCTCTGCTTGTCTATCTGCCAGCCTCATTCCCAGGGAACCTCTCCTCTGGAGGGCCTAAGTGGCTGCAGGAAACTCCATGCCCAGATCCACACAACCATGTAGCACCAGAAGATTTGAGCAAAGATTCCACTTGTCCAGAGCTGAAACCAATCACTGAGGCCAAAGAACATATGTGCTCCAGCCCTCAAGGATGCTCTCTCCTGGACATGGGCTCACACAGTCTGACAAGATGGACTTTGAGCAAGGTTAAGATGCTGTTGTGATCAGAATAAAGTAAAATGATACTGGGCAAGCAGAAACAACCCACAACTACTCCAAAGTCCCACAAATTCTTGCATCCTTGCATCCTTTTAACCAGACCTTTTCCCAGAAGTTTTGACCCTTGTTTACAACCCTTCCTTTCATTTGGGTTCTGAGAGAAGCTGACTCCAAGGCAAGGAGAAAGGTCAAGCAGTTCACATGGAATTAAGAAGACATCCCAGGAAGCACTACAGGGAGAGGAGATGTGAGAGAGGGAAAGAAACCGCTATAGAGTATGTCTGTAGTTCACAGGGGGCAGTTCACAACAGCAAGAAAGGAAGCTTAGTGCCATGGACCCCTCTGAACAATTGTGTGGAGCATCCCTCAGGGTTGTCCAACCCAGGGGGCCAGGAGACTGGGGTATGGTGTTTGCCATAGCTTCCTATTACTTCTGTGACAAATTAGCACAAACATAATAACTTAAAATTATATAAATTTATCTTACAGTCTGAAGGCCAGAAATCCAAAATGGATCTTCCTGAGTTTAAATTAAAGTGTCAGTAGAGCTGCCTTCCTCGTGAGGGCTCTAGGAGACAGAGAATCTGTTTCCTAGCCTTTTCCAATGTCCAGAGGCTGCCCACATGTCTTGGTTTGTGGACCCCTTCCTTCTTCAAACCAGTAATAACCAGCCAGATTTTTCTCCTTTTCTTCATTTTCACAATGATTCTTCTGATTTTCTCCTCCGCACTTAGGGACTCTTGCAATTACATGGAACTCACCCAGATAATTCAAGATCATCTCCTTACCGCACAGTCCCCTGTGAACTTAATTTCCCTTACCACATTATGTAACCTATTGATAGGTTCCAGGGATTGGAATGTGTACATGTTGGAGGGTCATTATTCTGCTGACCACAGAATTTAATCACCAGCTCCCATCCATCATCAGCCAAGGGTTTCTCCCATTACAGTTAAATCCCCAGAACTTCTGCCTGCTCCATGCAAAGACCCACTATGTTCCTGTGGTCAAAGAAAGCCCGAGGGCAGAAGTCATCCCACTTACAGGGAAGTAGAGAGTATTGAGGCCACATGTGCAGGAGCCTGAGGGTCTGCATCATCCCTATGCTCACCAGCTCAACCCTGATGCACCTCCACTTGACTGCTTGGGCTGAACTCCTTGGCTTTCCCAATCCATGGGGCCTGACTCTCTTTTCTACCTTGGGAATATGTCAAAAGGCCTTGGATTGGCCTCCCTTATGGTAATCACTTCAAACCCCCTGTTGACTGAACTTCTGGTTCTTGTCTTACATTGTTTCTTTTTTGTTAAGTTTATTATTTTTTTGAGAGAGAGAGAAAAAGGGAGGGTGAGAGTGTACATATGTGTGAGCAGGAACAGGAAGGGGCAGAAAGAGAGGTAGAGAGAGAGAATCCCAAGCAGGTTCCATGCTGTCGTGCAGAGTCGGAAGCAGGGCTTGATCTCAGGAACTGTGAGATCATGACCTGAGCCAAAATCAAAAGTAAGAAGCTCAAATGACTGAGCCACCCAAGTGCCCCTTATCTTACATTTTTTTCCAATTCTTGTCACACACATGTGTGCTGACTTAATTGCCCACTGCTTGGACCCTTTCCCCTGTTGCAAGAAACTCCCTTCAACACCTTTCTTTGCAACTTTCCAAGGCCTTGGCTGAAGATTACCTAAGGTGCTGAGAGTGGGCATAGCCTCATCATTGTGTCTCTGGATGTCTGCACATGCTGACATGACATGCTGATAAGAAACACAAGCTTGGGAAGAAGATGATGCTCATCACCCAGTCAAGAGAGGATCTTCAACTTTTCAGGTCTCTTGTTTTTGAATCTATGCAGACTAAAATTCTTCCAATGCAATCCAAATATATATATAAGCCTCACCAGCCTATAAGGTACACCCTAGATCACACTGACAACGATAATTAACATTCATGAGCTTTAAGCCCCCATGTGTTTATTGGCATTGGCAGTCACTGTCCCTTAAATATATTAATTGGTCCTTATTATCCCTAAAATGTTCCCTTCTGCAGTATAGATACCTAAGGTAAATATGACCACCAACCACTTCGGAATCCGGGCACTGTAATGGCTCAGTAGCATCTTACACAGCAGAAGAAGAAATGTGTTATACTCTGGGGTCCCACTGCAGGATCACTTGGGGCCCATACTGTTGCAAAAATGAATTAACTTGCTTTGCCAGTTTGTATATACAGTCTCTTTATCCCCAGAACACATACATGCCACCTGTGCCACTGGATTGGGTCAGATCCACATATCAGCCATGACCAAGTTCTTGGAACAGATATACCACTTTAATACCACATCTTATACATGAGTCTGGCTGAACTTGTCAAGCTCCTTCCCATTGGTGCATATTATTTCAGAGTTCTTAACATCCCTTCATGACACTTGGCTTGCTTGGAGCCTCCTACTCATCAACCAGACATGTGAATATAGCTGAACTCCAAATGGAGATATGAATAATTTTCTCCAAACTCCAAATTCTCCAGCACATATAGAAAAACAAATTGCCTTTAAGCACAGAAAATTTTCAGTAGAAAAGTGTATGCATTCATTATAAGCATCATCATTTTCAAGCTGTGGAAAGCATTTCTCAAATTCTTGAGTAAAATACTCAAGGCTTTTAACAGGTTCTTCAGTACTTTACTATAATACTCATTATTTCTTCTCTGTGGATTCTGATTATTCACATGTACAAAATTTTAAGAGAAAACAAGGACATATCCTGCTCTTGAAATATATCTATCTCTTGAAAGCTGTTTTCAGACAGGTACAGTATAATTCCTGTTGACTTATGAACAAAAACAGGCTGGTTAGCAGAGGTATGTCCTCATTTGCAATAAAATAATACACACACACACACACACACACACACACATTGTACTTTAAGGTTTACCCAAACATTTGTACTCATTGTGCATTCATCCATTTAATTCTCAGAGAAATTCTCTTGGTGTTGTTTGTTCTCTTTTACCAATGTGGAAACCAAGCTTCTGAAGAGATGTGGGTCTTGCCAGGGTACCAATATTTGTAATTGGCATACCAAAACTTGAATGCAAGTCTTTGGAATTAGAATTCCATTGTATCTCCATTATACATTCACTTGAGACCCTGGAAACACTTTTTCCTAAGACTAATGACAGTAGAGGTAGCCTTCATTTCTACCTGGCACCTGGACATACCCCGACTCCTGTTCTGTACTTATTTCAGGTCAGTATTGGATCTAAACTTTTTTCACTCGATTGGCTTATGCACATAATTGGCACATGGACACAATATGGATAACATTTTTTAAAAACAACAGGTGCAAAAATACTTTGGTAGAAATGAAATGGACATGACCTAGTTTCATTCTGTTATGAAATTAATATTCTCTACAACTTCATGAGATCTGTGACAGCCTACAAAAGTTAAGCTGTTGGGACCCTGTGACCTCCACCAGAAGTGGCCATTGATCTGAGATGGATCTTTCCTGCCCACAGCTCCCAAAAGAAGTGTTCTACAAATCACAGGACCCCAGATACCTCTTAGTAGATTATTGCAATGACCAGTATGGTCATCTGATCCTAAAAGGAAAAATCAATGAACTGAGTTGAGCCAAAAATGTGTCTGTCTCCTGCAAGAAGAAAGGGACCATGGCAGCAGGGCCAGTCAGTTGTAGACCTTGACTCTTGTAGACTTGGGATTGTTCTACTGGGCCTCACATGTGAGTAAAGGAAACTGATCACACACAAGAGGAAAGAAGTGAGCAGAGAGGCAGGTAAGTGCCTATATGAAAGAAGAGAGAAAATAAAAGACAGGATCATCCTTGGTTTCTGATGGCTCTGCTGTCCCCATTTCCTCTTATCAGCTTCCCATGAGTTTTCTGGATCACCTTTCAACCACCGCTCCATGTAATCCTGAATGGACCCAAAAGTGTTTTTTTTTTCTTGCAACCAAAACATTCTAGATTAGAATAAATGGGCCTCAGTGATATTCATAAAATGAATTCCGCATCTATTTTAAGTTAGCTCACTCATTTCTCACTTTCTGCCTCTTCTACCCTTCAAAGAACTTTTCTGTAGATTTCCTGATTAGCTGCAAGTGCATGGTTATTTTACTGTTGTTGTTCTCTCTAAAATCAGTGCACTCACCTCCCATTCATTACCTCATATTTGTTCTTTTTTCTTTTTTAAAGATTTATTTGTTTATTTAAGCAATCTCTACACCCAATGTGGGGCGCAAACTCTCAACCCCAAGATTGAGAGTCACACACTCCACTGACTGAGCCAGCCAGGTTCCCCTTATTTGTTCTCCTTCTACTTATACTTCTAATACACTTCACACTAAACTTGAAACACATTTTACTCACTCATTCAGCAAATTACCCATCAAGCAGGGCACTGCTGCCTGTGCTTTCCTATCACAGCAAGAAACTAGATGCAGTGAGAAAAGAAATTATACATAGTCACAGCCAGCAAATTGAGCAACATACCTGTATCCTTGCTCATGTGGCCAGGCTGTCTTCCTGCTCTGTCCAAAACAGCATTTCTCCAGACCTTCCTTTCTCTTTATTTTCCTTTTTTTAATGTTTATTTATTTATTTTTGGCAGAGAGAGTGAGAGAAAGAGAGAAAGAGACAGGGAGAGAAAAAATCCCAAACAGGCTCCTCGCTGTCAGCAAAGAGCCCAACATGAAGCAGTGAGATCGTAACCTGAGCAAAAATCAAGAGTCGGTCGCTCCACCAACTGAGCCACCCAAGTGTCCCTCTTTATTTTCCTTTTAACTGCAATATGTGTATATATGCATATGTGTAGTGTGTGTGTGTGTGTGTGTGTGTGTTTCCCCATCTCTCCCAGGAGAATAGAAGCTCCATGAGAGCAAGGATTTTGTGTATCACTTCCTAGGACAGTGCTTGGAACTTGGAAATGCTCAAAAGAGTTTTGTTGAGTGAAGGAAGTAACTGTATTTAGCAATGCAGTGGTTGGATAAGACAGGTGAGTCTGTGCCTTCATGGGGTCTGGAGGGAGGGCACGACACAGCAGGACAAGTTCTTTACTGGAGCATGGCTGAGTGGCACTACTTGAGGTAGGGCTACAGATAGATCCAGGAAGGCTCCCTAGAAGAAGTGATAAGTTCCAGTTATGATCTAAAGTCTAAGCTGGCATTGGCCAACATATCCACTAGCTTTGACTGTATAATGTGATGCCACAAAACTCAGTGGCTTTAACATATCAGTTATTTATTATTGTTCATGTGTCTGCAAAGTAGCTGGGGGTCAACTGGTCAGCTGAAGTAGTCTGGATTCTGCTGGGCAACACTGCTTTAAGCTATGGCTATACCTGGTGTTGGCTCCTTGCTGAGGGACTCAGAGCTGCTCCACAGGGGCTCATTCTGGGTCCCAGGCTGAGAGGGCAGCTGCCACCTGAAAGAAATTCTGCTCATGGTGATGCTGAGGCATTAGAGTGCAGGTGGAAACCGGCATGGTCCCTGAAGGCCTATGTTCAGATATCATCATCTCTACCCATGTACAATTGGCCAAAGCAAGTCATCCAATCAAGACTAAATTCTTGACCACTCTGATCATGATGAGACCATTGTAAGCATGTGGATGACAAACGGGATGAAAAAATGGGACCAGCAAAGCAATCTGCCATCACCAAGGTCAAGAGTAAGAGTGCTAAGTTCCAATGGGAAGGCAGAAGTCTAAGGAACAGAAAGTCATTTAGAATGGCTGGCTTACATAGGGTAAGGACAGAGTAGTGCTAAATGAAGCTGGAGTTGAAGACGTTGGCTGGATCCCACAGACCCTTGGGAGTTATGGCAAAGAGCTTAGGCCTGATCCCCATATCAACGGGGAACCAATGATGGGTAAAAAAGCCAGAGAAAAAGTTGATCATATTCTTATTTCAGAAAGATGCTTCTAGCTACAAGAAAATAGTATATTAGAGAAGGTAAGACAGGATGTAGGAAGGCAGGTAGGGACCCCAGTGCTATGATGCAGAGAAGAGGAAAATAAACCACCCATTGATTCATCATGGGCCAATCCAGCACCAAGAACAGGTAGACATGTGCTCTTAATTCAAACAAACAAACAAAAAAAAAAAAAGGAAGAAAGGAAGGATGGAAGGGGGAAAAGAAAGAAGTTGTTGATATAAGAGGTCACCAAATGTTCAACCAACAAATTGTTACATTTGTTCCCAATTACAAAAATAAAAATAAAAATTAATGGGTGCTATTTGCACATAATTTTCCAAGGCCCAAATGTACAGAACTTTCACTTTTACAATTTCCCATGAAACTTTTGTTTTCTTGTACTCTCTGGAAAATATTATAAGTGGTCTTCCTAGCCCCAGAAAAGTTGTTATACTAAAGTAGTCCCTACAGAACCCTGAGTCACTGACTCGAAATAACCCCACCCCAACACAGGCAAGTGCCGAGTGAAGAAAGGATCTACACCCAAGTGCTGTCCAAAGCCAGAGTAAACAGTGCAATCGCCCAGTGACCCAAAGGTCAGCATTTCTAGACTTTCTCATCTGAGCAGCTGGAGGAGAATTTTATTAGTAACTGTCACCCACACAGAGCTCCCTGGAACCATTGGGAGAGAATGCATTTAGAAAAAGATATTCATTTTGATGTATGTTTCCTTTGGTATCCAGAAATATAAAAAGTGAATGCTTTAACATAGGAATTCATATCTGACTATGAATGTGGCTCTGGGCTGAAATCTAAAGAAGTAAAGGTGGCATATTCTAGTCCGAGCCATGTGACAGAGAGGGAAGGATTCTGGAACAGGGCTTGGGGAGCTGGGCTTGGCCCTGCATTTGTTGTGAGACTTTGTAAGAGTCACTTCATTTCTCTGGGCTTCAGCCTTTCCTCAAGATGACTGTATGCAGTGGTTCCCAACCTTTCTTAGTCCAAAGCACACAGATCTTAGAGAAATAACACAGTGTTATTAGAAACTGCCTCAGTTTAGTGGCTATTCCCAATCAAGTGAAGTCCAGAGGGGCAAGTAAGTGAAAATTTGGGGAACTGTGACTTAGGAAAAGTCTACACAGGACTCTGATCCTCCTTACTCCATCCCATTCCCTAACACACACACACACACACACACACACACATACACACAAGCATACACATCACACACATATGTATATACACACCACACATATATATATATATACACACATATATATACATAGACACACAGACACATCACACACAAATATATACACATATATATACACATTACACACATGTATACACACATACACATCACACACACACACATACACACACACACACACACACACACACACATATTCCCACATGCATACATGAGGGGAAACGTGTGCAATCTCCTTTAAATCTCTAGAATTACTTTGGATCCACATCCTTGGATTTTAGTACTCTCCACTTCAAATCCAGAGCTTTCTTCCAAACCAGTTTAGGCCTTACTCAAATTCAGACCTATGTAGACCATGCCATTCTAAAACTGGAGATATTAAATCAATGCCTTGCTGAATCAAATGAACATTCTCATAAGCTGGCCACACAAACATAGTCATACCTGGGAAGAAGCAGTTCTCTGAGAATCTACCCCTGGCATCCTCTGGGGCTCCTCATCTCTTAAAAAGGGGAAGGGGCCGGCGCAAGTGGGGAAGGGGGGATCAAAGGATTTAAAAAGAAGGGCTCTTCAAGGCCCTTCCCTTTTCCCAAGGTCCCGTAAAAAGGGAAAAGGTTCTAAGAACAAGTTGTATCATTTGAAAGAGGTTTGTCTGGTTTCAAGTTACTGTCTACATTTATTTCCCTTTTGCTATCCCCTAAACACAAGGGTCCTGCTTATCAACCAGGCTCAGCATTTCTTCAAAGTATCAATGTAGAGGTGAGAAGTTCACAGTGGGTCCATTTTTAAAAGGGAAACAGCTTCCCTTCCTTTTACAAAGAAAACACAAGACAGTTGAGGTTGCTACTTTCAGCTGCCTTTCTCAATAAGGATATCCATCCAAGCTTGGAAGAGCTGGGTTGCACATTAATTAAGGCAGAAATCTTCTCCAATTAACATGAAATAATAAAGCCTACAGGGGGCAGACCCATTGGGATCTCTTATGCGATTTCTCAGAGGGTGTTGATTGAGAGATTCCTGTTTCAGAAAGCCTATGGAGAAATGCAAACAAATGACTGGCATTTGTGTGTACCTTACCCCAACATTCCATGGTAATTCCCCAATCATAGATCAATCTATTTGGGCCAAAAGTAGCCAATAATATGTAAATTACACACATTTTTCTGCTTGTATGCCCTATTTCCTTTTATATTTTAATGCACACTGGTTAAGGATGCACTCAGGAGAAGAGAAAGAAGGAGACATTTTTTTAACCATGTTCAAGTTAATATTTGCTGCAATTATATGCCATAAATCCATGCAAAATATTCAGATTTGAAATAAACCTCACCACTTTAATTAGCTTAATATAATATTTTCTTATCTCTAGAGCCAAATGCCATAGCTTATATATGATTCATAGAGTCTACAGATCAAAGAGAAAACAGTGTTGGACAACTACACACCCAACTAGAGGATCCCAAATTTTGCCCAAGAACTTGGTAATGAAAAGTGGCCACAGAACGTGATTCACACTATTAGACATTCAACTCACATGCCTGAATTTGTCCTTAATTGGTGCTTCATAAAAGATCTTTTAAAATTTCTAAAAGTGCATACTAGTAATTGCATAATTGCAGTGCCATATACAGAGCCTTAGGTGGGTTCAGACTGCTTAGGAAATCTTTCCATTCCTATCGTGCTCACATCCTTTGAGTAAATCAAGAGGAGAAACTTGGGGAGGCTTAAATAGTAGACAGAAAAAGCAGTAAAACCCTGTCTTTCACCATCCTCAGTCTTTTAGCAGAAACAAGATTTGTGAGTTAACTCTACCAGCCACAGAAAATCTACACTTGGGGGGACTCACAAATCCATCAATAAGTAACTTCCCGGGTTCTCTCATTGCAAGAACAAAGGGCATCTTCTTTGAGTTCTTTCTCAAGCCCTGTCTAGATGCATTACCACCCTGTTGCTATTGACCTTCTACTCAGAGGTTCAAGGGATTTGTTTTGAAGACACTGGAAAAGACCGTTTAGGAAACATTCACTTTCTCCAGCTTGCTCTACCTCAGTGGCCAATGCACTGTGGCAAAGAGGAAAACCAGGGAGATGGAGTTGGTTGTAGAATTAATTTTGATTTCATTGTAAGGCACGCAGGGGTTTTTTGTTTTTTTGTTTTTTGTTTGTTTGTTTCTCCCCTGACAGGTGATCTCAAGTTACAAAACAAACAAAGTCTACAGGTTGTGACCACTCTGCCAGAAGAAGCAAAGGAGGACTTTCAAGGAGATCAAGATTCCTTTTAATTCCTACGTGAAGAGCACCGCTGGCTTGGAGCAATCACTCTGAAGAATTCCTCTCTGTGCTGAATGCTCTGTGGCTTTCATGTTGGGATGTTGACATCCTACACCCCCACCTCATGCACTGGACTAGCTGAGGGTGGAAGGGCAAATGTGATGTTTACACTCCGTGAACATAACACTCAAAATAAGAGGAAGATCCAACCTAGAGAAATGGATTGGAAAGACAACTGTGCAGGTCACATTCTGCAGCTAAGCTTTGCAACAGGAGCTAAACTGTAACATCTTTTAAAGTGTCCTCATGGGATCCATATGTGCAGACTGCTAAAACTGTTAACGTACCCAATTAGGTTTTAATTTATCTTAGTTTCCTCAGTCCTGCCATTAAAAGGCACACCACAGACCCATCAAACCTAGCATTACCAGCCTCAGTTTTGTCAGGTGCTGCCCAGTGAGTCGAACTATATGCAAACTGCAGAAGCTGGACCTTCATCCAAGCTAAGAAATGTTTAAATGGGTCAGAAGCATTTACCCTGGACATCTGTTTGACACATAACCTAAGGATATTTAAACATCTCTTAACAAAACAAATAAAGGTTTCCACATTCCCAAGGACAGAACCCATTTAATCTACTTACACATCTCTTTCGAGGCTGTAATATTTTGGCAGGGCATATACGTCAGTAAAGCAACATGCAACGAGATTTATAGAGGCTGATTTATGTTTGAGTCTGTGAAGACATATTCTGGGTAGTCACGCTTGCTATGGGTAGTCTTCTCCCTTCCACATTTTTGTATTGTTTCAGTGTATTGCAGTGGCATGCTTCATGAGATCATTGATTGCTTAGCATAAGCGAACGGCTGATCCATTTATTATGGAGGGAATCAACACCTCCACTGAGGTCACTTATTTCCCTTTGGATGCTCACACTGTAGGTGATGAAATCATGTATTTATCTACAACTTATTAGATTCATTTGATTGACTAGGGATCAATTTTTGTTTAACCAACTGTGCAGATTACTGGGTAGGAAGTTTCTCGGTGCACCACTGCAGTGTTTCAAAACAGCAGTGAAAATAATTATCTTAATATGGGACCACTGGGTCTCTCTCAAACACATGTTGGAGAAGTGCTGAAGACAGTGCTTAGAACTAAAAATACCAGACACATGGAAAAGTCGTTGGACACTAAAGGCACTGTGGTTTCTTTATGAATTAGGAATGGTACAGTGAACGTGTGGGATCGCTCAGGCCACCAGTGGGCCCTTCCTGCCATCAGTGAACTTGCGACCTTATTTCCTCGGAGGGCTGTTAAAGTGAAGTCAGAGGGCAGAAGAGTTATTTGCAAGTACCCTTTCACTTGTGTGGTCTGAAGAACTAACAGATTTATCCAAAAGATGGACAGTATGAGCAGGGTTGAAGAAGCAGCTGGTTAATTCAACATTCAGCTCAAAAACACAAACCCCAAAGACAAGGGCCAGAGTTGCCATTTGGCTTTGCAAGAGCAAGTCCTTTTTGAAAATCAATCTTGCCCCCACCGCATAGACTGACAGCCCAAGAAGACCCTAGACCTGCTTACAAGGTGACAATCTCCAAGATAAAGGATGGGGTCCTTCACTCCCATGCTGGGGGCCCACAGGAGCCCTGCATTTGCTCCTGCTAAGAAGACAGAGGGCAGAGTGGTACCCAGAGCACTCAATTGCTATAGCAAATTCTCTGACCATCTGGGGCATTTGGCACTGATGGATTTGAAAGATTTGTCTAGATTTCTTTACCAAACAGAAAAGAAGACCAGTTTGAGGCAAAGGCCTGGGGATAAAGAGGAACGGTGTCAAGGAATTGAATGGAAGGTGGGGGATTCAGGGGAAGGCAAGACCGTTGTGGGTAGAGCCTTCTGCCTCCACAGATTCAGTGCACAGTACACAGCACTCCAACTGAATTCCTCACAACAATTACCTTTTCTAACCCCAAATGAGTTGATGAAGACATCATATGCATTATGACCTGAGAGATAATACTCTCATGATGGAAAAAATTGGGACAGGCTCATTGGCCCTTTTACCATTAAAGAGATGTTTCTCAAGATAGGGAATTCTAAAGTGGAATACAAAACCCAAAAAGGTGGGTTTCATATAATCACCTCTGAGGTGACAGTCTTTATGGTTTCTGACCTGAGTTTGATTTAATCCCCAAGAACTCAAAAAGGTCATATTTTCCAGTCTTTTTTAATTGGCAGTTTGCAAACTACTAATAAGTTGTGGGGTTGATTTGTGGGTCACAACAAACCATTTTTTTTTTTTATTTTAGAGAGGGAGAGAGTGCACGAGTGGTGGGGAGGGGCAGAGAGAGAGAGAGAGAGAGAGAGAGAGAATCCCAAGCAGGCTCCATGTTCAGCACTGAGCCTAATGCGGGGCTTCATCTCACAACCCCTGAGATCCTGACCTGAGCCAAAATCAAGAGCCAGGCACTCAACCAACTGAGCCCCCCCAGGTGCCCCCAAACAATTTTTAAAGAACATATAATAAATAATAAAGTTAGACATATCAGAGAGCACTGCCCATCACAACAGGTAGATATTGTTTGTGATATTTTTGTTTCACTTACAAAGATGTGTACTAGACCTCAGAGTAAAATGGATTTCTTAGTGTGGGTCTTAGATGAAATGTATTTGAAAACTACTAGTTCAGTCCAAAGGTTTCCAAACCCTAGAGGAGGGTGTAGGGAGCACTCAGAGGCTCCTGTAGCTACTCACAAAATGCATACTCCCCATGTCTGACTCAAGTATAATGCATCAGACTGCCTGGTGGTAGAGCCCTGAAGCTTCCTGTGGGATTCTGATGCAGCTAGTTCATACACCAGGAGATGGAGCAGCAGAGGACAGCTGACAAAGACACCTGAAGCTTAGAGAGGTGGTGTGAGTTCCCCTCCAAACCACCCAACAGATCAAGGGGACAGCCCTGTTGCCCCATGCTGCCTCACCTTTCATCAGCTGCCACACAGCAGGACAACATTGTTGGCATTGTTTTGAGTTTCCATGTAAGAGAAGTATATCTTGGGTAGGGAGGATTTTTAAAACATGTTCTCTGTACTCAATTTGGTTGGTCAATTAGTTCTCGTTCTTGTGAAAAAATAGAGAAAGGAAAGCTGAGCAGAGATTCAGGACTCATTGAAGGTGAGAGTCAGGACTCACTGAAGGCCACTGGGAAGTTACCAGACTGACTGGTTGTCACCCAGTGGGACCCTTCAGGCAGAGAATGGATTTTTGTGCATACACACTCAACAAGATTTTCAGAATCTCAGTGTGAAATATTTTTCAAGTTAGGGAGCAATGCTTTGTGTCACATGTGTTAGAGCACAGGAACAATATTTTCTTTATGGAATGGTCAGGTGTTTTCTACTTTGGAGCATGCTACACTAACACAGAGCTTTGCAGCCCCTGCCTCTGGCACATAAGAGCACACAGACCGTCAGTAAATATTTGTGAATTAATTAACAGCTGAAAAATGTACTCAGAGTTCCTGAATTCATTTAAGACATGTAAAAAACAAACAAGCAAAAACATCACCTTATAGGATCCAGAGTGCTAAATAAACCTATAATATTTACCCCTCAATAAACTCTGGGATTTTAGAGATAATTCTATTTAATTTCTGTTTTCCCTTGAGCACTTTCATTAAAACTCAAACTTGCTCACTAAGATGTTTTAATTTTCCAAACTTTATGTGGAAAATATAAGCTAATAATTTATGTCAATCTAACCCATTTTTCTTCCTACTGGAGATGCTAGGGCATCACTGCCCATGCATATAGAAATATAATGTGAGCTACGTATGTAATTAAAATTTTTTATACACATTCAAAAAACATTTTTAAAACAAGTAAAATAATATTAATAATATATTGTATTTAATTCTATATATCCAAACTGTTGTGATTTATACAAGTAGCATAAAAACTATTGTGATTTATACAAGTAGTGAAATACATATGTATTTATATTAAGTCTTTGCAATCTTGTATTTATGTTATAGCTACAACACAACTCAATTCCTATGAGCCAAGCTTCAAATGCTCAGTAATAGCATGTGCCTCATCATTACTGTATTGAACAGCATGATCTAAGATTTAAGGCTAGCTGAAGATGGAAGACAATGACTCTTAAAATCACCTATGGAATAAATAGTTGAGCAACAATAATGCTAGTCCCATCTTACAGAGAAAATCCTGGGATTGTTTATGACAAAGCTAGACCCAATATTCTTGACAAATTCATCGTCACCTCAAATACTTGAGTCTACTGGTCAACCCACTCCTTTTGAAAGGCTGCTGCTCTAGGAGTCCAGGATGTAGACACTAGCATTGAGCCATCTGAGCTCGAACCCTGGTAATTATTGTTCATCTTTGGCAAGTATGTCTCATTTCCTTGTCTATAAAATATGCATAATAATACCAACCTCATATGGTGGTTTAGAGGATTCACTGAGGTTATATTATAAAGCAATTAGGATAGTGATTGGACGTACTTTGAAAGGAAGAGCTATTATTATCTAGAATTCAAATAAAAGCTGTCTATGGTAGTTCTAAAAAGCCATTCACCAAGCATTTCCATTTTTCTTCCTTCCAAGCACAAGGTAGGATTGTGTTTCTTTGCCCTGATAAAGTTAGATGTGGTCATTGCTTATTTTAGCCAATGAAATGTGAGTGGAAGTTATAACGTGTCACTCCCAGGTGAAAACTTAAAGAGCAAGTACTTGATTGGCAACAAGCTCTGCCACAGCTACCAGCCATGCTCCAGGTGATACCTTCTCCATCCAGTCTGTGTCCCAGAGAAAAAGCCCCAGCACATCGGTGATGGACACATAGCATCAGAAAGAATTAGAATTTATTATTACAAACCATGAAGTTTGGGGAAGTATTTCTTACTCTAGAATTATTTAGCCCATTGTATTCCATCTTAACTACTACTTCCTTGAGGGATTCACAAGTTAATGCTCCCCATTTTCTCTAAATATACTGACTGATGCCCATAGATACCAAATACTCAATCCTATCAAGCATAGTTTATCACCCAACATCCCATATACCCATCAATATATTCCTATGCCTCATAAGTATTGGTTGTATTTATTTCCAAATAGTTTATGCCAATTGTAGTCATTATTAAATTTAAGTAAGAATTGTACACTCCAATAAAATTTGAGTATGTAAAGAGAGGACTATAGCTATAAATACTCAATTAACTGTTTTGAAAAGACTGTGAGTTGTTAAAATGTTTTCAATTAAGCATGTCTGAAACAATTAATGCTGGGGTAGGTTATGCACTATACAAAATATGAAATAGTCCTGCATATCTCTTTTAATTCTTCATTCTTTTTTAGGGAAATCCAAACCAGAAATTATAAAAGATATATTTATGGGTGTGGTTTTTGCAAAAAAGGCAAAGCGGAACTCTAACTTAAACTACCATATACTCACAGTATAGTTTGGCCCTACATCAAAAAAAAAAAAAAACCTGGTAAATGAGTACATGGTTGTATGCTTTAAGTTAAACAAAATGCTAAAGATATGTATGTATTATTTTTATGACCACCCCCCCCAAAATAAAATATTTGGATTAACCAACTAACTGATTCATTATGTGAAATGGGTTTTCTCCCTGAGTGTTACTTAGGTTTTTATGGAATTCAACAACAGTAGTCTCTCACATAGGCACAGTACAGTATTTCTCTTTTGTTTTGAATGACCTTTTGCATGATATTATATGTTTGGAAAGACCTAATCTGAAAAAACAATTGCTGGGCACCTAAATAGTTCAGTCGGTTAAGTGTCCGACTCTTAGTTTCAGCTCAGGTCATGATCTCATGGCTTCGTGGGTTCGAGCCCCATGTCAGGCTCTGTGCTGGCAGCATGGAGCCTGCTTGAGATTCTCTCTCTCTCTCTCTCTCTCTCTCTCTCTCTCCTTTATCTGCCCCTCCCCTCTAGTGCTATCTTTGTCTCTGTCCCAAAATAAATAAAAACAATTGCTGATACATGATGCTTTAGGTAATAAAGGGACCCTTGGAAAACCACAATGGTATAGGATGGCCCCATGAAAATTGTATCTGTCTTCACCATCCACCCCAAGCCTTACTTTTTGGGAATAAAATTACCTGGAGCTTAACAATTACAATCATGCAACCAAGCTCAAAAATAAGAGGAGGTGCAAGCATATCTCCTCACGGTCCCATAAGCCCCAGACACATGTTCCTCTTCTGACCATACTTACAACACCTAACATGGATCACACAAAGCACAATCAACTACTTTCAGCTGTTCCCCAGTGATGAAATGTTTCAGACATATGGTCACAGAGATTAATATCTGTGCAGACCACTTTGAAACAGCCCAGGAATCATTTGGGAACATGTGGCATTAAACAAATATAAATTCCAAGCCTAGCTCTTTCCTCCCTGTGCCTTTCCCTTCCACACCTGGACTGCAGAATGAGTCACACAGTAGTCTCTGAGAATGAGGACAAAGCACCAGGTATTAGCACATGTTTAAATTCAGAGCCACCAGACAAAATTCTCTGGAGGGGTTGTTAATCTTAGAAAATCGCAAAAATGATGTGGGCTCCAGAAGAGAGTTCTGCTTTTGGTGGTCTCCTCAAAATGAAAACCCTCCTAGACAGTTTGGGGGTCTGGGTTTTAGGGGTTGTCTCATGGAATTGGAGTAATATAAAAGCTTTTTCCAGTTTCTTCCACCCTCAGAAGACTGCACCATATGAGTTGGTGTCTGGCATTTCTCTTAGCTATTTCACTATCTCTCAAGTGATGAATTGTCCCAATCTTCTATGACATAATCCTAAAGGTGATCCTTGTGAAGAAAGCAGACAGAACCTAATACATATAATGTTGAGAGTTTTCATGGCTGTTTCTACAAATAGCTTGGAGAAGTTTCCCACAGATTAACTGCTCCAAAAATGCTATTTTGAAATGGTTTCAGTTGTGGGTAGAAGATACGTGCTTTGTATTTTGTTGAAGCACAGGCCAGAAACAATTGATAAGTCAGGCGTGGCATTTCCAGTTAGGCTTGGAAGTTAAATATTTATTACCTTGAGTTACAAGTTACAGAAGGGACATATGGTCTTCAGGCAGAATGTGAAGACAGACAAGCACACATAGTCTCTCTCTCTCTCTCTCTCTCTCTCTCTCTCCCCTCTCTTCACACACACACACACACACACACACACACACACAAATACACACTATACAAATGGCTTGAACTGAAGAGAAAATTATAAATAAATGATAATTTATAATAAAATATACTTACTACTGCTGATTTAACAAAAAAAAAACTTTAACTACTTCATATAGTTTTTGCAAGTAGTATTATGTGCTTTAAGCTGTACAAAGTAGAGAATTTTAGTAAATTGAAGCTCCAATGTCCCAAAACAAACATGAGGATTTATATCCAGAGAAAGGAACAGCAAAGAAAGTGTCCTCCCTACCATTTTCTCAACCACGATGAGTTATTTAAACGATTCACCCTTGCTAGGATGATTGCAGTATGTCCTTAGTCCATCACTGTATAAAAGGTTGTCATGCAAGCTAAGTTAAGAGTGTCAGGAGAAGAAAGCAGTGGAATTGGATCACATGTAGTCTCTGGAGCAGGAAATTGATAGCTTTCTCCACTTCAGTCCTCAGATACTTCTAGTCTTTTTTAAGAGGAGTGACATACAAGGAAAGAAGTCCTTTTCCTTTTTGCTTGAATTCTTCCAACAAATGGTGAATTTCTCAAGATACACTTTTCTATTCACCTTGCAATGGTGCAAGGACTCAGCTGGATGGGCAACCAGAAACCTAGTCGATGAAGCATAAGGTAAAGTTCTTCAATTTCCTTAGAAAAGATTTGTAACAGAAGCGACTCCAAACCTAAGAGTATCCATAAATATTATTAACTCACGTTAATTGTCCAGATTCTCTCATTTGCCAAATTCCACACGCAGGGTATAGAAAATACTGTCCTGCTCTCAGGCAACTAACCCAAACTTTTTATTTAGAAAGTAGACTTTAAGGTAATACCTTTTGAGGAAATCACATGGGTCTTTATAATCTCAAGAAGCAACTTTTGGCTAGAACACAGGAATTGATATGAGTCAACAAAGAGCAGCAAGTGAGATGGTGCTTGATGGTGAGTAGGATTTCTTATTTAAGTCTTTCTGCTTTTTCATTCATAACAGAACACCCAGAAGGACGAGAAAGATTTAAGGTTTGGAGCAATGTTGGTCACAGTCCTTTGAAAATAGTTTATTCATAAATGTTTTCCGAACAAGCTTGACCAAGTCTATTCCCTTATGGTTTTTATTTATCCTTTATAATCACATCAGTATTATTGGTTTTATTCAACAAAAGGAAAATTTGGATTTTTTAAAGACTTGATCTTTACCAAGAAATTCATCAGATTGTTTCAGAAAAATAATTCACTTAACTGGAAAACAAATCAGCTGCTCTGACAATTAGATTTATCTATTGTGTTTATTATGTGATATTTCACAGACTGAATCTAACCCCAGAGAACTTGGAATCTCTGAATGAAATAATAAAATATTCTTGCTAGTCTCTTTTGTTTAAAAAAAAAGCACCATTCTTTTCCCATCTTGCCAAAAGTATATGTTTATCGTAGAAAACTTAAAAAAATAGATAAGTCAGACATTAACATCATAAACTCACATTCAATCTTACCAGAAAATATGATCAATATATAAATTTAAAATTGGAAAGTGTAAAGCTGTTTTGTAACCTGTCCTACATTTTCCTTCACATTTCATACAGTTTCCATTCTTCTATAGCACAATTTTAATTATTTTACAATATCTGTTGCACGTCTGTAATTCCCTACTGTTAGACACATAACTTGTTTGAGAGGTTTTTTTCCCTATTTACACACAGAACTATGATAAACATCCTATAGCAACATCATCCTGCAGATTATTTCCACACACCAAATTTCCAAAAGAGAATGACTGGCACCCAGAACTTCTTCTAAGATTTTGATATTTGTTGTCAAATTGCTTTCCAAAAAGTGATGTGAGAAATGCCCCCTCAGCAGCATGTGAGAAGTGTCATTTTCTTGGACTTTGTTGATACTGGATGCTACACACGTAGTCTGACCTTTACCAAGTCAATAGGAAGAGAGACCCTTTATTGTTGTTCTGCTTGGTCACTTTTAATTTTTTTTTCTTTCGTAATTGCTCCTTCAGGCTACCCACATCTTTCCTGTGGTCGATATCCACAAAAGCTTTTGAATACCATTGTGAAAATTAGTGATGCAAAAATACACCCTGATGACACAGATACAGCTTACTTGCTAAACCACCCACATGATTTCAAGGTACTTAATTTAATTGCCATCTTAAGAATGTCAGGAGGGTGTTATAAGAACAGCGGTCAGAAAACTATGATATAGCATCAGTGTCTATACCTGCTTCTGCAGTGGGGAAGAATTGAAGCTTATTGGTATAACAGATACTTTAAAAACTCCGTTAGTTACTCTCCCTCATTGATCGCTGGGTTCCAAATTGGGCAACCCAAACAGTTTTCCCCAGAACTTTGTGAAATAGGAAGTTATCAGGAGAGACTAGCAGTGCTAAAGAAAAATTCACACTTACAACCCAGCATTAATAGTTTTTAGTTTAAGTCCATCACCTCAGGATGCTCTGGAGATGTATCTTGGAATCAGGAAAAAGAGTGACTCATCTTTCTCCAGGCTTTGTATCCATCCTGAAGCTGCTGCTAACTATAATGGGACAAGCACAACCTTTAAGCATGTAAATATCCCTACAGCCTCCATTTCTTCTGAATTGTATATACTGGATAAATAAAGTCATACAGAGAGAGAGGAAGATAGACCCAGAAACAGACAGAGACATGCATACATTTAAGAAAAATTAAGAGAAGGATGAAAAATACCCTAATTTCTTAAAATCAGAAAAAAAAACTATTTTAGCATCATTAGAACCATACAGTTGGTAATGTGTGCTCTACAGACAAAAGATTATTCTTTACTGCAACATATGAGCATTACGTGAGTCTTAAAAGTTATTTTTATTCAGGTGATATGGCACACTGGAGATAACCAATTATGTGTACATTAAGGTAATGAACACAAGTGGAAATTATATGTCCACTGCTTTATATTATTAGAGGAAAATCTTCACAATAACCTTATTAGAAAAGTGCCTTTATTATTCTTCTCATTTATAGATTTTTAAAACAAACAAACAAAATGGAGACTGGAAAGGGAAATTCAGTAGATCCAGACCTTGGGACTACATTCGGCTGTTCCATATTCCTCAGTGCTCAAGATAGTGGTGTCAACAGAGAGAAAACACAATGTCAAGAAGCTCTTATACCTTTATAAGCTGATCTTCAAAATGAAAAACAGCTGAGCAATAAAGAACTGGATGTCTGAAAAATAATCTCAATTGCAAATAATGAAGTATGTGTACCTATGTAAGAGCCATTCTTCCTCTTCATCTCTTGTGTTGGACTCTAAAATATCACCTAAAAGATGTACAAATCCTGCAAATACTGTACCTCTAAATCTCTGAAGTCAGCAAGACAGGAAAAATATTAGAAGGTGATCAGGATTATCCATCTTGCTTCCTCTCTGCTAAATCAGTCATTGGGCTATTATGAGTAGGATGGAAAAAACCTTGTAATCCTCAGGTGTGCCATTAAACTCGTAAATTGCAAGACTTCTAGGACATTTTATATTACAGTTGACACCGCTCCATGGTATGTTCAAGGATGTTTTCCAAGAGAAGCCACTCTATGAAAACATTAAAATGGCCTTTTCACGCTCTTATATAGAAAAAGAAACATTCAGCTTCTTAGTTATGAAGCTAAGTTGTACACAAGTTTCAGTCAACACTATTGCTTTCCACAAAACTACCATTATCTCTTCAAGGAACCAGAGGTCAGTAACCTACAATGGCCAGTTATTTCTATTCGGGCTGTCCAACCTTTATACCTTATAGGCCACGAAAGTCAAACTTCAGTTTTTCGATTCTGTTAAGCTGAATAAAAACAGGAAGGGAAAAAGTATGGTTTGAATTTGCAAGGTTTATTTATCAACCTAGAAATCATAGAGGTTTGTTTTGTTTTTTTAATTGAGCAATTAGGGGTGCCTGGGTGGCTCAGTCGGTTGAGTGACTGACTCTTCATTTGGCTCAGGTCATGATCTCACAGCTTGTGGATTGGAGCCCCACATCAGGCTCTGCACTGATGGCACAGAGCCTGCTGAGGATTCCATCTCTCTTTCTCTCTGCCCTTCACCTTCTTGTGCTGTCTCTCTCTCTCTCTCTTTTTCTATCTCTCAAATAAACTTTAAAAAAATAAATAAAACAAAATAGAGCAATGAAATTCAAAATGTATTTTTTAAGTGAGGCAAAATATGACACTTATTAGTCCTGGTACACAATACCTAAAGATAATCCTTTAATATATCTTGAAATTAAAATGAAGGCTATTTTTCAGTGTACAAATCAAAATTCTCTGAATTATTAGAATTTCAGATGCTTCTTTCTTCTGGGGATTCTCATGTTGTATTTAGACAATGACATATCCAACAGGTCCTGTTTAAATACAGCTGGATAATTTTTCTAAGCAATAGGGATTTTCTCTCTCCAACTAGACTACATGTACTCCTAAAATTAAAGATTATGTTCCCTAGTGTTGTAATATATCCAGAGTGTCTACCTCCCTTTCCAGCACACAGGGTGTTCCCCATACTTGTGGACTATCAAATGAGGTAAGGCAGAGAAGTTGCACATACAGGCATGCTTCACTTTATTGCACTTCACAGATAATGTTTGTTTTTTTTTTTAAACAAATTAAATGCTTACAGCTATCCTGAGTCGAGCAAGTCTATCAACACAATTTTTCCAAAAGCATTTGCTTACTTCATATCTTTATGCCACATTTTGGTGATTCTCACAATACTTCAAACTTTCTCAGTGTTACTAGTATATTTGTTATGGTGATCTGTGATCAGTGATTATGACTGGCTGAAAGCTCACATGATAGCATTTTTTTAGTAATAAAACATTTTTTTTAATTAAGGGATGTACATTTTTTAGACATAATGCTATTGCACACTTAGTACACTATGGTATAGTATAAACATAACTATTATATGCACTGGGAAACCAAAAATTTCATTGATTCACTTTATTATGATTTTCAGTTTATTGCAATGGTCTGGAATGAAATCTGCAATATCTCCAAAGTATACCTATATCAAATCTGCAACTGTTTTGCAGTATGATCATCTCCCACCTTCCTGGCAAAAGTAATCATTACTATATATGCGGTTTTTACTGGATTTTAGATAGAAATATGCTAATAAAAGCTTCTTAAAGCAAAGGTCAGCAAACTTCCTCTATAAAGAGCCAAACAGTAACTATTTTAAGCTTTGGAAGCCACACAGTCTGGATGGCAACTACTCAACTCTGCTGTTATAGCAGGAAATGGGATTCTATGAAGGGAACAACATAGAACGTCATGTATTGATAAAAAGATGGAATTTACAAGATGTTACAATCATGAATCATATACTTAATCACATGTCAATAAAATATATAAGGCAAAGTGGACATAAATAAAAAAATTGACAATTTCACAATCACAGAAGAAAACTTTTAAATACTATTTTATGTATCAACAATTTAAAAACTCCCAGAATTGTGTAAAGCTAAAGCCTATATGAATTAAATATTATATGAAGATGTACACAGCACCTTGAATGTGGCAAAGAAAGGACATGCATTATTTTAAAACACACAAGAAATTGTCACAAATTTGAGCTTCTGTTAGGGCATAAATAAAATTTCAATGAATTCCCCCCAAAATAGGAGTTACAAGTTTCACATCTACTGAACATTGTGCCATCAAGTAAAAAATTCACAATATAAAAACTTTTTAAAAATCAAACTTGAGAGGGTCAATTGAAATTATCCAGCCTGAGTAAGAGAGAGAAAAAAGAATGAAAAATAAATTAACAGGCCTCAGAGAACTGTGGGACATCATCCATCATGATAGCATCATGTAACAGGAATCTCAGAAGAAAAGAAAGTGTTAGAAAGATTGTCTGAAGAAGGGCACCTGTCTGGCTCAGTCAATAGAGCATGAGACTCTTGATCTAGGGGTTGTAAGTTCAAACCCCACATTGGATTGTAAGAGACTACTTAAAAATAAAAACCATAAATAAGTAAATAAACAAATATAGGAAAGATTATCTGAAGAAATAATGATACAATCTTCTCAAATTTCATGAAAACATTCATCTATACATCTGAAAAGCCCAGTGAAATTCAAGTAGGATGAATCAAAGAGATTCAACCTAGGGAAACCAAAGTAGACTGTTGAAAGCTAAACATGAAGAAAAAAACCTTGAAAGCAGCAAAAGAGGATTCTCCCCATGTACAATGGGTCTTCAATAACAGCCAACTTCTCACAGCAACTATGGAGACCAGAAGGCAGTCAGATGACACAGTCAAAATGCTGAAAGACAAATATTGTCAATTAAGAATTTCATATCAGTTGAGGTAGGCAAACCATAGGAGACTCTTAAGTATAAAGAACAATCTGAGGGTTTCTGGAGGGGAGGTGAGTGGGGGGACAGGTTAAGGGGTGATGACCATTAAAGAGGGCACTTATTGGGATGAACACTGGGTGTTATATATAAGTGATGAATCACTAAATTCTACTGAACCAAATACCACACTATATGTTAACTAACTTGAATCTAAATTAAACAAAAACAAGAATTTTGTATCTGTCAAAACTGTCCTTCAAAAATGAAGGAGAAATCAAAGCTTTCCCAGGTTAAAAACAAACAAAAACAATCTAAGAGAGTTTGTCACTAGTAGGCCTACCCTAAAAGTCCCTCAGGTTGAAAAGAAAGATCACTAAGGGTGCCTGGGTGGCTCAGATGGTTAAGCCTCTGACTTTAGATCAAGTCATGATCTCACAGTTTGTGAGTTCGAGCCCTACATCAGGCTAAGTGCAGAGCCTGCTTTGGATCCTCTGTCTCCATCTCTCTGCCTCTCCATCTCTCTTTCTAAATAAATAAATTAATAAAGTCACTAGACTATAATTCAAATCTTCATGAAAAAATAAAGAACCCCCTCTCTGTCTGTCCTCTCTCTTTCTCTCTGAAATAAACATTTTAAAAGATCTTTAAAAAATAAAATAATGAAAACTATTTTTGTTTTTAATCCATTTTTCCCATATGATTTAAAATACAATTTCATAAAAAATAATATAAATGTATAATAATGGACACACATGTATAAAAATGGCATTTGTGATACTAGATATATAAAGGAAGGGGAATGGATCTATATGGGAAAAAAGTTTTTGCACAGTATAAAATTAAGTTGGTATTAACATGAAATAAATTTTTAAACATTTTTTAATGTTTTATTCTTTTTTTTTAAAAATTTTTTTTTTTTTTCAACGTTTATTTTTGGGACAGAGAGAGACAGAGCATGAACGGGCGAGGGGCAGAGAGAGAGGGAGACACAGAATCGGAAACAGGCTCCAGGCTCTGAGCCATCAGCCCAGAGCCCGACGCGGGGCTCGAACTCACAGACCGCGAGATCGTGACCTGGCTGAAGTCGGACGCTTAACCGACTGCGCCACCCAGGCGCCCCATTTAATGTTTTATTCTTGAGAGAGACAGACAGACAGATCATGAGTGGGGGAGGGGTGGAGAGAGAGAGAGGGAGACACAGAATCTGAAGCAGGTTCCAGGCTCTGAGCTGTCAGCACAGAGCCCAATGTGGGGCCCGAACTCATGAACAATGAGATCGTGACCTGAGCTGAAGTCAGATGCTTAACTGACTGAGCTACCCAGATGCCCCATGAAATAAATTTTTATAAATTAATATGTTCATTGTAATCACAATGAAAATAACTTTAAAAATCGTGGAAAGTTACAATGATACAGTAGAAAATACCTAATGTATAGGAAAATGCAGGAGTGGAATAATTGAGGAACAAAAAATATAAGACATATAGAAAGCAAACAGTAAAATAGAAAAAAATAAATCCTTCTTTATCAGTAATTATATTAAGTATAGATGGACTAAATTCCCACATAAAAGAGATTGGCAGAATGGATTTTTTTAAATGATCCAACTACATACTGTCTATAAGAAATACATTTTAGATTCAAAGGCACAAATATATTGAAAGTAAAAGAATAGAAAAAGATATTCTATGCAAATAGTAACCAAAAGAAGCTGAAGTGACCATACTAATATCAGACAGATGGAATTTAAAACAAGAAAGGATTACTAGAAACAAAGAAGGAATTTTGATAATGATAAAAGTGTTAATATTTTAAGAAGGTATGACAATGATGACATATGCACCTTACAGCAGAGCCCCAAAACACATAAAGCAAAAACAGACAGAATCAAAGAAAGAAATAGACAATTGAGTAAGAATAGCTAGTGATCCCAATAGATAGAACAACTAGACAAGATAAGCAAGAAATAGTGGGTTTGAATAATACTATAAACCAACTAAACCTAACAGACATCTATAGAACACTCCACACAAACACCAAAATACACATTTTTCTCAAGTGCATACGGAATGTTCTCAAAGATAGACCATATGTTAGGCCATGAACAAGTCTCAATAAATTTAAAATGACTGCAATCATACAAAGTATATTCATCAGCTGCAATGGAATGAAATTATAAATCAACAGGAGACAGATATTTGGAAAATTCACAAATATATGGAAATTAGAATTACTGCTAAGCAAATAATGGGTCAAAAAAGAAGTTAGTATATAGTTTTATAGGAACAAAAACAAAAACATAATACAACAAAACTGATGGATGCAGTGAAAACCATGCTGAGAGAAAATCATAGCTATAAACACATTGAAATAGAAAAAAAATGAAATTAATAACCCAATCTTCCTACATAAAGAACTAGAAAAAGAATAGCAACCTATACCTAAAGCAAACAGAAGGAAGGGAAAACCAAAGATTAGAACAGAAATAAATAAAGACAGAAAAACAGCAGAGAGAATCAACAAAACTAACAGTGGGTTCTTTGAAAAGTTCAACAAAATTGACAAAACTTTAGCTATACTGACCAAGTAAAAAAGAGAAAAGACTCTAGTTACTAACTTCAGGAATGAATGAAGGGACTTATATAGAAATAAAAAAGGACTATAAGGGAACACAATGAATTGTATGCCAACAAATTCAATAACCTAGATGAGATGGAAAAATTACCAGAAAGACACAAACTACCAAAAGGGAATCAAGAAGAAATAAAAAATCTGAATAAACCTATAACAAGTAAAATACAGAAAAAACACTTGACAAAATCTCTTTCAAGATAAAAACTTTCAGGGCACCTGGGTGGCTTAGTCAGTTGAGCGGCCAGCTTGGGCTCAGGTCATGATCTCACAGCTCATGAGTTCAAGCCCCACATCAGGCTCTGTGCTGACAGCTCAGAGCCTAGATCCTGCCTTGGATTCTGTGTCTCCCTCTCTCCGCCCCTCCCCCACTCATGCTCTGTCTGTCACTCAAAAAGTAAATAAACATTAAAAAAATTAAAAAGATAACAACTCTCAACAAACTAGAAATTAAAAGGACTGATGGCATATAAAATTAATGGCATATAAAAAACCCACAGCTAATATCATACCTAATAGTGAAAGTGTTCCCCCTAAGATAAAGAAAAACACAAGGATGTTCACACTTCCCCGCTTCTATTCAACACTGTATTGAAATTCTATCCAGTTAGTCAAGAAAAAGAAATTTTAAAAATCCAGATTAAAAGATTAAAGATTAAAATATTAAAAGAAAGAATTAAAATGATCTCTATTTGCGATGACATGACCTTACACATATAAAATCCTGAAGAATACACACACACACACACACACACACACACACACACATACACACACACACACACCTGTCAGAGGTAATACACAATTTCTACAAGTTTGCAAGATACAAGATCAATATATAAAATCTGTTGTATTCTTATACATTATTAGTGATCTGAAAATGTAATAAACAAACAATATCGTTTACAATAACATCAAAAATAATACAATATTTAAGAATATATTTAACAAACATTTACAAGGCATGTATGCTGAAAACTACAAAATGTCATTAAAAAGGATTAAAGAAGACCTAAATCAATGGAAAGATATCCATATTCATGGATTGGAAAACTTAATATTGTTAAGATGGTAATATTCCCAAAATTGATTTATAGGTTCAATGAAATTCCTGTAAAATTTCCATTTCCTTTTTCTGCAGAAATGGATAAGCTGATTCTAAATCTCATTTGTAAATGTAAGAATAGTAAAACAATCTTTAAGATGAACAAAGTTGAAGAATTCACACTTCCTGATTTTAAAACTTACTAAAAACTACAAGAATTGAAAGTGTAGTACTAGCATAAGCATAGACATATAGATGAGTGAGGAATAAAATTAAATAAACTCTTACATCTTTAGTCAATTAATTTTTACTAGGGTGCCAAAACAATTAGAATTATCTTTTCAACAGATAGTGCTGATATACCTGGATATCCACATGTAGAAGAATGAATTTGAGCCCCTTACATCATATACAAAAAATATTTCAAAATTGATCAAGATCTAAATGTAAGAGCTAAAAATAACATTCTCAGAAGGAAACTTCTGTGTAAATCCTCATGACCTTGAATTAGGCAGTGGTTTCTTAGCTATAATAACAAAAACTCAAGCAACCAAAGGTAAAATAAATAAATTAGACCTCATCAGAATTTTGAATTCTTGTGTGTTGAGACAATATTACAAATGTGAACATACAACCACAGAATGAGAAAAAATAGTTGCAAATCATATCTCAGACAAGGGCCTAATATCCAGAGTATCCAGAATTCTTATCACTCAGCAATAAAAAGAAAAATAACCCAATAAAAAGTTGACAAAGAATTTAGACAGTTCTCCAAAGAAGATGTAGAAATGTCTAATAGCATATGAAAAGATGTTCCATATCAGTACTTATAGAAATAAAAATCAAAACCAAATGAGATGTCATTTCACACCCATTAGGATGGTTATAATATTTTTTAAAAACCCATAAAATAACAAGTTTTGGAGGAAATGTGGAAAAATTAGAGCCCTTGTACATTGCTGGTGAGAATATAAAATGCTTCATCCCCCTTGGAAAAGTGTCTGGCAGTTCCTCCAATGATTAAATAGGGAGTTGCCATATGACCTGGCAATCCCACTCCTAGATATATACCTAACAGAAGTGAAAACATATGTTCATACAAAAATCTGTACACAAATGTTCATAGCAACAGAATTAACAGCAGCCAAAAAGTCAGAACAACTCATATGTCCACTAACTATTGAATGGATAAACAAAACGTGGTATGTCCACACAATGGAATATTATTCAGCAATTCTGGATATTATTAAGAATGAAGAGTACAAATACAGGCTACAACATGATGAACTTTAAAAACATTGCTAAGTGAAAGAAGCCAGACGCAAAAGGCAACATATTATATGACTCCATTTGTACGAAACAACCAGAATGGGAAAATCGTAGATACAGAAAGTAGACTAATTGCCAGGAGCTGGAGGTAGAGGGTAATAGGGAGTGAATGAGTATAAGATTTCTTTTTCGCAGTGATGGAAATATTCTGGAATTGGATAGTGGGGATGGTTGCACATATTTTGAACTTTATAAAGTGCACTTAAAACTATGTACTCTAAAATTATAAAAATTATGAATTTTACTTTATATGAAATTTTATATGAATTGTAGATCAACACAAAATGGAAATGAGAAACTATGTAGAAACTTTAAAATGATAATAATGAGGGGCACCTGGGTGGCTCAGTTGGTTGAGCGACCGACTTTGGCTCAGGATATGATCTCACAGTTTGTGAGTTCGAGCCCCACATAGGGCTTTGTGCTGACAGCTCAGAGCCTGGAGCCTGCTTCTGATTCTGTTTCTCCCTCTCGCTCTGCCCCTTCCCCACTCATGCTCTGTCTCTTTGTCTCAGAAATAAATAATCATAATTTTTTTTAAAAAAATGATAATAATGAGCATGCTCTTAATGAACAACTATGAAGTTTGCCTGAAGAAGCAAGCAATGGAAATTGATGGTCTTAAATGTATTTAATCAGAGTACAAGAAAGATTGAAAATAAATGCATACACCAAATAGAGAAGCAAGGAATATAATACACAATAAATGCAATGAAACTACAAGGTCAGAACCAGTGAATATAAAATCCTAAAATATGAATTTGAAAATTAAGTTTCAATAAAACCAAAAACATGGTAACAGCAATATAGTAGATAACCTTTTGCAAGTCTATCCAAGATAAAAAGAGAGAAAATACAAATAAAGACCATTAGGAAAATGAAAGGGGCAAATAATAAATATGACAATTTTTCACTTGCAAATATACTATAAGGGCCTTATATCAATGCATTTTGAAATGTAGAAGTGATAGATTTTTTTTTCTTGGGAAAATTATAATTACCAAAATCCATGATCTAAGTTCCTCATCATCATTTTGTGCTTTAAGAACAAAGGAAAGGAAGGCACCTGGGTGGCTCATTTGGTTAAGTGCTTGACTTTCGGCCCAGATCATGATCTCACATTTCATGAGTTCAAGCTCCACATTGGGCTCTGCACTGACAGTGTGGAGCCTGCTTGGGATTCTCTCTCTCTCTCTCTCTCTCTCTCTCTCTCTCACTTTCTCTCCCCCTCCCCCACCCTCTCACAATAAACTTTGAAAAAAAAACAGAGGAAAAGTAAGTCATATATATTTTTAAATCACTTCTCTCTTGGGGCACCTGGGTGGCTCAGTTGGTTGAGCGTCCGACTTCAGCTTAGGTCATCATCTCACAGTTTGTGGGTTCAAGCCCCGCATCAGGCTCTGTGCTGACAGCTTGCTCAGAGCCTGGAGCCTGCTTCAGATTCTGTGCTTCCTTCTCTCTCTGCCCCTCCACCGCTCATGCTTTGTCTCACTCTGTTTCTCAAAAATAAATAAATGTAAAAAAAATCACTTCTTTCTTGTTCTACCTCTTTAGTACATGAGATTAATAAAGTAACTTATAAAACCGTTTTCCCCCCAAAGCCTCATTATCTTATTCACAACCAAATATAGCCTTTTTCTATAATTATATAAAATCTGCATATTTAAATGCATAATTTTATAATCACATTATCATCTGAAATTGTGTTGAAACATACACTTCAATGCGGTTTTCTATCATAACTAAATCTTCATACAAAAGTAAAGGAGTGATATCCTAAAGTTCAGATATAGTTGGCATCACAGGACTTTCAGATATAGTTGGCATCACAGGACAATTTTGGGCATGCTTTGCACAGATGACTAAGTATAGATGGGCACATGTCTGTCTAGGAAGGAAGGGAGGGAGGAAAAAATAGAGGGAGGAAGAAAAGGAAAGAAGGAGGCTTTTGCTTCTCAAATGACTGTTAACACAAAAGTAAAATGTTATATTTTGAAGTTGGGAAAAGAAATTTAGCATAAAAGAAAAAAAATATCAAAGCCAAATATCAAGAAACCAGTTAATCATGCATCAACATTAATTTATAAAGTTCAAATTTTAAGTAAGAACGATCATAATATGTGAAAGAAAATGCTAACATACACTCATGCTCTCTCATTTCATTAAATAGTAAAGTAGCAAATGGGGAAGCTAATCTGAAATCTCCCAAATAAAATGTACTTGAATATTCATATCTCTTTCATTTGGGACTACTCTCTAGCATGCCGATAACAGATTATCATGCTCCAAACTGTTTTTTTTTTTTTTTTTTTTTTTTTTTAAGCTTGGAAATCAAAATAGCTTTCAGGAACAAAAGGAATCTCATTCTTCCATCTGGTGACTTTCCTTAGATATGGAGACAAGGGGCTTGGAAATAATTATTTCCCAAGAAAATAAAGGTTTTAAAACTCAACCTTTCCCCACAAATGGTGACTTTCACATCTACAGATTTAATAACAATAAAAATTGTCATTTTCATTTTACAGATGAATGAATAAAGTCAGAAATCAAATAGGGAGGCATAATTACCATCCAATCCCCTTGCCATAACGGACAAGTAGGAAGAGAAGGAGGCATATTTGACCAGCCCAGTGTCTGTGTGGGGAGCTCGTTGGTCTACAGCCTTCTATGGACTCTCATCTCAAATTCTTTCCTGCCCTCTTACCTCTGCTCTCATCCCCTGTCCCCAGGTCTCACCCTTGCAACCATATGCCACACAGGCTCCAGTCTCAAGGCCTTTGCCCTGCCTCCCCCACTCCTGGGAACTCTCTTCACCATGCATCTTTTGGGTCAACTCATTCACCTTTCATTCTTTGTTCAAATGTCACTTGACTCGGTAGGTCTTTCCTGACCACTCTATTTAAAATCTCAACCAGCCATCTTCCACTCCAACTTTGTACCCCCAGTCTCCCTGCCCTGCTCAATTCTTTCACATAGCCTATATTCCTTCTCATATACTATCTAGTGATTTTTAATTGTGTTGTTTGTCTTGGTTAGTGTTTCTCTGAAAGTAGAACCTTGGGCAAAGTTTTGGGCACCGGTAATTTATCTAGAAAGTGATTCTGGGAGTCACGAAATCCAGGGACTCCAGTTTCAGGGAGCCAATGGCTTGGAGATTGAAAACCTCTGGAGCTGAAACTGGTCTGACTCCTGCCTTGCTGTAGGGTAAGAGGGAGGGAGCTCTGTCAACTACAGACTGGGGAAAAAAATGATGCTGTTGGTAGTTATTAGTTCATCTATAGATCAGTTACCTTTTAAACCATACTGACTTTAGCCTTTAACTAAGCATCTTTAAAACTGCCTTTGAACCTTTTTTTTCCAGACAATAAGGCTTCCATAATGACACAATAAGTTGCAAGAAAGAAATGTCACACATTGAACCACGCTTGTCTTTGATCATTGCTATTTTAATCTTCCACTCAATGATATTAACATATGTGTTTATTATTTTGCCATTTTGGTTGTCTCCCCAGTACCACTTTAAATCTTACTTTCACTCAAACACAAAAATGTTCTTTTCAGTGTTTCCAATGTTAGCGAAGAAAAGAAAGAAAGAAAAAACCCTTAAGCCTCCGTACAGCCAATACATTACAAGGGGGATTTGATTCATTTTCGAAGGAGAGGTTTTGTAGTAGGGAAATGTGACCATCTAAGTTGGCAAATGTTTTCACTGAATTATAGACATCTTCAAAGACAGAGGAATTCCCTCAAACTATTTAAAATCTTCATAACGGACCTCCCACAAATGATAACTTCTTTAAAGTAGAAATTCCCCTGAAGATGTACAAATCTTCAAAAAAAAGAATACCCCTCAAATGATTAGAACCTTACCAAACTCCATCTGGATTTGAGTTCCAATAATAAGGGTCAGAACCTTGTCCATACCTAGTAAAAAAAAAATACTGTAAGAAAGCACATTTTTTAGTATTTCCAGATGTAGACGGAACATTTTTCGTTTTGAAATACAATGAGAAAACTTTTTCATGCTATTTTGGAAACGATATATAGGCCAAAGCAGGCAGAGAAAATTATTTGAAAGTGGTCAGGCCAAAGGCACTTTAAAGCAGGTGAGTTTGAATTCAAGATTAGAAACCAGTGGTGTGTCCTCTACCCTCTACTCACATCATTTTTTTAAGCCTGTTTCCATTGGTCAGAATATTAGTATCATGTAAACGTTGTTTTTTGAAGTTGGGTTTAACTACAACACAAGAGTAAAATGTAATTGTGAGAATGAGAATAAAAAAGCAACAGTTTGACATAAACAAAAGAAAACAAAAGGATTAAAGCCCTTATTTGTACCTAGGCACACAGGCAAAGCCACAAACACACAGACCCACACCTCCATTGGCTTTTAGTAAATTGGTCATCCATGTTTGTTCAGTGATGTACACGTTTTGCAAAGATATCAACCAAAACAGTAGCTCTATCTTGCTGCCTCTCGGTACATAGGATTTTCTGTCCCCATGGAACTCCTGATCATCTGTGAGAAAGTGTATGGAGGTCTCATTCCCCACTGAACACCCACTCCTGACAGATACTGCCCCTCCCCCCCCCGATAAACACACCTCAAAGACTCATCCTATGCTGGCATCGTTTTCCTCCAAAACACTCCTCGAACAAACACAACTGGAAGTAAGCAGGAGAAAAATGTGCTGTGTACAAACATTCCCACTTTTGCCCCCATGAAAATAATCGTTTAGCATCTACATCACTATCATGCTTTGGTGCTGTTTTTAGTGGGTTTTCTTGTTGGAGTTTGGAGTTTTAGGGTTCTTTTTTTCCTCATTGCTATTCTTTTTTTTTTTTTAGGGCTACATCTACTTTCTTCAAGATTGTCATTTTGCAAGCCATTCTAAAGGCACTAGTTGTGCTGAGAACTCAGTAGCAAAATTGGTGGCTGGGTAAAAATTGCAGGGATTTAAAACCCACCACTCAATCCATCTTAATCTGAAGCTCATATTAAGATGTCCCAAGGCGGGAACTTACTGATGCAAATTAATAAAATAGGAGCAAAATTTATCAGTCCTCCTCCCTGGACAAAACCACTTACGTGAACTAGACATCAAATTTCCTAGGGGCAATTTCTCTGTCTCTTACTTTTTCCCTTCAGGACTCTTATTCACTCAGGTCTATTTGGTGAACACACACACCAGTCTAAGGCAGTCAGAAAACACTCCTAGAAGGGAACAAAGCCAAATTCTAGAACCTCAGTGGACTTTCTCCAGACCAGAGGATTGGGTGTATGATGGAGGTGGCACACCTTCAGCATATCTATAATTATTTCCACCATTCCTCAGCATAAACCTTCACTCATTAAATGGGAATAACAATAGGGAAAATTTCATATAATTGTTTTGGGATCAAATTAATCAATAGCAGTATAGTATTCAGGATTATGCAGGGCACATAGTAAATGCTTAAAAACATTAGTTATTTTTACATGACTGTATCCTTCATCCTAGTGTTCTGTCTCTTTGCACCTCCTTGGCTCTTCCATCATTAAATCTAGCTCTAATTTGCCCCTATTTTACAGAGTTTTCCCAACAGCCCAAAAAGGGGACACTGTTCTCTCTGTTCCATGGTATGGAAAAAACTCAAAACTCATTTTGGAATGATTTTGAATTGTGTTTTTTTATGTTTTGTTCACTTTAGACTTGGCATCCTTCCATTTGGAATATTCTTAATGCTGTGCTTAGAGCAGTTGAGTCCACGAGTACTTGGATACTGAAACCAATGAAAATGGTTCTTCCCAGTACAGAGGAACCAAGTACTAAGTACTTGGGAATTTTGTAAACCAATGTTAAACCATTGGTAGCCTGAAATGGGCCATGGTGCCATAGTAGGAGTATTTACACCATAGAAATTGGCAAATGCTACAAATAAGGATTTTGTTGTTGGTATTGTTTTCTGGGGTTTTTTGAGAAGCTACTAACCAACACACCATTGGTCCTGACACTAACTTATATGGCTTCCACCTTGTTCTTCACCTAGTGACATTCTCTGTTCACCAGCTCTGAGCCTTGCCACCACCCCAGCTCCTAAGCTTTGGAAGATATCTCTAACATTGACTTTCCAGGTCTTGCTGCATTCCCTGGGAAATCTGGAGTAAGGGCTCTAGTGTTTTGCCTAGAAGCCAAACAGCAGCTCATCTCCAGCCAAGACCAGCCCCTACTAGCATAACTAGGAAGAATGGGAAGGAAATGGAAGTGAGAATTGAGAGGTGCTAGGAAAGGTGTACACTCCACCATGGAAGAAAGAGATCTCTGGAAGTAAGCTTGGGAGAGATGTCCTGACAACCAGACCAGTGCCCAGCTCTGCACCCAAAGCTTGAGTCAAGAAGGGTCCCATAAGCATAAATAAGGGAGATATTTTCTTATATCAGACATTTCCCCAATGGTGTGTTTTTTGGGACCCCCATCTCTAGATGGGGACCCTGTTTTCAAGGAACCCATCGAAGGAAGCCAAACTCGGTCTGATAAATATAATGGAAGTTTTCTCTGCTGTTCTCTCTGCTCAGTGGGCCCTCAGATTAATTCATTGGGCCCTCCACTCCTGAGTCTCATTCTTTCCATTCCCACCCTCTGAATAAGCCAGTGCCTGGAAAAGTCAGTGCTTCCAGACACTTCCTTTTCCTCCATTCCTACAAGAAACTCAAGAGTGTTGACGAAGATGACTGGCTCCGTCCTGCAGTTGTGGCTTAGGCTCTCCAAATATTAGAACAAAATGTTATCAAGGCACTTCCACTGTCTATTTGTCTACTCTCGATTTTTTTGTTTATCTCCAGTTTGGATCAATTATTTGCACAGTTCAAAATATGTGATTTGCTGCCTGTCCAAAATATTGCTGAAGGAAATTTTTAAAATACGAATTGGTGAAGGAACCCAGCCAACTCATCAGTGAAGACTTGTCCTCAATTTTCACATGGGAGATTAATAGTAGAAAATGGGTTTTGGAAGGGGAATAACCAATTGTTAAGTTTCACTCTGGTTGTTTTATTTTATTTTATTTTTACCTATTTTAATTCTTTAACTGAATTGGTCATACCACTGAGTCCAACTTCTCTTTCTTTGTGCAACTCCCCTATAAATTACAAATTTAATCCATGGAGTGCAGTGCCTTTCCTGGTTGATTTGTGGCAGACAATGGAGCGAGGCAGGTTTGTTATTTGTCTCAGCATCAGATCATTTGTCCGTTGCCACCCTGCTGACTGCCACACGTGCTCCATCAGGAGGGCCAGTTGGGTCCTGTTTGCAGTGAAGACTCTAGTGTTTTCCCTGGCAGAGCCTCCGTGGTTACAGCAGTCCTGGTTCTCATTCAGATGTGGGATTTTCCAAAACTATGTGAGCAGGTACATTTTTAGTTCCAGAGGTCTATGTGGCTTTGCAGTTTCCTCAGTGTATTTTGGGGCCCTCTGCCAAGAGGACCAAAGGAGAAACAGGGTCTCTTTTCCCCCAACCAGTCTCACAAAGATAACTGTCCTGATTCTGAGGCTGAGGTAGACTAGCACCATGGAGGACTCCTGTCCAATGAGAAAGGATTGTTTGGCCTCCTGGAGGATTTCTTCGGTCTGTTCTGTAAGACAGACATGCCCTAATTTCTTCCCCGTACCCCACAGTCCATCCTTCACCCCCCACAGGTCCCTCCAGCTGACCCTATCCCAAAGAGAATAATTTCAATTGTGTTTGGACTCTTCCAGATTAAGCATAGCATTCTCCTATTCTCATCTCCATTCAGCCAGGAAGTCAAACTAGCAAGCGATCATCAGATGCTTCCTTGTTTCCAGGCTTGCACTGCAAAAGGAAGGCACACTGAAACATGACTCTTGAATTTGATTTAAAAACTGAATGATTTCCCCAAAATATTCATGTCCTCAAATGCTATGTGGGATCTTGGAAGGAATTCAAAGAAAAATAGCCCTTATCACACTTATACTTCCACTCCAACACACTGATATGAGAAATTTGTTTTGAGGGGGAAAAGCTAAAACCTTGGCCAATTTTGAGATTTCTGTTACTTATCAAATCAATCATAGAGCAAAGTATATATTAGTGTTTGGTTGTATATTTTATAGCAGAAAACAATCACATCTAATTTATGTCTAAGAGAAAAGCAGGAATTAATTGAAGAGATATCATGTAGCTGCTGCCTGGGTGGAAGAATACAGAATTAAGTGGAAGCAAGACAGAATCCAGACTAAGATGTAGGGACACTCTGGAATTGGGACCACAGGAATTAATTGATACCCTCATCTGTATTCCTTTGGAATGAATACGTTCCAGAATTGTTTTTCCTGGGTATGTGTTTGTTAGAGTCATCAGGCTAGAAGTCGTAATCTGGCTCAAATCATGTTCTCGGCCAGCTCCTTGATTTGTTCTGACCAGAACAATGACCAATGAGAAGAGCTGGATGAAGGGACTATAAGGACCACACCTGCTTCCATGGAAGGAGGAAGGGGCCTGGATTTTCCCACATTCCAAAAAGACACACCATGAAACAAGATTAATTCCCCCAGAAAGAATTCAGTCGGTGATTTGTTAAGAAGGGGATACGTGGTAGGAAATCATGACCAAAGCTATCATATGTCCACCAAAACTGGACACTAGGCTTTCCAGATGTTCTAGCCCATAGTTATATGGAAGGTTATCTACTCTATGAAGCATGAGCATCCAATTGCTAGAGCCTTAGGAGAGAAGGCCTACTCTTTCTGTCCAACGCTGTCTGAGAGAGTTCTTTTGCATCAGTTGGGTATTGAGTACTGCACTGACCACTTGACCAGCATATTGGGAGACAAAAATCTGGAAGGGTGCTTATACATCAAACAGAAGAGACACACAGAAAAATGAAAAAGAGAAAGCAAGTCAAAAAGCATTAAGAGGCAAGTTCAGAGCAGGGATTAGACTGCCCATGAGGCATGGTGGGGCATTCCAAAAAGACTTTTTGGAAGATACAGAATTAGTGCTATGATTTTTAGACAAGAAAGAAGTTCAAGTTTGTAACTGGCCACAGTGAAGGGAGAGTACACCATAGCTTGGGCTAAGTATCAAAGGTAGGAATATGACACTGGGGCTATGTCACAACTACAAGAAGAGTGGCTTGGCAGAAAGGTAGGATTTAGGTTGACCCAATGCTGTGCTCTCAACAGGCTACTGGGAAAATCGACCATGGGGCAAGTTACCAGAAATTCAAGCCCAGTTGAATCAGACAGGAGGCTCAAGTTCATCTCATCAACCTAGGCAAATTAAGGGAGCCCTTTTGCTTTACAACTTCACAAGATTCTCAGCCACAGGAATATAACAGTTTCTTGCCCTGAAACTTGCCATTTAGGGCAGCTACAATAAAATCATAGTGTGCATCATCATCCCACCCCAACCTCTGCCAAAAAGAAAAAAAAACATAATTGCTGATATTACCATTTTGTGCACTGGATGAGAGTTTCCAAAAACAATAACAATTAATTTTCTTTGGTGGTGTTAGCCAAAAAAGCCGTGAGGTGCCAGGTTTCCATGATCTTCTTAGATCATCTGGCATCTGCGAACAATGGCTATGAGGAACAAGCCCTTGGAGGCTTGTAAAGTTGTGTTATAACCCCGACGTTAGAGGTTTCATATCTTGGCCATTCCACATCACAGCAGGTAGAAAACCCAGAGTGGAAAATGTCAGCCTGGATACAAGTTTCCTCCACAGAAATATTGCCTCAACATAGCTGAAATCCTTAGAGATCTTTTCTGTGTAAAGCTTCAAAAACACCCTAACCTTGGCTTCAGATGCCTTTTTGACGCTACTCCAGACATATTTAAGAAATGGGTCTAATTTTGAAGGATATATTTAGGCAGCCAACCAAGGCCTAAAAGTGGAATAAGCTATCCTGATTTTATGTAAAAAGAATTTAAAAAAAATAAATGTGGCCAAATGTCAGAAATTTCTGAAGGCATTTATACTGATCTTCCATCAGTTAAAGAAGTTTAAGGTGGAATGAGAGAGATGAGTGTGCCATATGACTTGGGGTGTGAACTCTTCTCAGTTATTTCGAGACCATTGCTATAAAGAGGATCTTCAGTGTGATAGACACAGCTTATCCTTCCTTCCAAGATTTTTTAAACCCCATGAAAAAGTCTCTTTAAAAAGTAGCATTAACACTCAAATTTGCCAGCAAAGAGTAAGATAGCCTTGTCCTGCTTCCTGAAATGAGAAGCTAATGTCACATTTTTTTTCTAAGCTTATTTTTTCCCAGTTATCTTTGTAAACAGGGTGCTGACAAGATAAGACAGCTAACTTGTTTTGGATGATAGTCAAGCATTAAAAATGGAAAATGAAATGAAAATGAAAGTGGAAAATGAAAAAAATAACTGCAACAACCACTACAAGTGAGAAATGAAAGTCACTCCATTGAGGACCTGCTATGGAAAAGAACAATGCGGGACATTATAAAGAATTTTAAAAGCAATACTTGAAAGGAATTTAAATATGGATTGTAAAACAAAGGATATGTGTGTGCATGTGTGTGTGCAAAAACATGTTTGACAAGTACCAAATGCAAGGCAATGATTGCTACCATTTACAGAGTGTCTGTTAAGGGGCAGGTTCTACTTCACCTGGTTCTATACATTAGCTAGTTATAGCATTTTCTGGTTTCCAATGCTCCATCCACACTCTCCCAGCACTAGGTCCCCATGCATGTCAACCCACCTTACTAAGAGCACCTACAGTCCTCCACCGATGGCTTTCTCCTGGTGCTGGAACATGGTCAGCCCCTCATTGGGCAATTTGTCTGGGCGGAGAGTTAACACCCCTGGGAGCAGCCCTCAGCCAATAATCAACAAGAATTGGTGCATAAAATTTAAAATTTAAAAAAAAAAACCTTGCCTTGAGGGTGCCTGGGTGGCTCAATTGGTTAAGCGTCCAACTCTTGGTTTCAGCTAGGGTCATGATCTCACAGTTCACTGGTTCAAGCCCCAAGTTGGGTTCTGCGCTGGCAGTGTGGAACCTGCTTAGGATTCTCCCTCTCTCTCTCTCTCTCTGCCTCTCCCCTGCTCCCTCAAAATAAATAAATAAATAAATAAATAAATAAGCAAACTAAAAAAAAAAAAAAAACTTGCTTAGCTTTTGTTTTCTGTCTCCAAGAGGAAGATCACCCCATAATGGAATGATCCAAGAGATGAAATTTATTGAAGTAGATCCCTCTTAGTTACCTTCTATCACAATTATTTCTTCCTAGGATTTGTCCACTGCAGTCAGATAGGAGTCACTTCTGCAGTTATTTATTATCTGTTTCCCCCACTTGATGATGCCATCAAAGGTCCAGACTCGAGTCCTTCCACTCTGACACTCTCTGTTTATCAGCAGTGATCCTACACCCACATATCATGACCTTACCTCCCACGCCAGCTTCCCAAGGAGGCAGGCAAGAGAGAGGGAACAAAAAAGTCTTTCTCTGCCCACACTTCTGTTTCTTCGAGGAAAGCAGTGTTTCCCAGAATCTTCCAGAAGACTTTCTTTTACATGCCATTAGCCAGAATTAGATGCCATGGTCATCCTACAGACAGTATCCTAACAAAGTAGAATAAGGTACCATGATTGTTTTAGACCAGCCTTATGACTTCAAAGTTTTTATGATAATGAAATTAGTTCATATCTTCATGTCCCAATATGGTAGCCACTAACTGTGTGTGTCGTCAGTTAGGCACTTGAAATGTGCTATTGACTAAGAACTGAATTTTTAATTTTGTTCACCTTTCATTTGTTTAAATTAAAATGTGGTTGTGTGTTGAACACTGTTAGGTTTAGATAAATCACAATTCATCCCCTCTCCCATTGAGATTACATTAGCAAAAAAGCAGGTGAGGAGAACATGGCCAGTAGATAGACAACCAATTGTGTCTGCTCTAATTTACCATTATTAGGTTTATGTCTTAAATCTTATTTTGTCACTTTTATTTGTAACAAAAACAACAAAGAAGGCAACACTTTAAATACCTTAAGTTCTAGAACACTGTACTCTACTATATTCCCAGAAACAGAACCGAGCTAAGCCACAGTACCACAGGAAAGAGGTGATGAGGGGCTTGCTTTTCCATCCCACCTCCAGCTGAATCGTAGGCAATCTGTTAAATGTTGACTGGGGAGAAATACCTGATCTGTGTGCAACCAAACAGTCATTCTCAACATGAGAACATAGGTATGGTAGGATGTTGGAGAGCTCAAAACAATCATGAATTAGAGGATTATAACTTCTTTTAACAGTATTTGTTTCAGTGAAACCTGTACATGTGTGAGGCTCTGATTGTTTAGTGGGTGTTGGCTTCATCTTTGTCTCTCTTGCCTATCGGGATCACCGATTCGTGCTATGGATCATGTGTGACCATTTCTAGCAGTGATACCAATGAGGGATGAGGATGAGCACTCCCCCGATACCCATAAGGTCAAACTACCAGCTTTCATTGTTACCACCTTGTCAGAATCTCTGTGTGGGCCGTCAAGGTTTAGTAATAGCTGGAATTACTCCTCCAGTCTAGAAGAATAGCATGTGAGGCAGGTTGGGCTCCTGAAAACAGGTACTGAGACAGAGTTTTGAAAGTAAATTGTTAACAGGGGTCAACACCTGTGAAGGAAAGGGAGCAAAAACAAGATGGGGCAGAGGAAACAGTCAAACTGTGGTACAGGCATGACAAAGCTTGATCATCATGATGGGGACCACCCGTTGTCATGCATAAAGCAGAAATTGCCAGACTTGTATTCTCTTTTTTCACTTTGAGAGGGACTGGAGTTCCAGCAAGTCCGCCATCTGCAGCTGAGGCAAAGCCTGAAGGTGCTGGCAGCTGGGTGCCCCCCGATGCCCATAACTCCACAACTGGAAACAAGTTCTGCTTTGAAGGTGAGTCTGGGCAGCACATCAGTGTGTCTGCAACACATGGCTAGATAAGTCCTTGTAGGCATCTCAGGAATCTGTAAGCACAAAACATCAATTTTCTGAACAGTTAATGAAGTTATATTATTGGTTGATTTTCACTACATTTGACCAAAGTGCCCACTCTTCTAGGTAGGTCTGGAGTCCACTGTATATTAGCATAGACAGCAGTCAAGTCTGAGGCTCGATTTGTTGTTGTTGTTGTTGTTGTTGTTGTTGTTTTAATTTCTGATGTGATTTTTTTTTGGCTGCATTCATGTTCCATGTTGTAAATTTGAACACTGAATGGACAAAATGGCATATTGAATTAACTGTTTTTGTCCATTCTACTTTCAGGAACCCTTTGAGGACATGTGACCCAAATTTTGAAGGTCTTTTTTTCAATTATACTTTTCCCTGGGCTGTTTTTTTGTATGCACATACCATATTCTCTCAGCTGAGAGCAACTGTCTTCTTTGAAAGCCATATTAATTATAATAAGTGTATGATGATTTTCCAAATGCACAGTAAAATAGCTTTTTATTCACCAAAATGTTGTGAGAAAAATTTATTGGTAGCTATGCCCTTATAAAGAAGCATTCAATCAATAAGAACACCTCACGAATGCTCACTGGGAAGGAGAAGTGTAGCTCTAATGTCTCCCCTTGACTTCCGCTGTGCAAAACTCTCTTGTGTTTTATTACATTTTAATCCTGCAGCAGTTTACAGGGTGGGAAAACTAGAAAGAACAACCTCATCTTACAGATTAGATGTCTCCCTCAAAGCAATTGAGTGGCTATCAAAGACCAACCCACCCAAAAATTACACATCAGTCTCTCATTTCAAGTTGTCCTAATAAATCAAAGACTGCATATGTGCATTTGTAGGACACATTCATCCATATTAAAATCTGTGCCTCCTGGCCCCAGTCAGTGGATTTGTTTGCCAGGAACTATGATCATAAACAATGAAAAAGAATTGGGAAATGAGGAAATCTGGGGAAGCATTGTTTATGGAGTGCCCAATGCAAAATGTAGTGGATTCTCTGCATGTCTCATATAACTAAGTCTTCCTTCACCAGGACCAAGAGATGGAGAACCACTATACCCATTCCAGAGATGAAGAGATCAGAACTTCAATCAGTTCTCAAAAGTGGTGGAACCAGCAGTTCAACTCCTTAATGTCTGACTTCAAACTTCTGGCATTCTCCTGATCCCTCTCCCCCTCCCTGCCCATCTCTCCCCCTCTCCTGTCCTCACCACTGCAACTGCTTTTGTCCTTGGAAGAATAAGTGTTATTATCTCAAAGAATTCTAGTATTCTGCAACTCCCCTGAGTGTTGTTGTTATTATTATTAATAAATAAAGAGATATAAGAGAACATAAGGGAAATTGTCTTGGATGCACTAAACTCAAAATTAGAAGTTTTCCCCCAATATTCCATTTCAGAAGAAAAGAAAATAAACTTTCCAAATGGGTTCCAGTTGTAACTAAAAGTCATCTAGAATTTTATCCCAAACTTTTGAACTATTTCAGACCTTGGTACCCTTCAAAGCCCTCAGGTTTGTGATGTGCCCATTAATTCCCTATGAGGTAGTTATGTCCTCAAGTTGGGGGGGTAGTGTGGCAAGAATCCCACTGTAACTTTGACAAATCTGATCTCATTCATCATCATCTCTGCTTCAGCTACCATCTGACAACTCACCGGTCTCTAGGCACAGATACATGCTCTAGATCTGGAACCCTTCACTGTATTCACTGTAATGAGAAAATGCGCCAATATTTCGATGACGGTAGGATCTGGGTTTCTCAATGTTAAAGGTTAGTTCACCCATTTCAGAAACTCAGAGTCTGTCCAAATAAAAAGAAAAAATGTAACATCAGCTGGTGGCTTCTTGCAACTTTTATTTTATCTAGAATGAATTAATAGTAGTAGAAAGGAAGGGTGCCTGGGTGGCTTCAGTTGGTTGAGCATCTGACTTCAACTCAGGTCATAATCTCATGGTTTTTGAGTTTGAGTCCCACATCAGGCTCTGTGCTAACAACTTGGAGCCTGGAGCCTGATTTGGATTCTGTGTCTCCCTCTCTCTGCCCCTCACCTGCTCTCTCTCTGCCTCTCTCTCTCTCTCTAAAAATAATTTAAAAAAAAACATTTCAAAAATTAGAAAAATAGCAGAATTTGGGAGGTCCAGGCTAAGGTGGGATCCAGAAGCATGGACTCTGCAGCCAGACTGGATTCATTCCCATCTCCCACCCACACTAGCTGGACCATGGATATGTTACTTAACCTCTCTTGGCCTCAGGTTTTTTTTAAGCTTTAAAATAGGGGTAGCTCCTACATCAGAGTCTTATCATGAGGAGCCAGAACTTGAATCTATGTCAGGCTATATAAAATGTTTGTTAAACTATTATAGATGATAGATAGATAGATAGATAGATAGATATACAGTTATAGATATAAGGAGAGAGAGAAATAGAAAATATATTGGGGGGGGAGAAAGGAGTACACAACTTACAAATGCAAGTTATGACCTTGATAAAGGCAAAGATTTCTTAACAGGACACAAAGAGCAGTAAGCATGAAGAAAACTTGTAAAAACTGGACTACGTCAAAATTAAGAACTTCTGTTTTCTGGAAAGCATCACTATGAGATTGAAAAGGCAAGTCATAAAGCAGGAGAGGTTATTACAGTATATATGCCTGACAGAGGACTTGCCAGAATATATAAAGAATACCTACAAATCAATAAGAAAAAGCTGCAAAACCCAATAGAAAAATGGTCAAGAGACTTGAACTGACATTTCACAAAAGAAAACTCCCAAATGGCTAACAAGCATATGAAAAAATTCTCAACATAATTATTCATGAGGTAAATGCAAATTAAAACCACAACATGATAGCAATGGATATCAACCAGGATGGTTTGAATGACTAACTGAAAAAGGCAGAGCATACCGACATGTTGGCAAGTATGAAGAGCAACTAAAACACCAATGTTTTTTGAGAACTGTAGGTAGAGAGACACCATTTAGAAAATAATGAGGCATTTACGACCCAAAAAAAGAGTTAAAATGGCTACTGTCTGACCACCCACTGGATAGAAACAAGTTTCTTTTTTTCTTTTCTCTTGCTTTTTTTTTTTTTAAGAGAGCGTGCAAGCACCCACACAAGCAAGAGAAGGGTAGAGAGAAGGAGAGACAGAATTCCAAGCAGGCTCTACACCATCAGCACAGAGCTCAATGCAAGGCTCAAATTCAAAATTGTGAAATCATGACCTGAACTGAGATCAAGAGTCAAACACTTAACCAACTGTGTCATCCAGGCATCCCAAAGCAAGTTTATATTTGAAATGTGAATATAATAATTATCAGGGCCTATAAAATAACTACATGGTGAGTCATGCAAAAATCTACAATGTCTACACAATATGAGTAATGATTCTCTCACCCCATTCCTGTGCTAGAATAACCAGTTGCTTACCTCCTGCTTCATCTTCAACCCTTTTGACAATGCACAGAAATAGCCAGGTTGGTATTTCATTAAGATGTAAAAGGAATAGAAAGGCTGGATGCAATATAGTGGTTGTAGAGATTTCTGATTGACCTTCAGTGAGCAGGCAGTTATCTAAGAAAAGTGACTTCAGATCCCTATCAGAGGATTCTTCTATGTAGAGGCCATCTTGTATGGTGCTCCATTTTTGTGTTACCAGTTCCACTCAAGAAACAAGATCCTGCATGATAAAGTGCTTTTGAAACTTTGAGAAACTAAGCTGTTTTTAGAGGCATTCAAGATAGACTTGTGTTAGACTGAATTGTGTTTTGTGGGCTCATGGTGCTTTCTTGCTCTGTGTAGTTTGGGTCCTCTAAGAAAGAATATGAGATTGGACATGAGGGAGATTCGTTGGAGAATTTCTTATGAGATTAGATGCGAGGTAGTCAGGGAGATAGGGACTGGGGAGATGGGGCTTCAGACTGAAATTCTGTGAAAGTCTTAGCTGGGGTAACTGGGAGTCCCCAAGCAGAGGTTACTAATACAGAGTCCCACATTGGCAAGAAGGGACTGGTTCTAGCAGCCTTGCTATGTTCAGCCATTGGTTGTGACCAATGTGGGGAAAGCACAGCCTCAGCATAACTATGATGGTGGATCTGAAGGTGTGGCACCTTGCACTTCAATCAACTGCTTCTTAGAGCAGATTCCTTCCAACGAAGAACTTGGTGGTGCCCCTCCATGGCTGACACACTTTTTGTTTCCTAATGAAAGCTGAATAATGTAGCAATAATAACAGTAATAGGAACTAACATTTTGAATACTTATCATATGCCAGATACTTTTCTAAGTACCTTACATATTGACAACTCATAAACTAGGAATGGAGGGGAAGGGGAAAGTGGGTGATGGGCATTTAGGAGGGCACCTGTTGGGATGAGCACTGGGTGTTGTATGGAAATCAATTTGACAATAAATTCCATATTTAAAAAAAAAAGGAATGGAAGGGAAGGAGTTAACTATTCTGATGAACTTACATATGCAAAACAATGTTCCAGGTACTTTATATGTGCACTCTTGTTGTAAGGTTCAAGAAATGTTGGTTTAAACACCAGTCTTACCATTAATTTACTGTTTCATCTTGAATGTGTCCTCAGAGACCTCTAGATCGCTGTTAAAAAATATCTTAGAGATTCTTATTGCATGCTTTTCAGTTCCTTTGCAATTTGTAATTGTATCTTCGCTTATTTATCTGTGATGCCTATCTAATGAGGATGAAGAATTTGCCTGTTTTACTTATCAGAATAAGGGTTTGCACAGTGAATATCCGTAAGTCATAAATAAATATGAGTTAAATCAGTGAATAAATTTTCATAGTCTACTCTCTGTCAGTTACCCAGAGAATCTCATTTCCATCACCCTAGAAATAAAATATCTATGGGGTTTTTTTGTGTGTGTTATAAACATTTGTATGTCTATAAGTACTTAATTATTTAATTTGTGGTAAAAGTTCGAAAAAACAAAATTGTGGCATCAATGTAATGAATAAGCTTTGTTGTAAAATCTCAATAAATCTGAATATTCTAATTTCCACTTTTGATCTTATTCCCCCTGCTCCCCCCGCACAAGATAACACACACAGTCTGCTGAGACACTAAATCACACGACCCCTGAGTATGGTGACCACAAATCTCAGAATTTCTGGAGCAGGATCAATTCCCAATATTCTTTCTATTGTCTTTTTTCTGGGCAGATATACTCACAAATCATAAACAAAACATTCTTTAGCAGACTGGTTCCCAATTTTTGATTCAGAAAATATGGTCACCAGATTCTCAAAACTTCTGGAAGCTTTTCTTAGGAATTGTTTAGGGGAACTTTGGGTTTGTGGTGAACAGTTTTCCTGAAAATAAATCTAAGTGTCACAATACCTATTTCCATGTGTCAACAGCCTATTCTCCTAAACCTTTGAGGGTCTCTGTGCCTCCTGCTTGACCCTTTCCTACTTTCCTACCTGCTCACCTCCTTGACCCACCAGGCTCCCATCCTTCACCTTGCTTTGAGGAGTTAGTCTTCCCTAACCCTCCTCTGTGGCACCAGTAATCAAAAGAGTGTTCTATGACTTCACATGGTTTGAAACTCTTTTTCATAGAACTAGTGGGAGAAAGGTTTATGCTAGATTTTAAAGGCTGTCTTAAATTATATTCTCCGAGACGCAGACCTTGAGACAAAAGGCTTTCTTTGGGAGATAATCCCAAGCAGTATTGGACAGAATGTGGGATTAAGGAAACGAGACAGGAGAGGGATGGAAGCCAATAGGTGGAGATGGTAAATAAGCAGATTACCTCTATGGGCAACTGGGGCTCCGTACCCTGGAAGAGGGTATGGAATCCTCTGGAAGAGGGTGTAGAACATGCTTCTGTGTCATCCCACTGAGGGGCAAAGGAGTTACATCTTTAATCCACCAATTCCTATCTGAGATGGGTTGTGAGTTGGTCCTGGGGTTTTTTTTCACCCCCCAAATGCCAGTCTGCACCAACCCCAGGCAAGCAAAGTATGCTCCTGTGGCTCAATAAAGTCCTTGAACAATGAACCCAGTGTGCTTAGGAAGAAGCCCTTGGAATACATGAACAGGGAACCATCAGGGTCTGCCACAAAGATTAGAGGCACCTAAGAGCTGGGTGTGATGAACTTCTGTCTGAACTAATTCTCAGCCTGAAAACTTATGTCTCAGGCTCATCCAGTTTGATCTTAACTAATGTAGCCCCTTAGCCCACACTAGCTGTTCCTCACAGAGCTTTTTCTCTGATCTAGAAAGCAACTCCTTGCCTTGGTTCATTCACGGAGCCTTATGCTAATAAGGAAGAGCTCAGGAAACAGAGCACATAAGCAAAGAGTGGATTTCCATTGTGACTGGACCATATGTGTCTGCTATGGTAGAGGTGGTCTGGGATGTCACCACAACTGTGTATCATGTGCTGGACAATTGCTTTTCAACATTTATTGGATGTGACAATGTATTAGGTGTGGTCCTAGCCCAGGGGACTTAAAATCTAAATAAACCTCTAACTGTCTTTGATGTATGGTATTTTCCTTTCCTTTCATTCGGTGGTTCTTGGCAGCAGGTGCTGACATTTTTATTATTCACACATATGTCTCCAGGATACCATCTCACCAGAACACTTCAAATTTATGCAGGAACTTTCTTCCAAGGAGGCCAAAGCTCTTCTAAATAAACCATCTCTATCATCACGGGATTTTAAATGCAAGGAAATCTCCATGTGAAGGAAAAGAGGGGAAAACATGTTTCCCTCATGTCATACCTAGAGAAAGCAAGGACCACCGTGGGATGTGGCTTTCACAAAGGCTCTTTGCTACATGGGAGCAAGAAGCCTCAGTCTTTACATCTATAAAATAGGGAAGATAACAATAAGACCAACCATATATACGTCTGTGAGAGGAATAAATAAGACTGCTCATGTGCCTGATACAAGACCAGGACATACTGCATGTGAATCATAATCATAACACCACAGAGATTCAAGTCTTAACATGCAGCCTCTCCTTAATGTGCAACTCGCCATAACATCTGGGTAAAATAGGAAAAATTAATTCAAGGACTGGTCCCAGTGTCTCTCATAATGGGAACCACAACATGTACCCTGAGCCTCATTTTTATCATGATGATGTTCCCCTTACATCCTTTTTTCAGAGTACTTTGGTGAAGCTTGGAGAAAATGGTACCTTTTGTGGTAGATGGGGTTGCGGTTTACAATCCTTCACTACCCCATTTGCCATACAATTTGGTGGCCCATCCATCAATAATGGGATTGGCCATGTAACTAGATTTGTCCAGCAGGATCCTGGCAGAAGTAACACATGCCAAGGCCATAACATGCTGCATAGTTTGATTTGGACTCTTGTGGGATCGACCCAAGTAGAGAGGAGTACCAACTCTTACCACCACCTACCCTCCCATCTGGAGCACACTAGGGTTAACAGTGGAGTTATAAAAACAACCATAGTTCACATTCATTAAGCTCTTACTGTGTATCCAGGCACTGCTGTCAGCTTTTGACATCGTTTAACTCATATAATTAACAACAACCTTAGGAGCAGGTATATTGTTACCCCAATTTTCATATACAGCAACAAAAGCCCATGGAGGACAAGTTACTCACCCAACTTCTTCCAAAAGCAATGAGGTTGCAGCTTAAAACTATGTGATCTGACTGCAGGGCCCAACTGTTGACCATTACACAGTACACAGAACATGGAAGTTAGGAAAACAAAGGACAGAGAACTCTAGAGCACAAACTCATCTGGGTGCCATGTGCCATTATGATAGGGCGCTTCAGCTGCAAAGTGAATGCAGATCTGAGCTCAAATCCTGACTCAGCTTTTCATCAGCCGTGTGGTCTTGGGCAGATGTAAATGTCTCTGGGCCTCTATTTCCTCACCTCTAAAATGGGATAGTATCGGTCCCTGACTGCTAGAGCTACTGTAAAGATTGAATGAGTCCGTGCCTATCCAAGGCTAACACTGAGCATTGAGCAATGTTAGTGTCCCTTACAGCAGCCAGGCTTGATCACTGTAGAACCCTGAGCATCTCTTTTGTAAGAGTGAAGTGGTTAGGAAAAGTGACAGAAGCCCTGATGACAAATTTTCCCACCTCTGTGCTTAGCCCTGGAGCGGGTCTGACAAAGACAGAGCAGTCTTTCGCCCTGTTGCTGAAAAAACAGATTCTTCCTCAGATGGGAATGTGTAGAGCTCAGGTGTTAGATTTTGGTTTATGTTTTTAGATCAGCATCCAAAGGTTTGGGCAACTGATGTCATTCCCCTCTCACTTACCCAGGAGTCTAGAAAACCCAAGGATTCCAGGTAGGGGAGAGTGGCACATGGCCAAGGGCACATCAGCGTTGCTGCCAGAGACAGAATGGGTGGCCTCAGCTCTGAGACCAGCTGCTGCCTGATGACACCAGCTTTCTGAAAAGTTAAAAAATATCGTCAACTTTAGTGCCAACTTCCAAAGGGGCACATCCATCCTCTCTCAATCTTCTAACCATCGCCTTATCTTTGCTGGCAAGATCCATTTAACACATCTCCATACATCCATTTAACACACTGTTTATTATAAGAATGAATTTGTGTCAGTACTCCAGGCACTTAACAGCTTTAAACATGGACTTGGAGTCTCTGAAAGTATCTGAAAGTCTTTCCAATGACTTAGAAGGCTGAAGGGCTTCTCCACAAGGCACCAAGGAATACGAGATGCTGAGTTCAGATTTTAAACGGCTTGTAAATTAGGCCGTAACTGCACAGCCAACTTTGAAATATTGTACGTCACCCCTGTGCCCTTCCTGAGGTCGCTAACTAGAGGTGACATGGGAAAGCAGGGCAGAGTCTATAAATTATTATTAACTCTTTGATTTTACTGTGAGTTTCTAAGACAACAAAGTGGAAGCTCAATATCTAGAAAGAGGGCTTTGACTTGCTTGCCAGTGTGTGAACCCTTTGGCTCTAGTTCATCAAGAAGCCTATAAAAAACCTCCATGAACACACTTCAACCACTGCCTTGTACTCCTCTAATGAACACAGAAACATTCATGGCAAAGTATGATTTATAGGGGAAGGAATTCCAGTAACTGTCATTCCATCTTTTCTGTAATAAGGCCTCATGGCTGACAACTTTAGAAAACACTGTAGGGGTAGGGTGCACCAGCGAGGCAGACCACTTCTGAGGGAGAGCCGCCTCAAGATTGTCCAGTCCATCTACAGAGATTTTATTTGCAAAAACAACCCACAGAAGGCTAGGAGATATGTACAACATCACACGGCTCCTGCTTTTTAACATGCCATTCTTTCAAATCAATAAAGCCAATTTTATTGAGTGGGGTCTAATGACCCACACATTTTTTAAGTGAGGAGATCTTTTTTATAAAAAAAATGAAAAAGAAAGAAAAAAAACACACAAACTAACTTCAGATGGTGAGTTTGACCTCAACTGGTCTTAAACTACAAAAAAAAAATAGAAAAGAAAATAAAAGCTTAATTTTTTTTCCATCTAAAGTTTAATAAAAATCATCTTTCCATTATTTCTGTGGCAGCGTCTAAGTAAACTCTCAATGCTCGTTTCTCGGTGTTGGAAAGAAATCACCCTCTAAGGTTATAAACTAACAGTTATCACTACTATAAATAAAGTATTGAACATCCCGGAGTTTATTCCGTGATGAAAATTGCAACGTGCCAGAATGAAATTATTCTTGCAGCAAACAGAATCTACACATTAAGGACCAACACATCCCTGGTTCTCCAGCCTAAAATTCCACTGACGACCACTTTGGTTTTTATTTTTAGTGCTAAAAGGATGAAAGTTGAGGGAGGTACTTTTTTCTCCAACAGCTATGGTGAAGGGAAGTGGTATAAAATCTGCACTGATGTGCCATAGAGAATTACATGGGAGCCTGATTAGCAAACAATATACCTCACTTTGATTGCTGCCACAGCCCGAATATTCCTTGTATTCATAAGCTGTAAAGTTTTGCCCCAGCTCCCCAGTGACCCCTCCCTCATCCAATCACAGTCTCTCCCAAAGTGCCCTGGCTTCCTGTCTTGGCTCTCCACTCATCTACACCTCAAAAGGCCACATCCTCTCTGCCAACACTGCCATTTTCATGATGGGCAGCACCACCCGAGGTGGGGCAGGAGGCAATCAATCATGGAACAGAAAGAAACCACAAGAACTTCTGTTGGTGTTTGTTTTCCCTACATGAATAGGAAACCTGGCTTTAATCTTTTTTGATATGCAAATGGAAGCTGCACCCTTAGTGGTTCCCATGGCAGGATGCAGAGGGCAGAGGCAGGAGGTGGTGCCTTCATTCATGGGTTAGTTTTCTGTGTCTTGTGACATTGCAGGTCACATGCGCCCAATTTGGTGGATTTATGGATTGTATTATCTGGTTTTAACTACACTAATCCTTGAAAAATAGCTAGGTGACTAAAAAAAAATCTAAAAAGCATCATGGGACAAAATTAACATTAGGCATATCAAAGAGCAAGAGGAAAGCAGAGCTAGCATGCTTCCTCCTCCCAATAACATCCACAACTCACAAGTCACAGGCCAGTGGTGTTTAATTATGGAGGGATCTGCTCTCACTCCACAGAAAGTGTCCCTTGACTCACATGTCAATGTTGAGCCATCACAAAACTTGTTTAAAAATATATTTACTTTCCTAGGGGTGCCTAAGTGACTCAGTCAGTTAAGCATCTGACTCTTGATTTCAGCTTAGGTCATGATCTCACAGTGCCCTTGTGGGATCGAGCCCTGTATTGGGCTCCACACTGGGCATGGAGCCTGCTTAAATTATCTTTATCCCTCTGCCCTTCTCCCCACTCACACACTCTCTTTCTCTCAAAATAAAATGTATTTACTTTCCTCATTTTTTTTAATTCTCCTTTTTCTGTATATTTAAAGTCCAAATTTTTTTAATGTTTATTTATTTTTGAGAGAGACAGAACATGTGCAAGTGGGAGAGGGGCAGAAAGAGAAGGAGAGACAGAGAATCCCAAGCAGGCTCAGCATTGTCAGGGCAGAGCCCCATATGGGGCTCAAACTCACAAACCATGAGATCATGACCTGAGCTGAAATCAAGAGTTGGATGCTTAACCGACTGAGGCACCGAGGCACCCCTCATGTTCATAGACTCTTAAAGGAGTGGAACTTATATCATTAATAAATAAAACATACTGGATACACACTCAAAATTGGTTTACAAATAGGGGTGTGTGTTAAAAATAATAAAATAAGAATGAAACCAAAAGTGTAGTTCGTGTCTTTGGGTTCCCCCAGAAACAGATAATGAGACATGGATTCATATGCAAGTTGTTTATCTGCAATCCCAGGATGTACTAGCAGTGAGGGAGACAGAGAGACAGGGAAGAAAGCAGTCACAACGTAGTGCACAATCAAGCAAGTTAGTCTGAGGATAACAGGAGCTTGATTTTCCTGGGGAATTCTGAGAGCCACTGTAGAACACAACTCAGTGCCATACCACTTGAGATGAGAGATAGGAGACCTGGGGTATTTATGCACCAACTTTCCTCAGTCATCTCCAGAGGGCTACTCCCAGAGAGGCCTTAATTTTCTAATCCTCCTGGCCTGTGCAGGCTCTAATAGCCAAAGAAATTCTCAGGTAAAGAAATGAAGGTAATGGCCAAAAAGAGGCCAACAGGCATTGAAAAGTGCATGTTTGGGGATAGAAATGGAGCTACACCACCTCTCTGATAGGAACTTCAACAACACACAGGTCGTTTCTACTTTCATAGCTACTTTCAACGTGATAGCTTTCTTGCCTTGCCCTTCAGGCTTACCACACCCATTTGGTCTCTCCAAACACAAGACAAGTTCCTTTGAGGTAGATCCCACACACATCTTTTTCTCCCTCAGTACCTTGCACAGGGACCAGCAATTTTTAACATCTGGGGCATGTTTATTGAAGATCTACAATACATCAGGCAATCCTCCAGATACCGGGAATAAAACAATGAACAACATAAATTCATCCCCCATGGAGGTTACATTTTGTTCACAGATGCTTAGATACCTTATTTGTCTCTATTGGTCCTTGCATAAGATAGCTTTTGTGGCATAATAAACTCTTAGTAGCATACAACCATGAGAATGTATCCTGCTCATGAGTCTGTTGGGTTTGGGGCAGCTCTCTTCAGCCTGTAGCAATGGGCCAACTTCATTCCAAGGTCTCTCATTTTCCTCCCTTCCACTCCTACCAGGATCTGGAGGCCAGCAGAGCACTTTCTTCTCATGAGATGGCAAAGGGTCAAGAGCAACAACAGAATTGTGTGATGCATCTTAAGGTCTAAACTCAGAAATTGGGCATTGTCACTGGTGGCCAAAGCAAATCACAAGGCCATGCCCAACATCAAGAGGATAAGACATGTACTTATCCTCTAGATGTGAGGGGACAAATCACTTGACAAAAGATACCAATATATGGAGGAGTGAAGAATCAAGGTAATAGTGCTCCTATTTGCAATTCAAAAATACATAAGCAGAAACATTTTTATTATTATTATCATCATCATCATCATCACTATTTCTGTGCCCCTCTCAGAGCTAATGCAATGAACCTTCATTAACTTCTGCCCCTCCTTCATCCCATGTGTTTTCAGGTGAGTGATCACTCTTCCTCCAGTAAGCAGGTAGGTATCTCTCTTGGCCTACCCAATTCAAGCTCACCTCCAAGACACAATGATTAGTCCACAGATGGATGTGTGACCACCACCACCACCCCGAAACAGATTAGGCAAAAGCTTTGCTCAAGAGTGCTGGTTGACAAAACTATATTTCTTTCTGAAGCCCACATTAAGTTGGAGCTGCTGGGACCACCTTTCCCGCTGAAGCTGGGGAATGGAGACAACACAGGAGAAATCAGAGTGCAGATGCCAAACATGCCAGAATCCCAATGTCAGCTGGAGCCCCTGGATCCTCCATGCCAGTGTCTGCCTGAATTCTGGTGATTCCTGGATGGTCCAAGAGTGAGGGCATTACCAAAGTTGGTTCTTTAGCTGCCTATGTTAAAAATAGTAACAATGGGGTACCTGGGTGGCTCAGCCTATTGAGCGTCTAACTCTTGACTTCAGCTCAGGTTATCATCTCAAGGTTTGTGAGCTCAAGCCCCACATCAGGCTCTGTGCTGACAGCATGGAGCCTGCTTGGGATTCTCTCTCTCTCCCTCTCTTTCTGCCCCTCCCCTGCTGGTGAGCTCTCTCTCTAAAAATAAATAAATAAACATTTTTTAAAAGTAGTAATAATAATATTGACAGTGCTAAGTAGATTAACCTGTCATCTATACATATAATATATATGTATATATATATATATATGTAATTTTGGATGAATGGGTTTGAATGGTGTCCAGGCCTGAGTAAATCTATTCAACTTCTCTCAACCAGGTTCTTTTTCCTAAAATGAGCTTTGTGACTCACACAGCATTCACATACCCACTCTTTTTGTTTTGTATTTTGTGTTTTTGACTTTGAGTAGATAACTGTGCATATTTAGGAGGAGTCACTGAGAGAAATTCCATCTTCAAACATGCTGTCTGTCTTATTTAATATGAATTAGAGGTACAACACAAGAAACGAAACATTCACTTTAAAAAATTATTTTTTCTGCATGTCATTCAAGCTAAAAGGTTTTTGAGGGCAGAGAATATTTTTTTCTGTAATAATTCTTTGTAAAAGGACCAGGGTAGCAGAACCACAATGAGTCATGTTTAATAATTATTAGCTTTGAAGGGCATCTGGTAGCTCAGTTGATTAAGTGTCTGACTCTTGATTTCAGCCTAGGTCATGATCTCATGGTTGTGAGATCAAGCCCCATGTCAAGCTCTGTGCTGACAGTGTGAAGCCTGCTTAGAATTCTCTCTTGCTCTCTCTCTGCCCCACCCCCATGCTCTCTCACACTCTCAAAATAAATAAATAAATATATAAACATTTAAAAATTATTATTGTAGTTTGAGATCTTAAAAGAGTTACAGGAAATTCTTCCAGAGTTTCAGGGAAAACACCCAATTAAAAAAGGTGATGGGAGGGCAGCACCTGGGTGACTCAGTCAGTTGAATGTCTGACTCTGAGTCTTAACTCAGGTCATGATCTCACAAACCATGAGATAGAGCTCCATGACCAGCTCTGCACTGACAGTGCACTGACACTGACTGCTTGGGATTCTCTCTCTCTCTCTCTCTCTCTCTAGCCCCCTCCCCTGCTCATGCTCTCTCTCTCTCTCTCAAAATAAGTAAACATTTTTTTAAAAAGGTAATGGTAGGGGCGCCTGGGTGGCGCAGTCGGTTAAGCGTCCGACTTCAGCCAGGTCACGATCTCGCGGTCCGTGAGTTCGAGCCCCGCGTCGGGCTCTGGGCTGATGGCTCAGAGCCTGGAGCCTGTTTCCGATTCTGTGTCTCCCTCTCTCTCTGCCCCTCCCCCGTTCATGCTCTGTCTCTCTCTGTCCCAAAAATAAATAAACGTTGAAAAAAAAATTAAAAAAAAAAAAGGTAATGGTAATAACATTCATTAAGAGTCCATTAGGTGCTAAACACTTCACAGATAATTGACACACATTATTAATATACAGCTGTAGGACTCATATTACATGATTTCAAGCCTTATTATAAAGCTACAAAAACAACACAGTGTGATATTGCTGGAAAGGTAGACATATAGATCTTTGGAACAGAGTAAAGAATACAGGAATAGAACCACACATATATGGGCAATTGAGTTTCAACAAAGATGAAAAGTTAATTCAGTGGGGAAAGGACAGTCTTTTCAATAAATATGCTGTAAAATCATGGATATCCAGATGTAAAAGAAATTTAACTTCTTTTCATACTTACATCATATTAAAAATTAATGCAAATGGATCATAGACATAAATATATAATCAATAACTACCAAGCCTCTAGAAGAAAAGAGAAAAATTTTTGACATAGCACTAGGCAAAGATTTATTAGACGTGACACTAAAAGTATGATCCATAAAAGAAAATATTAATTAATTGGACTTCATTAAAATGTTCTGCTCTTCAAAGTACACTGTTAGGAAAATGGAAAAGATGTAGACTGGGGGAAAGTATTTGTAACTCATATATTTCATAAAGGACTTTTGTCCAGAATATGCAATGAACTCTCAAAATTCAATAATAAAAAAATGAACTATTCAGGGTAAAAATGAGCAAAATATTTGAACAGATACTTCAAACACACGCACACACACACACACACACACACACACACACACACCATGGTTAATAATTACATTAGTACATGCTTAACATCAGTCATCACTAAGAAAATGCAAATTGGGGATGCCTGGGTGGCTCAGTTAAATGTCCAAATTCAGTTCAGGTCATGATCTTATGTTTTGTGGGTTCAAACCCTACATTGGGCTCTGTGTTGAAAGCTCAGAGCCTAGAACCTGCTTCAGATTCTGTGTCTCCCTCTCTCTCTGACCCTCCCTGCTCACACTCTGTCTCTCTCTCTCAAAAATAAATAAATATTTTAAAAAATTAGAAAAACAAAGAAACTGCAAATGAAAACTACAATGAGATGACAGTGCCCACCTGTTAGAATGTCTAAAATTAAAAAGATTGACCATACCAAGTATTGGTGAGGATATAGAAGAACTAGAGGTATTATACTGCTGGTGAAAATATAAAAAGGTGTGACCACTTTGGAAAACAATTTGTCAGTTTCTTTCAAAACTAAAAATACATCCACCATACAATGCAGTCATTTTGTTCCTAGATTTTTACCAGAGAGAAATGAAATCGCATGGCCATGCAAAGTCTTGTACATGAATGTTCATAAAGCTTTATTCATAATAGCCCCAAACTTAAACAACCCAAATGCTCACCAACAGATGAATGAATACGCAAATCGTGGTATATCCATGCCTTAAAATCTTACTCAGCAAAAAAGGAGAGGGAGAAGGAAAAGGAGAAGGAGAAGAAGACAAAGACAAAGATGATGAAGAAGAAGAAAATATTATGAATGAACCTGCAAATAATTATGCTGAGTGAAAGAAGCCATAAAAGAAAGAATGCCATCTGTAGGATTCCATTTATATAAAATTCTAGAAAATGCAGACTTAGCAGACCAGTGATTGCTGGAGAGGGAGGGCAGGGAAGATTTGCAGAAGGGCACAAGGAGCCTTTCTAGGACAATGGATGAGTTTGCTATCTTTTTTTTTTAATGTTTATTTATTTTTGAAAGAGAAAGCATGAGCAGGGGAAGGACAGAGAGAAAGAGGACCCTAAGCAGGCACTGACAGCAGCAAGCCCGATATGGAGCTCGAACTCAGGAACTATGTGATCATGACCTGAGACAAAATCGGCACTCAACCAACTGAGCCACCCAGGAGCCCCCATACTATCTTGATGGTAGTGCGAGTCTCACAGGTGTAGACATATGTAAAAGCCTATCAAATTGGCAGTTTAAATAGATGTGATTCATTTTATGTCAATTATAAGTTAATAAAGCACTGTTTTTAAATACCAGTTTACTTTTGCATGACAAACCTGCAAGAGGTATGCTATTATGAATTATTTGCAAATGAAGAAGTGGGGATTCAGAAAGTTAAGTCCCAGCACGCACACACAGGGATAATGAGGTTCTGAAACAGCCAGGTTGTTCCAGTTAGTTGTCTTGGGTAAATCCTTTCATTTTTCTGCAGTTTCCACATCCATAAGGTAAGGGGCCATGTTATGTAATCTGGAACTGAAAGGTGACTAATTTTTAATGAGTAAATTTCAAATGATTTCTTCATTTAAAGATCTTATTTTTAATACCTCAGTTTTGAAGGGAAAGTTCACCTATAAAAGAGTTCTTCTCTCCAGCCAGAATATAGGGGTAGGGAAAGCATCCTCTCCATATGATTCATAGTAAGACCACAGCAGATGACAGGACCATCCCCAGAAGCCCCTGAGATTGCCCTTTGCCAACTTGCTACAGAGATGCCTGTAAGCAGGATGAATCTCAAGGAAAAAGGCATATTGTAGCCTCACATCATAAATTTTGTGAAACTGCTTCATGAAAAATAACTTTGGGTCCAGAAACTCCACAAGAAAAATGTCCAATCTGTCTTCGAATTTAGGAACTTTGAAAAGTTTGCATACCAGCAGGTCAAGATTCACTTCGTACATCTTAGTGCTTCAGTGTACTATATTTGGCTAGAAAATTGAATGCCCGCCTTCTGGCAAACCATACAGTATTCATAGGTGTGAGCTCTTAACTGAGCTTTGTCAAGTTGCCATCAAACATATGGGCCGGGTTTCTCTAGTTCTCTTAATAAATAATAAGTAGTTCAGCTTATTAGATGAGTGTTAATATTCCACATCCGGAAAACCAAGAATTTAAAGAGCAATAAGCACTTTGCAGGAAATTAACCCAAAACCCAGCAGTCTGGAATAGGCCAGGTGAAGTTAAGTAAGGCATATGGCTTTTAGTCTATTTCTATTATATTGCTTTGATTTACTTTCAAAAGGTCAAGGCTGGTGTTTTTATTGTGTTTGAATGTAAGTCCTTTGTCTTTGTTTGCATTCCTCCCCAGAGCAGACCCCAGGACAAGTGTTCAATGTCCCTAGTTCCTGTAAGTGGGGGGAGGGGAGTGTTTGAAGAGACGTGAGAAGGGAAAGAAGTATCCAAGGGTATGAAAGTGAGCAGGTGACCAACACGGGCATGTGAGGTTCAGTCCTACGGAGGACCATCCACCAGACTGTGCAGAGCATGCCTCAGAATTGGCCCTGAGTGGGCAAACTGGGTATGTGCCATCCATGTCCAGTAGTTGAGGAGCACGCTGGGTGCTTTCACTGTTAACACTTCTGGCCTGCCCAGTGTGGGGGCCCTGAGTGCTCCCTCATTCAGCCAGTAGACCCCTCTGGAAAAAGAGATGAGGGAATCCTTTGTTCAGGTGCCCTTCAGTGTGGGCTGGGGGCATATGTGCAAGGCACAAACAGCATCAATTCACCCCCAAAATTTGTGTTTGTGTTTATTGGCTTGCCTTGACTTATCTATACTTTTTAAGATGTCAATTTCTACTAAATCACCTTTCTTTTTCTCTTTGTCCCATTGTATCACTGTATCACATTGAAATGTGACAGCAACCCACTCTTGGATGGAACTCCTTCAGTTTCAGGACACCCCCAGAGCCATGTAATCCCACATCACTAGCCCAGAATAAGACTCTAACAGACACACACACACACACACACACACACACACACACACCAATAAAGTGAGCAAGGCTACAAAGGGAGAGACCCCTCCTCCACAAAAAAAGACTTGGCTTCATTCAAGGAAGTCTGTTGCATTGGACTTAACTGGGGAACTCTGGCCAGCTCCACAACAGGTTCACCCCAAGATAGCCAGTGCCTCTCTTGATCTGAAAGGTATGAAGTCCAACTTCTGTTGTCCACACATCACTCCCATGGAACGGGCTGCACATGTGGATGCACATGAGACCACAGTTCAGAAACACTCAAGATACCTTGATGCTGGACCCAAAGGGGATCCAGTCACGTTGGAGGTTTCACATGAAACAGAGGTGACCCTTTAAAAGTGGGGACCAGCCCCAGAACCTAGAAAAGTGCTAACCATCTGTATGTGGATTTGGAAACATCAGGCATGGGAGTCAGTGACTGCACAGCCCTCCAAGCCCCAGAGGAACCAGTCATCATTCTTGGGACCACAAAGTCATCTACCCAGGTGTACAGGGGCCAAAACAACATAGTGGGCCTGCTGTCAAAGGTCTCATGGTCTAACGAGGGAACAGGTGGAACAATAAACCGCTCGGATGCAGGGGCAACAGGAAATCTCTGTGAGGGGGTAGAAAATTCTGGAGATCAGAGCAGGAGGGAGAGAGCAAGCAGAGGGCTTCCCAGGCAGGTGAGGGCTTATGGGTATTTATGAACTGTGTGTAGGAGGATTTGACCAGATTAGGGAAGTGGGGAAGAACATTCCAGGCATTTGTACACATGAGCAAAGGCACAGGGTACTGGAAGTGTAAAGCAGTTTTTGGAAGACATATCCAGTGTCTGCCTGAGAAAGTAACCATGGGATAATAGAAGAACTTGCAACAGATAAACACATTTATTTTTTTTTCTGAGTATTTAAAAGTATTCATTTATTATACATTGAATAATATATAATTATTTTCTGAGTATTTAAAAAGTATTCATTTATTATACATTGAATAATATATAATTCACATATATCATTCAATATAGTATGTCATTGTATTAAAGTTTTCTGAGTATTTAAAAAGTATTCATTTATTATACATTGAATAATATATAATTCACATATATCATTCAATATAGTATGTCATTGTATTAAAATTACTGAGTGATGTGTCATTTTATCATTCAATAATGAAAGTCTAAGCCCTTAGGGACTCTTAATCATTCCCCCAGTTAATTTTCTCCTCCTTCCATAGCACCCCCCGGGTTTTAGTAGGACACAGGGACACTCAGAATAAATACTGGATTTTCCAGCCTTCTCTGTAGCTAAGTGTGGGCAGAGAAGTAAGCCCTAGCCCTGAGGTTTGCACATTCCAGGAACGCTTCTAAAACATTAGCTGGAACACACCCTTTGCTTCTTCTTCCTGATTGAGAACTCAGGAATCAGAGCCATTATCCCAACTGGAGGGCTTCCCTCTCCAGTCCCTCCTTCTACTGAATCCCAGACTCTCCAGAGGAGCAGTGTGCTGCTGGATTTCATTGTCAAGTCCCTTGTGAGGTGATGACCATGTTGACACACAGGAATAAATATCCTCTGCATGCCAACACACATCCTCTAATGCCGGGTTCTCAGGGTGCCATAGGAAACTCACTCTGCTAGTGGAAATTATGGAAGGATTCACAGAGAAGTGACCTCTGAGCTGGGAAATAAATGATGGAAAGCTTCATAAAGGAAGTGGAGAAAAGCATGTTTGGGTAAGGGGTACACCCTTACAAATAGCAGAGGGGTAGAAAAAACCAGGGTCCGGCTCAGGAAATGGGATGTCTGTATTACCTCCTTCCTCCATGTGCAGGAGGGCACATGGAAGATACCGTGCCAAGCTCATGCCTAATATGCATGTGGCCCAGGGCAGGAGTGCAAACACAGACCTCACTACTACACCTCTAAATATGCCAGGGACAATATCAACCAAGGAAAGAAGCTGTTGAAAGGAGTTATCTCTTCCTGTCTATGTCTATAAGAGGATGCACTCATAATGATCTGGAAGGCCAGGATTGAGCTTAGAGTTCTTAGACTCCTCAGAGTTCTGAACCCAAAAGGGCCAGGCAAGAAGAACCCGATCATGGCCCAGAGAAGGCCCTTCTCATCCCTCTCTTTTCACCCCTGATTGTGTCCTGGACCACAAGGGGCCTTGTACTCCTGCATATGAACACCCAAGGCCACATTTACCAATTCCATCCACACAAACTGCAACCACCACTGGCAGTCAGACCCCAGATCTATACTGCATACCCCAGTGATACAGTTCACCCTCAGAATTCAGAAAGACCCATGTAAGCCCTGGAGGCAAAGTTGGAGCTTTTGAACAGAGAATTGTAGGATCCTGATGCCCTGAGCTAGTCCAGAATTGGGGCAAGGCTCTCAACAGACAAGGTATGTGCTTTGGACCCTTGGGCAGACACCTCACCCTGGAGAAGGGGCATAGTTGGAGGAGGCCCAAGGTTGGGCTTCTAAAGCACAGAACCCAGGCAGGACTCTTGCCCTGGTCTGAGGGCAATAACTTTATCCTGCTGTAGGAATCCATTTGTTCCTTCTGTTTTTAATGGTTGTCTCCCCTGTTAAAAATGGAACCAGGAGAGTGAGATTGTGCTCACAATTATATTCCAAGTACCAAGCAGTGGGCCTACATATCTCATATTCAATGACCAGTGTTTGACTAAGGGCCAGGTGACTTACAACTCTGTGTGCTGGTTCAGCTGGTCCTCATGACAAGTCTTGAAGATGAACAATATCATCCATAGCTGACTGATTGTCTTAGCCCATTCAGATGGCTATAATAAAATACCAGAGACTGGGTGGCCTATAAACAACAGAAATTTATTCCTCACAGATCTGGAAGCTGGAGGTCCGAGATCAGGGTATCAGCATTGTCAGATGAAGGCATTTCACTTCACAGACTTCTCCTATTTTCACATGGCAGAAGGGACTGAGCAAGCTCTCAGATCTCTTCTAAAAGGGCACTAATCCCATTCATGAGGGCTCCACTTTCATGACCAAATCATCTCTCAAAGGTCCCACCTTTGAGTACCATCATTTTGACCATTAGGTTTTCAACATATGAATTGGGGTAAACACAAACATTCAGACCACGGCCCTGATGAAGAGGCGGAGGTTCCAAGAAGCTCAACTTGTGGAAAGTCACACAGGCAATAAGTGGTAATACTCAGATACAAATCCATGTTGTCCACTTCCAAATCCCCAGTTCCTTCCACTACAGCCCACATAGAGCATTACATAGAGCCATAATTAAATAATGACTGGGCAATTTTGCTTGCAAATGGCTGCCATTGTTTTGTTTGTTTTACCATAAAGAGGGACTGAGTTCCAATTTCCTCTCATCTCTAAAACCTTTTGACTTATTTTTTTAGGTCCTGGAGCTAATGAAAAATTAAACTGAGTAGTTGCTGGTTTCTGGCCTTGGTTACCAGTGTCCACTCCACCCCCTTTCCTGGCAGCCCTCAGCAGGAGGGCCGGCACCCAGCCACCAACACCTAGAGTTCCAGAGTCAACACTGAGGATGCTCACACGCAAAGAGGGATGAAAGCCCTTTTTTCCCCCTTAGGAAAATTGCAAACTTTTCTTCAGGCAGAAAAGCATGTTGGTTTGCCTTGAGTGTGGTAACCCACTGGTTATTAAGAGTGTGTAAAGATAGGGTGCTAGGCATCATAAACAAAATTATTCGGTTACATAATTTTTAAATAACTATTGTGAGACAACTTAGAATTAGTAGCCATCAATAGGTGCTTTCTGCTAAACATTTATCAAACAAAACTAAAACTCCAAATTATTTCCAGTTTAGGAAAAAACAATGAGGAACATCAGGAGAAAAAAAAAACTGAGGAGATATAGTTTGTATTTTTTTTTTGGTAGACTTTTTTTTTAATATAATTTATTGTCAAATTGGTTTCCATACAACACCCAGTGCTCATCCTAACAGGTGCCCTCCTCAATGCCCATCACCCACTTTCCCCTCACCCCCAACCCCCATAAACCCTCAGTTTTTCTCAGTATTTAAGAGTCTTTTATGGTTTGCTTCCCTCCCTCTCTGTAACTTTTCTTTTTTCCCCTTCCCTTCTCTCATGGTCTTCTGTTAAGTTTCTCAGGATCCACATAAGAGTGAAAATATGTGGTATCTGTCTTTCTCTGCCTGATTTATTTCGCTTAGCATAATACCCTCCAGTTCTATCCACGTTGCTGCAAATGGCCAGATTTCATTCTTTCTCATTGCCAAGTAGTAGTCCATTGTATATATAAACCACATCTTCTTTATCCATTCGTGTATTTGTGGGGGTTTTTTTAAGGATAAAATCATCTGGGTGAAAAACCTTTCTGTCATCTTTGGCTCCTCTGCCCACCTTATTCTGTGCACTTACACTGTTTGTTTCAATGGAGCCTCAGTGCAAAATGCCTCTCAATTTTTGTCCCTCATTTTATTTTCCACTGTCTCAGCCTAGTTCATACTTCAACTGCAGGCATCAGCTCAAGATCTGTCTCTGTCTCTGCCCCAAGACCACCAATGTTCTATTTTCCTTAATCAGAGAGCTCACTACGTCAGTCACCCCAAATCTGTAATGGCTCCCCATTGCCTGCATTCTAATGTCTTATCATGGCATATGGAAGTCTCCTTGACTTGGTCTCAAATCACTTCCTGTCCTTGTCCACCAGAGCAGTCCAGTCAGCCATGCCCGCACCATATGCAAGTCCTGCGGGTCCTCAAACTCACCCTCCATGCTCTCCAACTTTAATGTGCCAGTTTCCTCACCCACCCTACTCATGCCTGTTGAAAGCCTTCCTCTTGTTAGAAGTTCAACTCAAATGCCATCTTCTATTCCAGACTCCAAACCTCCTTATATTACACTTCTTCCTTCTGACTGCATAGAATTCTGGTTCTACCTCCGCCTTAAACCATATTTACTATCATCTTTGTGTCTGTTTCCCCTTCTTAACTCTCTATACTTAGAGGTGGGGGGGAGTCATACCCTATTCACAAGACAGGTGCTCAATAAAAATTTATCTGGGTAAATGTATTATATGGATACTGACTGAAATTCTCACTAATGTGTAAGTGATCGACAATCTTCTCTCAGAATAAAGCTAATTTCAGATACAAAGAGGCAAGAGTCCAAGAGATTCAGTTGCCCAAATCAAATTAAAGAGATTGGGTGGAGCCAAGAAGAAACACTTCTCCAACTTTGGGATTCAGCTTGCCTACAGAAATGGTAGCATTTGGGTAACCCCAACAAAAAGACTGGTTTCCTCCAACTCTGGTAACTCAGAGATGAGAACAAAGTTATTTTTTTCCTATTGGAGATGTTTGCCAAGGTTGTGATTTTAAGAACTTTCTAAACCTTTTATTTGCAATTCAGTTTAACTGCTTTCTAGGGCCTGAGATTTGCCTGCTGGTTTTCCCAGTCCCCAAAGGGTTTTGAAACAAAGAGTCCATAATAAAAATTAATGTGTCACTCTTTAGAGGCAAGGGAGAAGGTCAGCTAGTGTGGAACTGGCTATGATACTTTAGCTTAGTAATGGGGCCAGTCAGTGATTAATGAGCAGATCCGAGCTGGCAGGAAGAGATACAGTGTCCCCTCTGATTCAGTTTTGTTTTTGCAAATGTGGGACGCATGAAAACAAGACCAAGAGTGATTCTGTGTGCCAGCCATAATGTGGGAGAAGTGTCCTTGCGCAGCTCTGCCTGGGCCACCTCATTTCTGGGTTGGAGGCCCCCCTCCTGGGTTTCTCCCTCCCTAGTGCCTGCCAATGTTTTTGAATTGTGTGGTGGTTTCATGTTGTGGATAAAAGTCCAGTATTTACTTGGACGAAGACATCCAATTCATTTTGGTCAGAATCCTGGTTTAGTTTACAACCTACCTCTTCAGAGGCAGAAGGCATATGAACTCACTTTTCCCACCACCTTGTCTCGAGCATCTTTTCAGGTTGTGGTTGGAAAATCCAGTGCCCTCCCAAGTCTGGACACAGGCACTTGTTATGACTAATGCACCCGGAGCTATTGAGACTCAACTGGAGAGAGAGCATGGGGCTCAACCAGCTGGACTGGGGCTCCTGGAGCAAAGGGACGACAGTTTGGGCCAGGGCTGAAATGCGGAATTCTGGAAATTGCTGGATCAGTGAAGAAGCAGGAAAAATGGACGTTCTTTTCCGTGATGTAGCATTTCTCTAAAGAAATTTAAATAATATCATCTTCTCAAGAGGGGAAATTAATAAAAATACCAAGGTAAAGGGGACATACCTCAATGACTTAGTTTTTCCATTTTCTTTCATGATGCAATGTAGCCTTGTCCCCATACTAGAAAAAAAGTTTTGAATTAGCACAAGTTATGGCCTTGTGTGTAAATTCATAACCGAATTACAAAGGACAAAATCCGTCCAGAAATCTTAGGTTGGTTACTCAAACCACCAGATTTGCAGAAGATGGAAAATAACCAAGCAAGAAGGGATTATGTTTCCAACACCATGAAGAAGAAATTTGTGACATTGTGCTTTGAGTTTATTTTTATGTTCAACAAAATATATTTTTTAGTGGTCATAGCATAGTACTTGGGTGGTAACTACCTCCTGCACTATATGTGAAATTTAATCCATTTCTTGCTTTGGTATATTTTTAAATTGTGTTTTTATTTTTCATTTTAAATACCTGTGCATGAGGGTGTGTGAGCCTGTCAATCAATGTTCTTTTTTAGAGGAAAAGTTACCCACAACATCCTGCTCAGTTTCTGACTTGGGAAAGGCTGTCTATTGAGTGCATCAGAGCAGTCACATGACCAAGAGGCATCTGTGCATAGGCTAGCCAGTGACAAATGAGATGATCTAGCTCAAAAGTCTCAGCCAATATGGTTGATAGTAATTACCTCAGCCAATCACATGAGAGTAGAAAGACCAGAGAATAGAAAGAACTTTGGCAAGGAAGAATTTTCAAGTCACTATTGCTTCATAACAACACCCAGAATGTACTGACATAACAGCACCATTTTATTATATTTATAGGTGATGTGGGTCATAAATTTGGAAAAGATACAGCAATAAATGGATTTTCTCTGCTTCACAGCATCTGACTCTTTAGTTGAGAAGACACAAAAGCTGGGGTTACCACAGATGGTAGCCAGAATAACATAGAAGCCTCTCAATGTCTGGCAGTTGATTTTAGCTATCTGTTGCGACCTCTCTGGAGCTGTCAGCCAAAACACCTAAATATATGGTCTGTCTGTGTGGGCTAACTTGAGCTTCCTCACAGTATGGCAGCTGGGTTTCTGAATCAATGTCCCAAGAAAACAAGATGCAAATCCCTAACATTTTTATGACCTGGTCTCATAAATCATATAATGTCACTTCCACTGAGCTCTGTTGGTCAATGAAGACACATAGTTCTGCCCAGTTTCAAGAGAAAAGGGCAGGGACACCACATCTCAATGAGTGGATTTTCAAGGTCACAGTGTGAGAAGAGTCTGTGGGATGGGAGCTATAGTTTAAAAAAAATCACAACATGCAAAGAATGAAAAGAAATATTTCAGGGGGCTCACATCTTGTTTGGGCACCATTAGAAATATATCTGTTATCTCTTTTTCTAACTTTTTGCAAGCAATGACACATTGCTTTTGTGACAAAAAAAAATGGTTACCCTGAATTTCTTAAAAACTCTACATACTAAGAGTGGCAAAGATATGAGAAGTTTGTAAATAAGAAAAGTCTAAATGGCAAGGTTATTCCTGCTCTGAATCTTAATTGTTTCCAATGTACATAAATATACTGATGCTGCATGGTTGGGGTTTTCCAAAAGTTGAACAAACAAACAAACTTACTCTAAGACAAGGATTTGGGTGCAAGTGGTTTATTTTGAGAGGTGATCCCAGGAAACACTGCAGGTGGGTAGGGGAAGTGAAATAGAGAAGGAGAGGGACCAGTACCAGTGCATTATGTGTAAGTTACCACCGAGAGCACCCAAGGCTCGATCCCAGTCGAGGCATCTGAAAGACTGTGTAGAATCTGAGGCGCGAGGAAACTATTTATCTGCTAGCTCCCCTACGATCATCTGTTGAGAGGTGCTCCCAGGACATGACTCCCAGTGCCTGTGCATATACGCTGAATATCTTTCTGCAGCCAGGACAGTCTTCACACAGTGGTGCTCACTGTGAGAATACATAGGAACACGGAGGGCCCTGGCAGCATCTGCCCTCAGTGTGCACACAATAAGTTCAGAACTGAGTATTTTCATCATGGATGCTTTTACATTCATTAGCATGGATTACAGGTGAATGTCATCAGGGTGCCTGGGTGGTCAGTCGGTTAAGTGTCCAACTTCTGGTTCACAGGTCCAAGCCCCACTTTGGGCTTTGTGCTGACATTTAAGAGCCTGGAGCCTGCTTTGGATTCTCTGTCTCTCCCTTGCACTGTCCTTCCCCCACCCCTCAAAAATAAATAAACATTAAAAAAAGTGAATGTCATCAAGTAGCTATTTCACAATACATTAAGGAGAGGTGGGTCAATATCTGAAACCATAGGGGATAAGGTTATGGTTAAATTATAATATTACATCCTTTAATCTTTTTAATGTTTATTTATTTTTGAGGGACAGAACACAAGCAAGAGAAGGGCACAGAGAAAAGGGAAAGGAGGATCTGAGGTGGGTTCTTCTCTGACAGCAGTGAGCTTGATGTGGGGCTCAAACTCACAAACTGTGACATCATGACCTGAGCCAAAGTAGGATGGTCAATCCACTGAGCCACCCAGGTGTCCCAATAACATTACATCCTTTAAAGAAGACAAATGCATGTTTGGTTCTAGCAAAGAATGCCTCACTTTAGCACACAGGAACAGAGCTTGGATACCCATCCTGACTTGTTCCCACCCAGTTTACTACATTCACAGGCTGGCACAAAGAAGTCCACCCAAGCTCAACCGTGAGAAGGTCAATGACAGAAGCATACCTCCTGATGCCAATTCTGTGCTGAAAAAAACAATAGTAAAATGTTTTAATATGAACAAATCATGGCATGGATGTAAATCCAATTTATACACTAAAGTGGATGGACTGTCAAAGGAAAAGGTGACTGCATAACTTTGTAAAGTGAGTAATAAGATATTTAATTTTTTCATCATGGTCCTAATAATACTTTATCAGTAATTCCATGAGACTCACCTCAGTGGGACATGTCAGCTGTATACTCATTGTCATGAATGTCCCAAATCTTTCACTTTAGGCTGAAATGCCATGCTGATGAACGCTGAGAATGATGGACTGCCTGGACTTCCTCAGAAAATGACCTGAGGAGAAATAGCTTCATCACCACAAATGTGACTCTTTTCCAACCCTTGCTTTTCTGCACCTGGAAGAAAAGGAAGTATATGACCTACTGTGAAAGATATTTTTTTTAAGTTTATTTATTTATTTTGAGAGAAAGAGAGAGCACGAGCAGGGGAAGGGCAGAGACAGAGAGGGAGAGAGAGAATCCCAAGCAGGCTTTGCGCTAATAGGATGGGGCTCAAACTCATGAACTGTGGGATCATGACTTGATCTGAAACCAAGAGTCAGACATTTAACCGACTGAGCCACCCAGGTGCCCCTGTGAAAGATATTTTTTAAACTACATCCAAATGGTACAACAGAATACTAAGAAATATGCAGCCATGTCACTGACTTTGACCAATGGGATGTGAGGAAACATAGTACAGCAGAAGGTTGAAATGCAGTTGTGTGATTTCGCTTATCCTCTTTAGGTTCTGCTATCACTATGAGAAGAATGAAAAGATCAGTCCTATCGCCCTGGAAAGAAGAGGAGGAGCATGTGGGGAGGCACAGCCACTAAGCTAAACCCGATTTACAACAGCCAACCTTCAGTCAACTCACAGATATGGCAGCTAGATAAATACTTATTCGTGCATGCCACTGAGATTTTGCAGTTGTTATGCAGAATTTTTCTGGCACAGTTAACCAACCCAGTGCCTAAGAAGGCACATCACAAAATAGAAATGCCAAATATAGAATCATTAAGTAATTTTGCCGTGGTGTCTGTGATATAAATGCTTCCCAGTTTCCCATACAACAGTTTATATAATGTATACTGTCTACAAATTTTCCATTTTTCACTAATGCTTCTGTAAGGGAAAGATGTGTTGAGTTTCACATCTGAGGACACAGATTTAGGTACTGGGACACTAGGGTAGAAGGACTCTTGAGTAAATACATTCCCCAAGAGTGTGCAGGGTTCTTAGGGTGGCCCACCATTTCCTTAGACCGCAGAACCAGGGATCTGTGACATTTTTAATTCCAAGCATTACAGATTCCCCAAGTGATAGCAGCTGCTCCACAAATGTGTTCAGTTTCAAGTCTTACCAGAGATGAACAAGGAAATTAGAGAAGATATATAGCCTTATGGTTAGGAATAGAGGCATAAGAACAACCCTGCTAGGGTTCATATCCAGCTCCATCAACTACTACATTGAACCAGTTATAATCTTGCTTAGTTTCTTCAACTATAAAATATGGGTAATAATGATTTCTTCTTTCACATCTTTTGGGAGGATTAAGCCAATGTAGATATGTTAACCACTTACATATATAAGCATTTGTATATTTACATATAGTTGAGGAAGGCACAGATACCTTTCCTGCCAGATGGCAATAGGGCATGGATGATCTATGGCACCAGTAACATAAAGATTAGTTACTCATGGTAGCTTGGAGAGAAAGTGCATGTGGAAGTAAAAGCAGTGAGAATCCAAGAAACTGTACAATTAATTATGAAAAATAAGGTGCTTTTAAAGAGTTAGAGGAGGGTGCCTGGGTGGCTCAGTGGCTTAAGCATCCAAATCTTGGTTTCAGGTCAGGTCATGATCTCACAGGTTTGTGAGTTCAAGCCCGCATCAGGTTCTCTGCTGTCAGCACAGAGCCCACTTTAGATTCTTTGTCCTCCTCTCTCTAAGTCCCTCCCCTGCTTGCATGCACTCTCTCTCTCTCTCTCTCTCTCTCAAAATAAACAAATAAACCTTAAAAAAATAGTTAGAGGCTATTTCTGATGGCAACACAGAGCATGGACAGGAAAAGGGAGACATTAAAAGCTAAAAATAAGTACTTTAAAGCATGCATGGTGCTATAGACTGAATTGTATTCCCCACAAAATTCATACACTGAAGCTCCAACCTCCACTGTGACTGTATTTAGAGACAAAACTTTTAGGAGCTAAACTTAAATAAGGTCATAAGACTGGAGCCCTGATCTGATGGGATTTGTTAATGTTTATTTATTTTGAGAGAAAGAGAGACAGAGCTAGATCAGGGGAGGGGCAGAGAGAGAGGGAGACACAGAATCCAAAGCAGACTCCAGGCTCTGAGCTATCAGCACAAAGCCCGATATGTGGCTTGAACACACGAGCTGTGAGATCATGACTTGGGCTGAAGTTGGACACTCAACCAACTGAGCCACCTAGGCACCCCGGGATTAGTGTCCTTATAAAAAGAGACACCAGAGCTCTCTCTCTCTCCAGCTCTCCCTCTCTGATTATGACATAATTTGCCATGGGAAAAGTTTGGCCTCTGACCCCATCCAAGAGGCGTGAGCTCTTAATATGCCCACAGCCCCTGATCATGTAACTTTAACTCTAACTTGAAGAAACAAAACCAGTAAGATCATCATTATCATCAACCTTAGCTACAGTGTCCAGACATGCACAGTCCAATATGCTAGCCACAAGTAGCTCTTTAAATTAAATTAGATAAAAGTAAATAAGATTTAAAATGCATTTCCTGGGACACTTGTGTGGCTCAGTGGGCTAAGTGCCCAACTCTTGATGTCAGCTCAGGTCATGATCTAGCAATTCCTGGGTTCAAGCCTTGAGTCGCTCTCTGCGCTCTCAGTGCAGAGCCTGCTTGGGATTCTCTGTTTCCCTCTCTCTCTGTCTCTCCCCTACTCTCTCTCTCTCTCAAAAATAAATAAACTCTTTTTTTGAATTATAAAATGCAATTTCCTTGGAAGCACTAGTCACAGCTGATGGCTGTTCTATTGGACAGCACAGAATATAAAACGCTCCTATCATCACAGAAAGTTCTATCAGACAGTGTCAGTCCAGGTGTCTACTGCATGCAGCCACTTTCCATGTGTTATGTCACTTAAGTCTCACTAGAGACCCTTGAGGAAGGGTCCACTGGCACCATGTTATATATGCAGAAACTGAGTTCAGAGGCCAGCAGGAGCTCCTCAGTGTCCCGGCCATGTTTTCCTAAATGCAATCCATGCCTCGTTGAAGGGAATGCACTGATAGTGTAAGGCAGACTTTCCCCCACACTGAAGTCTGGGAAAGAAATTAAGGACTGAATACCCCTCCTCCCCTGCTACGATTGCCAAAGGCAATGGTTAAAGCTACAGTCCATTTTCAAATTCTTCAACATGAAGAAAAAGGAAGGGAGCGTTATCATTTTTCTCTAAAGTAAGTCATCCTTCCCCAACATTCCCACCAGAACCGTTCTGGTGTTGTTACTGTTATTGTTTTTGTTTTTGTTTTTTTAATATGTGGGGTCAATCTGGTCAAACCCCAGACACACTTTTCCATATGCTTCTCTTTTCCCTTTTTTATATTTCCTTTAAGTACAAGTGCTAAATCAGTGCCATATCTTTATTAGTTTTACACTGATGTTGTTGACATTTTTGAGAGCTGTTTGATGTCTGAGAGACTCATGAACCTTTTATTTGCTCATCTGAAACTTTAAAAAAGTCATTAGAATGTTTTTAAAAATCTTTAATACAACCAGAGAAGGAATATGTCTGTATACAAGTAAGCCACTTGTACCCAAATATATTGCAACTTGGTCTGAGGATCCCAGCCTCCTATTCATTATTTATTAAGCTGCTATTAGTCCATGTAGGAAAATATTCTGCCTTATTCTCTCCCTGATAGCATTCTCACTCCTCAGAGTTGTTGGAAAGAGTGATTGGAGGCAGCACCATGATCAAGCTCATCCCTACAGTTAAGTCCGTGGGCTCTTTCCTCTCCTGACCCCACTCCATCCTCATTGCAAATTCTCCAAGACATCTGATGCGGGCAGCAGAGGGGGTCACGTGAGCTACAGCTGAGCTCACAGGAATGATTTGTGAGCCTTGGTATTTGCACATGTGTGGTCATGTGGGACCTCTCTGGCCGGGCCAGCATTTTCCCCCCACATCTGCTGGTTAATCAGAAATCCAAATGTACGAGACAGCACTGGGGACAAGAGAGGGGAATGTGTGACCCACTATGGAGAACTTCTCATGCTGGAAACAAAGAGTATGTGACACTGATCTTAGCTCTTTCCAGATAAACGTACATTAATGAAGTTTATGATGCATCTTTTGAGTAAAAACCATGGCACTCACTCAGCATGGTCTAGCAGATGGCAGGTGAGTGAGCAGTCCTGTCTGCAATGCTGAGTCCCATTTGCAGCCATTGTCATGGCAATCTGTCCCCCTCTGTCTGCTTCACAACCCTCACCTTTGTGTATCAATTTTTTACTTTATTCCTCTTTCTTCTCTCTTTCTTTCTTCCCAGTTTCTGCTTTCCTGTGTCTCTGATCCCCAGGAGAAGCTTCAAAATCAAATTCTGGTCAGGCAGACTTGTCTGAGGCCTCTACCCAGGCTCTAGACCCCATTTATCTGACTACAAGCAGGTCTTTTCCTTCGGACCCTCTTAAAAAATATATAAAAACACTTTCCTCTAAAAGAGGTTAAAGTTAAAGTTCCCAAAATTTTACTTTTTTAACTTTACTTATCTATCTATTTTGAGAGAGACAGCATGAGTGGGGGAGGGGTAGAGACAGAGAGAGAGAGAGAGAGAGAGAGAGAGAGAGAGAATCCCAAGCAGGCTCTGTACTGTCAGCACAAAACCTGAAGTGGGGCTCCAACTCATGAACGGTGAAATCATGACCTGAGTCAAAATCAAGAGTCGATGCTTAACTGACTGAGCCACACAGGCAACCCAAACTCCCAAAACTTCAGTATGCATTCTTCTCTGGAGAGACAGAATGCTGAGTAAGAGCAAGAAATAGCAAGAAGACCGAAAATAAACCTAGCCCACCCCCAGTTTTGATCTGGGGTTGCTGGTGGTGGTAAAAAGCCATACATTTTTTTAGATGCTTTTGCCCCTATGACCAAGATTTCATCACACCCATTCTTGCCAGGATCCTTAAGTTCAGAAGGAAAACATAAGGGCCTAACAAAGAAGAGAAGGCATTAAAAATGTCTTGTAGGGGCACCTGGGTGGCTCAGTCAGTTAAGTATGCTCAGGTCATGATCTCACAGTTTGTGAGTTCAAGCCACACATCGGGCTCCATGCTGACAGCTCAGAGCCTGGAGCCTGCTTCAAATTCTGTGTCTCCCTTTCTCTCTGCCCCTTCCCAATCACACTGTCTGTCTTTCTCAAAAATAAATAAATATTGAAAACATTTTTTTTAAAAAATGTCTTTGAGAGGGGTACCCAGGTGGCTCAGTTGGTTAAGCAACTGACTCTTGATTTCAGTTCAAGTCATGATCTCAGAGTTTGTGAGTTTGAGCCCCATGGGGGGCTCTGCACTAAATGCGGAGTCTACTTGGGATTCTCTCCCTCTTTCTCTGCCTCTCCCACATGCTCTCCCTCTCTCTCTCTCTCAAACTATATAAATAAACTGGAAAAAAATGTCTTGGAGAATCCTAGCATCTTGTTAGAGTAAGAGGGTCAGAACAGGCAGCAATCCAGATGCACATGAGCTATTGCTATTCTAGGGAGGAGAAATAAAAACTGTTGGCAATGATTTCAAATGGTAATGCATTGCGGGCAAGACAGGCATTTCACCTGTCTAGCCATCCGTGCTTTGCATCCTGGCTACACTTGCTAAGGATTTTTAACATCATCCTGGCTCAGGCATATTTAAAAACAAAAATACCATTCTGTTTGGCCTTAAGGACAACTCTGTACAGTGGTTGGAATATTCAGGCTGCAGAGAAGAGAAAACACAACCAAAGTTGGTAGAAACCAAGAGGAAAGTGTCAGTTCACATGCCTGGAGGGCTTTGGGGCTAATCCATAATGTTATCAAGAACTCATTTCTTTTCTTCTCTCCACTTGGCCATCAAGAATCAACTCCAGCTTAAGCCCATTCTTCTCATGGTCCAGACATCTGGACTTTGTGCCTCCTGGCTATGTCCAGTCAAGGAGAGATGTAGGATTGTTTCTGGAGGCTCTCTCAAAAGAGCAAAGGGAACCTTCCCAGACACTCATAGCAAAGCTTGCCTTGCAGATCATCAGACTGGACCCCACCAGATGCCTCCTCCTCCACCAGTAGAAGGTAAGGGCTATGGAATTACTCTTAGCCCAGTTTGGCTTGCCACAGACCTGGAGGTGGGGCCAGCTCCCAAGGCAAGGGGAGGAGAGTGCATCACTGAGTTGGAAGGGGAGAAGAATCTGCTAGGAAGGAGGGGAAACCTCCCAGTAAGCCCCCAGCAACATCCACTGCCTGCTGTAACTCCATTACATCCACTTCCTGGGGTCAAGGTAGTATTACTCTACTAGAACATGATTCTCAGGGTAGTCCTTGAACCTCCGGCTATCCCTTGTCTTTAAGATGAGTACAGAAATTGAGAGGAAGCATTTTAGCTACTTTGACAAAGTAATTTCATGCTTATAGAATCTAATAATAACAAAGGTTGGGCTTGTATTCTGCATGTCTTTGTTTTTTTATTTATTTTTTTTAATAATTTGATTTTATTGTACTTTAAAAAGTATTAGTCCATGATGGATTATTTTTTAACTTTTTATAATGTTTATTCTCGACAGAAAGGGAAAGACAGAATGCAAGCAGGGGAGGTGCAGAGATTGAGGGAGACACAGAATCCAAAACAGGCTCCAGCCTCTGAGCTGTCAGCACAGAGGCTGACACGGGACTCAAACTCACGGACCATGAGATCATGACCTGAGCCAAAGGTGGATGCTTAACTGACTGAGCTACCCAGGCACCTCTGTGGATTTTTGGATTTTTTTTTAATTTAAAAACTTGTCCTCTATTATGGACTGTTGTATCTCCAGTATGGAAAGCGCTGCGTTAGACAGAAGCTCCAAGGTCAGGAGCCATGCCTGAATCCCCACGGTGGCCTGAGTAGCTAGGACAGTGCCTGACACATAGTAGGCTCTCAGTATCTATTAACTAAATAAGTCACAGCTGGGACAGAAGACCAGATTTTCAGATTCCAAATCCAAAGCTGCCTCAATAGTGCCATATGTGGGCTGAGAAGGTAAATATGTCACCTGATCCCAGGAGTCTTTCTCACATACAAAGTAGCAGATGACCTAATCTGGAGACAGAGTCAAAAATGCCTATAAAAGTGGTTTGAATCTCTCTTGGGTAGGAGGTTATGAACACAAATGCTTCACAACTGTGGATGCGCTGGAAGTGCTGCCAACCCCAGCCTCTGGAAAAACCCTGATTCTCCTAAAAGGAGCTCCCTGGGAATTACGAAACAACTTTTGGGCCAGGGGAAGGGATATTCTGTTTCCCTACCCAAATGAAGCCAATTGCTCCAGAATTCAGGAGAGCCAGGTAAACTTCTTTAAAAGTCACATTTTCAGGGCACCTGGGTGGATCAGTTGGTTAAGCATCCAACTTTGGCTCAGGTCGTGATCTCACGGTTGGTGCATTCCAGCCCTGCATCAGGCTCTCTGTTTGTCAGCCCATTAAGGATCCTCTGTGCCCCTCTCTCTCTCTCAGCCTCTCTCTCTCTCTCTCTCTCTCCTACAAAAAAGTAAACATTTTTAAAAAGTCACATTTGCATTTGCGAAACGTGTGTGGTAGGGGAAGGGAGAGATGTCTTCACTGCTCCACTGAGAAGTATGAAAATGGCCTTTATTAAGTTTGAGACCATCCTCTTGACTCCTGTGCAGGACATGAGAATCACCTTCTAGAGCCCACTAGTTTACATTTAAGCACCAACATGATGTTAGAAAATCCAATGATGCATTGTCTTTTATTTTATAAAATAATGTTTTTTAAATAAATCTCTTTACAGAAAAAGAAAGAAAAGAAAAGCATCCTGGCCAGCTCTGAGGTGTACTCCACACAAACCTGCCCAAGTGACCAAGGCCAATTCACAGCCGGGCCAGGATTTGTCTTTCTCTTTCTTCTTTAAAAAAAAATTTTAATGTTTATTTATTTTTGAGAGAGACAGAGCATGAGCAGGGGATGGTCAGAGAGAAAGAGAGAGGGAGAGACGGAATCTGAAGCAGGCTTCAGGCTCTAAGCTGTCAGCACAGAGCCTGACGCATGGCTCGAACCCACAGTCCCTGAGATCATGACCTGAGCTGACTTGGACGCTTACCCAGCTGAGCCACCCAGGCGCCTTTCTTTCTTCTTTTTAAATGGAAACCATAAACCAATCTGACAATAACTTATATTTAATATAAAAATAATCAATCAATAAATAAATATGCTGAAAATTTTAAAAAGATAAAATAAAAAAATAAATGGAAACCGTAACATCACTGCCTATTGCAAAAGCTCGCTGATCAGAAAATAAAATGTTTTTCTCTCTCTGGTCTTTAAAAAACCCATAGAGGGGCACCTACGTGGCTCAGTCAGTTAACATCCAATTCAGCTCAGGTCATGATCTCAGGGTCCGGAGTTTTAGCCCTGTGTTGGGCTGGACAGCCCAGGGCCTGGAGCCTGCTTTAGATTCTGTGTCCCTTTCTCTGCCCCTCCCCCACTCATACTCTGTCTCTCTCTCTCTCAAAACTAAAAAAAAAAAAAAAGAAAATTTAAAAATATTTCTTTTAACCCATAGAAAGCCTAGATGAGGCAGGGAGAGGGATGCAATAGGGGGAAAATGGGAATTTCCACACTCTCCTTACCAAAGCCTCTTTTAAGACTCTCAGTGTCCTTTAATCTATTTGCCCTTAAACATGGGGAGTGGGGGTGGGGGGGAGGGATACAATGCATTTACATGAGTAAACAGCTACTTTCATTTCAAATAGTTTAATCTGTTTACTTTAAGTATTTAAAGCAAATAATTCAAAAAGACTTCAAAGATGCTGGCTATCATTTTTTTCCCTTTAATGAAAAGACTGACCAACTTTTGGAGTACACATTAAATTTGTTTATAGATAATTAAAGAGCAGACATTTCAGGATGTGAATATTTAATCACAGCACCAGACTAGGTCCATTCCCACTGGGTGGATGGGTGTTCATTATGCATATTCAAAATGCTTCTCCCCTACACACACACACACACACAAACGTCATACGTTAGATAGGAAAGTAACTATAATACTTGCAGTGCTTAGCTTTTTTTTTGACTTTGATGTAAGTTAAGTTTGTGGATCCAGAGAAGGATATAGGAAGTACTTTGGGTTAGCAGGGTGTCTCCTGTGATTACTTTCATGACCAAATTCACCCAGTCAAATCATGTGGAGGAGTATTGGCATCTCTCTGAGTTATTTGCTTAATCAAGTGGTCAAGACAAACCCATACATATCATTATCATTTTTCATATTGGTATCATACCAATTACTTTTTTAACCTTTTTGAAATATTTTTTTCATAAGTGGAGTTGACATTTTCAGGACTTGTATAAGTCACGAATATATAGCAAATTCAAGAAGGAAGGAAGAAGACAGGGTTTCTAACCTCTCCATAGATAGGGCTATTCTATTTGGGAGTTCATGTGGCATTGTATCCAACCAAGAGCCTGGCATAGACAAGATGCTGAGCAAACATTTACCAAGTTGATGTAACTGTGTTGGGCTCCAGCCACCATGTTGTCAGGAAGCCTAGATCATGTGAAAAGTTCACAATGTAGGTGTCCTGGCCACAACCCTAAGAGTCCAGTCACCAGCCAGCGTCAACAGCTGGACACATAAGTGAATGACTTTTCAGATGGTACCAGTTCCTGCCTTTGAACCATCTCAACTGATCCTACCAGGGAGAAGAAATGATCACTGCCCAAACTGCACATTTCTGAGGGAAATAAGCCACTAAGGTTTGCATCATTTGTAACTCAGCAATAGATAACAGATTTTATAACTCATGGACTTCTTGGTTGCACCTGTTTCTCCACTTAGAATGTAGCTGTGGGCAGCTGAGTCTGGCAGGATTTACTTTCCCTCCGACCAAAGGAAAACACGTATCGTAGGATGCTTTATCTTAAACGGGTCATAGAGATTTTCCCATCACAAAATATTAAGTTCAATGGAATCCATAGGAAAAGCATGCTTCCTATTGGCAGCTTTTGCTAATAGACTGGTTGGTAGTTTTCAGAAAGCCAACTATATTTCCTTACCCCCAGTTATTCCCTTCTTGGATGGTGCAAACCAGAAGGATAAGTAGGATAAGGGAAAACCGATCTTGTGCCAATATCCCTAATTTAGCAAAGGCTAGCCCTTGACAAATCTGCTGCAGGGTTTTGTCCCTGATCTCATCCCACATCCCTGGAAGAATCCTATAGAAGCCTCCTTTCTCCCACCCAGGAGACAGTGGGAAGCAGCGAAGTTACCTAGTTCCCACTACCATTGTGCTTCTAACTCATAGACACACCCATCCCACCCTATACTCCATCAGACAGTTCAGAACTATCTGATGCCAGTTCGTTCCATGGCCCCTATTATCTAATGCCCTGACTCTGGGGAACAGAAGAAAGTAGGTGTAGAGTGGCTGAAAGCTTTGAAATGAAGGTAGTTTTCTATAGTAAGAGCTAAATAAGGCTAAATGGGATCCCAAGTACCAGGTGTGTCACTGGAACTCAGGACACACTTCCCTATGGAAACAAAGAAGTTGTTTGTAAGTAAACTTTGGGAGCACAATGCAGTCACACACTGGGGCTGTCCAGCAATCCTCACCCTCTCCTGGGAAGGGGAGTGATATCAAGCTCTTACATCAGATCATATTAGAGGATATGTTATTGGTTATGTCAGTGTAAGGTACTTGAGGGAAAGCTCCATGTGATAGCCATCTCTTTGACCCATAGATGCTAACATGGTCCTGGGACATAGTAGATGCTCAGCTAAAGAAAGAAGATGTCACTAATAGTGGCAGAGACCCAATAGAATCTGTTAAATCATTCCTGCACAGGACAACCCTACTGTAAAAGCTTCCAAACTATAAACAAGTGATGCATTTGTCAGCTTGCAAAGTGGCATCTTGCAAGATGGTGAATCAGAGAGGTCCTATCAATCACAAGTTTCTTTCATCATCTCCATCTGCTTTCCTCTGGCCAGCAGAGGTGAGCTTGTGCAGGGCCTAACCACTGCAGCAGTGAGGCTAGCACTTAGCCACATAACAGGCATTGAAGCTTTCATATGGACTCAACTATTAAACCAATTTACAGTATCCAACAATTATGTATTAAATTACATGTAAGCTCATAACCTCCAGGAGAGCAAAATTATCTTACTTATTGTGTATGTGTGTGTGGGGTTGAAATGAAGGGGCAGAGGGTAGTGGCAGCTTGGGAAAAGAGATAGAATTCAGAATTAAACTTAGACAATTTCACAATCCAGACTTCTCACAATCTAGATGTATCCCTCTGCACTATTAGCCTCAGTAGCAGAGGCCTTTGGTCAGGTCACACCCCTCTGCCTGCCACTGATTCCAGCCACAAGAGTACAGAGGCACGTGCCCTCTGCTCAGGGCTCGCTGCTCACTGGATCCATTCTTCTAGAAGTGGAAGAGGATAAGGCCTCTGGGCAACCTTCAGCCAATGGAACCTCTAGCCTCTTGTCCTTAAAGAGACAGAAAACCAGAGGCTCTGGTGCGGTGGAGCCCCTGTCACAGACAGCAGCAATATCAACAATGCACACTTACTTGGCTATTCCTCTTTCGCTGCCCCTTTCCTCCTGCTTCCCAGGGTCACTGCCCAAATAACTCCCTGCACCCAAGTCCCTCTGTAGGTTCTACTTTCAGTAAACCAAGCCAAGATAAGCCTGAAATCTCAGTAGGTCAGAAAATGGCACCAAAATGAGAAACCATAACATAAACAAATATGTGCAAGAAAAATTATGAGTCTGTGTCCAGTTCAATCAGCAAATACTCTTGTACAGAAATATCCAAAGTATGTGGCATGATAATGAAGACCAAAATTTTTAGTCACATTATTGAGCACTTACTATGCACTAGGCCTTGGTGTAAGACCACACATATGGACTACCTCATTTTAGTCCTCAAAACAACCCTAAAGATGTTACATTATAATTCTCTTGACAGGTATTGACCTTCAGTTCTTTGTTGATAAAATCTGGGTCTTTTTAAAAATGTCTCATCAGGTCGGGCACTGTGGTAGGCTCTAATAGGCACTCCATCAATATTTTTTTCATTGTTTATTGAAAATATCTAAATAACTAAATAGAAAAAATCCAAGAAGATTTCATTTCTCCTAAAAAATAATTGTGATAAAACACAAAACAACTCAAAATAAAGGGGTTTGTAAAACATTTCCCGATGAGGTACTTTATTGAGAATAATAAAAAAAAAAAGCAAAGACATGGGAAAGAAGCCATAAAAGATGAATAGATGGACAGTTGAACTGGGGAGAGGTCAAGGAAGGGCAGCCAAAAGCCAGGAGGAGGCAGATTCCTGTAAAATGTTCCAACACTAAGTGCTTTGCACCCACTCACCACTCACCCACTGCTTTGTGGCCTTGAGCAAGTCATTGAGTTACACTTGGCCTCAGTTTCCTAATCTGAAAATGGGAATTTTGGATTAATCATGTCAAAGATTCCTCCATGCTTTACAAATTATTAGGAAAATCTTTTTCCTTGCTGTGAAGGACCTCGTTACTTTAAGTAACTATTACTATTCAACATGTTACAGTTTTCAAGAGCTCCCACACTAAGCAATGTTGAGAAATAGCATGTTGGCATTTTGTTGCAACAAATGCAAAACTCTATTCTACCAAACATATGAGGAAGCCATTTTCTTTCCTGGCTACCATGTTAACAGAGTAATTAAGTAAGATTATTTCCTCTTAAACAAAAGTGACCAATCTGAGTGCAGCTTGGTGTTCCGACACAGTCATTAATGTTCAAGAAAATGTTGCGGCTATTATCAGAATATGTGCAAAGGATGCACCCTAATCCAGGCAAATGAAATAGATATGGATATTAATACAGAATGCCACCAGAGATTAACATATCACACAAGCTTGAAGCACTGGCATTTTTTTAATGTTTATTTATTTTTGAGAGCCAGAGAGTGATCAGGTGAGGGACAAAAAGAGAGGGAGACACAGAATCTGAGGCAGCCTACAGGCTCTGAACTGTCAACACAGAGCCTGACAGAGGGCTCGAATTCACAGAACAAGAGATCATGACCTGAGCCAAAGTCAGAGGCTTAATTGACTGAGCCACCCAGGCACCCCAAAACACTGGCATTTTTAAATTAATTACAATATATACACTTAGAACTGCCTTGAATATTAGGATTGTCAATTGAGTATGAAAAAAATAAAGCCAATCTATTAAAACTCACTTCAATGACTGTCCGGTAATAGAGATTATAAACCACTGGGAATATGATGGAATATTTAAAAATTTGTAGCATAGGTGAGTACCTGATATCATATAACTTAACATGGAGATATATGGAATATCCACAGACTATACAAATTAAACAATAAGTATATATCTTTGCTTTGGTTGTTTTTTTTTTTTTTTAATCACACTTTGTATCTTGTTATAGTAACTCTGAAAGTTCTCACCAAAATAAATTATATAGATTTGGGCAGTTAGAGTATTAATACTATTATTTTAAAAAGTGATATTGGATCAATTTGATGATACGTCCAGATGGTTCAGGACAACCTGCTCTAACAATTGCTTCCCTTGAAGACTGCACAGCAGCCCACCCCAGGTCACTATCCTCTGTGGAGTCAGGAGGGAACCAAGATGCTTCTCGGAGAAGAGGCAGACACCTCCTGAAGGGAGCCAGCCACAGGCCCACCTCTGAACTGCATGGGTTCCACCATCTCAATGAATAAAAACCAGTATCATGATGCTTGGTTTTGACCAACACAAACCAGAATCAGAGGCAGTAGCCCCACCATCTGCTCAGCCCTTCTCAACAGACAAGACAATAGCTTGTGAGTCTATATCATGGAGGGTTATTTCTTAGCTGTGTCAATGACCCTGCCTCTATTTGTGTCTTATTTCTGGATTACTTTCATCTTGGCCTCGTCCCTAGCCTAGCATTCCCCAGAGCCTGCACCCAATCAGTAGGGTATTTACTCCTAACCATCCTTCTCCTTGCCTGCCTCATGGTCAGCTCCATCATGTGAACCATAAACCTGTTCTTCTCATTGTCTGTCTGAGCAGATCCACCCACTCACTGTGTGTCTCGGGGGAGCCTAAGTACTCTGGAGTCCTGCCAAATGGGAAGAGTAAGCCCAGGACTCAGGATGCAGTATTTCTAACTCAAAAGGACCACCTGCTCATACTGCAGCAGATAGTGCACTGCCCTTGGGTTCAGATCCCAGCTCTGTATTCACTACACATCCTCAGGCAAGTTCTTTAGCCTCTCTCTTCAATTCCTTTATAATGAAATGGGGACAATAATGGTGTCTTCTCACTAAGATGCTATGGGGATTAAATGAGTGAATGCATGAGAAGTTCCTACCAGATTTACCAGGTGGAAAGAAGACATTTTCTTAATTGTGTCATTTGGATCAAGATAACCTCTAATGCCCTTACAGTAATGAGATTCATATCAGAGTGACTTGAGGTCAAGCAATAGCAAGAATCCTGCCGCTAGTTCTATGGGAGCACCTCTTAGATAACATTGGGGAGGCAGCCCCACTTATAACTTCTCTGGAAACTGCCTCTCTCAGGCTCTACAGAAAGCACATGTCTAGTGAGTTATGTTTATATCATGTTCCTTCCTCCCTCCTCCACCAAAAGGAACATGGTGGGTTACAAGAAGTCTGCAATTCAAGGACTAATCACCAATGAGTTAGAAATTAGTTGTTCCCATTTGATGACAAGATCCAAAAGACACTGGCACTATAAGAGACAGGGGTGAGCTATAATATATATTATATATAATATTATATAATAGACCAGGGTGGCCAAGTCCAGCTATGATCTCTCATAGACAGGCAGAGAAGATGTGTCTGTGGAGAGAAACAGGGAACATGAGCAGACATAGAGAGAGGAGATGCCATGGGGTTCCAGAAAAAAAGAGGCAGAGAGCCCAGACTGAGACAGAGATATAAAAACAGGAGAGACTGCAAAGGAAACAATCAACAAAACTAAAAGGAAACTGACAGAATGGGAAAAGATATTTGCAAATGACATATTAGACAAAGGGCTAGTATCCAAAATTTATAAAGACCTCACCAAACTCCACACCTGAAAAACAAATAATCCAGTGAAGAAATGGGCAAAAGACATGAATAGACCCTTTCCTAAAGAAGACATCCAGATGGCCAACAGGCAAATGAAAAGATGCTCAATGTCACTCCTCATCAGGGAAATACAAATAAAAACCACACTGAGATACCACCTCACCTCAGTCAGAGTGGCTAAAATGAACAAATCAGGAGACTATAGATGCTGGCGAGGATGTAGAGAAACAGGAACCCTCTTGCACTGTTGGTGGGAATGCAAACTGGTGCAGCCACTCTGGAAAACAGTGTGGAGGTTCCTCAAAAAATTAAAAATAGATCTACCCTATGACCCAGCAATAGCACTGCTAGGGATTCACCCAAAGGATACAGGAGTGCTGACACATAGGGGCACTTGTGCCCCAATGTTTTTAGCAGCACTCTCAACAATAGCTAAATTATGGAAAGAGCCTAAATGTCCATCAACTGACGAATGGATAAAGAAGATGTGGTTTATATATATAATGGAATACTACGTGGCAATGAGAAAGAATGAAATTTGGCCATTTGTAGCAACATGGACGGAACTGGAGAGTATTATACCAAGTGAAATAAATCAGGCAAAGAAAGACAGATACCATATGTGGATCCTGAGAAACTTAACAGAAGACCAGGGGGAAGGGGAAGGGGGGAAAAAGTTACAGAGAGGGAAGAAGGCAAACCATAAGAGACTCTTAAACACTGAGAACAAACTGAAGGTTGATAGGGGATGGGGGAGAAGGTAAAGTGGGTGATGAGCATTGAGGAGGGCACCTGTTAGGATGAGCACTGGGTGTTGTATGGAAACCAATATGACAATAAATTATATATTAAAAAAAGAACTTAAAGAAAATGAAAATAAAAACACTAATTCAAAAAGAAAAAAATAAAAATAAAAAATAAATAAAAACAAGAGAGTAGTGGTTGGGGATCCTAATGATTTCCTAGTTCCTAGAAGAAGTTCCCAGCTGGCTCTGCTGTTCCATTTTTTCCCTGAGCTGTCACCATGTCCCTTCAATAAACTGAGCTTGATACCTGAGTACACTTGAGTAGTGTTGGGTTCCTTAAAACCAAAGAGTATGACAAGAACACTGTTTTATAACCAATGTTTATCTCAGGGCCTAACATGTAGCAGGACCTAAACAAATATTTCTAGACTAGATGGACCAAGTAAACACACATGGTGTCCATACTTACTGACCAATCTACTGTCTTCTTCAAGCTACTAGAAATAAGGACATTGTCCTTGGCTGCTTTCAGTCTTCCTCACTTTATTCGTCACTTTTCAGTACTAGGATGACAAAACAAAATATTGTAATGCTAAAGGAGGTAACATTTGATCCTAATTCATAAAGATGCATGTGGTAAAGAACCGACCAGATCATTAGCTATATTCAGTCCTCCTTTATCCCACTGAAATTTTGTTTTGAACCAATTTGCCAAATATTTGACTCTCCAGTATTATGTACAAAAATTCACTAATGATACCTTCAAAGTGAAGAAACTACTTCCCTTCAAGAAAATTCACTCCCATGTGATCACTGCTTTCAGACAGGTAAATTCTTCTGACCCTTTCAGAAGCTGGAGAAGTTTCCAAAAAGTGCCAAAGGAAAGTGGAAATCGACAGCAGAGCCATCTTTCAGGAAAATGTTTGGGCTATAAAGTGGTCTGGAGACACAGTTAAAACCAAGTTTAATTTATGTTCACTTGTGGTTTATATAAAATGGGAAAAAGATCTCAAGTGACCAGGAATTTGTGAATTTTAGTTACTTCCTGATTCCAGCCAATGAAAAGACTCTCTTCTCACAACTAAGCCCTGGATCCACTTCCTTTCTGGACAAAGCAACTTATCTCAGGCTATGGAGCTTTTTTGTAAAGGGGAGGTGCTCAGCATCTCTGGACTGGCCACTCAGTTGATTTCAAGAGCAATCTCAACATTGAAAGCCTAATGACAATCAACGGCCATAAAAATGGCACCTATAACTCTCACTCTCTTGTTTTGTGCCAATCTCAGTCTATTCTTAGTGCTGTCATCCTCCAGGGCTCATTGTACTTGTAGTGAGCCCCCACAGACATTTCCTAACAGGAGCCAATGTTGTGGCTGTGCCAACCCTTGTGGTTCTTATTACGAAAGCAAGATGCACCATCAGGGAACTTGATAAAAATAAGACTTATTACTTACAGTTTCTGGAGGGTACACTGCACACCCGTGGCCACACGGTAAGGTGTCGCAGGGAGTGGTGAGCACAGACCTTGGGCTCTGCCTTTATTGGAGTTGAGGGTGGGGTGCTAAAGATTTTGTGGGTTTACTCTTAATTGGTAGATTTAAAGCCTAAGAGTAGGACTTGGGGTGTAAGAAGGGAGAAGCGGGGTCATGCACATATTCATCTATGTCACCTAAGGCTTTCTGAAAGAGGAACTTCATGGGAAGGGCAGACTGGTTCATTATCTTATATAGATGGCATTGTGTTTATTCTAGATGGATATATGGAAGTGGATGTCTCAGCAATCAAAAGCTTAATGCCAGGCACTTACACTGTGGGCAGGAAAGGTAGCTGTCAGGCACTCACACTTAATACCTGCCAGACAGACTACTCTTGTACAATCATCAAATCTGTATAAAAAACCATATGAAATTTCCCCGTTCATGGAGCACTACAAGGAGAACCTTTTAGTTTAAGAAATGGAAAGAGAATTGGACTAGTTTAAATACTCCTGCTTAATTTTTAGATGGCAGACATCTCAAAACACAATTTGTACCAGCACCTCAGGTTTTTAATTAACCGCTACTTTGCATCCCCTCGTCCCCTGTGCCGCAGATAATTCAGTTCAACAATGTTTAGACAGGGATGCTAAAGGGACTCCATGAAAAACTGCTTTTTTTTTTGCTCTTTTTCCCACTCCTACTCTTGCTAGGACCTGCACCCCTGCCCTAACATGCATTATAGAACAGGTAATATATGTCCTTCTTATAAAGGTCAAGGATTTAATTATTTCTTTGGAGTCTTCTAGCACAACAGATAACATCTAAGGAGGGGCCAGTCTGGGTCACCATGAACATTTTCCAAGACCACTGGCCCATCAAGACCCTTGGCTTCCAGGTATAAGTGACTTACAGAGGACCCCTAAACATTCGTCTTTGTTTCTGGATTACTGAGAAGACACATGCACCAGACCACCATCTTAAATAAAAACCCTGGGGTCCCAAAGATGAGACATATTCATCCTTCCTTTCTCAGTCTCTGGTATGCTCTGTCCACATCTACACTCTCTCTAAATCTTTAATAAACTCTGTTCTTGCTTCCTCTCAGATCATGTTTGATTTCTATACTGCACAAAACCAAGGACTCTCTTGGCTGGTCCTGTAGGACCCCACCCCTCTGGGTCCTCGAACTCAGCCCGCCTGCATCAACTGTCACTTGAGGATCTACCTTCTACAAGTGACAGCTCTGTGTACAGATAACTCTAAGAGGCAATTGCAAGAAGCTAGACTGTGTTCTATCAACATGTGTTTCCAAGGTCCTCCCATTTGGGCCTAATTTTTCATGGAGACTGACATGGAAACTTCTGGAAAATAAGACAGCTCTTTTGGGGAGTTTAGGTCAGCCTTGGGTGATTAGCTCCAAGCGCCATGGTGGTCTGTTGAGTGTTGACTCCTTCAACAAAGTAGAGTGGTCCAAGTGCTAGTGGAAACAAACTGTAGCCTGGTCTAGAACCAACTGGAAGCCACTCAAGCTGAGCAACTTAGCTTTGTGCTTGTTAAAAAAAAAAAACCAACACAGTGAATTTGAAGATCTAATTGTCTTTATTAAGTTGTTCATGAATCAGGCAGCATCCATCTAGCAAATGGATGTTCTATTTGTACAAAATGGGAGGTTTTTGTAAGGAGGGTAGGGCAAGGAAGTTATTCGCAAAAGAAAAGAAAGATTTATTTCCCCCTCAGGAGGAAAGGCAGGGGTCTTATCATGGAAATTATGTCAGCTTCTTTTGAAGGGAGGGATGGAGAGTGACCTTGTGACAGATTACATCATTGGTGCTAATTGAAAAACCCCGATTTATCAGTTAAGACTACATTTTGGAAGGAGGTTGAAACTGCGGATTAGGTACTAAGACCTGGTTTGGCGATTTGGCCTAGCATCAGTGACTCCATGTTGGGCTTATGGGTTTTCTTTTAACAGGCTCCATTTGTGGGGTTCAGCCACCTTATTATCCTTAAATTTATCCAAATTTAAGTGAAATTTGGGGAAAGAAAAACTGATATTTGCATAAAGAGAAGGCAGCATAAAAGGGCCTACCTTTACTTTCTTGTCTGGGCTGTTTATGTCATCCATCTTGCCAGCCCTTAATCTTGTCTTTGAGCCACATTCATATCAGGCCTTGAACAAACCTGTAAACTTAATGAGAAAAACTCTGAGGGTTGGTGGAAAGCAGCAAACACAGGGGAAGTAGAGGCAAATGGCCATGACACAAAACCTCAAATATCGCAAGAGCCCAGATGACAAGCACCAACCGGCATGTAAATGTCACTTGCTGACATCAAACTGAGACAGGGAAAAGAAAGGGACCCTATGAAAGAAAAAGCTGCGTTTTTTTTCCCTTTGCTTTTTTTCCACTTCTATTCTAGATAGGACCTGCACCCCTGCCCTACACATATTTTAATGAATGTCCCACTTATAAGGGACAAAGAGTTAATGATGTCTTTGGGGTCTTCCAACACAATAGGTAATATCTAAACCATTGGCACTAGACATCTCGATGCCGAGACCCATGGCTTCGAGGAATAAGTGACTTATGATGGACACCTAGAACTTGTCCTTTTTCAAATTGGCTCTTGGATCCATGAGAGGACATGTACACCAGACCACCATCCTCAATAAAAACCCTAGACCACAAACAGATGAGACTCATGCTCCTTTCCTTTCCGAGTCTCTCAGACAGTCTGTCTGTATCTGGTCTCTCTAGATCTTAAATAAACTCTGCTTTCACCTCCAGCTGGCTCACGTTTGATTTCCATCTTGCGCGAAGCCAAGGACCCTCTTTGCTCGTCCTTCAGCACCTCCTCTGGGTCCTCAGAACCCACCTGCCAGCATCAAAACTGGCCACTAAGTTCAGTGCAAGGTGTTGAACTAAACTCCCATGCAGTTAAAGCTTAAAAGAACCTCACACCTGGAGTTTTCTAGACTAATAAATTGTATCCTGGAGAATTAACCAACGGTGCTCTTTCCCTCCTTCCCTTTCCCTGATGTGGCATCCACCACAGCCTCCTGCATGCTTTGCTTCTCCCTATCATGTTTTCTCACTTGCAAGAGTTCATTTTTAAAATCCCAGGCGGGGCGCCTGGGTGGCGCAGTCGGTTGAGCGTCCGACTTCAGCCAGGTCACGATCTCGCGGTCCATGAGTTCGAGCCCCGCATCAGGCCCTGGGCTGATGGCTCGGAGCCTGCTTCCGATTCTGTGTTTCCCTCTCTCTCTGCCCCTCCCCCGTTCATGCTCTGTCTCTCTCTGTCCCAAAAATAAATAAAAACGTTGAAAAAAAAATTTAAAAAAAAAAATAAAAAAAATAAAATAAAATCCCAGGCAAGGCAGGGTTTTTTTGTTTTTTGTTTTATCGTTTAATATCTCCCCTTTGCTCCATTCTCCTCTCCTCCTTCTCTACCCATAAAGCATCAAAAAGGGTGAGAGGTGGGCCTGCATCCAGGATAGGGGGACCCCAGCTTCCTGGAACCCCCAACCTTGGGGTTTAATAGAGTCATTTACTAGGAAGTCTTGGCACCCAGTGCTGCCTCTGGTCTCCCCTTTGTCAGCCACGCCTTTTAAAACCCCTCCCCAACTGGAATGGAAGAAAAGGGAAGGAGGAAAGATTTACTCCCCCAGGACACTCCACGGTCACCACGGAGGCCCCTGCCAGCTTTGTGCTGCAACAGGCTGCTTCTAGTATTTCCGGTTTCTTCCTCAAGCTCATGGTTATGGGCTGAAGAGTATGTCCCCAAATTCATATGGTGAAGCCCTACCCCCCAATACCTCAGAATGTGACCTTATTTAAGGATAGGACTTTTAAACAGGTAATTAAGGTAGAATGAGATCACTAGGGTGGGCCCTAAGGCAGTGTGACTGATGTTGGAACAAGAAGAGGAGATCAAGACACAGACACAAAGAGGGAAGGCCACATGGAGTCACAGGCAGAAGACAGCCATTGACAAGCCAAGAAGAGAGGCCTCTGGAGAAACCAACCCTGCCAACACCTTGATCTCGGCTTCCAGCTTCTAGAACTGTGAGAAAATACAATTTTGTTGTTTAAGACCTTTGGTCTGTAATACTTTGTTATTGCAGCCCCAGAAAACACATACACTCATAATTCTGACCTTGGAGAGCTGAGGAGGAAATGGAGTCTTCTGAGGAGACAACTTATTGCAAGACTGGTGAACGGTCCTCATAGCCCTTTCTAGGTCTAAAACATGGTGGAAACTGTGAATTAAAAATGGGGGCCTCCGGGACATTCTGAGGTGTGGAACCCAGTGAAGGAGCCCATCTCTTGCTCTTCCCCCTGATTTATTCCGCTCGGGATCAGGTGGGATGCCGCCCCAGCCTCTACACTAGAAATCATTTACCCTGGAGAGCAACAGGATCAGAATCGCCTTTCGGAATCGAATCCACCCTGCCACTACTGTCAAGGCCCCAAATAAGTGGGACCTTGTAGCAAAACAGCCTTTCTTTGGGGATCTTCCACAAACTTAAAAAGAAATGTGAAGAATCGGTCAAATGATTTGCATGCCTGTCCTCCCAGAGTGCATCTGACTCCTACCTTCCTGCTAGCCTTCTCCCTCATGTCCAGAAATAAACCTAGGAGTCTCTTGAATTCATTTGTGTACTTTGCCTCAATCACTTTTCTTGGTAACTCATTCCATATGTACGCTACCCTGGGCGAGGAGGAGTTCTGTCTGAGTCCTCTGTTTACTTTGAGTTTCCTAATTTTATGAACAATTTCCTAACAATAAGGTCAATTAGACCACGGGATCCTGTTCCAAGGAGAGTGGCAGAGTCCCCATCGGGGGTCCAGCCCAACCTTGCCCAGACAAAGCACAGGGACGCTCTGTACAAATCCACGGGTGTGGGCAGCCCCAGCCGGCTGCATGATCTAATTCTGCAGATATTTTCCATCACCAAGTCCTATGACGCCGAGTGGATTCTCTGACAATAAAATAACTGTTTTGCCATCTTCAACAAAAGCAACATAAGCCGCTTCTTTTTCTGTTGTGAGAACCTCACAAAGGAATAAGTCACAGCTGATTACTAAGACTTGTTGTAACAATGGCTGAGGGTCTTTCTTTCATTATTGGAGCAGTACCTAGCAAGTGCTTACTTCGTGCTTCAAACTGATGGATTTCAGGAAAAACCAACATGAAGAATAAACCAATACAATTTTAATGGATCAAATGCCCGCTTACTAAAAACCACAATTCTCAGATCCATATTTTTATTAAAACAGACTTTCATTCGGTGTTACAGATTTTACTAAATCCAGCATTTTTCTAAACCAAAGAAATCTTATGAGCAACAATAAATTTTCTCCAAGAGATCATTTTCCAATCAGTTCCATTACAGCAAACCTATGCCATTATACTTACCTCCAAAATATACAATTACATATATTAGCATATACCAATGGATTTTTAATTTTTTGCCTGTTAGTTCAAACCACATGAAATATTTCTGCAACCGGATATTTTTATTGAGACCAAAGCATACACATTCCATACAATGCATTTCTATTCTGATTCTTCTGAAGCCTAATCAAAAAAGTTTGCATTATCTGTTATCAATATGTTATTATTCAAACCATTCTTTTACTTGATTCTACTCACTCCTAAATCCATTTGTGCACATTTTTCAGCCAACTTCTATACTACCTTGCATATATTTCCTATTGCTATTTCAGGGCACAGCAAACAACATATTATTGATATTGTCACTGTTTTTAGACTGTACAATGTGTGGATCTCAGAATTTTGGAACTGAGCAAATACTTAGGAGAATTTCACTTTCAAAGACCACAAACTTAGGGTTTTCTTTTAGTTTTCTTTGATGTACCTCTTACATGGCCAATGTCTCAATACCACATGGTGAGCTCTTTAGGATAAAAAGCAACTTAACTATAGTGAATGGATATACTAGCACACAAAGAGGCAAATTAGAGAATTAGAGATAACCAGATTATCCTCTGGACCAGCTTGACCTGACCAAGCTTTTAGAATCATCTCTCAGCTCTCTGCAAAACTGTAGCTCTTTAAAACTGGTCCTTGGAAGTAACCTTCCCTAGCTGTATTTTTCTTTTACCTCCCGGCCAACACAGAATTCTCATTCACAAATTCCCTGGCCATGGATAAATCCAAGTCTTCCCATGCTGGTTTCCCAGCTATGGCCATCATCACACAAAGACACATGCATATGTGTACATGAACACACACAGGCACACACGGATTCCAAGTTGACAACCCCGTCAGGTGGCTTCTCATTCTTATACCTCCTATTCCAACAGCATCCTTGAACTTGTTATTTTTGCTGCGACTGAAGTCAATATCTAGAAGATTGTTTTGAGTTCCTAACTTCACCCTCTTGGCTTGAAGCTGAAATGGAGGTCCCTACATTCCTTGTAACCTCCATCCCATTATCTCAGCCCTCTTGCTTCAGTTCCAATGGGAAGCATGCCCAGCTGTTGGCCTCTTACTTTCCAACCAGACTCAGACCCTTCCCTGAATGCACCTGAAACCTGGATTTCTCCTCCTCAGACTCTGGTTCTGTCCCAAGCCAGAAGTAGAAAAAAAAATCTAGATCAACTTTTTCTTTTGTTTTGTGGTCTTGGGTTTTCTTCCCCCAGCATCTTTCCCTTTAGGTATTTTTTTTCCAGCTACTTGTCAAGATTTGTGAGATCTAACTGCAGACATATACTGATTTTGCATGATTTCCTGATCTTTGATCTATGTCACCTAGACCTGCAGAGTCCTGAGGTTTCAATTGGCCTGCCCTACCAACCCAACTGCTAAATGGCCTGTCCAGTACCAGACCCTGCCTAGGCACCCTTTCCCAGGTGACAGCTCTTAACTGCTGGTACCTTCAGCGTTCAAACCACCACCTGGCCACACTCACCTGTGACTGGATGCCCCCCTGCATGGCTCCACAGCATTCCAACTGATATTTTTCAGTTCGCCATTCTCAAAGATTACACTTTAGTACATTAGATCTCTCCCTTGGGAGAGAATCCAAAAATGTGGGGTTACTAGAAAAATCACCTCAAATTATGCCAATAGGGATTTGGAGGGAAGAATGTTTTCATAACATAGCGGGTATAAATTTCTGTGCATAAGCTCAGATGTGCTACATATAACTTTCCTGAAAGGAAATAAAGGAAATTCTGCCACAAGAAGGGATGGGGCAGTGTATTCGTATCTATTTTTTTCTTCATAGAGATATAATGTACTTGCAGTAAAATGCACACATCTGAAATGATGAATTTCATCATGTATGCATGATGAAGTTGCATACATGTCCACACCCTGTACCCACACCCAGGTCAACATGCAAGCAGTTTCCAGCCTCCCAGGAGGCATCTTGTGCCCCTGGTCAACACCTGCCCCAAAGATAGCCACCATTCTAACATCTGTTAACATATACTGATTTTGCCTGTCCTTGAATTTCATACGAATGAAATCACACAATACGTACTCTCTCTGTCTGTAAGTGCTGTTCTAAAATGTTGTACTTAATTCTTAATGCCCAATAATTACTCAATAATGCTTACTTAATACTTAATAATTCTTACTACTGATCATATCAGACACATGGCTTTCGTTATTGGTCTACTATTAGAGTCAAGATCTGAATGCATTATCTTAAGGCTCCCATTATTACCTTATTTGCCACAAATGTTACAAATATATCAATAACACATTTTAATTAGTAGGTTATCACTCTTGTCCATGATGAAAATTTCAAATTGAAGCATTTTCTGACAGAGCAGATATGTAAGCTGGCACTAATTGTAGACATTTTCTCCTGAAATGGAAACCAAAATTGAAAAGTTTCCCTCTGTGAAACAAGCAGATGTAATTTCCATTTCAGGTTAAACTAGATATGCGGTACTAGGAAAAAATGCTTTTAGTCGTGCTATTCATTTTAAATAAATAAAAATCTTTAAATATATCACCAACTTAACTAGCAAGTAAATTACTGTCAAGTCTGGATACATCTCAGGCTCCACCAGAGCCATCCTCTTGTAGAAAAAAACAGACACTTGTTGAAAAGGTCTATTGAAGGAGACAAAGAAATGACACAAAAGTTTTGAACGACGCCATTTTGATAAAATCCAGTTAGTGCTGTAGGTCATTCAGCAAAATATTTGAAGCAGATTTGCTGGAATAATTTGCCACCAGTAATGATCATTATAATAATCATAATCTCATTTTGTCCACTGTGAACTCATGAACAGTAATGTCAGGAACGCACTTACTTTAGATCTACCTTTTTCAGTTCAGGGAACTTCACTAAATTTGCCACCTCAGGTTTTTAAACAGCAGAAATGGGGCTGCTGTTAAATCTGGGGAGATCACCATTTCAGTTTTGGCAGATAACCACAGGAGGATGAGGTACTCGGTAGGGACAGGTTTTAGAGCCAGGCCCAGCCATCAAGGGGGGTCCACACTGGCAAGACAAGTGGGGCTGGAGGATATTTATTCCATTATCAGAATACAATAACAAATAGTTATGGGAAGTTTAAAATCATATCCCCCTCCCTGCAAAAAATCGTATTGAAATTAAAAACTTAAACATTGAGCTGTGTCACCCAATGAAGGCATCCAACACATAAGGAAATGTGGAATTTACAAATAGATGTATCTATTTCTCCCTGCCCTTTGTTTTAAAAGCTTATTTTATGTTCTTCCAGCAAGGCCTCAGCACTGTTGTATAAGTTGATATCGGGGGCAGGCCAACTCACCCAGCACCCCCACCAGCCCCCAACAATCCCCACCGCCCCCCACCCCCCCCACCCCCCGGACCCCTGCTTTCAGGCCTACCCAATAGCAGTAAACAATAAGTTTATGGTGAGCTTTCCTGACCCAGGGGGAACCTTCCTCCTAGAAAGAGTCTTATATCCCTATTCCTTATCTTCAGGAAGCTCATCTTCTAACAAAAGCAAGGAGCTGTCTGAGCACTGACTTATAGCAAACCAATATAGGATCAAGAGAAATGTTTGTAAAATTGAAATATAAATATAGAGAAATGTGTAATTGCCAAATGTTATATTTACTTGTCTTGTTTATTATAGTTTCTCTCTAGAATGTAAGTTTTATGAGGTCAACTTATTTACCTGCTATACTCCCAGTTCCCACATAATAGATATTCAATAAATGTTTGCTGAATGAAAATAAAATAAAATAAAATAAGTCATGGGGATAGCCTCAATTTTATTTCAAGAGGACACAAGACCGGAAAGCTAGATGGCACTGGGGGACACCAAACACAATAACGTGGTAACCACTTCACACTCTGCTTTATCAGAGAGACAACTGAGAAATCCAAGCAGGCAGATAATTAGCATTAGAAGAGTCTTTCTGAGACTAAAATCGGGACAAACAATAGAGGAAAATTAACAAAGATAAAAGTCAGTTCCTTTGGAAAGATTAACATAATTGACATATCTCTACCATTAGCCAGTCTAATCACAAAAAGAGAATGAGAACACAAATTACCAAGATCAAGAATGAAAAATGGATTATCAGGGTGCCTGGATGGCTCAGTTGGTTAACCCACCCACCGACTTCGGCTCAGGTCATGATCTCACAGTTTGTGAGTTCGAGCCCCGCATCGGGCTCTGTGCCGACAGCTCAGAGCCTGGAGCCTACTTCAGATTCTGTGTCTCCCCCTCTCTCTACCTCTCCCCTGCTCATGCTCTGTGTCACTCTGTCTCTCAATAATAAATAAATGTGAGAAGAAAAGAAAAGAAAAAAAAGAAAAGAAAAGAAAAGAAAAGAAAAATGGATTATCACTACAGACCCTACATTCATTAAAGGAATAAAAAACATGAACACCTTTATGCTATCAAATTGGGCAACCTAGTTGATATGGACAAATTCCTTAAAAAAATACAACTTACCAAAATGGACAAAGATGAAAGAAAAATCTGAAGAGCCCTGTTATTAGAAAGCTCAAGAACAGACTGAAAGTCCAAGAGTGAGGGCAAGGCCAAGGTGACTAGGTGCCAGGCAGGTCATGGGGTCTCAGGCACAGAAAGGAAACAGGGTATTACGTAGGCACTGTGTGTCATTGAGCAGGGTCCTGTCACCAGAAACACAGCACAAAGTTAGGGCCAGTCTCTTGAGTTTGCACTGAGATCTAGAAGATGAGGCAGGAGCTTCTCAAATTCTCAATTTCTACATGCTTAATTTTTTTTTTTTTAACACCCAGGCTGACACTGCTAGGAAGTCTGTATGTTATGGGGTGAGAAGGTCTCCAGCAGTCTCAGTTAAAGGGTTAGCAGACTCTGGAGACAGGAACAACCATAGACTTGTGTTTAACTTCTCAGGAAGATGACATGGAATAAGGAACTGAATTTGTCAGTCTTTTTATCTATTCATTTTTTTTAAACATCTGTGTATTTACTGAATTTGCATGCTAACCTTTATATTGGCCATTTATTTATCCTTCTAGTTTCTCTGACTCAAATCTCATAGACATCTTTGCCTCTGCTCTTTCTCTCACAGGCCTCTCCAGAAATTCTGGAGTTGCTTAATTCACAACAGCAAGCACCTGACAACGTCTTACCACCCCACTTTTCAGCCACCTGAACTAAAGTCCCATCATCTTTCCTGGATTACTGCTATAGATTCCTACGCAATCTACCTGTTTTCACCCTAAATCTTCCCAAATATCTTGACAAAAAAGCCAGAGGGATTATCTGAAAGTGTAGGTCAGTTCATGCCACTCTGCTTAAAACTTCCTAATAACTTCCCATTCCCTTCCAAAATAATCTCAAATCCTTACTGTACTGGTTAATTTTATGTGTCAACTTGACTGGAGCACCTGGTGCCCAGATACTTGACTAGACATTATCTCTGGGTGTGTCTGTGAGGGTGTTTTTAGATGAGATTAGCATTTGAATTGGTAGACAAGACAAAAGCAAGTTGCCCTCTCCAGGGTGGATGGACACTGTCCAATTTGTTGTGGGTCTGAATAGAACAAAAATACTCAGGAAGGAAAATTTGCTCTTTCTCTACCTGACCACTTCAGCTGGGACATAGGTCTTTTCCTGCACTCAGACCAGGATTTAAACCATTGGCTCTCTTGGTTCCCAGACCTTCAAAATTGGACTGGAATTACACTCCCAGCTTTCCTGAGCCTCCAGTTAGCAGACAGCAAGCAGTTCATGGGACTTCTCAGCTTCCAAAATCATGTGAGTCAATTCCTTACTTTATATATATTCTTTTGGTTCTGCTTCTGTGGAGAATACTTACCTTATAAGGCCCACCATGATCTGACCCCACAGACCTCTCTGGCATCGTCTCTTACTGCTCACTGCACTCTAGTCATACAGACATCCATGCCATCTGAATATGCTTAGCACGCAAGAACCTCAGGGCCTTTGCACTTGCTATTACTTCTTCCAAGAATGCTTGCCACATAGACACCTGTTTACCACCCCCCCCAACACACACACACCATTCTTTAGATCTACACTCAAATGTCCCCTTCTTTTATATATATATTTATTTTTGAGAGAGAGAGAAAACACATGTGACTGGGGGAGGGGCAGGGAGAGAAAAGGAGAGAAAGAATCCCAAGCAGACTCTACGTTGTCAGCACAGAACCTAACGCAGGCTCAAACCCACAACCATGAGATCATGACCTGAGCTGAAATCAACACTTGGATACTTAACCGACTAAGCCACATGGGCACCCCCCAAATGTCTCCCAAATATCCTCTTCTTCATGAAGCTTCCCACGACCAGCCTGTGTTACTAGTGCCTAGAGCCAGAGTATGGAGAGTAGGTTCTCAAAAACTATTTTTAAATAAATGAATAAATAGAATGAATGAATGAATGACTGCCTCGGGACTGCTGAGAAGAAGGTAACCAGTGGCACATGGATCCCATAAAGACCACAAATATGTTTTACTTGGTTCATCCAGTATTTAAAAATTTTTGAAATCACTGGCAAATTTTAAAGCTCAAGAGAATTGTCACTTCTCTTAAAAATGAGAAGATCCAGGGGTGCCTGGGTTGAGCATCCGACTTCGGCTCAGGTCATGATCTCGCCATTTGTGAGTTTGAGCCCGCTTCGGGCTCTGGGCTGACAGCTCAGAGCCTAGAGCCTGCTTTGGATTCTGTGTCTCCCTCTTTCTCTGTTCCTCCCCTGCTTATGCTCTGTCTCTCCCTCTCTCTAAAAAATAAATAAACATTGAAATTTTTTTTTTTAATGAGAAGATCTGGAGCACCTGGGTGGCTAAGCCAGTTAAGCATCCGACTCTTGGTTTTGGCTCAGGTCATGATCTCATGGTACATGAGTTTGAGCCCCACATCAAACTCTGTGCTGACAGTGTAGAGCCTGTTTGGGATTCTCACTCTCTCTCTCTCTCTCTCTGCCCCTCACACACAGTCTCTCTCTCTCTCTTTCTCTCTCTCTCTCTCTCTCTCACTCAAAATAAATAAATAAACTTTAAAAAAATGAAAAAAAAATGAGATCTAGTAATACCGAGCATGTATTGTCACATGACAGCCATCAACTGAAGTTGAGTATGACTGGTTACAATGAGCTCCTGAGCCCACTGTCCTGCTGGATTGTCTTATACACAGTCCTGTGCATCTTTTTGTAACCCAATTAATGTGAGTTTGCTCCTTGGTGAGTTACAAGTAGACACTACACCAGATGGGTTGTCACACAAATGAAGTTTTATTTGCAGCAAATAAAGAGATCACGGGGAATAACTTCCAAAGCCATGACTCCCTGAGTGTGGGTGAGTGGGTTCCCTTTATTTAGGATTAGGATTAATATCCAGAAAGGGGAGTTTTGTCATTGTATGTAGAAGGAGATGTAAGGTCATGCATGCATCCTAAGAAAACATGCTTATACATGCATTGTATGTTATGTTAATGAGGCTTGTGCTCTTCCTTGGGTGGAGATTTTGATGTTATAATGAGATAGAGGTAACTGTTGGTCAATCCACACTCCATCTGCACAGGCATGAGTTGGTGGTTGAGTTCTAGACCAGCTGGAGCACTTCTTGTTGTTTGCCTCTTAAAGATAAGGTTAACATTCTTGTGAAGATGAAGGGGTAGGTGTTGGTGGGAGTCTTGCTGGAGACAAAATTACATTGCCTACTGGGCCTTGTAAGTAATCAGTGAAGAAGGTAGCATATCTCATGGTGCCATGGTTGCTAATTTTCACTGAAAGTCACGAATCAACATTTACCAAATAGACCTGTCATGGACAGAATTCTAAGGTGAACCTAAAGATTAAATCCTTTGGTATACACACAGCTTCTCCCAATTATTCAATCAAACACTATCCTAGGTGCTGCTGTGAAGCACCTATTTTGAAATGTAGTTTGAAATGAAAATGTAGTTTAAAGTCCCAAATCAATTGACTCTAAGATGGAGGGATTATTCTCAATGAGTCTGATGTAAGCATTTAAAAGGGATTGAGCTTTTATAGGATAAACAGATTTGAAGTGTGAAATGGTTACAAAATGTGGGAGATTGTTGCTGGTTTGAAGATGGAGGGAACCAGGTGACAAGGAATTGAAGGGTGACATCTAAGAGCTAAGAGTGACCTTGCTGACAGCCAGCAAGGAACTAGAGACCTCAGTTCTACAACTGCAAGGAATTGAGTTCAGCCAATGCCTGAATGAGCCTGCAAATAGACTCTTCCCAGAACCTCCAGAAAGGAACACAGCTTGGCCTTCACTTTAATTTCAGCTTTGTAAGACCCTAAGCAGAGACTGCAGCCACCCCAGTCCTGGATGTCTGTCTTAAGAACTATGAGATAATCATCAGGTATGATTTTGAGCCTCTAAGTTTATGGTAATATGTTAAACAGCAATAGAAGTCTAATTAAGGTCTTAATTTTTATGAAAGGATAAGTGATTAAAAATTTTTTTTTAATTTATAAAAATTAAAAAATTGCCTTCTCTCCCCCACCATCATTTTATTTCTTACACAAATAAAAGAGGCACTTCTATTTTAAAAAAAATTCAATCTTAATTGAGTTTAGTTTTCCATAGAGACTTTGCCATGAACATTCACTTTTTATTTAATAGAGTCCGTTGGTTTTTGGAAGTACATGTGTTTTGACCAAAGTAATATAGAAATAAAAGTAGACATTCTGCTATGTTTTTGCATGATTTTCTAAGCTTGTAATATAAAGTGAAGGGTAGCATTTGTATAAAGCTGCCTGATACAACCCAGAGTAAAGTACAGAATATTTTAAATGACCAGCCCATAGGAATGATTCTTCCACTTCTACCGATCTGTCTTCACAGGGCATACCAGTTCAGAATTTTGTGGCATCTCATATTTTAAATGTATAAATCTCTGTTGAAATGACAGCCCAATCTATTCGGGAAGGGATGTTCAGACCACAGCATACATTCCATCTAATGCTCTACAGGATCCTGAATTAGAGAGCTCCATGACCCGTCCATTTTGGTGAGGAGCATAGAAAACAGAAGAGAAATGTCCTGGCCTTGAATGCATGTGCTTTGAAGAATTCTTCACCCAGAAAGGCTGCTGGAGTGGGGATGACAGCTTCAACAACATGAGCCAGCTGCCTGTTTCCAGATGATCACTCTTGGTACACATTTCCACCAGCTGCTGATTGGTAGGTAGTTTTGAGCTACCCTGAAAGGCATCTCCCCCATGGTCTGAGAAGTATGTGTTGGGTTTCCTAGAATCTATATGTCATGCATATGGGAAGCAATATTGAATTTATATTTATATTTATATTTATATTTATATTTATATTTATATATGAAAAATGGCTTCCATATATCCAGAGCCAATTCTAAAGGCTAAGTCTTGGTTCTGCAATATAAGATGAGGCAGCACAATAAACCAACATGTGTGGTAAATTCAATATACTCATTGATATTTATAAGAAAATGGGGCGCCTGGGTGGCGCAGTCGGTTAAGCGTCCGACTTCAGCCAGGTCACGATCTCGCGGTCCGTGAGTTCGAGCCCCGCGTCGGGCTCTGGGCTGATGGCTCAGAGCCTGGAGCCTGCTTCCGATTCTGTGTCTCCCTCTCTCTCTGCCCCTCCCCCGTTCATGCTCTGTCTCTCTCTGTCCCAAAAATAAATAAACGTTGAAAAAAAAAAAAAAAGAAAATGTCTTAAATAACTGAATGTCTCCTTTGATTTCTGGCTGCATGAGAGAAGGAAGGAAGGAAGGAAGGAAGGAAGGAAGGAAGGAAGGAAATAGAGAGGGGTGGAAGTTCAAGGAGGGGAAGAGAAGGAAAGGAGGTACAATCAGGCCCAGATCTGCTTCTGGAACATTTCCTGGACTAGGCGGTGTCCCCTTCAGGGTCTGTGCTCTCTATCAGGCTGTGCTGTCCCCCGTCTGCCCTTGTCTCATTTCATTTTAATGTTTCTTGAATGGTCTGTTACCCTGACACACTGTATATTGTATGAGAGCCAGAAACTGGGTTTACATAATCATCTTTGTTGGTCCAGAAGGAAAGAGAAGCTTCACTTAGCTTGGGTTCTACCAAACACAGATCCTGGGACAAAGATGTGAGTGCAAAGAGTTTGTTTGGGGTGACTCCAGAAACAGGGGAGGGGGTGGGGGAAGGGGCAGAAATATAGGGAAGGGAAGCCAGTCAAAACAGGGCAAGTGAAAGATCTGGTTGTAACTGTTGGAAACTAGGATTCAATCCCCTGAAAGTCAATGCAGAAAGCCTCATGCTTCAGATTCATCCCTCTGAGGGAAAAGGAAGGAAGGTTCTCATCCTTCACCTCCCTCCCTCTTTAGCTGCTCCCACAGGACATGGCTCTGGGCACATCCAGTCCCCTCTGCTGCTGGGGCAGAGCGTGGGGGCAGCTCTCTTGGAGCAAGACTCTGTCCACCTGCACGGGATGGGTGAATACTGAGGGCATATGGACAGGGTACCAAAAGCCTCAATAGATATTTGTGGAAAGCATACATGTGTGAAAGAGAAAACTATTTCTTTTATAATGTTATGGCCTATTAGGTGCATTGCTTTGATTTTTTTTCTTCTTTTTCTCAACTGAGATATAATATCATAAAGAGCATAATGTGCTCCAATTTTAGATATACAGCTGAGTGACCTTTGTCCATATGAACATCTGTGTGCTCCCACCCAGTTCAAAATATCAGATGTTCCCACTGGCCAGCTAGGTACCCATTCGTCTTTCCCTTGTCAATGCCAACATTCACCCAGAAATAACTACCATCCCAACGTTGATCATCCTAGATTAGTTTTACCTGTTCTTCAGCTTTCTATGCAGGGCTTTATACTACACGTTGTCATTCATATCTGATTTCTTTCTCTCAACATATTCCATGGATATATCTACACTGTTGTGAGTACCAGTTAGTTTTTGTGTGTATTTATTCCTGTACAGTGTTCATACAACTCAATTTCGCACCCTAAATTGCATAAATGAGTGAATTTCCTGAGTTACATCCAACCTTGCCTTCTGATGATGCCATGTGGTACATCCAGGTCCAGGAAGATCTGCCACAGAGAATTCTCACTTTCTACAACCCCATGGCTCAATATCAGAGGGATTATAATGTCCCAGTCAAGGACAGCTTCATCCTTTTCACAGCATGGGTGGACAAAGGTTTTTATATGATCTATTAAAATGCTTGAGCACTGGGGAAGATTAGCTAACTTTTTTTTAAATGTCTATTTATTTTGAGAGAGAGAGAGAGAGAGAGAGAAAGCACACATGAGCAGGGAGGAGGGAGCAGAGAGAAAAGAAGAGAGAGAATCCCCAACACCCAGGCTCAATCTCATGAACTGTGAGATCATGACCTGAGCTGAAATCAAGAGTCAGACACTTAACCAACTAAGCCACCCAGTCATCCCTGTATGAGCTAACTTTTAACCCAACTCTGACACCAACTACTCAACAGCCTGTGTACAGGCAGCCTTAGCTCTTCCATTTGTTCTTCTCATCTTTAAAAGGAAAATGCTGGGCTGAACGTTTCTGTGCTCCCTCCTCCTCATGAACCACGATTGGAGCAGACCTCATCTGTGCATGTGCTTCCCCAAGCAAATGGTGTACCTCCCTTACAGAAACGCCAGCTCCCATTTGTCAATCCAGTTCAGTGGGTTTCCTTTGGATAACTACCACTACTTTCTCAATATGCGGTGTAAGTCTGCAGACAATACCCCAGGAGCTTTAGATGAGGCAAAGCTAGGGGAGAGGGGCAGCAGGCCAGGGATTGTACTACAGGCAGTTGTGGGTACTGCATGGCATCCTCAACCCTCTGGGAGCTGGCAAGAGAAATGGAGGTGCTTGCCAACAACAACAACAAAGTGAGAAGCACAAGGGGACTTTTTGATACTTTCCATTGAGGGGCCGGGATGTTCATTTATGGTTTGGATGGCAATGAACACCTGTGTGGCTGTCCTCCCTTGAACATAAGCCTGCATATGTACTTTCATGAGAAAGGAGGCACTGAGGGGGTTTGCCTCTACGTCCATGCTGTCACTATTGTCCTTCCCCTCCCTTTCTGCCTTCCTGAGCTTCACTCTATCTGCCTAAGGACATAGTCTGAAATCACTGCTGAACCGGGAGGGCCCAAAGTTTCCATGAACTAACACTCCACAATAAATGGACATTGGTTACAGGTTCTTTAGATTTATTTCCCCTCTGTGCAGTGAGTCCCTGGCACATGTTTTACACCATTTCCCAGGGCTCCCTGGACCCAAGGAACAAGCTTCAATCACGAAGTTGCCAAGACAGGCACATGCAGTGTATTGTCTGCCTCCCCATCTCTGTCTCACTGCCCTACTTCTCCCAAATACACAACTTCCACTCAAACCCTGGCCTCAGGACTGGCCTCTGGGGCAACCCAGGTAAAGGTGATCCCCTTCTCTTTTAACAAAGTGCACATCAAAATAGCCCAATAAAAGATAAACACTGTAGTGCTTCCAGTGGAGATGATTTGCCCATCAGAATAAGAAAATGGTAAACCAAATGTTTAAAAGTTTGTTATAAGGAGCTCTTACCTAGAGAAGTCCTTAAGAAAACATTCCTGTTTCAAAGACAATATCCTACCAACCATTATTTTTGGGGAAATCACCCCAGAGGCCTCCTTGGCATCTCCTGCCTTCAAGCCCACAGATGTCAACTCTGCTTCTCAGAGACAAGCCTCACCACCCACGAAGCTCCTTGCCTCACCCTAGGGCACTCTGTTTCAGTGTGACCTGGGGTGTGAGAGGGGACACCACCACAGAAACATTGCTTTTTAATTCCACTTCTTCAAAGTCAGGTCACACCCTTCTTGCTTCTTGATAAATTCTTCCAAGTGGATACATGGAGAATCTGCCTCCATCAGTGAAACTACCCAAGGGTGATGGGCACCATGGCAGGGATTGAGAAGTGAGCACCCTGGGCTTGTGACAAAGGGTGAGGAGTGTGGGCAAGGGGAACACAGTGGGCCACTCCATTCCTCTGGTCTTTCAGCCCCATGTCTTGATGAACTATAGACATGTCAGACCACATCTCCTTATCTGCCCTTTGTGATAAGACACACCATGTCAGGGGCATGAACACTGGAACGGGTTGACAACCAGATGAAAATCAAAGAACATGGGCTGGGAGACAATGTAACATAGGGCATTCTGATTATAGAATTTAACCCTGAGTCATTTTAACAGACTTCCTTCAGTCTCTTCCTAGCTCATCCTCTGCCAATTAGTGTTAAAGCTTGTCTGATTAACTGACAGGGCGCTTGTCGGCAGAGGGGATTAAGGACATGCCTGCCTTGTGGAAGTCAGCACTGGGTTGGCATAATCCTGGTGCTCCACACAGACCACGTGTCCCAGCATCATGGAGAGTGACAGCGATCATCTGGTCTGAGTCACTTGACATTTTATTGTTTCCTTATGACGATTCTTCAAGTTGTCCTACTTGAAAATATTAATGTTTTCTATTTTGTATGTATATTTTAATTCTTGCCTTTCATCTCTATATTTGGGTTTGTTTTAAAAGTGCAGTTTAAAATATTAAATCAACCAAAAATTTGCCAGACCTTTTAAATGTGGTCCCCACTGCATTTTTTAAGTTGTGACTTTAAGGCTGAGAAATTTTTTCCGGGGAATGAGAGAGTTCATCTTGAAAGGGAACAAGGTGAGGCACCATATGGCAATCCAGCAGGCAGGGGACGGATGGATCTGAGTTTGCGTTCAGATGGCGGAGCATCCCTCTTCTCCACTTCAGGAACAAGCTGCTCCTAGTTAACCCCTTACATACACAGACATCTGCTCACTTCTATTTAGACAATCAGTGCCACCAGGCGCATTGACCAGGACTGCCTGTGTTACCACTGGACAGTAAGGATACTAAGGCTAAGAAGGGTTAGGTGACTTGCTTGAGATCACATAGCAGAGAAAAAAGGAGGAAGTTTATGACCAGATCTTGAATCCAGAGCTGCTAATTTAGAGTTTGGTGATCCATCCACTGCTCCGAGAATATTAGTTCTCGGGAGTATTTGCACTAAGTGTGTGGACTCACTAAATGCAGAATGTATGGGCAGAATTCTTTTTTTTTTAATTTTTTAATGCTTATTTTTGATAGAGAGACAGACCGTGAGTGACGTAGAGAGGGAGACACAGAATCTGAAGCAGGCTCTAGGCTCTGAGCTGTCAGCACAGAACCTGATGCAGGCTTGAACCCACAGCTGGTGAGATCATGAGCTGAGCCAAAGTTGGACACTCAGCCAACTGAGCCACCCAGGTGCCCCATGTATGGGCAGAATTCTAAGACATATGTCAGTAACCTGCCTTTTCTCCAGAAGTAACTGACAATTTGCAGTGATCACTGATACTGTGTACAAAGACACATATCTATTGGACACACTTCCCACTTTTTCCACCATTTCATGCATATATTAATCTATTTTATAGTCAGTTATTCCTGAAAATTTCTTTAGTGCTAAAGCATCACCCTCTTCTATCAGATGGGAAGTTCCAATGTAATTCTTACCCCAACACCAGGGCTACTCAAAGTATGGTCCAGACCAGCATCATCATTATTACAAGGAAGTTGTTAGATATGCAAGTTCCTGTATCCCATCCCAGTTCTACCAAATCAGAATTTCTGCAGGTGATATCTAGCCTTGTGTGTTTTAACCAGCTCTCTAGATGACCCTCACATTTGCTAAAGTTTGAATAGTACTTGGCACTTAGATGTTTTTACATGTTTTTACATGGATGGCTGAGTTCCTTAAAATCTGAAATAAGCTTCTCAGGTAATACGTGATAAGATATTGCCATGTTAGAATTCCCATGTTATATTAACTTGGATTGGATATAAATGAAGAAATGGTATCAGAAAAAATGAAAAGCATACAGTTTAAAATAATCACTGGAATACTTGGGATTCTTAATAGAAATTACTGGGGCGGGGGGAGAACGTTTGAAAAGCATATAGGAACATAACAGAAAGAGAATACTAAATTCTCAGGAAACATTGCAGAGAACTGATATTTAAAATAGCAAGCAAACTAACCTTAATTAGCACTCAGAGGGTCCATGCAGCTTTCTTCCACCACCTACCCCAACCTCCCCTTTTGGCCTGCTGGGGTCTCTCCACCTGTGCCCCCAGGACTGTTAACCCTTTCTGGTAAAAATCTTTGGGTAGACAAAAACCATCAGCCACCACACTGTGCTAAAATGCAATGTCTTTTTTTAAATATTTCATGTTTCATTAAAAAAAATTAATGTCAGAGGGTTAAGATAGAGCCTCCAGAATGTTCATGACTCTTGTTTGTTACTTTATAAATCTTAATATTTACACAGCTATATTTATAATTGTACCAATTTCTAGGTTAAAATACATAATTTTCTTGCTTGTTTTAGCATTGGAGCTGATTTTGGAAACATTTGAGACTGAATTAATAAGATATAACCTATATGGCTGTTCTGGAATGTTCTATGTTCCATTTTCTCAATTTGCAGAGCTTCTCAAAACCATCTAGAAAGAAAACAATTGGATTTATCTTAGAATTGGCAGTCCTGCTCTTGGTTTGGCTCTGTCACGGGGAGTAGGGTAAAGATTATTTGAGCTACAAACTGATTTCCCCAGACATTGACTCCAAAGTGGATAGGAAAATTTAATGATCTGTTAACTCAAAAATACTGATCCTAGACTCAGGAGAATTAGTGACCAATTCTGACTCTACCACTCATTAGCTAATTCTTTGTGCCCTGATGTCCTTAGGGCACAAAGGACACTCATGAAGTTCATGAGGTTCTTGTAAAGCTCAAATTATTTTTTAAATGATATAACATATATAAAAGCTTTATAAAATTATTTCATTTATTTCCATGGTTGTTATCACTACTCCATCATCATCATCATCATCATCATCATCATATCATCCAGCACATCCCTCTGGAAGATATTTTTCTAGATATGAATTTACTTCTTTTAAGAATGAGATCTTAATTTGGTAACTGACATCTGTGATCTAGGGCTTTCCTGGCCACCAGAACGCTAAGGTAGACTTGAAGTTCCAGAGACTTAATGATGCCCCCTGGAGTATCCTCACTTGATAACAGACAGGAATTGAAAGATAAATACCCTTATCCTCCTCACCCCTTCAGTTCAAGACAAATCAGGTATGTTCTACACAGTATCCCAAATAGTCCATAGTGGTGCCCATCATGGTCACCTGCTCATTAACACTCCTGTACTGTTGCCTTCCTGTCCTATCTCATTCCCCACTTCCCTCCTTGATACCACCTCCAGATAAACCACCTGCACCCAAATCTTTGTCTCAGGATTTGCTTTGGGGAATATCCAAACTAAAACAGAGGCTTTTGTGAGAGTTGAGGACAACTAAAGACAGAGATGAGTCTGGGAAGCAGGTAGATAAGTCTGGGAAGAACAGACCGTGTTTAATAAAGTAATGACACTTTGGAGTGCCCAAGATATCCAAAGAATTTGCATTTAATGGGACAAACCACTAACAAGTTGTCAATATGCATGTGACAGAAGTAATATGATGCCTTAAGATCACTTATGGTGCATCAAAGACTAACTGAAATGAAAATCTAGAAAAACCTGGTAAGGGAGGCATAGTAGAAATTCAGAGTAAGAAAACCAGTTTTTAATGCAGGACCTCTTCTCGACAGTGTGGTGTGGGAAGGCAGGGAAGTAACTCATAGTGGAGGGAGCTGGCAAATACCACCAAGACAACGGAATCAAGGTCAGCTTTCTCAGCACTAAGCTATGCTGATGGCATGCAACCTTGATATCATGTGATGAAAATAGTACTTTATCTCCACATTCTTTCTTCCTGAAATCCATAGACCCAACCTAACCATGAGACAAACAGAAATTAAGGGCATTCTACAAAATATCTGTTTATTACTACTTAAAATTTTCAGGTCATTAAAAAACAAGGTGGGGCGCCTGGGTGGCGCAGTCGGTTAAGCGTCCGACTTCAGCCAGGTCACGATCTCGCGGTCCGTGAGTTCGAGCCCCGCGTCAGGCTCTGGGCTGATGGCTCAGAGCCTGGAGCCTGCTTCCGATTCTGTGTCTCCCTCTCTCTCTGCCCCTCCCCCATTCATGCTCTGTCTCTCTCTGTCCCCAAAATAAACATTAAAAAAAAATTAAAAAAAAAAAACAAACAAGGAAAATTTGAGCACTGTCACAGACCAGAGGAGTCTGAGGAGACCAGACAACTAAAAGTAATGTGGCACCTAGATGAGATCCTGGAACAGAAAAAGGACAATAGAGAAAAAAACTAATGCAATACAAATAAAGTACAGACTTTAGTTGAAAATAAAAATTATGTATTGGGGCACCCTGGTGGCTCAGTCGAGTGTTCAACTTTTGATTTCGGCTCAGGTCCTGATCCCAGAGTTGTGAGATCAAGCCCCACATCAGGGTCCATGATGAGCATGGAACATGCTTAAGATTCTCTCTCTCTCCTTCTTCCCTTCTCCCCGACTCGCTCTCTCTCACTCACTCTCAAAAAAAAAAAAAAGTATCGATATTGGTTCATTAGCTCTGACAAATGTACCATAGTAATGTAAGATGTTAGCAACAGGGGAAGCTGAGTACAGAGTATGCAGGAACTCTCTGTAGTGTATTTGCAACTTTTCTGTAAATTTAAAACTATTCTGAAAATAAAGTTTAGAAGAAAAATTAGAGTAAACCACTTCAAATCTAAATTTTTGTTTTCATTTTTAAAGATTTTATTCTTATGCAATCTCTACACCCAATGTGGGACTCAAACTCATGTCTCATGCTCTACAGACTGAGCCAGCCAAGTGCCCCTAAATGATAACCTTTTTTTTTTAAGTAGGCTCCACACCCAACATAGAGCTTGAACTCACCCAAATCTATTTTTTTTTTAAGTTCTATAATTAAGTAAACTTTATTTCAGGGGCATTAAGCTAACCCTTTCTTTCCAAATGTGGAAAAGTATAAACCTTTTCAAAGACTGTGTTCTGGTGGGAATATAAATTGGTACAGACACTGTGGAAAACAGTATGGAAGTTCCTCAAAAACTTGCAAATATAAGTACCATATGATCCAGCAATCCCACTTCTGGGTGTATGTCCAAAGAAAACAAAATCATTATCTTGAAGAGTCATGTTCACTCCCATATTCTTTGCAACTTTATTTACAATTGTTAATTGACATGGAAACAGCCTTTGTCCATTGACAGGTGAATGGATAAAGAAAATGTATATATAATGTGAATAAGTAAATGTAAATACACACACACACACACACACACACACTGGAAGATTGTTTATCTCTGAAAAAAGAAGGAAATATTGCCATTTGCAACAACATGGATGAACCCTTGATGGTTTTATGCTAAGTGAAATAAGTCAAGCACAGAAAGACAAATACTGTATGATCTCTCTTGTATGTGGAATCTAAAAGACCTGAACTCATAGAAACAGACATCAGATTTGTGTTTTCCAGAGGTAGGGGGTAGGGATGGAATTGGGTGAAGGTGGTCAAATGGCATAAATGTTCAGTGATAAGATAAATAAGTTCTAAAGATACAATATACAACATGATGACTCTAGTTAACAATACTGCCTCATATATTTGAAAGTTGGTAAGAGAATAAATCTTCAAAGTTCTCATCATGAGAGAAAAATAACTGTAACTGTGTGAGATGATAGAGGTTAACTAAGATTTTTGTGTTAATTATTTGCATTTATACATCTATCACCTCAAATACGTACACTCGCACAAACATACAATGTCATATGGCAACTATATCTCAATAAAAGTGGAAGAAAGAAAAGAAATAAGACTCTGGCTTCTGCCAGCTCTAGTTTTCCTGTTGCTTATCCTCTTAGTATTTTCCAGCTTGAGTTCAGTCCCCTTCAGAAACCCTTGCTGGATACTTCCAATCATCACCAACCTATCCCTGTCCTTTGGAATCTGCTCTGATGGTAACCAACATCTCTTCCATGTTCAATGGCATTGTGTTGCTAGCTTGACCTCATCTTTGGTGGAAGTATTTATACCATATAAATTGGCAAACACTACAAATGAGGGTTTTTATTTCCCAGAAAGCTAGCTTACTAGCAGCACCTATGGCTCATAGTCGATGTCATTCTATTTAACATTTAATTTATTCTCTTTGCATTGTACATTGACATTTCAAGTCACTGCTTCTGGAATAGGTAATATGAGGTCCTCAAGAGTCAAATTTCACAGTTGAATATATTCCACTTGCCATCTGCCTGTGTACTGAGAGATCCAAAGTCCCCATTCTGGACATATGGTGTTGTAAGAGTGCAATGGGATCAATTCCCAGCTCTTGACATCTTTGGGCCTCTGTTCCCTCATCTAAAAAATAATAGAATTGAAGGGTATGGATAACAAGACTAAGCCTGGACTGAACATTCTTGAATTCTTCTGGGTCAGTGAATGACAAGGGCCAGTTCTTACAGCATCTTCATTCCAGAGGATTGCATGGTGACCCAGGGGATGTTCATAGCCAGTTCCATGATCAAGTAAGTGTGGGAAATGCAGATCCAACCAAGTTTAACAAAGTCCTCTGCAGGACTTCTCAGTCTTTAATCTACTTGACACATTGGGATATTAAAGATGGAAGGGCAGGGGCGCCTGGGTGGCGCAGTCGGTTGAGCGTCCGACTTCAGCCAGGTCACGATCTCGCGGTCCGGGAGTTCGAGCCCCGCGTCGGGCTCTGGGCTGATGGCTCAGAGCCTGGAGCCTGTTTCCGATTCTGTGTCTCCCTCTCTCTCTGCCCCTCCCCCGTTCATGCTCTGTCTCTCTCTGTCCCAAAAATAAATAAACGTTAAAAAAAAATTTTTTTTAAAAAAAGATGGAAGGGCAGGCAGATACTGCAAACCCATGTTGGTGTCAGGTCTCAGGAACTGGAACACTTAGTTTATTTCAGGGCACTCTGGGGAAGATGCATTCATCAAATTTAGATCTTAAATTGGAAGACCTTCTCTTCTCTCCCTTATTCATCCTTTCCTTAGCCTTGGGGTTGAAAGAAAGATTCCAAGAAAAGGGGTGAGGTGTGGGGGACAGGAGGTGGGCAGCCTGGGCCTTCTGGCATTTGGACCATTGACTAATTTTCAAATGGTTACACGGCCAAAACAGAATCCACAGAAGAAGCGATCTGTTCTTATCAGCACTGATGGCAAATATTTATGTTGCTTTTTTTCTGTGACATTGCCTTGTTTACCTTCACAATCCTCCACCCCTGTGAAGTTGAGGAGAATGCCGTTCTTGATCTGTACACAGGCTATCAGATCTCCAGTTGCCGCCAGTGCTAGAAGAAGCCCAACCAGCTCTTGCTTTTTCCTTCAGCAATCCTGTTTTTTTGCTATGTGAATTTTAAGCCTTCTCAAATATTTTCTAAATATTTGGTGTCTGTGACTGGCTGAGCTGAAAAATGATCATGATGGTTTATACTTTTATCACTAATGCTCTTATCTTTTGATAATCATTCACATTTTGCCATCTCAAAAACTTGCGAGATAGAACATTTTCACGTTACAGAAGGGGGAAAAATACAACCAGGGCATTCAGGAAGCCTCATAGCTCAACAGAACACAAGAGCAACTGTGGCTCTTGGCCTTACAGGGACAGTGGAAGGACCTGGGGAGGTTTTTGAAGTGTTATTGCTTGAGCTTGTCCCCCATAAATCCTGGTTTAAATGATTTGGGGTGTAGTCTGGGCATTGGGATATTTTAACAATCTTCAAGTGATTCTAATGTGCAATTCTGACTGTGAAACTCAGGTCACTTTCTGCAAAACAGCCCTGTCCTATTGACATAAATATTTACGCATTTTCCCAACTTCTGTCTCTATCCAGTTTGGATGAGGAAATGTGAAATGTGACATTTTTATCTAATATATTCTCCCTCCAGCCACACATCCCATTCTATATCAAACCATCTACAGACAGCATTCTGAAGACTTTAGCAAAGCAGCTAAAGAGGGGGCAATTCATGCTGCCAATTTTAGAGCCTCCTAAGTGAGATGACATTTATAGACAAATAACTATGAATACTCTCCAAGGTATCCTACCTCTTGACCTATCCTATAGAAATATTTCTTCAAATATATATACAAAAATAAATGCACAAAATATTCTTGATATGTTAAGTAAGAAAAGGAAGTTGCAGAAAAGTATTACAGAATGACCCAATATTTGTTTAAAATAAGTCCACCTGCATGATTACATCTGGGTTTCTATGCAGAAGAAAAAAAGTCTGAAAATACATACACTAAACTTTTGGTGGTAGTTTGCTCCAAGAATTAAAGACAGCAAAGAGTAGAGGGCATGGAAAAGTTTCTTTTTTTGTTGTTATTCTTTGAATTACTGCAATACACATGTATTACATTTAGATTTTTTCTAAAATTTATTTTTACAACAACAAAAAATAGTTTGATCATTGTAAAATGGTGAATGCCATACAGGAAGAGATCATATCTGTCTGGAAAATAGGAACTGGCATCAAAGAGGGGGTGACATCTCTTCTGCATGGGCAAGCTGGAGGGAGCAGGAGCAGCCCACATGCAGAAAAGAGGCTGGGGGCGGGGCCTGGGTGTCTGGGTGTCTGAGTGTCTGGGTTGGTTAAGCATAGGACTCTTGGTTTGGGCGCAAGGCATCATCTGGTGGTTAGTGAGACCTTCTGGCATCCGGCTCCAGCTCCCTGCTCACGGTGCCCATGAATCTGCTTGGTATTCTGTCTCCCTCCCTCTCTGCCCCTTCCCCACTCATTCTCTATCTCTCTCTCTCAAAAATAAATAAAAAGAAAGAAAGAAAGAAAGAAAGAAAGAAAGAAAGAAAGAAGAAAGAAAGAAGAGAGAGAGGAGAAGAGAAGAGAAGAGAAGAGAAGAGAAGAGAAGAGAAGAGAAAAAAGAAAAGAAGAGAAATAAGGCCAGAGACACCTGCAGAAACCAAGGGGCATTCTCCTGCCTAGGAGCTTCCCTGGAGAGGAGTAAGGAGGTATGAAAAGGGTGCTGGGGGCAAAGGTAAGTAGGTTCAGGTCCTGAGTGAGGCCTTGAGTGCCAGGCCAGAGACAGTATAGGTAGAATTTGTAAAGCCATTGAGTGTTTTGGACCCAGGAATGATGAAATCAGAGCTGATTCTGGAAGCTTCCCCTGGCAAGAGCGTGGAATAAAAGCAGAGACAGAGGCCGTTCTACCTGCCAGGACTAGCAATACCAAGCAGGGGGCAATGCAGGTCAGGGCGGGGTGCCGGGGGCGCCCAGTGCACAGCCTGTGCGTGGGGAGAGCTCGGACCCCCAAGCTATGGTGGCCAATGAGGAGGGGGAACGAGAAAAGAGTGGCGGCACCGCAACCTACACCCAGGAGCCGGATCACCAGTGATAGCTGCAGAAAGGGGGGCCGGGGTGGGAGGCCGTGGGCGGCGGGAGTAGGGGTAGGGGGTGCAGTGTCCCGGTTAACCGCAGGCTGCCCAGCTGTCAGAGTGGTGTAAACCAAGGAGATATTTGAATCTCAAAAACATTCACAGCTTTGGGTCAGACCAAGACCACATTTTTTTTTTTTAATTCCACCAGCCCATTTCCTTTTTCCAGACAAGTTCTCTTTTCCTTTCTCTACCTGGAGCTTCAACAAGAAATATCCAAACACATGTACTCCGTTGTTGGAACCTGCTATCTCCGAGAGAACAGAAAACATTCAGGTCCACAGAGCGTGGGCGGCACGAGCTCGCGTGATTTTTATTCTTGTCCCCTCTCTTCGGGCCTCCCACCTGGTTGCTTCTGCTGTGATAGGATTTGGGGGACCGAGCAGAGAGGGGAGGGGAGGCAGGAAGAGAGGGGAAGAGACCTCCAGCCCCCAGAGGATGCAGGGATCCCCTCCCTGTGGAGGTGGCGCCTGGGGCCCTTGCAGAGCAGGGCCAGGACAGCATCAGCACAGCCGCTTTTCACGCCCTTCTGGAAGAAGTCTTCATGGCCAAGGACTTCACCTGCAGCCGGGAGTCCCCCCTGCCTTCGCCCAAGGCCTGGGACAGGCGGCTCCTCCACGCAAGTGCCTGCTCCCGGCTGGATTGCGCTGCCTGGGCAGCAGGTGTGGATGGCTCCTCGTGTGCGGTGTAGCCCGCCTTCTAACATCCACACAAAAACCAGGAACTGCAAAGAAGCTTCCTGGACACGGCTTTTTTAAAAGCTTGAGTTATCTGAACAGTTTGAACTATCTCCTGCACAATCTCTTTCTTCAAATTCTACAAAGATAGACAAAGTGTATTGAAAGGCAAGGTTCAGGGCTGGACCGAAAGCTCTCGAGAAGGACATGTTATGTCCCTCTGAAGCTTGTATTTCTCTAGAGAAGGGGATATGGAAATTATCTCTGAACTCTGCGTCCTGGAAAGACTCTAAGAAGTGTAAACCATAGCTCCAGTTCCAACACTGGGTGTTGCTTTCTGTAAGACTGTGGCAGACTTGCTTCGGAACCGTGCTATGTGGCTGAAATTATGGTCCAAAAAAAATCTTACTTTTCCATGGAGTTACTATTTCCGTTCTCTTATCCCATTAAGAATACCAATAACATCAAAAATACACATTTGATTAAGACTCTAGAATTTACAAAGTTCTTCCTCATAATTTATCCAAGTAAATTAACTTAGATATTGAAAGAAAAAGTTGCTGGAAGGAAAAATTCCTTTTAAAAAAGAAGAGTACTTCAGTTTTAACTCCTTACCCTCTCATTTATGTTTTCTGTCTGACAGTCTCAACTAAAACAAGACGCATCTGAACTAAGAGTCATTCTGCAGAATTTGACTATCTGCAGAATTTGAGAGTCTCTGCTCGCTTCCATGTTTTAGACAGAATTATCAGTACACTTTTAGGGCAATCAAAATAATAGACAAATTAGGCAAACAATGCTTGACAAAACCAACTCCCTCATATCCTAATCCCAAAAGTGGAAAAACGCTTCAACTAAAATCTGACAGTCTTAACAGAAAATGAGGTAGTATCTACAGGAAGAAAACTTTTTTTTTAATACTTATTCTGTTATTCTTATACTGTTTTCTACATAAAAAACAAAAAACTTTTATACGAGATAACAACACTATAAGTCATGATAAACTACAAAGCGAGGAAAATATTGGCATCTAACAAACAATTAATCCTCCCCATGTGCAGAGGTATTTAAGGTGCTCAGAAAAAAGGGGGCGCAACAGAGAATGTGGTCAAAGAAAATGATTGGACCACTCACAAGTAACTACAAATAGTTGAGGGAGCTTAGGAAGACCATCAAGCAGGTATCCAAAAACAATCAAAGAAAAATAAAAATGATACATCTGAGCCTCCCAGAATGGCAAAGGTGTACTGGACTGAGCATGTTCATTTGGGGGGAAATATGCACTTGTATGCATTTTTATCAGGGCGATACATTGGTTAACTTTGGACCTGGCACACTTTGCTCCAGCGGACTGCTTCTGGAAATTTATATAACAAGACACTGGATTCACATTTAATGTTTTCAAAAGGGACTTTATGGTCTCTGTAAAAGGAAGAGAGAAAAAGGAAAGGAGAGTCTTGAATTCCTGGCGATTCTTGCCCTCGGCCCCAGCCCCTTGACACAGCAGACAAGCGCCAGGAGGGAGGCAGGACCTGCTCTTTCTCCCACTGTCCTCATCTCCCCTCAAAAGACCTCAAATGGATAAGAACGCCTCACTGTGCTGGGCTGAGGTCCCATGTTTAACAGGTCCCCCACACACATGCACAACACGTGACCCCAACCCAAATTCAAGCCAGCTATTTCACCAGGTGCTTGTTTGAGGAAATAACTATCTGATCAGATGCAGGAGAACAGATTGAGTGCTCACTTTTTTCTCCACTATGGCACCAATCTAATTCATGGTGGTGATTTTGACTCCTTGAAAAGTTTACCATATACACATTACCTTTCCTGAAACCCCACGTAACCTGTGACACCACTGAATAAGGAAGTCTATCATGGTAGAAACTGAAAGTAGTGAAAATCTAGGCATAGCCCCTACATCCATCAGCAGACATTTGGAAAACATTGGCAGACATCCATTCAATGGGATACTCTGCAGAAACAGATGATGTCAAGTAGTGTGAATTCGTGTGAAAATATCTGCTACGTTGAGAGACAAATAATGTTACATAACAGCAGATATAATTTGACTCATATAAAGTTTAATACGTTTTGAAAATAAGTACATGAAACTGAGCATTTTCTTTGAAGTTTATTTATTTTAAGAGAGAGACAGAGTGGAGGATGGGCAGAGAGAGAGGAAGAGAGAATCCCAAGCAGGCTGCACACTGTCAGCACAGAGCCTGGCGCTGAGTTCCATCTCAGTAACCTCAAGATCATGACCTGAGCCAAAATCAAGAGTTGATCGCCACCTGACTAAGCCACCCAGGCACCCCAAAACTGAGCATGTTTTTATATGTGTGTGCATATGCATAGAGAGCTATCTAAAAAGATTTTTACCAAAATGATAACTGTGTTATGTCTGTGTGATGGGATTCAGAGTAATTTTTACTTTTTGGGTTTTTATCTTACACTCTTCTTGGTTATTTGAATTTTTAGTAATGTGCATGTATATATTTTTAATCGGAAAAAAATTATAAAATTACCTATCCCCATTTTCAAAAAAAAGTAAACCGATACCAACTAGGAAAGTTCAAAAGGAGCTTCCCCGGGTTTGCCTGCTAGTGGATGAGCACCACATCTGGCAACAACCATAGGGAATGCCTGCAAATAACCCACTTGTACCTTTGTTGTTTGTTCCAAGGTGCTCTAGCGTTGAGTATTTTATTTTATTCTCTTCCTACTTCGTTGCATGAGAAATCTTCTGTGTCTACTTCAACAAATACATCTTGATTGCCCAGCACGCTACTAGCAATTAAAGACATGGAGATGAGCAAAATGTGTTTCCCTGAAATCCTCAAGAAATGTTTTGGGGAGATAAGCATACAAACAAATAGTATCGCTGATAATAATCTCCTTTAATGGGAGAGGCAATTAATGCTTCCTGGATGACTGGGGTAAAGCTATGTGGACAAGATGGCATCTGAGCTAGAAAGAGAGGCATTCCAGAAAAAGAGGACCGCATGGCCCAAGGCAAGATGCACATGTGCATTTCATATGTGATGAACAAGACAGAGAACAGAGGGAGAGGGGATCATGCAGGTTGGAAGGAAATGTGGGGATCAGAATCCTGCTAAGTGGTTTGGATCTTATGTAGAATATCAAGGTCTATAACAGGATACTGACATAATCAGGTTCATTCAGCTTGAGACAAGGATGGCAAGTCCCATTAGTGTGATCACCTCTGGCCTACGGACCCATAGGCATGTCTCCCTGTCTGTTCCAGCACCCTAACCTCTGAGATTAGAAGTGGTCAGTAAACATGTATTATTTAAATGAAAATGAACCACCTAGATTCATGGAAGTTTCCACTGACTCGAAAGCACTGGTAAAAATGAGAAACCAGGCTAAACAGTAGAGCTTAAGTCCCTGCAGCAGAAAGACATTGGCATGTCTTATCCCCGGGACCAAGTTCAGCCTGTGATTGGGCTCAGCAGTCCTTGCTCCTACAGCTGAGGACACAGCAGAATTTGAACACGCCTTTCCTGCTCCAGCCCCACCTGTTCATCATCTTGTTCAGCGAAGCTGCTGTAATTTAAGTTCCTCTAACAAGAAAATAGAATTCTTAAACATCTGTCACCACAGCTCCTTGCGGTGAAAAATGGAAGGTGTGGCTTCTTTGAAAGAAAAATGACAAGATAGAGTATTGGGTGACCCCAAGGTGTTGGCATGTGGGAGATGAACTGATTCACCGAGATAGACAGAAAGCTCTGTCTGCCTTTCTAGCACTTTTATAGTACGTTTTAATCGCTGTTTATGCTTTCAGGATGTGGTGCTTGGCATGAAAACCAGTCCCCTTGCAGGCCACATAGAGGTGGAGGCGCTGGGCGACCCTGAGTAAACACAGCGACAATGGAATCCCAGCAGACTCACAGCCAGCCTTTCATCTGCTTTCGGGAATGACAAGTAGGGCTGGCTTCCCCAGACCTGGAGTGGAAGCACAATTACAAAGCTGAGGGTCTGTGGGCTTGTTTGCAGGGCTTACCTAGGAAACTGATACCCTCTGAAACTGCCCCTTCATTCCAATGTCACTTTAGATAGGGCAGGTAAAAGGATTACTCTGGTGTCCCTGGCCCCCACCCATTGTCTGCACAAGCCGACGTTGAATGGGGTAACTTAACCCCCAACGAGATAACCAACTGCTGTGTGTGTACTCACATTTACAACTGGCAATTCCCATGAAGCGAAGGGGTTGTTTTCCGGGGCCTTTTGCTTCCCTGACACGTCAGTAGCAGAATCAGAGACAGTTTTAGACCAAAGGCGTGAGGTTGTAGAAGAACAAGTCCAGAGACCTGGTCCCGATGCCCTCATACTAAACCCAATCCACCTGGGTACATGCATGGAGGGAGCCCATGTTAAGACAATGCTCACATCACTTAGATTTCTTCTTTAAATTGTGAACTTGACTTAAAAATCTCAACATATTTTCTTTAAACAAAAATGTATTAGAAACCCCAAAGAAGAGAGAAAGAAATTTTGAGGCTTCTGTTTTCATGAGACAGGCTGAAAAGACCAGTGTCTGACCCATGTCCTTCCCTGATTAGGACTTTGAGGGCCTCAGACATACACCCCCATTACCCCCAGCCAGCCCATATTCACCCCCACCACCTCCAGCCAGCCCCAAAGCCCAAAAGAATGAAGCACTCTGACTCTTATCCTGGACCTTTTCAGGCAGATTTTACACTAACTTGTCCTTTATTATTAGAAACCTCCTACAAAACAAATAACATTTATTATGTTTCTGAAATAGGGACATAGAGAAAAGGAAGCAAAGGTTATTTATAATCTCACCATCTAGATAGCCCTTGATTACAATTTAAAAAAAAATTAAGTAACATACTGTACAGTGAGAAAATGCAAACAGTACAGAAGGTAACAATAATTTTAAATAAAATCCACCTTCACCCAAAGGTAACCACTGCTAAACATTGCCTTGAGTTTCCTTGCAAACCAGGAAAAGAAATGCATAAAGTACCAAAATATACATAGCCTTTTACCTGATTTATAAAAATAAAGATTACAGTAATAAATAAAAATTAAAAATAATTTTGAAAAAAGTATAACATCCACACTATTCTACATCTTACTCTTTTCACTTAATTATATATCTTGGAGGGTTTATCAGACTATTGCCTTTGGAGCAACCTCATTGTTCTTAATGGCTCATTTTATGGATGCAGCATAAATGACCTGTCCAGTAGCTCTTGAAATGCTTGAAAGGACCACACAAATTGTAGGCAAGAGACATAGCCCCTCCATGCCTCAGTTTCCTCATCTTCAAGGTGAGAAAAACAACAATAAATGAGTAGATACATGAGAAGCACCTAAAAGGGTATTTATTGCTATTGTTATTATTTCTATTACTATCAATATTAGTATTAGCTATAAGTATTACAGTGATTTTTTTTATTAGAAACTTTTTAGATCAATATTAGCCATTATTGTTAGGGTACTCTCCAGTTGGAAACTTCTTAGGCAGAGCTCAAGGATGTCACTACCAAAAGTAGGCCAACAAGAGAGTTGCCATATATTTTTGAACCACACTCTTCAGAACACATGGCAAGACTGAAATGTCTGTGGCCCATGGTAGGGACAGAGTTACATTTCCTAAAACACAAGATTCCCCCCAAATGAAGCCACAGCTTGAATACTGCTTTATGAAACAGCAGACAACTGTATCAAGAGACAAGTTACTGAGGAGAAATACAGAAGAATACCGTGGCCAATTGACAATGCAAGGAAAATCGTGGTGGGCAGAATGTAATTACCTGCACTGGAACTTGGCCAGGGTGTCTATTTGCCCAGCAGAAGGAAATTAGACCAGATGTTTGGAGAAAAGGCTTAGTTTGGGCCAACATTTCCCAAGATAATCTTTCCATCAGTAGTAAGGTCATTATTTCCAGGCATGAAGAACCAGAGAAGGTTAGAGCTTAAAAGAACAAAAAGAAGACAGAGACAGAGACAGAGAGAGAGACGGGTTAGTTCAGTCCCTTTTTCTTTTTTTTTTTTTTTTTTATATGAAGTTTATTGACAAATTGGTTTCCATACAGTCCCTTTTTCTACAAAGGAGAGATTAACTGACTTCCCCAAGTACAAAGCCAGCTCCTGGAAGAACCAGTGTCAGCTGAAAAGTCTCTTCACACCCAACCAGTGTTTAATCTACATTACACTGCCTTATTTATATAGAGTCTAGGATAATCATTGGTACTCAGAAATAAGGCAAGACATATGTGAATTGGGGAATGCTTAAAAGTTTTCAAATTAACTCTTGTAAGTGATACCATATAAATATTTAAGGATCCCAGGGATTAGGGCATTTTATTGTTCTCGCATGGGAGTGATTTAACTGCTTTATATCCTATGGGTCCTCTTCTGGGGCAAAGGCCAAATGATGGGGTTCTAGGCCTCCTTCCTTCCCTGCTCCCACTTCAACCTCAGCAATATTGCCTCTGCAACATTTTATATTGGATGGTTTTACATACCATCCACATGTTTTATTTAGAGCCAGCCAACAGGGATAACAGAAGGACAACAGGATAGAAATTGACAACCTTTTCCTGTGAAGATACAGATCTTATCCCCACAGTGTCATTGTACTTTTTTGTTATTTTTTTTAAGTTTGACAAAGTAAAAGATAGAAAAATTCTTGAGATCCAATGCACAACAATGTGACTATACATAACGCTACTGAACCATACATGTGAAAATGGTAAAAATGGTTTTATGTTATGTAAGGTTTTTTTTACCATAAAAATTAATTTTTCAAAAATTTAAGGTAATAAGTGTACCCTTCTTCCGCTTTTACTCCTTCCTGTTGGCTGGAATGCAGATGTGATGGCTGGTGCCCCAGCAGCTGTGTTACACCATGCAGTGGAAGTCATATCCTGAAGATGGTGGAGTAACAAGATACTGCCTGAGTAACAACAGGATTCTGTATAAAGAAACCTAGTCCCTGACACTGAGGGCACATGCCAACTCTGCATGGCCTGCTTCTGGGTCTCTTTCACATAAGACAGAAATTTTCATTACATATTTAAAAAAAGATGGACAAAAATAAATAAAGATTGCCAAAGGAAATATTTGCATCACATGTGCCAAACATATCAAGAGAGCGAGGATGTAGTCCCCAGTCATTTTTATCTCATTTATTTTATTCAAATGTTCCAACAGGGCACAATATATAGCAGTGCTTCTTCATGTCTGGTTCCCTGGGCAACACCATCAGCATCACTGGGAACTTGTCAGAAATGTCTGCAAATCTCCTGCCTTAAGACATGCTAGGTGCTGGGCCTGGTAATTCTGTATTTTAGCCATTCGTCCCTGGAATTCTGATGCCTAAGTAAGAGAACCATTCATCCCAGAGGTAACACAACATAGTACTGTGTGTGTAGTGTTAGGGCTGGGGGGTAAGGGAGGGTCTACAGTCAAGAGTTTGAATCCCTTCTCTATCACTTAATAGCTCTTTAGCACTAGAAAAGTAGCCTTATCTCTTCAAGCCTTAATTTTCCCAACGATTAGATTAAGAAGAATTAACATTATCTACAGCCTAAGGTTGTTGAGAAGACCCAGTAGGATACTCCTGCGTCAAGCTCTTCATTGCCAAATGTTTACTATTAAATGTAGGGCCAGTAATTACATCGTACTCGTGTTTCATGTTCTATGAAGCCTCATGGCTTGACAGGAAAACAAGCGTGATAAACAGGTTGGAGAACCACAGAGGAACATTGGGAATTTCTTGGGAGAAAAGGAATTAATAAAACTGAAATAGTGCTGAAATCACTTGTCAAGAAAAGACAACAAATTAAGAAAACAACAACAAGATTAAAATAATAGATAACATTTGTTAAATGCTTACCATGTGCCACACACTGTTCTAACCACTTCTTGCATATTGAACTCGTTAAATCCTCCTGACGACCCTCTGAGGTATGTGCAGTAATTATGCCTGTTTTACACACAGTTTTCTTGTAACAAGAAACTGACACAGAGAGGTTAAGCGATGAGCCTGACGTCACACAGCCAGCAAGAGGTAAAGCCAGATTCTATCAAAGGAACATGGCTCTGGGCCTATGTTCTTAACTTTGGCCCCTACATTCCTGGGTATATTTCTGCTTCTGTTCAGAGGTATCACAAACCAAATGATGGCCTCTTAACCTAGATTGGAATGAAGGGAAAGTTCAACTCTCTCATCCATTTTTATTGAGCACTTACAATATGTAAGTGTCTTACTTTGGAGTCTCCTAGAAGCCTTCTGAGGTGTAAATTTGAATGTAGTTTATTTGGGGTTACAGGGAACCCGTATAGAGAAAGGGGGAGCAATACAGGGAAGGAGAAGCAGCCTGCAAAGCTGGTTATCAAGGGTGATAACTGGAGCTCAGTCCCACAGAGGCAACTCTGCAAAACCCACTCTTGGAATTATCTCACCCAAGAGCTAGGAGCACCTGGGTGGCTCAGTCGGTTAAGTGTCCGACTTCGGCTCAGGCCATGATCTGGCAGTTCACAAGTTCAAGTCCCTCATCGGGCTCTGTGCTGACAGCCTGGGGTCTGATCCAGATTGTGTGTCTCCCCTTTGCTCTGCCCTCCCCTGCTCATGCTCTCTCAAAAATAAATAAAACATTTTTTTTTTAATTTTTAATTAAAAAAAAAAAGGCAAGAGCTAGGGTATTTAAGTGCCAACTACTAGGAGATCCTGAATGAAGGCTGCCTTGGGGGTGTTATTGCCTACCACTTCTGGCTTCTTACCATGCTGCCCAAAGCCTTCCAAGATCAGCCTTCCAAGATTAGGGGTGGGGGGAAGGCTCTAATTTAAATTTGCTCCTCTGTAAAGTAACATTGTCAAGGTTAGTAATTTTCACCCTTGAGTATGCCTAAGAATCCTCAAGACCCCTTAAAACACAGATTGTTGACCCCATCCCCAAAGTTCTGGATTGAATAAATCTGGGCAGGACCTGATAATTCACATTTCTAATAAATTTCAGCAGATGCTGTTGTTGCTGGTTGCTACCATACTGCCAGGCCATCTCCTGTTTCAGCCAGGAGAGATAGCCACAGTCTCCTGAAGAAGCCACTATACAAATCATATGTCTGCTGTCTGTGTGTGTGTTTCACAGAAATATTTGAAAAAGAAATGATAAATCACTCCAAGGCATACTTTGATCCTGGAACTTCAAATTAAGTAACAGAAATAGGCATCCTCCTGCAGCCGATCACCCTCCCTCTCAAAGGTTTATCCTGGTCAGGCACACAGTGGTCAGAGAGACCTATCTTTTTCTGCATCCCAAGAAATACAGTAATTCCCTGGGCTCTTATAGATGTCTCCTACGGAACCTGAAATCATGCAATGTCTAAGTAAGAAAACATGTTTGCATTTCAAAACTACATCCTTGTTTGTTTTCTTTTTTAAAAGTGAAATTGTAAACTGCTTGTTCACTCGCAGAGTCATCAAGAACTCATTCCTCTGTTAGGTGATCCTGAATGCCCCCGCATTTCTGAGAAACCAGCCCCTGGAGCCATGGTTTATGCAGACTCTGCTAAGATTACAGGGGACTTACACAGGATAATAATCTATATTTTGATGAAACTTGAAATTATCAAAAAACCATCTTATGGTTTGCTGAATACTATGCGGAGAAGCCATCTTAAATTACCAACTTCCAGAATCAACAATGTATCACTTTACTAATCCAAAAAAGCAAGTCGAGTTTTAGTAACTTAATAAGGGTACTGAGAGACGCGCCTGGTGAGTTGACTTTCCCGGCACTGAGATGAGGTTTGATTAATGACTAATTGTCTCTCATACAGCCCTACCATTTGACTTTGGATACCAGCCAAGGACTCAGACTTAGGAGGTTGCCACTCCTAAGTAAAAGATCACGATACAAAGCATTTTATTTCATCAGATGAATATTTTGAAACAACCGATGAAGATTTGAAACCAATTAGAAGAGTTCTCTTGCCTCTATATTATTTTTCGGCATGACTATGAGAAATTAAATTCCACAAATTGTCAGTTAGTAAACATCTAATACCAGCAGAGGCACCTGAGTGGCTCAGTCAGTTGAGCGTCCAACTCTTGATTTCAGCTCAGGTCATGATCTCACGGTTCATGGATTCAAGCCCTGCATCAGGCTCTGTGCTCACAGTGCAGAGCCTGCTTAGGATTCTCTGTCTCTGTCTCTCTCTGTCCCTCCCCTGCTCATGCTTTCTCTCTCTTAAAATAAATAATAAAATAAAATAAAAATCTAATACCAGCAATAAATATACTGAAGAAGGGAAAGAAATGTTTCATCTCTGTCCTCAGACTTTCTTGTGGGTTTATTTGAAGACCCCTGAGAACCACTGAATGATGATCTTTCTTTGAATGGACTGGCTTAGTTTAGCTACTATGATAATGTTAATGATTTTAAACTTCCATGGTTATTGGAAATATTGTGGCACATTATCCTTATGCCCTAAAGATTAATTATTTTTAATTTGAACAAAATTATATCTTTCTTAACTAAAAGGTAGGCTATGTTTTTAAACACTGAATCTTTATTTTAAAGACAGAAAAATCATAGTGGTTCGCTAATTTAATTAATTTGATTTGAACCACTGTTCTTTAAAGCCAAATAGAAGGGGTTTTTCCCAAGTGAAAGTTTTTAACATGTATTAAATCAGTGCTATAATTTTACAAAACTACTCATATAGGTAACAGATTTCCCTTTTGCCAGATAAACCCAACAGTCCTGTATATTATTTGGTATCTGATTATCCTAAGATGTCTATAAAAATTAAAAACACTCTTTTTCTGAAAAGACTTTGTTGCCCCCACGTCCTGGCTTATTTTAGAAAGAAATGGATTTTGTTTCAAAACAATAAATCTAAGTAGCTATGTGAACAAAAGAAACTCATGGCCAACCTACCCATGGATCTGATCCAGACAGATGGGATGAACAATATGATATAATAAAAAATATTGTTAACTCTCAACAGCGTTGCCTGTATAATGTTGTCCTATACCAGTGTTTATTTAGTGTCCTTCAGTGTTAGTTTTCTATGACTGGGAGAAGTCATCATGACAATGTACTGATTCTCTTTGAAACATGGTATTTCATGTGTGTCAGTTACTCCAGAACTCCCTGCAGGAGAATGAATGCTAAATAGGAAAGAACCAGAAAATTCCTTAGATGGAAGTTTTGCAATTAACATGAAAGCTTTTATGGTGGCTTTATAAGAGGTAAGTTTGCTTCCTTGTCATTCTTCTGCATAAATATCACCAAGGGAAGTTCTAGATACTTGCCACCTGGCTTCACAGACCAATTTTGTCTTTAAAAACACTTAAGAACTATGTGATGCTCCGAGCGCCTGGGTGGCTCAGTTGGTTAAGCATCTGACTTTGGTCATGATCTCACGGTCCATGAGTTCGACCCACACACCGGGCTCTGTGCTGACAGCTCAGAGCCTGGAGCCTGCTTCAGATTCTGTGTCTCCCTCTCTCTCTGCCCCTCCCCACTCGCACTCTGTCTCTCTCTCAAAAATAAATAACATTAAATTTTTTTTTTGAAAGGGGAAGAACTGTGTGATGTTCATGACCCTCGCACCACCTGCTGTGGAAGGTAAAGGCAAATCGCTTTATGTGAAAAGTTAGACCTGGAACCTACTTCTAATCCAACATCACAGAGCAAATCAGGAATACAGACTTGGTATGTTCAAGAGGTGATTATCTTTTAAATTTTACTATGTACATACCATGGAATGCAGCAATGCCACTCAGCGGTATTTACCCTAGTAAAATAATATTGTTTTACAAAAATCTGTAAACCAATGTTTATAGCAGCTTTATTCATAATTGCCAAAAACTGGAAACATCCCAAGTGTCCTTCAGTGGATGAATGGATAAACAATCTGCGGGGAACATCTGTCTATACTACAGGATGCTACTCACCAGTTTAAAAAAAAAAAAAAGAGGTATTGATTCATGCAATTGCATGACCAATAACAAGCATCTTTCACTAGGTGAGAAAAGTCAGACTGAAAAGGCTATCGATCATATGATTCCATTTATCTTTGCATTTTCCCTTTTAGAAAAAGTTAAAGTATGGGGCACCTGGGTGGCTCAGTCAGTTAAGTGGCTGACTTCGGCTCAGGTCATGATTTCATGGTTCACAAGTTCGAGCCCCACATTGGGCTCTGTGCTGACAGCTCAGAGCCTGGAGCCTGCTTCAGATTCTGTGCCTCCTCTCTCTCTACCCCTTCCCCGCTCATGCTCATGCTCTGTCTCTGTCTCTCTCTCAAAAATAAATAAAAACATTTTAAAATATTTAAGTTTTTTTTTTAAAAAGAAAAGGTTAAAGTACAGGGACAGAGAACGCATCAATGGTTGCCATGGGCTGCAGTGGAGGAAGGCATTGTCTACAAAGAAAGGAGCAAGGGGATTTGCCAGGACAGTGGCATAATCTGTACATTGATTGTGGTGATGGTTACATGCTTATGCAATTGCCAAAGTTCATAAAATATGCACTAAGAGCGTCAATGTTACTATGTGTAAATTTATATTTACATTTTAAGACTATTTTTCAGAGAAGTTTTAGGTTTATAGGAAAACTGAAAGTATAGAGATTCCCCTCATACCCCTTGCCCCCTTACATGCACAGCCTCCCTGACAACCATCTCCCCCATTAACAACATCCCCCACCAGACTGATAGGTTTGTTACAACTGATGAACCTGCATGGACACCCATTATCACCCCAAGTTCATAGTTTACAATAGGGTTCACTCACGGTATTGTTCGTTCTGTGGGTTTGGAGGAATTTATAATGACATGTATCCACTATTACAGTGTCATACAAGGTAGTTCCTTTCACTGTCCTAAAATAGCCTCTGTGCTTTGCCTCCATTTTTTTTTAATGTTTGTTTATTTGGGGGAGAGAAAGAGAGAGAGATAGAACAAGCTGGGCGAGGGGCAGAGAGAGGGGCAGACACAGAATCCCAAGCAGCTCCAAGGCTCCGAGCTGTCAGCACTGGGCCCAATACGGGGCTTGAACCCATGAGCCACGAGATCTTGACCTAAGTCAAAGTCAGGTGCTTAACTGACTGAGCTACCCAGGTGCTCCACTGGCACCTTTTTTTTTAAGAATATTATTCTTTAACAGTGAAAAAGATTGTTTTGCTTGCTCCAGTCATCACCCATCTGCTTTTCTGCTCCTCCTAACCTTGGAGAACATTGACAATCATAAAATTTCTAAGTTTTTTTAGTCAGTCATTTCCCCCATTGTAGAACCATTGTAGATGTTCATTACAATGGAATGTGTTGTTCCTCTACAATATGTCCAAAAATGTGTCCAGCCCTGCTCAACACCTTCGAAAAGAGGGAGCTTACCTCTCCTCAAAACTCACAGGGTGACCCAGGACTTCCTTATCTTGGACTCTTAACATTCTTATGTAAGCTAATTTAGGAACCTGATTCTAATTTTGCTGTGCATAGAACCCCACATTATTTCCTTGCACACTGCTGTTCAGTTGCAACGCCTTCTCAAACTTGTCTTGCTGAACATTGAACCCTACTTATGCAATTTTGTGCCATGCCCCACTAAATGCCATTTTGCTCTGTTCTGCATTAGCCAACAAGTTGAGGCTTTGATCCAGCTTCCCAGATTTCTATTGGCAAACATGATCAGATGCCACCTGTATCTTCACCCACCTTGATAATGAAAACATTAATCCATCAAATCAAAGCCACAGTGAGATACCATTTCTTGTCCACCAGATCGGGGGGGGGGGGAGATGATTCATATCATCAGAGCAGATTCAGATAATATATATCCTTTACATTACATTGTTGGTAGAATTACAAATAGGTAAAAACTTTTGGAAGGTACTTTAGTTGTAGCTGCCAAAGGCTAAGACTTTTGCTCCCGCAATTTTGTTTCTAGGAATCTGCCCTAGAACACTATTCACGTACATACAAAATCGTATGTACAAGGATGTTCAGGGCAGCATTATTTCAAAGAGGAAGTAATTGAAAACAATTTAAGGGAGTTGTTAAATAAATGTTGTTAAATAAATTACACATTCATAATAAATACTAATAATATATACTTGGATAGATCTTACTATGTGCCAGACATTGTTCTTAGTTTTCCTTGATCCAAGTAGGTATTGTTATCTTCATTTCACAGATAAAATACTTGAGGCACAGGAGGTTAAATTACTTGCCGAAAGTTGTATAATTAGTCTGTGGAAACTCTGAGACTCAAAGTCAGTCTCCAACATATACACTTTTCACAACCACACTTTCCTGCCCCTCTGAGGATCAGAATACATAGGAGTCCTTAGGAAGAATAAGACAGACTCATATGAATGGGCATAGAAGAAACTCCAAGACTCATGACTTGGAACAAGAGGCTCCAAGGTTATATTTAAAAAGCAGGTCACTGAGCAATGTATATATAGTTCTGTTCCACTTGCACTGGGGAAAGATGGATATAAATACATTTGGAAGAGAAGTGAAGATTTCTGATGTTTTCTCTGCTGTTACCTAGGAAATGTTTTCTGATGAAAATATTTTTGTGTTTTACTAGCATCAAAGCCAATACTAATGTGGAGGAAAAGATGTTAAGCCCGATAGGATGCAGCATGATAACCTTGGCTGTAGGTTAAGCCTGGTGTGAGGTATGAGGATTAATTCTACGCATCAGTCTTTTTTATCTTTAAATAAATTTCATGAAGCATAATTTACATATGGCAGAATTCACCAATTTTAAGTGTCCATTTTGATGAGTATTGACAAATAAATGTATATGCTGTGTAACCACCACCACACCATGATAGAGTAAACTTCCTTCACCCCATAATGTCCCCTGTGCCTTTGAAAATCACCTGCCTCCACCCTCAACTCCAGCAACAAGCAATCCGCATTCCGTTGCTCTAACTTTAGCACTTCTAGATTTTCTTAAAAGTTGAATCATACCACATATATTCATCTGCATCTGCTGTGTCTCACTTCTTTCACTGAGTACACTGCTTTTAATATCCATCTATGTTGTTGCTTATATCAGTAGTTTATTCTTTTATATTGCTGAGTAGCTTTCCGTTTTAAGGATACACCAACAAATGGTTTTAGAAAATTGGATATCTACACGCAAAGGAAGGAAACTGACCTCTTATCTTAAACCATATTCAAAAATCACCTTAAAATGGACTAAAGACTTAAACACAAGACCTGAAACTGTATAACTCCCAGAAGAAAATATAGGGAAAAATTTCTTCACGTTGGTCTTGGCAATGATTTCTTGGATATGACAACAAAGGCACTGGGAAACAACCAAAAATAAACGAGGAGGGGTGCCTGCGTGGCTCAGTCGGTTTAGCGTCTGACTTCGGCTCAGGTCATGATCTCAAGGTTCATGAGTTCAAGCCCCGCATCAGGGCACAGAGCCTGCTCTAGATCCTCTGTCCCCTTCTCTCTCCGCCCATCCCCAGATTGCTTTCTCTCTCTCTCTCTCAAAATAAACAAACTTTAAAAATATAAATAAATAAATAAATAAGCAAGCAAACAAACAAACAAGGACTATATCAAGCTAAAAAGGTTCTACACAGCCAAGGAAATGATCAACAGAATGAAAAGGCAACCTATAGAATGGGAGAAAATATTTACAAACCATCTATCCAACAAAGGGTTATTATCCAAAATATATAAGGAACTCCTACAACTCAACAGCCAAACAAAAATAGCTAAATTACAAAACGAGCAAAAGACTTCAATAGGTATTTCTCCAAAGAAGACCTATTCCCACAGGTAATGAAAAGGTGTTCAACACGACTCATCATCAGGAAAATGCAAATCCAAACCACAATATCACCTGTTAGGATAGCTATTATCAAAACACACATACACGCACACACAAAAGGTTAACAAGTTTTGGCAAGGACATGGAGAAATTGGAACTTTTGTGCACTGTTGATAGGAATGTAAAGTGATGTAGCTGTTTTGGAAAACAGTCTGTGGAGGTTCCTCAAAAAGTTAAAAACAGAAATGCCATGTGATCCAGCAATTCCATTTCTGGGTGTATACCTAAAAGAATTGATATCAGGATCTCAAAGGGATACCTGCACTCTCATGTTCCTTGCAGCATTATTCATAATCACCAAGATAGGGGAACAACTTAAATGCTCATTGAGGGATGAATGAATAAAATATACATGTTTGTATGTGTGCATACACATTACAAGTACATACATGTGCAGACATAGTATATACATACAATGGAATATTATACATGCAGTGGAATATATGTGTGAACATACTATGTACCTGTATGTATGTACATATAATATACACACAATGGTATATTATTCAACAGACAATGGAATAATATTCTAATACATGTACATTCTTTATACATGGAATATTATTCAGCCTTTAAAAACAAGAAAATGTCTCCAGATGAGACAACATGGAGGAACCCGGAGGATAATATAGTAAGTAAAATAAGCCAGTCACATCAGGACAAACTATATAATTCCACTTACATGAAGTATCTGAAATAGTCAAACTCATAAAAACAGAGAGTAATAGGCAAGACTGATCAATTTAAAATTTGTTCATTAATCTGGTCTTTCATTCAAGTAATTATGTGATCATACAGCCCATGTTTCTTCATGTTTTCTGCAGAAATATCTTGAAGTGTCTACAAATACCTTCTCAATCTACTGATGAAATGTAGATTCAAATCCTAGCTTCCCTTCTTCTAGTGGAGTGATTTAGGCGGGATGCCTAGCTTCTCTGTACCTCTGTTTAATCATTGCTAAGTTAAAGATAAAAATAGTTCCTACTTCATAAGAATGTCATGACGTTTAATGAGAAAATCCAAGTAAAACACTTGGGACAGGGCCTGATGTGTAGTAATGATTCATTAAGATCCTCCAGATCTTTTACAAAAGGAAATGAAGCCAGTTTAAACGCAACTTGCTCACAGTGGCCTAGTGCTGACTCCTTGAAATCACCAAATTCTCTTCTAAGTGCTCAGAGACCACAAGTCAGCCATTTTCCTTTTTTTTTCTTTCTTCCCTCACCTCTGTTGCTGTCTATGACCCCTCAACAGTGGCCCAAACCAGTGGTTTTGTTTTCAAGAGTCCTTGGCTCCAGAATGCAGATTGCTTCCAAGGAATGAAACACATTAGGGGGTTAAAGATTTGGACTCCACATGTCTCTGACCAATTTGTTCCACACTTTCCTGCCAAAGTCGTGAGTGAACACAAGCAATACTGGTTAGAAAAAATCATGAAAAGAAAATATCTCCTTCTGAATAGAACAGATGAAAATACATTGAAAACCTCTCTGTTATTAGAGCTAATAATTTCTTGAAAATATATTAAAGTATAAATATGATCTTTTTAAAACTGAACACTTGGGGCGCCTGGGTGGCTCAGTTGGTTAAGCCGCTGACTTCAGCTCAGGTCATGATCTCACACTCTCTGAGTTCAAGCCCCACATCGGGCTCTGTGCCGACAGCTCGGAGCCTGGAGCCTGCTTCAGATTCTGTGTCTCCTTCTCTCTCTGCCCCTCTGCCTCTCGTGCTGTCTCTCTGTATCTCTCAAAAATAAATAAATATTTTTTAAAAATTAAAAAAAAACCTGAACACTTATACATTTGTTTTTAAAAGCGGGGAGAGTGGGCAGAGTCAATTCTTGAGAATGAATGGGTTGATTGGAACTACACTTTTCCTTTTTTCCAGAAACCACACCTATAATGCATTCTTTATAATTCATTTAAAAAATTTCTTAAGTGGGGCGCCTGGGTGGCGCAGTCGGTTAAGCGTCCGACTTCAGCCAGGTCACGATCTCGCGGTCTGGGAGTTCGAGCCCCGCGTCAGGCTCTGGGCTGATGGCTCAGAGCCTGGAGCCTGTTTCCGATTCTGTGTCTCCCTCTCTCTCTGCCCCTCCCCCGTTCATGCTCTGTCTCTCTCTGTCCCAAAAATAAATAAACGTTGAAAAAAAAATTTCTTAAGTACCATGAGAAATTGAAGACATTTGTTAAGTCATCTGAGTGCAAAAAAGTTGATAAATTTTTGTAATTTTCCCAAACTTGGAGTGTTATCTTACACATATCTAAATCAAAAATAATTCCTAAATCCACACATCTAAATCAACAACAATTCCCTGCCTTCATAAATTCTTTCATAAGTGTTCAGTTTGGTTTTATTTTATTTTCACATGGTTTAGCCAAAGTATACCAATATAATAAAAGTACGAAAATCCTAAAGAGATCTGGAAACAAACTCAAAAACTCCTGTTACGTATAGAACATAACCAAAGGAGGCAGAAATGTGCAGATGTTCTAGAACTATGCTTCCAATATGGCAGCCACAAGCACATGAAGCTATTTACATTAAAGTTAACTAAAAATTAAATAAAATGTAAAGTTCAGCTCCCCAGTGTGACTAGACATATTTCGAATACTCACTAGTCACATGAGACTAATGGCTTTCATAGTGTGCAACAAAGACATAGATATTTCCACCATCACAGAAAATTCTTTTGGATAAGAAAATGGTCTACAGGACATGTGCATTTGGCATTGTTCAATATGTATCTTCTGGAGGAAGGGAATAGCCAATTAAAACAGTGAATAAATTAAGAAGAAATCAGTTATAAAAGTTTTCTGTAAGACTAAGAATTAGATATTGGAGAATGCACTCTGAGTTCTCGATTAGATTTGTCAAGAGGAGACAAGAATCAGGTTGAAAAGGGTTTGCTGCCTTATGACAGAACAGTTTAGACACTAAAAAGAGTAAGAGGATGTGTTAAATTGAAGCACATCAATTATAAGACATCAATGAGCATATAATGTTAAAACAAAAACCAACAAATCTCATTGGTTATGATTGGTAATTTGGTAATTGCCTAGGCAAGAGCTCATTACTCTGAAAATTAATAAAAGTTAAAACAAAAACAAGAATTTGTCTGTCTTTCCTGTCTTTTAAGGTAACCACATAGTTAATGAGAGAAAGTTCTCCTTTGTAGAAAAATTTTAGCTAATCAATTCAGACAGAATTAGAAAATAACTGTTCTGTAAGTCCTGAATGAAATAAATAATGGATCTAAGCAGTGCTGTGTTTATAAATGTTTAATACTGGACAGGGAGGAAGGGCCTAATTTGCAGCATTGGCCAATTTTTGTGCAAATACTCCACCATGGCTGATTGCAAACTGCCAACATGGTTTCACTCAGTCAGAGCTGGGAAGAAATGTGCCCGATTAGCTCTTAAGAACTGGTACAAGCTGGTGCAAACAGGTTTGAGCCACCTCCAGCATACCACTGATCCAAACAGCGATCATCAGTGGATTTGGTAAAATTTGTATAAGGAACTTTATACTGAAGTATCAGGCTGACAACGCCTGAGAAACATTACAGTCCTCATCTTAGGCAGCAAGGTCACATATATAAATATCCTTGTGAGGAAAACACGCAGCACTTAATCTAATCTGCTTCCGGATCTACCTCCCGGTTTATAGGAACATCAGACAGACAGACAACAGTTAAAGATCCCCACAAGAAAGCAAGCAGCCAAATCCAGGAAGACATCCGCCAGCTCAAAGCATTCAGTGTATCCAACAAATCATTAAAAATTAAAAGAAGAGAAGAGAAAAGACAGAGAAAGAGAAGCAAATTATTTTAAAAATAAAAGATACTGGGGTGCCTAGGTGTCTCAGTGGGTTAATTGTATAATTCTTGATTTCAGCTCAGGTCGTGATCTCATGGTTCATGAGTTCGAGTCCCGCATCTGGCTCTGGACTGACAGCGTGGAGCCTGCCTGGGATTCTCTGTCTCTCTGTCTCTCTCTCTCTCTCTCTCTCTTCCCTTCCCCTGCTCAAGCTCTCTGTCTCTCTCTCTGTCTCAAAATAAATAAATAAGCATTAAAAAATAAAAAAATAAAAGATACTTGGGGAACTTGGCTGGTTCAGTCGGTAGAGCATGCTCTTGATCTCAGAGTCATGATTTTGAGCCCCACCTTGGGCATAGAGCTTACTTTAAAATAAATAAGTTAACTAACTAATTTATTTATTTAATTAAGGGCTATAATCAGATATAATACAATATGTGATTCAAAATAGCTGAGTAGCACTCCAGTAAATTTGAATATGAAATATTAGATGATGTTAAAAATTATTAACTTTTTTGATTTAATAATGGTACAATAGCTACATTTTTTAAAGTTCTTCAAGTTAAAGATTCATTTCTGCTAAAGTATGTATGGGTAAAACTATATGATGGCTGAGATATGCTTTAAAATAAACTAATAAAAATAAAATATAGAGGGGAAAATAAGTATGAAATATACTGGCAAAATGGTGACAATTTTTAAAAGTGGGTTATGGGTACGTGTGAGTTCACTGTACTCTAATTTTGTGTATGTTTTTAGACCCCATTAGAAGATATTTTCAGCAGAATTTCATCTAAACATTCTAAAGATAAAATAAAAGATATTTTCAGAATAAAAGAAAAATTACAGGGGTTATAATTTTCTTTGTATTTTTTGCACTTTCCAAATTTTCCTTAACAAAGATATATTACTCCTGAATTTGATATTTATAAATACATTCAATTTTTTGAGTCTAAGGGGAAAAAATCAGATCAGTGGATGAAACTTTTATGGAAAATGTCTCTTCAGGCTGAAAATGGATTAATGATGTTAATATCATAAATAGAAAAATTATTTAAATACTCCCGATTTTATTTCTAAAAGATTTCATTATTTGATGAGGAAATCCATGATTTTTCGTTTCTATCTTTCTAAAATATTGGGGGAAAATACAGTAAGAATCATGGGGTGCCTGGGTGGCTCAGCTGGTTAAGCAACTGACATTGATTGGCTCAGGTCATCATCTCACAGTTGTGGGTCCAAGTCCCATGTGCTGTCAGCACAGAGCCTAGAGCCTGCTTCAGAGTCTGTGTCTCCCTCTCTCTCTGCCCCTCCCCCACTCATGCTCTCCATCTCTCTCTCTCTCTCTCTCTCTCTCTCTCTCTCAAGAATAAACATTTAAAAAATCATAACATCCAACTTTCTTCCAATCCCCAATCTCTAGGTTTCCTTAAAAAAAAAAGAATCAAAAGGCACAGTTCATTAATTTTTTTTTTTTTAATTTCAAGACCAACATGGTTCCCATCTGAGAGCAGTGGACAAGGCCATCAGGTCTGAAAGAAAGGGACTCTTTTGTTCTCTAGCATATTTCTCTCTGAAATCTGTCTTTCCCTCTCCATCATCCTCTTTTTTCCTCTGGTGTCTCCTCTTCCATTCTCAACCTGAATTTGTGGAACCCCTGGATTGGATTAGGAAACATGATTCAAATCCCAGCTTGACTGCTCACAAAACTTTGGGCTGCTCCAAAGTGATGCCAATACATTCTCCTATTGCTAACATTTGCTAAGGTACACAAATCCGGGTAGTGAATCATTTGCATTCTAATGGGAATGGAGACTTAGCTTTTCCCAGCCACAAAGGTACGATTTTTAAATGTTGAGGAATTAGGTAAGATTATACCATGAATGCATGCATAAATATATGTACACCAGGGAACCATTTGGTAATTTACAAATCATGTAAATTATGTCACACATGAATTATAAATTATGAAATGGTTTCCTGTTAACTGGAGATTTAACATTGCTCCCAGAAAAACTTACCTTCCTCCGTAGGAATAATTTCCTCCCTGCAGACATTGGTTAATGACTTATTATTTGCTACCCACCTGCACATTCAGGGCATTTATTTGCACATTCACTAATGACTCTAGAAGAATTGCTTATGCCCAGCGACAAATATGGAATGAATTAAATAGCAGTTACTGGTTTTGCGGTGTAGCTAAGAGAAATTAAAACTTTAAAAATATGCCAAGGCAAACTTATTTTCATAAATGAATGCAGAACTCTGTGATCTTTGTAGTGGTGGAAATAGCATACAATAAATTAAAAGAATACTCATAAATCCAGTGAGCTGTTTCAGGATTTGATAATGGTGTTTAGTAAGCAGAAATTGCATTTGATTTAACTTATCTACCCATCACAATGAAGTATGGGGGGGGGGATGGGCATGAATCTTCATGTGCAAACAGGTGTGCAAGAAATAATGCATTTTGTGCCCAAGGGCCAGAGTCTGGCTTCCTTTGTGGAACAGGAAAAATAAAAACACAAATTAATATCTCCGTAAATTACTCTTCCACATTTGCCTTCTCAAGTCCAAAGTAATTTTTCAACACCTTTGACTGCGCTGGATTTTACCTGCCAGATTCAACTTAACACCTCATGGCTGGAAGAGAGGGAGGGACTATTGCAACCATGCATCATCCCCATGCCTGGCTAGTAAAGGGCATTTTAGTAAGCCCATATTTTGAGTGATACCATTTTACATAAAATTCAGTGGTTTGTTCAGCAAACACTTATGGGCATGCACATCATGCTCAGTAGTGTGTAACACTAGTCAACAAGACAGACCTATTCCCTGCCCTAATGGAGCCGTTGACCTCATGGAGGAGGCAGACAATAGATGAGGAGACAAATATTTAACTTCAAATTGTGCTAAGTGCAAGTTGTTGGGGAAGGGAGTTGGGGGTGCTAGTGATAGAGCAAAAATAGGATAGGAGGGAGACATTTAAGCACAGACATGGTGAATGAGAGGAGGTAGCCAAGCCAAGCATAAAAGGAACAGCATTGTAGACAAAGGGGAACAGCATATGAGCTGGTAAAGAGCTGGGTGTGGGTGAGCCGCTGAGAAAAGACTGGTATAATTGAAGGGCAGGGAACAAAGCAGGACATGAAGTAGGAGGAGGCCACAGGGGTGGACAGAAGCCTGCTTACTGGGGCTTTAAGGTTAAAAGTTTGGGTTTTACTTTCAGGGAATGTGCAGCCACTGATGTGTTCCAAACACAGCGACATAATCTCATCTGTGCTTTTACAAACCCACTCTGGTTGCCAGCTTGACAATAGATTGAAGAGGGGCAGGGCGCCAGTTGGGTGCCCAGGACAGAGCCAGCAAACCTGTCCAGGGACCACCCCAGCCCAGCCTGGAGAGGGGCAGCCATGATGGAGGAAGGGAGGCAAATCTGAGAAAAAGCAACAGAAGAATGACAGGACTTACCTATTAATTGGAGGCAGGGATGCGGGAGTGGGGGTGAATCAGGGCTTGCTTTTTACAAATTTACTTTACATATACTTTACAAACTTTCATGAACTTTGTATCTCAAACTTGGAAACAACTGAAATGCCCATCAATAGGAAAATGTATAGGGGCACCTGGGTGGTTCAGTCTTTTAAGTGTCCGACTTAGGTTCAGTCATGATTTCATGGTTCAAGGGTTCAAGCCCCGTGTGGGGCTCTGTGCTGACAGCTCAGAGCCTGGAGCCTGCTTTGGATTCTGTGTCTCCCTCTCTCTCTGCCTCTTCCCCACTCACACTGTCTATTTCCCTCTCAAAAAAAATAAACGTTAAAAAAATTTTTAAGAATACATATATTTATATGCTTTATACACAATAGGAAAATAGTATATTTATGCATTAGAGTACTACTCAACAATAAAAAGGAATGAACTTCTGGTAGACTCAGCACAGATGAGTCTCAAAACCATGACACTGAACAAAAGAAGCCAGGCACAATAGAGCACACATCTATGAAGTTCTAGAACAAACAAAATTAACATATGGCATAGAAATCAGAGAAGTGGTTGCTTCTTGGGCATGGATGGGAGAGAAGGGACACACGAGGACTTTCTGGGAGTATAGAATGTTCTGTATCTTGACAACAGGGGTGTGGGCTACACAGGTGTCTGCATTTGTCAATTTGATGGATATGTACACTAAATACATTGCATTGCATGGTATGTAAATGATACCTCAATAAAAAGACATTTTAAGAACAACAAATGGCAAATGTCTAGTATTAGGCTTTGCTGTACAAAAGTTAAAAAAAAACATTCAAAATGAAAGGTACAGCTCTCATTGATATAGCTATTGTCATTTCTCCTACTTAGCAAAGTAACATTAGTAATGAAACATCAGTAGCTAAAACAACAAATTAATAAAATAATAATAAACCTTGTGCTTTCATACCATCAGTCTGACTTATTTCCATGAGGTGTGCAAGGTCCATCTTGGCAACTAAATTTTACAGGACTCAGGGATGGCGAGTGGGGCACCCAGGACACTGGGACCTGCTCATGCCTGACCCACAGGTACTTGTCTATACCTATTCCATGCACCAGGTGTTGCAGGCAAGGGAATGGATGGCTGGTGTGCGTCTGGTAAGTGAGCTTTAGATAAAGAAGGCTGAGGGGTGCCTTGAGACTCATTTTGATCCCTTTTAGAGGCCCTCAAGCCAGTCCACTGCTTTCTAATTACCCAAAGACACTCTAGAGCAGCATTCTTCAGGATGGATATGGACCATTTTGAGTTGGTAAAGTATGGGTATGCACCATTCTGAGAAGTGAGGAAAAGTGAAAGTCAACCATTTGGATTTTTAAGAAGGAAGAGCTGTTTGAGGAAGAACTCCAGCAGCAGCAGCAGGCTAGGAGGGGGATTAGTGGCTTTTTGTATTGTAACCATTTGGTGGCCCCACAACATCCAGTACAATCTGGTCAAGAGTCATAACCCGGACTCAGCTGAGCCCTGAGGATGTGAGAAGATGTGTGTATAATGTCTGTTTTTCAGGAGCACCTGGGAGAGCAGCAGCCCCAGACCCACAGGGTAACTGACCTCAGGTGGGGAAGCCTCCAATAGCCACATCCTCATTCAATGTCCAGCCCAACCTGCTCTGAGGGCCACTGTCCCTGTCTGAACCCAAGAAGTCTATGTGAGCTCTCACTCTTCCCAAGGGAGAGAACAGCCAGAATTGATTTACATAAACTGTAAACAGTCCTCCTCCAGATGGGAAGGTGGGCTCAAGGAAAGGGCTGACTTCCTGCTCACCTCTTAATGAGAGAACCACTGTGATAGCATTTGTGTAACAATAGAGACTGTGAGTTAACATCTTGCATGTAATATTATGTCAAAGGCATAAAGATGACAGCTCTTGCTTCAACTACTGAAGTTCTTTTTATCTGCATTACAAACACTGTGTTAAGATGTTCAGAGAAATAGTGATTAAAAGGCACGATGCAAATAAAGGCATTTATGTAGCTCTTCTCGCTCTTCCAGAAGACTCATAGTCAACACCTCTGGATGTTCGACCTCCTTCCCAAAGATCCTCACCTTTAGGATACCACTCCCTGTTGCAAACACATGCAACTTCTGGCCTGAAGGCCATTTCAGGCTGCAGCAGCTGGTGTTGCCAGCACAGGGCAGACCCAAGTGCTAGGTGATTAATGCCCCCAGGAACAAATCTCAGCAATGAACAATGGGAGTTGGTGGACAAATACTCCAAATTTCCTACTCATTAGTGAAATAATTCTGAGGAATATTCTACCCACTCTCCCCAAGGTACCCAACAGGACTGAGCTCTAACATCCCGCAGGACCACAGCAGACACCTGCTCAGGACCATACCTGCGTTGTTGTTTCCCTCCCCCCTCTGCCTCCCTTCCCCAGTCTCCTACCAATGCTCCCCAGGGTCACTTGCCAAATCAATGACTGCCTTCAACTCTTGTCCCAGAGTCTGCCTCTTGGCACTCAAACTTAGCTTAAATCACCAAAATTCATCACAATTCCAAAGGCAATCTTGTACCTGTTCTAAACATAATAGTGTACATAATTCAATCAATTATTATATAAAGATGACAGAGTAAAGGAGAAATGAAGGTAAGATAGTTCAATGAAGTCCCCCAAAATTTCTGCACATGGTGGATGGACCACAAATTTGGAGCTAAGCTTTATAGGCAGACAAATGCTGTTATGACATGCCCAGTAGCCACAAAATTACAAAAAAAAAAATAATAACAAGTAACAGCTCAGAAGAAAAACATTTTTTGCTGCCAGGAACTACTACAAGGAGTTTCTCTTGCTGTGCCCCATAAAAGAGTGTCTGTGTGAACAGTACACAGGGTCTTCAGCAACACACAGGAGCACAGCTATGTCCGCCAGCCATCCTCAACAAACCCAGATCAAAATAGAATGCAGAGCACACAGGCCAAAGCAAGGAAGTCTCGATGTGTAACTGTCTCATGATGATCCAAGCTAGGGGTAGTTTTAATTAATCAGAAGTGGTGGCTTTCAAACTGGCCACTTGGAGAGGCTGTGGTGTGTCTGATGCTCAGAAACCATTGTCCCAGCAGCTCTGCCTGAATCTGTCTTTATATTAGGATTGATATAATGTTCCAGTGTCAGTTTAAAAAGTGCAAAAATGACAAATGTGCAAAAGGCCTTCTTCTTCTTCCCAGCCTAACTCTGGGTGAAATTATACAACACAGACTGGGGCTCATCTCTCTGGCGGGCACCTGGAGAAACTGCTTCAGAACACAGAAAACCAGCTCTGGCCATTCCCTGGGGCATGTTGGCCAGTGGCCTGAAACCAGAGTCCCATCCCACAGTCCTGCCAAAGAGAACACCTTCCTCCAGACACCTGGGGGTTGCTATTTCTAACAGGCTGTAAGACTGTTGGATCCATCCTTAGAGTCACTCAGAAACATGCTCTGAAGATGGTTCCTTCTGAGAAACGCTAATACTCCCAAAGACTTTAAAATATTTTTCACTTCAAAGCACCTATGAACAGTCGTTTGTTTTTCCATACATAAGTAAGCTTAGGAACACTTTACTTCATTCTAGACTGCCTGCAGACAGAGACCCTTTTCTCTGCTGCCTCATTGCCAGGTACATTAAATACAGTGTATGACAAGAGTTTATTAATACTGTATGTAGTCAACATCCATCAGTGATAGTGAAAGTTGTCCTACACAATAACCCGCCTCTCTCTTGTCTCCCTCATACCAACCACAAAGGTTTTCAAAGGTAAGTGCAGGTTAATTTATTTCTTTTTCTTTATATTTTGTTTTTTTCTTAATTATTTTATATTACAGTATTGTAATCATTTTTATATGAATATTTTGGGGTTGTGGAATGAATCATCTGAGTTTCCACTATTTCTTATGGGGAAATTTGCTTTGATATGCAAGTGCTTTGGATTACAAGCATGTTTCCAGAATGAATTATGCTCATAAATCAAACTTTTAATGTATGTATAAATGAAGGTGGAAACATTACAACTGGTACCACAGAAATACAAAGGATCATAAGAGACTGGTATGAATGCCAACAAATTGGACAACCTACAAGAAGTGGATTAATTCCTACCAGCTATGTTTGAGACTGAATCCTGAAGAAATAGAAAATCTAAACAGATGAACTATGAGTAAGGAGATTGAATCAATAGTCAAAAGCCTTCCAACAAAGAAAAGCCCAGGACAAGTTGGTTTCACTGGTAAATTCTAACAAAAAATTTAAAGAGGAATTAACACGACTTCTTCTCAAACCCTTTCAAAAAATCGAAGAGGATGGAACACTCCCAGACTCCATTTCTGTCAGTCATATCAACTCCCTGGCTTCACTCCCATTGTAAATATTCATTGAAACCCCAGCTGTTAATCAACCCAACTTCTGCCATCTGGGAGTTGTCTTTGTCTTGGCTGACAAAGCCACACCACCTAGCAGGTTGGAACCACTATTAATTTACAGCATCCTACCTCACTCCAACCCATTGGGACTGCTCAAGGATCCTTTTATCTTTCTTTAGTTGACTCATTCCCTTTCAATAGTTGGCTAGTTCAGAACTTCTCCTCTCTGCACAATCTTAAAACACCATCACCCACTCCTCCCCTTCAGCAAATAACAACCCCATCAGAGAAAAAAGCCTTCTAATGCAAACTTATCAACTCCCTATCCCAACCCATGTGTCCACAACCAGCTCTCTCATCCTGTGCATTTCACAAATATCTGGTGAGCACCTGTGGGAAGCAGGCAATGTGCCAGTCACTGCAGTCCCGAGAGCTTGGTGTCCAGATCCATCTCCCTGAGCCCTCCCTTTTGATTGTCACAGCACCACCTACTGGACAGCTCCACCCAATTGGCCCGCATCACCTTCGACTCAGCAGACACAAAGTGAACTGATTACTTTCCCACTGAAACTTGACTCCATCTGCCCCATGGCCAAAACCAGAAACTTGGGAGTCCTCTTTGATCTCACTCCCCTTCCCTTCCCAGCCCACTCAACCAATACCACATCCTGCTGATTGTACTTCCTGAAAAGTCTTGAGTTCATTTCTGTCTCCAACAGTCTTACCTGTATTATCTCTTCCATCTCCCAAACTGATCCCCTCTAACCCATCCCCTTTGGGTCACTTGGGATGATTTTTCTAAAACAAATGAACCTGGTAAGGGGAGGGCTAGCAGAGTCTCTTCCAAAATCCCCTGCATGGGGAGAGGGGTGTCCCAAAGCAGAAAAGAGGGAAAAGGGAGGAAGAATACCCTTCTGATCACCACAAAGGATCAATGTATTCCCAAGCTCTAAGCCATAAAGCATAATTTTGCCTGGAAGTATCTGTATATTGCCCCATCATCACCATTAAATCTTATGAGTAATTGGCTACCAAATGTTCTGGAAGTGCTTATACATGCCCAGAGATGTGGCTACAGTGTAATAGGTGTAACCACATGTATTTAGAGTAAGGCAAACTTGAAAGAAAATCTTGCTTGTGCAATTTATTTGTTGAACCTGATTTCCCAGTTTAAGAAAAATGCTCCCTTACAACATGAGATGAGATAACACAAGAGAAGTGTCTCATACAGGACCTGCCATCAACTCTAACTAATCAGCAAATACCATCACCCTCTCCCTCCTCCCTCTACAATGCTGTTAAAACAATGTAGATTACATTTATAACTTATTTGACTGCTTTTCCATATGTTTTCTTATGGTTTTATTCACTCTCAAGATCCTTCAATAAAACCAAAAGATACAAACTAAGCTGTTCCCATTTGAAAGGGGTGTGTAGTATATGTGTATATACATATATGATCATATGAACGTACATCTGGTTCCTTGATATTTTTTAAATTCCAGATGTGACACATATGCCTCCTCCCACACACACACACACACATAAAAAATATAACACACTCATATTCTAGTATCACAAAAGGAATATGTCACCACATGGAACTAAGAAGTCAAATAATTTCCTACACCAGTGTGCCATGTTAAGGACATACCATCTGCCAAACAGTGGAAGTGTGTGCTAACAATATACACCATTATATTTACTTGGAAAACCAAGTGGTAAATATCTCCCAATTAACTAGCAGGAATGTCAATGGTATTCATTTATAGTCCACATTTAGATGGGATCCTAATTGTTCTATTTCCCCACCTGGACCAGGAGAAGACTGGAATACTGGTCTAAGGCTGGGCATGGGGTATGGTGAGTTCTGACCCTGTGGTGCTTAAAATTATGTCTCCACCTGGTTAGACCAAGGTACCCAGTTGCTTGGGCAAACACCAGCCTTGATGTTGCATGAAGGTGGTTTTTGTTCAGATTTAGATTAAATCAGTAGACTTTGAGCAGATTAACCACCAGAATGTGAATGGACCTCATCTGATCAGTTGAAAGCCCTAAAAGAGAAGACTGAGACCCCCTGCCCAGAAAAGGGAGAAATTCTGCTTCCATGCAGATTCAAGCCTGCCAGCCCTCCCTGCAAACTTGGGATGCTAGCCTCTACAATAGTGTGAGCCAATATTTAAATAAATCTCTTTACATAGATGATAGATAGATAGATAGATAGATAGATAGATAGATAGATAGATACAGATATCCTGAATGATAGACCCTGAAACTTCAAATTTGGTACTAAGTGTGGACTTCAGATGTAGAAAAATGAAAGTCAGGGAGTCAACCTAACCAAGGCATCAGTAGGAAGGAGCTGGAAGAAAGAAAGAGAGGCAAAGAGAGAGACAAAGAGACAGAGATAGAGATCATATCCAAGACATAATACCAGGAAATCCAAACCACTTCTTTCCTCCATGCAAATGTTTCTCTTACTTAGACAAACTAAGACAATAGGTGAATAAACAGAATAGTGTTTCTCTAATTGGATTGGCCAAGAAAGAATATTCAAGATAAGATCATCCATTTTCTCCAGCCTTTCTTTCAGAGTCCCCTTCCTTCCTAAAGATGACTGCCCAACAGTCATTAAACTTTGTTGTTAAGTTCACTTATTGGTTTGGGATGAAGCCAGAAGTCATTGGCTGTCCTAAGACCATTGTCTTTCTTTCTAGACTCAAAAAACCAATTACAAAATATATGCTAAACTTCTGCCCAAGACTTTTGTTTGAGACAATCCTATAGAATAATGGCTGTGCTTACAGGGGTCTTGTTATCCCTTGTGAAGACATCAACTTCCCATGCATACATCTAGACTCTGCCTTGAACTCTTGTCCTGGACTGTTCCTAAAAGCACTATCAACATTATTCTTGGAGTTATAGTGAAGGAGGTGGGAAGAAACCCCAGAGGTGAGGCTCAAGATTGTTGAGTCTACACTTGTGTTTTGACCCTTGGCCCTGACATACTTTTAACACTAAGAATCTTAGCAGAATAGCCTGGAATGATGAGGGAAGAGAATCTTTAGTCCCAGGTGCCCCCCTCAGAACATGCAAACACAGGCACATTGGCACACACACGTTACCCATCCATCACAGTTTCTACACATCTTCTCAATGAATGCCCAAAGGCATTGTGCACTGTTCTCAGGATACTGGGGTAGTTTTCTTGTGATAAAAATAAATTGCTTCTGCAGTTCACTCACAGAGTACTGTGTTACCCTGGTATCATTATCCATTGATTATCAATAATTTCTTATAGTCTCCAAGTAGGATCATGATCTTAGGAGAAGTTTATATCCTTCTATTAGAGCACCTGCCCATTCTCACTATCTCCAGGAATTCAAAAGCTTCCTTCTGAACTTATTTTCACTTTTTTTAAGTTTATTTATTTATTTTGAGAGAGAGAGAAAAAGAGAGAGAGAGAGCATGTATGAATGGGGGAAGGGCAGAGAGAGAGGGAAAGAGAATCCCAAGCAGGCTCCACACTGTCAACACAGAGCCTGACTCAGGGCTCAATCTCACAAACTGCAAGATCATGACCTAAACTGAGAATAAGAGTCAGACACTTAACCAACTGAGCCCCCCAGGTACCCCCTGAACTTATTTTCACTTTTTTTTTTTTTTTTTTTTTTTTTTTTTTTTTTAAGATAAAGGGTTTGGTTTTTTTTTTTTTTTTTTTTTTTTTTTTTTTTTTTTTTTTAAGATAAAGGGTTTGGTTTTTTTTTTTTTATATGAAGTTTATTGACAAATTGGTTTCCATACAACACCCAGTGCTCATCCCAAAAGGTGCCCTCCTCAATACCCATCACCCACCCGCCCCTCCCTCCCACCCCCCATCAACCCTCAGTTTGTTCTCAGTTTTTAACAGTCTCTTATGCTTTGGCTCTCTCCCACTCTAACGTCCTTTTTTTTTTTTTTTTTTTCTCCTTCCCCTCCCCCATGGGTTCCTGTTAAGTTTCTCAGGATCCACATAAGAGTGAAACCATATGGTATCTGTCTTTCTCTGTATGGCTTATTTCACTTAGCATCACACTCTCCAGTTCCATCCACGTTGCTACAAAAGGCCATATTTCATTTTTTCTCATTGCCACGTAGTATTCCATTGTGTATATAAACCACAATTTCTTTATCCATTCATCAGTTGATGGACATTTAGGCTCTTTCCATAATTTGGCTATTGTTGAGAGTGCTGCTATGAACATTGGGGTACAAGTGCCCCTATACATCAGTACTCCTGTATCCCTTGGGTAGATTCCTAGCAGTGCTATTGCTGGGTCATAGGGTAGGTCTATTTTTAATTTTCTGAGGAACCTCCACACTGCTTTCCAGAGCGGCTGCACCAATTTGCATTCCCACCAACAGTGCAAGAGGGTTCCCGTTTCTCCACATCCTCTCCAGCATCTATAGTCTCCTGATTTGTTCATTTTGGCCACTCTGACTGGCGTGAGGTGATACCTGAGTGTGGTTTTGATTTGTATTTCCCTGATAAGGAGCGACGCTGAACATCTTTTCATGTGCCTGTTGGCCATCTGGATGTCTTCTTTAGAGAAGTGTCTATTCATGTTTTCTGCCCATTTCTTCACTGGGTTATTTGTTTTTCGGGTGTGGAGTTTGGTGAGCTCTTTATAGATTTTAGATACTAGCCCTTTGTCCGATAGGTCATTTGCAAATATCTTTTCCCATTCCGTTGGTTGCCTTTTAGTTTTGTTGGTTGTTTCCTTTGCTGTGCAGAAGCTTTTTATCTTCATAAGGTCCCAATAATTCACTTTTGCTTTTAATTCCCTTGCCTTTGGGGATGTGTCGAGTAAGAGATTGCTACGGCTGAGGTCAGAGAGGTCTTTTCCTGCTTTCTCCTCTAAGGTTCTGATGGTTTCCTGTCTCACATTTAGGTCCTTTATCCATTTTGAGTTTATTTTTGTAAATGGTGTGAGAAAGTGGTCTAGTTTCAACCTTCTGCATGTTGCTGTCCAGTTCTCCCAGCACCATTTGTTAAAGAGGCTGTCTTTTTTCCATTGGATGTTCTTTCCTGCTTTGTCAAAGATGAGTTGGCCATATGTTTGTGGGTCTAGTTCTGGGGTTTCTATTCTATTCCATTGGTCTGTGTGTCTGTTTTTGTGCCAATACCATGCTGTCTTGATGATGACAGCTTTGTAGTAGAGGCTGAAGTCTGGGATTGTGATGCCTCCTGCTTTGGTCTTCTTCTTCAAAATTCCTTTGGCTATTCGGGGCCTTTTGTGGTTCCATATGAATTTTAGGATTGCTTGTTCTAGTTTCGAGAAGAATGCTGGTGCAATTTTGATTGGGATTGCATTGAATGTGTAGATAGCTTTGGGTAGTATTGACATTTTGACAATATTTATTTTTCCAATCCATGAGCAGGGAATGTCTTTCCATTTCTTTAAATCTTCTTCAATTACCTTCATAAGCTTTCTATAGTTTTCAGCATACAGATCCTTTACATCTTTGGTTAGATTTATTCCTAGGTATTTTATGCTTCTTGGTGCAATTGTGAATGGGATCAGTTTCTTTATTTGTCTTTCTGTTGCTTCATTGTTAGTGTATAAGAATGCAACTGATTTCTGTACATTGATTTTGTATCCTGCAACTTTGCTGAATTCATGTATCAGTTCTAGCAGACTTTTGGTGGAGTCTATCGGATTTTCCATGTATAATATCATGTCATCTGCAAAAAGCGAAAGCTTGACTTCATCTTTGCCAATTTTGATGCCTTTGATTTCCTTTTGTTGTCTGATTGCTGATGCTAGAACTTCCAGCACTATGTTAAACAACAACGGTGAGAGTGGGCATCCCTGTCGTGTTCCTGATCTCAGGGAAAAAGCTCTCAGTTTTTCCCCGTTGAGGATGATGTTAGCTGTGGGCTTTTCATAAATGGCTTTTATGATCTTTAAGTATGTTCCTTCTATCCCGACTTTCTCAAGGGTTTTTATTAAGAAAGGGTGCTGGATTTTATCAAAGGCCTTTTCTGCATCGATTGACAGGATCATATGGTTCTTCTCTTTTTTTTTGTTAATGTGATGTATCACGTTGATTGATTTGCGAATGTTGAACCAGCCCTGCATCCCAGGAATGAATCCCACTTGATCATGGTGAATAATTCTTTTTATATGCTGTTGAATTCGATTTGCTAGTATCTTATTGAGAATTTTGGCATCCATATTCATCAGGGATATTGGCCTGTAGTTCTCTTTTTTTACTGGGTCTCTGTCTGGTTTAGGAATCAAAGTAATACTGGCTTCATAGAATGAGTCTGGAAGTTTTCCTTCCCTTTCTATTTCTTGGAATAGCTTGAGAAGGATAGGTATTATTTCTGCTTTAAACGTCTGGTAGAACTCCCCTGGGAAGCCATCTGGTCCTGGACTCTTATTTGTTGGGAGATTTTTGATAACCGATTCAATTTCTTCGCTGGTTATGGGTCTGTTCAAGCTTTCTATTTCCTCCTGATTGAGTTTTGGAAGAGTGTGGGTGTTCAGGAATTTGTCCATTTCTTCCAGGTTGTCCAATTTGTTGGCATATAATTTTTCATAGTATTCCCTGATAATTGTTTGTATCTCTGAGGGATTGGTTGTAATAATTCCATTTTCATTCATGATTTTATCTATTTGGGACATCTCCCTTTTCTTTTTGAGAAGCCTGGCTAGAGGTTTGTCAATTTTGTTTATTTTTTCAAAAAACCAACTCTTGGTTTCGTTGATCTGCTCTACAGTTTTTTTAGATTCTATATTGTTTATTTCTGCTCTGATCTTTATTATTTCTCTTCTTCTGCTGGGTTTAGGCTGCCTTTGCTGTTCTGCTTCTATTTCCTTTAGGTGTGCTGTTAGATTTTGTATTTGGGATTTTTCTTGTTTCTTGAGATAGGCCTGGATTGCAATGTATTTTCCTCTCAGGACTGCCTTCGCTGCGTCCCAAAGCGTTTGGATTGTTGTATTTTCATTTTCGTTTGTTTCCATATATTTTTTGATTTCTTCTCTAATTACCTGGTTGACCCACTCATTCGTTAGTAGGGTGTTCTTTAACCTCCATGCTTTTGGAGGTTTTCCAGACTTTTTCCTGTGGTTGACTTCAAGCTTCATAGCATTGTGGTCTGAAAGTATGCATGGTATAATTTCAATTCTTGTAAACTTATGAAGGGCTGTTTTGTGACCCAGTATATGATCTATCTTGGAGAATGTTCCATGTGCACTCGAGAAGAAAGTATATTCTGTTGCTTTGGGATGCAGAGTTCTAAATATATCTGTCAAGTCCATCTGATCCAGTGTCTCATTCAGGGCCCTTGTTTCTTTATTGACCGTGTGTCTAGATGATCTATCCATTTCTGTAAGTGGGGTGTTAAAGTCCCCAGCAATTACCACATTCTTATCAATAAGGTTGCTTCTGTTTATGAGTAATTGTTTTATATATTTGGGGGCTCCGGTATTCGGCGCATAGACATTTATAATTGTTAGCTCTTCCTGATGGATAGACCCTGTAACTATTATATAATGTCCTTCTTCATCTCTTGTTACAGCCTTTAATTTAAAGTCTAGTTTGTCTGATATAAGTATGGCTACTCCAGCTTTCTTCTGGCTTCCAGTAGCATGATAAATAGTTCTCCATCCCCTCACTCTCAATCTAAAGGTGTCCTCAGGTCTAAAATGAGTCTCTTGTAGACAGCAAATAGATGGGTCTTGTTTTTTTATCCATTCTGATACCCTATGTCTTTTGGTTGGCGCATTTAATCCATTTACATTCAGTGTTATTATAGAAAGATACGGGTTTAGAGTCATTGTGATGTCTGTATGTTTTATGCTTGTAGTGATGTCTCTGGTACTTTGTCTCACAGGATCCCCCTTAGGATCTCTTGTAGGGCTGGTTTAGTGGTGACAAATTCCTTCAGTTTTTGTTTGTTTGGGAAGACCTTTATCTCTCCTTCTATTCTAAATGACAGACTTGCTGGATAAAGGATTCTTGGCTGCATATTTTTGCTGTCTAGCACCCTGAAAATCTCGTGCCAATTCTTTCTGGCCTGCCAAGTTTCAAAAGAGAGATCAGTCACGAGTCTTATAGGTCTCCCTTTATATGTGAGGGCACGTTTACCCCTTGCTGCTTTCAGAATTTTCTCTTTATCCTTGTATTTTGCCAGTTTCACTATGATATGTCGTGCAGAAGATCGATTCAAGTTACGTCTGAAGGGAGTTCTCTGTGCCTCTTGGATTTCAATGCCTTTTTCCTTCCCCAGTTCAGGGAAGTTCTCAGCTATTATTTCTTCAAGTACCCCTTCAGCACCTTTCCCTCTCTCTTCCTCCTCTGGGATACCAATTATGCGTATATTATTTCTTTTTAGTGTATCACTTAGTTCTCTAATTTTCCCCTCATACTCCTGGATTTTTTTATCTCTCTTTTTCTCAGCTTCCTCTTTTTCCATAACTTTATCTTCTAGTTCACCTATTCTCTCCTCTGCCTCTTCCATCCGAGCTGTGGTGGTTTGCATTTTGTTTTCCATTTCCTTTAAAGCGTTTTTCAGCTCCTCGTGACTGTTCATTAGTCCCCTGATGTCTGTAGCAAGAGATTCTCTGCTGTCCTGTATGCTGTTTTCCAGCCCAGCGATTAATTTTATGACTATTATTCTAAATTCACTTTCTGTTATATTATTTAAATCCTTTTTGATCAGCTCATTAGCTGTTGTTATTTCCTGGAGATTCTTCTGAGGGGAATTCTTCCGCTTGGTCATTTTGGATAGTCCCTGGTGTGGTGAGGGCCTGCAGGGCACTTCCCCTGTGCTGTGGTGTATAACTGGAGTTGGTGGGCGGGGCCGCAGTCCGACCTGATGTCTGCCCCCAGCCCACCGCTGGGGCCACAGTCAGCCTGGTGTGTGCCTTCTCTTCCCCTCTCCTAGGGGCGGGATTCACTGTGGGGTGGCGTGGCCCGTCTGGGCTACTTGCACACTGCCAGGCTTGTGATGCTGGGGATCTGGCGTATTAGCTGGGGTGGGAAGGCAAGGTGCACGGCGGCAGGGGGGGCAGGCTTAGCTCGCTTCTCCTTAGGTGATCCACTTCAGGAGGGGCCCTGTGGCAGCCGGAGGGAGTCAGATCGCTGCCGGAGGTTTGGCTCCGCAGAAGCACAGAATTGGGTGTTGCGCGGAGCGAGCAATTTCCCTGGCCGGAGCCGGTTCCCTTTGGGATTTTGGCTGGGGGATGGGCGGGGGAGATGGCGCTGGCGAGCGCCTTTGTTCCCCGCCAAACTGAGCTCTGTCGTCCGGGGGCTCCGCAGCTCACCCTCCCTTTGTCCTCCAGCCTTCCCGCTTTCCGAGCAGAGCTGTTAACTTATGACCTCCCAGACGCTAAGTCCTTATTTTCACTTTTTAATCACTGTCTACAGAGATGTATTAGCCAGGGTTCTGCTGCAACAATGTAACAATCATATTTGCTTATAAAAGCAAACATTTATTACACACACACACACACACACACACACACACACAGGTCTGCAGATCAGCTGGTCCCAGTTAGACTCCAGGCTTTGTTTATGGGTCCAGATTGCTCACATGTTTACGTTCTAGAATCCAGACTGAAATAGCAATGGCTACATGGGGCATACTTTTTCACAGGGGAAGCTGAAGTTCAAAACGTCAAGCCAAACCATGCAAGCACATTTAAATCCTCTGCTCAGACACAACTCATGCTAATTCTGCCCTTCTTTCACTGGAAGAGGAAGTTCCACATGGGAACCGATATCAGAGAGTGGGATGGGGAGGCACCCACTGCCACTCTTGTGAGAGGTACCATTAAATCTCTGAACAAGGAACATGAGTGGAGAACCCTTTTATGAGGAAGAAATGAGAGTCTGGAACGATAATCCAATCTACCACAAGGACAGATTATTGAAATGTGTTATTGAATTTACTCTGGGCTTTAAAAAAATTTTGTTTAATGTTTACTTATTTTTGAAGGAGAGACAGAGACAGAGCATGAGCATGGGAGGGGCAGAGAGCGAGGGAGACACAGAATCAGAGGTGGCTCCAGGCTCCTAGTTGTCAGCACAGAGCCCAACGCGGGGCTTGAACTCACAAGCTGTGAGACCATGACCTGAGTCTAAGTGAGACGTTTAACTGACTGAGCCACCCAGGTGCCCCACTCTGGGCTTTTTTTTAAAAGACATTATTTACTATATCCTTCTCCATGAGGACCCATAGGAGAAACTTCTCTCCAGTCTTGAGTCCTGCATAGTTAGACTTCTGGAAAAGGATTGCTTTCATTTTATAGATACTCGGCAGTGTTTACATTGGCTGCTTTCCACTTAACCTCCAACAACTGTGCGTGATGCGGTCTTATCCCTGGTTTTTACCTTTATTTTCCCTTCAGCCTAATTCTCACCTTCTTGTCATTCAGTTTGATCCCAATGTTTGTAGGTCATTTCCTTTGTGTGTGTGTGTGTGTGTGTGTGTGTGTGTGAACTTACAGTCATTTCTGTATGCAACATATATATATATTTTAATTTCTTTCTGTGACTAAGTAACACATTTAAGTCATTTAAACAATACAAATGACATGCAGAGCATAAATGAGTTTCTCTCCCACCCTTGCCTCTACCCCTACATTTCCTACCCCAGCCAGAGGTAGCCACTGTACCATGTTCAAATTGTGTGACCATGAGTCTTATCTGTCAGAAGTATTCTGTTAGAATTTCTGTAACGAGGAAATGCACGCATTTTAAATTTTGGAAGATACTGCAGATTGTTTTCCAAAAAAACTTGTATTAGTTTACAGCCTAATTAGCAATGTACCAGAATAAATTTTCCCACAACCTCACCAGCACCGTGTATTATCATAGATTACTCTCAGCATGTTTTCAAAGTTTTCATTTCTGCCCAGCTGATAAGTGAAAACATTTTAAAACCATTTCTATTTACCTTTCAGTTTATATCTTTTGGAAATATTTTTTTCTTGCTGATTTGTAAGCACTCTTTGTATACTAAAGAAATTAGTTTAGAAAAATAGCATGTTATTTGAAAAATAGCAAGCTTTTTTGAAATGGGATAAAAAGACACATGCAGAGATAAATGAAATAAGTGGTTAGTGACCTCTTAAAACACATACTTGGAAAAGCACAGGCTCGTCCTTGGGTCCTACCAAGAAACCTTTATTTTCTCATGCTTCTGTCCTCCTCCCCACTCCTTGCTTTGAAGCCATGCATTTTGGTATCATGATCTCTCCCAGGCAGAATAAAACTCCTTATTCTGTTGGTTCAAATGGGGTTAAATGAGCTCTCCATGGGAAAAGCCTGCTTCCTCGACAGCTTTCTGGCATAGTAGATATTTCTGAGCATTTGTCAAATATCCTGGACAAATGTTGAATTTTATACATAAGCACCTAAGCACGTATTAAGCTAAACAGCATGTTTCCAGGTTATGTGTATAATCAGTTTGTGTAGCTCAAGCAAGGCCCACCTCAATGTGCTAGCAAGAGAAAAGTTTGTGAATGCTGGCATGCCAATGACAAACTCACATCTGCCTGCAATCCCAGCCCTAGTCCCATCCAAGTGTTGGTGTGGTCATGGCCAATTCCCTTGAAAGCCAATGTTTCCAACCTCACATTAGTAAGAAAACAATGTTTCTAGTCCTTCCTCGGTTTCAGTTTGGAGGCGTTTTGTTGTCATTATTATTCAAAAAAGAATAGCTCTTTTTTGCTGCCACACCAATTTGGCTTCCAGAGCACAGCTGTCCTGAGGCTGGTCCTCAGTGGTGGTTTACATTTGTGGGAATCCAGAAATCTCCTCTGTTCTTCCAAAACTCTAAATCATCCTTGATGCTTTAAAATGAAGCAATATCTTCAGAACTAAAAAAGAGCATTCTTGCAATTGTTCTGGTATTTTTAACCATTTGCAAATAAGTTGGGTTTGTTTACAACAGAATGAAAGAATCTAGAACTTCAAATATTTAAGTAAATTATGTATGGGCTATTAACAACATTAAACTCCACGTTCAAATTTATTTCAGTGGATTGAGTTTGGGGGCTTGTTTTTGCAGTATAAAAACTGAGGACGTATTTCTGACAAACTGCAATAATACCAAACAACCGTATCTCTTGCATTGTCTGCTTTCCAGCCATTTGCTTTGCTTTATATTATTCCTGTATTTACCTATCTATATGCAACTTGCTCAAGAAAAAAACAAGATTGGCATGGTAAAATAACCATGACCAGGATGAAAGGTTCTTGCCAGATCGACAACCTTTCTGATCACTTTTAATTGATATAATGACCTACTTTCTGGTTTCCTAGAACACATGAAATTATTTTAGGAAATTAAAACTTAGCAAATGTCAAACAGCATTTCACAGTATCCAGATAGAGTTCAGCCACCATGATAGGAGGAAATATACTGTGCCATCGTTCCATCCTTAAGTGGAGGCAAGTAGCCCCTCTTCTGTCAAGTGCAGCATCTACCTGGAATTTGGGTTACAAAATCAATGAGTCATACCTCCTGTGTAGTTTTTTTTTCAATAGAAACTGAAATTGCTTTGCGTTTCCCACCTACTTACCTCAAAGGGGTACCAGGAAAATAACATAGTGTTGTAATTGTTTCAGATAGTAGACTAAGAAAGCAAAATCACTTTTTTCTTCTTTGTGATTTGGAAATAGCAATTAAATCATTTTTCACAATGTTTTCAGTGCTTTAAAAATCAGATTTATGAAATTATATATATGAAATGCATAAAACTAAATTCAAAACATATAATTGATTCATGACTTCATATGAATATATGATTGAATGTATATATCCAAAGGCAAACTCTCCTGTATATTTCAGTCGTGTACTGGCAACAGAACAGCAACATTTTTTTTTCCCTTAACAGAGATTTAAAATGTGACTTCACCAGTCAGAAATTCAATGGCACATGTTATAAGTTCACAAGAAGCCATTAAGGCTGTTTGGTTGTGAAACAAATTCTCTAAGTTAATCTAGAAAATGGACTATTATGGTTAAGAAATATGGGGGCACCTTGGTGGCTCAGTCAGTTGAGCATCTGACTTCAGCTCAGGTCATGACCTCACAGTTCATGGGTTCGAGCACCGCATTGGGCTCTGTGCTGACAGTTCAGAGCCTGGAGCCTGCTTCAGATTCTGTGTCTACCTCTCTCTCTGACCCTCCCCTGTTCACTTTGTGTCTGTTTCTCTCAAAAATAAATAAGAACATTTAAAAAATAGAAATATATATCCAAGGGTGCTTGAGTGTCTCAGTCCATTAAGCATCTGACTCTTGATCTCAGCTCAGATCTTGATCTCAGGGTCGTAAGTTTGAGCCCTGCATTGGGCCCTGCATCAGGCATGGAGCCTACTTAATTTTTTTTTAACATTTATTTATTTTTGAGAGACAGAGAGACACAGAGCAAGAGTTGGGGAGGGGCAGAGAGAAGGGGAAACACAGAATCTGAAGCAAGCTCCATGCTCTGAACTGACAGCACAGAGCCCAATGTGGGTCTCAAACCCAGGAGCTGTGAGATCATGATTGGAGCCAAGTCAGACGCTCAACCAACTGAATCACCCAGGTGCTCCTGCATGGAGCCTATTTTAAAAAGAAAAGAAAAGCATTGCTCATGCTCTGGGTTTCCAATCAGAATTTCAGCGTTCAAAAGGACATTAAAAGGGGTGCCTTGCTGGCTCTGTTGGTGGAGCACAAAAACTCTTGATCTCAGGGTTATGAGTTCCAGCCCAACATTTAAAAAAAGAAGAAAAGGAAGAAGAGAAGAGAGGAGAGGAGAGGAAAGAGAAAAGAAAAGAAAAGAAAAGAAAAGAAAAGAGAAAAGAAAAGAAAAAAGAAAAGATCTTCTCCCATTCTATTGGTTGCCTTTTAGTTTTGCTGACTATTTCCTTCTCTGTACAGAAGCTTTTTGTTTTGATGAGGTCCCAGTAGTTCATTTTTGCTTTTGTTTCCCTTGCCTATGGAGACATGTTGAGTAAGAAGTTGATGTGGGCAAGATCAAAGAGGTTTTTGCCTGCTTTCCCCTCGAGGATTTTGATGGCTTCCTGTCTTACATTGAGGTCTTTTCATCCATTTTGAGTTTATTTTTGTGCATGGTGTAAGGAAGTGGTCCAGGTTCATTCTTCTGCATGTTGCTGTCCAGTTTTCACAGCACCTCTTGCTGAAGAGACTGTCTTTATTCCATTGGATATTCTTTCCTGCTTTGTCAAAGACACTAATACAATGGAGTATTACTCAGCAATCAAAAAGAATTAAATCTTGTCATTTGCAACTATTTGGATTGAACTGGAGGGTATTATGCTAAGTGAAATTAGTCAGAGAAAGACAAAAATCATATGACTTCACTCATATGAGGACTTTAAGAGACAAAACAGATGAGCATAAGGGAAGGGAAACAAAAATAATATAAAAACAGGGAGGGGGACAAAACAGAAGAAACGCATAAATATGGAGAACAAACTGAAGGTTGCTAGAGGGGTTGTGGGAGGGGGGATGGGCTAAATGGGCAAGGGGCATTAAAGAATCTACTCCTGAAATCATTGCTTCACTCTATGCTAACTGATTTGGATGTAAATTTTACAAAATAAAAAATAAAATTAAAAAAAAGAAAAGAAAGAAATGAAAAGAGCTTTAGAAGTCATCCTGAACAACTCTTTTCTGATGGTGAACCCACATATATTCGAAAATTCTGTGTTTAAAAACAAAGAATTTAATGTTTGGCCCTTAAAATCCTATATTCAGAAAGAAAGCCTGGGACCGTAGTTATTACAGCAGTGAGCCGGGGGTCAGAAGACACACTGCACTTATTTATGTTTGTCACCTACTGGTCTGCAAGCGTCCCAGGAGACCCAAGCAAGACTGGGCCAGAGCCGCACCCTTCCCCTACACTTCCTCCCCCTTCCTCTGCTTCATTTCTCTTTCCTGTTACCACTGCCCCCCCCCCAGGCTCATGGTATTTCTCTTTGCATCTGCTCAGCATCTGATCCTGGCCATGTCCCTGTGACCCAGCTACTGTAGAGTTTCTGGTGGTCATTGACACACCTGCTATTCTACCCCACCATTTACTCAAGTCTGAACCCCAGGCCATACCTGGGTGTCTCCCCTCCCTCGACACCCCCCCACACACACACACAGACTCAATCCACAAGTCTTTGTATGTCCAAAATGTTCTCCAATTTCATTATCCCCCTCCCCCACTGCAGCCACCCCAACTAGGCCACCAAAGTCTTGGGCCTACACTTGGACTGAGCACATCCTGGGCTCCTCACTTGTGGGTCCACCTTCCTTCCACCTACCTCCCCTCCTCAGCAGCCACAGTCATCTTTTTATAACAAACCTGACTCCTCTGCCCAACCTCTGTAACGGCTCCCCTCAAGAGGATGGTGAAATCCCAGCCCCTCCCCGGGGCCCACATAGCCCTTCATGGCCTGGGCCTTCTGGCCTCCCAGTGGCCTCCCTTCTACAGCCCTTCTGTCTACCCAGGAGTCTCCTTAAGGCTGTAAGCACCACTCCCTGGAAATTTCCTTGCCACCACTGACTGATGCCAGCAACTTTAGGAAAGGGAATAAAAGTGACTCATGTATGAGTCTGCTTGCCTGCCATCACAAAGTACCACAGACTGTGTGGCTTTAAACATGAGATATTTCTTTTCTTTCAGTTCTTAGGATCCCTCTGTAAGTACCAGAGACAGTCCCCAGGCATCAGCTGCTTGTTACAAGCCTGGGGCACAGTCACCACCTGCCCTTATTGTGTTTCTCCTGGGAAGACCTAGCCCATGCATGTGGCAAGGCCATCTTCAGCCTCCACCCAGTCTCCACACCTCTCTGGGTCTGCTATCTTGGGTTTTGTTGGTGTTTATCGTATTCTACTTGCAGATGGATCCATATGGGTTTTACAAGAGATTTTGTTATCTCTTGAATGTGAAATTCTGTAAGTACTATTAATGATAAATAAATCCTTGGATATGGAGAAAAAAGGAAAGAAGGAAGGGAGGGAGGGAGGGAGAGAGGGAGGAAGGGAGGAAAGGAAGAAGGAAGGAAAGGAAGAGGGAAGGAAGGAACGAATTAATGAATGAACGAAGGAACACAGAAAGATCTTTACTTTAAACAACAGAGATTTCTCTCAGCTCTGGAGGCTGGAAGTCCAAGGTCAGGATGTCTACACAATCAGTTCCTGGTGAGTGCCTTCTTCCTCACTTGCACAGGCCACCTCTTCCCTGTGTCCCCACCTGGTAGGGAGCCCTGGTGTCTCTTCCTCTTCTTATAATGACGTTAATCTCATCATAAAGTCTCCACCCTCAGGACCTCATTCAAACCTAATTATTTCCCAAATGTCCCATCTCCAAATACCATCACCTTGGGGGTTAGTATTTCAACACAGGAATTTGGAGGGGACACAATTCAGTTCTCGGCAGCTGGCAAAGGCAGAGCTAGAGGATTTTTTGGCACATGAGAGATAGGAACAAAATCAGCATAAAATCGTCTCTATAGCTTTATCCTTACTTCCCTCCAGCTTTACTTCCCCTGAGCTCCTGAGTGATGCTTTTCAAACCAAAATCAGGGAATGTCAGGTCTCTGCTTCCTGCATCACTCCAGGTGAGAGTCAAAATTCTCACCTGCACCACATGATTAACTGGCCCACCTCCCAGCACTCTGCCCTCATCTCCCCTGCTCAGTTCCACCCCTGGTTCTTATCCTGGCCTCCAGTTCTTTGCTTTTGTGTTTCCTGCCTGGGGCTCTGTCACCAGCAGTCTACCTGGTTCCTTCAAGCCCTTCCTTCTATCTCATGGGTCTGGTCTCAGAGGCATTTCATGCCAGCCTCTGGGTAAATCTCTTCTCCTAAACCTCTCCACTTTCCATCTACCTCTCCTGACTCATTTCTCTCCCTAACATTGTTCACCCCTGACACAGTGTTTATTTAGTTATTTATTTATTGTCTGTCTCTTCTCACCAAAAAGAAAGGTGAGGGTGAGAATTTATCAGTTTTCACTGCTGTTTCCCTAGTGCTGGAGCAAGACAGGTTCTCAAGGTTTGTTGACTCAATGAATGAGTACGATTAACAAACTGAAAAACAGATGAAAGAAACTAGAAATCTGGGTCCATCTTTTCCCCACTCATTATTGGCAGGGACTTTCACTTATTAGGGATGCATCTGACTTGAAGCAAATTTTCTATGCCTTAGAAGTTCCTTGAGTTGCCCAGAAGCACGGGAATCTACCTCAAGTCTCTTTGCTGGTGTCATCCAATCAACTGTGCTCAGTACACACAATAGATGCCACTCCCATGAGCCACATTGCCCTGTGCTTGACACCCTCCCAGCACTTGGGGGTGGTGCATTCCCAGAGAACTATCTCATCGCGAGCCATTATTCTCTTGCTTGTGAAGGCACATCAGAATCCAAGTGAGAATGACATCATGACAGCAAGACATGGTGACATGAAAGCATGAATTTATAATATTAAAAGTAATTTGAACATGTATTGTTATGTCTTTACCAACAAGACTGTACATTAACAATGCCTGTGTTCTGTGACACATGGGGCAAAACCACCAGACGAAATGAGACTGTGCAATTATCACAAAGACACTGGTTGTGATTCTGCTATGACTTTCACCTTGACTAGACAGAGTTGCCAGATGTCTATAAGACACAACTTACATGCAGATCTTGAGGGCAAATGTGTAGCAAGCACCACTGGTGCTCCACCCATGTCTCCACATCTCCACAACCTCCAGGGGCACTGCCTACCTTCCAACCATCAGCACCTGAATTTCTCAGCTGTAGGGACTTCTCCAGCATTTTCCACCATGTGGCAGGCCAGAAGTGCCCTCACCAATGACCGGTGGGACGTGGTGTGCAAATACCCCAGCTCCCTGCCTTCGAGGCATGTTCCATACTGTTTTCCAAAGTTCTCCAGATAGATTGAGCCCAGTGGCCTACAAAGACAAATGAACTGATGACACACCCATTATGGGCTGTCTTCTCTATCTCACTTCCCTACACCCTTAACAGAGTTTCCTGAGATCACCTCCTGAATCAACTTTTCTCTCTGCTTCTGGGAGAACCCAAGTCAGAAAAAGAATTATTGGAACTTGAAGGAAATAGACCACTCATTCCCACCTTATTTTGCAAATGGGGAACTGAGACCCAGGATGTAACTGCTTCCCCAAGAATGCAATAATTCATGATTTATTCCAGCACACCCCCTCTCTCCAGATTTAATCTGGGAATGAGATAATCAAATATCTTCTTAGTATCTCATATCCTAGAATCTTCCATCCTCTGGATACAGTGTTATAATTAGATTTTATATTCACAGAAACATTTTATTTAAAATAATTTTAGCCTTTGACATATCAGAACTTCTTAAGGGAGCTGATTTCACCATTATAATAAATGCCAACTTCACACTTTTCAATAATCTCAACACACTTCTTTGGAGATTTAGAAGTAACGTCAAAACTTGAACTGAAGCACACAAATGCAATAGAAGGAGTCTTAGAAGTATAAGTACAAAAAAAAATAAAAATTAAAAAAAAAAAGAAGTATAAGTACATGGCTAAGTTGTGAGGCTCCTGATTCCAGGAAGAGATGCAATAAAGGAACCCCACTCAAGGCTGGCCCCCAGTCCCTACCCATCAGAGAGAGGGGGAAGGCTGGGAGGAGTGAGAGCTGCTAAAACTCTCATTCCAGAATCCCTGCCTCTGGCAGCCGTGTGCATTGCAAAAATCACTTCAGAAGTCAGACAGGAATATTGCTGCCACCAGAAATGAGCTGTGTAGAGAGAACTCTTTGGTGACTTGTCATCGATGGGAAGGCACTGCTAGCAGTCAGCCTGAGTCGCTTTGCAGGGATGAAAAGGCTTCCTTAGCATTCTAATTTATGGTAGGCTATATAGGTTGGGACTCTACTAATGGCTTCCTTGTGTGCGTGGTATTCTCCGTGACTTCAAAGGGTGACCACTGGGTGGAAAGAGAAGGTTAGGGAGTGAAGACTGCTATCTTGACCAGCACAGAGATTAAGTGGAAACTGGGAATTTAGGAAGGTCAGTGAGGCTTTAAATAGCATCAGGAAAAGGAAGAACATATTTTTTGTGAACAGTTGAAATGACTGGACACTTGTCTTTTTTCTAATGTGATTTTGATGCTAATTGTTTCATCTGATCCTTTGTCCTGTGAGGTTCACTGACCAAGAAGAGAATAATATGGGCAATTCAGATGCCCTCAAAAAACAAGGCAGAAAATCATCTCAGGTCCACTTCTATTTGGCTTTGCAGAGCAGGGTGCTTTTTTGTCATCCTGTTAGTATTTCTGGGTTTTTTAAAATGTTAGTGATATATATCTATATATCTATATCTATATCTATATCTATATCTATATCTATATCTATTTGAGTATCTACTACTATCCATGCCATTGCTTCAGGGGATTCAAATTCTTATAATACATAGTTTCTGCCTAAGCAGAGAGAGTAAAGAAATGAACTTATTAAATTAGAAATATGTTAGGTGAGGGGACTGCTAAAGATGAGATTTTGAGGGCACCACATTCCTCCAAAATAAGATGCTTCACTCTCTGTAAGCCAAGTGGCGAGAAGAGCAAGCAGTTGGGGGCCAAATTTTGGTCTGAGTTGGAATCTCGACTCAGCTGTCAAATTGCTGCGGACCCTTGCTCAAGTTCCTAGAAGTCTCTGAGTCGCAAGGTCATCTGTAAAATGAGATGACCACCTACCTTTAAGAATTGTTTGGAAGAGCCAATATTAAGTTGACAATCCACAGATCATGACCTCTTGATTGAGGAGGCATGAGCCACCCACATGGGGTTGGTCAGCAGGTAGCTAGCCCTTCAGCCTCTGAGACCCCACTTTGGGGAAGTGAAAATCATAAGGTATCTTGACTGAAGGTGCAGTTTCAATACACCCCACAAAGGAAGTAAAGTCACAGATGTATTACTTACAGATCCCACAGATGGGGGAAGGGCACACAATGAGCCAGAGAAAGGCAGTCCTCCATCTCAGGTCATAAGTAAGCAAGAGACAGAGAACAGGCAAGCAAGCACCTACTATTTCTAAGGTGTTTGGGGTGGAGGTCACTAACTTGCTGTGGGCTCAATTCTAAGAGGTCCTTTTCAATGGTGCCTCGGGAAAAGCAAAGTGAGAACTTTTGGCAAAAATCCTAAACTCAGGTCTTTATTTAAGTGTCCATGCTTGGTGTGAATAGGGTTGCCATCCTGTAAAACACCTAGACAACAATTCAAAATAACTGCTCATCATACCTTGTCATATTCTTTTGAAATTATGTCTTCACACTTCAGTATGTTCTACTAGACTGCAGCTTCACAGAGACAGAAACCTCTTGTTTCTGTGTGTCCTGAGTGCCTGGCACAGTAAGTGCTCCAACCCTGTCCATGTCCTTACCAATCTCACACCGACACCTTAATGAGGATGTTTCTTCCTTGGAAGTCCTGAAGCAGTGGGTTGCCCACAGTGCCCAAAGCCACCTGGACGACACGTGGCAGCCATGCACTGGACCCTAGCCCACACGTGACCTGCAGTCAGGTGTCCTGTCCACAGCTGTAGAGCCAAGTCAATGGTTGATGAGCCACGGAACAGCAGGGTGTTGGCCAATTACTGTCACTCTGGGAGGAAGTCATTTTAAACAAAATTTGTGAGGGAAAAGCCAAGAAGTTAATATCAAAATGCAAATGTCATTTGCATCTAAATCAAAAATGTCATTGCATTGTTATTACACCAAAATGATAAGATGAGAAAGGAAAAACCAGCTACCCATGCTGGTCATGCCCTGTGGCATCTCTCTTGATGTCTGCCTACTCTGCTGTAAATATTTGCTCCAGCTGATACACAGAGAGGAGGCGTGAAGTCTGGAGATGTAGACTTGCTTTCAAACTCTTCAGTGTTCCTCAAATTCAATTCTCTTTCATTTTCAATAACTCTAAGAAATCCAAGGGTAATTTCCCCTCACAAGCAGGCTTTACTTGTTATGTACATTACAATTCCAAATTGCCACCTGGTAAAATTCTTTATTATCTTGTAGTCAGAAAATTATAGTAGATTTGCATGCCATAAAGATACTTGGTTAGTGCAGTGTTTATACCTTGGATAGGGGATGGCAATAGCATTTCTTAAAGAAGTTTTTCAGAATTCATAAGCCTGGACTGCATCTCAGGCTACTTGGATTGGAATTTTTAATACACAGCCTCAATCTCAGTTGTAGGTCATTTGCCTAGACTGTGTAATGCCATGCAAGGTATTAAGAAAGTAAGATTTATCTTGACACTTTTTAGGTTGACATTTCTTGACTTACCCTGTGGGGTGAATTGTATTCTCTGTTCATAACTCCTGCCTCCTTCCCACTCTTTCCATGAGTCATGGTGAATGGACTTTACTTCTTCACCCAACTGATGTTGGGCCTGACTATATGAGGTGCTTTGGCCAATGAAATGGGGCAGAAGTAACAAGAAGGCCAGGACAGAGCCTAGACCTTAAGAAATATGTTCTTTCTCATATTTCTTGAGCTTCTGCAACCTCCATGAACAGATTACATCTTGGGTCATCACTGGTGCCCAGATGAGAGACAGTTGCAGGAAACCTGAACCCACTGGCAGCTTGGAGCCAAGTTTCTCTCACTGATCTGCAGTCCTCTGATTAATAAAAAATTAATAATTTTTGTTTTATATTGCTGAGAGTTTGATAATTTATTATATAGCAGTATTGCAGCCCCCATCTGACTAATACACCCTGTAGAGCTAAAAATAAAGTGAATCTTCTTAGTCTCTGATATAGTGAGTTTTGCTGCAGCCTCAGCTCCTTCAATAGCTTTATCAATTCATTTGGCTGGATGTTTTCTAAGAACAGAAGGATTTCAGGAACAGGGCAGGATTTGAAGAAAGATTGTTCCAAATCTATGGGGTCTAAAAATCTAGTGAGTAGATGCCAGTTTGACCAAATTACATATAAATGAATGTGCAAAAAGGGAGGAGGCCTATTCTTTGTTACTATCCTGTCTTGGTGAGAGACTGGCATATCTCTCTATTATAGCCCCTATTGCTCCAGGATCTGGGACCCAAGTATGCTTCACTTCCCCTCAACAAGACTTCACGGAAAATAAAGACATCAGGCTCATACTATGCTTTTGTAACTCTGTGTGAAACCCAAATCATCCTAACAGCTTTTGGATAAACTGTTCCAGAGGCTGGATATAAATCTAGATAATATGGGCCAGAGAAAAATCTGGAAACGGGCCTGATGCCTCCCACCTCTTTCACTCTGCCATGGACTCAAGTGTAGTTTCTGAAAAGCTCTTCCCTTCTCTCATGTATGCTATGGAAGGAAGTCTTTTTGGTTACAGCTGGGAGCAGAAAGAAAGCTTTTGAGAGTTGGATGGATATCTTGGTGTGTCGTTTCTTTGGGGTCACACTTAGTGACCTGATTGAGGAAGGCAGCTTTCTGGCAGAACATGGCTCTGGGCAATAGAGAGAAGTTTTTGAAAAGACAGTCTTTGGGGCTCTTGGGGGTTTGGCACGACCAAGTCCCAGCAGGAACCCCGCTGCTTCCATGAAATACTTGGAGGACATACAATGTTGTTGGCTCCCACGGATGTTTATATAGTGCTGACTTGAGATCTAAATACCTCCCCACTTTTCTAAATGGTCCTACATCATTTTATGATATGCTAGCTGCCATTTACAATCTTCTTCCAACATTTAAAGAGAAAAAAGAGGAAATTAAGACTTTCCGGATATGAATGACAAGAATAAAGAATATTTATTGAGAACCTATTAGGTACTTCATGCTGCTTTGTATTTTTATATCTCATTTAGTCCACACCAAAAACCCAGGAGGTAGACACGATCATTCGCTTTATTTTTCCAATAAGAAAAGTGAACTTAAGGAAATTAGACAACTTGGCTGAGCCTACAGGACTGGAAATGGTACGTTAAGGTCCCTGTCAATCTGACTTCAAGGCTAGTTCACGTAACTGCTACTTTGTGTTAGAAAAGCATCCATGAATTGTGGAATTCTGGACTTCAAAACCCATCTGTCATGAGATGAGTAAGAAGACATCAGCACAGACAGAGATAATAGCAACAAAAAACACAGTTTAGAATGAAAAATATAATATTTTTTTAATCACGCTAATTAACTCCATTTTGTGCATCAGTTCTTTCAGGAAACGATTTCATAACTCTGCCTGTGAAGAGAAATAAACTAGACGTGGGGTATTTTATTTTACCATATCTGTTTCTCATAAGCTGACATGTCACTAGCACTCCCATCACTGAACAAGAGAATGTTCTATTTGAATCCTACTTTTCTACACCATGTGGACTATCATTATTGAATCCTAGAAATCTGTTTATAATTTAATCAGGGTATAGATTACATTGAGATGAGACCAAAACTTCTTTAGCAACTATTGTCAACAAATTGATTCTTGTACTGATAGCTAGTGTACCAAAAAAAAAAAAAAAAAAAAAAGAGTTACAATAGCACAGAATAAAAATCTCAGAAATAATGTCTTTCAGGCTTTCATTGTGAAAAAGGAAATATTTTTGAACTATGCCAGTCTGGCCTGTCTCGGTCACTATTTCTGTAAACCTAAAACCTCTGATCCACAGAAATTCAACTTCTCCTGATCCATTTATCTCTGGAAAGGAACCCACCATTCAGATCCTGTCTTCAACATTTTCTTGTGCCGGGACAGTAACGGCCTCACTTACTAGCTTTCTCACCACTGGTTTGCCTTTCAAACTTTGCTGTTGTTTGTAATACATGAAAATGAGCCCTTTACTGTTAGATGTACTTTCTGGCTTCCTTTCTACTCTCTGCCTCTCTCTGTCCTCAGGGCTGAGCGTAACACACACATATACACTTTCACACACTCTTAGGCACACATACACACCAGGGTACACATTCACTCACATACACACACTCACAATAATATACATTCACATGTAAACATACACTCAGGCACATACACACATACACTCTCACACAAACCCATACGTACATACTTTCAGGCACATACAAACATACAGACACACACACACACATACGCTCTCTCACACAAATATACACTCACACACATACTTTCAGGAATATACACACACTCAGGTATACCCACACACATATACACACTCACAAACATACATATTCACATGCGAACATACATTCACACACACACTCACATACATTCACAGGTAAGTCTGTGAACTTCATCCCAATGAGAAATGTGCATTTCTGTCTCTGAGACTCTGTGCTCTTCTGTGCTCCCCCAGTTGCTTTTTTTGCCTATCTCATCTACTTTCTGCTCCTCCTCTTTCTCTTTAAAAACCTTGTGAAAACACGAGAAAGTTCCTGCTGCTTGGACTCAAGTCAGAGGTTTCTATGACCCCTGGACACCCTGTGTTCTCCTCCACCCACTTGTATTTCCCCCAAATGTGAGCTGGGCTGTACACATTGTTATATTTTATACATATGGTTAAAAATCATTAGAGATTCATTAAAATAACAAATGAAATATTTAATATAAAACAGAAATGAAATATGAAAATTACATAAATACATAAACTCCAAACCCACAGAGGAGGGAAAAAATGTAATAAGAAAAATAAATCATGAAACTTTACTCAGTCTAATCAGTAGTAATAAAGGAGAAAAAAGAAGCATTAAAAAGCACTGGGTCAAATCAAATAAAAAAGTAGTATGAGAATAAGCAATTTCAGTATTTCAATAGCCACAAATTGTTTCAATAACCACAACATATAAGTATGGATGGAACTTACCAAACAAGTGGAGCTGGTCAGATTAAAATAAAACAAAACACAAAATCCAGCTCTGCACTATTGACAAGGCACACATACAATTTAAGCTAAAGGCTAAAAGAAATATGAAAAAAGAAAGCTGACAGCTGAGAGAAAGGATGGAAAAATAAATTCCAGGTACATATTACTCAAAAGGGAGCTGAACAAACAATGTTAAAATCAGACGAAACAGGTTGAAAGCAAAAATCATTAAGAAGGATAGAGAAGGCCAGATCATTATGGTAAAATATCCACTTCTTCAAAAAGATATAACAATTCTAAATTTGAATGTACCTGATAAAGTAGACTTAAAATCCATAAAGCAAAAATTGACAAAACCAAAACAAGACATTAATAATGGTATTATCTTATACAAGATTTCAAATTGCTGCTCTCAGTTATTGATGTGTTCAATATGACAACTAAAAAAACCATTACTATTTAGCAGTATCAATAAATTTGAAGAAATCATCTAGTCAATATGGTGACCATACTGTTATAAAATAAAAGTAGGGAGGAAAAGAAGATGAAAATAAGAATTACTTGAAACTTTAAAACACTGACCCAAATAACCACTAAATATCAAATTATAAACTCTATACTCTTTATTAATAAACCATGAAATATTTTATATCAAAATGCATGAGATGAAGACTAAGCTATGCTCAGAGAAAAACTTATAGCATTACTGCATTTACCTAAAAATGAAAAAGACGAAAAATAAACAATCTAAACTTTTAACTAGAGAAGGTAGAAAAAGATCAAAATATACCTATAAGTAATAGATGAAAGGAATGAATAAAGATAAAAGAAACTTAGGAATAAAAAAGAAATATAGGATGATACAAGAGAGTTTTTTAATTATTAAAATTGGCTTAAATAAAAAAGCTGAGTAGGTATTAAACTTTGAAAGAAATTACAAAGGTGGTTAAATCTTTATTCCTAAGAGGAAAAAAAATAAAGAAAAAAAGACAAGAAAAAGAAAGACCAATCCCAACATATTTATGGGTAACAATATTAAAGAAAGAGACCATATAGAACAGGAATTGTTGGGTAGAACAGAAAGAAATGAAGTTACTCAATTGATTTTACTAGCTAAAATAATGGTATCCAAATCAGGGGAAAACAATTCCAGAAAATAGAATAATAGACTCTACTCTCTTGTGAATATATAGGCAAAAACCTTCTTTATATGTTTATTCATTTATTTTGTGAGAGAGAGAGAGAGGGAGGAGCAGAGAGAGAGGAGAGAAAGAATCCAAGCAGGCTCTGCACTGTCAATACAGAGCCCCATGTGACAATCAGTCCCACAAACCGAACTGTGAGACCATGTTCTGAGCTGAATTCGAGAGTCAAACACTCAACCAACTGAGCCACCCAGGCAACCATTAATTTAATATTATCAAATCAAATTTAACAGTATGTGCTCAAATATGTTATGTCCAGGGGCGCCTGGGTGGCGCAGTCGGTTAAGCGTCCGACTTCAGCCAGGTCACGATCTCGCGGTCCGTGAGTTCGAGCCCCGCATCAGGCTCTGGGCTGATGGCTCAGAGCCTGGAGCCTGTTTCCGATTCTGTGTCTCCCTCTCTCTCTGCCCCTCCCCCGTTCATGCTCTGTCTCTCTCTGTCCCAAAAATAAATAAAAAACATTGAAAAAAAAATTTAAAAAAAATATGTTATGTCCAAATAAGCATTATATTAAGAATGCTTACTTACAATTAAATTAAAAATTACAAAAAAATCCATTTATGTTAATAATTGCTTTAATATATTATATTAGAAAAATGGTAATCTTTATTTTTTTATTTTTAAACTTTTTTTAATGTTTTTATTTATTTTTGAGACAGAGAGAGACAGAGGATAAGCAAGGGAGGAGCAGAGAGAGAAGGAGACACAGAATCTGAACCAGGCTCCAGGCTCTGAGCTGTCAGCACAGAGCCCGACGCGGGGCCTGAACTCACAAACTGTGAGATCATGACCTGAGCTGAAGTTGGACGCTTAACCAACTGAGCCACCCAGACCCCCCAAATATGGTAATCTTAATAGAGGTCAGAATGATTTGATAAAATTCAACACCAATTTCTGATTTTAAAAAATGTTTAGTCATCGAGGCCATCAAAGAAAACATGCTAACTTCTATTTTCTAGTACTTCTCAACAAGCATTATGCTTAATGATGAAACATTAAAAGGACAGGCTAACTACACCCACCCTAACCATTCAATATCCTATTGGAAGTATTTGTCAACACACAAAAACAAATTTAAAAATAAACAAGACAAAGAAAAGGGAAACTGTTGTTTCCCTGCACATGATGTGATTATCTAGAAAATCCAAAATTAACTGACAAATTTTTGGATCTACGTGAAAATTAAATGAGCAAAGTGGCTGAAGATAAAAATCAGCATGCACAAATCAGTTAAGTTCCAACTACTACTCTCAAAAGAGAAAAGAAGGAAGGGAGGGAATGAGAAAGAAATGGAAGGAAGGAAGGAAGGAAGGAAGAAAAGAGAGGGAGGAGATGAAATAAAATAAAGAACCCAATCCACAGGGGAAACACCAACTATTGTGTTTACAAATAGAAATGAACAAGAAAATTCAGAACCTACAGGAAGAAAATCATAGAATTTTACCAAAGGCCATAAAGGGAAGACCTGAATAGAGAAATGAACTGGAGTCTGACAAAGACAAATTTACTTTGAAGCTAATGAAGCCTAACCCTCAGATCTTCCACTTAGAGATAGCCCCAGTCTCAGTGGGAAGCTCCCACCGAGCCATTAGGGGATCCCAGGGTCACTAGCTTTGGCTCCACACCTACACAGGTGAAGATCTGAAGTTGCACCTACTCTTGCACTGCAAGAGCTCAATGGGCTCAATTTTTTCCAAGTAGCTTTTGTCGTATGTCCCAGAATTTTAAACTTTTTTTTTTAATTTTTTTCAACGTTTATTTATTTTTGGGACAGAGAGAGACAGAGCATGAACGGGGGAGGGGCAGAGAGAGAGGGAGACACAGAATCTGAAACAGGCTCCAGGCTCTGAGCCATCAGCCCAGAGCCCGACGCGGGGCTCGAACTCACGGACCGCGAGATCGTGACCTGGCTGAAGTCGGATGCTTAACCGACTGCGCCACCCAGGCGCCCCTGTCCCAGAATTTTAAAGAGGAAGATTTTCTAAGCAAAGGGGGAAGAAAGAGACAGAGACAAATCAAGAAACCAGACTCTTAACTATAGAGAACAAACTGAGAAATGGTTACCAAGAGGGGAGGTGGGTGAGGGGAGGGGTGAAATAAGCAACTGGGATTAAGGAGTGCACCTGTGTGATGAGCACTGGGTGATGTATGAAGTCGGTAAATCACTATATTGTACACCTGAAACTAACATAACACTGTATGTTAACTACACTGGAATTCAAGTAAAAACTTTAAAAAACATAAAAATTAATTAATTTTTAAAAATAAAGAAGGGAGGTTCTCTTGATTGTTGTTTTTCAAAGGAAACTGGAATAAAGTTTTGTGGCTGAGTTAACCTTTCCCCTCCCTCAAGTGAAAAGATTACTGAAAGTTTATGTGCACTGCTTCTCATCAGCATAACCACAATGTGGCTGTTCTTCATCTGAGGTCATTCATCCTCTTGCATGAAGATAAAAACACACTAAGAATAACAGTGACATTAGCTTTCACTCATCAAAACCTCTCTGCCAGCCATGCACAGGGCTGAGTCCTTTGTGTATTTTGTCTCATTGCATTCTCTCTACCCAGTGAGGTAAAATTATTACTATTATCCCCACTTGACAGACAATGAAACTGAGATTTTTTTTTAAAAGATGACTTTGCCCCAGACCTCACGATTAGTAAGTGGTGGTAATAAATATCGGGTTCAACACCCAAGTCTCCTTCAATGCCACATCTTCTGGTATTCCTTTTTTCTGTTGGATTCTGCATCTCTTGCAATCTCTGTGAATAAAAATAACAACAACCAGTAAATATTTTTGTCATCTCAGTCTTTGGTATCATGTGGTGGTTCTATAGAGCCTAGGTTCCAGTATGAGACTAAAAAATCTCAGATTCCTGCCTTGATTTTGTCACCTGTGAAATGAGGAAAATAACACATACCCCATTGGATTGTTCTGAGGAATAAATTAAATTTTTTTAATGTTTATTTTTAAAAAAGAGAGAGAAACAGAGCATAAGCAGGAGAAGGACAGAGAGAGACACATGGAATCCGAAGCAGGCTTCAGGCTCCAAGCTGTCAGCACAGAGCTTGACGTGGGGCTCGAACCCACGAACTGCAAGATCACAACGTGAGCTGAAGTTGGACACCCAATCGACTAAACCACCCAGGCATCCCAAATTAATTAAGGCTTGGAATGTGCTTAACCTTTGGCATGGTGCCTGAAGACTGTTCAGTGTGCGTCATCCATTAATGTGGTTTTGAGCCTGATTGGGCTCTGGGTACAGTGCTCAGCCCATTCACGTTGTCCCACCACAGTCCTATAAGAACAGCAGAACTCAGACAAGCTCCCTGGGTTGTCAAGGTCACCAGACAGTAAGCAGCCATGCTGGGATTTGAACCAGATTTGACTGAGAACAAATCATGCTCCTCTGTTGCATGGACGGACTTTACAAGGAATGGGAAATTAATTCAGAAAAAAGTTGCTTAGGAGCTGTTTGGAGTCAATGTGCTTGCACAGTGCTGTAGGTAACACTTTAAAAAAAGGAAAATAAAACATCCTTGTTTTCGAAGACCTTGGCTTTAAATAGGAATTTAAGTTAATTATACTGTGAGGCTGGGGGCATCTAGGTGGCTCACTCGGTTCGGCATCCGACTTCAGCTCAGGTCATGATCTCACATTCGTGAGTTCAAGCCCTGTGTTGGGCTCTGTGCTCACAGCTCAGAGCCTGGAACCTGCCTCAGATTCTCTCTCTCTCTCTCTCTCTCTCTCTCTCTCTCTCTGCCCCTGCCCTGCTCACACTCTCTCTCTCTCTCTCTGAAAAATAAGTAAACATTAAAAAAATTATACTGTGAGGCTGAAAGAAATCCCTACTATCACGGAAGTACTGAGAAGTCCTGGGACAGAGTGAGACAGGCAGGGATGCTGGTGGGCAGGTGGATGAGTTAGAACTTTGGGAAAGACACTGGAGTAAAATCATTTCAGGGTAAGAGAACAGCTTGAGAGCAAAAAACAAACAAACAAAACTCTAATCCTGGAGTTTGACGTGTGTCTCAGATGTCAAGTCTGGTGTGGTTACAAAAAGTGGCTTGTAGCCCAAGAACACTGGTCCTTCACAATATTAATAATAGTTGCTACTCTGTAAAGACGAGAAAGAGACACCATGGTCAAATTAGTTGGGGAACACCAGGTTAAGCAAAAGCAAACAGATTTCTTTATTGCAGACTTCTCAGAGTGTAGAGTGTGTGATGCACCTTTTGAACATCCAAGAGTGAGGAAGAATGGATAGTGTTATCCAGTTTCTTACCCTGAAATCCTTGTGCAGAGAGGAGCATCTCAAAGTATCCATGTTCCTTGGAATACACATTGAAAATGGAGGTCTGGAGCACAAGGATCATAGGTCTACATGCAGAGTAGGAAAAAGGGTCAAGAGAAGAAGTGGAACAAGGACATGAAAAACCTCAAATCCCAAGCAAAATTATTGAAACTTTTATTTGTGGATAATGAAGAGTCATCGAAAGTTTTAGGGGTGGGGGTGACATGATCAGATGTGCCATTTAGGAAGACTGTCCTGGTTGCAGAATGAAAGAAGTAATGACTGAGTTGGTGGGGGGTGGGGAGAAAAGTCATGGGAGCATAGGATCAAAACACTGACATGAACAATAATGTGAGCATGAAGCAGGCAATGAGAAGCAGAAGACCCAACCAAGAGAATCCAGAGCACAGGGCCAAGCCATTTAGGCAAGAAGCCCAGACAAGGAAGACAGAGGACAAGGAATGGCACATAGTTCAGAAGTGGATAGCTTGCTTCTCATTGAAGGAAAGATGCTGAAGAAGAAGAAGGTCTGGGGGTTTGAAGATGAGGTGAAAGGGAGGTAAACAGAGAGAAAAGAATGGATTTGGTTCAGGACAGGCTAAGTCTGAGGTACCCTTAGGCATCTGGGTGCAGCTAATCTTGTTAATTACTGTCAAAGAGTGCTGTAAAAATCCATCTGGAGCTTTGTAGAGGTAGGGCTCACCCCCTGAGAGTTGTCAGCTCCCACATGGTGAGTAAGAGACAGAAAAGGATAAAGCACGTCATCAAGCATCCAGAGAAAGAAGTTTCTAACAGTCCCCTTGCCAGTGTCCTGCGTGCCCCTTTACATGTCTGCTCCCAGCCATTAGAGGTCTTTCCTCCCCATCCCAGCCCCCTGCTGATGAGGACCAACCCTCCCCTCCCATCACAGCCCTGCCTCTCCAGAAGCTGGCCTTGTGACTCAGCTCACCCAGTTTCCCTGGCTGGCTCTTCTGCAGATGGTCCACCAGTTATCAGCTACTCATCTGCTCAGCACAAGACAGCTCACTTCTCAAGTTGAGCCCTTAAAGGCAACCCTGGCAGAACCAGACATAAAATTCACAGTCTTGGTTTGGGCTCCCCCAAAGCAGATCCTGAGACAAGGATTTACATGCATCAATTATTTGGGAGATGATCCCAGGAAACAGTTAAGGGAGTGGAGAACTGAGTTGGGGAAAGAAAGGCAAAGAGGTGTAAAAAATGAAAAAGTTACTTCTGTGGTCAAGTGGGCCTCAATCCCACTGGAAACTCTGGAGGACTATAGAGAACACACCTTATGGTTGTCCATTATGAGGGGCAGCTGTGTATTTCCCCACCAGGTCCCATCCATCATTGTCTAAGTGCTACTTCCTGATGCACTAACTCCCCAGAATTTACAGCTTGCATGTGTTCTGGCCTGCATGCCCCTAAGTCCAGGAAAAACTCAGGAAGAGCCACAGAGTCCCCAGTAAGAAGACATTGGTACCTAAGGATATCAGAATTAAGCACAAGGAGAGGTATGCATGGGACTCAGCATTTCCTCCAGTCACTAACAACTGGAGAACAGTCTGTTCAACTGGAGATAGAATCCTTGGGAAGAGCAAAGAAGTTTCTCTCCTGGGAAACTGGCCAATACTATTCCAAAGGAGAAACCCGAGTCAAATACACTTATTTCATGCAGTTAGCAGTATATTTTAATGATCCTAAGAGTTCAGCAGTCACCACTGGCACCAAATTTCTCTTGGCTCTCTCCCTCATTTTCTATACACAGGTCAAAGAACTCTCGGCCTTGAATGAAAGCATTATTGACCAAAATTGTTTCAAATGTCAAATACACATCCCAAAAATGAAAACCAATCAAACCAAGGCTTAGAGAAAGTATGTGTATGTCGGACTTACCCTATAAATTACTTTTAGCTTTGATTAAATTCCTTTCTCTCTAACAAGTTTCTGGACTATCAATTATTATAATGGACAGGGCTGCTGGACTTCTAAAGGAAGCTTAGTAATTGCATTCAAATGTATTCTTTCAAAACATGCTCAGGACCTGGCATTTGAATGCCAGCTTTAGTGAGCAAAAGACATGAGGAAGACTGAACACAAAGAAATGGTGAGCCAGCTGGTTAGCCAACCAGCCTGATTCATGACAGGCTATGATTAATACTCAAATACACAACCTGAGTAAACTAAGTTTTCATGGAAGTGATGTTTACCGAATTGAGCACCACACTTTTCTGAATTCTGGGAAACGAATTTACAACTGTAGAATCTTACAACCCATGTGTCTTAAGCGCTTTGGGCAACCATTTGCTTTAGTGGAATAAATGGGCATGCAAAGAATTTGCAGCCACAGGTCTTAGAACAAGAAGAAAACCATCCCTGTTGATTTTTTTCCAGGTCACAAATTTAAGTAAAAATAAGTCAATGTTGCCTTTTCCCCCAATCTCAACAGGGTGCTGAAGTTTTTGGCTTGACTTCTGGCATTTACTGCTCTCAGAAAATTTGTCTCCAGAGTAATATTTTTACAACGACAGATTCTCCATAAAAAATAAATTTGGACATCGACTTGCCCTAAGGCAAAAACATATTATTTGTAGAACTAGCCCTAAGAAAAATTGAGCTGTCTCACCTATAAAATGATAATAATACCTGTTGTAAAGATTAAATGCATTAACAGCACTGAACCCAGGGCCAGGCACAAGATAGAAGTTGAATAAATTTTATTCACTTCTCCTAGGTTATACAGCTAAGTATAAGAAACATCTTCTCTCTGAGTCTGATGACTTCTAGAGCTTGAGTCCCATGAGTGACATGGGTTAAGGGATTAATTACAAGGACTGCATCTTGTGCAATATGAGAGCTGGTGGTAAAAAAGTCTAGATGGGCCATTGCTTCTGCATTTGGTGGTGGGCCTGAAGTCACTGAGTTTAGCAGGGTGGGGTATCTGGAAGAAAAGCTGAACATGAAGGACAAACCCCCAAGGACAGAGTGAAACCCACCTCCTTTCTCACCATCTCCAATCTTGAGGCCACAGGTGACCTTCAGAAGAAACCAGTGCCTTCACTGCTGAGCTACATCCATATAGCTCAGGACTTGGAGAACTGGAGGAGGATATGAATGGGAGCCCACACCCACCAGGTGAGCCTGCACACTGTGCATCACTCAAAGGTTGCAACTTCCCTTCTGCCTTCCAGTCTCGCAAAACCAAAAACTAGAACCATGCACAGGAGAGAGTTCTGGGAAAGGTAGTTCCATGTAAGCTATACTGATAGAGTAGAAAGCCATCAAGACTTCCCTGAATAATGAATTGATGCACCTGCCCCCAGTGGGCTACTGGGAAGATTAAACAAGATAATACACACAACAACCCCCTATACAGTCAACACACAAACAAGTTCCTTCATCATCTTCTCTACAGTATAAGTCCGCACAGAGGTTAATGGCATATGACTACCTTGCTTAACAACTTATTCTCGAAAACCTGTCCATAAGTAAAAAGTCATTAACTTCTAAACTTTTTCTTTCATATTAAGGGGGGGGGGTATATAATGCATTCCATCATGATCCAAGTTTTTAAAAATTCACAAACAGAAAAATACATCACTTGAATAACAAAAACAACTTAACCTAATTAATAAACAACAATGGGGAGATAACAAATAGAGATTACACACAAAATGTGAAGTAATAACGATTTATGACTTTCCTTCCCTTTCCTTTTTTTCCGAACATTTTTTTCACCAATTTTTCAACTTTGGGGGAGTTCATGGTTATCTTGCACACAGATCACACTTAAAAATAAATGCATAGTGCAGAAAAACACAGGGCAAAATAAATGCTGAATATGAAAGTCCTTCAAAGTGCATGTGAACTGCACACGTGTCCAAGAGATCCAAAATTCATTGAAGATGCTGCCTCTTCACTTCTTACTCAGGTAAATGCATGAAGCAAAACTTTGTGAGCTCACCAAAGAGGGCACACAGCTCAGATTTAACCTATGTGATGTTCTTTGACTAGCAAATGTGGCATTAAGGAAAATGATGAGTATACATCTTTGCCTGAAGCTGTCGTGTCAAAAAAAATATTTTTAGACTATATTCATTTAGTGCATTTTGGAGTAAGAAGCTTATTTTTAAGAGGAAAGTGGGGGAATAAACCTGGAAAGCGGGGTCATTTTTCAAGAGCTGCTATGGTGAAAAATTGACATCATTGTATTAGAGCAGCCTATATAAGCCCTTTTGCCTACATATTTCATTCAATTCTTAAAATCACTGTCAAAGTGATATTTTCACTTAAAAAATTAAACAAAGTATAATAAGTGCCTCAAACACTATTTGGATTGCTAGAAATGTTTTCTGTGTCCAGAAATCTTAACCCCAAGCACCTGCTGGCTGCCTCCCCAATACCATTTCTCCCCCTTTTCTTACTAAGAACTAGCTGATTGGACGTAGTACAACCATGTGTCTAATTAAAAAAAACATTCAGCCTTCCAGACTCCCTTGCAGCTAGTCTGTGCAACCCAGTTATGTCCGATTAGACATAAGCAGAAATATGCCAATCAGAGCTTCCGGGGAAGTATTGTTTTCCAGATAATTAAGTTCTGATCCAACTGAATTTTTACCATTTCTCCTTCCTACTCTCCCTTCCTGGAAAGCAATCTCAATGCCTGAAGATGTAGGACCCATCCTATGATACTAAGGGCAAAGGTCCCCAACTTAGGATACAGAACATGAAGAGGAAGGGAGCCCAAGATGTTTATACTAGGAAGGCCTGCATAAGCCCTGAACCATCCACTGAACCATCTGGCCTTCCTACAACATGATAAAAAAGACCTGATGTTATTTAAATCTACTGTTCTGTGCAACTGAATGAAGTCCATAATTATTATGGGAAACAGATTATTTGAGTTTACAGTTTGCATTACCAATATTCTACATATTACAAACAGGGTTTAATATTTTAAAAACATAAGCTGGCTCTATAATACATGAAAAAATGACTTGCTTCACCAAAAATATCCATTTTTTAAATACACATGCAATAAAAAAAGTGCTTAAGCTTGAATAAATAATTATTTTTATTGCCCTCCTCAAAATGCTTTGAAAATTTTTATTTTAACCTGAGTGAAATTTACGTTTCAGGTGAATGATAATAAAATATGATAATGGACCTCCTAATGCAATGGGTCATGGCTATGGGATTTATTTGTTAGTTCATTTATTGATCCATTATCTACTTGTACTAGGAATCTTAAAAAAAAGAGACAGCAATGAAAGATCAACATACAGCAGTGACATTAAAATAGGGGTTAAAAATTAATAAAACACAGTTTGAAAGATAAATAATAGTTATAATTGAAAACTAACACAAGAATAGTAAGGATACTTAAACATGAGATTTTTCCCTGAACTTCCTGTAAGTCAAAGCAAGGAAACAAAGAGTCAAAGTGGTTCTGTTAGCTGACAGAAAGCAGCATCCAGGTTTGTCAAAAAATACAATCTGTTTATCAGCACACACAAAAAAAAATCAAAAAAACCTCTAAGAGAAAACTATTATATGAGTTCTTAGATAAGGTGTCTCCAATAACAGAATAATAGCTTGCATTCCTATAGCACTCTGCAATTTGTAAAGCATTTTAATTCTACAAAACCCAATAAAATAGGCAAAACAAGTATTATAATTACCCTCATTTTACAGATTAAGAAACTGAGGCTGTGAGGCTGGTACTATCAGTGTAGCTCCATGAGACCATTGAAAGACTGGAAATCAGAAAGGTTAAAAAAAAATGAGCCTGAACAGCTGGGGGCATGGGGGGGGGGCAGTATCAGTTAATGCAATGAAGGAATCCTGGTGGAGACAAGAAGGAGGCCATGGGATGGACAAAAAAGCTCTGTGAGTCTAGGTCAAGTCAGAGTTTCCTAGCAGACCTATTAAAGAAGTAGTTCCATGACTGAGGCTGGTGCTCAGGGGTGAGATTAGGGCTGAAGAAATTAATTAGGAATTCTAAAGTAGAAATGGTATTTAAAGCCATGGATTGGCTAACAGCATGCAGGGAGATGAAGACCAAGGACAGAGGTCTGAGATAAACTGACAGAAAACAAACTGCAGAGGAGGAGCCAGCACAGGAGATGGAACAGAGGCTGGGGACACAGGGGACAAACCTGAAGAGCGGGAGTAATGGCACTTGGAGGAGAAAGTGGTCACCTAGTCAATGTGTTGCCAAGAGCTTAGGTGAGTTGCGAACATCGGCTTTGTAAATTATTGTCATTACTAACAAAATGCAGTGCTGATTGTGTATCATTTCCAGACCACATTATTTGGACCAGCCTTTCACTGTCCTCCCCAAAGAACTTCATAACAAAGTCATCTACTTCAAGCATTAAAGGTTGACCTAGAGGATCACAACACTCCTCTATTGGGCCAATCCCTTCCATTTGGGATCATCAGAAGAGGGTCTAATACTTGTTTGCACTGACCCACTTCACTCAATGGTCAGAAGGTCACATTCCAGGGGTGAGGAGCTCTGATTCAAAAGATAATGTAATCAGTGGTGGCCAGAGCACCAGCCCTTCCTAGAGCAAACCTGGACACCAGCTGCCCCCATGGTAAGCACTTTCTGTAACAAAGGAAATCCACAGCAATTATGTCCAGAGGGAAAGACTTGCATAACAGGTAGAAAAAAGTTTCTGTTTTAGTGTGGTTCTAATTCTGCACTTCTTTAAGAGGTCTAGGACAAATAGGCAACAGGACAGACACAACGGTCATTCATTCATGCACCTGCTCTGGACAAGTGATGGTCTGGAAGGAGGAGCTGCTCCATGGAGATCTGGCTCAGACATCCTGGAGCGTACCAACTTCCTCCCAACACCTGCCTCTCTCTGGGGGTATCCATTTATTATACCAAATGAAGAAAATAAGTTTTTAAAAAAGCAAGACATTAAAAGTAAAAGCACAAAAATTGGGCAGCACACAGCGGTCCTGCTGGCAAAGCATGGCCTAGACACACACCTACAACCTATGCAGGACTCTAATATCCTCCAAGATAATTGTGCCTAAAGCCAGGAGTCACAGCCTGTGCTGTAGGACACATGCAACCAGATGCCCACCATGCTGAAGCTTGTCATGGACATCAAATGGGGAGGTAATACTTCCAGCCACCAATTATTAAGTACCCAGTATGTGCCAAGTATTTGCAAATGTTTCTTCATTTATTTCTCCCAACAAACATTTGAGGATGACACTGCCATATTAAAGACGCTGACAGTGAGGTCTGAGTGACAAGATCTCATATTAGTAGATAGAGAAACCAGAATTCAAACCCAGCTTTGCTTGACTTCAAAACACATATTCCTTTTTTTATGTTTATATATTTTTGAGAGAGAGAGAGAGAGAGAGAGAGAGAAAGGGTGAGTGGGAGAGGGGCAGAGAGAGAGAGAAAGAGGGAGACACAGAATCTGAAGCAGGCTCCAGGCTCTGAGCTGTTAGCATGGAGCCCAAAGCAGTGCTCTAACTCACGTACTATGAGATCCTGACTTGAGTAGAAGTCAAACGCTTAACCAGTTGAGCCACTCAGGTGCAGATAAAACCCACCTTCTTTTTAAAGCCACATGCCAAACTGGTTCCAGGGTTTGGCATACTTCATTTTCTGTAACTTCCTCCTTACAAAGCAAAACCCAAATGGAGTTAAAAGTATTCAGTATTTTAAAAAATCTCAGTTCAGCTTGGACAAAAGGCTCTTTCAAAGTTAATTTTTCTTTCTTTTATACCAGAACAGGTTTCAAAATTAAAATTTTCCTATTCCATCAAATTATAATCATTTGTTTACCATCCTCACTATTTAGCTTCTAGTTAGTTAAAATGTGCCTTTAATCACTATCACCATAAGTGGAAGTCAACTTTGACAACTGGCACATAACTCTAAGAAGCAATATAAAAACACCCATTCTTGTGTATAGCAGCTTTATCCATAATTCCCAAAACTTGTAAACAACTATAATACCCTTGAGCAGATGAACAGATAAATAATCTATGATCCATCCAGACCATGTATTATTATTCAGCACTAAAAAGAAATGAGCTATGCAGCCATGAAAAGGCATGGGGAAACTTGAATTCATATTACTAAGTGGAAGAAAATCTGAAAGGGTTACATACTCTATGATTTCGACTATATGGCATTCTGGAAAAGGCAAAACTATGGAGACAGTAAAAAGATCAGTGGTTCCTAGGGGATGGAAGAGAAAGAGGTGTGAATCGAGGGAGCACAAGGGATTCTGGGCAGTGAAAACACTCTGTAGCATACTATAATGGAGGATACATGTCATTATACGTTTGTTCAAACCTACGGAATGTACAACACCACGAATGAACGCTGCTGTAAACTATGGAGTCTGGGTGATAATGATGTGTTAATGTTGATTCATCAATTGTAGCAACTGTACCGCTCTGGTGAGGGATATTGCTGGCGGGAAAGAGCTGTGCATATGTGTGGGTAGAGGACATATGGGAAATCTCTGGACTTCTGCTCAATTTTGCTGTAAACTGCTTTAAAAAAAAGTCTATAAATATGGATAGATAGATAGATAGATAGATAAATTACATATTATACAGACACATATATTTAATATACTGATGCTCTGGCTGAAATCATCCTATAAGGACACACAAAAATTGATGATAGAGAAATAACACCTCACTGACAAATAGCCCCCTAGATGTGGTGAGAAGTAATCCTGGCAAGGAATTTTTTTTTGCTTATTGCCCAGAGGATGATACTGGCAATGAGTGTACATGCCACCAGGGTCTTAGGAGAGCTGGTTTTCTGGGACAAAACCGTTCAGCTGAAAGATGGATTATAGCACACCTGATTAAAAGCAGACCATCAGGGGCGCCTGGGTGGCGCAGTCGGTTAAGCGTCCGACTTCAGCCAGGTCACGATCTCGCGGTCCGTGAGTTCGAGCCCCGCGTCAGGCTCTGGGCTGATGGCTCAGAGCCTGGAGCCTGTTTCCGATTCTGTGTCTCCCTCTCTCTGACCCTCCCCCGTTCATGCTCTGTCTCTCTCTGTCCCAAAAATAAATAAAAACGTGGGAAAAAAATTAAAAAAAAAAAAAAAGCAGACCATCAGCCTCTACTCCTTGAGGCTGCCGATCAGAACTAGCCAGATCTAGGTAAAGTGTTGAGTTTGGTCTCTAATGACACTTGGCATCCCTTTTCAAAGCCCTATGAGCTCCTCACCCTCTGCCAGCCCCGATTCTTTGTTCAATCCCCCAAAAACCTTTCCTGAAGTAAACTGTCACCTAATCCCTATCAAGGAGTGGGTGATGAAGCCTACAGCTCTACTATGCAGCAATAGATGCACTTAAGAGGGAGATCTGGGACCTCCCATGCCCTCCAGATTCCATGGAGTTCCACCTCTAACGTTGGACATTCATGCACCTTGTTGAGCAAGTGATGGGATATTTTAGGCCAGTGTGGTATCCCCTGGGCTCTCAGATCTTGCCAACTAACTTTTTATGAGATCTTTACACTTCACATACAGCCACTCATTGCCTTTTCTTCAAAAGCTTCGGGTCAAGCTCTAATTTAAACACCAAGAAATTTTCTTCCTTACCAATACTGAAAAAAAAATCTACAAGAGAAATCCCATATTTTAAACACCATAAAGTTTGGAATGGATAGTCCACAGCCTAAATTTGTTGAAACACAAAAAAATAGTGTGTGTGTTGTGTTTGTATTTATTCTTTTCAGTACTTTCTGCCTAGAGGTAGTACCATATTGGTACCTCTATTTTCACATTTCTCACATCGTAAGTCTCCCTTCTTGAGCTTGGGAGACACCAGAATCATTTCTTACTTGGATCCCCAGCACAGTGCCAGCTCACAATATTTAATAAGTAAATGAACGAGTGGATAAATGTGCTTTCTATTTTGGAACCTATTCTTATATGAATACAGTGTTTTCACTCATATCATTTCTACTTTTGAATCCTAAAACTGATATATTTGAAGGAGCAAGTCCTAAAAGCTTTTGAATCGCTTTCCTTTAAACTTATAAACAAAAGTATATTTAGATTCTCAAAAAGAGCCAATGACAACTTTGGCCAGAAGTCAACTGCCCAGTTGGGTTCCTGACCTTGTCATGCATGAGCTGTAAGTCTGTGGACTTCTGAGCCTCCATGTATTAGTTTTCCATCTGCAATTTGGGAGGGCCCTGTAGATATAAACTCTACAATGTGGAGTATGGGAAACAGTCCTGGAAACCCAGGTGTCAGATTTATACTTGCCACTAATTAATTGCCAGACCATAACCTAGTCACATTACCCTTCAGGACTCAGATTGTAAACCTAGATGTTTAGAGAATTTAAAAGATGTCTTTATTTTGAAAGTCACTGAGTTTCAACTGGTTGAGAGTTTATCCTGGGACATTAACATTCTGTCATTTCTAACCTGCCCCACACTCAGGCTGAGCATGTTACTGCAGCCAGAGAACACACTTAGGCAGAGACAGGTAGGAATTTATCCATGTGTAGGCAGCTGTGTCAGAAGGACGACAGTGTTTCCCACAATTACCTTCCATCTAGACAACTATGGAACTATCTGCCCATCTCTTCTCTCTTTAGTAAGGTCCATCCTACCCACTGCTATATTCCATGAAGCTAAGGGACTAAGGGTTCCCATTGTGTGCTACAGGAAACATAAACCAGTGAATGCAGTCAGTGCATGCATGCATGGATAGATGGATGGATGGATGGATGGATAAATGAATGAAAACTACTATGTCCAAAGCAACACTATAAGGATGAGAACCATATTTATTATCTATTGCTGTGTAACAAATTGCCCCAAAAACTTACTGGCTTAAAACAACAAACATTAATTATGTCACAGAGTTTCTGAGGGTCAGGAATCCAAGAATAGCTTAACTGGGTGGTTTTGACTCAGGGTCTCTCATGCAGTTGCTGTCAAGCTATCACCTGCACCTACCATCATCTGAAGGCTTAACTGGGGCTATAGGATCTGCATACAGGATGGCCCCCCTCATGGCCATTCTCAGAAGACGTCAGCTCCTTGCTGACTGTTAGCAAGGAGACTTGGGTTTTCAACACAAGGGACTCTCCATAGGGTTGCTTGAGGATCTTCAAGATAGGACACCTGACTTCCCCTAGAGCAAGCAATCCAAGAGAGAGCTGGAAGGAATCCACGGTGTCTTTTGTTACCTAATTTTGAAACTCATACACCATCACTCCCACCTTTCTCTATTTAGAAGTGACTCACCAAGGCCAATGTAGTCCACATGCAAGGGGAGAGACATTCAGCCCCATCTTTTGAAGGGAATGTCAAAGAATTTGTGAATATATCATAGACCACCATAATGACCATGTTTTCCTTCAACCCCCTTGAAGCCAACCACATAAAACACTCATTCTCAGACTGCATTCAAAACCCTCAGCCTTGTCATTCCAAATGTACCCTCAACACTCTTTCATAATCTCTCACACTAACCCAGTTCGTCTGTCTGCTGGTCATCACGCTTGCATTGCTGCTTCCTGATCTCTGAGCCTTTCTTACCACTGTTTTTCGAACAGGAATATTTTACAGATTTTGTCATAATTACATCCTACCTATCCATCAAGCGGAGCTCAAACTTCACCCTCTCCATGATGCCTTCCCCTAATTCCCCCCCACTGAAATCTTTAAAGTTACTTTGTACCATCTATAACACTGATCACTTTTTTTTTTTTACTTCAAATTGTATTCATTCCCATGCCTTATCTTTCCAATTAGACTATAATTTCCTTGAAGTAAGGACTGGGCACATCATAATATGTTCAAGAGTGCTTCTCCAAATAACCTAATCTTTACACACTCTGCTGTGCAGTGCCATGGTCTGTAAACACGTGGGTGTGGCTGTGTTCTGATAAAGACTTACATACAAAACAGATGCCTGGCTGGATTCAGCACATGGGCCACAGGTTGCCAATTCCTGAACTAAAATATTGCCTAGGTATCATCAAGTTCTAGAATTCTAAGATTCAGATATAGTAATTGCTGTAACTATTTTTATATACATTTTTTGGAATGTTTTTGTTGTGGAATTGTGTGTATATTTTCTGCTGTTTATACAATCTGGCCACATTTCCTTTATAATAAGAAAAAGAATATTTTAATTTTACAAATCTTTGACAGCTTTAGAACTCATTCTAAGGGAATAGAGGCTGGATGAGGTGTACACATATAATTATTTTTAACCATGTCCTTAACGTTCTTCTAATACAAAAGTATCTTATACTTTCTTATCTCATGTGAAAAACAACATATTTTATTCCCAAACAACAATTCTGTTGTCTACAATTCTGTGATGGCTAACCAGTAATTTCTACTCAAAGCTTTCAGACCACTGTTTTACAAAACAATCTTAATTTCACCTTTTGATTCATATATTTAAATTATTAACTTTTTTTTTATAAGAGAAGATATGCATTAATAGTAATAGTTTAAGAATCAGTGACCTACAATCCTATACATGAATTTAATGTGACTATTTAAGGAGCGAAGTTGAGCTGAATTAGCACATAATACAAAAAGAAAGTGTCAGATTTTAGTGAGACAGCAAAAGAATGTGAAGGGATATACATTTGAAATGTCAAATGATGGGTTTTCATGGGGGAAGAATATTTTTCAACAAAACCGCTCTTAAAACCTCAACTCCTCTTTACAACAGTGAATACGAAGCTTGAAAATTACCTTGGTGATAAATGAAACTTGCTGTTTTCAGGGAAATGTCAGGATGCAAACTGTACTCTTGTTTAAACAGAGCTAAGAGAGAGGCCACTGTGTGTGTTTGACAGTGACAAATGGCTTCCAGAGAAAATAAGGCAGCGTCTGCCCATCCCTGCCTTCAGCAAACCTGTTTTGCCGGCTGTCAAACCTTTGGCCTCCTATCTGTCTCAAGTAATCATGGGAAATGATTGTGAATCACTTACTGTCTTCACATTTACATGGACCCCTTCATTGCAAATATTTCACACTACTTCAAACTCTGTATGTAAGAAAAGTATGTTCCCTAAAATGTAATTAACAAATAAATGTTGAAGACATTCAACCAGATAATCTTTAGATAATCTCCTTTATCTTTGCTGACCATAGCTCTTCCCTGGTCATCTGTGGAACTTTGAGGAAAGTATATTAAAACCTCAGTATCTCAAGGTCACCAGAATTTTTTTTTTAAAAAAGTGCTTATCTAACAAAGTGAGAAAATAAAGAGGTCAAATTCTGTGACCGTTGACTACAAAGGATAGGCCAAATTTGCTGAGTTAGCTCTGGAACATTATGGGAGAATCTAGCCTTTTTTTATAATACCGTGTGAAGATTTTTATTCTACTTATGGAACATTGTGGATAATAAAGTTTACTAAAATATTATTTTGAGAGTAGGACTGTCCCATCAACAAGAGAATGGATAAATAAATTGTGGTTTATTTTTATACTATAATATAACACAGCTATAAAAAGAATAAACCCCTGGTACCTGTAAAACATGCATGAATCTCACAGGCATAATCTGAGCAGAAGAAACCAGACACAATCATACTAACAGTGTGATTCCATTTATGTGAACTTGGAAAACAAGCAGACATGCTTGTGTTAACAGAAGCCTGGATGGTAGTTAATACTGGGTGGAGATGGGATTAGACTGGGAAGGAGCATGGGAGAACCTTATGCATTCTCCACGTTGGTGGTAGTTACATGGGTCCATATACAGTCATAAAAATTCATTAAGCTGTATGTCTAAGACTAGCATATCATATGAACTTTACTGTACTTATGCTAGTCCTCAATTTTTAAAATCCTGAAAGTAAAACATTAATAGATTGTCAATAATTTCTAAAATAAGAGACAGTAACTATAGACAAGATCCAACAGGACACCAGCAAGTCAATAACTGAGGAATACAAACTTGGGAATATAACTGGAGAACAGAGAAAGAGAGCATGAAAACAGAGGAGAGAAGAAACAAGAGTGGAAGCAGGAAAGAAAAGCATTAAGTGTAAGTGAAAGACGAAAAAGAATTAGCTGTATGCTTTACCTTCAGAGAATCCCATGCGACCTACAATTTCTTCATGCCTAGGTTCTAATCTGTTTTGTAATCAAGAGGAATAATTAGCAGAAAGAGCTAGAACTTTTGGACCCCACCCCACCCCCACCAAATAAACTTAGGTAGAGGAAACTAGATTTATAATCACAAATCAAAAAATACTAGAGAAGCACAAAATTCAGTCCATGTGGTAATGGTACAAAAATGCCCAGGCAGACTGGGTGACTAAAACAGACAATCCAGGAACAAGCACCTTTAATTTAATTTAATACAGATGGTCCCCAACTTATGATGTTTTAACTTGGGATTTTTCTACTTCATGATGGTATGAAAGAGATACACTTTTAGTAGAAACTGAACTTGGACTTTTGAATTTTGATCTCTTCCTGGGCTAGCAAAGTACAGTTTGATCATCTCTTGTGGTGCTGTTCAGTGGCAGCAGCTTTAGCTCCCAATCAGCCACATGATAACAACGGTCAACAACCAATACACTTAGAACCACCTGTCCCCATACAGCCATTCTATTTCTCACTTTCAGTACAGCGTTCAAAAAATTACTTGAGACAACACTGTATTTCAAAATAAGCTGTGTGTTAGATGATTTTGCCCAACTATAGGCTAATGTAAGTGTTCTGAGTATGTTTAAGGTAGGTGATACTAAGCCATGATGTTTAGCAGGTTAAGTGTATTACATGCATTTTTGAGTTATTATTTTCCATTTATGATAGGTTTATAGGGATGTAACCCCATCATAAATTCAGGAAAATCTGTATATTGTAAAAAGGTTATCAAACATTTATGAGGATGGGGAAAAGTATTCACTACAATTGGTTAAGTCCTGGATGACCTTCCCAATGTAGAACCAGATACATTTCCCGGGGAGCCAAAATGCCCAAAAGTCTTAAGAGATCTGATTACCAAGAAAGATAAGCATTTGCAGAAAAGCTGAAGTAAATATTGACTATGAACATGGAGTTAACCAAGAACATGTCAGAAGAAGCACAGATGTTTGTATTTTGTCAGAAGCCAATACTGAAATACCCACAGGTCTTCCTCTCCTACGGGGTCAGAGGCTACTCAAGGAAGATGTTCCTGGTACTGTCCCTTTCCTATTTTGTGGCAAATTCATCCTTTTCTAGTCACTATTTGTGGAAATGAGGTCCCCACAAGGTCTGTTGAACTCACATACAACAACATGATTTCTTGTCCACTTTTCAATTTTTGATGATGGTACCCTGGTGAGATGAAGATGAGTATAAGGGGAAGCACCTATTCATATAGAGAATTTCATAACCTTCAATGAAACAATCTCTAGGGATGTCTGCATGGCTCAGTCAGTTGAGCAACTGATTCTTGATCAGATCTGGTCATGATCCCAGGGTAGTGGGATCAAGCCCCGAGATGGGTTCCGTACTGAGCATAGAGCCTGCTTAGGATTCTCTCTCTCTCTCTCTCTCTCTCTCTCTCTCTCTCTTCCCCTCTCCCCTGCTCACACACTTTCTCTGTCTTAAAAAAATTGAAAAATCTCTAAAGCCATCAAGTGATCATGCTCAAATTAAATGTACCAAAAAGGAATGATTTAAGACCCAGACAAATATCTATGCTCTACAATATCTATTGCAATGTGATTTATAAGAAGAGTAAAATTTGTAAACTACCTACTTGTCCACCCAAAAGGACATGATTAAATAAACTTTAATATGTCTGCATCATGAAGCATTATACAACCAGTAAGAGTTGCACTTGAAGAATGCATTGTTTCATCCTCATAAAACCTATGAGATGTGCACTATTTGCACTCACATTTTATGAGGGAGAGAAGCTAGGATGGCAACATATTAGGAGGACTCTAGGCTTGCCTTGGCCCTCAAACACAGCTAGATACTATCAAATAATTCTGCATTCCCAAGAAATTGACCTGAGGACAGACAGACTGCACAATCACAGGGAGAAAAGAGGCCACATCAAGGAAGGTAGGAAGAGTGGATATGTGGTTTGGGGGAGCACACATATTTCACAAAGAAACTGAGGCTAAACATGATTGTTGGCAGGAGGCCTCAGTTCCTAACCACTCTTCCTAGGGTTGCTTGAGTGTCCCCATGACATGGAAGCTGGTTTCTCCCCACAGCATTGATCCAAAAGAAGCAAGGCAGAGTCACAATGTCTTTTATGACCTAACCTCAGAGGTCACATGCTATCATTCCTATAGAATCCCATCGGTAACACAGGTTAGCCCTTTACAGTGCAGGAGGGGACTACAGAATCAGTGGGGGCTGCCTTGGAGGTTGGCTGTCATGGGGATCTTTAGGAAGGGGGTTTCACTGGAATATTTTGAATATTTTCTGTTATATTTTGACGGAATCTCTCCAAGCCGTCTTCGGAGTCACATCTTCAAAGACTAAAAAACAAATTATTTTCTTGCTTGAGGATGTTGGGAACCTGGTTGTTGATGAGCCAACAAGTATATATGTATATGTGTAAGGCCTGGAGACAAGATGGCAAGTTTGCGTGCCCTCAGATAAAGCCAGATCCTACAGGGGAGCACTCCACCCATGGCCTCTTTATCTCTTTCAGACTGTAAATTTCTCATCTTTTCCACATATTTCTTTCCAGATCAGCATAAATTGCATTGGGTAGGTTAATTGTAAGTGCCATCATTTAGCAAATAGAATTGAGTGCCTGTTACCTGCCAGATCTCCCTGCCAGGTGCTAGAAACTCAGTGTTGAAACAGACACACGTGCTCAGGAAAACAGGTAGCAGGTGACACATGTAGGCAGAGTTCCAAAATCTCTTAACTTCACCAATGTAGAATTCCTGGGGACATCTACATTGGTGAAGTTAAAGGATTGCAGTTCAATTTTCCAACAGTAAGTAATTTTCACTGCCATGACTATAGACGTGTGTCCTGGGATACGGTAAGTAATGTTTCAAGCCACTGACCTGAATGAGGCCATTTGATAAGGATGCAATCTGGCACATAATTTTCAAGTTCCTGTTCCAAAAATTCATAGATTTCATTCCCTGAGGTCTCAGGAACAGAACTGATGTAAAAACAAGGTGGTCTTAGGAGATACCAGTGGATCAGCCCCCAAGTTCCCTAGAGGAACTGTTTTGAAGTTCCCCATAATATAATTTTGGTTGAACAGTAACCTGACACTCTGTACATTTTGTGACCAAGACTGGAAAAAGGATATGAAGAATGTGAGGAAAATATCTATATTATTTATATTTCAGGTAGCACCTTTCTCCAAGGAGCTCAGAAAGCTGCATGAACACTAGTCAGCATTATATATGGTGCTTCTGTTCTCACATGTTTGTTTGAATTTTTCAGTACTGCTTCCGCTGTGGTTTCTTTTTTAACTCTCTTTCTCCTGTTGCTACTCATAGTTATAATGTTCTGGTATATCCATTTACTAAAGAGATTCAAGACTTATGTTTTAGGAATCTAGAATACCATGATGACATGCTTAAAAATAGAATATTTTTTTATGATTACAACCTGGTGATTCAGACTCTTATATATTACATGTTGAATAAATGCATGAGCACACTAAGAAATATTCACAGCATGTCTTGCTTATGTCAAAGTGCCAGTAAATGTACATCCAGCCACTGGGAGCAAAAAAACGCCTGAAAACTAGGGACAGGTGTTCTTCACATGACCCAGGAGAGATCAAGATAATACCTTTAGTAGTGATTTGACAGTAGTTAGACAGAAAGATGTAAATTGGATTTGAAGTCACAAAACACCTCCTAGGTCTGGCCTGAAGTGGGAAAACCCACAACTTTATGGCTCCTGCATCCAGCCCCAGGGGGGTGGCAGGGTCTCCCTGCCCAGGGCTTCAGAATAGTGGGAGGAGGACGACCACGTGGCCTGGGCTGTTGCCAGAACAGAAATGAGGAGGTCCTGGCACATTTTACTGATGATGAGAGAGGCAGCACAAGAAAGGAGAAGGTGGGGCCTAGGTTTTGGTTTTTTGTTGTTCTGTTTGCTTTTGCTGTTAAGGCCCAGTATCCCCATTCTTGGGCAATGCAGACCTAAAACAAAACAAAACAAAACAAAACAAAACAAAACAAAACAGCAAGCTTTCACCAATCATATTAGCTCCTTCTTTTGGGAAAGATTAAGCAAGGGAGAAGCTAAAAGTTTCCATTCCATGATTGCTCCCCCTTGAAAAGCAAGATAACATGTGATGAGGGAAACAAGTGTCCATTTTACTTGCATTTGACAGAAGATGGCGTCATGGAAGAGACTGTTTTAATTATGGACATTCTTAAGGATGTAGAGGGAGGAGTGTGGGCAAGAACATTGCTTCAGCCTCCATCTTAACAATCGCCATTAGTCAGCCACCATGACATTTTGAGGAGAAATGAGGAAAATAACCATTATCATGTTGTCATAAGCTGTTTGGTGGCCACTAAAAAGTAGTCTTATGGTTTGACCTCCTCCACGAAATAGCAGACTGGTTTCTCCCTTCATTCTACTCACTGCCTCCCCTTCCACACCCAGCCCTGAGACCACATTTTCTGTTCAGCCTCAAACTAAGGTCAAACTTCTAGCCACGTTGGTGATGTCTGTTGGTTCCTTTCCTACAGAGGGAAAATGGTAGCTGAGGAGTTTTGTGGCTTGTACTTCCTGGTGTTATGAATAAAGCACTTATGTGTTTAGTTCCTTTTAGGCCAAGCCAATTGTCTTTCAGGCTCAAGGTACAATTTGCCTCACTGAGTGCATGTCCCAAAGGCAATAAAGATCCTTGCCCAGTTTTCTAAATCAACTGACTGCTGGAGACCAAATCACCTGAGCAGCCTTCCTGTCACACGTATCTCTTCAGATCTGGGGGAGGAAGGTGGAGGGGTGGGAAATGGAGCTGGTAGCAAGAGGGGAGAGGCACAGTCACATGTGCAGCCACAAGTCTTGGGTCGTGAGGGTGAATGAATGATGAATGTGAATGCCTTCATCAGAACTGTGGCTTCAGCCAAGCTTAGCCAGCTGACCCCTGCCAGCACTGCAGCCACCACTCAGCCGGCTCCTCCTCTCCCTGCTGACACATCCAAACACTCTCCTTGTTGCCTTGGCAGAGGTGTTCAGTCCTTAGATGTGGCTGCTACAGGGAACTGTGGAGTCCTGGATGAAGACCTGGTCCAGATTCTGGTTCTGCACATTAACTAGACATGTTAACTCAGGAAAATTATTCAGTCCTCCGAGTCTGAGACCTGTGACTTGCAAGATGAGGATAAGTGGGATTTGTTTCTAAAAAATGTATACATGATTCCAGTTATGGTGGACTAGTTTCTAATAAACCAAACCGCCCACATAGAACAACTACAAAAGTTGGATAGAATATTAAAAATACCACTCTGGAGGCAACAGAGAGTTGAGAAGGTAACAAGAATTTGAAGGGCCATGTTCCAAGGCAGAAGAAAAAACAGAGGTGAACCTATGTTTGGTCTAGCCCTTCCCCTTGACAGATTTCTAGATTCCAAAGCAACAACCTAAGGGCCTAAACACTGAGTGGCAAAACAAACAAACAGACAAAACCAGCATAAAGTAATGGCCAGAAGTCTGAAATGTGCTGTGTGTATGTTTATGTGCTCTCCCAAAGCTAGGTGGAAGGAACAAAAATTAGACCTCAGAGCAGACCAAAGACAAGCCCTAGACAATAACCACCAGCTCTTGGAGGCACCATTGCAGGGATACACCCTAGGAATAATGGCAAACCGGAAACACACCAGCCAGGACAAAGCCTGGGCTCAGTTCCTGACCAGAACCGATGATCTCCTGTTCTTTAGCAGTCTGCTTGAAGCACAAGTAAAGTCTACGAAGAGAAGAATGTCCAGAGCTTTAAGTTTTCTCTGACATTTCTGAAATACAATGTCAGACATTTAATAAAAATTACTTAGCATTACCAGGAGACAAGACAACATGACAATATACAAGTTTAAAAAAAAATAGTCCCACAGAAAGTCCAGGTAATGGGGTTCCCAGAAAGGACTTTAAAAATAATTGTGATACATGAAAAGATGCTCAGTGCTGCTCCTTACCAGGGAAATACAAATCAAAACCACGCTCAGTTATCACCTCACGCCAGTCAGAATGGCTAAAATGAACAAATCAGGAAACTATAGATGCTGGAAAGGATGTGGAGAAATGGGAACCCTCTTGCACTGTTGGTGGGAATGCAAACTGGTGCAGCCACTCTGGAAAACAGTGTGGAGGTTCCTCAAAAAATTAAAAATAGACCTACCCTATGACCCAGCAGTAGCACTGCTAGGAATTTACCCAAGGGATACAGGAGTACTGATGCATAGGGGCACTTGTACCCCAATGTTTATAGCAGCACTTTCAACAAGAGCCAAATTATGGAAAGAGCCTAAATGTCCATCAACTGATGAATGGATAAAGAAATTGTGGTTTATATACATAATGGAATACTACGTGGCAATGAGAAAGAATGAAATATGGCCTTTTGTAGCAACGTGGATGGAAATGGAAAGTGTAATGCTAAGTGAAGTAAGTCATACAGAGAAAGACAGATACCATATGTTTTCACTCTTATGTGGATCCTGAGAAACTTAGAAGACCATGGGGGAGGGGAAGGAAAAAAAAAAGAGGTTAGAGAGGGAGAGAGCCAGAGCATAAGAGACTCTTAAAAACTGAGAACAAACTGAGGGTTGATGGGGGGTGGGAGGGTGGGGAGGGTGGGCGATGGGTATTGAGGAGGGCACCTGTTGAGATGAGCACTGGACATCAATTGGACAATAAATTTCATGGAAACCAATTGGACAATAAATTTCATGTTAAAAAATAATAATAATTGTGATAAGCATGCTCTAAGAAAACAGACAAGGGAGAATACAGCACATAATTAAAATCAATTTAAGAAAGAATTAAATGCAGATTCCATACTGAAAAATAAATGAACTGAAAAGAAATGGGTTCAAAAGTAGAAAAGAACTGATGAACTGGAAAAAATATCAGTAGAATTTAATTAAACTGAGGCACAAAGAGAAGAAAGATGGAAAACACGGAAAGAACATGAGAAGTATGGTGCACAGGGAAGTACAACATGCCTTTTAATAAATCTCAGAGGTAGGGGGAGGAGAGATTGTAGCAGAAGCATTTCTTATATAAATAATGGCCAGGGTGCCTGGGTGACCATTTGGTTAAGTGTCTGACTTTTGATTTCAGCTCAGGTCATGCTCTCATGGTTAATAAGGTAGAACACCACATCGGGCTCTGAACTGACAGCACAGAGCCTGCTTGGGATTCTGTGTCCCTCTCTCTATCTCTGCTTCTCTCCCTCTTGCTCTCTATCTCTCTTTCAAAATAAATAAAAATAAACTGTAAAAAAAAAAGGAACAATAGACAAAAACTTTCCAAAAGTGATATAAGCAGAAAAACATAATAAAGGAAACCACATCTAGCCTATCATAGGGCTGTTAGATAGGGCAAATGGGGAAAAAATATTGGTAAAGATATACAGGCTTAAATGAGACAATTAGCAAACTTGACTTATTGAACGTATATGGAATATTACAGAATATTCATGCTTTCTGAGCCCGTGTGGAAATTAGAATAGTAAGTGTCAAAGTAAAAGTGTGAGGTCATAAAACAAGTCTTAATGAATGTCAGAGGTTTTAAACCAAAGACTATGTGTTTTCTGATCACAGTGGAATTAAGCGAGAAGTCAGTATAAAAAAAGATAACTAACAAAATCTCCAAATTTGCAAATTAAATAATACACTCTTAAAATCCCCAGAGACCAAAGTAGAAATCACAATGTAAATTAGAAATTATGTAGAACGAAGTGGTAGTTAAAAAATGTATCAAAAATCATGAGATACAGGGACACCTGGCTGACTGAGAACACAACTCTTCATCTCAGGGTTGTGAGTTTGAGCCCCAGGGTGGGTATAGAGATTATTTAAAAATAAAATCTTTTTTTAAAGCTTATTTATTTATTTTGGGAGAGAGGGAGTGTGTGCAAGTGCATGCACAACCTAAGGAGGACACAGAAGGAGGAAGAGAGAGAATACCAAGCAAGCTCTACATTGTCAGCTTGGAATCCAACTCAGGGCTTGAACTCACAAACCATGAGATCATGACCTCAGTCAAAATCAAGAGTTGGGAGCTTAACCTATTGAACAAACCAGAACCCTCTTAAAAATAAAACCTTAAAAAAAAAAAGGTAGTGAGATACAGTAAAGACACTCAGAGAGGAAAATTTATGGCCTTAAATGGATATTTGAGAAAAAGAGTAAAGTAAAGTTAATGATCAACTACAGAAGTTAGGGGAAAAGAGTAAATTAAACCCAAAGAAAGGACACAGACAGGAATAATAAAAGTGATAGATACAGAAAACTAGTGTACAATACAAAAATCTAGAAATCCAAAAGTTGGTTCTAGAAAGGAAGAAAGGAGTAGAAGACACAAATGACCAATATCAGGAATGAAAAAAAGAACATCACTGAAGATTTTAGAAAATTAAAAAAACATGAAAAAATATTATGAACATTTTAAAACAATCTACCAATATAATACATTCATATAATTTATAATTTAATATAATTTTTCATATAATTTAATATAATTTTTCATATAATTTTTAATAACAATTTTCATCTTCCTGATGAAAATATGAATAGTTCCATAACATTTCATAAAGACAACATTAAATAAATTGAATATGTAAGAACAAAACTCCCTTGAGGAAAGTACAGACCCAACTGGCTTCACTGGTGAAATCTACCAAATGCTGAATAAAGAGAGAATACCAATCTTACACAAACTGCCAGCATGCTGGAAAAGAGAAATTCTTCCTAAATCTTTTTATGAAGCCAGCATAACCTTGATACCAAAATCTGAAAAACCCATTGAAAAAAAGGAAATTTGAGGGCCAATGTCAGTTGTAAATGTTGGCGTAAAATGCTTAACAAAATACTAGAAAAACAAATCAAGTCATACATAGAGAATACTATGTCATTACCAGCTTGAGTTTGTTTCTAAAATGCAATGTTAACATTCAAAAATTAATAAATGTAATTCCCCACGTTGTTAGAATAAAGAGAAAATCATATGACTCTATTACAGATGCAGAAGGAGCATTTGAAAAACTTTGATATGCTTCAGGTTAAGCATCCGACTCTTGATTTCAGCTCAGGTTTAAAAAAAAAACATTGTAATTAATAAATAGTGATATATTCATACAATGGAATATTATAGAGTAATAAAAACAAATATTGACTGAGAGAAGCCAAACACAAAACAATCCACAATAAACTATTCCATTAATATCCAGCAAAGTTTTCATTTGGTTTTGGAAATCATGACTGAGCTTACCACTGAGGAGACGTGGGAGGTAGTTTGAGAAGAGAAATGAGGTTTCTGGGTGCTGATAATGTTCTATTTCTTGAGCCAGTGAGAAACCACAGGAATGTGTTCACTGTGTGAAAATTCATCGAGCCCTAATTGCTGATTTGTATACTTTCCTGTTGATGTTTTACTCTGACAAAACAGTTAACATACAATTGGCAGCCACCACAGTAATCACTATTTCAGGCAAGAGTCATGAGTGGATGCTAAACTGAGTGTGGTGACACCATGATGAGGAATAGGATATTTGTCATCTCTAGGTGTCTCCTCACAAGATATTTTTTTATATAAAGCCAAAGATCTGATTTATTCACCAAGTTTGACTATTTAATTTTTTTAATTTTTTTAAGTTTATTTATTTAGTTTGAGAGAGACAGAGACAGTGCAAGTGGGGAAGGGGTAGAGAGAGATGGAGAGAGAGAATCCCAAGCAGGCTCTGTGCTGGCAGCACAGAGCCCGATGCAGGACTTGAGCGCACGAAATTGTGGGATCATAACCTGAGTTGAAACCAGGAATCAGACACTTAACCAACAGAGCCACATCCTCCCAAGATATTATTAATTGCAAAGGGAAAAACAGTAATTTCGCAGTGGATAAAATTGATAGATACCACCTTACCGAGTGATCAAAGTTAACTTGTGAGTTAGTCTGAAAGGGCCACCATAACAAAGTGCCACAGACTGAGTGACTTAAACACCAGAAATGAATTTTCTCACAGTTCTGGAGGCTGGAAGTCCAAGATCAAGGTGTCAACAGGGTTCATTTGTTGTGGGGGCCATGAAGGAAGAATCTGTTCTTCCAGGCCTCTCTCCTGAGCTTGTAGATGGTGGTTGTCTCCCTGTATGCTCACATCATCTTCCGTCTGTAAGTGTCTGTGTTCAAATTTCTCTTCTTATAAAGATACCAGGTCATAATGAATAGGGACCACCCCAATGACCTCATTTTAATTTAATTACCTCTGTAAAGATCCTATCTCCAAATACACTCACATTCTGAGACACTGGGAGTTATGACTTTAACGTATGATGTGGAAGGGCGCAATTCATCCCATAACAACATATAGCAATAATGAGACAATTGGACAGCATCTGCCTCGTGATATAATAAATTGAAATGGACACCGCATCACATTTAGGACATTCTTGCCCAAAATCCATAACCTGAATCTCATCATGACAACAAAGTCAGAAATCAGAAAAACCCAAATTGAGACACTTCTAAAAAATCAGAAAAACCCTTGGGGTGCCTGGGTGGCTTAGTTGGGTAAGCATCCAACTTCGACTCAGGTCATGATCTCACGGTTCTTGAGTTCGAGTCCTGCCTCAGGTGAGATAGAGCCCCGCGTGGAGTGAGCACGAGCCCCACTTTCAGTTCCTTGCTGACAGTGCAGAGTTTGCATGGGATTCTCTCCCTCTGTCTCTCTGCCCCTTGTGGGATTCTTTCCTTCTCCCTCTGTCTCTGCCCCTCATTCACTCACACTCTTTCTCTCTCAAAAAAAGAAGAAAGAAAGAAAGAAAGAAAGAAAGAAAGAAAGAAAGAAAGAACCCATTAAAAAAAATCAGAAAACCCCAATTTGGAGTATTTCTACAAAATAACCAAACCGTACTCAAAAGACTCAAGGTTATAAAAGACAAAGACCAAAGAATTGTTCTAGCTTAAAGGAACACAAACAAATACACAACCAAACACAGGATACAATGCCTGATTGGCTCCTAGGCCAGATAAAGGGAATAGTTGGCAAAATTTGAATGAAGTCCATCAGTTAGATAATAGAATAATGTTACTTCCCTAATTTTACTAATTATGGTGTGGTTTCAGAGGAAAATGCCCTTACTTTAGGAAATACACGCTGATGTATTTGGACATAAATCTGAGGAATCTTGAAGAGTTTATAGAAATTTCCTGTATCATTTTTGCAACTTTTTTGTAAGCCTAGAATTATTTCAAACTTTAAAAATTAACAGAAAAAAGGAAAACAAAAAAGAAGGCAATTGGAAAAAAATACATAATTAACATATGTGAAAGCTGCTAATACTCATCAAAGTACCTGAGGAAACAAAAGCTGTTCCATTTACTCATTCATGCATTTTTTATCTTTTTGTTTGTTTTTTTCATTCATACATTTTTAAATGAATAGGAATGAGTGAAGGGATAAATTAAAACCAAAGGCAAATATGCATGAACTTGTACCATCTGGGAATCAGATTAACCTTCAGGGTAGTCCCTTAAAACAGGTGGTGGAATCTGGGGTTCCTCAACTGATGCCATAGCTTGCGCTCAAATTCTGGTTAAAAGCAAAATTTAAATAGTGTAAATCCTTATTAAAATGTTGTTGGTGCCACATAGATATAACTTCTATTAAACAAAGTCCCAGTATTAAAGAGGAACTTTCTATGACATTTTTTCTTGTTTCTCCTCTGAAAACATACTTACTGTCACATAAGCCTCAAAATAGAGCAACTGACAGAAATTTCCTCTTTCTTTTTTTAAATTTTTTAATGTTTATTCATTTTTTGAGAGAGAGAGAGAGAGAGGAGAGAGAGAGATAGAACAGGCTCCTGGCTCTGAGCTGCCAGCACAGAGCCTGATGCGGGGCTCAAACTCAAAAGCCATGAGATTATGACCTGAGCCGAAGTTGGATGCTTAACTGACTGAGCCACCCAAGTGCCCCCAAAATTTCCCCTTTCAAGATGATGATTTTGTCGTTACGCAGATCAAAGTTGAAACTCTGGCTCAACCAGGATTCGACTCCATAATATTCCATTAAGTTCACTCATCATTTATTCATCCAGCAATTTTTGAGTGCCAATGTGTACCAGGCACAGTGCTACAAGCCACATGAATAGAAAGATAAATAAGACACAGTATTTGTCTTTGAGAACCTCACCTTAAGATGCTAAGAATAAATGTTTTCCCTTCTTTTTGAAAATTGTTATTAAAATATAAATTCTAGGGCACTTGGTTGGCTCACTTGGTGGAGCACATGTTCCTTGATCTCGGGATCATGAGTTCAAGCCCCACGTTGGATGGAGAGATTACTTAAATCTTGAGTGTTCGTTCCCTGTAGCTGTCTGTGGTAAGAAATGACCACAAACTGAGTGGCACAAAACACCACAAATTAAATCTCTCATAGATCTGGAGTCTAGAAATCCAAAATCAAGATATCAGCAGGACCATTTCCTCTGAGAGTCCAGATAGAACCCTTCTCTGCCTCGCTCTAGTTTCTGAGAGTGGCATTCAATTCCTTGGCTGGTGGTTGCATCACTGCAGCTCTGTCTCTGTTCTCCCTGTCTCTGTAGTCCCTGTGTGTCTCTGTCTTCACTTGGTGTTTTCCTCTTCTCTCAAGGACACCAGTCACACTGGATTAGAGTCCACTCTAATGACACCATCTTAACTCAATCACTTCTTTAAAGACTCCATGTCCAAATAAGATCACATTCACAGATACCAGGGGTTCAGATTTCAAAGAAGCTTTTTGGGTGACGCAATTGAACCTATAACACACACATTTCAGTAAGTCAATTTGATCATCTTTCTTGGAAATTTAAATCTTTAAGGAGAAGGGCAACACTAGTATATTTTAGGCTTGTTTTCCATGACATAAATCAGACTTTTCATGATTTGAAGGGCATCTTTCTGGCCCTGTGGAGAAAGTTTAAGTGTATCACTGAGAGGGACTGTTCGAGAGGCATGCCAGGTATAGGGTCTCAAGGGTGCTCAGATCTGTTGCTAAGTACTAATATCTATGCTTTGGGCCTAAAAGGGGGCATGTTGGAAGGAGACAAGGGAAGAATGGGGATTGTATAATGGCTAGGGTCCCCACCACCAGCCATGCTATCCATCGTTACCTCATCACCTGCTATACACATGGGATTTCTGTACAAAGATTCCCTGTGCAAAAAAAAACACTTCTCCAACTGACAATATTTAAAAACCAATGGTTTATATGGCTGGCACATTTTTCAACACCACTAAGTTTCATTCCTGCTGGTGGTGGCTTTTTTCCCTCTGTCTTAATAAAATTAAGTTAGTCAGTTTATTTTCTACTTTAAATTATATTTTCCATTCCATTGCTTCTGCTCCTGTACTAATAAAATGCTATTGTCCTAAGTTTCTACTGATGGTAAAAATGTTTGAATAGTGGAAGACTAGAACATTTTGCCTGGAATTTTCTAAAAAAATTCTAAAATATTTTTCTTTTAAAAATCAGTAATTCCCTTTTAATAACTCAAACTCCAGTATTGATTAAAATCTTATTACTACTGATATATGAAATTTGGGGAATTCATTTCCTCTGTCATTCTGAATGTTTTCTCAATGAACTCTGGCCTTTTAAGATAATGTCCTGTTTCACAGAAGAAAAACTGTATTCATTAATAGTTATTTTTTCTACATTTTGCTCACCATGCCTCTGTATAAACCTTTTTTCTTTTCTTGCTTTTTAAATATTCTCCCTACTTTATTCTTTTACTGTTTTATTATATCATGCTTAAGATTTATTTATTTATTTATTTATTTATTTATTTGAAACAGAGCATGAGCAGAGAAGAAGGAAAGAAGAGAGAGAGAACCCCAAGCAGGCTCCACACTCAGCACAGAGCTGACTCAGGGCTCTATTCCAGGACCCTGGGATCATGACCCGAGCCAAAATCAAGAGTCGGATGTTCAACCAACTGAGCCACCCAGGCACCCCTAATTTCTTTTTTGTTCTTAACTTTCTTCGACCCTAATGCCATAGCCCCACATTTTTAAATGTCATATACTTAAGTGATTCTGTTTGGACATTTTTCTTCATTGTTCTTACATCACTTTTAGTAAAAACTAAAAAGTATATTTTGTCTTATTAAATGAACATGACTTTTACTATAAAAAAATCACAAAATACAAATAAACAAAGATTTAAAGAAAAATAAAAAACCAAGCTACCACTTTGGGCAGCATTTTCACACTTTGATGTAGAGATTGACCATTGTGGGTAGGCCTGGCAAGGGGGAAGGAGATCCACCAGGGAAATCCACAACAGGGATTGGTCCTAAGGTGCCTGGTGAAGGGAGACACAGCTCTCCCCAGGGCATGGACAGAAAGGTTTGAGTGCCCCAAGCTGGCACTCCTTGAGTCGCCACAACTGCTGAAGCCCAGACTTGCCCTTGGGAACCTCAGGAAGGCACCAGGGAGTCACATCTACACCCAAATGTCCTCCACCTTGTAGAGGCTCTGCTCACCACATCTGATGTGTAGAATGTGCTGGAATGCAGGAACCTCCATGTAGCTGCTGTGAGTGTCACCAGTGCACAGACCATGTCACCTTTAGGGGGTGCTTTAGCTGCAGAGAGCTGCCAGCACCCTTTCGCAGCAGTGATCCACTTCAGGGATGTGAGGTCCCCCGCTCTCACCCCAGGATGGGACTGCCTTGGGGCGGGGGTAACTCATTCTGAACTATCTCCCAGGCATCAGAGCCCTGCTGGCCCCCCAGCCACTCCTGCAGATCCCACAGCCTCCTCACACTGGTTTCCACAGAAGTCCACTTGCTGAGAATCCCCACCCTGCCACATTGTCCCACTGGGCTCTAGAAACAACACCAAATTCTCCTTCCTCTGCCGACCATCGGGCCTGCTGCTCCAAGCCCTTCCAATGTTTAAAAAAAAAAAAAATCTTTGTATATTCAGTGAAGAGAGAAAAAAAATAGTAACAGGTTTTATTTGGCCTTTCTTTGATTACTACGAAAGTGTGGCTTTGTTTCACTGCTTCCTGGGCATTTGCTCTTACGCTTCGTAACTGATATATAAATGATTTTTTTCCAGTTGTCCATTTCCTACAACAGTGATCATCTTTCCTCTACTGATAGGTATCTTCCCAAATGTATCCTTGGTCTTCGAACTAGATTTATAATACTTTTTTTTTTTTCAAATAAGCTTCACGCCCAACAAGGAGCCCAGTATGGGGCTTGAACTCATGACCCTGAGATCAGGACCTGAGCTGAGACCAAGAGTCAGACGCTTAAATTACTGAGCCACCCAAGTGGCCCTATTATATTTTTAAATATGCTGACATTTTCACTTGTATGTAGTCAGATCTCTCCAACTTCTCCTTTGTGATTTGTGTTTTTAATATCACATACCCAAAGTCCTTCATTACCCTACTGTTATAGAAATATTTGCTGAAGGAAAAGATTATTTAGAAACTGCCTCAAAGAGTATGAAATTGTCTATATAAATTGGGAAAGTTCTGTTGTGGTGTTCTTGTTGTGTTGGTATTTTAAAAATTTATTATTTTGTCAAGGAAGAAAATAAAAGCTAACCACTATGACATCCAGGAAATTCTGTGCCCTCTGTCTTGTAGACTCTGGAGTCAAAGTCATTTCCACAGGACAGGTGAATGTCTCAGTCAGGTTTCTCCAGGACCCTCTCAGCCTTCACTGCCTTTTAACATGGGATCGGAACCAGCTACATAATTTTAGGGTCCAATGCAAAAAGAAAATGTGGAGTTCCTTTCTCAAAAATTATAAAAATTTCAAGAGGGCAACAACAGAGCATTAAGCCAAGCTCCTTCTAAGCACAGGATCCTCTGTGACTGTACAAGTCTAAAGTCCATGAAGCTACCTGCCCAGAACATAGACAGACCAATCCTTCCAGGTCAATTCCTTTGAACAGGTAGACCAGTTAAGCCAGTCAAAAAATGTTTCATGAGGGGCGCCTGGGTGGCGCAGTCGGTTAAGCGTCCGACTTCAGCCAGGTCGCGATCTCGCGGTCCGTGAGTTCGAGCCCCGCGTCAGGCTCTGGGCTGATGGCTCAGAGCCTGGAGCCTGTTTCCGATTCTGTGTCTCCCTCTCTCTCTGCCCCTCCCCCGTTCATGCTCTGTCGCTCTCTGTCCCAAAAATAAATAAACGTTGAAAAAAAAATTAAAAAAAAAAAATGTTTCATGAGGTTTTTGCTTGGTGAGTTTCTAAAAAGGATGTGACTGAATTCTTTTTGACCGAATTAGTTGAATGCAATGGTACCATGGGGGGAAAGTGAGGTGATTATCAGGTTGCAAGTTCTACAAGCAATTTGGGGGTAATATCTGAAGTGAAAACCTGAAATGTGGAATCTTTGAAGATCCCAAAGACAATTCCAAAATTCACCAATAACTGCCAATAATGATCATCCTCCAGGCCCTGGGCTGAGGGCATTAACAGGAAGGTTTGTTGACCACCCCACTCAGCAGGCACTGTACAGACCCATTTCACAGATGAGGAACTTGAGGCTTGAGGAGAAACAGAATAAATTCCCCATTTAACTTGGCCCATCAGCAGTGAACAGGGGTTAAAATTCATATCTGAATCCAGAACCTCCCTCTTGGCTTCTACGTTGTTCTGGAACCATGATCACAGGGCCTACCTTCCACAAACACAAGTAAAACTCTGGATTTGGGAGGACCATGGAGATTTCCAACTGGTGGTATCAGATTTCACACACCCTAAAATGGGCCTCTTGCTTGTGAAAGACCAGGAGGTCCTGAACAGTCCTGGACTTGCATGTCAAGGTTTCAGGGCTGAGGAAGGTGAAGCCACTGTTTTCTGCTAAAGACAAGGATTTTTTTTCCCTCCTTCTCTGTATAAAGAGCAGGTTGTTTTCCTAGTTCTTAGCTGAATGCCAAGCCGCAATAAAAAATAAAAAAAGGAAATTTAAATTCTTGCATAGAACATTAAGGATCCAGAAGATGAACCTCAAAAACACAAGTGTTCAGGCTCCGTGTGCACTACCAGCCTTCCAGGTAACCTACTTAAGCCTTGCCTTCAACCAACAGTGTTTCAAAGCTGGCATTTACAGGCTTTTGCATGTGAATTGCCCTCTGCTTTTTGACCCTGCTGGAAACAAAGTTAAAGTGACATGTTCATAGCGCTGTGTGTTTCTGCTGTTCCTCCACGGCAGCCTCCAGATCCAGAGCAAAGTCCAAGAATTGAACTGTCTACAAGATTGAAGCCAAAATCATGGGGACATTTAGGACTTTCTCAGTTTCCCAGTTAACTATTTACACATAGATATCAAAATAAAACATCATACCTTTTCCTACTTCCCACGTCCCCTCCAGGATTCAGACAACTGGACAGAAGTTTAAAAAAAATTCATTCACTTTTCTCATCCATGTTGGTTTTGATAACAATCCAGAAGTGTCTCCTGATTCCATATCTAAAGTTTGTTTGAAACTATTATCAATGTCTTAATGAGGAACTGGAAGTAGGAATGCTGAAATGACTTCCAAGCCATTAAAGAAAACATTGCAAATATTGTAAAAACATATTTTGCTGTGATTTTTTAAAAATTGATAACCCTGAGAAACTTGACGATATATTTCTCCCATCTGAGTATTCATGGCCCTTTGCAATGTGACTTTGATGTTCTCCCATAAGGAAGTGGAAACTATTTTATTATCTCTGGAGCCTGGGTTGGCCTTGTGACTTGCTTTGACCAACAGAAGTCTGTGGAAATGACATTATCCAACTTTTAAGACTATACCTGAAGAGATCCTGCAGCTTCTATTCTGGCCTTCTTGGACTGCTGCCCTGGGACTGCCAGGTAAAGAAGATGGTCTAGCTGACTGGACGAGAAGAGGCCATTTGAAGCAGACCCAAGGAGGGCCAACAGTCAGCACCAACTGCCAGCCATATGAGTGAGGCCACCTTGGACTTTTCAGCCTAGCCAAGTTTCAGCCAAATAAAGCTGCATAAATAAGTCCAGGGGGAATCAGCTGAGGAACCATCCAGCCAACCCACAGAAACAGGAGAAATAATAGAGCATTGTTATTTTAAGCCATTATGTTTTGGAGCCATTGTTTTAAGCCATTTGGTTTGTTACACAGCAATGGCTACTTGATACATCTGCAGTAATGTTGCAAATGTCATGTAAAGATGATAGTTCTGCATTGCCTTGGAACCATTCCCAAAGTTAGGGACTTTCCAAATGTAACATCATATCAGTATCAGAAACAGGTAAGACCTGAAGGGCAGAGACCCTCCACTTGGAGTGAGGGAGAGGAGTAGATGAAACCACTGAGGTGCTTATCAGAATCTCTTGGTTTTGCAGGGATTAAGTATAGACTCTGAGGCCAAAGTGTATGGAGTCAAGTACTAGATGCCAATATTAATTGAATAACCTCAGACAAGTCATGTTACCTCTCTGTTCCTTAATTTCTTCATCTACCAATGGGGATAGAAATAGTATCTCCCCCAAAGTCTGTGAGGAATGAATTAGAAAATATCCATAAACTATTTTGAAACATACATGGCACCTAGTAAAAGCATAATATTAGCCTTTATTATTTGGGGTGGACAGAGCCTATGCACTTTATAAGAGCAAATTTAATAATTTAAGATAATAGCCAATGTTCATGCACCCTGCTCTCCTGCACCCTGGCTCTAAAAACTGTAGACTCTACACTAGGTATCACTGATATGGTGTCAGATAGATAGATATAGACAGATATGGATATAGATATATAGTTTTATTTATTTATTATTTTTGAGAGATACAGAGACAGTGTGAGTGGGAGAGGGGCAGAGAGAGAGGGAGAAAGAATCCCAAGCTGGCCACTGCCAGCACAGAGACTGACGCAGGGCTCAAACTCACGAACTGTGAGATCATGATCTGAGCCGAAACCAAGAGCCAGACACTTAACCAATTGAGCCACCCAGGCACCCCCATGTGGTATCTTTCTATCTCTGCTAGAAAAGGTTGGGACGTTGGGTGCCTGCGTGGCTTAGTAAGTTGAGCATCTGACTCTTGATTTCAACCCAGTGAGCCCCACGTCAGCTCCATGCTGAGCTGAGCTGAGCTCAGCATGGAACTTGCTTAAGATTCTTTCTCTGTCTTCTTCTGCCCCTCTCCCCAACTTGTGTGTTCTCTCCCTCTTGAAAGAAAGAAAAAGAAAGAGAAGAAAGAGAAGAAAGAAAGAAAGGGAAAAAGAAAAAAGCTTCCGGCAAACAAGAGATTCCACTTTTCCATCTATAGGGCGGGGGAGGGGGAGGGGGAAGGAAGGGAAGAGTGAGATAGAGAATGTCTCTTTCACGATTAGAAATTTTTCTCCTATATTACTTTCTTTAAAGCCATAATACTTATTTTGAAACAATGTTTTACACATAGGAGGGTATGAAAATTTTATTTTTATCCAAAGAATCCTGAGTTTAAAGGCTCTACGTTGATCAAAACAGATGAAAGTCAACTAGACCATTTATTATTTTCACGTGTATCAAACTCTCAAAAGAATCTCTTACTGAACCAATGGTTACCACTCTTGCAGCAATTGATAACATCACAGCTGAAAGTGAAGCTTGCAAGAAAATAATTTCTATGCTAATTTGTTTTCATTTAACTAAATGGAATGAAATGCTTGCAGCCAAAATTTCTTAATAATAATCCTCTGAGGCTATGTTATCACGGCAATTAAAAATAACAATGTTGGCTACATTCTTGACTGGACTGTAGATCTTTTACTGATTCTGAGCACAACTTAGATACAAATGTTATTTTACATTCTTGACAGAATCCATTCCATGTGACCACAGGGGCTGAACATTGCTTCCCTTGTACTTTTTTTCCTCTCTCACGCGTCTTCCGCTTCAATGTAAATATTATGAAGCCTCAACTATTTGACTTGACTATGGTGTTATCCAAATTTAAATGACAGGGATAGTGTGCTGAGCACAGCAACTTAGAAGTTTGTTCAGGAAAAAAGAAGTCTGGCCATAAACTGTAGAATGTGCTTAAAAACAGAAATTCAAATTGCAAGTGCCACTCTGGAGCTTCCTTCAAAAAAGACTCTTGGGGGTAATATTAATCACTATTCCATGGTTCAAATGACATCATAGGATGAAGGAGTCTGCTCCTTTATGAATATATTAGGCACCTCTGATTATTTTTAAAGTCTAAATGTGAACTAAAAACACATTGTAGCCAGCATATTTCCTTTTAATTTTTAAATTCATGCATATCCTAAGAGAAATGAAATCCATATGCTTATAAAAATTCATTTACACTTTGCACTTCACAATGTGTGACAGTCTTTTTATAAATGTTTTAATGTCTTTGTTTACTTTTGAAAACATCCGTTCTGTGAGAATAAATTCCAAATAATTTAGAATCAGAATGCAACTGCCATATTCAATCAGTATGCACCATTCACACACAACTGATAAGGCTACAAACATTTGGAAAAAACCCAGGGACACCCTCTGGAGCAAAGAAACATTGTTAAATAAAAAGACCTAGATGGACGCAAATGAATGTTACCAAAATAGTAAATTCTAGAGCTATCCCTTAAATGTTACTTTGTCACACACATTTGAGCATGTGTGGATTCCCTGTAATTAAACTTCAGCAACATATGAAGATCCCACCTATACTTCAAACTCCAAAATGTACACCTGAGGGGGACAGGTCATTTCCTCTCCAGATGCGCCTAAAAGCCTTTTATGGATCTTCCAAGGGGAAGACTTTAAATGTGACTCTTCCTGAAGATATTGAGTTGAAGGCTTCTGTGCTGTTTGTGCCCCCAGTGGCAGCCAACCAGAGGGAGGAGGCAGGAATGGGGGTGGCTTCATCCTAACAAAACTCATGTTCTCAGTGAAGAACAGGAAGACAAAAGTCAAAGACCAACATGGCTGCCAATAATCAGTATGCTGTAGTTGGCAGGAAATGCAACAGGCTTTCCGGCCCCCTTGAGGTGAACAGAGTAGGATAAGGCCTCTGTATACCAGTTTCTGGTCTGCTGACTTGACAGGAAGCATGGTCACATGACATTGATCTAAGTGCACTTGGCACATAAAATCTACTTCAATGCAGTAATGATGGCCAACAGGCCAGTCATTAATCCTCACTGGTCTAGCCATAAAATCATCAAGTACTCTTAAGGTTTTGGTGAATGTCCCAGGGCTTACAAACTTTGATTAGTAGCTTACAGTGGCACTCCCTTTGATGCTGTTGAAAGTTTCAGGAAATTCCAAGCCTAGCATTAGCAGTCTTGACAGCCTCTGTATCTTTCACAAATCTGGTATACAGAAAATATGTTCTGCAGAGCTGTGACATGAATGAATGCACTATAAAATATTGATGAGGAATGCACAAAGCAAAGGAAGAAATCAACAATAATAACACAAATAGTGACTAACTCTGACCCAAAATCCAGTCTCTACTTTTTACATATAATCACATTTAATCCTTGCAAGTGCCCTGAAAGGGAGATATTAGTCCCATTAAACAGACATGGAAACCAAGACTGCTAAGTTTTGTCTAAACTTGCCCAAAGCAACACAGCTGCCAAGTGGTAAAACAGAGATTTGAGCCTAGCTAGTTCTACCAACATTTAGCCACCACATACCCCATCTCTGCCCAGACTACTTCCTGCAGATGGGGTGATCCTCAGCTGGTAGTAGGAATTTAATACATGTAAAAGTCCAAGTTGAAAATGGTTTAAGAGAGGAAAACATAGTAAGAGAGACTCCTTTTTTAAGGATTTTATCTTAAAATAAACAGAAAAGTGAGAAAGTAAAAGTCTTTTTCCTTGCTGCCTCTCTGTAATACATTGACACTTACTGTAAGTATGAATTATGACTTTAAATAATTAAGAACTTCAAAAGTCATTGTTAAAAATATACATGTTGCTTAAAATTGAGGTTCAAATACAAATTAATCAAAAACAACAAAACTGCACAAATACAGATAAAATTCATTGTATTCCTTAAAATCGTCAGTTTCAATCAGGTGGTTTTTCAAACTCATATTTACTTGTTCTGCATTAAAAGAATTGGATGTATGTATCTACCAGGGTCAAAGTCAGAAGCGAAACTTATTTTAAAATGGTTATTTACTTCTCAGCTAACTTATTTGATAATTCCCATGTGGATAAGCCTAAAAAATTCATTTTTCACCACATGCCCAGCTGGTCCTCTTTCTTCCAGAAATCAAAGCATCTGGTTATCAATTACAATAATAACATCAACAACAAAAGTGCTCTTCTTGTAAACAGATGTTGTTCACAACCTGGACAGGTCCACCAGAGTGATGAATTTTTTTGTGTGGATTGTTAGCTTTGTTTTCCTCTTTATCTGCACAGAACAATATGTGCTCCCCCTGGTGGCCAGAATGATACTTTTCACTTCTTGATCAAGCTGATCTTTTTATACCTCTTTTGTCAAAGTGTTTTCTTTTTATTTTCTTTCTTTCTGTTTCTTTTGTTTGTTTGTTTCACAAATTTTAGGTTCCAATTAAACTCTTTAAAAAAATCAACTTCTTTCAATTCATTCAAATATCTCACTTATTTTTTCCTCCAAGAGATTTGTTGTTAAATCCAAACCATCTAGTTAAGGCATTTTCGTTTTGTTGCGTGTTGTTTTGGGTAAGAGAAAATCTTAGGAAGCTAAAACCGCATCCATCAGTAACCAGGAGAACTCCCAACAGTGAAAATTGTGCTGCTGGTAAGAAACTGGAGATAATCCATTGGTCAATATATCTCACCAGAGAAAAAGGAAATAAAATGCTACAAGATGGAAATGTAATTTAAGAACTGAATGAACACTCGATCAGCTTATTTCATCCTTAAGAAGAAAAAAGACAGTGGAGGCAGCCCAGGTGGTTCAACTGTAGTGCAGCTGAAATTCCATCACCCATGAAAACTGTAATTGGGATTCCTCTTTTGGATTTGTCCAGCCCAGAAACAGATGTGTGTTCCAACCAAGATCACAGACTGCTTCTCCTGGAGAAGAGCTCTTTAGAGTGAAACAGGGGTTTCAACCAGTTTCAACTCCAAAGAAGAAACTTGCCTAAATTGAGTATAATTGTTCCAACTTTATAGAATTCCCAAGTTGGATTCTGACTATGTGTGGTTCTCATTGTAATGCCTTGAAAAAGAGACAGTGTGATTCCTCCTTGCTCTGTGAAAGAAGAAGAAGGAAGAGAAGAAGAAGAAGAAGAAGAAGAAGGGGGGAGGGAGAGTGGGAGGAATCCAAAAACAGATGTTTTTTTCTTTTGTTTTGTTTCCTTCTTAAGTGGAGATTCAATCATTTGGCCAGAACTATCTCAGCCATGGGACATTTCTTCAGTGAATGAGGCTATAGTTCAGACAGCAAGGTCAAGGTGAAGACCGAATACCATTTTGTGCATAATTCCTGCCCATTAAAAGAAGAAATCAAGTGTTTCTCATTACACAGCCTGTCTGGATGCATAGGCCTTTCAAATGAATTCCTCAGGCACATTTTGGCAAGATTCTAAATTCATATTACCCAGCATTAACATGGAGCAGGTAGGGTTTCTTTTGAAAAGAAACCCAGGCCAGTGTAATTCTAGCTAGGGAAGCTGATGCCAGGAAATCTACCGAGTGCTTTAACCGGAACCACCATTCAATTAAATGAATCCCATCCTCTTTAACAGGAGTCAAGAAACAAGCAAATGGGGAAACAGTTGTCCTTGAGCGAGGTTCATCTGTAAGGAGGCTAAGAGATTCCAAGTAGATTTGGGATGGGTAATAAGAAAGCCTGTGCCAGTATTGGATATTTACATTTTATTCCTATCCAATATTTCTACCCCACCCCACCTCAGTCTTTCTTTCCTGACCAAGAGAGACAGCCTTCAAAGGAAAGGAAAATTGCATTTCTTAGCCACTTGCAGCTTTTTTTTTTTTAGTTTTTTTAACGTTTATTTATTTTTGAGACAGAGAGAGACAGAGCATGAATGGGGGAGGGACAGACAGAGAGGGAGACAGAGAATCGGAAGCAGGCTCCAGGCTCTGAGCCATCAGCCCAGAGCCCGACGCGGGGCTCGAACTCACGGACCGAGATCGTGACCTGAGATCAGGACGCGAGATCGTGACCTGAGCTGAAGTCAGACGCTTAACCGACTGAGCCACCCAGGGGACCCACCACTTGCAGCTTTGAATGCCCTTCAGTGATCTATAAAACAAATCAGAATGTCTTCGGGAAAGACAAAACTCTGTCTCTTGTCCCTGGGTCTCCTTATTGGTTTGCTTTCCTTCCTCCTTGCCAAAAAGCGGCCACCTTTCCCAGAGAAGTTATTACAATCCATTCTAAGCACTTCCTCCAAAAATGAATGCAACAAAATCCTGCCTTTATTCTTTCAAAGCACAGAGCTGGCCCTCTTTATAAATACTCTGTTTTTAATAAACCCTGATGATATGCATCCATTCAGGAGAATAAAGTGAATACTGTGGAGCTGAAGCAGCTGGTATGCAAAGATCAGATCTCCAGACCCTATCAGTATGTATAGAGCCCAGATCTTTGTACTGTCAAATAGCACATATACAGAAACTAAGATATTCTGCTATCTGCATTTTTGTTTCCTGGAAAGATTCATAACAGACAGGCACCTGGGTGGCTCAGTGGGTTAAGCGTCGGACTGTGGCTCAGGTCATGATCTCATGGTTCATGGGTTCAAGCCCCACATCGGGCTCTGCACTGTCAGAATCTCCACTGGAGATTCTTTCTCTCTCCCTCTCTCTCTCTCTCTCTCTCTCTGTCCTTCCCCCACTCGTGCTTTCTCTCTCTCAAAAATAACTTTAAAAAAAGACTGTAACACTGTTCATCTTTAAGGACAGAGATGAGGATAAGAAGAAACTTACACTTTTCATTTCAGTGCTTCTGTACTGCTAGAGTTTTCTAACAATGTACATATGTTCTTTCAAAAAAACAAAGGGTTATTTGAATGATTATGTCTTTTTTGTTTGTTTCCTTTTTAGTGCTTCTCTGTATTAAAAAGGGACGTTATTCTTTAAAAAAAAAAGGCAGGTGCTAAAGGAAAGAAAAATTATTCTTGGGGAGTAATTGTTTCTTACATTCTTCTGCCTGACATGATACTACATGATTTTGTCCTAAGTTTCCTGCACCTCCGCAGATCCATATGCACAGAAACCAAAATTGCAATATTCCAATGGGATCTTCTGGGGGAAAAAAAAAAGCTTAAATGCTGGGTCCCCCATCAACCATTAAAATGACTCCCCTCTGTTAACAGCAAAATCATCTCCAGGGAGATTAAGCAACACCAATACTAGTCTTCCTCCAGGCCAGGTTGCCATGGGTGTCACTGCACTGGACGGTGCATTTCAGAGATGAGAACACAAGAAGCTGAGAGGTCACAGGCCTCCGTCACTCACACTACAGTGGAGCAGGGATTTAAGCCAAGCTCACTGGGACTTGCCAGGGCCTAAGGTGTCAAGAGAGAAGGGATGTCCCTGTATGTCCCACATCCAATGTCAAAGCCAGCGGCACTGTGACTGCATGCTGCCCATGCACCATGAAATCTCACCCCACAGCCAAGGAACTCTGAAAGGCCCACCTCCAGCCATGGGATATGGGGAGCCACTGGGGACAGATTTGGAAAGTGCCAAATGCAGGTGGCATTTATGACATAAGTGTCTTCCACCCTTCCTGTGTTGTTTTTCCCACCCTTAACTCTGATCAGCACAAACACAGAATGGAAAGTGTCAGGGAAATGGGGATGATGGCAATTCAGGACACAGGCTAGGTACATAGAATAGTGTTTCTTCGGAGATGCCTTCTTCCTGGGCCAGGTAAGCCCATCCTCCTTCTCCTGGCAGCAAGCATGGACTCATGACAACCGCAAACATATAAAATACATCTAAGGACATGAAGACACACGGAGAGGTCCAGTGACTTGAAAACATGCTTCTTTTTCATACTTTATTCCTATTATCATTTTGAGCAGCTTCTCTGCAGGGAATGCTGGCACAGAAGGCTAAGGACCCAAGGCTCAAAGTTCAAGCCTCAATCCTGGCCCTCTGATGAGATGGTGTCACCTAGTTTTTGTCCCCAAGCCCCCAAGCTACAGTTCGCTGTATGGTCCAGAGAAAAGAAACCAAATAGCTAGTCCTCAGCATTCTTATCTATAAAATGGAACTTTTTTTTTTTAAGGCAAGACCCTTTGAAAACCTGGGAACAAAAGTTTCTGCATGAAAAATAGCAGATATTCTTTTGTGATTAATACCTTCAGCGGTACGATTGCATTAAGACGCAGTGAAAACAATCTCCCTACTGGCTCCCTCTGTTAGTCCAAACAGGCAGCTCCACTTACAAGCAAAACCTTCAATTCAAAAATCTCTTCCATCCATTTGAGAAAGCCAAACACAGGAAAGAAAAACAAAACAATTAGCCAGAGACCCCTGTGTAGTTAGAAATCCCTAGATTGTTTGGTAGCCTGGGATAATTTTCTTTCACTTTCAAAACGTTAGAAATGTTCTGGAAAAGTCCTCATTGTTGCTGTCTTTTACCCATTTTATTCCTCTAAGAATTAGCTTCGTTTTAGCATGATTTCTGCATAGTGCCTCTCTGCCTGGACATTCCTGGGACAAATCCTTGAGAAAGCTCCTCCTTCACCTTCTCCTCCACCTCCGGCCCAACCCAGGATGTGAGTGTTAATGAATAAACCAGTAAAATAACTCATTCTTCATAGTGTTCATGCTGGAAATTGAGGGGCTAGAGCAGGTGACTACACAGCACTGCAGACTGGACACAGACTTGCTCACCCTTACAAAGTGGCCTTCAGATGCTCTCTTTTATTCAAAGGCAGCCACATTTTACAGGTGATGCCACACCGTCACCAATGACATTTTAAGGACTACAACAATTGCAGTTTTGTGTCCACGGTCCCGCCACCAGTGCGCCTGAACCTGGAAGCAGCTAACAGCTCTTGCGTCCAGCTCTACGAGACATTTTCTGGGGTTTTCCGACCCTCATCCCCTTGCAAACCAGAAGCCAGATTGCACCTTTGTACCCGGAAGCAGTCTGTGGTTTAAATTAACAAATGTGCTGACCCCTGAAAACAGAAAGGGTGCTGATGCATTTATATTGTGTCAGATTCCCTCCTGTTAGGTGTGGAGGGGTGGGAACGGGAACCTCCAGGGCACGCAGTTTTCTAACTAGAGAAAATGCCAATGGCCCCAGTGCCCCCTACTAGTACCCCAATCTCCTTTGGGGACACATCATCTCAGGGAAAGCAAAGAGAAGTTCAGCCAGTAGGCATAGAGAAAATACAGATTATCAGACAATACCCTGGGGGTGAGAGAGGGGACAGGACAGTTCATCCGGGTTTTGCTTGGGTTCATTAATATTAAAATATAAAATAAAGGCTATGGCCTCTCTGTCCATTTCCTAAGTTCCGGACCCTTCCCTTTGCGCTGGGGGAGCTCCAAGAGGTGGAGACTAAAAAGTCCCAGCTGCCCAGGAGGACTGTCGAGGAGTCCAGTCTGGGGCTCACCTGCGAAGGGGTGTATGTAGGTCAGGAATGAAAAGAAATGGAGTCACCGTAAAAGACGCTGAGGAGACAAGGGGAGAGGAGCACTGGAAAGAGGGCACAGTGGTGCAGAAACGGATGGAGAGAGGGAAGCAGGGAAAACAGAGGGGAGAAAAAACTAAGAGGACAAAAGGGAGGCAGGGAAACGTGAGGAAGGAAAGAAGACTGGGTAGGAAGGAGAGGGGAAACAAAGGGAGAGAGGAAACAAAGACCGAAGGGACGGGACTGATTCGAGGGGGAGAGGGGAAGGGAAGAGGGAGGGGGAGGGGTGCCGGACAACCTCGGGAGAGGTATGAAAGGACACTTGAGGCTGGCCGCGGAGGGAGGCCACGTAGGCGCAAGGATCCGGAAGAGGGTGCCACAGTCTAAAGCCAAAGTTCAGAAAAGCCTAAAACTCCTGGGCGGCAAAGGAAATGTAGCCGCCGGGCCTGTGGGCAGGGCGAGATCTGGGGGCCAATGGGGCGGGCCCCCAGCAGGCCGGCTCCCGGCACCTCCTCGGTGTGTCCAGGGTCCTGCGCGCGTCGCCGGGACTGCAAGGCCGAGCTGCGCGCCCCGGTCCGCCCGCGGGTCCGCTGCTTGCTCCGGGCTCAGGGAAGCGCTGCCCCTAGGAGGTCGAGGCCGGGATGGGCAGTCCGTGTAAGCCACTCAGGCCGTCTGGGGTCTTGCCGCCGGGGCTGGGAGGCTTCCGATCGGCCACTGCGGGAGGAAGCACAGGGACATCGGGTCACTGGTTGGCGCGGCGCAGAGCGAGACACCTGGAGGCCCGGGACCTCCGCAAATTCGGGTGACAGCGCGAGGATCTGGGGTCGACACTTTAGGGTGTTGGAAGAAGGAAGCAGGGACCTGCACTCTCCATGGGCCCCACGCGCGCGCTAGCGCGCCCACCCTTCCAGATCCACTTAAGGGAGCCACTCCAGGGCACAGACTTTGCCCTTTTGCAAACGCTCCCTGACCGCGGCCCGGGTGCACTTGCGTTTGCCCCGCACGCTCTCAATAAAGGAGACGATGGGCTCGGGGCTGCCCGGCCTAGTCGTGCACCCCGGGGCGAGGAGAGGTTCTCAGCTCCAAGACCGCAGGGAAGGAGACACGGAGCTGAGACCCGCGCGCCCCTCCTCCAATGGCCACCAGACACCAGCCACGCGCGCAAGTCGTGGGGGGGCGGGGTGGGGGGAGCTCCCAGCGGGTCAGGTCCGCTGTCCCTCAAGCTACTTGGGGCGCTTGCGGTGCGCAGGGGGCAACCTAGTGGAAAGCGGGTCACCAAAGCCGCCCCTAGTGGACGGCCCGCGGCCGCTTGGATCCCTACCACACAGGAGGCGGCCGTGCTTTAAGTGGGAGGCCGTCTTCGTTCTGCCCTGCGGCCTGGGGACCCAGCTGCGATCCCCCACTGCGGAAATAGCATGCCCCAGGGCCTACGGGCCTCCGGATTAAGTGACAGTGGATTTGCCAGATCAGACGGCATTCTGCGTGTTGCTCTATTATTTCGGGTTTTGGGAAGGGGCCCAAGCGCTGCCGCTGGAAACCAGCAAAGTGACGGCACGATTGCGCAACCTCTGTTTCTCCTTTCCCAGCCCCCGGCCGCTCAGCTCTTCCTGCTGGAGGCACAAATTGTTTATACCTAAAGGCTCCCATTTTCAACTCTTTCCCCCACCCCCCTTGCAAGTGCTTTTTTAAAGGGGTAGCTCAAAGCGCCTCACTTTGGGATGAGGGGGAACACTTTCCCCTGCAGCTGCCGGCACCCCAGTCCCAGGTGCCGGTGCCGCTTGCCGTGGCTGAGCGGAGCTGGGCCGGATGACCCTGTTGGAGGGACGGGGTCTCTCTCTCTCTCTCTCTCTCTCTTTCTCTCTCTCTCACACACACACACACACATGCACGCACATCTGGTTTCGCAGAGGTTTTGAAGCTATCTGAAGACCTTTTCAGGACACAGTGATCAGTCTGCTCTCCCTCGACTCTCAGCTCTTTCCTAAACACAGTTGTGTCCGCTCAGCCAGCGAGGTCTATAGACCCTCGCTTTCCACTCTGTGCGATTGCTTCAAGGTGAGGACCTGTTTAGAAAACATCAGAGGAGGAGGAGGTTTCTCAGCTTTGGGCTGGTTGCCTTAGACATAAGCGAGAAAATGAACTGGTAAAAAGTTAGCATCCAGGAGCCCAGAGATAGATTCCACCCCAGCCTAGTGGGGTGACTCCTGCAGCTGAGTTTTTAGTTCTGTCCACACCAGGCCCTTACCACAGGACCTTTCCTCCTCTCCTTTCCCACACGCAGGGCCCAGGGCAACGTGAGTGGCTGCATAGGGAAGGCCTGGGAGGCTTGAACGGCCTTAGGTGCCCTGCTTGCTCATTTAATCTTAGTGGGCAGGAATGGGGACAAGCGTTTTCAAAATACTGGGACTGCGATTGCAAGGCCACTGGGACCTTGGTTGGGGCGGACACAGGAGGGATCTGGGAAGGGGTCTCCAGGCCAGGTCAAAGGAAAGCGGGCTGGCCGCTGCTGGTCTCTCCCACAAACGCCTGTACCCTGTGCGGCTCTCCGGCAAAGTTTGCTTTCTGGATTAATCCTTCAGGTGCTAATCCCAAGCAGAGATGACTGGAACGAAGCTTCAAGTTATGTTTGACAAATACAACATATTTTCTTGGAGAAAAGCAGTATCTTATAGATTCGATATTCAAAACCTTAGTCTTTCCAAAGACACTATGGGAGGGATTTTAGAACCACGAGATTTTGATGGTTCTGGAAAACACACTGTAAATTATAAATACTAGCTGTCCTGAGCGAACATCTGGTGGCCTCTGTCACTTGTCTGGAGGCAGGGAAGGTGTGTGTGGAGATGGTCCTGCTCTGGCTATTACAAGAAAGTGGATGGGTGTTGAGATTCCCAGAATATCATGTCCCCTCCAAATGTAGAGGAGGCGGAACTTTCTTATTCTCTCAGGCCCCAAGAATTAAACTTTCCTTTCACAGATGGAAAACATAAATCATATTTTCTCACTTACATAAGAGGGAGCCCAGCTTCACTACCCTTTACCAAGATAAAATTAATATGTTGCAATGCGTAATTTGACATTTGATTTGGTAACAGTTAATGTCCATTTGCACCTGATTTGGAGAATGCATTGAAACATATGTATGTGTAGATAAGTAGATACAGTATTGTGTGTGTTGTGGGTGTATGCACTAGATGACCAAAAGTATTTGCTTTTTACTGAGCATTCATGATATTCAGTTGCTTTCCATACAGAAATTGTTACTGAAAAAAATTCCTACTATTCTTCAAAACTGAATAATAATTAATGATAGTAACTTGTCTTATGGGTTAAGTGTCTTTGAAGATAATTTAAGTAATGATTAGAGAAATTAAAGGCAGTGATTCTTATTACTTTGTAATTTTTCAAAGACCAGTTGGGGAGGGGGGAGGGAAAGTGAAGGTCTTTGAAGTCAACTTTTCTGCCAGTGAGAAAAAGGGTGAAACTCCATGCCCCAAGTAGGCATGTAATTCTCATTATTTTTATGTTCCTGTTCAAACACTAACACTTGAAATGCCAGCTTGAGAAATCGCTTTCGATGATGAGCCTGATTTATTCAATGATTCTTTACCTAGATCTCTAAAGAACTATGGGGGTCAGGAAATTAAGGTATTAGTAACTAAGGTAGCTAATTATTGCTGTGGATTTTGAAAATGGGTGGGATATTTCATAATAGAAAGCAAATATGCTGGTAAAAAAGGGCCAAGAATGCCAGTGTCATTCAATGGCTCTGCATTTCTGAAAGAAAAGTATCTTCTAAAGAAAATCAGCCACCAACGAATCCCCCCTCAGTCAGCTAGAATTAGTTTAGAATTCTGAACTGTATGTTTTACCTGTGAATTGTTACCTACTCATAATTTGTTTCTCATGTAGAGTTTGAAATTTCTCAGGACAAAGTTTGTTTGGTTAGCAAACCAAAGGCATTATTCTGGAGGTATGAGTCCCTTTTCTGAAGTCTTCCTTCTCCCTGAGATCAACCCAGGGGAAATCATTTAAATTTGTGGGTATACTTTTCTATTTCAAATGAACCTGCCTCGTTAAATGATTTGTGTAATGAAGAAAATTCTGTTTCTATTTCTAATTTAGCAGATAACCTCTAGCTGCTGATAAAACAGGAAGATTTGAGGTCAAGAACAAGACCCTGAGTAAAGCAATCATCCTGAGACTCCCCACCCCCATTTGCCCTTACATATAAAGCTTAAAGGGATATTAATACTCAGTTTTTGTAATTTATACTCCAACATGTTTGTGCTCTAAAAGAAGTGGAAACAGCAATTTTTTTTCCTCCACTTGACTGCTACTGTTGACATCTTAATCTTTTCTCTCTCTTTCAGATCATGCTGTTGATCTCACTGAAACTACATGGAAATACAGCTTTTTGCCTGGACATCACAAAAAAGGACTTCTGCCTTGGCAGGTGTGAGGCAGATCAGACGGTAAAGATCCCTTTGTAATCTGGAACATCCCTCTGCCCCACACTGCCCTCCAAGTTTGTGCTCAGTCTCCTTCGCTGCTGGGAAGGGAACTCCTTCCTTTTCTAGGGTTGTAGAAGTTGCAAAATTCTGGTGATGAGAACCTCGATGCAGGAAGGTTTGAAATTAGCATATCCAGTCCTTCCGTTCACCAACAAAGAAAAGGAGACTCAAGAGCAGGTGAGCTTTTCCCAAGTTATAGGAAAAAATAGCACCCAGAAGGCAGTGTAAGAAGATGCCCCTCACTGTTGACCATCAATTAAATACCTCAAATCTGTTAAGTGGAGTTCTCGGAGTGGATTTATGGAGGGAGAAGAGGAAGGAGAATTTCCAGCTGCATTTCCCATAGAAACAAGGATGCCAGATCACACAGAATTCAAGAGTCTAGACTTGGGGATACATGATTGAAATGTTCTCTCCATTCCCAAAGCATGTGTTTAAGGAAATGAATCAGAGAAACCAAGAAAAAGAGAAAAAGAGAGAACAGGGGAAAGAAGGAAGGAAGGAAGGAAGGAAGGAAGGAAGGAAGGAAGGAAGGAAGGAAGGAAAGGAAGAAGGAAGGAAAAAGAAAAGGAATAGGTGGTGCCTGGAAGAATCCAGCTGTAGTCCACAAAGCTCTGCAAGCCACAGAAAGGTGAACCTGAAGGTGCTTCTGGACCCTTCAACAGATGGAAAAATTGAGAGCCAGAAAGGAACAATAACTTGGTCAAGGGCACAAAACAAGATTGGAACCTAGGAGTCCTGTTTGCCAGCCTGACCCTCTTCCTCTCTCTCCCTACAGTTCAGGAAAGACAGTCCTGAGGCCTCTTTCAAACTCTACCTGCCTTTCCAGGGACAGAGCATAGACACCATACACACCTGTTAAAAATCAATCTGCTCCAAGAAGCTACAAGTTTAGTAAAGATTTATGCCTGGGACCCACTCCAGCTCTCCTCTCTCTTCTCTCTCTCTGCCTCTCTCTCCATCCCTCTCACCACGACCCAGCCCACACTCCAACACCCTTCCTAACCCTAGGGGCATTCATCCGACCCCTTCCCTGCCAGCACCCCTCACCTTCCCGGCTGGGATGCTTGAAGGTCATCGCTGCGGCCAGCTCCCCGCCGTGCACAGTGACGCCGGCCCCGGGGGGCGCCAGCGGGGGGCCCTGCGCGGGCGACCAAGGCGGGCCGGGGGCGAGGTAGCCGCCGGCCGGTGCGCTGTACACGCCGTGCTGGTTGGAGGCAGGGTAGGCGCAGGCCGGGAGGAAACCGCCCACCGCAGAGAGGCCAGAGGCCGACTGTGAAGATCGAGAGGGACAGACCATCCATCAGCAGCAGGCAGTCCCCGCGTATTCTCCCGCAGGCGCAATTACTGAGCTGGGGGGATCCTCATTTCCCCCAGCTATCCCCTCGGATCCCCACGGTAAGCCTGGCCGCTAATTTTCCCAGTAAGGACTCTGGCAAAGTGATGTCCATGTAAATTGTTATAAATAATAGTGAGTGGTTAGGGGGTCATGGTATTTACCACCCAAGATTTAGAAGGGAGTCCTCTACCATCTGTGTTCCGGGTTCCAGCTTTTTAAAATAAATGTATCTTGGCAAAAGGCAAGGCAATCCCCTGGACAGGCAGCCTCCCCAAACTAGCGCGATTGAGAAAATGAGAGAAATCTGTGGCGCAGACTCTCGCCGGTGGGGTAGCCAGACACACCAACACGTTCGCCGGCCTGGGGAAGAGTTCTCTTCCCTTTCTCTCTGCCCCCACCCTCCGACCCTCCCGCTCCCCAGTTACAGACAACTCCTTCCCCGGCGCGCGCCGCCTGGCTACCTGAGTGTATTTAATGTCTGCGTCCAAGGCAGGTTTCTCGAGACCATTCACTCCAGGGGTGGCCGGGAAGGCCGTGCGGTTCACGCCGGCCCAGTCTTCCATCTTGGGGGAGTAGGCGGCACCTTCGCTCCCAGCCAGGGCCCCTGCGGGGACACAGGACGGATTAGAATCCCAATCTGCTCTGGGCACACGCGCGGCCCTCGGGCCGGGACGTTTCCACACAAGCCTACAAGCACTTGGCCGAGGGTCCTCCGGAACACCTGAGATACTCAAAAGCTCAGAAAGCGATCGGAGGCAGAGGGGCGGCTGGGCATCGGGTTTCGCTTTCACTCCTAGCAGGGCATAGGGAAGAACGGCCTGCTCCGCGCTCCTCCCAGACTTCGACCCGCTTGCCGCGAAATGGGAAGTCTCTGGCGGGTACTCGGCCTGTAAGGCAGGGGCTGGGCGCACTCGGCCGAGGCGCCTTTCCGCTGTCCACAGATGGCACCCGGAATGGTCCAAGTTCACATCCACAGCAGGCTCATGACTATTATATGGATTCTTCAGTCTGAACAGGCGTCTGGAAGGCGACACAGAACTGCCTCCGGAGACCTACCGGATCTCCCAAAAGAGGCAACAACACAGCCACCACATGCTTCTCAGACGTATGTCTGCTCCTCCAGCACTTCGTGTGCATGGGGAACCAAGAGAAGACTCCAGATCTGAGCACAAGCCTGATGAGATCACCTCCCAGCCAAACGCCCACTGATCCTACCAAGGGAGCTTTGGCCCTAGCAGGTGGCCCAGGCTGGGTTTGAATCGGGAGAAACAAAGCTGTGCTGGGCCTCGGAGGGACCCCAAGGCATCTAGGGCTAAGCTTTCAGTTTCCTTCCAGCTGTCCCTCCCTCCTCTCCCTTGGGATGAGGTGAGTTTTGCTTTTTACCCCCCTCCTGAGTCTGCTCACCTAAGAGCACGCCATTCCCTGGTCCGCTGTTGGGAGAAGAGGACAGTGTGAAGAGACTCACAAGTTCTTCCTGAGCCCCAACCATGACTGCCCCAAACCTCCCTCCCTCCTTCCGCTTCCTCCCACTCCTGTTGAGAATGAGGAGCAACACTTTGCTGTGTTATAATTGCAGGCAACGAGCAAATCCTTGTGGCTCTCCCCTGACCCCCGCGGCTGCAGCCCTGGGGCTCTTGTAAAGGAGACCCCAGCTCCAGGAGCTACAGGGCCACTGGGCCTGCTGGAGATCTAGGCCACTTGACAAGACCGGCTAGACAACCCCCCTTTGGCCTTTACTCAAAAGAGCCTTTGGGCCTGAGAAGAACAGAACCCTCTAGGGTACAGTAAGGGAACCCAAAATATCGGGATATAAGAAAGGGTCGCAGAATTGACTCTGCGGTTTGTTTAGCTTAGATCTGGTGATAGGAGTTTGCATACTTTTTGCAAGAATGAAAAAGCGCAATTTCAGGCCTCTGAATTTGTGGTCGGCGATTGCTCTTCCATTTGAGAAATACTTTCCATATTTGTCATAAAAAGTTCAAGATGTCCGAGGACTCCCACAGAAGGCGCAAGACCCTCAGTCTCCCTGGCCAGCCCTGAACCCTCCCTTGAGCCATAACCGGTCTGAGGAGGATGGCAAGTGTGATCCTTCACCCGCATGCCCGCCAGCCCGCCCCACCCCCCAATCTCCCAATTCTGCCCCTTCCAGGAACGCAACAGAGGGTCGCTGAGACTGACCTGTTTGCTCCATAAATGTTCGGATGCCCAGGATATTGCTGACCGAGTGCGCCGAGGGCCACGAACGGGGAATGCTGACGTGGCTTGCTGTGCCCGGGACCCCGTGGTGGCTGCCCATCTTGGCGCCCGTGGGCGACACAGGGCTGGGGTAGGGGTATTGGTAGATGTGGTTGTAGGGCAGGGCCGGCTGCGGCGGCGGCTGCTTGCTCGCCTCGTAAGGCCCCGGCTGACCCAGGCTGCCAATCTTATTGCGCAGGATTCGGCTGATGGAGCTCACAGAGGGCACGTTGTATTTGTCGCAAACGCCGTCGGCCAGCAGCCGGTCGCGGATCTCCCAGGCAAAGATGCCAGGGTCGCCCTGCTTGTAGTCCCGGATGTGCTTGACCACGTTGGGGGTAGTGACACGAGGTTTGCTGCCCCCGATGGCCCCGGGAAGGATGGACCCTGTCTCGTTGTAGCGCGCCAGGATCTTGCTCACGCAGCCGTGGGATACGCGAAGCTGCCGGCTGATGTCACAGGGTCGGATGCCCAGCTGCGCCAGCTCCACGATGCGCAAGCGGATGGCGTTGGGCAGGGGGCGGCCGTTGACGAACACGCCGCCCAGCTGGTTCACCTCGCCGTACGTCTGCTCTGCGGACGCGCCGGACGACAGTAAACGGGAGGGAGAGAAAACACCGGCGGGTTAGCCAAGAAGGGTGGCCACACCAGACGAGGGGCCGCACCAGGCGCGCCTCTGAAAGTGACCGGCGGGCGGATCCTCAGAATCTGCGAGCAAACGGACTGTGTCCGGGCTCCGGGAATGGGCACCCGCGTAGGGACCGCGGAGGGGGACGCCGCGCGCTTCAGCCCTGTAAGCCCTTTCTCGACTTTTCACGCATCTAATTGCAACATCCCCTCCTGCGACACGCCGAACTCCCCCACCCCCAACCCCCGAGGGTTGGGGCGTGCGAAGAACGCGACATCTCCGGGACCCGGGACCCGGGACCTGCTCTCCCAGGGAGTGCAGGAGAGAGGGAAGGGAGGCGCCGGCACGCAACCCGCCTCGTCTGCCCGCCCGCGCCCTGCCTGCCTCCCGCCCCTTACCCATAGCGCGCGGGCCAGCCAGCTGTCTGGCGCCGAGGCGGCCGGGGCTGGGCCCGGCGCAGTCCGGGAGAGCTCGGGCGCCGCCGCCGCGGGAGAGGCATAGAGGGAGGGCGCGCGCGAGTCGTGAGCCGCGGCGGACGGGCCGCGGGCTGGAAATGCGCCGTGCGCCGCCGCGGAGCGCGCAGCCGCCCTCCCCCGGGCGCTCCCAGGACACTCTCCACGCCCGCGACCCCAGGCCTAGAGTGAACTTCATCCGATTAGGAGAAATTCGTCTGATCGGGAGGCTGCAGAGTGCGGGGATCAATTTGACGTGTCCTCCACGTCAATCTCGGCAGTCACGCCGGAGACGCGCGAGTTGGCAGCTCATTGGTTCCCGTCACTGCACCCCAGCGCCCCCCTCCCGGGCCTGAAACTCTACCCCCCTCCTCCTATCCTCCTCCCCCCTCGGCCCTCTTCCGGGACCCATCCCCCCTACACACACACACACACACACACACACACACCCCACATACACACAAGTCCTAACCCCAGCCGGGCCTGGGACCTTCCAGGGTCTTGACTCCCCTCGAAGCCCCTTACGCCTCCAGTTTCGAGAATTGTGGGGGTAGTCATTTCAAATTGGTGACTATTTATTAGTGCTAGCATTAGTCGTAGAACTAGTTTTGGGTTTAGTTTTATTGTCACTTCCACCAACATTGCAGCTAGGATATCAGAGGATGAGTTGATCCTAGGAAGGTCGTTTGTGTATGGCTGCCTCTACCTCCTCTTTCCCCTGGGGAAGGGGCCCGGAAAGAGTGGTGCCAGTGCCCAAGTTCCAGGCATGGGTGCGTCGTGGTGAGTGCTCAGCGTGGTGCTCAGTGCTTGCCGGGGAAGGAGGGGGAGGCTAGAGCGTAAGTCGATTTGTGCTTGAGCAGACTCCTCCGTGTCCCATTTCCAGACGACACCCCAAACCTGACCATAGGAAATCTTTACAATATTTAATTGCCATCCACTCCATTGGGATAGTGGCGAGATTTCGGTGATGTGAAAAGGGCACATTCTAGATTCTTTCTGCAGACAGGCCCACCCACCTGAACTCATTTCTGATAAATGGCACAGGCCGCAGGTCGGAAAGTAATTCCCACCTGCTGCCCCCCAAGAACAGGGATCCTTCATCCTCCCGACGCCAGGCTTGTCCTGGCGACTTGTGGGAGGTCGCATGTCCTAGCTTCCTCTGTAGGCCTAAAGGGCAGTTCCTTTCTTCCAGGCCGGGAACCCCACATTCTTCCCCGCCCAGGCGGCCTAGCCTCGTCTGTCACACAGCATCCGCGGCTTCCGGGGGTCCTCGTTCAGTCACTGAATAGTCCCTTCGCCTTTATTTGTTCTTGTGTTTACACAGCCCCGAACTCTTTGGCCTTAGCATTTCCCCGTCAACTCTTCTCCATTTGTATCTGGGTCAACGCCCAGTTCTGGACTTCCCACTCTGTGTCGACAACGATGGCAGTCCCAGAAGGAGCCATGCAGTGGGGTCCAAGAGATGGCAGGTGGAGGGAGAACGCTTCCGATTTTGCACTGAACTAACAAGAGGACACCGGGACCTGGGAGTCCGGAGCTTGGGTTCAGTAAGTGCCAAGGGCATTCATTGGCTGACCTGGCCGGAGCAGGAAGGGGGATGTAGGAGGGAGTGCTCAGTGCTCAGGACTCCCAGCTCTCCTCGGGGACCGGAAAGATTCCCCTGTGCTCCGTCCCCTAAGATTCTAGTGTTTGGGAGCCTACAGAGAGCTGCGCACTGCCCCACCCCACCCCCTACCCGCTAGGACGCTGCCGGAGGCACACCCGACCAGCTCAGCCTGGGGAGCCGAGGCGATCCTCTCACCCTTCGCTACAGGGCCAAAGAGCAACCAACGGCTCCTAACCAACCTGTCGAAATATGTCAATTAATTAGGAGGGTCTGAGCCCTATACCCTGGGCTGTCTGGACAGAGGGCGCGGGGCCCAGACAAAAATTATCTTTGGAAAAAGAAAACCCGGGTTCGGAAGAGGTGAGGACTCTTCCCTCCCGCTGCACCTAGAAAATAGTGCGGTCTTGGTCTCTGGGATCCTCGGGGAGGCCACGGGGACCAGGAATGGGACAGTCAGAGCTCTGGTGAGAGGGGGGTGGGGTGAAACTATTTGGACTAAGCCTGTTCACGACCGTGGAGGATCGGGTTACCGACGGGGGAAAGGGGGCGGTTTGGATTAAGGTGGGCACAACAGAGCCAGGAGCTCTACTGCAGGCACGGAGCGAAGAACTGAGCACACACTGGATGTAGAGCGTTCTGAGGCCGGGCTGCAGGGGGTGGCATGCGCCGGCCCCCGCCCCCGCTCAGTTCTCTCCAGGTGGTTTGGAACCTCTTAGTCCCCGATGCAGACTTTCATTGCCTAAATTTCAGGTCGGGGGCTAGAGACCAAAAAGATTGGTCCCTAGACCTGGGAACAACAGCACCCATAACCCAGTGCATCCCCCAAGGCTAGGTGAAACATCTAAAGCAGTTTCTTTCTCCTGTAGCAGAGGAGTCAGCATGCACGCTCAGAGAAGAACAAATAAAACCGGAGGTGCCATGGGGAGAGCTGGTTCGCAACTACCCTGTCAGGGGAACATCTTCCCACCTCTGCCAGTGGAGCGCTGGACGCTGGCAAAGACGTGCAGCCCAGACAGCATCTTCTTCTCCTCATTCCCCTGGGCCAAGGCCGTCGGGGCGGGGGTTGGACCCGAGAGTTCTTTATGGTGTCAGAGCCCGCAGCCCTGCACTTCATATCCCACATCCACCCTCCCACCCTACCCCTCCAGCAGCCAGCTGCTTGCTGCCCAGACCACACAGCGCTTGCAGTAGCCTCCTCAGAGCTGGCCCCCCAAAAAGCTTACAGTTTGTCGCCCCCTGTCGGCCTCCGACCCTACTCAGCGTGTTCCCGCGGTGGGCTGGACTGGCCTGGGGGCGAGGTGATTGATCCAAAGGTGGGACTGCGAAGAAAAGGAAACGTCTCTTCGACCTGCCTGGGATGCAGCTTGGTCCCCTGCATGACCAAAGGGACGGCGACATGGTCGGCGCTGAGCCCGCAGAGGTAAAAAAAAAAAAAAAAAAAAAAAGTGGTTTCATATGTACGCTGGGCTAGATTTGGCTTAGTTGTTTTGAGCGCCCATGGCGCAGCGGGCAACCGAGTGAAGAGCGCTTCCCAGAGGTGAGGGAGCCGCCAAGGTAAGGGAGCACTCCAGGACCTGTGACTGGATGGGTCCAGCTAGGAGGGCTGCACGCCCTGCGCGAAGGGCGGATTCGAGGGTCCCGGAATGGGACCCAGATTTCCCAAGGCAGAGAAAGGAGAGGCAGACACCGCCAAAATCGCGAGTTAAAGATGAGGCAGGAATAGAGTGCCTGCTTCCTTGGGGGACTGGGAGCTGGCGGCGGCTGTTAGGGTCGTCCAGGGTCATCCTTGGGCCGACAGTCGCCCCTGCTTCATGTTTCCTGCGTCGCTGTAATTTTTGGTAGGACTGTTTCTGGGAGCCGTTTGGGTGCAAACGAAACCGTGCCAATCGCAATAGGCCAGGGTGTTCTCGGGAACCTTATATTCCAGAGTCTATGGGAGAAATCTAAACAGGTTCATGAAAGCCTGACTGGGGTCCCGCTGGGTCGAAGGAGCAACCGCGGGTCCCGGTGCGCCCAGTCTTGCGTTTCGGTTCTGCAAGAAGGACCCGAGGGCAAGAAACACAGGCAGCCTCCTTAGCCAAGCTTGGGCCTAACGACCAACGGCCGGTAGCCACCGCCTTCCCTTCCTCCCGCGACGCAGGACCAGTGCAGGCACCAGAGTAAGCAGGGTCAGGAGCCAGGGTTTTCCTTCCGACAGCCGTACTTTAGGCCTGCCAAGCCGGCAATTGCTCCCGCTTGTGTCCCGGTTCAGTCCAGTCCCCAAATTGTTGCTATGAGTTTAAGAACACTGTAACATGCGTCGTGTGGATAGAAATCAAACTAACCGAGTCTTTTAATTTTCCTTTCTCAAAAAAAAAAAAAAAAGTGCAGGCTTCAAACGCCTTTTATGCACTAGGTTATATTGTGTCCCCCTCCCCAGATTTGCAAAGGAAATTCCACGCACCACACTTGAAAAACAGTAATGGGTTAGAAGAGCTGACCCGGATCGGGCAATTGCAAACCCTCTGCGAACGTGCCAAAGGCTGACTAGCTCGTTGGAAACGGGAACTTGAGATAAAGCAACGAAATTCCAACCCGAGTGTCTACTGTGGCGGCGGGAGTTGGGAGGAGGGCAAGAGGGAGGAAGACTCCAGGCTGAATTGGCCCTTTTGCCTGTGGCCCCCGCGGAGTGCTGGGCGGGTACCTCGTCCAAACCAAGTGGACTCACAGGGAAGCGCGGTGGGGGAGTTGCGCCTGCACCTGCCGCTCCCCTTTGGGACACACACCCGGCAGATTTAAATGGACGGTGTTGAAAACGGTGCCAATTAGCATTAAAATAAGATCCACAAGAAGGAGAAATGCCGTCCTCAACCAGTCCCAAGGCTTGTTTCCAGTTGGCCTGCTGGTGACCAAGGTGGGCTTGAAGTTCTTTGCCTAGCCTCGCATTTTATTTGCTAGCCTGGAAATGTTTATTATCGAAAGCAGGTCAAGTCGGCAGAGGTGGGGTGGAGAGCCATTTCTGCCTACACTGGCTGCTGTAAGGGGAGAGAAGCAAAGACATTTTTTGTCACTTTCCTAAAATGAAATGGTTAAACAAGAATAGATGTGTATTTTCCGCGAGAATAACAAAGCAGTCCGCTGATTCCGTTCAAAGAGTTGGCGGGAAAAATCGAAAAACAGCTGCGGAGAAACTCCCACAAGAAATAAACACGGATCAATTGAGCGTCTCAAATGAAGATCTAAGATACTTTGTATCCTGTGATTCAGTGATATGACTACTACATTTGTAACATTCCTTTTGGAGTAGAAACATTTTAAATGTCACATTTCGATGATAAAAATAAACTATAGAAAAACAATGCCATTTGCAGGAGCCAATGGTTTCTTTGAACCTTCTGAAGGAGCAGCGACCTTTCCATTCTTGCATGTATATTCAAATAGGCACCAAATCCAGGGTTTCCTTTATTGTTCTTAAATCTCCCTCCTTTCCTTGGCAGTGGGTATGTCAAATAAGCTTCAGTTTCCCCTTATATGTAATGATCTACACTATTGAATTAGATCTATTTCATTTCACTCCAGCAACATAAAATTTTGCACAGGGCTTCAGGCACTGGTCAAAATTCCACCTTTGCAGTGAGGTCTCCAAAATGTTTATGTGACAGTGCTAAAGTCTAAACAGCAATATTAAAGTAGAAATATTTGGGAAACTTAAAATGTCCATGGGGCATATCTCCTGTACAGGGTCTGGGTACTTGGAAGAGGAGAGATCTGGGAGTAGCCACATGTACTATCTAGTACAAAAGATAGAAGTGGCAGTTTCAAGGGGCAGTGAGAAGATGATGGCATGCCTGCCTACAAGATGACTGGCAGTGGGCGAGGGTTTCCTGCTGCCTGGAGGATGCCCCTGTGAATCAGACTTGCTCTGTTGCAAATATTGACACGTCTGAGACATTCACACTGCCCAGCCTAATTGGAAGCAGCTTGAAGTGAGCTGCCCTTGAATGCTTTGGAGGTTTTTCATCCTCCATGGACATAGAACCTGGATGTGAACAGGCATATGGAAACTGAAGGACAAGAGGAGAGCCCCTTTTCTTGAATTAAAGACAATGCCCAGCCAGTCCTGGTTTACCTGGATTTGTCTGATTTCTTATTAAAGAACAGTCCTCTTCAGTCTTCAGTGCATGTGAATGTGCACACACACACGTAACCATAATTCAGGCGCTGGAAAGTGGGTAGGAAAGAGGTTTGCAGAATGTTGTGATAATAAGTTGGACACAAAAGAGAAAAGAACACTGAAACCTGCCACTAGTTGATTTTCAACTTCCCCTCAGGCAGGTGGACGGGGAAGCAGGAGTCCTGTCCCCATTTTTGGTTACCTATTTCTCGCAAGCTTGAAATTATCATTCATAGTTAGATGTTACTGACGTTGTTTCTCAAATCCCCCACACTGTTTAGAAACGTTGCTATAAAGGCTTTGTTCCATGACTGTGGGTTTGTCTGTAGCATAAGCTCAGAAGTCTTGAAGGCCTCTGGTATTGCATATTCTCAAAGCAGGATCTCCTTCATAATCACTTAATTTTTCTTGTGCATATCCTGATGTCATTTCTCCCTGTGATGCCACTTAAATAATTTTCCTTGTCAGAAATCAAGTGTCCTCTATGATGAGCTTTCTTTCAGGCACAAACAGGATTTTTACTTGCAACTAGTCTAGTTGGTCTAGTTGGTCACTTTTAGCTAATTAATAATTGCTTGATACCTTCTGTCTAATTGCTGCAATATCCTAATGCTGGCTACATATATATTCACATATATATACGTATGTATATGTGACATGTCTGCAGCTTGGTGATGGTTTTGATTTTCTCCCCCCCCCTCCCCCTTGTGTATGGGCTATGGAGTTTTATTGAAGACCCGTAATGCCTCCGGTTTTGATTTAGTGTTTTGGAGTTTGTGATCTCATTGCCCGGTATGGAAAATATTAGACAGGGTCTGCAGATTGTATGCAGGAAAAGACCCACATCACCACCATGAGCTGAGTGCTCGTCCCCAGTGCTACAATAAGCTGACTGCACAGCCATCTAGAATCATTATTCAGTTTTTATGCCTTTGGATAAAGACCACTTCAGCCAGTACTGCTTATGCAAAGGGTTGTTAAAGACACTGCTTCTCTCCATGGCTGCACATTAGAACCACTGAGAGGCAGGGGGATCTTTAGGACACTGATGTCTGAGTCCCTCACCCCAGAGATTCTGGTTGATTGTCAGGGTGCAGCCTGGATGCCAGAATTTTGAAAAGCTGCCCAGGTGATTCTAATGTACATTAAAGTTTTGGAATCTCTGCCTTAGGGAAGGGACAATAAAATGTGATGCTTTTTGCTTTGCCACTGTCTTCAGGGACGCAGGACTGACTAGCCCCATTTACCTCTGTGAACATCTTAACACGACACATGAAAACATGTTTAAATCCACAACTAAAACATCCCTCCTGTTCGTTTTTACACGATGTCATCATTCTGGCTCTGGAACCGTCTGTCAAGGACAGCCACTGCCCTCTCAATCTGCTTGCTGTTTTTAAAACACGAACCCTCTGTCTCCCTGTCCCACACAGGAGAACACAGCTTCCTAAATTTAACCATCTGCACAGTGAGCTGAGGTGGCGGTCACTGTGGAGGTGGCAATTGATAGCCATTTGCATTGAATAAGATTGACTTTGGGAAAGGTGGAAATGAATAAAAAACGCTGGCCCAAAAGGAGTCAGAATAATTGCATTGTCCAAGGAAGCGGGAGTCAAGCTAGACTTTTAACATTAAGTAACCGCTGAACCCTAGACTCCTAAGATAGCAGGGTAGGCAAAACCCTCAAACTTCTGGTCGCATCTAAGAAACACTGAATATTCGTTTGTTTTCATGATCATTGCTGTATGGTTAGCATTATTTGATTGCCATGCATTTGGGTAAGGACTTTTTTACAAAGGCTGCAGCAGTGTTGCATTATAGACCTGGTGTTGCTTTCCCACAGGATTGCTGGCTTGTGATAACAACAGCAGTGTCAATATCATGAGGGGGAGGGTAGAAAGAGGAGGAGCAAGGGAGGAAGGAGGTAAGAAAAAGAAGGAAAAATACTTCACCTGTCCTCTTTAAAAAGGTCTCAGAAATCAATTAAAAGAAAACACCTTTTCATTTTTATTAGCCTCACCTTGGTAATAAATGGTAAGATTTAGTCCACTTTGATTTTATTTTTATTGCTTTGTAAGTTTATGTGTATTTCAAAATATAACCTGCATTTCATTTTTAAACAAGTTCCAAGAAGGTCTGAGAGTAAGTCCATTGCTGCAGGATGGATATTGACTTTAAAAGTGCATGTTTAAAAAATGTTTTTTAGAAGCACCTGTGTGGCTCAGTTCGTTCATCATCAGGCTTCAGCTCAGGTCATGATCTCACGTTTCATGGGTTCGAGCCCCACACTCAGCTCTGCACTGAGTGTGCAGCTCCAACTCGGACCTGGAGCCTGCTTCAGAGTCTGGGTCTCCCTCACTCTCTGCCCCTCCCCCACTTGTGCCCGCGCCCTGTCTCTCTCCCTCTCTCCCCCTCTCTCTCTCTCAAAAATAAACATTTTTAAATAAATAAAAAAAAAACCAAAAAGCCTTTTTAGCTATAAACATTTGTTTCTAAGTCACCACTACAACCAAGAGAACAAACACACTAATTTTTGTGGGGCTTTTAGGTCTTGTTTATTTTTAAAAATATTACATGGGCAGCTCTTGAGACCTAAAAATGTGTATTTTAGAAAGTACCGATCTTGTAAAAAATTCTTTATATTCATCTACTGTAATAAGATTATACCGTTTGTACTATGTTCTAAGATAATGTTAAAATAATTTAAAGGCATGTGAAAGTTAATAACAGTAACAATCAAAACTAAAATGCCCTTAAAATGATCCAGCATTTCTCAGTGACAACCAGAAGCTGAAAGGTTACAGGGTTTAAAAAAGGCAGTAACAGATGCTGAACATGGACAGCCACGGGACTGTTGACCTTACAAACGGATATGCTGAGAAAATGAGTTTTGACAGGGTTTCTAAGCATCGAGATGTTGGCAAGGTGGATACCTGAATTAATAGCCGTCCGGCTGGGAAATACTCTGTTTGGAATATTGCCTTTTGACAGGCCAGCAGGCTAGAGATTTGCTGCCCTGTAATGGGGCAGCGGCCGAGGTGCTGTCCATTTCTTTTTGGGTAGTAACACCTCTGGTTGAGCCAAGACTCTGCTTGGTTTCATGTCTCTTCTGTAATTACATTTCACAAAATACAACCCAGGTCATTTTGCGAGGAGCTGGTCTTTGCATGTGGGGGACATGTGTTCGTGTTTGCGATGTCAGCCAACTGATTTTGGGCAGAACGAATCTGGCACTTTCATATTCCTTTCTGTTTCAACTGGGCGTAGGTAACTCTGGAAGAGGGGCGGTGGAATCGGCTGGGCTTGGGGAACAGCACAGCTTTAATTTGGATGAATAGCCTTAGGTGCAGTTTGATGGCAGTTTAATCGCACTATAAGCTTGAGGTGCTTCTGGCATGTGAGGCTCTAGTCACGCTGCCCTTCATCACAGAGGGGATAGGGATTTGAGTTGATGGCTCTCTGTTCTCACTGTGCCTTTAGAGCTTTTATTTGTGTCTCTTATATTGAAGCTGATAGGAAGGTTGGGGAAATTTATGATCAAATGTGATTAGAGCTACTAGTCATGGCAAGATCGTGTGTTTTGAATTGTGGAGTTGGCACACAGGGTCTATAAGCTCCTCTGTAAGCCTCACTATCTATTGGATCAAAAATGCACCGTGCACCTCAAACTCAGAAAGTAACCTGGTTACGGAAAGCACAATATTGATGAGTCCGGCCTTTTATTAGTTCTCAAGTCTCATGTTGGAATCCAGGCTCTCCCATTTACTGAGACCTAACCTCAGTGAGTCTCTGTGGGCTCACCTACAAGAGAGGGTCACAGTAAGGTTTAACTACTCCCACCACAGAAAATGCTCAACAGCAGGAGGTGGTTAGGTTAATCAGTGGCCATTGTTCTCATTACATTATTTTTCCATATTTTTAAGAAACTAATACATTTTAATTTTTGTCTCTTTCATAGGACATCTGTTAGACATGCAGTAGATGATTTGCTAATAGAAATATTTATAAATCAAACTGTATTAAATTGTGTCTTCAGAAGAAAACAGCTTAAAGCATTTTCCTGAGTTTCTATTTGTTTGCCACATTCTTTTGTGGTTCTGAGGCACTGCACAGGACTGGCTTGAGGCGCTAAAGTGACACCCACCGGGGAGACAGGGTGTGCTGCCAAAGGAAGGCAAGTAACAGAGGTGTCGAGTGGCAGCTGTAAACTCTCCAGTTTGAGAAAAGTAAGGAAGAAGGGAAATGCATAGTTGGCCCAGACTTTTCTGATAACATGGAAGAACGGTGGTTTTTATTGGAGCCAGTTCTTCTGGAAATGTTGGGCCCTGTACTAACAGGATCATGGGCCTGTTCTGGCTTTACCAGCTGTAACGTCATTCTCTTCCTTTGTCAGAGATAAGAAGATCTTTTACTTCTGTGTTTACTTTCTTGTTCTTTTGTCCCGAGTGGAGGGTTTTCCCTTGCTCGTCTGCCTCCTGGACATGTTCTTTCTCCCAGAGGAAGCATAGGGCGAGGGGAACTCTCTCACGGAATAGGCCCAGTGTCTTGTGAACTGGGGCTTGGGCTTGTTTTTTTCAAGTTTTTTTTTTTAACGTTTATTTATTTTTGAGACAGAGAGAGACAGAGCATGAACGGGGGAGGGTCAGAGAGAGAGGGAGACACAGAATCTGAAACAGGCTCCAGGCTCTGAGCGGTCAGCACAGAGCCCGACGCGGGACTCGAACTCACGGACCGCGAGATCATGACCTGAGCCGAAGTCGGACACTTAACTGACTGAGCCACCCCAGCACCCCTTGGGCTTGGCTTTAAGTGGCTGTCTCCCACGCAGGTCCCTGCTGTGATGGCATGCCCCTGGATGAATGAGAATAAGGCTTGAGTCTGCTACCTTCCGCAAATTGCCATTTTTTTCCTAAAAAAACACATCTCTCTTGAGTTGCCCCACATTTTCCCCATTCCCTGAAGTGCTTCAAATCCAAGATTTTGGTAATGTGGCATCTTCTTAAAAAAGCCATACCCTGGGGATTACTGGGCTATTGGTTATTTACACCTCATTCACATAGGCAGCATGCTTTAGTGTTCTGATGACCTCTGTTTATTGTAGGACATTCACTTTATGCACTGTAGTGGACACCATTGGGTGCTGCCCAGATCCCTCACCCACCCCGCCATCCAGGTCTCAGACACGCACCCCCACTGCTAGGGGTGCTGATGCTCACAGTTCCCAGCTGAGCCCCCCTCCCATTGCCCTGGGCTGATGACAGCCATCACACCCAAGCAGACACTCCCTTTCTGGGGCAGCCCACATCTAATGGCTGCTCATGTGGAGGTTTGAAAGTCTCAGAGAAGAGCAACTGTGAAGTGCTATCTCAGTGCCAGAGCTCAAGTGGGACCGTGAAGGCTTTTCTTGCAAAGGCTCATAGCCAAACTTTCCTCTCTCAGTTGTGGGCCCTCATCTCCCAGAGGTGCTGATCCCCAATAAACCTTCTGCCACAAATCCTGACTCAAGTCTGCTTCTTGGGGAACCCAGCTGCATGACGTATATGACCTCCTTTGCCAGTCATGTGGGTTTGTTCCAAAGATGAAAGGTTGAAGGCATGGAGTGAAAATCATTGCCACCCAACCACACAGGAATGGAAGCCAGGATGGCTGGCTCCCAGCTGCCCCACCATCCTCCTGCCCAACTGAGGGAGCTGCTCTAAGCAGGTGGCAGTTCTCAGAGAAAGGAAATTATTTAGCTTGTAGAGCCCCAGGCTAAGGAGAGAGCTGGGCGAACTATAGTAGGGCCATGTCAGATTAGCATCGGGGGTTTTAGAATCTGAGAAGCAAGAGAAAGGCAGTTAAGTATGAAGGCATGGAAGAGGGGGCTCTGGGACAGATGCAGTGATTTTAAAATGTGGTCTGGCTCTGTTTCCAATGCTATGTAAATTTCTGAAATGAAAATACAGCAGAACTCCTAGGGACTCCACAAATTAGAATTTGGGAATATGAGCTGTGTTCATGGGCTTGTACCAGCTCTGAAAAAGAGCCTCATTGAGCAAATTAATCAAGTAGCTTCTATTACAAGGGAAACCTATCTACTGAAAATTAAATGACTTTCAGACTCTTCAGAAGGGTTGTGTTAATGGGCACTTCATTTGTGAAATTATAAAGAAAATTCTTTCTACAATCAACACACGGATGGTGATTCAGGGCTTGGGATCCAGATGTGGTTTTGCCCTTTATGGACTTTATGTTCTGGTCACTTGTTTCTTAAACTTAAGCATGCGTCTCTAGCTGGTGCTTGGCCATGGGATAGAGGGAGCTCCCAGCCATGAGAAAGCACATCCTCCTGAAATGCCAATCTCACCTAATGATTTTGGAAAATAACATTATTTTCATATCAGAACAAGCATGGACCCTATGTTTCTAGAAGCATTACTTACAATAACAAAATTATGGAATCAGTCCAAGTGTCCATCAATAGATGAATAGATAAAGAAGATGTGGGATATATATGTATATATATATACATGCATATATATAAATATATATATATACACACACACATACATATATATACATACATATATATCTATATATACTCACACATACATATATACATACACACACAAGGGAATATTACTCAGCCATAAAAAAGAATGAAATCTTGCCATTTGCAATGACATGGATGGAGCTAGAGAGTATTTTGCTAAGTGAAATAAGTTGGTCATTGAAAGACAAATACCATATGATTTTACTCATGTGGAATTTAAGAAACAAATGAGCAAAGGAAAAAGAAAGAGACAAACCAATAAACAGATTCTTAACTAGAGAGAACAACTGATGGTTACCAGAGAGGAAGTGGTGGGGGTGGGGGCGTTGGGAGGTATGGGTGAAATAGGTGATGGGGATTAAGGAGTGCCCCTGTCGTGATGAGAACCAGGTGATGTATGGAAGCAATGAGCCACTATATTGTACACCTGAAACTAAAAATACATTGTATGTTAACTATACTGGAATTAAAACTAAATATATATACAAAAAAATTTCCTTCCTTAAAAAAACACAAGTATGGATTTTTCATGGCATAGGATGCAACATGTTTGCCCATTTGAAGAACAAAATAGAAGCTGTCACCCTGGAACCTATAGATAGGCAGGGAGTTCCCCTTGAGCATCAGGAGTACTGTAGTGGAAACTTTGAGCCTCACTGCAAGCAGAGTGAATCAGAGGTAAAACCACAGTTCTGAGGTGAAAGAGGTCATGAGTGGCTAGGGGCCATGGGCGTTTGAGGAAGGAGTTGGCTTCTGAGATCAACCTTGAAGAGTGAGTAGACTTTGACAGGTAGAGGCCCAGAGGGTGAAGGAGGAGCAGGAAGGGGCTTTCCAGGAAAGACAGTGAGCAAAGGGAAGGGCATGGGAAAGCAAGGGTGCAGAGTAAATAATTTGGTTTGGGAGGGGAGCAGGGCCCCACATGGAAAGTGGTGGTAAGGACAGTAGGACAGAGAATTGAGGCCATGCAGTGGGCGCCTTGGAAGACAAGTTAAGGAGCAGCTATGGAATTAGGGGGCACCAAGGAGGGGAGGCTGATGAGCTGAGACCCAAGTCCTGGGGAAAAGCATTGACTGCAGAACCCAGATTGTGCATACTGAGGATGACTCCTGGCTCAAACACTTTCATTCTGTGGGCAAGGCATCAAACCTCTGAAGGTCAGTTTTTCCATCTGGAAAATGGGATCACAATATAAGTGATTTCTGGAGTTATGTACCTGAAGTAAAGAAGATAAAGCACTTAGTAAAATGCCAGCTGCATAGCAAGTGCTCAATAAATTTTATAACAATTATTGGTTATAATGATACATAATCCTTTTAATATAGTATAATATATACTGGCTGCTGTGGTTCTCAAGACAAATTAGTGAGAAAGCAAAAGGAAGCCAGGTGAGCTGGGAGCTGGGAATCCCAGAGAGGATGGTCACCCAGGCAGGCATTTTGCTCTGCTAATTGTAAAACAGTCTAGTATTCACCAAGTCAGAATTTATGCAAGTGACAGCCTGCTGGCCTCCAACATATTTATCCCTGGAGAACAACAGGACCTCATTTTAAAACCCCTTCTGAGTTGAGGTATGCTTTCACAATATTCTCCTCCACCACAATACGCTCAGCGTTGAGAGCAGTGGAACTTTGGGGATAACCTGGAGAGGCCAGGGGCCAAGAGGGAAGCAAAAGCATTATGTCCAGGGTCCCCCTGGAGATTGATGGGCCAGTCTCTTCCTTGAGGAAGTTATATGCCTTCAAGACTGTGAAACTAGTCATTCTTTAAAATTTGATTTTATTTTTTGTCAATAGGTGAAACGTTCATATGACTCAAAGGTCAGTTTCCCTTTGAGAAGCCTTGTTCATACACACATCCTGCCCTGTTCCATCCTTGGAATGTACAAGGACACATTCTTATTATTTGCTTTTGTGGCCTCTTATGCAAATATATGCAAATGAGAATACATAGTCTTTCCCCCCACTTTCTTCCACAAAAGGCAGCGTGCCAGACACACTGTTCTGCCCTTGGCTGTTTTCACTTATCCTGGAGATCTTCCCACATCAGCACATGAAGAACTTCACGTTCTTAATAGCTGCATAGTGTTCCACTGCCCGAGTACCAGAGTTTATTCCGTGTTTGAATTATGTCCAATCTTTTGCTGGGTTGTGGGCACACAGGTATGCATCTGTGGGATAAATTCCAGAAGTGGAATTTCTGTGCTAAAGGATCTATGCATCGTAATCTTGATAAATACTGCCAAATGATCTTCCACGGGGGTTGTGCCATATCACACTCCCTAAAGCAACTTTTTTCAGCCTCTCTGTTAAGGGATAGATGGTGTATTATTGTGGTTATAGTTTGCATTTCTCTTTGTATGCATGAGATGGAACATCTTTTCATGTGTTGAAGGCATTTTGTAGTTCTTTTTCTGTGAAATGTCTTTGCCCATTTTTATATTGGGTTGTTGGCTCTTTTCTCTGTTTCTAGGAAATCCTCATATAATAGAGAGAGTCATACTTTATCTGTAATCTAAGATGGAGATCCCCCTCCTCCAGTTTCTCACTTGTGTTTTGACTTTGCTTTTTTTTCCCCCAAGAGATTCTTGACTCTTAGGAATTGGATTACCCTTTTCTTCCTTTTTCTTTCTCTCTTTCTTTCTTTCTCTTTCTTTCTTTCTTTCTTTCTTCCTTTCTTTCTTCTTTCTTTCTTCTTTCTTTTTTTTTTTTTGTAAATTTGATGGATTCTGGATTTTGCGTCACCATTAGAAAAGCTTTCTTCCTTCCATAATACAAGAAGTCTTTCATGCTTGCATCTGGTACTTCCATGGCTTCATTTTTTACATTTAACCTGTGATCCATTGGAGTTAACCTGAGTGTGTAGTGTGAGGTGTGGGTCTGTCTTTCTCCAGTGGACCACCTGGGACAGGATCCACTCATAGAAGTGTCATTTTGAGCTGACAACCGTGCAGTTCCTGGTTTGAGGATTATCAAAGCTTCCTAACCTGTGCTCTTGGCCTCTGCTAATATCATCCCATGCCATTCCTCCTGTGTGTTTGTGATTTCCTGGTGTCTCCTTCCAAAACTCCTCTCTGACCATGTTGTTCATCAGTCTAAAACATCCAGTGACCCTCCAGCCCTCCTGGGAAGCACCTACGCTAACACCATTCGTTCACTTCCACAGATGGCCTGACTCAATGTCTCCAAAGAAACACAGAAGTTCCTGTTTCACAGTCCTGACCAACCAAGTCATTGTGCTCAGGGGGCAGTCCCACAGTGGTGTTTTTCCTTCCCTTGGATCACCATGCTATCTTAAGGACATAGCAAAATAAAATGGTTCAAACTTACAATAGCAATAATAGCATTTATTTAATCCTGTTAAGGCCCAAGACTCCGCTCCAAGTGCTTTACATACATACAAGGCATTTAACACAGGGCCTAGGCTATATGTGTTCAAATAAATTTTATTATCTGCATTTCTACCTTCATCTTGCCTTGTGTCCATATACGAGGTCTCTATGGCTGATACTAGTCTATTAACTATACCTGAAACATGTTAAACAGCTCAAAAATTGTCTTCAGGCCTTTTGCAGCACTGATGAAAACTGTCCACCAATAAGACTGACAACACCTAAACCCAACAACCAGCCTTATCACAAAAAGAGGAGCAATCAGACCCTTTGTGCCTCCGTATGTTGCAGTGGGCATTCCAGGTGTGAAGAGTGAAACTGAATCTGATCAAAACTCTGGATCAAATAACCAGCCTACAGGACATGAAAGATAAAGATTGTTATTAGATGACCTCATGAGGATGCAATTAGTCAAATCCAAAATGTGAGAAATTTGAGAGATGTGAGTGACCTTATTTATTCAATATGGCATATTCAATATGGCAATAATGGCAAGTTTTAAAAAGAGAGAACATATAATAGATAAAAATAAAATTAAGATCAATAAAAGCGCCTGAAGAGGTATATCAACCAATGGAAAGAGTTGATCTTGACAGAATCCTGATTCAGAGAAAACAACTGTAAAACTCATTTCTTGATCGATCATGGAAATGGGAATACTGACGACATTGCCAGATGTTAAAGTTATTGTTAGTTATTTAGGTGTATAATGGTGTTTTTGTTTTTAAAAAATCCTCATCTCTTTGCTATGCATACTGAAACATCTACTGATAAAATGGCATCAAGAATGGACTTTAACACAATCCAGCAAACGTACATGATGTATTCTAGTACATTTCTTACCCATGCCTACTACCTCAGGAGCTGTTCAAGGTCATGAAACAGGTCCTATTTCCTTCCAGTGGTCCTCAAGCATCAAGTTGCCAGGAGACATTTGCTAACTTTTCCCAGCATAGAGTCACATGAGCATAGGAGCATAGCTTGGTTTCCAAAAGCCCCTTCGTTTGAGTGTTGCCTCTAGGCAAATTGGAACATCACAGGAATCTGGTAATACTCCAGTAGTTTGGTGAGAGTTGACCTTCTTAGTTTTTAATTGCAGATATTGTCAAGCCCATTTTCAATACCTAGGCTCCCTCCCCACAGAAGCTTGGAAAATAGTGATACCAAGAGCGACCAACCCCCTCTTAAGGGTCTGAGGCACAAGAAAATAAAAAAAAAAAATCTATGTGGTCAATTTCAAATGGCTCTTAAAACTTGTGTTGTTTTGTTCCCAAACATGGTTGAGCTCAAATGGATGTCCAAATAATGGCCAGTCAGTTGTTCTGCTCCTCTTTATAAATGTCAATGTCTTGCTCACCTATAATTTAGATATTTACAATTCCTGCTCATGTACAATATATAGATCTAAATTTTGAGGCTAAATGTATACATGTAATATGAAGCATACTTTTCTAGTATTGATTTAATCACCAAGTCACCATGGGGGATACTGAAAAACTTACCCATCAGTTTGCTCTGCATGATATCTCTGGGCAGATCTTTTTCCTAGACCCACTCCCCATTTGTCTTTCTTAAAGACACGGCCTGCTTTCTCTCCAATGCAGAACTGTATAACCCATCCTGCTTTCCCCAGATTTTAATGTTCATCTACCATAATTATATTGGATATCAGCAATGGAGCATTTATTTCCTTTAATTTTTTTTATGCTTATTTATTTTTGAGACAGAGAGAGACAGAGCATGAACAGAGGAGGGTCAGAGAGAGAGGGAGACACAGAATCCAAAGCAGGCTCCAGGCTCCGAGCTGTTAGCACAGAGCCGGACGCGGAGCTCGAACTCACAGACCGTGAGATCATGACCTGAGCCGAAGTCCGACTCTCAACCAACTGAGCCACCCAGGCACCCTCGTCCTTTAATTCTTTTTAAGTAAGCTCTAGGCCCACGTGGGGCTTGAACTCATGACCCTGAAATCAAGAGTCACATGCTCTACCAATTGAGCCACCCAGGTACCCCTGGAGCATTTATTTCATCATCCTTTTGTGACCTTGCTATTTTTTTTGTTTTGTTGATATAGAACCTTATTGCATACTAACATAAAATAAAACCAAGATTTTAAATTTTCAAGAAAGCCTGACGTGTGTAGTAGCTGCCAGACCCTACTGTGTATGATGGTGACATATACCATCAGGTGTTGATGTGATAGAAGACAAAAATAAGTGATGGTTTGGTTTGGGCGGGGGTGGGGGGGAGTCTTCCTTCTATTGATAATGGTCTTGCATAAAACAACTCTGTGAGTACATGTTTATTCTCTGGAATGGGACATCAGCCATCCCATTTCATGTGCTTCCTTCATCTCTCAGCTCAAAAAAATGTTATGGGTCGTGACGCCTGGGTAGCTCAGTCGGTTGAGCAACTGACTTCGCTTCACTCAGGTCATGATCTCACAGTTTGTGAGTTCGAGACCCTCATCGGGCTCTGTGCTGACAGCTCCGAGGCTGGAGCCTGCTTCGGATTCTGTGTCTCCCTCTCTGTGCCCCTCCTCCACTCATGCTCTGTCTCTCTCTGTCTCAGAAATAAAATAAACATTATTTTTTTTTTAATTTTATGGGTCATGGTAGATAGCCAAGACAGCACAAAATTATTCCTTATAACCACAAGCAGATTTTCCTACTACTCCATGATGTAGGTGGCAAACACAATGTGGTATGAAGCTCAGACACAGCAATGCAATTGTGCACCATGACCTTCAGGGTCACCAGCTGTCAGACTCCTTCTTTATGCCTTGCTTCACCTGCACATGAATTGTCCTGGGTCATCTCCACTCCCATGACAAATCTGCCCTAGCCAAGAGCACCCACTAAGAAAGAGCTGCCCAAGCTGGGTGTCTTGGGTGTCACCTGTGCCCAAAGAATGAAGTGTGCTCCTATAAGCCTGCTTTGCAACAGTCCAAGGAGCACTGGAGGAGTGGGGAGGGGCAGTGAAGACATCCTTTAATATTCCCTGTTAGGAATACCCTGGATTTCATTATACTGACAATTCAGATCATGAAAGTAGAATTGAAACTCTGAATTTCACAAGAGTTGAAAAGCTTCCTAAAGGTAAAAAACGCTAATAAGAAATTTTAAAAAATGAAGATGAGGTGCTTTTAAGCTAAAAGGCTGTTTATAGGGAACATTCCTTTTATCCATGTGCCTTCTTTGTGGCAGACATTACTTTAACCATTTGTACATATTATATGATGAGTCTCACAATAGCCCTTGGAGACTAAATTAATTTAGAATTATTCCTATTGTGCAGATGAGAAAATTGAGGCATACAGAAGGCAATGTGCCCCTGGCCACAAAAAACAGGAAATGGCTGAGCCAGGATTTGAACCTGGCATCTTGGCTTCAGGGTGTACATTTATTTGCTATGCAGATCGAAACACTGAGGAAGGGACACTCTATTCTCAATCCAGGAAGCTTCAACTCTCACTACACTGTCCACTCAGAATTTCCCAGGACTGATTTCTGGCTAGCAGTCTATCCAGGTCTTGAATGTCTCCTTGCACACCTTCTAGCTTCCCAACTGGAGATGTGTTGACTGCTCACCAGCACCCTCACCAGGAGGTGGCTGGTGGGAAGCAAAGTGATGGTAGTCAATTGGGAAATTTGGCTAAGCCTGGTTTCAAAACTATTTGGTAGAGGAGATAATTGAAAGTGATTTATAAAGTGAAGACCTGGGATAATTTGAAGATTTCAATTATCCATCCATTACTTTTTTAATGTTTTTATTTATTTTGGAGAGAGCACAAGCTGGGGAGAGGCAGAGAGAGGGGGACAGGTGATCCAAAGCAGGCACTGTGCTGACAGCAGCAAGTCCAATGCAGGGCTCAGACTCACAAACCATGACATCATGACCTGAGCCGAAGTCAGATGCTCAACTGACTGAGCCACCCAGGCATTCATTCCTTTTAACTGGAGGTCTTGGGTCCCCTGGACAACAGGTCCACAAATCTCTAAAATTTACTCTGAAATTGTGTCTGTATATTTTCTCAGGAGAGTATCCTTTGTTCTCATTATATTGTCAAAGAGCTTGACTTAAAAATCTAAAATCAGTATTGTCTTTGTTATTCAAATTTGTGGATAAATGAAAGTTTGTTGTGAAATAGGCTTGGTGGCAAATAAAAAAATCATTTGGGGTAACACAGTAAGTTTTACTATTTTCTACCAGGACCCAACCTAGCATTTTTGAAAACATGCTGAACTTGGAATCAGAAGATCTTGGTTATTGTGCCAGCTCAGTCATCGAGCAAGGATAGTTTTGTATTGCTCAAAGTCTCAGCCAGCTTATCTGTGAAGGAGCAGAACAAGATCTGCCCTGCCTGCTAACTGTGGTGGTTCTGTTGTGGCCTTGAGAAAGTACTTTAACTTCAAAGAGTGTTCCCGGAGTTGATACACAGTGCTGCCGTAATAAGCTTTGGAGAGTGACAAAGGACAAGTAGGCATCCTGCCTGGCCAAATACCCCACAGCTCTTCACTTCTGGGAAAAGCAGGCATCAGAAAGACATGCTGTTGTCCTTCCTTAGGTTAGAAGTTGGGAAACAACACTGTTTTCTCAGGTTGCAAGGACTCTGGACTCCAGAGCGGCTGGACAGCTGTGTTGTGGGGCTGTAGAGAGAGTAGACCCTGGATGCTGAGGGCATGACACAGAATATGAAATGCTCAGTCTCCTTCATCTTACAGAGTTGTTCAGCTTGGCCACAGCTCCATCTCAACTGTTATGATTCACACCAACCATGTAAGGTGGGGTCAACAGTACTTGGGCTGGGCCTAACCTCACCCAGAAATTTTTCATCGAACATGGCCTCTGCTTACAAACTCAGGCTTCCCCAGCAAGAGCTGCAAGCCGGAGATGACCTGCCTGTGTTCATTCATTTCGATGGCCCAGAAGTCCAGTGATCAATCAAGCCCCTGTTGAAGAACCCCCCTTCGGCCCCATAATGCTTCAGGGTCTCTATTTTAAAAAACTTGTATTCTTTGGTCTGGTGGCTTTGTATCGCTGAGCCTAATGACTGTTTCTATTTAATTTTCAGATGCTTAATTACAGTGGAACACTTCAACACCATTAAATTAAAACAAGCTACTAGCTCATACTTGATTGTGGCCTGGCACACTTCCAAATGACGTTTAGAGCAATATCAGATATTTAATTCATACCACACATTTTGCTAACTTCGGAACAAAATGGGAAAATGCCCTCCACAAGTCCGATGGTGAGCTAGGAACACTTCCTTTGGGAAGAGGGTTGAGGCAGCGCGTCTCATCTTTTAATGACTTTTTAGTGTTTCAAGGAGACCAGAGCCCCTTTTCTTGTGGTATAATGATTTTCCAATTTGGTTTTCATAAGGACTGCTTATATTACATTTTGTGAAAAGTAATGAAATTACATATTTCTTGTAATCATGGTCTTCTTTACACGGTCATGTGACTGAGCCTATTATTTGGACTTGGCAAATGAGCAGACGTGCCATTAATCCCCAGCCTTTTGGTGCGGAAAGCAAGCTTTTTGGGTGCCACTAACCCCTGAAACACAGGTACGGATGTATGAAGGGAATTAACATAAGGGGGCAACACAGGCCCCTGTAAGATAATATTCTTTGGGAATGGATGTTAAGAGTTAGTTTGTGTCTTTACAACATCAGTCATATGGGTATTGTTTGCATCTGACAGTTTTTCTTTTAAGATTAATGTGCTTATGAAAACCTTGTGCGTTACTCTACCAGGCAAGCTTGAAATCCATCAGCATTACCATCGGAATGACACAATGCTGGGGGAGCAAACCAAATGACAAACAGAATCTGGTTTTCAGAGGCCAGTGTGTGTTGAAGAGAAATGATCTGAAGCCAAATTTGGCCTCCTTCCATAAATTCCTCCTGCTACACTGTTGGCACTGTCCACTAAGGGTGGGGGCTGGGGGAGGGCAGATGAACATGGAGGGGGAGACAGTACCTCAGGGAAAGGGGCGTCGGAAAGGAAGCATGATTGATTGAAAAACTGGGACTTTACAGCAAACAATAATCATATGTAAAACCAAGTTGGGGAAAAAAACTTTATGAAAAATGGGACTTTTTCTGGATCATTAGGGAAAGTCATTTCTAACATCACCATTTGACATGTAGTTGGTGATGTGCAGTTGAAGTACGTGATGGGAAAGTCCAACATCTGGTTGGATTTGAGGAATAGGAACAGAAAGGGGGGACAGTGGCTTAAACGGAGGAAGATCACAATGGACTTCAAGTGTGTAAAGAGCTTTTACATTCTGCAAAGGATATGTGAGCTCATGAAAAGAGGGTGTCTAGGGCACAGGGAAATCAAATAGATGTCCAGTTTGAGAAATCATGATGTCTGTGGAAGCAGGAGATGTATCAGGCACTTGCAGGCCTCGGGATGGACCTGAGATGGACGATGGAGGCTAGGCCAGGCAGACAGAATGGCAGGAGGGGCTGGCAAGGACCCATCCCAGGTGTGTGAATTGACAGCCCGCTAAGCCAAGAAGGATGAAAAGGTTACTCACCCACCCACACCCATCATGTTGGCTACCATCTTGCTTGATTTCAGACAGTTTCACTTCACCCCAGCTTGGCCAGATTCCACTTTCTCGACTCAGAAAGTGGGTGGCCAGAAGTGGAAGAGAGCAGCCATTCAGAGTCTCCTCATTGTGCAGCCTTTCTCATCCCCAAATCACTTCCAAATGTGGCAGCCTCGGTGGAGTGCCAGGAGATCCGCTGCCTGCAGCCACCACACTTTGGAGATGTGATGAATTGCTGGGACCCCAGGGCATCCATGGCCAGCAGAGAGGGCCAAGAGGCTGTCACTGCCTGGAGGAGTGAGAGCACTGTGCAGCAAGGCTGGGTTTTCACACCCTCATGGCCCAGGCCGGCCCTCTCTGGCAGGCAAGGCTTCAGATGGGCGTTGCCTGGCATTGGCTTGGGAGAAGCTGCAGAAGACCAACTGTCTGAACCAGACAGTAGATCCAAGAGTAAAGAAGACGGAAATGGCAGTAGGAGGAACTGGAGAGCACATTTCATAGGCTTCCTGGGACGTTCCTAGACATTCGCATCTGGGGAGCCCCTTCCCAGCTCCAGGCCTCAGAAGAGCTTGAGTGCAGATCAGACTGGTTGCCCAAGAAGGGATTTCTCAACAGGCTGCTTGCACATCTCTGCAACTTTCAAGGAAAGGAGAAAGGCATGGTGCCCATGGGCTGCAGCCCTCTCTCTCCTCTCCCCAGCGGTCTCATCTGCAGGACAGATGAGGGTCATCCTTGTGTGTGTTTGCTGGGTGGGCTACTTAACATGTCCAGAGGGTTTTGAAAGCAGAAATTATTCTAATGCAAAAATGTCTTCACCTCAGCTTCTCATGAAGCTGGGGTGGATTCTTCTGACTCCCCCGACAATGTATTTCCCGTGGAGGTGGCTCTCATCAAAGCCAGCACTGCAGGAAGAAGCAATGGTCCGGAACTGGGTGAAACCTCTGTCAGGCTCATTTTATTTTAATCTACACCTTCTGTGGGAAGGAGGTGTCTGGGCGAGGAGATATAATGTTCCAGATTCCCTTCTGTCACTCACTCCCAAGCTGTCCCTGAGCACATCATTAACATCCAGCACCTCTATCTTCATCTGCAAAATGGGAGCAACACAGTGACCATGGATGCAGAAGGATGGATGTGAGGAATCTACATGTCACTGAGTTTTAAACATTTTTTTAATGTTTATTTATTTTTGAGAGACAGACAGATCATGACTGGGACATGGGAAGAGAGAGAGGAAGACACAGAATCTGAAGCAGGCTCCAGGCTCTGAACTGTCGGCACAGAGCCCAACGTGGGGCTCGAACCCATGAACTGTGAGATCATGACCTGAACCAAAGTCAGATGTTTGACTGACTGAGCCACCAAGGCACCCCAAACAGATCACTGAGTTTCAAAATCATCATCATAGACTTAGTCCATCAACAGAGCACAGGATGTTTTTCCCCACTTTTACGGAGGTATACTTGATATTTAACTTATTGTGTAAGTTAAGGTGTACAACATGTTGATTTGATACTTTTTACATTATAAAATGATTACCACCTCCATCCCCAGAACATGAGAATTTTTAAAGGGTAAAGCTCAAACTCTTGAAAAATAAATAAATTGAAAGCATTGAAATGTATTTTAATGGAGCATCTTTTTTTTTGTGATAGTGATATGGATATCTCTATACCATTTTGGAGGCATAAGACTTTTGAGAATTTAGTATTTCTTTAATTCTGAAATCTTTTTTAGCATTTATTTATTTTTGAGAGACAGAGAGAGGCAGAGCATGAGCAGGGGAGGAGGGGCAGAGAGAGAGGGAGACACAGAATCTGAGGCAGGCTCCAGGCTCTGAGCTGTCAGCACAGAACCCGATGCCGGCCTCAAACTCACGAATTGCAAGATCATAACCTAGGCTGAAGTCGGACGCTTAACCGACTGAGCCACCCAGGTGCCCCAGGATTTCTTTCATTCTGATCAAATTCCTTTTTCCACCCTGTAAGGAGGCTGCATAAACCAGTCCATTCTTCTATTGTGCCATAGAAGGGTCCAGAGGGGACATTATTCTATACAGGTCCTGAGAAGGCACCATATCAATTCCCTTACATGTTGAATGGTGTATTTGCAAATATTTATAATCCATGGGAATGGCTTACCCACCCATTCTTGAGGCATCTTCAGCCTTGGTGAATCACTTAATATACATGCCTACTGAGCAGCTGGGAAGGGGACCAAATCACAAAGCCAACTATGAATTAGAGCTAGGGGGTGGGAGTGTAACATTGCCAGTAGGAAGGCAGATTGGTGCAGCTTTTGGAAGAAGAACTGGACAGCATGTCAGAAGGTTTGAAAATGGGCATCCTCTTTGACTCGGGAGATACTCTTACAGTGACCTTACATCCCCCACCCCCTGCAATAAGTAGAGGTTCCCACTAGGTTAGCTACAAGGATGTCCATGTAGCATAGCCCCCAGCAGGGAAAGAATGGCACCAACCCACGTGTCCAACAACTGGAAATTGATTCAACTGTAGTATGTCCATTTAGTGGAACAATATGCAACCAATAAAAGTGATATCAGAAAACTAGTATGTGGCAAAGAAATAAGAAGAGTTCTGGTTTGAGGGTGTGGTGTAGGAGATTAACCAGGCATGAGAGAAATTTGTTGGTTGAGAGTAATGCCCTACACCTTGACAGGGGTTGTATTACACAAGCATATGTGTTTGTCAAAAGTCCGTGAATGGTTCGCCTAAGATTTGTGCATTTCACTGTATATAAATTTTCCTTAAGGAAGTATAAACAAATATTGAGCTCTAGTTAATTACACACACACTGAGGTGTTTAGGAGTGAAGCTTACTTAGGTGCTTGGAATTTGTAAAATGAAAAGATTGGCTGATGGATAGGTAAATATTTAATAATACAAATGCAGGAAAAAGTTAATTGTAAAATATAGATGATAGACGTACAGGTGTTCACCATCTGTAAACTGTCAACCTTTATGTGTACTTGACAATTTTTTATTTAAAAATAGGGGGACGATGGCAGATAATGATATTCATAGTAAATTACTAAAATATGTTTAATTTAACTCCATTCTATTGAAATGTTAGAAGAGTTATTTCTTTTTTTAAAATTTTTTTTTCAACGTTTATTTATTTTGGGACAGAGAGAGACAGAGCATGAACGGGGGAGGGGCAGAGAGAGAGGGAGACACAGAATCGGAAACAGGCTCCAGGCTCTGAGCCATCAGCCCAGAGCCCGACGCAGGGCTCGAACTCCCGGACCGCGAGATCGTGACCTGGCTGAAGTCGGACGCTTAACCGACTGCGCCACCCAGGCGCCCCTAGAAGAGTTATTTCTAAGTATTGGTTTTAGAAATGATTTGTGGGGTGCCTGGGTGGCTCAGTTGGTTGAGGCCCAGCTCTTGATATCAGATCAGGTCATGATCTCACAGTCATGGAATCAAGTCCCACATCAATTTGGGTTTCTCTCTCTCTCTCTCTCTCTCTCTCTCCCCCTCCCCCACTTGTGTCACTTGTGTTCTCTCCCCCCCTCCTCTATCTCTCAAAATAAATAAAATAAACATTAAAAAAAAGAAATTGCTTCTTATAATTCAATTTCTCCTACTACTCAAAGTGAACATTGAGGCCAGGGTTGTCAGCAAGTGCTTAGACAGATTCCTCACCATGTGTCCTGTGAGGGCCATTCAGGACCCTCAATGACAAAGGTCAAGTCCATGGATTTTGTGATCACAGTCATAAATAAATGCATCTTTTCCCCACACAGTTTCTAAAGCCTCAGGCATGTTGCTCAATTGTACATATCATTTTCCTTGAAACCAAACTACAGATGGCTTGAAAAAAATCATCTGAGGTGATGTGATAATACTCTTCACACTTGAATTCCAAACAGCTCTATGATGTTACCAATACGATTCCAGGTCTATTTCTTGACTTTTCCTAGGGGAACAGATGGCCGTGTTCAGTGTGAAGAGCAGATCTAGGGCTAGTGGATAAAATGTGCTCAGTGAGGATCACAACTTCAGCAGGTGAGGAAGAGTAGGTCACCATAGATCTCCTAGGTACAAGAAGGATTAGCACACACTGTCAGTTTTTATGAACTACTGAAGAAGATGTTCATATTACTTTGTAGCCTGACACTTCTAAGAGGACTCTGGACATTTCTCTTTTCCTTTTGAATTGCTGGTACAAATACTTATACTCTCTCACTTTAATTTTTAAAACTTTCTAACTTAATATGGTAAAATTCCATTGTCTTGGTAAATGCGCATATGAATTTTGACAAATGCATAGTCATGTAACTACAACACTAATCAGGATGTACCTTTTCTTTCAAGAAATACACATAAATTTCAGAAGTCTCTGGCTAAGGCAGTTGAATATTGCCTTTCTGTTCATTTTGTACCTGGAGAAATAGAGGCCAGTGATGATCTTGAAATGTCTTTGCTGAAAAATATTTGAAGTATTGTCATCTTCTTGAAATAAAGTAGATTTCAGGAAAAGAAGTTAATCAAGTTATCAGATGGGGGCAAGTCTTTGTGGGCAAATGATATTACCTTCTTGGAAAACGAATTCAAAATCAAAATGGTGAGCACAACTGGCTGGTGTTGCGGGGCATTCACAACCACATGGTGCTGTTGTTTGACTAGAGCATGACTGTTAGAGCCAAACTCCCTGGGCTTCAATCTTTTTTTTTTTTTCTTTCTACTGTTTTATTGAGGCACAATTAATATACGAGAAAAAAAATCCCTGCATTTTTTTTTAATTTTTTAAATATTTATTTTTGAGAGAGAGAGAGAAAGAGAGAGAGAGAGAGAGAGAGACAGCACAGCAGGGGAGGGGCATAGAGAGAGAGAGATAGGGAGACACAGAATCTGAAACAGGCTTCAGGCTCTAAGCTGTCAGCACTGAGCCCAATGTGGGGCTCAAACTCTGAATGGCGAGATCATGACCTGAGCCAAACTTGGATGCTTAACCAACTGAGCCACCCAGGTGCCCCCAAAACCTGCACATGTTTAATGTGTACAATTTGATGAGTTTATCTGAACTCAAATCTTGCTCTGCCACTTACTATGTGACTTTGGGAAAAGCATTTAACCTCTCTGTGCCTCAGTGTTCTTATCTATAAAATGGGATATAATAGCATCCACCTCATAAAGGCATTATAAGGATTAAACTAGAATTTAGGCACATGGTAGGCAGTCAAAAAACATCAGCTGCTATTATCTTCCTTATTGCTGTCAAGCAATACTATTTTCATGCACATGACTCTGTTTCAGGTGTGCATGCCTGGATTCAATCACACTGAAAATACCACTGGAAAAGATTTCAGAAGAGGGGAGTTTGCATCTGACTTCAGGCAGCTTTTCAATGGAAAAGTCTACTGAGAGATGGCTGATGGAGAAAAATCCCAAAAACTTTTGCTCCATGCAGACAGGAAGCCAGTTGGGCAGACATCCCCTTTAAAATGGTTGACCAGGGGTGCCTGTGTGGCTCAGTTGGTTGAGTGTCCAACTTCGGCTCAGGGCATGATCTCACGGTTCATGAGAGAGAACCAGCCCTGCATCAGGCTCTGTTCTGACAGTTCAGAGCCTGGGGCCTGTTTCAGATTCTGTGTCTCTTTCTCTCTCTGCCCTTCCCCTGCTTGTGCTCTCTCTCTCTCTCTTTCTCTCTCTCTCTCTAAACGATAAAATAAAATCATTCACAAGCCACATGTGCCCACTCACCTTGTATGGAGACAGAGTTGGCAGGGCAAGGGCTCCAGGATTTCAGGACACCTGTTCCTATCTAAGGATACCTTTCCTTCCATGCCAGCAACTGGAATGGGGAGGCTGAGGAGGGTGCCTGTCAGGCAGGGTGCTCTGTGCTGCCTAAAAACGCTGGCTTTGAATGAAAGGCAGGTCCCTAACAGACCCATTACACCCCTATTCAGGACTGCAGACTCACTTACCAGAATACCCCAGCTTAGGACATGAGGGGGAGCTTGTTTTCTCTTTGCCTATCACATTTCTCTGGACGCCGGAATCTCAAATCTCACTGGGGTTTCAAAGACAGTTCCAGGGACTCGTTCTTACCACCTGTGTTGTGGAGTTGCTGTCAGGCTGACCTAGTTCTGTCATCGCCTCCAGCTTAGGCCCCCTCATCCTCTGCCACCCTCTGAAGCCCTGTACCCCATTCCCACCCCACCCATTAGCCTTGCTTCCCACAGCCTCCCCCGACTGTGCACCACAAGACTCCTGTGCCACCATTGCTCTGCTCAAGCAGGGCCCAGGACTCCCAGCCCTGCCTCTGAATTTTGTCCCCTACATCTCATCCCTTCCCATAATCACATTCTCCTACTGACAACCCAATGTCCCCAGGTCCTGAGCCCCCTGAATCCCTCTTCAAACTGAAGAATGATGTGGGGGCAGGGAAGTTAAGACTTCAGTCGAGGGCCTGGACCTGGAGGCCATCTGGGGGTGGCAAGGATAGGGGTGCCTGGAGTCTGGGAACCACATCAGACAGGTTTTCAGTACAGTGTTTCTTTCTCCTAACTTTCTGGATTGGAAGACCTCACTGAGAAATTTCGGTTATTGCCTTACCTAACTGTAGTCCCATTAGACAAGAATATCCCCTTAGTGCCAGAGATTGAGAGACAGGGTATGACCTTAGGGAGATGTGTGTGTGTGTGCTTTGAGTTTCTGCCCATATATTTTTTTTAAATATAAGGCAATCAGAAAATCTCTGCAATGTGGCATTATGGCATTTTTACTTTATTTGACAAATACTTTCAAACTGAAGGCAGCATGTAAACAATAATGGACCCCCAAGAGGTGGAGCAGCTCAGGTGTTTCAATGTTTAGATAAAAACAGATTGGCCCAATTCCCAGCTACCCATTGGGCATCTGGTTCCTATGGGGTGGGGTTAAGAACCCCCCAGAAAGAATGACTCCATCCCTGTTGTTCTGTTATCTATTGCTGCATAGATACCACACAACTTGGTATCCACTGTTTGACCCACTGATTCTTCTCAGTGATTCTGTTGTCAGGAATTTGGGCAGGGCAAAGGCAAGGTGGCTTGTGTCTGCCCCTCCACATCTGAGGTCTCAGCCGGGAAGATTCAAATGCCTGGAATCTTCTGGAAGTGTCATCACTCTTGACTGTGGCGCCCAAGCTGGGATGGCTCCAAGAACAAGGCAGCTGATAGGGGCACTTGTACTCCAATGTTTATAGCAGCACTTTCAGCAATAGCCAAATTATGGGAAGATCCTAAATATCCATCAACTGATGAATGGATAAAGAAATTGTGGTTTATATACACAATGGAATACTACTTGGCAATGAGAAAGAATGAAATATGGTCTTTTGTAGCAATGTGGATGGAACTGGATAGTGTTATGCTAAGTGAAATAAGTCATACAGAGAAAGACAGATACCATATGTTTTCACTCTTAGGTGGATCCTGAGAAACTTAACGGAAGACCCTGGGGGAGAGGAAGGAAAAAAAAGTTAGACAGGGAGGGAGGCAAACCGTAAAAGACTCTTAAAAACTGAGAACCAACTGAGGGTTTATGGGAGGTGGGAGGGAGGGGAAAGTGGGTGATGGGCATTGAGGAGGGCACCAGTTGGGATCAAATGGATGTTGCATGGAAACCAATTTGAAAATAAATTATATTTAATATAGAAAAATTAAAAAGAGGGGTGCCTGGGTGGCTCAGTCAGTTAAGCGTCCGACTTCAACTCAGGTCATGTTCTTGCAGTTTGTGAGTTCGAGCCCCATGTCGGGCTCTGTGCTGACAGCTCAGAGCCTGGAGCCTGCTTCGGATTCTGTGTCTCCCTCTCTGCCCCTCCCACAATTGTGCTCACCATCTCTCTCTCTCTCTCTCTCTCTCTCTCTCTCTCTCTCTCTCAAAAATAAATAAACATTAAAAAAAAAAGAAAAAAGAAAAAAAGAACAAGGCAGCTAACAGGAAGGTCCATGCAAGGTGTCTCACTGTGGCTTGGGCTTCCTCACAGCATGGTGGCCTCACGAGGTCTGGAGTTCCCCCACAAGGCTGAAGAATCAGGTGCTCCAGTGTACAAGCTGTATGTGGCATGGCTTGTTGGAACCACATCCCAGAAGTCCCATGGCATCACTTACACACGTTCTGTAGATTACAGGAGTCACAAGGCCACCTAGATTCTAGGGGAGAACACACAGACCCTCCCTCTCCATGTGAGGAGCTTAAAAACCTGCAGCCATGTTTTTACAAATACCACACCTGCCCTTTAGAAGTTTATAATACACAAAATGATATTAGTAAATAATCATAAACGTGAATATGAATTTTTTAAATCATAAACAGTGTTAACTAGGAAAAGAACATATGTGGAAGTCTCCTCTGCTGGTGTTTCAGGGTCCCAGGTGTGCTCCCTGGTATTATAATCATTTTCTATTTAAAATAATCTCTATCAGTGAAATATTCAGTAGTTTCCAAACTTGGGCTCTGTTGCTCTCCTTGCCTACTTCTCAAGATGTCACCTGGAGCAGGGATACTTCAACACGTCTCCCTCAACTCCTATCTAGCCTTACATGGTGTGGCTGAGGGGAAGTGGGTCTGGTTCTCAAGTGTGGGCCAGCTGGTTTACCCAAGGTAGGGCTCATGGAGGCCACTTCTGGGAACCTTGCTAGTGTTCTTGCCAGTGTCTGCCCCTGGGGAGCTCATGGTCTTCCCCTGGCCTCCCGTTATTGGCTGAGCCACCCTGAGTCTTGCTGGAACCACAGAGTGCCCCACCCCCTGCTCCTAATTGGTCCTCCATCTGGTTACTTCCCCTGTATTTCTCAGTTACTGGCCTTTTACCCTGGCCATGTGTAAATTCCCCTGCCATATTCTTAGCTACATTATTGTTACAGCTTTGGAACATAACTGCAAATTCTTTGACACTCTTTCCATTAAGAGGATGTGTCTCTACTCCCTTGAATCTGGGGCAGATATGTGGCTACTAGGATCACTAGATTAAGCTGAAGTGTGGTCTTGTGACATTTGAGGTCAGTTTATGAAATACCATGAGAGGTTCTGCTTGTCTTACTGGAATACTCACTGTTAAAACGGTAAGCTGCCAAGTCAACTGCCCTGAAGCAGCCATGTTGTGAGGAAGCCCACGCCACATGGAGAGGTCACAGGCAGGTGCTCCAGGCAACAGTTCCCAACATTCAGCTTTCCATCACAGGCAACAGCCATGAGAGCAGAGGTGCCTTGAGATGATTCCAGGCCCCCAAAATTTGAATCTTCCTAGCCAAGACCTCAGACATCACAGAACAGACACAATCATCCTCCTGGTGCCCTTTCTGAATTCCCGACCCACAGAAACCTTAAACATAATACAATGGTTAGTGTTTTATACCACTAAATTTGGGGTGGTTTATAGGGCTGCAACAGGTGACCAGAACAATTGCCACCCGCTTGGGCATTTGAGGACTTGTGGTTTCTTCTGCGCCAGACAGGAAACACGAAGGGGCTGGGAATGTGCACCTAGGGTCATCTGTCTAGCCATCTCTGCTTCCTGCTGCTGCACTGTTTGTTCTGGCACCCATGCAGCCACCAAGCCACCCTGAAAGGTGATCTTCCAGCGTTCAGAGCAGAAATGGAAATAAGTCCCTGTCTTTAGTTTAACTCTTCAAACTATCCAACACTTCATTGAAGGATTTGAGTTCAGAAGTGGAAAACAGAAGATTGCACCTGCCTCTCCCCATTGTCCCCACACTATTATGTGTATCATCCCTTTATCTTATTTTTCTGTCGCATGGACTTATGTCTCCACATTCCCTCTCTACTCCTAACTTACAGTAAAACTTCATCATGCTGCCCATGAAGCTGGTTTCTTGATATGCTAATGGAGCTAAAGAAGCTTAGAAAATACTTGTGAACCCCCCCCCCCACCCAACCTTCACCAAAGCCTAATTTTCAGTATTTAAGTCGGGAACTAAACCATCTTCCTTTATATGCCAAAAGTTGGACATTGACTCTTCGTGTTGGCATTTTTATAATGATTTCAGTCCATCCCGAGAGGGAACTAGGAGGATGTCACAAAGAGCAGAGCTGATAATATATTCACAAAGACCACCCCTGTTACTGGATTTATGTTTTCTTTCTTTCTTTGTTAATTTTTCCCATGTTTATTCATTTTGAGAGAGAGAGCGCACACGTGCATGAGCGGGGGAAGGGCAGAGAAAGAGGGAGACACAGAATCTGAAGCAGACTCCAGGCTTTGAGCTGTCAGCACCAAGCCCGATGCAGGGCTCAAACCCACAAACAGTGAGATCATAACCTGAGCTGAAATCAGGTGCTTAACCGATTAAGCCACCCAGGCACCCCTGGATTTACGTTTTCAACATGGACAGGTACCCAGACCAATGCCTCTTTCCAGTAATAAGCATAACAACACCTTACATTGTGACTCATACCATTTGAAATGTGATTTCTCCTACCATGATTCATCACATCCGTCCTGTGATGTAGTAGGGGTGATCTCCTTCCTGATAAAGAAACCAAGGTTCAGAGAGGTCCAGAGGCTTCCCCTGGGCCACACAGTTGACCAGGCAAGCAAGGGAGAGTCAAGCCTTTTGCTTCGGTGTCGCTGCAATGTTGCAGTGCCTCATAGGTTTCTTATTTGGGGGTTTCTGAAGGTACCAGAATTTAAAGAGAGTGCATAGGAGATGGTGGTGGTACTCCCTTCAGCCGTCACCATCAAACACACAGAGCAACTAGAATAGAGAAACCCAAATCCCATGAACCCCACACACCAGTGGATGGAAACAAACCAGCCAACAATGTCAGGATCTTCATACTGCTGGCTTCTGTGCATGAGGAAGCAGCAGGAAGTGAAGGAGTATCTCAGAACCCTGGGACAAAGGCATATCCTCAAACCACCGGCTAAACCCAGAGGTGCTTACCTTCCCCACAAATCTTAGTTAATGTCCGCAGAGGCGGGAGCAGAGGGTTCCAACACACTCTCAAAACCAGACCCCCAGGCCCGCCCAGGACAGTCTTGAGAGAGACAAAGGAAAGGGAATATTTGTGGGGGATGCACAGACCCCAAAGATCTCCAAAAGTCACCTGCCAGGTTCATTAACACCTCCACTAACCATAGAAGAGTTCTTCTGGAGCCACTTTATAAAAATGATCCTAAATCATACCTTCCTTCTAAAAGTTCCAGGAATCTAATTTCATATAAAAATGAGAACCAAAAAGATGACTCAAGTCAAATTCCACACAAAATCATTATAAGGAAAAAGAGAAGGCAAAGAATAAAAAGGGTACATGGTGACGACAAACTTACACTTCAGACTGCCTTCATGATCTCCTTTTTACATCAGTGCAAATAGAATTTTACAGTAACTTATAAGTGATATTCAATCTAGTGATAATGAATGTATTTTAAAAGTCCAAAGTCACGATAAATAAAAGTTAAATAATCCCAGGATGGTGGAGTTTGTCCTAAACTACAGAAGGGTAACCATCTTCTCAAAAGACATGGTTTCTGAGAAATGTATGTGATCATGAGCAAGGCATTCATCAGAAGAGTCTGAAGACCCGTCCTACATCAGGCTACACTCAGAAACAGGAAACAAGTACTGCTATGCCAGGATCAACCCAACTTGAGGAAAAGGTGTGTATGTGTGCATGCGTGTGTGTAGGAAGAAGGTTGGAAACACAACAGACTGGCCGTGCTTAGCAGCAACACTCTGCCGAGCAATGAAACAAAGAATTGAAACCTGACCTGAGTGAGTGGTGGTACTTTTGACAGGATGGGTAAAACCAGGCAGGGTGCTAGTTTGGAGATGAATGTGGCCTTACCAGAGTCAAGAAGTGACAGATGCAGGACAGGAATGCCCACCAGGCCCTCCATGAACTGAAGTTAGGTCTGACATGAGTTGGAGCTAGAAACAGCAAGAGGAACTTCTGCCTGGGGTTTATTAAGGCTCTGTGTTTGCTGTTTTAAAATGCTTCATATTACTTTTGGATTTGTGGTTTGTAAGTGAAGTCCTGTGGGAAATAGGGCATGTGCCAGGGGCTTGGAGCCTCGTCCCACAAGTGGTCCCCCAGCCCCCAGCCCCCTGCCTCCCTAGGATGGGGTCTTGGCCACCCATTCCCTGCCCCCTGGCTCCCATGACCCTTCTCATGGGGCAGTGACCTGGTCTCAACAGTCAGAAGGACCTGAGGCCTGGGCAAAGGGAGGTCAGGATTAGATGTGTCACCCCATGGTGTCTCAGAGCAGGGCAAAATGGCAGCTGTCCTGCCCCAAGCTGGCAGCAACCCACGAATCAGGTGGGTGAGTTGGTGAGGCCTCTTGCCCACTGCTGATCCAGCATGTCCCAGCATCGTGGAGGTTATAACAGCTTGGGGGTCACCCAGTAGCTGCGGACTGGGCGGTGGGCCAGCAGGAAGGGGACACCAACTTCCCTGCTCCCAGTTGGGGCCCTGCATTTCTCTCTTGCACTAGGTGCCACAACTTCTGCTGCCAGTCCTGCACATGCTTTGGTCTGCAAGAGTTTGGAGGCTTGTCACAGGAATCCATAACTAATAGTTGTTGAAATATTGACAAGGCTCTAATAAGCAACTTCTCTTCATAAACTAGAGCAGATTTGAGCTCTTTCCACCAACTTGCTTGCTTTCCTTGAGGAGGAAGAAAAAGGAGGGAGCCACAGCCTGCCTGCTGACCCAGGAAAGAACTTTCAGCATAAAATCTGGGAGGCACAGCTAGTGCTGAGGCTGGGGAGGGCAGGGGATGGTCTCCTTCAGTTGCAGATGAAGACAGAGGGGTGTCAGGGGTAAGGGCTGGGAACCCATCTTTTTGGTGACTGAGGAAATATTTTCAGTGGAGTAGAAGGAGAAACAAGATAGGAAGGAGCCAAAATGGTGTCAAAGTGGAGGCATATTTGAAGCAGAAAGAATGAGAGAGTGCAGGAGTCAAGCCAAGATTTCTCTGAGACAGAGAAAAAGTAGAGGAACAAGACCCAGAGGAGAAAGAGCCACAGAGAGAAAAGAGGAGGTGTGGTAGACACCATGACTAGGGTCCAGGTCAGAGAGCTGCCTGCCTCCATCCACACATATGCCAAGCTGCCCTAGGTGCAGTGTCTCATGCCCAGCAAATCATTTCCATGGATGTATAAAACCTGGCCATTTTAACCAACTCAGAACAACTCAGAATCACTGTCCTACTGTAGAGGTCCCTGTGGGCTGGCAAAGAATGTCCTTGGACCTGAATTGGGACTCTACTCCCTCTGCCCACTTCTGCTTCCTTCCCCACCTTTCCACACACACTGATCCCAAGGGCACTCTGAATGAACATCCTGTATGATCCCAAGGGCACTCTAAATGAACATCTTGAATGCTACGCTGGTCTCAGAGGCAGCTTCCTGTGGAACCATCCTATCACAGGTGGGATCAAGGTACATAGGGGACCTCTAGGCATGAGTGGGAGGCCAGCCTTCTAAGAAAGCATCAAGCCATTGGTCTCACTCAGCCCACTGACTCCACATTCCCAGATCTCCACTACTAGTTTGTGAGCAGCCTTTGGGGGCCACTGGACCATAGGGTTTCTCAACACCCCCAGGGTTGGCCATGCTGGTAGACCTGGGTCACCTGGAAATGAAAGCTGTATGGAATCAGTTGTGTGATACTTAACTGCTCAAGTTTAGTGGCACTGAATTTCATCTTGAAACTGTGGCATTATCAAGAATAATGCTGACATCAGAAGAAAAAAAAAAAAAAGAAAGAAAAGAAGCACAAATAAATCCACATTTGAGTCATGTCCAGAACTTGCATACTGAGCCTGGACCCTCTTGACTCACCAAAAGATGGCACAGAGCCTACTCAAGCCAGATTTCTGATCACATGGCCCACTGCTGATTTTTGGTGCTCCACTCGACATGTCCTCTTTCTCTGAGACTGAAAAGCAAGGAGATTTGGTGGGGGATTCATTTGGAGAAGGGGAATGTTTCCAAGTGGCTTTTTGTTAAAAAAGGGTAAGCTGGGGCGCCTGGGTGGCTCAGTCGGTTAAGTGTCCGACTTCAGCCCAGGTCATGATCTCGCGGTCCGTGAGTTCGAGCCCCGCATCGGGCTCTGGGCTGATGGCTCAGAGCCTGGAGCCTGCTTCCGATTCTGTTGTCTCCCTCTCTCTCTGCCCCTCCCCCGTTCATGCTCTGTCTCTCTCTGTCTCAAAAATAAATAAACATTAAAAAAAAAAGGGTAAGCTTTCATCATCTGGGAACACGAGTCATTTCTTAGGGTTTATCATCAACATTGAGGAAGAGCAAGATGTTAACAAGGCTGTGCGAAGCAGAGAATAAGTCCACTTTTTTTCTCTCTATTGGATTTACTTACCAAATTTGTTAATTTCCAAAACATAAGGCCTGTGATGAGCTCTACAATCTATAAGAAAGAGAATCAGGGTGCCTGGGTGGCTTGGTTGGTTAAGCATCTGACTCCTGATTTCTGCTCAGGTCATGATCTCACAGTTTGTGGGTTCGAGACCAGCACCGGGCTCTACACTGACAGCGTGGAGCCTGCTTGGGATTCTCTCTCTCTGCCTCTTCCCTACTCATGCTTGTTTTCATTCTCTCTCTCTCTCAATAAACAAACAAACAAATAAACAAATAAATAAATAAATACACTGAAAAAAAAAAAGAAAAACTTCAGAGAGCAAAAGTTGATCGCAGGAAATACACCTGAGAGATACAGCGGATGTGCAATGAAATGTTATAATTCAAACTTAAAACAATGAGACAGCATTATTTTCTTAGACTACCAGCAATGATTTACAAATGTATGAGACCAGTGTTATAAGAGGAGGGCAAAGAGGACTTTTATATAGTACGATGGTGTGTACTACCTTACTGCAGAATAGTTTGGTAATATGTGTCAAGGTCATAGAAATGTACACGGGAAAGACAGATTTACCAACCTGTCCCAAGGAAAGGATCATGCAGGACCTGTAAAAACTTCATCACAGGAACATTTACTGCAACATGGTTTATAGTGGTAAAAACTGAAACCAACCAACATGTGCAACATTATGGTATTGGGGAGATAAATCATGGTACATCTACAACAGAATATGATACAATCACACCAGAAGGATCCAGTATATGTAGGGGATAAAATAATAGTGATTAAAAGTGCAGGCTCCAGAATCATACAGCCTGGTTTCAAATTCTACCTCTTCCTCACACAAGCTGTGTGACCTTAGTAGGCTGCTTAGCTTCTCTCTGCCTCCGTCTCCTCACCCGTAGGATGAAGACAAGAACTCCATCTCCACAGGGTTTGGGCAAGGAGTCAATGAGACTATGCTAGAAAATGCTTGGCATAGGATTTGACATAAGAGTATGTACTCAATAAATGTCATGTCATAGTACCATGGTATTTATGAACATGAAAAGATGCTCACGACAGTTAAGTGAATGAAAACGTAAATAATAATTCAACAGACTAGGAGCTTATTAAATAGAGAAAAAGGGGAAAAGAGAGATGAAAACACATGTGAATCTTGCACTGCTATGAACTTATTTGGAGAATATTGGAGGCCATGTGGAACATTCTGGCATGAATAAATCTTTTGCCTGTGTGATGTCAACTGGGAATTCTCACTTTCTCTAAAATAAATATTCACTCTCCTATTCTTTGTCTGTGTTGGTGTTTCCTTATGGTCAAGAGTAACTTATACATTCTTAGAGGAACCCGATGGTGAATCAGGTGAGATTTTTCTGGAGGAGATGGCATCTTAAATAAGCTATTTATACACAAACATCTTTGAGAAGCCATCTTTCCTGACCAGCTGACCTGTGAACAGGTTATGGTCCATGCAAACAGTTTCATCTCTGTAGGTGTTACCAACCTTCCAGAGCCTACAGCTAGGAGAAGGAAAAAAGAACTTTGATCCAAATAATAGCAGAGGAAACTCAATTCTTCAAGGTTGCTGGCCTGCTTCATGGAGTAAACACCCAGGTCTGAATCAGTGAAGTTAAACAGGGTCAACAAATAACAGAGTCAGGAGCAAACAGGTCATTTTTAAATGAGTCCCACTGTTTGTGGCAGCCACATAACACTGTCTCATACAAAAGGCAGAGCTAGACCCTAATCTTTCCTTTTTGGAGCTTTTTTTTTTTTTCATCACCCAAATCCACACATCAAAACCTTCAGTCTCACCTGCACGGAATATGGCACCACCATTTACCCAACACTCTGGCAAAAAGCCCAGGAGTCATTCTTGATTCCTCTCTTCTCCTCTGTCCCCATGTCCAGCCCATCAACAATTCCAAGTGACCCTACCTTAGGAACATATCCAGAATCTGACCACTTCTCATTACCTCCATGGCTGCCACCCTGGTCCAAGCCAACATCATCTCACACTTGGACCACAGCCACATTCTTGACTGGTCTTTCTAATACAGCAACCAGAGTTCGCTTTTTAAACTATAACTCGTATCCCTTCACTGAACTCAAATCCCACCAAGGGCTTCCCATTGCACTTAGGATCACAAACTGATAGCGTGGCCTCCAGGACTTTGTGATCTAGTCCACATCTCCCTTCCCATCCCAACCACACTCACTCTCACCATCCACCTTGGCAGGTTGCCCCTCACCTCCCTGTGCCCCACCACATCAGCCTTCCTTCTTGCTGTCCTGGACAAACCAGCTTTGTCCTTGCTGTTCCATCTGCTGAAAATGTTCTTCCCCCATGTTGTCACATGGCACACTTCACATCATTCCAATATCACCTGCTTGAACACTCTATCTAAAATCACCTCTTATACTCAGCTTAACCCTACAGATATTTGATAATTCTATTAACAAGAAGATTGGAGGATGGCAGCTCCAAGTCTGATTTGGTAGTTCAGCAATGCCTTCAAGAACCAGGTCCTTTCCAACTCACTGCTCAGCCATCCCAACAGGTTGACTCTTTATCTTCCTAAATGTGGATATATGATCACAAGACGACAGCCTTAGCTTCAGATTTCGTGTCCTTTTACAGCCATGCTCAAGTCAAAAAGCAGGAGTCATTCAAGGCAGATTCCTCCTCAGACCCCCTTTTTAATCAATGAAGGAAGGGAAAGCTTCCATAGAAGCCAACACACTAGATTTCCTCCTTCACATCTCCTTGGCTTGATCTTAGTCCTATAGCCACCCCTAAATCAATCACTAAAAATGAAAATGAAACTTTTTGCTTGTCTTAAACTAATTATACCTCTTTCTCTGGGGCAAGTAGAGTTCACTCCCACTGATCCATTTTGCCGCCTTAACAAATTTCAGTTGTATTAACTGAGAAAGAAGAAGGGGAATGGATGTTGGTTAGGCAACCATTGTTTTCTGAACTCACATTCAGCCCCCATTATTGTCTATCTCCTTCTTCTGCTTTGTTTTTCCTTGTGACACTAATCACTACCTGAAATACATTCTGTGCTTATCCGCTTGCTTACTGTGGGTCCCCAAACCAAAAAGGGACTTTGCCTAACTGGTCTCTGCTGATGCCCAGAACCCCAGACAGTACCTGGGAATCAATCTGTATTCATTGAATGAAAGAATGAGAGTTTAGTGAATACATGAGTAAAACTTAGGGTTTTTATTTAACCTGTCTAAGCCTCATTTTCCTCATTTTTAAAATGAGGATGATTTGCCTACCTCTCCTGTGACAGTGAAATGAGATCGTGCAGCCAAAACTCTTAATACAGTGCCTTGCATGAGTGCTCAATACATTTAGCTCTCAGTGTTATTCTGTAGCAGCAACATTAGGCAAGTACAAGAAAAATGTAAGCATACATATTAATTTCATATTCTTTTTCTGATTAGGAAATAATGCACTTCAAGGAGTCAAGCATTTGTGAAATGTATGCCTTAGAAAGTGAAAGTTACCCACCCTTGGGTATATGTTTTTTGTAGCTATTTTTTCCCCAAGAATACACTAATATAATTTTTACATAAATGGAGAATAGTAAGCACGCTGTTTTCCAAGTTCATTTTGCCCCAAATATCTTTTAAGTATTTTTCCACAATTATTAATGCAAATATATCTTTTTATTATTTGATTCCATTTGATATAAAATAGAGATCTTTTTTTTTGTTGGAGACCTTGGTGGCCTGCCCAGAGCTCCCCTTCTCTTAGGTTATATATGTCTTGGAAGTTGTGTATCTACACTGGCACCATGCCTTTCCCTGGTACACTAGATCAGAAGATGTCCTTCATTGTCACTTCAACATTTTTCCCTCTAAGATGCTGCTATTGAGCTGTGTTCATTATTACAGTCTTCCCTTCATGCAGACCCATGGGAGAAACAAGAAGAAAATTTACATCTCCTATGATCACACACTATAAATATTTTTAAGAATTCTCTCCTCCAGCCCTTTTCCTATGCAAATATAATTTATTTTAAATCTACTGGGGACCATCCTGGGAATATAGTTTTATGTCCTTGGCTTTCACTTAACACTAAATTTTGAATATTTTTCCAAGTCTTATGCAAACAAGATCATCAATGCTTTGAGCCATAAGAAATTTTAGAAATTATTTAGTTCTGGCCCATCATGCAAATTTTGCAAAATGAGGCACCAGAGGGCTGAGTTGTTTGAGTTTCTCCAAAATGTTTTAATACCTCAGTGACGTGCAGTCTGATCAAGCTGATGCAGAGCAGGGAAGGCTGGGCTATGCATTGCTTTGTGTACACATCAGCCAAAGGCAAGTGTCTCTTGATCCCACAGAAACTGGGCTGCAAGCAGAGCTCTCCTCGCCCTTGGGTGACTTCACTGACAAGTATGTTATCCTTACACCCCTTTCTGTCAACAGCCCCCCCTCAGGAGAAGTTCAAGACCTAGATAGGATCCAGACACCAAAGCAAACCTGTCAGACCAGCATGAGTCCCGAGAGAAGCTGCCTGTTTTGTGCCCTTCTTGGGGACCTAGGTGTTTTGTCAAGCTGGTGTATTTGTACTGTGGAGGCAGGAGGGGCATCAGCATAACGGCATGCCTGGGGAGAGAGCTCAACCAAGTGTGGGACTTAATCCCCAGCCAGATCAGTCACGGAGCAAGACTATTTTTCCACATGGAATGCCATCACTTGGTACTACTGGAAATAAGCCTGCAGGGTGCATGGTTAGAAACCAAGTCCACTGCTATGTAGCCATGGGACCTGGAGCAGGTCCCTCTCTGACCTTCAGCACCCTCTTTTGTAAAGAGGGGGTCCATAGGGTCCACTTGGTAGAGCCTAATGCCCCCAGCATGCATGTCAGCACCCAATAAATAGGAGCTATTGTTATTGCTCTCCTTTTACCCTGTGCAAACAGTCCAAGACACATAGTAGGGACTCAATGGATGTTTATGGCATGAATAAGGGATGCAAGCAAATGAGGTCACACAATTTGAAACCAAACAGTCTACAGCAATAACAGTAATAACTCAACAGTTATTACTGCCACACATGATTCTGGAAAACTAGATTCCAGGTCTCTTGACATAGATAATTTCAGATTCTCCTATTCTATCATGATTTCCATCCCCCCCCCTTTTTTTTTCAATTTAATTATCAAGAGAATTGCTTTAACTTTATTCTCCACTGGGGCAAGATGGGTGGTGCCTGGGTGGTTCAGCCTGTAGAGCACCCGACTCATGATCTCAGCTGAGGTCTTGATCTCAGGGTTATGAGTTCAAGCCCCACCTTGGGCATGGAGCCTACTTAAAACAACAACAACAACAACAACAACAACAACAACAACAAAAACGTCTATCAAGAGATGAAGATAAATACTATCCTTTCAGATAAATCCCCTATTGTTCTAAGTCATTTATGACTTGGTTAAGTTCTTTTTCTTCATTACAGAGTAACAGAGTTCATTACAGACAATTTGGGAAGTGAAGTAGAACAGAGAAAAAAAGTAGCCAAAGTGTCTCCACCAAAAGGCAACACCTCAGAGCATGTTGGTGCTATTTCTGTGTGCACTTTGTAGTTCATTGTGACCTTACACAGTATCCAAATTTATTTCCAGCTTTTTTCATGAACATGAGGAACTGAAGTTTTCCAAAATACTCCCTCATTATTCAACCTGTTGCCAGTGTTTCACAATTTTAAATAGTGCTGAAATGAATATAATCGTTTATAAAACATTTTCCTGCAGTTAGGAAAATATTTCTCAGGCTACATTCCTAGAAGTGAATTGACTCTTTTTTAAAGAGTATGAACATTCTTTGGTACCCATTCAAAAGGCATTCAGAAATCATAGGAGAAATTTGCAACTTTTCACCAGCCCTGGATATTCTCATAATAATTGGCAGGCTAATTTTGCTTCATTTTTTTTATTTTCACAAATGTTTATTTTATTTACAAATGGGACTGAATAGTATAAAATAGTTTTTAAATACCCATGGTTTCTCTTTAGCCTGCTATCCTATTTTGCCCAGGAATTTTGAGAGTGTGGTATGATTTTTATTAAGTTATGTGACACTACAGTTTAAGGATTAACCTTTTATCAAACAGTGAGAGATTTTTCAATGTCTTTCTATCAGCATTCTCATTTTGTTTGTATGTCTTTTTGGGGATTAAAGAGGTCTTAATTTGTATTTAGACAACTTAACAGTTTTTTTTCCCCTCATGAATTGTTATTGGATATATCTATTCAAGGACTTTTCCCATGTAGAAATCAGAGATATCCACCTCTTTTTTTTTCTTAGATTCTTAGTCATTTACTTTTTTGTGTGTAGAGAGTATTGGGGTTTTGTGTGGTTGTTTGTTTGTTTTCCTATTTTTAATTGTGATAAAAAAATATGTATAATAAAATAAGATTTTCTATTTTAACCATTTTTCAGTGTAAAATTTAATGACATTAATTATAGTTATAATATTGTACAACCATCCCTGCTACCCACTTCCAAAACTTTATCACCCCAAATAGAAACTGCACACAACAAACTGTAATTTCTCATTCCCTCCTGTCTCAAGCCCCTGGTAACCTCTAATCTACTTTCTGTCTCTAAGAATTTGTCTACTTTAGGTACCTTATATCAGTGGAATCATACAATATCTATCCTCCTATTGTCTGTCTGATTTCACTTTGCATAACATTTTCAAGGTTCAATCATCCTGTAGCAAGTGTCAGATGATTTTTTATGGCTGATTTTTTATGGCTATGTGTGTGTATATAATATTTTATTTTTTCATTCATCTGTTGGTGGATACTTGGACAAATGGGTTGTTTCCATCATTCAGCTATTGTAAATAATTCTGCGATGAATGTTGGTGTATAAGTATCTATTTGAGTGCCTGTTTTCAATTATGTTTTTAAGTGTTTATTTATTTATTTTTGAGAGCAAGAAATACAGACAGAGAATCCCAAGCAGGCTCTGCACTGTCATGTAGAGCCCAGCATGGGGCTTGAACTCACGAACTGTGAGATCATGACCTGAGCTGAAATCAAGAATTGGACACTTAACCGACTGAGACACCCAGGAGCCCCCAGTTATTTTGATTATATTTCTAAGAGTGGAATTGCTGACTCAAATAATAATTATACAGTTAGCTTTTTGAGAAGCCCCTGAACCATTTTCCGTAGCAGCTGCATCATTCTATATTCCTACCAGTAATGTAGGAGGCACCAGTTTATCCATATCTGGGTCAACATTTGTTATTTTTCATTTTGCTTATTATCATCATCCTAGTGAATGTGAAGTTGTGTCTCTTTTGTTTTGTAATATTCCACTATATATGTGTATGTGTGTGCATATCACACCTTATTTTTTAAGTTTTTATTTTAATATACCTCATCTTCTTTATCCATTCATCTGTGAATGGACATTTAGATTGTTTCCATATCTTGGCTATTGTAAATAATGCTGCAATAAACATAGGGAGGCATATATCTTTTTGAATTTGTGTTTTTTGGGGGGGTGGAGAATACCCAATAATGGAATTATTAGATCATATGGTATTTCTATTTTTAATTTTTTGAAGAACCTCCATATTGTTTTCCATAGTGCCTGCAATAATTTATATCCCCAGCAACAGTGCAAGAGGGTTTGGTTTTCTCTACATTCTTGCCAACACTTGTTATTTCTTGTCATTTTGATTTTAGCCATTCTGACCCATGGAAGGTAATATCTTATTGTCTAATGTCAAGTGTCAAAACTTGCATTTCCTTGATGATGAGTGATGTTGAGCACCTGTTCATGTGTTTGTTGGCCATCTGTGGCCTTCTTTGGAAAAATGTCTATTCAGGTCTTCTGTGTACTTTTTAATCAGATTGTTTTTTTGTTTTTGGTGTTGAGCTGTAAAGTTCTTTGTATATTTTGGATATTAACTCTTTATCTGTTATTTTTTAGTGTAAATGTTTACAACTATAAAATTCCTTCTTAGCATAGCTTTCTGCATTTCACATGCTTTGGTATGTTATGTTTTCTTTCTCACTTATCTCTAAGTATTTTTTAATTTCCCTTGTGATCTTGTTTGACCTATTGGTTGTATGTTATTTTATTTCCACAAATTTGTGAATTTTCCAGCTTTCATTCTGTTGATTTTTAACTTCACCCCATTGTGATCAGAGAAGGTATGCTGTATATCTATTTCTTAAAATCTATTGAGACTTGATTTGTGGACAGACATATGGCCTGTCCTGGAGAATGTCCTGTGCATGGAGACATGCACATGAGAGGAATGTATATGCTATTGTTTGGAGGTGGAGTGTTCTGTATATGTCTGTTAAATCTAGTTCCTTTTCTGTGCTGGTTGATCCTCTATTGTCTTGCTTATCTTTTGTCCGTTATTTTTAAGCAATTATTAAGAGTGGAGTGTTGAAGTTTTTGACTGTGTCTTCCTTCAATTCTGTCAATTTTCCTTCATATATTGTGAAGGTCTGTTATTAGATGCATAAAATTTATAGTTGTTATATCTTATTCTGTATTAAAACTTTTTATTTTTTAAATTTTTTCAACGTTTATTTATTTTTGGGACAGAGAGAGACAGAGCATGAACAGGGGAGGGGCAGAGAGAGAGGGAGACACAGAATCGGAAACAGGCTCCAGGCTCTGAGCCATCAGCCCAGAGCCTGACGCCGGGCTCGAACTCACGGACCTCGAGATCGTGACCTGGCTGAAGTCGGACGCTCAACCGACTGCGCCACCCAGGCGCCCCAAAACTTTTTAAATATATAACGTCCTTCTCCATCTCTTGTAAACTTTTTTGATTTAATGACTATTGTGTCTTATATTGGTACAGCCACTCACTCTCTTTTTTTGGTCACTATTTGCATAAAATGTCTTTTTCCATCCTTTTATTTTCAACCTATTTGTGTCTTCAAATTTAAAGTGAATCTCTTATAGACAACATATAGTTGGATCTTGGTGTTGTTTTTTTTTTCTCCCATTAAGCTAAACATATGTCTTTTAATTGGGGAGTTTAATCCGTTTAAAGTAATTACTGATAAGGAGAGACTTACTTATGTTGTAAGAGAGACCATTATGTTGTTTGTTCTCTGTATCTTAAATTTTTTTTCCTTCACTTTCTGCATTGGTGTATTCTTCTTGGTTTAGTTAATTTTTATTAGGGAAGCATTTTAGTTCCCCTCTCATTTCCTTTTGTCTATATCCTATAGCTATATTTGTGTGTGTGTGGTTACATGGAGAGTGCATCTAACATCTTAAAGTTCTAACACTCTAATTTAAATTTATAGCAGCTGTTTTTAATAGTATACAAAAATTCTGCCCTATATGGCTTTGTCACCACTTACTTTCTGCTATTGATGTCACAAACTTATATCTTTACACATTGTGTGTCCCAAAACATAGATTAAAAATTGGGTTTTTATTCATTAGTCTCCAAAATCATGTAGAAAACAAAAAGCAAAGTTACAAACCAAAGGTACAATAATCCTAACTTTTGTAATTGCCCACATATTTACAATATGTGGATATGTTTACTGGATATGTTTATTTCTTTTTTTTTAATTTTTTTTAACGTGTATTTATTTTTGAGACAGAGAGAGTGACAAAGCATGAACGGGGGAGGAGCAGAGAGAGAGGGAGACACAGAATCGGGAAGCAGGCTCCAGGCTCTGAGCCATCAGCCCAGAGCCCGACGCGGGGCTCGAACTCATGGACCGCGAGATCGGGAGATCATGACTTGAGCTGAAGTCGGACGCTTAACCGACTAAGCCACCCAGGCGCCCGGAGGATATGTTTATTTCTTTATACAGCTTTGAGATACTAATCTCATAGCCTTTCATTTCAACCTGAAGGACGCCTTTTAGCATTTCTTCCAGAGTGTGTCTAGTGGTAAATGAACTCCCCCAGATTTGGTGTATCTGAGAATATCTCAAGTTTCTTCTTCCTTTTTGAAGGACAGTTTTGGTGGATATAGTACTGTTTCACCTTTTTTTTTTCTTTCAGCACTTTGAATATATCAACCCGCTGCCTTCTGGCTTCCAAGGTTTCTGATGAGATATCTGCTGATATTATTGAGGGTCCTTTGTATATGATGAGTCATCTCTCTTGCTCCTTTCAAGATTTTTTATTTGACTTTGGCTTTTGACAGTTTGATTATGTCTTGGTGTGATAAACTTGGGTCTCAAGTTTATCATACTTGGAGTATGATACTTGGAGTTTATCACACTTTTTGGATGTTTATATTTCTATCTTTCATCAAAAGGGGGAAGTTTCCTGCCATTTTGTGTTCGTATAATCTCTCTTGATGGGTCCCATGGGTCCCTTAGGCTCTGTTCCCTTTTCTTTAGTTTTTTTTCTTTCTGTTCCTCAAACTCAAAACCTTCAGTTTACCTATTTTCAAGTTCACTGATTCTTTCTCCTGCTTGCTCAAATCTACTACTAAATCCCTCTAGTAATTTTTTTTGTTCTCATTATTATAGTTTTTAATCTCAAGAATTCCTTTTTATGTTTTCTATCTCTTCATTGATATATCTACTTCGTGCATATATCATCTTCTTGACTTTGTCTGTGACTTCCTCTGGCTCAAGAGTCTGCATTGTATGAATGGGAGTCTTGGTTCTTGGATTTCCCACAAAAGATTTACCTGAGGATCCTCAAATGAAGACAGGCAGAAGGAAAGTAGCAAACACAAAGCAGTTCATTAAGGACAGTGCATCCTCACGAGAGAGTGGGCAAGCCCAGAAATGGCAACTGCACTGAGGCTACAAGGGTCTTTTCTTTTTATGTAAGCAGGGTCTTGGGTCATGGATAGATGGTATCTTATGGGGCTTCTTCCAATCATTTGGATGGTTCCTCCCACTGTTGAGGAGGAGGGTTTTGACCCTGCAAAGTTTGTACCGGAATAATCATGGCAGCCTTCCCCCATGGTGGAAGGGGGCCCAAACTACAATGCAAATGTATTATATTGAGTCTAGGGGTTAGCCTAGGACAGAGGTGGAAGAGGAGAGCACATGTTCTGCATATGTGGCTCTTCCCCTGTCTGTCCTGGGGTCTTAGAAGCTGCAAGGCCAGAATGTTGAAAGCCATGAAATCAGGATGTTGTGCCCCTGGGCTTCTAATACATAATTTATTTATCACTGTCCTTGCCTCCAGCTCATGTCTAACTATCTACTTATCAATAGCTGTTTTAAAGACTTTGTCTAGCAAGTCCACTATCTGGCCTTTCTCTGGGACATTTTCTAAATCTTTGTATATCTTGTGATTTTTTTGTATAAAAATGGAAATTTGAATCTTATAATGGGATAACCATGGAAGTCAAATTCTCCCTCTTTCCCAGAATTTGCTGTTTTTTCTAAATTTCTGGGTTTTTTTTTTTTTGGTTTGTTTCTTTGATTGTTGTGAGTTGGCTGTGTGCCAAGAATCAGCCTGATATGTAAACTGAAGGTCTTCTTGGGTCCTTTCTAAGCCTGTGCCTTTCCTTGCACAGGCACAGCAACTTTCTAAATTCCCCCATATATGTGCTTACTTTTGATTGCCCAAATCCTTAAGTGTCTGACTGCCAAAAGGGAAAAATAAAGGGAGGTAAAAAAAGAAAACATGGGCACTGACCCTTCTAATACCCTGGAAGCCACTTTAGCTAAAGGAGATTGCAACAGTGGAGGTGACGGATGTAACAATGACAGCCTGCTTCTGTGTTTGCACCTCTACAATCAGAAGTAGCGAACAGTGATAAGAACACAGATCCTTGATATTTGAAGGACAAAGTCCTCCCTGGCTCCCACAATCTACAAGCAAGTTGTTCCAGGAATAAGTGCACAGCTTCCTACCATGGGATGAGATGAGTAGCCACCAGCTAAGAGTTGAAGTTAACTGAAATTAAGCAAGATTTACCATCCATGCCTTCTCCCCTGGAAGCTGCAAACTTTCAAATACATTCCAGAATTCCAAAATGGTTCTATCTGACAGCTTCTGCCAAAGCAATTGTTGTCTAGATGGACAGAGAGATTCCTCGTGCTTCCCACTCTGCTATCCTCTCTGATGTCACTCAATAATGTCTGTTGATCCATAAAGTTTTTCATTTTGATAGAGTCCAATTTTTCTGTATTTTTCTTTTATTGTCTGTGCTTTTGATGTCATTTTTGAGAAACCCTAAATCCAAGCCATATACTTTTCCCCCTATGTTTTCTTCTAAGAATCTTATAGTTTTGACTCTTACATTCAGGTATTTGATTAATTTTGAGTTAATTTTTTATATGATGTTATTAAGGGTCCAACTTCATTCTTTTGCATGTGGCTATCTAGTTTCCCCTGTATTATTTGTTGAAAAGACCATCCTTTTCCCATTGAATGGTCTTGGCCTCCTTGTCAACATGAAGATTTATCTCTGAGCTCTCTCTTCCATTGGTCTCTATGTCTGTCTTTATGTCAGTATCACACTGCTTCAATTCCTGTTGCTTTGTAATGTTTGAAATCAGGACGTGTGATTCCTCCAATTTTGTTCTTCTTGCTCAAAACTGTTTTGGCTATTCTGAATCCTTTGAAATACTATATAACTTTTAGGATGAGTTTTTCCACTTTTGAAAAATGTCATTGGGACTTTGATTGGAATTCCATTAAATCTGCAGATCACTTTAGATAGTATTGGCATCTAAACAATATTAATCATCCAATCCATGAATGGAAGATATCTTTCTACTTATTTAGGTCTTCTTTAATTAATATCTTTTATCAATGTTTGGTTAATTTCCATCACCTTGGGAGACAATGAGTCTAGGGAAGACAAGTGAGCTCTGAAGACTCATTTGCCAAAAGCATAGCTCTAAAAAGGTAATTCAGCTAGTTCACTCATTCTTTCATTCACTTATTCATTTGCTCAGTAAATATTTATGGAGTGCTTATTCTGCACCAGGTAATTTGGGGATACAATGATGAACAAAAGATGCTATTCTGTAAGGAAACATTTGTGGAGGGCTTCTTACATGCTAGGCCCCATCTGAGCACCAGATAACAAAAACATGTCAGGGTCAGCCCTCGAGGAGTTCAATTAGGAAGTCAAACATACAAAGCAACAATACAACTGTGATACATAAGTGCCTATATGAGAGATACAGAGGCCCTAAATTTATCATGTGTATGTTGAGGTTGGAGTGCACAGGAATCAGGGAAGTATTGACCTAGGTGATGCTTGTGCTAGGTATAAATAGGAGTTTTCATGGGACAGCATGGAACAGGGTGTAGGACTGGTTGCAGGGTACATTCTCAGGAGGGGAAGCAACATACGCAAAAGAACTGAAGCATGAACTCATGAAGAGTGAGTGCGTGTTGTGGCAAAGGAAGTGTGGCTGGGATGAGGGGGCAGGGTTGATCAGGCAGCAGAGGCTTCTCACACCATGCTAAGGAGTTAGCATGTTATCGGGAAGGCAATGGATGCCCACTGAGGAATGATGAGCTTAAAACAGTGATGTATTCAGTTTCCTTTTAGAAAGAATTATTATTCTAGGAGGGAGAGCAAGTTGGAGAGGTGACATAGAGGCATCAGAGACCAGACCACTGGCATAAAGCCAGGCAAGGAACAGTGTGGGCCTGGACTCAATGTGAGAAGGGGGCAGAGGGACAGGTGTTCGAGATATTTAGGAAGCGACTGATCACCGGTAGCAGGTGTAAGAGAGAGAGGAAATAATGACAACTTGAAGTACACTGGCCCAGCTCCAACCACCTTAGAAATCTAGGTATTACCATGATGAACCTCAGAAAAACAATCCCAGGGGAACCTGATTGACTCAGTCAGTTGAATGTTCGACTCTTGATTTTGGCTCAGGCCATGATCTCACACTTCATGAGTTCGAGCCTCACACTGGGCTCTGCACTGGCAGTGCAGAGCTTGCTTGGGATTCTCTGTCTCTCTCTGCCACTCCCCAGCTTGCTCGCTCTCTCTCACTCTCTCTCTCTCAAAATAAATAAATAAATAAACTTTTAAAAAATCCCAGTGGGAGTAAGCAGAACATCCTACAAGAAGCAAATTACCTCTGTTCTCCCAGTGACCCAAGTGGAGGCCCTATACCAGGGGCCTGTGGGGTATGCAAGTACCATATCTGCCCTAATCCCAGGGGTCTTGGAAGGCAATACTGCATCCCTGCAGCAAAAAAAATCTCCTTTACAGCTTTCCTTATCACAGCCTCCCTCTCCACCGAACCTCTCATTGTGTGTTCAGGAGATGAGAGCTGTTTCTTTCCCCCCTCCTTCTTCCTGGGCCAGCTGACAGGGAGCCTTCAACAGTCATGTATACGAAGCCGAAATTTAAGTCTGCACAGCGCTTGCCCAAGCTCCTCCAGAAGGCCTGTCCTCGCACGATCAGAGGAGACTGGGGGCTGTTTGCTTTGGCTAACACACACACACACACACACACACACACAAATGCTGACAGAATAAAATGCGACACCACCATATGAAAGGTTGAATGTGAACAGTTTTGAGGTTAAAATAAGGCTGCCCTGGAGAGGATGAGGAGAAAAAAAATTGACGTTACAATTTTAGAGGCAAGGGCAGTATATGGGTATTTTTATATGTCTGGCATTCACATGGTCTCAAAAGAGCACTATTTAAGAGAGAGAAGTCCACACATAGAGAAATAAAATGTGTCTGTATGTTTGGTGGTGTTGCTTGATGTAAACATGTCAGAGTGACTTTGTCCATGTGATGTCATCTGAGTGAAAATTACAGTGATTTTTTATACGCTATTTTTTTTCTTATCCATTCCAATGTGGTTCCAGAAAATAAGGACTGTTACACAGTAATTTGGAATCTTACTGACACCTGATCAATATATTTTCTTGAAGGTTCCATTGTGACATATAAACTCAAACTTGTCAACCTGCATTAGTGCACTGTATCTATTTAAGTGACTTTTGATCGGCTTTGCACGAGTTGAGTTATTTACGAGTACAAATTTTTATTTAAGAGCATATGTTAAAAGATCCAAACAACCAGTCTGGTGGTGGATAAACCTGTCAGAATTAATAAAAGTTTTAGATTTATAGGTTTCTTTTAAAAAAAGAAATGTGGTGGCTACTGGGTGGCTCAGGTGGTTAAGTGTCCGACTTCGGCTCAGGTCACGATCTCACGTTTGTGAGGTCAATCCCCGCATCGGGCTCTGTGCTGACATCTCAGAGCCTGGATACTGCTTTGGATTCTGTCTCTCCTTCTCTCTCTGCACCTCCCCCAGTCATGCTCTGTCTCTCTCTCCTTCAAAATTAAATAAACATTTTTAAAAAAAATTTTAAGAAATGTGTTTTAGTAGGACTTCCACAGAAGGTAGGCTGATAAAAAGGTGTGTTCAAGCAGGGAGACCTGACAGGTGCCACAGGTGACACTTACCTGGTCCTGGCACTGTGCCAAATGTGTTACATTATCTCACCCAATCTTCTAAGTGACCCTGTGGGGTATAGGTACTGTTAGTATATCCATACATAGGTGAGGACACTGAGGCAACGAGAATTTAATCTATACAAGGTCACACAGCTAACAAGTGGAGAGCTGAGATCCAACCTCAAAGTTGAAAAGAGTTCTGGCTTTTGAAACATTTCACTGGACAATGTCTGGAGGGATGACAAGACCTGTGGACTGCATGTAAGCATTCATGGCATCTGGCATCTGTTCCACAAGCCTAATTGACCCCATACCCCTTATGCCTTGACCTTAGACTTCTAAAATGCAGTTGTGGAGAGAGGGCAAGACCTGCCCAAAGGAACCAAGAAAAGCAATGAACATCAACTATACATAAATAAATTGAATCAATGCTCCTAAGGTCTTTCTCTTAAACTCTACCATTTTTTCTTTCAGTCTGCTTAACATTGTTTTCTCTTTTTTTTTTTTAATTTAAATTTTAGTTAACATATAATGCAATATGGGTTTCAGGAGTAGAATTCAGTGATTCATCACTTCTATACAACATCCAGCACTCATCACAACAAGTGCCCTCCTTAATACCCATCATCCATCTAGCCCATCTCCCACCCACCTCCCTCAATCAACCCTCAGTTTGTTCTTTATAGTTAAGAGTGTTTTGTGGTTTGTTTCCCTCTCTTCTTCACCCCACCCTTCCCATATGTTCATCTGTTTTGTTTCTTAAATTCCTCATATGAGTGAAATCATATGGTATTTGTCTTTCTCTGATTGACTTATTTCACTTAGCATAATACATTCTAGCTCGATCCATGTCATTGCAAATGGTAAGATTTCGTTCTTTTTGATGGCTGAGTAATATTCCAGTGTGTGTGTGGGGAGGTGTGTCACATCTTCTTTATTCATGTAATATCCATATATGTGATATATATATACCACATCTTCTTTGTCCATTCATCAGTCGATGGACATTTGGTCTCCTTCCACTTTGACTATTGTTGATAATGCTGCTATAAATATAGGGGTCCATGTACCCCTTCAAATCTGTACTTTTTTATCTTTGGGGTAAATACCAAACAGTGCAATTGCTGGATCATAAAGTAGTTTTATCTTAAGTTTCTTGAGGAATCTCCCTACTGTTCTCCAGAGTGGTTGCACCAGTTTCCATTCCCAGCAACAGTGCAAGAGGGTTCCCTTTCTCTGCATCCTTGCCAACACCTGTTGTTTTTGTGTTGTTAATTTTAGCCATTCTGACAGGTGTTAGGTGGTATCTTATTGTGGTTTTGATTTGTATTTCCCTGTTGATGAGTGATGTTGAGCATTTTTTCACGTGTCTGTTAGCTATCTGGAAGTCTTCCTTGGAAAAGTGTCTATTAGTGTCTTCTACCCATTTTTAAACTGGATTATTTTTTGAGTGTTGAGTTTGGTAAGTTCTTTATAGATTTTGAATACTAAGCCTTTATCAGATATGTTGTTTGCAGATATCTTCTCCCATTCCATAGGCTGCCTTTAGTTTTGTTGATTATTTGCTTTGCTGTGCAGAAGATTTTATCTTAATGAGGTCCCAATAGCTCATGTTTGCTTTTGTTTCCCTTCCTTTTGGCAATGTGTCTAGTAAGAAGTTGCTCTGGCCAAAGTCAAAGAGGTTTCTGCTTGTGTTCTCCTCTAGGATTTTGATGGTTTCCTGTCCCACATTTAGGTCTTTCATCCATTTTTAATTTATTTTTGTGTATGGTGTAAGAAAGTGGTCCAGTTCTGGGGCACCTGGGTGGCTCAGTTGGCTAAGTGTACAACTTTGGCTCAGGTCATTATCTCACAGTCTGTGGGTTTGAGCCCCGTATTGGGCTCTGTGCTGACAGCTCAGAGCCTGGAGCCTACTTCAGATTCTGTGTCTCCCTCTCTCTTTGCCCTTCCCCTGCTTACATTCTGTCTCTCTCTTAAAAATAAACATTAAAAAAAAACTTTAAAATAAAAAAGAAAAGAAAAAAGAAAGTGATCCAATTTCATTCTTCTGCATATTGCTGTCCAGTTTCCCAATACCATTAGCTAAAGAGACTGTCTTTTTACATTGTATATTCTTTCCTGCTTTGTCAAAGATTAGCTGTCCACATAGCTGTGGGTCCATATCTGGGTTTTCTACTCTGCTCCATTGATCTATGTGTCTGTTTTTGTGCCAGTACCATACTGTCTTGACTACAGCTTTGTAATGTAGCTTGAAATCCAGAATCGTGATGCCTCCAGTTTTGTTTTTCTTTTTCAAGATTGCTTGGCTATTCAGGATCTTTTGTGGTTCCATAAAAATTTTAGGATTGTTTGTTCTAGTTCTAAAAAAAAATCTGGTGAGGGGCGCCTGGGTGGCGCAGTCGGTTAAGCGTCCGACTTCAGCCAGGTCACGATCTCGCGGTCCGTGAGTTCGAGCCCCGCGTCAGGCTCTGGGCTGATGGCTCAGAGCCTGGAGCCTGTTTCCGATTCTGTGTCTCTCTCTCTCTCGGCCCCTCCCCCGTTCATGCTCTGTCTCTCTCTCCCAAAAATAAATAAAAAACGTTGAAAAAAAAATTAAAAAAAAAAAATCTGGTGATATATTGACATGGATTCAGCACTGTTCTTTCTTATAGAGGTTGCAAAGATCATCTTTTGCCCAGTCCTGGATCTGTGAAGCAGTGAGAGTTTCTGGTTTTGAAAGGCACCCTGAAGTTATGTTGGCTGGAGAGAAGGATGCATGAATCAACTCCAGCCCTGTCAGTGTTTGTCAAATTGCAGGGGTCATCAGATCAATTTAGTGTACCACTGCCAGTATTTTTTTTTAATAAAATGAGATATAATACAATGCAAATTATTTTATGAATCTTTTATTTCAGTTAAAAATTATAAATATAGGGGCTCCTGGGTGGCTCAGTTGGTTAAGCATCTGACTCTTGACTTTGGCTCAAGTCTTGATCTCACAGTTTGTAAGAGCAAGACTCATGTCTGGCTCTGCACTGACATGTGGAATCTGCTTGGGATTATCCCTCTCCCCCATCTCTCTGCCTCTACCTGTCTCTCTCTCTCTCTCTCTCTCTCTCTCTCTCTCTCTCTCTCTCTCCTCTCTCTCAAAATAAATAAACTTCTTTTAAAATTATAAATATAATGTGTATACTGGGTCACATTTTAAAATGTATTTCTAAAGATTTTTTAAGTAATCTCTACACCCGATGTGGGGCTCAGACTTACAACTTCCAGACCAAGAGTCACTTCTACTGACTGAACCAGCCAGGCAACCCAAAATGTATTTCTTTTTGAAGTGTAATAAAAAATATCTGGAAGACATCATTCTTAAAAAATATATTTCCCCTAAATTGGGACATCTCTGGTCCTCTCAGTCTGGGTGAGGCCCTATGTAAATCACGCCAAATAAAACACACAACACCTACAGTGATGGGAGCAAGTTAGTGAAGCCCTCCAGAGTATGATACAGTTTTTATTATCCCACCATCACTGACAAAGGCCTTAGTCTAGAAAGTTCTGGAGGATCGAGAAGTATTTATTAAAGAACAGGAATGTGGGATGGAACATGTCAGGCAAGTCAAGCCCCGTTAATGCCTCTGGATCTGGTTTACTGATGACAGAGTATCAACACCAAAACAGCTGCCCCTCTTGATAGGCTGTTACCCACAGTAGAGGAGACACACAGCAGGTATTTCTCACCTTCAACTTCCTGTCACCATCCCCATCAACCTGCCCCTTTGGCCTGAAATCTCTCATCTTCTGCTAGATTGAATCAAAGCCCATCTTCCTCACATCACAGTACCTCCTCCACCAAATCAGGTTCCTTCTTCCAAGTTCTCACCAGACTCCAAATCTTGCCTGAGCAGCCCAGTCTCACACCAATCCCTGCCTCTTCCAACTTCCCTCAAATATCCTTGTCGCTGCTTATGGGATTGCTCGTGTTTGTGTCTGCACCCTTTGGTTCTGTGCATATTTGTGCCTCCTCCAGCCCCCAGCCCCTGAGCTTAGACTAGTAGCTCAGGGGAGAGCCAGCCCCCACCAGCGCAAGGACCACCAACTCCCAGAGCCACGCCACACAGAGCACTCAGATGCTGCGAATGTGTGGCCCATCTAGTTGATAGACTTTCTAGACAAGGGGAATGAAACATCCTTGGAAAATGGAATCTGTGCTGAGAAGTTTGTTTTAGGAAACTAGCATCTGCATCTCATGCATGCTGACTTAAAGTGCTTCTCTAAATGCAGTCTTTGACTTATATCTTGCAGCTGCTTCTTTTTCATGGATTGAACCACCTGCCTCAACACATGTTTCTCTGCCTGCCTGTTACCACCACCTATTGGTTCCTAGAGGAAATGAAAAGGAGCAGTATGCCTGAGAGTATGTGCTTCTATCCAAGTTTCCAAGAGGCTTCCAGAAGCAATGATCACAAGAAGCCAACATGGAGAGAATGTGATGTCTGAGAAATGCTTTTGCCAACTGCTCCTGGTTCTGTCCTCCTGCCCCTCTTAAACATTGGTAGCTTAGGGAACTCTGCATTTGTGCAGAAAACATAAAGACAGAGGTAAGTCCCCAAAAAGAACATGAGTATAGAGAGGTGAGCTATCCACATTTTGAGAAAACCAGTGTTCCAGGCCCATGTTGCCAAGCACCTTGCTTCAGCAGAATTTTTTATCTGTAATGTATCTATTAGATTAACTGCCTTTGCCAAGGCCTAAAATACAACCCCTTAGCAAAGCAAAAACTGCATCCAGATTTTTCTGTGAGGTCTCCAGCCAATCCTTTCTCTGCATGTTGCATCAGCCTACGGACAGCCACCGAAGCAGAATCTCACATGATAAACCAAGCTACTCTCAGAAAACACAGGTATTTCCCAAAGTCGAATGTAGGCTGTGTCCCAGCCCATCAAAGGTGGAAGACTTTGCATAGAAAATTCTGGCCATGAACGCAGGCTGCCATCTCTAACCCCAAAAAAAATCTGGCTAGAAGGAGCTTCAGGGAGTTGAACTCATGATGGCTTTCTCAGAGGGCAGAGGTCTAAAATTGGGCCTTTCCTGTTTCCAATTCCAATGTCTGTCACTGCTCCTGGAAACAGCCCAGCTCTTCCCAATTTTAAGAAAATTCAGCGTTGACCATTTACCACAAGAAGGTAATTTTCAATAAATAAAAGACAAACTCTTTTTAGTTGCCTATTGCTGTGTAATAAACCACTTCACAATATAGTGACTTCAAACAACTTCTTATAAAATTAAAGCAAATTATTAAGTAACACGGTATGACTTCTCGTCATTGTGAGGATTGGCTGGGGAATCCTGCTGCTCTATCTCATGTCAGCTACATGTCTTCAGCTGGGAGGGCCTAGAAAACCCAAGGCAGCCCCTCTCATAGGTGTTCCATGTGGCGTCAGCCTCCAGAACCTCTTTGCATGACTTCTCACTCTACCACGATATCCTGGATTTCCTTATAGCATGGCAGCATAGTTCCAAGGAGGCCAAAGCAGAAACTCCCACTTCTCTTAACAGTCAGGCCTGGAATTGACACAGTGCCATGTCTGTTCCATTCTGCTAGTCAGAGTAAGGCCAGCCCAGATTCAGGGGGAAGGAAACTGGACTCTGGCTATCAGTGGAAGGAGAAATTATCTCCTACAGGAGAGGAGACAATTATTGGTGCTATCTTTAAAGGCAACCTGTAACACAGACCATAACCAAGAAAAGAGAACCAGATAGGCCTCATTCTTCTGCCTTCTGTGCTGAGGATATGGAGAAAGTTATAACCTCACTGAGCTGCCTGTCCTCATCTGTAGAACTGAGTCAGGAATCACTACTCAGACTCTTAAATACAGAGAACAAATTGAGGGTTGCTGGAGGGGAGGTGGGTGGGGGTGGGCTAAATGGGTGATGGGCATTAAGGAGGGCACTTGTTGGGATGAGCACTGGATGTTGTATGTAAGTGATGGACCACTGGGTTCTATTCCTGAAACCAATACTACACTGTATGTTAATTAACTTGAAGTTAAATAAATAAATTTTAAAAAAAGAATCACTGGGGTGCCTGGGTGGCTCAGTCCATTAAGGGTCCAACTCTTGGTTTTAGCTCAGGTCATGATTTCACAGTTCAGAGCTCAGAGCCTGTCTCTCTCTCCCTCTTCTCTTTCTGCCCCTCCCCTGCTCTCTCTTTCTCTCTCTCTCAAGATAAATAAACTTAAAAAAATAATCACTACTTGGAGGGTCGTTAAGATTAAATAAGATTCATTCCTAGGTATTTACTCAAGATAAATGAAAACATGTGTCTACAAAAGACTTGTACAAGATTATTCACAGAAATATTTTTTAACAGCTCCAAACCAGACACAACCTAACTGTCCACCTAAGAGAATGGATAAACATATTACAGCATATTCATTCAACTGACTAACATCTAGCAATTAAAAATAACAAACTTTTAAAAAGCACCAAAAAAACCCACAAAAAACTTTAAGACACACAATAATTTAGATAAATCCCAAGATCATCATATTAAGCAAAAGTAGTCAGTCACATAAAAGTACATAATGAATGATTCCATTTATATAACATCCAAAAACAGGTGAAACCAATCTGTACAAGTGGGGTGGGGAGTTGGGACTGAGTTCAAAAGGGCACAAGGAACATTCTGAGGATTGTGGAAATAGAGCCGATTTGGGGTGATGGTTATGTAGGTGTGTATACAACTGTCAAAATGTATTAAATTAAAACCTTAATATCTGTGCATTTTTATTTTAATTACACCTAAATAAAAATATAAAAACAAACAAACAAAAAGGTTAAGATCATTACAGTTAGTGCCTTGCATATGGCACATGTTTGTGGCTCAGGAAATGGAGCCAATTCCCATAAAATCCTGGAACCCACAAAGTGCCCGTGAGAACCCAATCAAAGAGGTGGTGCTATTTTAGAAGCTGCAATGTTCAAGACTGGCTCCAAAGCTCACCCTACTGTGGGTTTGCTGCAAACACAGATGTCTTGGTTACCTTTTCTTGCCTTCATTTTCTTCCCTGACCCATCTAAAATGCTGCAATTTTTTTTCCTTGAAAACAAAGATTCAGTGGAGACTAATTTCCTATTTCCAATGAAGATGAAGACATGAAGGAAAGGGCAGGTATGAGGCCCCACAAACTAGGTTCTGAGTTTACAGGCCCCTCCTACAATAATCTTCCCTTTCTCCCATTTGATTTGTTGCAGTGGTTCTACAGAAGATATGGTGTGAGATTTGAATCCCTGGTTTCTTACACAGTGTCACCTCAGCAAGCAGGATACTGCCAGAATGGAACACCAGAGGAGAAACTGACAGGGATAAGAAAGGCTTCTGGGCAAGAACCTTCACCTATTTCTCCATCTCACCCAGGATGGGCTCTGAGGATGGAATTGGGGGCTGGAGGAGGATGTGTCTGTATCACATATGATTCCTTCCTCTTTTCTGCCTGTTTTCATCAGACTCATCCCTCCTGCCTTGAATTCTTCTTTCCCGTCCAACCATGACAACTCAAACCTTGTGTAAGATGCTTCTATTATTTTTTTAATGGATTCCCAGACCTAGCATTCTCTTTTTCTCCTTCAGGTTTATCTCTGGCCCTATCATCAAGTCTGCTCTGGTTTGGGGTTTGCTCAGTTCACTCAACTTTTCTTATGTGATATTTTTAAACTCCAATACTTATTTCTTTTGTTTCTGTTTATTTTTTATTTTAGAGAGAGCGAAAGTGCAAGTGGGAGAGAGAGACACAGAGAGAGAGAGAATCTCAAGCAGGTTCCACACTCAGCACGGAGACCAACATGGAGCTTGATCCCATGACTCTGGGTTCATGATCTGAGCCAAAATCAAGAGTTAGACACTCATCTGGGCCACCCAGGCACCCCCCAGTACTTATTTCTAGAGGTGCATAATTCTGTCAGTTCAGAAGTCTCAGGCTTCCAGGGTCTGGGCTTTGTATTGAGAACAGGAATATAGGAAACAACAGAGAGCCTGGAGGGAACTGTGCAAAAGCACCAGCTTTACAGAATTCAGGGTTCTGGGTGGCTGTTTGGTATTAAAACATGGATGCTCACATGATAAATACATACGTGAGGCAAGATTCTGCCTCCAGTTGGGAGTCGAGGGCTCAAGGTCTCCAGATTATTCCTGAACTTGCCTCCTTATCTCTAGAGGGTGCAGGAAGAATCCTGCAGCTTGTCTCCACCTTCACTATTTGCCCACCTAACTTTCAGTTTTAATCCTTCCTACCCTCTGTTTCTATGGAAAGGGAGACAAAAAGGAATTGAATTACTCAATGCCCTAGTAGTTGTAAGGGACAGAAAACAAACTCAAACTGGGGAGTTATTAGTTTACATAACTGGAAATTCCAGCTATGTGTCTAGCTTCAGGTACAGTGAGATCCAGGAGCTTAAATTATGTTACGCCATTTCTCCCCTAGTACTCTTTCTGTGGGCCGTATTCTTGGAGCATTCTTGCAGGGTCAGAATTGATACTCACCTTCCAGGATTAAGTGACCCCAGTGGAGAGACAGTTCTTCCTTGATATTTCCAGCAAAAGTCCAGACGGGCTCTTAACTTGGCCTGGTAATGAGCCAATCCCAGATCCAATCATGGCCATTGCACTCTGACTCACATATCCATGCAGGATTTAGAGGAAAGGTTAATCCCACCCAAAATACATGGAAGAAGGTAATTAATTAAAGGAAAATCCAGATATTACTAGTACACAGGGAGAAAGAAGGTTGGTTGGGCAAAGAACAAGAGTTATACGCCTCAAGAATTAATATTACTGACCATCTATCATGGTCCAGCAGTCTGCCAGTCTCTATTCATATGCTGTCATTAAATCCTCAGAGGTAGATAGGATGGCTCCATTTAATAGATATAAAAACTAAAGTCAGGAAGGTGAAGGCCTACAGCTTGGTGATCATAAGCTTCTCCATCTATTGGTCAAAACTGGCATCTATTTACTCGTCTCCAGCCCCACATCCCATCTCCCAGAATTCAAGAAGCAGATTCCTGTCTCTCCCTGTTTCAGCATCCATGACCCTTGAGGCCTCCCACATGGCCCCTAGGTCATGATTATGGAGACTTCTCAACCCCGTTGCAAAAGAGAAAGGACCAGTTTGCCTAGCATCTACCCAATGGACACTCATGTCCTGGTCAAGGTACCAGCTCTGCCCACATTCCCAAATCTCTGCGATGATGATCATTGTATTGTTCCCAACAAGTGGTGGAATTTAGCCCCAACTCCATGGATTTCATTTCATAGTGAAGAATTCTGAAGACACATAAAATAGGCATGTTATTGTATTTTATTCTCAACAAGCGTAAGAAGGGAAAACATTAGAGATGAAACAAGGAAGTAAATTCTAGAAAGGATGGATGCTCCACCCTCACCTGGAAATGAGGCTCTCTCAACATTACTTTCAACTCAAAGTTTGTGCTTCACTATTTTTTTTAAGTTAAGTACAGTTGACATACAATGATGTGTTAGTTTCATGTACACAACATATGATTTGACAATTCTATACACTACTTAGTGCTCACCACCTGTCACCATACATTATTACATTTTCTACTATATTCTCTATGCTGTACATTTTATCCTCACAACTATTTAAATTTTATTTTATTTTTGACTTACTTATTTTATAACTGAAAGTTTATACCTCTTAATCTCCTTTGCTTATTTTGCCCACCCTCACCCCCTTCCCTTCTGGCAACTGGCAGTTTATTCTCTGTATTTATGAGTCTGTTTTTGTTTTGTTTGTCCATTTGTTTTGTTTTTTAGATTCCACATATAAGTGAAAACATATGGTATTTATCTTTCTCTGACTGATTTCACTTAGCATTATCCCTCTAAATGTGTCCTTGTTATCACAAATGACAAGATTTCATTCTTTTTTATGGCTGAGTTGTATATACCTTATTCATTCATCTATCAATGGACATATAAGTTGCTCCCATATCTTGGCTATTATAAGTAATGCTGCAATAAACATAAGGGTGCAGGTATCTTCTCAAATTAATGTTTTTTTCTTTGGATAAATACCCAGAAGTAAAATCACTGGTTTGTATGGTATTTCTGTTTTTAATTTTTTGAGGAACTTCCATACTGTTCTCCATAGTGTACCAATTTACATTCCCACCAACAGTGCATGAAGGTTCCTTTTACTCCACAGCCTTGCCAACACTTGCTATTGCTTGTCTTTTTGATACTAGCCATTCTGGCTGGTATGAGGTGATATCTCATTGTAGGTTTGATTTACATTTTCCTGATGATGAGGTTGAGCATCTTTTTAAGTGTCAGTTGGCTATCTGTATGTCTTCTTTGGAAAAAGGTCCTCTGACCATTTTTTAATTGGATTATTTGTTTTTTGGTGGTGAATTGCAGGAGTTCTTCATATGTTTTGGATATTAACTCCTTATAGGATATATCATTTGCCAAGATCTCCTCCCATTGAGTATGCTATTTTTTTGTTTTGTTAATGTATTTCACATTTCTAATATAATTTCAAGTGATGATTCATATTGCAAACACGTCTGTTCTATTCCAAGCACGAATGTCCCTGCTATGTCAATCTGTCATCCATCAATCTGAAGACAATGGAAGAGTTCAGTTCCCCTTGATGCTTTTGCCTTCTCATAGACCAGTCTCCATTTTCAGGAGAATGTCAGGCCAGGAAGAAACCATGAGCACGAAAACCCACCTTGCATTTTCAACCATGACCATCTTCAAAGCCAATTCAGAAGGTAAAGTTACCAGGGTGCCTGGGTGGCTCAGTTGGTTAAGCACCTGACTTTGGCTCAGGTTATGATCTCACAGTTTGTGAGTTCAAGCTCTGCATCTCTGTGTTGACAGCACTGAGCCTGAAGCCTGCTTCAGATTCTGTGTCTCCCTCTCTCTGCCCGTCCCCTGCTCACACTCTGTCTCTCTTAAATAAACATTTTAAAATTTTTTTAAAAAGAAGGGAAAGTTGCTGCTCAAAGCCCAAGTGCCTAGAGCAGCATTTTGGAAACATTTTTTGTGCAAAAAAAAAAAAAAAAAAAAAAAACCTTTGGGAAATCCATTGCATCCCTTCTCAGAATGCTTTAATTACATTAAGTAAAACACACAGGTGTACAAAGGAAGCCAATCATGTTGAACTACAGTTATCAAAATATTTTAAAACAAATTTATGATGTATTAACGCTGCGATTATTAACTGGTCATTAAGTAGCATGACCTAGCTGCATATCTAATAATTAACCTGATTTTGACGTCATGATGAATATAAACTATATTTTGAGATAACTGTAAAAACAATAATGTAATATGAAGATGTCTGGTTTCCATTGATGAAAAAGTCACAGGCCCTTCAGGTGCCACTGTGAGTTGTTGCCTACATAACTGAAGGAAATTCTAATTTGTATGTAGCTTTGCACAAAAATACAGGTGCAAGTCTATTTCTTTTCTTTTAAATTTTTTTAATGTTTATTTTTTGAGAGACAGAGTGAGTGGGGGAAGGGCAGAGAGAGAGGAAAACACAGAATCCGAAGCAGGCTCCAGGCTCTGAGCTGTCAGCACAGAGCCTGATGCAGAGCTTGAACCCACAGACCGTGAGATCATGACCTGAGCCGAAGTCGGACGCTCAACTGACTGAGCCACCCAAGCACACCAGTGCAAGCCTATTTCTTATTCGAGTTTACAGAATCCCTGAATTCTACCTTCAGAACCCTTGTGGACTTCCAGTGGACATTGGGCTGTTCTAGAGAGTTTGTTAATAACATCCATTAATGGTTGCCTAAAGCCATTCTCGTGGCAGGCCTCTAAGCATTATTGTCTCTGTCACTCAGCTAAGAAGGCCAAGACTGGGAAAGGTAAAGCTGTGGGATGACACAACAGTGAGCCAGGCCAGTTCCCTTCACACACTGTTAAAGGAGGGTCTCCTTCCATCTGAGCAGCCTCAGCATGGGGAAGCCAACTTCCATGCCTTGTCTCCAGGAAGAGAGGAAATAGGTGGAGAGCACGTGCCCCCAACACCAAGGACACGAGTAAATCCTGCAGCTCTCCTCCCTCTCCCCAGAGGATTCTCAGAGATGGAGAAAAACCGGATATATGCAAGCCCTTTACAGGAGGGAAAAATGTGAGGGCAATTCCTCCCAGCAAGACCTGCCATGAAATTAGGCCACCTAGAGGGGGAATCACAGGTCCCTGGGAGTCAGCCAGTTGGGGTCTGGTTAATCTTGTGGGGGTGGGGTTGGCAGCATCCAAGGAGCACTCTTGGGTGGGGGGCTCAGTAGGAGGTGGAAGTATTGCCTTTTGCTTGGGCAGGGCATGAAGGCACTGGGAGGTTGGGCCTCTAGAAATGAAGTGTCAGGCTCAGGTCTTGCCTTCAGCCTCCCCCTCTCCTTTGAACTCAGGGAGGTGTAAAACTACAGCCGCCTGGCTAAGCCCCAACTCAGGAAATTGCTTTTTGCCTACTGGGGCTCCACATGCCTTTCCATTTTGCTGGCCTCTGGCCCAGCTGCCTATGCGATGAGCATCTGCCAGGGGTAGGGCTTGCTCCCTGGCACCTGGGCCCCACCTTGGTGATTCCTCACACACAATACCCTCAGCATGGAGCAGAGCAGAGCTCTGGGCTGGGAAGACACTGCAGAGATGAACCAGAAATAGAGATTTAACTAAGGCTGGCACAGAAATACCTGGAGCCCGTGACGACCCAAGTGAAATGTTAAGCAGACAACCTAGCTACCAGCCTTACCCAGTTCAGCTAAAATCTCTTCCAGGGGGTGGATTTGCCATACAGGGTCAATTCCCCTGTGCAATAAAGTCCCTGATGGAAAAGCAAATTGAAAGCAGATTTCATTCAGTTTGAGGCCTTAAAGGGGGCCTTAAAAGCTAGTTTTTTAAAATTAATCTGAACTTATTCATGAGGAAACAATCAGACAAACCCAAATTGAGGGACACTCTGAAAACAACTAGCTTGGACTTTTCAAAATTGTCAATGTCATGGGGGCAGAGTCTGAGGAATTGTTCTAGAGTTGAGGAAACTAACAAGATAAGACAGCTGAATGCAGACCCTGGGCTGGGTCCTGGAGCAAACAAACAAGGAAACAGTCACAAAGGACATTGTTGAGACAATTGGAAAAAAAATGACATACAGACTGTATATTAGATAATAGAATGTACCAATGCTACATTCTCTGATTGCCATAACTACACAATGGTTATAGGAGCAGAGGTTTTTGGCCTCAGGAGAGATGTACACAGTTTTTAGACGAGAAGGGTCATATATCTGTGACCCTTCCCAAATGGGTTTAGAGAATACACTTAGACAGATAGTAACAAGGATTCTTTGTTTCACTAAACTTTAATCAGGTTCCTGAACTTCCTCGAGGTCTCTCTGTGCACTACCTTATAAAATCTTATTCTAGGGACACCTGGGTGGCTCAGTAGGTTAAGTGTCAGAATCTTGATTTCAGCTCAGGTCATGATCTCAACATCATGAGATTGAGTCCCACTTCAGGCTCTGCACTGACCATGAAGCCTGCTTGGGATTCTCTCTCTCCCTCTCTCTCTAACCTCTCCTGCTCATGTTCTCTCTTTCTCTCAAAATCAATAAGCTTAAGAAATAAATAAATAAAATCCTGCTCTAGCAAGAACCCTGCTAAGTGAGTTTAACCAGAACCCCCACACTTGATACCTGATCACCTCCATGTCTATTCGGTTTCCTCATTCTCCGCCATCCCTCTGGTGATGCCTGATCAGCCTGGCTTGTCTTCAGCAAGGATCTCATTAGGTCAGCTTAGCCAGAACCCTCATTGCTCCTGATGTTTCCTCCTGGTAATTTTCCATCCACTGACTCCTCCTACCCTGCTCTCTGACTATATATTCCCAATTGCCTGTGCTGTATTCAGAGTTCAACCCCTTTTTTCTCCCCCATTGTAAAATCCCATCACAGTAGTACTTACACTTATCACAATGGTCCTGAGTAAAGTCTGTCTTACCACTTTAAAAAGTGTCATTGAACTTTTTTCTATAACAATAGATAATAGAAAGATGATAGATAGATAGATAGATGATAAATAGATAGGTAGATAAATGATTAATAGATAGCACAAATGAGGTAAAATGTTAATAATTGGTGACTTGAGATGAAAGGTAAAAGGATATTTACCGTAATACTTTTACAACTTTTTGATAAATTTTTTTCCAAATGAAAATAAGGTAGACTTAGGAAGGTTCTTGCTGAAAAATAAAGAGGAAAAGCCTTTGAAGGGGAAGAAAAAGAAATTTGTGACTTTCAAAAAATGTTAAAATAGTGGTTACCTGCTCAGGGGAGTAAGCGAATGGGATCAGGAAGACACATCAAGTGTCAGCGGGTGGCTCAGTCAGTTACGTGGCTGACTCTTGATTTCAGCTCTGGTCACAATCTCACAGTTCATGAGTTTGAGCCCCACATCCGGCTCTGCTGCACCGGAACCTGCTTGGGATTCTCTCTCCCTCTCTCCCTGTCCCTACCCTACTTGCACTCTCTCTCTCTTTCCCCCAAAATAAATAAATAAACACTTTTTTTTTAAGTGTCAGTGATTTTGGTAGCTACAGGTTGTCAAGATGGATGTAGGTTCATTAGTCATTTTAATAACATGTTTCATAAATTACAAATAAAATATATTACACATTGCCTTTTATAAGTATCAATTATTACATAGAATTATTTTACAAATACTTGCATTGCAAAAAAATGTTTCTTTGCTTTTTTATTAACATTTCATTCACTTCATTTATTTGTTTACTTATTCATTCTCAGAAACAGATGAATGACAGTCTTTCATGGGGAGGTCCTGAAGTAACATTTGTCTCTTATTGGTAGAGAAAGTCCACCTCAGCAGATAAAAGGGTGGAGGGGTTTTGTTCACAACAACAGACCTTCTTGCCTGTGTGATGCCCAAATTTAGCTGGTTTTTAAGGCAGCCTTCCCTAGTGATTACCTGTGAGTGATATATGGCAAAAGGAACTTTTCAGATTACGTTCAGGGTCTGAGCTGTAAAGATCCTCCTGAATGAGAGTTAAGTGTCATCATTTTTTATAAAATATAAAAAAAATATTATAAGAGGAGGCAAGAAAGTCAAAAAAGAGAGAATTCCTATGCCAAAAGAAGCAGAAACAGGAGTGATGAACTTTGTAGCAGGAGGAGGGGGCCACAAGCCAAGGAACGTAGATGCCTCTGGAAGCTGGAAAGGTAAGGAAATGAGTCGCCCTTGGAGTCTCCACAAAGAGCCAGCACAGCTCACACCCTGGAGTTGGCCCAGTAGAATTGTCAGACTTCTGGCCTCCAGAACTGCAAGAGAATACATGGTTGCTGTTTCAAGCCCCCAAGTTTATGGTTATTTGTTAGGCTGGGCATAGGGAACTCTTACTTTGAGTAACTCTTGTTTGTACTGCAGAGTGAGGAACTACATGAGGGTAGAAGTCTCAAGTGCACCACCAGCACTTGTTAACCACTGGCTCCACCATAAGAGTTTCTGAGTGTGCCATTTTGCTGGAGAGCCTCCAGTATCAGTGTCTTTCATTCCTTCTTCTTAGTTTAGACAGATTTCCTGGAAAATGCACCCCCGGTCTGCTAACTGGAAGGTGAAGACTGGCTGTAACATCCGGGGAGCCAAGTAAAAACTAAGGGGCCAGGCATCTCTGCACAGAGTGCCCCTTATCCCGTTTCAGTCCCGGGACCAGAGACCACCTGGGTCATCCTCTGCAAGCTGCCTTTTCCCCAGGGGCTGGATGGTGCCTGGCCACCACCAGCAGGGTGGGGGTCCGGAGATCTGACCTCTTCTTAAACAGACTCTCAATCTATTGTTCTTTGAGGCTTTCCACCTTCCTCTCACTTCTAGAAATACAATTCAATTCAATTCCTTAGTGGTGGGGAATTTGTGGTATAAATTTGCTATTTTGTGATGTCTCCCCTTACAGCCATATGTTCTTCTTGTTTTTGTTTTTTGTTTGTTTGTTTACCAGTTACCTCCCATTCATCGTCCCCCCCACCCCAGGCTTCCAAACTTTTTAAAAATTCTCATTCCTTCCCCCATTCTTCCCAAGGAAATAGGTTTTGCCTTTTTCAAAACAACTATTCCTTGTTTTTCAGCAGGGGCTGGGCGTGGGGGTCGGCTTCAGAGGGAGTCAAAAGCAGACACGTATGTTCAACCAGTGAACTTCACCTAGAAGCACCCAAAATGTTGTATGTCACTCATCTGGCTTAAGTCTCATTTTAATTTGGATAACATTAATGTAAGATAGGTGAAGACAATATTCTCACGCCCATTTTATGAAAACTAAACCTCAGAGAGGTCATTGCTTTGCCCAAGGATACAGAGTCTCTGGTTCTGGGACTGGGGGCACATTCCGTCACTGTCCCAGGAACTTAAAATCTACCAGGATAGACATGGGGAAGGAAGGACAAGAAGAAATAGAGACTGAGGCAGTGTTGCAGTTTATGGATATGAAACTGTCCCAGGAGATTCATGGAAGCCTATTTTTTTATTAGTTAGAAATGAACCATGAAGCCTAAATAAATAAATAACCGGGAATACAGGAGAATTTCCCAGTGAGAGAGCAATCATAAAGGTTGCTAATAAAATTCTGAATGAAAGTAAAGCTTCGACTTTTATTGCATGCACAATTATCCAGTCACTGAAAACTACCCATTAAACAATTGTGCTGGTTTATTAAGCTATTATCTCTGAGCTCCAAACCCACTTCTACACTTGGCCTTGCGACACTGGGGCTGGGACTCTGCATCCATATTTCTGTTTGGCCAGCAGCTCCCCCTGGCACCTGCCAAGTGTGGGTCACGCAGGGAGACTGTGAGGCTGCAGAAGGGAGAGGACCCTCTTCCCTCCTGGCCCTGGCACTTCCTACTGCTATCTGTATCACTTCCCTTCAGCAATGCTCTTCAGCCAGGTAGTGGCAATTCCTTCCCACAGCAGCAACGGAACCCAGGTTACAGTTTTTCCAGTACTAGCAGAACGAGTTTCACTGTGCCCCCTGCTCAGATGTTTGGGTTTCAGCTCCATGCGGCCCCTTCTGTGAGCTTCTCATTTTTAGAAATTTCCAACTCTTCCTTTTGTCCCCTCATCCCTAAGGGAAGAAGCTATTTCCTTCAACTACCACCACCATGATACTTTAGAGTTATTTTCTTGCCTTTCAGTTACCCCATTAACAATTCTTTATTTAAGATTCTCTCTGTTCAAATAAACGTGTGGATATGTCTCCTGGCTGGTTCAAGTGCTCACTAGGAACTAGCACGAAAGCCCTGTGTTAGGTGCTAAGCCGGAAAGAAAGAGGGCCCCCCCGCCTCCCCAAATTCTGACATATTTCCAAAGAATGAGGAGATGGCTCCCCAAGATGAATTAGGCTTTGTCTCTATGCTGAATTGGACAAACATTTGGAACAGTGTGGTTTGTGGTTCCCATGGGGTGCTATCCCTCAACTCCAAGGAAATGACTTCAGATATCAAGTCTCCCGTGGCTGTGCCTTTGACATGCCAGGGGACAGCAGGAGACTTGGACAATGGAGCTGTCCATGTCCTCCAGGTCAGCCAGGATGGCAGATTTGCTCAGCACACAGATCTCTGTTGAGCGCTTTCACAAAATAACCTGTCCAGTGAAGAAACAGATACCATGCCTGGAGGAATGAATCCTGCTTGCGAAAGAGCTTCACCAGGACATTTCAGATCTTGGCAGAGTTCCCTGGGCAGCTGTGAAATGCCTTCTTTAATTGTTCTCCAGACCCCTGTGTGAGACTGAGACAGTTTTTTTCTGGATGGGAAAGCCGGTGCTGGACAGAAAGGGACAGGTCCAGGCATCCACAGTCCCCCAGAGCTCAGCTGAGTCTCCAAAAGCTGTCTCCTTTCCTTCCCGGTCAGACCCATGGGTCATCTGGCTAAGACACATGGTCTCATTCACCCCGTGGCATATCTCATCCGCACCTCCTCCCCACCCTTCGCGGCTAGACTTCGAGCCTCTTTGAGAACTGGGATTGCGCCTTATTTCTATCACTGTCTCTGGTGAGCAGCATGGTACCTGACCCCTGCTGATGTTATTGGTGTTCTTGAGCTGAAACAAATTGAAAATTGAGTGTTATAGTTCCTAGTGGGAGCTTTGAGGACTCTGTAGAAACACGACCCCACACTCTGACCTAGAGCCGATAGTGGTTTGGCCCTTTCGTTCATCTCTGTTTCCCCTTCCTTTAATCAGAAGAGGGAGAGAGAATGGGCTGGCTATTCCAACCCACCCATGGCCTCCACGAAAATGCCCAGAGCTGAGGGAGGGGCCACAAGTGTCCCCAGTAATCCCAGACCCAGGATAAGGCAGCCACAAAGTGAGACACCTTCAGGCAAGAACACACTTGACAATCCTCTTCTTAGCTTAAAAATTGAGCTGTTTTAACTTCCTTTGTAATCAAAAAAGCAAAATATAAATAGCACAAAGTAGCTTTTTTGTATCTATGAGATTGGTTGTAATTTTTAGTATTATTAATAGTAACATTAGTGTTAACAGCCAACATATATGGAGATCGAGTTTTTATTAATTCACTTATAACACTGGCAAAGATGGAAAAAGATGGGCAGCACTATACATGTATTAGAATGACTAAAAAGAAAACTGTCCATACCAAGTGCTAGCAAAGATGTAGAAGAGTTGGAATTACCATGCTTTGCTGGTGGAAACTGAAAGTGACACAGTTGCTCCGGAAAAGGTTTGGCAAGGCCTTTTTTTTTTTTTTTTTTTTTTTTTTTTTTTTTAAGTGAAACATGGAGGCATCTGGGTGGCTCAATTGGTTAAGCATCTGACTTTTGATTTTGGCTCAGGTCATGATCCCACAGTTTGTGGGATCAAGCCCCGTATGGGGCTCTTTTTCTGCTCCTCCCCTGCTGTCTCTCTTTCTCTCAAAATAAATAAATAAACTTAAAAAAATAAAGTGAAACATAAACTTACTGTATAAACTTACAATCCCACTCATAGGTGTCTACCCAACAGAAATGAAAAGTTATGCTCGGGGCGCCTGGGTGGCTCAGTCAGTTGGGCGTTTGACTTCGACTCAGGTCATGATCTTGCAGTCTGTGAGTTCAAGCCCCATGTCAGGCTCTGCGCTGACAGCTCAGAGCCTGGAGCCTGCTTCAGATTCTGTCTCTATCTCTTTCTGCCCCTCCCCTACTCTCACTGTGTGTGTTTCTCTCTCAAAAATAAAATAAAAACATTAAAAAAAATTTTTTTCGAAAGAAAACTTATGCTCACACAGAGGTGCACATGCACAAAAACTTAATGAGAATGTTTATGTCAGCTCTATTCATAATCTCCTGAACCGGAAGCAACCCAAGTGTGCTTCAGCTGGTGGACAGATAAACAAACCATGGTACATCCACCCAATGGAATATTCATCAGTCCACACTAACGAGGAATTAGCACACAACAAGATGGCGGACAGCAAATGAATGAGGGAAAGAGGCAAGACTCAAAAGGCTGCATACGTATGATTCCATTTGTGTAACAGTCTAAAAAAGGTAAACCGAAGGTGGGGAAAAGGTAAGTGGTTGCCAGAGATCACGGGGTGTGTTTGATTACAAAGAGGCAGCCCAAGGACTTTCTGGTCTGATGGAATTGTTCTGTATCTTGACTGAAGTGTTGGTTTCAAGATCTATACCTTGCTAGAAGCCCTAGAACTTACACCAAAAAAAGGCAGTGGTAGCATACATGAATTTAAAAAATAATAGTAGTAAGAGAGATTCAATAAATAAGCCATGATGAGAGGGTTCTGGATAAATGGCCAAGTCCAGGCCTGAGGCAAGGAAAGTATAACGTGAGCCTGGAGTATCGTGTGCTACAAACTGGGACATGCTCAGAGGGCACAGGTGCAGCCTAAAGAGGTGCCACTCACCAAATCTAGGATTCTCCTGCTACCAAAATGAATTATTGAAGAAACACACTGAATATAAAAAGAATTGATGAATCCATATGGATACTGAAGAAGAGGAGGGATAGAAAGAAAAGTTTTCCTTTACAGAGTGGTGATAATTAAAAAAAAAGAGTGACAATTTGAAAAGAGGTTCCTCAAAAAATTAAAGATAGAAATACTATATGGTTCAGTAATTCTACTAAGGGGCGTTTACCCAAATAAAATGAAAACACAAAGGGCTGCCTAGGTGGCTCAGTAGGTTGAGCATCTGACTTTGACTCAGGTCACGATCTCAGGGTTTGTGTGTGTGAGCCCTGCACTGGGCTTTCTGCTGTCAGTGCAGAGCCTGCTTTGGATCCTCTGTCCACCTCCCTCTCTGCACCTCTCCCACTCACTCTCAATTCTCTCTCTCTCTCTCAAAAATAAATAAACATTATGGGGCACCTGGGTGGCTCAGTCGGTTGAGCGTCCAACTTCGGCTCAGGTCATGATCTCACGGTTCGTGGGTTTGAGCCCCACGTCGGGCTCTGTGCTGACAGCTCAGGGCCTGGAGCCTGCTTCAGATTCTGTGTCTCCCTCTCTCTCTGCCCTTCCCCTGCTCACACTCTGTCTCTCTCAAAAATAAATAAATATTAAAAAAAATTTTAATCAATAAACATTAAATAAAAAGAAAATGAAAACACTAGTTCAAAAAGATACATGCACCCTTATGCTTACTTCAGAATTATTTACAATAGCCAAGATATGAGAGCAAATTGTGTCCATCCACAGATGAATGGATAAAGAAGATATATAATGGAATATTACTCAGCCATAAAAAGTATGAGATCATTCCATGTGAGACAACATGGATGTACCTAGAGGGTATTGTGCCAAGTGAAATAAGTCAGAGAAACACAAATACCATATGATTTCATTCATATGTAGAATTTAAGAAAAAAAACCATACTCTTAACTATAGAGAACAAACTGATGGTTACCAGAGGGGAAGTGGGGGGTGGGGTGGGTGCCATAGGAGAAAAAGATTAATAGTACAGTTACCTTGATGAGCGCTGAGAAATTTACAGAACTGTTGAATCACTGTATTGCACACCTGAAACAAACAAACAAAAAAGTAAAATAAATAATAGAAAATGAAGCTCATCACTTTAAAGCCAGTAAAGTAATAATTTATTTGGACAAGGACCATCAATAGATTCTAAAATCACCAGTTGACAGCATGAATGTTGAGAAGCAAAATATTCATTCTTCAATATCACTCAGTCTGTCAGTTACTCATCACAGAGGATCAAGGTACTTTTCCAGGGGAGACATATGGCAGACACTTCCTTAACCAAGTGATGAAAAAGTGAACGACACCAATAACAAGACTATTTGGCATCATGGTCCTCCTGGTACAATGCACTGAGAAGGAAGCAATATCAACCATGTGATATGCCGTCAATGAGAGTCCTATAAATCTAACCTGAAGGAAGCAATCAGATAAATCCATTGAGGCATTCTACAAAACTCTTCAAAATGTGAATGCCATGAAAGACCACAAAAAGAGGAGAAAACTGTTCTGGGTTAAAGGAGATAAAAGAGACATGGCCACAAAACTCAATATGTGATCCTTGATTCTATTCCTGTTCAAAACAAAAAGCTCTTAAATATTTGATAATTTGATATGAATTTTACATTAGGAAACTGCACCTTATCACAGCAAAAATTTCCCGTGTGATGATTCTAGGATGTTTATGTAAGAGCATGTCTTTGTTGTTAAGAGATACATGCTCAAGTGTGTGGGGGTCAAGTGCCATGATGTCTACAACTAACTCTAAGAGCTTGATAAAAATGCATCAGAGAAAGAAAGCAAATGTGTCAAAATGTTAACAGTTGGCGGATCTATAATAACATTTACAAGGGTTCATTGTACTTATCTTTGCAATTTTTTCAGAGACTATATTTCAAAATTTAAAAAAACAGGGAAAAGAAAATATTTTTAAATGATTTGGGAAGTCCTCATATTGGCAAGAATATGGAGTGCTAAAAATGCTCATATACATCTGGAACAAGCATGATTGGGTACATCCTGTCTGGAGACAAGGTAGACATGTATCAGTTTATTAGAACCTTAGGTTTTATGCCAGAAAAAAATGGATAAATAAATTATGGAGTATTTCTAGTGTTGTGGTCTAGAGTATGGGCTCTGAAGTCAGATGCCTGATTCATTTCCTTGTGCCTCAGCTTCCCCCTCTGTGAAATAAGCATAATAAAAAAAAAATCCTGCCTTGTAAACTAGTTATGAGATTACATAAGATCACTTACTTAAAGTATTTAGTACAGTGCCTGGCACATAGCAGGTATCCAATCAATATTACATATTGTTAGCTATTACACAATTGATAAAAAGATGATGCACATCCACCTTTACTGACCTGGAAAGAAGCCTGTGACATGATGTTGAATCAAAGAGCAGATTACCGAATAGAATGCAAGTTCGAATACCACTTTTGTAAACGTATGCTTTGCATTTCCACTTGGTTACCTTGGTAGCAAGATGCTCACCAGGACGGCCACCTAAGTGTTAACAGTGGGTAAGTAAGGGGCGGGGAGGGGTTCCAGCCTTACTTTCCAGCCTTTTACTTTCCTCTTTGTGCATTTCTATGTGGTTTGATTTTATTTTTTTGCAACACATGTATAAATGTTTTTACAATCAGGTTTTTATTTGGAGAAGATAAACAAATCACGGATCCGTGGGTCTCTCTGCTCAGGCGTGGCTTTATCTGAGCATCCGGCCAGATGTCCTGCTAGATAAGGAACGCCAGGACACTTCTCGCACCACCCCTGCCCCAGTACTGACATTCGATGACCTTTGACACAATTCACTGTTTCCTTTGCTCCGCCTGGGTGTTCCGCAGCAGCTCTGCCAGGCACACAGCAGGCATTCGGTAAATATGTGTTTGTTTCTTTATTTTCACTGGGGGATTATGTTTTCTCCACATTTCTACCCCATTTTCACGCAGCAGGTGTTGTGGGCCTGCAGTGTCTGGCTCAGGGAATGACAGCATACATGAAGATTCACTGAAACGTATCTTGGAGGGCACTCAACTATTTCCTGGGTGTTTTTAAAAGGCATCCTCACTGTCCTGCAGAAATGCAGCTTATTTCTCAAGTCCTGGCTCTCGGCAGCTTCGCCCGGAACCGAGGTGCTGTGTTTCCAGATGACCACAAGATGGCAGTGTTTCCTTGCATCAGGCTTGGCGGAAGCCTGCATCCCTGACTTGTGTGTTTTCTGAATCCAGCTTCTGTGCTGCCCCAAGCAATTTCAGGAAAGAGACTCTTTATACTAAAGAGACCTTCACCAAAGAAGAGGACAGTAGGATTAGATATTCGGAAACAGAAGAACTCGAAGAAGAAAACACAATTTCCCAACACCACGTGCTCACTCAGCCTTCTCTTCAACAAAAGTTGCAACAGCTTTGTGTCGATTTGCAGTCTGGAATCGAATTAGAATTGCCAAGCATCCCAGCCCGCTCTGAATCCACATTCCTTTATCCCTTTGTGCCACTCAAAGCCAGATATTGATGTCTGAAAACAAGATACATAAGCTTCATTATTTAAGTGTCTTTTCCTTAAACAAGAACGCTTTAATACTTAACAAGGTAGGGAAGCTACATAATTTAAAATCTATGCGAACAGAAATAAGAAATTATTTGTAGCGGTCTCCACTTTTACACCCACCAACAAAGAAAGACATTCACAATTTTTTGCCTTCCCAGGGCCCCAAAATACAACACTGGCCTGTTCTCCTGCTCCCGGCAGAAGCTGCAGCTGAAACTGGTCTTTATCAGCTTTTCTTTCTCAATATTTACCAACCAATAAATCTTTTTTTCCTCTAAGACAACTGACATTCGAATCCTGTTCATGTGGAGGCTTGTTATCCAAATAATATAAAATGAACTGCTTCATTATCCACTGAGAAAGTATTAAGATGGAATTTTTTCCCCTACAGATCAATATTGAAGAAGGGAAGGAGGTGTTTTCCATCTGAGGGGAGGGCAGCTGCCTGCCGGTGAGGAGCATACCTCAATCCAGGGGCCTCCTGCTCTGCTCCGGAGGCTGGCGGGTCGCCTCCTCTCTGTCATGGGGGCATGTGTGCTAATCGAGGGAAATCTATTTTGGCTCAAAAGGCTTCCCATAGAGGCTGCTCCGAAGTTGGCCCCAGCAAGGGCCAGCCTGTCTGTGCCGTTACCCTGAGGACTCCAAGAAACAGAAAGGTTGTCAGAGCCACGGGCTGTTTTGCCCATTTCCAAAGTGGAAAACTTCATTCAGTCTTTTGATAAGAATTCTAATTCTATTGTTCCATAAGACAATGCCACCTTCTCCTCCTTCTGTGAGGGTGGTGTGGTGTCAAGCAAGGAGAGAGCAGTGGCCTGAGGTTTCAGGAAGTGGGAGGTGTGGGGCCGGCCCTGCTAACTGCCTGGTGAGGCCAGCCCCAGGATTTGCCTCAGTTTCCCCATTTGTAGACTGAGATGTCCCACTCGTTGCTCCTTAGGACCTTCCCATAATTCTACTTACCAAGGATCTGAAACAAAGGAAGGGGCTTTGGGGCACTGAGAACTCCCAGTCATCAGAGACCACAGATGCTGGCTTGATCTTTATGCAGACTAAGCAATTCAGCCCCTGGAGAATCTTCTAGAGAAAACGATTTTAGACTACTAATAGCAATAGATAATACATAGAGATTTTATTGTACCAGGTTTCCTTCTAGAGGTTTGCCATATTAATTAATTTAATCCTGACACCACTCCCATGTTATGCTCCTTGTATACTTTATACAGAGAGGTTAAATAATTTCCTCAGTGTCACATAGGCAGTGACTAAAAGATTTGAAGCCAGGGGGCTCAGCTTTATAGTTTATTCTCTTAAATCCCTTCTGCCTGGCTGGTGGCAATTCTAGGTAACCTCTGAGGTCTGTCTCATCCTGGGCTGGTCATAGGGCAGGACTATGTGCCAGATGCCCTGTCTGTTGGGTGAGTCATGGCTCTAACCTTGGGCACACCCTGTAGGTGGTCTTGTCTCCCTCCCATCCCCTGACCCCATCTTTTTTTTTTCAAGTTTACTTACTCATTTATTTATTTTAAGAGAGAGAGCAGGGGAGGGGCAGAGAGACAGGGAGAGAGAGAATCCCAAGCAGGCTCCCAGTTGTCAGCACAGAGCTCCACATGGGACTCAAACTCACAAAACATGGGATCATGACCTGAGCCGAAATCAGTAGCTAGACGCTTAACCAACTGAGCCACCCAGGCGCCCCACCACCACCCCATCTTTATTCTGACAGGCATGGCCATGGATGATATCTGTGCTTATCAGCATGTGCAGATTTCTGACATTATTTTATAACTACATAAATAACTCATGAGTAATGTTTCTTTATTTAAAAAAATTAAAAAGACAACTTTACAAATAAGGCTTAAAAACTCCCTTTTGACAATCACCATTCTTGTTTCCTTTCCTCCCTAAAGTAACAGCTGCTATCAGTTTTGGGTATAGTCTTACAAAATATTTTCTGTGCTGCATATACACTTAGAATACTTAGAATGTAGTAGTACTTCGTACTTTAAGGGAGCTTCTGTTCCCTTCAGAAGTGGTATTATGCGGTGTATATTATCTGGGAATTCCTTTCCTTACTCAGCAGTGCATCTGAGAGGCCCTTCCGTGTTCCTACCCACAGACCTGCACATTCTTTTTAGAGTATCTCATGTGTGGACAAATCGTTGTCTATCTGTCTATTCCCCTTTCGATGGATAGCTAGGTTACTTCTAAATTTGTATTATTCCAGACATTGCCACAGTGTACTTTCACATGCTCCCTTGTGCATATGTACAAATATTCCTTTGGTGTAAATAATAAAAGTGAAATTGCTTGGTGTGTACATATTTTATTAAACAGACACAAATATCACTTAAGATTTTTATGATGTTTTCCAAAAATGTTTAGGAATTCAAAACTCTATAATGCCCCCAAATTACTATAAACAGCTAACAGAATACCAATAAGAGTTGCAGGCAGTGAAATGCAGTAATGGTAAGAATGAGAGTCGGTAATACATATGAATGGTAAGTTCACACTTTTTGCTTCCATCAAGAAAATGTATTAGAATGCAACATGGCTAAAAATGATGTTAATAATGAAAACCCTTCAAGGTACTATAATTGAAAAAAAAATTAACTTATTTGCAAACGTGTCTGAGGTCTTTTGTGGTTTGTATGCATTTCCATTCGCCTGCACAGCCCATGCTCTCAACCAGGAGCTCTTCTGCCTGCCAGCAACTCCAAGAGGCACAGCACCACTTCTCCACATGGACATTCCAAGGAACCCTGAACAACATGTGTTGAAACAGAAATGTACCCAAGGATGAAGGGATAGGTCTGCTGGCCATACTGTAAGTGGCAGTGCATCCTGATGGAAGTTGACGTAGAGACTGAACTGGTGCATGCCACACACACACTCACTCACTCACTCACACTCATGCACACACAAATATACACACATACATAGTGAAGCATCCACACACTTCTGCAATGCCAAGGTTCAGATATGAGGTCTCTGATTCCCAAAAAGAGCACCATGGGGTGGGGGGAGGAATATGCCATTGGCCACATATCTGGGGGCATCCCAGGCCCCTTGGAGCTTACTTTGAGTCTATGAAAAATGAGAAAGAGGATTTACTTTTAGTGAGTGGAACCCCAAGACCAGCTTCTGCCAGGATACCTTCCTTCTCTGCTATAAACCCTCCTGCTGTGTCCACCCTCTCTCAAATGGAGACTTTTCTCTGATCCTCAGATCTACCTGGGACTAAAAAACAAGTGAACTTGGTGCCTGGGTGGCTCAGTCGGTTGAGCTTCTGACTTCGGCTCAGGTCATGATCTCACAGTTTGTGAGTTTGAGTCCCCTGTCAGGCTCTGTGCTGAGGGCATAGAGCCTGGAGCCTGCTTCGGATTCTATGTCTCTCTCTCTCTCTCTCTCTCTCTCTGCCCCTCCCCCATTTGTGCTCTGTCTCTCTCTCTCAAAAATAAATAAACATTAAAAATAAAAGTGAACAAAGTTGGTCCTTAGGGAACCCTGATTTCCACTTTCTCGGTACATCCCCCACTGAAGACAACCCATTTTTCTTTCTTGTCACTCCTGGTTCCTACAGACTTTGTCTTTTTTTCTCCATCCCTTTCCCTTTCCAGACATGCCTTCACAAAAGTAGCTTCTGTCCACTCTCTAGATCTATGCTAGTCAGAGAGCAGTCTTAGGGGTCCACGCTGGTGCGTGTACACTTTGTCCCGGTCTGCAGTGGGACTGCATAAACATTTAACTTTAGGGCTACTAAATCTAAGCACAAATTTAGACTTGAATTTTGAATTTTTATTTCATTATCTTAGTAATTTTTACTGAATTTTACAATCATGGATTCGAAATATTTTAAACATGTGTCTTTGAGTCAGGATATTCTCTTTCTCTTAACTTCCTCTGTGGATTAGTTATTTCATGGTTTGTGGAGCAGGTGGGACAAGAGGTCCTGATTCTAGGTACCCCTCACTGCAAGTGACTGTCCCCTTGGCTGGTGTGGGTGGCTTGTGTAATGTCACGTGCTTGTGAAGAAGGATTTTGATGTTTTGAAGTTTCCTCTTTTTTTAATGTTTATTTTTAAATTTCTTTTAATGTTTATTTATTTTTGAGAAAAAGAAAGAGACAGAGTGTGAGCAGAGGAGGAACAAAGAGAGGGAGACACAGAATCCAAAGTAGGCTCCAGGCTCCAAGCTGTCTGCACAGCACCTGATGCAGGGCTCAAACTCACGAGCTGTGCGATCATGACCTGAACTGAAGTCGGACACTCAACCGACTGAGCCACCCAGGTGCCCCTAATGTTTGTTTATTTTTGAGAGAGAGAGCACAAGTGGGGAAGGGACGGGGGTGGGGGGGGGCGGTACAGAGGATCCAAGGTGGGCTCCAGGCTGACAGCAGGCAGCTGTCTGCTCAAACTCAGGAACTGTGAGATCATGACCTGAGCCAAAGTCAGAAGCTTAACCAACAGAGCCACCAGTAACCCCTTGAGTTTTCCGCTTTAGTGTTTTCAGTAGGAGTGCAACTTTGGGACAGTCCACATATGAAGACTTCTGCCTGTTTAGGACCTCCAAGAGCAGCAAAAGTTTTTCATGGTTCTTCTTGGTGCTTAAGGGTAAACATGACTGAATTTTGCCAACTGACACTCCTGTTATCTATTGCTAAATAATTAACCGTCCCCAAACCTAGTGGTTCCTTAACAGACACATTACCAAAGAAGATACACAGATGGCAAATAAGTATATGAAAAGATGTCCAACATCATATGTCATTAGGGAAATGCAAGTTAAAACAACCATACAATACCACTGCACACCTATTAGAATGGCCAACATCCAGAACACTGACAACACCAAATTCTGGCAAGGATGTAAAGCTACAGGAACTTTCATGCATTGTTGGTGGGAATGCAAACAGTATAGCCACATTGGAAGACGGTTTGGTGGCCTCTTACAAAACTAAACATCGTTTTGCCATATGATCCAACAATCATACATGCTTGGGGATGTGTGAGAAATCTCTGCACCTTCTGCTCAATTTTGCTGTGAGCCTAAAACTTTTGTAGAAAAATAAAATCTTAATACAAATGAATTGATGCTAGTTTAGGGGGAAAAAGCTATTTAAGCCAACAGCACCTCTTGTTTCACTCATGAATAAGCACTCTGGGTGGAGCTCAGGGGGAAGAGACACCTCTACACCACTCAGTGTCAGCTGACCAGCCCAAAGGCTGTGCTGGAGTCATCAGAGGCTCCTCACAGCTGGCACCTGGGCTGGGAGATGCAAACAGGTGGGGCTGGAGCATCTGGAACCCCCCACCCTCACCCTCCATACCCCAGTGTGGTCTCTTCAGAACAGCGGCTTCAGAATAGCTGGACTCCTTACAAGTGAGTGCAAGACTCACAAGGCACTTGTTTCAAAGAAAGAGGCATGCGGAAGCCATGTCACCTTCTATGACTTAGCCCCAGGGTCACTCACTGTGACTTCTGCATTCATTGAGGCAGTCACCAAGGCTCACCCAGGTTCAAGGGAAGGGAGAGAGACTCCACTTCTTGATGGGGTGTGAGAAGGTTCTGGAAGACACTGGGGGTCAGAAATATCATTGCAACCATTTTGGGAAGATAGAGTCTACGACCACAGACACATAACTGTAAGAGGCAAACATGCAAGGAGTTAACTGAGGGTGTCAAGCAAGTCTAAGTGTAAAGGTGCCCGGAGCAGTGGCCACCACTTTGATGTTGTGCTGTGGCTCTGACTTAGCTGAGAGCCCACTGGCCCAGTGTGGCCACAGTAGGCTGTCAGGACCATATCTTCAGAGAAGAAATGATTGGTGGGGTCTTTCACTCTTTGCTAAGTATTCCAGTCAAAGCTGTTGTCTGTGGCTCTGAAGCCAAATCCATCTAATGACCAGTACCCTGCTCTACCCAACCAGACCAAAAGCCCCCTCCACCATGTAGCCTTCCTTGATTCTCCTCTCCTAGCGGGATGCACCATCCCATCTTTGGGACCATGACTGAACCGCCCACTAAGCTCTCAGCCAGAGCATGCCAAGTCGTTATCTTTCTTTGCCATTGGCTTGTTGTGTTCCGCGAATAAACTGAAAGTTTCTCAAACTCTGGGGCCACATTTGCTGCTTTGCTTCATCCCTGGCTGTGCTGGCCCAGTGACAAGCACACGCAGGCTATTGATTGTTGATTGCAAATGAGAGAGGAGAGTGGGCAAAATCCCAAGGATGCAGCCACAATGCCATTTATATTCTTTTCATGGAAAAAAGTTGAAATTCTGTTTTGTTTCTATTTCACAGGGAATTCCACTCATATACATACATTTATGTGTGTCTTAACTGTGTGGTGAACAAGCATTTGTGTGAGTGTTTCTGTGTGTTTATCCATATGTGTGAATGTGTATGTATGTATAAAGGTGCATATGTCTGTGTTTCAGTGTGTTTGTGTGAGCGTGTGGATGTTTATGTGTCCGAGTATGTACATGTTTGTGTCTGTGAGTTTGTGTAACATGTGTGTGAGTGTATGCCTGTATATCTGTGCATGCATATTTGTGTCTGCAAATGTGTATGTGGGTGTGTGAATATGTGTGTGCTGTGTGTATATATGTGAGTGAGTGTGCACACAGCCGCCATCCAAAGTCAGCCATAGGTCTGCAAGCCTGGGCCGTGGGGTGTCCTATTCTCATTGGTGATTCTTCCAGCATCCTCCAGGAGGCCATCCTTACTTCCTCTCTGGGACGAGGAGCTGAGCAGAGGTCAAGTGACTTGCTCCAGATCCCACAGCAAGTCGGGGCAGCTCTGTGAGGGTCTGATTGCCAGGCTCACACCCCCCTGTGAGGCCGAGCTGCCTCTCTGTGGCATGTTGGCGTCTCGCCCAGGCCTCGCTGCCCAGCTCTGAGAGCTCCCATTGTGGGCGACAAGTGGCTGTGTGCCATCGCCCGAGACTCCGCAGGTGACGGGTCTGCTCTGAGATGCTGAGGGAGGAGCAGCTCCCGAGGGGACAGGAAAGGGGACACCCTTCATTTTGTGTGGCTAAAGGGCTGGAAATAACGGACGTGTAAAAGGGGGAAAGAGGAGAGAGGAAACCAAAGCTAATGAGGAATAATGAAGATGTCGAAAAGGACACACACGGAGAATGGGGGAGGGGGCCATCAGAAGCGGAAAGCACACGCACACAAACAGCAGCAGGAAGCAGAGAGAGCTGGAGACCACATTGGCTCAGGAAACGTTTTGTCTTTTGCTTTAATTGGTGACCCCACTCAGAGTTGCTGGAAGTGGGCACAGATCAAGAGACTTGAGTGTTGGTGTGGAAAACAATGGGAGGCTGAATGGCATGGAAAGGCAGCCAAGAAGGGCTTTCAGTCCCAGGCACCAGTGGATTTTAGAGCTACTCCTCTGGGCAAAGAAGTAAGGCTCCAAAACCTTCCCAAACTGTGCTCCCAGCGGGACTCTTCATGGAAGAGGACACCTGGACAGAGGTGCCCGCTCGTGTGAGAGCTGGAATAGCAGATGTGCCAGCTGGATACTTTGCGTGGGGAGGCAAGAATGTCACTGGAAGTGGAGTCACATGAAGGAAATGACATTCACCAGAGCTTGTCTCATCAAGTGTGACCAAAAGGAATTCTTTTGAATAAGCTACTTGGGGTGGGGGAGTAAGACCTCCCAAGGGTCGGGCTTAAGTAACCACAGGCAATGAACTTCCATCTGGAGCGGAGATTGCTGGTTAACAGCAGATTTGTGTCTTGTATGTTGGGATATGTGGGTTAGGGGCCAGAGCAAAATAACCTCCGACGACAGAAGAGCCAAGACTGCCATCAGCAGGTGCCTTACACCACACTCCCCCACGCCTCTTCCCTAATGAACAAATGTTTAAAGAACATCAGCTTAAAGAAGCACCAAGTTATTTTCTAGGAAAATTAATACAAAGTAGAAACATGTTAAAGAATAAGAATGCGTAAAGAAAACTGTGGCTCAAAATGCACAGGATGGTACATAATGCTGCAATAACATAGGGGTGCATGTATCCTTTTGAATTAGTGTTTTTGTTTTCTTCAGGTAAAGCCCCAGGGGGTATTATATGCTAAGTGAAATAAATCAGACTAAGAAAGACAAATACCATTTGATTTCACTCACAAGTGGAATCTTAAAAACAAAACACAAAACAACAACAAATGAATAAATAAACAAAAAGCAGAATCAGACCTATAAATAGAGAAAACAAACTGATGGTTGTCAGAAGGGAGGGGAGAGGGGTTTGGGTTTGGGTTAATGAAAGTGGGAGAGACAGGCTTCTAGTTATGGGATGAATAGGTCACAGCCTAAGGAATTTAGTTGATCATATTGTAAGAAGGATGTATTGGGACACTTGTGGTAAATATAGCATTATGTATAAACTTGTTGAATCACTACGTTGCACACCTGAAACTAATGTAACATTGTGTGTTAACTACACTAAAAAACAAAAAGACACTTCAAATTTAAGGGGAAAAAATGCACAAGATGGGACCACAGTGAAAGGGGCCAGCCTACCAGAAGACTCCCAAGAGGCTACAGGCTCAGTGTCAGCAGACTCAGGGATGGGCAAGTGAGAAAAGAGGGACACAGTAGGGAAGAAATTACAGATCAATTCCCCAACCACTGAACTATTCACTCTGCACACCTCTCTCCTCTCTGTCTTCCTCCAACTCTGAGCACAAAGAAAACAGGCCATGCAGCATGTACCTCTGGCTTCTGGGAAAGAGAAAGATGACAGTGGCAACAGCAATGCTTTTATCTCCACATTGAACAAGACACTAGGCATTAAGAACCGGGACTCATAGAGTCAGCCCCAGCACTCAGAGCCAAGACCTCCCTGTGATGGTATTTGAGGGGTCCCCGGCATAAAGGCTTCTTCTCTGCTTCATTCTAAAGTGAAGTCTGCGAGTCAATCAGCCCTGCTCTTCTTGAAGACTCCCCATCCAATCTACACAGTTCATAGCCACAAAAATGTACAATGGCTACCTAGAAATTATCAAAACCATGCAATAAGAGAAGCAAAGTTATCAGAGGATTTAATCTGAGTCTTCACATTATAATGGCCTATTGAATACCAGCAACAGGAATGAAAAATGATTCAGAACTATATAGATACTTGTTAAATGTCAAAACACCAAAGATGCAAAGAACATACAAAACATTTGCAGATATAAAAAATAGGTCATATACAAAGAACGAAGACTCACAGTAATGTTAACAATATTGGGTGTTATTAGACAATGCAGAAAGGCATTCAAGGTTCTATTAGAGTGGTGCCTGAGTAACTCAGTTGGTTAAGCGTCTGACTTTGGCTCGTGTCATGATCTCAAGGTTGGTGAGTTCAAGCCCCACTGACAGCATGAAGCTTGCTTCGGATCTCCTGTCTCCCTTTCTCTCTGCTCTTCCCTTCCCTTCTCTGTCTCTCTCAAAAATAAAAATAAACATTTAAAAAAAAGGTTCTATCAGAAAATTAATTTACCTAATAATGTTATACCAAAACTAATGTATGCAATATTAACCAAAATATTAATAAATCTGAGATAAAATAAGCACATTTTTGATCATGCAAGAACTCAGTAATCTTTTTACACATCCTTTCTATGGAAATTAATGAGGTGCCACAATAACAAACGAATGAAAACTAATATAAGTGAAAAGGTAACATAAAAACAAATAGAAGTACAATAAAAAGAAATCTAAGGATTATGGTTAAAGAATCAGCCTAGAATGAAATTAGTCCAAATTAGAAGAGAAAGTGAGTAAGGTCCATGAAGAGTATCTTTAAGGAAAACTGGATAGGGGTGCCTGGGTGAGTCAGTCAGTTGAGCGTCCAGCTTTGGCTCAGGTTGTGATCTCACGGTTCATGAGTTTGAGCCCCACATCGGACTTGCTGCTGTCAGCCTGTCAACATGGAGCCTGCTTAGGATCCTCTGTCCCCCTCTGTCTCTGCCTCTCCCCCACTCACTCTGTATCTCTCTCAAAAAATAAACATTTAATAATTTTTTTTTAAATCTGGAATAGAATTAACTGGTGGAATCAGTAAGAAGTCAGAAAATATTTATGACATGGTAACACATGGTAACATCTCTACAAAAAAAAACATTAGAAACTCTAGAATACAGGAAAAACATTCAAGAGAATCAAAGTCTTGGTATGAAAATGACTAAAATGTGGCCTGATTTTGAGAAAGGAATGGAGTGTAACAAGGGGATTCCCTTTGCTCTAGAGTGCTAGAAATGTTCTCCTTGGAGTGACATAAGATTGTTGGCATTGAACCCATGAAGAAAGAAAGACCACTCTCTCTACTTGGCTCTGCAATTAAAGAGAGTTATCAAAGCATAATAATGTACATTTAGTTTGTTGGTTTTCAACTTTTATTTTTTTTTCAACGTTTATTTATTTTGGGGACAGAGAGAGACAGAGCATGAACGGGGGAGGGGCAGAGAGAGAGGGAGACACAGAATCGGAAACAGGCTCCAGGCTCTGAGCCATCAGCCCAGAGCTCGACGCGGGGCTCAAACTCCCAGACTGCAAGATCGTGACCTGGCTGAAGTCGGACGCCTAACCGACTGCGCCACCCAGGCGCCCCTCAACTTTTAGAATCAACCTATAGGAAAAAAATCTAAGAATATTTCAATATGGTAACAGACTATAAATGTTAGCAATCTAAACAATGTAAAAGTCAAGATAGAGCTGAAAAAAATATGGAAATGTAGAGAAAAGGTGGAGGAAAGGGGAGGGGAAATAATATTTCACCTTAGACCATGAAGAATCAGGATATAGAGTCTAGATTTGATGACTAGACATGGAAATCCATAAATTTTGCTTAAAACTCCCCATTCTTCTTCAACTAAATCTTAGTTTGGGTTGCCCCAGTCGCAAACCCTAATTTAAGGATTCAGCCACAAGTAATTTATTTGGGAGATAAAGAAAACTCTGGTAGAAAAGTAAGGAGGTGAGACAAGGAAGGCAAGGGCACATTACCTCACCTGTGGTCATTGTGGGTGACTGATGCATGGTGGGAGAGCAGTCTTGGATAATGACAGGTTGGCGGTTGAAAGTTTGGCCACTGTGACCCATCTAATAAGAGCAATGGGGTATGGGTAAGTCAACAGTAACGTCTGCTATGTATACCTATTAAAAATCAGAAAAGGATACATATTTCATAACAGGCATATACCACAATGTATTCTATGATGTATTTAGTGTTGGAGCAGAGGAAGATGAAACCAGGTGTTTAGAGGAGATACCAGGAGACAAGCTGATTCACCCAGTAAAGAACCCAGTAGAGGCTAAGGCACCAGAGGGGCTAAGGCACCAGAGGGAAGAGTGAAGTCTAATGAAGAATGTTGGAAACAAGGGAACTTACTGTCTATTTAAGGAACAGCTAAACTGCTAAGGAAATGGGGAGGAAGATAGCATGGGAAGTGGTCCAGGCAAACTTCCTGTTTCTGAGTTGAGTCTGCAACCACTTGTGAACACTTCTGATGCTAAAATCTCTACATCTAGCTCAGAATAGGCACTTAATAAACATTTGCTGAATGAATGAATGAGAATCTTCTCAGAGTAACCAGATATTTCATCTGCGAAGTTCCCTCTATAAAATGAAACAAGGTGCATCTTGTATGGCATCTTCTGGAGACCTCTTGGTTTTCCATAGCCATTCTGCTGCTAAAAATAATCAGAAGTAAATGTGAAGTAAATGCCTGTGTCTTCAAAGGTTAGAAATTATACTTAATGAAAACTCTTAAAAAAATAAGAGAGATGGATTTTAATCCTTAAAACATCTTTGAAATTAATATCAGTCCAGGAAGCCCAATAACCAATAATGAGTTCAAGGACAACAACAAAAACAAAAACAAAAACAACAAAAGAGAGGAAGATATTATTTAAAAATAAAGAAATGCCTCACTAAACCTTACCAGAACTAAAATACATGAGTCTCCAGATTGAACTCACCCATCAGATGCCTGTCAAAATAGGTAGGAATATATCTACACCAAGGCTTATGATTTGCCAATTTCAGAATCCTGCTGACAAAGAGAAGACCCTAAGAATTTCCAAAGAGAAAAATACAATTTTATATACAAAGGATTAGGAATCAAAATGTCTTTGGATGTCTCAATAGCAACACCAGAGCTAGGAAAAAAAAAGTTTCCAACCTGGAATTCTATACTCAGCCAAACTAAAACAAGTGTAAAGGGAAAATAAAGAAAAAAAAATATATATATAGTCATATTCAAGCCTTCCAAAAATGTATCTTTTAAGCCTCCTTTTTTCAGGAAGCAACTTGAGAGGGAGGAGGAGAGGTAAATCAAGAAAACTTAAGACATAGGATCCAGAAAACATGAGATCCATCCCAAAAGAAGAGAGAATCCAATGGTGGTTAAAGGATGTCCCACGATGAACAAGTCCAGGAGGGATGCCATCAAGAATGTAAACAGATCGATTCTGGAAATGTTTAATCAAACATTTAATCTTGAAAAGAAACTTCTGGAAGAAAGCTGGAAGATGAATTAGTGATACATAGTATTTTCTAAATAACAAGCAAATGGTTTTGTTTTCAAAAAGACTATTACCAACTGTGCCAGGAAAAGTTGTACACAAAAGAAAAGTAACTGTAGCATACAGTCTGGCCCAGTTGCAAGTGACATTTACTTATGCTACAACCACAGTGGCATGGTTGGGGATGGAAGGTATGCATAGAAGTGTTCCAAATTCCCATCTCTTATAGCAGGATGCCAGTGTATAATATCTCAAACTGAACAGTAAGAAATAGCAGTAAAAACATATAGTTTGAAATGTAGTAATAAATTCAAATAGCTAAAGTGTTCAATTTCATTGCCTCCTCATGATAGTGGGGGTGAAGGAGGTGAGGGTTAAGTTACTGCTGTCCTATTACCAGCCTTATGAGACTGTATGATTTTTTAAAACAATATATCTATGTAACTTTGTACTTGTGAAAAATGTGTATTTAAAGAAACAATGTAAAATAAAAATTAAATTTAAAAAAGGAAAACAGTGGCACCTGGATAGCTCAATTGGTTAAGCGTCAGACTTCGGTTCAGGTCATGATCTCCCGGTTCATGAGTTCGAGCCCCACATCGGGCTGTCTGCTGTCAACACGGAGCCCGCTTCAGATCTTCTGTCTCCCTCTCCCTCTGCCCCTCCCCCACTGGTTCAATCTCTCTCTCTCTCTCTCTCTCTCTCCCTCCTTCCCTCCCTCCCTCTCAAAATAAATAAATAAACTTTAAAAAAAGGAAGACAAACATATGTAAAATAATTGAGAAAGTTTATCTGAAACTCTTACTACCAGAGATAGCCATTGTGTAACTGTTTGATATATGTTTCTCCATCCTCTTTTGTGAGCACAATTAAACCAAACAGCACCACATTAGACTGTATTGTGAAAGCTCACTCTTCTCCAAGAATAGTATCTCTTGGATGTCTCTCTGTCAATCTATGTGAACAGTCTCAAAAACATTATTATGTGAACAATATTAATGACTGCTGAGCAGGACTGTTTTAAGGATTAAATGCTTATGAGACACTGAATGTGGAATCACTATGTAAATTACAAGGCAAGATAAGTAGTGTTGGTTATAGCTATAATTATAGTTAAAAATATAGAAAATTTGATGCAAAGCCAAAGTGCTTCATTAAGTGGTATACTCCATGATCAACAGATATTCTCATTCATCATACCCAGAGATCACAGAAATCACGCCAGAAGCTGCTGGGTTTCCAGGAGTACACCTGAATTAGAGCACGCCATGCATTATTTAAAACCAGGAGAAACAGCCTAACAGATGTTCTAGATAATGGCTGTTTGTCATAGATATTATCTCCTTTGTCTGGGAACATGTACTCATGTTTATAGAAGCCCCTCTTGGGTTCTACATACTGCATAATGATAGAAACGATTCTTGAAAATGCAGCTATGGGAGCACATTTTTTCCACTGGGAATCTAGTGTGACCGCAGCACAGCTTTGAGCTGACAAGCCAGCTTGGTCAGCCTAATGTGGTGCAAAGTAAGGGCGCATGACCTGGCTCTGCTTCTTATGAGCTATTACTAAATTTCTAGGAACCCCAGTTTCCTATTCCCTAAAATGGTACTAACAAGACTTTCCTCCCAAATTTGTTAGGCAGATAAGATGTAATATGCATAATGTGCCCAGCATATTAGAGGCATTTGCTCTGTTGTTGCTTTGTGTGTATTTATAAGGAAGAGATACTAAGACACACTGCTTTTGCCTTATTTTTCATGAATTCTATTAATTTTAGTGAAATCAATGAAGAGTTCATTCCTAAACCCTCCAAACTGAATTTTAATTCATCCAATATTAATTTCACATGTGTACACCTGATGGTAATCAAAGTATATAGCAAATACATCATACACTTTGGTGTCCAACCTAGATTTGAGTCCAAGCTCCATAAACTTCGAAGCAAGAGGCCTTGGGCAAGTTACTTGAGGTTCAGTTTCTTCATCTCTAAAATGGGCATAATAACATACATACACCTCAGAGCATTGTTGTAAAGATGTAAAGAGAGCATACTTGAAAAGTACCCAGCACAGTTCAGGCTTCATTTTTTAAGTGATCCACAAACCCATCCTCTTAAAATCTCTCTCCAACAAGGGTCACCTGGGTGGTTCAGTCACTTAAGTGTCTGACTTCAGCTCCAGTCATGATCTTGTGGTTTTTGAGTTCAATCCCCACATCAGGCTTGGTGCTCAGAGCCTGGAGCCTGCCTCAGATTCTGTGTCCCCGTCTTTCTCTGCCCCTCTTCTGCTCACACTATGTCTCTTTCTCTCTCAAAAAAAATCAAAAGTAAAAAAAAACATCTCTCTCCAACAAGAAGACTCTACTGCATGTATTTCCCAGATGGAAACATACTCTCAGACTAGTAGATACTGGTTTCAAGTAGCTGACATGCTTTCAAAAAAAATTTTTTTAGTATACTTGGCACACAATGCTACATTAATTTCAGGTATACAACATAGTGATTTAACTTCTCTATATGTTATCTATGCCTTCATAATCAAAGAACCACAGATTTCATGTCAGTACCAAGACGCTGATGCATTATGTTCCACTTACAAAGGACTGTATGTAATTTTCTTCTAATGTTTTAATAGGTTTAAAATCAAAAGAGTCCTGGGGTGCCTGAGTGGCTCAATTGGTTGGGCGTCCAACTCTTGATTTTGACTCAGGTCATGATCTCATGGTTTGTGAGATTGAGCCCTGCATCGGGCTCTGTGCTGCCAGCTAGGAGCTGCTTGGTATTCTCTTTCTCCCTCTCTCTGTGCCCCTCCCCTGCCCTCATGTGCGCACTGTCTCTGTCTCTCAAAAATAAATAAATAAATAAATAGTCCTGAAAACAAATTGTTTTTGTTAATTAAAATAACCAAAACAAACAAAAAAAGAAGAAGAAAGAATCATAAAGGAAAGAGAAGTTTGTAAACCTGAGAATCCAGCCTTATCTCTGCTCTAATTCATTGAACGAACTTGGACAAGCCCAAAGCCTGTTTCTTTGCTTGTGAAATAAAAGTGTCCCTCTTTCATGCTACTACTCAGCATCCCTCTGGACATCCTAGCCAAAACAATAAGATTAGAAAAAGAAGTTAAGGGTGTAAGCATGCTAAGTGATGGGTCAACACTGTGGTTTATGTGCAGACAATATGATTATCTACATAGAAAATTTTAGAAGATAGGCAGACTATTAGATTTTTTTTTCAGTTCAACAAGATTTTCAGATGCATGGTAAACACACAAAAAAAATAGTTATGTTCCTTTACATCAACAATGACCAGTTAGAGAGATTGGAATTACAAAAGGAAATACCTTTTTTTATAATAGCAAAATTACTACACAGGGCCTAAGAATCAATATAACAAAATATGTGCACAACCTTCATGAGGGAAATTATAAAACATTACTGAAAGACATGAAATGAAAATGAGAAAATGAAGACATGAAATGTGTTCATGTTTGAAAAGACAGATCTATATTGTAATAATAGTGATTCTTCTGAAAAATCATCTAAGTTTAACATAATTTCAATCTACACCCAAACCAAACTTTTTTGGAATGCAATACACTGATTCCTATAAAATCAATTTCTATAGAACCATAGTTTAAAAGCAGCGGTGATTTGTCCCCCAAGTGGACATTTGACATTGTCTGACGATCCAGTGGGGAGAGACCAGAGCTTCTGCTAATCATCCTACAGTGCACATGCACACAACGCCTCCTACCACAAAGAGTAATCTGGCCCCAAACATCAACAGTGCCAAAGCTGAGAAACCCTGATATAAAAGAGGAAAGATTTTTGGAATATATAAGACTAAGTTTAAAAAGAAGAATATGTAGGGAGGGTTGCCTTATCAGAAATCAACACATAATATAAAGTTTTAGTGATTAAAATCATATAGAAATGGGGATAGACACATTTACAAATGCAGAAGAATAAAAACATCAAATTCACACATAGATGGAATATGTCAGAGAGGGTATTACAATTCCATGGGGTGGAAAAGATGCAGTCCACAATAAACGATGTTGGGGAAAACAAAAACAAAAGATTTCTTATTCACATCGTGCACAAAAATAAATTTTGGGTGGGCACAAGGCCCTTGAAAACATTAAGCCCACTGTGAGAGATCATAATTTTGGAAAGGAAAGAATTTTGTTTTATTTTTTTTTATTGAAGAATAATTGACATACAATATCCCATTAGTTTCAAGTGTACATCATAGTGATTTGATATTTTTATACATTACAAAATGATCCCCATAATAAGTCTGGTTACCATCTGTCACCATACAAAGTTATTACAACATTATTGAATATATTCCTTATGCTGTACATTACATCCCTGTGACTTATTCATTTTATAACTGGAAGTTTGTACCTCCTAATCCCCTTCACCTATTTCACCTGCCCCCTCCCAGTACCTTTCCCCCGGTAACCACCAGTTTGTTCTCTGTTATCCATGAATCTGCTTCTGTTTTGTTTTGCTCATTTCTTTTGTTGTTTAGATTCCACATATAACTGAAATCACATGGTATTTGTCTTTCTCTATGTGACTTATTCCACTTAACATTATACCCTCTAGATCCATCCATGTTGTCACAAAAGGCAAGATCTCATTCTTTTTTACAGCTGAGTAATATTCTGTTGTGCATACACATATTACACACACACACACACACACACACACACACACGTCACATCTTCTTTATCCACTCATCTACCAATGGACACTTAGGTTGTTTCCATATCTTAGCCATTGTAAATAACGCTGCAATAAACATCAAGGTGCATGTATCTTTTCAGATTGGTGTTTTAATTTTCTTAAGATAAGTACTCAGAAGTGGAATTGCTGGTTTGTCTGGTAGTTCTAGAAATTAACTTCCTAAAAAGTTATTTTTTAAAAAAGGTAACTGTAAAATAATGAATATATTAACTAACTTGATTATGTGTAAATATTTCACAATGTGTACATATACATATGTATATGTACATATATATATATATATAATCAAATTTAAATACACTTTAAGTACATGTGACTTTATACCTCAATAGTTGAGGGGAAAGTCATTTAAAAACAGAAAATGTAAAAAAAAAGCCATAATTTTATCAATTCAAATTTTCTAAATGGGTGTGTGACAAAAGATAACATGAGCAAATATAAAAGACAAACATCATCTGTGGAGAAAATGCTGCACACACAACTATTCAGAATATATAAAGAACACTCAAGGGATGACTGGGTGGCTCAGTTGGTTAAGCATCCAACTCTTGTTTTCAACTCAAGTCACCATCTCAGGGTAATGAGATGGAGCCCCACAGCAGGCCCTATGCTGAGTGTGGAGCCTGTTTGGGATTCTCTCTCTCCCTCTCTCTCTCTCTCTCTCTGCCCCTCCTCCCTCAAAATAAATAAATAAACATTTCAAAAAAAACCCCACTCATACACTTAAGAATAGATTTTATTTTTTTTTTATTTTTTTTTTTTAATTTTTTTTTCAACGTTTTTTATTTATTTTTTTGGGACAGAGAGAGACAGAGCATGAACGGGGGAGGGGCAGAGAGAGAGGGAGACACAGAATCGGAAACAGGCTCCAGGCTCTGAGCCATCAGCCCAGAGCCTGACGCGGGGCTCGAACTCCCGGACCGCGAGATCGTGACCTGGCTGAAGTCGGACGTTTAACCGACTGCGCCACCCAGGCGCCCCAAGAATAGATTTTAAAAGGAAAGGAAGAGGTTAAGTCAGAGGAACTCTGAAATGATACTACCTAATTAAGGTTTAGGTACTTCCTAATTAATGCATATAAGCATTTTCTTGGATAGTCTAGCATTCATTCCATTCTAACATAAAACTGCAGACCTTTAGATGCCCCCTAAAGGCCTAACTGCAGCTTTGCAGAAAAAGACCCTACAAAAACTACCACCTGCCATGAACTTATAGATGTCCCGTGTTCATATCTATTGTGTATTACCTGATAGTGTCCTATTTCTCAAGCCTTTACAACTTGCCTTCAGTTAATTTGTAAGTTGTAATTGCCCTTGGGTCATTTGATACAGCTTATAACAAAATCCAGCAAATACTATGGTGGAAGGAAAAGACAGAATTTTTGGTAACTGGGGGCAGGTTTTAGCATATGGTGCATGTAAATCCCTGGGCTGTGACATCCTGGGTGTCCTTCCTTTGGTAGCAAATGAAAAAAATAACAACCCTTCTGAAAGTCCCTTTCCCTCTCTGTCATATGTGTGCCCACCAACAAGTGAAATAGGATACACTATGATACATACCAATCAAGAAAATAAGAAAACAACCCATATATTCTGATCATGAGCATGAGATGGAAAGCTGAATTGTGTTCCTTTAAAAAGTGGGTCTCGGGGCGCCTGGGTGGCGCAGTCGGTTAAGCGTCCGACTTCAGCCAGGTCACGATCTCGCGGTCCGGGAGTTCGAGCCCCGCGTCAGGCTCTGGGCCGATGGCTCAGAGCCTGGAGCCTGCTTCCGATTCTGTGTCTCCCTCTCTCTCTGCCCCTCCCCTGCTCATGCTCTGTCTCTCTCTGTCTCAAAAAAATAAATAAACGTAAAAAAAAAAAAAATTAAAAAAAAAAAAAAAAAAAGTGGGTCTCACATGGAAGAAATCTAAAATGCCATTCAACTACCTACCTTAATCCTCAGAACCATAGAAATGTAGAAATAGGATGGGCATCAGAATATATCTGGTCTAATCTGTCCTCAGTATCTCTCTAAGGATCCCCCTAATACATCCCACCCTAAACCTATTCTAGTGACCTTGACATCACATATACCATAACCAATGAAATGAGAGTCAGACACAGGACTGTGTCTGTTCAGTATCCTGGTAGAGAAGGGATTCTGGAGGCAGGCAGCCATTAGCTGTGTATCCTTGGGCAAGTCATTTCACCTCTCTGGGCTTCTTCCATTCTCTCAGCTGCAAAATGTGAATAAAAGCAGTGCCTCTTTCATAACTGGTGGGAGGACTAGATGGGCTAATCCAGGTGAAGTATGAGAACACAGCCTAGTACACAGCCAGGACTCTGCGGTTGCTGGATGTTATTAATATTATTCTCTTCTTAAGAGATGTTAAATGTAGGTAAAAGAATTACCCAGATGGGTAAAAAGTTAGTCAGTTCTCAATTATCCACTCTGATGGAAACAAGCAGTAATGCACTATATAAATACCACAAACTATGGACAATCTAAAACTGCCCTGTCCAAGGGGCTCCTGGGTGGTTCAGTCGGTTAAGTGTCTGACTTTGGCTCAGGTCATGATCTCATAGTCTGTGGGTTCAAGCCCTGCATCAGTCTCTTTGCTGACAGTTCAGAGCCTGGAGCCTGCTTAGGATTCTGTCTCTCTCTCTTTCTACTGCAACTCCACTCATGCTCTGTCTCTCTCCCTCTCAAAAAATGAATAAATATTTAAAAAAATTTTAAACTGCCCTGTCCAATATGGTAGCCACTGGCAACATGAGGCTATTTAAATGTTCATTGATTAGAATTAAATAAAATTTAAAATTCAGTTCCTCAGTTGTACCAGCCACAATTCATGGTCAATGCCATTCATGTAGCTAGTAGCTACGATAGAAAATATTTCTTTGTTTTTATTTTTTTTAATTAAATTAAAGTTAGTTAACATGTAGTGTAGTATTGGTTTCAGGAGTAGAATTTAGTGATTCATCACTTACATGTAACACCCAGTGCTCATCCCAACAAAGTGCCCTCCTGAAAGCCCATCACCCATTTATCTTAACCACCCCCCACTTTCCCTCCAGCAACCCTCAGTTGCTTCTGTATTTAAATCTGTATTTAAATTGCTATATTTAGCAACCTCTGTATTTAAATAAGAGTCTTTTATGGTTTGCCTCCTTCTCTGTTTTTACACAGAATAAATTTCCATCATCAGGGTAAGTTCTATTGGACAGCACTGATGAGGAAAAATTTTATCTTCTCATATATGAACAGAGACAAATATCTGTATTCTCTAAGCACAGATAAGCAGGGCAATGGGGGTGGTGATCTAGAAAATGCCGGGTGGCAAAGGAATCTTCCTTGAGTTACCATTTCACGTAGCAAATCACAAACTCCTAAGTAGTTTTCTTCATTGAAAAAATATTTTATTACTGGTTCAGATGGTATTTCTATCTTTAACTTTTTATCCAAAGAAAACCAAAACACTAATTTGAAAAGATGTACATAGCCCTATGCTTATTGCAGCATTATTTACAATAGCCAAGACATGGAAGCAACCTAAGTGTCCACTGATAGCTGAATGAATAAAGAAGTGGTATGTACATACAATGGACTATTACTCAGCCATAAAAAAGAATGAGGTCTCGCCCTTTGCAACAACATGGATGGATCTAGAGAGTACTATGCTAAGTGAAATAAGTCAGACAGAGAAAGACAAATACTGTACGCTTTCACTTATATATGGAATTTTAAAAATACCCAAATGAACAAAGAAATAAAGACTCTTAATACAGAGAACAAACTGGTATTGTCAAGTGGGCAGGGGGGAGATGGGTAAAATTGATAAAGGGGTTTAAGAGGTATAAACTTCTAGTTATAAAATAAATAAGTCATGGAGATAAAAAGTACAGTATAGGAAATATAGTCAATAATACTATAATAACATTGTATGGTGACAGGTAGTGACTACACTTATTGTAGTGAGCACTAATTAATGTGTAGAATTGTTGAACCAATATGTTGTATACCTGAAACTAATGTAACATTGCATGTCAATTACACTTCAATAAAAAATGTAAAAATAAGGGGCACCTGGGTGGCTCAGTTGGTTGAGCATCCAACTTCAGCTCAGGTCATGAGCTCATGGTTCAAGGCATGGGTTCAAGCCCCACATTGGGTTTTGCACTGACAGCACAGAGCCTGCTTTGGATTCTCTGTATCCCTCTCTCTCTGCCCCTCCACCACTCCTGCTCATTTGCTCTCCCTCTCACTCTCGCTCTCTCCGTCAAAAATAAACATTAAATTTTTTTAAATTTAAAAACAAAAATATTTTTAAAACTCATTTCTAGGAAGGAAAAAATCCAGCGTAAGACATTTTGATAACCCAACATTATAATTAAGATGCCATTAAGGGTGGCACATGTGATCCAGAGAGAGCTGGGGTGCTTGGTCATGTGCACATGCAGGTCCTATTCTGAACTCATTACAAAGCCAGTATGTCTGTGGCTCAGTAAGATGTCCTGACTTAGTTTTTCTATTACTGTTATCATGGTGGATCCAAACAGACAGATGCATTTACTGGTTTTCCCTTCCAACGATAATAAAAAGAAACAGTTTATAAAATCAGATTATATAAAAAATTGCCTAATGATAATAATTTATAAGCTCATTGTGGAATAATGATGTATTCAAGAGTCGTCATTGTAAGATGAAAGAAAGGTAATATGAAAGATTCTCTCTGTGAAGAATGACTACGGATGAATTGCGCTGAGATACAATTCTCTGATAAGGGACAATAAGAACCTCTAGAACACTTAATAATAGACTACTCAGGGTGAATTGAGGATTGCAATAAAAGCCCATAAATTAAAAAGTTTCCATACGATTTCTGATAAAAGACATGCCAAGGTGAAATAAAGAATCATTGGAATCAACTGATATCCTGCCTATAGCCTCATAGGTCGTGAAGAGGACATTTCTAGGAAACTATATAAAATATAATTTCTTAAGCCTATGAATTTTAAAGCCTAGGTTTCAACTGCATCTATTTAGGATTCTTTCCTTGGTGAGAAGAAAAATTTTAGAAAAGAAGAAGCGAGGATTCCGTGGAACTCAAACTGTGTCCCTTCACACATCAAGCACTGGGGAACACAGCATGACAGCAGGTACAATATAAACTAAACACATCTTGTTGATTTACTGTAAGCAAATGGCTTCAAAAAGTTCATACTTTTTACAGATGAAAGAGCCAGGGCACTGGGAACCAGAGAAAACTGGGGCATCAGGAAACTAACCAATGTGCCCAACATCGTATACGTGGTAAGTGGTGAAGCCACAATTTAAACCCAAGCAGGCTGTCTGTAGGTGGAGGTTTTATGGTTGCCACTCTTACAGTTGCCTAAACGTGACACATCTGTACCATGCTGCACTATGCAGCAGCCAACAGGAAGAGGGGAAGCTTACATCCCCGTGGGTAACGCTCTTCAAGACACGCCAAGTTAAAAGAAAAAAGTAGGGGAGGGAAAGGAAATTGCAGAATTATACGTATGATCAAACACAAAAATTAAATAAGTCTTAAAACCAAAGTTATATGCTTTCTACATGCTTATGTGTGTGTACAAATGCATAGAAAACATATGTACACCAAATACCTAAAATATATGCCAGGGGTGTCTGGATTAAGGGGCTCAATTAGTTTAAGGGTCTGACTCTTTGGGCTCAGAAGGGTCATGATCTCACAGTTCGTGGGTCAGCTCTGCTGACAGCACAGAGCCTGAAGCCGCTTCAGATTCTTTCTCCGTCCCTCTCTGCCCCTCTCCCACTCATGTTCTGTCTCTCTCTCTCTCTCTCTCTCTCTCAAAAATAAATAAACATTAATAAAATAAATATGCCAAACCTCTGGGGAGGGCAGTGGGTTTGGGATTAGGGTGGAGTTTTCAAAGTGGGGGGGGTTGCTTTTATCTCTACATCTTCTTTATTGTCTGATTTCTTTAACAACAATATAATATTGAATTGCCTGGGAACTAGATAAACAAATAGCTAGCACATGTGTGTGCACGAACATACACATGTGCATATGCCCACAAACAGAAGTATTTATATGTCTGAACAAAATTCCTTACAGTCAGAAAAATCTTTCAAGATATTACCAATTTGGATAAGAGAGATAAATGCCATTCTATCCCTTGCCAGAACTTACAAGTCATTCACCTAACTTACTAGCCATCTTTTTTCCAAGGTGGGTCTTACAAAGGGAAGGGTAAGTGGCACATGGAAGCGAGGGCAAATACCGGTCTGAGTTTCCATCATATACTACCCTTGGCTCATGCTTGTGTCCACACAGTGGGTTCAATAACCACACCACTTGCCCATGAAAGTTTCTGGCACCCAACTCTTCAAGCCATGGGAAGGCAACAGCAGGGCATTTCCTAGAACAGTCTGGATGGTATTTGGGCACCGCACCTGGCTGTGTGATAGATCAGCAAAGCTCTTTGCTCTTTCGGAGATTATGTACACTACCCAATGTAACCTAACAAATCTATCAGTCAGTTTCCCACCTTCAGCACTATTGAAATTTCAGCCTGAAGAATTCCTTGCTGCAAGCAGCTGTCTAGTGTACTGTAAGATGTTTATCAGCCTCCCTGTCCTCTATGCACTAAATGCTGATATACCCTTACCAGTTGTGATAACCAAAAATGTCTCCAGACATTTACAAATGTCTCCTGGGGGGAAACTGGCCCTGACTGAGACCCACCACCTAAGTTATTATAAGCCCAGCTTCATGGAACCATCTGAATAGAAGACCCATATTCTGTTGATCCCACAAATAAATAAGAAACTCCTACTAAGGAGAAGTGTGGTACTATGAGATATCATCTATCAGTTGAAGTATAATTGTAGAAACACAAACCATCACAAGTATCTTAAACAGACATGCATTAAGTCAATGGGATCAAGTGCTTACACAATCTTTGGAAGGGCTGGAGAGCAGAATCCATACCAGACTAGGCCTCCAGAAGTGGCTTTCAGAGCAACACTGTGGATCTGTTCCACCAGGACAGACACTAGTCATGGGACAATCAGGATGAGTGGGACTCAGAAGGCTGATATGGGACCTATTGGCTCTAGAAACACATCACCTTGACTGTGATCCATCTCAACTATTGGTCCAAACCATACTGCACCAGATAGATACACACAGACAAAATGACAAATGCCCTTCACTCAACCTCTTGACACTAGAAAACTAGAGCCTGAACATTGGAAGTGTGCCACAGAACAACCCAACTCTTCAGTTTGCTTGCCAGAACACAAAGTAGAAAAACCACTAGCATGGTTCCACTGCACCTCTTGCTTTCCACCACGCACAGGTGCATCCAAATGAGATCCAGAACTCCACCCCAAGGGTAAATGAGGAAAGTTCCACTTTGGTAAAATTATTGAGTATTTTGCAATCATAAAATATCAAACTAGTTTAGTTTTATCGTATACATTTTGTACCATTTTGAAATATAAATGGTGTTTCGCATTATATACAAAGGACCAAAACAGCAAATATAATAAGCTTACCAACATTCAAGAACTCTGAACCTCATTTTTTGTTGTTTTTTTGTTTGTTTTCTGAGTTGACACATAATGTTACCTTGGTTTCAGGTGTAAAACTTAATGATTTGACAAGTTTATACATTATGCCATGAGGACCTCTGAACTTCTAATCCTACTCAAGCACATCCATTGTTACAGTTACATCCATTGTACAGAAGATAAAAATGAAGCCAAAGGAAGTTAAATCACTTTTCCATTGTCACACAGTTGGGACATAAGTCTGTACTCTTGGACAATTGAGAAGACCTGGGTGTCTTCTGACTTCCTCACAAGAAAGAAAGTAGTGCAGATCTGGGTGGCCTTAAGATGACCCATCAGGGGCGCCTGGGTGGCGCAGTCGGTTAAGTGTCCGACTTCAGCCAGGTCACGATCTCACAGTCCGTGAGTTCGAGCCCCGCGTCCGGCTCTGGGCTGATGGCTAGGAGCCTGGAGCCTGTTTCCGATTCTGTGTCTCCCTCTCTCTCTGCCCCTCCCCCGTTCATGCTCTGTCTCTCTCTGTCCCAAAAATAAATAAACGTTGAAAAAAAAATTTTTTAAAAAGATGACCCATCAGACACTGTTAACCTGTGTCCCCCTTTAGCAAACCTAAAGGAGATATGCAGAATGTCTGTCTGCAGAATATTCAAGGAGATATACAGAATGTCTGAGGAAATGAGTATTTTAAAAATTTTTTTATGTTTATTTTAGAGAGAGAGAGAAAGAGTGTGTGTAAGGGGGGGGGGGCAGAGAGAGAGGGAGACACAGAATCCGAAGCAGGCTCCAGGCTCTGAGCTGTCAGCACAGAGCCCAAAGTGGGGTTCAAACTCACAAACCAAGAGATCATGACCTGAACCAAAGTTGGATGCTCAACCGACTAAGCCACCCAGGCACCCCGGAAATGAGTATTTTAAAATGCCTTATATTTCCACTAAGTACTTTGCCTCCTGCATCACCTCAAGATCCAACCACTTCCTTCCTTCCCCACTACCATCCCCAGCCCATCTAAGCCACTGTCACCTCTCTCTGGGACCATTATCAGAGCATGCCAAAAGACTTCCCGCATCTGTTCCAACCCCGCCCAGCCCATCCTTCAGCTGGCAATCAGGGTGATCATTTCAAATCACAAATCTTGTTAAAATATCCCACTGTTTAAAATTATCCAATGGTTTTCCATTCTTATGAGGATAAAAAACCATTAAAAGCCTAAGGTTAGCTCTGTTTTTGCTTATCATTATATCCTTAGCATCTAGGATAACTCTTGGCATTAATACAGATTTGTTGAATGAATGAATGAGTGAGTGAATGAATGAATGAATGAAGCCTGGAGATGGTAGAGCAGGATTCCTTTAAGGGTTTCCCAACTTTGCTGGATTGGGTGGGCATCTCCAGGATCTCCCCAGAGGCTTCAGACTTCCACAGATAACCATTCTCCTCTCTGGAGGTAAAAAGCAAAGCAAAGAATGCCAGGTTCTCTTGAGTACATCTGTGAAATTCTACAAGTTGCTCTACAAGTGCTTAAAGTGCTACAAAACTGTCACTGCCTAAATCCCAGGGGAAGGTCCTTGGTGAATCACCCAGGCCACAAGGATACTATAACCAGCTATGGCTTACCAGTATGACAACTGTTGAATTCTCTGGTAATTTAGTCTTTCTTGGTATTAATGGGAATAATATTGGGGGATAATATCTTACAATGTCATTTTGGGCATTAAGTGATATTAAGTGGGACATTCTGGGTTTCATCTCTCCTCTTTACCAACACAAATATAAGTGCTGATTGAGTGCCATGCTGCTCTACATCAGAGAAGGAGACTTCAATCCCCACTCTCCCAGCACTTGAGAAAGGGGAGGAAGGGAGAAACTTCTCTCTTTCTTCAGCTTCCCAGTCTATACTCTGAGCCTCTATTTTAACTGTGAGAAGTAGTAAACAAGATAGGAGTCTATTTCTCTCACCCGCTGATGCCCTCCTGCCTCATGACTTACACCACACACACACACACACACACACACACACACACACAGATCTGTGCAGATCTGTGCAGATCTGGATGGCCTCAAGATGACCCATCAGATGCCATTACTCTTTGTCTCCCTTTAGCAAAGCTTCGAGAACTGTTAAGACACCTTTTCTCCTTAAAGTCCTCAGGAACTCATGCTCCTTCTATTTTGTAGCTTCTCTGTGTATGCTCTCCACTCTCCACTTGACTTCATCGTTCAAAGTGGCTGCTCCAGCTCCAGCTAGTACATCCCTCATCTCAGCCAGGGGGATAAAGAGGCAAAGGAAAAATAAAAACAAGCAAAGGGAGTTCTAAGAAGCTGCCATAAGACACTTCTCCTTTTACATCCCATAAAAGCCAAACTGGGAAGTGTCACCTTTATTCTGTGCAATCATTGTCCAGCTATAAATTCAGGTTTTCTTCCCACAGAAGAGGAAAACAGATAGGGGATAGGGACACTTCGCCATTTCCACCACAGGCTTCAGTTCCTTGAACACACATTGGCCATTAGAAATAACATCACACAAAAATATTTTTTTTAAATACCTGCCCTGCTGCTTCATGACTTACAACACACACACACACACACACACACACACACACACATACACACACACACACACACAGAGCCCCATTGACCCACGAGCATCAGAAAGTCTAATCCCTTTAGTTCTGCATTGGTAACCTTGGTGATGGCGGCTTTTCCCCCCAAGCCACCAGATGCTGAGCTGCCTCCTCACATTGGCAGCCGGTGGGACGATGGTGCCATTCCTAGGCAAGGGCCACCATTTTGAACTGTGTTTCTCTTTTGTTTCTCTCCTCAAGATGCCACAAAGCCCTTCTGTGCTCAGATCAGATGCAACCACCAACATGGTTTACCTTTCCCAGACTGTCTTTTGGAACTGCAGTGAGTACCTGTGCCATGTCTGTTTGTGAAAACAGGAAGTAAGACAAAGGAGAGGAAAAGATTCTTTCAACATGAAATAACAGCATGTTATGTTTTCTATACCATCAATACAATGGCTTTAAAACCAGAACAGTAGTTAGGGTGATCCCAGCTCCTTGCCATTTTGTGGGGCTCCCTAGGGAAGATGGAAAAACAGAGAGTGGTAACACAAGAGGCAGAGTATTAAATATGAGGATCTCACATCCTTTCAGTGAAAGCAATAGCCATGTTTGCTCACGGCTAACTAGTCAGAGAGGGAAGATGATTTATTATAAGCTGTTGCAGAATATATTATGCATGGTAGAGGCATGGAAAGGTCTTTGATATGTATCTGAAAGAGCTTCAAATCCATAAAAGAGATAAATTTTGTATGAAGAGTGTCACAGAGAGGCCGGGAAGAATCTCTGACACATCTTCATATCACAGGGAATAATGAAGGGCGGCTCTACTCTCACAACCAGGCATTAATTTCACTTAAAGAGGCCGTCATTAGCATATCGATACAACCGACTGCACATTGTGAGCCGTCTGTGCTATTGGGAAATACAACCAAAGACTCTATGGTCAAGGCCTTGATCCACGGTCAAGAACCAGGGTACGTGTTCTGTTGATTGTTTCCCCTCAAAATGCCGATCTGATCTCCGGTTCCTACCTAATCTTCCAAAACCACAATTTGAGTGCAGTAAACTGCCTTTTTAAAAAAAAATAATTCTTATATTCTGACCTTCTGGAACCTTCTGGGAAGCAAAATCCCTAACATGTGTGTGTGTGTACATGTCTCTGAGCTTCGGCCTCGCCCCCCAGCTTGTTCAGAGGCCTGTCCCCTGAGGTGACTGCAAGTGGGACCTGGCTCCCCACAGTCTGTCCCCTTCACCCTGCCTTCCCTGTCTGACCCAGCTGTGAGGAAGTCAGGGAAGGGTTCTCTGGAGTCGCTCTCAGCACTCTGGCACACAACCAGTTACTGAGCAGGCAACATAATATTTGTTGAGAACGCCTCTTGTTCTTGAATTATGGCTTCCTGCTGCAGGCCACTGCCACTGTTTGAATTGGGCTGTACCTAATTACGGTTTTATTTGCTTTAATAAAGAGACATCCAAGAGTGTGGAGAGTCACACACAAACAATAATAGCAATAATAATAGTAAACTGTCTGTCTAAACATCTGCAATTAAGACATTCGTTGTTAATTGCATTAATTAACCTCCCCACGGAGCAGCTGGTGAGGTTTCTGCTGCAAGGAGAGGAGATGACAGTTCCCAGCAGCGCTTGGGGTGGCAGCCTGCTGGAGAGCCCAGGCCTGGGTCACCAGCAGCCTATATGTTAGAAGGGAGGCACCTTTCTGCAGAGCAGCTTGTGGCCCCAGGAGAAATCAGAGACCAAACCACCCTTGTGCAGGACCACACAGCCTGAAGCCTCAGCCAAAGCAACCGCAAGCTGCAGGCGCCTGGAGGGATGACTAATGCTTATTGAGAGCCAGTCCTACAGAGATGCCAATCATCACAACACAACAATAATAATAACATGTGGGTTTGGTCCAGTTCTCAAGTCTCCAAAGCAGGAGGACCCACACCGCAGCCCCTCTGCTTTGGTCCAAGGCAGAGCAGAAGAACCTGGTGGAATGCTGATCCTAAGCATTAATGCTCCCTTCCCAGCAGGTTAACGTGATTTTAATGTTTTGCAAAGATGCACAAATATCATCTCATCCTCACAAGTCCTGGAGACTCAAGGGGATACATGGTTGTACTGTTCTGCCAATGAGAAAAACAGCATGACAAGAATGAGTTTCCCCTATCCAAAGCCACGATTACTCAGAGCTGGTACCAGGCTCCAGGTCTCCTGCCCATGCTTTTTATAAGCCGCTGAGTATATGGCCACCATGTCCAAATATTTTTTAAATATGGTGACAGGAGAGAGCCTTTGTTTTGTACCCAAGGAACTCAATCCCTAGATTTATCAAAATAGCTTTTTTAATCTGAACTAGAAGCTGTTATACTAATTCTCCAGTTTGACTTTCTTAGTTCCCATTAAGTGCATTCCATTCTAAAAAAATGATAAATAATATGAAGAATGAAATTTCATGTGTTTGGTCAACAGCATGTGTTCTGCTAATATGTGTTGGACATTGCACCAGGTGCTGGAGATAAAGCAAAAGCAAAAAATGAAGATCCCATCAGGATGCTTACATGACATCACAAGGAATTCTGAGGGGTGGCTGTGCTCAGTATCCTAAAGCAAGGGCACATGGCATGTGAGATGTATTACATCAGGGAGACGGTTACATGGGCAAGGTGAATGCATGGAGTAGAGGCTTCTGGGAGTGGGACAAAGGATGACAAAGAGAAAAGGATATAGGTAGAGGTCAGTGGTGGGAAGGATCAAAGCATTATCGAGGAAATAAAAATGGCCAATGAGGTTGCACGTTATTAAAGTACACTGGAGACACAAGCAGGGGTCTGACCCATTAGGTCCTAGCTGTATCCATAATGATGAAAAGCAGCTGATGGAACATCACTGAAGAGTCTAAGTATAGGAGCACCAGGTTAGTGGCCACTGGATGAAGAATGGATGTAAGAGAGGGAAGGGAGCTAGGTTAGGCCTGAACCCTAATCATTGCTATGGAGAGAAGCAGCAGGTGGTATCAAGGAATCATTGTTGAGCACAAAATTAATAGGATTTGAATAATATATTAGATAATAGGTGGAGGAGAGGTCACTGATGGCTCTTAGGTCATCAGCACTAGGCAATCCCTCAATATGTGTTGGGGGACCCTGGAGAAGGACCAATGTGAGGAGAGATTTTGGCTTGCTTTGGGACATGAAGACTGTGGGTGCCCTGAACTACACAAGAGGATATGCTAGCTGGGCAAGTAGGTCTAGAGCTTGAAGATAGATGCTAGCCAGAACCTGAACTGGAGGGTCACATGTGTGCAGGTAGAAATTGAAACCATAGAAGTTGGTGCGATCATCTCAGGACGAAACATGGAGTGAGAAGAAAGGCTGAGCCCTAAGCAACTCTACTATTTAATTCTAGAGGAGAAGGTGGTGAACATGACCCCCAGTGAGAGAAATAATGTGCAGCAGAGGACCAAGAAGGAAAACCAAAAGAGTAGAGCAGCCTGCAAGTCATGTAAGCAAATATGCCAATAAAGAAGAGGTCAATGTACAGGCCACTGAGGGCTAAAGGGGACTGACCACTGGAGAGTGTCTTTTGGATTTGGGGATTGGAGGTTGTGGGCAGCATCTGTTAAGGTAGAAGAGGGGGTAAGGAAGGAGGCAGATGGGTGCAAGAAGAGTGGAGAGAAAAGAAATGGGGACAGTGCATTCAAGTGCAATGCATCTCTTGAAAAAAGAATGATGGGACAGTAATTAGAGATAGGAGAGTAACTGGAGATTTTGTGGGGCTGAAGGCATGTGTGGTTTGTTTTTTAATAGAAGAGATTTTGATTATGGATTAAAGCAAATGGAAAAAGCTTGCTGCATAGTATATGTAAGAATTGTGCATTTCACCATAAGTAGATTTTTACTTAGCAGAAAAGAAATTAAAAAAACTAAGTTTGAAGACCAGTTCATGGTACGCATGCCAAAGTGTCTAGGGAGGAAGTGTAAATGTCCATCACTTACTCTGAAATGCATTTAAAGAAAGAGAAAGCATTGGTGGCTGGCTGGCTAGAGAGTGCCCAGAAGGAGGGCAGATATGTGATAAAAACCAACACAGCAAAATGTTCATTGTAGCACTGAGGTGGTGAGTGTTCTTAATACAATTCTTTCAACCCTTACAATGTTGATGGAAAAAGTAATAGGAAGAATCCAGTTAACAGGAAAAGACTATTCAAAAGAAAAAGGAAAACAGATTTTCCAAGAAGGTATGGGGAGATAAGGGTGGTAAAGGCATCTGGCCGCAGTAGGAGGATAAGGAGTTCATAGAAACTAGAGAAAAAGGAAGAAGAACCCAAATCTCCTTACTCAGGCATTATTAATCAAGTAATGGGTCCAAAATGGCTCATCATATGACATCAGTAATGAGTTGCTTTTTTATCACACTGGTAGTAAATTTGCAACAATCCCCATGACTTAAGGCAGATCTACAAGGTGGTTAGAAACATGTTGCTAAACAAGCTGCAGACCTTTGAACTTCCCATCAAATGACCTATCAGCCTGAGTCCTCCTGTGGCCCATCTTATAAGAACGGGTCAGGTGGCCACATCTAAAGCACTCTTTCTCCACTGTTGCCCAATCATCTCCCAAGCCTCAAGGAGCACAAGCATTGGGATCAAACTTGGGCTCAAGACCCAGCTGGATCCTTGGCTAACTTGGCAACTTCAGTCACCTCCCCCCCACCCGCCTCGTAAAATGGGGACAACAATCACTTCCACCCCTCCAGTTCACTGAAAAAGTTAAATGAGTGAGGTCTTGTGTATATGAAACATCCAGGTCCACACCTGGATCATAGCAAGTGCAAACCTGGGTTGTTCCAAAAATGCAAAGTTTAAGTACAATTCATGCACAAGTATGCACTATCATAATTCAGAAGCCACTTTATGATGTTTGAAAGAGCAGTGGGACTTATGCTTTGCAATCACGTTTGCTCCCTGATCACATCCCAAGCTGCATAAAATGTGTCCTCTCTGCTGTCCCCATTGCCTTAGGTCATGTTGCTGGTCCACATAAAAGCCCATTTGAGAATCATTATAACCCAAGCGGCTTTCAGATTGGCAGCTCATCACTTCTGAAGGGTCCCAAGGCGGTCACAGAGAAGTGCCCTGGAGCCTTATTTTCTTCCTTGGGTCAAAAATCCACCTGTGGTAATTAGCAAGATTAGTCCTGGACCTGACTGAGTCTGTGTGTAGCTACAAGACCAAACGAAGCCCTTCGACATGCCTCATGGAAAAAGTGTCTCTCTGATTTTCTGCTCCAAGATCTGAAAAGCCACCTTCTATGAGCTGGGTAGAAAACTCCAATTCATTAACTGATTACAACAGAAAAAGAAAATCTCAAACGGCTTGTTGACAATCCTGGTAGCCATGGTGTAACCTAATCCTTATCTTTCATTACCGTGCTTTTGTTAGGAAAAGAAAAAAACAACATTTGTTTTCATGGACATAACTTCACAGAATGCTTTCTGTGAAGTGCAAGATTAAAAAAAAAAAGCCACTTATTGGAAGGACCCAGATATACTTGAAAGTGCTAAGGAAATCTCACTCTCTGTGTAGAAGTCATATTTTCCTCATTATTGGCACAAGCCAGTCGTTAGCAACTATTGGCTAGGGTTATGTTAATTCAATATACATAAACCCTTATAGTATCTCACTGAAGGCAGGGGTTTCAACCTCCTACAGCTCAACTCTGCCCTTGATATGCTCACAAATCACCCCCTTCAATATTAGTCCTTTCTTTTTTTAAATTTTTCTTTAAGTTTATTTATTTTGAGAGAGACAGAGCCAGGATGAGCACAGGAGGGGCAGAGAGAGAGGGAGAGAGAATCCCAAGCAGGCTCTGTGCTGCCAGCTGCGGAGCTGGGAGTGGAGCTCAAACTCACAGACAGTGAAATATTGACCTGAGTCAGACGCTTAACCAACTGAGCCACCCAGGCACCCCTCAGTCTTTTCTTAAAGCAGAAATATTTGCAGATAATGTCAATGGATACAAGCAACAACAGCAAAGTGAATGGGCAGGTAATAGTCCTGCAGATCTCACCTGAGCTTATCATTAGCCTCTCACCTATGTGCTAGGTGACAACAGGAGTTAGGAACATAGCACACCCATGTCCAGGTGACTCCTGTTCTATTTGACTTGCACATGTTACAGGGTTTTTTTTTTTTTAATGTTTATGTATTTTGAGAGAGAGAGAGAGAGACAGAGAGAGAGACAGAATGTGAGTGGGGGAGGGGCAGAGAGAGAGGGAGACACAGAATCCGAAGCAGTCTCCAGGCTCTGAGCTACCTGCACAGAGACAGATATGGGGCTCAAACTCAAGAACTGTGAGATCATGACCTGAGCCAAAGTTGGACGCTTAACCAACTGAGCCACCCAGGCACCCCCAATGTTCTAGTTTTTTTTTTTTAATTAAATGACTGTATTTTAAAATCCTGAGGGAAGGAAGGAAGGAAGGAAGGAAGGAAGGAAGGATTGAAGAGAAAATTTACAAAAAAACAGCATTTTATCAGATGGATACTCCTTGAAATTCTCTCATAATTCAAACCTTAAGACAAAGGGCAGAAAGTGTTTCTGATTTTAACCAAAGCATAGCCACCTTGAGTCTGGGTATGAGGGTGTCAACTCTATGGTTTCTACAATTTGCAATTCCCCGCCCCCTCCACATGTGATTTTAGGCCTGATCCAATTATCTATTGCTGATCAACAAACCACTCCAAACTTAGAAATGCAAAACAGCCAGAATTTCATGTAGTCTTATTTTAGGGATTCTGTGGTTCCAGAATTCAGGTAGGGCAAAAACAGGATGGCTGGGATCTGCCTGGGACGTCTGGGGTCCCAGAACAGTGGGACTTTGGAGTCCTGGGGAAGCTCCCTCATCCCATGATTGGCATATGGGGTGTAAGTTTTCAAGAGCCAAGACTCAGTTGGTTTTTCCAACCAGAGCCCCTCCACTAACCTCTCGTCTTGGGTGTCTTGAAACACATTGCTGGGCTCTGAGAGAGAGTATCCCAGGAGGGAGAGCTCCAAGAAACTCAGGTAAAGCTTCAAGGCTTCTTCTGACCTAGTATCAGAAGCCACGCAGCATCGCCTCTGCCACATCCTATTGTGACAAGCTAATCACTAAACCAGATGCCACCTCCTGATGGAAAGTGACAAGATCACACTGAAGAAGAGCAAGCAATATGGGGACATGAATGTAGCCATCTTTGGAAAATGCAATCTGTCCCAAAGCCCTTCTTGACAATTATTCGAAGCTTTGTGCAGAAAGTAAAATTTTAGTAATATATGTGTATCTTACTGTTTCACATTCGCTACAATTCAAATGTGTAAAAACTGCCACAATGGCACCACGTGGCAAAGAGCTATTGGCCTTCCCACTGGCAATGTGGATAGAGCCAGGACAGCTTGAGGCCCCTGAGTCCTCCAGGCTGATGCCAAGTTCAAGTGCCCCCTTGGACTCCTCTCAGCCTGTTTTCTCAGCAGTGAAAGAGAGGATGGTCATGGACACTTCAGAGGGAGGTTGCAGAGATTAAATGACATCATCCGGGCCACCGGAAAAGTTTTCAGTCGGTAATAACTGTGTTTTCAGGAACCTCACAAGCTAAGAAAGCAATCAATGTGCAAAGGTAAATCCCAAATGTAGAGCACCTTCCAGGTCACAGAAAACCTGGTGAAAGCTATTTTCCCTTCAGTCATGCTTTTGTCATTTCTACCTCTTCTTGCAAAAAAAAAAAAAAAAAAAAAAAAAGAAGGAGGAGGAGGAGGAGGAGGAGGAAGAAGATGAGGAGGAGGAGGAGGAGAAGGAGGAGGAGGAGGAGGAGGAGAAGGAGAAAACACAAATGCACATCCTACCTGGTTCTTCAACCATTAACCAAGGGCTGTAAACAGCTGGGTCCCCAATTTCATTCCTTTAATTTCCCTCAAAATTTGATGACTCTCACTGAGGCCAGTGGAGGAAGCTTGGGGAGTCAGAAGACAGCAGTACAAGGTGAAGACCCTAAAAAAACAAAATACTTTGCATAGGCCCATAACAGGAATCCACTTCCAGGCTTTTCTAAAAATGGACATGGGATTTGTTTTAGTCAGGTATGGTAAGACACACACACGGAAAGAATTGTCACAAAGGAAGACATGTATGCTTATAGATCCCTAGAAGCAAAAGGCGGGCTTCACAGGGCCACGTGGGGAAGTACCAAGGTCGATCAGGAGGCAAAAGAGTGAGACAACATGGCCCAGGGTCTTTATTGGGGTTTTCACAGGAAGGAATAGGGGAGGCAGGGTCGGAAACTAGGTAAGCTTAAGATTGGAGCATTTGAATAATTTCGGTAGTCTCTGGGCTGTAGGGGTGGTCCCCTGGCACCTGGCACCTGGCACCTGGCCCAAGTGTGAGTTAGTTCAGGGGGAATGTTGGCTTGTTGTGAGAGAGTTTGGTAAAGGTGATTGTTGAGGATGTGGGCTCTGGACTGGTTGGTTTGTACAGTTGACACTTGAACAACATACAAGTTGGGAACCAATTCCCCCCACCAAAATCCACCTATAACTTTTGACCCCCCCCCACCAAACTTAACTACTAATAGCCACCTATAACTTTTGACCCCCCCCCCCACCAAACTTAACTACTAATAGCCTGCTGTTGACCAAAAGCCTTACAGGGGCGTCTGGGTGGCTCAGTTGGTTAAGCGTCCAACTATGGCTCAAGTCATAATCTCACAACTTGAGAGTTCAAGCCCTGCATTGGGCTCTGTGCTGAAGCCTGCTTCGGATTCGGTGTCTCCCTCTCTCTCTGCCCTTCCCCTGCTCACACTCCCTGTCTCTCTCTCTTTCTCTCAAAAATAAACATTTAAAAAACATTCAAAAGCCTCACTGATAACATAGTCACTTAACACATATTTTATATGTTTTACATATTCTATACTGTCTTCTTATAATAAAGTAAGCTAGAGAAAAGAAAGTGTTCGTAAGAAAATCATACAGATAAGAAAATACATTTATAATTCTATACTATTATTTATTGGAAAAAATCCATATATAAGTGGACCCATGAAGTTCAGACCCATTGTTCAAGGGACAACTGTACCTCAAAGGTGCACTCATGGGGGATTCGTTTGCCCTCTTTAGGAACAATCTACCCTGGGAGGAGCAGTGCCTCTAGGACCAAGGGTCCAAATACCAGAGCAATAAGAAAGAAAAAATAAGAAAATAGGGTCAGTACAGGTGTTAATTTTCTTCTTAACCATTTAAGATCTGCTTAGACTTGATGATACAACTTTCTTTTTTTTAAATCAGAGATATAATTGAATTATTATGTTAGCTACAGGTATACAACAGAATGATTTGATATTTGTATATATTGGGAAATGATCACCACAATCATAATTGTCCATCCATCACCACACATAGTTACCCCTTTTTTCTTGTGATAAGAATTTTTAAGATCCAGTCCCTCAGCAACTTTAAAATATATAGTACAGTTTTATTGACAATAATCACCATGCTGGACGTGACATCCCCAGTGATGATACAATTTGCCAGAGAAATGAGCAATGTTTCCTGGTGTGGTCAGCAGCTGCAAGAACACACATTCCCTGTACTTCAGGCACTATGCTGGGCGCTAGAGTTACAAAGATAACTCAGACAGGGATCCTACCCCCTCCATGATTGTGGGAGGAGAAGAGGGCAAGGTACCAGGTTACACAGTAGGTGACAGGTGCCACAGAGAGGTACAGACATGTGCAGGGCAGGGGGAGTGAGTTCATAGGACTGATCACACCCATGCTGGATTTGAGGAGGGCCTTACAGGGAGAGGGGACCATGTGTGCAAGAGCATGAGGCCAGGAGAGAGCAAGGCATGTGCAGGAGCATATAGCTCTTACTAACTGTGAGAATCACTCATGCTATTGGAAGAGGTGGTGTTCACAGGACATGAGAGAATCACGTGGCCATAGAGTGGAAGGCAGCAGCCAAGAGCCATGGAGGGAGGGACACACAACCCAGGCCTCCTCCCATGCTTATTCCCACAACCTGAGATCCCTCTGGAATGGTCCATGCACCTGGCCATGGGGCCAGATGGCAAAACAGAGAATGGAGATAGGAGGGATTGATCAAGGGACAGTGGGAAGATGGCACCACTTGATAGGAGCACAAGATGGATGTAAAGAGAAAAGAGAAAAGATCCACTTTCTTCTCCAAAACCCTTGGGATGCCCTAAGCACACTGAGCCCAGGGATGGAGCCGCTTAGTCTCTTATTTGCATAAAGGTAGCAGGTCACGCAGACAAGCACACAAGTTGCATCTAGAAAAGAGGAGACCAGGACACTGGCTGGCTCCATCAGTAGAGCATGCAACTCTTGATCTTGGCGTTATAAGTTCAAGCTCCATATGCCTGGGTGGCTCAGTCGGTTAAGCATCCGACTTCAGATCAGATCATGATCTCGCAGTTTGTGAGCTTGAGCCCCACATTGGGCTCTGTGCTGACAGCTCAGAGCCTGAAGCCTGCTCCGGATTGTCTCCCTTTCTCTCTGCCACTCCCGCACTCATACTCTGTCTCTCTCAAAAATAAATAAATATTAAAAAAAATTTAATAAGTTCAAGCCCCATGTTGGGTGTAGAGATTACTTAAAATAAAATAAAGTAAAATAAAATATTTAAAAAATTAAAATTTAAAAAAGAGACAAACTCCAGGGCCCCTCATTCATTTCTGAGAAGATGTTTGGCCATGTTCACTAACAAGAAGTCTCATAATAACACACATGGAGATACTGTCTTTCACTTACCTAAATAGGAAATAACACAACATCATTTTGGTGAAGAGGAAACAGACACCATCATACACAGAGGACAGGTACAAACTTGCAACTCCTCTTAAAATACACAGACACTTCGGCCAACAATCCCACTGCTAGGAACAAATCCTTTATGTGTCCTCTCACATGGGCACAATGACAATTGTACTGGGCAGTTCACCATAGTGTTGTATGTGATAGTAAAGATTGGAACAACCTAGGTATCCACCAAGGGGGGAGAGATTAAATAAAATATGATGATCCACCTAATGAAATGCCACAAAAAGGGAATGGAGAAGGTGTTTTTCCTCAGCCTTGCATAATCTCTCATTGTTTGATGAAAAAAGAGGTGTAGAAATATGTGTTCAATGTACAATTATTGGTAGTTCTTGAGAATACTTTTTTTTTGACTCACACATTAACAATCTCTGCAAGGATACAGAAAGATCAATGACACTGGCTGACTCTATGGAGCTGTGTGACAGGAAGACTGGGGAGGAAGGAGACCTGTCACTATACAGCCTTTTGTGGTTTTTGAATTTTGAACCACATGAAAGTATTGTCTATTTTTTTAATTAAAAAGATGGATGAATGGGGTGCCTGGGTGGCTCAGTTGGTTAAGCGTCTAAATCTTGGTTTCGGCTCAGGTCATGATCTTGTGGCTTCATCGGTTCTGGCTCCACATGAGGCTCTGTGCTGACATTGTGGAGCCTGCTTGGGATTTTCTCTCTCCCTTCTCTTTGCCGCTCCCCGACTTGTGCTGTATCTGTCTCTTTCAAAATAAATAAATAAACTTTAAAAAAAGATAGATGAATGGATAAAGAAGATGTGTTGTATATATATGCAATGGAATATTACTCATCCTTAAAAAAGGATGACATCTTGTCACTTGTGACAATACAGATGGACCTAGAGGGCATTATGCTAAGTGACATAAGTCAGAGGAAGACAAATACTGTATGATTTCACTTCTATGTAGAATCTAAAATACAAAATAAATGAACAAGCAAACAAACAAACCAAGAAACAGGTTCTTACATACAGAAAACAAACCGGTGGTTTCCAGAAGGGAAGTGGGTGCAGGGAATGGGTGAAATAGACAAAGGGGATTAAGAGGTATAAACTTCCAGTTTTAAAATAAATAAGTCACAGGGATGAAAAGTACAGCATGACAAGCATAGTCAATAATGTTGTATAACGTTGTATGGGGACAGATGTTGACTACACAAATCGTGGGGAGCACTCAGTAATGTGTAGAATTGCCAAATCACTATGTTGGACACCTGAAACTAATATAACACCATATGTTAATTATACTTAAATAAAAAATATTAATAAAGAAACAAAAATAAAAACACAAACTCCAGGGCTGGGGATGCAGCTACAGGTTCAAGCAATCACCACACTTCTCACCCTGACCCTTGTCTACCTCTTTCCTTCCACTCAGAGTGTGTAAACCCACCCCCCCACCTCACTCCCACCATGGGCTCATCTCCAACCTCTCCTTTGTACAAGATTTTACATTGCAGATTCAAGTTTCTTACTTGAACGGAAGTCGGAAGTGTCTGCATGACTATCCTACATAAAACCTCACATTTGTGCACCAAGTTACATATACAAGGTGCTCTTATAAAGGGGGGGGAGAAAAAACAGTCGAAATGTCCATCAGTAGGGGAGGAAGCCAAATAAAGCAGATTACGTACACACTGTAAAATATTATGCAGTGGTAACACAGCTTCCTTTTATATTTTAAAACTTACCTAAAGTTTTTATGTCTACAACATGTGCCTACATTTTATATATGCCTGTATGTACAAACTTTTAAGATAGATAGAAATATAAAATATGCATATAAACATATATTAAGTATCTCTATAGATACATATAAAATATATTTCATATGTACATATACAATATATAGTTCTAGATGTCTACACTTCTGTATGCACATAGAGAAAAAAATACATATATAATATGCATATGTAAAATCTGCCAGTGCATAGGAAAAGGGTACATACATCTCCCTGGGGTGCATCCCTTTGGAATGAGGGAAGAAAATGAAGACAGAATGAACTTTTCATTCTATAAACCTGTATAGGCCGAAATTTTTCTTGTATAGGGGTTGTTACAATACACATAATATAAAATTTCTCATCTTAGCCATTTTAAGTGTACAATTCAGTGGCATTAAGCACATTCACACTGTTGCACAACCATCATCCCCATCCATATTCAGAACTTTTCCTTCTTCTCAAACTCAAACTATACTCATTGAAGAATGATTCCCCAACTCCCCCTCCCTTCAGTCCCTGGCAACCACCATTCTTTCTGTCTCTGTGACTCTACTTCCGGTGCTTCATAAAGAGGAATCATACCCTTTTTGTCTTTTGTGCCAGCCTTATTTCACTTAGCTTAATGCCTGCTGGTAGAGGTTTTTCAACAGTAAAAATCAAGCTCTTGTTACCTGGCATGACAAGTATTGACCACTAGAGGGCACTAGAGATTGCTAAATGTTTCCCAGTTTTAATTGGAGGAGGGGGCGCGGATGCAGTGAGTGTTAAGGAAGCTCTTTACCCTCTCTCATTGAGGGTGAAGGGCCCTTTGCATGTTCTGGGAGGGAAAACTAAATCAGAACTTCCAGTGAGAGTTGGGCTTGCCCTGAAACTTGCTGTCTGTCTCTCCACTCCCTTGCTCAGGGTGGATATATGGGGAAATGGGAGTCATATATCCCACGGCGCCCACAAATGAATGCACCTGCGATGTTCTGCATGATGCTGCTCCAATGCAGAAAGTATCAGTGAGCTCGTCTTCGCTCTTGCCTTCTGACTCCGTATTCAAGGGGATGCCCTGAGAAATTTGCGGAGCGGGGGAGGGGGGGCGGGGTAGAGAGGGCTTTTTCGGTTGCTTAATCAGAGTGGAGAGAATTGTCGTTGGGTGAGGGAAGACTAGAGTTTGGAAATGCCCAAAATTCAGCCTGAAATGCATGTCTGGGGACAACTTGTTTATAATTCCCGACCCTAGGCCCCCAACCCTGACACAGGAACATAAAGTGTTATTGCCTGGCTTAATGGGTGCTGAATTGTGCAGGAGTCCAGCCACAGTGTGAGTCAAGGTGCTTTGTTGGGTCTGGAACTCTACCTAGAGTTTTTGACTGGCTTAGAAAATCATGGCACTGACGGCAGCGGGGAAGCACCGGGGTAGCACAATGCATTAAGCCCCTGACTCTTGGTTTCAGCTGAGGTCATGATCTCACAGTTTGTGAGATCGAGCCCCTTTTTCAGCTCTTCATTGACAGCGTGGAGCCTGCTTGGGATTCTCTCTATCCCTCTCTCTGCCCCCTCCCCTGCTTCCACTCTCTCTCTCTCTCTCTCTCTCTCTCTCTCTCTCAAAATAAATAAACTTTTAAAAACCGAAAAGAAAAAAGAAAAGAAAATAAGAGAAAACCATGGCCTAATGGCCATGTAGTTGGTGGTGTCTGATGACCCACAGCACCCTCCAGGCTGGGTCAGATTTGGAGCCATGAGTTCATATGAGACAAACACCTGACCCCTTCATCACGTCTTCTAGAGAACTGTGCCAAAAAATTTACCCGTCAAATATATATTGTATTATAGATATTATATGTCTATATCTATATCTACATCTAGATAGATAGATAGAGATATATAGATATATAATTATATGTTACCAAAGGTGACTTTTGAATTTCCTTTTATTTTTCCTTTAAATTACAGAAAGAACATTATTTTATATTTTTTTAGTGACATGTGTAAGTCATATTGTCTATGAGTTTCATTTCAGGAAAGTAAATGATGTTTTTTAAAATAGTTTTTAGATCTCCAACTCTGGCTTCCCATTAGAATCGCCTGAGGAGATTTTTAAAAAATGACATCAGTGCCACAGTCCCACCCCAGACCAAATGAATCAGGGTTTCCCCAGATGGGGCCAGGTGTCAGTAATTTTTGAAAGCTCCCCAAGGTAATTCTGACATGTCAGCATTACCTTATTAGAACTGCAGAATCCAGAATCCTACCCCAGACCAGATGAATCTGAATCTCGAGGGGTGGGGTCTAAGTATCTGGATGTTTTTTTTTAAACACCCTCCTGGTAATATATGTAAGGCATAAGGATTTTAAAAGAAGGAGAAAAATTATTGTTATTTTGCAGATAATATGATTGTATACATGGAAAACTGGAAGAATTTATGAGAGATTAGAAGTAATAAGAGTGTCACAAGGTTGCTCATTATAAAATCAATATACAAAAATAAACTGCATTTTTCTATGTCTGTAACAAACAGAATATAAAATTAAAACAAAAAGACACCATTTACATCTGCATCAAATATATATAATATATATAATATATGTAATATGTGTACATATTATATATATATACATATGTATATATATATATATATATATATATATATATATATATATACATCAAGTACCTAAAAATAAATCTAACAAAAGACTTCAGGATTTTTATGCAGAAAACTATAAATTTTGTTGAGGGAAATTAAGGAAGACCTAAATAAGTGCCATCATATTCATGGATTGATACCATAAAAATACAAATTATACCCTAAATTAATGTATATTCACTGCAGTCCCAATTAACCCAACAAGCAGATTCTAAAATTTATATGGAAATTGAAAGAACCAACAACAGTCGAGATCCTCCTGAAGAAGAAAGAGGAGGGTAGACCTGCTCTACCCAACATCAATACTTAAAATAATACTATAATAGTTAAAGCAGCATAATATTGGTTGAAGGATAAATAAATAGGCTAATGGAATAGAATAATCTTTAAAAGACCCAGATATATAGGGATACTTGATTTTTAACAAAAGTAAAATAGAAAGACAATGGGAGAAGGAACAGACTCTAAGATATATGTGGCTAGGGCAACTGAGCACCCAAAAGGAAAATATGAAATTGGACCCCTACCTCACACCATACACAAATTCAATTCCAGGGGAGTTCTCAGTGAAAAGCAAAATGAAAGACAAAAATTTATAATAATACAAAGCATTTAGGAGGTATCATAGGAGACTGTCTCCTTTGGGATGGAGAAAAATTTCTTAAACAAGACACAAAAATATACTAATCATTAAGGGAAAAAAACGATAAATGTGAATACATTAAAAAATGAGAATTCTATTCATCAAAAACCACCATTAAAAGACTGAAAAAACAATTTACACAGTGGAAGAAAAGATTTCAGGCACACAAAACTGAGAGTTCAAACGAATTTCAATAAGACAGGTAATCTTATAGAAAAAATGGACCAAAAATACATCTTGCATATATATGTCACAAAAGGGAATCCTAATAGCAAATATACATATGAAAAATGTCCAACTCCATCAGTAATCAAGTAAATGCAATTTAATCTAATGTTTATATTAGCCAAAAACTGAAACAATCCAAATATCTGTGAACTATGGAATGAATAAATAAATTGAAGTATAATCATGCAATAGAATACTATAAAAACAATAAAAGTAAATTAACTATAACCACATCATAACATGGATGAATCTCAAAAACATAATGTTGGGTAATAAAAATACAGATGTAAAATAATACATAGTGCATGGTTCTATTTATAGGCAGTTCAAAAATGGGCAAAAGAAAACTATATGTTAGGGATTCCTACATAGCTGATAAAACAATCAATGAAGTAAAAAAAAAAAAATAGTCACAACAGGAGCCAGGAGAGTGGTTACCTAGGGAATGGTTATCAGAAGGTGAATGCAGGGGTCTTCTGGAGATGGCAATGTTATAACATGTTACCTAGTGGTGACTAAGACGAGTTTCACTTTCTGTAAGTGTGCTGCATTTCACAAATTTTCAAAAATAGAACAATGAAGTTATGAATATTCCTGTGCCTGTCTCCTGGTGTGATGTACAAGAGTATCTTTAGGGTATGTACTACGAGTGAAATTGCTGGATCATAGGAAATGCAAAGTTCATATTTCCAAGATGGTGCCCAACTATTTAGCAGAGGGGTTGCACCAATTTACAGCCCCACTGGCGGTGTTGAGTTGGTCTCAGCAAATCACATCTTCACCAATGCTATCAGATTCTTTCATTTTCGTCACTCCAGGGAACACAGAATATACCTCCTGATCACCTAAATTTGCACTTCATTGATTACAAATGACCTGGAGAATCTTATATTTCTTCACCTCTTATTTATTCAATCTTTTCACATGTGGATAGGACTATTTTTCTGTTGTATAAGAAAATCTTTTCTATCCTGAAATTAGACATCCCATAATTTCTCTGAAAAAATTTTTAAGTTTTACAGTTCTCATTTTTATCTCATCCATCTAGAATTAATTTCAAGTAGGTAACGAGAGGGATTAATTTCATTCTTTCCCATATGTTTAATTGGTTGACCCAACACCACTTAGTAAATGGTCCAAGTTTCCGATATCCATGGGTCTGTTTCTCAACTCCCTGTTCTGCACCACTGGTCTATTTGTCTGTTCTTGTGCCAATATCACATTTATTAATTACCATAGTTTTGTGATAAACTAGTTTGTGATATTCTTGCTATCTGGTAGGTGAAGTCCCCCAATATTATTTTTTAAGGAGAATCTTGACTATTTGTACCTTCTTAATGTAAGGGTTTTTGTGACTCATGGACAGCCCGTCTCAAAATCTTCTGGATCCTTCTAGAAGTGGGATCTGTGTCTTCTAGACAAACAAAGAGCTAACTGGAAACCCTCCTTTAGATGCTTTACTTGTGTCAGTTGACTTCATCCTCACAACAGTCCTGTGAGTCAGTAGTGCACCAAGGACAGGGCAGTGCGGATGAAGGTCAAAAGCAATACTAACACTGATGAAAATTCTGCTTTTTATTATAACCATGGCCCTGCAAATCTAAACAGCATCAGTAAGAAAATACTCCTCTCTGAAAACAAAAAGTGTTGATCAAAGTCCTCAATAATGACTGTGATCACTGATGAGTTTCAATTACATATGTGTGTGTAAGCTTCAAATTGGCATATTTTTATTACTTATCCTTTATTAAACATTGTGTTCTACATGGAAGTTGGTTCCTAGAATTCCATCATACAGTAGGCCCCTGACCCACGTGGACTCAACTCCAGGCTATTTCATATACAAGGGTTCCCAGGTTCACAGTTGTAAGAACTCACTGTTTCAGGTGCAACCATGTCTCCAACCCTGGGCCACTATGTATGCACATATTAACAGTAGATTCTGAATAAACCATGATAGCAGAGTGGTTATAAAGGTGAAAAAGCAAAACTTGAGTTACTTCAGCTCTATTGTTCTACAGTTGTTATTTGAGTTTAAATTTAAAGCAAAACAGTAGGCAAATTGTGAAGTGACTTATTTTAGTGTAGAAAGTTGAGTCCACATCTGAGAAACTGACTACAATAAAACCTTGGTTTGTGAGCGTAATTCATTCTGGAAACATGCTTGTAATCCAAAGCACCTGTATATCAAAATGAATTTCAAAAACCATTGGCTTAGTTGTGATCATGTGGTGTTCGGCATTGCGTACTACTCATATTGCAAGACATTGCTTGTTTATCAAGTTAAAATTTATTAGAAATGTTTGCTCATCTTGTGGAACACTCGCAGAACAAGGTATTCACAATCCAGAGTTTAACTGTAATTGTGTTTGAATAGTATCTTTCCAGTTGAAATTTATTTTTATAATTTAAATGTTCATTCTGTGACTAAAGAGGAAAAAATCCAGAAAATAGGACTAGTTCTGATTACCTGGTGGTTACTGAAAGCAAGTTTGTCCTATCGAAAATAGGGGTCACAGATGATATAGCAGATACATCGGAAGGTGTACCGCTGCCCTAAGGTAAGCATCCCTCTACCAGGAGCACTCTGTAGTGGGGATAGGGTAAGAGCCAGGGGTTCTACAGTCCAGCCAGACTCACACCCTCTGCCAGGACACTCCACTGGCCGTGTGTAGTGCTTCCTGCTATCTAGGGCAGTAAGCCAGACATCGTAGTTCTGGGTCCTCCTGCCAAACTGAGGGCATAGTCCATCTCAGACCAGGGGCATGGGCAGTGCTCTCCTGCCAGGACAGTGCTTTGCTTCAGTGAACTCAGGGAAAAATAACTTATATAAACACTGACTACAGCTAAAATGCCTCAGTGTGAGAACAGGGGGTCAAAGTCCAACAGGATGTGTGGTGAGATGCAATTAGCCGGAAACCTGTAGCAGAACCCAGGTCTCTATGCTATTTCTGGTTCTCAGCCCCTGGTGAGACCCCATTAGATCCTGAGGCATCCCATCTTTCACACACAGTGTTCCCCTTATCTGTAGCAATCAAGGTCATAGTCTGCCCATACCCTCTGGGCACTCACATCCACACAGCAAAGCTGTTCCCTATAAACATCTGCAGCTCTTTACCCTTAGGACCATCTGGTCTGGTCACAGGACCTCTCTCTCCCTGACCATAAGGCAAGCTAGAAGGGCCAGAGACCCATGCCCAGAATCAGATCTCAATGCAGAATGATGGACAATTGATGGTTAGATGCCCAGGTCCCTTTTCCTCTCAGGAGAAATGACACTGAGATGCTTCTTCTATACTGTCTCCCAGAACTTTCCAGCAAAGCTGCTCCATCCAGCACTGCTGGATGTTTTCCCTTCCTGCCTCACTTCCCCACTCCTGTCTAGAACCACCTCCTAACTAAGCCACTGCAATTGCTTCCCTGTCTCAGGGTCTGCTTCTGTGGATTTCCGCACCAAGATGATATTCTACACATCTTTGTTCACTCAGTGACTGGTGCCTAGTACACAGTAGTAGCTCAAGAAACTGTTTACACCAGATCAAGAAGCAACTATTTGAGGCTGTTCTCATGTAATCTTCATCTTTGGCTCTGTGTTGCTAAAACAAATGCTGAGTAGACACTCTCTCCGGCTGAATTTCTCATTGAACTTCCAACTGAGGGAATGCTGACCTAATTTGGGGGGCGGAGGACATGTAGAGATAGCCAGCCACTTCTTCACTCTCCTAATTTTTGCTTCGGGAAGTAGAAAGTCCAGAGGGTAGGTGTCTCTATGAACCTGAGCTATGAGATAGGAAAATGAGTTATCTCTGCTTGATCCTACACTGTTCCTGAGAACATTAGCCCTTCAAGGCATTTGTGGACCTTATTTGAATGTATGTTGTATTTGGGTATTTGAGTGGATATTACCTTACAACCAGTTCCTTTTACTGCAGACCTTCTCAGAGCCTTTGATGCACTGCTATGCACTGAAGTCACTTTGAGGAGCATCACTCTATGCAGCACTTTCATGGAGAAATCACCATCTTCCCCCATCGTTTTTTTAAAATTCAAAACACCCCATTAAATTGTGCAGACTAGTGTGTCTTGGAAGGCAGATTGGGAAAAGTTGCCCTGCATCTTCAGGCTACACAGTTTCCTCTTCACTGTCCAGGTCTCCCCCACCCCACCCTGCTCCCCAGCCTTGAAATGCTAGTCCATGAACATCTCCAAGTTGCAATGATTTCTCTCTCCGAGAGGTCTCTTGGTCTTTCCTTATTTCCTTCTTTTCCCAGGGGAAATATCCAGGAAAGCCCTCCCATGTCTCTAGTCTGGGCTCCCCTAGTCCTCTGCTTTGTTTCCTGACCTACGGTCTGTGCTGTAAACCTACTCCTGCCTGCCACAATCTGTCACATGCCCACTTCTGGGGCTGACTTCCTGCCTGAACTAAGTCAAATCTAAAACTCTTACTGCACACAAGCAACTCATCCATATTCTTTCCTACCTGCACCAGCCAGCTCACTAACATTATTTCCTCCTATTTTACACATGAAATGCCTCCTCCACATATATTTTTACAATTGTCCACAAAGTTTGGCCCTTTGGAAGCAATAGACATTTCTGCAATTCTACACTAAACCAACATGTTACTGTTCAATTTTGGTTTTCTGGTGATCACCTCCACCCCATTCTTGAGCCCCATTATGGCCATGATAAGCTCCCTGTTTCGGATTTAAAGGTGATAAGTCTAAGATCTTTCCTATTGTACAAATAAGGAAACTAAGCCTTAGAGAGATGCACACTTCTCCAAGGTACCATAGTACTGGCTTTTCAGTTGCTAGTCTTCTGAATCCAAACCCAGTGTTCTTGTCACTATGTCCGGGATACTCAGTGGAACACAAGATCACTACAGAGAACTACAGGTTTTATCTGTATTTTAATGTGTATTAGCAAAGCAATAAAACTGCCACACCCAATATATGATGTCTGGGGCACTCTTGTTTAGAACAGTAGTTGTGCAAGTGTGGCTCCCACACCAGCAGCATCAACACCACCTGGGAAAATGATAGAAATGCAAATTCAGAATGCACACTCAAGTTCGGTAACTACTGGCTATAGCAAAGTAAGTAAAAAATTGAATTAAGTCTATTAACAAAAATCACAAAGTAAAGGTAAGTGATTTGTGAAATAGCAAACGTTTCATAAGTTGTACAGGAGTGATTGAATTTGAAGCCTCCAGGAGTTCAAAGGTAGAAAGGCCCATCCCATCCCAAGGAAATTAGTCGCACCCGAAACATTGCAAGAGTCCCCTAATGCTGGCAAGGAGACCTTGGCTGCTTTTTTTGTCTGTTTGGCTTACAGACAAAGTTTAAATGTTTGATTCTGGCCACTTAGCCCTCACTTTTGGATAATTATAATATAAAAGGGTCCTCTCTTGTAAGATGATTCATCCATATGACTTGGGACTTTCCCCTTACAATGGATAAAGGAAAAGGTTTAGGGCCTCAAAGATGTGAACATTTCTCAGTGAAGAACAGCCCCTCCCCATTATATAAACCCTACTTGCCTTGAGCACGAAGACCCTGTGGCTTCTCAGTGATCACGTGGGAGGGGTGGGCCTGAAAAGGCCTTCACAATCACAGAGCATCCATACGACCTTGAACACAGACTCTTAAGGACAACCTGGGACACACGTGGTCTTCTTGATAATGAGAGAGCCAATTTCAGACGGGGCCCTCAGAATGCTTCAACCCAGCCCCGCCAAGGGCCCTGGGTCCTGGTGAAGTCTGATACATCTGCTTACGATAGCCTTGACCCACATCCGTGAAAATCCTTGTTTCTACTGTTGGACCCGCCTTCCCATTGAATAGGTGAGTGGAGTGCTTTGTTTCAACCCCCTTCTTTAAGGGTCCCGTATGTTTTTTTAACCATGTCTGTGTGGAATTCTCTGACATTTGCAAGAGAGCAGATTTAACATTTAATGAACGATTATAGCAGGCAAAACACAAATGCAATATGTTACTTGTGAGCGGAAAAGCTCTAAAGAAACTTTGGTCACTGCTGAGGTGATGTAAAATCCAAAGATGCCGTCTCCAGAGGGGGGCTCATCCTCCTTTAGCCACAAAGACAAGACATTTGTCTTACATTGGAAGACATTTCAGATATTACATAAGTAGTATGAAAAGAATGAGATGCATGGCTTTTTGTTTCTTCAAGGCCTATATCTTTTTGTTGATGTTGTTTTATGTTTTTTTTTAATCCTGGTAAAATACACATACCATAAAATCTGCCACCTTAACCACTTTTCAATATACAGTTCAATGGTATTAAGCACACTCACATTGTTGTGCTGCCATCACAGCCAGCCATCTCCACAACTCTTATCATCTTGCACAGCTGAAGCCCTGTACCCATTGAACATCAGCTCTGCATTCCCCCTCCCCTTGGTTTGCCTCCTGATAACCAGCATTCTACTGTCTGCCTCTGTGGATGTGAGTCTGTTTCTGAGTGTGACAGTTACATGACTCATTGCTGACTAAGTCCTGATGGGAATAAAAAGATCTTACCCACTTAGCAGGTGAGTGATGGATTCCAGCATCTCCAGGATTCTCAGTGTCGCCACAAAGTACAGTTCACAAAATGGGGCCATGGTGGGGTTTCCTGTCTCCAGCTTGTGTTCCTTGTTTGTTTAGTGGACTCTCCCTGGTATAGTGGCAGAAACATTAGACTTTGATTCAGAAGATTAGGGATTGAAAACCCACCATTGAGTTAACTTGAAGAAGCTATGTAATGTCCCCAAGTCTCTTAAATTGGATCCTATTTTAAAAATTGAAAGGTGCCATGTAAAAATCTCAATTTCTAGATTTTTTCGAAAAATTCCAAACAGCTGGCATCAAACCAAACCCCTCAATTTTTCTAATGGGGAAAAGATTTGAACAGACACTTACCAAACAAGATATGCAAATAGTCAAGAAGCATCCTCCCAAAAGATGGTCAGCATCGTTAGTCACTGGGGAAATGCAATAAACCATGATGAGATACACATCTATTAAAATGATAAACTCAATAAAACTGACAACACCAAGTGCTGATGAGGACACAGAACAACTGGAATTTCATATATAAACAGTTTGGCAGTTTCTTACCAGGTTACACATACACTGATCATATGGCCCAGCTTCCCTCTCCTGGGTTCTTACTGGAGAGAAATGAAGAAAGTATGTTCACTCAAAAACCTACACACACAAGGGAAACTGAGTGGCTCAGTAGGTTGAGTGTCTGACTCCTGATTTGGGCTCAGGTCATGATCCCAGGGTCGTGGGATCAAACCCATGTTGGGCTCAGAGCTGAGCATGGAGCCTGCTTAAGATTCTCTCTTTCTCTATCTCCCTCTCTCTCTCTCTCTCTCTTTCTGTCTCTCCCTCTCCCTCTGCCCCTCTTTCAGCTTGAGCTCTTTTTTTCTCTCTTTTAAAAAATAATTATACACACATGTTCTCAATGGTTTCATTCATAATCACCTGGAAACAACCAGAATGTTCTTCCACAGGTGAACAGAGACAAACTGTGGCCCATCCATCCCATGGAAAGCAGCTCAGCAATAAAAAAGAGAAACTGATGATACACCCCACAATGTGTCACGTCTCAAATGCCTCATGCTAAAGAAAGGAATCCAGGCCCAAAAGACCGCAGAGCATATGGTTCCATTTACGTGATATTCTGGAAAGGGCTGAACTACATGATGGTGGTTTCCAGGGGCTAGGGTGGAGAGGGGTTTACTTGAAATGGTCCTGAGGGGAATTTTAGGGGGTGACAGAACTGCTCCGTATCTTGATTTTGGTGATGATTACATGAATGCTATATGCATTAGTCAAAAATTTGAACTGCACACTAAAAAAAGTGAAATGATAAATTATACCTCAATGTACCTAACCCACCCTCCAAATAATATAAATATATAGATGCAAATGTAAATATAAATAATATAAATACAAATATAGATATATAAATATGAATATAAATGTAAATCTAGTTGGCATCCCTGGGTGTACCTTCTGCATGGCCATGGTTGACCAAATAGGATGAAGCTGGGCCTTGGGGCATGGAGCTCACCTTTCTTAGTTTGGGTTTCCCCAAATACAGCTCCAGAGATTGGGACTTGGGTGCAATTTATTTGGTAGGGGATTCCAGAAAGGAGGATCGAGGGGGATGAAACAAGGCAGGAGGAAAGCCGGGAAGGTTAATGACCTGGTCCATCCAGACATGGAGGTGCCCTCTGGGTGTGACCCCTTTGTAGAACCAACCTCCAAACTGTCCATTCATGTGACTGGAGGCTGTGGCACCCACTGAGGTTGCTCTTCATGGAAACAACCCCTGTAGCCATGCTGGGTTAAGTAAAACTCCCAAGGCTTGGAGAAAGCTCTGCTCCAGAAAAGGGAAGCATTACTGCAGACCCAGCAGGAACCCACCTGAGCAGAACAGATGTGGCCAAAATTCATGGTCAGTGTAGTGTGACACGGGCCCTGGGGCATGCGCTCCACCCCTTCCTACCAGGAGTGCTCACCTGCTGCCGGCACCCCTTGTACCCAGAGGCAGGACAGACAGATGGATCATGAAGTGAGGAGTAAAGAATGGCTAAGCAGTACCCTCACAGACAGACAACAAGCAGGAAACAACATGCAGGGATCGCAGGCAGGAAGAAGGTTATGTGGAGCACCAGTGCAGGCCCGCTGTTAGGAGTGAACCTCCAGAACCAAGAATTCCTCAAGACTCTGAAATGAAGGGGTGCCTGGGTGGCTCAGTTAGTTAAGCGTCCCACTGTAGCTCAGGTCATGATCTCATGGTTCATGGGTTCAAACTCCATATCGGGCTCTGTGCTGACAGCTCAGAGCCTGGAGCCTGCTTCGGATTCTGTGTCTCCTTCTCTCTCTGCCCATCCCCCACTTATGCTCTGTCTCTCTCTGTCTCAAAAATAAGTAAATAAATGTAAAAAAATTTCTTTTTTAATTTTTTTTAAAAAGACTCTGAAATGAAGCTACCACCACCCAATGGAATGAGGACCCAGAATACTAAATAAATCCAGTTATAAGAAAAGACTTGCTGTCTCTTGCACACCTACATTTGTGTACTCAGTTTCTACTTGCTGTAAGTCTGATGTGTTTGCAAAACGAACAGCTGGTCTGTGGTCACACACTGTCTTCCTTCAGCTAGGCAGTCAGGAGCTCATGGAGAAAGCGCATCAGATGGTTATGCTGTGTACGCAGCTAGGTAACTTAAGCGCAGCCCTGTAACTTGGTTCAACAACTCCAAACAGTGTGTCCATGCCCTTCGGGCCTGAGATGCACCAGTAGAGGCAGATACAAAGATGAGGACAAATGTGTGCACCATCCAGGAGGGAGTATGGAAAGATACAAGGCAGAACTTGTGATCATATTGTCTGATGAGGCGGGGCTTGGGCCACGGGAGAAGGATGACATCACGTCTGATTTGGAGGAAAGGCTTCTGCCCTGAAGTAGGCTGCCACTGAGATGGTCTTGGGAGGATGGGGAAGATTCTCAGGTCAAGGCTGCAGGTAACAGGATGAACAAAGTACCAGCAGAAGGAAGAGCTGAGCATGCTTCTGGTGTCCGATGCAGGAGGACAACGGAGGAGAAAATCTGGAAGGAAGATGGGGCCAGGCCCCAGGGGTCTTGCTGTTCAAGTGAGGAGCTCCACTGAGTTCTGCTCTGACTGACATTAGGGGAGCCAGGAAGGTCTCTGGTAGGGGAGATACATGAGCTGAGCAAGACTAGGCTTTTAGCAATGCATTTTCCATGACATGTGAGAGAGAATCCCCTGCTTTGGCTTCTCTCTTTCCTTCACCCTCCCCCAAATTCAATCTGTGTCTCTATTCCTCTCTTCTGTTGTTACCTTCTCTCTCCTTTCCATCCCAGTACCCCCCTTCCTTCTTTCCTGCTGGCCTGAAAACCTGCTCAGCCTTCAACTCATCCTCACGCTCAAGCCTGATGCCCAGGAAAAACGTGCAGGAGTCATTTTCTTAGAGAGAAAGGAGAGTTAGGGAATGACCTTGATTCTCATCATATTTAATGAGCCAAGGGTAAGAAAGACCAGCAAAGGAAAAAGAAAAGGAATATGGAGTAGGAAAATAGGGATAAGGCAAACAAAACATGTGTAAACTGGGAATGGCTTTTTCTTTGGAGTTGAAAACATGCAGTTTTGTGTAGATATATATAGGTCAAAGCAAAGGTGTTGATTCTTTTAGGCAGGTAGACAACCTTTTGTGGCCCCATGTAGTGTGCCTAATGCCAAAAGCCAGCTTTAGCCTCCAAGGGCCAGGATGAGTGAATCAGAGGAGAGGAGCGTTTTCACACTTCATTTTCATCCTGAATTGACAATCATCTCCAATGAGGGACAGAAACTAATATGATCAAGGCTCCCAAAAACTCAAGCATCCTCTCCTTTCACACTCTGCGTCTCCTGACCTCACCCGTGTGATGGTGGGGACAGAAAGACATTCCATACTGTGATCTTAGCAACAGGCTCACTACTCTGAAAATGCCAGCTCAAGTTCACAAATCACTTCTGTGTCCTGAAGGTTGCCATTTTAAAGGCTCTTCCTCTAGGAGCTGCAGACTGGGGGAGACAGAGAAGACCTCCAGCCTCCCCTCCAAGTGCATTGTCCAGTCCCCGGGACACCTGCCCTGGTGGCTTAGCAAGTCCCCTAACTCAGGAGTGAGCAGGGACACATGTCTGCCTGTGCACTGGACCAATGCCAGAGCTTCTGAATATGTTCTTTGAAGTCAAAGATGCCTGATAGTACCACTGATCATGCACACTGCTTGATCCCTGCATCCGCTTCCTGTGAAAATTATTAGGATTTTGCCTCAAAAATCACAACAGCATTTGACCTAATAGAAGAGGCAGGACAAACAAATACGGTGCTTCCATTTTATTTTATTCTTCATTTCTTGCATTTCAGAAACAGAGAAACCAGGGAGAGAAGAAGCTATTGTTGATGCAGCTTAAACTTTAAAGATCACACTATTCAAGAAACTGCCTTATTGGGGAAAAACATAAATAAGGTAAAACCCTGCCAGATGAACTTAATGCAAGTGGGATGCTTTTATGGAATCAGCTATGTTTTCATTGTTTGGCCTGAATTGCCCATATTTTTGTATTCATTGCAGACAATGAGTTCTTGTGACATTCCGGCATACATTATAGTGGGGGGGGGGAAACCCAACCTGCTTTATTTGTTCCATTTTCTGCTTTTAGACATAATGGAAATGTTAACATGCTTAACATCCGTGGCCTCTCTTACAGCTTCGCTTCACTTTTCATAGTTATCATGAGTCTTGGTGAGGGTAGACCGTACTTCCACACAAGAGGTGCACGCTAATGGAGCTTGGAAGCTGGATTGTTCTATATTCTCCACTGCGCTAACTCTCTCCCTTCATTCTTTTAAAGACTTTCACGGCATATAGTCCCCATTATGATTAAAATTATCTCAACTGTCCTTCAGAAAAGAATGTAAGGCTTTTGACTAAGTGAACCAGTTCAAGGAAAGCCTCCCAGGAGTCCAGGACATGAGGATAACGTTGTTGAACCCCTTTTATATGCATTCAGTTCCACCCACAGTTTAGAGCCGGCTCACTCCCCTCGCTGGATGGGTTTCCCTTACATTAATTGATAACGCTATAAGTGTTTAATTTAAAGTTCACACTTAAGGTGAGAGCCAGATACATAAATTATTTCGGCTTCATTGGAGGGAGAGGAGGAAGCAAAAATATTCTTGGTTTAGTAAACCCTATTCAGGACTAGAATTTGCTACAGAATGGCCATTCCAACACAATGACTGGATTTTGCAAAGAAGTGGAGGTGAATTTAACAAAAAAAAAAAGTGGCCAAACTCTACATTTCTTTAAAAAAAGAAATTTCCGGGGCGCCTGGGTGGCGCAGTTGGTTAAGCGTCCGACTTCAGCCAGGTCACGATCTCGCGGTCCGTGAGTTCGAGCCCCGCGTCAGGCTCTGGGCTGATGGCTCAGAGCCTGGAGCCTGTTTCTGATTCTGTGTCTCCCTCTCTCTCTGCCCCTCCCCCCGTTCATGCTCTGTCTCTCTCTGTCTCAAAAATAAATAAACGTTAAAAAAAAAAAAAAAAAAATTTAAAAAAAAGAAATTTCCACTTAGTAATAGATATTTCCCTTTATGGTTATCCCTCCCATGTACTTTTGCTATTTCTGTAATGTAACAAACCCCACCACTACCATCACCCTCCCAAAGGAAAGACAGAATCTATTATACAGAGAAACAGCACCAATTTGCCTTCTGATACAGCTTAGAGGAAGTACAAGGACACTTCTGGACCCACCAAGCCCTTCACAGGTGACTCGGGGAGGACTTCTGGTCTCCCTTGGGGACGCAGCAGGCACAGATGTGGAGGAGCACAATGAATGTCCAAGCAGAGCCTGATGCTACCATGTGGAAGGCAACGGTGTTCAGACCATGAGCTTACCCAGGTAGGTTCTTCTGTAGGCTAGGTGTCTGGCACAATACAGGCACCTCCATGAACTTGGAAGGCTTTACATAGCCCAAAAGGGGGCCTAAAGAGTAAACAGGAATACTATTCAATTTTTTAAAAAGGAAGGAGGTTCTATCACAGGCTACAACATGGATGAAGTCATTATGAAGCCATTATTGAAGACCTTATTCTGAGTGAAGTAAGTTAGTCACAAAAGGACACATACTGTCTGATAACACTTGTACAAGGTGCCTGGAGTAGTCAATTTCATAGAGACAGAAGGTAGAACAGTGGTTGGTGGGGCCTGAGGCGAGGGAAGAATTGAGATGTGTTGTTTAATGGGGACAGAGTTTCTATTCAGGATGATGAACAAGTTCTGGAGATGGATGGTGGTGGTTGCATGACAATGCAAACATAATTAATGCCTAAAATGAATGGTTAAGACAGTAAATTTTATGCGACACATATTTGACCACCATGAAAACATTTTTAAATGAAGACTAAACGGCAGAGGTGGCCACTGGAAGGTAGTTTCTGTAGAGTAACAAATCATGGTGTCATCAGTGTGTCTCCTCTTCTTCTTCTTCAGCTGGGGTTAATTTCTCTATCACACAGCAGCCCAGCTTGTGCCAAAATTCACTTATGATTCCTGATGCCTCCCATCTCATGGCTTGGGGCCCCAGAGTGCTGTTGCTCTAGTGCCTTGACCGGCTGCTCCTCACTCCCCTCAGGCTACCCTAAGTTCACTCAGCTGGATGGGTCTAGAGAAGTTGGAGTCTTCCCATCAAAAGTGGGGGGGGGGGGCAGCTGCAGAAGCAAATACTTTGGTCAATAAAACAGAACTCAGACAAGGCCCTTTTATACATGAGCCCCTAGTGTGAAAAAACGGGCCACTGGACCTCACCAAACTACCAACAAAGCACTGTTCTGGCCAACAAAGTGGAAGTGGATGTTGGCTAGTGATTGCTAGGAAATGCTGCTTTCCTGAGGCAAATATGGTTCCTGACCTTCTCATTTTCCTGATGTGAAATGGGAAGCAAGATGTGGTGCCACCATCTTGCCCCAGGAGGCAACAACATTCCATCCAGAGCGTGGAAAACCGGAGCCATCTGGGAAACTGATGGCCCTGTGGAGCCTGAAGTTTCAGCCCCAACAGCCTCTCTGTGGAACATGGGATCACCTACAGGTGACACCATAGACCAGCCTACCAAGCCAAGTTTTATTTTGCTCTTTTCCTGTTGTTGACTATTTAGAATGTAAACAATTTTGATATTATAATTATTGCTCACACATCTGTGAATGTGAAGTATTGGGCACATCTCTCTTAGGATAAATTCCTAAAAGTGGAAATTACTGAGTGAAAAATATTGTTAGAATTTTAAGACAAATGCCAAGTTACCAATTTATGTACACTGCAGTTTATGAGAAGGCATAATGCCCAGGGCCGGTGTGGACATTTAATGCCATGTGCATGAGGTACTGTAGAAGAGATTAAAATATAGCAATAAATGAGTGCTTTGTACCTTTTAATAAAGTAAAACAAAAACATCAATTCTTTATATTTTTTTAAAGTTTATTTATTTATTTTGAAAGAGAGAGAGGGAGGGAGGAGCGCAGAGAGATACATAGAATCCCAAGCAGGTTCCGCACTGTCAGTGCAGAACACGAACCATGAGATCATGACCTGAGCCAAAATCAGGAGTCAGACACTTACTTAACTGAGCCACCCTGGGCCCCCAACTCTTTATATTTTTAGAAAATCCACAACATTGGGGCGCCTGGGTGGTTCATGTAGGTTAAGTGTCTGACCCTTGATTTTGGCTCAGGTCATGATCTCACAGTTCGTGGATTGGAGGCCCATGTTGAGCTCTGCACTGACCACGTGGAACCTGCTTGGGATTCTCTCTCCCTCTCTCTCTACCCCTCCCCATCTCATTCATGGGTGCATGTGGGTGTTCTTTCTTTCTTTCTGTGTGTGTGTGTGTGTGTGTGTGTATACCAAAATAAATAAATAAACTTTAAAAAAAAAGACTCAAAAAATCCACAGCATTATTTATGAACAGCAACATAAGAGATGGGTCACAATGTTACAACAAAGCATTACATGGCCCTTTTGCCTCACTGGCTTTATTTACATCTCTGGCACCAAGCACAGTGTCCAGCACATAGTAAGTGCTCAACAAAGTCTGTACAATGAGTATTACTTACAAATAACACATATATGCATGAAAGTTACAAGTCCCTACAGCTGTGTTAGAAGTTGAAAATGATTTACAAAGGAGGTACATCCACTCGCAGGTATCACACATTAAAAGATCAAGAAGCAGCTTCAGGATGCATCACAATTTTCAAAGCAGTCCACAAGAAGAGCACTACCATCCCATTTTCCAGATGGGGAAAGTAAGGCCTCAGAGTGATTAAGTGATTAGTGAAATATATTTGAAACTAAAGTGTCCTTAAAATGACTTGTTCACTCAGTCCAAGCCTCCCTGCTCTCCTGACAGGCTTGGTGGTGGGTTTTCTCCACCTGTTCCTTAAGTCAGTGAGATTAAACCAGCCAGCACCTCCCTCCCCTGGTTTCCATCCTGGCCTCCCCCGCTGTCTGTTCCCACATGCCTCTGGCTCACCAGAGTCCCGCAGCAGTAAACACGCTCTTTTGAATTCCCTTTCCTTCTGCATCCTGAGTTACTCCGCCTTACTATTCTCCGAACTTAATTTGAGAATATTTGTTCAATTTGAGTATGTTTTTGACCTGCCAGGTATCTGTGAAACAAAATAACTCCTACTGATAGCTTCTTATCAAGAGTAATTTGAAACATCCATCATCGACTGCTGAATGTCAAAATAAAGGTTGAGAGAAATTCCTGTTTCCCTAAATATGTTTTCTTTTCACTCTTGTCAGCGTTGCTGCCAATCCTGAAATTACAGCATGCCATGGAAGACCTCAGAAATTGAAGCTTCAGAAACTGCTACAATGAGAACATACAAATCAGCCCATAGATTTTCAAGGCCCTGGGTGAAGTCACCTCTGCCAGGCTGCTCTGTTGGCTCCCAGGGTTCATTAAGATCCAGAACACAATGAGCGTCCTGAGGAGGCAGCCGTCCCTCCTTGCAATCCTGGTTAGAAGTTCAGCTGTACATTAGCTATTCTGTTCTTCTGTCAACATACAGACTCCTCTGTATGACAATGGTTAAGCAGAATAAGGGAGATAGAGACAAATATACATTAATAACCCTTGCTGTTTAAACAACCCCATGATTTTCATCAGGTAGAAGTCAGAGGGTGTGTGTGTGTGTGTGTGTGTGTGTGCTTTTCTTTTAGTTCATTCTTTTAGCAAGTCAGCTACAAAGGATATCTGGGTGCACCTGCAAACAGAGACCCAGCAAGAGATGGAAGGTGAGGACAGAGGTGTGAGCATAGACTTTCCAGCCCTAGGAAGGAACTTCTACCACGGCGATGTTACTCTCTCTGCCATCTTGAAGAAAAGTCAAGTGCTTCTGTGTTCCAGCAGAAGATGCCTCATTGTCCATTCCCAGTGATCAGCCCTGGAATAGTCTGGAATTCTCTTCAGACAAGACAGGAAAGAAATCCAATTATTTCAGAAAATCTACAAATATATATTAAACACAAACCAAATGCAAGGCCACTGTTATGCCTGAGGGTATATAAAGATATGCAAAATGTCCTCTGCCTTTAAGGGATTTAGCTTTGTAAAGGGAATTCTGGGGAGCAGGACTCAGGAGAGGGATGGTAGACATGAGCTGGCCATTCAGAGGGGCCCCACAGCATCAGGATGAGGCTCCATTTCTGGCCTGTAACTGCCTGGGAGACAGTGGTGTGGGGAGGGCGGCCAGTGGACTGCTGTGTATCCCTTTGAGAAGGTGACTGACTGCAGTCAACTTGCCGACTATGAGCCACTCCAAAGGCCTTCTTCTGTCACCACTCTCATCAGACACAGTTCTGGTTATGACCAGTGCAAAGTCTGTGAGGTAGGGCCCCAGGCCAGTTTTGCATTCCCATTGAATACACAACTCAGCTGGTACATGTGTTTGCCCTGTGGCAAGTCCCCCTTCTACAGAACTGAAAAGCAAGCAGGCCTAAAGAGGGGGAGCAGCAGTCATTCAGCGATCACAAAGCACTACCAATGAATTCAGAATTCAAAGGAACTGAGCCATAGAAGAGACCTCTGCTGGGGCTCCTGGGTGACTGTCAGTTAAGTGTCCAACATTCGCTCAGGTCATGATTTCACAGTTCATGAGTTTGAGCCCCACATCAGGCTCCACACTGATGGAACGGAGCCTGCTTGGGATTCTCACCCTCCCTCGCTTTCTGCCCCTCCATTGCTCATGCTCTTTCTCTCTCTCTCTGTCTCTCAAAAAATAAAAATAAATAAAATTTTAAATAAATGAAAAAAAGAGAGAGAGAGAGACCTCTGCCAACTTCAACTACCTTCTCAAGACTTCTATGACAAGGGAAAAGGGCCACTCATCTTTGACCTGGCTGTCAGCTGTTACCTGCAGCACAGTTCACCCCTGACCAACACCAACACACTTACATCGTGCAGCCAGTAGAGAAAAAGAGAGAAAGCCCCTGAAAAATCTTTCATTGTTTTACTCAGGAGGTGACTTCAACAATTACACCTCTCTCTCTTAAGCCAACAGCCAATGGAACTTTGGGCCAAAGGAAGAGAATTTGAAAATTCTCTGGGAAAAAACTGGAGAAATGGTTGGTGACTGCAAGGCTTTGATTTCACGCCTCCAAGGCACTGAACTCAGTTGGCAGCTACGTGGTGATGTGGCTGAATCAAAGCAAGCCCTCTGATAAACTCGGTGCTGCTTGCTAACTGAACCACTCCAACCAACCTCAACAGGCTGCATTTGGACATTCCTAACACAAGAACCCTTTCATCTCCAGATAGTACTCAGCTTGCTCTTTCAAAGGCTGTCCTGAGTCCATTCTCACCAAGAAGCAAGGCCCCCCGGGCTCCAGGCACAGAAGTAGGCCATGGATGTGAATTACACTTTGTGACAATAGCTCTGAATAAGAACATTACATTTTTTTACACTTGATCAAATTTTTTAAACTATGGTAAAACACACACACACACACACACACACACACACACACAATTTACCAGGTAAGTCTTTTTTTAAGATTTTTTAAAAGTTTATTTATTTATTTATTCATTTATTCATTTATTTATTTTTAATATAATTTATTGTCAAGTTAGCTAATATACAGTGTATACAGTGTGCTCTTGGTTTCGGGAGTAGATTCCTCTGATTCATCACTTATATAAAACACTCAGTGTTCGGGGCGCCTGGGTGGCGCAGTCGGTTAAGCGTCCGACTTCAGCCAGGTCACGATCTCGCAGTCCGTGAGTTCGAGCCCCGCGTCGGGCTCTGGGCTGATGGCTCGGAGCCTGTTTCTGATTCTGTGTCTCCCTCTCTCTCTGCCCCTCCCCCGTTTATACTCTGTCTCTCTCTGTCCCAAAAATAAATAAACTTTGAAAAAAAAAAAACAAAAAAAAAAACCACTCAGTGTTCATCCTAACAAGTTCTCTCCTCAATGCCCACCACCCATTTTCCCTGCCCTCCTGCCCCCAACTCCCTTCCACCCTCAGTTTGTTCTCTGTATTTAAAAGTCTCTTATGGGGGCGCCTGGGTGGCGCAGTCGGTTGGGCGTCCGACTTCAGCCAGGTCACGATCTCGCGGTCCGTGAGTTCGAGCCCCGCGTCAGGCTCTGGGCTGATGGCTCAGAGCCTGGAGTCTGTTTCCGATTCTGTGTCTCCCTCTCTCTCTGCCCCTCCCCCGTTCATGCTCTGTCTCTCTCTGTCCCAAAAATAAATAAACGTTGAAAAAAAAAATTTTTTTTTTAAATTAAAAAAAAAAAGTCTCTTATGGTTTGCCTTCTTCTCTGTTTGTAACTATATATATTTTTTATTCTCTCCCTTCTCCCATGGTCTTCTGTTAAGATTGTCAACTTCCACATATGAGTGAGAACATTATTTATTTATTTATTTTTGAAAAAGAGAGAGAAGCAGAGAGAATCCCAAGCTGGCTCCACAGTGTCAACACAGAGCCCGATGTAAGGCTCGAACTTGCTAACCATGAGATCATGACCTGAGCCAAAATCAAGAGTCGGACACTTAACTGACTGAGCCACCAGGCACCCCCCCACACTCCAAGTAAACCCTTTTTAAGGGTGCAATTCAGTAGGGTTAAGTGTATTCACACTATTGTGCAAATATCCAAAATTTTCGTCTTGTAAAACTGAAACTATATATCCATTAAACAACTTCTAGTTCCATAGTCCCCAAGCCACTGGCAACAACCATTCTACTTTCTATTCCTAAGAATTTAGCTACTTTAGATAACTTGTATGAAGTGAATTTTCAGTATTTGTCTTTCTGTGGCTGGCTTATTTCGGTTAGCATAATGTCCTCAAGGTTCATCCATGCTGGAGACTGTCAGGATTCCCTTCCTTTTTTAGGCTGAATAATAGTTCACTGCACGTACATACTACATTTTCTCTAACTCTTCATCCATTGGTGGACATCTGGATTGCTTCCTTGATCAACTTTTTATTTCTCTTATCTTTCAAATCATCAACCCCTCCTGAAAAGATCATTCAGAGGTCCTTCCCTTAGATACACACTATTGGTTTCCATCTATTATTCTCATTTGAGCATAATCATTAAAAAGTAAAAAAAAAAAAAAAACCTGGACACTTGAATGTGTTTAACACTATGTTTTAGTCATACAGGCCCAAAACAGCATGTATGCAAACGTGAGAACATCATGAATGGCAGCTCTGGTCATTCTAAATAAATCATCCACAGACCACAAGGAAAATAATCTAACATTTCAAGATGGTATTTGAGACAACCCATAGAATATTATCTGCCCCTATTCCATGAATTTAAATGCATACTTTGGTTGCTATCAACAATAGCCAAATTATGGAAAGAGTCCAAATGTCCATCAATTAATGAATGGATAAATAAGATGTGGTGTATATATATACAATAGAATGCTACCTGGAGATGAAAAAGAATGAAATCTTGCCATTTGCAAGATGGATGGAACTAGAGTGTATTATGCTAAGCGAAACAAGTCAGCCAGAGAAAGACAGCTATATGATTTCACTCACATGTGGAATTTGAGAAACACAACAGATGAACATAGGGGAAGAGAAGGAAAAATACGATTAAAAAAAAGAGGGAGGCAAACGAAAAGGGATTCTTAAATACAGAGAACAAACTGAGGATTGCTGGAGGAGAGGTGGGTCGGGGGTTGAGTTAAATGGATGATGGGCATTAAGGAGGGCATTTTCTGGAATAACCACTGGGTGTCATATGTTAGAGATGAATCACTGGGTTCTACTACTGAAGCCAAGACTACACTGTATGTTAACTAACTTGTATTTAAATTAAAAAAATTAATAAAAACAACCATAAAAGAAAAAAATAAGTGCATACTTTGCTATAAATGGTAGAATTAAAAAAATTTAAGTTTAGCCATTTATTTTGAGTGAGAGAGTGAGTGGAGAAGGAACAGAGAGACAGGGAGAGAGGAACAGAGAGACAGGGAGAGAGACAGGGGCTCCCCAACACAGGACTCAAACTCACAAACTGTGAGATCATGTCCTGAGGCAAATCCAAGAGCCAGGTGCTTAACTGACCAAGCCACCCAGGCGTCCCTATAAATGGCAGATTTTAAAACATGGCTGTCATAATTTGCAGCTCTCTCCATCAAATGTAAGGTCTAGTTCCCCATCCCTTGAATCCAGGCTGACTTTGATAAATATAACATGGCAGAAGTGACAATGTGGCATGTTCTCAGAGCCTCAAGAGAACTTGCGGCTTCCACCCTTGTCCTCTTGGAACACTGCCCAGAAACCACTATGTGAGGCAGCAGGTGAAACCTCCTGGCTGGTGAGAGCCACGTGGGAGAGTCATCACCAACTGCCAGCCATGTGAATGAGGCCATGGTCAACCTTCTGGCTTAGCCAACCTCCAGCTGAACACAGCTGCACAAGTGAGCCCTGAGGAAGCCAGCAAAGAAAACACAGCCCACCCACAGAATCATGGGAAACCATGGTCCAAAATACAGCAGCAACTCGATGCAGGCACTAAATTTTCTCTGTGCACATATTACGTTTTTAAGAAAAGCTTTTTTCTTGAATAAACAATATATATTGGTTTTCTTAAGAAAAAAAAGGGAAAAAAACCCTCTACTCCTACTAAGAGCCATTCACCAATGTTAATATTTTGTCATTAATATTTCCTTCTTCTATGTATAATTTATTTTTACTTGGTTGTGATCATATGATATAAACCATACTAAAAAAAAAGTGTTTGTTTTCCAGAAACTAATATATTTGTTTGATGCAATTTGTCCAACCAACCAGTATCTACTGGACATCTGCTAGTTTCTAGATTAAAGTGTACCACTTAAGAGCTTGGAATGTGACCCAAAAAATCCATTGACCCACTGTGCTTCCCCAAATTTGAGCAACTTTACGTGGCTGACTCACTGTGTTCTCATCTGTAAAAAGGGTATAATACCATATGACTTGCAGAATTGTTGAAAATTATAAATGTGATAATGTAGGGAAAGCATGGAACTTAGCACCTGAACAGAAAAAGCATTTGATAAAGAATAGTTATTTTTTTAATTATTTTTTAAATGTTTATTTATTTTTGAGAGATAGAGCATGAGTGGGGGAGAGACAGAGAAAGAGGGAAACACAGAATTCAAAGAAGGCTCCAGGCTCTGAGCTGTCAGCACAGAGCCCAATGTGGGGCTCAAACTCAAGAGTGTGAGATCATGAGCTGAGCTGAAGTCAGACACTTAACCAACTGAGCCACCGAGGGGTGCTTATAATGAATACTTGCAAACATAAAGAATCCTTCAGCAAAAAAAAAAAAAGACAGCAAAAGAAATTATACAAGAGAATCTCAACCAAATACACTCCCAGCCCAGAGCTGAATTCCTCCAGTAACAGAAGACTCGTTACCTACAAAGGGTCTCTGGATAGGTATTGCTGTTCAAAATTTTTCCTTATACAAAGCTAAAATCTATCCTACCCCAATTCTCAACTATTTATCATCATTTCAACCCTCAAGTCTAGACAAAGCAAGGGTGCAGGGAATCCTCTTCCATGTGGGAACCCTTCCAGCACAGACCAATAACACTTCGTGGGTTGATGTAAACATTCTACACCTATGCCATCCAGTATGACAGCCACTATACACTGATGGCTAGTGACCATTGGAATATGACATCTGTAGGTAAGGAAATCAATTTTTTATTTGATTTTATTTTAATTAATTTTAAAAAATGAAGTTCCCAAATCAGGAGACTATAGATGCTGGAGAGGATGTGGAGAAACGGGAACCCTCTTGCACTGTTGGTGGGAATGCAAACTGGTGCAGACACTCTGGAAAACAGTGCGGAGGTTCCTCAAAAAATTAAAAATAGACCTACCCTATGACCCAGCAATAGCACTGCTAGGAATTTACCCAAGGGATACAGGAGTACTGATGCATAGGGGCACTTGTACCCCAATGCTTATAGCAGCACTCTCAACAGTAGCCAAATTATGGAAAGAGCCGAAATCCATCAACTGATGAATGGATAAAGAAATTGTGGTTTATATACACAATGGAGTACTTCGTGGCAATGAGAAAGAATGAAATATGGCCCTTTGTAGCAACATGGATGGAACTGGAGAGTGTTATACTAAGTGAAATAAGCCATACAGAGAAAGACAGATACTATATGTTTTCACTCTTAGGTGGATCCTGAGAAATTTAACAGAAACCCATGGGGGAGGGGAAGGAAAAAAAAATAGGAGGTTAGAGTGGGAGAGAGCCAAAGCATAAAAGACTCTTAAAAACTGAGAGCAAACTGAGGGTTGATGGGGGGTGGGAGGGAGGGGAGGGTGATGGGTATTGAGGAGGGCACCTTTTGGGATGAGCACTGGGTGTTGTATGGAAACCAATTTGACAATAAACTTCATATATTGAAAAATAAATAAATAAACATTTTAAAAATGGAAAAAAAAATGAAGTTCCCCTTGGGGAGTCTGACTCACACTGCCACCACAGTCTATGTGGGCCTCTGTGCCAGTTGGAAATGGGTCCCCCTCTGGCTGAGCTCATGAATTGGCAGGGAACCCCTCTCGGAGAATGATTGGGGAAAAAGTGCATGCTCTAAGAGGAAGCCACCCTGAAGATTTGCCACATGAATTCCATGTCTGTGAGAAGAAAAAGTTTCCCCTACACTAAACAGATGCCCTGGGACCAAAGAGCTCAGCTTGGTAATGAGTTCAGAGGCTAGATCACAGCTCCCTACCCAGTGCCTGTGGCTCCAGTTCATTAACTAGCCACCTAACTATACCATGCACTACAATGACAACCTATAACAGCACTTCCTAAACTATGTGCAGAGAAAGACCAGGGTTTAAAAATGCTTTCAATCAGCCTCAGGCCACGACTTTTGTAAAATACAATAAAAATAAATTAGGGCTGCTTGGATGGCTCAATCGGTTAAGTGTCCAACTGTTGATTTCAGCTCAGGTCATGATCCCAGGGTCATGGGATTGAGCCCAGAGTGGTGTTCCACACTGAGTGTGGAGCCTGCTTAAGATTCTCTCTCTCTCTTTCTTCCCACTCCTGCTCACACATGTATGCTCACTCTCTTTCTGTCTAAAAATAAATAATCAGAAAAATAAAACAAAAAAGGACAAAGTACCAGCCTGAATTTTGTTTTTATATTAATCAGACAGAAAATTGTTTTTCAACAAATACAATCAAAACAAACATTTTGAGCAAGACAAAAGAATTACAAAAACTTGACATGTTCTTTCAAAGGTATGTGTAAGCAATTATTGTATAACATGGTAATTACACTCATAAGCTGCTGCTGTTTGACATTTGGAATCGTGGGACAGTTAATCCGGACCACACATTCTCTGACACCTCTCCCACTGGAATGTAGGACTACTGTGTCCTCCTCTTAGATTTGAGTAGGCTCTGTTACCACATTGACCAACAGAATATGGTAGCAATGACACTGCCCCAGTTTTAAGGCCTGAACCTCAAGAGATGGGAAAATTCTACTTCCTGTCTCTTGGAGCCCTCACTCTTGAACCCCTCAACCACCATGTAGGACATCCAGCTACTTTGTTGGAGAGACCCTGAGTCTACCTAGGATGGAGCCCAGTCTTCCATGCCACTGGGCGTGTGCATGAATATGACTTGGACCCTCCAGACCAGAATAGGCATGAGCTGAACAGCACCAGTGATCCCGGTCAACACCAGGTGAAGCAGAACCACCCAGCTGGACCATGCATGAACTCCTAACATAAAAAGCCATAAGCTGTGATAAAATAATTGTTGCACTTAAAGTACTGAGTTTTGGGGATAGTTTGTAATACAGTGATAGATAACCAAAACAAGAACTAAACATAATATTTAAAGTTTTTAATATAATGAATAAGCCTTCTCAACTATTAATATACATGACCCAATTTGAACTGATAACAATTTTACTCACAGGACACAATGTGTAGTTAACCTGTTTCTAGGTCAGCTTTGATAACATTTATAGCAGAGAAACCAGTCCACAAAAGTACATTTTTTGGGGATGGAAGAAAAGATTTTTAAACAATTTCAATAGACTCATAATATTTGCTTTTAATTTCTGTTCCAAATGAAGAAAATAAGGCTGTATCTTTTTTCTCTATCAGCCCCTATGTATAAACAAACATACCTAGACACAGATACACAGATGTACACATCTCCACCACACACCCATATTTTTTATTATGTTATTTATTTATCTTTAATCAAGGTTAAGTGCACCTTAATCCCCATCACCTATTTCACCCATAACCCCATCCAAACCTTCCCCTCTGGTTACCATCAGTTTGTTTTCTATAGTTAAGAACCTGTTTCTTGGTTTGTCTCTATCTCTCTCTTTCTCCTTTTCCTTTGCTGGATGTATTTTAATTTTCATTTTCAGACCCTCGTCAGAAGCCAGTCACAAAAATTTATCCTACAGAGAACAAACTGGCAGTTGGCAGAAGGGAGGTGGAGGAGGGGGGAAATGAAATGGTGGATGAAGAGGAACAAATTTCCGGTTGTAAAATAAATCTCATGGGGATGAAAAGAACAGCACGGGGAATATAGGCAATAATACTGTAATAATGTGTGCTGACAGATAGCAATGACACTTACAATGGTGAGCATTGAGCAAGGTATAGAATTGTTGAATCGCTATATTGTACATCTGAAACTAATATAACATTAAGTCAACTACACTTCAATGACAAATAAAACATTATTGTATTACGTTATAAGATATAGCAAAGGTGATGGGATGTTACTTCCATGATTAGATTATATGAGTTTGTGACTCCTATCTTGCTTGCAGACACTTTTCTTTGCCGATTCTGACAAAGTCAGTTGCCATGTTGGGGAGACCCACATGGCAAGAAACTGAGGGTGGCCTCTGGCCAACATCCTGTTAAGAAATAAGGCCGTCAGTGCAAAAACCTAAAAGGAACTGAATCCTACCAATAACCACGTAAGTAAGCTATGAGACAGATTATTCCCTGGCCAAACCTTCAGATGAGACAGCAGCCCTGGCTCACACTTTGTTTGCAGTTTGTGAGGAAACTCAGAAAGCACAATCCAGCTAAACAATGCCTGAGTTCTTGAGCCATGGAAATTGTGAGGATAAGAAACGTGTGTTATTTCAGGCTTCTAAGTTTGTGGCAATTTGTTACACAGCTATAGGTGATAGAGATTTTGATTTCTGGAAGTGGGGTCCTGCTGTAACAAATAATTCAAATGTGGGAGTGGCTTTGGAACAGAGAGTGAGCAGAAGCTGGAAGGACTTAGAGCATTATGATAGAAAAAATCCTGGACTTTGAGGACACTTGCCAGTGAAGGTTCTAAAGGAAGTAAGGAAATTGTTATTGGAAACTAGGGCAAGAGGGCCCTTGATATGGAGTGGCAGAAAGATTAGCAAAATTATCATCTGCAGTAACACAAAAAGTATATGTCCCTGATGGACTTGGTAATCTAGATAAAGAGATTGCCAAGAGAAGGTCTGAAGCTCCCACCTGGCCTTCTCTTGCTGCTTATGGTAAAAGAGAGAAGTTGAGAGAAAGACATTATCAAAACCACTTTATATTGTTGTCTCCATTGGTCTTGCAAGCTTTAATGTCAGAAATCCTTCTCTACCATGGGAAAAAACCTGGCCTGACTTTCTAGCTCATTCTTAGGGAGCAGAAATCTTGGGATCCCCTTAAGCCATGAACAGAGTCTTAGTGTCAGAAATCAGCATGCTCAGTCCAAGATGTCAATCAGAGCCTTCACTTAGGTAACCATAAGTTTTCACCCACATTTCTCCTGATCCCTCTGCCCATATCTACTCACATCCTCATCCACCCACTAGATGCTGGTTTGCACCCACCCTTCCTCCCCTCATACACAGGTTGGGGCGGGGGGTGTCAGGGGGCAAAGCTACCAACAATTCTTGCTCAGCTAGTGGCCTCTTCCTTCCATCTAGCAAACGTTAACTTGGACTTCCTCTTCTTGTTACTTGCTTGAGTTCTTGGAGATTCCCACTTCTTTGGAGGACCCCACCCCCATCCCTCTGCCATGCATTTTTCTTGGCTCAGGTACAGATATCCTAAACTCTGCTGCTTGAAACTTTTTCCTCAGCCTCTAGGAATCCAGAAGTAGGAATAGGTGGATTTTGCACATGACTGACAAAACTGAAGCCCCCAAATCTGTCCTACACAGAACATTCAAGTTTATTAAGTGACTTTTCACAAGTCTTGATATTCTAGCATAATGTTTCTTCATTGCTTTATTAACAGGATAAGCTATACAAATAGGTTTTGTAAAGTGAGATTGACCCATAGCTTTGTATTTTTAAATAAAACCAGCTATAGTTTATCTATGTCATGGGTTGTTTCAAAGAATCAATGCCTAGGTTTATTATTTAATATTATTAGCTTTCTGTTTTCTGATTCCCTTATTTCTGATTTTAACTTCTTAGTTCTACCCTCTGGCCTTATTTAGATGTTTTGTTACTCTGCTATTTTTAACTTCTGGAATGGAATACTCAATTTGTTTTTATTCCCTTTTTTTAATTAAAGTGTTTATAAAAGAAAAAAGAGGCAAACAAGCAAAAAATAAAATACAAAACAGACTCTTTAAAATACAGAGTACAAACTTGTATTTTTGAGAGGAGGTTGGTAGGGGGATAGGGGACATATATTAAGGGGATTAAGAGTACACTTATCTTGAGGAGCACTGAGAAATGTATGAAATTGTTGAATCATTATATTGTACACCTGAAACTAACATAACACTGCTTGTTAATTGTACTTGAATTATAAACAAATAAATAAGTAAATAAATCAAAAGAAAGAAGGAAGGAAGAGGGAAGGAGGAAGGGAGGAAGAGAGGAAGAAAAACAATTCATAGCTCAGAAGGGCCTAGAAGCCATTAGCACCTCTAGTGCCCACATCTTGGTTTCTAAATACCATTCCTCACTGAAAGGAACCAAAGTTCCTTCTGGAAATGGTTGATCCCTGGGGTGTCTGGTTGGCCCAATCTGTAGAGCAGTGGAATGTGTGACTCTCGGCCTTGAGGTTGTAAGTTTGAGCCCCACATTGGGTGTAGAGATTAGTTAAAAATAAAATCTGAAAGAAAAAAGGAAATGTCGATTTCACGGAAAGTACAAGATGAATCTGGAATACCTTGTTGTGCCAGGACACAAAATGAAGCGCTCAAAAAAATAAAGGAATGGGTCAAAAGGACACAGGAGTCAGCTTGAAGGAGCATCCACTGGGAAAATCTATGACAATCTGAAGACCAAAATGATAATGATAGTAACAGCTTATAATCCTTTGAATACAGTAAGAATCTATGAGCCCAAGAGACTCATAAATATGGAGAACAAACTGAGGGCTACTGGAGGGGTTGTGGGAGGGGGGATGGGCTAAATGGTTAAGGGGCATTAAGGAATCTACTCCTGAAATCATGGCTTCACTATATGCTGACTAATTTGGATGTAAATTTAAAAATAAAATAAAATAAAATAAAATAAAAGAATCTATGAGCCCACACTGACATGAATTATTTCTATCCTGGGGAAAGTAAATTAAATAATTTAAAACTTCTAGAGTGACAAAAATCCCTAAGAAAGACCCTTTAAGTAGCTGGCCTAAGTTCTAAGCACCAAGAAGGCAAAGCTGGGTTTTTCTTCCACACAGAAGTCTTCGTGAAGGACAGGAGTATGGACTGAGGTGTCCACCTATGTCTCCAGGAAGAGGCCCATTGGCCACAGAGACTTGGGCTCACACCTCAGTTTGGCTCACCACATCTCTGTAGGAGGTGGGTACTATGGTCATTTCACCAGATATAATGGCTACACACAAAATTCAGAATATGCTGGCCATACCCTGCCTTTGTATGCTGTGCTATTAGTTTTCTATTGCTGTGTAATAAATTACCACAGACATAGATATTTAAACAAGACAAATTTAACCCAAGTGTGGATTGGCTGGGTCCTCTGATCAAGGGCTCACCAGACTGAAATCAAGGTCATCCTGAAGCTGCAAATCTCATCTGAGGTTTGGGGTCTTGTTTCAAACTTACTGGTAGAATTCAGTCCCTTGTGGTTGTAGGGCTGAAGTTTCTGGTCAGGGACCTATCTCAACTCTTAGAGGCTGCTTAAGGTTCCTAGCCACGTGGTCTCTAGGCAGTTCCCAACATGGCTGTTGGCTTCCTTCTTGAACAACAGGAAAGCATCTCTTTAACGTTTCACACCTTCTTTTAAAGAACTCATCTGGGGTACCTGGGTGGCTCAGTCAGTTAAGTGTCCAACTCTTGATTTCAACTGAGGTCATGATCTCACTGTTTGGGAGTTCAAGCCCCCTATTGGGCTCTGCACTGCTGGTTCAGAGCCTGCTTGGGATTTTCTCTCTTCCTCTCTCTCTGCCCTTCCCCCACTCTCTCTTTCCCTCACAAAATAAATAAATAAAGGAAAAAAAAGGACTCACCTGATTAGATCTAGCCCACCCAGATAATCTTCCCTGTGATAATCTCAGAATCAACTGACAGTAACCCAATCAAGGGAAAGACATCCACCATATGCACAGTCCTGCCCATACTCAAGGGGAAGGATCATACAGGGATGTATTTCAAAGGAGCTGGAATTTGGGGGACCTCCTTAGAATTCTATCTACCACAACCTCTGGTGACAGGAGAAAGTCAGCCAGGAATTCAGCTGTACCGTGGATAGCCCACCATGTGGAAAATTGAGAGTGGCTTATCCCTTAAAATCTAAATATTTTGCTTTAATTTTTTTTAGGAAAAAAAATAGCAATAGCACCAGTGGTAATTTACCCTAAGAATATAACTGAGAAGTATACACTAATGTATGTACAAAATAATGGCTGGGATGTTGGTTTAGAAAAGTGGAAAATTGCAAACAACTAAATGTCTGTCAGCAGGGGACCAGTGGAATAAGTACTGGAACATCTCGTTTAATGCCAGATATATATTTACTGATGGAAAATCATCCTAGAGATCTAGTCAAATATAAAAGCAGTTCATAAAGCCATGGATACACAATAACCCTGTTTGTTTTATTTATTCATATTTCCCGGTATCTATGCATTTAAAAGCCAAGAAAAATATAAATCAAACTGCTAATAGTTGTGATGCCTATGGGGTAGGATTATAGGGGTGCCTTCACCTTTTACTTTACATTTTTGCATTATTTAAATTGCTTTCAACAAGCATTTAATTTTCTTATAATTAGCAGCAAAAAAAAGCTATTTCATTTTTATACAAGAGTACAGAATTTTAAAGAAGGATATTATTTTCTCCTTCAGTCGCTAACATTACAATCCAATTTTTTTCTCTCCGTCTTCAACTTTTCATACCATCTTGTCAAACAATACTAAATTGAGTGTCCTTAAAAGAAAATTTGACTTTCTTGCTGACAAGTGACAAGTCTCTGAAATATATCAAATGTGTGCAACACCAGGACATGTGGAATAATTTGAACACAAACGAAAAAACCATAATATATTTTTCTAGAACAATATGGTGATAATCACAAGCGAAACCAAAATCATTTATGTACTACAAATGTATTACTTGCTTATCAGTTTCTGATTCATTTACTTTCAAAATTTGCTTATTCCTTCTGTTAAGACATTGCTAAAGCCATCAGCCAGTTCATCTTTAAGAAAGTGCACACCAGCTCTCGTGTCATATTGATTTCTCAATGTGTCATTACGGTTAAGTTATTCTACACCAAACAATGCTAATACTCTGAAATAATAATAGATTGCAGTCTTGCTGAAGTATTAGCTTCCAACATGTGGCTGTCTTTGCATGTTAAGAATTAATACAGCCCGCCAGGAGCTTCTTGTCATCTTGCTTCCCAAGTTCTCACACACAGGCTGTGTACTTGTCAGTCAGTCCTGTTTCATCCAAACAATTTTGCAGAGCAGTTATAGTTTGGAGATAAAATTTAAAATATATGGTCTTCATATGTGCAGATGGCTGCTGTAAGCAACAGAAGCTCAAGCTCTGGGCCCCCGTGGCAGTCCTCCAGGAAGTTCCTAACAGGCAGCTAGAACAGTACCAGGCTGTGGACAATGCCCTGCAAATCATCCATTAAGGGTCATTACATAAATCACTGTGTCTGAAAAATCCCAGCTGTCCTCACTTCCTCTGAAGTTCCTTCCTCCTCTGAAGAGGAGCCACACTTGACTCTACTATCCTAGGGGATACAATCCCTTGTTTAACTGCAAGAGTCTACATGCTGTCCTTGACAGTTCAGTTTGCCTTTCAGCTGGACTGTAAAATGACAATAGCACCAGGGCACCATCTGTTCCACCCAGGTGTGTGTGTTCTGTGGCTCTGCTCAGCTCACTGAGGAAGATGGGGAGGTGGGGAGTGTGGTGTCTCAGCTTCTGTTTGGTTTCTGTTGTGGAAAGTGCCTTCTGAGTGGCTTGACAGTATGGGTGTTGTGCCAGGTAGTCATGTGGCATTATGTGCCATTTTGGAATATGGCGAACCACTATCTGTGTTTGTGCCTGGAACAAACATACCATTTTCACCTGGAATAACTGAGTCCAGGTGAGTTCAGACCAGCCGAGGGCTGACGTTGCTCCTCGTGAAAGGAGCTACTTCCCCAAGAAGCCAGAGGCCCTTCCTTTAGATGTTGTTGCTCTTCATAGAGATCCCCACCTTCGTGACAAGTAGGAACAAGAGTGAACATCTGGCCAACTTCAGAAATAGTTCAAAAGCCAACAGGTCTCCAAGGATCTCAGGCTGGCTGGCCTTCTCCCAGTTTTCTTTAAAGAAACATGTGTGAGCCAGCAGATATCATGCACTGAATGAATTCCATTCATGCATGGATACGCATTGGAAAATGGCAAAGATAAACATTTTGATGATTATGTAGTTGTTTTTAAAATGTAGTATAGTTACCCCCACCTAACATTACAGATGGAAAAAAAGATTAAAATCAGAGTTTAAAGTACATGAAAACTAAATGTTTGGTTTATTTGGCTAGTATAGTTTGAAGAACCAGCAGCAGGTTTGACACTTCCCAGTTTATGTTTTACCATAAAAATTCACACAAATTTTGACCTCTATTCCACAATATGTCTGTATTTTTCATATTAGAAAAAATAGTGTTACCAACATTTTAATGTGAAGGGATAGAAAGGTCCCCTTACCTATTTTGTTGCCTAGCTGGCAAGAAGTTACATTATGCATATCTTTGGTTTTTGGAAAGCTGGCTGCTAGTGAAGACAGCTGCCACTGCCTATCAAAGTTGGCATTCAGGCAATTTTTCTTCTCTGTTTGGGCATTGCTATGTTTTGAGAATCCAAACTTACTTACAAATGCATTAAAATAATCATCAGGAAAATGCATGTATGTACAGACACACACACACATGCACATACACACTCTGCTATGCACCGCAAACAGTGTCTGCACCCAGTTGAAAGGCTGCCAATAAATGACAACAGGGAGCTGCATCTGAGTTAAGGCTAAGTGAACTCAAACCAAACAGACCGTATTGATCTCAGATCACATCTGATTATGGAATTGCCATCATCCTGTCTTCTGGTATTGTCACTTCCTTTTACCTCTTGACATGTTTTTCTGGTGCCTCCAATCCAATCTGATTCTTCCCACACTGCCATTTCTAAACTCTCCACTTTCAAATAAATGCCTCTCCCTTGGGTTCTTCACTGTTCCTGGCATCTCATATATGAGTCTTGCCCATTTTCTCAGGTACCCTCGCTCCATTCCCCAGTGTCACATCCATCCGTATTCCCTTGGTCCAAAGAATTCCCCACAATTTGAGAACTCTGTCTTTATCTGAGCATGAGCCTGGTGGAATCTTAGCCCACCACCACCATCCTGAGATCCTCTTCTTTTAGGGAGAACTTAAGAAACAACTTTGGAAGGCCAGTGAAAGTTCTTGCCATCTTTTATCCTATCAGCAAAAATATAGTGGGATTGGCTGTCACGGGGCAAGTGCCAGGAAGTATAGATAGGAGTTAGCACCTCCCTCTCCTGCAAATGCCTCAGTCCACTGTCTGTAGTTGATAAATTCTGGTCTAGGCAACAAAGAGAGGGAAAGTGTGACTGGCATTGTCATGGGAAGGAGGAAAGAGAATTCTTTTCAAATGCCACTTAGAGATGTTTGGAACAGTTGAAGATTTAATTACCCATCTCTTTTAAGATCCACTTTGTCCAGGAGCTACATCATTGACTAGCAGGTGGACACATAGAAAAATGCCTTAGGTTGTCACCATATTTAAACATGTTAAGGGAAGCCTTTTAACTCACAAATTTTTCTTCTAGGAAACTATTCTAAATAAATACTCTCCTATTAGCTTGAACATTGGTACATTCAAGGCTTTTTTTTGGTGCCTTTTATGAAATGAAAATGGGGAAAGAACTCAATGTCCATCATTTGGAGATATGTTAAATAAATTGTGATGGGTTGATATTGTAGAATGTTATGCCACCATGAAGAAGAATGAAAGAGAGACATGGAAAGATCTTCAAGATATATTGGTAAATGAAAAAAGGCAAGAAAGAGCAATGCATATAGTATGGTATAATACATAAATAGTATATAGATGCAATACATGGGAGTATATGTACATTGCATGTGTGTAAATATAGCCCCAGTGCTACCCACAGGCGATTTCACACAAATTAGAAAAGTCATCCTCCTTCAAAGCACTTTACTTCCACTTGTTGGAGAAAACGTCATAATAAAATTTAAAATCTAAAAAACTCTGAATAGACAAGGACATTTTCCTTCTAAGACCATTTGGAAAATGATATCCTAAGTGGTAGTCCTGTCTCCAGAAGAACATTGATTGACCGGAATTGGACTAATCAGAACCCAGCCAGTTCTCAACAAGGCACCATCAAAGGGATGAACTTGCTCAGAGCACAGCTGAGAAATCTACTCCTCACTCCAGGGGGAAGGTTGGGGCAGGGGTGGAGGGCAGAATCCATGTGCTCCCTAGTGCTAGAGCACAGTCTGACTACTCACACTCTGTTTCCTACAGCTGTACAACTCCAGAACCTGCCAGATCCTAGAACACTTCTTAAAATGCTCCACTACCTTTAGCATACTTTGACCCTTTGGAAGAATTTTGACAAATACACTCTAGAAATACTTCCAACTACAGAATGAAACCAAAAAATCACATTAGCTCTAAATTAAATTTTAAGTGTTATAACCATAAAATCCTCATTCCTCAAGCATTTATTATAATTTAAAATTGTAGTGATGTAGGCTAGAAGGGAATCAATTGAACATTTGGTCCCAGATCCACTAATTATTTATAGTTTCAGTCCTCAAAAAACTTTTAGAAAAAAGCCCTGAACATTTCAAAAAGTAATTGGTAGTGGTGAACTTCACATCATGTTCTCTCAAGAAAAACAATTAAGGACTCTTAATTGATAAAGCACCACACAAGGTGCTCCTTTTCCCCCTTGTCTCACACTTAGGCCATCTGAAATTCTTCAGACATCATTTTCCAATTCAGTATTTATTACCCACTCTGAAGGAAAAGGCCATGGGAACACATTTTAATAATTATCAGCATTCACTGTTGGAACATCTTGTCACCTCCATGTCCTCATGCTGCCCCAAATGAGTTTCCTTTCCTTCTGACTGCACCAGAAGTGGAAAGTCCCTGCTGGGGGTCTTTTACATAGTGCTTGCAAACCACAGTTTCCATCCCTCCCCCTGGAACCCCGTACTACAGGGAACAAGGATAGATTGTAAGTTTTCTGAGTATCCTCCAAAGTCTAAGATGGGAAAAGTAAGCCCCTCCATCCTCCATAACACAAGTAAGAAGCATCTGTCATGTCTGGCTGGAATGAATAGTACTGGATGTTCTCCTAGACAAATGGTCCCTGCAAATCCCAAGGGGACATTCTGCATATGCATCTCTTTTGGAGTCTATCAATATTGATGCTGTGCTCACGAAACAAGTCATCACCAACCACAGTCTCTCGTTTCCCCTCTGGTCAGCTCTATGTAAACACTTCTGTGACTCTAAGTGTGGGCTTTTCAGGAAGCAGTATACACACCTCTCTCCTTGTGCATAGCACACATCCATTCCTGCCATGAAGAGGCCTCTGGGAGGTAGTACAAGACTGTCATCATAATTTTTCCCCATGAAAACCCTGGCCCCGCACCTAAACGACCTTCCAGTTTTGCAGACTTGGGCCAAGAGAAAAGGTGTGTTCAACCTCTGGCTGCAAACAACCCCACTGATCTAACAATGAAGTGGTATTTCCCCCAGAATGGAAACACGTGCTAGGGAAAACAAACAAACCTCTGAATGCTATCTGTAACAGCTCCATCTGCTGGTTCCCAGATAATGTTACAGATCTGACAGGTGGACATCGATCATATTGATCCAATAATAAACAGTGCTTTATAATAGAAGTCTTGTCGTCTTTCTTCTCAATCCATCCAGAACTGCTCCTGCCCCAGACACCAGCTAGCATACACAAAAAGCAACCTGGGATGCTAAAATAGAATGTGAGGATAGCTTTGGAAGACAATCTGGCTAAATACAGAACTCTCCAGCATAAAGGGAGAGTTAAAAGGACCATGATAAAAGGACCGTCCTGCCCTCTTTGTGGTGTTGAACAACACAACTTCCTCTCCTGTTCCCTGGGTTTTCATCCCCCAAGATGGAAGTAGTGATACTTGCAACTCAGGTCCAAGTGACGGTAAGAGGATTACAGTAATGAGGCTGTGTTTGGTATGCTGTGAGCTCCTTAAAGCCATGAGTCATATAAAGATCAAGGCATTACAATTACATCTTAATATTCACTCGCAGTTATTAGAAATGCCTAAAGTCTCCCATTAATTCAGTGAGAATTAGATGTCTATCAGAGTTAGATGCTATGATATTAAAAATATAGGGGTGGAGAAAAAAAAGATGTGACAGCATTAGTAGGTAGAGCTCAAATGTACCAAGTTTATAGTTGCCACATCAGCAGAAAGAACAGTCCTAGGTAACTTGCTCTTCTGAAGCTATTCAATACATACATGCCCATTTTCCTAATGGGAATACTATTCAAAAGTATTCTTTTCATTATTTTAAAAGTCATATACCTTAAATGCCAAATTCCCACCATCAACTGCACACCAACTCCAAAGCCGTTATACTCAGAGGCAGGTACTAGACATGGACTACACTTTGGCATTACAGGGTATGGATTGGGGCTTTGGAGCCTCCATGGTCTTCATTGCCCCTGCTCTAAACTCATTTCAAGTGTTACAGATTCAACTGTGTCCTCTTAGAAAAGATATATTGGAACCCAGACCCACAATACCTTCTTAACATGACCTTATTTACAGATGTGTTCTTCACAGAAATAATCAAGTTAGAATGAGGTCACAAGGGCAAGTCCTAATCCAATATGACTGATTTTCTTATAAAAAAAAAGGGGGGGGGATTTGGAAATGTGAACAGACATGTGCAGAGAGAACACAATGTGAAGAGACAAGAGGAGAAGAAGGCCACCTACAAGCCAAGGAGAAAAGACCTGGAGCAGAACATTCCCTCACCACCTTTAGAGGGAGCCATCCCTACTGACATCTTAACTTTAAACTCCTCTCCAGAACTGTGAGACAATAAAATTTCTATTGTTTAAGCCACCTGGTTTGGGATATTTGTTACTGCAGCCATACCAAACTAATACACCAACTAAAAACAATGAGCTTGTTAATTGGTGGGTTGATTCGTTGGTTGATTAATTGATGGAATAATGGTAGAAGCAACAACACAAGAGTTATTCTATTTCCTCTATGCAGAATGGAATAACTGGGATAAATGGAAAATGCCATTTTCTCTGAAGGGAAATCCTCACGATATAAAAAGTTCATATGCAAACAATTTTAAATCTTAAGCCTAACAAGATTTATAAATTCTCAGATGATCTTTAAACTGACAAGAGAAAAAAAAATAAACTGACAAGAGAAAAAAAGAAACTTTTTCCTCATTGCCAAGTCCTTTATCAAGTTCACTTCCATGATGCTTCCCATTGAAATTGAAAACTGTCAAAGAATCACTGAGATTTATGATAAGTTGTTTCTTTCCCCAACAGCAACATCAGCATCGGTTAAAACTTGACAACCATAATCTAGATGACAATTTTGTGATTGGGTCTGAATGTAATTTGTTCTTCCTCCACTGCTGTAATTGCCCAGACCTTACCACTGACTTTATTGTGATATCACCCACCATGATACCTTTTTTTCCCAAAAGATTTCCCAAAGAGCTAAACTCACCAGAGCCAGATAAATATTAACTTCTCCAAGAAAACCCTAGAGGGCTCAAAAGCAACCTTGTAATTCAGCCGATGGATTGCCCATCACCTATGGAAAGCTGCTAAGGATGGGGAAAGTATAAACCAGCATAATTTCCTATCTTCATTCTCTTATTCCTAACATGTGAATGTGTCAGGGAGTTAGTGACCATGAATTCAGAATAATTAGGGGAAATGTCAATTCACTTACTCTCTGTGTCTTGTTCTAAGTGCTTTACTTCCAAATATTGCAGTGGGGCCAGATGCCTTCTAGGAAAATCTAAGCCAGTTGTTTCTTCTCCAGGTTGTACAAGCCCAGGTTGTATATGTCCTCCCTAAGCATTCCCTTCCTTAGTGCAGACCTCATACCCCCAGAAGAGATACAGAACAAAGAAGTTAGAGAGGGCGTGGATGATAATAAAAAGTTAACATATAGAGAACCCACTGTCAGAAAAGCTTACTATCCCCACCCTCTAGATGACCTTGGGCCTGGCCCCACTTAATCACAAGATTTGATTTAACCCAGTCCTACTCCTGTTTAGTGACTTCCTGTCCATAAGAGAAATACACCAGGGAGACACAACCCCTAACCAGAAATCAAACAATCTGGCTTCACTTACATTTAAAATGCGATACTTCTCTAAACCACTGTTACCTGAAAGTGACAAGATCTTCCATCTCAAACTTCCAGTCTTCTGCCTTATCCTTTTACTAAAAAACAATAAAACAATCTATGAATCTGTTGTTTATTTAGTCCTGAATGCCAGCAGCCAAGGCAGTATTCCTCATTGATACCAACAGAATGGACTATGAATCAAAGAGAAAGAAAACACTACAAGGGGAACATATTTAAGAGAGAAGGAAAGGGAGGAGAAAGACCAAGAAAGCTCATACTGGGTAGGGAATACTCTCCAGAATTTCAGTGACAGACAAAGTCATGTGTCATGATGTATGTCATGGCCAAGAGCAGGGCTTCTAGAGTCAGGTAGACCATGATTGGAATTCCAGTTTTTCTATAACTAGAGCTAGTAATAATGATGATAACTGAAGTGAGAAGAGTGTCTACCATGTGGCAGGCACCACCAGACACTGTGCTTTACATACACTATTTCATCCTATTCTCACAGCAGACTAAGAATAGGTTCTATCATGATCTCCATTTTACTCAGGGGGGAAATGAGGCACAAAGAAGTAATTTGCCCCAGGTCACAAGACAGAGGAGAAATTTATATCCATGCACTCTGACTCCAAAATCTATGTGTAAATTCCTTAAATATCAGGTTCCTTAACTTTAAAATGAAGGTAATAATTTGGAGTGCCTGGGTGGCTCAGTTGGTTAAGCATCTGACTCTTGATTTCAGTTCAGGTCATGATCTGATGGTTCATGGGTTCAAGCCACTACAGTGCAGAGCCTGCTTGGGATTCTTTCTCTTTCCCTCTTCCTCTGGCCCTCCCCCTACTCCGCCCCATGCTTTCACACACACTTTCTCTCTCTGTCTCAAAATAAAAACTTAAAAAATAAAAATAAATTAAATAAAGGTAATAATTGGTGTTCCCTAACTCATGAGGTTATTGTGGGAGTTATAATAATCATATAATCATATATATTAAAGACCTTAGAACACTGTCAGGGACATAGTAAGTGTTCAATAAAATACATGCCATTAAAGTCCAATCCCCTATACTGGCTAGAATTTAAATGGTAACTACTTTGAATGGCCCCAAACAGTAGTTGATTCCCATTTTATTGTTCCACTCATTCTTTTCTAAGAATTAGCTCAACATCAAGCATGGTTTACCCTAAATTTGCATGGTTCTTAGAATCCAATATTCTTATTTAGAAAGAAAGCAATCCTATGGTCTTAAAAATATCAGAAGTCCTCTTAATTCATTTCAATGAATCAGAGATCAATATGAGCAATATTCCACTATTTCAAAGTATACTGCAAGCCTATGTTTATTCTAGGAGGATTAAAGACTTAGAGATCTTGTGTATTTGACCTTCACAGGGCTCATTTTACCCTCAAAACCCAAAACAAGGGGCGCCTGGGTGGCGCAGTCGGTTGGGCGTCCGACTTCAGCCAGGTCACGATCTCGCGGTCCGTGAGTTCGAGCCCCGCGTCAGGCTCTGGGCTGATGGCTCAGAGCCTGGAGCCTGTTTCCGATTCTGTGTCTCCCTCTCTCTCTGCCCCTCCCCCGTTCATGCTCTGTCTCTCTCTGTCCCAAAAGTAAATAAACGTTGAAAAAAAAAATTAAAAAAAAAAACCCCAAAACAATTTCCTTGATTTTATTTACAAACAACTGGATATTTTTATGGGCTGCAAATGGCCTTATGTTGGCCATGTGTATTTGTCTTATAGGAAGCACATCTAATGTCTGATTCAGAAGTACTAGTTATAAAGAAGAATATTTACCGGGAATGTCCAGGGAGTGGTCCAGGCCAATGCTAGGAAACAGGAAGGACAAGATTTGGGACAGAGGACACAGCATTGTGTGACATTGTGTTGTTATAGCTGCTCAGAAACTTAGCTCAAGACTTTCCACAAACACTCATGGATCCTGGGGTAGAACTGTCAACATCAGTTAATTAGGGGAGTTATGGTTAATTTTATGTGTTAGTTTGGCTGGGCCACAGTGCCCAGACATGTAGTCAAATACTATTTCCGTGAGGGTGTTTTTGAATGCAATTAACATTCAAATCAGAGTACAGCAAATTACCTCCCATCATGTGGGTGGGCTTCATCTAATCAGTTGAAGGTCTGAATACAGCAAAATATTTGTATCCTTCCCCCCACAGCACAAAAAGGAATTCTCTTGTCTGATGGTCTTCAGACTTGAACTGCAACATCAGTTCTTCCCTGGGTCTCCAGCTTGCCAGCTGGCTGTGCACATTCTGGATTTTCCAGTCTCTATAGTCATGTGAACCAATTTCTTTTAATCAATCTCTTTCATCTTGTTTTAATGCTGTGATACTTGAGTTATGTTAAGTATTTTGATTGGTTTTAATCTGTAACATATTTGAACTCCCTGAAACTGTGGAATATGAGCTTTTTTGTAGCTGGTGATGAGCCATTCATTGTTGGCCAGAAATATACACAGAAGTCTTCCATGATAATTTAGGCTTACTGAGAACCACTGAGAACTACTAACTCTGCAGGTTCATTGGATCATTCAAGTTTCTCATCATTTTCTATGTCTGACTTTTCCCACAGCACTTTCTAGTGCATTGCTGTGCCATGGACAATTTGGAGAACTCAAGCATTAAAAGAATGGTGTTAAATGATTGTAAGATATTAAAAATTTTAATTCCATGAGTCCATGATGGGGCCCAAGGGAAAGGAAGCTCTTCTTTACAGAAAAAAAATACCAGCAAGTACAGATGGGAGGAGCAATGGAATTCAAACAATGGATGCCAAAAACCAGTGGTTGGAAGTTATTGGGGAATATGGTGACAAAGAATATCAAAACAATGCCAAAGTATTGCTTACCCCTCAGATTACTTACTAATCACTTACTAATTCACATGGTACAATTTGACAATTACCATCTTAACCAAGTAATCAAATTTAGCCTCACTAATGGAGGAATTTGCTTCCCAACAAACTGCAATGTGACATACCACACATGTGATGCTCCCAATCCAGACTCTAGATCTAACATCCAGTTTATGGCTGTGCAGGACATAAAGAAGCAAGGGAAATGACACCAGGAAAACATAGTGCGGCAGGTCCAGAATGGGGGTGGTATTCTACAAACGGTCTGGGTTCTTTAAAACTTGATGCCAGAAAGAAGGGAAGGAAGGAAAATAACAAGGACTGTTGTAAATTAAGAGCATAAGGACATTTAGGTGCCTGGGTGGATTACTCAGTTAAGTGTTCAAATCTTGATTTCAACTCAGGTCATGATCTCATGGTTTGGGAGTTCAAGCCCCATGTCAGACTCTGTACCAGCAGCGCGGAGCCTGCTTGGGATTCTCTCTCTCTCTCTCTCTCTCTCTCTCTCTCTCTCTCTGCCCCACTCCCCTTCTCTTTCTCTCTCAAAATTAAAAAAAAATCAAAGTATAATGATGTAAAAAATAAAAAATATATATAAAATGCAGTAACGCAGCATATAAACCTTGAGTAAGTCCTGGGTCTGGACAAAATCAATAGGCTATAAAGATACACTTTGTCATGGGTCAAATTTGAGCAAGTTATGGAACAACTGCTGACTTTCTGAAGCATGGCAATGGTGTTGTAATTATGTTGTAGAATGTGTGTTCTTAGGAGACATGTACAAAGTATTTGTGGGGAAGTATCACAATGTCTACAACCTTAATTCTAAATAGTTTAACAAAAATAAAATGTCTTTACTAGGGTGATAAAGTATCTGTGCCAAAATGTTAACAATTGTTGAATCCAGGTAGAGGGCGAATAAATGTTCACTCTACTGTTTTCAATATTTCCGTTTGAAAATACTCAGAAAAGAGTGGGGGTGAAAATCAGCTTTCAGAATTACTTGTCTTCCCCCATCTCCTCCAGCCCCTCCTAACTTCTAGCCTAGCACCTTCTAGCCCTGATGGAAAAAAAAGGGATGAATTTGATATTTTTAAGCAGCTTTATTGACAGATAATTTACATACCATACAATTTGCCCAATTAACTGTACAAGTCAATGGTTTTTAGTATATTCATAGAGTTGTGTGACCATCATCCCACAATCATTTTTAGAACATTTTCATTACCCCAAAAAGAAACCTCCCATCCCTTAGCCATCACTTAGCCTCACCAGGGTCCCCAACTCTAGGCAACTACTAATCTAGTTTTTATCTCTAGATGCATCTGATTTTTGCTCCTTGAAGATTTGACACATGTTGCCAAATTCCCTGCCCACTGCTAATGCTTTAACAAAAATGATCTGTGTCCGGCTGCGTTCACTCACCCAGGAGCTGCAGGAGATAAGAGGGAGCTGGTATCATTCTTGACCTCTGGGGGCCCAAGAGTGTCACAAGACCATGTCTTCTGTCTTCTGGCTCTGCTAAGGGGTGCACTGGAGGAAAAGAAGTGGGTGTGCTTTCAAATAAAGTGGACCATGATTCCATCTCAGATGAGCTCAGATGACTCTTTCACTGGCCGAGGGCAGGTGGAAGGGTCATTGCCCATCTGTAGAGTCTCTACCACACCCCATTTGCATTCTGACGTTATCTACAGATACTCTGAGCTTCCTGACAGCACCTTCTCCATGATCAGGCATGGTGGTCACTGACTTTCCTCCATCTCAGCCCTCACCTCCATGGAGCCACCCTGGCCACTATGCATGATGCACAGGTGAAACACAAGCAAGGTACTGGCCTTCCTTGATTGGCTGGACTGCACAGTGGCCTAGGCAGCAGTGAGAGGTAAGGAACTCTCTCTGCAAGAAGCACAGTAGAACTCTTCTTGAGACCATGCAATTATATACTAGCTGAATTCAAAGCAGTATAAAGTTTTGTTTGGGTTGATTTTATTTATAAATACAAAGAACTGCTCTCTCCCAGAGGGGTACAACACAACCACCTTGCAGACGATGATACCTTTGGAGAACTTCATGGAGGAAGGTTTTTCCAGTGTTAAAAGTCCATGAATTTTGAGTCCATGGATAGAACAGAAATGTCTCTAAAGTAATAATAGTATAAAAGACTACGGAACTGGAGAGCCTGGGTGGCTCAGTCGGTTAAGCATCCAACTCTTGATTTCATCTCAGGTCATGATCTCACAGCCATGAGATCGAGCCCTGAATCAGGCTCCATGCTTAGCTCTCTCGTTCTCCCTGTGCCCCTCCCCTGCTCGTGAACACAGGCATGCTTTCTGTCTTTGTCTCTCTCTCTCCCTCTCAAAAAAAAAAAAAAAAAACACTATGGAACTAAGAAATGACACTGCATGAAATCTGTGTAGGTCTGAAGGTGTTTAGGTATATCAAGTTTAGCACCAGATTACTAAATAAGCCCAATAAGAAGACAAGTGAGTTGTACCTAAACAGTTGTATTTCATTTAAATCTTGCTCCCCACTGCATCTCTTTTATAATAGATTTTTATTAGCATTTACCTAGTCAATGCCCTGGTACATTTGCTATTTTTAACTAGGGTTTCCTAAATGGAGAGTGGTATGAAGACAGATTTGATGTACTCTTTGTTAACATCTCTCAGTTTTCCACCTGGAGACCACCACACACCGATGTTATAAGCTAGCTCTGGGCATCTCTGTTCACTGCATAGCAGGTGTCAGCAATATGGGCAGAAAAACACAGAAGCCTCTCTCCAGGGCATCTGCTAGACAAAGAGACCCATTCTCATAAGGGCTACAAATGTGAGGGTCTGCCTTCAAATCCCCTTGTCCAATTTTGGGCACAAAACACTATTTTCACCCAAAGAAGCTATTCATCAATGATCCCAGAGTTTACATTTGGAGGTGGTGTAAACCCAAAAATACGCTCTAGATTTGGGGGTTTAACTGTAAACAAAGATTACAGAAAAAATCCAAGAAAAAAAAGAATGAAATGCAGTAATAATTTTCCAAGATCACCAGCTCCACAGGCTTGAGTGCAGCCTCAGATTTCTCTGAAGTAACTAAAGATTTCTGGGAACTCACTCTACCGCCCAGGAGAGCAGACTGGAGAGGCACTCTTTGTGCTTGGCACTTAAGATTAAGAGCTTCATTTTATAGCTCTTCTTTGCACCTGTTGAATGGGTTCCTCATCCCCACCCCCACCTCATATCCACTCTTCCCTTCTCTCCCACCCTCTTTCTACAGCATCATTTTTCCATCCTTAACCGCCATCTAAGGACCGTTATCCAGTGAACACAGACCCAGGATAACTTGTAATAGTCAAGTCAAATGCTTATGTTTTTCCCTGCAGTAGAGCAACATTTTTCATCTCTTATTTTCCTTGGCCAGATGGAAGATGTCATTCAGGGAACCCCAGGTGTTTTGAAGATGAAAAGGAAGGTAGGGGGCCTGACTCAGTGCTTATTAACCACAGAGAGAATTTGGTTCACTTCAAGAAATAGTAAAATAATGGCACAGGAGAGACAATGACTCTTAATGAATTCATAAGAGTAAAGTGTGAGGTGACCAGTCTGGGCACATGCAGTCCTGAGGCCTCCTTCCAGAGGAGAAAAAACAAAACAATTGTTTTCTATTACTACACAGTATTTACCTCCCTTTCCTGAAGCACACAGGGCAGCTCCAATTTCATGTCCAATGCCAGGATTGCCTCTGTCTGAGTGCCTTGGCTCCCATTTAATTTAAATAAGGTGGGTGACATCTGACACTGGAGTCCACAGTCAGGTTTGAGGTAGGACTAATCTCAGTTGCTCCCTCAGCCAGGTGGACTGTTCCAATTGCATCTCTGCCCCCTTCAAAAAAAAAACCCCTCCCTCAGGAGTCAGGGAGCTCCCATCCTCAAATCTCACAGGGCCGAAAATCTTCAGCTTTCAAATGCCACCTTTCCTGTTCAGACCAAAGTCCCATGGAACGTATCCACCGCCTGGAAAATGAAACAGCCTCCCAGGCCCTCTGAGGAAAAAAAAAAAAAAAAAAAAAGGAAACAGAAAAACTACAGAAATAAATCCCAGAGGCTGTCTCTAATCCTGGACAGGTGGCACCTTGGCACGGGTGCACTGAAATCACTTTCTTCCTAGGCCGCAGAGAGCTGAACCCCTTTCCCAGAAAGACCAACACCCCTCAATCTGGAGGGGGTAAGCGTCCTGGGGGCGGAGCCTATAGCCCGGGGCGAGAGGTCTGTGACCTCCCGAGAAGTCGTACTATCGGCCTTGGGTCGGCGTATCTAATGTAAACGCTGTTTCACACATAAATAACGTGCCACATCTGGCCCTTCGGTTTTATGGCGTCTTAGCGACCGAGCAATTTATAGATGGCGACCTTGTTAACCAGCAGCCCCGGCTCTAGGCTGCAGGGTCCAAGGCACGGTTGCGACCGAGGAGGGGCGAAGAAGAGGAGATATCTGGGGTCCCAATCTCCAGCTCAGAGGGACGCTAGGGAGAGGGCACCTACCCGCTTGTTTGGGGGGCTCGGGGCCGAGGCAAAGTGGCAGCTCCCTCCCCCCCGAAGCCCGCCATGTGGCAGCTGAAAGAGCCATCGAAGCCCAAGTGTGTTTGCGCTCATACCCAATTTATTACCGCTGAACATATGGCCAATATTTTGACTCACGTCAGTCGGGCAAGGAAAACAAACAGAGCGCGCGCGGCGCTGGGGAGCGGCCCCCTCCGCGGAGGCTGCGCGGCTGCCGCGGGGCCCGGAGTCGGGAGGGTGGGGCCGCCGGGCCGGGAGCCGGAGCCGGGAGGGGGAGCGCTCGCCGGCCCGCCGCGCAGCGCCACTGCCCGAGTGCCCGCCACTCCGCAGCTTGGGATAAAGAGCTGCCGGGGACCTGCGCGCTGGTGGAGCCCTGGCCCCAGCGGCTCGGCCGCGCTCCAGGTGAGCCTCCCGCTCGCATGCGGGGCGGGCGTACTGGGGGGCGCGAGGAACCCGGCGGAGCCCGAGAGCCGCAGTGGAGTCGGCGTCGCCCCTCGCGGTCAGGCGCGGGCCTCCGCTGCCGCCGGGGAACGGAACGAGCTCCAGGCGCTGTCTCTGCGGCGGGCCAAGGGAGAGGGGTCTTGGGGCACTGCCGTCCGGCCAGGCTGTGCCAGGCTTTGAGTCCTCCGCGCACCCTCTGGAGCGCCCCTCCCATTCGCGGCGCCCGACTGGGCTCTGTCCCCAAGCCGTGGAGTCCTGAAGCAGCAGGTGGGCAAGTGCAGGGCGTCCGAAGTCATCAGCGGACTCTGCTGGTCTAGGGGGGCGGAGGCACTCGGGGAGGGGCCGGTCCCTCCCCTCGCGCCCCCAGACGGTAAAAGTTTTACCTGCAGCCTAGGCCAAGTGCTCCTGACGCCGTGCGCTTTCCCGCGGAGCCGCTGAAACGGGACTGCCCGGTGGGGCTGGGCAGGTGCGCGGCCGGGAGGAGGGGAGGTGGAGGGCCGCGGCGGTGTTGCAAGCCCCGCCCGGGAGGGCGCGCGGTGGGGGAGGGGCGCCCGAGGTTGGGGGTGGGGGGTCCGAGTAGGTGGAGGGCTAGATAAAGACGCGCCTTGAAATGCTGCGCGGCTGTAGTCGCGGCGCCGGGAGTGGGAGGCGGAGCGGGCGCTCCGGGCGCCTCGCCAGCCCCCTCCCCACTGCCGGGTGCCGGATGCTCCGGGGCTGCCCTGGCCGCGGTAAGGGAGGGCGCGCCTCTGCACCCACCTCCGCCCGGTGAGTCTCCTGCTGTGAGCAGTGGGTGGTCGGGACTGGGGGTTAAGGCGGAGGCAGAAGTCCCGAAGGTAATTTGGAGGTGGCGCCTAGTGGAGAAAGGGGTTCTCCGGCGGAACCGGGCCGCAAGGTAGCAGAAGGAGGGTAAGTGGAGGGAGTCGCAGGCAGGAAGGCCCAGCGCGGGGGCGCGAGCCGTGGTAGGGGGGAAGAGGAGGCGGCCTAAGCTTGGACTTTGAGGGGGCGAGTGTCTCCGGGGCCTCGCCGGGCACCAGACAGTTCTCGTTTGCGTCAGTAGAGATCGCCAGAGGATCAGAAATGAGCCTCTGTGGGGTCTGCTGAGGTCCTGGTCTCCCAGGGGCGCCCCCTCAGCTCCAACCCTTTCCCCCAGCCACACACAAACACCGCAAGGAGCAAGGGGCCCTTTGGTGCGCCTCTAGCGCCTGCTCCACGCTGGTGGCGCCGGGGGGTGAAAAGGGGGCGTTGCGTCTGGAGGAGGGTCGCAGACCTCTGGTGCTCAGATTGAAGACCTGAGAAGGAGATCCCCAGGACCCCTTCCCTCCAGTGCCCTCGCAGATCGGTTCCTCGTCCTGCCTGGCCCTAGCCTGTTTCAGCGCAGGCTGAGAGCATGGCTTCCCTGCGCCGGCAATGACTACATTGCACATCAGCCCGCCCGACCCAGCGTTGGGTGTTGAATACTAACCCATTAGAAGAGGCCGCTTGTTTTTCCAAGTCTTGTGGTAATGATTTTGTCACGTGCTAAGAAGTATATTCAGATAAGAACGTGCTTTCAGCGTCGTGTTTCTTTGAGAAACCCAAATCTCCTGCATTGAAATCGCCCTTATCGGGGGGAAGGTCGGGCTTGGCTGGACGAACGTTCCTGAAGGCAACACTGACGCTGTGTAATCTCATTGTAACATATTTAATCATCAGAGCAGCGCGAACGAATAAAGCAAAGGGGTTCGCCCCGGGGGGACGTGGCGTTTGGTTCCCCAATAAACCAGTGACAATGGATTGGCTGGGACAGGCTCATTTGGCCCAAGGGGGGCTTAGAGCTGCGTTTTTAAAGAAAATATTGGAGGGAGGCCGGTTCCATTTTGTAGCGTGCCCCGAGCCACATTTCGTGTTCAATTTAACATCCATGAAAGTTAAACGGCTTTTCTCGCCTTTTATTTTATTGGATGCATTTTCAAAGATGTCATTAAAGTGCATTTATCAAAGTCCTAACATATGTCCTCGGGGTTTTACGCCCACACAATGAGGCTGATTAATAGAGAAATCCTAATTTCTATTACAATTTATGTCCTCGGGAGATAGTTGCCTGCCTTTCTTTCTTTCTTTCTTTCTTTCTTTCTTTCTTTCTTTCCTTCTTTCTTTCCTATTTGAGGCAGATAATTGGGAAGTGTTATGTATTTCACCTTGAAAAAAAGGCTAGGGGAAGATAGTTCACTAAGATGCCTGCTAGCTGCCCCCACAATTAAATGCAGGGGAAATCCAAGCTCTAGGTGCCAAGATCAGGTCTTCTTTCCACGGTTTCTCAGAGTGGCTACTAAGTGGGGGGAGGGGCTTTTTCCCAGACACACAATCTGAGCTCCTTCTCTGGGCCTGGAAAACTTATCTGTCCAAGAAGTCACCTTCTTGGTGACTTGGAAGGATTGTCCTTCTGGGTCAATTTTAAGAGTTAACATAGTATTAACCAAAGAAAGAAAAAACTCACCTTATGCTTGAACCCAAAGGGGACTGAAATTTTCTTTCCCTTCTCATTAGCCCCCACTTTCTGGCCATCTGGTCCAATGGCTGTGGGTCTCTCCTGCCAGAGATTTGCCCCTGTGGTGGCCTGGCCTCAGAAAGTTGTACTCTGACTGGGCTTTAGGCCTCCCCAACACAGGCTGCAAGGACTCACTTTCCTTCTCCCAGGAGCAGAAAGCAATGCCAGTTGGTGCTTGAACCCACCAGAGAAAAGCCTGACTTTCAGTTTTCTGGTTAGGAAACGTCTCTGCTTGGGGTGGTACCCTGGGCCACACACCTCGACTTCTTTCATCAGGAGGCCAGAGCTCACACCTTGCTTCCTGCAACCCCCACCTGATATCCAAGCCGCCATCGGGCCGTTTGGGAGGTGTGCATCTTAAAGGTGAGCGTCTTTATCTCCCGGCTCAGGGACCAGACTGGGCGACATTTTCCTTCCCCCACTGATTTCGAGTGCACGCCACGCTCCGAGTCTCCAACCCGCGATAAAATAAACCTTCCCCCTCCGACAAAACCTTTGTGTGCGCGCCTCTAATCCTCGCCAGAGCAGGAAGGTGCAACGCGCTTTGTTTCGGGAGTGAATGAAGACAAGCGCTTGCACCTTGGCGCTAACCAGACAATAAATTAATCCACTTGAAGGTTGTTATCCGAGATGGGATGTGCGGGGAACTGAGAGCTCAGCCACATACTGTACCAGGGAAGGAGTTTCTTTTCAACCTCTTTCGCTCCAAAAAGGAAGAAGAAAAAGAATGAAATCAAACAAATCAGTGTTTCCAAATAAAGGGGAAAGACCTTGTATTTTTAATGACTGGAGGCGATTTGTGGGTAGGGAGGGTGAGGGGTGCCACCTAGGGCTGCGGAAGCTTTGGGCTCCTCAAGGCCACCCCTCTTTAGAACTGACCCACAAGGTGCTCCCCAGGACTTTTTCTGCCCTAAACTCCCCTGGAGGACGCACGTAAGCTGCAAGTTTTCACCAGCCTGAAAGGGGAAGGATATGAGCAAAGCGGGCTCCCAAGAGGCTCTCTAGCCCAGAACGGAGATGGAGAGGTGTGGGGGCGGGGCCGAATGCCACCCCAGCACGCCCACTTCATCAACGGGCACACCAAGCCGGGCTCCCAGGCGTGGGGTGTACCCAGGCCTCTCCTCACTTTTCACAAGTATCTTCCTTTCTTGCCTGGTTTCCTGCGTTTTGGACCTCACCCCTCCCCCAGCCGGAGGGACGGTAAAGCTGCGTTGTGGGGCAAATGAGAAGCTGGGACGCAGGGCGCACCAGGGCCGTCCACATGCTCCGGAGCTCAGAAAAGGCGTTCGTGTTTGAGCTACCTGGGAAAGTAAACAGGTAAACACTGGGCCGACTTGGAGGGCCACTTGTCCTGGAGTGGGGCCACTTAGCCTGTGTACATTCACCTCCCCTCCTGGGCCTCCGGCGATTGTTTAGCTCCCCAAGCCGCCCTCTCCAGCCGCCTGCGCTTCAGTCCCTCCGGAACCCAGAGCGGCAGAGGGAAGCTTAGCCGCCTGAGAAACCTCCCAAAGGAGGGTCCGTCTGGCCTCTAGGGAAAAAGATTCCTTTGTCCCTCTCCCCCACCTGCCCTGGGGGGGGGGTGGCTGCGCTTCCCTTTGCACCCATACTAAACGCCAGAAGAAGGAATACAGACTTCTGAGATTTCTAGAGCACCTGGAACCCCAACGCTGAGGATGAACACCAGGGACAGACTTCTGAGATTTCTAGAGCACCTGGAACCCCAACGCTGAGGATGAACACCAGGGACAAGGACTTCTAGCTGCCCTGATAACCCTGGCAAGGGGTGCTAGTTGGTGCTGCACACCAAAGACACCCAAACTATCTCAGGCCTAGAACATGCTAAGATCAAACTTCCAGCACCCATCTCAACTTCTTCCCCAAGTTTGCAGCCACAGAAGGCCCCTAGCAGAGCGCTCACCAGTCCTTCACCGCCGGCAGAGCTTAAAGCCCCAACCCAAATGTGGTGGAACCAGGACAGTGTCTTCTCCTGGCTGCAAGATGGAACCTGGAGAGAATTTATTAAAGTACCCAGTTGGGGAGACTAGAGCACATCCAAGTACAGCTGAAACTGGTGCCAGGCGACACGCATTGTTTAGAACTGACAGGGTGTGGGTAGTGGGGATATTAATAAAGGATTCTAGAGATGGGACAGGGGTGTGGAGCTGGGTCTTCAGCTTGCTGGGCACATGGGATCTCCCTGGACACGAGATCTCAGGCTGGAAAAGGCTGGGCAAGGCCAGGCTGGGGTGCTCCCAAAGAGACCTCTTGAGGAGTCCTTGGAATGCAATCACCTGTTTAATTTGTGTGGAAAGGTGCGTTTGGTGCTGGGCCCCCCGGCTCTTCCCTGCTGCACGAAATCGGGTAGAACTTGGAGCATGCTTTGGCACAGGACTTGCCCCGGGCAGCCAGCTGGTCCGGCGCCGGCCTCCCAGCGTCCGCAGGCCACTCCTGGGGGACTTGCATTTTATGATCTTCCTCTAACAAGCAGAGTTTCTCCCCTTCAATTATGAGCCTCCCAGCGGTCTCCCTGCGCCTTTTCAATTGCAAATGTCAGCGCTCTGGAAGCGGACGCGGGAACCACACGGGCGACGAAGCGATGGGGAAAATGGACTTGCGAGGTCCCAGGAGAGAGACCCTGAGCGCAGAGGCTCCGGCTCTGCGGGGAGCGGAGCGCGGCTGCTGGAGGCGAGGCGGAGGTTCCTGAGACCAAGGGAAAGAAAAATGCGAGTCCGAGCTGGGGTGAACGTGCAGGAGGAAGCTGATATCCAGCCACTGGCCTGTGCTGGCAGGAAAAGTGTGGCCCCGCCAGTGCTCCTGGAAGGGAACCCTGTGACTTGAGGTGTGGAAGTTCTCTGGCTAGTGGAGACCAAGGGAGCAGTAACGGTTGGGGAGCTCAACCTTCCAGAATTGAGCTAGGGGTCTCCTTCTCCAGGCCCCATTGTCAGCACTCCCTCTCCATGATGAATTCCCAGGAGCCTGGATTCCGGTGGGAAAATAGTGATCTCTCAGGTGCTTGGCCTACCGTGGAGGCTCCCAGGGAGAAGGGAGGGGCCCAGACAAATGAGGGCAGGATGATTACATCTTGGGAGAAAGGCCCTCTAAGTTGGAGGAAGGGAGGGAGACTTTGGGAATGGAGCTAGGTGGTTCCAAGGTGAGGAAATGAGCGAACTCTGAGAGGGAGCCTGGAGGTGACACCCCCCCCAAGATGGCTCTGAGGATGTGCAAAAAGGGACACTTCTTGCCAAAAGACCATTTTTCACCTAACCCAAGAATTGATTGACCTGGCCCAATCAGACTCATTTCTGGCCCTTCCCCATCCCTGGAGACTGCTCTAGTCCCCAAGACACCCCCCTCCTTGGGAGAGAGGAGCAAGGGGAGGAACCACAGGAGGGTATTTTCTGCAATGCTCGCGTTGAGGAACTTTCTCTCGCCAGTTATTTATTTAGCAGTGGACTAACAATGGCTAGGGGCAGGCCCAGCCTGCCTCTGTTTCCAAACTCAGCCGGCCTGCCTCCCCCCACCCCCCAACTCCTGGAGAACCAACTTCCTCGCTCCGACAGGACAGGGCAGAGAGCTCCCACGTGAAAGGGGGGAGGGGGAGGCAATGGGGAGAGAGGCTGGGAAAGACAGACTGGAGAGAGAGAGAGAAGAAAAAAGCACGAAAAGTAAGGGGTTCGAGGAACACGATTCAAACCAGTTTCTAATTCTTGCAGGGAAAAAAAGAGGAAGGAGGGGGAGAAAGGAGAAAAGAAAAAGTAGGAGGAGAAAGAGAGGAATGGGGAGCGTCGACATGAAGGGGTTTCCTTAATATTGTGGACGGATTCAGAAATGAATGAAGAGATAGTCCATTGAAAAGGGTTGAACGCCATGACAACTAGGAACAGCCTTAGATTTATTCCAAACAGTTAGGACACGTTGAAAGAGAGCGTCAATCATGTATTATTTCGCCACTGAAATAAATGCAAAAACCGAGCCGGGACAAAGGCTTCCAACGGGAGCGGGACATTTGTCTACATTTCGCTCATTGTCCGCAGCTTAGCAATCGGTTTGTATTTGTGTTTGCCCGGGTCCGACCACCCAGGACGCGCCGACGAGGGGCTCGCTCTAACCTGGGCCATTGTCACCCACGTCACATACTGGGGGCGAGGCAGCCAGGGCTGCAGAAAGCCGCCGAACGGCTCGAGGAGAGCCGCCCTCGCCGGTCGCTGGCAACCCGGGGGCGGCAGGGGCGAGGCGGCCGCCGCAGCTGAGCGTGGAGCAGACGGGGCGTCCGCGCGTTCCGCTCCGCGCCGTGGGGCTAAGGGCAGAGGGGAAGGCGAGACCCGGAGCTCCGCGCGCGGCCCTTTCTGTTCCTTCCCACCCCACCCCCACCCCCGGGCAAAGCACCTTCAAGACGCATTTCTGGGACGGACAGGAGCCTCAGGTAGCAAACCTTACCCCTCAACTGCTCTCTCCCCGACAAAAAAAAACTGGAAAGAGGGGCGGGAAGTACTGCTTTGACTTCTCTTCCCCAGCGCCCCAGAGAAGGTGCTGCCCCAAGAAAGTTCAGTTCCCAGGCTGGCGAAAGGTTGGAAACTTCACACAAACCTAATGCCCGCTGGCAGCCTGGAGCTAGTACTCCCATTGCGCTCCTGGGGTGACTAAAAGGAGACGAAATTTAAGGACTTGCTTGAGAGAAGAAAACTCCGAAGAAAACAGCACCATCCGCCTACCCTGCGACCCCCTCCCCCGTGGCTTTCGGGGTCCTCACCCGGGCTGGATACAGCGCCCCTGTCTCTCCACTCCTCCCCTCTCCCTTCCTAACGCTCCACCTCTGCTGGAGGCTGGAGAGGGAGGGGGCTGGAAGGTCGAGGCATAATAATGGGCAAGAAGGGCTCGGGGCCGTCTGCCCTTTCCTCTACCAGGAGACCGCGGCCCGCGGAGCCCAGAGGCGGCGGGGCAGGGGACAGAACCCAGCCCAAGTTCGAGTTCCCTACCCCCCACCCGCCCCTCCCTGGGCCGCCCGCAAAGCAGCGAGTGAACTGCGCCGTCCTCCCGGGCCGCTTAGAAAAGGAAGGGGGTTGGGGAGAGAGAGGCGGAGTGAAGGAAATAAATAAGTCTTTAGCAAATAAAGGGTGGCTGGAGGGGGGTGGGGTCGTTTGGTGGTGGCTCCGGCCGGCCCCAAGCCGATCCCTCTCCTGGGTTTCGGGCTCTTTCGGCGTTAACTAGAATCAATTACTTGCCTTGTCATTTCTAGTACTCATCCTTAAGCCTCAACCAAAATATTGACCTAGGAGGCTTACAGAAGTTGGGCTCTTGCCATTTGAACCGGATCTTGTTTAGGGAACCACCAGCGATGAGGAGAGATTTCCGCGGCTCAGCCTTCGCCCCCTCCCCCTTTTCCAAAGGCACCACAAATCGCCAATTTTCTGGCTTGCTGGGGGCGGGCGCACGGGGGCGGGGAGGTAGGAACCGGTGAATGTTAAGATTGGTTTTTTGGGTTTTGGGGGTTTTTTTTGGTTTTTTTTTTTGCTTTGTTTTTTGTTTTTGGGGTGTGTGTGTGTGTGTGCGCGCGCGCGCGTGTGTGTGTGGTTTTTTTTTTGTTGTTTTTTTTTTTTTTTTTTTTTTGCTCCTCTCGGTTTCTGTTTTGTTTTCTCTCCTCCTCCTCCGCTTTTTTAAAGATGCAATTTGTTAAAACGGCCTTTTCAAGTGTGTGGACTCGCGAGCGACGCGGTGGTCCTTTGTATGTAAATACTGGGTAAAAAAGGCTCGCCCCGTCTTTGCAATTAATTGACACGTTACACCTCTCATCTTGCTCTAGAGGGCCGTTGGCTGGGAGCGCGGAGCTCCCCAAAACCCACAATTTCACATCTGCAAATACTGTCTTCATCCACTTGACTTCCAAGACCCGCCCACACGTGTCCAACCTTTGCGTTTTAATGTCTCCCCCCCTTTTTTTTCCACCCTTCTCTCGCTCCCTCTCTGGCTCCCCCTCCCTCCCTCTCTTTCCCTCCCTCTCTTTCTCCCCCTCTTCTCCCCCCTCTCCCCAGGTTCGTGAGTGGAGCCCAGCCTTATATGGACTGATCGCTCGGGCAATGGCCCATTTTTTCCTCGCCACCAGCCGCCACCGCGCGCCGAGCGGCCGCCGGAGCCCGAGCTGACGCCTCCTTGGCACCCCTCCTGGAGTTACAAACTAGGGCCCGGCCCGCAGCGCTCGGCGCACTGGCCCGCCCAGTCCCCGCGTCCATTTCAGCGTGGTTTCAGAGAAGACACAGGCGTTGCTTTTGGCCTTTTTTTCTCCCCTACCCTTCCTTATAGTTTCTTTCGCTTTTTTAAAATAATAATTATCTCAATAATTAAAGCCCACCCCCTCCTCCCCTCCCCCTATCCCTCCCCCCCCATACCCCCTCCCCGCCCCAACTGGGGAGCGCCACGAATTGACCAAGTGAAGCTACAACTTTGCTGCATAAATTGCGGGGTCCTGAGCCATGTCGCTGACCAACACAAAGACGGGGTTTTCGGTCAAGGACATCTTGGACCTGCCGGACACCAACGATGAGGAGGGCTCGGTGGCCGAAGGGCCAGAGGAGGAGAGCGAGGGGCCGGAGCCCGCCAAGAGGGCCGGGCCGCTGGGGCAGGGCACCCTGGACACGGTGCAGAGCCTGCCCCTGAAGAACCCCTTCTACGACAGCAGCGACAACCCATATACGCGCTGGCTGGCCAGCACCGAGGGCCTCCAGTACTCCCGTAAGTAGCGAAACTTGGCCGCTGCGGCCGTAGCGCCTCTCTTCCCGTGGCTGAAGCTCGGGATGGACACTGGGGGAGAAAGGGGAAGGAGCCATCTAAACTCAGACCCCTCGCCCTGCTCCTCTGGAAAGATTTTTAACACTTGTTAATGATGCCCTAGCTCTTTCCCCCTTTTCAACCTCCCCCCCCCCACCATCCCCGTACCGGAAAAAGACTTGGTCTCGGATGTTTTTTTCAAAGCAAGAAATTGGGGAAACGAGGGGGAGGGGAGGGGAATACCTCCCAAGGGCTGGTTACAGAAATCAACCCAGGACTGATGGCTCCGGTCGGAACCCTCCCCCCCACTCCCCCCATCCCCACAGACAGGAGAGACTGGCCTGGAGCACTGGAGCGAGCCAGCGAGCCTCGGGGTACGGGTAGAGGGTGGGGGAGGCTCCCGGTAGCTCGGGTATAAATAGCTCACCCTGCCCCCTTGCAAGATCATAGAGGACGCTTTGTGCGGTGCGGAGGGTGTCCAGAAAGTCCGAAAGCAAAAACGAAAGCCCCCAAAAACCTTCCTTAAATGGCCGAGCCGATCAATGCCGGGATTGTGGGGGTTTTCTTTTAAAAATCTACCCACGTTCCTCCGGAGAGGAAACTGCTTAAGGGGGCCGGAGCCCTTAACCCGCAACGATCTTCTCCGCGCGCCACTCCCCCCAAATACGCACCCACACTGTGAGAACCCCTAGAAACGCGAGTCTGGAGCCCCCCACTCAAGTCGTTTTTCCTCTTTCCCCTGGGGGAAGCCAACGGTTTTGTCGTGCAGGGATCAGGGCGGGGGTCAAGGCGAAGGCAGTACGGCCAGGCTTCGCGGCGCCGAGGGCCGAGGGCGCACGGAGGATCCCGGGCGCTCAGGGTCTGGCTGTGCCGGCGCGCGGCCTCCAGGCGCCTGACGCGCTTCTCTCTCCCCCAGTGCATGGGCTGGCGGCCGGCGCGGCGCCCCAGGACTCAAGCTCCAAGTCCCCGGAGCCCTCGGCCGACGAGTCACCGGACAATGACAAGGAGACCCCGGGCGGCGGGGGGGACGCGGGCAAGAAGCGGAAGCGGCGGGTGCTCTTCTCCAAGGCGCAGACCTATGAGCTGGAACGGCGCTTCCGGCAGCAGCGGTACCTGTCCGCGCCCGAGCGCGAGCACCTGGCCAGCCTCATCCGCCTCACGCCCACGCAGGTCAAGATCTGGTTCCAGAACCACCGCTACAAGATGAAGCGCGCCCGGGCGGAGAAAGGTATGGAGGTGACACCCCTGCCCTCGCCGCGCCGGGTGGCCGTGCCCGTTTTGGTCAGGGACGGCAAACCGTGCCACGCGCTCAAAGCCCAGGACCTGGCAGCCGCCACTTTCCAGGCGGGCATCCCCTTTTCGGCCTACAGCGCGCAGTCTCTGCAGCACATGCAGTACAACGCCCAGTACAGCTCGGCCAGCACCCCCCAGTACCCGACAGCACACCCCCTTGTGCAGGCCCAGCAGTGGACTTGGTGAGCGCCGCCCCTCCGAGACTCGCGGCCCTAGGCCCAGGCCCCACCCCGGCGGCGGCGGCGGCGGCGAGGAGGACTCGGTCCTTACGGTGGTTATTATTATTATTATTATAACTATTATTCTGGAGTCGAGCTGACTCTTGGCTCCGTTGGGGAGGCGCCGGGAGGTTGCCTGAGACTCCCTGGAGTGGCAGATTCCATCCACGCAGCTCTGCCCCATCCCTCTCTCTTTCGGAACCTTTGGAGAGGGCTGAACTCTAAGCCGTGTTTACAGAATGTTTGCGCAGCTTCGCTTCTTTGCCTCCCCCCGGGGGGGGGGGGAACCAAATCGTCCCAGCGATAGCGTCCTCACTTGAGAACGAGAAAAAGACCAACACATCCCCCTCCCCGCTTTTGTGAATTTTGTAAAATATGTTTGTGTGAGTAGCGATATTGTCAGCCGTCTTCTAAAGCAAGTGGAGAACACTTTAAAAATATAGAGAATTTTTTCCTCCTTTTTTTTTTATAAGAAAATGCTAAATATTTATGGCCATGTAAACGTTCTCACAACTGGTGGCAGATTTCGCTTTTCGTTGTAAATATCGGTGGTGAGTGTTGCCAAAATGATCTTCAGTGCGGGCCTGTTCTCCCTCGGGGCCCATCTCCTTTCTTTGTGGTTTGTTTTTGGTTTGCTTCTGTTTGGTTACTCCTGCTTTCTTTTCTTTTTATACTTTGTTCAGTGCAAACATTTCTCAAATATGAAAAAGAAAAAAATGTGTAGGCGAGAAGCCCCCTGCCCCATCTCCGGGTCCTGAGCCCCGGAACTTGGAGCTCAGCGGTTCCGTGCGGTTCCCCAAGAGCGCCGGGCGCTGAAAGCTTTCGATTTTTTAAATAAGAATTTTAATAAAAATCCTGTGTTTAAAAAAACCAAGCCCGGCCCTCCCGTTTGTCTTACTTTGTCGCCCTGCGCCGGGCCTGAGGCCTCATCCACGCTTCCCCTCGGGGCAAGGAACCGGGGACTCCCAGGGCGCTGGAGAGGCTCGCGAAACAGGCCTCGCCCGGGCGGGCTGGCCAAGCCCTGCGCCTCGGATCCCGGGCTGGGGCGGGAGCGCTTGGCCTTGGGTCTTCGAGCTGTCGACCCGAAGCCCGAGGTCGCCTGCCCTCTCCCGGGCCTCTAGCGCCTCCTGAATCGGGGACCGCAGCGTCCTGGCTTCGGGAGGATAACTGACTTTGGAAAACGCCATAGCGAAGGGAGCAAGCCCCCCTCGCTCGCCCAAATCTACGAGTGGCTCCTTCAGCCTGAGAAGCTGTTGAAGCCACTACACTCGATGACTTTCACTTTGTTGCATTTGATTTACCTCGCGCGGAGAAGGGGGGTGGGGACGCTGAGGTTGAGACTGGTCGGCTTTCTCTCTACTCCCCACCCCTTTTTCAAAATCCGCTGACTGGAGGCAGCTTAGGAGACCGCTCCAAGATCAGGGCGAGGAGCGGAGAGGGGAGCTCGAAGCTTTGGCAATAAGAAGGAACGCGGGGACCAGGGCGTGGGGGAGGGAGGGAGCTGCTGCAGCCTCCTCTAGGCTACTGGGCCCTGGAGAGCCTGGGAGCCCGAGTCAGTGGCAATCCTTACAAGTGGAATCTGCCGCCCCCCACTTCCACCCCCCGTCCTTTCTGGGTTTCCAGCCCCCAAACCTGGGTCTGGAACCCACGCCTCCTCCCCTCCTAGCATTTGGCTGCGCGCGGCACTCCAGGCCAGCCCTGTGATGTGAACCTGAGCGAACTGCTTGCTAGAAAGTAGGGGTTTGGAGGTGGGGTGGTGCGCCCTGGCATGCGGGGCCGTCGTGGGGGATGGGGAGCAGGCAGCGAACGAATAGCCCCCGGCTTGCCCGGGGGAGGGCTCATTGGCCCTTCCCTAGTACGGAACTGATTCTATCCCACCCTGGTCTCTGGGAGATCTCTTTAGCGGATGCTGGCGCACACTTGCCGGCACAGGGGAGCGTCTCAGGTGGTCCTGCTTGGGGGGAGGGGGCGCTTCTCTCCTCTATCTCGCAGATTTCCGAAAATACCAGGGGCTGTGTAGCTCAGAGCCCAGCGGGCGCTGAGATGCCTGGGGATTGAAAGTCGGCCCCATTCGGAAATTGTATCTCTCGTTTTCTCTTGAGCTCCACCTTTATGACTGGGGAGGGGATGCGGGGGGCGAGGAGGCAGAGCAAAGGGAGCGGTCCCAGCTGACTTTCTCACTCCCTCTAGTTGATGATCAGATTTAATTCAATATCTAAAGTAAACATGATTATCCGTGTGACCAAATCTGCGCGTCAATAGCACTCAGCGCAACACGCCCAGGGACGTGATTACACGTTATTCCTGCGTTGCGCACCCGCCCCTGGATAAATGAGGGCGCTGGAGTCTTTCTAATATCCTCCTAAATGTCCTTACCCATCTCCAGGTTCATCCGGGTTCACCCAGGTTTTCCTAAATGCTGAGAAGTCTCCCTTTGTTCCCCACACTAGCTTGGAAATGTTTGGCGTTTTTCCTTCTTGCTATTTGTAAAGGCCAAGAGAATTCTCCCCAAATCATTTATTGTTCAATAGTCGAATGCCCAACTTGCCCTGATACCAAGCATTCAAGACCCCACCGGTGACTTCCTTGTAACCCCCAAATCTGCCGGGAAGGGAGATAAGACTTCTTGGAGTGGGTTTGTCAGGAGGCCTGAGGCATAGCTCCAAGACTCCAGTTGATTTTGACTGTCCCAGGCCCTAGGGCTCCGGGAGAACCAAGAATGATCATAGGAACCCCTTTGGCTTCCAGAGAGGAAGGAGGCAAGGTGGAAGGTCTAAATTCTCCAAGACTTCCACTGAGTGCGCGTTGGGGGCGCATTGAGGGTGCATTTTGGGCGGTGTCCAGGACTGCAGGCCTGCAGTCTGGGTATGCGCTCGAGCGGCTGGGAGCTGGGGAGGTGGGTCCGGCGCCCGCCTCTCTCTGTCCTCGGGTCCCCATGGAGTCAATAAAAGCGCCCGCGGAGCCCTGTGTGGCCCTAACCCCAGCGCCCTGGGAGCGCACCCGGCGCGGGGTCCGCTTCGGCAGTCTATCTTCGCCCAATCTACAGCGGGCCGCACAAAACGGCACAATGGGAGAGCTGGGAGCCGGGGATGTTAGAGGCGTGCATATTAAAAAGAGACAGAGAAAGGATCGCAGGGGACAGAGAGAGGGGAAGAGGGAGAAGGGGCCCGTCCTCCCTCCCCCTCCGCCCCGCACCATTCAGCGCGCTTATCGCGGGCAGTGAATCCCGGAGTCAGGCAGAAGTCTCCTTGGGGTTTTGTTGGGCCTGTCACTGGGTCCCTTTGTCATCCGCGGGCTCCATGCTGGATTCCATATGGCCAGCTGGGCCGAGGGAGCGCGAGGAGGGACCCGCACAAAACCCAAATTGTGTCCGGCTTTCAAACCCTGTATTGTTGTCTGTGAAAGGAAGACGCATTAAAAATTCGTGCTATATCTATTGGGGAGGAGGTTGGAGGAGGGGAAAAAAAGCCACCCCTGTCTTTGATGGCTTCAGAGGGCGCTTGCCCTGCCTAGGCCCCGTGACACACTGAGAGCTGGATATCCCTCTCTCTCTCTTTTTCTCTCTCTCTCCCCTCTCCTCTTTCTCTCCCTCTCTCTTTCTCTCTAGTCTGTCTCTGTTCTCTCTCTCTGTCTCTTCTAGCAAACATTGGCTCTAACACTCAGGCTCGGGTATATAAACTGCCCTCGGGGTTTGGGCTCCTTGCGAGCACTTTGCGTGTTCCTGTGTGCTGGAACTGAGAGCTAGGCTTGGTCGGCCTGGGAGCCTCGCGTGGAAGCCACTGGTCAGCGCCAGCTCAGAAGGAGACCAACGTGCCCAGGGCTCACTCAGGGATGCTCGGTCCCCACGGACTTCAAGGTTCCAGAGTAAATGCTTCCGCCAAGTCGCGACGCCCAGGCGCGCGCAACCATCCTTCCGCGCACTGCAGGAAGCACTCGGAGAGGCCCAGGGGGCCGCTGAGTTCTGGCCCAGCTCCGTTTCAGCTGCAGCTGGTTCTGAAGCCACTTCCGCCGCCGAGTTAGACCTTTCTGTTACCAACCCCCGGTCATTCGAATTATGGGCGGGGATCCCTCTGGCATCTCGGTGCGACAAGGAAGTCGGTTCAGAGATTTCTTTCACCGCCACCCCTCCTCACGTTGGGAGAGGAACTTGCGTTTTAATTCTCAGTATCTCCTGAATCATTTTAGTAAAATTAAGTAATGGGGACACGGAGCAGAGCTTCCAAGGAATTTGCCGGGTTTTGCCTCACCTAAGCAGTCTGAGTTATCGTGGGGCAGTAGGAGAGCATTTGGGCCATGCGCCTCTCCGCCCCCCCCTCACCCCCCCCCCCCCCCCCCCGCCACCTATAGCCTGGTCAAAAGCTCCCATAAACAACCCCTAAACAAAAAAACTATGTGCTAAAACAAAGAGCTCACGCTGCGGAAATAAACACAGAACCCACACACGTCGCCCCCTTAGGCAACAGTCACTCAGCCCTTCATGAGCAAAACTAAGTCAGTGGAAAGTACAGCTAATCCCAAATGGAGGCCTCCCTTTCCCATTTAGTACTACTGTCATATTTCGTATAATCAGATAACTTGCTAAGAGTAGGAATCCCCTTGTCAACGCTCCCCACCCTGGCCAGGGAAAGCACTTATTTTCCTTACCTATTGACTGTTAGGCTTAGTGGAGACCTGGTGTGGATTTCTCGAGCCTTTTCAAGAGCCTGGTCATTGAAAAGCTAATCCAATATTTACCAAGCATAAGGACAGTTCTCGGACGTATTTATTAAGGCCCATCACTAAGTGATTACTTGGACTGAAGACAAAAGCGAGGGGAGGGCGCGTCCCGGCTCACCAGATCCTGCCTGGCTGGGGTCTCCCCACCCGTAAGTAGGAAACCAGGCGCAAACTTGTGAGATGCTGAGGTTCCCCTCCCGTACTTAAGTGGCGTGTGGATTAGATATTATGTTGGTCGGTATTTCAGGAAATATGTACTTGTGGCTTCCTGAGAGGCCAGGCGCAATGACACTCTAAACTGTGTCGATATATCATCTTTTATCCAGGATCTGCAAATAAACCCCTGATCCCCCCAACGCATTATAGCCGCTGCTATCTCTCCAAGGAAGCGATCTGAGTTTTATTGCTTTCACCGACGCCCCAAGTCACACACACACACACACACACACACACACACACACCCTCCCCTCTTCCACGCAGTCTGGTTTTTAAAGGCTCTAATATTTTTTTTTCTCCCGGGGCATCATTATTAATAAACAGGAGATATAGGCCTTGGCGCCGCCACCCGAGCAAGTATGGAAATGCAGGCCCGCGGGCCACCTGACCGAGAGCGCAGCTCGCTACCAGAAGCCGCACAGCCTCGGGCGGAAGAAACTGGAGTGGCCGCGCGCCGCAGCCGACACCAGGAGGCGCCCGAGTTCTGCTTTCTGGACACAGCGCTGCGCGCCCTGCCCCAGTGCCGGGAAGTGCCACCAGGCAGTCCGGCTTCCCGGTCCCGGGCTGTATTTCCGTGGAAAAGAGGCCGAAGCCTGGAGAGGGGACCCAGGAGGAGTCCGCGGCTCCGAACCAGGATTAGAGCGTGCAAGTCAGGCGGCTCCATCACAGCTTGCTGGTGCACAGGCGGTTCAGAAAGTGCCCATGGACAGAAACAATCTGCCCTTGAGGACACTCTTGTTCCTCGGTCGTAGTTTCCTCCTACTCTTCTTCCTCTACGTACGTGTCACCTGCAGTGTCCGCCCCAGCTTCCATCCAGTTGTGGCACAAACAACAGCAAACTGGTTCCGTAGTCCTGGTGTGCGCTGGCCACTGGGAGGGCTCCACGATAGACACGTCGCGGTCTCTGCGAACCTGAGCCGTACCACGCACGTATCGGCCCCTATGGGTGAACGCAGAACAGGCAGTTCTGTAAGGGAGCGAGAAAATGCTTCCGAAGAGGATTCTGAGTTTGGTTGGGGGCGGAAGTAAGGTTACTAGACAGGAGAGACCCTCATCTCTCATTCACCTTGAGTCGGGACTCCTGCTACTCCTGCCCATATCCAATCCCGATTCCAGCGGGTGCTGCTAACTGCGAGGAAAGGTGATTAGAGAAGCCCTCCACCAACCTTGCGCCTTTACCCCACCGGCCAGGGGAGGGCGGTGCAGTGGCGCCATCTGGCCACCAGGAAGAGACCCCACGCGGACGCCGGGCTTTGGGGTCCGGGCGAGGGAGGCAAGAATGCACCGGACCCCAGCTGAGAGCACCTTGTGCTGAGGGATTGACTGGGGCGCAGGGCGTATCTGAGAGTGGAAAGGTCACCAGATTGTAAATGCCTTCTACTTCCACCCGGCTCTGGTGCCTTTCTGAGAGGCTGGGTCTGGGACAGCGGAGTAGGGGCTGAAAAGAATGTAGAATGAAGGACAGATTGCTCAATCTTAATCACCGTGCGCCCCCTAAAATAGGACCCGCAACTCGAGCTTGTGACATTGATTTTTCCCGTGAATACCCTGGGTGGGACTACCTCCCATCAAAAGCATTCGTGGCTCCAAACGTCGATCCTTTTACTTTCTTAAGCGCCCCCCCGCCCCGCCCTTCACCACCAGTGAAGCGGTGTGATTAGGGAGTCTGCAGTGCTCAAGTTGTCCGCGGGGTGGCGCGATTGGATAAGAAAAGATTTCTGCGCCGGTCACTGTCCCGGGTGATGGAGTGCAGCTTGGACACCTGCAGGATTTAAGAGATGTCTCAGTGAAGTATTCTTCACACCAAGGCTGGTGTGTGTGTGTGTGTGTGTGTGTGTGCGCGCGCGCGCTCGCGTGCATGTGCAGGTGTTGTCCGCTTTTTCTGTAGAATGAAGGACAGATTGCTCAATCTTAATTCCAGAAGAATTAAAACTCTGCCCTTCAACTTGGCACCTGGAACCTGAGGAAGAGGCTAAAGGTATCCCGCCCAGCCCAACCTCTTTCTTCCTCCCCCACCCCCCAGCTCTTCCAGCTGCTGATGCTGACACTGTGTGACTGCCACAATCAAGACACATTTCTGTCACCCCAAAATGTTCCCTCCTATCAGAATGCTTGCAGACGTCAATTGAAAGCCTTAGATGAAAACAAGCCCATCCCTTTCCTCAGTGCTTGTTTCACACTTTCCCCTTGGTTCATAAAATGGTACAAAGAAAGCCACAGTTCTCTGTTCCCAGCCCTGATACCTGAAGATGATGAGCACCACCATCATTTATTGAGTATCCACTGTGGCCAGGCACCTATTAGACACTTCTCCTACATCCTCTTATCTGATTGTCATACTCAATCTGTCCTTATACATATGAGGAAACGGAGGCTCAGAGAAGTACCCTGTATACGGACAAGGTAGTGATCTTACAAAGAAAAAGTCCTGGGGTGGAGGTGGGATTTACTGGGATTTTCAATCCTATTGTAGAATAGTGGATGTGGGCAAGGACTTCCTCCTGTTCTAGAGAAGGCAGCTGGGTGGCAGGCTACTCCACAGAGCAGGGTTCTGCCAGTTCCCATCAGCAGCAGGAGCTCAGGTAGCAGGCTGGCTGGTCAGGACAATGCCAGGCCCTTGATCTCTTCCAGGAAGCTTGCACACCAGCTCCCTCCACTGGGTACCATGTAGCTGTCCCGGGCCAATGAGTGTTCCTGAGAAGTGAGGGGGAACAAGGTGAAGGTTCCACCTGAGGGGTACCCTCTGAATCTGTTGCCCATGACCTGCCATCTCTTTGGTTTTGATGAAAGCAACTCCTTTGTCCCCACAGAATGATAAAAGATACAAGAAAAATCATTTTCAATTGCCAATTGATCTTATATCTTTAAATGATTACGTGTCTTTTAGCTGAAATGGGGGAAATGGAAAATAAGTTAACATGTTTTTTTGGGTATAGTGCTGGGAGATTCACAAGAACTATTCAAAGGAGTTTTACTTAAGCATTTACTTCCAGACTTCTCCATATGTCTTTCACTCTGCTAGTTACAACATAAAAGAGTTGCCTCGGTATAGACTGATATCATACAAGGGGGAGATAGGTTTGTTTTGTTTTTTTTTTTGTTTTTTTTTGTTTTTTTGTTTTGTTTTTTTTTTTTGAGGTCAAGCCAAAGGATTCTGATTGTTGTGTCAATGACAGGGGATAAGATACCTGGTGGTCTGACCATGAAAGGCACCTTTCAGAAATGGCCAGTCCCTCTCCACAGGTGCACACAGCCAGCTCCTCCAGGTGTGACAGGACGTGGCCTTAATTCCTGCTGCCACAGCTCTGGATAGGAGAAAGTGTCCATTGCAGATAGCAGCATGGTGCCCACAGCCCCTGGGCACTCCCTGTGCCCACATGTACCAGTGGCTACCTACTCCCAGCACTGTGGATCAGTGCCTGAAGGAGGAATGGGGTAGGGGGTTGCTAGACTCCTGGGACTGTTGGCACGTGCTGGGAAGTTCATGGTCCTCAACCAATTTTAGGTGGCAGTTGTTGGACAAATAGCACAGCTTCCTTGGCCCAGGTAGAACAATGGGGACTTATGTCCTATGCCATCACCCCGATGCCTACAGTGGGAGGGAGCCCCGCTGCCCTCAGTGGCAATCTGCTCATTCACACACCCTGTACTGGCTTCTTTCTCTTCCCTGTCTCACTTCCCACTTCCTTGTTGATCCTTCCTGGGATCTTCGCCCTTATTAACTACTTGCACATGAATCCTTGTCTCAGGCTCTGCTTCTGGGGGAACACAAACTAGGATACAGATCCTTGAAATCTCACTTCAACCTTCATTTTAGACCTGGTGTTGGTCTTTCAGAGGTCACTCATGACCTAATGGCCCATCCCAGTGAACTCTCACCCCTTGTATTCCCTGGCAATGTCACCGTTCATGCATCTTTCTGTCCTAATTAGTTTTCAGTGGCAAGGGATCAGTGAGCCAAGCCACTGTATAACGAGGGACACAAGACTAAGCAGCAGCTGGCCAGTCCCTTTGTCTGCCCAGGGTCAAACCTGGGACATTCAGCTGCCCTTATGCAGACTCAGAGCTCTGGCTCTTCTTCAGAATTCATCCTCAAGGCCAGTAACTTGGTCTTTTCCCATCAGAAAAGGGCTCCCAGATCCTCTGAGCACAGCTCATATTCCTGCCTCCCAAGAGGAAGAATCTGATTGGGTCAGAGAGGTACCCTTCAGTAGGCAGAATCCCCTCTGGTCAGGTTCCAGGTCTCAAACACCTCATGGGCAGTTGGCTTCCCTAAAGTCTAATCTACATGGCGACTATTGTCTTGGGAACACAGGACACCAGGGACCCACAGCACAGGCACAGGGTGTGACATCCACATGGAGAAAGAGCCACTCTCATTACTCAGAAGACACTGCAGAGATGGCGTGTTATGGGCTGAATTGTGCCTCCCCCCCACACAAATTCATAAGTTGTCACCTCAATGTAGAATGTGTGACTGTACTTGGAGACAAGGGGCCCTAATCCAATCTGACAGGTGTCCTCATAAGTAGGGGAAATTAGGACACAGACACACACGAAGGGACGACCATGTGAAGACAGAGAGAAGACAGCCATCGGCAAGCCAAGGAGAGGGGCCTCAGAAGAGCCCAACTCTGCAGACACCTTGATCTCAAAGTTTCATTCTCTGGAATTGTGAGGAAATACATTTCTGTCACGTAAGCACTCCTGTCTGTGGCACTTTGTTGTGACAGCAGAGCAGATTAATACATGGAGACTTAGAGTCTCATGGCCTGGACATTTTTTACCATGAATGTCCCTCTGTCTTAGACTTTTGTGTCCTGAATCCCACTTTGTCTCCTCCTCAAGGCTGAAGTGGCCACCTCCCAGGGCTCCAGCCTGATGGAACCCCACTCTTCCTTCCTGCCAGGAGAGATGGTGTTTCTCTGGGCCCCTGGCTCCTGGAATGACAAGCAGGTCTTCCCTTGAGCAATTCAGTGACTTAGCCATGTGGCCCAGGGTCCACTTAACTCCATGTGTATCCTGTGGACCCACTACTATAATTATCCTCTCTACAGGCCTTGCAGGACCAAAGAGTGTGGATGACAAGCCAGAGAGCTTCAGTCAGAGTATTAATGAGACGGAAGGAAGAGGCTGCGTGGCAGATGATGAATCCCTAAGCAGGTGGACTCCAGAACCCAAAGTGTTCTCCACGAATTCTCTTCTATTTCTAAGACAGACATCAGAGACAATATCTCCTGCCCTGGGAAGGAGCTCAAATCCCAGCTGGAAAATCCCCAGGGGAGTGGCTGGGATGGTTTGGAGAAGTGGCAGGTTCCCTGTGTGGGCTTGGTCCCCCTGAGCATCCATTCTTGTCATCCCAGGGCCTGGATCCTGGTTGCTCAAGCTCTCAGTTGCAAATGAATCTCTTGGGCTTTTGAGAAAAGGCAGATTCTGGTTCAGCAGGCCAGACATTCTGCATTTCTAACCATCCTTGGGGTTTTGAGGGTCTAGATGACAATCCAAATGCCTTAGTAAAGTTGACCCTATTAAATTATCAGTAGGAATCCTGCTAGAATGATTATCACCCCCCAAAACAAGGGTAGAGAAACTTTTTTAAATGGTCTTTGAATCATTTGAGAAATAAATAATCAAGAGCCATATGAGCCATATGAGTAAGAAGTAATCCAAAATATATGTTGACTATTAGAGTACAAAAAAATCTTAGGAGCATTTTGTAACAGTGACCTCCCCGAATTTTCCAGACAGAAAAACTGAAGTCCCAAGAAGGAAACATATGCCCTGTCACAAAGCCAGGTCCTCTGCTCCAATGCCCACACACCTCCTACAGTGACAGCTGCTAGACCCTGAACTTGCCCACCTTTAAAACTGGGGCCATGGGACTATGACACGTTTTTGACAAAGCACAAACCATGAGAAGGCTGTGCCAGAAATCAGAAGATGCCTTGTGTTCATGTGCAGCCTTGAACAAATACCTCATGCTCCCTAAGCCTGTTTCCCCACTGGTTACGAAGACTTAAAAAGGATACACCTGCCCTTTGTAATTCAAAAAGCATCACAAGGAGGTGGTGGGTGTGTTATTGAATCATTTGAAAATAGTGGTGTCAGACTCCTAGTGGGAATCCCATCACACACTTCTCAGGCAAAGGACTTAGGTGAGGGGAGGGAAGGAGGGGTCAGACACTCAGACAATGAGTGAGGACAGAATGGGTAGGGGACAGGCTGGAGGGACAGGCATGGGCTGGGTTCTGGAGTGAAGGGTGAACAAGGTAAAGAACTCTAGGCGCACCATACAGTGGATATTTCTGCAGCAAAATGTCCTGTGTCCGTGCTCTCCAATATGGTGGACACTAGCCACATGTGGCTATCAAGCACTGGAAATGTAGCTAACAGAACTGCAGAACTGGTTTTTACATTTTATTTAATTTTTACTCATTTAAATTTAAATAACCACATGTGGCTAGTATTGGACAGGGAAGATGTCGACCATACTCAACATTGGTTTAGAGCTATAAAAGGAAAATATGTGTTAGTCCTTCTAACTTCCCTATAAAATGCTAATTAACATCATTGCAGCTAACTCAGATTCACAGCTTCTCGATTGCTTATTTTATTTTATTTTATTTGACTTTATTTTATTTTTATTTTAGAGAGAGCATGTGCACAAGCAGGGAAGGGGCAAAGAGAGGGGGGAATAGAGAATCCCAAGGAGACTCCACGCTCAGTGAGGAGCCCAACAAGGGAGTCGATCTCATGACCGTGAGATCATGACCTGAGCTGAAGTCAAGGGTCGGAAGCCCAACCAACTCAGCCACCCAGGAGCCCGAATTGCTCTTATGAAATTTTTGGTTCACTCAGAAATGAAGAGCCACAGTGGCAAGGGTTAGGAAGTGGGATGGGAGTGGAGAGTATGTTTATCCCTTCACATACTCTTTTTGCCCTCAGTCATAAAATGCCTCAGTTTGGATAAAATTCCATAAAGTATCAAGAGGTTTTTAAAGAACTATGGGGAATCTTGGTTGATTCCTGACTATACACACACACACACACACACACACACACACACACATGCCTGCAACACTGGGGGCTGAGGTGGGGGATACTCAGAAATGTCCATTATCAGTTAGATGGAAGGAAGAATGGACCCACCTCCGGCAGGTTCTTAACCTTTCGTGTACCAGCAGTGACCCCTTTGGCAGGCCGCAGAATCCTCTAGAACCCTTCTCAGAAGAATGCATTTATAAAGGAAATTAAATTGAAATATAATTCACCCCTTGCAGATGAGAAACTGCAGATTAGGAGCTCCTGAATTTCCACAGTGACAGTCCCTTTGCTTTGCCCCCTGTCCCCTCTCCCAACCAGGCTGCCTGCTTTGCCAACTCAGGGTGAATCAGGACAAGAAGACCAGTCAGGACTTGCCTTCTTCCCTGGAAGGTGTGACACTGAAAGGCACAAGGACTGCCTTCTGTGCCAAAGAAGTGTGGAATCACCACAGACCAGGTCATGGTGAGACAGTAGAGGGACAATATTGCCCCAAGGCAGAATTTTGGTCTTAAGGGGCACATGGTGGGTGAGGGACTAAGAGATGGGCTGCTGGGTTTGCTCCCATGTTAACCCTTCCTGATTCCCATTTCACTCCTTTCTGTGGACATAATGCCATTTTGTGAAATTAAGCATGATATCAGCAACAGGAGAAAATAAGGCAAATTGAAATACTACTTTTTTTAAGTTTATTTATTTATTTTGAGAGAGAGAGAGCATGCATGCACGAGCAAGAAATGGGCGGAGAGAGAGGGAAAGAGAGGATCCCAAGCAGGATCTGCGTTGTCAGCACAGAGCCCCACCAAAGTGGCTCGAACTCACGAACCGTAAGATCATGACCTGAGCCAAAACCAAGGGTCAGATGCTTAACCAACTGAGCCACCCAGGTTCCCCTAAAATACCACTCTTGATGCAAACAGCCTTTTAAAGTTTACCACCCTGATCCAATGCAATTAGACAAAGCAATTAGGAACACTTGTCAAGCACTGCCAGCCCCACCAGTTGGGATGAAAGGCCCTAAAGGGGACTTGGGCGATGCTCTGGAGAGGCTGCCCATGTTGGGGGCGCTGGGAAAATGACCGCAGCTGGGTTAATTAATCAAATGGGGAAATCAGATAAAAATTCACCTTGCAGCAGGAGCTCAGAGCTTTCAAATGCAAAGAGTGCAAAGTAAACAAAGCAATCCATTCTAATCTGGATCCTTACTTTTTTTTAATTTTTAAAAAATATTTATTTTTGAGAGAGAGAGACAGAGACAGAGTGTGAGTGGGGGAGGGACAGAGAGAGAGGGAGACACAGAATCTGAAGCAGGCTCCAGGCTCTGAGCTGTCAGCACAGAGCCAGACTCAGAGCTCAAACTCATGAGCCATGAGATCATGACCTGAGCTGAAGTCAGATGCTTAACCGACTGAGCCAACCAGGTGCCCCTTTGGATCCCTACTTTTGATAGTAAAGTTGGAGGATTATTTCTGACTGAGTTCAACTATGTGGTTGAAAAATAAGAGAAGGCAATGCTAGCATTGCTTTCATAAAGATCCCAGGATGGGAGCCCTGGATGGCTTACTAGGTTAGGCCTCCAGCTTTTGATTTCGGCTCAGGTCATGATCTTGCAGGACATGGATTGGAGCCCCTCAGCCGTGATTTGCACTGACAATGTGAAGCCTGCTTGGGAGTCTCTATCTCCCTTTCTCTATTCCCCTCCCCCATTTGCTCTCTCTGTCTCTCTCTCAAAAATAAATAATAAACAAACAAACAAGTAAATAATAAACATTACAAAAAAAGATTCCAGGATAACAAACTGGTAATATTATGTCCGACAGGAATTTTTCCATTCATGGATTGTTCTTTTTTTCTTTTTGTTCCCCCACCATTTATAGAACACACATGTATGCCATAATCTAACCTTCATGGATTCTGATAAAGCTAGTCTTAAAAGCAAATTGATTTCTTTAAACATTCTAACACCACATCAATTTAAAAGGTTCTTCAGACTTTGCGAGGCATGAAAGTTATTCAAATAGAATTTACATGAATATCGTAATGTATGTTTAGTAATGGTTGCAATGAAGCTGTTCCTGGCTGTGTCAGATACTAAAAACATACTTTTATGTTAAATATCAATATTTTAGAGCTTTCTGCTGAAAATTTCAATGAGGTCTGTTTCTAAAAGGTATGATGTGTCAAATCCTTAGTAAAAGTAACAATATACCACCCTACTTTGTACACAACTTAAGCTTCTAATAAGCCTCATAACATGTACCCTTTCTGCAGAAATAAACAATTTAGATGCAGTGTGAATAGCCACCAGAACCAAAAATAGACATGATCATATGGTGTCTCTGGGTACCCTGGTGCCCAATTTTTAACTTTTGTTTAGACTGATGCAGAGTTTGGTCCTTTTTGTCCTTTCCACCCTTCAGCCAGGCTGGCCATGACTCAGCAGTATCTGGAGTCCCCCCTCATGGTAGGCCCCCAATCAGCATCTACTGGTGCTCTTGAACAAGAGGAGAAAATGCTGTAGAACCGACAAAGCATGGTAGAAAGTAAAGGTGTTAATCAAAATGTTGCTTTTGGGCACCTGAGTGATTCAGTTGGGTAAGAGTCCAAATCTTTTTTTTTTTAATGTTTATTTATATTAGAGAGAGAGAGAGAGAGAGAGAGCGCAAGTAGGGGAGGGGCAGAGAGAGAGGGAAACAGAATCCAAAGCAGGCTCCAGGCTCCAACCTGTCAGCACAGAGCCCGAAATGGGGCTCAAACTCACAAGCTGTGAGATCATGACCCGAGCTGAAGTCAGACAGTTAACCAACTGAGCCACCCAGGTACCCCGGTAAGTATCCAACTGTTGGTCAGGTCTTGATATCAAGGTCATGAGTTCAAGCCTCACACTGGGCTCCACGCTGGGCTTGAAGCCTACTTAATAAAAAATGTTGCTTTTACCTAGATTATCCATCATCATCTTGACGAAAGAGCTCTGAAGGACAAGAGTGGATCCAGGATCCTCGCAGGTGATAGAACTTTTCTCTCTGGGCTTTGTCACCAAATGAATCTTAAATGTTTGGCTTGTGGGGGCTGTAGCTTAATATGAATCCTAGGAATGGTTTGTGCTCAGCTCTCCTGGAGGAATTACTGGGGTGGGTGGTGGCGGGGGGTGGTGAGGAACACTCTTTAAAAAGCTCTGGACCAACTTTGCAAACAGAAGTTTCTAAAATAAAAATGCACACATTTTCCAGGCTCCTCTAATGTCAGAATTCTAGAACTTCATAACCAGGTTGTATCAGCCTTTACGTACCTTGATTTCTGGAGTTAAGACAGCTTTAACCAAAGAAAACATCAGTAGGTTTCCTACTGTGCTATCAAAAGCCAGGACTGAGGATGCACTTGGGTGGCTTAGTCAGTTAAGCATCTGACTTTAGCTCAGGTCATGCATGATCTCATGGTTCATGAGTTTGAGCCCCAAGTCGGGCTCTGTGCTGATAGCTCAGAGCATACACCCTGTTTGGGATTCTGTGTCTCCTTCTCTCTCTGCCCCTCCCCTGCTCATTCTCTCTCTCTCTCTCTCTCTCTCTCTCTCTCAAATAAATAAACATTAAAAAATTTTTTTAAGTCAGGATTGAGGATATTCCATGACAAGATGTCTGTCAGAGGAATCTAAAGTTCTTCTGCATACAACTCCTACTGCATTTGGCCACACGCCAGTGTGTGTTTGCTTTTCACCCAATTACACAATGACACATTTCATCATCAGAGAGAACTACTTTTCTGGTATTTCAATTGGTAGAATCAATGAAAGTGGGAAGAATCTGTTTTGAATAGTTCTATATTATAATTTTGCAAAGCACTTTTATGGTTTTATATCTTGCCAGGCCAAAGAAACCTGATGAAGCAACTATCTGTGTTTGGAGACTTTTTGTTGAAAAGGACACTAATTAATTTTTCATTGATTTTGTGTTTTGAAATTATTTTAGATTTTCAGAAAGTTGCACAAATAGCTCAGGGAGTTTCCATCTGCCCCACCCCTCCCTCCCCACCTAGATTCCCCTGAGGTTAACCTGTTACATAATCATAGAATGACCAGCAAAACTAAGAAATTAATACTGGAACAACAGTCCTAACTACAGACATTTGTATTTGTTGGGTTTGCCCATTCGTGTCTTTTTCTGGTCCAGAACTGACTCCAGGATCCCACTTTCCATTTAATTTGGCAGTTGCTCAGCCTTCCCTTGTCTTTCATGACTTTGACAGTTATATTTATTTATTTTTTTAAATATTTATTTTTATTTTGGGGAGAGTGCAAGTGGAGGAGAGAGAGAGGGGAACAGAGGATCTGAAACGGACACTGTGTTGGCAGGATGACAGCAGCGAGTCCGATGTGGGGCTCAAACTCATGAACCGTGAAATCATGACCTGAGCAATCGACTTAGCCACCCAGGTACCCCTCATGACATTGACACTTTTAAAGAACACTGGTCAATTACCTTATAAATGTCTCCACTCGGGTTGTCTGATGTTTTCTCCTGAGATTGTGCGTTTGGGGCAAGAATACCACAGAAGTAATGTTGGGGCCCTCTCAGTGCATGAAGTCAGGGGTATGTGATGTTGATGTCTATTATCACTGGTGATGTTAACCCTCATCATTTGGATAAGGTGGTGTCCTCCTGGTTCTCTGCTGTAAGATTAGTATTTTCCCCTTTGTCATTAACAAATATCTTAGACCATGCAGATATCCTGTTCCCCTTTAAACTTTTGTCCTGATTTTGGCATCCAGCAGGGAAACTTACCTTTCGTGATTGTTACTATGGGGTGACTTAGTGGAGATTTTGTATCTCCCTCATTCACAGGGACACTTTTGAATAAATATGTAGGCATTTCAAAACAAAGTTAATGTACTTGGGAATTTCTTTCCAACACTAACTTTCAAAGATATTAAAAGCTATCTCTAGGGTCTGCTCTGGGTATCTACTCCCCTCCTCTTACTCAGCTGTGATTTCTCACAGTAGAAGTTTGGTCTCGTTAAATCAAAGGTAACCTCAGAAATTAAATGCTACAAAAGTGACATTAGGAACAGAGAGGGGGGATAGAAGGAAGCGGAAGTGTTGATACTAAGCAACCAATCCCAGGACCCTCACCTCTCCACCCATTTTTATATGTTCTTGGGAAGCAGGCACAATTTTTTAAAAAAAGGTAAATTTAGAATGTGCTGGTAGGTATTTCTTTTAGTGTTTATTATCTGGAAACTTCTTACAAAGGATACAGCAGCTTGTTCTCAAAACAACTAAGAATGCACTAAAGGTGGCCCCAAACTTCTGCTTGTTTCCAGGATAGCTCTGAATATTAATGTTCAAATAGAATACCTTATTCTTTATTTGGTTTCAGAGAAGAAACATGATCAAGAGCTGAGGGTTGTTTGTCCAGAGATGGAGGGCAAAGCAATCTTCCACTCTAAAATATAAAAGGCATTATAAGAAAGAACTTGCAACAAAGTCAAGGCTGCCCAAGACCCGAGTTACTCAAATTCTACAGGGAAAAAGTAAAGGTGTCTGTGACTGTAGGAAGTAGACATTTGGAAACAAAGGAGATTGAGAAAAGGGTTGTTCAAAACATGACATGTCCAGCTCAGTTGGAATCCAAAGTCTTGATTCTGAAGTAATCTTCTTGCTGTCACAGTGATCCTTACCTGCCTGGGTGAGTTTCTCTACACCAGGAGGGAAGTGATGAGGTGCTGATTTAACCTCCAGCCTTATGAAAGGCTGTGTCTTATTGTCTTTGTCACGAGGGGTGGGGAGGTCACAACGGGTCAGCCTAGGTAACAACTCATCATTCTTTAAAAGAAAATAAATTTTAGTAATCATTTAGTTTCTAAATTAATTTCATTTAGTTCACATTTGTTTAGCATTTACTGTGATCAGGCACTGTTTCAAGTGCTTTGTATGTATGAAGTCATTTAATCCTTACAACATCCCTAGATGGTAGGTATCATTTTATAGATGGGAAAACCACATCATGGGAAGGTTTAAGTTACTTGCCTGAAATTGCACAGTAAGAGGCAGACCCTGGGATTTAAGTTCATGCCATCTGGAGTCAGAGCTGGTACCTTAAGCTTCCAGCTCTGTGGCTACAAAATAAGTGGCTCACAGGTGTTATCACATAAAAGGGAAATGACATCTTTTGTAATGTGAGATATCAGAGTAGTTGCTTGGGAAAAGCACCACTAACACCATCTATGACTCAAGAGTCCAATCTTAGGTGTTACAATTATATCTCATAAGCATCATACCTGCCTATCAGACAGCTCCTCTGGGTCACAATGAAGGCATGAAGGAAAGGTGCAACCTTCATACCTGGTGCAGGCTTACCTGAAACATAGCTCCTCCCCCTACCTTCCATCAGGAGAGGGCATGGGATCAGGCAAGATCAATTTGTCAGCAGCACCCTGTGTTCTGGCCAGCTCCATACAAAGCCAATCTCAGAACATGATGGCTTGCTTATTTATTTATTTATTTATTTATGTTTATTTATAAAACAACAAACATGTCTGAGAGAGAGAGACAGAGTGAGCAGGAGAGGGGCAGAGAGAGAGAGGGAAACACAGAATCAGGAGCAGGCTCCAGGCTCTGAACTGTCAGCACAGAGCCTGACACGGGGCTCAAACTCACGAACCAGAGATCATGACCTGACCTGAAGTTGGACGCTTAACTGACTAAGCCACCGAGGTGCCCCAACATGATGGCTTTTTTAATGAAAGTAAACCCAAAGCAGGAAAAAGGTCCTGAGTAATTATAGACAAAAGTAGGTCAAAGCAATGGTACAAGGAATATGTATTCTTTTTAAAATTTTTTTAAAATTTATTTACTTATTGTGAGAGAGACAGAGTGTAAGTTGAGGAGGGGCAGAGAGAGGATCCCAAGTAGGCTCTGCATTGTCAGCATGGAGCCCGACGTGGGGCTGGAAGTCATGAGCTGTGAGATCATGACGTGAGCCGAAACCAAGAGTTGGATGCTTAACCGACTGAACCCCGCAGATGCCCCAAGAATATGTATTCTTTACATGAAACTGGACTCTGGAAGAAAACAAATAGCCCCAGATGTAACTAGGTATGTTTTCTCATAGGTGAAATCAAGGGGAGTGCAGCTGCAGCCCCAGTGTTGAGGAGCAGAAATGGGAAGGGCAGTGTCCACCACGTGCCCCTATCCCCATGAGACCACTGCCTGGGGGGCCCTCACTCTCAGGAGCAGCAGAGCCCCAGGCAAGGAAAACCCCACTAACAACCTACCAAAGGAGCCACTAGAGTTATAAGGAAAGAAGGAATTGAAATCTAAGGGGACAAACATCTTAAGAGAGGCGGGGGAGAGGGGAGACTAGACAGCAGTTCGAGGAGGAAAAGGGGCATGTGAGGAGAGAGCTGCCCTGCCCTACCCTTCAAAGGATCCATATCAATATCACCTAGATTTCCACTCATGTTTCTTACAAAGTTTTTATTCCCTCAGAGTAGTGGTTTTCTGAGTGTCATGGAAAAGCAGTATCGTTGAATTAAGTCATATTATATACAGAACATTCCACCACAGAGAGACGCCAGCTCTGTGCAAGAACTTGTCCCTGGCCTGAGCATGCCACACCCCCAGCTCTTTCTATTTTTCATGAGCTTCTTTTCATCATCCACATTAACTCAGTTTCTTTACATTTTCTCTCATGTGCACAGGGTCACCAGTAGCTTTTGGGTTTGGGTTTGGAGGGGTGGGTTAGGGCAGTGCAGTGACATTCTTTGTATGTGTGATCAGTTTCTAGTTCAAGTGTTCTGGTCACCTATTCCTAGTGTAACAAATCAGTCCAAAACTTAGTGGCATAAGATACTGTTTGATTCTGCTCACAGAGTTTTCTGGTCAGGAATTCAGACAGGGCTCAGTATGGACAGCTCATCTTTGCTCCTCAATGTCTGGAGCCACAGCTGGTCCAAACTGGGGTTGGAGCCAGTGATGATGGAGGACCCCTTCCGAGAGGGCTTCCATGGTTGATGCTGTGGAGCCTGCTGTAACACTACTGGTACTTTGTAGGTAGTCTCACTGGCTCTTCTCTCTGGCTGCTTCTAACATATTCTCTCAGTCGTTGGGATTTTGCAGGTTCACTACAATGTGTTTTCTATTTATCTCGGTAGACAAGGGTTGCATTTTCTGTGCCTGTAGGTTAGTATCTCTTGTCAGTTCTAGAAAGTTCTCAGGCATGATCTCTTCAAATATGGCCTCTACTTATCGCTTGTCTTTTCTGGACTTCTGATTGGATGTCTGTTATACCTACTCATTTTATCCTTCATGTCTCCTTATCTCTTGTTCATACTTTCCGTTTGTCTCTCTATGCTGCAGTTTGGGAAATTCTCCAGCTGTCTCTTATACTTTACTAACTTTTAATTAAGTGTAAATTTGAGTTTACCTCATCCAATTAGTCTCCAGGTTCTTTTTTTTTCAACAACTACATTTTTTTTATTTCTAAAATTTCTGATTGTTTTTTTTTCCAAATCCATCCTGTAATTTTTTTAATGTTTATTATTTTTGAGAGAGAGAGACAGAGACAGAGACAGAGAGCAAGCAGAGGAAGGGCAGAGAGAGAGGGAGACACAGAATTGGAAGCAGGCTCCAGGCTCTGAGCTGCCAGCACAGAGCCTGATGCGGGGCTCAAACTCACAGACTGCAAGATCATGACCTGAGCTGAAGTCGGCCATTTAACCAACTGAGCTACCCAGGTACCCCTACCCCATAATTTTTTTAATTCTCTTATTATTTTTTTCACTTTTGTGATTCTTTCTACATAGTCTTTCTATATTCTGCATGTGAAATTTCAGTGTCTGACATTCTGGAGTTTAAATCTTTTATTTATTGTCTCTACTGACTCTCACTCATGGAGAATTTTTTGTGTTTGGTATCTTCAATTTTAAGCTCATATTTGATTCTTTAATGTGTAGAAGACTAAGAGCCTAAACTGAATATTCTTTTCTCTAGTCCACTCTGGAGACTCGATACTGGAGTAATCAATGCTGTAAAACTCCAGGGGTACTAAAGATCTAGGATCACTCCCCACCCCCATTACAAAGGTCTCCAGCTTAATCCTGGGATCTCAAGGTTTCTTCCCATATCCCAACTCAAAAGATATTGGAATTTTCTGCCAGTAGTTTTGAACTCTTACCTGTTGCCATAAGAGGTGTCCAAGGTGGCCATTGCTTCTTCATTCTGGGTCCCAGAATGAGAGCCACACAAAGTAGTGTTAAACCTTATAACCTAGGTAAGAGTCACTGCAGATGAACCACAGATCTAGAGCAAAGAAAATAAATATTTGTTGTTGTGAACCTCTGAAATATGGAGACAATTTATTAGGTTACATTGTCACAGAGAAGATGAATAATACAGCATATATGTGTGTTTGAAATAACATTGCCCTTTGTATGGATGTAGGGTGAAGTTGGGTGCGGCCATGAACAACTTTTAGAATCCAAAGTGGAAGGTGATGTTTGTTCATGGTGAGGCCTCTTCCTCTGTTCCAGGTGGGACCATTTCAGTAAGCCCCTTCAAAACAAGCAAATGTGAGGCAGGAAAATATTTACTTTATGGTTATTAGTGATGCCTTTCAGATTGACATATTAAATATCCTGTTTAATGCTAACAAGCATTGTCTTTATTAGAACAGAGTCATCTCCACTGAGGCCATGAAGACTGACATTGGGTCTTTTGTTTCATGGGACTTGGGAACATGGACACAAAGAAAGAAGACAAAGTGGAGAGGATCCTGGTTTCAGGGGACAAGTATGGGGGTCATCAGAGCTAGGCCCAGAGGAATCGAGTGCGAAGGATCATGGCCCTATAGACCATAGCAATAGTAGAAGCTAATAGTCCTTTTCAAGTCTTCCTTTTTTTTCTGTGTTGTAGCTTCCTACATTTCCTTCACAAAAATTTGCAAGCATTTTGAGTTAGTTGTGTCAGCCTCATTTTCTGTTGCTTTGGTGTTGCTTTGGGTCCACCCTTTAGGACAAAACATCCCTGGCAGAAATGCTGTGCGATGGAAAAACAACAGTGAGATAGAGCAGATAGTTGCTGAAGCTCCATGTAGGCAACACCAAGTGACCACCAAGATGCATTTGTAGAATTTGACAGCATCCCTAGGAATTCTTAGGAAGACAAAGAAAAAGGAACCAGTGAAAGACAAGGACTCTTCAGCAGATCCTGAGGATAGGATCCTGGACACTTCTAGTAAGTATTAAAGTCTCTTGAAGTTGATGAAGACAAACAGATGCTTGTTTATTTATCTTTTAATGTCTTTAAAGTTTAATATACACTAAAAAAAGACACATATGATAAGTATATGGCTTGATAAATTTCTGCAAAGTGACCATACACATGAAACTAGCAGCCAGCTCAACAAAGAGAGTATCCCCACACTCCCTGAAGCCCCCAGCCTTCTCCTAGTCACTACCCCATCCAAGGGTAACTGAGATCCTGACCTGTAATGCAGAGGTTAGTCTTGCTTGTTTTTGTACTTCGTATAAATAGAACTACAAAGCATGTGTTTTCTTGTTTCCAGCTTCTTCCACTCAAGAGTGTAATAGTGAACTCATCTGTATAGTTGCATATAGTTGTGGCTCATGAATTCTTGTTGTTGCATTCATTGTACGTATATAGCAAAACTTACTCATCTATTGTACTGTAGGTGAGCATTTGGGTAGTTTCCATGTTGCGGCTATTATGAATGTTGTTTTTATGGACATTCTAGTCTATGTATTTTGTTGAACAGTTGTATACATTTCAATTGGGTATATATACATAGGAGTGGAATTGCTAGGTTTGCTTGTTTTTAGAAAAATATCACCTATTTCCAAAAAGAATTTGGAATGGATTAAAATAAAAATAAGCTACAGATACAATAAAATAGAAAATCATTCAAAATTACAGGTCATGAAGTAAAGAATAGAGTGTGTTTTTATACATGCCAACTCAAAATTAACTATTGTCCCCTAATATGGTCCATCTTGTTTACCTTCTTTTTGTCAAAGAACTGAAACACACCCTATCTTTTAATGTCTTCTGCCCATTTCTTCACTGGATTGTTTTTCAGGTGTGGAGTTTGGTGAGCTCTTTATAGATTTTGGATACTAGCCCTCTGTCCAATATGTCATTTGCAAATATCTTTTCCCATTCTGTTGGTTGTCTTTTAGTTTTGTTGATTGTTTCCTTTGCAGTGCAGAAGCTTTTTATCTTCATGAGGTCCCAATAGTTCATTTTTGCTTTTAATTCCCTTGCCTTTGGGGATGTGTCAAATAAGAAATTGCTGCGGCTGAGATCAGAGAGGTTTGTTCCTGCTTTCTCCTCTAGGGTTTTGATGGTTTCCTGTCTTACATCCAGGTCCTTCATCCATTTTGATTTTATTTTTGTGAATGGTGTAAGAAAGTGGTCTAGTTTCATCCTTCTGCATATTGCTGTCCAGTTCTACCAGCATCATTTGTTAAAAAGACTGTCTTTTTTCCATTGGATATTCTTTCCTGCTTTGTCAAAGATTAATTGGCCATACTTTTGTGCATCTAATTCTGGGGTTTCTATTCTATTCCTTTGGTCTATGTGTCTGTTTTTGTGCCAATACCATGCTGTCTTGATGATTACAGCTTTGTAATAGAGGCTTAAGTCTGGGATTATGATGTCTCCTGCTTTGGTCTTCTTCTTCAATATTACTTTGGCTACTTCTCCAAAGAAGTATGGATGTCTATCCAGATGGCCAACAGGCACATGAAAAGATGCTCAACATCACTCATCATCAGGGAAATACAAATCAAAACCACACTGAGATACACTTCATGCTGGTCAGAGTGGCTAAAATGAACAAATCAGGAGACTATAGATGCCGGAGAGGATGTGGAGAAACGGGAACCCTCTTGCAAAGTTGGTGGGAATGCAAACTGGTGCAGCCACTCTGGAAAACAGTGTGGAGGTTCCTCAAAAAAGTAAAACTAGATCCACCCTATGACCCAGCAATAGCACTGCTAGGAATTTACCCAAGGGATACAGGAGTGCTGATGCATAGGGGCACTTGTACCCCAATGTTTATAGCAGCACTTTCAACAATAGCCAAATTATGGAAAGAGCCTAAGTGTCCATCAACTGATGAACACACACTATGAGGTGGTTTATATTTATGCCAAATAAATTATCACACAGTAAACATAGAACAACTTCAATCATATTTTATTAAAATAGAATACAGTAATAGGTCTATATTTGCCTTAATAGTATTGTACCCATGTCCATTTCCTGGTTTTGTCAATGTGCAGTGGTCATGTAGGATAACTATTTTTGCAATTTCTTATGTCTTGAAATGTTTCAAAATAAAAAGGTTGAAATTAAAAAGTAATAGTAAGATTTTTAACTACCCATAGTAGAACTAGAACTATCTTAATATTGTGTATCCTTCTACTTTTGTCCCTATGAAATACAGGCAATTTTACAGTCTACTATTTTCCATCACCCAACACATTGAGAAGATTACCTCAAGTTTTCACACCAATCTTTTCTAATGGCTGCCCCAAGTTTGTTTATCCTGGCCACTGAAAGTTTAAGTTGCTTCCAATTTTTAGGCCAAGGTAAACCAGAACCACACAACAGTTAATACAAGACTCACTGGAGAGGAGAAGGTAGAATGAGCCTGAGGTCCCCAATGTGTCTCTGTGGGAGTCACCTCCTCAGCCTTAGCTCTACAGAGAGGAGAAGGTGCATTAGCTGAGCCACCTGGCTTGCAAAACAGCCACCATGTTCTTGTCAGGCAAGTCCACTGGAAATTTTAATGCAATAATTTTTAAAATTTGTATTTTGATAACTATTTTGTGGGTAATAAGCTTCTTCATCCACTAAAGACAGAGTCTAATATTTCACATAGATAATACGTATCAAATCAGCAGTGAAACATATCTTCTAGCCCATCAGCTCTACTCAACTCTAGATATTATTCCTGCAGACATCATCACCCCTCTTCTAAATGTACCACACATGTGAGGTATGCAGTGTTGTTCATGGCAGCGGTGCTGGTAAGAACTACCAGAGTGCTCACCAATAGGACACCCATCAGGTAAGTCATGGCAGATCCTTAAAATGGAGTATTATAACTCCTTTAAAAAAAAAAAAAGAATGAGGAAGCTCTCTTTGAACTAATGTGGAAAAATCTGTAAGATATATGATGAAGTGTAAAAATGCAAGTTGAAGTACTCCAGTGTGCTACCATAATAAGGAATAAATAGTCATATTTGTGTAAATTTACGTAAAACATCCAAATGAGACACTGATAGTCATCGCCTGTGGGGAGGAGAACATAAAGACCGGGGAAAAGAATAGAAGAGGAGAATATTCACTGAATATCCTTTTTGATACATTATCCCTTTTGATTTATGAGGTGATATTTTCTATTAAGAAAACAAAGTCTCAAATTTTTCGAATAAGATTACATTTCACACAAATAATTACCTCTCTAGGCAGTTTGCTACTTGTGCTTCTACCATATTCTCAGCACAAAGTAACGAGGGAAGAGAGGAGCCACAGCTGTCACTCTCTGGCTGGAGTACATCAGAAGAGAGAGGTATACACACCGCACACTCACACACACACACCTTCCCTATCCCTGCCCACCTTGAGAAAATTAAAATGTTATTAGTCAATAAGGCCCTTCACCATGGATTTACACATACAGTGCATCCTGTTTAGAAATATCCTCCAACAGAGGCGCCTGGGTGGATCAAGTCAGTTTAAGTGTGAGACTCTTGCTTTCAGCTCAGGTCATGATCTCACAGTTCATGAGTTTGAGGCCCGCACTGGGCTCCGTACTAACAGTGCAGAGCCTGCTTGGGATTCTCTCTCTCCCCGTCTCTCTCCCCTTCTCCTGCTCACTTTCTGTGTCTCTCAAAATAAATGAACTTCAAAGCATTTTTTAAAAAAGAAATATTCTCCAACATTTTCATTAAGTCATTGATAAAAAAATCTAGGACCAAATACAGTAAATTTCATCACATATTTTTAAAATATGGGAGGAAATGATGAACTATGAAAACATCTAGAGTGAAAGTTTTATTTTTTTTTTAACGTTTATTTATTTTTTAGACAGAGAGAGACAGAGCATGAAAGGGGGAGGGTCAGAGAGAGAGGGAGACACAGAATCCGAAGCAGGCTCCTGGCTCTGAGCTGTCAGCACAGAGCCCGACATGGGGCTCGAACTCACATATCGCGAGATCGTGACCTGAGCCGAAGTCGGACGCTTAACCGACTGAGCCACCCAGGCGCCCCTAGAGTGAAAGTTTTAATCCACAGAATGGATCTGAAGTGATGGTTGGTTGGGTGGATGTCATGGAGGAATGAATGGTGTGACGCCTTGGTGGGTGTTCTGAAAGTAAGTGAGGAAAAGGAATTTAGTGGGAAAGGCCATTCTAGTGATGCAAGGGGTGGGTGACCCATCCACACACACTGCGCAACCCCATGCAGATACAAGGTGGAGGTCCCAAGGTGAAGAGCGAACACCAAGAACCAAGAACCACCACAGCACAACTGCGCATGCAAGGTGAGAATGAAACACTTTCCTTCCTCTTGAGGATCTGAGCAATCCATGGTGAGGCTAGCACTGGCAGAGCTTCAGGCCAGTGCTCCTGGATAAAGTAAGGGTGTTCAGAAAAAGCATGGACTTTTTTAAAAATTTAATTTATTTATTTATGTTTTAGTTTACATCCCAGTTAGTTAGCATATCATGCAATACTGATTTAAGGAGAAGATTCCAATGACCCATCCCCTATGTAGAACACCCAGTGCTCATCCCAACAAGTGTCTTCCTTAATGCCCCTTACCCATTTAGCCCATCCCCTCACCTGCAGCCTCTCCAGCAACCCTCAGTTTTTTCTCTGTATTTAAGAGTCTCTTACATTTTGTTCCCCTCCTTGTTTTTATATTATTTTTGCTTCCCTTCCCTCATGTTCATCTGTTTTGTATCTTAAATTCCACATATGAGTGAAGTCATATGATATTTGTCTTTGCCTGACTGACTAATTTTGCTTAGCATAATACCTTCTAGTTCCATCCACATTGTTGCAAATGGCAAGATTTCATTCTTTTTGATTGCCAAATAATGTGTGTGTGTGTGTGTGTGTGTGTGTGTGTTCCACATCTGCTTTATCCATTAATCTGTCGATGGACATTGGGTTCTTTCCACACTTCGGCTATTCTCAATAGTGCTGCTATAAACATTAGTGTGCATGTGCCCCTTCGAAACGGCACACGTGTATCCCCTGAATAAATATCTAGTAGTACAATGAAAGCATGGACTTTTTACAACTGTATAGATGGGATGGTCTTTCCAGGAATGACATGAAAACCAGAGATCCCTGCTAAAGTGTCTGTCAATTTTTCTGTAATTTTGTTAATTTTCCTTATCTATGTCAAGGCCATGTTGTTAAGAACATACAGTTCCTGATTTTTATACTTTATTATAGATTATTACATTCTTAAATTTAAATTTATTTATTTAAATTCAAGTTAGTTAACATACAGTGTAGTACTGGTTTCAGGAGTAGAACCCACTGATTCATGTCTTATATATGACACCCAGTGCTCATCCCAATAAGTGCCCTCCTCAATGCCCATCACTAGTTTAGCCCATCCCCACACCCACCTCCCCTCCAGCAACCCTCAGTTTGTTCTCTGTATTTAAGAATCTCTTGTGAGTGCACCTGGGTGGTTCAGTCACTTAAGCATCTGGCTTTGGCTCAGATTATGATCTCACATTTTGTGAGCTCAAGCCCCAATTTGGGTGAGCACTGCCTCTCTCTCTCTCAAAAATGGAAAAAAAATCTGTGGTTTGCGCCCTCTCCCTGTTTATCTTACTTTTCCTTCCCTTCCCCATGTTCATCTGTTGTGTTTCTTAAGTTCCACATATGAGTGAAATCATATGATATTTGTCTTTCTCTGACTTATTTCACTTAGCATAATACACTCTAGTTCCATCCACATTGTTGCAAATGACAAGATTTCATTCTTTTTGATCACTGAGTAGTATTCTGTTTATATATATATACATATATGTGTGTGTGTGTGTGTGTGTGTATATATATATATATATATACCACATCTTCTTTATCCATTCATCAGTCAATGGACATTTGTGCTCTTTTCATAATTTGGCTAGGAATGCAAATTATTGCAGCCACTCTGGAAAACAGTATGAAGCTTCCTCAAAAAATTAAAAATAAAACTACTCTATGACCCAGCAATTGCACTATTAGGTATTTATCCAAAGGATAGATTGTTACTTTTATCATCATCCTTATTTGTGTTTCTCACTTTAATTTTTTTTTTTTTTTACATCATGGTTCACCAGCTTTCTTTTGGTCAATTTTTATGTGTTAAGTCTTTTTCTTTCTTCCTCTCTGTTTACATATTTTGATTACTAAAATATTTGGGCTGATATCTACCACTTTATATTTTATGTTTACCATCCTTTTCCTTTGCTTCTTTTGTTCTTTGTTTCTGTCTTATAATACATTGATAAAATTTTACATTCTCCCTCTTTTGATCCTCTGCTCATTTGGAATCTTTATTCTTTTAATGGTAGCCCTTCAGATATTACCATGAACAATTAACTATGCATTTTTTCTAATACTTATTCATCTTTTCACTTTCTATAGACCACAAAAATGACTTTAGGATACTTTACCCATTAAATACTACTTAATACTCCCTTCCCTATATTGTTATTGTCGTTTAGAATTTGATTTTATCTTTTTTACACCTCAAAAGAGTTGTTTTTTTTAGTTTTATAGTCAATAGATAATTAATTTACCAACATATTTTACCAACTGATAGTAAATACTTTTATTTCTTTTATTAAAAATTTTTAAATTTTATTTTAGAAAGAGAGAGCATGAGTGGGGGAGAGGAGCAGAGGGAGAGAAAGAGAGAGAGAGAGAGAGAGAGAGAGAGAGAGAGAATTTTAAGCAGGCTCCATGCTCAGCACAGAGTCCAACACGGGTTTTGAACCCACTACCCAGGAATCATGACCTGAGCAGAAATCTAGAGTTGGGTGCTCAACCAACTGAATCACCCAGATGCCCCTCTTTTTTTTTTTTTAATTTTTTAATGTTTATTTATATTTGAGGTGGGGGAGGGAGGAGAGAGAGATGGAGACAGAATTCGAAGCAGGCTCCAGGCTCTGAGCTGTCAGCACAGAGCCTGATGCAGGGCTCAAACTCATGAGCTGTGAGATCATGACCTGAGCCAAAGCCAGACACTTAATGGACTGAGCCACCCAGGCACCCTGCCTCCCCCCTTTTTTTAAGTAAACTCTACACTCAACAGTGGGGCTCAAACTCACAACCTCATAATCAAGAGTCACATGCTCTACCAATTGAGCCAGCTGGCACCTATAACTTCTATTTCTTATAGCCCATGATCTCCTGCATTTTCAATTTTATTTTTTACTTAAGGATACCTTTTAAAAAATTAGAATATGAAAATAAAATTTCTATAAGTAAAAATATTTTTATGTTGTCTTCATTCTTGAAAAAGAGGTATTTACCCCTCAGCACCTTGAAGATATTGCTGTATTGTCTTTGACATTTGCATAGTTATGAGAACCCTGCTGTCAGTCTAGCCAGAATTCTGAGTGGGGGATCCCCTACACCCAGCCCTAAATACCTTTTTTAGAGCCAGGTAAAAGTACATAAGGTGAAATGTGTAGATCTTATGTATACAATTGAATAAGTTTTGAGAAATGTCTACATTATGTAACCAACTCTCTAATGATCTGGGACACCTCAATCACCCTGGATCCAGATCCTCAGTGTTCATCCTTGCTTTACTGCAGCTTCACTATGATAGGTCAAAATATGGATTTATTTTTATCTGTTATCTTTGGTACTAGGAAGCGATCTTTTTTTAAAAAAAAATTTTAGTGTTTATTTATTTTTTAAGAGACAGAGCATGAGTAGGAGAGGCGCAGAGAGAGAGGGAGTCATAGAATCTGAAGCAGGCTCCAGGTCTGAGCTGTCAGCACAGAGCCCAACGCAGGGCTTGAACTCATGAACTGTGAGATCATGACCTGAACTGAAGTCAGATCCTTAACCGACTGAGCCACCGAGGCACCCCTAGAAAGAGTCTTTTGACTTGAGGGCATATGACTTTTCTTTATAATGGAAAATTTTAAGCTCTGATCCCTCCAAATGTGGTTTCTCTGCCATGAACACCATTCTTTTCTTCTGTATCTCCTAATGAATGACTGTTGGAGTCATTCAGTCTGTCATTTATACCTCCACTGATTTTTCATTTAAGTGCATGTTTCATAGGTGTGTAATTGTTTTAAAGTCTCTATCACTGTTCTACATCTTACTTTTAGATTACGATTCACTGATTTTTCTTCCCTTGTCCTCCCTGGTTTTTAAATGACTGTAGGACTATATTTTTATTTTATTTTCAAGATTTCAATCAGTTCTTCATAATATTTGCCAACTATTATTTATGCTCATTTCATTATTATTTATTTTTAAAGATGATTCAAGTTTCTCCACATCTTTTATAAATAAGTACTTAAATCCACTGAGATACCTGTACTACATGTTTATAGTAACTTTCATAATAGCCAAGTACTAGGAAAAAACTCAAATGTTGCTCAAGAGAATGGTTAAACAAATTATGGTATATTCATATCATGGAATATTACACAGCAATAAAAAGAACAAACTGCTGACGAAAGCAGCAACATGGACTGAATTTCAGCATCATTACGTTCAATGAAAGAAGACAGATACAAAAGAACACATAGTGTATGTTCATTTATATGAAGTTTGGAAACAGGCAAAAAGTAATCTATGATAATAGAAATCAGAGGGCAAGTGTCCAATATGACTGGAAAGGGACCTAAGAGAATCTTCTGGAGGGATGAAAAGGTTTCCTATCTGGAACCGAGTGGTGGTTATATATAGATGATTACGTATATAAAAACTCAGGGAGCTGTACACTTATAATGCACTATATGTTAGTAATCGTTCAAAGGAAGGAAGGAAGGAAGGGGAGAAGGATGGAAGGAAGGGAGGAAGGAATGAAGGAAGGAGGGAAGGACAGAAAGAGAGAAGGAAAGAAGTGGGAGGAAGGAAGGAAGGAAGGAAGGAAGGAAATGGAGAACAGAGTGGGGGAGGGAAAGGGAGAGAGATAGGGCAGGGGAGGGAGGCAAGAACCAAGGGAGGTAGAAAGAATGAAAGAGAAAGAACCAACCCCAGGAATGTGTCCTCACTCAGCTCCTGGGGCTTCTAGAAATGGCAGATCCAAGCATCCACATCCTAAATTAGGAGTAAGGTTTTGCAAGAAGGACAGGTTTGAAACAGGAGACTGGTAAAATATTGCAAAAGCACTGGGCCTCATAAGCACCTCCAAGGATAATGGCAGGGCTAAAACTGGGACATCAATTATCAAGTGGCCAGAAAGAAGAAGGAATTTTCATTCACTTCCCCTATATCACCACCGGAAAGTCATACTCGGTGCCACTGTGTGTAGAAGGTGTTGGCTCTGCAGTAGTAGTGCTTTCTACTACCGTGTGCCTACATCTTCCAGGGGCAGAAAGAGGTGCTGTAAGTTTATTTGCTGCTGCTGCTGCATCAGAGACTCAGAAGCAATATGGAGGCATAGCAATAAGGATTAGGTCTACCTCAGAATGAAAGAAAATTCCAAAGGACAGTAGCTTATCTCAGATAGAAATTTACTCTTCTCTCTCACAAAATAAATCTGGAGGCAGATCCAGGAAGCATAGGGCAGCTCCACAAATTCATCAGGAGTCCAGGCTTTCTGAAGTTCTCTGTTCCACTATCCACATAATGACCCTTGTCCTCATGACCCGACACTGTGGCTGGAGGCGTGGTGGTCACATTTGTGTTCCAGGTTAGCTGGCCACGTAAGAAACAAAGAAGGATGTGTGTCTGCTCTTGAAGGAATATTACACAACACTTCTACTCTCAACTCATTGGCCAAGACCCAATCACATGGCTACATCCAGCTGGAAAGCTGGGAAATGTTGTTTTTTAGGGGATCACATGTTTGCCCTAAGTAATATCAAGACTCTTATTATAAAAGAAGGAAAGAAGAGGTTTGTTGTAGACAGACAGCAATCTTCTGCAGAAGTCAATATATATTGTTTATGATAATTTTCTCCACAATACATATTTTACCTATTAATAGAGTTGGCAATATTTTAAGAAACTCTTTGTGGCTGTCATATTTGGGAAAGATGTTCATAATTGTTTTGCACTTAAATTGAATCTGTAGAGTTAAGCTAGGCAATTGTGTTGATAAAAGTATTGAGAAAATAATCTCTAAGTCTTTATGTTAGCACTCAGAATTTTAAAGAACAAATAATGCATAGAAATATTTAATTTTTCAATGAATTCCGGGTAATTCTATCTGTATCATGAAGAGCAAGACACCCTTTTCACCTCCTGGGAGCTCAAATGAGGAAGGCTTAACGGTTATTTTCCTGCCATCTGAAAGACATTTTACCATCTACCTGTATCACCTTTCCAAAAAAAATTTTTTTAGAGAAAAAAATGTGTGAGCTGATTAAGAACCAAGGCTACCTCATTTCCATTTACTCAGGGAAGAAGTGGGATTTGGGGGATTTGGGCTAATGGAAGTTCACGGTCAGCAAAACCCTTACATCCCTCCACTACTGAAGGCTGTGCAGCAAAACGCAGCTTTGAGAGATGGTAATGGTGCTGCGGTCATGCGTATGCCTCTAAAGAATAGAACGTGTTGTTCTCCTTGTGACTTACAGTGTAATGAAGCCTAAATCAAGAGATTCTGGTACTCTCCCTTCCCTCGAGAGCAGTCCTCAGTGAGACAAAGACGAGGCTGAGGTTTGGTTGTCCTTTACCCTTCCGTAGTGGCTATTTATGATCTTCTGTCACTCCTGTTCTAAACTCCACTCCTGTTTAAGCAAATTTACTTTCAACTCTCCACTGAGTTCACCAAAGACGAGTAATCCTTCCGCAACTGGCAGGGCTGAAGATTAAGCCACCCTGGGCAATTAAGCGGATCCTGAGGTTCAGCTGGTGTGCCGCAGTTTACATTCATTACAGCCGTTTAGCAAGGTTCTATGGCTTACACCCCTGCTTCGTGTGAGGATTTGTGCCCCTCATTAGCATTCCCATAGCAGGCAAGGATGCTGTGGCGTGGGCCACTGTCAGGCTGTGTCACCGCATTATGAGATTAGGCCTGCAAATTCACCCTTCTGCCACGAGCCGAACCCGCTAGCACTTGGCCTCTGTGAGCGGCAGGGCGGGTTTTAGAAGGGAAAGCTGGAGAGGGTGCCCCTAAGGAAGTGTAAACAACCAGGGTTGATGAATGCGGTTATGGAATTTGAAAATGGGGATTCAGCTTTGTACCCACATTTGTACCCGCAATGGGGGACAAACGAACTTCACTTTAAGGACCTGTAATTTGGTGCTTTTCAAAAGAGACCTATAGGGCCACCTGGGTGGCTCAGTCGGTTAAGTGTCTGATTTTGACTCAGGTCATGCTCTCACGGTTCATGGGTTCAAGTCCTGCTTCAGGCTCTGTGCTGACCGTGCCTCCCTCTGTCCCTCCCTCGCTTGTGCACACAGTCTCTCTCTCAAAAATAAACATTAAAAAAATTTTTTTAATAAAAGAGGACTACAAGTATGGTAGCATCGTGGCACATAAACTGTTGCTGCTTGACCAACGTTCTCAAAAAGTCCCCACAGCATACACCAATAAGCACTTATTTAGTGCATGCACAAATCTGCATGTCTGGGCATCCAGCGATCTAGTCTGGGTGTGGCTAGGGTGACTCAGCTCGTCTCCCCTCGACTCTGGCTCTCCACATCGGACTGGCAGGTTGGCCCAGGCATGTCCTTCTCTTGATGGCGGCGGAGGCAGAAGAGCAAGAACTCACAGGTGCTGTTGGACCCTGTGCCTGTGTCTCACCTGCTAACAGTCCCCTGGCCGAAGCAACTCACCTGACCAGAGTCAGGGTGTGTGCAAGTAAAGGACACAGATACAGAAAGGAGTAAAGAGTTGAATGCAATCTGCCAGATGGGACAAAGAGGCTTGAAAATATCCCCCAATTAATGATGAAGAAAGGAAATGAGTCGATGAACAATTACGTACACCACTTTTTTTTTTTTTAAGTTTTAAAAAATGTTTATTTTAGGTGGTGCCTGGGTGGCTCAGTCAGCTAAGCGTCCAACTTCGGTTCAGGTCATGATCTCACTGTTGGTGAGTTTAAGCCCATGTCGGGCTCTTTCTCTGCACCTCCACCACTCACCCTCTCTCAAAAATAAATAAACATTTAAAAAAAGAAAAATTACTAGAAGACTGACAGCTTTATTAAGGCCCTAGAGCATCATAGAATAGTATAGCTGGAACTGAATTTGGGTCATCTGGATCAATGGTTCTTCACCTTCCTGAGGTCTGGATTCTTTTTACCCATGTGAATAAATATACAACATTTTAGAAGCTTTCTGTGGACTCTTTGGAAGCTATCGGTAAGCCTCTGGAAATCTATAAACCAAGGTTAAAATTTCATTGTAAGGCAACCTTTCATTAGGACTGGTGGGGAAACAGTTACATTATGATTGCTTTATGCTTCATAGAACTCTTTCAGCTGGTGTGAGATTTATGCACGTGGTTGAATTTGGTATTGAATTGAAGTGAATACAAACCGGAGTACATAGTCCACTGCTTTAAAACCTCCGGTATACTCCTCACCCAGAATAAACCCCTACTCCTCCCAAGAAGAGATCCCTGGCCACCTTCACAAGTAAGCCCTTGCTTCTTTCTACCTTTCCTCTTGCACCTGGCCACCCAGGTTTTCCTACTTTTTCTCGTGCTTGCCGAGCTTGGGGCCCTGCACTTGCTGTTCCCTTTGCCTGGAATACGCTTTTCCTGCCTATTCACACAACTCTCTCCCTTGCTTCATTTCAAATTCTGTACAAATAGAGGGCTTCTCTGAACACCCTATTTAAAGCGCTACCTTTGAGGAAACAATCAACAAAACTAAAAGGCAACTGACAAAATGGGAAAAGATAATTGTAAATGACATTTCAAATAAAGGGTTAGTATCCAAAATTTATAAAGAATTTACCAAACTCAACACCCAAAAAACAAATGATCCAGTGGAGAAGTGGGCAGAAGACATGAACAGACACTTTTCCAAAGACATCCAGATGGCCAACAGACACATGAAAAGATGCTCAACATCCCTCATCATCAGGGAAATACAAATCAAAGCTACTCTGAGATACCACCTCATGTTGGTCAGAGTGGCTAAAATGAACAAATCAGGAGACTATAGATGCTGGAGAGGATGTGGAGAAACGGGAACCCTCTTGCACTGTTGGTGGGAATGCAAATTGGTGCAGCTGCTCTGGAAAACACAGTGGAGGTTCCTCAAAAAATTAAAAATAGAACTACCCTATAACCTAGCAATAGCACTACTAGGAATTTACCCAAGGGATACAGGAGTGCTGATGCACAGGGGCACACGTACCCTAATGTTTATAGCAGCACTTTCAACAATAGCCAAATCATGGAGAGAGCCTAAATTCATTCATCACTCCATCAACTGATGAATGGATAAAGAAGCTGTGGTTTATATATACAATGGAGTACTACTTGGCAATGAGAGAGAAAGAATGAAATCCTGCCATTTGCAGCAATGTGGATACAACTGGAAGGTATTATGCTGAGTGAAATAAGTCAGTCAGAGAAGGACAGATATCATGTGTTTTCATTCATATGTGGAATTTGAGAAACTTAACATAAGATCATGGGGGAAGGGAGGGAGAAAATAGATACAAACAGAGGGAAGCAAACCACAAGAGACTCTTAAATACAGATAACAAACTAAAGGTGGATGGGGGGGTGGGGGAGAGGAAAAATGGGTGATGGGCATTGAGGAGGGCACTTGTTGGGATGAACACTGGGAGTTGTATGTAAGTGATGAATCATGGGAATCTACCCCAAAACCAAGAGCACACTGTATACACTGTCTGTTAGCCAACTTGGTAATAAATTATATATTTTTTTAAAAAGTGCTACCTTTCAACTGCTCTTGCTTTACTTATTATTTTTGTTATTAGTTGTTTCTCTCTCTCTCTCTGGTGGGTAAAACTACTTGAGAGCAGGGACTTTATCTTGTACCCCAGCATCTACCACCAATCCTGAAACAGCAGCCCTCAAGTAGGTTTTAAACGAGTAAACTGACATGTTACACTACAAGATATACATCCATAGAGAAACCCTAAAAAGAAAATGTATCTGAGTACATTCTATAACCAAATTATAAGACTGCTATTTTTATACAGTTCAGTCTTCTTTTTTTTTTACTATTTATTTTTGAGAGAGCGAGAAAGACAGAGGCAGAGCATGAGCAAGGGAAGGTCAGAGAGAGAGGGAGACACAGAATCTGAAACAGACTCCAAGCTGTTAGCACATAGCCCAATGTGGGGCTCAAACTCAGGAACCATGAGATCATGACCTGAGCTGAAGTCAGATGCTCAACCGACTGAGCTACCCAGGCACCCCCTATAGAGCTCAGACTTGTAAAGAAAGTGGAGCCCTTCTAGTCCTCTGGATGACTTTCATGTAAGAATCTTAATATTTAATATCAAAATACATAATGACAGTTCATCAGATCACACCATTAACCAAGGTAACTAGCCCTATAGGGATTTTGTAGGTTTGTTGTTGTTGTTGTTATTGTTGTTAGCAATAGACTCGCTGGTACAAATGGGAGTGTTGTGTGATGAAAACTTCAGAGTGAGAACCTGTGGCTGCAGATTAGTGGGCATGTTGGCCTCTTTACAGGTGGGTGCCATCAGGCTCAGTTTCTTTGTGTGTGGTTTTCTTCTGTAATACCAATCTGAATCTGGAGCATCTTAGAAAACACCAAATGGAGACAGTGAGGAGGTTATAAGCTATCCTTAGCAGTGATTTATGGAGGCTCTGATTTCAGAGGTTAACAAAGATTTGCTTGGGGTTTATGTGCCATTTTCCAGAGTCATTCTGAACTGACAGATAAATGTGTAGCCCTCTTTGCTGGCACCTTTTATGGGTAGGTGCAGCTGGATGAAAATCAGCCACAAAGGAGATCCCGGTGTTATCATTAATGGTGACTTTGTGTAACAGATGTTGTCTACGTATTAGAGGAGGCTGCTTATTTTGTCTTTTGCAAACATGAAGCCTCTTAAAACTATTATGTACTAAACATTGTCTGGAAAATTCCATCCTATTGTAACCCAGTCCTCATTCAGGAAGAGGAGTGGTTTGGAATTAAGAGAGTACAAGAGAGACTCAAATGAAGGAATACTACATCCATTACATTTGTGTTTTTCATGATTATGGTGAAGAGAGAGACCAAAAAATAAATAAGTAAATAAATAAATAAATAAATAAAAGGGTATCACAGCACTGCCAAGAGAAAACACACACATTAAAAACAAAAGTCTACATGAATAGGTACTGAACAGTGATGAGAAATTAGGGCGGAAATGGGGTTTTGCCTCCTGTCTTTTGCAAGCAAGCATCCTATTGGCTTTATTGTCTAAGAGCAGAGTAGATGACAAAGAGTTGGAAATTTAACACACAATGATTAGAAAGTGATTTCATTTCACTTACCATCTGGTCAGCTCAGACTATTTTTCAGGCAAAAGATTAACCATTTTTTAGGTACGTTAGGCCACAATTCTCCCCACTGCCCACCCACACATGCACAATGCACTACTGATAGCCGGCTACCATATTTCTCTACAAATATGTATGAAATCCATTTTTATTTGGAGGCACCTTTAGGGATGGCATGCTGCATGTCATCAAACAAGTAGCTTCCACCCTTTTCTCACCAAATAAAAGGCAACTTTTACCAGACCATAAAAAGAAGGTTGGAGAAGGTGGAATTGTACCTTCAAATAATCACTTTGGGAAGAAATTTGGCTGTTTAATCAAAAACTAAAAAGACTTCAAACATTATGCCCCAAAATGCCACTTCTTGGAATCTACTTTTAAATAATTCAAAATACTAAATGCACATCACAAAAATACATTTTTATCATAGCAAAAATGTCATTAATATAATAAAATTGGAAGGCACCCCAAATTCTTACATTAGGTTATATTTAAATTACTATACATTACCTAACAAAATATTTTTCAGCCATTAGAATTATGGTTATCAGGACTAATAACATGAAAACATTTTGCTACATATTAAATGAAGAAAGGCAAAATTGCATATATATGAGAATTTATATCCTTATAAAATATGAACATAAAAAAAGACTTAAAGGAAATATATCATAAAGGTAGATACTTTTGTAAAAACAAAGGAAGCATAGTGCAATCTTAAGAGTAACTATTTTCTTCAGTGAGCACCAGCTGGTGTATCCAGAGGCAGTTGTCTATATATTAAACTACTTTATTATATGCTTATCGTTCCTGGCAACCATCCTCCCTCTGGCCATATTTTCAGAGTGTTCAAAAGTTCACCAATGTCAATAAAAGGGTAAATGTTTGTATCAGCACTCATCTCAACACTAAAAGCAGCACACCTGTTTCTCCTCTAGACTCAGGAAGGGACCAAAGTGTACAAGTCCCTTCATCCATTCCAAGATTTTCAGAAGAAGGTCAGTATAGGAGTGTTGAGACAATGAATTGTGCTGCCATGTTTTGCCTAATTAATTTCTCAGCATAATGATTTCAGGGTGTGTCATTGCAATCAGTACTAAATAATAACAGCCTTTCCATCTTGGATTCCTTTTGGCATTTTAAGTAGAGAAAGGTTGGTTGACCTAAGGGATTAATAAAGATCTCCAGACTGCTCCTACTTTGAGGATCAATACAAAACACCTGTGCTTCACATATCCTAAGCATTATCATTGTCTGCCAAGGAGCATCAAATCCTGGAGACAGGGAATATCTATGGACTTATAGATGTTCAACATCAGAACCAAATATAACCTGCTGAAGTAACTCATTTTTTGTTGCTGTGGCTGCCAATGACATATTGTTCAGGTACTGTAAATAACTTATCTGAGAGATGCATTTATTTTATAATAACTTCCCCTTCCCCCATTGAGATGAAAAACTCAAGTTTAAAACAAATAAATAAAAATCTTTGCCACCAATAGATTAAGGGGAATGTAAATGTTATCCTGGAAGTGGGGCAGGACTCAGGTGGAGAATTCCCACTCAAGCATCATGCATGCATGAAGGCCTTACTCTATGCCTGGCACAAAGCTGGATTCTGGTTGCTCCAAAAGCATTAGGCTTATTTCTTGTCCTCAAGGACCTTAAAATCTAGTGGAGAGGCATGAGGCATATGTACCTGATATATCAGGCAGTCCCTATTCAACAGCCCATAGACAGAAATTGTTTCAATTTTCTCTAGCCTCTGCTTCCAAGTGGGCTGCATCAGATGCCTCTGTTCTCATCCTTTACATCCTTAGGTTCATCACATAACTTCCCTAGTTCAGTAACAATGGAAAACAGTATGGAAGTTCCTCAAAAAATTAAAAATATAACTACCATATGATTCAGCAACTGCACTTTGGGTATATATCCAAAGGAAATGACAATAGGATGTCAGAAAGATATCTACACTCCAATTTTATTACAGCATTATTCACAACAGCCAAGATATGGAAACAACCTAAGAGTGTCCATCAACAGATGAATGATAAAGAAGAGGTGTATACACACAATAGAATATTATCCAGCCATGAGAAAGAAGGAAACCCTGCCATTTGCAAAACATGGATGGAACTCGAAGGCATTATGCTAAGTGAGTTAAGTCAAACAGAGAAAGACAAAAACTGTATGATGTCACTTATATGTGGAATCTAAAAGAGCCAAATTCATGGAAACAGAGAGTAGAATGGTGGTTACTAAGTGGGGGAGGGGGGCAGGAAGAGGCAGGAGATGTGGGTCAAAGGGTACAAATTTCCAATTATAAAGCAAATAGTTCTGGAGATCTGATGCACAGCATTGTGATTACAGTAAAGAATATTGTATTATATTCCTCAAAGTTGCTAAGAAACTAGATCTTAAGTGTTCTCACAAAAAAGAAATAATTACATGATGTAATGGAGGTATTAGCTAATGTCATGGTGGTGATCATGTTGTAATATATAAATGTATCACATTAACATGTTTTACACCTTAAATTTACACAATGTTATGTCAATTCTATCTCAATTTTTAAAAAAAGAAAAAAAGAAAGAAAACTTCCCCAGTGGCTTTTGGTTATTAAGTTCAGTCCATGGAATTCTACTGAAATCTCATTTCCTCCCATCCCCAGTGTAGGTTTCAGCAGGGACCTTGAATACATCGAGTGTGGGGGTACAGGGTACACAGGGTAGGACAAGGATGAAGAGAGCAGAAGGAATGTATCTCTTTCTCAGATGGCAGCAGCTGGCATTCTCTCTCCCCTGTGTCATTGCTTTTCTGGTTTGGAGTACTTGTCCTTGAGGGCCTCAATAAGGCAGGCTCCCAGCACTAGCTTTCATGATGCACTTACTCAGGTAGATATGGGAGACATCCAGCAGCAGTGGCTTCTCATAAAGTTCCCTGCTAGGAACTGCTTGTCATTCTCCTTTCTTGCAAGCCCCATCTCTAACCCAGTCCTATGGAAGCCTCACTCCTTACTTGGCCTGGGGACAGGGAGAGTGCTGGACTCCACCATAAGGAGGAAGAAGATGAGCTGATCCTGCTAACACTTCCCTTCTTCAAAGCCCACTCTGGCCTCCCGGAGCACCTCTGAAGCAGAAAAGGAGGAGAGGGCAGGGCTGCTTGTAAGAGATCTTGCTGGGAAGGGTGTAGGGAGACGGGTCCTGTCCTTAGTTGTTAGCTGCTCTCTTGAAAATCAGAACAGTTGTTTCCAACCCTGGTTGCTCATCAGGATCACTTTGGAGAGCTTTTGAAAGCTCCCAATGCCTGGGCTAGCCCACCCCACACCAATGATATTGGAAACCCTAGGCTGGGGCCGACAAGGTTGGGTCATTTTTCAAAGTTAATTTGAGTATGCAGTCGGGGTCTGGAAGGACTACAGTACAAATATTCATAGCAGAGATTCTCACCCTGGGCTGCACACTACATGAACAAGAGGGCTTTAAAACATACCGAGCCTGGGTCCCATCTCAGAGATTCTGATATCCTTGGCTGGGCACTGGGGTTCTTTCCTGAAAGTACCTCCCCTGCTTATGGAGCTCTTTCTGCCTGTGTCTGCATCACAGGATGCCCAGGGGAAGCCTCGGGAGAGAAGGAGGCTTTTTCCGGCCAGGCAGGTGCCCAGGCCAGCGGCCCCTCAGCAACCTTGTCCAGCTTTGAGCTGAGTCTTCTCTCCTGGCATAAGCTTCTCCAGTTACTCCCCCTCCACCTCTGCCCCTGCTGACTGCCCATGCAACTGCTTCAGTCATACACTAGCCTGAAGAAGAAATCTTCACATCAAAGTCTATGCTTAGGGTCTTGGCTCATTGTGATGAGGAAGATTGAAAATACAATCTGCCCTAATGGTACAAATGCCACACTGCCTCTGGGTGTACCTTCTCCCTGCATGGCAGGGAGCCCATCTTACAGCATCATGAGTCTGGTCTGTCCAAGGCTGTGCAGACTCTATCTCACAAATACTCAGTAATGCACTGAATTGCATCTGGGTTTTCCAATATTACATTCTTTTTCATCTTACTGTAAAATGAACCCATCTGATAGCTCTTCTGGAGGTTTCTGATTAAAAATTATAAAGAAAATCTAACAGGTTCTTGTGTGTAAGTCAAGATTATAGATGCCCTTCTCTTTTACGTAAATTCTGTTCAACCTCCAAAATTCTCCTTCATTTGAGACCACCTCCTCCTTGAGGCCATCCCTAACCATTCCAGCCAAGGCCTATACCTCCTATTCATGAACTCCAATAATTTTTTAGGTTCAGAACCATATGAATTAATATGCATACTGTGTGTAGGCCCATATTTTTATACAGACATGAAACAGAATGTTGAGTAGGAAATTTTTGTTGCCCCAGAGCTGGTGGCTAGAGAAAACAGGTTCCATATCTGAAGTTGGCCTGCACATCAGAAGCCCCCAGATGTCTCACAAGCCATCAGGTCCTCACAAAGAGGTCATCCAGAGGGCTCAGCAAGACCTCCACTGGAAGATCTGGAGAGGGGAATTCAGACACCAGCAAAGTGACTTTGCATCTGGGTGACTCATCTCGTTTGGGTATAGAGTCAGGTCTTCTCAGATAACATGAAATGTGGTCTGAGAAAGCAGGTGACCTCAAGGTGAGGAGCCAAGTCCTGGGGGACAGGACAGGGGAAGGTGGAATTCAATAAGTATGGACCCTGGGGGTTAAAAATGCTACCAGAATCCTCCCAGAGAAAAATTTCATGGTAAACTTTGAACCCAGAGGGTCATGAAGTATAGAACACAGTCATTCAGACTGCAAGTGAGTGAGACAAATAAGGGTAACCCAAGTTTCTTGGAAAGGGCAGCACTTATATCCCAAGAAAACAGAATTCTCACCCATAGAATGGAAGCTTAAAGATGCCAAGGGGAATCTTGGCATCCTTGAAGGGAAAGCACCTTCCATGTCATAGGCAAGGGGCTAGGGAGTATCACAAATGGCATCTCTCTTGATCTTCATTTACTTACTTACTTACTTATTTATAGCACATGAGCAAGGGAGGGGCAGAGGGAGAGAGAGAGAGAATCTTAAGAAGGCTCCAGACCCAGTACTAACCAGACATGGGGCTTGATCCCATGACTCTGAGATCATGACCTGAGCTAAAATCAAGAGTTGGACTGACTGAACCATCCAGGCACCCCTCTCTTAATTGTCACATCAGTCCTTTTGCAATAAATATTAATGTTCCTATTTTTACAGCCAAAGAAATCAAGGCTCAGGAAAGTTAATTTGTTGAGGGCAGAGTTGGAATTTGAACCCAGATCTGGCCCTGTGTTCCTGAAGCACACTTCAACTCCCAGTTTCTTTTTAGGGGCCTCAAATAATTTCTATTTTAAAAAGTTAAAGTTCGGGGCGCCTGGGTGGCGCAGTCGGTTAAGCGTCCGACTTCAGCCAGGTCACGATCTCGCGATCTGTGAGTTCGAGCCCCGCGTCAGGCTCTGGGCTGATGGCTCAGAGCCTGGAGCCTGTTTCCGATTCTGTGTCTCCCTCTCTCTCTGCCCCTCCCCCGTTCATGCTCTGTCTCTCTCTGTCCCAAAAATAAATAAACGTTGAAAAAAAAAATTAAAAAGTTAAAGTTCAAGCTTGTCTGAGTGGCTCAGTCAGTCAAGTAATCCACTTTGGCTCTGGTCATAATCTCATCTTTTGTGAGTCTGAGCCCTTCATAGGGGTCTGTGCTGAAAGCTCAGAGCTTGGAGCCTACTTCAGATTCTGTGTCTCCCTCTCTCTCTGCCCCTCCTCAACTCACATTCTGTGTGTGTGTTTCTCTCTCTAAAATAAACATTAAAATTTTTTTTCATTTAAAGTTCCAAGTAAAGAATATCCACCGTGGTTCCCATCTTTGTCCAGTTCGCCAGGAGAAACCCTAGGGCTGTGATGCCCTGAATTTCTTAACAGTGCACACTGGTGGTGGGGAGCGTGTCACATTGTCTGCATTTAGGCATGGGAAGGGGACACGGGCCAAGAATAAAGGATACCATGAACAGGAAGATTTGACAGGTCAGCAAATATGTCCAATTGGGTGAGGCCATTATTTATGTTGCCACAGCAACCGCTGTTACCCGATTTAAAAGCAAAGTTTATTGTGAAAATTTCCAAGCATTCAAAAGAAGAATATTTAATAAGCCCCCATATAGATATGACCTAGTTTTCACAGTTACCTACATGTTTCCACATTTGCCTCATCTGTACTTTTTTATAACCACTTTTTTTCTTGCTGAAGTGCTTTAAATCCTAAGCATGTCATTTCACCCCTCTATACCATAATACACATCTCTAAAATATATGGACATCTTGTTACGTAACCATAATGCCATTATCACGTCTAGAATTATTTTTTTTAATGTTGATTTATTTTTGAGAGAACCAGAACACGAGTGGGGAGGGGCAGAGAGAGAGGGAGACATAGAATCTGAAGCAGGCTCCAGGCTGCGAGCTGTCAGTGCAGAGCCCGTCGCGGGGCTGGAACCCACGGACTTCGAAATCATGACCTGAACCGAAGTTGGACGTTTAACTGACTGAGTTACTCGGGCATCCCCCAAAATTATTATTTTCAAGTCCAAGACTCAGATGAGGCAAGCAAGGCACCAAGGGTGTAAAATTTTAGGAAGCATTGCTCTTGGGACCATGCCATCCATGTACGGTCAGCACTTAAGAATGGGTACCCTCCTATCAGCTCTGTATTTGATACTCAGTGCAGAATCTCATTTGCCCTATTGTTTCAAACTTTCTTTTTTATAACTGGTTTGTTTATTTGGGATCCAAAAAGAACCAGAACTTCCTTTGAATTGTTACATCTGTACACCTTTTATTTAGGACAGTCCTCACCCTTTTCTGTTTCCTGCTTTTGATTTATCCAAATACTGTGTCACACTCTTCATTTCTCTCCTTATTCCTTGTTGATATCTTTAAACTTGTTTCTCTATCCCCTGCATTTTCTATAAAGACTGAGATTCATGGTGATATAAATGCATTCAACTTTACATCTATTTATAGAAAATATTTATATCATTTATGGTTTTTTATTGATTGTAATGAAATTGTCCATGATATTGTCTTAGAATTCATGTTCTCTGCATCTATAATTTGCAATAGATCTTCTCTGTGTTTCTTTCTTTTTTTTTAAAGTCAACTCTACACCCAATGTGGGGCTCAAACTCACAACCCTGAGATCAAGAGTCACATGCTCTACCAACTGAGCCAGCCAGATGCCCCTTGTCTGTGTTTCTTGATCACTATTCTATCTTATTAATATTCCAAAGAACCAGCTTTTAATTGTTTTGAACCACTCTCCTGGGTTTTTGTTTTACCTATTTTATATTATTTTCATTATTTACTTCTTTCTACTCTGCTGCTATTTTACAAACTTACCTAAATCTCAGGTACTGCCCAGGACTCAATGCACTCAGTCATGGGTATGTCCATTCTGCAGTAGGCCTCCCCCCGCCCCAACCTTGGGATACAATGTCTTCTTTTGGTCACTTCCACTTGCCTTCCATCTTTCAAAGACTCATCATTGTTCCAGTTACTATTGCTGCATAACAAATCATTTCAAACTTGGTTGTTTAAAACAATAACAATTATTTATTTTTCTCAGGAACCTACAATGTGTATCGAATTGAACAGGGACAGGTCATCTCTGTTCTATGTAGTACCAGCTTGGAAGGTGCAACTGGGTGCTAGGGTATCTGCTTTTAGATGGCTCATTCACATGGAGGGCAACTGGGTATTGGTTATCAGAGCTGTGGACCAGGAGCCTTGGTTCCTTTGCACAGAGACTTCTCCACCAGCTGCTTGGGCTTCCTCATAACTTGGTGGCTCTGTCAAGACAGCAAAGCAGAAGTATCTGGCATTTTCATGATCTAGTCTCAGACATCACGTGACATGCCTTACACTGTCACTATTGATTGAGTCACAAAAGCCCATTCAGGTTCATCAGAATGAGACTTACATCTCACCACTGGATAGAAGGAATATAAAGATCACACTGTAACAAGAGCATATGGCAAGGAGGGAAAGAGCATATTATGGAAAGCATATTATGGAGGGAAAGGAGAGGGAGATCTGTAGTATGGAGATCACTGACACAAACATTGTCTTTCTGCCATAAATGATCAGATGCATGGTTTGAACCTGTGCCATCAAGCAGAGAAGGAACAGTAACTGTGCTTACCTACATAGAAGAGGCAATCTTTGTCCATTTTTGGGCTGGTGATCTTCAGTCTGCCCCTCCCCCACACCCATTTTCCACACTTCTCTGGGCTCTGTGTCCTGGGAGCTGACCTCTATAAGCTACATTATTTGGGCTCCTGTGCCCTCTGGCTTCCAGTTGGGAGATGAGGGAGCAGAAGGAGAAAGGAGTGGGGTATTTATCCCCCTTTCATGCCTTCTCCCATCTCTGGTTAAAGAGAAAATCCAAAGGAAGGGGAAAATAGGAAATAATACACTATTTAGGAATGGCCACAATGAGATTCTATCTACTCTTAAATATCACTATTTTTTAAAACTTGTGGTGTAATACAGTTGGTACCTAGGTATATCTTTGTCTTTGGTTAGAAGAATTATTTTAGTCTAGATTTAAACATACATTTTACTCTGAACTGATTGAATTGAATTCAAAGGAGAGGGACACATGGAAGCTTACTTTTATTTTTTATTTTTTTAATGATTATTTATTTTAGAGAGAGAGAGAGAACCGGGGAGAGGCAGAGAGAGAGGGAGACACAGAATCTGAAGCAGGATCCAGGCTCTGAGCTGCGAGCACAGAGCCCAACGTGAAGCTTAAACCCATGAGCCATGAGATCATGACCTGAGCCAAAGTGGGATGCTTAACTGACTGAGCCACCCAGGTGCCCTGGAAACTTATTTTTAAATGTTAACTGGCACTATGCAAAAGATTCTAAAGCAGTGTTGATTTAATGAGGTTTTCAGCTTCCTATGCCTGGTAAGTCTTAAGCCAAAATTTGCAATTTCAATTTTTTTTATATTTGCTATTTGATAAAACAGATGATATGTTGTATTTGATAAAACAGATGATATGTTGTATTTCCAATGACATTTGCTGATATGACAATAATAATAATAATACTGCTGTGAACAACTCTGTATTTCTGACTGCACTTTGGATCATTTCTTAGTATGCATTCCTAGAAGAGGAATGACTGGGGCAAAGGCTATCACCATTTTTCCTGCTCTTGGGTACAGAGCAGAGCCCTTTTCTGGGCTTGTTATAGTAAGTCATACTTTCACCAGCCATTTCATAGCCCCAGTCTCAACACACCCTCAATAGCATCACTGATTCTCAATGTTTTGTAATTTCATAAGCAAAGTGGTATTGCATAGCTGTTTAAATTGACATTTATTTCATTACAGATGAGTCTGAATCTTTTCACATATTTATTTTTAATTCATATTTATGTTGCAAAGTTATCTTATTCTTGTTCTTCACCTATGTGAATATAAGGCACCTCTTATATTTTTCTCATTGCTGAGATCTCTTGTTAAGATTACAGACTTAGGTGGTGCCTGGGTGGCTCATCAGTTGAGCGTCAGACTCCTGATTTCAGCTCAGATCATGATTTTACGGTTCATGAGTCTGAGCCCTGCATAGGGCTTGGGATTCTCTCTCTCCCTCTCTCTCTCTGCCCCTCCCACACACATGCGCATGTACTCTCTCTCTCTCAAAAATAAATAAGCATTTAAAAAAAGATTAGAGATTTAGTTTTAAAATTCAGATTTTATTTTTAAATACACTAATCCTGTTACCTGCAATATTTGCAAATTAGATGTTATATGAACAGTCTTGAAACTTTCAAAAGATGATTTTTTTTTTCCTGGTTGGCATGTGTAGGTGTGTTTTCATATTAATTTCAATAATGCTACTTTTAATTGTCTCTTTTAGTTGTATCTATACAGGCAATATATTATGAAGAAACAAATTCAAGACCAAAGAAAAGTTTACATGGTTATTTCAGATAAAAGGAACAAAAGGAGAGTGCTGCCTGTTTCAACTGGATCATTGGTACAGGTCTTACCTTAACTTTCCATAAGTAGACATACCTTATTAAAACATCCACTACTTAACTTTGTAATGGTTTTCTAGTGTAATATCAATGCATCTGTGTAGAATGCAAGAAGTTAATTGTTCAAAGTGCTAGTTGAACATAACTCTTCTTCTGATGTCTTTGGGTTCCTGGTAATAATTCCTGTAACAAGTAGTTTCAAATGCATTTGGGCTTTGCCTTATTTGGACCATCTGAGACAAGTTTGAGTTAATATGACTCTTTGCTATAAAAGCTGCTGAAGAATACATTTCCTCCATAATGCAGGGGTCCACGTGGAAAGAGAACATTGTATGTTTGCTTTAGTATATTGCATTAGAAATTCCAAAAACTGATTTTGTTTCAGGGTGATTCATTGTCCGAAGGATTTGGTCTTCAAACTGGTGTTTCCTTCATTTCATTCTTGGAGAACTGCAGGCACACATATTTGTTAATATTGAATGCATGAGTGCCATCACTAGCTTCCTTATAGGATAGGTACATGAATGACATTCCAAAATGACACACAAAAAAAGTCTTCTCAAGCATTTTTTTAACTTTAGAATATAATGGTTCTTTATATTAGAAAGCTTTCATTATTGTCACTTAGGAGAAACTAAGTCTTCCAAATGCAGAACATCTTTGCTAAAGATAATGGGAGATCCGTAAAAGAGTTTACAATCAACATGGCACATAGGAGAAGTGTTTTATGGATAACACTAGTTTTTTACACCAAATATTTATAAATGTATATGACTCAATATATGTAGAGCTTAATTGGCACAGAGACATTCTCCCATGTGACTTTCAATCTGCACTTGAATTTTCTACCTGGAATCTTTCTTCATTAAGTACTTGATTGTGGTCAGTGATTTTTGAAGTTCCTCAGCACTTTGCTTAAGTTCCATTTCAGACACACCTTGATCAACTTCTGTATCAACTCTGCCCACTTCCCTTAAACAAATGCTTTCTGAAGAAGGCCTCAGTCACATCTCTGCTACAGAGATTGCTGAACATCAAGTCACCTGATATTGGCTCAAGGCTGGACACTACTTGATATATTTTTTATCCAGAAGACTAAGCAATTCTTTAAAGAATTTTAAAGAGGCCAGGCCAGACCAGGCTTCTTATGAAAGCCTAACTGATAGGCAGCTCTCTAATCAGAATGAAATTCCAAATCATCTTTCAACATTTGCCATATTGATCAATACCATTTGGAGTATCTGTGGCTATTTTCTGAATTTCACCTTGATATTCTGTCCATGAGCAGTTTTTTTTTCCTTTCATTGCACCTTCAACCTACAGCCTACAGCCCCCACCCCTTCCAGTGATCTTCCCCCCCCCCCCAGTTAATAGCAGTGTTTTAGTGATTGATGGTTTTTAAAAAGGACACATAATAGATAGAGGGATAGAGTATAGATGTTATTTTAAGGTCAGGAATCATCTCTCTATTACCATGGCTTGAAGAATGTTGACAGATTTTTGTTTTACCCCTGCATAATTTTTTAGGAGAAACCAGGGATAGTAAATATGTAAAGACATGAAAATGATAAACTTCCCTGCAGTGACCTTATAACTACAAGTCAATCTATAGACAATTCCAGAATTAAAACATCTTTTGGAGATCTCTATTTCACTCACTACCATCATCATCAAAATCATCAAGATTTGCAAACATGTATGGTTTGCATATTTCCTATGTGTCAGGCCCCGTGATTAGTATTTACATGGATTAAACTACATTCGTGTCCTTTCGGGAAGGTGCTATTACTATGTTCATTTACAGGTAAGTAGAAAGTTAGGCTGTTTGCTGCACTTCTCACAGCTAGGAAGTGGGAGCTAGGGTATAAGGTCAGGCAAATGGATACCTGAGCCCTCGAACTTCATCACTTATACACCATCCTGCTTTCTGTCATGCAGGTTCAGCCAGGAGCCAACCTTTCAATCTCCCGTTCCTCCACTCCTTCTATTCAATTACTCCAGTCCCATTGATTCGGAGTTGGCTCCTGAGACTGCCCATTCTTGGCTCTCAAGTCTTCATTCTCCCCATGGCTGGGCTTGCACCAGCTTTCATTGACTCTCTCCTCCGTGACTGTGGTCTCTCTGCCTCAGTCTTCCCTCTGCCCAATCAATTCTCTGCATTGGCACAAAGCAAGAAACCAGTAAGTTCAGGTTCCACTAAACAAAAGTAGAGACATGACCATGTTACTGCCCACTGATGGTAAAGTAAAGTTTCAAGACCTGAGAACAGTGTTCAAAGTTCTTGGTGTTCAGGTTCCTAGCTTGGTCTGCCATGCCCTCCTGAGAGCCTATGGTATAGTAACCTGAGATTCAGCCTGAGATTATAAAATTACCCAGACAAGCTGAGACTTCCCTACTGTGTGCCTTTGCTCAAATTCTTTCCTCTATTTGGAATGTCCTTTCCTTTACCCTACTTCTAATCCTTATTTTCTGCCTATGCTTTCTTCAAGGCCCTGCTCAAGCACCATCTCCTTTGCAAAGGCTTCCTGACACCTTGAGTTAGAATACTCACTTTCATTGGACTGTTCATACAAGTCCACACTCCTTTATTCACAGTTCAGAAACTTAAAATGCTCTGAAGACTAAAATTTATTTTTGTGATTTTGAAGCAAACTTTTTTGGTGGCCTAACCTAATCCAAACTGACATGAGACTATTTACAGTCAGCGTGAAAATTCACATTTCACTTTAAAAATTTAAAAAATTGAGTATGATTACTGTGTGGCTCCCAAGATCCCAGTGGAGGTGTTGTGTAAAATGTGGTATGTGTATTATATTGCCTTAAATTCTGAATTCCATAGTGCCTCTGGTCTCAGAGTTTTGGATAGAGGATTATGGACCTATACCTAGTGCTCACCACAGTATTTGGCATTAAAGGTACTTGTCATCACCCATCTCACCAGCCACCTAAGGGCAGAGATTATGAATAGAACCAGACACTTATGTGGCTGACATTCACACTCTTCATGTAAGCCATGAGAGGCATCAGGTATGAGGTCCCTAAACTTTCCACTATAGTCCCTACATTTCTTCCTTTCTGTTTTTAGGTTGCATAGTTCCCACACCTGTCCAGCACCAGCTCCTTCAATCTGCAGTCTTAATCCCACCCTTTCTTTAGACTTCGTTGCTTTAATTATCCCCTATATTCTCTATATTACCTGTTGGCTCTTTTTATTCAATCTACAAGAAAATTCAAGTCTTCCCACTGTTTAAAAACCTTCAGTATCCACCCTGATTAAATAAACAAATAGAGAGCTCTTCTTTATAGTAATAAACAAACTAATAAAGGCAGAAGGAATAAATTTTTTAGAAAAATATCACGTTTTGTAATCATCAGAGTAATAATTGATTCAGGCAAAAATCATCAATGGATACTGAAACTAGGAGGTGATTATTAAGGAGCAGGATATTTACATAGTCTCAAAGTAACTTTCCACGAACTACAAATTATAGAAGGGAAATAGTTACTTTACAGTGGAGAAATGTAGCAGACAAGTGATCAAAGTTCATATCCCCAACATGGTGACAAAATGGCATCATATGCCTCCTGATATAATGCTCTATAATATTCCTGCAATAATTAGTAATCTTGATCAGATTTTGAGGAAGCATCATCAAACCCACATTGAGGGACATCCTATAAAATAATCAGTCTGTACTCCTCAAAAAATGTTAATGCCAGGGCGCCTGGGTGGCTCAGTCAATTGAGCAACCAACTTGATTTCAGCTCAGGTCATGATCCTGGAGTCATGGGATGGTGCCCCGGGTTGGGCTCTTTTCTGAGTGTGGAGCCTGCTTAACATTCTCAATCTCTCTCTCTCTCTCTCTCTCTTTCTTTCTTACTCTGGCCCTCTTCCCCAACTCATGCTCTCTCTCTCTTTAAAAAAAAAAAAAATTAAATGTTAATGCCATGAAAGACAAAGAAAGTCTTGGAAACTGTTCCAGATTTAAGGAGATCAAAGAGACATAACAACAAAATGAAATATACTATCATGGTTTGGACCCAGAATGGGGAAAGAACAGCTGTAAAGGATATTTTGGGGACAATTACTGAAATTTGAAAATAGAATGTAGATTAGATAATGATATTATATCCATGTGAAATTTCTTAATCTGATAACTGTACTGTTTGTAATGGAAAATAATGTCCTTGTTTCTAGAAAATACACAGCGAAGAGTGCCTGGATGGCTCAGTTTGTTAAGTATCCAACTTCGGCTCAGGTCATGATTTCACGGTTCATAAGTTTAAGCCCCATGTCTGGCTCTGTGCTGACAGCTTGGAGCCTGTAGCCTGCTTCAGATTCTGTGTCTCCCTCTCTCTCTGTCCCTCCTCTGCTTGCACTCTGTCTCTCTCAAAAGTAAATAAACATTAAAAGAAACATAAAACCCTCTTAAAAAAAAAGAAAATACACAGTGGAATATTTAGATGCAAAGGGGGCATGATATCTTAAACTCACATCATTCATAAACAGAAACTAAGTGAGAGGATGATAAAGCAAAGAGGCAAGATGTTCACAGATGGTGAATGGTGAATCTGAGTGTATGGGAGATCTTAGTATTATTTTTGCAATTTTCATGCGAGTTTGAAATTATATCTGAATATAAAGTCACCAAACTTTTCCTAGATTCTATCTTAACCTAAAGCTAACATCTTGTTTCTTCCTCCTGTGATCTCAGCCTTCTCATACCGACTCCAAGTTCTCATTTTGTGTTCACTTAAGTTCCAGTTCCAATTACAGTAAAACGTTGGTTTGTGAGCATAATTCCAGAAACATGCTTGTAATCCAAAGTACTTGTATATCAAAGCAAATTTCAAGAACCGTTGGCACAGTTGGGATCATGTGACATTCAGCATCACATACTACTTGTATTGTGAGACATCGCTCATTTATCAAGTTAAAATTTATTAGAAATGTTTGCTCATCTTGTGGAACACTTGCAGAACAAATTACTCACAATCCAAGGTTTTACTGTACTTCTTTTTACTTCTCATCTATCTTTACCTTCATTGAGCTTTTTAAAAATCCCCCAACTCTTCTGTAAAATTTTAACTTCCTGTGGGTTCCACAATAAAACTCTCTTGTTTTTACTCCACTTTTCTCATCTTTCTGATAATGTTCACTGACTCCTCATCAGGTGGTTTTCCCTCAAGACATCTTCACCTTTTTTTCTTTCCACTCACCATTCTCTAAGCATCTCATCCATTTCCACTGCTGTCTCCCAAGCAGTTAAATCCAGCCCTGGCTCTCTCCCAAATGCTATAACCACAATATCAATAGCCTAAGGAAGAGTTTCTCATGTAGGTTCCCAATTTTGCCAAAATTTATCATCTCTCTTCCCTCAAACCTCTTTGGTTTGTCCACATCTTGATCTCTAAAATCCTTAACCACTCAGTCTAGCTTGGAAATGCAAGATTGCTTTAACTCTTCTTCCCCATCTGTACTCTGCCACTCTATTCTCTCCTCTACTCTTGGCCTTTAACAGGCGTTGGGTCCAGCTGCCTAGAAACCTGCTAGGGTGGCTGATATTAATGATACCATGCAGCCTCTTACTAGGCTATGGCCCAAATCCCTTAGCATGAGAGTCAAAACCCTTCTCAGTCCAGGGGAACCTACCTCTTGGCTCCACCTCTTACCACTCTATGGTGCTCCTCAGGCCCCAGCTACACTCGGCTTCTAGCTGGACACCAGGCACATTGTATCATCTCATTCCTGTATCCATCCTCACATGCTGTTCCTTCCATCCTTTCCTAATCTTCCACCTGATGATCCCACTCATCTCTCAAGACCCAGTTTAAATATCACTCCCTTTACAAAGCCTTTTATTATCCTTCTTGCCAGATTTAATTGAACCAGATAATTCTCTGGGCTCCCATGGCACTTGATTTATCTCCTGTTTTAGTGCTATCTGCAACTAAAGTATAGCCTAGTTAGAAGTATAATACTTGTCCCCCAAAATGATTCATTTTTTATTTCTAGTAACTCCTAAGCACACGGTAGGCTTTCAACAAATGTTTTTAATGAACTTTCATTTCTGCATGCTGCAATTATGCTAGTTGCCTTGAGACATGTCTAACAAAGTCTGCCAATCTTACTTTAAAGGCCTTTGTGGTTGCCCAGTTACGGCTCTTCACTCCTTTCTCTATTGCTTGTTTTTGGCTCCATGCATAAGGCCTTGGCTTCTGCTTTGGTCCTCATTTCTGTGCCTCCCTGCTCTGAGAGCTAGTCAGGCATCCTGCACTACCCTAATGTCCCATCTACCTCTTGCCTGCCCTCTTCTCTGGAACCTGAGCTTCTGGAAGAGATAGAATTACACCTTGACTTAGAAGAATGGGTAAAGGTAACCATTCAATCGTCTCAAAGATTTTCACTCTATTCTTTTGTCCCATTCTCAATTCCCTGTCACATGAGCTGTGCTCTGTATTGGGTGACTGTGGGCCAGAAAGACATTGATGTTAAGTTCCTTGTGAGACCTTACAGAGCATGTAATAGCAACCCTTCAACTTACAGATGAGAAAATTAAGACTCAGAGGTGAACAGACTTGTCTAAAGTCTTCTAGGCAGTTGGCAAAAGTCTTCTGAGTTCACTGCTCTTTCCACTCATATTACCTCTGTGAAGAGCAGTTCACATGTCATCACTCATGACTGTGAAACAGTCTCCCTGTAAAAGCCCATTTCATAACCCTAGCTCATCTTATTTAGTACATGGCAGTCATGTTCCAATTTTTGATTGCTGAATGAATTATATTTCTCTATGTTTGCCAAGTAGGTTTTTGTGTATTGTAAATAATGCAGAAGGACAATGTCTCGCATATGGAAATTGACTAAATATTGGCCCTTATTTTGTCAGATAATTGTAAAATAATAAGCACCTGGGAAAAAATCAGATATAGTTTTCTATGCCATATTGTCTTCAACAACATTGGATTTGGTTAACAAGGAGGAAAAAAACAAAGTTGAAATGAGAAAAATAAAGAGGGTTATTTACATCCTGCTTTGTGTGTATGTCCTCAAAGAAGCTGTAATGCAGCACAATTTCAATGATTGTCACAAAATTGGTAGTTCTTAGCAGCACCTATGATTCTCCATTGATCTGATTGTTCCTGAAATTCATTATAAAAGAAAGATAAGGATAATTTTCCTGGGACTGTTGTCAACCATTCGATTGTATAAGCAACAACCATTTTCAGGTTTTTTCTGAGTATAAAGGACAACAAAGAGAAAGCAATGATTAAGAAAAAATCCACAGAACATGTTATATTCAAACCTCCCTGTATGTATCTGTATTTGTTCTGTCTTTAGAATTCAAAAATCAAAGAAGGCAAAAAAGTATTTACTTATGATTTCACTTTAGTGTAATACTTCTGTAGCTCATGTAAATGTTTTTTCTTCTTCTTATATTTGGCAACAATTAAGTGCTTTTATTTTTAAAAAATCTGAATCTTCAAAACAATACCTGAGCCATTCCCCAAATAAAATGTCTTCCCCAGAATTTAAAAGTATATCCAGTTACAAACAGAAGTTTAATGACACCTAATATGAGTATAATTATATGGCCATTTGTGTGATGATTTGTCTACCTTTCTCACTCATCAGTAAGTGCCATTAAGCACAGATGTTCTGGTTTGGGGTTCCTCCAGAAATAGGTCCTGAGATGAAGATTTTACTACAAGTGGTTTATTGAAAGGTGAGCCCAGGAAGCACACACTAAGAATGGAGCAGTGAGAGACAAAAGAAGGAAGTCAACAAAGGGTGCACTATTAGGCAAGTAACTTCTGGGTGCTTCAGATTTGTCCCCTCCTTGGAGATTTATATACCAACTAACACCCATCTGGCATAACTTGAGGGCTGCTGGGGTAGGAAGGTATTAACCCTCAGTATTTCTGTCCTGAGGATAAATAAATCTTCAGCACCAGGACACCAACAGTTTTGCTGTAATAGTTTATGGCCATTTTTGATCACCACTGCATCACCTAGCAGAGAATGTGCCCTACAGTGGATGCTCAGTGTTGGAAGGAAGGAAGGAAGGAAGGAAGGAAGGAAGGAAGGAAAGAAGGAAAGAAGGAAAGAAGGAAGGAAGAAGAGGGAGGGAGGGAGGGAGGGAGGGAGGGAGGGAGGGAAAGGAAGCTGGGAGGGAGGGAGGGAGGGATAAATTGTCCTTCTAAATCCATATCCAGTCTAAGCATCACACTGAAACTGGATAACTGATGGATAATCTGTTCTTAATGTGTCCATTTACTCTATTTTATATATCACTATTGCCTGCTGCATATCCATAGTCTCCAAAAAAAATTTGAAGAGGTAAGGAATGCATTTACAAAGCTAAACAGAAGCTAAGCAGCTGAAGAAAACAGCAAAAGGAAGAGCAAAAATTTTGTTCTTCAGACGATAAGAAAAAATGGGCAAGGTTGACATTGTGACCAGCAGATCCTCAAAGAAGAATTAAATCAATTCTCAGAACTGATATATCAGTGATGGAAGAAAAGGAGTCATTCTGATGAGAGGGATGATGACCAAGCAAAACCATGAAACCTGAGCTAGTAATCTTTGGTGCATCCCTTTCTTCCATTCTACTCCTAATTCCCATACTCTCAAACTGACCAAAGTCCCTGCTTCCACACAGACTCAGCAGCAATCTCTTTCCCACCATGAAAGCTACTCCCATGTTCTGGTCATTCCTCATTCCTCCTCCCATCAAAGCATGCCTATTCTTTTTCTTTTTTTTAACATTTATTTATTTTGAGAAACAGAGAAAGACAGAGCATGAGTGGGGGAGGAGCAGAGAGGGAAACAGAGAATCTGAAGCAGGCCTCAGGCTCTGAGTTCTCAGCACAGAGCCTGACACGGGGCTTGAACCCACAAACCATAAGATCATGGCCTGAGCGAAAGTCGGACGCTTATCAGACTGAGCCACTCAGGCACCCCAAACATGCCTGTTCTATATCCTATAGAATCCCAGCCCCTATCTGAGTTTGGTCATGCCAAATGACACTAATGTGAATGGGTGAGAGAATGTGTATGACCTCTCTCAGAACTACACAGTGCATTGCAACAACCACTTTTCAGAATAAGGCCTTATTCCAAAGTGGTTTCTTTAAATACCACAAACTTATAAAGAAAATTCTTCAAAATAAGACACAAACCTTTCATTTGGGAATCATTTTAAACTTATAAAAAGTAGCAAAAATAAAAACAGCACAAGGCATCTCTGTAACCAGATTATTAACTACTATTAACATTTTACCTGATTTGCATTATCATTTCTCTTCTCTTTCTCACTTGCTCTCTCCACATACCTTTCGCTGAACCATGAAGGTTAACATACATCATGGCCTTTTATCCCTAAATAATACATATGTGTTTCCTAAAATTAGGAAATACATGCACACAGGACAGGGGTCAACTTCATGAATTTCATTAGCATAGCACTTTTATCTCATCCGTGTGTAAATTGATTTAATGATTTCTTTCATAGCATTTTTCCCCTTGTAGTATAGAATCCAGTCTAGGGTTTGGTACTGCATTTAGTTGTCATGTCTCTTTAGCCTTCTTCTATCGGGACATTTCCACACACTTCCTTTGGGCTTTATGACATTGGCATTTTTGAAGAACACAGTGCCCCCTCCAAACTTTAAATAGACCCATGATCCAGCAATCTACCCTAAAGATACAATGGTTAAAGCATGAAATGATGCATGCTATTCACTGCAGCACCATTTGTAATAACAAAATACTGGAAACAACCTAAATTTCCATCAATAGAGGATCAATTGATACATGTACATCCATACAGTGGGGAATCATGCAGTTGTAAAAAAGAATAGGAAATATATCTCTATGTCTACAGAGTAACCTCCAGGATATACTGTTAGGTGATAAAGGCAAAGGAATAATAAGTGTGTATTATATACTCCCATTTATATAGAGAGAACATAAAATGACTTCTTTCATATATATAATATATATATGTTATGTGTATATATATTATATATATACATATGTCTTCATATATAAACACTGGATCTTTTTAATATTATGGAATTATTGCTTACCTTTATGTCTGATTATAATATTGTGGTTATTTTAAAAAATATACCTTAAAAAGGAAGCATTAAAAGATATACTCCTACTAGTAGACCAAGAAATAGGGGGAAAATCTCAGAGCTCAAAAATAGAGAAATGGAACATAGATGCAAAACTCCATAAAAATGTATGAAATCAACCATGTTATAAAAAGGAAAATATATTATAATTAAGTAAGATTTATCCCAGTAAAGCAAGACTGACTAAATATTTTTTAAAAAATTATCAATGTAATTTACTACATTCACAGAATAAAGGAGAAAAACAAATATCATTCCAGACACGCCTGGGTAGCTCAGTCAGTTAAGTGTCCGATTTGGGCTCAGGTCATGATCTCATAGTTCATAAGTTTGAGCCCCATATAAAGCTATGTACTGACAGCTCAGAGCCTGAAGCCTGATTCGGATTCTGTCTCCCTCTCTCTCTACTCCACCCCTGCTTGTGCTCTGTTTCTCTCTCTCTCTCTCTCTCAAAAATGAATAAACATTAAAAAAACAAACATCATTTCAACATATGCAGAAAAACATATGATGAAATTCAACATTGACTTAGGATAAAAATTCTCAGGAACCTAGAAATAGAAGAAAATTTCTTCAAATTGATAAAGGGCATCAGCGAAAATATGTACAACTATATAATACTTAACAGTGAAAGACTGAGTGCTTTCCCCCTAAGATTGGAAACAAGGCCAGGATGTCTGCTTTCAGCACTTCTATTCAATATTGGGCTAGAGGTCCTAATCTTTGCTGTAAGGCAAGAAAAAGAAATAAACTCACAAAGATTGAACAGGAAGAAGTAAAACTGTCTGCACTTGCAAATGTGAGCATATATGTAAAAATTTCAAACACGTCTACGAAATACTACTAGAACTAGAACTAACTCATGAATTTCACAAAGTCACATGATACAAGGTTAATATGCAAGTCAACTGTATTTCTATACACTGATGACAATCTAAAAATTAAATGAAAATATATCATTTACAATAGCAAGAAGCTCGTAAAATACTAAGAGATCAATTTAGTTAAGTGTATGTAATATGTATACACTAAAAATCCTCGAAATTAAAGAAGATCTAAATAGTGTTCATAATCGTAAAATTCAGTATTGTCGGGATGACAGTTCTCCACAAATAAATATACAGATTCAATACAATTCCAATCAAAATTCCAGTTAATTGTTTTGCTGAAATTGAGCATATCTCTTAAATAGCTGCAGTCTCCTTGGAATTTTACACAATCCATCCTGGACTTGTTTCCTCTCATCAGTGATGTGAAATGAAAATTACTACAGTCCAACAAGAATGTGTAATATTTATAATTTGACAATGAAACATCTCAATTCAGATTATTGCTTTATTTTGCATATTTTTAATTTTATAACTTATCCTTTAAGTTTTTGCCCATACAGACCTACTGAACTCATACCTGAATTCATCTTGAATAAGGAAAAGAAAATAAGAAAGAAATGATGGTAAAGATTGTAAGAAATGATGGTTTGCACCCCAAAAAGTTGAAATAGAATTCAAAATATTTGGCTATAAAACCAAAGTTAAATGTAAAAAATACTATATCTTGCCACAATAAAAAAAATGAGATAGAAAAAATTCTACTTGAAATTTCAAAGGCCAAAAAATGAAAATAAAGTCATGCCATCACTAGTCTTCCAAACAAATTATTGTAAAATATAATGTAAAAATGTACCAGTTACTTAGATCTAAAACTTAGTAATATAAGAACATAAAAATGGGGATGAGGAGAAAGGAATAAAATCATACTAAATCTTTTACTTAACACAACAGAGTAATATATGGTGTTTCCCTCTTATCTCTGAAGATTATAGAAATAAAGTTTAAAAACGGCTTCTGGAAAACTCAAAGGTAATTATTAGCAGAATTTAAAACAGTATATATGCCTTTTTGATCACTGAAGATGAACAGAAAACACATACTGTGCACATCGAGAACCATCTACAAGAGACAAAAAAAAAAAAGGATAAAAACAAGAAAACACAAGATGACAGAAGCAAGATCAGATATAACAATGATAATTACAGTTAATTATAATAATAGTTAAAATACATTAAAAGACAAATTCTCTGATTCAGTAACAATAGTGTGACACCAAAAGTCTAAAAGGTCGGGTCAGCATCTGTCAGACAGATTCAAAAAATAAAAAAGCAAGAGTACAATATTAATATTAAACAGATTAGAATTTAAGGCAAAACATTAAAATGGGCAAAGAGTATTAGAACAGGTAAAAGAGCACAACTCAAAGTGAATTTGTTTCATGAACTGGTACTTTCTAAATACAGTTGCAGCCAAACATACAAAAGTTATATATTTGTATCTTGCACTTGCAAGAATAAATTTATCAAATTTACATATGAACAGGGGCAGCAAGAAATAGGGTAGGAACAGGGAAGAATCTTTAGTGAATCTCTTTGTCTTTAGTTGACAAAAGATAATTCTTATAGATCACGTGGTTTGGAAACAGACCCTAAGACAGAGGTTGCATGCAAGAGGTTTACTGGAGTGTCTTCTCAGGAATACCATCTGTAAGGGAATGGTGGAAACCAGATTGGCACAAGGAGAACTTGAACTATGTTGCAGTCACAACAAAGGCCTCAGCAGATCTTGGGAAAAGCTCTGGAGCTGTCACAGTCCTTCAAAATATTTCCCCATTGAGGCAAGTGGAGCATAACTTTGTACTCCTGTATCTATCAACCAGTCATTGGCTACAGACTGCACCCAGGGAGGGGACTTAGTTTGGGACAAGAGAGCTCCCTTCAGCTGAAGACAATTTCTTCAGGTTAGAAATCACCACTCCATCCTAACAAGTTAAAAGCTGCACAGACTGAAAAATCAACTTTTCTTGGATCAATAAGAGAAGGAAGAACACAGGGCAAACTATTGCCCCCAAGGTTGGAAAGACAGGTGAATAGACACAGTCAAGGCTTCCTGGTGCACACATTCATGAGTGGAAGCCACTGTCAGGGCAAAAACACCAGAACTACAATTGGAGAATTGCTGGAGGCCCAAAGCAGACAACTCTAAGAGTTAAAAGCTAGAGGTGGGTCCTGTCACAGAGGCTCACAACACTGAGATTTGCCACTGGCAAGTCAACCACATTCCTACAGTAAATATCAGAGAAAAATCCCCTCCTCCTTCCAAGAGGAGCAGGGGGAAAAGAACCATTTTGAAATACACTAGACCATTCTGTTCTTAACAAGGCCTGCCCTCGGGGGAAACTAGTTAACCAGAGTGTAACCTGCTGGGGTATTATCAGAAATGAACTGACCCAGGGAAGGGAAATACTGAACTCAACTCTAGCTGGTTCTAGCCATCCTGTCCCAACAAAGTGGGGGGAAAATAAACTCAGAAAACTGAGAAACACCTGTGAAGTTCACAGACAAGAGGCACAGACTCACTAACGGATTGAGACCTAATCATAGGCTTATAGAACAATTCTGTCCCCCACACCTCACTACCACATCACTAGGGGCCTATTTACCACAGTTTATTTTAACTAGTACATCATGTCAGGCTATTAAGAATAAATGATAATACACACCAAAAGGCAAAAAAGTACAATTTGAAGAGACAAAGCAGAACTTTACATGGCAGATGTGGGAATGATCAGAGTGGGGATTTAAAACAACTATGATTGGGGTGCCAGGGTGGCTCGGTTGCGTAAGTGTCCAACTCTTGATTTTGGCTCAGGTCATGATCTCATGGTTCATAAGATTGAGCCCTGTGTCAGGCTCTGTGCTGACAGCATGGAGCCTGCTTGTGATTCTCTTTCCCTCTCTCTCTGCCCCTCCACTGCTTGTATTCTCTCTCTCAATCTCTCTCTCTCTCTTTCTGACTCTCAAAATAAATAAATAAATACAAATTAAAACAACTGTGATTAAAATGCTAAGGGTTCTAATGGGTACAGCATGCAAGAACAGATGGGCAATGTAAGTAAAGAGATGAAAGGCCTAAAAAAAAAAAAAAGGTGCTGAAGATTAAAAAGGAAAACAGTAACAGAAATGAAGAATGTGTTTGATGGCCACAACTGAGGAAAGAATCTCTGAGCCAGAGGATGTATCTGTAGAATCCTCAAAAACAAAAATCAAAGAGAACAAAAACTGAAAAATACAGGACAGAATATGCAAGAACTGTGCGACAACTGCAAAAGGTGCAACATACGCATAATGGGAACACTGGAAGGATAAGAGAGAAAGGAACAGAAGAAATAGTTAAAAGAATAATGACTAAGAATTTCCCCAAATTACTGAAACACTAAAACATAGATTCAGGAAGCTCAGAGAACTGAATAAATGCCAAAAAACAAACAAACAAACAAACAAACAAAACAAAACAAACAAACAAAAAACAACCTCTAACTTTATCTTTGACTTTCTGCAGTTGATAATCCAGATGAAATGAACCAACTGCTTAAAAGACATAACATGCCAAAACTCACACAGGGAGAAATAGATGATCTGAATGGGCCTATATCTATTAAACAAAATGAATCAATAATTAATAATCTTCTGAAACAGAAAGTATGAGGCCCAAATGAGCTTAGTGATGCAATATACCAAACATTTATGGAAGAAATTATACCAATTCTCTACAATCTCTTTCAGAGGATAGAAACAGATGGAAAACTTCCTAACTCATTGCATAAGACCAGCATTACCCTAACACCAAAAGTAAACAATGCCATTACAAGACAAGAAAAGTACCAGACTAGTATCTCATGGACATGAATGGAAAGATCCTCAACAAAATATTAGCAAACTGAATCCTAAAAAGTATTAAAAGAATTAAAAGAATACATCATGACCAAAAGTGGATTTTTTCCCCAAGTATGCAAGGCTGGTTTAACATTCAATAATCAATTAATGTTTGATTCCATCACATAGACAGACTAAAGAAAGAAAAAAATCACATGAATGTATCAGTAGACGCAGGAAAACCATTTGACAAAATCCAACATCCATTCATGATAAAAACTCTCAGGAAACTAGAAATACAGGGGAATTTTCTCAACTTGATAAAGACTGTCTACAAAAATACTACAGCCAACATTATACTTAATGATGAAAAACTCAAAGATTTCCCACAAAGATCAGGCACAAGGCAAGGATGTCCCCTCACACCAATCCTTTTCAGCACAATACTGGAGTCCTTGCTAGTGCAACAAGGCAAGAAATGGAAATGACAGATATACCTATTGGAAGGAAGACAAAAAACTGTCTTTGTCCACAGACAACATGATTGATTGTCTAGGCAGAAAATAAAAAAAATTATTAAAAAAAAACTGGAACTAATGGGGATGCCTGGGTGGCTCAGTCAGTAAAGTGTCTGACTTTGGCTCAGGTCATGATCTCACGGTTCGTGAGTTTGAGCCCCATGTTGGGCTCTCTGCTGACAGCTCAGAGCCTGAAGCTTGCTTCAGATTCCATGTCTCCCTCTCTCTGCCCTTCACCTGCTTGCACTCTGTCTCTCTCTCCCTCAAAATAAATAAACATTAGAAAAAAATTTTTAAAGAAAAAAACTGGAACTAATAAGTGATTACAGCAAGGTTACAGGATACAAGGTTAATATACAAAAGTCAATTGCTTTCCTATATACCAACAATGAAAAAGTAGACTTGAAATTAAAAACACAATACCATTTACATTAACACCCCCAAAACTGAAATACTTAGATATAAATCTAACAAAACATGTACAAGAGCTATATGAGGAAAACTACAAAACTCTGATGAATGAAATCAAAGAAGAACTAAATAAATGGAGAGATAGTCCATGTTCACAGATAGGAAGACTCAATATTATCAAGACATTAGTTCTTCCCAATTTGATCTATAGATTCAATGCAATCACAATAAAAATTCCAGAACACTATTTTACTTATATCAACAAAGTGATTCTAAGGTTCATATGGAGAGGTAAAAGACACAGAGTACACAAAGTTGGAGGACCAATGATATGCAACTTCAAGATTTACTGTAAAGCTAGTAATCAAGATAGTGTGGCATTTATGTAATAATGGGAAGTTAATAGATTAATGGACGAAATAGAAAGCCAAGAAATAGGCCACCATAGATATAACCAACTGATCTCTGACAAGGGAGCAAAGGCCATAAAATGGAGCAAAAATAGTCTGTTCAACAAATGGTGGCAGAACAACTGGACATCCGTTTGCAAACAAAACAGAAGAATCTAGACACAGACCCCCCACCTTTCACAACAATGAACTCAAGATGGATCACAGACCTAAGTATAAAACACAAAACTATAAAACTCCTAGAGAATAACAAAGGAAAAAACCCAGATGACCTTGGGTATCGTGATGCCTTTTTAGGTCAAAGATATGACCCATAAAAGAAATATTTTATAATCTGGACTTAAATAAAATTGAAAACTTAAGCTCCACAAAACATAATACCAAGACCTCACCAAAGAAGATATGAAAAGATATCATACATCCTATGTCATCAAGGAATGCAAATGAAAACAACAAGAGGAGCACCTGGGTGGCTCAGTTGGTTAGCATCTAACTCTTGATTTCAGCTCAAGTCATGATCTCACAGATTCAAACTCGATCTCACGAGATCGAACCCTGTGTCAAACTCTGCACTGACAGCATAGAGCCTGCTTGGGAGTCTCTCTCTCCCTCTCTCTCTGCTTCTCTCTCTCTTCTCTCTTCTCTCTCTTTCTCTCTATCTCAAAACAAAAAATAAAATAAAATAAAATAAAATAAAATAAAATAAAATAAAATAAAATAAAATAAACAATAGATACACACCTATCAGAATAACTAAAATCCAGAGTACTGAAAACACCAAATACTGGTGAGGATGTGGAGCAATAGGAACTCTCATACATTGCTGGTGAGAATGAAAAATGGCACAACCACTTTGGAAAACAGTTTGGCAGTTTCTTACTTTAAGATCCAGCAACTGTGCTCAAAGGAATACTTACCAAAAGGAGTTGAAAATTATGTCCACACAAGAAACTCCACATGGATGTTAATAAAAGCTTTATTTATAATTGCTCAAACTTGGAAGCAACCAAGATGTCTCTCAGTAGGTGAAAAGATAATAATCCTTTATTTATCCAGACCATGGAATATTATTCAACACCAAAAAGAAATGAGCTAACAAGCCACAAAAAGACAGAGAGGAAACTTAAATGCATATTACTAAATGAATGAAGTCAACCTGAAAAACCTACATAATGTATTATTCCAACTATACAGCACTTTGGAAAAGGCAAAACTATGAAGACAACAAAAAGGTCAGTGGTTGCCAGGGATGGGAACAAAGGGAGATGAATAGGTAGTACATAGAGGATTTTAAGGGAAGTAAAAATATTCTGTTTGAAAACTTGTCATTTTACATTTGTCCAAAACTATAGAATTTACCACTCAAAGAATGAACCCTAAAGTAAACAATGGACTTTGGATGGCTATGATGTATCAAATGTAGGTTCATCCTCAGTTTAAAAAATGTACCTTTCTGGGGGTGCCTGGCTGGCTCAGCTGGTAGAGCATGCAACTCTTGATCTCTGGGTTGTAAGTTACAGCCCCACATTGGGTGTGGAGATTATTTAAAAATAAAATCTTTAAAAAAAAAAGTACCATTCTGGTGAATAATGTTGATGATGGGGAAGGCTATGTATATGTAGGATCAGGGGGTAGGTATATGGTAAATCTCCATACCTTTCTCTTAATTTTGTTGTAAACCTAATAAAACTGCTCTTAAAAAAAAAGTCTTAAAAATTTTTTCAAATAACAAAGCTTACCTTCTTATCTAGCATCCAGGAAACATCTACAAAGTTGATTGAATATTAGGTTACGGAAAACACATAAGTACATTAAAAGCATATTCTTTGGTGATGTTACACTACAAGAAATAATCACAAAAGTTATGAAATAAGACAATAGTCAGTAAAAATTTTAAAGTAAAATCCAAAATAATAAAGCTAAAGTCAAATGACAAAAAAAGTTACTATTCTAGCAAACAAAAGATACTTATAAATAAAAAATGGAAAAATGTCTTAAAAAAGTGAACAAAAGACATGAACAGGTAACTCAGAAAAATAGACTATTTATGACTAATAAACATGTGAAATATGTTTGGTTTCACTTAAAATTTTAAATATGAGGGGCGCCTGGGTGGCTCAGTCGGTTGAGCGTCCGACTTTAGCTCAGGTCATGATCTCATGGTTTGTGAGTTCGAGCCCCGCGTCAGTCTCTGTGCTGACAGCTCAGAGCCTGGAGCCTGCTTCTGATTCTGTGTCTCCCTCTCTCTCTGCCCACCCCTGCTTGTGCTCTGTCTCTCTCTGTCTTCCAAAAATGAATAAACATTAAAACAATTTTTTTAATAAAATGAAATTTTAAATATGAAATAAAACAATATCAAGATATTTTTATCAGTTTGACAAATATTAAAATAATTTTTAAAAATCCATTGTTGGGGTGCCTGGGTGGCACAGTCGGTTAAGCGTCCGACTTCAGCCAGGTCACGATCTCGCGGTCCGTGAGTTCGAGCCCCGCGTCAGGCTCTGGGCTGATGGCTCAGAGCCTGGAGCCTGTTTCCGATTCTGTGTCTCCCTCTCTCTCTGCCCCTCCCCTGTTCATGCTGTGTCTCTCTCTGTCCCAAAAAAAATAAATAAACATTGAAAAAAAAATCCATTGTTGCCCAGGAATAATAAGGAATCCCTGCAAGGATGGGGACAGAGAATCTAAATTGGACCATCTTCCTAGAAGGCAGTTTAGCACTGAATAAAAACTATGGGGGCGCCTGGGTGGCTCAGTAGGTTGAATGTCAGACTTTGGTTCAGGTCATGATCTTGCGCCCATGCGTTCGAGCCCCACGTCAGGATCTGTGCTGACAGCTCAGAGCCTGGAGCCTGTTTTTGATTCTGTGTCTCCCTCTCTCTCTGTGCTTCCCCTGCTCTCACTCTTTCTCTCTCAAAATATAAAATAAACCATTAAAAAAATATATGCATACCAGATGACACAGCAATTTTACTTTTATGAATTTGTCCCATTGTAGAAGTTTATTTTTCCCTTAATAAAACTTACTTGTAGTAAAATTCACCCTTTTTCATGTAGAGTTTTGACAAATGTATACAGTCATACAGAATAGGTCCATTACGCCTCACCAAAAAATTCCCTTATTCTATCTCTTTGTAGTCAAACCATTCCCCTAAAATTACTACTGATCTGTTTTCTTTCACTATGGTGTTGCCTTTCCCAGAATGTCATATAATTGAATTATACAGGATGTAGCCTTTTGAGGCTGGCTTCTTTCACTTAGTACAGTGCATTTAATATGCATCCATTGTGTTGCATGTGGTATGACTGTACCACAGTTTGTTTATACATTCCCCAGGTGAGAACTGTTTCCAGTTTTTTACAGCTTAGTGGGTTTTTTTTTCTTCTTTGGATCATGTATATCTAAGAAATCTTTGCCTAACCCAAAGTCACAAAAATCTTCTGTTTTCTTCTTTATACTTTTAGGTATTACATTTATTTACCTTTATTATGTGTTTGATTTTGGTATGAATCAAAGTTCACTTTATTACACATGGTTGTTCACTTATTCCATCACCATTTGTTAAAAAGACTAGCCTTTTTCCATTCCATCACCTTTGTATTTTTTTTGAAAATTAATTGACAGGATATGTGTGGGGTTATGTATGGACTCTATACTGTTCTACTGATCTATGTGTCTGTCTTTTCATGTCGTGATGACTTGTAGCTTTATAGTATGTCTTGAAAACAGGTAATGTTAATTCTTCCAACTTTGGTCTTTTCGCTCTCTCTTTTTTTTTTTTTTTTTTTTTTCAAAATCATCTTGGCTATTCTAGGTCTTTTGCCTTTCCTTATGAAATTTTAGAATCAGCTTCTCAATTTCTATAAAAATTTCTGCTGGTATTTTGATTGAAATTGTGTTGAATCAATTTGGGGAGAAGTAACATCTTACTAGTAACAGTCTTACAATGAACATGATATATAGCTCTCCACTTATTTAGAAATTTGATTTCTTTCATCAATGTTTTATAGTTTTAAGCACACAGATCCTGAGCATATTTTGTTGGATTTCTATTTACTATTTCTTTTCTGGTTCTATTATAAATGGTACCTTTTAAAATTTTCAATTTCTGGGGCGCCTGGGTGGCTCACTCGGTTGAGCGGCCAACTTCGTCTCAGGTCATGATCTCGCGGTCTGTGAGTTCGAGCCCCGCGTCGGGCTCTGTGCTGACAGCTCAGAGCCTGGAGCCTGTTTCGGATTCTGTGTCTCCCTCTCTCTGACCCTCCCCCATTCATGCTCTGTCTCTCTCTATCTGAAAAATAAATAAACGTTAAAAAAATTTTACGGGCGCCTGGGTGGCTCAGTCGGTTGAGCGTCCGACTTCGCTCAGGTCACGATCTCGCGGTCTGTGAGTTCCAGCCCCGCATCAGGCTCTGTGCCGACAGCTCAGAGCCTGGAGCCTGCTTCAGATTCTGTGTCTCCCTCTCTCTCTGGCCCTCCCCCCATTCATGCTCTGTCTCTCTCTGTCTCAAAAATAAATAAAAATGTTAAAAAAAAATTTTTTTTAATTTAAATAAATAAATAAATAAATAAATAAAATTTTCAATTTCTAATTGCTCATTACTAATATATAGAAATATAATTAATATTTGAACATTGGTCTTGTATCCTATGATCTTGCTAAACTCAGTAGTTCTAGTAGCTTTTTTAAAAAACTGAGATAAAATTAACATATACAATTGTATTAGTTTTAGGCGTACAACATGATGATATGTACAAATTGCAAAGTGGTTATCGTTAAGTTTAGTTACCATCCATCACCACAAATAGTTTCCAGCTTTTTTCCTTGTGATAAGAAATTTTAAGATCTACTCTCTTAGCAACTTTCAAATACGCAACATAGTACACATTAACTGTAGTCATTATGCTGTACATTACCTAGCCCGGACTTATTTATCTTATAACTGGAAGTTTGTACTTTTAGGCCACCTTTACTCTACTCATTTCACCCACTCCCACACCCCACTTCTGGTAACCGCAAATCTCTTCTCTAAGAGTTTGAGTCTTTTTTTTTTTTTGACTCCACACATAAGTGAGATCATATAGTATTTGCCTTTGTCTGACTTATTTCACTTAACACAATGTCCTCAAGATCCATCCATATTGTCATAAATGGCAAGAATTCCTTCTATTCATATAGCTGAATTATATATATATGCAAAAGACATATATGTGTGTATATATATATATGTGTGTATGTATATATATATGTGTGTGTGTGTATATATATATATGTGTATGTATATATATGTGTGTGTGTATATATATATACATATATATATATAGCTAGTGTAAATAGTGCTGCAGTGAACATAGGGCTCCAGATATTTTTTCAAGATAGTGATTTTGTTTCCTTTGGATAAATACCCAGAAGTAGAATGCTGGATCATATAATAGCTGTATTTTTAATTGTTTGAAGAATATAATGTTTTCCATAGTGATTGTACCAATGTACTTTACCACCAGTAGTGTACGAAGGTTCCCTTTTCTCCACATCCTTGTCAACATTTGTTATTTATTGTCTTTTTGGTAATATCCATTCTGACAGGTGTGAGGTGATATCACATGGTGATTTTTTAAATTTGCATTTCCCTGATGATTAATGATGTTGAGCACCTTTGAATACAGCAGGCCATCTATATGTCTTCTCTGGAAAAATGTCTACCCAGATCTTCTGCCCATTTTTAAATCATATTGTTTGGGATTTTTTTCTATTGAATTGTATGAGTTCCAGTCCTACTTTTCTGAGAATTTTTATCATGAACGGATATTGAATTTTGTCAAATGCTCTTTCTACATCTATTGAAGAGATCACATGCTTTTTCTTCTTTCATCTGTTGATGCAGTGAATTAATTACACTGACTTATTTTTTAAATTTTGAACTAGGCTGTGTTGTCATGAGGTATTATAAGGATGGAAAAATAAAATTTAAAACTGTCCTTATTCACAGATTGTGTGTGTATAAAGTTAAAAATAGTGTACAAATAAATTAGAATTAGTGTATTTTGCAAATTTGCTGGATTTAAAGTATTTGTATACAACTATATTTCTATATATAAGCAACAGTCAGAAAATGAAAATTTTGATTCCATACATAATAACATTTAAAATCATTTACTAGAAATAAATTTAAAATATATGTAAGATCTTTACGCTGTAAGCTATAAAACATTATTGAGATACCTAAACAAATGGAGAGATATACCATGCCTATGATTGGAAAACCAACATTATAAATAAGTCTTCTTCCAAATTGATCCATTCCAAATACTGTAAAAACTTTAATAGAAACTGACAAAGTGATTCTAATGTAACCATATATGGTGATGGATGGTAACTAGACTTACTGTGGTAATCATTTCACAATGTATACAAATATCAAATCATTATGTAGTACACCTGAAACTAACATAATGTAATATGTCACTTATAAACTTTAAAAAAGTCCCCAAACTATATCAACACCTTTAAACTGGCTCCCCTCTAAACTCTGCTCAGTCATTTATTTTAATCTAAAGGATATTTTTGAGGATTTTTACCTTTAATTCTGTTTCTTCCTGAATTGTTTCTATGTTTTGGGACCTATCAGGTATTCTGTTCACACTGAAGTTTAAAGATGGGTTTTGTGTGTGTGCTATGTTTGTGTGGTGATAAATCATACAATTATGGTATTAATTTCCTACCTGAGAAGATAGACTTGACTCCAGTGTAGGCCTTCCCCATGCTTTGCAACAACTTGTTTCACACTCTCTTGATAAGCTACAAAATGAATGTTCCCATTGGGCTAGGACTGAGACGCAGATGAAAATACACTCTTTGTGCCCTCTTTCCTTGCCTTTCCATTCCAGCATTTCTTTTTGAAGGTAAAATCAAGGTTTTTTTCCCCCTAGAAGGGGAAAGAAGTCACAGAAGTTTTGTGTCATCTGAAGTTTGTGTGTGGTGAGAAGAGGCAGTTGTATTCTCCTTAGTGGTGGCAGTGGTGGTGGTGTTACAGGGCAAATGGCTCAGGGAGCACCAGTTGATGTGGTATCCTGCTATTTTCATTCCCATCTGTCATTGCATAGTAACCAGTTAGTGGAACAGCATAGGAACCCCTGAAACATGCAGTTTCCAGTGGTCTTTTCTTAGGGTTTTAGTCATTCATTTGTATATGCTGTGAACATTTAGTAAGTGATTCTAAAATGTATATGAAATGTATAGGGCCAAGAATAGCCAAGATAATTGAAGAAGAGTGAGATAGGAGGACTTAATCAGATATCAAAATTTATTATAAAGTTACAGTAAATAATACAGGGTGGTTTAGTGCTTGGGAAGACAAATGAACTAATGGCACAGAATAGAATCCAGAAAGAGATCACATAATTTAGGCATAAATTAGAACATTAAATAGTAATGTTGGAGGATCATCATATTGTATTAAAGTTTAACCTTTTCTTGGAAGCTATGTCTTATAACATCATGATTATACCCATATAGCATTATTTCATCATCATATTAGTAGTATGTTTATTTTTATAGGGGATAATATATAGTTATCTTTCAATAATTAATGTGTCAGTATGTTGAATGCAATTTTAATAAAAGATTGTTATGTTTACCTTGGTCATGTTATAGTGTAAATTATATCAGTATTGTACAGTACTTGCTGAAACTTTTCTGAGTTCAGAGCTTAGTGATTTATTTTTTTAATGTTTATTTATTTTTGAGAGAGAGAGAGAGAGAGAGAGAGAGAGCAAGCACAAGTGGGGAAGGGGCAGACAGAGAGAGGGAGACAAAGAATCTGAAGCAGGCTCCAGGCTCTGAGCTGTCAGCACAGAGCCCGACCCAGGGCTCAAACTCAGGAACTGGGAGATCATGACCTGAGCCAAAGTCAGACACTTAACTGAATCACCCAAGAGCCCCCAGAGCTTAGTGATTTGATTCCGTTGGACTTAAGAAACAAATCTAATCCATGGTAATGCTGATAGCACAATCCCTTTGCATTTTACTAAAGAGTTTCTGATTTCAAGTACAGGGAGCCAACATCACTCTTTTTATTGGAAAATTATTGCCGCTATTTTAGGTAAAATTTGTTCAGCATTTTCCAAGAAAGCTGGACCAAAACCTACTACGTTCCTATTTTTAATTTTTGAGAGTTCTATATTAACAGGTTTTATATTTGCCAAATACATCTAGTAAAGAAATCCCTCAACTCCGTGAACTTGATGCCAGTGTGAAATTCATGTTGATCTCTCAGAAATCTATGGTTTGTAATTCCAACAAGTATAATAATGGAATAAAAAGGATTTATGCAGGAGTGGCTCAGTTGGTTATGCATGTGACTCTTGATTTTGGCTCAGGTCATGATCTCATGGTTCTTGAATTGAGCCCCATGTCAGGGTCTGTGCTGAAAGTGGAGTCTGCTTGGGATTCTCTCTCTCTCCCTCTCTCTCTGCCCACCCCCCCCCCCCCGCTCACATGTGTGCACACACTCTCTCTCTCTCAAAAATAAATATGAATATTTTTTAAAAAAAGGATTTATGACAGTGAAAGGTGTTTGAGTAATACCTTGAAAAAGAAAGAAAATTTTTGTACATACAATAAAAACCTGTGTAGAAAGCATGATCAAAGGATTAAAAACATAGTATAAAAATAAAAGGACAGAATACTAACTCTTTAAAAACAAATAACTACAAGTGGAATTCATGACTCAAGATCTTGGTGTTTGACAAGCTTTTACAGAAGGCAAAAATTAATTACCTGGCATGGCATTAAGTGGTGAAAAAATAAGTAACATTTGATTCTTCAGTTTTCCCAACCACATATTCAGGCCCTGAAAATTAGTATTGAACATGAAACCACATTTATTTCAGAACTAAATAGATTCACAAAGATATATGTAACTAATCTAAATCAAAGAACCCATTGAAATCAAATAACCACTTACACTCTCAACAAAAGCAGGAATATCTAAGAAGGAAATGCTCCACTATGTCTGTTTGTACTATTGAAAGTGGTTACCAAGAAAGACAGAAAATCTGAAAAGCAAGCAGTCAAGGGCAGTAACTGCTGCCTAAAGAGAGAGAATAAAATTACTGAGAATAATGGAGTGATTTCAGGAGGAAATGAGAAAATCATATATCAATGAATAGAATTTTTACAAAGAAAAATAGCCACAGTTTCTAGATATTCAGCATTCTAGAAATAAATGTATTGCTGACATCTGATTCATAGGACATTAGTAACTAAATCACCAAATAATGGAAAACTCAGGACTGAGGCATTATTAGAAGAGTATAAGATCATGTGTGTCCATGTGGCTGAGGAAATCATTTAAAATCTGTCTCAACATAAATGACTGACCTATCAAGAAGCCTAGGTTAGGTGTGGTGAACACAGACATCATGATTACCTGCAGTTCCTGACACAAATATTTTTGTTTTTATTTTTATTTATTAAATTTTTTAATGTTTATTTCTGAAAGAGTAAGTGGGGGGTGGGGGGCAGAGAAAGAGGGAGACACAGAATCTGAAGTAGGCTCTAGGCTCTGAGCTGTCAGCATAGAGACTGATGCAGAACTCGAATTCATGAACTATGAGATCATGACCTGAGCTGAGATCAAGAGTCAGATGCTTAACTGACTGAGCCATCCAGGAACCCCAAATATTTTAATTTTTTTGAAGGTGTTTGGTTGGTTTTGGCTATTAGCAACTCCATAAATAAATACCTTTGGTATAAACCAGCATTTTGGGGGGAGTGTAAATTCGTTAATATACTGGTGTCCCCACCTTTCAGGATATATAAATGTTACTGTTCAGTGATTGGTGGTTATACTAAGGAGACTGACTGCTATGGGCCTGTAAGACACATCCCTGCCTTTGCCCCTCTGCTCCACATTTGGGAGAGCTGATAAAAAAAAAAAAACCTTTGACTCCAAAAGAAGATTCAAACCAAACAAGCTTCTGGCCCCACACAGAAATCCTCTCCCTAGCCCCAGGCCCAGCCCCAACCACAATAGCATGCCAGTCTCCTTTCCTTACTCTCTCAAGCCACTTTGGATCTTCTTGGATGCCTGCACTACTCTCCTCAGAGACCTGTCTTATATTTCGATTAACTTTTCCATACCCTCTTGGTGTGTGTGTGGTGTCATCAGTCTCAACATATGAAACAAATATTGAGAGGGTGTCCATACTGTTTCTCAGAGTGGCTACAACAGTAATTAATAACATATTGCTTACCCAGGTTTCTTTTCCCTTATACAGAAAAATCTAAGCCAATTGGTTAGTGGCCTAAAAATTATAAAGCTGTTATATATTTGGTCAAAACTGGAAACAAAACATTTGTTCAACTTAATAACAAGAGAAACATGGGTTCTACCTTTCATTTACTTACGAAACATTTGGGGCAATTGTATTAAAACTGTGTGGATATATCCAATGTCATCAAAGTAGGCTCTTGGCTGCACTCAACTTCTATGGTGCTTATAAGATTCTATTTCACCAAACCTGTGAAGAAGTGACTTCATAGTACCCTCTTTCATTCAGCATGGGAAGTCATCCTACAATAATCCTTCCCTTAACAAAACAAATTCTCCATGTTAAGATTTTTAAAAATTGTTAGGAGCAATAAATACATTTAAATATGTTTATAATCATTGAGTGGGAAAACTGAAAAACCAGAAGCCACAAAGGAAAACACCAACACATTTGACTGCATAAAAATTTTAAATTTCATTTGGCAAAAGACACTAGAATCAAAATTAAAAGAGAAACAAACTGGAGGGAATATCTGCAATGTATACACAAGAACAAAGAGTTAATATTTTTACTATATAAAGGAGTCTTACAAATCAATACAGAAAAGATGAACATTACAGTAGAAAAAATATGAACAGACAATTCACAGAAAAAAATCCAAATACTATTCACTACATGAAATGATCCTCAACTCCACTGATAATCAAAGGGATGCTAATGGAAACAATAACATATTATGTTTCCCCTGGTATAGGTTTGGTGTGAGACAGATAAAAAACAATAATAATAAAGCCCAAAGCTGGTGAGAGTGTAGGGAAATGGTGATCCTTATGCTGCTGGCAACATAAATGGTGTTGCTTTCCTAAAGGGTAATGTGTATCAAAACATAAACTCTATTCAGTTCCACTTCTGATATACATATACATAAGTATACATCCTGAGTAAATCATGTTCAGGTAACAAAGATGTACATACATGGATGTTCATGGGGTTGCTATTTGTAGTACCTGAAAATTGGAGCAGCATAAGCACCTGTCAATAAAAATCTGGTGAAGTAAACCATGCTATAACAATCCAATAGAATTTCATGCAGTTCAAAACAGGGACAATGCCATCAACATAGGAGTAAATAAAGAAGACTACTGTCTGTGTGGTATCACCCCATGTATGTTTTGAAAAATGCATAAAGAAAAGTGGAAAATGATATACCAAATCTTTAAATGGCTGACTCTGGGAGTTATGCCCTGGAAGAGAAGGCAGGGAAGGCATGACAAAAGGCCCTAGGATCATTTGCACAGATGCCTCCCTAGAAGACTGAAATTTGGAAAGCAAAACAGAATAATGAAGCCTTCAGGTAAAGTCACCTTCGCCTCTGGCCCCAGCTGCCTGCTGCTCCAAGTGTTCTGTCATTAAGGGTGCAGGGAGATGTCTTCCAATTACAGCACTCCCTACAAGTAAGGCACCATGAACACAATTGGTTTCGGTAGCCAAATCAGGGGGCTTAGAATGCTTTTTCATTTAGCATCACTGAGCTAGCTATTCCTGGCTGCAATGCCCTCAAGAAAAGGGAGATGAAAGAGTCTGTTGTAACACTGGAATGGGGTGGGAGTGTGGGAGGGGGGGTGTTACAAATTGCTAAGGAACTCTGGAAACCACCAGGACTGACTTAATGAGCTGTGCCCTGGCCTAGGCAGAGGAGATGGTAAAACAAATCGCTTTATCAGGGAGGGAGGGAAATTGCAATGGCTTGCCTTCTGGGAGCTGTCAGAACATGCTGGGGCAGAGTTCCTTCAGAGGCACACTCTGCAAGTTGTCAATTGAAAGACAGAAGGCCAAGCTTCTGTAAGCAGGAAACACCACAGAATAGTGGAAGCAACCTAATGAAACTCTTAGCAGGTGCAATGAATATCCCTATCTGTAAACCCATCTGCAACTTTCTGGAATCTTGTGCTCGTCATGTGCATGACACAGAGTGGGAGGTAGGTATGGTCTGGGAGTGACCATGCTCATCCAGTGTCATGACAGAGGAACATTTCCAAGGCTATAGAAAGCCAACCCAATGATAGAGAGTAAGAGTCACTGGGGCAAAGAATAGACTAGATCAGAGTTCTCTGGGTCAAGGTAAACAACAACAACAACAACAACAACTCCTCTCATTCCTCTCCCTTCCTCAGTCACGGCTATTCCCAGAATGAGAGACTGATTTAGAGCCCCAACCCCTGGAGACATAGGGAAGAGCAGAGATTTTAGTGGTTGATATTCCATCTCTTGCTCTCTGTACTCCCACCACCTCCAACAATAGAGACAAAACCTATCTACTGCTAAATATGGGCTTGAAGAGAGAGTACTTGAAAAACAAAATATCTGGTGGAATACAGCTTTTCTCAAAGGAACCAAAGTAGTCTTGCTTTGGATGTAGGCAAGGGAGAAGTTGGGGTCCCACCAATCTTTTTTTTTTTTTTTTTAATTTTTTTTTTCAACGTTTTTATTTATTTTGGGGACAGAGAGAGACAGAGCATGAACGGGCGAGGGGCAGAGAGAGAGGGAGACACAGAATCGGAAACAGGCTCCAGGCTCTGAGCCATCAGCCCAGAGCCTGACGCGGGGCTCGAACTCACGGAACGCGAGATCGTGACCTGGCTGAAGTCGGACGCTTAACCGACTGCGCCACCCAGGCGCCCCGGGGTCCCACCAATCTTGATACACTCGTCAACTCGAACCCAGGACAGACAAGAGGAAGTTAGACAAAAACAAAGAGACTTTCTGCTAAGAGTTCAAAGAAAGAAATGTCTCTACTTTCTTAGTAATGTTTTACTCTTGAATACTTTTAATATTGAAACAGATTAGACTCTTAAATACTGAGAACAAACTGAGGTTGGATGGGGGGTGGGGAAGAGGGAAAAGTGGGTGATGGGCATTGAGGAGGGCACCTGTTGGGATGAGCACTGGGTGTTGTATGGAAACCAATTTGACAATAAATTATATTTAATACTTAAAAAAAAGAAATAGATTTTCTCAAAATTACAAAGTAATTATGGGACCAGACAACCAGGATGGCAAAAAATGGTTTCACTGTGATATCTGAAATAGTTTCACAAGATAGATTTAAACATGTTAACATTTTCATTTCTGGCAACATAATTAGTTTCAGAATGTAAGTACCAAAGGTGTTGATTCAAATGTAATCTCAATATTTTAGCTTGGAAATATAAATGTCAATGAGTTACAGTAAGATATTTTTAAAAGTCAAAATGTATACATATATATACATACAAATCTTTGCTTTATACTATTTTGGCACGTCACAGCTCAAGTAGTGGGATAACAATGGCCGTAAGTGTTAGGTCTTAACCACACTAATGAATTTAAAATTTATAGAATTTTGATCAATGAAATAAAAGTGAGAGCTCAGAAATTTTATATAGACACATATATGGTGAATTGATTTTCAACAACAACAAAAAAAGGCAATTCAAATGGTCCTCAAATAATGGCATATCCACTTTTGAAAGGAAAAAAGGGGAAAAGAAAGGAAGGAGAGAGGGATGAAGGGAGAGAAGAGATGATGAAGGAAGTCTGAAAGGAAGAAAAAAAGTAAAATAACTACATCTGTACTTCCTCACATCCTCACAAAAATGGACTGAAAATGGATCATAGACCTAAAAGTAAAATTTAAAACTTTAAAAGGGCATGATTGAATTTTTTTGGTTAATGGAAATATTCTATATTTTGATTGTGGTGGTGATTACATGACTGTAAGCATTTGTCAAAGCTCAGAGAACTAAACATACAAAAAAGAGTGAAGTTTAATGTTTATAAATGGAAACTTAATTTAATTTTTTTTAAATATGAATGCTAGAAAGGGATCACTTTACATAAAACCTATCAACTCTATTACTAACATCAAATGTGACTTAAGTCAGGATAAAAACCTAAATTTTCTCATCTCTTTAATAAGTATACTGAAGTCAATATAAGTGGTTCCTAGAAAATAAAATGAAAAATAAAATGAGAAAATATATTCATAAATATGCCATGGGTTGGTTAGTGGGAAACAAAACCCCAATGAATTGAATAGAGTTCAGAAACCATGAACTGCATACAATTCAGAAACATTGTTATTTCTAAATCATATTTCTTAGCCCTTGAAAACAACTTTTTAAAGACCTGATTTGTTTTTTAACCTCTGGAAACATGAATGTTTCTTCAAAATTTAACAGGAAGATGTAAAACAACCAACCAAGGTCTTTCCCTCTTTATCATTAACAATAAAGCTTTTAGTGCAAAAGCAATACAAAATAGCCATGCCACAAACAAGCACTATATTTTCAGCAAGCATGCTACATACAGCAGTTTCCCAACAGTGGAGATAAAAATTTTAAGACCTTTTGAGCCCATCTCTTCCCTGAACGTAAGTTCCTGCATAAGGGGAAAGTCACTTCCGGAAACTTGTGCAAAGGCATTTTCTTTCTCCTCTGCTCTACAGGCATACTTGTGAGCAATGTCATGACAGCCCAGCACACATGCAAGTGTGCCCACTGGCATTTCATTTGGAGGCATGGCTGTCAGCAGGGCTGGTAACCCACACACAGCAGCCTGCTACAAGAGGAGTCCAAAGCCTAACCCTTAGATATACACATATTAGATACATGGAATGGGGTTCAGGACACTGTACATCAGCTTCCTCAGAGGCCATGCCATCACCGTTACACATGTGTACAAATGGATTTAAACTCTATTTAGACAAAAATTGAAAAATAAGTGGAGGTTTTTCTCCTTTGGGAGGTTAACAGGATACACTGAAGATCAAAGAACCTCCACACTGGAAGCTATATAGTACCACCTCTCATCCAAGATAGTTTTTCCTTTACTGCAAGTACCTGAGGAGTTGTCCCTTAGCTTATGCTTCCATGTACCCACCCATGAGAGCAGGAAAAACTTACTGGCATTCCCAAAATAATTCACAGTTAGAAGTGGATTTTCAGAGGCGCCTTGGGGGCTCAGACGGTTAAGTGTCCAACTCTTGATTTCAGCTCAGGTTCAGGAGATAAAGCCCCAAGTTGGGCTCTGCACTGACAGTGTGGAAGCCTTCTTGGGATTCTCTCTCTCTCTATCTCTCTGCCCTTACCCCCTTCAAAATAAATAAACTTAAAAAAATAAAATAAAATAATTTTTCTAGAAGTTCCTTATATTGAATTAAGACTTGACTACATGGAAATTTTAATTTCCACTAATAAACCTTTTGGTGCCATTGAGAACAAATCCAATCTCTCTTTCATATTATAACTCTCTAAATATTTGAAGGTGGCTTTAATTTTCCATTTAAAAACTTTTATGTCAGCTGGCAATTCGCAGAACAAAAAATAAGTTGTTAAAATAAATATACAAAATTCTACAGTCCAATAAAGTTTACTTTGTGGCTACTAAGTGTTTAGCACACTTCACTTCCAACATGTAAAAAGCTTGGACGTCATCACTCTCCTCTTTACAACAAGCAAAAAGCTGAACAAACTGAAAACCAAAGGCTTTTCTTGGACCCATTAGAGAATTGAGGATGCAAGGCTGTCTGCCACCTTGATATCTGGCAAGATAGAAAACCTAGCATGTCACAGCTGAGCTCTGCTTACCTGGAGCAGAAATGCTAGAGCCATAAACTGGTAGGGACCCTTAAATGGTAAATTTGATTAACTTCTAGAGGCTGAGGGTAGACTAGTGTAACAGTGTGAATATCTTGGGGCTCAGCCTTGAGGGCAACTACACTTCTTGAGGGGGGAGGGGGAACCAGCTTCTTATGGTAAAAAACCAAGAAAGATTCCCTCAAGACTGTGGTAGGGGAAGGGGAAAAGTGACATTGTGAAATACACACAGAGAATTCCCCTACAAATGCCCACTCTCCAGTGGGAAGGACTTTACCAGAGACTTCTCCAACCTGGGGAAAGAACATTTCTCCAACTCTAGCCCTCTCTACCTTTCCTGCCTCACCAAAGATTGTGGGGAGCTAAGAGACATTTCTGACAGTCACACTCAGGGACCGAGGTCCACTAAAAGGCTGAGATTTAATAAGATTATAGAGAGGCACCTGGGTGGCTCTGTTGGTTAAGCATATAACTTTGGCTCAGGTCATGATCTCACGGTTCATGAGTTCAAGCCCCACATCAGGATCTCTGCTGTCAGCACAGAGCACTTTTCAGATCCTCTGTCACCCTCTCTCTCTGCCCCACCCCCCCTCTCAAAAATAAATAAACATTAAGAAAATTAGATTTTTTTTTTTACCACCACACCATCAGGGCTCCACTATAAAAGCAGTGGATTATTGGGGCGCCTGGGTGGCTCAGTCGGTTGAGCGCCGACTTCGGCTCAGGTCACGATCTCGCGGTCCATGAGTTCGAGCCCTGCATCGGGCCCCTGTGCTGACAGCTCAGAGCCCGGAGCCTGTTTCAGATTCTGTGTCTCCCTCTCTCTGACCCTCCCCCGTTCATGGTCTGTCTCTCTCTGTCTCAAAAATAAATGTTAAGGGGCGCCTGGGTGGCGCAGTCGGTTAAGCGTCCGACTTCAGCCAGGTCACGATCTCGCGGTCCATGAGTTCGAGCCCCGCGTCGGGCTCTGGGCTGATGGCTCGGAGCCTGGAGCCTGTTTCCGATTCTGTGTCTCCCTCTCTCTGTGGCCCTCCCCCGTTCATGCTCTGTCTCTCTCTGTCCCAAAAATAAATAAACGTTGAAAAAAAAATTTAAAAAAAAATAAATAAAAAATAAATGTTAAAAACAAAATTTAATAAAAAAAAAAAAAGCAGTGGATTATAGCCGAAAGAGCTTCAGGACACAGACTCTATTACTCTATTTAAGAGAGTCCTTAGTTAAGCCCTAAAACAACAGGAGAGACAAAAGCAAGGACACTAGAGAAATTTGAAGCCCCCAGCATCTATAGTTACAGAAAATATTAAACACAGCCCAAATCTTAGCCAGATTAACATTAACATCTTACACTAAAAGCCTATTTAACAATTACTATTGCCTAACACATAATGTTTGACTTTCAACAACAAAAAAACTAAAAGCCATGTTAAAAGGCAAGAAGAAGCACAGTCTGAAGAAACAAAATGAGCATCAGAATCAAACTCAGACATGGCACAGATTTTTTATCAGACAGGGACTTTAGAATAACTGTGATAAATATGTTAAGAGATCTAAGGGAGAAAAATGCACAATAAACGAGAATGCAAGGGCAAGAGAAGCATAGAGATGGAAACTCTAAGAATCAAAAGGAAATACTAGAAATCAAAACCACTCAGTGGGCTTGAAGAAGTGTCAATAGAAACTTCCCAAATTGAAATATAAAAAGAAAAAAAAAGAATGAAAAAGACAAAAGTATCTAAGAATTGTTGGACAATTTAAAAATATATAACATACACATAATTGGAATACCAAAGGGAGAAGACATAAGAGAACACAGTAGAAGAAATACTTGAAATAATAATGGCCAAGAATGTTCCAAAATTAATGGCAGACACAAACTAAAAGATCCAGGAAGCTGAAGGAACACCAAGTAAGATAAATACTGAAAAAATCTACACCCAGGCATATAATATTCAAACTGTAGAAAACCAAAGACAAACAGAAAACTGTAGAAAACCAAAGACAAACAGCCAGAAGGGAATAGGGCTAAGGTTATTATAGAGGAGTAGGGATAAAAAATACAGCACACTACTAATCAGAAACATGTAAGCAAGAAAGAGTGGAGTCAAGTTTATATAATCAGCACTGTGGTAAGTGCTACGAGGAAGAGATGATATTATCTGGAACCAAAGAGTTAACTAATTGGAGAAAGAAGATTAATATATTAAAAACAGGTAATCTTAACAATTACAGCCAAGTTGGGGAGCCTGGGTGGCTCAGTCGGTTAAGCGTCCGACTTCGGCTCAGGTCATGATCTCGCGGTTCATGGATTTAAACTCAGAGTCGGGCTCTGTGCTGACAGCTCAGAGTTTGGAGCCTGTTTAGGTTTCTGTGCCTCCCTCTTTCTCTGCCTGTCCCCTGCTTACGCTCTCTCTCTCTCTCACAAAAATAAATAAACATTAAAAAAAAATTGCAGCCATGTTTAAAAGTGAAAATTCCTTACTTTATTTCTCCTACTTCTGCTCCCTAGGAGTAATTCTGTGTAACTGTTTGGTGTGCCTCCTTCCAAATAATGTTTCAGGCATATAAACAGATTGATGAAGTTGTTTTTTTTTTTAATTTTTTTTAACATTTATTTATTTTTGAGACAGAGAGAGACAGAGCATGAACGGGGGAGGGGCAGAGAGAGAGGGAGACACAGAATCGGAAACAGGCTCCAGGCTCTGAGCCATCAGCCCAGAGCATGACGCGGGGCTCGAACTCACGGACCGCGAGATCGTGACCTGGCTGAAGTCGGACGCTTAACCGACTGAGCCACCCAGGCGCCCCACAGATTGATGAAGTTTTAAGTGTATATTTAAATACATGATTCTTTTTTTCTTATTTTCTTTCTTTCCCTCTTTTTTTTTTTTTAACAAAATGGGATTATAGTGTATGGTTTTGCAACTCGCAAAATCACGGATATCTGTTCACGGCTATGAATGCAGCTGAATGCTGCCTTCCCCCACTCTTTTCAGTGACTACCTGGCATTTTCCTGTTGATGGAAATTCATATTATTTATAATACTACAAATTATGCTACCATAAGGACAGAATATGTGTGTGAGTGTGTGTGTGTGTGTGTGTGTGTGTGTGCGCGCGTGTGTCCTCGTCCAACATATTCTCATCAATAATGTGCCTTTGTGGTCCTATTTGGAATTCTCCAAATTCTAGATAGAATGTAAATCTTTCTGGGAGAGAGAAGTGGCTTTTCATGGCCTTTTTAATTTGGAGGTTTCTAAATACTACTGGGAATGAGCACCTTTTCAGGTGGTTATTAGTCATTTGTGTTATTTATTTTGTAAATTATCCATTCTCTATTGACTTACTTGTTTGAAGGCACTTTTATAGTGGCAATATTAATCCTTTGTGTATAAGTTGCATGAAAAGGTGCTCAACATCATCAGGAGAATGCAAATCAAACCACACTGAGATATCACCTCACACCTGTTAGAATGGCTATTATCAAAAGACAAGAAATAACAAGTGCTGGCAAGGACATGGAGAAAAGGGAAGCCTTGTGCACTGTTGGAGGAAATGCAAATGGTGCAGCCACTATGGAAAATAGTATGAGGTTCTTCAGAAAATTAAAAATATAATTATTATATGATCCAGCAATTCTACTTCTGGGTATTTATCCAAAGGAAATAAAATCACTATCTTGAAAAGATAATTAGTTTTGCATGTTCACTGCCCCATTATTTACAATAGTCAAGACATGGGAACAACCTAAGTGCCCATTAACAGATGAATGGATAAAGGAAATTATATATATATATATATATATATATATATATATATATATATATATTCCATATATAAACATGTATATATACAATAGAATTTTATTCAGCCATAACAAATAAGGAAATACCACCATTTGCAACAACATGGATGGATTTTGAGGGCATTATGCTAAGTGAAATACTGCATGATCTCACACATGAAGTCTAAAACAAACAAACAAAACCCAAACTCATAGATACAGAGAACAGATTGGTGGTTGCCAAGGGTGGGGGGCATGGGGGAATAAACACAGGTGGTCAAACGTCCAGTTATAAGATACATAAGTCCTGGGGGTGTAATTTACAGAATAGTGACTATAGTTAACAATACTGTATTATATATTTGAGAGTTGATTAAGATGAGATTAAATGTTCTCATCACAAAAAAAATGTGTAACTATGTGCAGTGGTGTAGGTTAAGTAAACTTATTGTGGTAATCATTTCACAATATATACATATATCAAATCATTATGTTGTATACCCAAAACTAATACAATGTTTTGTGTCAAATATATCTAATTTTTTAAAAAAGAATCCAGCTCTTTCCACATAATATTCTCCAACAATGACAAAATAACAACAAAGACAATAAATGTAATTGATAAATTTAATTGTGCACTAGGAACTGTAAGTTGGAGTAGGGCATCAGTACAGAGATCAAGAGGGCTGGAGTGGCCATAAGGTCTTTATGGAAGAGAGAATTTAAGCTGGGCCATGATGTGTGAATGGTTATGTGGATTGTTAGGAGGCAGGACTATCCTTGGAATATCCACAGGATAATAAGACTGGCTGACTACATTCCAAGATGTATTCTGGAAGTAGGATGGTTAGGAAATAGTCATCTACAGAGAGATATTGCTAGTGCTATAAGAACAATGGATTTTCTGAATGTAAAGCCGGGGAATCCAGTCCTTCTTTAAAAGACTGGCTTTTTACTTCCCTTTACCCATAAGATGAACAGAGATTTGAGCTGGTGGTAAGATGTCTGGTAAACTGGAAGAGAAGTGCAGAGCTACTGTACTCTTCTTCTCCCTGCTGAATATTCAGAAAAAGTGGTGGCAGCAACCAGCTTGAGAATCCACCCATCAAAGTTTGAGATCTGCTAATCAGAATATCAAGGACTGGGTTTGAACAGTTTTTCAGTTGTGAGGGGTGTGAAGAGGAGATAGAGTCAGTATAGGAATCACAGAATGAGCATGAGGTCAAAGGGGAAGCAGTACCAGAAACTAAGGAAGTTTCTCCCAAAGTGACGATAGTCAGCAGCATCAGCCTTAGCACAGAAGTCGAAAAAAAGGTACTGGATAAAATCTGTTGGATTCGACATAAAGTTTTGGTGGCCAGGTTTTGTTTTGCCTATTATGCCCCTTCCTCCAGTTGGGAGCTGTTCTCTATCCTCCTCTCAAACACACACATATTTTGAACCTGATAGTTCTTGTGGTAGCTGCCTATTAGAATTGTGGCCAAAGTGGACAAGCACTCTAAGCCAACATTAGAATTAAAGTAGAAATGAGTCTGAGAAAGGAACCACAGAACAGGAGGCCCAGAACTGTTACTGGCCATTTCTTGCCACATAGAGGAAACTGATCTTCAGTAGGAGAAACACCACCAACATGCAGAAAGATATCGGGAAATGAGTGTGCTAGTGACATTTAAGTTTCTGGTTCCATTTCTGACACCCAGCTGCATGCCTATCCTTCTCTGGCCTATGAAACTAACTCCAGTATCATTCAAATAAATCCCCCTCTTCACATAAGCTACTTCAAGGTAGGTTCCTATAATCTGAATCCAAAAATAGTTGTGAATAATACAATATGGGTTTAAATGCAAATTAGTGGAATGAATTTCTACATGGGGCTATGTATTTTTTTTAAACTAAGTTGACAGGTCTATAACTGCTAATGGTGGATAATGGAGATGGCTTCACATGTGGTGATGTGGCAGACATTCACTAAATGTTCATTGACTTAAAATGCCTCTTCAAACATGCTCTTCTTCCTGGAATACCATTTCTACCTTCTAACTCACTGATCTATAAAGTTCATCCCATATATCACTTCAGCCAGGTAATCTTCCTTGATTTTCCACAACCCTTTTCCTCTCCTCAGACTGAGTTAGGGGCTCCTCCTTTGTAATTTCATAGCCCCTTATGCATAACTACCAAAGCACTTTAAAATAAAAAATAAATTGTAAATGTTGCTCACTTATCACTCTCTCTCCTTCACCCTTCCCTGCTCCTACCACAGGACTTCATTGAGCACAGAACCTGTCCTGTCTTCTTCTTTGTTATCTATAGCTTAGCATGTGGTGGGCAATTCTCAAATGTTTACTGGATAAGGGACTGAGTGGATAAAGCACATATTCATGTATGTGTGGAAAAGGGCTAAAAGCCATTCCGTCTCCAGACAAAGATTCTGTAGTTGTTAGTTTAGCAGCCAAACAATACTGGAATAAACTTACTTGCAAAATATTGTTCTAGTTACAGAGGTATCCTTTAGTAGTATACCATTTGTTGTACTGGAGAGTTCCCATCGAGGGTTTTTTAGACATAACCTTCCAGATGTTTCCACCTTGACATAGAACTACCCAAAGGGAAATTATCTGCATAAGAAACTTTTCAGTTTGGTTGATTCCAGGATTATCCAGATAATTTTCTGGAACAGAAAGGTATTTCTTTTGTGCCTGAAGATTCATGTTTTCCCAAAAGAGAAGATAATATTATTTAACACTTTGGCTGTAGGACGTCATGGAAAAGAAGAGATTAATAAGTAAAGGGGAGGTGCTGGAGGATGGTAACACTCAGTCCTCAAAGGAATAAATCTTTCCACACATCCAAATCCATTTCTATACTAATGTTACTTCTCAGTTATCTTCTTTGACATATTGTGGGTTTCTAACTGCTGCAATAAAACATAGTATTTTAGGAAATATGTCCTTTTCTTGTTCTCAGAAAGAAAGAAGAGCAAAAGAAAGCAATAAGGTGAATATTTTATGGAACTGAGAGGTGATTCCATCTATTACTTAAACACATTTAAGTTAACCTTCACATTTTTACACATGAGAAAATTGAGTTCGGAATGGTCAAGTAAAGTTTGCAACCAAATTTTACAGTTTGGATTACAGTAGGATTCAACTGAAATCTAATTCTAAAGCATAATCATTTTGTATTATGCCATATACCCCCTCAAAGAAACATAACAAGGAGAAAAATGCAAATATATTAGAGTTGTAAGCTAAAATTTTAAGCTCGAATACTTATTTAAGAGTGGGTATCCTGGATGTATTTCAGGGGACTTTTCCCTTCACACTTTATATATTTCTTGGCAAATTTTCTTGTTTTTTAAATAAACTGTAGTACTTTAGTAAAAATAACAATAAAGAGATACTAAATTATGTATGTAAAACTAGATTGGTAAAAAAATTAATGATTATCTAGTGCTGGTGAGAGATGCAGGGAGAAAGGAGTAAGTACACCATACACTGCTGATAGGTAAACTGAGATGACTTTTTGGAGGGTAATTTCTTTTCTTTAAAAAAAAAAAACTTTTTTAATGTTTACTTTTGAGAGAGAGACAGAGCACTGAGCAGGGGAGGGGCAGAGAGAGACGGAGACACAGAATCCGAATCTGAAGCAGGCTCCAGGCTCTGAGCGGTCAGCACAGAACCTGATGTGGGGCTCGAACCCATGAACCATGAAATCGTGACCTGAGCCTAAGTTGGACGCTTAACTGACTGAGCCACCCAGGTGGGCAATTACAACACCTGCCAAAATGGTAGGTGTATTATTAGCCTTATCCCCACCTTATAAATGGGCTATATTCTAAAAAGTTCATTAGTAAGTCAATTATATAATAAACTTACCTCTGATCCAATTTCACTTCTAGAAATATAGCCTGCAGAAATATTTGTACCGGTACACAAAGATCTGCATGTGTGTTCACTGCAGCACTGTTTGTAATAGAAAGGGGTGGGGAGAGAAGAGAGGAGGAAGAGAGGGAACAGAGAGAGGAGAGGCGAGAAGAGGCTAAACTCATTAACAGGGGCTGATGAAATGTATAGTAAAACCGTATCACAGAATATGATATGATCATTAGAAGGAATGAACATCTATGTGCAATGCCATAAAAGCATATATTTGTACTGACAAGGAACATATGTATAGGTACTGATGTGGAAAGTGAAATAAAATATAATTGAATGAAGAAAGGAAATGAATATATATGTGATAATAACCATTATATCTTTTTAAAGTATGAACATAAGGTCCAGACACATAAAGAAATATGTATATACGTTCCATAGTGTAAAATTACAAAGATTTAGTGACTAAAAACTCAGTAATTTTTATGTTGGTTATTGAAAGGACATTTGTATATGCTGGGTTAAATAAGATGTACTTTTATTTAACCTCACCTGTTTAATTTTACTTTATTTAATGTAGCTATTAGAAAGTTTAAAATTATATGTGTGGCTCACATTGCATCTCTATTGGACAGAATTGCTCTATATACGTACATATTATTTTCAGTTTGTCTGGCAGCAAGCTTCTATTTGTTCCTTTAATAATTGTAATACTAAGCTGATATCAATAATTAATGCCTGTAATTCGCAAATCAAATATTTACAATTCACTATAATCTGAGAAATTATACTGCTAATTTTTCTAAGGAAATTACTTTATTCTGTAGTAAGTATAGGAAAGAAACACCTTTTATCACTGCTCTATTACAAACCCTACTTATAGTCACTTAAAGTTTCCAAACTTTCTGCTCTCTTTATAGAGAAAATGTATACAAAACAAACATCAAGTTGAATAGTAAGTTTGTAAACTTCTCTAGATAGCCATCAAAATAGTCTAACAATGTAAGAATAGTCTCATTAACAATAGCTACTCAAATATTGCATAAATTCTGATCCATCAACCTTGTAGAGATGCTGGAAAGCATATAAACAATTTTCTTTGATATCTCTTTCCCCACTCCTTTTCAAAATATTTTTTCATTTGAATTCACTGCCAATGTCAATCACACTTTAAGTTCTCTTCTATTGTAACTGTTACATGAAATAAACACCTAAACGTGCCTAGCACACTGGCAAAAGATTAATAAATGTTAGTGAGTTTTAATATATTAGCCTTATCCCCACCCTACAAATGGGCTATACTCTAAAAAGTTCATTAGTAAGCCAATTGTTTAGAACTTGACATGTATTTTCATACACATGGCCATCCATAAACACACATATATATTCACATGTACATAAACATACACATATGTACATATAACTTAAAATAATAAATACATAATGTACATATAATTTAAAAGTAGTGTTTCAAGATCTCGATACATGTGCCAAGAATAAGTTTCTGCTCTTTGGTATCAGAGGGACTCTCTTCCCAATTTTCTAAAGCACTCAGGATACTCTTCAACATATAGTAATCACTTGACAAATTATTGGCTAATACAGTTGTGTGTGTCCATTCCAGATACTTTTGTTCTGGGGGTTATTTTTGTATGAAAAGAAGAAAACATAAGATAATATCATAATAATATACCTTCTTATATTTAGAGGGCTTTACAGGATAAGGCTAGACAGAATTTGGCATGAGAAGACTGAAGTAGGTACAATTTGTATAAATCACAGTAACTTAGCCTCAGTGTAAGAACTTTCTAATACCAAACTGTTGAACACTGTGGTGGCTTTTAGGAGGTCTTCTTTGAAAATATGGAATTCGTTTCTGGAATATCAGAAGGCTGCATATCTGGACCATATTATTTTGCTCCCACCCTTCAGAGTTACCTTAATTAAACTGATTGGTGTTGCAGGCTCAAATTTTTAGGCATGGCCACCATAATGAGCTAACCTTAGGGAATAATAACTCTATCTGTTACGGAACTATTAAGTACTTTATGCTCCCTATGTGAACGCCCCACCCCATGAGGAATTTCTAAGTGAAGTGTTAGAGGAAACAGGGTTTTTTTTTTCCTAAAAATAAAAAGAATGGAAACAGGCTTTTTAAATTGGCTGTTAGGAAGCTTAGAGACAAGTGGCAAGTTCAACTGTAGGAACATAGTAGGCTTCATGGCCTATATAGTTGTTTTTTTTCACCTAGATCTTAACTTCCTTCTCTTATAGGATCTTTATTTATGAAGTTCAGAGTCTCACTAAATGTTAAAAGTACATAAATCTATTTATTTATAAACTGCCTCATATCCTTTATGAATCAATGTAGAGGAAGAATAAATGTATAATTAAGCTTTTCTCTTTTGCATCATATAATTAATTCCTCCTCAGTCTCTGTGTCAAAATATCTATGTAAGAGCTACCACTTACTCCTTGAACACATAGAAATATGGCAATTTATATGTGGAAGAAAGCTAAGGACTATTCATGATTAGACTTTGACTATGAAAAGTGTTTGATTTTTGTATTTACATATATTCATTAATTGCCAAGAAGCGAAAGGCAACCCCACATGGAATACCGAATATACAGAATATTCTGTTTCCCCCTTTTGAAATTGGTATAGAATAGACACTCCAATTTGTTCATTTAAGATCCATGACCAAATAATCTCTTTTTCCCACATAAATATTATTTTTCATGAGCAGAGCACTTATACCACACTTATACCTACTAAACCAGGGTTTTATGTGAAAATGATTTCAGAGGGCATTGGAAACCCCAGGTTTCTTTTCGATCCTCCAATGTCTTTAGAAAGCAATTCCTAAGCCACCATTTCCATCACCCTTTTAATCTCCGTAAATTGTTCATAAGAGCTGCATCAAGGCAGTCTGCCATCAATTATGTCCACAATGGCAGCTCAATCATATATGCACTACACCGATTATTCTAAAGAAATATTACATTTAAGAGAATTAACTATAGAAAAAAATCACTGCACATACCGGACAACTTACAGAAAAATAAAATGTCATATGTGAAAGTTTTATTCAGATCTTTCAGAATATTTTATAACGGCATAAACACAATGTGTTGTGCTATGCACAACATTCAGCCTTAACATACTCTTCACAGTTCAAGATTTATTTATGCCATTAAAAAGTGAACTTTAAATGATTATAAGCTCAATTTTAAATTTCCTTTCTTTATACTGTGTAATTTTTAAAAATCTTTCAGCCATTGAAGTTTGCCATTTATTCTTATGGTTAAGTTAGGGGTTTTTTAAATTATTATTTTGTAACGTTTATTCATTTTTGAGAGAAAGAGAGAGACAGAGCTTGAGTGGGGGAGGGGCAGAGGGGGAGACAGACTGTGAAGCAGGGTCCAGGCTCTGAGCTGTCAGCACAGAGCCCGACACAGGGCTCCAACTCGTGAATTGTGAGATGACCTGAGCAGAAGTTGGACACTCAACCAACTGAGCCACCCAGGTGCCCCAAGTTAGTTTTGTTTTTTAAACTTTTTTTTTTTTGATATATATGCTTTTTATTTTGGAAGAGATTTTGAGTAATCTATTTCTTCTATTAGATAATTATATATTATACCATATATCAGTAAGTTGCTTTCATTCAAACTGGTACTGATTTTCTCAAGCAATTCTTATTTGGCATTTTTCACTGAATTCCAACAGTTTGTAGCTTGTAGCACTTTTGTAAAACTTCTATTATTTCTAGTTCTGTTTGAAACCAGTCTGAATGACCTTTGCAATCTTACCTGTTGTCATTCCCTGTGTGGTAAATCAAACTACATTTTAAATTTAGTGCTGTACTTCATTTTCCAGAACTTAACAAATACTAGGTTTACTGAAGAGTCAGATTCCATTATTCGTTTACATCACAAACTTTATCACTCAGTTCTCTTTATGGCATTCAATGTTTGGATAAAGTAGATTAATGAAATTATTTATATATATTTTAAAAGCAAATTACTGAACCAATAATTAAGTTGTTTAAAATCTACCCAAATTCATATTGATTTATGAAGCAAACACTAGCCTAGAATGCAGATACATACAACTATCTGTCAAATAGCTCATCATTAGCAGGACACAGGACAAAATTGGGCAGATTATTCTCAAACTATATTACTGTCATAGTTACTTTTTCTAAAAAGTATTTTGTAAAACTCTATTAACAAATGCAACAAATAAACCCTTTATTAAAATATCAAAAATTGGAATTTCTCCTTCAAGTGATGGCAACAAATAACCTAATTACCTGACTTAAGCGTAAAGACTGATATCTTCCTTTATAATTACAATTCAACTTATAAATGTAAGGTGACATACACCTTTAATGAGATTTGCTGTAAGAGATTTTACATTAATTTCACTGAGTTCCTTAGATATGGAAGAACTGAGAGCATATGAGAGAAAAGTTATAAAAGTGCATATTTTTAAAAAAGATATATATATTCACTAATGAGATGTGTAGAGATAGGGTTAAATCTTTATAATGACTAGCTCCTCCTAGAAAATAATAAATAGAAATGTGGTTTTGCCTAAAATTCAAAGGATTCTTTTTTCCTATAAAAAAAAGCTATTTAATGACATTCCAAAACATGTGAAAATATGTCAAAATAATGGAAATGCTATTATATTCCAAAAGGTCTTAAACATTCTATGTAAGCAAGATACATTCTAAGTAAGCTTGCTTTTCAGAAATAAAAAATATATTTCAATATTGCCATTGTTTCCCTGATCTAGTATTTTATTACTTACTCTAAAATATTTTTTTAAACACACAAGAATTCAAATTTCTAGCTCAAGCTCAAAATCCTAGGGTAAGAGAGTTATGACATTCTAGTCAATTTTCATGTGTTTACATCCCTGGGTAGCCTAATGTTATTCTCTGTTACTATAAAACCTTGTTGTACATCTTGACCCTAGGAAGGGAGGCTTCTAGTTTTTGCTTTTTAGGAATCATTTAACCAGACCTCCTTATTATGATTATTTCAACAGCAATATCTTTAACACCTACTGTTCATTCTCATATTGTATTAATAATCATCTTAATTTAAAATATATTCATTGGTCAGAAAACTATCTTCAATCTAAAATATCTGAATCTCTGGGCGCCTGGGTGGCTCAGTCGGTTAAGCTTCCGACTTCAGCTCAGGTCACGATCTTGCGGTCCGTGAGTTTGAGCCCCGCATCGGGCTCTGGGCTGATGGCTCAGAGCCTGGAGCCTGTTTCCGATTCTGTGTCTCCCTCTCTCTCTGCCCCTCCCCCGTTCATGCTCTGTCTCTCTCTGTCTCAAAAATAAATAAACGTTAAAAAATTTTTGAAAAAAATATCTGAATCTCAAAGAGTAACTCAATGTATTTTTAATTGCAGAGTTTGCATTTGGTGAAGCAAATATGAAAGGGTGACTGTAGGGATGAGGTGAGGGGTGTCAAGTTCTCAAATTTCTTCCTCTTGTTCTCCCAGAGAGAGGTTACCATTTCTCCTCAGCCCTAGTGTCGAGCTCCCAAGCTGCATTTCTGTGTACTGTGGAGAGATGGGCTGAGGATTCGGAGAGGGAAGCATGGCAGGCAGGCACACAGGTACTGCAAAATCCTACCTCTGTGGTACCCCGTTGGGAAAGGGGGAGAGAAGCAACAAAGTTGCATAAATCCAAGTATAAAGTTATCATAAAAGATTGAAAATAATTGAAATGAACATTTAAAACAAAAGATTTTTATGATTAAAAAGAAATGAGGACCAAATTTCAGAAATTGATGAAATCAGCACTTTTCAAGATTTTATTTTTAAGTAATCTCTACACCCACTGTGGGGCTCTAACTTACAACCCTGAGATCAAGAGTCCTATGCTTCACCGACTGAGCCAGTCAGGTACCTCAGAAAAAAATTTTAAAATAATTTTTAAAAACTTTTATGTTTTATCTGTTTTGTTTCCTCTTTATAACCTCAAATTTTGCTACAAAGTACTATCTTGACATGTTTCTTTATTCCTTCCCAACTGCAAGGATGGCATTTTAAAGTTACCTCCACAAAATAGCCATTCTATTAACCAAATTATTTCACAATTATTTTAAACTAATCACAAATGCAAGTGTCTCATTTCTAAAAGTCACTTATCTTCTTGAATGTCAAGCAAAAGTTACATTTTCAAACACAGTCTGTCTTTATAAGGAAATTTGGGACACATTAGAAATCTACTTGCTAGACAGAAAAGCAACAACCTAGAAAAAACACATTTCCCTTTAAGTACTGGCTGGATATATCAGACGGTTTCTCAACAGGCCCCTTTCTCTGAGCTTCTATATGACAAGAGCAAATCCCAAATTTGGAAAAGGCTTCTACTTCAGATTTTTTTTCCCCAAATATCTTTGGCCTAAGGGTAATGGCCCTAAGGGTAATGGACACATCAGAGATTTTCAACAAATGCCACATTTTTGTCAAGAAGCCAAGAGATCTTAAACTTTTTGTCCAGAAAATTTTCTATCTCTGCCACAACTCATTTATCAAGTTGCCAGTGTTAAATGGGATTTGTAAAATTACAAAAACCTAAACTATGAAAAAGACAAGGTACCAAACCATACAGAACATGCTACCTCTAGTGTGTAAAATGGTCGTATGCTTCAAATTGTACAGACTACCCCAGGAGAAACAGGTAACAATGCATCTGAAAAAAGAAAGTGAGAGAGAGGCTAGAGCAGAGGAATGGGAGGGCCCTCTCTTTTCACTGTATTCCCTTTGGTGGTATTTGCTTCCCACCCCCCACCCCCCGCCGCTGCCCTGTGTGCCAGCATTGTTTTTAAGGAATGAAAAATCCCCCCCAAAAAAGAATTCCTTAAAAATACATTTCCTGTGAAATCCAATTTAGTCAATAGTATTTAAGAATCTACCGAGTATAAATTTCCATACATAACTTAGGCAGACAATAATTGGATGAAGTGAATTTGATGAAAAGCTTTAATGGAGTATCAGTTGGACTGTTTTAATCTGTGTCTGTATATGAATGTACATATACATCCTCCAGACTACATCTACTTTCAGAATCATCTGCATATATCCAAATAGTGTTTCCAGCATAAAAGTACATAATTTCTAAAATGAGACACAAATAATTGAGAAAGAGAAATGTTAAAGATTATGGCTTTTTTTTACCCCACAACTACTGACTTCTAGTGAAGGAGTAATATTCAGGGCATCAAGTTCCCCAGCAGCCAGAAAGTAACTCTCAGCAGAGAGCCTCCAGACAGGACAAAGTGTTTTTTTTTTTTGTTTAAAAACAGGAGGCTTCTATATGTAAATGAACCCGTAGTAGGAACAAATACAGTTGAAAAACAAAATAAGCAACAACTAGATGTGAACTGCTATCCTGTGGTTCTATAACAAACTACACAAAGTGAAGTATACAGCGTGAACAAAGAGTAAATAATAATTATCTGGAAAAAAATCTTATTAAACACTTTTTCAAGTAGGTAACTAATCAACATGAACATTATGACACTAGGTTTCATTTCTGAGACATGTTTGAACTTGAAAAATAAAATATAATGGTTCACAACAGACTTTTTAAATCCACAGATGCCCTAACACAAATATTTTTACTTACCTCGTTGTCGCTGAGAAAAGTTTGAAATGAAAGACTTTCTATTTTTTATTTAAGCGAATACAAGTAAACAATACTATTTGAATTAAACCAGAATTTAAAAGCCAAACTGCAGTTTTCAGGATTCCAGCAATCACAAGTACATATGTAAATGCTTCTTTGTGTGTCACTAATTTAAAAAAATGAATAGGCAATTCCAGTGCAGGTGAGGATGAAGACCTAGCCCAAGTGTTTCATGTTCAGGAAAGACCTGTAAAAGTCTGTGAAAGTAACATTATGTTAAATTGTAGCAATACTGATCTTGCCAAGTCAATTAACTGACAACTGCAAACAATTCATGTAACTTCGCCTTTCCTTCTTTTAGTATTTTAAAATACTACTCTACACACTTGCCTGGTTGACACTTTGTCCTCATAGATGACCATACTGATCCCTCCGCATACCCCTTAGCCCCACAGAGGGCAGATTCTTTGCAAAACTCACTGAAATGAACAAAACAAAGATTAAAACAATAAGAGCAAAGCTATGGAAGACATTCCAACCAAAGGGCTGAAGCCAAACAGGAAAAGGAATAGGTAGCACTGTTCTTGCCTTCAAGACATGTACCCTTAGGTTAAACTGGAATCATTTTCACACATCTTTTTCTTCTTCTTAAACAATAAAATCTGGCTTAAGAAAGCATTCTCCTTGTTTTCCTTTCTCTTGCCCCACCAGTATCCAGGAAAACTTAAAAACTGTATCTTCATCTCCCCATTTTCATTTTTTTTTTAACTGCAAGGTTATTTTCAAAATTTAGACAATATGCTTTACACACTTCTTTTGTCTTATTCTTTGCCATGTTCAGCATTTGGTGGAGAGAACTTAGACTAAGTTCTTTGCTCTGCAGGTAAATTTGCAAATTAAAGACTGACAAAGTTGTTTTTTTTCTTAAATCAGTTTATCTATGGTTTCATATTTTTCAAAAGAAACTATCATTTTTACCTGGTTTCTGTATCCACTTCATATTCCTTGAAGAGGTTATGTATTTTCTGACAACAAAAAGACCCCTTTCAAACAACTAGAAATATTTAGGTTTTCAAGGTGTTTTTTTTTTTTTCCTTTGATCATGGTAGTGATAGGAGAATAAACCCTAAGTTGGATATTTACTTGACAGCCAGAGAGGGAAGGCGGGAGAGGAGAAGGAAGAAAGCAGCAGCAACAGCAAAGGGAAAGAAAACTGTGATGAACTTTACATGTGCAAATTGAAGACGAAATAGCCCAAGAAATAAATATGTACTCTTCCTCTTATCCAACCTCCATCCCCACAGATAAAAACAGAATACTTACAAGTTAGCATCTGTGTATTTGTGGGTGTCTCTGTGTGCATGTTTTCTCTCTTCTTTGGATTTGGCTACTTGGAGCTAATTTAGAAGTGTCTGTTTGGTTACCCGCAAAATGACGCTTAAGGGTCTAAAGATGCATAAATTAGAAGCCTTACAAAGGCAGAGGGTGGTCATTGTACCTCATCTCTTTATGCGCTCTTATGGTGGGACCCAAGAGCCTTTTTTTTTTTTTTTTTTTTTTAACACTTTAGATGATGGCGCGAATGAGAGGCTGGTCACCGGGGAGGACCAAGAGAGCCCTGCACACCCCCCTCCAACTCAGCACCACATCGCCGCTGTCCAAATATACCGGACTTTGCTACAAAGTCCCTTTTGGAAAACTGCGGTCTGGATGGAAAGAAGCGCCGAGTCCTCGACGTCAAGCCTGGACGCCGACCTCAGAGTTTTCTATTTCTGGTGCTCGAGGGCTGGGGTAACTGCCGGGGTTCCAGGCGGGAAGGATGGAGGAAGCAAAGGGGGGTGATGTTCTCAAGAAACACCCAACTGCCCCCTTTACCTTTTTTGCCTCCATTACAGGGGGTGGAGGGTAGAGAAAAAGATGTCAATGACCATTGTTTGCTCGTTTGGGATGTTGCTCCGCCCCCCGAGTCTGTCGTAAACCTGGCGGCGGACTAAAATAAACCCCAGATCCCGCGGCTCGGGGGTTCGCCGCGCCGCCGACTCCTCGTCACAGGCGCTACCGCCGCAGCCGGGGTGGCGGCGACGAGCGGCCGCCGCGTCCCGCCCGCGCCCGCCCCGGGCACCCCTACCTGGCCGTCCGCCGAGCCATGTCGTTGAGCCCCAAGCACACGACGCCCTTCTCCGTGTCCGACATCCTGAGCCCCATCGAGGAGACCTACAAGAAGTTCGGCAGCGCCATGGACGGCGCGCCGCCCGGCCTGGGGGCGCCCCTGGGGGCCGCGGCCGCCGCCGCCTACCGCGCGCCGCCGCTCGGCCCCTCCTCGCAGGCGGCGGCGGTGGCGGGCATGCAGCCGCCGCACGCCATGGCGGGCCACAACGCGGCGGCGGCGGCGGCGGCGGCGGCGGCCGCGGCCGCGGCGGCCGCCACCTACCACATGCCGCCGGGCGTCTCGCAGTTCCCGCACGGCGCCATGGGCGGCTACTGCAACGGCGGCCTGGGCAACGTGGGCGAGCTGCCCACCTACACCGACGGCATGCGGGGCGGCGCGGCCGCCGCGGCCACCGGCTGGTACGGCGCCAACCCGGACCCGCGCTACTCGTCAAGTGAGCGGGGCGGGCAGCGCGGGGACTGAGGGCAGGCGGACGGCGCGGGCTTTGCCTGTCACCGCCCAGGTCGCGCGCGCGTGGCTGGGGGTGCTGGGCTCCCGGCCGGGGGCGCGCGGGGCGGGGGGTCCGGGGACCCGGCGCGGGGCCCTGGGCCGCCGGGCGCGCGGAGGGTGCTGGGACCCAGCCGGGGGCGCGCGGGCCGGGGGTGGGGGGGGTGTCGTGGGACCCGGCGGGGGGCGGGGGGCACTGGGCCCCTGGGCGCGCGGAGGGTGCCGGGACCCACCCGGGGTCCCACGGGCGTCGCGGCCGGCGCGGTGTGAAGAGCGCGGGGCGGCGGCGGGAGCGGGCTCCCCGCGGGCCTGGCGCTCACAGGGCTTCCCCTCGGGCCCCTCCCCAGTCTCCAGGTTCATGGGGCCATCCGCGGGCGTGAACGTGGCCGGCATGGGGTCGCTGACGGGCATCGCGGACGCAGCCAAGACCTTGGCGCCGTTGCACGCGGCGGCGGCGGCGCCGCGAAGGAAGCGCCGCGTGCTCTTCTCGCAAGCGCAGGTCTACGAGCTGGAGCGGCGCTTCAAGCAGCAGAAGTACCTGTCGGCGCCCGAGCGCGAGCACCTGGCCAGCATGATCCACCTGACGCCCACGCAGGTCAAGATCTGGTTCCAGAACCACCGCTACAAGATGAAGCGGCAGGCCAAGGACAAGGCGGCGCAGCAGCTGCAGCAGGAGGGCGGCCTGGGGCCGCCACCGCCGCCGCCACCGTCCCCGCGCCGCGTGGCGGTGCCCGTGCTGGTCAAGGACGGCAAGCCGTGCCAGAACGGTGCCGGCACTCCGACACCCGGCCAGGCCGGACCGCAGCCGCCGGCCCCGACGCCGGCGCCCGAGCTCGAAGAGCTGTCGCCCAGCCCGCCAGCGCTGCACGGCCCGGGAGGCGGTCTGGCGGCCCTGGACGCGGCGGCAGGGGACTACGGCGGCGGCGTGCTCGGCGCCAACCTGCTCTATGGCAGGACGTGGTGACCGCGCGGGCGCCCCGGGTTGGGGTCCTGCCTGCGGCGCGGAGGGTGTGCAAGGAACTTCGAGAACGGATGGGGAAAACACCGAAGCGGACCCTTGTGTACGCGACTATCAAAAGCTAACGAATAGGTCATGGAGAGGGGCACGCTCTGGACCTCTCCGCTGGGGGTTGGGGGACCGCGACGGCCCTGGAATTGAATAATACCACGCCAGAAGACTGAAGTGGTGATTTCTTCTTTCCAGAAGTTCCTAAATTATTCGGAAGCTGGCTGTGTCTACATCCACCACGTTCCTAACCAAAGCTCTCAGAGTTTTAAAAGTAGGAAACGTTGTTGGTGTTTGTAGCTCTAAAAACCAACCCAGCTTTAACAATGAATGCTTTTTTGGAGTGGAACTTGAGAGATTAATTTTCAAAGGCCTCCCCCTTAAGTGCAATTTCATTAATGTTTGATTGAAAGTAAATTGTAGCTCAAGGTGGATCATGCACATAGCAACATTATTGCAGGGGAATCATTGCCATTTAGGTAATACAGAAATGAAATAAAAATCAAAACATTGCTTATATGCATTGATAACAGCTTTTTAAATTTAATGCTGATTTTAGAATGTTTTAATCGTTATTTGGCGAATTAGTGTTTCTATATTACCCTGAAAGAGGGTATTTCCTTCCGTAAGATTGCAGCTCATTATAAGAAGGAAGGGTTGCAAACTACTTTTTATGTGAAATCTGGTCTCACAGATCAACTGATAAAATAAATGCACGCTATCCTTTCATAGACAAATTATTTTCTTTAAATTATTTGCTTGTCTGAATTTGAATACCTTACCAGAATACTAGAACAAGCAAGCAAATTTGCTAAAATTCACATCAATTAATCTATATTTCAAAGCATGTCAAGGAGAATAAAGTGATTTATTGAATTGTAACCAGAATGTAAAGAATAAGAAATATTTACAATCTTCCCACATCTCGAACCTAATAGGGGTTGCACACCGATCTTGTTGGTGTTTTGTTGTACAAATAATGTATTTACTCTTTAATATGCCAATTTATATTTCCTATGTTTCAAATGGATATTTAAATATAACTTAAAAGAATCCGAAGTATTTTTTTTGTAAAAGTCAAGTGGTCATTTCTTTTTCACTAAGTTGTACAGGTTTTATTTTGGTTTGGCTTTTTTTTTTTTTTTTTTTTTGCACTTTTTGGCATCACATGACAGTGCAGCTCAGTTTACTCACAATTTAAATAACTGGTATTGGAGTAAAAACACCAAAAGCAAGCTGAAGGACTTTAGTTTATATAAAATGAATGAAAATTATAACATGGATAAAGCATGATTTATAAATGATAAACAAATGGTTGCCAAAGACCCTAAAACTCCTATACATTTGAAGTTTTAGAATTAGTTTGAGGCTGAAACATTTCATTTCACTTCATTGTTCAGGTGTTTTTTCTGAATGTGCAAAGTGAATCCTATGGAAGGTGTTTTAGAAATTAAACATGCACTTTCTTTAAACTGTATTTTACATAATAAGTAATAGTAATCATAAAACTCCAGTCCCTTTGACAGAGGGGAAAAAGCAACCACTGAAGAAACAAGGGGATCAGCCTTTATCAAAAGTCTGTGAATGCATTTTTGGAAAAGAACTAATTTTTTGAAAACATTTTACATAAATAATTTGAGCAGAAAATAATACTATGAAAATGGTGCAGTCACACCTACAGAAAATTCTCCCAATTTGGGCTTTTGCATATTAATTGAATTAACTTTTAAAGTGTTTGCCAAGCTAACATAACTATTTTTGATGTGCCAAGTTTTGAAATGTTTGTTTATATTGATTTGGTTTCCTCACAGTAGTACCAGATTTTTGAAATTTTACTTCCAGAAAACATGTTCCAAATGTCCACAAAATTTGCAATATGTATATATATTTTACAGCCCAATACTTAACAATAATAGCTTATGGACTAAAGGCTCCAAGAAACAAAGAAAATAAGTCTTCATGGACAGTTTTTTCCCTTGATATAATTTATTTCTAGAGCAAAGAGTCTCTTAGACTAAGTCAACTCTGAATCGAAAAGAAAAAACAGCCTTCTTTATACAGTATTTTCTGAAAGTGTATTTGCTGTAGGCGTATCTTTTTCCTTTCAGCATTGCTCTCAATAGTAAGGGAACCACTGCCAGAACTAACTGCTGCAGATGGCTTGACGTTCTACACCCAGAAATGCACTGAGTTTATGTGTGCACATCCTGAAATTAGGATAGGGTTTGGTTCTTGAAACATTAAGATAGAAAATGTTTTTGCTAAAGAATTCCACATTCTGATTAACGCAAAGCAAGAGCTTTTTTTCCTTCTTTTGCAATTAGTGCTTTGCAGATCTTTTATAACAACACAAATGGCCAGACTAGGTGAAACTCATTAACTGAAGAGGAGGATAAGTGTCTTCACAACCAAAAGGGAGGGCCCGCGCAGGGTCTGAGTGGAACAAAGCCCCCTTAAAGTTTAGCAGAGGCCACAGCAAAACTTGGTTCCAGAAACGCTAACTGCAGATGTGGTATTTTTAAAAAAAATGTTTTGGGGTTGTACAACAAATTTATCTTTTCCAGTTGACGCACGGAAACAAAAACTCAGAATCAAAGTTTCAGAAAGGAACAGCAGGGATTGCAGGTACTTTTTTTGTAATCTGTGTCGGGATGCAAATTGAACCACTGGGTGTGTGACAGTGCAGTGTTAAAGGACACAGGAAGGGTGTTTTTTATATGGAACTCGTGGAGGGTGTAACCCAGTTGTCTTCTATTTAAGGCTTTGCTCAGAATTAAAACCTAATGGTCAGAACAAGTAGTCAATCAGACTTTTATCAACACAGATGTTGTGTTCAAACTCCATCCTGCTATCAGTTGTTTACTTTCAATTTAAAGCAAATCAGAGAATCCTGTTCACTAAGTGCAAGCACCTTCCAAAGAGGTGCTTTGTTAGCTGCATTGAATACTGATTTAGAAAGACTTTTGGAATAAATTTGTGAACCACAATCACATAAAGACCCACGGACTGCATTGTTAGATATCAGTTTGTGCATAAAATAATGCATTATGTAGTGGCAAGACAAATTTCATTTGTTCAAAGCATAAATGATGTTGCCCAACTGTTTAATGTAACACTAACGTGTGAGGACAAACCCCTGTATGTTAACTATTTCAGTCCAGTTTTTTTAAAATGCTGCTACTTCCCATGTCCAAACCCAATGAGACAGAGAGTTAGGAAACATTTTATTAAAAAAAATTTTTTTTGGAATAGCCTTTTACTGCTAGTGAAACTGGTGAACATCTGGAGAAGATTCAGAGAAAATGGCAGATGGGAATTGCATTCACATCCCTTCAGGAATTCCCTCTCCCTAGTAAGTATTGAGATAATTTTGTAATTTCAAGATTACTTTTATTATTTTAAAGTGGGGACTAGTGGAAGCTTCTGGGAGAGTTTTTTTGGTTTCACTGTTTTTGCTTTATATATTTATCTGCAATTGGATAAAATGTGTACCCAAAACTGAATGAAAGACTATTTTTTAAAATCCCTTGTAACCTCTATTTCAGTCATTGTTTAAGTGACTTCTAATAAAGGTTTAACCACTAATACTGCCTAACTCTAAGTTGTGCAAACTTAGAGTTATTTTGCAGTAGTGAATAGCTCTATTCCCATTTCAAATACAAAAATCATACCATGTTCTCTTTTGGCCCTCATTCCATAAATACGAAATTTGAAACAACACAAGCAGTTAACGTTACTCTGCGTGGAGGAAAAATCCATCGAGAACGGGCGGTTGTCATTTTATTGTTGGTTGACTTTCTTCCTGGTCAGTAATAGGACAGTCGATCGCCAGGGACAGTGTGGCGGGATCTCAGCTCCATGATCCTCTGGGGCGGTCGGGAAGAGGTACCGGACTAGCCGGACGGAACCAGCCAGCTTTCTGCCGTCCGGAATGGGGAGTGTTGACTCATCAGACAACGTCTAAATTTTAGATTTCTAAGTTTAGCTCACTTCGGTTATGTTCAGACTTAGAACTTAAAACTGCAGCCTTGGAAGAAGATTTCCATCATCTCTTCACGGGTCCGGTATTTGCATTCGTGCACTGAGCTGAGACGGCGAAACGAGCTGGTTGGGGAAGCTTCGGCGCCGCCTCCAGGAACCGAGGGCGGCTGCTGCTGCTGCTGCTGCTGCAATGATCCGCTTTGGGCCAGGCGGGGGCCGCGACACACAGGCCACCCTGCGGGTCGGGGGTCTGAACTTTCCCGTGCCCGCCCTGCTTGAAACGGCGGCTTGCGGGGGAGGGGAGGCGGGCCGGAGAGTGGCGAGACTGGGGACTCCGGCGGGCGGGGCCGCGAGGGCCGAGAGGAGCGGGTGGGCGCCAGGCGCGACCCCCACGTGCGCCGAGGGCCGAGCGTTCCCCCGCCCGCCAGTGCCCCGTGGGTCTGGGGGACCTTGCCTCGGAGAAGCGGCGCGTCTGTTCCCGCCACGCCAGGTCCGCGGCTCCCGGGCGTCGCCTCTATCCCCGTCTGGCTGCGACGTCGCCGCGCCCCGGGGCCCTCGACGCGGTCGGAGGTGCGCCCGACCTCCAACGCGCCTGGGGGAACACCGGAGCTTGGAACCATCAGCCGCACCCCCGCCGGTCCAGACGCCCCGCGCCCTGGCAAGAACATTAACCTCTCGCTCATTACACCCAATTTGCCTTTGTAACGCCAAATGGCTAATAGTTTGTAGACGGCTTTGTATTTTAACGTGCATCACCTCATTTGATCTTTAAAGGTTAGACAACTGCGCATTAAGGGCCCTTAGCGCCACAATAAAGTCACTCTGTTTTCATGTTCCAAGATTTTAAGCATCTTTAATATTAGACCCTGAATTACTGTCTTAAAGATAATATAATTAATTATTGAAATCTGGCCCATTAACTATTTTTACACCTGAATGCGGAGGGAATGTTTATAGCTTTAAATATTCTATTTGAAGTTCTAAAAGGCGTTTACACTTGTTGAATAGAATGCATTTTTTTCTGGCAGATTCAGACGTGGGAAGGAGAGGAAGAGTAAGGGAGAAGAGGTGTAGCAAGGGTGAAGGAACGGAGAAGGCCCGTTAAGTGAGGGTTCAGCTGGCTGGCAGGTGTGCTGCGGGGCACCAAACCTCTAAGAGGGAGGGAATCTAGGAGGCAGGCACAGCTTTTCCATTAGGCTTTTTTGCTTAAATGTCTTCAAAATACTCTAAACGTTCGTTTTCAAACTTCACAGTTACACGTAATTGAAAGGCCAAGCAAAAACAATTACTTTATAGACAAGCTCATGATAGCTTAAAATTAAAACCTAAAAGATTTGAGAAAATATAGGTTCTGTCAAAGTGTGCGTTTGGGGTGTCTATAAAGCTACAGACAGGAAGACATTTATATGGGGTCCTTTGGAATATGCAATACTTGATTTAGATGGCTATTCATTTGTAGTATTTGGAAAATAGAGACATTTAACAGAAGGTGTTATCACTTTAATGTATTGTGAAGGTTAATATACAATAGTTGTGTTGTTAATGCCCAGCAGAGAGATGCTTTGTCTCAACAATAAAGGACCCTACTCTATTCACCCATCACCAGCAAAGAACTCAATAGCTTCAAAATAACTTCCTATTCAAGGTTAAGGTGGCCTTTTTTCCACATAGGCTAAGAGTAACAAGTGTGCCTTAGCTGAAATATTAAAGCAAAAATGTCCTAAGTTAGAAGGTCAAAGAGAAGCCTTTTTCTACAATCTTAGGCTAGAACAGGCAAATGGAAACAAAGCAGCAAGCGCGCACGCGTGTGTGTGTGTGTGTGTGTGTGTGTGTGTGTGTGTGTGTGTGAATTTGTCCTGGCAAACAAGTGAAAACGCATGTGCAAGTGCCATGTGTGAAATGCAAGCATAAATATAAGGAGTAATAACAGTGTGCTAAGTAGCAAGAAAAAAAAATGAGTGAAAACAAATCTATTATAACGTAAAAAACATGCTAAGGAGTACAGACTAATTAGCTATGAATCAAACTTTTCACCTTAAAGATTTAAAACAAGTCCTTAAAACTGGAGTACAAGTCTACATGAAGTTTATAAAATGTACGTTAACTTATTCTCACAGAGAAGGTATAGTCAAATCAATAGCTGACATACTTATTAATATAGGAGATGGCTGGGTTTTCTTGCTACATTGGTTTTCTTTTGACATCTAATTATAGAAATAGTTTTCTGAAAAAAATGACTTAAAAAAAAAACACATTTGGCCAAGATTTTCAATGTTTAAAAACTATAAAAGAATAAGGACACAGGAGACCAGAGGTTTTTTTTTTTTTTACTAAAGTTCAGAAATTTTCATAAGACAAGTACATTAATGAAATGTTTCCAAAGAAATACTGAACAATATATACTCTAGTTGGCTGAGGATTCCAACTCAAGAGTTCATACCTAATTCTTGTGCATTAAAAATCAGCATGGATCTCAGATGATCTAGAATACACTGTGTTTTAAAATCCACAGCTGGTTTGATTTTTAACCATAATGAAAAACCAGTATTCCTATTCCATCAAATGTGTTTTACAAGCAATAATAAATTCAGATCCACTGTATTATGCAACACACATCTTTGGAAAGCAACATAAACAGTGAGATCAGATCAGTAGAAATATACACAGTTAAAAGAAATACACAAAGTACTGTAGTTTTATTAAAAACTACTACTTGAGAAAGAAATCTTTCCACAAATAGCATAAAATTGTAGAACGATGAAAGGATTTGGGAAAGCTTTACAAAAGCCTAATTCCAACTGTATCTTCCTGAGGGTGGTGGCAAAGGGTATTTCCTTCCTTCTCTGGGATATCCCTGAAAATAAGCAAAAGCAAGAGTTTATTTTCTGGATTAACACCTCTGCAAAGAAATTAATTTTACATTGCTCTGGAAAAACACACCATAAAGAAGCTGAATAGGTCTTAAAAGTATATCATATGGAAGGTGTCTCATAAATAGGTGCTTTGGGCCCCCAGTTTTATGCAAAGCTCGTTGCAAGGCTGGACTCCAGCACAAATGCTACTGCTGAAAACTACCCAAATGAGCCATAACAGGCACTGAAGAAATTCCCTACAATGTACACAAATGAACTATAGTTAAGTGTTCTGTGGTTCTCAATCTTCCCTGCCATCCCTGGCATTAATTCAAGCCACAGTGTAGTAAGATGCCTACATCATCTTTAGACATATTACACTAGAAAAGTCATTTTTGCTTAACCAAGGCAAGAGCTTGCTAAGTGAGTTGAGGCCTAATGAACTACTTATTTTAGGGATTTTTTTTTTTTTTTTTTTTTTTAGCTATAAATTGTAGAGTATTAAGTAACACATTAGATTGTTACATGAACAATTACCGGTGACATTCATAACATATCCTAGTAGACTTGCAAATAACATTTCTGCACAACATAAGATTCCATCAAAATTCCTTTCTAGGCTTCCAGGATTCTGAAACAGACTGTCCTGCCCCCATGTTGTCACGGAGTAGTTTAAATTATGAGTTATATAAACCTCACTAAAATACAGTGGGGGTCATAATTAACATTGTTTTTAACAATGAACTTCTGCAATTAATAGTGTTTCAAAACCTGTGATTTAATAAAAAGTATCTCCATGAAAAGAGAGATTGAGAAAAAGAAATGTATTTCTAAAAGGTCCTAAAAGAATTACAAACTTACCAACTAGTTTATATCTTCTAAGTGAATAATTATTTTACCTGCTATAACAGCAGAGAGTCCCTTACAAGGAAGGCCTCTGAAGGAGATGGGAAACATGATGAACCAGGATCAGAAGGACAGGGCAGCCAGGCCCCAACTCTGTTGCCCAAGTGCAGGCACCACGTGGTTTCAGTTTCCGAATTGGAAGATGAGGTGGTTGGACTGAAGATTCTCCAGGGTTTTTTCTAGTTTATAAGTATGTCCCCATTTCAATAATACTCATTATTTAGACTGCCTAGTATCATCCCATCAACTCTCTAACATAAATAGTCTCAAACCATTGATGGGATTTTTAGACATCTTGGGCTGACAGTGTTCAAAGTAAAGTCTATGAACAGACTTTAATGGATTGTAACAAAATTCTCTCAAAAGATAATTAAAATGATTATTTTCTTGTGAAGTGAACACTTATAAGAACACACACAAAAAAGTATAATTTTTTTTTCTTAGCTGTCAAAAGAGCAGTCTTACATAAAGGGATGCATGACAAGAACCTGCATATGAAAATTAATATTCAAAGCACTGCAAAAGACCTGTAGGCAATACCAGGTAAGCAATTTTAAAACCACTTCACATCACCGCAGGTGCCAAACTCCATGACCACCACACACACTAAAACACTAAATTGCAGCATTCTGACCCTGTTCTCTGGCTAGGATTTGATTGCAGAGCATGTAAATACTGACCAGGGTGTCAAATGGCTGGGGGACAAATAGACTGAGACAAATAGACCTCTCGCTTAAATATGCTAAAACCGGATGCTTTACAGAGAAGAAAGTGAAGCTTACACATACCAAATAAATTTGTCTAGGAATTATTATACTGAATCAAGTACGGCTATTTAAATTTGGTAAAAAAAAACAAAAAACGTATGATGAAGGAGAGATTTCTTTCCATGAAAAAGGGTATTTGATGAATCAAGATAGGAGACTTCTAAGATGAATAAGGTTAAAAGGTTAAAAGGATAGATTCTTACTTTCAGTTTCTAGAACATTAATATCTATCATGAGATCTAGTTTCTACTTAAAGAACAACATCCTTAAATGATTAAAAAAAAATAGGTTTTGGCAACTGGCCCTATTTGTGCTAAATACCACTGACTGCTATGATTGAAAGAGCCTTGGGGATGAAAATTCTTCATGGTGTAACAGATTTTAGTAAGGCAGATTATCACCCTATATACATTTTACAATGAGGGAGCCAAGTTCAGCTGAGCTACTCTATCAGTGACCTTTTCCAGAAATGTTTTTAAGAAAATATGCTAAGTATAAAGTGAGCAGCAGGCTTTTTGTCCCATGGCCCACGCTGTATCACCTGTCTCCCTCCACGATCATCACGTCTGGGTGGATACCCGCCGGGTCCAGCTAGCATCTGGTACTGGTTTGGCTGGAAGGCTGCATTTTGGGTTTGGAGCATCCGGTTCCATGGCAGCAGAGGTTCAGCCCCAACGCCTCTGTGGAGAAGAATCATGTTGGCATTAGAAGTCATATCTGTTATACAGCCCATTGTCTCAAACTATCCAGCATCATCTCCAAATCTTAGGATGATCTACTTTGCCATTTGTCAAATGGGACATACAGTATTAGAGTGACATTTATGTCCCTCATATTCAACGTAGTCTAACATGTTTCATAAAGTATCACCATTTTTTAAAAAGGTACTTAAACTCCACTGAATCAGAAAGGTAGGACTTAAAATATTTTGCTCATTTTCAACTGTGAAATTTCTGTTTGGTTACCCAAAGATTTGGACTCAAGATCACCAAGGTGGCTACATTTAAGATGCTATCCGAAGTGTAAACATGTACAAGACAGGAAAATGGGCTTGATTTTTAAAAATGTCTAGACTCGTTCTTGGAGTCCATTCTTTCTAGTTAATTGCAGGTTGTAAATGAATTCTTACTGCTCAGTATTTTGAATCTAGGGTAGGGGACTTGGCTGTTTTTTCCCATCCATTATTCTGCTCAATATGTCAAAAGGTCTGATCAGGAGGAAATCTTTTCAAGTTCTATTGATGCAGCTTACAATTGACCATGGTGACCTAGCAACATGAGCACTAATTGGCATGGGCTGACTGGCATTTGGTGTACAGTTTACATGGGAACACAGATTCAACAGCTATTATAACCCAGTTTGCCGGCCCAGATTACTAGTCAAAAGAAATGTTTTAGTTGTCTTCAAGTGCCTATTTTAACTTTGCAGATATGAAGCTACAGGTATGCTGTATTAAATCATAATTTAAAACCGTCACATAAACAAGGTAGCAAAGATACACCTTCTAAGAAAGGCAATCACCATTTAAGACACAACTTTCTCCTTGAGACATTTTCCTCAACTTCCATTTTATAGAACAGTCACTAAAAAGAATAAACAGAAGCAAAATTCTCCAATATATTTCAACACCACATGCTTTGGGGCCATTACAGATGTTAAGAGAAATTACAGTCAAACTTTAAAATTGCTAAAGCACTGACTCGTATTAATGATAACCATACCAGCACAAGAATTTCACCTCCCAGGTGTTCGAGGATGGGAGCTCAGAGCTGGGCTTACTGGGTAGTCCAATTTTCTCACAGCTATTCAAGCCTCAGTCCATCTTCTCCACCCTCCTACTCTCCTTGCCTTCACTTGGAACTTGCTTTTTTTTTTTAAATACCAAAGATAATTCTTTTTGTGTGATGGCTCAAAGAACGACCTTGAAGAACTCCAAAGCCAGCCAATACTGTTTTCTAGTTAGTGGTGAAATCAGAGCTCTAATAAATATAAAATTTGCTGTAAGTGAATCAAAATTAAATAAAAAAAAATCTGTATCTCAGAAAGAATATCCATATATTCAGGCTTTTAATTATTTTTCAGGTTTGTTATTAATACAAATATATTTTAGCAAGAACAGCTCTACAGAGATAGGAATGGTCTCTTCTGGTCTCTGCATGAGGGAGGGGTTAATGTTTTGTACTATAACCAAGGAGGCTCATCAAAACTGGGCCATTCACACAAAACCCACATACCGAAAATGCAACTCACACATTGTGTTAACTGTAATCAATTTTTTTTTCAGTTCTGCAATGATCAAACTCACTCAAGTGAGCTTCTGGAAAATCTGCTCGCATGGATGGAATATATTATAAATGCATTTTTACATTATTTTATGTTCTAAAAACAGGTTAGAAACAAAGCCAAAATTTAAAAACACAAAGTCCTCTCTGTTCATAATAATTACTTAAAACATTTTTCAGTAATTTTTTAATAAAAATAATTTAGTTGAAATTAAACAGAAAAAACAGTAAGAGGGACAGGAATTACCCTCTTTTCCTTTTTACTGGCAGAGAATCCCTTACCTTCCACAAGTTTACCGTATTTCTATATTAATTATATTAATTTGCAAATAGTTACAAGTATAATTTGCCTTCTATTTAAATCTGGGACAGAAGCATTGAGGTTGACAGATTTCAACTATTTTAAATTAGTAGCTATTTATTGAGGCAACTTATCTGAGGCACTTGGCATCATGGATGGCAACACTTTTTTTTTTTTTAACATTACTGTCAACGTTCTATTTTTTTTAATATTTATTTAAAAATATTTTAATTCCAGTATAGTTAATATACAGTGTTATATTAGTTTCAGGTATACAATATAGTGATTCAACACTTCCATACATCACCCTGTGCTCATCAGGACAAGCGCACTCCTTAATCCCCATCACCTATTTCCCCCCTTACCTCGTACCCTCTGGTAACCACCAGATTGTTCTCTATAGTTAGGAGTCTCTTTCTTAGTTTTTGTCTATGGCAACAATATTCTTAAGTTTCCAAATTTCTGTTTTGGAAAGTAGCTGGCAATGCGAAGTAACTACTACCAATTTGGATATTTTTAATTTATATATATGGCGAAATTTTTAAAGATTTTCAAAGACTAACTAAAGTTAATGGCCATATGTTAAAAATTAAATGGCCACCTTGATTATGGCCAGAAAAGAGAAGGCCTCCACTAGCAAGAATTACAGACAATAGGGCAGAACTCGAATGCTCTGTTTATCATTAACTCAAAGTTAGCACTGGCTTGTCTGTGTGTGCATGTGGGGGGGGGGGGCGGTGTGGGGGGGAGAAGCAGTGTTCCTATTGCATTTTTAAATGAACATATGGATTATAGATACTATCTCAAAGTAAGAAAAAATTCAAGAAACCATGTATTTCATAAAAAAAGGTACACTCAACATTTTCTTTTCTAGTAGGGCTCTCAACCAAACACTCAAAATCATGTGGCAGGCAACTACTGAACTAATAAGGATCAGTAAAACTGGTTCCAGTAAGAATTCTATTACTTACTAGTTGTGACATCTCAGCAAAGTCAAAGTGACTGCCAGTGTGTATCTTCTCTACATCTTGTGAAGTCAGAATGGTTAGACTGGCAAGTGCTCCAGAAGTGAGCGATGTACTCACTGCATTTGCTAACAGGCTAACGCACAAGTTTAGGAATGCCAAATTCAAACTCTGTTTTCTTTAGGAATAAATGGTATGTTTCTTAAAAGACCACAGTCTAAGACATAAGACAGACTTCTATTAAGCTCACATTCAACATTTGGCTTAAGGTATGATTTCCAGTTTCAGGCTAAAACTAAACCAAAAATGAATGCCCCACAAAACTTGCTCCTAATCTGCAGGGTTCACAAAGGCAGTCAGGATAATACCAGTACTTGGCTAGAGCAGAAGAACAAAAACCCGATGGATATCAGGACAATGGTGATGATCTTAGAGAATCTTTTAGTGTACACAGGGAGCCGCTGGGAATGAAAAATGAGCACCTCCTCAGAAGTGGAAGGAGACCCTTTACTTCCTCTAAGTCCCGGCGGCTTTACTATAACATTATGCTCAAGTCAGTGTTCTGAAGAACTCTGCTCATTCAAGTGAAAGTTTCTTAGTAAGAATGCTACAGAAGAGAAACCTTAGGTAAGCTGTCAGATTTGTGGGCCTAGGTTTCCTCATCTGTAAAAACAAGCAAGATCTACTTCAAAGGGTTGCTAGGAGGAATAAATGAAGTCATGTTTCTAAAGGTATATTTACACAGTGCAGACACATGATAGGCAGACAATAAATGTCAGTGATTATTAACAATATGGGAAAGAAGTAGAGAAATTGCCTGAAAATCAAACTCAACAAACTTAATGCAGAAGGATGGTTATTTAAAATGAGATCAGTTCTAATGTGGTCATTTGTAATTTAGGAAAGATTTACCCCTTACTCATTTGTTTGAAAATGGTCCTATCCTGAGGATGCTGAAGTAGTGCATATGGTGTTCTCTGAGCACTTATACTGAACAAAACATAAATACAGGCATTGTATCAGTCATCTGAAAATGAAAAAGCAGCTTGCACTAAGTAGTTGATACTATTAAAGCAACCGAGTAACATGATTTCTTTTATTTTCTTGAAAAAAATAATGAAATGATGTCTGAGAGTGTCTAAAGAAAGTTTTCTTAAAAGGGGAGCATCATTTATAACCCTGTTCCTAACACATTTTATTCATTTCAGATATGAACACATCAGAATGCTAAAACAGTAAAGGCGAGAAAAACAAAACAGATTAGAACTGGGAAGGCAAAGAGGGAAGCCTTAGTATGGGCTTCATTGGTTTCCGCATTTACTGATGCTGGCAAAACCAGCATAAAATGATAGATCTTAAAAACGCCCTCTAAAAAATTATTCTACAGATGTTACTATAATTATTCATAACATGCCTAGCGGTCTTGTTGTGCAGAGACCACCTGACTTAGGAGCACACAACTTATCAATGAAAGAACACAAGTCAAACATCCCTCGTTATTAAACCATGTCACACTCTTCCTAGTCCACGGTACTTATTAGACTGCAGATCCCATAATCCTCTTCTGAGTCCCTTCTGCGTTTAATTCAGTTCAGTCTTAAGTAGTTAAAGAAACTGTTTTCAGTGGCAACTAATAACTACTGACCTACAGTGACACTGCCCTACAATAGGCTTGTCAGCCCTGAAAAAGTTGTACCAAAGAAGCTGATTAGGACTTCAAGAGGTTTGTAGCAAGAATCAATGGTCGGTCTGTACTAATGCTGTGTTGCCTGCACAGAAATGATAAAAGTGGAACACCATTAGTTATGCCTCATTAAGCTGCACAACCCTTCTAAAAAGAAATTTGTTTAGCCTGACCAAAATCTAATACAATTTTAAGCTCTCTGTGTTGCATTTTTCAGGGCACCTTAAAACATTCAATAAAATAAAAGGCCAAGGACCAAGAAAAGTAGGAAAGTATATAAACAGGAGTCTTTTACTTCAACGTGTTAGCCATCTGTGTCTAAAGAACAGACACAACAGAAACTGTTTGGAGGGAACAAAGTACATTTCAAACCATGGAGAAAGCCCAAACCTCAAATGTTGATGTGGAAAAATACTTAAAAGTCATGTCTGGTTTAGTATTACCTGTCAAATCTTTGCTGCTGGAAAAGGGGAGGAGGACCCCGCCAGGAATCCTGGGGCCTCATATCTGGAAAATAAACAGGGAAGGGTTAACAGAAAATTTTAAGATGTAATCAAAACCATAAAAACCCTAGAAGAGAACACAGGCAGTAATTCCTCTGACAAAGGACACAGGACCTTTTTCTAGATATGACTCCCGAGGCAAGGGAAACAAAAACAAAAACAAAAACTATTGGGACTACATCAAAATAAAAAGCTTCTGCACAGCAAAGGAAACATTCAACAAAACAAAAAAGACAACCTAGTGATATTCGCAAATCATATATCCAATAAGGGGTTAAAATATATAAAGAACTTCTACAACTCAACACCAAAAAAAGAAAACAAAACAACAAAAACAACAAACACAATCCAATTAAGAAGTAATCATGATTCAGCTACCTATATATTTTTGTGATTAAAAATTCTTGAAAAAAATCTAAGATTGAATATAAACCAAATAAACTAGCATAACTATACACAATGCAAATGTACAAAGATATAAAATCAACTGGGTCAGTAAATGTTTTGCTTTATTATTTTTCCTTTGATAATGAAACACAGTTTTAGGAACCCTGGTCATTATACTCTCATTTCTCTCTCACTGCCTATGTATGTGTGCATGTGTATGTTAAGGTATATATTTTTCACATTTTTTATTTTAAATACTGTGCAAAAGAAAGGTAAAGATTTAGGTTCTTTTCCATAAATACAAACTGAAAGAATAGTAACTTCAATAGAAATCCTGAAATTTTCCCCCTAAGCACGGCAACTGGAAGGAACCCTGCCCTCACCTAGCTATTATAAAGTGTAGCCCACACATCTCTCCCAACACAGGCCAGAGAAATGCTAATAAAGGGACCGCCCACTTTCCTATGGTTTTCTGAGTCAAACCTCTTCCCCTAACACAAAGCTGAATTGGCAATAAATATCTAACTCCAAGAAACAATTACATGGCTCCTGGTTCTGCATGTAAAGGAGCTGAAAGGAGCAGCCCCAAACACTGGTCAGGAAGGCACTCAGTGGCTCAGAAGGTCAGTGTTAACCAACTGCCACTCCATTCCCATCTCCAGTCTCACAGTCACCTTGGCCACCCTTCTTTAGTGGGGTCCGTGTGTGACCTAATTAAAACAGCTGGTTCCAGGAGTTGTCTAATGAGTTCACTGTGTGAGGACAGTAACCTCCTCCAGACTCCCAAGACCCAAGGACAACAAGGCTTACCATAATGTATTCAGGCTCACATTTTAATGGAAACACAAACTAGAAACATGCTTTTCAAAATTACTTTCTTAAAGGAAAGAAGAAATGAAAGCTCATCTCTGGTTAGGAACCAAAAAAACACAGTCTAGGTTTACTTTAAAAAAACCCCAAAAAACGGAGAAAAAGAAAAGTAAAATTGTGCTTAGAAGCCCCACAAAGGAGAATATGGAACAAGTACAAGTAGAGGACCTGGCTGTTCACATGATTCCAGTGTGAACAACCCACTACTACTGCCTTGGACTCCCCTGGCCTCGACAAGGTTGACTATGCCACCTGAAGGAAGTTTGCTACGTGGAGAGGCGACCCTTGGCCAGGGCAGGGGTGCAACCATAGCCTACTGCTCCTCGGCCAGCCTGAGTGTCCAGCAGCCAAACCCAGAAGAGATGCTTCTCTTACAAACGAGCAGGAAACTTTCACCACCATTACTTTCATGCAGAAACCCATTTTGAATGAAAATGTTGTATCTCCAGTCAATTTCAATTAAGTCTCTTTTCTTCTCTTAAAACCAGACTAGTAATGGTCAAATTGAGGAACACTGCTGAGGAGTTTTCACAGTGGTCATTAGAAATTCCAAACCTGAATGGGAACTCACGAGGCTTACCACACAACCCACAGAAAACAGGGCAAAAAGGATCTCTACAGGCCCAGAATAACTTCTGAATCACTACTACAGACAAACACCATCAGAAAAAAATCATAATCCTAAGAGGTAAAACCAGAAATTTTTACAAAAACAGCAATCATCATTTGTATGGTTTATTCCTATGGAAAAACATAAGACACACTTACCTCAAAACATACATGACTTTCAACACATTACCATTTATGAGAAAGTGATCTACTGAAAGTAAAATCAACTTTTGCGCCACTTTCTCTGATCATTACCTTGTTAAACTTGAAGTGCATTGGTCTATTCATATATTGCACACAAATTAGTTTAGCGAGAATTAGTTTAAATGTTTCCAGAAGTATTTTAAGTGTCTTACATATAGAAAATTAGCTTAACAAAAGTCAAAGGAAATACAGTGAATTTCATTTGATCCCTGTCTAGCTCTGTACTTCATATGTCCATGTCCCAGGATCACAGTGGTAATTAACCCTGGAAACATGCCCTTTTTTTTTTACCATGAAGACTGAATTCTGTGATTCTGGTTCCACAGAATACAAACTCTGCATGGTACTTAACAGAAGCTTCCAAAAGGGATCCCTAATAAATTTAAAATCAAGTGAAGGTAACAGAAAGATACATCTACATTAACAAAAACCTTCAGAAATGCTTATCCTAATGTTTCATGACCAATAAAGACAGAAAAAAAGCTTGTTTATCTTCTAGAAACAGTACCAATGGAGGGAAAGTCACCATGATCAAGAACACATGTTGATTAGGTTCAAATACACTACTGGTTAGATTAAGCACAACAAGATCTGTAAGTAGAACTGGAATATAAAGTTCATTAGCTATGAATACTTTCTTTGGGAAGAAGGAACCCTCTCAATAGTCTACTCATATAACTCTAAGTGCCTAGACAAATGGCCAAAGTCCCTATTCCATCACTTTTAGTATTACAGGTACTTCCACTCTACTTTGCTTTTACTATTTCTCACTTCCAGAACAAGTGTTTTTACATAAGCAAACTCAGCACATGCAAAAACTATAGTATTTTGTTAAAATCTAAGCAAATTTCCTATGACGTAAAAGTTCTAACACAATTATTAAAACATCTCTTGCGTTCAACCCATAAAAGAAAAATAAAAAGGATCAAAGAAAACCTTTAAGGCTACTTTTAAACAGATCTCTTCGTGTGGCTCTGAGAAATATATATAGCCCTTAAGTATTCATAAAGCAGAAATATTTCCTGGCTGATAAGTAATGAAGTAGAAGGTAAAACAAACTTATTATCATTCATTTGTATGGCTCTAACAGAAGATCCATTTGAGAGGGAGAAAAAAAAAATTCTGAAGCAGTGAATTGCACTTCAGAAAGGCACAGGCGAGAGAGGAAAAATGACAGTTAATTTTTTCCTTTGGTCTTTAAAAACTTATCTCTTTTCTAAAGCTCTAAGGCCATATAAACCAAGGCTTCACCAATAGCTCCTCAAGTGACAATTTACCTAATCAGCATGGCAATCACAGGAAAGATTCCATGTTTACTGATTGCACTAATCAAAAATCACTTTTCAAATGTGGCTAATTGACAAGTTTACCAACTGAAATGAAGTGACATACTGGGTTCTCTGGGTTGCAGAAATGAAATGCTTCATTCACATGGAATGCTCAAGACTGCACTTGACTCCAACAAGTTTTCAATACCCGGGCCAATTACTCATCAGCCAAAAACTGACACATCAAAGACAAATCACAAACCAACAGTAAGAAACACCTACAGCAGATAGAGTTTGACCAAATGGTCTGTCTTGTTATTTTGCACCACATGAAGAAAACAGCTATGACAGTACGAATATTAAAAAAAATTAAATGGCTTATTAGATCTCCATTTTACTAAAACTATTTCTGATCAAATGTTACAGCTCAAGATTCTATAAAAAAGAAGGCTGATCTATAATTTATTTTATTTATTTATTTATTTATTTATTTATTTATTTATTTATTTATTTATTTCTTGTGTGAGAGAGAGAGTGAGCACACCATGTGTGAGCTGGGGAGGGGCAGAGAGAGGGATAGGGAGAATGTCAAGCAGGTTCTGCGCTAACCACGACACGGGGCTCAATCCCACAAATCATGAGACCATGACCTGAGCCAAAATCAAGAGTCAGTCACTTAACCAACTGAGACACTCGAGGGCCCCGGGATTTCCTTTCTTGATAGTGGGCACCATTTCTCTGGGCTCATCATATTAACTGTGACCAATTTACTATCTTGCAGTGACCATTCTAGATTAGGACAATTATTATCAGGGAATAACTTGTGAAATGACATGGCTGCCTTCAAGGAAGTCTACTCTCAGAACCCCAAGCTTTTCTAGGTTCTCTTATAACCAAGGGCAATTAAAATTCATTTTCTTATCCAAATCCTTCTAAAGCTTTTACAGTTCTGGCTTGATTCCCAATTTTCTCTCTCCAAACCCTCTCCTTCCTGCTGAGCAAGAATCAGACCATATTACTAACTACCAGCAGATGACTTCAATGTCTTCAGGTACTTCAACGTGCACAAAAATCAGACTCAGCATATTCTTCCGTATTCCTTTACCCTCCTGGATTTCCAAATTCTCATTAGTCACCCAGGTGTCCACAGTGCAAAAGTGAGCCTCATCTTCTCTCCCTCGTGTAACATATTCAATTATCCAGCCCTTCAGTTGTTCCTCTCCTATCTTCTCCACTTTGAATCCACTTTGCCACAGATCAGTTCAGATCTTCATCATCCTTCCCTAACTAAAACAACCACCAAGTCTTTTCCATAACCAACAGAGCTGTGGTTTTAGAAAGGAGATGTAACTGTGCACTCTTCTACTTTAAAAAGAGCTTTAAGAAGCTCTTATACATGAATAGGAAATTTATTAAGGAAAAACTGGTTAGTAAAAATTAGGATCAAAGTACCAATTTTAAAAATTATCCCTTAAAACAAAGATATATTATTCCTTGCTTATCAAATTAGCAAGGACTTTTAAAAAATGATAATACCTGGTATTGGTATATCATTACCAATGGTTAATGCCAAGTTGCTTTAACCACATAACAGAAGGAAAGACAAACATCATTACCATCTCAACATGGAGGAAAAGCATTTGATAAAATTCAATACCCACTAGAAACAAGAAACAGAAAAAAACTTGTTCAATATTTCTTACCTAAAAGAAAAAAAAAACTACAGTAAACGTATTTGCTTATTTATTTATTTTTTATTTATTTAAAAAAAATTTTTTTTTCAACGTTTATTTATTTTTGGGACAGAGAGAGACAGAGCATGAACGGGGGAGGGACAGAGAGAGGGAGACACAGAATCGGAAACAGGCTCCAGGCTCTGAGCCATCAGCCCAGAGCCTGACGTGGGGCTCGAACTCACGGACTGTGAGATCGTGACCTGGCTGAAGTCGGACGCTTAACCGACTGCGCCACCCAGGCGCCCCGCTTATTTATTTATTTTTTAATTTATTTATTTTGAGAGAGAGAGAGAGAGAACAAGCAGGGTAGGGGGAGGGGGAGAGAGAGAGAGAGAGAGAGAGAGAGAGAGAGAGACCGAGACCGTCCAAGCAGGCTCCACACTGTAGTGCAGAGCCCAATGAGGGGCTCAATCCCCCAAACTGTGAGATCATGACCTAAGACAAAATCAAGAGTCAGACACAACTGACTGATCCACCCAGGCACCCCAGCAAACATCACTATTTAATGGTGAAATATTACAAGTTTTCCCTTTAAGGCTAGGAATGAAACAAGGATGTCTACCATTACCCAATTACACCAGAGGTCCTAGACAGTGCAATAAAGCAAAAAAGACCAAAAGGCATGAAGATTAGAAAGTCAATAAACAAAACTGTCACCACTTACAGATCACATGATTATGTAGGCATAAAGTCCAGAATATACAAACTTTCAGAATAAATGATTTTAGTAAGGTTGTTGGATACAAAGTCAAATTCAAAAATCAACTACGTTTTGGGGTGCCTACATGGCTCAACTGGTTAAGTGTCTGACTTCGGCTCAGGTTATGATCTCATGGCTTGTGGGTTTGAGCCCCATGCCTGCTTCGGATTCTGTGTCTCCCTCTCCTCTGCCCTTCCCCTCCTCTCTCTCTCAAAAACAAATATACATTTAAAAAATTAAAAAAAATTAAAAAACCAACTACATTTCTACATACAAGCAACTGGAAAATGACATTTAAAATATTACTTCTAAAAACACCAACACACATCAAACATCTATGAATATTTTTGTCCTCAATTTTTATTGTGATTTCAACACTTACAGAAAAGCTACAAGAATACAAAGAATTCCCACTGCTCTTCACCCAGAGTTCCCAAATGTTGGCATAAACCTATTCCTCACCTGATGCCAGTTAAAGTGAGAAGGAAAACTAACAGTGATAGTGGAAAACGGTATTCCCAATATAAAAATAATCTCATAATCAGAATATAAAAGAACTCCTAATAAAGCAAAAGGAACAGATTACCCAGTAGAAAAATGGACAAAAGGCTCTAACAGGCATATTACACACACACACACACACACACACACACACACACACACACACACACACATGTTCAAGGGTCAATAAATATGAAAAAAGCTCAACTATGGTAAGCATCAAGAAGATGCTAATTCAAATCTGAGTGGGAGACCACTACCCACCAAGTAGAATGGCTAAAAGTGAAAAGCCTAATAATATTTAGGGTTGATTAGAATGTGGAGTACCTGGATCTTCCCTGCACTGATAAAGGAATGCAAACTGGTATAAACTGAATGTAATTTGGGAAACTTATTCACTACAGGTGAATGTGTGCAGAACCCTGACCTTGCAATTCTACTACTAGTCCATACTAATCAGAGATGTTTATATTATGTGTGCTGAGAAACATAAGAATTTCACAACGGTGCTACTCCAGCAGCCCCAAACTGACCGACCCAAACACAACCCCAACTGGAGAGGGAAATGGTGATGTAGTCACTGATGGAACAGTGTAAGCGATGAAATTTGCAGCAACAATATGGATAAATCTCAGAACAAAATGTCAAACAGAAGAGGGCAAATTTTTTAAAAGATTAATGGAGTAAGAGTCCCATTATATAAAGTTAAAACAAACAAACAGATGAAACAAATCTATGACACCTATGTCAGGATAGTAATTACCTTTGATGGGCTAGAGTGGCACCTGGGAAAGCACATGATGGGGGGGGGGAAGGGTGGGCTTCTGGGGACTGGTCCCTGTCTACATTTTGTTTTGTTTTGTTTTGTTGAGAGAGAGAGAGAAAGCGAGCGCGCACATGTAGGGGAGGAGCAGAGGGTGGGAGGGAGAGAATCTCAAGTAGGCTCCATATGCAGCACAGACCCCACACAGGGCTGGATCTCACAACTGTGAGATCACGAGCTGAGCTGAAATCAAGAGTCAGGCACTCAATTAACCGAACCACCCAGGCACCCCTCTACTTCTTGACAAGGGTAGTGATTACATGAGTGTGTTCATTTCATAAAAATTAATCAAACTGTACACTTGTGACTCAGAACTTTATATGTTACATTTTAATAAAAAAAATATGTGAAAATACATGTATGATCATCCAATTTTCAAAAATTACACATAAGAAGAATATAATGAAAAAAATTACTGTTTTAAAATTGCAGGATCATGGGATTATGGGAGTCTGTTTTATTACCTGCCACATTTTAATTAACAAGAACTACAGTTAAAATTCATTTAAAATGCCACTACAAATATGGAGGAAAAAACCAGCCTCTCCACCCTTGTAATCTGTCCCCATTATGCTCCTGGAATTTTGTACCAGTTATTCTAAGCTTAACACCACCTGACTTTTTGCTGTGTATTTCTAAGCCCAAATTCCCCACTGTAGGCTCAATTTAAATAGCATATTCTTCCTGATTTTTTCCCCATAAACGTTTTCATTCCTACCATTCCCATCCCCTTTGAAAAGATGTTAAGTATAGAGTTCCAGCACTAATCCTCAGGTAGTTCAATGTTACAAGTCACCACGCAGAGAGGGCCACGTGTGTCTTGCTCTAAGTCAATCCCTACTTTATAAAACTTATTTCCCATTTTTAATGATGTAATTAAAATAGAGACTAACTGGAATAGATTCTAATTAAAGTCTCTAAGTATAAACAAATTAGATCTCATAAGAACTGTAACAATGGCAAATGAGGAGTTACTCAAAGTAGTAAAAAGGGAGAGGTGACCCCACTATTTGAAGTAAAATGCACAGATGCTGGTAAGAGGTAACTGTTCCTAAAGAAGGCAAACTAAGAACTATAAACTTGCAGGCCCCAAAAGACATGAAATTCTCTACCTCTGGTGTGACCCTGATAAATAAAAGAACTTTCTGACTTCCTTCTTTCTCTTACTGTTGGAGAAGAATTCTGCAGACTGATAGGGGACCTGAGAATGAAGCACTCAGATTTATACAAACTGCACACCAAGTGAGTGATTTTCTGTGAAGGGAATCCATGTTTTGTTTACAGATTCTCATGTGGGCCTAGGATTCCCTAAAAGATCTAGGCAACATTTCCCAAAGTGTATATACCATGAGTGATACACACAATCAATTTCTGGGGGTCTGTGAACAAGCTTTTTGTCTTTACAGTTATGTATTTATTTTGACATATATTTGAAAAAAATACAACTAGCACATCAAACTCATGTCACACGGTATTGATATACAGTAAAACCTTGGATTGCGAGTAACTTGTTGTGCAACTGTTCTGCAAGACAAGCAAACATTTCCAATAAATTTTAACTTGATAAAATGAGTAGTTGATACGAGTAGTACGTGATGCTGAATGTCACATGATCACAACTGAGCCAATGGTTCTTGAAATTCGCTTTGATATACAAAGTGCTTTGGATTACAAGCATGTTTCTGGAATGAATTATACTTGCAAACTAAGGTTTTACTGTAATTTATGTATTCAAAATAAATCAAGTTAAAAAAAAAAAAGACTTTAAAAGGTGTTAAGTAAGTAGCTGGGTGATTATGGTGGCAGCAAGCCCAGTGACTGGGCCTTAGGAAACATGAAATGGAAGGAAGCTGCATAATGGAGAACACATGCTTTTACCTTTGCTCCTCAAACCTCTTTCCAAATCTCTCAAAGTTTACTAGACGCAACAACCTCAGGAATGCCACATAACCATCATCTTGAGAAATAACCTACGGAGATTATACTTGGCTCTAGTATTCTGTGTCTCAATTTTTTTCCCCACCTGGAAGCTGTGATACCATTATGGATAGAAGTGCATGGTGAAGAGCCATTAGATAAAAGGAACTGGCAAGGAATGTGTCAATAAACAGCTGGCTTTAACTGCGGAGGGGTGCCTAGGTGGCTGAGTCAGTTAAGCATCCAACTTATGCTCAGGTCATGATCTCAAGGTATGTGAGTTCAGTCCCCATCAAGCCCTGCATTGGGCTTAGTTAGTACTGACAACTTGGAGCCTGCTTTGGACTCTCTGTTTCCCTCTCTCTGCCCCTCTCCTGCTCCCAAATGAGCATGCACATGCACTCTTTCTCTCTCAAAAATAAACATTAAAAAAAAAACCAATAAGCTGGATGTGCTTTCAGCATTTACTAGTAAAATTTCAGGGCATAGATAGCTCTTTCAAAGGGACGAGACTCTTGTTGTATGTGGCATGGCTTGATAATATATATATATGGAAATATACAGAAATGTTATTTGCTGAATCTTGGGGGGAAAGGAATTAAATTACTGCACCAAGCAGATCCCCACAAGACCCATTAAAAATATTCTGTACCCCTTCTGTGTTCATTAAATAGAATAAAACCGCTGAACTCCATGGTTTTCATGGAGTCTAATAATACTCCATTCAATGTCAAGCCACACAGCATACAGAGAAACAGAGACAGAGAGAATACACTGAACACAGAGGGCTCTGAGAGAGACACCTTTAGAACCCATTTCTTCCTGGATACTAGATTAGGAAAATCTCGGTGGGCTTTAGGTTAAAATATGGGTTTATAACTTAATTAGCATGCAAACAGTGGTAGGCACATTATCATAAATACTTCGCAACAATCTTCACATTAATCTGGTATTTCTTTGACAACTCCAAGATTGATTTTTTTATTTAAAAAAAATTTTTTTTAATGTTTATTTTTGAAGGAGAGAGAGACCCCGAGTGTGAGCGGGGGAGGAGCAGAGAGAGAGCAAGACACAGAATCCAAGGCAACTTTAGGCTCTGAGCTGTCAGCAGAGCCCAACACAGAGTTTTATCTCATGAACCGTGAGATCATAACCTGAGCAGAAGTTGGACGCTTAACCACCTGAGCCACCCAGGTGCGCCCCCCCACTTTTTTTTTAAACATTTTTTTAAATGTTTATTTATTTTTGAGAGAGAGAGAGAGAGAGACAGAGAGAGAGAGAGAGAGAGAGAGAGAGCGAGCGCACGCACATGGGACAGTGGCAGAGAAAGAGGGAGACAGAGAATCCCAAGGAGGCTCCATCCGTGCTGTCAGCGCAGACCCTGATCAGGGCTTGAACTCCTGAACCCATGAGATCATGACCTGAGCCGAAACCAAGAGTCGGGTGCTCAACCACTTAACCAACTGAACCACCCAGGCACCCCTACAACTTTGGTTGAAAAAGATTTCTTACAGCAGCTCCATTTTTGTTAATCAATTTTCATGAAATATTTCAAGCATTCAGAAAGAAACTTAAATAAATGACACTTAGATTTAACAAATGTTAGCATCTTGCTACAGTCAAATCCCCCTGCTGCCATGCTGCCATTGTTTGGTTGGGTAGCAACCAGACAACTAGGAATGACCTTACAAAGAAAATGGTTTTGAGAACCTGGTACATGACTTCTACTTTCTTGGTAAACAAACACAACCACGGAACTCAAAAATAACAATATGGGGATACAGTTTAAAATTAATACAGAATCTATGAAAAGTCTAACCTTTAACTCTTTCTTCCCTCTGTCCACTGCAATTCAAATGCGATGTAACTATTTTCAATGGGTAACATTTCCGGACCACTTCTGTGCACAAAACTGGTTACCAGGGGTTAGGGAAAGGCCAAGATTTTCATAGAACCAGAGTTAAAGGAGTATTACTACCTAAAGCAATGCCTGGCTTTATCCTAAGGAATCCTGAGATACAATATGCATCGTGAGAAAGGGATACTGTCATCTTTCAATCGATTAAGAGGTTGCAATTCCATATCTAGCATCTGATTTAACTGCCCCAATACTTGTATTAATGAAGTAAGTAGCCAATCTCTCCACATATTTCTTTCTGCATACGTTCACTCTAGTAGAGTTACAGATGAAAATAAGAAATCCAGTTCATATTATTCAACTAGCTATACACAGCCAAGATAAAAGTATCTTCAAAATTTACATGAAGCATTCTCTTACAGTTCTCCTAAATTATGTTTTTTAAGTCCACTATCTCTGCCCTGATAAATCTTTTTAGCAATGAGATTAGGTTGGTTTACCTTTGTTGTAATATTTAACTTCGCATGTAAAATAATCAACTAATAAAAACTTACTTGACATGAGTTTTGGGATCTGGGCTTGTCCTCTCAACAGTGGCCTGTATAAGTTTCCCTGATAGGTCGCAGGTGGTGGTGCAGCATTGCCGTAAACGCCAGCCCCTGAGCCCCTTGGCATAACATGGCTGTAAAAGGACCCCACCAACCAGAAAACAAATTATAGATCTAGCCACCACATCATAGCTGACACAAATTAAATAAATGCTAGTAGTGGTCTCTTTACTACCAGATGTGATTAAGAGAACACAACCTTAAAAGATTTATAATTAACAAAGTTCAAAACAGTACCACAGATAGTAATGGTGACAGAATATGTTCATTTGCCACACCAAGATTCTTAATTGGTAATTATTTAGGTATTTATTAATTACTTAATTACTAAATTAATATATTAATTACCTCATGCAAAAAGTTAGTCTACTTTTCTTTTTTGTATCATATTTCAGTTTTGTCCTTAAGGACCCATGCTGTTGCTATCACTGTATACATTGCTGCTCTGTATCTTGCTATTTTCAATTATATCAAACATTACCCTATAGTTGTTATAGTCTGCAAAATTATAATATGTACACCTACAGAATACCATGGTGACATCTTCTAGTTTACTAAACCATTCCTCTCATTGAATATTACTATTATTGATAACAATTCATTAGAGATTTGGGCATATAACTTTATACTTCTCTAAAATTATTTTCTCAGGACAAATTCCAAGGAGTAGGAATTTGGATCAAAGTTAAGAGTTATTGTATTGATCATGTATCATACTACGTACTTGTTATGTATTACACATTACATATATGGTAATATATTGAGTAACACTTTAAACAGATTCTGCCGCATATTAATTCAGCTAAAACTTTCTTGAGGGTAAAGAGAATGTTTTATTCCTTTGAAATAACTGTCAGAAAGACAGCAAAACCTCTTAAGGGAAAATAACAGAATTCTCAAGCAATACATAAAGCATAATACATATACCAAAGAAACGGGAGTGAATTTTAAAAAATGAAGAAGAGCATAAAAGCATCAAAGTCATTAAAATATTTGCCAACTAGGCTTAAGTATTTATGACATAAACATTGACCTAATGCCTGTGAATGATTCCAAAAAAGCAAAATATACAAAGGATAGCAACCTACCACTCACCCCAAAGTCCTGAATGCAGCCTGATCTAGATGGACAGGCCGCCGGTCCCGACTGAAGCCAAGCTGGGGCTTCCACTGCCGTCCGTTGCTGGACTTTTCCCAGTCACTTGGTTTCAGTACTGGTGCTGGTTTTCTGACCATTTGAAAATACAATATTCAGTACTGGGATAAACATTGTTCATACAAAATAAAACTAGATAGTTTATATTTAATGGCCACATCACTGTTACCTTGCTCCTGGAAGCATTACAGCTTTAAAAATGTAGTCTTCAGCAAACTGTGGGTCTTTAAAATTAATACTAGAAGAGAGCAAAACACAATTTAGTGATTTTAATATTACCTTGGCTTAACTATTTTAAACTGAGGTACTTTTCATGTTTAAAAAAAGAGTAAAATTCCAAAGTCTTCTCCAAAAATTCTTTTAACTGATAGTTTCATCAAATGGCTGAATATCTCCTTCCCCAAACTAATCGCTAGTACACAGCCTTCATGTAATTTTCTGTGTGGGAAGAGCCATGTTCTCACTAACTGTGGGTGACCACAGACAAAGGACAGACCCTGCCTCAACTCTCGAGAAATACCAACAGGATACTGGAGATAGATGGAAGAGATTTGCAACAACAAAAAATTTCAAAAAACGCCTTCCATTCTGTTTAGTGTAGGACGAAGACTTTCCCTCTAGCATCTTAGGGAAGATTAGCTCTTGTCACAAAAATAAGATGCAAATGCCACCAGAGACACTTGCAAACTCAGAAAGTGAACACAAATAATCTACGGAGAAAAAAAACATTAAATTTCCCAGTTGGAACCCTGTATCATGCTCTATTAGGATGTTTCTCTTCCTTCAGGAATGGTCACACTTTGAAAACTACAGAGTGACTTATTTTATAAGTCTGTACTCTTGGACTGTGAATATAAGCTTAATCAAGCTTCCTTTCTGGTGGGGTGAGTGTGTCCCAAAGCCTGGTAAGTACACAAGTTTTCCTTTTGACACAGAAGACTCTGGATACATACAAGGTTTATACCTAAGGATATTCACAACATTAGTATTCATGTTGAAAAACTACAACCGAAATGTATGAGTAATAGCGGAGTGGTTAAAGAAACTAAGGTTCTCCCTAAAAACGGAATCCTCAATTGACATTACAAAAAATTTAGTAAGAGAACACCCACTGACATGGGGAAAATACATATACAACAGACTAGACATATATTCACCAAAAAGTTATCAGTGATGTTCACTGTATTATCATCGCCTTTCCTTCTCTGTGTTTTTTTAGTATTTCCAAAATTCCTCCATGACTGCAATCAGTTGAAAAAGGTTTTATTCAAAAAGGTTTTATTGAACTGGTTGACATTTGAGACAGCTAACTTTTTTTTCTTCAAATACTGCCACTTTATATTATTAGGGTCTATTTTCGTTGCACTGGGATTTAACTGTATATTTTAAGTACAGAAAAATAACTTCATTTATAATAAAAATGCGGAGTTCAAGAGCAGCTGAACAATACTTCATTTACTCAATCCATTCCTCTTACAACTCACTCTTCACCGGCAACCGCCTTTATCTCAAATGTTCTTTACTGGGCAAGGTGGCTTAGGGCAGTGTTACAGGTTTAAGAGGGTGGCAGAGAAAATGGTAGTTAAGTACAGGAGTTCATTAGGGCCTTCTAGGTACAAAGTAAAGACAGAAAATCGGTAATAAAGCAACACTTGCAACTAAAGTGTCTCAAAGCAGGTATCTTTTGTCTCAGCAGGGCTTTTCGGCAGTTTACCAAACAAGCTTTAAGAGTTCCCACAGCACACATGGTCTCAGAGTAGTGTGGGGGCACAAATGGCGGCCAGGGAGCAACCCTGCTTCCCCTTCTGTTAAAGGAAATAAGAAATGTTTAATAATATTTTCATAAGGAATAAAAGTGGAAAAGGCAACAACAGGTGCAGAAAAGATGCTGAGTCAAAGCATGTGTATGCACATGCCTTCCATACATGTCTTTGTGTGGGATCAAAGCATGTGTGTATGGAGAAGAGGGAAGAGCATTCTTTCACAGGGGACCAAGGAAAACATCATCCAAGAGGCCTTGGTATAAGGTGGGACAGGACTGGTTACCAAACAAGAGAGGAAATAAATGTAACCAAGATGTGGAAAGGGGTCCCAGGACCAAGAAATAGCTCAGTTGAATTGGAACAGCAGCTGTATGAAAGTGATCTGAGTGATTACATCCTCAATTCTCCCAAGAAAGATTCATAACTAGTTCCATTCTAAAGGAGCAGGACGACACAAACCAACTTGTTACACGCAATGAATGCTTTAAGTTCTCAAGCCTTAACTCCCAGGTGGAATCTCAGTTGGAAAGAGCTAGACTGGAGCAAAAAAGTTTGTGAACAGAAGTGGGCAGGAAGACAGGCTGCCTGAACTGGGTTAATGTCCTCAGGAGGCTGTCCTGAACACAACATGAAGCTGCTTCAGGCAGTGAGGGAGTAAATATAATCAAGGAGGCAATTCAAACAGAACCTCCTGGCAACAGTGTGTCAGAGAGCAGAGGGAGAGAACCAAAAGAAGGTCTTCAACATAGTCTAGGCAAGGGCCTTCAATGTGTGCTTGAGATGAGAATACTGGGCAGACAAAAGAAATGGCAGGGCTGCAAGTGGAAACACATTGAGGTGAGGGCTTGAGATGAAGATCTGCAAGTCATGTGCAGAAAGACTGGAAGCTAAGTGAAGGAAACAGCAAAGGTAAGGAGATAACCCCAGGGTCACAGGGATAATCTCTCCTGAAGGACAATGGTTACAATCAGAGATTTAGTAAGACAATTGAAATCAGTGTTTGAGAAAACAAATCCATTTATTTATGAAAGATGCAGTTTACTGTATGTCAACTGTTCCTCAATAAAACTGCTTTAAAAATCCCATCCTTGGGGTACCTGGGTGACTCAGTCAGTTAAGCACCTGACTCTTAATTTCAGCTCAGGTCATGATCTCGAGGTTCATGAGTTTGAGCCTGTCACTGGGCTCTATGCTGACAGTGCAGAGCTTGCTTGTGATTCTCTCTCTCCCTCTGTGTCTGCCTCTTCCTTGCTTGCACCCTCTCTCAAAATAAATAAATCAACATTAAAAAAAAATTCCATCCTTCATGCTCATGCTCTAAAAGGGAAAACATTTCCAAGGTAATAGGAAAAAAATCTCCAACATCTCCCCTACTTCCTCTCAGAACCAAACTCCACAAAGTGATCTATATACTTAATAGGGAGGGAACAAACCATTAGGAGACAGAAAGGGCGCATCTAAAAATAAGTTTGGAGGTCCCTATTGAAGGGACAAGGGATACTATTTTTGACCTCAAAGATTAAAGCATTCTTTTCCCTTGGACCTTTGAGTACAATTTGAAGACTTACTCTCTCCTAAATGAATTAAGCTTTCACTGGTTGAGATATTTTTTTAGTAATTTGTTCCCAAAAATATATACTAAGAACTATTACATTTTTAGAAATTAAAGAACAAAAGAAGCTAAAGCACAACTCAACTGTATTTTTCCAATGTGATAACATCAGCCGCAACTTAATCAAACACCTCCAAAAAAGAGAAACACGTAAAGAGGCAGGAACTCATTAGGCAAAGTCCCAAAGGGGAACTGTATTGAGATCCAAGCTTTTAAAGTTCCTTCATTTTTTTCAGGTTTATTTATGTAAGTAATTAAAATTCTTATAGACAGAGAAACTAAAATAATAGAAATTATTTTATTATAATAAAATATATAAGTAAAAATAATAGAAATAATAAAGAAAAAATGCAGATTACTCTGACAAATTTCTACCACCAGAAACAAAAGAGCTTAACTGTAGAGAGCACCAGGGGAAGGAAAGCAGTATCAGGGAGATACAGAAGCAGCTTCAGGGAGGAAATGAGTTAACAGAACAGCTTATACATTCAACAGACTGCCCAGCTAAGGTAAGATAACTGTGTTTAAACGTACACTGCTTCATCCAGCTTCATCTAATTCTGTAAACAGGACTATTTTTCACCACTTCTAGGTGGCACCGTGCTGACTCATCTAGCACAAACTTCTACCCACTGAGAAGCCCTGCCCCAGGAGAAGTATGATGGACCCTTCCCTTGGTAGGGAACTTCCCTATTATTTCATATAATCACCTAATTGTTATCAGAAACACACTAAGGACAAAAATATAAAAATTGTAAACTTAAGCATGGTTGAAAATAACAAAACTGAGCAGTGCTTTCATCTGTATCACAAGTAGCACTTTAGACACTATTAGAAGAAAATACTACAGCAAAGTCTCAACAGGAAAGGAAAGGAATGTACAACACCCCTTTCCAACTCAATTCACTTTAAGAATTACCCTTAGAAATGCTATTTTAAGTACTATTACTGTTTGAGAGTGCTAGTACACTTCACAAAGATAGCAGAAAACTCTAAATATCAAGTTACTGCCTGCACTCCCCATTTTTACCCCACCTTTCCCTGATACCTTCTGTAATTAATGCTAAATCAGCATACCAATGCAAACTGTTCTTGTAGGGAAAACTTCATGATTCATATACTTGACATTTTAAAGCACTTAAAGAGTTTATAGGACTTAAGATGCCTTTTCTGACATTCTGTCAGAAGTAGCTAACCAGGTAGTGGAAGATAAACCCTTCCAAGAGTTTTCACCATCAAGTCTGTGACTAACTGTATATACTCCTCTTCCTCTAGGCTTCTGATTTCAAATCACCTGCTTGCCAGCCATGAGCATTATAGACACTGCAGTAACAGTTACATTAAAAAACTCACATTTTTAAAAAACCTCCTTGAAGAGATAAAACACTCTATCCCTTGCCTGATTCATCCAAAGGTGACTACAGAAAGTTTGAGAAACACTTCTCTGAAGAAATAAGGGCTCCTGGAAGGCTCTGTAAAACACTGGGTTTCGACACTATGAACACTATGAACAACTGGGCTTTTACACAGGTTCAGAACTATGCTAGGTGCTATGAGAAAAAAAGAAAACTAAATGCTGCTGATGAAAATAACACACAAGAAGATTATATAAATTACAGATCACCCTGTAGAACAGAAGAAAAGCTATGAAGGATAGGCTATAAAGGAACGGGCATTCCAAACAATGAGAGGAAGATACAGAGGTTAGTGTGATAGTGATGGGAAGAGCATGGTTACAAGGAGGAGGGAGGTGTCTGTGAGCAACTGCACGGATTTAAGCACAGAGCGATGGCTCTGCCAAACTGTGACAGACCTCGACAAAGCAAAGTTTAATTCCACTGGCACTCTAGAGCAAAGATTTGAGGACTGGTAGTGCTTTTAAGAGAGAGAAGACTTATAGCATATGCCAACAGAGTCAGTGGGAAGGTGGAATCAAATAAATCAGCTGGGAAGTCACTATAGTAATTCAGGAGAAGAAACTATAAAATAAAGGAAAAAAAAAAACCTACAAAATAGGCCCACTGGGAAGAGCCAGGGATAAAAAATAACAGGGGAAAAAATTCCAGAACAGTGGTGTAGATACAGGGATTATTGTAGAATGAGAGGCTAAGCACATGGAATGTAATATAGAACTAGAGGCTCCTGAGTCTGGGCAACTGCTCAGAGACAGAAAAGAGAGATCAGCCAGGAGAACAAGTGACAGGCACTGGACAAAGAAGTATGGAACACTGAATGTGAGGTAAAACAAAGGGGTGTGTGTGTGTGTGTGTGTGTGTGTGTGTGTGTGTGTGTGTGTCTACTCCAGAAGAACGGAAAATTGTGCCGCTGCAGTGGAAGAGAACTTCCCTTTAATTTTAAAATCATATGAGGTTGTATATACTTATGAGGTTTTATATATTTAAAGTTAACAAACAATATTCTAAAGATATTACAGCTAAGCAAATTACAATGGTGAAATGCAGGATGAGGAAAATTAAAGGGGATAGCTCAGTTCTATTCAAAGTTAAGCTACTAATATACTGACTGATTTATGGGATCGGAATTAGAAAAGAATAAAAGATTTCCTAGGTCACAGCCGCCTCTATTTTCGAAGGGTCCTTCTAGGAACTTAAACACTTCAACAACCTCTCTCATACACTTTCCTACTACACTTTCCTACTCATACACTTTCCTACTACAAGTAAGACCAATGCGATGGGAAGAACCCACCTACACTCAATGGTTTCTCTGATGTGGAATGGAATACCAGATGCACCTAAAGAGAGAAGGGAAAAGATGCCAGGAGTCAAAACAGAGAGAAATAACTGCAATTGGCACCGGAGGCTGCATTCATAGATTTTCCCTTATAGAGCAAACACAACACTGGGATGAACAACAAGCCCCCAAACAAACACACACACAAAAATATGCAGTAAACTGGATCAACCTCATTACCCCTCAGGGGAAACAATGAAAATTACCTCATAAGGTAAAAATTAATGTGGTCTTTCACAAATCTCTAGGAAATTAACTCAAATCAATTTTTTTTTTTTTTTTTTTTTTTATTTTTGGGACAGAGACAGACAGAGCATGAACAGGGGAGGGGCAGAGAGAGAGGGAGACACAGAATCGGAAACAGGCTCCAGGCTCCGAGCCATCAGCCCAGAGCCTGACGCGGGGCTCGAACTCACGGACCGCGAGATCGTGACCTGGCTGAAGTCGGACGCTTAACCGACTGCGCCACCCAGGCGCCCCTCAAATCAATTTTATTATGAAGCTTTTTTCAACATGTACCTGAATACACACGTAGGGATTTATCTTATACATCAGATAATCTTGTGAACATAATGGATACCAAATAATATCAAAGGCCCCTCAGGCTCATAACCAACCAACACTAACAACACCATACAAACAGAAGCTAAAGGATTTGTCAATTTTGTAATTCTTCCCTTGGACAAGTTTCTCTATCCTAATTAGAAAGGTAAGTAAAGTTTACTTCTAGAGGGCTGGGCAGAAAGGCTCTTGAAAACATGCAGAAAAACGGAGGAGCACAAGCAAACATGTGACAATCCGAAGACGGATCCAGTGGGATTAAATGACCTGAAGCACCACTGCAAGGCAGAGACCCCAAGGGTGAACACAGAGCATCCTCAATGGATCTGCCCAAACCAGACTATTCGTGAAGGGCTCAAGAGCTTGGCTCACAATTCTAACTCCACCCATAACAGAAGAGCTCAAAGACAAAGAGCTAGAACAAATTATGTGTAAAGATAAACAAAACATGTGTGTAAAGATAAATAAAAGCAACTAATCTAGAAAGATTTTCCAAATTCATGACAGTTTTTTTTTAAAATAAAACTCCTTCTCACTTGTTGGGATGAGCACTGGGTGTTGTATGGAAACCGATTTGATAACAAATTATATTATAAAAAAGAAAAAAGAAAAAGAAAACATCACATTCAGTCTATCACCACAATAAATACATACATACATACCTCCTAAAATTGCAGGTGCTACCTAAATCCATTAAGGATAGGAAAATGAACATGCTTTCACTTTATAATGATAAATCTAAAATGTTTCCCAAGAATCAGAGAAATAGTATGAGTGGGAAATAGTCTTCCCACACTGCCTTTTACAAAATCCTCGAATCACTAAGATGTGTTTGCCTTAGTCTTGCCTGAAGACTGCAGAAAATGATAGTAACAAAAACCCTGTTGTCAAGATTAGTAATTACATACACTAATTAAGCAAATAGTAATTTGTTGGTTTTTAATTCTAAACAATCATATTATATTTTACACACAGAAAATGCTGTCATCATGCAAGAAATGAAATATAAGTAAGTTTTCCAGGTAGCAGAAATTAGCCCTTTAAGTTTATATATTAATTGTTGGTAAAAATTTCCATAAAATCATTCTATCTCAACCAAAGTAAAGGATGTAATAGTTTTGTTTTTAAACTCTGCAGAGCCACAACTGTAAATATAATTAAAATAATCTGTTGTAACACAGTGAAGCTGTGTGGGCCTCTGGGGTGTAGAGGTCTGTTTGCTCCTACATACAACTACTCCTAGAAACTCCTACTTTCTACCTCCCACTTACTAATCCGGGAAGAATTAGAGGTTGTCAAGGGAAACCAGAAAGCCGAGAAGCAAGCTTGTTCAATCAGTAACTTTAACAATATACATAATTTAAAGTCAAGAGGCTCTGTTCTAAGGTTTGCAACACAGGGACTCTCGAATCTCAAAGCATTGGTAGATTAATAGCTGCCATTTCCTTGTGATTCAGAGGTCTTTTTAGACTTATTTGCAAGTTACAGAGCTGTGTTTTGGTCAAATGACGTGAATTTTGGAAGACTTACCTGATTGCAGTGTTCTGTGCCAGATCTCGTAACATGGGGACAGGAGAACATACTATTCTAAAGACAAGGAAGACAGTTAAGTTGTAGCCTTCTGGATACATGGAAGTAAGATATTACTTTAGGAAAGAGAACTCATTAAAATGTACCAACAAAAACAACATAACCAATTATAGCTTTCAAAAGGACCCTGTCTTCCTTGTTTGTAATCTCCTTAACAGAGAACTATTTTCTGCAAAAGGCTCCTATCAGAATTTGTAAAGGATACAAACAAATCAAAAAAGGGGCATCAGGGGAACAAATAACCAAACAGAAGAATAGAACAGGCACTTTTTAAATGAGGAAAACCAACTGGTTAATAAATATACCATATGGCATTTGATTTCATTAGTAATCAGAGAAAGGCAACTGTAAGCCAACAGGCATCCACTAAATTGACAAAAATTAAGGTGATGACAATTCCAAAGGTTTGCAGGAATGCAGAGCAACACCTCTCACAAACTGCCACTGAGATTATAAAATAGTGTAATCACTTTGGAAAACCATCCAATATTATGTAGAAAAGAAGATACACATACTCTGTGACCAAGAATTCCCAAACTCTGATCTCAGAACCCCTTTAAAACATTCCTAAAAATCAAGGACCTCAAAAAGCTTTTGCTTACATTGGTTATGTCTATCAATATATACCTTTTAAAAATTAAAACTACAAAATTTCTAAAATACTAATTTAAAGATAACAATAAACCTATAACATAAATAACATTTTTAATGAAAAACTATATTTTACAAAATGAAAAAAAAAATGAGAAGTGTCATTGTCTTACATTTCTGAAAATTTCTTTAATATCTGGTTTAATATCTATCTTAATAGCTGGATTCTCTTATCTGCTTCTGATTTAATCTCCTAAGATATCTATCACACTACATTCAGTTTCTGGAAAACTCCATTGTACACTCAAGAGAGAAAGAGAGTGAGAAAAGCAAATATATCACAGCATCTTAGTATTATCATGAAAATAATTTTGACCTCATGGATCTCCTGAAAGGGCTTTAGGAACCCCCAGGGCTCCCTATACACAGTGACACAGCCACTGGGTTGAAGAGCTGGGCTCTCACCCCAAGTCTTTTTCATAGTGCAGCAGGTTTTCTGTTGTTTTGTTTTCTCACTATTACTAGAAAATAAAACATGTAGGCAACAAAGACAAAATGCTAACTAAACTTCTTCCCAGTTGTACCAATTTACACAAATGAATGCTTACTGATCTGGAAGAACGGCTTCTTCATCCAAAGAAAATTTTCCTTGCATTCCATGACATAGTTCAGGAGGTACATCCACTGGCTGTGGAAAAATGCATTCTTGATCATATATCCAGAAGAATGGAAAGCAGGGACTCACACGTCTACTTGTACACCAATGCCCATAGAAGCACTATTCTTAAAAGCCAGGAGGAGGAAACAACCCAAGTTCCCATCATCAGATGAATGGATAAACAAAATGTGGTATATACACACAATGGCCATTAAAGGAATGAAATTCTGACACCTGCTACAACATGGATGAACCCTGAAAACATTAAGCTAAGTAAAGTCAGTCAGACACAAGAGGACAAATACTGCATGATTCCATTTATATGAGTTACCAAGAACAGGCGAATTCTTAGACAGAAAGTAGAATAGAAGTTACCAAAAGTAAGAGGAGAGGAGAATGGAGATGTATCATTTAATATTGTTTAATGGATACCCAGTTCTGGAACTGGACAGTGGTGATAGCTGCACAACACTGTACACAGACTTAATGCCAAAAAATCACACACTTTTTAAGGGTTTTTAAAAAGTTAAAATGGTACACTTGTTTCTGTTTTATCAAAATTTTAAAAATGCATTTCTGATTAATCAAATAATTACACTGTCTAAAAACACCTCATGATGGAAAAAGAGACCATACCTCTGTGGAACCTGTCTGATAGAGCTCCAAAATGAAGTCGTGAAGTGGGTGATGTTTCCCCACAAATAAGACATCGCCTCCAAGACTGTTTCTTTTAGCTGGGAGGAAAGTAAGCAAAGAATAAAGATCAAACAATTACATCTGCAAGCACAACTTTTATGAGAAAATGAAACATCTAAATTTTATTTTATTTTTTAAAGTTTATTTATTTTGAGAGAGAATCCCAAGCAGGCTCAGTGCTGTCAGTGCACAGGCTGACACAGAGCTCGATCTCACAAACCGTGGGATCAAGACCTGAGCTGAGATCAAGAGTCAGATGCTTAACTGACTGGGCCTTTCAGGTACCCCAGGAAATCACCTAAATTTTTAAAACTTAAGTATAAAGTTTACAAAAAATAATGTAAAAGTTATAGGCCAAAATGTGTGAAGCCTCTATAAAAGAAAAATAATTTTTGACAATAAGGTTTCAAAGATCAATGACTATCGGAAAAAATTATCACTAAAAGATATCTGAATATAGTATTGTAAGATAAGGGACAAAGTTATCTGTACAGAACTCATTTGCTTTCTTTAAGAAATATAAAACCATTTCATGAGGAAACCCAAACAAATTATAGCATCTGATAACAATGACTATTCTAAGGATGGCTGACAGAGAAATTATTTCTATAGGTTTATCATACTGGTGTTAAATAAATTTCCCAATAGAATCTAGCTTCCCAATTTCCCAATACTTTTAACTATCAGTATTAATGACAAAATGCCACTGTTTGTAATAAAATAACATTTTAGGTTAGCAATCTGAGAGAAAATGCCTGTGTTTGAATCTAACTTTTCAAGCAAACTGTTATTGAGGGGAGATGAAGGGAAGGAGGATGGAGGAAACTAATACAACCCAGTATGGAAAAATGCTTTTGTGTGTACGTATCATACAAGAACCAAAAAGTCAAAGGATATTCTTGAAGTGCTGCTTTTTAATAAATCTAACAAACACTTGTGAGTTAAAAAAATTGTAATTACTATTCAATTTATGGATAATAAATTCTAAGAAGCTGACTTTTCTTATAAAGAAAACATCAAAGGCTTAGGCCTTTATGTGAAATTTGACAAGTGGAAGAAGAGTCTAATTTCATAGGGAAATGTAAAGCCTGTATGATATAGACTCAATGTTGAGATCAAGTGAAAGTACAATTCTTACTCTCTTCTGGAGTGAGGTCTGGGTACACCTCTTCTAGAGCAGCTCGCAGCCTTCGCTCATCCACAAAAGGCAACAGAGCAACACCTGGGGGAAAAAATGCACACCAACCACCCAGCTATTAGGATCATCCAAATTCCATTTATCATTGGTCCAAATAAACATTTCTAGTAGAATATCCTTGCTGATGTAAAACACTTCGAAACTGAACTCTATTTGGTCAAATCTCAGATGCAAATACTTCCCATGTGATGAGAGAAGACAAAAGTTCTATATATTTTCCATCCTTAAAATGGCTCGTAAGAGCCATGTTTGCAGAATCTTAAGTCTATGATGATAAAATTTTTAAATTAATTGAACAAGTAGCCACCTGGACACGAGTCTTTGTTCTCGCCTTACTTATGAGGATGCCCTTGGGCAAGCCAGTTAATCTGCCAAGGGCTTGAGTTTGTCCTTTCATCTTTCTGACTTGGTTTTCAACTAAAATACTCAACTAGAATAAATACATGGAATGTCTTCCAGCTCTAAAACTTCACAGTATTTTGTTTACATTTTAAAACCTAATAACTAATTTATATGCAAGAAGTTTTTAGAGACTTGCTTAAATAACTGTGGGGAGTATTCAGTCTGAAAACTGTTCTATGGAATGTGCCAGAATTAAGGTAATTGTTTTATTTCAATCTAAATTCATAATTTTCAAAGAAGCACACCAGTAGTACAATGTCTATTACTAGAAAAATGTATGAAGTTATTCAACCAAATGTGTATGTTGTACTGTATACAATATAAATAGTCTTTTGGCTAAAAAATTTAAAACAAATGGCAAAGAGTAATGCTAAATAGAGCTAAATAATTTTGAAACTACTGACAGTCAAAACTGCTCTACTTGTGATTGTTCCCTTTAGAATGAGAAATGAAAGGCTCCCCAAGTTGCCATTAATTACTTAGCTACCATATTTTCAAAGTTTAGAAACAAGTTCAATTTCATTACCTAGTAGGGAAACATGTATTTTTTTAAAGTTAAAAAGAAACTAACTTCTAGTGTGAAAAGTGATTTCAATATTAACATCTATCATCTGAGTTAGGCTATTTCATTTACTGGTAAACATCTACACAGAAAAAAAATGTAGGGAGCTTTTCAAGTTTTGTTTAGTCATACACTTAAAACCCAAATTATCAAGCAGACATTCCATCAACTCCAAAAGCCAACTCCAACTGGTCAGCAGCTAATGACAACAATAAGGTTATTAAGCAAAAAATCAGCCCTAATGGCCAGGGTGGGAAGAAATGCATTATACCCAGATATGATAAAGTTAGTGCCTGAGTGAGCTGATAGTAAAAATGACATTACAACCTAAAATTTTCCAGAGTGCTTATTTACAGGTAACCTAAGTAGCAGTAAAACTTAGGTAAACAGTGCTCATACTCTCTGTGTTCAGATCTTAGTTCTATTGCTTTGTGACTTTGATCAAAATACTTAAATTCTCTGTTCATATATATAATACACAACATTCGAAATGACTATGCTATATTTCTCTTATATAAATTAACTAAATATAAAAACACAACATTGAAAGTACACATGTTCAACAAATGTGTTGTTTTTTTTTTTTAAAGCATGTGTATTTATTTTGAGAGAGAGCTCAGCAGGGAAGGGGCAGAGACAGAATCCCAAGCAGGCTCCGCACTGTCAGTACGGAGCCTGAAGCAGTGCTTGATTTCAAGAACCATGAGATCATGACCTGAGCCAAAATCAAGAGTCAGATACTTAACTGACTGAGCCACACAGGTGCTGGAATATTACATGAATACTATAAAAGAACAACAATGCATGTTCAATAAATGTTGAAAATGTACCCAGATATATTTTATCTTCTATCATTTTAAGATGCACTCAAGTTAGGCAAGAACTTAAATGTTACCATTACTTTCAATAAATTTTAAAGACATATGAGAAAAACTGTAATAGTACTAAATTTTACCTTAAAAAAATTTTTTTTATGTTTATTCATTTTTGAAAGACAGAGAGAGATACAGCACAAGCAGGGGTGGGGTGGAGACAGAAGAGGGGAACACAGAATCCGAAGCAGACTCCAGGCTCTGAGCTGTCAGCATAGAGCCCGATGTGGGGCTCAAACTCATGAACGGTGAGATCATGACCTGAGCCAAAGCAGGACGCTCAACCGACTGAGACACCCAGGCACCCCTACAAGAACCCCTGTGTTCTTGCTACAGTCTAATAAATGAAAATACTTACACAAAATATAAAAATATTAAAGGCCTGAATTTCAACCCACCCTAAAATTCATTTAGAATCTCAAGGGACCCCAAATACCCAAAACAACCTTGAAAAAAATAAATAAAGTTGAAGGACTCCCACCACTTGATTCCAAAACTTTCTAAAGCTACAGGAATTAAAACAGTTTGGTACTGGCATAAGATTAGGAATAACAGGCAGCGAAACAGAGAGCCTATCAACAGGCACTCGGATACATGGTCAAATGATCATCAATAAGGGTGCCAGGACCATTTGATGGGAAAAGAGCAGTCTTTTCAACAAATGGTGCTGGGAAATGGATATCTACAGCAGAAGAATGAAATTGGACCCTAACTTTACACCGTATACAAAAATTGCCTCAAAATGGATCAAACCTAAATGTTAAGACCTAACACTATAAAACTCTCAAAAGAAAACAAGGAGGAAGCTTCATGACACTGGATACAGCAATGATTTCTTGGATATGACAACAAAAGCACAGGCAATGACAAAACAGTCCAACAAAAATTGGACTTCATCAAAATTTAAAGCTTTTGTGCATCAAAGGACACTATCAAACAAAGTAAAAAGACAGTCACAAAATGGAAGAAAATAAATGCAAAATCTTATATGAGACTAGTGTCCAAAATATAAAAGTACTCCTACAATACAACAAAAGCACAATTCAAACATGAGCAAAAAACTTGAATAGACATTTCTCCAAAGATGTAGCTAAGCACAAGAAAAGATGCTCAATATGACTAATCATTAGGGAAATGCAAATAAAAAATATAGTAAGATCCCACTTCATAACCATTAGGATGGCTATTGCCAAAAAAACAGAAATACACACAAATAAATGGAAAAGATAATCCATGCTTATGGATTGGAAGAATACTGTTAAAATGCCCATACTATCCTAACCAATCTACAGATTTAATGCAATCCCTTATCAAAATATCACTGGCATTTTTCACAAACTAGTTAACAAGGAATCCTACAATTTGCATGAAACCACAAAAAACCCAAATAGCCAAAGCAATCCTGAGAAAGAACAAAGCCAGAGGTATCACACGCCCTGATTTCAAACTATACTACAAAGGTACCGTAATCAAAACAGTATGGTACTGACATGAAAACAGACATACAGACCAACAGAATAAAACACAGAGCCCAGAAAACCCCCACACGTATATGGTCAATTAATTTATGACACAGGAGGCAAGAATATACAATGGAAAAGAAGAGTCTCTTCAACAGATGGTGTGGGGAAAACTGTAAAGCTACATGCAAAAGAATGACCATTTTCTTGCATCATACACACAAATAAACTCAAATGAATTGCAGACTTGAAGGTAAGACCTTAAAGCATAACACTCCTAAAAGACGGTTCTAAAACCAAAGACCCCATAAAAAGGAGAACTACGGAGCAATTTCCCTAACGAACATGGATGCAAAAATTCTCAACAAGATACTAGCCAACTGGATCCAACAATACATTAAAAGAATTATCCATCACAACCAAGTGGGATTTATATCTGGGATATAGGGCTGATTCAATCAATGTGATACATCATACATCAATAAAAGAACAAGAACCACGTGATCTTCTCAATAGATGCAGAGAAAGCATCTGACAAAATACAGCATCCTTTCTTGATAAAAACCCTCAAGAAAGTAGGCATAGAAATTATGATCATACTTCATAATCATAAAAGCCATATACAAAAGACCCACCGTTATTATCATCCTTAATGAAGAAAAACTGAGAGCTTTCGCCTTAAGTTCAGGAACATGACAGGGATGTCCACTCTCACCACTGTTATTCAACATAGTATTGGAAGTCTTAGCCTCAGCAATCAGACAACACAAAGAAATAAAAGGCATCCAAATCGGCAAGGAGGGAGTCAAAAGTTCACTCTTCACAGACGACATGATACTCTATGTGGAAGATCCAAAAGATTCCACCAAAAAACTGCTAGAACTGATTTATGAATTCACCAATACTGCAAGATATAAAACCAATGCAGAGAAATCGGTTGCATTTCTATACACCAATAATTAAGCGGCAGAAAGAGAAACCAAGGAATCAATCCCATTTACAATTGCACCAAAAACCATAAAAATAAACCTAACCAAAGAGGTGAAAAATCTATACACTGAAAACTATAGAAAGCTTATGAAAGAAATTGAAGAAGACACACAATAAAGGAAAAATATTCCATGCTCATCAATTGGAGGTACAAATATTGTTAAAATGTCGATACTACCCAAAGCAATCTACATGTTCAATGCAATCCCTATCAAAGTAACACCAGAATTCTTCACAGAGCTAGAAGAAATAATCCTAAAATTTGTATGGAACCAGAAAAGACCCCAAATAGCCAAAGAAATACTGAAAAACAAAGTCCATCACAATTCTGCACTTCAAGCTGTATTACAAAGCTGTAATCATCAAGATAGTATGGTATTGGCACAAAAACAGACACAAGATCAATGGAACACAATAGGGAACCCTGAAATGGACCCACAAACATACAGCCAACTAATCTTTGACAAAGCAGGAAAGACTATCCAATGGAATAAAGATAGTCTCTCCAGCAGACGGTGTTGGGAAAACTGGACAGTGACATATAGAAGGATGAACCTGGACCACTTTCTTATACCATACACAAAAGTACACTCGAAATGGATGAAAGACCTAAATGTCAAGACAGGAAGCCATCAAAATCCTAGTGGAGAAAGCAGGCAAAAACACTCTTTGACCTCAGCTGCAGCAACTTCTTACTCAGCATGTCTTCAGAGGGAAGGGAAACAAAAGCAAAAATGAACTACTGGGACGTCATCAAAATAAAAAGCTTCTGCACAGTGAAGGAAACAATCAGTAAAACTAAAACACAACCGACGCAATGGGAGAAGATATTTGCAAACGACATATCAGATAAAGGGTTAGTATCAAAATCTATAAAGAACTTATCAAACTCAACACCCAAAAAACAAATAATCCAGTGAAGAAATGGGCAAAAGACATGAACAGACGCTTCTCCAAAGAAGACATCAGATGAAAAAATGCCAACCGACACATGAAAAAATGCTCAATGTCACTCATCATCAGGGAAACAAACTAAAACCACAAGGAGATACCACCTTACACCTGTCAGAATGGCTAACATTAACAACTCAGGCAACAACAGATGTTGACAAGGATGCAGAGAAAGAGGATCTCTTTTGCACTGCTGGTGGGAATGCAAGCTGGTGCAGCCACTCTGGAAAACAGTGTGGAGGTTCCTCAAAAAATTAAAAATAGAACTACCCTACGACCCAGCAATTGCACTAGTAGGTACTTACCCAAGGGATACAGGTATGCTGTTTTGAAGGGTCACATGCACCCCAATGTTTACAGCAACACTATCAACAACAGCCAAAGTATGGAAAGAGCCCAAATATCCATCGATAGATGAATGGATAAAGAAGATGTGATATATATATATACATATATATATATATATATACAATGGAGTATCACTCGGCAATCAAAAAGAATTAAATCTTGCCATTTGCAACTACATGGATGGAACTAGAGGGTATTATGCTAAGCAAAATTAGAGAAAGACAAATATCATATGACTTCACCCATATGAGGACTTTAAGATACAACACAGATGAACATAAGGGAAGGGAAGCAAAAATAATATAAAAACAGGGAGGGAGACAAAACATAAGAGACTCTTAAACACAGAGAACAAACTGAGGGTTGCTGGAAGGGTTGTGGGAGGGGGGATGGGCTAAATGGGCAAGGGGCTTTAAGGAGGATGCTTGTTGGAATAAACACTGGATGCTATATGTAGGGGATGAATCACTGGATTCTACTCCTGAGATCATTATTGTACCATATGCTAACTAACTTGGATGTAAGTTAAAATTAAAAAAAAAAAAAAATCCTAGAAGAAACCGTAAGCTCCTTGACTTCAGTCTTAGTAATAATTTTTTTTTTTTTTTTGGCGAGTGCCCTCAGGCAAGGGCAACAAAAGCCAAAATAAACAAAGGGGACCACATCAAACTAAAAAGCTTGTGTTTCAGCGAAGGATACCACCTACAAAATGAAAAGGCAACCTACTGAATGGGAGAAGGTATTTGCAAATCATACATCCAGTAAGGGGTTGATATCTAAAATATATAAAGAACTTGTACAACTTAATACCAAAAAAACCAACTCAATTAAAAAATGAGCAGATGTGAACAGATATTTTTCCAAAGACATGCAGATGGCGAACAGACACATAAAAAGGTGTTCAGTATCACTAATCATCAGGGAAATTCAAGTCAAAACCACAGTGAGATATCACTTCACATCTTTAAGAATGGCTATTATCAAAAAGACAAGAAAATAACAAGTGTTTGTGAGAATGTGGAGAAAAGGGAACCCTCATACACTGTCGGTGGAAATGGACACTGGTGCAGCCACTATGGAAAACAGTATGAAGGTTTCTCAAAAATTAAAAATAGAATGAATGTATGGTCCAGCAATTCCCACTTGTGGCTATTGATCCAAAGAAAACAAAAACACCAATCTGAAGAGATATATGCACCCCTTTGTTTACTGCAGCATTATTTACAACAGCCAAGATACGGAAGCAACCCAAGTGTCCTTAGACGAATGGGTAAAGAAGATATATACAATGAAATATTAGTCACAAAAACGAATGAAAGCTTACCATTTCCAAAAACATCAATGTACCTACAAGGTATAATGCTAAATGAAACAAGTCCCAACAGAGAAAGACAAATACTGTATGATTTCACTTATATGTGTAATCTAAAAAAAAAAAAAACCCCAAACAAATGAGCAAACAAAACAAAACAGCAACAGACTCATAGATATAGGAAACAAACTGTTGGTTACCAGAGGGGAAAGCAGGTGAGGGGGCAGGCAAACTAGATGAAGTGGATTGAGAGGTATATGCTTCTAGTTATAAGTCAGTCATGGGTATGTTATACTGCATAGGAATACACTCAATAGTACTGTAATAACTTTGTATGGTGACAGACGGTAATGAGACTTAATCATGGGAATTATTTCATAATGTATAAAAATAGCAAATCACCATGATGTACACCTGAAAGAGGGTATTATATGTCAATTATACTTCAATAAAAAATACCTAAAAGCCATTTACCGAATAAAGAAAAGAAAATAACAAATGTTAGCAGGGATGTGAAGAAATTGTAGCCATTGTGCATTGCCTCACTTTTCCTCCGGATGATTTATACTACAATGGTATATACAGAAAGCAAGACATCTGCACACTTATATACTTACTTACTTGACATTTACATAAGTATACTTATATACTTATATTTTTACTTCACTCCCTTTTATTCTCCTATGCCTCCACTCCCTGTAATCAAAGCATTCTCCACAAAGCACCTTCAAAAACAATCTAAGACTCCAATCCATTTACATATAACAAAATATGACCACAGAGCATACTTGCTAACCTCAATCAATGGGTTACATTTCCCATTATCATTCCATTAAAGAAATAATGAAAAGTCTTTCACTACATAAACCAAAAGTCAACCCTAAAAATCTCATAAAATGATTTTCAAATGAATACCCCTTTGTCTCACAATTCTGAGTCATGTTATTGGTCATCTGCACCAGAGGAAATAACCAAGGAAAAAGTAAACACATAACTTTACCAAATTGATTATCTTAGAAAAATATATGGGGGAAGAAAAGATTAAAATGATTGCTGAAAAGGGCTTTGGCATGAAATAATAGTTGACTTACTGTGTGACAGAATTCTTTATTGTGTTTTACATTCAGTCATCATCACACATTTGCTGAGTGGTAAACAGTACCTTAAATTTAGTAGTACTAATTTAAAATTGACATTCTTATAAAAACTGTAAACAGAAGGAATGAGAAAATAACAGCTAACTAAACAAACAGGAAATGATTACTGTCAAGTATTTAAAACTAAATTTCTTATACATTTTTCATCTTCAAATTTCCATGGGGTATAAGTGAATCTCCACAAGGACACAACCATGTTTTTTTATTTGTCAGCAATCTTACAAGGTGCCAATGAGCTACAGACTAGGAGCAAGTCCCAAGTCCCATTAATCAATCACAAAAGAGACAAAAGACAGAATGATTAATCTCTTTCAGTCTAATTTACTGTTTATCAGAATGTTACTAATTACTACTAATCACTGATAATCCCAGGTCGGATGGAAAAAAATGAAATTTTCACATGTAATTCTTAAAATATTTACTTTTTTAAATTATTTTTTATTATGTTTCTTTATTTTTGAGAGGCAGACAGAGACAGAGCATGAGCATGGAATGGGTAGAGATAGACAGAGACACAGAACCCGAAGCAGGCTCCAGACTCTGAGCTGTCAGCACAGAGGCTGACACGGGGCTTGAACTCATGAACCATGAGATCATGACCTGAAGTCGGACACTCAACCAACTGAGCCACCCAGGCGCCCTAAAATATTTATCTTTTTAAAAAAACTTTATTATTTTGAGAGACAGAGAAAGCGTGAATAGGGGAGGGGCAGAGAGGAAGACAGAGAGAATCCCAAGCAGGCTTCAAACTGTCAGTGCAGTGCCTGATACGGGACTCGAACCCATGAGTGAGTTCATGACTTGAGCCAAAGTTGGACGCTTAACTGACTAAGCCACCCAGGTGTCCCAAAATATTTCTCTTTCACAGAAATTCTTTCATCCCATAAATTGTTTTCTTACAGTTTGCCAAAAAGAGAAAATTATTTTAACAAAAAGGAATAACGTCTAAATTTTACCTTGCCATGCATATTTCTTCCCATTCAAATCAATAGCAAAATCTTCAGGGTAGAAGTCAATTATACTAGAATCCTGTATCAGGGAGAAAAATAAAGATTCAAAACAAAAGTCACACATGCACGAGTTATAAAGAATTTGACATTTCTTTCATTCATGTTATCAGGCCCGATGAGAAAATGAGGTTTTATTCCTTCAAAAACTCTTGTTATTAAGATATCAAGTCATTAACCCCAGTAGTAAAACAAAATTAACAATTTTATTTAAAAAATGGGGGGCGGGAAGGCATTATTATAGAAAAATTTTAGAACTGACAACTGTGAACCCAAGACAGTCAATGAAGAGTTTACAGACTCTAATAATTCCTACTTCATGCCAGGGTCTCCCCTGCTTTCTATCTGGCACATAAAACAAGCGCAGAGATGATCTGAGGTAGCCCAGTCTGAACTCTGGAAGCCACTACACATGGTGGAAATAAATAAAAATAATAACTTACAGGTAGGCTGAGAACAAAGTAACTGTTACAAGAATTTCTCCCAGGGGCCTCTGGGTGGCTCAGTCATTTAAGTGTCCGACTGCAGCTCAGGTCATGATCTCGCAGTTTGTGAGTTCGAGCCCCACATTGGGCTCTCTGCAGTCAGCATGGAACCCGCTTCAGATCCTTTGTTCCCCACTCTCTCTGTCCCTCCCCCACTCACGTGTGCTTGCTCTCAAAAATAAAAATACACATTAAAAAAAAAGAATTTCTCCCCAACACAAATTAATTTTATTTGCTGGGTAAGGGTTCTGATGACCAAGGAAAGTAGAAAATAAAAAGGTGAAAAGTATAGAGAACTCAGTACGAAGACACTTACGGGATCACTCATGAGCTTCCGCCATGATGGAGGTAGAAAGTTCCCACTTGCAGCTGGAAAAACTCCCATAAGTTGTTCCAGTGGTTTAAACTGCAAGAAAGAAAAAAAGTTTAAGATAAAATACACAATTTTTATCTAAGCCAAAATTCTATTAATTTTATGACTCTAAATAACTAGGCTTACCGGTTTAGTGCCCTTCTCAAAATCAGATGGCATGTCTGCAATTCCTTCAAAGTCTGAAGCAAATGGTGCATAATGGAATGGATAATACCATTTCCAGGAAGCACAGCCCTAGAATCATCACCAAAAAACAAAACAAAAACAAAAAACAACAAAAAAACCCAAACCCAAAAACCTATGTTCAGTATGGACACAGTAAAGCAAACAAAACTTAGAGTATTATTAACCTATAATATTCTATTTGTAAAACACGACTTCCAGTGCACATTCCATATACTAATTTTTTCCTATAAGTCCTAAAAGTTGTTTTGATTAACTGAACTTTTACTTTATATCAATGGCTCCTTGATTTAGAAACTACTGCATGGGGTACGTGGGTGGTTCAGTTGGTTGAGCATCTGACACTTGATTCTGACTCAGGTCATGATCCCAGGGTCCTGGGATTGAGCTCCACATGGGGCTCCATGCTGAGTGTGGAGCCTACTTAACATCTACCCCCCTACACACACTCTTTCTTTCCCCTCCTCCCTCCCTCTGGCCCCTTCCCCCCTTGTGCTTTCTCTAAAAATAAAAATCTTTTTTTCTTTTTAAAGTTTATTTGAGAGAGAGCACGTGTGCATGCACACGAGCTGGGGAGGGGCAGGGAGAGAAGAGAGAATCCCAAGCAAGCTCCACACTATCAGCACAGGGCCTGATGAGGGACTCAATCTCACGAACCATGAGATCATGACCTGAGCCTAGATCAAGAGTCAGACACTTAACTGACTGAGGTACCCAGGCACCCCCCACCAGAAAAAAAACAAAACAAAAAAACAAAACAAAAAAACCCCACAAACTACTGCAAAGCATTTTTAATAATTAGTAGTTAACACCAAACTTTATATTTACAAACAAATTTGGTGAAGATTTTTATCCTTAAAATGTGCTTGGTGGTATTTCTTTCCAATTCTACAGCTGCCATCACCAAACAGAATGAAGAGCGGTGGTAGCTGGCACTTACCTATAGCATATAGATGGTAAGGCACATCACTGAAACAGTGACTGAGTAAAACTGCCAACAAAAGTTTCATTTTACAATTCCCTATTACATTTTCATTGTGACAACTTTCTCTTTACTATAAAAATATTTAAGTAAACCTATCAAAAAGAAAACAGTAAGTTTTACTGATAGAAAAGTCCTCCTAATATGTTTTGATTCTATGCCTAGGGAATTAAAATCTTGAGGACGAAAGTAAAACATGAATTTGCAGTATTTTACAACCTAATTTAATGCATCCAAATTACACTTTCCACTTAATGACAAACTCCATCTTTTCTCAGATCACACCAAACCTAACTTGTTTTGCTCTCCAAGAACGAAACCAGGTATTAACTACTAGTGTTACAATCCCCTCTATGTCTACCTAATCTCTCACACTCTGACATCTCAATTATCAACAGCTTAAAGTCAGATACAGATTACTCCAATTATCATGCATTTCATGTAACATCACTACATTACACGGAGGAAATGGTATCATTCAAATGTCTTTCAAATTCTTACTAGTATTTTCTAGGCTTTGTCCTTTGTTCAGTCATTTAGTGACTGTCTATTAATTACTTAGTTATTTTTAATTTCCAATTAAAAAACCATTATACTTTAATCACGTTAAAGACAAAGTACACTCAACCATACTACTTGATGCCGAAATCTTTAATAAGCAAAACAAAAATTATCTTTGTTTATATATTAACACTTGAGAAGCTTCAAAGGGTTTACAAACAAATATTATTTAAGGTAATGAATTTCTGAACAAGAAGCTTTTAAAAAAATGAGTCTGGATTTAATTTCATAACACAGCTCAATAATACACATTATTATAGAAATTACTATCTTCCTTAAATGATTAGGTAGGTTTAGAGGAAAATATTCTCTGTACCTGGTAATAATATCGAAGAACCCAGCAGAGCCCCTCAACGTAAGACTGTACAACTTTACGACGGAATTTCTCATCAGCTGCATCAACATCAAATTTGTTCTTGTAGTACCGCTGTTTCCAACCAGCTTCCCATAGCCTAAAATCCAGGCAAAGCCGGTTCATGTCGAATTAATACTTTCAGTAATTGTTCACCGATTTATCGATACCCAAACCATTTTATATTTAATATCCAGGTGAAATGTTAATGAGTTAAGCAGTAATGCTAACACAGCTTCATTTAATTAATCACTTCTAAAAGCCCACTTACACAGGACTTATTATCAACTTAAGAGATAAACATCAAAAACCCAAATGATGATTCTAGTAAGACCATTAGAAAGCAACATTTTGGAAAAAGAATAACTATTTATTAAAGTAGATACTGAGTATTTGTTTGCTCAAATGTTAATACTGTTTTACATGTTTTTTGATTGTGGACCAATTCTAAAACTACATTTTAAGATTCAAATACTGAAGATATTTCAAGGTCCTCCATTTGTAAAATACATTTAAACTAAATAAAGGAAGCCAATCAAATTACTTAAAAAAAAGAGTTACATGTGTAATTTTTTAAAAGGTAAAAATGGTTTATAAGATAATCTAGGAACCAGGCAGAAAATTATGTTTATATCTACTTTCCCCATCCGTGGGCCTTATTCTTCTTTCAGCTAAGAGCTGTTGGCTTAAGGGAAGGACACATAAACACATATATGCATGTTCTGGTAAAACTTAGAAGTAGGTTCACTTCTAATTCACTAAATTCTCATTTGTCACTGACAATACATGTGAACTATATGTTTTTCACTCAAAAGTATATATATATTTTTAAATACTCATTTTTCATTCTCTGAAAGATTTAAACATTTTATCGAAGAACACAAAGAAGCCAAAGAACACTAAAAAAACAAATCAAGACAGATCAAGAACATCAAGATGATTCTCATTTAAGGGCTATTTTCTACCATGTGCCACATCTTACAAATTGCAGTCATGTTCCAGAATACACCACATCAATTTTAATTTCCTCCCACCTGCCCCAAGGATTCACAGGACATCACTTAGGAGAAATATCCTCTATGATGCAGACTGTAATTGTTTTACAGAAAATATTAATGAAATACATGTTAAGGGTCCCAAGCATTTCTTAATAGAAGCATTTCTACCTTGACTATTCTTAGCACTGGGATTACACAATAAAGTACTAATAAATCAAGTTAACTATTAAGCTGGTATTGATCAAGATGGCTACACAATAAAACAGAAAACATACTCTAAGAGGAAAATCCAGAGTTGCAGAAACAGAGGATCAGGTAAATGTTCAATCACAAGTCACCAAAGATCTCAGAATCTGACATCAAAGGACGTTAGGAAAATACAGAACCATATATGACACTTGAGAAGTTTCTCATCATAAATGCAAACATACCATCCACGTCCTATAAAAGAAGCATGAGTTCTGGACCACTATTGTTTAACTTTGAAATATATCATTTTGCTAAATTCTTAATTAGTTATAATTATTCAGATTGTTGGCCTTTTGCACTTGGAACACAGGGTTCAAATACGGATTTAATTACATGAGAGGCTGTTAATCTTACATAATGATCTCAAATCTCTGGATAAAGAATCAAAATTTCTCATTACAAATTTCAAGTATACAGCTAAAGGGAAACTTCCCTGTCATGAAATATAATTGTACAGATCCAAGTCTGTGGTTTTAAAAAATATACATGTTTATCTCTTTTGCATATTTCATTTGAGGAAGAACCTTTCCAACTGAGATTAAAGCAAACTATATTAAGTATCCAAGTGTAACTGAACTTTCTGTGTTAAGCAGCCTGAAGATTTAATCTCAAAACAGTAACATTCAGATCACATAGTCAGAGCTAAACACCTCATGTCTAGCCGATCTAGTGCCCGGTCTCAGAGGGAAAAGTGGCTTGGAGGACAAAAACCTGCACGCATACTAATCTAGATACTTAGGTTTAACAGCTATAGCTTACACATCTCACTGGAATTTACTGACTATTCTAACCCTCCACATTAATTACTGGTGGATAAAAAGATCACAGGCAAGCATCTGAAGGCAATGCTGCTCTAAGCTAAATAGCATTAATTAGACAGCATCTATTTCAGCAATTTGATAACAAAGTGTTACCAAAAAATGGTTTCACCTGACATTATCCTCTGGCTCAGGTTCACTGTCACTGTCTTCTGCTTTTCGCTTAATTCCTCCTATCGGAGATGGGGAGCCATCAGAAGTGAAACTTGTATTAGGAGACACTGAAGGACTCTGCAAACAATTATAACATTACACAGAAAGGATTTAATTATTCATGTCACACAAGAAGTTACATCCAACTGCTGTTACAATCATGCTTCATAATACATTTTTTAAAGCTATTAAATAGATACGGTAAACATATTTAGAAAATACAAAGACTGATCTTGGCCTACGCCACTTCTTCAAAAAAGAATAATATAGTTTCAAGCTTCCTATGCTTAAACTCAAAAGAATCTGAATATTATCAGAATAAAAATTATTTCAGAAGAAAAAAGAATTTAATCTTATAAATTTTTAAAAATTATAGGGCTTGATTATTTTTTCTTTGGTGGTTCCTCACATTATGAATTCACAACCACTTTATACCAAACAAATAGCAAAGTTGGGAGGGGGAAAATATAAATACATAAATTAATTATATACAATATAATCAATGCTGGAGACAACGAAGTTAAATGGTAAGTGCTCAACCTCACGCAACCATCAGGAAATCAACAGTTTAAAGACACTCTGCCAGGTAAGTGATAAAATTATTGATAATGTTTTAAAATTCAATGTACAAGTAAAAATCTATCAGTAACTTAGAAAAATGCAGATTTAGTATTTCAAAGACTTTAGATACCACTTTAAATTCAGTATTATCTTCCCTTTGTAACTAACTCAGGAAACACAGTGAACACTCTAAAGTATTTCAGTATTTCATTAAAAAATTAAAATTTCCTGCAACTTTAGTTTTTCATGTTATGACCAAAAACACAAGTGGCAGAAAAGGTTTTAATGATAAGGTTTTTCTTCTGTTATACAGAGTATATTAGATGTTGTGAGTAAACTGAATTATTTTTAAATTACTTTATGAATGCAGTTTACACCATAGGTCAAAAAAAGTTACAACAATGCAGAGCTTATAACTTTCTTTTAAAAATGTATAATTTCCATTTTTTTCATGATACTATATGGCCAATACGTTAAAAAAAAAACACAAAACTATAAAAATAAATTCAGGAAGGTGCGGTTGTACTTGAAACTGAGATGGGTATTTTCAGTCAGACAGATCTGAGTTTGAAATACCAAGTCCAACCTTTATAGGTTATACAGCCTTAGACAATTTACCTCTGTTAGCCTCAACCTGAAATGGGATAATGTTCTCTTTGGAGGTTATTATGAGGATTAAAGGAAAATGATATGAACGATACGTATGAAAGATCAACAACACAGGCTGCCTACATGGCGTAAGGTGGGTCACCTTTCAAGAAGTCATCACTTTTATTTTTCAAACCCAACACTAAATCCATTTGGATTAAATTATGAGATGATATTCATAGCAATCATCTAAGTACAAAGAAGTTGGATAAAAAGCAAACTTTCCCAAACTGACAAACAAGATAAAAAAAAACAAACAGAAAACTATCTTTAGATAACAAATACAACTGCAACAGAAAACAAAAAGAAGTAGCTTGTTCTTTAATACCAAATCTCTACTGCTCTTTTTTTGTTCTCTCTCTACCAACAAAAATAGTCTTTCCTGAACATACCAGATTTATACCAATTTATTCAAATTCCTTTTTAAAAAACTCTTTTTTGCAATCAAATTTTATCAAATGGCTGCAGATATAGTCAAACCATACTTTTCAGAATGCAAAACTTAAAAACACAGATTTATGAGGAAACAGAAGCCAGCTAGTAAAACATTAACAACGTTGACCATCAAGTAGACACCACTCAATACTGGACATGTCCAACAGCTTAAAAAAAAAAAAAACAACACAAACTCTGTAACTCAAAAGGCACCCTTTAAATGAACTGGTAATTCAGCCTTGTGATTTCCTTAAATTTATAACATTCTAGATGAAAAACCCTCTACGCCAAGACTCCAACAGAAATAACTGTGTCAAGGGGAATTAAGATAGGATCAAATAAGCAACCTAATCACCAATCTCCCTATTCCTACTCCCATGGCAGACATTATTAATCAACGGTGGGTCTAGTCCTGTGGAGCTTTAGTATGATACTGGAATCTCTCTCAAAGCAATCACAGCTGGCCAAGTTTAACTCTGCCATACTCCCTGGGATTAAGAAAAAAAGCATTGTATCATCAACATGGTGTCTGACAATACAAGTCACTTAGTTCCACTCTGTGGAGAAGGCAGTCACTATTAAATGATGGACATCAGCCTTTTCTGTTCTATTCAAGTGTCTCATCGCAATCCTTCACTGACCCTCCATATCCCACTGTTAATGGTGAAAGGAATAAGAACACAAAAATCAAACAGAACAAAAAACAGAACAGAAACCCAGGCTGCTTCTCTCAGGAGATGCAAAATCTCAGTTCCCAAATTCCAAATCTAAGGTTCTAAAACTTCAAAATGGAAACTGGCGAGAATATAAATCAGTCTCCTAGTATGGCAAAGATTCCACAAATAGGACTGCCCTGTAATAAAGGATTTGAGCATAAATAGGATAACAGAATAATGAAACTTAAATATCAAAACTTATACAATTTCCTTGAATATATAACAAAAATTTACACTAGATCTCAAGCCTTACAAAACATATTTCCTCTCTCTATAGTACACATTTTCTCTCTTATGCCTACCAACCTGAAATAAGCAATCATTTTGATTATTTGCTGTCCTTCAATTCGTGGTCTGTTCCCTCACCCCTGCTGCTGCCCTGTCATGTGCTCTGTGCTCAGTGTTGCCACTGAACAACAGGATGCTACTGGACAGAGTACAGCCTTGCTGGCTGAGATGATCTGCTTCTTCAGTTTGGATCACCAAGTTTAAACTAGGAAGGACTGCAGGTGGCAAATCCATTCAGTTCCTGAGTTTCTAAGTACAGAGCAACCAGAATTTGGATAGCGAGAGCTACCTTAAAATATATATTCAAATCTATTCCATTCCTGAGTTGGAGGGTAAGGGTTTGGGCAGTGAGAAGTGCTTATTTTTGACAGACTGGGATTATTCTGTAAAATGTCCATAACTGATCCCTGGAAAGAAAGGGGAAAACCATTTTTCTCTCTTGTCCCCTTCAAGCTTCTAGCACCCAGTACCTTTGGTTGCATTACAGAAACCCTACAGCCTCTTAGCTATCTATATTTGCATGCATTTTCTTTTCTTTCATGTTATTTAGATATTTACATATTGATAATCATGGATTCAGCAAAGTTAAAAATATCTCAAGGCAAAAGAAATTGAGAAAACTACAAAACAACTCCAGGCTGAGTAACAAAATTCACACACAACTGCAAGAGACCTCTGATGGTCACCACTTTTCAATGCCACATGAAAGTAAGTCACTTACAGAGTTATTCTGCATCCTCATTTCATAGGCTGCTTGTCTTGGATTACTGGCTACTTGAGAACCTGGTGAATTTCTTGAACCCAAGGCATGTGGGGTTAATATTCCACCAGGAGAGAAAGCTGGTTGATCTCTCTAACATAAGTGGAAACAAATGTAGAAATTAAAATTACATCACAACACAGATGACAGGAAGAAAAGAAGGCAATGGAACAGGATTCTCACTGTAAGCACTTAAAGGAGGAACTGGATTTCTGTTAGCATTTACAAACTGTTAGCACAATTTGATCTGATGGTAACTCACCCTGTAAACAATATCCTGTAACATTTAATAACTGTTTTAAAGTACATAATACATTGTTCTGATACACAGAATCTACTCATGTCTCACTAAGCTATTCTATGATTCCTGACAATTTCAAAACACATTCAAGAAACAATTTCAGGCACATGAAAATAATAGAACTATTAAGGTTAAAAAAACTAATCAAGAGTTTAATCTATACTTAGGAAAAACCATTTTTATTTACCCTTCACCTAGCTAGAATTTAACTCTTCACTTCCAATTAGAGCTGTAATTAGTGACAGTTGTGGCTGACTGATACAACACACTTGTTACACAGGTACTGACTGAAAGAAAATAGCAATACATAAGGTAGAAATCAAATATGCCCCTCTGAATCTAGTGGTTTTGAACATACCTGTAACAATAAGGAACTCTACTTTTCTCCCTTCCAGAGTCCCCAACTTGCTTACTTCTAATAAAATATAAAAATAAATGGGGTGCCTGGGTGGCTCGGTCGGTTAAGCATCTGATTCTCGATCTCAGCTCAGGTTATGATCTCACAGTTCATGGGTTCAAGCCCCGCATCAGGCTCTACGCTGTCAGCACAGATTGTGGGATTGTGTCCTTCTCTCTCTGCTTCTCCCCGACTTGCTCTCTATCTCTCTCTCAAAATAAATAAAAATAAACTTAAAAAATATAATAATAATAGTAATGATAATAAAAGGCAGTCCTTAAACTCCATGAGTTTAAAATCTAGTAAAGAAGCAAGAAAAATAAGAACTAAAGAAGTAACTACAGAGCATTATGCAAGAAGTAAGAAAACAAGTATCACAAGCAAAAGCAGCAGAGTTCAGAGAAAGGACTGCTAATCCTGGATGAGGATGGAGGCCTTAAGAGAGGCCCTGGTGGAAAACCTAAGATGTGAGGGAGTTGTGAAGTCAGAAATCCACTCGGAGCTAGCAAGTGCAGGCAATGCTCTGAGTCAGGAGGGACGTGATACATTCAGAAGACAGGAGGGAAAAGCCGGGCGGCTACAATCAGACCGGATCAGAGTACATTCTGCATGCCAGACTGAGACACAAGTGGGTTCTGAGGGAACTACAAAAATCACGGGTCATTTCCAAGCAGAGAAACAACAGTTTCAGGAAGATTAACCTGATAGATGTAGACAGAATGCAGTAACTTTTAAGAGGATATAAAGGGTTGACTGCTTTTATTACAGAAACAATACCTGATAAAGACAAAAAAATTCAAATAGCTAAGTGCCCCATGCCCATCAAGTGCATCCTTTCAGACTCCAGAGCTTAGAAAAAACACCAGCATTCTTTCTCTAGGCAAGACAGCAGCTGGGTAGACATTATGTCCCTAACCAACTCCTATTAGAGAAGAAATAAAGCAACTGCAATGAACATCTTTCTCCCAAACTGTAAACTTAGGCTATTGCCCATCTTACGAAATTAATTAAAACTCACCTTCATTCTCTTTCTTTTTTCTTTCTGTCGTCTTCTAAAACTGTCCTAAAAGTATAAAATCCACATATTCTGTCAAATAATTACACAAAAATGTCAGAGTTAAACATTACCAGGAATGATTTGGGAAACAATTTAAGTTTTAAAGGAAGACCCCAGAAACCTAGACATATATAATTAAACTAGGCAATGGACCATATGTTCAAAGTGCTGTTTATCAGAACCTTTGACGGACACAGATCATTCTAAATGGAGTTTAGATTTAATTTGTTCCTCTTAATTTTTTTCACTTAAGCTTTTGACATCATTTCAGGAAAGAATGCAAGTCATGACAAAGACTCTTGGTTTCACCCTGGAGCAAATAGGCTGTCAATATGGAGAAGATGCAAGTAAGTAAGAAAACAAATAATTCTAAGTTTTAGCTGTATACAATTAATAACCAAGATGTCCATTTAAAAACAAACTGACAATTTAATAATGAGCTTGTGTTACCTAAAAAGGGCTTGACAGTTCCTAATTCTGTAGCATGCATGGCACAGAGTGGGTAAAGAGAGAAGTGGGGCTCTATACAAACATCACCCCCCTGCCCCACACACCAGGTTCTAAGAAGTCAATCTAATGAAAGAAAGGAAGGAAATTCAGATGTCTGCCCTGCTCATTCTGAGCCAATTTAATCCACAAGAAAGGGTCCACTCTGCATGGATTCTTCCTCTCCGCTCATTTTCAAAATGTAGTCACGGTTTCAATTAAACAGGATTTGGGGTTGATCTTGTTTCCCACTAACTGTTTGGCCATTCAAAGGCCTCCCTGGCCCCAGCATTCCTCCCATGCCCAAGATTCTGTGAGAATCAAGGCACTGGAATGTCAACTGAGGTCCTATGACAGCCCAAAACAGGGGCTAGAATTACTGTACTGACCGCCACCTTACTAGCTGCACTTCTCTGCTCTTCCAGATCAGTAATGCCAACTGTAAAATAACATCCTTAAATAAGATCTTTAATTTGTATTTTCTGTCAAAAGAGAAGCTGAATGTTGGATATATGGTGAATGACTACCTTAAAACCTCCTAAGATATGAAATGCACCAACTTCTTTAAACAAGATTTCCTCTCCATCTTTAATGAAATGTCTCTTATCTAGGGCACCAATGAGCTACAGACTGTAAAATTCACTAGTCAGTTTTCAGTCCACATCTGACCATGACTCTCCATCTTGAATCATGCTCTTCACTTGGGTTCCCAGCCACTACACTCACCTGGTTCTCCTCTTTCACTCTTGCTGCATGCCTTTGCTCCTTGACTCCCCAACCTCTAATGTTAGTGTTCCTCTGTGTCTAATACTTGGACTTTTCTACTCTCATGAGAATAGTCATCTGGTCTCATGGCTTTAAACACCATCTAAATGGTGATGAGTCTCCAACCAGGACCTCTCCACCACCTCCTAGTCTTCTTTATCAGTTACTCAGACCATTTTTCAACTGCTCAGACAAAAATGCCTTGGAGTCATTCTTTATAACTTTGCTTCTCTCAGCCTAACATCAGCCAATCCAGTGGCTCTACCATCAAAACATATTCAAATTTCAATTACCTCTTATCATCTCCACTGCCACCATGCTGGCTCCCTTGGATTGCTGCAAAAGAGCCTCCTACCTAGGCTCACTACTTCCATATAGTCTCAATACAGCAGCTAGAGTGATCAATCCTTTCACATGTGCCAGATCTTGTTACTTCTATACTCAAAGCCCTCCACTGATGTAGAATGAAAGCTAAGTCCTCATAATGACGTACAGGATCTTCCCAGAATGGGCCCTGAATCATTGCTCTGATCTCTTCTCCTGTCACTTCCCTCTTGTTTCCTCTGCTCTTGACATACTGGGTCCTTACTGTTCTGTCAACATCCTAGGTACACTCCCTACAGCCTCTGCACAGCCTATTCCCCCCGGCTTGAAATGCTCTTCTTACAAACACCTGTATAGTTTACTTCTTCACATTCTTAAGGTCTTTATTCAAAGTCATCTGTCAGTGAGGCCTTCTCTAATCACCTTTTCTAGAACTGCAATGACCTCATATCCACCTTCCCAGATATTTTCTCACCTGCTTTAATTTTCTTCATGGCACTCATCACTAACATATTACATACTTAGTTTTTGTGCTTATTGTCCACTTCTGGAAGAATGTAAGCTCCATAAGATCAGGAATTTTTGTCAGCTTTTTTGTATTTTTTTTGTTACATCAATGACACTCAGAATACTATCTGGCACATGATAAATACTTAATAAATATTTGCTGAATATTTGCTGAATAAATGAGCATTTGTGAGATAAGACAAACATAAAAGCTTATAAAATAAAAAGCATCACCTTCAACTGCTCAATTTTAGTAACAAATATTGATGCATCACTTTTCTACCATCTATTTTGTGCTATGAACTCCTCTGGAAATCAGTCAAAAGCCACACACTTTCCAGGAAAAAACATATACCCGGATACTTTTACATTGAATTTCTGAGGGTTCATAAATTTCCCCCAAAGACCAACCTTGCTGATGAACACTGTATGATGTCAAGGAACACCAAAAAAGATCCAAAGCTGTAAAATACCCTCTCTGCTAGTCCAGTTGGAAACCATATTAAGTATTTTGGTATCTATCAAATCCCATAATCCTGCTCTAATGCCAAATATCACCAATATTTATTAGTATAAAGTCTGCTAAAGCCATGTAAGAGCGCTGTTCTAATAAAAGTTTTTATATCAAGTAGTACACAGTACATACATTTTTTTTCTTAAGTGTAAATGGAAGTGGGTCAAGTGGAGCCACTGTAATTGTTGATGATTTAATTAAAAATGGCTATTCTGGTAGACATTTGATATCCCAAAGTTAGTTCTGTTATTTGAACCTTACATGTGAAAATTTCTTGCCACCACAGTAGATTACCAAGTACCAAAGGCTTCGGAAGGAATGCTTACAGTCCACTCACTTTGCTACATAAAATGGTACCCAAAGTTCTAAGAAAGAGATCACCAGCTACAGTAAAGAAAGTTGAATAAAATATTGTCAGATATAATGACATGTTTGAATCTGACAGGAGGTCACAAGGCAACGTAGCAATATTACTATATTGCTATTTGCTCAAAATAGGCCTATGAATTCGCTTAAGATCTGAAAGGACTTCCTTCATTCTCTAAGAAGCTATTATCTGCTCATTTTACCCACTGTTTGCCTTGCCCCCCTTAACCCTCCCCCACAACCATCCTCTAAGCCCCTCTGCCTTCAGGCTGCTGCCCTTCCTCCTCACTGACTCCGAGGGCCTCCAAACCCCTGGCCACAGACTAGGGGCCTGTCCATCTTTTTTTTTTTTTTTTAATTAACTTGTTTTATTTTCAACTTTTTTAAATTTACATCCAAATTAGTTAGCATATAGTGTAACAATGATTTCAGGAGTAGATTCCTTAGTGAGGGGCCTGTCCATCTTGCTTGGACACCTCAGACAACACAAATGGCTTCTCTTCTCTTTAGGGATTTCCTCCCCTCTCTCTAGAACTGGTCCCTCCCCCTCCTTAAATGTCCATGTTTCTCAAGGTTTCTGTTGGAGGCACTTTCACTCCACACAGGCTCCCAGGGACTTCAAGTTCACACCCATAGCTTGAAGTACCCCCCACCTGCTAATAGTTCTCCAATCTCCTTTCAGAAGACTTCTGCCCTGAGCTTTACATAAATCCATCTAATTGCTTCATGGACTTTTTCCTCTCCAGTATCCTATGGCCTCTCAAACTTAGTATCTCCAAAATCAATTCAATTTCCATCTTGTCCCCACCCTAACCTGCTCTACCCCAAGTGCTTGCTATCTCAGTGAATGGCACCAGGAATCTCCCAACAGCCTGAGCCAGAAACCCAGACTTCTCACCTAAGCATTTACCCTATCACATGTAATCAATTTCCAAGTGCTTCCAAGTGCTTCTGCCTTGGCTGACGCAGTCCAACCCTGATTCCCTACACTCTACTACCAGAGTACAAAGTTCCTTGGTCTTAACCTGTCTTCCAGGGCATAAATATTTCCTATAAAACATGGCAGCCACAAGTTCAATCCCAGCATTCTTCGAGTGTTGGATCCTCATTTCATAGCCTACTGATCAGACAGGTGTTTAGATTTATATCTTAAGATCACGAAGAGAGAAAAAATTACAATGCAACTCACACAGTGTATAATACATAGTTCCACACAGCAAGCATCACAACCTTTATAAAATAAAGCACTGACCAGTCATGATTATGTTGGTGTTTGATACACTATAATAATATAAGAACGCACTCAAAGAGGTTAAAAGTACAATCACAGGATCATCATAGCCTATTAGAGACAGGAGCAATTTAGCTACTGCAATAGAAACACTTTACCTCATCATCTTTTCTCTTTTTAAAAATGCTATCCTCAACTTCACCAACTGCTAACATGATCATCTGTACTCTTTGCAGATTGACATAACCACTTTCTGTAAGGTAACCCTGTAAGTGATAAAATACATGTAAAATGATCTTCTTATAAAAGCAAATACTTCTGTTTTGAAATTATTCAAGAGTGAACTTACCCCAGTTTTGTGTACCACATTTTTGTATATGTTAACCAAACGGTCAATTGCACCTTCCCTGCCACCAGGAAACAAACATTACGCATTAGGACCAGTGTGCACTGTAAAGGCAAGACGGCTAAAACACTAGTGTGAAAACTTACACAAACACACATACCTAATTTCTAATGATGGCAGGTGAGGAAGGAAGTCATTTCCCACAAAGAAGCACATGAAGACCCAGTCATCAATGCTCCTCTCGACATCAAATGTGAATGGTAGGCTGGCCATGGTGAGCTCTCTTTCCAAATACTACAACGAGAAAGAAATGCTGCCATTAAAGCTATCAAAAGCCACCCTGCTTCAGAGCACCGATCCCAGTGTTTACTGCTACATACCTCACGAAGAACATTAAGACGAAGGAAGATAAATTCTCCTTCTGCACAAGGAAGACTATCTGCAAGTTCATCATGCTGCAGGAAAGTGAATCAAGATTAAACAAGTATACTCTAAACCTTCTCATTTTTCCCAACTCAATAAATATTGTGACTTTCTCTAAAGAGAAATTTTACAAGTATTAAAAAAAATGGAACTCACCAAACCATCTTAAAAAATTATCCATAATCCCAATCACACCTAGACCAGGGATCAGCAAACGCTTTTGCAAAAGACCAGATAGTAAACATTTTAGCCTACAGGACACACATATGGTCTCTGTTGCATATTCTTTCATGTTTTTCTTTTTACAACTCTTTAAAAATGTAAATACCATTCTTAGATCATTTGTCAAATCTGGAGGGCTGTAGCTTATCAACCCCGACCTAGAGCCAGCCAATATTAAGGTATTTCAAGGTATATGCCTCTAGACCCTCCTCTGTGAATATACAGTATATTTTTTACCTCCTTTTTTCACTCAGCATGTCTTTTAAAGAGGCACCATATTCTTAAATCAGATAAAAAATCCATTCAAAGGGGACTGAATATAATCAAGTGAACCCAAAATATGTAGGAACTAGGGGTAACTTAAAAGTATCAAGATTAATATATTTGATTTATACTTCTTTTTAAGAAAAATAACCATCTGAAACAAATACTTCTATAAACAAATCATGTACAAGAAGCGTTATTAACTAGGAGACCTAAGACTCGTGTAGATATAATAAGCTATGTTAGAAAAAACGGAGAGAGTAGAAAGAATGAATGCATGCATGCTTTTCAAACCGTGTTTCCTTTAAAGAGTTCCGAAAGACACATTTCTGTGAGGGGTAACAGAGCAAGTAGGTAAAAACTGAATCAACTAGTCGGTGCTCTTTAAAGTCTTTTTTTTATCCATTTTAAAAATGAAGCAACCTGAATATACTTAATGCCATTGAACTGTAAACTTAAAAATGGTTAAAATAGTATATTTTATGTTACACAGACTTTATTACAACAAAAAATAAAACAGAAAAATTTTAAATGACAGAACTACCATCTCAAAGTTCTTACCTTTCCCTTCTTTTCTCTTGGCAAACCTTCACAGTCCTTGATCTCATGTCCAAACTGATTACAAAGACCACATGGTTTGGGTTTGTTTGGTTTGAATTCTTCTCTAATGATGGTAAAGTTGGGTTCGTGTGTAGCAAGGCCGAGCATAATGAGATCAGCTATCAATCAACAATGACAAAACACTGAACAGTAAGCACTTCGAGAAGACCCTACCACAAACAACGATAGAGGACACCACCATGACAGAAGACACCAACACAAAGAAAAGCCCAAACACATAAATAGAAGTGGCAAAGCCAAAAAGCCAAAACTTCTTAGTAGTTCTCAGCTAACAAGTTGTCCTCCAGACACATGGGCACAGAATGTGGACTACCATTCAAGAGTCAACACTTGGGGAAACCTTCCATTTGAATAGCATGTGCAGCAGTATCAAAAGATTGAAAAATATATAAATAAACATTAATCACAGATTAAACAATACCAGTTCCTTCTCAAACATAAAATAAGCAAGGCATTTTAGAATTTCCAGGCAATCGTGAATAATCCATTACTACACACAAACCCATCAGCTTGTTTTGCTTTAATCGAAGAGAATCAAACCCAAAGAATAAACTTACCATCTGCTCCACATAAGCAATGATGAGTGTTTGGGTCATGGTTAGGCTGGGCTAAAGAGGGGGGAGAAAGATGTATTATATTTTTATAAATGTATTTTATACCACAGGAATATATTTTCTATACAGTGGCTTATCTTTTTAATAGAACATATAACAAAATATTTATAAGGAAGTTTTACCTCTTTGTCGTCTAATATAATCCATGATTTTGTGTTCTCCTTCACCAGGAGCACTAGCATCAGATAAAATAACCTATAAAAAAGTTTTTAACACTTTCAGTTCATCCCCAATTTTCTAGCACAAAAAAATCAAAATTGAATACCTTAAAATAAATTGGGATAATTCTACTAAGATAGTGTCATTAACTGGGAAATTTTCATAATATGTGTGTGTGTGTTAAACACCAAAACTGTTTCATTGGTAAACTTATTACATGGACTAGAAAAATGAAATGTTTTGGTCAAATTTAGCTAAGGAAGAATTGATCAGCTTACAAGTTTCTAGTATTCTCACTGCTACCCAAGGATACAGCCACAAAGTATATAAGCCCTGGGAGTAATCAATAAAAGATACCCATTAAATATAATTTACTATGTCTAGTTTATAGTGAAACCATCTTTGTACTTAAAATTACATAAAAGTTCTTCATTTAAATTTTACTTAAACACTTAGGAGAACACAGCTCTTCTTTAAAGGCAGTCCCATAACTTTAATCTTGCTGCATTTCAATTTATAACAACAGAAATTTTAACTTAAAAATTGCTTTCCTGCATATATATATACACACACACACATCTATCTATCTATCTATCTACCTACCTACCTACCTATCTACCTATCACAGGTCCCATTTTAAAGCTTCACAGTGATGGTAAGAGGACAAAATTGGCATTGAGAGAAAATTCAGCAGTCTAAAACTGGACCATGCAGGGCACCCCATCTCTAATAACCCTGGAAGCTTCTCTTTCCTCCGACAGTCAACAGCATTTTACAGGGGGGAACAAAAAGACAATATCAGTCAAATCAAAGTACAGCCTAAAATGATCACTCTTATCTTTCTCAAGTACCAAAATGTGAAACTTACTGTCAAGTTTTTCCACCCAGGGTCATTATTTAAACGATCAGCTATGTAATAGCGAAGGCATTTAGCAAGATTGTCCATGAACTCAGTTCCCTAAAATGATAGAAGGAAATAAATTAACCTACCATTTAAGAGTTAGCTATAGCTGGCAAAGTATGAGACTACTTACTGGTGTAATACAGTTGCTGTCAAATCTTTCTTTTATTTCTTCTGGAGGAAGGAAGCCACCTAGAGAAAAAAGAGGCAATGTTTTGTTCTCCCCATAAAAAGTGAGGTAAATTACCCAGTATTAAACCAGAACAAGAAAAACAACCAGTTCAAATACAAAAGAAAGGGAAGTGTTGTCACCTGAGGAATAAATGTTCCCCATTTTGGGAAGAAAGTAAGATTCATCCCTTCAAATTGAATACAACATTTAACATGACCATCAAACAATATACGGTATACAAAAAGATACTATAATATAGAAATATGAAAATTATGGTATTCTTCATGATGCCCTCAACAGCAGAACACACACACACACACACACACACACACCACAAACACACACAGGTTAGGAGTTCTCATTTTGACGATAATTCCTGAGATAAAGGCACCTTAGAAAAACAAAATTAAAGTGCTGAGTTTATACAGCTTTATATGATAAGACATAAAATTATCACTTGGGATATAAAAGTCCTATTTGTCGTATTACTTTTTTCAAGACAAATATATTTCAAAACATCTTCAAGAAAGAAGACATCTTTAAAATCAAAGACTACCTTTCATAAATACAAACACGTTTTAGCATAGTAATCACAAGCTGCAGCTATAGTTACTATGCAGCTGCACACGTCTAGCAAATTCAAACAGAAAATGTATCATAATTGCAGGCCTGAGCTGACCATACTAGCGTATCCTTTTTCACTGGCAAAGTACACTATCCTCACCCAATGAATCATAGCTTTCTTGGTCTATCAGATTGCCTTACCTAACAAAACACCAAACAAATCATCCTGCTAAAGCCACACCCAACTCACAGGTAAGTGTCTCAGTAGAGAATCAGTCCCACTAAGTATCAGGACTCCCTGACCTTCCTCCCCTCCAAGACTGTGGCAACTTCTACCCATTAGTACCCACTTCTCTCCCTTATGTACCCACTAGGAATTCCAAGGCTCTAGAGGAACTACAAAAATCACCCCCCAAAACTCCCCCAAATCAAGGGAACCCTGGGTACTTCACTGCCTCAATGCCTGTTGCATCCACCTATACTGAAGTGTGAAAGCCTGTAAATATGGATCACATCATCCTGGGCCTCTTCTCACAGACCTCTGAGTTCCAAAAAGAAGCAATAAGCAAGCTACCAAGACTGATTTGAGGAAAATGTATACAAAACTGTAGCTTTCTACCAGCCCGCATAGAAAAAACAAATAAGAAGCACTCTTAATGTATCTCTCCTCTACAGATACATAAAAGTTAGCTGAAGAGCTGTGCTCACCTTGAAAGGGATTGACCATCTCCTTTCCCTACCAGAATTCCTTCCTTTTTATTCCCAAGTTTCCCTTTTACTACAGAGTTTGGAAAAGAAAAGTTTGTTAGTGGGAGTGACGGAGTCCATTAACTATTTTTGACAGTGAACATAAATCTTCCGTGGATATTCTGGATCCTAATTAAATTAAAATCATTCCTGTTCCGAGGGAAAGTTCACACACCCTCCCCATTCTATATATATTTCATAAGAAATCCAACTTCGAGATGCATATTCTTTACCTTTTGACAGTATTTCTTCCCTGACTCGCTGCTTCTCCACTGCGGCTTCCATTCCTTCTTTTGATGCTCTGAACCTCCTGGAACGCTGCTGGTTCATTTTAGCACGCGGTGCCTGAAAACATTATTTCAGAGTCCCTTGATGCTATTTGAAATATGTCCAACTAAATCTGTACATTTTCAATCAGTTGTCCTTATAAAAATAGTATACTAAAATGGAAAGGTAATATACATTATCCTTTCATGACAGATAACTCCTAAGAACTTAAATTTTGGACCAAGATCCTAAAAGCTGACCTCAGTCAGGTGAGTGACATGTCAAACAGACAAACATCCTAAGAAGCCACTTAATACTGCAGAGCCCACAACCCAATGCCACTTCCACTCGGTTATAGTCCTTCAAGGCACCCAAGAACAGCAGCTCACTTTATTCAAAGACCCAGCCAGCATGTGATGAGTAGTTACTAGTACATACAGGACTGGGAAGACCTTACATCCATGCCTGCCTAAAAGGAAGGATGGTCTCCACATGGGATTCACCATGCCCCATGAAAGCAACAGAAAACTACTTCTTAATCTGTAGGACCTCAAGGCACTTCTATTTTTTTTTAATTTTTTTTTTTAACGTTTATTTATTTTTGAGACAGAGAGAGACATAGCACGAACAGGGGAGGGTCAGAGAGAGAGGGAGACACAGAATCTGAAACAGGCTCCAGGCTCTGAGCTGTCAGCACAGAGCCCGATGCGGGGTTCAAACTCACGGACCGCGAGATCATGACCTGAGCCGAAGTCGGACATGTAACTGACTGAGCCACCCAGGTGCCCCAAGGCACTTCTATTTTGTATTTCCCACAATAAGGTAGGAATGATTACCACTCCGTCTCTACAAAGCAGGTAGAGAGGGAACAAGGTTTTAACAGGAAATACTTTTAAATCACTCTTACCAAATGTAATTTAAAATCACTGTGTAAGTTTGAATGAAGTGAACTGGACTCTAAAGTTTTTAAATTCCTGAACTTCGTTTTGGGGTTGGAAGGAACTCTTGAGTATCCTGTCTACATAAAATAAATTATTTTAAATTCTCTTTAAATAGTTCCCTTTCCTACAAAATAGTTCTATTTTGTATTAAAACTATTAAATTCTCTTTAAATAGTTCCCTTTCCTACACCTAATCTAATGTAAGTACCGAGTTCTTTGATCTACATTTATATTTAAACAAACCCATGTTATAGACACGAGTGAACAAACATGCAGACAGACATACAGACACTCATACAGATATGCACATAGTTTATACTTGACCTAGCAGTTAAGGATACACTGGATGTAAACTGACAGATTTTCTTCAAGAAATGTCACCAATGTGAGTCAGAATATGCTCCAAATAAGATATTCTTTTTTTTTTTATTTTTTTTTATTTTTTTTTTATTTTTTTTAAATTTTTTTTTTTTTTTTTTTTTTTATTTTTGGGACAGAGAGAGACAGAGCATGAACAGGGGAGGGGCAGAGAGAGAGGGAGACACAGAATCGGAAACAGGCTCCAGGCTCTGAGCCATCAGCCCAGAGCCTGACGCGGGGCTCGAACTCACGGACTGCGAGATCGTGACCTGGCTGAAGTCGGACGCTTAACCGACTGCGCCACCCAGGCGCCCCTCCAAATAAGATATTCTTATCTCCTCTATTCTTTATTGCACTTTAACAGAAACTTAATAAGTTATCAGTAGCTAAGATTTTTCATTGAATAAAAAGAACCTTACAGAAAAGTTCATCTTCTTGTACCCCAAGTTTTCTAGATTTTCAAAATCATTCTATTATCTACTAGGATTACTAAATCTAAAAGAAAGAGAGTCTATTTGTATAAAGCTAAATAAATTGTAGGGTTATAATTTACTTTAATTTTCCTTGAACTCTGATATATAATGTGCTGGTCATTTAGAAGCTAAGCTAGCTGGTTTATCATCCTAGGTCAGTAAGTAAGTTACTGCCCTCTTAAAGCATTCTGATGACTGCTCACTGCCTATAAGATAAAACCCAAATTCCTGAAGGCCTTCTCAAGTCATTGCTCTATTTCCCTTTCTGATCTAAAACACCTATGATTTCCCAAATTTGTCAGTGTGATTAAAGGCATGGCTTTGAGAAATCTGGAAGGCCTTCTTTCTTCCCATCTATTCCAGCAATTCCACTCCCCTCCCCACCTGTTATTCTTTATGCTTCAAGAAATGGGACAAAAGTGGAGCACCTGGGTGGCTCAGTCGGTTAAGCATCAGACTCTTGATTTCAGCTCATGTCATGATCTCATGGCTGTGAGATTTGGGTTCTGCACCAAGTGTGGAACCTGCTTAGGATTCTCTCTCTCTCCCTCTACCTCTCCCTCAAAATAAATTTAAAAAGGAAAAGGAAAAGGAAAAGGAAAAGGAAACGGAAACGGAAAAGGAAAAGGAAAAGGAAAAGGAAGGAAGGGGAGGAGACAAAAATTACTCCCCTTTCCTAATTCCCTTAGTAGCACTGATTTCCTCTTCCCTCAGCACCCTGCAGGTGTTATCTAGTACCTAAAGCCCACAAGTAAGTAACCTTGCTCATTTATCTCTGTCCTGTTAGTGGTAAGTCCTTCAAAAGCAAGGGCAGTCACCACTAATCCCCAGCATCTCACAATCTGGCACAAAACACTGACAGAACGATCAGGCTGTCTCAAATTCACCACAGTCAACCTTTACTGTTATTTAGCTGACTTTCCTTCTACACACTCAAAACCCAGCAAAAACAAAAACAGGATTCTAGGTGAACTTACCACTCCATCTATTGCCATATAAAGAAGTCGTCTTGGTCTCACAATATTGAAAAGCCTGTCAATGTACTCAAAAATCGCAACCATCATTTCATCCTCATTTTTCGGGGCTGGCCTAGAAGGACAAGCAGACGGTGTCATTTAATACAGTATTCCTCTGTAACTTTTAGTACCAGTGACAAAAATGGGTACGTACTTGTCTTCAGGATGAGTACAGGGATGGATGATTCCATTCATATCCAAATAGAGATTATCAAACTCCACATCATTTGGATTTGGTTTACTGGCATCAACAGGAATCTTGACACCATTGCATTCTTTTGGCTGTGAGGAAGTGATAATAGTAGTTTGATTGTTCAAGTCTAAAATTAACACATCCTAGGCTCAGTATGAACCCATGTTTCACCTCTGAATTGGAAACAAAACACTTTAAGTCATCTTTACATTGTAAGATGTTATTTTACTCCTTAAAGCAAATTGAAGCGGATATTTTGTCTGTGGAAAGTGGACAGCTATCAAACTCTCAAATCATTCAAGTGTCCAAGTGAGAAACCCTGGGAGTCATCTTAGAATTCTTTTCCCTTCCCACCCATTATCAGAAAGTCCTGTCAATTTAACCCAAAAGATGCCTCTCCACTTCATTTCCTCTCAGCCCCACTGCCATGGCTGTCACTGCATCACTCACCTCAAAGATCTGAATGGCCTTCATATGGACTCCTTCACCCTTAGACTCTCCTATCTCCAGGCAACCCCACAAGTGGTCAGAGTTTTCATTCTAAAGTACGAATGTGGCTGCATCTTCATCTTGCCTGAGGTTTTCAATGATTCCCAAGTACAGACCAATGAGCCTGGACTCTTATTAGCTTTCTGTCCTACCAAAGTACCATTCAGACCAACCCTATCTCTAAGTTCCTGGAAAACCCTCATGCATCCCTTAGTGCCTCTGCACACTGCTTCTCCTTCTGCCTCCATACCAACACCCAGTTCCTGAAACCTTATTAATTTTCCACGGTCTAGACCGAGATCGAATGTCACTTACTTTATAACTCTTTGGACAGATCTCTCAGAAAACTGCTCCTCCTTCTGTATTTCCTCAGAATTTTGCTTATTCACTTGTAGCACTTCCATGGTTTTACAATTAGGCATTCTAACTCAACTACACTGTGAGTTCTTAAAAAGATAAGCACTACATCTTACTCACTCCTGGAGGCACTCAATTGTATCTTTGCAATTAACACTACCTTTGTTTTTTTTTCTAACAGTTTCAGCAAATGATAAAAATGAGATCATAGGAAATCACTGTTAATAAAATCATTTTTTAAAAAGTTCCGTAACACACATAAAACATCATTTGTAATAGCAAAAAAACGTGAACTTAAAAGCCCATCATGTACATGCTACATCATGGATGAACCTCAAAAACATTCTGCTAAGTGGAAGTCAGTCAGTCACAAAAGACCACAGAAGATTCCATTTATATGAAAAATCCAGAATAGATAAATCTATAGAGACAGAAATAGAGGAGTTTCAATCTGAGGGTGGGGCAAGGTTGAGGGAGACAGGAAATGAATGCAAATGGGGACAGCATTTCTTTGGAGAGTGATACAAATGTTCTAAAATAGATAATGTTGACTGTTACACAATTCTGTATATAAACCAAACCACTGGACTGTACACTTTAAATAGGTAAACTTTATGGTATATAAATTATATCTCAAAACTATTAAAGAAAAAGAAATAAAAATGAAAGGTCAACTTAATTAGGGGGAAAAAAGAGCCCACAGAATGGATTATGTAGATGTCCATATACTAAATGCCAGACACAAGTGAGATTCAAAAAATAGGGCAGGATGGTCACAAGTATATTGCTGGGCCAAAAACAGACAAAAAACAAAACCAAAAACACCAAGCTTCAGAAAAATATATATATAGTACCATTTATAGAAAGGTATAAAACAGACTAATTATTGGTATTGTTCAGGGTGGACAGCCTGAAAAATGCAGGGAGGAGCTCTTGCCAAGAAGTGGGAGAACACAAGGGGCTCCAAGCCCAGAGAGGAGCTCAAGGGATAGCCTCTAGATGATCCATCAGCACCAGCAGCAGTAACAGCCAGGAGGCTCACTCAGACCCTTCACTACCCCCTCGCTTACACTCAGGCTCCACAAGGACCAGGCAAGACGGGTGCTTGAGAGGAAGGGCAGTGCAGTACCCTGGCTGATCAGTGGGTCCCTGGAGGAACAAGGGGCACACCCACCCAGAGGGCTGGCAGTCTAGGCAGTTGTGCCTAGCAGGATGCCCACTCCTCCTCCACTTCATGGAGAAAGGAGTATATACATTCTAAACAGGCAGTTGATAAATTATCCTATATTTGATAAAAATGCCAAGGAATCAAGATAAAGATACTTTAAAAAGTAAAGATGATACAAATACACAAATAGTGAGTCTGTATAAAAATACATTCCATAAGCTTTAACGTAAACCCGTCAAAAAAATTTTTATACCAACCTTACAAGGCTTTCTGGCTCCTCAAATGTGAGGCAGAAACCACTACTGTTAGTCATAGTTAAGTAGATGTATTTTTGTTTACGCCTGCATAGCATTTAACAGCAACATCAGAAAAATCATGAATTATGCCTTAGATTCCCCTGTATTGAAAGTTCCCACTGTTGAAGTCAAATACCAAACTACAGAACTGAGTTTTAGACTCCACTAGTTAGATTTCCCAAACCAGCTAGTTTGCAGGAGAGAACCAGGGAATAAGATGGCTGAGACAAATACCCAATTTAATCTCAAAAACTAATCCCTGGAAGGATCCAGTGTGACTGCATTAGTTTGTAGAGAAATTTATGACCCAGGGCACTGCTGAAACTGACAGAGTAATGGGCCATAATTAGTAAAGTTTAACTGTTGGGTGTGATCAGATAGATGGGAGAGAGCCCTACCTGTACCACGGTCAGCTCAGGGTGGTTATGGGCGTGCCCCAAACTGCACCTCCCCAAGGAGCAATATTAGATGCATAATGCCATGAGAAAGAAACATAGCTCACTACAATAAGCTAGCTAGTAAATAAACAAGGAACACACAACAAGCCCTGGCATGGGGAAGGGAGGAGGCACCAGTACCTAGAAAGTGCTATATTATCTAAAATGTCCTGTTTGCAGCAAAAAATTACTAGGCATGTAGAAAAATAGACCAAGTATGAGCCATACACCAGGAAAAAGGCAGGCAGCAAAAACTGCCTGTGAAAGTGTCCACATGTCATATTTAACAGAAAAGATTTTAAAATAGCTATCATAAATGTTTGTAGAACTTGAGAGGAGTATGCCAATAATGTTAAAATGTCCACACCATCCAAAGCAATCTACAGATTTAATGCAATCCCTGTCAAAATGCCAACATTTTTTACAGAGCTAGATAGGAATCACAGAAGATCCCAAATAGCCAAAGCAATTTTGAGATAGACTAAGAAAGCTTCAGGTATCACAATCCCAGATTTCAAGATATACTTACAAAGTGATAGTAATCAAAACAATATGGTACTGTCACAAAAAGACACATAAATCAGTGGAACAGAAGAGAGTCCAGAAATAAACCTATGCATATACAGTCAATTAATATATGACAAAGAAGGCAAGAACATACAATTGATAAAAGACAGTCTCTTCAACAAATGGTGTTAGGAAACTGGCAGCTACATGCAAAAAATGAAATTGGACCACTTTCTTACACCTCACACTAAAATAAACTCAAAATGGATTAAGGACCTAAATGTGAGATCTGAAACCATAAAACTCCTGGAAGAAAACACTGGCAGTAATTCTTTGACATTGGTTGCAAAAACAGTTTTTTAGATATGTCTCCTCAGGCAAAGGGCAACAAAAGCAAAATTAAACTACTGGGCGGGGGTTGGGGGTAGCTGGGCATTGCCTGGATGACTCAGATAGTTAAGCATTTGACTCTTGGTTTCAGCTCAGTTCATGATCTCAGTTTGTGAAAAAGTGAAAGTCAATGGATGGGGAAAGATACCATGCAACAGCAACCACAAGAAAACTAGAATGGTTGTTATACTAGTTATCAGACAAAATAAACTTTAAAACAAAAGAAGTTACCAGAAATAGTGCTATTTTATGGTGATAAGATGGTCAATCCATCAAGAAAATGTAATAATTAAAAACATACACGCATAGGGGTGCCTGAGTGGGTCAGTGGGTTAAGTGCCCAACTCTAGATTTTGGCTCAGATCATGATCTCCTGGTTTGTGAGATCAAGTCCCTCGTGGGGCACTGACAGCATGGACCTGCTTGGGATTCTCTCTCTCCTTCTCTCTCTGCCTCTCCCCTACTTGCACACACTCTGCACATGCTCTCTTTCAAACTAATAAAAATTAAAAAAAAAAAAAGTGTGCAACTAATAACAGCTTTCCAAACCCAATGCAAGAAAGGAATAAAGATTACAGCTGGAATAAGTGAAATAAAGACTAAAAAATCAATAGAACAGACCAATGAATGAATCCCTCTCCTCTGCACCTCCCCTGCTCACTATCTCTTTCTCAAAATAAATAAATAATAAACATTTAAAAACAAAAAACTACTGGGACTATACCGAAGTGCCTGCACAGTGAAGCAAACCATCAACAAAACAAAAAGGCAACCTACTTTATAGAAGACATTTACAAGTGATACATCCTATAAGGGATTAATATCCAAAATATATGAAGAACTTATGCAACTCAGCACCAAAAAAACCCAAATAGTCCAATTTAAAAATAGGCAGAGGACCTGAATAGACATTTTCCAAAGAAAGAATACAAACGGCCAACAGACACGTGAAAAGATGCTCGACACCACTAATTATCAGAGAAATGCAAATCAAAATCACAATGAGATATCATTTCATACCAGTCAGAATGACTAAAACCAACAACACAAGAGATAAACAAGTGCTGGTGAGGATGTGGAGAAAAAGGAACCTTGTGTACTGTTAGTGAGAATGCAAATTGGTATAGCCACTGTGGAAAACAGTATCGAGGTGCCTCAAAAAATTAAAAAAACAGAATTACCATATGATCCAATTAATCCCACTAGTGGGTATTTGACAAAGAAAACAGAAACACTAATTCAAAAAGATATATGTACCCCTACATTTACTGCAGCATTATTTACAATAGCCAAAGTATGGAAGTGAACTGACTGTCCATCCATAGATGAACGGATAAAGAAGTTGTGGTATACATACACAATGAGATATTACCTGGCCATTAAAAAAAACGAGATCTTGTCATTTGTAACAACATGATGGACCTAGAGGGTAAAATGCCAAGTGAAATGAGTCAGACAGCACAAGACAAATACCACGGGATTTCACTCATTTGTGGAATTTAAGAAACAAATGAACAAAGACAAAAAGACAAAAAAACCCCACTCAAATACAGGAACAAACTGGTGGTTGCCAGAGAGAGGTGGATGAGGGGATGAGTAAAACATATAAAGGGGGTTAAGAATGCTCTTATCCTAATGAGCACTGAGTAATGTATACAATTGTTGAATCACACTGTACACGTGAAACTAATACAACACCGTATGTTACCTATACTTCCATTAAAAAATAAGAGGGGCGCCTGGATGGCTCAGTCAGTTAAGCATTTGACTACTGATCTCAAGTCAGGCCCTGATATCAGGATCCTGAGTTCAAGCCCCACATTGGGTTCCACATTAAGCGTACAACCTACTTAAAAAATAAATAAAGGGGCGCCTGGGTGGCGCAGTCGGTTGAGCGTCCGACTTCAGCCAGGTCACGATCTCACGGTCCGTGAGTTCGAGCCCCGCGTCGGGCTCTGGGCTGATGGCTTGGAGCCTGGAGCCTGTTTCCGATTCTGTGTCTCCCTCTCTCTCTGCCCCTCCCTTCCCCCGTTCATGCTCTGTCTCTCTCTGTCCCAAAAATAAATAAACGTTGAAAAAAAAAAATTAAAAAAAAAAAAAATAAATAAATAGAATAGAATAAAATAAAACAAAATAAAAAGCTATTGTAAAAAATACTTTTTAAATACATGAAGCTTTTTAAAAAAATTTTGAGAGACAATTCAAAATATGTTCTCCAACCACAATGAAATGAAAATAACAGAGGGGGGCGCCTGGGTGGCGCAGTCGGTTAAGCGTCCAACTTCAGCCAGGTCACGATCTCGCGGTCCGTGAGTTCGAGCCCCGCGTCGGGGCTGATGGCTCAGAGCCTGGAGCCTGCTTCCGATTCTGTGTCTCCCTCTCTCTCTGCGCCTCCCCCGTTCATGCTCTGTCTCTCTCTGTCCCAAAAATAAATAAACGTTGAAAAAAAAAAATTTTAGAAAATAACAGAGGGAAACTTGGCAAATTCATAAACGTGGAAATTACACAACATACTCGTGAACAACCAATGGGTTGAAGAAATTAAAAGAGAAATTAGAAGATAATTTGAGATGAATGCAAATGAAGATACAACATACCAAAACTTATGCTATAGAGCCAAAGCAATGTTCAGAGGAAAATTTATAGCCGTAAATGTCTATATTAAGACAGACCTCAAATCCATAACCTAAACTTCCACTGTAAGACACTAGAATAACAATTGCAAATTAAACCCAAAGCCAGCCAGAAAAAATTACATTATAGCAGACATTAATAAAACAGAAAATAAAGAGGAAAAAAAAAAATCTATGAGACCAAAGTTGGTTTTTTCAAAAGATCAACAGAATTGACAAATGTTTAACCAGTTTGACCTAGAAAAAGAGATTCAAATTACTAGAATCAGAAACAAAAGAGGACATTACTGACAACTTTACAGAAACAAAAACTATCATAAATGGTACACCAACAAATTAAATAACTTAGATGAAATGCACAAGTTAACAGAAAAACTACAAAAATGACACAAGAAATAATCTCAATAAACCTACAATATGAGATAAAACCAGTAATAAAAATATACCCACAAAGAAAAGTCCAAGTCTGGATGGTTTCTTCACCGAATCCTACCAAACATTCAAAGAATTAACCTCAATTCTTCACGAATTCTTCCAAAAAACAAAAAAGGAAGAGTCACTTTCCAACACATTTTATGAGGCCAATATTATCCTGATACCAAAACTAGACAAAGACACCACAAGAAAACAAAACTACTAGTTTTATAAGAGACTAGTATCTCTTACGATGTAAAAGTCAACAAAATATCAGCAAACTGAATCTAGCAATACATAAAAATAATTACACACCATTACCAAATGGGATTTATCCTAGCAATGCAAAGTTGATTTAACAACAAAAAATCAATTAAAGCAATACGTCACAAGAGTGGAATGAGAGACAAAAATAACACGACCATCTCATTACATACAGAAAAAGCATTTGAGAAAATCCAATACCCTTTCATGATAAAAACAAAAACCAAATGACCACTCAACAAACTAGAAGTAATAGAAAGTAAGTTCCTTCTATAAAGGGCATTTATAAAAAAGCTGTTAACACATTAAATGGTGATGAAGTAGTTGGTTTCCCTTTAAGGTCAAGAACAAGGCAAGGATGTCCTTTGTCATTTGTATTCTAAATTGTCATGGAGGTTTCACTCAGGGCAACTAAGCAAGAAAAATAAAAAGAGCATCTACATTGGAAAGGAGGAAATAAAACTATCTGTTTGCATGATGTGACCTTGTATATGGGAAATCCTAAGGACTTTGCTAAAAAACTATTAGAATATATGAGTTCAGCAAGGTTACAGGATATGATATTTAAAAAAATATTTTCTGCACACTTGTAATGAACAACTCAGAAACAAGAACACAATTCTATTCATAACAGTATCCAAAAGCTAGAACTAAAATTAACCAACGAAATATAAAGTCTATAAAGAATCCACTCTGATGTGGATTCTAAAATTCATATGGAATTACGAGGAAGCCAGAATATACAAAATAATCCTCAAAAAGAATAAATTGGAGGACTTATACTTCCTGATTTTAAAATTTACTACAAAGCAATGGTAACAAAGACAGCATGGTACTGGTACAAGGATAAACATAGAAATCAACAGAATAGAAATGAAAGACCAGAAATAAACCCATACACTTATGGTCAACTGATTTTTAAAAAGGGTGTCAACAAGACCATTCAATTAGGAAAGAATAGTTCTCAACAAATGGTGCTGTAACTATTGGATAGTTTATTCATGCAAAAGAATGAAGTTAGACCCATGCAAAAGTTTACTCAAAATGGATGATACACCTAAATTTAAGAGCTAAAACTTAAAACTATAAAACTCTCAGGAGAAAACACAGACATAAAACTTCATGACCTTGGATTTGGCAATGGATTCTTTGATATGACACCAACAGTGCAAGCAACTAGATTTCATCAAAATTAACAACTTCATGCTTCAAAGGACACTGTCAAGAGAGTGGAAAGACAATCCAAAATAGGGAAAAAGATTTGCAAGTCATATATCTATTAAGGGGCTTGTGTTCAGAACATGTATTCTAAAAAGTCTTATAATTCAGTCAAAAGACAACCCAATTTAAAAACAGGCAAAGAACAGGAATAGACTTTTCTCCAAACAAGATATACAAATGGCCAATATGCGCATGAAAAGATGCTCAGTATCATTCTGTCCTAATGGAAACACAAATCAAAACTACAGTGAGATACCACTTCATACCCACTAGAATGGCCAAAATAAAAAAGCCAGATAAGAAATGTTAGCCACAATGTGGAGAAACTAGAACCCTGAAACACTGCTGGTGGTAATTAAAATGTTGCAGCCACTTTGGAAAACAGTCTGGCAGTTCCTCAAATAACCAAACACAGAGTTACCACGTAGCCCAGGAATTCTACTTCTAAGTATATACCTGTGAAAACATGTCCCCACAGAAACCTGTATACAAACGTAGCACATTAGTCACAAAAGTCAAAAGGTGGTAACAAACCAAATGTCCACCAACACACAAATGGATAAATAAAATGTGGTATATGTATATATCCACACAATGAAGCATTATTTACTCATAAAAAAGAATGAAGTACTGATACATGATACAACATGGATGTACCTTGAAAACATAGTAAATGAAAGAAGTCAGCCAGAAAAAACACATACTGTATGATTCCATCCACATGAAAGGCACAGTAGAGAAATCTAGAGACAGAAAATAGCTTAGTGGTTGCTTAGGGATAGGAGTAGTAGGGGCAGGGAATAGCGGGTTGGTAGCTATAGGGTACGGGTTTCTTTCTGAAATGATGAAAATGTTCTAACACTGTGGCGACAGTTGCCCACATCCGTGAATATATACAAAAAACCCACCGAATTCTAAATTTTAAATGGGTGAATTGTATGATATGTGAATCATATCTAAATAAAACTGCCTAAAAACGTAGTCATCTCCCCCCAAAATATTACACTGACGAAAAGTGAATGCAGAGTCAGGAACCAATAGCCTCCTTAATTATTGTCCTTCCTGCCCTTAGAGTAGTGCCTGTCATAAAAAAAAGTATTCACTCAATCATACAGAAGAGAAAAAAAGCAGGGTAGGAAACCTGGATTTCACTACGTGAAAACAGAGCACAATTTTACACTACACAAGAGTTAGACACAAAAATATCCCCACTTTTACCTGGGCATACAAACTCCTGAAACTTAATTTAGCAATAAAATTTTGAAATATCAAGTGTTTCTGTACAAAGCAATGTTTGAAGCACTTAACTTATATTAAAGTGATTTAATTCACACAACCACCCTGTGTGATATACATACCACTGATCTTCATTATTCATGAATTCCGTATTTGCAAATTCACCTCCTTACTAAACATTTTTTGGTAACCCCCAAATCAGTATTTGCAGCACTCCCACATTCATTCACAAACATTAGCAGAGCGGTAAAAAACCTGAGTCCACCAACATGCACATTCCCAACTGAGGTCAAACAAGGCAACACTCTGCCTGGTTTCAGCTCTCACACAGAAATGACCAGACTGTAGGGAGCAGTGCAGTGGAATGCAAGAAGCACTAATTCTTTAGACTTTAGGAGAGTTTAAGGCACTTTCTCAAGATGAGAAAGCTAACGAACAGAGGACTGTATAAGCCAAGGATGCAAAGTGAAGAAACTGATGGCCGAATGAATAAAGAGTAGTTAAAAAGTCAAAAGAAGAGAAAAAATGAAATCATAAAAGATAATCCAAAAGAAGCAGAGGAATTGGAAGATGGAAACAAGGACCAGATGAGTCAGAAAACATGACAAATTTAAATCTAACCATACACGTAAATATCCTAAATGCCTCGCTTACAAGGTAGAGACTAGAAAAAGCAGTTCCTCAAAAAGGTAAAAGGAATTACCAAAAGATCCAGCAATTCCACTCGTAAGTATACACCCCAAAGAACTGACAGTAGGGACCACTTACGGACATCTACCCTAAGCCCTGATATGTATACAGATCACTGTACACCAATGTTCACAGCAGCATTATTCACAGTAGTTAAAAGGTAAAAATAACCCAAGCGTCCAAACAAAATGTGATATATACATACGATGGGTATTAGCCTGAAAAAGGAATGAAATTCTGATACATGCAAACATGTATAAATCTTGAAAACACTATGCTAAGTGATAACCAGACACAAAATGAAAAGTGTATGATTCCACTTACATTAGGTACGTAAAGTAGGCAAATTCTTAAGACAGGAAGTAGGGGAGGAGGAAGTACAGAGAATTATTGTTTAATGGGTACAGAGTTTGTTTGGGATGATGCAAAAGTTCTAGAAATTACTAATGGCAATACTTTCATAATATTGTGAATATACTTAATGCCACTGAATTCTACACTTAAAAATGGTTAAAATGGCAAGTTTTATGTTATGTGTATTTTGCCACAATAAAAAAGGGGCAGGTATCATCAAATAGCATTAAAAAACACAACCCAACTGTATGTTGCCTATAAACACAAACACTTTAAATATAAAGACACAAAGAGACTAAAAAAGAGTGGAAATAGACCATGCTACCCTAGTCTGAAGATCTGGCTATCTTAATATTGAACAAAGATTTCAGAGCAAAGAATATAACCAGGGATAAAAAAAGATAATTTTATGATGATAAAGGAGCATATTCATTGAATACATAACAATGTTAAGCATTTATGCACCTTATAAAAAAGCTACAAAATGCAAGGAGCAAAAACCAACAGAACTGAAACAAGAACAGACAAATCCAAATAATTATATATACCAGGAGATTTCCATGCTCCTATCAAGTAATTGAAAGGACAAAATCAGTAAATGTTACTCAAGTCTTCCATGTCCCATCAACCAGCATGATAACATTTATAGAACACTCCATTCAACAATAGCAGAACCTGTATCTCTTTTAAGGCAAAATGACATTTGCCAAGACCATACTCTGGGCCATAAAACAAAGCAAATAAACTTTAAAAGGACTAAAATTATGCAAAGTATGTTCTCTGACAGTGAGCTAAATTAGAAATCAAGAACAGAAAAAAATGTCTGGAAATCCCCAATATTTGAAAACTAAGTAACACTGTTATAAATAACCAATGGGCCAAAGAAGCCCAAGAGTCTATTAGAATGTTACTGAATGAAAATGAAAAACACAGTATCTCAATATTAGTGGTGTGTAAGGTAGCAGGCACTCCATACCTGCATGAGAAGAAACAATGTATCAATGCAATGATACACAATTGCAGAAAAGGAAAACTTAGAGACACCAGGGTTGATTAAAGATTCACAAGGCAGGGGCGCCTGGGTGGCTCAGGCTGTTAAGCATCTTACTTTAGCTCAGGTCATGATCTCCAGGTCCGTGAGTTTGAGCCCTGCGTCGGACTCTGTGCTGACAGTTCAGAGCCTGGAGCCTGCTTCAGATTCTGTGCCTCCCTCTCTCTTGGCCTCTTCCCCACTCGTGCTCTCTCACTCTCAAAAATGAATAAATGTTTTAAACAGGGAGGGGTTTTAAGAAGAAAAAACAAAGGGGCAGATGGAATGTCTTAAAGTTATGTTTACTTGTGGTGATGGTTTCATAGACGTACACATTTGTCAATCTATTAAACTGTATACTTTAAATATGCACAGTTTGCCGTAGGTCAATTACACCTCAATAAAGCTGCAAAAGGGAGAAGGGAAGTGGAGAACAGAGAGAAAAGAAAAATCAATCGGAGGACCAGTATCCAGAATTCAGAGGGCTGAGGAAAAGGCCAAGAAAAAAAAAAATCAAAGAGCATTCTCTAGAACTGAAGAACACAAGTGTCCAGACTTAAAGTCAACCAAGTACTGCTCAAAATGAATTTAATTTTTAAAAAAAACCTGTACATAATCATGGAAGCTTACACTACCAAAGATAAAGATTTTTTAAAAATCCAGAAAGAAAAATAGATCAACTACAAAAGAATAAAAGCAGAACAGAGATAAAGAACGTGGTATTTCCCAGTTGACACTGGCTTTAAACACCATTAGCCAAGTGACCTTGAGTGCTCTGTGCTTCAGTTTTCTCACCAGTAGTAATAATAATAAGCAGTATCAGTCATATGGTTATTATGAGGATTTAATAAACTTCTCTGTATAGTGCCTTGAATACTTAGTACATGTAAAACACTATGTAAGTATTGGTTAAATAAATAAATCACATTAACATTGAATTTCTCATCAACAACAATGAATGACAGAAGTCAAAACAACAATGCTTTCAAAGTTTTGAGGGAAACAAATTTTCAAACTCAAACTATGCTTAGCTAATGATGTGTACAAGGATAGAATGGACTCAGAAAACTCACATCTCACATAACATTTCTTAAGAATTCAACTAAAAATAAAAACCAAGGAAGGATTTAAGCCAACAAAAATGATGATCAGAAAACTACCTCCAACAGAAGAAAGGAATTTTTAAAAACCTCAAGAAGCAGTTTTCCAGCAAGCCTAAATAAATAACCAGGTGTGACAGCACAGAAATAAAAGACCTCAAAAAGCAGTCTCCAAGAAGAAAGAGGACTTGATAGAATACCTGAGACAACCGGCAGTTTGGATGAGGAACCATATAAACAGGAAAAGAGAAAAGCAACACTAAGACAAAAGTAGCACATAACCTAAATCAGCATCGTGACAATAATCGACAATACTTTTTGATTTTTTCAGCTTTTAAAACAAACCAGTATAAGCCAATGCCCTGACAATTTAATTTTGGATGCCAATAAGGGAAAAATGTAGCTGACAGGCTTGGGGTAAAGAATAAGGGCAGCAGGGGTAGAAAAGCTAATACTTAAGCTTAGATGATGAAAACTCAAGGTATACTTTATATAGGAGAACCAATTAAAAAAAAAGGCATATTAAAGTTATCAAGTTTACCCACAGAAGAAACATGGTGACGTACTAATATTAGAAGGGGGGGGCAGGGGGGGTGCTGCATGAGCGCCTAAACCCTCATCTATCACAGCTGGAATTCCACAGCTAGATCCAAAACAAATAAATCAGGTATAAACATGATACTTAGAACGAAAACAGTTAAAAGTGGTTATCACTGCAGAGTAGAAACGAAGTAAGATCCAAGTTAGTAAAGCTTGATGAAAGTTTTAAAAACAAAGGAAATGAGCATTCAGTTTAACAGTTTCTCTGACAAAAACACAAGGAATATCATTAAAACAAAGCTTTCGATTCCTCCTTGGATAGAAAATCAGCAAAAATCAAGACCTCAACAGCTTTAGCAAAAGAAATGTTTTCAGTGACGGATGCGTACTTCCTTCAAAAACGATGGGGTGAGAGGCATGATGATGTGTCCCTGAATCTTCCCAATCCAGAAATTCTAATTCAGAGTACAAAACCAAACTTGGACTGGAAACACGGAAACAGTAAACACAAAACTAAAGAATGAGCACAAGTCTACATGTATATTAACAAAGTAACAACAAAAAGTGTATTGTTCGAGTGCATTCAGGAATTCCGAAAATTTTTACAAGCATACTGCCTAGAAAAGGGGGCACTTATCAGACTTCTATCTTGTCCTAGACGTTTCTAAGGTGCTGCTTTCGACGTAGGGTTGAACAGCAACAAACAGCCTCTCACACTAGGAGAAAACCTTTCTGTCACGAACAGTAAACAACAAAAGTCCGCCGCCGGGGATTACTTTACAAGGCTGTTAAAGGCCGGGATCAGCATCCGTGCAACCCTAACCAGCTAACTCAACGGACCCGCCAGAAGTGGCCTAAAAGACTGAGTCTTTCCAGAAACGACAACGCGCGGTGCCGGAGGAAACAAAGCCATGGGCGGGGCCTTCCGGTCCGGGGGGAGAAAGCGGGCGAGGGAGTAACAGCCCTCCGGCGAGTTCGTATCCCTCTCGGCCCTCGCCCCGCCCCTCCCGCTGGCCCGGGTCCAGACTCTGGGTGCCGGCGCCCAACCGCGTGTCGGGCCACCGCAGTCCGCAGGGCTGAAAGAGCCGCGCGGGACCGAGCACCGTGCCCCAGGGGCAGGCGGCGGGCGCCAAGGGCCGCGGCCTAGACGTGCCGGAGCGCCAGGCTTTAGCCGTCAGGAGCCTCCTCACCTTTTCTTCCACGCAGTTGACAATGATGGACGGGTACTTGCGGCTGAGCCAGCGAAAGAAAGCCGGGACTCCCATAGCAGCTGCCCAGCTCGGAGGCGGCCGCCCGACCCGCGGACGAACGTAACCAAAGACACAAGCAGCAGCGGCAACCGCGGGCACTAGCACTTCCTCCCACGTGCGCGCCGGCGACAGGAAGTGACGTCACGGCTGCGCCGTTTGGTGCGTAAACTGGCCTGTTGTTGGGGGTGGGGTTCGGCCGCCGGCCGGAAGGTGAAGGGGGTGGCCCTGCCGGGTTCCGAGCCCTTGCGGTCGGTGGGGCCAGGCCCAGAGCTGTGACGCGTCTGAGTCGTGGGAGGGGCCCAGGCGATGACTTCGCCGCGGCTCCCGCTGAGCTATCCCCGGCTCCCGGGATAGCTGAGTCCTGGGGCTCCGCAGATCCCAGGGGAGCTCTTTGCGGGTTTGATCACCTCTTTCAAACCTATCTCAAGTCACAGTAGAACTACAACATGTAAACCCACTCGTTATTTCTGCTTCCTGGTTTTTCTCGGTTTTGTGATACTGTACATACCTGGACTATTTTGCCGTCATGATGGCTGGTTTGCATAAGTTCACTCTAAATACTTAAAAAATGGAATCTAACCGGAGTTCAGCATTTAATTCAACTTTCCAGGTACATTTATGAGTGCAATTGCTGATATCTAGTGGGGTTTGTTTTTGTTTTTGTTTTTTTTGAGCGTTTACGTTGTGTTAAAGCATTGGCTAAGGGATTATCTCATCTAATCGTAACTCGAGCCTTAAGGTACTATTATCATCTTTATGTAACATGAGAAAGTCAATTTGTAGGGGGATTTAGTCACCTGTTTATTCATACAGTTTTTGTTTCAGTCCAACTAAAGATCATGTAATCCTCTATCCTTGCTCTAATAGGATACTTTTATCCTTTGTTTTGTGGTGGCTTCAAATACATTTTTCCAGCATATAAAAAGAGAGGTCTGGAAGAGGAGGTATTTATGTCCATTTGCTCAAGCTTGGAAGTCTCTCTCCCTGGAATCCCCTCTTGGCTCCACAAATCACACTCAATCCTAAAGGCTCACCTCAAGAGGCCACTGGAAGTATTTCTCCTTGCTACCTGGCATGCAATATTCATTGCCCCCTCCTCCTCTGTGATCTGATGCCACTTTGTTTAAACCGTTGGTGTGGAAATTAGAGAAATTGTTATCCCATGTTTTACTTAAGAACAGCTGGAACTATTCCAGAGTATTAATGTCTATGGTGAAATCTCTTATGTCTCCTGGAAATAGCTCCTCCTCCTCAAGTATTTGGTTTCCTAGGGAGGTGCTGTGTTCTTAGAACTCACACATCATATGGGGGTATGAACAGCTAGGCAAGTTGGGCCATTGGGAGTCATTGCTGAGCATTTTTGTACTTCGAACCATAAGGAAGGTAAGGCACCCCTCCCATATGGTTGAAAGCTGAAAGATAAGAATGGGATTTATTGCCAGTCTGCAACCAAAGAAGCAGATTTAAGTCCCTGTTTCCGGTGGCTTTTGAATACAGCTAAATCCGTCTTCCTGCAGTTCGGTTGCTAAACCTCTCCTTTAATTCCATGAACCAATAAATTCTTTTGCCCTAAGCTGGTTTGGGCTAAGTTCCTATCCCTTGCCAAGGAAATAGTACAAACAGCCCAGTAACAACATTTGAGGAGTACACAACTAATTCACTGGGTGCTAAAATTGCTTTGCGTAAATTAGGTACAAAAATTGAAATTTTGGGCAGAAAAGGGGAGAGTGAAAGGTAGAGAAGAGAGGGAACCTGAAAGTGGCAGGAAGATATAGGCTGTGTTGTGAGATACCTTTCTCAGCCTAGTGTTTCCAGTAAAATCTACTAAACTCAGGATGGGTGTCTGTTTTGTTTTGTTTTGTTTTGTTTTGTTTTGTTTTGTTTTGTTTTGTTTTGAAATCAAAAAAGAGGATGAGTCTCATGTTGGGGTCACTGTTGTCTAAACCCACAGAGCTACACAACATAGCAGATTTCGAGAAGCAGAAGAGGTGAGGAGAATTTATAAGTATTGGAAATTAGAAGGAATATTTAACCAGGTTGTAAACTTCTAAAGGCTGGGAACTATTAGGTTTTGAAACATTAGGTTTTTTGCCTAAGCCTGAAGGGGGCAGAGAAAGGCCCCCAGCTGACATCTGGATTACATTAATATGAAGATAATATGAAACATATAGAAACCAGTATTTTTAAACATTCATAAATTTATTTTAAAAAATTTTTAAATTTAAAATTTAAAAAATTTTAAAAAATTTAAAAAAAATTACAATGTTAATACATTGTAATTATAGAAAAGAGTCTTTGTGGGGCGCCTGGGTGGGTCAGGTAGTTAAGTGTCTGACTTCAGGTCATGATCTTGTGGTTCACGGTTGCAAGCCCCACGTCAGGCTCTGTGCTGATGGTTCAGAGCCTGGATCCTGCTTCAGATTCTGTGTCTCCCTCTTTCTCTGCACCTCCCCCACTTGAACTCTGTCTCTCTCTCTCTCCCTCTCTAAAAAATAAATAAACATTAAAAAAATTTAAAAAAAAAGAATCTTTGAGAAACTGTTGCCTGTGATTGCTCTCTGGATTACCAAGTGCTTCCTTTCCCTCATTGTCTTTATAAAATTCATTTTGAATAATGTGATATGTTTGAAATAATAGTTGTGATGGTTAATTTTATGTGTCAGTTTGACTGGGCCAAGAATGCCCAGATACTTGGTCAAATTTTATTCTAGGCTTTTTTTTTGTGTGTGTGTGAGGGTGTTGGCATAGGAAATTAACATTTTAATTGGTAGAGTAAAGCAGCTTGTCCTCCATAATGTGAGTAGGGCTCACTCAGTCAGCTGAAGGCCTGAATAGAACAAAAAGACCAGCTTCCCAGAGCAAGAGGGATGTCTTCACTAGACTGCCTTCAGACTTCACCTGCACCCTCCCCTTTGCTGGGTCTCCATGCTGCCAGCCTTTGGACTGGAACTGCACCATTCGTTCTCCTGGGTTATCCAGCTCATACTGCAGATTTGGACTTGACAGTCTCCCTAACTGCATGAGCCAATTCCTTAAATATATATCAAATAAATAAATAAATAATCATTCTGTTTTTCTGGAGAACCTTGACTAATATAGACTTTGGTACCAGTCTGGTTTTAGAGGACTAGAATCTTCAAGATTAATTTTCTGAATTGGTTTTGGGGCTTCTGGAATTGACTGTCCAATCTGATTAGAATTAAGCACACTAATGACTGTCTCCATTAGTAAAGAGAGCACTGAGAGTCCACGGTGTGACCTGGCAATAGAGAGATGCAAAATATCACCATTGGATACCCTCATCAACCTAATCAACTTTAAGAAGAACAAAGCATTTTTGTCAACCAACAAATATGTAATGAGATTGGCTGGTTGCTCCTGGCATCACGGAGCAAAGTGGAAGAAGAAAAAGATGAGATCAGGGATTCAATTTCCCAGCTCAAACATCATATAAATGACCTCACAGTGTCTATGTCTGCCCTGAAAGAGACATTTATCACCTATAGCAGAGCTGATATTGCTGAGAGCCAAACTCCGAACCTCATCATGGGAGTGGCTGACTTATAACACAGATGGCAGTCCCAGCCTCCCAGGTGTCTGCTGTTAAGATAAAGGCACTGACTGGAAAGGAATGAGGTCCTGAAAACTTGAATGCCGACATGTGAGAAAATTGATGGAGTTGGGAGCCTATGACCATTCATTCTGATTCGTCTTTGCCCATAGAAGCAACCTCTCTATTCCCACCGTGGAGATTAACTCTGCATTGCTTGGGGAAACTATAATGGCCTCCCCTCTTTCAAGGCTGTTGCCTTGAAAGATGATACTGATTCTCCTCAGGACCCACTCCCACCACCCCTCTTTGCTTCTAGGCAATGTCTTAGTCTCTTTGGACTACTGTAACAAAATACCATACACTGAGTGGTTTATAAACACCAGAAATGTATTTCTTACAGCTCTAGAGGCTGGGAAGTCCAAGATCAAGGAGGTAGCAGGTTCAGTGTCTGGTGAGGACCTGCTTCCTTATTGACAGTCCTCTTCTCAGTGTAATGTCGCATAACAGAAGAGGCAAGGGATCTCTTTAGAATGCACAAACATTCATTCTATCTATAGCAACCTGTAATTAGACACAAGTCCCAGCAGGCCACTAAAAGTGAGGTGCAAAGTGTGACCCATGAGGTGCACTACATTCCAAAAGAACTACTTAGATTTTCCAATTTATACAGACAGAAATCCAGAGAGTATGTGTGGGAATGGATACAAAGTGTGTGAAATAATGTTAGAAGAAACCTGAAGTTGGGTCAGGGCAAATTTATTGATGTGGGCACACTAAGCAGGGATTCTGCATTGAAAGTAGCTCTGGGGGTTAGAAAGGGGTCTGACAATTTGGTTGGCTGAAAAATGGACAAAAATATGGCACACTGTGAGCAAGTTAAAAATGCTGGACCTGCCTTGGTTTAATATAAAAGAAGAGAAAACTCAAGCCTGGTTTACAAATGGTTCTGCATAATATTCAGGCACCACTGCAATACTATAGCCCCTTTCTGGGACATCCTGAAGGACAGTGGTAGAGGGAAATCTTCCCAGTGGGGTGTACTTTGAGCAGTACACCCTTGTTCATTTTTCTTGTTAGGAGAAATGGCAGATATGCAATTATATACTGATTAATGGACTGTGGCCAATGGTTTTGCTGGGATCAAGGACTTGGGAGGAGCAGAAGTGGAAGATTGGTGACAAGAAAGTCTGGGGAAGAGGTATGTGAATAGATCTCTGTGGAATGGTAAATCTGTGTGTCGTGTCAATGCACATGAAAGGGTGACCTCAGCAGAGGAGGATTTTAATAATCAGTTGGATAAAATGCCCCATTCTGTGGATAACAGCCTCTTTCAGAGCCACCCCTGTCATTGCCCAATGGGCTCATGAACAAAGTGACAGCAGAGGCAGAGATGAAAGTTATGCATGGACTCAGCAACATGGACTTCCACTCTCCAAAGCTGACCTGGCTACAGCGATGCTGAGTGCCCAATTTGCCAGCAACACAGACCAGCACTGAGTTCCCAGTATGTCACCATTCCCAGGAGGCATCACCCACTACCTGGTGGGAGGTTGATTATATTGGACCACTTCCATCATGGAAGGGGAAGCATTTTGTTCCTAATGGAACAGACATGCACTGGATATTAATTTGCCTTCCCTTCACACAATTCACGTACCAAAACTACCATCCGTGAACTTACAGAATGTCTTGTCTATCATTATGGTATTTCAAACAGCATTGCTTCTGATCAAGGAACTCACTTCATATCAGTGAAGTGTAGCAATGGTCTGTGCCCATGAAATTCACTGGCCTTTCCATGTTCTCTACCATCCTGAAGCAGCTGGCTTGCTAGAACAGTGGAATGACTTTTTAAAAAATGTTTATTTATTTATTTATTATTTTTTTTTTAATTTTTTTTTCAACGTTTATTTATTTTTGGGACAGAGAGAGAGACAGAGCATGAACGGGGGAGGGCCAGAGAGAGAGGGAGACACAGAATGGGAAACAGGCTCCAGGCTCTGAGCCATCAGCCCAGAGCCCGACGCGGGGCTCGAACTCACGGACCACGAGATCGTGACCTGGCTGAAGTCGGACGCTTAACCGACTGCGCCACCCAGGCGCCCCAAAAAATGTTTATTTATTTTTGAGAGGGAACGAGAGAAAGAGTGCAAGTGGGGAAGGGACAGAGAAAGAGGGGGACAGAGGATTTGAACCAGGCTCTCTACCAACAGCAGAGAGCCTGTTGCAGGACTCGAACTCTTGAACCATGAGATCATGACCTAGCTGAAGGTGGACGCTTAATTGACTGAGCCACCCAGGTGCCCCTGGAATGTCTTTTTAACTACTCTGTTACAGTATCAGGGGGGCAATATCTTACAGGACTGGAACAAGTTTCTCCAAAGAGGCTGTATATGCTCTCAATCAGCATTCAGTATATGATGCTGTTTCTCCCATAGCCAAGACTCACTAGTCTAGGAATAGAGGTGTGGAGATAAGATTGGCACTACTCACTATTACCCATAGTGACCCAGTAGCAAAATTTTTGCTTCCTATATTTGTGACCTTACACTCTGCTGACCTAGAGGTCTTAGTTCCAAAGCAGCAATGCTTCCAACAGGAGACACAGCAATGATTCTGTTGACTGAGAAGTTAAGACTGCCACCAGGCCATTTTAAACTCAGGCAAAAAAGGAAGTTACTGTGATGGACTGGAACTACCAGGGGAAATGGGGCTGCTACTCCATGGTGGAGGTAGGAAAGGGTGTGCCTGGAATGCAGGAGACCCCCGTGTTATGTCTTAGTGAGATTAACATTCAAATAGGTGGACTTTGAGTAAAGCAGATTACTCTCCAGAGTGTGAGTTAAAGTCTTCATAGAACAAACATAGAACAAAGACAGACTTCCTCTGCACAAGAAAGAATTCTGCCAGCAGACTGCCTTCAGACATGAACTGCAACTCTTCCCTCAGAATCCAGCCTGCCAGCCCCACTCCCCATCAGATTTTGGACTTGCCAAGCTCTCTCAATCTGTGTGTGTGTGTGTGTGTGTGTGTGTGTGTGTGTGTGTGTGTCTGTCTGTCTGTCTCTATGTCTCTCTCTCTCTCTCTCTCTCTCACACACACACACACACACACACACACACACACACACACACACACACTTTTGATTCTGATTATGTTTCTCTGGAGAACCCTGACTAATATATTGGTCAAGATACCTAACCTTTCTGCACCTTAGTTTTCCCAACTATAAAATGAGGATTATATACTTCATGGGGTTTCTGTGAAGATTCAATGATACGACACTCGGAGCATGGCCCAAAACATGCCAAGCACCCAGCAAATGTTAGCCATTGAATGGTTATCTGTTGGGTTTTTGCATTGAGGAACCCTCACAATTTTGTTAGTGTGATCCACCTAAAAGATCTTGGACAATTTAATCACCTAATGGAGCTTCATTTTTCCATCCCCCACCCAGCATTAACTTCCTGGCATTGAGGCTGTCTTCATTCTTTCTTGGTTGTATTTCCTACACATTCTCACCTCATTGAGTGTATGCTGCTAGTCTTCCCACCACCTTCCTGCCAATTCAGATTACACTTTTTCTCTCTCCTCTTCTCCATGAATGTCTTCCAGAATGTGAGTGCAAACTGGCTCCTCCCCACTGTCATCTTCCATAGCATTCCCTGACTTCTATATGGCATCTCATCTTCCATTTCATTATTCCTATGAACATTCTGTTTAATCTATCAGGGTAAGCTGGGTTTTGCTATGGTAATAAATAATGCCTGAAATCTCATTAACTTACTGTAAATGGGGTTGGGCTACTCCCCAGGGATATCCTCCATAAGGTGACTCAGGGCTTCAGCTGCTTTCTTCCTGTAATTCTGCCAGCTCAACACATGACCAGACCATTGTTACCAAAAGGAAAGACTGAGCAGGAGGGATGTCCTGGGTGTTTTTTTTTTCTTAAAAAATTTTTTTAATGTTTTTATTTTTGAGAGAGAGAGAGAGAGAGAGAGAGAGAGAGAGAGAGAGAGAGAAAGTGAGTAGGGGAGGGGTAGAGAGAGAGGGAAACACAGAATCTGAAGCAGGCTCCAGGCTCTGAGCTGTCAGCAAGAACCCAACGTGGGGCTCTAGCTCCTGTACCATGAGATCATGACCTGAGCTAAAGTTGGATGCTCAACTCGGGTGCTCCAGTCCTGGATGTTTTTAAAGTCCAGGCTTGGTTGTGGCTTATTCATTTCCACTTTGGTCCATTTGACCAAAACCCAGTCACATAGTCCCAACCCAACTGCAGAGGAAATAAGGAAATATAGTCTTGCATGCCCAAGGATAGGAAAAGGAAAGAGGATTGGTGAACACATGGCTTTGTCTCTGCCACACTCCTCAGCAAAGTTGCAAATCAAATTGGTAAATATATATTTATGGTCCACAGTCTTTGCTATGTATGTTGGGTACCATAAGCAAAATAAATTATTTCTCCCAAAGAGCCTACCATCAGTAGCAAGGATAAGTGACAGCCACAAAATATAAAATAATAAAATAAGTCACAGTTTAGCCAACAATAAATAAGTCTGATATCATGGTGTATGACTGCAAGTCCAAATGAGCTGCATAGATAATAATTGCTACAGACATTGAGAAAAGGCAGAGATCTAGTCATCTAACAGGGTCGTCAGATGATAGGGAGAAAGAATACACTGAGTCTTGCAATAACAGTAAGATTTGATTGAAAATAAAGAGGTGTGGAAGGAGATACTGTAAGTTCCCTGGAATCCAGCAGATTCTCAATAAATACATTTATTGAATTGAGTTCTTAGAGCAATAGTTCTCAAAATGTGGTCCAGAGATCCCTAGGGTCCCAGAGACTCTTTTGAGGGGGACTTGAGGTCAAAACTATTTTTATAATATTCAAGTGTGATTTACCCTCTTCACTTTCATTCTCCAAGACTATAATGGGATTTTTCAGAGGCTATGGGATCTGATATCTTAACAAATTGAATATCAGAAGTAGATGTGACAGTAATCCAGTTGTCATCTATGAAGCCAGACATTGAAGGATTTCAAAAAATGTAAAACAATGTCATTCTTCTCACCAAATTTCTTCTGTTGGGGAAATATAGATACTTTCATAAGATATGTTAATGTGCATGAGTTTCCTGCTATTTTAAGTGAATTAATAAATTAGTATTTTAAAATTTTCTCAAGTTTGATTTGTAACATGGGAAATATTGATAGATATAATGCACAAAAGCCCCTTGGAGTGGTCATAATTTTTAAGAGTATAAAAGAGCCCTGAGACCAAAAACTTTGAAAATCTCTGTCTTAGAACATAAAATGGAAATGGAATCTACATGTTTCTGCTCTTAGAAACAATGCAAAGCTTATTTTTCAATTTTCCAAGATTTTTGTATATTCAGATGTTGTCTCAAGTGCTCCTTGCTACCTAAAACACTCTGCAATCATTATCACCAAGTACAAATAATAGCTACAAATGAACATGACATTGGCAAGCTGACACACAAACATGTTTGTTGATACACATCCTATCTCTGTTGAACTTCAGACTGGAGCTCAGAAATAAAGGTACAGGAGGGCAATACAGGGATGTAGATAACCAAAAGATGTATTTTTTAAAGTTTATTATTTATTTTGAGAGAGAGAGAGAGAGAGAACAAATGGGGTAGGGGCAGAGAGAGAGGGAGAGAGAATTCCAAGCAGGCTCCACATTGACAAAGCACAGAGACCAACGTGGGGCTCGAACCCATGAACCGCGAAATCATGACCTGAGCTGAAATCAAGAGTCAGGCACTCAACCAACTGAGCCACCCAGGCACCCCCCCAAAAGATTTATTTTTAAGGCCGTAATATACACATTGCTAAATTTATTCAGAAAGATTATTTAACTCTAAACTTTCTCAGTGTATACTCATGCCTTAAGTTAACCAAAGAGCTATAACAATAAGTAGTGTACTCCAAAGTATGTGAGAAATAGGATCTGTGGTCAAATAATTTTGGGAGCTTTGGGTTAAATTGAGCTGAGTAGACCGCAATTCTATGGCCCTCTTTGAGCCTTTTTGTATGCCCCATTTCTACATTTCTCTAACCATGGGAACCCCCCCCCCTTTTTTTTTGCAAGGCATTTTGCAGGTTTTGTATCCCTGGGAAACAGTATGAATAGATGCTATAAGTGTAAGTGTGTACAGGATGCTACTGATGTTTTAGCAAGCTTTGGCTGCCTGTACTCAGGTTGCCAAGAATAGGATTTGACCAAAACCATGAGTCTAAATCCATACTTGTTATTACATGGATTTAGATGACAAATCCCATGCTCTAAAATGTAACCCCAAACAGTCAAAGCCTGCTAGAACATGATTCGCTTGTAAAGCAGGTACAAGATGTCCTAGATCCAGCACTATGAAAGGGTCCTACTACATTTTATTTCCTAATATGACATCTGAGAAAATTCTGGCAGATTTCTGTTTAAGGCCGCAGGTTGTATTGTCTCCTAAAGCAAAAGACAGGGAGATGACAGAAGGCACATATTTCAGAGTTGAACGGTAATAATTCCCTCTGGGTGTATAAATGGGGGAAGCTGGCTAGAAAAGACCTTGTTTAGAGGATAATAAAGTGTAAAGCACTCAGAAGTGTTGAAGGTAAGACCTCAACCCTACAAGCTGATAAGCAGGCCCAGACTTTTATTTATAGTGACATGAGTGACATTTATCTGCCTTTCACTAGAACATCTAATCCACTTGTCAAGGTGTGTCTTGAACAGAGACCTGGTTTCTGGCCATGGTTGGCAGGCTTCGCATACAAATGTGACTACCCTGGCTGAAATTCCCGATTGAAAAACACATCAATGGTATATGAAATTATGGAGTAAATATATCAACCCAGTTTCAATTTGCCTCGGAGACAACATTGTCTGAAAAGGGTCTTGGCTTTGTGATAGAAATTATAGTCTGTCCGTGAAAGTAGAAGTAGAGATGAATTACTGAGGGGTTCACAAATCCCAGTGTCTCGCTCCTTAGCCCCAAAGTACAAGCATAACAGGGCCGTAGATGTCTCTTCCTTACCCTCAGTTGTTAACACAGTTCACTTTTAGGAACTGAAAATCAGAATGAACCGAGAACACCTACAAAAACTGCCCAGCTGCTATAGTTAAGGAACCGTTAGAGATTCAGGATACAGTGCTCTCTTAAGGAGCTTTTTACAGATTATAAGGCATGACACATTTAAAGTTAGCAGTGATAAGCAATTTGAATAACAGTTAAAGAAAAAGAAGGCCATGGTTATTTACAGACAAATTAAACTTACTAGAAGAGTACAGAGGAGAGAAAGAAGAAATAGTTGCTGTGGGTAGGGACTCCAGCTAGAATTTATGGAGGAAGTGAAATTGGAAGTGGGTCTTGATGGAAGAGTAATATAAACAAGATCTTCAGCAAAACTGATATGTTATTAATTAATTTCAGGCCATAGGGATCCTTACACACACACATACATACACACACACACACACACACACACACACACTCGCATGCACACTCTCCTCCTCTATTTCCTGTTCATATGCTGCTTTGGTCACTTAATCCACACTGCCATTTATTGTTCTTCAATGTAGGGTCTTTATGTCATAAGACTTCACCTCATCTTCATACTAGAGACAAGTACCTTAGGAAAGTTTCTTCTGTCTCCTCTTTGCCATGTGTAGAACTGTGCCCAAACAGTTCTTTTGTTCTTCACTAATCAACTTTATTAAGATATCATTTACACACATTAAAATGAATCCATTTTACATGTACAGTTCAATGAATTTTGACAAATGTATGTACTCGGGTAACCACCACTACAACCAAGATACAGAACAATTCCATTGCCCCAAAAGTTCCCTGTGCTCCTGTGTTGTGGCAACTCCTTCCTCACCCCTGGTCTCAGGCAACCGTTGATCTGCTTTATATCCCTGTAGATTCATTTTTTTCTAGAGTTTCCTATAAATGAAATCATACCATTTGTAGTCTTTTGTCTGCATTCTTTTACTCAGTATATGTGTTTTTAGAATTCATCCACGCTGTATGAACCCATCGTGTTTTTACTGCTGTGTAGTATCTTGTTGTGAACATGGTACCATAGTTTGTTTACCCATTAACAAATTGATGGATACTTGATTTGTTTCCAGCTTCTTGAAATAAAGCTCCTATGGACATTCCTGTACAAGGTTTTTTTGTTGTGAGGAAGTACATTTTTACTTCTTTGGAGTAAATACTTAGGGATAAGGGTTGCACTGGAGGTATATGTTTAGCTTTGTAAGAAACTACCAAACTGTTTTCAAAGTAATTGTACCATTTTACCTAACTATGTTTGCTGATTATAGGAATGACCTCCATGAGCATTTTTGTCACTGGAAACCTTGGAAGGCTCTCTGATTTCCATAGAATAGAATTCACACTCCTTAGGCTAGCATCCTTGGCCCTCTACAATCTCCCTTTATTTTATTTTATTTTCAGACTTTGTCTTCCACTGCTCTGGTATATGCTCACTTCACTCTCTTCACTCTCTCATGCACCACTGTACTACTTGCTCATCCAGAAATGAGCCATACCTAAGTCACAGTGCAAGTGGATTTGTACAAGTCCAGCTCCTCTGTTTACCTTGTTGTCCATGTGACCAATGTCACATGCTTGACAGCCAAATGGCCAGGGTTAGGGCTCAACAGGGTCAGGATTAGGCAACAACTTACATGTGTGACTCAATACAGCCCTAAGACAGATTTCATAAACATTATTTTTTTGAAGTTTTTATTTCATTTTATTATATATTTTTTAATTTACATCTAAGTTAGTTAGCATATAGTGCAACAATGATTCTAGGAGTAGTTTCCTTAATGCCCCTTACCCGTTTAGCCCATCCCCCCTCCCACAACCCCTCTAGTAATCCTCTGTTTGTTCTCCATATTTAAGAGTCTCTTATGTTTTATCCCCTTCCCTGTTTTTATATTATTTTTGCTTCCCTTCCTTTATGTTCATCTGTTTTGTATCTTAAAGTCCTCATATAATGAAATCATATGATATTTGTCTTTCTCTGACCAATTTCGGATAGCATAATACCCTATTGTTCCACTCCACCAAAAGTCTGCTAGAACTGATACATGAATTCAGCAAAGTTGCAGGATACAAAATCAATGTACAGAAATCAGGTGCATTCTTATACACTAATAATGAAGCAACAGAAAGACAAATAAAGAAACTGATCCCGTTCACAATTGCACCAAGAAGCATAAAATACCTAGGAATAAACCTAACCAAAGATGTAAAAGATCTGTGTGCTGAAAACTATAGAAATTGAAGAAGATATAAAGAAATGGGAAAACATTCCATGCTCATGGATTGGAAGAATAAATATTGTTAAAATGTCAATACTACCCAAAGCTATCTACATATTCAATGCAATCCCAATCAAAATAGCATTCTTCTCGAAGCTAGAACAAGTAATCCTAAAATTCGTATGGAACCACAAAAGGCCCTGAATAGCCAAAGTAATTTTGAAGAAGAAGACCAAAGCAGGAGGTATCACAATCCCAGACTTTAGCCTCTACTACAAAGCTGTAATCATCAAGACAGCATGGTATTGGCACAAAAACAGACACATAAGACCAATGGAATAGAATAGAAACCCCAGAACCAGACGCACGAAAGTATGGCCAACTAATCTTTGACAAAGCAGGAAAGCATATCCAATGGAAAAAAGACAGTCTCTTTAACAAATGGTGCTGGGAGAACTGGACAGCAACATGCAGAAGGATGAAACTAGACCACTTTCTTAAACCATTCACAAAAACAAACTCAAAATGGATAAAGGACCTGAATGTGAGACAGGAAACCATCAAAACCCTAGAGGAGAAAGCAGGAACAAACTTCTCTGACCTCAGCCGCAGCAATTTCTTACTTGACACATCCCCAAAGGCAAGGGAATTAAAAGCAAACATGAACTATTGGGACCTCATGAAGATATAAAGCTTCTGCACAGCAAAGGAAACAATCAACAAGACTAAAAGGCAACCAACAGAATGGGAAAAGATATTTGCGAATGACATATCGGACAAAGGGCTAGTATCCAAAATCTGTAAAGAGCTCACCAAACTCCACACCCGAAAAACAAATAATCCAGGGAAGAAATGGGCAGAAAACATGAATAGACACTTCTCTAAAGAAGACATCCAGATGGCCAACAGGCACATGAGAAGATGCTCAACGTCACTCCTCATCAGGGAAATACAAATCAAAACCACACTCAAATATCACCTCATGCCAGTCAGAGTGGCTAAAATGAACAAATCAGGAGACTATAGATGCTGGAGAGGATGTGGAGAAACGGGAACCCTCTTGCACTGTTGGTGGGAATGCAAACTGGTGCAGCCACTCTGGAAAACAGTGTGGAGTTTCCTCAAAAAATTAAAAATAGACCTACCCTATGACCCAGCAATAGCACTGCTAGGAATTTACCCAAGGGATACAGGAGTGCTGATGCATAGGGGCACTTGTACCCCAATGTTTATAGCAGCACTCTCAACAATAGCCAAATTATGGAAAGAGCCTAAATGTCCATCAACTGATGAAGGGGTAAAGAAATTGTGGTTTATATACACAATGGAATACTACATGGCAATGAGAAAGAATGAAATATGGCCTTTTGTAGCAACGTGGATGGAACTGGAGAGTGTCATGCTAAGTGAAATAAGCCATACAGAGAAAGACAGATACCATATGTTTTCACTCTTATGTGGATCCTGAGAAACTTAACAGAAGTCCATGGGGGAGGGGAAGAAAAATAAAAGAGGTTAGAGAGGGAAAGAGCCAAAGCATAAGAGACTCTTAAAAACTGAGAACAATCTGAGGGTTGATGGGGGGTGGGAGGGAGAGGAGGGTGGGTGATGGGTATTGAGGAGGACACCTTTTGGGTTGAGCACTGGGTGTTGTATGGAAACAAATTTGACAATAAATTTCATATTTAAAAAAAATACCCTATAGTTCCATCTATGTGGTTGCAAATGGAAAGGTTTCATTCTTTTTGATTGCCGAGTAGTACTCCATTGGTGTGTGTGTGTGTGTGTGTGTGTGTGTGTGTGTGTGTGTGTGTATACACATATGATGTGATATACATATATATATATACACACATATACATATATATGTGTGTATATATATATGTGTGTGTGTGTAGTGTGTGTATATATATACGCATACACATCTTCTTTATCCATTCATCTATTGGTGGACATTTGGGCTCTTTCCATACTTTGGCTATTGTTGATAGTGCTGCTGTAAACATTGGGGTGCATGTGACCCTTCAAAACAGCATACCTGTATCCCTTGGATAAGTACCTACTAGTGCAATTGCTGGGTCATAGGGTAGTTCTATTTTTTAATTTTTTGAGGAATCTTCATACTGTTTTCCAGAGTGGCTGCACCAGTTTTCATTCCCACCAGCAATGCAAAAGAGATCCTCTTTCTCCAAATCCTTGCCAACATCTGTTGTTACCTGAGTTGTTAATCTTAGCCATTCTGACAGGTGTGAGGTGGTATCTCCTTGTGGTTTTGATTTGTATTTCCCTGATGATGAGTGACATTGAGCATTTTTTCATGTGTCGGTTGGCCATCTGGGTGTCTTCTTTGGAGAAGATTCATGTCTTTTGCCCATTTCTTCACTGAATTATTTGTTTTTTGGGTGTTGAGTTTGATAAGTTCTTTATAGATTTTGGATACTAACCCTTTATCTGCTATGTCTTTTTGCAAGTATCTTCTCCCATTCTATTGGTTGCCTTTTAGTTTTGCTGATTGTTTCCTTGCTATGCAGAAACTTTTTATTTTGATGAGGTCCCAATAGTTCATTTTTGTTTTTGTTTCCCTTGCCTCCGGAGACGTGTTGGGTAAGAAGTTGCTGTGGTTGAGGTCAAAGAGGTTTTTGCCTTCTTTCTCCTTGAGGATTTTGATGGCTTCCTGTCTCACATTTAGGTCTTTCATCTATTTTGAGTTTATTTTTGTGTATGGTGTAAGAAACTGGTCTGGGTACATTCTTCTGCATGTCGCTGTCCAGTTTTCTCAGCACCACTTGCTAAAGAGACCGTCTTTATTCCATTGGATATTCTTTCCTGCTTTGTCAAAGATTAGCTGGCCGTATGTTTGTGTGTCCATTTCTGGGTTCTTTATTCTGTTCCATTGATCTGAGTGTCTGTTTTTGATTTCACAAACATTATTAAGTTTGAAATTATGTTTGTCTCTAAACATGCCAAACATGTATCTAGGATTTGAGAAATCCTTTTTTGAAAGGGAAGCGAGGGGCGCCTGGGTGGCTTGGTCGGTTAAGCGTCCGACTTCGGCTCAGGTCATGATCTCATGGTCCGTGAGTTCGAGCCCCGCGTTGGGCTCTGTGCTGACTGCTCAGAGCCTGGAGCCTGTTTCAGATTCTGTGTCTCCCTCTCTCTCTGCCCCTCCCCTGATCATGCTCTGTCTCTCTCTGTCTCAAAAATAAATAAATGTTAAAAAAATTAAAAAAAAAGAAAGGGAAGGGAATACAGAGGGCACTCTCTCTTCATAGATGCAGTCCACAAACATTTAGTGAGCATCTTTTATGAGCAAAGCTTTGTGGGACATACAGACACATGGTGTCTCTGCAGGATGAGTGTGAGTCACTGCAGCAGTAGGAAAGGGGAAATAGCAGATGGCTCTTAGAGAGCCTAAAGTATCTAAGTGGGTAGATGTGACTTTAACTGAAGCACAAACTGGAAAATTAGAATATATGATTCATGACAATTACAAAGAGGAAGAAAAAAGAAAAAAGAGCAATGTAGTTCACCCTGCCTCATTATTCATTCACTGCTTAAGCAAATAAACTTAAAATCATCCATTTGGTGATGCTGAATTTGAATGAAGTCTATTGCTATTAGAAATATCATCATGGGCAAGATTAGGCTCCATAATTTCTCCTGGGCTCAGCTTGTGGTTTCTTCAAGGTAATGCTAATCGTGAGAATGAGAACAAGGTTAGAAAGGAGCAGAATCGTGCACTTAAAAAATCTCCAATGGCTGATTTTGCTTGTAACACAATGATATCAATTTGAACAAGAAAATACATCAATAATTTAGTGTATAGAGTGTGCAAGCACTATTTCTCATTTCTTCTCTCTTTTTTTTAAAACCTGATTCACACTGTTCTGCGAATCCCCATATTCTTTCCCGAAATGAATCTTCCACCTGAACTAGTGTGTTTCTTTGTCCTAACAGATGTTGCTTAAATAGAATCATTCAAGAAACTTGAATAAGAGCTAAAAGATAGAATTGGACTCTTGTTTTATGCAAAAATGTGTCATTATTTGGTTTATGGCTGCACAATGTGTACTGCTCATACTCCAGATGTAGTATAGCATAATAGAAGAATGCCTTAAATTAATTAGCACTCTCAGAAATGCAACAAAGGTAGGGATCCAAAAGCTTTTCAGTGAGTGAATAGCAGTAAACATGTTTCTATCTTTATATCATGGAATCACTTTCCTGAGAATTGGCTCAAATCTCTAGCATTTACAGAGAGTTCTTTAGCTGATGAAGGGGGTGGGGGAGGAGGGTGGGAAGGGAGAGGATTTTATGATACCAAAGACCAGGAAACTTTTTCACACAGCTTATCCCACCACCCAAGACAAATCAAATGACCTAAAAACTCCAAAAGGAATGCATTGCCCTTCTGTGTAGTACACAGAGATTTTGCCCAACACATGAGCCTGAATTGTATCATCCAATTCGTATCATCCAACTCATAGTCTTATTTCTTTTTTTTTTTTTAAATATTTTTTTAGGTTTAAGTTTATTTATTTATTTTTTTTTCTTTTTTTTTTTATATGAAGTCTATTGACAAATTGGTTTCCATACAACACCCAGTGCTCATCCCAAAAGGTGCCCTCCTCAATACCCATCACCCACCCTCCCCTCCCTCCCACCCCCCATCAACCCTCAGTTTGTTCTCAGTTTTTAACAGTCTCTTATGCTTTGGCTCTCTCCCACTCTAACCTCTTTTTTTTTTTTCCTTCCCCTCCCCCATGGGTTCCTGTTAAGTTTCTCAGGATCCACATAAGAGTGAAACCATATGGTATCTGTCTTTCTCTGTATGGCTTATTTCACTTAGCATCACACTCTCCAGTTCCATCCACGTTGCTACAAAAGGCCATAGTCTTATTTCTAAAATCTCATTTGTTTGTGTACAGCCAGCATTGCCAGGCTAGGAATGCTCATTTCCAAAAAGGTGCTGTACTGAAGAGAGGGCTGTCCTTCTCTAGAAGAATAAAATACCTGGAGTTTTAACTTTACCTTGTTACCCAAGTCATGGATCCTGGTTCCTAAACCTACTGCTGTGTGACCTTGAACAAGGGTCTCCCCTCCTTTGGATCCTACCATCTTCACCTGTAAAATGAAGAGCAACACCAAGTCACCTCTAAGGATCCTTCTGGCTCTAATGGCTCAGAATTAGACATTCCTTCCATTGTCTGAAAGCCTGTGACAATTGTGATCTGTATTTAAAATGTTGATATACATGGCCTTAGTACCACTTATTTTCTGCTGTGTGGGTCTTCCTTTCCTGGAGTCATTCAATGCAGTCAATAACATTTGAGAAATCTGAACTGAGCAGCTACTGTGTGCCAGACTCTGTTGTATGTGCTGAATATTGGGCACAAAATGCCTGGTCTCCTAAATTTTACAGTTTTATTTGGGGTGGGGGATGGGGTGGGAGAGAGATAGCAAATAAGTGAAAAAACAATGTGTAATACTATGTTGAGTTGTGGTAAGTGCTTTTTGTTTTACTATAAAACAGGGCAAAGGGATGGGAGGTAATGGTGGGGTGGGGCCTCTTTTTTAGGGTCAAGGAAGGTCATTTTTCCATTTTTTAAATCGGGCTATAATTGAAATACCATAAGATGAACAGTTCTTAAAGGTTCAGTCAATGGGTTTTGGCAATTGTTCAGACCTGTGGTGTGTTAAAACATGTCTGACAATTCTGTGGCCTTAGTAACTTGATTCCAATGCACAGAATGTGGTGGAAGGGACATAGTGTGACTTTTGAGGCTAGGTTAGAAAAGGCAATACAGCTTCCATCTGACGCTCTTTCTCCCTCTCTTTCTCTCTCAACCCATCGACCATGCTGTAAGGAAGCCAAGCAGTCACATGGAGAGGCCAGTGTAGGTATTCCGGCCCACAGCCCCAGCTGAGGTCCCAGTCAACATCAACATCAACCACCAAATATATAAGTGAATGGGCCTTTCCAGCTCCCAGCCTTCAAGTTTTCTAGCTGAGGTCCCAGATATCACAGAATATATTGTTCCTGTTGTGTTCTGTCCAAATTCCTGTCCCACAGAAATTCTCAGAGATAATAAATAGTTGTTTTGCATAACTGAATGTGGGGTCGATTTGCTACACAGCAATAGATAACAGAAACATCCATGGGAGAGTCACCATCCAAAATGAAATATAGAATGTTCTCTTGTGCCCCTCCAGGCAATTCCCCCTCTACCCAGAGGCACCTCCCTCTAACTTTTACTGTCATAGATTAGTTTTGCTTATTCTAGAGAAGGAAGACGCTCAGGATGAAATGAGTTTTGATTAGACACCTGCAGGTAGTAAGGGAGTGAATGACACTGGCAAAGATCCATGGGATGTAGACAAAGGGAATAGCCAATGCAAAGGCCCTCAGACAGGACAATGACTAGGGAGTTTGAGAAACATCAGGGACTAATTTGGCCTGAATGAGGTGAGTGAGAGATAGGAGCTGGGAAAGGGGGCAAGGATCAGATGAGATAAGGTTGACAACCACAGTGAAGAATTGCAGTTTTAGTCTGGACAAGAGGAGAAGCTACTAGAGAGTTTTTAGAATAGGAGTGACATGGTCTGGCTTATGTTTTCAAAGGAATTCTGGAAGTTATGTGGAGAATTATGGGTGGTAAAAGTGGAAACAGGAGCTATGGGGGGTTAAAAATGATCACAAATTCTTGGCTGCTCTGCTCATCCAGAGGTGGACTTTATTCCTCCTGATTTAAATCTGGCCCGTCCTGTGACTGCATTGACTAAAAGAATGCACAGCAGTTATTCTGTGTAACTTCCGAGACTGTAATTTAAGGACTGTGCATTTCCCTTTCAGTGCTACTCCCTCATAGAAGTCATGCTGTGTGGCAGCCTAACCAGACCCCTGGCTAATAACTCCAGCTGAGCTCCTAACTGGGAAGTCATCACAAACTGCCAGCCATGACAGTAAGGTCATAATAATCCTTCTAGCCATCCCACACCCCAGCTGACACCACATTAAGCTGTAGAACCCCAAACAAACAAACAAACAAACAAACAAAACAAAACAAAAGCTGTAGAACCACCTGTTCAACTCACAGAATCATGAGAAATAATAAAATGGTGTTACCTTAAGCCATTAATTTTGGGATGGTTTGTTACACAGCAATAAATAACAGAAACAACCTGTAGGAGACTATTAGTCTGGGTGGGAGATAATGGTGGTGTGACCTAGAGTAGTAGAAGCAGAAAACAAAGATGACAGGATTTGTTATTATGTAATAAAAGAGAGAGACAAGCTCTGGGTGATGCCGAGGATTTAAGCCTGAACACTTAGAAGAACAAAGTAGTCATTTACTGAGATAAGAAGAATGCCTGAAAAGCAGGTTTGGGGAGAAATCAAGAACTCAGATTTGAACGTGTTGAGTGTGATATGCTGATTAGACTTCCAAATGGAGATGTTGAGTAGGCAGGTAGATCTGTCGGTCTGAAACCCAGGGGAAGAATTTGGGCTGGAGACTTAAATTTGGAAGTCTGCAGTGTATGTTATTTAAAGTCATAAATAGAGATGCCATTACTTTGGACTAGTGCTAAAAAGGAAGAGAAGAGTTCTGAGCACTAAGCCTCAAGGGAACTTCAATATGTAGAGTTCAAAAAGATGAGGAAAAATCTCAAAGGAGACTGAAAAGAAACTGCCAGTGAAATGAAAAAGAAATCAAGGGACTGTGTCCTAGAGGCCAAGAGAAAAACATGTTTCAAGAAAGAACAACTGTGCCCAGTGCAGCTGATGGACTCCTTGAGTACAGCCATGAAGTCTGCTATTTTACCAATCATTTTATATTTGTTGAAACTTGCTCTGTGGCTGAGTATGCAATTGATGTTTGTTAATGTGTCTTCTGCAGCAGAAGGGAGCAGTATTCTGTACATGTCAGATAAAACTTGCTAATTGTTTTCAAATCCTTTATATTTTTCATTATTCTTTTGGCTTGTTTGATCTCTCTATTACTGAAAATAGCTTATTAAAACTACCCACTAATGGGTGATTTTATATATTCCTCTTTGTAGTTTTGTTAATTTTTTCCTTTATATATTTTGAGGCTATGTTATTAGGGGCATTCAGATTTAAACTGTTTAAATTATTATAGTGTTACATCCTTATGAAGTAATTCTTTATTTTGGGAAATGCTTTGTGTCATAAAATCTAATTTGTATAACATTAATATAGCTATACTAGCTTTCTTTTGATACTTGTCAAGTATATAATTTCTCCTTTTTCTTTCACTTATCCTATATTTTGCTTTTTTTATGTGTTTCTTTCAAATGAAAAACAGCTTTTTTTTTCCTTTTTAAATCCGACCATCTCAGTTCAGGTGCCAGACAGAGAGTTAAGAAGCCATCCTAGACATCCAGCCCAGGTGAGCATTCAGATGACTCCATGTTCAGCCATGGGGTTACCAATGCAAGATCCCAAGCAAGCACCGCCAAGCTAATCCCAGTCAACCCACAGAACTGTGAGAAATAATAAATTATTATTTCAAGCCGTTAAGTTTTGGAGTGGTTTGCTACACATCAGTAGGTAGCTGAAGAGAAAACTAATAAGAGAAAATAGAATAGTGGAAATACTCCCTCCCCCATAAAAAAAAAGAGCTAATGATTTGACTATGTATAAAATATTAAACTCTTGTATGTTCAACTAAAAAATATATAGAAAGATAGAGACCTATTCTGCTTCCAGTATCATGTGAAACCAAGAGCTCTAGGCCCCTCTAGCCCCACAACAGGTAGATACTACACATTCTTTTATATGTATATATATATTTTGTATATACAAAATATATATATACATATAATTTATTGTCAAGTTGGCTAACATACAGTGTATACAGTGTGCTGTTTTGGGGGTAGATTCTCCTAATTCATCGCTTAAAGACAATACCCAGTGGTCATCCCAACAAGTGCCCTCCTCAATGCCTATCACCCATTTTCCCCTTTCTCCCACTGCCCCCCGCCCCGCATCAACCTTCAGTTTGTTCTCTGTATTTGAGTCTCTTGTGGTTTGCCTCCCTCCCTCTCTGTTTGTAACTACTTTTTCCCCTTCCCTTCCCCCATGGTCTTCTGTTAAGTTTCTCAAGTTCCACAAATGAGTAAAAACATATAATATCTGTCTTTCTCTGACTGACTTATTTCACTTAGCATAATACCCTCCAGTTCCATCCACATTGCTGCAAATGGCAGGATTTCATTCTTTCTCATTGCCAAGTAGTATTCCATTGTATATATAAACCAAATTTTCTTTATCCATTCATCAGTTGACGGACATTTAGGCTCTTTCCATAATTGTTGAAAGTGCTATTTTGCTAAAGTGCTATTGTGCAATAGCTAAGTGCTATTGTTGAAAGTGCTGCTATAAACATTGGGGTAAATGCGCCCCTATGAATTAGCACTCCTGTATACTTTGGATAAATTCCTAATAGTACTATTGCTGGGTTGTAGGGTAGTTCTATTTTTAATTTTTTGAGGAACCTTCATACTGTTTTCCGGAGTGGCTGCACCAGTTTGCATTCCCACCAACAGTGCAAGAGGGTTCCTGTTTCTCCATAACCTCCCCAGCATCTGTTGTTTCCTGAGTTGTTAATTTTAGCCACTCTGATTGGTGTGAGGTGATATCTCAGTGTGGTTTTGATTTGTATTTCTCTGATGTTGAGGGATGTTGAGCATCTTTTCATGTGTCTGTTGGCCATCTGGATGTCTTCTTTGGAAAGGTATCTGTTCATGTCTTCTGCCCATTTCCTCACTGGATTGTTTTTCAGGTGTTGAGTTTGGTAAGTTCCTTATAGATTTTGGATACTAACCCTTTATGCGATATGTCATTTGCAAATATCTTCTCTCATTCCATCAGTTGCCTTTTAGTTTTGTTGATTGCTTCCTTTGTTGTGCAGAAGTTTTTTCCTCAATGAAGTCCCAATAATTCATTTTTGCTTTTATTTCCCTTGCCTTCGGAGATATGTCAAGTAAGAAGTTGGTGCAGCCGAGGTCAAAGAGTTTGCCGCCTGTTTTCTCCTGTAGGATTTTGATGGTTTCCTCCATTTAGGTCTTTCATCCATTTTGAATTTATTTTTGTGTATGGTGTAAGAAAGTGATCTAGTTTCATTTTTCTGCAGGTTGCTGTCCAGTTTTCTCAGCACCATTTGCTAATGAAGCTGTCTTTTTTCAATTGGGTATTCTTTCCTGCTTTGTTGAAGATTAGTTGGCCATATATTTGTGGGTCCATTTCTGGGTTCTCTATTCTATTGCTGTATGTGTGCATTTTGTGCCAATACCATGCTGTCTTGAGGATTACAGCTTTGTAATACAGGCTAAAGTCCAGGATTGTAATGCCTCCTGCTTTGGTTTTCTTTTTCAACATTACTTTAGCTATTTGGGGTCTTTTGTGATTCCATACAAATTTTAGGATTGTTTGTTTAGCTCTGTGAAGAATGTTGGTGCTATTTTGATTGAGATTGTATTAAATGTGTAGATTACTTTGAGTAGTATCGAAACTTTAACAATATTTGTTCTTCCAATCCATGAGCATGGAATGTTTTTCCATTTCTTTGTGTCTTCTTCAATTTCTTTCATAAGCTTTCTAGAGTTTTTTTTTTTTTTTTTTTCAACGTTTATTTTATTTTTGGGACAGAGAGAGACAGAGTATGAACGGGGGAGGGGCAGAGAGAGAGGGAGACACAGAATCAGAAACAGGCTCCAGGCTCTGAGCCATCAGCCCAGAGCCCGACGCGGGGCTCGAACTCACAGACTGCGAGATCGTGACCTGGCTGAAGTCGGACGCTTAACCGACTGCGCCACCCAGGCGCCCCTCTAGAGTTTTTAGCATATAGATGTTTTACCTCTCTGGTTAGGTTTATTCCTAGGTATTTTATGGTTCTTGGTGCAGTTATAAATGGGATCAATTCCTTCATATCTCTTTCTGTTGCTTCATTATTGGTATATAGAAATGCAACTAATTTCTGTACATTGATTTTATATCCTGCCAATGGGATCAATTCCTTCATATCTCTTTCTGTTTCTTCATTATTGGTATATAGAAATGCAACTAATTTCTGTACATTGATTTTATATCCTGCAACTTTGATGAATTCATGGATCAGTTCTAGCAGGGTTTTTGGTGAAATTTTTTGGGTTTTCTATGTAGAGTATCATATCATCTGCAAAAAGTGAAAGTTCCACTACTTCTTTGCCAATTTGAATGCCTTTTATTTCATTTTGTTGTCTGATTACTGAGGCTAAGACTTCCAACACTATGTTAAACAACAGTGGTTACAGTGGACATCCCTGTCATGTTCCTGATCTCAGAGGGAAAGCTCTCAGTTTTTCCCCATTGAGGATGATATTAGCTGTGGGCCTTTAATATATGGCTTGTATGATGTTATGTTCCTTCTATCCCAACTATCTTGAGGGTTTTTATTAAGAAAGGATGCTGTATTTTGATAAATGTTTTTATTGCATCTATTGACAAAATTATATGGTTCTTATCCTTTCTTCTATTAATGTGATGTATCACATTGATTGATTTGCAAATATTGAACCAGCCCTGCAGCCTAGGAATAAATCCCACTTGATCATGGTGAATAATTCTTCTAATATACTGTTGAATTTGATTTGCTACTATCTTGTTGAGAATTTTTGCTTCCATGTTCATCAGGGATATTGGCTGGTAATTCTCCTTTTTAGTGGGTTTTTTGTCTGGTTTGGGAATCAAGGTAATGCTGGCTTCATAGAATGAATCTGGAACTTTCCTTCATTTCTGTTTTTTGGAACAGCTTCAGAAGAATAGGTATTAACTTTGCTTTGAATGTCTGGTAGAATTCTTCTTGGAAGACATCTAGCCCAGGACTCTTATTTGTTAGGAGGTTTTTGATAACTAATTCAATTTCTTTGCTGGTTATGGGTCTGTTAAAATTTTCTGTTTCTTCCCTTTTGAGTTTTGGTAGTGTGTGGATGTCTAGGAATTTGTCCATTTCTTCCAGATTGTCCAGTTTATTGGCATATAATTTTTCATAGTATTCTCTAATAATTGTTCATATTTCTGTGGTATTGGTTGTGATCTCTCCTCTTTCACTCATGATTTTATCTATTTGAGTCCTTTCTCTTTTATTTTTGAGAAGTCTGGCTAGGGGTTTATCAATTTTGTTTATTCTTTCAAAAACCAGCTCTTAGATTCATTGATCTATTCTACTGTTTTTTTTTAAATTCTATATTATTTATTTCTGCTCTAATCATTATTATTTATCTTCTGCTGGCTTCAGGCTTTCTTTGCTGCTGCCTTTCTAGTTCCTTTAGGTGTGAGGTTAGGTTATATATTGGGGACCTTTCTTCCTTCTTGAGATAGGCTTGAATTGCAATGTATTTTCCTCTTAGGACTGCCTTTGCTGCATCCCAAAGGGTTTGGACTGTTGTGTTTTCATTTACATTTGCTTCCATATATTTTTTAATTTCTTCCTTAATTTCCTGAATGACCCATTCATTCTTTAGTAGGATGTTCTTTAATCTCCATGTATTTGGGGGCTTTCCAAATGTTTCCTTGTGGTTGATTTCAAGTTTCATAATGTTGTGATCTGAAAATATGCATGATATGATCTCAATCCTTTTATATTTGTTGAGGGCTATTTTGTGACCCAGTATATGATCTATCTTGGAGAATGTTCCATGTGCACTCAAGAAGAATGTGTATTCTGCTACTTTTGGATGAAAAGTTCTTAATATATCTGTTAGGTCCATCTGGTCCAATGTGTCATTCAGAGCCGCTGTTTCCTAATTGATTTTCTGCCTAGATTATCTGTCCATTGCTATGAATGGAGTATTAAAGTCTCCCACAATTATGGTGTTATTATTAGTAAGTTTGCTTATGTGTGTAATTAATTGATTCATATATTTGGGTGCTTTATATTGGGGGCATAAATATTTACAATTGTTAGCTCTTTTTGATGGATAGACCCCTTAATTATGATATGATGCCCTTCTTCATCTCTTGTTAGAGCCTTTGTTTTAAAATCTAGTTTGTCTGATATAAGTATGGCTATTCCAGCTTTCTTTTGACCTCTATTAGCATGATAGATTGTTCTCTATCCCTTCACTTTCAATCTGCAGGTATCCTCAGGTCTAAAATGAGTCTCATGTAGACAGCATACAGATGGATCTTGTTCTTCTTTTTTAATCCATTCTGATCCTATGTATTTTGATTGGGGCATTTAGTCCATTTACATTCAGAGTGATTATTGAAAGATATGGATTTAGTGCTATTGTATTATCTGTAGGTTATATGTTTGTGGTGACACCTCTAGTCCTTTGTAGTCTTTACAGCATTCCACTCAGAGTCCCCCTTAGAGTCTTCTGCAAGGCTGGTTTAGTGGTCGTGAACTCCTTAGTTTTTGTTTGCCTGGGAAAGCCTTTATCTCTCCTATTCTAAATGACAGCCTTGCTAGATAAAGGATTCTCAACTGCATAGTTTTACTATTCAGCACTTGAATATTTCCTGCCACTCCCTTCTGGCCTGTCAAGTTTCAGTGGACAGGTCTGCTACTACCCTTATGTGTCTACCCTTGTAGGTTAAAATCTGTTTGTCTGTTTGTCCCTAGTTGCTTTCAGATTTCTCTCTTTATCTTTGTATTTTGCCAGTTTCACTATGTTATGTCATGGTATTGACATAATTTTGTTGATTTTGAAGGGAGTTCTCTGTGCCTCTCGAACTTGGATGTCTGTTTTCTTCCCCAGATTAGGGAAGTTCTCAGCTATAATGTGTTCAAATAAACCTCCTTCCCCTTTATCTCTCTCTTTTTCTTCTAGAACTCCTATGATATGGATATTATTTCATTTCATTGAATCACTTAGGTGTCTAATTCCCCCATTGTGGTCTAGTAATTTCCTTTCCCTCTTTTTTTTCAGCTTTACAACTTTCCATAGTTTTATCTTCTGTTTTACCTATTCTCTCCTCTGCTTCTTTCATCCTTGCTGTCACTGCATCTGGTTTATTTTGCATCTCATTTACAGTATTTCTTAATTAATCGTGACTATTTCTTAGGTCTTTGATCTCTGCAGCAATAGATTCTCTGCATCTTCTATGCTTTTTTCAAGCCCAGCTATTAGTCTTATGACTAGTATTCTAAATTCTTGTTCAGATATATTGTTTATATCTGTTTTGAGCAATTCTCTGGCTGTCATTCCTTCCTGGAATTTCTTTTGAGAAGAATTCTTCTGTTTCATCATTTTGGCTAGGTTTCTGTCTTTTTTGCTTATGTGTCCTGTACTTGTAAGTACTATATTAAGGGGTCATATGCTGTCCAGGGCCTGGCACTTCAGGAAGTGTTTTTGGAGTGTGTTGCGTGCACTCTGTTGTTGCATATTTGGCTGCCCTATTCCACTACGAGTAGTGGTGGACTATTTGGACCTTCCACCAGGTGTGCTTTGATTTGCTTGTTGAAGTAACCCTGGAAAAAAGGAAAGAGGAGGACACCTTATCCCATACAAAGAGAGAAATGAAAGGGGTGGGGAAAAAAAAAACACCAGGCAGAGCTTCAAAGAAACTATAAGGCTTAATTTAGAGGGGGGGGAGAATAATGAAGAAAGAGATACAGGAAATGTGTAAAAAAAAATAGAGTAAAAATGCCTGATTAAACAAACAACGAGAACAGAGGAAGAAAGAAAGAAAGAAAGAAAAAAAGAAAGAAAGAAAGAAAGACATATATGATAAGAATGGACCAAAAATCAAATCAGAAACTATGAGCCTGATTCCAAAGGAAAAAAAAAAGAAAGAAAAAAGAGAAGGGTAGAAAGAAAAAGAAGGGAAAAGAGAAGAAAAAAAGAGAAAAAAATAAAAAATAGAAAAAAAAACAGACTAATGTACAAAACCGTAGGACAGTTGTCAGTTGGTGCCTGGGACTGATGGCTGTACTGGTTTGGAGGTGAGGCCAGCTGGTTCAGTCAATGTTAGTCCCATTCAGTATACAAGCAGTTACCAGGCTCGGAGAGGTGAGGCTTGGTGTAAGTTGTCCTGCCTCCACTGGGGGCCCTCTGTTCTGTTCCCTGAAGGAAGATGGGGAGAAAAATGGCAACAACCCAATCTTTTATCCCCAGACCAGGTGCCTCAAACCACACTGTTCAGGCAGCCCTCACAGAGTAGTGTAGGTGACCAGCTTGCACTGCTCCACAGTCTCCCTCACCTTCTGGGCACTCGGCTGAGATTCAAACCCCAATGTCTTAAAGGGTCTCATACCTCGCAGACCTGGTTCTGGGGTAGCACCACTCTGCCCTTGCCCAGCTGACACAAGGTCTTGAACTCCTGGTTCTTTTGTCTTGGGGGTGGCAACAAACTCTCTTCCCACAGTGCTCAAGAGAAGGGACTGTTGTCTCCTAATGTGCCCCTGAGATGGCTACCGCCCTCCCCCCCACCCCAGGGGCTGGCTCCCTCTCCTCCAGATGCACCCACAGGGCAGGAGCTCCCGTCTAGAGAACATTGGCATCACTGAAAATTGCAATCTTCAGCTCCTAAGGCTGTTTGTAAAGTAGAAACTGTATTTATTGCTCCCTGGCCCATGGTCTGGAGAGGTTTTTCTCTTGTCCAAACACAAAATACCACACTTCCACAGCCTCTCTTTCTCATCCTTTTGTTTCTCCACAGAAGGGGTTCCCTCCCTTCCATGCCTACATTTTATCTCTTCCAATTCACGTAAACGCACCTCTGTCCAGCCAAGTTGTCTCCATCCACCTGTGGAGATTTTTCTGTCACTCCACAGCCTGTATACCTGGGTGTTCCAGTGTTCTGACCTCAATACAGCTGAGTTTGAGGGATGAGGGCAATCCCGGTGCCCCTACTTCTCCACCATCTTAACTCCTAGTCTAATGCAATCTGCCTCTGGTCGTGCCTGTGGCTGGCTCAGCCTCCAAACAGACTGCAGTCTGTGTCTTAATTATTTGTAGTATAGTGCATTGTAAAATACTTATTAAAAAGAGAGACTTTTGGTCATGGTCTCATGGTTCATGAGTTTGAGCCCCGTGTCTGGCTGTGTGCTGAGAGCTCAGAGCCTGGAGCCCACTTTGGATTCTGTGTCTCCCTCCCTCTCTGTCCTTCCCCCCCCCCCCATGCTCTCTCTCTCTCTTTCAAAAATAAACATTGAAAAAAAATTAAAAAGGGAAACTTTGGGGCACTGGGTGGCTTAGTCGGTTAAGGGTTGACTTCTGATTTCAGCTCAGGGTCATGATCTTGCTGAGAGTGTGGAGCCTGCTTGGAATTCTCTCTCTTTCCCTCTCTCTCTGCCCCTCCCTTGCTCATGCTCTCTCTCTCTCTCAAAATAAATAAATAAACTTTAAAAAAAATTTAAAAAGAGATACATTTGATGTACTCTATATTTTTAAATGTCTTATGAAATATAATAAATATAATATGGTTTCCTACCTTTTGTTTTGGATAAAATGAATATTTTTGGCCACACAATGGGTACATAAGCTTCTATAGGCTTATCTGAACACCTTCCTATAATCATGTAGAGTACAGTATGGGAAAATGCTTTCTGATGGTAAAAACAACCAACTTGTAAATGGACTTTGAAAGATAAATTATTCATAAGATGGGTTCAAAGGCAGTTGAACTATCCAGTAAAGTTTAAATTCTCCATTACTCCTGAAATTCTTCTGCTTCTATTCATCTGTAATTACCTTTAATTGGGAACCGACTCAAAGCTTGACTCTTGCCATTGTTGGATGGTATTATTTTAGCATGTAACTCAGCTCTTCTATTCTTTTCCATGTTCTACTAGGGATCAGTTCAGAAAAATTGTCTAATGAACTGCAAGAAAAAAAGGGATTTTCTACCATGTCACATAATTTGGAGACATGGTTCTCCCAAAGTATGAGGATGTGCAAAGAAAACAAGGTGAGAGAAGGTAATCAATGCCACCGAGATCTAAGTCAGTGTTTCTGAAACTGTGGCCCCTGGACCACCAATAATAGCATCTCCTGGAAACTTTTAAGAAATATATGTTCTCAGCCCCCACCCCCAGACCTCTGGATCTGAATCTTTGTGGGTGGGGCCCAGGAATCTTGGTTGTAATGCTTTCTCCAGGGGATTCTGATGATTCTGATGCCACTCAAGTTTGGGAATTGATGTTCTAAGGAGTGGGGGAGGAGGGTTAGAGCCACACTGCCTAACAAGCCAGCTGGCTTTCCAGTGGACACAGGCATGCAAGCAGGAAAGGGAAGCATCTTATACTAAAGGGGCAGGCTCAAACAGTGCCAGGTTTGTGCAGATTCAGGTGTTCAGGTGAACCAGAAACTGCAGGAACATCTCCAAGTAAAGAGTTTTCTATGTTCACAGAAAATCCACAGGGAACATGTTAAAAGACAAAGTGAGGCATATTAAAAATTATAAGTTAATTTTTGGAGTGCCTGGCTGTCTCAGTCAGTGGAGCATGCAACTCTTGATCTAGGGGTTGTAAGTTTGAGCCCCAAGTTGGGTGTAGAGATCACTTAAAATCTTAAGTAAAAATTATAAGTTAATTGGAGGAAAAATTGATTTGAATCAGGGAGCACCAAACAAGAAGTGGTTAGGAGCACTCCATGCACAAGAGCTAGAAAAGGAAGGACTTCCCTAAAGAAGAGGCTGAAGCAAAGCAAGGAAATGATTGATTGGCTGTAACCTGAGTGGTTGCCTTATTTGAAAAAGTCTAGTTGACTGTGATTGCTTGTCTGTGGGTTTTGATTTCTAAACGTTGAGAGATTTATAGGCTTGAGTTTTGGTTTGTTTATGCAGGCTACTAAGGCATTAAGGCCGCCTCATCGACTGGCCTCCTTGTTTAATTAATTTAACACTAGTAAGAGCAAAAATAATTTCTGTTTGCTGTCTCCACTGACTCCCCAGCCTATACCTGATTCTGTTTCAGAGAAATCTTCTTGGGATGTTGGTTTTCTCATTGTTGAGTCTCACCAGACAAGTAAGAATGTGGAGGTTCCAAGACAATAGCTATGGGAAGCCTTGGCAGAATAATCTTATGGGGAAAAGTTTGGGGGCCAGGGGCTGAGGGCTACTGGGTAAAGACAAAGGTGCAGGGAGCTTCTCCCTGACCTTGTGGTCTGCCTTTCACAGGCCATGGAGCATCCCCCAAGTCCATCCCTTCAATAAGAATGTGGCCACCTCAGAATCTCTGTTTATAATCATGAGGATGGGAGAAGATGACCATGATCCCAAACTGCAGCCATAATACTATTTGACATCTATTTACAATTTCAGGATTAAACTTTTTGCTGTCCTAGAAAAAGAGACTGATGGGTTTGGCCAATGGATGCAGAGTTACAATGGAGGGGTGAAGAATGGTTTCAAACAAGCCTTGTAAATAAGCTATGCAAACAGGACCTGGTGTGCTATTCTGGACTCATGTGGGCCAATGTTATCTCCCACTTTCTGCGAAGAGAGGCTCAGAGTGACTTAAACCTTAGGCTTCTTCAGCAAATTACAAAGCTAGGAGCTGTGACAAATGCTTTCCTGACCAGGGCAACAAAGGCAGCATGAAGATCTAAACACTTTGTATTTAAAGATGAATTCAGGCCAAGACTGGCCTCAGAGGGAGAACCGCTTAGTCTCTTTCTGCCCACTCAAAGCCAGGCTTGAGAGTCCTACTGGGCTGAGAGGCTCTTCAAGGATCTCAAGTTTGCCCAGCAGGGATGATGTTGACCTTCTGTTTTAATCAACGGTTCTTCCCCTGAGGCCACACGGAAGATGGAGCCTGCAATCTGTCCTTTCCCCTTCTTTTCTCTCTCTGAAGCCCTTCCTTAGTCCTTGCAGAGCTATTTCCTTGGGAAGAAATAGGTAAACATTTACATCTGACTTCCATGGTCCTAGGGATAGTCTGTGGGGTTCCCAAAGTAGTCTGTTTTCTGATGGTTTCCTGGGGTAGAAGGTGGAAGAGGGGAACTGTCCAAACCAAAGGTCATGCATGGTCCCTTTCCCTGCAGGCAGAGGACTTACAGGAAAGGGACTGTGCCTTAGAGAACTGAGAACATGAATAAACCTTCCAAAGCCCTTGTACACATTTTGGTGTCTATTAGAATAAAATAATGACTTCCCTACATGATGCAAAAGCAGTAGAAGCTCATCAGGACCCTTCAGGATCCTTCCATGCAGTATCAATAAGAAACTTGTGAATTTATTTGACTTTAGGCTAGATAATGTGCAAACCAAGAAAAATTAGAACAGTGTATGTCTGGTTCTTCCTGCAAAAAAAAAATTCCTTTTGTTAATGCCATGACTAGTGTTAATAGAGTCTTGTATTCTGGACTCCTCCCTGAATCTGGAGATATGCTACCATCTCTTCCACCAACAGAAGCAAGAAGGTCCTGAGCTGACTTACTTTCACTCTCTTGATACCACATTGCAAAAACTGTCCACCTTCTTTTCTTCCTAATCACCGGGTCTCATTCTTTCCAACCATCACTTCCCAGAGTGATTAATCTCTACTCAAAAAAGGTACCCTGAAGTAAACATTAAGGAGGTAGGCATTCCCATAGAGGAAATTACTTGGAATTACTAATATTATTACAATATACCATATAAGCAAGGATACTAAGTGTTTATGTATGACCATAAATGAAAATAATATATATGAAACATGTTATAACCTAGAAAAGACTAGTTTAGAATAGTCTTTACCACAAATGATAGCTCCTGTTAAAACTCAGGACCTGTGACAAAGGTAGAACAGGTGTTGCTCCCCATTCTGAGAGGAGCAAATTGCTGCCCAGGTAATAATCACACTGTGAATTTCTAGTTATGATCCTTTTCTTCAGTAAGTTCAATAATTCTACATGTCTCTAAAAACCAAATGCAGTGAGTAAGCCTCAAGTAGCTTCTGCAGCTTAAAAAAAAATTGCCCTAAGGATTCATTTGGGCACAAATAACAAAATTCAAATATAGACTATCCGTTGAATGCCATTGCTGAGTTAATGTTAATTGTCTTAAATATGACCATAGTAACGTGATTCGGTAGGAGATGTCCTTATTCTTCAGAGATGCAAGCTGGAGGATGTAGAACATCCATCAGGGAAAAGGGTACCACAGAGGAAAGGAGAGTAGAGGTATCAGAAGCCCCCACTGGTTGGCTCAAGACCCCACTCAGTTAGATGAAAAACATACTTTTTTGCACATCTCTTGCTGCATAAATAAACCAGTCTGAAACATAGAGGCTTACAACAACAATTGCTTGTTTGTTCCCAATCTGCACTTTGGGCAGGCTGCTAGTATCTCCTTTGTGTGGCATCACCTCTGGTGCTCAAAGGGTTGAGGGCTGGACTTGCTGTTGTCCAGGTTCCTTGGTTCTCCTCCTCAGATCTTCTCATGTTGTTAGCTTGGACTTCCTTACAGCATGGTGTTCTCAGAGAAGTCAGATTTCTTACACAGTAGCTGATTGCCCTTGAGCAAAAGTTGGAACCTTCCAAGTGTTCATAAGTCTTAGGCCTAGAATGGGCACTGTGTCAGTTCTGCTGCAGGCCATAAGGCCAGGCCAGATTAAAAGACTTAAATACCAGAAGGAGAGGCTCATTGTGGGGGTCACTAAATGAACAGTTTGCCACACATAGGGATCAGGGACTGTGACCAGTGATATTTCCAATGGGCCAGGAACGGCTGGAACAGGGTACATGAGAGGTGACTATGTTTCAAAAATCTTTGGCTCCTTGATCTCTGTTAATAGTAGTTGAACTGTTCCGTAAAAACAGAGGGAAACAAAGGTATTCTTCTTGCAGCTCCTCTACAAGAATTGAAGAAGCTCATCTACATTGGGATATAGTATAAAATATTTCCCAGACATATTTGACCATGGTGAACACTTTATAAGAGTATGCTTAGAGACATTAAGAACTGTAAAGACTCAAATTTGGATGAAAGTAAATTTAAAATTTAATAACACTTTAAAAAACTGTGGTAAAATATACATGACATAAAATTTACTATCTTGGGGCACCTGGGTGGCTCAGTTGGTTAAGAATCCAACTCTTGGTTTTTGCTCAGGTCATGATCTCGAAGTTCACAAGTTTGAGCCCTGAGTCGGACTCTGTCCTGATGATGCAGAGCCTGCTTGGGATTCTCCCTCTCTCCCCTCTGTCTGCCCTTACCCCCCCCCGCCCCTCTCAAATAAATAAATAAATAGAAAAAAATTACTGTCTTAACCATTTTTTTTTCAACGTTTATTTTATTTTTGGGACAGAGAGAGACAGAGCATGAACGGGGTAGGGGCAGAGAGAGAGGGAGACACAGAATCGGAAACAGGCTCCAGGCTCTGAGCCATCAGCCCAGAGCCCGACGCGGGGCTCGAACCCACGGACCGCGAGATCGTGACCTGGCTGAAGCCGGACGCTTAACCGACTGCGCCACCCAGGCGCCCCTGTCTTAACCATTTTTAGGTGAATAGTTCAGTGGTATTAAGTACTTCACATTGTTGTGCAATGATCACCACCATCTGCAGAACTCTTTTCATCTTGTAAAACTAAAAGGCTATATTCATTAAACACTGATTCCTCATTTCTATCTCCTGTCAACCCCCCAGCAACCACCACTGCACTTTCTGTCTCTACAAAATTTATCCACTCTTAACTATGTAAGTGGAATCATACAGTATTTGTCTTTTTGTGATTAGCTTATTGATAGCCACCCTTGCTCTCTTTTTGTTACTATTTGCATGGGAGATATTTTCCATACTTTCACTTGCAATCTGTTTGAGCCTCTAGGTTTAAAGTGAGTCTCTTGTAGACAGCACAGAGTTTGATCATTTTTTTTTAATCCATTCTGCCAATCTCCGTCTTTTGATCAGAGAGTTTAGTCCATTTACATTTAAAGTAATTACCAATAATAAGGGATTTGCTTGTGTTATTGTGGTATATTTTATATGCCTTGTAGCTTTTTGGTACCTCATTTCCTTCATTATTATCTTCTTTTTTGTTTAGTTGATTTTTTTTTTGCAGTGAAATGTAATTCTTTTCATTTCCTTTTGTGTATATTCTATAGCTATTTTCTTTGTGGTTACCATGGGAATTACACTTAACATTCTAACATCATAACACTCCAATTGAAATTTATACCAGATTAACCCCAGTAGCATACAAAAACCTTGCTCCTATACAACACTGTCCTCACCCCCTTTCAGTTACTGATGTTACAAAATTACATCTTTATACATTGTATGTCCAAAAACATAAACTAGCAATTGTTTTTTAATGCATCAATCTCTTAAATTATGTAGGAAGCAAAATGTGAAATTATAAAAGCAAAGCTATAATAGTAGCTTCTAAACTAATAGTTTTAGAAAGTATATTAGTCTCTTAAATCATGTAGAATACAAAAATTTGAGTTATAAACCAAAGTTAAACTAATACCAGCTTTTGCACTTGTTTGTGTGTTTATATTTACTGAGATCTTTATTTCTTCATGAAACTTCAAGTTACTGTCTAGTGTCCTTTCATTTCAACCACAGCATTCCTTTTAGCATTCTTGCAGGGCAGATCTAGTGGTAACCAACTCTCTCAGCCTTTGTTTATCTGGGAATATCTTAATTTCTCCCTCACTTTTGAGGGACAGTTTTGCCAGATGTCAGATTCTTGGTTGACCGTTTTTTTTTTTTCCTTCAGCACTTTGAATATAACAGTCCACTACCTTCTGGCCTCGAAGTTTCCAATGGGAAATCTGCTAATAATATTACTAAGGATCCCTTATATGTGATGCATTGCTTCTCTCTTACTGCTCTTAAGATTCCCTCTTTGTCTTTGTCGTTCAACAGCTTGATTATAATGTGTCATGGTATAGTTCTCTTTGAATTCATCCTACTTAGAGTTTGTTGAGCTTCTTGGATGTTCATATTCATGTCTTTCATCAGACTTGGGAAGTTTGGGACATTATTTCTTTGACTAATCCCTCTGCCTCTTTCTCTCTCTCTTCTTTTTCTGAGACTCCCACGACGCATATGTTCATCCAATTTATGGTGTCCTACATGTCATCTAGGCTCCATTCACTTTTCCTCAGGCTTTTTTCTTTCTGTTCTTCAGACTCAATAATTTCAATTGTCCTATCTCCAAGTTCACTGATTTTTTTTCTTCTTCTGGCTGCTCTGCTATGCCTTTGAATCACTCTAGTGAATATTTCTTTTCAATTATTGTACTTTGTATTTCCAGAATTTCTTTTTAGTTTCTTTTTATGTTTTATATCCCTATTGATATTTCCATGTTGTTCACATTATTTTCCTGACGTTCTCCCTGTCTTTCTTTAGTTCTTTGAGCATCCTTACATACAGTTGTTTTAAAGTCTTTGTCTAGAAAGACTGCCCTCTGGTCTTTCTTTGTGACAGTTTCTGTTGGTTTCTTTTTTTTTCTTTTTCCTTTGAATGGCCATACTTTCCTATATACCTTGTGATTTTTTTTTTTTTAATACTGGACATTTGAACCTAATAATGTAGTAACTCTGGAAATCAGATTCCTCCATTTTCTTGGGATTGATGCTTTTTGTTTTTGTGTTTTGATTTTTGTAGGCTGTGTCTGTGCTGGGGATAAGCCTGAGGCATAAACTTAAGGTCTTATCAGGGCTTTTTTTAAGCCTGTGCCTTTCCTGGCCATGTGTGGTGATTTTTTAAGTGCCCTCATGTATGTGATTCCTTTTGAAAGTCCTAGACTTTATATGTCTGGCTCTCATAAAGGGGAACGGAGAAAGGAGAAAAATGAAGAGGATAAAAAGAGGGAAATAAAAGGAGTGCTGGCCCTTGAATTCCCCTGGAAGTTGTTTCAGTTGGAGTGGGAAGGGCTTGCAACATTGTGAGGAGAGGTGCAACAGTGGACACCTGCCTGTGTTTCTGCATCTCCAAGATCAGAAGCAACAATCAACAATCAGAACACAAATCCTCAATTTTTGGAGGACAGTGTCCTTATTGCCCACCCTGGCACCCAATAGTTGACTGATGCCACGTGCTATATGGCTGAGTGCAGGAGGAGGGGAGAGTGCTACAATGTTGGGAGCTGAAATTGTCCAGAATTAACTGCAACAGGCATTCCAATTTTCCTCTGGAAATTGCAAGTCTTGAAGCATACTCCAGAGTTCCAAAATAGTTAGATCAGCCAGATTCTGCCAATGCAATCACTGCATAGATCAGGAGACAGATTCCTGGTGCTTTCTACTCTGCCATCTTCCCAGAATCATTTCTTCTCTAGTTTGGACTCTTGTCCTCCAAACATAGAGGATGAGTTTCTCATTGTATTATAATTCTGGTTTTTCTGCTGTCTGTCTTCAGTGCCAACATGACACCTGCCCCTGAGTCTCATGATGTATGTTGATAGTCTTTCTTCTCCTATATCCTGCCAAGGGGATCTGAGGTTCAATGTCACTATAGAGTCAGAATGTGAGACTCAGGAGCCTAATATGAGCTCCTTTGGTATAAGAAAATCCTAATTGCTCAAAGGTAAAAGTAATTATGTGGTCACGTAGTCCCTTTGGCACATGCATGCCCAGAATGACTGAACTCCCACTTGCTCAATTTCTATTGGTCCTTTGAGACTTAGCCAAAGTTTACCTTCTTATATAAGCCTCATAGGACTCACTCACAGACAGTAGTCTATTTAATCCTTTAACTGTATTTCCATGGAATGGCAAATAATATTCTTATCTAATACTAATTGGGTACCTACTATGTGAATGATATTGTGTTGTGTACTGGGATTCAAATATAGGCTTGTTTGCCTCCTGAACCTGAGTGTTTAACCATTTCATGATTTGGCCTCTCCAGAGATGTTCCTCTATCAGTATTTAGCACATAGCATTGTGTGCCAAAGGCTACCAGTTTTCCACCAAAATCCATTTTCCTCTTTTTCCTGGCAATATGGCTGCCCAGCTGGAGATTGTTTCCCAACCTACTTTATAGCTAGGTATGGCCAAATAACTAAGCATTTGCTGATTAAATGTAAACAATAACCATGTCATCCCTTAATAGAAAAATTCCTTTCCTAGGACTTCCAGTCTCTACCTCCTCCTGTGTCTGCAACCCAGTTTGGCCATGCAGACCAAGATGATGCCCTAGGAATGGTAGAGGAAGAAAATGGAAGGAACCTGGATTTATTTTTTTTTTAAGTTTATTTATTTATTTTCAAGAGAGAGTGAAGGAGCAAGGGAGGGGCAGAGAGAGGGAAATATAGAATCCTAAGTAGGCTCTATGCTGTCAGTGCAGAGCCCAGTGTGGGGCTCAAACACACAAACTGTGAGATCATGACCTGAGCCACGATCAAGAGTCTGACACTTAACTGACTGAGCCACCCAGGTGCTCTGGAACCTGGATTTCTGAATGTGTAAGAAAAGACCATCTGCCAAACCTGGGGCTGTTAATGAAAGAGAAATAAATTTCCATATTCTCAAAGCCACTGTATTTGGGGGCCTATTTGTCATAGCAGCTAAAACATCACCCTAAACAATTTGCATATAGATGACCTGTTTCTTTCCTATGAGACAGGGAAGTCCTTGATTCATCTCTCCATATATTTGGCCTGGCATAATGGCTGGGGCATAGCAAGTGCTCCAGAATGAATGCTCTTGTTAAACAAGTGATTGAATAAATTGTTACTTCTTATACAATTGCAAAGATGCCTGTGAGAAATGTTTGAGCACTGAGAGTACATACAGGCATATCTGAAAAGGGAGAAAGAACTGGTCCTTGGCAAGAACTGGGACCAGGATGCAAGACTGACAGCATTCTTGTTGCACCAGAGGGAGGGATGTATTTTGATTTCAGCTGATTTCATACAGTTGCCGTAAGTATGCTTGCAAGTGCTATTAAGGCCTGGCCAGCAGGGCCCTATGAATACCATTTAGTAAACTACCATGGTGATTAAACCACAGGATGCTGCAGAATGGCTTCCTAGCTCTTTTCTCTAGCATGTTCCCTTGGTTGAGAAGCATCCAGCTTTAAATTTGGGAAGGCAGGGGATGGCAGCCATACTGTCCATCAGTATCATCTGTCGCCATCTTTGAGCTGCCAGCATGACAGCTGGGGTAGAGCAGGATCAGGTTGACTGGCAGAATGTTTTACATCTAATGAGTTTGTGCACAATAATAGTATAATAAATAAGGCTCTAGAGGAACTCGGTTATCGCTTGCATTCCAAAAGTGAGATATGGCCTTACCAGAAGCTCACAGAGCCATCTGTCATCAAATATTAGTCTTTGTGTCAATGGCTGGACTGGCCTGAGGAAATGGAAAACATCAGCGCAGTGAGGCAAATGGCGACACCACGTCGTTCAAAAAGATTTAAAGGGAACTACCTTAAGGAGCCAGAGATTTCCAGATGATTCTGAAATAAATACACAGGACCACTACCAGAAGCAGTTAGACTTGAAATCTTGGCTGCTGAATGCTAATGAGTGTTTCTACTGGATGAGTTCAGTTTCTGTCACTCGGGGTAAGTTCTTGAGTAATATAATCCTTATCTGCTTGGATTTGGGGCTGGAATTATTGCAATCTTCTTTAATGTGTTTTTGCCAGTTTGATACATCGAAATCTGATCGTCACCGAAGCACTTTGCTGATGACACAGCTGTAGTGACAGGAATATTGAAAGTGGACGAAAGCTTGAGAACTGGATAAAAGCTTTCAGGATTCATAGTTTGGTTTCCTTATTTTTTCTTGAGGGTAGGGAGGAGGGAACTCATGAGCTGTCACCAATGGAGAATTGGTCAGTGAATAACTCCACTAATGCTGAGAGTGGCAAACCACACGGTAATGAGAGAAGCCTGGGAGGATACAGTGGCGACCAACAATTTAAAAAGCAAGTGCAATTAGAAAAGCAATTCACCGAGATGAAAGGTTCAAGGCTAGCCAAATCCCAGTGGCAGAAAATGTGGGAGATTTTATGGGCCTTTTTCTAGATCATGTCTTCATCCAGCACTGACCTTCGTAGGATTTATGCCTGGAGGAAATGTGATTTCCCACTGTTGTTGGAAAACCCTGCCTACACTTCCGTGGGGAGCTACAGGGATGGATCCCAGGGACAGACTTCAGTGAGGGCGACTTTGGTCATTCAAACTCAACGTGATCCGTCCCTGAATTTGGCTTCCCTGTTTAGAACAACCCTTCCCAAGTGTATTCCAGGACCAGTACTGGTAGATCTTTACAGTAGATATGGTAGGATGGTGCTTAGCATCCATTCCAGCAGCCTGTGGTACGCTTGCTATACTGCAGATCCTGGAAAGCTAAAAATTACATTTTCTAGATTCGCCTCAGCTAGAGTTCTTTGTGATTTAGGCAGGTCCTACCAATCAGATGTATGGGATTTGGACAGTGGTTTCATAACAGTGGCTGAGATTGGTCAGTTGGTGTTTAATAGGCACAGAGCTGCAGTTGTACAAGATGCAAAGAATTCTGGAGATGGATCGTGGTGATGGCTGCCCAAAAATGTGAATGTACTTACTGCCACTAAACTGTGCCCTGAAAATGGTTATGATGGCAAATTTTACTTTATGTGTGTTTTACCATAATTTAAAAAAAAAAACTTAAAAAAATATTCCACTTTTGTGCACATATAAAAAGGCAAATGTAGTAGACCAATTAAATGTCACTGCTTTCCTAAAACTCCTTCACATATAGAATGTGCATCTTCTAAACCATTTTTTTTAATTTTTAAAAAATATTTATTTAGTTTTGAGAGAGAGCGTGAGTGGGACAGGGGCAGAGAGAGAGGGAAACACAGAATCTAAAGCAGGCTCCAGACTCCGAGCTGTCAGCACAGAGCCCGACGCGGAGCTTGAACCCATGAACTGGAGATTATGACCTGAGCCAAAGTCAGACGCTTAAGTGACTGAACTACTCGGGTGCCCTTAAATCACTTTTTGATTCAGAGTTGCTGATGTCAACAATTCTCCATGTTTTCCTTGTCTGTGCCATGAGGTGTGTTGGCAGGGTAACATTTAAGAGTGCTCCCCAGGGCACCTGGGTGGCTCAGTTGGTTGACTGTCTGACTCTTGATTTGGGTTCAGGTCATGATTCCAGGGTTGTGAGATTGAGTCCCACCTCAGGCTCCACACTGAGCATGGAGCCTGCTTAAGATTCTCTCTCTCTGTCTCTATCTCTCTAAAATAAAAAAAAAAAAAAAAGAGTGCTCCTCTAGTGTCCCCATAATTTTCACCAAATGGCTGCCGTGCATTCTGCACATTGGTACATCAGCTGAGGCAATGACGTCTATGCCCCGAGTGTTAACTGAACAACACGATACATGCCAATTGCAGAGTTATTCAAATAAAAAAAAAATGTGTTAGAAGCAATGACATATTTTTCCTGTTATTAGATGATGAGCTGGATAAGCCTAAGATAAGAGTGCAAAATTCTCTCTCTAGATGGAAATCTCTTCCTCTGTTTAAAACTCTTCAACGGGGGTGCCTGGGTGGCTCAGTCGGTTAAGCGACCGACTTCGGCTCAGGTCATGATCTTGCGGTCCGTGAGTTTGAGCCCCGCGTAGGGCTCTGTGCTGACAGCTCAGAGCCTGGAGCCTGTTTCGGATTCTGTGTCCCCCTCTCTCTGACCCTCTCCCGTTTATGCTCTGTCTCTATCTGAAAAATAAACAAACGTTAAAAAAAATTAAAAAAAACAAAAAATAATAAAACTCTTCAATGGCTTCCAAATACTGATCAACAGAAGAAAGTCCAGACTCCTTAGCATGTGATACAAAGTTCTTCATGACTCGTTTCTTTAAAAAATTATAAACTATTTTATTTAATTTATTTTTTATTTTTTTTAAATGTTTTATTTATTTTTGAGAGAGAGACAGAGACAGAGCATGAGTGGGGGAGGGGCAGAGAGAGAAGGAGACACAAAATCCAAAGCAGACTCCAGGCTCTGTGCTAACAGCTCAGAGCCTGATGCAGGGCTCAAACTCAGGAACGAGATCATGACCTAGGCTGAAGTCCGACACTTAACCGACTGAACCACCCAGGTGCCCCCAAAATTTGTAAACTATTTTAAACACACAAAAAATGCAGAGAACAGCATTACATGAATGACATGAAACACCACCCGAATTGGACAGATATTTGACAAATGTTACCATTTGGCCATATTTGCCAAGAATATTTGCTTGTTAATCTAAAGAAAGAAGCTGTTACTGATGCATTATACTTCTCTATTTACCACTCATCATAGTGTCTTCTTTTCTTCCCCAGCGCTGATCACTTTCTTGGAGATGTTGTGAACCCCTTCCTTGCATGTTTTTATACTTTTGTCATATACAAACCTTCTCTTCCCTTTCTATAAACAACACACTGCATTGTTTCATGTTTTTCACTTTTACATGTATTTTATGAACTGTATAAATCCTCCAGCAATGTGTTTCTTATTGTTTTCTTGTTGGTGGGCACTAAATGTCCAAATTTTTACTATTTCAAACAATACTGCAGCTAAGTTTTTGTCTCTCTATGTACTACAGTGAGAGTTTCTCTTTGTCCCATAGAGATATCAGAGAGCCACAAATGTGTGTCACATGGTAATTTAAATTTTCTAGTAGCCACATTAGAAAATGTAAAAAAAAAACAAAACTGGTGAAATTAATTTTAACAATATATTTTAACTCAACATATCCAATGTCTCTATTTCAAGCTATAACCAATATACAAATTAATGAAATAATGAAAAATATAATGATTTTACTTATATGTGGAATCTAAAAAAACAGTTAAGCAGAAACAGACCCATAAATACAGAGAACAAACTGTTGGTTGCCACAGTGGGGGATAGAGGGATAGGCAAAATGGGCGAAGGGGAGTGGGAGATACAGGCTTCCAGTTATGGGGTGACTAAGTCACGGGGATAAAAGGCACAGCACAGGGAATATAGTCAGTGGTACTGTAATATTGTTGTATGGTGATAGATGGTAGCTACACCTGTAGTGAACATAGCGTAATGTATTTACAAAATTAGCGAAGTATGTTATGTTATTTCTTTCAGAGACAGTCTTGAGATCCAAAATGAATTTCTCAGTTTGGACTAAGCCAAACTGCTCACGTGCTCAAGAGTCACGCACGGCTGGTGATGACTGTATTGGACAGTGTGGCTCTATATATTTAGAGGGAGAACCATAGCGTCATAGGATCTGATATGCCATCTGCAACCTTACTTGATGTGTGTTTCTTCATAGTTAATGAAAGTCCTTCTTTCCTGCTATCCTACCCAAACCTCAGAGTGATCTGCCTCCAATCTTGGCCAGTCTACTGGCTATGAAATGACACCCCACTGTACTTTTCTTTTGCTGTTTGGTATACTAGTAACTCTAAGTACCTTTTATGTTTACTGATCATTTGGTTTTCTTTGTCTATGAATTGCTCATTCTAATCCTTTTTTTCATGTTCTGCTGAGTTGTATTTTTTATTGATCTATGCTTCTCTATGTATACAGATCTTTGATGGGCATGTATCCTACATAAGTCATCTTCTAGCCTATAATTTGTCTTTTAATATTGGTGTTTCAGTTATACAGAATATTTTCATTTCAATGTGGTAGTATTTATCAATATTTTCTTATGTGAGTTTGTGCATTTTCCTCATGGGTTAAGAAATTCTTCTTTGTTCTGAAGTCATAAAATTAATTGCCTATTTTTTTTATTTAAGAGTTTTCAAGTTTTTCTTTTTCACATTTGCTTCTTTATTTGAGCTGAAATTTCCTTTGTATTGAGAGTGAGGGGGGTGCCTGGGTGGCTCAGTTGGTTGGGCATCTGACTCTTGATTTTGGCTTAGGTCATGATCTCATGGTTTGTAAGATTGAGCCCCACATAGGGTTTTGCACTACAGTGTAGAGTCTGCTTGGGATTCTGTCACCCTCTCTCTCTCTCTGCCCCCCCACCCCTGCACTCTCTCTCTTTCAAAATACATAACTAAAAAAACTTAAAAAGGAAAGAGTGAAGTAGAAATTTAATTTTACCACCTCACCACCTGAGGATGGTTACTATCAAACAACAGAAAATAACTGTTGGTGAGGATGTGGAGAAGGTGGAATCCCTATGCACTGTCCTTGAGAATGTAAAATGGTACAGCCACTGTGGAAAACAGCTTGGTACTATAATTATCATTAAACAAGCAAAAAATAGTATGGTGTTTCCTCAAAAAATTGAAAATAGAATTTGGTTGAGCTTCCTACATAGGCTCAGGTCTTGAAGTTTGTGAGTTTGAGCCCCAGATTGGGCTTGCTGCTGTCAGCACAAGCTGTCCCCCTCTCCCTACCCTTCCCCCACTTGCACTCTCTCAAAAATAAACATCTAAAAAAAATAAAAATAAAAATAGAATTGATGATCCATATGATCCAGCAACTCCACTTCTGGGTATATATCCAGAAGGCCTGAGATCAGGATCTTGAAGAGACGTTTGTACATCCATGTTCATAGCAGCATTTTTCACAATAGCGGAAACATGGAAGCAACCCAAGTGTCCATTGACAGATGAATAGATAACCACATATCCATTCCACATATCCATGGAATAGATAACCATGTATATGTGGCATATACATACAATGGAATATTATTCAGCCTTAAGAAGGAAAGAAATTCTGACACACATCTCCAGTGTGGGTGAACCTTAGGGACATTTATATGAGTGAAGTAAGCTGGTCACAAAAAGACAAACACTGCATGATCCCACTTATATGAGGTACCTTGAGTAGTCAAAATCATAGTGACAGAAAGTAAAATGGTGGTTGCCAGGGGTTTTAGGGAGGGGGAATTCAGAGTTTTAGTTAAACAAGATGACAGAGTTCTAGAGATGGATGGTGGTGATGGGTGCACATTGTGAATGTATTTAATACCACCAACTCACACATTTAAAAATTCTTAAGATGATACATTTTATGTTACCTACATTTTGCCACAATAAGAAAGCTTGGGAAAAAATGTACTGGGGGGAGTTGGAAGGGCATCGAATGTACCCTGAATGAATAAATGAATTAATTAATGGTGGGAAGGAGTGAGGCAGGGAAGAGGGAATGGCCTTTACTTTCTTTAATCTGGAAAGAAAGGAGATGTCAGCCACTAAGAGGTTGCAGCAAAAGGAAAACAAAGCAGCTTATACTTCAATCTCAGCAAAATAGGGGACAGGTTACATCCTTCAGCCAGGGGAAGAAAGAGGTTCAGAAGGGCTGGGGCAGTGGCGTGCCATTGATAAAGGGCCCTAAAGATGTCACTAGGCACTGAGAGTGAAATTTATGCAAAAATAAACATTTCATGATGACCATGTTAAAAAAAAAATTAGCTTGGTGTCTTGCCACGTGGTTTGCCAATTGGTCCAGTACCATTTATTGAAAAGTCTGTTACCGCCTTCCTGATTTCTAATACTACATCTGTCTACACTCAGTTCTCCTGCCTGGGAATATCACTAGAGCCTCCCTTCTGCTCCATGTTTTTATCTCTGAGCCACTACCACAGGGATGGTATTACTATATTATCTCCGACCCACTACCACAGGAGGATTACTATTCTTTATAATAAATCCTAATGTTTGCCACCACAAGACCTCCTTTCTATTCTTCAAACTTGTCATGGCCATTTTGGTCCTTGAAATTCCTTCTCAGTTTTATGACCAGTACTGCAAAAGACCTGTTGGGATTTTGATTGAAATGGAGTAACTTTCTGGATTAATTTGGACAGAACTGTGAATTTCAAGATATAGGATTGTCCCCAAAATGGAACATGTCATTCTCTCTTGTCTCAGTGTGTACAATTTTGTCTTTCAATAATTCCTTAAAAAAAATTTAGATTTTTGATACATCATTTTGGTTGTTACTGTAAATGACATCTTTCAAAAATTTAGTTTCAAACTGGTTTTCCTAGTGCATTGCTGAACTGTCACCAACTTTGCTGAGCTCCATGGTTCTGATACTTTGCCTTTAGAGTCTCTTGATTTTCTTTGGAGATCATCAGATTGTGTGAAAATAAAACACACACAGAGACCAGTCTTGAAAATTCTGGGCAGGGGCACCTGGGTGGCTCAGTTGGTTAAGCATTTGAGTTCAGCTCAGGTCATGATCTCATGGTTTGTGGATTTGAGCCCCGTGTCAGGTTCTGAGCTGACAGCTCTAAGCCTGGAACCTGCTTTGGATTCTCTCTCTCTCTCTCTCTCTGCCCCTCCCTCGCTCATGCTCTGTCTCTGTCTCTTTCTCTCAAAAATAATAAACATTAAAAAAACAGTTCTTGCGGTTCATGAGTTCGAGCTCCACAAACTGCTGTCAGCTTGTCAGCGTACAGCCTGCTTCAGATCCTCTATCCCCTTCTCTCTGCTCCCCGCCCCCCAACTTGCACTCTCCCAAAAATAAATACAAAATAAAAATAAAAATAAGAATATTCTAATGGAACCAATCACTATGAAGAATAAGTCACTGGTTCTGCACTGTTAAGCTGCTTGATGAAAACAGACCCCTGGGCCTCATTCCGTGTTTTGGTTTCAGTGCTCCTGGTTTGCATTTTGGCATGTGCATGACAAACTTCTATGAATTACTACTTCAGTGATTGAATAGTTTTGCTTCTGGTCTTTTCGAAACATTTGACATCTGTGGCTGAGCACAAATTCTTTCCCTCCCAGCCAGAGTTGCTACCTTCTCTTGGTGTGCCCCCCTGCCTTCGCAGATGTGTGCTCATGCTTGCTGCACACATGTCTTGTGCTAGCCTCACGCAAGCATTGCTTGTTTACACACATTCTTTTGGGTCTCAGTCTTGCAAGAGTCATCTCTCTGCCTATAGTCCCTTATTCCTCCAGCACCGCCCCATCCCAACAAATGTTACCTTCCCTAACTCAACCCAGGAGGGACAATGTTTTCACTCCTCTGAGCCTGTGTGTGTGTTTAAGCTTATCTATCATCTGTCATCATCTTACTGTACATAATGTACCTCGCTTCAAGCTTTGTCTCCTTTGTTGAAGTGTGAGCACCCTGAGGTCAATGACTATGTTAGATCCATCCTTGTATTATTCCCAATGACTAGCACAAACAGTGCCTGACATGCAGAAAGTGTCAGAAGAGGCTTGCTAGTAAGCAGATATTAAAGCTGTGTCTGAAGCTAGATTGGTAGGTGCTGGAAGGGCAGTTACCTCTGACATAGAGTTGGGTCCTTAGCACTGAGCTATAGCACTTGATTTTGTCAGGTGTTCAGGTCTCCATGCTAACCAAGCTCACCAAAGTCTCATTTATAAATTTGATGACCACTGGGAATTAATAGAGAATGTATATTCTGGTCTCTGCTCTCTGGTTCCTGACACAGAGCTCTAAACAGTTTTAAACTCTTGGAATTTCCCTGGGTGACAGGAGTGTCTTTTGTTCTGATGAGGTGATTCTGGGTGCGCTCCTGGTAGCTTCAGATTAGGGGCTCGTCATCAGGAAGACCAAGTCATGATGAGAAGCTTGGAACTTTCAGCCCCATCCCCCCATTCTTTGGAGAGGGGAGTGGGGCTCTGTAGAAGTGGGGTTGATAATCTATCATGCTTACATGATGAAGCCTCCATAAACATCCTAAAAGTAGGAGGTTTGGGAGCTTCCAGGTTGCTGAACACAAGCAGGTGCCGGTAGAGTGGCCCACCTGGCCAGGGCACGGAAGTTCCGCACCCCTTCCCACACACCTTGATATGCACTTCTTCCATCTGCATGTTCATCTATATCCTTTATCATACCTTTCATGATAAACAGGTAAAAGGAATTGAGTGTTTTCCTTAGTTCCATGAGCCACCTAGCTAATTATCAAAACCAAGGAGGGGCTGTGGCCATCGGATTTGTAGCCAAGTCAGACAGAAGTTGTGGATAACCTGGGGACCTACTACTTGTGACTTGTGTCTGAAGTCGGGCGGGGGTGGAGCGGTCAGCCTTGTGGAACTGTGTCCTTAACCTGTGGGGTCTGCACTAAGCGCAGGTAGTGTCAGAACTGAATCGCATTGCAGGACGCCCAGCTGGGGTCAGATAATTGGTTGGTGTGGGAAAACCCCACATGTCTGGTGTCAGGAGTGTTGTGAGTTGTGGTAGTGGTATGAGGGGACAGGAGAACGCGGTGGGGGGACGGTGGTTCATACAAATAGTTTACAAACTTACATTGTCCCACTGCCTTTACCTGGGGAAACAAGACCACCTATGGGCCAGTGCATGACCCTCCAGGAATTTAAACCCCTGGAGACCCCAAAATGGACCAGAGAGCTGTCTGGTGAGCACAGCACAGTGGAGCTTAGTTAGCCAGCCCCTTAGCCATGCCCACCAATCACTTGTCCTGTTATTTTCTTAGTATAATTTAAAAAGTCAATTATCTTCTTTTCTTTACAATGTATACAAAAGGGAAACTTTGTATTACTTCTATGCATTTTAAATCAGGGTCACTTGAGGTCAATAGGAAGGAAAAAAAGAATGTTATTAAATTTAGCTGGAAAATTTGCCTGCGAAGGGTGTTGGGTCCCAGGCCTACTCTACCACTATTCAGAAGTAAGATTAAGCATTAGGAAAGTGGTAGACTGCACAAAGCTAGGCTTTGTTCTGGGTCATCATCAGTACACATGACATGTGATCTCCAGCAAAAGGTGTTCAGATGTAGGACTCTGTATTCCATGAGCACTGCTGACAAATACCTGACTAGTGTGCTGGCTGAAGGGCTGTGTTATTGTCTGCTAAGATTTAAGAATTAAAAAATGAAATGTTCAAGACAATTTGAAAAACAAAGAAAAGGTAAAAACATAGAAAAGGTCTGGAAGGGTATCACCCAAATGTTCATGTTTACTGCTGGATTTTTGTGTGTGGAATAATTTTAGATTTATAGAAAAGTTGCAAAGATAATACAGAGTTCTTGTTACATCCCTCTGATCTTACCTTACCACAGTACATTTGTAAAAACCAAGAAAACAACACTAGTATAATTACTATCAACTAAACTCCAAACTTAATTTGGGTTTCCCCAAACTTTCCATTAATGTCCTTTCTTGGTTCGAGGATCCAACCTAGGATCCCACACTGCATTTAGTTGTCATGTGTCCTTTAGTTTGTGACTGTTTTTGTACATTTTCTTTGGAGCAATGTCGATTCAGAACTTTTGCTCATTTTTAAATTGAGTTTGTTGTCTTTTTATTGAATTATAAAAATTCTTTATATATTCTGGATACAAGTCCCTTTTTAGATATATGATTTGAAAATATTTTCTCCCATTCTTTTCACTTTCCTGATGGTGTCCTTTGCAGCAAAACGTTTTAATTTGGGTGAAGTCCAATGTATCTATTTTTCTCAGTTAAGGATTTTTGGTGTCATATCCAAGAGACCATTGCCTAATTCAAGGTCAGAAAGATTTACACAATGCTTACTTCTGAGAGTTTTATAGTTTAGCTCTTACACTTAGGTCCTTGATGCATTTTGAGTTAATTTTGTATACAGTGTGAGGTAGGGATCTAACTTCATTCATCTGCAGTTCTTTGGCTCTTCAGTTGTCCCAGCACCATTTGTTGAAAAGATCACTCCTTCCCCATTGAATGGGTTGGCACCTTTGTCAAAAATTAAGTGACCATACACATGAGGACTTATTTCTGGATTATCAGTTCTAGATTATATATAAATTGATATTTCACTGATCTGTATGTCTATGCCAGTCCCATACAGTCTCAATTACTACAGCTTTCATTTGTTTGTTTATTTCAGCTTTTAAGTAAGTTTCAAAATTGGGAAGTGTGAGTACTCCAACTTTGTTTCCTTTTTCAAGGTTGTTTTAGCTCTTCTGGGTCCCTTGGATTTCCATATGAATTTTAGGACCAGCTTGTCAATTTCTACAAAGAAAGCAACTTACATTTCAATGGGCATTGCATATCACTTTGTTTTTTGATAACACTTCAAATGAATATGCTAGTTTATGTTTATGCCATGGAATTTCACTCCAGTAGCAATATGGTCCCAAGTGCTCCTTTTAAACAATTAGGAAGCTTTAAAAGACATGTTTGTTTAGGACATCACATACAAACACAGGGTTTTAGGTTATTTAATGACTTTATTTCCAATGGTTGTTACCGCTTATTAGTCATAAAAATCACCAAAGTCATCGGCAGATGTGTTATGGTTTCTAGGGCGTAAAGCAGCTTCAATTTCTGAGTTACTGTCGTCGGATTCATCCCAAAAGGCTGGAAGAGAAAAACAGACAGCTATTTAACACCTCTCCACTCTGATAAGCTTGGCTTCATCAGTAGACTGGTTCCAGTGGACTGGAAGCACTGGCCTGCAAAAGGCCTACTAGGGACACTGAGGGCTGAACCTGACCAGGTGCATCTGGATGCACGTCCATACTGCACAAATTTGCACATCTCAGTGTGTTCTATGGAAACACTGCAGAATATTTCCTTCCCCTTTTGTTGTGCTCAGCTCTTTACTGCAGGATGGGGATTTAAATCAGGATTAACACAGAAGCAGGGTTAGCCAGGTATTTCACCAGGCCTGAGACCACCTCAGCTTAGCTGCTCTTGCACTTTGATCCCCTTCTATACTTCACAAGAAAGACATGGTGGAAGAATAGGAGGCCTTGGGTGCACATGGTTTACTTGGGAGGTGATCCTGGGAACGATGGGAGGGGCTGGAATAGTGACACAGGAAGAGAGGAAGCCAGCAGAGGGTGTGTTAATGAGGGGGGCTGGCAGTGGACAAGGCGGCTCAGGCCTGCAGGGCACTCTCTGAGAAACTCAGAACTCTCCTCAAATTGTCCCAACAAAGAGTAAGGCAGTGGGGTTATTTATTGACCAACTTCCATTTCTCATTGGTTGAAGGTTATTCTCATTCTCAACCAGGGCATCAACTCCCGGGTACTCTGGGCTGCCCCATTGGGGCTTGGCATGCGCCTGCAGCCAGAGAAAGCCCTTAGGCAGATGCACAGCTGCTTGTGGTGGAAGGCCACAGCATGCCCGCGAACTGCACTGTGATCTCCAGCGTGGTCGGACAGGATGTGGTGGGACACGGTCTGCTATATGGACAATCTCCATGACCACCGCTATCTCCATGGCACTCACTACCTGCCATTCTGTGATGACTTCTTATACACAACCCCATTTCATCCTTGTACCAACCTGGGGAGGTAAGTGTTAATGTCTCCATTTACTGAGCAAATGGGCTGAGAGAGGTTAAGTAACTGGCCCCAATCACAGAATTAGCGGGTGTTGAAGCCAGGAGTCCCACCCAGGTTGTCGGACTTATACCCACGCTCTCGACCACAACCTACTGGGACGGGGGTCTAAGCAGACAGGAATAGAGCAAGCCCAAGCTCTGCATAGGATATACCACAGTGTTAGCATGGAAGGTGGGGCTGAAAGGCAAATAGGAGCTCATGGTGCTAAAGAAAAGGGGGGAACAGCATGAGCAAAGGCACAGAAGTACAAGCGTGGTATACAGGCATACCCCATTTTCCTGTGCTTTGCAGAGACTGTGTTTTTTTATAACTGAAGGTCTATGGCAACCCTACACAAGGCAAATCTATTGGTGCCATTTTTTCAACAGCATTTGTTCACCTTGTGTCTCTGTGTCACATTTTGGTACTTCTCTCATTATTCCAATTATTATTATTTCCATTATTATATTTCCTACAGTGATCTGTGATCAGTAATTATGACTCACTGAAAGCTCAGATGATGGCTAGCATCTTTTAGCAATAAGGTGTTTTTTAATTATTTTTAAAGTATTTTAAGTTAATTTAATGTTAATTAACATTTTTTTAGACATAATGAATGCCATTGTACACTTAAGAGACTACAGTACAGCGTAAACACAACTTTTACAGGCACTGAGAAACCAAAAAATTTATTTGGCTTTATTACAGTGATCTGGAACCGAACCTGTAGTATCTCTGAGGTACATCTATATTTGGAAAAAGCTGACTGTGACTAGATCCACAGAGGACAAGATCTTGGTAGGGACTGAGCTGGAAAGTAGGGATGTGGCCAGACCACAAAGGGAGAAAGTTGTGGACTCTATCCTGCACATAGCAGGAGGCATTAACAATTTTTAACCAGGAAGGTAAGAAGGTTACATGAGATTTTAGATGCTGGTGGCCAGGTGGAGGACAATGGGGAGTGGGAGAGGGGCCAGATGGGAGGAAACCAGTTAGTGTCTACTGTAAGAGCCCTGTCATGTCATGAGCAGTGGGTACTCTCAGGGCATTAGCCATGAGGATGGGGACACAGTCAAAAACCATTTCACAGGTAGAATATACCAGTGTTGTCAATCAATTGGATGTGGAGGCTGGGATACCCTGCAAATTCATACTTGCAAGTTAGAATGCTATGCCACCGTGGCCCATGGCACCCCATATATTGTCAGCTCATAGCCCTGTCACCGAAGAATGGTTCCTCGATAGCTCTCCAATCCCCTCAGAGACCATAATCACCCTGGGGAGAGCCACAGGGCGCCCAGTGATCGCACACACGCTTCACAGTCCTTACAGGAGGGTGCAGGAAACAAGAAACACGTCACAAAACAACTCTGGGTTAAAACACAAGATGAAAATCTAGCCTCCAGTGATTTCTCTTACCTTTAGACTCTAAATTGGTAGTTAGTTTCTTTTGATTTTCATGCCTGAAAAATAAAGAAATAGCCTGAGTCTTGCAAAAAAAATGACAATCAGACTGATATTTTTACAATGAGCACATTAGCAAAGAAGTACTGCACTGAAAGGCCAGAAATTTTACACGTTCTCCCTGAGTCTTAAGAGCAAGAAGAAAATGTCAGGCGGCGCCTGTGGGGCTTAGTCAGTTGAGCTTCTGACTTGTGATCTCGGCTCAGGTCATGATCTCTCGGTTCGTGGGATAGAGCCCCGCATTGGGGCTGTGCTGACAGCATGGAGCCTGCTTGGGATTCTTCCTCTGCTCCTTCCCTGCTCTCTCTCTCAAAATAAATAAATAGAACACTTTAAAAAAAGAAGAAGAAGAAACTGTCAGGACCTCGGTGGCCAGAGTTACTTGCTGATGCTTTGGTGGGTGGGTCCCTATTGTGACAGCATCACCAGTATCCCTGAGTGCATTCTCTGCTGGCCCTGCAGACACCGGGTCATAGTGTGTCCTGCGGGCATCCCTTGCAGCGCAGGACAATGAGCACATGGGCGGTGAGGTAGAGGATCCACTTCCCTTCAACAGCCTTCCCAAAACATGTCCAGACAAAGCTTTGGCACTTTTAGACAAGCTAAAAGTGAAATACCCGAAGTAGAGAATCCAAGATAGAATACAAGGAGAAGCTGGCGGGGAAGATAAGATCCTCATCTCCATCAAGCCAGTGATACCAATCCTTAACGGCTTGACAAGGGAGTCCAAGATAAACTCTTAGTCTGCTTAATTAAAAACAGGAACTTAAGACAGAAAAACGTAAGTATCCTGGACACCGAGGTGTAGGTTTCTGGGTATCACATACACAAAGATGCTAGTGTCTATGGCATCTAATACCTAGCAACCTGTTCTTGCCAAGGTATTTGCTGGGATTTACATTGATATATTATTGCATTAAAACAGATTCCAGTCTCTTAGAGGAGAAGAATGTCAAGAAAAGACAGACCCCAATGTGTATGGTCACTGCTCATGGCCAGAACCCTGGTCCTCTTAACATAGGAAACCCTGTGAACTTATCTTCTCCCTCCTTTGTGTCAAGTCTGGCTAACCTATGGCTTAAAAATTTGCTGTTTTCCATAGCTGCCATACTTGTTTTTTTTTTTTTTTTCTGTAAAATAAGCTCCATTTAGGTATAATTTTCCAGGCTCAATATCTGTCAATGCTTCCTTTAAACTTGGTGCCTGTTTCATTATCTGTCATGACCAACTAGTGGCCCACAGCTGTTTCTCCATGAAGAGTGGATGGTCCTATGAAAGGGCCCAGCACTAACCATCAGTCATGGAGGCTGCAGGTAAGGTGGCCACTGACCATATGAATCCATCTTTCATAAAGTACTAGTGTATACACACACACATACACACACACACACACACACACACACACACAATGCAACTATGGGTTGTATGTCTACTATTTACCTACCTCTCATTTCATGAGGACTAGTCTAGATGCTGGAGGCAGAGGTGGGTTAGAACAGTGCTGGTGGGGGCCAGAGAGTCTCCAGCTGTAGTCCAGGTAATAAGAGCCACAGCGGGGAGAGGGATAGAGCACTGAGGGCTGGGAGAACAGGGAGCAAAGGGTGGGGGATGGGTGGCTGCAGGACCCCTGAGGAAGCAGGGCATCTCCTGGACTCTGCTTTGAAAGCCAGAGAGGATTGCACAGGCCAGTAAAGGGGTGGGGGGATGCAGTGGGATGTAGTAGCAGGGAGCCCTTGTTAAGAGCAAGGGCACAATGACAGATAAGCATGGGCCAGATCCCTGTGGCCCCAGCCACTTCTCTGAGCTCCAGAAACATGGCCTGTGCTCATGTGCTAGTTCTACTTGGCCGCCTCCCAAGCACCTTGTGGGCAACATGCTCATCCATGACCAAATTCACAATCTCCCTACTGTGATTCTCTTCCCTTGCCAGGCCAGGTCCCTCCTGTTTCAGTCAAGGGCACTCGGATCCTCTGCTCCCTCCCCAACCCTTTCCACTCCTAGGCCCTCCTGCACCCAGTCAGCTCCGATGTGTAAATCAATAGACGGGGCTATATTACAACTCAATCCTTGCTCTTCCCTCCACACTGCCACAACCTGGCCAACTACACCAGCATCTCTTGCCTGGACCTTTGTAACAGCCCCTAACTGGTGATGCCACACACACCCTGTCCCCTACAGTCCATCTTCCACTCAGCAGCAAGAATGAACTTCTCACTCCACTTCCTTGCTAAAGCTCCTTAAAGCCTTCCCATTGTTTTTTGATGAACTCCCTAAATCCTGAACAGCACCTCAAAGGCTGATCCCCAGACTTGGCTGGGTCTTTCTACTACAGCCTCACTTCCCCTACTGCTCCCCCACCCACCACTGATTCCTCACCCAAGTTGCTGTTTTACACTCATTTGTGTAACTAATGCATGTGTGATCACTTCTGCTATAGACTATGAGCTCTGTGAGGGAAGCGATGGCACCTGCTTCAGCTCCCCTGGGTAACCCAGGGCTTTGTGCTTGGTGATTATGTGCAGAATGAAAAGATGAAGCTCACCAAGAGCAGGGCCCTGCTTAAAGACACTCGACCTAGTTGCTGGCACATTATTTGACTTTCATGTTTCTACTTCTGTGACTTCAGAATCAGGTTAAGTTTCTTACCGGAATCGTGCAAGAAATCTGCAGAACTAAATGCATGTAGGTCACCCACTGAGAAAGGTGGACGCTGCTTCCAGGTGTCTCCTACTCCATCCCCATGCACTAGGGGCAATTATATTTCCCTTTGGGAAGCCAGCTCTGCCCACCAATGTGACACCCCAATTCAAAGCTGACCTAGAGTCACATGCAATTCTTAGGGTCAACAGTTCTTTCTGAGTCACACCTAATGTGTAAAGCTAAGACAAGGCCAACGGGCATAGTGGGAGAACTTTCCCTGGAATACTAGATATAGTCAACTTGTTGAGCTACTATAATAAATAAGACGAGGAACACATTCACTCTGGCAAAGTATAAGAAATGGAAGAGTTAATCTTATAGGCCATGGGATTGGGTCACACATACTTGGAGTCTGACTGCTTCGTCTTCCCTAAGAGCATGAAAGTAACATTTTCATCTTGTAAAACAGAGGTTGGCAAAGGTTTGCTGTAAAGAGCCAGAGGGTAAATGGTTCAGCTGTTGTGGGCTATATGGTTGTAGGACAACTCACCTTTGTGGCTGTAGCATGGAAACAAGCCATGAACACGATAGGTGGGGCTGTATTGTAATTCAACCTCACTTATAGGCACAAAAATTTGAATTTCATAGAACTTCCAGGTCAGGTGTCATGCAACATCATTCTTCTTTGGATTTCCTCCAACCATTTAAAAGTGTAAAAACCTGGGTGGCTCAGTTGGTTAAGCGTCTGACTCTTGATTTCAGTCCAGGTCATGATCTCATGGTTGTGAGATCGAGCCCTGTGTTGGGTTCCATGCTGAGTGTGGAGCCTGCTTAAGATTCTCCTTCTCCCTCTTCTTTGCTTCCCCTCGCCCCCCAAAAATGTAAAACCCGCTCTTAGCTTGAAGGTGTACAAAACCAGGCAGAGGCCAAGACTTGGCCCTGGGGCCACAGAGCACCGAGCCGGTTGAACAGGTGACACTGCCATACTTACAGCACACCAAAGGGTCTGCCTGTCCCCTGCATGGTCTTTCATGGGTAACTCTTAGAATCCAAGATGGCAGACTTGATTTTTTTTCCCCAGAAGGTTACAATTAGATTGGAGGTCCTACTTCAAAACAAACCATTTTCAGGTAAAACACCACAGACAATGTATTAAATTAAAATGTGACCATGTTCTGCTGGTCTCATCATAATGGGACAATGACCTCTGCAGAATTTCCCAGCAGGTTAGGTATTTTTTTCCCCATAGCTGTGCAATGAACACCACATACCCATGAAGGGGATGCTTAATTTACCTTTTGCCATATTGGCTTTATCACATATCTTCCCTCTGTCTACCCATCAAGCCATCTCATTTTTTGATGCTTTTCAGTAAGTGTTTATGAATTCCCCCGCTATTGATAAACCAGATTAGGACAACTCTAATCAAAGTCACTTTTGTTCTCATCCTTGCTAAACTTAAGAAGTAAAGGTTGGTCAGGGCCTTAACAGTTTTCATCCGAAGAGCAGCACCTGGCACCCACGTGCACAATCCGCAATCGTGGTGAAATAAGGTATCACTGAAATTATGTGTGTCAACTATTCATGTTATATGAGCAAAAGGCTAATGTAGCTAGGAATACTTAGTCAACACAGTCAACATAAATACAAAATTAGATGGCAAGGCCTACTGTAAGCATGAAGTTTTGCTTTGTGGAACTGGCAAGTAGAGACAAAATGAGAAGTGGAAAACCTATGAGCTTCTAAGAAACCCATTATTAAATTATAGCAGAGCACTTATAGATTATCCAGCGCTTTCACTGTATGGGTGGTGGGGCCCAGAGAGGCTGTGAAGGCTGTGCTTCAAGACACACAGAACTGTCAGATGGGAGTGGGGGCAGACGAGGACAGAGCCCCCCAGCACATGGATGCTTCCCAAATGCAAACACCTGTCTCACCTCGTGAGATGTGGTCAAACAGCAGGGTGGAGAGAACCTGGGTTGGGGCAGCCGGTCCCTGTCCCAGTGCAGGACTGCTGATGGGAGACAGTGTCAGCTCTGGGGCCAGACAGCCTCTACTCCCTTGATGCTCTACTCTGCTCCCTGTGTGGCCCTGGGCAAGCTCCCTACCTCTCTGAGCACTGGTTTTCTGTCTGCAAAATGGGGAAGTAGGCCTTCATTGCAGTGTTCTGGTAAGTTTAGAGAGAATCCTGCTTGACAGCCTGGCTACGGCAGGTGTGGGGGAGTGGTGCTGCTCACTGTCACAGCATTCGGGTGCACAACGGCATGTGCTTGGTTTGGTGATGGCACAGTCATGGGTTCTAAGTGAAGGTGACAAGTACTCTGGCACAGTGGCCAAGGAAAGGGAAAATGTGGGGACAGAGAGAAAGGAAACAGGCTGAGATGCATGAAGTCTACTCCTTAAGGAGCCTGATGGGCAGGAGCACTTGGGACGGGGAGGACACAGGGAAATGGCCTCTGCCAGGTCTTGCACAAGCAGGTCGGCAGAGCAATGGTTTGTTCATTCATCCATTCCCTTACTCCTTCACTGTCTCATAGGTCACACTACACATCAGCTCTATGCTGGGCCCACAGCAACAAACAATACCCATTTGATCTCTGTATTTGGGCCTCTCATGCTCCAGTGGGGAGACAGATACCAAAATAACTGTGACACAAGCCAAAAAGGGCAACTGTGGGGTAAGCTGAGAACTGACAGCAGCAGAATTAGGGGGTAATGTCCAGACCCCTAGCACATACCAAGAGCCCATGTCAAGTTCAGGGCCAAGAGCCAGATATCCTTTTACCAATAGACAGGACAGCAGTTAGGTGAGGACCCCAGTAATGCACTGTATGAGGGTGCATGCCCAGTGTGTTTCCTGGAAGCCAAATGCAGGGTGCACGATTGGAGAGGGTGCAATCGAGGTTGACTGCAGGAGTCTCCCTTGGGAAATGTGTGTGTGCCCTCCCTCTCCTATACACTCATGCAGAGACCTTTGTGGAATGTATGATTTCCTGCAGCTTGGGTACGTGATGCCACCCAGAGGTAAGGGCATCTAAGACAAATGCTTGAGTGAACAGTGGAGCTATACACAGAGGTTCACTTAGCAAGTCCAACCGTTATTGAGCACTGGTAATCAGAAAAGCCCTCCAAGCCCCCAGTGAGGAGCTCACAGTGAGGGGAAGGTACCTGCAAATGGTTACAATCCCTATGCTACAGATGATGGTAGAAATAGCCATGGGGCCACAGGAGGGGCGTCTTGTATGACCAGATCCTTTGCTTAGGAGACTTTTAGAAGGTTAATAGTTAAGCCCTGACAATCTAGTAGGCATCATCCAGGTGAAAGTGTGGGGCAGAAGCATTCCAGCAAAAGAGCAGGAATAGAAGCTGGGGCTCATGACATAGCTGGTTGTATGAGGGCATGACATGAGGCTGTCAAGTGGGCACAGGGGCATGGGGGAGCAGGCTGGAAGGCGCTGCAGACTGTAGGCCATGCAGTGCTTGAGAGGGGTATGGGTAACAGAAGCCCCTGAGAGACTCACAGCAGCAGAGGTGCAACAGTCAGGCTAGGATTTCAGACACTCATTCTTGGCCCTGTGGGAGGAGGAATCTGGAAAACAGCAGACCTGGGGGATGTCCTAATATTAGTAACACAATGATTCTCAACCTCATGGTCAATACTGTGTTGAAGGAAATAAGTATCCACAGCCTGTCAACAAACTACCCAAGTTATTGTGACCTTGAGGTCATGTCAGTGGAGTCTGGCAATGAGACTCTGAGGGTCCTGCCAAGAGCAGGGGTCTATGGGATGGGAGACCATGAGGGGGGGCGGCTACTAGTGGGAAGTGTCCTTCCTGTTCTAGGGTCTTACTATATAAGACTGAAAATATTAACTAATGAGAAGATGTGGTCTCTAGACTCCAAATTCTGTAATTTTTAATGATTTTGACTGCTAGCTAAAATCGGTATTAAAATGTCTCAAACAGCATCTTCAGCTACAATTTTGCTCAAGAGACATATATTTCTGAAAAATGGAAGGCATAAAATTATTCAGGAAGGAAGAACCCCATGAGTATGCCAACAAATCTCTGTAAATTCTAATTTTAAGGGCTGACCAAAGGCTGAGACAGTTTTAATTTGACAAAGTCCGAGCGCCCCCTGATGGTTAGCCAGGGACCCTGCAGCAGAAGCCTTTTTTTTTTTTTTTTTTTTTTTTTTTTAAGCTGCCTGGGGTCAATTTGCTAACTCCTTCCCTTCGGCTAATCTAGCAAGTTACTGTTCTTTCATGCTCTGTGTAGAAAAAAATAAAGTAGGTGGGTCTATGAGGAGAACACGTAGGATATTTAGGCAGCTGCTTATTCAGTAGGATTTAAGGCGATTGCAGATTTGCTAAGCCAGAGACAGAGAACGGGTGCTTTAATAAAACCTAAAGGACTTCCAGGAATACCTGATTTTTATTTCACTGGTATTGATTCCGTGCAATCTTTGTATTCTCCCAAGGGAAAATGGCCCAGTGACCACGCAAGGAGAGAGACACACGGCATCAGCTGCGGCCAGGCGCCCTCCGCTGGCCACTCTGGTGGTTGCAGGGTGGACACAAAATGCCACCCACAGCGGCCCTGCCAGAGTGCCATGGCTGGGTGACTTCTGCTACCTTTCCCCCAGGCAATTATGTTGCAAGCACACATCCTTTTCTTCGGTAAAATGTTATCTCGATCCAGACGGTAAACTGAAGTTACATGGCAGGCTGTTAAAATATACTCTCCATTGAATAAATGGATCCGGGAGCGTGAAAACCGCTTCCTGGGGAAGGTAAAGCGAGACAATGTTTGCAGAGGAGAGGAAGCTCTGGCATGCACCCCTGAACAAAAGGGAACAAGTGGTCTTTACTTGGAGAACGGCTTCCTATTAGGACTCACTCCTTCGTACATTATGCCTTTCATCCCCACTCAACCACAAAATGATTTTGCTGAAGCAAATACAATGGTAGAAAAAGATTTACACTGAAAGAATCTTTAATAATAAACTGTTGCCGATCTGCCTACTTGCCCGTGATTTATAATACAATAAACATCGGATTCTATTACGGCTCATGCACTGAAGCTGCTGCTCGGAAAAACGGAATATGAAAGCACCCGGATCCCACCACCATCACAATGAAATGAGCATGGATAAATGTGCTAAGAGTATCTCTTTGCATCTTTTATAGCTGGTGTGTATTAATCTGTAACGCTTATTAAGAAAGTCATTGCTATGCAAAGCAGCACCCAATCCCTTTCTCTGGCTTTTCAACAGAGTGCACTGTTTAGCCAATAGGACGGACCCTCTGGCCCTCATTCTGCATTCATCACAGGCAACATTTGCACAATGTATCTCTCAAAGGCGGCTGAAAAGAAGGCCTTAATACTCATGTAAACAACTGCAAACCAATTACTTAATGAATCAGGCCCACACATAATGAGGTGCAGACAAAGAGCTATAAATGCATTTTTGCACCCAAGCCGCTGCTTTAAAGTAAAATCCCTCAGCTGTAGTTTGGGCTTAACTAGCACATCATAATTATTGTCTCTAGGACATCAGAAGAAGCCATTTTTTTTTTTTTTTTTTTTTTAGGTCCAGCAGGGTCTTTTTTTTTTTTTTTTGAGGTTGCTCATCAGCTCACTGACAAAATAGAGCAAAGAAGAATTTTTAAAAGTGCTACAGCAGCACTGCACTGTTATGTTTATTCTCAAGTACTGGGTTTCGAGACCACTTGTAAAAGCAATAAAGCACGAGGAGTGACTGCAGTAAGTGGGATCCTTAAATGTAAGCCTCTAAGAAATTTCAGTGAATCCAGGCACAAACAGCAAAACCAGAGCTCTCCAAAGCCCAGGGTGGTGTATTAACAACACCAAACCCAGCAAAAGAACTAAACCGTAACAAACAGCACGCCAAACCCACACACTCAATGCCCAGACCTTTTTCATCACTGGATTATTATCAAGTGTCTAGAACCAAATGTTCCTTGAAGACCTTTTTTTTTTTTTTTTTCTTAAAGAGGGTTATGAGATTACTCATGATTTATTTAGAAAATTAATTTCATGCAGGAGCAATAGTAACACAAGGTCCCTGCCTCAAAATGGATGGGGAAGAAAGTTTGAATTTAGTTTAGTGAAATATAGACACAAGACATGAAATTACCAGGCCGAGAAAACATTCTTTGGGTCTAGCTGCTTTCTGAATGTATTTTAACATTGCCTGAAGAGTATATACATATAAAGACAAGTTCAAGAAGAATTGGGTTTTTTAATGCCTCTAAAATATAATGGAGATGACCATTTCCAACGATCTTTTAACAACTACAGGATGTGTTAGTGAGCCAGATGGTAACAGTGAGGGCTGACACCTACCTGTAGAACTTACTGTCTTTTAAAATATCCTTTAAAAGACCTAGAACTTGAATTTACAGGATAATCAAAAATATATAACACTTGAACATTCTTCCTGTCCCATAATTCATTTCCTCTCACTTCTTTCAAAACTAAGGATGAAAACCCAGGTATTAAACATGCTAATTTTTGGTAACTATATGAGTAGTTTTCTAAAACTGAACTTGTCGGGTTTCTAAAAGCAGCAACCTAATTTTAGAAAATCCATCTCATTTTAAGATATTCCAGTCCTAAAAATAGTATAATGTTTTTCAAAATATAAGTGAAAATAGGATTTTTTTTTCATTTAAAAAATACTACATTTCCGGATCAAATCGCTTTATATTATGGGATACTGGATATGATGTTAGAAATGTAAAGTTTCTGTTTTAAAATTTTGTCAGGGCAAGTTAATTCTAATGTAATGTAAGCATCTAAAAGACACCTTTTTAATGAGAAATGTTATTAGAAAAGGAAATTTGTGCAGTTTTAAACAATATGCAGCCAAAGCCTAAAAGGCAGGTATTTCCTCAGACAATTGCTTTGATTCCCATCTATACATTTTTTCCGACCCAATGCCATCGCATGGCTAGTATTTTATGTCGATGACAAATCCAGCACACAACTCACCAACTCACTTACGTTGCTTGAAAAACTTATAAGAGGTGCTGGGGTTCAGCAAATGTTGGATACATCTTGTTCTTTATGGACAATAAGCAAGGAAGTAGCAGAAAAGGGAAGACTAATCTTGCCCAAATGCCTGGTGAAAAAGAGGAATACAAAAACAAATACCCAGCAATTGCCAGTATATATATCAGCCGTCTCAGAAAGCAGAAACGGGCCACTTTATTTCTTTTAAGGCCCTATGTTTTCTCTCTGCCCTTTTCCGACACCCTCCATTGTGTGGTCTCTAAGCAGCCCTACTGCGAGCAGCTGTAGACGCTAATTTGTGGTTCACTGAGGTGTCAATTGAGTCTTAAACCAACGAAACAACAGCTGCAAAACAATACTTGGCTCTCTGGCACAAATATTTTCAAAGGTAGACTGGAGTTTCAACTGTTATTTTAGATAAACAAAAACCCAAACCATAACCTTCCCTCAAGTCACACAACAAAATAATATGCAGCCAGAGTTGCATTCATTACGGAGTGACAGTTCTCATCTTGTGACCGCTGTTCAGAAAGGCTTTCACGACTTTACCTTGACAAAGGACTTCCTTCGCTCGATGAAAAACTAGCCTCCGAGGCGATTTTGTTAGTTGTCTTTGTCTTGAGTATACCGCTGCCAATGTTCAAACCTGTGATAAGCACAAACGTGGAGAGTGAGTGCTGGCCGCCACGCAGCAGAGAAATGCACTGAATGAAGAAGCAGCCTCACAATAACTTTGGTGAAACAAACGTCGACGGGGGAAGATGCTGTCCAAGCCACAGAAGGCAAAGGAGCTTCTGAGGCAAGGAACAACATGTTGGCAGAATACTGAAAGGAAGTGTGTGTGCGTGTGGGTGGGTGGAGGGGCTTCCTGTGACATGCAGAAGCCACAAAAACAAAATCATTCAAAGACCTAAATTTTAAATGACCAAGTCACATGTCTGCGCATATGGGTCTCTCCTATGACACTAAATGCTGATAATTTACCTTGTTGTAACACATGGGCAGTGAGAAATCACCAAAATGATGGGTGCTGGGAACCAGGTCTCAGAAATCACTAACATCCCAGGATGACAGATACCCCTCTGCCAAATCCTCTCTCTTCCATCTTGCGGAGAAGAATGAAACTCCACTGAAAGCCATCAAGGCCACTCTTTAATCAGCCTGAAAAGGTTGATGGGGAAGATGACAATCCACATTTTCTCTGGAGCAGGGGAACCAGACCATGCCCCTGGTACATCCAGCTTGCAGGGCAACCCTCACCTCATCTCCTGGGTGCCCTTGGATGTCAGCTACCAGTCTGATTCTCAACTGGTCACTGGGGTCATGGATAGAGAGTGCATGGGCATCGCTGGGAAAGGCACTGGCAGAGTTTCTGACCTGTAACCTGCCTGTCTCACAGAACCTCTGCAGCCAAGTGATTCCCTTAATGAGGTGTCCATGTTTGCCCAAAGTGAGTCCCCCATGCTTAACAAGACAAGGTCTTCTCAGACATGAACATGAAGGCACAAGGTTTAAGTGGCTTGCCTTAAGTGGTCCAGAGACACAGCATAAGACCTATGAGCAGAAGTTAATTGAAACCTGAATTTCTTCAACAGTTAGATGAACTCTTGAGTTCAGGGTCCACAGCGCTATGGCTACCTGTAACAACGCTGTGAGGTCTAATACGGGTACATGGCTTCCATTTCCCTTCACCGTCCCATCCCACTTCCTGCTTTTCTTTGGAGCTCAGAGAAGTCCCTAGGCTCAGAGTAAGCATGAAAGTGAAAAGGTAGCCGTGACCAAACGTAAAATAAATACAAGAAGCAATGTCTAACTACAATGACAGCCAGGACCATCAGAAGCACCTCTGTGATCCCAGTGTTAGAAAATATGGAATCTTGCAAAGCATATAGTATAATTGTGAGGGTAGGTGAGGAAATTGGATCTAGGGCTGCTTGACTTGATACAACCTATCACTTCACTTATGAATAGATTAAGAAATGAATATATTAATTATTACTATCTTAACAGTACCAAACTGTTTAATATACATCCAAGGGACTATAACTTATGTCAAACTTACTTATCCTTTGAACCTGTCCATGGAACTATCATGAATATACTTAGCAGAAACAGACTTGTGGAGTCCCCTTCCAAATGTGTGTCTGCTAACAGGCTGTACTGTTCTGAGAGAGACATCACTGTCTTGGGGCCTCATTTGTAAAATAAGGGGTTGGATAAATACTTTCTAAGATCCCTCTGGACTCTAATACTGTGACTCAAATGTGAAGAAGGTGATGAAAAGCACAGTTGCAGGTTCACAGTGCTGTATCTTTCCATCCGGGTAAAGGCCCTGCATTATACAGCAATAGACTGCAAGGTCTCATGTTTGCGGAGTTCAAATAATAACCACCATTCTCCTAAGGGCTTTTCTCTAACAGGCACTGTGCTGGCATTTAACCTGCAAAGACTCACTGAATCCTCAAAATAGCCAAAATAACTGAATTTTACAGTAACTGATTCTAATACTAATATTATCTAAGAAATAGCTCTCCAAAGACAGCTAAGTCTGATACACCGTAAGTATGTCCCTCAAAAGAAAGGTCTGTCTCATGAGACAACTGGGAAACTTGGATATGGACTGGAAATTACATGATATTAAAAAATCACTATTCATTCTGTTAGGTGAAATTATGACACTGTGGTTTATGTGAAAATAAGGTCAATTAAAGTATACTTTAATGCATTTACTTTCACGAAGGGAGCTGAGGTGACTCCAACTAAAAAAAAAAAGGTACAAGATAAAAACCACTGAAAATAATAAAAATACAATAACACAATATATGAAAACAAAGAAAGTTACAGTTGAAGGAACTACATTTAAGCTTAAAATTTAGCTTTACTGGGATTTGCAGTATTTTTATTTAAAGAACCAACATTCTAAGGAGGGAAGGTAGCCCAGCCTGATGCTCCCACTGATGATTAATAAACTGGGAGGGGGTGCCTGGGTGGCTCAGTCGGTTAAACATTCGACTCTGGAAATCGGCTCATGTCATGATCTCATGGTTCGTGAGTTTTGAGCCCCACATCAGGCTCTGTGCTGACAGTGTGCAGCCTGCTTGGAATTCTCTCTCTCTCCCTCTCTCTGCCCCTCCCCTCCTCAAAGTAAATAAATAAACTTAAAAAAAATGAGAGAGAGAGAGAAACTGGGAGATATTGGGAAAAGAAGGAGTTTGGGGTGTTTCCAGTGGTACTTAGTGACAAGTTACTATCATGACATACCAGGTAGAATCCAAGGGACTGTTTGGGCCATTGCCATGCTGGGGGCCTGTACATATCCAGGAGGGAAGACTTCCAAACTGTTGTTCGTTAAGAACTGAAAAAGTATTGGCTTATTCTGACCTGATGGCAGCTTATTACAAAGCAAACTCCAGAAACCTTCAGAGGGTGACCACCCTTGCTTGAACCAGGCACTGGCTGCCCTCCTAGGTCCCCTGGATCCTCACTTGGAGCATTGAATATGCCCTTGCTTACCTGACAGTTGTATTACAGAAACATCCACTTTTTGGAATCTGTCTTCAGTGTGATTTATATTATCCTGAAGGGTAGACTGCTTCAGCAACTGGTAGGCTTTTGTTTCTACAGATTAAAAAGAAAGACACAGATAACTGGAAATTCACATGCAAAAGAATAAATTTGGACCCTTGCCTTACACCATACACAAAAATCAATTCAAAATGGATTACAGACTTAAACATAAGACCTAAGACTATTGGGGCGCCTGGGTGGCGCAGTCGGTTAAGCGTCCGACTTCAGCCAGGTCACGATCTCGCGGTCCGTGAGTTCGAGCCCCGCGTCGGGCTCTGGGCTGATGGCTCAGAGCCTGGAACCTGTTTCCGATTCTGTGTCTCCCTCTCTCTCTGCCCCTCCCCCGTTCATGCTCTGTCTCTCTCTGTCCCAAAAATAAATAAAACGTTGAAAAAAAAATTAAAAAAAAAAAAAAAAAAAAAAGACCTAAGACTATTAAATCCCTGGAAGAAAACGTAGCAGAAAACTTTCAGGACATTGGAGTTGGCAATGATTTCTTGGATGACACCAGAAACATAGTCAAGAAAATTAAAAATGGACAAGTGGGACTCTAACAAACAAAACTTTTGTATGTCAAAGGAAAAAATGAACAGAGTGAAAAGGCAACCTATAGAATGGGAGAACATAATTGAAGTAATATATTTGATAAGTGATTAATATCCAGAATATATACGGAACTTCTACAACTTGGCAACAACAACAACGCAACAATGACAACAACAACAACAACACAAATGACCCGGTGAAAATGTAGGGAAAGAACTTGAACAGACATTTCTCCAAAGAAGGTATACAAAAAGCCAAGAAAAGATGCTCAAAAATCACTAATCATTAGGGAAATGGAAACCAAAACCACAATGAGGTAATCAGGTCTGACCCATCAGGATGGCTATTATCAAAAGAACAGAAAATAACAAGCGTTGGCAAGGATGCAGAGATGTTGGAATCCTGTGCACTACTGTTGGGACTGCAAAATGGTGCCACCATCATGGAAAACAGTGTAGAGGTTCCTCAACAAATTATAAATAGAACTACCATATGATTCAGCAATCCTACTTCTGAGTATATATCCAAAGGAATTGAAAGCAGGATGTGGAAGAGATACTGGCACATCTGTGTTCACTGCAGCATTATTCATAATAGCCAAGAAGTAGAAGGAGCCCAAACATTCATCAACAGATGATACACAAATGTAGCATATACCTACAGTTGAATATTAAGCAGCCTTTAAAAAGAAGGAAATCCTGACACCTGCTACAACATAGATGAACCTTGAGGGTATCACGTTAAGCGAAATAAGCAGTCACCAGGAGATAAATACCATATGATTCTGCTCATATGAAGTATTGAAAGGAGTCAAAATGATAAAAACAGAAAGTGGAAAGGCGGTCACTGAGGGCAGGGGTGAAGGGGAAATCAGTGTTTAGTGGGTAGAGTATTTCAGTTTTGCAAGATGAAAAAGCTCCAGAGATCTGCTGCACAACAATGCGAATGTATTCAACACTATTGAACTGTACACTTAAAAATGGTTAAGATGGTAAACTTCATGTTATGCATTTTTATTCACAGTTAAGAAAAAAAAAGGAGAATGACCAAACATCGCAATTGGTCCATGACAATTCAAGTTTGTGCCTGTTGTCCCAGTATAACTATTAATAGAATCCCCTTTTGTTACCAAATGTTTCCTTATTTCGATGGTGACTTATGTGGTCACCTAAACCAAACACAGTGTGTTGGCATAGTCTGGCTACTGACTCAAGAAAAAAAAAAAAAAAAACAACTGTAAGGAAGAGTAGAACACTAATGGGATAGTTGATGATACTGATACATTATCATTAACTGTTTTAATTGTGGGAAAAAAGACACATAAATACAGAAAATTCTACTGCCCAGAAAGAAGTTTCTTAAATTCCTCCAGTGATGATACTTTCAAATGCATGCAGATTATTTTCTTGAACTGTCACTTTTTAGAAATTCTGAAGACAAACAAAAAACAATTTAGTTGAAGCCAGGTTTCAAAACTTGAAGATAAGTTGTATGAGTTTATCTGAAGTGGCCAAATTCCAGCCATTATTTTGAGTTGGTCTGTGGGTAGTCTCAACATCACAGTAAAATGGTTTCTCTCCTCTTTGGGCCTTGCAGAAGCCACTAGAGGAATGAATCTCAAGAGACAGAACTGATTTCCTTGGTTTCCTGGTCCCTCCAGAGCACTCCTCACCCTGGAGTGAAGGGGGACCAGAGGAGAGGCTGGGTGGGGATAGGAAAGTCAGGAAGACTAGCAGCCACAGGATGAGCTCCGAGGCCCGCAGCTGAGAAAATCGAATCTGGGCTCATCGTGCGGACAGAGTGTTTGCAGGGAGCAAAGCCAGGCACCCCTGAGGGATCAGCAGCAGCACAGACCTGGCTCAGGTCCACTTGACTGAGGTTCCCACAGGGCTTCTCATTGTGTCTGCTGTGAGTTAATATGGGGACGACTGTTGGGAACAACGACAAATAAAAAGAACCCGAGTGACACAACCTTCTGTATCCCCTCAAGTCTCAAGGATACCTGAATGAAACTGATAGCACAAACATAACAAAACAACATCCATGGCTGTACCTTCAACGTGGCCACAAAATAAAAGGATTTCTGCTGTCAGCACTGGGGGCTGGCAATCAGCTGCATCCCTGTGTTTGCTGGCTCCATTTAAGAACTTAACCATGAGGCCCTTCTTATTGGATTAAAACTACCATCACACTGAAGAAGAAGAATATAACTTCTCTTGCCCTACTGAGAATCAATCAAGATAAAAATAAGTATTGAAAATGAGCATCATATTTTGGAATGTTAAATGATATATAATTAAAAATACGTACAGATCAAGAACTCTTAACTCTGAAAATAACAAATTCTAAGGCAACATTTTTTTTTAACACTGCTGGATTGTGAACACACTGGAGCCAGATTTAGTACAGAAAACACCAGAGGCAGTGGATGCAGAATGGGAAAGTATTGTTTTGTGTGATGCGTGTGTGTGTGTGTGTGTGTGTGTGTGTGTGTGTGTGTGCGCGCGCATGCATGCTCGTGCGAGCTGCCCTGGGACAGAAAGTGTTTCTTGCTATAGGTTAGTCTCATTGTCCTAGGATGGCTTCAATAGGATGGCATCATAATACTCTCTAATTAAAATCATCACGTCCATATTACTCCAGACTTGTAAGGTTATTTTGGAAGAGGGGAGGTATTAATAAAATCAAAGACAGAGCATCTGGATTCTAAGTAGGTAAAGAATCATTGTAAAGGAGGTGAAAATGCACAGTTTTGTTTTTACTATATAAAAACTTTCCAGCCTTTAGGATACGAGTCCAGAGCATAATGACCATATGCTATTTCTGCATTCAATTACATTTATTTGGTCAAGGAAGAGATAGCAAAGCCAGACATTTAACAACAACAACAGAACACAAAGATTTTGTTTCCTGGCATCTGGAAACTTGAAGTGGGGTTTTCTCTCAGCTGATGTTTTAAGTGAATCATTTCACCCCAATGAGCTGGCTCTCCTGCTCCTCAGAAACCAGGAAAATGTGTACCTTTTATTTTCAGCTTGAAAAATGGCAAGCTAGTAGTTGAGAGGTAATTTCAGATTTGGGGGGATTAAATGTGTGGTCCAAATATTAGTGCTGATATTGTTACTGGTCTGAGTCTAGCAAGGGAGAAATGTAAAGTGAGTTCATGCTTAGCAGTAAGGGGCCATTTTACTACTCTGGAAAGATAAACCATTTCCACGTTCTGTGTACTTTCTATTCTGGTTTCCTTCCCTTCTTCTTTTTAAAAATTGGGGTGTAGTTGGCATACAACATTATGTTAGTTTCAGGTGTACCACTTAATGATCTGATAGTGTATATATTGTAAAATGATTATCACAATAAGTCCAGTTACCATCCATCACCTTACACAGTTACACTTTGTTTTTTCTTGTGATGAGGACTTTTAAGATCTACCTTCCCTTCCTTCTTGAGGGACTTGGGCTCTGTAACTGGGCTCTGGCCTTTCCCTTCAAGGTTGCCCCGAGTGTGCTTTCAACTTTACAACAGTTTTGGAGAGAGATAGCTCATCTCTCCTGTTCTTTTCAAGCAGAACCCAACCCCCTTCCCAAACACAAATCCTTGTTGGTATTTGATCCTTAAACCTCCTGTGGCCCTTCTCTGAGCAGGGTCATCGAAGCCCGCCTGGAAAACTTTTGTCTTGGATGTAGCTGCCCTGAACTGAGTGATAGAGGGAGGGTTGGCAAAATCAAGCTGGGGACTGCTGGGCACATCGCCTGCCCCATCCCCATGTGTGATTCTTCCAATGGTTTCATGGCAAAGTGAAGCTTAAAAGGTAAAAGGATTAAATGCATTCACTTGGAGGAATAAACACCAGAGACACCAAAACAGCTAGAGGCATTGGAGCAGCCAGGCGCGTGCTGCTGGCTATGAGGAAGTCTGTGTTGGGGATCAGACACTCAGAGCTGGGAGTCACTCTCCCATGGCATGTTCACATCCTTATTTTAGCCATTAGAGCTGCAACAAACAACATATGAAGGGCTGGGAGTGGACTCGAAGGCAATTTGCTGAAAAAAATAATTAGGGGAGGTTGAAGGCTACAGAGCCTATAAAGAAAGAGGGGAAGAAGGGTTCAAGTCCATAGATACTGCATACAGACTGGACAGGGTGGGACCATAAATGCAGACACTTACTGAGGCCGAGCAGGTACCATACAGAAGTAACTCTGGCGTAGTGGGAACAGTGGGCAGGGGAGCCCTGTAGCAGGGCTGGAGCCCTATCCACAGGGGACAGCTATTCTCTGGTGACAGCCAATTGCTGCCAGTTGGGAGAGTGGGCCAGACTTCTTGCCAGACTTCTGGCAAAATTAAAAAAAAATGTTTTTAATGTTTACTCATTTTTGAGAGACAGAGAGAGACAGAGAGTGAGTGGGTGGTGGAGGGGCAAAGAGAGAGAGAGAGACAGAGAGACAGAGAGACAGAGAGAGAGAGAAAGAATCTGAAGCAGGCTCCAGGCTCTGAGCTGTCAGCACAGAGCCTCACTTGGGGCTCAAACCCATGAACCGCAAGATCGTGACCTGAGCTGAAGTCAGACGCTCAACTGACTGAGCCACCCAGGCGTCCCTGGACTTGTCTTTTTTAAAAAATAAAACACTGCACGTGTCAAACAGAGAATACCTGTAACCTCAAAACTGAAAGGCAGTGAGCAATTTTTTCTTCACTGTGTAAGCACAAGAACCCTTAGAGAAAAACTTCAGCCAAGGGATACAAGTTTGATGTTAGGAAAAGCTTTTTTTAGCTGAAAGTTGATTGGAACATATTATCAAGGGGGGCTGCAACAGCTGTATGGAGATTTTTAATGAGCCATCTTTGGAGGCAAGACTCTAGTTTTTGCTAGGGGTGCTCCAACAATTCAGACATCCTCTTGGAGTGGTTTAGAAGGTGAGTATATCAACTTTATAAAGCAAAAGAGCAAAAGTTACTGGCATGAGGTTTGTGGCAACTAAGGCCCAGGCATTCCTGGAAGGAAGGGAAATAAAGGATCAGGCTATTAAAAGTTGCACTGTGTTGCCCAGCAAATTCATAGTTACTTAATGAATGAATGAAAAACAAAGAACGAAAAGTAACAAATGTAGAGGTTCGAGTTAGCTGGCTTAAACAAGGTAGGGGCAAAGTTCATATGGTTCCAAGGGGTAAGACTTTAGTTTTCCCAACTGCAAGTAAACTTTAAATCTGCAAATTGGAGGCCTGGGTGGCCCCTTAAGTCTTCATTTTCCAGCCTGTGACTTAGAACTCCAGAAAAATGTTTCTTCCCATTGGTAATGTCAGACTCTCAGGAAATTATTGAGTAGTGCAAACAGTTTGATAAAACAAATGTGTCTAAAGAATAGATTCGAATGTTCTGGTGTACACAGAAACAAATACACATGTGTCCTCAAGCCTTCCTTTCTGGGTCTCTCAGTCAAGCATCCATTGTATACTCAAATCTGTGTCAAGATTTAGTTTAAAAGTAGAAAATAGTGGAGGTTTAAAACATAAAACATGGCAAGAGGTCCCGGGGGGTTAAAATCTATCCTTGGTGATTAATTCCAGAGCAGTGACACAAGATAAATATATTTTTTCCTACTTTGTTACATATGCTGGCCAAACCCAATCATGTCTTCCTGCAAAGTGGTGAGGGATCACTGAGACTGTGTTTTTTTTTTTTTGACATGCATTTTGTGTCTAGAAAATGGAACAGCAAGGGAAAGAAAGAGAAAACATGCTGAATAAAGGGAGGTAGGAGATGATGTTGGTGAGAAAAGGAGAAAGAAAAAGCTTCAACTTCTTATCGGTCGTTCTCTTTTATATGCAAATGTACACCTGCTAAAATACTTCTAAATCTACAAATAAAAAGAAAATATCTGATGAACAAGTGCTTTTAACAACCCGTTACAAGAGCCAGATAAATGTGGGGTTCACCAGCCTCGAAGGGGTGTCTCCGAGGCAGAGAGTCTGCCCAGGGCTTTCGCAGAAATCCCCCATGAAGAAAGGGAAGAGCTGGGCCCGGAAAGGGAATAACAAAGAGGGATGCAAACAATACTATCACTCCGGCTAGAAAAAAACGACCTTGAACTGACAAGAACTGGGCATCTTCGAGTACAGAAGGATAATTACTATTCCCATCTGAAGTGTGCAGTAATTTTAAAATGAAATTTGAAAAGTACTTTCCATCTGCTGAGTTTCCCACTGCTATTACTCACATATTCCTACACGCATGCAATTTTCCCCCCACCCTGTGCTAGATATGTGGCTGATGCAGCAAATCCAGTCATCTTTGCAAAAGAAAATAAAAATTGGGGGATGCATTTCTAAAATTAATTCTGAAGATAAAGATTATTGCTTAAAATTCAGAATTATTCGTCTAAGTGTAATCTGCTCAAATGAAAATGAGAGACTATGAGGATATGGGTGCTTCCATGATCTGAAAATACAGAATACTCATTATATTTAGGATTTTTAAAGTTAAAGGCCGTAAGTCTATGTGAAGGTGAGACATACAAGGTTGGATCCATAACTACAATCGCTTTTCATGTCCAGATTTTCTGCCATTAACCTCACTCCATCAGTTGTCCTGGGCTGGTAAACCATCGCCAGGGAGAAGGCTGATGCATACAGAAGAGAAGAAACGCTGGATTCAGCTGACTTGCCTGGAGCTGCTTCAGAAAATAAGTATTTACATCACATTCTTAAATTCTATGGAGCAATTCAACAATTACACCTGAAAATAAACGGCAGGCTTGAAACTGCCCTTTAATGAATGTTCCAAAACTGAACTGAAACACTTCTGCTGGTATTACTTCCCATGTAAACTTACAGCTCTAGTGCCTGCCACTTAACACTGCTCAGTCCTGGGAGGTAAGTTTTCAACTCTGAAAGTCATAGAAGCTTTAACTTTTCAAAGATGGCACAATCTGATGAGGAAGCTGTATTTTATTGGCACTATTTGTTTTTCAAAACAGTATTTTTAGTGGCTTTGCAGGCAATGATTTATATGAGAAGAATCAGAAACAAAGACAGTAATATTATCATTTCATCATTTATAGTAGAACCAAGAATAATTGCTGTATAAAGATGAGCTGGATGCTAGAAACATAAAATACACAGAAAACCCCTCCTCATCCAGTGTAGTGAGTTGAAAAGTATCTCTCCCCAAATTTATGTCCACCCAGAACCTCACAATGTGGTCTTCATTGGAAACAGGTTCTTTGCAGATGTAATTAGCGATGGACCTTATGATGAAATCATCCTGGATTTATGTTGGCCTTAAATCCAATGACTGGGGTCTTGGTAGGAAGAGGAACAAACAGAGACAGAGAAAAGAAGTCAGTGTGAATATGGGGCAGAGACTGGACTGATACTGCCACATGTCAGGAGCCATCAGCAGCTGGAGCAGCCATGGAAGATTCTCCCCTGAAGCCTTCAGAAGAGCACAGCCCCCCTGACACTTTGATTTTAGACTTCCAGCATCCAGGACTGTGAGATAATACAGTTCTGTTGGTTTAGGTTTGTGGTACATTGTTATAGCACTCCTGGGAAAATAATACACTCCCTGTTCCCCAGTTTTACTGAAATATCTAAAGCCCAATCTCTCTTCTTTCTCTTTCTTCACTTGAGTCTCTTGTGTAAAATGGCAGTGTTTCACCACCTGACTTGCAAGGGCTCTCTCAGCTTTGAGACCCCCTGCTCCATGGTCCTCAAACTTGGGGGACCACATGGGTCTATGTAAGACTGATGCCTGGGTCCCACCCCCTCAGGGGTTCTGATGTCACCGATCAAGGGTGTGGCTGGGGCACGGATGTGTAAAAACCCTGCATGGGATTCTACTGCACAACCACTGAGAAGAATTTCTCTAGGCTCCTCTGAGTTGATTACCTTGAAGGCAGGAGCATCCAATCAAGAGCACTCTACAGAAAGATATCTTTAATTCTTTACTGACCACTTTAAATCAACACCACCACCCTCAATGTCACGAGTGAGGAATATTTTGCTCTAGCAAGCAATAGGCAGTAGGCCCCATGGGTGAAGCCCCAGCAACCTGACCCCTACCATATAGGAGGGCCATGGGGACTGCACTGGACAGCCCAGCAGCACATGGCAGGTTCCCTCGGTTTTGCACGAGTTGGGCGCTCCCTGTCTCAGGTACAGCAGGTAACATGTCTTCACATGATTTTTGTGCATTTCTGGGACAGGACAAGTGAGACACACTCTTAGAAAAGTCTGAGCAGTGGAGGTTGTACTCTGGCTGCCAGCAGTTGTCACTGCAGTCTTGTCTTCCAGGAAAACTCTAGTCACCAGCGACCACCTGGCTGTTGTGTGTTTCCAGCCCTTTCCCAGTGTGATGAGAAACTCAAGTAATCGTGTTTTGGGAAGCAGCGCCCAGAACCCCAAGTGGCAACCTTCAAATCTATGCTGACCTCCCACAAAGCTTTTAAATGGACGTACCTCAGTATGACCTTGAATATTTCAGCTTGCCAAAGAATATCAGTGAGAAATGGCACAGTCAGGCAACCACTTTCAACACAGCTTGACCAAGAGAATTGGTGTCAAAAGAATGAGAGGCTGAATGGACATTCTTAGAGGCTTAATCCTCTTGAGATAAAAGCTGAGAGGCCTTTTCACATGGAGCTTAAGGAGATGAGTTTTGCCAGGATGGGCACGTGGGGTGGGAAAAGAACTGGTGGAGTGAATGACTGAAAGAGATAGTATTCTGGCCTGAATCAACAAGCATTAAGGAAACTCCTTAATACTCTCATTTTTATTCATTCATTTGACGAAATAAGTACCCACTGTGTGCCAGATACTGTGTTAAGGGATGGGTTTTTATGAAATTTAGCATAAGCATGCATTACTTGCTGAAAAACTCATTTACCCCACAAAGGTAAATTTAGTGCAAATACAAGGAAAATTCCCAATGTGGTAAATTTTACTCGGGGGTACAAGCTGTTCAGAGGGAGACTTTCTCTCATAAGGTAGGTAAGTATCACTTTAATCCTGGCTTAAGTGTTTCAGGGAAACACTGAGCTGAATATCCAACTACTGGCACATAGTCTCAGGCCTAAGTGCACTCAGGCTCACCCCTCTTTATCAAGGGCAGACCTCTGGTACAAGCTATGCCCGGAAAGCCTCACAAGCTGCCCACCTCTCTAGGTCTAACATAAGGGAAATGAAACACACGGCTTTGTTCATCAGTGCTCTCAAAGCATCCTTTGCACAGCTCCTCTTTCGCTGGGATACACACTGACATTTCACTGACCCAGACATCCTGATGCAGTCAACTCCAACATAAAAAGAAATTGGAAGAGTGGTGGGATGGAAGGAGTTCAAGGCTTAAATCTTAAAGTTTGTGTTCAAGATCTAACACTCTAGCGACATGGCCTTGAGCTGGAATCTTAACCTTTCTAAATTTCTGTTGGACCATCTGTAGAACAAGGCACTGATGTTTATCTCACAGGGCTGTTATGAAGATTGGGGGTGATGGAGGCTTAGTGAGGGCAGGGTCGCATGCAGTCTTTTGCTGTCCTGGTATTTCCAGGATGCAGCCCAAGTAAAGATGCAGCATACATGCAAATGAGAGACTACTTAGTGTACACAAAAACCACATATTCACTGATATTCAAATTCATCTTTGATTTCTACCTGGATTCTTTAGTGTGAACAGCCAGACTCATAGAAGGAGCAGACTGCATTAACAACAGCAGATCATACAGGCTGTGGATGTGGGTGTGGGTGTGTATGGAAGGATTTCTGTGTAAATTTAAGCACAGATTATGGGAACCAGAGTTATGAAACTCACACTCTCCCAAATGATGATTAACAAAGCAGATGCCTTCAGAGTGACAGCAAATTCTTTAAAGATGAGCCCCCTTGCCAAGAAAACCTGTGTTTGAGAGTGATAAACAAATAAGAAAAGGAAACGAAGAAATGAGAATGGTGATACACTTGATTCCTTCAATATGGACTGAGGATCACAGACTTCTAGCATTAGAAGGAATGTCAGCATTCCCAGAAACAGGAATCCTTCCACAGAGCCCCTCTAGACAGTGGGTTCCTGCCATGGTTCAACCACCCGGCAGCTGGAGGACACACTTGCTTTTGCTGAAATGAAGAGTGAGGAAGTTCTTCCATGACTGAGCTGTGAATTCCTTCCTGCAACACTCACATAAGGGGCCCCTGGGCTACATTCTGTAATTATGCCTGATAAATGTTTGGTATGTGGCAGCCCCACAAATATTAAAAGATAGGTTTTGTGCCCTTTTCAGGTTAAACTTTCCCAGGACCCTTGTCATTCTGAAAACAGTTCTATTTCAGAGCTTCCCACCCATTCTGCCCAGCTTCCTGGTGCCTGCCCTGAATTTTGCCTCAGCCTCTTTCTTTACTACATCTCTCCTGAGATGGCTGTAAAACAAATAGTGTCACACAGAGGACCCACGCTGAAGAGGAGCACTTTGGACTGTCATAAGTTACTACTGTAACCTGCTGGTTGTCCATTCGGGGAGCATTTTAACATATAACTAACATATAACTTTCAATCATATCATCTGGGTTTAGTTACACTAAAGCAGCCCAGGGTCTTATTAGAAGCTAGCTTATCCATGAGGGATGTTTCCACAAAAAGGAACCACAGGAAAACACTGAAGATAAATTTAGACTGCTGAGAAAACCAGTGTCCTCACTAGACTTAAGGTTTTAACAAACGTTTCACATATATGTGTGTATATTTGTATTTCCCGAAATGTGTCTCACAGAACATTAATTCTGTAGGCCATTTATAGGAAGGATTCCATTTTCAGATAGGAGATTATTTGAAACTCTAAATTCACACTTTTAAATGGCTCATTTACAGGGCGCCTGGGTGGCTCAGTCTGTTGAGTGTCTGATTCTTGACTTTGGCTCAGGTCATGATCCCAGGATTGTGGGATCGAGCCCGGACCTGGGCTCTGTGCTGAGCATGGAACCTACTTGGGATTCTCTCTTTCTTTCTGCCCCTCTCCCTGCTCACACGTGCTCACTCTCTAAAATTAAAATAAATAAATTGTTCATTCACTGAAAGTTCTAAAAGTCTTTAGCAAGCTCCAGAGCACTGTGCTGGCTGTAGAGAGAAAGAGGGGTCAAATAGGGTTTGGTCACAAAACACGTATTCCTTGACATATCTTCTGGGTGGAGCACTGCACAGAGCAGATTTGGGGAAATGCTGCATCAGCTCATCAACACCTGTGAGACCACACCAAGGGAAGACTTCTCTGGTGATGAAGGACGCTGCAATGTCCTCAACTGTGGGCACCTCAGGCTTATGGTACATAAGCCCTCACAGAGACATCCGGCCTCCACCAGGGTAAACTCCAGGAACTACTTCATTAACTTCTTCATGGGACTAAGTAGAAGTTCCTAAAATATCATGGGACTCTCCTTAAGATTCTTTTTTGATAAAGTAAACATCCTTCTGGATTCAAACCATTCATTGAGTTTTCAAGTGGAAATTTCCTGCAGAAACTAATTTAGCAGTACTATGCAAAGTACTGTCTATGAGAAATTATGGCAGCAAAAGGCTTGGGGGGTCTTGGTCCCAAGTGGTTACTACAGTTCAGGAGGTAGCATTCATGTATTGAGTGTGTAGTACATGCTTGGTGCTTTCACACACATGACCTCATTTCAACTTTAGGACAACTTTTCCAGGTAGTATGTCTTTCCCAATACAGAGGCTCAGAGGGGTGGAGAAATAGAGCAGGGAGTAAAGAGCTGACATAGACAGCTGATGCCAAAGCCCAGGCTCAGCTGCCACATCTCTCCCAGAGGACAGCCCCTGGAATATTCTTTTCCTTTGGAATACTCTAGAAGGAATGCAGCTCACACAACAGGAAAGCCTCAACAAAATTATTATGAAGAGGGTGGCGGACTGTATCTTAAGCCAAACAGGACATCTGCCCTACTCTACCAAAGGCCAAATCTCCAAATAATTATGCCAAAAGTCACAAAGACCTAATAAAGAGACGATGGTCAAGAACTTGGAGACTGAACTAATACAATGTTATATGACAATTATATCTGGAAAAAATGAAAAAAAAAAAAAGAACTGAAGATCAAAGTAACTTCAGTGACACATGATACAATATAGTATTAAGCAGAGCCAAGGTGCCTGAGGCCCTCAGACATCAACTTCATGGGAGGTCTGGTGGGTGGGAAGCACAGAGGAGAGTGTGGTAGCCAGGACAGAAGGCAATGCTCAAACAAAGTCACTGGCTTTGCAAGTTTTTTTTTTTTTTCTTTCACATTTCCCAAGTTAGTTTATGACTACTACTTTGGCATAGAACCAGGCGCAAGGCATTTTTTTTTAACTGCCAACTATCAATGGGTCAATGGCAGGATGATGGAATTGCAATTTCTTTAAAGATCCTAATGGCAAATAATCCTTGTTACCTCTAGGCTTGTCACACCCCTTTCTTCAGGAAGAGGAGAAAATTTTGAAAGCCCAGTATTTAACTATCTCTTCTATTCTAAAGAAAGTCTATGAGAAAATACCATCTGCATTAATTTGGGGGAGAGTCATCTATATGCAAGGGATGATTCCAAAGAATACTGGAGAAGTAAGAATGGGTAAGTGGATCATTTCCTGGTTTCCACCCAATAAGCCTTTGTCATTTCCTCTGAAATAACTTCAGGGGTCATTAGATACTTGTGCATTCAAAGGTAAATTGCAAAGGAAAAGCATCTAAATGACTTCTTGGTTATTTGCAGTTTGGAATCATCCATACTTCTATTAATAAGAAGAGACTCTACCAGAGTTCTCTCAAAACGAAGAATAAGAAAGCAATAAACATCTCGCTGGGAAAAGGTTTAAAAGAAAAGAAAACCTCTGCATTTTGGAGTGAAATATTATCTGATGCAGAATATATACAATAATTGCTCTACTATAAACTCCCTTTTCAAAACCAGAGTTCATCGCAGAAACATGGGCTTAAAAAATTAATCATCAGGCCATGAATTGTACTGCCATAAACGAAAGCCATTCTTTTCTGCTTATAAACAACAAAACTACCACATATGCAGATGCATGCCTCAGTACCTCCGTGCAATGGTGTATTTACTTGTATAAATATTTAAAGTCAGACCTTTGAATTTCTAATGAAGTAGGACACCACTTTACAAAATAAGGTACTAGTAAATTTAGATGTATGACAAATAGAACTCTGTTCAGAATACTAATTGCTGCTGTTGATATTCTAAAAGTAAAAAAAGTAATGATATTCAGATTCCACATAAACAAGCCTAATACATGTGCAGAAATCTTAATAGGTCTTGATGAAGCCTTACTGCTAAAATTGTTAAATTATCAGACAGGCTAACCACCTCCTATTTTTGGTTAGTTTTAAGTTATCAGAGGTACAAGGCAAGCTTCCCGGATGGCATTTCCCCCTCCCTGCTCTTATTTTAATAATACACATTCAATTATCACAGGAAAGAAAAGAGTAACATCAGAAACATCTGTAGTTTGCCATATAATGACTGGGTGTTCCCCATGGAGACTGACCTTGTCACCCAGACGCAGGTGCTGAAAGGCTGTGTGATGGGGGTGCTCACATGTGTAAATGTAAGACATGATTATGAAGAATTCAATAGACACGGTTATTTTCCACCTTAGTTTATGTTAACGTAAACTCACACATCCTGCTCTTACAATTTAATCTCCTGCTCCAGCATGTAGCAGTTGAATATCCTCGCTCTTAGCGGAGTCCACAAACCACTAACCTAGAAGGTTCTGATTACATAATAAGGTTGAATCCTGTGTTTGAAACTCACAGGCGACCGTAACTTTACCTGTGATGGGGATCTTTGCTGCCATGCTTTCTTCCCTGCTCTCGTCTCCACAGCCACTGGAAACTTCTAAAAACAGAACACATGATGATAAAAGTGTATTTCAAGGATATATTTATGGAGTAGACCTTCGTCCTTTTATTTTAACTACCATTCCTTTTATTTTCATTGCCTCTCCATGTCTGTTTTTTGATTAGTTTATTTTTTTTTGTCTGAAATAGTACTGTTTCTAAAAGGAAACTGATTCTAAACCAAAAGTTCTCTCTATGCTGTTTTCAAGCAAAATAATTTAGCCTGACATCTATCAAATTCAAATGGGGCTTAAAACAAGTAAGCTTCAAATCCTGCACACGTATATCAACCGCTGAGTATGTCCTGAGCAACTCACAGCTCTCTTGGAAATACCATCACAGCAGTTTACTGGCATGAATTGACAGTAACACTAAAATTATCACAATTTCTGGACACTAAACATTGGCTATTAAATTTGGCAGGCATAAACTCAGATTCTTGGTCATCTGTTTAGACTTTTATGAGGTTCCATTACAATTAAAAAGAATGTTTACAAATTATGAGTAAATTTTACTAAGTGATATCAAAAACTTCACAGTATTTTATGGAATCATCTTCATCTTTGTGACACAATCAAAATGATCTACTGTCAAGAGGTTAGTTTTGCTAAGATTTCATTATTTATGAAAACTTATTTTGTTGGAAATTCAGCAGAACTGCAGACCTACGATTAGGTTTTCCATTCCTGTTAGACTAAAGGAAAACAAATACATTTACTAAAAGGTGGCTTAAAACAAGTAAGATATTATGTATATTAAAATCAGAGGTATTCTCTGGTCAGCTTAATTTTATACATATACCTTGAGAAAGAGGGTGTTATGGTGACTCTGAACGCACTTCTTCTGTGGACAGAATTTATAACAATAGTTACCTTGTTCCCTTGTACGAACACTGTTGAGCCACAGAGCGGGCTTTGCTTCCTTTATTCCACTATTGTCATTCAGAATAGATGGCAGGCTGCAAGATGATTCATTACTGTGAATAGCTGACCTATCATCACACTCTTCCGTAAGGGCTTTTTTCAATAATGCCGTTGCCTACGGTGTTTAAAAGAAAGCACAAAGAAATAAAAACAAACTCTAGTCACATTACCCTTGGTCTCAAAAACCCAGCCTTCAAATGTAATTTCAGGTTAAGCTTTACTTGGGATTTAATTTGCTTCCTGACATTTAACTGAAATTTAAATGTCTTCAAGATAAGACAACATCTGATTATTTTCCAGCATAATTTCTTTACAACAACTTGCACTTGCAGTGACACCTTTTTTGAGGACTTACGGAATGCGTAAGTGTTGACTCGTGAAGTATGTATATGAGATGTGAGCACCTCTGTTAATCTGGGCTTGTTTATCCAAGATTTACTCTTTCATTGCATGAATCTGTTTTTCGGGCATGTAAGACAGTTGGGTTTGGAAAGTAAAAGAGATCTGGAAAAATGTGACCTTAAGATATCCCCATCCTTCTGTTTTTTAAAAATTTATTTATTTATTTATTTTGAGAAAGAGAGTGAGCATGAGTAGGGGAGGGGCAGAGAGAGAGAGAGAGGGAGAGAGAGAGAGAGAGAGAGAGAGAGAGAGAGAGAGAGAATCTCAAGTAGGTTCCACACTGCTTGAGCTCAATCTAATGAACCATGAGATCATGACCCAAGCCAAAATCAGGAGTCAGACACTCAACCAACTGAGCCACCCAGGTGCCCCAATATCCTCATCCTTCTAGAAATGACCCCTGAACTTCCCCCAAACGGGAAGATTACAGAAAAACTTTGTGGCTAAGGAGGATATACTAAAGCAAAAAGAGAACTAATCTTATTCTAAATCATAGTCTTCAATCAAGGATAAAGACACTCTGCACTTTGCCCCTCAGTCTGCTGGGGAGCTTGGGAAACTTGCCCACCACACTGCCTATCTGTTTTCAAAGGGCCCTGAAGTGTCTTACCTGTATCAGCTCATGCCTCACGGGCAGGCAGGTGGCACAGATTTCATCATGGCCAACTTGAGCAGTGGAGAACAAGTGGCAATTAACAGGACAGGTTAATACTCACGTCTATTTGTCAGGTCAGCACTCTCCTCCCAAGAAATAAAAATACACTGCTAACAAGAGGTAACCAATGATGACATCACCTCCTTCCAGAGAATGTTTTTACCTCTCTTCCTACTTAGAACTGATGATTTGCCCAGTCTTTTGGCAGAGGAAACCGAGGTGGTGGTGCTGACCTATCACTGGTATCAGACAACAGGAGTAAACACAGGGTGGTGTTGAACCCAACCTGTGGGAAATGAACACAAGACTCTAGAAGAGTGGAACTGCACAAAGCCTCACAGGTTATCTTTAGTCTAAGTGAAAAGTGGTAAAACCATAATTATCTAGTAAACAAGAGGGAAGATAATAATCTTTCCTGTGATTAATATGAAAGAAAGTGAAGATGCCCTGACAAAGGGAATTACTGAGGCAGAACATGGAAGATCCAGCCTTGTGAGTTTGGCTTGGAACATACTTTGAGGTCACTGCTGTCAGCTTTGACATTCCTGCAAGGTTCTTGCCTTCTGCCTTTCCTAGGACCAGCTGGCCTCCTGGACTCATGCCCATTATAGAGGATTGCCATGATTGTAGAGGATTTAAGGAGTTCTGGTCTAACTTCGCATCAAGTTAGACTTATAGCAAGAATCTGTCTGTAGTCCACTTCTAGTAACCAGGTGCTTTTCCTCTATTTATTTAAATTAGTCCTTGATTTTACTTTTACTCCAGTTATGGTAACTCTGTACTGGGATGATCTGCACAGTATCTGTGTTTCTGCAGACTAGACTTCAGGTGTAGAGTCCTGTTTCCGAAGCTCAAGCGAGAGCTGGTTCCCATCACTGGCTGCCATAGTGCCCTAATTCCTGTTGCCTACATGGACCACTGTGCTGCACCTGCTTCCAGAATCTGTCCAGGAAGAGAGGTATAAAGAGTAGGACCACCTCTTTGAACTGCCATCACTCTGTCATTATGGTCTCTGGACCATTCCAGCATGTCTCAGTTCTAGATCTCCACCCATCCTGATCTAGTCTCTTCCCCCAGAGAGTTAAGCTCCAATTCTGTGTCCCCAATAATGCTGGCTATGTGAAAAGCATTTTAGAACGTGAACAAAATGAATTCGCCCAAATTCTGTAGTGAAAGCTGTACATTTCTTTTTCTGATAGTTAAAATAATCCAAACATTCTGAAAGAGCCTCAAATATGCATTTCTTCCCCATCTTACCTTATGCAATAGCTGTAACTAATAATTTCTTGGCATGACTTCATAATAGCCTCTGTCTTAACACATGTCTTAACACATATCTTAAGAATAGAATTGTTCAAGGGCTATTGAAGCTTCTTGTGCTTTGTGCTGTAGAATTTGCAGATACCAGAAACTGGGGTTGCCAGTGATTCAAACTATTTCTCACTAGGTCCTCAGAGATGACACATAATTTATCTCACTGGTTTGTGCATCCCTTTTCATAGAAGGGATCCCTTCCATGAAGCAAATGGGATCCCTTTTGCTTTAGCTGGGTTCCAACTGGGTCTCAGAAAGAACACAGAATAAAATGCTATACTAATACAGTAAATTGCTTTCTAATAAGTCCTTACATGCTTGATAACCATACAGCACTACCACTAGTTCTATACCAAGCACCCCTCTTCTTTCACTCCAGAGAGGTAAGTAGAGTGATAGGCATACTGCAGGTTTTTATTTATTTTGTACATTTCATGCCATTTATCTTTACTCAATACTCCTGTCTCTAGAATTTCTCTTACTTTTTTTCATAGAGACATTTACTAAAAGGACTCATCTTCTAAGATAAGTCTATAGATAATTTCTCTTTTTTTCTAAGTTTATTTATTTACTTTGAGAGAGAGAAAACAACGTACATGACTTGGGGGGGGGGAGAGAGAGAGAGAGAGAGAGAGAGAGAGAGAGAGAGAGAGAGAGAATCCCAAGGAAACTCCATGCTGTCAGTGCAGAGCCTGACTTGGCTCAATCTCATGAACTGCGAGATCATTAGCTGAGCTGAAATCAAGAGTCAGATGCTCAACCAACTGAGCCACCAGGCACCTCTATGTCTTAACAATGACTTTTTTATATCTGTGAAGATTTTTGGTAGAGGGTCAAATTATAACATGAGAATGGCTAGGTTGGCTTTACTGGATCATGGAGCCAAAAGAGAGCAGATGTGCCCACTGGGTCATCTGCAGAGGAATCCACAATATAAGGCCCTAAAAGCAGGGAATAATGATAAGCAGGACAGAAAGAAATATCAGCCTCAGACAAGGAACAGTCAGAAAGTTTCAAGTCAAAAAAAAAACTTCTGCAGAGTCAGAAGAAACATCTGTAATGTATTCTCAAGACGTACTGTTTGCAGACCTTTCAGAAGGGCATATTTCTAAGGAAGCCCCCAGTTTGAAGGAGTTTGCAGTCTGAGGCCACAACACTAACCAGTACCTGCAAAGGAACAAAAGCCCAGAGAAGAGAGAACAAGCTACTTTACACAGCTCATGCTGGGACTGAATGGGCTCTGCAAATTGGAGCTCTCTATGTGAAAAATGCCACCAGACAACAACTTTACTAGCGGCCTCCTGATGGTGCTTATGAATGGACTATGCTTGGGTTTCAACTTACCCGTTAGCGAATAAAGGCTCTGTTTGACTTCATACATTTGGAGCCTAGGAGGGAGATGGAGACTGTCTCACTTCTCTCAGTTGTCTGATGCCTAAGTCAATACCAACAAACTAGTCTCCTCACTTTTCTGGCTTCCCAGGAGCCAGGAGAAAGACACACACTGTTTGCAGGATGACTGATGGTGGTAGCTCCACATTTCAGATCTTATGAAAGATAAATCGTCCCATGAATTATACTCAGCAGGACACCTAGTTACTGGTTCAACTCTACTAGAATTTTTCTCAAAGTCCGATTTAAATATGGATCCTGCTAGGTCTAAAATCCCAAGAGTCATCTCTTAATTTATATCCAGAAACTTATCAATTATGATATTCACGTGCATAGATAAATGAAGATATTACTGGAAAAGACATTATGTCCAAAACACCATTAAAAGAAATGAAAGGAGAAAATCAAACTGCTCCAAATATTGTAACAAATCGTACCAATTTATATTAAAAAAGTTCTTACAAGTCAGTAAGAAAAAATATTTCTAACCTAATAGAAAAATGAGCAAAGAACACGGACCTGCAAATTATAAAAGAAGAAATACAAATGGCTAACAAATAGGTAGGGGAAAATTTGACCTCAACTATAATGTAAAGGTCAAATGAACAAAAAAAATTGGATGTCATTTGCACTTCTCAATGCTGGTGCTAAAAAAAAAAAAAAGTCTGTAGTATCCAGTTTCATAAAAAGTTCACAGAAATGATATTTTCATTCATTCCTCATAACTGATGACCCTTCCAGAGTGAGATGTACCAGTGCATAGCTATAGCCTGAGAGATGCACACACCCTCTGACTTGACAGTTCCACAGCTAGAAATTAATCCTAAGGAAATAGCATAAACAGTTGTAAAATCTGAATTGCTCAGATGTTCTTTGAAACTTTTTTTAGAGTAACAATTAAAAACAAATGTTAGGGGTGCCTGGGTGGCTCAGTTGGTTGAGCATCTGATCCTTGATTTCAGCTCAGGTCACGATTCCAGGGTCATGGGATCGAGCCCTGTGTCGGGCTCTGTGCTGAGTGTGGAGCATACTTAAGATTCTCTCTGCTCTCTCTCTCTCTATCTCTCTTTCTCTCTCTCTCTGACCCTGTCCCCAGCTCACGCTCTCTAACAATTAAAAAAAAAAAAGAAACCACAAAAACAAACAAAAGCAAACAAAACAAAACAAAACACAAATGTTCAACAGAAGTGTGGTTAAAGAGACTGGAGTATCCACACAGAGGTCTCAAACATCCATACAGATGTTTGAAATGATGTGATGTGATGTGATGATATGAAGGGAATGTGATGATATGAAGGGAAGTTCACTTGTAACAAGTAGGAAAAAAAGAAGCTTTGTACACAGCCAGTATAGCCCATGCTTGTCAATACATTAAATATTGAAAACCACACACTGCAATTTCAATTGACAATTTTCTTTTATTCTTTCTGTTTACCTTAATATTCCAAGTTTGGAAGTTTTTTTCCTGTTAGTTTTTTGTTTTTTTAAAACTTATGCTAGCCCTAAAAGAATGTGATTTCTGTGATAGGCAGTACAAATACAAACAGAAAGTGAATGTGAAAGCATCTAGTAGAAATAAATCCTGCTCTATATGTAAATCAGTGCTATTAATGCTGATACAAAAAAGCAAGAGAATTAGGGCTGTCAACAGCACATAACATTTTCTCCTAATACACATATTTAACTGACCTTCCTCAACAACCTCACTTTTGCACACCAAAAGTAATTTTTCAGAGTTTAAAATGAAATGCTCTTAAGTTATAGGAGGGGAAAGGGATAGAAAGAGAAAGGGATTTTATCTATGGAGCAACTGGAAGAGAGGGGGAAGTATTCATACAAGCCGGTAAATGAGTATTCAAGAGATAAGATAAAAAAAAAAACAAAAAACAAAAAACAAAAAAACCCCAAAAAACCAGGCCATCATTTAGGAAGAGTTTGAAGGGATTTCTGTGACCAGTCACCTGTCTCTTCTGGCAATGTGTGTGTGGTAGGGGACAGGACTGACCTACTGTACGAATGATACCAACATGCCCCTCTGCTTTTGCATGGAGAAATTCTCTTGGGTGGAAAGAGACATCACTTAGGAGAAAAGGAGTATTAAGGCACTTTGTGTTTTAATGAAGCACCCAACTCATTTTTTTTTTGTCCACATAAAGTAATTACAAATTTTTCTGATTTAAAAGCATGCAGCTCAATTATGTAATTACCTAATAGGTTATGCAGGTGCTGTGGATCTTATCTGGTCTCGAGGGGACATAATCTGAGTTTCGGTGGCTTTAATGATGTATTTACTCAAGAGACGGGATTGACTCCAGCTGACAGCAAAGGGACCCACAGGTAAACATCATTTACATGTGGCTGTTTAATTAGCCATTTACCCAAGAGATCAAAGTAAATATTTCTGAGCTTCATTAGATTCTTAACCAAGTAATTTCTAGCAGAGCTTCCTTAAATTTTGAAAATCTCTTAGTTTCACGATTTTTATCTATGGGGAACTATTTAACTGATACTATTTACTAAATGTGTATATTGTTTCAATGCAGAGAAACAACTCAAAGACACTTGATTTTGCTAATTGTGACAAGATGATGTGTGAACGAAGTAAGTCCTAGGACTCACAAAAGCATTTTGTCATAAAGTTCACAATGCCTGTCCTGCTCATGTCATTTTGTAATGTACTTCTCTCAGGCTGTGCATTTCTTTGGTCCCAAACTAACAGAAATTGCCTGCTTACTTCTATTTTTAAGGACAGACTTTGTCATTAATTTGTTGGTAATTTTTATGATTGTCACTAATATGAGATCAGGATCATTTAAAAAGGAACAAAAAAACCTACCAGGGGACTCTCTCTAGAATAAAAAAAAAAATTTAAAAAAGGGGCATCTGGGTGGCTCAGTCAGTTGAGTGTCTGACTCTTGATTTCAGCTCAGGTCATGGTTCCAGGGTCATAGGATCAAGCCCTGTGTTCAAGGGCTTATGATTTTCTTATGCTTGTGATTTCTCTTAAGATTTATGATTTTCTCTGTTTCTCCCTCTGCTCCTCTCCTCCATTCGCACTCTCTATCTAAAATTAAAAAAAAATTTTTTTTAAGAATCTAAAAAAAACCTGCTAGGGGAGGCATACTATCATTTGAATCCTAAGCTATTAATTGGGCAGCCCCCTTTCCATTAATAATGGAGTTTTTATTTGAAAAACCATGACTGAATTGTCTGGAACTTGGGACATGTTTTCTAATATGAACAACTTAAAAAAATAAGATGATTAGATAGCAAAGTGAAGTAGACCAATACTTCTTTCACCCCTTTTTAAAAAATGTTTATTTATAGACTCAAAATGGTTGAAAGACCTAAATGTAAGACAGGAAGCCATCAAAATCCTAGAGGAGAAAATAGGCAAAAACCTCTTTGATCTTGGCTACAGCAACTTCTTACTCAATACGTCTCCAGAGGCAAGGGAAACAAAAGTAAAAATGAACTACAGGGACCTCATCAAAATAAAAAGCTTCTGCACAGTGAAGGAAACAATCAGCAAAACTAAAAGGCAATCGACAGAATGGGAGAAGATATTTGTAAATGACATATCAGATAAAGGGTTAGTATCCAAAATCCATAAAGAACTTATCAAACTCAACAACCAAAAAACAAATAATCCAGTGAAGAAATGGGCAAAACACATGAATAGACACTTCTCCAAAGAAGACATCCAGATGGGCAACGGACACATGAAAAAATGCTCAATGTCACTCATCATCAGGGAAATACAAATCAAAACCACAATGAAATACTACCTTGCACCTGTCAGAATGGCTAACATTAACAACTCAGGCAACAATAGATGTTGGCAAGGATGTGGAGAAAGAGGATCTCTTTTGCATTGTTGGTGGGAATGCAAGCTGGTGCAGCCACTCTGGAAAACAGTATGGAGGTTCCTCAAAAAGCTAAAAATAGAACTACCCTATGACCCAGCAATTTGCAATTCTAGGCATTTATCCACGGGATACAGGTGTGCTGTTTCGAAGGGACACATGCACCCCCATGTTTATAGCAGCACTATTGATGATAGCCAAAGTATGGAAAGAGCCTAAATGTCCATCGATGGATGAATGGATAAAGAAGATGTGGTATATATATATATATATATATATATATATACAATGGAGTATCACCCGGCAATTAAAAAGAATGAAATCTTGCCATTGGCAACTACGTGGATGGAAGTGGAGGGTATTATGCTAAGTGAAGTTAGAGAAAGACAAAAATCATATGACTTCACTCATATGAGGACTTTAAGAGACAAAACAGATGAACATAACAGAAGGGAAACAAAAATAATATAAAAACAGGGAGGGGGACAAAACAGAAGAGACTCAGAAATATGGAGAACAAACTGAGGGTTACTGGAGGGGTTGTGGGAGGGGGGATGGGCTAAATGGGTACGGGGCACTAAGGAATCTACTCCTGAAATCATTGCTTCACTATATGCTAACTAATTTGGATGTAAATTTTAAAAAATAAAAAATAAAATTTTAAAAAATGTTTATTTAGTTTTGAGAGAGAGAGAGAGAGAGTGCGTGCGCAAGTGGCAGAGGGGTAGAGACAGAAGGGGTAGAGGATTTGAAGCAGACTCTGTGCTGACAGCAGCAAGCCCAATACAGGGCTCAAACTAATAAACCATGAGATCATAACCTGAGACAAAGTCGGAGACTGAGCCACCAGGGTGCCCCAATACATCTTTCACCCATGACATGGCTGAGATGTGAAGTACTTGCAGTGAATGGAATGAATGAAAAACACTGTTGTTATAAAATAGTACTAAATAAAATGGACAATAAAACCTGAGAAAATCTTGCTTAAGAACTACATTTATCAACAGATATGGAATGGACCTGTTTTTCCCTAAGAATATTGTTCTTTATTTACTGAGTCCCACAAAATGCAGTAAAATGCAAATGTGTGTGGGAAGGATACATACAAGGTTATCTGTGAAAAGGGAAATGGGATCCATGAAAGGCACATGGGGGCTGTGTCTATATCTGCAATAATTTATTTCAGAAGAGGAAAGGGGGGAGGAAGCAGGTAAGAGGAGAAAGAGGAGGGGTAGGGCGATGGGGGGAGGGGAGGCAGAAGGTGAGGTTTGAAACAAATATGGTGCAATGGTAACAACATCCATGAACTTGGGCAGGCATGGGACTGTTGAGATAATTATATCATTCTACGTGCATATTTTGAAATGCTTAAAGTCTCTCTCCTCTCTTTTTTAAAGAGGTGAGGAGTGGGGGGGAGGCGCTTGGTAAGGGCTGAAGGTGCTCTGAAAGGCTTGTGGGGGCGATGGCAGAAGTTCTGGACCACAGTGACACAGACATGTAACTTTGGTGCAGAGAGGGCAAGGCTTGCCTCCAGGAGGGACACATGTCGAATCCTTGAACTTTGAACATGATAAAAATAAAAACTTAAAAAGGATCAAAGCCAGAAAACCCTACATTACAAAGATGAGAAAATATACTTTGAGACAAAACACATTGACAAGACAATAAATTTAGAGGAAGTGCCACCTCTCTCAACAGATGGCATTCTAGGGAACAAGGAAGACTACAATGGGCACACTCTAGATCTGGGCTTCTGGGTCCTCCCTAGTGCTCCTCTAGGGGATCTACTCCATCGCTTTCCTCTTTCTGTTCAGCATCTTCACACTCACCCACGGGTGCCTCCTTGTCTGGTCAGAACCACTGTGGGGGTCCCTCCTCTGCCTTCTCAGTCCAAATCCAAGGGGGTACAATTCCCTAAGGCACTGCAGAAATCTTATTACAGCCCTGCTCAAAAAGCTCTCAGGGCTTTCCAGGGTCTAGTAAAGCAAACACAAACTCCCTACTTGTGCTGGACGGTCATTGCACACAGGGCCCAGCACCACTTCGGACCTTCTTGCCCACCACCGCTAGCCTGAAGCCTGCCTTTCAGCCAGGAGGAGCAGAGCTTGGGTCTACTTCCTGGGTCTGTTCTTTGGCTCCTAACAGCCCTTCCCTGTCACCCCTGCCCCTCCCTGCCTGATGCAACCCCCTGTAATCTTAGCCTGTCAAAATTCTGTCTTTCTCTCTTTTTTAAAGTTTATTTATTTATTTTGAGAGAGAGAGAGAAAGAGAACACAAGCAAGGGAGGAATAGAGAGAGAATCCCAAGCAGGCTTGGTGCTGCCAGGGCAGAGCCTGACTCAGGGATCCATCTCACAAACCATGAGATCATGACCTGAAATCAAGAGTCAGACGCTTAACTGACTGAGCCCCATTCTGTCTCTCTTTTAAGGGTCACCTCAATACTTCTCTACTCCCTCCACTGTAAGGTCTGCCTCACTTGTTCTCCAGATGGCTTGGCTCCTTTTACTGGAGGCCGATATTCTCTGATATTTTCTTATTACACACATCCTATTATGCCATTTCCCAGAAGGAAATGTTACATTTTATTTATCTCTTTCCCTTCAATGGATCTGGGCTGGTACCTTTATACAGAAATGGATCAGTACATATTTGCTGAATTAACATGTATGATTACTCAGTATTTTTTGTTGTTTATTTTTTAGAGAGAGAGAGTGTGTGAATTGGGAGAGGGGCAGAGAGAGAGAGAGAGAGAGAGAGAGAGAGAGAAAATCTTAAGCAGGCTCCACATTCAGTGGCGAGCCTGACTTAGGGCTCAATCTTCCAAGCACAATCTCTCAATCGCAAGATCATGACTGAGCTGAAATCAAGAGTCAGACACTCAACCAACTGAGCCACCTGAGCAACAGGTGCCCCAGACTGTATTTTTAAAGTATAGAGTGGGGAAAGAAAACCAGAATGCTACAAGATGCTTCTAAGTTACTTGGAAAATGTTGTGGTCATTATGCTCAGTTAGGTTACCTCCAGGATCTGAACGTAGGAAGTTGAGATTCCTACACAAAACTCTGCACAAAAGGCCTGAGATCAGAAAGTGTCAACAAACAAACCACAAAACCTCACTTATTACATAACATTTTTTTCCAAATATTTTAACCATGGTTAAGAAGGTGACTTATTTCCTCAAATGAATCATTTGTATAATCTTGAAATTTCATTTTTTTTTAAAATAAAAATTACTAACCTTTGTCGTCTGGTTCACTTTTTTGACTGGGAAAACTTCAGATGGCTTAACTACTACTTCTCTGATAGAATTATCATGTTCTTTCAAGGTGGCAACATGCTGACCTGGTGCTTGTTCAGATCTATAAAACAGAAACAGGAGACACATTAGACATTGGCAGTACTGTGTGACTAAATGAGATTCCTTCATTTTTAAAGGCCCCATAATCAAGCTAGTGAAGGATTATTTATTCAGAAAAGTCAGGAACCTAATATATTCTAGACTAAGGTAATTTTCAGAGTTCAGGTATGTTTTTTTAAAATTTATTTTGGTTATGATTTCATTGTTAAATGAGCATTCTCAACTTTGACCACATACTGGAACCACCTGGGGAACTTTGCAAAATCTAGGTGCCTGGTGCCATCACTAAAGGATCTAGTCAAACTGGGCTTGGGTGTGGCCTGGCCATTGGGATTTTTTTAAAGGCCCTCAGAGTGGTTCTAATATATAGTAGCCATGGTTTCAAATCATGGGATAGATAGTCCAGCTCCTCTTATGTGTGGTTAAGAGAAACCCATCACATTTCTTTCTGAACAATAATTTATCCTTGTTATACTCTCACTAAGGTCTACTTGTAATTAAAAAGCATTGAGATAATATTAGTAAAGAGTTAAAAAGTGAGCATGTATTATATGTGCAGACTCTGGCACGTAGTACATCTCTAGGGTAGGAGATGTACGAGATGAGCCTGGAACATCTGGGCATCACAAAGTAGGGAAACTCTCAGAGGCTACTGAGTCATGTTAAAAGGCCTCAGAAGCTCCCCTGAAGGGGATCCCACTGGCCCAAGATGAAACAATTTGAGCACCAACAACAATGACTGCAATGGACTGAAACACAGCAAATATATGAAAATCATGAGTTCATTTAAAAAATAAATAATAAAAAAATACTTAAGTTTTAAAAATAATAAAAACCTTTGGATTCAGCCTTTCAAATCAAGTACATCTTGTCACATGCTACATGGATGAATCTTAAGGACATTATGCTAAGTTAAATAAACTAGTCATAAAAAGGCAAATACCGTATAATTTGACTTAACGTAAGCCATCTAAAATGGTCAAATTCATAGAAATAGTGATCATAATGGTGCTTGCCAGGGGTTTGGGGGGAAGGAGAAATGGAGAGTTGATTAATGGGTATAGAGTTTCAGTTCTGTAAGACGAAAAAGTTCTGGGGATCTGTTGCACAACAGTATGAATGTACTTCATGCTACTGCACACTTACTTAAAAATGGTTAAAATGGTAACTTTTGTGGTGCGTTTTACCACAATTAAAAATATAAACCAACCAACAAACAAACCTTTGGAGGCTGGTAAGGCAACTACTCATTCTGACAATTGGTAAGTAAAGGGACAGTATCATTTATCCTGCCTTTGTGGTAAAAAAAAAAATGCATTTCAGGGTTACCAAGTAGTTGATGGGCAAAGTTCTTCCAACTAATAAATGCAGAACAAATGAATAAATTAGAAAAGCCACCATTTCTAAGTCCAGATTAATGAATGCATCTAAGAGATGATTATAATTTTGTGAAAATTGTGTAACAGTAAACGCTGTACTAAAGGTATCAGTGTGCCAACACTCGAACCCATGGATTAATCCTAGCAACACTACCAGTGGGACGACCAGCCATCGTGTGCTGCCTGCAGAGGTGTACCAGAAGTAGTAGCGCCACTTATGATGTTGTCTTGCCAAAATAACTGGCCTGGAACATAATCTTGTATTTGTATCGAGCTACCAGTTTATGGGTAATATCACTTGGATCCTGGTTCAAACAAATCAAATGTAAAAAGACTGAATCAAAGACTGAGACCATCAGGGCCAACTGGCAAAAAACAGGTATTAGATAAGGAATCTAATTAAACAGTAATGTATTAAATGCTTATAGATTAAAGAGATAAGCATTTGTATTTGTAAATGAAATGTTTTGTCTGTTTTAAATGACTCAGGAAAAAAATGTGGGGAAGGGAAAGAGATAACACAAGTCTAAAAAAATGTTGACAATTGGTGGATCGGGATGATGAATGCATGAAATTTCATTATGTTGTTATATTTGCTTTTGTGAATTTTTGTTTCAAAGTAAAAAGTTAAAAAAACAGTGCATTAATATCTGTGACTTGATTGGAAATGCATAAAAATAAATGACTGAGATTGATGGATAGATGGAAGGATGGAAAGACAGACATAAAAACATCAGTGCAATAAAACGTCAGTGGTAGATATGGGTGGTGGGTGTATGGATGCTCACTGTACCATTCCCTTTATTTTTCTGCATGTTTGGAAATTTTCATAATAAAATGTTTGGGGGGAAAAGTAAGTCTATATACAATTCAGAACCTTCTTTAATGCATCTCAATTGTTATAATCTTTGCTTCACCTAACCAAGACTTGCATAAAGTGGGATGTGTCAGGGGGATCCCTGAACTTCTTTAAAAACTTCCTAGAATGATTCTAAAGTTTCTGGCTCGTCTGGTAGAAAGGTCCTTCAGCACATTGAATTTCTTAGTTTCTTCCAGACTTCACTGAAGTCATAATGCCACCCAATTCCTTTGTTCTGATTCTATATAAATGAAGGAACATCCATTTACATTTGGTTTCACAATAGATTTCACTACTGGGAAAATGCACTCACAGGTCATGAGCAAATTCTAGTCTATTCAACTGTTGTATTTCTTATAATGAGTAAATCAATTGTGTTTCTGGTCTGAAAGCATGTTTAGCTAAATTGAATTAAACTTGAAAACAGGTTGATTTTGGATGAATTAAATCAATTAAATTAGTTGGGATGGATTGAATGATCAGAGACCAATGTCTCTGGTGATTGATACACATGACTTCTGTAGAGGCAAAGCCAAGGCAAGACTCTGGCTACTAATACTCCCACCAACTATAACCATCTCTTGGGTCTTGGGATGAAGAACTTGCTAAGGTTTCCTATAATTATTATACATACTTCACAAAAGGACAAAACCATTAATTGACTTGCAGGGGGTCAAACAGCAAAATGAGCTCCTGAAGGAGGTACAGCATCAAGAATTTGTGACTTTGGAACAGCTAAGTCAAAAATCAAAGCACAAAACCAGGCTTTTCTGCAGATTTATTTCAGGATAGATTGGGCAAGGAGTCCAAGAGTCATGGCTGCCTTTGTATGAAGTGTTGCCCATGGTTCTACATGAATACACATATCAGAAGATCTGCAAAGTGGTACAAAGGACTTAAAAAAGTTTTTTTTTTAATTTTTCCACCTTGATTGGAAAATTTATAACATCAGTGCCACACAGAAAGAAAAACAAAATTTGGTGTCAGATAAATTATATACTCCTCTAATTAAAATTTTAAATTATTTATTTACTTTTGATGGAGGAGAGAGAGGAAAGAGAGAGAGAGAGAGAGAGAGAATGTGACCAGGGGAGAGGCAGAGAGAGAGAGAGAAGAATAAAGGGAGATCCTGAAGCAGGCTCTGTGCTGTCAGCACAAAGTCCAATGTGGGGCTCGAACCCACAAACTGTGAGATCATGACCTGAGCCAAAGTTGGACGCTTAACTGACTGAGCCACCCAGGCGCCCCAATATACTCCTCTAATTAAAAATATAACAAAAGAAGAGACTTTAATCTTTAATTAACTTCATATATTTGGACTGGCTTCCAATCAGAAAATTGCAATTAAAACAAATGTACCAGTTCTTCCTAACCACAACTGATTTATAACAGATTGGTAATTTGACCAAAGTTTTAAATGGAGACAAATTAATAAACAGCCTGAATTTTGTTATGAATACAGGCAGAATAAAATAAAGAGGATTTTACATACTGTAACCCAAACAATATAAAGCTGACTCAATTTTTCAGCATGATTTTGAGAGTACAATTGGGCAATTGTATTTGAGAATAGCCAGTAAAAGAGACAACTAATTAGTTGCACCTGGAAAAACGTATAAAGTAATAGGTAGTCTCATTATGGTTTTTGTATAAGATAAAACTACTTATTTAGTAACCATTTTCATTTTAAAATATGTTTTCCTAAAGGCAACGATGAATGGAACTTTTTATCAAGTACCCCAAATGACATGAATCAAATTGTAATAACTCATCATGGTCTAAAATAGTGACTTGATACTCTACCTAATAGGAAGCCTTTCTTTCAAATGAAGGACTTTGAACACTTAATCCTTGATGTAGCAAAGATCAATAATGATGATAAGAATCATTTTGTTCTTTTTTCCTTTAAGATGCTTCATTTTATGAGCAGGAATTTGGAGGTCTTCACACTACCTTTTAGAGTATGCTATGAGGCAGGTGTCCCATTCTACACATGAGATTAGAGAGACAGATGTCGATTGCCATGGTTTGGTCAGGGGCACAAACAGGAATTCGGACACACCGAACATGGCTCTACTGAATGGGCTTTAAGGAGTTCATAACCTGTTAGAGGCTTCCCACTCTGCCTGGCTTACACTTCTATGACATCAGAGTCATTAGCAATTGAAGAACAAAAGCACATCATTCTTTCCAAATCTGTGTTTCTGGAATGGTTTATCTAATTGACTAGTCTGATCCAGGGGAGATCACCAAGCATACAGGAATATTTCACTTAGGGGAGTAGCCAGCAATAACTACTGATGTTGAGGGGTGCAGGGGGTGGCTGGAGCAAGGAGGGTAGTGGGGAGCTGGATGCCACGGTTAAAACCATTAGAAGGAATACGTATTTAAAGACTTGACTACTTGTCTCTCACAGGTCATATAAACACTTGGCACTTTTTCTGAAGCTAGAGAGTGAAGCAGTGACAATCTGAATGCACTAAACACTACTATCCCCAGTCACAGTACATGGGACAATTCTAATTGTAACAGAACATAACACTGACATTAGTAACCATTCCTGACTTCTTTATCCGGCTTTAAAAATGATTGTGGTAACCAGTCTTGAAGGCTCCAGATATTAATTTTAAAATTTGTGTTGGTCATAAAGAAGGCTCATTTCTTAGGAAAGGCTGATTTATACATAACTGTAGGTCAATAGTAATGTAAAATGCAACCTTTCATAATGGAAATCAATGCTTTATCATGCATGTTGAGAAACTACAACAAACATCAGTCTAGTAGATGTAGATATTATATCTTCTCACCCACAATCACACTTTGGCAGCCTAGGTTAAGAGAGTCAAACAATGAATCATTTAGTCTAACAAGTCAGTTTGCACAGAGAATTATAAATGCATATATGCTTCCTATGCCACACGTCACACTATGGTTTATGCCGAATAGTATATCAACAGACATAAAAGGCAGTGAGAAAGAAACAGGAGCCCAGGGAAAGAGCCTCACGACACATAAGCACCGAATGACCTATAGAGCACAGAAAGACTCCTCCCAGCCAGCTTCTTCCACCACCTTGTAAAGGAGTATTTTAAGACTGCTGTTTTTTTTATTTCACATGATAAATATATGCCAGAGGATTTTCCTGTATTTTCTTGCCTTTATTGCTTCAGGCTGAAAAGCTATTGAATAGGAAGGTCATTTCCAACATTTTCCATAACTTGGGGATCACTAGTGGAGATGTAGAAGTTGATGTAAATAAACTCAGGACTTGTGAAGCTCATCTTGTGGTCTGTGAAATGGAACCATTCGCTTGGCCAAGTTTTCTTGTCACAAGGCCCTTTTAGAGACCATTATTTATTTGACTTCTCACGCCTTAATGGGATCCAATACACACTAGACTTAGGCTGAACTCTACTCTAAAAACTTGTGAACATAAAACAGCCTACAGGGCACATTAAAGATAGAGAATGATATTGGAGGTAAGATAACCAGACCCCAGAAGCCCCTCCCAGGCTCTCAGCCAAACAAGGTCCTTGCAGATAGACTTTCACAGACACCCTTCTGCTGACCACGCCTGAGTAATCATCTGTTCTCAACTAGTAAATGGCAGGATATATTTTACTAAGAGGAAATAGAGTCAACCCCCAAAATACAAATCAAAGTTAGAACACAGGCAACATTTACGCCACATGAATTAGGAACCCACCAGATAACAGTACTGGATAAACCATTACACACATTACATATTTGTAATTCTACGAACTCGGTAAGCAGCCCAATACCACAAAACTTCTGAGGCCATGAAAAGAAACCCAACTGCCTAAAAGGCGGGTAGAGGGTATGGAATTGGTTTCTAATTGACTTAGGAAAAGTGTACAAGAGTCATGGTTCATATGTGCTGACTACCTTGCAAATAATTAACTCTCCCTCTCTCTCTCTCTCTCTCTCATCCCAGAATTGTGGCCATTTAAGGGATATCTCTGAAATGGTGGCTCTCAAACTTGAGGGAGCAGAGTTCCCTTAAGGGCTCATTAAAACACAGGTGGCCGCACCCACCTCCAGATTCCTGATTTAGTGGGTCCTGGGTGAGGCCTGAGAACACCTGTTTCTAACAAGCTCCTAGGTCTTGTTGATGGTCCAGTGACCCATACCTACAGATTGGAGACCAGTATCACTAGCACGACCTTGGAAATTAAGGAGTGCTTCCCTCCCGGTGGTGGTTATACTGGATGGTATCCTGGGTTGCTCTCGGGTATACGAGTATGCCAAAGGCTACCTGTGCTCCCTTCCCCCTTCCAAAGTAAACCCTTAAAACATTGCTATGATCAGGGATTGAGTGTATATATCCAATTAACAGAAACAAATACATTTACAAAGTAGTAAATGATACAGTTTGTAAGAAAAGGCTAAATTGACAATTATAAGTGACGACCCCAGTGGTGACTGTGTGAGTTCCTCTGTGACCCTTTACATTTGGAAGTGTCTGGGAGCAAGAACAGCCATCCCACCCCGCAGTGATTAATACTTGACTTGCTTTTCATCACTGCCACCCCCAGGTAAGAGTCCTGGGGGCTGGTGAAGGACAGCTGCTCTGCAGGCTTCAAGGTCTCCTTTCAGAATGTCACTGTGATTATAGAGCCTATAAAATAAAACAGGTGCTGCATGAGATGTTTATTTAAGCACAGACGGCCCGCTTCTAGAATCTATAGTGGTTTTCGTGGTTTATTGAAATATATCTGCAATATAATCTAGACATAAAAATGCACCAACTAGACTGTCTCTCGACAAAAATGTAAAATGGGGCAGTTTGGGAAAACTTGTTTGTGTGCACGTGGCAGTTTTAAATCCATCAGAGGAAGCAACTTTTAACCCTTTGAAGACTTTAATGTTTTCAATCTACAGCTATGCAATCTCATGTCACATTGCACCTGACTGATAGGAATGCTAGATAATCTTAACAGCGGAAAAGGCTAATTTTATATTGTCAATCATAACAAAGTTAGAGCCCCACAACTCATGTGAAATTTACTTAAATTGTCACTGCTGAGAAATTGAAAACTGTTGGCTAGAGTATGGGTTATATCCTCCATTCCTGAATAATAAAAAAAATGACTATTATTTCTTCATTTGGATCTCACTACAATAACATTTTCTTTGTAAGAACAGGAAGGCAAGGGAAGAGGGATTTAGCCTTCATTGTCTACTTCCAGGTAGAGGGGAGGAGTGGCAGAGGCTAACAACTTGGCCACTGTTTCTAGTTAGGTCTGTCATGGTACCAATAGCCTCCAAAGAGATTGGCTAGCAACTTGCCTTAAAAAAAGGTGTCGGGGCGCCTGGGTGGCGCAGTCGGTTAAGTGTCCGACTCAGCCAGGTCACGATCTCGCGGTCCGGGAGTTCAAGCCCCGCGTCGGGCTCTGGGCTGATGGCTCAGAGCCTGGAGCCTGTTTCCGATTCTGTGTCTCCCTCTCTCTCTGCCCCTCCCCCGTTCATGCTCTGTCTCTCTCTGTCCCAAAAATAAATAAACGTTGGAAAAAAAAAAAAAAGGTGTCTGTTTGGGGGAAAGCATGATTCTAAAAAGGTATTGGGGAGGATATCAAAAAACAAAACAGTATTTCTACATTAAAAAAGATCACAGTTGGGAATGTTTGATACATGCCCCCAAATGAAAATGAAGCAATTCCTAAGGCAATGGGTTAACAGCAAAGTATTATTAATTTGTAATTAGTTCTATAGTTGGTTAAGTCACTGGATCCATTTGATGGCCATGTGCCTGATATCATGGGGATAAAAGAGATGTGATCTGTCCTACTTGAGGTTGAGAAAAAACTGTGGGCATAGTACCCTCCCTACCCCTACCCCCCCCCCCCCCGACACCCCTCACCATTCCCTTACTCTGATACAGGCTTTTACCCTGGGCAGGAAATAAAAGTGGATCCCTGGATTCAAAACCTGTTCCGGGCTCTGGGCCACACTGTCAGTGTGCCAGCTCATTGCCAAGTCCTGACCTGTTGTCTAGACTCTGAGTTTGGAGTCTTAGTCCCTATGGGCCAGACCCTGGGTTGGGCCCTTCACTTATGAGCTCTGCTGCCCAAAACCTTCCAGACTCCTGGCCTATGTCACTTACAGTACCTAGGAATACTTTTTTCTTGGGTAAAATCTGTGTCCTAATTCTTCCTGGAAGGCTTTATCTTACGGCCACTCAATTCACACAACAATACTTGCCCTTAAGAAGAGGAAGATAAGCCCATCAGTGGTGAGCCAATTTTAGAGATGTAAAGGGGAGCTCAGGATGAGTAGGCAGACAATCAGCAATGATGAGGAAGACCTTCTGCCAGCGATCATTAAGACAGAAGGGGAGATAATACTGCAAGCTCAGGAGCAGGTGATAGGAAATGCCAGGTAAGGGGGGGTGTGGGTGCCAGTAAGGAGACAAGTTTGTCCAGGTAGGGACTGCTGTTGGTGGTGATAAGCTAGTATGGGTGACTGGTGAACAACACGGGGGTTACGGGCACCGAACGCCCATGCAGTCAAAAATCCATACATAACTTTAGACTGCCCCCAAACTTAACTACTAATAGTCTTCTGTTGACCTGAAGCCTTACTGATAACATGGTTAACACACATTTTGTATGTTATATGTATTCTATACTGTATTCTTACAGTAAAGCTAGAGAAAATAAAATATCATTAAGAAAATGATAAGGAAGAGAAAATACATTTACAATACCGTATTTAGTGACAAAAAAAAAAAACAACAAAAAAACCACGTATACGTGGACCTGTGCCATTTAAACCTGTTGTTCAAGGGGCAACTGTAATGGGAAATAAAATTCAATATAAAACTCTGGTGAGAAAATAGCAACAAATCTTTCAGATGTCCACCACGCAATGGCTGGTTTCCTAAAAGCAGTGTTTTTGAGAGGGTTAGCCTGGCGGCCATATGCTAATGCTACTGGTGAGGCCCCAGGAGCCAGGAGACTAAGCTCATGTTCTAGGAGCCAGCAGGGGGAAAGCAGTGGTGGGTGAGGCAGAGGAGGGAGCGATCACCCACAGTGGGGGCTGGTGGGGGCAGTCGTGGAAGGCTGGGGCCCGTGCTTCCTGCAAAGGGCCAGCCACTCACAGCTCCCACTGTGAAATGGGGGTCTCAGTGATGCTGATCTTCCTAGTGTTCAAGAGAAGCTAGAAATCTACAATTGCAAAGTTTATTTTTATTTGCCATGTTCCAAGTTTACAAATGTGGCAGTTAACTCAAAAGAAGGTTAAATACTATGCTGCACAGAGCCTGCCTGTGGGTTTGGGGTCTCCAGTTCGACTGCCTTTAATTTGATTTTCAGAACCAGGTGGTGCACCCTGAACAAGGACCATGGCTTGGACGTTTCTATACCTCCTCTAAAATGTCCCCACGGGTAGTGGAAGTTAGCAGACACTCACTAATGCTGGGGTACCAACGTAGGGTGTGGGCAGGGTGTTGCTATGAGAACAGCCTCCCTCCAGGGGAAGAGTGTTTTATCTTTGCCATTCTTAGGAGTGGTGATAAGAGAAAGCAGACAGTTTTTTGTTACTGTTTATCAAATTCTCTAGAGAAAGCGCATCCCTCGTTGCCTGTGTGTGCATCTCTGTCCCCATCGAGCACGGTGTGCCAGTGTTCAGTAACACCTGATTGTCCAGTCACATAACCTTTGTTCTTTTCCAAATGTGAGCCTCCTGTAGACTAGCTTATCTCACACCGGTCTAGATGCTTCTCTGACCATCTCATTCATCGGGCTCTTTCTTATCCCTGATTTCCTTTAGCACTCACCATACAGACGGCATCCTTAGTTACACTAAACAGTCCCCTAGTTATGTCCTTTCTGCTTAGCCTTCTCAACAAAACCAAAAGCTTGTTGAGAACAGCAATTGGACTTGTGAACTGTTATGTTTTAAGTTTCATGTAGCACTCAGCATGACACTGAAGACACACTTAACAGCAATATGTGTTGAATGGCAGGCCAAGATTTAAACCCAGATTAGAGAAATTCATGACACACCTATTTCTACAGTTTTTACATAGTTGTTCTATCAGCCCAGTACTTCCAGGGCTGGGCAACAAGTGATCAATGAGATGGATAATTACTATCTGCACAGAGCTTACAACTACTCTAGATGAACTCAAGTTTCTCTGGCTGAAAGAAGAGTTGGTATGTGCTGGGGATTTCTAATAGGTATTTCCCCACATGGTACCTGGCTCTAGTTTGCAAAATATCCATCAGTCCTTTGCTAAAACTAACTCTATTCAAGAATTCAAACACTATGGAACTAAAGATTAAAGACTATGTGTTATGGAAACACTGACTAACTATTGGAATTCAGGACTCAACTTCTTTTGTGTCTTCTATTTGTATTCCTACCAAAATGATTCCTGCTGGAGGGGCATTGGTCCAGTGAGGCCAGGTCCAGTCTTGCCTGGGGAATGTGTGGACTGGCCTGGCCTCAACACACGGGGCCAGTTTGTTCTTTGTGAAGTCCAGCAGGTGGACAAATCTGCTGGTTGACAGGGAATTGTTAGACACACAAATGGAACCTTTAAGAGGTGTATTTTATTTTACCCAGCAATGGTTAAAGCATACAATACATAAAATTTTGGGAGGGCCTAATTTAAAATAATTCTTCCTAGTTTCATTTTCATCTTTTACTGACACAGAATTTTGGAGATAATTTGAAAGAAAACAACCCCATTCTAGGCTAATGTGAACACTCAGTATATGTATTTTAAAGTGAGGAAGCGAGAAAAGTGCTATGCTTTTTTCTTTCAGTATTGTGACCTGAGAATTACTTTTTGACAAGACAAAAACATAAAAATAGAAACAAACCCTGTATGAGGGTTACAGAAAGTAAATGATTCCTTAACGCTGCCAGGTAACTCTCACCCATTCCTGTAGGTGTTACCTTTTCAGGGACTTCGAATTTAAGCATTTCAGCTGCAGCACTACAGGCTCAACTTTCAGGTTTTATTTTCTCTAGGGAACAACAGTCTCAAAATAGTATGGTAATCACTGATGGTAAATGGTAATGAGTTGGCTTACAAAATTTTTAATGCTACTGAAAGATTGTAAAGCACCAGGGCTGGTCACAGAGCAAAGTTTTAGTGAAGGAAATCTGTATTTCAAAATAAGCAAAATGAAAAGGCATCATTCGAAGAGGTGGTCCACAATCTGGGAGCTTGCAATTTAGGAATAACCCATACACAGAAAGGTGGGAAAGGAGCAATACATAGGACCTTTGTTTCCAATTCCAGTGCCTGCAGCAACACTGGCTGGAAAACTCAACTTGCTCCTCTTCATCGGTTTGACGTAAACATAAGAAGGCTTTGATCTTTAAGCTAAGAGCACATGTTCGGGACAGAAAAGATTACTTTTTAAAACCGTCATTTTATCTAGTTCTGGTTCTGGTTTTTTACACTTCATTCCCATGGACATTTGTTGATTACAATTAACATTTAAAATCCTAAGAAGCATGAGGATTCTTTAGTTTAAATAGAACAGAGTGCATTCATGTACCAAACATTCAGACCACAACTGCTACAAAATATAACTAACGAACCAAAGCCGACTCTTGTCAGTCAAAACCTGAGACGTTAATTCAATTTGTGGAGCTTACTGGTCATCCTGAGGCAATTTAGCACCTTCACCAATAAGAGAAAACCTCCAGTGACCTCCCACCCATAGGTATACAAATACAACAGAGAACCAGAGAGGTCTCTAGAAGCTCTACCTCCATAAAGATGCAAATTAAGATTTAAACAGTGTAACAATTGGCCAGAGCTAATCCTTTTACAGAGGTGTAAATGGCTATTGAGAACTGAATTCCGGGCTGCTAGCTTTTGTTAAGTATCATTACAGACAAATTTCATCAGAGAGTAATGCCAAGCCACCAACTCTGAGGACTATGGATAAAATAGTTTCATAAATCCAGTGCAATTTGTTTGCTTTGATACCAAATTTCCTGACCATAAATCCAAACAAACGTGTAAATATAAACCACATCAAGAATTAGTGCCCTGGGAAAATAAACTGGAAGCTACTATCTCAAGCCTGACACCCGATGGCTGGAACAGCTGTATGTGCGGCCACAGTGAAGTTTGTATATGGGGTTTTGTTTGCCACACAAAACAGTTGTAGAAAGGACAAACACATACATAGTTAAACAGTATTTTTCTTTTAACGGGCTGTCTTACAAAACCTATGTTTTGGTGGCTACCTCGGTCCCCATTGTGCAGCCCTCTGGGTGGTCCCTTCCAGGGGGCCACTTGAAGGGAGCACAATGACAAAAAGGAGGAAGGAGGGGACTGCGACACAAAGGCCAACAGAGCAGGGCGGTCTGCGGCAGGCTAAGGACCAGGGGTCAGCAAACAACGCTCCTTCTCTTTACCCAGGAAACAAGGGCTCCTTCTCTTTACCTGGAAACAGTGTGATTAAGCTGACAGCTTGAATTATGGGTTACATTTTGTAGGGTACTGTCCGTCTGTGTTAAGGTCCCCTCCATTGTAGCGGAGGCTGCACAAGCAAAACCCTTGCCTTTTCCCCCACTTTGGCCTCAAAACAGACCTCATCACTCTGTAATTTTCAGAACTGCTCTCTCTCCCAGGCCACTTTTTTTTTTTTTTTTTAATTTTAAGTTCCTGAACGAGACACTGGACAGCCTGAGAGAATTTGTAGTAGGTGTTTTCTTCATCCTTAAACAGAGATAAGCAGCCTGAACTTATAAAGAGATTTTAGTAGCCCAGAATCATTAGTTCCAGCTGCAGACATCCTTTGTGAAATGTGTAAGGGTCCCAGTCTGTTTTCTCCTTGATAATCTATGGATCCCCTACTTAACACTTTGGTTGATAAAAACCCTTGCAAGGAGGGTGAAGACCAGAAACATTTACTCTTGCTCCCTGGGTTTCCTTTCAGTCAGCGCTGACATGTTACCAGAGGGGCGTTGTCATTAGGGCTGCACTCCCCAGTCTCAGGCACACACAACAGATTTATGGAGCCGTTCACTTAATTACACCTGGCTTCAAATATCTGCTGCAAAAGAGAACACGGTAAACGTCCTACCACCATACACCTTATGCCTTTCAAAAATGGAATACAATCAGGACCTTCATTTTGGAAAAGTTTAAAAAATATTATGAACATAATAAATTTCTGCTTATTAGACATTATCATAATCATTTCTACAATTAAGCTCTACGGAGTGCTTTTGGTAAAAGGGCATCTGATATTGTCAGGGTAGTTCCATCTTTGTTGGGACTTCATGACTGATGGAGGACCATAAAACAAAATCAAACTTTTGCTGTGCTGTTACCTGGCTGCCTCTGCATGTGTGTGTGTGTGCATGTGTAAGAAGGGAAGCATGGAGCCTCAGATTGGGCTGACAAGGGTTACAGCACGGGAGGGGATCCAGAGAGAAGGGAAACCAGAGGATACAATGGGGTGGTGGGTGGGCTTAAGGAGGGCTCTTGCCGCATCCAGACCCCATAATAAGTTAGTATGCCAGTTCGTGGGATAGGTGAGTCTCCTTGGAGGCCAATAACTGATGAATGGGAATGAGGTCCAGTGCAGTCACCCTCACTGAGGGGGAGCTCAGATAAGTAGACCAGTTCCCTCTCTGGATTCTGACTCCATGTTCTGGGTCCACCACCATGAAGACAGTAAGATGGAAGTGGCAGCTCCCTGGGAGGACACTGCCAAAAAGAACACTTGGCTGTTGACATTTGCCTTCTGCTATGCCAGGATGGTAGAAGTCAAATGCAGGACTGCTGAAAAGACTGCTGGTTTGCTGCTGGCCCTTCACAGGTCATTGCTGTATTACGACAAAGAAGCTGAATCAACTTATTACTTAAATGTGCATTCACCTAAGAGGCTGCTCAGAAGAAGCCAAAGACGAAAAGAGAAAACAAGAAACAAGAAAGTGGGAGATGCTAAATCATCAGTACGAATTAATAAATGGATTAACTGTGGAGGAAAGGCAGGCAGGATGCAAACAAGAAAATGAAAGCTAACAGCTCCGCCCTCCCACATAGACCTTGGGAGCCAGGTGATAAGGCTTCTTTCCTTTGGGTCAGAGTTCAGGGGATGTCAGACAAGCAAATCCCTGATTCCTGCTAAGTATACTTTTCAAAACAGTGGGAACCAATTCCAAGTGCGCTCATTATTACATATGTAATAGTGCTTCCAAACTACCAGGTGCAGTGCATGTCCTTGTAAATACATAACACAGCTCATCAGTAAGGACATAGGATGCATGACTCAATACCAGAAATTCAGGGATTTGATTGCCCAGGAAAGTAGTGCTTTCCAATGTTTAAGGTGGCAGAACACCTGGAATTCACAGAACTTTTTTTTTCAAAATAGCATGAAATATTGATATATTTCATTTCATCATATAAAATAGAAACATTTTTATAAGCAATGACTATATGTATGCAATATAAAAATCAAACCACAGGTACATATATGCATGATTAAAAAACCAATCTGTCAAAGCTAACAAGATCAGCTGCTCCACATTTTGTTATTATTCATCTGCTGCTCTCATGCATTTTATCTTCAAGTAGGCAGGCAGTAGCAGGTACCAAAGTTTTAGTAAAATGATTTTGAGAAAGTTCTCAAAATCACAAAGATTCATTGTCCTACAAACTTGGAAAAGATCATTATACTCAACTGCAGAATAATTCTACTGAAATACATGTGAGAATCACTGCCAAAAAACCCCCCAAAAAACGAAACCACATTATTTTAAACAGCAGATTCAAACACATTTCCTGTCCATCAAAATGACAAGCAGATTAAAATAAATTTACACTGACAAAGGAAAATAGGAAAAAAAGACAACTAGTTCAAAGCCGTAAAAGACAGGGGATCCAGAACTGCTCCTCACATCTGGGGCACTGGGGTGACTTGGTCGGTTAAGCATTTGGCTCTTGATTTTGGCTCAGGTCACTATCTCACAGTTCGTGAGATTGAGCCCATGTTGGGCTCTGCGCTGACAGCACAAAGCCTGCTTTGGATTCTCTCTCTCCCTCTCTAAATAAATAAGTAAACATTAAAAAAAAAAAAAAAGAATTGCTCCTCACATCTCTCTTACAGGCTAAGGCAACAGTGCAATAGTTGGGAAACTAGGACTTAAATGGTAAGATTAAATATAAAAGTACAAGCAAATATATCAAAGTCTCGGTTTTTGCTTAACTTTTGAGATTTTCCTTGTCTCACCTGCTTGTCCTGTCTGCACACACTCCCTGCAAAAGTCCTCACTGAAGGGAAGGTTTCCCACTCAGCTCTCAGGCTCAAATGTTCTTTTTCAAATCCCACCTTAAAATGCATTTGGGTTTTCCAGAAGGCTATCACTAACAGCTCAAAGACTGTTCTTTAAAGGTGAGAAATATAAGTTAAAGAGACTAAAAGGAAAGATGAGCCATAAGGAAGTGAAGGAGGAGGAATAAAATAGGCAGCAAAATGGGGAAGTGAAGCCAGAGATGAAGTGTTGAGGTTTGCCACCCAGCAACCTGTAACATTTCAGTTTTGCTCTAAAGAACTACCACTCCCCCATCCCAACCACTCCCCACCATGGATGGGGCTCAGGGTGAAGTCTGGGGTCCAGGTGCAAGCTAGTGGAGCTCTCGCCTTGCTACAGTGACTGTGGAAGGGCTAGGAACAGGATGGGATCAGAGCCAAAGAAAGATTTTGGCTCAGCACTCCAGGACAAAGGCCACCAGGATGCTGGGGCTGAGAACTGAGCCAACCCAGGGGAAATGGAGCCAAGAAAAACAGAGGAGTCAGAGCCCAGTGGCATCATCTGAGCCTTGGATGAAGCCAGGCTGCAGACTATCTACCACAGGACTTCTTGCCACATGCCAATAGAGTTCCCTCTGACTTAAAGCTGTTTAAAATAAGTAAATACAACAGAAATAGTAATGGACACAAAGAGTAAAGAAATTTTAAAAGAAGTGAAAAGGCAAAAATTTTCAGTAATTCCTTGCTTTTGCCTCAGTTTTATTTTTATTATAAGCATGCTAAGCATTTGATTATAAAATATAAAATACTTTCTAAGGATATTTAACACACATGTCCAAAAAAGTGGCCGTTAAAAGCATCACCGTTACAGGAAGCTTTCCAAGGCTGTCAGTGAAAGCTATGAAACCAGCCATATAATCAAAGGTGCCCTTGCCTCCACAGGGCAAACACCACAGAGCTGCAAGACATGTTTTTTAATCTTTGGAATTCAGAAGATTAAAAAAAAAAAAGCCCACAACAGCTTTATTGACATATAATTCATATAACATAAAATTCGCTCATTTAAAGTATATATTCAATGGTTTTTATTAACAGACTCATAGTTGTGTAATCTCCCACAATCTAATTTTAGAATATTTCCAAAAGATAGTTTGGAGGGCTTGTTTTTAGCGTAACTATTTTTCTGATTATAAAAGCAATACTTATTCATTATTAAAAAAGCCCGAGTGCTATCTTGGACACACCTCCTTTGGCTGTTTCTGCATCCACAAAGTCTTCTTTTGACCAAGTGTAGCAGCAGTGTGGCTGCCTATTCACTTCCCAGCTCCTTACTTCCCTTTCACAGAACCTCAATTTTGTTTAGGAATCAAACTTCCTCTCGAGTAACTCCAATTCAGGACTAGATCACAATTAGTCTAAGCCAGGGGTAAACAAATCCAGCCACGGCCTTCTTTTGTACAAGCCTGGAGCTAAGATTTAAAAGGGGAAGAAGGAGGGAAAGGCGATGGGGGTGGGAAGAGGAAAACAAAGCCTAAAATATTTACTACCTGGTCCCTCCCACTATAGGCTTCTTTCATCTCAGCCAGTTATAATAACCCTTGCCAGTGATTGACTTAGGAATGGGCCTGTGACTGAATTTAGGCGATGAGATGTTAGAGGAAGTCTACTGAAGGCTTTCCCTGCTTCTAATAAAGAGAATGGAGAAGAGCAAGTGTCTTTCTATCTTTGGTGTCTCTTTACCTTTGTGGTATCTAGATGAAGTTCTTGGCACTTGCATTCGTCAGCTTGTACTGCTATAACAAAATGCCACAGATTGTGTGCCTTAAATAGCATATTCATTTTTCACAGTTTTGGAGGCTAGGAAGTCCAAGATCAAGGTGCAAGTTGATTTGGTTCCTTGGTGAAGACCCTCTTCCTGGCTTATAGACAGCCACCTTCTTGCTGTGTACTCACTTGGCAGAGGGAGAAAGAGAGCTGTCTCAAGTTACTTCTTAAAAGGGCACCAATCCCATTATGAGGGCCCCAGCCTCAATGACCTCATCCAACCCTAAACACCTCTTAAAGCCCCCATCTCCAAATACTATCACATTGGGGTCTAGGGCTTCAACATGAGTTTTGAGGGGCACAATTTAGTCCATAATAGCATTCTGCTGCCATCTGCTCCTGGCCATAGGATAAGGCCAGTACTGAGGCTGACAGCAACAAAATGGAAAGGGTCTGGGTCTCTGATGACAGAAGTGAAGGGTGGCATTAACCAATCTGAAGGCCTGCTTTATTCCTGGACTTCCAGAAATAAGAAATAACAAATATATTTATTATTGAAAGGAGTTTGAAACAGTGTTCCTGTTATTTGCAGCCAAGAGCAACCTGATATATCAAGATAAGTTATAGTTGAATGTTCAACAAGGCCAAAACACTAACTTTGAAAAACAACAAACTCTTACAGATGGCTTTTCAGTAATTCAGATTCATATTTCACTGAAAAAAATTTAAGGAGGTATCTTAAAATGACAATCCTGCTCCTGTCACCCTGGCCCCCACCATATCTCCTCTTATTTTTACAAATATGAGCAATAGAAGGATCCTAGGCCCATTTGCTATTAGCCCCATTTTCTTGAAAACCTAGCCATGTTCCAGTCTTTCCTACCTTGTTTGGGTCTTAAACAACCAGGGCCTGACTGTCAGAGTTTCCTCTCCCAACATCTGAAACCATGGTAAACTTGTCCCACTCAGAATAAACTACTTTCAGATCTCAAATTTGTGTTGAAAGAGGTTTAGTTTTGCTACACCCTGAGCAGGATTTGGTCCGTTGTTCCCTCCCTGGCAGAGGTGTAGGTCTGCTACCTTCTCCTACTAGCCTCCCTCATCTTTTCCTCCTCTACCATCTCCCTCCCCTCCCTTTCCAACTCTTGTTTGGCTCCCAGAAAGCTGGGGCAGGGCACCTTCACATGTCATTGGGAGACTGCTCTTAAAATGTTGTGATTTACCCAAATATCAAATGGTAAAAAGAATTCTAGGAAAATAGTGTCAGCGTAATTTTTTTTAAAAAATCTCTCAGAATTCCCCTATAAAATAAAAAAGAAAGACAACAACTAGTAGAGCAAACCAAAAACTCACAATATCTACCAAAAATTAGGTGACAGAACACAAGGCAGTGTGACCAACTCAAGAGCAACCCAACCCATTACATCTGCAACTGTACAAAAGGAAGTGGAGGGACAACAAAGAGACACAGGATGTTCCCCAGAACACAAAAACCTCCCCTCCACATCAGCAGGTGGCACTCACCAGAAGGACAGCAGCCCATCTGGAAGGGGGTCTGCAGGCCCATTTCAAGGGTGAGAACAGAGGGGCTTGTGGCAGGGACAGGAGCGGCCCTGTGGTCTGGGACCTCACTGTTCTCAGTGCTTTTTCAGCAGAGAGTTCAGCCCTGAGAAGAAACTGCTGGAAGTGACCTCTAAGTTGAACTGAACTGAGGCAATAAGAAAGACTCTTTCCACTTAATGTGGATGAGGGGAAAGAGGCAAGAGATCCAAGAAAGCTAGAAGCCACACTTAGAAACATTATGGGAGAACCACAGAAGAGGGAGCTCTGGAGCCATGAAAGCAGGAAAGCCAGCCTGGTTCACCTGCTCTTCCAGAGTGTGGGAGAAGGCATCTCATTGGAAGGCAGTCCCAGAGGTGATTCTGGGTCCCCTTATCAGTAAAATGCAGGTAATGACACCTCTACTACATAGGACCATTGTCGTAAATGAGATAATGTGTATAAAGTGACTGGCACAGCATCTGCTATGTAGCAAGCACTCAAAGATAATAGAAATTATCACTATTATTATAAATATTAGCATATCAAGTTTATATGACAACCTTAAGCCTAACCCTAACAAAATATTAAAGATTTTGGGTAGGTCAGGTGAAGTGTGGTAAAACTCCACTGTTCCACTCCAGGGGACACCTCCCGAGTTGTCCGCCCCTGGACTTGGTGCGTCTCTCCCCACATCAGTACTGGATGTGGAACTACCCAATTCTGCCTTCAGCCTTCCCATTCCTGGGCTGTATGCTGCCCCTGTTCCACCTGCTCACACATCCTTGCTTCAGACAGACCCTACAGCTGATTAGTCTATGACCTTCCTTGAAGGTAACTTTTCAGCCCTGATTACAGGCATGCCTCAGAGATACTGTGGGTGTGGTACTAGACCACCGTGTGATAAAGTGAGTATCACAATAAGGCAAGTCAAATGAATATTTTTGTTTTCCAGTGCATATCAAAGTTATGTCTACACTATACTGTAGTCTGTTAAGTGTGCAATAGCATTATGTCTAAAAAGACAATGTAAATACTTTAATTTTAAAATATGGCTAAAAAAATGCTGACCATCATCTGAGCTTTCAGTGAGTCATAATCATTTTGCTGGTGGAGGGTCTTGCCTTTATGGCTGCTGAGTGATCAGGGTGGGAGTTGCTGAAGGCTGGGGTGGTTGTGGCAATTTCTTAAAGCAATGAAGTTTGATGCATCAATTTACTCTTCCGTTCACGAATGATTTCTCTATAGCAGGTGGTGCTCTTTGATAGCATTTTACCCACAGTAGAACTTCTCTCATGATTGGAGTCAATCTTCTCAAAACCTGCTGCTGATTTATCAAATAAGTTCATGTATTCTAAATCCTCTGTTGTCATTTCAACAATCTTCACAGCTTCTTCACCAGGAGTAGATTCCATTTCAAGAAAACACTCTTTGCTCATCTATAAGAAGCAACTCCTCATCCGTTCAAGTTTGATCATGAGATTGCAGCAATTCAGCCGCATCTTTAGGCTCCACTTCTGATTCTATTTCTCTTGCTGTTTCCACCACATCTGTAGTTACTTCCCACTGAAGTCTTGAACCTTCAACTTGTAAAAAAAATGCAGAATATGTGAGGCTCAATAAAGTGAAGCACGATAAAACAAGGTATGTGTCTTTTTTCTGGAAAGTATCCCTTTTTAAGGAAAACTTCTGGTCACACCCATTTGGATGATGATTTCCTGGTTGAACTCTCCAAGTTCTGGGGCTTTGCTGGTGACCTTATATATTGATGTTAAGTACAAACTATACTTATAGTGAGTGCACCATACCCAACACTTTTCAATGAAAAGGGTAAAGTAAAACAAAATGCCCATTTTGTCATGATTCTGATTATTTGATGCTAGAAAAGAAATTTACCAAATTACCAACAGTCAGGAATAAGAGACACAGAAGCCAAGTTCATTTCTAACTTAAAAAAAAAATGTTGGCCATTCCTGTTTTACTTCATGTATGTCCCTGGATCTTGACTTCTAGAACCATCATATCAGGTTATCATCAACTAATAAAGATTCAAATTATAACATATGCCAGCCACTGTACAAGTGCTTTAGCTGAAAGAAATGAATCTGATGAAGGTGGAAATGAGAACTAGAAGTCAAGTTCAATTAGTCAATTTCAATACTGGCCACAAAGAGATACAAGATGACAATTACAAGAGGTCATGGCTTTGCCATTCCTCCTGTGATTTCACATGTCTAGAGCAGGGAGACAGCAAGAGAACATTCCAAACCAAACAAATGTGTTCCCGATTTGTTTCCTGTGATCACCTCTAGTTAAAGAAATGGAATTAGCATTAGCCTGACAGGAGAAACAAAAGGAAGGAAACAGGTTCATATTCTGGATGATTTTTTGTAAATGGGTGTAAACCATAACAACATTTTGAAATAGCATATTCTACAGGTCAGCAGACAGTCATGAGTTTGGAAGGCTTTCCAGTAACTACACATACGAAAACAAAGTATTGTGTGCAAACTACAGAGACAGACTGTTAAAAGACTTGAGAGGGTTCATACAGGCAAGAAAGATAAAATGGAAAGGAAGAAAACCTTCCAAGTAACAGATTTAAAGGGGGAAAGGCAAACCAAGTTAGGAAGGCCTTGGCCAAAGCTATGCATTTCATAATTAAAACTCAAAGGGGCCAAATGATATCTGGTTTCCTTGGTCTTCAGAAAGGAAGCAGCAGTTAATGGAAGTGATGATGAGGGAGAAGAGTGGGAGGCAGACAAAGAGCAGGCTTTGGGTACCAAAACCATTTCTGGACAGGGAGGGGCTATCCTCAAAACCATTTCTGGACAGGGGTGTTCACTCTGTGATAATCAATCAAGCTGTATACTTACAATTTGTTCACTTTTCTATGTGTATGTTATACCACAATAATAAAATTTATTTTTAAAAGTGCATATGACAAAGACTTCAGGTTCTCCTCATGGCATCCTAGGTAATGCAGGTGAAACCTTGCACTAAGAACAACAACATATATTTGAAAAATCTCCTTGACAGCATTAGACAGATAAGGTAATGAAGGACTACAGGATCAAATGTAAAAAAAAAAAAAGAAAAGAAAAAAAGAAAATTCAGTGAAATGAGCTTAGTATGTGCAGCAACTTTTCTTTGAAGGGCATGTGTAAATTCCAGAACAGGAAGCTGAGAATCTGAGATGCTAAGTAGAGCTTTGGACAAACCCACAGAGTTGGAGAATAAAAACCGACATTGGGTCTACTAAAGAAGGGAACCCTAATAAATCGCCCACACTTTGAACTGGAACCTCAAAGGGCTACTTTCTATAGATAAGGGTGAAATAGAATAGTCTGGTCATCAAAGGGACTAAAGTCTGGCTCCAAACCATCAAAATACTCACACCTGGATGAAAGAATCCAGGATTGCTTCTGCCCCAGACACATGCCAAAAGCATATGTAAATCCTCTCCAGAGGAAGAGAACATCTTAGGTCTCAAATCACTTCAAAAATGCTTCTATACAATATCCATTCAAAAATTACCAGAGATTTGAAAAAAACAAGACAGTGATTAAGAAACAAAAGAAAATAGACCTTCAAGGAATAAATGGAGAAATAGTGTCTAAGGTACTTATATTGCCCAGGAAGAATGTAAAAACACTAATTAACAACAGATTTTTTAAAGGTCTGAAACTTATAGATCAAAAGTTAGTGAACTCGCAGGTTAAAACTATGTAATTAATAAGCTTGAGCTAATAAAAGTAAGGAAACAGGTTCATATTCTGGATGATTTTTCATAAATGGGTGTAAACCATAACAACATTATGTGAGCTGGGAGGGGCAGAGGGAGGGGAAGAAAGAGAGAGAGAGAGAGAGAAGAAAGAAAGAAAGAGAGAAAGAGAGAGAGACAGAGAGAGAGAGAGAAAGAGAGAGAGAGAGAATCTCAAGCAGGCTTCACACTCAGCAAGGAGCCAACACAGGGCTCAGTCTCACAACCGTGAGATCATGACCTGAGCCGAAACAAAGAGTCAAACACTTAACCAACTGAGCCACCCAGGCACCCCAGAAATGAATGAGTTTTTAAAAAGCAATAGATGGGATAAAATCTGATTTGAAGAAAAGTAATAGCATAGACAAATCTTATGCAGGATTGACTCATTAAAAAATAGGGCAGACAAAAAAATTATGAGTGAGAAAAGGAGCATAATTATGGATACAGTAGAAATCCTAAAATATAAAATAGGCCCACACATTTGAAAACTTAGAAAATGGATCTATTTCTAGCATAGTATACATTTGCAAACTGAGTCAAGATGAATGAAAACATAAACATATGAGCATTTAAGAAGTGGAATAGGTAATCAAACACAAATTGACGGGCTCTTCATTGGTAGAGCTGTCTTGTAAAAAATGTTTAAAGAGGTTCTTCAGGCTGTAACTTTCGCAAGTGCTCCTCAGTACCCCACAAGACTGTCTTTGCTACAGGTCACTCACCTCATCTGACCCAGGCCATCAACATAAGATGGCTGGCAAAGGCTGAGGTTCAAGATGGCCAATGGAGTTGTTGTTTTTTTTATTTCCTGCATAGACACCAAGGAACAATGACTGTGATTATTGCCTATTTTGCTAATGATCAGGTATCAGAACTACCACCCCCTTAGAAACCCGGCCCTGGACTTTTACATTTTTAACCAAAGTAAAGATAAGGAGGTCCCAGATTTTTCAGACTGAAATAGGTTTGCTAAAACAAGAGGCACAAGCAAAACTGGAGAATGATACACTGATGGCCTCATCGCTGGCGCTGGGTTATTTTCCCAGAAATGTAATGCACAACCTGACTTTGGGAACAAAGGCAAGAATCTATGGGGTGGCAAGAAAAAGTTCAGGGGACCACCTGCATTGAGGGGTAGAGGTCATATCCAGGAAAAACAAGTGACAGTGGTGAAGAAAAAAAGCAACTGAAAACAGATATCTGAAGGCATCATAACATCTGAAGGAATGCTGAATTTGTGTGTGTGTGTGTGTGTGTGTGTGTGTGTGTGTGTGTGTGTGTGTGTGTTTTCAGCTCTTAAAGTGAATTTAGGGAAAATTCTAAAGGAACACAGTTATAACCTGTGATTCCTGGCAATTATGATTTTCAGCAGCAATCCTTTCTCAAATATAAGAACTTCCTTCCTATGTTTAACTTTGAAGAGGAGCTAAATTAACAGCACTGGATGAGATTCAATCTATGTGATCACATTTTTATGACCTTGAGAAACCAAGGCTTTCATTTGACTTAACTTAAAAGGCAGCATTACATTTTGCTTTCAGTCGTACTCCAGGGGGGAAAGAACAAAGCAACTTTGCAAGTACTTTGTTCAAGTTTGAAGAAAGGCACACAGCTCTTCACCAGATTATTTGAGACTGGAAGGTACAAAAATCAATATGGATGGAGCAAAAGATCAAATTGTCATGGCTTAGTTTTCCTTTCTTTTTCAATTAAAGAATCTAATTTGCTTCCTGAACTTCATTATTTGACCCTATGAAATAATATCCTCAATGACACTCCAGTTATTTAGGCAGGGGAAGGTTACTGGGAAACAGCCCAGGGTACCAGTTAGGACTGTGGAGGCAGCCAAGTTCAAAGTGCACTGAGATACTTTGTAACTCTGAACATAGCCTCTCTGTGTCTGTTTCCTCCTCTGTAAAATGGTGATGATAGTAGGAAAAAATGGATTTACAAAGCTGTCAGAACAGTGCCCAGCACAGAGTTGGTGCTATTGAAGGATACTGTCACCATTATGATTGTGATTTGGGGGATAGAGCATAGAAATTGAGAGCATGAATTCTGGCATCTGACTATCAGCATGGATGCTAGCAGCACCTCTGACTAGCTCTATGATCTGGGAATGTTACTCAGTCTTTCTAAACCCCACCTGAGACACTCCACTTGACACCAACGGCACAACTTCTCGGTTCTCCTCATTCTTCCCTTGCATTCCTGACCTTGAATATGGAGTGAGGCTTGGCCTGTTTTCCTATTTATAATCACTCCCTAATGGCTTCCGGGTATATGATTTAAAAATGCATTTATACTCAGATGATTTAGTAAAATTGCAGAATACAAAAACAACAGACAAAAATCAGTTGCATTTTTATGTAACAACTCAAAAAGGAAATTAAATAAACAATCCCATTGACAATAGAATTAAAAAGATAAAATATTTAGAAATAAACTTAACCAACAAGGCAAAAGGCCCATACACTGAAAACTACAAACCATTGTTGAAAGAAATTAAAGAAGGCACAAATAAATGGAAAGACACCTCATGTACATGGATTAGAAGCCTCAATATTGTTAAAATGTCCAAATTACCCAAAATTATCTACAGATTCAATATGATTCCTATCAAAATCCTATGGGCATTTTTTTTACAGAAATAGAAAAAAACAATCCTAATTCATATGGAACTACAAAGGACTCTGAATAGCCAAAGTACACTGAGAAAAAAAGAACAAAGCTGGAGGACTCACACTTCCTAATTTCAAAACATATCACAAAGCTACAATAATCAAAATAGTATGGTACTGGTAGAAACAAAGGCATATAGCCAAGAGGAATAGAACAAAGGGCCCAGAAATAAATCCATGGAGTCAACTGATCTTTGGTCAAGCATATACAATGGGGAAAAGATAGTCTCTTCAACAAATGGTGATGGGAAAAATGGATATCCACATCCAAGGATGAAATTGGATGCTTATCTTATGTTTTTCTTTTTGAGAGAGAGAGAAGAGGGAGAGTGTGTGTGCACAAGTGAGAGCAGAGGAAGGGAAGAGAGAGAGGAAAAGGGAGAATCTTAAGCAGGTTCCACACTGAGCATGGATCTCACAACCATGAGATCATGACCTGAGCTGAAATCAAGAGTCAGGTATTTAACCAACTCAGTTACCCAGGAGCCCCTGGACCCTTATCTTATACCACACACAAAAGTCAATTCAAAATGTACTGAAAATGTAAACATAAGATCTGAAGCTTTAAAACACCTAGAAAAAAACAGGGGAACAGCTTCCTGGCATTGGTCTTAGCAATTATTTCTTGGGTATGATAACAAAAGCAAAAATAGTTGTCTATTTGTATGGGAATACATTGAACTAAAAAGTTTCTACACAGCAAAGGAAACCATGAACTGAGTGAAAAAGCATCCTATGGAATGGGAGAAAATATTTTCAAAACATATATACGATAAGGCATTAATATCCAAAAAATATAAGGAACTCCTACAACTCAACTGAAAAAAAAAAAAAACAATTTAAAAATGGGCAAAGGATTTGAGGATCACCTGGGTGGCTCAGCTGGTTGACATCCAACTTCGGCTCAGATCATGATCTCATGGTTTGTGGGTTCGAGCCCAGTGCTGGGCTCTGTGCTGACAGCCTGCTGTCTGGAGCTTGCTTCAGATTCTGTGTCTCCCTCTTTCTGTCCCCTTCCCACTCATGCTTTGTCTCTCTCTCTCTCTCTCTCTCTCTCTCTCTCTCTCTCTCAAAAATAAACATTAAAAAAATTTAAAAATTATAAAAATGGGCAAAGGATTTGAATAGATATTTCTCAAAAGAAGATATACAAATGACCAAGATATATGTGAAAGGATATATATGAAAGGAACTTCAAATTAAGACCACAATGAGATATCACTTCAATGATGTTAGAACACCTATCGTTTGGGGGGGATAAAAAGGCCAACAGGAAATAACAAGTGTTGGTGAGTACATAGAGAAAACTAGATTCTTGTGCACTTTTGAAAGGAATGTAAAATGTTGCAGCCGCCACAGAAAACAGTACAGAGGCTCTTTAAAAAAAATAAAAATAGAACTACCATATGATCCAGCAATCCCACTTCTGGGTATTTATTCAAAAGACCTGAAATCAGGATCTCACAGTGATAGCATCACTCTCATGTTCATTGCAGCATTATCCACAATAGCCAAGAGGTGGAAAAAAACTAAATGTCACAGACAGGTGAATGGATAGAGAAAATCTAGTGTATATATACAGAATGGAGTATTATCCATCCATTAAAAGAAGGAAATCCTGTCAGATGCTACAACATGGATGAACCTTGACGACATTATGCTACAAGAAATATGCCAGTCACAGAAGGACAAATACTGCATGATTCCACAGATATAAGATATCTAAAGTAGTCAAACTTAGAAGCAGAAAGAATGGTGGTTGTCCCGGGGCTGGAGGAGAAGTCAATGGCACTTGCTATTCAATGAGCATGAAGTTTCAGTTAGTCAAGATGGAAACGTTCTAGAGATATGCTACATAACACTGTGCTTACAGTCAACAATACTGTATGTACACTTAAAAATATGCTAACTTTTTAACAAATGGTACTAAAATAACATCCATATGCAAAGAAAAAAGTGAATCTAGATATCACCTTATACCCTTCATAAAAATTAGCTCAAAACGGACCACACAATGTAAAACACAAAACTACAAAACGAAAAGAGAACAAAGGAGAAACCCTATATGATGTTGGGTTATGGCTTTAACTCTTTAGATACAACAACAAAGGCATTAGAAATAATTGATAAGCTAGACTTCATTATAATTAGAAACTTGAAAAGTAATAGCAAGAGAATGAGAAGACAAGCACAGACTTGGACAAAATATTTGCAAAAGACACATCTGATAAAGGACTTGTATCCAATATATACAAAGAGCTCTTAAAAGTGGACAATAAGAAAATAAACAACTTAATTAAAAATGGGCAAAAAGAGACACCTCACCAAAATATACAAATGATAAGTAAATGTATGAAGAGATGCTCAATATGTCACTAGGGAATTGAAAATTAAAACAACATGAGATATTATTACAGATCTATTGAAATGGCTACAATCCAAAAAACTGACAACAACAAATGCTAATATGGCTTTTAAGCAACAAGAATTCTTATTCATTACTGGTGGGAATGCAAAAAAACACTCTGCAAAACAGTTTGGCAGTTTCTTACAAAGCTAAAGTCTTACCATACAGTCCAGCAACTGTACCCCTTAGTATTTACCCAATGAGTTGAAAACTATGCTCACATAAAAATCTGCACAGAGATGTCTATATCAGCTTTATTCATAATTGCCAAAACATGGAAGCCACAAAGATGTCCTTCAGTAGGTGAATGGATAAATGAACTATGGTATATCCAGGTAATGAATATTATTTAGCCCTTAAAAGAAATGAGGTATCAAGCTACAAAGAGACATGGAGGGACCTTAAATGAATATTGCTCAGTAAAAGAAGCCAATCAAAAAAGGCTACAAACTGTATGATTTCAAGAATATGACATTCTAGAAAGGTAAGACTATGGCAACTGTAAAAGGATCAGTGCTTACCAGGGGGTAGGGGTAGGGGTACGAATGGGTGGAGCATGGAGAATTTCTAGTGCAATGAAAATACTCTTTATGATACTCTAATGATGGATATATGTCATTACACATTATCGAAATCCACAGAATGGGCAACACCAAGAATGAACTGTAATTTAAACTATGGATTTGGGGTAATCATGATGTGTCAATGAAGGCCCATCAATTGTAACAAATGAACCACTGTCATGCAGGATGTTGATAATGAGGGAAACCATGTATGTGTGGGGGCATAAGATATATGAGAAATCTTTGTATCTACCTCTCACTTTTGATGTGAACCTAAAACTATTCTATAAAAATAAAGCCTTAAAAAATGTTAGGGTAAATCTCATGTTATGTGTGTATGTGATTTTTCAACACATACATTTATATTTCCAGAATTTGACTACTTCTCACTGCTGCTACTGTGGTCAAGGCACTACCATCTCTCCCTGGATCACTGTGATATTCTCCAAACAGGTTTCCCTGTTCCCACCCTTTCCCCAATAGTTCACTTTCCATTAAGTAGCCAGCGTGATTCTTCATCTCCCTTAAAGCACAATCCAAAATTCTTCCTATAGCCTACAAGACCCTTCATGATTTGGTCCATTGATACTTCTCTCACTCCATCTCCTACCTCCCCCCCTCACCTCTTCTTGTCCAGCTGGATTGGCTTGTGTGCTGTTCCTGGAAACATCAAATATGCTCCCACACGAGGGCCTCTTTACTTGTCATCCCCATTGCCTGGTATGTTCTTCCTCAAGATATATCCCATCCATCGCCCAGATATGTAAGGGGAGAAAGGAAATATAAATTGATAAACAAATATACCAGGGTGAAAATTAAGGTGACAAAGAATAAAGCAGGTTAAGTGATAGAGAAGGTATGGGTACAATTTAATGTGGCTTACTCACTCACTTTAGGTCTCTACTCAAATATCATCTTACTGGAAAGACTCTCCCTAACCATCCCATATTAAGTTGCATCTATGCCTTCTTTATACACTTAACCTGCTATTCTTTGTCATCACACTTTCCACACAGACTGTTTATCAGTTTATGGTATCTTCCTCCCCTCTACATGGATGATCATAAATGTAAAAGCAAAATAGTGCCTGGCACAGGGAGGCACTCAATAAATATTTAAGGTAAAATGAACGAAGTCTTATAGTAGTTATCTGTAGACTCATAACAAAGTACCCCAAAACTTGGTATCTTATAACAACCATCATTATATTATATGTGATGATTTTGTGGATCAAGAATTAGGCAGGGCTTGGCTGAGTGATTCTTCTACTTCATGTGTTAAGAGAGGTTGGTTGGGGTGAATGCACTTGTCTAGAGGGTCCAAGAAAGCTTCACTGCATGTCTGGCATCTTGGTGGAGATAGCTGGAAGGATGGGCCCAGCTGGGACTATAATCTAGAGCACCTAACATAATTTCTTCAAGCACAGCAGTCTCAGATTAGTCAGATTTCTCATAGTGCTTCAGGGTTCCAAGAACAAGTGGTATAGCAAACAGGGCAGAAACTGCATGGCCTTTTACAACTCAACTTTTAAGGTCAGAGAGCATCAATTCCACCATGCTCTACTTAGTTAAGCAGTCATTAGCCTACCCAGATTCAAGGGAAATGGACAGAAACGCCATCTTTTGATAAGAAAGGTGTTGAAAAAATTGTAGCCATATGTTTCTTTCCTTTTTTTTTTTTTAATTTAGATTCAAGTTAGTTAACCTATAGTGTAGTACTGGTTTCAAGAGTAAAATTCAGTGATTCATCACTTACATATAACACCCAGTGCTCATCCCAACAAGTGCCCTCCTTAATGCCCATCACCCATTTAGCCCATTCCTCCACCCACCTCTCCTCCAGCAACCTGCAATTTGTTCTTTATATTTAAGAGTCTCTTATGGTTTGCCTCTCTCTGTTTTTATCTTATTTTTCCTTCTCTTCCCCTATGTTCATCTATTTTGTTTCTTAAATTCCACATGAGTGAAATCATACTTGTCTTTCTCTGACTTGACTTATTTCACTTAGCAAAATATACTCTAGTCCCATCCACGTTGTTGCAAATGGCAAGACTTCATTCTTCTTGATCACTGAATAATATTTCAGTGTGTGTGTGTGTGTGTGTGTGTGTGTGTGTGTGTGTGTGTATCTCACATCTTCTTCATCCATTCGTCAGTTGATACACATTGGGTTCTTTCCATAATTTGGCTGTTATTGATAATGCTGCTATAAACATTGGGGTGCACGTGTCCCTTCAAATCAGCATTTTGATATCCTTTGGATAAATTCCTAGTAATGCAATTGCTTGGCCATAAGGCAGTTCTATTTTTACCTTTTGAGGAACTTCCAAACCGTTCTTCCCCTTTCTCCATATCCTCACTAACATCTGTTGTTTCCTGAGTTGTTATATTTTAGCCATTCTGACAGGTGTGATGTGGTATTTCACTGTGGTTTTTATTTGTATTTCCCTTATGATGAGTGACATTGAGCATCTTTTCATGTGTCTGTTAGCCATCTGGATGTCTTCTTTGGAAAAGTGTCTATTTATGTCCTCTGCCCATTTCTTTACTGGATTATTTACTTTTGGGGTGTTGAGTTTAATAAGTTCTTGATAGATCTTGGATACTAACCTTCTTCTATCTGATATTTCACTTGAAAATATCTTCTCCCAGTCCGTTGGTTGCCTTTTAGTTTTTTGCTTGTTTCCTTTGCTGTGCAGAAGCTTTTTATTTTGATGAGGTCCCAATAGTTCATTTTTGCTTTTGTTTCCCTTGCCTCTGGAGACATGTCTAGTAATAAGTTGGTGTGGCCAAGGTCAAAGGGGTTGTTGCCTGTTTTCTCCTCTAGGATTTTGATGGCTTCCTGTCTTACATTTAGGTCTTTCATCCATATTTTAAACTGCCACAACCCCATAGTGCATAGTACCGAGCTTTGGGCCTAGCAGGCATTCAGAATATTTTGGTTCAAAATGGAATTATAGAGTGTGATTTTCAATTGTATATTCAATTAGTTACATACTATAACTAGAAGGAAGAACAGTTTGATTCTTTTATACAGGGCTCCAGAAAAAATAATTAATTTAAAACAGTCTACTTAATTGCAAAACCAAAAATGTAAACATAAAACTCAAATCTGAATACTTGTGATGGCCTCACAAGTAGACAGGACATAGCTGAGGAAGGAATCAATGAGCCAGAAGATATGCTAGTATACAAACCTGCCAAAATGAAATGCAAAGAGAAAGAATGAACAATAACAAAAAAGGAACAGAATATCCAAGAACTGTGAGATAATTACAAAGGGTGTTAACATACAAATAATGGGAATATCTGAAGAAGAAAGAGAAAGAAGCAAAATAAATATTTGAAGTAATAATGGCCGAGAATTTTCCAAAGTTAACGACACCAAACTATAGACCTAGGAAGCTCAGAGAACATGAAGCAGGATAAATATCCAAAAAACTACCTTTAGGAATATCATGAAAATCCTTAATGTGTATGCAATGTGTATGCACCTAATAACAGAGCACCAAAATACATAGGCAAAACTGATAGAACTTCAAGGAGAAACAGATAAATTGACCATTACAGCTGAACACTTCAACACACCTCTGTCAGTAACTGGCATATCCAGCAGGTAAACAAGCAGCAAGGATATAGCTGAAGTGAAGAGCACCATTAATCAACTGGATCTAATTGACATTTACAGGATACTCCATTCAACAACAGCAAAATATACATTCTTCTCAAGCTCAAATGTAACATTTGCCAAGGCCAAATATATTCTAGGCCATAAAACACACCCCAAAGAAATTAAAAGAACATAAGTCAGAGAGAGTATGCTCTCAGACCACAATAGAATCAAACTAAAGATCATTAACAGAAATACAGGAAATCTCAAAATATTTGGAGGTTAAAAAACACATTTCTGAAGAACACATGGGTCAAAGAAGTTTCAAGAGAAATTTAGTATTTTGACTGATGAAAATGAAAGTGCAACTTATAAAAAGTTGTGGGATACATCAAAAGCAGGGCTTACAGGGAAATTTATAGCATTGAACACGTATATTAGAAAAGAAAAAGATCTAAAAATGAGTAATCTAAGCTTCTATATTGGGAAATTAGAAAAAAAAGGGGGGGAAATTTTCCAAAGTAAGCAGAAGAAATCATAAAATCTAGAGAAGAAATCAATAGAATTGAAAACAGGAAAACAATAGACAAAATCAACAAAACAAAAAACTGTTTCCTTGAAAAAAAATAAACAACAAAACAGATAAACCTCTAGCCAGGTGTATTAGTCTTTTCAGGCTGCTATAACAAAATACTACAAACTGGGTGATTTAAACAACAGAAATTTATTTTTCACAATTCTCAAAGTAGGGAAGTCCAAGATCAAAGTGCTGGTTGATTTGGTTCCTGGTGAGACTTGCAGATGGCCACTTTCTCACTGTGTCTTCACATAGCTGGAGAGAGCTCTAGTGTCTCTTCCTCTTCTTATAAGGGTTCTGGCCTTATGGGATTAAAGCCTCACCTTTATGAGCTCATTTAGCCTAGATCACCTCCTCACTGTATTTGTATATCTCTGAATACAGTCACTTGCAGCACTAGAGCTTCAGCATATGAATTTGGGGGGACACAGACATTCAATCCATAATATAAGGCTAACCAAGAAAAAAAAGATATACACAAGTCATAATGAATGACAGACCATCATTATTGATCCCATGTACATTAAAGGGAAAATAAAAGAATAATATGAAAAACTCTAAACTCACAAATTTGGTAACTCAGATGAAATGACCCAATTCCTAGGACACAATATGCCAAATCTTACACAAAGAGAAACAGAGAATCTGAATAGAACTATATATGTTAAAGAAATTGAATTAATAATTGACAATCTTTCAGAACAGAAAGTACCAGGGCCAGATATGTTCACTGGCAAATTCTACCAATCATTTAAAGAAGAAATTATACCAATTCTCTACAATCTCTTTCAGAGGATAGAAGGCAAGAGAATACTTCCTAACTCATTACATAAGGCTAGCATTACCCTAACACCAGAACCAGATAAAGACATTATAAGAAAAGAAAATTACAGATCAGTGTCTCTCATGAATATAGATGCAAAAATCCTTAAAAAAATGGCAAACTGAATCCAAGAATGTATAAAAAAATTACACACCATGACCAGTTGGATTTTATCCCAGGTATATCCCTGATTTAACATTTGAAAATCAATGAATATGACCCATCACATCCAAAGCTAAAGAAGAAAAATCATATGATTGTACCATTACATGCAGAAAAAGCATATAAGAAAAGTCAATACCCATTCACAATAAAAATTCTCAGCAAACCAAGAATAAAGGGGGAATTTCTTCAACTTGATAAAGAACAAATGTTCTTCAACAGATAAAGAACAAAAAACCTATAGCTAACATCATATTTAATGTGAAAGAACTAGATGCTTTCCCCAAAAGATCAACAACAAAGCCAGAATGTCTCCTCTCACCACTCCTATTTAACATTGTACTAGAAATCTTAGCTAATGCAGTAAGAAAGAAAATAAGGGACATCTGGGTGGCTCAGTTGTTTGAGCATCTGACTTCAGCTCGGGTCATATCTCACGGTCTGTGAGCTCAAGCCCTGCATCAGGCTCTCTACTGTCAGCACAGAGCCCACTTTGGATCCTCTGTCCCCTGCCCTCACCCCTCAGAAAAAAATAAACATTAAAAATTTTATTTAAAAAAAAAAGAAAAGAAAAGACATATAGATTGGGAAGAAAAAAATAAAACTGTCTTTATTCATAGATCACATGCTTGTCTATGTTGAAAATCCCAAAGAATCAAAAACAAAATACTCCTGAAGCTAATAATAATTATAGCAATATTACAGGATATAAGGTTAATCTACAAAAGTCAATTGCTTTCTTATATAGCAGCAATGAACAAGTAAAACTTGAAATGAGAAACACAATACATTTACATTAGCACAAAAAAGAGAAAAGTACTTAACAATAAGTCTAACAGTTTATGAACAAAAACGACATGAAGAAAACTACAAAACTGATGAAAGAAATCAAAGATCTAAATAAACAAAGAGATATTCCATGTCATGCATAGGATGACTTAACATTGTTAAGATGTCAGTTTTTCCCAACTTGAATTCCCAGTTCTGGATTCAAAACAGTATCAATCAAATCGCAGCAAGTTATTTTTCTGAATATTGACAAACTGATTCTAAAGTTTATATGGAAAAGCAAAAGACCCAGAGGAGTCAATACAGTACTGAAGAAGAGCAAAGTCAGAGGACTGATACTACATGAATTCAAGACTTACTATAAAGCTAACATAATAAAGACAGTGTGATACTGGTGAAGGAACAGATCCTAATGGACCAGAACAGAAAACTCAGAAATAGACCCACACAAATAAAGTCAACTATTTAACTCTTCAATGCAAAAAGGATAGTCTTTTCAACAGATGGCACTGCAAAGAATGACATCCATAAGCAAAAAGACAAAATGAATCTGGAAACTGACTTTGTGCCTTTCACAAAAATTACCTCAAAATGGATCACAAATCTAAATGTAAACTGCAAAACTATAATATTTCTAGAAGATAACATAGTAAAAAATCTAGGTCACCTTAGATTCAGTGATGGGACCTCAAGATGGTGGCAGGGAATGTGAGTGGCTAAGCCCAGCAGTACTGGTGGGCCAGCACTCACTGCTGGGGTTCACTGCCCTGGGAGAGGTTAAATAAAAAAGAAAAAAACACAAAACAAAAAACTTCTGCCTTGAAAAAGACACTGTCAAGAGAATGGAAAGACATGCTACAGACAGGGAGAAAATATTTACAAAACATATTATCCCCCTGATAAAGGACTTGTATCCAAAATATGCAAAGAATTATTTAAGCTCAATAATAAGAAAACAAACAATCCAGTTAAAAACTAGGCAAAAGAACTGAACAGGTACCTCACCAAAGAAGACATACAAATAGTAATTAACTACATGAAAACATGCTCACCATCATATGTCATTAGAAAATTGTAAATTAAAATACCATCGTGTACCTATCAGAATAGTTAAAATTAAAAAAAAAAACTGATAATACCAAAGGCCGACAAGGATATTTACTGATGTCTACACAAAAACCTGCACGTAATTGTCCACAGTGTCTTTATTCATAATTGACAAAATGTGTAGGTCACAAAGCTTCAGTAAGTAAATGGATAAATAAGCGATGGTATATCCAGGTAACAAAATATTATTTAGCACTAAAAGGAAATGAGCTAGCAAGCCATGAAAAGACAAGAGTTCAAAATATGCATATTGCTTGAGGCCCCTGGGTGGCTCAGTCTATTAAGCATCTGTCTTTGGCTTGGGTCATGATCTCACAGTTCAGGGTCGGGCTCTGCACTGACAGCAGGGAGCCTGCTTTGGATTCTGTCTCCCTTTCTCTCTCTGCCCCTTCCCCGCTTATGCTCACACATTCTCTCTCTCTCTCCTAAAAGTAAACATTAAAAAAATTTAAATGCATAATGCTTAGTGAAATTTGAAAAGGCTATATATACTGTATAATTCTAAGAATATGACATTCTGGAAAAGGCAAAACTATAGACAATAGAAAGTTCAGTAGTGACCCAGGGTTTGGGTGAGGGGGTGGAAAGAGAGATGAGTAGTAGACAGAGCATAGGGGTTTTCAGGAAGTGAAAGTATTCTGTATGATGTAAAGGTGCATATATGATACTACGCATTGTAAACAAAGCAAAACCAAAAAACCATCAATACATTGCTTCATTCACTAGAAAAGTCACCAGAGAAATACTGTTTGCATGAGAAACTGCTTGTTGAGTAATGCAGTTGTGCACACCCACTTTTCTAGGTCCCTACGAGTTGACCATGTTCCATGCCTGCTCACCTGCACGTGGCCATGTGTGAAAATGCACTTGCTCAGATGGTGAGGGTACAGGGCAAGAGAAAGCACAGGTCGGTTGCTGGGCCCAACCCAGGTAGCTGCTAGGTCACTCACTTTGCCACCCTGGCACCATGTGCTCCCACACTGGACCCTGAACACATCTGATTCAGCCTGCCTTGGGTCACTATGGGTAGTGACTTCTACCCATAAAATCTTGCAAAGATACAATCCCTGATTCCAATTTTTCAATTGGATCATAACTGCTGCATAACAAATTACCACAAATTTCACACTTACCATAAACCTTTCTCACAGTTTCCATGGGTCAGAGGTCTGGGTCTAGGTTAGTGGAGCCTTATTCTCAGAGTCCCACCATGCTGACATCAAGTTGCTGGCCGGGTCTACAATCTTGTTTAAGTCTGGGTCCTCCTCGAAACTCACTGGTCGTTGGCAAATGAATTTCCAGCCAACGATTTCCTACCATGTGGCCTTCTCCACAAGATGGCAGTTTGCTTTTTCAAGGCAAACAGGAGAGTACATCAGCTGCTTTGAATCTCTGACTTCAGTAAGGACCCAGTCCCTTTTAAAAGGCTGATCTGATCAGTTTAGGTCAGGCCCACCCTGGAGAATTCCTTTTTTGATTAGCTCAAAAGCAACTGATTTGGGACTTTATCATATTTGCAAAAGTCTTCATATCTGTCATTTAACATAGAGTAATTGTAGGAGGGAAATCCATCAAATGTACACTCCTACCCACACTCAAGGCAAGGGGACTATACACAGTACACACCAGGAGGCAGGACTCTGGGGAGCCACCTTAGAATTTTGCCTACCTCGTGGATAATTAATCCTGACAAAACTAATCAAGTCAGATTAATTCTCCTAAGTCAAGTTACGCACCATACTATCCTTCAGCAGTTGTGCAAAAGACAGAAAATCAACCCTAAATTTATTAACCAGGTATTCTAGGCCTGTTTTCAGCCATGCCTCAGGCACCATTTTAAACCTTTATTTTAAGGAGTCCTGCTCACTGAGCCTCAATCACACCCTTTGCTCTGCCCACCCATCCCCTCTGTGCACTCATCATCTACATGCCTGCCAGCACTCCTCTCAGAGAACTAACCCATCTCTTCCTACCTCCTTCTTACTCAAAGCCTCAACAGCCTTCAAGATGACACATCAACACCTGTTATAAAACCTTTCCTGACCTTTGGACCCATGATGAACTTACTTTCATTTGAATTTGTCCTAAAATACTGTGGGAGGGTTGCAAAAAATGGCCATAAGCTTCCCATCCCTGTGTGTCTCCTCTTTTGCAATGTGACTCTGCCACTCATCTTATCAAGAGGTGGACCTCTTGACTTTTTCACCTGTTGACTCTGGGCTGGGCCTTGTGACTTTCTTTAGCCACGGGACACTTGCAAATGTGACTCAGGCAGACACTATAAAAGCATCTGGGCACTGGGGCTTGCCCTCTTGCTGTCTTGGGAACTCTGCTACCACCACCAGATGACAGGCTAAACGACTCTCCTGGATGAAGAGGGGCACATAGCTAAATTATCCTTGAGGCCCCAACTGACACTGGGCCAACACCCGACACATGAAAAGCAGCAAATATCAGGTTAAGTCATGGAGTTTTGTACCAATGTTTACAGCAAACTGTTTACTGTTTAAGAATAAAAAGATTCTAGGGGCATCTGGGTGGCTCAGCCAGTTAAGTGTACAACTTCGGCTCAGGTCATGATCTCATGGTCCATGAGTTCAAGCCCCATATCTGGTTCTGTGCTGACAGCTCAGAGCCTGGAGCTTGTTTCAGATTCTGTGTGTGTCTCTCTCTGCCTCTTCTCCACTCATGCTCTGTCTCTCTCAAAAATAAAAAATAAAAACATTGAAAAAAAGAATAAAAAGATTCTAGGTCTTCCTTTTTGACATTTTTTTTAAGCTCAGATTTATTTTGGTATGCTTTCTTGTGAAAAGGGTTAACTCTAACTTGTGATGAAGGAATTATGCATGAAGCACAGCCTGGTTTTCAATATCTGGAAGTATCCATGGGAGTGGGTCATGAAGCTTCTCAAAAACACTTGGCTTTTAGGTAGAAGCAACCCAAGTGTCCATCAACAGATGAATGGATATACAAAATGTGGTATGTCCATACACCAGAATATTATTTAGTCATAAAACAGAATGAAGTTCTGATACCTGCAATAACATGTATGAACCTAAAAGATCTTATGCTCACTGAAATAAGCCAGACAAGTGCAAATAATGTATAATTACCAACAGAATAGACAAATTTACAGACAGAATGTACATTAGAGGTTACCAGAGACTGGAGGGAGGGAAGAATGAAGAGTTACAGAGTTTATATTTGGGGTGAGGAACAACTTTTGGAAAGAGATAGTGCTGACGGCTGCACAGTATGGTGAATGTAATTAATGTTACTAAATTATATGCTTAAAATCGCAATTTTAAAATGTTTTTTTTTACATTTTAGCACATTTTTCACAAATCGATAATGTAATACACCCCAAACCCTTGGATTATACACTTTAAATGGCTGGACTGTATGTTATGTGAAGTATATTTCAATAGAGCCATTAAATTTTTTTCTAAACAAAACAAAAAACAACCAAACAACACAAAAATAATCCTTGGCTTCACTTTTCCCCTCTAATGGAAACTATCCAGCATACTGTATTCCTCTTTTCACCTTTACTACCAGGAAGCTTAAGACCAAGTTTCATGTCCAAACACAGCAATTTAGTGGGCATACAGATGTGCTAAAACATAATAACTATCATCATCATCAAATCAGAGGGTCCAGTTTCCTGTCTGTATCTTTCTATGTGTCTGCCTTTGTCCCATCTCTCATCTTTCTTAACTAAAATTCGTTCAAGTGACTTTTCTCCAAGCCCCCCAAAGACCCTAAAGCTAACTGAGGTAATGAACCTTTGAGGTCACAGTGTCAGCTCTGTAAATACAATGTTATAGCCCCAGATTAATAATTAACTTTCAGAGCAAGGGAGAACAACTCATGCTAAAGAATAAAGAAGAGAAAGTAGGGCCTCAAAAGCAGTAGGAATGTCAGCAGGTTAACCAGCATCATTTAAAAGCACTGCCAACCTATTCGTGGGAGTACTTTCACCACAGACAACCAATAGGCTCAAATTTGATAGCACAGACATCAACCACTGCTGACTGACCTTTTATTCTGGGAACATTCTTTTAAGACAAATATTCAAAAATTCACCAAATGACCATATTTCCCAATAAGTTTTGGAACACAATATCCCAAATTCCCAAGGAGCTTGGCTTTAAGGTCATAGGAAAAAGTCATTCACATAGGAGAAAAGGGGATAGAGTGTTCTTAATTCCACACACATGCTCATCGTTTTTCATCTCAGGAAAAGACTGAATTCTGAGTGAAGACACTAGTACACGAGCCCCCTTGTTAGCCTACCAAAGTGCTAACTTGGCCAATGGATTGGTATGAAAAGAAGCCTGTGAATACAAAACCCAGAATAGATGATTTTATCTCCGGTAATAAAGTTTCTGATGATATAGTATATAATATCTGTACCTCTTTGATGAGAGAGAAGTATTATGACTAGAAAAATCCATTTGGCTTGCCTCTACAATAAGTAAGTCCAGGAAGTTTGTCAGTGCTTCCATCCATAGTGCAAGTGCTTTGTACTTGATGTGCTCTTAATAAATCTTTCTTGAACTCTCAAACTATAAATTAAACTTTTCACCATAAGTAGATTATGAATGGTGAAAAGCAACATATTGAAAGGTACAACAGTGCTCTAAAAGAGAGTGTATATCCCAATACACAACAATGCCTACTTGTCTTTTCACTGCTGCTGAGACCATTGAAAAGAAAGTGACATTATCAGGGGCACCTGGGCGGCTCCGTCAGCTGCGTGTCTGACTTTGGCTCAGGTCATGATCTCACAGTCTGTGAGTTTGATCCCCACATCTGGCTCTGTGCTGACAGCTTGGAGCTCAGAGGCTGGAGCCTGGAGCCTGCTTCAGATTCTGTGTCTCCTTCTCTCTCTGTCCCTCCCCCTCTCATGCTCTGTCTCTCTCTGTCTCAAAAATAAATAAACATTAAAAAAAAATTTTTTTTTTAAAGGAAGAGTGACATTATCATAGTACAAGAGAAATTTCTGAGGGTACTATGTAAGTTGAGGAGGCAGGTCTGCCCCAATGGCACAAATGTCATTCCTATGCCCCTGACCTTGGTTTCCCCATTTTTAAAAGATGACATCTACCTTAGGTTGTTTACTTAGGTTTCTTCTATTCCTACAAGAGATGTGATCCTATCAGTGCTATTTTTCATTGCAGAATAAGTTTCCTAATAGTTTCAATGCTTTCTACATAATTCCACCCAGTATCTCTAGTCAATAGTGAAAAATCATATGTGAGCTTTTATAAATTGGATATTAGAAGTGCTCAGAATGTTTAACACTAATGTTGTTCCTATTTAATATTAAAGATTCCAGTGTCTTCATTCAAAAAATGAAAGCTGACTTGGAAATATACTTAGCAGAACTTATAAACTCATGTTTAATCGTAAAACACAGTGGCAAGGAATAGAAGGATTAAGCAAATTAATTAGATACAAAGTTCTTAGCCTCTAAAGCTGAACTCCTAGTAAGTTTAACTATTTGTTACCTTCTGTGCTACCACAACTTCAAAAATGATTTACTTTCTAGAAAGCTGGAGGGCAGGGTGTAGGGGGGAATGACTTATGAATTAACCAGGGATTGTTTGGATATAATTATAAACTGCCAATCACCATGAGTCAATGATATTCAGACTTTTAAAGCTATTTCATTAAAAAGAAAGAAAATTAAACCTTATCTAAAAGACTGTTTATGGGACTTAAGGAACTTACACATCCATGGCTGAAGGTTCAATAATACATTCCCAGTGGAATGGTCTCTAAAAATGTCTATAATTAAAAACAGAACAGTAAAAAAAAAAAAAAAATGAATGTCTTACTCTCTTGTTGGTGAGTGAGTGGCGGATTCCTTTTTTGAATCAGGAGAGCTTAGGGTTTGCAAAATACAATTATGTTTTTCGGTGGATAGGGCATCTCGTTCTTGCTCAAAGTGGATTAATTTTAAGGCCTCTATTCCATTTTCTCCTTCCATCACGTCACCCGGATTTGGCTGTGGTTCTGAACTCTTGAAAATCAGATCATCTTCACTTACAGAGACTGTGAGATCACTGCTGCTGCTGCTCAAACTTTCCTCCTCTTGCTGTTCCTGCATTTTTCTGAAGGGTTTCTGTGATTCTGGGTCCCCAGGAGGAAGATGATCTATAAGAGGGAATATGAACAGACTACTGATCACTAACTTCAGGGAGAAGCGAGGTTAACACATTCTGCCTCACAGGCAGATAAATTACTCAGTTAAAAACATGTAGAAACAATCCACAATTAATTATATAGTACGTGAAAAATCATTAAAAATATCTTTAAACCTATCACAGTGGGTTTTAAAGTCAGTGAATTAGCTTGCAAAAATATTTCCACCTGTGTATTTAAGAACTCATGAGAATGGAATTTTGTTAGCCAAGTCACTGGTTTGCTTTTTGACAGAGGTAAAATTAAAGTATGTATTTTGTTCTTACAAAAGACCACCACCACTCCCAAAACCTAAACACCAAGAAAAACCAGCAAACAATCTCAGCCTCTCAACCCACCTGGGAAACCTTCCCAAGCAGAATCCTTCTCTTGAGAACACTTATTTACAGATGCACAGTATTCTGAGGCTGATAGCGGAGAGACTGGCGGTCTGGCTCTTTCTTCCTTGACTTCAATACATTCCTGTGTCAGTATTTCTCCCTCTGATCCCTCTGATCTGCTGCAACTGTCACACTTTAAATCAGTGGTTCTGTTCTCTGGACTTAATCTTTCCTGTAACGGGGAATGGAGTTCAGCAGACTTTTTGCCTTTAGATAAACTACTCCCGCCGTGACGTGTGTTGCTTCCTATCTGTAAGCAATGAGTTTGTTCCTCCTCAGACAATGCGCTGGCTGTGACTGGCGTTTTCTCACCAATCTGAAGAGATGTCTTTCCATCTATTTTGTCAGACTTATTTAAGCACTGTGTGTCACTATTAGTTTGTACTACATAGCTGTCTGTCACATTACCGCTCTGGGCTGTCTGTCGGTGTGAATGTGGGTCAGGAATTGAAAAGTTCTTTGTGGGCTGGGGAGATTTCTGCTCTGTACTGAAACCTCCAATGCTTGAGATGGCTGACATTTGGCGGCCCATAAAGATTGTTGCTGGTTGATACAATCCTCTTGACATGGCTGTCCCCGAGTTAGTTCCTGCCTGCCTTGCAACCTGCAACGCCAAGGTAGAGGTGAGTTAAACATACTGTGTCTGAACGATTGGGTTGTTTACATCCTTCTCAAAAATGAAGTGAGGAAAAGGAAGCATGGCCACTGAAATCAACACTGACCACATTTTATAAAACCCACGGCTTCCACAAAATAAGTCAGAAAAACGGTACAGTCCATAGTATTTACTTTGAATCACAATATTGGTTCCCCAAACAAATATTATCTAACAACTATGTAATCTACATTTCAAAAAGAGATGCACACATTGCACAACTATGTGAAAGTACTTAATGCCACTGAATTGTACACTTAAACATGGCTAAAATGGTAAATTTTATGTTACATATGTTTTAGCACAATTTAAAAAACTGAATTCTAACCACTTTTCACAGAGAGGCTTGGATTTAATAGAACTAGGGAGATACTATACCAAAAAAAAAAAAAAAGAAAGAAAGAGGGAGGGAGAGATGCATACAAAGGACTATAGGAGTTTTAAAAACTTTCTAGTATTATAGGTAATATAAAAAAACACTTCCACTAATCATATACAGGATTGCATTAAAATATACTCCATTTGTGCAAAAATAATCCTGATTGCCAGTCAAACTGCAAATAACAGTTTTTCCTCCACATCTTCAAGTAATTTTATTTATTTATTTTTATTTGAAAGAGAGAATGAGTGCAAGGTGGAGAGAGGGGCAGAGGGAGGAAGACGGAGAGAAAAAGGGAGAGAGACAGAGAGAGAGAGAGAGGGGGGGAGAATCTTAAACAGGCTCTATACTCAGTGTGGAGCCCAGTGCGGGGCTCAATTCCACAACCCTAGAGTCATGACCTGAGCCAAAACCAAGAGTTGGATTGTCAACTGACTGAGCCACCCAGGTGCTCCTCAAGTAATTTTAAAGACATGTAAAGCAATTTAAATTTACAGTCATGTCTATGGGGAGAATGAGCATTGTCTTTTTTTTAAAAAGAGAGGGGGCTGGGTGAGGCAACAGAAGCAATCAGTTCAGTGGCTTGGTCAAGGACACACAGTGGGAAGTAGAACTGGATGTAACAATAATGAAGCCTTGAGGAAGTTACACGCTTTTCTTTTGAAGGGACCAAAGCATCTCTACAGACCTGACAGCATTTAGTTCACAGAGGCTTACAGAATAGATGAGGAGATATATTTGCATCTCTCTTTTGCAGACAAAATCTGAGGCCCAAATTTTAGAAGAGAAAATGTCACATACACAGCTGAAACAGAATCCAGGTCTTGCTTCTCTTCAAATATACCATCCCTCCCTGAAAGCATAAAACTTCTAGAAGAAAACACAGGCAGTAACCTCTTTGACATAAGCCTTAGCAATAGTTTTCTAGATATGTCTGCCTCCTTAGGCAAGGGAAACAAAAGCAAAAATGAACTATTGGGACTACACCAAAAAAAGCTTTTGCACAATGAAGAAAATCATCAATAAAACACGAAGACAATCTACTGAATGGGTGAAGATATTTGCAAATGATATAGCTGATAAGGGGTTAATATCCAAAATATATAAGAACTTCTATAACTCAACACCAAAAAATAATCTGATTGAAAATGGGCAGATGACCTGAATAGACATTTTTCCAAAGCAGACAGACAGCCAACAGACACATGAGAAGATGCTCAACATCACTCATCATCAGGGAAATGCAAATCAAAACCACAATGAGATATTACCTCACACCTGTCAGAATGTCTAGAATCAAAAAGGCAAGAAATAACAAGTGTTGGCAGGGATGTGGAGAAAAGGAACCCTTTAGTGCACTGTTGGTGGGAATGTGAATTGGTATAGCCACTGCGGAAAACAGTACATAAGTTCCTCAAAAAATTAAAAATAGAAATACTATATGGTCCAGTAATTCCACTACTGGGCATTTACCCAAAGAAAATGAAAATACTAATTCAAAAAGATATATGCACCCCTATGTTTACTGTAGTATTATTTACAATGTCCAAGATATGGAAGCAACCTAAGTATCTATCAATAGATAAATGGATAAAGAAGATGTAGTGATTACTAAAGTAACACACACACACACACACACACACACACACACACACACACACACACACAGAGGAATATTACCTGGCCACACACACACACATACACAAATAAGATCTTGCCATTTACAACAACACTGATAGACCTAGAGGACATTATGCTAAGTGAAATAAGTCAGAGAAAGACAAATACCATATGATTTCACTTATATGTGGAATATAAAAACAAATGAACAAACAAGCAAATTTTTGTTTAAAAAAAAAGCAGAAACAGGGAACCTGGGTGGCTCCATCAGTTAAATGTCCAACTCTTGATTTTGGCAGCGCAGAGCTTAAGATTCTCTCTCCTTCTCTCTGCCCCTCCTCCCCACTTGCTTTCTCTCTCTCTCTCTAAAAAAAAGCACAAACATACCCATAAATACAGAAAACAAACTGATGGGTGGCTCAGTCAATTAAGCACCCGACTTCATCTCAGGTCATGATCTCACAGTTTGTGAGTTTGAGCCCCAAGTGAGGCTCTGTGCTAACAGCTCAGAGCCTGAAGCTTGCTTTGTGTTCTGAGTCTCCCTCTCTTCTCCACCCCTCTCCCGCTCACTCTCTGTCTCTCTCAAAAATCAACACTGAAAAAAAAAAAAACCAAAAAAAAAAAAACCCAAACTGATGGTTGCCAGAGGAAGGAGGGTGGAGGGATGGGCAAAAAAGATGAAGGGGAATCAGAGGTACAGGCTTCCAGTTATAGAATGGATAAGTTACGGGAATGAAAAGTACAGCATAGGGAGCACAGTCAATGCTATTGTAATAGCATTGTATGGTGTCAGATGGTAGTTATAGTTGTTATGAGCATTGCACAATGTATACAGTTGTTGAATCACTATGTTGTGTAGTGAAACTAATGTAACATTGTGTGTCAACTATACTTCAATTTTAAAAAGGGAAAAAAGTGGGGCACCTGGGTATCTCAGTCGGTTAAGTGTCCAATTTCGGCTCAGGTCATGATCTCACAGTCTGTGAGTTTGAGCCCCATATCAGGCTCTGTGCTGACAGCTCGGAGCCTGGAGCCTGCTTCAGATTCTCCCTCATTCTCTTCCCCTCCCTCACTCATGCTCTGTCTGTCTCTCTCTCAGAAATAAACTTAAAAATTTTTTTTTAAAAAGGGAAAAAGTGGGGCGCCTGGGTGGCGCAGTCGGTTAAGCATCCGACTTCAACCAGGTCACGATCTCGCGGTCCGTGAGTTCGAGCCCCGCGTCAGGCTCTGGGCTGATGGCTCGGAGCCTGGAGCCTGTTTCCGATTCTGTGTCTCCCTCTCTCTCTGCCCCTCCCCTGTTCATGCTCTGTCTCTCTGTCCCAAAAATAAATAAACGTTGGAAAAAAAAAAAAAGGGAAAAAGTGAAACAAATAGCACTAATAAGGGTAACTACATTGGTAAACATAAAAGATAGCATAAATATATTTTTGTAACTTTTTTTCTCCTATATGATTTAAAACACAATTGCATCAAGCAATGATTACAAATATATGTTGATGAGCAGCATATGAGATATAAAGACATAGCTTGTACTATAATTACAACACAAAGGAACAGGAAAGGAATAGAACTGTATAGCAACAAAGTTTTGGCATGCTATTAAAATTAAGTTGGTATTAGTCTGACTAGATACTTATAAGCTATTAATTATAACACCAGGAAACCCACAGCAACAGAAATGATAGGGAATCAAAATGGCACACTAAGAAATATATATTTAAAGCAAAAGAAGGCAGTATGGAGGATAAAAGGACATAAAAAGATATATGGAAAAGAAAGTACAAAATGACAGAATAGAATCCTACCTTGTTAGTAACCACATTAAGTGTAAATGGATTAAACACTACTATTAAAGTCAGAGATTGGCAGAAAAGATTTTTTAAAAGCCATGATCCAACTATATGCTATCTAAAGTGACTCATTTTAGATTCAAAGCCACAAACAGGTTAAAGGAACAGGAGAGTAAATGATATATGAACAGAACCTCAAAAAAAAAATATACAGACAGTAATCAAAAGAAAGCTGAAGTGGCTATACTAATACCACATGAAATAGACTTTAAGATACAAAATTGATACTAGAGACAAAGGACATTTTATAATGTTAAAATGGTCAATTTGTGAAAAAGATATAACAATTAGAAATATATATATATATATATATATATATGACAAAAAATTCCTAAAATACATGAAGCAAAAACTGAAAGAATTAAAAGGACAATTCAATAATAATAGTTGTTATTACTCCACATTCAATAAGACTCCACATTGCACAATATATAAAACTAAACAGAAGGTCATTAGGGAAATAGAAGACTTGAACAACTGTAAACCAACTAGACCTAACAGACATACATAGAAGACTCTACCTACCAACAGCAGAATCCATATTCTCAAGTGCACATGGAAATTCTGTGAGATAGACCCATATTTTTGGCAATAAATCAAGTTTCAATACATTTAAAGGGTTAGAAAGTATGTTTTCTAATGACAATGGAATGAAATTAGAACTTAATAAAATAAGGACATTTGGTAAATTCACAAATACGTAGAAATTGCAAAACCCACTCTAAATAACTAATGGGTCAAGGAAGAAATTACAAAGCAAATTAGAAAATAGTCAGAGATAAATGAAAAGCAAAACACAACATACTAAAGCCTACAATGAGCAGTTGTAGAGGCAAATTCATACCTACAAAAGCCTATATTAATATTCATAGCTATAAAAGCCTATATTAAAAAAGAAGAAAGAACTCAAATCAATAGCCTAAACTTCCATGTTAAGAAATTAAAAAAAGAAGAACCAATTAAATCCAAAGCAAGAAGAAGGAAGGAAATAATAAAGATCAGAGCAGAACTAAATGAATTAGAGAAGAGAAAAGCAGCAGTGACAATCAACAAAACCAAAGGTTGATTCTTGGAAAAGATCAACAGATTGACATATGTTTAGCTAGACTAAGAAAAAAAAAAACTTAAGTTATCAAAATCAGAAATGAAAGTAAGTACTTTGCTACTAACCCTATAGATATAAAAAAGATTATAAGGGAATACTATGAATAATTGTATGCCAACAAATTAGACAACCTAGATGAATTGGACAAATTCTTAGAAAGACACACACTATTAAAACTGACTCCAGAAGAAATAGAAAATCTGAATAGACTTATAACTAGTCAAGAAACTGAATTGTAGTAAAAAAACTTACCCCAAAGAAAAGTCAGGATCACAACTCTTCACTGGTTAATTCTACCATAGGTTTAAAGAGTTAACACCAATCCTTCATAAACTCTTCCAAAAATAGGCAAGGAAGAAAAACTTCTTGACACACTCTATAAAGTCAGTCCCTAATACCAAAACCAGACAAAGATATCTCAAAAAAGGAAAACTACAGGCCAATATTTCTTATGAATATAGATGTAAAAACTTCCAACACAATACTAGAGAACTGAATTCAGAAACAAACAAAAGGAATTATACATCATGACTAAGTAGGATTTATGCCAAGAATACAAAGTTAGTTCAACATATGAAGATCAAGTAATGTAATAGAATAAAGGGGGGGAAAAACTCCCAAAAGATTATCTCCATAGACACAGGAAAATCATTTGATAAAATCCATCACATGCTCATGATAAAAAGCACCAAACTTGGAATAAAAGGGAACTCCCTCAACCTGATGAAGTGCATCTCTGAAAAACATCCAACAACATAGTCAATGGTGAAAGACTGAAAGCTTTCTTCCTAAGATCAAGATTAACACAAGAATATCTGTTCTTACCACTTCTATGTAACACAGCATGCAGATTCTAGCCAGGACTGTATGGTAAGAAAAAAAGAAAAAACGAGAGACATCTAGATTTCAAAGAAAGAAGTAAAACTATCTCTATTGGCAGATGACATGATCTCATATAAAGAAAAACCTAATGGGGTGCCTGGGTGGCTCAATCGGTTGAGTGTCCAACTCTTGGTTTTGGCTCAAGTCATGACCCTAGGGTTGTGGGATAAAGTGCTGCACTAGGCTCCATACTGAGCGTGGAACCTGCTTAAGAAAGATTCTCTCTCTAGCTCTCCCTCTGCCCCTCCCCTCCTCAAATTAAAAAATGAAAAGAAAAGAAAAACCTAAGGAATCGCAAGAAAAGATTAGAGGTAATAAGTTCAGCAAGGTTGTAGGATACAAGATCAATATACAAATAGAAATAATGTATTTCTATTCATTAGCAATAAACAATCTGAAACTGAAATCAGAAAACAATTCTATTTATAATAGCATAAAAACACAGAATAAATTTAACAAAGAAGCACAAGACTTGTATACTGAAAACTACAAAACATTGATGAAAGAAGTTAAAGAAGGCCCAAATAAATGGAAAGACATTCTGTATTCAAGGTACATAAGACCTGAGATTAAGATGATCAAATCTGGGGTGCCTGGGTGGCTCATGGCTCAGTCGGTTGGGTGTCCGACTTTGGCTCAGGTCATGATCTTGCGGTTTGTGAGTTCAAGCCCCGCGTCCAGCTCTGTCTGACGGCTCCGAGCCTGGAGACTGCTTTGGATTCTGTGTCTCCCTCTCTGCCCCTCCCTGCTCACGCTCTCTCTCTGTCTCTAAATAATAAATAAACGTTAAAAAAAAAAGAGGACCAAATCTTACTCCCAAATTGATCTACATATCCAATGCAATCTCTATCAAAATCTTGGCTAGCATTCTTGCAGAAATTGGCAAGATGACACGAAAATTCATATGGAAATCCAAAGAACCCAGAATAACCAAAGCAATTTTCTAAAAAAGCAAACTTGGAGACCTAATATTACCCACTTTTAAAACTTACTACAAAACTAGGGTAATTGTAGACCTCATTGGCATAAGGATAAACATACAGATCATTGGAACAGAATTGAAACCCCAGAAATATTCATGCATCTACAGTCAACTGACTTGTTTAAAGACATTTTTAAAGAGTAGTTTTTGATTCAAGGCTAGAAGGGGCTGGAATTGGTTATTTCCCTTCCTCCACATTGAAGGCTATGCCTTCTGGGTTGGTATTTCTCTTCTCTCAGGTCAGTTAGGCTCTGGTCAGTTTCTCCTGAGGGCAGATCTTTTTAAGAACAGAATTCTTTCCTATATTTCAAAATGATTACTTTTTCCCTGACCATGCCTGAATTATAGGGGGATTTTTCTCTGATATTCACTGTGCGGAACTGGTAAAGCTCCCTGGAATTAAAACACAAAAGGTGGGATCGGGGGGCTATGACTAGGTCTCTCTGGAGTTATCTCTCAGACCTGTCCATGCTGAGCCTCCAGCAATTTGTCAATTACAGCTTGGATTTCTCTATCCTGGCACCAGTTATTGTAGTGGTTTCAGCTCTGCTCTAACAAGCTGTGATTCTCTGTATTCCCTATTGGTCTCTCCAATTTTAGAGGCAGCAGATTGCTCTGTAACCCCACTTCTCTGAGAGATCTAAGAGTTGTTGATTCTTTGGTTTGTTCAGCTTTTTACTTGTTAGGACAGTGTGGTGACTTCCAAGCTTCGTATATGTTGGGTCAGAAAGCAGACTACAAAGTAATTTCAGTAGCTGAATATTATCCTATTCTATAAATGTACAATAATTTATTTAACCCATCTTATTTTGATGGACCTTGGTTTGTTTCCCACCATCTACCATTCCAAACCATGCTGCAATGATGATCCTTGAGCGTATGTCTCTCTGTACACATGCAAGTACAAGACAGCTTCTTATAACTGAAATTGCTGGATCAACACTTGACTTATAGGATATTGCCATTTTGCCATCCAAAGAGGCCATTATGTCATTATTAAGAATATTCCATTGCACCATAAGGTTTAAATAGCAAAATTATAGTAACCAACATTCTGATTCACCTGATATAAATATTATTTGTGACTTCTATTCCTTTTGTCTCTCTATTCCTTTTGTAATTGAAAAGCTAATATAAGAACAAAGGCAAATTTAAAATAGGCAAAATCACCTATTACCATTATCCTAATCTAACAACTACTTTCATTTTTCCTATTGTCAAAAAAAAAAGTTCTTTAAATATATGGCTTCAAGGGATGGGCTCTTGTGTAGAAGTTAAAGCTGGCCATATGCTGAGGTCAGCTAGTAAAAAATTGAGGCAAATCAATGATCAGACTTATGGGTTTGGGAGGTCTTTGGTTTTTCACTTTTAAGACCCATTTAGAGAATGTTAATGAACCAATACCAGAGTAATTACTAACCCAGCACAGGGAATACACACCTCCCTCTTTGGTGGTCTGTTAAAGGCCAAAACATAAAGCAAAGGAGTAGGCATGTCTTAGAAGAAAGCCACCTGGGGAAGGCCAAATGAAGTGCCCTGGATTACTCCTTTCTACCAGTAATTCTCAAAGTCCTCTGACTTACTAAGAGGCCAAAAACTCCAAGTCCATTCCCACTGAACAAAGAACCCCAAGAGCTAAGAAATGGAGAGAAACAGCAATATAGTAACCTGCACAATCAACAAAAGTAGCATGTAATGATTTAACTTACAGTAAATGCTTCTAAAACCACAGTAAGTGAAAAACAGCAACAACAATTCAAAACAGTGCTGTTAATGAAGAATACTTCATAAAAGTAGGAGAGATTCCAAATCTCTATGACAGCAAATGGTTATAAACTGCCATTTTTGCCAAGCGTTCAACACTTTTTAGAATATGGAACTGCGGATCCTCAACAAACTCTACTAATATACTACTTACCAACATAGTAATCAATGAGAACATCACATTTATTTTAATTTTTTAATATTTTAAAAATGTTTATTCATTTATTTTGAGAGAGAAAGAGAGACAGTGAAATAGAATATGAGTGGAGGAGGAGCAGGAGAGAGAAAATCCCAAGCAGGGTCCATGCAGTCAGCACATAGCCTGACTCAGGGCTCAATCTTACCAACTATGAGATCATGCCCTGAGCAGAGATCAAGAGTTGGGCACTTAACTGACGAGCCACCCAGGCACCCAGAACATTACATTTTAGTGGCGTATAATAAATCAGAAGTTATGGAAAGGTGGCCTGTAATTATGCATAAAATTAGAATCTACAGACTGGTGCATTTGTTTGCCTATAGGACCAAAAGAGACAACTTGCATTTGAGGATCTGTTGAGACCCAATAGGAAGTTTTTTCTGCTCTATCTCTAGTTACTCGTTTGTGGGGGAGGAGGGTTAAGTTTTTGGTATGATTTCAACCTTACAGAAAAGTTTCAGGAATCATAAGAAAAACTCCCCTAATATCTTTTGTCTAGAATAATCAATTATTTACATTTTGCCCCATTTGTTTTATCATTCTCTCTCTACATATATGTGTATGTTTATACACACACACACACACACACACACACACACACACACACAATTTTTTCCTGAACCATTTGAGGGTAAATGGAGATAACTGGTCCCTCTCCCCCAAACATTTCAGTGTATATTTCCTGAGCACAGGGACATTCTCTTTCATCAGTAGAGAGAGTTCAATGATTAAAATCAGGAAATTCAACATTGATAAAATGCTATTTTCTATTCCACAGTCCTCATTCAAACTTTGTTACTTGGCCAAATAATATCCTTTATATAGCTACCTTTTTCCCAGTTTCAGGATCCAATCTAGAGCCATCTCTCTTTGAGCTTATTTTAACCTGGAACTCCTCAGTCTTTGTCATTCCTGACCTTGACATTTTTTAAGAATATAAGCTATCTACTTTGCAGACTGTCTCCCAATGTGTGTTTGACTAATGTTTCCTCATGATTATGTCCAGGAACCACAGAAGTATGTTTACAGTTTTCAGTAACAGGAATACTACTCTGATAAAGCAAATTTATTGGGATGGAAATTAACCCCCAATCCTCCCAGTATGAAGCAGAATAATTAGAAATATTTGTTTAAAAATTTGCCTTCTTAGAAAAACAAAAAAAATTAAAAAACAAGAGGGACAACAACATAATATCACTTTATACCTATTACATTAAATTTTAGAAATTAAAATTATAACACCCAATCCTGGATTGGGTCCTGGAACAGAGAAAGGACATTGAGGGAAAATCTGATGAAATACAAAGTCTGGAGTTTAGTTAACAGTAATGTACCTAAGTTAGTTTTTTACATCTGACAAATGTGGCATTGTAATGTGGACCATTGTGGGAAATGGGTGAGGGATCCAAGGAAGCTATATTGTCTCTGCGACTTTTCTGCAAATCTAAAATTATTCTAGAATAAAAAGTTTACTTAAAAAGATAACCCCTTGGGGAGGAGAAGCCAAGATGGTGAAACAGCATGGAAGTTTTTTGTGTGTCTCGCGTCCAAGAAATACAGCCAAACCAACACTAAACCATCCTACACACCTAGAAAACTCACTGGAGGATTAACACAACAATCTGCACAACCTGAACCACAGAATTCAGCAGGTATGTGGCACGAAGAGCTGAAGTTGGGAAGTGAGGAGCAGGAAGTGCGGTGCTTTTGCAAGCAAAGAGAGGATGGAGACTGGTGGAGGGAGAATATGGGTAAAGCACCCCTCCCCAAAAGCAGCTGGAGAGAAAGTGGAAAATTGGAAACAGCTGCAGGGACTAAACTAAAAAGGGAGAAAGGAGAAAGGAGAGGGTTTAAATTCCAATAAGACTGTAAACAAGGGGAGTGCAGTCTGCAACTCTGCATCTTGATACCTGGCAGTGCTCTGCTGGGAAGGGTGAATCCCCAAGAAAAGAGTGGGGTCCGGGAGGTTCTCAGGCCACACAGGGAAAAGCAGTTTCACTGCTGGAAGGACATTTGGTAGAGACTGTTGAAGCTACCTGGTCCCAGCAGACTCCAGAAGGTGGCCACATTTGCTGGTGCTGGGTCAAGGTCATTACGGTCTGGCCTGGTGCCAGATGTGTGTTGTGATTTTCCACAATCCCTGAAAAGCTACTGCTACACTATCTCGCAAACTTTTTCTGGGGCAGGCTGGTACCTGGCCGCAGTCTCAAGGCACCGGCAGCAGCAGGGTCTAGCAAGCATTCTTGGGCACAGCCCACATTCGGCCATTGCTCACTCGACCATTGTGCAGTGAGACCCTCCTGCAGAGGGGCAGAACGGGTCAAAGCTACAGTCCTTCAGAAGTAAGGGGCTGGGAAAAACAGCCACATTGGAGACAAAACTCGGGAGACAGATACTGCCTGGGGTCTGGTCATGGAGAGTGAAAACGCAGGGAGTGGACAAAAGCTGAAGACAGAGGACAGGTGTGCGATTGCTAATCTGGGAGAACAGAGTTCCAAAACTAGAGACTGGGTAGCTGGGTGGCGCCATTTTCACCGCTCCCGCGCATGTGCATACACACCTAGGAGCGCTACAACACTCCACCCCACTAGGGTAGCAGCGCCATCTAGTGAAGAGCAGAGTCATTATACTGAGCCCTGTCCAACTGGGCCAACTTCACTCTTCAAGAACACAAGTCTCACCGCCTGCTTAGTTTATGGACTATAAAGCGCTACATAGTCTGACTTCTAGGGGAAAGCGAAGTAATTTCACTCCTACTTCAATCTGTTAGCAGGTCCATCTATTCAATTTTCTTTCTTTTTTTTTCCTCTTTTATACTTCTTTTCTTTTTCTTGAATACAGAAAGAGAAAAAATTCATTTTTATTAAAAATTTTTTCTTTAATTTTTATTACTGTATTTTTTACTTTTCTGGAAAAATTTCCAAATTCTATTTTACTTCCATCATTTTATTTTAGTCTACTTCAGTGTATTCACCTTTTTAAATTTTCAAACAATTTCCTTTTTTTCTTTTTCTTTTTCGTTTCTTTTCTTTTTCTTGAATGCAGAAAGAGAAAAACTTCATTTTTACTTTCAATTTCTATTAAAAATATTTTTATTTCATTTTTTACTATATTTTTTGCTTTTAGGTAAATTTTTTCAAATTTTATTTTACTTCCATCATTTTATTTTAGTCTACTACAGTGTATTCACTTTTTCAAATTTTCAAACGATTTCCCTTTTTTAATCTTTTTTCTTTTTTGTTTCTTTTCATTTTCTTGAACACAGAAAAAGAAAAAAAATTCATTTTTATTTTTAATTTTTATTAAAAATATTTTTCTTTAATTTTTCTACTATATTCTTTACTTTTGTGTATATTTTGTCAAATTCTGTTTTATTCCCATCATCTCATTTTAGTCTACTTCAGTGTATTCATGTTTTAAAATTCTCGAACGATTTCCTTTTTTTTACTCCCCCTGCTTTTTTTCCCTAATCTGTCAAACCCCTTTCAACACCCAGACCAAAACACATCTAGGATCTAGCATCATTTATTTGATTTGTGTGTGTGTGTGTGTGTGTTTTCATTTTTTAATTTTAATATTTTTTTCATTTTAATTTTTCTACCTCATTAATTCCTTTCTCCCTTCAAAATGACAAAAAAAAGGAATTCACCCCAAAAGAAAGAGCACAAAGAAACGACAGCCAGGGATTTAACCAACACAGATATAAGCAAGATGTCTGAACCAGAATTTAGAATCACCATAATAAGAATACTAGCTGGAGTCAAAAACAGATTAGAATCCCTTTCTGCAGAGATAAAAGAGGTACAATATAGCCAGAATGAAATTAAAAATGCTATAACTGAGCTGCAATCATGGATGGATGCAGTGGTGGCAAGGATGGATAAGGCAGAACAGAGAATCAACGATATAGAGGACAAACTTATAGAGAATAATGAAGCAGAAAAAAAGAGGGAGATTAAGGCAAAAGAGCACGATTTAAGAATTAGAGAAATCAGTGACTCATTAAAAAGGAACAACATCAGAATCAAATGGGTCCCAGAAGAGGAAGAGAGAGAAATAGGGGTAGAAGGATTATGTGAGGAAATCATAGCAGAAAACTTTCCTAACCTGGAGAAAGACACAGACATCAAAATCCAGGAAGCACAGAGGACCCCCATTAGATTCAACAAAAACCGACCATCACAAGGCATATCACAGTCAAATTCACAAAATACTCAGGCAAGGAGAGAATCATGAAAGCGGCAAGACAAAAAAAATCCCTAACCTACAAGAGAAGACAGATCAGGTTTGCAGCAGACCTATCCACAGAAACTTGGCAGGCCAGAAAGAAGTGGAAGGATATAGTCAGTGTGCTGAATCAGAAAAATATGCAGCCAAGAATTCTTTATCCAGCAAGACTGTCATTCAAAATAGAAGGAGAGATAAAAAGTTTCCCAGACAAACAAAAATTAAAGGAGTTTGTGATCACTAGACCAGCCCTGCAAGAAATTTTAAGGGGGACTCTCTGAAGGGACAAAAGATGAAAAAGTATATGTATATATACATATGTATATGTGTATACACATATACATATACACGTGTATATGTACATGTGTATACATATATATATGTGTATATATATATATACATATACATGTGTATATGTATATATACTTTTCCATCTTTTCTCCCCTCAGAGGGAGGTATTTATTTATATAAATAAATAAATACCAAAAGCAACAAAGATTAGAAAGGACCAAAGAACACCACCAGAAACTCCAACTCTATAAGCATCATAATGGCAATAAATTCGTATCATCTAGAGTGAGTATCAGTACTCACTCTAAACGTCAATGGACTCAATGCTCCAATCAAAAGACATAGGGTAACAATGGATAAGAAAACAAGATCCATCTATATGCTGTTTACAAGAGACCCACTTTAGACCTAAAGACACCTTCAGATTGAAAATAAGGGGATGGAGAACCATCTATCATGCTAATGGTCAACAAAAGAAAGCCAGAGTAGCCATACTTATATCAAAAAATCTAGACTTTAAAATAAAGACTGTATCAAGAGATGCAGAAGGACATTATATCATAATCAAGGGGTCTATCCACCAAGAAGACTTAACAATTGTAAACATTTATGTGCCAAATGTGTGAGCACCCAAATATATAAATCAATTAAACACACAAAGAAACTCATTGATAGTAATACCATAATAGTAGACTTCAACACCCCACTCACAACAATGGAAAGATCATCTAATAAAAAAATCAACAAGGAAACAATGGCTTTGAATGACACAGTGGACCAGATGGACTTAACAGATATATTCAGAACATTTCATCCTAAAGCAGTGGAATATACATTCTTCTCTGGTGCACATGGAACTTTCTCCAGAATAGACCATATACTGGGACACAAATCAGCCCTAAGTAAGTACAAAAAGATCGAGATCATACTGTGCATATTTTCAGACCACAATGCTATGAAACTGGAAATCAACCACAAGAAAAAAATTTGGAAAGGTAACAAATACTTGGAGACTGAAGAACATCCTATTAAAGAATGAATGGGCTAACCAAGCAGTTAAAGAGGAAACTACAAAGTATATGGAAGCCGATGAAAATGATAACACCACAACCCAAAACTTCTAGGATGCAGCAAAGGTGGTCATAAGAGGAAAGTAGATAGCAATCCAGGCCTTCCTAAAGAAGGAAGAAAGATCTCAGATACAAAACCTAACCGTACACCTTAAGGAAGTGGAAAAAGAACAGCAAATAAAACCTAAAACCAGAAGAAGACAGGAAATAATAAAGATTAGAGCAGAAATTAATGCTATCAAAACAAACAACAACAATAACAACAAAAAAACCCAGAAGAGATCAATTAAACCAGAAGCTGGTTCTTTGAAAGAATTAACAAAGTTGATAAATCACTAGCCAAACTGATCAAAAAGATAAAGGAAAGGACCTAAATGAAATCAAGAATGAAAGAGGAGAGATCACAACCAACACAACAGAAATAAAAACAATAATAAGAGAATATTATGAGCAATTATATGCCAATAAAATGGGCAATCTGGAAGAAATGGACAAATTCCTAGAAACAGACACTACCAAAACTGAAACAGGAAGAAATAGAAAATTTGAACAGACCCATAACCAGTAAGGAAATCAAATTAGTAATAAAAAATGTGCCAAAAAACAACAGTCCAGGGCCAGATGGCTTTCCAGGGGATTTCTACCAAACATTTAAGGAAGATTTAACACCTATTCTCTTGAAACTGTTCCAAAAAATAGAAAAGGAAGGAAAACTTCCAAACTCTTTCTATGAAACCAGCATTACCCTGATTCCAAAACCAGACAGAGACCCCACTGAAAAGGAGAACTATAGACCACTTTCCCTGATGAACATGGATGCAAAAGTCCTCAACAAGATATTAGCCAACCGGCTCCAACAAAACATTAAAAAAATTACTCACCACAACCAAGTGGGATTACACCTGGGATGCAGGGCTGGTTCAATATCCGCAAAATAATTAATGTGATTCATCACATCAGTAAAAGAAAGGACAAGAACCATATGATCCTCTCAATAGATGCAGAGAAAGAATTTGACAAAATACAGCAACCTTTCTTGAGAAAAACCCTCAAGAAAGTAGGGATGGAAGGATCATACCTCAAGATCATAAAAGCCATATATGAACAATCCAACGCTAATATCATCCTCAATGGGGAAAAACTGAGAGCTTTCCCCCTAAGGTCAGGAACAAGACAGGGATGTCCACTCTCGCCACTGTTATTCAACATAGTATTGGAAGCGTTAGCCTCTGCAATCAGACAACACAAAGAAATAAAAGGCAGCCAAATCGGCCAGGAGGAGGTCAAACTTTCACTCTTCGCAGATGACATGATACTCTATATGGAAAACCCAAATGACACCACCAAAAAACTGCGAGAACTGATTCATGAATTCAGCAAAGTTGCAGGATATAAAATCAATGCACAGAATCGGTTGCATTCCTATACACCAACAATGAAGCAACAGAAAGACAAATCAAGGAATCGATCCCATTTACAATTGCACAAAAACCATAAAATACCTAGGAAAAAATCTAACCAAAGAGGTGAAAAATCTATATGCTGAAAACTATAGAAGGCTGATGAAAGAAATTGAAGAAGACACAAAGAAATGGAAAAAATTCCATGCTCCTAGATAGGAAGAACAAATATTGTTAAAATGTCAATACTACCCAAAGCAATCTATGTATTCAATGCAATCCCTATAAAAATAACACCAGTATTCTTCAGAGAGCTAGAACAAATAATCCTAAAATTTGTTTTTGTTTTTTTAATATGAAATTTATTGTCAAATTGGTTTCCATACAACACCCAGTGCTCATCCCAAAAAGTGCCCTCCTCAATACCCATCACCCACCCTCCCCTCCCTCCCACCCCCCATCAACCCTCAGTTTGTTCTCAGTTTTTAAGAGTCTCTTATGCTTTGGCTCTCTCCCTCTCTAACCTCTTTTTTTTTTTCTTCCCCTCCCCCATGGACTTCTGTTAAGTTTCTCAGGATCCACATAAGAGTGAAAACATATGGTATCTGTCTTTCTCTGTATGGCTTATTTCACTTAGCATGACACTCTCCAGTTCCATCCACGTTGCTACAAAAGGCCATATTTCATTCTTTCTCATTGCCATGTAGTATTCCACTGTGTATAGAAACCACAATTTCTTTTATCCATTCATCAGTTGATGGACATTTAGGCTCTTTCCATAATTTGGCTATTGTTGAGAGTGCTGCTAATAAACATTGGGGTACAAGTGCCCCTATGCATCAGCACTCCTGTATCCTTTAGGTAAATTCCTAGCAGTGCTATTGCTGGGTCATAGGGTAGGTCTATTTTTAATTTTTTGAGGAACCTCCACATTGTTTTCCAGAGCGACTGCACCAGTTTGCATTCCCACCAACAGTGCAAGAGGGTTCCCGTTTCTCCACATCCTCTCCAGCATCTATAGTCTCCTGATTTGTTCATTTTAGCCACTCTGACTTGCGTGAGGAGATATCTGAGTGTGGTTTTGATTTGTATTTCCCTGATGAGGAGCGACATTGAGCATCTTTTCATGTGCCTGTTGGCCATCTGGATGTCTTCTTTAGAGAAGTGTCTATTCATGTCTTCTGCCCATGTCTTCACTGGATCATTTGTTTTTCGGGTGTGGAGTTTGGTGAGCTCCTTATTGATTTTGGATACTAGCCCCATGTCCGATATGTCATTAGCAAATATCTTTTCCCATTCCGTTGGTTGCCTTTTAGTCTTGTTGATTGTTTCCTTTGCTGTGCAAAAGCTTTTTATCTTCATGAGGCCTCAATAGTTCATGTTTGCTTTTAATTCCCTTGCCTTTGAGGAAGTGTCAAGTAAGATAATGCTGCGGCTGAGGTCAGAGAGGTCTTTTCCTGCTTTCTCCTCTAGGGTTTTGATGGTTTCCTGTCTCACATTCAGGTCCTTTATCCATTTTGAGTTTATTTTATGAATGGTGTAAGAAAGTGGTGTAGTTTCATCCTTCTGCATATTGCTGTCCAGTTCTCCCAGCACCATTTGTTAAAGAGACTGTCTTTTTTCCATTGGATATTCCTTCCTGCTTTGTCAAAGATTAGTTGGCCATACTTTTGTGCATCTAATTCTGGGGTTTCTATTCTATTCCATTGGTTTATGTATCTGTTTTTGTGCCAATACCATGCTGTCTTGATGATTACAGCTTTGTAGTAGAGGCTAAAGTCTGGGATTGTGATGCCTCCTGCTTTGGTCTTCTTCAAAATTACTTTGGCTATTTGGGGCCTTTTGTGGTTCCATATGAATTTTAGGATTGCTTGTTCTAGCTTTGAGAAGAATGCTGGTGCGATTTTGATTGGGATTGCATTGAATGTGTAGATAGCTTTGGGTAGTATTGACATTTTGACAATATTTATTCTTCCAATCCATGAGCACGGAATGTTTTCCCATTTCTTTATGTCTTCTTCAATTTCCTTCATAAGGTTTCTATACTTTTCAGCATACAGATCTTTTATATCTTTGGTTAGGTTTATTACTAGGTATTTTATGCTTCTTGGTGCAATTGTGAATGGGATCAGTTTCTTTATTTGTCTTTCTGTTGCTTCATTATTAGTGTATAAGAATGCAACTGATTTCTGTACATTGATTTTGTATCCTGCGACTTTGCTCAATTCATGTATCAGTTCTAGCAGACTTTTGGTGGAGTCTATCGGATTTTCCATGTATAATATCATGTCATCTGCAAAAAGTGAAAGCTTGACTTCATCTTTGCCAATTTTAATGCCTCTGATTTCCTTTTGTTGTCTGATTGCTGATGCTAGAACTTCCAAGATATGTTAAACAACAGTGGTGAGAGTTGACATCCCTGTCATGTTCCTGATCTCAGGAAGAAAGCTCTCAGTTTTTCCCCATTGAGGATGGATGATATTATTTGTGGGCTTTTCATAAATGCTTTTATGATGTTTAAGTGTTCCTTCAATCTGGACTTTGTTGAGGGTTTTTATGAAGGATGCGGATTTTTGTCAAAAGCTTTTTCTGCATCGATTGACAGAATCATATGGTTCTTATCTTTTCTTTTATTAATGTGATGTATCACGTTGATTGATTTGTGAATATTGAACCAGCCCTGCAGCCCAGGAATGAATCCCACTTGATCATGGTGAATAATTCTCTTTATATGCTGTTGAATTCGATTTGCTAATATCTTATTGAGATTTTTTGCATCCATATTCATCAGGGATATTGGCCTGTAGTTCTCTTTTTTTACTCGGTCTCTGGCTTAGTAATCAAAGTAATGTTGACTTCATAGAATGAGTCTGGAAGTTTTTCTTCCCTTTCTATTTTTTGGAATAGCTTGAGAAGGATAGGTATTATCTCTGCTTTAAGTGTCTGGTAGAATTCCCCAGGGAAGCCATCTGGTCCTAGACTCTTATTTCTTGGGAGATTTTTGATAACTGATTCAATTTCTTCGCTGGTTATGGATCTGTTCAATCTCTATTTCTTCCTGTTTGAGTTTTGGAAGTGTGTGGGTGTTTAGTAATCTCTCCATTTCTTTCAGGTTGTCCAGTTTGTTGGCATATAATTTTTCATAGTATTTCTTGATAATTGCTTGTATTTCTGAGGGATTGGTTGTAATAATTCCATTTTCATTCATGATTTTATCTATTTGGGTCATCGCCCTTTTCTTTTGAGAAGCCTGGCTAGAGGTATCAATTTTGTCTATTTTTTCAAAAAACCAACTCTTGGTTTCATTGAGGTTTTTAGATTCTATATTGTTTATTTCTGCTCTGATCTTTATTATTTCTCTCCTTCTGATGGGTTTGGGGTGTCTTTACTGTTCTGCTTCTAGTACCTTTAGGTGTGCTGTTAGATTTTGTATTTGGGATTTTTCTTGTTTCTTGAGATAGGCCTAGATTGCAATGTATTTTCCTCTCAGGACTGCCTTCACTGCATCCCAAAGCATTTGGATTGTTGTAGTTTCATTTTCCTTTGTTTCCATGTATTTTTTAATTTCTTCTCTAATTGCCTCGTTGACCCATTCATTCTTTATTAGGGTGTTCTTTAACTTCCATGTTTTTGGAGGTTTTCCAGACTTTTTCCTGTGGTTGATTTTAAGCTTCATAGCATTGTGGTCCGAAAGTGTGCATGATATGATCTCAGTTCTTTTATACTTATGAAGGGCTGTTTTGTGACCCAGTATGTGATCTATCTTGGAGAATATTCCATGTGCACTTGAGAAGAAAGTATATTCTATTGCTTTGGGATGCAGAGTTCTAAGTGTATCTGTCAAGTCCATGTGATCCCATGTATCATTTAGGGCCCTTGTTTCTTTACTGATCTTGTGTCCAGATGATCTATGCATTGTTGTAAGTGGGGTATTAAAGTCCCCTGCAATTACCACATTCTTATCCATAAGGTTGCTCATGTTTGTGATTAATTGTTTTATGTATTTGGGGGCTCCTATATTCGGTGCATAAACATTTATAATTGTTAGCTCTTCCTGACGGATAGACCCTGTAACTATTATATAATGCCCTTCTTCATCTCTTGTTACAGCCTTTAGTTTAAAGTCTAGTTTGTCTGATATAAATATGGCTACTTCAGCTTTCTTTTGACTTCCAGTAGAATGATAGATAGTTCTCCATCCCCTCACTTTCCATCTGAAGGTGTCCTCAGGTCTAAAGTAAGTCTCTTGTAGACAGCAAATAGATGGGTCTTGTTTTTTTACCCATTCTGATACCCTATGTCTTTCGGTTGGAGCATTTAGTCCATTTACATTCAGTGTTATTATAGAAAGATAGGGGTTTAGAGTCATTGTGATGTCCGTAGGTTTCCTGCTTGTAGCGATGTCTCTGGTACTTTGTCTCACAGGATCCCCCTTAGGATCTCTTGTAGGGCTGGTTTAGTGGTGATGAATTCCTTCAGTTTTTGTTTGTTTGGGAAGACCTTTATCTCTCCTTCTATTCTAAATGACAGACTTGCTGGAGAAAGGATTCTCAGCTGCATATTTTTCCTATCCATCACATTGAAGATTTCCTGCCATTCCTTTCTGGCCTGCCAAGTTTCAGTAGATAGATCCGTCACGAGTCTTATCGGTCTCCCTTTATATGTTAGAGCATGTTTATCCCTAGCTGCTTTCAGAATTTTCTCTTTATCCTTGTATTTTGCTGGTTTCACTATGATATGTCATGCAGAAGATCGATTCAAGTTACGTCTGAAGGGAGTTCTCTGTGCCTCTTGGATTTCAATGCCTTTTTGCTTCCCCAGGTCAGGGAAGTTCTCAGCTATGATTTCTTCAAGTACACCTTCAGCACCTCTCTCTCTTCCTCTTCTGGAATACCAATTATGCATATATTATTACGTTTCATCACATCACTTAGTTCTCTAATTCTCCCCTCATACTCCTGGATTTTTTTTATCTCTCTCTCAGCTTCCTCTTTTTCCATAATTTTATCTTCTAATTCACCTATTCTCTCCTCTGCCTCTTCAATCCGAGCTGTGGTCGCCTGCATTTTATTTTTCAGCTCATTTATAGCATTTTTTAGCTCCTCCTGACTGTTTCTTAGCCGCTTGATCTCTGTAGTAATATTCTCTGCTGTCCTCTATACTTTTTTCAAGCCCAGAGATTAATTTTATCACTATTATTTTAAATTCATGTTATGTTATATTGCTTAAATTGTTTTTGATCATTTCGTTAGCTCTTGCTACTTCCTGGAGTTTCTTTTGAGGAGAATACTTCCATTTTGTCATTTTGGATATAGTCCTTGGAGTGGGGCAGAACTGCAGGGCTCTTCCTCTGTGCTATCTGGAGTAACTTGCATTGGTGGGCTGGGCCACAGTCACACTGGTGTGTACCTTATCTTCCCCTCTCCCAAGGGCAGGACTCACTGTGGAGTGGTGTGGCCCCTGTCTGGGCTACTTTGACACTGCCACACTTGTGGTGCTGCTTTGATGGGATCTGGCATATTAGCTGAGGTGGATCCGCAAGGTGCACAGGGGCAGGAGGGGCAGACTCAGCTAGCTTTGCCTTCGGTAGTCCACTTTGGGAGGGGCCCTATGGCACTGGGAGGGAGGCAGACCTGTCGGAGGGATGGATCCACAGAAGCACAGCATTGGGTGTTTGCGTGGTGCAAGCAAGTTCCGTGACAGGAACTGGTTCCCTTTGGGATTTTGGCTGGAGGATGGGTGAGGGACATGGCGCTGGCCAGCGCCTTTATTCCTCACCAAGCTGAGCTCTGTCCTCTGGGGCTCAACAACTCTCCCTCCCATTGTCCTCTAGCCCTCCCACTCTCTGAGCAGAGCTGTTGACTTATAACATTCCAGATGTTAAGTCCCACTGGCTGTCAGAACATACTCCATCTGGCCCCTCTGCTTTTGCCAGCCAGACTCAGGGGCTCTGCCCTGCCAGGTGGGCTGCCCCTCCACCGCCCTGGCTCACTCCTGCCAGTCTGTGTAGTGCGCACCGCCTCTCCACCCTTCCTACCCTCTTCTGTGGGCCTCTCGTCTATGCTTGGCTCCAGAGAGTCCATTCTGCTAGTCTTCTGGTGGTTTTCTGGGTTATTTAGGCAGATATGGGTGGAATCTAAGTGATCAGGAGGATGCGGTGAACCCAGCATCCTCCTACGCCGCCATCTTCCCCACACCTAAACCCAAATAATCCTAAAATTTGTATGGAACCAGAAAAGACCCTGAATAGCCAAAGCAATCTTGAAAAAGAAAACCAAAGCAGGAGGCATCATAATCCCAGACTTCAAGATATACTACAAAGCTGTAATCATCAAGACAGTATTGTACTGGCACAAGAACAGACACTGACATCAATGGAACAGAATAGAGAACCCAGAAATGGACCCACAAACGTATGGCCAACTAATCTTTGACAAAGCAGGAAAGAATAGCCAATGGAATAAAGACAGTCTCTTCAGCAAGTGGTGCTGGGAAAACTGGACAGCGACATGCAGAAGAATGAACCTGGACCACTTTCTTACACCAGACACAAAAATAAACTCAAAATGGGTGAAAGACCTCAATGTAAGACAGGAAGCCATCAAAATCTTCGAGGAGAAAGCAGGCAAAAACCTCTTTGATCATGTCCGCAGCAATTTCTTATTCAACACGTCTCCAGAGGCAAGGGAAACAAAAGCAAAAATGAACTACTGGGACCTCATCAAAATAAAAAGCTTCTGCACAGCGAAGGAAACAATCAGCAAAACTAAAAGGCATCCAACAGAATGGGAGAAGATATTTGAAAATGACATATCAGATAAAGGGTTAGTATCTAAAATCTGCAAAGAACTTCTGAAACTCAACACCCAAAAAAACAATCCAGTGAAGAAATGGGCAAAACACATGAATAGACTCTTCTCCAAAGAAGACATCCAGATGGGCAACCGACACATGAAAAAATGCTCAACGTCACTCATCATCAGGGAAATACAAATCAAAACCACGAGAGACCACCTTACACCTGTCAGAATGGCTAACATTAACAACTCAGGCAGCAACAGATGTTGGCGAGGATGCGGAGATAAGAGGATCGCTTTTGCATTGTTGGTGGGAATGCAAACTGGTGCAGCCACTCTGGAAAACAGTATGGAGGTTTCTCAAAAAACTAAAAATAGAACTACCCTATGACCCAGCAATTTTACTACTAGGCATTTATCCAAGGGATACAGGTGTGCTGTTTCGAAGGGACACATGCAACCCCTATGTTTATAGCAGCCTATTGACAATAGCCAAAGTATGGAAAGAGCCCAAATGTCCATCCATGGATGAATGGATAACGAAGACGTGGTGTACACACAATGGAGTATTACTCAGCAATTAAAAAGAATGAAATCTTGCCATTTGCAACTACATGGATGGAACTGGAGGGTATTATGCTATTAGTCAGAGAAAGACAAAAATCATATGACTTCACTCATATGAAGACTTTAAGAGACAAAACAGATGAACATAAGGGAAGGGAAACAAAAATAATATAAAAACAGGGAGGGGGACAAAACAAAAGAGACTCATAAATATGGAGAACAAACTTTGCTGGAGGGGTTGTGGTGGGGGGATCGGCTAAATGGGTCAGGGGCATTAAGGAATCTACTGAAATCATTGCTTCACTATATACTAATTTGGATGTAAATTTTAAAAAATAAAAAATAAAGTTAAATCAAAAAAATAAATAAATAAACCTGGGCCCCTCAATGTAAGACAGAAAGCCATCAAAATCCTTGAGGAGAAAGAAGGCAAAAACCTCTTTGATCTTGGCTGCAGCAACTTCTTACTCAACCTGTCTCCAGAGGCAAGGGAAACAAAAGCAAAAATGAACTACTGGGACCTCATCAAAATAAAAAGCTTCTGCACAGTGAAGGAAACAATCAGTAAAACTAAAAGGCAATCGACAGAATGGGAGAAGATATTTGCAAATGACACATCAGATAAAGGGTTAGTATCTAAAATCTACAAAGAACTTCTGAAACTCAACACCCAAAAAACAAATAACCCAGTGAAGAAATGGGCAAAACACATGAATAGACACTTCTCCAAAGAAGACATCCAGATGACCAACCAACACACGAAAAAATGCTCAACATCACCCATCATCAGGGAAATACAAATCAAAACCACAATGAGATACTACCTTGCACCTGTCGAATGGCTAACATTAACAACTCAGGCAACAACAGATGTTGGCGAGGATGCAGAGAAAGAGGATCTCTTTTGCATTGTTGGTGGGAAAGCAAGCTGGTGCAGCCACACTGGAAAACAGTATGGAGGTTCCCCAAAAAGCTAATAATAGAAGTACCCTAACGACCCAGCAATTTGCAATTCTAGGGATTTATCCACGGGATACAGGTGTGCTGTTTCAAAGGGACACATGCACCCCCATGTTTATAGCAGCACTATCGACAATAGCCAAAGTATGGGAAGAGCCCAAATGTCTATAGATGGATGAATGGATAAAGAAGATGTGGTATATATGTACAATGGAGTATTACTCAGCAATCAAAAAGAATGAAATCTTGCCATTTGCAACTACGTCGATGGAACTGGAGGGTATTATGCTAAGTGAAATTAGTCAGTCAGAGAAAGACAAAAATCATATAACTTCACTTATATGAGGACTTTAAGAGACAAAACAGATGAACATAAGGGAAGGGAAACAAAAATAATATAAAAACAGGGAAGGGGATAAAACATAAGAGACTCTTAAATATGGAGAACAATCTGAGGGTTACTAGAGGGGTTGTGGGGGGGGGATGAGCTAAATGGGTAAGGGGCACTAAGGAATTTACTCCTGAAATCATTGTTGCACTATATGCTAACTAATTTGGATGTAAATTAAAAAAAAAAAAAGATAACCCCTGGGAAGCAGCGTGCTGGGGATAGGCTTAACAGTATAAACGTGCATTGAATAGTAAGTCCTAGAGATCTAATGCCCAGTACAATGAATATAGGCAACAATATTGTATTACAATCATCAAACTTGCTAAGAGACTAGAACTCAATTATCCTAACCACTGAAAAGAAATGGTAATTATGTAATGCGATAAAGGTGCTAATTATCACAAAATGGCAATCATATTAAAATATATATGTAACAAATTAACCTGTTATACACCTTAAATTTATACACTATTATAAGTCAAGTATATTTCAATTAAAAAATAACAGTAACAACTTTCAGAATCTCCAGTAGTGATGAAGGTTAGGTGAAATAGATGCTCCTGTATTGTTGGTAGTGAAATAAACAGGCAGAATCCTCTGAAAGCAAATAGGAAAGAATCCAGCATCAAGAGTCCTAGACATTTTTATTGTCTTTGATTCTTTCATTTTACAAGGAAACACGTTAAGGAAATAAGCCTTACAGGAAAATAAAAAGCTATGGGACAAACAAGTTCATTTGCAGCATTACTTACAATCATGAAAGGTTAGAAGCAAACCACATAAAATAGGGCAAGTCACAAAAATGAGGCAAATGAAGACGATGCCATAACAAGGGAAATGTTTAGATATGGCAAAAGAAAAATAAAACGCAAATTATATATTTAATATGCTTACACCTATGTAAAGATAAATCAACAGAAGAGAAATTAACCAAAATGTGTTTATATAGGATTATGCCAGGAAAATGAACATTGTTCTGCTCATCTTGTCCTTTTTCCAATTTCACAAACTTAACAAAAACCATTTTATTGAGATATAACTCACATACCATAAAATTCATCCTTTTAAAGTATGCAATTCAGAGGCTTCAGTATAATCACAGTTGTGCAACCATCACTATATCAATTTTAGGACATCTCATTACCCCAAAAAGAAACCCAGTGCCCTTTAGTAATCACTCCCCATCCTCCCTGACCAGCCCCCAGCCCTAGGCAACCACTTATCTGCTGCACCATTTTACATTCCTACCAGCAATTACTTAAACTTTTATAACAACAAAAAATGTACAATAGGCCTGTACAATTGAACTACTGCTTGCTGTAAGGCAATGCTACATCTCAACTGGCTCAACATTTGCAAAGTAAAATAGTGGCTCCAGTAAAATACAAGCTGGGCTTCTACAGGTTGGCAGCTTTCCTGTTTGCTGAGATGGGTCGTGAGACAGTTGCCTCTTTTCTTTTTTAAAACAGTCTGCATTTTGTTTGCTTAGCAACAGGAAATAGGGTGGTCTTTAATCTTAAAATTCTGACATTGTTATGTGTCTCAAGCAGTTTCTGAGCCAGGAAAGCTGAAGAGAGAATGTTGTGTTTCACATTCTTGTTGACACAGGAATAATATTAGGAATTGAACAGTTTGAGACAGACATTATTGCCAAAAGAAGGTGCATGTATCAGTATTTAAGGATCTGAAATAATTATCAATGTTTCTACGCCTTCCTATTACTTTCTGTAGCTCAGTGCTTGAGGTAAATCTCTAATCCAGGATTTTGGTTCAGTTCTTCCTTTTCCTGACACAATTCTCTATCTGTAGTTTCTTTAAACATTTTAGGAGCTGGGGAAAGTGATTGCAAAGGAAATGAATATGACTAAAAATACTTTTCAGTGAACAGAAGGTAACTTTTTTTTTTAATGTTTATTTTTGAGAGAGAGAGACAGAGCATGAGTGGGGGAGGGGCAGAGAGAGACAGACAGAATCCGAAGCAGGCTCCAGGCTCCAGGCTCCAAGCTCCGAGCTGTCAGCACTGAACCCAACACAGGGCTAGAACCCACAAATGGTGAGATCATGACCTGAGCCAAAGTCAGACGCTTAATGGACTGAGACACCCAGGGCCCCCAGAAGGTAAACTTTTAAAACCAGGACTACATCTTTACTGGGGGGAAAGAAGAGAGACCTAGTTTACAATTATTATAATGATGACTTAGTTAATAATTACTAACTACAGGGGCACCTGGGTGGCTCAGTCAGTTAAGCATCTGACTTCGGCTCAGGTCATGATCTCATAGTTCATGAGTTCAAGCCCTGTATCACTCTCTGTGCTAAGAGCCTGGAACCTGCTTCAGATTCTGTGTCTCCCTCTCTCTCTGTCCCTCCCCTGCTCACACTCTGTCTCTCTTTCTCTCTTAAATAAACATTTAAAAATTAAAAAAAATTACTAACTACAGCTGTCAAAGCAGGTAGATCTTAATCATTACTGTACTTTGAAAAATACATGTTATACTTCACATTCTTTAAAAAATACTCAGAAAATCTTAATTTTTTTCTTACTATATTATTATTTCTTTCACAGGTAAGGGAATTGAGAAATATCAAGATGAATGCAGACTAGAAATGGAACCATCAGACCAAATTTTCAGCTTTCACACAGTTCAATGATTATTTCTAGTTTCTGTGTAAGCAAGTCCTTAAGTCACATTGAGATTTCAAAAACAATCCCTTAATAAAAATTTATATATAACAATCCTGAAGGAATTATTTAATTCATCATGTGTTATAAACTGAATTGTGTCCCCCGTCCCCAAATTCTTATGTTGAAGCCCTAATTCCCAGTATAACTACTGGGAGACAGAGTCTTTAATGGGATGATTCAGGTTAAGTGAGTTTGTAAGGGTGGGGCCCTAATGCAATATGACTGGTGTCCTGATAAGAGGAGGAGATACCAGAGATCTCTCTCTACACACACACACACACACACACACACACACACACACACACACAGAAGAGGCCATATGAGGACAGAGAGAAGGGACAGCTGTCTGCAACCCAAAGAGAGAGGCCTGATCTTGGACTTCCAGCTTCCAGAATTGTGAGAAAATAAATTTCCATTGTTTAAGCCCCCAGTCTACGGTATTTTGTTACGGCCACCTGAGCTGACTAAGACATCATGCCAAAGCAATTCTTAAATTTTTTTTTTTTCAACGTTTATTTTATTTTTGGGACACAGAGAGACAGAGCATGAACGGGGGAGGGGCAGAGAGAGAGGGAGACACAGAATCGGAAACAGGCTCCAGGCTCCGAGCCATCAGCCCAGAGCCTGACGCGGGGCTCGAACTCACGGACCGTGAGATCGTGACCTGGCTGAAGTCGGACGCTTAACCGACTGCGCCACCCAGGCGCCCCTTTGCCAAAGCAATTCTTAACACTTCTTTCATTTTGCCACTGTGTTAGATTATAGACACAATCAATTCACAACTAAGGCCACAAAGAGATATCTCTGGCCATTAAATCCAATAGTCACTAGAACCATATTAATTTTAAAATGGATCCGTTAAGTTTAGGCTTCAAAGGTATCTTCTAGAAGTAACTTTGTTGGGCAAATCCCTATAACATAAATCAACTACAAGCTGTTACCACCCGGTGGCTTTACGTCCCATTTCTTTAACTCATAGGTAGCCTCTCCATCCCCAGAGCTCGTGTCACCACTCTCTAGATAAGTGGCAAAAAGCTGGACCAAAGAATGGCTACTCTCACGGAGACCAAAGACGGAGATGATGGGGACAGTGGTGAGAGTGGTGGCAGGATCAGTGAACATTTGCCAAGCACTTACCAGGTGTCAAACAGATTTATATTCATTACCTTTTTTAATTCTCAAAACAACCATTATTATTGTACTCATCCTTATGGGACTTAGCAAGGTTGAACAATGTGCTCTTGGTCACAGATTCAAACCCACACACGAGGACTCCAATGCCCATCTCTTTTGCTACAACACTCAAAATGGAATTAATGAAGCTCAAATTGTATCATTGAGCCACAGCTTTTTTGAAAAACAAACATAAAAGTCTCTAATAATAAATTGGAAGTCTACATCTAATTTCCTACTAAATTCAACCAGTATAAAATCAGACCTATTAAAATAGGACACTAAGTGGAACCTGTACCTGATAAATAAAACCAAGTCTATATAGGGTAAATGGGAAGAGTAGGAGAAGAGCAGATAAAAACTTCAACAAAAATTCAGCATTCCTAATTTGTACCAATTGGTGATTTTCAAAAAATAAACATACACACCCCAGCACCAACATTTTCCCCAATACCCCTAGGTTTATGCAATTAACCTTGATCAAAACAATAGAAAGCCACAGCTTGCAAAAAAAAGAAGCTTAACAAGTGTCTGAGAATATCAAGACAATAGCCTTTTCTTTTATAATACACTTTAGTATGCTCTGTACATGCTCTGTGGTTCCTACACAGGGTGGCTCAGTATATAACTGTGTCTCTTAGAGCTTCCTGTTAAAAAAGAAATGTGCAGGACTACATTAGAAAGACAGAATGCCAACTCCAGTTTCTAATTTTGAGAGATGTGAGGATAGAAGCAACTAACACACTACAATTAAAAGAGCGATCCCATACACAGGCAGGCTCTTTCTTCCTAAAATGGATTAACCACTGCTCATCCCTTCCTCAAACTTTTTGGTTTTTTTTTACTGTATTAACATTATTTAAAATTTTTTTAAATGTTTATTTATTTTTGAGGGAGAGAGAGAGAGAGAGAAACAAAGCATGAGTGAAAGAGGGTCAGAGAGAGAGGGAAACACAGGATCCGAAGCTGTCTCCAGGCTCCGAGCTGTCAGCACAGAGCCCGACCCAGGGTTCGAACCCATGAACCACAAGATCATGACCTGAGCCGAAGTTGATTGCTCAACCGATTGAGCTACCCAGGTGCCCCTAGTATATTAATGTTATTAAACTAATTAATTAGAGTTTCTATTTCTTGAGGATAGCTGGATTGCTGGCACAAAGCATACATGTACATCCAACCCCCTGAACAGTCAAAAATCTGTATATACCTTAACTACTAATAGTCTCCTGTTGACTGGAAGCCTTATCCACAACACAAATGGTCGATTAACACATACTTTTAATATTATATGTGTTATATACTGCATTCTTACAATAAAGCAAGCCAGAGAAAAGAAAATCATAAGGAAAATACATGTACAAACTGTACATAAAGTTCAACATCTGTGTATAAGTGGACCCGTACACTGTTCAAGGGTCAACTGCATATATAATTGTGATAGTTATTGCCAGATTCCTTTCCAAAAAAGTTCTAGGCACGAATACATTTTTTTCAGACTATATGAAAAAGACTTTTTTTTTCTAATATATTATTTCATAGAATATAAGTATATGAAGTTTGGAAAATCTTATAAAAAATGGAAATCAAAATTTGTTCTCCTGTGGAGGCTTCCATAATCCCTTGTACCATCAAAGGGAGAAAAGAAACAGTGTTTTCCACAAATTTTATCTTCCTCTTGCCAAATCGGCTTGTTTCCGTTTCCCCTTCTCCTTGACTTTTTCTCTCTTCCCTATCACTCTACTACAAGATGTGTACCTATATATATATGAATGCAATTTTCTCACCTGTAAGAGTCTTTGACACATAACACACTTGTCACATAATTCCACCACAGAGACAGCAAAGGAGTGATAGCTGTGTAGCCAAATGTCTTCACAAAAGGAAAATTTAAAAATATGGTTATTTTCGTTCTTGACTGTGAGAAAGAGGTTAAGTCTCTTCCAGAGAGACTTCTTCCCACCATTCTCCTAAGTGAAACCTTTCTTGCAATGACTGAGAAGCAAAGTTGATGTATTTATTAATTAAGGCTCTGCCACTGACCAGCTATGTGATCTGGAGACAAGTTACTTAATTTCTTTGGGCCTCCATCTCCTAATTTGTAAAATGGGCATAAAAATAAATCTTACTTCGGAAAGTTGTTGTAATGAGTGTGCGTAGACATGTGTGTGTGTGTGTGTGTGTGTGTGTACTGTATTCTATAAAGTCCTTAGAACCGTACCTGACACAGAGTAAGACCAATGCAAATGTTAGCTGTCAATCTGAGCCACACTACCCACTTGGGAGGTACCCTCAAAAGGAAGCAGGATGTGGAGAGTTCAAACTTCATCTGGCCTCAGACTCCAGTGGAATGGGGCACACCCCTCGCTCAAGAAGAATGGCTCCCTCCTCTTCCTCACTGCAGGCTGGTGGGCTGCTACCACTCACCAGGTGGAGCAGTGGATGGGCCAAGACCCTACCGTGCAGGAGCTCATGGTCTAATGAGCATGGAGAGAAGAGCATTTTCTAGCCTCTCCTGAAAAAAAAGGCCTGCAAATCTAGTATTAGCGCCAGGACTTGAAAAACTTTGTGTAATTCAGTTTAATTTTTAAATGTCTTGTGAATAGAAACACATACAAGTGAAAAAGCTATTTAGATAAAAGAGGCCCAGATGAATACCTTCTGACTTTGTCATTGCTCTAGGTCAAATAAAGTCACAACTCTGCGAGGGTGACAAGCAAGGTACAATGTCCCAGTATTAGAAACCTGGGCAACCGCTGAGAGCCCCACTTTAGGGAGATGCTTGCACTCTTCAGAATTGAGCAGTGGTTCAAGGAGACTGCTGGTGAATGAGGTACTCTGGGCCAGTAAGGGTAAGAAATTGGGGCCTATATAGATAACTTTAAGTAATAACCCAACCACTTTACTCTTGCCCTGCACTGCTCTCTCCAGTAGCCGGTATGACAGGGCCAGACCCATATCTATGGGAACCTCACCATCCCAGTACATGCCCACAGTGTCCTTCTGGCCTGGGAGCTTCCCTCACTGCTCTGCAGCAGCCAGGAGTAGAGCCAGCCACAACATTCAGTCAATGACAGATAGGAACTGAAGAATATATCCCCACTCCCTTTTCTACGCCCATGTGTGAAGACACTAAGGCATGTGCTACACAGTCTTCCAAGGTTCCCCAATAGGACTGAGCTCTGGCTGCTCACAGTAGTAACCCATTCAATCATTCAATCACACACTACTGGTTGTGTCACCTTCCTCTCTCCTCTGTGCTTCCTGGGACCACCTCCCAAATAAACCACTTACACTCCAATCCTTGTCTTAGGATCTACTTCCAGAAGATTCCAACCTAAGTCATTTTCTCTTTATGGGTATTTCAGGAGAGTCTTATGACTCCTTTACCCTTGCCATCATGTTATTTCAATTACTTGTCTCCTCCACAATGCCGGTCACTTCAGCCCTTGGAGATGAGCCCAGGCCCTACAGTGGCTGCCTTGGTCTTGTGAATACTGCTCAGATCCCAGGAGCCATGGTCTGTCCTCTGGAAATGGAACTCTTCCCATCATGTAATACTGGGCTGTCTTCCCTGTTTGGTGCCTCCCCTGCAACAGGGCTGCTCCCCACCACAGTTTCACCACCTCTCCTGACACAGCTCCAACCCACAGGTGAAGCCACTGCACACAAAGTGCACATGTCTTCTCAACTGGAAGTTCTTCTTCAGCAGAGCTTTAAGGTATTTCTTCTGCCCTACCAAGCCAACTCAAATAGATTCTCCTTTTAGTGTAAACATGAGCTGTTCAGAGACAGATGCTCTGCTTTCCCTGGCTCACCTGATTTAGCTGGAATGTTATAGCACCAAATGAGACCAAGGTTAGGCACAAATGCAGCATCTAAATGGATAATTAGAATATTTTGCATGATATTGGCCAGGGTGTTTTTATTGGATCAGGAATTTTTCCCAACTTTTGAAGAGCATTTCACCCACACCACCTCAGATGGCAGGGCAGCAAGATGGCTAACTGCATGGACACTGAAGCCAAAGAGTCTGGATTTGAGTTTTGGCTCTGCCTCGCTGTGTAGTCTTGGGGAAGTTAACTAACCTCTCTGAGCCTTCCCATGAAATGAGGATAACAACAGCATCTACTTCCAGGATTGTTGAGATGATTAAATGAGTTGATGACCATAAAGTGCTTCGTGTAGCACCTGGCACAGAATAAGTGTGCACTGATCATTACCCATTGTTACAATTAACATGAGAAGTAGAAGTAACAGCCTGCATAACCATTCTCCATGTGACCCTTGCAGGAAGTATTACAACAGTGAAATGGAACTCTCCAGTTAGCCTTCAGCCCTGTGACAAGATTCCCTGGTCCTCCACAGATCTCCAGCCAGGCCTAGCATGGTACACTCTTGCTGTGAAAGATCCAGTTCACTTCTGCTTTTAGTAGAACATGTTTCACAGTATAATAGTTCAAAGATTGCCTTGGGTAGTTTCAACATTTTAACAATATTTGTTATTCCTATCCAGGAGCATGGAATCTTTTTCCTTTTTTTGTGTCTTCTTCAATTTCTTTCATACAATGGAGTATTACTCACCAATCAAAAAGAATGAAATCTTGCCATTTGCAACTACATGGATGGAACTGGAGGGTATTATGCTAAGTGAAATTAGTCAGTCAGAGAAAGACAAAAATCATATGACTTTACTCATATGAGGACTTTAAGAGACAAAACAGATGAACATAAGGGAAGGGAAACAAAAATAAAAACAGGGAGGGGGACAAAACAGAAGAGAATCATAAATATGGAGAACAAACTAAGGGTTACTGGAGGGGTTGTGGGAGGGGGGATGGGCTAAATGGGTAAGGGGCACTGAGGAATCTACTCCTGAAATCACTGTTACACTATATGCTAATTTGGATGTAAATTTTAAAACATAAAAAAAAAAAATTTCTCTCTCTCACACAAACACACACAAAAATAGTTCAAAGAAACTTCACAAACCCCATCCCAAAATTGATATCTCATTCACAAATGACAATACATACGCTTTGATTTTTTTTTTAATTTTTTTTTAACGTTTATTTTTGGGGAGAGAGAGACAGAGCATGAGCGGGGGAGGAGAGAGAAAGAGGGAGACACAGAATCTGAAACAGGCTCCAGGTTCTGAGCTGTCAGCACAGAGCCCGACGTGGGGCTCAAACTCATAGACCGCAAGATCATGACCTGAGCTGACGTCGGACGCTTAACCGACTGAGCCACGCAGGCGCCCCTTGATGTTTTTTTATGTATGTTCTCTAGTCACTGCTCATATGAAAAACTAAGTAACTAGAACATGCCAAAAGACCAACAGAATTAGAATTTACACCCTGCCCCAACAACAAAAAAATGCAATGTATAATAGAGGGAAAGGATTACTGAATTATAGTAAAATTTGTGAGGATCCGAATGGGGGCTTGAACTTTGTCTTTTTGCTATCTATTAACCAAAAACCAAAAGTTTACTAGGTAAACTAATCATGGAAACAAGCTTGGGGAACAAGTAGACCAATTATTAATTCTCTTAAGAGAACACAGAACTCTGAAAAGTAGCCAGAGGAGGCATGAAAACTCTGGATGCCTTATTATGAAACTGAGCTGGAGTTTTACATTGAGAAAATGGACAATCACTGCTTGATGACTTTTCTTGATAGAGTATCCATATTACTGCTATGGTTGAAAGGTATACAATCACTTAAAAAATATAGCTTCTTATAATTCAGAATTATCATTAATTTGACAAGCCCTCTCCCCCTCATCAGTGTTTTCCACTTTAATGGCAACCCTCAATTTAGGCTCTTAGTTAATTCTTCCTGTCTGAACGAACCCTGATTCTTCAGTTCCACCAACTCCTTCCCCCAGTTCATCCTCCATGGCACCTCCAGCCTCATCTCCCTGCTGCTGCACAGCTGTGATGTCACTGCTCCATCCACAAGTCCTGCCTTTACCTGCCCCAACACATACACACACTATTACACGTGCCCGCGCGCACACACACACACACACACACACACACAATTCCAGGAGGAAATCTCAATTCTTAATGTGGCACTAAGAAGTTCCATGATGTAACTTTCCAACCTTACTGTCTACCACTTCCGTACAAGAACACTGGACTTCAGCCAGGCTGCACAACTGCCCACTGGGCTTTCCTGCTTCTACTCCTTTAATCATGGCATCTCCTGGCCTTCGAATGTCTAACACATCCCCACTGACTGATATCTTTCCCATCCTTCACACTAGTTCAAACACCACCTCCTCCACTGAGTCTTGGGCCACTCATTTTGGTAGAAGCATACCTTCTTTCTTCATGCAGCACATGCCCACCACATGTAACTGGCATTCATTACATACTATCTTGTGCCTTAGAAAGGACATCTCCTTGTAGGAAGCACCTTGAGCACAAGCACTGTGGAATTCATAGGGGGATCTACTGTGGCTTCTCACACAGATCACATGCTTAAAAATGATTTATTGACTTCAACCAGTGACACCATACTGCGCTTCAGGCCAATACCTGAAGACCAACAACTCTGGGAACAGAGACTAATTCATATGACTGTCTAAAGAAGACATGTATGGATTTCCACCGGAAAAAAAATGTAACTCATATGATAAGCAATTATTCTGGAATTAGCATATAATAAGGATTCATTAATTCATCATTTTACTGAAATGTATTTACCTTTTAATTGATGGAACACCAATAAGAAATTGAATATAGGCAAGAAAGAAATTTCTCAAAATGTTACCTAATTGATTGTTATATACAGTCAATAATCAAAGCTTTTAAGATGACACTTTATAGTACACAGGAAAATACCTGTCTTCTAATTATTATATGTAACATCTTTAAGGGGTTGTCAGCTGTATGTCTCTTGCCCTAGTTTTAAATATAACTTAAAAGGAGACTATGTAATTGTATGTAAGGTAAGGGATCACTAGTGCAAATAGAAAAAAAAAGTCTCCCGTTTTACTTAAGTACCATTGACACTGCCGTACTAATGCCTTTATCAGGAATGGCATAGAAAGAACAAACCGGCTTATAGATTAAAAACACATCAATTATTTCATGACCCAATGTCAAACAGAAAAACTGCCTGAATGGTTTAGAAGTCTATCACATCATACCACATTTGGCATACATCTAATGGCACAGAAATCATTTATCATTAAAAGGCCTTTTTATATAGGTCAAGGTTTCTGGGGCTTGGTGTTTTGTATCTTACAGTTTAAAGAATGCTCTAAATTCTAGGTTTTTTAACTTTTTAATCTTTGGGAAGGAAAACTAAAACTTCCTATAAACTCAGATTAATGCCTGCTAATGCATGGAAAAAAGGAAAACTAAAACCTTCCTCCTACTATAAAAACAAAATAGTGTGGCCTCTGTTTCTTTTCTGATAAGAGTCTTAAATACCAAACAGTTAACTGCATAATAACATTTACTGGCAGCCAGGCAGCCTGCTTAGCAGATATATAAAGCAGGTAAAAGGAGAAAAAGTTAATTTCTTGGCTGAATGATTCCATCGGTAGCTATAGGGCAAACCTGAAAGTCTTTTAGTAAAGTAGCAGTTGGTTCTTCTATCAATCTGTAGCACACATACTCTTCCAAGGAAAGCATTAAATATGAAAATCATATCCCGTTATCATCTGTTTCCAGCTTTCAGCCCAGTAAGCTTTTCTTAATGAATGCTGCAGCCTAAGGAACAAGCACGCTGTTGGCTTTTCTGAATAATGGAGTGATGCTACCATTTTTGCTTATTACAATATCGACTGGCTGAGGGGGTTTCACACATAGTCACAAGTGACTACTCTTGCCAGCATGCTCCAAGTTATTACAAGATGTTTTTAGACATTTCATCTAAAAGAGCTTTACTGCTTTTAGTGAAGAAAACATCTATGGTCTTGAACAGAATCATTTATATGGAGATAGGCTGCAGGATTAGAAGCCTGCATTACGGCAGATACATAGCAGAATTTATTTAAGTATTCCTTGCCAGTCTTTTTGTCTGTTGCTTAGATATGCAATCTTTTCTTTCCACTTTCTCTGTGAAAAGGTTAAAATGTACAAAATTATATATACAAAGAAAAGCAAAATTCCATATTTTGTTTACCTTTTATTTAAAACATTTCTGGAACGAAGAAAAAAAGCAGCGACAAAGCATTATCTAGAGAAACATAATTTCACCTGCTAACAACACTAAGGTTTTCTTTGGAATCTATCTCTTTTAAACCTGCTGTGACTGCCTTTTAGCAAATTTAACTGAATTAGACATTAAAGCAATACTCTATAAGTCTTTAAATAATACTTAAGGTTTAATAAAAAAGGTCTCTGTAATAACATGATTTTATTTAAAACAATATAGTAAAAGAGAAACACTCCAGGAATCCTCTGTTAACAGAAAGTTTATTGTTTTAATTTATTACCTTTTCTCTGTCTTCATCTTTCAGTTCACCTTTTGTTCCAGGTCTATCTTTTGAGAGTAGCTGTGTCTTCTTAATTTGAGCCTCATATTCGGTCTAAACAGAAACAAAGTTTTGATTTTGTGGTGGCTCTTATTATAACCAGCATCTGCCTATATTTTTTAGTCTTTAGAGTATAAAACAGTGAAGTAGAAAGTAAAAGTTGATGTTACTAAGAAATTCAACTTATCTTAGAATAGAAAATTTCACAAATAAAATGTCAAAAGCTGAGGTCTATAAAATGCTGTATGTTTTTACATAAGACCTGATGGCTTCTTACTGTCTTCCATCAATTTAGGGAATAAAACCTTAGCATATTAAGCTATCAGGAAAATCCAGTTACTTTATTATGAAAGCAGCACATTAGACGGTGTTTACCCTGAAAAGTTTTGTCCTAAAGGAAAAGAAATCAATCCTATGGACTTCTTATCTTTATAGATATCTACATTAGTATCATGGTCCTACTAATCACAGGAACAGAGTATATTATTTACTAGCTCATCGACTTGAAACAAACTCCATTTTCTATGAATAAAAATATACAGGAAACATCAATGATCAGTATCATAGGAATGAAGTTTGCTCTGGCACTAATAACTACATGAAGATGCCTGCATCATTATCGCACCATAATTGATGAAAGTGATTCCACCATAAAATGACTTTTTCTTAAAAGCAAGGCATAAAAAGGGCTTTGATTCAGTATGTTAGTAATTAAAGCCTTAAGAAATTCACGGATGGTGGTTCATCACAGATAAGTATCAGAACATTTTCTAAATTAGGCCGTGATGCACTGCAATTAGAAAAACACCTATGAGATAATCAGAGAACTGTTTTCTTAGTTCTTAGTCTGAACATGAAATTGGCCTGAGCTTTGTTTTGACATATAAAAAAACAGACAATCATCATGAAAACTCACTTGTTTCCCTCAAAATATCTTAAAAGATATTACATGCTGCCCCATTTTTAATAAGAGTTTAGCAGGGAATTTTTTTTCTCTATCAGAATGCTATTAACATGATAGATGACAGTAATAATCTAAAGAAATACCTAATTAAATGAAAGTTTTATAAGGCCGGTAAAAAAGATAAACCAAGAAAAGATTTAAAAATAAGGCAATTAAAACAATACAATTTACATCTCTCTGTTCTACCTACTCCTTTGGACTCAGAGATAGTTACTTTTCAACTCCAAGAGCTTTCAAAAGGCATACTTTACAGATTCTAAGGGAAAGTATCTTTAAAAAGGGATGGGAGTGGATTATGAAATAAACAAAATAAATATTGAGGTTTATTAAATAATTGCTGGTTAAATAAAAACTCTGTTCCTGTGGCTACAAATATTTTCTTATGTTCTTTGAGATCAGTTATAAACACGCAACAGGCATCATACCTACTTTTCTCATTATGGGATCATTTCAGAGCCATACCTTCTAAAGACAGAGCACTTTCTCATGGAAACATGACTTTTGTTTAATTCATTCTGCTGCAGCAAAAAGCTTGTAACTGCATTAGGACTTTATAAAGAATAGTAACAGAAGTCTCAAGAGTCCAAATTACATTGCTCTCAATGCATCTGAAAAATTCACTGAATTGTAGGTACTTTCCTAAATTAGTGATACAAATAAAAACTGAACAATGTACTTGAAATCAAAAGTTGCTATGATAAATTGAAAATTGATGCAAACTATAATTCTGCATCCCCTAGGACCACAGATTTGCACCTACAAACATTTTGTTCTCTTTGCCTTTTATTCATACATATGATACTTGGTTACTATCCATCAAATTTACCTCCTAAACATTGGAGAGCAGGGATTTTCAACCCCACCTCCTATTCTATCTGCATATAAAGGGTTGTACTATGTTTAAAAGTTTTTTAAGTTTGGAAAACTGTATAGACAAATCTTTCCAAAAATTCCCTAGCTAAAAATGATAAAATAGCAGAGCATGTGCCCTATTTTTCCAACCATCAGTCTTTCCATGTTTTATGCCTCACTTCTTCTTTGATAAGGTCCCATTATATTTCCACAATACATCAGGATTTGTACTGCATCCTTTCTGTCTGGTGCTGATTCAGGTCTCTGTTCCCTTATTGCCATGTGGCCCAGATTCCTCTTACATTTGCTGTTTCAGGGGCCAAAGTTCTCATGGCCCAGTAGCATCTGCCAGTCCACAGCACCTCTAAGGACAGTCCCCTCTTCCCACAAATCCCCTAGGGAAACCTATTTTAATGAACTCAAGAGCACTGAATCAACCTATCAGGTAACTAACTTGTTCCATCTGCTAATGTATTGCTTCCCAGCACTGAGCTTGATGCTGCCCACCTAAATTTAGGAGAACCTTTCTATTCACTTCCCCGCTGTGCACAAACAATTTCATCTCAGCTCAACTGATGAAATCTGTTGATGATCATCTGGGGTTATCTGAAGGAGGTGGAGGTCATGGGATATCTTTCAGGTCTCTGGGATATGTTTCCACGTTAATAGCACATCTCATTTTCCATTCTTTTCTTCTTTTCTTCTGTATCCCCACTTACATTCCTTCAAATTCCCCTTGTCACATTACCATTTGCCTGAAAGTGCCACCACTACCTTTTTTTTTTTTTTTTTTTAAACAGGCTTCCTTCTTTCAGTGGTCTCCAGGATTATATAAAAATTCTTGGTTACAGAACTGAACAGACATTTAAGATCTGCTGGCCCAGCTTCCTCATGTTAGAGTTGAAAAAATGGGTACAGAGAGTTACATAAATTGTTTGAGTTGACAGTCACAGTCTTTTCTCTTCTCCTATTTTTTCTAGGATATGGGTTTCCTTTTATTATTTCTTAAGCGTTTATTTATTTTTTAGAGAGAGTGGGGAAGGGTCAGAGAGAGAGGGAGACAGAGGATCCGAAGCAGGCTCCAGGCTCTGTGCTGACAGCAGAGAGCCCAGAGTGGGGCTTGAACTCACGAACTGTGAGATCATGACCTGAGCCAAAGTCAGACACTTAACTGACTGAGCCATCCAGGTGCCCCTATGGGTTTCCTTTTTAGATGTTTTTTTACAAAAAGGTATGCAGGAACACTTATTTATATTCAACTAATACATATTAACAAGTAAGACACTCTGGTTGATAAAAAATGGGAAAAGCTACAGACTGTCCTCCAGGAGCCTGAAGGTCCTGCCCTGCCCAGAGTGGCTGTCACAATGCTCAGTAGGAATCAAATGAGGGCTCAAATATTTGTTCTCTTCAAATTTTATCCCTCGTAGGCATATATACCCTAATGACTGAATTTCCAACAAGAATCACATCTTTAAATAGTGACATTGTATCTTCAGAGTGCCTCTGCTATTAAACAGAAATGCTCCTGGGAAGGTATAACACAGGATAGAACCAATACCACATTAGCTCTCACATAGTTGTTCATGGTCCAGAAGAGAGCAAGTTGAAAAATACAGAATTAATTTTCAGTCAAGGGGGAAGTCCCAGTGCTTACTGAGTGCTTAAAGAATAGGGAGGTGTTCCTCAAAGCTTACTGAGTGCTTATTATGTGCCACATTGTGGCCCAGATACTGACAGCACTGAAATAGTAAGATGAGGAGCCCACAACGAGGTGGAAACCGGCCATGTAAACAATGACAACACTATGAAGGAAGTGCTTACTGAGATAATTACGGCCCAGATCTAAGGCAGGATATAGAGAGAGAGGGCTTCTAGTTGAAGAAGATAGGAAATGATGTGATGCTTTCAAGAAAATATAGCAGTCAGCATGTTTAAAACTTGGTGGATGCATGTGAGTGAGTGTATGAGTGTGTAAGAGAAAGAATGTGCACATGATTGGAAGATAAAAGATGGAGAGGGACAGTGGGAAGACATGGGAGTGGAGGGAATACTGCATAAGAGATGGAGGGAAATGGAGGAGACAGGTGCAGGGAGAGTAGAGCGTGGGCAGAGAGTGAGCAGAGATGGGAGGCAGAGATGGGGAGAGAGGAAGGAGGTGAAGGGAGGCAGTAGGGAAGAAAAAATGTGCACATGTCTGTATATTTGTGTGAGACAGAAATGAGAAAGGACATGTGTGTGTTAAGGGTCATAAGGTTGAGCTGCAGGGTGGTATGCAGGCAGACGCCAGCATCTGGGCTTTATCCTGAAAGGCTGAGCAAGCACTCAAGGATTTCAGGCAGATGAGAGATATCATCAGATGGGGACTCTCCCTGAATGCCCTGACATACCAGCCTCATGCCTGGCACTTGAATGGGGAAGGCTGAAACAGATGCCATGCTCCACACATGTCCCTGGGACCCTTTTGGGTGCTCCTAAGTCTCAACATCCCTGTCTCTGTGCCTAAAGAGCCTGTGGTTAATTTCTCTTCCCCACCCCCACCCCCAATCTCTTTGTCATCAGCCTTTAATCAGTGATGCTCAGGAGCCATGTCTGCATATTCCAAATGCTCGGAACCATTTGCCAGGGTTTCCCTGTAAGTTCCAGATGCTGACTATGGTGGTTGGCTTGATAATACACCCTTTTCCATGGGGGTTGTTGGGGGAGGTGGGATGATGGTGTCCCGTGGTGGCGGCGGCAAGGCCTGTTGGGCGGTTGCCCGGTGGGCCTACAGCAGCACGGCAGCTTTGGGGCTGGCGCCCTTGCGGGGCCCTTAAGGTGTCAGTGTTGGGGTGGCGGCTTGCGGCCCCTGGTCCCCCACCTCGCTCGCCCCCACCCTGTCCAGGTACCTAGGGCGTCGCCCGCGCGGAGGTTTAAAGACCCTTTGAGGGGGTCGCCCATCCGCTTCGGGTCAGGGTGGTCAGGCCTGTGGGGAGTCGTGGAGGCTGGTTAAAAAAAAAAAATATATATATATATATATACACACACACACACACATACACACAATTTATATATGTACACACATATATACATATATGTATATAAAACATACATTTGTGTATATATATAAAACATATATTTGTATATATATAAACATATATATGTATATATACACTAGTGTGTATATATATATATACACACACTATTATATATACAAATACATATATATATATTTGTATATATATATACTAGTATATATATACCCTTTTCCAGCTACCTGTCCTTCCCTGTTTCACCTCCCCACTTGCCTCCTGACATCCCATGCACTTCCCAGATGAACCACTTACATTTGAATCCTTGTCTCAGGGTCCACTTCAGGAGAACCCAACCTGAGATAAGCACAAAGGGCACCAAACCATCTGCTTTAAGGCCCAACTGGGGCTCTTCTACAAGCACCAACGCAGGGAGAGGGAGTAGAGGCAAGAAGGGGGAGGGAAGGACACAATCTTCACAGTACTACTAATATTTATATTCTTGAACTGAGCTTAGTTGGCCTCTTTATCTATTTGACAAGTAGCAATATAGCCACAACACCGTGTTTTCAAAATGACATGACAAATCAACATCCTTAAAAGCCCTGAAAATTATCATAGGCCCCCAAAGTAGTATAATTCATAAAATCAGTTTAAAATAAAAAAATTCATAAAATATGTTTGCCTTTATCCCATTTAAAAAGATTTTAATATTATATAATAAATAGTCTTACAGTCTTACAAAAAGGGAGAAATTCACTTAATACAACTTGGGCCAAATCCCCACTTCTCACATACTGCCTCATTTCGTTTCACTTTCTGGAACTCTACCAATTATTAGTCCATTTGCATCAACTATATTCTATTCAAGGGGAAATACTCCTGGCATTGTGGGGTGTGTGGGCAATATGCTTCCCCAGAACACCTTTCTCCTAAGACTTACATGTGGTCAGTCAGTGGAGGTAAACATCTGCTACCTGAGTGGGGCAGAGTCCAGCCTTCCTAAGGCTACCACTGGATACCAAGATGAAATGAAGAGGAGGAAAGGAATGGGAAGACAGCACGGCAAACATTCCCTACTCTGAATCTCTGCTTACTGTACAGCTTGCTGAGGTAAGTGGTGTCACTGGCTGGAGTTTCAAAGATTGCTGCCTGCATTCAGCTTTGGACTCAGGGTGACTCCCAATGGTGCTCCCATCTTTCCCAACTGTAGCTACATGATCTGCTCTTCTGTGCCATCACAGATTGTTTTCTAAAGGCATTCCTTATCCATTTTAAAATGCTTTCAATATAAAAGTATGGATTCTCCCTTTCAAATTCCTCCCTCTCACATTTGGCTATATCATCAAATCAATAATTAAGTAAAAAAGCATCAATGTGAAAATAAAAGGAAAACTTCTATTATTTCCTTTTTTCTATTGGGAAGGCAAAATTCCCTGCTTTGTCCATCACTTTTACTTTCTCTGTAAAATCTCTGAACAGCAAAGAGATTTACAATGTTTATAATAATTACTTTTTGAATGTTAAGTATTCCATTTGAATACTAAGAAAGAAAAAAAAAACTGTAGTGCTGTAGCTAAAACGTGCTATTGTTTGAGCACATCTACTTCCAGATCTTGGTTTCTAAATACCCTTCCCCACTAAAAGGAACCACAGCTCCTTGGAAAAGAGGCTAATTCCATGTCTGAGGCAGCGGTGTACAAAGTAAACCTGGAACATGTTGTGCCCCAAAGCAAAGAAGGCTCAGGATTAATGAGGTCAGGCCAAAAGGACACAGAAGCCAATTTGAAGAGACACTCCCAAGCAAAATTTGGAGAAATACAAACAACAAAAATAATAACTACAGTAATTGATAATATACTAAGTAAAAATTCGTAAGTATATGGTGATATTTAAAAAAAGAGAAAGAGGAGAGAAAAGAAAGAAAGCTCTTCTTTATAGAACAATTTAAGCTAATAAAGAGGAAGATTAAATTAGAAAATCCCTATTCCACAACCTCCACCACACTGATTCAAGCATCACTAACATATCCTAAAACCACTAAGTAAAAGGCTATTTAGAAACAAGATATTCCCAAGATGTCAAACTATCACTCCACAGATTATATGCTCAGTTGCAAATGGAAAAAAAGGTCCTTATAAGAGAGATCTAGAGCTTGCCATCTTAAGCAATGCATCAAACTCAACCTCACTCAGGTCAGACCACCTGACATCACGACTCATAAGCCTCCTGATGGGACACAGTAGGATGTATGTAACCTCAGCTGTGATTATTTAAATTTAACCAATTAAAATGAACAAAATTAAAAGTTCAGTCAGTGTCACAGCCACATTTTAAGTGCTCAGTAGTCATGTGTGGCTAGTGGCTACTAAATTAGCACCAGTATAGATCGGGAACATTTCTATCACTACAGAAAGTTCTTTGGGCAGTGCTGGTCTAATCCAAATTTCCAGTTAAATTATGCCTCAAAGAAATAACCAAATTCTGAATGTGAGTCATTATACAGGCAACTAAATTGCCTTCTTCAAAAAGCCAGTGTCATGAAAAAAAAAAAAAAAAAAGGAAGAGCGGTAGGACACTAAATTTGATTTAGAGACCAAAAAACCAAAATAGCAAATGTAATGTGAACCCTAGTTGGCTCCTGGTCTGGAAAAATAAAGAAAATTTTGGGAGGAACTGGGGAAATTTAAATATCAGATAGATATTAAGTGGTACTATGAAATCATTATTAATTTTCTTGGGTGTGATAATAGTAGTGTGATTATGTAGGAGACTGTCTGTGTTCTTAGGAGATCCACACTTAAGTATTTAGGGGAGAACTGTTATGGTGTCCACAGCATACTTTCAACAGCTCAGGAAAAAATGTACACACACACACACATACACACACACACAAAGCAAATATACCAAAATATTTACAACTACTGTATCTGGGTACAGAATATGTAAGTTATCTTAGTCCATTCAGGCTGCTATAACAAAATATCCCTGACTGGGTAGCTTTTAAACATCAGAAATGTACTGCTCACAATTCTGGAGGCTGGAAAGTCCAAAATCAAGGTACCAGTGTGGTCACCTTCTGGTGAGGGCCTCTTTCCTCATTCAGAGCCAGTACCTTCTCACTGCATCCTCACCTGGTAGAAGTGCTCCAGAGCCTGTTTTAGAAGGCACTAATCTCATCCATGAGAGCTCCACCCTCATGACACAAGCCCCTCTCAAAGACCCCTGGTATGAACACCATCACATTTGGTTAGGATTTGGTTAGGGTTAGGATTTCAAGATACAAATTTCAGGACACAAACATTCAGACCACTGCATAGTATTTTCATTTTCCTGTGTACCTGAAATAAAGCCTCAGTGGGGGAAATTGCTAGAGGAAAAAAAAAAAAGTAATTAAAGGCTACTTCTTCTATAACCAGTATTTTGTTGGGTTAACATGAGCAACAACCCTTGGCCAGCACAACTGCTTAGAGAAAAAAGGCCTAGCCCTCCTCACTGGGCATAATCTGTGGAGGAGAAGGTTGCCCAGCACCTTAAAGGAACGAGATGCCATAATTCAGAGAGGGCTGCAGAAAGCAGTTGCTCTGGGTCACATAGATGAGGAGTATGAAGGTGAATTCCGTGGGGCCAGTTCTACCCTCAGTGTTTCCCAACACACTGCCTGATAGGAACAGAGGAGCCCAGGGAAAAAACCTGTTAAAGAAGGAAACGGTCTCTGGAGAGAACCCTAATGCTGCTCAAATTCAGTCATGAAGCCACCAAATACCACGTGCCACGTAGTGACTAGTGCCCATGTCTGTTACAAGTTAATTATTTGTGCAGTATAACAAAGTACAGATATTCCATTAATTCCTCAACTAAAGTAGAATCTAAGAAAATTCAATTTCAAGTTCCCTGATCAAAATTTGGCCACATGGTAAATCACAGAGAAAATGAGCAATTCTCTTATGGATGAACAACTAATGACCACCACTGATCTGAAACTTAGTGCTTGTTACTTCCTTCCAATTTTAGCAAAAGAAAGAGAAATAAAGAGAAATATAGTGAAAAACAAGATGTTACCTTCAGTTCCTGAAGCTTCTCTGTATTTGTAGTAAAGTGTCCAACATGAGCTTGGACATGCTCAAATCGCTTTAAATATTCTCGGTTTCGAGTATGAGCCTTCTTTTCTGATTCACATATTTCCTTCAGGTATCTCTTTAGTTTCACATACTTCAGCTTAACTCTAGAAAAATAAAAGCAGATTTGTAAATTATGCAGTTAGACACTAACAAATCAAAGAAAGAGATTTTTCTCAAACAAAATTGTTAATGAGACAATGTTTTCTGAGATACTTTACCTAACTAAACACTGAAAGCTAAACAGCAGAATGTACACACATTTTTAGAAGAAATTAATGCAACATCACTGAGTATCACATCCAGGCATAACTCTCCTGAGAAATATATACAAGACTACATTATAACATTCACACAATAAAGATTTATATGGATTTCTTTCTCAATATTAAATGTGGTTTCAAGAGCAGTGGCTATGTGGCCATGGTCGGATGAATAGTCCATTAGCATTCTTTTTATGGCAGACAATTTCAGAACTATCTGCTCATATGGAAATAGAATCAAACTATAAACCACAATCCATAAACATTGAGAAATTCTAAAATTTAAAATACCCAAAAAGTTCTCCTTTAGATAATATTAAAAATTTATCAGGAACTGTAACAACCTACTATATTTTAAAATATTTTATGATAATATATAGGCTGTGACTCTACTCAAATTGTGAACAAAACCTTTAGAGACTCTCATCCAAAGTGTAAAACAAAAGGCACACATTGGGATGCTTGGGTGGCTCAGTCAGTTGAGCGTCCAACTCTTGATTTTGACTCAGGTCATGATCCCGAGATTGATGAGATTGAGCCCCGTGTCGGGCTCCACCCTGGGCGTGGAGCCTGCTAAAGATTCTCTCTCTGTCTCCCTCTGCCCCTCTCCCCTGCTCCAAGGTACTTTCTCTCAAAAAATGAATGAGTGAATGAATGAATGAATAATGAATAAACAAATAAATGAAAAGGCACACTATATGGCTCAAGTTGTGCAGCCCACTCTTCCCACAGAACCAACCCTGCATGTTCTAGCTCTTTCTTCTTCACAAATTTTATATCATAAGAGTACGTGATATGAAGCATTTCTATTGTTAGTTCAATAAAATAATTCAACATTTTTATTAAGTATCTAATAATTCAAGTATATATTTTAATTCAAGTATAGTTAACACACTATGTAATATTAGTTTCAGGAGTATAATTCTATACATTACTCAATGCTCACAATTTTCATGTTCTTCTATCAAGGAAAACTAAGATGAAAAGCACAAAAAAGTTCACCCTCAAAAACAGATTCGTAAACATGCTGCAGATATTAAAAATTAATCAGCAACTACTGGCACAAAAACAGACACTCATATCAATGGAACAGAATAGAGAACCCAGAAATGGACCCACAAACGTATGGCCAACTAATCTTTGACAAAGCAGGAAAGAATAGCCAATGGAATAAAGACAGTCTCTTCAGCAAGTGGTGCTGGGAAAACTGGACAATGACATGCAGAAAAATGAACCTGGACCACTTTCTTACACCAGACACAAAAATAAACTCAAAATGGGTGAAAGACCTCAATGTAAGACAGGAAGCCATCAAAATCCTCAAGGAGAAAGCAGGCAAAAACTTCTTTCAACTTGGCCGCAGCAACTTCTTACTCAACATGTCGCTGGAGGCAAGAGAAACTAAAGCAAAATGAAATATTGGGACCTCATCAAAACAAAAAACTTCTGCACAGCGAAGGAAACAATCAGCAAAACTAAAAGGCAACCAATGGAATGGGAGGAGATACTTGCAAATGACATATCAGATAGAGGTTAGTATCCAAAATCTATAAAGAACTTCTCAAACTCAACAAATAGTCCAGTGAAGAAATGGGCAAAACACATGAATAGATACTTCACCAAAGAAGACATCCAGATGGCCAACCGACACATGAAAAAATGCTCAATGTCACTCATCATCAGGGAAATACAAATCAAAACCACAATGAGATACCACCTTGCACCTGTCAGAATGTCTAACATTAATGCCATTAATGCTAACATTAATGCATTAATGGCTAACATTAATGTTGGCAAGGATGTGGAGAAGGGATCTTTTTTGCATTGCTAGTGAGAATGCAAACTGGTGCAGCCACTCTGGAAAACAGTATGGAGGTCCCTCAAAAAATTAAAAATAGAACTACCCTATGACCCAGCAATTGCACTAGTAGGCATTTATCTGAGGGATACAGGTATGGTGCTTTGAAGCACCCCAATGTTTATAGCAGCACTATCGACAATAGCCTAAGTACGGAAAGAGCCCAATGTCCATTGATGCATGAATGGATAAAAAAGTGTATGTATGTGTGTGTGTATATATATATACACACACACATACACACACACACACACACACACACACACACACACAATGAAGTATTACTCGGCAATCAAAAAGAATGAAATCTTGTCATTTGCAACTACGTGGATGGAACTAGAGGGTATTATGCTAAGCAAAATTAGTCAGAGAAAGACAAATATTATATGACTTCACTCATATGAGGACTTTAAGATACAAAACAGATGAATATAAGGGAAAGGAAGCAAAAATAATATAAAAACAGGGAGGGAGACAAAACATAAGAGACTCAAATATGGAGAACAGAGGTTTACTGGAGGGGTTGTGGGAGGGGGGATGGGCTAAATGGGTAAGGGGCATTAAGGGAACTACACCTAAATCATTGTTGCACTATATGCTAACTAACTTAGATGTAAATTTAAAAAATAAAATAAATTTTAAAAAAAGAAATAAGGAAATGGAAAAAAATTCATCAGCAATAGACCTTAAACCTCTACACCTAAGCGAAAAATTTTCAAGAAATTCTTTATCATGCTAATAATTTTGTGCTTTTGACCTTGGTTGGCTGTCCCCATTTTTCCTTCTGAAACAAAAAAAACTTAAAACTGGTTTTATTGTTGCCCATGTCTGCCACTTTCGACGCTGAGCGACAATAATGGAGGTGGAACCTAACATACTGTCTTCCACATGCAGGCACCTGGTGAAGTTGCTGGTGGTGGCCAGTGTCCAGCTGGAGTACATACAATAGTAACCATGCCTTCTCCACCCAAAGTCTAGTTTCATTCCTGCCCACATGAACCTTCAAAGCTCACCACTTCAGTCACCCACCCACTCGTGCAGTCATTCATATGTGCAGTACTGTGAATAGGAAAGCCACTCACTAGTCAACAGGGAAAACAAAAAATTAGATGAGTCCAATGCAGTGTGATAAATGCTACGAGGGAAAACTGCCAAGGACTCTTACAGAGTGGGCAATCTGACCCAGTTGAAGGGGCCAGGAAGGCCTTCCCAACAGAAATTAATTTTTAGTTTAGACATGAAGGGTGGGTGAGAATTAAACCCAAAACTGGGGAAAGCAAGGGTGAGAAGATGAGGGGAAACACTCAGGGGAAATAGCATGTTGGAAAGCTTAAGGGCAATAATTAAGAAGAATAACAGTAATACTGATTTTAAAAATAGCAACAAATAATAAATTATTGACTCTTACACAGGGCCAGATACTGCTTTAAGGCTCTGTTAAGTCCTCATAGCTACCATTATCCCAATTTGACAGATAAAGGAATGGAGGTACAGAATGTTGAAGTAATTATCCTAATGGCACATGGCTAACTGCTGGTGGGGCTCAGACTGAACAGAAGTCCCTGGTAACAAAACCCACCTGCTTACATGATACTACGAAAGTCCCTGTCATGCTTCAGACACTGAAGGTTCTGTGTAACATGTTAGTGGAGGCTGGTGAAAGAGGATGATGATGAAAATGAACCAGGGGCAGATAATGGAGGGTCTGGTAAGCTGTTGTTCCGGATACTTCTCAGGCCCTCCTTACATCCTCCTGGCCCAGCATTTCCTCTCCAGCCATGGTAGCACCTGGTATCTTGCTTTTCCAGGGCTGCTTCTCTGTGTTTGCAGCATGGATGTGAGAAGGAGTTAACACCTCCCTGGTGGCCCTGTCCAGTGTGGGATTACGGATAGGTAAATGGCCCCCCTTTCTTCTCTTGAGTGAACACTTGTGAGGAGCAGAGAGGCAATCTACATGGCTCCTCTGAAGATCTAAAAGGATGGAGCCCTAGGTGCCCACAGCAGTGACCAGCTCCTATTTCATTCTTCCCAGCCCTGCTTGCCAGTTTTATGTGACCACTTCCTAAAATAAACTACCATCTACATACAAACCCTTATCTCAGACTCTGCCTTCTCAGGGGGAAACCAGGTTGAAACAGCCATGTTAGACAGTTTGGATTTTATCCTGTTGGGCAGTCAAAGAAAGGATATTTTTTAGCCAATCATACCCTCTGTCTTCTAGGAAACAAGAGGGGAACAGACTCAGCAAACTGACAGCTTGCTAAAAATCTCCAGTCTCTTCTCACCTCCCCCTTCCCATCACCATTATGCCAGGAAGCCGCCCCCAAACAGGCTGCAGGAAAAGTCTACACTCCATTGGCCACCCTCTTAGCTGCAGTCTAGAAAAATGGCAGCTGCCACAGATGCTCTCAGACTTGGGCCCACTTCTGAGGCCATGGCATCCATAACACTGCTATTCCTTACACTATTTTACTGGCTTCTTGTCTCTTCTAGAACTACTGGGGACATATCAATGTCCACCATGACTGGTATCCTTGGAAATACACTCAATCCTACACCAAAGAATAATTTTGCATAGGAGGAAATAAATGGACCTGATGGGTGATTTGGTTTTAAATCTCTCTTCTGGATGAGGTGTTTTCATTTCTCACTCATCTTATGATGTGGCTAAATCACAAAATTAATGCTATCATAGCCAGAAATTTTTCATATGAATAATATTGGAGGTAATACCACACATTTGGCTTAAGGATGAAGTTCAATTTACATAAAATAGAATTAAAAATATTAAAAGTTGGCTCTTCAGATTAAGTAACCTGGAAAGGACAACATTTATATTATCCATTGCTCATAATAATTTTCACAGGCATTGTCAAATATCCATGAACAAATGAGACATCACGTAACCCTGCCTTCAACAGTTTGTTGAAAGGTCAGCTATAGTCATTATGCCTTAATCATTACACAGGCTCAATGTGTTTAAATTGTGATCAAAAAGATAAAGACTATGATGCATCTTATTCCTCAGACATTTAAGCAAAATAGATTCTGAAATACCACGAATACCAAATAGCGAAAATAAAATCATCTTACACAAAATTTAGCCAAATTTATTCCTACATTTGATAGTGATTATATTAAATTTCAGTATTTACTTGAAATGATTACATATTAGACATAAGAGAATGGTAAAAGTACTGCAATTATGGTATCTGTAACATACATTAGGGTTACACTTTTTTGATTAACATATGCCAATTGGTTTAAAAACTATTCCCACTATCACATCTTACCTGCATACATCAGACTGATTATATTCATAAAGTTTCTTTTCCAGGTCCAGTCTCTTTTCTTCACTATAAAATAGAAAGAAAACACTTTATGAATAAATTACACTGATAAGTAATAAGCAGCTGGATTTAGAACATGATCTCTTTTGAAATTACACCTTTGTGAGAATGCATCTCTGGACTCTCTAAGAAGCAGAAAATGCCAGCTGATTGAAACTCAAGTCACAAAAACATTTGGTAGTCACCGTGGGAGTCTAGAAAGCAAATGATACCAATATGAAGCAAAAAGAACAAGATTTTCAAAGTAAATGGGGGAAATGCACTAAGAAAAGACTGGAAGGTAGATTCATTCATTCAATAAGAATTTCTTGAGTGCTATGATGAGACAGGAACTGTTCTAGTCCTGAAGACTAACATGGGGAACAAGACAACCAAGGCCTCTGCTGTCAAGCAGCTGACATTCTAGTCCTCACCTGGACCATTGTTTTAATGTTTATTTATTTATTTTGAGAGAGAGAGAGAGAGACAGACAGACAGACAGACAGACAGAAGGGGAGGGGCAGAGAGAGAGAGGGAAAAAGAGAATCCCAAGCAGGCTTTGCACTGTCAGCATGGAGCCAAATGCAGGGCTGAACTCACGAACCATGAAATCATGACCTAGGCCAAAACCGAGTTGGAGGCTTAACCACTGAGCCACCCAAGTGCCCTGAATTTGTTTTTGTATTTGTTTTTTTTTTTTTTTTGAGAGAGAGAGAAGTGGGGAAGGACAGACAATAAGAAACATGAATACATAAAATATAATATGGCCAGATTTCTCTGGACAGTGGCATATGCATGATAGGGGTCCCGCCAGGTCAAGACACCACACTTCCACAAATCCACCTTGGATTGAAGATTGGTGGCTTGCTCTACTCCCAACCAGACTTGGGTAGAGCCAAGTCTCTGAAAAGTAGGCCCAACCCCATTCAAATTTAATAAAGATCAAGTCCCCTAACACAATTACTTCAAATTTGGAGGAATTTCTTTCTATATCTTTGTAACATCATGATCTGTCACTGACTGCCATTCCATGGAGCTACTCCACTAAAGATTTATTAGCTTGTGTTGTTCAGGTGACTGCTGGCAGTAAGCTAGAGGACAGACCTTACCCTGCACACCTATATGCCCAAGCCTGATAAGAGGGAAGGGAAACTGGGCAGCAGACGAGGTGGTAATAGCCAAAGCCAAGGGGCTACGGGGTAAAGCTGCTGAACAGGACTAGCCATCCCAATCCCAGAAAGAGCCCTTGGGGGGTTTGACCATGGGGGGTTCTGTTCTACCACCAACATACCAGCTTCCACTGAAGCCAAATTGCTAATCTAAATTAATACTAACTAAAGGCCAAGAGAGAAATCACATAATGTCTGCAAGAAAAATGCCAAGAAAAAAAAAAAAAGACTGAATCAAAGACATATCCAAACAGAAGGCGACCTCAGGTGGCCTGCTAAGGGAAAGGGGCTGAGCCCACATTCCATTTTGGAACTCTTAATTATTAGTTTCCGTTTTCCTTCAGATATATTTTCCCTTCTAAAAAAAAAAAATCTCAAAAGTTACTCTGTTAGTTGCATTATAAGTAAATTTCTTTGCTTAGCATAATCTAGAATGGAAACTACCATTTAGCCAAATTCTGTTAATGGGAAAATGGGGTCCAAAATCCAAATACTGAATCTTGGCTTGGGCAACACAATTTATCTTTTTTTTTTAATGTTTATTTATTTTTGAGAGAGAGACAAAGCATGAGTGGGGGAGGAGCAGAGAGAGAGGGAGACACAGAATCCAAAGAAGACTCCAGGCTCTGAGCTGTCAGCACAGAGCCCAAGGTGGGGTTCAAACCCATGAACCATGAGATCATGACCTGAGCCGAAATTGGACGCTTAACCGACTGAGCCACCCAGGTACCCCACAATCTATTCCTTAATTGGGGTATGCCCATGCCTAAAAAGGAAAAAAAAGATTACAAGGAAAAAATTCATAGAGACACCATTTTTTTAAGTAGTAGCTCCACACAGATCTTTACTTTCTCATCTTCTAAGAGTGAACTTAGAAAAGAAATGAAGGAAATATGGTATAATTGCTTCCATGTTAGAAATTTTTATTAGTCGCTTTTTCCTCTTCTAAGATTTCATGTTCAACACTTAGCTCATATAGAATGAATGGCTGGACAGTCAGCTAGCTGTCGCTAAATTACAAAGACAGAAAGACCCTAAGTGTATCTATGACCTTGTGCCCCTGATGTCATGCTTCATTTCTATGCTATTCTTGTCAAAAAACGTGATCAGAGTCTGGTCATGAGGAACCATCAGATGGACCCAGCTTGAGGATCACCCTCTGGAATGAAAGTTGTACTCTATGAAACTTTCAGGAACACAAGACAGGGAATGACTGAGGAATAGCTCCGGACTGGGGCTGGGGAGACTAAAGAGACATGGCAACATGGGTGCACAGATGGGAGCCTGGACCATTAAAGGAAAAACACAGCCTTGGGACAGTTGGCAAAATGGACACATGGTGAAATTTTATTGGAGTCTGGGTACTGGTATCCATCAGTGTTGATTTTCTTACTGGGAGAGTTATAGGGTAATCACGTAAGGGAGCATCCCCTTTTTGGAAATAGACACAATTTTTAGGAGTAATGGGGCATCATTTCTGTAGTTCTCAAATGGTTCAGAAAAGACTAATAATTTAAACAGGTTGATAGACAAAATAGAAAAAAATGGAATTCAATGTTAAGAGTTGGGGAATCTGGGTGAGGGGAATACTAGACACTTGCAACTTTTTTTGTAAGCTTGAATTTAATTCAAAATAATTTTGAGATGCCTGGGTGGCTCAGTCAGTTAAGCGTCTGACATCAGCTCAGGTCATGATCTCACAGTTCAGGGGTTCAAGACCCACATCAGGCTCCGTGCTGAGAGCACAGAGCCTGGAGCCTGCTTTGGATTCTGTGTCTCCCTCTTTCTCTCTGCCTCTCTCTCTCTCTCTCTCTCAAAATAAATAAACATTAAAAAAATTAAAAATAAAAATAATTTTAAAAATTCACCTATGACCTCTAGTGAAAAAGGACCACAGCCTTTTTGGGAATCCGTCACCTTCTGTGCATCAAGTTCTTTTTAATCACAAAGATAAAACTTCTTTGTTCCTGCTCTGTCTTTAGTACATACAGACATCTGCAGGTCACACTTCTCTATTATGACACTTCATATGGTGAAAAATCGCAAACACTTCCCGGCCTTCCGCTCCAGACAACCTAATGCTAATCTCATTAACTCTTAATCACAGGCCCTTTCCCCAACCTCCTCACCACACTGCAGAGCTTCAGAATGCTGTCCTTCATTTCTAGTTTAAATTTAAGATGTAAAACAAAACATTTGCCTCAATAAAAAGCCACAGAGGGACGCCTGGGTGGCTCAGTCAGTTAAGCATCTGACTACGGCTCAGGTCATGATCTCATGGTTTGCGGGTTTGCGCCCGTGTCGGGCTCTGTGCTGACAGCTCAGAGCTGGGAGCCTGCTTCGGATTCTGTGTCCCTTTCTCTCTGCCCCTCCCCCTCTTTTGCTCTTTCTCTTTCAAAAACAAATAAACATTAAAAAAAAATTTTTTTAAGCCAGAGAAAGGTTTACAGGGAGGATCTCTTGCAACCCTTACATACTAAATCTTTATTTCAGAATATCTGAAACACCAGCCCTGGGATGTGTATCCATAGCCTATGGTTTCCATCACCTGCTCCCCTCACCTGGACCATTGTTTTAATGTTTGTTTATTTTGAGAGAGAGAGAGAGAGAGAGTGCGCGCAGGGGAGGGGCAGAGAGAGAGGGGAAAGAGAGAATCCCAAGCAGGCTCTGCACTGTCAGCACAGAGCCCAATGCAGGGCTTGAACCCATGAACCATGAGATCATGACCTAGGCCAAAACCGAGTTGGAGGCTTAACCACTGAGCAACCCAGGTGCTCTGTTTTTTGTTTTTGTTTTTGTTTTTTTGAGAGAGAGAGCTCACACAGGAGGGGAGGGGCAGAGGGAGAGAATCCTAAGCAGGCTGCAGGTTCAGCACAGAGCCCCAAGATGGAGCTTGATACCACAACTGTGAGATCATGACCTGAGCCAAAATCAAGAGTTAGATGCTCAATCAGCTGAGCCACCCAGGTGCCCCTGGACCATTCAAAGGTTAACACAGCTGGGTGGTCTTTACAGCAGAGCCACATGGTTCCCTTTTCTCCTTTTAAGCCACTTGTTATTCTGTTTTTGCCTCAACACCAACTTCAGCTTTACTCAACTAATATCTTAGAATCAATTTCTGGACTATTATGATATCTCACTCTGAATCAATACTGGCATTGAAAGAACTGGGGCTAGTTAATGGGCCTTTTAAAGGGATGTTTTTATATAATTATAAGAGTCAATTCCACTCACATGTTTCTACCGTGCTTGTGGCACTACACACACGGTAACGAGTCACTCCAGCAGGCTCTTTAAGATTCCATGATTGATTTCACCACAGTGCAGAGAAAACACCATATACAAAGAGGAAAAAATTAAGACTGTATAAGTACACCTACATGTGACTACAGCTGAGACAATCTGGGCTAGAAATATACCACTTACAAGAGAAAGACCCAGTTATTAGACCAGCTAACACCACAATGTCCCAGCTCTAAGAAGGCCAGAAAAGGGCAAGTTTTTTTTTTTTTTTTTTTTTTTTAATCTCACACCTCCAGGAAATTTCTGGACTGATAAAGCAGCTGTGATGATCCAGGGATGTAGATTTTAAAAGGACTCTGAAGTTTTACAATCCTTGCAGTCACTGAAATTGGTTAAAAACCAAAACTAAAAGCAAGTACACTCAGTCAAATAGGATACAAACAATGATATTCATTACTTGTTGCTTTGCAAAACTACAGATTCCTTTTTTTTAATGTTTATTTATTTTTCAGAGAGAGAGACAGAGAGCGCATGGGGGAGGGGCAGAGAGAGAGAGGGAGACACAGAATCTGAAGCAGGCTCCAGGCTCTGAGCTGTCAGCACAGAGCCCAATGCAGGACTTGAACTCACAGATCACGAGATCATGACCTGAGCCATAGTCAGATGCTTACCTGACTGAGCTACCCAGGCACCCTGCAAAACTAGATTTCAACTTTTTTAGTATGAAGCTAGTTACTAGAGAAAAAAAAAAAAAAACCTATGGTCTTACCTTACATATAATTCAATGCTCTTCATTTCTGGTGAAGAACTAAGGTTCAAAGAAGCTGAACAAACTACTCAAGGTCACACAACTGTTCCTAGAGTAGAAACCAACTTTCCACATGTCTACTGCAGTTTCTCTGTATCCAAAGTTATTTGCCTCTGTGCTTACTATGCATTGGAGATAGTTATGGACTTTTAAAATGAAATATGAATACACACTGCAACAGATTTGTACTAACTAAAAAAATAAATTTAAAACCTCCAAATGCAGAACCGTGAATAGGCTATAAAATCTGACTTGAATTCCTTATATAATTTCAACAGCCTCACCTTGCTTAACAGTTAAAACATTAAGTGTTAAACATAAAGTGAGTAGTAATCATTACAGTTATTATACCATAAGGACTATAAGCAGCCAGGTGTTCCTAGCATGGAAGCAAAAATGATAACTCACAATGAACTTAGTTCAAAAAGAATGCCATTTGAACCAGTAACATTTTAAAATTAGAAGCTGGGCTAAGAGGGGTGCCCGGGTGGCTCAGCTGGTTAAGCGTGCTGACAGCTCAGAGTCTGCTTCAGATTCTGTGTCCCCCACTCTGTCTCTTAAATATAAACATTAAAAAAAAAAGAAGTTGGGCTAAGAGATAACGAAAGGTCTTAGATAACTAAGCTATTCTTCTAGCAAAACAGAGTCAAAAAGCACTTTGGGTGCACTAATGTGCAGACCAGTGTCTTGTCTTTTAACTATAAGGTGTGTGCAAACATTTAATACTGTCTTTGAAATATCATACTGTTCACTTTTCCTGGTTGACTAAAAATGGTCATGATTTAGTGACAATGGGTGGGTACAGTGTTGTATATAAAACATTCATAACAGCTGGACCCTGGATGGTTGACTTTGGGATTTCTACCATTCACTCAACAAACATTTGTCAAGCTCCTCCTCCACCTCAGCTACTCTATTATCAGCTAAAGATCTAGCTAGATATGGTTCCTGTCCTCTTGGAATTCTGCATCTCAGCAAGCAGCCACTTGTCTACAGTGCTACAAAAATATAGAGATCACATAATTTAGAGACTGGGTTGATCAATACTTGCCACATGGAAGGCACTGCAGGAAGTGATTTTTTTTTTAAGTTGGAGGTGAGGAGGTCCCCAGAGTGGGTGAGTGGCACTATGTCAGAAAGAAAAATAGGATATAGAAAAGGACTGAGGGATAAAATATGGTGAGGACAATTATGGAGGCCTGTTGTGGATGCTCTATAAATATTTGACAAGAATTAAATCTAGGATAAGATGAATATAATTCCTTTTCATAACCACTTACTCCTGCCTTTACATGTAATTATTGTTGTCATTTTAGAATTGTCACACACAAAGCTCTCCTCTTCACTGAAATGATTTTGTAACTTTTAACATTCATTAAACGCTTTGTTTATCAAGTGATCCAAATATCTATTTCCTTTCTTGTCAACTAATGAGATTTCCAACTCCAATTAATTTAGCAGCTAAATAATAGTTCCAACAACTTATCTTTTATGTTTGTATTTATAGTAAATTGCTTTATAATTTTCTCTCTGTGCTCTCAGATCTAGCTGTTTTCAGTGGCTCTCATCTTTCATGTCTTAATCAAAGTATGATGAACCCTCTGGAAGCTGGACTTCTGCTGTAAATTTCACCTCTGCTGGAAATCTGGCCAGCCCTCGTTCCTCCCCAAATGTTTCCTGCATTTAAATGTTTCCTGCATATGTTTCACACACACACACACACACACACACACACACACACACACACACACTCCCCGCCTGCGTTCCTGGACTTGTCATCATTGATGCAGTGCAGCTGTCAGGGTGGGATGACAATTTGAAGAGAGACAGGGGAGGAGGCGTGTAGAAGGGGAGTAGAGAAATTCACAAGGCGTGATTGAGAGTGACAGGCAGGAGAACTCCACTCTCACTTCTAGGCACATGCAGTGATGCGGCCGCATCTTCCGGCAGAGACCTCCAATAAAGGCAGTGGGCCACAGTATTTGGTAAACTTTGTCCTCCAGGCCCCACCAGGAACTTGGGGCGGGGGGGGGGGGGCGTCGCGGGCGGACCCGGGCCCTGGGAAACACGGCGCGGGGAGTGGCAGGGAACAGGGGTTAGGGCACCATCTAACCCTCGGCGGGGCCCACTCCCCGCCCCCGCCCCGGGTAGGCCGTACCTGTCCCGCAGCCCGTGCTGGAGGCGGCCCAGCCTCTCGTAGTAGTCGGGGCTCGCCAGAGGCGCTGAGGATGAGAAGGCCGGGTGCATGCTACCGCCGCCGCGCTCGCTCTGCAACGCCAAGGGACTGTCGGGTGGCTGGGTTGTCCCAGGCGACGGCCCCACCATGCACCGCGGGTAAACAGGGCCCAGGCCGCCGCACAGGGGGGCGGGGCGGAGGCCTGCAGGGGCGGGGCGCCGTGGATGGGCGGGACAGAGGGCCCCGGGGGGGGGGGGGGGGGGGGGCGGGACGGCGTGGAGGGGCGGGACGGCGTGGAGGGGCGGGACGGCGTGGAGGGGCGGGGGAGGGGCGGGGGAGGTGGCGGGGGAGGGGCGGGGGAGGTGGCGGGGGAGGGGCGGGGGAGGTGGCGGGGGAGGGGCGGGGGAGGTGGCGGGGGAGGGGCGGGGGAGGGGCGGGGGAGGTGGCGGGGGAGGAGGCGGAGCCTCTTGTAAGGCTGCGCAGGTCGTCTGCGAAGGGCGGATGCTCGCTCAGTGCTTGTGTCCAGGCAGGACGCGGCTTGGCCGAGGTGCCCTGGCCTCTCCGCCCGAAGTCTGCAGTCTCCCTTTCCTCTCACCCTTCAGAATTCTCCTGAGACAGACCGTAGCCCACCCCGAGGCAAGGAGGCCCTGTAAGGGACAAGTGAGAAGTGGGCCTGACTACTAACCCCCCACCTTGATAGAAGCTGGAGGGTGGGGGCACCGCTGGGCGGGAGCACTTCACTTGATTTTTTTTTTTAATATTTATTTATTTTTGAGAGAACGCGCGCGCGCGCGCGCGCATGAGTGGGGGAGGGGCGGACAGAGGCGGACAGAGGATCCACAGCCGGCTCTGCACTGACAGCGAAGAGCTCCATACGCGGGTGGAACTCACAAACCCTGAGATCATGGCCTGAGCCCAAGCCGGATGCTTAACCAACTGAGCCACCCAGGCGCCTCTCACTTGATCATTTTTGCCTTTGGCATCAGACTGCATGAATTTTCCAAAGCTCATTCTCTCCTTCCTCCCCCAGCTGTCCCTCCCTTCTTTCAGGATTTCTGAGTTCCAGGCACTGTGGTAAACTTGTTTTCCTACCACACTTAAAAGCAGAAAAAAACACTACAAAAAAAGACAAAACCCAAAATACTAAGCAACTGCTCTCAGCCCTGACAGTAGAACAACCCATTGCTTGAAAGTCCATGCTGACCAAGGTTGTGGTTAATGCTGGTGACATTACTGGTTGGTGAAGAGGGAAAAGTTGCTAACTAGGTGCTCATGAAGCAGGCATTTGTTTGTGTAGACCAAGCTCGGTGTACAAACGCCCTGGTGAATCCTTCCTCATGGATTCTGGACCCAGACTCCTGGGCTTGAATCTCCTCTTCCTCTGCGCAGCTGTGTGACTGCTGGCAAGTTACCCTCTTGATGCCCAGATTTCTTCTTGTAAAACAGGGAGGCTATTAGTGCAGGATCCACCTATGCTACTGTTATAATAATTAATTAATGTGTGTGATGTTTATAAGAGGGCCCCACACATAGCAAGTTTTTATCATCATCATCATCATCATCATCATCTTGGGGGATAAGCTTCCTGCAGAAAAACAAACATATTTAAACCCACAGTGCAGAAGAAAAGGAACTACTACAGTATAGAGTTTCTTTACTCTCTTATTCTTCACTTGGCTTCTTTTCTTAGTCATTAATTTCACTTATTCTTAGGTGTGACTTAAGCTAGAAAATTGATCATTAGTAAGACAGATGGGCCACTTAAAGGTTGGCAATATAAAATTATGATGTTACTCAGCCTTCTCTTTGTATTTGCCAAGTCTAGGGCAAGAGTACATGGAGGCCTGTGTACTGTCTCTTGAAGTATTAATTATAACTCATGATGACAGGTTATAGATAAACTATATTCTCTCCTCCAACCTTGACCAATGTACCTTCATAAGAATCTGGAAAGTCACAGGGGAATTTAGTTCTGTGACTCATTCCCCAACTTACCCTCTTATTTATCACCCCCAGGCTCAGTCCTGCACTGTGAGGGGCTCCCCGTACAGGCAGTAATGTGTCTCCTTCACTCCAGTCCACAGGTCCCAGATCTATCATTCCAACCTTAGTCTCTTCTTGGCCATGCATCAAGCCTGATGGTGACCACACCAGTGATAGTCACCCTCACAGGAAGGATCCAAGAAAGAAGTCTTTAAAGGCCTTGGAAAGTTAGGCCCCTTTGAACAAAGAATGTTGGTGTTGTAGGGACCTGAAATGTGTTCTGGAAGGGTGTGTGTATGTGTGATCTTCAGGCAAGCATGTACCCTGGCCTCGGGGCCTCTTTGCTTTGTATGGAGTAGCATGGCCAAAAAAGAGCCAGAACAGCCTATGTAATACACAGAAGCTGGGGCAGGGGCCCTCTTACCTGGGTCTAAGAGTAGTACTAACATTCCATTTTTTAGTTGTTGTATGAAATCATTACACCAAATTGATTCTATGGTCATGTACAAACGTTTATTTTGCTGATTTCAGCACAAACTACATTTTGCCACCACTCTGGGAAAAAAATGCATATTTTTAGCATATTTTATTTAGGTTCACTCTCACCCAGGTAAGTTTTTAGAGGGAAAATATTCCTCTATTAACATAACTAATTATTTTCAGCAAATATACAGAGTAAGCAGATGAAGCAGTCACTTAGCATCTCAAATTTTTATTAGGTCATTTTAGGGAAGCCTAAAATTAAATGTAATTAAACAGTAAATAGATATTTCAAAATAATTACAATTTGCATTTTATGGTTGGATTTATTAATGACATATGACAAATCTAGATGCAGGACCTCCTTTATTAACAATAGCACATAGCAAACTAAGTGAATATTTCTAGAGTATTTATGCCAAAATTATGCATTCTAAATGGTGACACTTTTAATAAAATGCAGTGTTCTTCACTTTGAATATTTAATTTGCTGTAGCACTGTCTTTTAATATTGTTCTTAAATCCCTTTACATTAGCAGAGGTGATTTCTGTAAGCAGCTCTACTTTTACTTACCTGGCCTAGAGGCCAGCAAGTCTGCCTAGGTGGGCAAGGCTTCCTATAAGCTACACAATGTCTTAGGTGGAAATTAGAGAGAATCTAGTCACCCTTTATTTTTTAGAGGAAGAAAAGGATTCAGGGCAGGTAAGGGACTTGGCCAAGGTCACACAGCTGGCAATCTGTGTTATACCAGTGAATTGTTCTAAATACGGGTCCCCCGGAGCCCCACTAAGCAAACAGCAAGGAAAGCCAGTGTGTCAGTCCTGTAGTCATGGATCTTAGGGTGACCCAAATGAAACTGCTGCTTTTGTAAGCTCAAAAGCAGATTAACAAATAGAAAATTGGTTTTGGAAATACGTTGGAATTAGAATTGGACAATTTAAAGTTTACGTTTTTAAATGCCCTTTTAAAAATGGATCCTGTATATTTGAGTCAATAACTGTTTGAATATTATGTTTGTTTGCTAGGGCCGCCATACTAAAGTACCCCACATGGGTACTTTAAACAACAAAATTTTATTGTGTCACAGTTCTGGAAGCCATAAGTCTGAGATCAAAGTGTCAGCAGGATTGGTTCCTTCTGAGAGCTGTGAGGGGGGATCTGTTCCATGCCTCTCACCAAGCTTCCAGGGGTTTGCTGGCAATCTTTGCCATTCCTTGGCTCATAGATGTATCACCCCAATCTACCTTCATGTTCACATAGTGCTCTCCCTGTGGACACGCACATCTCTGAATGTCTCCTTTTATAAGGACACTAGTCATACTGGATTAGGAACCCACCTTCCTCCAGTATGACCTCATCTTAACTAATTACATCTGCAATGACCTTAGTTCCAAGTAAGGTCACACTCTGAGGTATTGGAAATTAGGACATCAACATGTGAATTTGGGTGGGAGTTGGGGGAGAAGCAACTAAACCTACCACAAACAGGAGCATGGAAAAGTATTTCATTATTTGCAATCACTATGCAAATATTAGACCTTGTGTCCTATGCTATGAGAAAATTCAGTTTGTGAGAAAAGATGACTCCAAAGTGGAAAGTAAGAGAAAAAAAAGAAGAGAAGGTAGGAGAAAAGACTATCACATACATGTGTGGATGCAACCCCTCCAGCCACTGAACATTTACACTGATGTAAGCATTTATTGCCTCGTTTAAACCCTGTGAGTGAGGGTTTTTTGAGGGCTCCACACATTTAAACAACAGGCCTAAGATTATGCTGCCAGTGTCTTCTTGGCCAGCTAGCAGTAAGTAGTGCTAGAATTCCAACACAAACCTTTTCCAATTCCAAAGTCTTTTCTTAACCTCCATTCTACATGGCCTTGAAACTCACCATTTTCTATTAATCAATACCTACTGATATTTTTTATTTTCCAGTATTAGATGTGTAAAATATAATGTATGCAGGAGGGTTTTCACATATACATGGTTCATTTGTTTGGGGGAATAGTAATTATATACTGACATGGAATGCATTTTTCTACATGCTGTGATATAGCGCTATGTGTTCACCATTCTGTTCATTTTCCTCTTTGGCACTACATTTCTCATCCTTTCTAGCAGTTTAGATGGGTCTACATGATGGAGTCTGGCCAATGAAATGTGAACAGAAATGATGCAGTCACTTCTAGGCATGGCCTGCAAATATGCTATACTCTCTTCCCCAGTTTTCATTCATTGGCCGCCTACATGCAGAGATTCCAATGGAGAACTCTGTGGCTCTGAAAGAAGAGAGAATTCCTGAAAAAAGCACAGGATGTGACTTGGGCAAGCAATCAGCCTTTATTGTGTTAAGCCATTGATATTTGGGGGTTGTTTGTTTCAGCAGCTGGCATTACTTAGCCTGATTAATACACAAGCATTCCACAGAACACTTACACAAGTGCATCAAAAGGCCTTTCCACAACATTCTCAAACAGGATTTACATGACTATCCAGATGGTCAAGGAGACACCAAACCTGGAACTCAGAGATTGAGGGTCAATATCTGAGGAAGAAGCACCTAGAGTAGCTCTATTAAATGAGACTTTCAGCAATGATGTAAATGGTCTATTTGGTGCTGTCCAATATGGTAGCCACTAGCTACATGTGACTGTTGAGCAATTGAATATGGCTAGTGCAAATGAGGAATAGAATTTTTTATTTCATTTAATTTTAATTAATTAAAATTTAAATTTTATAGGACATGTGTATCTAGTGGCTACTATGTTGGACAGTGCAGATCTAGAGATAAAGTGGAAAGATGGATAAGCACAGTGAGTTAAGGGGAGATTATAAGTTACCAGGAGGTAGAAAGATAGGAGCTAGAATGTGAGATGCCATCCTTGTTGGGAGGTAATGGTGGTCAGCAAGGGAGGTGTGATCAGTAATTTTATGTGTCAAGTTGGCTAGGCCATGATGCCCAGTTTGGTCAAATACCAGTCTAGATGTTGCTGTGAAAATATTTTTATGATTTAAATCAGTAGATTTTGATCGAAGCAAATTGTTTTCCATCATATGGATGGGCCTCATTCAATCAGTTGAAGACCTTATGAAAAAAGACTGAGGTCCCCAGAAAAAAGAATCCTGCCTCCGGATTGCCTTTGGATTCAAGACTGTAACATCAATTTCTGCTGAAATGTCTAGACTGCAGGTCTGCCCTATAGACTTTGGACTTGCTTGCCCCTACAATTGTGTATGCCAGTTCCTTAAAATCTATCAATCTCTCCCTCTCTTCAGATTCTCTCTCTCTCTCTGTCTCTCTCTCTCTATCATCTATCTTATCTATCTATCTATCTATCTATCTATCTATCTATCTATCTATATCTCTCTATCTGTCATCTGTCTTACCTACCTACCTACCTACCTACCTGTCTTACAGGTTCTGTTTCTCTGGAGAACCCTGGCTTATACAGGATAGCATGAGGTTACTAAGCGAATTTTGCTCAAAGGCATTTATAACAGCTAATTTGAAACAATAAGAATTGGGTGCAAATTCCAATAAATAAAGTGAAAACATAGTTTTCCTCATTTTATTTCATATCATGTAAGCCACCAACTAATGTGCGGGTTTCTAAAATACACAAGTTCTGTGATAGCTAAATAACAGCCAAAAATAGAATAACAGAGCATTGAAATGGATCTAGCTAGAGACTTCTAAAACGAGATGGGTTCACTTCATCTCACAGCTCTTGCATACCTATGATTTCCATGGAAGTCCTTGAATTTGTGCTTCCATGAGCCCTCCAGGACTATCCCTTTGTTGACAAAGAGGAATCCCCAGAGGCGATAGATTTGCAGCACCAAATCTTTCTTTGCATGTACTCTTTTCTCCCTGTAGGACTGGATGGTGGCTTGGTGCTGCCCTGCACCCAGGGACTGCTCTGTAGCTGTGGCTCCCTGGGTGCATGAGTAGCAGCCCTGCCTCCCTAGGTGTTGACGTCATGCGTGAACAATCTTTGAATGCTGAGATTCTCCTTAAAAATCATTTGGTGGATTTTATAATTGTTTGCCACTTGGATGCACTTCTCATCAGGGTTCAACAAGTACTCCTAACGACAAGGATTGGAAACAAAGGGATGCTCTGGGCTTGCTCTTACAACTCACAGACAGGTTGAAACCAAACGGTTTTGCATAATAAATACCATTTAATTTGCCAGCTATGTAGTTTATATTTATAAGGTGACAGGATGAAGAATGTTCCACTTCTCATCGTCTGCAATTATCTGTAGCATGTGTCTTTGTAGAAATGTTGACTTCATTCATTCCTGGGGCACTTGGATGGTGGCTGCCACACAGAGCACCCTCCCTGCTCCAACAAACACTTGCCATCATGTCCTAGAGAAGTGGTAGAATACAGAGGTTAAGAATTTTGGCTCAGGTCCCCCTCTGCATAGTATACCTTCTCTTACAAACTATGCAAACTTGGGCAGATTACTTAAACTTGCAGTGCCTCAAATTCTTCAGGCTTGTTGAGCAGATTGAGTGTGGTAACCTGTGTGATGCACTTGAACCATGTCTGATAGAATTAACCCTCAATAAACATAAGTTAGCATCACTTCTTCAGCAGGCAAGAAGAATATCCCTTTGTGAGATGGAGAGAGCCATCAGAGGTTAGGGCCCACGTTCTGCTTCTTCCTAATTGTCTGTCTTGCAAAGACATTTCCCAAGTTTTCTCTCCATTGTCCTTCATCAATCCTCACATGCCCACTGAGAGGGGTTGAGTCACCTGAACTTATCACCAAGGACTCAGTATGTGGTGTTCAGTTGGGAACCTCAACCATGGTTCAGTTTCACTCCTTTTGTGTTAGCCCTTGAAGATGAGGAATCCTAGCTTACCATCTCTCAAGAATAGAAGTCAAGGGCACGGGATGGGGTATGTCAAAAGATCACATACTTTAACATCTGGAGACCTGAGTTCAAATCCTAAACTTTCATCATACCATCTGTGTGACTCTGAGCACATGTCTTAACATCTTGAATGCTTCATTTTGCTAGTTTCAGACTTGAGGGTAATGACATTTTTTAATGGAGTTACTGTGAGGTGTGAATAAGGTACCATTTGAGAGGCTCTTAGCACAGAACTGGCCCATAGAAAACATTCAATAAACAAATGGAGATTAGTAAATGGTCAGTATGGAGGTTAGCTTCCAATGTCTCCCTGAGGACAAGGAGAATTCCTAATTTCTTAGGACTTTTATTTAATTTTATTTTTTAAGTTTATTTATTTTGAGAGAGAGAGCAAAACATGGGAGGGGCAGAGAGAGAGGGAGAGAGAGAATCCCAAGCAGGCTCCATGCGGGGCCTGACCCCACAACCATGAGATCATGACCTGAGCCAAAATCATGAGTCAGTGCTTAACCAACTGAGCCACCTAGGCACCCCAATTTCTTAGAACTTTTAAATGTAATCAAAGAGGATGGCAACTGGTTCATTTTGTTAATGGTTGTGTGTACACACACATGCACCAATAAATATCATCAAATAGCTACCATTAATGGAGCTTTACTTTGTTCCTAGCTCTTTATAAGTATTGCCCCCATTTTCCAGATGAAAAATCTGGGGCACATCAAGGTACACAATCCAACTGAGGCCACACAGCTCATAAGAGGAGGAGTGGTATTATAACCTACACAATGTAGCACAGAGCCCAGACTCTCAACCACTCTGTTCTACTTCTCACAATGACAAGTATTTGTTCATCAGGGAAAATGAGGCATGAGAGGTAATACATGACCAAGGCAGACCACTGTAGCTGGAGCAGAAGTTGGAGTGGGCCTGTGGAGGTGTGATGGAGGTGTTGTGTCTCCCCAGTGGTAGACTTTCTTAGGCTAGACTCAACCTGGAATCTTGGCAGCTATTTAAATAATACATTGGGAATATTTTAAAACCATGTTTCATTATCACAACTCAATTGTAAGTCTTCTGCAGGGAGGAAGACTGGCATATATTTCTTTGGTGTTCTTTAGCTTAGCTGCAGGACTAAAACCCAGCAAGAAGATTATCCCCAAATACCAACTGATGGGCAGAAGCAGCAACAAGAAGCATTTTTAAAAAATTGCAGTATAGTTCACATATTATAAAATTCACCTCTTTAAACCATACAATTCAGTGGTTTTTAGTATATTCTCAAAGTTATGTAAACATCACCGCTCTGTAATTACAGAATATTTTTATCACCCCCAGAGGAAACCCTATAACCATTAGCAGTTCTCTTCATTCCCCTGGACCTTTAGTCCCTAACAACTGCTAGTCTACTTTTGGTCTCTACTGATTTGCCTATTCTGGAAATTTCATATAAATATAGTACATAGCCTTGTGTCTGAAGAAGCCATTATTTTTTATTTTTATTTTTATTTGACTTTTATTTATTTTTTAAAAATTTTTTAATGTTTATTTATTTCTGAGAGAGAGACAGAGCATGAGTGGGGGAGAGGCAGAGAGAGAGGGAGACACAGAATCCAAAGCAGGCTCCAGGCTCTGAGCTATCAGCACAGAGCCCGACGCGGGGCTCGAACTCACAAACTGAGATCATGACCTGAGCTGAAGTTGGTCGCTCAACCGACTGAGCCACCCAGGCACCCCTATTTTTATTTGACTTTTAATACATTTTATTAATTTATTTAAAAATTTTTTAAAATTTAAATCCAAGTTAGTTAACATAAAATGTAATAATGATCTCAGGAATAGAATTTCATGATTCATCACTTACATATAACACCCAGTGCTCATCCCAACAAGTGTCCTCCTTAATGCCCCTTGCCCATTTAGCCCATCCCCCACCCAACACCCCTCCAGCAACCCTCAGTTTTTTCTCTGTATTTAAGAGTCTCTTATGGTTTGCCTCCCTCTCTATTTTTATCTTATTTTTGCTTCCTTTCCCATATGTTCATCTGTTTTGTTTCTTAAACTCCACATATGAGTGAAATCATATATTTGTCTTTCTCTGACTTATTTCGCTTAGCATAATACACTCTAGTTCCATCCATGTAGTTGCAAATGGCAAGATTCCATTCTTTTCAATTGCCAAGTAATATTCCACCTTATGTATATATACCACATCTTCTTTATCCATTCATCAGTCAATGGACATTTGAAGAAGCCATTATTTTTTAAATGTGATAGGACGGTCAATATGGAGGTTAGCTTACATAATGACCCTTGCCTTTGTTTGCTGGGGCTGCCATAACAAAGCAGACAGATGGCTTAAATGAGAGATATTTATTATCTCAAAGTTCTGGAGGCTGAAAGTCCAAGACCAAGGTTTCAGCAGGGTTGATTTCTTCTGAGGCCTCTCTCCTTGTCTTGCAGCTGGCCACCTTCTCCCGAGTGTCTTCATGTGGTTTTCCCTCTGTACTTGCCCATGTCCTAATCTCATTTTATTAGACCATCAGTTATATTGGATTAGTCCCACACTAGTGACCTCATTTTAATTTAACTACCTCTTTTTAAAATATTTATTTATATTTTTTGAGAGAGAGAGACAGAGAGACAGAGCGCACGCAGGGAAGGGAAAGAGAGAGATGGAGACACCATCCAAAGCAGGTTCCAGGCTCTGAGCTGTCAGCATAGAGCCTGACGTGGAGCTCAACCTCATGAACTATGAGATCATGACCTGAGCTGAAGTTGGACACTTAACCAACTGAACCACCCAGGACCCCTAGTTTAATTATTGTTTTAAAATGCCTATCTCCAAATAAAGTCACATTTTGAAGTGCTAGGGGTTAGGGCTTCAACATATGTATTTTGGGGGGAACACAATTCAACAAATAGCAGCCCCTCAATGTTCCTTTCCACCAGGAGTTCATGCCCTTGTATATTACTCTTCCACATTGAATAGAGGCTAACTCATGTGATGGTGATAACATCCAAGGATGGCTCTCTTTGTGAGGACACCTGAGCAGTCCTTAGGAAGGGGCCATTAGGAGAGTAACTGAGGCTTCTTGCTAAAAGCCAGTACCAACTTAATGGTCATGTATGTGAGTGGGAGTGGATCCTCTAGCCCTATATAACCTCCTGATGACTGTAGCTCTAGCCAACATCTGACTATAACCTTGTGAGAGAACTCAAGAGAGAACTGAGCAACCAAGCTTTTGTTGAATTCTTTTTTTTTAATTTTTTTTCAACGTTTTTTAATTTATTTTTGGGACAGAGAGAGACAGAGCATGAACAGGGGAGGGGCAGAGAGAGAGGGAGACACAGAATCGGAAACAGGCTCCAGGCTCTGAGCCATCAGCCCAGAACATGACGCGGGGCTCGAACTCACGGACCGCGAGATCGTGACCTGGCTGAAGTCGGACGCCTAACCGACTGCGCCACCCAGGCGCCCCAACAGTGGTGACACTTAATGCAGTAACTATTCACTTTAAAAAATTGGCTTTATAATGTTATAGAGATAGGTATCTTTCTGGTGCACCACTGGGCCACCCCACTGTAGCACTACGAGTGGGTCATTCATCAAAAGAATACATGTATCATGCTTATGAAAGCATGATCTCAGAAATGCTGCTGGTGAAAACTCTGGTGTTTTTAAAACTTGCATCGTTAAGTTATACTTACAGATATGCTCTACCACTTTAAGGTCTCTCTCCCCAGTTTTCATTAGATTTTTTTAATACCCCACACACCACTTCTACTCCATTTTCTTAGAGAAATTATCCCTTCTTGGTTTTAGTGACCTGCACCTGAGCCCCTCCTTCAATCATTAGCCATTTATGTTGCTGCCTGAAACCACATAGAGTCAGATCTATTACTTTGTAGATCTATTACTAGCCTTAGGAGACAAGTGGGGCAGAGTCAGTACTGCACCATTAGTATCCAAGTACATGCATCTCAATGTTGTATCATCATTATTTCAAGTGTATACTCTCATATTCAGTAAGACTAAAGGACACAATCTAGAGCCAGAAGACCTGAGTTCTAACTCTAGCTCTGCTACTGGCTTGATCATTTGTCAAGTGACCTGCCTTAATTCAAGTCCCAAAGGCAAATCTCAAGACAAGGTGTTTTGTTTTGTTTTGTTTTGTTTTGTTTTGTTTTGTTGTTGTTTGGCACAATTGGTCCATGTAAGGTGTGATCCCAGGAAGTGGTTGACAGAGAGGAAAAGTAAGACATGAAAGGGAAGGAAGCAGACATAACATGCCTTAATGAGTGGGTCACCACTGTGGGAAACTATTCTCAATTCAACTGTGACATCTAGGCGACTATGTAGCAAAGAACAGAAACATCCTGATTTAGGGATGTGAAAGTAGGGTTTTTATTATCTACCTACTCTCATCACTCGCTGATGGAAGATTGCTCCTGGTGTTTCCAATTGTCCATGCAGCGCCAGGACCAAAGAACATCCTCAGGCAGAGAGATGCAGGATGTCCTTGGCTATACAGAAACTGTGAAGGTTGCTTCTGGGGGGGGGAAGGGAAAATGGATTTGAACAGAGTTTGCTGTGTTTGGAAGTAGCATGTACATTAGCTAGGAATTTAGCCTTTGGCCCCTTAATGGAGTACTTCATGGTAGGGCTTTCTGAGCACTTAATTCTGGGCCTAAAGGGTGCTTAGCATGTGAAGGTGCAAACGAAATTACTATATGGTGTTTAGAATATCAAGCATGCTAAGTGTTTGCCCTGGGTAGGCCTTTAATACACATGATCCCACCAATCCTAATGTAGTATGGCAAAGTAAGCATTATTATCATGAGGCTCAGAGATTGTTCAAGATTCCACAGCAGATAGAGAAATAGAGGTCAACCAATCCATGGTCATCTATGTGACAAATGTCCTCTAAGCTGGCTAAAGGTGAGTGGCGACACCAGGCTATGTCTGACTCCCCTTCAGAATGGCCTGCTGAGAACTAATAAATGAGGTTATTAAGGTTGGAGAAAATATCAATATTTTTAAAAAATCCATGTTTCTATATACCAGCAGAAAACAATGAAACTTAAAAAAAATACTATTTATAATAGCATACAAATTGAAATACTTAGGGATAAATCTGACAAAAGATGTGGAAGTTTTATACAGTGAAAACTGTGAATATTGTTGAAAGAAATTTAAAAAGATCTAAATAAATGGAGGGAACTCTGGGTCAGGAGACTCAACTTTGTTAAGATGTCAGTTCTCCCCAAACTGATCTATAGATTCAATGGATTTCCAATCAAAATCCCAGAAGTCTTTTTTTTTTTTTAAGTAGGCTTCACACCCAACACAGAGCCCAATGTGGGGCCTAAACTCATGACCCTGAGATCAAGACCTGAGCCAAGATCAAGAGTTGGATGCTTGACTGAGCCACCTAGGTGCCCCCTAGCAGGCTTTTTGGTAGAAATTGATAAGCTGACTCTAAAATTCACATGGACATGCAAAGGACCTAGACTATCCAAAACAAGACTGATTTCTAGACTTATTACAGGGCTGCAGTAACCTACTATCTTGCTTAAAAAGAAATGGTTCAACTGCCTCCTCGTGATTTGGGTTGAATAAGTCAGTGGATACACTCAGAAGCTGGAAGGTAGGAGGGGATTGAGCACAAGCAGGTTTCATCCTGAGCCTAAGTCTTGGGCCAGTTTGTTGTCTTGTGACAGTGGCAACTCCAGTGCATTCAAGAAAGTGACTTTTTTTTCTTGCTGATTATATACTTGCGGATTTTCTGGCTCTTGTTTTTGTAAGATTGGGAATAGCACTCTTTTCAGCTCTCTACAACACCAAGAAGAAACTGTAAATCAATGAAATGAATTTTAAATAAAAAGGAGAGGGGATGAAATAATTCAGTGGTCTAGAAGTGACAATGTGAAATAAAAAGAGGGCCTCAGGCCAACTGGTTGCTTAAAGGTGTGTAGAGAAACTAAGACTGTCAGAAAGCCCTAACGTCAAAGTCAAGGTTCTCTGTCACTTTCTCATTTTGAACACCACATGAGATTCCTTCTCCACCATTCTATAAATTACTTACCTCTTAAAGCTTCCTTGAGTATTTCAAAGCTGATTCTCTGACATGTTGGAACATGTTGGAAATTGTGACATCATTATCTTTGGGCAATAAAAGGATAGAAGGGGAAAGAATAGTATGCTATCGCAGTAGAAGAAAAATGCAAGGAGTTCCCATGACGTCCCAAATCTCAGAAAATGCCCCTGGCATTCCAAGAGTAGAATATTGGACCTCACGTTATTTCCATTAAGATATTCAACTATGTCTCTAGAACATTTTGGCCACATCATTGACAAAAATGATTACCTTTTGGACTTTAAGGCACAGAACAGATGAACATAAGGGAAGGGAAAAAAAAATAATATAAAAACAGGGAGGGGGACAAAACATAAGAGACTCTTAAATGTGGAGAACAAACAGAGGTTTACTGAAGGGGTTGTGGGAGAGGGAGTGGGCTAAATGGGTAAGAGGCATTAAGGAATCTACTCCTGAAATCATTGTTACACTATATGCCAACTAATTTGGATGTAAATTAAAAAAAATTAAATAAAAAGAAAAAAATTATTACTTCTTGTTCTGTAGAATGCCTATAGACATAGTTGATTGTCACTGTGTTTTACAGAAGCATTAGATAAGAGCTCCCTCATCATGAAACCACAGAAATATTTAAGGTTTATTTGAGCAACTTTATAGAGAAAGTGAAATAAAGCTTCTTTCACCTTAACTTACCAACTGTTTAATTCCATAACCTCTTTAGGTCCTACAATTTTTATAGTTCAATAGTTGGTCCATATTATCTTATTTCATTTTTAATTGTTTATTATTTTCCTTGCCTCAGTATTAACAAATTATGTGTTATCAATTTAACAACAGCAAAATATTCCATCTCACTAATAAGTCTTGGGATTTTGAGAACAAGAAATTTTGAAAAGATCTCAATGATAAATCTAGAAGATATTCACTGTAGAAATGATGAAACTGAGACCCAGAGAAGCAGAATATAGAATATAGTAGACAGTGTCAGTTCCTGTTCTGATTATTTCTTGTTTACATGATAAATTATTTTTTTAATGTTTATATTTTTGAGAGAGAGAGAGAGAGGGAGCGAGCATGAGTAGGGGAGGGGCAGAGAGAGTGAGGGAGACACAGAATCTGAAGGAGGCTCCAGTCTCAGAGCTGTCAGCACAGAGCCTGACAAGGGCCTTGAACTCACAAACTGCGAGATCATGACCTGAGAGGAAGTTGGACGCTTAACCACTTAATGGACTGAGCCACCCAGGCCCTCAGATAAATGATTTTTTATTATCTTTCATGGTTCTGTGGGTTGATTAGATTAGAATCAGCTGGATGGTTCTTGTTTACAGTCTATACCAGTGTCCTCCAAGGAAACAGAACCATTTATATAATATATAAATACTTATATATCATATATTTATGTATACATTTGGTTTATAATTTATATAATGTATATAATATTTATATAATTATTTTACACATTAATATAAATATACATAATTATAGTTATCATCATCTTAATTATATGATAATTATTGTATAAATTGTATTATATAATTATATGTTATATCAAGATAATAACTATAATATATAATCATAATTATATATTGATAATATAAAGAAATGTAAATTAATAATTATGCAATTTATAATATATTATAATTTATATGTTATATATTAAATTATATACATATATACTTTTTGAAATCTTTTTTTGAAATCCTGCTTGGGCAGGAGTTGGTGTAGGCAACTCCTACAGTCGTGAGGCAGAATTTCTTCTCTCAACCTCAGTTTTTTCTCTTAAGGCCTTCATGACTGGATGAGACCCACCCACATATTTGAGGGTAATCTCCTTATTTAATGTCAACTGATTTTTGATGTTAACTACATCTACAAAATACGTTCACAGTAAAATCTAGATTGGTGTTAGATTAAATAACTGAATACTATAGCCTAGCCAAGTTGACACATAAAACTATCACATGGCCTCTCATAGGGGTATAGTCAGATGTCTTCTGAAGACTCAGTTGGGTGTGATGTCCAAGATGAGTCATTCCCATGGCTGGTGATTTGCGCCAGCCATCAGCTGGAAGCTCAGCTAGGGCTCTTGACCATGCCAAACTTATCCCTCTCCATTGATTTGGAATTCTCTCAGCAAGAGGGCTGAATTCTGAAGGGAGTGTCCTAGGAGCCAGCATTCCAAGAAATAGGAAATGGAGGCTGCTAGGCCAGTTAAGACCTATGTCTGGAGCTGGTACAGTGTTCTATTGGTATGTACTATGTTCTATTGGTCAAAGCAGTCATGGAGCTCACTCAGACTCAAGAGGGTGGAAAAATAGATTCCATCCTTTTATGGAGGAGTGGCAAGGCCATACTACAGACATATGGGCTGGGAGATTTAGTTGTGGACATTTTTGGAAAATATAATGGCACTCACCTTTTCCATGTACACTGGCCAGCCATCCAAACTACCAGCACCTGCAACCCTGTGCCTCAGAGCTTTCTCTGGTGACCAGGGTCTGCTGTGCTTCTTGTGGGACAGGTTTGCAGCTGTGTGGAATTAACACTCACCTCCTATAGTTCCCAGCCAATAATTGACAAGAGTTGGATACAATTCCCTTGCTTCCCAGATCTCCTCTAGCAGGATTAAGTTCCAGTTGCAGACAATGGTAACTTGCTTGATAATTCACTCTTTATTACTGCCTTCCTTTCACTCTTTCTCTTCCCTCATCCCCCTACTATATTGCTTCCTGAGATCACCTCCTGAAAAATTTACTTGCTCTCAAATCTTTGTCTCAAGGTCAGTTTATGGGAGAACCCAACTGAAATTATAGACTAATGTGTCCAAAGTCAGAGCTAAAACTAGAGGCTAAGCTAACCCCCGCCACCCCAGTCAAGAGTACTTCCCATATTTGTTACATTCTGAAAGTTTCAGAATAATCAAGTGCTTGACTTTATTGAGTGATGGGGGAAGGGCTTATAAAAGAGAAAAATTTGAAGTATATATTAGCTATACTAAGCAGATGTTGGTTGGAAAGAGCACTGGACTAGGAGTCAAGGAATCTGGCTTCTTGCTTATTATTCTGCATCATGAATAAATTGTGTAATTTCCCCAAGCATGAGCTGGAAAGACTAAATTCCCATTCCACAATCATACCTCCAGCATTCCTGAGAGAGTCAAACAGATGATTGCAAAAGTGGTTAACTGGAAGAAAAACAGGCAAATGAATGGAACAATTTATTTTTTCTCAATTTTAATGGTTCATTCAACAAAATATTGTTTTTTTTCTTTAATTTTCTTTTTTATTTTTAAAAATCTACATCCAAATTAGTTAGCATATACTGAAACAATGATTTCAGGAGTAGATTCCTTAGTGCCTCTTACCCATTTACCCCATCCCCCCCTCCCACAACCCCTCCAGTAACCCTCAGTTTGTTCTCCATATTTAAGAGTCTCTTCTGTTTTGTCCCCCTCCCTGTTTTTATATTATTTTTGTCTCCTTTCCCTTATGTTCATCTGTTTTGTCTCTTACAGTCCTCTTATGAGTGAAGTCATATGATTTTTGTCTTTCTCTGACTAATTTCACTTAGCATAATACCCTCCAATTCCGTCCACGTAGTTGCAAATGGCAAGATTTCATTCTTTTTGATTGCCGAGTAATACTCCATTGTATATATATACCACATCTTCTTTATCCATTCATCCATTGATGGACATTTGGGCTCTTCCCATACTTTGGCTATTATTGATAGTGCTGCTATAAACATGGGGGTACATGTGTCCCTTTGAAACAGCACACCTGTATCCCATGGATAAATCCCTAGTAGGGCAATTGCTGGGTCGTAGGGTAGTTCTATTTTTAATTTTTTGAGGAACCTCCATACTGTTTTTCAGTGTGGCTTCACCAGCTTGCATTCCCACCAACAATGCAAAAGAGATCCTCTTTCTCTGCATCCTCGCCAACATCTGTTGTTGCCTGAGTTGTTAATGTTAGCCATTCTGACAGGTGCAAGGTGGTATCTCATTGTGGTTTTGATTTGTATTTCCCTGATGATGAGTGACGTTGAGAATTTTTTCATGTGTCCGTTGCCCATCTGGATGTCTTCTTTGGAGAAGTGTCTATTCGTGTCTTTTGCCCATTTCTTCAGTGGGTTATTTGGTTTTTGGGTGTTGAGTTTGGTAAGTTCTTTATAGATTTTGGATACTAACACTTTATCTGATGTGTCATTTTCAAATATCTTCTCCCATTCTGTTGTATGCCTTTTAGTTTTGCTGATTGTTTCCTTCGCTGTGCAGAAGATTTTTATTTTGATGAGGTCCCAATAGTTCATTTTTGCTTTTGTTTCCCTTTCTCCAGAGACGTGTTGGGTAAGAAGTTGCTGCGGGCAAGATCAAAGAGGTTTTTACCTGCTTTCTCCTTGAGGATTTTGATGGTTTCCTGTCTTACATTGAGGTCTTTCACCCATTTTGAGTTTATTTTTGTGTTTGGTGTAAGAAAGTGGTCCAGGTTTATTCTTCTGCATGTCACTGTCCAGTTTTCCCAGCACCACTTGCTGAGGAGACTGTCTTTATTCCATTGGCTATTCTTTCCTGCTTTGTCAAAGATTAGTTGGCCATACGTTTGTGGGTCCATTTCTGGGTTCTCTATTCTGTTCCATTGATGTCAGTGTCTGTTCTTGTGCCAGTACCATACTGTCTTGACGATTACAGCTTTGTAGTATAGCTTGAAGTCTGGGATTGTGATGCCTCCTGCTTTGGTTTTCTTTTTCAAGATTGCTTTGGCTATTCAGGGTCTTTTCTGGTTCCATACAAATTTTAGGGTTTGTTCTAGCTCTGTGAAGAATGCTGGTGTTATTTTGATAGGGATTGCATTGACTATGTAGATTGCTTTGGGTAGTATTGACATTTTAACAATATTTGTTCTTCCTATCCAGGAGCATGGTATCTTTTTCCATTTCTTTGTATCTTCTTCAATTTCTTTCATCAGCTTTCTATAGTTTTCAGTGTATGGCTTTTTCACCTCTTTGGTTAGATTTATTCCTAGGTATTTTATGGTTTTTTTGTGCAACTGTAAATGGGATCAATTCCTTGATTTCTCTTTCTGTTGCTTCATTGTTGGTGTATAGGAATGCAACAGATTTCTGTGCGTTGATTTTATATCCTGCAACTTTGCTGAATTCATGAATCAATTCTAGCAGTTTTTTGGTGGAGTCTTTTGGGTCAACAAAATATTGTGTTTTAAATTTTCTTGCAACCCTCTCACGTAGACTTGATCCACATTCTACATTTCAGAAGTACACAATTGCCTAGTCCATCATTCCACACTGTTTGGATGATCAGGTTATATTGAAAGTCTCTGGGTGGTTTTTTTATTTTTATTTTTTTTTAACATTTGTTTATTTTTGGGACAGAGAGAGACAACACATGAGTGGGGGAGGGGCAGAGAGAGAGGAAGACACAGAATCGGAAGCAGGCTCCAGGCTCTGAGCCATCAGCGCAGAGCCTGACGCGGGGCTCGAACCCACGGGCCGCCAGATCATGACCTGAGCTGAAGTCGGACGCTTAACCGACTGAGCCACCCAGGCGCCCCTCTGGGTGTTTTTTTTTTTTTTTAATTAATGTTTATTTATTTTTGAGGGAGAGAGACAGAGCATGAGTGGTGGTGAAGGGGGGATGGGGGGGAGGGTTGCATAGAGAGGGAGACACAGAATCCAAAGTGGGCTTCAATCTCTGAGCTGTCAGCACAGAACCCAACATGGGGCTTGAATTCACAAGCCGTGAGATCATGACCTGAGCGAAAGTCAGATTGAACCATGAAAGTCTGTAGATTGTGCCCTGAAAGTCTCTGGTTTTAAAAATAAGTCTTCAGATATAATTTTTAGCAGAGAGTTGCCAGTGGCCTACTTTAACAAGAAAGGGCTCCTGGAATGGAAAGTGATCTCTCTGACCAGACAACAAATGTTCTATCATTGCGGAGCATACATAGGCATGAATGGCCTGGATAAGATTTTTTTTTTCCATTGGTTTATTTAAAAAAGAAAATTCTATGTCTTATAGCTCCCCCCCCCAACTCACTAGCTTCTTTAGGATTTATGAAATTCACCTAGTTCTTGGTGTGTGTGTGTGTGTGTGTGTGTGTGTGTGTGCTGGGTTTTTGATACCTATCTCTTTGTGTGCTAGTGAGTAGGGTAGAAAAATACAGACAACAGATTAATAGGAGACAGGATATCTCAAGAATGGTCTTGGACACCAGTAATAATATTGATAATTTTCTGTGATAAAATGTAACCACGGGGTCAGGATGTATCTATTTATTTGCTTACTAAATCGATCACACTTTACTGGTTGAGAAGGTAAAATGTGATTTAGGTTCTAAGGATTTGGAATTTACTTTCATTTGACATATATTTTTATGTTATATTTTTTAAGGGAAATAATTTGATTTGGTCTACAGTTTGTTTAGAAAACTTTACTTTCCAACTTGACTGAATCCACAGTTATTTCCTACAGGAACTGGCCTCTTGCTACACCTAGCCTTGGCTTCTGCTAAGGTGAGAAAAGACTTAATTTCGGAATTACATTTCCCTTAAAGACTAATTTCAAACTGAATATTAAAAAAATATGTTGGTTGACAGATTCATATCTACATTACCCCCTCCAGGGCAGCGGACGCTCTTTTGTTTGTTTTCTGCTGGTGTGTTAGATCCTGAACACTGAGAACTAATTAGCCTTCTTTGTGTCACTAAAACAACTTTTTATGAGCACTTGCTTCTTCATTGTATGGAATCAAATCCTACTAACTTTCATTCAATTGGTGTATTCATTAAAAAATATCCATCTAATAGAGGGAAAGGGGAAAAAAACTAGAAAATAAAATCAGTTTCTTTAGAGTGAAACGCATAGATTAGTTTTAAAAAGAAAGCCTCAATTTAAGGATTGAATTGAAAAAAAAAAAACCTTTATTTTCCTTTCTTGACATCTACAGTATGCAAAGGTAAGAAAGCCCTTTTGAACTGGGGGGGGGGGAGTTGTCCTTTGAAATGACTTCAGTGATATGATTTCATCTGTATTTCAAACGCATTAATTTCACACCGTCCAAGCTAGGTAATGAAGATGCACAGATTCGGGTCAAATTCACCCTCCAGAAAAACTACAAATTAAGATGCTGCTGATTGATCCGCTGCTGGCTGTCTTAATCATCTTGATCAAAATCCAAACATTAAGAAAAGGGGCCCGGAGAGATGCCTTTGGGCTTTTGACAAACCCTCGACCAAACTCTAGGCTAGGCTAGGCTAGGCGGTAAGCCCAGCCTGTGCTTTCCTAATCTTTTTCCAGGCAAGAGACCCCATCAGCCCGCGTGGGGCTCGCAGCGTTCCTCGCGAGGGCTTCGACACCCCCACCCCCACCCCCCAAACCCAGACACACCCCGACCCCGCGAACGGGTCTGGGCTGTCAAAACACGCAGCGGCGTGCTGAGTCCCAGTAACTCGCATGACGATTAATGAGCGACTTGATAATTTAATATCGCGTGTGATTAAATTATAAGGCGTGGGGGAGGGGAGCTCTGAGCTCCCTCGCCCGTCAGGGCCGACGCCGCCAAGCCTCCGGGTCTCCGCTGAGTGCGGACCGCGCTCTTCCTTCGCTCAGTGCCTGGCAGGCTCGGCAAGCGGCGGGTCCGCGCCTTCCCAAGGTCAGTGGGCCGCGGGAGGGGAGGGCGACGGGGTAGGGGTTTGAGGTGGGGGGAAAGGTGACTCGAAGAGCCGAGGGGGGAGGTGCTGGCACCAGGCAGCGTGGGTCTGAGCGGAAGAGGTGGGTGAGCGGCCGGCTGTTCCTTGGCAAAGGCGCGGAGGGGTCCGGCAATGGCCTCAAAGGGAAGATCTCTTTCTGAAATCCCCTGTCCCTCTGGGACCCCGAAACCCCTGGAAGAGGGGGCGCGCGGCCTGGTCCGGCTGGGTCTCCGCCCGGCCCCCACCCCATGCGCCTGGACTTGGAGAGGGTTTCTCTGCAGGCAAGGGGTGGCGGCCGGGTTGAGCCCCCAAAGCCCCTTCTCCCCAGCCGCGGACCCAGCCCTGTCCAGTGCCACGCGGAGTCCAAGCCAGCCTAGGGTACGTCCGGAAGGAGAGAGGGAGTATAAAACCACGCAAAAGCCTGAAGCCTCTGGAAAGCGGACAGACGCTGACAGTCTCTGGGGTTCCCAGCTTGATTTATTGGGGAGGAGGCGCGGGAATCCTATCTAAGCCCCTTTGAGGTTACTGGAGGGACTCCTTACTGTCACTCCCTTCTCCTTAAAGACTGGTCGGCAGGCTCAGGCGTGGCCACCCCTTCCTCTGGAAGTGTGAGCTCAGGTTTCGAGGCGAAAGCCCCCCGTGGGCCCGCGTGGGTAAAGGGGCCGACTGCCCGCACAGTCCCCGCAGCCCTGGCGCAGCCCTGCACAGCCCTGGCTCAGCTCCTGCGCGCGAGATGTAGACGGCTGCCTTTGCTGCAATGCAGAGCCCCTACTCTGCGTGGAGGACGGCAGTATTGGAGGGGGAACCCGAGAAGCCCCTCGGTGGGCCAGAGGGAGCGTCGCGTCTTCGTGGTCTCATCGGAGGGCTTCACGTTCATCACAGGGAGGGCAGGCCCTCGAGAGGCGAGGATGTCTTCAGAAGACCCTAGGAAACCACCTGGGGCTGTTCAGACGCGGAGCAGGAGGGTGAGAAATGAAAATGCCCGATCAGGGCTCCCGAGGGTGGGGTGTCCAAGCTCTGCTCCGGGCCTGGCAAGAGGATGGGTACTGGCTGGATTTTCAGCCAGGCAATGAATGCTAGAGGCGATGCCGCAGGATGAACCCAGGCTACCTGCTGATCGTCAACTAGAGGCCCGAAAGAGCTCCAGGAATGGCGCCTCTGGTGTCGGGTGTTTTGGGCTCCAGATGCGATGGCAGAACGTCCCTCCGAGGTGCAGTGGCAGATGCTCCCTGCTAGGAAGGGATAGAAGCTTCCCAGGTCGGGTTCCTCGGATATGCAGGAATCACCACCCTTTTTTTTTTTTTTGGCTTCTTTAAAAATTTGAAAGTAGCGCCAAGCGCGGAGGGTGGTGGTGGTGGTGGTGGTGATTCCCCCCTGCTTGGCGTAAACAAAGGTCACAGTACTGGGGGAGACTATATATATATATATTCAAAACATCCAGAGAGACTATGAGAATGGAGCTGCCTAGCTAGAGCAGAAACAAACCACAAATTTGTTCTAGGAGGCTTAGCCCGACATACCTCAAATTACCAGAGGGTGTAGGTAGGCTGTACCTGCAAACCCAGGATATTCAAAACACACAAAATGCTCCTTAGGAAAAAAAGTTTGAAGGTGCGGTGGGGTGGGGTGGAGGAAACACACCCAGAAACCTTCTCTCACTCTTGGCCTGCATGTGTCCTTGGAAGCGCCTTTACCCCGGGTGGCTTTGTTCCGGTCGAACTCCACTCTGTCCAGACCCACAGGTTCTAAGGAGGAGGCCGCCCCCTCAAGGTGCCTGAGTACTAAGTAAGTAAAAGAGTTTCATAGGCAAGGATGCTGCCTGCGACCGCCTCCGTATCTGGGAATAATTCGGCAGAGAGGTAGCCCCGGACATGACCAGTGTGCATGCTGGCACTGGACCCCAGCATACTGACACGCCCCAAAGCCAGACGGGAGATTATGGAAGGCTGCTTATGTCCCTGTTCTTAAAACATTCCTGAAGTTTGCTCCTCCTCCGTGCTTCTGTCAGATACAAGCTGCATCCCTTTATCTGGTTTCCACCCAAAACAGTGGCTGGGCCCACGGAGGACAATTTGAAAGGACGGGGCCAACTTCTTCCTCCAAAAGGTACCACTTACTGTGTGAATAACAGAAGCCTCGTGGACGCAATACCTTTCCCCGGAATTAAATTTGGGTTCCAGAAATGGGACTGGGAAAGTCCTAGACAGAAGTGTGTCCTTGGAAGGAGGGACCCCCGCGTTCACGATATTAATGTGTTGTGATGACGGGCGCCAAGCTAGGTTTTCCTTCCCAGATTATTGTCCATCTGTAGTCTGACTAAACGGCGCCAGGATACCTTGAGAGCGATGGCCATATCCAATTTCTAACGACTCCCAAAGTTGCAAAAGGAGGAAAAGTTAGTTTTCTTTCATCCACAAGATCACTCCTGTTTAATGATGTCGGACATCTGCAAAATGACGTCGAAACCGGCGGCGCATTGGGTGGCATTGTTCACTCAACCTGCCGGGACTGAGCGCTAGTGCCTTTTCCCTGTCTCCCGAGGGCGAGTTCGCGCATTGATTTCACCCCTCGCTCTCAGCCTGCTGCCGAACACCATTTAGGCCAAGATCGGGTATAATGGGAAACACTATCAGCAGACAATTACCCTTTCAGAGGATTCACTTCTCCTCACAGACACTGTTATTTGAGAAATAGGATCATTTGATTTCATATTGCACTAAATAACACCCAGCCGGTTCAAATTGCCAGCTTCTTAAAAACCGCCCATTGGAATAAATTGCGGCGGCCTCTTTTGCTTTTTCAGGGCAATATGATGGGCACCGGGCAGAACTTGTAAAAATAACTACAAAGCCAGCCCTGAGCTGTCGCTATTGGTGGGAACAGCTCTGCTACCCTGCAGGCAAAGGCATTTAGCCACCCGATTTCCTGCCACCTCCCCCTCCGCCCTCCAATTTAGCGATGGTTCATCCACCTGGATTTGGGATTAAAATGCACAGCCCTAGCCGCTCGGAGAAAGTGCTTCGGGATACACCTCGAGTTAGGGATGAGCAGAGAGAGATGGGCGGGTGCGAAAGGCACGGATTTGCTTGGGTGCCGCCGAGGTGCCAACAGGGCTTTGACGCTGGGAGACAGCCGAGGGTCTGGGGTTCGCAGTTGGGCTGTGCACTCCGCAGGTTCTCGGGTCTTGGGTTCCCACCTGGAGCGTGCCACTGCCGCCGCGCCCGGCTTACCCGTGCACTCTCCAGACCTGCCGGCCGCTGCGACGCACTCTGACCTCAGTACCTGCGCCAAATCGGGAGCTGTGGCTCTCGGGGTCCGAGTTGGGACGGAAAGAGAAGGGAGCCTCACTGTGGCTTCAGTAAGGAGTCCAGAGGGACAGAAAGCGGGCGAAGGAGAAAGGGAGAGTTCGCTGCACACCCGCCGCCAGGGACATTTCAGAAAGAATTAAGCTTTTTAAAATTGGTCACGAGCTGAGGTTTAATAGACACTGTGTTCAACTGAGTGACAATTGTTCAGCTCGATGGGGGCGATCCATCCCCCCTCACTTTTATGTAAAACAAGATTTGACTCCTTGGTGCTTGTTTCATTCGTGCTAAGGGGATGGGTGAATTTAAAACCAACGGGGCCTTGGCGAATCTGCCCTTTGAAGTCTTTATTACATTTGTGTTAATGTACTTCACGAAGGCCGAATTAGACTCCCTCAGGTAAATTGAAGGCCGCATCCTGGGAACTCATATGTGCACCCCAATTCGAGGCATGAGTTGGATCGCGAGCCCCAGAGGGAGTTAGTCTGGGCCTTTGGGGACTGGGTGGGAGCGTTTTCTCTTCCCTGGCACTGGGAGGAGCCAGGGAGCAGGGGTTTGTGGACATGAGTCCAGAAGGAAGGTTGCAGGCGCGTCGAGTGAGAAACTAAATTTCTTCTGCTGGGCTTGGCGCAGACTTCAGTGCCGGGGCAATGTCGGGGGTTGAGGAAAAGGCGCGGATGCCCGCCCTAGATGGAGTGATGGGGCTCTGAGAGTGCCTACACCCTCCACTTGGCCTTGCCCTGCGGACCCTGAGCCGCGCTGCGCCTTAGCGTTTTCCCCCTTCACTCATTTCCCCCAGCAAATAAAAGCACAGTCCGCGAGCATCAAGTGTGCGTGCCCAAACCAAACTCTGGACCAAGTTGTGCGCCTGGGCCTTTGAAGCTGCCTTCCGGGCCTGGGAAGAGGCGGCGATGCGCAGTTTCCCACGCAGCCCGCTCTGGCCCTGCGCCTCTAGATCCAAGGCAGGCCTTGGGCTGCCCACCAGAGCCCACGAAGAGTCCCGGCGCGTGCTCCATCCAGGTCCCTACCTCAAGGCCCTGGCGTCCCCCCCAGCTCCCCTCTCTCTGCCCCAGCCCCCCCCCCCCGCACTCAGGGCGTTCTCTCCCAACTTGTCTTCGCTTCCCCGTGGGGGCGCAAGCAAGGAACCCTTTTCTTGCCAAACGCCAAGCCCAAACGCAGCCACTTTTTGACGAGGCAGGGAAAGGGTGATCAAATTCGGAGGAGCCGGAAGACACGTCTTGACCGACTCCAATCTTCTCAGCAGGCAAGAATGGAACCACAGAGCTACCTCTGTGGAACCACCGCGCCTCTGCCCTCGCTATACTGACCCGGGGCCGGAGCCCTGGAGCAGGCAGAGGCTGCTGCCGCGACTAGTTGCGCCCCTGGGGTTCCCCAAGGGGGCTCTCAGGACCTCGAGGGTCCTCCGCACGCACCTCTTTCTCTCTCAGACCAGGGCCGGGGCAGCGCGTTCAAAATCGGCCTCCAGCACTGGGTGGGAGCTTTGTGTCCGCCCTGTCCCGGCCTGGGAGCCCGAGGAGAGGGCGGCAAGAACCAGTTGTCGCAGCTCCCGTAGGCTTTTGGCTTCGGGCTTTGGCTTTGGCTAGGGCGTCCTCCCCTTTGCTCACTATTCCCGCCCCCATCCCTGATCTCCTCTAGGCAGTGCGGACCCCTGCGCCACCCTCCCTTGCTTCCTCTCCTTCCACGTCGCCTAGTTTACCAGCGCGTTTTGTTCCCTTGTCGGATTCCCGGCCGAGGGGCAGTTACCGTGCTCTCCTCCGATGGACGCTAATCAAGTAATTTCCCCATCCCAGCCCCATCAAATTGCTCTTTAGCTGTTGAACCGCGGAGTTTTGCTCGCCTTTTCACATGCTAATCATTCCCATTCAGCGGCTCTCGGTGGGGCTGTTTGTCGCGGGATAAATCTCCTTGTTTGCCGGCTGCATGATTAATTGATATTGTTGTCTGGCTTTTGTGGGGGCCGTGAGGAGCTGAAAGGCGGCGCGTTGTGACTGCGCCGGGGGCCGCTGGCTACATCATCGGGCTGCCGAGGTCCCGGCGAGGTCGAGCCGGGGCTGATGACATTATGCGCCCGATTTGGTTTTCCTTATTAAAAGGATGATGAAAGACTCGGAGACCCCAGTTTTACAACCCACCACTGGGGCGTAGAAACCGCACAGAGTTTAAGCCACAAGCGCAGACAAAGCCTGGACGTTTGTTTAATTCTGAGAAAAGAGAGGGTGTCACTCTCCACGCGAGACAATTAAATCGCATTTCGGCCTACCCGGGATTTCCATAGGAGTTGAACTTGCGCGCGCAGCGGTGTGTGTGTGTGTGTGTGTGTGTGTGTGTGTGTGTGTGTTCAAATAAAGAATAATTTTTGGGGGGGGAGGGAGAGGGGTGTTTGTAAAGACAGGTTAAAACACTTAAAAAATAAGTAAAGGGAATCCCGAGCACAGAAGACCTTACAGGTTGCGGTCGAGGAAAGCGGCGCAAAGGCGCTTCCAAATCTGGACCCGGGTTTGCCAAACGCTCGCTGTTTAGACCTAATCACCTGCCACAAAGGGGCCCGGCGCTAACGCTCAGCTCTCAGGATCACTAAGGCCGGTAACCGCCTGCAGGCCAATATATTATTTGCTATCCGGGTCCCTGCTCATTGCTGCAGTTTTCCTCCTTCCGCAGGTGTACAGTCAAACCAACAAATTCCTCCGCGCTCGGCACCCCTCCCGCCTTCTCCCCTGGGTCCTGGGGTTTTATCCTCTACGGACATCCCTGAAAACTTGGAGATTCAATTAAATAATTCCAATTGCGCGGTGCTCCTACCGCCTGCTTATTGCAAATATTTCCTTTTTCGAGTTCCTTAAAAAAAAAAAAAAAAAGCAAAGAGAAGAAAAGAAACTGTCGCCTTCGCTTTCACTGCGCGCGGGGTAATTGATAGGCGCCATCGGAGGTCAGAATTTGCATAAGAATTAAGAGCAGTAAATTAATTTAATATTCCATGCACATCTCCAATTATTCCTGGAGACCTTTGTCTCCGCGGCTGCCAGAGAGGGGATTCAGCTGCTCTTCAGCCAAACAACATCTGTGCGGTTAATAATTTGATAAACAGCTCATACAAATAGTTTCTGAATTATCTGGCAGCCCAATGACTATTCAGTTTGGAAACGCTTTGGCAGGGTCTCCCAGCGTCCTCCGAGGGCCTCAGGCGCCCGCTCAGACAAATGTCTTCTTATCTTTTAAACATCAGCAGACGACAATGTGTAGGATAAGTCATTATCATTAAGTAATAACCCTACCCCTTAAAAAAAAAAAAAAACGCCTGGGTCATCACGGTGTCGGCAGGTCGTGTATCAAATACCCTGAGATTAATAGACCTGCTAGGGAGGGGTACTGAGTGAAGAACTGCCTGAAGGAAGAAGACTTGGGTGTTGGGGGGGGAGGTGAAATAGGGGGCTGCTTTCTTTAATGTCCTGGATTGAAATTGACTGACTACACTTGTGTATGCAAATATCTACTGGAAGGGGAATGTGGTAGGTGGGTGAGAGGAGATCAACTTTTCACTGGATTGCCTCTTGTACCTTTCAATGTTTCCCTACATGCCGTATTATTTATTCCAAAAATAAATACGTAAAAGACAAACTGAATTACCAAAAAGCAGAGGTGAATTATTTTGGCTGCCTATAGTCCTTACCTGACTTCTCCCCATTCTTCCTCCTGACCACACTTCCTCCTTCCTACCTTCACCCCCAGCCAGTGCCTCCCACCCCCATCCTGATAGCAACTTCCCACAAAGCACAAGTATGTCACCTAAATGTTGAGTTGGCCACAGTTTGGAAGGAAACACTTTGCACAATGATGCCATACTGTTGTCAAAACAGACCTGAATTTAGACACGTTTCCCTTGCTATTCCTGTTCCTATACTGAAGATTTCATAGCTGTGATTATGTTCCTTTATCTTTCTGCCACCCATAGCAGAGCCCTGTTCCTGATATTAAGTCTAGAAAAGAACCATTTGATCTTGAATGAGACTCAGACCGCTCTAATTTTGCAACCTGTGCATTGCAGCTCTTTTGACTATGAGTCTGTGTTTACCCTGGAATTGTTCTGCACTGACTTCACTATAACAGGATGTTCAACTGGGATCCTTATCTTTGTCTATACATTCTTACACGTTTGATGTATACACCTCACCCATTCAGTATTTTTTCTGTTTCCTACACTGCTAACAATCTAAGTACTTGAAACCACTGAAAACTACCCTGAAGTTCTGAGTAGTGTCTAAGCAGTAATATGATCGAGCTCTGTCCTTGTACTCTAATGAGCCTGGGGTAGCACTGAGCTTTAAATACAAGCAAGCTCTTCAGACTATAGGTCTAAATATACTTTACAATGAATACAACGTTTGCCTGGCTCAATTGAAGAATTACTTTTCCAGAAAACAAGTCATTGTGTCACAAGAATACAATAGCATTTCAACCAAGTACATTCATTTCTATTTTTTAACATTTTCTTCTTGCATTTCATTAGGGTGCCCCCCCCCACCCCGCCCCCGTGCCTTGCAGGTTTTAAAAGCATACAAATCGTCTCTGTTATTTATGATTAGGGGTCTCTGTCTGCATCTTTTTATTAATTTCTGACTTTGATTCAGACTTGCAGTCAGAGTGATTCGAAAACATTTCTTTTCTTAAATGGAACATTATCAATTCAATTGGGAACCATTCTAAACACCAACATATTCAGTTTCTTAATCTGCAGCTCTGATGTTACTCATTTTTATGCACACAACCTATCCCCTATGGCGTTAGTTTGTTTATGCTTGATATTTATCTTTTTTTACATTTGTTTGACTATTTTTCAAGGCAGTATATGGGCAGAAAATGGCTATTAAACAAGAATATGGGGAACTCTGATTATATTTTGACTATGTAAGTCAAGCCATAGTACACTGAAATTTTGCGGGTATTTTTCTTTCTTTTCTTTTCTTTCCTTTATTTTAAACTAATGAGCCCTCTCCAGAAAAGCCGTCTGGATACCATTAAAGTTGATGAGTTTGGAAGGATTATCCTGATAAATGCTTGGCTTCTTGGTGATTAGACACATATTTTCAGCAGTTTCCTAAATGAGACTGAGATCTGCATTTGGAGGGAGGTTTGCTGAACATAACTGGAAACTGTTGGTGAAAAAAATCTAGAGTATCACTTTATTTTGTAGAGTTCAAATCAAAGGTAACTGCTACTCATGTACACTTGCAGTAAAAATATTGGAAATACAGTATTAGGTGATATTCAGTAATTTAACAACATGTACCCTGTCATTTCCAACCTAATTATAAAAGAAATAAGCCTTCTCTCCTGTGAAAAGTTACAGAATAGACAAGGAGCAGAATAATGATTTTAAAAAGTGCTATCTTCTTCAAGGATAAAAGACTTTTTTTTTAATTTGAAGGAAAAGAACAGTGCAGAGCCATTAAAGAAATTCTCCCAATAAACAAATTTTTGCAATGATTTGAAAGAATGAATGATTCTGATTGCTCTTTAAAAAAAAAAGTGATTTTTACATATGTGGCCAGCTCAAACCCAAATCTATTGAAAAACTGAGTTTGAAAAATATAGGTTAGCATGTAAAAGTTAGGAACAGAATTCACTTAGGTAAACCCGTCTCCTCTCATTTTCTTCTATTTTAATATTTAAATAAGCTATGCTGGGTTCTCATACTGGATTTAAAAGGAAAGAGCTTCAATGCTTATCAGTCTATGGATAATTGCAAGCCACAGAAACAAGTCCAGATTCCTCAGAGATGACTGCAAAATGTCTCTGATCATTGTGGATGTCAGCCTGCCCCATGGTTCTTTTCCTCCACTCCCACCAGGAATCATGATTACAATCCACAGGTTGAGTTTCACCTAACTCCAGGTGCACCATTCAACACCATTGTCACTATGGATGTGTATGGATTTTCATTTTTTTTTTTTAATTTTTTTTTTCTCAACGTTTTTATTTATTTTTGGGACAGAGAGAGACAGAGCATGAACGGACGAGGGGCAGAGAGAGAGGGAGACACAGAATCGGAAACAGGCTCCAGGCTCCGAGCCATCAGCCCAGAGCCTGACGCGGGGCTCGAACTCACGGAACGCGAGATCGTGACCTGGTTGAAGTCGGACGCTTAACCGACTGCGCCACCCAGGCGCCCCGAGTGTATGGATTTTCAGACACTGCTCTGTGGTATGACAGCAAATTAAAGTTGAGGGAGAAGGCTGTTATTATTATTACTTTTAAAACATGTACCAAGGGGCTACATGGGTTAAGTGTAAATCTAGCTGGCTCTGCTTAAAGGAGACGGTCATGGATAGTGGGGACTGTGGACTCCCTGGGCCATTGGCTTTGGCCAGAAAGTTCAATCCAGCATCCTAGTGTAGACTGAATTTAAGAGGGGTTCCAAGGACTTACTCTGCTTTGCTGACTCTGTGAGGAAAGCAGATGGATCCTGCAGAATATCGGACTCATAAGCATGACATTTGAGACCTGCCACAGTCTGGTTGGAATCAATGTAGGGGTCAGAAGGAAATAAATGGTGGGCAGAAGGCTTATAGTTCTATCTGTCCACTAACTGGCTGTAGACACTTGGGCAATCACCTAATCTCCCTGTGTCAAGGATCCTGTCTGCTACTTCTCACCAATTTATTCTCTTCTTGCTAGGCACATGGATGCCCAGCTGGACTACATTTCCCAGCCTCCCTTGCAGTTGTGTAAACTCTTGTGACTAAGTTTTCACCAGTGGAATGCAAGCAGAAGTGATGGGAGTAATTGTCATCTCATACTTGCACCTTCCTGTTCCTTCTTACTGGCTGGAATGATGCTAATGGAAGCTACATATGGAGGATGACAAAACTCGCCCAATGACCTGGAGGATGACAAAACTCGCCCAAAGACCTGGGTTCACAAAATGACTCCCTAGAGCAGAGTCTGCACTTTCACCCTGAACTGTTATATGGAGGGAAATAAATGTCTATTTTGTTTGAAAAACTGCATATTTGGTTCACTTTGTTACAGCACTTACCCAAAGCAATCTACATCCTGGCTTTCTTTTGCTTTTTCTTGCTACTTTTTTTAAGTGCTTATTTATTGATTTTTGAGAGAGAGATAGAGTGCAAGTGGGAGAGGGGCAGAGAGAGGGAGAGAGAGACTCCCAAGCAGATTCCACGCTGACAGCACAGAGTCTGACATGGTGTTCAAATGCACAAACTGTGAGATCATAACCCAAGCCAAAATCAAGAGTTGGTTGCTTAACCCACTGAGCCACCTAGGGGGCCCAGGCTTTATTTTTCTTAACTGTAAAGTGAAAGTATCTTAGTTTGGGTTTCCCCCAAAGCAAGCAGTTTATTGGGAAGTGATCTGAGGAAATGCCAGTTGAGGAGTGGGGTTGACAGACAGGAAAATGCAGGCAGCCATTAAAGTGCACTTTAAAGCAAATTACCATTGTGGGTAACTGGGATTTAATTCTATCGAGGCAACTTTGAGAAATGGTATAGAACATCTGCCTTAGAATTAGTCCACCTGAGCCAAAGTATTTATACACCAACTCCCATCAATCATTAGCTGAGGATTACTTTTCATGGGCAGTATTTCCTCAGCATGTCTGGCCTGTTTCATAGGCAAAGTAGGCTTTAGGGACCAAAGGAAGTACTCAGGCAATGCACCGCATATGCTGGTGGTTGGATATTGAGCTGGTAGGCATTGAGGTTTAAGGGCAAAGGTCTACTGATAGGACACTGACCACATCTGCTACAGAAGGCATTGATGAATAGTCTTGAAGCTCCCCTTCCTACATTGAAGTTATCTCGACTCAGTTTATCAATCTGTTCTTCCAGTTGCTAATCTGAAATGCCTACCCCAGCCAGGCTGGTTTACTTGATTTAGTGCTCCCCAAATACCATGAGCATTTATTCTCCTTTTATTTGTGCCATCCTTTCATGGGGAAAGTATCCCATCACGGGTGTACTCCCCTTTTTTGTCAGCATTTAACCAACCACTCTAGAACTTAGTGCCTTAAAACTACAATAATTTGTTATTTTTCACAATTCCATGAGTTAGAAATTGGGGCAGGATCTGCTAGGCAGTTCTCCTCCATGGAGAGTCAGCTAGGCTTATTCACCTGGAACCACCAGGATGGCCTCTTATCTTCAAGGACATCTCTTTGTGTGGCTGTGTATCATTCAGTAGCCCAGTGAGGACCTCCCTGCAGGACAGCAGCTGGGTTCCATAAGGGAAGAAGTAGAAGCTGCTAGTCCTTTGAAGGCTTGTGCAGCCAGAAGTCTCAAAATGTCATTCCCATTTCATTCTATTGGTTAGAGCAGATCACAAGTTCTGCCCAGGTCAAGGGGGGCAATAGGCTCTTCCTCTTTGTGGGAGGAGCTGCATATGCATAAAGGAACAAAATACAGTGGCCATATTGTATACTGTCCATCATGCCTACCCGCCCCTTTTGCACTTATTCAAATTCAAGACATATTCCTGTCCATGCTCATATAGAAAGCCTTTGTTGTTATGCTAGGCCACTGGGGTCTTCTAGCCCTGAACTCTGTGGGCGCTTCTTATCACACACACTTCTTATCTTGTCCTTAGTTATTTATTGTCTTGTAACACTTTGTTGCTACCCGTTGCTGCCTCTTTGAGAGCAGAAAATGCATATTAGATTTCCAAGAACATTTTGTATAGTGTGTATCTCTAGTTGTAAAAACTAACTTTCTTCCTTTGCAAAAGCAAAGGAAGGGCATAGAAGTAAGAGGTGGGTGGAAGGAGTCACTAGCATGTATATGCCCTTAGGCTAAGAACTAGATCAGTAGAACTCATTTCTAGTAGATTTATCTGGAGTCTTCAACTGTAAATTCTGAAAATCAAATAATTCTGAAATCCTTCCAGCCTAAGTGAGGCTTAGGTGACACACATAGCCACACGAGGGAATGGCCATGTTTGTGAATGGACTGGATCACCAGGAAGGCCTCCCCTTCCCAAACACCACTCCTCTGCCATAATGATTCCCTTGTGTCAAGCTTTGCCCTCTTTTAAAATTCAAGTACTACCTGAGGGAGATGAGTGGGAAGGAGAGGGGAGGGAATTTGAACCTCTGATGTTTTAGTGATAAATTAACTGATAAGAGAAGTGTTTCTCTTTCAACAGAAGAAACTGGGACAGCATGGATGTGCTGGAAGATTGGAACCTACTGATGCTGAGGGGGGTAGAATTGAGGAGGAGGGATCCTTATGGCCAAGTGGTCTCCTTTCATTTCAGCCAGGCCAGTTGTGAAGAGACATTCTCAAGAATGTACTGCCCTGGGCTTTAGAAGGTAGCTACCATTCTCAGAGACAACAGAGAAAGATAAAAAACATCAGTCAAGGGAAGATTCTAGAACCTATGCATATGTTTTTGTGGGTTTGTAGTCAGCAAATGGACATCCCTCCAGTCTCTGGCATTCAGTCTCCTACACTGTGACTGGGTCCTTTGTCTCTAGGTTTCCAAAGGTAGAGTAAGCCTTTAGTGGGTCTATGGTGTCCACAGAAAATGAAATAAGAGTTGTTGTTTTCCTTTAATAGAACCACTAAGGGAAGATCAGCAGACAGCAGGGATGCATAAAAGTGCAAAAGACGGACAAGACTTCCTCTGTTTCTCCTAGTGACAAGTGGGGGTATTTCTATAGCTCCCTGAACATATTCTCTCTGTAACTCCCACCCCACTTTTTTATTAAATGCCCTGAATTGCCCTTTGGGATCAAAACTTTATCATGTCAATCAAAGTAGGCTTGCTTCAGCTCACCTCATGGCTAAAGATATCAGATGTGTAAAAGATGATGGGTTAGACACATTTTCAGGACTAGTAGCTCTTTGTGCATCGATGTTAGCTAGCATGCAGAAAATGCATTTTACTGGGCTCGTGGAAATGTGTGATGGATGTCAGCTCTAGGAGAGACAGAATACAGTATGGATTCTACCCTGGGTCATACCTGGGTTTAAATTCTACCTCTGTTGTTAGTCTTGTGACCTTGAGCACATTTGAAAACTCTGTTGGATGTGTGAAAAGTTTTCCTCATGAGGAAAGTGAGAATAACAATAACAATAAGTCACAGCATTGTTATATTGAATAAGTAAAGATGTACTAATTTTTTTTTTAATTTTTTTTTTCAACGTTTATTTATTTTTGGGACAGAGAGAGACAGAGCATGAACGGGGGAGGGGCAGAGAGAGAGGGAGACACAGAATCGGAAACAGGCTCCAGGCTCTGAGCCATCAGCCCAGAGCCTGACGCGGGGCTCGAACTCACAGACCACGAGATCGTGACCTGGCTGAAGTCGGACGCTTAACCGACTGCGCCACCCAGGCGCCCCAAGATGTACTAATTTTTTAGAAAGTTCCCTGAAACAAAATTATGTTTAATAAATGACTTTCAAAGAAAAGTTATTATTTTTTTTTTTTCCTGGAAGCCTGTACCTCCCATTCCCTTTCTCCATTTTTTTTTTAATTTTTTTTTCAACGTTTATTTATTTTTGGGACAGAGAGAGACAGAGCATGAACGGGGGAGGGGCAGAGAGAGAGGGAGACACAGAATCGGAAGCAGGCTGCAGGCTCTGAGCCATCAGCCCAGAGCCCGATGTGGGGCTCGAACTCATGGACCGCGAGATCGTGACCTGAGCTGAAGTCGGCCGCTTAACCGACTACGCCACCCAGGCGCCCCTCCCTTTCTCCATTTTACCCATTCTGCCGAACCCCTTGCCACCAGTTTGTTCTCTATATTTATGGGTCTGTTTCCGCTTTTTTGTTTGTTTGTTTTTCACATATAAGTAAAATCATATGGTATTTGTCTCTGTTTCTGACTTATTTCACTTAGCATAATATGCTCTAGGTGCATCCAGTTTGTTACAAATGGCAAGATTTTATTCTTTTTTTATGGCTGAGTAATATTCAATTATATATATATTTATAAAATTATATATACCACATGTTATTTATCCGTTTATGTATGGATAGATATTTGGGTTTCTATATCTTGGCTATTATAAATAATGCTGCAATAAACACAGAAAGGCATATAACTTTTTGAATTGGTATTTTCATTTTCTTTGGGTAAATACTCAAATACTCAGTTGAATCGATGGATCACATAGTGTTTCTATTTTTAGTTTTTTGAGGAGCCTCCATTTTCTACAGTGGCTGCACCAATTTACATTCTCACCAAGAGTACCTGGGGATTCCCTTTTCTCCACATCTTCTCTAACACTTGTTATTTCAAGTTACCATTTGATCATTTTACCCTATCATTATGCTTGCACATTCTGTGTATGCATTTTCCATTAACTATCAGAAATTATATGAAGGTGGCTCAGTCGGTTGAGTGTCCAACTCTTGATTTCAGCTCAGATCATGATCCCAGGGTCATGGGATCAAGCCCTGCATTGGGCTTCATGTTGAGCACAGAGTCTTCTTAAGATTCTCTCTCTTTCTTCCTCTGCCCCTTCCCTCCTGTCCCTGCCTTAAATAAAAAAAAGAAAGAAATTATGCAAAGGCATGATTCCTTAAGATCAAGAAGATTAAGGATTACCAGCCATCCTGTTACTTGAAGAGAATCTTTTGGTTCCAGTATGGGGGTTCATAAAGAAGATGAGATGTTAAAGCCATAACAACAAGGAATTCTTTTTGATGGTTAAAAACACAAATGAGCTGGTTATAAAAATTGGCAGAAACCCCTGGATGGATCTCTTCCTTCTGCTTAGAGCATTCAACCCCAAATTGTCCATTGACTGGGAACTCCTACAGCTTCACTGTTATAATCTCTTATAAGTGTGTAAAGAAACCCTTCTCTTTTGGATGATCTCTAGTTATTGAGAGTCATCCTTTTTGGCATTTGCTGAATCCCAACCACACTGAGACTTGCTCTTCACATGGGAAACTTGGTAAACAGTACTGCTTGTTCCATCTTTATCACTTGACTAAACTTCTCCAGGTGCAATCATGTCTCAAAAAAAAAAAAAAAAAAAAGCAAGAGTATTTTCTTCTTTTCCAAAGGCTATTTGTTGGTTGATGACACTACAGAATTTGCAGTGTCCTTAAACGCTTGCTGGAGCAAACATCTCTCCATTGACTCTTTAATTGGGCTGAAACACCCTGATGAGGGGGGCTTTATTTAGCCTTTTCAGTGAGTTATTTGCCAAGAAGCCAGGGCCCAGGGATTTCAGAAGGAACAAAAAGAACTCAGTAACTTTATAAGACTCTGCTCCAAAAATTGAAAGAAGGAAAGAAAAATGTCTGAAAAAAATTAATTAATTTTTTTAAATGTTTATTTATTTTAGGGAGGGACAGAGAGTGAGAGAGAGAGAGAGGCAGGGAGAGAGAGGGGAGAGAGAATCCCAAGCAGGCTCTACACTGTCAGTGCAGAGCCTGATATGAGGCTTGAACTCCTGAACTGTGAGATCATGAGCTGAATGGAAATCGAGATTTGGACACTTAACCAACTGAGCCATCCACGTGCCTCCGGAGAAAATTAATTTAAAGATAAATACCAGACAAATGTAGAAAATCACTGGAAATGAATGTATTTACAGATGTCACCTTTCCGAAGGCAGTTAGATTTTTGAGTTTCATTTCATTCATTGTAGTCTGTGCCCATTGCCAGGGATGTATTCTTCCAGGGAAAGTAAAGGCAAATTCCTTAGCATTTGTTTTACATCACCCCACTGGAAAACTCATCAAAGAGCCATTCCTGATGGCAATTAGAGATGTAAATGAAATGGTCTCCTTTTAGTATTTGGTTGAGATGGCCCAAATGTTTGGTAGTCATTAAACCTTCCCCAAGCAGTATTCATGGTAATAAACCAAAGTTGTCAACACGCAACATCATTAAAGCTGTGTCAGTAGTCACCAGTGGAGGGAAATGGAAATCAAGTTCCATCAGAATGCACTCATTTCCAAACTATGGCTTCTGTCTCCACTTTTTGGGGAGGGGGATAGGTTCCACAGTCTCTTTACTGAGTTTTTAATCGAGTTGCTATTCCACTCTTTCTTTTATGGAGCCATAGAAGTGTCTGTAATGAAAGATTAAAATGGTTCTGTGCAGTGGTTTGCAGTGGCTGTGCCCAAATAAAATATGACAGCTCTCTCCTAGGGCCTATATGTAAGCAGAGGGAGCTTGGTAACAAGCCGCATTATGCTCTCTGCCATGCATACTGATTGCAAATTGCGTGGGTTCTCCTCCATGCCATGAGAAAAGGGAAAAGGGGTGTGTGTGTGTGTGTGTGTGTGTGTGAAAGACAGAGACAGAGAATTTTTTTTCTACCAACTGATTATGAACCTCATGCACAGGAAGCACCACAGAAATCAGGCTCAGATTTCCTGTAGTGGAGGACACCCTCCCCCAACCCCGCCGCCCCCCCCAACCCCCCCCTCCCACACACACACTGACAGGCTAATGGCTACTTTCCCAAAGAGTGGTTAGAAAGTAGTAAATGGGACTGTGTTGATGCCGCGAGAAGACCCGGGCAAAGATCAAGATACCCAGCAACATATCGGATAACACATAATTGGCGGGTCACAGCCAAATGAGTGTAGTCATGCATCGCCGGGCAGGCCTTTGCTGGTGATAAAGACACTTGTAAACAATTCAGTGCCAGAACATGGCAATAATATGTTGATCCGGCGTGTAATGAGGTGTCCCTGGAATCAATAAGCAGTCCTGGAGAGCAGGGAGCAAGGGCAGTGGCTGTCTTTTTGATGACCTTTCCTCACCACCGAGGACCCCATCTCCCCTGAAGAGGACTTTTCTCATTTTGCAGCCAGCTCCGAGTGTCAGAACTTCCATTCGCAGCCGGCAAATGAACAGCCAGGCCCTGCATGCTAATGAAGTCCGGGCTATTTTGCACCTTTTCATCCGCACATTATGCTCTTGACTCTGGAGAAGGTGGGAATTAGGCCGGACCCCGGTGTCAGACTGCCTGATGGCTCGGCTCCGGAAAACTGGTAATTGAAGCTGATGACTGATGCGAGGGAGGCCTGAATTTGGAAATAAACAGTTTCAAGCACTGCATGTCATTTCTAGAGAGACTGCTGCGGGAATGGAAATGAGCTCCGTTTCTTGAATCTAATGCAGTTTCTCAGCAGGAAAAACACCGTCTTTTAGACAACAATGCCAGTCATTAAGATTTAAATGTTCTGGCGATAATAGAAGAACTGGCCTCCCGGTTCACAAACAGCACTTATGTAAATGTCTTTCAACACCCAGATCTACATTTAATCCACGCCCAAGAAGATAACTGTGTCGGAAATCGGAAGCAAATGCAATTCTTAGTCTATAAATATCATTCATAAGAAGAGAGAGCAAAACAGTAAAATTGTTTGCTAACCTGTCACATAGCACGGCCTGTCAGCACCGGTGGTGGGAAGGCAACTCCTTGTGGAAACAATGAGAAGACACTGGGAAGTGTACAATAAACACCTGGAAGCCACACTTTTACTGGTTCTTTGTGCACTGCTGTATTTCCTTCCAGATGCCCCATCCTAGCCTTTCATGTAGAAGGGGCAAGAAAATTCCCTAGCTTAGATGCAGAATCTGTGTTTGGATAGTGGATCTCTCTGTTCAGTGTTGCAACAGAAGCCCAGATCTGGAGCCATTCACTTGCAATCTTTTAAAAGAAGTTCCTTCGTCCAGGGTTTATATCATTTTCCCTGCACATTCCTGGGTTGTCACAAAACCCCAGACCAAACATGACATACTGTTTCATCCCCTCTCCCCAGTCTGCTGAGATTAGTTGGACATTGTGCTGCCTATGCAAAAAGAAGAGCTTGTAACCCCCACACGGCCTTTTGTGTTTTAAGAGGCTTTAAAAATCATTTTTACTAGCATCCTTCCATCCCAGTTCTTCCTGTGCAGGTGGAACACCGTCAGGGAGAAAATTATGAGCCCGGAGAAGAGGAGAGTGAGGCCAGGGGTATCATCGCAGGCCAGAGTGATTCATGAATAACCATCGGTTTGCTCTTTTCTCAATTCTCTTCCCTACCAGAAGTGAGATTTCGATACTTCGGGCCTTTTTCAATTTAATGGTGACATACAAGATTCTCACTGGCAGTCTTTGGTTTGTTAGCGACATCAAGGATATCAGTACAACTTGAGAGAAACCGAAGATGGCTGGGGTGTTATTGTCACTTCAGTTTAAAGGTAGCAAACCTATCTCATAAAGGATCAACACTGAATTATTTCAACATTTCAGAAATATAGATAAGCAATGCATTTCTAATAGCATACTTGTGGATCCTAGATAGATCAATGAATATTCAGCAATCCTTTGCATGAAATATATGAAACTCAATGAGAAAAAGGATAAATCTTAAAAACACACGCATACAGGCAAACCTACCCCTCACTGTGACAATGTCCTTGTGTCTCGTGGGGTCTCCCACAGCATAATGGCTAAAAAAGAGGGAGAAAATTGGGGTCACTAAAATGGGATAATGATAACCACAAGGCTTTCTGTGCACGGTGTACATGTACACTGGGAATTCAATATTTATAGAGTGATTCTCTCCGTGGTCAGAGCAGCGTTGATTTTTTTGAAAAGCTTTTATGTGTGTTTCCTCACTGGACTCTTCATCACAAGCCTGGCACAAAGGTCTATTTTATTAACACACAAGAAAAGGGAGCTAAGAGAAGTGATACGATTTTTTTTTTTTTTTTAAGATCACACAGCCCATGCAATAGTGAAGCCAGGACTGGAACTTTTGTTTTCAACATTTGCCATGGTATTCGTTTCTGTAAGCCCATGCTCCCCTGTATAGACACCATCAATCAACAAAGGAAGTTATGCAGTATTTGGTTATTTTACTTTTATCTTTCACAAGCTCTACCTACCTCTTCTGTTGCCATTATGAGGTTGAATTGTTCTGATGTGGAAGCAGGATGTGTGACTCCAATTGTCCTGAGGAAGAATAGCCAAGAGTAAGATTTCTTCCAGTCTTTTTTTTTTTTTTTTATCACAAAATACGGATTTATTTATTTATTTATTTATTTTTTTTTTATATGAAGTTTATTGACAAATTGGTTTCCATACAACACCCAGTGCTCATCCCAAAAGGTGCCCTCCTCAATACCCATCACCCACCCGCCCCTCCCTCCCACCCCCATCAACCCTCAGTTTGTTCTCAGTTTTTAAGTCTCTTATGCTTTGGCTCTCTCCCACTCTAACGTCCTTTTTTTTTTTTTTTTTTTCCTTCCCCTCCCCCATGGGTTCCTGTTAAGTTTCTCAGGATCCACATAAGAGTGAAACCATATGGTATCTGTCTTTCTCTGTATGGCTTATTTCACTTAGCATCACACTCTCCAGTTCCATCCACGTTGCTACAAAAGGCCATATTTCATTTTTTCTCATTGCCACGTAGTATTCCATTGTGTATATAAACCAAGGCCACTGGAGGTGACTGTTATAGTAAAAGCATCCCTTTTGTGTGGAGAGAAGCTGCCTGGATAAAGAGCAGTGATTCGACATAGATTAAGGGTTACAATCATGTGCTTGGCTTTGGTTCAAATCCTGGCTCCATCACTGTCTCAGTAATAGCAGGTAGATAGTCTAGGGTGGAAATAGGTAGTCTAAGGTGGAAGAGAACAGGCCCCATGATGCTATCAGTGTCCCACGTTCCTGTTGTCTCCCTGTTCTGCCTTTTTTTGAACTTCATTTCCACCTTAAGGTTGCCTCAGGGTTATGTCCTGGCTGTACAGCTTGAGTCAACTTATCTTAAGGAGGAAGAAGGGAGGAGAGCAAAGCAGAGTCAGATGGTTGCTGTCCTTTCAAGGAGCTTTGCTGGAAGCAGCTCTACCCCTCAACAGCGTCAATAGCTCATGGGCAAGTTTTCTCATCTGGTTATTGCTACCTACAAAGTAGGCTGGAAAGGGTAGATTCAAAGCTGACAGGTTTCTGCTCGTTCTACAGTCTGGGTTCTCTTACTAAGGAAGAAGAGAACAGATACTGTGTAACTAGTTAGAAGAAGAGTTTGCTGCCACCAGCACTTACTAGATGTGTGAATCCACGCTAGTTCTCAGTTGACTTGCCTGTCTCATGGGGGATCTAGTGGCTCTTTCCTCACTATCAGACCAGGATGGGCTGTGAGAATAAAGTGAAATATTTTGCATGAAACCCCCATTGTAGTTCTGGGCACATAAATATTAAGATATGGTGACCTAGGGGTGCCTGGGTGGCTTCGTGGATTCAGCATCCAGCTCTTGATTTTGGCTCCAGTCATGATCTCACAGGTTCGTATGATTGAGTCGCTCATTGGACTCTGTGCTGGGTGTGGATCCTGCTTGAGATTCTCTCCCCTCCTCTCCCTCTGCCCCTCCTCTGCTTGTGTGGGTGCAGGCATGCACATGCTCTCTCTCTCTTAAAAAAAAAAAAGATACAGTGACCTAAGAAATGAGGTATGCAAATATGCTCAGCTTTACTAAAGATCACAGAAATGCAAATTAAAACCTCAACAGGATATCACTTTTCTCTCCTTTCCAGTTGACAAAAATTAAAATGAACAATAATGTACGTTGTTGGCAAGTTCATGGGGAAATGGGCATTCATAAACTACTAGTGAGATAACTGGAACAATGGTTTTGGAGGGCAATTTGGCAGTAGTCCCCCTGGGAATCCAGTCTAGGGAAAAGTATTTGCACAAATGTATAAAGAGATCTGTCTGACGATGGTCATTGAAGTACTGCTTGTAATAGCAAAAAAAACCCCACAAAAAAACCCAAAGAATTCAGAAAACAAAAAACAGCAAAAACTGAACACATCCAAAAGAGGAATGTTTAATTAAACTGTAGAACATCCATAGTATGGCTCATTATGCAGAAAATTAGAAGAAAGAGGAAGATCTGTGGGTATGTAGTGATAAGGAATGAGAAAAAGGGAAGACATATTAAGACCTAGTTAAGTGAAAGTAACAAGTTGCAGAATGATATGTAGAATATGATGTCATATATGGGGTACCTGGGTGGTTCAGTCGGTTAAGTATCTGACTTCGGCTTAGGTCATGATCTCATGGTTCCTGGATTTGAGCCCTGTGTCCTGACAGCCCAGAGCCTGGAGCCTGCTTGGGATTTTGTGTCTCCCTCTCTCTCTGCCCTTCCCCCTGCTCATGCTCTGTCTCTCTCGGTCTCTCAAAAATAAATAAATTAAAAAAAAAGAGTACATGTGTTTAGAATATGTGTCATATATTTAACTCATTCCATACTGTATTCCAAATGACTCTTTTCTCTGTTTTTCTGTCTCTGTCTTTCTCACTGTGTCTCTCTCTAGACACACATATATAGATATTTATAATATATTTATACCATTTATAAAATATTTATACTGCTGTATATAATGGAATAAATATATGGTATACTTTACACCATTTATAATATATTTATACCATTTATAATATATTTATAACATTGTATAGCTAATGGTCTAGAAATGATTACACCCAACATTGATCACGTCTTGACTTGGAACAGGAAAATGGTCAAAGAAAGTTGATCTTTGGTCTTGTCTGGTTAGTGATTTACTTAAGTGATTTATTTTTTTTTTTATTTAAATTTTTTTTTCAACGTTTATTTATTTTTGGGACAGAGAGAGACAGAGCATGAACGGGGGAGGGGCAGAGAGAGAGGGAGACACAGAATCGGAAACAGGCTCCAGGCTCTGAGCCATCAGCCCAGAGCCTGACGCGGGGGCTCGAACTCACGGACTGCGAGATCGTGACCTGGCTGAAGTCGGACGCTTAACCGACTGCGCCACCCAGGCGCCCCTTAAGTGATTTTTTAAATGCACATTTTTATTGCAATATTGTTAGTTGGCAAATTTCTATGGTTCTCATATTTATACTTCATGTCTTATGAGTGGTGGCACCAAGAGTTTTTGTTCCAGACTATGTATTCAACTATGTTTGTATAGAAAACAACCTTGGAAGACAGAGATGGTGTCTCTGAGGTGAGGATAAGTTTATCTGCTGTCCAATGTAGTAAAGACACTGTCCCCATCTGGGACAAAGTTTGAGCAGTTTGCTTGTAGCCCCTTTAAAAGGCAGACTTTCTAAGCTTAGGGTCCCTCAGGTCTGCTGCAAACCCTATGCGTGTGCTGCATTCACAGGGGCCCACCTCCCTGTCACCCCCACAGTACTTAGAGGTCAAAAGGAATCGATACAAACATGAAGGCCATCATAGCCTATAATAAAGTCCGTCTCTGACCCTGAAGTCTCATGTCTTCTGCTGGCATCCCTGAGATTGTGGCAGGCTAAAATCTCAGCATGTTCACAATGCAATGTAAATATTGAATAAGTGGATTCACATGTATAACCAGCACCAGATCCAGAAAAAGATCATTACCAGCATCACAGAAATCTCCTTGATGTACCCTTTTAGTCACTACCCCCCCCCCCAAGGGTAACACACTCCTATCTAACCGCATAGATTAGTTTTGCCTGTTCTGAACTTTATATAAGTTGAATTATATGACATGTACTCTTTTGTGTACATTTCTTGCAACATTGTGTTTATAAGATTCATTCATTCATATTGTTACAGATGGTTCATCATAATCATTACTGGATCAGTAAACCACAACTTACATATTTATTTTATTGTTGATGGATATTTACATGATTTCTAGTTTTTTACTATGTAATTCTTTTTTTTACCAGTTTTATTGAGATATAATCAATGTACATCACCATATAAATTTAATGTATGCAGCATAATGGTTTGACTTACATGTATTGTGAAATGATTACCTCAGTAAGTTTGGTTAGCATCCATCATCTTACACAGATACAATAAAAAGAAATAGCAAAAAAAATTTTTCCCTTGAGTTGACAACTCTTGGGATTTACTCTGCTGACAAGTTTCCCATATACTTTATAGCAGCATTAGCTGTAGTCATAATGTTGTACATATCCCTAGTATTTATTTATAACTGAAACTTCGTACCTTTTGATCACTTTCCTGAATTCCCCCAATTGTTTCTTCTTTTTAAAGAGAGCATATTTATATATTGCTTACATGATTTTCATTATAGAAATTTTCAAGCATGCACACAAGTAAAAAGAGTGATATAATGATTCTCTTATGTGCCTGTGGCCCAGCTTTAACAATGATCAACTTCTGAAATTTTGTTTAAAATTTTTTTTAACATGTATTCATTTTTTGAAAGACAAAGAGAGAGCACAAGCAGGGGAGGGGCAGAGAGAGGGGGAGACACAGAATCTGAAGTAGGCTCCAGGCTCTGAGCTGTCAGCACAGAGCCTGATGCGGGGCTTAAGCTCAAGAAACGTGAGATCATGACCTGAGCCAAAGTCGATGCTTAACTGACTGAGCCACCCAGGCGTCCCAACTTCTGACATTTTGTTATAATTAAATTATAATTACAACTTAATGGTATTTAAAATGAAATCAGTCTTTTTGTTCCCCACTTTTCTTCCCCAGTTTCAAGATGAAAGTGTCTCTATAGTGGAAGAATAATACCAAGTCCCTCTCATGATCATGCCATTAAGTACATTTATATCTGGTTGACATCCAAACTTATTTCTCTGGCCAAAAGCCCTCTGATGAACTCCAGGTTCATATATCCATCTCTGTTTGGATGTCATTTTAGGTCTGGTTCCTCAGAAGCAGACCTTACATGAGGGTTTGTGTTTACGTGATCTATAAGGAGCCACTTTCAGAAGAAACTAGAGAGGGGATGGGGAAAATAGGACAGGGATAGAGCAGGTGAGGAAACGAAGCATCACACAATATCAGGCAAAGTTCTGCAGAAGGCAGCTTCAGCTTGGTCCCACAAAGGTGCTCTAAAGTATACGTTATGTCTTGAAGTTTGTTCCAGTGCAAGAAACAGGAGCTGGGCTATTACATTCTTGCATTCATCCATCATCATTGTCCGAGGGTGGCTTTGTGGGGGGAGTGGTGAGCGAGGACACAAACTCCCAGCCACTTCCAATTTGGCAGTGGAGCAGCAGCAGGGTCTGCTTCTAAGTCTATTAAACATCTCAGACTATATGTGTCCAAAACTCCTGAGACCCCTCCCCCAACTCCCATTCCCCAACTCCATCCTTCCAATTACTTATACAGAGCACCTTGGAGTCATCCATGACTCTCTCTCTGTTACACCTTGTCAATATATCAGGGAATCAGGTTGTCTCAATGTTTAAAATGTATCCAGAATCTCCTCATTGCTTCCACTGCTACCCTGCTGAGCCACCATCTTGTCTCATGGACCTACTGCTAGAGCTTCTTAGTTTCTCCTGGCTTCTACCAGTTTCTACACTTCTACCTTCCCCCAACTTGTCTCGTCCTAGCAAAGCAGGATGAAAAGTCCTGTCGAAATGGAAGTGATCCTGTTAGTCCTCTGATCAAGCTTTTTTTAAATTTTTTAACGTTTTATTTATTTTTGAGACAGAGAGAGACAGAGCATGAACGGGGGAGGGGCAGAGAGAGAGGGAGACACAGAATCGGAAGCAGGCTGCAGGCTCTGAGCCATCAGCCCAGAGCCCGATGTGGGGCTCGAACTCATGGACCGCGAGATCGTGACCTGAGCTGAAGTCGGCCGCTTAACCGACTGAGCCACCCAGGCGCCCCTGATCAAGCTTTTCACTGGCTCTCCATTTCCCTCAGTGTAAGTCACGATCCTTACACAGTGGCCTACAAGGTGGTTCCTTCCACCCTTACCTGTTTATCTCTTGACCTCCTCTCCTACCATGGTCCTATTGCTCACTGTCTATGGCTGCATGCTCTCCTGGCTGTCTCCTGAATACACTAGGTTCCATAGCTGATCCCTTTGCCTGCTACATTTTCCTCCCAATCACATAGCTCCCTCCCTCATCTCCTTCCAAACAGCTCAGTGTCACCTTCTCAGTGAGGTCTACCTGGACAAGGCTATTTAAAACGGTAACCATTCTCCATTTCCCTGTACTCTTTCTCTCTCTTACCTTGCTCTTTTTCCCCCTTATACTATATAACTCACTTTCTTATTATGTGGATTGTTGACTCTCTGTCTTTTCTCACTAGAAGGTAAACTCCATGAAGACAGGAATTGTTGTGTGTTTAGTTCACTGATGTATACCAAATTCTTGGAATAGTTCAGATGCACGGTTTATGCTTAATACATATTTGCTGAAGGAATAAATGCATTTCCATAAATCTCAATTTAAGAATACTGTCTCAAAGGAATATGCTTAGATTCAAGATCAGCTGTCTTTTGAGTTGTACCCCTTCAGTGACCAGTCAGTGGATATAGATTGCTCCTAACCAGGGGCAGAAACTTGGGCCAGGCAGCTCCCTTCAGCTAATGGCTGTTTCAGGGTGGGACTCAAGAGTAAGTCCTAAGTAGGCAGTCTGTCATGCAACCATACAGTGAGTGCCCCAGACATAAAGAAGGACTCTGCCATAGTCTTACAGCATCTGCCGTAGAACACCCCTTGTCCTCCGAGGTGCACTTGCTGCATATCAATTGATCCCTTCTGGATTCTCCTTGTTTCTTCCTGGCAGAATGTAGTTATAAAAGCAAAGTTAGTGGGATGAGAGCCTCTGGTCTCCATGTCCTTCGTAGACTGTTGCTGCTCTTGATCATTTACTATCAAAACTTGTCAGGGAAAGACTAAGAGGCATTCAGTGGGTCACCTGGGTGCCCTGCATGTTCCCCTATCCCACTAGGTAAGAGCAGCCCCACCTCTTCCTGATCAGGGCCAATTACCCAGCCAGGATAGTGACCCATCTCCTGGCTTGCTGGTCTCTTGGCATGAAGATCCTGAAGTTGGCATTCATATATCAAAGTTTAGTGGGCTACTTACATACATCCCTGGTGGAAGTGTTCCCCTTCTTGGGAACTGGAATGTCTAGAACTACAGAACCTAGAATTACAGAGATAGAAGTACCACTTCTCTAAATAAACCACTGAAAGTGATGGTGTGTGGGGCCACTTCTATGTTCACTCTAGACCTATTGATTTCACCTACTGGGAACATGGTGCCATAAAATGGTCATTGATTTTGGGTGTATGCCACAATCTGGAGGACAGAGGCCCATCCTTGCATGATGTTATTTCTCAGCTGGCATATTGGCTGTGCTTTGAAAGGATCATTTAACTACTCTGTCAGGCTGACAGTTTCTTTGTGGTGGTGAATGGAGTAGAGTTGTTAGACCTCATGGACATGAGACCACTGGTGGACCATCTTTGTTATAAAGTAGACCCTTTAGTCCAATGTGACATAATGAGGGATCTTATGTTGGTAGATTAAATACTCTAAGCCCTATAAATGTGCTTCTGGATGAGACCCTAAAGACAGGACAAGCAAACTCATACTTGGAATATATGTTGGCTCTGGTGAAGAGGAATAGCCCCTCCTTCTAGAATGGGAGAGGTCTAGAGTAATTAACTTGCTATGAAGTGGATGGTTGATCTCCTTGAAAAATGGTGCCATAATAAGACCATTGGTCCCTGTGGTTGGCATATTGGACATTCAGTAAAAGCATTAGCCATGGTGAGATTGACCCCATGCTGTTGAGCCCATGCATGACCCCCAAACCTGCCATCATCCCATTTTAGTTCACATACTTATTTTGCTGACACTAGAATAATTGGTGATAGAGGAAGGCCGAGTCATTTTGTCTACCTAATCTTTTACTGTCTTTTCTGTGATGGAAATTTACATGATATATGAAAATTCTTATATTTCATATTCACTTCAATATGTCCATTCACATGCCTCTATCTTAGAAGATCCATCCATGTGATTCAGGTATTAGCTTATGGAGAGAAACTGCTGGTGGATGGCATGGAAGGATGGCCACTTGCTTATGTAATTACTGGCCCTTTAGGATCTGTACATGCCCCATCCTGGATCTGCCATGTCAACCTTACAAAGGATTACTGTTGGGCCCGCCCTTCCTTAAGAATCTGAGTCTCATAGAACCCAGCTTATGGCAGGCTATTCTGGCTGCAGAGTCACTTGCTGCCTCATTTAACATGTATTCCATCTTTTTTATTTAAAGAAATTTTAATGTTTATTTATTTTTGAGAGAGAGAGAGAGACAGAATATGAGCAGAGAAGGGGTAGAGAGAGAGGGAGACACAGAATCTAAGGCAGGATCCAGGCTCTGAGCTGTCAGTACAGAGCCCGACATGGGGCTCAAACTCATGAACCATGAGATCATGATCTGAGCCGAAATCGGACGCTTAACCTACTGAGCCACCCAGGAGCTCCTAACATGTACTCCATCTTTGTCTGGCCCCAGAAGACTACCAACAGCAATTTTTCCCCAATCTTTTTTTTATTGTGGTAAAATACACAAACCACAAAGCTAACCATCTTAACCATTTTGACTGTACAGTTCAATGATAATAACTACATTAATATTGCTGGGTAGCCATAACCACCATCCATCTCCAGAGCTTTTTTCATCCAACAGAACTGAATCTTCATGCCCATTAAACAGTAACTCTCCATTCTCTCCTCTCCCTCAACCCTGGCAACCACAATTCTATTATGTGTCTCTATGAATTTGACTACTCTGTGTACCTCATAAAAGTGGAATCATACAATATTTGTCCTTTAAATGTCTGGCTTATTTCACTCAATGCAAAGTGCTCAAGCTTTATCCATATTGCAGTGTATAGCAGAATTTCTTTACTTTTTAAGACTGAATAATATTCCATTGTATGTATGTACCACACTTTGAGAAGCAGGGTTTTGGATGGCATAAAGTTCTGTACTGCCGATGGTATGGACTTATTCTAGAACTCTAGAGTCTATATTGTGATTCATTTCCTGAGTCTTACGTAAACTTCACTGGCCATCGTTTCTCGCTACATATGCCTCTAATATCACCAGTACTGTCAGATTGTATGACCCAAGTAGCAGGCCTGATCTGCTGCAGAGCTTTTTTGCTCTAAGCCCCATTAAAGCTGGCAGCCTTTTGTGTCACTCAGTAAATGGGTTGGAAAATTTTTCAAAATGTGGAATATTTTCCCACCAGAACCTGAATAGGTTTACCAGGCATTGTGTGAGATGCACTAATTTGTTCTTTTCCTTGAAGGGGATGTTACATCATGCTTCAGACCACTAAAAACTTCACTGATGGGTAGGTTCCTGAATATGGTTTATCTCACATTTTCTGGAGCACATATATTGTACCACTTCTTGCTCACTTGGTCCTATTAACTTAATGTCATTAATACACAGACCAATGTGATGCTCTGCAAGATGTCCAGCCAGTCAAGGTCTCTATGGGTCACAGAGTCATGCCTAAATCCCATAGGCCTAAGGGAGGGAGTGTTTACATAGCCCTGGACCAAGCCTGCAAATGTAGTGTTGTCTATCTTGGGTTCTGCTCTGGTTCTCATTCTTGATAAGTGTGGAAAAGAAAACATCCTCCAAATCAATGGCTACATGCCATGACATCAAAGCATAGTAATCTGTTGTACAGGTACCATATCTAGCACAGCTATCATTGTGGCTATGATCTGGTTCTATTTGAACTTAGTCCATGATCATCCTTGAATATCTGTCTTGGTTTTGCAGGGTCAGATTGGTGAATTAGATGAGAATATAATGGAGATAACTCCTCTTTCCTTTAACTTATAATTTCTTTTTTCAATAATGTCTACAATTTCCCCTGAATGATATTGTTTCTGTGTAACTTCTTGGTGAAGAGTGGGGTGGGAGGGGGTTGTGTCAGAGGGGCTATTTCACTTGTCTTCCTCACTATATAGCCTTCACATTATTGGTAGAGGAGCCAATGTAGGTATTGTGCTAACCACCAAATACGTCCATTTTATACCAATAGATAAGTCCATGGATTCAATGAACACAATGGGAGCCTGGCTAAGACTACTTATACCTGCCCCAATCTAATAGGAATTCCATGATGATGCTTTGGTTCCTTGGGTATCAAAATCACATTAGACCCTGTGACCAAGGGCCCTCAAAATGTTTGGGAGGCAATCCCTCTTCTGGAAGGTTAACCTGAGGGGATCAGATGTGGACACATTAACCCTTCCCAAGGAAGGGTAAATTTAGATCCCAATCTTGTATTAAGGTTGGGTTATGTAAAGATTTTCAGGGGAGGGTCCTTTTTTTTTTCCTGCCCATTGTTCATGTTGAGACAGAGCCATTTTTTGCTTTCTACTTACATGGGGGAGATTTTCTTTTCTAGTTTACCTTTCACTGAGGTATGGTTTTCTGGGAGATGCTGTTTTATGTGAGGTGTTTCTATTCCTCATCTAGTGTAGGCACTGTCTTCTGTCTTTATAGGCAAATCATCAAAATGAAAGCTTTTTGCTATCAGTTAATGATATCTGACTTCAGGTGAGCTGATTTCAATGCTTGCGTATCTCTCTGTATTTCCGTCTTCGCTTTGTTTCGGCTCCTGGGAATTTTGTTTTCTTTCTTACTCATGTGTTATGAACTGAATCAATGTGTTGAGGTCCTAACTCCCAGTACCTCAAAATGTGATTGTATTAGGGATAAGGGCTTTAAAGAGGTGATTAAGGTAAAAGAAGTCATTAGGGTGGGTCCTAATCAAATTTGATTGGTATCCTTATAAGAAGAGAAAACTTGGACACACAGAGAGACACCAGGAGTGTACATGCACAAAAGAAATACCATTTTATGACACAGGGTGTCACAGGAAATACCATTTTAGGACACAGAAGGTGGCCATTTGCAAGGCAAGGAGAAAGGCCTCAGGAGAGCCCCAGTCTACTGACACCTTGATCTTGGATTTCCTAGTCTCTAGTACTGTAAGTAATAGATTTCTGTTGTTTATAAGTTACCTAGTCCGTGATATTTTGTTATAGCAGCCCAAACGGACTAAGACAGATGTGCAAGTTGAGAATATTTTCTCCCAGTGTGTGGTTTATCTTTTCACATTCTTAATAGCGTCTCTTGATGAGTTTAAGTTTACATTTTGATGAAGTCCACTTTATCAGTCTTTTTCTTTTTTTAATGGTCCATAGTTTTTGTGTCTTGTTTAGGAAATCTTTGCCTACCCCAAGTTCATGATGATCATGATGATCATCTCTATGTTTTCTTTTAAGACTTTTATGGTTTTAAATTTCACATTTAGATTTATAGTTTATCTTTAAAAAATTTTTAATTTTATTTTTTTTTGAGAGAGAGACAGAGTGTGAGTGGGGGAGGGGCAGAGAGGGAAGGAGACACAGAATCTGAAGCAGAATCCAGGCTCTGAGCTGTCAGCCCAGAGACCAACGTGGAGCTCAAACTCATGAACCATGAGATCATGACCTGAGTCGAAGTTGGACACTTAACTGACTGAGCCACCAGGCACCCCTAAAAATTTTTTTTTAGTTAATTTATTTATTTTGAGAGAGAGAGTGAGCGTTGGAGGAGCAGAGAGAGGTTGGAGGTGGGGGAGAGAATCCCAAGCAGATTCTGTGCTGTCAGTGCAGAGCCTCATGCAAGGCTTGATTTCATGAACTGTGAGATGATGACCTGAGCCAAAGTCAAGAGTCAGATGCTTAACTGACTGAGTTACCCAGGCACCCCTGATTTATAGTTCATCTTGAATTAATTTTTGTGGATGGTGTGAGGTAAGGGTCAAGTTTCATTTTTTAAATATAGGTTTCCTGGGATGATATATTCAAAATGCTAAAAGAAAGACACTGCTAACAAGCAGTATTGTACTCAGCAAAGCTGTCCTTCAGAAATGAAGGCTAGATAAAGACTTTGCCAAACAAACAAATGCTAAGGGAATCCATCACCACTAGACTTGGTTTACAGGGAATGTTGAAAGGAGTTTTTCAAGCTGATATGAAAGGGTGCTAACTAGTAATATGAAAACATATGAAAATAAACAACACGCTCATAAAAGCAAGTATATAGCCAGCTTCAGAATCCTGTAATACAGTGGTATGTTAACCACTTAACTCTAGTATAAATGTTGAAGGACAAAAATATTAAAGACAACTATTGCTATGATAATTTGTTAATGGATACAAATATAAATATAAAAACATATAGAGGCACCTGGGTGTCTCAGTCAGTTGAGCATCTGACTCTCGATTTCGGCTCAGGTCATCATCTCACAGTTCCTGAGACTGAACCCCATGTTGGGTTCTGCATGGACAGTGCAAATAAGTAAGCTTAAAAAAAAACATGTGAAGTGTGACATCAAAAACAAAATGCATGTGTGTAGGAATGAAAGGTAAGAGTTTTTGTGTGATCAAAGTGAAATTGTTATCAACTTAAAATACACTGCTAATCTATACAATTTTACATAAGCTTTGAGGTAACCACCTATGAAAACCCAAAACCTATAACCGATACACACAAGACTGGGAAAGTACATCACTTTGGAAAATCATCAGTTCGAAAGGAAGGCATCAAAAGAGGAAGAAAGGAACAAAGGAACTACAAAACAGCCAGAAAACAATTAACAAGATGTCAATAGTAAGTCTTTACCTACCAATTACTCTAAGTATAAATGGATTAAGTGCTCTAGTCAAAAGGCATACAGTGGCTGAATGAATTAAAAAAATAAAAGACCCAACTACAAGCTGCCTACAAGAGACTCACATCAGCTTCAAGGACACTTATAGGCTCAAAGTGAAGAGAAGATGGAAAAATATATTCCAAACAAATGGAAACCAAAAGAGAGCCAAGGTAGCTATACTTACATCAGACAAAGTAGACTTTAAGCCAAAAACTGTAAAAAGAGACAAAGAAGGTCGTTATATAATGAGAAAAGGGTCAATTCATCAACAGGATTTAACAATTATAAATATATATGCACCCAATACCAGAGCACCTAAATATATTAAGCAAATACTAATAGATCTGAAAGGAGAAGTAGACTACAATCCAGGGAATAATAATAGCAGGGAACTTCAAGACTCACACTTTGAACAATGAATAGATCATCCAACAGAAAATCAAAAAGGAAACATTAGACCTGAACTATACTTTAGACCAAATGGAACTGACAAACCTACACAGAACATGCCATCCAACAGCAGCAGATTATACATTCTTCTCAAGGGCACACAGAACATTCTCCAGGACAGATTATAGTTTAGGTCACAAAAAAGGACTCAGCAAATTTAAAAACATTGAAATTATACCATGTATCTTTTCTGACAAAAATGGTACAAAACGAGAAATCAATAGGAGCGCCTGGGTGTCTCAGTTGGTTAAGCATCCGACTTCGGCTCAGGTCATGATCTCGCAGTTTGTGAGTTCGAGTTCCACGTTGGGCTCTGTGCTGACAGCTCAGAGCCTGGAGCCTGCTTTCAATTCTGTGTCTTCCCCTCTTTTTGCCCCTCCCATGCTCATGCTCATGCTCTGTCTCTCAGTAAGAAATAAACTTAAAAAAAAAAAAAAACACCTAGAAATCAATAATAGGAGGAAAACTGGAAAATTCACAAATATTTGGAAATTAAATAAAACACTACTGAGGAATCAATGGATCAGATGTTTCTCTTTTCTTTTTTTAAAAATTTTGTCTTGGGGCACCTGGGTGGCTCAGTCAGTTGAGCGTCTGACTTCAGCTCAGGTCATGATCTCACAGCTCGTGAGTTCGAGCCCTGCATTGGGCTCTGTTCTGACAGCTCAGAGACTGGAGCCTGCTTCGGATTCTGCATCTCCCTCTGTCTCTGCCCCTAACCCACTTGCATTCTGTCTCTGTCTCTCTCTCAAAAAAAAAAAAATTAAAAAACATAAAAATTTTTTTTTCTGTCTTCTAGTAGTTGTCTCCAAAACCCAGTTAACATGGTCTCCCATAAGTTCTTGATTTTTTAAATCTTTTCATGTTTTCTACTGAACTTCTGTTATATTACATGAGGATCTGGTTCATGTATATCCTTTCCTTATCTTCTGCTCCTAAGTTTTGGTAGGTAAGTCTTTTGTTTACCAAACTTTCTTTCCCTTATATTTTCTTTTTTCTTTTTCTTAAAAAAATTTAAAATATATTTTTAATTTTCAATTTATTTTTGAGAGAGGGAAACAGTGTGAGCAGGTGAGGGGCAGAGAGAGAGAGAGAGAGAGAGAGAGAGAGAGGGAGACACAGAATCCGAAGCAGGCTCCGGGCTCTGAGCTGTCAGCACAGAGTCCGATACGGGGCTTGAACTAATGAACCACGAGATCATGATCTGAGCTGAAGTCAGACGCCCAACAGATTGAGCCACCCAGGCGCCCCATTCCCTTATATTTTCTAATTTAAACCACTTCGCCATATATTGCTGCTACTGTAGAAAAACAGCATTTGCTTTATGTATATGAAAACAGTCACTTACATGTCACTTTTCTGGATGTAAATATTTTTTTCCTTTTGGATATAAATGCAGTTTTCATCTTTGATTCAATCTGTATCACTTCAATTAAAGGACAGAAAAATAAAACTCACATGGGAATCCTGTGTGTGTGAAATGGAAGCCTCATCAAATATTAAGCCACACACACACACACACACACACACACACACACGCACAACCCAAGTTAACACCTGATTCTTTCATTTGAGGAACAAGGGTGAGAAACTCTTTGAAATCCTCCCTGGGATCCATGTAAATGACCAAGATAGTTAGGTAGCAAATGATCTTCAAAGTGGGCATCCTTCCAACAAATGTTTGCATTGATTTCATTATTTCTAAAGGCTGATTGATGCCAGAAAGAACAAAGAGATAAGGCAAAAACCATCCCTTTTATTGTCCCCCTCCCCATCCTGTATTTTAGAATGAGCATGTGACATTGGGCAAATTCTGTGGTCATTTAAGAAATTTCAGACATTCTCTACTGGGGGCTAATATATGCTGATGGGTAGGGTAAGGACAAGCTGTACCATGGGCTCAGGTGTCCAGAAGTTCTGTCTGCTCTGGTGTTTATTTGTTGTTCTTTGTGACATTTATGGATTAAACTGCTTAAGAAAGGGTTAAAGACAACTAACCAGTTGTTCTAACCTAATATCAAACAATTACAGGAAAACCTTGGATTGGGAGTAACTTGTCTGTGAGTGTTCTGCGAGGTAAACAAACATTTCTAACAAATTTTCACTTGATAAACAAGCGATGACTTGCAATATGAGTAAGTACCAGATGTCGAATGTCACATGATCACAACTGAGCCGGTGTTCTTGAAATTCCCTTTGATATATGAGTGCTTTGGATTACAAGCATGTTTTTGGAATGAATTATGCTCACAAACCAAGGTTTTACTGTATTTTGTTTGAATTTTTAATTCTTTAATTTTTAATATGTAAAATCAGTGTGACTTTTCCATAGTGCAGATGAAGAAATAAGAGTGGGTTTTCAGCTTGTGTTAAATAGATATAAGGAAAGGGTATATGATGCCTTATCTGAGAATTTCTTAGCAACTGAGGCAAGAGGACAGAATACAAAGATGAGATCACCGGAGGACAAATGAAGCCAGGTGGTATAGAGAAAAAGCCAGAGCCACCAGGGTAGCTGGATTCATTTATAGGCAAGAATTTTTCATTATGAAGAAAATTATTCCTGATTCATAAATATAGTGTTTGTTAACAAAGTTTTGGTGCTGAAAGCATTATTGAGAAAATGTACATATATGGCAAGAAATGGGAGCTTTCATCATATATAGTTGACCCTAGAACAACACAGGTTTTGAACTGTGAGGGCCCACTTATACATGGATTTTTTTCAATACAGTACAGTTCATGAATATATTTTCTCTTCATTATGATTTTCTTAATAATGTTTTCTTTTCTCTAGCTTACTTTACTATAAGAATACAGTATATGTATATAACAATATAATACATCTAACATACAAGATACATGTTAATTGATTGCTTATGTTGTCAGTAAGGTTTCCAGTTGACAGGAGGCTATTAGTAGTTAAGTTTTGGGGGAGTCAAAATGATACATGGATTTTCAACTGTACAGGGGTCCATGCCCTTCACCCCCACATTGTCAACTGTATGAGTACTCAAGGAGAAATGGCTGGTTTCAGTTATCCGAATCTTAGTACAAAGGACACAAAAGGACATGGAACTTTAATCATTTTGGCTAAAGGAATTTTTCCTTTAGTTTACCCACTGACTCAACTTTGCTGAGTGGTGGGATATTGGAGGACTAACATTCTTTTTTTTAAGTTTATTTATTTTATTATTTATTATATTTATTATTTTGAGAGAGAGAGAGCAGGAGAGGAGCAGAGAGAGAGGTAGAGAGGGGATCCCAAGCAGGCTCTGCACTGTCAGGGCAGAGCCTGGCACAGGGCTCAAACTCATGAACCGTAAAATCATGACCCAAGCTGAAACCAAGAGTCACACGCTTAACCAACTGAGTCATCCAGGCACCCCGTGGAGGACTAAAGTTCTAACCTGATGCTGTCCAATAGAAATGTAGTGCAATCCAGATATGCAACTTTGAACTTTCTTATAGATACATCATAAAAAGTAAGAAAAAAATTAATTTTAATAATATGTTTTATTTAGTCAATATTAAAAATATTTTAATTTCAACACACAATCAGTAAAAATATTTTAATGAAATGCTTTACATTTTTTACCCTAAGTTTCAGATTTCATTGTGTATTTCACACTCATAGTGTATCTCAACTGAGACACTAAACTTTTAATGGTTGAGGTATAATGTATCTCTACTAGAACAATAAAGTTGTGTTTCATAGAAACACATTTTATATTTCTTTGGTTCTAAAACTTAAATTAATTACAGTGAGGTAAAATTAAAAATTCATTTCCTCAGCCACACTAGCCACATTTTGAGTGCTCAATAGTCACGTGTGGCTGTGGACTGCTATTTTGGACAACAGAGCTCTCACCTAAGGATGCCTTTAGGACTCTCAAGTGGTCCAATTCTGTTGTTAGTCTTCTAGCCAGAACTTCTTGAGTTAGAATAGTCATGGTTTGTGCACATCCTGACTGCTATGGGCTGAATTGTGTCCCCTCCCTCCATTCATATGTTGAAGCTCTAACTTCCAGTACCTCAGAATGTGACTGTCCTCAGAAATAGGGACTTTGAAGAGGTAACTAAGGTGAATAGAGGTCATATGGGTGAGCCCTAATCCAATATGACCGGTGTCCTTATAAGAGCAGGAAATTTGGACACATGGAGAGACATGAGCCTTGCCTGTGCACAAAAGAATGGACCTGTGAGGATATGCTGAGAAGGTGGCCATCTGTAAGGGCAAGGAGAGAGGCCCCAGAAGAAATCAAACCTGCTGCCACATTGATCTTGGATTTCACTCCAGAGTTGTAAGAAAATACATTTCTGCCATTGAAGTCCTTTCAGTCTGTGGTAATTTGTATGGCAGCCTATGCAGACTAATATACTGGCCCAGCATGTAGAGGGTTAAAAGAAATAGATAAGTCCTTCACCATTTCAGATGTTTTCTTCCTATTTTGTCACCAGCTTCATATTTGAATATCCCACAAATCCTTAGATCTTGGCTCTCTGAAAACCAGCTAAAGAAAATAAATGTCCATAGGGTGGTTTTTTTTTAACTGGCCTTGTGTGAAAGTTCTTTAGTGGTTGATTGGGCAGGATGTTGTGTGTGTTTTCCTTTTGGAAGGGGAGTGAATGAGTCACATCAACAAACCACAAACACATAGCTTTGAGGTTCAAAATGAAGTATCTGTCCCCATCAAACTGAGCCTCTTGCCTTTGTCCATCACAGACGTGGAGCCTCTTCAGGATTGCCAAAGTTCGTTAATAGCGTTTGTGACTATGCTAATACAATCAGAAAATTATGCAGACCGTCTATTTCTTTCCAGAGAGAACAGGGTGATCAGCCATTAGTGATTCACACTGATGAGCCTCCACTAATTGCTCAGAATGTAATTAGTGATTATATAATATTTGAGCTCTTGCAACTGTCATTAATGTCCACGATTCACCAGAGATGGGCTCTACTGAATGGAGTATGATTGCCGCATGCTAAATGTAGTTAATCCAAAGTATGTTAATCAGCACAGGATGCACTTTAGGCAGTGGTTAAAAGCTCTACTGACCTCACAAAAAACCCCTCACATCCACCAAAGTCTGAATTGCTTACAATAGGGATCCTTTTTAAAAGAGAAATTTAATAATTAAATGGCCTGGAAAACTTGAGGACAGAGTTATTGGATGGTATTAACACATTTAGATTCTTCTGTAACAGATATGGTGACCAAAATGTTGTATTTGTGCTGGCATTAATTTATGATACGTTTGACTGTTGACTCAGGGTGTATTGTACTCTAAAATTATCATGGTTGTCATATGGCTAAGGAAAACTAGATTAAGAAATAATTCTTTTTAAGAGGAAAGATGAATATAATTGCCCAGATTCTCGTAGAGCACAATTTTGGAGGTTCATTTTATGGAACAAAGTTTTAGCAAGCAATAAGATTATAATGATATTTTGTTCCTTGTAATAAATAAAAGTTGGGTTCTAAAATGGATTCACATTTCACTGTGTTTTGAGTCATGATAGATTTTTGACATTTATTTGTAGCAGATGCTGTGGATGTGGATGTCCCAACCAGTGCTCCCATGGTCAATGCATTCACCTGCAGCTGCAGTGGACAGTCCCTGAATATACTGTAAACTTCCCACCCCAAGCATCTTTGTCTTTCTCTTTTTCTTCCAAAAGGCTTTCTTCAGCACTCCATGAGCTTGGTCAACCCACTTGTAGGGCAACCTCTAAATGTCAAGGATTCAACAACTTGGGGTAAGTCTCAACCAAAGGGGACTGGGAATAAGTGGATAAATTTCCCTGCTTACCCTTCCTTTGGCGGGATTTTTCTGAAGGTGTGTTCCACATGGTTTTTCTGAAAGTCCCTAGCACCTCTGAGCACCATTTGCCCATAGTGGTAACTCTCTCATGAATGCTGTCCTTCTTGGCTTTTCTCTCTTCCCATCTAACTTCCAGATTCCTCCACTTGTGTTTCCTGGCATTATCTTCTGTAATGCTTAATTTTGTGCATCAGTTTGACTGGCCCTCGAGTACCTAGATTAAACATCATTTTCTGGGTGTGTCTGTGAGGGTATTTCTGGATGAGATTAGCATTGGAATTGGTGGACTCAGCAAAGTAGATTGTCTTCACCAGTGTGAGTGGGCATCATTCATCCAATCCATTGGGGGCCCCAATAGAGCAAAAAGCAGATGAAGAAGAAATTTACCCCTTTTCTTCCTGACTCATTATAGAGTTTGCCTCCTGAATTTAGACTCAGATTGAATTACACCACCAAGTTTCCTGGCCTCCAGCTTGCAGACAGAAGATCATGGGACTTCTCAGCCTCCATAATCACATGAGCTAATTCCATATCTATCTATCTATCTATCTATCCATCCTATTGATTCTGTTTCTTTGAAGAAACTTGACTAATACATCTCCCGAGTAAACTATCTCTACCCAAGCCCTTGCCAAGGTTGGATTTTGGAGGAACCCAACTAAAAATTCTTCCCTACTTCCCCTCCACCCAATCCTGCTACCACATCACCCAAAGAGAATGTAAAGCACTGCGAATGTAACTAGATGAAACCAGCAGCCTCCTCATACGTGCGATAAGCCCTGAGTAGTTCTGTCCTGGTATGTACTTTTTACTGGTGAATTGATGTGAATTAAGATATTTTATACCAACCATAATTTGTGTTTTAAGTGACAGTACATACAAATGATTGTTTCCAGTGTGGAATTTGTATAGGCTTACAAGTTTCTAAGGCCAGAGTAATTTAATATGGTCCAGTTCTTCATGAAATAATATAGCTATTGTAAACTCCAAGAAAAGTAGCAACTTATGATTTATGTGATTTCCTCCTAGTTATGCATTTTATATAAATAATAAATGCTCTAGCATTTTTGCTTTGTAAGGTACTTTCTAGTGGTTGTTTAATCAGCTCAAAGTCCTTCAGGGATCGTTTGAGTAAAGTTCTGTTGAGTAATAATGGTAGGAACTTGTATCAACTCTTACTCTGTGCCAGACACACCGGTAAGCTTTTTGCTATAAAAACTATAATCATCCCCAGTTGCAGGTGAGGAAAATATGTCTTAAAAAGGTTAGGTGATGTGGTGCCTGGGTGGCTCAGTTGGTTGAGCGTCTGACTTCAGTTTAGGTCATGATCTCACAGTTTGTGAGTTCGAGTCCTGCATCAGGCTCTGTGCTGGCAGCTTGGAGTCTGCTTCAGATTCTGTGTCTCCCTCTCTCTCTTCCCCTCCCCCACTCACACACACTCACACACACACACACACACACTCTCTCTCTCTCTCTCTCTCTCTCTCTCTCTCAAAAACAAATAAACATTAAAAATATTTTTTTTAAAAAGGTTAAGTGATGACTTGCCTAAGGTCACAAGACCTACAAGTGGTGGAGACAAGAATCAGCCTAGACACTCCTTAAAGCCCTCATTTGCTTTAAGGCTGAAAATCTAAAAGATTAGAAAATTTCCCTTGCATTTCCTGCTGAACCTCTTTTTTGGCCTGCACCCAGTCAGAGGCCAGTATGCTGTAGCAGACAATGCCAGGTCTGCAGGCATTCTCATGTACACTAGCCCCCCAGAGCCATTGCCTGTGTTTCTTTGTCCACAGGTGGGCTCAGGGCTCTTCCACCCTGATGGTTAGTGCAGGTGCTAGAATTGACCTTGCTACAGGTGCAGTTGGTAACAGTGTAAGAGGGGAGCAGTGCACTCACTCAGGAGGGGGCCTGTATTGTCTCCAGAGATTTCCTGTTGGACTGAACCAAAGTCACCTTCCTAGGTGATTTGCTTGATACTACACTTGGTGTGGCTTCCTTCCCTGTCATCCTTTCCCACCATCCCACCAGTTTTTCCTGGACTCTGCTCCTACTAAACCATGTTCACAGGAATGCTCATCTAGGGGACTGCTTCTGGAGAGCCCAGCGCAAGACAGAACCCATGAAAAATGCTGTCAATTCTTAGAGTCAAATATACTCAAAAGGTAAATGATGAACTTGAATTGGGAGTACGAACAGAGTTTTTCATTATTTGAGATAGAATATGATTGTAATACAGTTGGAAACATCTTAAATATCTATCAGTAATGGATGATATAGGGGGGACCTGGGTGGCTTAGTCGGTTAGCATCAGACTTTGGCGTGGGTCATGATTTTGCACAAGTTTGAGACCCACATCAGGCTCTATACTGACAGCTGAGAGCCTGGAGCCTTCTTTGGATTCTGTGTCTCCCTGTCTCTCTGCCCCTACCCCACTCATACTCTTTCTGTCTCTCAAAAATAAATAAAACATTTAAAAAATTAAAAAAAATAATGGATGATACAGGTAAATCACAACATATTCATTCAAGGGAATACCATACAGCTGTAAAAAAAAGAATGAAGAGACTGATTTTATTTTATTACTTTTTTCCTTACAAGATTTTATTTAAATTCAAGTTAGTTAACATATGGTCTAGTTTTGGTTTCAGGAGTAGAGTTTAGTGATTCATCACATATATAATAGCCAGTGCTCTTCACAAGTGCCCTCCTTAATGCCTATCACCCATGTAGCCAATCCCCCTACCCACCTTTCCTCCAGGAACCCTCAGTTTGTTCTCTATAGTTAAGTCTCCTGCAGTTTGCCTCTCTGTTTTTATCTTATTTTTCCTTCCCTTCCCCTATATTCATCTGTTTTGTTTCTTAAATTCCACATATGAGTGAAATCATATGGTATTTGTCTTTCTCTGATTTATTTTGCTTAGCATGATACACTATTTCCAGCCTTGTCTTTGCAAATGCCAAGATTTCATTCTTTTCGATGGCTGAGTAACATTCCAGTGTGTGTGTGTGTGTGTGTGTGTGTGTGTGTGTGTGTGTGTCACATTTTTTTTATCCATTCATCAGTTGATGGACATTCGAGTTCTTTCCATAATTTGGCTGTTGTTGATAGTGCTGCTGTAAACATCGGGTGCATGTGTCCCTTCGAATCAGTATTTTTGTATCCTTTGGATAAATACCTAGTAGTGCAATTGCAGGGTCATAGGGTAGCTCTATTTTTAACTTTTTGAGGAACCTCCATACTGTTTTCCAGAGTGGCTGCACCAGTTTGTATTCCCACCAACAGTGCAAAAGTGTTGCCCTTTTTCTGCATCCTTGTAAATATCTGTTGTTTCCTGAGTTGTTAATTTTAGGCATTATGACAGTTGTGAAGTGATATCTCATTGTGGTTTGATTATTATTTCCCTGATAATGAGTGATGTTAAGCATTTTCTCATATGTCTGTCAGCCATTTGTATGTCTTCTTTGGAGAAATGTCTGTTTATGTTTTCTGCCTGTTTCCTAACTGGATTATTTATTTTTTGGTTATTGAGTTTGATAAGTTCTTTATAGATTTTGGTACTAGTCCTTTATCTGGTACATCATTTGCAAATATCTTCTCCCATTCCATCTATTGGTTGCCTTTTAGTTTTGTTGATTGTTTCCTTTGCTGTGCAGAAGATTTTTATCTTGAAAAGTCCCAATAGTTCATACTTGCTTTTATTTTCCTTGCCTCCAGAGATGTGTCTAGTAAGAAGTTGCTGCGTCCAAGGTCAAAGAGGTTACTGCCTGAATTCTCCTCTAGGATTTTGATGGTTTCCAGTCTAACATTTAGGTCTTTCATCCATTTTGAATTTATTTTTATGATTGGCGTCAGAGAGTAGTTCAGTTTCATTCTTCTGCATGTCACTGTCCAGTTTTCCCAACACCACTTGTTGAAGAGACTGTCTTTTTTCCATTGGATATTCTTTCCTTCTTTGTGAAGAGACTTCATTTAAAATCACCAGGAGTAAATTTCATCTATTGAATAAGAAGGATAAAAGAAAGAAAAGAAAATGAGCTAAATAGAAAATATAAAATAAGCAAGTACATTAACTTCTAATGAATTAGTAATTGGAATAAATGTTTGTGGCTTAAAAACAGACTTTTAGGCTGGAGTTAAAATCTAGTATACAAAAGATACTCTTAAAATGGAAAGGTAAAAAATACTTGAAAATAATAGGATGAAAAAGTTATACCAGGAATATATGAATCAAAACAGAGTTGATATAGCAACATTAATATTTCACAAAATAAAATTTAAGGCAAAATATAATTAAAACAAAACAAAATGTTATAATTGCAGAGGAACAATAAGACAAAAATATATATCCATCCTGACTACATATGGCCCTTATATATCAAGCAACAACTGATAGCACAGCAGGGAAAATTAGATAAAACATGTTTTTGAGGTTTTAATACAGCCCATTCAGAAACTATTAGATCAAATAGATTAAAAATAAGCAGAGATACAAAAAATTGGAACAGTATAGTATAGCTTGAGTTAACACACATATATGGAGTTCTATACTGAGAATGAGAGATTGATTTTTCTTGATCACCGTGGAACATTTTTTTTTTCAGTATATGAAATTTATTGTCAAACTGGTTTCCATACAACACCCAGTGCTCATCCCAAAAGGTGCCCTCCTCAATACCCATCACCCACCCGCCCATCCCTCCCACCCCCCATCAATCCTCAGTTTGTTCTCAGTTTTTAAGAGAGTCTCTTATGCTTTGGCTCTCTCCCACTCTAACCTCTTTTTTTTTTTCCTTCCCTTCCCCCATGGGTTTCTGTTAAGTTTCTCAGGATCCACATAAGAGTGAAACCATATGGTATCTGTCTTTCTCTGTATGGCTTATTTCACTTAGCACCACACTCTCCAGTTCCATCCACGTGGCTACAAAGGGCCATATTTCGTTCTTTCTCATTGCCATGTAGTACTCCATTGTGTATATAAACCACAATTTCTTTATCCATTCATCAGTTGATGGGCATTTAGGCTCTTTCCATAATTTGGCTATTGTTGAGAGTGCTGCTATAAACATTGGGGTACAAGTGCCCCTATGCATCAGTACTCCTGTATCCCTTGGGTAAATTCCTAGCAGTGCTATTGCTGGGTCATAGGGTAGGTCTATTTTTAATTTTCTGAGGAAACTCCACACTGTTTTGCAGAGTGGCTGCACCAATTTGCATTCCCATCAACAGTGCAAGAGGGTTCCCGTTTCTCCATATCCTCTCCAGCATCTATAGTCTCCTGATTTGTTCATTTTGGCCACTCTGGCATGAGGTCATATCTGAGTGTGGTGTTGATTTGTATTTCCCTGATAAGGAGCGACGTTGAGCATCTTTTCATGTGCCTGTTGGCCATCCGGATGTCTTCTTTAGAGAAGTGTCTATTCATGTTTTCTGCCCATTTCTTCACTGGATTATTTGTTTTTCGGGTGTGGAGTTTGGTGAGCTCTTTATAGATTTTGGATACTAGCCCTTTGTCTGATATGTCATTTGCAAATATCTTTTCCCATTCCGTTGGTTGCCTTTTAGTTTTGTTGGTTGTTTCCTTTGCTGTGCAGAAGCTTTTTATCTTCATAAAGTCCCAAAAATTCATTTTTGCTTTTAATTCCCTTGCCTTTGGGGATGTGTCGAGTACGAGATTGCTACGGCTGAGGTCAGAGAGGTCTTTTCCTGCTTTCTCCTCTAGGGTTTTGACGGTTTCCTGTCTCACATTCAGGTCCTTTATCCATTTTGAGTTTATTTTTGTGAATGATGTGAGAAAGTGGTCTAGTTTCAACCTTCTGCATGTTGCTGTCCAGTTCTCCCAGCACCATTTGTTAAAAAGACTGTCATTTTTCCATTGGATGTTCTTTTCTGCTTTGTCAAAGATTGTTGGCCATACTTTTGTGGGTCCAGTTCTGGAGTCTCTATTCTATTCCATTGGTCCATGTGTCTGTTTTTGTGCCCATACCATGCTGTCTTGATGATTACAGCTTTGTAGTAGAGGCTAAAGTCTGGGATTGTGATGCCTCCTGCTTTGGTCTTCTTCAAAATTACTTGGCTATTCGGAGTCTTTTGTGGTTCCATAAAAATTTTAGGATTGCGTGTTCTAGCTTCGAGAAGAATGTTGGTGCAATTTTGATTGGGATTGCATTGAAAGTGTAGATAGCTTTGGGTAGTATTGACATTTTAACAATATTTATTCTTCCAATCCATGAGCATGGAATGTTTTTCCATTTCTTTGTATCTTTAATTTCCTTCATAAGCTTTCTATAGTTTTCAGCATACAGATATTTTACATCTTTCGTTAGGTTTATTCCTAGGTATTTTATGCTCCTTGGTGCAACTGTGAATGGGATCAGTTTCTTCATTTGTCTTTTTGTTGCTTCATTATTAGTGTATAAGAATGCAACTGATTTTTGTACATTGATTTTGTATCCTGCAACTTTGCTGAATTCATGTATCAGTTTTAGCAGCCTTTTGGTGGAGTCTATTGGGTTTTCCATGTATAGTATGTCATCTGCAAAAAAGTGAAAGCTTGACTTCATCTTTGCCAGTTTTGATGCCTTTGATTTCCTTTTGTTGTCTGATTGCTGATGCTAGAACTTCCAACACTATGTTAAACAACAGCGGTGAGAATGGACATCCCTGTCATATTCCTGATCTCAGGAAGAAAGCTCTCAGTTTTTCCCCATTGAGGATGGATGGTATTAGCTGTAGGCTTTTCATAAATGGCTTTTATGATGTTTAAGTATGTTCCTTCTATCCCGACTTTGTTGAGGGTTTTTGTGAAGAAAGGATGCTGAATTTTGTCAAAAGCTTTTTCTGCATCGATTGACAGGATCATATGGTTCTTATCTTTTCTTTTATTAATGTGATGTATCACGTTGATTGATTTGCAAATGTTGAACTAGCCTGAAGCCCAGGAATGAATTCCACTTGATCATGGTGAATAATTCTTTTTATATGCTGTTGCATCTGATTTGCTAGTATCTTGTTGAGAATTTTTACATCCATATTCATCAGGGATATTGGCCTGTAGTTCTCTTTTTTTGCTGGGTGTCTGTCTGGTGTAGGAATCAAAGTAATGCTGGCTTCATAGAATGAGTCTGGAAGTTTTCCTTCCCTTTCTATTTTTTGGAACAGCTTGAGAAGAATAGGTATTATCTCTGATTTAAATGTCTAGTAGAATTCCCCAGGGAAGCCATCTGGTCCTGGACTCTTATTTGTTGGGAGATTATTGATAACTGATTCAATTTCTTCGCTGGCTTCAAGTTTTCTATTTCTTCCTGTTTGACTTTTGGAAGTGTGTGAATGTTTAGGAATTTGTCCATTTCTTCCAGGTTGTCCAGTTTGTTGGCATATATTTTTTCATAGTATCCCTTGATAATTGCTTGTATTTCTGAGGGATTGGATGTAGTAATTCCATTTTCATTCATGATTTTATCTATTTGGGTCATCTCCCTTTTCTTTTTGAGAAGCCTGGCTAGAGGTTTATTGATTTTGTCTATTTTTTCAAAAAAGCAACTCTTGGTTTCAATGAGTTTTTTAGATTCTATATTATTTATTTCTGCTCTGGTCTTTATTATTTCTCTCCTGATGGGTTTGGGGTGTCTTTGCTGTTCTGCTTCTAGTTCCTTTAGGTGTGCTGCTAGATTTTGTGTTTGGGATTTTTCTTGTTTCTTGAGATAGGCCTGGATTGCAATGTATTTTCCTCTCAGGACTGCCTTTGCTGCATCCCAAAGCATTTGGATTGTTGTACTTTTGTTTTCATTTGTTTCCATATATTTTTAAATTTCTTCTCTAATTGCCTGGTTGACCCATTCATTTTTTAGTAGTGTGTTCTTTAACCTCCATGCTTTTGGAGGTTTCCAGACTTTTTCCTGTGGTTGATTTTAAGCTTCATAGCATTGTGGTCCGAAAGTGTGTATGGTATGATCTCAATTCTTTTATATTTATGAAGGGCTGTTTTGTGACCCAGTATGTGATCTTTGAGAATGTTCCATGTGCACTTGAGAAGAAAGTACATTCTATTGCTTTTGGATGCAGAGTTCTAAATATATCTGTCAAGTCCATCTGATCCAATGTATCATTCAGGGCCCCTGTTTCTTTATTGACCGTGTGTCTAGATGATCTATCCATTGTTGTAAGTGGAGTATTAAAGTCCCCTGCAATCACCACATTCTCTTCAATAAGGTTGCTTATGTTTGTGATTAATTATTTAATATACTTGGGGGCTCCTGTATTTGGTGTGTAGACATTTATAATTGTTAGCTCATCCTGATGGATAGACTCTGTAATTATTATATAATGCCTTTCTTTATTTCTTGTTACAGCCTTTAATTTAAAGTCTAGTTTTTCTGATATAAGTATGGTTACTCCAGCTTTCTTTTGTCGTCCAGTAGCATGATAAATAGTTCTCCATCCCCTCACTTTCAATCTGAAGGTGTCCTCAGATCTAAAGTGAGTCTCTTGTAGATAGCAAATAGATGGGCCTTGTTTTTTCATCCATTCTGATCCCTGTCTTTTGGTTGGAGCACTTAGTCCATTTGCATTCAGTGTTATTATTGAAAGATATCTGTTTGGAGTCATTGTGATATCTGTAGGTTTAATGCTTGTGGTGATGTCTCTGTTACTTTGTGGTCCTTGCAACATTTTACTCACAGAGTCTCCCTTAGGATCTTTTATAGGGCTGGTTTAGTGGGGATGAATTCCTTCAGTTTTTGTTTGTTTGGGAAGACCTTTATCTCTCCTTGTATTCTAAATGACAGACTTGCTGGATAAAGGATTCTTGGCTGCATATTTTTTCTGTTCATCACATTGAAGATTTCCTGCCATTCCTTTCTGGCCTGCCAAGTTTTGGTAGATAGGTCTGATACTACCCTTATGTGTCTACCTTTGTATGTTAGGGCCTGTTTATCCCTAGCTGCTTTCAGAATTCTCTCTTTATCCATGTATTTTGCCAGTTTCACTATGATATATCTTGCAGAAAATCGATTCAAGTTACATCTGAAGGGAGTTCTCAGTGCCTCTTGGATTTCAATGCCTTTTTCCTTCCCCAGATCAGGGAAGTTCTCAGGCATGATTCATTCAAGTACACCTTCAGCCCCTTTCTCTCTCTTGTCTTCTTCTGGAATTTCTATGATACGGATATTGTTCCATTTGATTGCATCAGTTAGTTCTCTAATTCTCCCCTCATACTCCTGGATTTTTTTTATCTCTCTTTTTCTCAGCTTCCTCTTATTCCATAATTTTATCTTCTAATTCACCTATTCTCTCCTCTGCCTCTTCAGTCCGTGCTATGGCCACCTCCATTTTATTTTGCGCCTCATTTATAGCATTTTTAAATTCCTTATGACTATGTTTTCGTCCCTTGATCTCTGTAGCAATAGATTCTCTGCTGTCCTCTATGCTTTTTTCAAGCCCAGCCATTAATTTTATGACTACTATTCTAAATTCTTTTTCCATTATATTGCTTAAATCAGTTTTGATCAATTTTAGCTGCCACTACTTCCTGAGTTTCTTTTGAGGAGAATTCTTCCATTTTGTCATTTTGGCTAGTCCCTGCAGTAGTTCCAAACTGCAGGGCATTTCCCCTGTGCTGTCCAGAGAAACTTGTGTTGGTGGAAGGGGCCCCAGTCAGACTTGATGTCTGACCCCTGCCCACCATTGGGGCCACAGTCAGACTGGTGTGTACCTTATCTTCCCCTCTTCCAGGGTCAGGACTCACTGTGGAGTGGTGTGGCCCCTGTCTGGGCTGCTTGCACACTGTCAGGCTTGTCTTGATGCTTTGGTGGGATATGGCCAAGGATGTATTAGATGGGGTGGATCCACCAGGTACACATGGGTAGGAGGGGCAGGCTTAGTTAGCTTTGCCATAGGTGGTCCCCTGTGGGAGGGGCCCTGCAGTACCAGGAGGGAGGCAGGCCCGTTGGAGGGATGAATCCACAGAAGCACAGCATTGGGCGTTTGCACGGTGCAAGCAAGTTTGGTGATGGGAACTGGTTTCCTTTGGAATTTCATCTACAGAATGGGAGAGAGAAATGGTGCTTGCCAGCACTTTTGTTCCCCTACTGAGCTCTGTCCTTCCAGGACTCAACAACTGTCCCTCCTGGTGTCCTCCCACCCTCCCCACTCTCTTAGAGCAGAGCTGTTGACTTTTAACATTCCAGATGTTAAATTCCCACTGGCTGTCAGAACTCACGCAGTCCGGCCCCTCTGCTTTTGCAAGCCAGACTTCAGGGGCTCAGCCTTGCCTGGTGGGCTGCCTCTCCACCACCCCAGCTCCCTCCTGCCAGTCCGTGTAGCATGCACCACCTCTCTGCCCTTCCTACCCTCTTCCATGGGCCTCTTGTCTTTGCTTGGCTCTGGAGAGTCCATTCTGCTAGACTTCCAGCGGTTTTCTCAGTTATTTAGGCTGATGTGGGTGGAATCTAAGCAATCAGCAGGACGAGGGGAACCCAGCAACCTCCTACACCACCATCTTCCTCCAGTAGTATGATTTTTCTCAATTAACTCAGAAAAATAATTTGATAAGATTCAACACCTACGTATGATAATTTTATCAAATCGAGAACAGAATTGAACTTCTTTTAGTTGATAAAACTATTTATACCAAAAGTTGAAGCAGCTGCTATACTTAACAAAAAGTTTATACTCAGTGCCTTTACTATAAAGACATTGTTTGAGAGTGTAAATTGGGGTCATTGGACCGGAGAATGCTAGGATGACAAGTGATACAGTAATACTATAATAAAAACAGAGGATTAATTGACCAAATGGCTAGGTGAATGCTACTTGCAGAGATTCTTGCTCCTCTTTCATAGCTTCCCAGAAAGCTAGAAGTCAAATGTTTTCCATCCAGAGAGAAGACTAGAAAAGTGAAAATCTGAACAGCCCAAAAGGAAATATCCAAAACTATAAATATTGAATGTTTGTCAACTAAGAGTCCACTCAGATTGCCCAGAAATGAGGCTGAAAGATGATAAGCCCCATATAAGAGCACCAAGCATACATATGACACAGTGAGAAGGTCTAAACATGTGAATTTGGTATTCTAGGGGAGGAGGGTGGGGAATTGACAGACAATATTTGAAGATATAGTGGCTGAGACTATTCCAAAGCTGAAAGATGATTTCAGAAGCACTATGAACCTCAGACAGGGTGTATACAAAGAAACCATACCTACCTATATCATGTTAAAACTTATGAAAATGAAAGACCAAGAGGAAATCCTAAAGGCAGCTGAGGAGTAGCATCATGATGATGGTAGAAGACACATGCATTATCATTCCACAATTTCTGTTAAAAAGTTAACCATAAATTTAATGTTGCTAATTTATAACTGACCCTAATGAATCAAGGTACATGTTGTAATCTCTAGGGCAACCACTAAAAGTATAATAAAAGAATGCATAACTTACTTACAGAGGTCGAAACTGGAATGAGAACAATACTTGATTAATCCTCAAAGACAAGAAAGAAGAGAAAGAAAATAAAGGATGGGACAAATAGATAATAATAAGATAGTGGATTTAAACCCAAATATATTAGTTGACACATTAGTGTATATGTTAAATACAAACAGATAAAATATGTTAATTAAAAGTCAAGACTGTCATGTTGCATTAAAAATTCAATAATACACAGGGTGCTTGGGTGGCTCATTTGGTTGAGTGTCCGACTTCAGCTCAAGTCATGATCTCACCGTCTGTGAGTTTGAGCCCCGTGTCAGGCTCTGTGCTGACAGCTTGGAGCCTGGAGCCTGCTTTGGATTCTGTGTGTCTGTCTCTCTCTCTCTCTGCCCGTCCCACCTCTCAAAAATAAATAAAAATAAAAAATCAATAGTAGCAACTTAATTGTGACACAGTTTTATTATTATGACACTAAAGGGTTGGAAATATAAGTGTACCATGGAAACTTGTACCATGTACCATGTACCATGGTACCATGGAAACACTAACAAAAAGATACCTGGTACAACTATGTTAATATCAGACAAAATAGACTTTAAGAGTGAGGAACTACTAATTATACTAGTTGTAATGATTTCATAATGATAAAATGTTCAACCCAACAAGAAGACATGACAATCCTAAATTTGTATGCAGTTAGTAACACAGCTTCAAAATGTATAAAGCAATAGAATGAAAAGAAGAAATAAATTAAATTATAATCCATTATAAATTTTTAAATACTTCTTTCTGTAACTGATGGAGCAAACAGAAAAATCATAAAACTGTAGATTTGGACAATATTATTAGCCAACTTGACCTAAATAACAGAGAATAATTCAAACAACAGCTGGAGATTGATTGTTTTTTTGGGTGTATTCAAATAGAACATTCACCAAAAATCACCATGTGCTAGGTCATAAATCGAGTTGTACCTCAAACTATTAAAAACATAGGGAGCATGTTTTCTGACTTCAGTGGAATTAAGCTATAGATCAATAACAAAAGATAATTAGAAAAATCTCTATTGGAAATTAAGTCATATTCTTTTTTTTAAATGTTTATTTTTTAGAGAGATAGAGTGTGAGTGGGGGAGGAGCAGAGAGAGGGAGGCACAGAATCTGAAGCAGGCTCCAGGTTCTGAGCTGTCAGCACAGAGCCTGATGCGGGGCTCGAACTCACAAACTGTGGGGTCATGACCTGAACCAAAGTCAGAGGCTCAACTGACTGAGCCACCCCGGTGCCCCTAAGTCATATTCTTCTAACTAAAACTTCTTAAAGAAGAAATCAGGGTTCCTGGGTGGCTCAGTTGGTTCAGTGTCTGACTCTTGATTTCAGCTCAGGTCATGATCTCATGGTTCGTGAGATAGAGCCCTATGTCAGGCTCTATGCTGGTAGCACAGAGTCTACTTGAGATTTGCTCTCTCTTTTTGTCTCTGCCCCTCCCCTGCTCTCTCTCTCTCTTTCTCAAAACAAAAATAAACTAAAAAAAAAAGAAATCACAGTGGGCAATGGAAGATATTACTAACAGACTAACAATGAAGGTATGATATATAAAATTTATGGAAAGTAGCCAAAGCTGATCTTAGAGGGAAATTTGTAGTGCTAGATGCATACATTATAAAATAAGATTATTTATTTATTTATTATTTTTTATTTAAATTTTTATTAACATACAGTACAATATTGATTTTAGGAGTAGACTTCAGTGATTCATCACTTACATACAGCACCCAGTGCTCATCATAACACATCATAACTAAGAGAGCCCTCTTAGTACCCATCACCCATCTAGCCCATCCCCATCCACCTCCCTCTATCAGCCCTCAGTTTAGTCTCTATCATTAAGAGTTTCTTGTGGTTTATTTCCCTCTATCCTCTCTTTTTCCCCTCTTCCCATATGTTCATCTGTTTTGCTTCTTAAATTCCACATATGAATGAAATCATACAGTATTTGTCTTTCTCTGATTTATTTTGCTTAGCATAATACATTCTAGCTCTATCCATGTCATGGCAAATGGCAAGATTTCATTATTTTTGATGGTTGAATAATATTCTATTGTATGTATACAACTAAAGAAGATAATTTATGATTTAAATATTTCATGAAGTCAGGAAAAACATTAAATAAAACCTAAAGAAAGTAAAAGAAAGGAAATAAGAAAGATAACATATAAACTAAATAGAAAACAGGCATACTATGGAGACAATCAATGCAGTAAAAAGTTAGTTCTGTTTAAAAATTAATACAATTATTAAACTTTTAGCAACACTTACTATGAAGAAAAAGACCACAAATTACCATTTATCAACAAAAAATAGGACATAATTACAGATCTTTTATACATTAGAAAGATCATAAAATGATATATTGAACATGTGCCAATACGTTTGAAATTTTGATGAATTGTGCATATTTCATAGAAAACATAAATTAAAAAAATGGACACATGAAGAAATTAAAAATCTGAATAGTCCTCCTATTTCTATTAAGTTGAATTTATAATTAAAAAACTTCCAATAAATAAAACTTTAAGAGAAATGGCTTTACAGTTGAAATCTTCCAACACTTAAGGATAATATACATTAAACTTATATGGGGCACCTGGGTGGCTCAGTTGGTAGGCTTCCAACTTCAGCTCAGCTGAAGCTGACAGCTGACAGCTCAGAGCCCGGAGCCTACTTTGGATTCTATGTCTCCCTCTCCTTTCTCTCTCTGTGCCCCTCCCCCACTCATGCTCTCACTCTTTCTCTCTCTCTCAAAAATAAATAAATATTAAAAATTTTTAAATTGTATATACTCTTTTAGAGAAGAGAGAAGGGGAAAACATTTCTCAACTTGTTTTATGAGGCCAGAATAGCATTGATACAAAAACCTCACAAGGATAGTATAAGAAATGAAAGCAACAGGATTAATATCTCTCATGGATATTGCTAAAAAAAAATCCCAAATTATTAGCAAATCAAACTCAGCAATATGTTTCAAAAAGATAATTATGATTAAATTGGGTTCATTCCAGGAAATCAAGCTTAGTTTAATATATGAAAATCATTGGATGTCATTCCCCATAACAGAAAAAAAATAGAAAAAATCAAATAATATCTCAATGAAAACAAAAATAGTATACCATTGAATTAAACTCCTAATCAAAAAAACTCACAGCATACTAGGAATACAAGAGAACTTACATGTCTCTGTAAAAACCGTATGGAAACATTCCATTATTAAATTATTAATAATTACTTAAAAGCTTTCCCTCTGTGATTGGGAAAGAAAGGAGAATGCCTTCTATCACATTTATTCACCATTATCGTGGTGTTTCTAGCCAGTGCAAATTTGGAATAAAATGAAAATTTATGAAGGTTGGAAAGGAAGAGAGGAAGAAAGGAGAAGGAATAAATAAAACATATGGTGTGTTTAGTACATAGGAAAGTTAAAGCAATCTACAGATGAATAATTAGGATCAATACATGGGCTTAGCAAGGCTGCTGAATAAAATGAAAATATGCCAAAATCAGATTTTAAAAAATATATTAACAACAATTAGAACATGACACTTTGAAAAAAGTCAATGTTTCCAATAGCATTAAAAAATAAAGTATTTAGGGGGCGCCTGGGTGGCGCAGTCGGTTAAGCGTCCGACTTCAGCCAGGTCACGATCTCGCGGTCCGTGAGTTCGAGCCCCGCGTCGGGCTCTGGGCTGATGGCTCAGAGCCTGGAGCCTGTTTCCGATTCTGTGTCTCCCTCTCTCTCTGCCCCTCGCCCGTTCATGCTCTGTCTCTCTCTGTCCCAAAAATAAATAAACGTTGAAAAAAAAAAAAAGTATTTAGGGGCACCTGGATAGATCAGTCGGTTAAGCGTCTGACTTCGGCTCAGGTCATGATCTCATGATTTGTGGGTTTGAGTCCCGCATCGGGATCTGTGCTGACAGCTCAGAGCCTGGAACCTGCTTCAAATTCTGTGTTTCCCTCTCTCTCTGCCCCACCCCTGCTCGTGCTCTGTCTCTCTCTGTCTTAAAAGTAAATAAACGTTTAAAAATATCTTTAAAAATGAAGTATTTAGGAATAAATACTGATGTGCAAGAGATCTGCACAGAGGTCTCACAAAATTACTGAGAGATATTAATGGATTGGAAGACAATATTATAAAAATGCTAGCTCTATCTGCAGATTCAATGCAATTCCAGCAAAAATGGTCAGATTTGTGTGTGTGGTGGAAATTTATTAGGTGATTCTAAAATTCAAATGGAAATGAAAAGAGCCAAGAATAGCCGAGTAATCTTGAAGAAGAACAAAGTTGATGGATTGAATTAATTGCTGCTGCTTTATAATAAGACAGTATGGAACAGATGCAAGACAGACAAACAGACCAATGGAACCAATAGTCCAGAAGCAGACTCACAACATTTAGTCTCATGATTTTATTGGAAAAATGCAACAAGGGTGCAGTAGGGAAAGGATGGTCTTCACAGTAAATGATTCTGGGTTAATTGACTACCCATAAGGAAGAAAGGATCTTTGACTTTTCCTTAAATCAGAGACAAAACCAATTCCAAGTGGAATGTACATTTGAACATAAAGGTAGCATGGACACATATCTTCCTGACTCTGAAGGCCAACGTTTCTTAAATGGATTTGATAAACACTAATCATAGAATACCTTGATTAAAAATCAAGCTATAGAATAAGAAAGCATATTTGTAATATAGGTCTATATATCTGTCTGTATCAGGCCTTGAGTATATATAATATTCCTAAAAATCAGTTAGAAAAAGACTATAAAATTTGAAAAACGAGTTAAAGGCTTTTAAAGACATGAAAAGTTGTTCAGTTTCATTAGGCAGCAAGGAAATGCAAATTAAAACTTTAATTGGTTACCACTACATATCTACCAGAATGTCTACAATTAAAAAAAAAACAATACCAAGGTTTGATGAGGATGTGGGACAATTGAAATTGTCACATAGTGATGGTGGGAGTGTAAATTGTACAGCTACTTTGAAACCATGTATTAATAACTACTATAGCAGAGCAACAACCTACACATAGTTTCATTGTCAATCATAACGATTGTATATCCTTATTTCTGGTAGTCTTTATAATTTCAATATTCTTGGGCTGAATTCTTGTCACACTAATGGGAGCATTATAGTTTTTATAATGAAGCTGATAGAAGATAATGGGAATGGAAGAGTCAGCTCTGCCATTTTTTTAAATTCCTTTGTGCTTGTGATATCATGATTATCTTCAATCTGTGATTTCTTGGCTAGAATATTTTATTTTATTAAGTAGGCTCCACACCCAATGTGGGGCTTGAACTTATGACCCTGAGATCAAGAGTCACCTACTCTACCAATTGAGCCAGCCAGTCCCCCTCTCTTGGCTAGAATATTTTAGTTTATTTTTTAAAGTTTATTTATTTATTTTGAGAGAGGGAGAGAGAGAGAGAGCACAAGTGAGGGAGGGGCAGGAGAAGGAAAGACAAAATCCCAAGCAAGCTTTGCATCATCAGTGCACAGCCAAGTGTGGGACTCGAACTCATGAACTGTGAGATCATGACCTGAGTTTAGATCAAGAATTGGATGCTTAACTAACTGCACCACCCAGGCGCCCCTAGAATATTTTAAAGCCACTTTCCCCAAATTGGGAAAATAATTTAGTTAAAGCTAGATTTATAAAATCTGTACATTCCTTTAATAGAGCTCACAAAAGGCCACCAAATAAGAATGCCACTCTCTGCTCTTTGGAGCAGGGGCATTCCTACATTCCCTCGGGCCTCCTCAGGTACCAATAATGCAAGAGAGACACACAGACCAAGGAAGGGCACTAGTGTCAATCCATACATTTCAATAAAGTTTAATCATTTTACCACTTTTATATAAAAACTTACAAATAGAAATCCTAATTTTTTTCTTCACCCAGTGGATTTTTGTGCATACCCCACTTTGGAGACCCTGGCTTAAGGTATGTGTATACATGTGTGTATGTCAGCATGGCAAGAGAAATGAATCAATATTTATAGATCATTTTCAAGTGCCAAACACGGTGCTGTATGAGTTACTTGCTAGTATCAAAACAGGTCACATCAATTGAGCATTTATCATGGTGCTACCAGACTAGGCCTTTTCTGCATACACCCTGAAGCAATCCTAAGAGTTAAGGATCATTACTTCCCTGTTGCACAGGTGAGAAATGCTTGGTATTTCCCTGGTTCATCTGGAGGCCTGCTGTGGGGGAAGGCATGGCTTTCAGTATCTGGAAACCCACAAACTTGCTCATTCTTCCTTCAGAACCCAGCACCAACCTCTTTGCGTTCGATCCTTCTGATTGTTAACTGTTAAAATTCTTTTTTTTTTGAATTTCAATATATGAAATTTATTGTCAAATTGTTTTCCATACAACACCCAGTGCTCATCCCAAAAGATGCCCTCTTCAATACCCATCACCCACCCTCCCTTCCTTCCCACCCCCCATCAACCCTCAGTTTGTTCTCAGTTTTTAAGAGTCTCTTATGCTTTGGCTCTCTTCCACTCTAACCTCCTTTTTTTTCCTTCCCCTCCCCCAAGGACTTCTGTTAAGTTTCTCAGGATCCACATAAGAGTGAAAACATGGTATCTGTCTTTCTCTGTATGGCTTATTTCACTTGGCATAACACTCTCCAGTTCCATCCACGTTGCTACAAAGGGCCATACTTCGTTCTTTCTCATTGCCATGTAGTACTCCATTGTGTATATAAACCACAATTTCTTTATCCATTCATCAGTTGATGGATATTTAGGCTCTTTCCATAATTTGGCTATTGTTGAGAGTGCTGCTATAAACATTGGGGTACAGTGCCCCTATGCATCAGTACTCCTGTATCCTTTGGGTAAATTCCTAGTACTGCTATTGCTGGGTCATAGGGTAGGTCTATTTTTAATTTTTTGAGGAAACTCCACACTGTTTTCCAGAGCGACTGCACCAGTTTGCATTCCCATCAACAGTGCAAGAGGGTTCCTGTTTCTCCACATCCTCTCCAGCATCTATAGTCTCCTGATTTGTTCATTTTGGCCACTCTGACTGCCGTGAGGTGATATCTGAGTGTGGTTTTGATTTGTATTTCCCTGATGAGGAGCGAGGTTGAGCATCTTTTCATGTGCCTGTTAGCCATCTGGGTGTCTTCTTTAGAGAAGTGTCTATTCATGTTTTCTGCCCATTTCTTCACTGGATTACTTGTTTTTCAGGTGTGGAGTTTGATGAGCTCTTTAAAGATTTTGGATACTAGCCCTTTGTCTGATATGTCATTTGCAAATATCTTTTCCCATTCCGTTGGTTGCCTTTTAGTTTTGTTGATTGTTTCCTTTGCTGTGCAGAAGCTTTTTATCTTCATGAGGTCCCAATAGTTCATGTTTGCTTTTAATTCCCTCGCCTTTGGGGATTTGTCAAGTAAAAAATTGCTGTGGCTGAGATCAGAGAAGTCTTTTCCTGTTTTCTCCTCTAGGGTTTTGATGGTTTCCTGCCACACATTCAGGTTCTTTATCCATTTTGAGTTTATTTTTGTGAATGGTGTGAGAAAGTGGTCTAGTTTCAACCTTCTGCATGTTGCTGTCCAGTTCTCCTAGCACCATTTGTTAAAGAGACTGTCTTTTTTCCATTGGATATTCTTTCCTGCTTTGTCAAAGATGAGTTGGCCATACTTTTGTGGGTCTAGTTCTGGGGTTTCTATTCTATTCCACTGGTCTATGTGTCTGTTTTTGGGCCAATACCATGCTGTCTTGATGGTTACAGCTTTGTAGTAGAGGCTAAAGTCTGGGATTGTGATGCCTCCTGCTTTGGTCTTCTTCAAAATTACTTTGGCTATTCGGGGCCTTTTGTGGTTCCGTATGAATTTTAGGATTGCTTGTTCTAGCTTTGAGAAGAATGCTGGTGCAATTTTGATTGGGATTGCATTGAATGTGTAGATAGCTTTGGGTAGTATTGACATTTTAACAATATTTATTCTTCCAATCCATGAGCATGGAATGTTTTTCCATTTCTTTATGTCTTCTTCAATTTCCTTCATAAGGTTTCTATACTTTTCAGCATACAGATCCTTTACATCTTTGGTTAGATTTATTCCCAGGTATTTATACTCCTTGGTGCAATTGTGAATGGGATCAGTTTCTTTGTCTTTCTGTTGCTTCATTATTAGTGTATAAGAATGCAACTGATTTCTGTACATTGATTTTGTATCCTGCAACTTTGCTGAATTCATGTATCAGTTCTAGCAGACTTTTGGTGGAGTCTATCGGGTTTTCCATGTATAATATCATGTCATCTGCAAAAAGTGAAAGCTTAACTTCATCTTTGCCAATTTTGATGCCTCTGATTTCCTTTTGTTGTCTGATTGCTGATGTTAGAACTTCCAAGACTATGTTAAACAACAGCGGTGAGAGTGGACATCCCTGTTGTGTTTCTGATCTCAGGGAAAAAGCTCTCAGTTTTTCCCCATTGAGGATGATGTTAGCTGTGGGCTTTTCATAAATGGCTTTTATGATGTTTAAGTATGTTCCTTCTATCCTGACTTTGTCGAGGGTTTTTATTAAGAAAGGATGCTGAATTTTGTCAAAAGCTTTTTCTGCATCGATTGACAGGATCATATGGTTCTTATCTTTTCTTTTATTAATGTGATGTATCACATTGATTGATTTGCGAATGTTGAGCCAGCCCTGAAGCCCAGGAATGAATCCCACTTGATCATGGTGAATAATTCTTTTTTATGCTGTTGAATTCAATTTGCAAGTATCTTGTTGAGAATTTTTGCATCCATATTCATCAGTGATATTGGCTTGTAGTTCTCTTTTTTTACTGGGTCTCTGTATGGTTTAGGAATCAAAGTAATACTGGCCTCACAGAATGAGTCTGGAAGTTTTCATTCCCTTTCTATTTTTTGGAACAGCTTGAGAAGAATAGGTATTATTTCTGCTTTAAATGTCTGGTAGAATTCCCCAGGGAAGCCATCTGGTCCTGGACTCTTATTTGTTGGGAGATTTTTGATAACCGATTCAATTGCTTCACTGGTTATGGGTCTGTTCAAGCTTTCTATTTCTTCCTGTTTGAGTTTTGGAAGTGTGTGGGTGTTTAGGAATTTGTCCATTTCTTTCTGGTTGTCCAGTTTGTGGGCATATAATTTTTCATAGTATTCCCTGATAATTGCTTGTATTTCTGAGGGATTGGTTGTAATAATTCCATTTTCATTCTTGATTTTATCTATTTGGGTCATCTCCCTTTTCCTTTTGAGAAGCCTGGCTAGAGGTTTGTCAATTTTGTTTAATTTTTCAATAAACCAACTCTTGGTTTCATTGATCTGCTCTACAGTTTTTTTAGATTCTATATTGTTTATTTCTGTTCTGATCTTTATTATTTCTCTTCTTCTGCTGGGTTCAGGGTGTCTTTGCTGTTCTGCTTCTAGTTCCTTTAGGTGTGCTGCTAGATTTTGTATTTGGGATTTTTCTTGTTTCTTGAGATAGGCCTGGATTGCAATGTATTTTCCTCTCAGGACTGCCTTTGCTGCATCCCAAAGCGTTTGGATTGTTGTATTTTCATTTTCGTTTGTTTCCATATATTTTTTAATTTCTTCTCTAATTTCCTGGTTGACCCATTCATTCTTTAGTAGGGTGTTCTTTAACCTCCATTTTGGAGGTTTTCCAGACTTTTTCCTGTGGTTGATTTCAAGCTTCATACCATTGTGGTCTGAAAGTATGTATGGTATGATCTCAATTCTTGTATACTTATGAAGGGCTGTTTTGTGACCCAGTATGTGATCTATCTTGGAGAGTGTTCCATGTGCACTCGAGAAGAAAGTATATTCTGTTGCTTTTGGATGCAGAGTTCTAAATATATCGGTCAAGTCCATCTGCTCCAATGTATCTTTCAGAGCCCTTGTTTCTTTATTGACCGTGTGTCTAGATGATCTATCCATTTCTGTAAGTGCAGTATTAAAGTCCCCTGCAATTACCACATTCTTATCAATAAGGTTGCTTATGTTTATGAGTATTTGTTTTATATATTTGGGGGCTCCCGTATTTGGCACATAGATATTTATAATTGTTAGCTCTTCCTGATGGATAGACCCTGTAATTATTATATAATGCCCTTCTTCATCTCTTGTTACAGTCTTTAGTTTAAAGTCTAGTTTTTCTGATATAAGTATGGCTAGTCCAGCTTTCTTTTGACGTCCAGTAGCATGATAAATAGTTCTCCATCCCCTCACTTTCAATCTGAAGGTGTCCTCACGTCTAAAATGAGTCTCTTGCAGACAGCAAATAGATGGGCCTTGTTTTTTTTTTACCCATTCTGATACCCTATGTCTTTTGGTTGGCGCATTTAGTCCATTTACATTCAGTGTTATTATAGAAAGATATGGGTTTAGAGTCATTGTGATGTCTGTAGGTTTCATGCTTGTAGTGATGTCTCTGGCACTTTGTCTCACAGGATCCCCCTCAGGATCTCTTGTAGGGCTGGTTTAGTGGTGACGAATTCCTTCAGTTTTTGTTTGTTTGGGAAGACCTTTATCTCTCCTTCTATTCTAAATGACAGACTTGCTGGATAAAGGATTCTTGGCTGCATATTTTTTCTGTTCATCACATTGAAGATTTCCTGCCATTCCTTTCTGGCCTGCCAAGTTTCAGTAGAGAGATCCGTCAGGAGTCTTATCGGTCTCCCTTTATATGTTAGGGCACGTTTATCCCTAGCTGCTTTCAGAATTTTCTCTTTATCCTTGTATTTTGCCAGTTTGACTATGATATGTCGTGCAGAAGATTGATTCAAGTTACGTCTGAAGGGAGTTCTCTGTGCCTCTTGGATTTCAATGCCTTTTTCCTTCCCAGGTCAGAGAAGGTCTCAGCTATGATTTCTTCAAGTACACCTTCACACCTTTCCCTCTCTCTTCCTCCTCTGGAATACCAATTGCATAGATTATTTCTCATTAGTGCATCACTTAGTTCTCTAATTTTCCCCTCATACTCCTGGATTTTTTATCTCTCTTTTTCTCAGCTTCCTCTTTTTCCATAATTTTATCTTCTAATTCACCTATTCTCTCCTCTGCCTCTTCAATCCGAACTGTGGTTGCTTCCATTTTATTTTGCAGCTCATTTAGAGCATTTTTTAGCCCCTCCTGACTGTTTCTTAGTCCCTTGATCTCTGTAGCAATAGATTTCTTCTGTCCTCTATACTGTTTTCAAGCCCAGCGATTAATTTTATGACTATTATTTTAAATTCACTTTCTGTTATATTGTTTAAATCATTTTTGATCAGTTCGTTAGCTGTTGCTACTTCCTGGAGTTTCTTTTAAGGGGAATTCTTCTGTTTCATCATTTTGGATAGTCCTCGGAGTGGTGCAGAACTGCAGGGCGCTTCCCCTGTGCTGTCTTGAATAACTTGCACTGGTGGGCGGGGCCGCAGTCAGACCTGATTTCTGCCCCCAGCCCATTTCTGGGGCCACAGATTGGTGTGTACCTTCTCTTCCCCTCTCCTAGGGGCAGGATTCACTGTGAGGTGGTGTGGCCCCTGTCTGGGCTACTTGCAACTGCCAGGCTTGTGGTGCTGGGGATCTGGCGTATTACCTGGGGTGGATTGGCAAGGTGCACAGGGGCGGGAGGGGCAGGCTCAGCTCGCTTTTCCTTTGGTGATCCGCTTCTGGAGGGGCCCTGCGGCACCGGGAGGGAGTCAGACCCACCGGAGGGATGGATCCACAGAAGCACAGCACTGTGTGTTTGCGGGGTGCAAACAAGTTCCCTGACAGGAACTGGTTCCTTTTGGGATTTTGGCTGGGGGATGGGCGAGGGAGATGGCTCTGGCATGTGCCTTTGTTCCCCACCAAGCTGAGCTCTGTCGTCTGGGGTTCAACAACTCTCCCTCCCGTTGTCCTCTAGCCCTCCGGCTCACTGAGCAGAGCTGTTAACTTATAACCTTCCATATGTTAAGTCCTGCTCACTGTCAGAACACACTTCATCCGGCCCCTCTGCTTTTGCAAGCTAGACTCAGGGGCTCTGCTTTGCTGGCGGGCTGCCCCTCTGCCCTGGCTCTCTCCCGCCAGTCCGTGTAGTTCACACCGCCTCTCCGCCCTTCCTACCCTCTTCATGGGCCTCTTGTCTATGCTTGGCTCTGGAGAATCTGTTCTGCTAGTCTTCTGGTGGTTTTCTGGGTTATTTAGGCTGTGTGGGTGGAATCTAAGTGATCAACAGGACGCGGTGAGCCCAGTGTCCTCCTATGCCTCTATCTTCTCATGTTGGTCTCTGTTAAAATTCTTTTGGTCTTTAACTAATACTTTTTTTTTTTATAATGGACATCCATGCATAATATAAAATACCTCCCTTTTCACTTGTGTGCAAGATGGTAAGTGCAAGGGTCAAAAATCCAACCGTCTACAGCATTATTATATCGTTAGTGCCCAGCAGAGTATCTGGCAGGGAAGTCATGCATATCTTTGTTGAATGAATGGATGAATGAATGAATTGCAAATTTTACTTTGTTGAATGGATGACTTACAAGGGCAGTAACATAAAAGACTGTCTAGAATATATGATAACTTTGGTCTTTCCCTGTGTCTTTTTTTAAGCATCCTTTAATACTTTTTCTCAATGAAAAAAACTTTATATGACCTTGAAAATGAAAATATTCTTCTTTATATTTGACTAATTTTACTAATGTCATCTGAGGAAGTCTTTCTTTCTGAATTTAGCAATTTCCAAATAGGTGATCATAATACCAGGCTTTGCATCCTGGCTAAATTAAATCTCACCTTCAGTATATCTATTAATTTTAGAGAGATGCACAAACAGTTGATTACCTGTGAGCATCCTGAATATTTTTTAAGGGTATTCATTCATAATTTTATTATTATTGTTATTAATTATTATTATTATTTAATGTTTACCTATTTTTTAGAGAGAGAGGGAGACAGCACAAGCAGGGGAGGGGCAGAGAGAGAGGGAGACACAGAATCCGAAGCAGGCACAGCTGCTGTCAGCACACAGCCGGTCTCACGGCTTGAACTCACTAACTATGAGAACATGACCTGAGGTGAAGTTGAACGCTTAACTGACAGAGCTACCCAGGTACCCCCATTCAGGATTTTAAATGGACTTTTGAGTGTGTTTCTGAGAGCATTTGCAAAAATATCCTTAACCTTTTCTAAACTGAGGCTCAGCTTATATTTTTTTTCCTCACCCTGAAACTCAGTATTACTGGCTCATTCCTAGAGTTTGTCTATCTGTCAGCGTGAGAGACTGTTAATTTCAGCAATGTTGCATGATTTTCTGGCAAACTAAGTTGGCTCAACTGATTGACCCTCATGTTTAAGTGACACTCACTTTATGGATAGCAAAAGTTTTTAAAGGGTTCGTTTCAATGTGACCTATGACCTTGAGGATTACTTTGTGGCATATGGATCTTCGTGTTTCCTCAGTTCTTTTTGTTTTCTAGAAGAGATCCTGCATGAAGCCACCCCACAGAATCACAGAGGGCATGTTATGACCCCTTGAGCTGCAACACCTATTTATTTACAATTTAGATGGAACCCTGGGGAGATTTCCCCCTCAGCTGGCCAAGGTTTTTAAACTCTATGATCTATAGCTGAATCTAAAACAGTAAATAAGCTGATAACAAACAGAAAAGTTCTTTTTGAAGAGGCAGCTTTGAGGATGGAAGAATATCCACGCAACATAGGAACAAACGTGTTAAAAGCAGCCTGGCTGGATTAAGGGTTTCCAGTGAGCTCTGCCAGCTAGAATCTTTCCTTTGTCTCAGCATGCCCCCAGCTGGCAGACGGGGCTCACAATTTGCTTTCAAATATCTTGGCCTGGCTCTAGGATCTGATGTTTAAAATGAAAAGCGGCACATGAAGATTTCCCCAGTCTATAACACTCTGGGCCAATAATAATCTTTGTGGGGCGGTCTTTGGCTGTTGTAACACATGAGGATTAACCATTCAGATACAGTTCCTTCTCTATTTGAGAACAAGCAATTCATTCAAGCAGTTGATCTTCTCCTACCTTTGGCCTTTTGCATCACATTTTCCCACTGTCTCCATCCCGCCCCCAACTGCTGGAGTGATGGAAGAGGGAACAGAAATTATAGTCAGGGTCCCACTTGCTGCTCTGTTATCATCTGAATGGTTTAGCCAGTAGGCCCAGGATACACAGGAGAAAATCTCAGTTCAGAGTTTCGGGAGTGTAGTAGATGCTGTTAGGATTCTACCCATGTTCCCTAAGCTTACTATGGAGATGTGGCCTGCATACAGCTCCCTCACTCCATCAACTTCCTTCATCATGGATGGGGCAGACCATGAGTGTCAGGGAGTTAACACCCCAGGAGTGACCCTCAACCAATGAGGGGTGGGATTAGCAGAAAAATGTTCCAGTGTTCCAGCATCTCAGAGGGAAAATTCCCCATAGCTTCCTAGTGGATCCTGGGGGATTGAGCCCTGGTACCTACCCTCACTGATGCACATCAGGTTTCTTCTTGCCTGGCTCCCACCCCTTCCTCACTGAGACTAACTCCCAAACAAATCATCTGCACTCAAATCCTTGTCTCAGGATCCACTTTGGGGGTGAACATAAACTAAGTCAGGCACCCTGTGCCAGTGGCTGAAGCTGTGAGAATGGGCCCAAGAAGCAGTGGGCAAGAAAGGCAGTCTTGTTTGTAGCATCCACCCTTCTCTTTAGTGTTTGAGATCCATGGAAATGATTCCACACTTGTTCTTTCACGCAGAGATAAGCCAATGGAGCCAGGTACCCTGTTCCATTTTCTTCATCCCTCATAGGACTCTACCACCTGCTGTGTCCCTCATCTGCTCTGAGCTGCAGTGTGTAGGCGGCATCCTATACATCCGCAGGGCTGGGTGGGCCATAATACTATGCTTACACTGCAGATGTCCTCTGAGCTACCAGTCTGTGAGCACTGCCCCAAACCTCATCTGCTCCTCTGTCAAATGATGGAGTCAAATGCAATGATTTCTTCTTTTGATATAGCTTTGCTGTGTTTAACCCCAGCTCCCCTGCCCACATTTGCCCCAGGGCTCCTCTACCACTGCAGGTAGATTACCTATGCCCATCTGGGGCAGGTACTCATAGGAGGCTGAAAGGAGTGAACACCCTATGCGGCAACCCCTGACCAATAGGGCCTAGATCCAGTGAATAAAAACACCCTTTCTCCTCTTCTGCAAGTGGACAATTCTGAGGCTGTCTACACAGCTCCTGAGAGGGTCCCAAATAGGAGTCCCGGGTGATTGGCTCAACAATTGTCCTTGGGTTCGTTTTCCCTACTTCCTTGTTTCACATTTCTCTAGCCCTCCCCTTCCATTTTTGTGATAACTTCCCAAAATAAACTGTCCACACACAAGCTCTTGTCTGAGGCTGATCTGGGGGGGAACCGGACACACTAAGACATTGTGTGTGTGTGTGTGTGTGTGTGTGTGTGTGTGAATAAATGAAAAAATAAATGCACAGCATCAAGCAAAAGCACATGCTATACACACAATTCTGTAACCTGGATTTGCACTTTGTATGTCGGTAGATACATATCTGTATCCTGATTTCTATGGTTGTGTAGTATTTTCCATTGTATGTACCATGCTATTCCTAACTCGTCAGATGGTTTCTAAGTTTTTGCTGTCTCACGCAGGATCCTAGCCTTAAATGACAATAAGCTGGATTACTTCCAAAGCATTATCTAGTAGGAACTAACCAGCCTTGAAAATTCCACTCTGATCAGTAGCTGGAAATATAGTTTCTATCTCACTAGTTAACGCTGTGCAAAGCTATGATCTTTGCCTGGGGTCTAGTCTCAACCTTATCCCATGGGGTAATCTGGAGTGTGAATTGCACCATGGATTTCATGTTCCTTGAGGTACATATGAACTCTTATGAAACAGTCACTGGACACTGGCTGCCCCTGGGGCGGGGCATAACCCCATAGGTGAGGTAACTTCCCTTTTGGCAGTGGGTGATTCTCCAGAGATTAAGGTAGGTGAGAGCTGTTAGCAGCCACCACTCCTGGAAGCTGGAGGCCAGCACCCGGCCTCATAAAGGAAGCCTGGGTGGTGCAACAGCAGCATTTATATAATGTATACACTTATACAGGTACAGAATATTACCTTACTGAAGTATATGCTCATGTATAGAATACTGCTTAACTGAAAATTATAGTACATTCTCTTTATGATATATATGGATTATCAATTTTCAACCCACACCTTTGCTATATACTCAGTGAGGCTGCCCTGCCCCTTCCATTTCCAAATACCCTGATGATGTATTAAAATAAATTTCAATTAAACAATAACAAAGTCAGCACTTATGATATAATGCACCATTAGGCTTATATAACCTAGTAGTCCTTAATGAGTCACAGTCTCTCAAAGCTTTGTAAAAATTAGTTCCCAAAGTCACATGAGGTCCATGGGGACTCTTACTTCACCAGCATTGTGCAATTTGTCTCCTGTCTTAGCATCCTCAGGTGGCTATGTCAGCATTCATTCTTCCCCACCAGGAGAAGCCTTTGGTGCCTTCTTCTTGCCCCGGGCTGCTCACTGTTGCCCCTAGAGGGCGCTCTGGTAGCCATCACTGAAGTTGCCCCATGGATCCTCCAGGAAACCCACAGGGTGTCTGAAACCTGGCACCCCAGCTTTTCCAGAGAATAGTGAAGTAGGCCTTGGCTCTGCATTTTCTCCTCTGGGCATTGCCGGGGTCACTGCTGCTCTCCTCTTAGCAACTCTCACACCATACATTGGAGTCCATCTTCAGCTTTGTGAGTGAGCTGGAGGAGAGATTTGTCATTCACTCTGTTCTCAGTTCTACTTACTGAACAGTGGCAGTTACCCAGAGCAACACCTGGACCCCTATTCTCCCTCACTTTACCTCTGACATAGCTGTACAATGGGAGAAAGAGCAGTACAGAGCTGATGTGTGGAAGGTGCCCAGAACAGTGCCTGGTTTGTGTCAGGACTTAATAAATGTTTGCTATTATTGGTGTAAGATCACCTAAGCACTAGGATTTCCTGCCTCTCATCATGTTTCATGGTAAAATGGATCTTTTCCATTTGTCTGTCTCTATATCTAAGTAAGAGAGTTTGTCTTGACAAGAGCAGCCTTGGTGAGTGCTGGCCTTAGTCTACCTTGACGTCAACACAGCCAGGAAACAGAAGGATCCAGCTGAGTTTGATGCAAGCAGTGTGGGGTTTAGAGCTGGAGAGAAATGGGTTGGAATTCTGATGAACTCACCTGGGCCTTAGTTTTCTCATTTGTACAATAGGAAAGCAATACTTTCATGATAGACTAATTATGGGGGTTAAATGAGGAAGTAGAGTCTGGTGATTGAGAGTGTGGTAGGTTCTAGGGCCAGATTGCCTGGCTGTATCCAGTTATACAACTGCCCATTGATCAGTTGTATAATTGTGAGCAAGCTATTTAACCTCTGTGCCTCAATTTTTCTATCTATAAACTGGGATAATAGTAACATCTACTTGTAGTACATTAAATGAGTTAACATCTGTGCTAAACACTTATGTATGGTAAGCACTTAATAAATATGGGGCTCTTTATAAGTATTATATAATTATTATATTACTATTAATGTCAGTATTGTTAGCGTACAAATGAAGATGATGACAATTATGTATAGAGGACATATTTATATGAGTTTAATTTAGTATAATGTAAAATATTTGTTGTTTTATATATTCACCCCAGATTTGAAATAATGCAAGTCTCCACGATATAAATATTAATCCAGAATTGTGTAATTTCAAAGCTAACAGGTTGGGGGGAATGGTACACTGGTTTTATGCTGTTGCCACATGACTGGCTGGTAATAAGAAATACTCACCTTCTTCCTGGGATTAATGTTGAATAATGCAGGCTTTGCATTATGCAATTTCTTCAGGAACAATACCCTTTCCATAAAGTGTCACCACCTTGCATATAAAAAGCCCTCAAAGGCTGTGTGATGTGGAAGAGGTATTCTATGAATGGCAGTTACTATAAAGGTATAGTCTTTGGTTAGGTACCAAGCAAATCACTTGTGCTCCCACAAGCCTGGTTGTTCCTGAATCCTTTTCCACCAACATAGAGGGAGTTCCTGGGAATAGAAAGGCAGGTGGCATCACTACCCTGATATCACTGCCCAGTGTGGAGTTCCCTTCTCTGCAAGCCTCTCACCTCCCTGAGTCACTGGTATACACCATTTCTGGATTTTTGCTGTGAGTAAGGGTGGTTCCTCTGGCCACACTTCAAGTACTATAAATTTGGGGTGTGCCTTTTCTCTTGCACGTGTTGCATTGTCTAACAGAGTGCCAAGCATACAGTTAATTAGCAATATGTCTTTTTGACTTAAATATTTTTCAAAATTTGGAATGTTACAGAGGAAAGACTGTATTTGACAAAATTCTCCATTCAGGACACATGCATTTTATTTTATTTTATTTTATTTTATTTTATTTTATTATTTTATTTAGTTTATTTTATTATTTTGAGAGAGAGGAGAGACAGAGCGTGAGTGGGGGAGGGGCAGAGAGAGAGGGAGACAACAGAATCTGAAGCAGGCTCCAGGCTCTGAGCTGTCAGCACAGAGCCTGACATGGACTCAAACTCACGAACCGCGAGATCATGACCTGAGCTGAAGTTGGATGCTTAACCGACTAAACAACCCAGGTGCCCCAAGTTTATTTATTTATTTTGAGAGAGATAGTGTGCAGGAGGGGCAGAGAGAGAGAGAGAGAGAGAATCCCAAACAGGCTCTGCATTGTCAGTGCAGAGCCCAATGAAGGGCTCAAACTCACAAATTATGAGATCACGACCTGAGCCAAAATCAGGAGTCTGGTGCTTAACTGACTGAGCCACCGATTAAAATGCATGTGTCCCAGGGGTGTCTTGGTTGGTCAGGAGGGGAAAGGCAGCCAGAAGAGTTTTATAGAGTTTACTACCACTCTGAGGATGGGGTAGAGCCTGCATTGGAGTTTTTCCATCTAAGGGACGAAGAGTTGGGCTATTTATCTAGAAACTTCCATTTTCCATTAATTAAGGGCTTACCTGTAGGCAACTCCCTAGTACTTCTGGTCTGCCCTTCAGTGGCCACCCAGGCTGCAGCCAGGAAAGCCCCCAAATGGAGAGTGACTGCAGCTTTCGGGAAGTCAAAAACCATTATGGGAACAATGAGTGGCAACAGGGTGTGGACATAATACCAACAGTGTCTGCTCTATTAAGGAAAAGAGTATGTATAGAGAAATATTCTAATCATACCCATGTTCTTTTTTAATGTTTATTTATTTTTGAGAGAGAGACAGAGAGACAGAACGTGAACAGGGGAGGGGCAGAGAGAGACAGTCACAGAACCTGAAGCGGGCTCCAGGCTTTGAGTTGTCAGCACAGAGCCTGATGCAGGGCTTGAACTCATGAGCGGTGAGATCATGACCTGAGCTGAAGTTAGACACTCAACCAACTGAGCCACCCACGTGCTCCCATACCCATGTTCTTATGAGCATGCAAAACTTACTGTCTTAATCTCCAACTATCATTTTATTACTACTTGTGGTTTCTGTGGTCAAGAATTCAGGAAGGTTTCACTGGACGCATTTTATAGACAGTTGCCATCAGTTGGTGGCTGGGGCTGGCAGAGCAGATGGCTTCCTAGAGGAGCTAGAGATGGCTGGGAATCTCTTTCTGTCTCCACTCGGTCTGTTTGTATAGGCTTCCTCACAGCATGATGGCCCTCTGGCCATTGCGCTTAGCAGCTGAAGTCTCCAAGAGGTGTTTCAGAGCCTAAGGCAGAAAGTGCGTTTGTTTTTATGACCTTATCTTAAGTCACTTCTGCAGGATTCTGTTGGTTCCAGGCTTGTCATGAGCCAGTCCACATTCAAGGGAAGTGAATTAGATTCTCCTTTTTTAAAAGTTTATTTATTTATTTTGAGAGAGAGATTCCGCACTGTCAGTGCAGAGCCCCAGATGGGCCTCGAACTCATGAACCCAGAGATCATGACCTGAGCCAAAATTGAAGTCAGACGTTACCTGACTGAGCCACCCAGGCACCTCAGATTCTTGATGGGGAGGTGACAAGGTTCTAGAAGAGCGTGTGGGACAGGAAATAGTGAAGTGGCTCTTTGGAAAATACAACTTGCTGTGTGTGTGTGTTCATATTAGGAAATGCTGCCATCTTTCAATGCCTTTGAAATAAATTGTACCCACAGAATAGCAAATGAGCAATGAGCATGGGTCAGCACAAATGCCTTAGCCAATAAGATATGCAGAAATGTCCAAGTTTGGTAACTCTCTAAGGATGCCCACCCACTGGCCCCAGCTGTCAGTGGCTCTGTTATAATTTTTAGCCAGCTGGAGTGTGTGTATTTGTGTGTGTGCATGTGTATGTACATGTGTGCACATGTGCATTTTTAGATGAGACAGTATTGGCTAATGATTATCAGCAACTACGGAAATGAAGGAAATCAGTGACACAATAAAAACTCTAATTGCTTGGCAACAGTGTTTAGGCCTCATTAGGTAGATTTGTAACAGCTTCAAGAGAAATAAACTCCTGTGTCATTAGATAACAAGGCAAGAAATAGGTTATTTCCTTTTTGAAAGGTATGAAAGCTTCCAATTGCTTGATATATTCGCTTAGTAGATTATTTTCTGTCATCTCAGTTAATTGAATTTTATCCCTTGCTCTTAAAATGGTTTCCTTCAAAATAAGGTTACAAAGTTCAGAAAAGTCATATTTTAAATCATAGACAGTGAAGGCAGAAATCATCCTTATCTGAACAAAGTCCTCCAGGAGGAAATAAAAAAACGTAAACCTTTAGAAGATCACCTTTTCTCCATATACTTGGGTGACTTGGCATTCAAATAATATTTTGTAGAATACATCTTTGCAATATATTACTCAAAAATAGATTTTAAAAGAAAAAAAATTATTTGTGGTTCCATCTGTATTCTTTATGTGAAAATGCCATCAAAGCTTTAATTGTTGAAAAGTTTTTATTTTAATCAAAAAGGACAAAATCAGAACTCAAATTTAATTCCAATATAAACTTGGCTTGTAATATATTTGGTAGTATCATGTTTTCAATCTATCTATGACATATTTCAAGCCTGCTCTCTTGTTCTTTGTACACTCTTGAGTCTTTCCAGAGTATGCATACTACACACACACACACGCACACCCCTTCTACTACACGGTCTGGTATAATGTGGTACATAAATAAGTTCGTCTTTTCCTTTTAAATGCTAAAAAGTGGACCAAATCAATGTGGCAAAAATACATACAATGTCTCATATCTGATTTCCAAGGCTTAAATGTCCTTGACCATACTGTATATCATTTTCCCTCTTTTAATACTGACTTTTAAATCCATATGTTCTTAGGCAAAAGGAATGTATAGTCTCCCTCCCTGCCTTGAGTATGCACCCTAGTTTGTATTACTCAAAGCCCCTTTGCCCCAGACCCTCAGAAGGTTTGGACCATAGATGAAAGAAGTAGGTAGAAGCCAACAGTTTGGGAATTTCCCAGCACACGTTGACTCTTTGGTGCCAAATAATGTCTCATGTAGAAGAGGGGTCTGATATCTTCCCTCTCTCATGGTGAGAACCTGGAAGAGTCTAAAAAAAGTATGTTTGATCTTCAGTGGATATAATTCCAAGCCCTTTGCCCAACGTTTTTCTTAGAATGATACCTCTGTGAGAAAAAGTGATTGTCTAATTAGAATCCAAGAATATCCTTGTATATAATGTATACAGTGTGTAGAAATAGGAAGCGAATATAGTGGAACAAACACTGTCCATAGCCACCCACATCCCATCCCCTGGCCCTCATGTTTGTACATCCAGTGCCTATGTCAAGCAGATAATCTGCATAGTTTAGGCAAAGAACAGGCTAAAAGTGCCTAGAAATTAATGCCCTCAAGCTCTGACAGGCAGGAATTTGTGGATACAGAGCCCAGCTTCTTTAGCCCTGGTGGGAAACTATGAGGTGCATTAGACATAGTCACCTAGATGTCCCCAGGGGATTGTGTCCTAGCTGCCCATAGTGGTAACCAGCTCCTGAGAGCACCTCAGATTGGCTTCCTTCCCTTCCCTGTCTCACTTCCCCATCCCCCACCATTTTTCCTGGAATCACCTCCCAAATAAACTACTTGCACCCAAATTCTTGTCCCAGGGTCTCTTTTGGGGGGACCTAGCCTAATTCTATCTGTGAGGGCAGTGAAGTTTAATAATAGATGCTGTCATTTGACAAAGATGAGGCTGATCCATGAAGAGCAGATTAGGGTTGGCTATGGAACTCCTGGTCCCTCCTTCCCCGCTGTGCAGTGGTCCTACCTGGCTCCCCTGCATGCTGAGAGGCCTCACAGTGGAGTTCAACCACCTGTGCTTATTTCCAGGCTCAGCCATCTGGAGCTGCGTAGCCCTGGACAAGTTACTTGTCCTTTCTAGCCAGGATTAGAGATCAATGCGGGAGATGAATGAGAAAAATGTTTGTGTCCAGTGCCCAGCACATGGAAAATGCTTAATAAATGTTAGCATTGCCGCTATTATTATTGCTAACGTTATGGCCACTACTATGCATGCCTAACTTCTTAGCATGTATTTTTGCACATAACTTAGAAGTTTGTAATCTGTTTCTTTGGCTCAGTCTTCTTTTAAAAATGTTCATTTATATTTGAGAGAGAGAGAGAGACAGGGTGTGAGTGAGGGAGGGGCAGAGAGAGAGGGAGACAACAGAATCTGAAGCAGGCTCCAGGCTCTCAGCTGTCAGCACAAGCCTGACTCGGGGCTCGAACTCATAAACCGCGAGATCATGACCTGAGCTGAAGTTGGATGCTTAACTAACTGAGCCACCCAGGGGCCCCTCTTTGGCTCAGCCTTAAGGTAGATATGCTATAAGGAATCCATATTGGCAATGAAATTTTGGTTCAGAATATTTCTATGGCATAAAATGTCTGAATTCTGGAGCTTGGCATTTACAGATCCTAATTGTATAATGGCAAGTTTTTCAGTGCCTCTTAAAAGGATAAGGTTTCATCTGATTTTCTCTCCTTAGTTGCAACTTTTGGAATGTGTCTCTAATTCTGTTTACGATTTTGTGGAAGCATAATTTGGAAAACAGTTAAGAAGTATATACACAATGGAATACTATGTGGCAATGAGAAAGAATGAAATACGGCCTCTTGTAGCAACATGAATGGAACTGGAGAGTGTTATGCTAAGTGAAATAAGTCATACAGAGAAAGGCAGATACCAAATGTTTTCATTCTTATGTGGATCCTGAGAAACTTAACAGAAGACCATGGGGGAGGGAGGGGGGGGAAAGTTACAGAGAGGGAAGGAGCCAAACCATAAAAGACTCTTAAAAACTGAGAACAAACTGAGGCTTGATGGGGGGTGGGAGGAAGGGAGGGAGGGTGGGTGATGGGCATTGAGGAGGACACCTGTTGGGATGAGCACTGGGTGTTGTATGGAAGCCAATTTGACAATAAGTTTCATATTAAAAAAAACCTTTTCAAACTACAAGTTTTCTCTCTCTTATGTCCAAATTAAGTTCTCATCTAACACTTGTTTTCGAGGGCAAGTGTCCCAGAAAGCGACAAATGCTGCCATCTTTGGGTGGAGAATTTACTACACTGATTTTGCCGTGACCCGGACAAGCAACCGTATAAAAAAAAGAAAAGCTGAATTATTTTGGGAGTCCCTCTTGTGTCCTTCCCAAACCTTGTATTCCTAACCTCTACCATCTTTCTTCCTTGCAAACTTCTTTTTTTACTTTTTATTTTTTATTTTTTTGTTTAATTTTTAAAAATTTTTATTTAAATCCAAGTTAGTTAACATGTAGTATAATAATTGTTCCAGGAGTAGAACCCAGTGATTCATCACTTACACAGAAACCCAGTGTTTATCATAACAAGTGTCCTCCTCAATGCCCATCACCCATTTAGCCCATCCCCCCACCCAACACCCCTAAGTGAGTAACGCTCAGTTGGTTTTCTGTATTTAAGAGTCGCTTATGGCTTGCCTCCCTCTCTGTTTTTATCTTAGTTTTCCTTTCCTTCCCATATGTTCATCTATTTTGTTTCTTAGGTTCCATATATGAGTGAAATCATATGATATCTGTCTTTTTTTCTGACTGACTTATTTCGCTTAGCATAATACCCTTTAGTTCCATCCCTGTTGTTACAAATGGCAGTATTTCATTCTTTTTGATCACCAAGTAATATTCCATTATGTATATATACCACATCTTCTTTATCCATTCATCAGTCAATGGAAATTTGGGCTCTTTCCATAATTTGGCTATTGTTGATAGCACTGCTATAAACATTGGGGTGAATGTGCTCCTCAGAATCAGCATTTTTGTATCCTGTAGTGCAATTTCTGGGTCATAGGGTAATTCTATTTTTAATTTTTTGAGGAACCTCCAAACTGTTTTCCAGAGTGGCTGCACCAGTTTACATAACTACCAGCAGCTTCCTTGGAAACTTCTTAAACAACCCTCTTCTCCTTACCTGTCCTACCAAATAGCCGGGTCCCTTGACATAGGTTTTAATATGGAAGCTTCCATCAGAATTCTTGAACAAGTGATTCCTAGTTTCCTGCAAGAAAGGGGGCTCTCTGGTGATCACATTGCATGATAAGTGTGCAAGACTAAATGGAGTGTTTCTGTCTCCATTGCGTGCTCACCTGAAGTGGGTGGCACTGAATCATGCTGTGGGCTAAGTATTTGCTTGCAGTCTTGATGTTTGGATGTGTTGTTCACTGCCACCTTGCCCTGTCAGAAGCTTAGTCTCTTTATTGTTTGTTACATTTTGGCCCCTTCTCTGCCACCAAAGTTCAGGAAGAATCTTTAGTAAGTCCTTTACACCTTAATGCTATTAAGCAGAATTAAGGGGTTTGAATGTTATTGGGATGGCATAGGGGCCAAGAGAGCAGGCATTCCTGAGTCTGACCCTGGACTGCAGTTGTTTTACCCTCAAGGATGCCATTAGAGACGGACAGGGACAGCAGTGAAGGAAAATGAGTCCCTTATTGCTGTCCATCATGGTTGGGCTGCCAGTGTGCAGAACACAGAATTCTGAGGATTCTGAGGTATAGAAGATGGCCAGACTGGCACTGCTCCCCCATAGCAAACCCATGATCTTAAAGTGCTCCATACACTGGCTAGCCATCCAGAGACCAGGGGACCCATAGAAGAAGACCAAATTGCATCCAGGAGAGCAAATGGCTTTGTGGGAGGAGGACGGAGAGACAGAGAGAGACAGAGAGAGAGACAGAGAGAAGCACCAGCAAGATAAAGCAAGAGGATCAGACCTCCTTTTTGTGGGCAAGGCCTCGGACCATTGACTGCCATTGCTCTGGCTGGAAGAGGACAAGAGGAACTACACAAATAAACATGCCCCAATGGATGTCTTGAAACTGACCAAGTTTAGTGGGGTTCCTTTTTTGGGGGAAGAGGCAGTGTAGAGACAGGAGGAACTGAAGTGTGAAATTCCCATCTCTAGAGATCTCAATGAATATACACTCATTTTTTCCTCTGCCAAATTCATTTGTATTTTTAAACTTCTATTAAGAGAATTTCAGGCACAACTGAAGAAGTAGGGAAGAGGACTTTGGGCTCATTGATAGAGCCTTCCACTCTATCCTGGGAGTGTCACCCCAGACGGAGTCAATAAAGGGCCATTTAGTAACTTACAAAGCTGTGGCTGAAGAGATCCGTGTCAGCCTGGAAGTGCCTGGGAGGTTGGACAGATTAGCGCCTCTTATCTCAGCATTGAATTGAAGGTCAATACCTTGAATTCTCCTGCAGTAAGCAAGTGTCTAGAGAGTATAGATTTTCTGCTCTATAAACTTGACTCTCCCTTATTGTTGGTCTACATAGGGCCAATTTCAAACCCGTCAAAACGTATTATGGGGAAGTCAGCCTTTAAAAAACCTTTGCACATGGTGTGTCTGGACTTTGGGGCTGATGTTGGCCAGTATCCTTTCTCCTCCCCATCCCTCTTCCCTTTCCCATTTATATCTAAATGACAGCAGACCCTGACTGGTAGCAGCATAGCAAAGATGCCACATACTAGAACAATTCATTGCTATAACTGTTTTGGAAAATGATGGGTGGTGGGTGAGCCACCTCTGCTGGGGATTTGCCACATGGAGAGATTACATAAAAAGCCTGTTGATGTGCATAAAACCAGTGTGATGGTTAATTTTATGTGTCAACTTGCCTGGGCCACAGGGTAGCCAGATATTTGGTAAAAAATGTTTCTAGGTGTTTTTGCATGGTGTGTGTGTGTGTGTGTGTGTGTGTGTGTGTGTGATAAGATTAACATGTTATTCAGTAGATGGAATAAAGCAGATTGACCTCCCCAAAGTGGCTGGGCCTCATATAATCTGTTGAAGGCTTGAATAGAACAAAAAGGCTGTCCTCCCCTGAGTAGGAAAGAATTCTTCCTTCCCAGTCACCTTTGAACTGGGACATAAGCTTTTTCTTGCCTTTGGATCAGAACTGAAATGTTGGCTCTTCCTGAGTCTGAGCCCTTGAACTAGAACTGCATTATAGGTTCTCTTGGTTCTCAGGCCTTTGGACTCAGACTAGAATTAAATGATCAACCCTCCTGGGTCTCTAGTTTGCTGACACCTTGTAGAATCAGGGACTTGCCAGCATCTATAATCATGTGAGCCAATTTCTTATAATAAATCTTTGTGTGTGTGTGTGTGTGTGTGTGTACACACACATTCTTTTCGTTCTGTTTCTCTACACAATTCTAATACAACCAACTCAAATTACGTGTTGCACTCTAGTTCTTTCTTCTCTTTAAAAATATAATTTATTGTCAAATTGACTTCCATACAACACCCAGTGCTCATCCCAACAAGGGCCCTACTCAATGCCCATCACCCACTTTCCCCTCTCCCCCATCCCCCATCAACCTTCAGTTTGTTCTCTGTATTTAAGGGTCTCTTATGGTTTGGCTCCCTCCCTCTCTGTTTGTAGCGTTTTTCCCCTCTTCTCTTCACCCATGTCTTCTTTTAAGTTTGTCAAGATCCACATATGAGTGAAAACATATGGTATCTGTCTTTCTCTGACTGACTTATTTCACTCAGCATAATACCCTCCAGTTCCATTCATGTTGCTGCAAATGGCAGGATTTCATTCCGCTGCTATAAACACTGGGGTACATGTGCCCCTATGCATCAGCACTCCTGTATCCCTTGGATAAATTCCTAGCAGTGCTGTTGCTGGGTCACAGGGTAGTTCTATTTTTAATTTTTTGAGGAACCTCCACACTGTTTTCCAGAGCAGCTGCACCAGTTTTCGCTCTCACCAACAGTGCAAGAGGGTTCCCGTTTCTCTACATCCTTGCCAATGTGCTAGCTCTTTCAGTGTTTTCCTCTGGTTGTTATGTATTCATTCATTTATTTATTTCTCTATGCACTCAACAATTACTCATTAAGCATTATTATTTGCCAGACACCGTACTAGGTGCTGGATGTACAACAGTTAACAAGACTGAGTCTCTGCTTTCATAGCATTTAGAGTTTATCTGTATTAAATAACAGTTGCTACATGTGCTACATCATTCACAACCACAACACTTCAAGGGCATACAACAGTAAGCACTAATTTAACTCATTCATTTGTGGGTTGGCTGGAGGGTAGGTTGATCTTGTCTGGTTTTGTCTGGGCTGGATCACATATCTGAGGGCTGGTTGAATTAGAATGGCTTGACTGGGCAGCTGTACTTGAAGATATCAACATTCTGTGCCTTATCTCCTCCCTGAGGACTGGCCTAAGGTCTGCCCTACATGTGTCCATCCGGAACTCAGGCTGAAGGCATGCAGCTACACCAGGGGAGGGCTTCTCATCATGGCTGAGATTCATGTCCAATTGTGCAAGACTTTTCAAGCCTACAGTCAGGTCACCTCTGCTCACATTCCATTCACCAAAGCAAGTCACAGAGCTAAATCTGCCCTCATGGGGTATATACTCTGCTTCTCTAGTGGGAGGAACTGCCTAGTCTCACGGTGAAGAGAGGGATGAAGATTCAGGGCCACAAATATAACCTACTCCACCCATGCCACTAGTTCTGTTTCTAAGAAGAGACTCCAAGATCCATGCAAAAACTTCTACCAGAAGAGTCTGAGCATTAGCAAGTAGCTGGCTTGGTATGCTGGACAGTGTATCGTGTACAAGATTTCAGAACCATAAGACTGTCAGTGAGAATGGCTCCAGCGGAGCCAGGAGAGAGGTGTGCAGGACAAAGGTGGTGGGGGTCCAAAGAATGGGTAAGCCTCAAAATAAAGGTTGAACTCACCAAATGACATGGGGAATCTGGATGTCATTGTGTATGCATGTGTATGTGTGAGGGGCAGATTGAGAGGGACTGCCCATGATACCTATTTTGGAAAATAATTTATGAAGAAGAAAAATGATGAAGGATGATTCAGATTCTTTCCATCTTGGCTATGTATCCAAATGTTTTAAAAAATGTACCTGGCTGGGTCCTACATATGGGTTTCTGATTCTGCGGTTTTATAATAGTCCGGTTAAAAATATTTATATTCGGTTCTAAAATTATTCTTTATGTGTGTATATAGTAAGGCTAAAATTTAAAAATCAATAACCAATATTTATATTATTGGCATGATGTGACTATTTGGTGTTCACCAAAATGTTAAGTATAAGGCTAGAATACGTCTTGCTCTACATTTCTGATTCTACTCTAGGTAGATTCCTCTACCTGCTTCCAGGTAGGTGAGGGAGCAGCTGTTTGTGGTGGGGTGGGGGGTTCCATGTTTCCATCACCTTAAGCCAGTGGTTCTCAGCCCTAACAGCCCATTAGAATCCCCTGGGGGAGCTTTTAAACCCTCCCAATACCTGAATTGTACCTGACACCAATTAAATCAGAACCTCTCAGGATAGAATCCAGGCATTGTTGCTTTTTAAAGCTCTCCACATCCCACCATGTAGCTCCACTTGAGAATCACTCTTTACTCCTCTATGGTCCAGCTTACTTCTCATCCCTGCCATGCCATGTCTGCCCGCCCCATCACAGCCTGGCAGGGTTCCAGGCTGGTGGGCACTCCTCCATCTGAGCCCCATCTACAATGTTTGTGCCTGTGGCAACCTCTGTGTCTTTCACTAATCCTCTGCCACTTTTCTCCCTCTTCCACTCTTCTGGAAATGTGCTGACACCTCACTAGCTGCTAAGCATCCTTTCTCCCTTGCTTTGCTGTTACTGGGTTTTATCTTTGTAAATCCAGTATTACAATTTTCACAGGATCTCAGAAGGGTGTAGAGACGAAAAGTATGTGCTCAATTCACCATTTTGAGCTGCAAAAGCCCAAGATGTTTAAAAATATTTTTAGTATTTTTTTAAAAGTTTTCTGCATGATAGTGACTCACAGCCATGAGCACGCTTGTACCCACTAGGAAACAATGGATGCAATGGATTTCTCTCCCCTCCTCCAGTTTTATTGAGATATAATGAACATTGTATAAGTTTAAAGTATACAGGGACACCTGGGTATCTCGGTTGAGTAGCCGACTTCAGCTTAGGTCATGATCTCACAGTTTGTTAGTTTAAGCCCCGCATTGTTCTCTATGCTGACAACTCAGAGTCTGAAGCCTGCTTCAGAGTCTGTGTCTTCCTCTCTCTCTGATCCTCCCCTGCTCATACTCTGTGTCTCTCTCTCTCAAAAATAAATAAAAAACATTAACAAAATTTTAAGTATACAATATAATGGTTTGACATATGTATATATTGTGAAATGATCAGCACAATAAGTTTATTTAACATCCATCACTTCGCATGGTTCTATTTTTTTTCTTGTGATGAGAATTTTTAAGCTCTACTCTCTTACCAACTTTCAAATATACAAGACAATATTATTAACTATAGTTACCGTGTTGCATGTTACATACCCAGGACTTTCCCGTCTTATCATTGGAGGTTTGTACCTTTCGACCACCTTCACCTAATTCTTCTGGCAACCCCTATCTCTGGCAACCATCGGTCTTACAGTGTATTTCTTGACAGATTCATTCATGGCACCTGATAATATCTGTCTGATGGATAAGGTGGTTGTTTAACCATGAGGTGCTGTAGTAGAAGGAATGTGGTCTTCGAATCACATAGATGTGGATTCTAATTCTAGTTCTGGTCAAATTATCTAACTTTTTCAAGGCTCAGTTTCATTATCTATAAAATGGGAATAATTACACTTTGCTTTGCAGGGTTGTTGTGAGAATTTAATTATAGCCCCCATATGGAAGCTTCTGGTACAGCGCCTGGCACAGGTTATTTTCTCTCCTACTTCAAAACTGCCTCTTGGATTTTGCAAGTGGACCTGGGCCTTCTGCCTAGATCAGATGTCTCCTTATTTTGTTCTATGATAATGCAGGTATACTGACACAGGAAACTGTCTGCATTTTTCAACAGAATTTAATTGGCAAATGCAAATGTAAGAAGAAATTGTTATTTCTTTGTGAGCAGGACCCAAACGTCCCTCTCCTGTTTTAAGGTATGCTTGGCCATGTACTAATTTTTCAGTAATGTGATTTCTTTCCTTCATAGGCAAACCTGGGCAGATGTTCTTACCTTCTTGGTTATCTCTGGCATATGTTGCTCCTTCTATTATTTGGTTTCCTAGCTATTCTAAAACATTCTCCTCCCTATCCTATATCATTATGAAGAAAAGACCCAAAGTAAACTTAAGGGTTTAAGGCATCCATATTTCATGAAGACCCAGCTGTTGCTCCTTGGTGTTAAGTTGACAAGAGCAGTTTAAGTTTTACAGGAGAAATAATGCTGAGAGATTTCAGCCTTAGCAAGTTGACATCCTGTATACTCTCTCAGCCAGTGCTGTCTCGATGGGATGGTGGGGCATGGGGTGGGGCTTACCCAGAGAGCCCCAACTCCACATTTCCTGTCTTAGTCACCATCCTTTCTCCTTTTGCTACCTGGTAACATTGCACAGTGTTTTAGCCCAAGACCTTTGGAGAAAAAAATGTTGATTTCAATCCTGGTGGACCCCATATGTCTATCGACATCCAAGCCTCCCTCCCTTCCAGGCCACCCCCTCCCTCCCGTAGCTTGGATACAGGGATCCTTATCCTGCACAGCTGAGGGAGGAAGGGTCATGGCACAGAGTGTTTCCAGCATTCACTGCATTACTCAGTGGGACCAGAGAAGAAAAGGAGAGGGAAACACTCATCAAATCATTTTCCCTTGTTAGCATTGCTGGAGAAATGGTTGAAGGAGATGGAGCTTAACAGCCAACATGAGGCGTGGGGATTGTCTGTTGGTTTTGGAAGCTGGTGTGAGCTCTGTGTATACAAGATGGGAGCACAATGTCTTATTTCTAATCAAGGATGCTGTGGACTTTTATCCTGGACCATCCCTATGGAGCCAGGATGGCAGGCCTCAGTTTCGAGAGGCGTCAATGGCAGTTGGCATTGCCCTTGAAAAATGAAGAGCAGCATGAGGACTCAAATCATAGTATTGTGATCAAATAAAACTTATATCAGAGCTGATCTGACACACTTAATGAAATGCATCATCATCTCTGGGCTAGTTGTGAATTAGGCCCAGAGTAAGTCATGGGAATGGCTTTGGTTCTTTCTGAATGACTGTAGAGATGGAGGTATGAGAGCAAAGAAAGGGGTGGTGTCAGCTGGATCATAACCTGCAGGAGCCTAGGCTTCTTCCCTTTCTTCTAGGAGCACCTACAACCAGATGTTTCAGCCACCTCCAGGTATGCTGAACAGGTATGAAGAACAGGGACTGAGTAGATATTGAGTTTTATACTATGTAGTTGAGGGAGGCAGGGATGGGGGGACAGCCATTTGTCCTGGAAGATGTTTTTGCTCATTGAGGAAGGAGGATCTGACAGGGAAGTTAGGACTAAAAGCTAATGAGTGGCCAATTCATCCATTTGGTTGGGGGAAGAGTTTGTCAGGAAAATACAGGTATGTGTGGTGGTGAACACATCCTATTCAGACCAATTTTAAATAGCAGAGAAAGTTGAGTGTCATGAATTATGGAGAGACTTTCACCAATGTAGACAAATTCCTTACTTACTTGGTTTGAAATACTACTTATTAAAAATTAATTTTAGCAAATAAATATCTCTATGTGAAAATATAATAGCAAATCATTCTCTACCTAGTATGAATTAGTTTAATTGGTCTGTTTTCCCAGAGCCTCACAGAAACATAGAAAGGCAACAAGAGTTTTGTTAGGGCCAGCAGTGGAAGCAGGATCAGGAGGCTACCTTTGGGGAACTATAGGACATGTCAGGACTAGGCTGGCTGGTGGATGCTATGTATGGCTGTAGACATGTCAATCCAAGATAATCTGTTTGAATTATGGTCAGCATATGTGTGTGTAGTAGGTGTGTGTGTGCTTACACATATGTGTGAGGAGGTGCTGGTGGTAGTGAAGTATTGAGTATGTGACATGGAGGCAGTAAGCAAAGTAAGAAGACCAGGAAATAGGAATGAGGGAAGAACAAAATAGGTGTGAAGGAAGCCTATTCATTTGACATATTGATCATCTACTATGTGCAAAAGAGCATTCTGGGTCCCATAGAGCAATGGTTCTCAAACTTTTTAAGTACAACCATCTTACAACCAAAATGGTTGGTCCAATTTGCTATGGACCAACCCCTTCATAGTAGTTCTATTTTTCACTATCTCTTGACTGAAAACAACACAATGGGAAAAAGTTAAAGCACGCCTGGCCCCGGTCCACAAAGTTAGAACTACCCTATGGAGCATACAAAGATTTACTAATGCAGTTATTGTAGAAATTGTAACAGGCAACATTTCTAAAACACTTCCTGTGTTCTAGGTATGCTGCTAGTTGCTTTGCATGAACTATCTCATTTCAACCCTCAGAATAACCCCATAAAGAAGGTATTATTCCTTGTCTGTAAACAGACAAGGAAACTGAGGCTCAGAGAAAGGTAATTGCCCCAAGACATTACAGTGAGACAGGGACTTCTATCTGGTCAACAAAACCCATTTTTTTTCTTCCTCCTATGTATCTAGTTAAATTCTATTTTTCATTTGCCCATGCAGTTAGGTGTGACTATGTGAATGGGTTCTGACCAATAGATTGTATATGGAAATGGCCACACAAAACTCTTACCTGATCCTCTGCCCTCTCCTCCTCTGTCTGGCAGCTGAGTGCTGAGGACCCAACAGAGGACTCTGAGGCCCTGGGCGATGGTGAAACCACAAGATGGAAGGAAACTGGATTCCTGAGTGATCATGTGGAAAGTACCCCCCGACCAGAAATATCCACTTTGGATTTTGTGTGAGCAAGAAGTCAACTCTTATTGTGCCAAGATGCTGAGATGTGGGACTTTGTGATAGCGGCTGGTGTTATTCACCCTGCCTCATTCACACAGACTGCAATATTCATGTCGTAGAGCCAGTATCAACCCAGTCAGAGTCTGTGAGCTGGCTGCGTTGCCACACTGCTCGTAAAAAGTGAAAATGCAAAGGAAAAATCTTCTTGTTCCCATTCTTAGCACTATTAAGAGATTTACTTATTCCTTTATTTTGACCTTTGGAAGAGTGGTCAGTGGTGGATATGAACAGACGCAGGAATGGGGTGGGCACTGGAAATTTGGGAAGGGAAGTGGAATGCATAAAGAGAACTGAGCTGAAATGTATGGTCAGGAAAGGTAAAAATTGTAGCTCACATGGACATGGTAGGTCATGGGGCTGGGGTGGCTCTTGGTGTTTTTGTTGTTGTTAATATTTTCCATTTCTTTGTTGATATTCCCCATTTGTTTCCAATTATAGTGTATTTTTCTTTAAATTTTGAACGTATTTGTAATAGCTGTTTTAAAGTACTTGCTTGTTGATTCCAATGGTGTTGTCACCTCTGGGTCTGTTTCTATTGACTGATTTTTCTTCTGATTATGAGTCTCATTTTCCTTCTTTTGCATGGCTGCTTTTTTTTTTTTTTTTTTGATTGTATGCTATTGAGTTCTGGGTTCTGCTGAATTCTGAGTGTTCTGGTAAGCAGTTGATTTGCAGTTACTTGCAGATCAGTTGACCCCTTGGAAGCTTATTTTTAAGCTTTGTCAGGGTAGGTCTTGAGTAGCCTTTACTTTAGATCTAGTTTATCTCTACTTCCAAGGTGTGACATTTCAAGAGTCTTAACTCATTGCCTGGAACATTGAGCGGTACGTTTCCAGTCTGGCTGTTAGAACTCCAATGTCTCCCTCTTTTATTCAAACCCCAGAATCCCCATTAGGCTCATAGCACCCCATGCCCCCACGTACACCTCCATTGATTGCTCTTTCCCAGGACTCATGAATTTTCACTCTGCACATATGCAGCTTAGTATTTGGCCAAACATTCAAGGGGAACTTTATGCAGATTTATGGAACTCTTTCTCTGTACACCTCAATCCTCTTTGGTATCCTGTCTCTTTTATTCTACTCACTGCAGCAGATCCAAACTCTGATCACTGACTTTTTACCTCAGTGAAACCACCATGGTCTGTTTGGTCTCCAGCTCTTTATAGTGTGTTCTGGAAAGCACCTTCAGATAGACAGCCAAGGCAACATGGGTCTCACCGTGTGTACTTCCTTTCCCTACAGAGCCAGTGTTGTGCTGCATTCCAATGTCTGAAAACAGTTTTGTTTTACAGTTTCATAGTGGTTTACAGGGGGAGGACTGGTCTGGAACTTGGTTCTCCATCATGATGGGAGGCAGAAGTTATTCTGATGCTCTTAGATTTGGAACGATTCAAATGCCTTTCCCATCCCTTCACACTCATTTAGTGACTGTTGTTGCAAGCAGGTTGGAGGACTCTTTTAGGGGAGAAATCATCCTGTGTGATGGATGAGATCAGGACCTCAGATGGGTCAATGAATGCACAAGAGGTTGTACCTTCCCAACTGGGGCCAGCATTGGTTGGGGTTGGCTGCTAAAGTCCCTTTCCTTGGCAGGATGAGATTGTTTGTTTCTTATGAAGAATTCTATGAAGAATATGGGGAGGTCTGGACTAGAAGATCTGGGGACCAGACCCATTTCTATCACTTAGAAGGTAGGAGGTGTTGGACAAGCCATTTGGACTCTGAATTCCATTCTCTCATCTGTAATATAGGAGAAATGTTCCCATTACTGCACAGCACCAGTAAGTTCATGAAGTGAATGCATCTTGTAAGCCATGAAGCCTCTTCTATACATGAAAGGTTTTTCCTCTCAAGGAAGTGAGGTGAGGTATAGAGTTGGATTTGCCCAGGGCCCTGGCACCCCTTTGGAGTAACCCTAGATTTCTGAAAGAAGCAACCAAGAGAAAGAATAGGGAGAGACTCCTTCTCCAACCACTCCCTGCAGGCTTTATTCGTCCATTTGTCTCTCAGGAAGTAGTGAAATCAAGGCTGTCTTCATGAGGGTGTGTGTGCTGGGAGTCCTTGGTCCAGAAAATAAACAGGCAGCCATGAAGCCTGCAGCTACCCTGGAGGGGCTTCCCAAGCCTGCCTGGCCTGCCTCTATGCTGCAGGGTGGCCAGTCACCCAGACCCCAGGTGGTTGGCTTAGGGGTCCCCAGCCTTTCTCCCTATGAGGGTTTTGACTTCTTTCCCATCAGCCCACTGTGCCCCACAGGCTGCTGCACAAGGTCAGATGTACAATTGCCTAAGAGTTAGGATTTGGTAAGCTCCCTGGATGCTGAGGAGGAACAATGGGGACCACCAGGGAGAGGTGCCAGTTTGGCCTCTGGGGCTGACCCCAAAGGCTTTATCTTCGGGATCAGGCCATATGTCCTCATTAATCCAACATTTGGGTCACAGGGTGGAGATGTATATAGAGCCTGGCTAATGCCACAGCTTAACTCCCTCCTGAATTATAATTCTGAGACTTGATGGCAGAGGAAATTTAGTTATTGAGAGCAGAAAACAGCAGATTTTGGAAAAATGAACACATTTAATTTGCATATGGAGCTCTTGACAGCATAATAAGTTAATAATAACATCACCCACTCCCTCCCCCCATCCAAAGATTAAACTGGAAATAGTGGGGGTGGGATGAGAGGGGACAGGGATTTTTATGGAACTTTGGATATGATGTGGGCTTCTGCAGCTTTCTCGATAGCCTTTCTTGAACCCACGTTATGTGCACACCCCACTCCCCGTTCAATTTTGTTTGTTTCTTTGTTTCAAAGGTGAAATTTAACCCTAACTTAACATCATTAAACACCCTTCTCAGTGTTCACAACAGAGCCCTGAGCAGCTGGCACATTTAACTGGCTCTAAAAAACAAACAGGCAAAAACCACAGAAAAAAAACCCCAACAAACTATCTTTGCAAATTAAAAAGATAATTAGGATTTGAAGAGGGCAAATAATTGGGAGTTTTCAGATCTAGTAATTTTAATTATGTAATCACTCTGCCAGTGTCCACAATACATTTTCAAGTTCATTTCCTCTGGGCAGAAGTTCTACCTTCCAGACAAAGCACTTTCCTCCCTATTTGATTTAACAGACATAGGTGAACTGGCCAAAAAGCAGTTGGTGACTTTTTGTTTTGTTTTGTTCTGTTTTTTGTTTTTCCCAAGCACCAGTTTTTTGAGAGTGTTCCGAATTATGCATGTAAACATCTGAGTGTAAACATATTGCTTTCTGTGTCTTCCCTGAAATCACAAGAAAACAAGCTTTGAGTTATTTGTTTGTCATGTATCTATATTTACAGCCCAGGGTTTCTACTTAATTGTAACATGCGTCCTGAGAAGACAGTTTCCCTTTCACCAGATCAGACACTCTGCTGAGCAGCCTGGCTGTCAGCCTAGGCTGGGGCTGGGCCACCTAAGACTGTGTGGTAATCCCACATGGCTCTTGAGGTGGGGGATTTTCACCACTTTTGAAAAGGCAAGCTCCCTTTTCTACTTTGGTGATTAACAATTGTCCACCAAACACATTAGAATAAACTGGATAGTAAGTACGACATTGTTATAAAGTTCCCAACTATTACAAAATAGTTTCTACCAGAGCATGTTTTATTTTCCTGGGCCAGTCCTGTGGAATGCTGTGGAAATGAGCACAAACTTCTGGCTTCATATTCTTCATGTTGGCAAGAGTTTGTGCAGATTATTGGCGGTGGGGGGGGGTTGTGTTTAAATAAAAAGGAAAAAGTATTCAAAGGTGGATGGAGAATCACCGCACTGAATTCTACAGAAGCAGATGAGCAGTGAGAGAAGGAATCTTCACCCACACTAAAATTTGCCCAATTAAAAGGGAAAAGGGATAGTGGTGGTACTTTTAAAATATCATCTCCGAGTACATGTTGAGTATCCTCAGAAACCTTCTGGTTCTGAAATCTAAGATTGGTAGCTTGGGATATTTATGAAAAAGTTTTGAGCCACAAAAAGCCTCATATACTAGGAGCACCTGGGTGGCTCAGTTGGTTAAACATCCAACTTCATCTCAGGTCATGATGTCACAGTTAATGAGTTTCAACTCTGCATCAGGTGAGCTTGAGCCCTGCTTCAGGCTCTACACAGTTAGTGTGGAGCCTATGTGGGATTCTTTCTCTCTCCCTCTGCCACTTGCTCACTTGCACTCCCCCTTCTCAAAAAAGTCTCATATACTAGTGTGAAAATATCAATTAAAAGAATGTTAATGGAGCATCCTTAGAGCTAAGCTCATATCCCAAACCTATTTGCTTTTTGAGGGCTTAGTATCTGGCATAAGGTACTGCAAGGTGCCAAGATTAAAAACATAGCCTCTGATCATTGGGGCTCATAAGTAAGGATAGAAAATTAATCATTATCATGTATAACAATTATTGAGTGTCCTTATGTGGAGTGCAGTTTGAAGCACTTTATATAGTTCAGCTCTGTTGATTCTCACAGCAAGCCTTGGAGGTGGGCACTGTTACTGTTTCCATTTATGAGATGGGGAAAATGAGGCCCAGAGAGACAATGTGTCCAAGGCTATGGAGTTAGCAAGTGGCAGGCCTTGGATATGCAGATCCACATACACAGATCACTATGCACCATGTGGCAGGGGCTGTCCGAGAGGCATAAATTGAATGCAAAGCTGGTTGAGAAGAGAGAGGCCATATTTGGTTAAGGAGAAAGGCACGTTTCAAGGAGGAGGTGGCAGTTCACTGGGCTTGGAAAGGTAAGAGGGATTTCCTGAGGTGGCGACAAGGGCCTGGTAAAAGGATGGTAGACACTTGCATGGGTGGACAATCAGGGGTTGTGCCCTGTTACTGTGGACTATGTTTCAATGCTCAGGATTGAAGCATTGGTACTCTAGGGCCTTATAGTACCAAACAGTGATCGCCTGATCCAAAGAGAGTTTCTGTTAAAAAATGTTAATCAGGGCAATGTCCACATGGAAGAAAAGGTACACGGAAGTTTGCAGAGATGGCAGCACTGGGAGTATGTTTGGGGGAAGTGGAGCATAAGGTTCCCTGTGGGTGAAGAGTTTGTAACAAAGATGGAAAAGGAAGAGAGAACCAACGGCTATGGAAGGCCTGTGGGACAGCTCTACTGTGTACCAAGCGTCTCTACATAGCTTGCTTCATTCTATCCTAAAATAACCCTACAAAATAGATATTCTCATCACCATTTTATTGATGAACACATTAAGTACCAAAAGATGAGGTAGCTTACTCAGAACCACCTGGCTAATTCAGTGCAGTCTCTGGGGCATTTGAGTCTAGTCCTGAACTCTTCCCACTACACCAAGGAGGCTAAAGCTGCTCATGCAGGATCTCGAACACCAGGCAACCATTGTTTTTAAGCAGAACATTCGGGAATGAGAGTCTGAACTGATGATGGCAGGAGAAAGAAGAGGATAAATTTTAGGCAGACTGTTGAGTTAAATCAATCGGTCAGTGGTTCTCAAAGTATTTCCAGGCCAGCAGTATTAGCAACTCCCGGGAACTTGCTAGAAATACAAATCTAACTACTGAATCAGAAATCTTAGTGGTGGGGCCCAGAAATCTGTGTGTTACCAAGATTCCCAGGGGATTTTGATGCCCCTGTATGTTTGAATGTTTCTGTAATAGACCTTATTGATGAACTGGATTTGAGAGGTTGGGAGAGGAGTCATGGGTGCAGATTAAGGGTAGATATATAATCTCTAAACCACTTGTATTCCTATGGCATTCACCCCTCTCCCCAGCCCCTGGCAACCACCATTCTGTTTTCCATACCCATGAATTTGACTATTCCCCATACCTTAGATAAGAAGAATCATATAGTATTTGTCTTCTTGTGCCTAGTTTATTGCACTTAGCATAATATCCTCAAGATTCATCCATATTATGACATGTGTCAGAATTTCCTTCCCTTGAACACCTACGTGGCTCAGTTGGTTAACCATATGGCTCTTAGTTTCACTTCAGGTCATCATCTCACAGTCTGTGGGTTTGAGCACCATATTGGGCTCTACACTGATAGCATGGAGCTTGCTTGGGATCTTCTCCCTCTCTCTCTCTGCTCCTCCCCTGTTCACACATGTGCACACACACACTCTCTCAAGGTAAATAAATAAACATTAAAAAAAAGAAGAATTTCCTTTCTTTGAAAGGCTGAATAATATTCCATTGTATGTATATTCCACATTTTGTTTATCCATTCATCTGCCGGTAGATACTTGGATTATTTCCACCTTTTGGCTATGGTGATTAAACATATTACGAATATGCATGTACCAATATCTCTTCAAGATTCTGCTTTCAGTTTCCTTGACTATATATCCAGAAGTGTAATTCCTGGATCATATGGTAATTTTATTTTTAAGGAAATGCTGTACTGTTTTCCATAGTGGTTGCACCATTTTATGCTGCCAATAATGCACAAGGGTTCCAGTTTCTCCGCATCTCCACAGCTCACACTTGTTCTGTTCTTTCTTTTTTCTTTTTGTTTTCTTTTTGTTTCTTTTTTTTTTTTTTTGATAGAGGCCATCCTAATAGATATGGAGTGGCATCTCATTGTCATTTTGATTTGCATTTCTCTAATGATTAGTGATGTTGGGTATTCATGTACTTGTTGGCCATTTATATATCTTCTTTGGAGAAATGTTTATTTTTTTGGCCTGATTTTTATTGGATTCTCTGGAGAGTTCTCATTTTTAACCTTCTTTAAGGATGGTGATTGGAGAGGTCTGGAAAGGAACACGGGTATCTGTAGGTTATAAAAGCACCACAAATGTTTCTGAAACAAGTCAGGTTTGAGAGCCACTGTGTTATGTGGCAAGAGCTTCACCTCTGCCAACTTTATTAAACATTCACATGTTCATATGAATGATTCAAGCAAAAGTTTAGAACTCTCTCATGTTCTCCAATTTCTCTCTATGTCAAATAGAGTCACTGTGATTTTATGTTGGTTCAAGAATCATCTGGATCCTTCCTTTTTTATCTTCAGACAACCTCAAGGAGGTTAATGCTGATCACCCATGGCTGAACAGAAAAAGGAAGAAGAGGAAACAAAAGTCTAATGAAGTAAGAGTTTGGGTTAGGAAGGAGGTTGAAGCTATTTGCCATGGTCCAGTGAAATTCCTGTTTTTGTTCCTCTTAGGATCATGCCCTATGAGCAAGCAAAGAACAGACTTCAAGGCTCCCAGAGAGGAAATACCACACCCGTACCCAAGATGTGACCAGGAAGAATCAGCCAGAGGTATGGTTCTCATAGGTGAGTTCAGCCACTGGATTTCACACAGGACCATGAGTGACAACAAGCCCAGAATCCAGAGGTACCCATCACGTAGAGGTATGTTGGTTGCAAGTGACAAAAATACACCTCAAACTGACTTGGGATAAAAGGACCTGCCAATGTCTTAAGTAGTGGGGGAGGGCCTCAGGGACTCCTGTGACACATTCCTATTGGTCTCTCCTGTGCCTGTCTCTCTGAATGTCATACTGGAAGGAAACAGTGCTGAGAAGTTCTTGGTCTAACTACCTGTCTTTCTTCAGTTCCAGTTTGAAATATTCCAGGGCAAGATTCCAATTGGTCTGAATGGTCACTTGCCAGCTGTGGCTGGGGTGGGGTGGCTAAGACTATCAGTCCATGACAACTCCATGCTTGGGAGCAGTTCCATGCTTGAGGAACAGTTTCTCCCAAATAAGTGAATCTGCTTGCAGAAGGAAGGACAGATATAGAAAGAGAGGAGAGAGAGAGAGAGAGAGACAGGCAGAGAGAGAGAGAGGGACAGAGAGAGACAGAGAGAGAGAGAAAGAGGGAGAGTTGTTAATTCTCTCACATCAGATATAGGTTGAGGAATCTTTAGTGTTGGCTAGTAATGTGCCAGGATTAGACATGTGCTGGCAGGAGAGCACGGACATCAGATCATCTTGTCCAAGCAAAGGATATCCTTGAAACTGACAGCTTCTAGGCCAGCTAAAAACTTCTCTTGGGCATAGGAGGGGCATAATCTTGGCCTGAAGGAGAAAGCAGCTAAATTAGATTGGTTTTCCGGAAGCAATCTCTGAAACAAAGTTTAAGGGATTCATTAAGAAGTGATTCCAGGAAAGTTCACTACAAGAGTGGGGAAGAAGGGCCAAAAAGGCTGAGCAAATACTTGGTATCTAGCAAAATTTCTTGGAGGATAACTTTGGCTCTGTCCTTCAGGAGCTGTGGAATTAGGGTCATATCCTGATGGGAAGAGACATGATGTAATCCCCCCAGATTTCAAGTTCTCCATACTCTCAAGCAAAGTGGGTTCTAGCAGCTCAAGGGCTGTCCTCCAACAGAGATGTAAGTACTGACTTTGGGGAGTGAATACACATGGCAAAGGGTTTGCATGACAATGACAAAGAATTTAGGGGATGGTGGGCACAGCACTGATAGCATCTGCTACACCCATACACTCTCATTCAGTCTTCAAAATAATGAAAAGTGTCATGTCTCAAAATCTTTTTAAGTTCATTTATTTATTTTTTGAGAGAGAGGGAGAGAGTGAGCAAGGGAGGGGCAGAGAAAGAGGGAGAGAGAGATTCCCAAGCAGGCTCTGCACTGACATTGGGGCTCAAACTCATGACTTGTGAGATCATGACCTGAGCCAAAATCAAGAGTCGGATGCCTAACCGACTGAGCCACCCTGGTGCCCCAGGAAGTGTCATTTCTAATACAGTGCCTGTATAGTTAAGGGCCAACTTTGACAGATGATCTGGTGTAACTGGAATAATTGAAAACACCAAGAGAGTCATAAATATGCCATGAAGACTCAGTGGCACCTATAATAGTGTATAGTTTTACTATAATTTTGATGGTTCACGAAAGAAAAAAAATTTTGATGGTTCAATAACAAAAGAGAATTTAAATCAGAACAGATCTCAGTCACATACTCAGCACATATAGCACTTGAGTCCAAGTTTAGCTAGTGACTCTATGGGTTGGTGGATGGCTTTCCTGGGCTGGGCTGGTTTGGCTGACCCCTGCTGGGCTCTTGCATATGTTTGTGGCTGTCCAATAGAAGAATGCTAGAAGATGACCTCACTGACAATCAACAGGTTATTGAGTCTTTTCTTCATGTGTCTCTTACCTTCTGTTAGGATAACTTAGTTTGTTCACATCAAGTGCACCAAGAGGGGATGTGATAAATGCTTTCTAAGTTTCTGCTTGTGTCATGTTGATCGTGATGTTCATTGGCCAAAACAAATGAATCAAAGCAATGGACAACTTGATGTCTGGAGGGCACTACCAAGGGCATGTGTGGGTGTAGAGAGAAAAGAATTTGTGGCCCTTTGCCAATCCTCAAATTTGGAGGATTTGAGGATTACATATTTGCTCAGTCATATTTTGTGGGTGCTTGTGCTCAGACTCAATTTCTCGGAAACCTTACCAACTTTTCAAAGAAATAGAAAAAAGGGAACTGACTACATCCCTTTGTATAAAATTATTTATTTTAAGCCTTGAAATGTAAGTGCTATTTTAAAATTGTAAATCCATAAATAATTTGCCAGGACTTAGAGACCTAAATGCAGGTGAATATATATATTAAAAATAGATGTTGAAGAAAATGGCCTTGGACATGATCACTTCTCTAGATACATGAGTGTTTATACATTTCTAAAAAGGGTAATAATGAGCTCGGACCATAGAACACCTTCTTCACTACTCCTCTGTGTGCGTGTGTGCACGTGTGCATTTGGTCCGAATAAATCCCTAACTTCATAACCCTCCTTAATCAAGAACACTTTTTTCCACATTTTCATTTGACTTTTAAATCAGTTATGGGATTAAGAGATTTGTGGATATTTACTTTTTATTTTAAAAATAAGGGTAACTTTTAGGGGTGCCTGGGTGGCTCAGTCAGTTAAGTGTCCGACTCTGGCTCAGATCATGATCTCACAGTCCATGAGTTCGAGCCCCGCGTCGGGCTCCATGCTGACAGCTTGGAGCCTGGTGCCTGTTTCGAATTCTGTCTCCTTCTCTCTCTGCCCCTTCCTCGCTTATGCTCTGTCTCTCTCTGTCTCTCAAAAATGAATAAAAGTCAAAAAAATAAAAATAAGGGTAGCAACCTGATAAGTACCCTTTCCTCACCTGGAATTAGGTCCCCCTGTTCTCCACTCAGGAGGGTACTTTGCAAGGCACTTCCTTTTTCTCTTTACCTTGGGAATGTCGTGTAAAGAGTTCGCATTTTCTGTACTTTGCTCATCACTTGTGGCCAGTGTGTGTCTTCTTCCACGAATGAACCAGAGTCTGTACAACAAAATCATCTGGAGGCAAGGTCACTCAGAATTTGGAATATTGCTTTGCTCACTTGGATACACCTATATTTACCTTGTGGTTACTCTTGAAAAAGTTTTGACCAAAAAAAAGTCAACACATTTCAACAAATGTGTGTCCAGCAGCATTCAAAAGGAAAGTAGCCTAAGAAAGCTTTTTATGATGCCAAATGCAGACTCTGAGTAATAACAAGCTTTTCCCTTTCTCCTCTATTCAGCAAAAATATTTTTTAAGTCTCTTCTTGAAGCAGAGCAGTGTTCCAGTAACTTCCTCACCCTGGGAGGAATGGTTTCTGCCCATTTGCCCTTGTCTAAAACTGGAAAATATGGGTTTTTTTTCCATGGATTGAAAGAACAAATATTGTTTTTTTTTCAATATATGAAATTTATTGCCAAATTGGTTTCCATACAACACCCAGTGCTCATCCCAAAAGGTGCCCTCCTCAATACCCATCACCCACCCGCCCCTCCCTCCCACCCCCCATCAACCCTCAGTTTGTTCTCAGTTTTCAACAGTCTCTTATGTTTTGGCTCTCTCCCACTCTAACCTCTTTTCTTTTTTTTTTTTTTTTTCCTTCCCCTCCCCCATGGGTTCCTGTTAAGTTTCTCAGGATCCACATAAGAGTGAAACCATATGGTATCTGTCTTTCTCTGTATGGCTTATTTCACTTAGCATCACACTCTCCAGTTCCATCCACGTTGCTACAAAGGGCCATATTTCGTTCTTTCTCATTGCCATGTAGTACTCCATTGAAGAAATGGGCAGAAAACATGAATAGACACTTCTCTAAAGAAGACATCGGATGGCCAACAGGCACATGAAAAGATGCTCAACGTCGCTCCTCATCAGGGAAATACAAATCAAAACCACACTTAGATATCACCTCATGCCAGTCACAGTGGCCAAAATGAACAAATCAGGAGACTATAGATGCTGGAGAGGATGTGGAGAAACAGGAACCCTCTTGCACTGTTGGTGGGAATGCAAATTGGTGCAGCCGCTCTGGAAAACAGTGTGGAGGTTCCTCAAAAAATTAAAAATAGACCTACCCTATGACCCAGCAATAGCACTGCAAGGAATTTACCCAAGGGATACAGGAGTACTGATGCATAGGGGCACTTGTACCCCAATGTTTATAGCAGCACTCTCAACAATAGCCAAATTATAGAAAGAGCCTAAATGTCCATCAACTGATGAATGGATAAAAAAAATTGTGGTTTATATCCATTTTGTTTCTTCATTGAACCGAGTCACGTGCCAGCAACAGAGCCCATGTCCAGAAAGGGATGATATTCTGATGGTGTCCTCAGCCAGATTCGAATGTGAAGTCTGGGTCAGAAACCATTCTGGCTGCTCAGCCTCAGCGATTAGGATCCCAGGTGGGGCAGACCCAGGCCACCTGCACCCAGTGACATAGCTACTCCATGGTAAACCAGTTTGGCTCTGCTTCCGGAACGATTCCACTTGGTTCTGGAAGGACAGCACCTGGCAAGTGCCCTGCCTACACTGAAGGATTCACTTGGGAAACAGGAAGAAGGCAGAAGCCATGACAGGTGGGGGGAACTTGGACTATATAGCCCTCAACCATCCTAGCAAAAATGCCCATGAGCTGAAGACAGCAGCCTGTGACAGACAGCTCCTTATTTGTAAGTAGTTAATGTTTCTTAGCAAGCACTTCTGAAAGAAATTGGTATGTAATGACAGCACTCACTGGAAAACAGGCCGATTAGAAAATGCACTAACTTATCTGGTATTCATTTGAAAAGTAAATGGATGCACGGCAAGGTGAGAGTTCACTATCAATTCAAATATTTTCCCATAACAGGCTCTCGCACTCCTGCTTTAATTCAAGCAGAAACACAAGTATGAATAATCAAACTAGATGACGCTCATCAAGAACCTTTGTGCCTTGCACCATTTCAAATGGTCATTGAAGCTTAATGGCAAAAAATTTACATTCTTCCTTTAATTTGTATTCTATTCCTTCCTTCTGAGTGATGTGATTGTGGCTTGCTGCTGCCCGCTGTATTATTTTGATGCAAATGCTGTGTTGTGTGTGCCTGAGTCCAATTTCCTGGCTTTTGCTAGGAAGAGGAGTGACTTGGAAAATAGTTCAAAATCAGGGTTATTTAAAGAGTTTATAACTACTGCTCCTAATGAGTGAAACAATACAGTTGATGAGCCCACTGTTTAGCGACACCTCGGTGGCTCCAGGTTAACAGACGCCGGCAAAGGAAAATAAAATCAACAGGAAAATCACTGTTTACGTGTCTCCCTTTTCCCAGCCCGAATACTGACTTTATTGCCATCTACAAAAGAATTAAAACATTTGTAATTCAAGCAAAACTCCATTTCCTGCGCCACACACTCACTGGGGAAGAATGCTTTATTGAGATACAGTGGTTTGCCGGCCAAACGCTGCAAACATCGGGCCCCCAGGGCCATGCTGGATGTAATGTATGCACAAACTAATTTGTGATACTGTGACTAATTTCCATTTCTTGTGCTTAGAGTTGCCTGGCTAATTACGGGGATGTTTTCTTAACTTTAGTAATTACGCTCTGTGCTTTCGCCAGGCGACAGAGCAAATGAGTGAGGGCGGATTGCGCAGCACTTGGAGCCGGGTGCGTCCAGGCGAGAGGAGACCGAGCGCCCGCGCCGCAGGGCCAGCCCCCCTGATCAGAAGCCTCGCCAGCTTTGACCAGCGCCCACAGGCTGCATCGGAAGCATCTGGAGAAATATTTGATGGAACGCCCCATAATTAGATGGACTGGCTTAATTAGGAGAAGTTTTCGGGCAGAGGGAAGCTGGCGGGTCCGCGCTGGGATCTGAAGGTTTGCAGCCTCCTCCCGGGAGATCCGAGCACAAAGCTATGCCCACGCTGGGGCGTCTGTGCTTCCGAAGCGGCCCCGTGGGGTCTGCGAGTCCCGGGCGGGGGGACCTGCGGGCCTGCACCTCTGCGGCAGCCTTGCCAAAGCAACAGGAGTCGTGCTCATTTGGCTGCTGCCCGCCCCACAAGATGCAACGAGGCAGACAGGAGGAAACCTCAGATGCAGGCACCCTGTGGAAGCTGGCTCTTGGAGGTAGTTTTGGAGACTGGGAGGAGGTGGGGATTGAGGACCACGGTATGTCTCTGATTTGGGGACCAGGATCTAACACGTAATTCAAGGTCCCAAGCAAACACTTAGCTACTGAGGAACCACAATCCTAATTGTCCAATCCATCAGCCAGAGCTTTCAGGCAAACTTAGAAACACTGGCCCTGATCATATAGAGCTGCGCTGGCAAGGAGGGCAGAAGGATGAAGGTCGGGCTGGAGCTGTGGACACAGCGCACATTAGGGAGACATCTACCCATGATCAGGTGGGACCTTCTCATAATCAGAGACCACAGTGGCTACAAGGAGACAGGAAGTGCCACAGCCACCAATGCATCACAAACTCACTAGGTGTGCTGTGCTCACGCTCTGGAGGCATCTTCCCTCCCACACTGGAAGTGGTAAGGGAGAAGCCGAAGGTGTATGTGAGCATGTGTGTGTGTGTGAGAGAGAGCAGTGTGTGTGTGTGTGTGTGTGTGTGTGTGTGGTGTGTGTGGTGTGTGTGTGTGTGTGTGAGTGTGTGTGTGTGTGTAAGTTGTTCTCAGCTCAGCAATTTTTGCTTTCTGGAACATCAAGGCTATTTATTTTTGACATATTATCAGGAAACGTGAAAAGATTCCAATAATCGGTTCCCACTTTACCAAATTAAAATGGTTCCCTCTGCTTTATAGAGATGAGGTGATTTGTACATCAGGCCATTCAAGACATAAAAAATGATCTGTCCCCTAAATATCTCATTAGATATCAACATTTGATGAAATGCACTTCAAGCCACTCATGATATCAATTTTAGACTAAGCCAGCCAGGTAACCTGCATCACAACAGACCAGGCTGAGGACAATGCTGTTGAATTTTTAATGTACTATTGAAAAACATTAGCAGGCTTTATTTTGAAATTCTAAAAATGGATTTCCAATGCATTCTAAAGGACTTCTTCACATAATGATGAAACTTACATCAGAGCTACTGCCAAATCCGCCTTTTTAAAGGCGGCTTCCCAGTTAAAGAATGAACATTTCGGAGGACAGCACCTTCTGTTGAATAAAAAGAAAAAGAAATGAGTAGAGGAAATTTGAAAGAAGGCACCACGTCTCAGACATCAAATAGGACAGTTGTAGGGTAAATATTCCTGCCAGTATGGCTCCCCACTCAACCAGAAAGAAGAGGCCCAAGCAAATCCCAAATGTTGGGGAGAATTAGCCCAGGCTGTGCCTTGAATCCCGGTCAGCCATGACAGAATGAAGCATTCCTTACTGGTGGTTGTGTTTCCCTTGAGAGCAGCCCTCACTGAAAAAAAAGTCCTCCTTTTATCCATTCAAGTGAGGCTGATGTGTTTGCTCATGTGATGTGGAAGAAAGGAAAGCAACAAGAAATGTAATTATTTTGACACATTCTTTTTTAAAAGGTTATTATTCCTACTTAATGCAAAGTGGTTTACACTGCCATTATGAAAGGGAGTCCACTGTCCTTGGTCTCTAAGCTGTGAGCTCTCTGAACATTCACAATGGCCAGTTACTAATAGTTTGATGACAAACTGCAGGGAGAGATCATTTCAGAGCTGCGAGAAATGTAGACCTTTTCCTGTTCCTTCCAGCTTTCTCTGGGCCCTATATTTTACTCCATTTTACAAGGAAACACTTGCTTTTACCTCAAAAGAAGGAGAAAACATTTTGGGGTTATCTGCCCCTCATTCATCCCTGGTTTTCTCCCCAGATGACTTTTATTTATTCTGGAACTCCGTGGCACATGATTTCGATTGTGTAATTCCTCTGAAACAAGTTCTGGACCATCATACCTTTGAATCATCATCACACTGCCCAGCCTTTTGGGAGAGCAATTTTGGGTGCCTGTTAATTACTGGGTGAGCAGTTGCTGTTTCAGGGAGAAGTGTGCCCATTTTTGTCCCCATCCCATTTTGTGTTGAAGATGGTTTGACGCTAAGGGGTGGACTTCAGAACCCCTAAATCCTGCTCCCTTTTGACCCACCCTGAAGCTGAGGAGGGGACCCCAAATTCCCCCACAAAATGTCATTTGTGCGTAGGAGATCAAAGGGCCTCCAATAACTTGCAGGCCTTATCAAGCTCCTTGTGGAACCCCGGGGTAGAAAAGGATCAAAGTCAGAAATAGAGGCCATATCACTGATGAATAATTTACATGCACAGTAGGTGGGAGTGAGTTAGTACATGAAGGTCCTTTTGAAGAGGAAAGAAATTGCTGCCTTTCCAGCAAACACTGACTTTGAGAAAAGCCTATGAGAGAAACCCTTTCCATGGGAGGGTTCGGCTTTGCTCTGACCATGATCATGGGGCTCTAAGAGTCACATGTGTACATAAGGGCAGGACTTGGAGGCTGCAGAGGGTTTTTCAACACATGTTTGTTCATCCACTGCCCAAGTGGGAAAAGGGCTCAGACTCTGTATCAGAGTTAATAACTCTAACTGGAAGATGGCGTTGAAGGAATTTCCACATGCTCTGGTTTTGCTTATCATGAAAACTACCTTCCTGTACTGTGTGCTCTCTCATCTCCAGGAGTTCTAATAAAGTTATGTGAAATTAAAGACAGGCTTAAAACTCCAAATCAAGAGAATCACACCAGATTTTCCTGTGGAGTAATAATTATATTTGGAACAAAGGTGCCTTTAGGTCTATGTGTGTCTGGATTAAATGAGGCTGCTGGTATTCTATACAAATGAAAATGTCTTCTTTCTTTTCGGGATGTAGGCATAAGAACTGGCTTTGAAAGCAGTCAGATCCATGCTTGTGAAAAGAAAAAAAAAACACAGAAAGAAATAAAGATGCATTTAACTTTTTATTTAGGACCAACTATGTTGTTCTCCCAGTCTGTCTTAATTTTAAGTGCTGACATCACTTGGGCATTTTAAATTAGAAGACGGATAATTACTTCCTTAAAATAATTTCATCATTCAGCTACAATAAAATAGATTTCTTTCAAAGACCCTTACTTAAATGTGCTCAATGCTACTTTCTGTATCATGCAGGTCAATTTAATTCAGTTCGGCTCTCTCTGCCCAGCTAAACAATTGCTTTTCAGTCTCTGGAGAGCGTGGTGAACACAGCCAAGAATACCCATCCAGAGATGGCCTTGGACACTTTTGCTCATAAAAACTTGACATCTGAAGTCCCACTCTTTATTAATCTCTTGCCAAAGAGATAGTCAAGATTTCTGAAAAAAGTCGATGTCATATAAATCATTATTAATGACCCGGTAATGAGTGAGATTACAAATGAAACATTTTAAGAATGGTACCTGGGCACCCCATTTACAAGTAGCCCCTCTTCTGATGGTTGTACCTCTTCATCTGCAGCCTGCTTTTCTCTGCGGTTCCAGACCAGGTGAACTACCCTTGCAGCTGATAGTTAAGTAATACCACATGAATGGTCTTTATCTCTGTGTCTGTCTATCCAGGCCTCTGCTCATGCCTTGATTTCTTGCTTCTCTTTTACCAACATGGCCTCGCCACTTGTTTTTCTTTTTCTTTTTTTTTTAACGTTTATTTCTTTTTTGAGACAGAGAGAGACAGAGCATGAATGGGGGAGGGTCAGAGAGAAGGAGACACAGAATCTGAAACAGGCTCCAGGCTCTGAGCTGTCTGCACAGAGCCCGATGCAGGGCTCAAACTCACGGACTATGAGATCATGACCTGAGCCAAAGTCGGCCGCTTAACCGACTGAGCCACCCAGACGCCCCTCGCCACTTGTTTTTCTTAAAAGATGTCTTAGTTTTCAGTTCTCCAGAAGCAGACCCTTAGACAAGGTTTTGAGTGCAAGTAGTTTATTCTAAGGGTAACTCTAGAAAGTACAGGTAGAGAAGAATAGAAGTGAGACATGTTTGCATTAATAAGCAGGTTGCAGGTGTGGGTGCACTTCCTTGCCTTCCTCTGGGAGGTGATGTGGAACACATCTCAGAGTGGTCCTACCCAAGGGGCATAGAAGCCAGAGTATGTGCGTACCAACTCCTGTTTGTTATTGGTTAAGGGGCCGAGTACACCCCTTCGGCCAGAGCAAGTACACCCTCTCTGAAGTTGCTGACTTGCATGGGAACAGTAAGTGGCAAAAGGAAATGGAAAGAGCACTGTTTCAGCTATGCACAGCAGGCTGAAATCACTCAGACAGTGCCAGCATACTCTTTCAAATGCCTGGCTTCGAGCCTGATTCTCGAGCTAGCAAGCTGTGCATGACATTGTAAGTCATGCACCTCCTTCAGCCTGTGTTGTATGAAACTGACTAAAGATCTCCCCAGGGTGCTGCAAGCTCCAGGTGGAGTCCACTGTGGTCTCCCCCACCCTAATGTACTGCTCTACGGACTTCTTCCAGAATCTCCCATCATGGCTATTACCCCACAATCAGTGTGGGGCAATGTCCTGGACCTCATGCCCATCTCCTGCTCTAGAATATAGTTGTTTGGATTAGGGTGGCCACATGATCCTAGCAACCAATCAGAAAGCTAGTTAGAAACAGTTTGTAGTATGACTTGAAAAGATAAGTTGGGCTAATCTGAGTGCCTCTTTCAAGGATCTGAGCTAAGAGGCAGGGAAAATGTGCCCATACGTGATGGGGAGAGCAGCTGGAAGGTCACAAGGTAGAAGTTTAGCTGTCAAGAGCAAGAATGAATCAAGGTCAGTGAGGTCAGGGATATTTGTCCCATTTACCCAGTGCTGCACATAGTAGGTTTTCAATAAACATTTGTTGAATAAATGAATAAATTAATTGTGCAGCCTGAAGTAATGAGAAGTAGCAATGGTGAGTCACCAAAGGAAACCAGTTGGAGACAGAACAGTCAGAAGTGGGACTCATTTATGGCAAGCTGTATAATAAAGATAAAAATGGTTAACTTGTCATATGAATGGCTTTAGATTACAACCTCATGCAGTAGGTACTAGTATTATCCATTTTAACAGACGAGGAAGCAGAAGCATGGAGAGATTAAGTAACCTTCCCAGGATGACACAGCTAGTGCCAGGTGGAAAAAGGATTTGAACCAGATCAGGTGCTCAGGAAAGCCTACTGTTAGCACTGTTTCATCTCTGCTAAAAGCCCCAGGCCACCTTGCATCTAGAATGGGTCTCGAAGTCAATTACCATGAGGCCCAACACTATTTCCATGTTTGGCCTTAGATTTTTATTTGATGCATTCCCCTGCTGCTTCATGCTGATGCTTACAAACATTTTCCCTCCTCATCACTCTGATTGGAGACAGCCTCAGTCTTTGGCTTTGCAATCAAAGAGAAAAATTAAAACAGGAAAACAGATAGCACTGAACATGCGGTCCCTGAAACTGTGTTCTAGGTGTTTGCATGTGGTCTGACCTTGACCCTGTGGGCACCATCCCCAATGGTGTGGTCCTATTGCCAGAGGGCATTTGCAGAACACATTCTTCTAGTTGCCAGGAACCAGGCCATTCATTTACCTTAGGCATGCTGGTTATCTCCTGCTGCATAACAGACCACTCCAAGTATTAGTGGCTCAAAACAATGACAACATTCATTTTGCTCATGAGTGTACAGTTTGAGCAGGCTTGGCAAGTGTAATGGTTGGAATAGTGTTTCCCCAAAGAAATTTATATTGAGGTCAGAATATGACTGTTTGGAAATAGGGTCTTTACAGAGGTGATTAAGTGAAAACAAGGTCATTAAGGTGGACCCTTATTCAGAGTGGCCAGTGTCCTTATAAGAAGAGGAAATCTGGATGCAGGTGTGGAAAGGGAGACAATGTGACCTCTACTCAAGGAGAGAGGCCTGGTACAGACCCTTCCTTCCAGCCCTCAGAAAGAACCAATGTTGCCAACACATTGATCTCTGACCTCCAGCCTCCAGAACTGTGAGAAGATAAATCTCTGTTGTTTAAACCACTCAGTCCATGGTACTTTGTTATGGTCACGTTGGCATACTAACATAGCAGGGGTTGCTTATCCATGCTTTGCGTGGTGTTAATAGGGTAGCTCTTCAAGCTGGGGGCTGGCTTCACCCAAAGGCTCTTCAGTGATATGTCTGATGATTGATGCTGGCTTGTGGCTGGACCTCAGCTGGGGCTGTCAGCTGGAACACCTCCATGTGGCCTCTCTGCATGCCTGGGCTTTCTCACAACCATGTGTCTGAGTTCTGAGGCTGGAACCAGCCAGGTGGAAGCTGCCCCTTTTAAGACCTTGCTCAGAGGTCACTTAGAGACATTTCTACTACATTTTATCCATTAGAAGTGTATCATAAAGGCCAGTTCACACTCCATAGAAGGGAAATTAAAATCCTTACCTTTTGATGGGATGAGAGTCAAAAAATTTGCAGACATATTTTTAAATCACCATATTAGGCAAGCCAATCAACATCCTTATTTGAACAAAGGCCTCGGAAGACCATAAGTCATACCAGCTTGGACTCCTATCATAATTTTTCCTACTTTATTCACATGAGTACAATTTGCAGAAATTACACACTCTCAATGTGGGCATAGGGGAGTTATTGTATGTATGTGGTCAGCAGAATCTAGTGAACTTGACATTGCCACATATTTAAATTTAATACAACCTGAAATATAAAAACGTTAACATAGTCTATTTATTGTATAGTGGTTACCCTAAACTGCCCTGTTTGAACCAATGGACCACAGGACATTTCACCCGTCAGCAACTGAAGTACTCTGATTTTACCCCATGGGATTAGTTGTTTATTTCTGTCATCATAACTTGATAACTAAACCAAAGATTGAAGTAGATACAGTATTTTATAGCCAATATAGATAATGGCCAATAATATTTCACTATGGTTTTATGCATTGAAGAAAAGTTTATGAGTAGGAGACAACATGTCAAAGGCAGAGAAGTGGAATCTGGGTGTGCAAGGAAACAAAAGGGGATATGTGCAACTTGCCACTAGAATAACTTCTGTGTCTGACCTCCCCAACAATAGGGAAACTTCTGGCTAGGGAAGGAAATAGGAACTTTCTTCTGTCTACCCAGGGGCATCAGCTACTTCTCCACCTTTTTTACAATCCTTCTCACAACTGTAGTCCAAGTCAGCCAATTGGATAGTGGGAGATTACTCCATGAAGGCTGTGGATATTTCCATCACCAACCTAAATTCTTCTTTTCTATGGCAGGAAGACTGAAAGCTGCTATTCCCCGAGAGATGGCTCCTACTTATTCTTCCATTATGGGCACCTGCTCATGTCTGCAAATCACTGGGACACCCCATCACTCTCAGGAAGCATAAATATTAATGAGTGTGTGGTCCAGGCATTGAGGGCCACATAACACTTATTATAACAGAGAGGAGAATGCAGCACGCCTGTGGAAAACATCATTAGTGAGACACGTGGTGTATGCATTAAGCAGTGTCCTCACCACAGAGATAGATGGCTGAGGAGGGTGAAGTTTAGAAGTGAGAGCATCATAGACATTCAACTGGAATCAGACTCATAATTCCCAGTTGCAAAAAGCTCTTTCACTTGGTTCAAGTCTGACCCCTCTGATGAAACTAGTAGTGGTGTAAAATGGTGTGATCAACCTATAGTGGTGGGGAAATGGTGGTATCTTCCCTGTAACCCTAGTTTGAACTCCGTCTAAATTAGCAGAAGTGACACAGGATAGAAGGAATACAATGAAGTAGGAATCTGTAACTACATCACACCACAGAGGATGAAACATCGCTGGCAAATGCCAAGAAATCTAGACTGAGATGAAGGAGTAAGCCGACAGCTGACACAAGCTGCCTCAAACTCTGATAAGGATATGTATTTCTTCAAAAGTATTTGTCAACATCAAGAAGAACATATCCAAGGATTCTTAGAGAGTTGAGATCCAGTTCCATGGGAAGCCTGGGGGAGAGGCAGGGGATGCTCTTATCTCTATGAGGAGATATCCACTGCTTATAATGAGGTCAGGGATAGAGGGGTAGCTATAAAAGGAATCTGTATGCTGGCAGTCTGTTTCTGTTGCCTGTGACCAAGGCTTTTACTCAAAATGGACAAACAAGCAAAACTCCCAGGGAGCAAGCTAGGGGAGTGGTGAGGAATGGATAGCCAATGGATTGCAGCCCAGGTGGCATGTATCCTAAACAGCCTCTGCAAGCAACACTGGTCCAGGAGCACAAGACCTGGGGAAAGATGCACCCTGAGGGGAAGCAAATTAAAGGTCCAGGAAACAAATAGCAGAAAATAAAGACGAAAGTAGAGATGGTGTGTAGGCTTGAGATCATTGCACAAAATGAAATGGAAAGTCAATTATAAATAATGATTACAAGGAAGATGATAGATACAAAAGATAAAGGACACTCCATAATTACTGTTTCTGAAGAAGAAAACAGGAAAATGGAACAACATGCTCAAGGATGTAATAGAAGAAAACTTTACTAAAATAAGGAAACGTTGAAAGAAAAAATGTCCCAGAAAAAAAATGATGTACTATGATCAACACTAAACCATATCCTGGGGAAACTATTGAACTCCATGGTGAAAGAAAAAGTTACAAAGACACCCAGGTAGAAATATTTCAACATTTAATGCATGTCTTGAGAGTCTACTATGTGTCAGACCTGTACTAGGCTTTGAGGATTCTACTCAGTGGACAAGATAATCAAAATTCCTGCCGTCATAGACTTTTCCAGTGTAGGGTTGGGGTGGGAATATTGGAAAACAGAAAATAAAGTAAAGAAATAGGATATTTATTTATTTATTTATTTACGTTTATTTATTTTTGAGACACAGAGAGACAGAGCATGAACGGGGGGAGGGGCAGAGAGAGAGGGAGACACAGAATCTGAAGCAGGCTCCAGGCTCTGAGCCATCAGCCCAGAGCCCGACGCGGGGCTCTAACTCACAGACCACGAGATCGTGACCTGAGTTAAAGTTGGATGCTTAACCGACTGAGCCACCCAGGTGCCCCTACAAATAGGATATTTAATATAATTTTTTCTCCCCACATAGACCACCTATCCATATTTTGAACATTTGAGCTGTGTAAGTGTGTGGAGAGATGTCCAGGATAGTGTTTACCAAATGTTGAAAATTGTGATTTCTAGACAGAAAGGTTCTGCTTTTTTTCTTTGTGCATTGTGGATCACTTGAAAATGAGCTTGTGCTTAAAAAGTCAAAAAGCATTATTCTAAAATGAACAAATAAAAGTATAGTGTTGGGCCCTTTGACCAGTGTCTCCTTTCCATCCCTGACCTGCTTTTCCTCCTCTGCTCCTCATGGAGAGGTCCATAAGAGGTACCACTTGGTAGGTAATTTACATGTCTACAGATCATCTGACTGAACTAGAAGCTAGGAAATAAGACAGAGCACCTGGTACTGCCAAGGCTCCTGGGAATATGTTCTTTTGTCTGCTAACTTTTAACTTTTCAGGAATAAGACCTTTCAGGCCAAGCTCTCTGTGACAAAGATGGGGTCAGAATTTGGCAATTAGGAATCACAATCCACTGAGAACTCTGAGATCAGAAAATAAATACTGCCTACTGCATGCCAGCCAGCAAGAAGGGCTTGCAGAAGAGTTTTTCTTATTTCCATAGGAACACCACTGGCATGACTCTGCTAGGAAAATACTGTTTGGCTGTGGAAACTAGGTTTAAGGAGAAACTGGCTGATTTGTTGAGTGCCTACTATGTGACAGGTACATCATTTCATTTACTCCTTATCAGAATACTATGGAAGGGTATGCCATTTCCCAGGTGAGGAAAGTGAAGTTTGGAGAGGGTAAATAAGTCACCCAAAGCCATACAACTACTGAGCAAAAGAGTCAAGAACTGAAACCAAGTATGACTGGGAAACTAGTATCAGACACATATCTTGTCTTTCAGACAAGAAAGACTCCTGCCCACAGCACTAAGAGTTTGCTGGGCATTCAAATCCTTCTGATTTTATGAGTCAAACCAATTTATGAGCTATAGGGAATGGGGAGAAGAAAGAATCTGGTTGGTGTTTCTAGTACCCCTTACAAGTATCAGTCAACAGGTTTTGTGACACAGAAGCCAGTGACTAAGGTGCTCCCTCATGGCCTGAGTCAGTTTGCTAGAAACCAGAAGACCACCGACACAGGAAAACAACAGATTGGCCTTGTGTATTCCCATCTGTCTTCTTGCAGATGCTCCAATTCAAATGCTGAGTGGGATACCCAAGCAGTATTTGTAATAATAAAAACCGGAAACAAGCCCAATGTGCATCAGAGAGGGAATTGTTAAATAAATTACAGCCATACCTATGCAATCGTGAAAAAGAATAATATTAAGCCTTATGAACTGATGTAGAATGGTCTCCAGGACAGTTAGGCAAGTAAAAACACCATGATATAGACTGGTATATTTTTATGCTCTCATCTATGTTAAAAAAGGTATATTAGATTGTATGATAGGACAATCCTGCTTTTTGTAGGTCAAAAATGTTTCAACAGTGGCAATATCATATGGTTTAATCTATTATATATGTGTAACAAACACAAACACAAACACACACACACATATTCACTAGTAGAAGCATATAATATATAGGGAACTAGTAATAGGGTATGTATCTTGGGCAGGTGACTGGGGGCTAGAGGTCTGGGGTAAGGACAGGCAATTTGCTGCCAGGAGCAAGTATTAATTTTATAAAATAAAAATAATGAAAAGGAAAAATATATTTGACACCTTTAATATGAAGTAATAGGTTTTCTAATTTATGACAGATTCTTGATCCAAGTATTAAAAAACTTGAGTCAGACTTTTCATTTCATAAAATTCTGATGTGTGAAATGGAGTATGTTTACTTTTTAATTTTGAGAACACTTTAAGCAAGAAAGATCCTTTAATCAAAACAAGCTCCACTTTGCTGGTGAGAACATGCCATGGATTGGAGATGGGAGCAGATGTTTAGAAAGCGGAAGCCACAGCCAATTTTGTACACAGTCTTCTTTCTCCTTTAGTTATTTCTTGCCCATAGTACAAAGCTCTTCCAACCCTCTGATTTTTTTTTCCAAGAGAAGATATGCAAGATGACCATCAGGAGAGGTAACACTAAACCATGAGAGTCAAACAGAGCTCTACCTAGTTGGGTCAGAGAAAAAAATATGGTTTAGATTCAGAGACTGTGTTGGATCACAAAAATGGTGACTGCTGGAGTCACATGGCTGTGACTCAATTATATCAATTATATAAATTCAGCTCTTGAAAATGCTTATCAGGGCAAGAGAATGGGGCTGGAAGACTCTAATGTAAACTAAGGTGATCTGAGACAAATAGCTATTTTCATATAGAATTCTAGCCCCAGAAAGGATAACATCTGTGGTCGATTAATCCCAGGAATGGTCCCAATTTGTTCATGCCTCCCCATTACATGACTTTTGGTAGTTTTTATCAGACTGACCATAGGCTTGGTCATGTAGTTTGTTCTGTCTGATGGAGCAGTAGCAACTGCGATTTAAGGAGAGGTAAGAAGAGCACTTGAGCACTGGCCCTCTCACTGCTCTTGAGGTGCTGCTGAGCTGCCATGTTGAATAAGCCTGCTGGAGTTTGAAAGAACACATCGAGTTGAGATGAACCATTCTAGCTGAGCTGTCTTACACCAGCAAGACCTCAGCAGACCTGGTAACCAACAGCAGCCACAACAGCATGCCCAGCCATCATCAACTGTGTCAGTCCAAATAGGCCACATCACCCAGCTAAGCCCAGATCAAACTGCTATTCCTTGGGATAGCAACTACATAAATGATGTTGAAGCCATTATATTTTGGGATGGTTTGTTATATAGCAATATCTATCTGATACAATATCCTTGCTTTATAGTATTTGATAGAAAAATACCAAAAATAATACTTACTTTGGGGTGCTTGGGTTGTTGTCGGTTAAGCATCTGACTTTGGCTCAGGTCATGTTCTTGTGGTCAGAGGGTTCAAGCCCACATGCTGACAACTCAGAGCCTGGAGCCTGCTTAGGTTCTGTGTCTCCCTCTTTCTCTGCCCTTCTCCCACTCATGCTCTCTCTCTTTCTCTCTCAAAAATAAATAAAAACATTAAAAAATTTTTTAAATAATACTTATTTTTAGCTCCCCAGAAGTGACATTTTGCTTAATACAACCAACTCCTGAATATCTGAATAAGCAGACAATAAGGATAAAATGAAAACCCAATGTTCATAGACAATGCCAAGTTCTACAATCCGTTGAAAAAGTTCTGGAGATGGATGGTGGTGATGGTTGCACAACAGTGTGAATGTACTTAGGGCTGCTGAGCTGTACACGTAAAAATGGTTGAAGTGGTAAAGTTTATGTTATGTATGTTTTACCACAATAAATAAAAAGAAAAAAAATTATATTCATCTGCTACTAGTTTTAACTTTATTCTTCCTTCTGGCCTGAATCAAGTTTTTTTAAAAAAAGGACTCCTGTGGATCTCATCTCACCCATGGTTCCTTTGCCAAGGGTGCTAATGAGCAGTGAGAGGGGAAAAGGCCAGGAGCTGTGGGGGCGGGGGGAGAAATAAGAGATCGAGATAATCAGTTTCTGGTTAATGAGTCAACTAGCACCAGGGGTCTACCCTCCAGTGAGCACTTTTCTCTCCTGTGGCCTTTTGATCAGCTTGGATCATATCAGCTACAATGCACAGTGATACACATCCAAGGCTTACTTCTTCCATACACTCCAACTCTAATGAATGAATCTTGTTTTTGAAAACTAATTTGTACTCTGCCTACTTCTAAAAAAGAATTTGATGTGATGGAAAATCTGATGGAAAGATGTGTTTATACCAGGAGCTGGTTGTTAGACAATGCCAGCGCCCTTGCCCTTCTGTATTCCCTCAGCCTACCATGAAGGTCTCCTGTGGTTTCCTGTGACTCTTGAGGTGGGGCAGCCCAGAAGTTCTGGGGACTGAGTGTCCCCAGGAGTGACCTACAATGGACAGGAGATGGTAAAGACCTAAGTTCCTTGACCCTTAGTGTGACAGCTAAATACGGTTCTACACAGTCACTTGGAAGTTCTCCGTTGCCTTCTTTGATAACCCATTCATTACCACAGTTTCTGTTAGCTTCTCTCCCTTCCTTATCTAATGTCCTGCTCTTTCATGTCCTGCTTTCTGAGATCATAAGTAAGCCACTTGTACCCAATTCTCTATTTCAGCATCTACTTTTGGGAGGAGGAACCCAACTCCACCAGAATTACTACAACTGGTATTTGATATCTCTTACTTCTAAAAGTAAGATTAAGAAAAACATGAACCTATCATTCAACAGAACCAAGTATGAACCATTAGTCTGTAAAATTTTCTGCCTTTTCAATTCACTACTTTGGCATTAGAAGGACTGCTCACTCTTTCAGATCACCATCTGGGAAACCCTATTCTGGGATCTACAATGAGTTACTCAGGGTCTGGGTCCATCTTGGGCTCTGGAGGATTTTAATAAGACTTATTAAGGATGGAAGGATTAATAAAGTCTCTGAGAGAAGACCACCTTCCCCAATAAAGATCGTGTGAGAAGTCTTATGAGGGGGCACTCCCAAGTCATCCCAGAGAGGGCAAAACAGAGATGCTATATTTCTCTAGATTGTCACTGGAACCCAAAGGTACATGTTAGGATATTTTGGGTGGTTTGAAAACACATCCAGCAGTTACGTGAAACTTCTCCCATCAAAAGGCGGGTCTATGTTGCATGATGCATAGAATGAGATGAAGGTGAGCCTGTGTGAACTCGGAGTCTAAGTTAGGAAAGGCCTCACTTCTCTTGGTTTCTCTTGGAATATTCCCTTATGGGACCTTGGGCTACCATGTAAGAGGTCTGACCTGACTACCCTGAAGCTATGAGGGTGGGGAGCAGCCTCTCTGTGTACATTTTGTTTTGTTCTCATGATGGCAAGACTACTGCTGCAAATCCAAGTAGAATATTCTCACACAAGTTCTAAATAAAGGTGGGCAAGAAGGTGTATTTTGCCTTATTTTTCTTTCTTTTTATGGAAAATCTTTCCAAAACTTCCCTTTTAAGACTGCCCTTGTGTCCTATTGGCTGCAACCTAGCTACAAGGGAGGCTGGGAAACTGAATATCACATAATTTTTGTCTCTAATGTAGGAGGTAGGCTCTGCCACCATGGAAAAGAGGGTTGGGGATGATTGTTGAATAGACAACATAAAGTGCTCGCTAAAAATTAGCTTCCAGATAACTGAAGCTTTCTTGTCAGGTGGAAAAGTTTTATTTTATTTAGTAATTTTCATTATGAAAATGTTTCAAAAATATTTGTTTTACTTTTTTTTCTTTAACTACTTGAAAGCTTCTCTGTCCTCATTTGAGACACTGGTTCTAAATTGGAAGCTGCTGTTCATTCAACAGTATGAGAAATATTCCTAGTCCCCTTGAAGCTGTTTTGTTGACATTGTCATCCATGGTGACTCCTGAATTTTCACTCTGGCTTAGTTCTGGACTCTCCTGTCAGTGTGGTGTCTAGATTTGTTTCGGTCCCAGTGTTTGGTATAACTCATAAGGGCACAAAACGTGCTTGGAATACACGCTTCATGCATTCATTGACTATTGCTATGTAACAAATTACTCCCACACTTAGTGATTTAGAGCAGAAAACATTTACTATGTTATAGCTTCTGAAGGCCAGGAATTTGGGAGTGGCTTATCTGGGTGGTTCTGGCTCAGTCTCCCTATGAGATTGCAGTCAAGATGTCAGCAGAGGCTGCAGCCATCTGAAGGCTTTACAGGGACTGGAGGATCTACTTCCAACAGCTTTCTCACTTGGCTGTTGGCTTGCAGCCTCAGTTCCTTGCCTTTCACAGGTTTGCCAGGGTTTCTCAGCAGTTGGCTTCCCCCAGAGCAAGTGGCCCAAGACAGAGAAGCAAAAACCGATATGTCTTTTATAACCTAGCTTCGAGGTGGTGACATACCATCACTTCTGCCATATTCTTTTGGTCACACAGACCAACCAGGATCCACTTTGGGGGGAGGCCATGCAGAGGTATAAAGACCAGGAGGGGAGGGTCTTTGGGGGCCATTTTGGAGGCTGACTACCACATTTCATAAAAGACTAGCAGTCTGCCAGTTCCCTGTGCTGTTTTTTATTTTTGTTCTAATCTTTGGAACATTTGTTTTTCTCTCACTTCCAATTTCTTCCACTTTTAAATTCATTCATTCATTCATTTACATTGAAGTATAGTTGACACAATGTTACATTCGTTTCAGGTGTACAGCAGAGTAATTGGACAAGTATATATGCTATGCTGTGCTCACCACAAAGGCAGACCACCTGTCACCATACAATGCTACTACAATACCATTGGCTGTATTCCCTATGCTGTGCCTTTCATCTCTGTGACTTATCCATTCCTTAACTGGAAGCCTGTACCTTCCACTCCCCTTCACCCCTTTTGCTCACTCTCCACCCCTTTTTCCTCTAGCAACCATTTCGTTTGCTTGTTTTATTTTATAGATCCCACCTTGTGCACTGTTGTTGGGAACGTAAATTGGTGCAGCCACTGTGGAAAACAATATGGAGGTTTTTTTAAAAAAAAAAAAAACAACTAGACATGCCATATGATCCAGTAATTCCACTATCGTGTATTGACCCAAAGAAAATGAAAAACACTAATTCAAAGAGATACATACATGCACCCTTATGTTTATTGCAGCATTATTTACAACAGCTAAGATATGAAAACAACTCAAGTGACTGCTGATAGATGAATGGGTAAGGAAGATGTGAGATATATACATATATACATATAGTATTTATATATAGTATATCTAAATACACAATGGAATATTACTCATATTACTCAGTCACTTTCTTTCACTTTTTGATAACTTTTGTTTCCATTTCCTTATGTCACATGCTTCTTAAAGTATCCACCAGAAAAGATGTTGCTTAGTACTTTGCCTATATCCCCCTCAGGTACCTTTTTACCTTTTCTATTGTGGGCATTGCCTGGTTTGGGAGTGTTTTGAACCGTTGCCCCAGGTTGAGATAACACTTAGGCATAACTCCCTAGTCCCTGTAAAGCCAGGCTCCCGCTGTCATTTGCAGGACTTTACCTGAGACCACACCTTTTCTTGGCTTCCTTTCTTTTTCTCTCCAGCTTCTCCAAGCCCTTCTCAGTTTTCCCTGAGAGCACTTTCTTTAGAAAACACTTGCTTAAGAATTCCCTTCTCAGGATCTGTTTCTGGGGAGCCTGCCCTGAGAGCTGTTGCTATACAGTAGACAATGCCCTCATTTTATAAGCTGTGCGTGTGTTTGTAAACTCCCTCTATAAAGGAATAAGAGAATTTCCTTTTAAGTTTCTTCAAGATTTCAAAATCAATAACCCAACTCATTTAAAATAGACATACCTACATATGATAACACTGAAAAGTGTTCCCAAATAACTGTAAAATGTGCTGTGCATTTATTTTTTTCTGCTAAATCACTCCTCTCTATCTCCTCTGCTCAAGCTCCGAGGATCCTGAGAGCCTAAAGAGAGTCAAAGAGCCCGAACCATGTGCTAACGACACATTAGTAGGGTCATTAACTTTTGAAGGGCATATGCTAAACCTACTCTGCAGTAAGGAGCTATTAAGCTCACTTCAAACCTTTCTCTAGGAGCCCTCTTGGCAGCTCCCAAGTCTCTGGAATATGAAGGAGATCAAAATCTCTGCCTCCAAAAATAGGCATGCGTTTGGTTGATGATTTAGGATCCTTGATCATCTGGCACATGTTGATTATTAAAGTCTCAGTGTCTCATCTGAGGCACAAGGTAAACCTCAGAAGACATTTTCATTAGCTTGTGAATGGAGTAAAAATGAGTTGTCTTCCCCTTTTGGATGCCTGCAATATTTAATGTTTCTATAATATTCATGAGCTTTTTTAGGGAGTATAAACCATGCAGACACTTTGTTCAGAGGTCGCCAGCCTGACTTGCTGACTTGGCCATGCTGGTTGGTTAAGAGTGGCTTCTCGTCTGCAAAGCCTTTGAATCCTGCTCCTGTGGTCACCTCTGTTGGTGTTTTGGTTTATCTCTTAAACTTGTGCTTTGTCCCAGTGGCCACATTTTCTCCATATACTCTCTGGAACTCTCTTTGGTTTCCATTTACAAGCCCCCAGCTGGGATACATCTTTCAGACAGGAGGTGTGTTCACCTGGAGCACAGTAGAAGGACTGCTCACTCTTTCAGATCACCATCTGGGAAGCCCTATTCTGTGAACTGCAATGAGTTACTCAGGGTTTGGGTCCATCTTGGGCTCTGGAGGAGTTTAATAAGGCTTATTAAGGATGGAAGGATTAATAAAGGCTCTGAGAGAAGACCAGCTTCCCCAATAAAGATCCACCTTTCATAGTAAGTACCAAATCCACTCAGTCTTCACTAGCGCCTGTTTCTTCTGTTTTGATTGTTTCAGTGGTATTTGGAAATATATGCTCCCATGTAGGGCATCCTTTTGGTTTGTTTGTTTCACATTTTTATTCCCTAAGACATGTATACTTTTTCTCTGTGTCTTGTTCAAACCAAATCTCTTTGAATTTAGCAAACTGGTGTTTTGTTTTCTTTAGGGGTCTCTTAGACCAAGATTTTGGCTGGCTTCACAGACAGTTTATTCACAAAATCAATAAACTTATTGCCCGTTCAGTCAAACCAGAGCACTTTCTTTTCTATTTTTCATTTCATCCCTTGTCAAGCCAGACAAAATAATAAGACTGACCTAGGGATGTCTAAAGACTCTGAAATGTTCTCAGTGGATTTTTTTTTTTGAGATTTAAATGAAAGCCTGGCTATCATTATAGGTGACTATTTTATATATAAAGAGGTCAGTTGTTGGCAGCACTAAAGAACAGATTTAAATAAACTGAGGGTACACAACTGTCTTCTGTAATGTAAGAATGTCCCTTCCTTTGTAGCCTTAGTCTGCACAAAGAGGTAGTAACTATATGTGCTCCAGCATCAGCCATGATGCACACACACACACACACACACACACACACACACGGATTCTAAGGAGGATTCCTTTCAGAAAAACACACCACCATTTACCTATTCAAATTCACAAACTTGCTACAAATCATTGCACTAGGTGACTTACAGTTCAATCAGCAAGGCTGGGAAGAGTCTTTTTCCAGAAGGAAGGCACCTGGCACTTCACTCAACTGTGATAATGTTTCACATCCAAATGATTTGGAGCTATCTTAGGGAGTTCTTTTATTGAAAGGGAAGGCATTCCCTGAGCTGGAGAATAACCATTTATTACTATATTTAGGGAAAAATATCCTGACTTAAATTTGTGCTTCTACCCATTTGGACTTTGTCTTAGTTTGGAAACCAAAGGAAGTACAACAAATTCAACAAATATTTCTGAACTCCTACTGTGTTCCAGTACCTAGAAAGTATTGGGCCCATAGGACTGTCAAAGATGAAGCTGACTTGGCCCCAGAACTCTAGAGGAGGCTACATCCTTGCCAAGAAGAAAATTCTTGTGTGCACACACATGCATCCCCAGTCACTGTAATGTAATGCTTGTTAAGATACGGATCTAGAGCACAGAGGAGGAAGTTGCACTCAGGCTCAGTCCCTGCAGCAAACTAATTGTGGCAGATTACTGGTTCACACAAGGTCTGGACCATCCATCCAGGTCAGCTAGGGCTGTTCTCACTCAGTCAAGGATCCCAGCTGAAGGTACTGCTGCCATTTTATAGCTGTGTCTTTGGGATCATGTGGCTTCTGAGGTTGCTATGAGAGGGGCTGAGGAGCTGAGCTTATCCTGAACTTGTCACACATCACTTCTCTTCACCCTTTGTTGGTCAGAACCAGTGACATTGCAAGGGAGGCCGAGAAGTGAAAGGGATTGTGTGGGTAGCAGTAGAGTGATAAATCCTCTGCCACACAACTAAAACCCATGAGGTCTTACTGTGCCTGCCTCTGGGTGCCCACCAAAGTGGAGATTCCCATCTCAGGAAGCCAAGAACTCGAAGGGAAGAGCTTCTGGTCTGTGCCTTGAAGAAATAGTAGGCTCTAAAGTGGAAGAAATAAAGGGAGAGAAAGGAAGAAATTCTATCACAGAAGCTTATGGGAAAAGGGGTGGAGAGAAAGATTGGAGCAGCAAAAGGTACAAAGTTCTAATTATAAAATAAGTTTTGGGGGTTTCATGTTACAGCATGGTGACTGTAGGTAACAATACTGGTACTGCATATTTGACAGTTACTAAGAGAGTACACTTTATTTTTCTGAGGGGAGAGGGGCAGAGAGAGGGGGACGGAGATTCCAAAGCAGGCTCTGTGCTGACAGCACAGAGCCCAATGTGGGGCTTGAATTCACGAACTGTGAGATCATGACCTGAGCTGAAGCTGGATGTTCAACTGACTGAGCCACGCAGGTGCCCCTAAGAGAGTAAATTTTAAAAGTCCTCATCACAAGGAAACAAAACTTTTGTAATTACATGTGGCGATGGATGTTAACTACACTTATTGTGATCATTGCGCAATATATACAAATATCGAATCATTATGGTTTTTGCCTGAAATGAATATAAAGTTGTATGTCAACTATGCCTCAATTAAAATTAAAGGACAGACAATTTAAAAAAAGGACAGAACAGATTTGGAAAATGGGAGGGGTCCAATCTATTGAAGGTGTTAGGGCTTAGAAGATGGTTGGAGTCAGATCACATGGGGCTTTGGCTGCCATAGTCAAGTGTGGGTTTTGTTTTTCAGGAAGTGGAAGCTTGTTGATGAGCTTTGCTCAAGGAAGTATCATATCATCATCATTGTCATGGCTCTAGTGGCCTACATTTACCTAGAGTGTACAGTTTCCTGGGTGCCATTCTGAGTGCGCATGTGTTATTTCATTTGATCCTCAAAATAACCCTGAAGGGCAGCTACTTTTCTTATCCTACTGTACATGTAAGGGAGCTGAAGTTCAGAGAGGATACGAAACTTTTCCAAGATATCACACTGTTGGCCGATGGTAGAAAAAGCACTGTTTTTCTTGAAAGTAACTTAAAATTGGGTGGACTCATTGTTACTACTATGGTTGTTGGTATTATTTTAAAACAACACTCCTATGGTTCCACATTTAAGAAAGATCAAGACCCTGCTAAGAGTTTTGGGTAATAGGATTAAAATGCTTTTGCAGTTGGGGTGCCTGCGTGATTCAGTTGGTTAAGTGTCCAACTCTTGATTTCTGCTCAATTCATGATCTCACGGTTCCTAAGTTCTAGCCCAGTGTCAGGCTCTGTGCTGACAGTGGGGAGCCTACTTGGGATCCTCTCTCTCTGCCCTTCCTTCACTCTGTCTCTAAAAAAATAAAAATAATCTAAAAAATGTTTTTGCAATTGATTTTTATTGTAACCATAAGCTGGTGACCAGTAAATTAAATGAACCCTATCCTATGTTGGACAGGTAAGATGGACACAACAGATTGCCAGAAGAAACAAATGAAGGTAGACAGTGAGTTTGGAGACTATTTAGTTGGCCAGGGGCATCTCTATTTTGCTCTGGAAATAAGTCAAGCAATTTACATTCCAGAGCCCAGTCCAATAGCACATGATTTTGCCTGCTGAATTTTTGACTTGTTTCTGTACACCTTTTTTTTTCATGTTAACTGTGAACTTGGAAGCTGCACTTCTAGAAAGATCAGAGGCTGTAGGCTTGTTCCATGTGCTGCTATCCCTCTGGGATGTGATTACCAGAGATAAAAATGCTTTCCTTGAACTTTATTGTTTAAAAAGGGAAGTCATGTGTAAGTAGTACCTCAAAAAGGGAGAAGTTTTCATTCACATGACTTATATTTGGCAAATACCCCAGAAAAGCTATGATTTGAAGCAGAGTAGGAAGATTTTGTAGAAGATATAGTTGGGAAGGGGTCCTAGGACACCTGATTCGTCATCCCTATGGACCATGGCACTTGTCCCACCTCCTGAAGAGTGTGGCAAACACACTTCCTTTGGCTTCCAGCACCTTCTTTTTCTCTTTCCCAAAGACAAGAGCCCACAAGGACCACACTGGCAGGATGCTGGAAGTGCTGGATATTCAGATGGCATAGCATTTTCCCTCTCCAGTTCAGTGACCAATGTTCTTGTTTCAGTGTTCAGTGTTTAGTATTCTTGCTTATCAACAATAGATCCCCTTCCCTGATCCCATTTGCACAGATCAGGTCATTGGTGAAGTAGCCTGAGGTCCAGTTATGAAGTGTCTTCTGCTCTTAGTCACCTTGTGCTGTAGAGGCGGAGAGAACACACAGGTGCCTCATACATTACATTAAAAACATTAGGTTAAATGTAATGAAAAGCCTGCCCTTTATTAAAGTATAACATACACACAGAGAAGTACACAAATCAATACGTTTTCAGAAACCAAATATACTGGTGTAACCAGCACCTGGATCAAGAATCAGAATATTATCAACTGCAAGAAGCTCTCCCTGCTGGCCTCTTCCAGTCACTCCACCAACGGTAACCACCCATTGAAACGTTTTAGATCACAGATCAGCTTTACTTGCCTCTGGAAGTTTATAAATGGAACACTTTGTATGCGCACTATTTTAAGTTTCACTTCTTTCAACTAGCATCCTGTTTGGGAGATTCCTCCATGTAGTTATAGCTCGATCATTCTGATGGCTGTATAGTATTCCACTGTAACCCTATTCCTAGTCAATTAATCTATTTTGTTGTTTGTGGGCATTTGGATGAATTGCGGTTTGGCATAGTCATGAAGGATGCTGCTATGACATGCATCTCTGTTGGAAACCTACCTAGGAGTAAAATTTCTGGGTTTGCCTATGTCTGACTTTAGTAGAGACTACTGGTTTTCCAAAGTAGTTTTAGCAATGAATAACAGCACTGGTTGCTCCACATCTCAAAATATCTGGAATTTTCCAATTTATATATTTTTTGGCTCTTCAGCAGAATTACTCTCAAAGAAGAAGGAAAGAGTAGGCTTGAGGTAACAGTAATTTCATATGGTTATGCCCTGGATATTAAATACTCCAGAATTCACATACTGCCATCCTACCTCCAGCCCAGCAAAAGATATTGGTAGTGTGACAGTAGTTATTCATAAGCTCCAGCTACCCTTGCCTCCTTGAACAACACAGATGGTCTTGGGAAATCCTTCTAGAGGCAAACATGTACAGGCAACTGAGAGATTAGCCAATAGCTATGCTTCTGCAAGAGTAAGCCCACCTCTTCCCCTCCCTATCCTTCCCTCCTACAAGGCCAGCCCAGAAGGCTGACAATGAAGCCAACTGTACGCCTGCTTCCCAATAACTCAGCATTACCACTACCTGCCCGCCAGCTAGAACCCACTTTCCTGGTGTGCATAACACCCTGACTTGCTTGCCAAGACAGAGCACAGTGAAGCTTCCACATAATCATTTCCAAACATTAAAATGGCCCCATTGTCATTACAGCAGGGAGATTGAATTCGCCTCATCAAAGCGGAGTGTGACAGGTGACTCAATAGGACAGTGCCAAGCGCAGAGGCAAGAAGATTAGCAGGGCACTGATATCATTATTTCCGCCTATCACAGATTCGGCAGGGAGGCAATTGTAATTTCTGGGCTTATTAGTCTACATTCGGAGGGAAAAACCGAGTGATAAAACTCACGGTGACAGCTAGGCATTTGTGCAGCAAGTGCTGTCACGGTGACACTTAGAAAATGCCAATGTGGCTACGTCCTCATAATCCTCACTAATAGAGGTTAAAGCCGGGCACAAAGGCACCCTTATCAGTCATCAGTTCACTAATAACATTTGCATTTTTAAGTTAAATATAGTAAGTAAAGGAGTAAGTAGTTCTTTGCAGTTAGGACAATTAATTTCACACTGGAATTAGAAAGCAAAGCCAAAAATTTCTAGCGGCTCCTATCTCTTCAATCGCTTGCAAGAATCCTCCAAGGAAAGAGATGAGTGAATGGTGTTAAGAACAATGTTACCGGCAGTATCTATTGCCTGTGAGACCGTCGATAGGAGAACATCACTAAACTCCTGAAATTAGATTTCTGCCCCCCTCCAGTCAACAGACAATGCAGCTCAAGGACTTAAAACTAACAAATGCAGCGGAAATTATCTTCACATGCTTAGCATATTCCTGTCTTAGTGTTCCCGATTTTGCCATCCAGAGGTATATTAAATCACAGAAGAAGGCTCCAAAGGGCTGGGTAAGACAGTGTAACTACTGGTGACGGAGGTGGAGTGCTACCTGTTCTCAAGACCACTTCCCAGAAAAGCCTTCCTAGCCCAGCTGATTTACATAAACCTCCTCTAATTAATACGTTTCTATATCAGCATTTTTCAGAACATTGGCAATGAAAGAGAAAACTAAGAGATTCTTTTTGGAGATAATACCAGAAATATAGTTTCATGGCTAATATATATTCATGGCTAGATGATTGAAAAAAAAATCATCTAGCTTAGGGAAAATACTGGAATTTTAATTTTATTTTGTTGGAAAAATATTACAGGTGGCAAGCCGTTACTTTTTCACATTTAAATAAATAAGAGACCAATTAAGAAGACTGTGTAATTCAATTCTTGAGTGAGTGCCACTGAATTCAATTTGTTTCAGGTCAATGAATATAATGCAAAGTTATTAGCAAAAAGGTCAGGGGCTGCGTATAAAGCATACACACACACGCGATACAACGGGGTAATTAGTACATATTTCCAGTGTGCTGTTGTACTGGCATATGGTGGAGAAAATCTTAACAGGATTAGATGTTAATAAATTTTCAAGTCTGTTTTCCTTCCCCTACCCTCTTTATAAAAAAGCCTGGAACTAACTGTTGTCTCCCTTTCTATCTGTCTGTCTCTGTCTCTATCTCTGTCGCTCTCTCTGTTCCTTCATCATGCACTAGAGATTAAAGATACAGAAGCTGGTTTAGAAAATCACCCATGTCAGGGCACAGGGCTGAAGCTTGCACTTTGAGAATCCTCACTGCATGGAGCGGTGTCTGAGTTAAGAAAACTTATGTGCCCCATATGCCATCATTCTGAGTTAAGGAATCCAAACTCCAAAGTCCACCAAAAAAGGCAAACGGAAGAACCATGGGGTATGGTTCCTATCTTGTTTTGTGAAGGAGAAAGGAGAGCTTTGAGAAGGAGGGTTTGTGCCCCCGGACTTTCAGAGTGCTGTTTAATGGTCTCTGGGAGCAGGATGGGTGGAGAAAAGCAGGTCCCCCTGATGACAGGCATACCAGGCCTTCCAATCAGCAGAACTCAGGGCTACACCACTGATGCAGGAAGCGGCCACACAGGAGGCTGACTATACTCTGCTGTGCTTCTGAAAAGTCCAGGGGCTTAGGAGACAAATGTAGACATGTTCTCACAAGTCCCTGCCTTGGCTCAACACATCTGCAGGAGGGGGAGCTGGTATTTGGTCAAGCCCAGGTGGGCACACTGAGGACAAGGGACCTCCAGGAGGATCTGAGACTCATTTTCCTAAAGTCACTTCTCTGGGAAGAGGGGAGTAGAGAATGCTACACAAATCCCCGCAGGCCTCCTCACTACCCTGGGGGGTTTGATGTACACATTCTCCCCAAGCTCAGGTGAGCTAAGCCCTGCTCCCTGGCCTGTCTTACTTCTCCCTTCCCCACATGTGTTTCCTGGCATCACCTCCCACCTAGACTGCCTGTGGTCTCCTTGTCTCAGGGTCTATTTCTGTGGGAAGTTAAACTGAGACAAAGGGTAACCAGGAGGTGGAGGGAAAGACAGAAAAAAGATATGGCTGACCCTCAGCCTGGTGTGGGAGCAGCCAGTGCTTGCTACGTTGGAGAACAGCATGTTCTTAACTCAGAGGGACTGAACCTGAAGGGGTCTGTCCAATGAAAGTCCCAAGGGCAGCACAGTAACTGCCTCAAGAGCTCCTGTATGGGCTCTTTTCCTTCCCTATCTCGCCGCCCACTCCCCAACTGCTGTTTCCTGGGGTTGCTTGCTAAGTGATCGCCTATTTGCACCTGAATTCCTGTCCAGAATCTGCTTCCTGGAGAATGCAACCAGAGGTAGTGGTCAAGAAGCACAGTCTATGGTGTGACCTCAAGGGCTGTCCTTCTCTAGAATGATACCAGTAGGTGATTTTTAAAGGAGTCTCAAAAAACAGCCTTGCAAATAGGTATGAAATATTTACAGGTTTCTGTATGTGAATAATTAAAAACAAAGACTAAAGCCAACCTATTTTCCCTACCGGAGATAGCATAGAGAAGCAAAGAATAACATGAACAGAAATTTGTTTTGTCCTTTGACAAGGTGTTATCTGTAAGGGTACTCTAGATGCAAACATTAAACCAGGCTACGAGGCTGACACAAAGCTAAAGTATTATTACTTTAGAAAAGTGACTAGCTTTTCATGATTTTAGAGGGAAAGCTGGCATCCAACCAAGAGCTTAGTGCTAACTTAAAATAATTTCCAGCTGTGGTTATGTGATATTTGCCCAACATTCCACTGGACTGACATGATATTTGTCTTCAGTTGGGGAAGGTAAAATGACTTCTCCCTGGTCTAGTTGAGGACCTCCACAGTAAGGCAGCTAACATGCCTGTAGATACATACACATGCATGTGGAAGCTGGCAAACACTTTCCCATAAAGCTGTCTACGTAGCAGCAAAAAGGGAGAAGGATGTGGTTGGCCCATCCTTCTCAAAATTATAGGGACATACATAACATTGAGCAAAGTAGTTAATGTCTCAGTTTGCATCTGTACAATGGGCATAAATGACCTAACTTTCAGGGGTATTGCAGGCAGAATGCCTAGAACAGGGTAAGCTCACATTAATAGGAGTCATTATTAGTACTTAACATTTTGAGAGCCTGATTCTTGAGGCAAGAACATTCCCCTCTCTTGAATATGTATTTAATAACTCAAGTAATACATATTAAGAATTGGAAGTTACAGAGAGGCTAAAACCCTCCCCTAATTCTATAATGCAAACATGGCTTCACGTTTTGGTTTGTATCCTCTATGTTTGTTTTTGAGCCCATATAGCCATATATATTTTGACAAATATGAACTTGTACAATGATACTGCTTAGTAACTGCATTTATGCATTAATAGATTGTAATGTTTAGAGAAGTTTTAAGTGTACTGAAAAATTGAGCAGAAAGTACTGTTCCCATATTATTCACTTTCTCCACAGTTTCTTCTATGAATATATTGCATTAACGTGGTACATTTGTTACAATTAATGAACCAAAAACCAGTATTGACACATTGTTAACTAAATTCCATAGTTTACGTTAGGGTTCGATCTTCTTGTACATCCTATGGGTTTTGACACATGCATGATGTCACGCATCCACCATCATGGAACCACACAGAATGGTTTCCCCTGTGCACCACCTGCTCACCCCTCCGCCCTTCCCTAGAAACACTGCCCTTTTTTTTTTTTAACTTTCTCTATAGGTTTGGCTTTTCCAGAATGTCATATCATTGGTATTATATATAGCATGTGGGCTTTTCAGATTAAGTTCTTTCACTTAGCAATCTGCATTTAAGTTTCTTCATATCTTTTGTGGCTTATTAGTTCATTAAAAAAATTCTGAGTTGTAGTCCGTTGACTAGATATTACTCATCCATTCACCTACCAAAGGACATCTTGATTGCTTCCAAGTTCGGGCAGTTATCAGCAAACCTGCTATAGACATTTGTGTTTAGGCTTTTGTGTGCACATACTTTTCAACTCTGGGCAATACCAAGGAGCATGATTGCTGGATCTATGGTGGTACTGTATTTAGTTTGTCAGAAACCTCTGACTGTCTTCCAGCATGGCTATACCATTCTCCATTCTCACCAGCAATGAATGAGAGTTCCTGTTGTTCCGCATCCTTGTAAGTACTTGGTGCTGTCTGTGTTTTGGATTTTGGTTGTTCTAACAGGTGTGTAGTGATATCTCATTGTTTTAATTTGCAGCTCCCTAGTGACATATGATGTCGAGCATCTTTTCAAATGCCTACCTACCATCTGAACATCTTCTTTGGTGAGGTGTCTATTCACATCTTTTGACCATTTTTAATTAGGTTTTTTCTTATTGTTAGATTTTAAGGTTCTTTGTATGTTTTAGAAGTAAGTCCTTTATCAGATATGTGTTCTACAAATGTTTTCTTCTGATCTCTGCCTTGTCTTTTCATTCTCTTAATAGTGTCTTTCACAGAGCAGATGTTTTTAATTTTAATGAAATTTCACCTATCAAGTTTTTCTCTCATGTGTCATACATTTGTTGTTGGATCTAAAAAGTCATCACCAACTAATCAATTAGTTTGTCTACTCTTTCACCAATACTACAATGTCTTGATTACTGTAGCTTTACAGTAAATGTTGAAATTGGGTAGCATTAGTCCTCCAACTTTTTTTTTAACGTTTATTTATTTTTGAGACACAGAGAGACAGAGCATGAATGGGGGAGGGTCAGAGAGAGGGGGAGACACAGAATCTGAAACAGGCTCCAGGCTCTGAGCAGCCAGCACAGAGCCCGACGCGGGGCTCGTACTCACGGACCGCGAGATCGTGACCTGAGCCCAAGTCGGACGCTCACCCGACTGAGCCACCCAGGAGCCCCTAGTCTTCCAACTTTGTTGTTGTTGTTGTTGTTACTCTCCTCCTCCTCCTTTTTCTTCCTCCTCTCTCCCCCCAACCTTCCTTCTCCTCCTCCTCTTTCAATACTGTATTAGCTATTCTGGGTCTTGCTTTTTCATATAATCTTTAGAATCAGTTTGTTGATATCCACAAAATAACTTGCTGGGATTTTAATTTGAATTGCATTAAATCTATAGATAGTAAACTACATTTTACATATATCAACAAATTGTTAAAAACTTACCTTTTTAGGTAAATGTAGGATGGCTACATCCTACAAATGTAGGATGGCTTCACAGTCGTGAGATCAAGCCCTGCATCAGGTTCTGCGCTGGTTGTGAAGCCTGCTTGGGATTCTCTCTCTCTCCCCTGCCCATGATTGCTCTCTCTCTCTCTCTCTCAAAAATAAAATAAAATAAAATAAAATAAAATAAAATAAAATAATTTACCTTTGTATTATATAATCTCATTCATCATGCATTTTTAGGATGCAATATTATTTCATTATATGTAGGGTGACCACATAATTTATCATTCAAACTGAGATACTTTTAAGAGTAAAAAAGAGGTGCTAATTCTAATTGCACAGGGATAGCAGGAGTAACCTGAGATATCAGGTTATTCTCCTGGCTGGGCCCCTTTTATTTAACCCATATCTTATTTTGGGGCATTTAAGTGCAAACTTAATTTACTATTGCAAACAATACGATGAGGGTAAAAGTTCATAAACATGCAGTCTTTCACACTTTTCTGATTATTTCTTTAGGATTAACTAGTAACTATATCATTGGTCACAATTGCATGCACAAATTTTTTTCTTTACCTGTAAAATATTTTAAATTTATTTTTAAATTTACATCCAAGATGGGGCGCCTTGGTGGCTCAGTCAGTTGAGCATCTGACTTCGGCTCAGGTCACGATCTCACAGTTCGTGAGTTCGAGCCCCACATTGGCCTCTGTGCTGATGGCTCAGAGCCTGGAGCCTGCTTCAGATTCTGTCTCCCTCTCTCTCTGCCCCTCCACCGCTCACACTCTGACTCTCAAAAATAAATAAACATTAAAAGAAAGAAAAAATTTAAATTTACATCCAAGTTAGCTAGCATATAGTGAAACAATGATTTCAGGAGTAGATTCCTTAATGACCCTTACCCATTTAGCCCATCCCCCTCCCACAATACTTCCAGCAACCCTCAGTTTGTTCTCTATATTTAAGAGTCTCTTATGTTTTGTCCCCTTCCCTGTTTTTATATTATTTTTGCTACCCTTTCCTATGTTCATCTGTTTTGTGTCTTAAAGTCCTCATATAATTGAAGTCATATGATATTTGTCTTTCTCTGACTAATTTTGCTTAGCATAATACCCTCTAGTTCCATCCATGTATTTGCAAATAACAACATTAAATTCTTTTTGATTGCCAAGTAATATTCCATTGTATATATATACCACATCTTCTTTATCCATTCATCTGTCAATGGACACTTGGGCTTTTTCATACTTCAGCTATTGTCGATAGTGCTGCTATAAACATTGGGGTGCATGTGTCCTTTTGAAACAGCATACCTGTATCCCTTGGATAAATACCTAGTAGGCATGCATAATTTTTAAAAAAGCAACTTAGCCAACTAAAATCTCATTGTATTTTAGGACAAATTAGTTCATATATACATGATATAGGTTAGTGAAGAAAAAGATATTTTTTATTTTTGTTCTTTGAAAATACCTCTTCTTTTGACTTATTATTTAAATAATAGCTATTGGAATGCTTAGAAACAAATTGTATTTTCCTGCTGTTGTTTTTTTTAAAAAACAAGTTGATGTTTTTGTTTTTCTTATTTTAAGATTACAATGAACTTGATTACACCACAAGTCAGAAGGAAGACTGAGAACATTTAAAGATCTATATCACTTTATCAAGATTACTTTAAAATAGCCAGCTACCATTTCAAAAGTAGTCAAATGAAAAATACATATTTGAAAGTAAATAAAACCCCCTTCTGAACTATTTTTAAGCAGGAACTTTGAAGTTTGTGGGTTTTATTTTTCTTTTATGTTTCCAATTCTTATTGTGGCTCATTTTTGTGTCAGTAATTTAAAGTGTACTTATATTTTATAGATGGTTTATAGATATTGTAAGCATGGCAGAGGTAGCTAGCTGGTGACCAAAATTAATACTTGCTGAAAGATTTTGTTGTAGTTGAAAAGTGACTGCTCAGGAAGGGACTACTTTTCCTAGCTTTCCTGGCAAACAAATGTACATGTGACTAGCTCTCATCAATGGACTGAGAGATGGGGATGTTCCACTATACTCTCCTACCATCAACTCAATAAAAACAGATGAGGGTTTAAGAGCTGGTAGAGCCACAGATGAAAGGAATCCAAAACCTTAAATTATGATGTGGAGTGAGGGTGTGAGCCAATTATCATGTGAATCAGAAATAACTCTCTATTGGATTTTTGCTTTAGTACATTTTGGAGCATGTTTTTTTGTGGCAGTTTAGTTTACCCTAACTAACACAGTAAGGACAGTCTCTAGGATAATTAAAATCTGACATAAGAAGTGCATGAATCCCTGTAGCAAGATCCCTCAAAAACCAACTGGTTTGCTGTTGCTGTGAGCATGAAGTCTCTGATTTTTAGAAAACCCCATTCATGTTCTTTTTGGAATTCTTCTTCTATGTTACCCTGGGAAACTCCTCATTCCTACAAGGTTGTTTTAAGCATCACCTCCCTTATGAATTCTTCTCTGAGCCCTCTATCCTTTTTCTCAGTATACCTAATAATTCCCTACATTGTGCCACTTAATTCTATTTTTGCATCTTTTATATGCTATTGTAAGTACTTGCTTATGTCTTTCCAACAGGCATGCTATGGATTGAATGGTTGTGTTCTCCACCAATTTATATGCTGAGATAAGCATATAAAGCATTTATATGCTAATCCTCATTGTGATGATATTCAGGAGGGGGCCCTTGTGAGGTAATGAGGTGATGGGGGTGGATCCCTCATGTGAGGATTTGTGCTCTCATAAAAAGAGATACAGAGTTGCCTCTTTCTCCATCTCTCTTTTTCTCTCTCTTCATCATGAGAAGTCAGGAAGATGGCCCCCACCAGAACCTGACCATGCTGGTATCCCGATCTTGAACTTCAAGCCTCCAGAACTGTGAGAAATAAATAAATGTTGTTGAAGCCACCCAGTCTACGGTATTCTTGTTACTGCAGCCCAAACTAACAGAGAAAAGATGCGAACAAATAACTGAGTTCCATCAATGCATTCAATTTTTTTTTTTTACCACTTGAATCTAGATAGTGCCTTGTCCATACTAAGGATGTAATAAAGACTTGCAGAATGAGTGAATGAATGGTAACAATAGTTGCTAAAGATGTGTTGGTTTTACAATAAACAGAAGACAAAGAAGATAATTCTGCAATAGTGACTTGGATTTTAAATGTTCTTGGTCCTTAGGGTTCCCATCTTGGGGCCACTGATTTCTGACTTGGAACAAAGGCAACCTCAGCTGGCAAGAAATTCAGGTGGGTATTACAGTGTTCCCAAGAGAGCTGTTTGAAAGCTTAGATGTCCAACAGCTCATGGAATGAAAAGCGCTGGGATGAAGGGGACTTAACAGCGTTAGTAACTGGGGATTCCATTATGGCAGGCTCAGCCTTTGGCTAGAGAATTTCCACCTCTGTTTGGGAAATACACAATCATTGGCTCCCTTGAACTGAGAGTCAGCATAAATCAAGCAAAGAATGCAGCTGTTGAAGCTATTAAATGTTAGGAATCATTGGATCCAACCCTTTGGTAAGAAAAGGTTATGGTTTGGCAACCTACGATCTTTTTTCTGGGGACTTCTCACCAAGGTTATACAGCGATTCGCCATGTTCTTCTAAGACTGGAACTCTTCAGTTGGTTGGTGCAAAGTGAGCCAACTGGAGTCTTTCTGTGGGAATGTTTGATCTGAAATGTCTTCCTACTGGTGGCTAGGCTTTATGATATAATACTTAGGAATTATTCAGGGCTGTATAGTTTTACCTCAGAGACCAGAAAGACAGAATAGATCCGTATATAGAGAATGGTGCAGATGTTCGGAAAAGGACACATCCTAGAGATGGAGAAAGAGTCTACTAAATGTGTTTTCCAAGGTCTAGTTGTTCCTGAGGCTGGACATATTCCTCCTATAGGTGTGGATCACTGCCCTTGTTCCTATAAAATAGCCCAGGACCCTTATGATCACACTGCCTTTGAATTTAAGCCATTTCCAGTTGGACTTCTGTCACTTGAAATCAAAACAGTCTCAACAAACAGGCTACAAATTTTGAACAGGGGGAAAATGATGCTGAGGAAGAAGGATGTATTTCATTGTGTGATATTGGATGTACATTCCATCTTGAGGGAAAAAAAAAGTATTCTCTGAATTACAAAAGCTTTTATGAAACTATGGCTTATACTATTAATTGCTTCTTTGGAAGGGCTTGACAATAAAAATGCAATTCAGAGAAATTCCATTTCTTTTGTATGTGTTTGATTAGGGAGTTGTTGAGGGGAGACTGGGCTGACATGTAGGCTTCCACCTCCTTTCTGGCTGCCAGTGCCCCGTTGTCATCCCATGGGCCTAGGCTCCTAATATGTAAAGTGTACCCATGGCATAATGTACCTTGTGGTGGTCACCAAGAAGTCAGAGGGCCAATCATCACATACCTCTTTCACCTTCTGAAGCTGAGAAGCCCAAGCCAAAGAGTGATTATAATTCTCTCCAGAATCAATTAAGAGAAAACTATTTCCGTTGTACACAGACAGGCCCCAAATGGGAAACTGGGAAATTTCTGAGGTAGAGCCAAATGAATTTTCACAAAAGCTTTGGAGTTTATTCATAACACAAGGAGAATTCTTATCAGCTAAAGAAAATAGACACAGCTCTTCTTAAAATAAAATGAAATTATGGACACAGGATTATAGCTGTCCCACGCTGCCAAAAATGCTGTTTTTAGAATCCAAATCCTTTAGACACCCTTCCAAATCCAAGTAGTATGTTTTGCTTTTGCTGTTTGTGTTGGATCTATTAGCCCATGCTCTCTGCTTCCAGTCACATATAGTGACTGCATCAGGAAAGGCTATGATATTTAGAAGATTCTCAAGCGATTTCTTGCTCTATGGTAGGCATCCTTAAAAGTAAATGCCAGAAAGCCATGTAAAAATGCAAAATCTTTATGGTCTCCCATGGGACCACATGAAAATGAATTAAAATAAAATTAAAAATAAATCAAAATACCTCAGTGGCTTAGCCAACAAATGATAATGAAATTTGAAGATGTAGAGTGTATGTAGGAGCATTTTATGCACTGTTCAATATGCCCTAAGCTTGCCTCTAATTTTGGCTTTGGTAGGTATCTCCACCATTTTTGTGGCCCACTTCAAAAACCCATCACAAAGCTTCACCTCCCCTGTTAGGGTTTTGGAGCCATGATTAGCTGCAGGTGCCCCCAAGTAGGCTTGAGCCAATGTCTCCAGGGGCAAACCTCACTCAGTGGCTGATAAGAGTTAAAAAATAAATTTCTCAACTTGTAGTCTTTTGAAGGAACAATATAGCAGTGCATTCTACATGATTTTCCAGCATAACTGAACCTCAATTCTCACAGCAGTAATAATATTAATGAACATTTTTCTGAATTTTCTTTTATAAGACTTTCCCCATTTCCTCCTTAGAATCACGTTCCAAATAAATTACCAGCACTCATGTCCCTAACTCAGGTTCAGATTTTGCAGGATCCAAACTAAAGTAGTATATAAATTTGTCTCCTTGTTTTCATTTCATCTTAGACCAAATTCTTGCTCTTTGGTAAAATCCCGTTGCCCCAAAGACATACTTTCTTTATTATAGGCAGGTGCTTTATTGTTCTTTTATCTCAGAGTACCAAATGAAACTATCCCATAATCATAAATATTTCAAGTTTCAACTGGCTAAGACTGTACCATGTGAACATTCATGTGCCACATAAACTGTGAACCATGAGCAATGGGACATCCCATTGGTAAGATTTTTTCCATTGGTAATATTAATAGAAATAGCTACTTATTTATTGACAATCTTCTCTGTGTCATGCCTTCTCATCTATATACTTACTTGGACTGTTTCTGAAAAGTAGGCATTAACAATCCCACTTTATGGGATTGATGTTGAGCCTTATCCAGCTAATGAGTGGTGGAGCGGACATCCAACCTAGATATTCGTGGATCCAAATTCCATGTTCTTTCTGTGTGTCTGGAATTTGGGGTTTCCTCCATGTTTTACAAATTTTCTCTGTGTCCTATTTGGTTTTCAGTCAATTAGTCCACCATTGGGTATGTGCCATAGTCATTGTACACTAGAGAAAAAGAAATATCCAGGCCTTTAGAGAGCTATTTGATATAGATGTGAGCTGACAGGGATGTCAGAGTTAGATCCTATTAGAATGGCCACTTATTAGAATGAGGTTTATGCAGACCAGGTGACAAATTAAATTCTGGTCCCTGTTCATCTCATAGTATTTCCAGTGGGTCCTCACATCCATCTTAGGGTTATTTACTCAGTACTCAGATGCATAGTCAGGGTGGAGATCCTTAGCAACTGGAAGAATCCTTACATTTACTCCTTGTTATGGGGATTAAGAGATATTATGGAAGGAAAGTCCAAGGGGAAGGCTTTGAAACTGTTCCTCCCCTGTCCTGGCCAAGATGGAATCATGACACATCCCAGGAGGAAGTGCATCACTTTAAGAATTCAAGGATGGTGGCCCCCATCATATACTTAATCTAATTAACCTGTATGAGCTTTTGTAAAAGCCAAATGGATTATGGCAGATGACAGTGAACTACCATAAATTTAACCAGGTGATAGCTCTAGTTATAGGTGTAATTGAATATGGAATCTTAATGGAACAGATAAATGTAGCTTTTGAAAGAGTGCCTGGGTGGCTCAGTTGCTTAAGCGTCCAACTTCAGCTCAGGTCATGATCTCATGTTTCATGGGTTCAAGCCCCACATCAGGCTCTGTGCTGACAGCTCAGAGCCTGGAGTCTGCTTCAGATTCTGTGTCTTCTTCTCTCTTTGTCCCTCCCCTCTCAATTCTGTCTCTCTCAATTAAGAAATGTCAAAAAAATTATATGAAATTTATTGTCAAATTGGTATTCATACAATACCCAATGCTCCTCCCAACAGGTGCTCTCCTCAATACCCCTCACCTGCCCTACCCTCCCTCCCACCCCCCATCAACCCTCAGTTTGTTCTCAGTTTTTAAGAGTCTCTTATGGTTTGGCTCCCTCCCTCTCTAACCTTGTATTTTTTTCCTTCCCCTCCCCCATGGTCTTCTGCTAAGTTTCTCAGGATCCACATAAGAGTGAAAACATATGATATCTGTCTTTCTCTGTATGACTTATTTCACTTACCATAACACTCTCCAGTTCCATCCATGTTGCTACAAAAGGCCATATTTCATTCTCTTTCATTGCCACGTAGTATTCCACTGTGTATAGAAACCACAACTTCTTTATCCATTCATCAGTTGACATTTAGGCTCTTTCCATAATTTGGCTATTGTTTAGAGTGCTGCTATAAACATTGGGGTACAAGTGCCCCTAGGCATCAGTACTCCTGTATCATTTGGGTAAATCCCTAGCAGTGCTATTGCTGGGTCATAGGGTAGATCTATTTTTAATTTTTTGAGGAACCCCCACACTGTTTCCCGGAGTGGCTGCATCAGTTTGCATTCCCACCAACAGTGCAAGAGGGTTCCCATTTCTCCACATCCTCTCCAGCATCTACAGTCTCCTGATTTGTTCATTTTAGCCACTCCGACTGGCATGAGGTGATATCTGAGTGTGGTTTTGATTTGTATTTCCCTGATGAGGAGTGATGTTGAGCATCTTTTCATGTGCCTGTTGGCCATCTGGATGTCTTCTTTAGAGAAGTGTCTCTTCATGTTTTCTGCCCATTTCTTCACTGGATTATTTGTTTTTCAGGTGTGGAGTTTGGTGAGTTCTTTACAGTTTTTGGATACCAGTCCTTTGTCCGATATGTCATTTGCAAATATCTTTTCCCATTCCGTTGGTTGCCTTTTAGTCTTGTTGATTGTTTCCTTTGCTGTGCAGAAGCTTTTTATCTTCATAAGGTTTCAATAATTCATTTTTGCTTTTAATTCCCTTGCCTTTGGGGATGTGTCGAGTAAGAGATTGCTACGGCTGAGGTCAGAGAGGTCTTTTCCTGCTTTCTCCTCTAGGGTTTTGATGGTTTCCTGTCTCACATTCAGGTCCTTCATCCATTTTGAGTTTATTTTTGTGTATGGTGTAAGAAAGTGGTCTAGTTTCATTCGTCTGCATGTTGTTGCCCAGTTCTCCCAGCACCATTTTTTAAAGAGACTGTCTTTTTTCCATTGGATATCCTTTCCTGCTTTGTCAAAGATTAGTTGGCCATATTTTTGTGGGTCCAATTCTGGAGTCTCTATTCTATTCCATTGGTCTATGTGTCTGTTTTTGTGCCAATACCATGCTGTGTTGATGATTACAATGTAGCTTTTGGTACTTGGTATGCATCTATTGCACTTGCAAATGTGTTATTTTCAATTCCTATCAGGAAAAAGCTTCAAATGCAGTTCAATTTTACATGAGAAGGACAACAGTACACATTTCCCTGTACTCATCTTATTAACTGATTTTAACTGGAGTTTGATAAATGTTTTTTGAATGAATGAATAGAAACACTGAACCAGGAAGTATCCAAATTTCTAGGACTCAGGTCGCTGGCTCCACTTTTGTCCTCAGGTTCTATTTGCTGGTTCATCAGCTCAGCCTAAGAAAAAGAAAGGATTTCTCTCCAAAGTCCCTTGATTAAGAGTAATTATGGTATGGGACATTTTTCTTTTCTTTTTCTGTTTTGACACAATTTCAGACTTAGAGAAAAATTTTGAGAATACTGTAAAAAATCAAAACTCCAATGAGTTACCAGCTCAAAATTCCTAGGGTGGCTAAAATAAAAAAGACAATAGCAAGTGTTAGCAAGAACGTGGAGAAATTGGAACCCTCCATACACTGTTGGTGGGAATGTGAAATGGTACAACCACTGTGGAAAACAGTGTGACAGTTCCTCAACAGGTTAAACATTGAGTTAGCATATGACCAGAAATTCCACTCCTACCTATACATCCAGGATAAATGAAATCTCTGTTTACATACTTGCATATTAATGTTCATATAGCTACAAAGCAGAAACAATCCAAATGCCCATCAATTGACGAATGTATAAGCAAAGTGTGATGTATCCATGCAACAGAATATTATTTGTCAAAAAAAAGAAATGAAGTACTATATGTGCTACAAACCCTTAAAACATCATGCTAAGTGAAAGAAACCAATCACGAGGAACTACATATTTATATTAAGTACCCAGAATAGGCAAATCTATAGAGACAAAGAATAGATGTATCTTTTGTGATATTGATAGTTTTGAAGGGTACAAGTCAGCTATTTTGTGGAAACTCCCTCAATTTGAGTTCACATGATGTTTCTCATGATTACATTAAGGGCATGTATTTCAGGCAGGAAGACCCCAGAATGGTTGTTGTATGCTTTTCACTGCATCCTATAAAGAGGTGCACTCAGCACCTGGGTGGCTCAGTAGGCTAAACATCCCACTCTTGGTTTTGACTCAGGTCATGATCTCACGGTTCATGAGTTAGAGCCCCACATCAGGCTCCTTGCTGTGGGTGCTAAGCCTGCTTGGGATTCTCTCTCTCTCCCTCTTTCTCTTCCCCTTCCCTGCTCTCTCTCTCTTTCTCTTTCATAATAAATAAGTAAACTTAAAAAAAAAAGAGGTGCGTGATATCCAGTCCAATTACTGGTTGTGATCATTCTGATCACTTGGTTAAAGAATTGCCTACTAGGCTTCCTCACCATGAATTTACTGTTTCCTTTGTAATGAATAACATCCTGTGAGGAGGGGTTATCCTGAGGCTGTGTAAGTAACCTTACAATAGAACATTTTGGTCATGGATATTATGCAACCACTAAGTCCAATCAGAAGGGAGGGAAGCTGGCTTGTCAGAAACTGCTATATACCTGGCCCTTCTAGGAAGAGGACCCAATTGACTCTGCACCAATTTTAACTCCGCAGTTGAGTGGAATAAACACAACAAAAGGCTGCTTCTCCTCAGACAAGAGCTGGGACTCAAGAACTGAAAAACTGGGGAAGCTTTCTGCCTCCTTTTCTGTTAAACACACACAAGGCTTGCCCTACCTTCCTCCCAGCTCCAGGGATCCCTTGCCCTTTTAGGAAATAACACAAAAACTGATGCTCACTCACAAAAGGGACCTTGAATTTGACTGCATTAGACAAAGTAAAACCACTGTCACTGCAATTAAACACCTCTCTTCTAGACTGACAATTATTTGAGGTCTGGATGGCCAGTTTGTCTTTGTGGCTTTTCACCTTTCCCTGCTTCTTCCTCTGGCAAAGTCCTCTGCTTCCCTCAGTTCTTGGCTAAAATGTCATTTTCCCAAGGAACACTTTCTGGACACCAGTACTCACCCCAGACTGGATTAGTTCTACCTCCCCTGTTATCTCTCCTCTTGACTGTTCCTTTCCTGCTTGCACCCCAACAGAAATGAACTCACATTGAGTGTGATTGTTTAGTGGATGGCAAGCTCACTTGCTAGATCCAATACTCCAATGTGAAACTGTCCTGCTCCTGCACAGTGCCCAGAAGTCAATATTTGCAGATGGACAAATGAATGAATAAATGAGTGATTTACAAGCACTTCACCTCTCTTCCCAGAATCTACTGCATATTGTGGTGGGCTGCATGATGGCTCCCTAGAGAGGCCCAAGTCTTGATGCCCAGAACCTATGAATGTTACTTTATAACGGAAAAAGGGACTTTTCAGATAAGATCAAGTTAAGGATCTTGAGATGAGGAGATTATCCTGGATTCGCCAGGTGTCAATGCATTCACAGTGGTCATTATAAGAGGGAGAGAAGGGGATGTGAAGACAGAAGCAGAGCTTGGTGTGATGAATCTATGAGCCAAGGAATGCCACAGCCTCTAAAATCTGGAAGAGGCAAGTAATGCATTCTCCCCTGGAACCTCTAGGAGAAATCCAGGCCAACTGATCCCTTGGTTTCAGTTCTCTAATTCTCATTTTGGACATCTGACCTCCAGAACTATAAAAGAATAAATTTGTATCTCACAGCCATGCAACTGGCATTGAGATGATGCCAATGTTAATGACCCTCATTGTCTCTCTGGGAAGCTCTTATTGGAGGTCAAAAATATGTTTGGCATGGTGATGGCACAACACATTGTCAGAGAAAGAATGAACCCAGTAGAATTGGTAGAAAGAGAAAATAACCTACGTGTAATATAGAATTCAAAGAAATATTTTTTTAAAGAAAGAATTTGTCTCAGATTTCTTAACTCTGCTATTCATGAGGAAGGCAGATCTAATTTGCTAAAAGATAATATCAAGAATTCATAGCACCAGGTTTGTTACCGTTCCCACACTGGTATTGTGATCCTGTGATATCAAGCGATACAAAGACTTCCCAGGATGCTATCAGATCCAGCTAGAAAGAAAAAAGCCTGTTAACTTTGTGCAATAGGCTGGTTATAGAAGAGATTGTGGCTCTGTGTCTGTCTATGGCCAATCCAGTGTGTGCTGTGCTTTGTGATTAGATCCATTGGCTATCTTCTTGGAATGAATTGGGAACCACAGCTCATCTCGGACAACCAGGGAGGGGGTTGCTTTTCAGCTGAGCGAGGCAAAAGGGGTCAGTTCATAGGCATTGCCCATGGTTCAGATAAGTTACAGAGACCTGACTCCTAGGCAGTAATTTTGCTGACTCGGGACTCAAGTGTCACTGTGTTCTGAGAGGCCTAAAGGAGGCTCGGATAATAGAAATTTCTGTCCCTCCTTCCATGAAAAGATGCTGTGAGGACTGAGTGGAATGTGCAATTGGAAACACTTGGCCAATGGGACCATAAGCAAGAATTATACACCATTTATACTATTGTTATAGACTCAGGCTTTTCAGGATAGGGAGAGAGAGAGACCAGTGACCGTCTGGAAAGAAGGTCTCCAGAGAAGGGGACTCTGGTCAGTGCTTAGGCAAGCCAGGTACTTGGGGTGAAACATGTAAAGAGAAACTGTTCTCCAATCAGGGCCTGGACTCTGGGGCCCAGTGGTAATTAGGATCATGGAGTCAGACCACCTAGGTTCAAGGCCTGGATCTATAGCCAATGGCTAAGTGACCTTGGGTGAGTTATTCTTGGGGCCTCACCTACTTATTTGTAAAATGGGCCTCATGATAGGAGTCATCTTGTGGGGCCTCAGGGAAATCATATATCCAATGTGTAGAATAATATCTGGTATATAGTGAGTGCTCAAATATTGTTAGCTACAATGACTTTGATTACCATCATTTTTAAGGGCAATTTGAAGAGTATGGTAGACATTAACACTTTGCAACCAACGATAGGCAACAAGAGCAAAGAGGAAGGCCTCACCCCCAGGGGCTTAAAGCCAGCTGAGCTTCCTAGAAAACCAGAGGACAATGTACTATGTGCCAGGAACCTGCGTGGGAAAGGACACCCCGTTTTGGTCACAAATGCCTTGCAATTTGCTAGGGTCTACCTTCCTCCTTTGGTTCTCCTTGGCTTTCCAATCCAGAGTTCTTGGACCTTTAAAATGCCTTTACTCTCTAGCCAGTGCTCTTGGCCTTTGAGATGTCATTACCCTGTTTGGTGGCTACAGTGCCTACCCAATGGGAGGAGCAATCAAGAGCACACAGCTGAACCAGAGCTGCCAACTCTGCACGCTCAACAAGTCCAATTAGGGCCAAAAGATAAATATTGACACATTAGACTATTTCCTCACTTATTTTCTGTTGATTTTCTGGGCAATCTGATGGGGCAGAATTCCACTTTTCTGATAACTGATTCTTGGCTAATAGGAACAAAGTAAAAACTTCTGTCCACAGTGGGTTGTGCAGGCCCATTGTGCACAACCAGTAATTGGATTAAATGGACTCCTAGGTCTGTTTGCTGCTGCCAAAGTCCCTTGAACATTTTCCACTTCCGAAGGCTACCCATTATGGTGGCTCTGTTGCCTTTGAAATCAAATAGAAAGACGCAGGCAAAGTCTTCGTTGTAGCGAAGCCTGTCTCCAAGCGAACAAAGTACAGGGGTGAGGAAAAACACATGCCTAGCCTTTGCGATTAAGTAGGCAGGCAGAGAGAGTGGCTACGGCCAATGAGCAGAAATTAATTTTCATTCTTATAAATATATATCTTCTCCTAATTTTCTTAAAAAAAAAAAAACAGCAACAACAATGAAGGAGAGTAGTGACAGCATAAACCCGCCCTGTACATCCATGAGAAAACTAGAAGTCTTGCAAGCGTCATTCTTATCCAGTGTTCTGGGGGGCAATGCATCTTCCTGATTTTGCCAATTTATCTAGAAAATATTACAATTTAATCTGTGTTAATAAAAGACCAACAGAGTAACAACGCCTGGGGTTTTATGTGTCTGGCTGGCTTCTATTAGCATTTAAATCTGCATCCATTACATTAGTCCCTTAAAATAAACACAAACATTTATGCGAGTGACAATTCGAGTTAGCCTTAGTCAGTCTTAAATAATGTCACTCAACTCGGCGTTTGGACCGAAGCCTGTGAATCATGAGGTATATTTTTGCCTACAGTCTGATAATTTTCAAAGCTATTGGCAACCTGGGAATTTTCCTTCCTTATCACCAGGGCTCAGCTAACTTCACTAAGACTAATCAGGCCGGGAATCATTCATTCAAGGATTGCATGATCATGTTTTTCTTTAGCTGTGACAGCTGCCTCAGCCACATTAGCAATGCAGATTAGCCAGCCTAATAGGTTAATGCAGAACACGCGAAAATTAGGTTTAATCCCCAGTGAAATAATCTAACATTTTCACATTTCTTGATGTTGGGATAGAGACATTGCTGGTGACTCAATTAGGTGTAATGTAGATCAAAGCAAATTTACCTTCTGGCTGAACCTCCCCAATAGTTTAGACAGAAGAATATAGCAAAGGCCCTTTACTAATTGGTGAATAGCTGAAGGGAAAATTGCATTGGGAACATGTAGGATGTGAGCAGAACTCTTTGGGCCTAAGAAAGACGATCGATGTATTTTGCAAACATCCACATCTATCACTTGGCCATGCCTCCAAATGATGTTGCAGCTCAGCGCAAATGCAAACACCTTGTACCAATCCTTCGGGCATCACTGCCATAAATGGGAACTCTATCTCTCTTTCTCTCTCCCCCTCTCTCTCTTAATCCGTACCTTCTTCCTGTCCTGTCCAGGAGTACTACAATTGTGTTCTGAATAGGCCTGCATTGTGAGGGGAACAGAAAGAGAACAAGAGGGTGTCTAATGTTTTCATTCTGGTGAGCAGCATATCAAACACCCATCTCTTTCAATCATAAAGGGAAGGAAACAAAAAATTACATGCCCTCAGTTGCCAAATTATTTTTTGCCTTGACATCTTAATTCTTAATCCTTGTGTGTGGTCAAATCAGTCTACTATAGGCAACCAATCAAGCAATTATTTCTAAATTATATTTGCCCAACTCACATTGATTGGCCATTCTTTTCTTATTGGGTTAGCTCATTAATTCTGAGCAGCTTGCTTATTATGCCTTCCACATCATTTTCCTTCCGAGCCTATCTGCTCCAACCAGCCTGCTGATGTTTCAAGATGCCATACAGGGGGGAAAAAAAACGACCAGTGATCTACGCATTGTCTCCTCTAGCAATTACAATTCACATTGCTGATTAACTTTGATGTGAAAACTAATGAGATAAGACAAGTTATCAAGGCGGACCTGATCGTCATTCCATTTATACAGCATTTGCCATCAGTGAATGACAAAAAACTAATGAAGACATATCTGACAGCAGGCTGAGCAGAGACAGATTTCGGTCCCCCATCAGCAAGAGTTGAGCTCCCTTCTCATGGTCTATCTGAGACACGTCAGAATTAGCTTAATAATGGAAACACTTCATCTAAATGGACACATGTTTACATTAAAATAACTACATGATAAATAGATGGTGGAGATTTTATGCCTTCTTGAGTCTAAACAACAAAGTAAAAATGTGTTCTAGAATTCACTAAATCATTCAGAGGAAAATTCAATTTAAGCTATTATACTTATCACTGAGCGAGCGTCCCCTGTTTATGGGTAACAAATGTTGGTTTTCTGAGGGCGGGGGAAGAAATGTGATCTGGGCAGAACAGGAATGATTTACTTTGTTAAGATGGTAATGGACAGATAAACAGAAGCACAATATTGATAAAGCTAATGAACGGTAATAACTTTGTGGTGGGGAGATCCACTGGAATGACATTTCCAGCTGTACATTTTTATAAGTTCTTTTCATTTTCTGAACGGAGACACTGGAGGTCTCTGCTTTCTGTTCACGTGTAAATGAAGTGCCCGTGCTCTCTACATGTAACATGTATTCCATTCAGAGGAATAAATTCAAAGCATTTCTCTGGGTATGTTCATACGTGTTCTCCCCACCCCTAACAAATTAACAAGGAAAAGCAGATATTATATAGAAAATTTAAATTTTCTGTGGACACAATCTTGGAGGCTGAGCATCAAATAAATATTAAGAAAAAGCACACATTTATTAAATGGGGTTAAGAAGTGGTTACATATGAGCTTCAATAAAATTCATAAGTATTCATATGGTTAAAGGATTCTAATGCATTTTTTGTCTCTGCAATATCTTTGTTACATTAGCTTATAAGTATGAAAGGAAGTAAAACACAGATTGTTTTTACAGATAACACAGCCTTACCGATGAGTCATTTTGTTACTTTGATAAATCATTACCAAAATCCCAAGAAAAGGAAAAGTGTTCATTTTCCAAGAAAAAGCTTTCTTCTCTATAACATATGCAGTATATTGTTTTTCTTACATAAACATCATGGAATAATATTACACCCAAATAGCATGAAATAAGCCAGAACAAAAAAAAAAAAAAAAAGGAAAAATAAGTTGTGGCATATTAAAGCATATCTTTAAAATCTTCTTTTTTTAAAAAAAATAGGTGGTAGTTTTGTTTTCTTTAGTCAAATATGATTTGAAGTGTTTTAAGGCAACTCTCCACAAATATAATTTCTAGTTACATCTTTTTGACTTAAAAAAAGAAGAAATACATGAATAATACCAGCATCTATAATCAATATTTCTCCCCCTCACTGTACCCACACCTAGCCATCACAAACAACAGCAACAAAGCAAAAGAAAACAAAAACTGAACACAAACCTACTTTTTTTGAGGGTCTGTATTTAAAAAAATCTAGTGCATGTGATGAAAGTTAATCGCAAGTAATGTTTTAAGGATGAAGAAACAAATTAGTACTCCAGCGAGGGATTAAGTTTAAAAGCTCTTCTCCGAACCGAAGATAAAGCCTATATATTAGAAGACACTATAAAAGTACTTGCGTAAGAGCTAAAGGCACAAGTGGAAAGTTGACCCCCAAGATGGTTTGATGATGGTGTGCTAAGTTTATAAAATTCTCCCTCAATAGAAGGAGCCTGTAAGTACAGTGCCCACTAAACACAGAAGCAATTGTACTAGAAAACGGGTTTCCAATTTTGACTCAAGTGACAAAATTAAGCCCATCTGAACAAGGGCTGACCGATTTCTTCTCTGGAACCCGCCTCCTTCCCCTCCCCCTCAATACACTGGCTTCTTTTTTAGTCCATCCATCTCTGGAATTCTCTCCTGGTTATGTTTACCACTCAATTCTAATGTTAATTAGAGACATACACATCCGTATTTGTAACCCACATTTTCATCAGCAAAGCCCACCGGGCCAAATGAAAACCGAGGAGTGTGTCTGCGTGTGAGCCAACAATGCAGAGATGGCTGTATTCTTGAACACACATATCTAACATTCTTTCCTCCCTGGTGTTAATTTTCGCTTTCTGTGTCCTCTTATTATGCTATCTCCAACATGGGTGACAGATTCCTTTTTAGCCTATTTCTTTAATCTATTTTAATAAATAATTACAGGCAGCTACAGAATTTATTCATTCCAGAGGGCTACCTCCTTCACATTTTTTTCCAGAGGTGCAGCTCAAGGAGACATGGTGATAATCGGGGAGGGGGGGTGGTGGTGGTGGTGCCTGGAATCCCTTCTACACAATGTCATTATGAGCTCCCATTTAAAATGAAAAATGTATATTTCACTTAAAAGCGATACAAGGTTAGCGTCTCTTCCTGGGAATGCTTCACAACAAGGGACACTATGGTTCCATATTCAGAAAAGAAGCAGGAGGAAATTGAAAGGAAATAAAAATCACTAGAATATATTTTTGAGATATTAAACAAGTCCCTTTTTGAGGAAAAAAAAAGATTCATACTCTTTGTCTTTCCTACAATGGGGAATTATTGGCTTTCTCTGGGTTTGAGAATTTTATTCCAAAACCAGTTAAGCTACTTTGTGTACTACTTGGGGCTTTATTTATTTTTCTTTTATTAGAAACAGAAAGAGATCTCCTTCTATTTTTCACAGTTTCTACCATCTTCCCTAGATGTATTATCATTTCCAATGTGTTGATTTAAATGCTCACAAAATAGGGTTTCCTTCCAAGGGCTGGAATCCCACTCATCAGCCTTCACGACCCTCGTACTACAAACAGGTTTTTACGGAGCTGAGCCTGGGGCTGAATGTTTTTCTACATTTCTTCAAAATGCCCCCGTGGACAAACACACTGGGTACATTTCACTGATCAACTTCACTTCTTCAAAATCAAGCTTTACCCCATCTTATTCAAGCAAATGTTTTGAAGCGTCTGAAACAGGAAGCTAACTTCATAGCTCAGCTGTAGAGTGGGTTTGTAATATTTATCTTTGGAGGGCTCAAAATAAATTCCTTTATTAAGTACTTGCTTGAAGTGCATTGCTAAACAGTTTCTCCCACATGTATTCTAAAATTTGTTAACTGAGCTCCTTTCCCATAAATGATTCTTTTTTTTTTTTTTTCAAAAAAAGACTTGCTTTGAATTTATATATATTTCAGCCTTGACTAATGTTTTATTTAAAATAGTTACGGTGCACCTTTTGATTTGGAGTTTAAAGTAAATAATATTTGTACATCTGAAACATACTCAAGACAAATGAAAAGCCTCTAGATGCTTTTGTGTGAGATGTTGGAGGGCTCTACAAACTTAAAAGGACAACCTCAATTAAGCTCATCTTCATCTGGAAAAAAGTAGCAACTGAAGGCTGAATATATTAGATAATACACACTTGCTGAAGAGCATTCTCTTAGCTATTTAAAAAATTTTTTTAAAGGAAAAAAAAGAAAAATATTCCTGATAACCAACCCAAAGCTGGCCCGAGTGTCGCTAGATGCTAATTTTGTTTGAAACTGTTCAACTAACTCTGAATAGATATCCATATTCAACAAAGACATAATTAATGGCAACGTTTCCTTCAGCCTTAAGACATCATAACAAGCTGCAAAGTACAAAAAGATTTTTATGGGAACTAATTTAAGGACAAAGGGTTGACCTCTCGCATTTCATTAACTAACTGGAGGGAGGCAGGGAAGAGTGGCAGTGCTCATGTCGTTCATTTCAAGCAGCCAATTTCCAAATGCAAATCGCAATCTGCAGATGTTGGAGGCTGATATGGATATTTTTAAATATCATTTGTTCAATTTAAGGACATCAGACATTTGAATTTTAAATAAAAATCAAAACCAATTTTGGGATTCATTTTTAGTCAGGGAATGAATGTATTCATGGTGCATTGAAGGTCTTTAGGTTAGCTATGTTTTCAAGTGTCTAAAACTATTCTTGTAAACCATTAATTTCATATATTATTTCCAAAACCTTTTAATGGAGAAGTTCTATTAAGCTACACATTATTCCTGATGATTGTGCCAAGTGAGAAGTGGTGTATTTTGAGTACAGAGTTAGAAGGATAGAAGCAACCGTCCGAATCAGAAACCTGATTCCTGGATGTGTTAAAAAATCTACATGCTCTGGACTCTACAGTTTGCTTTAGGCATTACTTGATGTAAAGTTCGAGAGGTTCACTTTACAGGGTATGGAAACAGTTAAGTACATTACTCCTTTTAGAATTCTGACCTTTCCTGACTCTCTTTCGGCTTTATTATTTTTTTCCTATAGCACTTTTCATTCCCTGACTCACAATGTGTTTTACTTATTATTTTTTTTTATCTGTCCCCACTCCCCTCTCTCTAGAATATAAGCTTCAAGAAAGCAAAGACTTTCAGCTCATTTGTTCATTGCCAAATCTGCAGGGCCTACTTCTGCATTTTCCATGATGGTCACTAGTCACGTGTGGCCATTCGGATTTAATTTAAAATTCATTGTTATTAAACAAAATAAAAAAATTCAGTTCCCCAGTCATATAAGCCACATTTTGAGTGCTCGATGACCACATGGGCTAGTGGCTTCTGTATCAAGACTGTGCAGCTACAGAACATTCTCATTGCCTCCAACAATTCTAGGGCACAGTGCTGGCCTTGTAGTGCCTGGCACATAGTAGGCACTCAATAATATTTGTTGAAATTGAATTTGAACACCTGGAAAAGGCTATTTCCAAGGATAAGAGACATCTGGTATGGTGCCCCATACTCAAATGCTTAGATTGGCTGAGGAAAGCACAGTTTACCATAGAACTCTCAGCATGGAGTCACATATTATTCTACATATACCATCATTCCATCACTGAAGGCAGATGTCTGTCTTGTGGTTTTGCTTTGTTTTGTTTAGGGTACAAAGGATTATGCAATTCACTTTTGCATCTCTTCATATAGGATTTATGAGGTAGGATAGGAAAGATACCGCCAATCCCATTTTTAGGTGGGAGATGAGGGTTACAGGGGATTAACAGCTCACTGCTAGACGACAGAGAACATTGTGAGATGCCTGTCCATGGGGCCACACCTTCTTGTTTAGTCTAGGGTTTTCCTAATTAGTGCAGTCTTCCTCACATGCACCCACAGACATTTTGGGGAGGTGCTTAATAAAGCTTCATTGAATTATATTAAACAATTACATTAAAAATTAATTAAAATTGCCTTCCACTCACTATCATCATCACCACCACCATTTTTTATTTTTATTTATTAAGAAATTTTTTTAATGTTTATTTTTGAGAGAAAGAGAGAGGAGAGAGACAGAGTTTGAGTGGGCAAGGGGTAGAGAGAGAGGAATTCGAAGTAGGCTCCAGGCTCCAAGCTGTCAGCACAGAGCCTGATGCAGGGCTCAAACCCACAAACTGTGAGATCGTGACCTGAGCTGAAGTCAGATGCTTAACCAACTGAGCCACCCAGGTGCCCCTACCACCACCATTTTTTAAATTTGGCTATGTGGTGGGCAAAGCGCTAGACTTTTACATGTATTCTTTCATTTAATCCTGACCACAGTTTTATATATATATATATATATATATATATATATATATATATATATAATGCTTTCCCAAATTTACACATGAGGAGATGGAGCTTGTAAAGGGTGGGATGCAAGGAGGCACTGTCCTCCCATCTAGAACAGCAGTGGGGGCCTTTGGCCAGAACTGGAAGAGCTGGACCACTCCCTGCATACGTGGCAAGGGTCACATTTATTCATTAATATTTTTCGCTTTCCTTCACCTTTGGCCATCTTGTCTTCTTTCCCATCACAGACAGTTTGACTTCATGGTTCAATGAGACCTACTGATTCTGGATATAAAGAAAGACTTTATAAAGATATAAATAATATCTTTGGTGCCAAGATGTGTAAGAGAGTATTCATTAGGAACATCTAAGGGCTTGAGAGTGGTGCTTTACAGAATATGATACTGAGTGCACAAAAGAAAAGAGGCCAACTTGGGAATGAAGGCCTCTGCTAATTCTTTTTTTTTTAATTAATTTAAATTCAAGTTAGTTAAAATACAATGTAGTCTTGGCTTCAGGAGTAGAACCCAGTGATTCATTTCTTACATATGACACCCAGTGCTCATCCTGAAAAGTGCCCTCCTTAACACCCATCATCCATTTTCCATATTCCCCACCCACCTACCCTCCAGCAGCCCTCAGTTTGTTCTCTGTACTTACTAGTCTCTTATGATTTGCCTCCCTCTCTGTTTTTATCTTATTTTAAAAATTTTTTTATTTTATTTTTCCTTGCCTTCCTCTAAATTACAGAAAGAGCCTCTGCTAATTCTACCCTGTGCTCCATGGCTTGTCATGGACACAGGCTGTTATGATGCTGGGTGAACCTGACTGGGGATAGTGTATCTGCAAAGGGAAGAGAGCTTTTGATCTGTATAACCCTTGATGAAATGTGTTTCCTATGAGCTAGGTTCCAACTGTCCAAATCCCCCCATGCTAGAAGGCATTATAACACCATTGGATCCCGATTAGTCTTTGTTTTCTCTACCTTACCTTCAGTGCCCTGAAAAAGTAATGATCATAAAATGGGGAGGGCAAAGAGAGGGTGAGAATCCATTTAGATATATACCTCTGAGGTCATGAATATCCCAAACCACACTCTTAACCACTGAACTGGCCTTTTGGATAGATATGGACAGACATGAAATGATTGTTGTAAAATTACCAAGAAATGCTTTCTACCTCTGCTAGAATCTTCCTAGCAGCAAAGGACAAAAGGGCTTATGGGAAATTGGGATTCATGATTCTGGGGACCAAATCGCAGCTCTTGGAGATATTGGCTTTGGGGTTGTTTCCAAATAAGGGAAGTAGAAAGACTGAAATATTCTTGAGGACTCATAAAGAGGACAAGCTACAATGTGGATGGACATAGGTGTGTGCGCACATGCATGAACACAGACACTTCTCCCATGGCTACATGTTCTAAGCCAGGTATTCAGACACCTGGTCATACCAATTACCAGGCTGCTTGCCTATGAGTGACAGGCTAGGCCATAAAGTTTGAATTTCTAGATTGTGGTAATTTTGTTGGGAGCAGATTTCAAAATCAAGGTAATCTCATAAAATTGGAGATAAAAGAGTTTCATAAATCCTATCCATTTGGGGGGTTACTTATACCCTGCTTTATTTCTAGTGAACTTGTGACTTCATAAATAGAGTAACTGAAAAAACTTTTGACAAGAAAAGTATTAATAAGTGTAATTAATAGAAAGCATAATGATTCAATGGTCAAAATGAAATAAGCCTGAAAAAAGTAAAAGCAAAATTAGAAAGTTATCACAGGATGTAGGCTAAGTTCTGGTGACAGTCAGCTGTAAAATATAAACTCAATAAAGAAGAAACACCTGGTTATCTGGCAGCTCATTTGGGGCTGTGTTTTGGGTGATATTCTGAAGTAGAAGGAATCCACTTTAGTGGAGGGTTGTACTAGCTCAGTGGGCAAGTTTGTCACGTGTTTCTGTGTCATGCCATGTTGATCATTATCAAGGCTTTCTAAACCTCATGTCACCTTCTCAAAGAATCCCCTTCTTCTCTCTTCACCCTGATGTGTGCTGGGTTGGCCAAAGGTGGTGGCTTTCACAGAATGGGTTGCAGATTGCTGAAAAGAATCTGGAGCACACAGACAAGTTTCATTCCAAAGTAGGCCATGGCTGAACCATCTCCCAGAAATAGGCACCTTACTGGACAGCTGTGATGAGCTATGAGGGCCACACTGCCTACCTGACCTGTTCCCTCAATGCTTTCATGTCTTGGCTGTAATCTGGTTCAGTGAGGCTCACCATCACCATGCTAAATTATAACTTCACCTATGTACTTCTGGTCCCTGCCCTCTTTCTGCTTTTCTTTTATTCTTATGTTTTACCCTCTGAGAGACTCTACACTTTATTTATGTTTATTGTTTACTCTCTATCTTCCCTCCTGGGATGTAAGCTCCATGGGGGCAGAGATCTTTATCTGTTTGGTTCATAGACTTGTCCCAAATGCCCTAACACTTGCTACCATGTCCTAGGCACTCAATAAATATTTGTTAAATGAATGGATGAATGAATTCCTTGCAACTACTCAGCATGTCTATGGAAGTGAAGCCTGTTCTGGAGTTCTCTCTCTCAGTGTCTTATCCCTGTGGCTCATCCTTCCCTCCAACGCGTGCTTAAGTCAGGGTAGCTTTTATCTTCTCTCCCAGAGCAGGAAAATGCTGTGAGTTAGGCCTATGAATCTTTCTGTCATGGGCCATGGCCATCATCTCCCTCTCTCCCTCTCCTGTCATTGCCCGGTGGGCAGTATTTGTAGATCTGTTTTCTGGTTTAGAAGAACAGGATTTCTCTCTCAGGGCTGGAAGAAGAATCTTGGGTTTCAAGGCAAATGTTTCAATTATTAATATTAGGGGCGATTACCTCATCACATTAGCTTTAGTCCAAGGCACACTCCTCACTGTGTGGACCAGACTCCATGTCTCACTCTTTGGCTCCACAAGGTGCTATGTTATCCTATGTGGCTTCTTTCTGCCACTATCATAGGCATCCTGTACCCCACAACCATTGCTGCATCCTATTGCTGCTTCCCCACCCTCCTCCCTTCAGTGTGCCCCGTGAGAGCCTAAAAGGATTCAGCTTTATGGGGAACAATCCCATCTCACAGTTCTGTTCCTTCTCTTCAGCCACTACTGCCCCTTTCTTGAGTTCTCAGCAGGACAGTTCCTTGTTATAGTTATGTAGCAGGCCGAGCCAGTCTTTGGAGTTCCCTTCCCAACCTCCAGCCCTAAATAGGCCTAAATTCTCACTCTGTCTCCTCTTTCCCTCCTTCCTATCAAGCTACTTGGATGGCTAGAGGTGCCCACTGAACTCCTAGCAGCTCCACGAATGGCCCCTCACAGGGGGACTGGCCGGTTAAATAAGTCTGCCAGGAGAGGGCTTTGCTTACTACTCCCATAAAGTTCTAAGGGTGGCATTTTAGGTATTTCAGAGAATGGGATGCTGATGTGAGATCAATGAGGCCTTTCCTACATCCTTCATTCCGCATTTGGAGCACCGTGCTCATTCTCAACATGGCACAGCCCTACAGTTTAGCCTGTGGCCTAAGGGTGTGGGCTAGTTTCATATGCTCTGCTCTTCACAAAAGCAGAGGAGGAACCTCAGGCTGGCTTCGTCAACAGATGCTTTTTGCCTCTCCAAAGCACCCAGCTTGGTGCTCCTGATATGTTCCCTCAAATATTTGTTGGTGGTGGATTCCAAGGACTTCTTCTGACCTACGAGAATACATACAAAAGGGACCAAAGCAGCCATCACGTGGAGTTCTTTTAAAACAACAGATTTCAGTGTTACACATCTAGTCATATACACATATACATTCTACAAAAAGACATTTTGTGCTCGGGCCCATTAAGAAAGAAATCCCACAGAGAGCTGAGCCAGACGTTTTCCTTTCAGGTCTTAAAATGAAGGATTCATTTTCACAACATAAATTCCCCCCCGCCCCACCAACCCCCACTGCAAAGGCATTTTAGGCTTATTCGACTGGCTTCTTAATTGGTCAACCTGTACTCATCACACAGTGGGGAAGCGGGTTCTCTTCTTGCTTCCAACAAAGCCAGGCCTCACCAAGAGTGATGACGGTCCAAGGTCTCACCATGCTTGCCAGCTCTGCTGCCTTCATCGTATGTCAACAGCCCCTGCAGATGTCTCAGGGCAAAATAAATGACTTCCAGATGTGAAGAAAAGAACCAAATGCATTCATGCAGAAGTGAAGGGGGCATTGTTTTTTCTACGTTGAGGTCTCTTGGAAGGTATCAATGAACAACAAATGCTTTCTTAATATATCACAGGAAATCTAAAATGGAATGTATTGTCCAGCAAATAATTTCCTATTTTTCAGGCTGAGAAACCCAAACCTAATTTCTTGTTAAGTACTAAGGCTCTCCAGGAGAGCATTCGGCTGCTTACTCACTAGTCTGATTTAATAGCTCATTATTCAAATTTCAAAACAAATGCAAAGGTTTGCCAGAATGCTTAAATGAATTTCATAAACTGATATTCCTGTTTTAGATCTGCTCTCCTCACTGAGGAAGGTCAGTCACCTTCTTGAAAATACTTTCTAAGTGGAAGCCCAGATACACACAATCTGCCTCTGTCATAAATAGATAATACAATTTTTAGTGTCCAGGAGAAAGGAAATGACTTTTTTCTATAAGTTGGATATGTGTGTATGTGTGATGATGATGATAATGATGATGATGATGACGATGATTGTGTGTATGTGTATGTGTGTAGTTTTTATGAATCATGAGAACAACCATGAACCAAAAGAGAGTGGTTATGAAACCAGCCCCAAGGAAAGGTGCCATGCCTTGGCACCAGGACTTTGACTTATGACAAATTTTCTCAGTTGACAATAGTCAATCTTTCACACACTTCCTTGGGACAGGATTATTATTTGAATCAGAAGGTTTTGTATTTCTGGAATCTACAAACAGGAAACTAAATTTAGCCTTACCTAGAATCCTTGCAAAGTTCTGAGCTCCACCATAGGCTTGTCAGAGTTGCTTGATCTTGTTTTCTGCAAGACTAAAAGCAGGCATGTCAAAAGCTTGAGCATAGACTGCTCTGTTGTTTCCACAACTGGCACCTTGTTTGAAATGACCTTGTTCATCACTTGCTTACTCTCCATGTCCCTACCTTCCAGGGGAATGAAAACCCAGGATAGGAGGGACTTCATTTCCTTCATGGCTGTGTCCCCAGTTCCTACCCAGTTCCTAAAGTGGATCCTGGTTCATTGTAGGCACTACAACTTTTGTAGAATGAAAGGATTGGGGACACTACTTCTTTGTGGAGCTCTGGAAAATCCAGGAGTTTTTTGATAGCATTGACTAATGACTAATTGCTTTGCACAAATGCAACCAAATAATTGGGAAATATTGGCCATACTATTGAGATGGACATGGTACATTCATTCATATTGATTTAATAGACTGGAGAGGAAATTAATGTTTTCTCACAAGGGAAATAATCAAAAGATACAGTGGCAGAACCCTAGGAGATGTAAGTTGGGTTATTAATATTTTAATGCTGATACAAACGAATGTTCTTTAAAACCAATTGGGCCCTTTAAAGAAAACAACCTCTATGTTCTGCAAATTAATTCCAATCACATCTTCAAGTCCATTATAGCCAAACTCAGAGTCCTCCCCTTCCGTCAGCTGTTGACTTTCTAAGTGTCCCAGGCAGCTGCGTGTCTGTCTGTGGCTCCCTGCAATGACTTGCCAAACCTAGCTTTCTTAAGGCTGCTGACTTCTATGGGGTGCCCTGACAAAGCCTGCACTCTGTGGAGGCTCAAGGCCCAGGCGTCCAGCCAGCCTGCGGCAGGAGTTCAGGGAGTCATGAAGTTCTCTTTAAAACCATGTCACGCTCATGTGATAACTGCTCCTCTGTGCTTATTTGAACTGTCCCTCCCAATTAGTGGTAATAAGTGACTCTGTAAAGATGAACAAACACAGTGCCTTCATTAGTCGGCACCAGCTCTGCTCGCCCTATCCTAAGCCCACATTCCCTGCCCTGTGCCAATCAGCCCCAGGAAATCCCCAGAGTATTCCTCCAATAGTGTTTGGAGAAAGCAAAACACATCTTACTCTGAGTGAATAAGGACCAGCAAAAGGCAAATTAATGACAACCCATTTGAAGAGTTTGCTTGAAATTATTGTATTCTGCCCATCCACCGAAAAATTGATTACTCCTAGGGAAGAGGGAAACATCCAAATCAATAGACTAAAGCAAAATAGTCAAAAGGCATGCCCCAAACTCATTTATTTTATCTATTATCCTTCTTTGCTGCCCCCTTTTCCGTGTCTCTTCCCATGCTTCCCTCTGCCCCTTCTCCATCCACACACATTTTTTTTTTAAAGAAATGAGGTATAATTTACAGGGCAGGAACTGTTTGGCCTTTTCAGATAAAGCGCTAATGGCAGCTCAGGGAGAGCTGCATGGTTATACATCTCCCAGATGAACTGGGGCCTGTGAACACCTTCAGTCCCAGCTTTGCTAGAACAGAGTCTGGGAGGATGCTGAGGGTTCCCTCCCTGTGGGCCAGAGAGATATGCAAATGAGGCATTTGACTCCGGATGCCAGCCAGGCACATAGTGTTAACCCCTAGTTTCCCTGAGCTGCAGGGAAAACAGGAGTAGGAGTGATGTTCCTGCATAGACAAGGAGGCAGGGGGCAGGAACGGCTTCTTCACACCTGTTTAAATGTCCTGTGATCTTGGGGGGCTCACCAGTGTCTCCAAATCTCACCTTCCTTGATGGGAAAATGAAAATGAAGATAACAAATTCGATAACAAATTTTGCACCCCCTCCCTCAGTAAACAGCAGAGGGTCTCCAACTTTATTTCAGAATAAAATCCCCACTTCCTTATGTGGAATTCAAGCCCTGTGGTCAGTCACCTGGTGTCTCACTTGTCCTTCTCCCTTGGGTATCTTAGGCCCTGGCCCCTTCCCTTAGCCTGGAAGGACTTTACCCCAGTTCTCTGCCTCTTAAAACCTCTCCAGTTAGGGGCACTTGGGTCACCCAGTTGGTTAAGCCTCAGACTGTCGGTTTCAGCTCAGGTCATGATCTAATGTTTTGTGAGTTTGTGAGTTCAAGGGCTGAGTTGGGCTCTGAGCTGACAGAGCAGAACCTGCTTGGGATTCTCTCTCCACTTTCTCTGCCCCTCCCCTGCTCATGTGTGCTTTCTCTGTCTCTCTGTCTCTCTGTCTGTCTGTCTCTCTCTCTCTCTTTCAAAGAAAAAAAACATTTTTAAAAAACCTTTGAAAGAAAAAAAACCTCTTTAATCCTTTTAAGGGCCCAACTCAAATGCCACATTACCCATCTTCTCTGATGGATCCTCGTCATTTTTCTCACCCCCTCAGCACACCTGACCTTCACTGAGTGGATACAGATGGATGATTAATCAGCAACAACATTTCCAAGCACAGTATTATTTTTAATAATACTAAATGTTTCTCTGCCTTTCTTTCTTGAATCATCCTTCCACTCCTATCACCTAGTTGGCCCCCACATCTCTGACTCCCAACCAAACTTCGCCAGCCCTCAACACATCCCCAACATGTAACAGCATTTCTCCTTCACACGTGCTCATGGTTCTGCCTTTCTCTCATCCTGCAGGCCAGGGGACCATGGAATCGGGGCTACCAGACCTCCCGGCCACCAATCAGATGGCATCCTTCTTGTTACCAATGTGAGCAATGCATCGACCCATTTTAAAGGGAAACAAACCTTGCAGACTCCCAGTGTTGACTCATATTCATTATAATAAAACTGTCACTTAAGTATGTACAGATATATATTCACCTTCTCAGACCACATCATATATGCAACTATTAAATATTTTGCAAATTCAAAGCAAGAAGAATCCTACAAAGCCAATAACATTCAAATTGTCATGGCTAATTTCACATCAGGGGTCATTTTGCAAAATCTAAATCTTTACTCACAGCATGAGTATGGTACTGGCCACTAGAGAGCACCTTCTTTCTTTCTTTTGTTTGGGGGGAGGTGTGTGGAGTCTAAATTTTTAATTAAGTCCAGCTAGTTCACATACAGTGCAACATTAGTTTCAGGTGTAGAAGTTAGTGATTCATCACTTACATACAGCACCCAGTAGACTGCATTTACTTTGATGTTTTTTTCAACACAACTGCACATCCTTTCCCCACCCCACATTGTTCCCTATTGAAACTACTACTAGTTTTTCATCAGTCCAGCCATGATGCATTTGGGTGTGAGTTGAGGCAGGTGGGATGGAGGATAGATTGGAAAGTGAAGAGTGAAAAGGGGGACTGTTTAGGAAGCCAGTGATTAGGATCTTGTCTCTCAGCTCTAAGTCATCCTTTATACTCTGCTCTGTAGTGCTAGGGTTCAGAATCTGCAAATCTCATCTCTGCTTTGCCCAGACTCTGGCAAAATGGGGTGCTCGAAGGAGACCGCAAGACTAGAGTAAGAAGGACTTTCTTTTTCCGGTCCTTCACATGGACATGGCCTTAGCCACACTTCCTGACTGCTTCCCATTCCCACTTACTTCCTGTCCTTGACAGCATCTCCCCAGCCTCACTTCACCCCAGCAGCAAATGCTCATCTTCCACTTGAGCAATTTGCAGTTGTTATAATACTTGCAGAACTAGCTTCCTCGTTCTGCTTAAAGACTCAGCACAGCTGGCCAGGGTCCCTCTTCAAGGGTCTGAATTTCAGTTCCATGGAGCCCCTTCTCTATGCTTCTAAGTTTCTGTACTTCAGCCTCTTCTCTTTTATCTCTCATGCCTAGAAATGGTACTTGCTTCCTGTGGTTGCTACTTCCAAGACTCCTTAGAGTTCACTTTTTACCCTTTCCATTACAGAGTGAATAACTGTTTTATTCCATTTTTGTTAAAAACATATCAGGTGAGGCTTCTGACTTCCAACTGCTGTTGAAACCACTGCGGCAGCCTGGGCAAGATAAGACATTAAAATGGGAATGCAGAAAAGAGGATGGATTGGAAAGATATTTAGGAAATCGATTAATAAAAAAGTCATGGAAACTGGGGGATGGAGGAGAAAGGAAGAGAAAGGACTGATGCTTTCTAAAATAAACAACTGGTGAAAGGAGGGCCCTGAAGTGAGGTAGGTGAGGTCTATATTTTCTGATGCTTTTGGCCATCCAGCATTCGTTCCCCCTTCTCTTGCAAGTTTCACTCCTATTATTGTTCCCATGTCCATCCTTGATCCCCTTAAGGATGACACAGTAATCCTCAGGTTGGGACAGGTTGTTCTGTCAGAAACCAGTCAGCACTATTCCCTCCCCTTGGCCCATCCAGGCTATAAAGCCCAGGAATTGGTTTTGTGTGGAAAGGACCCCACTGGCAGCACGTGTGAGTGAGCACATAGTCAGAGCTGCCCCACAAAGGTGAATCTGCCACGAATGAAGCCAGCCTTGATAAGGCAGTTCTAGGAAATAAGAAGAGTAATACCGGATGCAGAGACCAACTTGGCCCAATACCAGTCCTTCTTGGGGGCTCTAGTCATTGGCGGTAGCCAATTTACCCCAAAGGTTATTGCTTAGCTAAACCTTTATTGCTTAAGCCAGTTTGAGTTGCTTCCCAACTATTAGCAACTAATAATTCTAGGTATATGGTGGAGAATGCGGATAGAAATGGATGTGGGGGAAGTTGGTGAGTTCAGTTTTGGATCAGTTTTATTTATTTATTTATTTATTTATTTATTTATTTATTTATTAACTCTAAGACTTCAAGAAGAAACTTTGTGGATATAAAAACAGTAATTTTTTTCTAAACCTTTGCTGCTTTCCAGGTACTCTTTCAAAGGCATTAAGATCACTTAATATTTATATAACCAATTTACACAATAATTACTATTGTTACTTCCATTTTACAAATAAGAATAGTGGATGATAGCAGTTAAGGACCTGCCTGAAGTCCCACCTTGCTCTTTGTAGCCTTATATTGCTTATCAATGAAGGTTTGTGATCCTGCAGCTTACAAGGGTACAATCGAAATATGGTCACTTTTGGAAATTTATCATCATCACATGTAACAGTGATTAATTATTCTAATACACAAACAGACCTAAAATTCCAAGTCCCACTTGTAGGACATACCAAGCTGCTTGCTTCTTTGATTCTCCCCTCTACCTCCATTTCCTATTTCCCAGGATCATCGATGGCAAGTTTTGGTTGAGATCATCTAGAAGCCAACCCTAATTTGAAGGGATTTGGGATTTGAAGGCTACTAGTTTGTTTGGAGATGGTGCCAAGCAGCATTCCCTGTAGGGGAGTAAGGAAGTGGGACAGAGAAAAAGAGAGGCTCAGTCCTTCTGGGCCCTGGGATATAGCACTCTTCAGACTTGTTCTCCAACTCCCATGGGTTGAGGGCTGCTCCTGGGGCATCAGCCCCTGGAACTTCTGACTTGCCCCATTCAAGGGCTAAGCAAATTCTGGAACAGAGAGGCTTCTGATGGACAGCTTTCTTGGCCTCAGGGTCCTGGGTACTAAGAACAGGACAGAGGGTTGGCATGGGTAGGAATTGTTAGTCTCAAGGCAATGTGAACAGGGTATAAGCAGTGCCCGTTGCAGAAGCAAAGGTGACATCAGTTTCTACTCCCTTGGGAAATAGCTGGCTCATCTCTGGTATTATCTCTAAGGTAGAAGCAAGGCTTTCACCACCAGTCTGATCCAGCCATCTCCTTTCACCCCCAAGCAAGGTCTCCTTCATGTAGCCTTGTGGTTGGAGTCAAGGGCTGTAATGAGGGAATAGCAAATTTTCCTGGGTGACTATTAGACTGTATTTCCAAAGGCTGCAAGTATTGTAGTTTGGATCATGGTCTACATGAGGTTAAGCATTTAGGTGTTTCCAAGCTTATTTTAATGGTTTTACTTGTGAGATACAAACATATGGATATTTAACATTATCTGTATGTTTCCACCATTTTTTCCTTCTATATCCTGGTATTTGTATATTGCTTTCTTGCATCCATGGTGCCTCTCCTGTTGATCCAAACCTCACTATTTCGATTTTCTCTTTAAAGGAACATACCTGTGGCAAATGATATTTTCCAAAAGTGGCCCAAGCACTATTTTGGGTCCCTCATGCTCTTCTATAACTTTGCTACTCCCTCTTTTTCCCTCCCTTTGAAGTTGGACACAGATTGTGGGGGACACAGACTGTGACTTCTGAGGCCAAGTCATCAAAAGCCATACAACTTCCATCTGGCTCTGTCTGATTCCCCACACTGCCCTGGGAACCCAGCCCAGGTCCCAGAGAGAGGCTACAGGTAGGTGTTCTGGCCACATCCCCAGCCAGGCTCTCAGCCAATAGCCAGCATCAAATGCCTTTGGGCAAGGGAATGAGCAGTCAGATGATTCCATCACTTAGCCTTGGAGTCTTCCAGCTCAGGCCTCAGACCTTTTGGAGCAAAGGCAAACTGTCCCTGCTCTGCCCTGTCTGAATTTCTCACCTACAGAAACCATGAGCCAAACAAATGATTGTTTCATGCCACTAAGTTTTGGGGTCACCTTTATGCCACTGGGCATATCTTTCCTCAAAGGGGATCTGTGTGGTGGATCTCTGATGTCTACCACATCTCTACAGGCAGAAATCCTTTACCTTTTTCCATTCCAGAGAATGTGGCTGAGCAAACCAGAGGACTCAAACACACAAAGAATGCAGTGGCCCAATGTTATGAAGGGTCCCCTGAGTTGGTCAGGGTGCTTTAATTACAAACAAAGGAAGCAGATTCTGAATAACTTAGCAAAGCAGGGATGTATTGGAAGGACATGGGACATCTCCCAGGGTTCAAGAGGGAAGCTTCAACAGCTAGGTCTTAGGAAGGTCTGGGACCCAGCCATCCAGAGAGCTGGGAGGTAAACACACATGAGTGGCATCCTCACAACACCATCTTGGAATAAACTGGCTCCATGAATTTCTCTGTCTTTTACTTGGTCCAAGAATCAAATTCGGAGGGGAAGTAGTTTGACTGGCCTAGTGTGAGTCATGTGCTCACCCCTGGAATGGCCTGGGCCTGCTGACTGATATGTCTGCTGAGACTATACATGATGGTGGGGTGATAACAATCATCATTAACCTGCATTCAGCACTTAGAATGTGCCAAGCACATAGATTCAGTCACTTCATGTTCACCAGGAGGCAGGAGCTATGATTATCCTCCTTTTATAGCTGAGGAGACTAAAGCTCAGAGAGGGTAAGTTGCTTGCCTAAGGCTGCTCAGCTGGTAAAAGTATCACCAGGGCTCAAGCACACTGACCTCATATTCTGAACTCTGAATTCCTACATTCACAGCTTCTCAAAGGCCCCTCACTGTAATGCTGCTCCTGGCCATAGTTACCCAAAGGTAAGTCAAGGGACCACTTGAAGAGGAATGGGTACTGGCCCAGGAAGCACAGTTGGTGCCACCATAGACATTAATGGTCCATTGAGCAAAAAGAGAAGGTTTGGGATCGGAATCTGAGTCCAGAGAGGTAGGTAGCCATTAGACCAAGCTGACTTATTGCAGAGCTGGGATATACCCCAGGCCAAAAGACATGTGTATCTATTCCATCCAGACTTATCTGGAATAATCCCCCCAAAAGGGATAGCTACTTATTTTGGGGCTACAGCATTTGATGCTGTTGGTGGATTGGTGCCCATGGCTGGCTTGGACACCCACCCAACCTGACTCATACACAGATGGATTAGGGCCTTTCTCTCTGAGCAAACCACCTTGCGCACAGCGTCAAGGAGATCTCCATGTATATTGCTCTGCCTGCGTCCCTTTGTCCTCTAGATCTGAACCTTCTATGCAGCTAAACTGTCTTTCTTTCAATGGCCTTGAAAACCACTCACAGGTAAAATCCTCCTTAAACAGACATTAAAAACATGTCCAGCATGCAATTCAGTGTGACACACATAACAGGTACTCAACGCATGTTTGCCGTTGATAATAAAAAGACAAGATGTTAGGGGAAGTCATATTGTGATGTGGGGTGTTTCACCCCCTCAATCTATAAAGCAATTTCACCAAGAAGTATTCTTCCAGTACAACTTGCTGGTTTAAGCCTGTTCTCACTCAGCTTAATCACAATGATATTTAAGAATTAGTTGCAATCTTAAAAACTGAGAATAAACTGAGGGTTGATGAAGGGTGGGAGGGAGGGGAAAGTGGGTGATGGGCATTGAGGAGGGCACCTGTTGGGATGAGCACTGGGTGTTGTATGGAAACCAATTTGACAATAAATTTCATATAAAAAATAATCCCATTTGACAGATAAAAAAAAGAATTAGTTGCAATCCAAATGAAGAGAATTTTGTTAAAAAAATGATAATCTCTCTATGTACTGGTGGTATCCTTAAAGCAGCACATTTACATGCTTGTTCTTGTTCCAAAAGGACGAGATGTGGGAGATCCTAAGACGAGACCCTCATCTGAATTGATGTGGAGGCAATTCCAAGTGAATTTCTGATATTCCAAATTGCTTTTCTTTTTAATCAAAGACAATGGGAACACTTTTTAAACATCCTTTATGTTTATTAGGACAAAAATTTTATTTTATTTTTTCAAAGTTTATTTATTTTGAGTTTGGGGGGCAGGAGTGAAGGAGAGGAGCAGAGAGAGAGAGGCAGAGAGAGAATACCAAGCAAACTCTGTGCTGTCAGTGTGAAGCCTGACTTGGGGTTTGATCCCACTAACTGTGAGATCATGACCTGAGCTGAATTCAAGAGTCAGATGATTAACCAACTGAGCCACCCAGAAGCCCCTGGAGGAAGATTTTAAAACATTTTAAGTACACACAAAATTTCCATCATGCCCTATTTTTTTTCCTTTTCCTTCTTAAATTTTTGGAAAACATTTGGATCCTGGTAAATGCTTTGTTATCCCAAACATAGGCTCTGCCTTGCAAGCCAGGCCAGTGACCCACAATTGTGAATATTCCTGAAAAGATGGTGGTTGTATTTACCTCAAACTCCTGCTTGCTCACCCTCCTGTAGACCATCCACTGGTGGCACTATGGAATTTTATAATTAAACAACAGTGATTTCAAGAAACATTAATTGGTCGCTATACTATGAAGAGCAAATAGTGTTGGATCCCTTTCTGATCCATCCTTCAGGTAGGTGCAAGATTCACTAGAATCTTTTTTTTTTAACATTTATTAATTTTTTTTGAGAGAGACAGAGTGCAAGCAGGGGAGGAAGAGAGAGAGAGAGGGAGATGCAGAATCTGAAGCAGGCTTCAGGCTCTAAGCTGTCAGCACAGAACCCGGTGCGGGGCTCGAACTCATTAACTGTGAGATCATGACCTGAGCCGAAGTCAGACGCTTAACCGACTGAGGCACCCAGGTGCCCCATGTTAGAATCTTTTATCACCTGTTATGAAAACTCACATCTGAAGGAGTGAAAAGAGGCTGCTCATTCTAGATGCCCTTGCACTGGAACTGAAAGTGGTACATGTCAAAAACCAAGGCTATTCTGAGGCTGTCCTCTTTTATCCAAGGCCCAACTAGTTGGTAATGCCTTGTCAAACTCTCCATATCAAGCCACCCAACACACTTGGCAGGTTTGATTAATATATAAGAAAGTGACCTTGTGAAGGTGTTTTCCCTTAGCAACTATTGCCCATCTCACTTGCTTCTGTACCCATTTTATTCCACCTTTTGTCCAGATCGCCAGAATGTGACCTGGAAATAAAGACTTATGTGATTTATTAAGGGAGTGCTCCTTGAGGAGCCAATTAGTGGGTGGAGGATGCAGGATGGGGATGAGACAGAATTCCCACGATGCTACTCAGGCAAAGTCATGCAAAGGGTCCTGTGATATTGTAATTAATAGTAAGAAATACATATTTGGTCTTTGTTCCTGTTTCTGGCACAGAACTCCTAAAATCCTTGAAATTTCCCCCCAGTGATGAGAAAGATAAAGGTGCCTTCTGTTATGTTGATGAGGTGATTTTTTAATATGAAATTTATTTTTTTTAAGTTTTTACTCAACGTAAAGTTTATTTTATTAAAAGCCTTCAATTTTCTTTTGATAAAGGACCAATAGATCCACCTTTATTATTTAGAGTACTTTTTATTATCTTATATTGTTCCCCAAATATGTACTTTTTAATGGCTAGGACAAAAACTTAACTAATGCTTACTATATTTCAGACCATATATGGTATAGGATTTACTGTTCTAGGTGTGTCACTTTTTTTTAATAGGAAATTTATTGTCAAATTGGTTTCCATACAGCACCCAGTGCTCCTCCCAACAGGTGTCCTCCTCAATGCCCAACACCCACCCTCCCCTCCCTCCCATGCCCCATCAACCCTCAGTTTACTCTCAGTTTTTAAGAGTCTCTTATGGTTTGCCTCCCTCCTTTTTTTTTTCTTTCCCCTCCACCATGGTCTTCTGTTAAGGTTCCAGGATCCACATAAGAGTGAAAACATATGATATCTGACTTTCTATATCTGACTTATTTCACTTAGCATAACACTCTCCAGTTCCATCCATGTTGCTACAAAAGGTCATATTTCATTCTTTCTCATTGCCAAGTAGTATTCCATTGTATATATAAACCACATATTCTTTATCCATTCATCAGTTGATGGACATTTAGGCTCTTTCCATAATTTGGCTATTGTTGAAAGTTCTGCTATAAACATTGGGGTACAAGTGCCCCTATGCATCAGCACTCCTGTATCCCTTGGGTAAATTCCTAGCAGTGTTATTGCTGGGTCATAGGGTAGATCTATTTTTAATTTTTTGAGGAAACTCCACACTGTTTTCCAGAGCGGCTGCACCAGTTTGCATTCCTACCAACAGTGCATTATTTCTCTTCTTCTGATGGGTTTGGGTTGTCTTTGCTGTTCTGCTTCTAGTTCCTTTAGGTGTGCCGTTAGAGTCTGTATTTGGGAGTTTTCTTGTTTCTTGAGATAGGCCTGGATTGCAATGTATTTTCCTCTCAGGACTGCCTTCACTGCATCCCAAAGCATTTGGATTGTTGTATTTTCGTTTTCCTTTGTTTCCATATATTTTTAGATTTCTTCTCTAATTGCCTGGTTGACCCATTCATTCTTTAGTAGGGTGTTTTTTAACCTCCATGCTTTTGGAGGTTTTCCAGACTTTTTCCTGTGTTGATTTCAAGTTTCATAGCATTGTGGTCCAAAAGTGTGCATGGTATGATCTCAATTCTTTTATACTTATGAAGGGCTATTTTGTGACCCAGTATGGGATCTATCTTGGAGAATGTTCCATGTGCACTCAAGAAGAAAGTGTATTCTGTTGCTTTTGGATGCAGAGTTCTAAATATATCTGTCAAGTCCATCGATCCAATGTATCATTTAGGGCCCTTGTTTCTTTACTGATCTTGTGTCCAGATGATCTATGCATTGTTGTAAGTGGGGTATTAAAGTCCCCTGCAATTACCACATTCTTATCCATAAGGTTGCTCATGTTTGTGATTAATTGTTTTATATATTTGGGGGCTCCTATATTCGGCGCATAGACATTTATAATTGTTAGCTCTTCTTGACGGATAGACCCTGTAATTATTATATAATGCCCTTCTTCATCTCTTGTTACAGCCTTAATTTAAAGTCTAGTTTGTCTGATATAAGTATGGCTACTCCAGCTTTCTTTTGACTTCCAGTAGCATGATAGATAGTTCTCCATCCCCTCACTTTCAATCTGAAGGTGTCCTCAGGTCAAAATGAGTCTCTTGTAGACAGCAAATAGATGGGTCTTGTTTTTTTTATCTATTCTGATACCATATGTCTTTTGGTTGGAGCAGTTAGTCCATTTACATTCAGTGTTATTATAGAAAGATATGGGTTTAGAGTCATTGTGATGTCTGTAGGTTTCATGCTTGTAGTGGTGTCTTTGGTACTTTGTGGTCCTTGCAACATTTCATTCACAGAATCCCCCTCAGGATTTCTTGTGGGGCTGGTTTGGTGGTGATGAATTACTTCAGTTTTTGTTTGGGAAGACCTTTATCTCTCCTTCTATTCTGAATGACAGACTTGCTGGATAAAGGATTCTTGGCTGCATATTTTTTCTGTTCATCACATTGAGGATTTCCTGCCATTCCTTTGTAGCCTGCCAAGTTTCAGTAGATAGGTCTGCTACTACCATTATGTGTCTACCTTTGTATGTTAGGGCCCATTTATCCTTAGCTGCTTTCAGAATTTTCTCTTTATCCTTGTATTTTGCCAGTTTCATTATGATATGTCATGCAGAAGATCGATTCAAGTTACATCTGAAGGGAGTTCTCTGTGCCTCTTGGATCTCAATGCCTTTTTCCTTCCCCAGATCAGGAAAATTCCCAGCTATGATTCATTCAAGTACACCTTCAGCCCTTTTCTCTCTCTCTTCCTCTTCTGGAATTTCTATGATATGGATATTGTTCTCTTTGATTGCATCACTTAGTTCTATAATTCTCCCCTCATACTCCTGAATTTTTTTAATCTTTTTGTCAGCTTCCTCTTTTTCCATAATTTTTCTTCTAATTCACCTATTCTCTCCTCTGCCTCTTCAATCCACGCTGTGGCCACCTCCATTTTATTTGGCACCTCATTTATAGCATTTTTTAGCTCCTCGTGATTTTTTTTAGTCCCTTGATGTCTGTAGCAAGAGATTCTCTTCTGTCCTCCATGCTTTTTTCAAGCCCAGAGATAATTTTATGACTATTATTCTAAATTTTTGTTCCATTATATTGCTTTAATTGGTTTTGATCAATTCACTAGCTGTTGCTACTTCCTGGAATTTATTCTGAGGAGAATTCTTCTGTTTCATCATTTTGGCTAGTTTTCTGTATCTTATGTGTTTTAAAAACTTGTGTGCTCTGCACCTGCGAGCACTGCTATATTAAAGGAAGGTCATACACTTTCCAGGTCCTGGCCCTTCAGGAGGTTTTTTTCCGGGGATTGTTACTTACTCTCTGTGTTGTGACTTTGGTTATTGTGTTACCCTACTCATAGTAATATTTTGGATGCTCCACCAGGTGTGCTTTGATTTGTTCCTTGGAGTAGCCCTATAAAGGAAAATAGACAAACAGGAGACAAAAACATGCAAACACACAAATAACACAAACAGACAAATAAACAAAAAGAAAACCCTAAAGACTAAAAACAAAAAAACACAATAACACTGAATACAAGTAAAGAAGAGGGTGGAGGTGGTGTTGATGAAATGAGAGAAATGGAGGTGGGGAAAATGTAACGAAGATAAAGTTACCCGGAGAGAGAGAAACTATATGGCTTGATTATTCCAGACAGAGAGAAAGGAGTGTAAAGAAGGAGGAGTACAACATGTATCAAGACAATGGATTAAATATGTCTGTTTAGACAGACCAATAACCAGAGTAACCAGCCTAGGGGAGGGAAGAGATAAGGAGGAGAAATGCGGGGTGGGGGGGAATACATCTATAATCCAGAACTGACGTAGAGTTAATCCAGGCAATGCTGCACTTCTTGTCGGGAGTAGTTGTCCACTGGGTCTGTGCTGCTCTGGTAGATATGCTGTTACCCAGTAGGAAGGGGTGTGGTTTGGTGTAGACTGGACCCACCTCCACTATGGACCCTGGGAGTGATCCCTAAGGCTCTGCCATGGTGGTGGTGGCGGTGGTGGGAGGGAATGGTGATCTCCCAGTCTCTTCTCCACAGAACCCACCGGATGGACTCAGTTTGAGTCATCCTCACTGTGCCACGGGTGCAGACAGGGAGGTTCTTCTCTCTCCACCAACTCTCCTGACCCTGCACTTGGCTAGGATTCAAAGTCCCACTCCGTGTGCTCTGGCGCTGGGGAAGCACCTCTCAGTGCGATGATATGTGGTCCCAGGTGGCTTTATCTGTGCTGCCGCCTCTGCCACTGCACCTCAGGGAGGACCACCTTCTACTGTGGACTGAACCACCGCCGGTGGATGCAGGCACGCTTTGTCTTTTCCCACAGCACTCCAGGGAAATGGCGGCCTTATCCTCCTGAAGACTGAGTCCTCAGCCCAGCCACTGTGCTGGGGGCGGGGGCAGACGCAGGCAGGTTCCGTGCTATCACACAGCCCTCCAGGGAGGGAACCACTTTCTCCAGCTGAGGACTGAGCCCCTGACTTACAACCACACCCAGGCCTGGCTCCCCTTCTCCCCAGGTGCGAGAACAGGGAGCCGGCTCCAGTCCAAAGAAAGCCCTGCAGTTAGAGATCAGATCCCTCTTAGTCTCATTCCGAGGTCTTTCTCCTGTCCAGATACAGTCCTGCACTTCCCTAGCTGCTCCTTTCCTTCCCTTTGTCTCTCCACAGAAGGGGCTGCCTCCCCTCCATGTTTACGTGGCCTTTTTTTTATCTTTCCCAGTTCACAGTTACCCACTTATCTTTTTTCCAGCTTTCCCATTTTCTTCTTAGTAGATTCAGTCTCTTTTCCTCCCAGGCTCTGGTGTTCAAAGTCCTTTGGTTTCTACACTTCTTTGTTTGAGAGACGTGGGACATATGGATTCCCCCTACTTCTCTGCCATGTTGGCTGCCTCCTGATGTGGTGACTTTTGAATCCCACCTAAGGATGGGGCCTGGCTGCCAGTGAAACCAACCTTGACATTAGAGGGTTGGAACTTTCCTGGCCTCTAAAAAGAGGGGAGGGGCTGGAGATTGAGTTCAATTGTCAACAGCCAACGATTTAACCCATAACATCTATGTAAATGAAACCTCCATAAAATCCCTAAAGGATGGGGTTTGGAAAGCTTATTGGTTGATGAACATGCTCAGAGAGGGCATGGAAGCTCCTAGGCTTTCCCCACTTACCTTGCCCTGTGCATCTCTTCTATTTGGCTGTTCCTGAATTGTATCCTTTTATAATAAACCTCTAATCCAGTCAGTGAAATGTTTTTCTGAGTTCTCTGAGCTGTTTTAGCACATTCATCAAACCCAGGGAGGGAGTCGTTGGAACATTTGATCTATTGCTGGTTGGTCAGAAGCATAGGTGACAACCTGAACTCGAGACTGGTGTCTGAACTGGGGTCTAGGTAGTCTTATAGGACTGAGCCCTTAACCTGGGAGATAGTGTCAGAAATGAGTTGAATCATAGGACACTCAGCTGGTGTCAATTACTCGGTGGAGGGAAAACCCCAAACATTGGAATTGGGTAAAGAATCTTAGGTCCATTTCCAGGCACTCCCCAAAATGGGCTCTAGGAGCCTCTAAGAGGCAGGAGTACAGGCTCTTGTCAGGAAAAGCACATCAAAGCTAGAGACACCCCAAAATAGTAAAAAGTGATCTGTGGGGACCTAACAGAAGCAACAGTGTTGTCTACTACCCATTCCTAATGGAGAGAGTAGCTTGTGTGAGCATGGGGGTGGAGTGGGGCTGAAGTGGGAAATGTTAAGGAAGAGTCTAGGGTATAGGGGGTCTCCAACATTTGGGTGTCTTCCAGATATCCCATATTCATAGCAAAGTCTCGGTCTTTATCAATCATATACTTAACCTGGGTCATAGAAAATGGTAATATTGGGAGTCTGGCCTATGCTGCAATTCATCAATGCATATTATCATTTTCAGACTTGTTTTCCAATGGACTCATTGTGTCAGCTCTCAACAGGAAGGGCATCATTCAGTAGGGTCACTGTTTCCAAAGGTCTTCCAGCTGCACTACCCGGATACAATACTCATTCTCCAGCCACTGGAAATGCCTCACTGCTATCTTGAGCTCATCTGATACCTGCAGTCCAGTACCTCCTTTCCTCTTTAAACTGCTCTATGGGTACCCAAGCTCTCAAAGCCTGACTTGCAGAGATGGTGTAAGTCATAAGGATCCACAAACAGTAACTTAATGTTTCATTACATTGTTGTTTAAAATAGAATCTATCCTGAGTTATAAAGACTCTCTCACATACCTCATTGTCTATTCCAAACACCCTGTGTTTCTTATGAACGTCTGCTTCTGTGCAACCCCACTCGTGGCACTAATTTTTGTTATAGCAAGGCTCTCTGATTACAGGAAACAGAGGCTCACTTGAATGAACTAGGAACAAAGAGATTTATTGTAACTTATTATGATGTAAAGTTGAACTTGGAATGATATTCAAAGCCACCAGGAATTCTTTAACTCTCTCAGAACCCTGACTTTTCTCTTTATCTCTCCTCTGCTTTTCTTTCATTTGTTGATTCTAGTTAATTCTCTATTTTTTTCAATCTAATTAGTTTTTGCCTATTCATAGTTTCTAATCTCTTATACCTTCAGTTTGAATTGGCACATCATGACCATAAATTTTCTGCTTTCACTGATGTCTGGCAAATTCTCTCTGTTCTTTCAGTGATGCAAACAGAGGTTTGAAAAGTGCTTGCATATTGTTAGGGTTTGTATTTTATTGCTCTTGGAACTCTTCGATCACCCTGTCAATGACCCTGAGTTAGCCTACTGGAGAGACATGCAGACGATGACCAAGGACCTTTGCCAATAGCCTGCCAACCTCCTGTCATAGGAGTGAGGCCATCCTGAACCACCCAGTACAGTGGAAGCCCTAGCTGACTAAAGTAGCACAAGTGAGCCCAGGCAGGAGCAGCTGAAGAACCATGCAGCTAAGCTCAGCTCAGATCATTAACCCACAGATTCATGAGCTCCTACATGATTTTGTTTTAAGCCACTAAGATTTGGACCTATTTGTTATGCTGCAAAAGCAAACTGATACATCATGCAAATCAGGGACAAAACCCAAGGTCAGTGGATATAATCCTTTTACTGGGAAGGGAAGCACATATTTGGAAAAGGCAATACAACCTACAACAACATCTGTTTTCCATACAACACAGAGTCATCCTTAGTGGTAGAGACTGTGTCTTGTTTATTTAGTATTCTCATCACCCTGAACAATATTTGGCATCTAGGATGTGTGCTCAAATGAATGTATGTCAAAATTAAAAAAAAAAGGGCATTCTCTGTCCTCAAGATGCTTGCTGTCTACTTATGGAGATAAGATACATATTCAAATAACAACCTCAGAAAACAATAAAAAGTGCCATGGAAAGTGCTAAGTTCCACCAAGGTAGATGACAAAGCAACTATTTCTATCTGGAGGCAAGGAAATCCAGAAAGACATCCTGTAAGTTGTGGCATTTAAACTTGGCTTAAAGGATGGGGAGGATATTAAAAGGAACTGGTGAATAAGACAGTCATTGTTAATTGTGTGAGAAAAAATGAAGAAGCTAAACTTACTGCTCCTGTTAGGGATAAGGCAAAAATCCTGATTTGCTTGAAGCATGATGTGATACAGATGGACTTAAGACCAGAAAGGAAGAATATTGCTAGACTGCATTGAGGTTTAACAAATGATTTGAATTATACAGGTGCAGCCAAATGACTCAACATATTGTTATGCCACATGGGATAGAATATTTGTAATAAAAAAATTTGTTTAAGAAAATCATTTAATGACATAGGTTATAATTAAATGGCTAAAAATAATATAAATCCACATCCTAGTTTTATTAAATCATATAAAATTTTAAGTGCTTGTGAACTTTAAACTTAAAACTTTAATAGATATGATTAAGCCACTAATCAAAGTGGTAATGAATTGCTGGTAGTGTAATTTTGTCAAGCACTATACTAAGTGCTCTATATGCATTAGCTCATTTATTTATCACAACCCCACGAGGTAGATGTTGTTATCATCCACCTGTAGCCAACATGGTGAATAAGCATGGCTTAAGCATGGTTGTAATGCCAAATTAGCTTCATTTGTGCCACTGCTTTTTGACATTAATTTTTTGGACTCATTTTCCTCTTGTGCATGGATGAAACTTAGGATATCTTATGCATTTTCTGGCCACCTCATGTAATAAAATACCATCGGGTCAATAATTAATATGCTAGTCCAGGGTGTAACCAATCCTTTACACATGATTGATGGTTACATTTTTCCCCCTTCTCATTCTGGGAGATTGAGTTCCAGGGAGTAGGTGGAGAGTTGGATTGGTGATGGGAGGAACAGAGGCAGGAAGGTTGTTACTTGGTCACTGGATAATGTGAAGAACTTATGTTGGCACTCTCTGGGGTAGCAGGTCTTAAGGCTAACACTTTTCCACAAGGCAGTGTTTGTGGGTTCTCCCACTTGCCTTGGGACTTGCCACCTTTGATTCTTTTATTACTGATGAAAGGATCTCTCTTCAGATATTCTCTTATGATTCCTTCCTCAGCCAAAAGGCACCTGATAGTACCTCTACCTTCTTTCACTTTTTTTCTTATCCAGATGACTCAGAGGAAGCTTTTAGGATGATCTCATGATGTTTCTCTTTCATGGATGACACACGAGAAAGACTGATACATCCTTTGTCCTTCCAGACCCTGGGAGTGAATGTCCCCAGGATAGCCACCATGGGTTCCTTCTGCCATTAGAATAGATGGCTTGACCCTTGCCTCTTAGGGTCTCTTGCTCAGGTCACACCAGTCCACTGTGTCTCTATGGCTGCAGGAGACCTTACCATGCCCTTTGACTTCTCTATACAGGCTTCTTCCTTGACTTGAAGTGAACAGGGGAACACTCAACCCTTTCTCCAATGTGAGAATGCAGGACTCAGAGCAGTAAGTACTCTTTCAAAACTTTTCTCCTATCTTCTTCTATAGCCCCCAACCCTTTTATTTCTATTCTGTGGGTGAACAATTAAGATTCACATAGCCAGTGTCAACCACTTCTTTTGCAAAACTTACATCATAGTCTTGCAACTCATTTGGAAGGAACATGATTGTCCTGGGCTAAGACCTACTTGAATATCTTGTTAGATCCCATTTTAAAGTCGAGGACCCAGTGGAAAAGAAAAATGAAATAGTCTGTTAAAGGTACGTGATGGAAGTAGAATTCCAATCTTGATAATATAGTTTCAGACCCCAGACTCTAAATTTCTCTTCTGACCTGTTCCATACACATGTACAAAGGACAAGTCTGGAATAAACTTACCAAGATGTTAAACAGAAATTTTTGAGTAGAGGGAGTAATTTTGTATTTCCTTCTGTAATGTTTGTCTATGTTTCACACATTTTCATATATATATATATATATATATATATATATATATATATATATGAAATAAGAAAAGTTACATTTTAAGGATTATTCTGGCAAAAACAGTCAGGGACAGTTTGTTGTGATGAGAAACTGGAGACAGGAATGGTAGATAAGACAATGTCGAAATATTAAGAAATAAGAATGCAACAGTATCATAATAAAACAGAGCAATTGCTGAGGGCCAAGCACTCTATGACATTCTGACTTGATCCCCTCAGTAGCCCACTGTGCAGGTACTCTTGTGACTCCAAATTTAGAGTTGAGGACAGAGTTGTCTGACCCCCTCCATATATTGCAAGTGCCCTGAGGGCAAGAACCTATGGTGCTCATAATTTTTCTCCATGCCTAAGACAGAGTTGGCACATTGTGTGTGCTCAGTACACATACATTTGCTGAACTAGAGATGGCAAGGTGATAATAGTTGGAGGTTGAACCAATGGGAGTATCTAAGTGAGAGGACCCTGTGATGAAACCAGGCAGTTGGGCAGATCGTAGAACCAGTGATGGTGGCCAGCACATTCTGCAACCAAATCCCTACCAAAACTCACACACACAAAAAGAAGACTAAAAAAATGTTAATTACTTGAGGGAGAAAATTAGGGAGCAGCCAGATGTAAAGATTGTTTTTAAAATTCATAGTAAAAGGATAAATACAGTAGACCACCAATTTGGTCTGAAGTTTGTGGTGGCCAATACGAAAAAAGAAACTGGACCAGTCACATGATTTGCGATATAATAAAAATTCAGTTCTTGAGGAGATTTCAACTGTCCCAGGTACTGAAACCAGAAACAACCCCACCCTTATGTCCTACACCCGTATTTCATAGATTGTCCCCAACAATATCCTTACACCAGATATGACCACAAGTATTATGAAGATTTCTTACGTGATTTCCTCTAAAATACATTGATGGCGAATGCCAAAGCACAACCTAGTAGAAGCTGCTCTGGGAGAATGAAAACAATTCAGTCCCAGGACACAGCTCTCTGCCACCTGGGATTACTGCAGAGAGATGTTTTAGAGAATGTGGGCAATGGATGGATTGAATAACTTTCAGGCAGTCCTTTGTCAATATTGTTTCTTTTAATCAGCCTTTGATATATATTGAGTGGCAAGGAGTTCAAGGTTGCCTGGAGTAGTTCAAATGCAGCTATTCACCATGTTAGCTAAACACAGACTTTATTAGTCAATCTAGCTGAGAGTTATGTTTCTAGTCAGTTTGATGAGTTTGACAAGGACAATTGTCTATAATGTGACAATCAATCACTGCCACACTAATGCTGTGTAACAAACCCTCCCACAGCTCATTGGCTTAAAACAATGACAATTTATTCTCAAAATGTCCAAGGTAGCCGGTTCAACTGTGTTAGCTCTAGATAGTAGTTTGGGTCCAGCTCTTCTTCACATCTCACCTCCTTACTTGATTGGTGGGCTGGCTGGCACACGTTTTTCTCATGCCACTGGCAGAAGTGCTAGAAGGCAAAGTTCACTGCACAAGGACATTATATATTTTTGCTTCTATCATGTCCATTAATCTTCCGTTGGTCAAAACAAGTCACATGGCCAAGCCCAATATCAGTGGGATGAGGAAGTGTACACTGGCCCCAATGGAAAGAGGGTCCATAATATTCATTCTAAACAATAATCCAAACCATCACATTCTCCTCAAAATTTGCCACATTGATAAGAAAGGCTAAAATTAAAATGACTGACAAAACCAAATATCGGCAAGAAAGTGGAGCAACTAGAATTCTCTGATACCTCTTGTGGGATTATAAAATGGTACAACCACTTTGGAAAACAGATTTTAAAAGTTAAACTATCAGCTATCTACTGCTAGGTATTTAGTCATGAGAAATGAAAGTATATAATCACACAAAGACTTGTACATGAGTATTCCTAGTGATTTTATTCATAACAGCCCCCAAGTGTGAGCGACTCAAATATTGATCAACAGGAGAATGGGTAATAAATTGTGGTATGTTCACACAATGAGATATCACTCAGAAATGGAGGGAATAAACTATCAATGTATGCAACAAGTATAAACCTCAAAAACATTATGTTGAGTGAAAGGAGCTAGACGCTAAAAAATACATATAGTATGAATACATTTATATCAAGTGGAAGAACAGACAAAATTAATCTAAAGTAATGGAAATCAAACAAGTGATTGCCCTTGACTAGGAGTGATAGGAGGGAAATTTGAGGGTATGAGAAATGCTCTATCTTGGCTGAGACGCTGCTTATGTGGGGTGTATACATTTGCCAAAATTCATCAAATTGTTTACTTAAAAATATGCATTTCAGTGTGTGTAAATTTACTTTACTAAAAAGAAAAAAAACTAAAAAGTGAAATTTTGTGTTTAGTCTGGCCTATACAGACTGGACTACCAAGACCCAATTCTTTGTGTGTTGAACCTGGCTAACTCAGTACCAATGTCAGCCATACTTGGACTCCTCAGAAAGTGCCCAACAGCCCCTGGCCAATCCTGGGAAAGTTATACTCTTCCAAGAAACTGGCTGTAAAATGTCCTTCCTTGCAGCTGTCTTACCAGGAACTTCTGGGGAAGCTGGGCCTCAGACATGTCTTGGATACAAGTGGTGTATCTAGGAGATGAGCTCAGAAGCAAGAGTGAGGGAGCAGGGAGAATGAGCACGGGAAGAAGGAAAAGAGAAAACTCATCAGTGCCATTGCCTTCTACATATGAGCTGTTTAAAGACAGCAGAGGGCTGATGTTAGTGCCCGACAACAGATGCCCCAGCTGCTGTGAGAATTGTCTTTTTTTTAAATATGAAATTTATTGTCAAATTGGTTTCCATAAAACACCCAGTGCTCATCCCAACAGGTATCCTCCTCAATACCCACCTCCCACCCTCCCCTCCCTCCCACCCCCCATCAACCCTCAGTTTGTTCTCAGTTTTTAAGAGTCTCTTATGCTTTGGCTCTCTCCCTCTCTAACCTCTTTTTTTTCTTCCCCTCCCCCATGGACTTCTGTTAAGTTTCTCAGGATCCACATAAGAGTGAAAACATATGGTATCTGTCTTTCTCTGTATGACTTATTTCACTTAGCATAACACTCTCCAGTTCCATCCACGTTGCTACAAAAGCCCATATTTCATTCTTTCTCATTGCCATGTAGTATTCCATTGTGTATATAAACCACAATTTCTTTATCCATTCATCAGTTGATGGACATTTAGGCTCTTTCCATAATTTGGCTATTGTTGAGAGTGCTGCTATAAACATTGGGGTATAAGTGCCCCTATGCATCAGCACTCCTGTATCCCTTGGGTAAATTCCTAGCAGTGCTACTGCTGTGTCATAGGGTAGGTCTATTTTTAACTTTTTGAGGAACCTCCACACTGTTTTCCAGAGTGGCTGCACCAGTTTGCATTCCCACCAACAGTGCAAGAGGGCTCCTGTTTCTCCACATCCTCTCCAGCATCTATAGTCTCCTGATTTGTTCATTTTAGCCACCCTGACTGGCATGAGGTTGTATCTCAGTGCAGTTTTGATTTGTATTTCCCTGGTGATTAGTGATGTCGAACATCTTTTCATGTGTCTGTTGGCCATCTGGATGTCTTCTTTAGAACAGTGTCTATTCATGTCTTCTGCCCATTTCATCACTGGATTATTTGTTTTTCGGGTGTGGAGTTTGGTGAGCTCTTTATAGAATTTGGATACCAACTCTTAATCCGATATGTCATTTGCAAATATCTTTTCCAATACCCTCAGATGCCTGTTAGTTTTGTCGGTTGTTTCCTTTGTAGTACAGAACTTTTTATCTTGATGAGGTCCCAATAGTTCATTTTTGCTTTTAATTCCCTTGCCTTTGGAGATGTGGCAAGTAAGAAATTGCTGCGGCTGTGGTCAGAGAGGTTTTTTCTTGCTTTCTCTTCTAGGGTTATGATAGTTTCCTGTCTCACATTCAGGTCCTTCATCCATTTTGAGTTTATTTTTGTGAATGGTGTAAGAAAGTGGTCTAGTTTCATTCTTCTGTATGTTGCTGTCCAGTTCTCCCAGCACCATTTGTTAAAGAGACTGTCTTTTTTCCATTGGATATTCTTTCCTGCTTTGTCAAAGATTAATTTGCCATACATTTGTGGGCCCAATTCTGGGGTCTCTATTCTATTCCATTGGTCTACGTGTCTGTTTTTGTGCCAATACCATGCTGTCTTGATGATTACAGCTTTGTAGTAGAGGCTAAAGTCTGGGACTGTGATACCTCCCACTGTGGTCTTCTTCAAAATTACTTTGGGTATTAGGGGTCTTTTGTGGTTCCATACAAATTTTAGGATGGCTTGTTCTAGCTTTGAGAAGAATGCTGGTGCAATTTTGATTGGGATTGTTCTGAATGTGTAGCCTGCTTTGGGTAGTATTGACATTTTAACGCTATTTGTTCTTCCTATCCAGGAGCATGGAATGTTTTCCCATTTCTTTGTATCTTTTTCATTTTCCTTCATAAGCTTTCTATAGTTTCTATCATACAGATCTTTTACATCTTTTGTTAGGTTTATTCCTAGGTATTTTATGTTCTTGGTGCAATTGTGAATGGGATCAGTTTCTTTATTTGTCTTTCTGTTGCTTCATTATTAGTGTATAAGAATGCAACTGATTTCTGTACATTGATTTTGTATCCTGTGACTTTGCTCAATTCATGTATCAGTTCTAGCAGACTTTTGGTGGAGTCTATTGGATTTTCTATGTATAATATCATGTCATCTGCAAAAAGTGAAAGCTTAACTTCATCTTTGTCAATTTTGATTCCTTTGATTTCCTTTTGTTGTCTGATTGCTGATGTTAGAACTTCCAACACTATGTTAAACAACAGTGGTGAGAGTGGACATCCCTGTCGTGTTCCTGATCTCAGGGAGAAAGCTCTCAGTTTTTCTCATTGAGGATGATATTAGCTGTGGGCTTTTCATAAATGGCTTTTATATGTTTAAGTATGTTCCTTCTATCCCGACTTTCTCGAGGGTTTTTTTTAAGAAAGGATACTGAATTTTGTCAAAAGCTTTTTCTGCATCGATTGACAGGATCATATGGTTCTTCTCTTTTCTTTTATTAATGTGATGTATCACATTGATTGATTTGTGAATGTTGAACAAGCCCTGCAGCCCAGGAATGAATCCCACTTGATCATAGTGAATAATTCTTTTATATGCTGTTGAATTCGATTTTCTAGTATCTTATCGAGATTTTCACATGCATATTCATCAGGGATATTGGCCTGTAGTTCTCTTTTTTTGCTGTGTCTCTGTCTGGTTCAGGAATCAAAGTAATACTGGCTTCATAGAATAAGTCTGGAAGTTTTCCTTCCCTTTCAATTTTTTGGATTAGCTTGAGGAGGATAGGTATTATCTCTGCTTTGAATGTTTGGTAGAATTCCCCAGGGAAGCCATCTGGTCCTGGACTCTTATTTGTTGGGAGATTTTTGATAACTGATTCAATTTCTTCACTGGCTTCAAGTTTTCTATTTCTTCCTGTTTGAGTTTTGGAAGTATGTGGGTGTTTAGGAATCTGTCCATTTCTTCCAGGTTGTCCAGTTCATTGGCATATAATTTTCATAGTATTCCCTGATCATGGCTTGTATTTCTGAGGGATTGGTTGTAATAATTCCATTTTCATTCATGATTTTATCTATTTGGGTCCTCTCCCTTTTCCTTTTGAGAAGCCTGGCTAGAGGTTGATCAATTTTGTTTATTTTTTTCAAAAAACCAACTCTTGGTTTCGTTTATCTGCTCTACAGTTTTTTTAGATTCTATATTGTTTATTTCTGCTCTGATCTTTATTATTTCTCTTCTTCTGATGGATTTGGGGTGTCTTTGCTGTTCTGCTTCTAGTTCCTTTAGGTGTGCCGTTAGAGTCTGTATTTGGGAGTTTTCTTGTTTCTTGAGATAGGCCTGGATTGCAATGTATTTTCCTCTCAGGACTGCCTTCACTGCATCCCAAAGCATTTGGATTGTTGTATTTTCGTTTTCCTTTGTTTCCATATATTTTTAGATTTCTTCTCTAATTGCCTGGTTGACCCATTCATTCTTTAGTAGGTGTTCTTTAATCTCCATGCTTTTGGAGGTTTTCCAGACTTTTTCCTGTGTTGATTTCAAGCTTCATAGCATTGTGGTCCAAAAGTGTGCATGGTATGATCTCAATTCTTTTATACTTATGAAGGGCTATTTTGTGACCCAGTATGGGATCTATCTTGGAGAATGTTCCATGTGCACTTGAGAAGAAAGTGTATTCTGTTGCTTTTGGATGCAGAGTTCTAAATATATCTGTCAAGTCCATCGATCCAATGTATCATTTAGGGCCCTTGTTTCTTTACTGATCTTGTGTCCAGATGATCTATGCATTGTTGTAAGTGGGGTATTAAAGTCCCCTGCAATTACCACATTCTTATGCATAAGGTTGCTCATGTTTGTGATTAATTGTTTTATGTATTTGGGGGCTCCTATATTCGGCGCATAGACATTTATAATTGTTAGCTCTTCCTGACGGATAGACCCTGTAATTATTATATAATGCCCTTCTTCATCTCTTGTTACAGCCTTAATTTAAAGTCTAGTTTGTCTGATATAAGTATGGCTACTCCAGCTTTCTTTTGACTTCCAGTAGCATGATAGATAGTTCTCCATCCCCTCACTTTCAATCTGAAGGTGTCCTCAGGTCTAAAATGAGTCTCTTGTAGACAGCAAATAGATGGGTCTTGTTTTTTTAATCTATTCTGATACCATATGTCTTTTGGTTGGAGCAGTTAGTCCATTTACATTCAGTATTATTATAGAAAGATATGGGTTTACAGCAATAGCACTGCTAGGAATTTATCCAAGGGATACAGGAGTACTGATGCATAGGGGCACTTGTACCCCAATGTTCATAGCAGCACTGTCAACAATAGCCAAATTATGGAAAGAGCCTAAATGTCTATCAACTGATGAATGGATAAAGAAATTGTGGTATATATACACAATGGAATACTATGTGGCAATGAGAAAAAATGAAATATGGCCTTTTGTAGCAACGTGGATGGAACTGGAGAGTGTAATGCTAAGTGAAATAAGCCATACAGAGAAAGACAGATACCATATGGTTTCACTCTTATGTGGATCCTGAGAAACTTAACAGGAACCCATGGGGGAGGGGAAGGAAAAAAAAAAAGAGGTTAGAGAGGGAGAGAGCCAAAGCATAAGAGACTGTTAAAAACTGAGAACAGGGGCGCCTGGGTGGCGCAGTCGGTTAAGCGTCCGACTTCAGCCAGGTCACGATCTCGCGGTCTGTGAGTTCGAGCCCCGCGTCAGGCTCTGGGCTGATGGCTCGGAGCCTGGAGCCTGTTTCCGATGCTGTGTCTCCCTCTCTCTCTGCCCCTACCCCGTTCATGCTCTGTTTCTCTCTGTCCCAAAAAAAATAAATAAAAAACGTTGAAAAAAAAATTTAAAAAAAAAAAAAAACTGAGAACAAACTGAGGGTTGATGGGGGGTGGGAGGGAGGGGAGGGTGGGTGATGGGTATTGAGGAGGGCACCTTTTGGGATGAGCACTGGGTGTTGTATGGAAACCAATTTGTCAATAAATTTCATATTTATATATATAAAAAAAAGAAAGATATGGGTTTAGAGTCATTGTGATGTCCGTAGGTTTCATGCTTGTAGCGTTGTCTCTGGCACTTTGTCTCACAGGATCCCCCTCAGGATCTCTTGTAGGGCTGGTTTAGTGGTGATGAATTCCTTCAGTTTTTGTTTATTTGGGAAGACCTTTATCTCTCCTTCTATTCTAAATGACAGTCTTGCTGGATAAAGGATTCTTGGCTGCATTTTTTTCCTGTTCATCACATTGAGGATTTCCTGCCATTCCTTTCTGGCCTGCCAAGTTTCAGTAGATAGATCCGTCACGAATCTTATCGGTCTCCCTTTATATGTTAGGGCATGTTTATCCCTAGCTGCTTTCACAATTTTCTCTTTATCCTTGTATTTTGCCAGTTTGACTATGATATGTCGTGCAGAAGATCGATTCAAGTTACGTCTGAAGGGAGTTCTCTGTGCCTCTTGGATTTCAATGCCTTTTTGCTTCCCCAGGTCAGGGAAGTTCTCAGCTATGATTTCTTCAAGTACACCTTCAGCACCTTTCCCTCTGTTTTCTTCCTCTGGAATCCCAATTATGGATATATTATTGCATTTAATTGTGTCACTTAGAACTCTAATTCTCCCCTCATTCTCCTGGATTTTTTTCTCTCTTTTTCTCAGCTTCCTCTTTTTCCATAATTTTATCATCTAATTCACCTATTCTCTCCTCTGCCTCTTCAATCCAAGCTGTGGTCGCCTCCATTTTATTTTGCAGCTCATTTATAGCATTTTTAAGCTCCTCCTGACTGTTTCTTAGTCCCTTGATCTCTGTAGTAATAGATTATCTGCTGTCCTCTATACTGTTTTCAAGCCCAGTGATTCATTTTATGACTTTTATTTTAAATTCATTTTCTGTTACATTGCTTAAATCATTTTTGATCAGTTCGTTAGCTGTCGCTACTTCCTGGAGTTTCTTTTGAGGAGAATACTTCCATTTCGTCATTTGGATAGTCCCTGGAGTGGTGCAGAACTGCAGGGCACTTCCTCTGTGATGTCTGGAGTAACTTGTGTTGGTGGCAGGGCCGCAGTCAGACCTGATGTCTGCCCCCAGCCCACCGCTGGGGCCACAGTCAGACTGGTGTGTACCTTATCTTCCCCTCTCCCAGAGGCAGGACTCACGGTAAGTGGTGTGTCCCCTGTCTGGGTTAATTGCACACTGCCATGCTTGTGGTGCTGCTTCTATGGGACCTGGTGTATTAGCTGGGGTGGATCTGCAAGGTGCAGAGGGGCAGGAGGGGCAGACTCAGCTGGCTTTGCCTTCGGTGGTCCGCTTCGGGAGGGGCTCTGTGGCACCGGGAGAGAGGCAGACCCATCGGAGGGATGGATCCACAGAAGCACAGATTTGGGTGTCTGTGTGTAAACAAGTTCCGTGACAGGAACCACTTCCCTTTAGGATTTTGGCTGGGGGATGGGTGAGGGAGATGGCGGTGGTGAGTGCCTTTGTTCCCCGCCAAGCTGAGCTCTTTCCTCCGGGGCTCAACAACTCTCTCCTATTGTCCTCTAGCCCTCCTGCTCTCAGAGCAGAGCTGTTGACTTATGACATTCCAGATGTTAAGTCCCGCTGGCTGTCAGAACACACTCAGTTCTGCCCCTCCGCTTTTGCAAGCCAGACTCAGGGACTCTGCCTGGCCATGTGGGCTGCCCCTCCACTGCCCCGGCTCCCTCCCACCAGTCCGTGTAGGGTGCACTGCCTCTCTGCCCTTCCTACCCTCTTCTGTGGGCCTCTGGTCTATGCTTGGGTCCAGAGAGTCCATTCGGCTAGTCTTCTGGCGGTTTTCTGGGTTATTTAGGCAAATGTGGAATCTAAGGGGTCAGCAGAATGCGGTGAGCCCAGCATCCTCCTACACCGCCATCTTCCTCACCTAAGTATTCGAGAATTGTCTTCTGAGAGTGTGGTTTCTGTTTCTTCAGGGAACTCTTCTCAGCAAACAGAAAGCTTTGCCCAGGAGATACACCAAGGGTGGCTTGTGACCAGCGACTGACTGATATGATGGCATAAGAAGCTGGGCCCCTTGCCCAGAGATGGGACTGTGGTAGAATTCATTCTGTAGAGATCCCTGTGGGATGCGGTTGAGGCTAGTCTTCACCTGAAGCCATGTCCTCACTTGACAATTCTCCTGTCTTCTCCTGCTCCCCTCCCTCCCTTTTCTTGAGGGAACACCCTCAAGAAATCACTGGAACAAAAATCTTCATGTCAAGCTCTGCTTGTGGGGGATTCAACTTAAGGCAGATGGTGTTATGGGTTGAATTGTGTCCCCTTTAAAAGATACATTGAAGTTCTAGCCCGCACCTCCCTGTACTTGCAAATGTGTCTTTATTTGGAAATAAGGCCTCTGCAGATATAATCAAGTTAAGATGAAGTCCTTAGAGTGGACTCCAATCAAGTATGGCTGGTGTCCTTATGAGAAGAGGGAAACACCATGTGAAGACAGAGACACACAGGGAGGAGATGAGGCAGACTGGGGTAGTGCAGCTATGCCGAGGAACACCAGTCACCACTGGCTACCACCAGAAATTGGGAGGTGGCAAGGAAGGAAGGATTCTACCCAAAAAGAGCATGGTGCTGATGACACTTTTATTTTGAACTTTTAGTCTCCAGAACTATGAGAGAATAATTTTTTATTGTTTAAGCCACCCAGTTGGTGGTACTTTGCTATGACCTTCCTAGGAAAACAATGGTAGCCCTGCCACTCAAGTCCTTATAAGGTTCTGCTTTGGTGTGAGCTTCACTAAGAAGGGGGAGGGGTACTGAGCAGGAGCAGTCAGTTCTTAAACCATGTCTTCCCATAGTCTTCAGCGAAAGGTAGAGAAGGATCAAAAGACTAGGGAAAAATGTTTCTTTGACTAATTTAGGAGGCTTCCCAAAGGGGGTGAGTTTGGGGTGCTCTGAGCTCCCTAAACCCATTCATATACAGTAGATTCCTTCCTTCTGTCTGAGTCTTATTCTTTCATGATCCACTGATAGAAGACAATTTCTTTTGCTTACTGTCCCATCCATTCACTACCTTCATTGTCATCCATTACTCAAAAATAAAATCTTTTTGTGGGGGAGGGGGGCTTAATTGGTTCAGTCGGTTAAACACCTGACACTTGATTTGGGCTTAGGTCATTATCTCGTGGTTCATGATAATCAAATTTTACATCAAGCTCTGTGCTAACAGTGCAGAGCCTGCTTGGGATTCTTTCTCTCTTCCTTTCTCTCTGGTTCTCTCCCACTCGCTCACATGGGTACATAGACACTCTCTCAAAATAAATACATAAACTTTAAAAAATCTTTAAAAAATAATAAAAAATAAAAATAAAATCTTTTGTGAAAACTAAGGAAAGGAAGGGTAGAATTTAGTACCCACCCGCTTGAAGAGACAGTTTTGTTTCAGTGGAGGGGCAACTTAAAATGATTGGTGTTTATTTACTCTTGGGTTGTACTTATTCTGATTATCTTAACCATCAGCAAATAACGGAAGGACACCAGAATGGTGCTTAAGATCCAAGCAGCTCTATTAGTAGAAGTTAGTTTGAATCTATTGCTAAAAATTTCATTCGTATGAATCCATGAGCTGATCCTTAAGAAGAAAATAATACATTGTGGGTTGTTTTTCTAAATTTTCATCTGTGCTATTAACCTTCTCAAACTATCTCTACCAGCATTCTGCATGGGTGAGTTTCTAGGTGGCCAATGAGGATGGAGTGTAAGGAGACCTTTGTTGGAGTAAAGTACAAATAATTCCAGACCTGTTTTTAGTCTTCCTAGTCTCCCTCTTTAACAGGCAAATCAACAGTGGAATGATTGATATACCTTGACCTTCACTTGCTGTTCAGTGCCCCAGAGGCTGAGTCTGAGTTTGGAAGGACAATGAGTGATGAGCCAGAAGATTGAAAAACTTAGGCAGGAAGAGAAAGCAATGCCATTGTACACAGTATAAATGATAGAGCATTGTGGTCTTCGTGTAATGCAATAAAATAGCAAGGAGATTCCAGGACAGGGAGTGTGAACTGGTACAACCCTCTGGAAAAGTGTTTAGCAATATCTACTAAAATTGAACATTCACGTACCTTGTGACCCAAATTCCACTCCTAGGTATGTACCCAAGAGAAATGAATACCTCTGCCCAGCAAAAGACATACAAAAAGTTCAGAGTAGCTTTATTCATAAAAAATCCCAAACTTAAGGGGCGCCTGGGTGGCGCAGTCGGTTGAGCGTCCGACTTCAGCCAGGTCACGATCTCGCGGTCCGTGAGTTCGAGCCCCGCGTCAGGCTCTGGGCTGAGGGCTCGGAGCCTGGAGCCTGTTTCTGATTCTGTGTCTCCCTCTCTCTCTGCCCCTCCCCCGTTCATGCTGTGTCTCTCTCTGTCCCAAAAATAAATAAACGTTGAAAAAAAAAATCCCAAACTTAAACAAGTCAGCTTATCCATGGGCAGGAGAATGAGTAAAGAAATTAGGGCATATGCATACAACAACATCCAACATGACAACAGAACTAAATAAACCACTGCTACACCACAGCAATATGGATGAACCTCACAAGCCGAGGGTGGAAAAGAAAGTTAGGCATAACAGTAGATGATAAATGATTGCACTGATATACAAATTTCAACACAGATGAAATGAATACTCCACTGTTGAGGTCAGGATAACACATTTCCTTGATGAAGGGAGGGTTCTGGGGTGTGGAGAAGGTTTGGAGGGGCTAAGTGCTGGCTGCATGGTATGCTTGCTCAGTTTATGAAAATTCACTGGGTTGCAAACCTGTCATTTGTGCACTTCCTTCCCATCTGTTAAACCAATTAAAACTCTACAAAAAAATCAGGTGGAAATTCATCATCCTACTTTTGAATACACACAAACCCCTCAAAAAATCATATTTCATGTGACTTAAACATGCTGGAAGTTATTAAATAAAGAACATAAGTAAACATCCTCAGACTGCAAAACTCTCACAAAAGAATGACAACTGTAAGTTAAGAAACACACCTGTCTTCGACATTCAACTGTTATGTTATGCTCTGGTTTATTATGGAGTCACTTCCAAAACAGACACAACAGGAGAAACTCCACCTTCATAATTTAAGAATATTGAGAAAGATGGAGTGCCTGGGTGGCTCAGTCGGTTAAGCATCCGACTGTTGATTTTGGTTCCGATCATGATCTCACAGTTCGTAAGTTTGAACTGTGCTGATTCTCTCTCTCCCTGTCTCTGTTCCTTTCCTACTCGTGCTTTCCCTCTCTCTCAAAAAACATATTGAGAAAGCTGAGCCAGAGAGGATTCTCTGATTCGTTTTCTTAAAATTTTGCTATTATCTTGAGGGTTTGCAGAGCAATGTTATCCACCATAAAAATAAAAGGGGATTTTTATACTTACTCCTTCATAGAGGATTTTGATGGTAAAATGGACACATTCCAAAAACTCAAATAAAATAAAATTTCCATTTCTCAAGACCAACAAGCCTGCCTTTTCTTCCTCATCACATATCAACAATCACCTGCTTTAAACCCTACTGAGTATCCAGCTAATATTTGCCAAAATATTTGACCAACAGAGAGGTTTGAGGGGGCACCAGTGGTTAATGTTGTTTGCTTCTGCCATCTGCTACCTGAGTGCTACTGGATGCCTTATTTAACCATACTGTGCCTCAGTTTCCACTTCTTTCATAGGGGATGATGACAACAGCTGGCTTATGGAGTTTTTATGAGGACTGGATGAGTCAATGCCAGAGAAGTCTTGACGCATACTAAGCTCTAATTGAGAGTTCTCTCATATTGTCATTCTGCTGGCAACCTGACTCCTAATTCACCATCATGGGATTGTCTTGGGTAAAGAGCAGCACGTAGTAAGTAGCACATCACCATTCAGAACTCCACTGGCACAGGGAGAACTTGCCCACGTGGGTGCCAGCCTGTGGAAGACATCCAAGCTCGCCACCTGCCCAGGGGCACATCTGGGACCTAGCTGCCTCCTACTTCCCCCCTGCTCTCCCACCCCTTCTCTGCCTGCTGCCGCTGCTGCTTCATACCCTTCTAATGTTCTCCTAATTCCTTACCCACTGGGGATGGTTTTACCCTGCATAGAATACAGATTCTTTCCAGCATGGCGCCATTAGCAGAAAGAAACCCAGATCTGTAATAACTGCTTAAAATGGCCCAGCTGCCTACATCAGGGGTCACCACACAGACCAGAAAACAAGGCGGCAATCTTATAAAATACAGTTTTATTTGAATAAGACCAGTCCACATGGGATTAATTAAATACATCCATAGTGAGTGAAAGGGTGCATGTTGGATTTGCTCGTCCGCCTTTCCTATCACGGCTCTGGAAGGTTTAGCTTCTATTGCTTTTGTCTGCATGGGATTAAGAAGGAGGAGGTTGGATGGGGTTATTAAAAGAAAAAAGAGCATGCCTAGTGACCTAATTCCCTTCTGCATCTTTATCATGTACCAGGATGTACAAATCCCCATATGGGACAACAATGCAAATGAGTTTTACTGGAGAATAAAACATTTGAGACAAAAAAGAAACATGAGTTTGTCATACAATATCACTGCAACTCATAATGCTCAGACTTTTAAAAAATGACATTCTATTATGGAGTTTTATTTCCTGTCCCAGCGGGCAGCCAACCACGCATAGCAATTCAGAATTCAAATACTGTACAAGGATATACAGTAACTACGGTTCTCTGAGGATTTGAGCAAATGTCAGAAAACCAAGCCTGAACTCAAATTTATTAGTTGGCACTGATATCTAACAATTTTACGTAGACGCTGATAAGGCCTTCTGGGAATCCTTTTCGCCATTAAGTGATTTAGAGGCCTCTACAGAAATTTCCTTGTCTGCTACATTTCACAAAGCAGCACACCCCTCCCCCTGCAATAGCAAACCATGTGAAAACAGCAGTACTATTTATATGCTCTTTCCAATGCACATCTTTTTCTTCAAATGCTTATTTCTATAAGACCCACAGACTGAGGGGGTTTTCATGAAATCAAAGCCAAAATGAGAGATGTGAAACAATTTTAAAATTTCAGTGTTAGGGCTAAGAAAGAATCTTTCCCTTTCAGACGCACTCTTTCTCCTAACCTCACGCTTGCTGTTTGGTCCCTAGAGCTCTGCTGGAAAAACAAGTTATTACTAATTAATGGAAGTTTCTGGCTTCATCTGGACCAAATTTAGCAGCAGAAAGTAAGGCTGAAAGAGACCTGGGTGTTGGTGATCAGCATCCTAGTGTAGACTGGCCTGGGACTGGGGCTGGATGCACTTAGACAAGCAGCCCATTAGTGCAGGGCTCCATGTTCTCAATGTGCAATTGACACTTGGACCAACTGAACTGGAAAATTTCCTTCTGGGGTTAAAATAGGATTTTGAGCCACAGTCCCACTCCCATACTCTTGACTTCTCTTCTCCCTCTATCTGCCAACCCTCCCCTCCTCCCTGCCTGCTGTTCTAGTAGTATCTCCACCCTGTAACTGCCAAAGTGTTCCTCAACCCACCACAGCGATGTCATGTGTATGATAAAATGTGGGACTTTATTCTGCTATATGTAACTTGTATATTTGTTGAACTTGGAAATGATCTCAGAACTTAAAAATAATTTTGAAAAGTTGGTTCAACATTCTTTTCATTGGCAGTAAGAACAGAGTAACTTCTGGAATGGAAAGCTGAGATCTCTGCTTTTGGGAAGCATGCAGACTGGTCCAGGAAAGGGATGGGGAGTGGTGATTCCATGCCTCTCATATGTATGTGCTCTAAGAGAAGCCCCCAAGGAAGGTTTCTAACAGGCTGGGGGAATCCAAAAGTGGCTTCTTGTCCAAGCTAAATCTTAAAGGACCACTAGCAACCAATCAGACAAATGCAAGGAAGGACTGGCCAGGCATGAGTGAAACAGTGATGCTTTCATGGAGCTGTAAGTAGGCAGGAACGTCTGGGTTGTAAATTACAAGGCAGAGAGGAACTGTCCACCAATCTTAAGATGCCAGGGAACTTGACCTTTATTCTATACCTAACAGGACACACGTTCAAGAGGGTTAAAGAATGAAGGAGGTGCAAGGTTAGATTTGCATTTCCGTGTAGTTGTTCTATTCCAGTGAATAGGTAAAGAGCCAGCCTGTGAAGGTTAGGGAGGGTGGAGATCAGGTCAGGAGCTAATGCAACAATGGCAAATCTGACTTAAGTAGTGGCAGCAGGACTGGTATAATAATCAAGGGCATGGTGGCAGCCATAACACACAAAACCCCAAATTTCAGTGGGCTTAGTACCATACAAACTTATTTTTTACTCACATCACAGTTCATGGGGTGGTTTCCTATTCAGTTGGAGGGCTTTCCTCCACTTGGAAGTGCAGCAGCCCCGACCCTTTCCTTCTAGTGGCTCCACAGTCCTGAGGACCTCAGGTTCTCTGCACCTGAGTAGGAGGGAATGAGAGAAGGTGGGAGAGGCTCACATACTTCTTGGAGACCTTGGTCAGGAGGAGACACACATCATTTCCAGTTTGATAGATGAGAACTGGTCACACCGCCCACTCAAATACAAGGATGGCTTGGATCTGTAGTACTGACCTAGCCACAGGTTGGTACCTTGGATGCAAGTATGAAGTTTTGGAGGACAGCTAGATGTCCTTGCAACAGATGAGAGAAACACGGAGGAGTCATATTGGTGAGACTTGGGGAGGATTTCTGTTTGGCCGAAAGTAGCAGGCAAATGGGGAAGGGTGTTACATTTTCTTTTTTGACTTAGACTGTGGCAATACCATGTGACAGTTGAAAGATAAGAGAAAAAACTATATTTCTTTGGGAAAGAGGATGTGTTTTGCTGGTATGTATCTTAAGCCAAGCTTTCTGGAAACAGACCTTGAGATGAGAATGTGTGTGCACGTAACTTATTAAGGACACACTCCCAGTGGAGAATAGTAAGGGAATGAGGAAACAGGACAGCCCAGGGAATCAGCTGAACAGGGATAATATTTTGGGTTGATCCCATTCTCAGTCTGGTCCCATAGGGGAATTCTGGCACTTTCAGCATTCTCAGTGTGGAAGGCAGATAGAAGCTGAACCACATAAAAACTGGGGAAGGAGAACAAGAGATAATAAAAGGGATCCAAGAGCATTGGGCATAGCATCAAACAGTGTCTGTTACACAGTCCCTGTGGGTCAAGCGAGTAGGAAAAGTGAGCAGATGATGGGATATTTGAGTCTGGAACCTGAATGCTCAATTCAGGTTGAGGGAGGCAGACCCATGACTCTGCACAACAGTGGAAGCTGAAGCTACCATAGGGCAGGAGATGGTTATGGGAGACAGTGTGCAAGAATAAAAGGTGGAAGGGCTAGAACTTTGGGGAGCATCAATGCTTGAGTGTTGGGAGAGAGAAGATAAAGGAAGAAAATTGAGAGCAAGCATCCAAAGAAGTAGGAGAACCAGGAAAATAGGGGATCACCTGTGTCATTGGGGGTGCTTTTTTAAAGTAGGCTTCACACCCAGTGTGAAGCCCAACATGGGGCTTGAACTCATGACCCCACGATCAAGACCTAAGCTAAGATTAAGAGTCAGATGCTTAACTGACTGAGCTACCTAGGTGCCCCTGTCTCAGAAGAGTTTTAAAAAGACAAGGACCAAATGTCCATCAGATGATGAATGGATAAAGAAAACATCACACACACACACACACACTGAATATTGCTTGGCCATCAAAAAGAATGAAATCTTGCCATTTGCAACAACATGGATGGGACTAGAGTGTATTATGCTAAGCTAAATAAGTCAGTCAAAGAGAGACAAATATGATTTCACTCATATGTGGAATTTAAGAAACACAACAGATGAACATAGGAGAAGGGAAGGAAAATTAAGATAAAAACAGAGAGGGAGGCAAACCATAAGAGACTCTTAAATACAGAGAACAAACTGAGGGTTACTGGAGGGGAGGTGGGTGGGGGATGGGCTAAATGTATGATGGGAATTGAGGAGGGCACTTGTTGGGATGAGCCCTCGTTGTATGTAAGTGATGAATCATTGGGTTCTACTCCTGAAACCAATACTACACTGTATGTTAGCAACTTGAATTTAAATAAATTAATTAAAAAAAGACAAGGACCAAAATTAAATCTGGCCATCTGGAGCCCATGCCCTATTTGGCAAGAGCAGATTCCATTTCATTTTGCAAAACTCCTGTTCCTGTCTTTATTCTTTTTTTCTGTCTTTATTCTTAAAAAAAAACTTTATAACTTTGTATTCTATTCAGCAATGAGCATTGTGAGTTTATATGAAAATGCCAAGAGGAAAGAGTTAAATGAAATTTTGGCTTATTATTAAAACCCAGAGGAGCTCACTTTTTACTCACTCTCACACCTAAGATATTTTATCATCCTGCAAGATAGGGCCTTCTCATTTCAATTAGTGGAAAGCTCACCATTAGCTAACTAATTAATGCTATTCTCTCACATCTATTTTCTAATTACAGTCACCACTGAGATTTTTTCACCCAAGTGGCCAGTGATGCTGTGGATTTATTTTAAATTTAGTTTGACAATAACAAACACCTAATTAATGTTTATAAATATAATAAAATCCCTCCTGACGAGTTGTGGGTATTGCATACACTAGCAACCGGTTTATTAAAACATTAATTGCAGTCGGATTTGTTTTGGGATTCGTGCATAATCCATTTAGTACATAGCAGGACTAACTCATTTTGAAGGGATTATGAATGAAATCCTCCACAAAGTCTTCCGTTTAATTCACATTGTAGTCAAGGAAGGAGAAAGTTTACTTTCAGCAAATTCTGTGGCTCCTCAGAATTCTTCAGTGGGCTACTTCATTCATTCATTTATTCATTCATTCATTCATCTATTTAGTAAGTATTTGTCAGACATCTATTGTGTGTATAGCTCTGTGAAGATAACCAAAATGTGTTTATGGAGTGTAAAGATGAACACTGCAAAATTCAATCAATTGAATTTTACTTCTGGATGGAGTGTAAATTGGTACCCCATTTTGGAAAATTTACAGCATTTTCTAAAGCTGAATACATGCCTACTTTATGGCATCAATTCTACTGCTAGGTATGGAGGCAACAGTAATATGTCCACATGGTCACTAACAAGACACATATTAGAATGTTCAGTGCAGCACTATTTATAATAGCCCCAAACTGGAAACTATTTGAATACCCATCAACAGTCAAATGGGTTAATAAAGTATGGAATATTCCCATAGTGGAATAATGTATAGCAATGAGAATGGACATTCTACAAAGTTCAAAAACAAGCAAAACTGACATATGATGCCAGAAGTCAGGGTAGTAGCTATCCTTAGAGATGGGTGGTAAATGAAAACTTTTGTGGTTCTGGTAATGTCGTCTCTTGATCTGGTTTCTAGTTATGTAAATGTGTTCAGTTTGTGAAAATTTATTGATTGATTATGATTGATGAACCTTTTATGCATGTTATATTTTAATAAAATTTGTAAAACAAAAACTCTGTTAGCTAGAGACTTGCCTTTATTTTTGTGTTGGTGCTTCTTCTTTTTTTTTTTAAGAGAGACGGCCTATGCGAGTGACTGGGAGAAGGCAGAGAGAGAGAGAGAGAGAGAGAGAGAGAGAGAATCTTAAGCAGGCTCCATGCTCAGTGCAGTCTGACATGGGCTTGATATCAAGGCCCTGAGCTAAAATCAAGAGTTGAATACTCTACTGACTGAGCCACTCAGGCACCCTTGTTAGTGCTTATTCTAATTTAAGTAGCTACATGATAATTTAGGTCTGATCATTCATTCATTCCACAAGCATTTATTGAGTACCTAATTAATTTGTAATGCTGATGGTCGTGGGTATGTGTGAAGATATAAAAACCCATCAATCATGATATTTAGCCCCAAGGTTTTCACAAGGCATCTGTGGAGAGAATCACAAATAGTAGCTGTTACAGTACAATGTGGCCAGTGCTTCCTCACAGAGGAAGGGTGCTTGGTTCAAGCTAGGTGGGTATGGTGAGATGCTTAGGAAAGGAATAGAGAGCATTTGCTGCCTTATGTCCCTCAACATCCCCTCACCGTTTTTAGGCAGGATCATTGAGTTTTGTTTGTGGAGCAATTCATCACCCATTGGTTCAAAGAAGGCCCAAACCCCTGGCCCCAGGACTAGAGCAAATGATCCAGGCCAAAGGCAAAAGCATATTTCTTCCACAGGCTACATTGATTGGTTCGGAGATGAGCATATATAATTTAAGATGGTCTAATGCTAGCAAATTACAGGAGTTGTTTAAGAGCTGCTGAAAAAAAAAATCTCTTTCCTGTGTCTTGAAGATGGTGGGTCAATGCTGTGGCAGTCATTTGCTATTGAAAATAAAGTCACTATGTGGAGGTGAATAGGGCTAAATCCAGACACCAAGAGAAGCTATTTCTGATGACCTCAACTGAACTGTAGACAAGATGAACCTGAAGCTTGCTCTACCATGAGACTTTGCAAATAAATAAGTCAATAATTTTCATTGAAGCCCAGTTGAATTGAGTGTTATTGCTTTAAGTGTGTGACTGAAAGAGATTTAACTGATACGGAAATTTTCCAAGAAGAGGTCATGTTCAAGTTGACTTTTGAAGGTACAGTAGGAGTTAAAATAATGGAAGGGGAAGGGGCCCCCCAAGGAAAATGCTACATCATGCCAGGAGGAAATGGAATGAACTGTCAGGATCAGATAAAGAACCCAAGAAATCTGATCTGGTTGTGGGTTTGACTAGGAGGAATGAGTTAGGTGTTGCATTCAGGGACTAGACATGTTGCCTGTGGCCCATGCTGCTTGTGCTCTGCTCAGAGCTCTAGGACCCTCATAGTTCCTGCACATGAGACAATAACCTCCAGCAAGCACCTGTCCCTCACTGGCTATAGGAGCAGACACTGCTCTTACACAAATGGAGTTGACACCCCAAGGAGAAGTCCTCCACCCATGACTAATGGGTATTAGTGAAATAATATCCCAACTTCTTTACCTCTCAATTGAGACACCTCTGAAGGATGCCCCACACCATCTCTCAGAGAGCCCACACAGGGACCTGCTCATTCATGCCGCTGGCATTGATATCCTTTGGTCATCTATTGCTGTACAATGATCCCTTCCCCCAAAGACAGGGATCACAACAATTATGTATTATTTCTCTCAATTCAGTGGGTCAGAAATTTGAGCGAGTACCAGCTGGGTGGTTCTGCTGCTCCATGTGGTGTTGATCAGGGTCATCACTCTGGTGCATTCAGCTGGTGACAGCACTGAACTGAAAGGTCCAGCTGGCTTCACTCAGGCTGGATCCCTAGGTGCTGCTGAACATGGCTTCTCTTTCCTGTGGTGTTTCATTGTCAGTTGTGCAGCATGAGCTGCCTTGTAGCTGGGTGGCAAGATTCTCCAGTTGAGAGAAAGCAGAAGCTACCAGCCTTCTTCTGCCTGAACTCAGAAGGCCAAGAATGGTGCTTGTGCACATGCTGGTGGTTGGGGCAGTTACAGAGCCTGCTCAGGTCCCGGGGAAGGAGGGTGGGCTAGAGGGAGTAGTCATGGTGCCTGTCCTTGGAGATTACATAAGGGCCCCACTTCTCCACCAGCCCTTCCTAGGGCTGTGTCCCACTTAAACTAGAAGCCTGTTCACAGGGTTGGCTTCTGGGGACCCCAACCTCAAGCAGGCAAATCTTGTTTTTAGACTTACTCTTGATTTTTCTAGTGTTCAATCCCAACTTAGGAAGGCAAATGATTTTATAAAAAACTTATTCTAACATGATATAAAACTCTACAGTGGAGAATTTGCCATGAACAGAGTTGAGTGACCTAGAGCACGAGGAGGCTAAACTGGTGACCTGTCAACTCAGGGCTCCTAACCACTGAATACCTGGAATGCATCTCCAAGGCAGCTCCCCAGAAACCTCCACCCTCTTCCAAGAGCACTTAACACCAAATGGGTCTAATTTCCTGATGGTGGAAATTCATCTTGTCTTCTCGTTTCTTGATCAGTCTTGCTAGAGTTTTATTAATTTTGTTAGTCTTCAAATAGCTAGCTTTTGGCTTTCTGGATTTTCTGTACTGCACCTTTATTTCCCATTTTATTGATTTCTTTTCTCATCTTATTTCTTTTCCTTCATTTTGTGGTTCCTCTTATGACTTCTGGAGATGTTAGCTTAAGTTGTAGGGCCTCAGCCCTTCTTCTTTTCTACTATATGAATTAAAGGTTCTGTTGCATCCTGCAAGTTTCATGGATCGTGGTTTATCTTAAATGCTAGCAAAAGGATTTTGGTCTCTGAAAACAGATTCCTGTGACTTAAGTTTACCCATATGCAGTCCTGTTGGCTAAGAGCTAGAGGACCTCAAAGGAGGTTTCCTCATCCTGCTTTCAGAATGCAGAATACAATCTAGATCACAGTGAATATCTAGGACCCCATCTACTTGAACATGAACCAAAATGCCTTCATGGCCTGGCCCAGCCTGGCCAGCCTTCCTGGTTCACACTTTGCCTGAGCTACTATTCTTGGAGGATTCTGTGCTGCCCTTTCAGGCCAGCAATGACGGTGGCCTTTCGTGGCTTCACCTCAAGCTGGAGCTGACTTGTGACTGCTCTTGACTTGCTTCCTTGGCAACAACCCCTATTTACCCCTGATGTGATACTGCTTTAGACTGCCCTTCTAATACCCTGCCTGGTCCAGCCCAGCCCAGTCCCCTGAACCTTGTACCTCACAAAAGTTGCCATGGCTCACAGCAGGCTTCAGTTAAACAGCTCTTACAAGTTGGTCTCAGACAATGACAACCATATACAATGGACAGTTTGGGAATTAAAACTCTCTTTTAGTTTGGGTCCTCTAGAGGCAGAGCCTCAAGCAGGCATTATGGCACATATGAATAGTTGAGGGAGGGTTCTCAATAAGAGAGGGGGCCAGACAGGTAGGGAAAGGGAAGGAGCCCACCAAAGATGTGGTCTCAGCTGTGGCCTGATCCATGGGATGGGTATAGGGGCTTTGGAGCACTATCTAGGCTGCAGTATCATTCCCCTTGGGGCAAGGGGTCGGACTTTTGTGCCTATATGACAACCATTCAATAGTTGGGAGCTGCCTGGGATAGGAAGTGAAGCTCTAACTTCCCAGGTGAGGCAGATTTATCAGAGTAAGGCAGTTCTCCAGAGAAGGTGGGAAGCTGTGGGTGGTCAGCAGCTCATGTTTCCAACAGCATCAAGGCTGCGTGTGCTTCCCAGTACTGGGAATCTGAGTGGGGCACCAACAGCATTCACCACCATAGCCTGTTTTCTGCAGAGCATATCAAAAGTTCAATGACTGCCCCAATCAGAAGGCTAGTAACTTTTGGAATCAGGGATAGAATATTCAGATACATATTGCAGCACAGGGCTTTTCTCTTAAGACCTCACTGATAGCACTGTGCTATGGGTATGTCAATTGGTTTCATTCACTTTGAAATCACAGCCTCGCCCCTTTTATGGTATGCATTGCTTAGCTATTCTGAAATTTGTGATGTAAAATATCATCTTCAATCCATAACTAATTGAACCTGGATGTCCCTAGATCTCACAGGCTGTGGGTATACATGAGGTCATATTGACATTAGTAGCCAATTAAGCAAGCAATTAGGTTCAATCTCTTTAACTTTATGACTCTGTTTGGAACAGAGTCAGTTATTTCACAGGGTTCCCAGAGAAGTGCCTCATATGTGCTTGTTAAAAACTCTGACCTACTGCTCTCAGCTGTCCCTCCTCATTCTGTGACTTTGGGTCAACGCTTCATCTCATTGCTATTGGTACCACTATCAATTGATTGCAATTGATGGAAGAGTGTGGATATTTTAATTTAAGATGAAAATGAAACAGTGGAGATGTATATTGAAACTTTTCTCATTTATCAATTACATAAGTGATTTCTTTCTGAATCAAATACTAGGTTTTGAAAGATAAAAGAATACTTCCTCAATTTTTCTATGCAGTTCATAATGTAATGGCTACAGAGAAAACTAAAGTTTAATCTGCATTATACACATTTTTTAAACTACTTTTTAACGTTTATTTATTTTTGAGACAGAGAGAGACAGAGCATGAACGGGGGAGGGTCACAGAGAGAGGGAGACACAGAATCTGAAACAGGCTCCAGGCTCTGAGCTGTCAGCACAGAGCCCGACGCGGGGCTCGAACCCACGGACCGTGAGATCATGACCTGAGCGGAAGTCGGACGCTTAACCGACCAAGCCACCCAGGCGCCCCTCAACTACTTTTTAAAGCTTAAGCCCTGATATGAGCCACAAATATTATTTTTCCTTTAACTTGACTTATTTTGTCATGCAGATGCTTTTCACTATGTTCATTTCCATCTTTTTCTTAACTTCTGGATTTTGAGTCACCATTAGGAAAGTAACATCTCCTACAAAGTTATTTTAAAAATCTTTTTTTTTTTTTTAGTATTTCAACTTAAATTTTTTTTAACATTTAAATCTTTGACCCATTTGGATTTAACTCTGATGTAAGGTAATGATGGATCAAGCTTTATTTATTTTCAGATGGCTACTCAGTTGTCCCAACTATTGCATTGTTCACTTATTCGCCACTGATTTGAAATGCCTCCCTGATCACATATTACTTTCTTTTATATTTGGGAGTCTATTACTGGATCTTCTATTCTGGATCTGCATGCCAGTATCACACTATTTTAATTACTGAAGCTTCATAAAATATCAAACATCATATGCTCTAATCCCCCACTAATATAATACATTTTGGATTTTTTCTCACTATTTAAGAAATTGTTTTTCCATATAAACTTAAAAATTAACTGGATAATCTAGTTTTTAAAAGCCTTAATGTCATTTGCTTTGTGTTAAATTTCTAAATTAACCTGAACAGAAATGACATCTTTATAATACTGACATTTCTATCTTTCCATTTCTTAAGTTTTCTCTTTACCCTCCATTGATATTTTAGTTTTCTTCAAAGAGGCCGTGAACATTTCTTATGTAAGTGGTTGACCTGTACTAAGGCTTTTACAAGCAGGGCCTTCTGTTATGTATTTGATCTGGTTGCTATTTGTATTTATGAAAGTTGCTGGTTTCTATGCATTAATTTCGTATCTTCTTTGCTGGATTTTTGTATTTTTTGTTGTAGTTTTTCAAGCGTGTCATGGAATCTAAAGAGTGTCTATTGTGGATAGCATTATATACTTGAATCACATTTTTTTTTAAATTCATTCTACCAAACTCTGACTTTTAGTTGGAAAAATTGATCCATTTTCATTGAATGTAATTGTTAATATGGGAGCATTTATATCTGCCAAGTTGCTATTTGTTTTCCATATGTCTTAGGTGGGGTTTTTGTTATTCCTCAATTACTCTATTCCTGCCTTTTGCATTTAATAGATATTTTCTGGTGTACCATTTTGATTCCTTTGCTGTTTCTATACTTTCTATTTCTGGCTTATTTACTTATTAATTCCTTGGAAATTGCCAATAACATCTTAATTTACATCAATGTAATTTGGATTAATAGCAACTTAATTTCAATAATGTATAAAAACTTTGCTCCTATAAAGTTCCATCTCTCCTCTCTTTTTATGTTTTTATTGTAACAAATTACATCTTCACACATTACCCAACAACTTGAATTTTTCATTATTATGTTATACAGTTGTCTTTTAAGTCTAAGAAAAGGAGTTACAAACTAAAAATACATTTATACTGTCTTATATTTACCTATGTAATTACCTTTGCTATTGCTCTTTATTTTCTTCATAAGGATTTGCCTTCCATTCATTTCTAGTCTGAAGGCCTCCCTTTAGAATTTCTTGTAGGCAGATCTGCTAGCAATGAACTCTCTCAGTTTTGTTTATCCAGGAATGTCTTAATTTCTTTTTCATTTTTGAAGGATAATTTTGTCAGACAGAATTCTTCACTGGCAATTTTTTGTTTCATCACTTGATGGTTTTTTATACCATTTTTAAAATTCAAGTATGATTAACATCTAGTGTTGTATTAGTTTCAGGTATACATTATAATGATTCAACATTTCTATATATTTTTCAGTGCTCATCAGAATAAGCACTCTTAGTTTCCTTTATCTGTTTCACCTGTTCCCCACCTCCATCTCCCCTCTAGCAACCATCAGTTTGTTCTTTGTATATTAGAATATGATATTGTCGTTGTTGTTTATCTCTTTTTGTTGTTGTTTTTCTTTCTTAAATTCTACATCTGGCTAAAATCAAATGGTATTTGTTTTTCTCTGACTATTTCACTTAGCTTTACAACCTCTAGATCCATACATGTTGTAGCAAATGGCAAGATTTCATTATTTTTTTAATTTTTTTTAACGTTTATTTATTTTTGAGACAGAGAGAGACAGAGCATGAACAGGGGAGGAGCAGAGAGAGAGGGAGACACAGAATCTGAAACAGGCTCCAGGCTCTGAGCTGTCAGCACAGAGCCCGACGCGGGGCTTGAACTCATGGACCGTGAGATCATGACCTGAACCGAAGTCGGACGCTTAACCGACCAAGCCACCCAGGCGCCCCTAGATTTCATTATTTTTAATGGCTGGGTAATATTCCACTGTGTGTATGTATGTGTGTGTCTGTGTATATGTATATATATATATATACACACACAGAGATACATATATACCACATCTTATTTATCCATTCATCTATCAATGGATATTTGGGCTGCTTCCCTTTCAGTACTTTGAATATGTCATCCCGCAGCCATCTTGTCTTCATGTTTTCCGATGATAAATCAGCTGATAATTTTATTAAAGATCCTTTGTACATGATGAGTTCTCTCTTGCTAGATTTAAGATTTTTATCTTTGCTTTTGGCTTTTGACACTTTTATTTTAATGTGTTGTGATGCAAATCTCTGTGAGTTTATCTTGCTAGGAATTCATTGAGATCCTTGGATGTGTGGATTAAAGTTTTTAAAAATAAAACTTCGGATGGGAAGATGGCGGTGTAGGAGGACGCTGGGCTCACCGCGCGTCCTGCTGATCACTTAGATCCCACCTACACCTGCCTAAATAACCCAGAAAACCGCCAGAGGATTAGCAGAACGGAGTCACCAGACCCAAGTGCAGACGAGAGGCCCACGGAAGAGGGTAGGAAGGGCGGCGAGGCGGTGCGCGCTCCACGGACTGGCGGGAGGGAGCCGGGGCGGAGGGGCGGCTCGCCAGCCAAGCAGAGCCCCCGAGTCTGGCTTGCAAAAGCGGAGGGGCCTGACGGACTGTGTTCCGACAGCAAGCGCGACTTAGCGTCTGGGAGGTCATAAGTTAACAGCTCTGCTCGGAAAGCGGGAAGGCTGGAGGACAAAGGGAGGGTGAGCTGCTGAGCCCCCGGACGACAGAGCTCAGTTTGGTGGGGAACAAAGGCGCTCGCCAGCGCCATCTCCCCCGCCCATCCCCCAGCCAAAATCCCAAAGGGAACCGGTTCCGGCCAGGGAAATTGCTCACTCCGCGCAAACACCCAACTCTGTGCTTCTGCGGAGCCAAACCTCCGGCAGCGATCTGACTCCCTCCGGCTGCCACAGGGCCCCTCCTGAAGTGGATCACCTAAGGAGAAGCGAGCTAAGCCTGCCCCCCCTACCGCCGTGCACCTTGCCTTCCCACCCCAGCTAATACGCCAGATCCCCAGCATCACAAGCCTGGCAGTGTGCAAGTAGCCCAGACGGGCCACGCCACCCCACAGTGAATCCCGCCCCTAGGAGAGGGGAAGAGAAGGCACACACCAGTCTGACTGTGGCCCCAGCGGTGGGCTGGGGGCAGACATCAGGTCGGACTGCGGCCCCGCCCACCAACTCCAGTTATACACCACAGCACAGGGGAAGTGCCCTGCAGGTCCTCACCACACCAGGGACTATCCAAAATGACCAAGCAGAAGAATTCCCCTCAGAAGAATCTCCAGGAAATAACAACAGCTAATGAGCTGATCAAAAAGGATTTAAATAATATAACAGAAAGTGAATTTAGAATAATAGTCATAAAATTAATCGCTGGGCTTGAAAACAGTATACAGGACAGCAGAGAATCTCTTGCTACAGAGATCAAGGGACTAAGGAACAGTCACGAGGAGCTGAAAAACACTTTAAATGAAATGCAAAACAAAATGGAAACGACCACAGCTTGGATGGAAGAGGCAGAGGAGAGAATAGGTGAACTAGAAGATAAAGTTATGGAAAAAGAGGAAGCTGAGAAAAAGAGAGATAAAAAAATCCAGGAGTATGAGGGGAAAATTAGAGAACTAAGTGATACACTAAAAAGAAATAATATATGCATAATTGGTATCCCAGAGGAGGAAGAGAGAGGGAAAGGTGCTGAAGGGGTACTTGAAGAAATCATAGCTGAGAACTTCCCAGATCTGGGGCAGGAAAAAGGCATTGAAATCCAAGAGGCACAGAGAACTCCCTTCAGACGTAACTTGAATCGATCTTCTGCACGACATATCATAGTCAAACTGGCAAAATACAAGGATAAAGAGAAAATTCTGAAAGCAGCAAGGGGTAAACGTGCCCTCACATATAAAGGGAGACCTATAAGACTCGTGACTGATCTCTCTTTTGAAACTTGGCAGGCCAGAAAGAATTGGCACGAGATTTTCGGTGTGCTAGACAGAAAAAATATGCAGCCGAGAATCCTTTATCCAGCAAGTCTGTCTGTTTAGAATAGAAGGAGAGATAAAGGTCTTCCCAAACAAACAAAAACTGAAGGAATTTGTCACCACTAAACCAGCCCTACAAGAGATCCTAAGGGGGACCCTGTGAGACAAAGTACCAGAGACATCACTACAAGCATAAAACATACAGACATCACAATGACTCTAAACGCGTATCTTTCTATAATAACACTGAATGTAAATGGATTAAATGCGCCAACCAAAAGACATAGGGTATCAGAATGGATAAAAAAACAAGACCCATCTATTTGCTGTCTACAAGAGACTCATTTTAGACCTGAGGACACCTTTAGATTGAGAGTGAGGGGATGGAGAACTATTTATCATGCTACTGGAAGCCAAAAGAAAGCTGGAGTAGCCATACTTATATCAGACAAACTAGACTTTAAATTAAAGGCTGTAACAAGAGATGAAGAAGGACATTATATAATAGTTACAGGGTCTATCCATCAGGAAGAGCTAACAATTATAAATGTCTATGCGCCGAATACCGGAGCCCCCAAGTATATAAAACAATTACTCATAAACAGAAGCAACCTTATTGAGAAGAATGTGGTAATTGCTGGGGACTTTAACACCCCACTTACAGAAATGGATAGATCATCTAGACACATGGTCAATAAAGAAACAAGGGCCCTGAATGAGACACTGGATCAGATGGACTTGACAGATATATTTAGAACTCTGCATCCCAAAGCAACAGAATATACTTTCTTCTCGAGTGCACATGGAACATTCTCCAAGATAGATCATATACTGGGTCACAAAACAGCCCTTCATAAGTTTACAAGAATTGAAATTATACCATGCATACTTTCAGACCACAATGCTATGAAGCTTGAAATCAACCACAGGAAAAAGTCTGGAAAACCTCCAAAAGCATGGAGGTTAAAGAACACCCTACTAACGAATGAGTGGGTCAACCAGGCAATTAGAGAAGAAATCAAAAAATATATGGAAAAAAAAGAAAATGAAAATACAACAATCCAAACGCTTTGGGACGCAGTGAAGGCAGTCCTGAGAGGAAAATACATTGCAATCCAGGCCTATCTCAAGAAACAAGAAAAATCCCAAATACAAAATCTAACAGCACACCTAAAGGAAATAGAAGCAGAACAGCAAAGGCAGCCTAAACCCAGCAGAAGAAGAGAAATAATAAAGATCAGAGCAGAAATAAACAATATAGAATCTAAAAAAACTGTAGAGCAGATCAACGAAACCAAGAGTTGGTTTTTTGAAAAAATAAACAAAATTGACAAACCTCTAGCCAGGCTTCTCAAAAAGAAAAGGGAGATGACCCAAATAGATAAAATCATGAATGAAAATGGAATTATTACAACCAATCCCTCAGAGATACAAACAATTATCAGGGAATACTATGAAAAATTATATGCCAACAAATTGGACAACCTGAAAGAAATGGACAAATTCCTGAACACCCACACTCTTCCAAAACTCAATCAGGAGGAAATGGAAAGCTTGAACAGACCCATAACCAGCGAAGAAATTGAATCGGTTATCAAAAATCTCCCAACAAATAAGAGTCCAGGACCAGATGGCTTCCCAGGGGAGTTCTACCAGACGTTTAAAGCAGAGATAATACCTATCCTTCTCAAGCTATTCCAAGAAATAGAAGGGGAAGGAAAACTTCCAGACTCATTCTATGAAGCCAGTATTACTTTGATTCCTAAACCAGACAGAGACCCAGTAAAAAAAGAGAACTACAGGCCAATATCCCTGATGAATATGGATGCCAAAATTCTCAATAAGATACTAGCAAATCGAATTCAACAGCATATAAAAAGAATTATTCACCATGATCAAGTGGGATTCATTCCTGGGATGCAGGGCTGGTTCAACATTCGCAAATCAATCAACGTGATACATCACATTAACAAAAAAAAAGAGAAGAACCATATGATCCTGTCAATCGATGCAGAAAAGGCCTTTGACAAAATCCAGCACCCTTTCTTAATAAAAACCCTTGAGAAAGTCGGGATAGAAGGAACATACTTAAAGATCATAAAAGCCATTTATGAAAAGCCCACAGCTAACATCATCCTCAACGGGGAAAAACTGAGAGCTTTTTCCCTGAGATCAGGAACACGACAGGGATGCCCACTCTCACCGCTGTTGTTTAACATAGTGCTGGAAGTGCTAGCATCAGCAATCAGACAACAAAAGGAAATCAAAGGCATCAAAATTGGCAAAGATGAAGTCAAGCTTTCACTTTTTGCAGATGACATGATATTATACATGGAAAATCCGATAGACTCCACCAGAAGTCTGCTAGAACTGATACATGAATTCAGCAAAGTTGCAGGATACAAAATCAATGTACAGAAATCAGTTGCATTCTTATACACTAACAATGAAGCAACAGAAAGACTAATAAAGAAACTGATCCCATTCACAATTGCACCAAGAAGCATAAAATACCTAGGAATAAATCTAACCAAAGATGTAAAGGATCTGTATGCTGAAAACTATAGAAAGCTTATGAAGGTAATTGAAGAAGATTTAAAGAAATGGAAAGACATTCCCTGCTCATGGATTGGAAAAATAAATATTGTCAAAATGTCAATACTACCCAAAGCTATCTACACATTCAATGCAATCCCAATCAAAATTGCACCAGCATTCTTCTCAAAACTAGAACAAGCAATCCTAAAATTCATATGGAATCACAAAAGGCCCCGAATAGCCAAAGGAATTTTGAAGAAGAAGACCAAAGCAGGAGGCATCACAATCCCAGACTTTAGCCTCTACTACAAAGCTGTCATCATCAAGACAGCATGGTATTGGCACAAAAACAGACACACAGACCAATGGAATAGAATAGAAACCCCAGAACTAGACCCACAAACGTATGGCCAACTCATCTTTGACAAAGCAGGAAAGAACATCCAATGGAAAAAAGACAGCCTCTTTAACAAATGGTGCTGGGAGAACTGGACAGCAACATGCAGAAGGTTGAAACTAGACCACTTTCTCACACCATTTACAAAAATAAACTCAAAATGGATAAAGGACCTAAATGTGAGACAGGAAACCATCAAAACCTTAGAGGAGAAAGCAGGAAAAGACCTCTCTGACCTTAGCCGTAGCAATCTCTTACTCGACACATCCCCAAAGGCAAGGGAATTAAAAGTAAAAGTGAATTACTGGGACCTTATGAAGATAAAAAGCTTCTGCACAGCAAAGGAAACAACCAACAAAACTAAAAGGCAACCAACGGAATGGGAAAAGATATTTGCAAATGACATATCGGACAAAGGGCTAGTATCTAAAATCTATAAAGAGCTCACCAAACTCCACACCCAAAAAACAAATAACCCAGTGAAGAAATGGGCAGAAAACATGAATAGACAGTTCTCTAAAGAAGACATCCAGATGGCCAACAGGCACATGAAAAGATGTTCAACGTCGCTCCTTATCAGGGAAATACAAATCAAAACCACACTCAGGTATCACCTCACGCCAGTCAGAGTGGCCAAAATGAACAAATCAGGAGACTATAGATGCTGGAGAGGGTGTGGAGAAGCGGGAACCCTCTTGCACTGTTGGTGGGAATGCAAATTGGTGCAGCCACTCTGGAAAACAGTGTGGAGGTTCCTCAGAAAATTAAAAATAGACCTACCCTATGACCCAGCAATAGCACTGCTAGGAATTTATCCAAGGGATACAGGAGTGCTGATGCATAGGGGCACTTGTACCCCAATGTTTTTAGCAGCACTCTCAACAATAGCCAAATTATGGAAAGAGCCTAAATGTCCATCAACTGATGAATGGATAAAGAAATTGTGGTTTATATACACAATGGAATACTATGTGGCAATGAGAAAAAATGAAATATGGCCTTTTGTAGCAACGTGGATGGAACTAGAGAGTGTGATGCTAAGTGAAATAAGCCATACAGAGAAAGACAGATACCATATGGTTTCACTCTTATGTGGATCCTGAGAAACTTAACAGAAACCCATGGGGGAGAGTAAGGAAAAAAAAAAAAGAGGTTAGAGTGGGAGAGAGCCAAAGCATAAGAGACTGTTAAAAACTGAGAACAAACTGAGGGTTGATGGGGGGTGGGAGGGAGGGGAGGGTGGGTGATGGGTATTGAGGAGGGCACCTTTTGGGATGAGCACTGGGTGTTGTATGGAAACCAATTTGTCAATAAATTTCATATATATATAAAAAAATAAAACTTCGGTAGTTTTCAGATATTATTTCTTCAAATATCAACTTTGTCCCTTTTCTCTCTCTCCTCTCTTTCTTGGACTTTCATTGTGTGTATATTGGTATCTTGATGGTGTCTCAAAGGTCTGTAAGGCTCTTTTCATTTTTCTTTTTCCTTTCTGCTTCCCAGACTGGATAATCTTGATTGACTTGATTGACTTGAAGATTGACAATCTTCAGGTTCACTGATTCTTTCTGCTGTCTCCTGAAATCTGTGGTTGAATACCTCTAGTTAATTTTTCCTTTTTTGTTATACTTTTCAACTCCAGAATTTGTTTGGTTCCTTTTATAACTTCTACATCCTTGTTGATATTCTATATTTGTTGAGATATCATTTTCATACTTTCTTTTAGCTCCTTGGACATATTTAAAATATCTGATATAAGTCTTTGTCTAATAACTCCTGTGTTTGTGCTTCTTCTGGGACAGTTTCTATTGAGTGCTTCCCCCACCTATGTATCGGTCATACTTTTTTATTTGCATGCCTTATAAAATTTATTGAAAACTGAACACTTAAAGGAATATAATGTGGAAACTCTGAAAATTAGGTTCCCTCTCTCCTAAGGATTTGTTTTTATTGCTCATTGTTGAAATTATTGTTTGTTTGTTTAATGAATTTTTTGAATAAATTCTCTAATCTCTGCATCTTTGTTATGTGTAGATACTGAAATCTCTACTCACTGAGCTTACGGTAGACTAACGATTAGACAGAGATTTTCTCAAATGCCTGTAGCCTATAAGTCTCCAAGTATTTGCGTGGGGCCACTGTGTGTGTGTGTTGTTACATGAGTTCATCACCAGCCAGGTAGTTTACAATTCTGCCTTAGTCTTCATTTCCTGCTTGTGTGGAGCCTCCAGGTTGGTCAGAAGTGAGAGCTTAGAGCCTTCTTAGGTGTTTGTTGAGCATGCTTACAGTTGCACCAACCCTAAGAGGCAAGTACCATTCTAGATTCCTCAGAATTCCTCAAGTGAGATCAAATAAAGACAAGCCATTTGTGTGGAGTTTTTCAGTGAACCACCACGACAAATAATCACAGTTATTTGGAACTAAGGTTCATTCTACTCCCTCTGGTACCAGGAATACAGACTATTATTTTCTGAGGCTAACACTGAGCTGGGGAGCTGAGAATTGGGGATCAAAATGCCCAAGGTTTCTATTCTTACCAAGATTCAGCAATATTTTTTTATGTTCCTAAGGATGCTAGAGACTTTGGTTAATTTACAGAGTTCTGAAAAACTTGATTCTGACAATTTTTGCCATTTGATTCATTGTGCTTATGGAGGGTTGAACTTCCTGATATCCTTACTCTGCCATCTCCCACTGACACCATTTTTGTCTCTACTTCTTTTTATACATCAGTCCACTCCTCTGTTGTATGTGCCCTGTTACTTCCAGCAGAGCTAAATGACTTTACAGTTCTTGTGCTAGTCATTCCCATTTTCTGAGTCTCTTAGTTCAAATTGCTGTGATAGAAAATCTGATTGAGGGGCGCCTGGGTGGCTCAGTTGGTTAAGCGGCCGACTTCGGCTTACGTCATGATTTCGCGGTCCGTGAGTTCAAGCCCCACGTCGGGCTCTGTGCTGACAGCTCAGAGCCTGGAGCCTGTTTCAGATTCTGTGTCTCCCTCTCTCTGTGACCCTCCCCCGTTCATGCTCTGTCTCTCTCTGTCTCAAAAATAAATAAACGTTAAAAAAAAAAAAGAAAATCTGATTGAAACATCCCAGGCAATAGAATGACTCACTCTGTACTAGTCATCTATATTTGTAGTGGAAGACCATGTATAAATATGGCCCCCTGACCCCTTGTCTCATACAAGAGTTGTGTTGGGAGGTAGTGGCAAGGAAAAGGAAGGCAGGTAGTCTTGCATTTCTAGTACATATTTCACAGTTAATTTCTCCCTGTGCACCAGTGACCCCATTCTCTCATGCATGTTCTGGAAACTTGTTTTTAGGAACACAACCTTCAGGGCATTCCTTTCAGGGCTAGGCTAGCACTCTCTTCCCACATTTCTGTCGTTCCTCAGGCCCTTTCTTTTATTCTGCCTGGGTCCTCTTTCTACAGAGCTGCTGAAGACCAAGAAAATAACTTCCACCTTTCTCTGTAATACTGCTCTTGAAACAAGCATACAAAACTCTCCTTATTTTTCAAGAATGTTTACTTCTTTCAGAAGAAAGAGACATAGTTTAGTAAAAATTAAAGATTTAGCCTATCTCTTCTCATCTATTCTGCACCAATATTGTGCTGATCTTTGGGTATTGGTTACACCTTCAATTCCACCTGCCTTTGTGTCTTATCCTTTACTTTGGTCTTTGATATTGTGTGGTCTTTTAGCTCTCCAACTAGTTGTTAATTCCTCTTGACCTTGCACTATCCCTAGTTTTTCTAGATTTTCTATTTTATTTGCTACTATTTCTAGGGTGTAAGACCAATGGTTACATTGATACATCAAATCTTTCACAAACAAATCATTTAGTGTTCACAAGAATCATATGAGAGTCAAAGTGAATGGTTTATCTTTTTTTTTTAATTGAAATCCAAGTTAGTTAACATATAGTGTAATTATAACTTCAGGAAGAATTTAGTGATTCATCACTTACGTATACACCCAGTGCTCATCCCAACAAGTGTCCTCTTAATGCCCTTCCCCCCTTTAGCACTTCTCCCCACTCAAACCCCACAGGCAACTCTCAGTTTGTTCTTAAATACAATTTAAGAATTTTTATGGTTTGCTTCCCTCTTGTTTTATATTATTTTTGCTTCCCTTCCCTTATGTTCATCTGTTTTGCATCTTAAATTCCACATATGAGTAAAATCATATGATATCTGTCCTTCTCTGACTGACTTATTTTGCTTAGCGTAATACACTCTAGTTCCATCCATGTCATTGCAAATGGCAAGATTTCATTCTTCTTGATTTCCAAGTAATATTCCATTGTGTATATCTATATATCTCTATATCATCTATATCTATATCATCTATATCTATATCATCTACCAATCTTATGTATCTATTCATCAGTCAATGGACATTTGGGCTCTTTCCATAATTTGGCTATTGTTGATAGTGCTGCTATAAACATTGGGGTGCATGTGCCCCTTCGAAACAGCATGTTTATATCCTTTGGATAAATACCTAGTAGGACAATTGCTGGGTCATAGGGCAGTTCTATTTTTAATTTTTTGAGGAACCTCCATACTGTTTTCCAGAGTGGATGCACCAGTTTTCATTCCCAACAGCAGTCCAAAAGAGATCCTCTTTCTCTGCATCCTCAGCAACATCTATTGTTTTCTAAGTTGTTAATGTTAGCCATTCTGACAGGTGTGAGGTGGTATCTCATTGTGGTTTTGATTTGTATTTCCCTGATGATGAGTGACGTTGAGCATTTTTTCATGTATCTGTTAGCCATCTGGATGTCTTCTTTGGAGAAGTGTCTATTCATGTCTTTTGCCCATTTTTTCACTGTATTATTTGTTTTTTGCAGATTGATTTTGATAAGTTCTTTATAGATTTTGGATACTTATGCTTTATCTGATGTCATTTGCAAATATCTTCTCCCATTCTGTCAGTTGCCTTTTAGTTTTGCTGATTGTTTCCTTCATTGTGCAGAAGCTTTTTATTTTTTTATTTTTTTTAATATATGGAATTTATTGTCAAATCGGTTTCCATACAACACCCAGTGCTCATCCCAAAAGATGCCCTCTTCAATACCCATCACCTACCTTCCCCTCCCTCCCACCCCCCATCAACCCTCAGTTTGTTCTCAGTTTTTAAGAGTCTCTTATGCTTTGGCTCTCTCCCACTCTAACCTCTTTTTTTTTCCTTACTCTCCCCCATGGGTTTCTGTTAAGTTTCTCAGGATCCACATAAGAGTGAAACCATATGGTATCTGTCTTTCTCTGTATGGCTTATTTCACTTAGCATCACATTCTTCAGTTCCATCCATGTTGCTACAAAGGGCCATATTTCATTCTTTCTCATTGCCATGTAGTATTTCATTGTGTATATAAACCACAATTTCTTTATCCATTCATCAGTTGATGACATTTAGGCTCTTTCCACAATTTGGCTATTGTTGAGAGTGCTGCTAAAAACATTGGGTTACAAGTGCCCCTATGCATCAGCACTCCTGTATCCTTTGGGTAAATTCCTAGCAGTGCTATTGCTGGGTCATAGGGTAGGTCTATTTTTAATTTTTTGAGGAACCTCCACACTGTTTTCCAGAGTGGCTGCACCAATTTGCATTCCCACCAACAGTGCAAGAGGGTTCCCGTTTGTCCACATCCTCTCCAGCATCTATAGTCTCCTGATTTGTTCATTTTGGCCACTCTGACTGGCATGAGGTGGCATCTGAGTGTGGTTTTGATTTGTATTTCCCTGATGAGAAGCGACGTTGAGCATCTTTTCATGTGCCTGTTGGCCATCTGGATGTCTTCTTTAGAAAAGTTTCTATTCATGTTTTCTGCCCATTTTTTCACTGGATTATTTGTTTTTCGGGTGTAGAGTTTGGTGAGCTCTTTATAGATTTTGGATACTAGCCCTTTGTCCGATATGTTATTTGCAAATATATTCTCCCATTCCATTGGTTGCCTTTTAGTTTTATTGATTGTTTCCTTTGCTGTGCAGAAGTTTTTATCTTCAAAAGGTCCTAATAGCTCATTTTTGCTTTTGTTTCCCTTACCTCCAGGGACAAGTCAAGTAAGAAGTTGCTGTGGCCAAGGTCAAAGAGGTTGTTGCCTATTTTCTCCTCGAGCATTTTGATGGCTTCCTGTCTTATGTTTAGGTCTTTGATCCATTTTGAGTTTATTTTTGTGTATGGTGTAAGAAAGTGGTCCAGGTTCATCCTTCTCTGTGTTGCTGTCCAGTTCCTAACACCATTTGCTGAAGAGACTGTTTTTCCATTGGATATTCTTTCTGCTTTGTCAAAGATTAGTTGGCCATACATTTGTGGGTCCATTTCTGGGCTCTCTATTCTGTTCCATTGATATATATATATATGTCTGTTCCTGTGCCAGTACCATACTGTCTTGATGATTACAGCTTTGTAATATAGCTTGAAGTCTAGGATTGTTATGCCTCCAGCTTTGGCTTTCTTTTTCAGGATTGCTTTGGCTATTCGGGGTCTTTTCTGCTTCCATACAAATTTTAGGATTGTTTGTTCTAGCTCTGTGAAGAATACTAATGTTATTTTGATAGGGGTTGCATTGAATATGTAGATTGCTTTGGGTAGTAGAGACATTTTAACAATATTTGTTCTTCCAATCTGTGAGCTTGGAATCTTTTTCCATTTCTTTGTGTCTTCTTCAATTTCTTTCATAAGCTTTCTATGGTTTTCAGTGTATAGATTTTTCACCCTTTAGTTAGATTTATTCCTAGATATTTTATGGGTTTTGGTGCAATTGTAAATAGGATCAATTTCTTGATTTCTCTCTCTGCTGCTTCATTATTGGTGTATAGAAATGCAACTGATTTCTATACATTGATTTTATGTCCTGCCACTTTGATGAATTCATGTATCAGTTGTAGCTGTTTTCTGGTGGAGTCTTTTGGGTTTTCCACATGGAGTATCATGTCATCTGCGAAGAGGTTAAGTTTCACTTCCTCCTTGGTGATTTGAATGCCTTTTATTTCTTTGTGTTGTCTGGTTATTGAGTCTAGGACTTCCAACACTATGTTGAACAACAGTGTTGAGAGTGGACATCATTGTTACGTTCCTGACCTTAGGGGGAAAGCTCTCAGTTTTTCCCCATTGAGGATGATATTAGTGTGGGTCTTTCATATATGACCTTTATGATCTTGATGTATGTTCCTTCTGTCCCTACTTTCTTGCGTTTTTTTTTTTATCAAGAAAGGATGCTGTAGGGGTGCCTGGGTGGCTCAGTTGGTTAAGCATCCAACTTTGGCTCGGGTCATGATCTCACGGCTCATGAGTTTAAGCCCTGCATCAGGCTCTGTGCTGACAGCTCAGAGCCTGGAGCCTGCCTCAGATTCTGTGTGTGTGTGTGTGTGTGTGTGTGTGTGTGTGTCTGCCTCTCCCCTGCTAGCACTCTGTCTGTCTCTCTCTCTCTCTCTCTCTCTCTCTCTCAAAAATAAGTAAACCTTAAAAAAAAAGAAAGGATGCTGTATTTTGTTGAATGCTTTTTTCATAATCTATTGAGAGGATCATGTGGTTTTTATCCTTTCTTTTATTAATGTGATGTATCACATTGATTGATTTGCAGATATTGAACCAGCTCTGCATTTCAGGAATAAATCCCACTTGATTGTGGTGAATAATTCTTTTTATGTATTGTTGGATTTGGTTTGATAGTATCTCGTTGAGACTTTTTGCATCCATATTCATCAGGGAAATTGGTCTGTAGTTCTCCTTTTTAGTGGAGTCTTTGCCTGGTTTTGGAATCAAGGTAATGCTGGCCTCATAGAATGAGTTTGGAAGTTTTCCTTACATTTCTTTCTTTTTTTTTTTTTTTGGAGCAGTTTCAAAAGAATAGGTGTCAACTCTTCTTTAAATGTTTGGTAAAATTCCCCTTGAAAGCCATATGGCCCAGGATTCTTATTTCTTGGGAGATTTTTGGTTACTTATTCAATTTCATTGCTGGTAATGGGTTTGTTCAAATTTCCTATTTGTTTCTGCTTCAGTTTTGGTAGTTCATATTTTTCTAGGAATTTGTCCATTTCTTCCATATTGCCCAATTTGTTGGGATATAATTGCTCATAATATTCACTTATTATTGTTTGTATTTCTGCAGCAATGATTGTGATCTCTCCTCTTTAATTATTGATTTTATTTATTTGGGTCCTTTCCTTTTTCTTTTTGATCAAACTGACTAGGGGTTTATCAATTTTGTTAATTCTTTCAAAGAATCATCTCCTGGTTTCATTGATCTATTCTACTCTTTTTTTTTCAATTTTAAATTAAAAAAAATTTTTTTAACGTTTTTAATTTTTGAGACAGAGAGAGACAGAGCATGAATGGGGGAGGGTCAGAGAGAGAGGGAAACACAGAATCTGAAACAGGCTCCAGGCTCTGAGCTGTCAGCACAGAGCCCGACGCGGGGCTCGAACTCATAGACCACGAGATCATGACCTGAGCCAAAGTCGGACGCTTAACCAACTGAGCCACCCAGGTGCCCCCTTTTTTCCAACTTTAATATCATTATTCTCTGCTCTAATCTTTATTATTTCCCTTATTCTGCTGGTTTTGGGTTTATTTGCTGTTCTTTATCCAGCTCTTTTAGGTGTAAGGTTAGGTTGTTGTGTATTTGAGACCTTTCTCCCTTCTTTTGGAAGGCCTGGATTGCTATATGCTCTCCTCTTATGACGACCTTTTCTGCATCCCAGAGGTTTTGGGATACGTTTTCATTTTCATTGGCTTGCATGTACTTTCTAATTTCCTCTTTAATTTCTTGGCTTACCCATTTATTCTTTAGTAGGATGTTCTTTAATCTTCAAGTGTGAATAGTTTATCTTAATGTTAGCTATTGGTTTGTGTAGTAGGTGATACTGATACTCTCTGCTCATAGCCCATTGGTTCACATTAGAAGTCACTTGTAGCTTGAGTAAACTCTTCTTATATAGGCTGATGGCTTTCTACCTCATACTCTTTTCCTGATTCCTTCATCTGGTTATAAGACAGTCTTAGCCTACAAGTTGGTCATGCTGGAAGTATTGGAGAATGAATCCTCCCAGGAGCAGCCCTCAAGCAATGATAGGTGGAGGTTAATGAATAATATCCTGACTTGCTCAGGAGGACAACTCTGAAGTGTTTGAGATGATCCCAGAGGTCCCAGTAAGGTTGAACTCCAGTTGTTCATAGCATTAGCCTGCTCTTCACCACTTTGTATTGGTTCTTTCTCTTCCCTCACTTCCTTTCTTCCCCATGGTATTTCCTGGAATTGCTTCTCAAATAAATTACTTGCTCCCAAATTCTTGTCTCAGGGTCAGCTGTTGGAGGAGCTCAAACCAAAATAGTTGGATAAATAGCTTCACTCAAAGTCACTGACAGCGATGCTACAGTAGAGAAAAAGAGGCTATGATTACCCTTTTGTCCAGATACAACATTGAAAGTGTTCTACACATACTCTAGTATGGGCCTGAGTTGGGGAGACATCCTGATGTTTGGAGAGAATTCAGAGAACTGAGATTAATTTCTGACTACCTCATGAAGTCACTAAGATTTTTGTGAGGGGAGGATTGCATCTAATCAGAGCTTGCCAGGAGGTTTTCATAAAGCAGAAAGTACAGGTATGCCCATTTTATGTAAGGAAACTGCTGCACAAGTAGAAAATCTTCATCAACTTTTAGCCCAACATAAGGGGTACTGATGTGGTCTCACCAAAAGCCACATTATTATCACTTTCAAGTCAATAGCCACTTAAGAGTCCTCATGTTTTTCAAGAGCTTGTTGCAAGGTGATGATGAGAACAACTTGACTAAGCATTACTTACCGTCATGGTGAGTTGTAAGGCCAGCTGAAGGTGCCCTCTTGATCACAATGGCTCATTAGGTAGTTGAAGATAGAAGAGTCTCAAGCAGACCCATCCAGGTGTATAATGGGGTTATAAGAAACACCAGCTGCTGAGAGGTTAGAGAAGCTTTGTAGAAAATTATCTGGGACCGCAGATACACTACTAGAAAAGCAAATTGAAAGTTATTGTTTCAGTTATGTGTGCCCAGCTCCATGACACTTTTTTCAAAGGAGAGATTCTACAAGCTCATGTTGGTACTTCTGGAGGAAAAAGAATGGGAAGGAATGAAAAGAGAAAAGACACCACAATGCTACCATTTATGTTCAAGAAGTGGAGAAATACGATTAAGAGAGAAACTCTTTGGGGTACCTGGGTGGCTCAGTTGGTTGGGTGTCCAACTTCGGCTCAGGTCATGATCTCATGGTCTGTGAGTTCAAGCTCTGTGCTGACAGCTTGGAGCCTGGAGCTTGCATCGGATTCTATGTCTCCCTCTCTCTCTACCTCTTCCCCACTCATGCTCTGTCTCTGTCTCTCAAAAAATGAATAAATTTTATTTATTTTATTTTTAAAATAAAATTTTAAAAAATTAAAAAAAAGAGAAACTCTTTATGTCAGATATCTCATTTACAACCATTTACTGCCTCATGTCAGGAAGGAAAGGACACTTATCAGAGAGGATAGAGAATGATCTGTTATGTAGTTTCACATATGCTTTCTTATAATATGAGTCTATAAGCTATTATCCTCCATTTTATTAGTAAGGGAATTAAGGCTCAGAGAGAAGGTGTGACAATGAAGATGTAAGGAAATATTGAGTACCAGTTACCTCTAGTCCTATCCAGTCCTTAAGGTGAACTCCTATTCCCCAGACCTTGGGATTGCCTAATAGCAAAGTGGCAGACCTCACAGGTGTGATGGTGGTGATGGAGGCCAGCCCTGCTCTGCCCCTCTCCAGTGCTACCTCCTCCTCTAAGCTGGGGACCCAGGTCTCCTTTCCAGCACCTGCCATTTTACCTGGTCCTGGTTCTGCTTATGTGTTCTCACTGTGCAGATTGTTTATTCTCCAAGCCCTGCCTCTTCTGTAAAATGAAAATTTGATTATTTTCTAAAGGGGATTTAAATAAATGCTTTACATTCATAAATATCAAAATGGAAAACTTGAATTCATCTTGGTTCTCCTACCTCCAAGAAGAGAAAGAACTCTCCAGGGCCAAGGTTTTTTACTTTCACCTAATTCTGTCCCACCTCCCGCTGCACTGTAGAAGCTGGAAGTCTGAAAACTAAACTTCTTAGCCTCTCCAGGCTCCCTTGCAGCTAGGATTCTAAATTCAATTTTTGCCAGTGTTATTTATTCATGCAAAATTTGGATGGTGGAAGGGATGTGGAGGGTACCTCTGCAGAGATGATGGTTGACAGACAGCCTGTGTCCTCCCAGTTTGCAGTGATGTGTGTGAGAAGACTGTTCTGGTGGCATTTGTGAGGGCAGGAGTGAACATAGTCTCATGACCTCCTGCTGCAGCAGTGTGGTCCAGTGGTAGCCCCTGCCTTCCTTACCTCCAGCTCTTCCACAGCTGTTGTGAGCACTGAGGTCCCTTATTAAATGCATTCTAAGAGTACCTGCTTACCAGTCCTCCTGCTGGCCCTCTGTTCTGGTTGCTATAGCTATATAACAAACCATTCCCAAACTTAGTGGCATGAAGTAATAATTTTATTTTGCTCATACACAAAAAAAGGCATAGTAGGTATGGCTTGTCTCTGCTCTATGATGTGGGATGAATGAAGCTATGAAGACTTAATGGCTAAGGGTAACTAACCAGTTGGGGGCTGGAGTCACTTAGAGGCCTCCTTACCCACAGGTTTGGTAGTTGATGCTAGCTAGGCTAGAACTTCAGCTGGGACTGTCAATCAGAGCACCCACATGGGGCCGCCCCACCAGCCAGGGCTTCCTCCCAGCATGGTAGCCTTGGGTTGATCAGACTCCTTATATGGCAGCTATGGATCCCACAGTGAATGTCCCAAGAGAAACAGGTGAGGATTCCCAGGCTTTTCCAACCTCAGAGATCACACCTTAACCACTCTCACTGCATTCTTTAGGTTGAAGCAATCACAAGCTGGTCCAGACTCAAAGGGGAGGGGATACAGTCTATATCTCTAGATGGGAGGGGCTTCAAAGAATGTGTGGCCTTAATTTAAAACCCCTTAACCCTCTTTCCACAAGGAATCTCAGTAATTATGTTTTTTCCAGTTTTACTGAGAAATAGTTGACATGCATCATTGTATAAGTTTAAGGCATACAGTTTGATGGTTTGATTTACGCATATTGTGAAATGGTTACCTCAAGAGGTTCAGCAAACATCCATCTTCCCACGTAGACACAAAATATGCATTGCTTCCCAAATTTGTTATGTCTTTCTTACATAAGGGCCATGCTAGTCTTCTCTGTGTCCTTCCAATTTTAGTACGTGTGCTGCTGAAGCTAGCACTCTCAGTAATTGTTTAATGTGTGATGGATATTCAGGCAATAAGGTTTTATTAGGATAATGACATCTTTGGATCTCCTTCTGTTTTCCACTCAAGCCAACAAATTTCAAGTTAGGAAAGAAAATAAGCACTTTTGCAAATATAGAGACAAGAAAAAATATATTCCCACTTAGTATTATGTACTTTGAAGAGTTTCTCTACCAGAAAAAAGGGGGGGGGGAAGGAAAATGGTTTCAAAAATATATTTCCAAAAATATTATTTTTAAATAAATAGAATCAATACAGAAAAGGAAACACCCTTTCTTGCTAGGGAAACCTTCCTGGGCCTGCCTATCAGGTTCACCTGTTCCAATCTTCATGGTTCCCCATCCTTGATCCTTGGTTTATAACAAAATATTTGTGTGATCCTTTCTATAAACTTTATATTGTGAAAAATTTCAACCATACCAAAGTAGACAACATAGTATCATGAACTTCCAAGCCACCATTATGAGTTTCAACATTTTGTCAACTCATGGGAAATCTAGTCATATCCACATCTTTCCTTCCTTTTGAAGCCAATCCGAGACATCCTATTTCATCCATAAATATTTCATTATATGTCTCTTAACAAGAAAGCCTCTTCTTTTCTAAACACAACTATAATACTATCACGTTGAAAATAAGTACAATAATTCTTCAATAACAAATATCCAATCATTCCAAATGTCTAGTTATCTTACATAAGTTTTATAGTTTGTTTGAATTAGCATCAAAATAGGAGTCACATAGTGTGATTAATTGATATGTATTTTAAATCTCTTAATTTGTAGGTGTTTCTCTCCACCCCTTCATTTTCTCCCATTGAAATTTATTTGTTGAAGAGGATTATTTGTCCTATAGAGTTTCATAGAGTCTGGATTTCACTGACAGTTCTCTGGGTCATGTCTAACATGTTCCACTCTCCTTACCTTTTTTTTCTGTAAATCTAAATGTGAACAAGAGGCTTTTTCAGATGTAATTTGTATGATTATTTTTATTAATGCCTGCCCCCTTCTCTTGACTGTGAACTCCATGGAGGCAGGCTCAGGAATAATTGTCTCTCAACTGAAAATATAGCATGTAGCATGGTGCTTTGTGTATAATAGGTACTCAGTATCTTTAGTTGAATGAACCAATATTAGTTGAAAGAAAGAAAGAATGAATGAATGGGAAATACACACAGGAACCTAGGAGTAAGTGGCTATACCACGAGGCAATGAACTGTAATCCTCCCCAGTCCCATTAACACCTGCAATTAGACCCCTGAAGACATTTCAGAGTTTAGCCTCATTCATTCACTCACTTGTAAGTGCATGCCACATGTCAGGTACTGTTCTAGGAACCAGGATACATCAGGAAACAAGAGTCATATCTTCTCAGGTCTAATAGTCTGGGTCAGCTGATTTTTCAGAAGGTGACCACTTAGAAGGGTCCCCAGAGGCCCCTGGATGCACAGCAGCCATTTGTGATAGCAGAGAAAAACTCTGGGGCCAGTTCAACCTAGGATAGAATCCTAGCTCTGTCATTGGCTAACTGTTTGACCCTGGACAGATAGTTTAACCTATCATAACCTTGTTTCCCTAATATGTAAAAAGGGGGAGTATTGCTGACTTCATTTGCTTGTATGAGAGTGTAGCTGACTTTTAGTGTTCTGCTCATATCATCTTGGCTGGTTCCTGGGTCTTTCTGCTTGAAGGCATTACCTGGCACAGCCAGGTAGATGCAGACCCAAAGTGCTGAAGATCTGACTTTCCCTCAATCCCCGCAGCAATCCTCAATCAGGGAAGATAGGAAGGATACTAGGTGGTGAAAAAATACTCCAATTTCCTCACTCCTCAGTGACACAGTAATAAGGTGTATCCCCAGGCTGTGTCCCCATTGCGATTGCAAGTTATCATTGTCCATGTGGTAACCTGCTCTTTAACACCCCCTCTTGCTGGCTGCCTTCCCTTTCCTCTCTCTTTCACTCTGCATCCTGGGATCACCTCCCAGAGACTATGTTCACCTGTGCCTTTACTCTGGCTCCTCTTTGGGATGGAGCATCAAAGGAAATGAGGTATAAACAATAGCTAGAGCTCCTCCAGACAGGGCAGGATCCAACAGGTATATTATATTTAAAGGACAGCTAGAAGTGAGAAAAGCCACAGAAATTTTCAAATCAGAAAAGAATTTAACATCACGGGGATTGGTGAGGACTCAAAGTAAAAGAAGCTTCCCCGTCCACTGGGATCTCTCCCAGATAGGGCGCTGAAATGTCACTGCTCGGGGCTCAGTGGTCAGCACTATGCTCCAAATCATGAAGAATTGACTTTATTATGATCACTGTACTCTCTAGGAGAAAGTAAGAGTTTGAATCTTTTTAAGAAAGATTTCTGTCAAAATGAGTACATTAAAAAAAAAACATGTTGGCACTTTAAACAGATGGTAAGCCTCTATTATTTTAGAAATTTCACCAGGGCTCCTTCCTGGACAATGGCAGATAAATGAGATGTGATTGTTCCAGCACCTGCACCAGTGTTTGTCTCGAGGCCAAGAAGGTGTGGCTGGGTATTGTCAATGAAGTGGGCTCCTCATTATCTCAGCTATTGTTCCAGGAATCAAAGCTGTAATCAATGCCCATGCCTTATTCTGCATAACTCAGCCACAATATGTGGAGAAGTGAGAAAATAGGTGACAGAGTGAATAATGTTCTCAGGACCACATTTCATGCAAGCCACTGCATTTCCCAGCGGATTCTTTTTATTTTAATTTTTTCATTACCAAGGTAATACATGATCATCTCAAAACCGCAAACAATGAGAAATGTATAAAGTGAAAGGCCCTCTCCCATTCTCCAGCCCCACTTCTGGGATGCACCATTATCAGTGCTGTGTGAAGCAGCCAGAGAGGTGTACCCAAGCACACAACCACAACGTTCTGCCGTCTATGTCTCCCAGCCATCTACTCATCCCCGACATCTTATTCTTTGGGTTATCTCACAGAATTCCACTGTACGGTTCTCCCACATTCTATGCAGCCCCCTTTGGACATTTATTTTGCACAAATATTTAAACATGGGACATCTTTGCACATACCTTGGTGTATTTAGGAGACAATTTCTGCAAAATGAGTTACTGGGATTAGGTTTAAGGGCATGCATATTTCACCTTTTGCTTAATACTTTCAAACTGCCTTCCCAATCAAGCAAAAAAAAAAAAAAAAAAAAAAAAAAAAGCACACTTCATGGCTGTATTAAGCTCCCCACATTTATTGACGTTTTGTATTTTCCCTGTGAACTGTGTGTAAATAAACAAGGACTACTCAAGGGAGAACAAGTAAGGGCTTGCTAGAGCAAGGGAACCGGCCACCGTTTGTTGTGTTTGGTGGAGACTCAAAGGTAGGCAGAGGAATTGGAAAGATTTGTAGTGGGAAAACAGGAAGGGTTCAGGTCAGGTGTGCCCTGACTACAGGCTGCTGGCCTGGGGGAGCTGCAGCTGGCAGCCAGCATCCTATGTGACTGGTCAGGGGCACATATTTGGCTTTCTCTGGTCGGTCCTAAGTTAGATGCAGGGGCATAAATTAGGGAAGCTATCAATTATTGATTAAGTCCTGGCTGTTTGGGGTCAGCTGCTGCAGAGATGGTGGTTTTGGCTTCCTGGACTGATTGCTATCCAACGTGGATTCGATTTCTATTTTCATGTATGGTCTGGCCATTGTCGGTGAGTCTATTCACCCTCCCAACCGTCTTTTCATTTCTGTTACCTAGATTTCTATTGGGGTGTTGATCTTTTTCTCTGGTAGTTTGTAGCCTCGGAGCAGGGACTCCAATGGCATGGCTTCGGCCTTCAGGATTTTGTTACTTAAGTAAAGCCAAACTTCGTTTCTGTTGGCGCGGTGGGTGAGGGGAGACGTTTCAAGACTAAGAAGCACCGTGTAGGGTCTCTCCCGCAATGCAGCTATGTTGCTCAAGAGGGAAAAGGGAATTGCAACCCCAGAAAATAAAGTGCTCTGCAGAAACAAAGTAAGCTTGTCTGGCCTTTGTTGGAGGCATAGGTAAGGTTGGAGGTGGTGTGCTATTTGCGGCAGAGTTTATGGCGGCTTTACAGACTGGGGCAGAATGCGGTCCTGGGTCGCCAAGTATGGTGGATCCTTCAGAAGGAAGCTATCTGTATGGCAGTCCTTGTCATTGGTGCCACTCTGCACAGGGCTTACAGTTAAAGGCCTGGGAACCTTTATCATGCTTCAGACTAAAATTTAAAATAAATATTATGCATCCATTAATTTTTAATCTTGGGAAAGCGGGCATTGAGACACTTACTAAAAAGCCTATATGTGTCTCTTTGGGGGTGGGGGAAGCAGCATGGGTTCAAGAAAGCTTGGCTGTCACATTAGCTACCTTCCACCTGGCAGCCTTTGGGGTCCCCTTTTACTCTTGCTGAGCTCTGTCCTCACCTGACATATACAGTTCTTTTTTGGAGGAGTGTCCTTGGGCTACTGATTCTTGTGAGTTCATTTCTTCCTCCCTTTTAACCCATGATGAGGATGTGCAGGTAGGAAAGCTGACTCATTCCTTGGGCATGTCTCACATTCCAGAGCTCCCCATGGTATGCCACCTCCTGCAACAGGTGTTTGCCTGAGAGGCACCCTGGCCTGACCTCCTTTTCTCTGTCCTGGACCTCCACACCCTTGCCTGTTTTCCTTGGGAGCACCTCCTTAATAAATCACTTTCCTACAAAACATTGTCCCTGAAGGGTCTGCTTCTAAGGAAATGGATTTAAAATAGCATTCAAATTCCTAATTCTGTCACCAACTTGTCCTGTGACTTTCAACAAGATCTCTGCCCACATCTAGAAAATGAGAGTTTGGAATAAGTAATTTCAAAGGTTCTTTAATAAGTTAAAACCCCCATGACTTCCTTTAAATCATGGTCACATGTTGTGTCTCCTTTAGAGAAGGAGTTCTTTATTTTTAAGTTTATTTATTTATTTTGAGGGGGGATAGGGGCAGAGAGAATGAGAATCCCAAGCAGGCTCCATGCTGTAGCACAGAGCCCAACTCAGGGGCTCAAACTCACAAACAGTGAGATCATGACTGGAGCCAAACCCAAGAGTTGGACACTTAAACGACTGATCCACCCAGGCACCCCTAGAGAAGGGATTCTTAATGTGGGACTCGTGGGTAGCTTTCAGATGGTCAACGAACCCCTGGGAATTGTATGTAAAATTGTGGGTTTTTTTTCCTGTGGAGAGTGTTCATATCTTTCATTAGATTTCCAGAGTCCATAACCCCTCACCAAAGTTAGCAACCACTCTTTACAGCTTGTTTGTTTATTAACTTCAGGAGAAGGGCTGTGGAGAGAGCATTGTCATATTCCCCAATTGTTGACTTTTTCAGATTAAGAATGGCTTGATTAAAACCACTTAATATTTATTTTTAAATGATATAAAATATGTGCTAATTGTAGTTGCCCAACAGAGATAACATATTCCTCCTAGACCAGTTTTTAATAGCTTTTTATCTTGAAAATATAATCTTTTGTAGGTTCAGGCTGCTTTTGACCTTGGAACTGAGGTTTAATATAAATGGCAACTTTTTCCTTTTCAGACAAGTGTTGGATATGCCAGCCCAACTTTGCTAAAGAAGAAAATATGTTTGTGATTAATAAAAAGTATGAAATCCACTCACTTGAGTTCCTCTCCATGTGTTCTGTCCCTTTTTTTCCATACACAGACAGACAGACAGACAGAGAAGCAGACAGGTATATAGACACAGGTACACACAATTGTGAGCATCAGAAAAACATCCTAGAATCTTTCATCAAGTGAAAGATTCAAAATCTTATTTTGACAAAAACAGTCCCAGCTGGTTATAGTTAAGACCCACTTGGCATGCGCACAGTAGGTCAATAAATTATGAACCAAGCAGCTGCTCCAATTTTTAGGACCATTATGTCCCACGGGTAAACCTCATGGAGCAGGGAGGTGGCAGGATGCACAGAAGGCTCTTCTTGAGAAATGAAACATCTCTTGTTCATCTGGGTCAGCCATGTATAGTTCCTCTTATAAAGGATATTTTATGAACCTGAATAATAAGAATTTATATAAACATACAACCATAAACTCACATAATGCATATGGAGGTAATAAAGAACAAGTAAGTAATGGTGAAATAACTGCATTGAAGGCTTCAGCTAGCCTTATAATAAACCAAGAGAGGGAGGCTTGAGTATGTGTGATGTCACTTTGATATTGAAGGGTATTTACATCTTTAAACAAGGCTTCTATGGGTTGGCTATAAAGGGTTACAGGCTTTGGGAGGAGGGGACTGGATTCCAAAACTCAGATGTAAGCCAATTGCATACATGCATTTATGATTTTGCTCAATCCTTCTGTGGCTTGTTTTTTAATTTATTGAATAGAATAATTTAATTTATTGAATAACTGAATGTCAGTTCCCACACTCACTGCTAAAATATGGTTCCTGTCCTGGGACTTAAAGTTTGGGGGAAACAATTGAAATAAACTAAACAAACACATGAGTATCTAATTACTGATTGTGCAAAGATTTATTAGGGAAGTGGTCCCAGGAGGAATCAGCAAGGCATGAGGAGCAAGACAGAGAGGCAAGGGGGAGCCCCACAGCAGGCTACCTAGAGCAAAGCATTGCAGAGGGTGCTTTCAGTCTGATTCCACTCTGGAGACTCCAGGAGACTCTGGAGTGTAAGGTGTGGCTGAGAGTTTGTGCTGCTGGTGGAAAGGGGCTGGGCTGTCATACACATTTATTGGTCACTGCCTAGGGGCTGTCAACTCCCAGGCATGTGGTTCTCTGGGGACAAAGTGGCTCTAGTAACTTGACAGCCATCCTCTGAATAAAAGTCATTGGCATGAGTGGTTGGAAGAAGAGCTCACTCAGGAACAATGGACAGGCTGGAGAGAAGCACACAGATACCATGGAAAGGCTCGAGGGGATCTGGACTGAGCGCGGACTGGGTCCACTGCAGTAGTGAGTGGTGCTGAGATCTGAAGGTGGTAAGAATCAATCATACGAAGTAATGCATTGGGAGTGGGGTGGGTAAGAGCATTTGAGATGGAGAATAAAGGCTGCACAAGTTCCTGACATAGGAGAAGCCCAGAGAAGCCAGGAACTAGAGGCAAAAATGAAGTTGAAGGGGGCCTGGGTAGTTCAGACAAGCATCTGACTTTTGAATTCTGCTCAAGTCATGATCTCACAGTTGTAAGATCGAGCTTGATGGCCGGTTGGGCTGACAGGACTGAGTCTGCTTGGGATTCTCTCTCTCTCTCTCTCTCTCTCTCTCTCTTTCTCTCTGCTCCTCCCCCACTTGTGCACATGTGTGTACATGCATGCATTCACACTCCTTCTCTCTTAAATAAATAAATTTGAAAAAAATGAGGCTTCAAGGTAAATGGGTCTTCTGACCAAGATGAGCACTGAGTTCTCACTTCAATAATCATCACTTCTCCAAACACAGGGAAGTGAGTGATGCACAAGATATGAAGAGATGAACAATGACTGTTCATCTCTGCAAACAAGAAATATGAAAGAAATAAAACAGCACATATAGAGCTGGGGCCTCCAGCTTCTTGAGCCACTGTCCCAAAGGAGGCAATGGCCATGCCTGAGAGGTCTAAAAGCAGCCCCTTGAACAATATAGGCCTGATGCAAGCTCACTGCTTGAAGCAGAGAATTCTATATACTGAGAAACAAAAGCAAAGATAAACAAGACCAAAATCTGAGTAGGTTGTACGTCAGGCAAAAATCAACAAAAGTAACAGATATCTGGCCTCCTCCTGGCAAGTGTTTTCCATTATAAGGGAAAGTAAAGAAAGCATTGTTATTTTTTGAGCTATGTGCCAAATATGCTATATGCCAGGCACTAATCTAAGACACTGTAGTTCATTTGATTCTCATGGTGACTGCATGAAGTAGGTGTTGTAATCCACATTTTCAGAGGAGCTAAGTGAAGCTCAGAGCAATGAACTAATTTGTCCGGGGTCCTAAGTTAAAACTGGATTCCAAACTGCTAATTTCTAGAACGCATGAATGTTAACCACTTTGCTACATTCTTCAAATATGTAGACAGGGATTGAAAGAGAAAAGCATATCAGCTGAGCTCGCTTCACTACCACATGAAGTGCCAGAAGACAATGGTATCTACAAGATGCTGAAGGAACAGGGTGTATTCAGTTTTCGTTTTCTTTGGTAAGGGAAGTCAAAGAAAGATATGGAAAGCCAAATGTGCAAAAATAAGAACAAGTCCAATGTATTATCCTCAAAAAGCTATGAAAACGGACTCTGGGGGAATCAAAAGAGGGAAGGTGGGTAGGGAGGGAGGCTATTGGGTTTTCATTTTATCTTTGCTTTTCACCAAATTCTCAGATTGAAGCTTTCTTAACCAGGACAATATATTTCTTTTCTATTAATTTGTGAGATACACATTATCCCTTCCTAGCTGCCTATCCCATGAGCATGTAAACCATGATTCAGAAAACCAAATCCTGAGGTTTGGTGTCCTCTGAGACTGTAACATTGCCATACTCTCTCTGCCAAAATCATCTATTCATTTAACACGTAAGCATTTGTTAAGTGAATAATATTTAATTTAACAAATATTACTAAGCATCTGTTCCAGTCTAGGTATTGTAGGAGGTGCTGGGAATTTCACAGTGAAGAAGACAGACAAGGTCTCTGTGTGGCCCATGCCCACGGGGATGGGCCAACATGAACAAGTAAGCAAACATATCATGAGATTATTGCTAATATCAGCAACTTGGTGGCTGGCAGTGCCATTAACTAAAATGAAGAAGACTTGGGGCACCTGGGTGGCTCAGTCGTTGAGTATCCGACTTTGGCTCAGGTCATGATCTCATGGTTCATGGGTCCAAGCCCTGCGTCAGGCTCTGTGCTGATAGCTTGGAGCCTGGAGCCTGCTTTGGATTCTGTGCCTCCCTCTCTCTCTGGCCAGCCCCCTCTAGCTCTGTCTCTGTCTCTCAAAAATGAATAAACATTAAAAAAAATTATAAATGAGGAAGACTTACAAATGTTTGAATTAAGGAAGTCAGGGATCAAGGGTTCTATGTTCAATGCGTGAAATGTGAAATGACTGTTAGACATCCAGATGGAAATCCTGAATAGATAGAAATAGATGCATGGAGAGCTCAGGAGAGAGGGGTCTGTCTGAGCTAGAAATAAAATGGAGATATCATCAGCAGGTAGTTGGGTAGGATCCATGGGCTGATATTGCACTAAAACTGTATAAGATGTCACCATCAGAGGAAACAGGGTAAGGTGTATCTAGGACTATTTTTGCAACTTCCTGTGACTGTATAATTATTTCAAAACAAAAGGTTAACAATAAAATCCATGGGTCCAGATAAGATATCCTAGGGATAAATTTATAAAAAGGATAGTGTGAAGCACCTGGGTGGCATCTAACTTTGATACTAGTGGAGCGTCCAACTTAGGCTCAGGTCATGATCTCTAGGCTTATGACTTCTAGTCCCACACCCAGCTCACTGCTGTCAGCACAGAGCCCACTTCAGATCCTCTGTCCCTCCCCTCTCTGTCCCTACCCTGCTCACACATTCTCTCTCTCAAAAATAAACAAAAATTAAAAAAAACAATTTTTAAAAAAGGTTGATGTGACAAAGTTCTTAAAATTTCAGCCATTCTGGAAGATCCAGAAATGTAGATTCACAATAATTATGGTCTGTGTTCACTCAGGTCCTCCAAGCAGCAGATACCAATATGAGATCAGATGTGCAGGAGATTTGGGGAGAACACATGTTAAGGATAAAGGGTAGGCATCCCAGGAGGTTAAGAGAGCATTCAGACCACGATAAAGACTCAATCATTGATAGAGAGAGGAAGGTAGGAGGGCTGGTGAAGAATGACACAGACTGTATTGTAGTTCTCAGGAAATTGCAATCAAACCCATGGGGAGTCCTGGACCCAAAGTTATTCCTTAAAGGAGTCCTCCATCTCATAGGAATGAGCCTGAATTAGTGGCCCCTCCTCAGTGCTCAACTTTGCTTGGGAATAGCCCTTGGAAGCATGAGGTCTTAGGCACATCCCTACCTGGAGTCTTCTCCTCTGGATTGGATCATGCTGGGAATAACCAGGAACCCGGAATTCATAATCCATATAACCTTGAGCCTGCAGGTGGGTGTGGATGGGTCTCCATGTTCACATCCAACCATTCCACAGTGAAGGAGGAAGGTGGAGGCAGAAATAAAAGGAGAGGTGGCCATGTGTTAAGGATTAGGGGTGAGCTCTTCCTGAGTTGCCACATGCCAGCAGGAACTCAGAGGAGTCCAAGAACTGTAAATGCAAACCTGGCTTTCCAGGAGGAGTATTTTTTCAAGGTTAGAAGATAAACACACTTTACCAAAAGCTTGTTGCAAGTTTTAAATAGCTAAACATCTGTACCTTTTGCAGGGCTCTGCAATATTAGAACCACTTGAAAATTTACTAGAAGCCATGGCTATACATTCCTGAAAAATCCATATATAGGCAGAAGATAACATTCAGAAGATTTAAGAATTTTGGGAACTGGTAGGGCGCCTGCGTGGCTGAGTTGGTTAAGTATCGGACTCTTAAGAATGCCACGTCATTATTTTCCTTAGTTTTGCTGAGGCATATTATCATCTCACATCACAAGAAGGGTTTCTGAACTGCATGACAATAGACTAGATTCTTCAGGACAGCACAGGCCTTGAGCAGCGATCAGCTTTGACTACTGGCCACAGCACAAGGTCTGAGAGCTGCAAGTGAAGCTGAGCATTATACCCAGCCATTGGCTCCACAGGAAGATGGCAGCATAGGAGGACGCTGGGCTCACCTCGTCCTGCTGATCGCTTGGATTCCACCCACATCTGCCTCAATAACCCAGAAAACTACCAAAAGACTAGAAGAATGGACTCTCCGAAGCCAAGAATAGACAAGAGACCCACAGAAGAGGGTAGGAAGGGCGGAGAGGCAGTGCGTGCTACACGGACTGGCGGGAGGGAACTGGGGCAGTGGAGGGGCAACCCACCAGGCAAGGCAGAGCCCCCGAAGTCTGTCTTGCAAAAGCAGAGGTGCCAGACTCTGTGAGTTCTGACAGCCAGAGGGACTTAACATCTGGAATGTTAAAAGTCAACAGCTCTGATCTCAGAGAGCAGGGAGGGCAAGAGGATGTGGAGAGGGAGAGTAGTTGAGACCCAGAAGACAGATGTCAGCTCAGTGGGGAACAAAGGCAGAGGCAAGCGCCATTTCCCTCTCCCATCCTCCAGCCAAAATTCCAAAGGGAACCAGTTCCCATCAATGAACTTGCCCAATGCTGTGCTTCTGTGGATCCATCCCTTTGATAGGCCTGCCTCCCTCCCAGTGTTTCAGGGCCCCTCCAGCAAGGAACCATCGATGGCAAACCCAGCTAAGCCTGCCCCTCCCACCCCTGTGCACCTTGTGGATCCACCCTGGCTAATACATCAGATCCCATTGAAGCAGCACTGCAAAGCCTGGCAGTGTCAAAGTAGCCCAGCCACACCACTCTACAGTGAGTCCTGCCCCTGGGAGAGGGGAAGATAAGGTACACAGCTGTCTGACTGTGGCCCCAGCGGTGGGCTGGGGGCAGACATCAGGTCTGACTACAGCCCTGCCCACCAACACAAGTTACTTCAGACAGCACAAGAGAAGTACCCTGCAGTTTGGAGCCACCACAGGGACTACCCAAATGATGAAATGGAAGAATTATCCTCAAAAGAGACTCCAGGAAGTAGCGACAGCTTATGAATTGATCAAAAACCATTTAAGCAGTGTAATGGAACAGGAATTTAGAATAATAGTCATAAAATTAATTGCTGGGCTTTAAAAAAGCATAGAGGACAGCAGACAATCTATTTCTACAGAGATCAAGGGACTAAGAAATAGGCATGAGTAGCTAAAAAATGCTATAAATGACGTGCAAAATAAAACGGAAGCAGCATTGCACAGATTGAGGAGGCAGAGGACAGAATAGGTGAATTAGAAGATAAGATTATGCAATAAAAGCAAGCTGACAAAAAGAGAGATAAAAAAAATCCAGGAGTATGAGGGGAGAATTAGAGAACTAACTGGTGCAATCAAATGGAACAATATGCATACCATAGTAATTCCAGAAGAGGAAGAGAGAGAGAAAGGGGCTGAAGGTGTACTTGAACAAATCATAGCTGAGAACTTCCCTGATCTGGGGAAGGAAAAAGGCATTGAAATCCAAGAGGCACAGAGAACTCCCTTCAGACATAACTTGAATCGATCTTCTGCATGATATATCATAGTGAAACTGGCAAAATACAAGGATAAAGAGAGAATTCTGAAAGCAGCTAAGGATAAACGGGCTCTAACTTACAAAGATAGACCCATAAGAGTAGTAGCAGACCTATCTACTGTAACTTGGCAGGCCAGAAAGGAACGGCAGGAAATCTTCAATGTGATGAACAGAAAAAATATGCAGCCAACAATCCTTTACACATTAAATCTGTCATTCAAAATAAGTGGAGAGATAAAAGTTTTCCCAAACAAATAATATCTGAAGGAATTCATCACCACTAAACCAGCCCTACAAGAGATCCTAAGGGGATTCTGTGAGTAAAATGCTGCAAGGACCACAAAGCACCAGAGACATCACTACAAGCATGAAACCTACAGACATCACAATGACTCTAAACCCATATCTTTCAATAATAGCACTGAATGTAAATGGACTAAATGCTCCAACCAAAAGACATAGGGTATAAGAATGGATAAAAAAACAAGACTCATCTATTTGCTATCTAAAAGAGATTCACTTTAGACCTGAGGACACCGTTAGATTGAAAGTGAGGGAATGGAGAACTATCTATCATGCACTGGAAGTCAAAAGAAAGCTGGAGTAGCCATACTTATATCAGAAAAACTAGACTTTAAATTAAAGGCTGTAACAAGAGATGAAGAAGGGCATTACATAATAATTACAGGGTGTATCCATGAGGAAGAGCTAACAACTATAAACGTCTATGCGCTGAATACGGGAGCCCCCAAATATATAAAACAATTAATCACAAACATGAGCAACCTTGTGGATAAGAATGTGGTAATTGCAGGGGACTTTAATACCCCACCTTCAACAATGGATAGAACATCTAGATACAAGATCAGTAAAGAAACAAAGGTCCTGAATGATACATTGGATCAGATGCACTTGACAGATATATTTAGAACTCTGCATCCAAAAGCAACAGAATACACTTTCTTCTTGAGTGCACATGGAACATTCTCCAAGATCAATCACATACTGGATCACAAAACAGACCTTCATAAGTATAAAAGAAATGAGATCATACCATGCACACTTTTGGACCACATTGCTATGAAGCTTGAAATCAACCACAGAAAAATGTCTGGAAAACCTCCAAAAGCAAGGAGATTAAAGAACACCTACTAAAGAATGAATGGGTCAACCAGGCAATTAGAGAAGAAATTTAAAAATATATGGAAACAAAGGAAAATGAAAATACAACAATCCAAACGCTTTGGGATGCAGCAAAGGCAGTCCTGAGAGGAAAATACATTGCAATCCAGGCCTATCTCAAGAAACAAGAAAAATCCCAAATACAGACTCTAACAGCACACCTAAAGGAACTAGAAGCAGAACAGCAAAGACACCCCAAACCCATCAGAAGAAGAGAAATAATAAAGATCAGAGCAGAAATAAACAATATAGAATCTACAAAACTGTAGAGCAGATCAACGAAACCAAGAGTTGGTTTTTTGAAAAAATAAACAAAATTGAGAAAACCTCTAGCCAGGCTTCTCAAAAAGGAAAGGGAGAGGACCCAAATAGTTAAATCATGAATGAAAATGGAATTATTACAACCAATTCCTCAAAAAAACAAGCAATTATCAGGGAATACTATGAAAAATTATATGCCCACAAACTGGACAACCTGGAAGAAATGGACAGATTCCTAAGCACCCACACACTTCCAAAACTCAAACAGGAAGAAATAGAAAGCTTGAACAGACCCATAACCAGTGAAGAAATTGAATCAGTATCAATAATCTCCCAACAAATAAGAGTCCAGGACCAGATGGCTTCCTTAGGGAATTCTACCAGACATTCAAAGCAGAGATAATACCTATCCTCCTCAAGCTGTTCCAAAAAATAGAAAGGGAAGGAAAACTTCCAGACTCATTCTATGAAGCCAGCATTACTTTGATTCCTAAACCAGACAGAGACCCAGTAAAAAAAGAGAACTACAGGCCAATATCCCTGATGAATATGGATGCAAAAATTCTCAATAAGGTACTAGCAAATCGAATTCAAAAGTATATAAAAAGAATTATTCACCAAGATCAAGTGGGATTCATTCCTGGGATGCAGGGCTGGCTCAACATTCGCAAATCAATCAATGTGATACATCACATTAATAAAAGAAAAGATAAGAGCCATATGATCCTGTCAATCGTTGCAGAAAAAGCTTTTGACAAAATTCAGCATTCTTTCTTAATAAAAACCCTCGACAAAGTCAGGATAGAAGGAACATACTTAAACATCATAAAAGCCATTCATAAAAAGCCCACAGCTAATATCATCCTCAATGAGGAAAAACTGAGAGCTTTCTCCCTGAGATCAGGAACACGACAGGGATGTCCACTCTCACCACTGTTGTTTAACATAGTGTTGGAAGTTCTAACATCAGCAATCAGACAACAAAAGGAAATCAAAGGCATCAAAATTGGCAAAGATGAAGTTAAGCTTTCACTTTTTGCAAATGACATGATATTATACATGGAAAATCCGATAGACTCCACCAAAAGTCTTCTAGGACTGATACATGAATTGAGCAAAGTCGCAGGATACAAAATCAATGTACAGAAATCAGTTGCATTCTTATACACTAATATAATGAAGCAACAGAAAGACAAATAAGGAAACTGATCCCATTCACAATTGCACCAAGAAGCATAAAATACCTAGGAATAAACCTAACCAAAGATGTAAAAGATCTGTATGATAGAAACTATAGAAAGCTTATGAAGGAAAATGAAAAAGATACAAAGAAATGGGAAAACATTCCATGCTCCTGGATAGGAAGAACAAATAGTGTTAAAATGTCAATACTACCCAAAGCAGGCTACACATTCAAAACAATCCCAATCAAAATTTCACCAGCATTCTTCTCAAAGCTAGAACAAGCAATCCTAAAAGTTGTATAGAACCATAAAATACTCCTAATACACAAAGTAATTTTGAAGAAAAGACCAAAGTGGGAGGAATCACAATCCCAGACTTTAGCCTCTACTACAAAGCTGTAATCAACAAGACAGCATGGCATTGGCACAAAAACAGACACATAGACCAATGGGATAGAATAGACACTCTAGAATTACACCCACAAAAGTATGGCCAACTAATCCTTGACAAAGCAGGAAAGAATATCCAATGGAAAAAAGACAGTCTCTTTAACAAATGGTGCTGGGAGTACTGGAGTTATGCAACATGCAGAAGAATGAAACTAGACCACTTTCTTACACCATTCACAAAAATAAACTCAAAATGGATAAAGGACCTGAATGTGACAAGAATCCTTCAAAACCCTAGAGGAGAAAGCAGGAAAAAACCTCTCTGACCTCAGCCACAGCAATTTCTTACTTGACACATCCCCAAAGCAAGGGAATTAAAAGCAAACATGAACTATTGGGACCTCATGAAGATAAAAAGCTTCTGCACTGCAAAGGAAACAATCAACAAAATTAAAAGGCAACTGACGGAATGGGAAAAGATATTTGCAAATGACATACCGGACAAAGGACTAGTATCCAAAATCTATAAAGAGCTCACCAAATTCCACACCCAAAAAACAAATAATCCAGTGAAGAAATGGGCAGAAAACATGAATAGACACTTCTCTAAAGAAGACATTCAGATGACCAACAGGCACATTAAAAGATGCTCAACATCACTCCTCATTAGGGAAATACAAATCAAAACCACAGTCAGATATCACCTCATGCCAGTCAGTGGTCAAAATGAACAAATCAGGAGACTATAGATGCTGGATGTGGAGAAACGGAAACCCTCTTGCACTGTTGGTGGGAATGCAAACTGGTGCAGCCACTCTGGAAAACAGTGTGGAGGTTCCTCAAAAAATTAAAAATAGATATACCCTATGACTGAGAAATAACACTGCTAGGAATTTACCCAAGGGATACAGGAGCTGATGCATAGGGGCACTTGTACCTCAATGTTTATAGCAACACTTTCAACAAGAGCCAAATTATGGAAAGAGCCTAAATGTCCATCAACTGATGAATGGATAAAGAAATTGTGGTTTATATACACAATGGAATACTATGTGGCAATGAGAAAGAATGAAATATGGCCCTTTGTAGCAACGTGGATAGAAATGGAGAGTGTTATGCTAAGTGAAATAAGTCATACAGAGAAAGATAGATACCATATGTTTTCACTCTTATGTGAATCCTGAGAAACTTAACAGAAGTCCATGGGAGGGGAAGAAAAAAAAAGAGGTTAGAGAGGGAGGGAACCAAAGCATAAGGGACTCTTAGAAAATGAGAACAAACTGAGGGTTGATGGGGGGTGGGAGGGAGGGGAGGGTGGGTGATGGATATTGAGGAGGGCACCTTTTGGGATGAGCACTGGGTGTTGTATGGAAACCAATTTGACAATAAATTTCATATTAAAAATAATAAATAAAAATAAAGAGAAAAATATATATTTAATAAAAATGTATTTTTAAAAATGTGTCAGACTCTTAATTTCAGCTCAGTCATGATCTCATGGTTCATGGGATCAAGGCCCACATAAGGTTCTATGCTAATAGCACAGAGACTGCTTGGGGCTGTCTTTCTCCCTTTCTCTCTCTCTGCCTCTTCCTTGGTCATGTGTGCCCTCTCTCTCTCAAAAAAAGAGAGAATTAAAAAAAGTGAGAATTCTAAGAACTGGTAAGTAATATAAACTAATATACAAATCTTTAAAAATTCCTAAACAAGTTATATTTATGTATTTTATATATTTATTTATATCTTTCATAATATATTAGATATATAATATATTCTATATCTCACAATAAAAGTTCTTACCAACTATAATAATTAGAGCTAATTAAGTCATTCTAATAATTTATTACTGATTTTGGAATTTTTGTGTGACCCTTTGTTTAAGTCAACTGTCACGAGCTACATGACAAATATTACTGAGCACCTGCTCCAGCTCAGGTATTGCAGTAGGTGCTGGGAATTCTACAGTGGAAATGATAGACAAGGTTCATATATAGACAGCCTTTGCATGATATAACACAGAAAGCTCATCAAAATCTCTCTTATTAAATTGGTGGCTATTAGGTACCCAGCACTGGGTCATTTTTGCAGTTGGAGGGTACATTGTACCTTAGCCTGCATATCTGGCATGGCCACAACTTGGAGCCTTAGCTCCTGACAACAAAACTACCCATCTGCTTTCCCTGAAGTTCCCACCATGCAGGTTCACCCCAGGGCAATGGACAGGCCCAGCCCCTGCTGCCTTGCGGCTATTCCCCCTTTAATCTACACAGAGTTGCCAGGGGCCACCCACTTCCACTGGAGCCCTGTTCCCAGGTTCTATTACCCATGGCCAAATCTGGTTACTTTTATGCCAATCAGACTGGAACCTTTTCAATAATCATCAATACAAGGAGTCTGATGCTTTTTGTGAAATATCATCCTGTGCTCACATGCAAACTTTATGCAGTTCCAGATGGTTACTGACCTCTAAATCCCCCAGGATAAAATGATATGGGGGTCAATGATATGCTAGAAAACCACCTTGGAGCATGGATAGATGTCCCCTGTCCTAGCTGCCCTGGTATCCAGAGCCTGGAATGTAGCTGTTGCTCTACAGACATCAACTGATTGACACAACTTTCACCTCATCGATTCAATGGCATCAGAAGAATGGTTTAGCTACAGGTCTGTCCAAATCTTCAAGTTCACTCAGCTCTCTTATAAAAAGGAAAGCTCTCTCCTTTCCTATAGGAGAGGCTGCCAATACCTAATGGCTTGGATTACATTTCTCCTTTTCCTTTTGGACCTCCACTGCAGTCTTTTAAAAATATTTATTTGGGCTCCTGGGTGGCTCAGTCGGTTAATTATGTCCAGCTCTTAATTTTGGCTCAGGTCATGATCTTGCAGTTCATGACACTCAGCCCCGTGTAGGGATCCTCACTGACAACGTGGAGCCTGCTTGGGATTCTCTCTCTCTCCCTCCCTCTCTGCCACACCCCGTTCACTCTTGCTCTCTTAAAAATAAGTAAATAAACTTTAAAAAAAATTAAATAAAAATAAGATAAAAATGTGCACTGATTCTATTCTCACATCTGATGGATTTAAACTTTCAAGTTCCACTGGGGGCTCTTGAAGTGCAAATTAAAGAAAGTAGTACAGTTGAGTTTACCATTTGAGAGGGATTGGAGCTGGGATGGAGACTGGACACAAATCAGATAGCACTATTTTAGAAAAAGCCTCAGGTTTGGAGGGTCTTTGTTCTGGCTTGTCTCACATGGGAACGATAGTATTATGAGCTGAATGTCTTAGGTAATTGATCCTACTCACAAATTACAGATGCAATAATTTTAAGGTTGGTCAATTAAGGTTAACAATTAAGGTTGGTCAATCAAGCCTGGGAAATGATTCCTAACTCTGCAAAAAGAGGAGCTTTCATGAAGATGTTTAAAAAGCAAAGAGAAGGACAATGAATTCTCAGCTGCATTCCTCCAAGGTGTCACAAGTGTATCAGACATCAGGGCCCAGTGAGGCCAAACCCGGGAGGTAGGGGAAAGCAGGGGCATCAACAATAGCAAAGCCGGGGGGGGGGGGGCAGTTCCAGATCAAGGCAGGCAGATGAGATAATACATAAAGGAAGATAGGAAAGCAAAAGACCCTGTCTATTGTCCACATGCTCAGGCTGAATTATTCAAAGGCAGATTTTTAAATATGTATCAGCGTTCCAGTAAACAGGGTAAGCTTGCTAATAACAGTGCAATTCAGCAATCGCTACTCCAAATAAATATGTTTGAAATGTCATTACCGTAATCAGATTAACTGCTGTCTTTCATGTTATGCCTTGAATAATCACCAAAATTATTCTTAGAGAATTTGGCAAAAAGCATTGTCTAGGAATGCACAGAAGAAATAGCGGTGCCCTAGTATTTTTTCCTCTTTAAATAAGTTCCCTAAGTACTTGTAAACGCCTTGATAATTTTTCTCCCACATAGGCAACTTCATATGACAAAACCAACTGTGTTCAGTTTCATGATTTCTACTGCCAGGATGTAATTTTTATGCTGGATTTTATTATTCATTACAACAGTTCACACTTTCTATGAGAACAATTGCTGTAATAGGTTAAAAGTCATTATTTTCAAAACTACCCTCAGAGATTAGCTGCTACATCACCTTCTGGACACTTGCACTTGAACATCTGAACCATAGCTCATAATTGTATTATTCACTAGGCTGATTCTTCTTGCTAAGAATGCCTCTAAATGCTTTTTCAATAGCCAGAGATCCAGTCCTGTGAACCAAACCATCTCTACCCATTTTGGCATTGGGTGACAGCTGGGATCATTTGTAAGTAAATTGAGATCTAGTGATGAGTTTATTTTCTATTGTAGTTGTATTCATGATGTAAAGGCCATTAAAATTCAGACTTGTGTTATCTGGCAGTCAACATTTTCTTTAACTCAAGGGATTTAAGAAGAACAAGTACCATCGTGATCATTCATTGAAAGAATTTGCCTATCAAAAAAAAATGTTCTTTTGTGCTAGAGAATATTTAGGAGATTAATATTTAATAAACAGATATATTAAAGGAAACTTCAACAAACATCTAATGAACACCTACTCTCTTCCAGACAAAGGCAGGCACTTGTACACACACTAATAATCAGTCTGAGATGGGGAACGGAAGTTCTAATGTGACTTTTATTTATTTTGCTTTTTTTTGGTAATCACTTGATTTTTTTCACCATGTTTTTCTATATTGAAAACATCTAAAATCATTATATTCTGTCCATATATAGGGACAACAGAAGGAAATAGTTGGGAATTCAGCCAATGGCGGTTGCCCAAAAGTAGCAATAGGAACAAATCACACAGACCTGCCCAAATAGTCTATTTCTTTCTGCAAAATTCACCCCTGTCCCGCATGCACTTTTATTCTTCAGCTTCAACAATGACATTTCTTTGTAACTAGCTTTCTTAGGTACTTTGTGTCTCTGTTGGTCACACGTATTCCCAATAGGAATCCCTGCCATCCCGTAAGGTCTTGAAATGAAACAGCACAGTCTTCCTTTTCAATAGAAATTAATGGGGATCTAGAGCCAAAGTCATTACCAAATAGAGCAAAATGGGGGAAGTACAACCTGGTCCTAGGAGTGAGTTTGGAAATGTTCAGAGTTCTTTCATGAGAAAAGTAGACCAATATCTTACTTTTCAACTTATAGTACCCTAACAAAGATCCTTTGACTCTAGTTTTTGGAACCACGAAGATTTCTTTGGGTTAACTAACCATTCCTCCAGATTGCTAGGATGAAAGAGTTATAGATGGGAAGGAAACCTTCAGTTAATCCATGTAGGCAAGTGACACAGGGTTCAGTAGAGGCAGAACTCAACCCAAAGCATGGGTGTCCTTGAATGTAGTTCTATGTACCTTCCTTCATCCTAGTATTGTCTGCAATTTTTTACTATGTTGCCTCCCCCTATTCTCTTACTCCTGAAGTCTGTAAAATGTGCCCTCATCAAAATACAATTAATCCAACAACCCCTTCCACTTGGGTTTCCCAAGTGGTTGTGCACACCACCCCATGAGCTCAAGCTCTCAGCTGCCACAACCATGAGGCCATACTGGCCACACTTAGAGCTGCTTTGGCAATTTCCAATTGGAGGGGGGACATTTCTCCTTCCCTCTTCCTCTTTCCTTGCCAAACCAATTGAGTTTGTTGTATCTTTTCTTAAAAGAAGGCAAGACGCAGTGTACCCAGATTTCCTGGAATTGATTGTTCATTTTCACAGGATTGTCCAGTCAAATGAATTCTCATAACTGCCAACAGAAGCTTTTCAGAAAAATTGGCCTCGGACGATATTTGTAATTCCCTCTACTCTTCAAGTCAAGTATTTCTTGCTCCTAAGTAGAAGCTTCCCACTTTCTCCAAAGCGTCAAGTTTTCCTCTCATCTCGTGGGCAGTTTATTGATTCTTCCAGACTCTAAAGTCAGGCTCCTTCCATCCAGTCCTCTTTCCATGACCTTAGACCAAAGATGAATCATTGAACTGGAATCTCAAATTTATCAAACCAGGATGCTCAGCTGAATCTATACTACCTCCAACACACATCGCTTAAGGTCATATTCTGCATGTGGGTTAAATTAGCATATATGTGTTCATAAAAATCAAAGGGTCTTTGAATGAAGTATTCTTATATTCAGTGGGAATTTATTGATCATAAATTATATGAGGCTCTGAGCCATAAGCTTGGGCTAAAGCACGAAGGGCCATGCTTCCTGACCTCACAGAGCTCATAGTCCAGAAGAAAAGTTCATATAAACCTCCAGAATCCCATGGAGTTCAAACTATCCACTCAAAATATAACTTATATTAAAAATATTTCATTGGTCAAAAGGTCAAGTCCTCTGAATTCAACAGAAGCCACTTATAGATTGATTTTCCTAGAGTGTGTTTATTCCTGTGGGGGGGAAGAAAACAGAATTAGCAGGGAATCCTTTTTATTGCTTTATATTGAATTCAAAGACTACTTATGGGGAAATTCAAATAATAAGGTGAAAAACAGGAGGATAAGGACAAAAACTAAGAGAACAAGTTGGGGTTAATATGTATAGGAAAACAAATATAGACCTAGCATTTGTGTGCAACTAATTATTGGGAGATCATGAGGTTAGGCAGAACAAACCACAGGTATCACTATGTATATCTTACCCCTGGAGCTCAATGTATAAATTTTGCCGAACATCCATTTTGAGCATGGCTCTGAGTGCGCTGGTAGCTTGCACAACCCATGTGGCCTTGAAGTCATTTGGTAATAAATGGCATCACTTGGGGCGCCTGGGTGGCGCAGTCGGTTAAGCGTCCGACTTCAGCCAGGTCACGATCTCGCGGTCCGGGAGTTCGAGCCCCGCGTCGGGCTCTGGGCTGATGGCTCAGAGCCTGGAGCCTGTTTCCAATTCTGTGTCTCCCTCTCTCTCTGCCCCTCCCCCGTTCATGCTCTGTCTCTCTCTGTCCCAAAAATAAATAAACGTTGAAAAAAAAATTTTAAAAAAAATAAATGGCATCACTTCTGTAAGGCCATCCTGCAATTTAAAAAGATCCCAGCATGATTCCTCTTGTAAGGTAAGAAAATCCTTTTTGAAAGCCAAACTCCAGTCCACTATCATTAGAAGAGGCTCTCTGTTGGAACAAACACCCCCCAAACTTCAGCACATTAACACAATGGAAGTTTTTTTTTTTTCTCACTCACATAATGCTTCCATAGAGGCAGCTTTCTATCTGGTGATTCTGAGACTAGTCTCCTTCCAGCTTGTAGTTTCACCATCCCTGAGAACATGAAGTTCTCTCTCAAAGCTTCTGCTACCAGCTGGTAGGTGGGAGGAGGGAGAGAATGTGGCAGATCCAGTGGGAGGTTTCTGTGGGCCAAACCCAAAAAGGCATACATCATGTCTACCGTTTTCTATTCACCAGAAGTCACAACCAAACTGAACTCAAGGAAGGCTGAGACACGTGGTCTAGCTACTTGCCAGAGGAAAGGGAAAATGAGTCAGTGAAAAACTCACCAGTGTCTGCTAAATATCCTAAATGTCTCTACTGTGGTTTTCCTAAGAGAAAAAAAAATGCATCTGCATATTAAAATTGTAATAAGCCAAATTCATTTATGAAGTATGTGCTATTGGAAATTAATCTTTAAGGGTCTTCATGGATTTGTTTTTTAATTAAATTCAAGTTAGATAGCATATAGTGTAGTGTTGGTTTCAGGAGTAGATCCCAGTGATTCATCACTTACATATAACACCCAGTGCTCATCCCAACAAAGCACCCTCCTTAATGTCCATCACCCATTCAGCCCATCCCCCGACCCATCTCCCCTCCAGCAACCCTCAGTTTGTTCTCTATAGTTAAAAGTCTCCTATGGTTTGTCTCTCTGTTTCTCTTATTTTTTCTTCCCTTCCCCTATGTTAATCTGTTTGGTTTCTTACATTCCACAAATGAGTGAAATCATATGGTATTTGTCTTTCTCTGACTTATTTTGCTTAGCATGATATGCTAGTTCCGGCCATGTCTTTGCAAATGGCAAGACTTCATTCTTCTTGACGGCCTCTGTGTGTGTGTGTGTGTGTGTGTGTGTGTGTGTGTGTGTCATTTTCTTCATCCACTCATTAGTTGATGGGCATAATTTGGCTATTGCCAATAGTGCTGCTAGAAACATTGGGTGCATGTGTCCCTTCGAATCCGTATTTTTGTATCCTTTAGATAAATACCTAGCAGTGCAATTGCTGAGTCATAAGGTAGTTCTGTTTTTAACTTTTTGAGGAACCTCCATAATGTTTTCCAGAGTGGCTGCAACAGTTTGCATTCCCATCAACAGTGCAAAAGTGTTCCCCTTTCTCTACATCCTTGCCAACATCTGTTGTTTTCTGAGTTGTTAATTTTAGCCATTCTGACAGGTTTGAGGTAGTATCTCATTGTGGTTTTGATTTGTATTTCCTTGATGATGAGTGATGTCGAGCATTTTTTCATGTGTCAGTTTGCCATCTGGATGTCTTCTTTGGATAAATGTCTACTTATGTTTTCTGCCCATTTCTTAACTGGATTGTTTATTTTGGGGATATTGAGTTTGATAAGTTCTATAAAGTTTGATAAAGTTTGATAAGTCCTACATAGATTTTGGATACTAGCCTTTTGTCTGATACGTCATTTGCGAATATCTTCTCCCATTCCACTGGTTGGTTGCCTTTTAGTTTTGTTGATTGTTTCCTTTGCTGTGCAGAAGCGTTTTATCTTTTTTTAAAATATAATTTATTGTCAAATTGGTTTCCATATAACACCCAGTGTTTATCCCAACAAGTGCCCTCCTCAATGCCCATCACCCACTTTCCCCTCTCTCCCAACCCCCATCAACCCTCAGTTTGTTCTCAGTATTTCAGAGTCTCTTATGGTTTGTCTGCCTCCCTCTCCATAACTCATAATCCTCCCCCATGGTCTTCCATTAAGTTTCTCAAGATCCACATATGAGTGAACACATGTGATATCTGTCTTTCTCTGCCTGACTTATTTCAGTTAGCATAATGCTCTCCAGTTCCATCCATGTTGCTGCAAATGGCCAGATTTCATTCTTTCTCATTGCCAAGTAGTATTCCATTGTATATATAAACACATCTTCTTTATCTGTTTGTCAGCTGATGAACATTAGGCTCTTTCCATAACTTGGCTATTGTTGAAAGTGCTGCTATAAACATTTGGGACCTCATTAAGATAAACAGCTTCTGCACTGGAAACAATCAACAAAACTGGAAGCTTTTTATCTTCATAAAGTCCCAATAGTTCATTTTATTTTGTTTCTTTTGCCTCCAGAGATGTATCTAGTAAGCAACTAGTAAGAAGTTGCTGCATCCAAGGTCAAAGAGGTTGCTGAATACAACCCTCAGTGCTCACCATAACAAGTGTCCTCCTTAATGCCCATCACCCTTTAGCCCATCTCCCCACCCAACACACCTCCAGCAACCCTGTTTGTTCTCTGTATTTAAGAGTCTCTTATGGTTTGAAACAGATGAACATGGGGAAAGGAAGGAAAAATAAAATAAGATAAAAACAGAGAAGGAGGTCTTCATGGATTTGATCTTCAAACCAATAAACCAACTAATAAAAAAAAAAGGTCAGGAAATTATTTTGGCCAAATTACTTTGGCATCACCTAGTTGACAGCCTAAGACCATTATCAAGTGCTGCTGCTACTGAACTGTGATTCGTGAAACATAATCTTCTTTCGGAAAGATCTCAACTAATCAGCTGGCAAACAAACAGTTGTTCATAGCAGGGCTAAAGGAAGTACTGATTGTAATCATCTCCAAGATGGATTTTTAAGTGAGTCGGGGGGAGGGGAAGAGGAAATCTACAAAATAGTATGCACAGTACATTACTTGCATTAGCTTTTTATTACTGTGTAATAAATTACCACAAAGGTAGCAGCTTAAAACAACACAAATTTAGTATTTCACAGTTTCCAGGGGCCAGGAGACAGAGTGTGAGTTGGCTAGGTCCTCTGTTCAGGGTCTCCTGATACCAGATTGAAATCAAGGTACCAACCAGGACTCTAGATCCCACCTGAAGCTCAGGCTCCTCTTCCAAGTTCACTAGTTGTTAGCAGAATCTGGTTCTTGCTGGCACACAGTCAGGAGTTGCTCTCAGCTCCCATGGACCACCCTTAGTCCCAGTAATGTGCTTCTCCCACACACGGCAGCCACTGCTTCAAGGCCAGCAGGAGCACCTTCCTCTGCTCCACTATGGCGGAGTCTTAGGTAAGGAGACTTACCTAATCATGGGAGTGACATCTGTCATCTTCATCGTTGGCCACATTCAAAGGGGATTATCCAGGGTCCTGCCACACTACTGGTTATTTTTAACAAACAGGAAAAACGTATACTGAATATATATAAAATATATCTATAGGAGTCCAGGAGAAACTAAAACCAGGCTTGTCTTGGAAAGCAGAACTGGAAACCTGGAAACAGAGCAGGGGGATGTCTCTGCTGTTTTTATTATTCCTGTTTGAATTATTGTATCATATTCGTGTATTACTTGTTCACAGGAAGTAACCAAATAGAATAAGATTAGCTGGTTTGGGTCTTCTGTAGAAAGCGAGAACTGTCCTCTCAGGAGCTCACAGTGTGGCATTGATCTGTCCCAGAGAAAAGGTTGCAGGAGGGTGGACACATGGCCTCTCCCAGTAGGTTCCTGCCTGAGTGTGTAGACACCAGCCCCGAATGATGTGGAAAGAAGACTTGCAACTGTCAAGGGCTTCTCTCTGGAAAAGTCTTTCTAAGTGCTTGTAGCTGCCTTAAATACAAACCAAAGTAGTAAAATAAGGCAACAACTTCTTATGTGCCCACATTCCTCAGTTCACCAAAGCTAGGTGAAAGATATCTTAGATGAGCAGGTATCTCATTTTAACAGAACCTTTTAAAAAAATTTTAATGTTTATTTATTTTTGAAAGAGCAGTTGGGGCAGGGGCAGGAAGGGGGACAGAGGATCCAAAGTGGGCTCTGGACTGACAGTAGCAAGCCCAATGTGGGGCTTGAACTTGCAGACTGTGAGATCATGACCTGAGCCAAAGGCAGATGCTCAACCAACTGAGCAACCCAGGTGCCCCAGCTGGTGTCTCATTTTGGAGACTGCCTTCCTAGGGGCACTTGGTTGGCTCAATCTGTTATGTGTCTGACTCTCAATTTTGGCTCAGGTCATGATCCTAGGGTCATGCGACCAAGACCCACATTGACTGGGCTCTGTGCTGAGGGTGGAGACTACTTAAGACTCTCTCTCTCTCTCTCTCTCTCTCCCCCCCCCGCCCCTCTCCTCTGCTTGTGTTCTCTCTCTCTCTAAGATAAATAAAATGAAGGGAAAAAGAGACTGTCTTCCTACATGCAAATGTTTATGTTCTCATTTTTTTAGCATGTATTTTTCAAATTTTAAGTCCTTCCCAGGTGGAGTATTCAGTGCAACTAAAGCTGCACCTAGAACATTTGTCATGTTGACTAATTTGGGAATTTATTTGGTTTTTACATCTGGCTTTCTAGTGAGGGTGCTGATGGTAAAGTGAGTGAATAATGCTATATGGTAGTGTCTTTCTGTGGCTCCAAAATAGCCTTTGAAGGGGGAGTGCAGTTTGTCCTACTTTGTAATCCTAACCCTGCATAAGAAACAGGGATTTTCAATAACTCTATCATAAAATGCCTATAAACCTTTTTTTAAATGTTTATTTATTTTTGAGGGAGAGAGAAAGAGACAGAGAATGAGCAGGGGAGGGGCAGAGAGACGGGGAGATACAGAATCCAAAGCAGGCTCCAGGCTCTGAGCTGTCAGCACAGAGCCTGACGCGAGGCTTGAACCCATGAGCTGTGAGATAATGACCTGAGCCTAAGTTAGACACTCAACTGACTGAGCCACCCAGGCACCCCACCTATAGACTGTTTTGATTCAGGAAATTAGTAACCAGTTGAAGGACTTTAATGTTACTGCCTCTCAGAGGCTCTCATGGGGACAGGCACCATGCGTGTGAGGATAGTCAGTCAAGAAGCATATACAAGTGTGCTGTTGGTTTCCATCAGAGGTTATGGGGAGACTTGTGGGCAGCTCAGTTGGTTGAGTGTCCAACTCTTCATCTCAGCTCAGGTCATGATCCGAGGGTCATGGGATCAAGCCCCACATCAGGATCCACTCTAAGTGTGGAGCCTGCTCAAGACTCTCTCTCTCTGTCTCTCTCTCTCTCTCTTCCTCTGCCCCTCTCCCCTGCTGTCTCTCTCTAAAACAAAATTTAAAAAAGATGATGGGAGACATGATCCAACTAGCATAAATCCACATCTGCATCTGCTTTTTTCCCAGACACTGATATGAGTGAGGAACAGTAATTGGCAGTGAAGTAAGGAAACATCAGGAGAGCATGGGGAAGTGAACCAAGGAGAGGAAGGAACTTAGTAAAGGGGCATTCACAAGAGGGTTTCCACAGTGGGCAGTGGGGGCTCCATCCCTCTGGGAGGCCCAGGTGACAGTGTAGAAAACACGGAGCCCCCTACCCAGGGGCACAGGAGCTGGCGTTTCTTCTCCAACACCTCTCCATTGTTATTTGAAGGCTGCTTCCAGGGAAGAGGAAATAATTTCTTAGTATTTCTGGCTTACCTCACACTATGGACCAGAAAATTCCCAGCCAAGAGGAGCAGATGCCTGCAGATGGAAGGCATGGGCTGGGTGTATGAGTTGTGAGGAGCACCAAGGGGGTACGGGGGACCAGCAACAGTGTGAGCTGGCACCCTGTAGCTACAAATTAAAAATAAAAATTCTCTACCTTGACTGAAATTCAACCCCACGCTTTTTGTTTACTTTTATTTTTTTAAGTTTATTTATTTATTTTGAGAGTGAGTGGGGGAAGGGCAGAGAGAGAGGGAGAGAGAAGAGAATCCTAAGCAGGCTCTGCACTGTCAGTGTGTGGAGCCCGATGGGGGGCTTGAACTCACGAACCTCCAGATCATGACCTGAGTGGAAATCAAGAGTTGGATGCTTAACCGACTGAGCCACCCAGGAGCCCCTGTTTGTTTGCTTTCAAAATAATAGACTTCAGGTGTGGAGTTTGGTGAGCTCTTTATGGATTTTGGATACTAGTCCTTTGTCCGATATGTCATTTGCAAATATCTTTTCCCATTCCGTCAGTTGCCATTTAGTTTTGTTGATTGTTTCCTTTGCTGTGCAGAAGCTTTTTATCTTCATGAGGTCCCAATAGTTCATTTTTGCTTTTAATTCCCTTGCCTTTGGGGATGTGTCAAGTAAGAAATTGCTGCGGCTGAGGTCAGAGAGGTATTTTTCCTGCTTTCTCCTCTAGGGTTTTGAAGGATTCTTGTCACATTCAGGTCCTTTATCCATTTTGAGTTTGTTTTTGTGAATGGTGTAAGAAAGTGGTCCAGTTTCATCCTTCTGCATGTTGCTGTCCAGTTCTCCCAGCACCATTTGTTGAAGAGACTGTCTTTTTTTCCATTGGATATTCTTTCCTGCTTTGTCAAGGATTAGTTGGCCATACTTCTGTGGGTCTAGTTCTGGGGTTTCTATTCTATCCCATTGGTCTATGTGTCTGTTTTTGTGCCAATGTCATGCTATCTTGATGATTATTCCACACCTGAAAAACAAATAATCCAGTGAAGAAATGGGCAGAAAACATGAAGAGACACTTCTCTAAAGAAGACATCCAGATGGCTAACAGGCACATGAAAAGATGCTCAACGTCGCTCTTCATCAGGGTAATACAAATCAAAACCACACTCAGATATCACCTCATGCCAGTCAGAGTGGCTAAAATGAACAAATCAGAGACTATAGATGCTGGAGAGGATGTGGAGAAACGGGAACCCTCTTGCACTGTTGGTGGGAATGCAAACTGGTGCAGCCACTCTGGAAAACAGTGTGGAGGTTCCTCAAAAAATTAAAAATAGATCTACCCTATGACTGAGAAATAGCACTGCTAGGAATTTACCCAAGGGATACAGGAGTGCTGACGCATAGGGGCACTTGTACCCCAATGTTTATAGCAGCACTTTCAACAAGAGCCAAATTATGGAAAGAGCCTAAATGTCCATCAACTGATGAATGGATAAAGAAATTGTGGTTTATATACACAATGGAATACTATGTGGCAATGAGAAAGAATGAAATATGGCCCTTTGTAGCAACGTGGATAGAAATGGAGAGTGTTATGCTAAGTGAAATAAGTCATACAGAGAAAGACAGATATCATATGTTTTCACTCTTATGTGGATCCTGAGAAACTTAACAGAAGTCCATGGGGGAGGGGAAGAAAAAAAAGAGGTTAGAGAGGGAGGGAACCAAAGCATAAGAGACTCTTAGAAACTGAGAACAAACTGAGGGTTGATGGGGAGTGGGAAGGAGGGGAGGGTGGGTGATGGGTATTGATAAGGGTACCTTTTGGGATGAGCACTGGGTGTTGTATGGAAACCAATTTGACAATAAATTTCGTATTTAAAAAAATAAAATAAAATGGAAAAAACCAAAATGATAGACTTCATTTTTATTTAATTTTTATTTATTTACTTATTTTGATACACACACAGAGAGAGAGAGAGGGAGCAGGGGATGGACAGAGTAGGGGCAGAAGAGAGAGAGAGATTCCCAGTCAGGCTCTGCACTGCCAATGCAGAGCTTAGTGTGGGGCTCAAACCCATAAGCCATGAGAACATGACCTGACCTGAGTTCGAGAGTCACGCCCCAATAGATTTCATTTTTTAAGAGAAGGTTTACAGAAAGGTTTACAGAACTTATACAGAACCTTTATAGCATGTTTATAGCAAAGTTGATGAGAAAGTACAGAGTTCCCAGTAGCTCCTCCCCACAGTTTCCCCTATTATTTTTATTATTAGTGTGATTTAGGTGTCACAATTGGTGGTCCAATATTGAGGCATTATTAACTAAAGTCCACAGTTTACATTGGGGTTCACTCTTTGTGTTCTATACTCTATCGGTTTTGACAAATGTGTGATGGCATATATCTGTCATTACTGTATCATACAAAACTCTCAAAGCTTTTTCAAAACTGCTAGTTTTAGTTATTCTCGCAGGAAGACCCTCCCCATGAAAATTTGAAAGAAATACGAATCCAATTTTGATTTGTTAAGGAAGAAGCAATTCTCCCGAAGCAATTATTTTGGCTGAAGATGAAAGTCCCCTTAATTCTTCCAGAATTTCCAGAATGTGCCTGCTTGGCACCTTTCCAGAAAACGGTCTGTTATTTACTGATTTGTGTCCTCATCCCAAATTCGTATGTTGAAACCCTAACTCCCAATGTGACTCTATTTGAGATGGGGTCTTTAGGAAGGTAATTAAGGATATATGAGGTCATAAAGGTGGGGCCCTGATCTGATAGGACTGGGGTCTCTATAAGAAGAGGAGGGGAGACTAAATATCTCTGTCTCTCTCTCCTCATACTGACAAAGGAAAGGCCATGTGAGGACACAGCAAAGAGGTGGCTGTCTATAGGCCAAGGAGAGAGTCCTCATCGCAAACCAACCCTACGGACATCTTGGTCTTGGACCTCCAGCCTCCAGAACTGTGAGAAAATTAATTTCTGTTGTTGAAGCCACCAAATAGGTGGTATTGTGTTATGGCACAGCAGCTCAGGCTGGCTAAAACAGGGTCCCTTAAAAAAAACAAACTCCTAGCGAAAACGTTCTGTTCTTGGAGTGCCTGCATGGCTCAGTCGGTTAAGGGTCCCACTCTTGATTTCTGCTCAGGTCATAATCTCACGGTTCCTGAGATCGAGTCTTGTGCCAGGCTCTGCACTGACAGCGTGGAGCCTGTTTGGGATTCTCTCTCTCCCTCTTTGTATGCCCCTCCCCTGCTCTCTCTCGCTCTCTCTCTCAAAATAAATAAGTAAAACATTAAGAAAAAAACCATTCTGTTCTTCTCTTTGAATCAGAAAGAGGGTCTGAGGGACCCAAGGGAAAGCCTGTGGCAGGGGTTTCTGAGACTGACATGGCAACCCTGAGTAGGAGCAGGACTAGCACAAGCTGTGGCCTGCACCTGCATGGGGGTCTCCAGGCTTTTTTCTGCAGCCTGCCAGTCCTGGAGAGGGACACATCAACATGCTGTCAAGACAAATCCCAAGATCCTAAGTAAATCACAGAATAAGTCTGTCAGTCATCCTGACTGGATGACATGTGGCCCTAAAAGTACAACATCCATGAAATGTCACTGTGTCACTGCCCGATAACACACACCATGCCCCCTGCCAAGTCCTACCCCCTTTCTGGCACCTCCATCACCAACACTGCTGTGGTCTCAGGCCCAGCTGCGTGGCACCATTCTTCCCAAGAAATGTTATCTCTTGACCTTAATTGTAAGAAGCGATTTTGACTTATAAGCAGTCATCCGCACAGATACCCCCTCACTGAAACACCTCATGTGTTGCATATTTCCCTACAGATAGCATATCCCTTTTCCTGTCTCTGATTGTCACTCCAGACAGGTTCTTTATGAAACCAAGAACCCATTTTGCAAACTCCCATCATGAATCCCATGGGCATGTCCAAAGTGCCAGCTGGTGCTGTATTTTCAAAGCCATGAAGGCATTTTCCTGAGGAAACAGTGCACTATTTGTGTTGGCAGCGGCATTACTGACTATTCCAATGGTGAAATACGTTTAGCAATGAGGTGAACTCCTTGGAAAAAGGTATCGGGTTTGTTTACTCCAATCAGTAGATGGGAGATAAATCAGCATCACCTAAGCCAAACGCTGGACTCTTGCAGCAGGTGCAGACACAGAGCTTACAAGAAGCCGAAAATACATCCCACCCAGACAATTCTTGGTTTATTACGTCCTTTCCCTGGGTCTTAATAAGTCATTAAGTCTTTTTGAATCAAACAAGTCTCCTCATTTTGATGTTCCTATAAAACCTACTTCCTGTTGCTCTGAGAACTGTGGATAATGGCCCTGATACATGGAAGTTTGAATACACATCGATAAAAATCAGATTTTCTGCATGTGATGGATATTAAAAATACCAAACTTCTATGATTTTTGAATGCTAAGCAGCGTCCACAGGGCCGAGGTGACCTTGCGGTGTGCAGGATGGAGAGAAGAAAAAAGACAAGGCAGATACCCTCACGTCTCACATAGTTAATAATTTGCCCGTTCAGCCTTCCACCACTGTGGTTTAATACAGACACTGACTGGCCGCAGTTGTCTTTGGGAAATACTCCTGAAGGAGGCAGTTTTACAGCGGCCTCATCCATCTGCAGACAGCTCGCTTTCTTGAGCTTCACAGGAGGTCCCACCAGACCAACTTTCATTTTGGTTTCCCTCCTGCAGCCAAGTTAATCTAAATTCAAGAACAATAGCATTCATATTTGTCCCTGTATGGCCAGGATTACCACTATTGAAAGGGGTTTCTATGATCAGCTTGTCACTTTCTTTGCTCCTTAATCTCTTTCTTTCTCTTGCTCAATGGCCTCCTCTTACTTTCTTTCCTGATGAGAGGATTTTTTTTTAGTCTCTCTCCCTCTTCCCTTTCTAAAAAACTTAGGAAGTTAAAAGGCCAGCTCAACCCGACCACCTGGGCGGCAGGAGGCTCTGTCACCAGGCACCCTGCCAGCAGCCAGCTGTGACATTGTGCCCTGCCAGAGGGATTGTCCTGGCTCTGTTGGCAGCCACCTCCCACCTGGCCAGTGTCCTATTCCCATTGTCCTCAACTTCCCTTGTTTAATGCTGTTTTGCAAATTACTAAGCATTGGAAGTCTGTTAATCACAGTTCATGTCCCATGTGAGGCCACACAGGAGAGGCAGAGCTGGGTGGGGAGGCCCGCTGGCAAGGGTGAATGTCTTGGTAGCGGCCCTTTCATACCCCTAACGAGATCATTACAGCTAACTAAATACAAGCCTGGCCTCATGACCCTCTGGGGAATCAGAAGGGCCTGTGAGGGATATCAGTATCGTCCCGAAACCCCACTTTGCTGCCTTCCCATGCTGGAAGCTAACCATGTGATCAAAAGGTCTCTAAGCCCTGCTCTGGTTCCATCTTGTCCCCAGGGATCAGGCACCTGAGTGACACTGACTGTGGGCATGTCACCTGCCCCAGGGCATTCGGGAACTGTTCAGCCCAGCATAGCTCTGAGTGGACTGCCTGGGAAGCCAACTATACCTTTCACAGAGTAGACAGAGCCTGGAGACATGCCTAGGCGACTCTTGGTCCTGAGTCTGGGCCCAACATGATCTAGGTGGTAAAGTCCAGGAGATGGGCCAGGAGTGAGGGCTTTCTTGTTCACAAACTGTGGGCATCTTTGAAAAGATTGTCAAGAGTGTCCTTGGCATAATTAGGTGTTTTATTCAGATCTCAAGGTACCTAAACTGACAGTGAATTTCTTCCTTCACTGGAGATATGAAGACGGCCACTTGGACCCACTCTTGTAAGCAGAGGTAAAGTGTGGGTGTGTGCGTGAGAATGTGTGTGTGAGCATGTACAAGTGTGAGCATGTATGAGAATGTGAGTGTGAATGCAGGTCTGTGTCAATGTATGTGCATGAATATGTACGACTGTATGTGAACGTATACAAGTATGAACATGTATGAGCACATGAGTGTGAATGTATGTCTGTGTGAACACATGTGCGTGAGTGTGTATCATCGTCTATGCACATTTGTGTGTGAGTGTGAACATGTGTGAGCACATGACTGTGAATGTAAGCCTGTGTGTGAGTATATATACCTGTGTGGGCATGTATACAAGCGTGAGTGTGTGTGGGTGTGTAAGTGTGAGCATGTGGGATGTGTGTGTGTGCGTGTGTGAACAAGGGAAAGTCTCACCAGTGTTGTTTGCTATTGTAATGGAGTTTCAATGCAGCATTTCTGCCCACCTGCTTGATGATGACAATCCCAGTGTGACACGTAGATTTCCTATTGAAGGAAAGAGCTGGTGATCAATTATTTCTCTTTCCCTCTCTCCTTCCTTCTCAAAAGAAACGATGAAATGCTGCATTTAAATCTGTTGAGCTGGAACAAATAACGAAGGAAACCGTATAACTGAGAGAAGAAAATAAAAGGCAGGCATGAGGTGAGGGGATGGTTCTTAAAACTAAAAAAGCACAAAAATGGTGGCGCCTGGGTAGCTCAGTAGGTTAAGCCTCTGACTTTGGCTCAGGTCATGATCTCATGGTTTGTGAGTTCGATCCCGGCATTGGGCTCTCTGCTGACATCTCAAAGCCTGGAGCCTGCTTTGGATTCCAAAACAAATCTAACTTCTTCCATGATGCAAGATGGGTTGCAAACAGGAACAAACAGGAAAGTGCTGAGCATCTGTTTCCCAGGTACCACGCAGAACCACACATTGGTGGTATCCTTGGCTCCAGGAGAGGACATCTGGAGCAGCCCTCTCAAGAGCTCATCTAAGGTATTCTTGCTCCTCCCTCCCTATCTCTGTAGGGACAGGACTCAGCAGGACTCATGGCACCAGCAGGGGGCTAGTGGCTGGGGATGGGTAAGTGATGCCTGCTAGAGCATTGCTTCCCTCTCTGTGCAGGGGAGAGCCCAACTGGAGCTAAGTAATGTGCAAATGGTGGCATGATCTCCTGCACTCTCCTCGGCCCTCTCGTGAATTTACAGCCCCGCATAGGGTGTGTTAATTCTATGTTTCTGAGCATCTCATTGCCAGCACTGGCTCTGGCTGTAACAAGGAGAAGGTGAGCTCATTCAGAAAATGACTCTGTGGTTTGATTGTCCTGGACCAGACTCTGTGATGAGGACAGCAAAGGGTTGGGCCTTCCCACCCAAAGCATTGGATGGTGGTTACTGAAACTGCTCTCCCTCATGGCCAAAAGGCAGATTTCCCAGGGTTGCTCAAATATTAACCTTCATGGCATGCCAGCCAAGCTGCAGCATTTTCATTTGGATGATGGAATCGGACAGAACTTAAAACTTAAACCCTTCCTTGACCGAACTTGAACAAATGAGTTTTGCTCTCATAGGTTACGACAGGGCATTAATGGCAGCATGAACCATGAAATTGCTCTCATGGCCTGTGCCTCCCCATTTTGCTATGCAAGGTTGCAGGAAGCATCTTCTGCAGAAAGCCACATATGCTTTAAATAATTATTTAATAAATAAATATCATGGTTTTCATCAACGAAGAGTAGCTTTCCCCCCACCCATGACCTAGCAAAGCAGCATCGCTCTTCACAGAGCAATGGCATTTTTAAAACATTAAACTTGCTTCCTCTCCTTGCCTGACAACCTCTGAGGAAATAGCTAAACCAGAACAGATAAGGAAAAGAGTAAAGGTTTTTCATTAAATCCCTTTCAAGTTTTATCTTGGGCGTAGGAATTTTCATGAAGTAGAAACACAATTTTCAGGTTCAGGGAACTGGAATATAATTTTGGTCAGTGTTTTAAAGAATATAGCTTTATCTGAGTGGGTTTATTATTTTATAATGCACACCTACTTAATCTCATGCCAGGCTCCTCTTCGTTCATTTTGCTATGGTCACTCCAAGGCTGATCCCACCCCAGGGCCTTTGCATTTGCTCTTCTATCTGCCTGCCTCTCTTTTTCCCCAGATCACCATGTGGTGTCTCTTCCTCCCAGTCAGGTCTCAGCTCAATGCCTCCTATTTGAAAAGGACTTTTGACTATCATAGCACAATGAGCTCCTAATCCCACTCTGTTGTCTTGGAGTTACTTCCCTCTTTAAATTTGTCTTATCTGATTGTCTTCCCATGCATTGTCTGTCAATGAAGGTCTCGTCCCTTATTCTCTTGGAACAAAAATGCCTGGTGCATAGTAGGCACTTGATAAATATTTGTTGGGACAACTCTATTTGGAAGATAAGGAGAGGCCACTTGACAGTTTTGTTTGGGGCTTACTTGGATATTTCTTGGTTCTCTTTTGAAATTCTGTTTTATGGTGGCAGCCAACAAACTAGTCCACTGGATTTGACCTTATGCAAGGCAAATTTTTATATATGTATAATTTTATATATATAAATAAAATTTATATATATATAATTTATATGTATGTATATGTATGTAAAATCTTAGTATCACTCACCTTTAATAACCAAATGTCTGCTGTGATTTTTACCCTCATGCTATTACCTATAAAATTGAATCCACGTCCGATTGCCCCTACTTTAAGAACCTGTGAAAACATGTGCTGCAAGAAGAGCTTTGAAGGATCATTTCAAAAATCTGTACTACCAAGTTTTTTCTTCCCCTCCTCCAGAGCTTTTTTTGTACCATTTCCCATGCTAAAGTGGGCTTGTAGGGAGATAAAGTGCTTCAGGCCATAACAGGTTTGGACCCACCATTTCGCCCTTCACCGTGGCTGGGCTATTTGTTTGAAATGCAGTTATGTTTATTTGTTTCTGTTCATATTTCATTTTAGGGTTTTTCCACATTGTTGTTCATTTAATGTTTTCCCCTGAGTATGAAAGAATTAACATGGTTCCAAAGTCAAATCTATACTCCAAGATATCCTTAAAAAAAAAGTGGTATTTCCGGCTCCCATGGCTCCAGCTCTCTCTCACCCCCACCCCTCCACTCCATTCTTACCCCACCAGCTCCTTCACCCTGTTCCAACCAATTCCCTGTAGGTAACTAGCCATGTCAGTTTCTGGTTTTATCCTCCCTGTATTCATTTCTGCCAAAAAAAAATGCAAATAAATGCATGTTTTCTTATTTCTCTCTCTTCCTTACACAAAAGGAGGTAGACGATACTCTTTTGCACTTTGCTTTCTTCACGAAACAGCATATCCTGGAAATCACGGCATAGCAGTTCACAGTAAACTTTCTCAATAATTTTTACAGCTTCCTAGTACTGCGTTGTGTAGATGGGCCACAGCTGATGCAAGCCGTCTCCTATGATTAAGCTACCAGGCAGTTTTCAATATTTTGCAATTATAAACAATGCTACAAAGGATAATCTTGTGTATATGTATTTTTGCATTGTTAAAAGTGTGTGAGTTCATAGGGTTGGTACTGCTGCATAACTGGCAAGGGCCTACACAGTGTGTTAGCTATTGCTAAGTTTCCCTGCTCCAGAGTGGTAGCAAGTTGTATTCTCACCGACACACGGAGACTACTTGCCCCACAGCCTCCTTAACAGTGTGTTGTGGAGCTTTTGAATGTTTTCCAATCTCACAGATGATAAGTGGTGTCTGTGTAATTTTAATTCATGGTTCTCTTAGTATGAATAAGGTTGAACATCTTATATTTAAAGACCATTTTTACATCTTCTTTTGAATTGTCTATTCATGTCTTTTACCTATGTTTCTATTCAATGCTGATCTTTTTCCTTCAAACGTTAAGAAATGTCCCTATGTTAGAGACACCAGTCCTATGTCTGTGATACATGTTGAAACCACTTTCTTCCAGTGCATCATGGTCTTTTGGCTTTTGTTACAGTGTATTCTGTCAGAAAAAGTTCAAAATTCTTTTCCATAATCAGTTATTGATGTGGTCCTCTGTTGCTTCTGGATTTAGGGACACAGAAGGCCTTTCCTTGAACTGCAAATCATATGGGAACTCGTGCATTTGCTCCAAATGCTGGTATAGCTTCATTTTTACATTCAGCTCTTGAATCCTTGGGGGTAATTATTCCTGCATACAGTGTGAGATATGGATCTAATTTTTTTTCCAAAACTATTCAGTTTGTCCCGCACCACTGATTAAAAGCCCCATTCTTAAGAAGGGCCTTTGGGAGCAAGGAAGGGAAGAAAAGGAAGGGGGTGGTGGGTAGAGACAGGAAGACAAACCTTTGCACTTTCCTCTTCATGTCCCTTATCCCAAACACATCCCAGATGAGGAGCACGCCCAGCAAGCGTGTGCCCGATTTGCAAGGGGCACCACAGAGCAGCCGTTTCTACTCAAACCTGAGCTTGTGTCCCAGACCTTATGGTTAACAGCCAAGTTCAGGTGACCAGGGGAAGAGAGGCTTGGGGTCAGTGGCTCTGAAGTGACAAAAAGTTCCCTACAGACTTGATAGCATCCAGCTGGTCACAGCTAGCATTTCTAATTTGCTGCCCCCAACTAATCACCACATCTTTAACTGCAGAATTGGAAGAGTCATAAAAGTACACTGGTCCTCAGGCTCCAGGCTGTAAGGCTATATGCAGTGAGCTATTGTCTATGAAGAGCTTGGGAGCAGGGACCTTTGTCTCTGCAGGCATCTGGTCTCCCTGTCCTTTTCAGTGACTCATCTTCACCTCTCTGATCCATCTGTGGAAGCTTCCAGAGATGTTCTGATTTTTGGTTTATTTTGTTACCTCTCTCTCATGGGTCAGAATCTCGTTTCAAACTAAACTGTCATCCAGAACTATCACAGTCTTGCAAATAGCTAACCTTCCCTGAGGACTTGCCCTGACCAGTTACTTTATGGACACTGTCTCCTTCACCTTCCCACACCCTGTGAGCATTGATTAATTATTTTATCCATTTTGCACATGGGAAAGCTGAGTCTCAGACAGGTTGCATTACTTGCTGAGGTCATCCAGTGGATGGTGGAGTTGATGGCGGAGCAGAATTTGAACCCAGCACCCACCTTCATACCTACTATGCCTGCTCACTGGTGAGACCTGTTTCTCAATGTCACTGTGTGTAATGAGAAAAAAAAGTCTGGTGGATTTAAGATGCTGAATTTTCCCTTGCTCATTTCATTACTGGCAAGAGGCCAATTGTGTCCCCTCTAATTTACACCACAGCTCTGGGTTTTATGAATAAACTCAGGCCAACCCAGCAGGAGAGTCTGAAAGAAATCGACAGGTTGAACTGTCCGCATGACATCTTCAAAAATTACTACTAGACAAAGGTAATATAATATTAAGTGTAAAAAATGATGTTTTAGGTACACCGGGTACCAGTTATAAATTTAAAACATAAATGGTGTGAGCTAGCTACACTTAAAAAATCCTGGGGTACGGCAGACTAATGTTAAATATAAAATGTCTTTCTGTCTCTGGCATTCATCTGCCAGTCACATTGTTGGTTAAAAGTAGTCATTTTGAAAGCAGTAATTCATTCTCTACAGTCCTTCCTTAACACAATTTCAGCCTGCAATTTAGATGATAGGAAAATTACAACCTCAGTGCACTATATTATGTGATATAAATGTTATTTCAATTAAGCCTTGTAGGAAAACATCCACACACCACACACACACACACACACACACACACACACACACACACAAGACCCAAATACAACTGGCCCATGATTTAGCTAAGTAAGTATTTCCTGTAAGCCAAGAGACTGTTGGGCAAAACCTGGAAGCAGGTAGGAGATGACCTGAGAAGCTCTGAGTTTTACTTTTACTGGTCATGATAAGCGTGTATTACACCGACCCGAACACCAAAAGGGTTACCAGCCAGCCAGCCATTAAAGCTAGAACCACAGAATGATCCAAGATGCCTTTTCCCTCATCCTCAAAGCCAGTCAGGCTCTGTGACTTGAACCTTCCAGATGTCTTGATTCTGCCCCATCCTTTGCACCCTACACCCATCACCTTTTTTTCCTAGAGCATCAGGATCACTCCCTACCACTCTTCTTTGCCAATGTTATATTCGCCCCTCAGTTTATTCTTAAGGCTGTTGTTCAAAAGATGGCTCTCAATCAGAAATCTAGGGAGGTTATCTCCAGTTCAAAGTCCTTCGAGGGCTCCCTGACATTGTTCCGTGCCCGAATGTCATTGTCAGGAATCCACTTCCCCAACTCATTTCCCACCTGAACTTTCCACTTGGACATTCCTTATCATCCTTTATCAGCTGGTTCAGACCCCTCTTCTGGGAACTTCACTCCCCAATGGAATAAACCTCTCTCTTTCTCTATCTCTCTTTTTCTCTATATCTGCTCCATATGTCCATTGCAATACTTAACGTAATTGTGTGTGTTCGTAGCTGGATACTTCTTGGGAGCAGGGATTACAAGACCTGTTCCATTTCACAGCATTCCTGGTATATTGAAAAATAAGAAAAAAAATAGGAAATGCCAAAAAATATTTTCAAAATATTTTGGGTGTTGCATGATGAATGTCCTCTTTTAATCTTGTTGGGTTAATTTTGTGATTATGTGTATAGCCTTACTTGGGTATAACACCAAGAAGCTAAGTATAAAGTCTTGTAAGGGCAGTTTAAGCCAAATGGCTCTCTTGTTGCCTGCTGTGACCTCCCACACACAATAGGTCCTAGTCTTCATCATTCTCCATGTAGGTCACCCGGCCTGGTCTGGAACATCATAAGTAATTGATAAATGTTAGTTAAAAGTGCACAATTGTATTATATAATTTAATATATATTTATATATAATATATCAATACAATGATATAATAATATATAATTACATATAATAATATATCATATTATAATATGTGTATTAATCATAATCTTTCTCTCCAGACAAATTAGACAAAGCTATCTACTATGATAAATAATCTGAAAGGTATAAAACGACTTGAAGACTACAAAGTTTTTCCCCCATGCACAAAGCCCAAAAATAGTGATCTGATCATCAGGCATCTGTCCTCCAAGCAGTAAATCTAGGGCCCAGGATCCTTCCATCCCTGGACTCTTCCACATGTGGCTTCTGAAGTTGTCTGCATCAAGTTAGAAAAGGGAAACAGAACATGGCTGTTTTTAAGTGGGAGATTTCTATTCGCATCCCGTTGGCAGAATGCAGTCACATATGCACACGTCACTGCAAAGGGTGCTGGGAAATGTAGCAAAGCTCTGTCAAGTAAGATGAGAAGACTGACTTACCAAGGGCTAACAGATTTTTTTTTTGTATATAAAATGTGTGCTGCTTATGGCAAAAGGCAATTGCAAATCTTAGCAAAGAAAATAAAGCAGTAAAAACTATGATTTCCAGACTGTTTACTGCATACCAGGCTTTGGTCTCTGGATACATTGCCCCATTTTTGTTCTTGAATAACCTGGAAGGTAGATATTCTTATCCCTTGAAAACACTGAAGCTCAGTCAAATTCCTGAGGTCACACGGCAGAGCAGGAAGTTAAATTTGTGTCTGAGTTCAGAGTTCAGGGTTTTTCTTTGTTATCATGCAGTGTTTCCTACAAAAATTAACCTTCAAAATGGATGATAAGGTTCAACATATATTAGAGTGAATTTCAGGGAGCAACAATATGTAACTTGTGAGAGAGGAAAGAAATTTGGAGAAGACATTCACTTAACCTCTTTATAGGAGAAGATGACAGTTTAGAGAAGACAGACCTCTGATTGGTGGTATAGCCACAACTGACACCCACAGTCCTGACTCTCAGGCTTTCAAGTCTGTCTTGTCTAAAAAAGTCATGACACCAATAGATTAAGCAATAGTTGTATTGTTTGAAGTGGCAGGTGCATCTGTCCACGTTAGAGACTGAACAGGTTGCCTTTTGTAGTATACTGTTCTAAGGTGGATCTTTTTATCTTAATGTTTATTTTTGAGGGGGGGGGGAGGAGAGGCAGAGAGAGAGGGAGACACAGAATCTGAAGTAGGCTCCAGGATCTGAGCTGTCAGTGCAGAGCCCAACACTGGGCTTCAACCCACTAACGGCAAGATTATGACCTGAGCTGAAGTCGAACGCCAACCAAGTGAACCATCCAGGCATCCCAAGGTCTTAATATATATGACCTTCAAGACACCTCTGGAATGACTAAGAGAGATGATGTGGAATGACCTCAAATTATCAAACTTTCTGATTACACATTTATTTGACTAGGGGAGACTCAGAACCTCTGCTTTCCAACATGGCAATGACCTTAGATTTCCTAGTTTGGGCTTAGGACGAGATTGTTATTAACCTACCAAGGGACACAGTGGCTTGATTCATTGGGACTCCCCCAGTTTTCCTGAAGGGCGGGACCAGGACATTTCCATACTTTGCTTCTTCTTACCACTTACCATTCATACTCCATCACAACTCTAAATATGACATATATATGCAGGTAAGTGAATTTGGGAGGAGGAGATAGAAATGCCAGGGACATACACCAAGGAAATCAGAACTCCCTGCATAAATAAGAGAGACTCTAAATTTGCTTAGTCTCCATACTTCAATATATATATATTTCTTATTCTAATACAGATGAAATAGTCTCTTCCTACCCTAGCTTGCCTGTCATATAGTCAGATCTGCTTTATAGAATTTCCAAGAATAATAGCTAATTATTAATTATCTGTTTCCACCTCCAGCCTGTGTTTGAGCTTGATTACTTTTTTGTCCTGATTTATAAAGGAAGAGATTTTTATTATGGCCATATGTGAAAGTTCAATACATTTCACTGCATTTCATATTCCTCTTGTCGTATGAATCTAACATATTTAAATGGGGAAATAGCAAAAAGAAAAGAGAATGGCATTAAACAGGATTTTATTCTACCTTTGTGTCCTGCCTTATTCTCTTCTTCCAACCCAAGAACCATTTTTGACCAGGCTGAAAGTTAAGATTTCCAAAGCTGTAAGCAATGTCATTAATTCTGAAAATGAGTCCTGACTTACCTGGTTTTCAATTAGTCCACAGGAACTGAGCTATTTTGGATTCTGTTCAGACTTGTAAACCTTTCACTGCAAACAGGCATAGCACACTGCTGGAATGACAACCAGCTGAGGTTTTTTAGTTCACTAGGAAATGTTGTGAGTGAATGTATGGTGTAAAAGGACTCAATTTTTGATAGTGGATGTGCCTTTCTGAGCTTTTAATTCTGTGTTTAATTGTGCACAAAATTTAGTCTCTCAGATTTAGCATTGATGCTGGCCAGAATAATCAAAAGAGCGATGAAATGAATGGAATGCCATGGGACTTCCAACTTTGATTCAATGGCACCAAGAAAGCCCTCAAGTGAAGTCCAAGGTTTTAAAGTATATTTCTAATGACCAGAAAATTGTGAGAAATTGTCTTGATTGGGTTAAGTGCCTTGCTGACATGGATGAATGTTAAATAACGAACAAGGAACTTTCTGAGTCCAGTTTTTGAGGAAAATCTGCCACATTCCAAGCCACTGAAGCTGGTCAGTTGTGCACTCCCAGCTTGACCTAGGTATGCAAAAGTGCCAGTGACAGGCTGTCCTTCCTCCACCTTTGTCTCCACTTTGTAACTCTAGCATCATGACAGTGAGACGCAGACCAGCTGAAACTCTCGTTCACCGTACAACTTCTTTATGATTAAACAAACAGAAATGCTATTTTGAAAAGACTCCCCAATCATGGTTTGAATACATGATTTTTAATAAACCATTTAGCATAAACCATTACTCAGTAACCATAATTTCCATGGAGAAACATAAAATGACTCATTTCATTAATTCCTGGTTCTTTTGTAATTCTTTCCATCTTGCCATTCTTCCGCTAGTAAGTGAGATACACTTATTTTCTTATTTCCTAGTAACTATGTTGAAGTTTAAAGATTATCTTCTCAGTATAACCTTGGCTCTGCCACACCTGTTGTGATCTGTAGTCTTTTTATTACTCTGGTCTGATGAATCTTTCACTGTTCTTATAATAGTGAATACTATAACATGGATCTTCACTGTTATTCTTTCTTTAAGAAGAAGGTAGGTGGGTTTTTTTTTTTAGTTTCCAAAAAGTTGAAGAGGTTTTGGCTGTCTTTTTCGTATTAATTTCAAGCTGAGGTTTATCTTAGAGAATAGGCTTCCAACCTCTCAATTCTTTCAGGTTTGCTGAAATTTCTTCTTTTAAATCTTCTGTATATGTTTGAAAAAGGAAAGCATATTCCCTGTACTGTTGAGACGTCTGTGCGCATCTCTCAGATACAGCTTATTTGCATTGTTTATTTGTGTTATCCTGAGCGATTTTCAGGTTGCTTTAATCTTTCTGCTTCTAAGAGTTGGGTTACAGTTCCTCATTAAGTAGATTTATTTATCCCTGCATCTTGGCCACCCTTTGCTTTATATATTTAAAGGTGAAATTATTAGATTCGTGAATGTTTTATCATACATATGGATGTTTCCTTTCTAAAAACCTGGCATGTCTATCTTTTCCTGTATGAACACTTTTTTACCCTAAAGTCTACTGTTGTCTGCTATGAATACAGCTACCAGCTTTCTCTGGTTTAGTACAAACCCAGGGTCTTTCCCAGCCCCTTTTTTTCAACCCTTCTGTGTCATTTTGGAGTAATATGTAAGTCCTCTTTGACTTATTTTGTTTTTCAAAAAACACAAAGAGCTTTAAGACCCTTCAGTAATAAATCTAGCCTAAGGCTTGGAGATAAAGAGAACTGCCCTCAGAGTGAGGTTCTTCAAATATCTTCAACAACCTGAAAATCTATAGGAATTATGGAAACAAAATTAGTTCCCTTCTTTATTTGCCCATCTGGACTTGGGAGTTTTTGAAAGCTGGAGACACTGACTTATTTTCTTTCTTATCTTTCAAGGAAGCTGGGAAAACAGCTCTGGGATGCTCAGTCCTAAAGATCATTTCCCCAATACAGAAGGCAATAATGGTGTAACAGCTCTCCACGCCCTTCAGGGAGTGTTATGTTTAGAAGAGAAAACATCCCTAAAAGCATTTGTGAGAGATGACTGAGTGTTTTTATCATCGGTGATAGGGACTTTCCCCCCATAAATATGTGGCATTCAATAACACAATCTCCCTTCCCAGCTACATGCACGCGTCCTTCAAAGCCACTCTCCCTCCAACCATGTGACCATTCAGCAGAGAAAAATCAGCCCGTTTACATAACAGCTGTTAGTGCGAGCGTTGACATATTACTTCAGGGCCTTCCGCCTATAATGGGTTTTTCAAATGTGTTGCCATGTTCAGTTGATTAGTTGTGGGTGATCTGAAATGTCAAACTATTAGCCTTGACAACTACTGCCAAGGTTACTATCTTCGGAAAATATCTTTTTAATAATATAACTGTTTGTAGGTGGAAAAGGTGATGCTCAAAATACAAAGTAACAATAAGTGTGGATTACCGAAGCACTGATGTCTTCAGTTTTTCATTCTCCTTGGTGATGCATGGTCTGGGGGCTTCTTTTTAATGAGCAAGCACCACCAGCACACCCCTAGGTTTCCAAGAGCTGCAGAGATGTGGATTTCAAGATAGGAAATAGAAGGCAGGGAAGAGAGGAAGACTGACAAAAATAGTTGGGGAGTTCTTTCAGTTCCTGTGGGTAAGATGTCAGAAAGTCACTTCAAAACCTGCCCACATGAGGGTTTACAAACCTAAGATTTGGTATAGAGGAGGCCTTAATGTTCAAATGTGCACATTTCAATCACCATGATGGTCTCAGCAGTCAGGAAACCTGGAAGGAGGTCAAATTACTCATTGGCCCCTTCACATATTTGGTCCTCCATGCTCTCCCGTACACCATCACCAAAGGGCACCCAGTGTTTTTACCAATGTCCTCCAATTAGTGATATTCCTAATGATAGTCGACTCTGTCTCGGACCTTTCCTCTACACATAAACTACACTTCACCACATTCCATTTCTTCTGCCCCATTCTTTTTTTTTAATGTTTATTTATTTTTGACACAGAGAGAGACAGAGCATGAGTGCGGGGAGGGGCAGAGAGAGAGGGAGACACAGAATCTGAAGCAGGCTCCAGGCTCTGAGCTGTCAGCACAGATCCTGACGCAGGGCTCAAACTCATGGACTGCGAGATCATGACCTGAGCCAAAGTCAGACATTCAACCAATTGAGCCACCCAGGTGTCCGTCTTCTACTCCATTCTTATACCTGCCTGCACGACAGTTATTCCCAATAAGCAAGCAGCTGTATAACCTGTCTTCCAACTGAGACACTTTCAAGAATGAAAGCACTATAATATTACACCAGGACATTGAGGTGGGCTGGGACTCTACCAGACATACAGGATTATGGTCCCCCAGTAAAGGGTCAGCAATTGTCAATGTGTTTGTCCCTCTTGGGAGAGATATTCCATTATAATCCAGGCTTCCCGGAAATTGCACTTCAGTCCAGAGACGTCTGTTAGGCTGGGAAATGCTGGTGGAACAAACCAACAAACGCCTACCAGATAATCTACAATTACCAGAGAGATATTGATGCTTACTCAGTGAAAGAAGTTGAAGTCCACAACCAGTCTCACCACCACCAGGACTTCATAGGCCTGTGCTGGGACTGACCCGCATAATCAAAATTTCAGCGAAAGGGAAAAAACGCATATCATGTTGTTTTTGTGTTAACCAGCACTGAGAAGTGGTGATGTTTTCTTTTTCTTGCTTTCCACAACAAAATCAACTGAACTCTTCCACAGGAATCTGTATTATTCAGTGGGTGAAGTGGGGAAAGAATTTATACAGAAGAGAAGATGAAAGGGGCATTTTATAATGCCCCTAAAATATGAGAAATGGTGCCTCTTTTCTGCATTATTTCTTAAAGCAGTGGCTCTAAAGCTATAATGCCTTAATCCAATATCAAATTAGTATCTGAGATCTCAGGTACAATGTCAGGCTGGTGGGGAAGATATTTCGGCAGAGGGTCATTTTCTGTTATAGTTTAAAGGACCCTAAAGAAGGCTTCCAGCTCCTCAAGGAAGGCTGAAACTGTGACAAACACTCAAAGACAAGTGATCTTTCAAATCTGTCGTCCCTCCCCCTCCCTCCCCAGAATACCTCGACACGTAGAAAAATGACTCTGATATATTTTTTTTCCTGTGAGATATACGCAAATTTCAAAATGTGGTTTATTTAATCATCTCAATCCAAAATGGTGGCTAATTAAAAAATATTAATAGGTATAGGTTCTGAAGTTTGTTACAGATTGTAGTTAAAACAGGCACCTGGATAGAATTTGAAGAAGTATTGAGTTACACTGAATGAAGTCCAAAGATCACCAAACAAACTGCAAGATAGCTATAATTTTAAATGTGCGTTTTTGTTACTTGTTCCTAAGCAGGGATCCTGACTTCATTTTGTTGAAAATAGTCTCAAAATAATGTTTTAAATGCATGAAATACATAGAACTACAAAGAGAACCAATACCTTGCAATAGTTATCAAAGTATTTAAAAAAAAACAAATGTGTGATATGGCATGTGCATACTTCTTTATTAGTGCATTAAATAATAGTATCTAGTCATAAATTCAGTTATGTCCATTATTTTGACAAAACAATGAGTACAAATGTTGGTTTGATATCTCTGCAACAACCACAATGTGATGCGAAAATGTCTGATATCTATTGGTGACAGGTCACAGGCATTGTTGATACGAATGTAGTTTGTCTTCTACATTCATAACTAAAGGAAATGCTAAATTTCAGTCACAGTTTTGTGAAAATAGTGATATAATTTTTTTCCTTCATTCAGGTTCACAGATTCTCTGAATTCCAGCCATGGACCTCTCTCTTCAAGGACCCATAGACCTCAGGTTAAAAAGCAATGCAGTTCTTGTAAGGCAACATTTTTTTTTTTTTTAATTTTTTTTTTTCAACGTTTATTTTTTATTTTTGGGACAGAGAGAGACAGAGCATGAACGGGGGAGGGGCAGAGAGAGAGGGAGACACAGAATCGGAAACAGGCTCCAGGCTCTGAGCCATCAGCCCAGAGCCTGACGCGGGGCTCGAACTCCCGGACCGCGAGATCGTGACCTGGCTGAAGTCGGACGCTTAACCGACTGCGCCACCCAGGCGCCCCAACATTTTTTTTTTTTAATTTTTTTTCAACGTTTTTTATTTATTTTTGGGACAGAGAGAGAGCATGAACGGGGGAGGGGCAGAGAGAGAGGGAGACACAGAATCGGAAACAGGCTCCAGGCTCCGAGCCATCAGCCCAGAGCCTGACGCGGGGCTCGAACTCACGGACCGCGAGATCGTGACCTGGCTGAAGTCGGAGGCTTAACCGACTGCGCCACCCAGGCGCCCCAATAAGGCAACATTTACTGAGCTAATGCCCTGCTTTTATTTATTTTTTTGAAATTTATTTATTTTGGGAAAGAGACAGCACGAATGGGGGAGGGGCAGAGAGAGAGAGAGAGAGAGGGAGAGAGAGAGAGAGAGAGAGAGAGAATCCCAAGCAGGCCTTGCACTGCCAGCAGCAGAGCCCAATGTGGGGTTTGAACCCATGAAACCACGAGATCATGACCTCAGCCAAAACCAAGTGTCGGATGCTTAACCGACTAAGCTATCCAGGTGCCCCTGGCCTGCCTTTATTTTTAAAGAAGGCACCAGGCACTTGTTTGTTCCATGACGTAAGTGTAAGCCCTTCCCACTAAGCCCCATGGAGGTCATCTTGGAAACACAGCTCTACTCAGTCTCCATCCCCCAATGGGGCAAAAGTGTCTAATCACAAATGTTGACAACACTTCTCCATGGCATACCAACCTCACCAATTGGAAATATCTGGAAAGTTTAATCATTTCATCATGGCAATAAAGTAAAACAACATTGTTCACATATATAGTTCCTTCTGGAATAACTGTTGAGCCTGGAAATTTCAAATTTTCCAAACTCTTGATCAGAAGCTCTGACAGAAAAGTTTTTTTGGTTGCTGAGTTTCTGAAAAAGAAAAAAAAAACATGGTCTGTTCAAAAAATTGAATCTCACTGAGCCTCAATTTCCACAGAAGTAAAAACTAGATAGTAGCACATATCCCTGAGCGGCATTGGTGGATGAAATGAAGCCATGACATGACGCATATACTCAGAAGGGTGCCTTAAACATAGTGACCAGTAAAGTAAGTGCCATTCTTCTTCTCTCCAAAACACAATCATCCGTGCCACCTCCCTTTTTGTTAGGTAGCTCCTTCTAGAAACAGTACCACTGTCAATTTCCTCATCTGAAAAATGCAGTGCTCTGTTCTTTAGATTTTTTATGAAAATATCAATTTGAAAACATATTTTCAGGAGCACCTGGGTGGCTTAGTCCGTTAATCGTTTTTCTTTTGATTTCAGCTCAGGTCAAGACCTTATGGTTCATTGAGTTCAAGCCTCGTGCTGGGCTCTGCACTGATAGTGTGGAGCCTGCTTGGGATTCTCTCTCCCTCTCTCTCTGCCCCTCCCCCACTCACACACATGCATGCACATGCACATGCACATGCATGCTTTAACTCTCTCTGTCTCTCAAAAATAAATAAACATTAAAAAAAAAAAGAAAACATTTTTAAAGCAATGCCAACTTATCAGCAAGGAAGAGAGGCTAAGTTTCTGGCACAGAGAAAGAATCCCAAATATCCAGGAGAGGGGGAATCAGAACAAGTGACTGATAAGAAACAAAAAGATTCCGTTGGTGGTCCAGTAACAAAATCACAAGGAGATAAATCGGAGTTCTCAACTCTGAACTAATTGATGATTATTCTGTTCTCCATAGGAACAGTGCTATTGATTCAAATATCACAGTGCTATGTAAATTGCTGTGTTTTCCTTCTTTTATTGTTATTATTTTTGATGGAGAGGGGCAGAAAAAGAATCTTAAACAGGCTCCATGCTTAGTTCAAGCCCAATGTGGGGCTTGATCCGATGACCATGGGATCATGACCTGAGCCAAAATCAAGAGTCAGTTGTTCAACAGACTGAACTACCCAGGCACCCCTCCTTCTTTTTTATTTTTAGTCTGGCAAAATTGATTGTTTGAAACATTGTACACCTGAAAACTAATATAGCATTGTATGTTAATTATACTGGAATTTTAAAAATAAATAAATAAGTAAAAATTTAAAAATCCATTATTATGGTAAGAGGTGGGAGCATTGCAACAGAAAGAACTTTATAAAGAGATGAAAAATGATAAGCATTGTCAGCAGAGAGTTAATTTTGACAATGAGGACACACCTTCCAGAGAAGCTTTGAGTTTCTTGAGCTACCCACTCTCCTTCCCCCAAAATGTGATCTCATACATAATTTTCCCCATAGAAATGCTAATGTCAGGTGAAAATCTAACTTTGGGATCCTGGAATTCCCACCAACAGCCAACATGCTTGCCCTACAATGCTACCAAAGAAAGGATTCCCTTCCAGATTTTCAGAGTGAGAGGTTCATTTTAAAAACCACCTATATTTGCTGAGATGAAGTATTCAGGGCATTGCTATTGTTTTTTCCTATCGATTAAATTAGGCTTACTTATGTAAAACAAGTCAATGAAATTGAGGCTTTTTAAATTAACATTGTAGTTGTCTTTAGTTTGGCTTTCTGTGATGTTAACAGCTGTTTCTAGGAGAGCAAAGTTTAGTATTTAATTTACCCAGAATCCTCTCAACCCACTGAAGACAAATGACGTATGTTTTCATTATATGCTGAACTTTCATCATCTTGCCATTAGTACTAAATATATCCCACCCACATATAGAAAATGGATCAAAAATCAATGAAAGAAAGATCAAGATCATTAATACCATGTAATGACCATTCTACTTCAGTTGGTAGGTGGTTACTCATTGCCTTCCAACTTCTTAACCTTTATGTAGGGCACTGAGGGATGAATGAGGAAAAAAAATTCAATAAAAATACAATCCTAGTTACCATTTATTGAGTATTTATTACGTGCCAGGCACTACTGCTCACACTGATTTCTTATTGCTCCTCTGGGAGGTAAGTATTTCCATTTTAGACACAAGGAGGCTTAGATTCAAAGAGATAAGAGAATTCTAACTCCCATAGCTGGTAAGTGGCAGAGCTAGGGTTTGAACCTATGCTCTTGACCATGGAGCCTCACGTAACCTCTGTTCTGAAGAAATGTATATATAGCCTGGGGAATAAAACTCTATGTGCACACAAGCTGACTATGTAACCTACCTGGAAAACACTCAGAGGGCAGTCTGGAGATATAGAAAATAGGTTGGCTTTGAAATAAGCAGATCTGTTTGTGGCTTGGCTTCCAGAAGCATCTCAGCAGGATTTTAAAGCCCAAGTTTCTGACATTCTGCTGAGTCCCAGTCAGAGGTAACCTGATATTTGTATTTGAATTGTACTAATTTAGTGGAGGTAGCTTTTCCCATTTAGACCATAGCAAATAGGCTTCAAAAACTTCAAAAGTGATGGGGCATCTGGGTGGCTTAGTCAGTTAAGCGTTTGACTCTGGATTTTGGCTCAGGTCATGATCCCAGTGTTGTGGGATAGAGCCCCATGTCAGGCTCTGCACTGAGCATGGAGCCTGTTTGGGATTCTCTCTTCCCTCCCTCTCTCTCTCTCTCTCTCTCTCTCTCTCTGCCACTCCCTGTTCATGTGTGTTCTCTGTCTTTCTCAAAATAAATAAATAAACTTTAAAAAAAACTTTCAAAAGTGATGATGTTCCCTTTTATATTCAGATTGACTTTTTATATTCAGATATTCTAGAGAATTACTCAGTAATAACTATTACAGCATCTTGATGAAAAGATAATGGTATATCCATTGTGTGTCTTATTGTGTGCCTTGAGTGAAAACTGAAGGCATGAAAAGGCTAATAACATTATCTAGGGTTTAACATCAAATCAGATGAAATTATAGGTGTGAGTTTTGCAGGAGTGGAGAGCACTACCCAAATATAGGACGTTATTATGAAGAATGCTGGTGCCCCATGATGTCTTGACCACCCCACTCTAAGTACATTTTACTGACTCTAACCTAGGACATCCTACTCCAAGCCTGATTTTTAAACTTTATTCATTTATTTAACAAATACTCATATACCTGATACCGTGCTTGATCTAGGAGTTAGAGGGTACAGTGGAAAACAGAGAGAAAGCAGCAGAGACTGGTTTTTCTAAGTGCTAGTATAAATTAGAATTCAGGGCATTAGGAATTATATACTAAGGAACATGCTGAGCTGAGAAACACTGGCTCCAGTTTGCATTCAATAAATGGGTATTGATTCATTGATGGGCTGAACCAGAGTCCCTGGGGCAAGTTGGGAGAGCTAGCCAATTTTAAAAAATGCCAGACAAAGTAGTGGCCATAAATCACCAGCCATAAATACCTTTCTACAACAAGGTAACAAGGGGCATAAATAGTTTATAAATATATTTTTTGTCAAATGATTTCTTTGTAACTCTTCCCAGGCAAGCAACGTCTATGTGGTCATAGACACACAGGCTTGGGATCCAGTTTTTCCTTTCTAAGAACTTGAATGAGTTTTGTTTTTGTTTTAAAGTGTGACCCACCCCTAGCTCATCACCCAGCCAGCAATGTAGGATCATAGAATCAGCTCTCTTTACTTGGAGACTGAACTCATTCTGGAAAGGCTGGGCCTCTCCTCACAGCCACAGAGCCCATCCAAGCTCCAACATCTCCACCTTCAGGAAATCATGCAAAACTCGCCTCAGTGCCCAGCCCTTTTTGGATATAGGACCAAACAGCACACCCTATAGCAACTTCATCTGTGATTCCTTTTTCATTTCTTCCATCCCCAACCCCTCAGCTCTATCCCCATAAAAAAACAAACAAGCAAACAAACAAACAAACAAACAAAAAAAAACCAGCCTGATTCTTTTTTTTTTTTTTTTTTGTAATTTGGCCATTGTTTTTTTATATATATATATATATATGAAATTTATTGACAAATTGGTTTCCATACAACACCCAGTGCTCATCCCAAAAGGTGCCCTCCTCAATACCCATCACCCACCCTCCCCTCCCTCCCACCCTCCATCAACCCTCAGTTTGTTCTCAGTTTTTAACAGTCTCTTATGCTTTGGCTCTCTCCCACTCTAACGTCTTTTTTTTTTTTTCCTTCCCCTCCCCCATGGGTTCCTGTTGAGTTTCTCAGGATCCACATAAGAGTGAAACCATATGGTATCTGTCTTTCTCTGTGTGGCTTATTTCACTTAGCATTACACTCTGCAGTTCCATCCACGTTGCTACAAAAGGCCATATTTCATTTTTTCTCATTGCTACGTAGTATTCCATTGTGTATATAAACCACAATTTCTTTATCCATTCATCAGTTGATGGACATTTAGGCTCTTTCCATAATTTGCCAGCCTGATTCTTAAAGCCAGTCTCAAGCCATTTGCTTCCCCTAGATATCAGAAAATGGCGGGAAGAAGAAATTTTCTGAAGAGCAGGCATCTTTTAAGGGTCTTTCCAGACCATGCAGCTGACACTGAACACCTGATTCAGAGCCAGATCTCCAACTGCAATTCTGGAGGAAAAAAATAGAGCAATAATAAAGATTTGTAGATTCTACACATTTGTCTCTCCACATCAAAAGTGTTGACTAGGGATTCAGAAAATCGTAAAGTTAACAGTTGAGTAATCTCAGAAGAGCTCAGACCAGCACTGAGGTATTCCAACGATGCACATTTCTCTTTGTCCTTTAACCAAGGTCTACAGGCTTTAGCTTAAATGAGTGAAGGATTCTACCGTGACACTCTTTCAGTAAGCTCCACCAACATCAGAGAACAAAGATCACCCAAGCCATGGTCACACTGCTTGTGGGGCCCTATATCTACCCCTGGGGATATTCTATACCAGCACTGTCCAACAGAACATCTGTGGTGATGGAAATGTTCTTTATCGGTGCTGTGCACTGTAGTAGCCCCTGACAATGTGTGGCCCTTAGAGCACTTGAAATGAGGCTAGTGGGACAAAGCAACTGAATTTCTCATTTTCTTTCATTTTAATTAATTTAAATCTCAGTAGTCTTGTGCAAAGACACAGACTGAATCAGGATTTTGCCACAGGAGACCAGGATGGTTTCCACCAGATGTGTCTGAAACAAACTGCTTCTTCTCTGCCTTCTCTCGGCTTCTATATGCTAATCCATTTCTCATTTTCATTTTCCCACACTGACATACTTTATAAACACACCCTCCACCCTACTAAAAACCAACCTCAGTAGGCAAACATCGCAGAAAGAACCTTGGGGTTCACAATTAAAGTCTTTTCAGGAGCTACATTTTTTCCCCACATCCTCTATATTATCTAACTAGAATCAAGCTACCTAACACTCCATGAAACAACTTATCATTTGGCCTCTGTTGTCCAGGTGGAAAAATTTCCAGTAGCTCTGCAGCCCAGAACCCTACTAAGGGATATAGGTATAGTGCTTACCCATGGTTTCCTCCTTCAACAAAGTTCTCAGGGTCCCTCCTAGACCTGATGAATCAGAATGTGCTGAGGTAGATACCCCAAATCTTTACATTTGATGAGCTGTCCAGTGCCACAGTCACCACACACTTGCAACTGGGTCAGCCTTTGGGAAGTCCTGGCCCGTGGATCATTGGGCATGAAATTATCAACAGAGATGGCCTCCCCACTCCATGCACAGAGGGATTAAGCAACAGGGAATTTCAGTGGTGCCATATAGGAAATGTTGTGGTTCCAGGGAAGGAAACCATATTCAGTTTAAGCTCTTATCAGGAAGAAGTTGTTTCCCTCCTAAGGAATTTGGAATGCCCACTCTTCCATTGAGGTGTGGCAGAAAATTCTCAGTGCCCAGGCTAGAAGGTGTGAGAAAGCAGGTTGCCATACTGGCTGCTATTTTCAGGGTCTCAAGTAGAGCAGAAAGCTAACTGTGCATATGAGATTGAGAGCATGGATGGGAAAAAATGAAAATGGCACTAACTCTCTGAACACGTCAGGAAAAGAGGAATTCCTGCGCAGCCTCTGCAATATCACCAATTCTTTTGTGAGAAGGTAATAGTAGTTCACATCAAAATCTTTTAGTTGGTTATATTTCCAGTTTAGTCTCTGTATGGTAAAATGCACATTGTTCTAATTCTCTGGGTGTGGGTCCAATTATTGTCATGCTCATTTGTCATCTTCATGGAAACTACAAGCTGATGAACCTTGTAAAAAAGTGCCATGTGTGGCTACCAGGACTCAATGAGCCATGCTCGATTCTGGAGTACAGAGCAAACCAGGCAAGTGACTGCCCACACAGAACCGTGCATTAGGCTCGTTTCTATCAGGTCATGTGAAGACATAATATTAAAATGTTGAGAACTAGATATCACAAGGCGGTACCTTTAGTTTTGAATATGTCTTTTCTCTCCTTTCCATTATATTTCTATGCCAAAGACTAAAATAGTTGCCCAAACTGTTCTGGCTCCATCTTTTCCCTCCTCTTGAGGAAATCTTTTTCTTGAGTGGTGGGAGTTTTCCAGTGTGGATAAGGAGAAACTGTATAACATCAACCATACTGGGAGTGGGTAAGGGAGCAAACAAACTAATTAGGTGGGACAATGTTGTAAGCCAGGACTATTTGTCTTAGATTTTCTTTGGTGTGTAAGAATTGAGGCTGAAATCAACACATTTGTCACTTCCTTGAATGTGGGTAGATATGAGAGACTCAGTCTCTGGATCCCATTGAATGCCCTATAACTCAAGGACTTTCTCTTTATTCCTCCACTAGAAATTTATTGGGGTTTCCTGAAACCCAAAAGGGCTTCTCTTTCCCTGTGACTCTGACCTCTTGAAGAAGTTGGCCACTCGAGAGAGACGGAGATGTGGGCAAAACTGATGAGACACACGTATTGTTCACTCACCAACCGCACACTAACATGCTCATAGTGATTCCATGCGCTCTTGTTTTCTGCCGTTGAACATTTCTGTTCTTGCCATATTATGCTTCTATGCCTCTGTTATTAGATGAGTCTGCTCAGACAAGTTAGCTATCATTTATCTCACTTATAGTAACATCGAGAACACTATTAGTGTTGCTGAGAATTGCCCAGCTCCATGAAGATGCCTTAATAGTTTTGAAGGAAAGTCCCCCAAGTTACAGCGTGTGGGGGAGAGAGTTCATACCAGTCTATAAATGTGAAGATCCTCAAGCATTGTGCTGCATTCTTTTTTATTCGTTTTCCCTGGAGTAGGTTAAACCTCTTGAATTAAGATCCATGCTCAGATGCCAATGGGAATGGAGTGTGCAGAAACTGATAAGTTTACTTGAATGTGTTTATTAAGTATCATTTCTGCCTTCATCTTTTTCCTTGCCTTTTTGAGCTTTCAGAAAAGAATCTGGTATTTATGATTATTTTATCATTTCCCCCAAATGTGCATGATGAGTCTGCTGGGAGCCATCACAAGTTTTTTCTTTCTTTCTTTTAAGTTAGTGCTCTGGTCAATTTGTAAACTAATGGTACTGGAAGCTTTAGTTGATTTCTAATTTTTTAAAAACAATTAAGAGATGCTACATAATGGTCTTTAGTCCCAACAGTAAAAAGAACTTGCATTGCTTTTTAGGATTCTAAGTCCACGTACAGACTGACACTACTGCTGTTCCCTCCTGAATCATGGAGGCAGGAGAGAATTGCAGTTAGAGGTAGAATTATAAGCAGGGTTTCTACTTTTGCCATGACTGCATTTGTGCGCCCCCTGCTGGCTTAGTTTATGGTAACAGCTGTTAAGGAATTTGGTCTTGTTTTGATATTTATTTTGACAGAGGCTCTAAGCAGGACTCCTGGGCATAGAGGAGGTAGCAGGGTGTGTGTGTGTGTGTGTGTGTGTGTATGAGACAGAGAGATAGAGAGAGAGAGATACAGAGAGAGAGAGGGAGAGGGACAGAGAGATGTAGTCCAGCTCCCACATTTCCATCAGCTCCTCCATTTTTTAAAAATATGAGCAACTAGCATTTCCTCAACCTTCTATAGGGTGTTATACAAATGCACATCCAAGACCCCTACTTCCACCACTGCCACTTCCAGTCAGACAACTGCTTTTAGATGGAAACTGTGGACCACCACCCCACTTATAATGTATTGAAAAATATCTGTTTAACTGTCTAGTTATATGAAATAGAAATGTGACCAAATGGTGACTCTGAAATTTCCATGTGCCTCCAAAACGTTGCTCATCTTCCAAAGCAGCTACGCTCTGGTAACCAGCCAATTCCCTGAATATGAACATCCCACCTCTAGGTAGTTGGCTGAAACCCAAGAAGTGTTCATCTCTGGATTCCAACACTCCTGGGCACATTCAGAACATGGAGGGCTAACATGGCAGGCACACACTGGAATGAGACATTGGTAGTGCTCCTATGGGGCTGAGGCCTCAGGTTGCCACAGTAGGAAAATAGAAACTCCTTGAATTGATGCAGAACTAATATGGCATCCAGTGCTTGGTCAGGTTTTGCTCCAGTGAAGCAGCAGGGCCCAGTGCAGTGGCAGCTTCTACATCTCCACCATGGCCACACCCCAGTGCATGCTACCACTATGTCTACTGCATCCTAATAGCCTCACAATTGTTCTCTCCATTTTCATTTGTCCTCCTGGCAACCTGCAATTCCACTCTGAGTCAGAGTGTTCCTCAAAACACTCAAACCAATCATTTCACTCTTTGGATTAAAACTTTTCAAGGATTTCCATTGCTTTTAGAATAAAGACTAAAATCCCCAACCCTTAGCTCACAAGGCTAGTGAAGCCTCAGATTTATCTTTCCAATCATTCTCAAATCCAAAGAGCCTCCTCTGTTTGCATTGCTTATTTTGTGAGTGCATCTAACATTAGATTCTAAGGTCCATAAGGGCAGGGTCAGAACTAGTCACTATATCCACGGTACCTACATCAGAGCCTGGTAGGTTATCAATAATTATAACTACTTACTGAATAAATAAAAGAATAACTCAGGTGGTGGCATGCATAGCTTCAGCAGCATAGAGGCAGTGCCAAGAACAAGTAGCACCAGCCCCTTTGGGACTTACATACAGGAAAGAGCTGCCTTGGCAGGAACACTGGTGACAGCAGCCAGCTTCCTACTCTTGTGGCTTTATGGGCAGCAAAATAATCAGCCACAGACACTGCCAAGTGGGGTCAGAGCAGGAATGAAGAAAGATGGCGGGCACCAAGATTTAGCTGGGAGAACTTGATGCTGAGCAGAGCTCAGGCACCTCTTGGCCATGTGTGAAGAAATGCTGGGAGGAATGGAGTTCCAGAAATTTCCCTGGCAAGGGCTAGAGTTCCAAGAAATATGCTTACGCTTTTCGTTATTGCTTGCCAAGATTTTAGGAGTGGGCATGTCAGGTTACCAAGCAACAGGTATCTTTCTTTTACTAGAACATAGGGAGAGGAGTATAGCAGTTTAGAGAATGAACAACAAAGGCTCAATGAGCTTCAAGGGGTTCAGTCAATGTAGATCCATGGGATCCTACCACAAAAGCCTGCTTTGAGTTACTGAGATATTGTCTCAACTGATTGCACTTCCTCTAGAAACATATCAGAGGCATAAAAATGCTCACAACTTCAAAATGTGGTTTAACTGTATCTCAATCCTCTTTATAACCTATGTTTCGGGGACATTATAAAATCTTTCAAATGTATTTTTCTTAGAGATCCTTTGTTATTTAAATGTCACATCAACTTGAGGGGCAGAGGTTTCCTTGCTTCACCTCATATATTTCATGGTAGCTGCAATAAGTTGTCTGAACCCTTAAGAACATTGTCAGAGTCAAATGTACACTGTTATGTCACATTAAACTTGTTCATATTTCCCAGAGAATTTAGTAGGATTGTCTCTGGCATAATCAGATATGACAGAAAGAGACCAATCTGGGGTCCTCCAACTGATTTGCTCCAAACATCACCAGTGTAGACACTAGAAACAACCATCTCACCCATCTCACTGCCCTTAGCACTTCCCTATGTGATCCACTGTGAATGAGGCCTGCTGGAGCTTTTCTTTCCTCTTCTTGGCAAGAATGACAGCCTCCATGGCACCTCCTCTATTATCCAGAGTCTCTTAAAAAGAGAAGCCACCCCTTTTACCCTGCTTCCAACTCCAGTGATATTCCAAAATAGCATGGGTCCTGAATTGTGCTCTGGGCACCAAAGGTCCAGTTAACTGCACACAGAGAAAACTCCAGATGACCACAAGGCTGTAATCTCTTGTATCAATCTAACCAAATTATTTAAGAGAAAAACAGAAAATGAATTTAAAAAAAATGAGCAACATGGGGTACCTGAGTGGCTCAAGTTGGTTGAGCATCCAACTTCAGCTCAGGTCACAATCTCACAGTTAATGAGTTCCAGCCCTGCATTGGGCTCTGTGCTGACAGCTCAGGGCCTGGACCCTGCTTCAGATTCTGTATCTCTCTCACTCTGCCCCTCCCCCACTCTAACTCTGGGTTTCTCTCTCTCTCTCTTTCCCTCTCAAAAATAAATAAACATTAAAAAAATTTTTTTAAAGAGATGAGCAATGTAAAGGTCTTTCCAAGCCTAGGAGGAGGGCTCAGTATGCTCTGAAGTGTCATATTGCTATTATTTCTTTTAACAAGTATCCTGTAAAACATAGGTAATAATAATAATTTATAAACATTGTAAATGTTTTTATAAGTAAATTTATATATACTTATATATTTATATATAAATATTTATACATATATAAAATGATTTATAAACATTATAAATATTCCCTTAGAACATCAAGCTCAATATGTCAAAACACTTTCATTACCTATCCTTTCCAAACACAGTCCACCCTCAACTGTCTGATTTCGGTTAATGATGTGACCCATCTCTCAACAAGAAGGTTGGATATTACATTTGATTTGTTTCTTGCTTCCTTCATCCTACTGGTCCTATGGATAATTCCTCCACATCTCACTCACATCCACCTCCTCTTTTTCATTACCATTGCCACCTCCTGGGAATTCATTAAAAATACATCCAAACAGATCTTACTGAATTCAGTTCTTTCTTCTAGCAACGTATCTGCATAAAACCACCAGATTAATGCAGTGTAGTTCCTCTATGGTTTGGTCAGGTCCCCTGTTCAAAAACTTTCAATAGCATCCCATTGTTGATTTAATAAGCTCCAATCCGTTTGCAGATTGGGATTGCAAGACTCTCTGCAGGCTGGTCACAATCTGTCTTTCTAATCCCTATATTCCAAAAGAAACTCATTACCTCCCATTTATAAGTCTTTCCCTTTGGAATCCTATCTCCCCCTGATGGTAGACACTATGTTGTAACTGAGAGATATCTTAGAGAGTAGTCACCTTCACGGTTAGAGGCCACATTTTTATATGTTTCCACCACCACTGCCCACAGTATTTTACTCAGGAAGCTTTCATCATCTTAATAATTGTTTGCTGAAGGGAAGAATAGTCACTAGGTGATGCTCTCTGACTTGAATGTCTTCCTTTCATCCCAAAAGCGAACAAAAGGGCACACCTACAAATGGCAATGCCATCCACACAATGGCAGGTATGCATCTCAATCCACAAATGTCCTTATGCACTGAACTAAGATGACCTTACTAAGAAATTGAAAGAGACATGTTTCTTTTCTCATTTTTCCCCATCTAAGAAGCTAAGTGACAAAAATGAAGGATAAGAAAAAGTGGTTTTCTAAGCTCATGAAAAAGAGGAGTTGTAGATTGCTTTGGTCAGAGCCAACAGGAAGCTCAGGTGGGAAGAACGTTGACTACCTTCATCTAAGAATTATTCCACCTATTTCAAAGGGTTCTTGTTCAAAATGGCTCTTGTGGACATTATTATGCTTTTATTCCCTTTGGTTAAAAATACTTTAAAGTATTTTTCTAAAAATTTTTTGTAAAAATGTTTTGTTAAAAAGCCAACAAATACTTGGCTTTTATTCCCTTTGGTTAAAAAATACTAGTAATAATGAACCAAAAACAATAATTCAGGCAGATATTTTTCCAGCAGGAAATCCCTTTTCCTAACATAAGTCCACTGGAAAAAATCTCCATATGTATAGCAGCCTTTGCCTTGACTCATAGTTCCCATGTCTGTTGCTGTTAACACTGATTTTCAGGAATGCTTTCACCAACTGGAGGACAGTTAGCTAGGATTTGACAGAATCCTATTTTAAATGTGGTGCTTGAATCCACAGCCACTCTTACTTCGTAAAGGTGATGATTCCACTATCCTGTCCTGTCATGGCTAGGATGCACACCTAGAAGGAGCCACCTGCTGCTGGGTCAAGAACCCACTTGGAAGAGTCGGTGTTGATGTAGCAGCTGTTCTTGTGGTTGAATCATCTCTGCCTGTCTCCTAGCCCCTCCTGATCTGAACAGTGATGGGCATTTAGATCAAACCCAAGGAAATGAGTTTTTGCTCTCTCCCCATCTTTCACTTCCTCCCTGGGTTTTCCTGCAATAGAAATCTCAACTAGGATTTCTACTAATATAAAAACTCTCAAGACAAGATGAAAACTCAGAGATTTCTTAGTTCATTTCTTGCCCCTTGGTCCACCTGCTCTTAATCCATCTGACAGGTGGTTCTATGGACAGCTATGAAAGATTTCCATGGACACCAACAGTAACTTTCCCCTATTTTTTTTTGTCTTATTTCTATAGTTTGTTTTGTATTATTTCTTTTTTTTTTTTAATTTTTTTTTTCAACGTTTATTTATTTTTGGGACAGAGAGAGACAGAGCATGAACGGGGGAGGGGCAGAGAGAGAGGGAGACACAGAATCCGAAACAGGCTCCAGGCTCTGAGCCATCAGCCCAGAGCCCGACGCGGGGCTCGAACTCACGGACCGCGAGATCGTGACCTGGCTGAAGTTGGACGCTTAACCGACTGCGCCACCCAGGCGCCCCTGTTTTGTATTATTTCTGATATGAGGCCATATTAAACCTTGTAATTTGCTTGTTTGACTGTCTTCATCTTTTGGCACTTAAATTCCATGAAAGCAGGACTTTGTCTCAGCTATCACTGTGTCCTCAGTAACTTGGACAGTGTCTGGAACACAGTAGGTGTTCAGTCAAAACTTGCTGACTGATTGTGATCAACGAACAGAGCATCAGTACCCCCGCCCCATATTTCACACAAGATAGGGAACTATGCAAAATTATTGAACTAAGTACAAAATGATCTATCTATCCATCTATCTATCTAGAGACAGACAAGCAGACTATGAGGAAAATTGAGACAGATCTGTGCCAGCTATGAGCACTAAGCAAAGTCAGTCTGCAAAAAAGAAACCCAGCCATCCAGACACAGCCTTTAGACCCATGTTTTTCCAACTTTTGTGTGCACTAGAATCCCCTGGAAATCTTGTTAGAATACAGATTCTGATTTAGGATGTGTTTCAGAGAGTGCCCCAAATTCTGCATTTGTATCAAGGTCATGGAGGATGCCAATGCCACTGGTCTGTGAATCACGTTTTGAGTAGTGAGGCTGTAGCTGTAGATAACCAAACAATGTTTTAAAATAATTGAATCTTTTATTTTATCTTGAGAACAGAAGGCTGACCAGATAACAAAGTTGATTGTTTTTTTCTTTTTTCTTTTATTTCTTTTTTTTTTGCCAGATATCCTAACTCCAGAAAGTACAGAAACATATCATCACAACAGAAATTATTCCAAATACAGAAATAAGCAGATTGGTAGTTGTCAGCCTGCTTAATACACTGGGGGAAAAATAGGGTTTGAAAAATTATATGGAAGCAATTTCATGCCCATTAGACATTTTAACCTGTTTCTTTATGACCATTGATGTAAAACAAATATACTCAGATTGATCCGGAAGGGAATCTTGAGTCTTCATACATATTATTTCATTGCTTCACAGATGTTTGGAAGAAGAAGAGAAAAGTGATTCATACACGAAGAGTGACTGTCCTTCAAATCCACTCCACACAGAGATTTTCCAGTTCCTTTGCTCGTGCAGCCCACACACCATTTTGCTTCTTTGTGGGGAAATATAAGATGTATTCTTCCTTTAAGCTATTTACTATGGCTAAAATGATACTCGGCCCTCCAGATGTTGATGCAACAGAGAGCTAAAGAGAGAGAGACAAAAGGAGAACAGTTCTGCATCAGAGACACTGAGAGCTCCATTCATTGGAAAAGACCCGCTGACTTCCACGTTCAGCCCTACTATTTATTCTAGTCACCGGACTGTTGAAGCCACTGCCCCACTTGCTGGATGATCCTGGCTGGAGAAATCAGAACAGATTTATGGTACCCTTTAGGGTGTTCACCCTTTGTGAGGCCACAGAAGGGACACTTGAGTCTGAGGTCACTGAAAGCTCTGGCTTACTTTGGAGCCCGTCCTCTCTGACAGCCAGGGCCTTATTTCCTTCCCCTGCCGAGCCCCCTTTTGTGGGGCACAGGGTCCTTCAATCTCCTGGTGTCTTGAAAACTCAGATGGAGGCCCAGAAAGACAAAAACAAATATAAAGCATCTTCTGGCTTCCCTTTATAGAGCTCTCTGTTCAGGGAGAAGGAAGTTATTTTGTCAAAGCTCACCTATCAGTTTGCCCATCTGGCAGGTGGAAATTAAACACAGGCAAGCGTCTTCTGAGAAAATGAAAGTGGACTCCAATTCCTCTCTTGATAAATACAGCCCACTGTTGGATATGGGGTTATTGCTCTCTGTCTTCTGGACACCAACATCCAAACTGCCCCCCACACACTGACACAATCACACTCCTGCACACACTCATCCCTGCACACACACATCTCTGCCCCCACTCATACACATTTAGACCCTTGCACACACTTATCTCTGCCCACACTTACACACTCATATGCCACACACACATCCATGCACACACATGCACACTCGCATCCCTGCATACACTCACACACACCCTTGCACACACACATTCCCTTACACACACTCTCATTTTCACACATTCTCTGTGCACACACCACAGACTTTCAAATCCAGTAATGTCCAACCAGGTGCCCCAACACAAAAATGCCCCATCTGGGTCCCTACTTCTGTCTACTGTTTTCATATTTAAAACCACACAGTAGGATGGAAGCTTAAAAGTCCTAAGAGCATTTTTTTTAATGTTTATTTACTTATTTTGAGAGAGAGAGAGAGAGAGAGAGAGAAAGAGAAAGACTGCAGGCACATGCACACAAGTGGGGAGGGGTAGAGAGAAAGGGAGTGGGAGAGAATCCCAAGCAGGCTCCATGCTGTCAGCACAGCGCCCAACATGGGGCTTGAACTCACCAACCGTGAGAACATGACCTGAGCCACAATCAAGAGCCAGACGCTTAACTGACTGAGCCACCCAGGTGCCTCAAGTCCTAAGAAAATTTTTAAACAACTTCATAGTTCTGCAATTCTTAAAGTAATTTGGATTGTTTGCCCTCAAGAGTCTTGCCCCACCTGGATCTCAAGTTCACCTTCTTGCACCCACATCTCTTCCCCTTGTGCCACCTCCTCTTTAGTAACTTTCTTATTAAGGGAACACTGTCTCTCTCTTGCTCTTCCCATGGACTGGCATCCTGTCTCTGCAGCTGGCAGATGTCCCCAGTGCCGACCCTGCCTGGGTGTCTGAATAGTGCCTGCCTGCATGGTCTGCCTCTGTGTGCACATCATTACCCATCATCTGGGCCCACAGTCACCCCTTGATGGACATCCCCCAACCCCACTGGTTGCCTGGGTGACTGCTAGTTGCCTAGCACCGTATTTTACCAGCCAGATGGGTTTCCTGTCATCCACAGTCCTGGGTCTGTCCCTGCCCTTCAACACCTGGGCTACCAGGTTTCATCTCCCAGGCCACCCCAACCCCCCATTCTGCATCCATCTATTTCAGGAGATAAAATCCTTACATAAATAACAGTAAGAGAACCCATTCTAACAACCTGCTCAGTATAATAATACTGCTGTATTATTTGAACCGAAGGACATCACCTACCAAGAAATGGATCACAAAAGGAGCCTCTCCATCTCTTTTTGTAGTCTGTAATTCTTTTCCCGACATTTGACGACAAGCAAAATCAGAGGCTTCGCATGACAAAGTAGATGGTACAAAAGGCACACAAGGAATTCCTAAGGAAATTTTTAAAAAAAGAACCTCTTAAAACAAATTAAGAAAATGTTTTGTCAATCCATTAATGGTCAAAGAAGCAGCACCCAATACTAAAATTATTTCGTATCACAAAATAGAAACTAGCCACTGGAAATAGTTTTAATCGAAGAAAGGTATATACAGATATATTTACAAAATAGAAAAACAAAGCTATCAATAGCTTCTGCTAGAAGACATTTGATTTGCTGATCTGCTACTGTGAATCTGAGCTGTTTTCTGAAGCAAGATTGTCTGAAGATTCTAAATAATCCTTCTGAATCCATGCTTTGGCTTTTAACCATGAAAATGACAAGTTCAGGTTCCTGGCAAGATAGGCATGTGTTTAGATCAGTTACATCAGAAAAGAAGTGGCTTATTTTGAGAGAAGAAAGAAAGACAGGTGACTACCCACTGCAGGAACAACAGAAGAAACACCAAAGGAAGGAAATGGGGGAAATGGTCAGGGAGAAGCTCACCATTTAATGACTTTGGGGGTTTTCCAACCCCTGATTCCTCCCCTCATGGCTGGGAGGTCACTGAATACATCTGTCACATATCAAGAATAGCATCCCTGCAGGGGAAGGGGGCTCACACTGTCAAGGCATTTTACATTAAAAGAAAAATCATAAATGTCTACAGGAGTGCTGATGCATAGGAGCACATGTACCCTGATGTTTATAGCAGCGTTTTCAACAATAGCCAAATTATGGAAAGAGCCTAAATGTCCATCAACTGACAAATGGATAAAGAAGATGTGGTTTATATATACAGTGGAATACTACTTGGCAATGAGAAAGAATGAAATCTGGCCATTTGCAGCAAAGTGGATGGAATTGGAGGGTACTATGCTAAGTGAAATATGTCAGAGAAAGACAGAGAAATATGTTTTCACTCATATGTGGATCTTGAGAAACTTAACAGAAGACCATGGGGGGGGGGAAGGGGAAAAAATAGTTACAAACAGAGAGGGAGGGAGGCAAACCATAAGAGACTCTTAAATGCAGAGAACAAACTGAGGGTTGATGAGGGCTGGGGGAGAGGGGAAAGTGGGTGATGGGCATTGAGGAGGGCACATGTTGGGATGAGCACTGGGTGTTATATGTAAGCCAATTTGACAATAAGTCACATTTAAAAAAACAAAAAAGACCAGACACTGGAGAGCTCCATCTCTCTCTCTCTCTCTCTCTCTCTCTCTCTCTCTCTCTCTCTCTCAACCAGTCTCCTTCTCTCTCTCTGTCTACCTCTATCCGCCATGGAGCACACAGTGGGACGATATCTGCCTATAAGCCAGGAAGAAAGTCCTCACCAGAGATTAATTTTCTGGTACCTTGATTTTGGATTTCCTAGCCACCAGAACTGCTGGAAAAGAAATTTCTGTTGGTTAAGCCACCTTAAAAAACAAACAAAAAAACCCCCCATAAATGTACATTCTGATGTGAAATGCTGCAATATTTCTAGAATGGTTAAAGCAACTATAAATCATTTGAGTACTTAAAACAAAAATCTCTAAACTCCCCAGTCCTGGCCAGCAGTGCTCACAGACAAACAAGACAAGTAGAACTGCATTGTCACCTCTCCTGGGAAAGCCGAGCAGTGTCCCCTGCCCTGTCCATTAACCAGAGTTTACCAATCTGTTCCAGAGCCTGGACCGTCCACCAGGACTAAACCAGGGTCTATTTTTTCTCGGCTTTCCTTAATGAAGGCACAAAATGAATGCCTTTTCTGCCCTCTTTCTAGCTTAATAGGGCATCTGACCTTGAACCTGCACAAAGCATCTGAAGACTGAAGCACCAAGTCATTGAACAGAAGCTCCATACCTCAATTTCCCACTCAAGAAGCTCCTCAGAAACATTTTACTTGTTTCTGGGGGAGCCTCCCTGCTGGAAAAAGCTGCCAGCGTGGATAGAGGATGTCTGAAGTTGCCTTTTTAACGAATCTACAAAATACTCCAGCCACGTTGGGGCAGGACTTTTTCTGCATGCATAAGAAGGATTCTTTCATCTCTTTCTCCTTCCTTTAACAGTGGTTCCTAATTTTTTGTCTGTCACTGATTCATTTTGATAACATTATGCAGTTCAGAGCTCTCTCCCCAGAGACTGTGCCTGGGATACACACGCAGAGCATGTCACAGGCTCCAAGATGCCCAACCTTGGGTCCCATAAGCCCCAGGTGAAGGGTCCCTGCTCTTTGTCATAACTGTTGGGAGATAGGTACCTCTATCAACCTGGCATAAGAAAGCTGCCTAGGGACACCACATAGGTCACATCATCCTGCAAAGCTCACCCTGCCGGTTTTGTTGTGGGCCTTCTCAGACCAAAGAGGTTACCTTCTGGATTAAAGGGGGAAATGCAAACATGATTATGTGGTGGCTATCTGGAGCAAGAAGGAATTTCACACAGGAAGGAGAGCCCAGAACCCTTCACAATTTCATTGCCCAGTACACTGTTTTCTCTTTTTCATTGTTTTATGTAGACACATGACACTGTTTGTCTGGATGCTTGTTACATTTATATAACATCTCCTCATCCCTGGGTTCATGACAGCCTGTTCTCAGGCTGTATAACTATTTTGCTGGTACTTTTGGGCAAGGGGGGCATTCTTCCCAACACAGCAAATGAGCAACTCCAATTGTGAAACAAAGGGACAAACACACAAACCAGTAATGTTACAAACACAACTTGAAAATTAGGTTAGACAACAGTGCAGAGAAATAGTCTTCAAGGGGTGTTTTTCAGGGGATGAGAATTCTTTGAGCTTTTCTATAAAATACACAACAGTTATGACTTTCTGTGTGTTCTCCCTTGACCCTCTTAGAGGATCACTTGTGGAGCCTGAAGGACCCAGTCTGGAGAGTTAAGATCTTTCCAAGCTGGGGAGGGACCACCCAGGGGGAAGCAAGGGCTGCCAGGATATAGGGGGCAGGGGTCAAGATGGCATGTGGAGGGATTGGGGGGGAAAGTATTAATGACTGTAATAATGTCTGCCACTTAGTGGGTGTCCACCATGGGCAGACCTGTCACTCCCTCTAAAAGTAGGTAAATGAAGGGGGTTGGGTGATGGGAGAAGCAGGAGGAAGGACTTGAAGAGTGCTGTCCTGCAGCTTCCCCTCCTGACCTTTCCTTGGGAAAAGGAGAATGTTCTGGAATGTTCCAACTGGGGAGACTGACGCCAGCCCAAGGCCTCCAGTACCCCCATCAGGCACTCTGTCACAAAGTCAGAAGATGCAAGAACATTTTTGCAGTTTGGGAAAATAAATTATCCCCAGTTCCATAATAACTTTGAGAAATGTCTAAAACCTAAAGTCTAAAACCTTGTTAACTTTCAAACTTCATACTGATGGAATATTATTTTAATACTTCACTGTCAAACCTTGTGAGGTTTTGGGTTGTAATAGTGGAGTGCAGCCAAGGACTGAGCCAGCACCGGGAGAGCTAAGGCTTTGGGGGAGCTGCTTAGCCAACCAGGAGAAAGGGGACGTGTGCTGTCGTCACCCAACACAACATCACCGGGGATGTGCCTGTATTTTTCTGTCCTAAGTCCAGGGGTCCTGGGATTCCTCCCACTCCAGACATTGCTCCTAATTTCCATGTGGCCTGGAAACCTTTGTAAAATGATTCAAATATTGACAAATGATGTTTTCTTCTGGTTGGGAAGGAAGCTTAAGAAATACTATGTCTAAAGATGTATTTGTTTATTTGTTTATTTATTTGTTTATTTATTTATTTGAGAGAGAGTGCGCGCGCGCGCGCACACACACGAGCAGGAGAGGGGCAGAGAGGGAGAGGGGAGAGAGAATGTCAAGCAAGCTTCACACTGTCAGCACAGAGCCCGACGCAGGGCTCAATCTCACAAGCTATGAGATCATGATGAAATTAAGACCAACAATGAGATCAAGACGAAATTAAGAGTCTATTGTTTAACTGAGCCACTCAGATGCTCCTAAACATGTATTTAAATGAACAACAAATCCTCCATTTAAACAAGATAAAGTACTTGAAAGCAAAGCCCAGAAAATGGCAGAGGAAGTGGGCACGTTTCTGTCCATAATAAACCAGAAATGAGAAATTATTTTTTAATCATTTCGTTATCATGCAAAATGTACATGAAATGTAAGCTGTAACACACACATCTTCATAGTCTTCTGAAGCTCCTGGTCTACCAGGAAACATCCTGGGGAGCCCACCCTCCCTTTCCCTCCCCTAATACATGACACCGAGTGGGGCGTGGGGCATAGGTGGGCATGTTCCTTAGCTGAATACTTGGCTGTTTGCAATGCACACTTTTCCTCCCCAGCTACAGTGTAAGCTTCTCAGACACAGGGGATCTCTTTTGTCTTTTCTTGTATCTTCAGCAGCATCACACATTGTTTTTCAGCTGTTGTAATACAGTTTCCTCTATAGTAATACATTCTTGTAAAATTTGTGTTTTATTCAAAGACATTCAAATGTGGCACCTGTCATACCATACCAAACCCTGCAAAAGAGTTTGAAGGGGGAAAATGAGTTTTTGGGACTGTGGACTTTGCCAGGGGTTTGCATTCCCCTCTCACTCTAGGAAGGTGGCTCTGGAATCAGAAAAGCAGAGCTTGGTTCTCAGATCCATCCTTTACAAGCCATGTGATCTCAAGCCTCAGCTTCCCCACCTGTAAGACAGAAATGTTGATAGCTGTGCTATGTAGCTCATAGGACTATCACAAAACACAAGTAATCTCATGTGAAGAGTGCTCTGTGTATCACGACACTGCTCCAGTGAAAACACTGGAGAGTAGCGTGTTATCCTATGGGTATAGTTCACTCAGGTCAGGGCAGTGTGCCTACCCACTGTCCAATTTTTATTTACCAAGAGGAAAAGAGTGCCCTGAGATTTCAGAGCCTTATAGATCTGAATGAGCTGTTAACCACCTTGTATGTCATGGCTTCTCAGCGAGGTGAAGTGATTTTATGTCCTGAAACGTAATCGCTGAAAGCCAGAGAGGAGAGAGAAGAGTGCCACCTGGAAGGTGAATCAGTGTCAGGACTGCAGACAGAGAGGGAGCAGGCAGCACTGGACTTTGACCCAGGAAGGACTTGGACATGAAGCTGGAATGTAGGTCTATTCTAAGGCTGGATTGATAGCAAGAAAGGAGACTCATGTAGGGTACAATTCAGGTTCCCTGAATTTATCACTTAGAGGGTCTTGTCCCTGAGTCTAACTAGAATGGAAATGGCTTTGAAGGCCAGGGTCTGAATGGGGGGCTTAAGAGAGAACTCAGGCTATTAAGGCAAGTCTTATACTGCCTCCCGTTGGGTTTGGTCTGGGACCTAAGACATGGCTGGGGTAGGTTGAGAAGTAGATTTACTTAAGAAGCTTGAGGCAGGACTTCTGACAAGTGGTATTAACAAGCAATGGTCTACTAGAAATTTCAAAACAAGGTTTAATTCCCAAAGAAGATGCAATGATTTAAAGATCACTAGACCACAGAAACTGAATTGCAGCCTTATATTGTAAAATCTTTGATTTTGAGCTCCCAGCAAGTTAAAGGTGTTATGACTGACAAGGAAAACATATTCATTTATTTTATGTGCATATGAAGGTACCTGTGCCCATTAAAATTAGTTTTAGCTAGTGGTATGGAGTGGACCGGAGAAATTTCTCACCGGAACTGGTCAGCCACTTCATTCTTATGCTGCTTAACAAATTAGCCCTAACTTAGTGGTGACCAGAGCAATGAGGGTACCCAAGCCAAACATCACTTGTCCTCCAGCAGGTTATCCTAGGCTTGCTCATGTGGAGATAAGGTAGGATTCAAAGAAGGATAAAGGAGGCATACAAAACTTCTTGGGGCGCCTGGGTGGCGCAGTCGGTTAAGCGTCCGACTTCAGCCAGGTCACGATCTTGCGGTCCGTGAGTTCGAGCCCTGCGTCAGGCTCTGGGCTGATGGCTCAGAGCCTGGAGCCTGTTTCCGATTCTGTGTCTCCCTCTCTCTCTGCCCCTCCCCCGTTCATGCTCTGTCTCTCTCTGTCCCAAAAAAATTAAATAAACGTTGAAAAAAAAAAACTTCTTGAGACCTAGGCTCAGAACTGACACACTATTGCTCTGCCACATTCTATTGATCAAAGCAAGTCATAAGACCAGTCAGGGTCAAGGGATGGGAAAACAGACTCTGCTTTTTGGTGGGAAGAGTGGCAAAGTCACAGTGAAAAGGGCACAGATACAGGGAGGGGAATAATTGCAGCCATTTTTGGAAGTAATTTACCAGAGCCTCAACCCCCAATATATCCCAAGTTCTGGTTCACACCAGTGAGCTCTGCTTCCTCCCTATAATGAAAATGAAGAGCTCGACCTCAATCCCCACAAAGCATCTCTCCCACCTCCCTGGGTCCTCCAGGAGTTGGGTTGGAACCTTCTGGCTTAATTGGAACCTTCTGGCTTAATTGACCTTCTTATGGCATTTGCTAGCTCACAACCTTGTGCAGGAGGACTTGTGGCTCTCTGGAGATTTTACTCTCCTGGAGGAGGAAATCATGGACTCTAAGGGCCTTATACTTCCCAATGTCACATGAGTGGTCAGTACAGATGGGAGCGGCCTCACAGCCCAGTGCCCTCTCTCTGCTCTCTGCCATGTTGTCTTGTGTAAAAGCTTCATGCCCGAATGTAAGATAATACAGAAAGTGCCTGCCCATCCCAAGGTCTATCTATGCATTCAGGAAAGGTAGGAGGAAAAAGATTATAGGTTATGATGGTTAAGTTTATGTGTCAAGTTGGCTGGACCATAGTACCCAGGTATTTGGGCAAACATTATTCTGGATGTTTCTTAGAAGGTATTTTTGGATGAGATTAACACTTAAATCAGTAGACTATGGGTCCAGCACATTGCCCTCCATAATATGGGTGGGTCTCCTCCAATCAATTGAAGGTCTTAAAAGAACAAAACTCATCTCTGCAGAAAAAAAAAGGAATTCTGCCAACAGATTGCCTTTGGACTAAAACTGCAAATCTTCCCTAGGTCTCCATCCTGCTGGCTTACCCTGCAGATTTTGCAGGTTTTAGACTTTCCAGACTCCATAATCATGTGAGCCAATTTCTTAAAAATCTCTCTTTCTCTGTCTGTCTATACACAAACACACACACACACACACACACTGTTGGTTCTGTTTCTCTGGAGAACCCTAAGACAGGTATGAAAACAGTGAAAGAACAAGCTCCATCATCCTACCCCAGATTCTGAATAAATAAACAATAAGAATAAATAAGTTTAAGAACTGGATCTAAAAATTTCTAGTAACATTTCTAGTATCCTGAGTTAAATACTACTTTTTAGTAGGTTAATAGGGGAAAGAAACAAACCAAAAAAAAAAAAAAAAATGTGCACAAGGAAGGAAGAAGAGCAGAAAGAAAACATTTGTAAATTCTATTCTCATATATTATTCCAGTTAAATAACTGAAGTGAATCAAAGCCAAGGGATGATATTTTACATTGATAGTCATGCTGATGTGGCCTATTTATGATTTCATTTTTGCGGCTGGGTGGCTCGGTTAAGCGTCCGACTTCAGCTCAGATCATGATCTCGCGGTCCATGAGTTCTAGCCCCGCGTCGGGCTCTGGGCTGATGGCTCAGAGCCTGGAGCCTGCTTCCGATTCTGTATCTCCCTCTCTCTCTGCCCCTCCCCCGTTCATGCTCTGTCTCTGTCTCAAAAATAAATAAACGTTAAAAAATTTTTCATTTTTATTCCCATTACTTTATGTTTATTCCTTTATTATAGGAATGATTGCTTAAAAATAGGATTTCTTGTGACATTTTCCCCAAGGACTCAGTGTTTTACTTACACGTAAGTCAGGTGTTTTGCCAAGAACAGGGAATCAAAAATGAGCATAAAAATATATATGATCTTATTTTCATTTCAACCATCCTGGGAACCAAGATTTGGAAACAAAATTTTAAAAAAAGTAAACTGCCTTTATTTATTTATTTATTTATTTATTTTAACATTTATTTATTTTTGAGACAGAGAGAGAGCATGAACAAGGGAGGGTCAGAGAGAGAGGGAGACACAGAATCTGAAACAGGCTCCAGGCTCCGAGCTATCAGCACAGAGCCGACACGGGGCTCGAACTCATGGACTGCGAAACCATGACCTGAGCTGAAGTCGGACGCTTAACCGACTGAGCCACCCAGGTGCCCCTAAACTGCCTTTAAATTGAAGATTTTTTCCCCCAATGGATTGCAATACAGCTGCCATAAATCTTTGAGTTGAAGCAAAGAGTAGCAAGTTTGCCAAGAAGGGAGTGAGATGGGAAGAAACCAGAAAGATCCAGAAGCAGAATCCACCAGGTTGGGCCCGATGAGCCATCCAAGTCCAGTGAAGTGAAGGAACTCAGGGAGACCACCCTCGTAACTCAGGCCTTCTGAGCCTTGCGTCTCTGCTAGCTGCTTTGCTGGGTGGTCCTTTCCAGACCTGAAAGCCTTGGGTATAGCAATACTCTCTTGAGCCCCTTATCAGAAGGACTTCTGCATGGATGACTAAAAGGCCTTTTAATTCAAAAGCTCTTCAGGAGTAGTAAATAAACCTAGAGTGTCTTTACCCTAAAAGCTTGATGGCTGGAAGGAAGGCTCTTTCATTTTCTGGTCCACACTGCCACCTGCTGGTCCTGTCATCTCTCTACGCTAAACATTTGTCATTTCCTCCCTGTGGATCCAGCCGTTTATATTTTACTCAAATACTCATATATTAGAAGTGTTACCTCACTATATTTCCCATAACATTAAGGAAAGCACTTGATAAACCAATTCATGGAACACAAGTTACTCATGTGGACTGTGGATGTGAAGTGAAATAACAGTCACGAAGCTCAAAATAGAAATAGGTGACTTTGAACATCCCAAGTCTCATTTGGATAATTAATACCTACACTTGTTGGTTGTCTGATTGCCCAGTAATTATAGTTTAAGTTAAACAGGTAAATCTGATGGGTACGTATCTGTTTGTGGACGGGGTTAACAACGCCTGTTGATTAAGCATCTTCTTGTCGTTCCTCTGGAGCTCCATGGTAATTAGTGGGCTGTTATGGGGTTTTTATATATGCAAATAAATATTTAACACGAAAATGTTTCTGGATGACAGACAACAGGTTCATGAGAAGCAGCGATTTATCATCAGCACGGACTACTTCAGGGACATCACTTAATACAGGTAGTCAGGAAACTGTCAACATGTGTTTGGAAAGCCATTACAGAGGGTTTTTGAATAATTTACCTATGTAGCTGCCAAATACATAATGAGTTTGCAAAGTCCTTCAGAGGTTAATTATTCTTGTCCTCCCCCTTTTAGCCTTATTTTTACTCTCTCTTCTTATTGCCTCTCACCACTAAATAAATAAAGGAAAAGAAACTAAGGAGGGTTAAAGGGATGGGAAAAGAGAGAAAAAAGAAAAACACACTCCTGTGGTTCCCAGGGGTAACTCTCAAGCAGTTGTGTACATTTAGGTGAAATCCCTAGCCCCCTCAATAATATATTCTGATGGGTGGGGGGACTTGGATATCCCTGTGTTTATTCTTTCAAGATAAAAAAAATACAGGAAGTGTTTTCAATGAACAGAGAGCTTCTAATAGTCTCTGGTGAATACACAGCATGTGTAAAGCTAAGTGTGTTTGTGGGGCAGGGGAGAAAGAAGTGGTGGCTTGACTGAGTCGTAGGCTCTCAAATGATCAGACACCAGATCTTCAGAGGGACAACTGGTTCTTCAATAGCTGCCCCTAATTTTATGTGCCCCAGTGATATGATTGCTAACTGAGGTGGAAACTACACGGCCAAAGGGACCAGGATCCTTCTCCACTTATGCTAAGATGATCAACAGGCCACTGGCAAGTTCTAAAAGAAGCATGACTTTAGCTGAGGCCATGTCCTGCTGTCCCAAACCCACAGCTCCTTTGGACAGCGGGACACAGTGTGCAGGAGATGGGCATGAGGCTCCAGGACGCTGGATTCCACTCCTGGCTCTGACGGGAGTAGTGTGTGCCCTTGCACCATTCCTGCATGCCATCAGTTGGAATTATTACTGTGCCCCTGCTCTTCAACAGTGAGAATAAAGCAGCCTAAGTAGCTGCACCACCTTTTACATCAAGAGGACCTTTTAAAAATTCTTTTTCTTGGGAGGCTGGGGTGGCTTAGTGGGTTAAGCGTCCGACTCTTGGTTTGGGCTCAGGAAGTGATCTCATGGTTTGTGAGTTTGAACCCTGCATCAGGCTCCGCACTGACAGTGCAGAGCCTGCTTGGGATTCTTTCTCTGTCTCCCTCCTTTTCTCTCTGCCCCCCCCCACTGTCTCTGTCTCTCTCAAAACAAATAAATACAATTTAAAAAATTCTTCTTCTTCTCCTCAGGATAAAAGAAATGTATAACCATGGATAAAGAAAGGAGAGAAGTGAGAAGTAAGAAAGCAGAGAAAAAAAGTGGAAATACAAGGATGTCTCTTCCAGCTCCCCTGCCAGTGACAGCACATCATCGCTCTTACCCTGCCACCACCTTGCTTTCAAAAAGAGTTGCCTCTTGCTCTCAGTTTGCCCATTTTCTGCTCACTCCTTAGCATCCATTTCTTCTCTCAGACCTTGCGCTCCATGCAGCTCGATCCAATGGACGTTCTGTAAGCCTTGCTCTTGACTGTCCGGCCACATCTCCCCTTCACGGCTGAGGCCCCACGTGCCCCTGGTTTCCTCTTGCTTCTCCGTTTCCCTCTTCATCCTTATTTGGAAGGAATGTCCTTGTCCACCTGGTCATAATCTGGTGGACCCTTTGCTTCCCACTGGGCACCCTCTCCCTAGGCCAGAAGTTCCAGCCCTGTCTGTAACTAGAATTGTCTGGGGTCTTTTTAAATCTACTTATCCCTGGTAAATCTCGAAGACTTTGAGTATTTGGTTTGCCCTCTCCTGCCCCCATTTTAGGATGCCCTCTGCTCAATATATTGAAAAAACACAAAGGTAACGTGTACTTTTCAATACTGTGCTTTAGAATCTTTCCAGTGTTTTCATGTTGACGTGAAGACTAGGGACTCACATGTGCCAGGATGAACTCATGAACTCCTGGGCTCTTCCCCATTTACACTAAGATTATCAGCAAGCCACTGTCAGTTTCTAAAACTAGCAGAACTTCAGCAGTGACCCCGTCCTGTGGCCCAAAACTCACAGCTCTTTTGGGCAAGGACCCAAAGTTGGTTCTCAACGTTGGCTGAACAGGTGGAATCACCTGGAGAGTCATAAAAGCTTCTGGTGACTGGATCTTAAGTGTCAGGGTTTGAGGCATCTCCTGGGATGCAGGACTTTCAGAGAAAATCTGGGAAAGTCCCAGACAGCCCTGGACAAGCTGGAACAAGTTGGTCACCCTATCTGGATCCTGGCCCCAGAAATTCTGATGTAATGGTACAGGATGGGCATTGGGGATTTAAAAAGCTCCCAAGGTAAGTTTTTGTTTTGTTTTGTTTTGTTTTTTGTGTTGAGAGAGAGAGAGAGAGAAAGTGCAAGCGCCGGGGAGAGGGGCAGAGTGAGAGAGAGAGAATTCCAAGCAGGCTCCACACTCATTGCAGAGCCTGGCATGGGACTTGATCCCATGACCCTGGGATCAGGACCCGAGCTAAAATCAAGTCAGAAGCTCAACTAACTGAGCCACCCAGGTGCCTCTCCCACGTAAATTAAGCGTGAAACAAAGTTCAAGCTTTCCCGAGCATCTGAGTCTCCTTGGAGGGCATGTTAAAATGCAAACGACTGACCTCACCCAGCAGTTTCTGACTCTGTAGGTCTGGGATGGGGCCAGAAATTCTGCATTTCTAACACATTTTCTGGCTGCTGCTGCTGCTGCTGTCCAAAGATCACACTTGGGGACTCCCATCTCTGACTTCAGCTTGAATCCTCACAGTAACATCCTCACAGTAACAAAGACAACAGGTGCATCTCTGGCACAGCCCTCCTTCCAGTTCCAGGTTCATGTGACCAGCTGTGCATTTATTTGACTTCTCCACTGGGTGCTTTCAAGGCGCCACAAATCCAGAATAATCCCAGTGGAATTCATGGTCTTCTTCCCCAAGCCTATTTCTTCTGGTGGTCCCCATCTGCCATAACTCAGACAACTAGGTGGCATCCTGGAACTGAAATCACCCTCTGTCCATTTCCAGACCTGAGTCACCACCATATCACTCAGTGACTAAGTCAGATGTGACAAAATAACTATTTCTTTAACTTTACACATTATTTTTATTTCACAAATACTATTTCTATAATCTTACAAAGAACTGATCTGCACCCTGTGCAAGCAACGCCCTGTGGTCTGGCTGGCCCAAGACCCTCTGTGTCGTGTCACCTTCTGTGGATAGCCAGCTGATGCCATCCTTCATTTCTGCAAGCCTGCAAGGATGAGAAGGTGCAAACAGAAGGGTTTGACCTCGTATCTGTGTATAATTTAGCTCCTGAGATTACTGTTTGGAATTTTTTAGAGTATTTCATTCATTTGAGCCACCCTGGAACTAACATATTCTAGTTCTTAGCTCTTCCCTCTCTGATCCAATTTATATGATTATTCTAAGTCAAGGGACCCTGAAGCTACTCAAGCTTTTATCTACCTAAGAGTCATCCTTCCAGGGCATGGAAGGATGACTCTTAGGTAGATAAAATATTCATGTAATATTCATGTAAAATTAGGTAGCCATTTAAAAAGTGCTTGGCTCACCATAGACTACAAGCAGTGTTAACGCCTATCTAGAATATGAGAAGAAGAAATACTTAAGACAGTCAACTTAAAATTTCACTTCCCTTCATATAATGCTTTGCAGTTTACAAAGTGTTTTTCTTCCAATTCCCATCTGAGTCTCAGAGTTGCCCCAGGAAGGAGGCAAGACCTTTATCATCATTATTTCTCTATTGTTGATGAGCTCACTGAGATCCCATTAGGGTAAATAAAGAGCTTCACTGGGGTCACACAGCTAAGGAGCAACAAAACCAGATTTTAAGGTGGTGTCCCTGCCAATGCCAGGCACTCCCCATTGTGCACCACACTGCCTCCCTGAATTTATCATACCAGACTGAATCTTCACACATTTCCCCATGACTGTAGTAGTATGCATGTTAGCTTGGGTTCTCCAGAGACAAGGATTCCAGTGCAAATGGTTTATTTGGAGGGGGTGGGGTGTGCAGAGAACAGGGCACATCATGTGCACATCACACCCTGGCTCCCTTTTCTCCAGCCCCTGCTCCATCGAACCTCTGAGACCCCATGTACTATTTTGTACCCATCATTCTTTGAAGTTACTGGGCTTTTACTTAATGCACATGTCTGTCTCTGTGAAAGAGCCACATGCCCCCAGAACAATTGGCAGGGGCCTTTGCTTTTCAAAAATTGTCACAAGGGTGTCCTTATGGATGGCAGGGGGTAGGTGGGTAGTGAAATGGGGTGGAGATTTGGCAAATAAAAGGTACAATTGTTAAGCTTTGGGCTCCTCAGTGCAGCCCTACAGGGATAGTTGGGAAGCAGCCTAGAGCACTCTCCCCAGAACGATCCCACAGTTTGGGGGGGGGGCGGGACGTTGATTCCCTGGCATTTCCAACCTGTGGGGCATGTACAGAGAGGTCTCTGAGGCTCTAAGCAAAGTCCAGGATGTGGACCACTGGCCTGACACTGTCCATTCCAACCTGCCTTTTACTCCTCACCCAGCTTTGTCTCCCAGCCCAGGTGAGCTTTCTTATACATGCCTGTCACTAACCACAAGAGGTACTAGACAGAATAGGATGGGTAGCTCCAGGTAAAACCATTCCCCACCTGTAGACAAACAAATCAGCAATGAAATATCACCTCTATTTTTCCCATGGATCAATTATGTAGAGCTCATGGTACACAACTTAAGCATCCTGGAAATTTTCTCTGTAAGAAGAATTCTTGCAAACCCAATACTTTCCAGAGGTTTATAAAAGGACACCCTTGTGACAATTTTTGAAAAGCAATGGCCCCTGCCAACTGTTCTGGGGGCATGTGGATCTTTCACAGAGATAGACATGTGCATTAAGTAAAAGCCCAGTAACTTCAAAGAATGATGGGTACAAAACAGTACATGGGCTCTCAGAGGCTCAGTGGAGCAGGGGCTGGAGAAAAGGGAGCCAGGGTGTGATGTACATGTATGTTGAGGGGACACCTACTATGGAAACTGCATCCCCAGCTGAGACAAGTCCCAGGCTCCAGGCAGATCTGCAACTTCATTTTTCATACCTTCCTCCCACCTCTCAGTCACTTAATATTGGCATGTATTTTCTGGGGCTCCCTCTGCTCCCTTCCCCTGAACTACAACTCTCCAGAGAACCTCTTCATTTTAGGTTCTCTGCAGAGTCCTGCCCACCCTGAGAGCCATCTGATCTGACAGTAATCAACATTTGTTCATAACGAGAGAACATGGAAAGTGCTTTGACTAGTGGGCCCTCAGCCTCAGTAAATGCCTTGTGAATAGGACCATGCTCTATTTTCCATTTCCCCTCCCCACTGACCCCTATTGCATCCCCATGTGTTAATAAATCTCAGTGTTAGGGGGAAAGCAATCCTAGCAACCAAGGAAGAGGAGCCAGGATGCAGGGATGGAAAAAAAGAAAGAAGGAGAACCAGTATTCAGAATCAACTGTGTGCTGGGAATGTCACATGCATATCTTGTTTCTTGCCCCAAGCCTGTGAGCGAAGGTGTTACAGATGAAGAAACTGCGGCTCAGAGAGGCTCCAAGACTTGCCCAAGCTACCACAGCCAGGAAATAGGGTTAAATCACCACTGGTCTTTCCAAAGTGTAAATAAACAACTAAAGAGCTTAACTCTTCCCAGGAGTATTTGAATCTTAAGAACAGAACTTATGGGCAGAGTTTCAGATAAAAAAAGGAATCTTTAACTGGCTTAATTAGTTCGAGGGGACAGTGAGAGTGGCATAAGTGGATATCACATAGAGAAAGGATAACTCAGGGAGGAAGGTGATTTGCATTTGAATTTTGCATTTGAAATTATACATTTAGTATTAAAAGAAACAGCACCAGAGAGCAAGGGTGCTGGGTTGGATAGTGCTGTTTGATTGCTGTCCCATTAACTTAGGCAACCTGGCACCTGGGACCATGTGCCTCTCAGGTGTCCTGTCTCGGGGAGCATAATTGAGAGTTCCAGGTACTGCAGCTGACTCCATGTCCTGTGTCAGCTAATGACTAGGTACAGCAGGGACACTGAGGCAGATCTCTTCCTTGAGACCAATGTAATTTGAGCTTAAAGACAGACTCCCCATCAGATGTGCTGAAGTGCAAAGATCTTTCCTGTCCAATCTCCCTTCCCTCCTTCTTTCCCTCTCTCCTCCACAGGGGTCAGCCCTGCAGCCTCCTCTGGCTCTCTTCCCATTTTTTTCCCCAATAAATCTCCTACAAATCTAATTTCATCTTGGCATCTGTTGCTGGGAGGGCACGGACTTAATATGGTCAATAAGAGGAAGATATTAGAAGACTATGCAGGTCTAAGGAAAAATCTTAACTGCTTGCCTGAGTTCCAACTGCCCTCACCTGCTTTTCTTTGTCTAAAAGCTTTGTCTGGCACCAGAGCTCCTTTGCCTGCCCCCAGCAGGCCAGGAGAGCCTGGGAACAAGCACAGCCCATTCCTTGCTCAGCAGTCCTGTTAATGACTGAAGAGTGTCAGAGTATAAATACCCCAAACCCCTCATCCCTCTGGGGCATTGCTACACTCTCCCCCAGAGACATCAGCAAGATTGAGCTCCAGAGGCCAACAATGATTCACCTGGTAACACAGCCATTGCTGCCTGTCTTCTGTTCTTTATCTCATTCCCTCATTCACCTTCCAGGGGTTTTCCTTCATCTCCAAAATGAATTACTTACACTCAGATCCTTGCTCAGTGTCTGTCTGGGGAGAACCCAAACTACATCATGGTGTGTTGATACAATGGGATACTATACTGCAGTGATGATGAGTGATCCATAATTTCATTCAACAATACAGCTGAATCTTATACATGCAATATAGAGCAAATGAAGCTAGATACAAAAGAGGCCACACGCCACCACAGGCACACCCACTGACATAAGAGTTTCAATAAGAACAAATAAGAAACTGTAAATAACGGGGCACCTGGGTGGCTGAGCCGGTTGGGCGTCCAACTTCAACTTAGGTCTTGATCTTGCGGTTCATGGGTTCGAGCCCCATGTCAGGCTCTATGCTGACAGCTCAGAGCCTGGAGGCTGCTTCGGATTCTGTGTCTCCCTCTCTCTCTTCCCCTACCCTGCTTGTGCCCTCTCTCTCTTCGAGATAAATAAACATTAAAGAAAAAAGAAAATGTAAATACATAATAATTCTAAAACAGAGAGAGCACACAAGAGCAAATACACTATGTGATTCTACTTTAAGTGCAACAGAAAACCAAGCAATTCATGCTGTCAGTGGCCACCTCCAGCGATGGGTGGTGACTGGTTGGTGTATGAGGAGGCCATCTGGGAATATTCCCTTTCTGGACCTGGGTGCTATTGACGGGGTGACTTTAATTTTAGAAAATTCATCAAGCCATACAATTATTATTTTTCACATTTCTATGCATAAAGAAATGTTTAAAAAAGAAACAATGAGGAAAAAAAGGTTATGTCATTTATTTGTCTTTCCATCTGTCCACCCATTCGTGCATCAAATAATCAAACACTGAGCTCCAACTAGGCATAGGTATCTTTCAAGAAACGTGGCCTCATGAGGGAAACAGGCAAGTAAATATGGTATGAGAGTTGTATTTTAACATGGAGATATCTTGTTCTGGGCCAAAGTTATCATACACATGATATTGAGTGACGATCCTGGAGAATAGCACTTCTTTGACATTTGAGAACAAAAATATAAAAATAAATTCTGGATCTAATATACTTTACCCCTTCAATTTCAAAAATAAGTTGTTGTTGTTTTTTAACCTGGAAGAGAGATGGGAATTGAGAGGCAGAATCCCAAGGGGCATCAGGAGCTGTACTTCCTTTATGGGTGACTAATTTATCACCTGATACAGCCAATAACAGGGAGGCAAAGTCGTGCACCTGGTCAACCTCTCCTCTTACGGTATCAGGTTGGCAATTCTTAGGCACCTCCTGAGATCAGACTGGAGAAAGAGTTAATTTCCCTACACACTAGAATGCCTCCTGCAAGCCCGCGACCTGATCCTTTGTGGGAGGTGCTGGGCTTTGGAGAGAGCACTGTGAATCCATCACTATTAAAGTCTAAAAACTGAAAAATGCTCATTACACATGTGTAGTAAGTAGTTCTAGTTGTCCTCCAGCAGAGGGCACTAGAGAGTCTGGGAACCGATGATCAAAGTCAAATTCAATAAACCAACAATGCAGTCTCACTCCCCAAGGCTTTTCTTCTCCCCACCAACCCGGCCCCTCCTAATTTTCCACCTCAGAATGCAGCCCTTCCAGCCCTGCTCTTGCACGTCCGACACAGCAGGAAACAGACCTTGGGACATTTTCTGAATCAAAAACATGTATCGTGTTTATAAATGACAGTCATTGCCTTGTGGGTAAGGCTTTGAACTGTTGCTTGGTGAGCACTTTATGGTGATCCATGGGCACACTCAATCTTCCACAGATCACACTTTCGCTACATATTTCAAAGTAAATCCCCCACTTTTTTTTTTTTTTTTACCAACTTAGCCTTTTCTCTTATTCTTATTTTCTCTCCTTTGAGAAAAAATAGGGGGTTAAAGGGGAAAGTAGTTATGTAGGACAACCCCAAATACTACTACTAGAAGGATTATTCAAATCTTCACTTAATAAAGTAAGTTATTTTGACATACCCTGATAGTATTATTATCTCAAGTAGTACTATTCTTTGAATTGATTCCTTTAAAATTTTTTGTTAATGTTTATTTATTTTTGAGAGTGAGAGAGAGCAGGGGAGGGCCAGAGAGAGGGAGACAGAGGATCCAAAGCGGGGTCCTCACTGACAGCAGAGAGCCGGATGTGGGGCTTGAATTCATGAGCTGTGTGATCATGACCTGAGCTGAAGTCAGACACTTAACTGACTGAGCCACACAGGCACTCCTGATTCCTTTACTTTAATGTATGTAGATGATCAATGATTTTATGCAACATTTGCAAGAAGGAAGGAATTTTAAGAAATTAATCATTGTCTTCTCATTTTATTTGTCCTAACTTGTCTTTTTCTCTCTGGAGGCTTGTAGAATTTTCCCCATTATTGGTGGTTGAAGGGAATGCTAAGGTGCCTCCCCTTCAGGAGCAAGATGCTTGTTCCCCCAAAGGTTGGGAGAACTGCTGTCACTGCTCACAACTGAGACCCTCTGGGAACTGACCTCTGCCAAAGGGACTATTCTTGAAGGCAGCTTGCATCCATTGTCTGGAGGTAGAAGGCTGGGTTACCTTGCCTCAATTCAGGATGATATTGAAAGAGACATTCCAGCTCCAGAAATCCCTGTAGGATCAGCTGAGGCTCGGCCTTGCCAGACAACAGCTACCCCACCCTACTCCCAGGACATGCCCACCTTCCCACCTGGCCTCCACAAGAAGAACTAGGGTCAAGTCACACATAATCCAGTGGAGAAAGTGCTGGGTCTGCTGGGTGAAGAGAGGCACTAGCTAGTGATGGAGCTGCAGGACGTGGCCATTATGTACCAGCAGGAGCCAGGAGGCTAGTCATGGGACTGTGCCCTGAGGAGACTGGACCCAGGTGGGTAGCTCATGAATTTGGATAAGGGAGACTTCATTTGCATGGGCATGCTCACTCAAGACATGGGATTTAACATCCAGCAAGGATCCCAGCAAGTTAACACACTGCTAGGGTGACTTGGAAGTCTGTAAGAAGTGGTTTCCCATACTAAGTGCAGTAGAAATGCCAGAACTAGGATCGAATGGCTCAGTGAAGTGATCACACTGGAGCATATATACTGTGTAAAGTCAGAAACCTACAAGATGACCAGGTGCTGTGGACCAGACCAGGGAACATGCCAGTTACCAAAGCAGTTAGGAGTGTGCTGCTGAAAGGGACCCCGAATCTTCAGGAAGCTTCATAGCAGCTATCCCCCGGAGGGCAGGGCAGATGGCAGGAAATGATCTTACAGAAATGGGCTCCCTGATAGCAATGATGATGAAGGGATCCTGAAATAACAGAAGCCAGGTGGCAGCACTTAGGCATTAGAAGTTATTAGGTGGGCCCAGTTATTGTAGTGAGTGGCACGACTGGCAGGGCAGCCAGGGTCCCTTGAGAGCCATGGGGATGACCCATAAAACATGGTGTTCTGAGGGGTGAACAAATTGGACAGATGTGTCGGTGGTCTGCAAGACCACCCTCAGATTCAGTGATTCACTAGGACTCAGAGAACTCAGAAGAGCTGTTATACTCACGATTACAGTTTATTACAGTGAGAGGATACAGATTAAAATCAGACTCAGGAAATGGTACATAGGCCAGAGTGCAGGAGAGACCATGTGAGAGCTCCCAGTCATCATCTCCCAGTGGAGCCGTAGGAGCAGTGCTTAATACTCCCAGCAACACATATGGAGTTGTGCCAACCAAAACTTGAGCCTTGATATCTAGACTTTTTCTGGGGGGTCGGTCATGTAGGGCTGGGGTGCCCACATGACTGGGACCTTACTTACTTAGTCCCCAGCTCCTCTCCCAATCAAATTGATACAATGTTGCCTAAGACCCCCACCATAAGTCACATTGTTGGACAAACTATCTGTGAACCAAGGCCCCAGAATAAAGACACTTTTACCAGGCAGAATATTCCCAGGGCTTAGACGTTATCTCCTAAGAGCCAACCAAGGACCAATTTCTTTGGAATATGCACAGTTTGAACATTCCAAACTTGCTGAGTTAACCTATTATTGCACCCGAGGCCAAGAGTTGTCCCGCTTACTTTGTATAGCTAAAAAGAAAGCAAAGATGGTTGATCAGGAGACTGAGAATAGGTTTCCAAAGAAAGGTCATACTGAAGCACACTGAACAAAGAAGAGGCTAGGTCCCTGGGTGGAAGGACTCTTCTACTCTATGACAATTGTATATGCCAGTCCTTCCTTAAGTGATCTACAGCCACTTAAACTCAGGTAATTGTAAACTGGAGAAAAGGAAATAACCAAACTTTTAAAGGACTATTAAACACAGGGTCTGAATTGGCACTGATACCTGGGGACCCAAAACATCACCATGGATCCTTGCTAGAGAGGGTGCACATAGGGACCCAGCTACATATGGAGTCCAAGACAGATCCAGCTCACAGGTGGGTCCACTGGACCCATTGACTCACATGGTGGTCATGTTCAAGTCCCCGAAAGTATCATTGGCATGTATACACTTGGTAGTTGGTAGAACCTTCAGATTCCTTCCTTGAACTGTAGAGCAAGAGGTGTGATAGTGAAGACCAAGGGAAAGACCTGAAAACTGCCTTGTCTCAGGCTGATCAAAGAAAATTTAAATACCCACATTCCAGTGATAAAGGCAGAAATTCATGCCATTCTTAGAGATCAAAAGGATGCAGTGTTGGTGGTCCCAACAATATTCCCACTTAATTCATTAGTCTGTCACTTAATAAAGCAGACAGGTCTTGGAGGATGACTGTGGACTAACATAAAATTAACCAAATAGTAACCATGATTATAGTTCTTTGCCAGATGTAGTATTTTCCTAGAGCAGATTAGCTCAGGCTAAGGTACATGGTATGTACCTTTGATCTGGGAAATGTGTTCTGTTCCATTTCTATTCAAAGAAGGGTCAGAAACTCCTTGTATTCAAAGGAACACATAATTTATACATTTACAGTTTTGCCCTGGAGCAGTGTTAATTCTCCCACCCTCTATCATTACCCTCTGAAGAAATATAGGAAATCTAGACATTCTGCAGAGCATCAAATTTGTCATTGGTATTAATAGTTTAATTTTAATCAGACTAGTCAAGCAAGAAGATCAAGGCATTGGCTACACAGGTACATCTCAGAGGGTGACAGATAAAATATATGAAGAGTCAAAATCTTGCTATATCTATAAAACTGTTAATGGTCCAATGGTCCAGATAACCTTAAAAATAAAATAGAAACTATTATAACATACACCCTTCATCACTACAATGAAATCACAATGCCTTGTAGGACTCTTTGGGTTCTGGAGACAGTATATTCCACAACTGGTAATTTTCTCTGATCCATTTATTGAGTGATGTGAAAGAATACCAACTTTGAATGTGGTCCAGAACAGGAAAGGACTTAGCAGCAGGTGAAATCTGCAATGCAAGCCACTTTGCAGCTTTTACCATACAACCTAGTACACCTCACTTTTCTGTGGAAAAGGTGCCATGCAAAATTCATGGTAAGATCCAATGGGATGACCACAGTGTAGATTCCTAATGTTCTGGAGTAAGGCCATATCACCTGCAGTAGAGATCCATATACCATTCAAATAGAGATCCTGGTGTGCAAATTCGCCTGAGTAGAAGTTGAGTGACATATGGCCTAGAGAAGGTCACCACGAGCTGGGATCTGTCAAACCTACTAAGTCATAAGGTAGGCTGGTCTCAACAACAATCCGTTGTAAGATGGGATTGGTACATACATAACTGTGCATGAGTAGGAAAGAGGGCACAAGCAAACTTTACAAGTGTTGTGGACTACACTCCCATGTCACTCAATATTTTTCCAGGTGAAAGAAGAGGGAGAAGATTGAGTTTGGCTCATGGATGGATGGATGAATATGAATGCAAGATGAAAATTGGCTGCACATATACTATAGCCCCATTCAGGGTGGTCTTGAATGACAGCAGTGAGGGGAAATTCTTTCAATAGGCAGAACCTCAGGCAGTGTGGAAAGAGAAGTAGCCTGGGGAAAGAATATACATGGGCTTATGGCAGTGGTAGATGATTTGGCAGATAGGTCAGGGGAGGAAGATTGGGAATAAAGGAGGAAGATTGGGAATAAAGAGCTCTGGGGAACAGACATGCAGGTGGGCACACAGGAGCAGGCACCAAGTATGAAGATCTTTGTATCACATATTAATATCTACCAGAGAGCATCCAACCTAGAAAAGGCACTAAGCTACCAAGTATATTTCAGTCAGTTGATATCAGTTCCAGCCTCTGTCATTGGCCATCCCGGTGCTAGCATAATGGGTACATGAATGAATAATGGTGACAGGGATGGAAGCTATGCATGGGCCTAACAGCAAGAGTTCCAAATGACAAAGGCTGATCTATTGCCAAAGCCAAATGTCCAATTTGCCAGGCATATAAACCAAAGCTGAGTCCCCATTCTGGCACCATTACTAAGTGACCAATGAGATACTTGGTGGCAAGTTGATTGCATTTGACCCTACTCTGAAAAAGCAGTGATTCATCTTGACTGGAAGCAAAAATATTCTTGGTATGAATTTTTTTTTCCAGTCTGTAGAGCAACTTGGTCAGCACCAGTATCCATCTTACATTATTTGATCTACCAACATGGAATACTGCATTATACCACCTCAGACCCAGAGATCCACTTTGTAGCAGAGGAAAGACACTTGGTGGTGGGATCCAGTAGTCCTGTCTGCACCACTCAGAAACTGCTGGCCTTTTTTGGGAGGAGGAGGGAGTGGGGACCATCTCATGTTTAATCATGACATTTTATTTTATCTTATCTTATCTTATCTTATTTTATTTTATTTTATTTTATTTTATTTTATTTTATTCTATTCTATTTTTTGTGTTTTTTTATATTTTTAATTTTTATTTATTTTTTTTTTAGTTTACATCTACGTTAGTTAGTGTATAGTGCAACAATAATTTCAGGAGTAGATTCCTTAATGCCCCTTACCCATTTAGCCCATCCCCCCTACAACAACCCGTCCAGCAACCCTCTGTTTTTTCTCCATATTTAAGCGTCTCTTATGCTTTTGTCCCCCTCCCTGTTTTTATATTATTTTTGCTACCCTTCCATTATGTTCATCTGTTTTGTATCTTAAATTCCTCATATGAGTGAAGTCATATGATATTTGTCTTTCTCTGACTAACTAATTTTGCTCAGCATAATACCCTCTAGTTCCATCCATGTAGTTCAAATGGCAAGATTTCATTCTTTTTTATTGCTGAGTAATACTCCATCGTATATATGTATGTATATGTATATGTGTATATATGTATATGTATATATATATATATATATATATATATATATATATATATATATACAACATCTTCTTTATCCATTCATCCATTGATGGGCATTTGGGTGCTTTCCATACTTTTGCTATTGTTGATAGTGCGGCTATAAACATTGCAGTGCATATGCCCCTTTGAAACAGCATACCTGTATCCCTTGGATAAATACTTAGTAGGGCAATTGCTGGGTCGTAGGGTAGTTCTATTTTTAATTTTTTGAGGAACCTCCATACTGTTCTCCAGAGTGGCTGCACCAGTTTGCATTCCCACCAGCAGTACAAAAGAGATCCTTTTTCTCTGCATCCTCACCAACATCTGTTGTTGCCTGAATTGTTAATGTTAGCCATTCTGACAGGTGTGAGCAGGTATCTCAGTGTGGTTTTGATTTGTATTTCCCTGATGATGAGTGATGTTGATGTTGAGCATCATTTCATGTGTCGGTTGACCATCTGGACGTCTTCTTTGAAGAAGTGTCTATTCATGTCTTTTGCCCATTTTTTCACTGGATTATTTGTTTTTTGGGTGTTGAGTTTGAGAAGTTCTTTATAGATTTTGATACTAACCCTTTATCTGATATGTCACTTGCAAATATCTTCTCCCATTCCATTGGCTGCCTTTTAGTTTTGCTGATTATTTCCTTTGCTGTGGAGAAACTTTTTATTTTGATGAGTTCCCAATAGTTCATTTTTGCTTTTGTTTCTCTTACCTCTGGAGGTGTGTTGAGGAAGAAGTTGCTGCGGCCAAGGTCAGAGAGGTTTTTGCCTGCTTTCTCTTGGAGGATTTTGATGGTTTCCTGACTCACATTTCGGTCTTTCATTCATTTCAAATTTATTTTTGTGTATAGTGTAAGAAAGTGGACCAGGTTCATTTTTCTACATGTTGCTGTCCAGTTTTCCCAGCACGACTTGCTGAAGAGAGTGTCTTTATTCCATTGGATATTCTTCCTTCTTTGTCAAAGATTAGTTGGCCATACATTTGTGGGTCCATTTCTGGGTTCTCTACTCTGTTCCATTGATCTGAGTGTCTCTTCTTGTGCCAGTACCATACTGTCTTGATGATTGCAGCTTTGCAATATAGCATGAAGTCTGGGATTGTGATGCCTCCTGCTTTGGTTTTCTTTTTCAAGATTGCTTTGGCTATTCAGGGTCTTTTCTGGTTCCATACAAATTTTAGGATTGTTTGTTCTAGCTCTGTAAAGAATGCTGGTGTTATTTTGACAGGTATTGAATTTAATACATAGATTGCTTTGGGTAGTATTGACATTTTAACAATATTTGTTCTTCCCATTTGTGAGCATTTTTCCATTTCTTTGTGTCTTCTTCAATGTCTTTCATAAGCTTTCTATAGTTTTCAGTGCATAGATTTCTCACTTCTTTGGTTAGACTTATTCCTAGGTATTTTACGGTTTTTGGTGCAATTGTAAATGGGATTGATTCTTTGATTTCTCTTTCTGTTCCTTCATTGTTGTTGTATAGGAATGCAACTGATTTTTGTGCATTGATTTTATATCCTGCCACTTTGCTGAATTCACGGATCCATTCCAGCAGTTTTTTGGTGGAATCCTTGGGTTTTCCGTATAGAGTATCATGTCGTCTGCAAAGAGTGAAAGTTTGACCTCCTCCTGGCCAATTTAGATGCCTTTTATTTCTTTGTGTTGTCTGATTGGTGAGGCTAAGACTTCCAATACTATGTTGAATAACAGTGGCGAGAGTGGACATCCCTGTCTTGTCCCTAACTTTAGGGGGAAAGCTCTAAGTTTTTCCCCATTGAGGGTGATATTAGTGTTGGGTCTTTCATATATGGCTTTTATGATCTCGAGGTATGATCCTTCTATCCCTATTTTCTTGAGAGTTTTTATCAAGGAAGGATGTTGTATTTTGTCAAATGCTTTCTCTGCATTTATTGAGAGGATCATAGGGTTCTTGTCCTTCTTTTTATTGGTGTGATGAATCACATTGATTGTTTTGCAGATATTGAACCAGCCCTGCATCCCAGGTATAAATCCCACTCAGTCATGGTGAATAATTTTTTTAATGTATTGTTTGATCTGGTTGGCTAATATCTTGTTGAGGATTTTGCATCCATGTTCATCAGGGAAACTTGTCTATAGTTCTCCTTTTTAGTGGGGTCTTTGTCTGGTTTTGGAATCAAGGTAATGCTGGCTTCATAGAAAGAGTTTGGAAATTTTCCTTCCATTTCTATTTTTTGGAACAGTTTCAAGAGAATAGATGTCAACTCATTCTTAAATGTTTGGTAGAATTCCCCTGGAAAGCCCTGGACTCTTGTTTTTTGGGACATTTTTGATTACTAATTGGATTTCTTTACTGGTTATGGGTCTGTACAAATTTTCTATTTCTTCCTGTTTCAGTTTGGTAGTTTATATGTTTCTAGGAATTTGTCTGTTTCTTTCAGATTGCCCATTTTATTGGCATATAATTGCTCATAATATTCTCTTATTATTGCTTTTATTTCTGCTGTGTTGGTTTTGATCTCTCCTCTTTCATTCTTGATTTTATTTATTTGGGTCCTTTCTTTTTTCTTTTTGATCAAACTGGCTAGTGGTTTATCAATTTGGTTAATTCTTTCAAAGAACCAGCTTCTGGTTTCATTGATCTCTTCTACTGTTTGGGGGTTTTTTGTTTTGTTTTGTTTTGTTCTGTTTTGATAGCATTGATTTCTGCTCTAATTTTTATTATTTCCCTTATTCTGCTGGTTTTGGGTTTTATTTGTTGTTCTTTTTCAAGCTCTTTAAGGTGTAAGGCTAGGTTGTGTATCTGAGAACTTTCTTCCTTCTTTAGGAAGGCCTGGATTGCTATATACTTCCCTCTTATGACTGCCTTTGGTGCATCCCAGACATTTTGAGCTTTGGTGTTATCATTTTCATTAGCTTCAATGTACTTTTTAATTTCCTCTTTAACTTCTTGGTTAGCCCATTCATTATTTAGTAGGATGTTCTTTAGTCTCCAAGTATTTGCTATCTTTCCCAATTTTTTCTTGTGGTTGATTTCGAGTTTCATAGCATTGTGGCCTGAAAATATGCACAGTATGATCTGGATCTTTTTGTACTTATTGAGGGCTGATTTCTGTCCCACAATGTGATCTATTCTGGAGAATGTTCCATTGCACTGGAGAAGAATGTATATTCCGTTGCTTTAGATGAAATGTTCTGAATATGTCTGTTAAGTCCATCTGGTCCAGTGTGTCATTCAAAGCCATTGTTTCCTTGTTGATTTTTTGTTTAGATGATCTGTCCATTGTTGTAAGTGGGGTGTTGAAGTCCCCTACTATTATGGTATTATTATCAAAGAGTTTATTTATGTTTGTGATTAATTGATTATATATTTGGGTGCTTCCACATTTGGAGTATGAATGTTTACAATTATTAGGTCTTCTCTGTGGATAGACCTCTTAATTATGATATAATGCCCTTCTTCACCTCTTGTTACAGTCTTTATTTTGAAGTCTATATTGTCTGATATAAGTATGGCTACTCTGGCTTTCTTTTGTCAACCATTAGCATGATAGATGGTTCTCCATCCCCTTACTTTCAATCTGAAGGTGCCTTTAGGCTTAATGTGGGTCTCTTGTAGAAAGCATATAGATGGATCTTATGTTACCCTATGTCTTTTGATCAGAGCATTTAGTCCATTGATATTTAGAGTGAGTACTGAAAGATATGAGTTTATTGCCATTATGTTTTTTGTAGAGTTGGAGTTTCTGGTGGTGTTCTCTGGTCCTTTCTAGTCTTTGTTGTTTTGGGTCTTTTTTTTTTTTTTTTCATCTTTTCTGCCCTCAGAGAGTCTCCCTTAAAATTTCTTGTAGGTCTGGTTTAATGGTCACAAACTCCTTTAATTTTGTTTGTCTGAGATACTTTTTTTTTAAATCTCTCCTTCTATTTTGAATGACAGCCTTGCTGGATAAAGAATTCTTGGCTGCATGTTTCTCCTATTCAGCACATTAAATATATCCTGCCACTCCTTTCTGGCTTGCCAAGTTTCTGTGGATAGGTCTGCTGCAAACCTGACCTGTCTTCCCTTGTAGGTTCAGGACTCTTTTTTACCTTGCTGCTTTCATAATTCTTTCCTTGTCTGAGTATTTTTGTGAATTTGTCTATGATATGCCTCACTGATGGTCAGTTTTTGTTGAATCTTGTGGGAGTCCTCTGTGCTTCCTGGATTTTGATGTCTGTGTCTTTCCTCAGGTGAGGAAAATTTTCCACTATGATTTGCTCACATAACACTTCTACCCCTTTTTCTCTCTCTTCATCTTCTAGGACCCCTATGATTCTGATGTTCCTTTTTAATGAGTCACTGATTTCTCTAATTCTTAAATTGTGCTCTTTTGCCTTAGTCTCCCTCTTTTTTTCTGCTTCATTATTCTCCATAAGTTTGTCCTCTATATTGCTGATTCGCTGTTCTGCCTCATCCACCCTTGCCGCTGTGGCATCTATTTGAGATTGCAGCTCAGTTACAGCATTTTTTATTTCATCCTGACTAGTTTTTACTTCTTTTATCTCCAAATCTATTTTTGACCCCAGCTAGTATTCTTATTATCGTGATTCTAAATTCTGGTTCAGACATCTTGCTTGTATGGGTGTTGATTAAGTCCCTGGCTGTCATTTCTTCCTGCTCTTTCTTTTGGGGTGAGTTCTTTCATTTCACCATTTTGAAGGGAGAAAAGGAATTGATGAGGTAAAAAAAAATAAAACTAAAAAATTAAAAACCACACACAAACACAAAAGTCAAATAAATGAGGGTTGATTCTAGGTGTGTTTTTTTCTGGTTATTTAAAGGAGTTTGATAGATTAGGAAAAAAGGAAAGAAAAAGAAAACATTTGAAAATTTGAGAAAATGAATACAATGAAATATAATAAAATGAAATAATGGAAGTAAATAGAATTTGAACAATTTACAAAAAAGTAAAAAATATACTCTAAAAATAAAGAAAAATATTTTTAATAAAAATTGACAATAAAAATAGATTTTTTTCTCTTTCTGCATTCAAGAAAAATAAAAGAAATGAAAAAGAAGAGAACAAATAAAATTGAGTAGATGGATCAGCAGACTGAAATACAATTGAAATTACATCGGTTTCCCCTAGAAGTCAACTATGAAGCACTTTATAGTCCAAAAACTAAGCAGGCAGAGAGATTTGTGGTGTTCTTGAAGAGTGAGTTTGGCCCAGTTGGGGGGCTTACTGTAACAGCTCCATTCTCCACTAGATGGCGCTGATTAGCTTACTGGGGTGGATTGTGGCGCTTGTGGGTGTGTATGCGCATGTGCTGGAGGGGTGAAAATGGTGTCACCCAGCTACCCAGTCTCTAGTATCGGAACTCTGCTCTCCTCTACCAGCAATTGCGCACCCATCCTTTGTCTCTAGCTTCCATCCACTCCCTGTTTTTACACTGTCCGTGTCCAAGCTGTCAGGTTGCCAGGCAGCTCCTGCATCTTTTTATCTCAAATGTGGCTGTGTTTCCTGACTCCTCACTTCTGAGAGACTGCGGCTTTAACCTGTTCTGACCCTCTGTGGGAGGGTCTCACCGAGCAATGGCCAGGTGCTGGCTGCACCCAGAAACGTTCATGAGACCATGCTGCTGTCAATGCCTAGATGCTGTGGCTGGGTGCCAGCCAGCCCCAGAAAAAGTTCATACAATCGTGTAGCAGCAGCATTTCAGGGATATAGGAAAATCACAGCACACATCTGGCACCGGGCTTCACCCTTAATGACCTTGTCCCAGCACCAGCAAATGTGGTTGTTCTCTGGGGTCTGCTGGGACCAGGTGGCCACACAGCCTCTACCACATGTCTTTCCATCAATGGGACTGCTTCTCCCTGTGTGGCCCAAGAACTTCCTGGACCCCACTCTGCTCCTGGGGATTCACCCTTCCCACCAGAGCACCACCAGATATTGAGCTACAGATTTTCAGACTCTGCACTTCCTCTGTTGATAGAGTCTTAATGGAATTTAAACCCTCTCCTTTATCCTTTCTTCCTTTTTAGTTCAGTCCCTATGACTGTTTCCCCTTTCCACTTTCTCTCTAGGTGCTTTGGGGGGGTGCTTTTCCCATACTCTACCCCCCCATCTCTGTCCTCTCTTCACAAGCAAAAACAGCTCCCTGCCCACCGCAGCTTCTCTCTGTCCCAGTTCACCTCTCCATGCTGCATACCTGTTGAGTTCCGTGGTTCAGGTTGTGCAGATTGTTGTGTTAATCCTCAGATTAACTAGTTTTCTAGGTGTGCAGTTTTCTAGGTGTGCAGGATGGTTTAGTGTTGATCTGGCTGTATTTCATGGACGCGATGGGCAAAAAACAAAAAACAAAAACAAAACTCATGCTGTTCTGTCATCTTGGTTCCTCCCTATCTAATTGTGACATTTTAAAATTGGACAAGTGTTTGATATCTGACCACCCCACCACCACCATAAATTGATGCAAGAGACTTTTGAAGGCACAGCTAAGTCTCCAGCTTGGAGAAGATGCCCTACTACAATGGGATTCCTGTCTCTAGGGTACAGTCTATGTCTTGAATCAAAAACTATTACATGGCACGGTTTCCCCTGTAGACAGCCAAAGGATGAACATAGGCATGTGTTCCAGTGAGCAGCTTGGGGATTTTGTGCTTTTAAACCTGAAACTTTAGACTGTCATGATCTAGAACTGCACCACCCAACATGGTAGCCACTATTCAAATGTAACTCTTTAAATTCAAATTAAACAAATAAAAGTTAAAATTCATTTTCACAATCCTTTTGGCCAGATTTCAAGTCCTCAATAGCCACATGTGGTTAACAGCCACCACGTTGGGTGGTGCAGGTATAGAACATTTCCATAATTGCAGAAAGTTCTATTGGATAGCACTGGTTGGAGATCCTGTTTCCCAGATTGGCAGCACTTCTTCTAGGAGAAACAGTAAGAGTTCCACTAAATTTAAGCTGCAGTTACTGCCATGTCACTTTGAATTCTATGTGCCAAGAGCCCAACAGGCAAGAAAAGAGGTCACTGTCCTGGCAGGCAGACTATTCATGTTCCACAGAGAGACAGGGATGCTGTTATACAATTGAGGGCAGGGAATAGTATGACAGCCAAATGATCTACAGGGCCATCTCTTGGTTACCTACACCCATCCTAATTTTGATGGTAAATGAGAAAATGCATCCATAGCCAAGAAAAACCAAGACCAGTGCTCAGAGCCCTCAGGGAAAGAGTCTGGGTCACTACACCAGAGAAGCAATCTTAGGCCAGCAGAAGTGCTGGAGGTAACAAGAGGTGAGGGTATAAAATAGAGGATAGAAAAGCTGAGAATCAGCTATAGCCTCAAGACCAGTTGGAGTGGTATTACAGCTGATATCACTACCCTGCCTTTTCTATGTTTTCCCAGGAAAAGTGCCCAACCAGAATCCCAGACAAGCTTGTTCCCAGATGGGGTGAATGTCTATTCATTTAGCAAATGGATTTGAGCAGCACAAAGTGGTGCACCATCAGATTCCCTTTATTTATTTAAAAAAATTTTTTTAATTTACGTTTATTTATTTTTGAGAGTGAAAAAGACTGAGTGAGAGCAGGGGAGGGGGAGAGGAAGACACAGAATCTGAAGCAGGCTCGAGGCTCTGAGCTGTCAGCACAGAGCCCAACACAGGGCTCGAACTCATGGACCACAAGATAATGACCTGAGCTGAAATTGGACACCCAAGTGACTGAGCCACCCAGGCGCTCCATCAGATTCCCTTTAAAACCTAGGCCTCTTTCCCTGCTGCCAGAGGTATTGATTGCCAATGGCTAACAGCTAAATGTCTCTCCAGGAGTTGCCTTCGCTAAAGGAAGCCACTTTGCCCGAGGTTACAAACACTCCCTGAAGGCAGCCCTTCTCCAGTGACTTGTCAGTAAAGGGGTACAAAGGTCTAGCCCTTTTGAAGACTTAGATCTTTAACCCTGGAACCCTTTCATTTATTTATTTGTTTATTTATTTATTTATTTATTTTCAATATGTTCTTTTTAAAAAAAAATGAGTATAGTTGACACACATCTTACATTAGTTTCAGGTATACAACATAGTGATTCAACAAGTTGATACATTATGCTAAGTTCACCACAAATGGCTACCATATGTCCCTGTATATCACTATTACAATACCATTGATTATATTCTTTATGTTGTGTCTTTTCTTCCAGTGACTTATTCATTCCATAACTGGAAGCCTGTATCTCCTACTCCCCTTCACCTGTTTTGCCTTTATCCATGTTGTCTCAAATGGCACAATCTCATTCTTTTTATGGCTGTGTAATATTCCTGTGTGTGTGTACATTGCATCTTCTTTATCCATTCATCTATTGACGGGCACTTAGGTTGCTTCCATATTTTGGCTGTTGTAAATAATGCTGCAATAAACATAGGGGTACATATGTCTTTTCAAATTAGTGGTTTTGTTTTCTTTGGGTAAATACCTAATAAAGGAATTATTGGCTCATGTGGTAATTCTATCTTTAACTTTTTGAGGAACATCGATACTGCTTTCCACAGTGTCTGCACCAATTTACATTCCTACCAACAGTAGAATGTATAATTTCTCTTCATCCTCACTGGCACTTGTTATTTCTTGTCTTTTTGATTTTAGCCACTCTAACAGGTATAAGATGACATCTCATTGTAATTTTGATTTGCATTTCCCTGATGATTTGTGATGTTGAGCATCTTTCCATGTGTTTGCTAGGCCATCTGGATGTGTCTTCTTTGGAAAAAAACATCTATTCAGGTCCTCTGCCCCCCCCTTTTTTAATTATTTATTTATTTTGAGAGAGAGAAAGAGAGAGAGAGATTGAGAGCAGGGGAGGGTAGAGAGAGGGAGAAAGAGAGAATCCCAAGCAGGCTCCACACTGTCAGCACAGAGCCTGACAAAGGGCTCAATTTCACAAATCATGAGATCATGACCTGAGCCAAAATTAAGAGCCAGACACTTAACCAACTGAGCCACCCACGTGCCTGCCCCTCTGCCCATTTTTTTTCATTGGATTGTTTGTTTTGAAGTTCCTTTCTTTGTTTTTTCCAGAGTCAGTTTTTCCTTTGTTTTGGCTTTTCTCATGCATACAGCTGATTTCTGTCTGCTTGCTGTTGAGACGGCTGGTCAATATTCTGACCAGACTCTCTCTTGGGTGGAAAGTGCACCTGAGCGCTATGAATGATAATGGACAGATTTTGCTCTAGGATACTGTGAGGAACATTTTCCATTTGCCCTTCCTTCTACCCTGTCCCAATCCCCTCCTGATTTCTGCCTCTCAATTTTGTTTGGTCAACAAGGCACGCTGGTAAGAGATGAGAGGGAAGGAACAGAGTGTAGTCTGGGTAGCTACTTTCCTGTTTTCCTCCCTGTGTATTGTTTCAGGTTGTCTGCACTCATCAACAGAAGATCTCAGATCTTTTCAAAATGACCCAACATCCACCTTTGGCTGACTGCTCCCTGCTCTTGTCTCTTCAAGCCAGGGGTTATGACAGCCCTGCTGCTTCTAGCTTTGGGACCAGCACCATCCTTTGTCTTCGCACCACCCCACATTCATTTTCTTTATTAGGACTTGCCTCTTAATTGAGGCAACAGGCAATTTTTATTAGAGAGCTCAATCCCAGAACAGCGAAATAAGGAAATTGGGCTAAGGAGGGGAAGCCAATACTAGGAGATATGATGGTGATGGCTGGTACTGAGTGCAGCTGGTTGCTCAGTTTCACAGGACTGTGTTCTTAGATGGGATGCAAGTAGGTCAGGATGACCAGGGGAAGACAAAGGCAAGAATTTAGCCACCAGCTCCCAGCTTCCATTTGTCAAAGAGCAACTCCACAAGATGTTAATGTCTCTGCACTTTCAGGAGGCACGTGGTGGGCTCCAAACATGCTCTCATGGTGTTCCAACTCAGTATGCTAATTAAACACTAGGGTAGGAAGTAAAAGGTGTGCTATGCAGGTATGAGGGTAAGTGCTGGCAGATTGTACCAGTGTGGTGGTAGTAAATGTTTGACAACTGCCTCTCCTAGTTCCATGGTGTAAATACTCACCATGGTTGACTTCAACGTAGATGTGGAGAAGGGTGCCCTATAAGGTGTGTTTGTCACACAGATACAATAGAATCATATACAGATATAATAGAATACACTCTAGCATATATAGACTAGTAAAATAGGTAGAAAGTAATGAGTTTGGAATATTTATTACCTTTGTTTATATTATAATTTATTTAGTCACAAGTTTATATAATTTAATTTGTTAAATTATGGCTATTTTAACTCTCCCAAGCTAGTAAGGATTGGCTTCACACATTATTGAACTGCACCCACAAGAAGGAGGTTGGAGCCGGTCAAGTGGCCACTGCAGGAGTGGACAGACCAAAAGACATGTAGGGCCCAAAGGATCTGAAGCAGATGCATGAGAGGAGTCTGGTAAGCTTCCTTACAGGTAAACCCACCGTGCGCTATTCTAATTGGGATGTCGGGACCTGATGATACAGTCGAGTAGGTTTGGGCCAACTGACAAGCTACACACTCTGCAGAGGCCAGAATTAGGAAGGCTTTACTCAAGAGGTGCTGACATCCACTCATGAGAGCACACCCTTCCCTGTACATGCAGATTTTTCAGAGAAGAGTCCCCACGTTTTGAGAGGGATTCTGCTCTTGTGAGATAGGGGCTCTCAGGAACAGTTATGTAAATATTCCTTCACTTCCACTTTGTCCCCACCTCCACCAAACCTTCTAGTTCCAAGACCCAAACCCCTGGAATCCCAACAATCATTCTGGCCCCTACTTCCCAACAAGGATCTCTTAGGGTGAGTGGGAAACTGCTTCTATCACTCTGTTTTGTCGGTCCACACACTTCCTGTGTTTGCCAGTTCCAAGAAAACTGTTGGAATCTCTCTACCACCCATCAGTAACTTTCTAGGTCTCTTTAATTTTATGGGTAAATTTATCTAATTTTTTTGCACTATTAAACTTTTACCTCATTTGGAAGTTAGGAAGCACACAAGACAAACTACCTATATGTGATACCATTTGTTTTTAAATGAGAAAGGCTTACATGTGATTAAGTAAAGCACATGAGTTAATGTTCATGAATGTGACTACTTATTTATATCATTACTTATGAGGGAGAGAAAAGCAAGCAGACAAATTAGTAAACACCTTTGAACTCACAAATGATTACCTGTTTCTCAGCAGATAGCACTATAAAAAACTTGACTCAATGAAAACATTTCAGTGCACTTGAAATCTCAAACATGGACTTGATTTCTGACCTATGGCAACTCATTAAACTTGATTGATGTGCATACTGCCCATCTGTTAAATAGGCTAATGGTACTTCTGAACATGGCATGAACTTCAATTATGGAGATTGTTTCCAAAGATTTATTGGATAGTTGTTATATATAAAGCCCTGAATTAGGACTTAACAAATTAAAAAGAGGGATAAAAACAAAGAGAGAGAGAGAGACTGAATTCCTGTCTTTAATATAAAAGATGCCTATTTTGAATAAGGAGAAGTTATGTTAATTGACTGCTAGAGATTATGAAGAATAATAGCAAAATGGCATATCTGTCAAACCTTAAAGTGACATCACTAAAAGTTTGCCTCATGTTTTCATCCTATCTTAAATTCTAACCTCATCATTGTATTAGAGGGACTTAAAAATTTTTTTTCTTATTCAAATGTAATTAACATACAGTGTTATATTAGCTTCAGGTGTACAATGTATAGTAACTCAACACCTTCTACACACTACTCAGCACTCATCGTGAGTGTATTCTTAATCCCTTCACCTATTAATTATCCAACTGAATTCCTTCTTTTCTTTCATTTTTTTCTTAGGAAATACAGCACTGTAGCCATTCATATAGAGTGCTAATTCACCCACAGACTCACTTTTTCTTTAAAGCAGCTTTTGTCTATTTTATAAGGTGCTTTCTTAGCAATGGGAGCTTGCAAGACTAAGGTTAGCAGGTACAGCCTGACTCCTGTGACCAGGGGTCTCTGGGAGAAACCAATCCAATCATTACATTGTTTGTAAAGATGTTTCTCTTCCTGGGGACTGAGATAATATCTGCAAATTATCACATCTTCAAAATAAAGGTCCATGTGCCTAGAGGGAGGCTGTGTCACATCCAAATGCTGTGTCACTGTGGCTCAGAGCTATGGTGACCTGCCAGGTGCCCAAAGGCAGCTGAGGTCAGACCCCATACAGGGGCCTGTCCATTTGTTCTGACTCCTGGTGCATATACATTGAAGATCATTATAGAGCTTTTTAAAATCCACTAAATGAAAATATATCACTGCTCCCTTGTTTTTCTGCTCTTGTGTTAGAGCGAATCGAGAAAATGAGTCTGGGGATTCTAAAGTGCAATAACTTAGCTGGATGTTAGAAATGTACACAAAGGTAGGAGTGACTGTTTCAGCACAAACCAGAATGAACAAGCTATCCATTTTAAGGGGAAAATTATAGGCTCACATCTATGAATATATTCGAATTTAGGTTCTCTTACCAGTTCCTGGATGGTTTTCAGGGCATTCATATCCATGTATTCTGTCAGGCTAAAACAAACATTTTTAAAAATTAAAATGCTCCCTTTTTTCCCCTCCCATCATTTCCAAACCTTAATAAACCATCAGTCTCCGCTTTGTGGAAAGGAAACCCAAGCAGAGAAATCGAATGTATCTCCTAAAATTTTTTCAAACATCGTTCCAGTGTCTCCTGGAAACGGGGTTATCAAGAGCCTTGTCTGGATTTCTGAGTTCAGTCCACTGTCTACTTTTCAAATTAATGAAATATCTCTTTCCTTGCAATGAGTTTGACATTTCTTTGCCCATTATGTTGCTCAAGGTCTGAAGAATAGTAAGAAGTAGAACTAGAGAGTCTGATGCCAGAAATCCTGTCCTTAACCATGCTAAAAGGCTGGGTGGAGAAAGCAATCAGGTTTGATGATAGATTCTCTCTGGGAGGAAGTAGAAGATACAGATCATTGGAATTGGCATGCTGTCAAAGCTGGATAGGAATCTGAGATAAGTGCCTATTTGGTATTATCTTAAGTTAGGACTAAAAAATAAGTGACACAAAAGCTGAAAAGGAAGATTGGAGCCAAGCATGGACCCTTCAATGCCAACCATATCCATTAGCGATTGGATCAGCAGCTCTAAAAGAGATCTAAATCCTGTGGCTTGTGAATATATTAGGTGATAATTCTCTCATGGATAAGAAGTCAGGAGGTCAGCTCTCTAGCACTGATATAACAGTTTCAGGGACCCAGGCTTTATCTGTCTTTCTGCTTCTCCACCCTCAAGGCTATATGTTGGCAGTAGCAGCTCCCACCATCTTGTTTATGTTGTAGGTCTGATTCTGAGAAGAGAAAGGGTGATAGGTCACACCCCTTCAGGTGAGTTATTGCCCCTAAAAGAGTTTTCTTATGGAGGTCCCAGGGACTCCACATACAGCTCATAGACTGGCTGCAAGGGAGGCTGGAAAACGCCATCTTTTAACAGGGTATTGCTTCCTGGATAAACTCAGTGTTGTAAGACATGAATGAAGAATGGTTTTTGGGTAGGCATATTGGGTGCCAGTCTTGACCTCACCAGCCTAAGGAGTACAGACCATTTTCTCTGGTCATGGGAAGTTGGTAGAGGATTCTGAGGAGAAAGAGGAGGGGATTGGGTCAAAAAGATGAAATGGCAGAGTGTGTAGGGAGCAAGTGAAAAGGGGTGAATGGGGGGCAATGCTGTGTGAATGGACATGGAAAGGAAAGTGGACAAATACACTCCAACCATTCACAGCCACCTGGGAAACTGAGGCAGCTGGATGGTACTGTTTTAAGAAATGTCTTCCCTGTAGCAGTTGATGTTAAAAGGCCTGACAGTTAACTGAATGTCTTCAGATAGAATATGAAGAACAACGTCAGCTGTCATGTGATTAGCAGTTTTATCTTTCTATTAAAACAAATAGGGGCGCCTGGGTGGCGCAGTCGGTTAAGCCTCCGACTTCAGCCAGGTCACGATCTCGCGGTCCGTGAGTTCGAACCCCGCGTCAGGCTCTGGGCTGATGGCTCGGAGCCTGGAGCCTGTTTCCGATTCTGTGTCTCCCTCTCTCTCTGCCCCTCCCCCGTTCATGCTCTCTCTCTATCCCAAAAATAAATAAAAAACGTTGAAAAAAAATTAAAAAAAAAAAAACAAATAAATTCGTCCCATAAAGCTACCCTAAAACACATTCTCTTCTGTCCTTTACACTCATTTTGACCCCAATAAAATCTTTTATAATTGAATAATATTGAAACCCTCTTCAATTTAAACTCTACAACTGAACTCAGAAATTTTGTCGTCCTTAGCACATCAACACCAACTCAAATGGAATTTGTAGTCACAATTGAACAGGTGTTTGGATTAGTGAGATGTTCACGAGCTTTATGACTCAAAAAACAAAGCCCAAATGCACAAAATAAACACAGCAGTTATAAATAAAGAGTATGGGCTAATGTGCACATGGAATCCATGTGTATCTGATGTGACTTTTGAATACAGTTATTCTAACGCTTACAGGTTTCTTTCAAGATTTACTATCTGGATTTGGAATATTGGGATTTCTGAGATGTTTCAGTGGTTTATGGAGACAAAAGGATGAAGTATTTGAAACTGGAGTTGTTCTGTAAATGGCAATGGCTTCCTGCCTTGGCTCTCCACACTACGGATATTTGAAATTGAAGGATTTGTGTTTGAATTACGATAATTTTCTTTTGTAAAGGGACACATAAGTGGTATGATGTTGTTCATAGTCATAACCACTGAAAGTCAAAAGACTGGCACTATTGCAAAAGATAGTTAGAAATGGTGTTCAGATCACAAAACTCTCTGAGTACGTTCAGAGACTGAGCTACATGGAAAAAGGTATCTCCATGTTGGCACTTTAGAGGTCAGCAAAAAATAAATCAACCCTGGGCATCTGGGTGGCTCAGTTGGCTGAGCGTCCAACTCCTAATTTTGGTTCAGGTCATGATCTCACAGTTCATGAATTTGAACCCCATGTTGGGCTCTGTGCTGACAACATGGAGCCTGCTTTAGACTCTCTCTCTCCCTCTCTCTCTCTCTGCCCCTCCCCCTCTCACTCTCTCTCAAAATAAATAAACTTTAAAAAAATAAAACAAATCAACCCATACAATACCTCATGTCTGCCACTGACTTATCCCCTCACCTCAGTAAGACTTATATACTTTCAACCCCATAAAGGCATCTTATCTTTTGTGTTTTAAAACTCAGGTATCTTGTGAAAGGACATGATTTCACTTCCAAATACACATGTAGAAGTAGAAAAGAATTTTGTTCATTACTTTACTCAATCACATCCATCCTGTGAGGAAGAGTCTTGGTTTGAGATGGGAACTTTGGTCTCTTTTTTATTTCTAATTATCAATAGTAAATGCTTCTATTTGACAATGAATTTCTGGCACAAGGTCTATTTTCATTCAGTGAAAAACTGAGATTTACAAGTTCCAAAATCTCTGCAGATCAGTTAATGATGTGGTAAACAGGGTTTCACAGCTAGACAGATGGAGGCAGCTCTTCAGCACCAACAGCTGCAGAGGCGAGGGCCGGGATTGCAGGGCTCGCTCCAAGGGATTTTATTGCAAATTCTAGCAGTAAACACAGCAGATACTTATCCATTCTCAAGAGCGATGGTTATTCTTTCTAACAGATATAATCCAAGTTGCTGACAAAAACACTCACATTATTAAAAAAAAAAAAAAAACCTAGCAGAGGTCAGGTGAATTTTTGGTGGCTGAAGGTCGAGTTCTTCTCTGGCTTGGCTCTGCCCCTCACCCATCATGTTCACGCCAAATTCTATCTGTAGAATATCTTTTTCAAGGAATAGGAGGCCAAGTGGTGGCATCTTTTGGCTTTCTGTAACCTACCAACTCCTCCACAAAGCCATCACAAATTAACATAGCACCCAAGTGATATTGATGTGCCATATTAAGGTAGCTCTAATATAAGTCCCCTGAGGGCCACCTGGGTGGCATCAGTCTTCTGTTCAGGACATGATCTCACAATTCATGATTTTGAGCCCCACATTGGGCTCTCTGCTGTCAGTGCAGAGCCTGCTTCAGATCCTCTGTCCCCATCTCTCTGCCACTTCCCTGCTCATGTTCTCTCTCTCTCAAAAACAAACATTAAAAAAAAAAGTCCCCTGATCCCCCTTCCAACCAGAGGGATGCCCCTAAGCCCAGCTTACGTAGAGGATTTAATTTATCCTAAGCTGGCAGAAGAGGCTTATCTCTACATCACTACAAAGCTGATGAATGAGCATACCTGAGGACCAGTCACCAGCCAGACATCTGGGCAGCAATGAGTCTGCTGGTCTTTGGAAACCCAAAGAGAGCCAACCAACCTCTAAAACTTTTATGATGGCAAGAATGAGAGCCATTGTCTGGAGTATAAGTGAGAACCCTTCCCAACCCTGCCATGACACCTAAAGCAAACATTTGCTTCCTGCCAGGAGTGGATAGGAAGAGGGCAATGGCTCAGTCAAGTCACACAGGCTTCCTTCCTCAGCATCAAGAGGGAGGTCCAAGAGTGGTTAATGTGGGGACATGGTATGGATTCTTGCCCTCAGTCAGTAGTAGCAGGGGAAACCTACGTCTTACTTGCAATGTGCTCTTTGGAGAACAATTGCAGTAAAAAACCCAGGAAGAGGCTGAAAAATACACTGGTATTTGTTGATTTGGTAACTCCTAACTGGACACTGATTTGACTCACACATCATGCTAGGCACAGGGGATACAGCTCTGAGTAGAAACAGATCCTGACCCCACGGGGCTTCTAGGTGGCAAGAAAAGAGGCAGTGAACGGTGTGGCCAACTGAGATCAGCCATGTTGGGTGGGAGCTCTTAGTGGACATCGTGTGCCACATCCTCTCAGCCTACCTTGTGCTCACTTGCAGCTGGCAGCCAGTTTCTATGCACACTAACAGCTTCCTAGCTCCAGTACCTGCTTGCCTTTCCCTTCTTAACCTGAGGGCTGCAAGACACTGCCTGTAGTGCAATGTTCAACCAGTTGCTGGGTAGTTTTCCTGGCTTCCTTCCTGTTCAGAGGGGCAATTCTGAGGCATGCCACACACAGTCTCCTAGAGGCCCCCAACAGGAGTGAGCCCCAATTACCCATAGCAGTAATTCACCCATTGACAATTCCTGTATTGATGTCCCCACCTCAGTTCTGCACTTCTTCCAGCACATCCCGGACTACCTCCCAGTTAGCTGCCTGGCTCAAATCCTTGTCTCAGGCTCTGCCTTTAGGGGTTGATCTGTCTCAGGCTAAGGATCTGAAATAGCACAGGGCACATAGCACTTTTGAACAACTTAGAAGATAGCACTGACATGCTGGTTGGGCAGCCAGTGCCAGGGGTGCCCACACAGTCAGCAGAGAGTCGCCCAGCTTGGATGATGCCCCACCTGCTCCCTTTAAAAAGCAACTCTGGGGGCGCCTGGGTGGCGCAGTCGGTTAAGCGTCCGACTTCAGCCAGGTCACGATCTCGCGGTCCGTGAGTTCGAGCCCCGCATCGGGCTCTGGGCTGATGGCTCGGAGCCTGGAGCCTGTTTCCGATTCTGTGTCTCCCTCTCTCTCTGCCCCTCTCCCGTTCATGCTCTATCTCTCTCTGTCCCAAAAAAATAAATAAAAACCGTTGAAAAAAAAAATTTTAAAAAGCAACTCTGTGCAGGTGACAGTCTGATGAGTTTTACACAGAAGTCCTTCTGGGGTGATTGTGGAGACTTACAAAGGACCTGGGGAGTTTGTACGTCTAAAGTACTTCAGATGTTTTATATTTTTCCTTCTGCCCATGGGATGGGTACCTTCCAAGTCATGCCTGTGGGGTCCCCTGACACTCACCCCAATGTCCAGGCCTTGGAAAACACATCCCCTCACTTCATCAAGACATGAAGCACAGTGGCACAGTCTTTTAGGCAAACTCTGTAGGGCCAATAGTGTTTCAGAATTTAAACAGTTCAGACATTGGGAATGCAAAACCTTACATATATACCATATATGACATATCTATGAGGCCGTATCCCCTAACTCAACAGTTTAAAATGTCTGCATCTTCATGTTGAACACAAGTTTGCCCCAACTCTACAATAACTTTTGGTTCTCAGACCATACCAGATCTTAAATTGCAGGTGTAGGATTGTGGAGCCAGTCAACGTTCCACCCAACCAAATCCTGTCCCCTCAAGGTACACTACCTGCCCTTCCTCTGCCTTCTGAAGGACTAACGGGACTCCATCTATAAGTAAAGCACAGCACCTCATATGACTCCATCTTCTTGTTCTCATTGTTTTTCATGCCTTAGTCCTATCTTCCATTTCTACTGTAAACATCCTTGAAGGCAGAAATCGTGTTTGTGCAGTATGCTGAATTTGGCAGAACTCTGTCAGTTATAGAAAAAAATGGATTCATTTCAAATTTTTGAAATTGAAGTATAGCTGATACATGCTGTGACATTAGTTTCAAGTATATAACATAGTGATTGGACAAGCCTATACATTACTCTGTGCTCACAAGTGTAGCCACCAACTGTCACCATACAATGCTATTACAATACCATTGATGATATTCCCTATGCCATGCTTTCATCCCTGTGATTTATTCATTCCATAACTGGAAGCCTGTCCCTCCCACTCCCCTTCCCTCATTTTGCCCATCTCCCAGCCCCCTCCCCTCTGGCAGCCTCCAGTTTGTTCTCTGTATCTATGAGGCTGTTTCTGCTTTTTTTTGCTTGTTTTATTTTTTTAGATTCCACATATACATGAAATCATATTTGACTTTTAAAAACTGAATTTTCGCTCTCATAACTGAAAAATGCAGGAATAGCCTCTGAATCAGGTCCAGCTGGATCAAGGGGCTCTATTACTCCATCAGGATTCTTATCTTACTTTCCTTTCTGTGTCTGTGGGCACTGCTCCTTCTCTGTTGGTATCATTTTGATCAGGCTTTCCCTATGTGATTGCTCCTAGACACTGGAGGTTTACAACAGCTAGTTAAGCAATCCCCAAGAAGAAATAGCTTCTCTGTTCCCAAGTTTTCACAAAAACTCCCATCAATCATTCCCATTGGTCAGTTTGGTCCTAAACCAATCTCAATAACCAAGGATGGTAGTATTCTTCTTGACCAGATGTGGGTCCTTGTTTCCCCATGGAACAAGTGCTTTCAGACATTGTTGGTAGAATGCAAAATGGTACAACCCCCCAGAGAGGTGCAATTACATATACATTTCCCCTTTGACTCAAAAATCCCACCAATGCAATCGCAAGTGAACATAATACGTGTGCACAAGGTTATCCATCTCAGAGCTACTCCCCATAACAAAATATTAAAAATAATTAAATGTCCATGAACAGAGACTTATTTAATAAACTAAGGCACATCCATAAATGGAGCTGCTAAAAGAAATGAAGACTATTATGATGGTTAATTTTATGCATCAACTTGATTGGGTCATAGGTGCCCTGATATTTGGTCAAACATTATTATAGCTGTGGCCGTGAGGGTGTCTCTGGATGAGATTAACATTTAAATTGGTAGACAGTGAAGCAGACTGCCCTCCTCAACGTGGGTGGGCCACATCCAATCAATTGAAGGCCAGAATAGGAGAAAAAGGCTGAGCCTCTCCTGACTTAGAGAGAATCCCTTTTGCCTCTTGGCCTTTGAGCTGGGACAACGCTTCTTTTCCCCTGCCTTTGAACTGGAATGTTTGACATTGAGATGGTGCAAGTAAATATCAGAGCTCTGTGTTTGCTGAGCCCCTAATACTGGTCACACAGTTACTCTCAATACCACTTTCTGAAATCAATGAACATGCTAATCAATTAATCTATGTATGAATGTTGATACTGCTAGAGTTATTCAGCCTGGAAAACAAGAAGTTACTCAGATTGGTATCAATCTGTACAAGAGACTGAAAGCATGGCTGGTGGTAGACAGGGGAGGGACAAGAGCAAAACAGTCATCCCACTCAGCCCTGTGAGATGGTGAAAACCTGAAAGGCAGAAAACTATGCAGGTTCAGAAACATCTAGCCAAGGTCTAGGAAAAAAATCTGTGAATCTGAAGCAGGGACTTGTCACGGCCCTTCTTCATTTTTGAAGCACAGCAGACTCAGAATACACAATGTGCAAGGTTTGACACAATATCTTCCGAGAAATTAGACTGTTTTAAACTCATCCCACTGTTAAGCTAGCTTGCACCCAACTGCTTACCTTCCTTCATAGACTTTCAAATCATGAGGCTGCAAGGGATTACTCTAATGTTCCGCAGTAATCCGTCATCCTATGCAATAAAGCATCTCATGATAAATCACTAAAAATATCTGCTGCTTCATTAAAAGCAAATCTGTGTTTGGTGACGCATGCACAAGATGACAGAGTGGTGGCTTATGATGGGCCTTCCATCCTGCTGGTCCGTGGCAAAGTTGTAACACATGCAGCCAATGCACTAGCGACACACCAGAACCTTAAACACAGGGATCCAGACCCCACAGTCCCTCTAAAGTGGCTTTAGATGATTATGCCCCACGGGGAAACAGGTCAGACTTACTTCTGGTGTGGTTTGAGTCCATTTGTATTTTGTGATTATGCACAAGGTCCCTGAATATGGCAAATATTACCTATTTGTAGTGGACTTAAAATAGGTAAATGGGAACCTCACTGATAAGACTAAACCCAGCCTCAGGGGCAGAAATTCCTTAGGGAGAACCCTCAGAGTCAAAGTCCTGATTAAGGAGGAAAGGGGTTCATGTAGCACTCACCAGAAGATTCTTAGTCTCAGGAAAGGTGTCATTCTTTGTCCTTGGATGGGACAGTCCCAAGGCATGTCTCTAGTGAGACTGTGCCCCAGTTTCCCACAGTGGTAGCCTCTTCATTAAACACACTGTATTGGCTTCCCCCTCTACTTTCCTTTCCTTTTCCACTTCTTAGCTTCCTGGGATGAGCTGCTTATACTCAAATATTTTTCTCAGGGTCTGATTCTCAGAGAACCAAATCAAGATAGTCCCAGAGGTCTACAAACCCTCTGAGCCCAGTAGCACATGAGAGTTCTCCTATCAGACTCTCCGACAAGAGAGAGTCTGCTGGAAACCATGTTAGTACTACAATGAGGTGAACCAGAACCATAGAGACAGAAACAGCAAGAATGGTAATATGGGGGCTGAATTCTGTCAAGCCAGTTGCAGACAGACTGAGATTCCAGTGCCAGTGAGCCCACCTGAGATCAGCAGAACTGTAGGCTTCTGGAGCAATAACAAAGGGTGGTTATTTGGACCACAAGGTGGTTTGGATCACAAGAAGCAATGGTAACTGCTATATATACTTCCCTTTTTTTAACTGAGATATAGTTGACAAAAATTGCATGTATTTAAAGCATACAGTGTGATAATCAGATATACAAAGAAAAAATGCCCCTATGTGTTACCAAACAAGGAAGAAAATTGTGGAAGGAGAGCACCACTGCTTCAAATGAGGTGGAGGGTGAGTTGTGGAGGCCAGTGTTGACCTGCAGTTTTTAAGTGGAGGTGACCTGATGCTGCCAGGTCAATGTGATGAGAGAGAACCAAAGGAAGGTCTGGCAGCAGAAGCAGTTAATAAAATGCCAGAGACTCCAGAATGAAATACACCAGCCTGGTAGTACCATCTACCTCCTAAACTGTAATTTCTTGGTTCTGAAAAATTCTCCATGAGGCATAAAATGGGAGAAAATATTTTCAAAACATGTATCTGAAGAAGACTTGTATCTAGAATAGATTTCGTGATTCAATATTAAGACATCTCAAGCTCTTTTTTTAAGGGCAAAAATTTGAACAAGCACTTCCCCAGAGAGGTTTAAAAATGGCAAAATAAATGCATTAAAAGATGTGCAACATCATTGGTCATTAAGAAAATGCAAATGAAAATCCTATGGAGACACCACTACAAATCCACAAGTACAGCTAACGTGAAAAACACTGACCACACTGAGCACTGGCAAGGATATGAAGAAACTGGATCTCTCCCACTCTGCTGATAGAACTGGCAAATAGTGCAACCACTTGGGAAAATGCTTTGGCCATTTCTTAAAAAGTTATATGCTTCCTATATGATCTAGGTTTTCCATTCCCAGAGAAATGGGAGCATGTGTCCATGCAAAGATACAAACATGAACGTTCACAGAAACTTAATCTAGGAGATGCAAACTGTACAAAACTGAAATGTTCACCAACAAGTGAATGGATAAACAAATTTTAGTATATCCATAAGGGAATAATACTCAACAAAGAAAAGTAACAAACTACTGATACACAAAACAAAGTTGAATCTTAAAATTATGGTGAAAGAAGCCATACTGCACATACTGTACATCCTGTTTCCATGTATATAAAATGGCAAGGGATGCAAAATTCACTTAAACTGACAGAAGGCAGACCAGTAGTTACCTGGTGACAAGATAGTTGAGACAAGGATTATAAGGGCATCAGGGAACTTTTGAGAAGGATGTCTATGTTCATTATCATAATTGTGATGATTTCATGGGTATATACATTGTCAGAACTCATCTGATGGTGTTTGTTAACAAAAATTTTTTTCTCCTGGTGTGCCTGGATGGCTCAGTCAGTTTGGCATCCAACTCTTGATCTCAGCACAGGTGTTGATCTTGGGGTCATGAAGTCTGAGCCCCATGTTGGGCTCTGCACTGGGCATGAATATAGATAGATAAATAAATGTAAAAAAAATTTTCCTCCTCAGGCTGATAAGAGGGTGTGGTACCTGGCATACTTGACATTTTTATTCTGGAAAATTCCAATCCTTATCTGGAATTCTTAGAGAGGTGTTCCACCAAGGCTTCCAAATTGTCTTTTGTAGCAAAGTGGAATGGAGTAACTTTGTCTTTTGAGGTGCATTCTGCTGTAGGCCTGGCAACTTTGGAACCTAGAATCAACCTCTGTCCCCAGCAGATGAGGAACATGAAAGGCAATATTACTCGTCCTGTTGCATCTACACGACTCCTGAAACAGAATGCTACAGGCACCAGTGACAGTCACAACAAAGTTTATTGCAATGAGAGGTAAGGCAAACCTATCGATCGGGACCAACACCCTTGACCAGAGTGCGGTCTCGAACAGCCAGGACAGAGTTTTTATAGCTGACCACATCGTCGGCTGGGAACAAAATGAAGGAATAGTCCCCAGGTGGAAACAGTTCAAACAGGCCCTTGCCCCAATCCAATCAAACACTAATCACATCCCTTGATTGATAGGATAAGGCTGTTATCTCTTAACCTATAGTGTTAAAACAAAGCTGTTATTTCTTAAGGCTACAGGTTAGCCCTACATTACAAGTTAACCCCCTTTTCTTGTCCGTGAATCAATCCCTTGATTCTTCATTAGGAACTAAGGGGACATAGTTGAACCTAATCATTTACCAACTTGCCTCTTGACATACTGTACTAACCAATTGATAATGCATGGGCCAATAGTTAACCCAAGAAGTAACAATAGTAGTGGCCCAGCTATGGTGGTAAGCAGTGATGTGAGCCAGGGGGACCAAGAGTGATACCAATTATTGCTGGCCTCCCTGGCACATTCCCTGGCTCTAAGATTGTTCCTTACTAAACTGAGAGTGTCTTAAATTGCTCTGGAATTGTTGGCATGAGACATTATGCACCAACCCTGCCCTTGGAAGTCCCCTAGGGTTAAAATTCGTTGCGAACCCCAAGGGCACAATGACATCATTTGGCGGCCCCAAGTGTGCCCAGTATCTCAGAATGAGGAGAAAATAGATGAGCTGGTGTTGGGTTACATTTTCCTTGTGCCTCACATTGGGGGTTCAGGGTTCTAAGGAGAGTAATTAGGGTGTCAAGGTCCTGTCCTGTTAACCAGGGGGCTAGTGCCTCACAACCCCATTTGGCACAGTGGTATTGGCCCTCTCCTTCACATTCATTTCTTCTATTTGCATCTTAGCCAAATTTCACTTTAGTGCCCTATTTCCACATCCACATTTTTTCTCCCCAATGTTCCTGAGAGCTCTTGCCCAGGTTTGCAACCCCCATTCTTCTCCTACCAGTTCACACAGGTCGAACAAGAAATAGGGCATAGTATGAGAGGCGTTAGACATTACCACCTTCCCTGTGACAGTGTCTGAGTTCCCATTGGTATGGCCAAAAAGACAAGGGGTGCAGTTCCACACAGTCTCCCAAGCTTAATTATACAAACCCAGACAAGTATTATTATTCCTGCATCAGTCTTATCTTTAAAGGATCCTCTGGGTGCCTTTTGACCTTCCATCACTGTTCATTCTCTGGTCCTGTATCAGTCCTGGGTGTTTCTGCCTCCACGCAGTTTTTCTTAACCTGAGAGTGACGAATCCAGGTTCGGACACCGTCTATCTTCATGGCCGTTGGTGTAGTCAGGATCACGGTGTGCAGTCCTTTCCAGCACTGCTCCAGGGTTTTAGCTCATGCCTCTTGACCCAAACTCAGTCTCCTGGTTGAAAGGGGTGGGGAAGAACAGGAGGATGGGTGAAGGCTTTTTTCAAGGCCTTAGTTATTTCCTTTTGTACAAGATGCAGGGCCATGAGTGAAGCCAACAAGTGGTTCTGTTCTAGGTGTTCTTTTATGTCGACCCTAGCCTCTGCAAGGTAGGTGGAGGTCTGCCAAATAAAATTTCATAAGGGGACAATCCCTTGAGTACAACGCACATGCAAAAGGGCAAAAGGCAGATCATCAACCCAATTTTTGCCAGTCTCAAGGGACAATTTGGTTAAGGTCTCTTTTAGAGTCCAATTCATCCTTTCTACTTGACCCGAGCTCTGGGGTCTATATGCGCAATGTAATTTCCAATCTATTCCCAATGCTCTAGCTAGACCCTCCAATACCTGTGCCGTGAAGGCCGGGCCATTGTCCAATCCTATGCTCAGAGGCAGCCCTAATCTAGTAATAAGTTCATTTAATAATTTTTTAACTGTCACCTGAGCTGTTTCTGATTTAGTGGGGAACGCCTCAACCCACCCGGAGAAGGTGTCCACAAAAACGAGCAGATATTTGTATCTGTATTTCCCCGGTTTAATTTCAGTAAAATCTACTTCCCAAAACCAGCCTGGCTCAGTTCCTCTCTTTTAGCTTCTGAAAACTTATTTGCACTCTGATTTACTTGGGCACAACTCACACATCTTTCAACCATCTCCTCAATCTCTTTTCCCAGGCCTTGCACCCTGAACTTTTTCCGCACCAATTCCGCCATCTTTGTTTTTCCCAGATGAGTCCCTTGGTGGAGCAGACACACCATACATCGCCCAAGCGCCGCGGGGTAAGGGTATCTTACCTTCAGGATCCTGAAACCACTTTCGTCCCGGTATTATACTTCCTCCTTTTCTTCAAATCCACTCCAAATCTTTAGGAGTGTAATTGGGCTCCGGCAGAAGCAGGGGGTCTATCAAGATCAGTAGTGCCAAAGCACTTTTACCTTCAGTTAAGGCAGCTTCCCGGGTTGCCCTGTCAGCCAGGCGGTTTCCGACTGCCTCTAGGGAGTTGCCTTTTTGAGGTCCCCGGGGAGTGCATGATCACGAGTCTCACAGGTTCCCAGATGGCTGTTAGAAGGTCTAGAATTTCGGCTTTATTTTTGATGTCCTTGCCCTCCGCGGTGAGGAGGAGGCCACGCTCTTGATAGATGGACCCGTGCACATGTGCAGTTGCAAAGGCATAGCGGCTGTCTGTATAAATATTAACTGACTTGTTTTTACTGAGTTTCAGGGCTTTAGTTAGCGCGATGAGCTCTGTGCGCTGGGCTGAGGTTCCCTAGGGAAGGCAAAAATGTAGAGGGGGACCTAGTCCTTCGGGCAGCAAAGTAGCTGGGTTTAAGGCTGCGGGGGCACAAAAACGTATCTGGGGCTGGTCGAGCAGTAATCCGAGCATCTGATAGCCACCATTCTGGGGGAGCCCGCAGTAAGGCCTCCACTTCATGGGGCCCCGTAACAGACAACGTCTGTCCCAGGGTTTGTTTATCTGCGTCTTTGACTAGTAGCGTGGTGGCAGCAATCTGTCGAACGCATGTAGGCCACCCAGAAGCAACTGGGTCTAGCCTTTTGGATAAATAGGCCACTGGTTATTCTGGCGTTTACTGCTCTCAGGTCTTGAACTGGCTGAAAATTGGAAGAGTTGGACTTTTGGACAGGGAGAAGTAGAGTGGCACAGTCACCATCACTATTGTTGGGTCATCCTGGCCGATTTTAACATGCATACCCCCTTCAGTGAATCTCAAAGAAGCAGTTTATGTAATAGGTCTCTACCCAGTAATCCAGGGTAGGGGCATTCAGGCATGATTAGGAAAGAATGTGTAACAGTTTTACGGCCTAAATCTACTTGTTGTTCAATGGTCCATTTACAAGTTTGGGACCCAGTCGCTCCTTGCACCAGGGTTGCTCCTCGCCTGGTGGGGCCAGGATCTTGTTTTAGAACTGAAAAGTTTGCCCCAGTGTCCACCAAGAAAGTCTTAGGCTGGCCCCCTACATTAACAGTAACCAACGGCTCAGAAGGGGCCACCAAGCGTGGCCCCGTCAGTCGGAATCAACTTTCATTATCAACGCCTGGGGTGGCCGAGTTTTACGCTGGGCTAAGTTGGGGCAATCCTTTTTCCAGTGTCCCTCTTGCTTGCAATATGCACATTGGTTTTTTCCTAGTGGCGCTCTAACCCAACTGACTTGTTTTTATTTTTTTCTTTTTGCAAGACCAGAATTCTTTGGGCACTTGGTGTCCCTTCCCTCGCGGGCATCCAGGACGGCCGCTACCACCTGAGTCAATTTTTTTGTCTGTCTCTTCCTGCGAATCCCTATTGTTAAAAACTTTTTGGACTATTTCAACTAACTCAGATAATTTTTTCTCTTCGAACCCATCCAATCTTTGCAATTTCTTCCAAATGTCTGGGGCTGCCTGTGAGACAAAGGCCAGGTTTAATGCCCCTCTATTTTCAGGTGCCTCAGGGTCAATAGGGGTAAAGGTACGGTACGCTTCCATGAGCCTTTCTAAGAAGGCTGAGGGGCTCTCCTCAGTCCCCTGAACTACCTCAGTTACCTTAGATATGTTTGTGGGCCGGCGGGTAGCCACTCGGAGACCTCCCAGTAGAGTCTGGCGAAATAGGGTCAATGATCGCCTACCGTGAGGAGTGTTTGGATCCCAATCTTCAGGGTGCAAGGAAGGAAAGACTTCCATGAGTAAGGTGGGATCCTTGGTGGGATGCCTGTTTGGCCCCATCACCAATTTTTGGGCCTCGCGACGGATCTCATCCCATTCCTCGGTAGTGAAGAGAACCTGCAAGAGCTGCTGGCAGTTACCCCAGGTTGGCTGATGGGTCACAAACATAGTTTCAAGGAGAGAAATTAATGCTTGGGGTTCTTCTGAGAACGGGGGGCCCTGAAGCCTCCAACTATAAAGGTTACTAGTGGAAAAGTGCACACAAACCATAAAGGGTTGGACATCACCCTGCAGGGGTGGCCCTGGCTAAAGGGGTAAGGCAGCGGGAGGGGGGATGGAAGTAGGTTCCTGACCGGGTGTGAGACGGGCTCAGGGGAGTGTCCTGACTCGGGCTTGCCTCCTGGTCTGAAGCATCCTGACCCGTATTCTCCAGGCGAGAAGTATAGGGCCATTTACAAGTTTCTTATGCTTCCTCCGGTGCAGATGGTAAAGGGGGTGGCCGCTTAGTCCCATCAATATTCTTATCAAGTGGACAGACTTTAAGTGGCAAAACCTGTGCTTTAGGGAGGTGAGGGGGAAGGAAAGGTTTTAGCCAATCTGGAGGGTTTTCGATGAGGGTTCTCCATGCTTCAATGTATGGGATTTGATCTTCGTGCCTAGAATAGACAATAGCATGAACCTTATGTACCAGAGTAAGGTCAAAGGACCCCTGCGGAGGCCATTCAACCTGAAAGCTGGTCCATTCCACTTCGCAGAGAGTTCGAAGGACTGGCTTCTTGACATGGAAGCCGAGAATTGAGGCAGCTTTCCCATAGTCCTGGAAATGGGTTAGTATGAGACTCAGAGGGGTGGGGGTACTCTGATTTTGACCCATGACAAAGATAGGCAAAACTGAGAAGGACACACAATCAATAGAAAGAAAACAATTAAGACAAAACCAAGAAGGATGCACAATCAACGGAAAGAAAATAACTAAGACACGAAGAGAACACAAGCTCGAGATCTCGAGGCCAGTAGGCCGCAGCAGCCACATAAAAATAGGATCCTTTCTAACAGAAACCAAACCAAATGGGACCCACTGGCGTTCTGGTAGGAACCCTGACTCTGGGTCTATAGCCGTGTCTGGCACACCCTTCTTGAGTCATTCAAATGGCGCACCCCAATCCTTACCTCTCCCAATCCTGAGCCTCCTTTCAGGGGTCGGCGGAGCAATCCGAGGAAAGGGCCCTGTTTCAGACCTTTAACTTTCCCAGCCAATGCACCAAATGTTGCATCCACACGACTCCTGAAACAGAATGCTATGGGCACCAGTGACAGTCACAACAAAGTTTATTGCAATTGAGAGGTAAGGCAAACCTATCGATCGGGACCGACACCCTTGACCAGAGTGCGGTCTTGAACAGCCAGGACACAGAGTTTTTATAGCTGACCACATCGTCTTATTATCACCTGGGAACAAAATGAAGGAATTGTTCCCAGGTGGAAACAGTTCAAACAGGCCCTTGCCCCAATCCAATCAAACACTAATCACATCCCTTGATTGATAGGATAAGGCTGTTATCTCTTAACCTATAGTGTTAAAACAAAGCTGTTATTTCTTAAGGCTACAGATTAGCCCTACACTACAAGTTAACCCTTACAGTCCAAGGTCACTTACCAGGTCACAGCCAACCAACCCAACAGTTTGTCTTCCCAGATCCCAACTGTGGACCTGTGCCCTGGCCACCTGGTCACCTGGCTTCCCAAGCTCCTCGGACTGTCCATTGTTTTTCTGGTGTGTGTTTTCCCTCTGAGTGCTGGATTGAGACCATTTTCTCTAAAATTCAGAGTTTTTAAGGATGCTCTTGGAAACCAGTCTCCATTTTCAGGGCAATGGTATTCCTCCTTCCATTGTATCCCCAGGTCACAGATAAACAGCTCTTTCATCCTTCTGAGCCGCTTTGATCATTGGTGCCTTTATCCCAAATCTATACCCAGCCAGTCTCACCCTTCTGGAGTCCTCGTGAGCCCAGACTCTGTACGAGTAATCTGTGGATCAGTCTGACATACATATGCTTAGCCGGAGTCATAAATGCCTTCATTATCCTGGACCACCCAGCTAATATTTTGTCTTCAATATGAATGCCTGGCTCCACAATAGCCCTGTTGTTCTGCACCCTTAGGCTGTGGCGAAGCCCAACCATAATCTCCCTGTTCATAAAGGACCCACAGGGTTCAGATTATCCTTTCTACTTTTGTGAGCACTTGTAAAATCCTTTGGGAAATCAGTGTAGTTTACAGCAGTGTCTTATGCCACTCCTCTCTCAAGCTCCTCCTGGCTGTTCGTGGGGGATTTCCAAGTGACCCTGCGCACCACACACAGAGTGGCCGCCAGCGCCTGCCTCTGCCCACGTGCCAGGTCTGACTCGGGGGCTCAGGCTCCTGCCATATTCCCTTTCTGCCTCTGTCATCCCTCCTAAAAGGTGTTTATGTCCTTCACACATAACAGAAATACAGGAGGACATGAGAGAGAAAAGCCACCAGCCTAATGAAACTCATACAGTATTGACCCCCTTCCATCCTGCCTCGACATAGGAGGAAAACAAGAGGAGATGCCTGCCTGTGTAGACAAAACCCTGCCCTGGCTGTTTATTTTCCTGACAACAAAAATGCCTCTTTGTTGTTTCCAAACTGTTGCTGAAAATTCTGTGTTAGATGCTGAAACAGACAAACTTGTGTCGAATTGTCCACTGTTACTTTGTTTCTCAGTGTTGTCTGTGGACATGTGACACTGGCATCACCAAGGAGCATGTTGGAAAGGCAGAATCTCAGGTCCCTTCCTAGTGTTACTGAATCACAATCTGTAGTTTAAGGAGATCCCCAGGGGATCAGAGCCTGAGACGATGTTCTTAAAAAGCTAATTGGCCAGCTTGTTACAACGAATGGGAAAGGGCTTGTGGTTTCCTGGGCCTTGTTGGCAGTTTCTAGCATTCTAGAATTCCCTAAAGGGTTGATTCCTTAGCGGTCCTGGTGGGAAGAAAGTAAAGAACACCGTCCAGTCTGGGACACAGAGTGTGTATTTAGGGCTGGGGTCAGGTGACATAGGAAAGCCACAGGTGATATCAGTCCTCCATGGCCTTGGGAAAAGCCACCAGCAGTCACCCATCACACAACTCCTGGAGGTGACAGCTGTTTTTACTAATCTTAATAAACCTCAATCACATGCCATGAAAACATTTCTATTTAAAATGTTTCCCTTTACAGAGGTGGTATTTGTTCCTTCTCTTTTTAGACCAGTTTTTCCACACACACACACACACACACACACACACACACACGTATCCAAATACATACAGTCAACATGGACTACCAGAGAAATAGAAGGGAAAAGCTTTAATTCATATGATGCCATCTCCACCAAGCATTACTCAGTTATGACTCTCCAGGAGAAGTCAAGTTAATGTCACTATTCTCGGGGTCTCTCCTTTGCTCTGCTTCCTCATTTCCCTCTAGACCAGAGGCTCCAAACTGAGGGAGATTTTGTTCCCAGGGGACATTTGGCAGTGTTTGGGGACATTTTCGGTTGTCGTAGCTAAGGATACAGAGGTGCTGCTGGCATTTGGTGGGTAGAGGTCAGGGATGCTGCCAAATGTCCTACCACACAGAGAATGGCCCCACAATAAAGAATTGTCTGGCCCAAAATGTCAAAAGTGCTACAGTCAAGAAATTGCTTCCAGACAGCTCCTGGCCTAACCATATTCCACGGCCATCTTACCGTTTATCCTATAATGAGATCCCACAACCTACCCTGCCCAAGCATAGCCATCTCTCTCTTTCCTTGGGAAAGATGCAAGGGGCTTAATAATAATCGTATGTCATGTATATTAAATGTTTAACCAATCCAGGCATTGTTCTAGGTGCTTTCCAAGTACTTGCAGCCATTACTCTTTATAGCAAACCTGGGGGCTACTGTTATTATGTCATTATTATATCACCCCCATTCAACAGAGGAGGAAACTGAGGCCTAGAGAATTGAAAACTTGCTCAGGTCCCCCTGGAGCCAGGATTTGCACCCAAGTCGATTGTCTCCAGAACCCTCCCTCTTAACCACAACACCATTTCACCTGAAACACTAAATACTTGCTAGGGAACTGAGGATAACTTTCATAGGTAGTTTGTTGCCTACCTGTCAAGACTTCAGGAGACCCAGCTCTGTGGACAAGACCCTTCCTTCTCAGGAGAACGTGCTCTTTTTTACACATGTGGCCTCCCCCCAGAAGCCAGGTCAATCATGGGAAGTAAAAGAGGAAAGAACCAGCATTCTTTATGGCAAATCCAGAGGTGAGGAAGTTTAAAATGTCTCTGCCTGCATTTTCCCTTATTATGCAGTAGGCAGTGCACATGTGGGTGAGATGAACAGAATCAGGATCCCCCAGCTTGTGGAAGCTGATGGAAAAAATAGAGAAATAGTCTGAAATCTGGCAGCCTGACTTGTAAAAGGACCAAAGAATGAGCGAGTGGTGGTGATTGTTTTATTAGTGTCTGAGTAACAATGTGTAATGCTGACTGATCTGAACTGAGGAGTTCCATTCTTTCTGGGAGAAAGACTTATACTCACTCCACTTGAGGAAAAGATTCAAGAGAAACAAGGATTTTATTCTGGAATAGAGATTTACAAAAATACCAGCCCCTTTGAGTGTTTCACCAGCCACAGGGCTAAGTAGGCCCTTCCTTTCTGCCCCACCCTGTGCCCACAACCCCTCCCCAGCCCACACTGCAACCAAGACAATACTGGTGTTTTACAAAAGACAATCAAAAACAGTGCAGAGTAAGTATGGTTATCCACCAGCTTTCATGGAGAAAAATTAAAGTTCAAGTATTTAAGTAATTTAATACAATTTCTTTTACTGGCATGGGCAGAATTGTTTTTGATGATAAGAATGTCAACCAACACCAATAATAATGCCAACCAGGAATGGACCAATTTTTGAGTGTCAGGCACTATCCTCACAGTTTTATATTCGTATCTCCTTTAAACCACACAACTAACCTTGCCACCATATGGATGAATAAATTGAGGTTCAGAAAGGCATAATAATTTTCCTAAAGTCACACAGCTGGCCAGGTGGCAAGGTTGTTAATTCATTATGTCATTCTAATGAGCAGGCTGTTCTGTGGCCCCCTTGATCACTTACAATGCCATTAAGATGCTTATAAATTGGGCGCCCACAATCCAATGGCACCGATATTGTAGCTTCTTCCTTCTCTTAGTCTCTCAGTCACTCAGTAACCTCCCCACATTCCTGGACCATAAGTCTGCCCTGTGGAGAACAAAGTTGCCATGGAAGGTGCTCTGATTGGGCAGTATGTTGGGTACAGCCACTTGGGTCAGGGACTCTCAGGGGAGAAGGGAGAATTTTGTTCCCTTGGAAAAAAGAAGACACACAGAGTTGCCTTGCCCTCAGGCAAAAGGGGATTGAAACAAAAGTACCAGGAAGAAGAGAACGGTAGAGAAAAAGGAAGAATTTGCCATCATTATTTTGGTATTTTTTTCCTGGGATGCTTTACCTCTGTCTTAGTGGATTTGGGCTGCCATGACAAAATACCAGAGTCTGATTGGCTTATAAGCAGAAACTTATTTCTCACAGCTCTGCAGGCTGGGAGTCTGATATCAGGGTGCCAGCACAGTTGGGTGAGGGCCATCTTCCAGGTCTCTGACTTCCTGTCGTATCATGAGGTGGTGTAAGGCACAAGGGAGCTTGCTCAGGTCTCTCTTATAAGGGCCCTAATCCTATTCATGAGGACTCTGCCGTAATCACCTCCCAAAAGCCTCACCTCCTAACCAAAGGTTAAGTTTCAACATATGGGAAGGGGGACACATTCAGACTACAGCAACCTCTGTGTCAGTGGTTCTCAAGAAGGGGATGATTTTGCCAATTAGGGGATATTTGTTTTTGGTGACTTTGATAGCTTTGAGAAGTTACTGGCCAGGTATATTGTAGGATGTCCCCCTATTAAGATTTGTCTGGTGTTTTTCTCATCATTGGAATGGGATTATGGGTTTTCAGGAGGAAGGTCACAGAGATAAAGTGCCCTTTTCTTCACCTCATATCAAGGGCACACACTATAATCACAAATATGATTGCTGATATTGCCTTTGAGCACCTAGCTGAGGCAGTGTGTGTCAGGTTTCTCCATTGCAAAGCTCCTCTTTTATTTCCTCTGTCCATACAGTGCTCTTTGAAAGGAAGTACTGTGTGCAGCCCATACTTAAGGAGTAGAGAGTTGTCTCCACCACCTTGAGACTGGTATATCTACATAATCTACTTGGAATTCTGCCTGGGCGATTTGTCTCTTCTCACTCATTAATTAGTCGATTCATCATTTACTTATATCAGTTTGGGTTCAGATACTTATTTTTTATTTTACTACTGCTTTATTTAATACCATTTTATTTGTTTTGTTGCTCGTATTGTTGTAGCTTTGGCCACTGGGGGCTCTTTCAGCTTTCAGCTGGCTTCTATGGTCTTTTGACATTCCCACTTCAGCGTGTTATATTTTTTAGTGCTTACTTATTTTATTTTTTTTAATTAAAAAACATTTTTTTGAGAGACAGGTGGGGGAAGGAGCAGGAGAGGAGCAGAGAGAGGGGGCTACAGAGGGTCAGAAGTAGGCTCTGCTCTGACAGCAGTGAGCTTGGTGGGGGCTTGAACTCACAAACTGAGTTGAGGCAAAGTCTGATGCTCAACTGACAGAATTACCCAGGGTCTCCTTTAATTTTTTTTTTTATGTTTATGTATTTGCTTTTGAGAGTGTGTGGGGGGGGGGGGAGGGAGAGAACAGAGAGAGAGAGAGAGAGAGAGAGAGAGAGAGAGAATCCCAAGCAGGCTTTGCATTGTTAATGCAGAGGCCCACACCGAGCTTGATCCCACCACCTGTGAGATTATGACTTGAGCTGAAACAAAGAATCAGTAGTTTAACCAACTGAGCCACCCAGGTGCCCCAGATGCTTCCTTATTTTATAGCACTACAAGGCTCCAGGCTCATCTGGTATATTTCCCACCCCAGTTATAAAATGAGCCCTGATTCCTTTTATTGGAGAATGGTATTAGAAACCAAGATCTGGGCAATAGGTGTTCTTATTATTAAGGGTATCATTGCTTCTAGGCTATCTCAAGTGGACAGAGCAAAGAAATACATGTATATACACACATGTAAACACATATGTAAACATGTGTATTTATACTGAGTTAAAACATGAGTTCTGGGGCGCCTGGTGGCTCAGTCGTTGAGTGTCCAACTTCGGCTCAGGTCATGATCTCACGGTTCATGGGTTCAAGCCCCGCATCGGGCTCCGTGCTGACAGCTTGGAGCTTGGAGCCTGATTCCGATTCTGTGTCTCCCTCTCTCTCTTCGACTTCCCTCCTTGCACTCTGTCTCTCAAAAATAAAAATAAACATTAAACAAACAAACAAACATGAGTTCTTACTGACCTCTTTAACTACAAGCTATTACCATGCGGCTCATTCCAGCCTCCTCTTCTTGTTCATATGTAAATTCCCACTCCAACAATGAGAAACTGGCTCCCATCATCACCATGCATTGGCTTAATTGTTCAGTTCCATATACATGTATAGCAGTATCAGACTTGTTAAACTATCCCCTATGGAAAACAAGTTTTTCAAATAGAGTACAATGGTTTTGTGCATGCACTTCCTTGTCCCTTTAGAATTACAGACTCCATTCATTTCTAAAGTGACTAAGGTCAACACCTTCCCTTACACCACTCCCCCAACACTCTCTCCAGTGAAGTTATTTCATATTAGGTAGATTCATAGATTTCATAATACAGTTAGATTCTCTTGTCATAGTACACATTTTCTCTTGGGATTCTGCTTAATTTTTTAAAATTTTTATTTAATTTATTTTTTTATTTTACATCCAAGTTAGTTAGCATATAGTGTAACAGTGATTTTTAAAAAAAATTTTTTTTAATGTTTATTTATTTTTGAGACAGAGAGAGACAGAGCATGAATGGGGGAGGGGCAGAGAGAGAGAGGGAGACACAGAATCGGAAGCAGGCTCCAGGCTCTGAGCCATCAGCCCAGAGCCTGATGCGGGGCTCGAACTCATGAACCGTGAGATTGTGACCTGAGCTGAAGTCGGACGCTCAACCGACTGAGCCACCCAGGCGCCCCAGTATAACAGTGATTTAAGGAATAGATTCCTTAATGTCCCTTACCCATTTAGCCCATCCCCCTCCCACAACTCCTCCAGTAACCCTCTATTTGTTCTCCATATTTAAGAGTCTCTTATGTTTTGGTCACCATCCCTGTTTTTATATTATTTTTGTTTTCCTTCCATTATGTTCATCTGTTTTGTCTCTTAAAGTCCTCATATGAGTGAAGTCATATGATATTTGTCTTTCTCTGACTAATTTCGCTTAGGATTATATCCTCTAGTTCCATCCACATAGTTGTGAATGGCAAGATTTCATTCTTTTTTATTGCTGAGTAATACTCCATCATATATCTATCTATATATATATATATATATATACCACATCTTCTTTATCCATTCATCCATGAGTGGACAATTTGGGCTCTTTCCATACTTTGGCTATTGTTGCTAGTGCTGCTATAAACATTGGGGTGGATGTGCTCCTTCGAAACAGCACACCTATATCCCTTGGATAAATACCTAGTAGGGCAATTGCTGGGTTGTAGGGCAATTCTATTTTTAATTTTTTGAGGAACCTACATACTGTTTTCCAGAGCAGCTGCACCAGTTTGCATTCCCATCAAGAGTGCAATTGGGGCACCTGGGTGGCACAGTCGGTTAAGCGTCCGACTTCAGCCAGGTCACGATCTCGCGGTCCGTGAGTTCGAGCCCCGTGTCAGGCTCCGGGCTGATGGCTCGGAGCCTGGAGCCTGTTTCCGATTCTGTGTCTCCCTCTCTCTCTGCCCCTCCCCCGTTCATGCTCTGTCTCTCTCTGTCCCAAAAATAAATAAACATTGAAAAAAAAAATTTAAAAAGAGTGCAAAAGAGATCCTCTTTCTCTGCATCCTCACCAACATCTGTTGTTAATGTTAGCCATTCTGACAGGTGTGAGGTGTTATCTCAGTGTGGTTTTAATTTATATTTCCCTGTTGATGAGTGATGTTGAGTATTGTTTCATGTGTTGGTTGGCCATCTGGATGTCTTCTTTGAAGAAGTGTCTATTCATGTCTTTTGCCCATTTCTTCACTGGATTATTTGTTTTTGTGGTGTTGAGTTTGATAAGTTCTTTATAGATTTTGGATAGACCAATTTCCCTGATGAACATGGATGCAAAAATCCTCAACAAGATATTAGCCAACCAGATCAAACAATACATTAAAAAAATTATTCACCATGACCAAGTGGGATTTATACCTGGGATGCAGGGCTGGTTCAATATCCACAAAACAATCAATGTGATTCATCACATCAATAAAAGAAAGGGCAACAACCACGTGATCCTCTCAATAGATGCAGAGAAAGCATTTGACAAAATACAGCATTCTTTCTTGATAAAAACTCTTAAGAAAGTAGGGATAGAAGGATCATACCTCGAGATCATAAAAGCCATATATGAAAGACCAAGACCCAATGCTAATATCACCCTCAATGGGGAAAAACTGAGAGCTTTTGTCCCTAAGGTTAGGGACAAGACAGGGATGTCCACTCTCACCACTGTTATTCAACATAGTATTGGAAGTCTTAGCCTCACCAATCAGACAACACAAAGAAATAAAAGGCATCTAAATTGGCCAGGAGGAGGTCAAACTTTCATTCTTTGCAGATGACATGATACTCTATATGGAAACCCAAAAGATTCCACCAAAAAACTGCTGGAATGGATCCGTGAATTCAGCAAAGTGGCAGGATATAAAATCAATGCACAAAAATCAGTTGCATTCCTATACACCAACAACGAAGGAACAGAAAGAGAAATCAAGGAATCAATCCCATTTACAATTGCACCAAAAACCGTAAAATACCTAGGAATAAGTCTAACCAAAGAAGTGAAAAATCTATGCACTGAAAACTACAGAAAGCTTATGAAAGAAATTGAAGAAGACACAAAGAAATGGAATAATATTCCATACTCACAGATTGGAAGAACAAATATTGTTTAAATGTCAATACTACCCAAAGCAATCTATGTATTAAATGCAATACCTGTCAAAATAACACCAGCAATCTTCACAGAGCTAGAACAAACAATCCTAAAATTTGTATGGAAACAGAAAAGACCTCAAATAGCCAAAGCAATCTTGAAAAAGAAAACCAAAGCAGGAGGCATCACAATCCCAGACTTCAAGCTGTATTACAAAACTGTAATCATCAAGACAGTATGGTACTGGCACAAGAAGAGACACTCAGATCAATGGAACAGAATAGAGAACCCAGAAATGGACCCACAAATGTATGGCCAACTAATCTTTGACGAGGCAGGAAAGAATATCCAATGGAATAAAGACAGTCTCTTCAGCAAGCGGTACTGGGAAAACTGGACAGCAACATGCAGAAGAAGGAACCTGGACCACTTTCTTACACCATACACAAAAATAAACTCGAAATGGATGAAAGACCTAAATGTGGGTCAGGAAACCATCAAAATCCTCTAGAAGAAAGCAGGAAAAAACCTCTCTGACCTTGGCCGCAGCAACTTCTTACTCAACACGTCTCCAGAGGCAAGAGAAACAAAAGCAAAAATGAGCTATTGGGAGCTCATCAAAATAAAAATTTCCTCCACAACAAAGGAAACAATCAGCAAAACTAAAAGGTAACCTATGGAATGGGGGAAGATATTTGCAAAAGACACATCAGATAAAGGGATTCTGGTTAATTTGCGTCAGATTTGTAAATTTGAAGTAGTTTTTCTCTCCCCTTCAGATTGCATCAAACAGAAAACACAACTAGCAAAATCATTTTCACCAGTAATCCAGCAATATAAAAAAGTTGGAAGGTGTAAAGCAGGTCACGTGTTAAGAAGATTGACAAATTATTTAATTCTTATGTAACTATGTACTCAGCTTTCCTTTGAATCATAAAATGATAAAAGTGGTCACTACCTCTCAAGGTTTTTGTAAGATTTAAATGAGTTTAATACACCTAGCATCCTCAGAACAGATAATAGCACCTAGAAAATGCCCCTGTTATTATTGCCATCAACAAGTATTCAGTGGAAGAGCACTGTGGCATGATTAACACCTTAAAAGATCATTTTGGAAACTGTAGGTAGGAAGTTAAGAGGCTATTGTTGTTAGAAATCTGAGTGAAGGATAGGGGCAGAATGGGGTCAAGCAAGAAGAGGGAGAAGGTTAGTTGCCACTGGATATGATGAGCTATAAGATAGAAAGAAAAAAGTGAAGGATAATACATAGTGTTTGTCTTAAACAACCAGGTGCCAGAATAGTAGTGCCATTTACTGTGGGGAGAAGACTGAGGGCCTTGGTTTTGATAATCCTGAAAGCAGAGCCTACAACAAGGACATAGGTGCCCAAAGTTTATTTGGAAGGTGGTCCCAGGAAACTAGAGTGAGGAATTAGTGATCTGGAAAGAGAAGTCTACAAAGGATGTGTCATTTGGCCATTATTGGGATGACCTATGGGGATGAGTCATCACTATGGGTCACTGAATTCAGTCCTACTTTGGATTCTCTGTGTAGGACATGCCTCAGAGTTGTTCCACCAAAGGATAAGGGGTTAGGATGTTTACCCACCAGCCCCCAGTCTCTTTTGTGGAGGGGTGCTGCTAGAGGCATGAACTTCCCCCTACTCCTTTTCCTTTCGGCACTTGCTGTGTATTATGTGGGCTTCCATGGCATTGGAGAAAGCTGGGGCAGAAAAGTGCAAAGGTGCTATGGTGGCAGAAGCAGGAAGCTCTTGGTGTGCACTGTCACTGCAAGAACATCAGAGATGGGCACAGGCACCCAAAAAGTTAGCTATCCTGAGAAAGAGCAGGATGCCAAAGGTATGGTAGAATACAAATTAAGGCTTTTAATTTTCAATTCAATAATTATTTATTGATATGTATTATACATAGAGTATTCTGCCTAGGTGCATGGGAGATAGACATGGGATAGATACTACAGAGAGTAAAGTCAGGGTCCCTTCTTTCAGGAAATTGTATCTAGTAATATAACGTAATTTAAAGTCTTATGACATGATGTGACATGCTTTAGAGCACTGGTTTTGGAGTCACACATGTTAGGGTTAAGCATGCCATTTTCAATCTAGGTGAACTTAAGATATGTTACTTGATCTTTCTGAGATTGTTTCCTCATTTGTAAAGTGGGATGGCATTAGTTCCCTCCCTCAGGAGTTTGTGTTGATACTACATGCAATGATGGACACAAGGTGGCAAGCCCAGGGTCTGGCACAAGGAAAGCACTCATTAACTATTAGCTGCTCTTATTGTTGCTGCTGCTAAGAAGAGAGTACAATATTTGTCATGATCATTACAATGCAAAAAGATTTTCATAAGGAGGCAAAATCTTATTTCTTAACCCTCTCCTAGTTCATTCTAGTTACTTCTAGAATTGTAAGAAAGACAAACAATAGGCCTAATACATGATTACTTAATAAGTTATTCATATCTATGAAGTGAAGAGTCACCCAAAAGGAATCATTTAAAAACATTTCACTTTCACTCAGTCCTATCCCTTTCCAAGCTGAGTTTATTCATTATAGCCTTAGAATCCCCCATTTGTTTTTTTAAATAACTTTTAAGTTTATTTATTTATTTTGAGAGAGAGAGAGAGCAGAGGAGGGGAAAAGAAAGAGGGAGAAAGAGAAGCCCAAGCAGGTGCCTCACCATCAGTGCAGAGACCAATGCGGGACTTGAAACCAAGAACCATGAGATGATGACCTGAGCTGAAGTCAAGAGTTGGATGCTTAACTGGCTGAGCCACCCAGGCATGTCAATCTCACATTTGTGTCAAGAAGCGGACTATATAAAATTTTTTTTCACAAGAACTATCACCCAAACTACCATTATTTAATTGCCCTGATGTCCTTATAGCTTATCTTTATCATTTTTAGTCTTTCCTCTGTAGATTGAAGTCAGTGGCTCTCAATTTAGAGGTTATATGTGTGCATATATTTATATATGTATTTAAATGAGTGTTTAAGTGTGTGTGTGTGTGTGTGTGTGTGTGTGTGAAAGAGAGAGAGAGAGAGAGAAGCTGTATCAGTTACCCACCACCATGATTATGCTGCATAACAAACTATTACAAAACTTAGCACCTTAAAAAAGAAGGATTTATTTTTTCACATGTCTGAGGTTCAGTGATTCAGACTTGATTAGGCTGGACAATTCTGATTTAGTGGGACCCACTCACAAATCTGGGGGACAGTTGGTGTTGGTTGATCAGAATGGCCATGGACCTAGCTGGAATGACTAGGGCATTTGGACTCAGCTCCACACTCCTCATCCTCCAGCAGGCTAGCTACAGCATCTTTTCATGGTGAAGGCACAGGAGCAGGACAGGAAGAGAAAATGGAAAAGTGCTCTCTCCTACCCCCACATGCATCATATCTGCTGACATCCTTTGGCCAAAGCCAAATCAAAGGATGGGAACAGAGACTCACCTTTTTAGTGAGACAACTGAAAAGGCACATGACAGAGGGCCTGGATACAGGGAGGGGTAGAGTTCTGAGGCCATTCTCACCATCTGTCATGGGATAGGTATCAGAGCCATTGTGGGAATGTTTTCTAATTCCCCACATTTCCTCCCTCTGCCACAGGGACCCTGACACACTCTGGTCACCCCACATTGCTGGGTGGGAACCACTTCCTCACAGGCTCTATACAAACAAACCTTCCTCTCAGACCCATTCAGATTCCATGTGTGTCATGGACTTCCATTTGTACAAGAATTTTTGACTGTGTTTAATAAAGGAAATACTTATGGGACAATGTGCTAGGTCTGGGGACCCAGAAATAAGTAAGAGCCTGTTGCTGGCTCCAGGGTACATGAGTGGTGGAAAAAATAACATGACAAACAATTCTAATGCAAGACAGCAGGGGACACAATAAAAGACAAGGCAAAGTGCTATAGTGGCTGGGAGATTTGGTGGAAAGACTTTTTTTCATTCATCTATATGTTCTGCTTTTACTTCCAAATGCAGTTTGAAAAATAACCTCCAGTTTCTTCAACAGATATAGAGCAAGGAAAAAAAAAAAGATGGTGTTGGTGGGAATGCAGACTGGTGCAGCCACTGAGAAAGATAGTATGGAGAATCCCCCCAAAAATTAGAAATAGAGATATGATCCAGTAATTGCACTACTGGATATTTATCCCCAAAATTCAAAAATAATAATTTGAAGTGATATGTGCACCCCAATATTCATAGCAGCATTATCAACAATAGCCAAACTATGGAGAGAGCCCAATGTCCATTAACTAATGAATGGATAAAGAAGATATGGTATATATATATACACACACACACACACACACACACACACACACACACACAATGGAATACAATTCAGCCATAAAAAAAAAGAATGAAACCTTGCCGTTTGCAATAACATGGATGGATCTAGGGTATAATGCTAAGTGAAATAAGCCAGTCAAAGAAAGACAATTACCATATGATTTCATTCACATGGAATTTAAGAAAAAAAGCAAACAAATGAAAAGGAAAAAAGAGAGACAAATCAAAAATCAGACTCTTAACTATAGAGAACAAACTGATGGTTACCAGAGGGGAGGTGGTGGTAGGAGATGAGTGAAATAGGTAATGCGGATTAAAAGTAAACTTAGCTTTTTAAAAATTTTTTAAAATTTTATTTGAGTGAGAGAGGGAGTGAGTGAGCAGGGGAGAGGGACAGAGGAAGAGAGAGAATCCCAAGCAGCCTCCACACTCAGCACAAAGCCCAACACAGGGCTGCATCCCACAACCTTGGAACTGTAACCTGAGCTGAAATCAAGAGTCAGACACTCAACGGACTGAGCCACCCAGGAGACCCAACAGCACACTTATCTTGATGAGCACTTGCGTAATACACGGAAGTGTTGAATTACTATCTTGTACTCCTGAAACTAATATAACTCTGTATGTTAACTACTCTGGAATTAAAATACAATAAATATGATACAACACAATAAATTAAGTAAATTTAAAATGAAATGGAGGGGAAAACATACAGATTAAAAGAGATTTAAGAGACACAGAATTGCAACCTAACCATGGTGTGAATCTTATTTGAATCCTTATTCAAACAAACTGAAAAAATGATGTCATTTTTGAGATGGTCTGAAATTTAAATAGTAACATTAGAAAATATTGTTAATTTTTTTGGTCAGAAAATGGCATTATTGTGGTTATGTTCAAGATAGTGCTTATTTTTAGAGCTATATACTTAAATGTTTATGAATGAACTCATATAATGTTTAAATTTTGCAACAAACATAATATGGGATGGAGTGTGAATAGACAGAACCAGCCTTGGGTTGATGGAAGTTAGGGCTGGTGGTCAGTACATGGGTGTTTATATGGTTCTGTTGACTTTTGTGTATGTTTCAAATTCCTTACAATAGAAAGTTAAATAAATAAACTCATCTTTCCTGGAAAAGTTGGTGGAATGAACCCACTTGATTCTGATTGTTTCCAGGACACCCTGCATTCATGGTTCAGTCCACACACACAATCACCACTGAGCAGAGGCTTGGTGTTTGTCATTTATATATCTCTCTTTCACTGGTCTGGTACCCAAGGATTCCAGAAGTATGTGGAAGTAGTGTCTTGGTCTTAAAGGAACGATAAGTCTGGTTAATCTCCCTACTTTTTAGAGTCCTCTTGGGTGGCCCCTACCCTTATTCACCAATTCCTGCCAAGCAAGGTCTTGTCAAGAATTCCTATGAGTGTGGCATTCTTTCTTAATGATGGAGGGCCATAGACTCTTAGACACAGTCTTGCAAACAGAAAAAAAAAAAACAAAAAAACAGGAAAAAAATTAGCCCACCCATAACTCTCCAAACTTCTCCCCAGAGATAAAATCATTCCTTTACGAATTATTATCTTAAGCTTAAATGCCTGGACCATTTCATGTTGGAAAAATGCTAATAGTTTTCTATCCTTTGTCAAGACAGTCTTGGACACTGATAAAACCAAATCCTTTTAGCTGATCAGGGAGTCATCAGGTCCTTGGCCTGAGACAATAAATATTACTTGGAATTGAAGTTTTTTTATTTTGTTTTAATGTTTATTTATTTATTTGCTTTTGAGAGAGAGCGAACACAAGTGGGAAAGGGACAGAGAGAGAGAGGAAGACACAGAATAGGAAGAAGGCTCCAGGTTCTGAGCTGTGAGCACAGAGCCCTATGTGGGGCTTAAACCTACAAACCATGAGCAAAGTCGGACCTGAGCCAAAGACCTGAGCGAAAGTCAGACGCTTAACCAACTGAGCCACCCCGGTGCCCTGGAATTGAAGTTTTAATAAGAATAAGCAGGCAAATACAGTACAGCTCATGATGCTTGAAGCCAGAAGCTGACGCTGCCTTGTAACTTATGCTGACAGTCTTAATGCTTTGTTCTCTTCAGTATCTTGGACACGATGTCCCAGAACATCAGTCCTCAACTACCTGCCGACCCCATAGATGCAGCTGCACAGGGAAAAATGGACCATTCCTTCCTGCAGGATCACCTGCTTGTCCAACACCAAATGTCTCTAAAATGCTTCCTTTTGACACACTTGGGGGTTCAGCTTTGAAGGGATAAGAAATCAGGTTATGAAAACTGAGGATGGTCGGTCTCACATGGAAACCTAATACCTGAGGATCATCTAAAATAGAGGCTAAAGTGTATGGGGAGATACCCTAGGTAGCTTTCAAGCCTGTAATTTCATTACTGTTGTCCAGATGGCTTAGCCACTTAGGCCTTCAATAATTGGCCTGATGTGGGTACTTGAGATTCTGATACACAAATGCAGGTGCCTTCAGGAAGCAGTCAATAATGTCTAGGAGTAAAGTAGTGAGAGCAATGTATTCCATATTAAGTAGGCATGGCCTTTGTTTCTAAAAGATCGTGCATTCTCCCATTTTTGTTGAGACATATGGCTTTCTGTATCTATCATTTTCCCTCTTTGGGAGAGACATGTGGGCATAAAAATTATTTTATTTTCTGTTTCCTTCTATGTGAAATAACAGAGCAACCAAGGTGATAATTGACAACTTATATGCAGCCTAGACACATAGAAAGGAGTGTGCGGGGGTGGGAACCAGGGTAAACTGGGGGTGGTGTGTTACATTTTGTCAAAGATAAACAAAGCCAGGTCTGGTTAAAGTGGTAAGGATAGACTTTAATCAGTAATAACTATTACAATAGGGAAAAGTGTGCAGTGTGCAGTGTGAACTGAACTCAACTTTGACTTGTATAGAGGGGACTAGCCTTTTAAGGGGTGAATGAAGGAATGTGGGGGGCAGTGAGTGGTGTCTCAGTAGAGTAAGGGAAGTGAAAAATTATAAAAAGTGGGAAGGGAAGATGTTGTATGTGAGATGCATCTGAGTTTGTTAACTGACACTTGGGGAAATTAGGCTCCTGTCCTCTGACAGAGACTGGGAGGCAAGGGCCCTACCCTCAGGTAGTGGCTGGAACAAACAGGAAATTCTCAGGCAGGCACTTTAAGGGGAGCTGGGTCATCCTAGGTATATGGCCTTGAGCTGTTAGAAACCATGAGTGTTTTATAGGCCTCTTTATAGGCCAGGGTTGAGCCTAGTAGAGAGGAGGGCTCAGGTAAGCCTAGCTAGGATTTGGCCAAGGACTGGATATTAGTCAATCTCAAAGCTATGTCCACTGTTTAGCTCAAATAATTACTACCATTTAGGACCCAACATTGCCAAGTCTTCCACCTGCTGAAGAAAAGCTAGAAATGTAGACATTTGCACAAAAATTCCCAATTTTAAACTTTTGGTATTCCAATACCCATATTTTTAATTTTAGCAAGACAAACAAAAAAACCTGTCTGTGGGTTAGCCATGGCCCTGGGACCACCAGTTACAGCCTCTGCGTAAACTAACTGGGGGAAAAATTAACCCTTGGCCTTCATTCTTTCCTCATGAAAATGTTGCTGTTTGAGAATGGCACTTCCCCAAATCTTTGTGTGTGTTCAGTTTGATTTATTAAATATAAATAAAAATGCTTTTTTTGTGTATGAGCTTTACACCCAGGGTGGGGCTTGAACTTACAACCCTAAGATCAAGAATCACATGGTCTACTGACTGAGCCAGACAGGTGCCCCAAAACTGCTTTCTGACATGTGAACTTTTCCCTCCCAGGCAAGATCTAGAGGAATATTTCCCTATTTCAATTCTATGTCTTATGAATCCTTTTCCTTGAAGAACTTGCCTTTATCTCATAGCTTTGGGCAACAAGTCTACTTTGCTGAGAAAACTTGGCAGAAGATTATATTTAGAAAAATGTAGAGCCAGGCAAATTCCCCTATCAGCTGCACTAAAACCCGTGATCCCACAGGAGCCAGAGCCGACATCCTACTATTTCTGCTGGCCCTCTGATGGACTTTTTATTAAACATATAATTGGGTACTTCTGGCTTGGGTACTCTGCCCAAGAGAAGTTAATAAGCACAGATTTAAAAGAGCATAATAAATACCTCTTTGTATTAATTGGAATTGCCTGATTTTATTGTTACCTTAGATGCCAGAACATTAAAAAAAAAGGCTATTATGAATAGCAAAAAAGGGAATTTAGTTCCTTTTCTCCCTCCCATGTAAGCTAAGAGTTCATTTCTCAACCTCTTATCCTTGTATCTACCTACTTGTAAGCAGACAGACATTTGTTATCATTCACAGTGCTGTATGCTTTTAGCTTCGAAGGAAAGCTACCTAGTTGGGCTATCCTCAAGTAGCAGGGGTTTATTCCAAGAAAAGATGAACAAGAACAAGAGGAATCTTTTGGGAACTCACAGACAGTTGTACAGAGTGAGGGACTCACTGAAATGTAAGGTTTTTGTCTGGAACCAAGAGGGGTTCCTGCCCCCAGGATTCAGGTCCATTGTGGCCCTTAACCCCCAGCCCACAGGAGGAGTCAGCCCATCCCTGGTCTTTATGGGTGTTATGGTCTGAATTTAAGGGGAGCTACCCCCTTAAATGTTGAAGTCCTAATGCCCAGTACCTCAGAATGTGATCTTATTTGGAGACGGCTTTTAAAAAGGTAATTGAGTTAAAATGAGGTCATTAGGGTGGGCCCTAATCCAATATGATTGCTGCCCTTATTTGTAGAGATTAGGACACACATCTCCAGAGGGAAGATCATGTAAAGAAAGAGAGAGAGAGGATGTTCACAAGCCTAGGAGAGAGGCCTCAGAGGAAACAATCTTGCTGACACCTTGATCTTGGACTTCAGCCTCTAGAACTAGGTGCTTGCTAGAAGTTGCTATTGTAGCTGCTACATCTTACCCCTGTCTTACCCCCTGCCATATTACCTCCATTCTCTAGACCATGGTTTGTGCTGACCCAAAGCCTCTGCTTATTGGTAGTTGCTGTAGCCTCATGGCCCCTCCTGTTGGGCAGGGTACTCAAACCAACCCTCTGAAAGGCTACTGAAAGTTCAGGTTTCCTGCCTTCTTCCAATTGTGTGGTCAGGAGGTCACAGGATATGCTCCCAAACTACCCAAGGCTCTTTACCTTGGTGTGAGACTATAGAAGGACTCCCCTTAGAAAGGACTGTGTGTGTGTGTGCATGTGTGTGCACGCGTGTACTTGCTGTCTGCATATGTGCATATGTGCATGTGTGTATGTGTGTATGTGTGTACACAGACATGTGTGAAAGATGCTTAGATTTGGGCCATTGCCACACTCATTTATTCAAAAGCAAGTTTATTCTAGAAAATGCAAACTAGCCTATTGTGACAATGAGGTGGGAGTGGGGGAGGGAGGGGTAGATTGCAATGTGGTTTGAAGAAACCTTGTGGATAAAGAAAATGTTTTGATTGTGGGGTGCCTGGGTGGCTCAGTCAGTTGAGCATCCAACTTTGGCTCAGGTCATGATCTCATGGATTCACGGGTTTGAGCCCCACATCGGGCTCTGAGCTGACAGCTTGGAGCCTGCTTCAGATTCTGTGTCTCCCTCTTTTTCTCTCTGCCCCCTTCCCCACTTGTGCTCATGCTCTCTCTCTCTCTCTCTTAAAAATAAATTAAAATAAACATTTTTTAAAAAAAATAATAGAAAATGTTTTGATTGTGGCCATGATTTCATGAACGTATTTGTCTTTCAAAAACTCATGAAATCCTAATCCTGACAACATGCATGCTATTATTGTATTAAAGCCTCCCCCAAAATTCCAAGCAAAACTTTTTTTTAACTCCATTTCAAGAGGTTAGTTTCCAGATAGTTGACACCTTGCAGGATGACAAGGCCTGAAGGCTTCAGCCAAGCTCTAGAGACAGCTCTGCACAAACGCCCCTTTGTGACAAGAAAGGTATTGCTCTACCTTCCTTGGCCTGGCAATCAGGTCGATAGGCAACAACTGGCTGCATGGGGAAACAATTGAGCCAGCAGGGCCAGATGGAGGCGTTGAGTAACCGTGAATGAGGAAGTCTCAGCTGATTACAGTGATTACTGTTTTCATGGTGTCTGCAACCTCCGAGCAAGAAAATGCCCTCTGGTCAGAGCCCTACTTTTGTTCCTCACCACTTTGTTCAGGAACTAAGTTTTCTGAATATTCTAATACGAACACAGCTCAGTGTCCGCTTTGGTGTGCAGGCTTTGATGGCCCCCTATCAGCGCAAGTATTTAATGAGGCAGTGTTGATTGCATCAAACCTGGAACAAATCTTGCTAGCATCAAGAAGGGACATGCCCAGCACATGCCCAAGGCCTTGCTTCACTCTTGCTGGTTTTATCGTATGCTGCGGTGGACATGAGTAGATGGAACTACTCCATCACTGCTAATTCAAAAATAGTAGCGTTCAGGGGCGTCTGGGTGGTTCAGTCCATTAAGTGTCCAACTCTTGATTTTGGCTTAGGTCATGATCTCATTGTTCGTGAGTTCGAGACACACATTGGGCTCTGCGCTGACAGCATGCTTCCGATTCTCTCTTTCTTCCTCTTTCTCTGCCCCTCCCCCTGCTTTCTCCCTCTCAAAATAAATAAACTTCAAAAAAATAGAACTCAAAGATATAAGCACATTTTTAAGAAAAATCTTAAAAAAAAGAGACACAAATTTTCACCAAAACTCCTTTTTAACAAACTTTGTATTGAGATATAGCATTTACAAAAAAAAAAAAAAGTGCACCAATTATACTGGAACAGCCTGATGAATTATCACAAGTAGCATACCCCTAGGTGAGTATCCAGGTTAAGAAGTGAACAGGATCAGCGTCCCAGAAGACCCCTCCTGCCATCTCCAGTCACTGTCTCTACACACCATACCAAAGGTAACTACTATCCCAACTTTTAACAGCATTAAATAGTTTCAGTTCTCCTTGACATTCTTATAACTGGAATCCTACAAAACAAATTCCTTTGTGTCTGGTTTATGTCATTCAAAATTCTGTTTGCAAGATTTATCTGTATTTTTACTTATAGGTGTAAATATTGACTTCCATTGTTGTAGGATACTCCATTCCATGACTGTACCACAATTTATTCCTCTACTCTTGCTTGACATTTGGATTGTTCCAAGTTTGGCGTTAATATGAATAGTGCTGCTGTGCACATTTTAGTACATTTCTTTGGATGATGAACACATGTGCAGAATTTTGCTGAGTATAAATCTAGAAGCTGAATTGTTGACTCAGATGTTCAGTTTTAGTAGATTCTACCAAATAATTTTCTAAAATGGCTGTAGCAACATTCACTTCCACCTTAGCAAGAGTTCCAGTTGAGGGTCCTCCTCCTCACCAGCATTGATTTTTTGAATCTTTTTCATTATTGTCATTCCAGTGGGTTAGAAATTCTTCTGAGAAAAACAAAAATCATAAGCTGGGAAAGAATAGTCACCATAAATATGTTCTCAACATGAGGCAAATTTTGTTTCCTAGAGAATTAAGTGTGTAGAAAAGTTTTCTGGTTTCAGACAGTCAATTATATACTTAATATCAGAAGACTCCCAAATGTAATGATGCTGAAGGCTCAAGCGTGTTCCATGAATAATCATAATTCAGTGGAAGGAATAGAAGTGGGTACAGCCACTTGGGAGGGTAATTCAAAAGTAGCCACCAAAGTTTTAAATGTGCATTGACATGGCAACTCTCTCTTGGGAATAATAATATGGAAATTCCTAAGTATACAAAGATTTTCATATAGATGCATTCCTTTGCTCTTGTTTGTGATAGCAAAACATTGGGCACCACCTAAATGTTTGTCAGCATAGAAATTATTTAATATATTATGTTATGTTCATACTATGACATATTGTACCACCATTAAAAATAATGATGTAGAGAGAAGCCTGGGTGGCTCAGTCAGTTAAGTGTCCAGCTCTTGATTTCAGCTCAAGTCGTGATCTCATGGTTGGTGAGATTGAGCCCTTTGTGGTGCTCTGCACTGACAGCACAGAGCCTGCTTGGGATTCTCTCTCTCCGCCCATCTCCCCTCAACCCTGCACATGCACATGCTCTCTCCTCTCTATCTCAAAATAAATATGTATTTAAAAAACAATAATGACATAGATACTGTGTACTTCTATGGGAAAATGTCAACAGTGTATTGTTAAGTAAAAGAAGAAAATTTAGAAATGGTATGTGTGGTATGACTTTACATTTGTTGGAAAACAACAAACAAACAACCAAGGAAACACTATAAACTAACAGGGATTTATTTCTTGGGAACAGGATTAGAAAATTAGAATAGAGATGTGCAATCTTAATCTTCTATATTTTTGTTCTTTTTCAACTTTTTGCTATGATAAAATATTATTTGACAATTTTTAATACATGTAACCTTTCCAGTATAAAACAACACTAATGAGGGTATGACTTTGATATGCATTCTTCATTAAGGTGATGGGCTTTACTAACCCAGGTACCCTAAAACTTCAATCATTTACTCTGGTGGTTGGGTTAGATTAAATTATTGCTTAACAGGTATTCATTCCCCCACCTCCAACCTCCATGGGAACAGCATACTTCTCCATCCCACTGATGTTGGTCATGGCCGCATGACTAGCTTGGGTCAATGGAAATTGGGCAGAAGTGACAGTGTGTCAGTTCCAGGGCTAGGCCTTAAAAGGCATCATGTGTTGGGGCGCCTGGGTGGCTCAGTCTGTCAAGCATCCGACTCTCAGTTTCAGCTCAGGTCATGATCTCACAGTTTGTGAGTTCAAGCCCCAAATCAGGCTCTGTGCTGACAGCGTGGAGCCTGCTTAGGATTCTCTCCCTCTCCCTTTGCCCCTCCCCACTTGTGCGCTCTCTCTCTCTCTCTCTCAAAAACAAATAAGTATTTTTAAAAAGGCATCATGTGTTTTCACACATGTATGTTTTCATCCCTCTGGGACCTTCTAGTTTTTGTAATGAGAAAATCATGCCCCAGGTAGACCTGCCTCGCAGTGAGAAACATAGCATGGAATTGTGCCAACTGACCACATGAGAGCATGGGAATGCTTATTGTTCCATGCCACTGAATTTGTTTTGTTTTGTAATTACTACTATGTTGATATCTGAGACATTCACTAACAACTTTCTTGATTTTTTTGCCTCATTATCACTTTTTTTAACGGGCTCACTTTTAAAAACTTAATTTCCAGGGCGCCTGGGTGGCGCAGTCGGTTAGGCGTCCGACTTCAGCCAGGTCACGATCTCGCGGTCCGGGAGTTCGAGCCCCGCGTCAGGCTCTGGGCTGATGGCTCAGAGCCTGGAGCCTGTTTCCGATTCTGTGTCTCCCTCTCTCTCTGCCCCTCCCCCGTTCATGCTCTGTCTCTCTCTGTCCCAAAAATAAATAAACGTTGAAAAAAAAAATTAACAAAATAAAAAATAAAAAAATAAAAATAAAAACTTAATTTCCTATTTTAGCTCTATCATAAGCTATAATAATGAAATATAGACTTTATGTGCTAGTTTTATATTAAATACATATTAGCATAAGTATGTAACTAGTAAAATTTTTTTTTTCAATGTTTATTTATTTTCGGGACAGAGAGAGACAGAGCATGAACGGGAGAGGGGCAGAGAGGGAGGGAGACACAGAATCGGAAACAGGCTCCAGGCTCTGAGCCATCAGCCCAGAGCCTGACGCGGGGCTCAAACTCCCGGACCGCGAGATCGTGACCTGGTTGAAGTCGGACGCTTAACCGACTGCGCCACCCAGGCGCCCCTGTAACTAGTAAAATTTTTTAAGTTGATCTTTCTGACTCCCTTGTATTATCTGGGCCACCACAAGATACCAGATATAAATACCACATTTTCAGAAATACTGACATAATCCATAAATATATTCACTCTCCTCTCTTATTTTTTAGTAATTGTAGGCATTTGCATGATGAAATATAGAATCTGCGGTCCTGGAACTAAGCATATGTCTGGCTGTCAGAAGTGGAGATAAACCAATGTTCTTGGTGATTTTATCACTAGGCATACAGTAAATTACTGGGTTGACCAGCTCAAGCTCTGAGTGGAGCAATATGTGGTAAAGGGAGACCTTAGTTACTTGTCAATGTGCAGTATTTGCTCCATGTTTCCTTATACAAATAAGTTTGTGACATATATTGTATTAAAACTCAAGGTTTTCTCCTATTCCTGGGAGCAGTATGGAGACACCTGCAAATTGGCCACAAAAATTCAGCCAATTCAAAAGCAAAAGTATTTGAGCTGTACCAATGGCCAAGTATCAACATGTGATAAGTGATGACTGAAAAGGAGCCTGCCATCTCAAAGAAGTCTCTGACTAACTGCTTAGTTAAGTAAGCTAGCTTTGAACAGCTGTTCTTGGTGAGTTTTACTCTTGTAGTTTGACATCTAGAATTATTTTGCCCACCACCAGTAGTATGAATACCACACTTTCACAAATACTGCCCATAAGTAATGTCTTTTTGACTTCTTGAATTCTTTTATATGGCTACTCAAGGATGGCTTGTTACAACTGCATTCTCTGTTATGACAAAATGAGCGAACTCAAACTCTCAGCATATACTTGCTCGTGGCTGGGATTTCCTGAGGTCTATGATATGTATATCATACTTCTCATTTAATTCCAAAGTCACGTAAATGTATCCAAATGTCGGGCAAAATTCCTGTTCCTTGCAGCTCCTAAAAAACATTATTCCATACTTAGCACAAAATGCTTTCATGATAAACTCATAAATGAAGGCCTTTCATAACTGTGGGTTCCTCTGGAAAAAAAGAACCACTGAGACTCTTTTCAGAACCTGCTACTGGAACATGGACTTTGTCTATTGAGTTCTGAATCTTGGAAGAATTCCTCAGGGAGTCACAGTCTTCAGTCCCTTTTCCTCCAACTCTGGCAGGCAACCTTGGAGAACATTCCCTTTCCTTTAAATGGGAGCTGATTGGTCACAGGCTCATTGTAATCTGGGATTCCACAAAAAATTCAAGGATAGGAGATTACAGTGCATCAGCTCTTCAGCACATGTTTGATTTCCTATATGTAGAAAGTTTCCAGACATGGTATATGAATTTAATATAAAGTATATTTTGCAAACAAATTAAAAATACATTCTGGAAACTTCCTCAACTTGGTGAAAAACCAACATCTTGCCTCATATTTACTGATGAAAAGCTGAAATCTTTTCCCCTAAGGTCAAAAAAAAGACAAAGATACTTTCTCTTGCTGCTTCTATTCAACAATGTATTGGAGATTCTAGCCAGGGCAATTAAACAAGAAAAAGGGCATAAGTAGTATTTCACATCAGAAAGGAAAAAGTAAAGCTATCTCTGTGTGTAAGTGACATGATCTTGACTATAGACAATCCTAAGGAACACACACACACACACATACTCTAGAGCTAATAAACAAGCTCATTGTATTCTGAAAACCATAAAATATAATTGAAAGAAATTAAAGAAGACAAATAAATGGAAAGGCATCCCATCTTTGTGAATTGGAAGTCTGAATATTGTTAAGATGACAATACTCTTCAAAACTGATCTACAAATTTACTGTTTTCCCTACAAAAATCCCAGTTGGCTTTTTTTTTCCCACAAATGGACAAGTGGATTCTAAACTTCCTATGAAAATGCAAGGGATCCAGAATAGCCAAAATAATGCTGAAAAAGAAAAGTAAAGTTAGAGGACTAACACTTCTTAATTTTAAAACTTACTACAAAGCTACGGTAATCAAGACTGTGTGATACTGGCATAAGGACAGATATATAGATCAATGAAATAGAATTAAGAGTCCAGAGATAAATACATACATTATAATCAATTGTTTTTTGACAAGGATGCCATTGTAATAGTCTTTTCAACAAATGATGTTGAGACAAGTGGATAGCCACATACAAAAGAATGAAGCTGGACTCTTAACCTTAAATAAGATAAAAAAAATTAACCCAAAATGGATCAAACACCTAAATGTAAAAGATAAACTATAAACCTTTTAGAGGAAAACATACATGTAAATCTTTGTAACCTTGGGTTAGCGAATGGTTTCTCACATCTGATGGCAAAAGCACAACCAAAGGAAAAAAAAACAAATTGAACTTCATCAAAATTAAATTTAAAAAATTTTTTTAATTACAAGTTTTGTATTTCAGAGGCACTCTTGAAAAAGTTAAAATACAACCCACAACATGGGAGAAAATATTTGCAAGATATGTATCTGATAAGGGACTTGTATCTAGAATATATAAACAGCTCCTACAACTGAATAATATAAAACAACTAACCCAATTTAAAAATGGGCACACAATTTGAATAGATCTTTCTCCAAAGAAAATATACAAATGGTCAGTAAACACATGAGAAGATGCTCAACATCTTTAGTCATAGGGGAGTGCAAATCAAAAGCACAATTAGATATCATTTCATACCCACTAGGATGGGTATAATCAAGTGACCAAAAATAACAACTGTTGATGAAATTTGATGGTATTTGAATTATGCCAACGTTAAAAAAATATGTCTGTACTTCCACATTGCATCATGTATGTGTGAAAAAGTACATTGTGTTTATTGACCATTCTGATGACAGACACTCTTCCATTTCATTCTCTATAGAAATTCCAGAAATTTCACATTCTTTTACCTTCCAGCTCTATATCATCACAGAACTTTACTTTTGGCACAAATATATTAGTCTGTTAAAAGATCTTTTGTAGCTTAAGAACTAAGTACACTACAGTCATTGTGACCACTTGAATTCATGTGAACTAATTTTTTAAATTTCCTGTTGAATAAAATTGTGTGAGATGTTGCTCTTAATCTATTGTGAATCAAATATCTTAGGTGTCAAAAGCACAATCTTGACCAATTATTCATGTCAACTCTCACTTCTGAAAATTTACACATTTTATGTACTGCCACTTCTATTATCCTCTATCATGTCATGCTTACACACCCTCAATTACCTAAACATATCCTCTATTAACAGATAGAATTCTTTTAATAAATCATATATTACAGGCATGAAAGACATTTTGGTATTAACTTGAAACTCTTTGGAAGTTAATGCAGTTGTGTTTTATGTAGCTTAACTGCACTTTTTAAAGAAGGAAATTAAAAGCAACTACACCAATCCAGTTTTTGTTGAAGTTATGCCAGATAGGTTCCTATTTCCAAATGTTTCTCAAACTATGTTATGAATTGAATTGTGTCCCTACAAAATATGTTGGAGTCCATACCCCCAGCCCCTGAGAATGTGATCTTACTTGGAAATAGGGTCTTTACAGAAGTAATCAAGTCAAGATGAAGTCATTAGTTTGGACCCTAATCCAGTCTAACCGATATCCCTACAAAAACGAGGTTAGGTACATGGACAGAAATGCAAAGAAGGAAGATGGTGTGAAGAGACACAGAGAATGTCAGGTGAAGACAGGGGAATGGACTGATGCTTTCTGCAAGCCAAGAAGCACCAAAGATTGCCAGCAAACCACTAGACACTAGGAAAAGACAAGAAAGGATTCTCCCCTAAACATTTCAGAAACATGGTCCTGGCAACACCTTCATTTTGGACTTCTCACCTCCAGAACTGTGAGAGAATAAATTTCTGTTGTTCTAAGCCCCCCAGTTTGTGGTACTTATTAGGGCAACCCTGGGAAACCAATAGAAACTAGTTTCTTTGTTAAGGGTAGTGTGTGTGTGTGTGTGTGTGTGTGTGTGTGTGCATGCGCGCACGCACACACACTTTAAACAAATCGGCACTATTTTGTTATTTCAAGTCCAAATCCCCTTCTGCTATTTTCAGCTCAATTGCACATACAAACAACAGGGCTAAGCTAGTCTCAGAAGCAGAGTCAATAGCCTCCTACAGTGATGTAAATGACAAAAGACTACATCTGTCTGGAAGTGTAGAGTTTTGTACTGTGGTTACAATTACTCTTTGGGGATAGTGTCTTTTTTGAAATTGCCTCTGTAAAAGGTATAAGGACCCTGGAGGGTGCCCCATAGTTACTTGCTTCCTGGGGAAAAGATAGCAGGATGTCCTCACCTGGACTGTCTGGGAAGCAGACCCAAGTTGGAGCTTGTGTGTCCAGGCTTTATTGGAAAGTACAATCACAGGGCAGTGAGAGTGAAGGGACAGGAGGAGCAGGGCAGGGAGGGTGGGACACATTACTGAGCTGCTCATAGTTTCTTAAGAAAACACAGCTGACTGCTCGGTGTTGCCAGTGGTCTCTCAGAGAAGCTGTGAAGTACACTTGGCCCTGGGACAGTCTGTCAAGAGGAAGAAAGGAGAAGCATTTACTGAGACTCCTTCTCATCTCTTCTTTCTCACTGACCTACGTTTCCCTCACAAGATGTTAATTCCCCTGCATTTTTGGTGGTCTTACCTCAACCCACTAGGTAGCCAGTGAGAAAAAAATCCATGTCCAGTGTAGTTTCAATCATCTATTGCTTCACAACAAACTACCCTAAATCTTACGAGCTTAAAACAATTTAATATATTTTGTTTACAATTATAGGCTGATGGGCAGTTCTGCTGGCCTCTCCTGGACTTACTCATGTGGCCACATTCAGCCAGCTGGTTGTCTGAGGCAGGGCTCAGCTGGGACAGCTGGTTTGACTGCAGTTCCCTCTTTGGTGTCTTTTATCCTAATCTTCCCAGCAGATGAGGACATGGAAGAGGCCAATGGAGGATGATGAGAATGGAAATAGGCAAGGCTATGGAGGCCTGGGCTTGGGACTTGTCCACATCACTTCTGCCACATTCTATGGTCAAAGTGAGTCACAGGGCTGGCTCAGAATCAGGGAGAAGGGAAATAGCATTTAGCTATTTATAGGCAGGTAGATATTGAACCTACTATATATGGTGTAGTACTTTGGAATTCAGTAGTGGTGGGAAGAAGCAGATCAGATTGTGTGGTGTCACCCCTGCTGTGGCTCCTGCCCCAGCATGAGGCTCTGATGAAGACTGTCTCATCCAGGGGGCACTGAGACAACCAGAGGTGTTAGGGGACCAGGGAGTAGCAGCTGTGGCCATACTTTCCATGTCTCAAGGGCTGCAAGAGGGGAGGAATGTCTAGGGGATTCACATACTATGCCCTGTCCACAGGACTCATAGATATAGGATGGTAAACATTGACTGAGTCAGAGGGAGTTCTGAGAAGATTCAGGGTATGATTTGGGAACTAGGAAGAAGGGTCTAAGTAGCGAAGAGGACATTCAGTACAACCGGAGGGTCACCATAGTCATGAGGAAGCAGGGTGCTTGGCATATTAAAAGGAAGACAGGGACACCTGTAAAACAAATTTTTCCTGCTGCTTCACATTTTGCCTGGTGCTGTTCCTGCAGAAAATATCTAAGCTTAAACCAAAGTATCAGGAAAAAGATTCTTTAACTCATTCCATCATTAGCTTTTTAATTTTAGCATAATTTCAATATTCAACGGACTTCTGAGTTTTGTGTCAATCTTAGCATGTGACCCCAGAAAAGAACCTGAGACAAGGATGAGGGTGAGGGTGCAGGTGTTTACTTTTGAGATGACTTCAGGTAACATTAGTAGGAGAGAGAGGGAGAGAGACAAGGAAGGGAAACAGCCAGTGAATGCTGTATTATCCACCAGGTTAATGATGGGCATGTGCAGCTTGCTTTTCCCAGGCACTTTGGGAGGCTTGTGGGGCGCACCTCAGCATTACTTAGTGAGTGGGCAAGGTTGCCAGAGTACTTATTCATCAGGTCCCAGCAGTCAGTGGAGGACGACTCCTAAGTACACAGTGGCTCCAGAGGCCCCAGAAGGTCCTCAGGGGCTTGTAACTGGAAGATTTTGGGTTGGCATGCCCAGAGATGGGAGTGCTGAGAAGATGGGGGTGTCAGGAGGGGAGACACCAGCAGTGTGTGCTCTAGTGACCATTCATGTCTTTAGAAACACACTGTATGAAATTAACATCTGGAAGTTCAAATCTGCACTCTGACCAGAGTTATCACCCCAATAATTTCTTTCCATATATTTCTATCCTTCCCAAATCTGCACCTCTGAAAACACAGATTACAAAAGAGTGGCTTTAGAAGCATAGTTTCTCAGGGTACCTGAATGGCTCAGTCAGTTAAGCGTCTGGATCTCGGTTTCGGCTCAGGTCGTGATCTCATTGTTGGTGAGTTCCAGCTCTGCATCAGGCTCTGCGCTGACAGTACAAAGCCTGCTTGGGATTCTCTCTGTTCTCCCTCTTTCTCTGTCCCTCCCTCACTCATGCTGTCTCTGTCTCTCTCTAAACACGTAAATAAAGAAAAAATCTGATAACCTTTAAAACTAACTAAATAAGTAGATAGATAATAAAAGCGTAGGAACTGCAATGCAGGTCACCCAAGCAACACGTAACGGGGGTGAGTACTTTGCTCTAGGCTGAAATTACTTAGTTCTTGTTTGATTATGCAGAGATCAAGTAGTAGGTGGCTTGTAACCTCCCTTTGTGTTGTCAAACTTTCACGAAACTTTCTGGGTTGGCACTCTTAGCTTCTTGCACACCACAAGATGATGCAAATGGAAGCCCCCAGGGCAAGGATTGCCTGGGCTCATTAGCAGCATTCAGTGAAGAGTCCTGAGCCATGTCAGAGTAGTCTTGCCCTTGGTTTATCGACTTTCTTACTGCACTCTCATATGCTCTGCCTTTGCAAGACTGTCCATGAGTCTAAAAGGCAGCTGTGCCAAGTTTCCATAGGCTGCCCTAGCATGCTGTCAGTAAACTGAAGCTCCCGCAGGCAAGAAGATCATATTTTTCCTTGTCTGAATATGTTAATAATGTCCTAATCCCTCTAAGACCTCTCAATGGCCTGAGAGGTTCTGTAAAACTGACCATTCGGTTTTAGCAGCAACACAGGGTTTGCAGTCAGGTAGGTGAACTGTCATTTAAGAGCATGAAAAGAAAGAGAGAGCAGAGAAGAGAAGAATGTGGGGTTTTAGGAATCCAGAGAAAAGGAGGAAAAAGGAGAGAGAGAAAGAAAGAAGGGGATTGAAAGCAACAAGATAAAAGGTTTTACATGAAAGTGTACCTTGGCACAGGTAGATGCCCTTTTGAAATGGATATTGTCTCAATGTGGATTCCCTCAGAAGCTGATCCCAGGATAAGCATCAGAGTGCAAAGAATTTACATGAGTAGTGAAGGTGAGGGAGCAGGGAAGTGATACAGGACAGGTGGGGTGCCAATCAAAGATGTTATTAAGCCAGCATCCACGGTGGGCAGCTGGAGCTTAGGCCTTGGGTGGAAGACCCACCTGAGAGGTATCCCTCCTGAGGGCGAAGGAGTTGGCCTATTTATACACCATCTTAAGGTAACCATTGTTTGACAGCTACTCCCATGGGGTCTTAATTCCTCTGGTGCTTCTGGTCCTTTGCAAGGAGATGCTCAGTGGAAACGCAGTGAGTGCCACTTGGAAATGAGGCCAATAGGTATGAAATAGGAAGACTGAGAGAACCACAGCTGTCTGCCCAGTTTTCTTTTTAACCTCCTCCTCTTATAAACCTCTATTATTGGTACTTCAAAGGAAAACAATGATACTGGGTTTTTTTTGCTTGACTTGAATTGATTTCAATACTTTGCTATAATGTCCCAGATGTAGGTGACCTGAATCCTCTGCCTTGAAGCTACATTCCCATTAGGAGAGCAGAACTTGGGATGGACACTTCTGGACACAGCCATGGGGTTACCTCCTAACTTCTGGTAAATTGGCCTCAACTTCAGTTTCCCTAGACAAAAGAAAAAGTAGCTATATGTATTTCATATGAATGCCTTTCAGAAAAAAATCCTCATTGCTTGAGATGACTCATTGCAGGTAGACACAACTGTCCTAAGCAAATAAGAGCCAAAAAATGGGAGATTTAAAAATTATATTTCTTATAGAATAGGCTATGGCTTACTGTGGTTGTATTTGGGGTCACAGCCAAGGAAATTGTATTACTGAAATAATCAGAGCATCTTGTATGGTCTCACTTAAAAGATGGCCCAAAAACACGAATTTCAAGGACAAATTTAATGTATTCCTAAACATGATATGACCCAATGATAGTATCAAAATGATGACTAAGTCACTTGTTTCAAATACTTAGTAAGTAGACTCCACACCCAATGTGAAGCTTGAATATGAGACCCTGAGATCAAGAGTCACGTGCTCTACCAACTGAGCCAGTCAGGCACCCCTCAAATACTCATTGATTTAACACATGTTTGTTGAGAATCTTGTAATAGCTGATCTTTATTCTCTGTGCTACAGATATAGCAGTGAACCACATCCACAAAGACTCTACCTTGGTGAAAGTATCACCTATTTGTGCAAAACAGACAGTGAATAAATAAGCACAGGGTGTCAGATGGAAAAGAACAAAGCTGAGCAAAGAAGAACTAGGTGTAGTAAAGTTGGGAGCTGCAACGTTAAATAGTGTGGACAAGGGAAGTCATACTTGAGCTGGGTCTGGAGGGAAGTGGGAGAGAGCCAGTTGCCACTCTGCTTTATGCAGCGAGAGCTTGTGTGAAAGCCCAGAGGTGGGAATGTGCCAAACCTGTTAGAGCTGCAGCTAGAGGCTGGGGTGGCCAGGGATGAGCCGCTGCAGGGTTTTGATGGAGGAATGGTGTGATATGAATTTCTTTTCAACATGTACACATGGGCAACTGTGAGAATAGTCTGGGCTGGGGAGCGGAGTGGGGGCAGTGGGGAGGCAGGGGTGTTTAATCTTCATTCTTTAGTGTGCTCATTTTAAGGGTAGTAATAATGGAAGGAACTTCTGACAGCTGGCCAAAGGTGCAATTCAGCAAGAGTCAAGGGCTCCTTTACACCAGGAAACATATCCCACAAATGCCTCTTTGCATTTGATGATTCTAATCCACATACATGGCCTCAGAGAGTGAGACACTATCTTTAACAGGGAGCCCAAACTTGATTTGTAATAAACCAAAGACCTGACCAAAGGGGATATACAGGTGGCAAATAAGATATGCAAAGATGCTCCACAATGTATATTATCAGGGAATGCAAACTGAAACAATGATGAGATCCCACTACACACCTGTTAGAATGACCAAAATCCAGGACACTGACTACACCAAGTGCTGGTGAGGGTGTGGAGCAATAGGAACTCTCATTGATGGCTTCTGGGAATGCAAAATGGTATAGCCACTTTGGAAGACAGCTTGGGTGATTTCTTCTAAAACCAAACATATTCTTACCATGTGACCTGGCAGTCATATTCTTTGGTATTTACCCAAAGGAGCTGAAAACTTATGTCCACACAAAAACATGCATATGAATGTTCACAGAAGCTTTATTCATAACTGTTAAAATTTGGAAACAACCAAGATGTCCTTCAGTAGTTGAGTAAATAAATGGTGGTACACCCTGACAATGGAATTTTACCCAGCCCTGAAAAAATGAGCTATGAAACCATGAAAAGACACGGAAGAAATTTAAATGCATGTTACTAAGTGAAAGAAGCTCAAATGAAAAGATTTTACATACCGCATGATTATAACTGTATGACATTCTGGAAAAGGCAAAACTATGGAGACAGTAGAAACATCAGTGGTTGTCAGGGATTAAGGAGTAGGAAAAGATGAATAGGGGAAATATAGAGGATTCTGTATGATACTATAGTGGGAGGTATATGCCATTATACATTTGTCCAAAACCATAGAATGTACAACACCAAGAGTTGACGTGATGTGTCAATGTACATTCATCAATTTTCACAAATATACCACTTTGGTGGGGGATGTGGATAATGAGGGAGGTCATACATGCATGAGCATATATAGGAAATCTCTGTACCTTTTGCTCAATTTTGCTATGAATTTTTATTTGCTCTAAAAAATAAAGTCTATAAAACAATTAATTAAAGCAGTCTGACTCACATATGTGAAAATAAAGGAAGCCTCATTAAAGATGGAGTCTGGAATCTCTGATAGGGAGCTCAAATACTACCCCTCACCTTAAGAAGCATACCTTGCATTCCCCAACTGGAGGAAGCTTATTTTACATAACCCAGCAACAAGAAGGAAGCATTTCCCCTTGCCCAGCAACAGCCTAGCCAATGAGAAACTGCCATGCTCAGCCAAGGAGAAGCCATACAGCTCCTCCCGGCTTCCTGTTTTCCCCTATAAAAACAAACCCCTCTTTTCTGTTCTCCAGACTTGCCTCTGGTTCTCCATAGTTTGCTTGTCCCAAATTGCAATTTTCTGCTATTGGAGAATAAACTCATTTTGCTGGTAAAATAGCTGGCTCTTTTATTTTTTAAGGTCAACACATATAAAATGTTCTCACTGATTAGCATGAAGGGAGAACTGGCATTTGATGAGTTGCTCGGGGCTGGACACTCACCGGTTGTTTCCTTGTCACCAAAACTCTTCGGGGGTGGGATAGAAAGCTATGGATACTCATTACCCCCACCCCACCCAGCTTTCGCACCAGTCCTTGGGCAGGAAGAGTAGATCCAGCTGGTTCTAATGGGAATTTTTCATTGGACTTAACGTCCATGAGCTTGGCTCCCTCTGGCCAACTACAGTGAAGTTCTCTGGTGCAGACTGGAGAAGACAGAAAAAAAATATGCTCTGGGAAAAGCACCTGTGCACTAACTTTTGGTAATCCACTCCATGGAATTTTACACAGCCACTTAAAATAATGGCCCTGGTGACTACGTAGCAATGTAAGAAATGCTTTTGGGAAAAAGAAAACAAAATACAAACTTGAATAGATGCCACAATTACCAAGATGCATTTTAAGAAAATAGACAAGAAAAAAAAAGGCAGGAAGAAAAAATGACAAACGTAATAGGGATCATATTACAGAAGTGTCATAGGGCTATCACTATGAGTGCACTTTTTTTCCGTGAATTATTTTGAACATCTTGCTTTTTGATTTCTTCTTTGCTACCAAAGAAAGTCCAGTTTCCAAGAACTGACAGTTTTAGAGAGTTTGAATGTCTGGCTGTGGGCAGCCAGGGGGGTCTGCTCTCTTCTCTTCTGGGTCTGGAAGCTGAGCCTCCGGTCTCTATTGTGAAGATTCCCTTGCCCCACTTGGGAGGCCAAAGTTTGAGTCACTCTATCCCTTTCAAGTTTCCTGAGAACAATATAACAATTTCCTGGCAGTAATCACGAGTTGTCAGCAAATTAAACTGACAAAGATACATGATATTGTCTTTCCTGCTTCCTTCTTACTCTTCAGAAATGCAGTCAAATGGGAATTTCAAAGGTCACCTTTCTTACCACTGATTTCAATATCCTTCTAACAACCTCAGATGCTCCTCTGCAAAGGTAGTGAATGAACAAGTACTGCTAACAGATGTCAAGGGACGAAATTAAAGCTCTTTTCACTGGGAAGAGGAGGAAAACTAAATGGTTTATAAAGAAGTTTGAGTTAACATGCAAAATCAAAAGCGTAAGACATTTAAGTACACGCGTTTATGCCTATGCAGAAGCTGCCATTTATGTCCGAGTAATTTAATGTATATATTTTGGTGAAGTAATATATACACTCACTCAGAATCTTAATTTTTCCTCCTGTAAGAATTTTGTAAAACTTGCTGTCCGAAAAAGACTGCTAGCCAGCAGTACTACAATGATAGTCGCTGAAGTCACACCACCAAAGATATTTGATCTACTAACCAAGTTGCCACAGTGCCCCAAATGCATGTAAAGAAGGATTGGATTTATGAAATCTTTATTTTCTAGATAAATATCTAGTAAGATGCTCCCATATAACAATTGTGGATTTTTATGGCTACTTCTCTTTCCTCCCTCCCTGTCTCCCTCCATTCCTCCCTTGATTTCTGACTAAAAATTAAAAGAATCATTAGTCACTTGTGCTCATACTACTATATTTCTCATAACACTTAAATTATTGAGAGTATTTAACAGGCAATTTTTTTGTTAATTTTTCAAAGGTAAAAATGCAATTACTTACACTCTACAATATATTTTCTCTTGTCCTTCTTGTCCTGCCTTGATTTTCTTACTTAGCCTTTGTCCTTTTGCAAATAGGAATGTGGGAAAGCTACAGCAAGATTTGGGGGGAAGTATAATGAGGCTCCATCACTAATTAATACTTTAATTAAAGTGGTCATTGGAAGTGTTCTCCTAATGAACTGTTGCATCCCAGGGTGAGCCGTGACCTCACCCTTTGTTGTCGCTCTTATGTGGCTCTGCTTCCATCTTTAGTTGTAAAAAATAGATCCCAGTGTAAATTGGCATACGCATGTGGTTGCAATCATTTTTTGGCCTTCCTACAGAAGCTACATAGTTCCTTCTCTGTTCTGAGCCAAGTTGGCTTGTCTTCCTTTCTCCCTTCCATGGTTCTGAGGTTGGACATGGCGGGCATGTTGATGACTGTGATTTGGATTAAACATTTCTAAGAGTTGTCTTTAAAAAAATTACATCTCTCAGGGGCTACCTCTGTACCCCAGCGTCCCTGCCATTGGAACATGACCATCACACTGCTGTAACTGCAGGCTGCCTGCCTGCCTGCTCCTTGCTCTGATCCCCAATGAAACTTTGTACAGACTTCCTCCTGTCCAAGCATTGACCGAGTCCTGTAGCATGAATATTCCAGATATTTAGACCAAATCTTTTAACACTTCTTCTAAGAAACGATATCTGAGCCCATATATTCACCATTTTGTATACAATGAACACAGCAGGAATTGTATAGGTACGTTCAATGAGCAAGTGGATCCAACAAATTCCATTTATTCTGGCAGTAGACACCCAGAATTTATCAACAGTGCAAATGTTGCAACTAGGTTCATTTCTAATAGCTTACTGGTTCCACTATAGCCATTTACATGCAATAACACAACAAGATTCAAAATATCCAGATGTTTGTGAGAGAAACAATTTGTTATCTCTGTTCTTGAGTAATTTGCCAGTGTAAGGAATTGTCTGGGTCATAGAGTATATATTTATCAACCCTCTTAAAGTCCTTGGCTGGGTCTGGAAATTAAATTGATAAAGATTGGAGGTGCCTGGTTGGTTCAATCAGAAGAGCATGAGATTCTTGATCTTCTGGAAATTAAATTGATAAAGGTTGGGGGTGCCTGGTTGGCTCAATCAGAAGAGCATGAGACTCTCGATCTTGGAGTTGTGAGTTCAAGCCCCACTTTGGGAGTAGAGATTACAAATAAATAAATAAATTAATTAATTAATAAACTTTAAAAAATTAATGAAGATTAACACAAGAAAAGTATTCAAGCTTATTTAATATAAGTTTATTTAACATATGTTTTATGGGACATAGGAGACTTTAAAGGGAAGCGAAGACCCAAAGAAACCAAGAGATCTATGTACCTTTATGCTAGGTTTGACGGAGAGTAGATGGTCATGGAGGAGTATAATAGGCTAAGGAGTAAACTGTGGGAAACTTATCAAGTCCTGCTTGTTAGGATTCTTTCAGTGTTCCTTTCTCTTCAGAGATAAAGAGGTTCCTTTCTTACAGGTCTAGGGAGGACACCTCTCACACAAGGGTTTTATGGACTATTTTGGGGAAGAAGGGCTGGAGGAGGAAGTCAGAGTGGCCTTCCTGTCCCTGTCATTTTCTCAGACTCCTCAGCTTAAAATATTCAACATGCCAAGGAGCTGTATTTGGGGATATTGTGTCCTGAACCCCATCAAAACACGATGGTTATTTTTTTTTTAGCTTATTTATTTTGAGAGAGAGAGTATGTGCAAGCACAAGCATGGGAGGCACAGAGAGAGGGAGAGAGAGAATCCCAAGCAGGCTCCATGCTTTGAGCACAGAGACCAACATGGGGCTCAAACCCACAAACTGTGAGATCATGACCGGAGCCAAAATCAAGAGCCAGGTGCTTAACTGACTGAGCCACCCAGGTGCTCCCACCATGGTGATTCCTGAACTATCAGCTATTGACACTATATTTCCTAAAACCATTTAAGGTGACATTTCTACAGGATCTAAACACCATCACCAGTTAGAATAAATGTTTCATGTCAATTGAGGGAGTTGCTGGAGTACAGATTTGAAGGGGAGAAGAAGGTTTTATAGAAATACGACTTTTGGGAATGCAAGCTGGTGCAGCCACTCTGGAAAACAGTATGGAGGTTCCTCAAAAAAACTAAAAATAGAACTACTCTATGACCCAGCGATTGCACTACTAGGCATTTATCCACAGGATACAGGTGTGCTGTTTCAAAGTGACACATGCACCCCCATGCTTATAGCAGCACTATCAACAATAGCCAGAGTATGGAAAGAGCCCAAGTGTCTATCAATGGATGAATGGATAAAGAAGACGTGGTATATATATACAATGGAGTATTACCTGGCAATCAAAAAGAATGAAATCTTGCCATTTGCTACTACGTGGATGGACTGGAAGGTATTATGCTAAGTGAAATTAGTCAGTCAGAGAAAGACAAAAATCATATGACTTCACTCATATGAGGACTTTAAGAGACAAAACAGGGGCGCCTGGGTAGCTCAGTTGGTTAAATGGCCAACTTCGCTCAGGTCATGATCTCGCGATCCATGAGTTCGAGCCTGCGTCGGGCTCTGTGGTGACAGCTCAGAGCCTGGAGCCTGTTTCAGATTCTGTGTCTCCCTCTCTCTGACCCACCCCCGTTCATGCTCTGTCTCTTTCTGTCTCAAAAATAAATAAACATTAAAAAAAATTAAAAAAAAAAGAGACAAAACAGATGAACATAAGGGAAGGGAAACAAAAATAATATAAAAACAGAGAGGGAGACAAAACAGAAGAGACTCATAAATATGGAGAACAAACTGAGGGTTACGGGAGGGGTTCTGGGAGGGGGGATGGGCTAAATGGGTAAGGGGCACTAAGGAATCTATTCCTGAAATCATTGTTGCACTATATACTCACTAATTTGGATGTAAATTTAAAAAAAATTAAAAACAAAATTTGAAAAATGACCTTTTATTCTGTTTTTGATGATAAAGGATTTATGTTTTTAAAAGATAAAAAAAAGAAAAGAAATACAACTTTTATTGAAGTGTAAAAAAAAAAAGTACATGTCAAGAGTAAATGGTTTGCTGAATTTCTCAAACTGAGCACACCTTATAACCAGCACCCAGATCAAGAATCAGGAAATTCCCAGTCCCCCAAACCCTTCAAACTCCATCCCAGACACTACTTTCCAGCAAGGGTACCATATCCTGACTTCCAACAGCTTAGATTAATTTTTCTTTTTTTGTACTCTGTGAGAATGGTTTCTTTCATTCAACATCATATTTGTGATAATGCCCTGGTTGCATGTACTTGCAGATCATTCATTTTTATTGCTGTAGAGACCTGCATTTCCATGATGTGAATTGACTACAATTCATTCTACTGTTGCTGGCAGTTTGGTTGTTGTGTTTGGCTATTGCAAATAGTTCTGCTACTAATGAACATTCTGGATGTTCATAACTTTGGATGCACATATATGCTCATTTCTAAAGAATATATGTAATATAGAATTTCTGGGTCATAGAGTAGGTACATGCTCAGCTGTACTCAGTACTGCCAAACTGCTTTCCAAGGTCGTGATGTGTCAATTCGCCCTTTTACCAGTGGTTCATGAGTTTCGGTTGTTTCACATCCTCACCAACACTTGGCATTACTTATATTTTTCATTTTAGCCATTCTGATGGTGGCTATAATATGTACACCCCTGATGAATTAATTAATTTGGAATATCTCATATGTTCATTGACCATTTGCATATTCCTCAGGGGGCAGATTTTTAGTATTTCCAAGGAGAGTTTGCTTGTGCTATAAAATAAGGAAGAAGAAACATTTTCAAAATGCAGAACTAAGCTTTTGCCTTTGCTTAATTTTTTTATCCAGGTGTACACACACAGGTGTATATCTGTTTGCTGATGGGAAACAATCTAACTTTAGATAGATTAATGAAGTGACTTCTATAGTGGTGCAGGCAGGATTAACAGGGGACCAAGAAGCAGCCAGGAATCCACAGGAGTGAGGAGCCACTGTCATCTCAGTCTTAAAGAGGCAAAGAGATGGAAAAGTGTCCCAAGAGCCCACTAAGAAAGGCTCTAGGGAGGAGAGCCTTCTGGTAGAAACTGTAGAGGGATATAGCCACTGCCATAAAACATTGCCCAGAGTGAGAGGAAATGGGGAAGAGATACCTTAACCTCTATCTTCCCATGCCCTTCACTCCCTTGCTGGTACTTGCCATTGGCCAATCCAACCAGAGTCTAGAGAACAAGGGAGCACTGATGATGCAACCCAGGGCCCAGGGAAGGAGAACAAGAGTGGAGTGGACCTGACTGTGGGGGATGGAGGTGGGGCAAATAGATCAAACCAATGCATGCAAGTATGGCAGTGGGCGGGGCGGAGGGTGGGGAAGAACACAATCCCAGAAGCCCTGGGCTCTGTCACTCACTAGCTCTGTGTCTTTGAGAAGAGAAATAACCTTCCTGAGCCTCATTATCCAGATCTGTAGAGGGGAGTTTTGCCTAAACAGTCTATAAGTTTCCTTTTAGTTTCAAGATTGTTTTTTGAGCTCCTGCCATCTTCATCAGGATGGGCTAGCCAGGTCCCCATAGGTCCCCACCACTTCCTATTATGCTATACAAAGGCATTTGAGTTTGTAAACTATGGCCTAAGGTTTCTAGGGAGAACAAGATGTCAGTTAAAAACCTCTCCTAGTAAATCTTATATTGCCACCTATAAATATTTTTCTACTTCCTTAAAAAGTACCCAGTGAGAAATAAAAGACAAAGCTACTCTGGATTTCAGAAGTTCCATTCTTTTTCAGCAGATAGCTATTTAGATGCAAGGTACCATCAGGGAAGAGTGATGTGGCACAAAATGTACCATGGTACTGAAGACACCAAGAATAATGTAAGGCAGAGGTCCAGCCTTATATGCTAACCAAATATGAAGGAAGGTGGAACAGAAATATCAAAAAAACATCACTGCAAGGGTGCCTGGGTGGCTCACTTGGTTAAGCGTCCAACTCTCGATTTCAGCCCAGGCCATGAACTCACAGATGGTGAGAGTGAGAGTGCAGAGTCTGCTTGGGATTCTCTGTCTCCCTCTCTTTCTGCCCCTCCCTCATTTGCTCAGCCTCTCTCTCAAAAATAAATAAATAAACTTTAAAAAATCACTGTAAAATGTAACAGTAGCCATTCAAACCTAAAACATGCACAACCTAAAATCAGTAATTTCACTTCTAGATATCTCCACTAAAGAACCCCTTATGTATGTATATCTGTTTTGTTTCTGCTAACTTGAGTAAGGTAGCTTCTACCACTTATTACCTACTTGTTACTTCCCTACTCATTTATTCTGTGTGACCAGAGCATATTAGTTGATTAATGATTTATTTCAACACTGTTGAAATGGAGACTCCTGTAGAAATGGAGCTCCTTTGAGCTTCAGTGACAGGCTTGATTTCTACACCTATTTGAGTGTTTTCATTAAAAGTCATGCCATGTAGAGAAATTCAATGCCAGGAAGTGTTGCCTAGGCCAAAGGGAAACCCAGAAGGCCAACTGCACCAGCCAACTCCTTTGCAGACTGATGGCCAACTTCAGGTGACCTTGCTCACTGCTCTGGTTTCTCCTATATGTGCCTGCAGCTCTTCATTGTAGATCCTGAGGTCATTTTCATTCATAAAGAGCTTCAGGAGGACTTTAGATGTCTTTTCTGCTTTGGGACCATCTAAGGCAGATGCCTTATTCTCTTATCAACTGCACTTGAGTTATTGGTGTATAAGAAAGAGATATTTGTATATCAACCCATAGAGTGGTTTGTTAAATGAGGCTGGTGTTAAATTGGCATTTAGAGCCTCAGGCAAGTCAGTGAATTTATGCAATGAAGGCTTTATTTAACCATGTATCTTTTCATCTGTCTTCTAGTTTGGAAGTGGAAACTCAATCTGATTTAGTAATCAATAAATAGAGAACACTACTGAAATTGCAAATAGAATTATGCAAAAGTATGATGACATTGTAAAACATTACATTTCCTCTGACCACTTGATATGGCAGGATTTTTGGAGCAAGTCAGTCAAGGCATGGAATTTTAGCTTGGTTTCAGCTCTCCAGTTTTGTGTAACACAAGAGGTCAGCCTTAATTATTAAGGTTATTTGTTCCTTAAGAGGAAATTATATAGTTAAAGAAGCAAGAAACACAACATGGATAGATCTTACAGACATAATGTTAAGCAAAAGAAATCAAACACAAAAGGCTGTATACAGAAGGATTCCACATGTATGAAGTTCAAAAACAGACAAAGCTTATCTATGCTTGATAGAAGTCAGAATAGTGGCTGCTTTGAGGGGCTATAGGAGAGGACATGAGACAGTCTTCTGGGTGCTTGAAATATTCTATATTTTGATGCTTTTGTGGGTATAGACATATGAAAAATATATCAGGCTGTATGCTTGCTATTTTTGCCCTTTGCTGTATGTAAAAACTAAAAGGTAAACACATAAAGTAAAAAAAAAATTAAAGAATTGAGTAAAAACCACATGGCACACAGTGGTAGCTTATGACTACTATTTTGCAAGTAATATATCTGTAATTCAGACTTATTCTTGACTATTTTAAGGGATTATGACAACAAAGAAAGACAATCACCAATAGTTTGAACTGCATTTAGAAAACAATTTTTAGAAAACAATTTAGAAAACAATTGATTTAGATAATTAATAAATCAATTTGCTTTATATGAATCTCTCAGGATGAACAATAATGAAGAAGGATAGTTTTTACTAAGCATGATTTATTTCTCAGCCATATGGATAGTAATCTCACTGCCAAAGTTATTTGATTTTAATGATTTGGGTCATATAGGATGCTCTATGATGTTACATATTTTAACTACCTTATCATCCGAAATGTCCTTATCTAATTACAAATATGCTACAATACTTGCTTGTGTATATTTGCTCAGATACTATCTGGTGAGAAACAGGTTGATTAACATTTTTCTTTTAATATGTTTGCAAAGATTTTTACATGGTTTTCTGTAAAACATCAGCTGTGTTACTAAAACTAATCAGTTTGTTGTGTTCTGCTGGTTGTTGGATGGAAAAATGTAGACAAATTATGAAATTAATCTTGAAGGTATGATTATTGCAATTTCCTTTTACAGCAACCCATTTGAAAGAAATGTCAAGCCCCTGAATTACCAGTGAACTAAAAATGCTTGTTAATAAAAATCTATAGACAGAGAATGCTGGGAAATTTTATGTTTATTTTCAATTGCGTGCACAATTAGTTTCCAGTTTATTTTTTTTTTTAACTTCCACCCTAGAGAGCTGGCACTAGATAAAGCTCACACATACAAGAAAGCAAGAGAGGGACTGATAAAAATCATATCACAGAGTCTAGAGCTAAGCAGCTTATTCTTTCTGTAGAGATCATAAAAATTCTTGCTTGTGGTTGTTTTTGGATGAATTCCATTACACAGATTGTCCCCATCTTCCTTAGCCACTAAGTTAAGAAGTTGAAGTGACCTAGAGCAGACACTGTTGGCACTCTGCCTAGATTTCCTTGCATATGCTTTCCATTGTGTTTATGTGCCTCCCTCTCTGCCCCCTCCCCCCCAAACTGTTCTTTTCCTTCCAACATCCTGACCTAAGCTGTTACTTGGGGCATGTTCTCCAGCTACTGGGCAACCATTTTGCCTATATATGCAGTCAGTCTAAAGACCTGGGAAGTTATTCCCCTCCAGCAACTGTTGGGTGCAGGACTCTGAAAGCCCAGCTCTCTTGTCACAAGTTGAAACAAATTCTGAGGTGTGACTTTCGCTTCTGAGTTCCTGCGGGATCAGGCTGAAGCTACTTCCGCAGGACCTTCCCAGACCCTGTGCCCTTTCTCTTTCTGCTCCCCTCACTGTTTCCTCCACTTCCTTAGTGTCTCCCCTGGGGGTACTTCCTTAATCAATTGCTTTCACATAAATCATCATCTTAGGGTTTACTTCTGGGGAATCTGAACTGAGATCAGATTTGACCCCAAATCCTAATCAGTCACCTGTAACTTGGGTTTCACAAATGGAGCATCAGTATTAAGATGTGAAGGTGCTCAGGAGCTGAAGCCCGCTCACCGTCACTATTTTTTTTTCTCCAGTCTCTTTACTCTTGCAAGAATTCAGTTCTAACTCCCCCACACTCCCTTTTATACACTCAGCACCTTTGGGCTGTCAACTTAGTGTCAGCACTAAATGTATACCATTGCATGGTAGACTATATATAACTGCAAAATAGCTTTTAGTGCAAAAGTGTTGGAACTCTAAGCTACTTACCTAATTTACCTCCGTCGGGTTGGAGGCATAAATATACATCCTTCCAATCAAGGTCGTGCAAGTCCAGTGCTATTATAAAGCATTGTTATTACAAAACTGCATAGCAACTTGAAATATAAGGTGAATCATCACTACTCATGCATTTAAAATGTATGTAATAAAGAAACTAGAGCTCTTGGCCATTTTTCACCCCATGTACATAACTGCAAATGTATAGTAAAAAATACTTTAACTGTCTTGGAGAACTATAATCAAACATTTACTTATAAGGAATGATCTTGAATTCACAATATCCCTTAATAGAGATGACTGGCTGTTTCAGTTTTAATAAGCCCAGGAGACTTTATGCAATAACCTTGTTTGTAATTTTTAACATCAAAAAGAATTCTTACTTTTGTAATTACTTTTTAAATTTCCCCCAAATAATAGAGAGGAATAATTGGATAAATCTTAGTGTAAATAATTCAACTTCTATTTTTGTCATATATTTTTAAATAATCGGCAAATCAAGTAATTGCTAGGTCCCTGAGACTACAACAGATGTAACATGCCTAAAAATAGGACACAAAAACAGGGCCATTCTCCTCAACATAATGCTTTTTTCTTACAACTCAAAAATTAAAACAGAACTAGTTAGCTAGGTGATTAATCACTGTTACAAACTATTTTTCTGAAAAGTGAGTTCTTTTTTTTTGATGTTTATTTATTTTTATTTTTGAGAGAGAGAGACAGAGCATGGGCAGGGAGGGACAGAGAGAGAGGGAGACACAGAATCTGAAGCAGGCTCCAGGCTCCAAGCTGTCAGCACAGAGCCTGATGGCCTAATATGGGACTTGAACTCATGAACTGCAAGATCATGACCCAAGCCAAAGTCAGAGGCTTAACCAACTGAGCCACCCAGGTGCCCCAAGAGTGAGTTCTTGATAATTCAAGGGCAGTTCTTATTCCCTGTTCCCTATCCCTAGCCATGATGAATATAAGGTAACAGCGCTGTCAAAGAATGAAAATGATTAACCCAATTAGTGGCTCCCGCTTCATGGTCTTTATGGAACCAAGTATTTAGCCAAGGGCTTTGGACATAAAAATTCAAGAATGGATGGCAGAATTCCACCATAGATCTCCTTAGGCTCTTTTCCTATGGCGTACATGTCTTTTTTGGGGACGGGTTTCTGTGGTTTTTACCAGATTCTCAAATGGATTCATACTCAGAATTGGGTTAAAAATCCCTGCAATAGAATGTCCCAGTTTTGTTTACATGGTGTATAAGCTTTGACTAGGGGTGGGGGAACCTTGGTCTAGTCTCTTGTCATGCCAGTCTCAAGACATGAGATAAGAGATGCTGTTGTTCACCTTACTACAACCCACCAGAGGCCGATTAGGGACCAGAAAGGAGAAACAAATCAAGGCAACTGGAACAGTTCTGGAACATACATACTATGCAGTCATTTTTTCCAAGTTGTTCTCAGCTTGACTGTTGGAATGATGGCAGAATGCCCAGCAGCAACAAAGAGAGAGTTTTAGCATCAAGTCAAAAGAAAGTTAGTAATTTTAAGAGGCAGCATAGGTGGCTTGGACCAGGCCAACAGAAGTAAGATGAGAAAAGTGGTCAGATCCTGGATGTGTTTTGGAAGGCAAAGCCAACAGTTTGCTAATGAATTGGTGGTGGTGTGACAGAAGAAGGGAAGCCAAAGATCAGGTTTGAACATGATCAAACAACAGGATGGAACTGCCATCAACTACATGGGGAAAGGTATGAGTGAAGCACAGTTTTCATATGTTAACTTTGAGATGTTTATTAGACATCCAAGCAAAGAAATTGGGTTGGCAGTTCATGGAAGAGGTCCAGTCTAGACATATAAGTTTCAGTCATTAGCATATAGGTGATAAGTAAATCCATGAGACTCTTTGATATCACCAAAAAAAAAAAAAAAAAAAAAAAAAGAGAGAGAAGAAAATAAAAGATAAGCCTAAGGGCAGAGTTCTGGGGACTCTAAGTTTAAGGAGTGGAGAAGGTGAAGAGGTATCAGTGAAGCAGGGTGAGAAGCAGCTGCTACTGAAACAGGAAAAAAGCCCAGAAAGAGGTAGTACCCTGGAAGCCAAGTGTGGTTGATCCTATTCTCTAAAGATGGCCTCTACACTATCTCCTTTACACCATGATCTTAACACTGCTGCTTCGACAGTTGGGGTCTGTGACTATGGCAGAAGTGAAACTGTTTAATTTTCAAGATTAGGGAGTAAAAGAAAAGGCTATACAGCTTTTGCCTGGCCCTCTCACTCTCTTGGGATGCATACCTTGTGAGGTCTGAGAATTACTCTGATACTGATGCTGCCATGTTGGGGAGACCACAGACAGAAAAAGAGCCAGAGAGAGATGCCAGAGGAATTCAAGCATTCAAGCACCTAGGTGTTTGAGTCTTAGTCAAGGCATCAGGCATGTGACTAAATGAGCCTCAGATAATTCCAGGCCCTGGCCCTTGAGTCTCCCCAGCCAAAGTGGAGTGAGGTAGAAATAAGTTGTCCCCTGGGCATCTGGGTAGTTTAGTTGGTTAAGCATCTGACTTAGGCTCAGGTCATGATCTCACAGTTTGTGAGTTTAAGCCTCAGGTTGGACTGACAGTTCAGAGCCTGGAGCCTGCTTCAGATTCTGTCTCCCTCTCTTTCTGCCCTTCCCCAACTCGTGCTCTGTCTCTCTGTCTCTCTCTCTCTCTCAAAAACAAGTAAAACATTAAAAATATTTAAACAAAAAAATAAATGAGTTGTCCCCACAAGTTCTGTCCACCTTGCAGATTCATGAGCAAAATAAATATGTTCATTGTTTTAAGTGATTAAATTTTGAGATAATTTGTTATGCTGTCCTAATAATGGGAACACCAAGTGAAAACAGAGTTTCAAAGAGAAACAAGTTCTCACTTATGTCAAAAGTTGCTGTGGGTAAAATAAGATGATGGCTGAGAATGGAACTCTGGGAAATAATGTAAAAGACACTGAAAACACTGAAAATTGGTAAGGGCAGAGCTGATATGAAATGGGTTTAAAAAAAAATGGGAATTGAATTGTGATGTAAGCCCATCATGACAACTCTTTCAAGGAGTTTTGCTAAAAAGTAAATTTGAGAAATGGGACTAGCTGGAGAGGAAAGTGGTCAGGAGAGAGGCTCTGGTTGATATGGAAGACACAATAGTATGAATGTTGATGGGAATGATCCAGTAAAGAGAGGGAAATGGATAACATAAAAGAGAAAGAAGAGAATTTCTGAAGCCACTTCCATGGGAGATAAGAGGGTCTGAGGTCTGTGACTATGTGACATAGGTGGAGGGAGTGGCTTTAGCTTGAGCGTGGACAGTTTATTCATAGTTACAGAAAGGAAGGCAGAGTCTGTGGGCACAGATGCAGGTAAGCAGGTAAGCATGATGGTTGGAAGGTACGTAACTTCTTGCTTGTTTACTTCCATTTTCTTAGTGGGAGAGTAAGTGACTTGAGGCAAGAGGTCATCTTACCAAGCAGCATTAGCAGCCCATTTGAGGTTCATAATCACGCATTTACAGGTAGACCAGTTAGTTGCCCAGCCACAATCAATGGCCTGGGTGCAGCACAAATCAATGGCCTGGGTGCAATGGCCTGGGTACAATGCCAACGGGGCATTGGACCTAACCAGAGTTATGGTGTTGCTATGAGAAACTTAGTAAGAGAGAGGACCAAATGGGGTCGAGGATCTGTGCAGTCAGTGTTGATATCACCAAAGGCTCCAAATGCCAGATCTAGAGAGATCTGGAAGAGATTCCTTGCATACTGAAAACTTGGTTTTAAGTCCTAAGTGAAATTACATTGTGTGCTTTCTGAAAGATTTAGTTTGGTTGGAAACAAGTTCTTAATTGAGTTCTCTTTAGAACAGGGGTGCAGCAAAAACAGTTGGCACACATGTGTAGAAACTAAAACTGGTAGTTTCAGTCTATCCCGTGTGACCAGTGTCTATCCTTCCCCACTGAGGTATTTCCTGCAGCCCATGGAAGATTTCATCAAAGGAAGCCTGTGTTGGAATTACATCATGAGCCCAATTGTTTAAAGTTTCTATTACAGCCAGTTAATTATAATGAGAACCGGGGGCTCTCTATTTCAGCCCTGATGAGACACTTCAGCTGATGGCATCACACCACAGTTATGAGAGGATGTTTGTAAGAGGAAGTTTTGTAAGAGGAGTTTGACAAGACTCTCGTGTATATTATGCCCTCAATTGTATTTGCATTATCATTTCCTATTTTTGATTGTCCTGTAATTCTGGTTGTGCAGCAGTTTTGGCATTGGTAATGTGCTTATTGCCAGAGGAGGTGGTTGGGTGGAGAAGAAGGGGATAGCTAAGAAGTTATTTCTTATGTGTTTAAAAAGGGCAGCTTAGCCTGAAGGTAATTATCTTCTCCTTTTTTGAGGTGGGTAGAGGGAGGGGAGGAGAGGGAGAGGGAAGATGGGAGGACTGTGGATAAATTCTATGATTTAGAAGATTAGCATATTAAAGTAATCTGAAGAAAAGCAGGTCTTTCAAAACCAAAATGAGATTGTGGAGAAGGAAGAATTTTCTCTACCTATTTCTTGGACTATATTTCTCCCATTTCACCTCACCCCTTCACCCCCCCACCCACCTCCACTGGGACTTTTGGGACCTCCCAATGCTTTATAAATATGGCATAGGAGAAAGAACATCAGCCTCTTTCTGAAGCTAAAACTTTTACCTAAGTTCTATATACTAATGACTAGTCTTGAGCCAGATGAGGCTCTCTGAGTCTCAGTTTTGTCGTCCATAAACTGGAGAAGGTAACACCAACCAACCACATAAGGTGGTTTGGGGGCTTAAATGAGACAAAGTACAAAAGGCATCTGGTTGTTCACAAATGGCACATTTTGTTGCCTTTTGTTCCTTTGTACATAGTGCTTGGGATGTCTCCTACATTCCAGATAATTTGATGTGCCCCCCCTTCCTCATTTCATCCATTCATCCTGCCTTTGCTTCCTTTAGGCCCCCAAACTCCAGTTCCTCAGTAAAGCCTTGACAATTTTTCATAAGATATGGTTTACATATCAAGTTTCCCCTGAAATTGGAGTTCTAATAACACACATTACTATACGCTTATCACATCAATCATCCATTCAATTTGCATGCCAGCTCAACGTTTCTCTTCTTGTCTATACCTCTTCATGTTGAAATCGTACCTGAAATATTATATTTCATAGTGTTTCACACTGTGTTCTCAATATGTTTTACCATAAATTATCTCAGTTGAGCTTTATAATATCCTGTGAGGTAAGCAGGCCAGCTATTATTGAAATTTTCTGCTTTCATAAATGGGAAAACAGGCTCAACTGAGCAGATGGCTTACCTACCCACCCAAGGCTATGACAGTGGTTTCTAGAAGACTGGTGTAGGCCATCTTGACCCAGAGCATACTCATGACCTTCACAAACCACCTCCAACTTTGTCCAGTCTCTCTTATGTGACCCTAATTCCATCAGTGGAGTTCTCTGGCTGCAGAAACCCAGGAATGCGGATTTCTGTGTACTCTAATTGCTTTTGCCAAGCTATACATGGGCCTTAACATCATGTAAATCTCCATTTTCCTTTGATCTGAGACTTCTTTAAGTGCTAAGGAACCATACATATTGGTTTTAATCTTCCAACCATTTAAGGCCATCAGGAGCAATACCTTAATTCTTACAGTGAGAAGAGAAGATCCCCAGCACAGCATTAGGTTTTGGCTTGAAGAACTGACAAGTATTTGGGCTAGTTCTTTGACTAAATAGATTCAGCTATCCTTAATTATAACTCACAAGTTCAAAAGTTTGCTGATTTTTATTGTAGCAGTACCTGTGTATCCCTTTTCTCATGAACAGTTGAATTCTAACACTCCTATATTGGCAATATAATAACCTTCTAATTATATTTCAGTTCCAGAAAACGCTGTGTTCTAAAGGATTTAAATGACCTCAGACAAAGCTGTGGAATCTTGATGACCTTATTTGTCTTGTGTGTGGCTTCATTTCAAACTTGACCCCTGCCCCACAATGAGGCACATGACCAAAGGAAATAAATATGGTGCTGGACATACAATGCTTGAAGCTTTTATTAGTAAATATTCTGGCATTATAAATAAGTCAAGATTCCTTTCTGGACCAGGTTTTGTCTTATATGTCACTAGCCATTATCCATTTTCACTCTTATAAAACCTCTGAATAAAAATATTCTTATTTTCTTCCATATTTATCTTAGCAAATTTTTAATATTTTAAGCATGTGTTTTAAGCAATTTTGTGTTTTATTTTCCAAGGAAGCTTCAAGTGACTAATCTGTTGCACACAAGTCTGAATTAAGATGAATGTTGCCTCTTGATAATGAGCTAGATTTAAAAGACAATCCAATATGCATGAAGGAATATTTGGAAACTAGCTTTCAACTCAATAATATGTGTTGCATGTTTGCAATGAAGAGAAAAAAAGATACGAATATGCGCTTGTTTTTGGAGTGTATGAGATTTGTTGATAAAAACAGAGAAATATTAAATATAATTTAAAATAAAATGCTAAGTGGAATATAACCAACTGATACATGAGATCAGTTGTGCTGTACCTAGAAGAAAAGGGAATTGTCAATATGAACCCACGTCATTGTGGAATTGGCTCCCCCCAAGGACATGCCAGGCACCTTGCCTCCTGGATTCTTAGAATATTTGTTGTCATAAATGATGGCTAAGGAAAAGTTTTCATTAAAGCCAAAAATTTGTGGAGTCTGTGTTAGACATTGCAGAAAAAACACTCCAGAACTTGGTACCTTAGAAACAACAGTCATTTCATGATATTTCAAGTCTGTGGTTTGACTTGGCTCAACTGGGTGTTTTTTCTGCTTCACGTGTTGTTGGCTGGGACTGTAATCAACTATGTGGGGGCTTGACTGAACTGGATGCCCACAATGGAAAACTCCCATGATTGGTGCTGGCTCTTGGCTGGGAGCTGGCTGGGGCCACAGATTGAGTGTCTCAGTGTTCCACCATGTGGCTTGGGCTCCTTACCATATGAATACTGTTTCAGGAATAAGAAAGTGGAAGCCACTGGGCTTCTTAAGGCTCAGGCTCAGAAGTCCCAGACTACCACTGTCTGTCATAGTGTATTGACCAATGTAGTCGCTAGCCCAGGTGCATGGGGAGGAGAAATAAATGTCACCTTTCAATGGCAGAGTGATATGTGCATAAAGGTGAGGGAAGGAATTTATGGTGGCCATCAGTGGACACCATCTACCATGGAAGTCAAGCAAATGCACAAGATATGTGTGGTAAATGTAAGATCTTTATGTTGGTCAGCCTGCCAGAGCCACTGCTACCAGTTCTGCTACCAGTTTCCTTTCTTAATCTTTTTCCCACCTGTTCTTCCTTTGTGTGAACCTATGACTTCCAAATGCATTCCAAATTTGGGATGCCTGCATTTTTCCAGGGATTGAAAGTCTTCTGGCATAAACTTACTTCCCACGTTTGACTATCTCCTGCATCCCAGCCCCACAGAATTATCCTTAGTGTAATGAGTTCTCTCTCAGGCCTATGCTTAGGGCCCTGAAACCCAATTTTCTCTGTGGGGTTTCACAAACTCTTAGTTCTACCCTGTCCATGTGGAATCTGATCTATTGCTCCCAATGCTTGGGTTCTAACATTGATAGAGGATGGGATGAGAGTGGATGGATAGCCATGAGAGATTCCATAGATCTTAACAAGTTAAACAGGTTTTGACTAAACAGAGAATGAAGAGTCTGGGCAAGGCTGTACAATTAAGACAAGGAATAGGATTCTTACAGAACAGAGGGAGTGGAGGAATACTGGCTTGGAAGAGGAAAAAGGTGGGGATGGGTAAGAAAATTGGGGTGTAGGGCCCAGTGATGACAGCCACACAAAGAAGTTGAGATTTATTGTGATAAGAGGTGGGAAGCCACTGTGCATTCTTGAGTAGAGGTGTGGCCTGGTGAAATGATGTTTAAATAAGATAAGTGCAGAGGTAGAAAGTAGGATAAAGTGGAGGAATTAAAATCAAGGTGGCTAATGGTTACTGGATTATGGATGATGACTTCTAGGACTAAGGGGGCTGCAATGTAAATTATGGGAAAAGGATGGATATGAGACAATTTGAAGGAAAAAATCTAAAAGGCAGTGACTTCTTGGAAGTTAGGCTAAAGATGACTAATAAGTGGACTAACGAGATAGATAGTAGGAGGCTGCTGAGAGCTCTTGGGAAGAGACGAGAGGAGTTGAAATGATTGGTGGCAGTGGGCAGAAGCAATGCACAGGGAGAGACCAGAGTGAAGGCAAGGTCAGTTAAATAGCAGTGACTTCCTCATCCAGGCTGGTGGATATGCTAACATGAAGAAGAGATATCTCAGAGAAAGTTTCAAAAGCAGAGAGAGTCTTTAATGAAATTTTCAATTGAGAATAAAAGGAGAAAATATAGAGTAGAAATGGGTTTTGAAATCTTTGGGGCCATTGACAGAGACAGGGACATAGTTAAGAAAGGTTAGCTTGGAAGGGAAGCCAAATAACACATAGACTGAGTATAAGTTAACACTTGGCACTCTGGTAGGAATATCTAGGAGGGTCAAGAGATGGGGTGAGAAGTTAGGTAAAACAACATTAAAGAGTAAGTCCCTTGTTGAGAGTTGATATCCTGTACTGGTGCAGTGGTGGCACCCACTACATTCTTGGACCATGTTGGGTTTGCTGTTCACCATCACAAGTCAAGAGTAGAATGACAGGGTATGAAGGCCAATGGTATAGGAATGGTATGGGGAGCTCTGAAATTCCAGCTCTTGCCCTTATTCTTATCAGTTCTTTAGGGGGCTCCCTTATTGTATACGTTACCTCCATCATCTGGCATGAACTGTTCTGGTCACAAGGTCTGAGGGAATACAGTTACATCACTTAAGTATCTCCCATGTATGATTCATATCACTCAGGCTCAAATGAATTTGAAGCTATGGACCTAGCCATCTATCATAGGTGGAAGGACAGGTTGAAAGCCTTGAACCCTGCTCCCTTCCTTCTTCACATGGAGTCTGCTGCATCCCCACCATGTCTCAGGAGAAACAATGCCTTCCTCTCCTCTTCTCTCTTCTCCTTTTGACTTGGAACATAGATGCTGCTCCCATTTGGTCTCTTTTCCTGCTTCATGGAATTTGGGTATCTGCCCTCCTCAGTCCTCTTCTCTCAATTAGCAGCCTGCATCTAAGGAACCTCCATAAACTTAAAACTTTAATCAATTAGAATGTTCTTCCCTTTCTTCTTCAAATGATCTCTCTCAATTCATCTCTCTCTTTCCTAAACCTTTTAAAGGTAAGTTGTATATATCATAGCTTTTACTCCTAAAGACTCCAGTGTATATTATCTAAGAATAGAGATCCTGTAATAACCAGTGCAATTATCAACTTCATCTACTGCCTTTGTAAGTAGAATTTGCAATTACATATGTTAAGATAGAAATCTATTTTTTTAAATGATAGCATTATAGATAAAACTTAATCTTTAACCATTCCGTTCTCCAATCCTGGCTCCCTCCATTCTTCCAGAGCTTGTAATTGGGGGTTTGGTATCTATCTTGCCAAAACTGCATTTTATTTCTTCAAACAGTGTTACATAACAGCCCAATTAAAAAAAAACTAGGCGAAATATTTGAACAATAAAAAGGAACTACTGATATTTATAATAATATTTATGAGTCTTAAATGCATTAAGAAGCCAGACTCAAAAGACCACATAGCATATAATTTCATACATATAATATTTTGGAAAAGGCGAAATTATAAGGACAGAAAACATATTGGTGGTTGCTAGTGGCTTTTTAAAAAATTTATTCTAGATCTATCCAGGTTGATATGTAGAGATCTAGTTCATTCATTTTTTAAAAAAAATTTTTTTTCAACGTTTTTTTTAATTTTTGGGACAGAGAGAGACAGAGCATGAACGGGGGAGGGGCAGAGAGAGAGGGAGACACAGAATCGGAAACAGGCTCCAGGCTCTGAGCCATTAGCCCAGAGCCCGACGCGGGGCTCGAACTCACGGACCGCGAGATCGTGACCTGGCTGAAGTCGGACGCTCAACCGACTGTGCCACCCAGGCGCCGCTAGTTCATTCATTTTTAACTGCTATATAGTTATCCCATCATATAAATATATGGTTTTTCATTTATCTAGTCCCCTACTGATGGACATTTAGGTTGTTTCTAATTTTTTTCTAATATAGCAAAAAACATTGAATATTGTTGTGTGTTTTGAATGAGTTTCTATAATGGAGATGCAGAAGATTAATTGCAGGGTGGTAAAAAGTCTGTGCATTTTCAGTTTTAATAATTTCTATCAAGATGTCCTCTAAAGTGGCCATGTAAATTGGGACTCCCACCAAAATGGTATGAGAGTACTCTCACTTCCCCACAGTACCTTACAGCATTTCATATTATCAAACTTATCAGTATTCACACACTTTCTAAAACATTTGAAGTAACAAAGTTTTATTTTAACACAGACTGTTTCAGGCTAGGGGTGGGACAGAATATGTACTCCAGAGGGATCTCTTTGATTCAGCATTTGAAGGGACTTGAGTAATTTTTCCTATTAACTTTGCATACAGATGGATTCACTGTACAGGAAAAGGGTGAAAACCTCAAGCTAGACCTTGGGAAATACCTGCCTTGGGTTTAGGGAATAAAAATAAAAATGAGTGAGAAATAGAAGTGATCAAAGACATAAGGCGGGGGTGGGGAACAATAAGAACCAAGGAAGCCATGGAAAGAACTGGTAAACAGGAGAACTTATAGGGAAACAGGGTGTGCTCACATCTATTGAGCCCTTATTACATGTTGGGTTCTGTACTAATTGCTCCACATGCACATTCCATGTAATCTTCACAATTATCTTTATGAATTATTAACAAACCCATATCTCTGAGGCATGTTCTACACTGTTGCTCAGTGTTCCCTTGGGGGATTAAGCCCCAGTTGCCCACAGTGGCAATTTGCTTCTAATGCAAGCTTTAATAGCTTCTCCTTTCCCTGTTTCCTTCCTCACTCCCTGCCAGTGTTTCCAACTGTCACCTCCCAAATAAACGATTTGCAGCCACACACTTGTGTCAGGGGCTCAGCTGAGTCACTGTGGTTACTGGGGCCCTAAGAGGCAGTTTTCCCAGTTACTCATGGGTCCCATGCATTGAGAGTTCTGATTTAAGAACTACCTGGGGGTCTGCTGAGTGGAAAGAGGTTATGCCTCCATAGAGATCAGGGTGGGGATTCAGACAGAAGGCTGCTGGAGGATTTGGCATAGTTGTCATGGTTTAAAGGTCTGCCATCAGGGAGAGCTGAGATTATGCTGATTAGCCAAGGGAAGCTAGCTGGGGTTCCCTGTGAGCAGGAGGCTGACCTTGAGTCCTCTAGCCACAGAAGGGAGCCCCAAAGACCAGCAAGGTAAGAACCAGGGGCTCAAAGGGTCTTCGGCCCAGGAAGGTGAAAGAGGATATCACTCCAAGGATCCCAAATCTTTTCCCCAAACATCCAAATAACCATCTTGCAAAAGATTCTGGGAGAGAAGCACAAGAGGGAGAAATCTGAAAGAGTGATCTTTTCACTCCCAGTGGGAGGAGTCTTCCCTTAATGTTGTGCATGAAAATGTGTGATTCCACTGGAACAGCCTGAGGCAGTGAGCTGCAGGCATCTACATTGAGAGTCAGTCCCCTTAGGATTCAAGGATCTTGGAGAATCCTATGCTACCATTGGTGAGTAGAGTCGGGAAACACAGTATCTTAGGAACAGGCTTGGATTTGAATGGGTCCCATTTCAATCCCAGCACACTTTCAAGGGTGCAATTTTTTTGTTTTACTGTACCTCTCCACCCTTGAATACCGGCCCTGAAGGAACAGGATATTATACAATTAGGCCAGCTTTTCCTTCCATGAGGATATGGATATACAAAAAGGCACTGGTTGCCTGTTTTGTATTCTGATGGAATGGCCTTTTCTGAATCTGCTAAGATGGGAGCTTGGCCTCAGATTGGTGGACCCACTCCAGTCCCTCTCAGCCAGATCTGGGGGTGGGGGGCACAGGCTGATACACCCTGCTGTTGAGAAACTACCCGAGGGAAAGGGCAGCATTTAAGCCTTACCAATGGAGCTTCTGACTAAAACAACAGCACAGATATGATTATTTGTGGGGGGGGGGGGGTGGGGAGAGACATGCATTAAGGAGGAAATAGGAGGCTGCTGTAAGGAATTTACAGGGCACTTTGTGTTGGCAGGAGTTTAATTATTCATTCCCAGCCAGCCAGATCACAAATGCTCAGCTGACAAAGCTTTAGCCCTTCTCTGAGGCCATTAGAGGAAGTAGTTTGAGGCCTCTCACTTGAGTAAACACACAGTGAGTACTGGTTCCTATGTTCTGAACAATGTCTGAGAATAGGGCTCCAGGCCATTTCCTTTACGGGCAGAATAGTCACTTTTCATAAGGATAAACTCAAAATGCAAGGGCCAGACGCTCCTGTGCAGCTAACATTGAAGGGGAAGGGGATTGGGTGCAAAACCATAGCAGCTACAAGAACAACACCAATGGTAGACATTGTGCATTGAGCCCCTTCTACACGCCAGGCCTCATTAGGCATCATCCCTGCACCCAGAGCAATCCTTTAGTGTCATGGTCCCATGTTACATTTGAGGGCACCTGGGCTAAGGGAAGTAATTTGCCTCAAATTTTAATCCTACAACTGCTATGTGACTGAGACAGCAAGCCCAAATTACAATCCAGCTCTACTCACTAAACTGCTTTCTATCTATGTTTCTCTCTCTCTCTCTCTACCTCTCTCTCTCTCTCTCACACACACCTTTCTCTCACCTTTCTCTCCTATGGAGCTATCTTAAGACTTGTGGTTTAACAAATAAAAAATGGAGACACATTGTTGACAATCTTTCCCCAAAGTTCTAAAATCAAGTCACTTCATTCCTGACATTATTTAAAAATAAAATAATATTCCAAAATTCTATACTATACTAGCTCAGCAAACTGGGTGTTTTGTCACCTGCTGTGGTTTGGTTTCGTGTTTGGCACAAGGCACAAGGTGGGTGTATTGAAAATTTTCACTTTTATTTAAATGATTTGTTTCAGTAGAACCTTTGTGCACAGACTCACTTTCCCCTCATGTTGGCAAACAAGCAAGGTGACCTTTCTTTAAAGCCTCTGAGATGCTGAACCTTTCTTTACAGAACTTCTCCTCTTACCTCTCAGCACTGACTCTTGTTTCAGTTCCAGAAATACTCTGACAAACGGGGAGGTCTTTAGAGGCATTCTGTTGAGTGCATTTTCTCCCCTCAACATCCCGGACAAGGTTAATGAATGCTGAATTATCTGTATCTTTACAACATTTTTCAATTATTAAGTTCAAATTATACTTCAGACCCTACAGGTTGTACCTGTAGTTTGGTTCCAATCATGCCAGTTTTATCTTACATAGCAATCATACTGCAAATATATGCACATTCCATACCAAATCTTGAAAGAACACAGAAGCAAGGTTACTGAATGAGAATTTGTTTTCTGTATTCCCACATTCCCTGAGGTGTCCCATAGGGTGGTTGTGTCACACTCCTTATTTCCATGTGCCCACTATCACCACAGCTGCAGGACCACCTCTCAGAACTGGTTCTGGGAAACAAGTTGATCTAACAAGCTACTTTTAAAGTGTTTGTGTATTTTAGGGAACAAAAACCACTGCTTGGGTTTCTGCTGGATTTTTTTCATGACTTCTGGATAAAAATACAGACAAAATTACTCAAAGATATTTGGTTTTTTTATTATTTTTTATTTGAGAGAGAGAGAGAGGAAGGTGAAGAGGGGCAGAAGAAGAGAGAGAGAAACCTAAGCAGGCCCCATGCTCAGTGCACAGCCCAATGCAGAACTCAATCCCACAACCCTGATACCATGATCTGTACTGAAATCAAGAGTCAGATACCTGACTGAACAGCCCAAGAACCCCACTGAGATATTTGTTAAAAGGTAAAGTATTAATCACCCAGTTGGGCTTTACTTCATAAATCGGGTTATGTAATATCACCATTAATTCTCTTGGGTCCACAGCAATAGTATCTGCACTCATTGCTTTTGACACAGTGCCTGGATGCCAGGATATAACTCCCTCCAGTGTGAACTCTAATCTTGCAATGCTTGGTTTTTGAGATCCTGTTTTGGGCCCATTTACACCAGGATGCTCCAGAATGTCACCCTCCCTTGCTCCCTTCTAAAGCAACTATGCATTTGTCACCAGCCAAATGTGGCTTCCAAGAGTGAAGGAAGGGTCTATAATATAGTACTACAACATTTTTGAGACACCTCTGACATCCAGGGTAGCACACCACATGCTTTAGAGGGACATTCATTGAATCTTGCCAGCAGCTCAATGTTGCATATGTCATTCTGAATCTGGCAGTTAACAGGTAGCACTCAAAGAGCTCAAATGAAGATAGTTTAATGAAGGGACATATACAAGAATGAGGGCATGTCTAAGGAGCCAACATAGAATGGGAAACACCCAGGGAGAAGCAGGAGTTGGAAGGCTTTGCTACCCTAGGCTTGCCAGAGCAAGAGAGGAAATAGTCTGGTGAGAGGTGGAGTCACATTAAGGGGAAGTTGCCGACAACCTGCCACATGCAGAGCCTGAAGGGAGTGCAGGTGAAAGGGTGGGAAGAGGGAGAAAGGCATAAATGTCCATGACCCCTCTCTCCTACCACCTTCAAATGTCCTATGAATGGCTCCCATTAGCCACATCCAACTAGCCTGGAAAGACTGGTTTCCTGGGCACAGAGCAGGAAAGAGAAGAGTGGAGAGTGGATCTGGGGAAGCAAATGGAGAAAAACCTACACAGCATATATTCTTGTCTTCATCTCCATGTAAAATGCCCATGGAAAAAATGGGGCATCTGAGCCTTAGAGAGTTTCAGTAATGTGCTTGGGCTAGGAAATGGCAAAGCTGAGTATTCAGAACCAGGCTGTCTGTCTCGGGAGTCCGTGGCCTAAGGCACTCTGCCATGCCGTCTCCATGGCCTTGCACTATCCCCCCTCAGACCCAGGTAATCTGAGCTCTGGATATTGTCCAAATATATTCTTTTCTCTGTGACAAGCAGTTTGGAGCCCCTAGTCTCTTTGTCAGGCCAACTTTCTGTTCAAGAAAGTAATTTTGACATGTTGCCACTCACTATAGATTACTCTGAAAATGTCAAACCACAGACTGATTTGGGTTTCATCTGTTGTCTTCCTGGGAGGAGATGTCACACATAAAAATGTCACACTCCATGTCACACTGCTGAAGAGCTGACTTTGGTGAGTGAGACCTGTCCCCACGTTGGACCCAAGCCACAATAATCTCCGAAGACCCCCACGCCTTGGGAGTAGGGTGGGACTCAACATTTGTTTATTATTTCTGCTAAACCCATATCCCAATTGGGTCAGAACTTTGCTGTCAAAGGCAGAAGAATCACAGAGGTAAATATGCAAATAAAGAAGAGTTCCTGTCCTATAACTTTGGACTTATTCCTGCCAAATCTTGCTTCTGAGTTTGAAAAGTATATGGCTGTGCATCTTGTCTCATCAAACCTAGTGCCTCTTTACTTCAACCTTGCAGGGACTTGTATCTTTCTGTAAACCACAGGAAACGTGAAAAGGTGTCACATGGCTTTTTGTGGCTAAAGGACTTGAAAACCCTGGTTCTTGGTCTGCGACATTTTGAGTGACCAAATAATGATAACAATAGATCATTCTATGCATAATCATAGAATACAATAAATATCCAGGTGTCCATACTGATATAAATAAAAATAATTGAATAAGTAATTTATAAGTAAATAAATGAATAAATAGGGGAGAAGGGAAAGCTTTTCATTACAGCAAAATTCCAATTAATAAATGTAGAAGGAAAAATGGACTTAGAGAATCACCTTTTGGCAAACACCACAGTAATAATTGTTCCATATAAGAAACATCAACAGAAGAAAAAATTGGTGGCAAAAGTATAAAAAAATTATTTGCATAGTCTCAAAGTACCTTCCCACTAGAGAATTATCCATTTTTTTTTTCAACGTTTATTTATTTTTGGGACAGAGAGAGACACAGCATGAACGGGGGAGGGGCAGAGAGAGAGGGAGACACAGAATCAGAAACAGGCTCCAGGCTCCGAGCCATCAGCCCAGAGCCTGACGCGGGGCTCGAACTCACGGACCGCGAGATCGTGACCTGGCTGAAGTCGGACGCTTAACCGACTGCGCCACCCAGGCGCCCCAAGAGAATTATCCATTTCAAAGGGCAAAGGCAAAGGTAGTAACTTTACACTGTTTTTGTCCATTCTTCACATGATCTGTCTCTTCATTCCAATTTGCTACAAGAAGCAGATCTCACAACTATTTACATGATAATATCTTGAAGACTCTTCCTCTTTGCTTCTCTATCTTTTTCAGAGATATAGCCCTGTCTTATTTTTTCCTTCCCATACCTCTCCCCTCTTTTCCAATCAAAATAGATGGATGGGTGGGTAGATGGATGGATGGATAAAGCCAAAGAACCATCCCCAGCTGACACCTGGGGCAGACCTGAAGCCCAGACTGGGGAAACTAGACCAGGGGAAAGAAGCTGTTTGGAAGACTCCAAAAGTCAAAGAAAGAGGCTAATGAGAATCCATCGCCATTTGGAAGCAAAGCAGGACCATCTCAAGGAGTTCACAATACATGGTGTATCTCTTGAGGGAAAAAAACTAAGGGGACAAGTCCCAGTGGAAGCACTGTGAGGTGGCTGAGGTGTGGCCTGATGTAGCAGATGGTGCGTTGTCTCTTCTGAGTCACCTGCAGATAGTTCCTTCTATAGCTTTCTGCATAATTGTGCCCAACAGTCTTTTCTGGCTAGAAGGGTGACTAACTATCACAGGGAAGTTTGCAAGTGCCAGTGATTTGGAGTTGATGCCCAAAGCACACACTTCACCCATTGAGGGATGGGAACTGGTAGAAAAATATCCCAGTTTCCTTGCCCCTCAGTAGGACAACAGTGACTTGCTCTCCACACATTTCCTCAGATGGTCTCCAGTAGGATTGAACTCCTGTTCCCTAAGGTGATAACCTGCTCACTGATACACCTTATACTGGGTGTCCTCCCTTCCCTAATCACGGTCACATTCTTTCGCTGGGCTTTCTGGAATGACCTTCCAAATCAGTTTCTTGCATCCAAATCCTAGTCTCGGAGCCTGCCTTTGGGGAGAATCCCAATGGGAAAGGGGGATCTTCTACCAACTGCACGTAAACAAATGCCTTAGGCTTTCTCTCTGTTTCTGATGGAAGGGGCTACATCTAACTTCATTTTCTGTCAGGTTTATGCTTCATAGACCTTTGGAGATGGCACTTGATTTTGCTTATCTCCTTGACTCTCTAAATTTGAGAAACCAACCCTGTACACATTGTATGTTAGCCAATTTGACAATAAATTATATTAAAAATAAAAAATTTAAAATTTAAATAAAATAAATAAATTTGAGAAACTAGAGATGAGATGCTCCCTATGATTCTGGTCCAGCCTAGCTAAGCTGTACACCCAGCTGAGATGGCCTTCATGATGGTGAAGAGCAAACTCCCCCAAGAGCAAACTCAGGAACTCAAGAATAACCAGCCCAAACTACTGAAGGATTGCCACAGAGGAGTAGACTCTAATTACCCTGTTGGCATTTACTCATGACACCTCCTGTCAGACGCCATTAATATAAATCTCTTAGTATCCACTTAATTTCTCTATTAAGTTGTTTGGAAGTGTTTAGCTTGCCTTATGGGCCTGTATGGGCTTGAAAATGAAAATATTTTAACAAAGAAACTGAATAATCCAGGTAGAAAACTGCCAAACTTTACTCTGACAATTTTTTTTGTTTCCTTAAGAGGATACCACTCAAGTTCGCATCTGTTTTACTTTAGATCACTTTTTTCTGGTCGTCAGAAGTAACACAAACTCATGTAATAATCTGGAAAGGCACAGCCCTAAAAATAGAAATCGTTGCATAAGCATTTTGGGGTCTTGTGTTTTCTTTTTTTCTTGCACTATATAGAATGGCAGATGCATGCATGTATTTATACAGCATTATAAAATCTGTATTATATTGTATATACAGTCTTCTAATATTTTATCTAGTATTATAATGTTAACATTTTACCTTGTCATGATATGTTTGTAAAATACTTTTAGTAGCCGCATACGTGATACTCCATTAAATAAATATGCTATAATCTCTTTATTTTCTTATTGCATACTTAAGCTAATTATAGTTCTTAATTTTTTTTGAGAGAGAGAGAGACTGTGCACATGTGCCTGTGAGCAGCAAAAGAGAGAGGGAGAGGGAGAGAGAGAATCTTAAGCAGGCTCCATACCCAGCAAGGTGCCTGTCTCGGGGCTCAATCTATTATGAGATCATGATCTGAGCCAAATTCAACTTGGATGCTTAACCAACTGAGCCACCCAGGGTCCCCAGTTTTAGTATTATTAAACAGTGCTGTGACATATGTATATAAATGGTGCTGTGATGGGGGTGCCTGGATGGCTCATTTAGGTATGCATTTGACTCTTGATTTTGGCTTAGATCATGAACTCCTGGTTGGTGAGTTGGAGCCCCGCATCAGGCTCCAAACTGACAATGCAGAGGCTGCTTGGGATACTCTTTCTCTGACCACCCACCCCCCGGTGTGTGTACTCTCTTTCTCTTAAAATAAATAAAATAAACTTTAAAAATGTTTAAATCATATTTTTTTATTTTTAGATATGAAAAATACATTTACAAAATGTTTTCTAATATGAAATTTATTGTCAAATTTGTTTCCATACAACACCCAGTGCTCATCCCAAAAGGTGCCCTCCTCAATACCCATCACTCACCCTCCTCTCCCTCCCACTTCCCATCAATCTTCAGTTTGTTTTCAGTTTTTAAGAGTCCCTCATGCTTTGGTTCCCTCCCTCTCTAACCTCTTTTTTTTATCTTCCCCTCCCCCATGGACTTCTGTTAAGTTTCTCAGGATCCACATAAGAGTGAAAACATATGGTATCTTTCTCTGTATGACTTATTTCACTTAGCATAACACTCTCCAGTTCCATCCACATTGCTGCAAAAGCCCATATTTCATTCTTTCTCATTGCCAAGTAGTATTCCATTGCCTATATAAACCACAATTTCTTTATCCATTCATCAGTTGATGGACATTTAGGCTCTTTCCATAATTTGGCTATTGTTGAGAGTGCTGCTATAAACATTGGGGTACAAGTGCCCCTACACATCAGCACTCCTGTATCCCTTGGGCAAATTCCTAGCAGTACTATTGCTGGGTTATAGGGTAGATCTATTTTTAATTTTTTGAGGAACCTCCACACTGTTTTCCAGAGTGGCTGCACCAGTTTGCATTCCCACCAACAGTGCAAGAGGGTTCCCATTTCTCCACATCCTCGCCAGCATCTATAGTCTCCTGATTTGTTCATTTTAGCCTCTCTGACTGGAGTGAGGTGGTATCTCAGTGTGGTTTTGATTTGTATTTCCCTAATGAGGAGTGACGTTGAGTATCTTTTCATGTGCCTGTTGGCCATCTGGATGTCTTCTTTAGAGAAGTGTCTATTCATGTTTTCTGCCCATTTCTTCACTGGATTATTTGTTTTTCAGGTGTGGAGTTTGGTGAGTTCTTTATAGATTTTGGATACTAGCCCTTAGTCTGATATGTCATTTGCAAATATCTTTTCCCATTACGTTAGTTACCTTTTAGCTTTGTTGATTGTTTCCTTTGCAGTGCAGAAGCGTTTTATCTTCATGAGGTCCCAATAGTTCATTTTTGCTTTTAATTCCCTTGCCTTTGGAGATGTGTCAAGTAAGAAATTGCTGTGGCTGTGGTCAGAGAGGTTTTTTCTTGCTTTCTCTTCTAGGGTTATGATGGTTTCCTGTCTCACATTCAGGTCCTTCATCCATTTTGAGTTTATTTTTGTGTATGGTGTAAGAAAGTGGTCTAGTTTCATTCTTATGCATGTTGCTGTCCAGTTGTCCCAAAACCATTTGTTAAAGAGACTGTCTTTTTTCCATTGGATATTCTTTCCTGCTTTGTCAAAGATTAGTTTGGCCATATTTTTGTGGTTCCAATTCTGGAATCACTATTCTATTCCATTGGTCTGTGTCTGTTTTTGTGCCAATACCATGCTGTCTTGATGATTACAGCTTTGTAGTAGAGGCTAAAGTCTGGGATTGTGATGCCTCTTGCTTTGGTCTTCTTCTTCAATATTACTTTGGCTATTCGGGGTCTTTTGTGGTTCCATACAAATTTTAGGATTGCTTGGGTAGTATTGACATTTTAACAATATTTATTCTTCCAATCCATGAGCACGGAATGTTTTTCCATTTCTTTGTATCTTTATCAATTTCCTTCATAAGCTTTCTATAGTTTTCAGCATACAGATCTTTTACATCTTTGGTTAGGTTTATTACTAGGTATTTTATGATTCTTGGTGCAATTGTGAATAGGATAAGTTCATCTTTCTGTTGCTTCATTATTAGTGTATAAGAATGCAACTGATTTATGTAAATTAATTTTGTATCCTGCTACTTTGCTGAATTCATGTATCAGTTCTAGCAGACTCTTGTTGGAGTCTATCAGGTTTTCCATGTATAGTATCATGTCATCATCTACAAAAAGTGAAAGCTTAACTTCATCTTTGCCAATTTTGATGCCTTTGATTTCCTTTTGTTGTCTGGTTGCTGATGCTAGAACTTCCAACGCTATGTTAAACAACAGGGGTGAGAGTGGACATCCCTGTCGTGTTCCTGATCTCAGGGGGAAAACTCAGTTTTTCCTCATTGAGGATGGATGATACTAGCTGTGGGCTTTTCATAAATGGCTTTTATGATGTTTAAGTATGTTCCTTCTATCCTGACTTTCTTGAGGGTTTTTATTAGGAAAGTGTTTAATTTTGTCAAATGCCTTTTCTGTATCGATTGACAGGATCATATGGTTCTTTTCTTTCTCTTATTAATGTGATGTATCACATTGATTGATTTGCAAATGTTGAACTAGCCCTGCAGCCCAGGAATGAATCCCACTTGATCATGGTGAATAATTCTTTTATATGCTGTTGAATTCGATTTTCTAGTATCTTATTGAGATTTTTGCATGCATATTCATCAGGGATATTGGCCTGTAGTTCTCTTTTTTTGCTGGGTCTCTGTCTGGTTTAGGAATCAAAGTAATGCTGGCTTCATAGAATGAGTCTGGAAGTTTTCCTTCCCTTTCTATTTTTTGGAACAGCTTGAGGAGGATAGGTATTGTCTCTGCTTTGAATGTCTGGTAGAATTCCCCAGGGAAGCCATCTGGTCCTGGACTCTTATTTGTTGGGAGATTTTTGATAACTGATTTAATTTCTTCGCTGGTTATGGGTCTGTTCAAGTTTTCTATTTCTTCCTGTTTGAGTTTTGGAAGTGTGTGGGTGCTTAGGAATTTGTCCATTTCTTCCAGGTTGTCCAGTTTGTGGGCATATAATTTTTCATAGTATTCCCTGATAATTGCTTGTATTTCTGAGGGATTGGTTGTAATAATTCCATTTTCATTCATGATTTTATCTATTTGGGTCATCTCCCTTTTCTTTTTGAGAAGCCTGGCTAGAGGTTTATCAATTTTGTTTATTTTCTCAAGAAACCAACTCTTGGTTTCATTGATCTGCTCTACAGTTTTGTAGATTATATTGTTTATTTCTGCTCTGATCTTTATTATGTCTCTTCTGCTCAGTTTGGGGGTGTCTTTGCTGTTCTGCTTCTATTTCCTTTAGGTGTGCCGTTTGATTTTGTATTTGGGATTTTTCTTGTTTCTTGAGATAGGCCTTGATTACAATATATTTTCCTCTCAGGACTGCCTTCACTGCATCCCAAAGCATTTGGATTGTTGTATTTTCATTTTCCTTTGTTTCCATATATTTTTAAATTTCTTTTCTAATTGCCTCGTTGATCCATTCATTCTTTAGTAGCTGTTCTTTAACCTCCATGCTTTTGGAGGTTTTCCAGACTTTTTCTTGTGTTGATTTCAAGTTTCATAGCATTGTGGTCTGAAAGTGTGCATGGTATGATCTCAATTCTTTTATACTTATGAAGGGCTGTTTTGTGACCCAGTATGTGATCTATCTTGGAGAATGTTCCATGTGCAATTGAGAAGAAAGTATATTCTGTTGCTTTGGGATGCAGACTTCTAAATATATCTGTCAAATCCATCTGATCCAATATATCATTCAGGGCCCTTGTTTCTTTATTGATCCTGTGTCTAGATGTTCTATCCATTGTTGTAAGTGGGGTATTTAAGTCCCCTGCAATTACCACATTCTAATCAATAAGGTTGCTTATGTTTGTGATTGTTTTATATATTTGGGGGCTCCCATATTCAGCGCATAGACATTTATAGTTGTTACCTCTTCCTGATGGATAGACCCTATAATTATTATATAATGCCCTTCTTCATCTCTTGTTACAGTCTTTAGTTTAAAGTCTAGTTTTTCTGATATAAGTATGGCTACCCCAGCTTTCTTTTCACTTCCAGTAGCACAATAGATAGTTCTCCATCCCCTCATTTTCAATCGGAAGGTGTCCTCAGGTCTAAAATGAGTCTCTTGTAGACAGCAAATAGATGGGTCTTGTTTTTTTTTTTTTAATCCATTCTGATATCCTATGTTCTTTTGGTTGGAGCATTTAGCCCATTTACATTCAGTGTTATTACTGAAAGAAATGAGCTTAGAGTCATTGTGATGTCTGCAGGTTTCATGCTTGTAGTGATGTCTCTGGTACTTTGTGGTCCTTGCAACATTTCACTCACAGAGTCCCTCTTAGGATCTCTTGTAGGGCTGGTTTAGTGATGATGAATTCCTTCAGTTTTTGTTTGTTTGGGAAAACCTTTATCTCTTATTCTATTCTGAATGACAGACTTGCTGGGTAAAGGATTCTCGGCTCCATATTTTTTCTATTCATTACATTGAAGATTTCCTGCCATTGCTTTCTGGCCTGCCCAGTTTCAGTAGATAGGTCTGCCACTACTCTTATGGGACTACATTTGTAAGTTAGAGCCTGTTTATCCCTAGCTGCTTTCAGAATTTTCTCTTTATCCTTGCATTTTGCCAGTTTCACTATGATATGTCATGCAGAAGATCGATTCAAGTTATGTCTGAAGGGAGTTCTCTGTGCCTCTTGGATTTCAATGCCTTTTTCCTTCCCCAGATCAGGGAAGTTCTCAGCTATGATTTGTTTAAGTACACCTTCAGCCCCTTTCTCTCTCTCTCTTCTTCTGGAATTCCTACGATATGGATATTGTTCTGTCTGATTGCATCACTTAGTTCTCTAATTCTCCCCTCATACTCCTGGATTTTTTTATCTATCTTTTTCTGAGCTTCCTCTTTTTCCATAATTTTATCTTCTAATTCACCTATTCTCTCCTCTGCCTCTTCAATCCATGCTATGGTCGCCTCCATTTTATTTGCACCTCATTTATAGCATTTTTTAGCTCCTCATGACTATTTTTTAGTCCCTTGATCTCTGTAACAATAGATTCTCTTCTGTCCTCTATGCTCTTTTCAATCCCATCGATGAATTTTATGACTATTATTCTAATTCTTGTTCCCTTATATTGCTTAAAATCGTTTTTGATCAATTCGTTAGCTGTCGCTACTTCCTGGAGTTTCTTTTGAGGAGAATTCTTCCGTTTCATCATTTGGGTAGTCCCTCTGGTGGCTCCAAACTGCAGGGCACTTCTCCTGTGCTTTCCAGAGAAACTTGTGTTGGTGGGCGAGGCTGCAGTCAGATCCTATATCTGCCCCCAGCCCACCACTGGGGCCACAGTCAGACTGGTGTGTACCTTATCTTCCCCTCTCTCAGGGGCAAGACTCACTGTGGAGTGGTGTGGCCCCTGTCTGGGCTACTTTCACACTGCCAGACTTGTGGTGCTGCTTCGATGGGATCTGGCATATTAGCCGGTGGATCTGCAAGGTGTACAGGGGCTGGAGGAGCAGGCTTAGCTCACATTGCCATAGGTGGTCCCCTGCAGGAGGAGCCCTGAAGCACTGGAAGGGAGGCAGACCTGTGGGAGGGATGGATCCACAGAACAGCACACACAGCGTTTGCGTGGTGTAAGCAAGTTCAGTGAGGGGAACTGGTTCCCTTTGGAATTTCGGCTGGGGATGAGAGAGGGAAATGGTGCTTGTCAGTACCTTTGTTCCCCTGCCTAGCTGAGCTCTGTCTTCTGGGGCTCAACAACTCTCCCTCCCGGTGTCCTCTTGCCCACCCCACTCCCTGAGAGCAGAACTGTTGACTTTTAACATTCCAGATGTTAAGTCCCGCTGGCCATCAGAACTCATGCAGTCCGGCCCCTCCGCTTTTGCAAGCCAGTCTCTGGGGCTCTGCCTTGACAGGCGGGCTGCCCCTCCACCTCTCTGGCTCCCTCCTGCCAGTCCGTGTAGCACGCACCGCCTCTCCACCCTTCCTACCCTCTTCTGTGGCCTCTTGTCTACCGTTGGCTCCAGAGAATCCATTCTGTTAGTCTTCTGGCGGTTTTCTGGGTTATTTAGGCAGATGTGGGTGGAATCTAAGCGATCAGCAGGACAAGATGAGCCCAGCATTCTCCTACGCCACCATCTTCCCCTCTGAGTCCTGAGGGAATCCATGGCTTCTTCTTGCAAGTACTTTTGTGATCTGTTTTTTTCAGAGGTCTGCTTAGCCAAAGTGTTCTTCCACATCCAGGCTCTTTTTTCTCACTTCTGTCACAAGCTCAGACCTGTGCTGGCTGCCTGACATGGCCCACCCTGCCACCTGGAAGGTAAATTGTATTTTTTTTAAAAAGGTGCTGCTATGGGTATCTATGTGCATATTTAAATTTTCTTGTTAACATGACAAGGATGTCCACTCTCACCACTGTTATTCAACATAGTGTTGGAAGTCCTAGCCTCAGCAATCAGACAACACCAAGAAATAAAAGGCATCTAAATCAGCAAGGAGGAAGTCAGACTTTCACACTTTGCGGGTAACATGATACTCTCTGTGAAAAACCCAAAAGACTCCACCAGAAAACTCCTACAACTGGTACATGAATTCAGCAAAGTGACAGGATATAAAAATCAATGTATAGAAATCAGTTGCATTCCTATACATTGATAATGAAGCCACAGAAGGAGAAATCAAGTAATAGATCCCATTTACAATCCAGCAAAAACCATAAAATACCTAGGAATAAACCTAACCAAAGATATGAAAAATCTATATGCTGAAAACTATAGAAAGCTTTCAAGGAAATTGAAGAAAGCACAAAAAAAATGAAAAAAATATTCCATGTTCACAGATTGGAAGAATAAATACTGTTAAAATGTCTATACTACCCAAAGCAATCTACATATTCAATGCAATACTTACCAAAATAACACCAGCATTCTTCATAGAGCTAGAACAAACAATCCTAAAATTTGTGTGGAACCAGAAAAGGTCCCGAATAGCCAAAGCAATCCTAAAAAAGAAAACCAAAGCTGGAGGCATCACAATTCCAGACTTCAGGATATATTACAAAAATGTAATCATCAAGACAGTATGGTACTGGCACAAAAGCAGACACATAGATCAATGGAACAGAATAGAGAACCCAGAAATGGACCCACAAACATACAGCCAAGTAATTTTTGATAAAGCAGGGAAGAATATCCAATGGAATAAAGACAGTCTCTTCAGCAAATGGTGTTGGATAAACTGGACAGCGACATGCAGAAAAATGATCCTCAACAACTTTCTTATACCATACACAAAAGTAAACATAAAATGGATGAAAGATCTAAATGTAAGGCAGGAAGCCATCAAAATCCTCTTGGAGAAAACAGGCAACAACCTTTTTGACCTTGGCCACAGCAACTTCTTACTTGACATGTCTCCTGAGGCAAAGGAAACAAAAGCAAAAATGAACTACTGGGACCTCATCAAGATAAAAAGCCTCTGCACAGCAAAGGAAACAATCAGCAAAACTAAAAGGAAACCAATGGAATGTGAGAAGATGTTTGCAAATGACATATCAGATAAAGCGTTAGTATCCAAAATTTATAAAGAACATATCAAAATCAACACCCAAAAACAAAATAATCCAGTCAAGAAATGGGCAAAAGAAATGAAAAGAAACTTTCCAAAGAAGACATCCAGATGGCTACAGACACATGAAAAAATGCTCAACATCACTCATCATCAGAGAAATAAAAATCAAAACCACAATGAGATACCACCTCACACCTGTCAGAATGGTTAAAATTAACAACTCAGGCAACAACAGATGTTGGCGAGGATGCAGAGAAAGAGGAACCCCTTTGCACTGCTGGTGGGAATGCAAACTGGTGCAGCCACTCTGCAAAACAGTGTGGAGCCTCCTCAAAAATTTAAAAATAGAATTGCCCTATAACCCAGCAATTGCACTACTAGGTATTTCTCCAAAGGATACAGGTGTGCTGATTCGAAGGCGCACATCCACCCCAATGTTTATAGCAGCACTATCAACAATAGCCAAAGTATGGAAAGAGCCCAAATGTCCACTGACTGATGAATGGATAAAGAAGATATGATATATATATATATTGTATATTGTATATAATATATTGTATTGTATATTGTATTGTATATATTGTATATTGTATTGTATATATTGTATAATATATTGTAATATTGTATATATATATATATACACACATACACACACACACACATACACACACACACACATATATATGTACACACACACACACACACACACACACACAATGGAATATTACTCAGCAATCAAAATGAATGAAATCTTGCCATTTGCAACAACTTGGATGGAACTAGAATGTATTATGCTAAGCGAAATTAGTCAGAGAAAGACAAATATTATAATACTTCACTCATATGAGAACTGTAAAACACAAAATAGATGAACATAAGGGAAGAGAAGTAAAAATAATATAAAAACAGACAGGGAGATAACCATAAGAGACTCTTTTTTTTAATTTTTATTTATTTTTGAGAGAGTGAAAGAGAGACAGAGCATGAGCAGGGTAGGGGCAGAGAGAGAGGGAGGCACAGAATCCAAAGCAGGCTACAGGCTCTGAGCTGTCAGCACAGAGCCCGACTTGGGGCTTGAACTCACCAGCCATGAGATCATGACCTGAGCCAAAGTTGGACACTTAACTGACTGAGCCACGCAGGCACCCCAAGAGGCTCTTAAATACGGAGAACAAACTGAGAGTTGCTGGCAGGGTGTTGGGTGGGGGGGATGGGCTAAGTGGGCAAGGGGCATTAAGGAGGACACTTTTGGGGATGAGCACTGGGTGTTATAAGTGGTGAATCACTAAATTCTATTCCTGAAATCATTATTACACTATATGTTAACTAACTTGGATTTAAATCAAAAAAATAATTTAAGAAATTAAATAAATAAATAAATAAATAAACAAAATAAAATGAAAGAGGAAAATAAATGTTCCTATATAGGGAATTATAAAGCCAAATATAGACTTATTTAAAGCCAAACTTCTTATTAAAGTCTGTCTCAATTTATACTCTAACCAGTGATGTTTCAATGTGTTCATTTAACTGTTCATTTAAAAATGACTTTGCTGACTTAGTAGGAGAAAAACGGCATCCCAATTTTGTTTAATTTCTAGTTCTTTGGTAATGACATACTTCCTTTGTAAGATCGAGTCCTGTGTTGTGCTCTGTCCTGTCAGTGTGGAGCCTGCTTGGGATTCTCTTTTCCTCTCTTTGCCCCTCCCCACTTGTGCTCTCTCTTTCTCAAATAATAAATAAACTCTCTCTCTCAAAATAAATAAGTAAACATTAAAAAAACATTTCTCACACACAAAAAATTCCCCAGCTCACCATATTGAAAGTTGTTAGTTGATACCAGTACATTAATTTCCTTGGCATATCATAGAGTGAATGGTGGCATTTAAGTAGTTCATGAGGAACTGGGCCTTTGTCCATCATTTTATTCTAATACTATAGTGGCCTTTGTGGGATGTTTTTGCTTCTTCCATGGATATTCCCTGTAGTTCCCATGAGAGTGCATAAATTTGGGGGGGGACCTCTTGTATCTCACCCTCTCACCAACAGCTTGGTTTTCCTCTATTCATCAGCTACACTGAATGGTGGGGGCCCAATGACAGTCAGTCTGGGGCTTTTGCTTGAGCCTTTGAACTGCTGTGTCCATCCTACTAAGGGAAAGTCCTGTTAAAAAAAAAAGATAGAGAGAGAAAGCAGAATGTAGCTGAATGCCGGGGAGGCCTTGACATGTCAGCCTTCATCCCTAAAGCCAACTCCATGCCTTGACCTCTTGGTTGCATGAAACAAAAAAAAATCCCTTTTCTTTCTTCCACTGGATTGGGCTTCTTCAGAGTTGCATTGGAAAAAATCTTCTCCGATGCTGTTATGCTGCTTTACTCCAAATATAGTTCTGGCTGTTTTAATTCTTCCTTATAATTAAATAATAGCTTTATCTCATTGTTTTACCATGGGATTGTTGAAAGTGAGTGTTTTAAAATAACTTTTTTTACGGGCAACAAAATGCACAATTCTTAAATATTCAGTTCAATGATTTTTTAAAAATTTCTTTTAACATTTTTTTATTATTGAGAGACAGAGCATAAGCAGGGGAGGGGCAGAGAAAGAGGGAGACACAGAATCTGAAGCAGGCTCCAGGCTCTGAGCTATCAGCACAGAGCCCGACGTGGGGCTCAAACCCACAAATCAGGAGATCATGACCTGAGCCGAAGTCAGATGCTTAACCGACGGAGCCACCCAGGCGCCCCCAGTTCAATGATTTTTGACAAATGTATATACCTGTGTGACAATGCCTAAAACAATACTGAATCTTTATGTCTTACCTTGGTTATCACACTCTTTCTAGCCAATCTTCACGCCCTCCATGCAGAATCAAGTTCCGATTCCTGTAGCTAGAACTTTACATAGATGGACTCATAGATTATGTGTTCTTTTGGGTCTGGCTTCTTTCACTCAACAGAGTCCAGTGCAACTCCCATAATATCACAGATCTGGTTTCTCAAACAGATGATCATCAGAGAGGGTGGACACAATAAATATATGACAGAAGAGCATGACAAACCATAAACAGGACAGTCTTGTCTGCTTGAAATAGGCAGATGGAGTTAATCCAACACACATTTATTAGTACCCATTATGTGCCAGCCACTCTAAATAAACAATACCCTGGCTGCCCCATAGCTCACATTACAGGGGGGCGCTTTTGTTAGGGAGAGCTGTCTGTACTTGAACAAGACCATTCCAGCATGTTGGAGGGCCAGGTGCTCCTTTAGTTTGGGAGAGCTGGGAAGGGCCCCTGAAATGGTGATGCTAGAGAGGAGGTCGGACTGGTTTCCTGCAAAGGTGACAGCAAGTGTAAAACCATGAGGTGGAACATTTCTGGGAGAGAAAACCAGCATGGACTAAGTGGAGCAGATGTGAGAGAGAGTGCAAGGAAAAACTTCCAAGGGGTTAGGGCATGTCAGACGTGTAGGACTCTGGAGCCATACTCTGGCGTTCACCGCCTAGAAGCTTCTCAGGAGAAGGCAGCTGTCCCTGGAGATGCAGCCTACCTGGTGAGCCCCTCCCTCTCCCCACCTCCCCTCACTTGGCCTCTTCACAGGCCCACTGGGGACGAACTGAAGATGCTGGCAGTGCCTTTGTGTTAACACTCCCACAGAGCTCTCCAGACCCTGGCTCAGCTCTTTCTCCACCTCTGTTCTCTCTACCTCTTGTGACCTCAGGCTGAATACTTCAGGGAAACTGCCCTTTAACTGCACTCCAGAGTCTGACTTGGAAAAATGATGCAACTTTGGTCCTGTGCGGATTAGCACTTGCATGGCCTTGAAAGAGGGTGAGTCTCTCATAAACCTTGTGCCTTTGTCACCTCCCCGCTGGCCATTTCCTATTTGTTGCCCAAACTGGGATTTCACCCAGGATGCCTCCTCTGTGACAAATTACACTCAGTCTGGTAAGAGAGCTGGTGAATTTGCTAGAGAAAAAGTATCTTATGAACCTAGGCTCTTAAAGCATCTTACTTACAGCGTCTGTTCCAATGGCTTTTCACTTACCTTTTCTTGTCTCTTTGTTCTAAAGTAGAAAAGTCTGGATCATTTCTAATTCCAACCTACCCAAGAACAGCTGATAATTTTGTCTTTTCTCTTTTGGGGGGAGCTCAAGTACATATTTTACCTCCTTCTAACTTATTTGATCTTTAGAAATCCTTACTTCTGCTTCAGAGGCAGAGCCTTTAAGTGTATACAACCCATGACCTATAAATCATTTGAAACTGTTAGCTAGCACTTCAGAGGTGGCTTGGTTACCAGGAAAAATGGGATTCTTGTGTGCATTGCCACTAATCTAAAGAAGGACCTTGAATAAGGATGTTTTTTTCTTTCTGGAAGAGCAGTAATTAACATCTCAGGCTTCACAAGATGACCTGAATTTAAACCTTGGCTCCACTGTTCAATAGCTGTGTGACCATTTGCAAGTTACCTACTTGCTTTGGGTCTCAGGTTGGCAAAGGAATTAAGAATGGGAAGTGAGGAGCCAGATTGCTTGGGTTCAAATCTCAGCTCTAGCACTCAATAGCTGTGCAACTTTAGGCAAGTTACTTAACCTCTCTGTACCTCAGCCCCCTCATCTGTACAATAGGGATACTAATAATCTCTGCCTCATAATGATACTGCGTAGGTTAAATGAGATAATGTAAACAAAACACATTTAGTAATAGTGCCTCATACACATTATGTGCTTTATAAATTTTAGCTATTGGTATTTTTAAAGTATTATTTTGGGGGGTGGGTAAAATAAACTATTGATGGCCTGATATCTGCTAGCATAGAAATGTCTTCAGGTCTCATTCATATATTTTTTAAATGTTAATTTATTTATTTTGAGAGAGAGAGAGTGAGTGGGAGCGAGCAGGGGAGGGGAAGAGAGAGAGGGACAGAGAGAGAATCCAAGCAGGTTCTGTGCTCTCAGACAGAACCAGACTTGGGGCTCAATCTCATGAACCTGAGCCAAAGCCGAGTTGGATGCTTAAGCAACTGAGCCACCCAGGCACCCCTCATTCATATTTTTAAAACACTTTGAGATCTCTGCACTAAAGGAGATGCTCAGAAAGGGAAAGATTTCATTCCTCAGGGTAGCACCTCTAAATAGCAGCCATCATCATTGCCTTGATTAGGTAATCAGTGCCCAAAAAACAGCTGAATCACAGCCCTGATTCCTCCTGATGGAAACTCACATGGTCATTGTGCTCACTTTCTATTTTTGAAATATACCTTCATGGATGGAATTTTTGGTGAGGAAGTAAGGAAGAACCAGGGCTATTTAATTCAGAAATCTTGTGTGTGATCACGTCAATTTGGCAAAAGTAATTTTTTGCTCAGAGTTAACTGATTGGAGGTGGGAAAGGAATAATAGCCATTTTATCTAATTCTAAGCAAGAATAAAAGAAATGAAAACAAATGATAAGCCAAATCAACCTGCTATTATTCTAATCCAGTGAGACTGAGCAAGCCAAATCCTGAGTCACCTTCCTGGCCAACTATTTTTATTGACTTGAAATAACAAAGGATGAAAGCCTGAAATGACCTAGATCACTTTTCTTACAAAGCTTCTGGGTTTCAGTGCATATCCTGGAATTCCCCGAGAGGCGAGGACTGTTTACTTAAGTCGATATTCTGGAAATGGACATTTTAAAAAGTTGGGAGACAAAGAAAAAACTTAAAGTGGGATAAAACCTTCCTTAGCCACAGACTAAGTAATTTTGCTTTGCTAAATTTGCATGGGACTTATTCTTTAGTGCATGCTTCTTGGAGGCATCAGTAATTACAGTGTGTTTACAAGTCAAGGCAACAAAGTAGACAGAAAAGAGTTGTTTCTGGGCTGATTCAAAGGCAGGGTGGATACGAATATTTTAAAATTATGAACAATGTACTTTGGACACACACCGATGTATAGCAATGATGAGACAAAAGCCCATCAAACAATTACACTCTTTCCAAGGACCACGCTGTCACGACGCCCACTACCAGAGGTGACTACTGTTGTGGATTTGGTGTTTCCCAGTCCACTCGCACATACATGCCCTAGAGACCCTGTGTGTGTATAAATATACATGCACACACATTGGGACTAGGCGCAGACAAGATTGTCACAGCTGGGCTCAATACTGAAACATTAGGACAGTCTGAACATTCACCCACAGGGGAATCAATAAATTGTGCTGTATTCATTACAATGAAGCAATTAAAATAAAACTGGAAAAAAAAATCTCAGAAATGTAATATTAAGCAAGAAAGGCAAGTTGCAGGAGAAGCCCTAGAGAAGGATGTTTTCCTTTATATACAGCTTTATGTCATTTCATGGGGTTAGCTGGTAAAGGGACAGTCTTTCATCAGGCTTGCAGTTTGCCTGCCTCTCCCCCCCCCACCCCCCACCTCCCTCCCCTAGGCTAAGGCCTTGAGTGATAGGTATAGATGGCTGGAGCCATCCTTCCCTCTGTCTGTCTGTCTGTCTGTCACCTCCCTAGAAGCCCTGAGGTTTGTCTTGCTCAAATCTCATAACCTGAATTCACTTTCATTTAGCTTTTCATATCAGCTCCTAGTCTGCTGAATTCAACACTGGCACAGAACAACTATGAAAATCCTAGGAATTATTCTGCTAAAACTTTAGCTCATTATTTTGACTGTGTTGTCTTATGAGACCGCGTTGTCTTATGAGACTGCGTGCTGTCTCAGGTTGAAACATAGACTTGAGAGGAGGTAGTTGATTTGGGAGGGATCCCAGGAAACACTGGCAGGGAAGTAGGAAAGTGAGACATGCCAGAGAAGGTGGTCTGGTGGGGTTAATTACCACGCATATCAACCATTGCATTTTTCAGAGTTACTCTACTTCCAAAGGCGAGGGAACTGGGATCTTTATCCATCAACCATTTGTCTGTCACTGGTTGTGGGTTAACTCTCTGGCATGTCCATAGCATGGACCAAATATGCTCCCATAATGAAAAAAAAAGCTTTTGGGCAGGGACTCACAGTGTTTCACAGTAAGTGGCCTCTGGATGCAGAGGTAAGTGCAGAAGAGGTTGGGTGGAACACCTAAAACATCTGCTCAGCATCTTGAGTGAAGATTACGAGGGGATGTTTTACATCTGCCAATATTTCCCCGTCAAATTCTAACTTATCCTGTGGTCTACCAGAACCAGTTAAATACAAGCTGCTGTTTCCTAGGATTTCACTTTCCAAAGCAAGAATCATATATACCATATAAATATTTCATTGAATGCCATACTTTTATTGAAAAAAATTCATTTATGTCAGGGTACTGAACACACTTCCAGGGGTCAAGGCTTCCAGAAGGTGGAGAGTCTACCATTAGGAACTCTTCTAATGTAGCTTCTTGTAGCTAAAGAAATATCAACTGGGGAGGAGTGTTGCTCCCCAGAGTGCCTCACAAAATTTGAGTTTATCAGTGGTATCACCGTGTGTTTGATCTCTGGAGTATGGTTATTCAGGTCCAGAAACAGGGCTATCATGTCTGTTTGTGTTTTTCAAGATCTGGATAACTAGCCCATACCAACCATCCAATTCATAAAAGACTTTATATGTAAAGTCAGGCACAATCAGAGCATTTGGAATTGGCAGTTTTTGAATGATACGTCCCACCTTCCAGCAGTTTTCCTCTTGACTTCCATTAGTTAATGACAGGTGCACTGTCCCCCTACCCCCACCTTGGAAGTCTTAGATAAACATTGGCAATGTCTTACTATCTAATCTGCCTTTTAATAAGTCATCCAAGTCCCCCTTACTTGATAATAGGGAGAGTGTAACTTAACTAAGTCTATTGCACTCTTCTCATCTATCCTTTCCTAAGAACACACCTGGGGTTCATAACAGAGACTTGGAAAATCCACTAGTATTGCCATTAGTGCATTTATTCCCTACCCCTCAGGACAGCCTCCTTTCCGACTCTAAAGTCCAGTAGTCTCTCTGTGCCTTCAAAAAGGCAGGGGATATTGCAGGTTGGTCACCAAAGGGTAGTCATGTGAATAACCAGGAAGAAATATGAATTCCTTCAATGTTTGTAGACAACAAGATGGCTCATGCCAAGCAGTAGCTTATGTCAAGCGGTGATGCAAGCAACCAAGGGCACCGCAGCTAAGACCAGTTATTGCCAAAACCAGCACGAGCTGATGACACCCGGAACTGATGACCAGCAGAACCAGAAGAGGTCTGCAAAGACACAAGACTCATTAAATCCCTTTAAAAGGGGAGGATTTTTGCAGCAAACTGACTTTCTAGATGCTGACCCTTTCCTATCTGATCACATCACAGGGGCAGCTGCTGCCAAACGGTCTGCCCGATTGATATTTGAACATAACAGAGACCGTTCACTGCCTGAACATAACAAACAGCACGTGCCAAGAGCTGATCCGGACCAAACCGAGGCCTTATCTCAACCATGCTGGCAGACTTACTTCACGTTTGGTTCATAGACTTCCTACCCCCTGTTCTACGTTGTTTGTTGAGTGACTTGTCTTAAGCTTTGCTTTGTGTTTAACTTGGGTGACAAGTTAAAGTATGTGATGGAATGTCATTGAGTTTGGAATCCTAAACCTGCTTTACAATTATGGCATAAATTGTATGCTTTCCATAAATTTGCTTTATGACTGAATAAAGGCTGACACTGGGGAAAGACACAACTTGTGTGTGCACCTTCAGAGAGTGCTCATGACAGTCAGTGTCAAGAAACAAGTGCGGATCATGCAGAGCAGAGGTCACTCCTCCTTGAAGAGGCAAGTTTCCTCTGCTTCAAGTCCTCAGGGGCTAATGATGCTGCTGCCTAATCAGGGGGAAGGTCCTGATAGATCCTTCAAAAAGCTCCTTTTTCCACTGTCAAGGATGATTTTTACAAAATGCTTCCCATGATAGATTGATTAATGGTCATGATTCTTTTTTTTTTAAGTTTTATTTATTTTGAGAGATAGAAAGAGAGAGAGAGCATGAGCAGGGGATGGGCAGAGAGAGGGAGAGAGAGGGTCCCAAACAGGCTCTGTGCTGTCAGCATGGAGCCTGATTTGGGTCTCCAACTCACAAGCCGTGAGATTATCACCTGAACCGAAATCAAGAGTCAGATGATTAACCGACCAAGCCACTCCAGGCAGCCCCAATGGTCAAAATTCTTATTTTTTAAATTTTTTAAATGTTTGTTGATTTTGAGACAGAAAGAGAGACAGAGTGCGAGCAGGAGAGGGCCATAGAGAGAGAGGGACACAGAATCCGAAGCAGGCTCCAGACTCTGAGCTGTCCAGACAAAGCTCGATGTGGGGTTCGAACCCATGGGCCATGAGATCATGACCTGAGCCAAAGTCGGATGCTCCACCAACTGAGCTGCTCCACTGCCCCCCAAATGGTCATAATTCTTTGTTTTTAAGTTTATTTATTTATTTTGAGAGAGACAGAGACAGCGTGAGTGGGGGAGGGGGAGAGAGACAGAGAGAGAGAGAGAGAGAGAATTCAAAGCGGGCTGTGCACTGAGGCTCCGCACCATCAGTGCAGAGCCCAATGTGAGACTTGAACCCACAAAACGGTGAGATCATGGCCTGAGCCAAAACCAAGAGTTGGACAATTAACTGACTGAGCCACACAGGCACCCTGCAAATGCTCACAATTCTTAACCCCTCTCTCTATCCATTCCTTTCACTCTCCTCCTCTGACTCTCGGCTTGGCCTTGTAAGTTGCTTTGGCCAATAGGATAATAGCAAACATGTCACAATTAGAGGCTTTAAACTGCATGTGCAATTGGGATTGCTCCTTTGTCATTAACAGAAGAAGGATATGCCCAGGCTAATCCACTGGTCCCAGGAGAGGGTTGAGAAAAACATGGACCAGAGCAGAGTTACTTACCTCAGTCATCCCAGCAAAGGCCACCCTGGATCAGCCAATAACTAGTGAACTCCTAGATAAGTGATCTCAACCAAGAGCAGCCAAGCCTGACCCAGATCAGATAAAGCCCATAGACTCATGAGCTGAATAAATGTTTATTGGTGTATACCACTGAAGTTCTGTGGTTGGTTACCATGCAACATTTTAGTGGTAGAGATAATTGATATGCTCTCTTCCTGACTCTTCTGGAGACTCCATCTATGTTCCTACCTGTTCACCAGCTGCAAAAAACTACTTACAATTCCAGTATATTTTTAAGTGCTTCTTGTAATACTGAATGAATCAAAAGTTAATTTCTCAAGTCAATTTCTGTTGACCTGCCTATCTCATGCTTGCTTGGTGCTTCTCCTGTGGATATTTGTTTAATTAGCCCGTAAATACCCCCATTGTCCTTTATGGAGACACACTGTATGATTACTTTCCTTGTCACCAGCACCCAAATTCTTGAAGATTTCTCTGTCTGCCTCTACCTCTGGAAGACCACTCTTCCTCCCTTCTTGTCACCTACATTTCTACTCCTTGGTGAGAAAAGCAATCCCTGTCAGGCCAGTCACCTTCTTGGGGGAAAAATCTATTTATCATGTAGACACCAGGCTTATTTAGGGTCATAGACATGAGCCATAGAGAGAGTCACAGGTTCAAAGAATTTTAGAACGAGAAGGATGTTACAGATAAGCCACCAGATATAGCACATGGCTTTGACTAGCTGAGCAGATAAGTCTTCAAGATTTGTTAGGTCCAGATCCTTGGGGACACCACACACACCTCTGTTTTAGCTACTTATTGGGATGTAACAAATTATCTCATTATAACAAATATTATCTGGCTATAACAAATCATAGTGGTTTGCTGTAACAACCATTTTGTTTATCTGTTCACAATCATGTAATTTGGGTAAGGCTTGGCTAGGACAGTTCATCTCTGCTCTACATGGCTGACAGGTTTGACTAGGGCTGAAGGGTACACTTGCAAGATGGCTCTGCTCCCATGGCTGGGAAGTTGGTGTTAACTGTTGACTTGAACTCAGCTGAGGCTGTTAGCCAGAGGCCTCTGTTCTGTTCTGTGTGGTCTCTTCACATGGACTAGATTAGACAACTCACAGGGTGGCAATCTCTGGATAGTCAAACTCCTTACGTGGTGGCTGGCTTCTTCCAATGTGCAAAAATGAAAGCTGCCAGGCCTTTTTAAAGCTTAGAATGGAAACTGGCACTCTGCCACTTCCTCTATGTTCTATTGGTTATAAAGAAGGTCACAGAATCAGCCCAGATTCAAGGGGAAAGGAAAAATACAGGGGTATATAAACACTGGGACTGTGGTTCATTGAAAACAACCATTGTAAAAGATTAGCCCACTCTCCTTCCAGCTTTTACTAAAAATTGAGCTTCCACTGACCTTTCTAGCCAGTAAATAATGTAGCTAGGTGAGCATTGGCCTGAGAGTTAGGAGACCTGAACTTCTTACCTAGCTTGACTATTAATTAACATTAGAGACTTGGAGAATTCCCCTAACTCTGAAGTTTGTCTGGATAAACTTTAAAGTAGCCTCCATTTCTAAAAACAGAGTCTAAGGTCTTGGTAGGTTTCGGTTCCCAGGCAAGGCTTTGCATTTTCCTTCACGAGTCTTTCCCTTTCTCTTTGAACTGGTCTGTCTTGATCTCCATCCAGCTACCAGGAGACTAACCAAATCATTTATTTACTTCCTACACTCTGCTGATCTGTGCCTTTCTGATTTGTCCTTTTGACCTGCTTCTTTTGTGAGCTGGATGACCTTTGGCCAGCCACATAGCTTCTCTAAGTCTAGATGAACTGGGGATAAGAACCACAGCTTCATGGGCTGTGGTGAGGATCAGATGGGAGAAGGTACATGAAAATCACTTTGCAAAATGGTACTGGGATGTGATGGCATTTTCCAGTCAGCCTAATGCCACCAGATCCATCGTGTCAGATTCAGGTGTGTTTCCGCCCCCAGTTCTGGTGACAACCAATCACTAACCAACTTTGATTCTTATTTCTTCTACTTATAATGAGGGAATACATCTGTCAGTCGCATTTTCCTCTCAAAATATTCTATGACCCCAGAATTTTCTTGCTAATAACAGGTGACAAATTAGGTAAAATTATCTAAATTGGGTTTACAGTTGACAGTATCACAACCAGGGCTGAGGTGGAGTGGGGCAGAATTATATAGAGGCAAAGCAAGAAAGGGGTTTCTCTTAATACTTTCCAAAAGTTAAAAAAAAAAAAACAACTTTATATTTATTTTGTAAGATGTCATCTTCAGAGAGTTGACCCAACCAGATAGTGAGTGTCTTGGGAACAAGGATTTTGTCTTTTTTTTTTTTTAACCTCTATATTCAGTGACTAGAATAAATGCCTGGCTGAAAGAAACTCAATAAATGGGTTTTGAATAAATGAATGAGTGAGAAAAGGCTCAGATTGTAAAGAAGCTCAAGAAACAAGAGGCTTATTATTTTGATTTTAAAAACAAACACTTAAGTGATGGAGAACAATGTTAATTGGTATCTTTTGAATAGATTATTTAAACCAAACTTTTCACACTACAAGGCAATACTTTGTTGTTTTATGATGGTTATAGCTAAATTATTAATTTGATTTACTATAATCTGATTTATAACAATCTGAATTATTACTTTAACTTTTGAAAGGATCCATAAACTATTCACAGGTTGGGTCTCACAGGAACCAGAGGAAGTAAAATATGCCCTAGAACAAACTGCTGAGTCACACATTATGTCCTTGATCCCTTAGCCAGCTTTCCTAGTCCAGTATCATTTAAGATCCAGAAAAGAGCAGATATTCACCTGGTACGATGGGGGCATCACTGAATATATCCCTCCTGACCAAGGAGTTCAGGCAACAAATGTATGAAACGGAAGGTTCTAGGCTACTGCTTTGACCTATTCTGATGGTGTTCAGATTCAATTATGTAAAGCCATGAGAAACCACAGCTGTGTAAACCCCTCCTCGTCAACACATTGAGAAATCAAGCACACACAGAAATTGCCTTGTTTGTATTTTCTGGGAATAGAGGAGAAGAGAAAAACAAAATAATAGTCATTAAATATTTTTGTACCAAGCATTGTGCTCAATTCTTTTTTTTTTTTTTAACGTTTTTATTTATTTTTGGGACAGAGAGAGACAGAGCATGAACGGGGGAGGGGCAGAGAGAGAGGGAGACACAGAATCGGAAACAGGCTCCAGGCTCTGAGCCATCCGCCCAGAACCTGACGCGGGGCTCGAACTCACGGACCGCGAGATCGTGACCTGGCTGAAGTCGGACGCTTAACCGACTGCGCCACCCAGGCGCCCCGTACTCAATTCTTTTTATACTCATTTACTCTTTAGAATAAACAGCCCAATGCAAGTTTCTCTCCACTTAATAGATGAGGAAAACTGAGGCTTGGATAACTAAGTCAACCATTTAAGATTACACAGCTAGTAAGGGGGTAAAGAATGGGAGCCTTTGCTTTTGCTGTCATCCCATCCAGCCTTCTACAGAGTCAAAAGAAGTTCACTTGTCTCTTCCTGCTTTGATATCATCACCTTTACTATCATTTGGCCCTCTGTTTGTCTTTTTTTAAGTTTATTTATTTTGAGAGAGACAGAGAGAGCGTGAGTAGGGGAGGGGCAGAGAGAGAGAAAGAGAGAGACAGAACCCCAAGAAGGCTCTGCATTGCCAGTGCATAGCCCAACACAGGGCTTGAACCCACAAAACCATAAGATCACGACCTGAGTTGAAACCAAGAGTCAGACGCTTAGCCGACTGAGCCACCCAGGTGCCCCTGACCCTCTATTTTTATAAGTCTACAAGAACATACACACATTTCTGCAACCCCTCCATTGTGCTGAGTACAACCACAAGCACAAACTTGGGTGGCAACCACACAAAACCAAACTGCTTCTGGTGGTCTTCACACAGCCCATTGCATTTTCCTCCTTGCCCTGCCTGTAGTGTGTTCAGCTCCTTTTCCCAGTTCAAGTGTCACGTCCTCCAGGAAGCCTTCTCTGAGTCTTCCCCTCATCTCTACTGCCCAGTCTTTCCCACAACGCCTTGCATGTGTCGCTATTGTTAATTACTATTACCTAGTTAGGTATCCATCTCCTGCATTAGACTGTGAGTTCTCTGAGGACAGGGCCATGTCCGTCTTTTCAGTTAGACTATGACCTCCCTGGGGTTTGAGACTGTGTCCTCATTCTATTTGTAACTTCACTGCTGTGCCTAAACTAGCACAAAGCGGGGACTCAGTTGAGTCTACTGATTGGATCAAAAAGATTGCTAAGAAGGACATTAAAACATGATAAAAGTGTAGGTCATAGAGAGGTACTTCAATTCAGAGAAAAGGGGAAAAAGAAGAATATAGAAAGAAGGAAGGATAATATAAAGGGAGGGTGCCATGTTCCCTGTGGCATTCGAATTCCTCAATTTGAGTTAAACAGAAACAACAATATGATTCCATTATTTCTAATTATTCATTATGATCATTTTAATAATTGCATAATTCACACATACCCTATGTCTAAGCAACGTTAGGAGTTTCCCAGTTAAAATTTGGGGGAAAAAACTATCAAATATAATTCTTCATTAAAGATGTACTGAAAACGGTAAACCATGCCTTTCAATCATCTTACAGAGTACAAGACCTTAATTATAAATCAGCCAAATGGATGAATTATTTTCATATTCCAGGGTATATGTTAATTTATGTCAAGTAAATCATCAGTGATGATGATTCTGTTTTTTTATTGCCCTGTGCAAGATATATTGATTTATCATTGTTATTTTAGCTACTCAACATCTAACATCCCTTCCTTCAATAATACACTCCATTGTTTTGGGGGGTATGTCCTATCCTGTATAGTCTTGGTAGAAGATAGCACCTACTTCCTACTTTCAAAGAGGATTAACACCTCAGGTTTTCTGACCCAGGGTAGCCAGCCAGTGGGTGGACACATGAGCTAGGCATCCAACTAAGGTTTAGTCAATTGGATGTTCTTGAGACGTTGAACTTGAAGTTGTGAGGGATGGTGGGAGGTCCTTCGTTGTTATGGAAGCCTTAGCAGGCTGACTCATGTGCTCTGCTTTATGACCTGTCCAGGCCTCCCAGAGCTGCCTTGGCATCTAATTTTTTTGTGTTATTTTCCAACCTGGATCTCCAAACTTCCATTGATTTTGTGAGCCTGGCATTCTCTGCATGAATCACCTGTGTTTAAGTAGCCAATTTCTTTTGCTTAAAACTGAAAATGCTGTCTGAAATACCAGGTAAAAATTCTCAATTTAAGACACACATTTATATGTAGATTAGTAAAATCATTTGTATTCTTGTTTTGTGCTTAATAAGAATTACTGTTCTCTAAGAATTATTTTGAGATTCATTTTCTAGAAAATTACAGGAATTTATAAGTAAAACTATGTGATGAATTTCTCCATTTTGAATGAATAGTTTTTGTTGACATTCTATAATCTACATTAACTTTTAGAAAATTTAGCACCTGGTTCTAAATCAGGGAGTAAATCTGATCTAATATTAAACCTAACGGTGGCATTTTGTGTATTGAGGAAAGAGGTGAGGTAATGAGCACATTTTTACAGGCTTCTCACTTATGAAACTTCATCTCTCTTTAGTCTTTGTGCATCATCCTTCTATTCAAGTTGTATTTACTATTTAGATAGTTTCCTAGACTTTTCCAACATTATCTTTCAAAGATATTTTTTTAACTTATATAAGTTCTTATGATACTTAGTAATGGGCTTATAGTAATTGGCTTATATTTTTCTAATGTTGACATGTTTCCATGGTTCCATACTGAGATTTCAACACTGTTTTGATGATTTAAAAAAAGGAAAATATATCCAAGGCAGATGACATTGTTGTTGAAATGCGTAGCTGTGAAAACATCTGCTTGACTAAATTTAGAAAACGATTAACTTTTTTTTCCTTGAGGCATTGTTTTGTTATCAAGTGTCTATCAGACATATCAAAATGGCTAGTACATTTTCAAAAAGTTTTTCAAGTCTGTCCTGAAGTGAAATTCTCATATAAAATGATGTATAGTGAAGTTTAAAGTCAAGTATTAAATCTCCTCATTTGACACATATTTGGAAAGAAAAGAAACCATTAGGAAATATTTTTGGAGGAGAAAAAATATATTTTCAGTGTCTACAGTAATATGTCATCTGAAAAATGAGGATATTAGGTTTCTTGTTGCTTAAGCGTTGAGTTTGGCATTTCATTCTTATGAAGGACCATGCTCTCTTAGGAATTTTAGGTAGGTGTAGATTCTCAGGGGCTCAACTTGCACATTGAATGGATAAGTCAACATTTCAGGGTAAAAGCTGATATAAGAAAAAAACTCGAATTTATTAGGTTGTAGCTTTTTTTTTTTTAAGAAAATAAGGATGCAAAGAAAGGTCCTATGATCAATAAAAATAGGCTGTGTCACGAGATCACAGGGGTTGGCTCCCTGTGGCAATAGCATCCAAATGAAGATCCACAGTATGTCTAATGTACTAAAAGATCTTACTCCTGAGGACAGAGGCAACAATCTTATCTGATAGGAAAATCTGTGGCTAAAAGTTGAATTTTTCCATATACTAAAATTAACATAACATTCATGACAGCTAGGATTAATGTGCGGGCACAAGATATTTTAGTCAATCTGAAGAAAAAAATTCATCCAAACTGAAAAACTCTGATGAGTGAAAATTAGAAAGTAAAATATAGTAACATTTAGGTTATCTGGAAACTAAGAGCTGGCAGGTCTAAGCATCTAAAAAGATTCCAACTATGGAAGTTAAAAAGGCAAATTGTCTCTGATAGCAAGGACTGAATTTGCGGGCAAGAGGTGGTCAAAATTAGATGAGGAAGATCTACCAGGTATTTCTCCTTTGTGTCTATTAGTAACACCAATTTAGGAGGAGATGAATGGGACTACAGTGTGTCAGGAGGGGGATAAATTACAGTTTTATAAATGATGAATAAGGTGTTTAAGAAGACGGGCAAGTCTGTCTATATTTTAGAAAGATTTCTGAGGAAAGAAGGGTAGAATTTTAAAATTTGGGTGCATAACACATTAGTTAAATTGAAAACATCATACTAAACAGCATGCCCTAATAATGCTGATTGAGATAAATTAATGAAAAAATGAATGATTGAATTTATTCAGCAACTACTGATTGAATGTTGACCCCCCCCCCCGTACTGGGCATAAATTCAACAAGGATAAATTGTATAATTGATAAGTATCTAACATCAATGATGGTACAAGTTGCAGTTTCCCCATAGGCCCTTGAAAGACCAATTTTTAGTACCATAGGAAAAAATGGAAAGTGCAAAACTATGGTCATTGCAAATTAGCTGTGGTAGTTTTTCAATAAATATGTGTTGGTTTGACTTTATGTATATAGTATAAAACCATAAAACCAAAACCATAAAAAAATTCTAAAATTTTACCACAGACAACACCAGGAATTGATAAGTATTTCTCTTTATTCTTTGGTCCCTATTAGTCTCACATCTCATTTTCTTCACTTTGTCATGGTTACTTGGTCTGTCTTCCTGAACACCTGAATTCAATTTTCTGTCATCAGGAAAACATGATGCTTTTCTGGTAAGTGATGAATGAAGGAAATTATAAAGCTCTAAAATCCTGCACTCTTCCCTGGTTAGAATCTTGAAACATACACCCAGTTCAGATCAGGTTCCCCATTTGTTACTGAGAAAGTGTGTTAGCTACCTGAGGGCTCCTACATTCTTTTTTTTTTTTTTTGAAGTTTGCCCCAAATAATCAAAGATGCAAACAATGTTTTCTGCTTGAAACACCCAGCTAGGATATTGAAAATAATTCTTTAGAATATAATTATGGATTCCTGAATTTTCATTTATTCAAAGTATTATAATCAATAAAGTCATTCTTTTTGATGATCAGACTATCTTACATTTTGCCATAAGAAGCCCCTTCAAGTTAGCTCCTATGTTTTAGAAACTTTCTTACTGATATTTGGACACAGTCTTATATTCACTCTATATTTTTCCCTCCCAGACCCGGAATCATCCATTTCTCTAAAGAACCCTAATTACTTTGCATGGAAATGATACTTGCAAACCAAGATCTAGGCGCTAGGTATACTCATTGCTACTGGGCATCACTGCTTCTAGGTTCTTCCCAAGATTAGAAAAAGTAGGAAATACAGCAGATTTTAAAAAATAAATAGATAAATTGATTCTAAAATTCATATGGGGGTACCTGGGTTGAGTGTCAGTCCATTAAGTGTCAGACTCTTGATTTTACCTCAGGTCATATTCTCATGGCCATAAGATCAAGATTCAGGTGGGACTCTGTGCTGGGTGTGGAGTCTGATTGGGATTCTCTCTCTCCCTCTCTCTGCCCCTCCCCTACTCACGGTGCCCCCCCCCTCAAAAAATAAAATAAAATAAAATAAAATAAAATTAAATTCACATAGAATTGGAAAAGACCTAAATAGGCAAAATAATCTTGAACAGGAAGAATATACACTACCTGAAATCAAGACTTAGAACAAAACTCCAGTAATCTGGACAGAGAGGTACTGGTTTAAAGTTAAACTAGATCAATGGACCATAACAGGGGGCCCAGAAATAGATACACACTTATGGTTGATTGATAATTGACCAAAGTACCAAGTTAATTCAATGGAAGAAAGGAAAGTCTTTCTATAAATATTTCAGGAAGAACTACATATCTGTATGGAAAATGATGAACTTTGGCCCATGAATGCATTTTTGAACCATGAATTCAAATTGATATTTCCAGGTAAAATTTAGTTTTACAGAGTTTTTACTGACTTTCTTTGTTTTTGATATTTGTGTGTCTCTTTTCTCTTACACTGACAATCCATGGTCCTAACAGCAGTTAATATTTCTTTGCAGATCTTTTTGCCTTTAGAATATATCCCTCTATGGGTCTATAATCAGAATACTATCTTTAAAAGTCACTTGAAATGATTATTTTCTTTATACAGTTATGTTACCAATTAGATATATGTTGGGTTCATTTGTTTATTCTATATATCTGTTCATTTTCAACGATAAGGTTTGTTTTTTCTTTTTTTTTTTTTGACTATGTGAAACATTTATATGGTTCAAAAGTCTAAATTATATAAAAAGGTATACTTGGAGAGGACTCTCCCATCTCTTATCCATTCTACCCCATCTACCATCCCACTTAAGTCGGCATTGGTTGGTTTTTGATTTATCCTTTCCATGTTTCCTTCTGAAAAAAAAAAGCAAATAATCATGTATTTTATGTTCTATTTCTTTTATATTTAACAATATATCTGGAAGATTAAGTAAAATGAGGATGTAGGAAATTTTCTCATTATTTCTTATGTTTGCATACGACTGCACGGCACTACATTGCATAGGTGTACAGGATTCAATCAGCCACTTTTGCTGTGTATGTATGCACTATATCCAACAAGGTCTTGCTAGAGAGTCACACTGGGCTCTTTCCAGTATCTGATGGTATTCATTTTCTAGGACTGCTGCAACAAATTACCACAAACTAGGGGGCTTAAAACAACAGAAATGTATTTTCTCATAGTTCTGAAGTTCAGAAGTCTGAAATCTAGGTGATGGCTGGGTTGGGCTCCCTCTGGAAAACTCCCAGAGAGAATATTTCCTTGTTTCTTCTAGCTTTGGTGGTTCCAGGGATCATTTGGCTTATGGCTACATGACTCCCATCTCTGCCTCCATTTCTACATGGCCTTCTCTGTGTGTCTTCTCCTTTTCTATCTCTTATAAAGACACTCAATAGGTTTAGGGTCCACCAAGATAATCTAGGATGATTTCATTTTGAGATCCTTAACTTAATTACATCTGCAAAGATCCTTTTACTATTTTTTTTTAAGTTTCTTTTATTACAGAGAGAGAAAATGTAAGCACGGAGTCCGGTGTGGGGCTCAGTCCCACGACCTTCAGTCCCATGACCTGAGTGGAAATCAAGAGTTGGAACCTCAACCAACTGACCCATCCAGGTGCCCCAGATCCTTTTTCTGAAAAAAGAAAAAAAAAGTCAATCACAGGTTCTGGGGATTAGGATATGGCTATATCTATTCAACACAATACATTGGCTATTATAAATACTTGCGGAAGGAATAACATTCCACATGTGGTTTTATATTTGTGGGGGCAGAGTTGGTTCTTAGAAGTAGGATTTCTGTGTCAAAGGGCAAACAATATATAATTTTGCCAAATTCCCCTCCATAGGAATTGTACTATCATTTTATACTTCTTTCAGGTATGGTTTTCTGCAGCTTTGCTACCAAAGTGTACTGTCAAATTTTGTGGGTTGTTTTGTTTTGTTTTGTTTACCAATCCAAGTGGTATTTCAGGGTAGTTTTAATTTGCATTACAAGTTTTTAACTCTTGATTTTATTATCATTATTAATGAAAGTGGGGCATTTATTCAATAGCATGTAAGTGTATGTAAAGTGCTTGGCACTCTGAAACTCCAGGGGTAAAGAGTTAATTAAAAAGAGGGTAATGACCTCAAGGAGGTCACCGTCCAGTAGGAATGATTTTTGAGAGCAATAGAATATGACAAGTATTTTTATTTATTTTTGTTTCATGCGGAATATTACACGTGGGTGAAAAACCATCAAAGTAATAATTTATATTTCTTGCATTTTTTTAGAGAAGATCTGGAGTTTTACATTTTCATCAGCAAATAAAGGCTAGATATAATGGATGAGATGAAGTTAGTGCATGAATGCCTGCTTCTGGTACTACCAAGTTTTGGCAGTGTCACGTGTTTACTGTACGTTGTCATTTATCTCTTCGTTTATTCAGTTGTTCTGCCCTTTGACTAGACTGGAAGCCTTGGAAGTCAGGAGGCTGTATCTTATACATCTTTTTATCCTCAAGGTTTAGATTCATGCCTTGTACACAGCAGATGCTCCATAAATGTTTGATTACAATGACAGCTTGCTCTACAATAGAAAGTTTGAATTCCCTAAGACAAGTCCATCCTATTTTTTTGAATCAAAGGTATCTTCTTCTAAAGGAATGGGGCAGTGACTACTCTGACATACTATGTATAACCAGGTACAGTCCAAGTTGCTGTGACAAAGACACCTAAAATGCTTTAAAAGAAAAGGTTATTTTTCTCTTGCAACAGTCTTGGAGGGTTTGTGGCCCTTTTTGAGATGTTCTCTGGGTACCCAGGCTGACATCATCCTGGGTGCGGGGCTTCCATCTCTGGATCTGAGTTCACCCATGTTATTGGGTTTATTATAGCTGAATATATATTTTTATAGCTGAATAATATTTCTTTGCATGAATATGTTCTCATTCTATCAATGCTATTTTGACAACTCTAAAAATAAAGAGAGGCTCTAGCAACCAGAAGATATGTTTTTGCATGCCTGGATGAGATAAATAGGACTATTTTAGCTCTTTATTCATCTTATTTAACAAACTTTTATCGACTGCTTCTAGAGTCTAAATATCATGCTAGTTATGAGAATACAAAGCATTGCAAATCCCCAGCTCTTGCCCCAAGTTACAGGTTCCCCTGAATGAGAAAATGTTGTGTTGTCCTAACTGGATGGAAACCACATGGTTTTAAACAGCCAGCTTAAGTACTTGCTCAAATTTTGTCAAAATTTGGAGCATCAAAGGATCCAGATGCCAGTAAGTAACGCTACAGATCTCTTGTAAGAAATCTCCAGGCCATCCTTCATCTCAAAGTTTTGCTTGAGGTTACAGGCACTTAGCCTTAAAAAGCATACCGGCCTGAGAGTCAGGTCCCTCAGGTTCTATTTCTGGTTCTGCTACTGGATTCTTATGCAGCCTTGCACAACACAGAGAATGTGCACTTCCTATATAAAGCAAGAGACAAGATCCTGAGGAGCAAGGGAACTTTATACCCTAAGTGAAGTTGGGTCCCAGGAACCAAGGGGACTGGCTGGACTCCTCACCCAGAGTCTGGGGATGTTCTTCCTGCTGTCAAAGCCATTCATTTTAGTGTGAAATTGGAGCTCCAATTTTAGTATTGTCGAGGGACATCGATTCGCTTCCTGGTGTGAATCCTGAGCCAAAACGTAAAATGGTTTGCATTTTAAAAGCCTTGAAACTTTTCTTACTGAGATGTTTTTGTGGTTCACGTTGCACTAGAGTGAACTGGGTGGGTAGCACACACCAAGCAGTGAAAGTGTGGGAGCTCTGCGCCTCTCTGGATGGGGTTGGCGGATGCTGTCCAGCGGCTTGGGGAACTCTGGAAACATAAGTCGCGTCGCCTCTCCCCCTGCACAACTACATTTCCATGGAGAACTTGCGGCACACGGCCTGTTGAAGAGGAAGAACGTGCTCAGACCTAACCCATTGACTCCCATCGTGCCTAAGATACTCCAGCCTGATTGGAGGACTTTTTTCGCAGTGCATTCTGGGACTTGTAGTACAGCCTGTGCAAGGGGCAAGCTTCTTTGTGATTCGCGGCGCCGACTCTGCGCTCTGGGCGCGCCCCCGCGAGGCGGGTCCGAAAGGCGCGCGCTTGCGCCGCGCCCGAAGCGCCCGCCCGCACCTCCCGCGGGGCGGGGCCGTCGGTTCCGCGTCGACACCGCCTTCCTGCACCGCCCTTCGCCGGACCCGGCCCGCCCCTTCTTCCTGGAGCCACAGCTGAAGCGGCGGCGGTAGCGGCGGTGGCCCGGCGGGGGGCGGCGAGTGGCCCGCGCGACACGCGCCAGCCCGGACCTTATGCGGTGACTCGCGCGGCGCAGGCGCCTCCTGCCCCGCCGGTGGGGCTCGGGTTTCCCGCGGCGGGATGTTCTCCCGAAGGAGCCACGGGGATGTGAAGAAGTCCACCCAGAAGGTGCTGGACCCCAAGAAGGACGTGCTGACCCGCCTGAAGCACCTGCGGGCGCTGCTGGGTGAGGCGCGAGCCGGGGCGCCGGGCTTGGGGGCACCTGCCCGGACGCGGGCCGGACGAGGGTCGGGACTGGGATGCAGACGGCATCGGGGGTTGGGGGGGCGGCGTCAGACCCTCCTCTCTGGCTCCCGGCATTGTTCCCCAACAGCGAGCACTCTGGCCCTCGGGCTCTGCCCTGTCGCCCAGAGTGTAAATTTACCCCAGATTCGTGCCGGGTCACCTCGAGGCCGGTGGAGCCGTGACTCTTTCCTCCCCAGCAAATCCTGGACTCCAGGTGCTCCACACACACACACACACACACACACACACACACACACTGAACTGTCTCTTCCTCTCCTATTTTTTAATTTTAATTTTGGACTCTTGACACCCTTAGTAGACTGAGTCTCCTAAGTGTTCCCAGCACACTTAATTGAACTGTCATCTCTTTCGTGGGCCCGCTCCTCTTAAATTTTATTTTTACTTTTGAGTTGGAGTCTTCAAATAGACTGAGACATGAAGTGCTCCCAGGATAAATTAAATTTAGCTGTCATCCCTCTTCCCATGCTCTTTTTATTTTTATTTTTATTTTTTTTATTTTTGGTCTGACTGCTTAGGTTTCTTTGTGTCCTTGGTGTGAAGGGGGGCTCCTCCTGTCTTCTTGGAGGGAAGGGTGGCTTTCCTGGGTTCAAGGAGGCTGCTGCTTCTTTATTGCCAAGATGACAGTGATAGTTCTTTGCCTTATTTCGTTTTTATGGACTGCTGGATGGAGGTTCTGTGGAGCCCTGGGGGCCCTGCAGTTGACCTGTGATGAAGCTCGTCCTTGTGGGTGTGAGGTGTCCACAAGGCTTCCTGTCACCTGCTGCATGTGATCTGTAGCTGCCTTGCTTTGTTTTGTTTTCTTACCTACTTAGTCTTAACTTTTGTTAAGGACCAAACACCTGTGCTGTCTATAGTGTTTTGCGTGGGTGGGGGTGTGAGAAAAGAACACCTTGTTTCTTCTAGATATCTTTTGTATTCTTAAAATGAGCAAAAATCACCTGATTTAGGACACATAGTCTAATGTGCCTATCACTTGAGGAGATATGGCATAAAAGAATTCATTTTATATGTGAGAATTTTAAATAAAGATCTTGTTCGTGAGATTAAAGGTTGCTAAGTATTTCTATTTATACTCTGTGAAGCACCTCTGAGAAAACACACACCTACCTGGTTTCTCCAAGTGAAGTTATTCACAATCTCGAATTCCTTGAGATTACACTATCTTGTTCGGTTTGGAATGAAATATAAATTAGTTACTTACTGTTAGAGGGATTCGTTTTCAAGACTTTTGAAAGTGAAATGTGGTGTCCTTGGTAAACTGAACTGTCTGCTTCCTGTAGTAAAATCTCATGCACACACAGCTTGCATTGTGCAGAGTTTTTAGTAGTGACTGATTAACACCTACTGCAGGGACATTTTTGATAAAGGAGACTTGAACAGTATTTTAAAGCATTTGATACTCTGGAAGTTTTCCTGTGGTAGAGAATTTGAACTTTTGTTCTTTCCAAGTCTGCAGGATTAAGTTGGCTACATTTTGTAAAGGCAGAATCAATTAAACCTAGATCAGTTTGGTTTCTTAGAGATATACAATACATTGTTACCATTCTGAGAAAGTTAGTTTTCAAGGCTGTGTAATTGAGGTTTCACTTTAAGGTGCATATCCTATTTTGAGGAACTTTCTTTTTCATTTCATTGAGCTCATAATGACCTCAGTTTTGTAACAAAGAGAGGTTCTTTGATATTAGGTTTCTTGTTGATGCATTTGTTTGTGGAATGATCCAGTTTATTTTATTGCTGCAATCTTTATCCATAGGGACTAGATTTTTGTAAATGTGTCTGAGGAATTCTACTTGTAATGTCTAATGTAAACTTTTGCTAACAACTATGTTTTAAAGACCTCAAAGAAAGGGGCACCTGTGTAGCTCAGTTGGTTAATCGTCCTACTCTTCATTTCAGCTCAGGTTATGATCTCACTGTTGTGAGATCAAACCCTGCATCAGGCTCGGTGCCAAGTGTGGAGCCTGCTTGGGGTTCTCTCTCTCTCTCTCTCTCTCTCTCCCTCTCCCTCTCTCCCCCTTTCCCCTTCCCCCTGATTGTGCATTCACTCACTCTCTCTGTCTCTTTCAAAATAGATACATATATAAAAAATTAAAAGCTTTAAAGAAAAACAGTACATTAATGTACTTGTTCCTAGGATATCATATACCCTATTTGTTTGCTACTTTAAAAAAAGTTTTTTTAATGTTTATTTTTGAGACAGAGAGAGACAGAGCATGAACGGGGGAGGGTCACAGAGGCTCCAGGCTCTGAACTGTCAGCACAGAGCCCGACGCGGGGCTTGAACTCATGGCCCGTGAGATCATGACCTGAGCCAAAGTCAGACGCTTAACCGACTGAGCCACCCAGGTGCCCCGTGTTTGCTACTTTAAGAAAAAGCCTATTTAGAAAAAAATGGCCTCTTGATCTGAAAGATAGTAATTGGCCAAGATTAAGAAAACTATTTGAAAGAATTGAATATACATTATTATTGTATTTTTATTTGCATATTCAGGTAATACTCTTGCATTTCACATATTTTATCGTCAAGTGATAATAAAGGTGTTCTTTTTTTTTTACATAGAAAGATGATGGGGTGCCTGGGTGGCTCAGTCGGTTAAGTGTCCGACTTCGGCTCAGGTCATGATCTCACAGTCTGTGGGTTCAAGCCCCGCGTCAGGCTCTGTGCTGACAGCTCAGAACCTGGGGCCTGTTTCAGATTCTGTGTCTCCCTCTTTCTCTGACTCTCCCCTGTTCATGTGCTCTCTCTCTGTCTCAAAAATAAATAAATGTTAAAAAAAAATTAAAAAAAAATAAAATAAAAAAGAAAGATGATACCACTGATCTGAATTTGCAGTTATGGCTTCATCACTTTGGTTAGTTACCTAGCCTGTCTTTGAACCTCAGTTTCTCTACTCTGTCAAATGGGTATGGTAGTGTCTGCCTTGTAAAGGTTATTATGACTTAATATATAAACTACTTCAGCTTGTAGCAGGCATATAACAGTTCCGTTTCCCATTACTTTCCTCCCATCATTAATAGGATAGGACAAGTATTTTGATAGGTAGTTTCCCACCCCCCCTTTATATTTTGATAATTGCTGTGAATTTGTTCTCTCTTTATAAAAATTAGTCTAAAACTGGCTAAGAAACACACAATGAACTGTGGAAAGTAGAATTTTCTCAGTCATGGTAATGGTTCAAGTTAGAACTTGCTTAGCTACTTCAACCTGGCTACATATTGTAGATTGGTCTGATATTATTAACTTTATTTTACAAAGGGGGAGACTGAGGCACAGGCAGACCTTACAAGGGGCCAAGCAATGTACTAAATGATCTGTATATATTGTGTTAATCACAAACAGAACCATGAGCTCTTAGGTCCCCTGACTTCCAATTCTCCCTGCATTGTTGACATTATCGGTGGGAAAGTAAATGAGTATACAAAACAAAACACAAACCAAAAAAATTCTCTGTATTGCTGTCTTGCCCCAGCAAAGATTCCATGTTTAATTGAAAGTTGAGTGTCTACTCTGAGTCCTAAAGTAGAAATGGCATTGATGTAGCAAGAAGACTTGATGTAATTAGTAAGCATATAGTATGGTCTGTACTTAGATAGTGGCTTTTATGGTGGACTTCAATATAGGATTTCAAGGGGTCAAAAAAGATCATTAAGAGTGGCACAAAGAGAAGGACATCTTGAAGGAGCTTTTACTCATCCTGGGCCCTAAGGATGGTTAGACTAGTTCTGTCCAATAGAAATATAAGGTGAGCCACATGTTTAATTTAAAATTTTTTAGTAGCCACATTTAAAAAAAAAGGAAGCAGGTGAAATTAATTTTAATAATACATTTTATTTCATCCCACAGATCTAATATGTATTATATCAACAGGTAATCAATATAAAATAATATTTTTTACCCCAAGTCTTTGAAATCTAGTGTGTGTTGTATACTTACAGCACATCTCCTTTCAAACCAACTGCATTTTAAAAGCTTAGCAGCCACATGTGGCTAGTGGCTACATACTGGACAGAGCAAGGTTAGAATTTGGGAAGGGCAGGGGGAGGACAGTTCCAAGCAAGGGGACCTGGAAGGTGGCAGTGAAAATATGCATGGCAATGATGTGTAAAGGTGAGGAACACCAACCAACCTGCCAGTTCCTCCTGTCTGGTGAGGGAATCGAGTAATGTTGGTCATGAGATAGAGTGCTAGAACTCTTGCCCTGAGGGTGTTCACAGTGTCAGATGAGTGATTACAGTGCTGTGTGGGCCAGGGGTGGGGGCAGAACGGCGAGTTGGACTGGGGGATACTGGTGGGGGAAAGGAGTGGTGGCCTGACTGGCAGAAGCTGGGGCAGCTGGGGGGCCAGATCAGAAAAGGTCTTGTTTGTCTGAGTTGGAAACTCATGTCTTATCTTGGAGGTGAGAGGGCCCACTTGAAGAACTCTTAGTAGGTCAAATGATAAGACTTGAGAGCTGCCTGTCAACAGAGTCAGGAAGATGGACCGGAGGGGAGGGGTGACACTACTGGCAGTGAAGAAGCAGATTATAAGGGTCTGAAATGAGATGCTCCACGAATGGAGAGGAGGGGCAGGATTACAAAGGACCAATGCAGCAGGAACTAGTGATTGTCTAAGTAAAGTAATGAAACTGAGGTTTGCAGAAGCCAGGTGAGGAGTGATCAATCTGAAGGAGAAGAGATCTGGGATGAGAGGCCATAGTCAAGTCTAATCATGTGACATCAGGGTTTGGGCCAAATATTTGAAACCAGAGAGGAGAGAGCAGTCTCACTCAAATGCTCTCTGTATATGGACAGAGTAACGTGGAACATTTTGGTATATTTCAACTATTGCTTTAGGTAGGGACAAGTTCACTTGAGCAATTTTATTTATTTTTATTATTTATTTACTTTTTAAATATTTATTAATTTTTGGGAAGAGCCCAAGTCGGGGAGGGGCAGAGAGAGGATGACAGAGGATCCAAAGTGGGCTCAGCACTGACAGGCTGATAGCAGCAAGCCCAGTGTGGTGCTTGAACTTAGGAATTGCGAGATGATGACCTGAGCTAATTTGGACGCTCAGCCAACTGAACCACCCAGGTGCCCCTCACTTAGAATTTTAAATGTTGCCTTTTAAACTTATTTTCTTATTAACATTTTCGTACCTTTTTTCCCCCTCTCATTTTTATTAACTACAAACATTTGTTGAAACTGTGCAGGGTAAGTTAGCTTACCATTTCCTGGATGGTTAAATTGTTTCCTTCCTCTCTCTTTCTTTCTCTGATGTAAATAATACCACTGTAAACACCTTGGGAAGCAGCTTTGTCTGTATTTTGTGTTATTTCGTTAGGACAGATTCCACTGAGGTCAAATTGCTGGGTTTGAACGTGTTTATAACTCGATTCACTGTGTTTTCCTAAGTGTTGCTCCCAGTGAGCCTGCTAACAGCAAGGATTGAGACTACCATTTCCACTGTTGTCTGACAAGCAATAAACACATTTGTGTAATTTGATAATTGGCGGTAGGCATTTTGGAGAGTAAGAGTGTCAGGGATAGGACCAGAGGAGTTGGGAGGAGATCCTGGCTGATGATAGGGGAAGATGAGTTTGGTGTTATGGGTGTTGAGTCTGAGCAAAAGGCAAGATCCAAGTGGAAATGTCTGGGAGGTTGTTGGACATGGGGTCTGGAGCTTAATAAGAGGATAAAAGCTACGATGTGGTTGTCTATCGTCGTCATGGTTCCATCGAATCTTCCCACAACCTCTGATGAAGGTAGGAGGCTCTTACTCTCAACCTGTAGATGAGGGAACCAAGGCTCAGTGCGCTTAACTACTTGTCTGTTAGCACCCCGTCCATAAGTAGCAGAGCCAGGATTCCTGATTATGGAGCCCATTTTATGCCTCTGCTAGTTACCTGACTCAGAAGTATATTTACATATCAGATAATATATTTACCCACCACAGTGAATGTTAACATAAAAACAAAAGCCCAAGGGTTTTTGCATGTCCCCCCAACATGTTGCTTTGACTTGTGCTGCTTTCTTCTGTTTTACTAGATTCTTCTAGGGAGACTTGAGGCTGCATTTGATTTCAGCATGGCAGAAAATAAAGAGACTCCTTTTGTGTTTTTCTGTTCATTGGCCTCTCTGTGCCCTTGGCAGGCCTAACAGGTGGTACAATATTGCATGGACATTACTGCCAAAGGACACTCTACAACCAGAGCAAAGTCGGAGGTGCAATTTCAGGCTCTTCAGCCAGTCTTAGTGTGGTCTCTCTCATTTAACCTTGTTTGAAGCAAAGTCATTTTGCCATATGCTCCCTTTGCTAATTTTTTATCAGTTACTAACATTAAAATGTTAGTATCTGTTAGTATTTGTATCCTCCGGAATATAAAATGAACTTTAGACACATACGTGAAATGCAGATATACCAATCCCTGCCTCTAGGGCTTGAGGATGTCTGTACTTTTTCTTCTTTTTTTTTTTTTTAATTTTTTTTAACGTTTATTCATTTTTGAGAGAGAGAGAGACAGAGTGCGAGTGGGGGAGGGGCAGAGAGAGAGGGAGTCACAGAATCCGAAGCAGGCTCCAGGCTCTGAGCTGTCAGCACAGGGCCCGACGCAGGGCTCAAACCCACGAACTGTGAGATCATGACCTGAGCCCAAGTCGGACGCTTAACCGACTGAGCCACCCATGTGCCCCGAGGATGTCTGTAGTTCTGATGTGAGAAGGAAGAACCTAGGGTAAGAGTCTGATTGAGCTCAGATGTTTTGTTTGGGACCACTTCCGGGAAGAGAGATCACTGATAAGCCTAGAATATTTTGATGTAAACTTTTATTATTTTTATTTTTATTTTTTTGTAAGTGCGTTACTGGCAATTGGGTATGAATACTTTTACTAGCTGTTTAGAGTACTTATCTTTCCATACATAAAACTGTAGAGAATTGTTTATTTAAAAAAATTCACTTTCAAAATAGCAAATTCATTCCATTTAAATTTTTAAAAGATGTTTATTTTAAGAGACAGAGAGGGAGAGAGTGTGCTTGCACATGCGAGCGGGATAGGGGCAGAGAGAAACGGAGAGAGAGAATCCCAAGCAGGCTCTTCGTGGAGCCCAACATAGACTGAGACAAAATCAAGAGTAGGACACTCAACTGACTCAGCCACCCAGGTGCCCATCAATTTAAATTTAAAAATTTTTTTTTTATTAAAAAAATGTTTTTAACATTTATTTATTATTGAGAGACAGAGAGAGACAGAGCACAAGCAGGGGAGGGGCAGAGGGAGAGGGAGACACAGAATCTGAAGCAGGCTCCACGCTCTGAGCTGTCAGCACAGAACCCAATGGGGGGGTCAAAGCCATGAACCATGAGATCATGACCTAAGCCGAAGTGAGATGCTTAAGTGACTGAGCCACCCAGGTGCCCCAGATTTTAAAATTATCCTTTAAAGGAGGGATATAAGTTATTGTACTGTAAAATTCAGAATAATATATAAATGTAGTAAAGATCTATCTTGTCTTTGGAATTTTAAAAAATTTCAGTTCCACAGACATTTTTTCAAGAGTGTGAATGAGTAAGGATGTGTATGTATCTGTCTGTCTGCTCGGGAGGGCTGTGTATTCAGAGGTCAATAAGGCACAAGCCCAGAACTTAACGGTTTAATAGGAGACGCAGACACATAAACAACTACATTTGGCATGAAGGAGTTAGTGCCTCTATAGAGCGGGCAAAGCTGCAGAGGTGGCCACACAAGGTGCAGAAGAGGCACAGCAAAAAGGCCTCTTGGCCTTGGAGAGGTCGCCAGTGCTTCCTGAGGGAGATGAGGTCTGAGGTGGGTTCAGAATAACAAATACAGGGTTTCCCAGCAGGAGAAGTTGGGGACAAGGGGACTGCAGAGGGAGGGACTTGTGTGAGGGTAATGGTGTGGCCACATGGAGTTAAGTACAGTGGCTTTTATCCTGTGGTGTGGGTAGATGTTGGGAACCAGGAAGACTTGAGTATAGGATAGGAGCCAAACCCGATGTGTCCCCTTGATGGATGGCCTGGGAGTCTCAGTCTTTCTGAGATTTGGAACACGGGTGCCGGGAGAGTGAGAGCTCCCATCCTTTTGGATTGCAAACCATGAGGGTGTAGCATGGGCTGCTAGTGTTCATCTTTCCCCAGTGTCGAGGGCACCTGCCTCAAATTGAGTTCATACTCAGAGAGAAGCAGGGCAGAGACATGGAGGGCGAGAAGAGCCCACTGGACCCTGTTGAGTGAGAGGTTCAGCTATGTCTGCTATCTCCACCCCTGAACTTCTCAGCTGCAGGTGGTAGTAACACCCTGTTTTTGCTTAGCTAGTTTGAGTCATATTTCTGGGTCTTGAAATGGAAAGAATACAGATTAATATGTCTGAATGAGAGGGGGAAATCCCAGATCAGAGATGGGTGGGTGGGTACATATGTGTAGATATGCTTCTTATATTTTTTAAGAGCTGAGCAAAGTTGAGCTTATGTATGTAGGAGAAGGAACTAATAAAAGAGTAAAATTGAAGAAACTGTGGAGAGAAAGGGGGTAAAAATGGAGTAAAGTATGGTCTTCAGTGGGAGCTCTCATGCCATGGCTTTTGTTTTCTCTGGGAAAGTAAGAGGTAGTGTCAACTGCTGAGTTAGTTTCCTTGCTGGTGTAGTGATAGGAATTGAGGATGTCTTCTTCCCTTTCCTGTGCCATGTATCCCCTTAAATAAAGGAAATATTGTAATCTGTAAGATTGCTGTTCTTATTCTTCTGTGGAGTCATCTCATAAATATATTTAACTTCTGTATTAAATGCTTGGCCACAAATGGGGAAATGTGTGTGTGTGTGTGTGTGTGTGTGTGTGTGTGTGTGTGTGTATAGTGCAGATGTTGCCTGCCCTTCTGCTCGGTGACCATGTACCCCAGAGCAGCATCAGGCAGGACCAGGGGCATACTATGTTCTCAGTGGTCTTCTTTCCCTCACACCTCTCGCTGCGGGACCATCTGACTTGTCAGGTGCAATTTTGATCTCCATTTTTGCCTTTAATGTGACTTAACCTCACACAAGATGTAACTTGATTGCACTGATATCCCATATTCATGTGGCACCTTACGCCTTTGCAAAATGTTTTCTCACTTTCTCATTGGATCGATACGCTTCCTTAAGCAACCAGTTCAGAAAGGATTTACCTTCTAGATTCTTAGTCGAGCTTTGTTTCTGAGTATGTTCTGAATGCCCAATTCAAGTTTTTAACTGTGATTTTTACAGAAGAGATATTTCATAACCAGTTTTGTGTCTTCTTTTAGAAACTGAAACCACATCTGAAAGATACTTTAAAAGTATTTCTAATTTTTAACTGTAGATACGTAATTTCGCTCTTGTAAATGTGGTTTAGTTTAAAAAGATAAAGAGCCCTTTGATATTATCTTGCATTTGATTTTAAGTGATGGCACATATTCACTGAAACTCAACCATGGTTTCAAGGACACATAGGTACTAATGACGTTTCTTGTGCCCAGTTGTGGCAACTATGAGAATGTACCACTCATATCCCTACTGGGGGCAGCATGACTGACTTGATATCTAGCTGCTGCCTTCTGGATTCACCACAACATTTCAGCCAAAGCTGAGCTTCTCTTGGGCTACTTGCAATTACTTAGCAAGAGAATACTAATGTGGTTAATTCCTGCAAGACCCAGATGCCTCTGAAGAGTGGCCTTGACTTGAGGACTCCCCATTGGTGTGGTCAAGACCTCACAACTGAGTTGGATCTGAGACTCTTCCTCCCCAGCCCTCTTTCTTTCCCCTCTCCTTTGCAGGGGTCAGACCTTCACTGTGGTGAAGCCTCTCCTTGCCTTCTCAGGTCTTCCCCCTTCACAGACAGTTCCCCCGATCAATCTTCTGCAGGTGTAATCCTATCTTGGTGTCTATTTCTTAGGGAGCCCCAACTGACATACCATCCCTTTCCCCAGAAGGTGTTGCCCATCCTACCATGTAAAACCCTTCCAGGAAACAGCATGAGCACACTGCATCTTCCACGTGAACTTTCTTTGTCCCTCTGTCCCAAAATGATCTTTTCTCAGAATTCCCATAGCACTTGGAACCTCTCATTGGCGTTGCTTGCCTATTGTACTTAGTTGTGTTCTGCCAGATCTCACCTACTAGATGATAAATACATTGAGAACATGAAGAGCTTCTTGTTCATGCTGATTCCTTTTGGTAACATACTTCCTTATTTATAGTCATAATAATTAACATTTAATCAGCACTTTCCATGTGCCACACACTGCCAGAAATACTTTCACATGCATTAACTCATGCAGTCCTCCCAAGTGGGATAGGTAATATTATCATCCTCATTTTACAGATGAGACACAGAAAGGTTAAGAATCTTGTCCAAGTTTACACAGCTGATAAATGACAGAGTTAGGATTTGAACCCAGGCAGCTGGGCTCCAGAGTCCCCTTGTTCATTTAACAGTTATTTTTTATCTAGACACAACATGTGTCAGGCATTATACACAGCATTGGGGATGCCAGAGCTTGCAGTCCAAATCTAGAATAAATAACTATTGAAAAAAAAAAAACAACAGAATGTGATTTCCCACATAGATGGATGTAAGTCTGTGGGGGAGTAGCAGCCACCTGTGTGGATGTTTTGAAAAATTCCTAAAAGCCTTCCTGACCCAAAGATTGTTTTCACAAGCCAGATGTTCCCATCATTAAAGTAATGATTCAAGGGGCGCCTGGATGGCTCAGTCGGTTAAGCGTCCTACTTCAGCTCAGGTCATGATCTCACAGTTTGTGGGTTCGAGCCTCGCGTCCAGCTCTGTGCTGACAGCTCGGAGTCTGGACTCTGCTTTGGATTCTCTGTCTCCTCTTGTCTCTGTGCCCCTCCCTGCGCACATTCTGTCTCTCAAAAATAAATAAACATTAAAAAAATTAATTATTTGAGACCATGAATTAAGGTCTCCTGAGAGAGTCCCCTAACCTTCTCCCTCGTGTACATGCACTCATTATCAGACCCTCCCCTCTGATCCCAAGGGTGAAAAGCTGTAAGAAAGGACTGTTTGTGTGGACTAAAGGGAGAAGAGGTTGGGAAAAGAGTTTGGGGGTGGAGGGCAGCAGGACAAGGAGGCTGTTGGTAAGGATGGGCTTGGGGAAGGCTTAGGCAAGTACCCTAGATATTCTTTCTTGGAAACAATTTGAGAGACACTATTTTAAAATTTTACAATTTACACTATTGTAAATTTGTAAAAACCAAAACTATCCCAAAAATGGACCTGGTATAACTAGTGAAAATTCTTTCAATGAAATCTTTGATAGTATTTTCAAGACTGCGTGGAAGAGAGGGGAACAGATGACATGTTGCTTCTTTGCAACTTTTTAAAGAGATTGATGTGTTTTCTGTCTGGTCACATTTCTGGTGCAAACAATGTAGACTTCTCTTTCCCATGGACTTTATATCTGATAAGGTGGAGATGTGTTTGGGTTAGTTAGGCTTGACGTAGTAGAGCTTATGCTCAAGTCTTAGGTAGAAGTAAAAACATCACCTAGTGTGTGTGATGTGTGTGTATCATATTACAGCTGTTTATGTTTGAGAGAAGGGTTCAGTTCCTCTCTTCCTGCTCCTAAAATAAATATATACACGGACACATCCACATCACTTTTAACTGAAGTAAAAAGTAAATAATGAACTGGACAAATATTTAAAACTTAGAGGATATAGTTATATCTTCAATATCGTCAATACACAGAGAGCTCCTACATATCAACAGGAAAAATTATAATGTTTAAAATGTATGTATATATGTCACAGATGAAGAAATGACAAGACCCATTGTTTTATATGCCACTCTTCAGTTATCTAGAATATATAAACTTATAAATGTTTATTTATTTTTGAGAGAGAGAGAGAGAGGGAGGGAGTGTGCATGAGCCTGGGAAGGGCAGAGAAAATGGGGACAGAGGATCTGAAGCAGTATCTACACTGACAGAAGTGAGCCTAGTGCGGGGCTGGAACTCACAAACTATGAGATCATGACCTGAGCCAAAGTTGGACGCTCAACCAACCGAGCCACCCAGGTGCCCCAGAATATATAAACTTATAAATTAAAATGTATTTACCTATTATTTTAGCAAAGTTGTGTGTGTGTGTGTGTGTGTGTGTGTGTGTGTGTGTTTCCCTGAATGATTTCTCCTGGTTCCAACACACCTTTGACAGGACTATAATTTGGTATGATCTTTCTGAAAAGTAATTTGTTGGAATATGCCAGTGGTCTTAAAAATGTACAAATCATTTGAGCAGAGCCTGACTCAGGGCTCAAATGCACAGAACCATGAAATCAAGAACCTTAGCTGAAATCAAGAGTTGGATGCTTGACTGAGCCACCCAGGCGCCCCTATTTCTTTCTTTTTTAAGTAATCTCTACACCCAACATGGAGCTCAAACTTATGACCCTGAGATCAAGAGTTACACAGTCTTCCAACTGAGCCAACCAAGTGCCCCAGGCTCAGACCTCCACACCCATCCAAAGGTGGGAAAACTGAGGACCAGAAATATTAAGACACTTGCTTGAGATCACAAGACCAGTGTGAGCGGTGAAGTCAGGTTTTAAATGCAGTAATCTGATTCCAGATTTTTCAAGATTAGCTACTGGCCTTTATTCTTTCCCCTAAGGATAGATGAAGGTTGAAGTCTAGGGAAAGGCAGCTAGAGACAGAGAGTGAGTGGGGGAGGGGCAGAGCGAGAGGGGAACCGAGGATCAGAAGCTGCGGCAAGCCCAATGCAGGACCAGGAGATCATGACCTGAGCAGAAGTTGGACGCTCAACCAACTGAGCTACCCAGGAGCCCATAGTCTTCCCTCTGTCTGCGGTTTTGCGTTCCACAGTTTCAATAACCATGCCATCCCTGGTCAGGAAGCAGATGCGCCTCCATGTGATGAATCATCAGATGGTCAGTAGTAGCCTTCAGTGACCTGACATCACAACGCCTGTGTCATCCATCTCACCTGTGTCATCACATGGGCATCTTTTTGCCTCACATCATCACAAGAAGAAGGGGAAGGACACAGACTATTTGGCCTTATATTCATGGCTGCACTAAAGCCCAGGCATCTAACTGACCATGTCTACCCAGCAGGTTTATGCCTAAAGATGCACAAGGCTGATGTTGCTGCAGTCAAATTTACAGGTTTCTGCTATGGCAGGAGTCTTCTGTGCCAATTGCTACCTATTCCTTGGCCTTGGCTGCCATCTGCTCCTTGGCCAAAATGCCTGAAACTCTGCCCAGCTGCAGACTTCCATCTCCATCTGCCTGAGACTTGTGGTCTTGAAGGCATCCTCAGAGCCAGCTGCTACTACCCTTCAGGGCAAGTACACCTGCCTACTGAAACGGACATTGTTAACCATTGCACCGAACCATTGTGTCAGTTATTTTCAGTGCATTATCTTGACTATTCAACATAACGCTGTGAGATGCTCTAAATCAGCAATCAATTTTGGAACCTCTATTAAATTCAGAAGGCAAAAGCAATTACATTTGGAGAAAAGAGCAGAACCACCATCAGGGCCTCCTGAAGAAGCACTCCTTCCTGGGGCCCCCGGGTGTGAGTGGAGTTTATGATGGTCCCCTGGCAGTCGGATCCTCCCAGTTTCTTCTGTAGACAAATGTTCGGATTGAACTTCACCCTCTGCACAATGAGGAAACATGTTTCAAAGGCCTCACTTGTCAAAAAAGACTTGTAAAACAAACTTAACGAGACTTCTAGATACAGTGGGAGCCATACAATAGGCTTCTTTGGTGCTTGAGTTGGAAAGCAGCCTCTGCAGCTCCTGCCATGCTGTGCACCATGCCTAGTCTGTCCCCTCCTGGCTGCAGCCTGTGTCCCCTGCCCACCCCTCCTTTTACCTTCCTGATAAAATGTGTACCGGGATATTGCTCCGTGATGACTGACTGTTAAAATGCTCTGCAAATAAAAAACTGCTGCTAAGTCACACTCAAGAGAAGTACAGAAAATCCTCCAATGTTACAGTCAGCTGCATTTGAATAGAGGCTAAGCAACAAATTTCTTCTAGGCCAACCCTTCACTTTTTAAATGGAGGAGACTGAGGCCTAGAGAGGGGAAAGCACTTGAATAGTATGCATATTTTATGACAGTAAAAGAGAAGATTAAAACATGAATAGATAAGACTTAGGGCAGGACTTTATGCCAGATGGGGGCCTTTAGACTCTTCTTCCCTCTCTGTCCCCTTCCTACTCCTTTAGTTTTCCCCATAGTGCTTGCCCTCCCAGTACTAAATGAGGTTGGTAGCCTGTTGTTCCCATTTTACAGAAAAATTATTGACACACATTCCCCATAACAGAAACAGGCTGGTGGCCCTGTGGTAGCCAAGTCAGGATTCCACCTCAGGTGTGCCTGATGACAGAGCTTTCTCTTAATCACAATAACATTTGAAAGATGAACATGCGGAGGCTTGGGGTAGAGAGTCATAGGTACTGCCTTAGGAAGCAGCTGGTCCCGGACTCAGATCCACCATGACTACATAGGAAACTGCAGGTCTTTTCCTGGTACTACTGACCCCTGTCTACCTGTGGTCAGATCCTAAAAACTCAAGTCCATTTTTAAGCCCAGTGCCCCCTTTCATTGTTAGGAATATTTGGACTTCAAAACGAGGGAGTTTGGGGGGGTACGTGTGGCTTCTTTGGGACTCAGGCAGTGAGGATAGATGTCTTCAGGTTCACTTGGCAGCCTCAGGCTGAATTCCTGATTCCCTTCCTTCCCTAGTTCTCCCTATATCCCTTGGCCCTCTTCCTAGTGCATAGTAGGTGCTCAATAAATAGCTGCTGAATGAATGAAAAAAATGTACATATCATTTGATTTAATTTCCTTTTGTAAGAAATTATGATATACTTAACGGCTATTAAGAAATGCATTGCAGCATTGTTTTCTTGTTTAAAATTTTGTTTATTAAAGTGAATTCCACATAATATAAAATTAATCATTTGAAAGTGAATAATTCAGTGGCATTTAGGACACTTACAGTGTTGTGCAATCATCACACCTCTATTTAGTCCAGACATTTTCATCATTTCAACAGAAAACCCTGTAACCATTAGGCAGTCACTTATTCCCTCCTCTCTTCAGCCCCCCCTGACAACCACCTGGGTGTGTAACTAGCTGGGGGATCTTTTTGCTTTTTAAAATTATTCTGCTCCACCAGAATGGTAGTACAGTTGACCCTTAACAACAGGTTTCAACTGCGTCGGTCCACTTATACGTGGGGTTTTTCCGATAACTATGCAATAGTACTGTAAATGTCTTTTCTCTTCTCTATGATTTTCTTAGTAACATTTTATTTTCTCTATCTTCCTTTATTGTAAAATATGGTATTTAATATATACAACATATGAAATGTGTGTTAATTATCTGTTCACGTTATCAGTGAGACTTCTGGTTAACAGGCTGTTAAGTTTGGGGAGTCAAAATTTGTTACATGCTGGGAGTAGATACCCCCAATCCCTGCACTGTTCAAGGGTCAACTATATATGTTGAACATATTTATACTAGTCAGAGCTCTTGGTTGCATGTGGCAGAAACTCAAACTAACTTGAGAAAAGGGGGACTTAATGATACATACAACTACTCTAGGGGAACGTTTATCTTTAAGTATGTATGACTGTTGACAGGGAGGTGAGTGGAGTCCAGGGAACTCACTCATTCTCATGTCCACTCTCTTTTTTTACTCTCCCCTGATGAAAAATAACTCCTCTCCACTCTTGGTTCCATGTTTGTTTGTTTGTTTGTTTGTTTTCTGTGCTTCTGCTTCATTCTTAGGTGGACTCTGCCAGGTGCGAGAGAGATGGTCCCCGAAAGCTAGTGGCTCCTCCCGTAGGGCGCCAGGTCCCGAGACCACTCTGATTGGCTTTACTTGGGTCACGTGCCCATTCCTGTACCAACACTGGGTGAGGGAGATGGAGTACTCTGATTGGCTGGCCTGTATATCATTTGTCCTTTTCCTGAGGACTGAGTCTCATTCTGGCTCATGTATTTCTGAGAATAGTTCTGGAAAGGCATACTGATACATTCCCACAGAAAATAATACTGCTAATATCTCTGCTCATTCCCATGTATGTCACAAGGGCATTGCCTTTTGTGTTAATAATGCTAGATCATTGAGAAAACCTTACATGACATTCTGTAAGTTCTACTTAAGACTATGGGAGTTACAATTGAAGGTTTATCTAATTTGAGGGAAGTAAGGGTTACTGTTGTAATAAATGGATTGACCACGCTTGAGTTCTGTCTGTGTTAGACAGTATACCTTGTTTTTAGGTCATTTCTACAAATAGTTACTGAGGACTTGCTATTTGCCAAATGAAGCTCCAGTTTCATGAGATTCTATTAAGGGAGATGAATAAGAAACAAATAACAAGCAAATGTATGATATAATTGCAAGTAATGATTATAGGAAAATGAAGCTTGATAGGGATGTTTGTCTGTTGGTCTAGACAGCTGGGTCAGGGAAGGCCTCTCTGAAGAGGGGTTTAGAGTCAAGACCTGGGTTAAGCAGGGCATAGCTTGGTGATTATTTCTGGGAATAGTGTTCCAGAAGGAACAGTAATTCCTGGAGAGAATCTGCACACACAGAAAGTGTGCATGCTCCAAGTCATAAATACGCTTGAGAATCTAGTGGAAGTCTATAGAGTTGGAGGAGTTGGGAGTAGGGGAGGAAAGGGCAGGACCAGGTGGGGCTTGTAGGTCTCAGGGAGGACTTATAAGGTAAAATGGGGAGCCCCATGGGAAGTAAGAGCAGGGGTATGACCTGAGTTGACCTTTAAGACCTTTCTTTGTAGAAAGCTTTATTTTCTTTTGGCTCATTTTGTTAGAAGTCCTGTCCTTTGTCCCAATACTGAGCAGTGGCTAGAGACAGAAAAAGGAAGAGGTAAGAAAAAGAAGTGGTGCCGGGGAAGAAAAGTGAGTGGCTGTGGAAGCCATGACAGGGCAGTCCCAGGTTCTGAGGAAGGTAGAGCACACGTGGTCTGTGTCTGGCCTTATTGCAGAAGTGAGTAGTGAGGAGAACACTGCAGCCCATGGGACAGGGAAGCTAGACTGCAGTGGGGCCATGTGATGGGGCCCACACAGCAGCCCAAGCTTGTAACAGTATGGAGGCAGGCTTGCTGTGTTACCCCAAATTCTAGTAAGAGGCACAGAGCAGATACATTAGAGAGTACCCCTGATGTTGACAAAAAATGGAGATCTGCCAGCAGCTGAAAAAGAATGAGCACAGGATAATGCTGATCTGTCAGTATAATATTAGCTTATCTTTATAAATGATTGCCAAGAAAAGCCAGTGGTTGGCTCCATTTCAGGTGCGGGCTAAGTTAGGGCCCCATTTGTACTTTATATTGTGTTTCTTCATGGAAAGGCCTGAGGGAGCCTTGATCTCTAGCTCAGTGTTAATTGAAAACATGTGATTTTTACGAACTGATGTTGCTAGGTGTGCACAAATGGAAATTCTGTTCTGGTAGTTGCTTGTCAGTTCCAGGTTTACACAGAATGAAGAAACATGACTTAATGTATGCTAAGACTACCAGGTCTTAGAAATGAACCTTATCCGGATTTGAAATTTCATCACCTTTTCCATTTGGGGATGTCACACATTTGTTTGTCCCTACTCAGTACAAGTTATTGAGTGGCTGGGCAGAGATAATTTCTTCCTACCTGGCTCTATTATTTTTCTACAGTTTTTGGTAAATGACAGAACCACAGCTTTCCTTAAAGACAGCAAAAGTCCTCAATAACTAGATCATTACAAGGCATTATGTACAATGTATATGTTATTACAGAATAAGTTTCATTACAGAGTTGAGCAGGGGAAATTTAAATTACTTGCAGTTTTTGGGCATTTTGGTCTTGGAAAAGATACTATTTTATATATTGTGTGGGTCTTGAGTGTACTTCAAAGTTGGAAAGTATGACACGTTTGAAGAACATTATGGTCTGGTGTCATGTCTGCTGGGTTGTTCTTTTCTTTTTTTATGGTAAATAGTCAGACTTTGAAAAAGATCTGAAAAAGATCTTTTTCCAAAACATTATGGCAACTTTTCCCCCCCCAAAATAAAAGATAGGTTTATATATTTTTTCCTTTCTCTAATTCCCCACCCCACCCCCACATCCCCTCTCTAGTAACCACAAGTCTGATCTCTTTTTCTATGAATTTGGCTAGTTTTTGTTTTTTTGTTTTTTTGATTCCACATACAAGCAGGATCATTGGATACATTTTTTTCCCTCTGTTTGACTTATTTCATTTAGCATGAAGCCTTCAAGTTCCATCCATGCTGTCATGCATAACTTTTTGGTTATGAAATTTAATGTACTCATTATGAACATTTGAATGATACAGATAAGCAAAAAAATAATCAAAGTATGCAAAAGCTCTTCAGATTCTGCAGTCTCCTGATGACCATTGTTAGAATTTTGGTCAGTATGTTTTCTGTGTTCTCTCTCGCTTATGTGCATCCTTCTCTCTCTGTTTCTCTCTCTCTCTGTGTCTGTCTTGGGTGTGCAACATACATAAACAGTTTTACATGAAGAGTCATTATGCATGGTCTAATCCTAAATTTTGGACTTAAAACTCCTTGGACATTATCCCACATCAGGACGTGAAGACTTAAGTAAGATGGTTCTCTCTGCCCTCATCACCACTTTTCTCCTTCCTTAGTTCTTAGAGGAGAGGTAGAGGTTACCAGCTAGCTCCTGCTTTATCTGTTTTATTTCTGTCTCTAACTCCCTGGTGAATGTAATTTAGGCTAGCCCCAATTCAGATCAAGAAAAGTAAAAGCAGTTTTGCACTGACTTAAAAAGTTTGATGAAACTTGATTCCTACTGAAGGAAAAGATATATTCAAATGTGTGTAAAGCACATTTGGTTAAATAGTGTAATTCATTGGTGTATGTTTATGTTTTATTATGTTGGTACTTCATATCAGTTAAAAACCAAGTCTTAGAATCCTGCAGTTGAGAAACATATGTTAAAATATTTAAATAAAATAGCTCTACTTTTAAAAACTTTAGCACTAGGTAATTGGGGTACATCTTTATACAGAATTACTTTTACACAGGGACTATCAGTCCTGGATAACAAAGTATTAATAGCTTCCTGACTTCTAAGAATTTTGCTTTCTATATCTAGTTTACCTTATGGGTATAAAGGAATGAAAATTATACATCTTAGGAAATGAAGTAGGATGGATATCTTTTCCAGCCTCTTCAATCATACTAATAATTGTTTCCTGTTCAACTGTCAGATTTTATTTCAGTACTTACAAGGATGTTTTTGGATCCAAGTAACAGATGCAAGTAACAGAAAACTCATATATAAATGTAAATGATAAGGAATTTTTTTTTTTCCTCCTGTAAAAGCAGTCCCAAGGCAGAGTGGCCTGAGAGTCAGCTAGTTCATTCAGCAGTTCTGTGGTGTTGACAGTCCAGACTCTCTCTGCCTCCGTGCCTTGCCATCCTTGGTATCCTCAGTGTGGTAGGTTTGTCCTCAAGGTGGCAAAATGTCTGCAGCCATTACAAGCATTGCACCCAAATAGAACAACATCCAGAGGCAGGAAAAAAAGAAATACTTCTTTGTGTCTCTTTAAAAACAATGAATCTTTTCCAGACCTCTCCATCCAAGTGCTCCCCATTTCTTATTGACTAGTGTTGGGTCACAGGCTGGAGCCTAAACATATCACCGGCAAGGGGTATGTTCGCACCATAATTGGCTGAGCAGCATCAAGTCTGGCGTCCTGGGGCCGGGGACAGGCCAGCCTCTCTGAAGGACATGACTTTGTGGGGGAGGATGAGCCCTGAACAAATAGAGGCTCTGTCAGAAAGAGGAAATTGGAAGTGACTGGGATGGGGGGCTGGAGGGAAACCAACAGTGTCACTATAGGCCAATTTTACTTTTCAGGTTAAATGCTATAGAGAACATCTATGGAAGTAAATCATCCATTATAATAAAATTTTGAATACATATATATTTTTAGGGAAGAATTTAAAAAAATTTTTACAGTGTAAGTGGTATATACAACATGGCTGTAACATATATAAGAAACAAAACTATCAGCAAAGCTGAAAGATGAGTTTGTGTCATTTTCTGCAAATGAGAATATGTAGTTTAGGCCCCAGCATGCTTCTAGAAGCTATGCCAGGGTTCTAGTGGCCTTTTCCTTCTCTTGGGCCAGGCTGATGGTGCTTGGGCATAGAAGCACGTGTGTATTTACTGTTGGCCCTGGAGAGGACTCAAAATTGGATTAACAGTGTGAATGGGGTTCGCTTGAATGGTGGAGCAAAAGCCTGGTTGGCTTGGATCCTTTGTTGGGTGACTAGGTTTAAAGTGTTCATTTTATTATTATATATCACAAGTTACATATATATGAAACTTATTCTTTCACATATATTCAGTATTTAAAACAATTTTAAAAATCCTCCTTTTTTATATGTAGCACATGGCCTGTGTTCATATAAATACATTCAGTTGATTTAAGGAGGTCAAAACTGAGACTGGGGTTCTTTTGAGTGAATATGGAAAGGGAAAAGGGGAGGCATGAAGGGTAAATGCAAAGGCTGATTAAAAAGATGGGTTATGGAAACCAAATTAGGGGGAAAAAAAGAAGTGAAGACTTGAGACAGAGAATAGATAGTGACTGCATGGTGGGGTCATTGGGTTCAAGGACCCGGTAGGGTTGAAAAGTTGTTGGAATTAGGTTTCTAGAAGGGGTGAGCAGGATGAGAAGAAATGGCAGGCTGCAGGAGAAAGGACTGAGACGGAGAACCCAGATGTGGGGAGGTGACAAGCAATGAGTGGGTCTAGGCTGTTGGGGGGGGCATGCATAGCCAGAGTCAGACTGGAGGAGAGTCTCATTAGGGGTGAGAAGGTCAGGTATCACCTCTGTAAATGCTGAAATCAGTGCTAGTTACAAGAGAAAGAGTGATCCAGGTTCTGAAATCTTCTGAGAGTGTGCTGGGGTGAGTGGAACAGTCTGTGCAGCTTGGGTGGGTGGGCTAGTTGGTGTGTGGATTGGTTGTGTGAGCAGCAAGGAAGTATCCATGTATGTGAGGGGAAGCACTGCAATGGTCTGGATATTGCAGGGAGGACACTGACCTCATTTTAGGCCAAGTGGTAAGTGGTGGTGGAGGAGAATGGGAGGCTTACCTTATAGTCTGCAGGGAAGCAGACTCCTCAAGGGGCTCCAGGTTTTAGGTAGAGCTAGAACGGAAGGAGACCTTTACAGATGTGGTGGAGGAGGGGTATCTGGTAAGCTTTATTGGATATAGGGAGTATAAAAGCTGTGGTTAGGAAGCTGGGGTGAGATTAGGTGATTCCCAGAGCCATATAGAGGTGACATTCAGAGATGTGGGTCATGTGGGAAGCTTGGATTTCTACAGACATAGATGGAAACCAGGGTGGACTGCCAGAAAGGACATCCCTGGTGTGTGCCTAATCTAATGGTTGTCTTCTTGTTGAGTCTGGTGTCAAGCAGCTTGTGGTGGGGAGGTGGGGAGTAGGGGCTGGGTATTGTATAGGAGCAAGGGTGGGGTGGGGTGGAGTAAGGGTTATTTTCAGTACATTATTGCTTAACTTCTGGATGACTCCAGGAATAATTTTATGTCAAATATGTCCAGTGATGTTTATACCTAAAAGTGGATGTGGATTGAAAACATGGCACTTGAGAGAGTTTTTCTGAAATTTGAACTCTCTATGGCATTAGAAAAAGTATGCTTGCAGATGGACTTTGATCTTTTAGTTCTCAAGACATTGCAGAACTTCTAGAAATAACTTCGCCTGGTGGGGTGTGGGGCGAGTGGGGTGTCAGGCCAGGTGTCCTTACTTGCAAGCTGACTTTGGGGGATGTCTAGGCCCAACTGCCAACTCATCCTTTTCCACCAGACTTTTCACATCACGTCCTTGACCAGATCTTGTTTCAGAGTCCTGAAGCACTGGAGCTGAAACTTTCATCTGCGATGTGATTTAGCATTTCATTCACACCAGGATTTTGTATTTGTATATAATCAGTATAAGGGATATTTTTAGGTCCGTAAATAGATGCATTTTTTAGATGTGTGTTTCTCTATAATAATAATGATGAAAGCATTAATTTACCATTGAGGCACAGTCAGCATACCTGCTGTCTTATGACCTGATTACTTGCTGAGTCTTGAAAGGGCTTCATTGTGTAGATTTTACCTCCTTATGAGGTACGAAGCTCCAGGTCATTTACCTGCCCTTGGCATAGTACTGCATACACAGGAGGTTCTAAAACCTACTTGCTAATGTCAGGAAAAAGAGTCCCTGCCTGCATCCTGGTTAGCATAGATTACTGTTGACAGAAGTTTGTTATCAGTGGGGCAGCCTCTGTTATTTAGTTCCATTTTTTATTGCTTTTTCTTCTTTAATGGAAGTGAAGATGTGTTATACTTGGAGGCATCTCTTCATGGGCTTGCTGGCCCTCATGGCCAGTGAAGCTGCTTGGTGATGAATTTCTTCCTCCCCATCAACATTTTCATGATAATGTTGAATAACAGCCCATCCCAAACCTCACGGTTTACATGGGCCCTATGGCAACACGTGTCTATTTCTCTTCCTCACCCAACTGCATTGTCTGGCTCTGCCTCTGGCTGCTGGTTGCTTGGTGTTGGTTCCACTGTGGGGTCGGTCCAGCTCTGCTCCATGAACTTCCTCTGGCCCCTTGACCAGAGGCCACCTGAGGTTCTCTAGCCACCACCGGGTCATATTTCTAATGACTGGTTGGCCAAAGCAAGTCAGGAAATCAGCCCCAAATCATTGTGAGTGTGCACCATCCAAAGGTGTGGATTCAGGTAAGGAATAATTTGTGGCATTTTTACAAACTACCACAAGAAGGAAAGAGGACAGGGACCAAGGCAGTTGAGCCTTTAAGTAACAGTGCAACACTAATGACATTTATCCTTGGTCGGTGTTTTCTATCTTGCATCTGACTAGTTTATTTTCCTTGTTCTCAGTTTCTAAATTATGTTTATTTAAGTTGTGAAGTTCACCTTGAATTTTTATTTCCCCTTTGGCTGTATCACAGTCTGTAATCTTGAGCATCATGCTTTCAGTGCCATTGTCTAGGGAATTTGAGTAACGTGGTAAATGATACCATCTTCCTCTGCACTTGGATGTGTAGGCAGGACTTGGAAGACTCTTAGTTCTGGGAGGGGGCACTGGAGGGACGGAGGAGTAGGAAGCACTGGGCGGGGGGGGGGGGTCATTCCTTCCTAGGGAGGAACTGAACTGAGCTCCTTGTTCCATTTGAGGGTTTCCATAGGGGCTCCCAAGTGGGATAACGATCTTTTCCCCTTCCTTTGGTCTGCTGAAGCAGGTTTTTGTGAGGCTCTATTATGATCCTGTCAATTAAAAAGTAGTAGAAATGGTATTGAAAAGGATTATATGTGGAAGGAAATAGAGGGATAATCCCATTGGTTTCATAGGTTTGTTTATGGGTAGTGCTTATTGCTGTATTGGAATCAAGTGCCATTTAATAAGGGCCAGTCTCATTAAGTGTATGAGTTTCATGAGTCATTGAGTTTTATGGCTTCACAGGTAAATGAAGCTGGTTATTCCCACCTAGTGAGATAGCCTTTGTCAGGAGCTAAGTAATTGTAAAACAATTAACATTTATATAATGCCAACTGACACTCTGACATGCCCATTTTATCACCACAGCAGTCCTGTGATATAGGAACCATTGTTGACCCCATTTCTGAGATTGAAATTGAGGCAGAGAGTGCTTAATAACTTATCCAAGGTCCTATAGCTTCTGGACTTTACCCAGGCAGTCTGCTCTGGAGGTTTTTGACCTCAACCTTTGCTATTGCCTTTCAGCTAGATAGGGAGAAAGAATTGTCAACAAGAGGTTTTAGCTGGACAGAGGAGTGGGAGGGGGTAGCTTTTGGTATGGATTATAGAAGAATACTTTTGGGATAAAATGAGAAAATAATAGAAACAGTTTATTGGCTCTTGGTTGGTTGCAAAGGAGAATGAGAAATTAAGGATTTCTTTAAAAATTCAGAAATGACCCCTCTAGCTCTGTAAAGCTGTCTGCTGCTTGCCTCTCTGTGTTTAGTCTGAACATACTTCCCTGAGCTTTGTTGTTATTGTTAGGCCGTGTGCTCATGTCTGTGCCAAAGACACTGTAAATCATCACCTCAAAAGCACACTACCACCTGAGCTCTATAGTTCAGCACCCTTCCTTACTGGTCACCCGAAGTGCTGTGGCTCCTTCTTGGGGAAATTGGCTGTTCCCATTTTCAGTGCTACTCACTCCCATTATTTCTCACCTGTCTGCTTATCTTCCTGCTCTTTTTTATCTGGCTCTCCTGCAAATCCCCAAGGTGATGATTATTTTTATACATTCCTGACCTGATTTCTAGTTTTAATTTATTCCCTCTTGTCTCTGAGGCCTCTGTGTGGTTCAGATTGGAGTTGGAAGGCCTGGACAGGAGTTCTGCCCACATCCCTGATTGGCTGTGTTACCTTGGGCAGGTTATGTAAGATCCAGAGCCTGTGGTTTCTTTATCTTGATCACACCTGCCCCATCTACCTCACAGGGTTATGGGTGAGGGTCAAATAAACGAAATTCTTTAAAGTGTCTTTTAAAGCGTGAATATATAGCATTATTAATATTCTCAACCTCCTCAAGTGGCCTTGTCCACTCCCTGCTTTGATGCTCTTCATTAGCTTTGGTCATGCTGCCTTTTGCATTACTTGTTTGTTTACTTCTGTACCCTTGAGAGCCCTGCATCTTACTCTCTTTGAATTTCCTAGCACTTGTCTCAAGGCTGGTCGGCCTGGGTACCGGCTCAGTAATGTTTGAATGAATGGGTAAAGAATGAATGTCTGTCTAATGGATGTTTCTGGTCATAGTTGTTTTTTTTTGTTGTTGTTGTTGTTGTTGTTCATTTATTTTTTCTGAACAAAGTCTTTCTCCTTCTCTCTATGCTTCTTGGAGTTGGTCGTATTGAAAAGCAGCCCTTCCTTGAGGCACCTGGGTGGCTCAGTCAGTTCTGCATCCAACTCTTGGTTTTGGCTCAGGTCTTGATCTCATGGTTTGTGGGTTTGAGTCCCATGTCAGACTCCGTGCTGACAGTGGGGAGCCTGGTTGGGATTCTCTCTCTGCCCCTCCCCTGCTCGTGTGATCTCTCTCTCTCTCTCAAAATACATAAATAAACTTTAAAAATATAGCCCTTTCTTGTGTTCCTTTTTGCAGGATGCTAAATTCCAGTACCTGTGGTTTCCTTCTCCAAGATCTAGGCTTACTTTATAAATACTCATCTGATGAGTCTTGCTTTTTAACAATAAGACAAGTAAATTCTTCTAGCTATTGGATTAGAGATATAACATATTTAGTGCTTATTTTTTTTTTAGTTATTTAACAAATATGTATTGAGTACCTTCTGGGTCCCAAGCTCAATTCCTGGGGCTGGAACTAGAGCGATGAACAAATCAAATGGGATTCCTGCCCTTATTCAGCTTACATTCTAGTTGAGTGCCAGTCAGTGAAGAAGTAAATGAATAAATGAGATAATTTCAACTAATCTTAAGTGCTGTAGTGGGGGGAATCGTGTGAAGAGGACTCCCAGGCCAATGAGGAGTCCTCACACACATAAATAAAACTGAATATGTTATAGATGTAATGCTCTTAGTTTCCTTGTGTATCAAGTTACCTTAAAGGTATCTAATGGTCTTGATAGTGAGTACTTCAAGTGATGATGAATGGCTGAGGAGGAAGGTGGCTATTATCTGGACTTTTGGCTTCATGAGAGGATCTCAGTCTGTATGAGTGTTCCTCAACCTTGACTAGGACCCTCTTTATTCAGGTTGCTCTATTTGAGTATCTCTGATAGACCAAGGGGGACCCAGGAAAGATGAGGGAGTCATCGATCCCAGTACCTTGCTGTGCCACCTTGCTGCGCCACCTTGCTGCATTAGTGCACTCCCATCCTCAATGCCAGGGTAACAGCTCACTTGCTAATGGCATTCTGTGTCTGAGGCCCCTTCACTGGTGAGTAGTCAGGCATCTATCCATTGCAGAACTTGGGAAGGAAGAAGGCATGGTGATAAGATGACATGTGAAGAATGACATGTGGGGCATTTGCAGATTTCTTTGAAGAGGTAATGTATGATCCCAGTTCTGAAGGATGGGAGTGAATGAACCATATAGAGATCTGGGTGGGGGGGCAGTGCAGACTAGAGGTTCCCCAAATGGAGAACATGTTTGACAAGTTTAAGGGATAGAAAGAAGCCTCTGTGGCTGGAGTGTAGGGTGTGAAGGACAGAGTGGTGTGAAATGAAGTTGGCATTGAATGGAGGAAACCATGCAGGGCCCTATAGGCCATGGTCAAGAGTTTGGATTTTATTAAGTACGATTGGACACTACTGGGAGGTTTTGAGCAAAGGAATGGCCTGGTTTGATTTACATTGTTAAGTTTTTCTGCTGACTGCATGGTGGAGGATGGACTGTGGAGGGGAAAAGTGGAAGCCAGACTCTGGGCAGAGGGCATGTTGCAGGTAGGCGAGGATTCGTGGTGACATAAACTAGTCAGGGCCGTGAAGGGCGAGAAGTGCCCAGGGCTGGCGCATGACAGAGGTGGAGCTGACACACCGGAGATGTGCTGTGAAGAGTGAGAAGGACCTGGATGACAAGCAGCTGGGTGGGTGGTGGGGCCTGAGGGAGGAACAGAATTTGAGGGGAGAACAATACTTTTATTTGGACATGTTTGATTTCAGGAGCCTTGTAGACCCTCATGTGGAGAAACCCAGCTGGCAGCAGGCTTGGAGGGCAGAGCTTGCAGGGTGAAATCTGGAGTCCTCAGCACAGGGGTGAAACCTCTCTCTTGATAGTACCAGGATTTAAAAGTGGGTTAGGCCATTCCTTTCCTGTAGGCATATGATATAATGGTTTACATGTTATGGTCATTATCCTATCATTGTATGTTATAGGCTATTTCTTTTATTTAACTCATTCAAGAAAATATTGAACTAAATAAATATGGTGCTATATGTAGGGGACATAGTGATGCGTGGGATGGACTGGGGGTCTGTAGATTTGGTAGTATTTCTAACAGAAAAGACAGATCATTCCTTCAAAATAAAGTCAAGAATTCCATCAGGAGGGATTCCATCAGGAATTAAGTAGAGTATATGTTTTATGACTTGGGGAGAACCAGCCTGTGGGGCAATAGCAGAGGCACTGACCTAGTCTCCAGGTGGGCTCAGGATGTTTCAGCTACCAGTGAGTGCTAATAGGAGCTGGCGGGTGAGGTGTGCTTCAGAGGGAACAGTTAGTGGTGGGTCGGCCAGCAGTTTGTATTGGAGCGAAAATGAACAGAATCCTTTCTGGGAATTGCACATTCTGTGGAAGGTACTCAAGGGTTCCTTGGCAAGATTATGTCATGTATAAGAATGATCATACTAGTGTCATTGCTACTGCTTTCACATAGGTAACTTTGTTAGTTACTAGGAACTTCCACTGCTCTGTGCTATTGGGGGGGGGGCAGAAAATACAGTATGAAATTGACAGCTCATATGACTTTACAAACACCTTATGTGCATGATTTTGAAGAACTATATCAGAATTATGTAGTTATCTGAGTACAACAACTCCTTAGATTCACCAGCATTAGTGCTAAATTTATAGAACTTAAACATCGTAATGGATGTGTTCACATATATTCACAGTATTAGGACCCCAAAAGGAACTGAATCCACTTTGTTGTAGATTGAATAGCAATCTTGGATAATCCTTGCAGAATTTAAAGAAGCTGTTTTTAATTTTCCCAAGATTTACTGGTGTATTCTTCCCAAGAGCTAACACTTTGTTCAGGACCCTGTGGTAAATGGCACAAGAACCTTGTTTGCCAAGGAAAACATACACAGGTGTGTCGACAGCGGATCACTGCTCTGACCAGAGTTGGGAGGCACAGTTGGGCCTCCGGAAGAAGTGGCTCGGTTGCTGCTGTCGTGTCATTGGGCTAAGCTCCCTGCATAACCTTCCTATATAGCTGCAGTCCCTGGTTTAGCAGAACTAGTGCAACAGGGAAAAACACTGCTAAGGGAAACTCTAGGAACACATGGTGGGTCTCCCTGTGTCCAAGCGGGAGTGGAATGGGTCACCTGGGAGTGAGAGAGAAGGCTGCAACCAGTGGCCCAAGTGGAAGTGTGCTGGGGAACATCTGCTAGTTCTCCTGAGCTGCTCTCAGGTCAGTGGGGATGGAGGAGAAACTGGCCCATGTTGGACTCTGGCAGCAAAATTGTTTTTCACATGTACAAACTCATCCCTCTTTATGGCCTATGTCAAAAGCCACGTCCTCTGTATGAACTATTATTCCTTACCCTCAACATGAAGGAATCTTGTTCCTCTCCAGACCTGCACTCATCGCTGGCCTTCTAGCTGGTCTGTGAGTGCAGTGCCGCTATGGCTCTGATGCCCTTGAATCAATCTCCTGCAAGGGTCTGTGTGTGGGGGAGGGGCCCCAGACCTATTAAGGTCTCTTAGTGGAGAACAAATGGATAGGGATACTATTTTCGTTGTTCTGTTTTGTCTCATAGGGGAATAAAGCTAGTTTTTACTGTCCTTCATTTCTGAAAAGGTTGTTTGTGAGATCTGATAGTTGTATAAGGTTATCGTCATAACCTTTCCTTGTGGAAACTTTTTCTTTTCAGATAATGTGGATGCAAGTGATCTTAAGCAGTTTTTTGAGACCAACTATTCTCAGATATATTTCATCTTCTATGAAAATTTTATAACACTGGAAAATAGTTTGAAATTAAAAGGTAAGCATTTCTACCAAACAATTTTTTTATATACAAAGTTTTTTGTTGTTGTTGTTAATGTCCATAAAGTGTAAAAGGTTGTATGTGTCGTGAGCCACAAGTTGGTGGGAGATTGCAGTGGTTAGCATCTTTGTTTCCCTTGAGCTTTCACTTATGCAGCTGTTATTTGAACAACAGATGACTAAAGGGAAAATGGAAGAAGTAACCCACAGAAGTCATGAGTTCCACAGGAATAATTTACTTAAAAAGAAAAAATAAAAGTAATATGTGCACATTATAAAAAAATTCAGATTCCATTAAAGGGTTTGAAATGAAAATTGAACCATATGTTTTTCCTAGACCCCCAGTCCTGCTCTGCATGCAACCACTATTAAAAGTTTCATGTATTTCTTTCTGTATATGTTATTAATGTGTTATATCGGTTTATGGCTATACCAATATCTACTTACATAAAATATTCTTTGAAAAACCAAGCCAATAAAGTCACACTTTACAATCCACTCTCTATTTAGGCGACAGGATAGTGTAGTCTGGGGATCCAGCCTGGGTTTGGATCCTGGCCCTACCTTTCCAGCTGTTTCTCCTTGGGCAACCTCCCTCTGACTCAGCTTACTTCCTATCAGCACTGAACAGGTTAACATGTATCTGGGATTTCAGGACAGAGTGTGACACATAGTATATGCTCAGTAAGTGTTGGCTGCCATCATCACCTTGTTTATTTTCATGTATTTTGGAAATCCTTACATGTTAACACCCTTATGGCTACCTCAGTTTCATTTATTTATTAAACAAGTGTTTTTTTATTTGAATATAGCTGACACACATTATATTAGTTTCAGGTGTATACATTGTGCTAGGTTCACCACAAGTGTAGCTACTACCTGCCACCGTGCAGCACTGTTAATAGTACCAGTGACTGTATTCATTATGCTATGCCTTTCATCCCTGTGACTTACTCATTCCACACCCGGAAGCCTGTACCTCCCACTTCCCTTCACCAATTTTGCACATCTCTCCCTCCACCACCTCCCCTCTTGCAACCATCAGTTTGTTCTCTGCATTTATAGTTTGATACTGCTTTTTATTTGCTTGTTTACTCATTTGTTCTGTTTTTTAGATTCCACATATGAGTGAAATCATACGGTGTTTGTCTTTCTCTGTCTGACTTACTTTGCTAAGCATTATACTCTCTAGATACATCCATGTTGTTGCAAAATATATACACACACACACACACACCACTGCATCCTCTTTTGATGGACACTTGCGTTGCTTCCATACCTTAGCTATTGTAAGTAATACTGCAGTAGGCATAGGGGTACATATATGCTTTCAGAATGTTGAGTCTGGTTTGTAAGCTTCCATGACAGCAGTGGGAACCCTGGAGAGAAGCCAGGTTTGGGAAGGAGGAGGATGAGTGTAGCTTTGGGAAGTCTCAGTTGAGGTGCCAGGTGTTGGTTCTGGCTGGACAGTAAAAATATAGGGACTGGAGCTTAGGAGAAGAGGGGGCAATCATGCTGTTGCCAAGGAAGAAATTCTTTGCAGAGAAAGTGACAATCAGGGATTTGGGGTAATCCATTCTTTCATTGAGCAGATAAAGAGGAAAGATAAAGTAGTGTGTGGGCTGGGAAGGGGGTTGGGTGCCAGGAAAGTGTTTTGTCATGGAAGCGCAGAGAAAAGAGAATTTCAGGGAATGAAATGTCAGCAATGTCTGACGATGCAAAAAGTTGAGCAGTAGGACTAGGAAGTGGCCATGCATCGAGGAGGTTGTCCCTGAGTGCTGAAAGAAAGGTCTAGGTGAGTAGTGGGATCAGAAGCCAGATGGGGAGAAATGGAGTAACAGGGTGAGATAGTGAAGGCTATGCACAAGAATACCCTTTTAGAAGGGTTTACTTCATCTGTTTGATGATGAAGACAGGATCGTATCTCAAGGAGTAGCTTGGTCATGGTACGGTTTTGAAGGATGCACTTGTCTGTTCGCAGGCTGACAAGAGGGAGATAACTGATGACAGGGTATTGGGGGACGTGTGTTGAGACAGGGTCAGGTATACAGAAGAGGACGCAGAGAGGAGTGTATAGATGCCCTGACTGCTTCTGTAAAACCTGAGGCAGATGTTAGGCACAGAGGGGAAGGAATGTGGGACAATGCATTGTGGTTGTCTCTGACATATAGCAGATGCCTCAGAGTTTTACAGAATGCTCCAGGTTCTGGAAGGTCAACAAATCAAATATGGGCATGTGTCCCAGGATGCCAACAGGTAGTTTTATATTTTGTTTTTCAATGAATTGCTCAGTTTTTTCCCCTGTGATTTACAAATTGATATAAATCTTGAGCTTAATTTTTTTCCAAATTGGTAGATATTTCAAATATGAAACGATTTGATTTTTAACTTGTTTTCCAGTTTTGCTCTACTTAACTTTTTTTTGCCGTTGTGTGGAGGAGAAAAGTGTGATATTATGGGTAATCAAAACACCAAAGAGGGGCGCCTGGGTGGCTTGGTCGGTTGGGCGTCCGACTTCGGCTCAGGTCATGATCTCACGGTCCGTGAGTTCGAGCCCTGCGTTGGGCTCTGTGCTGACAGCTCAGAGCCTGGAGTCTGTTTCAGATTCTGTGTCTCCCTCTCTCTCTGCTCCTCCCCAGTTCATGCTCTGTCTCTCTCTGTCTCAAAAATAAATAAAAGTTAAAAAAAATTAAAAAAAAACACCAAAGAAAAATATTAAAATCTCTTACCTTAAAAAAAGCACTACAACCAAAAAGCCCCACTTTATTTTTTTAATGTTTATTTTTGAGAGAGCGAGCAAGAGACAGAGCACAAGTGGGGGAGGGGCAGAAAGAGAGGGAGACACAGAATCTGAAGCAGGCTCCAGGATCTGAGCTGTTAGCACAGAGCCCGATGCAGGGCTCGAACTCACAAACCATGAGATCATGCCCTCAGCTGAAGTCAGACGACTGAGCCACCCAGGCACCCCAAGCCCCATTTTAAAGGCTCCTCTGTGCCTCCTTTTCCCCCTTTTGCTTTCTTTGTCCTTTTAGAAAAATCTCATTGCTCAAGACTGTATCAGTTAGTTTGTGCTGCATAACAAATTACATTATAAACCATCCCAAGACTAAGTGCTTTAAAATGACTCATTTAGCTTATAATTTTCTGTGTTTGTTGAGCAGTTCTTCACGTTTAGGCTGGCTCATGCCTCTTAACATCAGCTAGTAGTGGATGGCCTCATTTACATGTCTTGTAGTTGGCAAGCTATTGACCAGGGCATCTTAGTTCTCCTCCATGTTAGCAGGCTATCTTGAGCTCTTTACATGCTGGCCTTAGGATTGTAAGCTCAGCAAGTGCAAAAGGCTTTTTAAGGTTGTACTTGCTACCTCCCAGTTGCTAATGTCACATTGGCCAGAGCAAGCTATGTGGCATCTCAGGTGCAACATATAGAGAAATAGGTATCTCTTGATAGGAGAGGAAAAACTTCATTCTTGCAGTCTACTACAAAGAATCATAGTAAAGAACCAATAAAAATAGGGTGAGATTTTGCAGTTTCTTGCTGTTAATACAATCTGTGTTTTGATTGGAGTACTAGGAAGAAAGTATACCAAAACAACAGAATGAAGGAAGTTGTTTGCTATAAATGATGAAATCATCTTGTGATAACCAGCCTTCCAGTTATTCAGGCCAAAACCTGAGTTTATTGGCTCTACCTTCAAAATACATCCAGAATCATTGGCTTTTTCTCACTGCCTGGGCTGGTAATGCCAGTGTTCCCATTATGCTCACCTGGATTATTGCATGCCCCAGAAATGGTGTTTCCCTTTCCACCTTTGCACCCTGCACCCCCTTGAGAGTCTGTTTGGAAGAGCAGCTGGAATGACACTTTAAAAATGGGTCAGATCATGACTCAGCACTCTGAACCCTTAAATGGCTTCTCAATTCTGGAAGTCATTACAGTGGCCTCAGACCCTACCTGCCTGCCTTTATCCTACTGCTTTCTAACCTCACCTGATGCAGTTCTCCCCCTTCACTCCAGACATAAGGGCCTTCTTACTGTTTCCTGACCATGCCATACTTGTTCAGACATAAGGACTTTGCATTGTCCAGTCCCTCTGCCTGGAACACATTTCTCCCAAATTTCCATATGGCTTGTTTGCTTACCTCCAGATTTCCATGTGGCTTCTTCCCTTTCTTCTTTCAGATTTTTGCTCAGATGTCATCTTATCAGCACCATGTTCCCTGACTTCCCTAGTCAAAATTGCATACCATGTCTTTTGACATTCCCATCTGCCTTCCCTCTTATTTTTTTGGATTTGTTGGATGCCTCCTCCTGTCAGAATGTAAGCTTCCTCAGGGCAAGGATTGTCGTGTTCTGTTCACCTGCATCCTCAGGTCCTGGAAGAATCCTGAGAATGACATAGAGCCATTCTTTAGTATTTGTTCAATGAATGAATAGTATCTTACTTCACAGAGCTGTGGGGATTCAGTTACCTCAGGGGTCCACAACTTACAGCTCAGTGCCTGTTTTTATAAATAATTTTTTGGATACAGCCATACCCAGTTCATTCATGTGTTATCCATGGCTCTTTTTGCCCCATCATGGCAGAGTTGAATGCTTGCAAGACAGGTTGCAAAGCCTAAAATATTTACTATCAGCCCTTTACAGAAACAGTTTTCCAAGTTAGATGCTGAATGCCAAACACTTAGCACAGGGCTCACTACTTAGAGACTGGGCAATAAATGGAAACTGCTGCTATAGGTTTTTAGTTTTGATTATTTAGTTATTATCAAGAGGACAGTGTGCAATTGCCTAAAGAGATACATGACTTTTTATAGTTATGACTTCTCTATGCCCCTTCATATAAAAAAATGAGAATTCTTTCTTTGCTTTTGCTGTGTAGTCCATCATAACTTGAACTCAGAAGTAACTAATTGAGAAATGAATAAATTGCCTTCCATGGGTTGATAGTGACCTAGAAAATATGGAAGCTGTGTTTAAACAGTTAGCGAGGAGAAACTCTGCTAGATGTGGGCTCGGGTGGTCTGGCTTGGTGTCTGTCTACATGCCTGATGTGGGTTCCACACTGCCTCCTTGTAGTTTTTGAATAAATGAATGTATGTTGAAGTTTAAATGTTTTTAAGGTAACATAATTTTTAATATCCTAAAATTTATACATTGTCATGATAACTAATTTTTTTATGTATTCCAGGGAATAATAAGTCACAAAGGGAGGAGCTGGACTCCATCCTCTTTCTTTTTGAAGTAAGTTTTTGTTAATTCATTTAGCTTTTAAGATTTTTGCTGAAAATATGATATTGTAGATCTTAATTTCATTTGAAGACATGAAAAAGTGATGGGCATGTATTTCTTTCCTTCCTCTTTTACAAACATTGCTGTAAAGAATTTTTTTTTTGGAAACGTGAGAGAATTTTTCCTATATGGTTACCTAGATGTGAAATTATTAGATAGAAATGTATACACATTTCAAATACTGATATTGTCAAATTGCTTTTCAAAAAGTCATGTAAAGTTATATGTAAACTTATGTTGAAGTCATGTGTGTGTTTCCCCAGCCAACACTGGTGATAGTTTTTTTTAAATATACGCAAACTGACATGCAAAAACTTATTCTTTTTAATATATTTTTCTGACCACTAGTGAGATTGCAATGTTTGTATGTGTCTGTGTGTCAATGTGTGTTGATCATATATTCTTTTTTTTTTTTTTAAGTTTGTTTATTTTTGGGAGAGAGAGAGAGTGCACACCAGCTGAGGAGGGGCAGAGAGAGGGAGAGAGAATCCCAAGTAGGTTCCGTGCTGTCAAGCACAGAGCTGGACGTGGGGCTTGATCTCACAAACCATGACCTGGGCTGAAATCATGGTTGGATATTTAACAAACTGAGCCACCCAGGCACCCTGGATCATATATTCTTTTAAAAGTTGAAACAATATTTGGGTGTAGTTCTTGACCTATTAAGCTTAAAATCATTCTTGTCTACATGTATTCGACAAGTGGCTAGGTTACTGATAACTTGGGACCTATACTAGAAAAAAATTGTAAGCACATGTAACCTAAGCACATGTCTCTTCAAATCATGAATAATTTCTAGATAACCAACAATTAACTTTCAGAAACATGTGCTTAGCTTGGTGTGAGGTCAACTTTATGACTCTAAAGGACATATTTGTTGCAGAGCTGGCTGGAGGGGGAGGCCAGGGGAGAAGGCTTCCATGGACTTTTTGGGTTTGTGGATTTATGAAATAAAACAGATCTGAAAACCTTTCCCACCCAGTATTTGGCTTGTGACTGGCAGTCAGTAACTGTGGTTCCTCATTCTCTCCTTTAAGGGCTGTACTCCTTCCCCAGAGTAATAATAACTGCATTTTATGTATTTTCTGTCATAACCCTCCTGTGAATGAAACCTGTGCAGAGGAGTTTTTTTAACAGGAGCTTTGATTAAGTATGTCACTTAAATATGTATTTACTGACCATCATTTGTTTGAACTATTCCGTTAATTATCTTATACATGTAGCATTTGATATATTTACTAAAACATCTATAACATAAATGCAAGTTTTGAAGCATGGCGATAAAGCTCATTCTCTTGACTCCCTCACCCTCCAACATTTTAAGAAGTAGAAGGTACTTGGGTGCTTCTCCTTGATCCTGTTCTTTCTCTGCTCTGGAGGCAGCCGCTCCCTTGCATTATGCTTTTCCCTTTCTTTTTTGAAAATGGTTTTACCACAAGTATTTGTATCCCTAAACAATGCATTGTGTTTTGTTTGGTTTTGAGTGTAATAAAAATGGTCTCACATGGGACATAATCATCTGTGGCTTGCCTTTTACACTCAGCATTATTTCTGAGATTTATCCATGTTTTTGAACTTTGTTCAAGTTCATTCCATTCCCACTGCTGGATTAAGTGAACATGCATGATTTATTTAATTTCAACATTTTGTTTACAGATTTTTTTTTTTGTTGTTTTCTTGGTGGACTGTCTGGTTGTGAATAATGACAAGCTTGCCAGTTAGTCTGTTTTCTTGTCTTACGGTGCCAACCCAGCCCTCCAGTCCCTTGGTAAATAGACATGATAAAGATGGTCATCCTGCTTCTCATTCAAAGAGAGTTTTATTAATGTTTCATTATTCAGGACAATGTTTTCTTTAAAGTTTTGGTAGATAACTCTTTATCAGATTAAGTTCACTTCTATTTTTTTTTTTTCTGCATTCACTGAGATAACCATGTGATGATCCTTCATGAATATTAATGTAGTAAATTGCAGTTCTGAATTTGGGGGAGGCTCATACTTTGTTGCCATTTTTGGATCTATGTTCAAAACTTGAGGTTGGCCTAAATTTCCTTTTCCTCACATTGTTTTTGAATGATCCTATAGAACCTGGTGTCAAGTATTTCTTTTTCTGTTATATAAAATAGTTTGCATAAGATTGGAATGATGTGCTCCTGGAATGTTTTTTAGTCTTTCCTGTAACAACCATCTGAAACTGGTGCTTTTTTGTTTTGTTTTTAGTGGGAAGATTTTAACCACTCGTTCAGTTTCTTTAATCATTTTAGGATTTTTCAGGTTTTCTATTTTTTCTTGATTCAGGTTTGGCAAATTATATATATTTTTTAAGAATTTGAGAAATTCTAGGGGCGCCTCAGTGGCTCAGTCAGTTAAGCATGTGACTTTGGCTCAGGTCATGATCTCATGGTTCATGGGTTCAAACCCCACATCAGGCTCTGTGCTGGCATCCTGAGCCTGCTTGGGATTCTCTTTTTCCCTGTCTCTCTGCCCCTCCCCTGCTTGCACTCTCTCTCTCTCTCAAAATAACTAAGTAAGCTTTAAAAAAAGAATTTGAGGAATTCTAAGAATTTCTGATCACCAGAGTTTTAAAATTTATTAGTGTGACCCTTCTTTTGAGGGTCATAATTCTTTCAATTTTATCTACTCCGTATTGATCTTCATTGTCTTCGGTTGTTAGGTATTTTAGACACAGTATTAGCAGTAGCGACAAATAAAAGTACTTGTGTCACCCTTTACAGATACCATTTTGTTAGCTTCTGGTTACCATTGCAGCAGCCTTAAACTCTGTTCCCTGTCTACTTGTTGCTTTAAATGCCTTTTCTCTCTGGCTTCTCTTAAAGTCTTTTTCTTAGTCTTTGGTGTCCTGCAGCTTCGCCACAGAATGTCTACTGGAAGATCTCTTGTCTTGCTTGGTGTCTGTGTGTTTCCTCTATTTCCGGATTCAGATCGTGTATCATTTCTGTAAAATAGCTGCTGTCTCTGATCAAATGTTGACTCTTTTCTGTCCTCCTGGTGTACTTCCCAGGATTCTTATTTAAAACTCTTGCTCTCTCCTCCATGCATCTCCAGCATGCTTTCACCCTCTTTCCCAGCCTCCTTGTGCTGCATTCCAGGGAGTTTCTTGGTCTCATCTGCTGCTGAACCATTCTATTGTGTTTTAAATCACAATTTTTTTTTTCATGTTTTTAACTTAAGTTTGGTGCTCATGTGTGGCTGGTTGCTTTTGATAGACTTTTGATTCTTGTTCCTTTCTAGACCTCTTTTGTTTTCTTGAACATTTAACAATGTAACATTTCATATTCTGTATCTGATCATTCCAATATTTAAAGTCTTCAGTTGTCTAAATCTGCTATCTCTCAACATGGCTTCTTTTCTTGCATACTTTTGTGGTAGGATTTTGAAATCAGATTTAATTGAACAATTTAATCTGTTTCAAGCCTGTGTTTTTCTGGAAGGTTTATTTTTCTTTTGCCAGGAGGCTGGGAGTGTTCTTGGTTGGGACCACTTTGGCTCCATTTGAGGATCCTGGTTTATAAATGGAATCTCAAATTCATTTCCTCAAACTTAAGGTGTGGTGGGAACTGTAGAATGGGCATTCGTTCTCCGGTATCTCAAATTGTTTCTCTTGAGCTTGTGGCTTACAGATCAGGTTTTGGCTGACCTTTCTTCTCTCACCTTCCTTCTTGCTACTTCCTTTCCTTCCATTTTTTAAGTCTTTTGTTAGGTTCCCAGGGTCCTCCAAAGCCCAGATGTGTTTTGAGAATTACATTTGCTGCCACTGATTGCAAATCTAGTTGTCCTGCAGTGAGAAAGCCCATCGGGGACCGTAGTCTTATACCTCCCACAGAGGAGGTTTTAATACGTTCTTGTGTCCAAAAATTCTAGATTAGGGAGGGTGTTATTACAGATACATTACCGTCTACAGAGGATTAGTTGCCTATATAATAGAACAAATATATATTATTCAAAGCTCCATAAAACTTTCATTTTGCATAGTAAATATGAATGAATAATGAACTGCATTACTTTTGTTTATGTTCTCTTTCTGTCTCTGGCTATAGAAGGTAGGTTGTAATTTGTATGGTTCATTCTGAGAATTAAGTAACTTCACTGCTACTTTCTACAAGTTAGTGCCATATAAAGAGATGGTTTACAAGGATTTGGAGGTAAATACGTATCAAGGTGTAAATAATTGGGAAAGGCTTCCTTTAAAAAAGGTGGAATTATTAAGACATGTTAAATCACAGAAGGGATATTGTGTAAAGACAGTCTATAAATACGAAGTGGATTGGAAGAAAGCACAGAGGTGAGAGAGAGTTCAGAAGGCTCAGAAGGAGAGTATACAGGGAGACCTGCTGCCTGCCTCTGTAAGTCAGGGGCAATCTGGAAGGGAACCTTTGGAAAGGAAGCAGTAGTGTTTGCATGTAATGAGCTACTGGAGACATTACAGCACTCTGATGAAGCAAGTGGTGTGCAATCAAGGCTGCTAGCTCAGTTGAAGTCGTGGTTTCAGGCAGCAAGCGCACCTTTCCATCTGCCTTTATCTCCAGTGGGAGGACTTGTACTGTTTGAAGTTGACCTCCAGACACCTTTGCCTGTGGCTACAAATCTGTGCATCGCTTAGAGTTTCTGTGGTTGCTGGTTCATGGGGATGTCTGTCTTTTTTTTTTTTTTTTACTGAGATTCACTTGTTAATTTTACTCTTTTTTTAAAAAAATATATTTCATCGATCATTGTCATGTGTTTCAAATGGGAGTGGGGATGATAGTGTGGGACCCCATCAAATGAATTTACATTGCCATCTTGATGAGAATATAAGTGTTTTACATGGCCATCCTGTGTCATTCCTTCCTGTTGAAGTGGGTTCTGTCTTCCCAGTTTTTGTCAGTGGAAGAATGGGGCCTTTATTATGTTGGGTGACTTGGCCAAGATTGCACATCTATCAAATGGCACATAGAGATTTAACCTCTGGTCTGACTGTAGAACCCATTTTCTTAAGGTGCCATGCCACCTTCCATGTAAGAATTTCAATATTCTCCTGCTTCTGAAGCTGTATCTTACAGGCCATGTATACCAGTATGTGTCTATTCTTGTATAGTTCATTTATTACGCACATTTATTGGATACCAGCTATGTGTCAGGCACATTGCTAGGTGCTGGAGATGTGGGTAAGTTAGACAGAACCCCCTGCCTCATTGAGCATATGTTACATTTCATACTAACTGAAGCGTCCACTGGTAACAATGGATTTATGCCAGAGCTCCAGTAATGACTTTCTGAGTCACATAAAATTCTGAATGGCCCCTTGTAGAAGTGATACTTTGGTGGTAGCCCTTGAGGTAGCTATTTGCATAGGGGAAAAGGAGGGCTGGGATAGAAATGTAAGGTACATGATAAATGGGCTTCAAGGCCAAATAATTCACCTGACTTTGAGAACCTTTTGGATTCAGTAGTTGAGAGGCTGTTTTAATGTTACATGGAATTTGTTTTAATCAGGTATGGTAAGACAGACACACAGACATGAAAATGATTGCCATGAAGGAAGAAATTTTTATTGTACTCACAGGAGTACAACAGAAACAGGAGTCATCGCATGTTAGCAGGACTATGAAGAGAAGCCACAGAGAGCATACAGAGAGCAGGCAGGGGGGGATCTGAGGTGGGGAGCCTTTATTGTGGGAAGGAAGGAATGGGTAAGGCAAGGTAAGCAAGCTAAACAAGTTTAGGATTGGATAGTTTGGATAATTTTGGCAGGCTCTGGGCTGTAGAGGTGGTCCCTAGGTGTCCAGTACCTAATCCCCTGGTGATTTTAAGAGGAGGATAGTGTCCCAAGTGTGAGAGCCCATAAGAGGAGGTGGTTGCGGGAGTGGATTTGGGATTTGTTGGTTTGCCTGTCAGAGGCATGCAGGCAAGCCCCAGATGTCAGAGCATCAAGAATACAGAAAATAAGAAAATAGAGTTAATACAGAGATGTTGTTTTGAGTTGTCTGCCATATTGTATGCCATTAGTACAGAAATGCAGTAGTTTGGAGTTACTTATATATGGTTAAGAAAATTCTAGAATTTGATAGCAAGGTATTTCCTCACCCCCGTACCCACACCCCAATTAAAATATACATTGACAGAAGGCATTTAATTTCAAAGCTTCTGGCCTCAGAATGCTGCTCATTTATCTATCTTTCAGGTAATTACAGAGTTAGCAATCACAGATGTACAGAACATTTGACTTCTAGATTCCTTATATTTAGATTTATCCAAATTACCCCACCAGATTAAGTAAGTCCTGTTTTTTTCTTCCTAGAGACCTGAACAGTTTCTTTATAACCTGTAAAGTGTGGTGTGAGCTGGGCTAACATTTCGAGCCTCTCCAGGGTCCCTGTGTGGCTTTCTTTCACCGGTCATTGGGGGTGTTGTTCTGCGAAGGTGCTCTCTCACACACATACTGCTTTGCTTACTGCTCCTTTACCTCTTTTTGCGTAATTTTACTTCTGGCCTCCTGGTTTATGCAATTCTGCTTTCAGGGACTGCCCTTTGCTCTCCTTGTCATCTGGCCCATACTTTCAGGCTCCGTTCAGACCCACTGATTTCTTCTGGCAACTCCAGCTAGAGGTGCCCGTTTTTTTTCTGTGAACTTGTATAAATATGCTCCGGCTAGTTACCATTTCATTATAGCCAAGTGTTCTTAGTTTTCCCTGAAGGTGGCTGTGTCTTAGCTTCCTAATGAGACTATAAAGTTCCTGAGGCCAGCAACCATTCCATACAGTCCTTTGTATTCTCCCTCCTATGCACCCCCCGCCCCGATTTGCACCTGTTTATATTTAGTGTTGGATTAAAGCTTCTTGAAGTCGCATCTTATTTCCCTGGGGTTATTTGTGATTTTTATGTTAAAAACATTTTCCTTCCTCACCTAAATCTCTCTCTGGATAAAAGAAATAGGAAGAAGGTCTCTTTAGATCAGGCCTTGACGCTAACAAGCTGTGTGGCTTTGAGTTGGGTACTCTCCCTTTCCTTACCTGGGCTTTCTTGTATGTGATGTGAAGGAGAGGTACTGGATAGCTCTGGGGTCTCTTCCAGCCCTAACAACCCATGACACTACAGATCAGGAAGTTCACGGGTAAGTCTTTTAGCATGAAATTTAATTTCACGCTTTCGTTTAGTTTTAAATATTAAATTGACTTGACTCTGACTAGCCTTTGCAGATCTAAACACCTCAGTTGCTTTTTCTCTAGGGCAACTCTATTCAATAGAACTTTCTGTGATCATGGGAAGATTCTGTATCTGTACTACCCAGTTAGGTAACCATGAGCTACATGGGCTGGTTAGTGCTTCAAATGTGGATGCTGTGACTGAAATTTTAATTACAAATAATTTCATTTGATTTAAATTTTAGAATAGCCACCTGTGGCTAGTGGCTACTGATTGGACAGAGAAGCTCAATAGTCTTCCCACAGAGCTTTGGTACCTCATTTGGAAGACTTACATCTTTTTGTTAAATGCTTGGTTAAATCCTCAGCATGTTGCACATTGTGTTGCAGGGGACTTAACTTAAGGTTTAGGGTTTTACTGAAATGGTTTCCCTGGGCTTCTCAGGCAGAGTTACCAAAGTGCCGGGGGAGATTATGCCTTTTCCTCCTCCAGTTGGAGAAGCATGGCTCCAGAGTGGTCTTATGCAAACACAAAATTGAAAAGCCACACACAGATTCATTCTACTCTTTTTACGTTTGTTTTTAGCTGAAAATAAGACTTCAAATAATGGCCAAATTAAGTACTACTGTATCTCCCCATCACACCCCCTGCCTTCCCTGCACTCACTTCTCTCCCCACAGTATCAAAAAAACACTTATGGTGTCAGTTCAGGGTATGTATGCTGTTTCTCCTTCTCCCTTCCTTTGGTGGGGGAGATTCAGGTTGGAGAAGCATGGGCACTAGAGGCAAACAATAGCAGATGAGCTACCCAGAGAATGTAGATGATCTGTGGGCTTCTTCAAGGGCAGTCAGAGGAACAGGAATATAACTATGGTCACTAGTGTTTGTTTTTTCTTTACTATTGAAGATGAAGTTGGCTTGTTTGAAATTTACTGTAGACTTCCTACCTACCATCTCCCTTCCCTTCCTGTGTGGAGGTAATGCTGGATTGGAGGCAGGACGTGCTTGTAGAGTCATGCTGGCTATAGTTATGTTTGGGAGTCATAACTGACCGGTGGTAAATCCAGGGCTGTGGTGGAAGCTGTCTTACTTTAATGGAATTCAACACTGGGTGTTCTTTATTGTTCCAACTGAGCTTATATAGATAGTGGGTTTAGCCTCTAGTTCTTTTCCTCAAAATAGGGAGAAAGGATTTTACTAGCTTTTCTGATAATAATAACACAACTAGATCCATTGTGGCGCCCAGAGTCGTGTAAAAGAAGGTGAAATGAGTGGCTGGTTTTCCCCTCTGTATAGTTACTTTGTATTTGCCATCAGTAATTGGAGCTTTCATTTTATTTCCAATACATATGGAAATTGTAACTTTTCACAGGTTAATAGCATCTCTCTACCTCAGATATTAATAATGGAGAAGAGGGGCACCTGGGTGACTCAGTCGGTTGAGCTTCCGACTTCGGCTCAGGTCATGATCTCGCGGTCTGTGAGTTTGAGCCCCATGTCGAGCTCTGTGCTGACAGCTCAGAGCCTGGAGCCTGCTTCGGATTCTGTGTCCCTCTCTCTCTGCCCCTCCCCCACTCATGCTCTGTCTCTCTCTGTCTCAGAAATAAATAAACATAAAAAAAAATAATGGAGAAGAATTTCCTGAAGAAAAACTAGAATTATGAATACAATGGGATTACAAACAGTTCTGAGATGTTTGTTTCCATTTCTCCCCTCCCTCCCACCTCACTTTCCTTCCCCCACCTTCTTGGTCCTTTCTTTTGTGGAACTGTATATCTTTTATAATTTTTTGCTGATGAAAACGAATCAGAAGCTCCTGCAGAGGTACAGTGGAAAAGCTTGGGCCAAGTCATAGACCAACACATCCAGGGCCGGTATCCAGCAGGATTCCATCACAATCCTTTTGCTTTCTTTATACAATGGCTAATGCCATTTCTTACGAGCAAATAACACAGAGCAAGACAGCACAACTGTAGTTTTGCAACTAACCAGTTTCCCCATTCCCTGCTTTCCTTTGCTTGATTCATCATTACTTATTTCAGATTGTCCAGTGTGCAAGCATACTTCAATGCTACTCCCTCCTTCTCATGTTGAGGTGAAGGACTTCCTTCCATAAACCTCTCAGGTTATTGCCTTTTATTTTTTCCACAAGGACTACTTTACTGATATTGAGTGGAGGAGGGACAAGAAGAAATAAAATTAGCAAGAAAGACAGATTCTTCTTAAATCCTTTGAAGTTAAGTTCTTATTGAGGATTTCAAATATTTGGATGCTTCCATGGATTTTTTTTTTTTCTTTTAAAAGAATGATGCCAACTTTGAATGCAGCTCCTGGGTCACTGCCATAATTCTAAATGACTGATTGGAACTGGAAAAACAAACAAACAAACAAATTCAGTATAAGTTCATGTTTCCTGGAGAACATTTTAAAAAGAACTGAGCGGATAGAGACACCCATCTCCCACCCCAAAGCTACCTGCATTCCAGCTGACAAACAAAATCAGCACCACTGGTTATCCTGACCAGAATGTCATGTCACTTTTATGACATCAGGGGTATATTTTAATGTGTTATATATATTTTAAATGATAATACATGTAGGTATGTAATTGTTCTGGCTTGTTAACGTTAGTCATACTTGTTTTTATTAATGTTGAGCCCTTGGTTGGGAACAGCTCCGGATGATAGCAGTATTGTTACAGCATAGTGTGATCTGCTTCACAATATTCCTTGAGGCCCCCCTGCAGGGATCACATTACAGAAGAGGCCTGGATGGCCAGTTGTGCCTTTTCTCATTTGTCTCACGTGTTGCTGGTAGTGATGCATTAGCTCAGAAATCACTCCTCAGCTCTGTGCCCTATAATGGATACTGGGGGAATAATAATTAACATACAGCCCAGGCCTTTCATTCCTATAGCCTCTGGTTATACTGGTGTCTGCTTTGAATCATGAGATGTTTATGATCTCTGCAAATGGGAAGATGCAAACAAAATATAAACATACATATAAAGTCCCTTGTGGAGATTCTTGAGGTTAAAATTTGATCATTTTATTACAGCATGGTAATAATTTGAATTGGACTGCAAGTGTCTTAAGTTGAAAGCCATTTTCAGTGGATGTTTTAACTTCTAAATTTAATATTTAAGACTACAGTTTTCCTTACGCCTTGAGACTTACAGGTGAGAAACTTGGGATTGACCCAACAGGATATACTGAATTACTCAATTCACCTTGGGGAAGGGAAACTGGAGACATGTTTGTGGAAGTCTGAAATTACATTCTGGTGATTATCTGTTGAATCCAGATGCCCTGAGTTTCCTGGCCTCTCTCACATAGTGTGCTGCTGGACTCATTGGTAACTGATACCCTCAGAAACAGGTCCCCTGGAAGGCAGCACTAGCAAATGCTTCCAAGAACCCTTTAAGGGCAGATAGTAGAAACAGCATCAGGGCTAAATATATGGAAAATTCACAATAGAACTCCAGCGTGTTGTACTTATTGTTAGAACAGCAGAAGATATATAAAGAGCTTTTTCTCTCCCTTTAGATTGATTGGAATTAATGTGTTAACATAATTTGAATGAGTTGGTTTCTTTTTTATAAATTTAGGAGAGAGTTGTACAAACACATGCTGTGAATTTTCTGTCTTGTTTTGTTTGGATATGTGGTGTGGTAGCTATTGTAGAGTGACACCTAGTGTTTGATGTGCTTGTGACACTGGACAGGTTGAAAGGGGAATCTGCCTGGAAGTGGGCCATGCACCAGCTGTTCTTGGGTGCACTGAGTGAACTTGTTGGAGTGGCCAGTCCTGAGCCGACTGCAGGTCTGCGACACTTTCTAATTGTGTTGAGACAAGCTTTTAAAATTCTTTAAGTTTTGGGGATGGCAGAAACCACAAGGCGGCATCTCACTGAGGCTTTGTTAATTCTCTACTCATAACTTACCTCTAAACTCTTTGGAAGTGATTTTTTTTTTTCATCTTATGAAAATATGACACAGCCAACCAGCTGTGCTGGTACCAAAATCAAAGAGACCTGAAAAGTGCAGTTTTTAGCCAGAAAATAGAATCTTATATGAACTGAAGAAAAGTATGGAGTAATTGTTTGTGACTGAGATCTCCCATGTAAGATCCTTGTGTGAAAAGAAGACTCCTTTAGAATCTGTTTTAGTGAGTGCTTCACTCAGAGCAAAACTATATATTGTGGGTAGAATTATATGCTACTTTTTTTTTTTTTTCGAGAGAGCATATAATCAGGGTTGGGGCAGAGAGAGAATCTCAAGCCAGCTCTGCGCCATCAGCATGGAGCTTGACATGGGGCTCAAACTCACAAACTGTGAGATTATGACCTGAGCCGACATCCAAAGTCAGATGCTTAACTGACTGAGCCACCCAGTGCTGCTATATGGTACTAATTTGGGGATTTGTGAAGGTCTCTGGATATTCTCTCATTAAAAGCAAAGAGTCTAGTGCAATTTGCTTTTCTTTAAAAAGATATTAGACCTTTGCATGATCTTAAACAAAGTAAAAAAAAAATAACCTCTTAACAATCTATCAAGTGCCTACACTTCTAAGTTTTGAATTTGCATTTTCAGTACCCGATGAAAATGCTTTCCTATTGGTAGCTGTCTATTTTGATCAATATCAGTAATACTTTTCTTTACTCCATGGTTCTGTACATCTCATGCTGGTGCTCTTGAATACCCTCTTTTTCCTATAACTACTTCCGCCTTTGTTCAGAGTTTCAATCTTCCCTCCTACTTGAGTATCCTGGTTAACTAACTAGTCTTTTGGTCTATGATCTCTGCCCCTTGTGTCTCCCTCTCACACCTGGAATGTTGTTTGTGTAATGTAATTCTGGTTCCCTTGGCCTTTAAGATGAAGTTTGAACTCCCCTGATGTTCAAGGCCCTTCCTGATCTGGCCTCTACCTCTCTCCATTCCTTGTTACTCGCCTTACTTTTGTTCCCACTGTTAACAAAGCAGCAGGGTTTGCTTTTGTTTTTGTTTTTGTTTTTTCCTGCTGTTGCTTAGTCTGCCTAAAAATGCCCTCCACTGCCTGGCGTACTCCTGTGTATCCTTCAGGATTCAGTTCAAGGGTGATCTCCCTTTGGAAGTGTGCCCTGTCTGTACTCACTCCCTTGTGCACGTACTGACATCCCTGATGTTCTTGCCTTTACCCTTTAGGGCTGTCACTTTTTGAGCAGGAACAGTTTCCTATATCGCTTTATTTCTGATCCCTCACATGGTACCTGGCACAAAAGGGGCACTTAAGAATACTTACTAATGAGTCAAATAAATGTTTGATTTAGAAGGTATTTGTTTTAATTACCTGCACTGATTTGCAGTGCTTGGAGATGTTTTCGTTCTTACAAAACTTACTTTAAAAAAAATTGATTTCTTCCTAAAATCACCTTTTTTCAACCTTTTGAGTTTAAAATTTAGAAGTGTTTTTTTTTTGTAGGCATACCTATACAGATTTGCCTCTTTCAGCTTTGACCAGTTTTTGTTCTACAGCATTCACGTTGTTGATAATCTTTAGTCTATAATTATATGGTTTTTTTTTTTAACCTGAGTGTTGCCAAAAGAATGTTTTAAAATCCCTCAAGTACTTGCAATTTTTTTTTAAGTTTAAACTCTTAAAGGTGGGCTTGCAGTGCATTGAGTTTGCTTGTGACTTGTGCAACTCCTACTTTGATGGTTTTATTCACATGGCTTAGAAAAATAACTTTTAGTAAATTTTCATGAATGTTAGAATCTATGAAGTGATTCTACAGACTTGCCTCTCTGCATCTATCTATGAAACAACTCTTAACTATATTCAAAGATGTTGTATTGCACTGTATTGCCTGTTATATCTTACAAAGATAGAGTGCATTAAAATCTCCTATTATAAGTGTATTAAATATCTCAGTTTCTGCATTTGTTTTATTTTCATGCTATGTTATTGGTTGCATAAAGGTTCATATTATCCTTAAATTGTGAATTACACTTTTAATCTATTTGAAATGATTCCCTTTGTCCCCCTTAAAGCCTTTTCACTTGATATTGATACTGCTTTGCTGTGTGTTTGTACCTATGCATGCCTGATATGTTGTTTTTTGTATTTTATTCTTAATCTTTCTGTGTTTGAAAGCCAGTTCTGATTGACTTGGTCTTTGGTAGAGGAATTTAACCTGTTTGTATTTATGATATTTTTGTGTGTGTGATAATCAGCATTTTTGGTTTTTCTTCTACTTTTGTTTTTTGGGAAAGAGGTCACTTTCACTTCATGGAATATACTTTGTGATTATAAAATATACTTTCTATTTTCTGTCATTCCAATAATTATCCTTAAATTAATAAAATAGTATTAAAACTTTCTTTCTTGTAATTATTCATATTAATAAAAAAAACCAGTATTTGATGATAGCCCCCTGCTTTTACTTTAACCACATATATCTTTTGTACTTCTCACTTATCAGCTATTTTAAGTATTTTGTATCCAGATTTTTTTATATATAATATTTTTAGAATGTTATTTCTCTTATGTTAATCATTTTGAGGATTTACTCTACTTTTCATAACCATATTAACTCCAATTATATAAATATAGCTCACTGTCACAGTGTTTATACCCCTGCATCTTTATTTTTGGATTGTTTAATCTCTGTATTTGCTGGAATGTGAATTTTCTAGAATGTGAATTTTCTTAGTATGTTGAAGAGGGGATATGCAGCTGGTATACTTCCAGCTCTATAATATTTTTTCTTCTAGCTTCAAACATATATAGCTGTATATATACTTTCCAAATTGTACTCTTTTTCTTCCTCAAAACTCTGGATTTGTTTGCTTTTTAAAATAGCTATAGTTTGTTTACTCTAATTATCTTTACCGTGGCACCTGGTCTACTTTGGGGCTTCTGTTCTCTATATGGGTGTATATTCTGGGGTGCATTCTACTTGCTTTGGCCTACAATGAGCCATGGACTGCACTGTCTTCTGGAGTTAATGTTGCAGAGAAAAAGACTGAGATTAGCCCGACTTTTGTTCCTCTGTGGATATTCTGATTTTTTGGATTTGTGTAGGAATTTTAGTTATATATTGAATTTACAACTTTAAATGTGCTCTGTCTAGCTGTTTCTCTCTGTTCAACCTATTTAGTTCCTGGGAGGCCTTGTGATACACAGGGTTGCAGTGGGGGTCTCTGTGGCAGACTCTAGATTCATGCTTTCCGTATTTTCATCTTCATGTAATATTTCCTCATTTCAGAATGTTACTTATTTGTGTGTCATCGTTTTCTTTATTTTCCTAGGTCTTAAAAAAAAATTCAGGGTCCTCTTGGATCTTTTAAGAACATGACTCAGAAATTCTAAAAAAAATTACCCTGTTTCAGAAAATCTCTTTCAGAAGGAGGAGTTTCCATATTTCTGTAGGATGGTCTCCTCCTTCGTTGCATATTCTGGTGTGTTCTGCCCTCACAGGAGGGGCACCACCTCCATCCCACATGATTCCGTGCAGGTTCATCTGTGCTTTAAGCAGCAATTCCTCTAAGTGTTTTGCTTGTTAGATAGGCTCCTTTACCCTTTCTGGGTTTTAATTGCTTAATGCGGTTTTCAACATTTTAATATTGGTTGAATTCTAAAATACAGGAGAGAGAAATTAGATGTCCCTCCCTTTTTATTACATCCCATATTTCCTTCAGGGGTCTTTGTCTTGTATTTTAGTCTCTCTTTTGAAATATTTTTATTCATTTTCTCCTTAGCTGAGAAAAGTATTGCCTCTCAAGTGATGACCTAATCAAGCATTAAGGTTTCCTATAATGTTTGGAAACACAATTCCATGCTTTGTTATATTTTTTTCTTAATTAAAAAAAATTTTAACGTTTATTTATTTTTGAGAAAGAGAGACGGACAGAGCATCATCAGGGGAGGGGCAGAGAGAGAGGGAAACACAGAATCCGAAGCAGGCTTCAGGCTCTGAGCTGTCAGCACAGAACTTGACATGGGACTCAAACTCATGAACTGTGAGGTCATGACCTGAGTGGAAGTTAGATGCTCAACCAACTGAGCCAATCAGGCACCCTTTACATTTTTTTTTTTAATGTTTATTTATTTTTGAGAGAGAGAGAGAGAGAGCAGGAGAGGGGCAGAGAGGGAGAAACAGAATCCGAAACAGGCTGCAGGCTCTGAGCTGTCAGCGCAGAGCCCGACACAGAGCTTCAAACTGACCAACTGCGAGATCATAACCTGAGCCAAAGTCAGATGCTTAACCATCTGAGCCACCCAAGCTCCCCCCATGCTTTCTTGTCTTTATCAAGTGCCTACTTGTGAGGTTCTGTGTTTCTACTGTGTTAGAGTATGAGCACCTTCCTTAAACTAGAACATTTCCTTGTGTCTGCCTGTACACATGAACTAAAATTAGAATTCCCGTTGTCTTGCTCTTTTTTAATTTTTCACTCATCCCTCTCTTTGTGCATGCAGTGCTTATTAGGAAACATGACATGCCAAGTGCTGTTCTTGAGGTTGGGGATACAAGATGGCTAATAGAGGGTCCCTTCTAGCAAGGAATCTAGCACTGAATGGTAGGGTAGGTCCTGTGTTTGTCTAACTGGGAAGCATGCTGGTGAGGGGTGTGGTGAGAGATATGGTTAATGTGGGCCCTTTTGAAGAGGTGATGGTTCACTTCAGTTTTAAAGACTGAAGAGGATGTAACAAGATGGAACTGTGCTTTCCTTGCTCAGTAACAGCATGGCTAGTGATTAGGTAGATAGCGTACTGTTCTGGAAGGGATTGCCATAGGAGAAGGAGAAGGGATTGCTAAAGAAAGCTAACAATGTAGCTATCTTATATTTAACATTATGCAGTTCCTTATTTTAGCTCATTTCTCTTAAATTTTAGTTCTGAAACAAGTGTTGACACCCAGAGATCAATGTACATATTTTGTCTACACCAGAAAGCTGAGTCATTGTCAGTAAGAGATGCATGGCTAGGCCCATGACAGCTGAAGAATAAGTTGTCCTCTCTGTAGGTCTACCTGGAAGTGACCATGCCACCAGCCTCCTCCTCCCCCTCCCATGGGTCCTTCTGAAACCCGACTGTCCTTGTAGCCTGGGCCTCCATGGTATTTCCATTAAACTCACCTGCCCAGATGTCAGAAGTTTTCTTCTCATTTATTACTCAAAAGGTCAAGGAACTAAGACTTATGTTCTTTTAGATAAAACTCCCTATTTTTTCCATAGTTAACACTTCCTTTACCTTGCACCCTTGTGTCATGTGGCTAGTTTCAGGGAGAGTTGCAGCTCGTGTTCCCTACTTCTGGACATAACAGGTTTAGTTGGTCATTGTTTTGGTAGATTACCTCACGTGAGTTAGGATGTTATCTTGTCCTCATTCTTCACCGCCCTACCTTTCTAAGTGGAATTGAAATCAAGTGTGAATCTACTGGGATATGTTGCAATCATCTGGTAATAATTTGGGGAAAAAATGTTTCCCATACAAATTAAATGAAGATCAGCAGTTTTAAAGTATACTATAGCATCCTGTATGAACTCCAGCTTACATTTCGCATTATTCCTGGTCATGCAGTAGGTTCTGAAGAAAAAAGAACTATGGATAATCAGTTAAAAGAATGACAGATTCCCTGATGTGCTGATCAGTAGTAATACCTAATTTTGATTTCAAGTGTGCTATAATGGATTACCATATAGATGCAGCTGAGCACCGAGCATTAAACAGAGTCATGTGTTTTTCAGAAAAGTAATATTTATTCACACTGTGTGGCTTTCTTGAAATTTTTTTTTATTTTACTCTCCAGTGAAACTACAAACAAGATGTCAATAGCTTATGTGGCATTCACAGTAGTGTAGCTTAGAATATCAGCTGCAGTAGAAATGCCATAATTGCCTCAGTAAAGGTAGGCTTCATCTGGTACTTTCTGAGGGACAGGCTTAGCATTTAGACACAGATGGTCACGTGGGGCTTTATTTTTATTGACTTCAGAGACTTTAATGCATAAAAAATGGTCCTGGCAATATATGGGTACAAAAAGAAGCATCAGTGTAGGTGATGTTTCAACCTTTGAGTGGTTATGTAAGATTCTGTCCATTTTGGAATGTTTTTAGTAGCTCAGATTGGGGCATGGTGTTTCATATCCAAACCTTACCGAGTTTATTTTTGAGTGTCTTTAAAGTCCATCCATTTTACAAATCTGAAAACTTTTATCCAGAAGTGGTGATGATGATAGACCTGACCTCAGAACAAGTTGGAGACTACTAGTGGCCTACTGACAGTATCCAACCATCTAGATACACATCATCCCACTGCATTTTTTATTTTCTTTATAGTAAAAAGACATTTTTCTCTATTGCACAGTAAGAAAAGAAACTTAAGGAGATAGGGTAAGTATTTTGGAAAGCTGAAAAGCGTGATTCAGTGCTGAATTTCCTGACTAAAAGTAAAGGTCTGAAGAACAGGCATGCCAAGCATTTGTATAGCCCAATATAAGATCTATCCTGAATCTGTGGAGTAATTTTCTCAGCATCTTCTATATGATGTTTTGAAATCAAGTGGCAGAATGGGATCAGAAGATGATCTCAGAATGCAGCCAGGGCGCCCAGTACCCTTGGCAGAGAATGCACGAGGAAGTAGGACACTGAGTCCTTGCTGTGCCATTCCCTCAGGAAGAGTGAGCTACACAGGAGGAGGCAGAACAAGGACAGGAAGCACTCAATGGACCGAGGCTTTGGTCTATGTGCGGCAGCAGCCCATTGACGAGAAACAATGCCAGCAGACAGGATGCCCCTGAAATAGGGTTCACTACTCTTAGTACTTCAGCCTCTTAATGTGATGAGAATATTCTAATTAATAATTGGAAGATTATTGTGGCTGACAGAGTGATGTGCAGCTCACATCGCCCTTCAAGAAAGAATTTGCTACCTAGCTGCAAGGAGTAGGGCCAGCTGGCAGCCCGAGGCTGTAAGTGCCTTCAGCTCTCCAACTACAGTCGCTCTCTTCTCATCGTGATGCCCAGCCAGTGACGGAGCAAGGTGGTGGTACAAGGACCTCGCCATTTTCAGGCACACATGGCCCCTCTAATGTGCCATCTTTGCTCTGGAGCTTCTGCTAGGCTGGCAGATACTTTCAGCTCTGTATGGTGGTCTGAGGCTCCCTGCCCCCTCCTACTGCTTCATTTCCCTTGCACAGATGTTACTTTTCCAGTAAACCAGGGCACTGCTAACTCCACCACAGCATTCATCTCCCAGAGAACTCCACCTGCAACGAATGTTATTCATCTGTTATCAAACATGCTGAATTAGCCTTTGTAATACATTTTTTTAAACTTTTTTTCAATGTTTATTATTTTTGAGAGAGACAGAGACAGAAGATGAGTGGGGGGAGGGCAGAGAGAGAGGGAGACACAGAATCTGAAGCAGGCTTCAGGCTCCGAACTGTTAGCACAGAGCCTGACGCAAGGCTTGAACTCACAAACCATGAGATCATGACCTGAGCCGAAGTTGGGACACTTAACTGACTGAGCCACCCAGACACCCCTGTAATACATTTTTTTAGTGAAGGGAAAGTTTGAGTTTGAACCGTAAAACTAAGATGTAAATGGAGGCCTTCTTTCTCTCTTCCGTCTGGAGACTTGTAGCCCATCCCCAGGTCGTGCTTTTTCTGGGCTATAGAGCTGCTCTTTTGGGTTGGCAATAGACTGCTGAGACCCTGATCTTTATTTTCAGATCCAGAGTTGTTGATTTTCTCACACAAACCTCTTTGCTTGTGATGTTTTCCTATAACTTGTAGACAGCTCTCTGGGTTCTCACTCCTGTCTGTGGCCTTGTCTGTAGCTCCTGGGCATGTTCAGGTTTACATTTTGTTGGTAGGACAGTGTTTGCATGGGTTCTTTTAAAATATTCCATAGAGAACTGATATATTTACTTCTGATTCCCTTTTAATATAGTGGATCTTAACAGATAACCCAGTTGATACTACTTACTTCCTTTTGTGTATTATTCATCTTATACACACGTTGATATATATTGCAAGGGGAAGACCTGCTTTGATTTTTTTCCCCCCAAAGAGCCATTTACTTGCCTTTGCGCAATGTATAGATTGATCCATCCTGACTGGTGTTTGGTGTCTGGCTGACGAAGGTTATGGGTTCTTCGAGCAACAGATAACGTTGAGTTTACTTGGTTTGATACTGAGGTTATTTTGTTAGGTGGCAATCAGTTTCTTATATTTTCCATCATCCTTAACTTTTTCTAACTAGTTGTGCATATAAATAGTCATAAGTATTTTTAATCTTTAAAATAAATAAATGTGCAAACACTTGGCACATCAAAAATTTCTTTTTTGACCTGTGCACACATGTCTCTAGCTTCTGCTGTACCTTCTTCATCCTTACTGTCTCTTCAGAGAGCTTCAATGCACTGATGTCTCTAGGGTCTCATCTTGTGTCATTTTAAGCCCTCTCAGAGGGACCTTACACATACATATCTTCAGCTGTTGCCTATATTCTGTTACCATCCAAGTCCTGCTTCTGCCTTCCAGACCCATATATATCTAATTGCCTAGAACATCTCCTCTAAGAAGTCTGTTGACACCTCCAATTCCAGGATGTCCAGAACCAAATTGGACATGTTTCAATTCTGGGATTCCTTCGGGATTTGATGTCTTAGATAGGGGTATTGCCATACTGAGCCACTAGGAAATCCTTCTTGAGTACTCCATTCACCACAACTACTCTGACTGCCAGCTCAACAGTTTTACCTTCAAATATCATTATATGCATCCCCTCTTTACCGTGCCGAGCTTTGTCCAGGCTATTTCATTCCTTCTCTGAAATGCTACCATTGCCTCTTCATTGATGTCTCTGCCTCTCGTCTCAGTCATCTTAAATCCCCCCCCCCCCCAGCTGGAACTTGTTCAGGGACTGAACCTATTCAGTGCTTCATGAGATCATGGCCTCACCTATCCAGTTCCTTCTCCTCCCATCCTCATCTACCTACTAACCAAGTAGACCCTCTAACTGCTGCTGTTCTTTTCAGGTATCAAGCTGTTTTTGCCTCTTAGCCTTCACACATGCTCTTCCTTCTATTCCTGTTCTCCACTAGGCTAATTTAATTAATCCTACAAGTCTCAGCTCAAGCATCCTTTTTTTCTGGAACCATTCTGTGAAGGTTCTGAGATGAGGTGCTTTCCCCCTCACCTCTACACCTCCTCATACAAACTCCTATTGGGCTTTTTTCTTTTCCTCTTGAATGATATTTTCTTTATCATCTCTCTTGCCCACTAATCACAAAACCCTTAGAAGGAAGAACTAAGTATTTTATGAATATGAACTTATTTTTGCATTTCAGACACCAAGCTTGGTATCAAGTGCGTAGATATTTTTCACTAAATGGGATTTGATTGTCCATTGTGTGTGTGTGTGTGTGTGTGTGTGTGTGTGTGTAAGTGTGTTTGGGAGTATGTCTGCATTAATACAGAATAAAACAGGATATAGGATACACTTTAGAGTTATGCACTTAAGAAATACGAAGTCAACATGTTCTAGAGGAAGTCAAAAGTGGAAATGTAGGAGAGAGCTCGTGTCAGTGATTGTCAGCCATGTGGTCAGCCACATATAGCTTTTAATATATATAATCAGAAATGGTCTTCGATATAGTTTTATAGCATTTTCATCCGTGTAGATGTGTGGTATGAAGAATTTGTAAGAAATACCATAACTAAATATATTTATATTTTTTTATTTATGTTTGTCAGAGTTTGAAGAATTCTTTTAAATCATACAGCTTTTATTCTTTGAGTTTTCTTTACTAAGTTCAGGGTTTAAAAAATGCCCATACATTTTAACATAAATATCAGTCATCAGTCAATGACATATAAGGAGTACAAAGGTACATTTTATGTTAACGTGAACAAAGGGACAAAGCAAAGGTCAGGATGACCTGTAAAACTCATGGTTTTACAAATAAAATGAATGCAGAATTCTTCAACTGAGTATTTATTGAGCACATGCTGTGTGCCAGCCACGCTCTAGGTGCTGGGTATACTTAAGAGGAAAAGACAGAGGCGTTCTTGCGCTTGCAGGGCTTACAGTCTGGTAGAAGAAATACTGCCTTCAAATGAGTGAACTTGAAGAAGACTTCAGTGAGGGATGAGGACTATGAAGAGGACAGAACGGGCAGTAGAGAAAGCATCAGAGCAGTGGGGAGGGAGCCAGGCTCTTCTAGAAGGAATGCCCAGAAAAACCTCTATGGGGAGGTGACGCTTGCAGTGAGAGCCGGATGGTGAGGCGGTGCCATCAGTGCCAGGCTGTGGGTGGAAAAGCATCCAGGCCGAGTGTGAAGTCTGTGCCATTTGGAATCACCTGCGTTTGATGCAAGTTTACCTGTTGTGCCTTTTCTCAGTAGACGTTCTTATACATTTACTGTCGTCACCTGAGAACGAATGATGTGATACATGTATGTTATTGACCCACTTGGAAAGTTAAGATAAGAAAATGAAACAAAACAAAACCCCAGGCAGGTTTAGATGGAGGAGGCAGTTTATTAGCTGCCTGGAAATACACTTATTCGGGAGATCTGGATATAAATTTTTTACCTTCGTCTTTTAAAATGTTAGAATATTAGCTTAGATAACCTAGAAAGAAGATTTTTCGTGATAAAATAGTGATATCTTTCAATAACAAGAAAATGTTTTGACTGTTTTTTTTAATTTCTACATTTCTTAAAAAGGTGGTTGCAAATAAAGTACAAGGAATCTTATGATCCAACGGTAACTTGCCAAAACTTACTTTACAGTGGGGAAAAAAGAAAAAGGTCCTTTGGGGTTTGGGGAGGGATTTGCTTTTATTAGCCAAATACTCTTGTATGTCATAAATTCATTCTTTATCGTACCTTCCAGTGTTTGGGGCGAAGGAGGTGGAAGTCCTGTCTGCAATCTGAAACTTACTCTTAGCTATTAATTTCAAGAAATTCTTGGCAGCAATTTCATTTTGTTATTTCACTGAATGAATGTTCAAGGTCTTCTCTTCTTTGTTGTTCATATTTCTTCCCAACTCTGGTCTGTATCCAGAGACTAGTAATGATAATGCAAACGGGAAATTGAAGGCCAAAAAGCAGAAACCTGGGGCATCTAGCATTTGAGAAATTATTCTTTTAATTCTTAAGCAATGGCTATGATTTAATTAAGATAAAATTATCATTTTAGGTTTTTTTCCCCCCTTTTCCTTGTTTTCTTTTAGGAAGAATTAAACTTGGGACAGTGATGTCTTTAAGGTACTCAGGTAAAGAAGGTTGCCTGGGGCAAGTAAGACACTGTCCCATGGGCTACAGGGTCAGGTGTGCTATTTACATTATTATAAATCATTTGTTTTCTTTCTGTTTTCTTTTCTGAACTATGTATATACTTTTCACACATAGTACTATCATGAAATGTGTAGTTTATGTTCTCTTTATCTTACCAGTTTTTAAATTTGTTTTATAGAAAATACTGCAGTTTCTACCTGAACGAATTTTCTTTCGATGGCATTACCAGAGTATAGGTAAGAACAATTTAAAGATTTTTAGTCATATGGATTTTTTTCCAGTCAAATTTTTAGTAATGTTTTATATAACTAGCACCATCAAGATTAGGTTATAACAAAGAATGCTAACAAGGATATGTTGGTTAAAAGCAAGACAAGTCCACTCTGGACTTTGGAGGAAAATATAATATCTATCCCTGCTCTAAAAGTGCTATTTAAAAAGAATGGTTCATAGATCTGTAGCATCAGCCTCACCTGAGAGCTTATTAGAAAATGCAGAATGTCAGGCCCCAGCCAGACCTACCAATCACAGTCAGCATTTTTTTTTTAATGTTTATTTACTTTTGAGAGAGAGAGAGCACAAGTGAGGAAAGGGCAGAGAGAGAGGGAGACAGAGGATCCTGACAGCAGAGTCTGATGCGGGGCTTGAACCCACAAACTGTGAGATCATGACCGAAGCCAAAGTCAACACTCAACCAGGTCTCAAGACAGTCTGCAGTCTGTAACAAGAGCCCAAGGGGATTCCTATGGATAAAAATTGTTTGAGAAACATTTGATCTGGAGGATTTTTCTTAAGTGACTTCATTTTTTTCTTACAAAAATATCTTGTTCTTCATGACTTTATCATTGATCAGAGCTATTGTGTTTGAATACGTTAGTGTGTGGCAGCAGGAGGGAACTTGCAATATAGCCAAGTTACCACGGCTGCCCTTTCTGTGCAGCTCTTGACATCAAACATTTCCTCTCAACTTAATATTCATGGCACAGCTGGCATAATTTGTGATATTGATGGTGAACCTTTCTGTTTAAAGAGTATCTGGTTTGGTCTGTCTGCCTTAGAAGACTTACAGTTGCTATAATTTTTATACCTTGCCAGATGATCATATTTGTGGAGAGCATAACCTCATAATGGCATCCTACTATCTGATCATTCATTCATTCAAATATTTATTGAGGGAGAAACAAAGTTCTGAGGCTGAAACAAAGAATATGTCACCATCCTTGTATTGTGTAAGCTGATTGCCTGGGGTGAGGGGTAGGTGAGAATAAAATAATTATAGTATAACTGTCGCTATGAAAAGTATACTGGTAGCAACAAAGAAAGTTGAACAATTCTATTCAGAAGACCTGAGGAAGTCTCCAAGAGAGGTAAATCTCCACCTGAGCCTTGAAATATGAGTGCAGAAAGGGTTTTTTAGATGAGAGATCAATGTGTGAAAGACACAGGACCTGAAAGAACATGGCATGTTCGATGGATATTTCAAAATTCAGAATCCCAAATTTAATTTAGTACTATTTATGTGAAAAATGTTACTGGCCCTTATATAAACTGAACTGTTTAGTAAAGTATATATAATAAATACATCTACTGAACTGAATGATTAAATCCTCACTTTAAGGTAGTGCCTTGGTCTTTAAATCTTTCTCAAACACACAAAGAAGATTTTCCTTTACATTATAGAGTTATTGATAGCATTTCTGTTAATTGATACTTCAACCTTGTGTATTTGAAGTAAAAACTTAAAAATCAAATGCTAAGTACAATCTGAAGAGATACCACAAGGACTTGTAGTGCTCCATGGTGTAGTGGGAATGGATGAAAATGAGAAATAACATGCGGTATGTTTTATCTGTGCTAGATATAATCCTTCCATTTTGTTCATATCTTATAGGAAAACCACACTTGTTTTCTTCAGATAGTACTTTAAATGTCTGGAGATTAATAGCCCCTCCTCAGCCTGAATGAGCTTACTAGAACTAGGTGTAGAAATTCATTTGCCATTTGTGTTGTGCAACTTTATGCACCTCATGGGTGGTGTGATGTTACCTTAATTCTGGCTGCTGTTACCACATGGACTGGTTAAAATTGTGGGTACAAGTAGCTTTTTACCCAGTTTAATAGCATCTGACCATGAACAGTGACTCTTGGACTGGGATTGCAGAGGAATAGTCCTTTTGAACCAGCATAAGAGCAGGTGTTGTTTACCTCGTTAGTATGTAGAATAAGCTAGTTTATCTAGTGTATAGAATGAGTTATATTTCAGAATGCTGAAATATGGGCATTTGCATATAAAATCATCCTGTACTGATGTATGACAGACACTAACACAATGTTGATGTCTATAGGTAACACCCCAGGGACTGGGCACCGCCCTGTAACCAAGAGGATTCTTATTTCTGTAGCCTAAGATATGAATATTCAGCAACAGTGGCATAACTAAATCCAAAAGAGCCTCAGTCAGGTTAGTCAGGAGTTGCCACCAGATGAGTTCAGATTCAAGTCAGGTCCTGTCCACTAGTGAATTGCACACAAAAAGCGTTAGTTTTCATAGCTTTCTGGATTTTGAAATTGCCAATAAGGGATTGTGGATTTGTAACTTTACATTTTTTGACATACCTCACTCTCTTGCATTCTTTTCAGTTTATTCGGATTTGTTAAAACGGTTATCATTTGTCACCGAAGGTCTTGACGAAGTTAGTTGTAAAAACTAAGTAAATATTAAGGAAACACCAGATTTCAGAGGAAAGGAACGTGTCTTAAATATTTCCGTAGCATTGGTATCTTCTTGAGTTCTGCAAAACCTCTTGAGTCAAGGAGAGGAAGCTTTTCACTAGTCAGTGCCAGACATTCTAGGTATCTAATAGTTCTTATTTTAGATCTTTTACATTCTAGATATCTAGTATTTCTTACTAATATGAAGAACACTACTGTATAAACTTTGTAATAAAATGTTACTGTGGTTGGTAGTGGCCAAGGTTCTCTGAAATACTGGGTTAGGATCTTAAAGCTGGGTTTGCACACCACTGATTCAGTATGTTTCCTGCCCCACACTACAAATAGTGTCACCAAGTATAGAAACCTAAAATAAGAGCAACTCCTACATTCTGCAAGTCTGAAAAGTTCTCAGACCTACCAGATAGCCAGGTTTTATCCTGGGAAGGAAGAAATTAATTTGAAATACCACCTGACACATTGTTTGAAGTCAGTTTCCTATCATGCCATTTTGTTTTGTCTATAGTGAAGAGAGACATTTCATTTCTCTCAAAATTGTTTTTAAGTTTTATTTTATTTATTTATTTTTATTAGAGAGAGCAGGAGAGAGGGGGCAGAGGGAAGGTAAGAGAGAGGGAGAGAGAATCTCAAGCAGGCTCTACACTTAGCACAGAGCCTGACACAGAGCTCGAATCCCATGATTCATGAACTATGGTATATGCTAACCTGCTACTTAACTGTTTATAAATTTCCACTACTGATTACAAATGGGAAAATTTTCCTGAAGTCATTTTATTTTGTTTTTTTTCCTAGTAATATTTATTTTTAATTTTTTTTAATTTTTTTAATTTTATTTTTTTATTTTTTAAAATTTATATCCAAATTAGTTAGCATATAGTGAAACAATGCTTTCAGGAGTAGATTCCTTAATGCCTCTTACCCATTTAGCCCATCCCCTCTCCCACAGTCCCTCCATTTTAGTTCAGTTAATCACGATGGACAAGGGTGGCCACTCGAAGCCTTATCTCTGTGTGATAATGAGAGGTCACAGGATGTGAGGAGATGACCAAGAATGGCACAATAGTAAACCAAGGATATTTGGTGCAGGGGCAGGCTGTGGCCCCTTTTCATGTGCCCAAGCATCATTAGTATAGGACTGAAGTTATATGTGTGTTTCCTTTAAGAGGGTTTACAGTTCATGAGCCTCTAGAAAGCAAATCCTGTCCCATTCAGTGTACAGTGCTATGCCTGTACGCAGTAAAAGTTTGCTGAGGGGTGGGAAGAAATATTTTTTACTAGAGATGTTTTATATAAAAAATTCTCCAAATAAATAGCTCTTGGGCTTAAAAGAGTAGGTTCAATTAATGGAAAATTCACATAGTACCTCATATGTGTTTTTTATAAATGAGTGATTATTAATCTAGTTTGCTCAACTAGGTTCTTCTTATATATAATATAAAAACCAATGCAGATTTGCATTGGTCATAAAAACTGCAGATTTGCTTGTGACTTTTTAAGAGTATCCCCCTGGCTTTATGCCTTGGGCTTCACAGTGGTCTGACAGTGCTTAGGATGTGAACACAACCTCTGAGCAGCCTTATTTCTCAAAGTTTCTACAGCTCACTGGGCTCTAACTACTCCTCCGGATGCTGAGTCTGACAACCCTCCCTGGGTCCATCATAGGCCACACCACAGCTGCCTCTTCCCTAGGGAACAGGGTCTCCCATGCACTTTACACTAGGACTTCCTCAGAGGTGCATTGCAGCCAGGCTGAGCTACAGGGACCTTGCATGCCTCCATGTCCATCAGGGAATGGCTAAGCCTCATGCCCCCTCAGCCCACTTGGTGTCTTCCCAGGGTCCTCTCTGGCATGCTTTCATCATCATTGCCCTGCATTTCTTGCTCTCCTTCCCACTTTGGACATGGCCCTCTGGAAATCCTCTTGGGTTAAGCCACAGCCCTAGAGTCTCAGCCTCATTGTTTCACCTCCTCAGCTATCTAATACCTGGCTTTTCTCTCAGGCTTCTCTGTCTCCCTCAGAGCTGTGGGGGTGAGATCGTGGTCTTTCTTTTCTCCAAGACCCATTCTAGACCTCATCCACTGCCCCCTCTGTGGAAACCTCTCTTTCCTCAACTGTACCTTGTCTGTCCTCATTGCCACCATGTCTTCTGATCTCCTGCTTACTTGCCTTTTTTTTTTTTTAATGGCTTAGCTATTTACCCATCAGCTCCTTGACCCCCTCACCCTTTGTGGCTTCCTGACTTTATCTTCTGGACACTTGTCATTATGCAGATTTGTATCTGAGAAAAACCTGTGTCCTCCCAATTTTTCACTTAGTCACTCCCAAGCCACCTGCTCTGTTTTTTCCTTTTTTGCAAAGCTGGTCTTTTTTGGGAGTATAATTGATGATAATAAACTCTATGTATAGAAGATGTTAATTTTGATAAGTTTTGACATAGGTGTACACCTATGAAATCATTACAACAGTCAAGATCATGAACATAGCCATCATTCCCAATGGTTTCCTCATGCCTTTTTCCCACCCCCCTGCCAAGTTCCCAGGTAACCACTGATCTGCTTTTTATCATTATAGATTAGTTTGATTTTCTAGAGTCTCATAGAAATAGAATCATGCAGTATATACTCTCCTTTGGCTTCTTTCATTCAATAAAATTATTTTGAGATTCATCTGTGTTGATGTATATCTTAATAGTTCATTTCTGAGTAGTATAGTATTTCATTGTATAGTTATACTATAGTTTATCTGTTCACCTGTTGATGGGCATTTGGGCTGTTTCTAGTATTTGCATACAAGTAGAACTATTGTAAACATTTGTATACAAGTCTCTATGTAGACATGTACTTTCCTGTCTCTTGAGAATGGAATGGCTGAATCATATAAAATTATATGTTTAATTGACAGACTGCTTTCCAGAGTGGTTGACATTCCCACCAGTAGTATGAGAGTTCCAATTACTTTACGTTCCTATCAACACTTAGTATCATCAGTCTTTTTATTTCAGTGGTAGTACTACCTTGCTGTGGTTTTAATTTTCATTTCTCTAATGACAAATGACTTTGAACATTTTTCCTCTGCTATTTGCCATCTGTATGTCTTTGGCAAAGTGTACGTATGAATTGATTGACCACTTTTTAAAAAAAATTTAGTTTGGGGCGCCTGAGTGGCTTAGTTGGTCGGCATCCCGCTTCGGCACAGGTCATGATCTCTCGTAGTTTATGGGTTCAAGCCCTGCGTCGGGCTCTGGGCTGACAGCTCAGAGCCTGGAGGCTGCTTCAGATTCTGTGTCTCCCTCTCTCTCTCTGCCCCTTCCCTGCTCACATTCTGTCTCTCTCTCTCTCTCTCTCTCAAAAATAAATAAACATTAAAAAAATTTTTTTTTAATTTAGTTTGTCTTCTTAATATTGAATTTTAAAAGTTCTTTACGTATTCTGGATTTATGTGTGCTTTACCTGATATGTGACTTGGAAATATTCTCTCCCTATCTCTGACTTGTCTTTTCATTGCTTTACTTGTGTCCTTCAAAGATTCAAAGTTTCTAATTTTGATAAATTCCAGTTTATTGGTTTTTCTATTATGGATTGTGATTTTGGTGTCCTGTCTAAGGAATCTTTGCCTAACCCAAGATCACAAAGATCTTCTATGTTTTCTTCTAGAAATTCTGTACTTTATATGTTTCATATTTAGTTCCCTGATTCCTTTTGAGATTAATTTCAAATTCCTCCAGTGGATTGCGTTCCTTTGTGCTTATTGTAAATATTATAGTGCCAGGAAGTTCTGTGTTCCTGCTCCACTGGCAGCTGGCAGCACGGCTTACACACCATCAGCACCCTAAAGGGTGTTTCTCTGTGTTCTTGTACCCTTCCTGGTGGTATACTGTCTTTGCTTATTAATTGGTTTGAGGCATGATATACAGAGGGAGTTTTTTAAAAATAAAAACCACACAAGAATCAGTTTTATAATGTTAAAGTTATATTAGAACTATCTTTATGAACTAGTGACCTTAAAAGGTGTCTAAAAGATTGCCACTTCATCAAGAGAAATCGTCAAGCAAGGCAGTTCTCACAATTGAAAATGACATTGGCAAAGAAGATTTTGAAAATCTTGATGAATTTGTTTCATTAAAGCCAGGAGAGTAAAATTGTAATACATTCTGTGTTATAAACAAAACTTAAGCTAATGTGAGTTTTAATAATTTTCGATTGTTCAATATTGAGTTTTTTGTTTTTCAATGTTTTTTCAATGCTTAAATGTTCTGGGAAAAAATTAACCATTAAAAATATATGAAAACATATCTATAGTGGTACACAGTTTTCCTTTTATGTTAGGCTCCAGTATGACTCAGCTGAACACTGATACTTATTTAAAACTTTAATAATGTTCATCATGGGTTGTTTGGCACTAATTTTGATTTTTAGAAACTATTGTATTAAAATACTATTTTTTTTATTATTGAGTTTTCTTGTGCAGACCCCTCACTCTTCTTGTCCTAGACCCAGCCCTCCTTAAAAGCAATAAGACTTACATTAAAAGGATGTTTATAAAATACAATAAAAGCCAGTAGAAGTTAGAAGTTCATAGAATCAGTCCAACTAATTAGATTTTATTTACTCATTTATTCACTCTTCCCTCACATGAATCAATATAGTGGCAATCAGTAGGGTTGAAGAGGCACCTAAAATTTGGGAGTGGGTATAATTATAGTTTGGATGGGATATTTAAAATTCCAAACAGATGTGATACAGAGAGAGAAACTTTTTGAAATTAAAATGAAAAAGATTACATAATGGTAGTTAGAGTAGCGGTATCTTTGTGAACTTTGGGCCTTAGGAAATGCCTAAAGTAGCCAGGCAAGGCTCTCTGGTATTTATCACCAGTTTTCATGTTGAAACACTATTCTGTGTGCTCCTACTGCACAAGTTTTCTTTCTAATGCTGTTCTTATTTAAAAAGAGTTTCTTAGAGAATAGCTGATGCCTTATCTTGTGGGGAAAATGTGTTTTTCATATACCAGGCACTGTTCTAAGCATTTATATATGTTAACTCATTTAAACTTCATTAATAATTCCCCATGGTAGGCACTGTTATTATCCCATTTCACAGATGAGAAAACTCAGGCATAGGGAGATTAAGTAACTGACTCAGGTTATACAGTAAATGCAGAACCTAGATTTGAACCCTAACAATCTGACTTCTGAATCTGGCTCGTAAATGCCAAGCTATACTACTTCACATGTACAAGAGTTTCTTGCAAGATGGAAACATCAAACATATATGTGTTTTCTATTGCTGCTCTAACAAATTACCAGGTTAATTTCAAAAAAAAAAAAAAAAAGTCAGGGACTGTTGGCCGATATGGGTCAAGACATTCTGTATGTCTCTTTGTAAAGTCTGTCCTATTTATAAGTATTTTTCTTCTTTTCATTGTAGAGAAGAGTGGATATGGGCAACTATGGGTAGTCCAAACATTACAAATAAAACTGTAGACCCATTCAAAGTAGGGGAGGGGCTGATAAGCCCCAGTGGTCACGCACAATAACCAGGAGAATGTGTTCCAAGAATGTGTTGCAAAATGATAGATTTGCCAGATGTCCAGGAGGAGAGCTGTGTGAGCGGACTTTATCTCGAGTCTTTTGGGGAGTGGAGTGTCTGTTGGCCCTGCCACCCACGTGAGGTCCTCATGGGCATACTGGAGTCAATATTAAACTGAGGCAGACCAACCTTTGTCCAAGAATGGGTGAACATGGAGGCAAGGGACAAGGCCCCAGGTTAAGGAGAGGTGTGGGATAAAATAGTCCCATGAGAGCAGACACTTGAACCTTAGTTGTGAGAGAGATTAGCTCAATAAATGCTGGCTCTAGACCAAAAAAATACTGGATATGGTTTGGTGACAGAAGTAGAGGGAGGAGGGCACTTTAACTTCTGTTACTCATTCACAACCGTTGGTGATTTAGTGTTGTTGGTGACTTAGTGTTGTAACATAGTCATAACAATGGTGACTTTCCACTGAATCTTAGTGTTAAGTGTTATAAATAGCAACAGCAGTTACAAAATTGTGTGCATTTAACTAACATGTTGTATCTATCCACTTAAATATGACCTGTAGAAATTTATTGAGACTGGCTCTATTTCTTAGTGGAACATCTCTTGAAATACATTACTGGAGTAAATATGATTTGATGTGTGAGTTTTAATTATTGCATAAAACTTACCATCAGGAGATTGAAGTCATTTTTTTTCCCCAAAACTTTAGAAGAAAAGGTTCTCTTGCCTGACTTCGAATACATTTTTTTATTTGTAAAGATTACTTCCTTCTTTAAGGTTAAGATTAGAGCCTACATATGATATTTAGGTGGGTTGCCAAGCCAACTCCATACTAAGACATGAACATGTTATAGAATAATATGTTTCCATCCTTGTAAGAGAGACTTTTCTAATTAAAGTGGGCAGCAGCACTGAAGTTTTTGCAGTTGAATGGTGTAGTTCTGAGTAAACGTTGATTCCTCCTCCTTGACAGTGACGAAAGAGCTCTGCTAGAGGATTTATTGATGGCCCGAACATATAAACGTGATTGTCACTGCAAGGAAACATGCTATCTTTAATATTTGCAAAATATTCTTGTAAAAATGTTTTATAAGCAGTAGTTTTATATTATTTTTACCTTTGGGGATTAGAAAAGAATCATTTATTTTATTCATGATGAGATGTTTGCACTAAATCTACTGTGGGTATATGTGTTACTTAATATCAGTCATTTTGACTATTTTAAGAGTTTCGAAGAGTTTCACACTTAAAGAAATTTTATCTTAAAGATATCTCTCCTTCTGTGACATTGATTTTCTTTTCTTTTAAAAAAATGTCTTTTCTTTTGTCATAAGTATAATGAAATGTGTGATGTATAATGTATGATGTATAATGTGTGATGTGAAATGTATGATGTATAATGAAAAGTATAATGAAAAAATCTTTTCTTTTGTCATAAGTATAATTTTTCTTTCTAAAACTGACCTTTTAAAAATACATCTTAATCCACTCTGAGTTTTTTTTGTGTGTATGGTATAAATTTATATACTCTTTCTAACTCAGTGTTTTAAACTTTCAGGCTCAACTTTAAAGAAGCTTCTACACACTGGAAATTCTATTAAGGTATTTATTTTAGATGAATGTGCAATGTCATTTTGCACCATTCTTAAATTTACTAGTGCCATAAAGTGACAAAATGAGGCCATTTGTAGAGAAAAAAGATCTTTAAAAACCACTTGACTTACTCTTTATTTTTAATTAAAACTAATATGGAGTTTATTAGTTGGAGTTTTTGTTCTTACATCAAAACTTATTGTGATATACATTTTAAATATTATTTGGGGAGAAGGGCTTAGGATTCAGAGTTTGGAATTTGGAGTTCTAATTTTGATTGTACTGCGTACAGTCAGGTAACCGTCAGCAAGGCGCTTGCTGCTCCAGTTTTATCCTCAGGAAAGGGAGGGGTTCCTCTCCAAGCCTCCGAGCTAACATGCTAGATTCCGTTCACCCCAGCAATCTTGTTAAAATTATAGTTGTCTCTGAATTACTTTTGCTGGTTTTGAGAGCCATTTTGGGAGAAAAGAGCAGCAGAGCCTTACTCTTGAATATTTGTTTGCAGCATAACTTTAGGTTAACATTGGCTTATTTTAAAACAAACATACCTTTTATAATGATATATAATACCATTTGATGCTAGATAAGATGACCCTAAAACATAAATGACAAAAGAAGCCAGCTGGGGATATATACTTTATGGAAGGTGATTCACTTATAGCTAATTGAGTTATGTGTATGACTTTAATAAGTTCATATTAAATGGAATACTACTTAGCAATGAGAAAGAATGAAATCATGCCATTTGCAGCAACATGGATGGAACTGGAGGGTATTATGCTAAGTGAAATAAGTCAGTCAGAGAAAGACAGGCATCATATGTTTTCACTCATATATGGAACTTGAGAAACTTAACAAAAGACCATGGGGGAAGGAAAGGGGGAAAATAGTTACAAACAGAGAGGGAGAGAGGCAAACCATAAGAGACTCTTAAATACAGAGAACAAAATGAGGGTTGATGGGGGCTGGAGGAGAGGAGAAAATGGATGATGGGCACTGAGGAGGGCACTTGTTGGGATGAGCACTGGGTGTTGTATGTAAGCGATGAACCATGGGAATCTTCTCCCCACACCAAGAGCATACTGTACACACTGTATGTTAGTCAGTTTGACAATATATTAAAAAAATAAACATTGAAGACAACTAAAAAATAATAAGTCTGTATATTTTTTGTTTTATACCAGCTTAAACACTCATAGCTACTTAAATTTGGTGTGTTACTTCTCTTACACGTTGAAAAAAGGGGATGAGCTATTCCTAGCTTCACAACAGATTCCACATTTTATTCCTGTTTTAATTAATAGTCTTATAGTTAAAACCTAATCAGGTTGTGACTTTATGTTTATTATTGGCCTTATTTATATTTTGTTAACTTAAATACAGTTATCCTAAAAAATTGGAGACATGATAGAATTTTGTAATTTTCCTCCTGTTAAATTTTCTACAATTTGGTTAGATACGCATAGAGCCATGTCATGTTTTGTCTGTTATGTGTTCAGCAATGTCCCCACTTATATTGCCTACTTGGGGAGAAGTGGACAGGTGTGAGTGGTCATGCAGGTTTGTGCACAGCAGTGGTGTGTCCACGGGCATGTCTGAAAGTGTGCCCTGGAATCTACTGTTGATGTGTAGAACTGTCTCCAGACAGGGTGTCTGTCTCGGTGTATTTTACTTCTGTGGGGAGTCAGCCAAACTTGCTTTTTTTTTCTTTTTTTCTTTTCACTTCACTTCACTTCACTTCACTTCACTTCACTTCACTTCTTTCGTCTTTCCTGCAGAGCCTCATGTTTGACTTAAACACTTGCTCTGGAAGAATCTGCACTACCTTGGTATAGTTGAAAGTAGATCAGGCAGTCCCTCAGTTGCCTGCATTTGGAGCTCACTGCATCTTGCAGCTTCATCTGACATTTTTTTCATCTCTTCAGAGCACATGAAGGTGGTAGAGAGAATGGAGTAGGGACATAAGGCAGGGAAGCTGGAGAGCTGCCCAATCCCATTGAGCCAGGTCTTCAAGGTCTTGTTTAGCTCTAAGTGTTCAGATTTTCAAGAACATTACATTATACATGTACATATTGTAGTGACATGACAAAAACTCTATTCAAAACATAGTGTAAACTTGGATGAAGATTATCTTTGCATTGTTTTCATGGGTAACCAATTGATGATATGGGCACTGTTGTAACTCTCTTAACCCTATACCAGTACTTTGTGGTAAATTCTATTACCCTATTTTACAGAGGGGGAGACTAATGCATAGAGAAGTTAAGCAGTCCTCCACTGGTCACAGCTAAGCTAAAGTAGCAGAGCCTGAATTTGAACCCAGGCCCTGTGGCTCCATAACCCACACTCTTAACCCTTGTGTTTATTGCAGCATGCCTGCTTGTCACTAAGAAGAACTTGGTGCCGTAATTCGACAGTACGTTTAACTTCTGGTTTTTCTTTCTCAGAACTGATTCTGCATTGCAGTGCATCTCTGCGTATACATTTGGGTGTTTAATTTTGTTGCCTTTAATTCTGCTTTTAGATAAGATGTGAAGGGATCAGGCTGTTTCTTCTGTGGCTTCAAGCACTTCAGACAAACTGTGCAGAAGAGCAGGTGCTGATTTTTGCTTGCCTTGTGCCTGGTTTCCCAGCAATCATGTCATCCAGAGGGCCCTGTACGCTGGAGACACTCATCAGTCCTAGCCCTAGTGGAGCTGATGGTGAGTAACTTTAGCAGATCTTACAGGCTGGAATGACTCTTGAAGTTACATTGAGGAATTCCTTGGTTTGTCATTATCCTACATAGAAATCTTTATTTCACAGATGGTTCAGAGGAGGAGTTATTTTCTGCTCATATTCACAGTAAAGTCTTAAAGACATTAGAATTGAAAGAATTGGAGCCTATTTTATATGAAATGATGACAGGAGAAATTTCCTGAAGTGGTGGAAACAAGAATGGAAGGGAGGGGACAGATGTTGGCAATAGCAGGAAGTAGAGACACGTGGTATGTCTGGAGTGTTTTTGTGGCTGTTAATGAGATTTAAATCCGCCATCCCAAACTACTGTCTATTGTCCTCCTCAGATTGTTTCATGAGCGGACATTCATCTGCTCACCCAGGCTCTTTTTTGCCAGCTGTGTATTTCATGCAGCATTCATGGAAGGACAATAGTGGCCTCCTGGGAGTATTAATAGCAGCCATTTGTGTCTTGTGAGTTTTCAAGAACTTGCCAGTTAGGGCCATTGCTTTATTAATGCATGTTACTTTATTGCCCAATGACAGGTACTTGATCTTAGGCTGACCAAAGCAGAATTTGAAAGAGAAAAGAATGGTTTAGTGGGAGAGGTGGTTTCATGAGCATTTGTACCATATTTGTAAGCCCTTCATGTACACTGGCTTGGAGTATAGTGTGAGCAGTTCCAGTGGAGGGATAGATGTATGTTAATAGAGACCATTTAAAAACAGAAACAAAACCCTCTTTAACTTTGGTGAAAGAGCCCTGCTTTTTTTTTCCCACTCTGCAGCAAAGGTATATCCAGAAGAAATCACTCCACTCCTACCAGCCATATCGGGGGAAAAAATTGCTGAGGACCAAACATGCTTTTTTCTTCAAATACTATTGAAATATATGGTTATTCAGGTAAGAGAAAAATCATGGGATAATTAACTAATGGTCTTACTCTCTGTGGGAAAGAGAAAGCATTTGTACCTTTGCTTTTTACTTTGAGGTGATTTTATATGATACTAAAAATAGAGTATGTACCGGGTCACATCAGCAGAGACCTGGCATATGTACTATTTTGTGTAAGTGTGTATATCACGGGAAGAATTCAGTTCTCCACCTACTTTTTTTTTTTTTTATATGAAGTTTATTGACAAATTGGTTTCCATACAACACCCAGTGCTCATCCCAAAAGGTGCCCTCCTCAATACCCATCACCCACCCGCCCCTCCCTCCCACCCCCCATCAACCCTCAGTTTGTTCTCAGTTTTTAACAGTCTCTTATGCTTTGGCTCTCTCCCACTCTAACGTCCTTTTTTTTTTTTTTTTTTTACCTTCCCCTCCCCCATGGGTTCCTGTTAAGTTTCTCAGGATCCACATAAGAGTGAAACCATATGGTATCTGTCTTTCTCTGTATGGCTTATTTCACTTAGCATCACACTCTCCAGTTCCATCCACGTTGCTACAAAAGGCCATATTTCATTTTTTCTCATTGCCACGTAGTATTCCATTGTGTATATAAACCACAATTTCTTTATCCATTCATCAGTTGATGGACATTTAGGCTCTTTCCATAATTTGGCTATTGTTGAGAGTGCTGCTATGAACATTGGGGTACAAGTGCCCCTATGCATCAGTACTCCTGTATCCCTTGGGTAGATTCCTAGCAGTGCTATTGCTGGGTCATAGGGTAGGTCTATTTTTAATTTTCTGAGGAACCTCCACACTGCTTTCCAGAGCGGCTGCACCAATTTGCATTCCCACCAACAGTGCAAGAGGATTCCCGTTTCTCCACATCCTCTCCAGCATCTATAGTCTCCCGATTTGTTCATTTTGGCCACTCTGACTGGCGTGAGGTGATACCTGAGTGTGGTTTTGATTTGTATTTCCCTGATAAGGAGCGACGCTGAACATCTTTTCATGTGCCTGTTGGCCATCTGGATGTCTTCTTTAGAGAAGTGTCTATTCATGTTTTCTGCCCATTTCTTCACTGGGTCATTTGTTTTTCGGGTGTGGAGTTTGGTGAGCTCTTTATAGATTTTAGATACTAGACCTTTGTCCGATATGTCATTTGCAAATATCTTTTCCCATTCCGTTGGTTGCCTTTTAGTTTTGTTGGTTGTTTCCTTGGCTGTGCAGAAGCTTTTTATCTTCATAAGGTCCCAGTAATTCACTTTTGCTTTTAATTCCCTTGCCTTTGGGGATGTGTCGAGTAAGAGATTGCTACGGCTGAGGTCAGAGAGGTCTTTTCCTGCTTTCTCCTCTAAGGTTCTGATGGTTTCCTGTCTCACATTTAGGTCCTTTATCCATTTTGAGTTTATTTTTGTAAATGGTGTGAGAAAGTGGTCTAGTTTCAACCTTCTGCATGTTGCTGTCCAGTTCTCCCAGCACCATTTGTTAAAGAGGCTGTCTTTTTTCCATTGGATGTTCTTTCCTGCTTTGTCAAAGATGAGTTGGCCATATGTTTGTGGGTCTAGTTCTGGGGTTTCTATTCTATTCCATTGGTCCATGTGTCTGTTTTTGTGCCAATACCATGCTGTCTTGATGATGACAGCTTTGTAGTAGAGGCTGAAGTCTGGGATTGTGATGCCTCCTGCTTTGGTCTTCTTCTTCAAAATTCCTTTGGCTATTTGGGGCCTTTTGTGGTTCCATATGAATTTTAGGATTGCTTGTTCTAGTTTCGAGAAGAATGCTGGTGCAATTTTGATTGGGATTGCATTGAATGTGTAGATAGCTTTGGGTAGTATTGACATTTTGACAATATTTATTTTTCCAATCCATGAGCAGGGAATGTCTTTCCATTTCTTTAAATCTTCTTCAATTGCCTTCATAAGCTTTCTATAGTTTTCAGCATACAGATCCTTTACATCTTTGGTTAGATTTATTCCTAGGTATTTTATGCTTCTTGGTGCAATTGTGAATGGGATCAGTTTCTTTCTTTGTCTTTCTGTTGCTTCATTGTTAGTGTATAAGAATGCAACTGATTTCTGTACATTGATTTTGTATCCTGCAACTTTGCTGAATTCATGTATCAGTTCTAGCAGACTTTTGGTGGAGTCTATTGGATTTTCCATGTATAATATCATGTCATCTGCAAAAAGCGAAAGCTTGACTTCATCTTTGCCAATTTTGATGCCTTTGATTTCCTTTTGTTGTCTGATTGCTGATGCTAGAACTTCCAGCACTATGTTAAACAACAACGGTGAGAGTGGGCATCCCTGTCGTGTTCCTGATCTCAGGGAAAAAGCTCTCAGTTTTTCCCCGTTGAGGATGATGTTAGCTGTGGGCTTTTCATAAATGGCTTTTATGATCTTTAAGTATGTTCCTTCTATCCCGACTTTCTCAAGGGTTTTTATTACGAAAGGGTGCTGGATTTTGTCAAAGGCCTTTTCTGCATCGATTGACAGGATCATATGGTTCTTCTCTTTTTTTTTGTTAATGTGATGTATCACGTTGATTGATTTGTGAATGTTGAACCAGCCCTGCATCCCAGGAATGAATCCCACTTGATCATGGTGAATAATTCTTTTTATATGCTGTTGAATTCGATTTGCTAGTATCTTATTGAGAATTTTGGCATCCATATTCATCAGGGATATTGGCCTGTAGTTCTCTTTTTTTACTGGGTCTCTGTCTGGTTTAGGAATCAAAGTAATACTGGCTTCATAGAATGAGTCTGGAAGTTTTCCTTCCCTTTCTATTTCTTGGAATAGCTTGAGAAGGATAGGTATTATCTCTGCTTTAAACGTCTGGTAGAACTCCCCTGGGAAGCCATCTGGTCCTGGACTCTTATTTGTTGGGAGATTTTTGATAACCGATTCAATTTCTTCGCTGGTTATGGGTCTGTTCAAGCTTTCTATTTCCTCCTGATTGAGTTTTGGAAGAGTGTGGGTGTTCAGGAATTTGTCCATTTCTTCCAGGTTGTCCAATTTGTTGGCATATAATTTTTCATAGTATTCCCTGATAATTGTTTGTATCTCTGAGGGATTGGTTGTAATAATTCCATTTTCATTCATGATTTTATCTATTTGGGTCATCTCCCTTTTCTTTTTGAGAAGCCTGGCTAGAGGTTTGTCAATTTTGTTTATTTTTTCAAAAAACCAACTCTTGGTTTCGTTGATCTGCTCTACAGTTTTTTTAGATTCTATATTGTTTATTTCTGCTCTGATCTTTATTATTTCTCTTCTTCTGCTGGGTTTAGGCTGCCTTTGCTGTTCTGCTTCTATTTCCTTTAGGTGTGCTGTTAGATTTTGTATTTGGGATTTTTCTTGTTTCTTGAGATAGGCCTGGATTGCAATGTATTTTCCTCTCAGGACTGCCTTCGCTGCGTCCCAAAGCGTTTGGATTGTTGTATTTTCATTTTCGTTTGTTTCCATATATTTTTTGATTTCTTCTCTAATTGCCTGGTTGACCCACTCATTTGTTAGTAGGGTGTTCTTTAACCTCCATGCTTTTGGAGGTTTTCCAGACTTTTTCCTGTGGTTGATTTCAAGCTTCATAGCATTGTGGTCTGAAAGTATGCATGGTATAATTTCAATTCTTGTAAACTTATGAAGGGCTGTTTTGTGACCCAGTATATGATCTATCTTGGAGAATGTTCCATGTGCACTCGAGAAGAAAGTATATTCTGTTGCTTTGGGATGCAGAGTTCTAAATAGATCTGTCAAGTCCATCTGATCCAGTGTCTCATTCAGGGCCCTTGTTTCTTTATTGACCGTGTGTCTAGATGATCTATCCATTTCTGTAAGTGGGGTGTTAAAGTCCCCAGCAATTACCACATTCTTATCAATAAGGTTGCTTCTGTTTATGAGTAATTGTTTTATATATTTGGGGGCTCCGGTATTCGGCGCATAGACATTTATAATTGTTAGCTCTTCCTGATGGATAGACCCTGTAACTATTATATAATGTCCTTCTTCATTTCTTGTTACAGCCTTTAATTTAAAGTCTAGTTTGTCTGATATAAGTATGGCTACTCCAGCTTTCTTCTGGCTTCCAGTAGCATGATAAATAGTTCTCCATCCCCTCACTCTGAATCTAAAGGTGTCCTCAGGTCTAAAATGAGTCTCTTGTAGACAGCAAATAGATGGGTCTTGTTTTTTTATCCATTCTGATACCCTATGTCTTTTGGTTGGCGCATTTAATCCATTTACATTCAGTGTTATTATAGAAAGATACGGGTTTAGAGTCATTGTGATGTCTGTATGTTTTATGCTTGTAGTGATGTCTCTGGTACTTTGTCTCACAGGGTCCCCCTTAGGATCTCTTGTAGGGCTGGTTTAGTGGTGACAAATTCCTTCAGTTTTTGTTTGTTTGGGAAGACCTTTATCTTTCCTTCTATTCTAAATGACAGACTTGCTGGATAAAGGATTCTTGGCTGCATATTTTTGCTGTCTAGCACCCTGAAAATCTCGTGCCAATTCTTTCTGGCCTGCCAAGTTTCAAAAGAGAGATCAGTCACGAGTCTTATAGGTCTCCCTTTATATGTGAGGGCACGTTTACCCCTTGCTGCTTTCAGAATTTTCTCTTTATCCTTGTATTTTGCCAGTTTCACTATGATATGTCGTGCAGAAGATCGATTCAAGTTACGTCTGAAGGGAGTTCTCTGTGCCTCTTGGATTTCAATGCCTTTTTCCTTCCCCAGTTCAGGGAAGTTCTCAGCTATTATTTCTTCAAGTACCCCTTCAGCACCTTTCCCTCTCTCTTCCTCCTCTGGGATACCAATTATGCGTATATTATTTCTTTTTAGTGTATCACTTAGTTCTCTAATTTTCCCCTCATACTCCTGGATTTTTTTATCTCTCTTTTTCTCAGCTTCCTCTTTTTCCATAACTTTATCTTCTAGTTCACCTATTCTCTCCTCTGCCTCTTCCATCCGAGCCGTGGTGGTTTGCATTTTGTTTTCCATTTCCTTTAAAGCGTTTTTCAGCTCCTCGTGACTGTTCCTTAGTCCCCTGATGTCTGTAGCAAGAGATTCTCTGCTGTCCTGTATGCTGTTTTCCAGCCTAGCGATTAATTTTATGACTATTACTCTAAATTCACTTTCTGTTATATTATTTAAATCCTTTTTGATCAGCTCATTAGCTGTTGTTATTTCCTGGAGATTCTTCTGAGGGGAATTCTTCCGCTTGGTCATTTTGGATAGGCCCTGGTGTGGTGAGGGCCTGCAGGGCACTTCCCCTGTGCTGTGGTGTATAACTGGAGTTGGTGGGCGGGGCCGCAGTCCGACCTGATGTCTGCCCCCAGCCCACCTCTGGGGCCACAGTCAGACTGGTGTGTGCCTTCTCTTCCCCTCTCCTAGGGGCGGGATTCACTGTGGGGTGGCATGGCCCGTCTGGGCTACTTGCACACTGCCAGGCTTGTGATGCTGGGGATCTGGCGTATTAGCTGGGGTGGGAAGGCAAGGAGCACGGCGGCAGGGGGGGCAGGCTTAGCTCGCTTCTCCTTAGGTGATCCACTTCAGGAGGGGCCCTGTGGCAGCCGGAGGGAGTCAGATCGCTGCCGGAGGTTTGGCTCCGCAGAAGCACAGAGTTGGGTGTTCGCGCGGAGCGAGCAAGTTCCCTGGCAGGAACCGGTTCCCTTTGGGATTTTGGCTGGGGGATGGGCGGGGGAGATGGCGCTGGCGAGCGCCTTTGTTCCCCGCCAAACTGAGCTCTGTCGTCCGGGGGCTCCGCAGCTCACCCTCCCTTTGTCCTCCAGCCTTCCCGCTTTCCGAGCAGAGCTGTTAACTTATGACCTCCCAGACGCTAAGTCGCGCTTGCTGTCGGAACACAGTCCGTCAGGCCCCTCCGCTTTTGCAAGCCGGACTCGGGGGCTCTGCTTGGCCGGCGAGCCGCCCCTCCGCCCCGGCTCCCTCCCGCCAGTCCGTGGAGCGCGCACCGCCTCGCCGCCCTTCCTACCCTCTTCCGTGGGCCTCTCGTCTGCACTTGGGTCCGGTGACTCTGTTCTGCTAATCCTCTGGCGGTTTTCTGGGTTATTTAGGCAGGTGTAGGTGGAATCTAAGTGATCAGCAGGACGCGCGGTGAGCCCAGCGTCCTCCTACGCCGCCATCTTCCCAGCCTCCTCCTCCACCTACTTTTAGATCATTACCACATTCACGCAGAACACTTCACTTCTGACACTTGTGGTTACCAAACGTGTGAGTGTTTTCCCCCATCAGACAACTCCGCCACACCAGCTGGATGTCCTACAGTTTATTTCTGCTTTGAGGCTGTCTGCTTGGAGATGGCATCAGATCCCGCAGGAGAAGGGCTCAGTCCCATGAGATGGTTCTGTCACAGTCAGGTGCCAGTTACTAGTGGTAGGCCCCAGGTTACCCACTGCTTCTATACAACTTGGCTACAAATCAGAGGTTCCCACAACTCCTTTTCAGGTTCAACTGATTTGCTAGAGTAGCTTGCAGAACTCCGGGAAACCTTTGTTTCCATTTACCACTTTATTAAAGTATGTGATAAAGGATACAGATGAGCAGCCAGATGAAGAGATACAAAGGGCACAGCCTGGAAGGGTCCCAAGCACAGGAATGTCTGTTCATGTGGAGTTGGGTTTCATTACCCTCTCAGTACATGGATATGTTGACTTACCTGGAAGCTCCCTGAAACCCTTGCCATTGGGATTTTTCTGGAGGCTTCCTTACATAGACATGCTCCATTTCTATCCCCTCTCCCCTCTGGAGAAATGGAAGGGTTGGGGTGGGGGGTGCTGAAAATTCCAAGTTCTAATCACAGTGTGGTCTTTCTGGTGACCAGCCCTCACTCAGGAGCCATCCAGGGGCCCACCCAGAGTTGTTTTACTAGAACAAAAGATGCTCCCAGTGCTCTTACCTCTTAGGACATGACAAGAGTTTTAGGGGCTCTATGCCAGGAAGTGGGGGCAGAGAGCCATATATATTTTCTGTTTTCTCATAGTGTATTAATCTATTTTTGCCTCTTTGCCCCTTCCTGAACCCTGATCCCTAGGCTAGCAAGGTGGATGGAGGAGGAGGCAGGCCCAGAGGCTGAACAGGCGGATCTGGAAATAATAGGCAGAGCAGGCAGGAAAATTTGGGTGGGAGCACATAGAGGTGTTTCTTTGTGCTGTCAGCACAGGTCTGCTTGATGTCACAGGCTCCTTTCTCTGATGTTTACCAACTGAAAACAGAGCTAATATCATTAGTTTATGATTTCAGTGGGCGATCTCTTTCTCTTGGTCTACATTTCTAAGCATTGATATGGTTCAAAACTACTGGATTCCTTTCTTTTGGGAAACACTGGTCATCCCTGAGTTCTTCCTGGGAACTCTGTCCAATCTCTGTGTCCTCCACAACCAAGTTTGTTGATGTCATAATCTCTGCTAAATCCACTTCCTCACCTGACACTCACTGCTACCTGCCTCTGCCCTGTCCCTGCTAAGACGGAGGCCCAAGATCGTGAGGGAGGTCTAGTGGTCAAGTCTAGAGGAAGGACACTTTAGTTTTTGCCCTACTCAAATCATCTTTCAGGTGATTTGACGGTGACTGCCCCTTCTTCGTGATATTCTCTCCTCTCATGTTTTCTTCCTGCTTTCCTCCTCCCCTTCTTTTATTTCTTGCCACTTTTCTTTGGGGACTGTCTCTGTCTGCTGTTTCTCAAGATTCATTCCTTGGCTCCCTTTCTGACTACTCTGTCCTGTTGGGCAATCTTGTGTACTCTCCTCTCCCATTTCCTTTAGCCAGCACCAGAAACACAAGGACTCCAAAATCCTAAGAGCAGGCTGGCGTATTCTGTTGTCTTCTGGAAACTCTGCATTTCCACCTGCAACTCAAACCACCTGTTCAGAAGTGGTAGGGCATTCCATCTGTCCCAGGAGATCAGCATGAAGTATTGAGAACTTGGATGTGTTGGTGTACTTGGGTCTCATTCTAGATATGTCACTAATGAGCTGTGTGACCTCAGATAAGTCACACAATCCCCAGAATCCCAGTGGAGGAAGGATGCTGGTGATATAAGGTGGTGGTTTTTATGCAGATTGTGCATAAATCATGTGCAGAATTGTATGTTCATGTCCATCCCTCTCTTTTTCTCTCCCTTTTCTCCACTGGCTCACCCCAGAGAACTTCTGATATACTCTGTGTATTAGAACTTCTGACAGGTCACAGACACTGAGCCCCTCTGCCCCAGGGGCATTCAAAGTTCCACATCCCTTTACCTCAGATGCTGCACAAAGTATTTTCATTTTCTAAGTGGGCTGCATCATGAAGGAAGTTGGGAAGCTCTGCTTTAGAGCACTCTGTGTTCTAACAAGTACTAAGAACTAGTAACAGGTACAGGTGGACTGGCAGGCCTGGCTTATCTTAGCCTGTGGAGTGCTTTTAATAAGGAGAATGAACTTTCCGAGTTTCCATAGCTTTGCCTTTTAATGATACTGATTTTGCATGAAATCCTTGCAAGGGGTTATTTCTTTATTTCCTGTTTATTATAGGCGTGCCTGGGTGGCTCAGTCGGTTAAGCATCTGACTTCGGCTCAGGTCATGATCTTGTAGTTCATGGGTTCAAGCCCCGCATTGGGTTTTGTGCTGACAGCTCAGAGCCTGAAGCCTGCTTCTGATTCTGTCTCCGCCACCCCCTCTGCCCCTCCCCCACTCACACTGTGTCTCCATCTCTCAAAAAGTGAATAAACATTAAACAAAATTTTAAAAAATTCCTGTTTCTTATAAATGGCCTTTTTTGTGTTAAAAAAAAAACCCACCAGATTACATCTGACTAAATGTTTAAGGGCAGAAAGAATATTAAATCCTTATAGAGAACATGTGGGGAAAAATAAGGGCATGATGTAGTAGAGCCAGTTTAAAAAGATAGGATATCATTGTGTGATTTTTTTTTTAATACTCAGTAAAACCGTGTTTCACGTAGTTACCATTTTGGTCATGGGTTTTGGTTGTAATTATATTGAAAACTTTTAATGTTAAAAAAAAACTTGCATTCCCTTAGGTCTTTTCTTTGAAGCTTTTATTCTTGTCGTTTGAGTTTTAAGATACAATTTCATTACATGACTGTCAACATTATTTGTCAAAATATTTTTTTGTGTGTTTAGAACAGGAATTTTAATAAGATAACAGCATTTCAGTTTAGTATAAATTAAGTTGAAATGTAAATGTACATATGTTCTTTTCCACATATTATCCAAAGGCTGCAAGCTTGGAGTGGAAGAATAAGGAGAATCAAGATACTGGTTTTACATTTCTTTTTACATTGTTTCGAAAATATTATCTTCCTCATTTATTTCCAACATTTACTAAGTTAACAAACATCTACAAACCTGTACTTGGTAAGTACATTGGGTTGTATCTAGAGGATGTCCACAGGGAAGCTGTCCAGTCTCTTTCAAAGTGGCCTTTGATTATTTTTAAGTAAAATAGCCATTTTATTCTTATATTTAATGGTAACTTTATTGCAAGAGGCTTAAAGTTTCCTAGTAAATGATTTTACCTATTTGTACAAGCTTCAAGAGGTACCTCATCTCACAGCAATAAAGGGGACTATGGCTCCTGTACTCAGAATAATTTGACATGTGTTATGGGTTTTTGGTTGTAATTATATTGAAAACTTTTAATGTTAAAAAAAAAACTTGCATTCCCTTAGGTCTTTTATTAGGAGTGGCGGGGTATGGTGAGACCCCAGACCTTGCTCAGTGGCTAGGCAAGCCAGCCCAGGCTACACAGCTGCCCACAGTAAGCCCTTTTATACTGGATCTTCCATCCAGCAGGTGCTGCTTATAGCTTATGGCGGGACCGATGCTAGGGCAGTTAGGCACCCCAGGGACAGTAAGCTCCAGAAAGGAAGGAAACATAAGGGAGTTTCTAACTTAGCTGATAAAGCTTTTCTTCTATAAAAAATGAGGGCATGGGGCACCTGGGTGGCTCAGTTGGTTAAGCATCTGAGTTGGGCTCAGGTCATGATCTCACAGTTTGTAGGTTCAAGCTCCGCATCGGGCTCTGTGCTGACAGCTCAGAGCCTGGAGCCTGCTTCGGATTCTGGGTCTCCCTCTCTCTCTCTCTGCTCCTCCCCCTCTTGCACTCTGTCTGTCTCTCTCTAAAATAAATGTTAAAAAATTTTTAAAAAGGAAAAGAAATGAGGGCTCATAGGACAGAAGCACCCTTAGATTGGTGGCAGTGGGGGGCAAATTTTTCTCTCCCTATTGTTTTAAAGCAGTTGAAATTAGTTAAGATGAATAATCAAGAACAATTTTGTTTATTTTTGTTTATTTAATTTTGAGAGAAAAAAACAGCATGAGTGGGGGAGGGGCAGAGAGGGGAAAGAGCAAATCCCAAGCAGGCTCTACACTGTGAGTGCAGAGCCCAATGCAGGGCTTGAACCTATGAACTTGATATCATAACCTTTCCTGAAGTCGGATGCTTAACCAATTGAGCCACCCAGGCACCCGGGATCAGGAACAATTTTGGAAGGGGACGATCACGACAGACGTTAATCCATCTGGAGAATGTGGACTACTAATTCAGTTGTCTTAGGGTGTTTATTTACACATACACACACACAAACACACATGCATCCTTGGAGAAGGGAAAAATAGCAAAAACTTGGTGCATTTTGAAAGATGTAGAAGTACTAAACTTTAGAGGTACTGAGATGTGTATTTTGTTAACTATATGTGGGTATATTTTTTCAGAATTTGTTTCTGATTTTATAGTCTATATTCATGTAGAAAACATATTATTAAAGTGCTGAAATTAAAAGTTATTTGTTGAGAACTGCTTCATGCAGGTTTCTCCAAGTGGATACAAGTTAGTATGAGAATTGGACATACAGCAAGTAGTATCTCAAACCCAACATCATGTAATTTTTTGTATTGATTATGGAATTTAAAGATTGAGGAATGGACCTCTTATTAATTTGTCTGATACCTCAAAGATGAATTCTTTCTAACATAAAGTAGATTGTATTGATTTTATTCTTTGGATTCATCTAAAGGGAAAAGGATATAAGACTAAAAGTCCAGTGGATTATGGTTAGTGTAGTATTGGATGTTAAAATACCTAAAATGATGAAAAAATGTGTATATGTGCTTTTATTTTTTTGTCATAAAATAAGATTAAATTATTTTGTCATAAAATAAAGATAAAATAAACTATAATATATGTGAAAATATTTTTAGGCTCATAATCTGTCATTTCTCAAATTTGTTAAAAAGAGTTGTTAGCTTAGTACTTCCACAGCTATATACCACAGTTGTAACAAGCACACAACAGCAGTACCCACCATCCCATCTTGGTCAGGTTGCAAGGCAGACTCAGAAACAAGCCTACCAAAAGATGTCATTTCTAATAATTTCTGGTTCTTTTTAGTCGCAGTTCAAACAGACAGATATTTATCTGCTTGGTTAAATTGAATCTTCTGTGGGGGTTACATTCACTAACCTGATATGTGCTGTTTTTTCTTCCAGACATCCCCCATATGAGACCAAAGCCAGTGTACATTACTACAACTCGAGACAATGAAAACATTTACAGTACAAAAATTCCATACATGGCAGCTCGCGTTGTTTTTATTAAGTGGATTGTCACTTTCTTTTTGGAAAAAAAGTATTTAACTACAACACAAAACACTAAAAATGGAGTTGATGTGTTGCCCAAAATCATACAGGTATGCCATTCATCATCTTCTTTTACTTAGGTAGGAATACACTAACACATGCCAAAGTAATTGGTTATTAGGGTTCTTGGTTCTTAAGGGATGTTGGTTATGGGGACTGGTTTATTGGTGGCTTTGTCTGTGTTGCTGAGGTGTCAGGGGAAGCTCTGAGGCCGCACTCTCAGTGCTCAGTTGACACTGCCATGACAAGGCAACCTTGGGGGCCAAGGAGACATTCTGAGAGATGACTGTTGTGTGCACACTCCTGACTCTCTCATTTTCCCTCTTTTGCTCAAGTACCAGTGACCTTGGAGCATAAGACCAGGGGCCTGTGTTGGCTTCCCCAGTCCCCAATAACAGGAAGACCCTCAGGAATCACACAGGTGGGCCATGGAGAGGACCCATGAGACTGCCAAATGCCCTCTGGGATCTCAGGGGAAGGAGTGGAAGACCATCTCAGGATTTCAGAGTGCTTGTTAAGCCCTGATAGAATCCCTGGAAGAGAAATCTGTCTCTCCCCGAGGCCTTTAGTGAAGACCTCTTTCTGTATGGGGCCTGTAGTATACCTACTCTCTTTTGCAGCCTTAGTCCTGCACAAATGGCTGAGTTACTTTCCCAGAAGGCTGAGTTACTTAGAGACTTTGCACCAGGTAGAGCAGGACCACGTGGGGAAGTTTGAGAGCAGCCACTCCACAGCAGGGTAATGGTTTTATGCAGAAAGTGAGGTCCACTTAGAGCAGGTTTGCTGATACTCTGGAGTTTCCAGAAGTGTGACCTAGGCCTGAGCTGGGAGAGTGCACACAGCTGAGTGATTATTAGCACCTTGATGAAGGAGCACCAAACTGAGGTCCAGAGCGTGTGGCCCCATTGATAAGAACTGACTGAAGAACTGGAGAATCTTGTTTCAAAGATGTCTGAGGGGGATACAATTCCAGTAAAAGCAACAAAAGACTTAATGAAAGTTTTAAAAGAAAGCTTTAAAAAACCATTAATTTAGGGGCGCCTGGGTGGCTCAGTCGGTTGTGCATCCGACTTTGGCTCAGATCATGATCTTGCAGTTTGTGAGTTCGAGCCCCACGTCGGGCTCTATGCTGATAGCTGGGAGCCTGGAGCCTGCTTTGGATTCTGTGTCTCCCTCTCTCTCTGCCCCTCCCCCACTTGTGCTCTATCTCTCTCTGTCTCTCAAAAATGAATAAATGTAAAAAAAAAAATTAAAAAAAACATTAATTTAAAAAACTATAAATTCATTAATTTAAAAATTTAATAAACTGGCGATTGTAATGATCTCTGCTGAGAACAAAGTTGATTTTCCAAAGAAATATCCTACAATATTGAGGAGAAATTCAAAGAGATGAAAATCAGAAGTTAATAAATAAGATCTGAGGACAGGCCCAGACCTACCTTGCACTTCATGAGGACAAAAGGAGAAAAAATCAGAAGTGATAATTGATCTAATGAAATGTTTACTTGAGCTGAAAAAAAGTCATGATTTAGACTAAAAAGGCCTTCAAGTGCCAGAGAGATCTAGCTAAACAGACACAGACCTAACAGACATTTGGCTTTCATTGATTAAGAAAAAAATTACACAGCCTTCCAGACAGAAACCACAGGTTCTTTTTAGGAAATGAGACTGCATAACATTGAATATCGAATCTAATCTATAGCCCTGAGAGCTCAAAGAACTCAGTCTCTCTCTGTCTCTCTTTCTCTCTGAACTTTGATTTGTATCACATACATAGTCAGATGTCAGATTGATTTAATTTCTAAATTGTTTAAGGTCTAAATATAAGAACAAAGCAATAAATTTGGGAGAAAATCTAGGGGAACATATACATTTGGGAAGTGGTAGACTACGTTAGGTAGAGACAAGACCCACAAGCCATAGAAGAAATGAGGTTCCACCTTATTTAAAAAATGTGAAAAAGGTTTGTATGTGCAAAGATAGAGTAAAGCCACACACAGACTGTGAAAAGTATTCATGACATCTTAGCTATTAAAAGAGTTCATGCCTCTAATATAGAGAGAGTGCCTACAAATTGACAAGAAGACAAACAATTCAACTCAAAAACAATTCAAAACAGACAAAAGGAGATAAAACAGAAGTTCACAGAAGAGGAAATAAAAATGAGCCAAGATTTCACCATCAGTCAGGGGAACACGGTTCTGGACCGTTGAGAGACCTTTACTCACCCATCGGGTAGACAAAAACTAAAACTTATCAGGTAGACAAAAATTTGTATGAAATCATATATAAGAAACTCAGTCACACCCTTGATAAATTTTATATTACATCTTGTGTTGTTAGGTCAATTCAGAGCAGTCTATTTAAAGGCTGTGACTTTTTCCTACCTGGTTTTAAATTTTTAGAAAACCGTCACCTGTATTTATTGAAAATAAGTTTCTCATTCTTGAAAAATACATTTGGTTGGTGAGAAGTAACAAGAATAGCAGATTAACCACTGCTTCAAGATTCTGATTTTTTTCCTTAAGTGGCCATTCACACTTGTGAGTCATCTACTTTTATTATCTGGTTTTTTAGTGTTATAAAAGCCTGGCCTCCTGAAGCAATTCGGATGGTTATATCATCCTAACAACAACAACAAAAAAACTCCATAACTCAAACTGTCTTAAAGATAAAAAAGAAACATTTTAATTTCATAAAATAAGCTCATGGCAGGGCTTGAATATGGTTTACTCACACTCTTTCCATGATTCTCTACAGTCTCCCCTCCTCTGCCCTTTCCCTCTGGCAGGTTTGTCTTCAGCTTCCCCTCAGATTGTAAGATGGCTGCCAACAACTGGGGCACTGCCCTCCTTGTTCATATTCAGAGACAACCCAAAAATAAAAAGCTCTTCTCTTGATGAGATCCCATAGTTCATTTTTGTTTTTATTTCCCTTGCCTCTGGAGACATGTCTAGTAAGAAGTTGCTGCTGGGGCAATGAAAAAGAATGGAATCTTGCTTGCCATTTGCAACAATGTAGATGGAACTAGAGGGTATAATGCTAAGCGAAATAAGTCTGTCAGAGAAAGACAAATACCATGATTTCACTCCTCTGTGGAATTTGAGAAACACAACAGGTGAACACAGGGGAAGGGAAGGGAAGGGAAAAAAAGATAAAAACGGAGAGGGAGACAAACCATAAGAGACTCTTAAAGAGAGAACAAACTCAGAGTTACTGGAGGGGATGGGCTAAATGGGTGATGGGCATTAAGGAGGGCACTTGTTGGGATGAGCACTGGGTGTATGTAAGTGATGAATCAGTAAATTATACTACTGAAACCAATACTACACTGTGTGTTAACTTGAATCAAATTAAAAAAAAAAAAAAAAAAAAGCCCATCCCTTCCCTTTTGTCTGAGTGGAACAACTTAGTTACTTGCCTCTTCTAGAACAATAACAAGGCACTGATTGCCTTAAAGCAATGTGAATGGCCCAGTAGGGACATGATTGGCTTCCAATCCCTGGTGCTGTGGATGGGGTCAGCTTCCTGTGAGTCACCTGGGCTGCAGGGGAGGAGGCACATGGAGCACCATGTATCCGTTAGGGAAGGGAATGGGTGATGGGAAGACAACTCTCCAGGCCCAGTGCTTTCACACCCTGCAGATGGCTGCACCTAGAAATGGCCACTGCCATTGTGTAGACTATTAATATGCCTCACAGTAAGTTGTTGTAAGTTTTCTTTGCCACGGTAGCAAATTACCACAAAGTTTTAGTGGCTTGAAAGAACACAAATGTATTGAGTTTCTGGAGGTCTGAAGTCCAAAATCAGTGTCAGTGTGGTAAAATCAAGGTGTCTGTGTTTCTTCTGGAGACTCTAGAGGAGAATCCATTTCCTTTTCTCATCCAGCTTCTAGAGACTACCTGCATTCTGTGTTTCATGGACCTTCATCATGACACCTTCTGTCCCTGTTTCCATCTTCACATTGCTCTCTCTGTGTCTGATCCTCCTGCCTCCTTATATATCCTCGTGATTACATTGGGACCACCCAGGTAATCTAGGATAATTTTCCCCTCTCACATCCTTCATTTAACCACATCTGCTAAATCCCATTTGCCATAAAAGGTAAGATACTCTAAGGTTCTGGAGATCAGGGCATGGTCATTATTCAGCAGACCACTTGTCTCCTGTAGTCCTTTCTGTGTCTGTACAGCTGTGTTCCCACCTCATCTCACATGTGTCCACTGTGTTCCTCTCTTCGTTTACAGTGTACCTGAGAAAAGGCAATTTAAGCACCTGAATATTAGATTTGGGGGGCAGAGTTGCGGGAGTAAAAGCACATATAATTTTGTCTCCTGAAATTTTTTATTTGGAATTTCAAATGTAATATAATTTTGCCTGTGTAAAGTGAATATCACTAAATGAGGTGATCCAAAATCTCTTTTCAAAGAATATGCTGCTCTTGTAAAAATCCCTTTAAAACAGTATTTTAAGTGCTGCTTCCAAATAGAGTTCACACTTTTGCCATTCTGTGTTAAAGGTCATAGATGAGAGATTGTGTGTGTCTGTGTGTGTGTGTGTTTTCCAAAGTGAATTTACTTCCGGATCTAGAATTAATACCTTTGACATTAGTTTTCATCAGGGAGGAAAGGAATCAATACATCGTCTAGACTTAGTTTTCTTACCACCTTGGAGAGTCTGGTTTAACAAATACTCTTGTTCAGTGGCATCATTCAGGGAGAACGAAAATATAGTTGCTCTCATATCCCATATATTGTGTTGGCAACAACAGTATAAACCTGAACATTCTTGGTGCATCATTTCAGCTGAAAATATTTTTAGTGAAGTATTATTTAGTCTTTAGTAATTCATTTTTTTAAAGTATATTTTGCGAGAGAGCACACAAGTGAGGGAGAGGCAGAGAGAGAGGGAGAGAGAGCATCTCAAGCAGGTTCCGCACTGTCATTGCAGAGCCCGATGGAGGGCTTGAACCCACAAACCATGAGATCATGACCTGAACTAAAGTCAAGAGTTGGACGCTTAACCAACTGAGCCACCCAGGTGCCCCAGTAATTCATTTTTGTATGAGATAAAAGTACTTCAGTATACATTAGAGAAAGCAGAGGGGTGATTTTAAAATGTCAGCGGTGACCATTTTTTACCAATTCTGTATGCACATTAACTGACATTATAACCCATAAAAATCCATTTGGGAATGTAAAAGAAAGTTTGAGATGGTATCAGTTGATCACATTTATTTGTGTTATAATTTTTTATTTATAATTTTACTAATTGTAAATCAGTTCTTCAATAATGATTCATGGGCTGTGGGTTTCCTGAAATTGTTGTATTTCGTGGGATGAACAGTTAGAAAAAGTGAATTACACAAATTGACAACCCTATACGAGTTTGTACGTTATACAAACTCATTTGTTTGTTGACTTCCACTCTAGTACTTTCTGTGTCCTAGAGCTCTGCCAAGGCAAATGCAGTCTGCCCCCAACCATGCAGGCAAATCATGACAAGGAAGTTGAGTGGCATCAGGCATCACCAATAGAAGGGCAGTTGCATCCTCTCATTCCATACCTTCTTTGTGAGTGTCTCCGTTTAGTTTGACCCTGGGAGTGAACAAGTCTCAATATGAGCTGTCGGTTGAGAAGAAACCAGGGTGTTGGGGAGGGGTGATGGGAAGGATTAAGTGGCAGCCTGCATCGTGCAATTTCCTGAGTCCTGGCAGTGCAGGCCTGGTCTGCTTCAGATAGGTCTGTTTCACTGACGGAGGCTTCATCATGTGCCGAAGAAGTAAAAACTATTTTTGCATTTGCCACCAGAATCAACTAATACCAAATAGTAGTTGAGAATTCCAGCTTGGTTTTAGTGGGTGGAAAATGGGCTCTCTCCATTATTAATTCTTACTTATGCTTTTACTGTTAATCTTCATGAAAGAGATAAGGAATGAGGAGACTTGGATTATCAATTGGCTTTCACTCTCATCACTCACTGCCATTATAAACGTCTGTCAGAACATAAAGATGTTTTTAGAAAGTGGCCTTTTGTGGGGAGAGTAGGGACTAAGGCTAAGGAAAGCATTGTTCTATCAAGAGAAGCTTTCAGTTTACAGTATGATGGGAAATCCATCTCTGGTGTTCTATTTGGATAACAGAACTCACTTGTCATTTTTTAAAGTTTATTTTAATTTTCTTAAATTGAAATACAGCTGACACAATGTTACATTAGTTTCGGGTGTACAACATAGAATTTGACCAGTGTGTATGTTATGCTGTGCTCACCTACCACCTGTCACCATGCAGTGCTATTAAATACCATCGACCATATTCCCTATGCTGTGCCTTTCATCTCCTTGACTTATCCATTCCATAACTGGAAGCCTGTACCTCTCACTCCCCTTCACCCATGTTGCCTGTCCTGTCATCCCCTTTGCTGGCAGCCACCAGTTCTTTGTATTTATGGGTCTATTTCTGGTTTTCTGTATGTTTGTTCAGAGTACATTTTTTAAATTACTTGGTACCTTTAAACCTATTTCTTTATTTATACTGTTTAAATTACCTAATAGTTGTGTTATCCAATTAGTTATCTAATGATTTCAAAACTTGGTGGCTTAAAACAATAGCCCTTTTGTCACACTAAACATTATACTTTTGGGGTAGGGAATTTGGGCAGGATTTAGTTGGGCAATTCTTGTGCTTCATGTGGTATTAAGTGAGGTCAGTGGGTGGTGGTCTTCAGCTGGTGGCATCTTGGTTCAAGATGACTATTCAAATGCCTGGATGCAGTTGGAAAGTAGGGTTCAGCAGGGCTTCTCTTTCCATGCAGTCTCTCTGGTAGGGTCGCGAGACTTCTTCCCTGGGTATTCAGGGCTCTATTAGCAAATGTTCCAAAAGATGGGAAGTGGTAACTGTCAGCCTTTTGGCCTGGGCCTGAAACTGGAACAGGTCTCTTCCACTCTATTACACTTGTTAACACAGTCACACAGCCTGTGTAGATCAAATTTGTGGCCAATTTTTTTAAATTTTTTTAAATGTTTTATTCTTGAGAGAAAGAGAGACAGAGCATGAATGAGGAAGGGGCACAGTGAGAGACGGAGACAGAATCTGAAGCAGACTCCAGGCTCTGAGCTGTCATCACAGAGCCCGACATGGGGCTCAAACTCACAAGCCGTGATATCACGACCTGAGCCGAAGTTGGACGCTCAACTGACTGAGCCACCCAGGCGCCCCAAATTTGTGGCAGTTTTTAATTTGCTGCCATATGTGTATATATACATGAGGGTTTTTTCTTCTTTTTTTGCCTATGAGGAAAATGGGAGTTATTGATCAAAAAGTCACAGGTTATTGAGCCACAAGAGACATTAAACTTAATCCAACCTTTATATATCTATATCTATATCTATATCTATCTATATATACACACATATATATACATATATATGTATATGTATGTATATATGTATGTGTGTGTGTGTATATATCAGAAAAATGAGTACAATTTTATTTTTCTACAGAAGATAGTTGATGCGTCAGAAGGATGAAATAATTTCTATAGGACAGCTCATCTCACAGTATGACAGTGCCTTTGATAAGCCACACAGACTTAAATAGCTAAGGCATGAAGAGAAAAATTGTTATAAATATAATCTTCCATTAATTTTCCCTAGAGATTGCTATTTGGATATCTGCTTTCAAACTGTCCTTGGTAGTTACTGAAATTATTATTTTGTACTACTCATATGTTATCACTTTTTGTAAAACATATTCACAGTGGGTAGAAGTTTAGTGGTATTTGGCTTATACATTTTTGACACTTAAAAAGTAATAGTGGAATTTATAAAAACAAAACAAAATTATATGTGTATTTTATTTGGAGGAAACCTTTAGTTCTATGGGGAGATGAGAGCAGAATTCAAGATTAAACTTTGTGAGTCATTGCATGGATTATTTTATTTCCTTGTGCTCATAAAGTTTTCTAAATATTTAAAGTTTTGTAAATATTTCAGTTAAGTTCAGTCTGAGATTCTGAATATAAAACTCAGATCAAAATTCTTCTTATGAAATACCCTCTAAAGATCTTGACACTCTTCCATCAGATATCATTTAATCTTTTGAATCAAATGATGCTTTCCAACATTGTGGCTGCAAAAATTCCACTGAACTTCAAGATCTCTGTGACCGTAGAGTAAGTGCTGAATTTAGAGGCCAGAGGTGATCATAGTGTAAATTCACTGACACAATTTGTTATGTGATTTTACAAATGTAAATTAAAGTTTGTAGGTTGCTGGACTTTCACAGCCTCACCTCCTTGCAATAATTTAGTAGTTTTCCTGTTAACATAACTGAGTTGGAGAGGGGTTAGTTGGTGAATTGGAAAATTGGTGAGTACAGGTCCTGGAACCCCTTGTGCTCCGAGCAATGCTGTTGTCCAGCTTGCTGTTAAGCTGATGGTTACCAGAGTTCTTTAAGATGAAACAAGCCTTCAGGTTCACTGGGTGTTCTTGAGGGTTGAAGACAAAGCTCTCTCAGAAGTGGTAATGACTTTTTTCCAGACTGTTGGTGGTGGTGCAGGGCAAGAGAGAGCACCGGAGCTGGATGGCAGTGGGCCCACAGAGCAGGACAGAAACCATTCCAACAGCAGCACCTTGTCTGACCGAAGACTCAGCAACTCCAGCCTTTGTAGCATTGAAGAAGAGCACCGCACAGTGTATGAAATGGTGCAGCGGATTCTCTTGTCAACACGAGGTTATGTCAACTTTGTGAACGAAGTCTTTCGCCAGGTTAGTGTGTGTGTGTGTGTGTGTGTGTGTGTGTGTGTGTGTGTGTGTGGTGTAAGTTCATGAAATTGAAGAGTTTTGTTCTTGTTCTTTTGCTCATAGTACTGCAAGAAATACTATGGATGTGTTGGGCTACATTACAAGACTGAATAATTATCCCTCTAATCCCACTATGAATTTGTCATGTGGAGTGTTGTGATATTTTTCTTTTAGGATTTTTTAAAATTTTGTTCTTGTAAAATTCCTACACATGGAGAGGAAATTCTGTATATGAACAAATCATCCCACAAATACCCTTGTGCTCCCATAAACCCAGTGGTAGGTGGGAAGAAAGCCCTTGCTGAATACTCAGCAACAAATGAACATCACAAAGAAGAGCCTCAGGCTGGTGGTGTTCCCAGGGTCTGAGGGAGCTCTCTGGACGTTTCTGCAAACACGTGTACTTTCCCTACACATACGCATGGCATGCATATGATAGAAATATGATAGAAATATTTATGACACCAAATAATGCATATGATAGAAATATTTATGACTTCAGAGAAATGAGCTGAGTGGGGAGAGGAATAAAAGGAAAGCAAGGGCTGAGGCCAAGACGCTGACATAGCATACCTATGGTGGACACTGTGGTGGGTGGAATAGGAGAAATGTAAACAAGAAAGTAGGTGCAGGTGAGGAAGAAGACAGCATAGATTAGAGGCCAGGCAACGATTAGCAGCCCTGAGCAACAACTGGGGCTAGCTCTGCCCCCCCAGGGGACATTGGGTGCTGTCTGGAGACATTTTGGGTTGTCACAACTGGGGAGGGGGCGGTGCTACAGGCATCTACTGGGTAGTAGCAAGCGATGTTGTTAAACACCCTACCAGCACAGGACAGGGCCCCTGCTACCCCATGACAGAGAACATCTGGCCCCAAATGTCAGTAGTGCTGCTTTAGAGAAACTCTGACAGAGGAAGCAGAACCTGCAGTGCAGTGGAGCAAACAGCAGCTCTGTGGTGTGGGGTGGAGCCACTGGCCACCTGCACCTTGGTACCAGTGCCCTGGGAAACAGAACCTGACTCTTCTGTGGGCATATGCACGTGATGGAGGGGTAGTGGTTTAGTCCGTGCACCCACACAGAGGGTGAGGCCCTCGAACGGCAGAGACCCATTATTAGTGGGGAGGAGGGATTGTGTACACGCACACGAATGATGCATGTGTGTCATGAAGAGCTTTTTGTGGAGGGACGAGACTTCTAGGTAGTGATTGACCCCTTTCACTTCTGAGACTTTCATTAAAGAAAATTCAACCAAGAATGAAAGTCCCAGCATAGTCCACAGCAATCTAGAGGTTTTAAAATATTTTGAATTTTAATGAATAAAAATTTTTGACTTAAAATATTAGTTTAAACTGTAGTGAAAATTCCCCTTGTAAAATACTTTTCTGATTCTGTGGCTCAGCACTGTTTTGGTTCCTCTCACTTCCTGTGTCTTCATTTCTTGGCCCCTTTTTTTTGTTTGACCCCAAATTCCAGGAGTCGACCAAGGTTCTGGGCTTAAGCCTCTTCTTTTGTCACTGCACACTTTGCCTCCTTAGGGCCTTCATCGGTGACATGCAACTCCCACTCAAGCCTTTTGTCCAGACCTTGCTTCTTATTTCCACATTTGCCTTTTAAAATGCCCACTTGTGATCTCATCTGACATTCTAAGAGGTGTTTTAATGATAATGAGGACAAAGCTTAGCTTATTTTCTTCCCTAACCTCAGCTTCTCCCCACTTGAATGCTTCTTTAGCAGACTCATGTTCATGTGTGCAGTTTTAGCCCTCCTGGGCTCCTCGTCTCCTGCTCCTTCTGTGAACCGTCACTGGGTAAGTCATGCAGGGGGCTTTCTCACTCCTGTTCCCTCCTTTTCCTTTGACCAGTGTGCTCCTTGGAGCCCACACCTGCTGTGTCATCTGACTGTACATGTCCTGCTGCCAAAACATTCTTCTATCATAATAGTCCATGATTTGAAAATCTACCCTATTCCCTCCATTAATGTTGCCTTGTTGTGTTCCTGTTGTACTTGCAGAAGGTGCTTGGTAACACTTCAATTTGAGTTGAAATCATCAAGGGCATAGAGGGCATATAATTGAGAATAGAGATCAAATACTTTATATAGTACAGGACCAGATGATAATATTTCAGGCTTTATTGATTACGTGGGCTCTGTTGTAGCTGCTCAGCTCTGCCTTCATAGTGAGAAAGCAGCCATGGACAGCAAGTAACAAATAAACATGATTGTGTTCCCAAAGAACTTTATTTATGAAAATCATGTGGTGGTCTGAATTTGGATGACAGGCCATATTTTGCAGACCCCAATTTGTAACAGTGTCTTGAACCCTTGGAAGCTAGTGCTTACTACAAAAGCTAGATATTATTGACAAAGCTTTTAAATTTTACACAAGAGATACATGCTAAATTGATGTGATTTTACCTTTATTATGTAAATTGTTTTTTATACCCAGAGTCTGTCTGCCTCCATTATTGGTATTTCACCCCTGGCAAGAGCATGCTCTAAATTCTGAATTCCATTTAAGTCCTAAGTCCAATCTAAATTCCGTTCTGAAGTAGCTTGGGTCTGGTAGGCAACTGCAGACTACTTATGATTGAACTTCTGAGACATCTTTGTGCTGTGAAGCCAAAAAAATATTTTTTTACATTTTATAATTATTCTTCATCAAATCTAATTTGAAAGCATATATGTGAAATTTAAAATATGAATGTTGCACATTTTAAAATATGAAGTAGAGACACTTGAAGGGACGTGAGTTTTAACATTGCATTCTATTGCCCTCTTGTGGTCAATGATGAATTTTTCTTTTGTGGATGGCAAAATGTGACTTCTTTCATACTTGTGATTTCTTTTTCAGTTTTAAAGTATTCAAAGATTAATATTTAAGCCTAAAGGCCATTAAAGTTTAAAATGTACATTCAGGAAGTGCATGTTCTCAGTGGGGAGGTAAGGTGTGTGTGTACACTGGAGAACAGTACGTGGTGGTGGCAGAAGATCAGATGTCCATGTATGTGGCCTGGAAATAAATGCAGATGAGGAGCCATGGGGGCAGAGTGGCTCGCGGCAGGGGCTAACTGTGCAAGTCTCCTTGGACTGGATGGTTCAGTGAGTTGCAGACAGTAGAAATAGATGGTAACAGTAGAGACGAGATTCAGCCTCAGTGTACTGCTACTCCCAGCAGGCAGCTAGCAGTGAATGGTAGAAGCTTCAGGTAGGGCAATTGCGTTCTCAGGGTCACTCCACTGGAAATTTGTCTTATTACTGGTGTTTTTCAGACTACCTTTTGTGACCATTTGTAGGTCATGAAATCAGCTCATCAAAAACTGGTATTTTTTTTTAAATAATGTAATAGAATAGACCAGAACATTTCAGAGTGTACTGCATGTTGTTAGGATTAGTATTTCTCTGTGAAACTTCTACAAAAAAAATTTATTTATGTATATACTATACACAAATAGTATATCCTTCTATAAAATGGCTTACTTAGGTCATGGGTCTAAAAAGTTCAAAGCACTACTCACTATTAATTTAAGAAGAGCATCATTCCAGGTATTTCTATATGTTTATATTTGGCTACTGGCCTGGCTAGGTAGATAAACAGATAAGAGATTGGCAGAGAGGAGGTGGGTAAGGCAGGATACAAACAGACAGAGAGCAGCCTGGCACACAGAAGAGCTTACAGATGAGCTGATAGATACAATCAAACTGACAGGCAGGCATAGAAGAGCAGACAGATGGGTGTAGACAGGCCAGCTAGAGATGGAGGTGAGCAGGGAGGTGTAGAGGGACAGGTTCATACGTACAGACAGATAGGCAGACAGAGAATTTGGCAGGCAGGTGTAGGTGGACAGGAAGGCAGCCAACCATGGACAGAGACAGATAAAGGTAAAACCAGACAGAGGCTGACTGAGGTGAAAGCAGATGCAAGAGAGCGTATGTAGAAATGCTGGGGTGGGGGTGAGGGACTGACAGAGAACTTCATGACCATGGCATCTTTATTTCTTAATGATTCTTAATGCATTTTTAATGAAGAGCTCTGAATTTTATTTGAATTTAACAGAAGAAAAGAAAGTGAAACAAAGAATTGCTGAAATTCAAATAAACATTCTTTTATGAAAAATATTAATTACTAAAAGGTTTGTCTGTAATGAAAACATTATAATCACTTTAAGGTGTTGGAATCACTTTTTTAGCCCCATGGTGTAATTTTAGATTTACACCATGGTAGATTTCTTAAGAAATATGAAGAACTTATCAGCCTTGTAGTTTCTTCAGCCTCCTCTCCCCATCTACTTATTTTATTATATTATAAATTTATAGCATAAATGTACCATTATTTGTAGTCGGTGTGGGAATCCTAATGTGCAGAGTTGTTTAGTCTTAATTCTGAATTTAGATAGACTCTTTCCTCCTTGTGTCCTCAGTCTTAAAATACTTGCTTTGATTGACTTCTTAGATCGTCTTCTTTTGTCACTGATTGGGTGTTTTCAAGGTATTTTGAGGCTCTATTCTCTGAGTCCCTTTATGATGAGGAATGTTTTCCTTTTGTCTTTCCTCATGAACAGCAGTTTAGCTAGGTATAATAATTTCAGGTAGCTCTTTCTTCCAGTTAGGAACGTGCAAGTAAAAACTTTTCTAGAACTTCCAGTATGAATACCTTCAACATGCTTAAAGTAATAAAAGACAAGCTTGAAAATATTTCTGGGGAATAAGAAATTGTAACAGATGACTAAGCAGATATGAATAAGAAGATAGAATTCTAAAAATGAAAAAAAATGTAATAATTGAAATAGCAAAGGAGAACCTCAAATTGGGGTAAACTTAATAGTTGACTAGGTACAGTTTAGGACAGAATAAATGGGATGACAGATCTGAAGAAATAATCCTGAATGTTCCTCAGAGAGATAAAGATGAAAAATATGAGAGGTTGAAACATGGAGAATACAGCAAGAACTTAGGAAGCATGTATTCCACTCTCCTCTGTCATTATTTTTTTTGTCTAGTGTTCTGCAAGTTACTGAGAATATCCTATTCTGACTGTGGATTGGTCTATTTTCTTCTTCAAAGTCGGTCAGTATTAGCTATGTATATATATTTGAGGCAAAATTATTAGTCTCAGTACAAATGTTGTATATTCCTTTGAATTGAATCTTTCATCTGTAAGAATTTTTTCTCTTGATTTCTAATAATGCTTTCTTTTTCCTCAGAGTCAATCTTGCCTATTCTTTTTTTTTTTTTATTTTTTTATGTTTATCTGTTTTGAGAGAAAGAGAGCACAAGCAGGGGAGGGGCAGAGAGAAAGGGAGACATAGAACCTGAAGCAGGCTCCAGGCTCCGAGCCATCAGCATAGAGCCTGATGTGGGGCTCAAACCCACGAGCTGAGAGATCATGACCTGAGCTGAAGTCAGACACTTAACCAACTGAGCCACCCCAGTGCCCCAATCTTGCCTATTCTTTTTTTTAAAAAAATTTTTAATGTTTATTTATTTTTGAGAGATAGAGATACAGAGTGTGAGCAGGGTAGGGGCAGAGAGAGAGACATACACAGAATCTGAAGCAGGCTCCAGGCTCTGAGCTCTCAGCACAGAGCCTGACGCGAGATTCGAACTCACGAGCGGTAAGATCATGACCTGAGCTGAAGTCGGACGCTCAACCAACTGAGCCACCCAGGCGCCCTGCCTATTCTGAATAAAGCTCTGCCAGTTTGCTTTTGGTTAGTGTAGCATGGTATATCTTTCTGACTTTGTACTTTCAACTACCCCAAATCCATATGTTTTGGATGTCCTCTTATAAATGGTGTATAGTCATTTTAATAGCTTTTAAAATCAAACTGTATCATTTCTGTCTTTAAGATTTTTTGTTAATGTTTATTTTTGAGAGAGAGAGTGAGTGAGAGGGGAAGGGCAGACAGAGAGGGAAACACAGAATCTGAGGCAGGCGTCACGCTCTGAGCTGTCAGCATAGAGCCCAACATGGGTCTCGAATTCATGGACTGTGAGATCATGATCTGAGTTGAAGTCAGATGCTTAACCAACTGAGCCACCCAGGTGGCCCACATTTCCGTCTTTTAATTGGAGCATTATTCCCTTTATATTTGACATAACAACTGTTGTAATTGTGTTTAAGTTTACTGTTTTACTTTCTGCTTTCTAGTTGTTTTGAAGTCTCTCAGGCTGGTTGTTTTAGCATCCCATTTTTCTACTCTTGTTGGTATTTTTATACTCATTTGTAATATTTTAATTGTTCACATCCCTAATTTAAGGTAGTTTCAACTTTTACCCCATAAGTATGTACTCTAGTTCCATTTACTCCTTTCCAGTTCATATGCCCCTGCTATGTACAGATCTGCTTCAACTCATGATGCGATTATGTCCTGATAAGTCCATCATAAGCTGAAAATATCTTAAGTCACAAATGCATTTAATACTCCTAACCTACCAAACATCATAGCTTAGTCTTGCCTACCTTAAACATGCTCAGAATACTTACCTTAGCCTACAGTTGGGCAAAGCCATCTAACACAGAGCCTAGCTTACAACAAAATGTTAAATATTTTGTACTTTATTGGATACCATACTGGGAGTGGAAAACAAAGGTTATATAGAGGGTTTAAGTGTATCAGTTGTTTACCCTATTATTATTTTGCCCAGTTTTATTCTTTTTGTTCACATATACTAATATGTACATTGCATTCATTTAGATTCATCCAAATAATTACCCTTTTACATTTTATCTCTTTACTAATTTCTGGCCCAAGATTATTTTCTTTCTGCCTAAAGAATAACTTTTAAGGAGTGCCTGGGTAGCTCAGTTGGTTAAGCGTCCAACTTCAGCTTAGGTCATGATCTCATGTCTCATGAGTTCAAGCCCCACATCAGGCTCTATGCTGACAGGTCAGAGCCTGAAGCCTGCCTCAGATTCTGTGTCTCCCTCTCTGTCTGTCCCTCCCCTGCTCTCTCTCTTTCTCAAAAATAAATAAACATTAAAAAAAATTTAAAGAATAATAACTTTTAAGTTAGATCTCCTGGTAAAAGTTTTTCTCATTTTCTTATCTGAAAATTTGTTTTGCTTTCATTTTAGAAGTACATGTTTTCTGGGTACTGAATTCTACGTTGGCAGCTATTTCCTCTCTGCACGTTGGATATTTGTTCCATTGTTTCTTTGAAAAGCCATGCTAGGTCATGTGGTTGCTCCTTTAAAGGAGATGTTCATTTTTTCCTCTGGCAGCTTTTAAGATTTTCTGATTGTTCTTGATTTTCAGCTGTTTTACTGTAATATGCTCTGTGTTACCCTGCTTTTGTTTTTGGGTTTTTTTTTTTTTTTTGACTCTTGAATCTGTGGATATCTCTTACCAATTTCAGTAAAATTCTCAGCCATTCTTTCCTCAATATTATTTCTGCCCCCTTTTGCCAGTCTTTCCTTCTGCATCAGCAGCCATGCATAGGATAACTTTTTCATTGTGTTCTCTCTCTTCCCTTGCCTTCTGAGTTAGCCATCTTTTGTCTCGCTGTGTTTCATTTTGGTTTCCTTCTGATTTTTTATCCAGTTTTCAGCCATGTCCATTCTGTTGTCAACCCATATAGACTGAGTTTTAAATTTTGGTTATTTTGTTTTTCAATTACATTTACACTTCTTTTTGAAACTTTCTTTATCCTGATCTCCTATGTGTTTATTATTTTCTTTATATTAAATATAATTTATTGTCAAATTGGTTTCCATACAACACCCAGTGCTCATCCCAACAGGTGAAGTATTGTTTGTTTTTTTATTGTGGTTTTGTTAATATAGGCTTCTTTTCTCATATTTTGGATTTTTTAATTAATAAGCTACATATCATATTAACCATACTGCACAAATAATTTGGGTTTTACTATGATTTTACTTTCTTTTTTTAAATGTTTTTATTTGAGAAAGAGAGAGAGAGAGAGCATGAGTGGGGGACAGGGGCAGAAAGAGGGAGAGAGAGAATCTTAAGCAGGCTCTGTGCTTAACACAGAGCCCAATGTGGGGCTTGATCCCATGACCCTGGGATCATAACCTGAACTGAAATCAAGAGTCACAGTCAACTGACTGAGCCACTCAGGCACCCCTGATTTTATTTTTCACCAAAGAAAATTTCTGTTTGCTTCTTGGGAAGAGAGTAACATAGTATACCTTGATTTTGGATTTGGGTTATGTAGTTGTCTACATTTGTCAAAACTCATCACGTGGTCCACTTAAGATTCGTGCTTTTTGTTATTTATAAATTTTACTTAAAGTACCATAAACAAAATTTTTTCTTTTCAAGTTTTTACTTAAATTCAGTTAGTTAACATATATGGTAAAATTGGTTTCAGGCATAGAATTTAGTGATTCATCACTTACGTGTAACACCCAGTGCTAATCACAAGTTCCCTCCTTAATACCCATAACCCATTTAGCCCACCTCAACCTTCAGTTTGTTCTCTCTAGTTAAGAGTCTCTTATGGTGTGCTTCCCTCTCTTTCTCTTTTTTCCTTCCTCTATGTTCATCTGTTTTGTTTCTTAAATTCCACATATAAGTGAAATCATATAGTATTTGTCTTTCTTGGACTGATTCATTTTGCTTAGTCTAATACCCTCTAGCTCCATCCACATCGATACTAATGGCAAGATTTCATTCTTTTTGATGGCTGAATAATATTCCAGTATGTGTGTGTAGGTACATACGTATGTGTGTATGTATATATACACACACACATATGTACCATATCTTCTTTATGTATATATACCACATTCATTAGTTGATGTACTTTTGGGCTCTTTCCATAGTTTGGCTATTGTTGATAATGCTGCTATAAACATCAGGGTGCATGTGCCCCTTCAAATCTGTATTTTTGTATATTTTAGGTAAACACCTAGTAGTGCAGTTTCTGGGTCATAAGGTAGTTCTATTTTTAACTTTTTGAGGAACCCCCATTCTGTTTTCCAGAATGGCTGCACCAGTTTGCATTCCCACCAACAGTGTAACATCTGTCGTTTTCCTGTGTTGTTAATTATAGCCATTCTGACAGGTGTGAGTTGGTATCTCATCATGGTTTTGATTGGTATTTCCCTGATGATGAGTGATGTTGAACATCTTTTCATGTGTCTGATAGCCATCTTTATGTCTTCTTTGGAAAAATGTCCAGTTTTCCCAACACCATTTGTTGAAGAGACTGTCTTTTTTCCATTGGATATTCATTTCCTGCTTTGTTGAAGATTAGTTGGCCATATGGTTGTGGGTCCATTTCTGAGTTTTCTATTCTGTTCCATCGATCTTTGTGTCTGTTTTTGTGCCAGTACCAAACTGTCTTGATGACTACAGCTTTTTAATATAGGTTAAAGTCTGGAAGTGTGGTACCTCCAGCTTCGCTTTTCTTTTTCAAGGTTGTTTTGACTATTTGGGATCTTTTGTGGCTCCATACAAATTTTAGGATTTTTTTTTTTTAGCTCTAAAAAATGCCAGTGGTGTTTTATAGGGATTGCATTAAATGTGTAGATTGCGTTGGATAGTTCTATTTGAACGGTATTTGTTCTTCAAGTCATGAGCACGGAATACTTTTCCATTTCTTCGTGTCCTCTTCAATTTCCTTCGTAAGTGTTCTATAGTTTTCAGAGTACAGATCTTTTACCTCTTTGGTTAGGTTTACTCCTAGATATCTTGTTGTTTTTGGTGCAATTGTAAATGGGATTGATTCCTTGATTTCTCTTTTTGCTGCTTCATTATTGGCATATAGAAATGCAACAGATTTCTGTACACTGATTTAATATCCTGTGACTTTGCAGAATTCATGTATAAGTTCTAGCAATTTTTTGGTGGAGTCTTTCGGATTTTCTACATAGAGTATCATGTCATGTGTTAATAGTGAAAGTTTGACTTCTTCCTTGCCAATTTGGATGCCTTTTATTTCTTTGTGTTGTCTGATTGCTGAGCCTAGGACTTCCAGTACTATGTTAAATAATAATGGTGACAGTAGACATTGTTTATTTCTACTTTAATCTTTATTATTTCCCTTCTTCCACTGGCTTTAGGTTTTATTTTCTGTTCTTTTTTCTAGCTTATTTAGATGTAAGGTTAGGTTGTATATTTGAGACTTTTCTTGCTTCTTGAGGTAGGCCTGTATTACAATAGACTTCCCTCTTAGGACTGCCTTTGCTGCATCCCAAAGGTTTTGGACTGTTGGGTTTTCATTTTCATTAGCTACCATGTGTTTTTTAAAATTTCTTCTTTAATGTCCTGGTTAACCTGTTCATTCTTTAGTAGGATGTTCTTTAACCTCCATGTGTTTGTATTCTTTTCACATTTTTTCTTGTGGTTGACTTCAAGTTTCATAGTGTTGTGATCTGAAAATAAGCATGGTGTGATCTCAATCTTTTTGTACTTGTTGAGGGCTGGTATGTGACCCAGTATGTGATCTATTCTGGAGAATGTTCCATATGAACTTAAAAAAAATCTGTATTCTGCTGCTTTAGCATGAAATGTTCTGTATATATCTGTTAAGTCCATCTGGTCCAGTGTGTCATTCAAAGCTATTATTTCCTTGTTGGTTTTCTGCTTAGATGACCTGTCCATTGCTCTAAGTAGGATGTTAAAGTCCCCTACTTTTATTATATTATTATCAATGAGTTTATTTATGTTTGTTATTAATTGATATGTATTTGGGCACTTCCAAGTTGGGGGCTGAGATTTACAATTGTTAGATATTCTCGTTGAGTAGACGCCATAATTATGATATAGTGCCCTTCTTCAACTCTTGTTACAGCCTTTGGTTTAAAATCTAGTTTTTCTGGAGGCACCTGGTTGGCTCAGTTGGTTAAGTGTCCAACTTTGGCTCAGGTCATGATCTCATGGTTTGTGAGTTCCAGCCCCACGTCCGGCTCTGTGCTGACAGCTCAGAGTCTGGAGCCTGCTTCGGATTCTGTGTCTCATTCTGTCTCTGTCCACCCCCCCCCCCCGCCCCTGCCTTGTGCTCTGTCTCTCTTTGTCTTTGAAAAATAAATATATATAAAATCTAGTTTTTCTGATATGAGTATGGCTCTGCTGGCTTTCTTTTGATGCCCTTTAGCATAATAGATGGTTTTCCATTCCCTCACTTTCAATCTGCAGGTGTCTTTAGGTCTAAAATGAGTCTCTTATAGGCAGCATATAGATCTTGTTTTTTGTCCATTCTGATATCCTATATCTTTTAATTGGAGCATTTATTCCATTTACCTGTAAAGTGATTATTGACAGATATGAATTTGGTGCCATTGTTTTATGTGTAAAGTTGGTGTGTATGGTGATGTTCTCTGTTCCTTTCAAGACTTGGTTGCTTTTGGCCTTTCTTTCTCACTCAAAGAGTACCCTTTATATTTCTTGTAAGGCTGGTTTAGTGGTCACAAACTCCTTTATTGTTTGTTTGGCTGGGAAACTCTTTATCTCTCCTTCTATTCTGAATGACAGCTTTGCTGGCTAAAGTATTCTTGGCTGTATATCTTTCCTGTTCAACATATTCAATATATCATGCCACTCCCTTCTGGCCTGCCAAGTTTCTGTGGAGAGATCTGCTTTGAACCTGGTTTTTCTTCCCTTGTAGGTTAAAGACTTTTTTCCCTTGCTGATTTTCAGGATTCTTTCCTCGTCTGTGTATTTTGTAAATTTTACTGCGATACGTCTTGGTGTTGGCCAGCTTTTGTTGATTTTGGTGGGAGTTCTTTGTGCCTCGTGGATTTCAGTATCTGTTTCCTTCCCCAGATTAGGGAAGTTTTCAGCTATAATTTGCTCAAATAAACCTTCTGCCCCCTTTTCCCTCTCTCCTTCTTCTGGGACTCCTACGATATGAATGTTGATATGTTTTATGGAGTTGCTGAGTTCCCTAAATCTACGTTTGTGGATCCACTACTTTTCTTTTCCTCTTATTTTCAGCTTTATTATTTTTCATAATTTTATCTTCTCAATCACTGATTTGTTCCTCTGCTTTGTCCATCTTGTCATTTCATCCAGTTGGTTTTGCATCTCACTTACACCATTTTTACTTCAGCCTGACTACCTTTTAGTTGTTTTATCTCTGCAATAAGGGATTCTCTAGTGTCTGCTGTGCTTTTCTCAAGCCCACCTAGTATCCTTATAATTGTTTTAAAATCTGATTCAGACATATTACTTATATCTGCTTTGATTAAATCCCTGGCCATGACCTCTTGTTCTTTCCTTTGGGGTGATTGCCTCTGTTCATGTCATTTTGTCTAAGTCACTGTTCTTTTATGTATTAGGAAAGCCTGTTATATTCCTGCTACTGAGAGTAATGGCTATAATTAAGAAGGGGTTCTATACTTTCCAGGGCCTGGCATTTCAGGAAGTGTTTCACAGTGTGTACTCTATTGTGTTTTGTCTGCTCTTTCCCTCAGGTCAGTCCTTTGCAGAATTTTCTCCTTACCTGAAGTGTGAAGTTATTGGACCCTATTTAGTTTATGATGTTTTAAGTAGGTGTGCTTTGGTCTGCTTGTTTAAATAAGCCTGATCCTGGAGCACTCTATGGTCAGTAGACTTCATGCATGCAAGGGGTTTTGCTGTTCTTCTGGGGGAGGCGCCTGCTGCACTGGTTGTCAGGCTAACTTGCCCTAGTAAAGATGCACCTGCAGGGCACAGTGGGGTGAAGCTTGGTGTAAGTGGCTCCAGCCTCCATGGGAGGCGCTGTGTTGTTTACTGAGGTTGGTCAGTGCTGGTGGGCAGGAGATGAAAATGGCGTCATCCCACTCTATTGTTCCCGAGCAGGTAGTTTGCACCTGCTGCTGTTCAGGAAGCCCTCATTGAAGAGCAAACCATCACCTGTCTTGTGTCCTTGGCTTCCATTAGATTGTGCCTTCACCCCATCTGTGTCTGAGCTGTGTGCTGGCCAGGCAGCACAGTACCCCTGTGTTTTATCTCAGGCACCTGACTAGGTTTCAAAACTCCAAATTTTAGGTACATGGCATGGCACAGACCTATGCTTATCCTTTGGGGGAGCATCTCACCCCACTGTGACTAGTGCTGATTAATCCCAGAAAAGCAGTTGCACAATCATGTGGTGGCTCAAAGCTGGCATCAGGGTTTGCTGTCCTTGGCTGGTGTCTCTGTTCCTATGCCAATGAACGGGGCAGCACATTGGTGCCTGCCAGCTCTTTTGTCCCTTGAGAGTCTTGCTGCCTCTCCCAAATGCACTCCAGTAAGGGAAACTGTCTCTCCCAGTGTGACCCAGGAGATCCTCAAAGCACACAGTTTGCTCCCAGGTCTCTGCCCTCCTTTCCCACAGGAGCATCGCTATGCCTGACAGGCTCTGCCCAGCAGTGGTGCAGACTTCTAAAACTTCAGACTTAGAGCCCTGCTGTATGTAAAAACTTGCCACTAATAATCAGCTGCTCTGGTTTTCTTAGTCAATGGTGTTGGGGAAGTGTTTCTCTTGTACAATCCCCTGGGCGCTGCTTTCTCTCTATCTCTTTCTCTCCTTTCAGAGATCAAGTTTCCCTCCCCTCTGCAGCACCATGATTCTTTTTTCCCTGGAATTAAGTTGCTGAAGCTCCTATTTTCCATGATGTGTTTTCTTTGCTCCCTCTGTTCTCTCAACATTCAGGTTGATTTCTTGGGTGTTCAGAATGATTTGATATTTATCTAGCTGTGTTTGAGGGATGAAGCAAGCATAGGGTCCCCCTTCTGCTCCGCCATCTTAACCAAGGCCCCATAACAAATTTTGAACTCTAGTCAGTGATACGCATGTTGAAATGTTTAGGGGTGAAATGAACTGATGTCTGCAGATTTCTTTGAAATTCATCAAAAATAAAATGTATTGAAAGAAGGAAAGATAAGGGTAGTTAGACAGATGTGTGGTAAACAAATCTAGCAAATGCTAATGGTAGAATCTAGGAGGTAGTATATGGGTATTCACTGTAAAACTATTTCAACATTTTTGTATGTGTGAAAATATTTGTAATAAAATTTTGGAACAAAATTGGAGTCAGACACCATTGTACCTTGTCATACTCTTCTTTGTCTTTGCTGATCTTTCTTTTTTAGAAAAAAAAAAAAAAAACTAATGTTTATTTATTCTTGAGAGAGAGAGAGACAGACAGAGATTGGGGGCGGGGGCAGAGAGAGAGGGAGACACAGAATCCGTAACACGCTCCAGGCTCTGAGCTGTCAGCATAGAGCCTGATGCAGGGCTGGAACTCACAGACCGTGAGATCATGACCTGAGCCAAAGTCAGATGCTCAACCAATTGAGCCACCCAGGCACCCTGTCTTTGTTGATCTTTCTTGAGATACAAGTCAGAATATTTGTTACATTGATATGTTGCAGTCTTGTAACACAGATTCCTTTATTCTGGAATTTGATGTGACATAACCACCATCTATGGAAATTTGTATATTGCATAAACCTTTGTTACACTGTAATCTGACTGTAACTGCATCCTGTTTCGTGAACATTAAGGACAGTATTAAATCTCTGAACCTTGATATCAAAACCTAGAATCATTGCTAGCTAACTTTGTAACCCTGGGAAAATATCTCAGGTGTTCTGGGTCTCATCTTAATGCCTCATCTATGGAATGAAAGTATTTGTTGTAGTATTGAATACTTTTCCTTTGTGTTCACCCATCAGACAGAAATATTACTTAGAGCAGATACTCAAAAGGAAATACATTTTCCCTTTAACTTTTTGTTTGTATTTTTGGAATCTTATATTAAAGCAAAATTCTTAGTGCATATGTATATGGAGATTTGGTAATGTTATAAAGTCCACATAAGTGTGCACAAGGGGCTCTTGTTAACGTTGGTGTCTATACTCAGTTGAACAATTGCCTCTTAATAAAGGAAGGTAGGGTGGGAGGGAGAGAGGAAGAAAAGAAAGAAGGAAGGGCAAGTCAAGGAAAGGGAAAAGACAAAAAAAGAAAAAAGAAAAGCTCTAAATTGGCAGCATTTGCCAACTTCTGTGTTGTAAATATTCCCTTTGTCACCAGCACAACATCCCTGAAGATGGAGCTGGGAAGAGGGGTGACACTTGGCTGCAGCTGGCTGCAGTAGTATGATGGCTGTCTTATAATCGGTTTTTGATTCATTGGGAAAGGTTCCCAGTTGTATAGTGTTTATATAGCCAAATAGCATATCTGTGTACGTATGCATGGTCGTTATTTTGTGAAAAACTTATTCAGAATACAGAAGTTAATTTTAAGTTGCATCATGTTTTTTTCTGGCCCAATTATGGAAATGCTTTTTTTCCTCAGAAAAGTTTGGTGTGCACAAAAATACCTGGCCCCGTAACTTTCAGAGGAAAATCTGAAATTGGTGCTGACTGGAAGTGTCTATTATGTGGCTCTATGGTGATCTGAGCTGGTGTGGAGTTAAAGAGAGTCTTCTTTTTTTCCTTTTAGGCATTCTTGTTGCCTTCCTGTGACATAGCTGTAACAAGGAAGGTAGTTCAAGTGTACCGAAAGTGGATACTCCAGGACAAACCTGTGTTCATGGAAGAACCAGATAAAAAAGACGTTGCCCAAGAAGATGCTGAGAAACTAGGATTTTTAGAGACTGACAGCAAAGAGGTAATATGTTATCACCAGTTATTTCAGCTGGGAATACACATATTATAGCAAAGTATACCTGGTCAGCCAAGGGGCCAATCAGTAGGACACAGGCAGGTGGATCTCTTTTGTCATAGCTGATGCTCTCCAGTTGCCGAGTTCCCTGAGGACCCGTTTCAGTGAGGCTGCTGCTGTGCTCTGTTCAAGGTCATCTCCTAACCCTCAGGCTGAGTCCATGTGTATATCTCAGCTTCGTTATTCGGTATTGCTCGGAGCTGTTTTATAAACCATCATATTGTACAGGTTTCTGTATGAGACTGAAAATGTCACTGCCTAAGTATTGACGTGTTTAAATAAATAGCATTTGAGAAACTCAATTTAGAATGATTGGGCAGCCTTTTCTCATGCAGTGGACTGTTCTATAGCAGTTAGGATGTTAACACACTTAAAAGGACTAACCCAATAATGAGTGTTGTCTCCTCCATAAATAAGTCTCACTACAGGGCTGGCTGCTGTCTTCAGAGTGGGTGCTGTGTGAAGGAACTTTTAGTCCTGGTTAGGTAACGCTAGTAGCTGGAGAAATCTAAAATGAAACAGTGGGACCTCTTCCTGAGACACAAAAGAAACTTAATACCATATTTATATATCTGGCATGCTATTTTGAAATCTAGTCTGATAAATTATTTCTAAAAGTGGGTGTTGTAGCAATTAACAACAAACATTTAAAAATATTTGTGGCCAAAGGCATATCACTTTTAAATATCTATATTAATTCCATAGTTTTAATTTTTCAATATTGGTGAAATCATTTTAATAACTAGTCATGAGGCCAAAACAAATAGATAGGCAAATGGAATTTATCACACATTTTAAAGGTCTGTGTTACAGGCTCATTCAGTCTGGACCTTTATTTATTCAGCATCTACTAAATGCTAGGCACTGTTTTAGTTAGGTACTGGAGGTGGTGAACAAAATGGAAAAAATCTTGCCCTACTAAAACCTACATTCTCATGAATTTTGGTGAGTGTAAGGAATTAAATATGCGAACATGTACTTCTTTCCCCTCTGTTAACTGATTTTTATCTTCTGAAGACCTTGTCGGAAAGTTCCCGTCATAAGCGCTCTTCCAGTTGGGGACGCACATACTCCTTCTCGAGTGCAGTGAGCAGAGGCTGTGTGACAGAAGAGGAAGATAAGAACGTGAAAGCCGGGGCCCAGGCTATGCTGCAGGTATGCATCTGGCAGGAGACATAAAGGCCCCCAGTTGGAGTCCACTGAACATTTGTTTATTGCGATAGTGACATATAAAGTATGGTGATATATTTAGCCATCTGTCAGTAAACCGCTCTCAAGTTCTCTGAGTTTTCTTCCTGATTTCTTACCTTCAGTTTGTACAGATCTTTCTCTAGTCAAAGGAGACCTACGAATGGGTTGCGGTTTCTTCAGAGGGATTGTTATGGAGTGAAATGGCTGAGATCTCAATCTGAAAAAAATATTTTCTGAACACATATGGGTAGTTAGTCAGTGACCTGGACTCTAATTTGAAAGATAATCATGATGATTATATAATCTTAAAAGGAATATTCTTCTTAAAAATTGCCTGTTTATGAAGAATGACTTAAAAAAATGCTCCAGTTTTTAGATATTTACCTGAATGAATATATAACCAATAGAACCAATAGAACCAATGCCATTTGGGAACATTGGAAAGAGAAACTTTGGCTGATCACTTAGTCTTATCCCAGACCTCAGGATTTTATCTCAGAAATGGGGATGAGGAGATTACCTTTTGGGTCCATCTAGGGTAAAGATTGTTAGGAGTATAAGTGAAAACACAGAGTGCCTCTGTTTCCTCTACTCCCTGGTGCCTCATCCTCCCCCCCGCCCCCCATACTCACCTTTCTAGTTGTGTCCAGTTAGGCTTCCCACACAGAGGCCGGGCATGAGGTCTCGTGATGGCACGGGCATGGATTGTGTGTTGCCGGGTTTTTGCTGACACTGCTTCTGTCATCTGTCTCTTGATAGGATTTCTTATCATGATATCCTTTTTGCTTCAAATTCATTAGCAGTTTACTATAACTATTGAATTTTCTCATTTTTCAATGAAAATCAGCAAATAATTTTAAATTAACCAAAAAAAAAAAAATCAAGATGATTTTACTTGAGTAGCTTCAAAGAGCTTTGGTGCCAGTTGGTAGTATAATCTGTGCCCGCCCTCCCCTTCCCCCCTCCGCCAGCAGAGAAGTACGTGTAGGAGTCCCTTCCCTGTGTCCCTTGTTAGCCCTTGTCCTCCAAGTGGGTTGCCATTTGCTGTCATTAGCCATTCCACTGCCAGTGTCTCCCTAGGTTCAGAAGAGTGTTAATTTGTTTTCTGAAAGGCTAGGTTACATCTACCTGGCTGAACCAAGAAACAAAAATTCCACTTGATTATAGCACAACAATTTTTAAAATGTTTAGTTTGGATTATAGTAGCTATTTTTGGTTTTGTGTTTTTTTTTTTTTATAGTAGCTATTTTTGTTCTCTTTGTGTCCAACATTTTTGTTCCTTCACTTGCTTTGTTAGGAAAAAAATGGCCAAATGGCAGGTTTGATAAGATCATCTTCTTCTGCAGTTGCTGTTTACAAGTACAATTTGAGCATATTATTTTTTTTTATTTTTTTAAGTTTATATATTTATTTTTGAGAGAGAGCATGAGCAGGGGAGGGGCAGAGAGAGAGGGAGAATGAGAACCCAAGCAGGCTCTGTACTGTTGGCAAAGAGTCCGACGCAGGGCTCCATCTCATGAAAAGTGAGATCATGACCTGAGCTGAAACCGAGAGTTGGATGCTTAACCAACAGAGCCACCCAGGTGCCCCTTCTTTCTTTATTTTTACCTTAACCAATACTAACATGGTAGTAAGAAATATTCATGAACCTGGCATTTTGATCTTTTTTAAAAAATAAAATGAAAGAAGTGTATAACATATGAAGACTCCTCACTTTTACTTGGGAATATGCGAAGTTTCAAATTCAAATCGAGGAGCCAAATACATTGAGTTAAAAGGATCTGTCTTGCAATGGATCATCTATGATGTACTTCAAAAAAGGCAGCCACTAAAATTACACTAAAACCACTATAGTTGGTTAGTCAGAAACTTCTTTGTTTTCCTTTCCCCATTTGAGGGCTAGTAAATTATTTGCAATTGATGTTATCATCCATTATCAACTTTTATAGTGCTTATTTAGTAATCTTTCTAAAAAATTGGGTCATAACACCTTTCTAATCTTGCATAAGATAATCTTATAGGTTCTCAACATTTTAGTTCACCCACTTGACTTTTGAGCGTGTTTATTTTAATCTCTCTAGTCAGTTTGTACATCCATGTTGAGATGTTGTGTTAATGAGTTTCATCTACAGGTGAGCCAGAGAAGTAGATCCTTTGAGTTTGTACTATTGAATACAAAGGAGACTTAAAAAGCATAGGATCTAGATAGATGGTGCACATCCATCTATCCAGTCATCACCAGACTGACAACTCAGAATCTCCTACATTGAGGGGTCACTGGTGTCATCTTTGTCAGCGGTAACACAGTGTTATTTTCCTGTAGTGCCCCAAGCAGTAACTTACTGCATAACAGCCTAGATGCATGCTTCTCACAGTTTTCTACTGAAATACCACTGACAGAAGGGGACAATGAACTTGAATCCTAAAGGTCTGAGGCAGAGTATAGAGTGGTTGGCTGATTAAATTTTTTAAGACCTGTTTTTATTGTGAGAATTCACTTAGGTTTTATATCTTACTACCTATTAAGTTCTCATATTAAAAACATATGCACCGAGAAGCTATGCAGTGTCGATCACGTGGCTTTGGCCATTTCCTGGCTCCCTAGAGCCCCTGGAAGTCTGCACCTCTGTTGGATGCTGCTGGCCATGCTTACTGCCAGCAGAGTTCATGTTCTGGGAGGTCCAACAACAATCAGATGTTTTTCTCCAGCCACTGGCCAACCACTGCTCGTCTTCCTCTCCCCCTCCCCCACCTCCAAATGTCTCACCCAGAGGCAGTGAGCCTACCTTGTCTTTTCCCCCTTTTCCCATGAAGGAATGTCAAAAAGAAGCCTTCAAAACCTTTTCCGATTCATACGTTTTCTAAAGTTGCAATGTTAATATGCATTAATAATTTTTTTCTAAGGAAAGGTCTTTCAGGGGTCTCAGTTGTTTAAGTGATTCTAAGAGAAGCATTTAAAAAAAATCTTCAGTATGTGTTGGTACGACTTGCCTTAATTGAAATAACTCAAAGGTGACTCATTGGTAGAGGAAAATTAATATCATTATCTTTAAGAAAAATTTGTTCAGATTCATATGTTTAATTACACTTTCTAATGTAAAATTTGTTGATTTCAAGGTATTTTTGACAAATGCTGCAAATGTCTTTTTGCTGGAACCATGTGCTGAGGTTCCCATGCTCTTGAAAGAACAAGTCGATGCCTGTAAAGCTGTTTTGATTATTTTTAGGCGTATGATAATGGAGCTTACAATGAATAAAAAGACATGGTAAGTTTATTTCAAATTAATATTGTAAAACAGATGTTTTTGTTTTTCAAAATAATAATTAAAATGTTAAGACCTCCATTTATTAAATGGCTTTACAAAGTTGACAATAAGATGATAGTCTTTGGTTACAGTTTCTGTGAATTATGAAGAAGGTAAGTATCCAGTACTTTGATAGTTTATTTATTTCTATTATTGGTTTTAAAAATATTCCTGAATTAAAAGTAGTCATATTACTTAATAGTAGATTTTTCCATTTTAAACTGTCATTAGACTGTTTTGTGGAGAAACAATATAACTGGTGTTTTATAAAAACATTTTTTGTAAGCCTAGGAAAGGTTGTTAATTGCTCTGAAATGTTGTTAACTTATTTTTATTGCTTCAAATTTGAAGTTTTAAACTCACTTTGGAAAAACAATTATTTTAAGTGACAGCTTGTCAGAATGAGTAAATAAATAATGCAGTCAGAAATACAGTGGCGTCATGAAAATGTGCTTATGTGAAGTGTTTTCATTTTCATCCTTTGTTTTTGTTTGGTGTCTGTGTGTTTATAATGTCCCTAAAAGCATTGCCTGTTTTAAAAACAGTGCCTTAGGTTTTTCCCAGGCCCTTGTCCCACAGTGAATGTATCACCCCAGCTTAGGAGGGGGTTTCAGAGTCCCCTTTCTTCGTGTCTCTTAGTTCTGGTTGTAAAATGCCTCTCCGATCTGTCCTTTGTGTGTTCCTCCCCTCCAGCCCTGCCCAGGAGCAGCCTGGCTGTGGTCAGTGTCACTGTCAGTGACTTTTGGCTTCTGCGCTCAGTCCACGGAGGCCACTGCAGACCAGCACTGGTGCCCACTTCCCTCATGGAAATCCTCAGTGGGCCCTGTGACCAAGCCTGTCTGATGCTTTTTCTGGGTGGCCTTGAGTCAGTGCCAGGGGTACTTTGGAAAGGTCTGTGTACAGTTGGTGGAAAGCATAGAAATGAGACAGGACTGAGCTGACAGGGGTCTCTAGCGCTGCAGAGTCCAGTCCTTTTCTTTCTCAGTGAGGGAAGGGTGGGCCTAGAGAAATCCCATCATGCAGAAGGTTCACTAATACAGAGACCATGGGAATCAAAATGATTATTTCAAGGCATAAATTCCAGTGTCCTCAAGAAGCAGTTGTTAGAGCTGGAAATACTACTGTGATGAACAGTATGACTTAAACAAAGTTAAATGCTGTGTCAGTAACATTGAGAGTAATGAGAAATGCTGGTATGCTGTCAACAGAACCATCTGCTCCTCGATAGCACAGTTACAGCAATAGTATTTTTGATGGCTTTTTTTCTTTGAAAACGATGAGTTCAGTATATCTTAGTACCAGTAGTATTTTGATTGTCTTGGTAATTTTTTTTTGGTGGAAATTCTGAGATAAAGTTAAGCAATTCTTCTCTGATCTTTAATGATTCAGAAATTTTCAGGTTAAAGTGTTAAAAAAAACCCAAATTATAGAAATAGATGAAAATACCAAAAAATAATCAGTAGAACATAAAAAGAAGTGTGACCTGTTTCCCCAGCAGATTTCCTTATGTATTTTAGTGCCAGACAATGCCTGAATTCCCTTCCTCCCTTCTTTCATCCAGTAAATAACTACTAAGGTTCTGCTGTGAGGACGTAGGGCAAACTGAACAGACAGTGTTCCTGCCCTTGTGAGGTTTCTGTCCTCAGACTGAGAGACATAATGAACAAAGAAGCAATTTCAGTGGTATTAAGCACTAAGAACAGCGAAGCTGGCCAAGGGGACGGAGTGGAGGGTAGGGGAGTGTTTTTCACCAGGTGCCTGGGAAGGCCTAAATGAGCAGTGCCCTGAGGGAAGGGAGGGATGAGCCACTGGGAGTTCTGAGGGAAGGGCTCCCTAAGGAAGGAACAGCAGGTTGAAAGTGTGGTGTCTTGTAGGCCAGTGTGGTGGAACAGAGAAAGGAGAGGGAGAGTGGGAGGGGGTGTGATGGGGGCCAGCCACAGCCAGGTTGTGGGGCCTGGCAGACCACAGGAGGAACCCTGGCTACCCCTCTATGTATATAAGGGTACGACACAATCCAGTTTATGTTTCCAGAAGATTTCTCTGACTTCCTCTGGAGAAGAGAATGCGGTGGGGCACAAAATTTGTGGCCATAGCTGCTGGCAGCTTAGACTAGGGTTGTAGCCAGGGAAGTGCCAAGAAGTGGAAGTGACAGTGAGCAGCGTTGTGTGAATGGGTAACAGTACCACATGTGTGAGAAGATGGGGACGAAGTAAGTCCTAAAGAGCGCAGGAAACCCTATTTATTCTTCAGGGCAGGGACAGCGCACACGCATGATTTCACATGCTTCCAGGGAAGTTTTACACTCGTGGAGTTCTCCTTTGAGGAGGAGAGACCAAAAGTCGGTGTTTCACAAAATACAAAAAAACAAAAACAAAAACAAAAACAAAAACAAAAAAAAAACAACCCAAACTGAAAACTGTCAAAACTGTTAGGAAATGTTTTTTCCAAACTGGAGACAATTTTTTCACCCTCATTTTCTTCCAGAAGACTCTGTGTGGGAATTTCATGGCTTGCCAGGTTTTCATGGGTTCAGAAATTAAATTAACCCTGTGTCTTTGTCAGTCATTGCTTTGGTCAGATTTGCATTTTTTTGATAGCAGTTCCCATGACTGAGGTTTTATTTGAAAATTATGTCTCTTGTTCTCTTCATGTTCATAGGATGGATATGTAACCATTCGTGTGGAAAGGATTGTTTTTTGTTGTCTTAAGCATCGCATAAATGTGAGCAGGCAGTGGTGACACCAGGGCCTGTGACAGGGGCCTGGGTACCCTGAATATGGTGAGGGACATGCTGCCCCCAGCTCTGCACCATTTCTTCCCTCATTCTCCTCTAAGCTGTCTACTCCACACACATGTGCCCAAGATCTCCCATGGCTTGCCAGCTCTTCTTATTCCATCTAGAACCCGTAGACAGCATGCAGCAGAGGCAAATACTAGAGCAGAGTTATGAATGTATACCAATGGATAACCCTGGGATGAAAACCAAATGGTCAGCTACAAATAAGTCAGGAAACCCTTAGAGGTCATTGTACCATGAGAAGCTTAATGAGATTCAATGTCATGTTAAGGGAAAATACTGTCTCAATATGTGGGGTATGCGAAAAGTATAAAGTAACTATGATTTGGAGATCCGTTCATTTGACCTAGACTAGATTACTTTGTCCAGTTCCTGATTTTATCACTAAAGAGCATGTAGACCAAGGAGAAAGTTATAAAGGTGAACAGGCAGTTAGTGTATAAGACCTCAAAGGAGAAGTTAAAAGGGGTGATTCCCCTCAGAACAAAAGGACCTCCCTTATATACAAAAGATACAGTGTTCTTGGTTTGTAGAGAATTGAAGAAAAGAAAAAGTGAGCAAACACTCTAATATGAAGAGTGTAACTTAGCTGTGAGAAAAAAAAATACCTTTTGGCTGTTCTGAAGAACTTATTGCTGTTACCCTAATTAGCGGTGTTATTTGGTGTCTTCATGCCCTGTGTTGCAGACTTAGCATCTTCCAGGCACAAAGCTCCATGCCTCATAGTGAACAACAGTAACCTTTCCAAACCCCCCTACCTGTGAGTTCCTCTGGAGTTTAGTCATAGTATGATACTGACTGCGTATCTCCCCAGAATGAGGACCAGAATGTCCATTTTATTTCCTACCACAAAGATAGATATGGAGACCTCACAGGTTAAGTAAAAGAATGGATGGGAAAACTTAAGGGTGCTGCGTAAGTTCACATGGGCATAGCTATTCACTGAACACCTTTAACAGACTGGTGTAGTTGGAGAGACAGTCTTGCCTTCCTGTCTGAAGGGGATAAAATCAGGCTAGGATGATACCTGTTTTATCCTGCCAATCAATGTGGGCACAGGATTTTTAGAACTGTTGTAACATAAGGTGGTTTATTTTGATAAAATATGGTATTCGTTATATAGTTGGCATTCAGATTGTTAATACTTCTACTCTGATTACCGATGTTGCTGAATTCTTAAGAGAATTTCTTGTACCTATAAATGAAAGTGCTTTGGAGACATGATTAATAATATGAGCTTTTATTTTGGGTGGCCCAGGGAACAGATGTTGCAAATACTACTCAGGATAACAGAAGCTGTCATGCAGAAGCCAAAGGATAAACAAATAAAGGACTTGTTTGCCCAGAGCTTGGCAGGGTTACTGTTTAGGGTAAGTCTTCTTTATTAAAACACTGCAAATGTAAGAAATGAATCATATTTTTTACAGCAAAATAATTTTAATCATTGAAAATTTTAAGAGTAACATTAAACTAAACTTCTAGAAATTTTCCTTCTTAGCTTTGTCTTGAAGGTTGTAATCTATTTTTTACAATTAGAACTAGGTTTCTTTTAGGCCTTCCCACCTGTCTGCTATCTACTTCTTTTGATTTGTTGAGGTTGGTAGAAATTAGGAAGATAACAAGAGCTGATGTCCTTGGTCGAGGGCCAGGTAGATTTGAGGAAGTAAAGGGTAAATGGAAGCATGGGAATGGGGATAAGGTCAGGGAGTGGTTCAGGCTAGACATAAAACTGTGAGAGCTGTTGGTATGTTGGGCTATGTGTTTAAAGTCACAGGACTGGGTAGGGTCACCATGGAGAGAATAGATGTCCTAGAGAGGAAAGAGCCATCCATCTCCATGATTGGTGGAGGAGAGGAGGCAGCCGAAGATGCTGAGAAAGGGTGGCCATGGAGCTGGGAGGGAAACTGGCAGAGTATGTGTCTGGATGCCTGGAGATAAGTATTGAGTAAGAGGAGAACGACCAGTTCACCATTGGTTTTGACAAGATGTTGGTGGTTGTAAATGTTCTAGGGGAATGAGGCCCACTTAGAGTGGATGGAGGAGAAAATGGGACCTGGGCAATAGAGGTAGCAAGTATAGTCAGGACTTTGCAGAGGTGGAAGGGAGGAGGAAAAGGAGAGCCAGCTGAGTGGGCAGCATACATGGAGGACAAGGTTTAAGGTGTGTGATTTTGAAGTCTGTTTGCTTGCCAGTGGGCATGGTCCAGTGAGGACAGCCTTGGAGGGAGAGAGAGGAGAACTACAGAAGTGAAGTTCTGAATGAGGTGAACAGGGCCTTAGGTGGGAGCAGAGAGCCAAGGAGATGGGTGTTTCTTACATCTCACAGGGTGAGAAGGGTCAAGAATGCGAGTAGTCTGACATCACCCTCAGGGGAAGAAAAGAAGCAGATGATGAACTAATTGCATAGGAAATGGAAGTTTTAAAGGTCCTGAGGGTGGTAGACTATTGCAACATTGCTTTAGAAAGCACTAGTATTTATGGGATGCTCAGAATTTATGAAGCATTTCTGAAAGAGAACAGTGTGAAAAGACTGGAAAACTGTGATGTTCTATATAAATAAAGGCATTCATACAATAGATGGGCCTGCTTTGAATAATTTGGTAGGAGATAGCATTGTGGATCATGAGCTGGAAGTGATAGCTGCAGGGAGGAGAAGTCAACCTCCCTCCTCCGTTGACTCGAAGGTGGATTTGGAGATGTATACAAAGAGCATATCTAGAAAAAGGTAGGATATGGCGGTGAAGGTGGCACAAAGAGAAAGTAGTTCTTTAAATAAAGTTATGTATTCCTCTTGTAACACAGGAGAACCCAACTGTTCATATTAATTTTTAGTAGTTTAATAGGATTGAATGATCTTGGCTTGATGAGAAATACATGAGAGGCTGCAGAAATAATTGGCATGTCCTCACTTGCCTTCGGAATAGGATAATCACTCTTATTCTGATTGCCTTGCTTAGTTATTAGATATATGAAGTGGTCTACCCATCCTTTTGTATGTATTCAACCTTGCCTCAGGCGTGGTGCAGACCATTTGCTTTGCTGCCCATCTGGATGTACAAACACTCTGCTCACTTTGCTGTAACTCTCATGGAGAGTTTCACTGTCGGCACCTTCTTCTCGGTCTCCCAGCCCTGATAGGACTGTAGCTGCCAAGTGATGTGGGCTGAAGCCAGGCTTAGGGCAGTGAGTGCTTGGGCCTCATTCCTCACCAGTTGCCTGGCCCTGCACCTATTGGTTGTGTTGGAATTGGAGCAAGAGCTTGTCACTGAATTAAGCAAGAATCTATCGTGCAGTTGTACTTTTTGTTTGTTCGATTAGTTTTGATTTGGGAGAAAAATCCCCCTTATTAATGGAGGATCTTGTCAGATCTTGAAAATTGGTTTTAAGTCCATGATTGTTGATTTTGATGACATCATTATTATTTTGGCCATGGATCAGGAAGAATGTTTAAATTAAGAAGCAGCCATAAAATAGTGGAGAGAAGAAGAGCTTTTTGGAGGTAGACACGGAGTACCGAGCTCTGGTACTTCCTGGCTGTGTGGCCTTAAGCAAATCACTTTGCCTTTCTGAGTCTCTTCCCTAATCTGTCACAGTCAGGAAAGGACAGGGTTGTCCTAAGAATCAGAGCAGGTTCATCTGGGATTTATGATCATCTGTTGACCTCCCAAGCCCTTTGTGGGATCTAAGGGAGGAGAAAAATGTGAAAGGTCTGGACAGCTCTACCAGGCAATGAAGTGGGCATCATCTTAATTCCATTCTAAAATTAAATGTGCCATCAAATTATTATTTGTTCGCTTATGTAGACGTCTACAATTGCCAGATGCTTGATTTTAAAAATTTGAATAAGGAAAGTATTAAAGGGGACAGGAAATTTTGAGTTGCCATTATCCTTTTATCTTTTTCAAATTTTTTCTCTATCAGTAGATAACTTGGGTTGGCACAGTTCCTTCAAATGAGTTAAGTTTTATTTAGATATTTACCAAATAATGGTGTTTGTCAGAAATGATGTTTTAACCTGTTATCAGTGCTAAACAGGACCTTATGCTTGAAGTTCTCAAAGTATATCAGGAAACTTGGACCATGCTCCTTCTACTAGAAGTAGTATAGTATTTAAAATCACATAGTCCCCCAAGTGTGGTGAGTAGAGAAATGTAACAAGTGGCTGGCCAGGAAATGTATGTAAGAAAAGGAGTGGCTTATGAACACATGTATTTTTTTTTTACATAGTTTGATAAAACATGAATTTCAGCACTGGAAGAACTTTGGAGATGCTCTTATTCGACTTTTTGCTTTTTATGAGAAAGAAAATGACTCCAGAAAAGCCAAGTAAACAGCCCAGGTCACAAATCAAGTTAGTGACAGAACCCAGAGTCTGGGGCTCTGCCTTTCCCTCCTCCTCTTCGAAAAGGGTAACTTATTCAAAGGGCATCCTGCCTTCGTGCACACAGGTGCCACCCCTTACCCACACACTGTATGTTACTGTTTTGCTCTGGGTTCAGGTGTTGTCAGCAGATACTTACGATGGGGACGATTCACCAGGTCTGTGTATACATGTTTGTGAGATTTGCTAAGATGAATTTTATAAGCTGTGGGAAGTCACTGTTCTGTGCTTGTTTTATAATTAGTCAATAAAGTGAAGCCAATGCAAGATTCCCAATACGGGCGTCTTTTACCACACAAAAACTCTGCTTTTAATCTGAAGCTAGTGCTGTAACCAGACGTGAGACTGAGTGCTGGTAACATTGCCAGTTTCTCCTTTTTCCCCTTACTCTGCTAAGATTATCTTTTTGAGCTACTATTTATTAATTTTATTGTGTATATGCGCTTTATGGTAATGCCCTCAAACTCATTTTGAAAAAAGGAGTGTAAAATTGAATAAACAGAAGATGGCATTATAATCATAATAAATAATACTTAATAAAATATTAGTAATAATGAATGATAAAATTATTTATTTTTTCTTTTGCACTGTTCTTAATTTTAAAAAATTCATCCATCTTAGAATCAGATTGTAAGTATGAAAATTTAAAACCTTGTTTTCAATATATTTAATGATTTTAGCTCAACTTTCACATTTTTGCCCCTTTAAAAAGTATGGTAAACATGAATTGAAACACAGAGAAAAGGTACATTGCATAAGGAGTCACTTTAAGTATGATTTTTCAAGTGGTCAAAACAGGCCTGCATAATTACAGACTATTTTCTAGTTCTCAGAGTTTTCCTATGTGTATTTTATTTTTTTTTAATTTTTTTCTTAATGTTTATTTTTGAGAGAGAGAGAGACAGAGTGTCAGAGCACAAACAGGGGAGGGGCAGAGAGAGAGGGAGACACAGCATCGGAAGCAGGCTCCAGTCTTTGAGCTGTCAGCACAGAGCCTGGTACGGGGCTCTAACCCACGGACCACAAGATCACGACCTGAGCCAAAGTTGGACTGACTTAACCGACTGAGCCACTTACATATCCCCTCCTATGTGTATTTTAAAGAAAAATTTCTTTATCCATTCATCAGTTGATGGACATTTAGGCTCTTTCCATAATTTGGCTATTGTTGAGAGTGCTGCTATGAACATTGGGGTACAAGTGCCCCTATGCATCAGCACTCCTGTATCCCTTGGATAAATTCCTAGTGGATCCTGAGAAACTTAACAGGAACCCATGGGGGAGGGGAAGGAAAAAAAAAAAAAAAGGTTAGAGTGGGAGAGAGCCAAAGCATAAGAGACTGTTAAAAACTGAGAACAAACTGAGGGTTGATGGGGGGTGGGAGGGAGGGGAGGGTGGGTGATGGGTATTGAGGAGGGCACCTTTTGGGATGAGCACTGGGTGTTGTATGGAAACCAATTTGTCAATAAATTTCATATATATAAAAAAAAACAAAAAAAAAACAAAAAAAAATAAAGAAAAATTTCTGTTTAATTAAAAAGCCAGCTTATCCCTATCTCATGCATAGGACAGCCCCCATCAACTGCAGGGGTCTGTCTGCATCCGGGGTGGGCAGAAATATTTGCAGGTTGGCACCTTAACAAGAACATTAAGGTCTGACAATGGATTGGGGAAGTCACACAAACTTTGGGTATAAAGATGCCCTGTAGTAAGATTAAGAAAGCCTTTGGGGCTCACCTGACATGGACTTGGCACTTCTTTCAAGGGAGATGTATTTTGATGTGAATTTTAAAGGGTGTGGAATATCTGGGCAGAGAGAGGGAACTAGGCAATTTCAAGGTGAGGAGATATCCAGAATATGTGCACACTTGTCTGGTGGGATTGCCCATGTGACCACTTGTAGTGCTGCAGACATAGGCTAGAGGAGGGACATGGAGAAGTGAGTAGACGCTCAAGGAAAGTGCTCTAATAGGGGAATGCAGACAATGGTGGGAATGGATGCCACTTACTAGAGGCTGGGTGGGGTGGCAGTCAGGGACACCTTGGAGGAAGTAATGTCCACATTGTGACTTGAAGAATGAGTGGGAGATAAAAAGCCAAAAAAGAAAGGAAGAGAGGAAGGAAAGCTACATGCAAAGGCCAGGAGCAGGAGAGACCAGGTCAAGGAACTGGAAGAATCTCAGTGGAAGTGCTGAATTCTTTTTACTATCATGCCTGCAGGTGACTGCAAGTAGAGCTGTCTAGTACCCAGATCAACAAGGTCAGGAAACCAAAGGGTTCTGGGCTAACCATGGAGATTCAGAGGAATTTTACAGGTGGTAACTAGAGCCACAAGAATGGGGACCAGAACCCCAGCAGAGATGGGGTGGCATAGGAAGGGAGAAAGCCAGAGCAGTTGGTGGAATAGGGAGATGAGGAGGTATACATGCAGTGAGTATGGGACATTCTTCCAAGAAGTTTGGCTTTAAATGTTCTAGCTAGAGGGAGGAATCTGGGGTCAAGGGAACTTTTTTGTTTATTTTTCGTTTTTAAGATGAGGTAGACTTGGAGAATGTTTGAATGCTGATGGGGAGAAGCTGGGTTAGTAGGATAGATTGGAGAAAAAGGAGAGGCAGCGTTCATGGAAACACAAAGAGCAAGGAGCCGGTTCAGAGCAGAGGTGGGAACAAGCAGAGAGGAGCAGGAGACTCTCTTCACTTAAAGCCTGGAGGTGGAGGAGAAGCTGGGCAAACACATGGGGCTCGTGGGGCTTGTTTAATGGGTTTTATTTTCTCTTAAATCTGCAGTGAGTTCATCTGCTAGAAAGCAGGGAGGAGTTGGTGGAGCTGGAAGTTTACATAGAGGATGCTTTGTGAAGAGGATGCTAGAAGTAGCCACTGTAGAGAGTGAGAGAGAGCTGTCCAAGAAGCAGAATAGTTGTAGTACTGAGAGCTTTGTTTTCTTCCCGATTATGGCCAGGACCAGCCGCAGGCACTAGAGGGATTTTCAGTCAGGAGCTTTGTTCTTAATGGTAACTAATTCCTCACGAGCTCAGATCCTGGTTTCAGTTGATCAAATGAATTCTGAGAAACTAAAAGAAAAACAGGATCAAGTGCTTTTTATTGTTTTAAAGCTCATTTTAGTAATAGTAACTTAAAATATTTTGTTAAAAATTCTTCTTCCAAATGAGGACGATTAAAGTCTCTAATTGGCTGGTTGGTTTCAGACGCTCATGGTGGCGTGGATCCGAGCAAACCTCTGTGTATACATTTCTCGAGAGCTCTGGGATGACTTTCTTGGCGTGCTGTCCTCCCTCACGGAATGGGAGGAGCTCATAACTGAGTGGGCCAACATCATGGACTCGTTGACAGCAGTGCTCGCGAGAACTGTTTATGGAGTTGAGATGACAAACCTACCTCTGGACAAATTAAGTGAACAAAAGGAAAAGAAGCAGCGAGGCAAAGGTACTTCTACTCTTACAGGGTAACACCCGATGTCGGAGACTGGGGAGGAGTGTGTATTTGTACATGGAGGCAATTAACACATGGAATTTTACAATAAACTGAACCAGCCATGTGGGCAGTATCTTTTCACTGATGGTGTTGGATTGTGTTTCATAGCACGCTGACCTCTTAAGGATGCTGAAAGGAAGTAGCAGTGGTAGCAACAATAATAATAATAACGGCTAGTGCTTGTACACATCATCTGTCTTCACCCTCATGGTAACCTCTGAGGTGGATACTATCATCCCCATGTCACAGACAGAGAAACTGAAGTACAGAGAGTCCATGGTGATGGACTCATTCAAGGTCATGTAGCTAATACGTGAGAAAGCCGGAAATCAAAGCTAGGCAAGTCCGTCTCAAGGCACCACACTAAAAGGACTTATTCCACTGCCTGCCTAGGAAAGGCAGAAAGTGGAAAACTTCTGAGTGATTCAGCTAGGAGGCCTTTTGGCTTTGTTGTGTTTCTGGGTAAAAATTGTTTTGAGACCTAGAGTCAGATCAAGGTTGAAAACATCAGCGGTGTTTTCTACTGGGGACAACAATTTGTTGTCATTACTGTTTTAAGGCTGTGACACAGTCCTTGGGTTAATTCACTTGTACTCCAATTTATTATTTAAAGATTTTGAGGCAGTTCATAGAAGCACCTATAATATGAGAGATAAAATACATAAGGTCACGGGGGCAAAATTAAAGGGGGTGGGATTATAGGAGCAGTTATAAATGCCAGAATGCATGCCAGAGAGCCTCCTCTGCTTGTTGGGGAGGGGTGGCAGGCTTGGATTTGACTCTGATCTTCACAGGGTTACAGCAGAGGATCACAGATTACAAAAGGTGAAAACAGTCCACAGCTTAGGTGATACATAGCTTTTCCTGGTCCTAAGACCTGAGAAGAATTTCTGCTCCAAAGATTCATGAAGTGTACGTTGCTTGCTGTAGTAGACCACAGCTTCAACAATAGCCTTATTATAGATTGTATCAGCTTTTGCTGGGTGACAGATCACCCCAAAACACAGCAGCTTAAAATAACAGTCAGTTGTTTAGATACTGATTTTATGAGTTGTTAGTTTGGGTTCGACTCAGTTGGGCAGTTCTGCTGGATTCACTCCTGTGTTTGTAGTCAGCTAGGCTGTGAAATAATCATGTAGGCAGCTCTAGGGATTGGCCAGCTGTCAGCTGGGGCCGTGGGAGGGACTTGGCCGTATACCTTTCATCGCCCAGCAGGCCAGCTCAGGCTTTTTGTTCAAAGACTTAAGGTTCCAGGAGCAGCAATGGGGCAAGCCCAGATCTTCAAGTGCATTTCAGATCTCTGCTTGCTCAGTTTTGCTACCAAAGTAAGTCATGTGATGAAGCCCAGGGTCGGTGTGGGAGAGGACAGCAAAGGATGTGAATGTGGGGAGCTGTGAGCCAATTAAGTGATTACTTCACCATACAGACATACAGTTAACGTGACTGATTCTTACATCTTCACTGCAGTCTGTGAGTGGCTGTGTTTATTTATAGGAAGGTAAACACTTCAAAAAACACTCCTGATGGAATGATACAGAATGAATTTAATCATTTAATCAGTGCCCATGGCAAATACTTCTGATTTCTCTCTTATATTGCTTTATTCTAAAAATGGCTTTAAGTATTCACTATGGAAATACTTGCCTTCTAAGCACTGGACTTGTGGAAACAAAATACACTCTCAGGAACCTGGGGGTGAAAACAAACCACAGTTTGTGGCAGCCACCAGCCACATCATACCTGTGCAGAAATCTCTGTCTCATTCTCTTTGCCCCTGTATTTCTTTTGGTACCTTGACTACTCATTTGAAATATTTGACCAGAGCAATATGAGAGGAAAGCAGAGAAGTTGGGTTACAAACTGCAATATTTTATTGTTTTGGAGGTTTGCTAAAATGGGATTTTGTATTATTCATAGATTTTCACTTGACTCTGATTAGAGTTTACAGACACAAATTTCTCTTGGTAATTTGTGGAGAGGTTAGCATCTCCAGGAGGGAGCATTATTCTAAAGCCAGGATCTCTAATTTTGTGGTTTATAAAAGTAGTTTTTGGAGTGACCGGACAGCAGTGGTATAACTTCATTTGACATTGTTCTTTTACTGAGAAAGTTTTATTCACATTTTTTTATATTGGAATGAGTACTGTGATGATATTATTGTTATGAGGCTGTTGGAGATGCTTGAAAAATACTTTGGCAACAGGAATTTCTAGATTACTGTTATGTGCAAACCTTCGTACTGAAGTATAAGGAAATGGTACCTAATTATGCAACAAGAGAGTCTGTAATAAATATAGTTGTACTTATGAAATTTGCTGAGCAACACAGGCTGTGCAATGAATGATAATGACTTCAGCCTTTAGATTATTTTTCTCGTGTTATCCTCTATCAGGTTGTGTTCTAGATTCTCAGAAAGGAACCACTGTGGGGAGATCCTTTTCTCTCAGCTGGCGGAGCCACCCAGATGTGACTGAACCAATGCGATCTAGGAGTGCCACCACATCTGGGGCACCAGGAGTTGAGAAGGCAAGAAATATTGTTCGCCAAAAAGCAACTGGTAAACATTTATTTAAATTTTTTCTGTAAGGTCTAGTTGCTATCTAAAATGGATTTATAGGAATAAAATGTTTTAAAGGTTTTAAAATTCCGCTCAGAGTTAAATGGGATGTCTCTGTATCTTTTAATTATCTGTTCTGATACTTTTCAAATCCATTTTTGATACTTATTTCTGAGTCCATTGTGAAAAAGAACTTGAGATGTTAATATTGAGTGAGATATTTGTGCAAAAGAGAGAAAATAAATGTTTTTGTTTGAACCTTAGAGAAAATAGATTCTTAGTAATCACACACTTAGTTGCATTATTGTTGTTGAACATTGGTAATCTTAGTGTGGCAACTGTTCCCACACAGGAAGAGAGAATAATGCACTTAGTTTTCAGGACTGGAGGGAGACATTTACGTTTTGGGGTTCTTTGGGAAATTGAGCTTTATATGCCTGTTGATGTTGTCCTCCTAGCCTGTTAGAATTAATAAGAACTTGACCAAGAACCCCCAGTTTTTTGGACTTATTTCCTACACTTTTAAAACCAAAAGAGAAATCTTTAAAAAGTAAGCTTGTATCCAGTATTTAATAAGAACAAATAAAACCCCTGCCCTCCAGTGACTCTGAGGCTGTAACTTAGGTTTAAAACAAATTTATCTGAGTTTCCTGTCATTTTTCACATCAGTACTACCACACTGTTCTAATCGATATTCAGCATGCTGACTGCAGAAAGTCACAATATCCTCTGGTCATAAATCAGAGTCATTTACAGTCAACATATTTTACAGTACTTAGTAAAGGCTTCATAGAGATGGCTTAGAATCCTGTTGGAGCTTTTACGAAAATACATTGTGCCTTAGCCCTGTCTAATGCTTTTTGCTACAGCATTTGTTGGTAATTATCACCTTACTACATTCACCTCCTGTTCCACTTCTCCTTCTCTCTCCTTCATCCCCTTCCTTGAGGAGAGACTGTTCCTGGTAACAGGCAACTTTGGGGAAGGCTTACACACTGACTTTCATTCTCATCCCAACTCCTAGAAACTCCTTTCTTTCCTCATTGAATCAGAGCAGAAGTTTGCAACAAAGTGTCATCATTCCTGAACTGCCCAGACTCTGTGCTACCCTTCACAGCCCTTGAACTGTAATGATAATAAAATTAATCATTCAAAACACTATGTAAAACTTTACTTTCACACTTTAATGAGCAGCAAACTATTGTATATTGCATGCTCCTTATTCCCCTACTTGGCCAAAGCACAGCCATAGAAGAAATTGCATTTTAGTTTCTCAGCAGGCGTTTTAGACCAACACTATGGAGGTGGCACCATTATTGTTCTCAATAATCCTCAGTGCATTTATGCTAGTGAGCTTCTGTTTTATCAGTGTTCTTAGGCATCTGGAAACATATGGTATTGCATCAGTAAGAACTCTTACAAAAGTCTGTTTAGACTATGTCGCTTAAAAGTCATAAACCTGGCCTTTAGAGTATTAAAAATTAATAACACTTGGAACCATAACTTTTAAAAAGATAATGAGACAAGAGCTATTGAGTTGGATCAATCTATTATCTTCATGTATCTTGCAATACATATGTATTTCCTGTTTTACTTCACATTTTTATCTTTTTAGTTGCCTGTGAAAATAACGGTCTCTGAAGATTTTATTGTATCATGCTGTTTTATAAAACTAATCTATATAGACTATTAGTGGTTTTACTCAGTTCTGTTATTTTTACATTGTGTAATAACTTGCCTTTCCATCTTTTAAAAAGGCCCAGAATACTTTTATGGTAGGTGTTGATAGTGTGGAGGCCACCTTTTAATGTTTATTTATTTTTGAGACAGAGAGAGACAGAGCATGAACGGGGGAGGGTCAGAGAGAGGGAGACACAGACTCCGAAACAGGCTCCAGGCTCCGAGCCATCAGCACAGAGCCTGACACGGGGCTCGAACTCACGGACCGCGAGATCGTGACCTGAGCCGAAGTCGGCCGCTCAACCGACTGAGCCACCCAGGCGCCCCGAGGCCACCTTTTAATGAGAATAGCAGCTCAGGCAGTTTTTGTCACCTTTAGCAGTAAGGTGTTTATCATGGAAGACCCATTTGAAAGTGATTTATTTTTCCTAATCCGAGTACGAGAATAATTTAAGATTATTATATTATAGGGGCGCCTGGGTGGCTCAGTCAGTTAAGTGTCCAGCTCTTGACTTTGGCTCATGTCATGGTCTCGCAGTTCTTGGTATGGAGCCCTGTGTTAGGCTTTTGCGCTGACAGCGTGGAGTCTGTTTGGGATCCTCTCTCTCCCTCTCTCTGCCTCTTGCCCCCACTCTCTCTTTCAGAATAAATAAATAAACATTAAAGGAAAAGATTATTATAACTTGCCTCAGTGACTACACTTAATCTAGATTAAGAAAATGATTGAGAAAATGTCAGTGATGGTGGCAAGACAGAAATAATAAAATAAGCAATTGCAGAGTAGAGAAAGAACAATTTAACAGAGAAGGAACTAGTTTGCAACTTAAAAGGAACTGGCAAGGAGAGTCTTAAAGAATTATAAAGGAAAACTTTGCTCCTGAGTGTGAATGATGCTAAAATTTTAGATGTCTAAAATGAGTGATTAAAGCAAGTCAGTTTCCACACAAAGTAATTATTATAATTATAATAATTATAAGTTTTATTATTTCTAAATATCTAGTGATCAGTTTTGGAAAAATACACATTTGATTCATAAAAGGAAAGCTCTTTCAGACGCCCTCTGACATTGAGAGATGAACACATCTTTTAGGAAATTTGAAGTAAGTCAGTTTGACATTCGCATGGAAGTCATTTGAAGTATCATCTTACCCATTTGTGAAGAGTGTGCTGTAATCCCATTGCAGGTAGTCCCTGTGGATTCCCTGTGGGAATCAGACCTGGGAATACTGACAGCCAGAGGAGGGGGGGTTTGAGGGGGGGAGGGGCAAGGAAGTAAAAACTTTGTTTCACCCTCTGCAAATGTGTCATTACCGTTTGTACTTGTATTCCGTGAATGTGAAATAAAGTGATGTAAAAATAATAAAACAAGTCAACCTTTACATTTTAGTTTTAAGGATAAAACTGATCCCACTGATGGTGGTTTCGTATATATGAGGCATATTCTCTTCCTGTGTTTATCTGTTTTCTCAAATGGTCATTTAAATAGTGGTCTGTAGAAAACTTGAGAACATCATAAAGTTCATCCTAAGAAATTATGGATTTAACAAGCATGAAATGTGATATACAAGGATGGGTTTCATGGAGATTTTTGCCTTTTTACCCTCAAATATCAAATCTTTTAATGTTCAACTTGACTTTCATGTGTTTCTGTGCTTTAGGATATTTAATTTACTAAATGACTTGCTTTTGAATACAGTCAGCTCTCAGTAAACCAATTTTTAAATTATTTATTATTTATAGAACAGTTTTAATCTTAGGCTAGATTTTCCCCTCCCTGCCTGTTGTCTTTTCATGTATGTGTGCTTTAGGAAGGGGAAATGGATTATGGTGTCTGCCCAAATAAACAACCCAAATGTGTGAGTGTGATACAAAGTGATACAGTGTGAGTGTCCATTCTCCCATGTCATCAGAATGACCGAAGGTTGGCTGTATTTAGAGACTACAGTTAAATACTCTACTTTGTACTGACCTCCTTTAAAGTTTAAAAGACCTTTTTTTAAATTTGAAAGAAAGCCCAGAAAAATAGCAATAAGTTAAAAAAGAAAAGAAAAGAAAAGAAGTGAAAGATCCTAATGTGCTTCTGACATAATTGTTACTTTATCTCTCCTGGAAGCTAAGCGAAGCCAGTCTATCAGCAACTGTGTCCACCTCTCTGAGGCTTTGCCTGCCACTAAAAGCGTCCCGCTCCTCCTTCACACCGTGAGCGCTCTCTTACCTGGTCTCTCTTACTCCTCTTGCTCTCACAGGCTGTCAGGTACTGTAACACTGTCTCATGTGTCCGTCAGTGTCCCTGGGCTTCTCCTGCTTGCCTGTAGGCCTTGCTTCCTTTGTTAATACCCCCCACACTGCGCATGCGTGCCTGGACATTGCACTTTGCATTTATTTTCGGTGAATATTAATAATTGTTTTTATGCAGTTAAATGTTTAGTAGCCATTAGTCAAGGAAAATTTCTGCAGCACCACTGGTCTTTGCTCTAGGACTTTTTGACCCATAGTTTCTACCAATGATGGGCGCCTTCTATACAATGCCTGCAGCACAAAAGTTTTGCTTGCTGTGCCTCCCCAAAATTGATAAACGGGAAAAATCATGTAGGCAATACCTCCTTGGGATTAATAAATTGTAATCATGTGTAAAGTAATAATGTTTATGTTTATCAGTCACACTGATTATTGATTTGAGTAGAAAAAAAAAAGATGGTAAAAAGTGCTGATTTTCAAAACAAGGAGACATTGTTCTTGTGCTCCAGCCAATTAAAATTGAGTTCACCCACTTGTAGTTTGTACACAGTGTATTTTCTGGATTACTAAAATGTTATGGCATCAAAAATGGTGATTTTTGCCATAGACCCCTCAAAAAAAGGGTCTACTGTGCTCTGCAGTGAATAATTAGGCCTATGTCCAGTTACTGTTCAGAGATTCTAAAATGAACTGACTTTTCATGCTAAGAGGGATATGTTTTCATGTTCTTATTTTCAGAAAGATGGCATTGTAAATCAGTATTTATTTACTATCGGAGATAGCCTGAGTGTGGCTTTCTGTAGCACTAAATCATGCCATATTGTATGATGATGTAGTGTAGTAAAGCATAATTAAATCTTACTTCCCCTGATGAGCATGTAAGATGTCATATTATTTAATTCACAGAATATGAAGGAAGAAATTTGTTTCATTGAGACTACGGATTACACTTCTCAGAAAATACTTTTCTCTAGTAGATACCAAAGGTGAAAAGCAATATGAATGGTAACATGATCCCCAGTCAAGTTACTGATGAGCGTCAACTACTTGATAATCTGGTTGTCAAAAAAGTACTACTGCCTAGAGATGATTAATAAAGTATCTAAAATAGTTTTGTTTTCTTTTTGGCTGGTATATAGCTAATATACACCCAAAAGGCATTCTTTTCATGGTGAAAAGTTTTTGTTCTTCACAGTGCATTTTTTTCCCCATGTTGTTTCCTTTGATCAAGGTTTCTACTAGTTTGTCCGGAATATTTTCTCTTAAGAAATCTATTTTTGTTCACAATCTCAGTTTGGAAACCTTTTTCTCATTTACTATTATATTTTAGTTTATTCAGATTCTTGATTCATACACACACACACACACACACACACACACACACACACACACACAGAGTTCCAACAGAAGTTAAATATGATTTAGAACAGTGGTTCTCAACTGGGGATGATTTGGCCCCCCAGGGAACATTTGGTTGTTACAGCTGGGGCGGTGCCTAAACACCGGCCCCTAGTGGGATGCTGCTGAACACCTGACAGTGGCTACACAGAACAGCCCCTACCATGAAGAATCGTCGGACCCAAAATATCAGTAGTGTTGAGGTTGAAAGACCCTGATTTGGGGTGAAGCAAAGCAGGCCATGCCAAGTCAGTATTTTCTTGCCTTTGCCATCTTTATTCCTGGTTTTATAGCATGAAGGGTAAAGGGACTTAGCCGTGTAGTGACACTGAGAACAGTCTGCTGTTCCTTGTGTTTTATCTGACAGCTACAGTAGTGAACTCCTCCTTAGTTCACTAAGGAAATGATGCCATTTCCCTTTGGAACTGTCCTGTCGAGAGACTAGGCCAGGAACAGTGCATATCAATCCTACTTTAGATTGTGCATTTTCACCGGTTGGCACATGAGAGTATTAAATTTCTGCCCCAATTTAAATCCTAGTGTGTTGGCATATATTGCTTACCTATGGCTAAGTTTAGATATAGGTAGATGTATATCCACCTATACGTAGTATGCAGACACTTTTAATGTTGACTTTCTGGCCACAAGGTCTTTACTATAAAAATGATTGCTAATTTTGTTTTCATTTGTTAATATTTCTTATTTTTGTTTCTTGTCTATATGTAAAAATTGCTTTAATAATCTAAACAATAGAGGATTACTTACCTTCAGCCACGATTATATTTATTGTGGTCCCTTTGGGACTCTATTTGGTGGCAGCAGATTTTGGGGAAAGTAATAACCACCTGTATCCCATTTATATGAATAGCTACATAAACACACACGTGGGAAGTAGAACTGGCAGTTTGGTGATTTTCCTTCCTCTCCTTTGTGAGAACAATGCTTTCCAGCTGTTTTGCAATTTTAACTGCTTTTATGTTGGGACATTTATCAGTCTGTAGTGCTTATAGGCCATGCTGATGATAGATTTTATTTTTCCTTTAGGGCCATTGTAGTTGTAGCAATTAGAGGTTCAGTGATCTTCTCTCATTCTAAAAGAGACTTAATGGTACCAAACTGAAAGCCTTGTTTGGCTGCTTCTGCCTCTGGTTGTCAGGCTTGCAGGTAGTATCCAATTGTCAGGAAGTGCTTGTTGTCAGGGTCTGGGCTGGTTCACCTTTGGACCTCCTAAGAAACCTCAAGATGTTGAGTTGACTTCTATCTCTTGTGCTTTTTAATAGGCTCAAGTTGGTCTTATGAACAATGCTTTTAAAAAGAAATTAAACTATTCATTTTGCCTTTGCAACCTTGTATGAGGGATAAATGGAACCCAGAATTTTGGTAATTGAAGAATGAGTCTCACTTCATTTAATAAGATTGATTAAGAAAGCCTTAGATTAAAGACTGAGTGAAATTGCTTTGAAAAGTGGTCAGACGTCTGGAATAAATAGAAGTTTCTAAAGACTTTGCACTCTTAATTTAATTTAATCATGTGGATTTTTCTCTCAGTGGGAAAAATGAAGTAATTCTAATTTGATCATTTTCCTGGTGTTTTGAGTGGAGCCTTAGAAAGCAGTGATTTTGTAATGGTACTGTGTAGTTGACACTATCAAGAAGCTAGAAGGTTAGAACTTTTAAAATTTGAGTTATTAGGGTAGCAATGCTTGCGAGACAATGAATGATTTGGTGAATCTGAGATAGAATTTAGCTCTTTGAAGTGATTTGAACAAATTGTGTGGTACTCAAAACAGAGAATGTGTTAGACCTAACCAGAATTTATAATGTAATTTTTATATAACTTAGATTGTTCATGCTTTGAGTATCACATAATCCTGTATCTTGATATTTGCATATCAGTATTAAATGGTCTTAATTTGTTATGAAACAGCAACACTGTGGAACGGGAGCAGTTTTGACATTTGTCCCTTTCTTAACAAATAAAAAGCCAGCAGAGGGAGCTCAAGAGCTATTTAAGAAAAGAAAAAGTATCAAGAAAATATTTTTGGTATTCATTTGTTCATTTATGCAAGGCATATATTGACTATATACTTAGTATAAAGTGTGAGAAAGGCCAAGAACTGTACATTTACAAATCAGAAAATTGGATTTTAATTGTGAGATAAGAATTTTAAATTCTTTTTCCACACTAGATCACTTAACAGTCAGCTAGCTATAGGAGTAGCTCAGGGAACCAATAGCATAGCAGTCCTCACAGTATGCTTGACATTATGATTCTCCCCTTTCTTTCCACCCTCATCATGGATGCTCCCATCCTCACCATTTCTGGTGATTTCTGTGGGCTTGGACCTTCTCCATCAGAGAAGTCCCTACCAACAGTTTTACAAAAACAAAGCCTTAAAGCTGCATTAGGCCAGCCTGTTGGGAAGGCACACCAGCTGGTGATGGCAGGCTCTTCGTCCGTCTGTTGTGTTGAGGACCAGTGGGGACACTCGAATTTGGAAACCATGGTGCTGTGACTGTACGGTATCCCACCAGATGGCGATGTTCTTTATCTTTAAAAAGATGCTGCCAGTGTTGGCCTGGCTCTTATTTGTTTCTGCTCCTAGCCCAGAAACCAACATCTACCAGTTTTTGGCATCAAGTTTAAGTGAATAAAAGCCACTCTTCCCACTGTCCATAAAAACTGGCACTTGCCAATCATTTTTAGAGAATTAGGAAGCTCTTGGGCTCCCTCTACTGATATTAGATTAACAAGTAGGTTCATTAACGAATATAAACACTTCCCAGAAGGTTTCAGTATCTTGCATAATTAGAATAAACAATGAACGAAGGCAGCAGGGAGGGTCTGGTCTCATGGTATCATCTGGCTTCTGTTGCCTAATGCTGAGGAGCCTAGAAGCAGACCTGTGAAAAGGGCCTAGTCTAAGCTTGCAGATGTGTGGGGAGATCACAAACATGTACACATGTCTTGTGTCTCTCTGTGGGAAAATGAACAGTTCTTGGCTATTCAAGAGAAGAGAAGGGCAAAGACAACCTGGAAGAGATGCGGCTTTAATGGGTCTGTGTGCTCTTGTCTTGCTACCTTGACTGTCTTTTGCTTATGCCCTAAGTTCAGCTTCCCGTCAGTGCCTAAATTTAGACTATGGCCCAGTATTCTGAATTATAAATGAAGGGTCACACAAACTTCATAGTTTTAAAGTCTCATTACATGTATCAGTGTACTTTAAAATAGAATTTTTGTTTGGATAGTAAAAATAAAGCAGCACCCTTCTCTTGAAGTCCTGTGTGTTACATGTAGAGTAATACATACATACAACTTGACTAGGGAGAGCCAGCACTTTGGCTTATCTTCGGAGTAAAGGGTTATACTGAGGGTGGCACAAGGGCAGTGAGCTTCATTTCAGGTGAGGAAGTGGTTGACACTGCCGGGTAAGATAATACAGGCTGAATTTTTATCTTAGAAGGAAGGAAACTTTAGCTAAATTAAAATTTTTAGAAAATATGTTACAGCTATGTAGATGTAAAGTTTTATGACTGTTGGAGTGAGTGTGGAGTCTGCTGAGGGACCACATGGCAAGTCCTGTAGGAGGGGTGTCCAGGTAGCAAGGGAGGGAGGAAAGGAGGCAGGAACAGGTCTGAGGGTAGTGTGGAAGAGTGAGCCGCAGAAAGGAGAGAGCAGTAGGTGCAGGTGGGCTAGGATTGCTGGAGACTAAAGTGAGTCAGAGCTCCTGTGGGGGATCAAATCTGTGGGGAGAGGTCAGGGGGAGCCCTATGTCCACTGTGAGGATCCCAGGCTTGGCTGTACAATGATGGGGGGCCTCGGCAAGAGAGAAGTGGTGCAGTCAGATCTTGGTTTTAGAGGGACCTCTCTGGAGCCACATAGAGAATAGAGAACTCATTCTCTGGGAGAATATAGTTTGTAATAATGCTAGCTGAGATTATCCAGTGGCCAGTACTCACCTATGGTTTTCTATTTTATAACAATTATGTATTAATTCTCCAAAAATGCCAGTGGATCATTTTTGTACTTTAGTAATTAATTCAGCATTGCATTTGGTGGTGAAAGCTATTAAATAATTGTAGTATTTTATTTTGGACAGTTGTGCATTTATCTGTTGAAAGGAATGATAGAGTTGAAATTCCCATTTCCTTTTATCTTCCTATAAGAGAGTGTGTGTGTGCACATGTGTGTGTGTGTGTGTGTGTCTTTCTACTCTCCTCAAATGTAAATTACCTATTCTGTGTATTTCCTGGTTTCCACATTCCTTGGCATGCCCGGCTCAGAAATTCCAAGTGACTTTCACAGTTCTCAACCATTTCTGCAGCTTTTTCTCTTTTTTTTCCTCCATTTTGAAAATAAAATGCTTTGCAGAACTTAAAACGTATTTTTAGAGTGGAATATTACTTGTTAACAAGTGTAGAAAGAAAACTTTAGTATGTAAATGCAGATTATCTTATTGTATAATTTTGGACCGGGGGGAAGTATCCCAGACTACATTTTTAGAATCAGTTGGTTCAAGTGGTGAAATTATTTTTAAAAATCTTTGAATACATCTCTGCATGTTTTGTGTTAATGCCCACAGAAGTGGAAGAATGTCAGCAATCAGAAAATGCACCTGCCATGGAATCTGGCTGCCTGGGGGCGGAGCAGCACATCATTCGGAGCAGCAGCACACCTGACGTCACTGAGCCGCCCCGCCCAGATTCCTCTCAGGGTACGGAGTAGCTGCAGTGGTTAAACAATACAGGACTGTGGATCCTGGCTGGGAAGGAGCTGCACGCCGTATTGCTTTCTGCGTTTATTCTAACTCCACTCAATTTATTTCAAGGAAACTTGCTTTTTAAGTTGATAGCAAGGATGTGATTTCTGGCAATGAAATATTTTCACTGTTTAATACACTTATCTAAAATTATATATACTTAGGTGCACCTCTTTTTTTTTAATGTTTATTTATTTATTTTGAGAGAGAGAGAGAACACAAGCAGACAAGCAGGGGAGGGTTAGAGACAGAGAAGACAGAATCTCCAGGCTCAGAGCTGCAAATGCAGAACCTGACGTGGGGCTCAAACCCACAAACTGTGAGATTGTGACCTGAGCCAAAGTCGGATCCTTAACGATCTGAGCCACCCGGGTGCCCCTAGGTGCACCTCTTTTAAGAGTAGCCTGTTTGGGGACTAGAGAGAAGTCCAGTGGTGGCTGGAGTAGGTGGGAAGCAGAGAATGTCACACCACAGGGTCCGGGCGAGCGGCAGAGTTAAGTAGGAGGCAGGGTAGGGGCATGCAAGAAAGGGTCTTGTGAGGAGAGCCATAAAAGTTGACAGTGAGAATGGAGGGCTGGCTGGACTTGTGAAAAAGTTTATTAGCAGCCTGTGAACTCTGCTGAGGCTGAAAATAAGCACTGCTGATGGCATCCATCTACACAGTGTCTCTGACACCTTCCAGCAAAGCAGAGAGGCAGATGGTCAGATCTGTAAACAATGAATGATGTGTTTTACAGGGAAAGTGCATGTTTCAGTTGTGTCTGGTGGCAGTGAATATGCTTATTATTTAGTTTTAGTTTCATCAGTTAAGTAAGAGATAAACCATCTTGTTTATCAACAGGTTATCTCGTAGCCTCATCAAAATAGGGAAGTATTCCCTCTTAGAAATTTTCTTGAAGTAAGAAGATACACTAAAATAATTTGAGAAATGTATTGTCTGAAAGATTTTCTGTTCTCTGAAAGGTTTGGTATAAGACTGTTTTAAATTTTTTTTTCCCCTTAAATATTTGGTAGAATTCACCAGTTGCCTGGAATTTTCCTCTAGGAGGATTTCAAAAAAATATTCACATTTTTAAATCATTTTAAGACCATTAAAATTTTCCTTTTCCTGTTTTGATTCAGATAAGTTGTGGTTTTTCAGGAATTTGTTCAGTTCATGTAATCTTTTCAAATTTATTGGCCCCAGATTATTCATAAGACCCTCTTATGATCATTTTAGTGTTTATAGGCTATGTGGTGATATTCCCTTTTTTATCACTGATACTGATAAGTTCATGCTTTCTCTCGTCAGTCTTTATTCTTGAGCAATACTGAACCACCTTCCTGCTCTATTTTCCTGTCAGCTCACCTGGCAAACTCAGGCAGCTTTCCTCTGAGATCCCATTCTCAAGGCCCCTAGGAGAGTCTTGTTACCTTCCCCTGTGCTGGCATAATGTGCTAGGTGGACCTATTGGCTGCACTCAATGCAGTCTCTTAAAAGCTATCTGTGGGTCAAAGATTCTATAGGGTAGACTTGACTCATAGACTATCAGTTTGCCAGATCGTAACTCCTATTTTTACATATCTTAGGATATCTAAATTTGATTACTTACATGTAAATTTTTTTCTCCAATTTTATCATCTAAAATATTTTGTTAATTTTTTCCCCAAAATCTCTAGGTCAAAAGGTAGAAAATATACAGACTTTGAGTTCTGCAGAGTCCAAGCCTATTCAAGAAAATAAAGGATATGTGAAGAAAGAACATGAAGGAATAACAGTAAGATATTTTCAAACTATATCAGTTTGTAATTAAAAATAAACATATAAATTATTGGCATAATAAATACGCTTATGTGGCAGTTCTTTTAAAACATTTCTCCATTTAGATGTGTTATTGCCCTGAACAACCCTGAGAGCTCTTAAAGGCTTTCTTACTTTCTGTGTAAAATTATAGTCACACTACAAAAATAGAAAAAAAAATTAGCATGAAAATGGAATTTACCTTCTGGTCAGTACCTGGCATTCTATATTTTTAAGCAGGTATCCTTGCCTGTCAGACGTATATTCAGATTCCCTGTTCCTGAAACTGCTTTAGGTAGCATGTTCCACCTGACATGAGTTGCTAGATAAGTGATTTTTTTTTTTGCAAAGATCAGTTATGATTTCTTTTTTAGAAAAATGTAAAATAGCATTTATCTCTTTAGACTGAATATAAAGTATAAAGAAGAAAAACTAAAAAGTAGCCCACATTTCATGCATGCACATGACTCCTGCTTAGTCATTCTTTAAAAATATGTAGATATATATTTATAGAAAACTCAAACATAACAGAAAGGTGCACAATAAACAGAGAAAATCTCTCTCTAGTCCTCCCTGCCTAGAAGATAACCAGTGTTAAAATTTTCTGTCTTTATTTTTAAAGGGCATGTATCTTTTTATATATGTTTATTTATACTTGTATATATGTCATATATACATAAACATGCATATGTTTATGTATACTTATATACTAATAAATATATGTTCTGTATATACCTGCATGTGTATTTTGACAATATATGTATATTTCATACATATATGTATGTTTCAATAATCAAATAAATACCTATATGCCCACAACCCAGTTTAAGAACTAGAATTTTTCAAGTGCTGTTGCTTTGGCCTATATATGTTCCTTCCTTGTCCCCTCAGAGAATGTTATATTGGCTTTGTGTTTATCATGTCCTTGCTTTGCTCTATAGTTTTGTTCTATATGTATGTATTTCCACATTATATTCTTTAGTGTTCCTTATTTATAAACTTTATTAAGTGATTTTATTGCTTTTGTTCACTCACATATTTCTAAGATTTATCAACACTGTGGCGTGTAGCCTAAGTTTTCTCTACCATATGACACTCCATTGTGAATATGTCACAACTTATTTTTTCATTCTCTTGTTGATGGATAGTTAGATTGTTTCATCTTTTTTTTATTAATGAAAAATGTAGCTATGTGCACTCTTGTATATGTTTCAAGATCTACATGTTTGAGATTTTTCTTTATGGTGACTATCTAGGCATGGGATTAATGAGACATAAAGTAGAAGAATATTCTTTACAAGAGACTGTATGTTTTCCAAAGTGATTACACCACTTATATTTCTGCCAACAATGTGTTGAGTTCCCATTCATCCACATTTTTGTCAATACTTGCTATTGTCAGATTGTGAGTTAGGTGGATGAAAATGGGAATTCATTTTATTTTGCATTTTTCAGATTACTAATAAAGTTTAAAATATTTCCACATGTTGATTGACCATGTGTGTTTCATGTGACGTCTTTGACATTTTCTTACTGATTTTTTTTTTCTTTTTCTCTCTTATTTGTACTAATTCTTTATATAGTCTGAAGAGTAATCCTATTTTGGTTATGTTTCTAGAAAATATTTTTTTCCAGTGTGTGGTTTATATTTTCACTCTCTCAATGGTGTCTTGATGAACAGAAGTTCTTAATTTTGGTATTTTTGATTATTATATTTATAGTTAGGTTTATGAAATATTAAAATGCCAACTCTACAAGGATAAGAATATTTAAGTGTTTCAGTTTTGCTGTACACATTTAAGTCTTTTATCTATCTTGAATTGATTCTTATTTATGGAGGTAGGGATCTAATTTTATTTTATTTTTTCCCACATGGATAACCACTTGTCCTTGGTCCCATTTATTGAATTCATCTTTCCTTCATTGATTTGAAATGATACCTCTCTCTCATATATACTTATCTTCACTGATTGGTAACTTTGTGTTTTTGGCCAGTAGTACAACATCTTAATTACTGTAGTTCCTCCACTTCTTTATCCCTTCCCCCCACCTTCTATTGGAAGCTATTTTTTTACTATCTTTTGTCTTTCATTGTTGTTTTTGAGAGTTCTGTCCATTCTGTTTAGTTGTCATTCCTTGCTATTCTTTGTCCTTGCCCTTCAGTTTTCTTGCATTATATTTAGGTGCATTTTCTTTTGGTTTATACATTTGTCCTTCTTTGTATACGCTATCTGCCATGCATCTTGTTCTTCCATTGTTTCTGGAAAATTCTTGGTAGTCATTTCTTCAAATATTGCCTCTTGTTTGTTCTTTCAGCTCTTTTTTTCTGGAATTTTGAGTAGAAATATATTTAGACTTTCTCATTCTGTCTTCCACGTTCTTATGTCTCTTTTCACATTTGCCACTCTTCTTGGCCCTCTGGTACATTCTGGGTGATTCATTAGATCTGTTTTTCAGATCTTTGTTTTTTCATATGGAGTTGGCTATGTAATACTTCCACTGAGTTTTTTAGTTCAACAATGATAACTTTTGCTTCTGAAAGTTCAGGTTAATTCTTTTCAAACATTCTTGTAATTTCTAATAATTTCTTGTTGCTTGCTCCTTTTTGTGATTGCTCATTTTTGTGATTTCCATCTTTTATGTCTTTAAAATAGTCACAAATTACAATTCTAAATTCTTTTTCTGATTGTCTGAAGTCCTTGCGGGGAGGGGCGGGTAGGAGTGGGGTCTAAATCTAGTATTTGTTGTTTCTGAGACTCTTGTACATGATTATTTATTTCCTTGGGTATTCAGTGATCTTTGATTATGAGTTCCTAGCTGATGGATCTTAATCTACAGGAAATCTGGATGTCTGAAGTGATGGAGTTTCACCAGGACAATGTGCATTTGTTTCTTCCAAGAGCCAATGAGTGCTCCTTTAATCCTGGAATCTCAGTCCTTTTGCCACTGGCAGTGGCAATAGTAGATTTACCCTTATGGCAGCCCTGTTTTCACTGCTCTGGTTTCTACTCACTTTGTGGGGGGAGTATGGATCACTGGGAGATTTATTCTACTTCCCTGTGAGCCTGAAATTCTTACATAAAATCTATTTCTATAGCTGGAGGAAATTCCAAACATCTTTCATATAGTCAGAACCACCCACATTCTGCTTTTTAGTTGAGGAAGGATCCTGGGTATATTTCTGTTATCACATTAGGTATATATCATCCTTCTTTAAGGCTGGGTAGTATTTTTTTTCATGTACTGTTAGTCTTCTAGATATTTCATCCATGACCTACTTCTGTGCTTTAGCTTAATAATTGTCCTGTCTTTTAATTGTATATCTCAGCCCCTCCTTTTCATTTGTTTGCTTGTTTAATATTTTTCCCTTTAGTTGGCTCATTGAACCCTAGGTTTCTTACACACTTTGCACTGGAGGACCTTAAATTCACATCTTCATTCTTGACTTAATCCTCTATTTCACTCCTAGATTTTTATTGCCCACTTACGGTACATTTGCTTTGGATATTTAGCCTAAATATGAAAATTAAAACATCAGAAATCTTCTCAAGTTCCTTTATCCTTATGCTTCCTTCTTTCCTCCCTCCCTCCCTCCCTTCCTTCCTTCATCACCATCATTCCTATGGTTCCCTAGGTTCATATCCTTTTGTGATTTAATTTTCCTCCACTCCCATATACAGGTCTCGTATAAGCTCTTGTCTGTCATTCTACAGCATTTTCTTATTTATCTTTTCTTCTCCTTTTCCACCATCAAAAGCCTTATCATCTCATTCCTTATTCAGTCTAACAGTTCATAGCGGTTTTCTTCTTAATTTTAATATATCCCACAGATGACTACTAGACTTATCTTTCTAGTTGAATTTTTAATCACAGTAAACTATTATCTGGAACATACAGTTGCTTGTTTTGTCAATATTGGGTTGAAATTTGTAAGCCTGATGTTGAAGGCCCACTGGCAGCTACCTCTTTTAGAAGGTGGTCTGCGTTTTCTTCTTAACATTTTCCTTCTTCGCCTGACTGCCTTGCATGGCCTGCTATAATCAGCTTCTTTTCCTGCACATAGAACTTGCTGATTACCACTCAGTGCTTCCTGCCTTGAATCCCCTCCTGCCTTCTCTCTACCACTTCATGTCTGTTGCCTTCTTGAACAGCTGTCCTGTAACTGTGAGCCGATTAAGGTAACACTTTACTCTGCATACCTTTTAGAGAGAGTTTGCTTGCACATTTTGCTTATGTACACTGTGATCATTATGTGTAATGTGTATGTTTTGTCTCTCCAAGCAAGTTATAAATTTTAGAGGATGCAGATTGCCTCCAAATCTTTTAGTCGTCTCTATTTAACACAAGGTTTAGGTGTTGAGGCGGTGCTCAGGAAAGTCTGTTGCATATTTCACAAAGAGGCACTGAGTGACTTTTAGATGCCTAGATAGAAATTACACATTCCCGGCTTGCACACTCACCATTCCTGGGTAACTTAGGCCCTCTGCAAATTGGCTTCATTATGTATGTGTGCTCAAGCAGAAGTGCAAATAAAACTTTAAAAATAAATTATTTCCATATAATTTGGCATCCCTTCTCGGTAGATCAATTTAATTGGATGTCACTTGACAAAGAAGAAGCCAAAAATTTCAGATCTTGAGTAATTTTATAATTCAATTATAGTAATTTGTGAACACATATCCTTCAAGTGGAAAACATCATTCAATTTTTTGTTGCTGTTATTATTGTTTGTTTCTTTTTCTTTATAAATGTGGACTAGAAACTTAGTCTTGTAAAAATTAGAACTTTCCTGTAACAAATGCAATATTTCTTTTTGTCTGAAGATCTTAGTCAGAAGAAGCAGCAGCCCTGCTGAATTGGATTTAAAAGATGATTTGCAGCAGACACAAGGAAAATGTAAGGAAAGACAGAAGAGTAAGTTCCAGGAAATGTGGTCTGTGTTCGTCCCACTTAAGAGTGGATCTATTTTGTTCTCTTATAACTTGTATCTTATCCTCTGAAGAGTCACGGTTGTGAATTGGGACATTTTTATTCCTGGAATCCCAGGATTGATGGGTGGTTAGTCGACACATACAGTAAACCAGGTCCAGTCCATTATGTGTGCCTTAGAGGCCTGTCCTTCCACCCCAGGTCTTTCTCCAGGTAAGAGGCACAACCAAGGTCAATGGCTGGGTGAGCAAACAAACCCAGAAGGAAAACTGGTCTTCTCCAGAAAGTTCCCACAGGCTAGGAACAAAAAGCTTCAGAAGCACATTGAAATCAGTGGTATAAGTATTTGAAATTTGATTCAAATCCTTGGATATATTATATATTGTAAACTGTGGCCCTAATACTTTGCTTCCATGAAGTCAGGTACCTGGCCATGCCCTTCTCAGATTGCATAACAGGCAGTTCCTGCAAATCGAGGCTGGTTTTGGTAGAGGCAGAGGAGCTCCTCTTAGGCTCCACCTTCAGACCCTGTGGGCTTGGAGTTCTGTGGCAGATGAACTTAGGGACCTAACAGGTTGGTTTCTGGGGCAACTTTCAGTTTATCTGGTGGCTGGGACAACTTGTAGTTCTGGCAAGTGAAGGAAGGACAACAAATCCCAAGCAACAAGGCTGAGGGATGGTCAGCAGCAAATACAAAGAACAGACAGAAGAGTAGGCAGACAGGAAGGGTAGACACATAAAACTGTTATGAAGTAGACAGGAGACTTGGAGGAGTAGACTGTCTAGGTCTGTTTTGTGTCAGACTAAATAGCTCTATACGGCTTAATAGCCTTTGAAAGCATCATTGTATGATGACAAATTAAAACTTTTTAGTGTTTAAAGGGGAGAAAATTTCTTTTGGAGAAAATCTTTTGCAGTTGGACACTTCATCCCTCAGTGAGTGTGGGTGATTGACTCTGGGTTTAGGACTAAATATTGAGCTCAATGTATAAAGCATCCTTAGACTCTTACAGCTAGGAGAATAATCTTGCATTCATGGTGAAATGAATTCCCACCTTCTTCCTCCACTCACTCCTATTTTGTAGCTGTGTATATTGCAATAGAAAGCTAAGGACCTGATATAATCTTTTGGGTATATGGGATAACTGAATTAAAGACTTCCTTGAAAAGAATGTCACTTCATGTGACATGTTACATTCATGGAGCTTGTAATGACTATCAATGCCCTGTACCTGGGAGGTTTGTTTTGTTGGCAAAGATCCCTACAGAGTCACCTTTTGAGCCCCTATCCCCTGAAAGATTCCTGCTGCGTCAACTGTTTAGTTACTTGCATGTTAGTAATCGGGAGCATTCTGATTTCCAGCAATTTGTTATTTCAGACTTCGGTTCTTCTGTTGTGCCAGGTGAAAGTGTCAGCAGTGACACAGCTCTGGGCTATAACAACGAGGCAGAGCTGTCCATGAGCCCATGGCCAACCTGTGACGAGGACCCGGAACTGAGCACTCCCACAGATGTTGTGACTGACTCTGATGCCCGCCACTGGTTACAACTGAGTCCCACCGATGCTTCAAACTTAACAGGTAACTGCATCTTTGAAAGGCATCAGTGTTACCAATTGGGAATCCCAGAGTTTCCCAGTAGCAAGAATTCTAGGGATCCTTTAGCACAATGATGATGGGGTGCTACCTCCAACCAAATTGGTGTAGTAGCCCCAACCACCTGTTCCTAATCAGTCATGAATTCTCAGAGTCCTACGTGGACCTCTCCACATTCTAAGACATTGGCCAGATAAGGGAGGGAGCAAGCCATGTTGAACCACTGTCCATCATGAGAGGAAGTGGTGATATTCATGCCAAGCCTTTGCCATCCCTGACCACATTTGCTTTACTCTGGAAACAGAGAAGAGTAATTTATCCAACTCACATGTATCATAAATACAGAATAAGTTAAAGAGTTTGAATAGCTTATTGATTAATATTTTCTTTAAGTTTTACAATAAAATATTTGACATATAAGATAAGCTGCGACATATTTGTAAGTTATGGCCCATAGTACTAAAATGATCACCAGTGAATCTCCTACCCAACTTAAGAAATAGAATGGCTCCCACACCAGTGAAGTTCCCTATAGGCCTTTCTCAAGTCATTTCCCTTCTCTCATCAGCCTGTCAGCCTATCCCCAATTTTTTCAGTAATAATTTCCTAGATTTCTTTATAGTTTTGCCACATGTATCTGTGTCCTCAAATAATGTACCATTTAGTTTAAATTTTAAGACTTTAAAAAATGATATCATAATCTGTATTTTTTGCTACTTTTTCCCCCAGAGTATTATATTTTTAAGATTCATGAATGGACTACAGAGGCAAACTTTCTGGTCTGCATCCAGGTTCTGCCAAAGAATTTCTGTGTGGCCTTGAGAAAGTTAACCTCTCTATCAATTTCTTTTTTGTAAAATGTGGGTAGTAATAGTCCCCAGTATAGGGTTGTTGGAGGAATAAATGTGTGAACACGTAAGTCAAGTGCACAGAACAGTGCATATGGAAGTGCTCTGCAGTTTTAGCTATACACATGCACATACACACACACACACACACACACTGACACAAAGTCCTTCCTGGTCCACCATATTCATGCTTATGGGCAGATATCTCTTAGGAAAACAACAACAAACTAGAAAGCACAAACTGAGTAAAAAGTATTATTAAAATGTTAAAAATCATTATTTTTTGTTTTATTTTATTTTAAGAGAGAGAGAGAGCACATGCACATACGAGGTGGGGAGGAGAAGTGAAAGGGAGAGAGAAAATCCCAAGCAGCTCTGTGCTATCACCATGATGATGGGCTTGATCCCAGGAACCATGAGATCATGACCTGAGTTGAAATCAAGAGTCAGCCACTTAACTGACCGAGCCACCCAGGTGCCCTGAAAATGCTAAAAATCATTTATTAATGATAAATAAAGGCTTAAATTTTACCTTAGTTTTTTTTTAACCAAGCGAACTTTGGTTTTCATTAATTATGATATAAAATTTAATGAATCTCTAATGATTTTGGAAATTGCTGATGGAGTTACATCAAAACTTCTTAAAATTTGCATAGAAAAATGGTGTTGAATAAAATCTTTTATCTATGAGAGAGGTAAGACTAAGAAGTAAGAACTTAATGTGTATTTAATGTGTGTATTTTAATTTAGATTAGATTCGTGAACAAAGAAAAACAAACCATTTAGCTATAAGTGAATAATGCATTGCCTTATAATCCTTCAGTGCTGTCCTTAAAAGACAGGAAACATCTTTGATCTATGTATTCAAATCTGCCAGTGGTTAGAATAGCCTTGCAGAGTCAGTGAGAAAATGATTGGCAAAATCATGTGTTTAGTTTCATAAATTATTGGGTAGCAATTTGTGCTTCTCAAATTTTTGATTCTTTTAAAAATGATTTACAATTCTTTATATGTATAATGACATAGAGATACATGTAATGATTTTAAATAATAATACCGTAAATTTATAAAGTATTTAACAATTTACAAAGAACTTTGAGGCATCCTTTCTGATTCTTTATTGTAAGCAGGCCAAGTCTTCTCAATTCTGTTTTAGAAATGGAGAAACTGAGACCCAGAGAAAATATATTGTCTAGCTAAACTAATTACCACAGCTGGAACTGGCTTCCAAAGTGTTTTGCATTTAGTGCAGTGCTGTCTACTCCTCTCTACTGCATTGCTGTTAAAATTACAATTGCAACACCCTTTAAACTATTTGAGAATTATTTATGCATGTATGGAATAAATGGTTTCTTTGGGTCCAATATACAGATTATTCAAGGGAAATCATCAGCGTGGTACTGTGAAAGGTAATAGTAAATTTTCAGTAAGTTGAATTTACTAAAACAAGAACTAGTTTTAATTATTTTTATTGAAAAGAAAGAAAATTGGGTGCTTACTTCTTTTGTCTGTCCTTTGGAAAGATTAGTTTTGATCCTACTTCAGAGTATGCATGGGACAGGTCAATTTAATAAACTTGTGTGAGGTAATTTCATATGATGCACTCTATGTTGTGATTAACTCCTCCAAATACTTAGTTCTTCTTTGAAATACTAATATAGAGAATCGGTACACTCAGTTCAATAGTTCATCTTGTCATCTGTGAAAAGGACAAACTGTAATATGATAAGGTTTAAGGATTATCACAGCTCTGAATTTAACTTTCTGTTCTTAAGAGAACAATTTCTTCATAAATGTACAAAATAAAATTCATGTTAGCCTGATCTTCAGGACATGCAGAGAATGATCAAACAATTTGAGTGTATCTTTGTTTCTTGTTGAATAATCCTACCAATTACCAAATGTTTAGGATAACAAACTGCTTCTAAAACCTTGAACTCCATCACTAGCAGGTTAACAATTTTATATTTCTTTTCTCATTTACATTATTACACATTTGCTGAAAATAACAGCTAAGTTTATTGTTCATTGAAAATGTTGTGAAAGAAGTTATTTATATTCACAGGTTCCTAGAAATAGGGCTATGGCATGACATGTGGGCGCATCCAAACAATCATGGGATTGGTTGCTTACCTTCTAAATTCTTTAAAATGAATAATGTATGTCCGTGAAGCAGATGAGGAAGAAGAGGGGAGTCAGGCCATAGTGGTGGTCAACTGAATGCCAACCGGCTACTTCTCTACTTTTCATCATCAGAATCCAGGCCTGATTTTTCTGGTTTCAGAATGAAGGTGTTTCAGTTGAGCCTTCGGGTTTGTGCCTTTTGTTTAGTTTTCAAATTGAAAGGGAAATTTATTTCCAAAGCACCAGCAATGTTTCGTCAACATTCTACCAAGTCTACATAAAATTGCAGCCATGTGAAATCTCCATCTGGTCATAAGTGCCTGTTTTACCAATTACCAAGACATTTCATGACTAAAATCCTTTGCGTATTTGAACAGTTCTATACTTTAGATTTCTCTGTTAAAATCATGTGTGTTTGGAGAAAAATTATGATTTTATTGGTTTGCAAGACTTTCTACTTCAATAAAATGTTTTAAATGCCTTGTAGCATTTAGTAATAATGAAACAGAAAGATACTAGGCTAGTATGCTAGCTTGCTCATGAAAAAGAAAATAAACTAAGTACTTGGTATTTTTAGGGTGGCATGAAATTTTCTGAAATCTCTCAAATCCCCATTTTTAATTAAGTGCTGCTTCACTGAGGAACCATCTACATGTAAAATGTCAGCATCTGTTCTGTTACTTATGCCATGAGTGGAAGTAATTTTGGGCAAAAACATTTCAATTCATTTAAAAAAGTGACAATAATATTGAGCATGCAGTCCTTTCATATACTTCTAAAGGACTCAACATAACTTGATAATGTGATAAGGGGTGTTTCCTAGGACTTTTATCATTGAGGCCTAAATTTTTCTGAGAGCAAAGCAGTATTAAAACAGACATTCTACTTGGGATTCTTTCATAACTGAGAATCTATTAGTTGGCTGGTAGCAGGGAGGTACAGGTGACAAGGTACCTGGCCTACATTTCCTTGGAGTTGTTACTCAGCCAGAGTTCCAGTGTGATTGGAATGCTGGGAGCTGATCTCTCTTTGGATGGCTGCATTTTGGGTGGTGGTAGAGGATGAGACAAAGCTCGTAAATCATCTACCTAATCCCCTTACCTTTTTTTTTAATCCTCAAAGGATTAAAGGCATCATGACATTCTTTATGAGAAACATAAATGCCATATTATTTGTTCACTTGGGGGCTTATATTGATTTGTAAGTACTCATTAAGCCTTCAACATAACTTCTCAGACTGACAGATGTACTTATTTTACTGATTAAACATTAGGAAGGTGAGTGTCTCTTCTGAGGTTTTGTAAACATTCGAGAACCTAGAAGGTCTGTCATTAGGCTTTTGCTATCTCTGCTTTCTTTCAGGTATAGTATGTAGGAATTCCAGCTTGGACTATATCTGCTCATTACAATGTCTCTCTTTAACTGATTATATGATTCCTCTGTAAGAAATACAGATATGTTTTTCTTTAAGAAGGAACAGTGCTTCTGTGTTTTGGAAGGCCCTTGCATGACACTATGTGCCATCATTATTAAATCCTTTGTTTCAGTGTCTTGGGATCGTTCCATAGCTAATATAATAAGCTCTCAGCAGCTGTCATGGGTGTAGTGTTGGAAGGATACAGAACTGTTCTTAGATCTGCCCCGGCTCCTTGTCAGTTTCACTCCTCCTTGCTCCTTTTGGCCAGCTTGTCATTTCTCTACTTGAGTTCCTCACATCCATATATTGTACTTCCATTTCTTTGATTAGGCCTTAAAACACCAGCAACATATATACTCAAAATGACACCCAGTGGGGGGTTAATTGCCTAGAAATCAGTCTGTCTTCATTTGTGTGGGGTAAGCAGTAGAACTTGGGGATGATTATGTTAATGAAAAGTGTAATAAGACAATAGAAAAAGAGGATTAGTGGTGGAGGCAAGACACAGCTCTTAAAACTCCCTCCAAAGGTTCAAAAGCAAAGCAAAGCAGGACTCCTGGCTGACTCTTATCTCAGGGTTGTGAGTTCCAGCCCCACACCGGGTGTAGAGATTGCTTAAACAAACAAGAAAACTTAAAAAAAAAAAAAAAAAAAAAAAAAAGAAGAAGAAGAAGAAGCAAAGCAAAAGCAACTTCAACAGGAAGCTGAAAGTAAGATATTAGAAATAGAATCAAATCAGCAACTACAATAAATATAAACCATATAAACTTGCAGTTGAAATCAGAAACTCATGGAATCAGAAATCTCGTTTACATTGAAGAACTAAAGCCGAGCCATATGATGTTTACCAGAGGTAACCCTAATTGTGTTCAGGAAGACCGTAAGTAAGTACATACATTGGTAGCTGGGAAGAAAGATCACTGAGCTAAACTAAATATATGTCAGTTACATAAACTTTAAAGCAGAAATCACTTATCAGTGACAGTAGCTCTGAATTTATATGAACTTCATAGCTCTGACAATAGCTCTGAATTTATATGAACTTCATAGCCTCCAGATATATGAAGCAAAATTTGACAGAATTACAAGGAACTACTAATAAAACCATAATCATAGTGGGAAATTTTAATGTGAGTTCTTATTAATTGATCAGTCAAGCAGAAAAATATTGGAATAGAGAAGATGTACACAATACAATTTATCCTGATTGAATGGATATATATAAAAAACTTTGAACTTCAAAATACGTGTGATTTTTAAAAGCACATGGAACATTTACAGAAATTGACCAATTAGATCATTAAGTCTCAACACATGTCCATACTTTGAAACTATACCACATCCTGTGAATATGATGAAATAAAGAACAAAATTAAGAGACTAAAAACTGCACCCCAAATAAATTAAGTCCAAAAGAAACTGTGAATTAGAAAATACCTCAAACAGAACTACAGTGAAAGTTACATACCACAATGTCTAGATTGTAACTGAAGAGTTATATGAAGGAAAATATATGGCCTTAGGTGTGTATATTAGAAGAGAAAATTGTTGGGGTGCCTGAGTGGCTCAGTCAGTTAAGTGTCTGACTCTTGATTTTGGCTCAGGTCATGATCTCATAGGTTTGTGGAATCAAACACTGACAGGATGGAGCCTCCTTAGGATTCTCTCCCTCTCTCTCTCTGCCCCTCCCCTCCTCATGTGTTTTCTCTCTCTCTCTCTCTCTCTCTCTCTCTCAAAAGACAAAAAAAGAAAATTATTGATCTATGTGTTCTATTAAAAAAATTAGGAAAAAAATGGCAGAATAGTATATAGAAGTTAATAAAAATGAACTAAGAAAGTTAAGAGAATGCACATATATACTAGAAAGCAGTGAAGATGATCAAAAACAACTCTTCAAAAGCAGTAATAAAATAGACAAGTAGGCAGGATTAATTGAGGAAAAAATAATGAGGGTAAAAAGGAACAGAACTACAAAAACAATGTAAGCTTTAAAAAATAATACAGTAGGTTAATTTGAATAGATTTATAAAAATAAAGGACAATTCCCAGTTTTACTGAAGCTTCAACTAAAAGAGAAGCTATCTTTTCCTGTTGCAGAGATTAGAAAGAAAAAAAAGCTCCCAAAATTGTTATTTACCTTGTGACACCTTGACAGTAAAACCAGACAAAATGAGTATTGAAAAAGGAAAGTTAGAGTCTGTCTCAGTTAAAAGCATATAAATGAAAATCCTATGGGGTACCTGGGTGGCTCAGTTGGTTAAGCATTTGACTCTTGGTTTTGGCTCAGGTCATGATCTCACAGCTTCATGAGTTTGAGCTCCGAGTCAGGCTCTGTACTGGCAGCATGGAGCTTGCCTGGGATTCATTCTCTCTCTCTCTCTCTCTCTCTCTCTCTCTCTCCCTCTCTCTGCCCCTCCCCCACTTGCACTGTTTCTCTCAAAATAAACTTAAATTTTTGTAAACAAAAATCCTAAAAAAAGCATTAGCAAATGAAATCCAAGAATATTAGGAAAAGATCATACATACATCAGAGCTAAGAGAAGTTCACTTCAGAAATGCAAAAGCAAATAATAACAATGATGCAAAAGGAAGGTCTATCATGAGAAAGACAGCAGACAAATCCCAACTGAAAAACATTCTACTAAATACCTGATCAGTTCTCCTCAAAACAGTTAAGGTCATCAAAAACAAGGACATGGCCAAGAGAAGGTGAAAGAAACATGACAATTAAATGTAATGTGGTATCCTGCATGGAATCTGGGAACATAAAAATTAATAAAAGACATTAGGTTAAAAACCAAAGAGGTCTAAATAAAGTATGGACTTGATATAATAATGTTTCAATATTGGTCTATTAATTATAGTAGATGTACCATACTTACATAAGGTGTGAGCAATGGGGGATGTCAAATTAGACATTTGTCTAATGTTAAGTTAGACATAAATCCACAAGGACAGGGACGGCAGGAAAAAAGGCAGTAGTAACCAACTTTTAAAAGTTGTAACAGATGACACATGGCCAAGGCATCAGCAGACCTGAGGGCACTGAATCCTGTGTTGGTACTGGGGAGAGCCACGAAGCAAGCTGACTGCAGTTATTGTAGATTTCCTAAAAGGGTTAAAAAATTGTCCATATGAGGTAGATATAGAAGTAGGAGGTAATGGTGGGGCTAAAAACAGGCAGACTGTTTGGAAGTCTATTTAAGAAGTAGTTAGAACTTCATCCCAGAAGAAGAAGCAAATAAATTGGGAGGTTTCTCGCCTGGAGTCACCAATAAACAGCTAAGTGTAGAGGTGCTGTCTTGAAAACAAAGGAACTGAGGAATAATTTGCATACTCTCTGAGCAGTAGAGAGTCTTTTTCCTAGAATTTGGGTTCTAGGAATAAAAGCCACAAAGAAAATGTATGTCTGAGGTTTTCTGAGAACATGGTGAAACTCTCCAAAGATAATGCCTGTGCACTATGCTTCCATTCAGCTTTTTGTGGACCATTCTTAAATATGAGCAGATAGCCAAGGATCCCCAACCATTTGAAAAAGATATCTAATATGAAAACACAAGACAAATATAAGAATATGGGATGAAGTAGGGGCGCCTGGATGGCTCCTTCGGTTGAGTGTCCGACTTTGGCTCAGGTCATGATCTCACAGTTCGTTAGCTCAAGCCCCGCGTCAGGCTCTGTGGTGACAGCTCAGAGCCTGGAGCCTGCGTTGCATTCTGTGTCTCCCTCTCTCTCTCTCTCTCTCCCTCTCTCTCTCTCTCTCTCTGCCCCTCCCCTGCTCATGCTCTGTCTCTCTCAAAAATGAATAAACTTAAAAAAATTATTAGAAAAAAAGAATATGGGATGAAGTAGAATGGAGAAGATCTTAAAAGGAGTCTGAAAAAAGTCTATTTAACCCATCCCCCCCAAACAGATTAAGAGTACACTTATCTTAATGAACACTGAGTAATGTATAGAATTCTTGAAATCATTATATTGTACACTTAAAACATATTAATATAACACTATAAATTTTTTTCACCTTAGAGTTTTAAAAAAAAGAGCCTGGGAAGAAATAAAATTTTAAAAAGCTATTAATATCTTCATGAGGTAAGAATATACTGTATCCATGAAAGAAGGACCAAGAGTATAAAAATAGACTGAAAACAAGAAAGATCTTTTGGATATTGAAAATATGAACAGAGGGGCACCTGGGTGGCTCAGTTGGTTGAGCATCTGACTCTTGATTTCGGCCCAGGTCATGATCTGAGAGTCATGGGATCAAGCCCCATGTGAGGCTCCATGCTGATAATGTAGCCTGCTTAAGATTTTCCCTCTCTCTCCTTCTACCCCTCTCCCCTGCTCTTGCTCTAAATTAAAAATAAAATAAAATAGAAATATGGCAGCAGAAATAAAATCAAATCAGTGGAAGTCAATACAATACCTGGATATTGTAGTCAAAAGGACCTAATGAATTGGCAAACACAGTGGCTGAAAATAGACCAGGTGACACCAGGAGGCTTCAGAACACTAGGTACAAAGAGGATACAAATTTTGCCAACTTAATAACTTTCCATAAAATAATTTCAAGCCTCAGAATACTGCTTGCTGACTTTAAAATCACAAAGGAGTGGCACCTGGGTAGCTCAGTCAGTTGGGCAACCAACTTCAGCTCAGGTCATGATCTCATGGTCTGTGGGTTTGGGCCCCACATTGGGCTCTGTGCTGACAGCTCAGAACTTGGAGCCCGCTTCAGATTCTGTGTCTCCCTCTCTCTCTGCCCCTCCCCTCTTGCTCTCTCTCTCTCTAAAATAAATAAACATTAAAAAAATTTAATAACAAATGAAAGTAAAAGAAATTGAAGCAAATCATTTCTATCACAGAATTCTATACCCAACCAAACTATGGACTACAAGTCAGGGAACAAACACTTAGAGATCTATAGGGACATGCCCCTTTCTCAAGCACCACTAGGAGATATGGCCCACTAAAAGGAAGAAATAAGCAAAGAAATACTGTCTGCCATTTTGTGATTCTGGTCTTACAAAATAGACTATAAACATACATTCACACAAACACTTATACACAAATGTTTATGGTAGCTTTATTATAATCATTGAAAACAGGAGGAAACTATCCAAATATCCTTCAATAGGTGAATGGATGAACAAACTATGGTATATTCATAAAATGGAAGATTAACCTGCAATTAGAAGCCCCCAAATGGATGAATCTCACATGCATTAAGCTAGGTGACGGCATCCACACCGCTACCCACACCACCCACTCACACTATTATTATACTGTAGGATTTATATGACATTCTAGAAAGGGCAAAACTCTAGGAAAAGAAAACAGCAGTGCTTGCGAGGGGCAAAGAATAAGGGGAGGGGACTCACTATAAAAGGGAACTTTTGGAGTGATGAGGCTGTTCCATATCTTAATTTTCATGGCAGTTTTTGGTGACAGTTACATGGTTGTATACACTCCTTAAAACTCCTTGAGTCTAAAAAGGGTAAAATTTATTGTAAACAAATTATACCCCAATAAGCCTGAGTTAATAACAGCCACTACAAATATCACCCCAGCATTGAGGCTGTCCCTCGCTACCTACTTTTCATGGCCCTGTTCCCTACCAATCCTGCTCAGGGTTCTCCTCCTTCCCCTCCTCTGCTGTATAAAACCTTTCACAGGATCTCCAGGAGCTTTTTTCTCATCTCTAGGTTGTTGCCCTTTTAGTTTGAAGAATGAAAAGTCACTTGACCTTTCTTTACTGATTCTGCTTTTCCATCCTTTGGAATCATCAGCCATTGCACACTTTTAATCTTTAATTATTTTACCCTGAATACGTAAATTGTCAAGCATCAGTGATTTGCACTGAAGAGAAAGGGCTGTAATGATGAAATCAAGATTGTGTTTACAGACATGTTTTCCTCCATAGATAGCAGTGAGTGCCTTGCAGATGACTGCAGTATAATTGCTGGAGGGAACCTTACCGGTTGGCACCCAGACTCTGCCGCTGTGTTATGGCGAAGAGTCCTGGGAATCCTCGGGGATGTGAATAATATCCAGTCCCCCAAGATTCATGCCAAAGTTTTTGGCCATCTCTATGAACTCTGGTACAAGCTAGCAAAGGTACGTCCTGCCACATTCCTTTTTGTTCTAAGAGGGGAAAATTGATTTATCATTTATCATTGATTTAACATCAAAGCCCTGTTGGCAGTCAACTACTGAATGTAATCTGGAACATATATTCGGTGTTTAGACAAAGTTGTTTGATTGTCACAGAATAAATAATAAATAACTTGTAGTTTAGTCATTTCATAAATGCAGAAGAGCTATTTCATTTAATGCATATGTATGTAGAATATTACTGTAAGATATTAAGGGGTAGGGTATTGAGTAGTTTTTGTTATTTTCTTGATAAAAGTGATACCAGTTTTATTGTACAGGATTTAAAAAATGTAGAAAAGTATGAATAAGAATATTTACATCACCGTTCCACAGAGATAACCAGTATAAATATATAGTTTTATTTCTGTGGATAAACATATTTTTTACAAAAGTAGAATCTTAGAGTACATACAGTTTTCATTCTGGGTTTTGATTATAATCTATGCTTTCCCCAGGTTATTAAGTTTTTTGGATTTTGTTCTTGTTTTTAGAAAATGTGATTCATATTTATACAGTATAACTTATTAGGCCATTCCTTATCATTTGGAGTTGAGGATGTTTTGAGGCATTAACACTCAAGGGAAAACAAAGCCCTAGTTTTGTATTAAATCTAAAACCATGTACAGTAAGTGAGACACATAATTTAAAATGGCAGTAGATCTCATGGTAGAAGAAAAACTTGTACATATTGTAGGTTTTCACTCAACATGTAGAAATTTAATGAGAAGTAGCTATTTGGCCATGGAACACAATATTGAAATATCATTGCGATAAACTATGTGTGGCCTTTCCTAAAATTCTCCTCTTTGTGAATTAGATACGGGATAATCTGGCAATAAGCCTGGATAACCAGTCTTCTCCGTCTCCACCGGTGCTGATCCCACCACTCAGAATGTTTGCATCATGGTTATTTAAGGCAAGTGGATATGTGTTTATTCCTTTATTGCAATTTCCTCTTCCTTTCTGAAATTGAGTTTAAAAAATGTAATTGGCCAAGACTGCACGTTTTGAAGACAAGCTGAATCTTACTAAAGCCACTAACTGCATCCTTCGTCTTCATAAACAACTCTTATGGAATACTAAGAAGTAAATGAAATGTCAAAATGCTCTGCATCTGGAGCTGATTAAATCTTTAAACCTCATCTCCTTGGCAGGCGACGACATTGCCAAACGAATATAAGGAAGGCAAACTGCAAGCCTACAGACTGATCTGCGCCATGATGACCAGACGCCAGGACGTTCTGCCAAACAGGGACTTCCTAGTGCATTTTTACCTTGTGATGCACCTGGGATTAACCAGTGAGGATCAGGTATTCTGTGACTCCCTTATCACTGTAGCCCACCAAGTGGAAAGTACATATCGCTTTTTGCAGGTTAAATTAGGGTGCATGAAAAGACATCAAACATGTTGAAATTTTCAGTAGTTTCAGCTCTTCTACACAACAACCACATTGGTCTTTCAAAAACATAAATCAGATTCTGTCACATTCCTGTTTCTTCTCTCCACTGACTTTGCATTACGCCAACCAAATTTGAACTTTATTCTGTGGCTTACATAGTGCTTCATGATTTAGCTTCAGCTTATGTTGTCAAATTCAAAAATGCTGTTTCAGCCACTTTTTGTTGGGGTTCTGCATTAGATATTATTTGAACAAAATCATTGTGATCATTTAAAAATGTTTGAAAACTATTATTTTAGTAGTTAGGATATTTTTGTGAAAGACCTCATGCGTAAATTAGGGGTCCTGACATTTCTTGATGAGGAGTCATTCTCATTTCTCCCAAAGGAATATGATTGGTGGGTTAAGTTGAAACAGAAAGGTCAGAGGAGTCAGTAGTGACAGCCCCTTCTGGTAGATCCTGGATGTGCAGGGTAGGAAGGATATGGCTAGTCCCACGCCTCCCTACCCCTGCCCATGGGCAGAGGGCAAGGAGGGGAGCAGGAACACCCAGAGTCCTGGTTCTCTGCCTGAATGTCAAGCAAGAGAGTGATATGACTGGTTTGTACTTCACAGAGATTATTCTGGACTCCTTCCAAGGATTATTCTGGAATCCGAATGGATTTGAAAATGTAACAGTGGTAGTGTAGAGTGGGAGGTTGGGCCTGGAGACAGATTAATTAGGAAGTGGTCAAACGAATATAGAACTTAAAAATGATGAGCAGTAAGATGATGGCACTGGGAGCAGGATACTGGAAGAGGAGAGATTTAAGCAATTTCAAAGCATTGAATGTTATCACTAGGTCTTCTTGAGCAATAAGAGGTATAGAGAATGTTTCAGCACTTACCCTTGAAATTGTAGCTACTCATCACTGAACTTGAATCACTCGTGAGCTATAAGCAGTCATCCTTTGTGTTTCTGTTTTATTCTTTGAAAGTATAATAGAGTCACACAGACCTTGATGATAAACTTAGGGTATGTGTTAAGAGGTCAGTCTCCTGAGTAGCCAGTTTTTCCTTGTTGCTTCAGAACGCGTTTCTTGAAGCTTCTCGACCCTTTAGCCCTATTTAAAACTCTCGAAATATATCCCTGATAACACCCTGGAGCTTTCATCATTGAGCTTTTATCTGAAGCAGTAACTGTACTGGTCTACTGGGTTGTCTTTGTCGTATCTGCCCTAGTTCCAACAATGCATGGAGGATATCCCTATATAATAGGCTGGACTTGCACCCACGGTCTCATTGATTTCCTAAATAAACGCAGAAATAGAGGTGCAAAAGTAGAGCCGTTTGTGTCCTGTGCTCAGATATCTGTAGCCATCATTGCAGATGGAAGCGTCTTTCACAGAATGACGTAGCTTCAGGTGGGTGGAAGATTGAGGTATATAAAAAAGGAAGAGAATTAACTCTCACGGATCATGACGAGATCCCTCAGTGACAGAAGAGACAAAAGCTTAGTTAACACAGTACTGTAAAGCAGTATTTTGCTAAGATTTTGCAGGGAGAAAAATTTACTTGGAAATAACAATCAACTGTAGAATTTTCTCAATTAATAAAAACAAATTAGAAGTCAGCAGCCAACACTGGGGTATTCCTGGAATGAGTTTTCTAGAAAGTAACATAAATGGATATAAATTTAGGATCATCTTTCTATTTTAAAGTCTATCAGAGTGGAAATGAAACGATCAAGTGAGAAGAAATAAGACTTTGAGAACTCAAAATATTATTTAAAAAATATGATTTTACAGGGAAGAAAAGGGAGTTTTCATATTTTATACTTAAAATCATTTTCCCATTTTAATATATGTCATGTTTTCAGTTGAGTTTGATTTTTTTGTGGTTCATTGTAAAATACATAAGTCTTAAATGTTGGTCTGTTACTAAAAGTGATCCCAACATCCAGACTTGTAAGACAAAACAGGGATATCATAAATCTCTGTTTTATAATCAGCCTATTGTCTAGCCATTAGAGGCTTGAATTTTTGTGTGTGCTTAATAGAAGTGGCTGTATTCTGCAACCTTAACAATTATTAGTATATACTTGAGAAGCCCTGACTGTCTGCCAAAAGAATTACTTACTGTAAGTAAACCTTGTTCCTTTTCCAGAAGAAAATTGCACAGAAAACCTTCTAATGAAAGAAACTTTTCTCATTTAAGTAAGAAATGTCTCTGATAATTAGTTTAACTTTTGGTCCACATGCCTAAATGGATCATGGTGGTTGTTCCAGAACTTATATGTTCTTCTGGAAACACATATTACATTAATTATAAAAAAACAAGAAAGCACTTACTGTAGAGAATACAGTTAAATTCAGTTTTTTAATCTGTGAACTGTGCACCTGTGACTAGTACCATTTCCTTCTTATGAGAGTTCTCAAAAAGTCACTAGCCCGGTGCTAAAAGACTTTGTTCCTGCAGAAAGAACCTTATAAAAATCTTCCTTATTTCTTAGTAAGGTAAGTAATAGCAAATAATTTAAAATGTTCTAACATTTATTAGTTTTATCTTAGAAAAAAATCCAAGATGAATTTCCTCCTTTCACCTCTGGGTGGCACACTTGCCTGCATAACTCACTGTGTGGCTCACCCTCCACCACTGGCCTTTGAAATGGCCCCAAGGCCCATGGCCCTGGGAGCATGATTGTGTGGCATAGTCATTTTACAAATGCTTCCCTAAATATGAGAGTATCAAAATTATGTCAGCAGTGACTAAAAAAGTGTTGAAGTGGAAATAAGCTCTAAGATGTTAAAAATCTTTTATTTCCAGACCTATGGGTCCTTACAGTAATTGAAAACTTTTTTTTTAATTAAAGAAACCTATTTGTGGGGCACTTGGGTGGCTCAGTCAGTTAAGCGTCTGACTTCAGCTCAGGTCATGATCTCACAGTTCATGAGTTTGAGCCCCATATCAGTCTCTGTGCTGACATCCCAGAGCTTGGAACTTGCTTCAGATTCTATGTCTCCCCCTCTCTCTGCCCTTTCCCTGCTCACACTCTGTCTCTCAACAATAAATAAATGTTAAAAAAAAATTTTAAAAACCTATTTGTAAAATAGATGTCTCACAGACTGTGTTCTATGATACAATCGTATAAAACCGTGGTTACATTTAATATGGTGGCCAATTCATTTTGAAAACAAATATAGTCATTTCTGTATTTAAAATATCAATAGTAATACATTTTGAACAGCCAAAATGCATCACATTCCAAACCAACGTTTTTGTTTGGACCAGTTTTAGCTAGTCTATTAACTTAATAATTTAATAGCTAAAACAGTGACCTTATCAAGTAGTATTTTCCCAAGTTCATGTGTAGTCTGAGTTTATTAGTTTATTAGTATGATTGAAAAATCATATAGTTTTATTAGTATGATTGAAAAAATGCTTTGAAATAACTGTACTTTTCCTCCACTCTGAATTAAAAAAAATTGATCCTGTTACTGGTTTAGAAAGAAAATAATTTGGATTGTAAGGACTTTCAAAATAACTATACATCATGAATAAAATTTGGGGTGACTTGTGGGACTGACTGCCCAGCCTTCCTGTGAAGGGTCTTCCACTTGGCTTCCTTCTGCCCAGCTCCTTTGTATCTGGTTGGCTGGTGAGGGTAGAGGGTCTTTATTTCCCCGACTCCCACCGTGCCAGACTCTGTGCTGGCACCTGCGTGATGTTTTCCCACTGGTTTGTCTCTGCAATTCAGTTAGATAAATATCATAACACACTGTTTAAATAACAAAGGTTCAAAAAAATATCAAGAACTTTTGCCCAATGCCACACACTAAAAAGGCTGTTAGAATTCACAGGAAAGGCGTGGTTTATTCCACAGGGTATGTCTTCCCCATTGATTCACAGCTAACAGGCCTGTCAGACAGTTGTTTGTTCTGTTCCTTCCTCCTTCTGTCTTGTTCTACCTGGGCTCCAGCCTTGGTCCCCCCACCTCAGACTCCTCCTGACTAGAGCGCCCTCCCACCTCCAACCCGAGATAGGTTTCCACAGCTGCCTCCCCAGCTCCTCACCATCTTTCAACTGCTCTTCTAAAGCTGTTCCTCGTTGTTCTTAGTTTTTCCTAAAGCCTCAGCGGCTTTTTCACCTCAGTCTTCCCCAAAATATTTGGACATGAAAAGAGCTATGATTTAGATTTATTAAAAACAGTTCCTATTAATTTCATCGTTATTTAAAACATATGGAAAGATCAATATGTGTAAAATGGAAAGGGACAGTTGAGGAAAGGAATTTTATTTTCATGTTTCTAAGAACATATATCAAAGACTGGAACGTTTTCTTTGCTTAAAATAAGCAAACTATTTTTTAACAATGACTTACAGATTTAATGTCTTAATGTAATTTGTTACACATCAAAGTTAAATTCTCTTTTAAGTGCAAAGCCTACATTAATGTAAAATTATTGCAAATTTGCATATAGAAATTTTGGGAAATATAGGTCTTTGTCATTTCCATCTATAATTTTGTATTAGCCTACTTTGTAATGCACAAAAAAGCATGGGGCCTGAGGTGGAAAAATGTGTATTGTTCAGCCCTGAGGTAACCATCTAGTGACAAATTTGAATTGTAACAGGATAAAGTCATGATTTAGTGTAATATAGTATGATATAGTATAATAGTTAAGAGCATGGTCTTCAAGACAACCTGTCTGAGCTCCAGCTTTGGCTATACCTTGTCATTTGACTTCACTATGCCTTTCTCCCCTTATATGTAAAATGCAGGTAATTGTGGTGCTTACCATAAGGGTTATTTGAAGACTTTGTGGAGCTAAAATATATAATGTACTCAATTCAGAGCCTGGACAAAACAGCCCTCGGTAAACATGAGCCCTTGTAATGACACTGAAGAGTATGAGGAAAAGAACATACTCTGTTATCGTAAAATGTTAATATTTTTCTTTCCCTGTGTATTTTCTCACTTTTGAACATACTCGTTTGACTAAAAGATATAATTAGGCATTGTGGAATTTCAGAACAGATGGAGAAATACCCTCTCCCCTTGCTGTGGGTCAGACCTAATAAGTAAAATGTTGATTTAACCCTCTTGGGATTCAGAATCATTGGCCACTGGCTCACTTTCTACCCACTCCTCACCCTGCCCAGTGTGCCATCTGTATGATGGGAACTAAAAAGCTGAACTCTGCATGTCCCCAGCTCCTGTGGCTGGGTTGACACCCACTATGGTCCTGTCCAACAGGGGCACCTACATGGTGGTTCTGGAAAGTATGCATAGGGAGTGGTGAGCGGCAGCTGTCACGGGGGTTCTGCTCAGGCACCTGTGTCATGGCGTCAAGGGCAGACAGCAGCTCTACTGGAACTGCTCTGTGGTATAGCTGGACGTTTCTGCTCACCACCTTGTTCCTGGACATGAAGCATTCATGCTGGGTTCCCTGGCACTTCTAGAAACTCTGTAAGCCATCCAGTGCCCTGATATAAATACCCTTTGTCCTCATCTCAGCCGAGTGGATTCTGTTGTTTGCAAGTAAGAACGTGGCTCAGGCAGGGAGCGCTCTGCATGCTACCATGCTGGGTGCTGGTGATACGTGATCAAAACTGTTCATATTTCAGTCACTAAATGCACTTGTAGCATTTCTTTTTGCCCTCCCTTAATTTTAGCCATTTGTTTTGTAGCCAAGAATATTTCACTTGTTTCAGGAACCTTTTGCTTTTATTTAACTTTATGTTTTACTGAACCTTTTGCCATACCAGTGCTAAAGAAAACATAATTTTAAACATCGTATATGGAGTAATGTTCTTAGAAGTCAAAATAGCTCCTGATTTTCTTAACGGATGTTACAACCTCCTCTCCTGAGGTATATGATGGAATAATATAATAATAAACAGTCGTTTGTAAAAAGATCCCAAGGGGCCCCTCAATGAGCATAAGACTCAGCAGTGAGCTATGAAAGCAAGGTGCAGGGGTGATACTTGTAAATTGGCCATACCTGACTCTTTTAATAACCCCAGACAGCCTGTATCATGCAGTGATATGTAATAATTGCATCACCTTTTCTCAGACAAAGAGTTATTCTTTGCTGAAAAGTTAGACTTATAACTAGAACCGTGTGTTGGATACATATACATTTATAAATATATTTAAAGCTAAACATAAATGAGTGTTCAATTTCAGGAAAAGTTGCAGAATTAAGATGGCAAATTAGGAACCTTGTTTATCTCATATCCAAGGAAGTAATTCTAATAAACCTCTAAGGCACTTATTCTCTACAGCAAGTGATTCTTACCAAGGTTTAAATTCTTGATATTTGGAGTCAGTGCTACCAAGATAAACTGCATATTTATAAATTTAAAGGTCTAACTGATGTTTAGGGGATTAAATGGTAACCTTGATGTATATCAGAGGAGGAACTCTAGAAGGCTAACTTAAAAGTTTCATTGGAAAACAATGTTTTAAAACTATAGAGTGTACAGTGAATAGAAACAGGACTAATCCCAGACCTTATTCCTAAGGTTTTTAAGAACAGGGAAATGTATCTTCCAAGACATAATGATATAAGGTAGCTTCAAAATATATTCAACATTTGACTTTTATGGATGACAGACCACATATTGGGAGATGACAGACCTGGGAGATAGACTCAGCATTATCTCCCACTGGCCATGGGGCCCTTGCCTGAGCACACGAGGCCAATGAATGAGTTGGACTAGAGGACCTCTCAGGCCCTCTCCTATTGAGCATTCTTGGATCCTCTGATCTATTTTTAGGCATTTTGTTATTAGGGTCACATTGTTTTTTCCTGAAGATAGCAAAAGGTTCGATAATCTTTACATGTTGAGTATTTTTTCTCACCATTGTAACTACCTAGTCAGGTTCTGAGGGTGTAGACAGCAGTCTGATACACGTAAGTGAGTAGGTACGGGATCATTCAGCTTGTGCAAGAGCCAAATAAGTGGAACACACATTATAAGAATTGAACTGGGTTGAATACCCTTGTAGCCGAATTGGTTCGAAAGCAGCTCACAGAGGAGGTGGAATCGTTTTGAGCAGACTTTTCAGGGATGGATAGGATTCAAACTGTAGGATGAGAAGCAGGATGGAATTTTGCATGTCAGAGGTACAGACCTTCTCAAGCCATGTTCAAGGAACAGTGACCATAGTGGTTTGTATTTAGTGCCAGATATGTGCTTGGAAATAATGTATGGACATAAATCTAGGCAGCCCTGTAGGGAACCTTGATTCAGCATCATTTTCATCCCATAGGTATGGGGAGCCATTGAATGTTTTGAAGCACAAAACTCAACATTGCCAAAAAAGCATTTTAAGAAGCCTAAACCATAGTGGTTATGTGGGATGGATTATAATCAGGAAGGAGTGATGGCAACAAACACAGAAAGGGAATTGCTGTAGTAGCCAAAGGCAAGGTAATGAGGGCCTCAGAAGGACTAAGAAACAGATGGCGTTTGTGTGAATAAATTTATTTATTTATATGTGCATATATATGTAATGTGTATAGTTCTGTGTGTGTGTGTGTGTGTGTGAGAGAGAGAGAGAGAGAGAGAGAGAGAGAGAGAGAGAGAAAGTATTTCAGACAGGTTGGATATAGTGCTGAGAGGCAAGTACCTGAGAAGATAGAGCCTGCTGGCACTATTCCCATTATATCTCAAAGCAAAAATTAATTCAGAAAGGCAAGAAGATGAATTGAGAAAAAGTGGGGGCAAGGTAGGATGGGACCCCTCTCTTTGTCATGGGCACTGCAGCACAAGGTCAGGTGAAACAGGTGTATGGAGAATACACTGAGGTAGGTGTTAGGAAATAGAAATGTGTTGGAAAGATTTCCAGGCACATTTCCTCTCCTCTTAAGAGAACGTATCCTATCATCTATTGGAATTTGAACAGTGATGTCCAAACTACAAATTTATTTATGCTTATTAACCTAGATTTTCTAAAGGTCTCTATTACCTTACATTTTTGTTAGCTAATTTTGTTACTATTTGTTTTTGAAAGCACTTTGACACTTAAAAAAAGCTTTTATTTTTCTAAAAATAGTATTTATGAGTTTGAATTTACTTTTTTTTAATTAATGGGATTTTATTGAATAGAAGAGTTTACTACAGGAATAAATAAACTAAAACTGTAAGTTTGACTTAGTTTTGATGGAAGAATAATGTTTACAAGGATAGGTGATATATGTGAACCGTCTCCTGACATGTATTAATAAGTTAATAACAATTCTTATTATGTGCTTATTGTCCAAATTCAGAGTAATAAAATGTAGACTCGATCACATAGTTAGTGTTATACCACCAAGTAACATCCACTGGTTCCTGCGTGTTTCCCATACGGTTTCATGAGAATGTATAAGCCATAGATTAGTCAAGTTTTACCAAAGAAAATTTTATTATAACTTTGCTTAGCTATTACTGACCATGCAGACTTAAGACAGATGACTGAACCAAAATAATAAACGGAGCATTTTGTTCTTTTCTTTCACAGCTGTAAAACCAGTAATTATTTTCATTAAGCTGTAGACTGAGCTCACTTACCCCTCATACGCCACAGTTAAGGAAAGTAGAAATATGTAGAAGGTAACAGATGGGAGAGGCTTCAGTTAGGAGGTCTAACACATGTGCAGTGAGCCTGCTTCACAGCTTTAAAAAGTGTAAGACGATAGCAGCAGAGGCTGACCTGGAGAGGGAGAGGTTTACCTGAGGCCAGAGACTTGAGTTTTCTTTGATTTCCCTTTTTGGAGTTAAAGGTATAAAGACTTTCTTTCAAATAAATGCTATCAGTGAAGAATATGAATTATGATTTTAAATACGAGTTTAGCCATATGTGTTTAATAAGCACATGCTACACAAAATAAATTAAAGCGTAAAAATGCAATATAATAGCAACTCAGTGTATGTGGAAAATTGAAAGATTTTGTTCTTACTAAACTGTTACCATATGGTAAAGCATATAAGCTGACCTACATCCTTCAGTAGAAAAAATTGTTCTCTTGTGCCCTGAGGTCTCTTTTTGGAAGGAAACCCTACTGTGGCCTCTAACAAGGCCCAAGTCACCAGAATCTCCTTTAGTAAACTCACTGGAGTGCATCTTGTCTTTTCCCAGATGGAATAGACACTCAATAAATATGTTGATTGATTGAAACTAGAAACAAAAGGAAGACTTCCTTAAATCCATGTGGCATCATGGGGAAGATTGAATGACCAAAATAGCTGAGCTGAACTGTTCTGGTTGAGACTTTGGCCCCAACGATCAATTAATTGCAGGGCTGACGTGAACTTTCTGTAGTGGTGATGTAGCCATCATTCATTACCCTAGAACAATGATTCCTAGGACCAGGGGTGGTGGTGGTTGCTGCTCCGTCCCGTCTGGGGACACAGAGCAATGTCTGGAGATACTTTGGTTGTCACAAGAGAGGAAGGGGATGCACTGGTATCTAGCAGGTGGAAGCCAGAGATGTCATTAAACATTCTACAATGTACAGGACCACAATAAAGAATTTACGGTTCAGTGTCAATAGTGCTGTGCTGGGGGAACCCTGCCCTACAATAGTACCTGTGCTGATGACACCAGACTAGAAGAGCCAGCCTATGTAAATTAAATGACAAAACCCAGCAATCAAACAAGAATGAAAGACTAGCTGTCTCAACTTAACTAGGGAAATTAAACCCTACAAAAATTTAACCAGGGAGATTAAAGAGAGGCGAATGTTTTAGGTGGAACATTATGAAAATTGCCAGTAGTGGACTGTTTTTCAAAAGTGGGGTTCGATTTCATAGGGTTCAATTTATTTTTAAAAAAGAAAAACAATTTAAGAACTCAAGCATGGAGCCATCACATTAATTCAGAGTTACCAGGACAAATGCCTGAGGTGCATTTGGTCCGGAAGCCCAGTGTGAATGAGTGGTGTGGTCTGAAGTCACAGAGCCTGAAGCACTGCAAGTGTGAGTGGAGGCTGGGAGGAGTTGGGGTGGCTGTGCTCCCCTGTGCACGCTGCCAAGTGACAGAGGAGGAAGGATGGCGAGAGAACAGCTTGCGTGGTGAGGAGTTGCCTTCTTTCAAATGTCTGGAGCCCTGCCTGCGGGGAGAGGGAGGTCAGGCTGTCTTACTTCCAGAGTAGGGACTGATGGTAGACTCCAGGTTACCACCAGAGGCCCTTTCTAACCAGGTGTCCTGTTAGGACCTGGCATGTGATTGGGGGTTTATAAGCTTCTCAGGCTCTGTCTCATCCAAGGCCAGCTGTTTGGGCCATCTCCTGGCAACCTGGGGAAAAGAGCTTGAGCCCTGGCCTTGCCTCCTCGAGTCAGTGAGCACATAGCCTCTTCTGGCTTGAGCTGCTTCATCTCGGAAATGGGGTTGTAATGGCTCTCTTTGGGGCTCTGGAAAGGTGAGGACACTTATGCCTTCAGTAGGTGCTAGTACGGTCACTACAGAAGGGATTCTCTTGTTGTTTGGAAAATCACTTGTTGACCTGCAAGAGCTTCTTTTCCCATTTAGAATTCCATGAAGATTTTAAGAAATTCACATTTTTCTTCAGGCAGAGAACTGAGACAGAGAGGTGGCTTCTAGAGGCATTATAAATACCAAATTGTACTTAGGTCTTAACTCCCATGTGTAAAGGATCAATTTTTGAATATAAGAGATTTTAAATCATGACTGTGGTTTATAATCCATGAAGGATAGGTTTGGATACAAGGAAATAATGTCCAGAAAAGCCTTCTAAATTGCAAGTTTTGTTTCTGTGAGAAAGTGCTCTCCTTGTGGGGAATAATCTCTTTTTGTCTGTTAATTCCTTTTTAATACATAACAATAAGTGGGAGTGTGGTAATTGCAGATTGTTCAGCTATTAATGCTATTTACAGGAACACATTTTAGAGAGAACATTGTTTTCTGAAGAAACAATAAACAATGGCTTTTCTTTTGTTCTCCTATGGAAAAATATTCTTTGGTAGGTATTTGTGGGCTAGAGAAATTTTAGAAGAAGAGAGTCTTTTCATAGTAAGACATTAAAAGAAATTACCTGCCTTCTCCCACCCCACTACTGGAGTCTCACGTTGAATGTGTGCAGCATGGTCCTTTTGTCAAGACCCAGGCTGTTTGTGTCACCTATTTGCTTCCCTCCTCTGGATCCCCATGGAGTGCTAGGCTGTCCCCCTGCAGGAGCTCTATGCACTTGGTCTGCCCTCAGTCTCAGCTTCGCAGAGCTGTCCTCTACCCCTGAGGGGTCATTGCTGGAAGGCAAGGGCTATGCTTTATTCCACCTCATTCCCCTCACAGCAGCTGATGTGGTACCTGCAACTGAGTTAGTTAGCACTCAAGAACTTTGTCAACTTACTGTGAAATGTTCTTGAGATTATCAAAACGACATGGGTTTCATTTCGGACTCCCTTTTTAATGAGTGGGTATTAAATCTGTTCCAAGTTGTATTTTTCAGCTGATCCTAGGAAAATTAATATTTTAATAAGACCATAATTTAAAAGGCCCACTATAATTTAATACAAACACCGATGTATACGGCTTCAGAATTTACAAAATCCTTTCTGGTCTGTCTCCATTGCATTGTGAGAGCACCGTGGGGCAGGTTGTGTTTTCACTCCCATTTACAGGTGATGAAATTGCTGCCCAGGAGACAAACTACCTGCCCAAGATCAGAGAGCAAAGTAGTTGTACCTTTTAGGAGTTTTCTATCCAAATCCCTCCTCTTCCTTTTTCCTCATTCTTCCCAACATCTGCCTAAAAGCAACTTTGTTTAAAGAAAGTGCTTTCGGGATACCTGGGTGGCTCAGTCAGTTAAGCATCCAACTTTAGCTCAGGTCATGATTTCATGTTTCGTGAGTTCAAACCCCACATCGTGCTCTCTGCTGTCAGCACAGAGCCCACTTCAGATCCTCTGTCCTCTTTCTCTCTGCCCCTCCCCTGCTTTCTCTCTCTCTCTCTCTCTCTCTCTCTCTGTCTCTCATTCTCTCTTTCTCTTTCAAGCATAAATAAACATTTAAAAAAAAGAAAGTACTTCTGAAGCCCCCCCCAAGTGAATTTCATTATGTGTAAATCAAAAAACAAAATGTTAAACAGATATTCCTAGAATTCGAAGCACCGAGCCATTTGTCAACTCATTAGAGGTATTGGAATTATTCTAGATGGTCTAATTCCTTTCCTTTACCTCTTTCCTTCCTGCTGTGCTGGGATTCAAGTGCACTGGGCTCTCCCTCATAAGAACAAACCGGCCAGGGGCTGTCTCAGGTTTGCTGAAACTACTGCTTTGTTAATGCTTCTAACCCGGGGTTTCCTCAGAAGTGGGTGGACAGCTAGCTCCCTTGGGGAATTTTCTCTCAGATTTAAGCCATTCTTGAGAGCTCATTGTCCAAACACATATTACATTGCAAAAAAGAAGAAGAACACGTTATATGTCTGTTGCCCAAGATGAAACTAAAACGTTACCTGTTGGGACTGCTCTACATGTTATGTCCAGTCCTCCAACACATTGGTGCAGTAGGTTTGTAGACCCCCAGAATTGAATGACCAGCACATTGCCCATATTTCTCTTCCTTTCTTTTTTCTTTTTTTTTTTTTAATATAGAGCACAAAATGTGGAAAGCTTCAATTTTGCTCCCACATGTAGGTGGAGTAATTTTACTTACAAGGAAACAAACTAGAGAGTGTGCATTTTGTGTTATCCTATAATGAAAAGAATGGATAATAATCATATTCCAAAACTTATTTCCTTTCCAGTATGAGAACACACCAGAAGACACCGAATAGCTTTTCCTTTTTAACTTGTTCCTGGTCATGGGCTAGGAGAGAATGGAGAACTCCATGCCACCAGGCGGGCTCACCTTCATCCACACTTGAGAACCAGGCTTCCCAATTTCAGCAAGGGAGAAGGAAACACTTTTAAATTCACTAGACACTCATCTTTAACAGCATCAAAAGCTCTAAGGCTTCTAGCAGAGTTGAGGCTTCAAGTAAATGAACACGGAAGTCACAAATTATGTGGGGAAAATAGGGATCCTGGTTTCTTGCTGGAATCCTGGGAGATTTCTTGGTGTTTTTTCCATAGAATCCTTCTGACAGTGCGTGTGCTTCACTTCCATGGGTGCATGCACAGACCCATGCAATTTCTATCCAGGGGTTTCCTAAGAATATTTTGATGGGAGACTCATTTCTCTTTAGAGCATAGCATTTTATACCCAGTTCCCTCATTTGATAATATTTCTCTGAGAATGATCTGTGTATATTTTGGAGGCACATTTTTTAAAAAGTTTATTTATTTTGAGAGAGAGAGAGAGAGAGAGAGAGAGAGAGAGAGAGAGAGAGAATCCCAAGCAGGCCTCACACTATCAGTGTGGAGCCCAGTATGGGCCTTGAACCCATGAACGGTGAGATCATAACCTGAGCCAAAATCAAGAGCCAGATACTCAACCGACTGAGCCACCCAGGTGTGCCTTGGAAGCACATGTTTAAGCCAGAGCATTTAATGACTTCACTTGAAAGTATAGCTCTAAAAAGCATTAACTGCATTTATAAACGATTATTAGGCAAAGTGAATGAGATGAAAGAATAATTTGTGTTTCAGAGCTAAATAATGGCCTCAGGATGATGCTCTGGGTCTACATATGAGGCCCGTTATTCACGGATGTCAAATGGTGCTTCACTGACCCTGCATTAACATGTTCTCTTCCTAAAGAAGAGGAGCGTGCTTGGGTTTGTGTCCAGACCTTGGGGGCAATTTCTGGCCTTCATCGATCTCCTACTCCATCTCTGTAAGTGAAAGAATTGAATGATAATCTCTTAGATCTTTCTTCTCTAGGTTTTCACAGTTCCAGAGGAACACAAGAAATATCCTTGTTACCCAAATTCAGTAGAGAGATGTTTTCCCTACTGAATTTTCCATACTTTATGCTAAGGTAATGCAAGTGTACAATCTGGATTCTAGCATGAGAGTGACATGAGTATTCTGCTTGACACCATTGGCAGTGTTGACTGAGACTTCACTGCACCTTGCAGCCATGGCATTAGGCTATACCTGAACATATTAATAAGCCTGTGGTTTCATCTAAACCACATTTCTTTTGTATATTCTAGGAATATATTTCCAGCTGATGCATTCCTGAGACAGGATGCACAGTATACCTGGGGAGAGTATGGCTGCCTGTTCCTGTGGTACCTATATTAATTATAGGAGTGTATGTTTTACTCATTGCAGTAATTCCTACCTTAATGATATTACTTGCACAATTATGCTCTATAAGCACATTTCTAACTATCCTGTTATCTGTGATGTCAGTTACTTTTTGCTTCTGCTTCTGCTCCAGAACCTTGCAAAAGCTGAGGAGGAGTGGGGTGGAGGAGCCAATGGAGAGACTTGAGCTGGCTGCCTCAGAAAAAGCAGATTTGAACATCCTCCTATCCCACCCCATCTACCCCACTCCCAGGCCCTTATAAATTCTTGGGGTGTACAAACACCTCTCTGTGTCAACTTGGCCCCCAGGTTTGGTCTCATTTCAGAGTGCTGCATCTATTTGCTCTGAGTGCACCTCATACACACGGGAATCAGATGCAGCTATGACACTTTTGCTGTCATTACTCGCCAGCAGACCTCATTTGCTGAAGTCCCATGTCAGGAGTTAATAACTGCTCTGAGCATCTGCATCAATCTCATTAAACCAGCCTGTTGTACAAACTGTAATGCTGGAGACTTGAGGCTTATCGGGGTCACAACTAAGACAGTCATTACATAGTCAGGCTGTGGTGTCTTCAAGGCATGATTGGTACAGCTGGTAAGTCACTTCTGTCTACAACCCTCCAGCAGTTTTTTTCACCTTATGGAATAATGAATGTGTTGAATTTCCTGGTGGGGTTGCCGTCTCCCTGTTAGTCTCCCCAGTGAGCTGTGAAATGCCCATTATAGGAAGCATACATTGAAAGCAGCTCCCCCAATCCATGGGCTGCAAGAAGGGTGTTGTGTTGGTTAGAGTAAAAGGGGCTTTATGTTCTGTTCATATTGCTGAGGACTTAGGGCTGAGAGAACAACTCAGTTCATACGACAGAGGGTGAGTTCTTACTCAGTGCATCTGATCTCCAAGCACCCTGAACATCCTTGCTCTAATTTGCTAATCCCCAAAAATATTTTGAGAAAAGGCTACTTGAGGTGTGGATACCACATCACAGGCTCTGGGTTTCTTCCCACCCTGGAAACAACAGGTCTTTCCATTTTAGACTTCCACAATTTCCCAAGATCAGGAAGGATGTCCATTCACAGTGCTTCTATTCAGTGGTGTACTGGAGATTACAGCCAGAGCATTCGGGTAGGAAAATGAGATAAAAAGAATCCAGTCTTGAAAGCAAGTAGGAAAGCTATCTATATTCACAGGCAATATAATCTTGTATATAAAAACCCCAAGGAATTGCAACATTCACAAAAATCCTCTATTAGAATAAATACATTAATTCAGCAAGATTACAGGATCTATATACAAAATTAACTATGTTTCTATGCACCACAGTGGACAGTTTGAAAATGAAATTAAGAAGACAGTTTCATTAATAGCATCAAATGAATATTTGAACAAAATATTTAGGAATAAATATAACCTAGGAAATGAAAGAGATACATTGAAAACCAAAAAACATTGCTATAAGAAATTAAAGAAGACCAAAATAAGTCAAAAAATGACCCGTGTTCCTGGATTGGAATGCTTAATATTGTTAAGATGACAATACTCCCAAATTCATCTGCAAATTCAATGGGATCCTTATCAAAATTCCAATTTTTACAGAAATGGAAAAAGCTGATCCTAAAATTCTTAGGCAATTGCAAGGAAACTTGGATAGACAAGACAATCTTGAAAAAGAACAAAGCCAGAGGACTCAGAGTTCGCTATTCAAAACTCACTGCAGGGGCACCTGGGTGGCTCAGTTGGTTGAGCATCCGACTTTGGCTCAGGTCATACTCTCACTCATGACTTGAGGGTTTGAGCCCCACGTCAGGCTCTATGCTGACAGCTCAGAGCCTACGCCCTGTTACGATTCTGTGTCTCCCTCTCTATATTCCCCTCCCCTGTTCATGCTCTGTCTCTGTCTCTCTCTCAAAAATGAAGATGAAAAAAGTTAAAAAAAAAAAAAACTCGCTGCAAAGCTACAGTAATCAAAATGGTGCTGGTGCTGGTAAAAGGTTGGACATATAGATAATGGAATAGAACTAAAAGTCCAGAAATAAACCTATATATCTCTGGTCATCTGATTTCCAACAAGGGTGCCAAGACAGTTTAGTGGGAAAACAGTAGTCTCTTCAACAAGCAGTGCTGGGACATCTGAATATCCACATGCAAAAGTCTGCAGTTGTATTCCTGCCTCAGACCATATATAGACATTAATTCAAAATGGACCAAAGACCTAAATATAAGAGCTAAAACTATAAAAGTCCTAGATATGACACCAAAAGTACAAGCAACAGAAGAAAAAATGTAAAAATTGTACTTCATCAAAATTAAAAATTTTGCACAACAAAGTTTACCATCAAGCAAGTGAAAGACAACCCACAGAATGGTAGAATATATTTGCAAATCATATATTTGATTAAGGGTCTAATGCCCAGAATACATAAAAAAGTTTTATAACTTAATAGCCAAAAGACAAACAGCCTCATTTAAAAGTGGGTTAAAGACTTAGACATTTCTCCAAAGAAGATATCATAATGGCCAACAAAGCATGTGAAAAGATGTGAAAAGAATAAAAGATTAGTCACTAGGGAAATGGAAATCAAAGCTACATTGAGATGCCATTTCATACTCTCTAGAGTAGTTATAATAATTTTTAAAACACACAAAAAAATAGCATGTTGGCGAGCAAGTGGAGAAATTGGAACCCTCATATATTACTGGTAAGAATGCGAAATGGTGGGGCGCCTGGATGGCTCAATCGGTTGACTGTCCAACTTCTGCTCAGATCATGATCTTATGGTTCATGAGTTCGAGCTCCACACCAGGCTGTCTGCTCTCATCTCAGAACCTGCTTCAGATCCTCTCTCTCCCTCTCTCTCTGCCCCTACCCAACTCTCTCTCTCTCTCTCTCTCTCTCTCTCTCTCTCAAAAATAAACAAAAGACTATGAAAGGGTGAAGCTGCTGTGGAAAACAGTTTGTTCCTCAAAAGTTAAACATAGAATTACCTTATGAACCAGCAATTCCATTCCTAGGTATATACCCCAAAGTATTGACAGTAACTATTCAAACAAAAACTGGATCACAGATTTTCATAGCAGCACAATCACCAAAAGGTGGAAACAACCTGAATATCCATTAACTGATGATTGGATAAACAAAATGTAGTATATCAACACAGTGGACTATTATTTAGCCACAAAAAGGAATAAAGTATTGCTACATGCTGCAACATGTATGAACTTAAAACACCTGCCCAAATGAAAGAAGCCAGGTTAAAAACAAAAACAAAAACAAAAACAAAAAAACGTCATGTGGTGTATGTGTCCGTATCCTGAAATGTCCAGGATGGGCACATCTGTAGAGACAGAAAAGCAGATTAGAGGTTGCCTATAGGCAGGAATGGTGAAGGACTGCTAATGGGTAGACGGTTTCATTTTGAAGATGTTCTCAAATTAGATAGTGGTGATAGGACACAATTTTATGAAAATGCCGAAAACTACTAAAATATACACTTTAAAGGGTGATTTTTAGTACATGTAAATTATATCTCAATAAAGCTCTCCCTGGTGGTCTAGTGGTTAGGATTCAGCACTGTCAATAAAGCTCTTACAGGGGCGCCTGGGTGGCGCAGTCGGTTGAGCGTCCGACTTCAGCCAGGTCACGATCTCGCGGTCCGTGAGTTCGAACCCCGCGTCAGGCTCTGGGCTGATGGCTCAGAGCCTGGAGCCTGTTTCCGATTCTGTGTCTCCCTCTCTCTCTGCCCCTCCCCAATTCATGCTCTGTCTCTCTCTGTCCCAAAAATAAATAAAAACGTTGAAAAAAAAATTAAAAAAAAAATAAAGCTCTTACAGACAACAAAGTGAAAAAGAAGCAGTTAAGACAATCTGGTGACATACCAACTTTAGTATAAAATAAAATTCATATAGTGTTTCTTAAACTCAGTCAGCCAACCAATCGCTCTTTTTTTCCTGAAGCAGACAGTCCTGATGAGTTTAAAGGCTAGCAAAATTCTTCCTCACAGATGCAGAATTAATTGCAAGCAGTCATAAAAAAACATTCAAGGCTCTCTCCTTAGGGCTGAGGGTTGCATCAACTTTTTCTGCCCTCTGCCTGATGTTCTGTCACTCCTGAAATCCTGATGTCATACAAATGGTCAGAGCCACTCAAGTGGCCATCAGAAATTCATTTCACATTTCTCACTCCCTTTTTCCTTTGTACACTGCTGTCAGGGAAACTGTGTCTTCTCCATAGTATATTTCATGGTGAGAAGTACTAGGTGACTTTGTTCCTCCAGCTACAGAACCCAATTACTCTGTCCTGTCATATTTCTCCTGGCCTTCATAATGTAGTTACACTCAGAGAGGTCACATTTTTCCAGCACATACACAAGTCTCTGCTTCTTCTCCAAACAGATCACACCATACTCGGCCCTTTTAAACAGATAATGTATAGCACATACTACCTATTCCTTGACTCAGATCTTGAAAGTAATCTTTAGCTTTGTCCTGCTATGTGTTTAGTGTCAGTGACTTCTCTGGAAGCTCAGTGCTTAAGACATGATCTGCCATGCTTCTTTTAAAGGCCATAATCATAAAGGCTTTATTTTTATCAACAAAAATCCTACCTGAACCAATGTAGACCATGAAGAAGCCAGGTAGCAGCTTGAGGTATGTAAAGAGTGTCTTCTGCACAGAGCTGAGGGAGCAAAGTCCTACTAGCAGAAGCAAGTGGCCCAGGCCTTGAGACTTTGAAGGATCTGTTCTTCTGGTAACTAATTTTTCTTTTTTTTCTTTTTTTTTTTTTTGTCACTCAGCATTTCTGAGCTTTGCTAATAGAGAGATAATTGATACTTTCAAATATGTTCTTGAGGTACTGCAGGATTGTGGCTGCCTTTTTGATTGTTAAAGTTTAAATTATATCCAGGGTTAGTGTTAAAAGTACCCTTTTACATTCAAATATTTTGATAATTAGTAATTACACTTGGGTGTGGAATGAGTTGAACCTTTTCATTAACCAGATTAATGAGATAACCAGATCTGAACATTCTCCCTTTTACCAAACAAAAGAGCTCCCTCTAGAATTTTCTAGATAAAAGGCAGGTACGTTCCCTGAAAAATGGTGAAGTTATTCATTACGCAGCATTTTATTTTTCTTAAAGTAAAAAATTAAAGAAGCAGTTCAGTGATTCTGTATACATGAGTTTTATTTCTTAGCAGCTCTGTTTGGCTTCCTGGAAGGTCTGAGTGACTTTAGGTGGCATAACCGGACCCGTCTGCCCCTGAGGAGCAGGCGCGAGTCCGCTAAGGAAAGGCAGGGAGACAGATGGTCGGCTATTGTGTTACAACCATCATCTGCTGGGCCATGAGCAAATATTAAGTGAATAATATATATGTAATTGGTGTGAAAGTACAGTTGCAACATTTCTAATTCCGTTTGAACGATGGCTACTTCTTGAACATTTCTGTTTCATAGAACACTATATTGAAATGTTTTTGTTTACAGGGTTAATCCATTTTAAACTGCTTTAAAGTGAACATTTTCCCCCATTTTTGACACCACTGTGCAATATTTTGAATTGAAATGGCCTGTAATGGCCCTTTTTTTTTATTTTCCATAACAACATGAGCACTAAATTATAGCTGTGCAATTATGTAAACAATGGAAATGCTTCCAGAATGAATCCTTCCTTTTAAATTTTCATTTTGTGTAATTGTTGGAAGGTTTGGAGCCATAATAAACAAAATTATTTTACACATTTATCGTTCTAAAGGTCAATTATAAGAGAACTAAAGAAACAACACTATGCAAAATGAATAAACCAATTTCTGTTGCCATCACCATATGTTTTTCTTATCACTTATGGTTTTTCCAGTTACTGTGTACATAGCATTCAATTAAAGCGATTCATTTACCAGGCTGAATGCGGTTTGTGTTTATAGAACGGTGCTTTGGAGGAGAGGAAACAACACGCCTCTATTTGAATTACCTGATTTTTTGTAAGATCAGTGATAAGAGACAGATGTTCTCACCAGTTACTTTCTCATAAGCTGGAATCTTTTGATAAGCTGCAAATTCACAATTATCATCTTACAGTGCAGCTTTCACACTCACTGTGTAGCATGCGTGTGGACTTTTAACCAGGAACAGGAGAAAAATACTAGTTTGGTGGTCTTTTTACTATATGGCAGCATGTTGCAGAATGAATTTTATTTCCTTTGAAAAAAACATGTGAAAGAACTTTGTGCTTCACACTGGTCAGTTCTCAAAAATACGCCTAATTCCTGTTTTAGAGTCCATTTTTCATTGGACTTATTGTTTAGCTTATTGTTTTTAGTCTATTTAGAGTATGGAAAAAGAAACTAATTTTTGCTACCAGAGTCACTTGTTTCAGGCAAATTCTAGAACTCCTTAGAAAAATGGAAGCTAGAAAATCTAAAAATACCATTTTCCTGTTTTGATTTTATTATTTGCCTTAGAAATTATATACATTATAATGGCTATAATGCTTTGCTAGGAATGTTATTTCAGAGCACTAATGTCTAGAGGTTTTTAATATCTGGGATAATGTCAACTAAGAGTCTTATTTATGCCACCTTCAAAATCTTCTAAAATGTTCTTTCCGAATATCAGCAAAATAATAGTCCAGAGAATTCTACAAACAAAACCTACAAAGTAAATTCTAGAAAGTAAAATCCTTCAGAGTCCTTCCTTTTTGAAAAAAAAAAATCATTTTTTTTACTTGTCACCGTCTTTACTCCTGTATGGTACTTTTCAGTTCAGTTTAGAAAGGCATGTGTTCACATCTATGTCATTAGATAGGACTCTGTGGGAGGGAGTCATCCCATTTAATGGAAGAGAAACATGAAGTTCTAGGCATGACATGATCTGCCTGCAGTCACATACACTCGGCCTTGAACCTAAGCCTTGAGACCCCAGTCCCAGTGCACTTTTCATCACACCAGGGTTTGAGTGCAGGGGCATTTCCCACTGGTAGTCACAGGAGAGGTTTCACTAAACAGCCTCCAGTCACCCAGGAAGAACGATGGCCCCTTTCCTCATCTCCATCAGTCCTTGATACTCTCTCAGCTAGGCCAGTTGGAGCAGGTACAGAACTCTCACACCACCCTGAAGACCAAACCACCCTTTGTAACAAGGGGAGCCTCCATCAGATAGTGATATGTAGCAAAAATTCAGTAGCCTTGATTTACTGTTACTGTATTGACATAGGACTATTTTCTACTTGTGACATAGGACACTGATTTTCCAGAATAATATTATTTAAGTTTAAAAAAAATGAGTTGCTTTGAAAAAGAGACAAATTATGTTCACTTTGGATGTGAATTTGGCAGAAGGCATGAGGTTGTACATGAATAATTTGACCATTTGGGAAGCACAGTCCTGTCTATATATGAAGCCTTGGAGTCTGTGCAAAAAGTTTCAGAGTCTCAAGATTTTTATTTTTTCAGAGATTCCAGCAATAGCTATGATCTTACTGTGATTAAAGTGGGAGGAGAAGGTGAAAGAAGATTCTACTAGATACGAGTGGAGCCCTCAATGGATGTCCCTCCATTGAGTATATGCAGCTGTTCTCTTTTAAGCACCACACAGTCATTCCTAATTTTAACATGTCATCACAAAGACAGAATCTTTGGGTTGTTCCATTTCAGTATGGACAAGCAAAATAAGCAGGCATATGGCCATAATTTGGCTGACTAGCCATTCAGTTCCCTCTTTGACTCCCACATTACCCCTACCCCAGTGCTGCCTTTAACTGGCGACAGCTACCCAGGCCCCACTTCTCCTCAGGGCTCTGTCTTACGTGGGTGGCATAGTAGGGTAGGCTAGCCATCTGTTATTTTGCCCTCTCTTTCCAATCTTCTTGCCCATAGAAACAGGTTCCGTTGAAGTGACTGGCGCAGATCCAGAGGCGGGGAGCCGTGTGACTCTATCTCGGCTCCGTGTGTTTCTGCTGTCTTTAGCATTGGTGGCAACTTAGTAATTTTTGGTGCATGCCCCATTTACAGAGCACTTCACTTTTACACACATGAATCTTATGAAGCAAAATGATTTCATTTACAAATTCTGGCCTTAGCTTGTTAAAGGATTTAGCTCCTAATTCCCATAAACTTGTCACAGAAAAATTTTTTTAATTAAAATTCTAAATTCCAGTGGTGAAAATGGCTTATTTAAGTTTGTGCCAAAGATTTTAAAAATCTTCAGGGTTCAAGGCTTAGTTCCTCATCTCAACAGATGGAATGAACACAAACATAACCAAGTTAACATGGTGGTTGTTTGCATTATTAATCTTCAGATACACAGCATTCTGCTACCTTGCTGGCCAGGTTGACATGAATCCTTTCAGTGTGGCATATGTCAACAGAAATGTTCTTCCATCTGCTGCCGGGTAGCTTGATGCCTGATATTCCTAGACAAGGCCCAGCACAATGCGCACCTCTGTGAGTAATTACAGGTGTGTGGTGAGGAGCCCAGGGCATTAATCAGAGGCTTAATTATGAAAAAGGTGGATCTTTTGTTCCACTCTTGGAGCATGAGTTTACTACACACTTTCTAAACTACAGCGTCCATCTGCTCAGCCCCTTAGAATGTTTGCCTTCGCTGATATGGACCCTAAAGTGTATCAAAGGACATGATTAAAGCAGGGTTAAACATTAACTTGGGAGAAGTGTGGTTCAGGTTTTTCTTTCCTCCCCTCCTTTATCTGTCTGTTTACCTATCTCTGTATTTTTGGTATAGGAAAAGCTCTGCTGAAACGCTAAAACTTTAAATTAGTACTAGCTAAACTACCACATATGAGCTCTAATGGAGTAAGCACAGGATAGTCATTTTAAGGATATGAACAGCACAATTCGTAGAAACCAAATAAGTCCATTACATAGGGACAAAAACAAGTCTTGGGAAAAAAAATGTATTGTGAACACATAAAAATTCTCTTTCAAGATTAACAGATTGTGAAATGAGGTAAAGGACTTAACGTGTTAGGATTTAGTGTGTTGCTACTACTTTGTTCTAATTTAATCAAATTGAATCAGGATTATTTTATTCATTTATTTTAAGTTTATTTATTTTCAAACAGAGAGTGTGTGTGTGTATGTGTGTGTGCGAGTGGATGAGGGGCAGAGAGAGAGGGAGAGAGAGAATCCCAGACAGGTTCCACACTGTCAGTGCACAGCTTGATGCCGGGCTTGATCTCAGGAACCGTGAGGTCATGACCTGGGCCAGCTCAAATCAAGAGTCAGACACTTAACCAACTGAGCCACCCAGGTGCCCCAGGATTATTTTAAAGGATTTTTAAAATAGCCATAGAAAACAAATCAGATTTTTTAAAATTTTGCTTCTTGGCTTGTATTTTGAGACTAACTATAGATTGAATAACTACAAGACACATACCTCTAGTAGTTGAGTATGTTTGATTAATGTGCATGGCCTAGAAGTACGTAAGAGAAGTTTGTGGTTTTCTGACTAATTCCCTGTGCACACACACACTCGCACAGGTGGCTTCAGAGATGTGGCCTGGCTGTGGGTGGCATGAACACTATCTGGTGGTGGAGCCCTGCTCTGCCACAGGTTGGAATGTGGTGGCTGTCTCAGAACAGAGCTGGTGGGCAGGGGCCAGCCTGCCACCCACCACGGACAGGCCATTCCAGACACGGCAACACCAGGTGTCTCGGCAGTCGGGGGTCTTCATGTTGCACACCATGTAAATGGCAGCTGCTACATTTGCACTTTTACCTGGTGTTCTCACTTGTACCCAGAGCCACACTGACTGCCTGAGTGTGACCGTGCTCTATTCATTCCCATTGTTTAACACATAGAACTATCCGAAGAGTGAATATTTCCATCTCTTTGCCTACTTAAAGATTCTTTTAATGAAACAGTGTGCTTTAACTTTTGAAAATTGGAGAGTTTTGAAAGTGATAGGTGTTTGCAGGTCTTATTTATATATCTACCTGAATACTCCCTGGAGCTTGTCTGAAGCTTTCACCTTAGGGTGAAAGACAGAAGTGTCTAGTCCCAATGCCATGATTTAGATTTTGGGCATGTCATCTTACAACTTAGTGTCCCTTCTCTTACCCGTACAATGGGTACAATAGCCCTTGGACTAAGTCATCTCCCAGTACCCATTTTACTGAAAAATTTCTGTGACCCTCGTTCCCTTAGATTATCATATAGTGGCCATATATACAAATGAACTGTCTACTCTGGAATTTTGTTCTTGAAAATTACAGTTGTGCTTTCTTATCTCTGCCTCTAGGATATCTTAAATACCATTATAAGGCACTGTCCACCCCGCTTCTTCTCCCTGGGTTTGCCTGGCTTCTCAATGCTGGTGGGGGACTTCATCACGGCTGCTGCTAGGGTCCTCAGTACAGACACGCCGGCGGTGAGTATGACAATGCTCAGCATCCAAACTCCCAGGAGACTTCACAATCGCTAACAAGGTTCAGATTTCTCCACTCTTAACAGGTGTTGACTCATTAGTGCAATGTGAAACTGGGCTCTGGGGTAGATGCCCTGGCAGCTGATGTGTGAAATTGTAGGATAAGATGACACACTGGTATTGGGAAGGCGTTTCATCAAAAGGCCAGAGTGTGAAAAATCATATCCTCACTAATGTTTCAGTACATTTACACAGTCAGAAGCAGGAGTTGTCTCTTAGAGTCTATTAGCATTTTCCAGTAAATGGTGGCACACAGATGTCTGTAGTAAAGAGAGAATTTTAAGTGTACATTATCAATAATTTTTTAAATTATTATCTTGGTTTTTATAAGTCTAACAAAATATTTTTTAATGTGAGAACACTTAAATTTTAAGCAGATGATGAATACATATTATTAATTGTGCAATAAAGCTCTGGCAAAATTCTTACACTAAACAATGAGAATCGAGTGGACTAAATGAACATTCATGGCTACAAAAAGATTATCTGCAATCTCCACATTTACTTCCACTATTAGCGCAATGTGTTAATGTCTTTTGGGAGAACACTCTTATACATTTACACATAAAGGGCCTCTCACTTTTGTGCTCTGTACACCTGTTACCTGTTCAGACTCATTGTTTTCCTTTTCAAATGGTGTGAATAAAATTAGCTTTACTGTTTTCCAGGGACTTGTATTGAAATCAATATGAGTATTTAGCTACCTAAATTTTGTTTGATATATTGCTACTTTTTCACTCTACTTCTGTTCTCCTCTGCAGGGTAAATTCAAACTCCAACCCTGGATTTTAATTTAAGTTGTTTTTAATACCTTATGTATAGGTGGTATTTCATGCTGGTATTTTCATGTGCTAACTTTTTCTTATAAGGATAAGTTAAAAAGCAAAGGGAAGGGAAAAGAGAGAGCAATGAAAGGGGAGGATAAAAAAGAAAGGTAGAAGAAAAAAGGAAGAAAGATGTTGAATTTGTTCAACTGTTTTTTTTAAGGAATAGGAAATTTTTATACTTATTTGTTTCTGAAAAAGATTTTAGGATAATCATTCTCAAAGAACCTTCAAATTTATTTTTTATCATTCAGATCAACATTGAACAAATTCACAAGATACAGGAAGGAAAACCATACTTCTTTATTGATAGTTTCCTTACTTGATACTAGGGTTTCCTATAAAAATGCCACACCCTTTCTAGAGATGATGCCATGCATGGCAGTCATTCTCTGTGAAAACTTATCTCTTGGCTAGGTAAGATATTAAAGTAGCTTTCCAAAATATATTTTTTTAGAAAGAGAAAGAAAATATGATCATGTGAATGTAAAAGTTACATGAAAGAATAGTAACTATAAATTGCCTTGAATTTCTCTCTTAGTTTAAACTTGAAGTTTAAAGTTGTAGGGGAACTGGTGATGGGGCACACCTACTCAGTCAAGTTTTTGGCTAACACAAGTTAAATACAAGTTTGAAGTACCCTTGCTACGCCCTGCTGAGGGAAAGAGAAACACACACACAGGTCACCAAAAGATGGGTTGGAGCTTGTGCTCAGCAAACATTCTTCACAGTAGCCTAAAATTAGAACTAATCCAAATGTCCATCACCAGTGGGACAGATCAGTTGTGTGCACATAGGACAGAGTATTGCATATATTCCCCTTCCCATGCTTTACCCTGGAACTCTATAGGGTCGGACCTGGGTTCCATCCCAGTGTTGCCTTGTATTGTTCTCTAACCTTAGACAATATGCTTAGACACATGAGCCTCATTCTCCTCATTCTCCTCATTCTCCTGTGTGTAAATTGGGACTCATCCTAGGCTCAGTGCTTAGGCCAAAAAAGTATTGTCATTTACCACATTCATTGAATAAAGCTGTGTAACAACTCCTTAATTTTATTTAAGATCTGATGTTTTATATCTAGTTGTTATATAGCCTAGCACGCAATCTAAAAATCCACAGTTCAAGCCAGGCTCATGTACAACACAATAGTTAAGCCACTCAGGGGAAGGTATCGATCTCAATGAAGTCTAAACCAGGATTGTCTGATGGGTAAGTCTGAAAAAAAAAAAAAAAAAAAAAAGATTGTCTGATGGATAAAGGGCAGCAGATAATGAGGGCCAACAAAGCAAGGCTGTTTGAGAAATGTTTACTGTGGGCCTACTACATGCTGGGACCTGGCCTGGCTGAGTATGACAGGCCCCTAGCCTCAAGGAACCAGATGGGTACACCACGTGTTTAATGTTTGTGCATGAGTTTCTAGCAGCCACGGTAAAATCACATCCAGAACTCACGGGGGCACCAACTGAGGAAGTGTTCATTCTGCCGGGTAAGAGGTGGAGGGGAAGACGTACATTAGAAAGGTCTTCATGGAAGAAGTGAAGCTGAAGCAGAGACCCGAAAGACCATCAGTGTCCGTCAGATAAACAGGGACAGCAGCAGCCTCCCCTTATCTCAGGATGGTATTTATTGAGCACCCACTGGGGTAGAGAAGTGATGAAGACCACCTAACCCCTGCCTTTGTGGGGGTTACAAATATTAACAGCTCAGAAAGTGATGTATGCAAAGAAAAAAACCCAAAGCAGGGATGCTGGAGACCTCAGAGGTGGAATGACACAATGTTTTGAGTTTGCTTCTTAACATAAAATAAAGGAAAGGAAAGGCCTCGGATAAGGGGACAGAGTGCTGGTGATGGGGTAGGGTTACACAGAAGGACAGGACCGTGGTCTAGGTGGAGCTTGTCAGTGTGAGATCCCTCTGGACCCCTGAGGTGAGATGACATACAAACCTGGACTTCAGGTGGGAAGTCTGGTCTAGACAGAAATATTGAGGGGTCCAACATTTAGGAGGCATTGAAATCTTGGGGCTGAGTATCCTTTGGGAGTGAGTATAGATCTGAGAGAGAAGAGGGCACAGAACCACACTCAGTGTCCCAGAGTTTAGATCCTGAGGAAACAAGGCGTTCCAGCACTGAGACTGTCAGACCACCTTAGGAGCCAAGAAAGGTGTCCCAGGGCCAAATGGTGCAGGTGTTGTTCCCAGGCACGAGGGAGCTAGCACCTACATCATCACTGGCGTGGGGTCAGGTGAGGAAAGGCCTGGGTGGTGACCACAGGTCATGTAACATGGAACTGTACTCACTGGCGGACTTTGGCTAGTCTTAACATTTTCAGTTTGCTCTAGTGGTTTCAAATCTTCGTATTTAAAAAATGAAATAAACCATTAAAGATACAGTGACTTCATCCCTGATGCTATGGCTGCACTCATAGCTGCCTTCACTCTGGCCTGTACTGCGCTTCAGTGACTGACACTCTGCTCTCCCTGAGAGCATCCATCACCCCACACTCCTGCTCCGTTCTGAGGGCATCACTGCTCAGGTAGAATGAGATGGGAACTGTGCTACATGGCCCTGGGGGTTATTCCCTGAGAGCCCTGGGTGTCTTTCTCAGACTCCGCCCCTGGGGAACTCCAGGGCCTGTATGGCCTCCCGGCTCTGTGCACCTGGGGCCTTTTTCAGGTCCATGGGTGCCCGGGTCCTCTGCCTTTTCTATTCCCACTGCCCGTACCATGCCTCTCACCCCTCACCTCACTCCCTCACTCCACCAGCCTGGCTGGCTCCTGTGGCTTATGCGACTTTTAGCAGCGGTTGGTCTTACTGTCCCTAACTATCCTGAACAGTACAAATCATTGCCTCGTTTTGGTTCCCATAGAATATCTCTCTGTGTGTTTTATATTGTCTTTTGTTTACCTGTGTGCTGATGAGAACCAAGCGAGATAAAAGATGAATGCTCTGCGTTCTTGTGATATCCCTACTCTATGGCTCACGTAGCAAGTGCTTTCCTGAATTACATATAACCGCTATTTGCCTTTCCTCCCACACTCCACATGCTACACTGCCATCTCTCTGGGGGAGGGAGACTCCCTTTCATTTCCTACTCTGGGTGCTTAACAATATAGACCCAGTGTGGACCCTGGAATTAGATGGCCTCAGTGCAAATCAGGGTCTGTCACTTGAAAAGCCACTGAATTTCTCCGAGCCTCAGTTTTCTCACTTGTAAAGTAGAAATGATAATAGTATCTAGGTCATTGGGTTGCTGAGGGTATTCTAGGAGGAAATGCTTGTACAGCATTTAGAACAGTGCTTAGCACTGAGTGAGAGCTCTGTGTTTGCCACCCTTATTATAATTGCTAGATAGTAGTAGGTAGACAGAAAAACGGATGGTTGGGTGGCTCAGTCGGTTAAGCATCTGCCTCTTGATCTTGATCTCACAGTTTGTGCTCTGCGCAGAGAGCGGGGAGCCTGCTTGGGATTTTATGTCTTCTCTCTCTCTGCCCCTCTCCTATTCATCCCCCCCTCAAAAATACATAAACTTTAAAAAAAAAAAAGATGGACAGATGGGAAGGTGGGCGAATGACATACCTCTGTAATTGTGGTGTCTGCCCTATTCTTGGCTAATCATAGCTGCTAGTAAGTGTTGGCTGAATTGAAATCTTGTGAAATGCCTCCTTTGATATATTCCTTTATTTTTCTACTGGATTTTTTTTAATTTAAATATATGAAATTTATTGTCAAATTGGTTTCCATACAACACCCAGTGCTCATCCCAAAAAGATGCCCTCTTCAATACCCATCACCTACCCTCCCCTCCCTCCCACCCCCCATCAGCTCTCAGTTTGTTCTCATTTTTTAAGAGTCTCTTATGCTTTGGCTCTCTCCCACTCTATCCTCTCTCTCTCTCTCTTTTTTTTTTTCCTTCCCCTCCCCCATGGGTTCCTGTTAAGTTTCTCAGGATCCACATAAGAGTGAAAACATATGGTATCTGTCTTTCTCTGTATGGCTTATTTCACTTAGCATCACACTCTCCAGTTCCTTCCACGTTGCTACAAAGGGCCATATTTCATTCTTTCTCATTGCCACATAGTACTCCATTGTGTATATAAACCACAATTTCTTTATCCATTCATCAGTTGATGGACATTTAGGCTCTTTCCATAATTTGGCTATTGTTGAGAGTGCTGCTATAAACATTGGGGTACAAGTGCCCCTTATGCATCAGTACTCCTGTATCCCTTGGGTAAATTCCTAGCAGTGCTACTGCTGGGTCATAGGGTAGGTCTATCTTTAATTTTTTGAGGAACCTCCACACTGTTTTCCAGAGTGGCTGCACCAGTTTGCATTCCCACCAACAGTGCAAGAGGATTCCTGTTTCTCCACATCCTCTCCAGCATCTATAGTCTCCTGATTCGTTCATTTTGGCCACTCTGACTGGCGTGAGGTGATTCCTTTGATATATTCCTAATTCCAGTAGTGGACAAACAAGTGATTTTGTATCACTAGGTGTCAATCACTATGTGTTATTTTGCAAAGTAGTTCTTGGTGAGACAGGAAATTTGGTGGATGGTGTGTGCTCTTTCCCTGCCTTCTGAAATTCAGCCCCAACCCTTCTCCCTTATGAATTTTTGTTAACTGTCTTCACAGCAAAAATAATATTAAGTTGATATCCCTTACCCTGCCTTGTCAAGAACATTAAGACTAAAAACACATAAAAATAAAAGGTAAAAGTCATAATAGAGTCATTTGCTTTTCTGAATCTGAATGCATCTGCAGACCAGTTTTCACAGTGCTTTTTTGTATTCAAGTATAACGTTATTTTCCATTCCTTGGAAATTTGCTTTTTCATTTAGACAAACCTGTCTTGTTTAACTGTTCACCTGGAGGAAAATAACCAGCCTAGTTTGATATTTCTTATCTAGGATAAAATAAAGATTCCCTCTTGAAATCATGAAAAAGTAAAGTCTGTTGCTTAAGTAAAGTTTCTGGCTTAGCAAAAGAAAAATGAGCACTTTCACTTTTTTGTGTGCAGGCACCTCATTCAGAAGCTCTCACCATTCTTGGTTCTCTTGTCTGCTTTCCAAACACCTACCGGGAGATCCCTTTGCTGCAGTCTGTGCCGGAAGTCAGTGAAGTCATCACAGGAACCGAAGACGTCAAGGTACCTGCTACCTTTGAGTGACTCTCAGGTTTATCATCTTCTAGTTCCAGCTCTGTGGCCATCGCTTCCATTATTGTGCATTGATCCCCTTATCCCTGAAAGTTCTGCTTTATTGTTTAAATGTTTCAGTAGTTGTTGTTTTCAGAAGGCTGTTTTCAGGGGATTAAATGTATCCGAATCAGAGCACATCGCAGTTATAACTGATAGGCTCCTTGGGTGTTTTTTATTAGGTCTGTTTATCATGCCTATGGATCCTAATTATGTAATGAATCATCCTTTGTAATAATTTTAGGTTCAATTGTGCCACATTAGTGCATCCAATGAGTTTATAAGGAATAATTGAAATAAACTAAATATTCAGTCCTGTTGTTAGCCTGATTAAATACTACTAATCATTTGCAATGTCAGGTTATTCATTACTTAGAGAATAAAAGTAAGCATTTGTTCTCTCCTCAACTGACTTTGAGGCAAACAAATATGCTTTTCAAATCTCAGAATCTATCTTATCTACTTACGGTACATAATTATAATATATAATTTAGTGTACAATATATAATCTAATTAAAGTAAAAGAAAACCGAGCTTTTCCTATCTGAAGTCTCAGTTGCTTTGCTAGGTTTTTATTGTGCACCCAGAAACCCTCTTCCCTACGCTGGCTTAATTGCCCAGGGAGGCCCTGGCTGAGACTGCAACCAGGCTGTTCCCCCGAGCCCTGTGTCTCTTCCCCCCAGGTCCTCCCTGGTCCTTCAGGAGCTCCTGACTTCCAGGAACACAGTCAGAACATGTGGGAAACCAACTACTAAACAAAGTTTTTATTTTACTTAATTTTTTGTTTTTAGCATTACCTCATAAATATTTTACTGAAGAATGCCACAGAGGAACCAAATGAATGTGCAAGGTAAATGTTGACAAAAAGGTAAACTATTTTAGGATTTTAAAATACAAATTTATGTGTGAACAGTTAATGTTAAAAAAAAAAACACTTTTTCCACATTACTCATATACCCACTAATAAGTATAGTAAAGGGGCACCTGGGTGGCTCAGTCAGTTAAGCATCCGACTCTTGATTTCAGCTCAGGTCATGATCTCACAGTCATGGGATCAAGCCCTGTGTCAGGCTCCACTCTGAGCATGGAGCCTGCTTAAGATTCTTTCTTTTTGTACCTTTGCACCTGTCCCTGCTTGTGTGCACATGCTTGCTCTCTCTCTCTCTCTCTCTCAAAAAAAAAAAAAAAAAAAAATTTAAGTGTAGTAAGAATTATGTCGAGAATGTGCTTTACTTAATTTTTTAAAAGTGTGCCTTTATTAAGTGAAAACAGTAAGGTGCAGAAGGTTATTATTACATTTTGTAAAAGAAAAAACAAGATTACAAATATATATGTGCACTCCCTGTTATTTTTAATGAAGAAGAAAAAAATGGAAGGATAAACCAAAAACGTATACAAATGGTGTATGTATAGGGTAGTGATTCTCAACCAGAGGTGATTTTGTACCCCAGGAGACATTTAGCAATGTCTGGAAACATTTTAGTTGCCTCTGCCAAGCATCTAAGGTCGCTGGCAGTCTGTTACCAAGATAGGTTTTCTGGGCCACCTACATAATGAAAAGTTGCAACCTGTCCTTCCAGGGTGAAGCCCAAAGCTGGGAACACTGGTGGAGGGAAACACTATTTTCTTATCCCCTGCCTTCAACCCCATAAGGTCACCAGAAGCCCAGCTAAGCCTCTTGCTGCCCGGGAATCAGCTCCTACCCTGTTCTCTTTCTAACAGCCCATCAACCATCACCACCTTGTCAGCTCTTTGATGAATTTAAGAGGATTTTTTTTTTTTTTTTTTGGCGGGGGGGAGGTTATTTTTTTTACTAACTTCTTCAGTGGCTTTGGTGGATGGTTTGGTACACATTTTCTAGTCTTCCATTACCAGAAGCTATAAATTCATTATCAATTTGTTCATATTAGAGTAACCTTGAATTTGGGGATAAACTCAATGTGGTTTATACAGTACTGGATCTGATTTGAGTAACATTTTGTTGAGTAAAGTTCCATTTATATTTATGGCCTGTAATTTTCTTTCCCCATCCTGTCCTTATCAGGCTTGATTACAGGGTTATGTCTTCTTCCAAAACGAGTGAAGTATTGTTTCATTCTCTTAAGTCAGCAAGAGTTTTTGTAAAATTAGAGTTTGTGCTCTTGTGTATTTAGACCTTGATGGTAAAACTATCTAAGTCTGGTTATTTATGAGAGGGTTAACCACTGACTTGTTTTCTTCCATGATTGTTTAGGAATTTTAAGGTTTTATTTTATTTGACAGCTTAGATAAACTAAAGTTGTCTAGAAATTTGTCCATTCCTTCTAAGTTTTGAAATACCCTTGCATTCATGATGGCTCCATTATCCTTTTGCTATCTTTTCCGTAGCTCTATGCACTTCTTAATCTCTGACCCTTTTCTGTATTCTCTGATTTTTCTCACACATCTTGCCAAAGGTCTGTCAACTTTGTTAGTCTTTTCAAAGAATATACTTTTGTCTTTGTTCCAGCCTCTTTATTCTGTATTTGTTTTTATTTTCTACTTTCTGCTCTTTTTTATGTTCTTTCTTCTGCTTTCTTTACATTCTGCCACTCATTTTCTTTTCATCAGTATATTAATTCTGATATATGCCAGTATATTAACTCAGTATACTAATTCAGCATTTCTCCTTTACAGATACCAACATTTAAGTCCCTATGTTTATTTCTAAGTGCCACTTTATCTGAGTTCTCTACGTTTGATATGTAATATTTTTCCACTGAAATTTTTTCCAGTTTCCATTATGATTCCTTCACTGAGTCATGATTTATTTAGAAATATATTCCTTCATTTTTAAACACATGGTTATTTTTATTTATCTTTTTGCTGCTGATGTCTTAAAGGCATTGTAGATTAAATATGTTGTCTGCCAAGTAACAATCTTTGAAATTGTTGAGATTTGCTCTATGGCTCAATATGTAGTCATTTTCTGCACATGTCCTGTATATGGTTGAAAAGAATGTGTATACCATTTCTTCAGTTGTTGGGTGTAGTGCTCTAGATGTGTCCATTTGATTAATTTTTTAATCATGTCTTTCAAATACTTTAAATCCTTTCTAATTTTTTCATCATCTTGATCATTAACTGAGAAAGATGGATTAAGATATCCCACTATTATGGTACGTTTATTTCCCTTATATGTCTGTCAATTTTTGTTTTATATATTTTGAAGCTATATTATTAGCTGCATAGAAGTATAGAATTATCAAATCTCTATATAGAATCCCATCTCTTTTATTTATTTTTGAGAGAGAGAGAGACAGAGTATGAGCAGGCGAGGGGCAGAGAGAGAGAATCCGATGCAGGCTCCAGACTCTGAGTTGTCAGCCGGCAGAGTCCAACATGAGGCTTGAACTTGTGAAACCTCAAGATCATGACCTGAGCCGAAGTTGGATAATCAACTGACTGAGCCACCCGGGCGACCCTACCTTAAAGACTACTTATCTGATATTGATATGGATATTTTTAAATGATATTTTCTATCCTTTTATTTTTATTTTTTTTTAATTTTTATTTATTTTTGAGAGAAAATACAAGTGAGCAAGCAAGGGAGGGGCAGAGAGAGAGAGGGAGACAGAATCTCAGACAAGCTCCACTCTGTCAGCACAGAGCCCTATGTGGGGCTCGAACTCATAAACCGTGAGATCATGAGCTGAGCTGAAACCAAGAGTCAGACGCTTAACCCACTGAGCCACTGAGGCACCCCAATATTTTCTATCCTTTTAAATTTAACTTTTCTATATTCTTCTCTTTTAAATGTCTTTGCGAAAATTGTACATATTTTATTTTATACATTTATACTGTCTGATTTTTATCTTTTAACTGAATCTTTAGTTCATTTACATTTGCTGCAATTACTGACATATTTGGATTTCTTTCATCTTTATATTCTTTGTATATTCTTTGTATTCTTTGTATCTTTATATTCTTTGTATTTCTTTCATCTTTATATTTTGTTATTTGTCCTCAGTATTCTCTCATTTTCTCCCTTTTCTCACCTTCATTCTTCCCTTCTCCTTTCCTTCCTTCCTTCCTAACTTCCTAACTTCCTAACTTCCTCCCTTCCAGATGATTTTTCCCACATTCCATTTTTTCTCTAATTTCTTAGGAGTCATAGACTCTCTTTCAGTTTTCTTAAAAGTTACCTTAGAAATTTTAATGGGGCACCTGGGTGGCTCAGTCAGTTAAGCATCTGACTCTTGATTTCTGTTCAGGTCATGATCCCAGGATCATGAGATTGAGCCCCACATCGGGCTCTGTGCTGAATCCCACATCATTTAGGATTCTCTCCCTCTCCCTCCCTCCCTCTCTCTCTCTTTTTCTCTCTCTTTCCCCACCCCTGTCCCTCCCATGCTCAAGCACACACATACTCTCTTTCTCTCAAAATAGATAAACATTTAAAAAAAAGAAATTGTAATATGCATACTTGTGTTACTAATTCTGAAATTAGTGTATGATATGCTCAGTCTTTATTAGCTGAGTATGAGAGGAGTTAGACAATGAAATTGAGTTCATGCAAGTGCAGATAAGCAGAAATATGATCAAGATTCCAAATAAATGGAGGAGAATCACAAGAGAAGATAGTTATAATTGTGAGTGATGATAATGTAGAAGAGTTCAGAAAAAAGAGTAAGTTACGTAAATTGGGTGGTGTGAGATGGGATGGTAGCAAACAGTTCCAGAAAGTGCGTTAGTGTACAAAGGAGAGTGAAGGTGGTATTGCCATTAGCTAAAAAAAAAGTTTTGAGAGATAGAACTCATTTGGGATCAGAAAGGACACATTTGGGATACAGAGAACCTAACTGACAGGAACTCAAACACATAAGGGGTAACAGAGTATTAGAATCGGAAGATGCTAGATGGGGATGCTAAATGATATGTTGGAAAGAGAAAAAATAGCATTGAAGAGCAGCTATAAGCTAGTGTGCTTTAAAACTCAAGGCAGGTGAAAGTGGTTCACATTAGGAAACCACTTTATGGGTCACAAAAGTTCTCTGTCATGCAGGGCTAATAGTTATAGAGTAATGCAGGTGTTCCTAAGAAATGAGAGATCTTTGCTCTGAATGAATTACATTTAACAGAAAGGTTAATGGGTTGTAAAAAAAAAAAAAAGTATGTGTATTTATACACACACACACACACATTCAAGCATGCAAAGGAAGAGAGGCTCTTGAAGTGGTAAAAATATGATTGGGGGTATAATTCCAAGTTAGATTTTAGTGGGTTAAATAATCAGTTAAGCTGGGGGAAGATAAAAAGGCTATTTGAAAGCATGTAGAATACATGGCAAAGAGCGCAAACTAAGAATACAAACTGCAGTTTCTAGACTGAGAATAAGCGTAGGGATGAGGCAAGAGGAGACAGTTCCATACAGTGAGGGAAGTTGAGGGTTCAAAACGTGTGGAATTCATGTATTATGCTGTTGTCAGAGAACCAAAGAAGGCCAGGCACACCTTATAAACTGGGCTGCCCATTTATACTGAGTTCATTTAAGTAGAAGGTGACATAGCCTCCAAAGGACTTTTAATAAACGTGTTCTGAAGCCCTTAGTCTATCTTAATTTAAAGAGGTGAGATTCCAGTGAAATATGGTGGTTTTAAAACCTCAAAATATATTTATTTTAATTGCTGAATTATACTGAATACAAAGAACTTTTACTGTGGAGAGCTGAGCAGTACATTCAGTTTAATTGGCACTGGATGTGACCTCTTATTACAAAGAACAACATATACATCCTACAGTTAACTTCTGGTTCCAAGCAGGGACTTGAACCCCCCTTTTGTTCTGAAAGTGAGCAGGTTTGGGAGCAAGTATTTTAATTTTATATGTGGGCATTCAGAAAAAATTAACAGGAGTATGACTTTTTGATCATTGCAAAAGATAGTGGAATATATCAGTTCCAAAGAGAACTACCATTTAAAAATGATTTACAATTGAGAAAGGTAATTTTTAAAGGACTGTGTAATTTGAAGAAAGCTTTGTCCTCACTTATTGTTTAAAAGATAACAGTGCTGGGGCGCCTGGGTGGCTCAGTCAGTTGAGCATCTGACTTCGGCTTAGGTCATGATCTCACAGTTCGTGGGTTCGAGCCCCGCATCAGGCTCTGTGCTGGAGCCTGCTTCAGATTCTGTGTCTCCTTCTCTCTCTGTCCCTCCCCCGCTCATGCTTTCTCTCACTCTGTTTCTCAAAAATAAATAAATGTAAAAAAATTTAAAAAAAATAACAGTGCAGCTGATTCTGGAAGTTGTCTTCAAATATTCTTTACAATGAAATATAGGGTTTGTATTCTGTTTGTAGTAGGTGTTGTGTATTTTATTATAGGGAAAACAATTACAAACTCAATTTCCAATGATTTTCTGAGATTCATGTCTTTGATTATTCGTCAAAACTATCTTGAAGCAATACGGTGTAGTTAAAAATGTCAGCAAAAATAAAATGAACAACTCAGAAAACAACAGATGCTGGTGACTATGCAGAGAAACGGGAACCCTCTTGCACTGTTGGTGGGAATGCAAACTGGTGCAGCCGCTCTGGAAAACAGTGGGGAGGTACCTCAAAAAATTAAAAATAGAACTACCCTACAACCCAGCAATAGCACTACTAGGAATTTATCCAAAGGATACAGGCGTGCTGATTCATAGGGGCACACGTACCCCAATGTTTATAACAGCACTTTCAACAATAGCCAAATCATGGAAAGAGCCTAAATTTCCATCAACTGATGAGTGGATAAAGAAGATGTGGTTTATATATACAACGGAGTACTGCTTGGCAATGAGAAAGAATGAAGTCTTGCCATTTACAGCAACATGGATGGAGCCGGAAGGTATTATATAAGTCAGTCAGAGAAAGAAAGATATCATATGTTTTCACTCATATGTGGATCTTGAGAAACTTAACAGAAGACCGGGGAGGGGAAGAGAAAAAATAGTTACAAACAAAGAGGGAGGGAGGCAAACCACAAGAGACTCTTAAGTCCAGAGAACAAACTGAGGGTGGATGGGGGTGGGGGAGAGGGAAAATGGGTGATGGGCATGGAGGAGGGCACTTGTTGGGTTGAGCACTGGGTGTTGTATGCAAACAATGAACCACAGGACTCGACGCCAAAAACCAAGAGCACACTTTACACACTGTATGTTAGCCAATTTGACAATAAATTATATTAAAAAAAAAAAAAGATACTCTCTCTCTTCCTCTGCCCCTCTCCTCCACTCGTGGGTATGCTTTCTCTCTCTCTCTCTCTCTCTCTCTCTCTCTCTCTCTCTCAAATTTAAAGAAGATGGTAGCAAAAATAACTGATATATGGGCTGTGACTATTAACAGGAAGTATATCATTTACTTATTAAATAATTACTAACCAATATCAGTATTTCTATTTGTCCTTACCCTTTTTTTCTTAGGAAGACACTCTGTTGGTGTATGTGTAATTTTTGCTACTTTGTAAAAAAAAAGATTTAAAATACTTTGTCACATGAAAATACCAAGAAAACATGTTAAATTTTTTGAGAGTTTTCCTCTTTTCCTTCTTTTCCAAAAGATGCATTGCCATTTGCTCTCTCGGGGTCTGGATATGCGAAGAGCTTGCCCAGTGTACGAGCCATCCTCAGCTGAAAGAGGCCATCAATGTGATAGGTGTGACTTTGAAGGTATTCCCAATTCGTGATGTGTATTTGACAGTAATCTGTATCCCAGATATTCAACCAGTTCTAGTTTGAATTAGCTCCATCACTATTTTTTCCCTATATCAGAGAGGGGTTTTAAATCAAAAATTGTTTTTATGAGAGCATGCTGAATGTTCTGTGAGGCTCACAAAAGAGGCCACCAATAGCTGCTTCCCCACTGGTGGCTGAGCTGTCCTGGACTGACCCCTTTGCCTGAGTGGGGCTCCTCTGTGGGCTGGGCACTTCCTGTGGCAAATGACAATTGGTAATAGTGACAAGAAAGTGCGATTTCATGCCCTGGCCTCTGCAGTGGGACTGGGAGAGACCTGAGTACTCGCCACCTGACTGGGCCTTCACACTTTTAGGATGTCTTTCTTCCTTTGCTTTGTTAATGAAGAGAGGGAGTGTTTTGGGGGGTTTTTTGTGTTTGTTTGTTTTTTGTTTTTTTGTTTTTGTTTTGCCATTGACTGGGTTCACATGCTGGCCCACATTCATTGCAAAGTCAGTACTTCAGACAGCTCTGCAAGGTAGATGGTACAATCACTATGTCCCACCAGAGGAAAGCAAGGCCCAGAGAAATCCAGTCCTAGGCACACAGGTATAAAGGATGGAAGCAGCACTGAGAGCAGATCTGTGTAACATGAAAACAAAACTGAACTTTTATACATACTGTTAGGCCACTTCCTAAACCAGGGCTCAAAACCTGCCAGGTCCCTTTCTGGCTCCTGTTTAGAGATGGTGGTAATAATTAGCACTGCTGTTATTACACCCCCCAGAACTGGCGAGTGTCTAGTCCCTGCCAGGCACTGTACTGGGGGTTTGTGGAAGTTCTCAGCTGCTAGGCACTTGTCCCACTTTACAGTGGAGAAGCTGAGGTGCAGGAAGGTCAAGGAGCTCTTTCCAGGCTCTGAATCCTGGTCAAGCCAAAGTTCAAACCCTAAACTGTGCATCTGATACCAGCGTCCAGGCTCATGCCCACCCTTCTCTACTGCCTGTCATGTGTTGCTGTAATAGTAACAACCATTGTAGCTGACACTGGGACAGTCATCACCAGGCCAGTGATAGAGCTGTGTCACCTTTGTGCTTCAGCCCACAGGATAACCAGCCAGGGACATCCCCTGCCCATGGCTTGGCATCCGGCCCTCTGGTCTAGCCCCTGCCTGTCTTTGCAGCCTGATTTCATGGCAGTGCTCCTCACCTACTCCCCTTCCTGACCAAGTCTTATGTCCTCTGACCCCCTCCCACCTGTGCACCCCATCCCCCATTCTCTCCTCCACAACACCTGGGAGTGCCGGTCAGATCCAGAGAGCTGGAGAAACACTTGCTGCTGATCCCTGTGATGAGGAATGGAAAATTGATCAAACCAAAATATCACTTAGGAGGCCTCCCTCTGGCCTGAGCAGGGTGCTGACCTTTGTTGTTGCTTTTAATCCTTAAAACCACCCTCTGTATGAAGGCTTACTGCCACCTCTGCATCACAGATGTGGAAAATGAGCTGATTGGGAAATAGAGAGTCTGCCAGGGTCAAACCCAGGACACCCTGTCCCCATGTCTGGGCTTTTCCCTAATTGCAGTGTATAAGACACTCCAAAAGCCATGGTGAAATATTCACATATAACTATTACAGTGAAAAAAAGTTGGATATCAATTGTATATCTATGCAGAGTGTAATTCGTTTTTTAATATCCTATTTTCTCAATTCTAAGATCTATTTTTCCAATCCTAGTTTTTTTTCCTAAATCTAGAAAGGTATATTGCATGTGCTGTGGCTTCTCCACCCCTACTCCCTTCCTGGAAAAGCTGTTAATAATTCAGTGGTGTCTCAGAGTGAAGGAGATCTGTAGATAAATCTTCTACCCTATGTGGTTCTATGCAGTATAGATAACAAGAGTAGAAGGATATATGACGGCTTACGTTTTCCTGTTGTCGTTCTCCACATTTTCAAAAATCTCTATAGTTTTTGTACAATTATGAGGAAAACATAGAGTACCAGAAAAAATGTAGCTGCCGTGCTTGGAGCCGCGCTCTATCAGGGACATCCCGCCACAGTGTGGGGGCTGTTCCGTTGAAGCCTGTACCCCAGGATGCTCCTGATCCCCCCATTTTGGCAATAAAAGAGAGCACAGCTAAAGAAGGCCAAGGACCTTGCTCCGGCTTGAATTGCTAAGAAATCAGAGGGCCGAGATCAGCCATATCAACCTTCCTTTAACCAGTGTGAATAGCAGAGGGAAACTCATGGATGCAGTTCCAGGACGCTGGGACAACTCCCTGCCTGCCTCCCTCCTAAGCCTGTGTTCCTGTGCCAGTGGCACTTTCACTGAAGGAGGGAGCACATGAATCTAAGAGAACCGAGAGCTATCAGGAAAGGAGTTGCCACGGGGAGCAAGGGGGACAGCAACAACTCTTAAGAAGAGGGGCCCCAGGGAGGCTCAGGGCTCTACTAGGAGGGGGAGCATCTGGCGGACTAGAGAAGGAGGCCCGGCCCCAGCGGCACAGGGTGCATGAGGCCAGAAAGGGCTTCCTGTCTTATGGGTTCCACATGGCTCTGGGCACCACTCTGCTGTGACCCTGCCCTTCAGGAACACTTGATGAGGCTGATCCAGGTGTTCCCTCAGATGCAGGAAGGGCATGGTCAGAGAAGGCTGGGAAATGCTCCCTAGAAGGTATACATGAAAAACAGTGAGAGCAGAGCACTGCCTAGCCGCCTGGAGAGTTCTACTCAGCTAGTTGTGTCTGGTGGGGGAGTGTGTGGGTGGGGGCGGAGGGTTCTAAGCCTGAGCTGTAGTCACAGACCTAGGTGTCCCCTTCAAGGTGGGGGCCGAGGGCACTAGAGTGGCAGCTTCGGCTCTGGCTCAGGTGAGCTGCCAACCCTGTCTCCTTGGCAGCCCAAGTGAGAGGAGGGCCAACCCGAGCCCCACCCTCAGCCTCACCTGTCGTTCCTTCTCTTACCCTATCTCAAGAGACATCATTGACTTTCCCCGCCCTCCTGACTTCAGTCCTAGAGTCCTGCTGCCCTAGGGCCATCCCTACCCATCCTGTCTCCCCCTGCCAATAACTGAGCCTCCTGGTGCCTTCCAACTCCTTGGCCCTAGTCTGGCCCCCACAGATCTGTCCTCCCTCCTGCCACCGGAGGAATCTGTCTGCACAGGGTCTGACCAAGTAGCCCACAGACTAGAGCACTATGCACGGCGTTCAGGGACATATGTGAACAGGTCCCTGCCTGTTCCCAAGACTGTTAGTCCTTCAGAGTAGAGACTGTATCTGCCCTGTTCATCTTGTGCCCTGTACTTTTTTTTCTTTCTTTCTTTTTCTGGCTTAAACAACATGGGAACATATTGATTCATAAAGCTGGAAAATACATGGGTAAGGAAGAGGTCAGGGTTGGTTGATTCAGGAGATTAACAGTCAACACTGACCTAATTGTCTAACTCTACTGCTCTGTAGTCCACAGAGGTGGCTTCATGTTAGGGTGGGATGCCTGCAGGGTTGGAGGATGTCTGCCAGTAGGAGTCAGGGTCCCATGTGTCCTTGTTTGTGTTCTGCAGGACTTCCATCACAGCATTCTTGTAAGAGGTACTGAGATGCATTAGTCGAGGTTTCTCGCTCATCCCTGTACCAGCAACTGAGACTGGGAATAAAATCTTCTGATTCGTTTAAGCCTGTTAGGGCACATTCCTGGAGCTGGGAGAGATGGCCTGCATGGGAGAGGGAAGGCACCTCAAAATAGATCTATTAGTTAAGGAGTGAGGGAGGAATTGATACTGGCCAAGCAACCACACATATGCACCATAGAGAGGACTGAGAGCAAGAGATGCTCTGTAAAAGGAAAAGGTGAAGGCACGTGAGTGGGGAAAGCAGTAATGAGAAGAAGCTGAGCAGTGTGTAGGGAAGGGGCACTCTGGGCAGAAGGAGATCCCAGTAATAAAGGCCCTGGGGTAGAAACGAGTTGGTATATATCCTAAGAGCAGGAAGATGCTGGCATGTTGGAGCAGAGTGCAGTGTTGAGCAGTGAAGCAGTATAGTTGACACACAGTGTGATGTTAGTTTCAGGTGTGCAACACAGCGATTCAACAACCTATCCTTCCTGCTGTGCTCCTCACAAGTGTAGCTACCACGTGTCACCCTCAGTGTTGGCACATTGTCATTACTCCATGAATATGTGCTGAATGAGTGAGTGAGTGAATGAGTGATTTGTCTCTCCCCACCACCGCCCACAGCATTCACGTGTCAGTAATAGCATCCCACCTGCAGCCCTCCAGCCTGACCTTGCCTTCCGCAGTGCCCTACCACCTGCTGCCTTGAAGGAAACACTCTCCCTCTGCCTTCTTCTGGCCTAACCTCAGCTCTCCTTCCACCCTTCCCCCATTCTCTCTACCACCTGCCCCCTCTCTCACACCTCATCCCTCTGCCCAGAGGCTCTTTGTCTGGTCTACCATAGCTCTCATTTCCTCGTTGTCCTCTTGTCTGCTCCCAGCTTCTAGTTAGATGTAAGAGCCATGCCAGCCTTATGTTTCCACCCCACGACCTGACCCCTGTGATGCAGTGGAAACACAACGAGTGGCTATTCCTGTTCTTCACCTTAGACTCGTCATGTGTTACTTCTCCGGGGGGGTGTGCAAGGCATTAGGAACATAATGGTAAACAAGATGTGGAAAAATAAACACAAAAGAACAGGCAGACAAATACAGAAGATCGGCTTGATAGCCTTAATGCCATGAGGAAAGCAAGAGGGCGAAGCAGGATGGAGCTGAAGAGCTGGAGCAGATAGACTGCCACCCCTTGGGATGGGCAAGGTGGCCTCACGGAGGAGGCCTTTAGTGCCATGATCTGAGAGATGTGGCAGAAGCCAGCATCCCAGGCAAAGCAGGCAGTAAGGGCAAAGGCCTTGGGACAGAAGCAAGCCAGAGTGTTTGCGGGGTTGAAAGAGGCTCGTGAGCATCAGGTCATCTGAGGCCTAGAGGCCAGGCTCTGAGAGCCCCTTGAGGGCAGACGCTCTTGCTCTGGGTGCACTTTGCACCTATCAGGAAGGAGTATTTGGAAACTGTTTATTCTACAGAGTTCAAAGTAATCCCCTTTGCCTTACCTTCTTCCTCGTCCTGTACATTTGCACTGAGCTGCTAAATGTTGACTTTTCCATGTCTGTGTGGTGCTGAGGTCAATTGGTACCTGCTTTATGTGACTTGGAGCTCCTGGTGTGGAAATAACTAAGCTACATATCCAGGGGTTTCCTTAGACACCCAAAATCAGCGACAAACCTTTTGGCTTTAGATAATAAGGTAGGGACAGCAGGGTAGCCCCAGGTTCTGGGCAGGGAGAGAGGCACAGGGTGTCTTTCATCTGTTACATCCATCCAACCCAATGGTCTTTATGAGTACCGTCCCTCCCCTTTGACATGCCATCTAGGAAGAAATGGGAGCATCCAAAGGTCCTTGTACACACACCAGACTCCAAAAACACACTCAAAGTAATTGAATAAATACACCATAACATAGGATTATATTCTCACAGTTCCCAAATTTTCACATTTCTTAGTACATTACACATGTGGGTGAAGTTTAATTTTATAAGGTGGGAAATCACTTGATCACTTCATGTTTCTATAAAATGAAGATCATATCTACCTTGCAGAGCTGTTAATGAAGATATATCAATGCGAAAATGAGGAGAATTCTAAAAGGGCCAGCACACAGGGAATACTCAGTAATGTACTACCTTTTAATTTCCTCCAATTGTCAAAACTATTATTTATGCAATGAATGAGGCACTTGAAATTATGGTTTTAATTTTCAGATGACTGAACAACAGCTCTTTGTTTCTATAGAATGTTAAGGAAATTAATACATGTGGACAAGAGGCAGTTATAGGATGGTACAAGTGCAATGTGGGACCAGGACACATTTTTCAAAAATTTAATGCGTAACAAGGAAATGTATCCTAAACACGCTGGAAAGAAATACATGTTTTGTTCTTCCTTAGGACAAATGCACATGTTAAGTTCAGTCCTTTAGTTTGGGGTTCTGTTTCCTGTTACAGTTTCCTAACAAAGTCGTGGCTCAGGTGGCCTGTGATGTTCTTCAGTTGCTGGTTTCCTACTGGGAAAAGCTTCAGATGTTTGAAACCTCTCTGCCTCGGAAAATTTCAGAAGTAAGTCTTTGTCCTGTAATGCTAACACGTAAGCGTTTCCCAGTTATTGTATTTGGTGTTTAATTAATTACAGATACTCAAATAATTGTTAGAGTACTGACTATTAAATTGCCATACGGGTCATTCATTTTCAGATTAAATTGCACCGGCTCTTCTCAGCTGTGATTTCAGGCACTACGTAAAGAAGCCACCAGTGTTCCAGGGCAGAGTTTTACACTTGGGGAGTTTGAAAGGCAGACACGACCACAACAAAGAGACCTTTTGTAGATTGGGCTTCATTCATCGAGAGTAATTTGGATGGTGCCAACAAGGAGTAGGCAGCTGGTTATGATGCCCTCCGTGCAGGGGCGGGGGGTGGGGGGACTGTTGAGTGAAACACGAGTCTCTCCTAGACCGAAGCCCCAGATCATGCTCTCTGCCATAGCATGATTACCCAGCTGTAATGAGATTACTGCTGTAATACCCTCTTGGGGGTGGGGGGGGGGCGGTGGTAATTGGTGGGAGAGAAAGATAGAAGGAACAGGAAGAATCATCCCAGTGATGATATCCCGGAGGCTGGTTGCATTTGAGGGTGCTTAGTTGTAAAGGAGCAGGTACCCTCACCTCTGTACATACCTGAATATAAGGCCCATCCATTCCTGCTAGTTTTTAAAGCTACACTTCTTATTTTATTTTAAAGTTTGTTTTGAGAGAGAGAGAAAGAGAGAGAGAGAATGAGCAGGGGAGGGGCAGAGAGAGGAGAGAAAGAATCCCAAGCAGTCTCCAGGCTGTCAGCTGAGCCGAAACCAAGAATCAGATGCTCAGCCAACTGAGCCACCCAGGCACCCCTAAAACTACACTTTTTAAAACGTGCCCTGTTCTTTGCACATCCAGTGGTAACTCTTCAAGGAAATGTGATTTGTCTCTGCATGGTATTACAGGGGGAGAGAAGAAGTGATACTGATTTATTTCCTCTCGGCCCTAGACAGATTTCACCAGCGAGATCACTCTGTTCTCCCCAAGAGCTTAGGTGACCTAGGGCAGAACAGAGGTTTGGACATAGGGATAGAAGATGCCGCAAGTTATAAAGTTGGGTTTTAGGGCAACTGTACACAGTTGACCTTTGAACAACATGGGTTTGAACTGCATGTATCTATATGTGGATTTTTTCTGATAAATATAGTACACTATATATGTATTTTCTCATCCTTACGATTTTTTTAATATTTTTTTTCTGTCTGGCTTACTATATTGTAAGAATACAACATAAAATACATACAACATACAAAATATGTGTTAATCAACGATTTATATTATTGTTGAGGCTTCTGGCCAGTAGTAGGCTATTAGTAGTTAAATTTGGCGGGGGAGACAAAAGTTATACATGGATTTCTTCCTGTGCAAGGTCAGGGGGTTAGCACCTCTCACGCTGAGTTGTTCAAGAGTCGATTGTAGTTTATCATTGAAAGAGGAATAGCTTTGAGAAGGAAAGGGGTGCTTTTATACCAGGATAACAGGTGGAGACCTGGGGTGGTTTATAAGAAAATCAAATGGGAGCATTTTCATAGTTATTTTTGAAAATATTTTTTTTTACTTTCATTGCATTAAGTGCGGAGACTGATGATGGGGATTGTGTGACCTCAGAGAGAAATGTCCCTTCCTCTGGGGCCCCAATTTCACCACCAGGAGGGTGGAATAGAGACGAGGCATGGCTCTATGACTTTCTTCCGATTTTCAGGATCACACAGAGCTCTAAACTGGCTCTTGGCTTCTTATCACCTTCCTCAAGTGAACTGGCACCAAGCTGGGTTTAGTGCAAGGCCATCTTGAGACTCTTATCATATGGTTTCCTAAACTATTACTATGGTCTGTTTGATTAGAGGTTTGTCTTTTATGCAGATCCTTGTGGCCACAATTGCTTTTCTTTTACCAAGTGCAGAGTACTCCTCAGTGGAAACAGATAAGAAGGTAGGTGGCACATCAGCTAAGTTTTCCCCAGTCTGTTTTTTTTTTTTAATGTAAGATAAAATGAAAAATAATGTTACACGCAGGGATATCCTTTATTATTCTTTTGTATTGGTCCTAACTGTCTCCCCTGTGAAAACTTTATTTACTCATTCATTTCTTCTGCATTTGTGTGTCCACTGAGTAATTACTATCGTGCAGGGACAGTTTGTTGTTTGCTGTGACATATAGTGAAGTTTAAAAGACTGCAATGTACAGTATTGGGCCTGTTTCCTCTTCCAGTTTATTGTATCCTTGCTACTCTGCCTCTTGGACTGGTGCATGGCGTTGCCAGTGAACACCCTTCTCCACCCAGTGTCCACAGTAGCCCTGGAGGAGCAGCACTCGTGCAGAGCCCCTTTGCTGGATTATATCTATAGGGTGAGTCTCCATTTGTGCCTCATGGACATAGAGTATAGACTTAAGCATCAGAGAATCGCCCAAATATGTCTGTGCATTTATTTATTTATTTGTGCCCTTTTGGAAAAGATATGGGGAGAGGTGAAACATTTTAAAAGAAATGAATAATTTAAGGAGTGAAAACAGGACAGAAGTAATTGTAGAGAAGCAGTGGTTACCAAGTGAAAGAAACATGCATTTTCACACGATTGCCATCTTTAAACAACTGCAGTTTGATCAGAATCCCCAATTTTCATGTAACATGGCCTATCTCTACTTAATTTTTAAAAGAAGTGTTTATATTTTAGGGATATTGACAGTCTTAGTTTGACAAAATTGTTTTATCAATTGTTTATCAAAAAGTATAAAGGTCTCAGTAATCCCTTTGCTTTACAAGATCTTAAGAAATACACTAATTAAGGAAATATATCACATCAAAGTTTTTAGCTTCATCATTTTTATGGTACTTAAAATATTCAAATTTCAACCTCTACTGATGACTGGGTATGGTGTTTGCTCTGGATCCTTTATATCGCCCTTCTATATTGGCTTTACAGTCTGTCCTGTGAAAGCTTTATTTATGAATTTGGCATTTGTGTATCAATTGAATAAATAGTACTCAGGGACAATTCTCTTGTTTATTTTTTTTTTAATTTCATCTATTTATTTTGAGGGGGGCAGGGAGGGGCAGAAAAGGCAGGAGAGAGAGAATCTCAAGCAGGTTCCACAGTGTCAGCACAGAGCCCAGTGTGGAAATCAAACCCACGAACTGTGAGACCATGATCGGAGCTGAAATCCAGACTCGGACGCTTAACCGATTGAGCCACTGAGGTGCCCCTGTTTTTAATTGTTTTAGTAAGAAACCTTTACTAGTAACCTTTAAAAAAATAATATTCCAAGTCATTAACTGATTACTGTGTTGCCTTATTTTGAAATGTATTAAATATAAAACATAGCTGAAATTCTACTAAAAAGTATTGTGTACTTTTAAATGGTTTTTTAGTGGTCAGAGATTTTAATAACTATGTTATTTTTAATTCATCCAAAGATTTTAATTCATTAGATACTCTGTCATTTCTGTGGTTTATAAACCTATGTAAGGCTTGGCTTGACAACCTAGAGTAGCCACAGTCATTTAAATTTGTCTCTTTTCTAACATTTCTTTTCTTAAAAGATTTCTCTTAAAATTGTTTTACCAATAAAAATGTCCCCTCCTAGTTAACATGAGTCACAAATTTATTGAACAACGTGATTTTATCTGTAAAGGAAACTTTTTATTGAAGTATTATATGCATCCAGTCATAAGTGAGAGCTTGATGAATTTTCACAAAGCAAGCACACCTGTGAAACCAGATCCTGGCTGCAGAAACTGAATAGTCTCAGCATTACAGAAGGACCCATGCTGGCTCCCTGCTGATTACTATCCCCATACACATACCTGGGGCAGCAACTAACCTGTGTAACGGTGTAGATTGTTTTGAACTTTGTGTAGCTGGATTTATGCAGTATGTGCTTCTGTGTCTGATGCCCTTCACTCAACATTATTTTCGAGGGGTTCATTCACTCATACGGTTGTGAATAGTTGTGAGTTTTTCACTCATCACTCTTTAGTATTACACAGTAAGAGTACGCCATGATTTAGATATCTATTTGGACATTTGGGTAGTAGAGTTTGGAACTGGAAAAAGAAGGTCTGTGAACATTCTGGTGGACAGAAGCAGGACTTGGGTGTGTGCGATCACCCAGAATGGCAAAATAAGCACTTTCTAACTTTTACTTTCCTTTTGTGTTGAAAATATATTTATTGGTATTGATATAAAAGGAGAAAAATAACCTTGCAAATAGCAGGAAGATAATTTAGAATGGAAAGGATTCTATGTTCTCAGATATTACCAAGCGAGAGTCCTACCTCCTCAAAGTGCTGTTGGCAGATTGTCAGGGACAGGATGTTCGTGGCATCCATGGCACACATTGCTTTTTACAGGTTCTGCACTGCTGTGTGTGTGGCTCAAGCACATATACTCAACAGAGTCACTACACACTGACCCTGGCTGACCTGTCATCCCCGGATTACGACCCCTTCCTGCCACTGGCAAATGTGAAGAATTCGGAGCCAGTCCAATATCATTCATCAGCAGATTTGGGCAACCTGCTCACAGTGGAAGAGGGTGAGATTCTTCAGAACATTAATTCTCATGGGCAGGAAAAGGAAAGATTGTAATCTTTTGCCCATGCTTGCTGCATTGTTTTTTAAAATCTAGTTATTAAAATTCTGGTTTCTAGACCCCTATGTGATAGCAAATTCTGCTTTCCTTGTTTCTTTTTTTCTGTTTCTTCTCTGTCTCTTTTCCCATCTTAGTTGAATTTTGTATTGAGGACCTGTGTCAGACCTATGAGACCCACAAAAACAGCTCATTTTCTATCCCCAGGGAACTTAACATGTAACTAGAGAGACAGGATAAATGCAGAAGGACTCATTTGTGGATCAGTAGCACCATGGGGACTTCCCATGGGGAAGGACTTAAGCCAGACTTAGAAGGATGAACAGACTTTGAAAGGATCTGGTCGAGTGTTATAGACTAGGAGAGCATTGAAAGAGAGAGGTGGGGATTTACATGCCACAGTTTGAGGCTCTGCTCGTGGCAGGGGGTCTATTTTATTTTATTTTATTTTATTTTATTTTATTTTATTTTATTTTATTTTAGATTGTGTTTTTAAGTTACCTGTACACCCAACATGGGGCTTGGACTCACAACCCTGAGACCAAGAGTCGCACGCTCTGCCAGCCGAGCCAGCCAGGCACCCCAGAGGGTCTGTTTTAGGATATGTGGGTATTGTCAGGATTAGGGAATGCTGTATGTCCTCCTCATCCATGCTTCTCCCTGAAATGACAAGAGCCTATCTCCGGGCCTTGAAATGTAGTTAGAATGTGGGTGTATCATCTGTACATGTGAAGTAATTGCATAGAACCAAACATACACACACACAAGGGCATGTACACTGAGTAGACTCTGAATATTAATGAAGTGTATCAATGTCAAAATTTCCAAATTGTGATACTGTCCTATAGCTATGCTATGTAAGATATTACCAGGGGGATGAAGGATATTTGGGATCTCTCTGTATTATTTCTTATAAATGTATGTCGGTCTTTAATTGTCTCAAAGTTAAAAGTTAAAAAAAGAAACGTGGGTGTGGAGTGTTAAATCATCCATGAAAATGGTATGGACTTTGCAAGTTAAAACCTGGGTCCAAGAATGAACTTTGGGGGTAAAAACATCCTTAAAGAAAAAGGAATGAGGGAATGTCACCAGGAAAGCAGTCAGGGAAATGGAGAAAGAACCATGAAAGAGTTCTGAGAAGTGAAGAATTCACTTCTGAGGGAAGAAAGGGAATAAAGAGCCAAGGAAGGTCAGCAATGCTCCATGCTTCAGAAACATCAGGGAGGGTGGGGCCAGAACAGGAGCTGTTTTATTTCCCAACTAAGCAGTGGGTGGTGGGTTTTGCTGAGTACTTTGGGCACGGCAGTTAGTCTGTAGCCAGATAGCCGGAGCAGGTGATTTGGGGATGTCTATTCAGAACCCGCAGATATTCCTGTTGGAACCTTTGGTGGACAAAGGAAGAATAGTAGCCAGGTGAGAGCATGGAGTCCAGGGTAGTGCTTGCAAGACTGCAGAATCTGGAGTATGGTTCAGGTCAAGGGGAAGGGCACAAGCAAGGTGACAAGGAAGAGAACAGAAGTGAGGGCACCAGTCAGGGGCAAGGGCTCTGGAATCAGTCAGCCCTGATTTTATAAATGAGCACACTGAGGTGAGGGATTTTCCCAAGGGTATAGAAGCCAGAAGTAATGGAGGTGAAATTTGAATTGAAGATTTAATGATCAGGTTTCTGAAATAGCACAGCATTTAACTGAGATTTTTCCACAGAGTAAAGACTTACATTTAGTTGTGCTGGTAGACAGTACACAGCACATGTTCACACTATTGTTTACCTCCATTTGCATAATCATTTAGTTGTCTTTTTCTGGACTTCCACAGTTTTTTTAAACTGCAATATTTCTTGATTTTTTTCCCTATGGTTAGAAATTCAAACCATATCTTAAAAAAAAATAAAATGACCCATGATCTGTTTTTTTTTTTATTGGTTCCTACCATGCAGTCTATGTCTTAGAAGAAAAAGAACTTACTTTTTCCTAAAGCCATTAATTATAGTCTCATCCCACATGACTGTCCTTAAAATAAGTTCAGCACATATTATGATCTGTCTCTTGAAAACAGTCGGAGATTGATAGGTTAGTGAAAAACAAGAAACCTAAAAATGCACATTTAAATTTTCTGTACTGCCTTTCTTTTGATGTACAACACTCTTTGACTTGAGTATTCTCCAGAAAACCTTAGGACCTTGCGCAGTCTTGTCCTACCTATGTGGCGCTAAAAATAATTATTTGAATTTCGGTGGCAAAGGAGTTTGAAAATTCACCAACAGTTTAATTACATACAAAAGCAAAGCAGCTTAAAAACCTGTTGGCACACACACCCTTGCTGAGTAGGTACATCCTCTATGAAATGGGAGAACAATTAAAGAGGACACCTGAAGTATTTTAGGTTAAACAGAAATGTGCTCATATTTGAGTTTTTTTTTCATTCGATGTCATAATTCGTCATTCATAACCAAGCTATTTATTCTCCCATGTTTCTGAGATGCAATATTATATTTTTATTTATTGTTTTCAAATGACCCTTTAACCCACTGTTATCTACTATTTGACATAAATACTACTTTCAAATAGCCACAGACAAGAGACACATCTGCTTCCCCACAGTTGAAGTGGCTACTGGCCCAGATCGAGGAAAAGACACTGATAGTATTCACAGGTGCTCAAATTTCTCATTATTAATGCCTAATTGCTTTAAAAAGAAGGAAAGGGAGGAACTGTAAAAAATGAAACTTAAAAGACATACTGACATTACTGCTTTTCTATTTCATTTCTAAATTTAGCAAAATAAGATAAATATTTGGATTATATTTTTTTAATGTTTATTTACTTAGTTTTGAGTAAGAGTGTGAGTGGGGGTGGGGCAGAGAGACAGGGAGAGAGAGAATCCCAAGCAGGTCCCATGCTGCCAGCACAGAGCCCAACTTGAGACTCAAACTTACAAACCATGAGATCATGACCTGAGCTGAGATCAAGAGTCAAACACTTAACCAACTGAGCATGTCCCAGATTATATTTTTTTAATTATTTGTGGAAGTTACAAGATTGCTTTTTCACAAATGGAGTCTAGATTTTCTCTTTATTTTCCAGGGAACTCACAGGCAGTTAATTTAGCTGAAGTTGGCCAGGGAAGAACAATTTTTATTTCACAAATGTTCCCTTTCCTTACTCTTCAGTGCCAAAGGTACTTGTTTTTTTTACTGGGTGTATCGTGGTTTATGAGTTGATTGGTGTGACTCCAGTTAACTTCCCACTGTAGAATTCAAACACATTTATTAAAATACAAATTTGTATCTATCTCAAATTGAAAGCACGACCTTTATAAGAGGAAGCAGAGGAAAGTTGCTTTTCCAGTTGTTGTGTGCTTTGGGCTTTACCAAATTGGACCTTTGTCGCTAGTTCCAGAGCCTGCTCCATCCTGTCATCACCATGTAGTGTCTTACACCACGGACTCCTGAGCCCCCAGCTGGCCCTACCTTTGTTGTTTGGGGCATTAACATTTCTGATGGAGCATATATTCATATGGAATGATAAGCATGAATAAAAAGCATTGTAACTTTTGAGAAAGTTAATATGGACACAAAAGCAAAAGCATTTATAACTGTGATTTCAAGGGAATTAGTTGAGGTGTTTAAATTTCTCAGCTGTCTGGAAATCATACACTCTTCTACGAGTGTCAAGAAGGAGAGTTCAGTGTCAGAGATGGATGTAGATGACCTTTATTTATGAACACTGAAGTTTTTATGTGAAGTTTTATTTTGCATTGAAGACAGATGATTTCTTGTTCATTGAATAGCAAAAATTAAGAAGAAATTCAAGAAAAGTCAGGACAATCTTGTTCTCCTCAGTCATCGCACAGAATTTCTTATATTCTAGAATTTGATTGTATATTTCTGGGATTTATACATCATCCACTTGATGTTTTATAGATAAGTCTGTTGAATTTTTACTCTCTGAGAGGGGAGGTATTTAGCATGAGAAAGCATATTTATAATTATTTTGTTTAATTAATATTTGATTTTTCATTTTGTGAATTTAGAAACCAAGTATTTCCTAAACCTTTAAGCCAAAAGTATAAGTTTTACTTTGCTTAAATATCTAGTGATATTTTTTGTTGAAATTAAAAGATTTCACTTTCACCTGTGTTTGCATTAATACACAGTTATTTTCTAAATGTGGCAGCGTACAATTTCCCTGACCACTCTGAAGCTTAAGTACTTGCTTCACTCCAAGACCATAGATCAGGTTCTCTGCTTCTTCCTTCCACCTCCAACATTTCACAGGGCGCATCTTTACATGCTGTGTCAGTCTTTCTACACAGCCTTAAAAATTTTGTAAGTCACTTGCTCCTGGGCATTTAATCATCAACTGCAAATTTACTTAAACCTTCCAAGTATTTCCATGAGTTAGTTAATATATCCGATTCCATTAAAGATTTCAAATACCCAAATAACAAAACATAACTTGTCACAGAGATCTTAAAGCACAGTGCTTCAAATCCATCTAAGACATCACAGACTTGATTCATTTCCTTATCAGCATCTGCACTCACCCTGGTGAGGGGAATGAGGTTAATTTCTGGGGCCTGGACCCAGAACCATAGGATCTTTCAGGACAAGGAACTTTCTCTTTTGTTTCCTGCTACATCTACATTTTTTTTTTAACTTTTATTTATTTTTGAGACAGAGAGAGACAGAGCATGAACGGGGGAGGGGCAGAGAGAGAGGGAGACACAGAATTGGAAGCAGGCTCCAGGCTCTGAGCCATCAGCCCAGAGCCCGACGTGGGGCTTGACCTCACGGACCGTGAGATCGTGACCTGAGCTGAAGTCGGATGCTTAACCGACTGAGCCACCCAGGTGCCCCTACGTCTACATGTTTTTAAGTGTCCCTTTCAGAATGAGATCTTCGTGGAAGTTCGTTGTTTTAGCAATCTATTTAAATTGTACTTTTAATTAAAATAGAATTAGTGTCAAAAAAGAAAATAGATGAAAAAAATTCCCAGACTAAAACAAATCCAGTATCCCGAGTACAGATTTTAACCTTCCTTCCCCACTGTCTGGTATGTTGCTTTACCCTGCTCACAGAGCGGAAGAGGAGGAGTTTGGAGCTGATCCCTCTGACCGCCCGCATGGTGATGGCCCACCTGGTGAACCACCTGGGGCACTTCCCACTCCGTGGGGGTCCTGCCGTGCTGCACAGTCTGGTCAGTGAGAACCATGACAATGTACACGCCGAGGCTCCCGAGCTGTCCTCTGAGGTGTTCCGGAGCCCAAACCTGCAGCTCTTTGTGCTGAATGACAGCACCCTCATCTCCTACCTTCAGACACCCGCAGAAGGGCCAGCAAGTGGCTCGCCGGGGGGCGCCTTGTCCGATGTCAGAGTAATCGTGCGGGATATCTCAGGGAAGTACTCTTGGGATGGAAAGGTTTTATACGGACCTTTGGAAGGCTGCTTAGCACCCAGCAGCAGAAATCCTGCATTTCTGATTTCTGGCTGGCATCCTCAAGCTTTGGGAGCTCAGAAAGATTTTTCTCAAACTGAGGAGGGAGAAGATGTGCTTGACAAATTACTTGAAAACATTGGCCACACGAGTCCCGAATGCCTTCTACCATCACAACTAAATCTAAATGAGCCTTCCCCACCCCCGCGAGGAATGACCCGTGACCAAGAGAAGGAAATCATCGAGGTCATTTTGCGCCAGAACGCCCAAGAAGACGACTACATCCAGAGGTGTAACTCTGACTCAGCCATGAAAGTCACCAGCCAGGAGCAGCCCTCACCAGTGGAGCCACGAGGACCCTTTTATTTCTGCAGGTTGTTGCTCGATGACTTGGGGATGAATTCTTGGGACAGAAGGTAACGATTCTTTCTAGACCTTCACCTATTTTATCATTATCTTTGTGTGATTGTTCTTGTTCTCAATTTGAGGTTTGGGAAGCAGAGAATAGAAATGGAGATTTGTCTTTCAGCATTTACAGCTTATTTTCCGCTGCTAAGTTAAAGCTAGAAGTGGAACTAATCATGCTATACTGATGCACAGATTGAATTTCAGCCAGGTCTTGTATATTTTAAAGGGTATTGGACATTTTCTGTGTGTGTGTGTGTGTGTGTGTGTGTGTGTGTGTGTGTGTGTGTGTTACTGCTCTGTCCATCATTGATTCTGTCATCACAAAAGATGCAAATGGACTACAAAGATGAGTAAGTCACCATCTCACCTTAGGTCTAGTGAGGGAGGTAGATTTGGCACAACTCTGATGAAAGATAGCATGACACACGAGGCCAAGAGGAACAGTTAATCCAATGGGTAGTGTGGGATGGTGGGGAAGACTGTGGACGGGGGTTGGTTTGAGGTGGACCCTGACAGTGGAGTGGGGTTTCTAAGAACCGAAGTAGGGTAAAGGTATTCATAGCAGAGCTGATAGTGAAAACAGACACAGACACAAGCATATAAGTGACACACTCATCTCCTACAGCACCATCCAGTGTCAATGAATGGTGATGGGTGAATTTTGATGCCTTTGAATGTCTTTAAGGAGAATGGAGTTCATTCGGTGGGCTTAGATCACAAATCTTTCGTGAATGAAGAGGGTCATGGATACATAGATGGATAGATGGATGGATGAATGAATAGGTAGGTTTGTTGATTGATTGGAAAGGGCATAATTGGTCTGTGATTACATGACTTTTCTTCCATCTCTTTTTTTTATAGAAAGAATTTCCATCTGTTGAAGAAAAATTCAAAACTATTGAGAGAGCTAAAAAATCTGGACTCCCGTCAGTGGTATGTGAAAGTATATCAGACCACTTCATTCCTGTCTGTCTTTGTATGTGCTTGGATGACAGAGCTTTAAGAATGAATGCACCTTCCGAGACACCCAAAAGTCATTCTGTAACTGGAATCTGGTGCCATCTGCATATGCTGTACCTTTGGTGTTTTTACTCTCAAGGAATAACCTTACATGTTTGCTACGCTAAGAAGAGGTCATTGCTCCCACCTAATCTGTGTCTTTGGTTGACAGTGGCAGCCAGTGGACATTCATTCTCATTTAGTCTCTGCAGCTACCTCTTTTTCCAGTGAGGAACAGAGGCTTGCCTAAATCAAACAGCCTACCTACCTGTGCCCTTTACCGACACGTACCATGTTGTTTGAACCAAGTGAGTCTGACCTCATAGCCCATGCCGTGTGCCTATGCACTGGCATTCTGTAGTTTCTGCTCTACAATGCTGGCAAGCTTAAAACCAGTGTGTTTTAATTAGTGACTTCCTAGTAGTGAGCTTTATTCTCAAAACTAGTCAAATCTCAGATCTGTCCCTTTTTTCTGTAAAGTCTTAGAAGCAATTCTAAAGATGAACTCATGACCAGGTTTGATTTGGGGAAATGTGTGCTTCCAAAAACATCTCAGACCCCAGTAAGTGTAGTGCTTGGTACATAACAGGTGATTAAAAGTCTTGAATAAACTGCTTCCTTAGTCTTAATTTAAAAAAAAACTCATTTTTAAAGAAATAGCTTTTTGTTCCTCTTTTAGTCCCCACAGGAATATCATTAGGTATCTCATTACAGATGAAAAACCTGAAGCCATTATTCCTCACACTGCTCTTCATCATATTCAGTTTCCCAGTTGTTGTTACGCTTCTTTTTCTCTGGAGAAATAGAGACCAAATTCTCTGTGGAAACTCTGTGAGGGGTTTCTTGTAAGGGCTTGGGGGTTCATTTCTCTCTCCCTCTTGTCCTCCAGTATTAAAAAAGCAGTCACTTGGGTTCCAAACTCAGCTTTTCAAGCATATGCTGAATTATTCCATGCTTCTTAGTATTAAGTGAATACATTGGTATCTTGTAATTGTGGCCAATTTGTTGAGTGTTAATGCACTTTAGTTGCATGAGGTACAATTGAATGAGCTCCCTGGGGTGCTGTTGCTGTAAAATATGGCTTTGGAGGAGCTGATTGGCAAATCCTCTGTCCTTTGATTAACCTTCCCTTAAAACCCCAACTCTGGATTTAGTGTCTTCTTGACATCTAAAAAAGGTATCAACTTACTTTATTGTAAAGGGTGTTTTCAAGGTTCTTTTTGAAAAAAAAAAGTTGGGGACTCTTTATCTATGGGAAATCTAGACTGTCCCATGTATTGGTTAGTTAGCAGGTAAAAGCATACCTTGTCTCTCAGCTTTTAGTTTGTGTGACTCTATTTCTGAGACCAATTTATTCCCTGCTGTCAAGGCATAGTTCCTGCTTAGCATGTTCTTAGGAAAAGTGTGGCGTCTGTCTTGCAACTCTCATCTCTATACTGTGAAGATAGCAAAGATGTAAAAAGTATGATGAATGCACATGCAAATTACAGTGGGCTCCTCTTTTAAATATTAATGCTTCTTGTCACCCCACGGTAAGGTGAAAGTTAAAATCATCTTTTTTCTTTGTTAGGCTTTTTAATGTGACAGCAGAAGGAAACCAAGCCATTCTAGTCTATTCCTAATAAGAAAGAAAAATGCATTCTAATGAAGAAGAGGAAATTGTTGATTTTATGTACGTGTGTTCCTGAATTACCTGCTCCTTCATGCATTGGTGGTGCAGCTTATGGATATGAAGTGCTGTTGCTAATTATCATTTCAAAAGCCTGGCTCTAATAAGACCAGACACAGCGTCTGATCCTAGCAGGCTCTCTGTGGTGCTAACATTTTGGAGGATGTGAAATTTGATGAATGTTTACAGCTAAAGGTCACCTTTCCTCACACCTACATCAGTCAGGCAGTCACTGGGGCTTAGCTCTTGTGCTCCCGCATTGAGTTAATGAGGACTCAAGGACCTGTGAACAGCTACAATATAAAAAGCTTGGACTTTGAGGAGCATCAACAGAAATGTTTCAGATAAACTTGAGATGGTCTTTATAAATGCATAAATACATATAGAATAGAGACCAATCAAATGCTGAGGACTTTTTAATATGCAGAAAGAGCTGCAGAAAAAAACTGAGTAACTGTACATGTTCTCCTTTTGTTGAAAGAGTCTTTTAGGTCATAGGTTATGATCTCTGTCATCATCCGAGACCCAAACCCCCAAGTTATTATAGCTCCTAGAATATAAGCCAGGCAGATTATAGACTGCAAATGTGTCCTGCCTGTCACTCAGGGAATATATGGTGTGGCAGTTTCAGGGTTTCCATGCTGCATGAGGACAAGTTTTCTGACAGTGTGAGAGCTCAAGGTCTCTACTTTAGAGCATCAGCCCCCTTGGATCCATCACCACAAAACTTCTCCCTTCCAGCAGCAACTGTACCTGTGAAGAGAGGTGTCTCCAACCTGTGTGCTCACACCATGCCAGTCAGGGCATTCAGGATGTCCACCTTCTCCAAGGGCAGCAAGACAGCCTTTATCAAAAGCCTTCAAAATGGACAATGACTGAGATTCCATTTCTATGAATGTATTCTAAGGACATGTTAGAGATAATATGACAATGTCTTTAAAAATGGTAGCAACTTAAATGTCCAATGACAAGGATTTGGGGTAAGGTATATTCATACACTGGAATGTTATACAACCACTAATAATTTTGTCATACAAGTACATGGTATAAAAGTGTTCCCACTCAACAGTTGTTTTACATGGTGACTTTTATGTTACACATATTTTACACGATAAAAATTAGTGTTCACAAATATTTTAAGTGAAACTTATCAGTTCCAAAACAGGATATAGTGGCTTCTCACTTAATATGTGAAAACACATCCTGAAATAGTAACAGCTGTGATTTCAACATTTAGGCCAAGAACATAAGTGAATTTTTTATTCACTTTCTATATTTTCTAGTTCTTCTTTTCAGTATGCTTATTTTATGTAAACTATGGGGAAAATGAATAAGCTACCTAGATAAATAGAAGGAAAGTGTTCTCCTCCTTGATTTATTTTTATGACTTTTTAGTTGAGTTTCATTTCATTCTGCTTATTAAGTAGAAACATAACTCCTGAAGAAGGAGATATTTGTGACTATATTAAAATCTGGAGCCCAAATTCCACCAGTATAGATATCTAATCAGATTATAGTGTTGAGATGTTGAACAGTTAAGACAATAGAAACATTTCCATATTGCTTGAGCTCTTGATAGTTTTTCAGAATGCAATGCAAAAATAATAAAGATGGAACTGCTCTGGAGGTGGTAATCCAAAATTTTAGAAAATAGAGACTGGAATTAAACTCTTGGGATGATGGGCCATGGAATGAGTGGTTCTCATTGATGAAAACTCTGTTTGAATTAGCACAGTGCCTTCATCCCTAAACTATCACCAAATTGCTGGGTAAAAGTCTAGTTATTTTGACACTTCCCTGCAGGATATAATTTGTAGAAATTGGTTATTAATATATTTATAGCATTGGATTACTGGTCAACATAGATTTAACTGAGCAGCTACTATGTGCCTATGACCATGCTAGATGTACAAAAGGTAAAAAGGCAGGACTCCTTTCCTCAAAGTGCAGGCCATGTTTACTTGGTTTAATAGCAAAGTGCCCAGAGTCCATCGTGGAGGAAGTGGGTGAAGGGTTTATGTGACCTAAGAGGTTTCCCTGGACATCTGTCCACCCTACCTTACTCCCTCAGATTAGTCAGAGCAAGGAGTGGGTACCTCTTCACAAAGAAAGTGTTCTGCTTGGAAGAAGTTTCTGTTTCTTATAATAGTTTATAGTTTAGTTTATAGTTCTAATCAGGGAACCAATATCCTTATCTCAAAGTGTGGTAAGTATAATATGGGCAGTGACATAGATCTGTTCTCAATTGATATCTATGTGAAGTGCTTTCACATATATTTTTTTGTATATCACATGTTTGAAAGAGTAATCTCAAGAACCAGACTGCCCTGCTTCAGTTCCCTGTCTCCTGCTTGCTCTGTGTGCTTTCTGTTTAATTTTCTGTGCCTCCTTTCAACCACCTCTACAAGGGAAGTGGTGATAATCACTTGTCTCTTTAGAGTGGTTGTGAAGAGCCAATGAGATCACGTGTCGAACCTCCTTAGAACAGTGACTGACCCCTAGTAGATTCTCCGTAAATATAAGCTTTATAGTAGGAGTCATGCTGGCGGTTGTATAGAAATAAAATTTTAAATCTAAGAATTCTAACTCCTTTAAATTTAAAATTTTATAGCCGTGAAACACACAAAATTGCAGTGTTTTACATTGCTGAAGGTCAAGAAGACAAGTGTTCTATCCTCTCCAACGTAAGAGGAAGCCAAGCATATGAAGACTTTGTTGCTGGACTTGGATGGGAGGTAATTCATTTCATTTCAGAGGTGTTTATTGGCCAGCACTATATAAGGACGTGTATAAGCTAGACACCACTTGTACAAGATTTTGTATTCAAATCTAGCACATGTAGCATGTGCTACATGTATTGAATTTGACATCTTGTGTTAGTTGCTTTTCAGTACTTCATACATGAACTTTTGTTTCCCTTTAACTTTTCATAATATTTCATTCACTTCTTGTCAGAATCAAATAGTCAGATCGGCTCACTCAGTCATAGACAGTTTGTAGTAAGAGAAGACAAATATGGGTAAAAAAGCAATGGCTTGGCCACAGTGTAGAGATTGGAGAATTAAGCAGTGGCTTGATGGGTGAAAACATGAAGAAAGAGCTGATGAAGTAAAAAATTGGCATGAAAATAGAGTAGCTTTCATGCTTCAGCAGCCAACCTGTTTCCCTTAGGGAGATCCCAGGATGACTGATATTGAAAGAATATGCTATTTCTTTGCTAAATGATGCTCATACAGACATATACATTTATACACACACACACACAGTCTCTAGGAACATAAATCTAAAGGAAAATATATTTCTAGAATCTAAAAGAACTCAGAGTGGTTATAATGGAAACAGCATATCTGAAATAATTTTCTTATTTTTCCTTACTTTTATTTTGGTTTCTCGGTTATCTGTGCTGTGAGAAACTCTCTGTATGCCTAAATAAGACTTGTCTCTGAGAGCTGAATGTTAGTAAGGAAACTAATATGGAGATGGGTACAGGAGAAGCCTACGTCTAGGTGAAAACCATGTACTTTATAAAATGTAAAGTTGATTTTAGTCTAAAAGAGTTATTGCACTTCAGTAAATTGTCCTTCTTACTAATAAGGTGACTTCTTATTTGCTGTAGACTATAGTTAATCATTTAACTAATACACCGTTTAAACCACACATTCTTCACTAGAGTTTTTAGAAAAAACTTGAACATTAATTTAGTGTATATATTGATTGTATTTGTCACAAAAAAGATTCTTCTATTGCTTTTTTTTCATTTGTGTTACAACAGGTGCTTTACTGAAAGAATTCTAGTTTATGAAAAGTTTAAAAAAGAGAGAGAGATCCTAGGCACTAAGAAGTGAGCATTCACACCACAGCTTGAAAAAGAATAACTCCCAGACTAGCAGTAGTGGTGTGAATCAGAACAACCCCTTTGAAAGACAGTTTATCAATGGCTGTTAAATTTTAAAACATCTGTGCCCTTTAATATAACATCCCACCAAAACATTTGCTGGAATGGTCCTTGTGGCTTGACCACACCAGTTGTGTTTGAGAAAGCAGAAAATCCCATAAATCCATCAATAGGGTATCTCTTTGTGTGTGTGTGTGTGTGTGTTTATGTAAATACATATATGTATGTGTATATATATGCATATATACATATACACATATGTATAGGATGGGAAAAAAACTAGAGAAATATGCACCAAACTTTATGTTTATTTTTGAGTGAGAGAGAGTATGAGTGGGGGAGGGGCAGAGAGAGGGAGACACAGAATCCGAAGCAGGCTCCAGGCTGTGAGCTGTCAACACAGAGCTCAATGTGGGACTGGAACCCATGAACCGCGAGATCATGACCTGAGTGGAAGTCGGGCGCCCAACCAACTAAGCCACCCATGCGCCCCAAGGAATATGCACCAAACTTTTGATGGTGATTTTCTTAAGCTGGCAGGATTTCAAAGCACTTTCATTGTTAATGTTTCTTTCATATTTTAATTTTGTCTAACTTAGTATTACATTTGTTTGTCATCAGGAAGCTATAAAAATGAAAGTAATTAGATTGCTCAAAAAATGGGCATTCCTGCTAGGTGAATGAGGATAACTGATGCTTGACTCTCATTCTTTCCTCTTTGTTACCCTCATCAGGTGGATCTCTCAACCCACTGTGGGTTCATGGGTGGACTTCAGCGCAACGGCAGCACGGGGCAGACTGCCCCTTACTATGCTACCTCGACTGTGGAAGTGATTTTCCACGTTTCAACTCGGATGCCATCAGACTCAGATGATTCACTCACCAAAAAGGTAAGGAGCCTCTTTGAAGACCACACTTAGCCTCCCTGGTTTGTGGGTGAGGATCTCCTAGTCCAGATCGAAGGCCTTGGCATAACTATGCACTGAGACTGCTTTCCTCTGGATGCAGCTTCAGTATTGCTCTTCTCAAGCTACAGTTGTAGTTTAATCTGAAATATCTAGCTTGGCGCAAACTGGATAAAGAAACAAATGAAAAGCAATCAATCATTTGAGTCTTAAATGCTGAGATTAAGATTTAGGAAAAGAAAGGGGCTTAAATGTTAATTTTGGGTCTTCTCTCACCTGACTATCAACTGACAGAAAATAACATAGCTGACCTCTCAGGTTGGCAGAGGTCATAAGATGACCCTGTACTGATGGAGAGCTGAGAAGGCCGGCACCTCTCAAGCTTGCTGGGGGCAATTGGGCAACATCTGCGAAAATGACAAGTGCAAGTGTGCTGCAGTCTAAGGGTCCCACCTTCAGCACTGACCTCGTCTCTCTTTCAACTTGGACCTTCTGGATAGTTTTCTCTAGAATTCAGAGGAAACCTCCTCCACTCTGAGGAACCCCCCCAGGGGAACATGATGCTGAACTTTCTGATATCCATGGTGTTCACTTCAGGTGATTCTCTCTTAGAGGTGAGGAGTTCCTTAACAGAAGAGGAATCTTAGTCTGCGAAGCAAGCCTAGAAATCTGACCCACTTCTGTGAGTTTCCATATGAAAGGAACAACTGTAGCTAGCCTGCTAGTGGGTGGCAGAGCAAGCCTGGAATCCTTACCTCACACCCACTCTCTTCCTGCAAGGATGCACAAAAACTGCAGACAGCACCTGAGTGGATGGGAAGGCAGCTTATTCAGGAGCTAAGTTTGCCATTGGAGGACCTACTGTGTTGGTTATAGCCAGGGTCTGGAGACCAACAGACCTGGGCTTAACTGTGTATCCAGTTACTAGCCCATGCCTCAGTTTCCCCATCTACTAAACGAGATTGAAAACAGCCTGTGTGCCAAGGTTGTTGTGAAATAAATGGATAATGCCTGTGAAACTACTTACCATGGTGCCTAGTGTAAGATCTCTAATGGTCAGCCTTCATCATTGCCCACCAGTCTAATTGAGTCTTTTTCCTCCTGACTCATTAGGAGGTGATTGATATTGGCCAGCAGACCCCACTATTACCTGCCTCATCTCTTTTCTCTGCGGTTTTGCTTTTTCCTCACTGCAGCCCCAAATGTTTAGACCACCTACATCGGGGATAGTGGTGCTCATAAAACTTCAGAACTCAGACTGTGGCACAATCACAGACAACTTTCACAGTGTCCAAGTGTCTGGGATGTGCAAAGCATGATGGGCTTTCACTGTCTGGGCCACCTGTTAGCATGGCCTTCCACTGGCCGTGTGTTGTTTCCTCAGCCATGGAGGAGCTGCCTTAGGTCTTGGCCTCCCTGGTGGTGGCATTCTTAGTGAAGGAGACCCTTCTCTATTTCAGATTACCAAGACCTTAGGCAAGGCTTACACATCCTTTTTATTTGTAGTGCCTTGTGAATTTCTGCTAATCCGCAAATGTGTTGCCATATTCTGATTTTTTTATGACTGAGAACTATTGTTGTTAATAGGTTTACTTAAACTATTTTTTAATTATTTCCTAAGTAGGATTGTCTTTTTTTCTTTCTTTTTTTTTCTTTTCTTTCTTTCTTTCTTTCTTTCTTTCTTTCTTTCTTTCTTTCTTTCTCTTATTTATTTATTTTGAGAAAAGACATCGTGTTTTCTTGATACAGTGCCTTACTATATAAATAATGTTGCAAGGCTTGGCCTGGTTGAAAGATTCCCTACTGTAATAATCAAAATTCAGCTGATACCTTTTGCAGCTCCTAGATTTAGCATCATTAGTGACAAACTCTCTTTATCAGGATGTCTCACAGCCAGACTGAAAATCAGTCACAGTAACAGCAGCCCACAGTTCCTTGTCTTATTCTAACTAAATTGTCCCTAACAGCTTAAAAATGAGCTGCAAAATTCTAAAGTGATTCATGCTCTCTTCTGCCCCTGTCATGGGGGCACTTTTTCAATTCTGCAATCGGTTGCAACCCCATACTGAACTCTTGATCCTTCACTGCAGAAATTTGTTAGCTCTAGCTAGATTAGATTTTTCACAGCTAATCTAACTGCTGTAGGGGTTTGCAGAGTGGGGACAGAGCTGTGCTATTGGATTTGTCCAATTCATTTGACTCCAGGACTATAATTGCACTTATGTCTTACAAGGCTTTTATAGCCTCAGGCTGGCCAGCCGCATAAAAAACAAATTGGCAGTGATACAGTACGAGTGAAAAGGGATGAAAGGCCCACATTATCAGTCTCTAGGCAGCACTGTTCTGGCAGGAAGTTTCTTGGTTAATTTACAAATAAAACTTAGATTTTAGGATGGGCACACTGTCAGCTGAACAATGGGGATGTCAGGCCTGACTGTTACTTAGTAAAAGTAGCAGCCGGGCCCACTGAGGAGCAGGAATTCTTCAATCAAACAGACGACTCCTTCTGGAGCCAGCTGGCGATGTAATGCAATTAGTCGGGAAAGGAGGTCAGCCTATTAGGTGTGTACCATGACCAGTGTCACCAGTGCGTGCCGCCTGGCAGCAGCAGGCAGAATGGGCCAGGCAGAGGGACTTTATAACTCTGTCAGGACGAGAAGTGGCAGGACATGGGGTTGATTTCTTAAGACTTAAGAACCGAGCATTTGTTCCAAGCCTGTTAAGCATCCGCGCGTTCTGGAGCCTGTTGTGCAACTGAAGCAGTAGCTGGCATGAATGACAGCTCCATCCCAGGATGAGACTCATCAGCCTCTCCCAGATTACACGAGTCGTGCCAGCTTGACTTGTGTGCATGCAACAAACTCACTGGTGGACTTCAGTTTGGGGGCCTCGATTCTGAATTCTCCAAAACTCACAAAATGACATCTCTGTAATGAAAGCCCCTTTAAACTGAGCTTCCAGAAGCTTCATGGAAGTTTCCAGAGTGTTCCTTCATATTCTGACATGGTGGACAATTTGGCCAGGTTAGTTTTACTTGTTTCACCTGCTTGTGTTCTTGTCCGAGGTGGAAGAGGGCATGTGTTTGCTCCTTGCTCCAGATCTATCAGTCAGTGGGTCCTGTGGCCTTAGCTCTGAGTTTCACGAGTTAGCTAATGAAACTATAACTTGTCCAGAGATCTGGGGCACATGACATTGAAAGCAGCTTTGAAAGAATGAATATTGTATCATTGCCACACAAAAATAGCCTTTCCTTACCTACAAAAATGCCACACTAGGAGGACAGGTCTCCCTGGCTGTGGTTCTGAGACTACAGCCCAAACAGAGTTATGAAAGACTTGCTTGGATTATATAATTGAGGAACCTAATTGAGAAAGGCACAGTAAGTGCTAAAGTTCAGTAATCACTGTACTACCTAATGCCTTGCAGCTTATACTTCTGGATTGAGAGGAGCCATCACAGGCGTTAGGGTGCTGGCATTAGGTGGTAGCCCCACATTTGAAGGGTATTCAGTAGATATGTTCTTCCCATTCTGACTTTAGTGCCAGCATTATATCAAGGGGCATATAACCACCTAGAAGGTTGCTTCTCTTTATAGGATGAGAGTAGCCCCACTATCACAATTACCTTCTGCCGGTCTAAATTCCTCCCAAAATTTCAGTTTGATACTATTCCTATTTCCCTTGAAAACATGCCTCTACCGTGTTGCTGGTGATGCTGGCTACCATGTTTTTACTCCAAAAGGATTGAATTTCAGGAGTGTGTTGTGAGGGCCTGGCATGTTCTATTAAAAAGGAAAGAGAAAAGAGAGGTGGAAATAGAGAAACATAGAGAGATGTTCAGTGTTGCTGTGAGAACCCAGTGTCTTTTTTTTTCTTTCAACTATTTATGGGTAGTAATGGGTTGGCTACACCTTTCACCTGCTACCCTTCTAGCCTTTACATGTCAGAGGGGAAGAAGAAGAAAAAAAGAATCATACTAGATAATTTTATATTTAGAAAGTCTTAGGCACCATTAAATTGTTCTGGATCATCATGACTCGTACTGAATACCCACAGTTACATTTGTCCCAGAGTTCATGTTCAGAATAGTTGAATCGGGCACCCCTCACTGTAGGGGCCACCTGCAGATGCACCTGTACCTCCCTAGAGCAAAGGTACTGGCATAAGTCTTTTTAAAAAAAAAAATTGACTTAGGGGCGCCTGGGTGGCTCAGTCGGTTGAGCGTCCAACTTCGGCTCAGGTCATGATCTCACTGTCAGTGAGTTCGAGCCCCGCATCGGGCTCTGTACTGACAGCTCAGAGCCTGGAACTGTTTCAGATTCTGTGTCTCCCTCTCTCTCTGCCTCTCTCCCACTCATGCTCTGTCTCTCTGTCTCTCTCTCTCTCTCTCTCTCTCTGTCAAAAATAAATAAACATTAAAAAAAATTGAGAGTAAAAAAAAATTGACTTACACAGTCATTCCCAGAAACATGAAAGAGTGAAGAATAAGAAAGCATTGCAGCAAACCAACTTCCTTTAACTTTGTAAATGGAAAGGAGGCCATGTTGGGGGTCACCTTGGATTTTTCTTTTGTGGTCAAATAGTCTATAAAGAAAATTGTATTTATGCGATCATGTTTTAAATATATGGTATTCCAGAGCATCCCCTTTTTTTGCATTTTTTTTCATGTTTTGTATCTTAACACAAAACGAAAACATTACCTTTAGCACAACATCCCTGTTTGATTAACGGTGCCCCTGAATTTAGTCATGTTTGGGGGGGTTCGTCTATTAAATAAGCTAGGTGGGGCGCCTGGGTGGCGCAGTCGGTTAAGCGTCCGACTTCAGCCAGGTCACGATCTCGCGGTCCGTGAGTTCGAGCCCCGCGTCGGGCTCTGGGCTGATGGCTCAGAGCCTGGAGCCTGTTTCCGATTCTGTGTCTCCCTCTCTCTCTGCCCCTCCCCCGTTCATGCTCTGTCTCTCTCTGTCCCAAAAATAAATAAAAAACGTTGAAAAAAAAAAATTAAAAAAAAATAAATAAGCTAGGAAGCCAGAAATACTTTTTTCGTGGTGGTAGATAGCATTCTTCTCCTGCAGTGTGTGGGAGAACCAAACCTTAGATTTTCCATAGGTGTCCAAGGACCTTCACCAGTCAGCTTTTATGGTTGTAGGACTTCAATTTTGGCCTACATTTTAGTCTTTATAATCTAGTTTCTTTTAGTCACATTTTCAGGCTTATTTCATCTGTGGCTTTCTCCAGCCCCAGGATGTGCAGTCATTATGCAGGAGCTTTATCAAAGACGTTCTTGCGTCTGAAGAGCTTAGCCCGGGAGGAAGTCTCAAAGGGCCCCTTCCCCTGCTCAGAGAGGCCAGGAGTCTCTGACTTGTTTTTGGACTTGATGGCCTCTTTGTGTATAAAATGACAAAAACAGTGGGCCACACTATCTGAGCTGTGGCAGTACACCTGGCTTAGGTGGCTGTGAGCAGTAGGAATGGCACTGAGAGGCCTGGCCAGGTCCCCAGGCCCGCCGTGCTGCTCACTGTTCATGCACCTTGTATAGGTGCTGCCTTTGCCTTCCTGAGCCCTATCTCCTCCTTGTCACGTAACAGAAAGATGATGTCTCCTGCCTCAGAGAGTACGCGGAAAGGCTAAAGAAAATAATACATGCGAACATACTTTCTGGATAGGAAGGCACTCTTTGAAGGCTAGGTACTAGTGTTCTTATTAAATTGAAGTCGTATTTATTAGTTTCTTAAACAAAGGTAATTTATGCAAACTTTTTCTTAAACCTTTGTCACAAATCTAGTTCTTATACATTTGGTAATTGTGTTAGAGTGGCTTATGTTCTCTTGTATTCAAATTTTTTTCTTAATAACCATCGAATTAAGAATGTTATGAAGCCGTATTGTAATATGGAATAAAAGGATCATGTTGTTAATTGTTTAGAAACATGCTCAGCAATATGAAACATAAGGCTTTAATGCAAGAGTAAAATTCAATTTAACAAAATCCTCGAAAAGGTCTTGTCCCCATCCAGGCATAACGTACCTTCTGTGCTTCTGTGCATCATCTCAATGCTAGTGTAGTTCATAAAAAGTGAGAGGTGTTTCCATGTACTTGTGTTTTTTTTAATCCTCATAGAAGACAGCAGTGTTATACCTTTGTTTAGTAGTGAAATACTTTTGCCTCTGAGTATTATAATTCAATTTGTAAGCCACGACCCCTCATAAACTGCTGTTATCACTCTGATTAATAAAGAGCCAATTGGCCATTGCAGCTTCGTCACTTGGGGAATGACGAGGTCCACATCGTCTGGTCTGAACACTCCAGGGACTACCGCAGGGGCATTATCCCGACTGCCTTTGGAGACGTTTCAATCATTATTTACCCAGTGAAGAATCACATGTTCTTTATCGCGATCACGAAGAAACCTGAGGTACGTTTTCACCGCATTATCGCTCTGACTCATACAGCATTTGCCATACAATTCATTGTTTTTGAGAAACAATGATATAAATATGTTAAAGGGGACTTTTGTCCAACTGGTGAATGTCTCACATGTATCTGAATTACACATGCTATAAAGAAATTCAGTATGAATTGAGATTTTCAGAGTATCTTTCCTCATGAGCACAGAATTCTGTATTTTATTACTAGACTCTTTAAAAATTAGAACATAAACACATTCATGATATTTTAAATGTTTTAAATTTAATTTTTTTTAATTAAAAAAATTTTAATTTTATATCTGGGACACATTGATTAATAATAATAATAATAATAATAATAAGAGTTGAAAGAACCCCATGTCACATCAAGCATTTTGTGGCTGGCCACGGGTACAGAATTCGACCTGGCATGACAAACAGGCACTGCTCACCGAGCCTCTGACTGCTGCTAATAGGGGTCAATCCTGAAGGATTGCAGGCATGTCTGTGAAGAGGTTAGGCCTCTGCAGCACAGCCCATGTGATGACTTTTAACAATTGAAGCACCTTGCCACCGGATCAATGCAACCATGTCAATTGGTATTGATCATGGGAATGGCTGGAACAATCCAATGGTTATGTGCCCTGTAGTAAATTGGCTGGGGCTTCAATCCTTGCCATGCCTTTACTGGTATTTTAGCCATGCTTTATATAGTGACTTGTTTTTGTGTTGGAATTATTAATAGAAGGGTTCATTTTTAAGTTTTTAATTAAATGTTAGGCATAGTTAAGTCACTCCTCAAGAAAACAACTTCATGCTCTAGCTTGGTATTAAGTGTGATCTTCATTTTTGTTCCAAGTTGTTCTACTAAAGAGGTTAAAAGTTACCATTCTAAACCCTCTGTTTTTGAGCTTTAAAATAAGCGGTAACTGTCATTTACTGGGATTTTAATATAATCTTTGGTGTTAAAGCAGTAAGCATTAAAGAGCTAAGAAATGAAAGGTGCTTCAAACCATAGCTGGCTCAGAGTAAAAGCTGTTGGATATTATTACTATTACTGCTGTTATTTTTCTATTACAGTCACTACCATGAAAAGAGAGTAAATAATGAATCCCAAGTGTAACATGCTTATCATTTCTCAGTCTAGACACAGTGTGGGTCACCTTCTGAATTCAGGAAAGTCTCACTCTGGCCGGTGAGGCGCCTGACATAAAGAAAATCCTCTTTTCTATTCAGGGAGTGAAGATGCCTCAAGTTCTTCATAGTAAATATTGGTGTTATCTTTCTTTTTTTTTTTTCTATTGTTTATTTATTTCAGAGAGGGAGACTGCACACATGCGTGCATAGGAGGGGCAGAGAATGGGATACAGAGAGAATCCCAAGCAGGCTCCATGCTTTCAGCACGGAGCCTGACGTGGGGCTTGATCCCACAAACCATGAGATCATATCCTGAGCTGAAATCAAGAGTCAGACACTTAACCGACCCTTTGGTGTTATATTTGATTCACGTTTTTGTGTGTGTGAAGTTTTCACTCTCATGTAAGAAAATGGCTCTGAGTGCTAATAACATTTGTGTCTGTCCAGGAAGAACACTAACGTTTTCAGCAGAAAACATTAATATTAGATTCAGTGTCCTATAGCTTCCAAATCGGGAAAATGTGGTTCTTTAATATTTAGTGTGGATTAACTGGCTTCATTAGTTCATTTTCAACATGGCCCTGTAAAACATCATTTAGCATCCTAAAAACATCTTTATTTTTGTAGTAAATAAAGAAATATAAAAGGTATTTCAATTCATTTTATAGTGTGAAGAGTGACACTTTAAACTTTCTTTGAAAGTGATTTTTAAAAAGGTATTAAATTTTTAACACATGAAAACAAGTACTAACATACCTTTTTAAAATTTCTTTAGAGAATGTAAGTTTTATAAATTTGGTCATAAATTTTGACAAGATGAATTGAGCAAATCGCTGTCTTAATATTTCAATTCAAAAAGCCTAAAGGGAAGAAGAGAATAATGGCCAACTGGAAATTTAGCGTTATCCCCACATTTAAAGTACAAACCATTACAATGTAATAAAATTAATCCAGACATTTCCAGGGCAAGTGTGGCTGACCTTTTGTTCACCAACCACTGACCCCAGGGTGAATGCAAGAGGCTTGTGGAGGGAAAGTCTGTTTGTTTGGCTTCAGTCCCTGGTATTTAAATTGCATTCCCTAATCAAATGAAAAGGCTGTCCTCTCTATCAGGTTACAGAATCCATGGCAACATTTGGCCTTTTATATCCATAATGTTAGCCTTTTTGTTTGCATCTAAGTAGAGACACCTGGAGCAATGTTAACATTAACCGATTTAGCATTAATAGCTTCATTATATAAGAATTTCTGATCAGATAGCTGTTACTTTTGTTATATTGCTTCAGCTTGTATTGTTGTCATTTTTTATCTCCCTGCTTGGCAACCAGGCAATGATTTGCAAATTTTTTTTGTCTTGATTAATTAAGCAATATAATTATCAGTAACCGTGATGCAGTCTTTGCTCAACAAAGCTTCTGAGAGAAAACAATGGTAAGTCTGTTAGTATGAATGCATTCCACGCGTCCCAGATGCATGAGGATATTATGGACAATGAGGGGAAAGGCCGCCTGTGAGCGAGGACAAAGGGTGCCACGCAGACTCGACACACTGCACATACCGCCAGGGACATGCTGCGGGCTCCCTGGGACACAGACGCCTCGTTAGATTACAGCTAGTCAGCAGAGATTAATTCTCAGCCATTTGGTGCAATAATTTACCCATTCCCCAGTCTTTTAACTAGTGCTCCTCACTGTGGAAGTAAAGGCTTTGTACTCAAAAGGTTTATTTAACCTTGCCTACTTTTACGGGTCTCCACCAAAATTGTTATTTTTGTTTAAAAATTGTATTGATGCAGCCACTTGAAATTGAGGAATATGTTTTTGGAGGAGGACAGGATTATGCACAAGTTTCAAAAATTGTAGGTAGAGTCAAAGTCATTTCTTTTAGCACCTGTATATTTCAGCTGAATATAGTATGACTCTGGTCTAAGTCCATTTATTTTACTGGTCTCTGGGCAGCCATACTTCTCTAAGAATAATTTTAATCCTTTTTTAGGAGGGGGGAAAAAAAAACCTCATCAGTACACAAAAGTCCTGCTCATTGGGTAGAGTCATGCATATTCAAATTGTACTTTCATTCACTCAGCCTCATTAATAGCGTATGTAATAATGTAGGGCTATTTGTAATACAAGCTCACAGGCAGCATTGCTTCCAAGTCCTTTGAAATTTAACATATTTCGCTTTTTCATTCCATACACCTCCCTTAAATATACAAATTATGTGCCTGGCAGAATCCGCCTCCTCTTAATAATACACAGCACTTGCGAAATGGTATGTTGAAGAAATGTGGGTGTGCTTGTGTGAGGACAGAAAACCCTTGCATCTGAGAGGCCACTCACTTCTTGAGCTTTTTATTGAACTTAATAAATAAATAAATAAATAAATAAATAAATAAATATCAGTGTGTTTAGCCACATGATTTCATTGCTAAATTACTTTCAAAGTAAGTTCACCTCTATAAACATTGACACAGTAGTCTTTGGTCACAGAAAAGAAATGTGCTGCTATCAGATTGGGCTTTTTTTTTTACTTCTACTTTTATTACTAAGTCAGGGAAGATTTGCATATAGAGCAGAACATGAGTGCCTAAAAGTGTTCTGTAAAAAAGGGGTTCATAAAGCTTCCATATTGCAGTGAGGACCCGTGTTGCTTTTCTTTTTCAGTAACTGAAAATAATTTTGATGCTCGAAACATTTTTGCCTTTATGAATTTGTGAAGGTAGGTTTCAGTGTTTCTGTCATGTTTACCTCCAGGCACATTAGTGACTGGCTAGCGACTGGCCAGAGGGCGGATGTGGTGAAGCAGCCTTGACCGGGAGCAGTTAAGACAAGAGGCAGCTTTGGTGAAGCCAAGGGTCCTCTTCATCACCTCAGCCAGAATGTCGGTTTTGTAAATGAAAAGACGTGTTAATGTCCTCCAACCTCTACTTTCTTGGCCCTGGTAGATTTGGACGTGGGAGAAAAATGGATGATTCAGTCACTTCTGAGCAGTATAGGCAGGAAAGAATGCTAGGAGACGGGGTAGGGGGCCAGAGTTCCAGTTCCTGTGCTGCCACAAGTGGGTGGGGTGTTTTGGGCAGGTCTCTTAATTTCTTTGGACTTTTATTTCCTCAGCTGTGACACTCACTGGGGACAGAGGTCTCTCTGCAGTCCTTTTTAGGGATTTTAAGTGCCCCTTTAAGATGATGGGCCCTGTTGGATCATCCTGTTCCCAGATGCCTGTCCTTTCCCCAAGCTGCCCCAATTCACCACGTTGCTGTCAAGGTGGTATTTGGCTTCCTTGCAGGCTCAGCAGCTACTGGGAGTGTGTGACTGTATGCACATGTGCATGCGTGTGCACATCCCTCTTTAGGAAGGCAGCTAGCCCAGGACCTTCACCTGGAGCCAGTGCCTAGAAATGCTGGTTAAGGTTGATCTACCAGAAATCATAAGGGCATTTGCAGATGCAAGGTCAAGAATGGCCAGTATTTGCACCTGTGTTTGAAAGGAAATTTTTTACTAGTGTGGCTTCATTATGTATGGACTATGTTTCACTGCAACATGGTTATGGAAATTTCTTTTTATTTCATATGTGTAATTTTCTTAAATATTTGTCTCAACCCCAACCAAATAACCTTTTTGAGATTAAGTCATATCCTTTAAAACACTCTGGGAAATTCTCAGGGAAAATAACTTGTTAACTTCCTAATATGTGAAGAAGCATTTATTTTGAAAGAAAACTGAGGGGCCCCTGGGTAGCCCAGTCAGTTAAGCATCTGACTCTTGGTTTCAGCTCAGGTCATAATCTTGCAGCTTCATGGGTTCGAGCCCCGCATTCGGCCCAGTGTTGGCACTGTGGAGCCTGCTTAGGATTCTCTCTTTTCCCGTCTCTCTCTGCCTCTCCCCCACTTATGCTGTCTCTGTCTCCCTCAAAATAAATAAATAAATAAACAAACAAATAAATAAATAAATAAATAACTGAAAACACTGAATAACCAGAATTTACTGAAATACATTATTTTTTTTTTAAGATTTTATTTTTTTACGTAATCTCTACACCCTACATGGGGCTTGAACTTACAACCCCGAGATCAAACATCACATGTTCTACTGACTGAGCCAGCCAGGCACCCCTAAGATACGCTATTAAATGGGTTACTGCAATAGATTCTGTTTTGGTAATTTATTGTTAATTGTTATTGGGGCTTTCTTAGTAAAGGAATGACATTGGGAACTTGGGGAAAGGCAGCTGTCATTTGCAGATGTTATATCAAAAACAAATTTCTTCTCTACTTCATTGCCACTCCTAATTAGAGGAATTCCCTGGATACAAGGGATTTATATTATTTCTTTTGTCCGGTTTTTGAAAGACTATCTGAGTCACCCACAAGCAGTTGCCAAAGAATAATAAAGAACATTTATTTATAAGATAAGCCTCAATACAGATGGAAAAAAATCTATAGCCTATTATTAACTCTGAGCTCCTGTTTTATCCTTTACAACAATTTGGCTATTGAGAATTCTTTCTGCATTGATTTCTCTCAAAAGTTGGCATTGTTTTCCCTTTTTTTTTTCAGTTGTCCTTTGATATATACGTCTCTCTCTCTCCTTTGCCTTATCCTTATCCTCCCTCCCTTGGCAGCCAGAGCCAGCTTACATGAACATACACCGAGTGGCAAATGGTAGAGCCCGTTTTGTGTCAGAAACCAAGACCTCTGAGCTGCCTCTGTAGGAAGGGCCTTCTGGACAAGAGACCATACGTGTTCTCCCCATCCTTTGGTCAGGGTGTCACAAGCACACAGAACTCCTCTGTGAGAAGGAAACAAGGCCACTGCCCCTGGAATCCAATAACTTATCCTGAAAGGCTTATTTTCTGTGCTGTCCTTGAAATTCATTAGCTTGTTGTTTGTTGTTGTAGGGGGTTTTGTTGTCTGGGTTTCTTCATACGTACTTCCATTACAACTGCGTGTCACTGATTATGGACTGCTTTTAGCATAAATCGTAGGAAGAATTGCACTTATTGGGGTGCCTGGGTGGCTCAGTTGGTTAAGCGTCCAACTTCGGCTCAGGTCATGATCTCACAGTTCGTGAGTTCGAGCCCCGCGTCGGGCTCTGTGCTGACAGCTCAGAGCCTGGAGCCTGTTTCAGATTCTGTGTCTCCCTCTCTCTCTGCCCCTCCCCTGCTCAAGCTCTGTCTCTCTCTGTCTCAAAAATAAGTAAACATTAAAAAAAAATTAAAAAAAAAAAGAATTGCACTTATTATCTAAGGAATATATTTAAAATTCTTTTAAGTGTGGTGTTACTAAAAATAGGAAGGGTTATTCTTTCTTATTTTTTTATTTGTTATAATTGTCACCTGGACTGGGCAACGCTGAATAATTTTAGACTGCAAATAGCTCCTTGATTTTCCTCTTTGGAATAAAGATGCCCACTTCCCCTAACCCTGCAAGTACTGAGGAGAGACACTCATTTGTTATAATTAGTAAAACTAATAGTTTCATCCTTCTTTGTTCCTGTCTGAGTCTCCTCAGGTGTGACTCTTCCTCTGTTTTCTAGGTGCTGATCTCAAAATAGGTTTAGCCAATCTTTGCAGTTTTTACATCTCTGTGTTTTAACTGTGGAGCCTTTTCTCAGACCCACTAAATGGAAGAAGAGGTGTAGCAGCAGAAGCCTGCTCAAGACCTAAGACCACACCATAGCCCTTTCATCCTGGCCTTTCAGGCATCTCCATGAAGCAAATGATAGCCAGTCACAATGTGACCTTGTTCTAGAAATGTACAGGGGGGACAACAGACTTGGTTAATGGCCAGTGGTCAGAGCCTCAGGATCTGGACGCCTTCTGTCAGTCATTCAGGCAGCATATCTATTAAGGCTGCTTCATGCCAGATGCTGTGTCAAGGGCTGGCAATCTCATACTCCCAGAATCCCAGTTTTAGTAAGGGAGACAGCCAACAAGTAAGTAAGTAAACGGTTCAATTAGAGACTTTCAGATAGGAGCTTTGGTGTTATAAAGAAGATAAAACAGAGTGATAGGATGGACCAGAAGGCGGCTGCTTTAATTCATGTAGGGTGAATTCTAGTTTCCAATCCAGCATGTAGGGAACTTAGAAGTCATCACTCCCATTCTAACAACATGAGAAAAGCTGAACAAACTGAAAATCAACAACTCTTCTTTGATGCATCAGAGAATTGAGTCACAAGGAAAATCACTGCTCCCAAAATTGTAGTGACAGAGAGTCACAACTTGCCATAGCAGAAGGCCAGGAACAGAAACCCCTGGGGAATCAATGACAAGATAGGAAAATGTCAGCTCTAGTTTACCAATTGCTGGAGGCTCCATGTACACAAATTTGAGAGTTAGAGTCAAGAGGGGCCTGGTCCTTGGGAGACCCCCACACTTTTGTGTGTTTTCCCTCTAGGAGTCCTACCACTTTCTCACAAAACCTACCACTTTTCTCACATGATGAGGAAAAGCCCACATGCTTCAGTAGAGGGAGGGAAAGAAGCCATTTTGAAATACACCTAGAGCATTCTGTTCTTCTGAATGAGATCTGTCCTCAAGAGGAAGTGTTTTACCAGAGCCTTACCTACTGGGGTTTTACCAGAACCAACTCAAGCTCCCTCTAGCTTTGCTGTCTCACATAAGGAGGAAGTATGTGTGTTTGGCAGGGAGTGGGAAGCACTTGTGAAGGTCCCAGCCCAGAGACACAGGCTCACTGAGAGACTGAGACCTGATCATAGGTCTGTGGGACACTTCTTCCTCACACCTTATCACTACATCAAAAGGACATTTGTACACTAACAACTGAAAGAACTGCACATCTAAGACCTTGTTTAAGAGGGACAGGGGAGACAAAAACACGGGCATACAAGGAGATTTTAGCCTTTGACACCATCATCTGCAGCTTCAGCAGACAATAAAGACAGCCTAACTCCGAGACAGACAAACATAAAGTGTCACACTAAAGGCTGATTTACTTCAGTTCCTGTTACATGGTATATTCTATTTAGCTTCCCACAAAAAAAAAAAAAAAAAAAAAAAAAAAAAAAATTACAAGGCATACTAAAAGTCAAAAACAAACAAACAAACCCAGCTTCAAGAGACAGAGCTTGCAAGCATCAGAATCAGACTCAGATTTGGCAGAGATTTTGAAATTATCAGACCAGGAATTTATTTTTTTTTAATTTTTTTTCAACGTTTTTTATTTATTTTGGGGACAGAGAGAGACAGAGCATGAACGGGGGAGGGGCAGAGAGAGAGGGAGACACAGAATTGGAAACAGGCCCCAGGCTCCGAGCCATCAGCCCAGAGCCTGACGCGGGGCTCGAACTCACGGACTGCGAGATCGTGACCTGGCTGAAGTCGGACGCTGAACCGACTGTGCCACCCAGGCGCCCCTCAGACCAGGAATTTAAAATAACTATGATTACTGTGTCAGGGCTTATAATAGAAAAAGTGGACAGCATGCAAGAAGAGAGGACCAATGTAGCAGAGAGATAGAAACTCTAAGAAAGAGTTGAAATGCTAGAAGAAAAAAACACAGAAATGAAGAATGCTCATCAATCAACTGGACAGCTGAGGAAAGGAACTGTGAGCTTAAACATAAGTCAGTAGAAACTTTGAAACTGAACTACAAAAGGAAAAAGGATAAAAAAAAAAGCTGAGCAAAACATTGAAGACCTGTGGGCCAATTATAAAAGGTGTAATACACACCAAATGGGAATACCAAGAGGAAGAGAATGGTAGAGAAGAAATATTTGAATTTATAAGTAAATATACTTTATATAATATATTTTAATATACATGAGAATTTTTCAAATTAATGACAGATACCAAACCACAGATGCAGAAAACATAGGGAATAAATACCAAGTAGGGTAAATACTAAAATATCTATACCTAGGTATATCATATTTGTACTATATGTTATAAATTGAATATTTGTGCCCCTCTAGAATTCATTTTTTGAAACTCAACCCCCAAGTGTGATGGTATTTGGAGATGGGGCCTTTGGGAGGTGATTAGGTCATCAGGGTGAAGCCCTCAGGAATGAGATCAGTCTTAAAAGATACTCCAGAGCATTCCCTTACCACTTCCTCCATGTGAGGACACAGAGACAGCCATCTGTGAAGCAGGAAGCAGGCTCTCACCAGACATCAAGTCTCCTGACATCTTAATCTTGGACTTCCCAGCCTCCAGAATTGTGAGAAACTAATTTCTGTTGTTTATAAACCACCCAGTGTATGATACGTTGTTATAGCAGCCCAGACTAAGGTACTACCAAAAATCAAAAACAAAGGGAAAATCTTGAAAGAAACCAGAGTTAAAACATAATTGTAGAGGAGCAAGCCCAAATATTACAGTGGACCTCTCTTCAGAAATCATATAAGCAAGAAGCAAGTGGATTAAAACATTTAAATTGTTGTGAGAAAGAAACCTGCTAGCCTAGGATTCTGTGTCCTTCAAAAGTGAAAGAAAAAATAAAGACTTTCTCATACAAAACTTAGGAAACTTGTGGCCAATAGACCTGCCTTACAAAAAAAAGTTAAACTCATCAAGAAGGAAAATTATGCAGATCAGAAACAGAGATCTACTTTAAAAAGGAAGAGCGTTAGGGAAGAAATAAATGAAGCTAAATGAAATCTTTCATGTTTCTTATTCCTAATTGATCTAACAGATAACTGTTCCAAATAAAAATAGCAACTATGTATTCAGTGATTGGATAAGTAATGAATGACAGCGACAGTTATGAGGATGGAAGGGAAGAATTGGCAATGCTCTGTTGTAAAGTACTTGTACTGCCCGTGAAGCAGGATAGTGCTATGAAAGAGGACCTGAATTAGTTGTAAGTGTATATGTCAAACTCAAGAACAATCACTGAAAAAAGTTTTTTAAAAAAAGGGTATCATAGATATGCTAAGAGAAAAACTGGAATTATATAAAATGCTCAATAAAATCAGAGAAAGCAGAAAAAGAGTAGAAAACAACAAGAGGAGCAAGTGAAATACAGTAACAAATACGATAGATATTCATCTAACTATATCAGTCATCACTTTACATATCAAGAGTCTAAATGTACCAATTAAAAGAAAAAAGACTGTCAGAGTGGATTAAAACAAAAACAACAAGACCCAACTCTATGTTGTCTACAAGAAACCCACATTAAATTATAAAGACACAGATTAAAAGTAAAGGGATGGAGAAAGATATCCCACACTAACCCAGATCAGGACTAACTGTGTTAATGCCAGAAAACCCTGTCTTCAGAGCAAGAAAATTATCAGGGATGAAGAGGGACATTACAAGTGGGCAGAGAAAGTTCCTCTAGGGGGTGATGTTTAAGTTCCCCAAGAGATGACCCTGAATGGAGCAGGAGCATCAACCAAAGAGGACAGAAAGAACAAAGTCCTTACACAGGACATGAGCTTCATGAGTGAGGAAAGCTATCTACTGGCCCTGGGATGGGGAGAGGAAGGCTGGGGGAGCTGAGAGCTTCCATGGCCCCATGGTGAGGATGCTGACCTTGATGAGCTTAGAAAGGCAGGCAGTCTAACCACATTTTTTTTTCTGTAAAACAGGGACAAAGTGTCAGCCTCATGGAATTGTTGCAGGAATTATATACTTTATACATACGTACACACACACACACACACACACACACACACACATTGAGCACTGAGCTCATAACCTGGCCCAGAAGAGGGAGTTTAATAACAGTAGCCCCAGCCATTGGGCTTATCATTAAAAATCAAATATTCCTGGGCTCTTTAACCTCTTGTTCTATGATTCATTTGTTATTCTGTCTTGATATAACCTCTTAATTATTCCAAAATAGATCAGTTAATTATGTATATTACTTTAATCTCCAGTTACTAAAAATCATAGATTCCAAAGGCATCAAAGGAGAAGTTTTAGGCCCAGTTAATGAATCAACCTACTATAAAAGACATTCATAGATATGCCATGATTGTTCCCTAAGGGGACTTTCTCCCTATTTGGAAGTTCTTTTTCTGTGTCTACCCCAGGCTCTGCAAAATAGAGTGTAAGTCTGTTTTTGCTTTTCTTTCAAGAAACCTGTCCAAGTCCAATGAGCCATTTTCCAGCTGGTCCCTCCTCAGAGAGCATTGCCCTTATAGAGTTACACGTTCGCAGAGGACACTGTCATGCCTTCCCCTTTCCTCATCTGTTCTAAGGGAACAACAGATGATCTTTAAGGGCTCTTCTACCTCTGCCATCAAGGATTCCAGGACCTGCTACAGTTTCTCCCTCTGGGAAGTTCACAATCCTGTAGTATGAACTTATGGACTGAAAGAGTATATTTGGACCCATAAAGTTATGCTTCAGATGTCAGCATCAGTGACAGATAGATTGGTTAAAAAATTGCATTGAAGTACAATAACTTTCCCACTGGCAAAAACAATAGCAGTTATGTTATTCACCAGAAAGACTGAGTCCATAGACTGAAAACTTTATTAAAATTTTATAAAAAGTAAAATGTGTTCAATTCTAAGCACTCTCATGTGCTCTGTGGTTCCATGGGTCTTGTACAGATCAATTCTTGACAGGAGAATCCCTTACTGACAGGCACTTTTGGCTTTGGAGTAACTGGAGTCGAGCTTCTCCAGAGGAATATCCTTGGCCACGCCATGCTATGACATGGAAAGCCAGCACTGGTCAGGTTAGCCCCATGGCTATTCTTGAGTCTTTTCATTTCTCTCTGAGTGGTACTGATGCTCCACACATTCCCCTAGATACCTGTTGTAGGTCTTCCCAGTCCTCAAGTGCACTTTCCAGCCTCCTCTCCTGCCTTTCTCCCTTTAGCGGCCCTGCCTCTGACTTCCCACTGGGATACAGAAAGTCCCTCCACCTCTGTGTGCAGCCGTTTGCCTCATCCAGCCACAGTCTTTGTCTTTACTTCCCTATAATGCATCTAACACCAACTAATGCTCGGCAAGATTAGCACCTCCCAGAATACATTGTGGGGACACCACCTTAGCAAAGGGAGCCAGTGCCCTCTCACCCTTTTGGCTCTGCTTTCTACCATTTGTCTGAGTGTCCCTCTCCTTTCACACATCTCTGCCAATACCCACAGTCATGACCACCTTCCACACTATGGCTTCTGTGGCGTCTCTCAGCTAGAAGAGGACTTTCTGCTGTTCCAGAACATTGTATCTATACCCATCCTAAAGCTTTTTTTTTTTTTCCTTTTCCTTTATTGGCCTTCTTGAATGTATAATTTTATCTCCCCTATGAACTGTTTATGCTTAAGAGTTCTGACTTATTTACCTCTGTATTCCACTACAGCCTTACTGGGGCTTTGATCAAAGCAGGCAAATACATAACTAGTAAACAGGAAATCTGAAATCTCTTCCCTTTTGACCCAGAAAGATTCTATGTATTCTTCAAATTTTTCAGGCAAGAGTTTGGAGTCCTATAATACATTTTCCCCCAAAACTATCTTCTATTATTTAGAAAATGTATTTGTATAATATAAAGATTAAAATATATGGAAATAAACAGTCTCTTTCTCAGAAACATAGCTTATTAAAGTTTTTAATTTAATTTAATTTAATTTAATTTTAATTTAAGTTTTAAACATAGCTCTTAAAGTTTTTACCCTTATCTCAATATTATACAGTTTTCCTACCTTGTCTGTCATTAAGATAGTACTATTTGCAAGCCACTTCAGGGATTAATATAGCATTTGAATGTGTCAGCCACTCTGTGAGGGGAGTAGGACATACCATGCCTCTCCTGGGCTCTGAATATGTCCATATATGTAAGTGTAGTAAGTTACCAAGGAGACTTGGTTTCTTGGCAGCCAAACCAAGTCCAGAATTTGACTCCTGGTTGTCTCGACGTCTTTGAGCCCAGAAAGGTGTTCGTTTTCACACCTGTATGTGGATGCTCATTAATGAAAGGCTGTTCACATTTTTGTGGTTCTGTGTACACATCCTGTGTACACTTTACAGGCATATGTGTAGAGTCCAGCAGAAACTCAAAGCTGACCCTGTGCATTGTCACCCTCCTCTTGCCTAATAAAAGCAGTGCCAAAAAGCTGGGTGCAAAAATCATGGCCATATTTTTGTTATGAACACAAGCCCCCAGTTTTCAAAACGGGTTGTATAACTGACCAAACTGGGCAAGTCAAGCCACCCATACTCTGCACGTATAGCTCCCAGTGTGGCCTGGATCTCAGTAGATCTGCACGTGGCAGTGTTGCAGTTCTGGAAGCTAGAGTTATCCTCGAGGAACTTGAAGAGAGCTCGGTTGTTCACTGCCTTGTTTTGGAACATCAAGATGTCTGGACTGAGTCTGTGAGATATTAATTCCCACAAATCAACTGGAGATTCCAGCTCATTTTCTGTGTCCCAAAGATTCTCCTTTGCCCTGGCTGCAGCAGCTGGATACCTCCTTGTGCTGGCACGCTAAGCAGTATTTCAGGATGAACTTCAGTGACATCACTTCTCCACAAAAAAAGCTTTCTCCACTTTCATGATATCTGGCTGAGAGAACCTGGGTGGTTCTGGGCCTGGACGCAGGCCTGTTAAGGAGAAAACCACATGGGCTACACTTTCTAGGTTTGTGCTGCCTCTCCCAGATGTGATCGGGACTCCACAGGCATCTCCTAACTTGCAACTGGTGAGGAAATCGTACTAATCTCAGGCTCTGGTCATCATGCTGGGAGAGGGCAGTTGTGAGTCAGAAACTTTAGTTTGTTGTGAACATACATGCGTGATGGATGAAATGCCAGGTTATGGTTCTGATTATTAATTGTATTAGCCTTTTTCCAAAGAGCCAGCTTTTGATCCTGGTTATTCTCTCTGTTGTGTGTTTATTTCTATTTCATTTAAGCCTACTTCTGTCTTTATTATTTCTTCCCTTCCAGTTTCTTTTGAATTATTCTTTTGGATTTAAATATTTCTTGAGGTGGGTGCCTATCTCATTAAGTTTCAGTTTTTATTCCTCGCTCATATGAGCATTTAATCCCACATATTCCCTGTCGTTACTGCTTCAACATCTAATACCTACTATTTTCATGATTATTTAACTTGACATACTTTTAAGTTAGTATTTTTGTTGACCCCTGAGTTATTTAGAAATATGTTTCAGGGCGCCTGGGTAGCTCAGTCGGTTAAGCGTCCGACTTCAGCTCAGGTCACGATCTCGCAGTTCATGGGTTCGAGCCTCACGTCGGTCTCTGTGCTGACAGCTCAGAGCCTAGAACCTGCTTCAGATTCTGTGTCTCCCTCTCTCTCTGCCCCTCCCCCACTTGTGCTCTGTGTCTCTCAAAAATGAATAAATGTAAAAAAAATTTTTTTTTTAAAGTATGTTTCTTAATTTCTAAACATAGATGTTTGTGCTGGGTATTCTTGTGTTGCAATTTTTTTTAACTTAATGTGTCTTTGGGCACAGAATATAGATTGTATGATTTCAGCCCCTTGAAATTGAGACTTGCTTTACGACCTAGAACAGGGCTCAGCAAAGTTTTCCTATAAAGGATCAGGTGGTAAATCTTTTAGGCTTTGTGGCCCACAGAGTATCTGTGACAGCTATTCAACTCTGCCATTGCAGTGTGAAAACAAGTATAGGCAATATGTAAGTGAAGGACTGTGGTTCTGTTCCAGTACAATTTTATTCTTGGCTGATTTTGAATTTCATATAATTATTACATGTCACAAAATATCTTTTTCAACTGTTGAAAAAAGGAAAAACCATTTTTAGCTTGTAGGCCTTACAGAAAAGGCACCAGGCTTGGAAATAGGCACCATAGTCTGTATTTGTGGATCGTTGGCCTAGAATATGGTCAGTTTTTTAAAACTGTTCTGTGCATGCTTGAAATGGATGTGTCTTCTACAATTGTTGGGTGAAATATTTTGTATGTATCCATGAGGATGAGTTTGTTATTGTGTTGTTCAAACTTTCTATATACTTGCTTGTTTTTTACAAAATATTTTTAATATAGCATTAATAAAGAAAAGGGTACAAATTATAAGTACAACTTGATGTTTTCAAAGCACATTATTTAATGCTTCCCAGATGTAAACATAGGATATTGCCAGCCATCAGAAATCTCCCTACACTCCATCCCAATCACTAATCTCTCAAAAAGGTAGCCACTTTTCTATTTTGACTTCTGTCACCATTGATTGGTTATACCTGTTTTTGAACTATAGATGGAATTACATTATGTGAACCTCTTTGTGTCTTTGTTTCTTCTTTGTTTCTTTCACTCAGCATAATATTTGGGTCATTCCCATGATGTTACATGTAGTTGTGGTTTGTTCATTTCATTACTGTGGAATTTTCTATTAGTTGAATATACCACAAATTTTTCATTCATTCTCCTGTTGATGAACACTGAGGGTATGTCCGGATTGGTGAATATATGTGACTTGCCTTATCACTTTCATTATGAGCAGAATGTTTTACATTTTTATTAAGTCCAATTTATTTTTTTTCTTTTATGATTGGCACCTTTTATACCCTAAGAAACCCTTGCCTGACCCAAGATTGTGAAGATTTTCTCATATATTTTCTTCTAGAAACTTTGTAGTCTCAGCTTTACTGTTTTGATATATAATCCATCTAAATGTTTGTGTGTGATATGAGGTAGAAGTCAAGGTTAGATATGACTATCTGCTTGTTTTAGGACCTTTTTTGAAACAGACTTCCCTTTCCATATAAAATTGATGTGCTGCCTTTATTGCAAATCAATTGGATCAATTCTTGGGCCCTGCATTATGTTCTGCTGATATATTTGTCTTTCCTAGTGCCAATGTTATTATATATTAGGATAATTTTATAGTATGCCCTGAAATTAGGTAATATAAATCTTATTGTCTTGGCTAACTTAAGTTTTTCCATTTTAATATGAATTTAGAATCAGCTTATCTATGTCTATAAAAATAGCTTGCCAAGATTTTTATTTGCTTTGTGCTGTATCTATTGCTCTCTTTCAGCAGACTTGACATCTTAACAGTGTGGAAACTTCCAATCCATGAACATTGTACATCTTTCCATCTTTTAGGTTGTCTTTGTCTTTAATTTATCAATGTTTGATAATATATATATCTTTTATCAAATTTATTCTTAGTTATCTTATGGTTTTGATGCTGTTATTATTTTTAAAAGTCTTTTTCTGGGGCACCTGGGTGGCTTAGTCAGTTAAGCATCCGACTTCAGCTCAGGTCATGATCTCACAGTTTGTGAGTTTGAGCCCTGCGTCAGACTGTGCTAACAGCTCAGAGCCTGGAGCCTGCTTCAGATTATGTGTCTTCCTCTCTTTCTGCACCTCCCCCACTTGGGTTCTCTCTCTCTCTCTCTCTCAAAAATAAATAAACACTTTTTTCAAGTCATTTTCCAATTGTTGGTGGCTAACATTCAGAAGTATAATTGATTTGGAGGGTATATTATATACTGTGACCTTTCAAAATCCAGTTGTTCTAGTTAAATTCCTTTGGATTTCTCATGTTCATAATCATGTTATCTAAATAAATAACGTTACTTCTTTCTAATCTTTAGGTTCCTTTTTTTCTTCCTTTCTTTCTCTTATTTTCTTTATTGTAATAACTAGGACTTTCAAAAATGTTGAATAGAATATGTGACAGACATCCTTGCCTTTTCAGATCTTAGGTGGGAAACATTTAATATTTCACCATCATTTATGTTACAGGTTTTTTTTTTCCTTTAAGATTTCATCAAATTGAGAAAGTTCTCTTCTATTCCCAGTTTTTTGGGAATTTTTTTTAATCATGAATGAGAGTTGATTCTATGTATGTTTTTTCTGTATGTATCAAGAAGGTCATACAGTTTTTCTTCCTTATTTTATTAATGTAGTAAATTGTATTAATGGATTTATCATTGTTTAACCAATCTTGGCTTTTTATGGAAAATACTACTTGGTCAAGATACAGTGTCTTTTATATATATTGCTGTATTTAATTTGCTGAGAATTTGTAAATTATTTTTACATCTTTGTTGAGGGATGTTAGTTCACAGTTTTCTTATGTCAGCTTCACATGTCCTCTCCTTTGAACAAAGAGTCTTCCATTTTCCCCAGCCCCTCTCCCAGTGCCAACCACAGAAAAGGTATTCCACAAGTAAATAGTCTTCGACACAAGTTAAAAGACCTATTCTGGAGACCTGTATTTGTTAAATAATTTAAATTATTTAAAATAACAGTTTCACCCATTCAGCCAGTATTTGCATCCCAACCATGTGCCAGGCACAGTGCTACTCATTGGAGGTTTCTCTCCACCATCTCCAGCAACTGCTTCTCAATCTTCTTTGATAATTCTTCCTCAAGTCTTCAACCTCTAAACATTGGAGGGCCACAGGATTAGTCCTTGAACCTTTTTTCTTACTCATCTGATCATCCAATCTCATGGCTGTAAATACCATCTATAAATAAATAACTCTTAAAAATCTCCAATCTGGGCTTCTCCCTTGACTTCCAGCCTGATATATCTGCTGCCATCTCCATATATCACCTCTGGATATCTAATAGTCATCTCAAACTTAGCATGTTTAAAGTTGAAACAGTGACCCTCCCTTTTGGTCCTCTCCATTTCAGGAAAAGGTGGCTCCAACTTTCCTATTGCCAGGCATAAACCATGGCATCATTTTTTTTTTAAAATTTTTTTTTTTTTCAACGTTTATTTATTTTTGGGACAGAGAGAGACAGAGCATGAACGGGGGAGGGGCAGAGAGAGAGGGAGACACAGAATCGGAAACAGGCTCCAGGCTCTGAGCCATCAGCCCAGAGCCCGACGCGGGGCTCGAACTCACGGACCGCGAGATCGTGACCTGGCTGAAGTCGGACGCTTAACCGACTGCGCCACCCAGGCGCCCCAGCCATGGCATCATTTTTGATGCCTCTTTTTCTCTCCCACTTCATTAGTAATCCTCAGCAAATCCTATCTCCCTTCAAACTATTTCTGGAAACCAACCACTTCTCCCCACTTCTGCCACCATTCTGTTCTAAGCCATCATCATCTCTTGCCTAGATTCTTCACTAGTTCCCTAGCTGGTCTCCATAATGCCTACTACTTGCAATTTTCCCAACACAAAAGCCAGAACATACCATTAAAATGTAGGTTAGGGGTGCCTGGGTGGCTCAGTTCGTTGGGCATCCAACTTTTGATTTCAGCTCAGGTCATTATCTCACCATTCATGGAGATTGAGCCCCACATCGGACTCTGTACTGGCAGCACATGGCCTGTTTGGGATTTTCTCTCTCTCTCTCTCTCCCTCTCTCTGTCTCTCTTTCTCTCTCTCAAAATAGATTAATAAACATTTTAAATACATAAATAAAATGAAGATAAGATCAGATCTCCCACTTCCCTAAACCCTCCAGAAGGCTTTAATCTTGTGCACAGCAGAAATCCAGAATCTCTAAAATTTCCTATAAGACCCCTCTTATTACCTATCCAGCTTTATCTCCTTCTGTTCTTTTTCTTGCTCACTGAGCTACATCCTCTGTGGCTTGCTTGCTTTTTCTTAACCATAGTAATTCCACTCTCACCACAGGGCCATGTATTTGCTTGTTCCTCAGCCTGGAGTGCTCTCCCATCAAGCTTTTACTGAAATGTCATCTTCTCCTTGAAGCCATCCCTAGTCATGTGCTTTTAAATTGGAGGACTTCCCCCCTCAAAAAGAATCCTATTGCTCTTCCTGCTTTATTTTTCACTTTAGCTCTTTTACTACCTGATACATATTTTATGTATATATTTTATATTTATATTTTCTGTTTTATGTACTCTTTATCCTCTCAAACCTCCAATAAATTCTAAGCTCAACGAAATGAAGAATTTTATTATTCACTGCTGTGTTCCCAGGGAATAGAACAGTGTCTGTCACATAATAAATATTTTTAATAAATGATTAACAAGCGAGAGTGAATAAATACATGACTTACAAAGCAGACCCAGTCTTTGACCTCATGGAGCTGACAATCTCCATATTGGTAAATGGAGTTGATGAATTTCTAATGGAAAAAAAAAAAGAGAGAGAGAGAGAGAGGAAGAGAAGAAAGAAATCCAGAAAACACAGGCACCAGAACCTTGTGGGTTGCTCGCATTGTAAAAGTGGGTCCAGTGAAAGAAAGCCAAGCCTCTAATAAGGAAGTAGAAAGAAATGAGGATAACACAATTATCTTAGAAGCAGAGGAAAGAAGGTTTAAGAATGAGGACTATAAGTAGGACTTTGTAGCTGTTACCAGCGATAGTCACTATCTCCTTTAAGAGTCAATAGGCATCAAGCTCCATGCAGAAACACTGCCAGTTCCACACTGGTTTCAGAAGGATGCAAGGCTAGAGGTGTGCGATGAGGTGCAGCGGTGTACTGTGCATAATCCACGTGATGTAGACATTTAGAAAGAGTAATGCTATTTCTCTAAATGGCAACACAAGGGGGAAAAAACTTAGTCATAATTTGTCATGAGAAGTTTTGCTGAAGAGTTCATAGTGGAGGAGTATTGTGGAGCAGACCTGTGTTGCTTGATCCAAAGCCCTCAACGTGTATCCTGCTAAGATCAGCATCTCTTTGTGGTTGACAGTCTGTGTGGTCATGACAGGTCCAAGACATCCACCAGCTATTCTCAGGTCTTTGGTTTGGCTTTTACTGGTTTTTTGAAACGTAAGTGTTTTTTTGTTTTGAATTAACAGGTTCCATTTTTTGGGCCTCTGTTTGATGGAGCCATAGTGAGTGGAAAGCTATTGCCAAGCCTTATATGTGCCACGTGCATCAATGCCAGCAGGGCTGTGAAGTGCCTCATCCCACTCTACCAGAGCTTGTATCTTTTTGCTTGGAGTATGTAACCTATTAACCTTCCCGGAATCCTGATTTCTGGCAGTTTTTCATGAGAGGTAAGTAGTTCCTGGGTTGAAAAGGGAAGAGAGAAAGTTTTTTAATGTGTGTTCAAAATGACATTGTATGATCTTCAGACCGTCTGTCAATTTATCTTAAATATAATAACACTGTGCTTCACCAACCTCCAGAAGAGTTTATTTTCATAATTTAGTCACATAGGTTTGTGCCAAGAAGCTGTGACTGTCAAGAGTGTCTCCTCTGTTCTTGGTGTTTTTGCCTGAGGTCAGGATCCCCTCTGCCCATCCCTGTGGGTTACAGTCTATTGTGTGGAGAAGGTAGGATGCCGAGGAAAATGTAACGGGGTCACCCAGAGTACCTACCCAAAACCAACAGCAAATGAAATGACTCTAATCAATCAAAGAATGTGGCAAGTACCAGTGGAGAAGTACAAATGGCCTTCTAGAAGGTCAGAGGAGGGGGAAATTGCATCTGGTTGAGGGTACAGGGAAAGGCAAAGTGAAGTTGCATGGGGACTTATCATTGAGAATGGCTAAAAATCCTTTTGTAATTTTTCCCAAATCTTCACCAACCCTTGATCGCTCTAAAACCAGGAGAAATTTCACTATTGTAATTTTTTTCTCAGACATCAGTTGGCATGCTATAGTATTTATGCCTAGGCATAATGTCTGATTATAACAAAAGGAAACTAAGGTGACTTCCTAAAATTGATGCAAAAGGCATCTGACCTCCTAGTAAAACTTAGAATCTCTTTGTTTCTAATTGGTATTGACAATGAATATGAACATACTATGTTTGAACTCTCTCTATACTTGTCCCATTCCAGCCATTAGTGATGTGTTGCTGAAGGGGGGTCGAGGGTAGGTGAGAAATACCATGTGTGAATAGGTACAGTTCATGAAAAATACCTTTCATTAAAATCTTGGTCACTGTGTTGATTGATATTCTGTCTTTAGATTTAAAAAAAAATACATATGCCATGTGGCAACTTGGAATTATCATAGAAATTAGTAGTAGAAAAGAGCTATTAGGTCCCATCTGGTCCCTCCCCGGGGGCCAGGGCAGCATTATTCCATTCTGCATGCTCCCTCGCGCTTTGTCCAGGCTGGTGGTGCGTGTTTGGGAGATGGCATTCTTCGAAGTGATATCCACAGCACTCTAGACTTAATCTTATAGCTGGTGTCGATTCAGCCTTCAGCATGGGGGGTTTTATTTCGCAAACGCTTGAAAGAGGTTCTTGGCAGAGATGAGAAAGACCTATTCAGCAATTGGCTTGTCAGCTTGCATGTCAACTAGGATGAGCCGGACACTCATCAGTCAAGTATTTTGGACCAAAGCAAGTAAAAATCATTTGCAAAGAAGAAAATTCCACTCCATGTAAGTCCATTGTGATTTTTGTCACGCCACTTTCCCCACTTATCAAATTTCTCATTACAAAATACATGCTTCGTTATTTTGTTCAACACCGCTTTCTCAAAGAAGAATCAATATAGCATCAGAATAATCAGGTTTAAGGAAAACAATACTGTTAAAACTTCAAAAGATAGGATTCAGTGTCACTTGAAAAACTTTTCAAGGAATCACATTAGATAAATGTGGATGCCAGCCAAGGCTACTGATGTTAATGTGGGTTATTAAATACTGTATTCTTCAATAACTTATAAAATAGCCAGGTTGACATCTCAGAGGAAAAGTTGGTAGAAGTTAAGACAGGAAAAGTAACAAAACCTATTATGTTGCTCATTATTTTAAAAATTTAAGTATCTTTCTTTTATCTTATAGTTTGAGAATATTTAATTTGTGCAGTTCAAATAAAGTACTTAAGAAATAAAATACTATATATAATTTTTATAAAGATATAGGGAAAACTGCAATCACTTAAGTACTCTATTATGTAATTTCTGCCTATAAAAGTTCTAATACTCAGGCCAGAAACCAAAAGTATAATAATAAGAATAGTTGAGAAAAATAGAAGAAAAAAGAAAAAAGAGGGTTTTTTGTACTTTTATTCTTTAAAACATTACTGGTTACTAATTTTTAAACTTTTTTTTTTTTTTTCTTCAACGTTTATTTATTTTTTTGGGACAGAGAGAGACAGAGCATGAACAGGGGAGGGGCAGAGAGAGAGGGAGACACAGAATCGGAAACAGGCTCCAGGCTCCGAGCCATCAGCCCAGAGCCTGACGCGGGGCTCGAACTCACGGACCGCGAGATCGTGACCTGGCTGAAGTCGGACGCTTAACCGACTGCGCCACCCAGGCGCCCCATAATTTTTAAACTTTTTAAATATCTATAGATGTCAGCTGAGGCTATTAATAATTAACTGTTCCCTTAACATTTTGTTAAAACATCCTGGTCCTCACATGCTTTGGCAAAAGTTTGAACTGATTTGTGTAGCAGCTGAGTTCTGGAATTTACTGCTTCGTTGAGATAAGTCTTAGATTTGAATTTTGAAAAACACTGAATAACCTAATACATCCTAATTGCGAGTGTCCCTTTGTATTCTCATTTAGCTAACCGTGTGGACTCACAAACTGCCGAGCCCAGTGCCAGGAGCTTGGGATACACAAGGAGCAAGGCAGATGGGGTTCTTGTCATGCACTTCACAGAGAAGACGCACAAACTAATACCGTTGTATAAAGCAACTAAATAGAGAGTGGGAGTGAAACAGGGCCAGGGTAAGGGCTCTCTGCAGAGAAAGCATGTAGGCTGAGGTTGGAGGGATGACAGGGAAGCAGTCCCCAGGGAGGAGGATAGCATTCCAAGAAGAGGGCACTCTAGCAAGCGCAGACGTCAGAGTGTTCTCAAGTGGTAAATTCAGGTTTTTTAGGATCTAATGCATGATTGAGCCCATCAGAGTACCCGTGACAGACACAAGGGCAAGCTTCCAGCAGAGGTGGTTTCTGGGGGATACCTGAGGAGGCCGAGCTTCCCTAACTCTGTCACCTCGTGGCCCACCTTGAAAGTTCTAATCTTAGTACAGCATCAAGTCTGCCCGGTACTAGGGGCAACCACCCCAACCCCTGCAAGTCCTCCCTAGGGCTGAGAAGATCAGTAATACTTTGGACATATCTGAAACCAGTGCTGGCTGTATAACCCAGGGCTCCCAGTAGAGAATGAAAATCTAGAGGCCCTCGTTCAAAAAGCAGGGAGGGAGAAGTGCCTTAAAAGATGCTACAATATAAAGCTTTTTCCATTCCTTCACAGTTTTTCTCTCAACTTGTCATGGTGTTTTTTTATTTGCTATTTAATGCCAATTGAAGTCAAGAAATATTAAAATTTTAAATTATTAGCATTAATATTTATCGGTATTTATATTGTATAATCCCAGTTTAATATGCAAATATAAAAGTATTTAGCTCATATATGGAATCACAATTACACAGTTCATATTTTGTAATTCATACATGGATATATTTTGCTCTTAACAGAACAGTGAAAACGCAGCACAAAACTAACTTACCTATTTTTATTTCATTCTTCATATGCAATATGTAACCAACCATCTTCCTTCAGTTTACTGGTGAGTAAGGAAGGACTGACAGAAAAAAGAACTGGGAGTCCCTCTGTTTTTCCCCTTCCATCTCTGTCATCATTTCGGAGTAAATTGTTGGCTAACACAGTAATACAACTAAGGATCTGTAGGGGTTCTTGGTTATTCTTGTTCCTTAGGACAACACTGCTTATTTTCTGTGCTCAAAGCAAGTTCCAATTCAGGTGGAAAGTATGGCCTCTCAAGATAGTCAGCCTCCCCACTTACTCAGTCTTGGTGGTGACACACTTCCTGTGTGCCCTCTCTGAGTCCCTCTGACCAGGCATTGTGGCTCCACCACAGTCTTGCTCCTGGGACACTGCTAAGGCTGTGCAAGGAACCAGCATGTTCTATGGTTCCATATGGTTCCAACAACCATATGTTGTATGTATTTCCTCTGCCCATGAGCATGCTCCATTGTCTCACCAGACTTCAAGTGCAGAACACGATATCAAAGATAAAATTATTGAGAACTTCAGGAGAGCAACAACAGAGCATTCAATGAAGCAGGGCCCGTTGTAAGCACTGTGCAGATGCTCAGGTCACATGTCCGTGAAGCCCTCCTTGGTACCCATTCCAGACCACCTCCCTCCCCCAGTATGAGTTGGGGAATTCTGTTCCTAGGTATTTATTATGTTTCATTCCCTTCCTAAAGCCAGGCAGTATATCCTTTGGCAACATTTCATTGGCATATGAACCAAGACCCAATAAGGAATGAAGCAGCTTGCATGTATGGGCCTAGAAGGCACAATTCATTTATGAGAACAGATTTCTGAGAAAGCATTGCTATTATCTGTTTCCCTGAGATATTACATATAGTTGTGGGTGCTGACAAAGAATGGGAAATTTCTTTGTAAATACCAGCCATTTTATGTGGGCATTCCTGTGTCCCCATTTTGTTTCTAATATTAAGGTTACAGTTGTGAAGTAGAACATCACCAAACTGCTCATTTCATCCAAACGTCATTCGGGTACCAGAATGACTATTTTATGAACAAGGGACATGTTTAATTCAGACCTTCTTTCAGTCCTTTAGAGAGGAAGCACTTGTTTTGTTTTGTTTTGTTTTTATATTGACCATAGATAGCCAAGCATTGAACCTGAGACAAATGAAGAAAAAAGCCGATGGAATTAGTTTGCAATGGTTATTCTTATCTCCTATCCTCTCCCCACCTAATGGTTGATACTTAAGCACCCTAAATAGTGTCAGTTTTGATTCAGTTTTATATAATATTTAACTAGAAGTAGAAATGTGAGCAGTAATGTATCAATTTTGTTCAGTAATGTTCAAGAAAGCATACCAGTTCTTACTAAACAGAGTACTGGGCACATTGTTGGAATGGATTTGCCTCTCTGGGACCTTTTTAAGCAGTAAATCCAGCTTAGAATCAATATCAAAGGAGTTCTTTTTTGGGGTACCCTTGGCTAAATTATCAAACAGTTGGAACTGTGTGGTGAAGGCTCACAGAAGACTGAAAAATACCATTGTCGTACATGATCAAGAAAAAAACAGTGAACACGATAGGGATGTATTTGGAAATCACCCTCAGTAACCATTCAGGCCAGCCCCTTTGTCCTTCCTGAGTTTTCCGGTATCTTCCTCAGCAGGCTAAATCAAATCTTTCAAGTGGAGCCCTCATCCTATGGCCACTGCTCTTCTGAGTGACGAGGGCCAAGTCACCTGCCATCTGCTTTTTCTGTCCCTCATGGGCAATCAGGGGCCTATGCCCGTGCCTAGAATGTTGTAAATGGGAAGCTTGCCACATTTTATGTTTACAGTTCCAAAGCCAACTAAAGATTCCAAAATTAAACGATGCTCGACTGATGGAAGTTCCCAAATTATTGGAGCCAGGGCTTTCGTTCTCCTCCTCAACTAACTTGTTTCAGGGAAAAGGTGGCCACACAACATACAGTGTGCCCATTAGGAGGAACTCACCCTGAATCAAACAGATGGTGGCTTTTTGAAATAAACGTCCACTTCAATAGAACAATAGCCACAATGGCATTCGCCATCTCTCCTCTCTGGAAGTATCAGCATTTGATGGAGAGGACTGGGCTGCCTAAGGAAAAGTAATTTTACACCTCATTCTTTCACCAGTGAAATTTAGTTTTATTTTCAAGTAACAGATATAGTTGGTAATAAATACAATAGCATAGCTTCTCTCTTAGACTCATGACTTCCTAATATCATTATTAAGTTTTATTCTCAAATTATATACACCTTCAAAAAAGTGGCCTCTCTCCCTAAAGCTCTAACAGTCCCATTTCTGACTTCTCTGGTGGAATCTTTGGTTCTTTTTCCTGGGAAGATCTTTAATTTCCTCCATTTGTCTTAAGACACTTAAGAGCATAGGAAAAGGAGTCAGACAGTACTATGTAGTATGTTTTGCCATGCAAAACCAGTGTGCATTTGTCATCGTTTACTGTGTCCCTGCCATGTGGTAGGCACTGTCCTAGCCCCTGGGAGTAGAAATATGAATAAGATATTGCAAGTGAGAGGACAGTGTTTGCTCATGGACCAAGCTCTAAAAGAGCACATCACATTTGAGAACCACAAAAGGTTCCACATGGCAGAATGTGAGACACACACGCACATGTACACACACAGTGAGAATGGAGGTGATGGAGGCATTTAAGGGGCAGTGGGAGGAAGTGACGGCCTGATCATAGGCAGTGGCAGGGGATGGTTTGGATCCCCACGTAAAGCAGGTGGGCTAATTCAGCATGGGACCTGCTAGATTTCCTGGGGTGTAGAGGTTAATGAGAAAACAGTCAGGGACAGACCGCTCCAGAGTATCACATCTGAGGAGTTGGCTTGGGAGGAGAGAGAGGGAGAGGGAGGGAGGCAGAGGAAAATTTCCAGGAGAGAATAGTATCACAAAAAAAGTGAGGAGCAGAGAAATGAAGGGTCACCTTCAGCAGAGTGGTCAGTAGGACACACCCTCCTGATGGGTCTTATCTGTAGCTTATTCTAGCAGCCTCAAGTCTTCACCTGGGGAATTGGGTATGATAAGACCTAGAACGGAATTACTTCATAAAAAAAGGAAAAACATATTAGGTATTAGCAGCACTGAAAAGAAAGAAGGTACTCCTGGGTGGGCTGGAAGTGCTGGAGAACTGGAAATGCATGTGAGGGGCCAAATTCAAGAGCAGCCTCCAGAATAGAGTAATGCTCCAGAGGGGAGGGCATGGACAGTGTTTTCCTAATCCACACTTCTAAACCAGCCCTAAGGCAAAGTGTCATTGTGATGGGGATTTACACCACTCGATATAGATATAGTTCCAACATACGTTCTACTAAAGGCAACAAGCATTTGATAAAATTTTGGCAGGCAAACAATCTCTTGCAGAAGACAGAGGAAGCAAATGAGGGGAACTATTATTTGGATCTATTCCTTAGCACTTTGAAGGATGGGATTTGTGACTTTGAATGTTGCAGAAGGTAATGACTTTGTACTAGAGTTTGTGTAAGAATGGGAGAGAAACAAGTAGACCTGCACCCTGACACTTGGGAACCGCATTTCAAAAAAAAAAAAAAAAAATTCTGAAAAAGAGTTCAGATCAAGAATTGGCATACTCCTGTGGGCGGGTTGAGACTGTAAAAGGGAATAAGAAATAAGGGATTTTTTTTTAAATTGGGGATGCATAGAAGAGTAGCCAGTGTAGTTGCGTGGTGTGGGTTCCAACAAGTGCATATTTAACAGGTGTGCATCCAGACTAAAAGAGGAGCTCCACGCTGCCCTGATAGAAGGCCATCGTGTTAACTTTTATCCCACTTGTCCTCCATCTTCATATACCAAGGGACAGAAAAGTGTCTGAAAAGTGTATGAATTGAAACTCAAATCACTGGGGGGCGCCTGGGTGGCTCAGTTGGTCGAGCGTCCACCTCTTGATTTCAACTCAGGTCATGTGATCTCACGGTTCATGAGTTCAAGCCCCGCATCGGGCTTCATGCTGACTGTGCAGTCTGCTTGGGATTTTCTCTCTCCCCTCTCTATCTGCCCCTACCCTGCTTTCTCTCTCCCAAAATAAATAAATAAACTTCGAAAATTTTTTAATAAAAATAAAAAAATAAAATCCAAATCACTGAGAACACTTAAGAAGGGAAAAAAAGCACTAGAAAGTAAGGTCCAGTCTTCAAGGCCATTATATTTCTAGTTATAGAACAAATTTCCTACAGCAGTGTCAGATTCACAAGATTTAGAAATCAAGTAAAATAAAGGATGCACCAAGAACTGAAAATAGGAAAATATTTTCCTTATTTGCAAATAGGATTAAAGGATGAATTTTGAAATGTTGCATGGGCCCCTCATAAAATTGTTAGACTAGATTACTAAATAGCTTGTGAGCCTTCAGAAAAGAAGGAGTTTAAAAAGAATACAATATCCCAAATACACTCATTATATTTGATAAGAGCACTATTTTCAGAGATTGAGAAAGCTTATAAACATAAAATCTTAATTTTCGTAAAAAAAATTAAAAAGATTAAGTATCATAGTCATCTGGCAAATAGGAGAGGGAAATATGGGCCCATGGGAACTGGGTGACTTCACTATAGCTACAGGGCATTAATTCATGGACTGCCAGTTGAGGGGGGGGGGGGGAAGCCCTTTGTGTCTCCTGCACCACAGCTTTTGCTCAACCCCTCTGCCATGCAACAACTTTTTTATCAGCAACTTTCTCAAAGGTCCAGAACACATGTTTATCAAAATAGTACTTTTCAGAAAGCTGAGAGTTCACCTCAGTTGACAGAGGGCAAAATCAGAAACCAAGATTACGTCAATAGATGAGGCTTTTAGGCCCAAACCAACAAGATGAGATTTAGCAGGGTAGACTGACGCCATGTGCCTGGGTTTAGACAATCAGCTGTGTGTGTACAGGATGGGGAGGATGGGGCATGACAGCAAGTCACTGAGAGATGTCTGAGGATTTTGGTTAAGCACAGATTTGAGGTGAGGAACCAGAGGTCCAGGTCACAGAAACAAAGGCATCGCGCCTCTGCCCCTACAGCCTCAGCCCTCACTGTGAACGTGGGTGCTGCTCTGGGGCCCACACTGTAAGGAGAGACCTTGACCAAGCTGGAGCATGTCCACACAAGTAGTGACCACTGTACGTGAGGTCTCAGGGAGCCATTAAAATCAAGAAGGAGTTGTTTCAGGAGCCTGGATTTTTCTAAAAGAGGAGACGAGGCTGTAAAACTGGGACCAATAAACAGAGACAACAGAAGCACCTCTTAACTCAAAAGTCAAAGCCAGTGCTCAAAAACCAGAGTGACAAACCAGCTGCCTGTGGGCTGTATCCAGCCCCCAGATGGGTTTTGTTTGAACTGCACTTGGCCTCCAGTATTACTCCTGAAGATTGACTTTGTCAGCCTCACTGAAAACTCAGAAGATTTTGAGCTTTCAAAAAATCTAGGTTTCTAACTTGAAGAATCAGAACCTCTGACTCCACTGGGCCTCTTTTCTTGCTGGCAGCAATCAGCCTCCTTAAAAGGCTGTGTGCTTTCCTGTTCACCACAGTACCTTCCAGCGATGAGGCCTAGATGGTCTCCTTCTGGGGGTTGAGAGGGTTAGTGGGCCAAGCAGGTAAAACAGTGCTAGTCTTTGGTAAGGAATCAGTTAAGTGTTAATGTAGTTATTTTTATCATATTACCAGCTTGGAGTTTTAAACCTCTATTGTAAAAAACTGGAACCACCCAACTGTGGAGTTAGGATTCAAGGAAGTATTTACCTTTTCCCACCACAGGTGTTAAAGGCTGGAGACTGTCTTTCCTCAGTGACATGTAGAAGGTCCTCCTTGGTGTGAAAGCATGGCTCCCTGGGGTGTGGGCTGCTCTTGGTGCCCTTGGTGCCTGGCGAAGAGGCCTGTGAGAAGCACATGGAACAGGGGAGATCTTCAGGGAGTGGGACAAAGAAATCATTTTTTGCTGTAAAGTGACATCACTATTAGACAAAAGACCATTCCCTCTGGAAACGTTAGCATAAATCTCACAATCTGTGCAGAAACCAGGTTGGTGGTGTCATGCTTAGGGAAACAGCAGCAGCAACCCAGCTTTCCACTCTGCCCCTCTTGGATCCATGGCTGTTGGGTCACGTGTAGCCAGTTCGTCACAGGCCTGTGCTCCTTCCCACTGTGGGACCTTTGGATACGGTGAGCTCTGCTGACCCTAGACATTCCTCTTGAGTCTCTCCTGTGATACAGATCCCTCACCCTCCCATAGCCATCTAGCCCTCTGACACTCTTTTTGCCAGACTGGGCCTCCCTTTATCCTCTTCTTTCTCCTGATTATACTACGAGCTGCCCAACAGTGGTCTTGTCTCAATTTAGTTGCTATCCCTGTCTCGTACCTCCTAGTATATCATAAATCTGAGTGTGTGTGAAGGGAGAGAGAGGGAGGGAAAGAGATTGATTTGGTTAAAAAAGAAAAAAAAATGGAAAACAGACAAAAATAAATTATATTTTATAAAATAGATTTTTTTATTGAAAACCTCATTTATCCAAGAAATATAGCTCTACAAGTAGAATATGTATCTATGTATGTAGATATAGATACATTCTCAAAGTCCCTTTTATTCCACTTTTGCATATTTAAGTTGATAGCTGGATCCCCAACACACACTTATAGCAGCACCTGACACATGGCAGGTACTCAATAAATACTTCTTAAGTGAACTATATTGTCAAAAATACATAGATGGTAGTATTCGAGAGGAAAGAAGTGTTAGAATTGTTTTAATGTTTGTTTATTTGGGGGGGGGGGCGGGGGGTGGGTAGGAACGTTCAGTGTGGAGCTCAGCTCGGGGCTCAGTCTCACAACCGTGAGATCATGACCTGAGCCGAAATCAAGAGTCAGACGCTTAAGCAACTGAGCCACCCAGGCACCCTGGAAGTGTTAGAACTTTTACTGAAAATTGGATTCCATGTGTCTTTTTCTTTATGTTGAATAATACAGTGTTTTGTGCATGTTACTTTTCTGTTGCATTCTAAATAATAATCCACTCATCACTACTCCCAAAAAGTTATTGAAGGATATTTGTGTAGAAATCCTGACAATTAGAATAGTGACTTTATATTTGGCTTTTAAATTAATGGAATTTTACTGAGAGCCGTGAAGAGTAGTGGCTATTCAGTTATCCCATGTTACTAGAGTGATAAATGTATTTAGTTAGCTTTTGAGAGACAGACTGAATTCAAAGAGTGTCAAAGACAGAAAATTTACAGACAAGAAGAAAGTAAGAAAAACAGGATGTTGCCAGGAAAGCCATGGCCTCCTAGGAGAGTAGTGCCACTCCAGTCTGAGGAAGAAAGAAGTGTCCGGAAAGGCCTTAAATAATGTGGGTGTCAGAGTCTCCTTCTAAATCCTAGGGATATAATTGTAGGGGGGCTTAAAAAATTCTTAATTGTATGTAAATTTTATACACGTAAATAAAACGCCTGCAGTGCCTAAGGGAAGCTCTCCGCGTGTCTGAGACCTGGAGCAGGCTGGGCCTTGGCGGCACATGCAAATGCTGACAGCTGAAGTCACTTGTTGGAAAGTCCGCAAACTCTGGTTACAGCTGCATTTGTCAGTAGCTTTAAGGGAAGTGTAATCAGCCAGAGAGATTAATTTGCATCTCAATTAGAAAAGAGTCGGGAGGAAGCACTAAGGTCTGGTGCAGGAAGGTTGGGGAAGAAATCTCACTGAACACAAAAGCCTCCCTCGCTCCGTCCTCCAGCTGAGTGGAGGACAATATCTGAGGTTTCGTTTCCATAGGGACCAGAAGCCTGCTGGGCCCCAGAAGAATCTCGGGTTTGCACCGTAATCATTTGGTCATGATGACACAAATTCCACTGTTGTTCCCAAATACATTTTGCTATTAGAAAGCTATTACAAAAATGGAAATGGTCATCATGTCAAAAGCATGCGAGAGGGTATTTGCTGACCCTACTTACCTTTTTTCATAGTGCCACGTCGATTTCTGGGCCCTTAACATTTGTTAGTGTCTGAATATTCAAAGAGCAAAAGGTCATTCCATAAATGACAATATTTCTTTAGCATTCACATGACCACTTTGGGAATGGCGACAGCATCAAAGGGAGCCCATTATTCCTGATTCTCCCACACTCTTCAGTAGTAAGCAAACAAGATTATTAATTTAAAAACACAGGCGAGGAAGAAACATGGAATCTTTTGGCCACAGAGCGTGGAAAAACTTCTGAAAATCACAGCCCTTTTTATAATCCTGGCAAAACTGAAAGAGGTATCCCTAACCTTAACTTTAAAAAGCACATCATCGAATTAATTTTAAATTTTTCCTTCGAATATTACCTAGTGGTCATTTTCACAGGCTTTGATATTTATACCAGGTAGGTCCTTTGTTTTCAGAGAAGTTCATCATATTTTCAAAATTCTGTACTTGAATCTAGTGAGAGCTGAAACTGAATCATTTATCCATGCCAAGTTACTCTGCCATAACCAGGAAGGGCTCACCCTTGGCATTTTTGGAGGAAGACTTTGATTTCTAGTTTATTTTGTTCCCTCTCAAATAGTTAATTCATTGGCTCCAGCTTCAAAGTGGGAAAACAGAAAAAGAGTGAGAAAAAACTGAGTCATGCATTACAAACTGTTGAATGAAACTGAATTCTTTTAAAAAAAAAAAAATCAGGGTTTTAAATTAATCTTCCCATGCTGGAAAGGGAGAAGAAACAAGTTTCCTAAGGACAATCTCTACCAGTGCCTACAGACTGAAATAACACATTGCAGCGAGACATCAGAACCTCTTAATCCAACATTAATCAAATTTCAGTTTACTAATTATCAGTCCCATTTTGAAAGGAGCATAATGCCATAAACAGCATCCGCAGAACATTTAGTAGACTCTGGGATTATAAGCAATATATTTGAAAGTGAGACTTTCTGTTATTCAAATCTCCAAAAAGGATAATACATGCCTTATTATAATAAGAGATTGTGCAAAGCCAAAGAAGGACAAAGCAGGCAAGTCCAAATGGTGATCCCTTCTGTGCCTGTCTGCCTTCGCCTTCCTGTATGCAGCGAGCTCCCTGCAGGTTTCTGAGCTAGAGTAATTTGCAACACACTCAAGTAAATTTTTTAATCAAAGCAGAATACTTTTTTGGTAACCTTTGGGTGAGTACAACCCAAATGCCATCATTCCTCATTGTTGGCCTTGAAAAGGAATTTTTTCTAGTTTACTACAGTGACATTTTACCAAACTCTAAAATTGGCACTTTGAATGTTGTGTTTTAAATATGTTTCTGGGGCCCTGTGCTTTGAAAGCATTTGACTTTATTTCCTGAGACGTGATAGAGACCACTGGGGCCAGGTAGGGGAAGGATGGGAGCTGGAGGACCAGTGCTAATGCCCGCCCCCTTTCTCCTCCATATCCCCTCCCACCCCTGTGATCAGGTGTCCAGTGTGCAAGCCACTAGGCAGTGAAGATTCATTTTAATGTTTACGTTGTATTTTGCACATGCCTTTAACATAGCCAACTTGAGAAGTGCACAGCTGCTTTAGTTTCCAACAGACTGGCATGTTTCCAAAATGCCACATAATATTTTAAACAGACACCTCCTTTGGAAACAAATCCACATCCAATGTTATGTATGTCCAAATGATCTTGTCACTTTCTTCAGCATCACAGAAATGAAACAATACAATACTTAGAGGCCTGTGATATTTATCTTCAGCCTGTTTCCTCTACGGCTTCATGTCTCTTTTCAGTCTTCCTAATTTGGTCATAGGACATACAAGAGTACAGAATATGTGTCCCTCTGCCGTGCCCACTCATTTAAACTCTCCAGCACAAAGCTTTGGTCTTAATCCATGAGTGATCAATGAAGGGACTGCCTCGTAAAAACTCAGGGTCTGCTTGTCATGGGACAAGCCAGCCCTTAAAGATGCCAAGTCCCTTTGGTTTTTCCCTTCATTTGCCTATGAAGTGGGATGTAAGAATATCAGTGCATCCTGGCTTCGAGGCAGATGTGTGCCTGGAAGTGCAAAGTCTCATACCTCCACAAAGGGTAGGCAGGCTCGCTAGCTGACGGGATTCTGAATTTATAAGCAGAGTTCCAGAATTCCCCCAGGGCCTACTTTTCAAAGGCAAATTAGTATGTTTGCAACTTGATCCCTGGGCAACTTTTGACAGTTGTTCTAAGAATAATAAAACAGATGGACAGAATAGATTTTGGGGTCTCCATCCAAACCGCCATCCTCAGTGGAATTTAAAGAAGGCGTGGAATTGATGGGGGAGCTGCTGCTACTTATCATTATGTTCTGCCTTTAACATTCCCAGAACCATAACTTTCCCCCAGAAGAAGATGAAAATTGTCCTCACATTGTATTTTTTGGGTGAGGGTTCAGCTTCGCTGTGACAAAAGAAATAGCATGTGTGTTTTCTTTCATATATTCAGAATCAAATGAATTATAATTAAATGAACGTAAATGTATACTACCAAGAAACCAATCTTAATATGAATATGAGAAGAAATATAAATTAATTTTAACTTTAAGGGTTATCTTCATAGGATTTTTGACTCCTTTAAATAAAAGAAAGCCTCTTTAGAAATGTCTTAGAATTACTATCTACTCATTAGTTTGGGAAAATAGAATTTAGACCTAACAGGATAAACATTCTCTGCATATAACAACAGAGATGCACATCAGAGGTCTGTATCAAAAAACAGCATTTAAATTTTTTGCATGAAGATTATTTCTGTTTATATGCATTATAATTTTGTCAAGCAAATGTCTATATAGTTGTGCATAAACACCTCACATAAACTACTCCACTTTCTGTAGAATTTCAGACTTCTCCAAGTGTTGGTTTTAGCTCACATCAGATCAGGATGAGAGGTTCTCACCTTTTAATGTATTGGCTTCCTCTGAGATAAATTTTCTTTTTTTTATGTTTATGTATTTACTTTTGAGGGAGAGCGAGCGAGCAGGGAAGGGACAGAGAAAGAGGGAGACAGAGAATCCCAAGCAGGCTCTGAGTTGCCAGCACAGAGCCCGAGATGGGGCTCGAACCCACCAACCACAAAACCATGATCAGGGCCGAAATCAAGAGTCAAGACACTCAACCGAACGAGCCACCTGGGTACCCCTCTGAGTTAAATTTTCATACTATTTCATTACTCCTTTTCTCTTTTCTCTGGACTCATTAGCTCCAGTTATCACACATTAGGCCATAAAGGCTAGATAAGGGAGCAGATCAGCCATGCTTTTGTGACTTTGTGACATGCTCAAGTGACACACGTTAGGGGCCCCCAGTGGTTTGTCAGACCAGTCGTTTAAACTTCTGATGATAAAGGATGGTAAGTATTTATTTATTTATTTATTTATTTGAGAAGCCACATGAAAGCACCTTAAACCCCACATCTCACTGAGGCAGTTATCAGTGACACAGTGGCAATGGACCCTCCTGCTCAAGCTTCGGTTCTCACTGAGAAGCATCTGAGGATATTCCCTCCTCAGCAGCAATTTTCCTACAAGAGCCAGAGAAGTTGTAAGGTGTATCTCTCAGTTGTTGTGCTCAGAGTAGCAAGTGATGTGTGGTAGCCGGCCTCAGAAAGACCTTGGGTGGTTTCAATTGTATTTTAAATAGTAACTGGCTCTTTGGCTTTGAACAAGTATCTTTACCTCTAGCAGTTTCCTTTATCTGTAAAACGAGGACAGTAATCCCTCACAGATTGTTATAAGGACTTATGAAATGAATATACGTATATAAAATAATCCACACAACATGATGGAAATGCTACTGCTGCTTACAGCCCCAGTGCCTTGTACTGGGCTAGGCGCCCCCATCCTGGGCCAGTGTGGCAGCCACCTCCCAGTCTCCCTGCTTCTCTCTGCTCTCCCTGGAATACTCTCCAGCAGCCAGAGTTCTGCTCCTCAAGTAGAAAGAGCATATCGGAGCTTAGAACTCGCCAGTTACTTCCCATTCTCACCCACAGAAAAATCCAGAATCCTTACAAGGATCCACAAACACACTCCAGCCTCAGGAACTGCATAGGAATGCTCCCTCCTCCGCCCAACATCTGCACAGCTCACCCCTTCCCTTCCCTTAGGTCTCTGCTCAGCAGTCACGCATCAGAAAGGTGTCTATGTTAGCAAGCCCTCTGGGCAGTCTCATCCATGTTCTCCTTAGTGCTTACCATTTACTTAATGTCTCTTTCTCCCACTCGTATGTAAAGGGTGTGAGAGGAGGATCTTTGTTTTGCTCACACCTAGAGTCCAGGATGAGACCTGGCAGGAGAAATGCATGTACATTGCATGAGCACACTGATAGATGCACGTAAAGTGAAGAGGAGGGCCAGCACCCTGCACATTCTCTATACCCAGAAGCAGCCGCGCTGCACCCACAGCTCTGGAGAACAAGTGAGGGCCCAGACTGTTGCACGTGCCTGGTTAGCTCCAGGCAGTCGCTCTTCCATGTTCCTCCCTCCGCCAGCATTGGTGGCGCGGCCGCAGCCAGCACTGTAGGATGCAGAGATGAGTGGCCTTGCCCTTGAGATGCCTCCCAGCCAATAGGGCGATTGTAATTGTGACAGAGGGTGGAATGTGACCCTTACTCTAGGAGAGACATGCAGTTAGTGCCTACTGGGCATTTGTGGAGTCATTGACACTCAAAAGAGAAAATCAGAAGGTCATGAGAGCTCTACAGGAAAAGATTATTCCTGGTGGCATCTCCAAATGGGTCTCATTTTGTGTGTGTATCTGTGTGTGCCATCTACAACTCGAGGCTGGAAATTTCACAATTTTGTTCATTTTGTTTGTTTTACAAAAAGGTAGCCATAAGCTAATTAGAATTGATTACATAAATGCCCATAGCCTATTCCGAGGTGCTGAGGGATTTCTTAAGTACGTGAGGCTACTGGTGAGCAGCCTTTCATTGTGAACATATGTACCTACCACTCAGTCCATTCCAGAGGGAAGGGTGGAAGTCGACCTGAGTCCTTACTGCAGTGACTGAGGACACCCACCTCGAACCTACTTCCTACCTCTGTCATCTCCAGTCTTACTACATACCCCATCAAAAGACAAAAAAGAAAAAGAAAGAAAACTTTTAAGCATGCCATTTAAACACACATATATTGATTTATTCTTTTTAATTTATGTATGCTTTTAATTTTTTTTTTAATTTTAGAGAAAGAACATGAGCAGGGAGAGGGGCAAATGGGGAGAGACAGAGAGAGAGAGAGAGAGAGAGAGAGAGGGAATGAATCCTAAGCAGGCTCCACACTCAGCACAGAGCTCAATTCAGGGCTCCATTCCACAACCCTGGGATCATAACCTGAGCCAAAATCAAGAGTTGGACACTCAACTGACTGAGCCACTCAGGCATCCCTATATTGATTTATTTTAAAGTATACACAGGTTTAACTATACAAATATTTTATGGCATTATAAAGTATACTTACTGAGAATTTGAGAGGATGTGCTAAAGATGAAATAAACAATCATTTAAAGTATTTTATATTTAATAGTATAAAATTGTTTTTCTTTTACCACAATATAAATAGTATTTCAGCGAGTGCAATGGAATTAAATGTGTTATGTTATTTTTATAACCTTGATTTCATAACAGTTCCATAATTTGGCGATTCTAAGGAGCCCCTCTAAATTCAGTTTATTTTAATACTTGGTTTTATAGCTGAAAACAAAACCTTGCAAAGATACATAGACCCATGGGAGCCAAAGACCCTGTCTTGGCCTACTGATGCTCAAGCTCATTCTTAACCTTTGTGAAGGTTCTTCTTGGCATTTGGCAGGAAATTTCCATCTTCCCTGATTTCGTATTAGTTGTTGATTGTATTTTTCAACAAACAGATTGAAAACATAGTAAAGTCTTCATTGGGAAAGTTAGAAACAGCTTACAAAATTGGTGGTACAGATCAGAGACCTTTCTGAAAACATATACCATCTTGTTATAAGTTGTAACAAGAGTAAACTCCCATGCCGAAGGCAGCGTTTTCCAGCATTTCTTTTCAAGATCTTCTCTCCATGTCGTGTTTCCTATAAAAGCAGTTACCTTCTCACTCGATATCAGAATGTCATTTTGAGGGAATGGAATTTTTCCTAGGACATTTTTTTTCCTATTTTTCCTAGGATAACAGCTAAGGATGTACTGCTGACCAACCATAGCCTCCTGGCTTTGTTTTCTGCTTCTAGCCTCACCTGTGCCCATGATGATACTCAACACAGCAGCCAGAGTCAGACTGCTAAAACGTGGTTCAGAGCACATCGCTGCCCTGCTCACAGCCTCCAGGGGCCTCCATCTTACTCAGAGCCAAGGCCAGAGTCCTGCAGGGGAGGCCTGAATGCTCCATGACCTCTGCCTGAAACCCTGTTCCTTAGATGTCCACCTGGCTCGTTCCCCCCCAGCCTCCCTGGGGAATAGCGGTCCCACACCTGCACACACCTGCCCATGACCTCCCACAGCACACCTGTACCCTTTATTTTCTCCACAGCCCTTATCACCGTCTAATGTACTATATAATTCACTTACTCATTCCTCCCTGCATGAGGGCAGGGATTTTTGTCTGTTTTGTTTCCTGATGACTCCAAGGATGATAGTTGAAGTATTTAACTTTGGGCACCACAAGGTCACCAGCAGACACTGGCCAGGATGCTGCCCATGCTGGTGTTTTCCAGGTGAATACCAACCCTGGATATAGCCTCCACACCTGCCACAGAGTAAACATTTGTTCAATACATACTTGTTAAATGAATAAGTTCATCCCCTTGTCATCACAGAAATGGTCACCAAATTTAGAACACTTGTCTTTCTATAAAAAAAAAAAAAAGATGAGTAATTCATCTTTATGTTGAAGAGCTTTTATAAGAACTTTCCTGTGAGATAAAGAGCAAATTTCTGTGTGGTATGAAAGATTTTCATGGTCGTGACCTGCTTCAGTACAGTGTATTTGAAAGATGATCCTGGGGGCGCCTGGGTGGCTCAGTCGGTTAAGCGGCCAACCTCGGCTCAGGTCATGATCTCGCGGTCGGTGAGTTCGAGCCCCGCGTCGGGCTCTGTGCTGACAGCTCAGAGCCTGGAGCCTGTTTCAGATTCTGTGTCTCCCTCTCTCTGACCCTCCCCCGTTCATGCTCTGTCTCTCTCTGTCTCAAAAATAAATAAACGTTAAAAAAAAATTTTTTTTTAAATAAAAAAAAAAAAAAGATGATCCTGGGGCAGTTGGGGGACTCAGTTAAGCATCTGACTTCGGCTCAGGTCATGATCTCACGGTTCGTGATCTTGAGCCCCAAGTTGGGCTCTGTGCTGATAGCTCAGAGGCTGGAACCTGCTTTGGATTCTGTGTCTCCCTCTCTTTGCCCCTCCTCTGCTCACACTGTCTCTCTCAAAAATAATAAACATTGAAAAAAAGAAAGAAAGAAAGGCAATCCTATTATGAGATAATAAAGTCAAAACTTCAGTATTAAGGGTCATGTAAACCATAATACATCACAGAATGGTAAGAGTGAATGAGGGAACCCCATCCCCCATCTCCGCCTCAGGACTGATCCTGACCCGGGACAGTCTGACAGACGACTGAGCAAGAAGGGTGCCAGGTGGTAAGTCTCAGTAAAGCTGAATTATCTTCTTAATTTTAGATAAAAAGATAACACGTGAATAGACATCCAAGCATTGTCTTTTCCCCTCCCACTTTGGAGACCTGCAGGATAAAGTCTACAGACTTGTGCAGAGGTTTTTAAAGGAGAGATGGTAGAGAGAAGACCTCCCACGGTGCTGTGGGTTGACTAGGCTCAGCTGGGTGGCTCTCACCCAGGCCTCTCATCTGTATGGCACCTGTGCTAGCATAGCTGGAGCACCTGTGGGCTCCCAGGCAGCCCTCACTCTTGGGCAGCCTCCCCACTTGGCTAGCTTGGGTCTTTTCCAGCAAAGTAACCTCACAGCAATTGCACATCATACATGGGTGCTGGGTGCTCCCAGAGACCCAGGCGGAAGGTACCAGGTTTTCACAGTACGATCTTAGACGTCCTGGAACTGTCGGCCACGGGAGGTCCCAAGGGCAGCCCAGATTCAAGGGAGGAGAAGCCACCTGTTGAGGGAGGCAGCAACCATCTGTTCAGGGAGGGTAGGCCTGTGGACCTCTCTGCTGTCTTCCGCAGACAGCATGGTGCCGACCACACAGGGCAGGTCTCATTCTGATGCACCTGCCTTCTCCACTGGATAGCAAGCTCCTTGAAGGCAAAGACTAGTCTTACTGGCCTTTCAGTCTCCCACATCCAATGTAGTAAAAACTCAGTAGGTGTTATTTGACTTAAAATCTGAAATGCAAACATTTAAGGAATCTCCAATTAGGTTAAAATAGACTGCAGCACCATTTATTTAATTACACCATACGGTGTCTTTATGCCTGCATAAGAGGAAATGACTTGTACAGATACCAAAAAGAGAACTGATTTTAAATAATGACTTCTTAGTCCAAAGACTTGAATCACAAAAGCAGTAGAATTGAGTTCACTGTGTTTCCACATCCACAGAAACACATTTAAAGGATGCATTTTGTTCTTAGCTTGATTTCTTTGGGTTCGTTATTTTCATTTTAATCTGCCTTCATAATCCTTTAATTTTACATTGCCTTCAAGAATCACGAACTGTGATATACCTCATAATTGTACTTGGCTTTTTAGATGAGTTTATGTTTTTGTGCCTGTAGAAGTCTATCTCTGTAAAAATCTTCAGAATCATTTTTATATCATTGAAATTTCCTTAAGTAGAATGTCAGTTTGAGCCAATTTTTTTTTTAACGTTCAGCTGTAAGTTGTGGGGAGAGGTCAACTTTTAGTGTAGAAAATGTTTTTGTCTTTTATCATAAGAGCTGTCCTGGCTTTGGTGAACCTCTCAGACATTAGAGGGGCATTCTTGAAGATGCATGCACATTGCTCTGACAGTTTTTTGACATGGCCTCTGGCAGTTAGAGTGCACCAGTGCCCATCGTAGGCTTCTGTTGCCATGATTTTTTTTTTCAAACAGCCTGAGATTTCACATGGCATCTTTGGCTTCTCTGAGAGGTATTGTGACCAGCAAACACAAGAGGAGGTGTCCTCGAGACTCTGGCATTTGGCCTGACTCCCCTATCCCTCTGTACCCGGATGCACATCACAGTGACTCTCCTAGGTGGTGTGAAGGAGTGCTGACCCTCATTTGGAAGCACAGCCCCCCGCCGAAGCCGATCAATACCAGAGCTGTCCGTCTCTGCCGCTTACCTTCCTTTCACACAGCGAGACCCTTAGCTCAGAGCGATCGATAGCTCTGATCTGCAGCAGCCTGCAGCAAGTCATGCAAGGCAGAGCGCTTAGGTGACATTACACGGGACCGTGGAAACGGCAGCTTTGTGGCTCAGATTCATAGCACCCTTCCTAGGGGCACATTCCATTTGTAAAGCCTGTGTCTTCCCATCTCTTGCATGGATCACCATTCCTCTGAAACTTGATTCAAGAAAATGGACTGCTTGGGGGTGTGTGTGTGTGTGTGTGTTTGTGTGTAAATTTCAGGCACCTCTTTCACTCCTATCCCAAACCCTACTAACTCGGTTCTGTTGCTGCTCCTGATCATAACTGTATCCTGGGCAGTTTTGTCTCCTCTTGAGCACTGCAATTATTTCTGTTCTGGGTATTTTTTAAACATTAAAGATTTTTTTCAAACTCTTTGAAATCCCAGTGACTAAACAGCATTCATATTCTAGCAACTACTTCCTCACAAAGATCAGTAAGAAGATATTGAACACTGTGTGTCACCCTCCTCTTCGAAAGACTTTGACCATGTGAGAGACTCAGGGCTGAAAACTGAGCTCTTCCAGGACCACTGAGGCCTGGAGGGGCCTCTGCCTGGGGATCTGCTCTCAAACTGCTCCTGGGCATTGTCCACAAGCAGGGTGGGAGTTCCAGTTCTTCACCTCACCTTAGAAGGACTAGAGTCCTCATTTCCATGTCTAGTAATCCTGATGTTGTCTGTAGAATTTTGGAAGCAACAGGAAATTGAGAGCAGATTATAAAGAAAGCAGATATACAGGAGACAACAAATTCAAATCAGGGTCGGGACTGACCACTGTGCAAACCCACTGTACCAGGAGCAGACAGCCAGTGGGAACAGAGCCGACGGCCTAATGCCTGCTGCGTGTGAGAGCCCTGGCAGCTGCCGGCCAGAGAGATTGCCTCCATGAGCGCGGGTTTCCAGATTAAAACATGCTTGAATTCATCATGAATTCCACACACACAAAGTTCCTTAGGATGTTTATCATTGTACTTCTTTAAAGTCAAGTTTAACTCTCCTGGTACTTAGTCTTTATGTCAATCTTCATAGCCTTCTAAACTCCGAGGCAGGTGATCTCACTGACCCACACTCTGCAGGCAACTGCACACCTTCTGTTTTTCAGAAAGTACCAATGTCACCTTCAGGGATCCCGAGTCGAGCTTAGCTTGGGGGAAGACTCCAAGGAGACAAAGTTTCCCTTCAAGTACTAGTCTATACTCCCACTGTGTTTACACACACCCAACCCGAGGAATAGACATGGAAAATGCATTTGCTGCTAGAGATGATTTTTCAATAGTGTCTCTTAGAGCTCTTAAGAAAATCTTGGCAAGAAAGTGATCAACAGATTCTGATCATCTCATTCACACTCCTAGACATCAGTTCTGAAAATGACAAATCTAAAAGCCATTTTTCCCACGAGTGTACTCATTCAACCAAATATCCTTTGGTCACTTCCTGTATGCCAGGAACCATGCTGTTGCCAAGGGCACACAAATGGAGGGAGGGCATGGTCCCCATCCTCACAGGGCCCTTTGTTGAGTATGGAAAACATTAAGGAAAATAGAGGTCCATGCATTTTCATAATGCCTATGATGCAGAGCTCAGCCCAGAGCCCCAAAGAAGGCATCCTGACCAGGGGCCTTCCACCTGGCTTTTGGAGAGTACAGTCACAGGGACTTGATCAAAACAAGGAACATTCAAAGAAATGAGCTTCTTTCAGCAAAACAGAGCCCTAAGTAAACTTGGAACCTTCAAGGATCTCTGGCCTGGGGACCCCAGATGCCACTACAGACATCATACCCGGCGTCCACAGGGCTCCCCACTCCCACCTCCCTCATCAACCCTGCCTGGTCCTACAGTATCTACCAGTCCTCTTTCCCATCCCCATGTAGCAGGCCCCTCATGCATAGGGAGATGTGCTACCCTTTTAAGTAGTGAGAAAAATAAGGCCTAGGAGGTTAAGGAACTTGCCTATTGCCTTGGTTCCAGGAAGAGCAATGGAGTTCAACTCTCCGGGCACCTGGAGAGACAGTGGTTTGCTTAACTTCACTAGCGCCTGCTCTGCCCCAGGCACCAGGAACCTCACACATAGAGTCACTCAGCTAATACTTACCACAATCCTATGAGGAAGGTACATTTCTTACCTTATTTCAGTCTGTTATGCAAACACAGTACAGTGTCTTACATAATGCAATCTGTTATGTATTTTATTATATTTGAAAAAATCTAGTTGAGGGCACAGAGGCCCAGGAAGGTTAAATAACTTGCCTGAGGCCACACAGTCATGTTAGGGGTGAGCAAGGACCTGGACCCAGTAGCAGCTGCTCTGGCCATACTGTTACCCCACTGCCCCCAACTCCCCTCAATATCTAAAGATGCCTGTGGAAATCGTGCATACGTTTCGGTGCAACTTTTTAAAGTATGTTGGATCTGTTGGGTGGATTTATAAGTTGTGACTTACAACTGGTTTTGATAAACCACAAATACCAGTATTGTGTTTTAATGAGACTGAAGGCATGAACGAGCAGATTCTACTCTCGAGGCTGTTGTGGGGACATGTGGACGTTGCAGTCGTCCCTCTGAAGGCCTGCATTGTCGCCAGGCTCATTAGCATCCGCGCTCCGTTCGGCCGTTGCTGCTTGCTAGCTTACCAGCTGTTCCTGCTGCTCCGTACAATGTCGGATGTGTTCAGCTCACTGGGTTCCTGTCCTCGCCGCCGGGAGGAGACAGCCCTTCCACTGGGGATACCCACGTGGCTGCCTGTCAGCGGTGGCACCGAATAAAGTAATAGGCCTTCGCATGGCATATGGTGTCTGGATTCGTACAAGATGCAAAACTCTTCTGCTGCTAATGCATGATGACTCATAGCATTGCTAATTTTTCAAACAAAAGCTGACTTCCACACCCACACTTTTAACCCCTCCAGCTAAAAAGTCTTTAGTTGCAAGGCTCTAGAAAGGTGGCTTCTGGATCGTTATATAAAATGTGTTACACTTGTAATCGAAAGCATATGAAATGCTTTGCTTTGGGTTGAAGTTCTTTTAAATTTCTGGACCTTTTCTTTTTTTCCTCCAGGAAGGGGAATTGTTAAGCTTGTACTTTGTGCCTTTCTCAAATGGGAGAGTTTAACACTAGTTTTCTCTTTTAAAAGTTCCATAGAAACTAGTGCCTGAGAGTATATCAACTCAATTGTGGAGCATTTCAAGCTCTTCACATTAGAATAGTTTAAAGTTATAAAAGAATGTTGATTCTTTCATAGAATTGGATATTGCATAGTCTCTCCTAAGTGTACTAAATGCATGGCTCATTTAAATAATCAAATTCTACCAAAACAAATCTAGATTATAAATTTACATTAGAATGAACAGTTTTTCAAACTATGAAATAAATACATGTGGATCTTCTAAAACAATGTTACTACTAAATTATTTAGGATCAGTTGTGCTAATAGATGTCTAAATTCAATCTGAGATTTTATGTACTAAAGGCTGTTATCTGCATTTGTACAATCAGGCCTCCCTTTGAATTCATGATCAAAATATTGGTTCTTTTATAAATAATCCTTATTGAACATTTTATTTAAGCATTTCAGAGTCAAGAATTGCCAACAGAAAATGATTAGACAGTTTCTAATTATGGACCTAATCACTAAGTGTTTTGTAGTCTGTCTGGCACATGAGAGCTTTTGCAATCAGAATTTGACGAATACATAAATTTTTAAAGGAACTGCAACCTAGGAGGATAATGCAGATTTTTTTTAGCAGATTATTTTGTCTACCCCCAAAAGATTTCTTTGGGTGTTGGGGGAGGGGGGGACTTGAGGACTCATATTCTTAATATTGATATTTTTCTTCCATTTTCAAATGGAAAGTTTTTGCTTTCTTACCAACAGATATGAATTCAAATGTGCATCTAATCTCTTATAAAGAGCATTCTGTTTTCACATAATGAAACAAAATATGTAAAATTCCTAAATGTGCCTCACTTTCTAGATCCTAGTGTTTGATGCTATTTTTCCAGCGTGTTCTCTAATGTTCTTGCCCTTTGCCACCAGAAGTCAGCGAGTGTATATTTAGTGAGCCTAAAAATCCATTAGACATTTTTAAAATTCACCGTGACAGTTGAATTAAACAGATACTGAAGTTTTAAAAATACTTTACTTGAGTTTACCAAGTAAAGGATTTCCAATTCTGCTGCCACTGCCATGTATCTGAGAGCTGCGTTTATCACTAGTGTCAGTTCTTTCACTTTTTTTCCTATTCCCACTCATCTTTATGAAACATGGATGAAACGTTATATCTGAATAATTGCACAAGGAGAGAAATGGGGGCATCACTGAGTCTGAACTCTTGGTCAGTAGTTCTTGTCTGCATGTGACCAATAAAATGCTGTCTCATTAGCTGATGGTCCGGAGGCCACACTTGGCATCCAAAAGGCAGTTTGGGACAGTGGCCGATAACATGTAGAAGCACAGGCTGGTCAGAGGCACACAGAAGATGAGAGCCATTGGTCCATTATTCCCACTCTTGGTGACAACTGTGCAGAATATCACAGATGAAGAGAATGAAGCTCAAGGAAGCAGGGGGCTTGGCCCCACAGCCAGGGCAGGACCAGGATGGGAGCCCAGGGCAGCCTGACTCTGAGCCCCACCCCCACTGTTTCTCACTGGTCGATGCTTTTGACCTAAGAACAGGAGGCCATCAAAAAAAAAAAAAAAAATTAAAAAAAAAAAAAAACAGGAGGCCATCAAAATTACACAGCTTTGAGAAAATTAAGCAATTCCACCTAATTTTAGCCTATCCTATCATTATTCTTACCAAGAGGATCTGAGCCCTCTTAAACCTTGATTTTATGAAATAAAAATGAAAACAAAACTATTGTAAATTAGAACGGAAAGATTCCCATTTTGATACCACACGTATATCACTTATACCTAAACACTTACACCTAAACACGTCCAAATTAAACAGCAGTGAAACCATTAAGTATAAATGTTCTCCATGTCATAGTTCACAACAGAGTCTAGCTCAAAACCAGGACCAGATTGGTGTGACTCCTGATACTTTTACCTTGATGAATAGTTGAGGGCACAGTTCCATCACGGTGATGTCTCTGGTCTTGGAAGCAAGACATTGATTTGTATATGCTGAATCTATTTAAATTCCACCTATTTCAAAAACTTACAGTAAAGGCATGTGTACTGAGAAAATCAAAGCCAAGAAATATAGATCAGGCATAACGATGTAGGGCATCCCAATGGGAGCCACAGGGACAGAAGCAGGGAGTCCCTTTTAACTACAACTGACCTCTGAGCTGCACTATATATAATACATAGCTACCCTGTGTCCTCTGGATACCCTTGTTCCAAAGTCCTCAATTACTGTTAATGGGATTATACTGTGTCTAAACTGGAAAATATCGTTGTAAAGTATTTACAGAAAGAAAATAAATACTTTCTCTGTATGAGAAAGAATATATTGCTGTGGATCCTGAGAAACTTAACAGAAGACCATGGGGGAGGGGAAGGGAAAAAAAAGAGAGGGAGAGAGTCAAACCATAGGAGACTTTTAAAAACTGAGAATAAACTGAGGGTTGATGGGGGGTGGAGGAGAGGGGAGGGTGGGTGATGGGCATTGAGGAGGGCACCTGTTGGGATGAACACTGGGTGTTGTATGGAAACCAATTTGACAATAAATTGCATATTAAAAAAAAGTATATTCTTCATTGCAAAATTTTAAGTTCCAGATAACAACAAATATTTATAGCAAATTTTAAATATCAAAATAAGTTTCTGTTCTACCTATGAGTCCAAAAAATTTCTTTTGCATGGGTCCACAAGTCCAGGTGTAGCAAAGGCTAATTAGGAGTCCCCACCCCCAAAAAGTTACAGGTTCAACATAGCTGAAAAAGAATTAATTAGTGATGAGAGAAAAAAATATCATTAAAAAATCATATTAATGCCACGTTTTCTGGATAGCTGCTTCTGCTAAGCCTTTTAGTTTAAAAAGCCCTAGTACCTGACGTTTTGCATCTCTGTTTTTCTGTCAAGATAAAAGGAATCTCAAGAGTCTCATTCTCAATAATGCACTTAATATGTGACAAAAAGGTTTCTGTTCCATTCACTTCCATGGCCAGGCATTTTCATATTATTGCCCCACTGTCATTTCATGCTTAACCCTTTGTAGACTTGTCCAGCCTTCCTCAGCCCCTGGAATCGTTCTGGGATCAAATGACCTCAAAGGCGTTTTTGTGTATTGGATACTTGCACTCACGTTGGTCTTCTTGTTACCATGTTGCAGGACTTGTTGCCCTGATAATGCAGCTCTCCTTGCAGGCTTGTTTACTTGTGATCACTATGTAATCATTCATTTTATGGAGCCTCATTAAGGACTGCAAACCTCTGTCCCAATTTAGCGTCATTCGAGCGTAGGTAGCATCCATCTGCTCCACCCGCACTGTTTAATTAATGAACTTGGTAATGTGTTCTTTGCCTGTGAAAAGCACGCCATCTTCTCAGGTTGTTGAATGGGACTTGCATTCCACGTTTTCCTTGTTGAGATTCTAGAAAGCCCGCCCTGGGAGGTGCTAATTATGGACTCCACAAACTTCTGTTAAGTCTTCACTTGAAAGCAGATTTACTTTTTCCTTCATTATATGTTCATAAACCCAGTCAGATCCCTTTTAAATAAGTGAATTCATTTTTATAATTTCTTTTTCTTAAGTGACAGTAAATATTCAAATTTTTAAAAAGCTATGTTTACTGTCAATGCAGTGAAAATATACCTGTTAAATTTTGAGCTTTTCCCTTCTGAAATCAAAGTCCTAGAAATGCTTGAATGTCAAAAATAAAATGTCATTTTTCCAGTATCTCCTTTATGGAATTGCTTAAAATTTTTTAACATGGATTTTATTAAAAGTAATATAATAACAACTGAATTTGTTTCTTCTGGAAAAATGGTAACACTCAAGAAAATATTAAAACTTCCATATCTGTTTAATTTTTAGTGTGTTGTAAAATTCTGTCTGGACTTAGAGGTGATTTGTTACTATCTATTCAGAGACCTAATAAATTTGATATTTTATGATATGTGGTGTAAAACTAGCCATGTTCATTCAAAAAATCTATTACAAACTAAGACCAGCTCTTTAATCCTGATTTTTAAAAATAATACATGTGGTTCATATGCGTTTTCTTTTTTTAATTTTTATTTGAGAGGGAAAGAGAACATGTGCACAAGTGGGGGAGAGGGACAGAGAGGGAGAGAGAGAGAGAGAGAGGAAGGAAGGAAGGAAGGAAGGAAGGAAGGAAGGAAATGAAGGGAGGGAGGGAGGGAGGAAGGAAGGAAGGGAAAGAAAAAAAATAAAGAAAGAAAGAAAAGGGAAGGAGGGAGGGAGGGAGGAAGGAAGGGAAGAAAAAAGAAAAGGAAGGAAGGGAAAGAAAGAAAGAAAGAAAGAAAGAGAGAGAGAGAGAGAAAGAAAGAAAGAAAGAAAGAAAGAAAGAAAGAAAGAAAGAAAAGGAAGGAAGGGAAGGAGGGAAGGGAATGAGGGAGGGGGGAAGGAAGGAAGGGAAAGAAAGAAAGAAAAGGAAGGAAGAAAAGAAAGGAAAGGAAGGAAGGAAGGAAGAAAGGAAGAAAGAAAGAAAGAAAAAGGAAGGAAGGAAAAAAAAGAAAGAAGAGAGGAAGAAGGAAGGAAGGAAGGAGAGAGGGAAGGAGGGAGGGAGGGAAAAGAATCTTAAGCAGGCTCCATGCTCAGCACAGACCCCAATATGCGGCTGTATCCCACAACCCTGGGATCGTGACCTGAGCTGAAATCAAAAGTCAGATGTTTAACTGACTGAGCCACCCAGGTGCCCCTCATGTGCGTTTTCTTAAAGACTGTTTAATATTGGTGGAGTTAAACTCACATCTACCCTGTCAGTTGTTCCTAAGACTTAGAATCTCTTTCTATGCTAACACAGGATAGAGTCCCACATTCATATTATATTTCTTTTTTTTTTTGTTATGTTTATTTATTTTTGAGAGACAGAGTGTAAGTTGGGGGGGGTGAGGGCAGAGAGAGAGAGAGGGAGACCCAGAATCTGAAGCAGGCTCCAGGCTCAGAGCCATGAGCACAGAGCCCGATGTGGGGCTCCAACCCACGAACCATGAGATCATGACCTGAGCCGAAGTCAGACACTCAACCAACTGAGCTACCCAGGTGCACTTGTATTTCTTTCTTTTTTTTTTTAACTTTATTTAATTATTTTGAGAAAGACAGAGACAGCGTGAGGCAGGGAGGGGCAACAGAGAGAGAGGGAGAGAGAGAATCCCAAGCAGTCTCCATGCTGTCAGCACAGAGCCCAATGCAGGGCTCTAACCCATGAACTGAGAGATCATGACCAGAGCTGAAACCAAGAGTTGGACACTTAACCGACTGAGCCACCCAGGCGCCCCTCATACTGTATTTCTTCATCACAATATTAGCTCTTTTTGAAAATATTTTACTTACCCCATCAGAATTGGAGGGGAAACTATATCTGTGTTCCCATTTAACAATTAAAAGTTAATACATTTCTTTTTTTTTTCAACTTTTTTTTTTTTTAATTTTATTTTTGGGACAGAGAGAGACAGAGCATGAACGGGGGAGGGGCAGAGAGAGAGGGAGACACAGAATCGGAAGCAGGCTCCAGGCTCCGAGCCATCAGCCCAGAGCCCGACGCGGGGCTCGAACTCACGGACCGCGAGATCGTGACCTGGCTGAAGTCGGACGCTTAACCGACTGAGCCACCCAGGCGCCCCAAAAGTTAATACATTTCAAAATCAATATTATAGTTGTTCCAAACTATGTACCCCATGCACAATAAGCATGAAAACAGAAAGGATTAGGAGGTGGAATAATTGTGGCAAAAGGCAGCTAGAATGCCACTGCAGGGTGCTCATGTGTGGATACAAGGGGTTGTAACCTTTGGAAGAACATCACCCTTTACTCTCCATCCCTGAAACTTTGGTGAGCAGAATGTAATGGGGGACAGGGTCCGCTCCTTGGAGACACCTCTGACTCTGTTGATGTGGCCTGATCGGGAACTGTCCCTTCCGTTCCCCCCAGAAGTGCTCAGAAAACTGCTTTATAAAGATGATGAGACATGAGAGACAATTGTGGGATGAACTCCCCACTCCTTGTTTTAAAGTGACTTGAAGTAAATGAAATTGCTGATATTTGACTATTTGGGGCCTAGTCAAAAAAGCATGTTCATGTAGTTCAACCTAATTTTTTGGATTCTCAAAATGTATATTATATGTGAATATGAACTCCATTAACTTTGCAAAGAAATCTGCGTGCATGCAGGGAGAGGCTGTGAAGAGGGTTTAACTGCCACACAGGACATGTACCAGAGCCCAGGGCTATGTCTGTGAGGCCACTCATTCCATAGAAGCCCGAGTGTTGATGTCTCTGTATCTTGAACCATTTTGGTCTCTCTCTGAGACCATCCTTTTCCTTTAGCCTTGTATTTGCGTAGCTGGTTTCTCTGGGCATTGTGCCTAATGAATGTTATCTTATTATTGTTATTATATACAGTGTCTCCAACCCTGTTTTGTGATAAGGGCTTTAAAAATCAATTCCAGAAAAAGGTTTATAACCTGCCATCGTATGTGTTTAATGTAAAATTAGCTTAGAATTGTTTTTCATTTCTCTAAATGGGTCTCACTTGTTTTTAAGTGAAACCCTCAAAATGGAGAGATTGAGAGGAAACAGAAATCTCAAATTTTGTTGTTTTATAGCTCTCCATTTATAACTGTCCACTCCTGTCAGCCAGAGACCCACATATCCATGCAACAACCAGAGGAGCTTATGCTTTGATTTCTATTACTAACAAGTAGTTAAATAAGAGTATAAAATTTGACTGACCACAGCTCTTTGTTGAAGAGTAGGGAATGGTCCTTCAGCAGGAGAAATGATACTTTTGGCTCTAAGAAGAAAACAGACTTTGCTTGTAAATTCAGTCATTAAAAAAATTTTTTTTCCTCCACAAAACAGATGTACGTGGCTCAGAGCTAATAGGCTCCTCTAGTTTGGGCTGTGTCATGATTTCAGCTTTTCAGAAAATACCTATAAATTCAGACCTTCTTATATTGTCATTCAAAGCCATTGCTAGATTTTGCCATCTTTCTTTTCAAGAGTATACTTCTTACAGGCTGGTCTCTAAGGGTGGTAAAGGCATTGGACAAGCTGATAAAATCTATTTATAATTAAAATCACACTGAAATGTCAGTCTTAATGACCTGGTTGACAGTTCAAGGTGATGGAAGTGTTTTGTGCTGTGCAGGGGGAGCAACTTTGAGAGGCTCTTCTCACACATCCCTGCCACATTAGCCACGGGGAAGGTAGCCTTGTTAGGGAAGAGGGATCATTGATGGGTCTTTTTTGCTTTTGGTTTGTTTTTAAAACAAGAGTTTTCTGGAGCAGCCCAGCATCTTTCTGGGAGATGTGGACTAGTCAAGGCCATGAGCTGAGCCACAGCCAAGACTAGGTTAAAGGTTCTCCTGAACTTCCGATTCGAGCAGCAGAGCAAGTATCAGGTAGTGGCCCTCCGACCTAGACCCAGTATGCTCGTCCTGTCACCTGCCCTTCTGCCATCCTGACTTCAGCCCTTTGGGTATAACAGTCTTCTTTGTCTTCATGAACCTCCTCTCAAAACTCAAACACTCCTGGGATAGCCACACATCACATTAGAGCTTCTCAAATTGGGAAGCCAGGCGATGAGCCAGTTATAGTTGAGTCCCATGAGAAACCTAACACATCTTTGCAGACCAGCAGCAGTACTTGGCGTTTTGTCATTTACAACATTTTTTATTAACATAAACACACACCAGGAATTTGCATTGTTTTTAAGATAAGAAATTGAACACATTCCTTGCTAGCAGGTCCCTCAGGCCTGGTTTCCAGAGCCCTGGAGATCGCACCCTCCCATTCTGTGCCCCTGCGCAGAGAGGGAGGACTCCAGGGGAAATGTTTGTGTCATCCTGCCATCGCCCAGGTTCTCAACCCTAGTGTCACATGGGGAGTGCAGTATAGACTGATGCTGATCCTCAGGACCTGCTCCACGAATCTGGTGACTTGGTTTGGAGTGGGGCTTAATCAATCCTGATTAATCATCAGGTGATTCCAATGTGCCGCCAGGAGTGAGAGTTGCTACCCTGAGGCATCAGCAGCCCCCTTAGCAGGGCTTCGTGGATGCCCAAGGAATAGGAAGAAAGGCCAGCTGCTGCTTGGTGGCAGAAGGGGTCAGGAACGTGCATGGTTTCTTTCTGAGCCGGGAGTGGCAGGTAATGGCAGACATCTATCTGGGACTTAGCTTCTGCTGGGCACTGTACTTAAGCAATTTGTGTAGGATCGCTGTTTTCACCCTGTCTCCCCGAGGAGACAGAAGCCTACACAGGTGGGCTGACTTCCTCAGGAGCACACAGCTGAATGAGTGATGATGGCAGGATCAGAGCACCGACAGTCTGACCGCAGGGCCCAGACTTCACCCACAACACGTCCCATGAGACAAGGAGAAGCCTGGCAGGCAAGAGGAAGTTGGGGACTCTGGGATGCTGGTTGGAAACTTGGAAAAGACACACAGCACCAGCTTCACAATCTGGGCAGCTGTTGTGGGACACCCAAGGCTGAAGAGGGACCCAGAGATACAAGGAGAGGAAAGGGGAGATCGGGAGGCATCTGGAGACACCATTTTATAGTCCCCCCAAAGTAACTCAGTGTCAGAAGAGTCACTGCCTGGAGTATCTCCATTCCAAGGCATCTGTTGGTCACAGTACCATCTCCTTCATTTGTACTCCCCAAATGTGCTTCTTCTGCATCTTTCATCATCCAAGAAATGAATGTGACTCCCTTCAAATTATATCCGTGTGCCACTGTAATTTTATAAACCCTTGTGATATTACCGCCTTACCTTTTTAGACCTTTGTGAATTGATCAAAGGGTTAAAAGTATAAAAACTATTCAGCTTTAAAGAAAATGTAGATATTAATGCTATTCTTTAATCTATAATAATGAATGGTTTTAGTCAGAATGCTTTAAATGCAGCTATTGTAAAATCCCTGCCCTTGTATCAGTGGTTAAGTATCATGGCCCATTGAGATAGCTTTAAAAAGTTCAAAGGCTATGCTAGCATATCTTTGTCTCCTCGTCTTTTAACTGTAAAGAAAAAGATGTCCTTGTTATCAAGCCTTAGCATTTCTGTGAAAAATGAAATTGGGTTCAGTTTGTGCATAGATTTTGAGAGAGATTAAAGTGGACATCACACAATTTTTCTCCATAAAAGGCTGCCTTTGATGTGCTTTCTGTCTATTCATACAGAAGCGTCAGCCATTGTTTTTGAGCTGCAAAAGAGCGTCCGCTTGTCACCAGCACATTCTAATACCTTTGTGTTGGAGCCTTGTTCAAGGTGGATCTTATAATTCAGAGATAATGTTACTAGAACCATGCATTGTGACCAGACACCAGCCTGCCTCGGGAAGATAAATGCCAAGGCAAAGCCAAAGCGTTTATCGAAAATGATCAGGAAGCAAAAACTAAAACATTTATTTCTGAATGTCCGATTATAATCTGTGCTCTTGATATTCCATCAGCAATATAACAGAAGGTTATTCTTTGGTGCTTGCTTTGTTCTGGCACTGGGTTCTAATTTGATTTTTGCTTTGGAGATTTGAGTGCAAAGGACATCAGTGAAGTGGTCACCTTAAAGGGCCAAGAGGGCCTGAGTGCATGCTCCTTGCTTGAATCAGGCTAAGATGACGGAGGGCATAGTGGAGGTGCCTCAGAGAACTGGAAGTTGGTGACGTTCTAGCAAAACGTCTACTAGCCAGCCATCCTTAACGTGAGCGCCGGGGCCGTGTGTAAAACAGCAACACACCGCTTTATGTGCATTTAATCACAACTGGAGAATGGGGGTGTTGCCCTGTTCTACATGACAGGACACAGAGGCCCGGAAAGAGTGCAGGAAGTGGAGAGGTATTCACGCACAGGCCAGCGCGCACCCCCTTAACTACCGCGTTCTCTCACGCCTTCCATCTCTGACTGCCCTGTCACTAATTGCTACAGATGTTCTCACATGGTACTTGGAGTTTGCATATCAACTAAAATTTACACCTTTCTCCCTAAATTTATTTGGGCGCTCTTCCTCACCTCTAAATAAGAGGCAGGGCTTTCCCCTGCCGTAAAGGAAAGTGAAATTTGACAGAAATTTTGCTTTGCTTGGCTTACATTTTCTTGATACCTAATATGTACTTTAGGATAATCTAACTTTTTTTGTTGTTGATGTTTTTGTTAATACTTCCTCTGAATTAAAAAAAAAATAATCCTATTTTAAATTATCTCCCAAACAGCTAAGGCTAAATTCCTAGGACAACATTATCTAAATGATCATTGCAGCTCTCTGTGCCTTTGTTTTCCTTCCATTTCTTGCACCTCATGCTCTTCCAACACATTCAAACTGTGCAGCTGTGTGTCCAAGGCTGCATGCCTGGGTGTCTAACCATCAGAAACTTAAAGTACCCACCAGGACAAGAAAGGAGGGCTCCTCCACCGACCCCCTGTCAATCTGGGGGGAGAAAAGCAAAGGGAGAAGAGGGAAGGGAGCTCCCTTCTGCAGCCGTCCTGCCCGCCTGCCCTGTGGGGCCTGCAGGGGATGTTCTGATGAGTGGGAGGATACCCCAGCCACCCATCTAATTCAACCACTGTGCATGCACACTTCCATCCAGACTCACCTTGACTCAAGCCTTGGCCACGGTTCCCCGACCTACAGCTCAGTGGCCATTCTCCCTTCCTACCCTTGTTTCCATCTCTTTCATTTTCTGTTATAAAAATGGTGATCATATGAAATGTATTTTTTTTTAAAAAAAACATCTTACATAAATCATGCCAATATACTTGGAAAGTCCTCCTGCAAAAGAAAATAGGAATATGAATTCTGAGTTACAACGAGACTTACTCTTCCAGCCAGTTTTCAGTTCAGTTCTGCTTTTGTTTGTTTTTTTTTTTATTTGCAAGTGAGCATTAACCCATATTAAAATGAAGGCAAAGCCACACTGTTCCATTCTGAAGAAACATGTGGCCACTAAATGAAAGAAGAGCCAGGATCCGTGTATAAATTATTCAGAAATTTGGTAAATAAACGTGCAAACTTCTCACTGGGGCTATCGCGACTGCATTATTCAGTCCAATAAAGAGAATTTAATTTAATGGATTTTCAGCAACATTGTTCAGTGATCAACAAAAGGCATACTGTCCTTTATGAAGAACTGATTTTCCCGGGGCGTTCTGAAGAAAGTAGGTCCTCGTTAACCCTAGAATGGCTAGCTAATGTAATTGAAGCGTGACCACCTGGCAGTGAGGTTGCCCGTCAGCTGCCAAGGAAGGCCCGGCCGGGAGGACCAGGTGCTCCGCTCGCGCCGTCTGATTGTTACAGTGGAATAAACAGCGTGATTGCACAGTATGGCCGGGGGCGAGAATCCAAGACCGCTGCCAGCCAGAGAGCCTGCTTTCTTCCCTCGTCTTTGACGAGGCAGCCCGAGAGTGCTTCTATTCAGAGCAGGTAACACTGACAAAGCTCTGATGCTGTCTGCTGCAATTAGGAGGGGAAAAAAATCAGAGCGGCCTGAGAACGCAGCAGCAGTGGGCCTCAAGTACCTGTTCCTGCATCACACGAAGCCTCAGCCTTTTTAATGCAGGCAGTGAAGTTTCAGCATCAATGTGAAGGAAATCCAAGCAAAGGAACCTAAATGCGGAGTGACCTCCGTTGCTTAGAGCACACTGGCTTTATGTTGGCTCGTTTTGAAGCACCACACCAACTTGCCACCAAACGATAAACTTTATTTAGGCCCAAGTTCCATGGCAACCCAAATTCTGTGGTCCTTTGGTTATAGTTAATAAAATGCTGGGCCAGGTCTTTCCTCTCTCTGTCTTCCTTTAGAAAGCGCTACAATCATTGATATTTAACTAACTGAAATAGTCCTTGCTCTGTGCTGTTGTTTGTTCCAGTAATTTTTTTTTAAGCACTGCTCCCCATGTGGAGATATAAAAGAAAATTAGCATTATTTGAGTTTAAAAAAATTTAATTAGGAAATAGGCATTACGACCTTTCTAAGGGGTTTTGAATGTGAAATGGTTCATTAAGTTCACGTTAATAGAAAAGTAAAGAGCTCTTCCCCCAAATAGCAAGGAAAAAAAAATCGCTCTCTCTTAAACACATTGATTTATTTCATTTGCTGAGCACAGGAACCATGAAATGTTTCATCCCCAGCAGCACATTAAATATGTGCAGAAGTGAAATTACAGTGGAACAGTACCTTGTACTTTGTACCCGTGGTGTGTACGTTTCAATAGGCTGGGAGGAAAAAAAACAAACTGTAGAAAGATCCTTTTATGAAATTAAATTACCTGTTTTGTATCGCTCTGGAGCTGTGCATGTGGCTGTTGATTCAGAGGGGCTGTAACTGTTGCCTGGAGCTTTTCTATTGGTTAATCCCACCCCTACCCCCAGGTCGGTACCAACCATTAGAAAACAGAAATGAGAAAAATGTTTCCAGTCCAGTATTTAGTCTGACCAGTGGTAACTAATTGTGAAGAGGTACCAGGATTGCTTGGAAGGACAAGTGTTAGGACTGTGGTGTTTCTCAGTATGTTAGCAAATGGCAGTCATGTCACGTAGTTATAAAATGGGACAGTGACCTGAACCAAGTTAGGTCATTTCTCCTAGCGTCAGTTTCCGTATCTGTGGAAAGAGATGGTAAATACAATGGTCCATGTAAAGCTATTAGTGTAACAGGGCCTTCCCCTTCCTCCTTCCCACACACTGGGTCTTTTCCAGTGGAAAATGATCCAGATCATACCTCTTTTCCCTAAAGGATTTATTGTTCAGTCTCTGTTTTACATAAGTACTCTGCAAGGACAAAGTAAATGTATTTGAATTTAGTTGTTTGGGAAAAAATGTATCTGTGTGATAATATATTCCACCCTAGCTTGGAAGTCCGTTTTGTTTTGCTCAGACTGCAGGGTCTTACTGGCAACCCCTCTTGATGCTGTCTCAGAATTCTAGAGCTAGAAACCTAGATCTGAATCCTGCTCCCAGCTGGACCTCAGAAGTACCCTCTCTCCATGACTGTTTCCACATCTGTAAGATAAGCTGATACTGTCATAGATAGGGAGGTTGGACAGATGTGACAGCATTGAACCATACTGCTCGTGGTCCCTAGGGGCTGTCACCCTTACTACTCCCTCTGAGGACTCAACCTTGAGCATATATCCTAGAACTTAACTAAGGGCTGTCCCACCAACAGGATCTCACAACTCCTTTGTGCTGTGGACCTCCTGCCCTTCTCAGAATGTTTATAAATGCAGAAAATAAAAGACATAGGATCACAAAGTAAGTCAGGTATAGTGAAATCCTTTCCAAATCAAACACATATGTGGTAATATATATGCCCATCATTATTCATGTATTAAATACTAGCTCTAGCAGTGAGTATTGTAACTACTGTGATTTGAAGCAGCGTTGAGCAAAATTAGTATTTTGACATTGGCAGCACCATAATGTGATATGAAAATATCTAATTTCTGCTGGTGACAGAGTCACAGGTAGTACCACTATGGTTCATTGTCCATATTCATAATGGAAAGAATTGCTTAATTTCAGTTAGAGGGAAGTGAAAATAAGGATGTAATTTGTACCATAAAAGTCCAAGGTCTCCTTGAATTCTGATCATCACCTGAAAGAGGCCCCTGGGTCCACCTTCCTTCAGGGATTCACAAGAACCATGGGGGCAGGTTTCTCCTCACCCCGGCCTCATCCCAATGCTCAGAACTGGGATAAAAAGCTAGTCAGTCACTGCCATGTTACTTCAGCCAGCCAGCCGGTCAGCCATGCAAGGAGCGGGTACTGATACCTGTGAGTAGGAGGCCTAGGAAAAAAAAAAACCCTGACCAAGAAAGATCACAATGCCTGCCCTCCTGCAGCTTCCATTTTAGTGGGAGGAGTCACCCAGCCAACAGGCTAGACCATGAAGATTCAGAGCATCCACTTGGATGACTCTTCTGCCTCCAGTTTTATGGTGGCAGAGTCCACACGGCCAACTGGTTTTAATCTTTGTGAGCTGTCCCTGTGTTTGCCTCCCTGGAGGAAGTAGCCGCGTCCTCGGCTGCCATGCTGCTGTTTCTGTGTCTCTGTGCCCTGGGTGGGCACACTTGGCCCCATTACTCACTTACTGTTGTGGTACTTGTGCACAGCTTCTCTGCCAGCCCCCAGTTCCTTCTTCTTTTGTGTTAGGAACTGCATCAGAAGAGGGAATAGGTAAATATCACCTCTGAGCTAGGAAGGATCTGCCCTGTTGTTTGGTGTTGTGCAAGTGGTATTTACAGACTGAGGTGTCTTCAGAAAACTCATGCAAACCCACCTGTTGAAGGTCTGGAATTGGTTTGGTCGGACAGGGAGGCATTGGGGATTTTAGTAGTCCTGAGCCTCCTTCGTGGTGTGGTTTGAAGGGTTCAGAAAGCACTGCAGGCTGGAGGCCATCTAGCTCCCTGGTGAGCAAGTGGCCTGTGGCCTGAGAAGTAAGGAGAGACGTACCCATAAGCGGGGCTGTAGCCCAGGCCAAGTCAGGGAACTTATGTGGCCACATGGAATTTCCACTTTTGTAGGTCAAGAACCAGCCATTTTGCATGATTCAACCTAATACGTAAGTCACTCCATTTTCAGACTCCAACAGCTACAATACAGTATTTCTTGAGCTGTTTATTTAAACAGAATTTGGAACAATAAATCTCCAAAAACTTTCACTAATCCTGCCCACAGACTTCATCTTGATTCTCGTCCATGTGCGTTCGATCCAGAGCAGTCCCTGGAAGGGGAAAGCAACGCAGCCCCTGACCGTGGAGAGCTCTGCAGACCCATCCTAGCATCAGGGCCCCTTGTCCCCTAAGGAAGAGACAGAACCCCCTAATTTCACCACACTGGGATTCTGGCAGCCCCTCAACAGCTCCACCATCCGCCCGTCTCCCTCTTTGCTGAAAATGGTGCCATGCCACACCTCTTCTGCTGCAGACTTCCGCCCCCCCCTTCCTCGCCAGAGGAGAGCCCCCCCCCCTTTACGGCAATGGCCTTTACAGCAAGGTCCCCTCGATTCCCTGCTCTTCTCCCTCATATATAATTTAGTGAGCTTACGTTTGATTAAAGAGTTTATTCTTTACTATCCTTTCCCTGTGGCTCTGCATTATCTGCGTCAGTGTATGTTTTCCTCCCTAAAAGAGGAAGCCATTGAAAGCAGGGCTCTTGTCCATCCCCTTTGTCATCCCTCCCAGCAATGCCTGCTTGGGAATGACATTGCAGGCTTACCCCTGCCTCTCCATCATGGAATTCAGTTCCATTTTCTTGCACGTTTCATCCCTCCCCCTCACCACTTCCCATGGCTGTTTCCTTTGTCTGGGGTGGAGTTGACTGCCGGCAGCCTCCAACAGCAATAACAGCTTCTGTATTCAGTGGCATCAGCACTCAGGTTGCCGGGACTCTTGCCAAGAAATGGGGCTGCAGTGTCCACTGCTCCCGGGTATTGGGTGGGCCCTCTTGCACCTCAAGTGTTGAGATGGATTGAATTCTGTAAGTGTAGATGAAGACCAGATTCCACACCAGAGCCATCCCTCCATGATGTCTTATCTAATACAGGGCACAGGGTAAGAATAGCATTAAGAGGAACTTGTGGAATTATTCCTTGGGAGTTCACTTGGAATGGCTTTCCCTAAGAAGGAATGTAAATGCAGTACTCCAGCCACATAAGATGACACACTGCTTTAAAACAAGTGCATCCCATCAAGGAGATGGCCCTCCCCTGCCTGGTCTTCACTTCAGAGCATTTAGCCTAAAACATCTCTGTATCCTTATGTCGGGATGTCTGAGACTTGCTCTCAGCAACTTCTGGCTACAACTGAAACTCAGAACTCAGAGGGGGCTAAAAGCATCTCCACTTGTGTGGACATGCTTTTACTCTTTCCCATCTACTCTGGCTTTGAACTTTCTCATTTAAAAGCCAGAGTAGACTGTCCTAACCCTCAGTGAGAGGAGCTGCTGGCACTTGTTGTGAATCCACATGCAAGGCCACTGTGCAGGGATAAGAGCAGGTTTTGTCTGAGGGAGGCTAACCACATTACTAAAATTTGCCTTCCTTTTTGCTTTCATTTTGCTTATATACACTTCATTCCTGACCACCTGACTAGCTAAGTTACTAAAGCTTGTTTCTTCAGGAGTTTTTTTGAGACACCAAGTCATGGAGAACACCCCCTCCCCTTCCCCCGCCCAGTACATCACCGTTTTTTTTCTTCTTCCCACCGTACATATTCTCCAACTGCAGGCCATGTCTGACAAGCTACGGTCAAAATGGAGTCCATTTTTTTGCATAAAAACATAAAACTTTTATGTACATTTTTATAGGTGTACTTCTCTTTACTATATGCAATGCACATTATGGAATATTTCATTTCTTATTTGATCTACAGTCTGTTCTGAAAAGTTTCAGAATTCCATCAGCATTGACTGCATTGCATTTCTAAACTATTTTTGCACTTACCTGTTACACTTCAAAACAGACGTTCCAGTCCTGTTTCTTTGTGAACGTTGTCTTTGTTATCAAGGAGACATCCAGACTGCGTAACTCCTTAGATGACTTCGTCTCTGTAGTCCTTTGGGTGCATAAGTCCAACTAGGTTTAAGTGAGAACACATTAATTATGAAATTAATTGGTAAGACCTTGCTTTAAATGGACCGAGTGGGTTTGTTCATGAATATTTACAGTTGCCAGACCTCATCTAAGAAGTATTTCAACCATTGTAAGATAAGTCAGACCATTGGTGGTACATCTTATATAGAAATGTATTGCGTGTTAAAATTGAATTTCTATTTATTACTTACATAATAGGACTTGTTCCTGATTTCTCAGACTAACAGCCTCTAGAGGTGGTATCCCATGCACAACCCCAGCTTCTCCCAACCCCCAGCCCTCCTGGCTGAGTTTAGGTGTCTCTCCTAATTCCTTCCACCTCTTTCAAATTATTCTGTGGGAAGAATGCAGGCTCACTGTCCCTTGCTCGCTCGCTCTCTCTCTCTCTCTCTCTCTCTCTCTCCCTCCCTCTCTCTCCTCCATCTGGCTCAGGGCAAATTATTAGTTTGAGCTATGAAGTTGCCAATGTTGGCCTAATCTTTAACTTCTCAAAGACTCACTTTCTTCAGCTTTAAAGTGAAAATAGGCAATACCTTCTTCATAGGATTTCCTGAGAATTTTCCACATAATCTTGACACACGATTGGCACAGAACAAGATTAATAATTATGTTCGTGAATGGACAAATGGATGGACAGGAATGTCTGTCTTCCTGGCATAAAGGGAAAACAGCCAAATGGATTGTCACTAAGAGTGGATGGTGTTTTCTTAAAATACAGGCTCTTTAGCATGAGCAGAATCCACTTAGGAGATGCTGGGGGCACAGCAACAGGCCAGATGTGGGTCTCCAGACAGCTGGGGTGGAGGTTCTGGCCATGCCGTGCCAGAGAGGCCCTGGCAGAGAGCAGCTGCTTTTCATAGGGCAACTCCGGGATGGGCAATTTGAGGAATTCGTGCATTTAACAATGATAATGATCCTCCCTGGCAGAAACAGGAGGCCAGCTAACAACAACAACAAAAGACAAAACAAAACACCCAGGGACAAGGCTATTTGGAGAGAGAACAGAGTTTGTTCTTTCAAAATAAGCCATTCTAAGTAAATAAAGAATTCTTTGCTTTCCCATGTACATGTAATGTGACGGAGTCTATTTTTCACAATGGTGAATTAGTGTATTTAGTCTCCCCATAATCATTAATTTTACATAACTGTTTTCTAAGGAAATGCAATGACCTTTATTTTTAATTCTCTCCTAGTCAAGGGAATTTTACAGCATTACTAAGTGATAAAAAGTCCAAGTATGTGCCTTTAATTTGTCCTTCAAAAAGTTCAAAGGGAAAAGCTCTTTCAGTGGCTTCTTGCTCACCTTTAATAAGATTAGCATTGTCACAAAGCTTGGGGGAGCCACCACTTGGTAACTTTTGACCTTCCCCCAGTTTTTGTCCCCTGGCATCTCCTGGCTCATGACACCAGGCAGCTAATTATAATCACCCAACGAGAGCCCTGCCACTCACTCATGGATAGATTCAGTGAGACAATCACATTCTCGGACCATCCCTGTAGAAAATGACCCAGGCATCTTATTGTCTAGTGGTCAGATCATCAAGGGGAAAAAGTGGTTTCCTCTCATGGTGACTTCTGACAGTGACAAGTGATCCTGACCCTCGTGTAACAATGTTTCCTTTTTTCCAGCCCTGAGAGTTTTTCTCATCCAGTGCTTTTTCCAAAAGATACATGATTTCAGTGACTTAAATATAACTTATTAGTTACAAGGTAGCCCATTTATATCTCTTACTAAATCTGTACAAGCAACATTAGTAGATATCCTTCATTAAAGGTATTCTTCACTTGAACTGCACGTGGAGGGAAGACCCAGGACACAGTCCTATTCCAGAAACTACTGCCATACCCAGATAAGAGCACGTGTTCTGTGTACATGGCATTATGACGTGGAGGCACACTCACTTTGAGAATCTCAGAAATGAAGATGTTTAAAATTGTTTTGCATCTTTCCTGTCCCCTCTCTTAAGAAGACTTTTAGAGTAATCGTTGCCGGTTTGCAAATATTCTTGCAAATTCAGTAAAACACTTAAAAATTATAAAATGTGGTGCATGACGGTTAGTTTTCCCTGCGCCATCCCTTAGGCCTGACTGCTTCTGAATGTCCTCTGCCTGTCTGGCTTCCTTGCCCCGTGCCCTGCTCTTTTTCTCACCCAGAGGCAGCCCTAGGACTGTGTCAGGGGCTTTCTGTGCAGACCCCTGTACTGTGTCACCCCACTTTCCCCTCAACCTGTGTGCTGGCTGCCAGATCCACCTCCCTGCATCGTCACTCAGGCTTCCCTCTTTGGGGGCCACCACACCTCCTACCAGTCACTTCTAGACTTCCCTCAGTCTTATTTCCAAGGAGCCCTGTGTTCTGTATTTCTATAATACAGTCTTCTTGGGAACTGCCCCAGCCCAGCCCGCCCCCCCCACCTCCTCCTCCCTCATTCTTTCCCTGCATATACAGACTCCACCCAAGTCTCAGAGCCTTGCTGTAGGGAGGATCCACCCCACAAAGCATCCCAATTACCCACCAAGGGCACAGCTGGCTCCCTGCCCGCAACACCTGGATTTATATGCACCACCTAGAACCCTGGGAAGTGTGTCCTGCATGTCAGTCATGCTGCACCTGTGGCGAGCTGGGAAAAGACAGGGACCATGCATTAGATGTCTTTTATTGTCTCCATACACTCAAAAAGTAATTATCCCTGATTGAAAGGTAGACTTTCTTTAAAACATTCTCTTAAATTTGCACACCGTCCTTGACCCCGAGGGTCCAAGTCAAATACATACCGGGACAGGGGATCCCTAGTGACATGCATACATGATGTCCTATGAAAGCAAGGGGACCCCATCTCTACTATCAGCATGTGGGCGTGGGGAAGTCTGGAAAGTAAAAGCAATGGAGAAATACAAAGGGAATTTGTAAAGTGACATTTCTAAATAGTCATGGGGAGTGAGCAAGAACAGTCAGAAACTTGATGAGAGTCAGAATCCACTCTAGGTGGCACTCAAGTTTCCATAATTTAAAATGACTGCTATCCTAGTTTCTGGTCCTCCTATTTCACTGTCTAGATGAGAAGAACATTTCCCTTGAAATGGTTCCTACTGTTGGAGGAAGCAATTTCAGGCCAAGGGACAGGAGATGCCTTAGCCCTAATCAAGGCACATGGCTCTGGGCCAGATGTCTGACCACCACACGAGCTACTGACCAGTCAGCTCCAATGCCATCCTTCCTTCTGTCCTCTGCTCTCCAGGGCTGCCCACCACAGACCTCTCCCTTGCCAACTGCTCTTCATTTCCACTGATGGGTGCTCTGGTCATGAGCAGCACTCCACCTGGCCCCAGGGTTCAGCACCCATATGGCGTCATTCCCCTCACTGCAACATGGCCCTGCAGGGCAGCCCTTAACCCCCTTTCCCAGATGAGGACCTGGGGTTCTGAGAGGCATGCTTCTTGCCTAGGGCCATGTGGCCAGAGACACAGGGTTGGCTTAGACCACGCTGTCCCTCACAACACATAGAGTATCATACTTGTGTCTCTTGTCCCTCTTTTGCTCAGAGTCATGGCAAAGACAATTTTACCCTCTTCAGTGGTTTTTAATGACACTGAATAGCACGTAATTAAAAAATAAGGATTTGTCAGAAGCTTTATTACCCTTAAAAGATAACAGCTGAAGAATAACAATCCATTCTTATTGCCTCTCAGTGTTTTGATTGTGGAGCAAAAGCCAAATGGATCTTACATGAAAAGCTGCGTTATTTGCCAGTGTTGAAGCATATTGCAACTTCAAAATACCTATCTGTTGACACTAAATGCTCTCATTGAAAATGTCATTCAAAATAACTAATTAATAAAACTTTAGAATTACATACTGATTATTTTATAGATGTGACTAGAAATAAGCTTAGTAAGGTCAATTTTGCCTAAATGGGCTCATTTAAACTTCCCAATCCCTGATATATAAATGAAAGAATTGGATTAATATAGTTTGTTATTCTACATTCTGGTTTCTAATGTCAATCATATAAATAATAATTCAGCTTAGTAGTCACCATGTATGCCAGCTTAGCTATAAAAATTACCAATTTATTGTGTGCTACTCAATAGCTACTCAATAGGTTCTGGAGGGAGAGAGGAGGATGTAATTTGTCTATTTTCACCGTCCTTGTCAGCAAATAACAGTATTTGGGAATTAGCATGACTATTGCAAACTCTTAACTAAAATAATATTCAAATTAAACTGAGGCAGCATAAGACAGTAGAAGGGGCCAGCACTGGAAACAAATTGGCCTGGGCTTGAGTTCAAACCGTGCTCAACACTAGCTGGGTGGCCTCAGGAAGAATTATTTCCGTTCCGTTTCTGCTTCAGCATCTATGGTTTGAGATTTCCAAGACCATCCTGTGGGTTTATGGCTACGAAAGGGAGAGCAGCAGTGTGCCAACACTGAGTAAGTTGTTCTTACTTATTTCGTAAGGATTGTCTTTTATTCTAAGTGAGGTACTGCCCCACTAGAACTCAGGCTGATTATAATGTAAACTCAGAACCATAATGTGTTTTAGAACCCCCCCCCCAAAATACTATAACACTTACTGTGATGGTTGAGTATTTTATGTTATAGAAGCCAAGACCCAAAAGAGAATTGAGGAGCAAGAAAATAGTTTTTCTATTTTTACATTTGAAGGAAAAATAATGGATCTGTCATAGGAAGCATTAATTAAATATCAGCTGGATGGATGAATGGATGGATGGGTGGAAGGAAGGAAGAGAGGGAGGGAGGGAGGAAGGGAGGGAGGGAGGGAGGAAGGAAGGAAGGATGAGTGGCAGGCTAAAGAATTGGGAAAAAAAAGAGGAACCTGGGCCCTCTGGTATGGATAGGCTACCTCATAGGGCTCATACTGCCCTCCTGATCTGGGGACCTGCAATACAGTTCTGCTTCACATTTGAATTGTGAAGAACATTTCCAACTCTCTTTAAATAAAATACAAAGTCACTCCAAAGAACATTTTCCTCATCTGGGCCATGTCTCACGCCATTAATGTAAAACTGCTGATTTAATGGAGCTGTTTTTGATCTATTAAGAAAAGACACACCTAATTTAATTTGGCTATTTTTCCAAGAATAAGTGTCTTAATTTGCAGAAGGATTTGATTATAATTTTAAGTAATATTGCAGTTGTACTTTTAGTCATGAAGATGATATTGAGTGCCTTTATGGGGCTCAAATGTGGAAAGTCCCAGAGAATTGTATGAGTTGGGAATTTTATCTTTAACAACATTCAGGGCCATTTCTGTTTGTAATGTGACAAATATATTTTAGAATGAACAGGATCTCTGATAGGGAATTTTGCATTAAAAAAAAAAGAAAGAAAGAAAAGCAGGCAGTTTTCCCTTCAAGTGTGAAGTGGAATAATCCCAGAATATAAAAACATGTAAAACTGAGATACAGACACCCATCACTTTTATCTGTACATTTTCTTTTTAAAACATGTGTTATCACGAGAGAATTTCTAATACTGATCTTTGTTCCCACTGGGTCAGCTTTGTTTCTTCATTTCCTTCTGAATTACTCTGAAAAAATGGAAAATTTCTAGATACTCAGATGTACCTACTGAAATATATTATAGATATTGAGTGTTTTATCCAAATGTTAGACTCAAATGGGATTGAATTTCCATTCTGCACCTGATGACATATATTCTCCAATTATGAGAGAAAACAAACAAACAAAAATTTCCTTCTTCCCTCTGTCAGTCTACCCTGAGCCAGATTTAGCCATATCTCATGGAGAAAATTGCTTTCCTATAACTGACAACCTGTAGGGTCATTGGTGTGACCCTGTCTGGTGTCAGGTTGAAAGCCATGGGAGATACCACAGCAGGTGAATGGGAACAACACCAGCAGTATGAGGGACACACATGGTCACCCCACAGTGGCCACTGCCAGATACAGGGTGCCAGGCCCTGGGAGGATGGGGACGCCAGCATATGGGTGAGCCTGCCAGGGTTGGGAGGTAATTTTAATGAAGGAATGAGTGACAGATAGAAAGAGGCATCTGCATTGCCAAGTGCAAGGACGGCCCAACCTGGGGTACTCTTGCTGCAGAAGTCTTACCCTGCAGACAGGGGAATTGCACCGGTGGGATTTAGTAAAAAAAAAAAAGTCACCCTGCCCCTGCCCTAACCCACAGGAATTTCTCTCACTGACATGTTATGGCTAGAAATACTTACTTGAGATCCAAGCATTGCAATTGATCAAATTGGCAGGAGGAAAAATCTCTTGAGACAGAGTGAATTTTCTTTCTCCTGAAGTTGTTGGATAATAGCGTCTGAATTGCGGGTGCCTGGGTGGCTCAGTTGGTTGAGCGTCCGACTTCAGCTCAGGTCATGATATCACAGTCTGTGAGTTCGAGCCCCGCGTCAGGCTCTATGCTGACAGCTCAGAGCCTGCAGCCTGCTTCAGATTCTGTGGCTCCCTCTCTCTCTGCCCCTCCCCTGCTCATGCTCTGTCTCTCTCTGTCTCAAAAATAAATAAAAACATTAAAAAAAAAAGATTTAAAAAAACAGTGTCTGAATTGTAGGGGGTCTTCCCTTTCTTCCTTCAGGAATGGAAGGTCTTCCATTTCTTCCTTCAGGTTTCCATACAAGCACCAGTGAGGGCACGGAGCTGTGCCTTCTATTAGTTGTGGCCACACTAGGCTTTTCTCTTGGAGGGGGGGACCACAGCCGAGAGTGGAGGCTCCAAAGTCAGGCTGCTGGGGTGTCTGTTCGGGACCCTGGCATCTACCATGTGAGGGGCCTGGAGCAGAGTACCTCTGTGCTCTGCACTTTGGCTTCCTTCCCTAATGAGAAGAGCAATAGAACAAATCATAGTTGCCAGGACAAGATATGATACAGCCCGTAACACGCCTAGCATGGTGCTTGGCCCATGGAAATCCCACGGCCATTTTAGTTGGTATCACTATCTCAGTATAACCTGTGGTTGATGCCACTTTGGTGGAGGTGCCCCTGGCCTGGGGTAGCTTCCACTCAGGATGCAGTTTGAATCATGTGCCACAGACAGACGCCTCACCCAGAGGGCTGTCAGGATGGGGCTGTTGTAATAGGGCATGCTGCACACTGTGTGTCTCCGAGAGTATGCAGCCACTGTGCCTGACCCCCACACTGGACTTTTCCTGAGACCTCTGCTGCGTTCCTCATAGGGAGTTTCCCTTCCTCCCCAGTAAGCAGGAGTGTGCCTCGCACACACACAACCACCTTGCAGGGTCCTCGGCCCAGTGGAAACAGGTTGTTTCTCCTACCACTTTCATCTACACCGGTGCAGCCACCTCTCCTAGTCCACACTAGCAGCTAGATCTTCATCCAGGCAAACAGTTTTTAACAGAAATGAAATGAGAGTCATTCCATCAGCCCCTGGGAATTTCTGTGACCAATCTCGAAAGCAAAACATAAAAATTTCCCACTACATTATTTAACTTTTATATACATTCTAATCATTGCTTGTTTAACCTGACTGTGACCCAATTGCTGGGACAGATGTAAAAGGACTAAAAGGTGCTTTTTGCCTTCCAGCTGCTCAGAACCCCTTCCCCAGTCACAAAGTTAATGAAACTAGTGTTGTTTGTGTTCCTTTGACCACTTGGGGTTCACTCAGGTGGGTCTGGCCAAGCCTACTGTTGGAGCTGCACGCACACACGTCCCCACCTGGTGCCACCTGGCGTGACGGCTCAACTCTCACATCTACTTTGTGTAACTTCTGCCTAAGTGAACCATCTACATCACACGCTGTCTTTAATTGCCAGAAACCAGTCACTTTAATATTAAGTGGCAAACATAGTTTTGCTACTTCTGATCACGGAGGAGCTTTGTATTATTAGAATTCCCCCAAATTTCCAGCTAGGTTTTGATAATTGTGACAGTATTTCTTTTTTCTAACTGATAAGTCTGTGGGTAGATTGGGTTTCAAGTGCTGGTCAGCAGCAATAGTTATCCCTCAGGTGTGCTGTGATGCCCTATTTTACCCAGTAAAGCAGAGTCTACACAGGCCAGGGGAGGCCACTTGGCACCCTTCACACGAGCTGCTTTTTGGTTTCTAGGTTGCTTGCCTTTGGTAACCCCCTAAATTTTCTTGGAGTTTCTCCTTGTCATCTGATCATTGGTACTAAGATGAGTATCTTCCTGGAAAATAAGATGCCATTAAGCCATTGTAATGATTTTACGGAAATATAGAAATGCTCCTTGTTTTCAGATATATTTGTGTTTGTTTTTAAATGCTCAAAAGAGGGGAAAAAAAACAAACATAGCTCAAACTTGTAAACATCCTCAAAAGGAGTATTGAAAAATCAAGAAAATCTGTAGAGAGCTTGGTGCAAATACTTTGGGCCAGAAAAGGTACTTCTGCCATGCCCAAGCCCTGTCCTACTTCATCTGGTCCCAGTGGGTTGTTGATGGGCATACAGAGAGCATATTTCAAGAGAACAATAACCAGAATATCTGCCATAGAAGATTATTTTTATCCTTGTTGATTTGGTTCTCTTATTATCATATATCATCATGAATCTGTTTTATTTTTAGAATCAACCTAGATATAAACTAATCTGTAGGTCACATGGAATGCGCCTTTGCCTCCAAAGCGAGAATGGTTGAAGCATAAATATTGGATGATTCAGTTCAAATTGCATTCACTAAATAATACCTGTAATGTATTCATAATAACTTTCCTCTTTCGGTTGGCGGTGATAAAGTTAGAGCTTAAAACTCCATGTTTACCGCTATCTTAATCGTCTGCCCTTTTTATACCTTGCCACACAGAGGACTCCAGACATTTAGAGATGGTTCTGCATTTGTAATTGTTTTACATTTAGCTGTGAGTTTTACATGGATGTTGAATGCCAGCAGAATGTCAGCGGTAGCCATTTTCTCTAGCCAAGGCTGAGAGTACATTTTTTTTAGCCCCTCACCTGCCATATGTTTAGAGTGAATGAAAATCTTTGAAAGAGAAACAGTTCAAGCAACATTGACTCCCTTCCTCCCAGAAACCAAGTTATTGGCATAAGCATGGCAGACCCCTCGGGCTCTCTGTTGTTCACATTGATCCGTCACTTCTTGGGTCATGTTCATCAGTGAAGCAGCCTGTGGAATCCCTGCTCGCTCACTTGACGGCACGTTCTCTAGACGTTAAACAGGCTGAATGATGGGTGTTCTCATCGCTGATGTTTTACTGTCATGGGCTTCTTTCTTTCGTGGTGACTTACAGAAGGTGAGGTGTACCCGCAGCACCAGAGATGGAAGTAGGAAATGCGGTCATTAGGGGTGTGCTCCTCAACAAATCAGTCCCTTAAGAAGAACTGATCTGAACAGAGATCAAATCCATTGCACTCTTGGAGTGTCCCAAGATCCTAAGAAGGAGACCCATTTGTTCCCTGTGCCAGGACAGGGGAGTATGGGAGAAGATCTCCAAAAGTCTGTAATCTAATAGCCTGAAGCAAACCTATTTCTATCACATTTCCACTTAGTGTTATCATTTCCTTGGAATTATTCTTAAACCTGGTCATATGGCTATTTTCTTCTTTCTTAGCAGAAGTGGACTGCTTTCCTTTCAAGGAGTGTATCATTAGTGTTTGAAACCTAATCTAATATCTTATACTTCCATGTGTTTAATTTCCTTTTCCCGAAAATCCATTTTATTTGGTTACATTGTTCAGTAAAGTCATCTTTTTTATCCGTTACCAGGCTGTGACATTTACTTTGAATGATTCATTTATTTGGGATCTTAAACCGTCCTAGAATTTAAATTTGCATTATATTGAAAGACAAACAGAATCTCTGTAAAAAATGATGTATGGCTTTAGGCTGTATCTGGCATCTGTTCCTATCTTGATGATTATGGAATTTCATCCATTTATTTAGGATTATTGAGTGCCAACCCAGCCCACCTATGGATTTTCCTCTGGGTGGCAGATACCAGGGAAGATGTGAAGGATATAGGAGTCCATCGGAGCAGAGTTTCCTCCTTCCAGAAATGCCCCTCCCAAGGTTCTGTGATGTGGCTCAGAACCTTCTTCATCCCTCCCCAGTCCCTCCTCCATCTTCCTTTCCTGTGAATGTACTTCTGCCCCTGCTGCAGAAGTGGGAAGGTAGGAGTTCCCAGCGGTGCATGCTCTCCTTTTCTCCTCTACGGCAGTCTCCAGACCCATGACTCATTGCTTCCTGTCTGCAGCCCAGGCCTCTCTGCCAGGACACATTTGTCATCTCCCCAGTATTTCTCCCCTGACATCCCTTCGGACCCTTCAGACTCGACAGTTCCCCTTGTCACTTGAGCCTTGAACCCCTAAGTTTTGTCCTGCCTTTTCCCTCTCTCACCAAGAGTGAGCAGCCCTACAGCCTGAAGCCTCCTCTCCCTTCCCTCCAACCCTGCTTTCTTGAGGCCCATGTCACATCTTTCTCCCTGACTAGCTCCTCTTCCTCCAGTCTCTCTCCCTTCTAGGCCCTTCCAACATGTGCCCTCCCCTGCCATTATCTCTCAAGTACTGGCCATATCTTGCTGTTCATCTACTTAAAAGCCTCCAGTGATCCCCAGATGCTAGAGACTATTGTTGCCCCTCCTGCCGTGACAGACCCTTGGCAGGCTGACCTATACCACTCTCCGTCCATGGGTACTTACATAGTCTCTGGGTCCATTCAGTCCACAGGGTACTTACCACCTCGCAGGTTGGGTGTCTGTCCTCCCAGATAAGTTGTGAATGCTGTAATCTTTCTCACCTTGCTTCCTCCAGCTCCTAGAACAGTCCCTGGCACATGGTCTGCTCCTCTGCAGGCATCTTCCATGAATAAATGATCCAGCAACAGTGCCCGGGGGGCTCTGTTCTCTGCCAGGCCACCTCTCCACCTGTTCCAGAGTGTGCTCAGTGAGGACCTTTGCATTAGAAGACCCTCCCCACAGTGTGTAGTGTGTACCACGCATACCATAGGCATTTGTGGGGACAGTTTTTCATTGAGATATAATTCACATACCATAAAACTCCCCCTTTTAAATTGTGTACTACAGTGGGTTTTACTATATTCACCAGATTGTGCAACCATTAGCATTATCCAATTCCAGAATGTTTTCATCATCCCCAAAAGAAACCCTGTATCCACTCTGCCCGCAGTCCCTGGCAAGCTCTAATTTCTTTTCTGACTCTGGATTTTCTTTTTCTGGACATTTCTATAAGTGGAGTCACACAATATGAGGCCTTTTGTATCTACCTTCTCCCACTTAGCAGTGTTTTCAAGGGTCGTCTGTGTTGTAGCTGGTTCAATATTTCATTCCTTTTTATGGCTGAATAATATTCCACTGTATGGAGAGACTACATTTGGTTTATCCATTCTTCAGTTTATGGACATTCGGGTTGTTTTCACTTGTTGCCTATTACAGAGAATGCTGCTGTGAACACTTGTGGACAGGCTTTTGTGTGAACGTACATTTTTAGTTCTCATGGGTATAGACCTCAGATTTCCTGGGTCACGCGTCTGACTCCTGAGGGGCTGATGGCCACACTGTTTTCCACAGCAGCCGTGCCATTCCACATCCCACCAGCAGAGTACGACAATTCCAGGTTCTCAACACCCTCGCCAACACTGTCATCCTTGTCCCTTTGGATGATAACCATCTTAGTAGGGTTAAAGGAGTACCTCAGTGGTTTTTATTTCCGTTTCCCTAGTGGCTAATGATGTTGAACATTTTTTATATGTTTGTTGGCCATGCATTTGTCTTTTTTGAAGAAATGTCTATTCAAATCATTTGACCATTTTTTTAATTGAATTGTCATGTTATTATTGAATTACAAGAGTTTACATATTCTAGGTATGAGACCCTTATTAGGTAACTGATTTGCAAATATTTTCCCTCATTCTGTGGGTTGTCTCTTCACTTTTTTTTTTCCAGTCTCTTCACTTTGTTGATACATTTTCCTATTTTTTGTCTTTGGTTGGTTGTGCTTTTGCTGTCATATCCGAGACCAGTGAGCATTTTAAAGCTTTATCCTTTGACTGCTGTTTGCCTAAGAAATGAAAAGGTGTTATCACCATCCTCTGCATCCTCTCCTCCTAAAGCTTCTGGTGGTGGGACTGATGGAAGAAATCATCTCATTAATTTCCTCGTTTCGTAAATTATTCTTAGCTGTCCCTTCTCTGAGCTCAGACTCTTTGCAACTGTTGATGCATCTTTTTACTAGGTTTAAAGTATATCTATAGATATATTTAAAACATTTGATTCAGGGTAACATTCCTCAGTCCACAGCTGTTTTAAATAGTCTCCTTTTCACCAGATTTCTGTGAGCACAGTATCTGTCCTTGTGTGAGGAATGTGCCCGCCATCTTGTCCATAACACTTTGTTCTCTGCTTCATCCTGGAGGGCTGCTTTCACCTCTGCCTGTGCTCCATTTCCTCTTCCCTCCAAGTCAGGCACATCATCCAACCAGACACCTTCTCTTCAAGACCATTCTCAGAAGTTGTGGTCATTTCAAATCTGCAGGTAGCCATCGTACCATTTCCACTTGCTCAACATATATATATCCTGGAAATAGGCAGAGAACAAGTACTGTACAAGCCCAGGGATTAATCATATAGATGCAAGCCAGCATTGACCTCTTCAAAATGTGAGGGCGTGCTGGACTTTCCTTAGTGGTGGCAGACCTTCTTGGGGTGATCTAGAAACCTAAGTGAGGCCACACTGCTCCCTTGCCTCAAACCATTCAGACCTCCTGTCACCCAGACCCAGCCAGTCTTTCAAATGTACCTCCTGCCCCTCTTGCCACCCTGGGGTGGATACCAATCTCCTTTCACGTCCTGAAACTCCTTGGGGCTCCTTCCAACTCATGCCTGTCTGCACCTGTAATGCTCTCACAGCTGCTTGCCCCCACCCCCTCTTGATTAGCCCCTTTCTGGCCACTGCTTCAGAGGCTTTCTGTCCTCGCTCTCTACCTGGCACTACGTAAGGACAGCTCCCCTTACTCTGTGCACCTGTCTCTGCTGGAATGTGGGCCTGCTGAGGGTAGGGGCAGCCCCTGTCCTGTTTCCCAGTTATGTGCCCATCACCAAGCACTGGTGGGCACTCAGCACATATTTCTTGCATGGATAAGCATTTGAGTGAATGTGGACTTGCTTTCTGAAAATGGCAGTCCCTTGAAATCAAGTGTACTGAGCAGAGTAGGATGCTGAATAGAAATCATGCACACAGGCCTGTGTATATATGTAGTGTGTTCACCATTCTCTAGTTCAGCCCATTTTGTCATTCTTAGTGTGAGGTAATTCTAGCAAAAGTATCTTTGTAAGAAGACATATTTTCTCCTGGAGCAATATTCCCCCACCCCATGGATGGCATTTGTATCCACAGCTTTTCACACCTTTCTGGAAATTTTGAGCTCTCATATTTTGGTCTGTTTCTGGAACTAAGGCCTTAAGAATAGCACTGCCTCTTTTCTGCTTTTTCTGTGTCTGAATCAGATGGACCTATCATTGTTATCTCTAACTATATTTTTTATATCTGCCTTTGGTTTTGTTTTTAATGTTTATTTTTAAGAGAGAGAGAGAAAGAGAGAGAGAGAGAATGCAAGCGGGAGGGGCAGAGACAGAGAGAGAAAGAGGGACACACAGAATCTGAAGCAGCTCTAGGCTCTCAGCTGTCAGCACAGAGCCTGATGCGAGACTCGAATTCATGAACCATGAAATCATGACCTGAGCTGAAGTCAGACACTTAAGCAACTGAGCCACCCAGGTGCCCCACTGCCATTGGTTTAAAGAAGCTCATTCTGTCCTTACAATAGGTGAGAAAAGATCCCTTTGATTAGTACTATATTCCATTCTCACCAGATTGCCTATTTATATTATGAGATATTTTACACATACTAGAAAATAGCTAACATTTACATAAGTTCTAAAGAATAATAAAACATGCCCCTGTACTGGTCCCCCATGTGTACTGACCAATATATTTGACCTTTCTCTATGCAGCCTCTTCCCCCACCCCAGATATAATCTGGGTGATAGTTTCACTGCATATGTGTGTATTCCTAAAGCAGTATGTTTTACTTTGCCTGTTTTTTAAATTTATGTAGAGGGTCACCTGGGTGGCTCAGTTGGTTAAGCTTCTGACTCTTGATCTCAGCTCAGGTCGTGATCTCACAGTTTGTGTTGTGCTGGTGGCACAGGACCTGCTTGGGATTCTGTCTCTCCTTCTCTCTGCCCCCCCCCACTTCTGTTTTCATTCTCTCTCTCTCAAAATAAATAAATAAACTTTAAAAAAATAAATAAAAATAATGGCATGAGAACAGACACTCAGATCATTGGAACAGAATAGAGAACCCAGAAATGGACCCACAAATGTATGGCTAATTAATCTTTGACAAAGCAGGAAAGAATATCCAATGGAATAAAGGCAGTCTCTTCAGCAAGTGGTGCTGGGAAAACTGGACAGCGACATGCAGAAGAATGAACCTGGACCACTTTCTTACATCATACACAAAAATAAACTCAAAATGGATGAAAGACATCAATGGAAGACAGGAAGCCATCAAAATCCTTGAGGAGAAAGCAGGCAAAAATCTCTTTGATCTTGGCCGCAGCAACTTCTTACTCAACACGTCTCCAAAGGCAAGGGAAACAACTGCAAAAATGAACTATGGGGACCTCATCAAAATAAAAAGCTTCTGCACAGCAAAGGAAACAATCAGCAAAACTAAAAGGCAACCTATGGAATGGGAGAAGATATTCACAAATGACATATCAGATAAAGGGTTAGTATCAAAATCTATAAAGAACTTCTCAAACTCAACACCCAAAAAACAAATAATCCAGAGAAGAAATGGGCAAAAGACATGAATAGACATTTCTCCAAAGAAGACATCCAAATGGCCAACTGACACATGAGAAAATGCTCAACATCACCCATCATCAGGGAAATACAAATCAAAACCACAATGAGATACCACCTCACACCTGTCAGAATGGCTAACATTAACAACTCGGGCAACAACAGATGTTGGTGAGGATGTGGAGAAAGAGGATCTCTTTTGTGTTGTTGGTGGGAATGCAAGCTGGTACAGCCACTCTGGAAAACAGTATGGAGGTTCCTCAAAAAACTAAAAATAGAACTACCCTATGACCCAGCAATTGCACTACTAGGCATTTATCCAAAGGATACAGGTATGCTGTTTCGAAGGGACACATGCACCCCCATGTTTATAGCAGCACTATCAACAATAGCCAAGGTATGGAAAGAGCCCAAATGTCCATCAATAGATTAATGGATAAAGAAGATGTGATATATATATGTGTGTGTGTGTGTGTATATATATATATATATATATATATGTATACACATACATATATGTATATTATATGTATATTATATGTTTTATATGTATATGTATATTATACGTATATGTATATTACTCAGCAATCAAAAAGAATGAAATCTTGTGATTTGCAACTATGTGGATGGAACTGGAGGGTATTATACTAAGTGAAATTAGTCAGAGAAAGACAAATATCATATGACTTCACTCATATGAGGACTTTAAGAGACAAAACAGATGAACATAAGGGAAGGGAAACAAAAACAATATAAAAACAGGGAGGGGGACAAAACAAAAGAGACTTATAAATATGGAGAATGAACTGAGAGTTGCTGGAGGGGTTGTGGGAGGGAGGATGGGCTAAATGGGTAAGGTGCATTAAGGAATCTACTAAAATCATTATTGCACTATATGCTAACTAATTTGGATGTAAATTTAAAAAAATAAAAAATAAAACAAGTTAAAATAAAAAATAAAATTAAAAATAAATATAAATGTATGTAGATAGAATTGCACTGTACATGTTCTTCAGTGAGTTACTTTTCCATTAACATTGTTTTTTAAGTTTCATCCATACTAATCCACACACCTGTGGTTTATTTTCACTGCTGTATAATATTCTACTATGTGACTGCATCTATCAGTAGAACTTAAAAATAGTTTCTCTCTCTTTTTTGACTTTGCCACTGTCTATAGAATATTATAAACATTGTTACATGTGGGATTGCTGGCCCACAAGTCTGCACATCTGCTGTTTCTTGGATAATGTGAAATTGCCTTCCTGAGAAGTTAAGCCAATTATCTCCTACCAGTAGGCTCTGAGAATTCCTCTGCCTATCCTCTCTGACATTTGGCATTATTAGATTTTTTTGTTTTGCCAGTCTGGTATATATAAAATGGTATCTCATTGTGGCTGTAATAATCCCTGATTATTAGTGATGTTAAGCACCTTAATATCCATTCATAGTTTATGTTCTGGAAATGCTTGTGTATTTTGCCCATTTTAACTTTTTTTTTATTTTTTTAATGTTTATTTATTTTTGAGAGAGACAGAAACAGAATGAGAGTGGGTTCGGGGCAGAGAGAGAGGGAGACACAGAATCCAAAACAGGCTCCAGGCTCTGAGCTGTCAGCACAGAGCCCGACGCGGGGCTAGAACTCACAAACTGCAAGATCATAACCTGAGCTTAAGTCATATTCTCAACCGACTGAGACACCCAGGTGCCCCTGCCCATTTTTTCTAATAGATTTGATTAGATTTGATTCTTTTACTGATTTCTGGGGGTTCTTTACATGTTCTGGACATTTACCCTTTGTCAGTTGTGTGTGTTGTAGATGATTTCTCCCACTTTGTACCTTGTCACTTTTTATGGTATTGTGGTAAATAGTAGTTTTTAATTTGAATACGCCCAGATGTACCAGGCTTCCCCCTTATGGTTCATGTTTTTGTTTCTTATTTAATGAATCACTCCAAATCCCAAGGTCATAAAGAATTTGCCCTATACTTTTCTTCTGGAAGTTTTGTATCACTTATTTTTTTATCTATGCAGATTTTTACTTCAAACTGAAAACTCCCTAATCTCTCTTTATAAACTGCCTTTGCTTGAAATATATCTAGCAGTGTCATAACCCAGAGCAATGGGCACAAATCCTAGGCATTCAATAAATATTGCATAAAGCACCTATAAGCTAGGTAGTATGAGTGATGTAAGGATGAACCTGACCCATACAGTATAATACGATATACTCATAAGGAGTATAATGGGCTAAGTCGTGGGTGCCAGAAAGATATGCCTAATCCCAGAACCTGTGAATGTTAACTTATTCCAAGAAGGGTCTTTACAACTCAGTGAAGGATCTTGACATGAGAAGATCATCCTGGATTATCCAGGTGAGCCCTAAATCTAGTAACAAGTGTCTTTATAAGAGACACACGAAGAGGAGGAGGCAGTATAGCCAAGGAGGCAGGGATGGGAGTGATCAGTCATATAGAGCCTCTGCAGGAAGTAAGGCCCTGCTGACACCTTGACTTTGAACTTCTGGCCTCCGAGAAGTGTGAGAGAACAAACTTCTGTTGTTTTAAGCCCGCCCCCCGCCCCCTGCCCCCTGCCAACCAGTTTGTGGTCATTTACAGCAGCCACAGGAAACAAATGCAAGGATATTTAAGATGAGATGGTCCTACATGGTAACTACAGTCAGGGCTTCTCTTTATTCCACTGTCACACCCTCAAGGGATGGATGGAGCAAGCAATGGTGGCAAACTTTGCAAGTGCCACGACTTCTCAGAGGCACATGGGGTTGTCCAGAGCCTCCCAGGCAGTGCTGAAACTTGGCTTCCCTCCCCTCATAGACCACTGCCATGGGAAATGGAGTCTACAGAGTCACAAGTGCGACCAGCTCTGGGTGGGCTTGTGTCATCGATGAGGGGCTGCATGAGTTAAGGAAAACCAGGGATAGGTAGGAAAACTGCTGCAGGACACACAGATATGACATCAGAAGGCTCCTCCAAGGCTGTTTTGTCAGGCTGGGCCTAGTGGCCACTCCTGGGAAATTTAGGGAAGGTCTTTCCTTAAAAGAAAAAAAAATAGGGGCACCTGGGTGGCTCAGTTGGTTAAGTATCCGACTTTGACTCAGGTCATGATCTCGTAGTTTGTGAGTTTGAGCCCCACATCTGGCTCTGCTGACAGCTCAGAGCCTGGAACCTGCTTCAGATTCTGTGTCTCCCTCTCTCTCTGCCCCCCCCCCCCAGTCATGCTCTGTCTCTCTCAAAAAAGTAAATAAAATTTAAAAAAAAATTTAAGGAATAAATAAATAAAGCAGAGAAAAGGGTGAAAATCCTAAACAGCAGTCAGCAAACACATAGCATGATTAAGTAAAAAGAAATGAAAATGAGGTAATTGTTATTTTTCTGAATTTATAAAGTCAGCATAGTCTGTGGGTGTCGATGCAGCTTAAGCCTATGGACTCAGGTTGATTTTCACGACCATATAGATTTAAGTCAGTAGTTTAGCTCCCAACCTTGCACGAAACCCCAAACTTAATCCTGTGTACTTTAGAAATCAAGCTGAAAGCAGTAAAAGTTAGAAGACCTCGGTTCTGGTCCCAACTGTACCACTGAGTAACTGTGACTCTGGAAAATCACTTGAACCCTTCGCATTCCACTTGCTGATCAGTAATGTGGAAGCCATGACACTCACCCCAGCTCACGAGGGTCTAGCATAAAGGAGGCTTGCTTGTCCTAGAGACACAGAGGTTCCTCCAGCTTATCCACTATGTTCTTTCTGGGAGATGAACCCCTAAGCCCATATTAAGTGGGGCGAAGGAGCGGGCAGTCCACATCTCGCATGTTTCTATTGTGCTCTGGAACCTGGGTCGCGTTGAGGCTTCAATATGTGATTCCATCTGGTCCTCTGGGCAGTCCCAAGAGCAGATGTCAGTGTCCTCGCTTTACACATCAGGCAACCGAGGCTGGGGCTATTGGGACAGCTTGTCCTGGGTCCCCCCATGGTAGCAGGGAGAAAGCTGGAACTCAAACCTAAGCCCCTCTTGTCTCCAAAAGGCAAGCTCCTTCCTGTCAGACAGCTGCTGCCATTTCTAAACATAAAAACAAATAATCAGAATAAAGTTGGGGAGTTGGACTTGTATTCTCAGGCTTTTTTTAACCCAGTTGAATTTGTCTTGAGGGTGTCAGAAAGTTCTCCTGGAAGTTTTTGATAAAATAAAAGTGGCAAATACATATTTATTCAAGTAGAGGGATATCAGTAATTGATAAAATTCTTACATCAAAACATAGACACAGCAGGTCACTGAAAAAACTCAAAATATCTAGGAACCAAGATGGATTGCTAGGTAATAATTTAAATGTTCTCCGAATTGAGTAATCAAAGGGAAAATTCTCTCTTTAAAAAAATACTTGTGTGTGGTTTTTAATGAGATAGTAATTTAGAACAGAATTGAAGTTTTACATTTGTTAGTGGACTTTCTGAGAGAACAACAGAGCAGTGGCTAGTATTAAAACAGGTATTGGATTTGTGACCAGGTGTCTCTTTAGCCACCTGCTTTCAGCCAGAGGCACCGACCATCCACTGCCTGGCATTATTACAGCATTCGGTTCATATCTTAACATGTCTTACACAGGAGAGGAACCTTAGAATAGCGTTTCGATGTCTAAATTATAAATGCCTTTTTTTTTTATTTATATAGAAAACAACCAGCATTGAAGCCCTAAGATATTAGATAAGAAAATGTCAGGGGTGCCTGGGTGGCTCAGTTGGTTAAGCGACCAACTTCAGCTCAGGTCATGATCTCACAGTCTGTGAGTTCAAGTCCTGCATCAGGCTCTGCACTGATGGCTCAGAGCCTAGAGCCTGCCTCAGATCCTGTCTCTCCCTCTCTCTCTCTCTCTGTCTCTCTCTCTCTGCCCCTCCCCCACTAGCACCCTGTAACTCTCAAAAATAAATAAACATTAATTGCACGGGTCCACTTATATGCAAATTAAAAAAAAGAAAAAGAAAAGAAAATGTCAGGTGATGCTGCTTCTAATTGCCCTTGTTAGTAGTTCTAATAAATTCAGTTAAATCCCAGAGCTACGTACATTCTTTAAAGCTACTAAAAGAAATGATTTCTGGCACCCTGAGCTCCTTCGCTGTTTCTAAACAGTGCCAGGATTGGGGTGGTGTTTGTTTTCTTTTTGTCATGGTGTTTACATGCCCTGGCGTGGGCCTTGAGTGAAAATGCATTTGGTGATCTCCTGGTCTCCCTGCAGTCCCTAATGGATGTTTGTCTAGATGACAACACCCAGTTTAGCGCTGTTAACGCTCCAATGACAGCATAGGACCAGCCTGGGGGTGGGGGAGTGTGTGCTACGTGTGACAAGGGCGTGAATGCGAGATTGGGAATCTTCTGTGAGGTAAACACTTCCTCCTCTGGTATCCAGTTCTGGAAGCACCTTTTTGTGCTGTCTCCCACAGTGCCTTCTTTGAGGAGTCAGACCATAAATGTTCAAGTCAGAGAATCTCAAAACTTGATTATCACCCCCGGTAACTCAAGTGCTGGACTTGCTCTTAGGAGCCCAGATTTCTCAGCCTTGACAGGGACAAGCTTACCAACTGGATAGTGTCATTCAGGGAGAGGATGACGAGCTGCTGTCTGAGGTCAATTTCTGTGGTATTATACATGACATCTCTTTGTAGGGTTGACTGCGAGCTTGATTAACATCGCAGCCACTCTTGCAGATATGTGGCTTCCATAGCACATTTAGCAAAATGCATCCACTCTTCTGTTTTGTTCACCATTGTCCCAAGCACTGTATGTGGATGTGTTGGACGCAGTGGGGCCTTTCAGGAAACAGCAGGACCATTCTAGGCAGAGCATGACAGGTCTTTAGAGGGCCGCGCCTGCTCTAACCCGGGCCCTCAAGCAGACTGCGGTCTGAAAGGGGGAGTCATGAATTGCGTGTTGACAGCGGGCCACGGCTGTCCTAAGGCTCAGGTGGTTGTCAGCCATAAGTTTAGCTCAGCTCTTTGAGTAATTTGTCACGCCTCGCTCGGCCCCTGCTGGGCCAGCACGTGCCAGCTTAGTGTCAGAGTGCCTGTTCGCCAGACGGCCACTCAGGCCTAACGTCCTGCTGTTCCCTGGACCAGCGGCTTGCTGGGGCCGTGCACGGAGGGCCGAGCTGCGCGACAGCCAAGTGCTGTGCAGAATAAGCGTGTTCATAATGAGACGTGAATGGCATTAGTGGGTCCCTCTAGAATTGGGCCTGAGAGGATGCCTCTCACTGTGGAAGTTTGGCAGCCTGTTCATCAGGGCGAGTCACTGGGAGTTCAGCCTGCATTCGGTTCAGACTCCCACCACCCAGGCCTTCGGCTGCCGTGACTGTCTGCATAAAACACTGTAAATTCATCAGAGGGGCCACTTTTGAATTCTTTTTTAAAGTTACATAGAGCAAACGTAAAGAGAAATTCTGGAACAGAGCTGCCCCATAGCTCTCGCCACGACAAAGGACGTGTTTCACATCCATGCAATCCAGCACAGTGACCCCAGCTGCATGTGGCTGCTGGGTGCTTGAAATACAGCTAGTGGGACAGAGGAACTGAATTTCTATTTTTTTATTTTAATTAATTTAAATTTAAATTTAGATAGCCACATGCGGCTCATGGCTACCGCAGTAGACAGCACAGCCCCAAGATGCCTCTGGTCTCATGGTGTAAAAATCTTCCTCTGAATATAATTAAAAGGGGCAGAAGAGGAAGGGCCTGCATTGGGAAATCCATATGCATACTTTGACAAAAGAAAATAGAAAAATATTTTCCAACCTTAAAACACATGCTTACTGAAAGCTAATCGGAAAAGCATAATTGTCACCAACTTTTATTTTTAAAGAGGCTGTTTTGGAAAGATAGTTTTAAAATACGGTGAGAAATGCTAGGATTACTTTTGCTCTTCCAGAGTAGCAAATAATGAACTGATTGATGGTGATCCACATTCCCTGTGTTCCTGGAGAATTAGCATGATTTTCAAAATGACTAAAACACACCTTTTAACTTTTGCATTGATAACTAGGAAGGGGAAAATGAGATGTCATGCCGACTTCCCCAACTGTTAATTCATAAAGTCATACGCGCGGTGCCTCCATCCGCTGTCGAATTGTTCTGACGTTATCCTGTTATTGGAAGTGCATGATTCACCTTCCGAGGAAACAGAAGCCATACACAAAAGGGGAAGATTTGCTTTCTGCCCTATGAAAGGCTGCCACACGCAGGGGTCCTATTAAGACAGCTGGAAAGTTGCTTCAGCGTGTTACGCTTGTAAGTTTTATTGGTGACTGGTTTTTGATTACACATTTGAATGCGTGTGTTCCAGACTGCAGTTTTAATTAAAAGGCAATAGTCTTTTCTTTTTTAAATTGCATTGTGCACTCTCTGCTAGAGTCCCCCACTTATTAGTTCCTATTTTCTAATGCTCGTAGCCTGTCCTGGCCTGAGGCACTGGTGCCCCCTTGGAGCATACCTTCCTGGCCTTCCCTCTTCCGTGCAGTGTCTTTTTTTTTTTTAAGTGTACACCAATTCTTGCTTCAAGTGTCAATTCATTTTATAGGGACTGAGAAGAACATTCTATCCACTGACCTAGGAAGGGAAGGTCCGACATCATCACACAGCCATCAGTGGAAAGAGATGCCGTCACAATCAATGCCTCTGTTTTTGTTTGTTTGGATCAACCTTAATGATTTTTTGCTATGATTCTATAACTATTGATGTTCATATTTTTCAGTAATACTGGTGTTGGATGTAACTGACTGAAGTCTAAGAGAAACAGGTCTCAACATCAGAATCTTACCGTTAATTATGACTTCTATTTAATTCCCTGGCAAGAGGTTAACAGACTTGGAAGGTACTTTCTTCCCCCCCACACACACACATAAAAGTTGCATAACCGTATTCAAACCAGAGTGAACCGTGTCATTGTTATATGTGTCGTTCCACATGTGCACTTGTTTCCTTAATCAATGACTGCAGCTACGAAGAGAGAGCTCTGTACCTCGAAGCAATAATTCAGAACCACCGAGAAGTAATGACGTTTGAGGATTTCGCGGCCCAAGTCTTTTCTCCCTCGCCCAGCCCCTCCCTCGGTGGAACGGGTGAGTGTCTGCATTATTCTGCCCTCCCGCGCTTAGGACGCACTCGAGCAGCAGATGTACACCTGTTTTTCACAGATAAATGCTTGCAAATTTAAGAAGAGCATTCTCCCTCTGAATCAACTAATGAATATCAAAAGGAATGATGACATTCATTTTAATTTGTTTTGTATCCGAGCTGTTCACTCAGTGCTTTTCTTCAGCTATCCTGTTAACCCCCGAATCTAGCAAGGTTAATGAACTTTTTCTCAGTAATGTGCTCCGGTTCATTCAGGAGTGTAGGTTTCTTGCTGAGCTGGGAATATGTTGTTTAAAAGCGATGCCCGAATCAGTGCTTACTTATCAAAAAAGTGTTCCTCACAGTCGAAGCCGTTGCTACTAATGCTAAATGGGGATTATGCTGCCGAGATACTCGGGTCAGGGATTAATGCAAGAGAGATGGAAGGACAGTGTCCCCTGGTCCATCATTACAGCAGAGCCGCGTGCACGCTTTCTCTCTGGAGTGGCCTGTGTCACACGGACAGGCTGCCGACCAGCGCAGCACCTGGCGTGGAACCTGTTTAGAAACTGGCTTTCAATCATTTTCATTTATTATGCCAATGGAATATTTCAGAAATTTCCATGAATGTCCTTGTTTTTAGGTTTTACTCTTTTTGTATTTCCAATTCAAAAAAAAAAAAAAGGGTACTACCCCTTAAACTGATTATATGATTACTGTGGGTTTTTTTTTCCCAAAGAATAGAATTACTTGTGAATTTCTGCATGTAATTACAGATTAATTGCCTTTCAGAGAGTAAATGGGATATTTAGTCAATGCATGTTGAAATTCTCAATGAGGGGCTTCCTTCTTCTTCCACCGGTGTAGACACAACTGTTAGCATGCTTAATAGATTTCTAACCTGTGTCAATTGTCTCTGAACACCGCCTTACTTCTCTGATTCTGACTTGTTACTAAATATCTTACACACAAAGTGAAAAAAAATTAAATTCAGTGAAATAAATCACTTACAAATAAAATCAGCCATGCATCATTGTTTAACATCGCTGGCTTCAATCCTTGCCTCTCCGAGCTTTGTTGGGAGATAAGAGGGAGAGGCTTGCACTTTGCACAGGGAGCCAGGAGCAGCAGGCAGAAGGCCGGGGAGATAAGCAAGCTGGCCGAGGTGCTGGAGCCGGGCGATTTACATAATCACGCCTCTGCTTCCTGGTGAGGCGTCAAGAAACACAGGGATGGCCTCTATTGATCTTTGTTGAACTGGAATACTAAACAACATGAGAAAGCTTATAACTTAAAGCTTTGATTAATGTTTCCTACATTAAAAAAAAAAAGTAGAACAGCTGTGAATTGAATTCTTTTATACCCTCTGCCAACATTCTATCTAAAACCAAAAAAAAAAAAAAATCAGTTTCAAGGGAAATGGAGATTTCACACCACTCTGGCTAGAGGTTGAAAATCATTTCTAGTGTGTAGGTGAAAGAACATGAAGGATCTGTAGCAAAGCTAATTTTTTAAAGATCGCATTCAGCTCTTTTTCATCCTCATGAGGTCCTGGGACTTAGTTTTTCTGTGCAGGGTTTTGTGAGTTGTTGGGGTTTTTTTGTTTGTTTGTTTGTTTTTAACTCTTAAGAAAGGTTTTTATTTCTTATAATTAGAAGAAATGAAATAATAACTAGGTATTGACATTCCTTAACTCTTACATTCTTAAGGCTCTAGATTAAGATGTTCCTGAAACAAATATTGATGAGCTTTGTTTTCCATGCATACTTTAGCATCTATGTAAATTAGTTTGATCTTTTCCAAAAGTTCATAATTATTTAAATCCATCCGAATGAGCTAGTGTGTAGGTAATATCTTAAGTGAGTCTCCAGAAGTGATTTGGGTTTTTCAGGACCTGGTATTTGGAGGCAATGGCTAGCAGGCTTCTTCGAGAGCATCACGTTGCCAAGGTCACTTAGCAGATAAGGGTCTGACAGCTCATGAGTGGGCCCTGGAACCCATACAAAAGGAACATGAAACCAAACATGGGCTATCAAGACAAATGCTGTTTCTTCCTCCTTTCAAATTGTTTGCATCCACATTACATTTCATAATGTTTAGGGTTTAGAGCATTCCATGTTGAATGATAAAATTTTTTGTACACATATCACATCAGTCCATGAATGCAATTTTAAGTCTGGGCGGCATGTTCTCTGTCACCACTTTGCATATCTGCCCACACCAAAGATGAGGAAGGAACTGGAAAGGAACTTGATGCGAACTGAAATCTGGAGGCAGTGCAGTGAGGGCGGAGCATTTCCAGACCATAAATAGGCACATTTTCAAAAGCACATCCTCCGCTCTTCACATAGCAGTTTTGCTTTTGAGGAATCCCTATCCCAGCCTATTACCACTTTTACAGATGAAAATATTTTTCATTTATTCGGTGTTTCCTATTTTCTCGGGACAAGTACAGTCAAACCCACATGAGCCAGCTAGCTTAAACTAAGAAACAGAGGTGAACTCTTCTCTTCCAAGCCTCAAGCCAACTGGAAAAATTGACCCTGAGCCGCTTAAGCCCCCACAGTGCACTTAGGACCCAATCAGACCGTCTCGGCCAGCAGTGCCATCAAAGCAGGGCCTTGGGCTCCTGCTCACATGCATATGCACAATCTGAGGAATTAGGGGCTCCCAGGTTTTCTTTGTATCCTCCATGCAAGGGGCTTTGTTGTTAATGCAGAGGCAGAGTAACCTGAACCCTGTATTCCTTCCACACTGTGTTTGTAGCAGCAAGCAGTCCCATTTCTAGAGGGAAGGCCTGTGATATCAGCCTTGGAGTCCTATGCATAAGTAGGAAGTGTGCTCAGTGGGAGTGGCTTGTGCCCAAAGAAGCTGCTGTTGGAAAATGCCTTCTCTTCAGACTCCCTCTGCCCCAGTGCTGTTCCTTGTCACCGGAGGCAGCTAGAGAGGTGCACACCAGCCAAGTAAATGTGTTTCTCTTCATGATTCACTGTCAACCACTGATGAGGATGTAGGGTCTTTAATTGTTAGCTAATAGGTGGGTGCTCCGCTTCTTAAAAAGAGGTTTAAAAAAGAAACTATTTTCCAAGTCAGAAAATGTTATTTTAAAACACCACCTACCACATACATATTCTGTCTACTACTTGTACTCATAATACCTAGTACATAATAAGTATTTGAGCTGCCTTTTTTTTAGCCCTGTAGTTTATGTTCCTTTTGATTCCTTCCTTATTGACCAGCAATTTCTGAAAGGTAGCCAGTGTTAAAATATTTGCTGCAGTTAACACACACACACACACACACGTGTGTGTGTGTGTGTGTATTTACATACATATATGTTTTATGCGGGTATACATACTCATTTAACACATACACACATTGGGGTGAGGGACTTGGCTTGTGTTTTCATGCATGTTCCTAAGGAAGGGGGGGCTGCAGAGAGGCCTTCAAAGGGTTAACTGGAATGGGCACCCTCGACTGCTGGGCGGGGCTGATGTAATCACTGCAGCTCACAGCCAAGTGCATCTGTTCACCATGAGGTCATTCTTCTGCATGCTAATGATTTGGAAAATCAAGTCTAATGTTTGACATTATCGGAAAGGATATAAATAGTATAAATCTTTACCTTTTGGAAGCTGGTCTTATACACAAGAAGAGAAAAAAGGAACTTTAGCTTGGACCTGAGATTTTGTTTTTTCCAAGAACTGCTTTAAAGGTTGTGTCTAGATCTTAAAACCTTGGAGGAATCCACTTGTGTCTGTTGATAAATGAATCCCCAAATCACTATTACAGTCACAGCTAGCAATTTGGTAGTGGAGGACTACAGGTATGTCTGATTTAATATCTGATTTTAAGAATTTCCAAGTGCCTTGGTTGGAACCTGATAAAGACTGAGTTTTTCGAAGAATGTCCCAAAACCAAGTTAAATGAGTTGTTCTCAGTATACACAAATCAACAGTGTTTGCTGAAGATGCCAACACTGTTTTTGGTTCCTTTCTACCTTAATATTCCTGTAGGGAACCAGCAGAGGGAGCACAAATCTTTGTTTATTTGTGAGCCTTACATAAACACATTTGATTCCTCCAAGATGTGGTCAGACATACTTTCACCTTTATGATAGGCCAGGTGGTAAAGGTTCCAGAATTTAGAGCAAGTGGGAGGAAACTCCTCATTCGGCTCCACCCGATTCTGTCATTCTTGATGTAGGTCATATTTGGAGCTTAACCCAGATTAGTCTGAGTCGGTCTTAGGAGGTTGCCACCACCATTCCTATTCACAAAACCGTAAGCTTTCAGCGGTCACGCTCAGGAAGTGCACATGTGCCCTCTTGGAGAGGATTATTGTGCTCACCTACCTAATATAAAAGACTTTTGTAATTTTCTTCTACAACAAAATCAAATTAAGTTCATAGAACCTATCAGAAGACTCTGCCTGGTGTCACTGGATCATTCCGGTGACCCTCATAAGACTGCAGGTGTATTGGTCCCAAAGTGAAGCTGGCAAGTGGATGCTACACAAACTACTTTTGTAACTCATCAGCCTTTACCTAGAGGAGTTCACCGGCTGGACCCCCGAACCATACACAGTGGCTACATGTGCCAGGATGTTGCAGGCTTGCCATTCTGCACACAGATCCCCCACATGACCAGTTTCCTGGCAGTTAGCAATCAGGCTGATCCCCAGAAACTGCACAAGGGAGACTCTAACTGTAACCCCCCAAAAGATGACAGATTTTCCCCATTCATTGAGGGTGGTCATGTTACCAATTCACTCAGCCTCTCTCTCTCTCTCTCCCTCTCTCTCTCTCTCCCACCCTCCTCCCCCACATTCCTCTCTCCTCTCCTTCCTCCATTCCTCCCTCCATGTTAAAGTGTTCTTCATGGGGCGCCTGGGTGGCGCAGTCGGTTAAGCGTCCGACTTCAGCCAGGTCACGATCTCGCGGTCCGTGAGTTCGAGCCCCGCGTCGGGCTCTGGGCTGATGGCTCAGAGCCTGGAGCCTGTTTCCGATTCTGTGTCTCCCTCTCTCTCTGCCCCTCCCCCGTTCATGCTCTGTCTCTCTCTGTCCCAAAAATAAATAAATGTTGAAAAAAAAAATTTTTTAAAAAAATAAAAAAATAAAAAAATAAAGTGTTCTTCATAAGGTTTCTATTGATAACATTTCTTATGTGTTCACCTTCCTATTAAATTTGCTGAAACCAGCAAAGAATACTGGAGAACATGGAACTAGAAGAAGCTTGAGGGGATATGAAGCCTAACTGCTTCACATCAATTTTGAGTAAGCTGAAGACCAAGCTATAAAGGGACAACCAAAAGGCCATGGGCAATTTGGCAGTGGGGTCCTCACCCCTCATTCCACACTTTCTTTTCTTCCCAAAGTGGAGTCCAGTTTTAGTGACATCATCCAAGACTCAGATGGTTACCACCATCCCCTACTTGGTAAGCTGTCACCAAATGCTGGCTGTCAGTTATATTGGTCACGGAATTCCTAACCAGCCAGTTATAAAAGAGTTTGTCAGTCTACAAACTCCTCCTCCCTGAGGAGGAGAGAAGCAAATACTACCTTAATGTTTTTCAAACAGAGCCTGTTCAGGAAAGCTGTACCTTCCTCATTGCTCTTCAGAAAGTCTTCAGGAGACAAGAATGAAATTTAGGGAAGTGATAGTGCTGGAAACATAAGCCACAGAAACTCAGGTTATGGTTGTTCTGATGACAGTCAATCACTTCACTGGCCAGCACACCCACATAATTGTGACAGTGTATAAGGCAGCCTCGTAGTTGTGGCTGCAGAATCCTTTAAGGAGCCCTCTCACTCCTGCTTCTAACCAACCACATCGAACAGAGGAGGGAACTGAAGCCCAGAATATACTCTGACTTCATGGAGTGAGCAAACATGCATTAGAGGCTCCCACGTGCCCTGGATAAGTCAGGTCCCAAGGGTTCAGGCAGGCCATCCCAACACTTGGAGGGGCCTCTGACATTCTGGGGGTGGGAGGAACACAGCCAGGACCCAGGCCCAGAGCCTATGTACCCACACGCTGCTGCTGAACCCTAGAATAAAGGCAGATGGCAGTGCCCATCAGCAAACCTTTGACCCTTCATACCCCATTGCCAGGGTTAATGGATCTTCCTCCGTCAGTACTTAACACAGCCCAGGCTTGCCTTCTTTTGCTCTTTCTTGCATACAGTCACCCTAGTCATTTCAACTCCACTGTTTTCCTGTCCTCCTGGCTCAACACAGGCCAGAACCTTCCACTGACAGCAGCCTCCCCAGCTTCCTTGGAGGCTCTTTGCAGGGAGGATGGATTCCCTTGAGTGGGCTAGTGTCTTCTGTGTTCCAGTGTGTGGCCACAGCCATGTTACCTGTGGTTCTACAGGTTAGTCTGATTCTGTAAAATGGGTCTAATAAGAAACTTCCTGAAGGGTATTCATAAGGATTCAGCAAGTTAATATGTGTAAAGAGATGAGCACAGTGCCTGGCACATAGAGAACCCTCAGCAGGTGTTTACTGGGCTATCATGCTCACCCACCCTGTCTGTCCATGTTTTTCCTCACTCCATCTTATGCAAACCTCTTCCTCTTCCAGCCCATCTTCCTTTTGTCATCCTCTTGGAACATGCACCTCCCGATTCTTCCTTTCTCATCCTGGAATATACCACTGCCTACCCATTTACCTGTCTGCTGGAAGGGGAGTGCAGGCCAGGGACCGCAGTTTTGGAAATGCTATCCTGGCGCCCTCCGTGGGGATAGTCCCATAAATCAAAGCCATGGCTGCTGGCTTTTTATTAATGTTAGTTAAAGATCTGGAAGAAAGCTCAGAACTCCAATAAAATCATCCAGAATTTTCCCTTAAAGACAAGTTCTGTTAGGTCATTGTCTATTCAAGAACTCAGGCCACCCCCACTCAGCAACCTCAGCACGTTTGGCTATAGCCAACTGGGTGCTGCCGCATGGCCTACAAAGAGCTAATTGCCCCACACAGAGTTTCTATCCCAGCAGTCCCACCCAGAGCCAGCCCGAATCTTCCTTTACACATAACCAGCTCAATTCTGACCCCTTTCATATGACATATTTTTTAAAACTTAAAATGTATTCTTCTTGCAAAGATGATGAAGCATCCATTGGGTTTCCTTAAACCACCCATAATGCCATCACCCACACCCAGTAATGCTGGCCCCAGCTTGTGATTCACCTGCGAATCCCTATGTATTCTTATGCTATATCCCTCCTCTAGAGATGTGCATATGTTGGTCTGGGGTGTGGCCTGAGCATGAGGATTTTCTTTTAAAAACTCCTGAGGGCAGAGCACCTGGGTGGTTCAGTAGGTTGAGCTTCCATCTTCAGCTCAGGTCATGATCTCCAGGTTCGTGAGTTCGAGCCCCATGTCAGGCTCAGTGCTAACAGCTCAGAACCTGGAGCCTGCTTCAGATTCTGTGTCTCCCTCTCTCTCTGTCCCTCGCCCCTTGCACTCTGTCTCTCTCAAAAATAAATAAACATTTGAAAAAAAACTCCTGAGGGCATTTTATTATGCAGGCAGGACTGAGAACCACTGTCAAGGCATCTTTGTAATGCTTGGATCCTCATTTTAATGTGCCATTTAACTTGTCATTACTTCTATCTTGGTTTTTCTTAGCCTATGTAAGTCATGTGTGTGTGTGCGTGTGTGTGCACACATATTCTATCTATAATGGGCAGTAAATTCTTTAGAGAATGACACATGTAATTTCTTTCTTAAAACATATGCAACAGGAATAAAATAGAAATGTGGACAGAATAATTCAGGCTGTTGCTTGAAGTGGCATAGGTGTCTTGAGGCCACAGACGTGTGTTGGGCCTGAGACAGATGCAGGGCAGACTCCTGTGATTGTTCAGCTGTCCCCTCTCTCCCTGGTCTCCTAGTGAAAGTGGACCAGTGATAAGCAATATGACCAAAACCTGGTGTGAAAAAGGCAGGGGAAGCCACAGGGCCTAGGTACTCCACAGACCAGATAATGTGGTTTGAATAACTGATATGTGATTTGGCATCCTTTCCTAAATGGTATTGTAGATTTTAAAGAGAATTCTTGATAGCCCTGTTTAGCACCAGATTTTGCTTCATGCTTATTCATCTCTTTTTCCTCTTAAAATGCTTTTGTTGTCCTCAGTGTCAGCTCCGGGAGGGGAAAGAAAGAGATGAGACAAACATTTGTTCCATTTGATCCAGTAGACCACAGTGGTGCTACCTGTCAAATGTTGCCGTCTCCAAATTCACCCTGCCCCTCCCCCCAGGGCTGTGCTAAGCACCTTAAGGGAAACCAAAGACTCTGGAAGCTTCATTTTCCATGTCTTTCCTACCCTTCTGGAGCTTGCAGTCTTGTTAGGGAAGAGCAGATATTCAGGAACCACTAAAAAATGGCTACTTATGAATAAGCCCAGATTAGTTGCTTCTGAACTATAATCACATATCAAAAAGATACAGTGAGAGAGAGAGACAGAGAGAGAGAGAAAGAGAGAGAAAGAGATACAGTGAGCCAAATGTGTGGGTCTGTTGGGTTGAGATTTTCCTGAAGTGGGCTGTGCCATCTACCTTGTGAGCCTGGAAGAGAATGGAAACTTACCTAACATGTATTAGATACACTACTAAGTCCCTCACCAGTCATTTAAGAAAATTTTTTTCATGTTTATTTTTGAGGGGGTGGGGAGAGAGAGGGCGTGTGAGTGCACACATGCACACGAGTGGGGGACAGACAGAGAGAGGGAGACAGAGAATCAGAAGCAGGCTCTGTGCTGACAGCAGAGAGCCCGACACAGGGCTCAAACCCACGAACCTGTGAGATCATGACCTGCACCAAAATCAGATGCTTAACCTACTGAGCTACCCAGGCACCTCTCCCACCAGTCAATTTTTAACTTCCCCACGTTGGCTAAAAATTGAGATGTATGACAACTGGAAGGCCATGGACAAGAATAAAATAGGGGACAGTCAACATGGGAAGAACACAGAGGAAGAAATGACTCCTTCCAGAGCCAGTGTGGGGAACCACCACCCTGGCCGTGAGGCTGGTGCTGAGGTTAGGGGATGTTCACAGATTCCCAGAAAAAGAAGGGACCCAAGATTATTCATTCTAAAGTACTGCCATCACATTTAAATTGTTCCTTTGGAAGAACTTGAAGATGCTGGTTTTTCTGTGAGCTGTCTTGACTTTAGTTCTGATTTTGCAGCCTTCACAGGGTTTTAAATGCAAGTGGCATCTTCCTACCTGCCTAACTGTTAATTACAGTTCCCGTGACACTTTTGCAGTTGCCAAGAGATGGCCGGCAGGTACCAAGAATTTTTCTCAGAGGCAATTTTTGGAAATGACTCTTAATTAAAGCTCATTTGAAGTAACGTTGAGGATTTGTTTCGGAAGAACCTGGAGCTTCTGACACCCCATGTTCACATTGGGATGTGAACTGCAACTGTGACCATAGTGTTCTCCTGGTTCTAGAGGGTGGAGCATGTGCAAACCACAGCCATTAAGGTGGGCTCCTGAAGACCCCATGACCTTGCTTAAGTTTCTAGCAACAACCAAGCCAAAGCAGAGGCTGAATGGAAGCTCTCTTACTAGCATTTAAGTCTGCTGACAGAAAATAGAATATTACATTGTCTCCTCTTCCAGAAGTATATATGCTGATAACCAGGAGGTAAACCTCTACATAGCATAATAAAGAGAAAAGCTGGTTCCTTTTCTCTAGTTAACCTACAAAGGCCCTCAAAAGGCTGGGGGGTAAAAATCCCTAAAAAAAAAAAAAGGGGGGGGGGAAACATGCCAGTCAACTTTGTAAAAAACAAACAAACAAAACTACCCCACATAATGTATTTACAGCATTCACTGGCCAAAATTCATTTCTCAGCACAGAGGAAACCTAATAGCATCTCTATAGAGTGTACAGAGAGAAAGAACAGGCAAAATCCTATTTTTTGACCACTTCAGGAATATGAGACAATGAAATCCCAGATGCATAGAGGACACATTCTACCGGCCTGTGTCCCCACACCAGGCCCCTCCCACCTCCCCCTGCAGTGCTGAGCCCTTACCTGTGGTGGGGTCCTCAGCCTACTCGGTCACCCAGCCTGTCTCTTCTATCAAGCAGGGTCGACTGATCTTGAGATTGCCCGAGGGTGAGGACAGCTGCTGTGGGTCTTCCAGGACTCAGGAGGCAGGGTCCTGCTCCCCCCGCCCTGATCCCAGGCAAAACCAAGGAGTGCAGGTTCCCTTGCCATTGCTGCTGAAGTATGTTTGGGCAGACCCTGCAGCTGGTTCGTGTCCCAGAGCCTGTGCGTGGTAGTTAGGGAAACCCTGTTCCCTAGCTCTGTCCCCAGGGCTCAGGGAAGCAGCTAGAGGAACAGCCTGACTGTTACAGCAGAGCCCTCTGTAACACCTGGGAGAGCGGCTTTCCAAGTCCAGGCCCTCCTGACCAGGGGATGTGAACCAACCCAAGAACATCAGGGCGAGAGTCCCAGAGGGAAGGGATGACCACAGAAGAAGCCAGAAACGAGACTCCGCAGGCCGCTATGCTGCCTCTGTTCTTTATTCCAATTCCCCAAAACTGGTGACTTTGCTAGAGGCCATATATATATATAATAAAGCTCAGTCCAGCTTAGGCCCTGGGGACAGACCTTTGGTACAGCCCAAGTGGATGGGAACTGTGGCTTCACTTCTAAGATCATCACAGAAGCCCCCTGAGGGTCAGGGCTTCACACATTCCTTCCACGAATATTTACTGTGCACTAGTATGGAAGGTACAGAAATGGGCAGAACAGCAACCACACCCTCCATGAGGCCCATCTTTTAGTTTTTTTAATGTTTACTTATTTTGAGGGGGTGGGGGCAGAGACAGAGAGAGAGCAGGTGCTGTGCTGGCCGCCAGCGCAGAGCCCAGTGCAGGGCTTGAACTCACAAACCATGAGATCATGACCTGAGCTGAAACTAAGAGTCAGACGCTTAACCGACTGATCACCAAGGCATCCCTGAAGTTTATCTTTTAGATGGGTGAGAAAGATGCTGGCTTCTCAGAAGCTGAGGGGTGCCAAGAAAAAAAAAAAAAGCAGCAGGGAAGGAGGACCAGGAGTGCAACTGAGAAGCATCACTGGGGTGATAGCCTCTTCGACATGGGATGTGGGGAAGGCCTCACTAAGAAAACATTTGAGGAGAGGCTTGAAGGAGGTAAGGGAGCAAGCCATTTAGAGTCTGGGGGAAGAGCACTCCAGGCAGAGGAAACAGCAAGTGGAAAGGCCCTGAGGCAGGCATTTCCTGGTATGTTTGAGGAACAGTGAAGGGCCCATCATGGTTTGAGCAAAGCAAGCAAGGAGGTGAGGAGGAGGAGGAAGATCAGAATAGCCTCACAGACCTAGGGAAAGACTTTGGCTGTTACACTAGTGAGCAGGGCAGCTCCTGGAGGGTGTTAAGCAGTGGGGTGACACGATACAACTCTTGATTAAAAAGATCACTGACTTCTATGGGGAGGATATTCTAGGGGAGGGGCAGCAGGGATAGTTAGATAATATTTCATTCCCTACATATTCCCACCACCTGCCACACAGCAGGCATAGAAGACATGTTGACTAATGAATAAATGTTGTACTAATCGAAGAGATGCTCCCCCTGAACGTTCTCCATGGGACCGCTAGAGGGGCCTACCTGTCCCCTCCCCCTAGTGACTCTCATATCCCTAGTGCCACAGAACACAGCCCCTTACTGGGACTATACAGGTGAGGGGAGCATGGTGACACCCACCTCTTTGGGTCTGCATGGTGGGAGGAAGAAGGTAAAAAGGAGATGGGCAGAACTTTGACTTGCAGTCAGGTCAAGACCTGCTTAAGACAACCCCCCAACCAGACTCACACCAGAATCCAGTGGTCAGGAACCTGTGGGCTGGTGTGAAGAATCATGGGAGATAACTCCCTGATACACAGAACATTGTTTGAAGAGATGTAAAATGACAGTAGTGATCCAGAAGAGCTAGGATATGAGGGTAAGTTTCTTTGGCATTGTTTTGTTCTTAGAAAAATAGTCTCAGGGCACTTGGTGGCTCAGTCAGTTAAGCGTCCAGCTGCAGCTCAGGTCGTGTACTCATGGCCCATGGGTTACAGCCCTGCATCAGGTTCTGTGCTGAGAGCTCAGAGCCTGGAGCCTGCTTTGGAATCTGTCTCCTTCTGTCTCTACCCCTCCCCTGCTTGTGCTCTGTCTACTCTCTCAAAAATAAACCTTAAAAAATTTTTTTAATAATAATGTATATAATTTGATGTTTTTAGTACATTCGCAAGGTTGTGCAACCATCACCTCAAACCTAATGTTAGAACTTTTTAATTCATCCTAAAACAGAGAGAAAAACCCATGTACCCATTAAGCTGTCAGTCCCCACTCCCCCTACCCTACGTCTAGCCCATGGCAACCTCTAGTCTACTTTCTGTCTCTATGGATCTGCCCATTCCAGACATTTTGTATAAATGGAATCATACAGTACATGGTCTTTGATGACTGGCTTCTTTCATTCAGCATGGTCTCAGTTTCATCCATGTTGTAGCCTATGTCAGTATTTCTCTTCTTTTATTGCCAAATATGTATTCCATTGTCATGGTAGGCCATGTTTTGGTTGTCCATTCATCAGTTGGTGGACATTTGGGCTATTTCTGCTTTTTGGCTATATTAGGAATATTGCTGCTATCAACATTCCTGAGCTGTTTTGCTATTTCGAGATATGAATTCAGTCTGGTAAGATGAACAGCCCTGCCATGGCTAAGATGTAACTGAGATCTTAGTATTCACATTCTGTGAGATAGCAAGAGGGTCTAGACACCGCTGTCTCCGCGAGGGCCTGACAAGAAAAGTTCAAACCAAGATACTAATCTTCAATTTATAGTTTAGTTAAATTCAGCCATAGGTCCATATAAGTGTATTATAGCTGTGGAAGGGAAAGAGAAGAATGCCAGAATGAGCCTTCCACCCACTTGCCTAGCCCCCTGCACAGGTGCGTATGCTCACGCAGGCACACAATCCACACGATGCCTGCCTTCCTTTTGGTCCAGCTGTCCCAGCTTTCTGATTCAGAACCAGAGTCGATGGGCGAGACCAACGACCAAAAAAAGGAAGCCCAGTATCAGGGCCAGCGCCAGGGCACAGCCACTGCTGCTGGGTTGGAAATACTGGGAGCCATCCTTGGGCCATTTGGAAATGTTAATTAGGCTGGCTGATTCCCACTGGTCTTGAGTTGCCAGTGTTGAGTTGAGCGTGTAGGCTTACCCCATCCATGGCTGCACCTGTTCCCTTCCTCAGAGCCGTTCCAAGGGGTCTGAATAGCTCAGACTGCTCTCTGATCTCCGGCTCTGTCCGCCTTCCTGCTGGGAGGATATTTAGCGCTCGCCTAAAGCTGGAACCGTGGTCCACTGTTTCTCTCCCTCAGCCATGCCAGCTCTCAAAATCATTCCCTTCCCTAATTATCTTGAACCAGTTAATCATTTTCCACACTGACTGTTCAGTAACAAGGACCCAGGGAGAAGCAGCCACTTTTCTTGTCTGACCCTGCCCAGTGTTATCCCAGGTGGCAGTCCCGGATGGCAGCCTTTCCTCAGAGATAAGAAGCTCCGTTCAAATCCTTGCTCTTCTGCTATCCCAGCAAGTCCCACCAGAGAACACATGCCACAAAAAGACCCACCAGTTCTTGAAAAGCCTCCACTAGGCAGAGCTGTGGGGAACGCAGCAGATCTCCAATCAAGACTATTGTGTCCTGTGTTTTATGAAATCCTTGTTGATATCCAGAGTATCCAAGAAGCTGCATGAGGCCCAAGAAATAAGACATCTTTCTCTAAAAGTGACTTCTGGGTTCTCTGGGCTCCAGCTCTGTGTCTGAGCCGCTGAATGGCTACAGTTTAGCCCTTGGTGTCGGGCTGATGTGTGGAGGGCTCTCTCTAGAGGGGTCCCACCCCGCTGCTCTTAGAAGTCTAAATGCTACTCCCGAGTCCCAACACATACAAGAAAACTTTGAATCTGATGCACATATTAACCCTATCACCCAATGTGGCTCAATGTCTTTTTCACTATGACCCCACTATGGAGGTTCCCAAGACATTTGGATTTCCTAATTGGTCTCCTCCCCCACCGAAACACTCCACAAATACTGTATATTTGTTTATTTACCATTCTGGTATCTGGGCTTTCTTCATATAAAAAATATGGTATTTTTGCCCCCCAATTAGAATGCATGCCATAGGGCCTCCACCAAAGCTTCCCACAGTCAGGAGCTTCATCTGCTCTGTTCATGCCTATAACCAAGAGCCTGGAACAGAACCTGGCACATCTCAGGTGCCGAACTGATGAAAAGATGAAATAATTATGCTCTGTGTCTCTTCCCAACACCCCTAAGCATCACATGCCTCCTGTCCTCCAAGCACTGTGCTCTCTTCTGGTGCCTTCCAGCGCTGCCCAGGCTAGTTGGTGTCTCACACTCACCCCCAGGGATATATCAGGAAGCTGACAGCCTACTCCTGTGTTCCATGTGTGGGCCCCCACCCTTTGGTAGCACTGCCTGTGTGTCAAGGGCAAGTGACATTTGAGCCCCATGGAATAATTAAGGCAGCCCCCAACTGTCTCTGTCTTTGCATCTCCTTAACTCACCCATGGACTGGCAGTCACTGAGACATTCTGTTTGGTCCAGCACACCACACCAGGCTGCATCTGGGGACACACTGGGGAGAGGAGCAAACCAGTCCTCATCAGCAATTACAAACAAGTCTTCCATTGTTAGCTGCGCCATCTGTTTTCTTGGTACGCCCAGCATAACCAGGGCTGAAGGGCTGCAGGGGAGGGAGACCAAGGAGCCCCTTCATGAAGAGACCCCATTTGCTCATCCTGGAAAGAGTAGGTAGCATGGTACCCTGAAAAGCTGGGCCTCCCCAACTCAAGGAAGACACCCGCTGAGAGACATTGTACATATGCCATCTTCCATGAGAAGAAATGGGGTGCCACAGCACAATGCATTGGGAGAAAACAGGAAATCTAGATAATCCTATTATCGAGGATCCATGGAAAACATTCTAGTCTGTTACCAACAATCAACACAGTCACAAGAGTCTCCTGTGCCCTAGAGCACAGTCAATGTATAGAGAATGAGCAAGTAACAGTGGTTGAAAATCAAATAAGACTTATCATCCACAATCAGTTATTTATCCTGAAATTCTAAACCCCAAGTAATTTTGCCAGGGTGGGAATATTTTCAATAGATCATAGAAAGTGCACATTTCTTCTGGAGAGCCCCACCTAAGAGTATGTCATTGGTTCTTCTGATGGCCTTCTGAACCACCGACTTAGAAACTGGCCCTGGTCACTGTGCCAACCTTGGCAAGGGGCTCAGCAGACAATCCAAGTTTATGACTGTGGCCGTGCAGACAACGGGCCATGTCACTGATGAATGTCCTTTGTCCAGATTTAATGGTGGCCGAGTGACACTGAATTCAGGATTGCTGTGGGGGTTGGGGTGAGGAGCTATGCCTGGTACAAAACGACGCTGAGGATTTGCTGAGGGAAACCCACAGAGGAAATTGGATGTCTGTGGGAGGGATGGGGGCGAGGCAGGGGGGGCGGGGATTGAGAAAACCTGTCACAAAGTACGGTGATACTCAGATCGTCTCTCGGGGTCAGCATGACTGCTGAGATCCTCCAGCTTCGTGAGTGAGGGTGAGCTTACAGTCCCATTTCAACTCTGTGGGGTCCCCTTCCCTGCTGCCCTCCGCACAGCATGCTGCGTGCTTCCTCCCTGGGTACCATCGTATCGCAGGTGACACTAGGACTGAGTTCACACACTGTACACTCAGAAACCAGTGACATGAAACTAAGAGGCATGTAAACTTGCATATGCTTAGAGGCTGCCAATTCTTTTTTCAGGTCATCCATTGAATTCCAAATGCTCATCTTGAAAATTAATACCTTTGACTATATGTTAGACCAAATCTGTCAGCAGATACAGGGCAACAGGAAAAGAAACACGGTGGTCAGTGTTGCTCTGTGTCTGTAGAGCTCCCAACAGCATCTGCACAACACATGCTAGGAGCACCACTGTCTCTTTCATTTCACATTTATGAATGTGACCGCAGCTAGAACTCTGTCCTGCCAAGTAGAATTTTTAGTGAATTTCCAGTTGGTAACGATCTCCAAGGCGGTGACAACACTCAGGCAGCACAGGAATAAATGTCTTATTAGCACTGCGTTCATTATCAAGTTGGGCTACGGGTGTGCTGGGCTTGTGTTCATTTGATTTTATGTTCTTTCCCTTCAGATTAAAATACGTAAAGGTCTCATTGCCACATTTGAGCAAGGTAAGACTGACGCTTTGGATTTGCCCAACGTCCCTGCTTTTGGGGAGGGGGGGTGTAAATTCACCAACCAGCCTCCTTCTGTGGCTAACACCGCACTGAAATGCCCCTCTAGTTCCTGCTGTCCCCATCTCCCCTCCCGAGGGGCCCTGCCCACACTCGTGCCCCTGCATGTCTGTGCTGCCCGGGGAAACCCAGACTCGCCTTTCTTCTGCCCGTGCACTCTGGGCGGAATCCGACACCAACACCTGCCATCCTGGAACATGTCTTTGTCGCGCGCCCTTTTGTGTGAAGGGCCACAGGGAGCCAGTGGACCCGGGGCCGCCCCCTTTTTTGTTGCCCAAGCCAGGAGGAGCAGGATCTTGAGATGGGCCGATAAGATGTGGCACGTGCTGGGCCGGCCTTTGACCGCTCGCCTTAACGGGCGCCTCCAAGGCCTCGGTGCGGGGAGGGCAGGTCGTCCGGGGGGGGGGGGACTGCTGAATGGAACAGCTGGGGGAGGAAGAGCAGACAAAAGCTGGGGGAGCACAGAGGGTGAGGAACCCGGGGATGGGCTGCAGTTTAGGACCCAGAGGGCAGGCTGGCTGCAGCAGGTGTGACCTCTGTAGGCCTCTCCTTTCTGCCCTGGCTCTGGGGTCCAGGCCCTGCCCCGTGCCACCTGTGGCAGTGCCGGCTGGGGGTGGCCCAGGCTGCACCGACTCATGGGCTCACAGGTGGAAGGGACACCAGATGGTGACGATGCTAACAGTAATAATACCGGAGGACACCAGCGAGCTGTCATTTATTAACCATATTGCCACAGCGGAACGCATGACACAGATGCCTGTCACCATCTTGGGAAAAATGCAGGTGGAATGTTAGCCTCGAGACTTCTGGATTTATCCAAAACATCATCCTCCTCCACCTGCAGGCCAGACCCTCCAACCCAGCTACCCTTTCTTTCTCCCTCTGCCACAGCTTTGGCCCAGTCCCAGAACTGTTCCAAATGGGGCCTAGTTCCTTGAGCCCCCAGAGGAGACAAGCCCCACACACCCGGGTGCTCTTACTGGGTGGGGCAGAGTGGGGCTGTACAGTCCTGTCCTGCAGAAGTCTTTATTTCTGGGACCCCATATCCCTGGAGATCTTCCTGCTCCTGCCACAGAACGGTGACATGGGGCTCAAGTGTCCTTTGAACAGACCCCCAGCTTCCAGCAAGAGGAAGAGGCCAACTGAGTGGAGCGGCTGCCGGCAGCTTGCGAGTGGAACCACCCCCCTTTGTGGTCTGCCAGCTCATTCCCCAGCTGCCGCCTCCCCGTCGGTTACGGGGTGCAGTGGGCACTGCAGGAGCCATCACGGGCTGGGGGTGTGCCAGGAGGAAGTCGGGGACTGGAGGAATGCAGGGGGCACTGCCATGCAGGTTGCAGCTGTGGAGGGGGGGCTTCCCTGCACCCCCAGCAGTTGGGGCCACTGCTTTCAAATGCACGGGGGCCGCTTTGCCCCAGAGCTTCATGCAGCTCCTCAGAGCCCACCTGCCTGGCGTCCCTCTGTCTGCCTGCCATCCTGCCCAGCCTCTGGAATGCAGCATGCACCCCCCTCTCCCTCCTTGCCCCCCAGCTAGAGGGGTTCAGTGTTTCCTTTCTAATCCAGAACTGCTCTTTCACTTAATAGCATATCTTCAAGCATCATTTTATCTCTTTCATTCACTTGCTTTTTATGTTTTTCTTTCTCTCTCCCAATTGATCTGATTAGAATACTGGGTAGAGTGGTTCCTAGTGACTAATGTGAAATCTTAGACAATTTGAAGTGAAGGTATTTCAAAACAGAATGTTATCTAGGATTGAATCGGGTTTGTTCACCCCCATATCCAGCTCCAAGGGGACAGGGAGAGACCTTTTACCAATGCCATCTCTGTCATGGAGGGCAATATAGCTGGGCTGCCTTTGTCAAAAGTAGCCTGTTTTTAAAGATGAGACTAGCATGAGAGAGCTGCAGGACATTTCCTGTCTCTGCCCAGCCTTACAGCGACCAGCAGGGAGGAGGGACGGTAAAGCCCCCCAGTGCTGGCATTGGGAACACACCGGAGAAAGCTATCTTCTCAGGTCCATGCATGTTTGTTGAGCACTGATTTCAGAGGCTTTTCCTAGAAGCAATAGGTAAGGTCAGAAAACGAGAAAAGATGTTGTCTGTGAATAAGACAACTTACATAAATTAATTTCCCATGCCAATAATAATAAAAATTTCAAAGACCAAACCCCTGGAAGTGGAGCATGCCGGAAGGAGGATAGAAAGCCTGCTTCTGAGGTTTGTTCGAAGCCTGGAAGCTTGGGGTATAATAGAACAGGGCTTAAAAATAGCTTACAGTGGGCAAGAGGGGTGATGAAAGATCCTCTCCCTCGCAGAACTGCCCCAGGGGAGGGCAGGCCTTGGCAGCAACAGTGGCTGGGTATTGCAGCAGGCATTCCTGGATTCCTCTGAGCACGCTCGCAACCACCCGGGAGAGGGGAAGAGAGGTGAAGATTCACAGGCTTTGAGTTTACTCCTTTTCCCTCCAGTGCTAAACAGCACTATGCTTGTCTGGACTCATTCACACAAGCAACCTAGTCCTAACCTCTCCCCCAGACCCTTTGGGGAATAATCGAGTTGTAAGTCATCGGGTGAAATATCAATATGTAAATACACATAAATAATAACTAGGGCAGGGATCCCCAAAGCTGTCCATCAAGTTTTACTTGCTTCTTCATTGACTCTGGGCCATGCCACTGTTTCATTGGCTCCTCTTTGTTTTACTGCAGTCAGATGCCTTTTCTCTTCACTCTTTACATGTGGATTGGACAGTGAGGCCAAGTGAAATCTGAAAAGATTCATAGCTCGTTTTATGCTGCAGGGAAGTCCACAGCAAAGACCCGGAGGAAAGACATTCACGTGTTGATTCGTTCAGCAAACATCTCTGCACTGGTGACATAGGGAGGTCATCAGAACCCCTTTCTGGGAACGTGGTTCCATGTGTTCTGAGTGCCACAAGTCTTTTCATGAATCTGTGCCCACAAGGGCGCTGTGACTTGGCCTCTCTCTGCTTTCTTTGCAGGGCCCTGGCCACCAGCCCTAGTGCCTACCTCACGGCGCCTTTTGGCAAGGAGGAGATGAATGAGACTTCCCTCTTTCCCGACCCCGGAACCCCAAACCCAGAGACTCCAGGAAACATCACTGCTCTGCTAGTGCCCTCCACACATCTTCCCATTGACGGACTTCCAAAGTTGAAGGTGAACCCCCCAAGATGTTGAGGGTTGGACTTTCTCACTCGGCTGTGTCATCTTGCTCTAGGACCTCACGAAACTTGGGCTTCAAACAAGAAAAAGGGAAAGTCACCAACAACCAGAGACAAACCCATGCTTGTGGGCATCGGTGTGGCTGCTCCAGGGCAGGGACAGCAGGAGAAGATGCTGGGTGTTCAGGGAAGGGGTGGGGGGTAGCTGGTTTCTGTACTCCAAGTTGTTTCCTCTCATTTATAAACCCAAGCATGATTCACAGAAGGGCCAGCAAAATAGCTGTCAAACAGGAATTTTTTCCACATTGATTTCGCTAGTGCTGATGTTAGGATTTATGGTTTACTCAAAAATTTCATCATCATGGAAATTGGCTTTCCCTAGGGTCTTTTGCCCAGGAGAAGTTTTATATGAGTCGCTGAGTGTTTTCCACCTGGTGCCTAATGCCCACTAACTGGGGAGAGGTTTTCCCAAGCATCCTCCTGGAGGTCCTCAGATGACTCTAGAAACAGGGTCCTGTCCCTGTGAAAGCTCCTTAAGGTCAGGAAGCTTCAAGGGCCCAGCTCAGGATAGCACTAAGTTGACACACAGGGAATGCACCCATGCGGGCACTCGACTGAGACGGGCACCCCCTACGATGTCCCTCTGCCTCCAGAAGCTTCGCCCTGCAGTTGTGCTCTCCTGCCTGCTGCTGAGAGAGAGCCATGGCACAATGGTTGCTTTCTACACGTTTGGCTCCAAGGAAGGCATGTTGAGCCTGTTTAAGAAAAAAAAAAAAAAAAGAAAAACCTAACCTTCTATCTGCACTCTCCCAGCATCCTTGCTGGGGGTTTGAGGGTGTCAGTGACAGAAAAATCAGTCAGTTCGGAAGACCTCTTCAGCCCTCTGCCTCTCTCCTAGGCCTGCAGCCTGCTCCAGAGTAAGCCTGGGACTCAGAACTGGGGGCAGCAGTCACTGAAGCCAGAGAAGGATCAGCCATGCGAGGGTGCTTCCCCACCTCCCTTGACTCTCTACTTCTCTGCTCTTGTGCCCACTTTGTTACCCTCAGTGGCTGTGGTCACTTTCCTGGGGAGTCCTCTGAGCCCCCTCACTCCATCAGAGTGGCTGTTTTCACTGACCAGTCAGTTCTGTCCGTCAGCCATCGGCTTGGTTTGGCTAGTACCCGACCATTGCAGGAGAAACAAGCAGGTCCCAGGAACCAGACTTGCTTCTGGGACAATGGGGAAAGATTAAGAAGTTCCTACTCAAAGGATAGACCTTCTAATTCTAGAGAGAATTTGTTTTTCAGCTTTGTTGAAAGCCTCAGGTAGGGCATGAGGTCCAGGCCCACAGACAGAAGCAGCTTGGATATCACCCGAACCTGAGAGAAACAGAAGTAAGCCTCAATCACTTTGGGCTGTTCTATAAACCCATCCAGTTGGTTCACTCACTGGGGCTTAATGACACTGTTAAGGGTGACTGGAAGTCCTGCCATTTTCTGTTGTGTGGGCAAATGCCACGATTCTTATCTTTCCCACTCCTGCCCCACCCCCACCCCCACCTGTATAATGATTTGGGCTTTCTGGGATGTCCCCAGTGGCTCAGACTCAAGATTTGTCGAGTCTGCTTTGTTGCATATTTACCGAGTGCCCAGACCTACTTCCTGCAGGGAAGGGCATCACATGTTCCTGGGCTCCAGAGTCCCAGTTAGGCTCTGATGGCAAGTAGTTTCTGGGAGAACATGTCATTTCCAGGCTCTAGAAACCCCTGTGGCAGAATTCTCAGATTTAGTTGAAGTGTCAGGACTTGGAAGTCACATTGAACTCCCGTGGACTTCTGCTTCAGGATTCCATCTTACCTCCCGGAATCAGTCCTCCTAACCTGCAAATTGGGAAATTCAGTTGTAGGCAGCAAATAACTAGACTTCTTGTAAGCCCTACTGATTTTAACATCCCCATGACCCCAGACTCCAACCAGCCACTTGGGGACTGGAGCTTCATCTGAACCCACTGTTGTCAGCAGCAGCCTTGGTCTGGAAGAGGGGACCAGGGAATCTAGCAACCACGTTTGCTTACAATCACGTGGATTTGAATTGCTTTTGTTATTTGGGGTGGAAAATTGGAATGATCAAGTTCCTTTTTTTTTTTTTTTTTCACTTAGAAAAGCAAATATTGTGCTTTTGTAATAAATGCCTTTCAGCAAAATTGTGGGGGGTCACTCATCCAGCGGGGGCCCACCTGAGTCACAACGCTGACTCTTCACATTAGCAGGCCAGCCATCTGTACGTGAAAGTAGCCCTAATCAGCCCAAAATGGATAAGATTTGCTGGCTTCCAGGCAGGGCCAGGCCAGTCCCCTCACTTCTCTGCACACTGATTTCTGTCCAAAGCAAAGTTGATGTTCCACAGTCTCACTAAGGTTTTTGTACTTTAAAAAAACAAAATGATGACTTTTTAAAAATAGTTAAATCTTAAGTAGACCATAGTGAGGAAGTCTAGCTTGGGTGACTGTCACAGGGTCTCCATGCAGTGAAGCCTGCAGCTGCTAAGAGCCACAGGGAGGGACGGGACTTAAGCCTTGACTTCATAAGAGGGGCTGACTGATCAGACCCTCAGCCTTACAAACAAGAGATCATGCGGATCCGTAGACAATGCAAATCACGTCTTCCTGACCTTCCTGCCGGTGTGGCCACCTGCGCTTCACTTCCTGTTACATTTATGTCATCTGGGGGTTTGAGGGATCTTTTAAAACGTACTGTGATGTCTTACATGTAAGTGCGTTATGTCTAGATCTACTGAAGGAGAATGTCCACATCAGGAGGGAAGTTCACCATGAAACAACCATCGTTCTAGTTGTGCTCAGTATCTATGTATGACATACACATGAAGTGAATGTTTTCTTATGGTTTCAGGTCTACAACATTTAGTACATGTAAATAAGAAAAAATTGATAAATATAGTAAATTAAGTTATAATATGTCATTTGATTTTAATTTTGCTATCTCATATTTAATTTGCCCAATGCCCCACATCTGGGTTTATGCCTAGGTGGTATAGACCCCTACGTACAACCCACCTTTGCAGACACGTGTGTGCTACACCCAGAAAAGCACACAACTCCACTGATGACCACCACTCGACTCTCCAGTTTACCCTCTTTTTGTCTTTAATTCTGATTTACTGTGATGATTTAATAAAGTAGAAACACAATACTTATGTGCCATATGTTTCTTTTGTTTTCATTATCATTTCTAGGAAAATAAATTTTATCCTGACATCTGACAAAAGATGGCTTGCTTTTTTATCAGAGTTCCTCAAAAGCATCTTTTTTTAACCAAAGCGTAATTATGTATCCAGAATGGTACTAGTATCAATCCAGGGAAGTTTACAAATGTGTTTATGTAAAATTGACCTCTCAGTCAGTCAGGAGTCCCTGGCTCTGATGAGCAAGAGGCCAACTTTGAGGGTGTGTCTTTGTGAATAAATGACAGATAAAATGTAATTACCAGCCTCCTGTTGGCATGGCTGAAGCCCCGTCGATGGCCTTCAGGCCTTCAACCGTCACATTCTGAGGCCTGGCCAGGTGGTCTCTACCCGTGTCCTGAGCTACTCCCATGCTCTGGACACCAGGGAACTTTCAACATACTGGACAGTCAAGCTGCCTAAAATTAATTCTTTGGTCCATTTAGTGAATAGGTATTACCTATTACTTACGAGACATCTTGGTGACCTCAAAAAGGGTCCAGGTGCCTTTCCAGGAGCCAAAAAGATCCTGAATTGATGTAGCTTTTTAAAGCCTTGGACTGGTAGCAAATGTGTTTACTACTTGGTACCTCATGGAATGCAGCTTGATGCAGAGTTTTAGAGCTTTGCTTCCTAGAAGTGGTGGTTCGAGCCTTGTCATGCATCAGAATCCCTCAGGAAGCTTCGTAAGATGTTTCCCATCCCCCACCTAGATTCTGATCCACCACATCTGGGTAGAACCCCAGCATCTAATTTTTAAAGTCTCCCTCACCCTCTCAAGGATTCCAACTTGCATGCAGATAGATTTGGATTGAGAGGCTTGGACCAGCCCCATTTTTGGATGCTTTGGGCAGCCCTTACTCCCTGTCCTGCATGTGTACCCTGGAGTGGAGAGAAGGTGAGTGAACATTCCCAAGGAATTGCTCAGGGTAGTGTCCTGCCCTTCCTAATGATTCCACTTTGCAGATGGTCCCAGTTCCCTCCAGGATGATTTATGGATTCCTTTCAGATCCGGAAATAGTCCTTGAATTTCACAGGATATTGTTATGAAAGTCTCACAAAGCAGTTTATTGTCTTATTTATAACAAAAGATGAGGTGGGGGTGTGGGGAGCGTGTTCCAGTCATCATAAATCCACATTTTCAAAAACTACTCATCAAATGTTAGGCCAGATCATGCAAGACCTTCAGCAGAATTCCAAAAAGAATTCAACTTCCAGTGGTTCCAAAAAGACCATTGCTGCAAGTAATGCTCTCCTCAACCTCTCTGGGATTTTTGCCACGTGCCAGAATTTAAAAAAAGAATACCTTTAAGGTATACCCTTGCCATAACAAAATATTCTGAGTGTTACAGGAAACATGCCAGAGTTTTTTTACATTTGCTGCAGTACAGGGTATCTCTCAGCAAGAAGACTCACACATTTATATTTGGTCACGTCTGTACACATTTGAGCTAGCGTTCTAGATCTGTGTATGTGTAGAAACAAATTGAGGCTACTTTGATTTATTAAACAGTTTATGTCAAGAGAAACTATTATCATTTGCTCTTATTTATAGAAATAAATGGAAATGGTTTTAATTGCATTTCAAATAAAAAAACTAATAAGGTAATGAAGATGGAACACACCGTCAATTTCATCCCTGTATTTCTGGTCTACCCAGGACTATCAGCTGGACTGTTTCCACCTCCCACCACCTCCTTCTACAGGTACTGAACCTGAAGCCCAAAGATGGTTCCCTGGGGTTCACACAGCTACAAAGTGGAGCTCCAAGGAGAAACTACCTTTCCTGGGCCCTGTTCTGGACAACACCCCCGATCAGCAGCACTTTACTTCACCAGTGCACGGACTGTTGGTAGTTTCCATGCTCCTTCTAGCTACCTTGAAGGTTTTCCTGAGGCCACCCTGACCTTTCTCTCACTTGGACCAGGCACAAACAGATCAGGGTCTTCCAGAGCTGGGGAGCTTGTTTTACTGGAATATTCTCCCAAAGGACAAAGAAGATGATGCTATTATTGACCTTTATCTATTATTCTGGAAGTTTTTTGGATAATACATATCTGGAAAGAAAAATTGCTTATGTTTTCAGACCTGAAAAACAGACTGTGGCAAAGAACAAGAATAGGCTATACATGCTGATGCCACACTCCAGGATGTCCTCCTGCACTTTGTACACACAGATCCACAGAGTGATTTAGCTTTGGCCACAATATTCTGTTCATTCTTCCCTGAGAAAAGTTTTATGTTTCAGGAGTTAAGAAGGTAAAGACACATCCATGTCCTTACTTGCCCCAAAGACTGCCCTTGAACAGAATGAAAAGAGACTTGCTCCCAAAACTGAAGATAGAGTCTCTTTGCCCACTGCCTATTGCAGCTTAAACCACATCTTCACCCCCAGACAACATAGAAAGCCCAGCTGACAGCCCTGGGAATCAGGGGAATTTTAAACAAAAGTGACATTCTCCCTGCCCCAAATATCCTCTCACACTTGCCCTCCAAAACTAGCAAATGACAGCAGCCCAAACAGCAGGAACTCTGAAATGATACTCTTTCTGAGTCATTCAAAAGAATTTTCTGGAATTGGAGATTGCTTTTTTGTTGCTATCATTTTAAATTAAAAGTACTTTGAATACCCAAGTCTCTACTATCCTAAATTAAATTGGATAAGGTGAAGGGGGTGAGAATTTATAACAAGCTGTCGTGTTAAGAAATATTTGTCTGGAAGATTCTGCCTCTTACAGAACAAATGAGAAATTAGGAAGTCCCAGTTAGCATCCTCCCTTTTTAACTATGTCTGACAAGAAAAACACTGACTAGATTTTTTTTTTTTTTTACATTCACACCAAGATATTGCTGCCTCAGATATCGGAGGACATTGTGTATGTAATCAAAAATTATATTTAAAACATTATTTGGTGAAGTAAAGAATAAATGAATAAATGAATAAATTCTCTCCAGGACAAGAGTTCCCTTTCCCTATGTGTCCAGCTGTAATTTTTAATCTTCCACTTGTATGTACCACCTGTCCCTCTAGCAAAATGCTTGTTGAGTTTGACAGAGAATATTTTACATAAAGAGGTCACACTTGTCAGCTTCCACCTTGACGTGGGGTCCTGGGGGTCTGAAAATTGGAGTGTGCCTCTCACCAAGGGTGTGAAGTGGGAAGGGTCTTGCTATTATAGCTCCTGAAAGGATCTTTTTGACTTCAGAAAATAGCCTGGCAAAGAAAAGCTTTTTTTTTTTCCCCCATGAATACTCAGGGACTGCATTATGCTCCTGAGATGGTGGAGGTGAGTACTTTTGATCAATATTCCCTGAGAAATGGCCGCTGGGCTAAGTGCAGGCAGAGGGCCTCAATAACAGATCTCCCTCCTGCCAAGTCTACAGAGCATTTGCTGAAAATCTTCAGTGAACAGTTTGAACCAGCAAGGGCTGCACATTAATGGCATCATCTTTTCCTCCCTTTAAAAAATGTCACCCCATTTTGTCTTCCATGTTGATGGGTGATTATGGGCCTCCTAGAAACAGTTATTTCTATAGCCTTCCTTCAGGGAAATCTTGGCATCTCCATTTTAAGGCACCAGAAAAAGTGAAGCCCTGGAATTGTTTCAACCTGAAGAAGAGGGCAGAGTGCCAAGAGGAAAACTCAGATTAGGGAAGACTTACTTACTAATCACCATTTTAATAAAACAAAGTATAGATTTGTACTTTACACCATGTATTCTGTATTTTTTTCCTTCTAAAATTAATGATCTGTTCTCATCGCAACACCCACCCCATCCAGTTGATAAGCAGATTCTTTCCAGATGAATGCAAATACACACAAAGATAACAGGACTTTCCTATTTACAGAAATAGCATCATACAATACTTATCATTACAACTTTTTTAAACTTCGCAGTACATCACGGGCACCTCTCCCTCCAACTTACACTTTGTGATAGTTGCATATTGTTCCTTAGAATAGACGTACCTTTCTTTACTCAACCCCCATCTGTGCACATTCAGGTGATTTCCAGTGTTTGTCTGTAACAAAAGTGCCTGCAGCCAACGCCATCACACCTATAGCCTGACATACCACTGTCTCTATTTCTGTAAGATAAATTCCCAAAAGGGAAATTACTGAATCAAAGTTTACGTAATTTTATCCCTAATAGACTATTTGATCATTGCAAAATTCTATAAAGTCAGTTTTGGAGTTGCATTAGGAAAAAAAACACACACACACACAAAGCTAGGATCCATTTCTTCCCATGTTTAAATTACCCATCAGCTTAAGAAAAGAAAAAAATATTTTTAAAAAGGGGCATCCAGGCAAAAGGTAGAATTTCAGCCCCACCAAAATGAGGTATTCATTCAGGGAAAAAGGGAGGCCCCCGGTTCAGCTTGACCAACCCACACGTCCCATGTTTCTTTCCATGATAACATTCTGAAGAATTTCCCAATTTTGAAGAAATTCCTGAAAAAACTAACATCAGTGCATCAAAATACACTATAAGTTCACCTTTCATTGTAGATGGGGAGGAACACAGGCTTGGAGGGTAGAGACAAGTAGCTACAGATCTCAGCTGCACAGCCCCCATTGTGGCCTTGAGCCCTTGAGTGCTAACCATCCCAACTCTCGCTTCCTCACCTGTGTCTTGAGGTAATACTACTGACTCGTGGCCAGTCTCAAAGATGGCCCCACTCAGTGATCATCACCAGTATCCTCCCACTTCTGCAGTCCCTGCCACGCTGATTCAGAGATGATCTGTTGGACCAGGAGGACACAGCAAAAGTGATGGAGTGTGCCTTCTGATATTAGGTCATAAAGATAATGGCCTCTTGGATGGATTGCTCTGGAGAAAGTCAGGCACCATGCAGTGAGGACACTTCAGCAGCGCTGTGCAGACTGACAGGCATGGGAGAGAGACATTCTAGAAGTGGATCCTCCAGTCTTCATTGGATTGCAGCTCCAGCTAACATGTGACCATACCTTCATGAGGGAGCCCAAGCCAAGAACCACCAGGCCAGGCTGCTTTGGAATTCCTGACCCATAGAAACAATGAAATGTAGTAAATTACTATTGTTCTAAGCCATCAAGTTTGTGGGTGATTTGTCATTACACAGTCATAAAAATTGACCTAATGGCTGTTCTAAATATGAGATGAAGAAAGTGTCCAAAAGGCATGTGCACACAACAGCATGTTCTAATGATGCTTTCAGTAGTGTCATGGCTGAGTGTGGCCCCAGTCCTCTGGAGCCTGACCACATCACTTTATATAAAGAGTGCTATGCCAGGGAGCCAGTTACCTGGCATCTGATCTCTCCACATCTCAAAGAGCCTTATGATGAAAGCAAGGCATTCAACATTCACAGACATTTTCCTCACATCCAAAGTAGTGAGTTATAATACTTCCCATTCAGGGTTGATATGAAGACCAAATAGAAAAATGCACACTCCGAAAACCAGACCTCTATTGTTACTTATAGAATCCCTCCAAAACTTAGTGATTTAAAATAAGAGTACACTTATGATGAGCACAGTAATGTATAGAATTGCTGAATATTGTACACCTGAAACTAATATAACACCATATGTTAACTACATACTCTCCCCTGCTCTCCCCTGAGCTCTCCCACAAGTGTTCTGAGGTGGTACAGGGTGCAGGCATCACCTCAAAGGCTCACCTGCTTCCTTGCATGTCTAGAGTCACTCCTGGCTGTTAACTGAGATCTCACCTTATGTTGTCAGCAGAACACATATATGTGGCCTCTGTGCACAGCTTGGGCTACCCCACAGAAAGACTGAGATCCCCAAGAAAGACTCAGGTAGAAGCCACATAGACTTTGCTAATCTAGTTTCAGAAGTCACACAGTGTCACTCCTACTACATTTTGAGGAACAGTCACAAAGGTCACTCAGTTTCAAGGGAGGGACAAAGACTCCACCTCTCAATGGAAGCAATGAATGTCAAAGGGTTTGCAGAAATGTTTTAAAACTGCACCACATGGCATTAACATTATACAAAATTCAGAATCTGTATTCTGTCACATCCTGTGGATGGATCAGACACCAAAGATCTCAAAATAACAAGAATGCTTTCTCATGAGTACTTGACCTAAATAAGTTGTCCTCAACAACAGCCTTGGGTGGTACTTAATTGCAGACAGCCAAATGCACTTTAGCCAGCTGAAGTAGATAAATCACTTACTGAATGCTCTTGGCTACCTCACAGACTGTCCAGGAGGGCCATGTAAAAGGTTTTGGGGCTAAAAGAGCCAGAAACAACACCTAAATCAGCCTGCCAGACAAACCCACCTGCAGCTTACACCATGGCCCTGGGCCTTCACCACAGCATGGAGACTGAGATCCCCACAAATGCCTCTCCACTCCCCTCACTGGTGCTGACTGCACCTGTCACACCTCCTTCCCATCGCTGTTCTGCAACCACGCCTTGCCAAGATATCTTATTAGAGGTGAGCACTTCTAACCCAAGCTGTGAGGGTGACCTTACTATAGAACAATGGTCATTTCCATTTCCTTACAGCAGAGCCTAGCTGCAAGGGAGGCTGAAGAAACCAGTTTCTGGATCCTGCATGGGGAGGCAAGATTCATGGGATGGGAAATTAGCCAAACATAGGAAAGGTGTTCAAAAGCTCTAGGGTATGCAGAAAACATAATAAATGTCCAGTACAGGTAGGTACTACTCCTCCACTTTATCAGTGAGAAAACAGCAAAGAGAGATTAACTCACCCAAGGTCACATAGCTCTTAAATGGCAGAGACAAGATGATGAAAGCAGGCATTTGTTCTCTGAGCTCCTGGTGCCTGGCAGTCTATGGCATGTTGGAGAAGAAACAAGGTCCCTTTGCATGTGAGCTTGCGAAATCCCACCTTGGTGGGAAATTACACTTTTTATTGAGGCACAAAATTAAATTTTTTATTGAAAAGTTTTCTTTAAGGGTGCCTGGGTGACTTAGTTGGTGGAGTGCCAACTTCAGCTCAGGTCATGATCTCACTGTTGTGAGTGCGAGCCCTGTGTGGGGCTCTGTGCTGACAGCTCAGAGCCTGGAGCCTGCTTCAGACCCTGTATGTCCCTCTCTTCCTGCCCACACCCCCACTCATGCTTTGTCTCTCTCTCTCTCTTTCTCTCTCAAAAATAAATAAATAAATATATAAATAACATAAAGAAATTATTTTATTTTATTTATTTTTTTAACATTTATTTTTGAGACAGAGAGAAACAGAGCATGAATGGGGGAGGGTCAGAGAGAGGGAGACACAGAATCTGAAATAGGCTCCAGGCTCTGAGCTGTCAGCACAGAGCCCGACGTGGGGCTCAAACTCATGGACCGCGAGATCATGACCTGAGCCAAATTCGGCCACTTTACCGACTGAGCCACCCAGGCGCCCCAAGAAATTAAAAGAAAAGAAAAGAAAAGTTTTCTTTAAAGTGACTCAACTGTGAGTTTCAGATTTGGGGTTTGGGATCGGCCCCCTTTCTTCTCAGCACTGGTGTCCCTCTGCCTGCCCTTGGTTGGGGCTAAGCAGGGAGTGCTTAGCGACATGTGCTCAGGGACTTTTCATTCTCTCACTCTTGCTGGTTGCCATGGTTCTGGGATGGCCTGTTAACTTGCTGGCAGGTATAGAGCTGCGATTTCCACAACCAAGTGCTTTTAGAACAGAGGTGGAAGGTAGAGAACCGAAAGAAGACGTGTACATGAGCGTGCTGGCCCCATGTGATGTCTTCACTGTGGTGCAGCCTAAAACTCCATTGTTCACAAAGAATTCAAACATCTCTCTCTCTCTTATAGCTCGCATCTTCAGTCTGTTAAAGCAAAGCAAAAGTGGTTCAGAATCTACAAATTTGATTCTACAGAAGCCAGTGTGAGGGCCTTAGTTATAATCATGGACTGCTGAATTACCCAATTTCCCATGAGTATGGGTTATTTGTGTTTGTAGGTTGGGTCACATTAAAAAAGAAGTTTTTTCAATGCACAAGAGAGAACTTGAAATGGTGACATGCATGGCTCCTCTCTCACTGAGGTGGAAATTCCAGGCTATTACTTTGGAGTCAAATTGCCAAAACATAAATTAGGTGTTTCCATGATTTGGTACTAAAACTGTATGTGTTCTTATACCACGAGGTCATGTTCCATGCTTTGGTAGCCCCTATCAATGACAAGAAGATTGTATTTCACTATCCATTTGAATTCTCCCTTCAAGGTTTGGCACATTTGCTCCCTTCAAGGTTTATCTCTGTGAGCCAGTTTCCTCCTTGCTCTCGCCTGAATGTCACCACTTACTAGTCATATTACCTCTTAAAACCTTCCATGTCCCCATCTGTTACATGGGGCTAACCAATACAACCTCACAGAGTAATCATGAGAAATTAATGTGTATTTCATGTTAAGGTCATAGACCAGGTGAGTAATTAGGGCTCAAAGAATTTTAGCTATTACTGTTACAAATCCACCATTAATTGGGGGTAGTAGTCTCTGGTTAAGACTTCAAGCCATCAACTCTTCCCAGGCCACACTTATTGCCAGTGTCAACAAGTGGGAATACCATACCTGACCAAGACCTCACACTCTCACTCACCTTAGACAGCAATGTGCACACAGACCCGCTGGGGATCTTATGAAAGTGTAGATTCTGATCTGGCAGGTCTGGGGAAGGGCCTGCACTTCCACCCTTCTAACCCAGCTCTCAGTTGGTGCCAATGCTATAGGTTCACGGTCCACACTTTGAGTAACCAGCATCCCAAAAATACATACTAGGAATGTTCTCCACTGTAGCTGCCACAGTTGATACGCCTGTGAAGCTGGATCAGAAAATTGCTTTAGAAAAAGTTTCAAGTAGAGGTTGGGAACTTCTAATCAGAGCTGCCTCTCCACTGTTGGACGTTGTTCTCAAGGCTCCAAATGCTCATATATTTGCAAAATTAAATGAGGCCAGCAGTTATCATGAAGGTGCTTGCTGTTTTCCAATTAATATTATTTTAAAACTGACAAATGCCAAATTAAAGTTATCTTCTGGCTTTCACAAAATTGCTAAATCAATGACTAACAAAACCCTTGAAATGTCAGGTTGAACCATACAAAATTTTTGATATTAAACTTTTTATTTTTAGTTTCTATTTTTACTTATTATTTATTATGATTCAGCCTAAGAGTTGTCATTTCACTCAATAAATTCAGCCATTATTGCAGTGAGGAAACAACTTTCATACCAGGAGATGATGTTCCTCTTCTGTGTACATTTCAGTGGATGACATAACAGGTGAGAAATTGTACGTATTGCCTGAGAGCCACTCCAGTTGATGCGACAAACATACAAAGTATTTTTTTAATGTTTATTTATTTTTGAGAATGAGAGACAGAGCACAAGCAGAGGAGGGGCATAGAGAGGTAGACAAACCATAGAAGGCTCCAGGTTCCAAACTGTCAGCACAGAGCCCGACACGGGGCTCAAACTCACGAACCATGAGATCATGACCTGAGCCGTACTTGGACACTTAACAGACTGAGCCACCCAGGAGCCCCAAACATGCACAGTATTAAGAAAACTGTCTTGGAAGCAGCTTCCTACTTATTTAACTTTCTCAATTAAACACTCAGGGTTTTTTAAGTGGTGCCATAGACAAGAGTACACAAACGGTGTGGCCATGCTCCAATAAAACTTTATTTAGAAAAATAAGCTCATGGCCAGATTTGGCCACCTGACTCCCTGGTTTGTTGACCCCTGGGTTAGCCTCTTAAGTTATAATGGTAGAAATTGTGAAATACCACAGTGGCAATAATTCTGGAATCTCAGTACAACCTTAGAAGGTATAAGATCACAGTTGCTGCAACAAACAAGTCAAGGTAGCTATAATAATTATTTAATTTTTTTTTAGTTCTCTTGGAGCTGACTGAAGAAATTTTGAAAATGCAAAGGAGAAAATCATGATTTTCTCTGTGGCTAATATAGCAAAAATTTTTCTGATACAAGTCTGAAATATTTTTTTTTAATGTTTATTTTTGAGAGACACAGAGAGAGAGAGAGCAAGTAGGGCTGGGACAGGGGGAGGGAGGACAGAAGATCTGAAGAGGGCTCCATGCTGATAGCAGAGAGCCTGATGTGGGGCTCAAACTCACAAACTGTGAGATCATGATCTGAGCCAAAGTCAAACACTCAACTGACTGAGGCCCCCAGGTGCCCCCAAATATGAAATTTCAATTAGGTAAATGTTTCACTAAAATGATTTAAAACTATAATTGGTGTTTGGTGAATTATCAAGATAATGTGTGCGGAAACCATCAAGAAGATATCAAGGATAACAATACTGCTCAAAAGAAGCAATAAGGGTCTTCTATTAAAGAGAGGAGGGGCGCCTGGGTGGCGCAGTCGGTTAAGTGTCCGACTTCAGCCAGGTCACGATCTCGCGGTCCGTGAGTTCGAGCCCCGCGTCGGGCTCTGGGCTGATGGCTCAGAGCCTGGAGCCTGTTTCCGATTCTGTGTCTCCCTCTCTCTCTGCCCCTCCCCCGTTCATGCTCTGTCTCTCTCTGTCCCAAAAATAAATAAACGTTGAAAGAGAGGAGTGAGAAAAGAGCGTATTCCTTTATGTTTGTAACACATGTGGTGAGATCTAACATGACTCAGTTTGGATTTGGACACACAGAGCCTGCACTTTGGTTCATTGCCTTGTGTCCCTGACAGTTCATTTTTATGTACACTGTACCTATCAGTTTCTGCCCATCTCCTAAAAATAACCTCTTTGTAGCTGCATTCTGGAATGATCAAGGTTCATTTTACATAGGAAAGTGGGACACATTTCAGTAGGAAAGAATGACAATCAATTGGTGTGACAAGCTTTTTTTTTTAATGCTTATTTATTTTTGAGAAACAGAGAAAGCGAAGGGGAGGGGCAGAGAGAGAAAGGGCAGAGGATCCGAAGCAGGCTCTGCGCTGACAGCAGAGAGCCCAATACAGGGCTCAAACTGATGCTTAACCAACTGAGCCACTCAAACGCCCCTGGTGTGACAAGCTTTACAAAAAATTTTCAATGTTTATTTATTTTTGAGAGAGACACAGAGAGAGAGAGAGCATGATGGGGAAGGGCAGAGAGAGAGAGAGAGAGAGACAGAATCTGAAGCAGGCTTCAGGCTCTGAGCTGTCAGCACAGAGCCCGATGTGGGGCTCCAACCCATGAACCGCAAGACCATGAGCCAAGCCGAAGTCAGACGCTCAACTGACTGAGCCACCCAGGCACCAGGTGTGACAAGCTTTTAAATGGCAATATTAGACATGTGGGTTTCAGCTAAGATCCACACCCCCTTCTGTTCTTTGAGCTTGGAGGAAATTTTACCCTAATTTTTTTTCCTCCTGTAAAAAGAGCCTTCTCTGAAACCCTTCCATGCATTAACACCTCCTCTGCTTCCTATCAGATTCAGCAGACAATAGCCTCTTGGCTCAGTCTGTCCATCCTGTCACCATCAGGTGTGACACCTGACTGTAGCGTTTGAGAAGGGGCATTGCATCAAGGCCCTGGTCCTGGACAACAGAGATGAAGCAGATGTTGCATTCGAATAAAAGGGCCTTTATTTTGATGAGTGGAATAGGAGAATAATGCATTCAGGTGAAAGTTTCTGCCATTCTTGTTTCCTGCTGTGTGATGCTTTTTCTACTGCCTCAAACCGAGTGGCAGGAACAGTGAACACCTGGGTTCTGATGAAGGGAGGCAGCACTGTAAACTGGGAGTGCAAACCATGGGGACCAGCTTCTAATAGATGTTGGGGACGCTGCACAGCATGAATCTGACATGCTCGAATTATTGGCTCCCAATAATCACACTTTTGAATGTGCTCTGACTGGCAGTAAATTTCCTATAGGTTTCATTTCAATACAGTAAGCATCCTAAGATCGCTTTGTCTCAGTAGTACAGGCTCACGTAATGAGCTAAAGAAAAGCATCATCAGTATTGATGCTTTGTGTAGAAATGCCACCAGGAAATCCACACAGTATAGAAATCTTCAAATAAGACAAACATGAGTACGTTTACCCCTCAACCCATCTGCTCACCATATATACTGCCAAAGGGATCATCACGTCTTGAACATTTCACTTTCCAGATGCAACAGACCAAGCCCACAATAAAAATATGTGTTAGACAAATGATGACAGTTAAGGGATGAAGGGGTGTGTGTTTGGGTTGGTGAAAATATGTTAACTGACTTCAAGTCATATGCTCAAATACGTTCTATGATTTTGAGAAGCATATCGGTCCACAGTGATGACCAAAAAAAAAAAAAAAAAAAAAAAGGTTGTGGATAGTAAATTTGTAAGCCAAGTTGTTTCTCTCACTGGCAGTGAGAAGTCAGTTTTCTTCGCCACAGAGGTCCCTCAGAGGTGTCTTGCTGGTGACACCTCTCACTGGTCTCTGTCACTTTCCGGGATTGAATCTGGCATGTGGTACTTTCCCCGCTGCAGCTCCTCATAAGGAGTGTCCAAAGAAACAGGATTCATTTTTCCTGCAGAAAATCCTCTTGACTGGGAAATCGCCTTGGTGACATCAAAACATGTAGCTGGTTGTTTGCACAAGACAAGATGTTGATGAATCGGTTGGAAATTATTTATGTTTCCTTAGCAACCTCAGTAGGAAGCAGGAGTTCTGTAGTTCTCCTGGTGAAAAAAAGATTTCCCTGTTTGTGGAAATCACTGGGCAGGTAGGCGCTGTCTTCTCATCCTTTCTTCCTGTGGACTCCACATACTTGACCTCACTTGGCTGACCAAGGTGCCAGGTCAGCAGAGGCATCTCCAGGACCTTGAACAATCCCTTAGAGGATGGCCTTCCTACTCTGGGTGTTTGGGAATAGTTCTTTCCCCCAGAGCCACTGGATGGGGATAATTGTGGGCCTGGGACCGGATTTCACTTCTGAACTTTCCTCTGTGGTGCTGATGCACGTGCCTGTTAGAGATGGTGGCCATATTGCAATCCAGGAGTACTGAGTATACCAGGCTTTCCCTATGAGTATTGGTCACTTAATGCTACAGATTGGTAATAAATAAACAATGTTTCTTTCAATTTATAAGATCTATATAACTCGAAGATGCATTTAGAGGCTTTCTCAGCCAAGTGGGATTTTCAGGCGATTACCTTCAAGTTATATTGCCAAAGTATTAATCAAATATTTCCATAATTTAGGATTAGAATCCTAAGTGTCTTTAGACTTCTGTGTTGTGCTCCATGATTTGGTACCACTTTGGTAATCAGAGGGGATCAAGACCCTTGCATGTTCTTTAGTCCACTCTCTCACATTGGTATGCTTTGCCACCTGGCGGGCGGGGGGGGGGGGCAGGGTTCTCTCTACAACTCAGTTTCACCTTGATCTTCTCCCAACCTCACAAATCATGCCTTTAACCACCAAACCTTACAGGCCTCTCTAGTTTAACCTGGCCCTGGGATAAGCTAACTGGGTGACACCACGCACTGTATGTATATATGTCATTATAAATGACCCCACGCGCTAGGGTCTATTTGCCAGAAACTTTCTCCACAAGACCAAAATGTCCCTTCCGTGAGAAGACAGCAAGTTTTGATCAAAGCCTGCCTTCCACAGACCAGTGGATTCATAACATCCTCAACACCAGAGAACATGCTCTGAGAAATAGGTTTTCTCCTGCCTAAACTGAGGACACCTGCTCCCTTTGGGGTTCTTGCTGCCTTTCAGTTCACAGTCTCGGGAACCCTCCTCAGATGTCTCACTGTACCTTGCAGAGCCCCACTCTCTCTGGTTCACAGATGAGGAGACAGAGGCCTGCAGCAAGCCAAGGGATCAGGAGAGCCAAGGAGCTTGCCTGAGGTGCATTCTAGACCCTTTCTCTTTAGCAAGACATTTGGTGGGTGAAGAATACCATGATGTGCTTTGTTCACTAGGACTCTGGAGAGTTTCTGCTTCGTTTTGTTCGAAGACATTGTGGAGGCTGTGGAACGAAGTCCAAGGGACGGGGACAGAGGGGCAGCTGGTGGAAAGAGATGGCAGGTCCACTCGGGTGCCTGCAGCAGAGCAATGGGGGCCAATGGGAAACAGTGCGCCCTTGTGGTCAGCAGCATCTGGCACAGATGGGCTGGGCAACATCCACCTGGAGACTGGCATTGCCCTGCCCAATCTTGTGCGCCCTCGTCTCTGCCCGGGGGGCCCCCACATACTCCCACGTGCCCTGGAGCAGCTGGAGTCCTGCCGGGTCCAGGCTTCAGTTCTGCTCTGCTCCCTGACTGCTCATCGTGGGCAATTGTGGGGCCTCTGGCTTCACTGCTGGCACTCGCAAGTTACACTGGAGTGCTGTGTGACTGGGGGACTCCTCCGCTGGGCCCTGGTTCTGGCTGAGGGGGGAGCACGTGCTTCCACAGCGCAGGCCTTTGAGAAGCCAGGGCTCCCGTCAGACCCGGACTTCTCCAGGCCTCCAGGGAAACGTGAGTCAAGAGGACGTGATCAACTCTGGAGAAAGGGGCAAAGCTGCCGGCTCGCTTTGGAACCAGGCAGTGCAGAGCAGCCTTTGACTTTTATTATATCACCCTCGTGTAGGAGGAGAAAAAGTGTGGACACCACAGGCAAAAATTAAGTCCCTTCCTTTATTTAGCCCCCTCTTTTAGCTCCTCCCTCTTTGGTCCTGTCCCGTTCCCTAACCCACCAACCCCTCCCAGCAACAATCCCTTGCGGCAGTGAACGTGGCTGTGCCAGTGGGTTCCAGGGAAGGTTGTCCAAGCTTGGAGTGACCTCAGAGACACAGGATGTTCTCAGCATCCTTTGCATATTTATAAAGAAGGTGAGCTCGTCTCCACTTGGTATTCTAAAACGGGAGCCCTTGTGAACTTATTCAGGGAGGGATGAAAAAGAGAGAGATGGAGAGAGAATCTGATTTCCTTTCTGTGGAATATCTTGTTGACCCATAGAACGTAACTTTGAAATAAATAGACAAAACTTGTCTAATTCTTGGACACCATTCCGTTACTTCAGTGGGGTCAAATTTGTATGCAATTTCACTGAACATCTCACACAAATGAAATTCTGGTCTCTAAGTTTAGAAAAGGTATTATTTGGTCATTGGGAATACATTTCCACCGGCTATGAAAGAGCACATTTGCAAACAACCAAATTTTCTTTACCCTCATGAAAGTGGATCTTAGAAATTATGCTTTACGATTATGGACATGAAAACCAGTGGGCCAAACACAGACGACAAGATGTCATTCCTGCAGCCAGGCCTCGAATTGTCATGTGTGGCCAACCATCAGGTTTTCCAGGAAACTTTTTATGGGCATAGAACATACCCTGACCCCTCACTCAGTCTTTTCACATATGGCGTAATTCGGGGAGGACATTTAAAAATTCTCATGTTAATGTTGCCCAGAGGAGACAGCCAACAGCCTGCAAATTGGAGTTTTTCTTTGTTTTATCCAGTTTCCAGGTTGTTATAACTACTGTTTTGTCCCTGTGCTTATACATTCTCCAAACTGATAAAGTACATAGGCATCACCAATAAAAGGCAAATGCGATCTGTCCAGGGAGCAACTTACCCATAGTGGCTTCTCCTTCATTGCCATTCTGGGTCTGTTGCAAGACCTTCACAAATGGAGGAATATTCAATGTTCCTGACAGCTCAGTCTTTCTAACCCCTCTCCCACACAAAACTGCAGGCTCAGAGTCTGAACAAACCGATCTCTCTCAGTTGTTCCTTCCAAGTTTCTCAGGGACTGTCTTTCCCACCCCCATCCCACCTACATCCTTCAGACATGCAGCCCTTTACTGGGCAGATATCTAAAATCTCTTTGATGGACAAACATTTGATTTAGAGGGCCTTAGGAAAAAAGTAGCAAAACATACCACAAAAGGAAATGTACACTTGTGATGTTTAGCACAGCTCTGCAATGGACTGTTTCAGAGAGGGAAACAACTCGAAATATTAACTGGTGGGCGTCAGAATTGTTCTTCAACGAGCTAAGTGACACATAAAGGAAAACATTGTAATGACCTGTTATTAACGCTAATACCCTAAACAGATGGTGTTCCATTTTTCCCCCAAAAGCGGATTGCTCACCTGATTGAAAAATCATTTTTGAACCCTTACCCCAAACTGCATTAACTTCTGTTGTAGCCACGAGTGTTCTGGTTTGTTTCACTTACTGGGGAAATCTGACCATGAAACCACTACCCACCTTATTTATTTGAGGAATTACTGTTACACTGAGCCCCAAATGGTCAGGAAATGCAGGGTCTGTTAAGTTAAAGTGTGTCTCACACCCCCTTGATCAAAAGGATAGATTCTTGTGGGCACTTATGTAGATTTCTCTGGAAGAGTCTCCCAGGCCTTCATTCTAGCCCCATCTTCCACTACCTTTCCCAAGACCCCTAGCAAGCCTTTGGCTCCAGTTCACCAGTTTTTGAGGCTACACCCTTGAACTGCTAGAAGGGCAGGACCCAGAGGTTCAGGCTCAGCTGTAAAAACCCATGATCCTAGTGAAGGTGGCAGCATTTTTTTCCTTTAATAGAAAACAGACATTTAAGAAATCATTTTAAATCCTTAGTGAAGCCACGTGATGCAGAAATAAATCCATCTGACTTTGACTTTGAAAATATTTTTATTTGAATAGTAAATAGTTATACAGTTGAAACAGTTCTATTGAAGCTTTCTATAAATAGCTAACAATTAAGAAAATAATGTATGTAGAAAAGAGATTGCATTTAAAAGTAAGAGCTGTTGGTTGTACAGGGGCCTCACGGGCCCTCCAAGCAGAATAAAATGGTAGGTTGTCTGTAATTCGCTCAGATAGGTATAAAAGTTAAAACTTTTAACAGATCCCTTTAGAAAAAGGCTCTCTTCTAAAATGCACAGTGAAATGTCAAGAGTGGCAAGGGAGGGGGAAAAGCGTACCAAAAAAAAAAAAAAGATCTGCAATCAAATAATAGCATAATCTTCATAATTAATATAAATAAATAAAGAATAAATAACAATTACTCATAAATCAACATATACATTTAGAGAGAACTTATATAGTCCTACCTCAACAAAGATGATAAAACCAAAGAGTCTTATGTGAAGTATTGAGGCAGTTTCTACAGCATTTTCTGAAAATTCCCTTCCCTCCCCCAAAACAATCCCAGACAACAGTTCAAGGCATTTGTGGCTATACTAAAGAAAACTCTTTTTTAAGCAATTTGATTTGTTCACATACAAAAAGGTAAAGCCAGACTCCAGCAGTTCACAAGCCATAATAAAGCTAATCGTGTGGGAAGTTCAATTTACAGCCTGTGAAATATAAAGGCATTTATTCCTCAAGATTCACCCAAAACAACCCGTACGCTACATACATAGAGAGCAGAGATTGGTAGGCGAGAGCAAACCGCATTTCTAGACCATGAACACAGCGAATACTAGCAAGAAAAACAGCTCTCCCCTCCAAGGGGAAGCCTCCAACCACGAGACAAACGCTTACAGCTTTTCTCTCTTGTACAGAAAGAGATTGGCTCCTGTTGCGCCAAGGAGGGGAAGGGGACACAACGCAAGAGGGGGGGGGGGGGTCCGAAAGGAGTCACAACGAGAGGATTGGGGTTACCGTCACGCCACACCGAGAGAAGCGGAGACAACACTTTCACCGGGGGTGGGCGCCCCCGGAGCGGACGCGGGTTCAGGGCGCGCAGGGCGCGCTCTCCTCGTGGGTCTCCAAGAGAAGGCACAGTTCGGGGGGGCCGCGATGGAGGGCGCGCTCTAGCAGGCCGGACGCACGGGCACCTGCAGGAGGATCACCTGTCGGTTCTCGGACGGGTGGCACTTGTTGATGTGCCGCGTGAGACCAGGCGAGCTGTAGAAGGTGGCCGGGCAGTACTTGCAGGGGAACACCTGGGCGGCGTGCAGCAGGCGCAGGTGGCGCTCCTGGGCGCCCTTGCTGGGGAACGTCTCCCCGCACACTGGGCACAGGTGGCACTCGGAGGACGCACTCAGGCCCAGCACTCCGGCCGCCTCGCCGTCGCCGGCCGCCTCCTGGGGCGCCTTCTCGTCGGGCCCAGGGTACAAGGCCAGTAGGTCCTCGGCCGGAGGCGCGGGCGGCGCGCCCTTGGCCTGCAACGCCTGGTGGTGCGCCAGCAGGTGCTTGCGCAGATAGGCCTGGCGGCGGAACTTCTTGGCGCAGTGGTGGCACTCGTAGAGCCCGTCCTCGGAGCCCGACTCGGACACGCCGCCGGGGCTCGGCGTGTCGCGGTCGCTGCCGCCGCCTGTCGCCTCCCGCGCCTCAGCCCTGGCAGCGGTTTCAGGCTCGGACGCGCGGGCGGCGGCGGGCGCAGGCCGCGGTTTGTGCCAGCGGCGGTGCGAGGCCAGGTTGGCGGGGCAGCTGAACACCTTGGCGCACTCGGGGCAGCGGTACTCCACGCGCACGATGCGCGAGCACTTGTGCTGCGCCAGCGCGAACGGGTCGGCGTACTCCTCCTTGCAAAGCTGGCAGATGAACTCGCCTAACGGCCGCGCCGCGCCCCCCGCCCGGCCCCGCGGCGCCTCCACCGGGCCCTCTTTGATCTTGAGCCCCAGCACAGGCGACGTGGTCACCTCGTCCTCGAAGTGCAGCTTACGGATGGCTTTGGGCTTCTTGGCGCCCGGGGCCTTGGCTACCTTGGCGGGCGGCTCGGCGGCGGCGGGGGGCGCAGGGCGCTTGCCCGGGGGCCGCAGGGAGGCGGCGGGGGGCAGCGGGGGGCCGGGCCCTGGGCCGCGGGCCGCCTCAGCGCCGGCGGAGAACGCCGTGCCCATCTTGAGCTCTGCGGGAGCGAAGAGCAGTGGGTCGCCGCCGCAGGTGCCGCCGCCGCCGCCGGTGCCATTCGCACCGCCGCCGCCGCCTCCGAGCAGAGCGGCGGGCGTAGGGAAGGATTCGGCCGAGACCGGCGACCCGAGGTTGAAACTGCGCTCGAAGTACTTGTGCTTCTCGTGCTCCCGGCTCACGGGCCGCGTGGGGCTGTAGAGCGGCGCCGGGTGCGCGGCCTCCGGGTTGCCGAAGTGCGCGGCCCGCGGGCCCGGCGGGGGCGGCGGCGGGCCCGGCGCGCAGGCGAGCGCGGCAGCGAGCGCCGCATGGGCGCGCTCGGCGGGCGGCAGCAACGGTCCCGGCCCCGGGCTCTGCGCTGGGGGCGACGCGCGGGCGCCCCCGCAGCCAGGCGAGAGCAGCAGCGCGCGGTCGCCGTCCTCGCCGCCGCGGACCCGGTAGGACACGGGCGTGGACTTCTTGCTGCGCTTCACCAGGAAGCCGCGGGGCATGTTGGCGCAGCGCGAGGGCAAGGCACTGGCTCGGTCCCACCTCCGCGCTCGGCCCGGGCGGCCCTCAGTGCCCCCGGCCCATGGCCCGGGAGCGGCGGCTACGGGACTCGCGTGGCGCCGGCGGCGGCTCGGCCCGGCTCTGCGCTCTGCACGCGCGTCCCTGTCCCCGGGCCCGGGAGCCGCTCCCTTTTAACGGGGGGAGGGGGCCATTGTTCTCGCCTCCCGCTTCCTCCGGAGCCAATCAGCGCGTCCGCACCTCCTCCGCCTGGTCGGGTGGGAGGGCTACGGGGCGGCAAAAAAGGGGCCGGGACTCGGGGGTCGCCCGTTAGGTGCGGCAGATGTACCTGAGGGCGCTGGGCCCCCGCGCGCGCCCCGCTGCCGCCCCGCCCGGCGCCGCCGCCCCGCCCGGCCCAGGCACACGCCCGGCCCCGCCTCCCTTCACGGTCTACTGCTCCTCTATGGGGAGGCGCACGTGCCTGGGCTTTGTGTCTCTCCTCCGGGGGGCGCGGAGCCGCCAAATGGGCCCGTCCATCAGCACGACAATGCACGCCCCCCTCCCGCGCGGGGATTACCCGCGGGTCGCGAGCAAAATAGCAACAAAGGAGAAGAATGGCCCCAAATATGTCAGGAGGGTTCAATCCGCGAGCCAGAGCGGAGGGGGAAGTTGTGCGCGCTGATTGGGTAGGGGCGGCGGTGGGCAGCAGCAGGCGCGGGGGAGATCTGAGTGTGGCTGCTGGGGCGGGAGAGGAGTCGGGGGAGGCGCAGGGACTCCGCCTGGTGTTTGGGAAATAATAAAAAAAAAAAATAAAAATGAAAATAGTGGCAAAGCCCGGGCGTCCGAGAGGCTCGGACGGGTGGGCCTTGGGACCCAGGACCCAAGCGAAAATGGGACCCCGGAGTTGCAAACTTAGGTAGAGGTTCTCTGGTCTTAAGGCTGCAGCCGAGGGCGGTGTTTGTATCCAAGGCCTCCGTGCGTCCGCGTGCGTGCGACTGGAAGGTTTTATCTCGACTTTTAGAAACAGTTGGCACCGCACTTCTTTAATCGCCAGCAGACGCGGCCCTGGGGCAGACGGGGGGCGGGGGGTCAAGTTGGGCTGGGTTCCAAAAGGTACTTGGATTTATGAACTTTTTTTTTTTTTTTAAGTTCTCCGAGGCTCAAAGATTGGCATCCTTGGAGGAGCCCAGCCCAGGCCACTCTGAGCCGCCTCGAGGCGCAGGACTGGGTTGATTCGGAAGGAGTTGGCCAAAGGCCGAAACGCGCGGTCGGCCGCGTGCGCCCCACTGAAGTTGGTTTCCGCTCTCCTTGCGCCGCCTCATGCATTTTCATTCGGAGCGGGGCATTTTGTCTGCCGGCTGACATCAGATGCTAAATCAAGGGCTCCAATCAAGGCGCAGCGGAATAAAGGGGCCGCCTGTCTGGGCGCGGGGGCCCCCCCGGAGCCGTGCCCCCTTCACCTTTGTGAAGGAAATTAACCTCCCGCTATTGAGCGCCGGTCGCGGCCAATCTGGACGCAAAAGAGACGCGTGCTGCCGACCGGGGGGAGGTGGGGGCAATCTGTCCTCAGAGGCAGGCTGCAGCCTCGGAGAGGACAAGCTGCCTCCCCCCTTGCCACCAAGAAGAGACAACAGCGAAGATCCACACACAACCCCCTGCCCACCACCCCGCCGCCCTGTTTGGACCCAGACCGGGCCCTTTGCCTTCATCCTCTTCCCTGCCCAGCCCCGAGGAAACACAAAAGACATAATCTCCGGGGGACCGGGGCAGAACCTCAAGAGTGCGTAGTGGGCCTGATCACCCATCACTTAGGGAACAAATAGCAAAGCCACAGAAAATGTCATGTTGTGAGGAAAATGTCACTTTATTGAGAGAGAAGGACACGGACATTTTTCTGGAAAGCTCTGTGCACCTAGATAGATTATACTGAATTTTGCTTATGCTTAATGCCACTGAAGGTATTTGTGTTTGGATTTTCCCTCTGAAAATACCCTAGGAGGGAAATTAAGAACACCCTTTCCTTCCTTCCTTCCTTCCTTCCTTCCTTCCTTCCTTCCTTCCTTCCTTCCTCTCCCTTTCTTTTCTTTCTTTCCACATGAGTAAGAAGTTGTAATGAGAACAATTGTTAGGCTTAGTTAATCAAAGGGTTAATCAAGTTGGTTAATCAAAAGGAACGATGTTTATGATTTTTTCTTTGTGATTTAACTCAGACTAAAAACAGAAAAATACATATCATGGGATATATTTTGAAAGCTCTCACCCTCGTTTTAAAATTGCTAACTGCCATGAATGCTAGTCCTCAAAAAAGTTAGGAATTCTAAAATGAGTTTATCTGAAATTTATAAATATGTTTCAATCTAAAAGTAACTGATGTTATTTCCTTGCTCTTTTGAGCGCTGATTAATACTGCTGATGAAATTAGAAGTAGGAGAGGGATTCCGGGACAGCTTTGGCCAATTTTATTTTCTAATCACGAATCCCATCTGGATTGTGGGATAACAGGGTGGGGTTCGGCCCACGGTCCGCAACTGACTGCGGGGTTATTTAGTCTTGCATGTGTAACACTGCTTTCATTCAACAGATAACAGGGAGAGTTAGTCACCTTGTGAGTCCTTTAAAAATAACAACACCCATAATTGTAAGGAGGGTGTGGGAGGGGGGACAAAACAAAACAAAACAAAACAAGACCCCTGCCTGAATGCAGCGAATTCAAAGGGGTTCTGAATTAAGTTAAGAGAATCTATTGAACACTACTGAGATTCAATGGCCCTTTTGCTTAATTTGTGGTTTTTAATCTTGCCAGCGAAAATAAAATCTATTTTCAGACGAGTACGGTCAAAATAAATGGAAATTTGAAAGGTACTAGAATTAGAAACAAATTTCATAACTCGGCTAGAGAAGAATTAGGCTGAGCGCGCGCACGCACACACCAGCACCCTCCAAGTAGGTACAGTCTTGCACCTGGTCCTTAAGTTTCCGTTGTCTTCTGAGTGATCTCATTTCTCAAAATCTGCGCGCCTGCAGGGATGGGGACTTCGAGTCGAGACCATTTGTAGTCTTCTGGGAAGAGCAAAGCGCCACCACGCTACGCTCCGGCGGTCGGCCTTTACGCGCTGCGATTCCGAGTGGGCGCCGCGTGGAGTGGGGTCGGGGAAACACTGAGCACTGCTTTGCCTCCCTCCGGAGTTGCTTCACGGGCTTCGGCGAGCACAGGGATCCAAGGCAGGTCCCCGAGGCGTCCTTCCCAGGCCTCAGGCGGCTCCTCCCCTTCCTGTGGGGTCGGTCGTGGGCAACACTTTGGAAAAAATCGGCAGCCACCTCGCTTCTCTTCCTTGCAGACCCCGTTGTGGGTTCTTCCTTTGGCGGCGGAGCTGGAGGCCGCAGGCGCTCTAATGTTTCTATGTTTTTAATTTTTTAATATTTTTGTCCTCCTGTCCCAGGTAGCCGTCGGGGAGCACGCCGGGGTTCACTGTGAACCTCAGATCGTGTCTAGCTCCGGGGAGTTTCTTGAAAGTGCGAAGCTTGGAAATAGGTACCAAAGAGGGTATTTCGGCCTAGGAATTGCCCCGGGGGGTGTCGACGAGTCCAGACAGCCCCTGAGCTCCTGAGAGGCGAAGACAGGAGGGTCCGCAATCTCACCGCGCGGCGCGTTTAGAGACACTCGGAGGGGGTTGACAAGGCCCCCTAACACCCCCATCCCCACTCAGCCGTGGACCCCTCTCCTGGACTCACCCCCTGGGTGACCCCACCTTCTGGAAGCCCCACCCCCAGGCCCTCCCAGTCCTAGAGCTGCTATCCGACAGGAACCGCGCGTTACCGCCGCCGAGCCCGCCGTCAGGTCTCGCAGGGGCCCGCGCCCCTGCGCGCGGGGCGAGCGCGGGGCCCGAGCCGGGGAGAGGCTTTGTGTTTGCAGGAATGAGGGGTTGTTGTGTCAGTCCCAGGGGCACGCGAGAGACACGCGCAGCCAGCCCGCCCGCTGCCCCGCCCGGCCCGGTCCGGCCTCCAGGCACCTTCCGGGCCCCCGCCCGCGGGCCGTTGCCTTTGTTCGGCACATTAGCATAAAGCTGCCTTGGATCTCTCGTTTAAATAATTCCACACAAAAGGAGAGTGCATGAAAGAGAGCGAACAAGGGAGAATCCGCGAGGCTGCGCCTTCCGCAGGGCGCGGGGAGGGACCGCGCTCAAGTATTTCCCTCCCCTCGAGTTTCGAGTGCCCCCGGCAATCTGCTGCGCACCCATTATTCGACCGGGGGCCGACGGGGTGGCTGGCCGCCTCTTTTATCCTCCCGAGTGTGCCGTCGGGGCCACTGCACGCTCCGTGAAGTGCCCTCGGGGCTGTTTGTTTTTGCCTCGGGTGGGACCCTGGGAGGAGAGGGAGGCAGGAGGCTCCCCGGCCCCGCGACTCGAAGGGTGGTGTTGGCAAAAGCTGGCAAAGGCGAAGCCAGAAAATGTGGGAAAGCCATAAGTAGAGAATTCTGCCAGTTAGGACTGGCATGACACTGAAGGCACCGGTATCCCAATTGGACGTGGGGCGCACGAGGGAACTGCTTGCACCTGTGAAGCGGCGGCCCCGCTCCCCGTGCGCCGCGGTCTCAGAAGTGGCAGCGACACGACCCCAGCAAAAACTGACCGAAAAGGCTACCGGACTCCAATTCTCCTCCTCGGTGCCCGCCCGATTGGAGACCAAGAGGTGGCCAGGCCCCTGGGGGCCAGAAGGGGCGCACACTTCGCCTTGGCCTCAGTGCCCCCTTTCTTGTGGCTGCTTTGGGGTTTGGGTGTAAGTGTTCATCCCCTACGCCCACTATTCCTCCCCTCCCCGCCTCTCGTGTCCTGTGACCTCTGGCCTCCCTCTTCCTCTGTCCCACCCCCGTCTCTCCTGTCTCCCCTTTCCTCCCTCCCCTTGTCTCTTTCCCCATCCCTCCCTCCTGTCTCACCTCAGCTCTCGCCGCACCCCCCCAGGTCTCCCGCCTCCCCACTCTCAGTCTCAGACTCTCTTTCCCTTAGACTATCTCCTTCTTTCTCCTTTGCTCTCTCTCTGCAGCTCTTACCCGCCCCCCCCTTTCTCTCTCTCTCTCTCTCTCTCCACCTCTCCCCTCCCGTCGTCCCGACCGTCCCTCTTCTCTTCTCCCCGGCTCTCCTCTCCCCTTCTCTTTTCCCTCCCCTCTCCCCCCCCCCTTTTCTTCCCCTCTGGCTCTTCCCCCTCCCCGCAGGCCAACGTGTGTTATTTTATTTGTCTAGAGAGAGCCTATTTGTTCAGTGATGTGTGGCCTCCTGGCCGCCAGCTTTAATGGGGAATGCGGAGGCTTGGTTTCTGTGAGCATTAGCATACAGCTGCCTGCTCGCTGCCCCGGCCCCGGCGCTCGCCCGCCGCATCCCAGCCTTATCATCACCTCTTCTCTCAACCAGAAAACAATCAACAGCTCCTCACACGCGGCCACTTTCGAGCCCCTCTCCCTGCTTCTTGGCTCACACTCCCTCACCCGGTGCAGCGCGCTCGCGTGCTCGCTCTCCCTCTCTCTCTCTCTCTCTCACACACACAGACTCTCTTCTAAGGGTAAATATTGACTGGCTGGCTTTACATTTTCTCCTCCTTGCAGTGCTCCCTTCCCCCTATCACCTCTTTTCTTTTTCTTTGGCCTTCCTGTGATATTTGCTTATAAGGAGCCATTTTCAGAAAGGGGGTGGGCACACTCGTTATAAACCCACATACAATCATTAGAGGCATCTGCGAAGCATGGTCATCGCATGTGATTTGCGGGAATAAAACTTGGGGAAATACGGTGTTTTCTTGTCACTATTCTTTGTTCAAAACTATAGAATTTCAAGATGAGCCTTACAGCCCAAGACATCCCAACAAAAGTTGTAATACGTTAAGGAATTCACGCATTCACCTGTCTCTACAGGACCTATGCTCTTGCAGACAGAAGTCCAAATATTGTTCTTTCTGAATCCCCCCCCTTTTTTTTTTGCCAGGCTTTACCATCGGTGAGGAGTAAATATCGTTATTCTCCCAAAGCCCTTAATACAGCCAATTTCAATCAGTGACTCTTGGATACTTCCCTTGTCTTACTAAAGTCCGTCGGTGGTAAAATGCTGAAGTCAGCACATATATGCTGAAGTTCCTGCCTAGACTCAGGAAATTACTCCCTTTGTGAATACGGGACGATGGTGAGAATGACTTCATCATACATTTTGTAGACTAAAACCCATTCTGGACATTTGCAAAGGAAAACTTACTATCACATATATCCATCATTCAACATCAAGGTTGGCAGTTGTCATTTGGGGTCACATTTATGTGACTAGAAGCCTTTTAATTATAATACTGGGTCTCAAATTCTAACTGTTGATCCTTTGAGGTTTTTCTGTTCATCTCCATCCAAGGGTCCCAGGGCCTGTCACACAAACCCACTCCATTTGCTGATGAATTTGACCTAGGACCTCTCAGGGGAAGGAGGCCAGAAGGGGTGGCAAGCTGACCTATTTGCCAGCCCCTGAAATACGGTTCCCCATGTGTCGGTTTGCAGTTGTAAGAGTGAACTGGTAGGGATTGTTCTTCATTCCAGTCACATAGTTTCTAGCATATGGCCGAAGCTGGGCCACCCTCTAAATGACCCCTGCATTTGTGTAAAACATACGTGTGAAGGAATTAGTGGAGTTTATTGCTTGCTTTTGCCTGCCTCAGAAAAATCAAGAATCTAGTGTTCTGGAACAGTTTTCTTTTTGAGAGATATCAGTTTGATAATGGGTACACAATTCTGTAATGCCAACCATGACTTCTCCTCCTGAGAGCTGTGTGACCTTGGTGAGGGTATCAACTTGTGCTAAATGTTAACATAAATTTAAAAAAATGAAAAACTGGAAATGTGTCCATGAAAAACAATTTTAAAGCCTGTTGATCAAAAATTCAGTCATGAATTGTGTCACACTATCTATTAAAAGAGATCCAAATAAATGAAAACTATTGTTGTTCCTGCATCCATATGTTTTCTAGTAGGCATGAAATTTGCTATATATATCTTATAGAGAGATTTGGACCCACATTACAGGTGACATGTACCAGAGGCCCTGGTGCAAAGCAACAGTGCTAAGGGGCAAAAGAAATGAACTAGACTGATTTCGCACTACTATTTTCTAATCTAAAACCTGCGTGTGAGCCTGTGTGTTGATCCTTGAATTTTTCTCACAATATTGAAGTACAGAAATTTTGATAGCAGCTGCCTCATTTCAAAGTTCACATAAACTTGCCTGCGCGGTCAGTTCTTGTGATGTTGGATTATAGAGCTAATTTCTCATCATCAGTTTTGCCTATTGTCCATTCTGGGCACATGCTTTTCTTTTTTATTGCCCAGGAGTATTACTGGGTAAACAGGTGAAGAACTAACGGCAGCAGGGCACTTCAGGAAATATATCAGAATCACACCCAACATAAAGACAAGTTTAATACAGTACATCCCATTTTATTGCTGAAATGGATTATTCTGCCCTGGAACATGCCTGGTGTTCAAAAACTTCCAGAATAGAGACCCATGGCCGTGCGCCACCTACTGGAACCATAGAAAACTACAGGCATAAGCTTGGTTGTAAAGCCAGGTTTCAGAGAGGTTTCCCATTTATACTCAGCACTTCCAGAAACTACATGTGTGAAAACAAAGTGGAGGGTATGGGCACGCACTAAATGATGCCTGGCCACGCATACATGGGCAGGTGGTAGTGATTATACTGCAGGTAGTCAAGGATGCTCTTCTCCACCAGCCCCTTGTAGATAGTTTCCTGGAAAACTCTTTTGAGGTATTTCCTGGGCTTCTCCTTCAGGTTAATTTCTTCATCTTCTATCTGATGGGCTAACTGTTCTATGGAAGGAAGGTCTTCCTCCTGGAAAATAGAGGAAGTGGCCAGATATGGAAATTACTTGGACAATAAGAGGGCAGTTTCACTAAAATGAAAAAGAGTGATCACCTTCTCAAGGGTGCTTGTTCTTGTCCCCTAACTTTTCAAAAATTATTTTTAATCATGGCAAAATATACATAAGATTTACTGTTTCAACCATTTAAAACTTTTAAAATATTTATTTATATTTGAGAGAGACAGAGAGACAGAGGGTGAATGGGAGAGGGACAGAGAGGGAGACACAGAATCTGAAGCAGGCTGCAGCCTCTGAGCTGTCAGCACAGAGCCTGACATGGGGCTAGAACTCACAAACTGTGAGATCATGACCTGAGCTGAAGTTGGCCGCTTAACCGACTGAACCACCCAGGCGCTCCTGTTTTAATGAGGACATCCACATTGTTGGGCAGCCATCCCCTATCCATGTTCAGGACTTTCTCATTCTCCCAAACTGAAACTCTGTATTCATTAAACACTAACTCCCCATTCTGCCTCCACCAGCCCCTTGCAGCCACCGTTCTACTTTCTATCTGTGATTCTGACTACTCTGGGTACTTCATGTAAGTGGGATCAAATACTATTTGTCTTCTTGAGGCTGGCTTACTTGACTTGGAATAATGTCCTCAAGGTTCAGCAAGAATAGTAACTTTAAGTTCTTAATATTCAGATAAAAGTTATCTGCAGATCACACTTGTTTTAAAAATAAGAAAGGAAGTGATTAAGCATTTTTACATGAAAACTTCTAGATGGTTTACTTTACATGGTTATAGTCCTCTCTCAAGAAATAGGATTTTATAATATAAAAAGAGAGAGGGAGGCAAACCATAAGAGACTCTTAAATACAGAGAACAAACTGGGGGTTGCTGGAGGGGTGGTGGGTGTGGGGATGGGCTAAACGGGTGATGGGCATTAAGGAGGGCACTTGTTGGGATGAGCACTGGGTGTTATATATGTATATATGTAAATTCAAATTTTGTTGACATCTTTAAAGACAAGGCTCAGAGAGAATAAAGTTATTTAATGTTGATAATCACATGCCGTGCATATCTAAAATATAGTAGGGAATTTTCCAACATTTTATTATAAAAATACTCAAACATAGAGGCAAGTTGGCTGAATTGTACATTTAGCACCAGCACACACACATGGCTAGATTCTACGGTTGAGGTTTACCCTATTTGCTCCATCACGTATCTGCCCATCGATAGGAAGTTGTTCTACAATGCACTCCACTAAGGTTTGAGCTGTGTACGTTCTGAATACCACAATAATTCCAAATGACCCTAACAGCAGACTCACGGGGACTTTGGTACTATATTTCCTTGAACTTCCAATAATTTTTATTTTCAACAGAAAAAAAGTAGGCGACTTGCAGATCATTAATTTATTAACAGTCAGAATTTTACAGATGGGAAAACAGGTTCAAACTATATGGAAGCGTAACAGAATTATTTGGTTCTGTCAGTGAGACACTGACAGAAGTCCTGGAGATTACACACACATCACTTGAGAGAACAGTCAGTGAGGCTCACTGGACTTCGGATTTAAATCAGCTCAACGAAACAGTGACAGAAAAAGGCACCTGATGCCCAGGATGAAATATTAGAGGTGCTGCCAGCATGTCCCCAACATATCTTCCACAACACACACAAGGTGTGTTCTTTCTTCCTTAGTTTTTCAGGAGAATCGTAGCAAACAAAAACAACTTTACAAAAATTGTAGAATGGTGTATGGTGCTGTTCTGACAGTGCGGTAAATACTGTAAAATCACAAAATGGAGCTTTTAAGTTTACCTAAGACAAATACCGCTCTAGACTGTAAACAGATTTTTGTGCATTTGCCTCTCACAGTGTGTCCTCTCTGTATGACCATCTCCCTCCCATGTGACCATCTGCCCCTCAGTGTGACCGTCTTCCCCCATGTGACCATCTCCCTTCTCAGTGTGACCAGCTCCACCTCAGGGTAACCATCTTTCCCCATGTGACCATCTATCCCTCAGTGTGATCAGCTCCCCTTCAGTGTGACCATCTATTGCCAATACTTGTTACTTTTTTTTTTCTTTCTACTATAGCCACTCTAGTGGGTGTGAAGTAGTATCTCATTGTAGTTCTGCTATGCATTTCCCTAATGATGAATGACATAAATCTTTCCATGTAAATGTTTTTTACTTCTGGATTATCAATTTTATTCCATTGATCTCTGGATCTATCCTTATGCAAGTACCATGCTGTCCTGGTTACTGCTGATCTGTAGTAAGTTCTCAAGCTGCAAAGTGTAAGTCATTCAACTATATTTTATTCTCAAGATTGTTTTGGCTATTTAGAGTCTCTTGCATTTTCCTATGAATTTCTCCATTTCTGCAGAAGATGCCATTGGGATTTTGATAGGATTACATTAAATTTGTACATGGCTTTGGGGAGTGCTGCCATCTTAATTATATTCAGTCTCCAGTCCATGAACACAAATGGCTTTCCATTTATTTAGGTCTGCTTTAGCTTCTTTCAGAAATGTTTTGAGGTTTTCAGTATACAAATCTTACACCGCCCACTTAAATTTATTCCCAAGTATTTTATTCTTTTGGATGTTATTGTAAATGGAAAAGTTTTTCTTAAAACATTTTTTTATTTTAATTTTTTAAAAATTTACATCCAAGCTAGTTAGCATATAGTGCAACAAAGATTTCAGGGGTAGATTCCTTAATGCCCCTTACCCATTTAGCCCATCCCCCCTCCCACAACCCCTCCAGTAACCCTCTGTTCTCCATATTTAAGAGTCTCTTATGTTTTATTCCCCTCCCTGTTTTTATATTACTTTTGCTTCCCTTTCCTTATGTTCATCTGTTCTGTGTCTTAAAGTCCTCATATGAGTGAAGTCATATGGTATTTGTCTTTCTCTGACTAATTCCGCTTAGCATAATACCCTCTAGTTCCATCCATGTAGTTGTAAATGGCAAGATTTCATTCTTTTTGATTGCCGAGTAATACTCCATTGTGTATAAATACATGACATCTTCTTTATCCATTCATCCATCGGTGGACATTTGGGCTCTTTCCATACCTTGGCTATTGTTGATAGTGTTGCTATAAACATGGGGGTGCATGTGTCCCTTCGAAACAGCATACCTGTATCCCTTGGATAAATGCCTAGTAGTGCAATTGCTGGGTCATAGGGTAGTTCTATTTTTAGTTTTTTGAGGAACCTCCATACTGTTTTCCAGAGTGGTTGTGCCAGCTTGCATTCCCACCAACAACGCAAAAGAGATCCTCTTTCTCCGCATCCTCACCAACATCTGTTGTTGCCCGAGTTGTTAATGTTAGCCATTCTGACAGGTGTGAGGTGGTATCTCATTGTGGTTTTGATTTGTATTTCCCTGATGATGAGTGATGTTGAGCATTTTTTCATGTGTCTGTTGGCCATTTGGATGTCTTCTTTGGGGAAGTGTCAATTCATGTCTTTTGCCCATTTCTTCACTGGATTATTTGTTTTTTGGATGTTGAGTTTGAGAAGTTCTTTAAAGATTTTGGATACTAACCCTTTATCTGATATGTCATTTGCAAATATCTTCTCCCATTCCATCAGTTGCCTTTTAGTTTTTCTGACTGTTTCCTTCACTGTGCAGAAGCTTTTTATTTTGATGAGGTCCCAATAGTTCATTTTTGCTTTTTTCTCTTGCCTCTGGAGACGTGTTGAGTAAGAAGTTGCTGCGGCCAAGATCAAAGAGGTTTTTGCTTCCTTTCTCCTCGAGGATCTTGATGGCTCCCTATCTTACATTTAGGTCTTTCATCCATTTTGAGTTTATTTTTGTGCCTGGTGTAATAAAGTGGTCCAGGTTCATTTTTCTGCATGTCGCTGTCCAGTTTTCCCAGCACCACTTGCTGAAGAGACTGTCTTTATTTCACTGGATATTCTTTCCTGCTTTGTCAAATATTAGTTGGCCATACATTTGTGGGTCCATTTCTGGGTTCTCTATTCTGTGCCATTGATCTGAGTGTCTGTTCTTGTGCCAGTACTATACTGTCTTGATGATTATAGCTTTGTAATACAGCGTGAAGTCTGGAATTGTGATGCCTCTTGCTTTGGTTTTCTTTTTCCAGATTGCTTTGGCTATTCGGGGTCTTTTCTGGTTCCATACAAATTTTAGGATTGTTTGTTCTAGCTCTGTGAAGAATGCTGGTGTTATTTTGATAGGGATTGCACTGAATATGTAGATTGCTTTGGGTAGTATTGACATTTTAGCAATAGTTGTTCTTCCTATCCAGGAGCATGGAATCTTTTTCTGTGTGTGTGTGTGTGTGTGTGTGTGTGTGTGTGTGTGTGTCTTCAATTTCTTTCATAAGCTTTCTATAGTTTTCAGTGTATAGATTTTTCACCTCTTTGGTTAGATTTATTCCTAGGTATTTTATGGTTTTTGGTGCAATTGTATATGGGATCAATTCCTTGATTTCTCTTTCTGTCTCTTCCTTGTTGGTGTATAAGAATGTAACTGATTTCTGTGCATTGATTTTATATCCTGAAATTTTGCTGAATTCATGAATCAGTTCTAGCAGTTTTTTGGTGGAATCTTTAGGGTTTTCCATATAGAGTATCATGTCATCTGCAAAGAGTGAAAGTTTGACCTCCTCCTGGCCGACTTGGATGCCTTTTATTTCTTTGTGTTGTCTGATTGCTGAGGCTAAGACTGCCAATACTATGTTGAATAACAGTGGTGAGAGTGGACATCCCTGTCTTGTTCCTGACCTTAGGGGAAAAGCTCTCAGTTTTTCCCCATTGAGGATGATATTAGTGTTGGGTCTTTTGTATATGGCTTTTATGATCTTGAGGTATGATCCTTCTATTCCTACTTTCTCGAGGGTTTTTACCAAGAAAGGATGTTGTGTTTTGTCAAATGCTTTCTCTGCATCTATTGAGAGGATCATAGGGTTCTTGTCCTTTCTTTTATTGATGTGATGGATCACATTGATTGTTTTGCAGATATTGAACCAGCTCTGCATCCCAGGTATAAATCCCACTTGGTCATGGTGAATAATTTTTTTAATGTATTGTTGAATCCGGTTGGCTAATAGCTTGTTGAGGATTTTTGCATCCATGTTCATCAGGGAAACTGGTCTATAGTTCTCCTTTTTTAGTGGCGTCTTTGTCTGGTTTTGGAACCAAGGTAATGCTGGCTTCATAGAAACAGTTTGGAAGTTTTCCTTCCATTTCTATTTTTTGGAACAGTTTTAAGAGAATAGGTGTTAACTCTTCCTTAAATGTTTGGTAGAATTCCCCTGGGAAGCCATCTGGTCCTGGACTCTTGTTTTTTTGGGAGATTTTTTGAATACTAATTCGATTTCTTTACTGGTTATGGATCTGTTCAAATGTTCTATTTCTTCCTGTTTCAGTTTTGGTAGTGTATATGTTTCTAGGAATTTGTCCATTTCTTCCAGATTGCCCATTTTTTTGGCATATAATTGCTCATAATATTCTCTTATTATTGTTTTTATTTCTGGTGTGTTGGTTGTGATCTCTCCTCTTTCATTCTTGATTTTATTAAGGTCCTTTCCTTTTTCTTTTTGATCGAACTGGCTAGTGGTTTATCAATTTTTTTAATTCTTTCAAAAAACCAGCTTCCGGTTTCATTGATCTGTTCTACTGGTTTTTTTGGTTTTGATAGCATTTTCTGCTCTAATCTTATTTCCTGTCTTCTGCTGGTTTTGGGTTTTATTTGCTGTTCTTTTTCCCGCTCTTTAAGGCGTAAGGTTAGGCTGTGTATTTGAGACCTTTCCTCCTTCTTTAGGGAGGCCTGGATTGCTATATATTTTCCTCTTATCACCGCCTTTGCTGTGTCCCAGAGGTTTTGGGTTGTGGCCATTTTCATTGGCTTCCATATACTTTGTAGTTTCCTCTTTAACTGCTTGGTTAGCCCATTCATTCTTTAGTAGGATGTTCCTCAGTCTCCAAGTATTTGTTATCTTTCTAAATTTTTTTCTGGTGGTTGATTTCGAGTTTCACAGCATTATGGTCTGAAAATATGCACGGTATGATCTCAATCTTTTTGTACTTGTTGAGGGCTGATTTGTGTTCCAGTATGTGGTCTATTCTGGAGAACGTTCCATGGAGAAGAGCGTATATTCTGCTGCTTTAGGATGAAATGTTCTGAATATATCTGTTAAGTCCATCTGGTCCAGTGTGTCATTCAAAGCCATTGTTTTCTTGTTGATTTTCTGATTAGCTGATCTGTCCATTGCTGTAAGTGGGGTACTGAAATCCTGTTGTTCAAGTCCCCTATTTCCTTACCTGGTTGTTCTATCCATTACTGAAAGTGAAATATTGAATTCCCCAGCTCTTATTTTAGAACCATCTCTTCCTTTAATTCTATCAACTTTTGCCTCATGTGTATATATATATATATACATATATATATATATACACACACATATATATATATATATATATATATATATATATACACATATATATATAGGGGTTTTGTTGCTTGGTGCATATATCTTTATAATTGTTACATTTTTGAAGAATAATCTTGACTATATAAATTTTCATTTTGGTCAGTGACTCTTTGGTTAAGCTAAACACAGTGTCAGTGGATTTATAATCTGTTCCTCTTTACTTCCATGCAAGACTCGTGAAATCTTACAATGGGTTTGTTTTTAAAATAAGTGATACATAGATTTGAGATGACTTACAATAACAGTCATAAATAATAGTCTTTTATTCCTTTCTCTCCATGTGGAAGTAGAGGAAAACTGATATGCTGAGCTATAGGATATCATAGTCAATGGGACTGGACTGCTGTACTTTCCTATAGACAATCTGGAAAGTAAAATGAAATGGGCTACTTAATCTCAATATTTGAGAAAAGGAATTACCATCATTCTCTAGTGAAGGCTATCCTCTTTATTTTCCTATTATCAGGCTCTCAAATGAACTCCTGCATATCTGCTTATATGAGCACCACTTCCACTGTCTGCCTGTCCCCACCACCATTACCTGTGGGGGCTGGCACTTACTGGAAGCCATTTTTCTGTGCTGTGTACTTGCACATATCCCCTCCTTCACTCCTCCCACAGCTCACTGAGTTGGGAACAGGTAGTCCCTGTTCTACAAGGATCTGAGCTAGAGGCAGACACTACTGCATGCAGCACCTCTTCCTGTGGCCTTTCCCACTTGACACATGTAAATGCAGAAAGCAGAGCAAGATCCCTTCCAGAGGTTTCACTTTATGGGAATCTAGAAAAGCCACAAGATGGTGGGGAAGTCCTTACTGTGTCTTCCACAAGTGTTCATGGCCACTTCTGATCTACTGAAAGGGCCTATTGTCTATGCTGATTTCATGCATAGCAAACTGACCCAGAGCAAATGTCTCTCCATGGATAAAAGGTTGAGGGTATCTCAGTGAGGGCCATGAAAAGCGATTGTTGTTGGGTTTGGTAGTGAACTTGGAAGGGTGAGAGGAAAGCTTCCCTTTTAAGCATGGCACCTAAAACCCCTTGGCTCTGTGTAAAATATTAACTGAGGAGCTTGATTCTGGGGTTTGGAAGGATTTAGGCACAGAATTTTGATGGGTTAACTAGAAAACTAATGAGTGTTTACTATGGTGCAGTAATGAGCTGCAGATTACATTTTGAGAGGAAGAGAGGGCTCTAAGGAGTTAAGTGAAATTCAGTCATCACCAGGCTTACAACTCAGGTTCATATTTCAACCTCAGCTGACTCCCTCACAGTTTTAGGATGAAGTGCAGGGACCCGTCTGACCCGTAGCTCTATATATACATATATATATCCAAATTTGAGTGCCTTTAGCATGGATGACCTTTGCATAGTTACAGTCCCCTGTGCCTCCCTCATGTACATTTACTTGCCTTGTTCCTATCTATGTGGATCCTAAAGACAACTGAGTTTGGTTTATATATATTTTTAAATTGTTTAACATTTTTATTTATTTTTGAGAGACACAGAGAGACAGAGCACAAGTGGGGGAGGGGCAGAGAGACAGAGAGACACAGAATCCAAAGCAGGCTCCAGGCTCTGAGCTGTCAGCACAGAGCCTGATGTGGGGCTCGAACTCACAAACTGTGAGATCATGACCTGAGCTGAAGTCGGACGCTCAACCAACTGAGCCACCCAGGCACCCCTAGTTTGGTTAATATTTTAAACCTATCTTTCCCAATCTGAATCTACTTCAGATTAGTAAGATTATTTAATCTTCCCATCTTGGATCCCAAGAATAAAACTGGGAAGGGGACGAGAAATGAAGAGAAGGTACCAAGCCACACAGTTTAGTCTGTATGGCTCAGTGCCTATGTTCCTGACTTTGGAGTGAGACATCCTTGAGTTTGAAGCTTGCTGGCCAGAGACTAGCTGTGTAACCCATGGCAGGGGCCTTTAAAGTCTCTTGGCTCCAGCCTCCTCATTGGTAAAGTCAAGAACATGACAATAGTGTCATGGTTAAGCAAGGCGGTGCAGGCAGTACGGACTCAGTGTGTGATCTGTATCTATGCTGCCCAATATGGAGCCCACACCACAGGAACCTTTGAGGGTCACAGGTGCTCTCAAGTGGAAGTGATAACAGAGACGCAGTACTTGCCCTTTTAGACACTAAAACATGGTGGAAAAGTAAGCTGTGCCCACTGGGGCCAGCCCTTATCTGAGTGGAGCAAGGGAGAGTCTGCGATGGATATCTGACTACTTTGTGAGCACAGACACTAACTCTCCACAGCTTCATTAAGGAGTCTAGTGTTGCAAGAAAGAATTTAAAGCTTCACGAATATTTCACTACTTACACTGCAGAGTCAAATTTCTTGCTGAGCATGGAGTCTTTGGGAAATGTAACCTTCCAGTTAATTCCCTATCACTTTGAGACAGTAGTTTGGGTTATAAAAGGGGTGTGTCTGGGCATCTTACACCTTCCCTTTACATTTTTATAATAACACACAGACACACAAATATCTAGCAAATGGTGGGCAATAGGGCAGAAACTAAAGGCATGCAATGTTCATTCTTGAGAGCAAGTCGAAAAAACTCAGATCCGGTTCCCAGTCAACATCCCTGTTAACTGATCATGAAAATACAGTTACTTGTAAAAAGGAAAAAGAAATCTGCCTCTCATAAAAGGATTTAAATAATCCACTTTTCCTGAAATATCACTGTCTATGTTCACATACTCCAAATCTTGTTTATAAGAAGTACAGTTGTAAATAAAACCAAAAGGGGGAATGTAGAGAAAAGTCTAAATGACCAACAACTACAAAGTGCTTTTAATCTGCAAGGAATAACTCACATATCTATTAATCACTCTTACCTCCTTGGAGGTCAAGATCTGGCGTAACTCTTTCCTTAGATCAATAAAACGATCGTGAAACAGGGCCATGCACCATGGCTCCATGAAGTAGCTAGTGAGGAAAGAAAAGATTCAGTTAGCTGGAAACGCTCTCATTACCACTAATAAAGTATTTACCTGCTTTTTGCCTTTATAAATTACAGTTCTGGCCCCTTCGCAAGCGTTTGCTCATAAAATGCCTCGTGGAACAGCCTGGCCAATCAATTTTTTAAATGGATGTTCCTGATGTAAGGCCAGGTTCCATAATTACATTTAAAGTGGTTTAATTCAGAGCTGGGGCAAGACCCAGTGAAGAATCCTGATTTTATCAGAATTTAAAAGCCTGAAGACTTGTAAAGAACGGTGTCTCCATTATCTGCCCTCATTTGAGAAAAACAGATTGCAGGATTAACTGAACTGCTGCATAAACAAATTACATTTGGGTAGACAATAACACAAATGTTGTTCATCATTAAGGTTTCTGGATTAATAATGACCAGAAAAACAGGCCACCTCGGTGGTGTTGCAACATAGTCTCCATACAATTGCACTGATGCTTAATTGAACATCTTTTAGGAGAGCAGCTCTTTCGGTGTTTATATTGGCTAACTTTTCACTGAAAACCATTGGAGTAAATGCTTTGTGATGCATTCTTGGAGAACCAAGACCATTTACTGTTACTTTAGCTCTGATTTTATTTTAATGCTAAGTGTCTTGGGATGGGAAACATCACTTCTTTCACGCTGGAGACACGTTGATCACGTGGGTTTCACTGTTCTCTGGATGTGAGTTTGTTGTTCCCATTACTGCTAATGGATGCCATGTGTGTGCACCAGGGAAGAAAAACCTGGTGCCCACGTGCAGACGAGCACCTTCTGTTTTCCCAGACCTGAAGTTAATTCTTAGGGAAGGAAGTGACGAGACCCAGGGACGACTGAGGCCTTAAAGGACAAGTATAATGATAAGAGTCTGTGCTACAATCAGCATGGCACTCAGCTATATCACTTATTACCTATCACCTATTTGCTTGACCAGAATATGACCTAGTTTCATGCTTAATTACCTATTTTCCATTCAACTATGAATTCCACTAATATTTATGGAACATCTATTATGCACCCAGCAGTATTCTGGGCACAGGGGAAACAGCAAGGACCAAAATAGACCATCATCCCTGCCACTGTGAAGCTTATATTCAAGTGATAAATAAGTAAACATAAGGCCTGTTGGATGATGAGAACTGCTTAGGAGAAAACACAAGGCAGGCAAGGATAGGGGAGGCCAAAGAAAAGCTCAGGGAGGAAAGGCTTGAGGGCAGGAAGAGAGAGCCATGTGGAGATCTGGGGGAAGAGCCCTCCAGAGAGAGGGAACAGCAGATGTGAACACCTGGAGCCAGGAGTGTGCTAAGAGCACTCTGTGAGGCAGAGTGGAGATAAGAGCAGGGATTGGTAGGGAGGTGAGGTCAGGAAGGCGATGGGTGGGAAAGATGCTCCTGGAGGCAGCAGCCCAGTCAGAGCTGTTGTGTACAGCAGTCCTCTGTCTCCATGATTTCACTTTCTGCATTTCAGTCACCCGCAGTCAACCGTACTCTGGAGCAGGTGACCCTCCTCCTGACATACTGTCAGAAGGTCAGTAGTAGCCTCACACTACATCATAGTGCCTATGTCATTCACCTCACTTCGTCTCATCATGTGGGCAGTTTATCAGCTCACGTCATCACAAGAGGAAGGGTGAGTACTGTGTGATAAGGTGTTTTGACAGAGACCACATTCATATAACTTTCATTAAGTGTATGACTATAACTGTTCTATTATGTTATTGTTGCTAATCTATTAAAGTACCTAATTTGCAAATTAAACTTTATCGTAGGTGTGTATGCACTGAAGAAAACATATAGGGCTCAGGACTAACCACGGTTTCTGGCATCTACTGGGGGTCTTGGAGATATTTCCAGCGGGGAAAGGGGGACCACTGTAATCGCTCCATGGCCATCCAGTTCAGCACTTGCATGCGAAAGGCATCTTATGAATCTTCACAAATGAATGAATGTACATTGCACTGTGTACATTCTTTCTGCCTGGCTCGGATTGGTCTTTCATTAACATAGAATAAAGTTCTGCTAAATAAATTGGTGACAGAACTCTGCAAAATGCCCCAAGACAGGAAGCATTATGAAAAAGAGCATCACTGGGAAGACTGGGAAAGCTGTATGTGAAACCAGAGCTCCAGGATGATCTTGCTAAGCCCCGCAGCAAGCAAGGCTGAGGGTGTCAGGTGGGCACTTTGAGGAAATGTCAGAGGACTGCTCGCCTCTGAAATTACTCAAGGCCACCTAATTCTTAGTGAATGGAGCCAAATTGATAGGCATTCTGGCTGGGTTTCTGGGCCCCTACAAACCCTGGCCAACATCCAACATCCATCTAAGTCCTTAAGCAAAGGCACTGGTGCAGGGCTGGCCACCTTGGCAAGGATGAGCACCTTGGGGTGATGTTTTGACACATCTCCTCAGAGAGTAGCTTCTTGGACCAAAACATCAATTACAGCCTATGTCCAGACACTGAAGCATGGCTTTGCTAGGATGGTCCCTGCCTCTTAGATCAAAACAGCTTCTAGAAAAGCTTCAGGGAATTGTGGCTGTGCAAATTTTGAAACTATCATAATTCTTAAGTTAGGAACCAGTGGGCTCTTTTAAAAATATTTTTAATGTTTATTTTTTTATTTTTGAGAGAGAGAGAGGGAGAGAGAGAGAGAGCGAGCAAGCATGAGCAGGAGAGGGGTAGAGAGGGAGGGAGTCACAGAATCCAAAACAGGCTCCAGGCTCTGAGCTTGTCAGCACAGTGCCAGATAATGGGCTCAAACCCACAGACTGAGATTATGACCTAACCGGAAAACGGAGTCTTAACTGACTGAGCCACCCAGGCGCCCCCCAGTGGGCCCTTTTAAATCTGTGGCTTCCTTTCCCCAGTTGCTGAGATGCCCCCTGTGTGTTTCCACAGTACCATCAGGAGTGCCCTCCCTCTTGGTTCCAGGGCCTACAACCACATCCTTCTAGGTGGTACATCCTCTCTCTGCTTTCCTGGTTCCTGCATGGCCCTGTTCCCACAGCCCAGGTACGGTTCAGGCAGTCTTCACTACTTGGCCCTCCTCATTGTTGGCTTCACAGAGGGAATTGTGGGGGAACCCCACTTCCCTAAGGTCACAGCCTGCCCAGCCTGGGCCCTGGCCCACCATCTAACACCCACATTCCCGCAGCCTCTGTCCACAAAGCTGAACACAGATGGCTGGAGAAGCAAGTGACCCTTAATCCTCTGAAAAGATAGTTGCTGAGCCCATCTGTAGAGTGCTTGGCAGGGGTGGAGGATTAGGGTAGGGGGTGGGGGAGGGGGGCATGAAGAAGAAGTTGGATGTTTTTGCAAATTATTTCTTTTGCTGTCTTTGAAACTCTCCATGCCTCTCACAGCAGTGTCCAGCAGTAACAGCACCTAGGTATTTGACCACCTCTATTCTCATCAAAATACACTGAACAGTTTGGAAACCAAAGATCTGAGAGACCTGAAATCGTATTTCTTTAACACTTCCTAACATTGTCTCCTATGGGAAAACATTTTGAGACCCTCTTCCAGAAGGTAACAATCTCTGTAGCAAACTATTTGTTACCCATATTCCTGGATTTCATCTGTGACAGCCATTTTTACATACAAAAGAGAAAGGTTTGTAGAACTCTATTCAGGGGTGCCTGGGTGGCTTAGTTGGCTGAGTGTCCAACTCTTGACTTGGGCTCAGGTCATGATCTCACAGTTCGTGAAACTGAGCCCCCTCATCAGGCTCTGTGCTGACAGTACAAGAGCCTGACAGTGCAAGAGAGAGAGCTTGGGATTCTCTCTCTCCCTCTTGCTCTCTGCCCATCTCCCACTTGTTTTCTCTCTCTCTCTCTCTCTCTCTCTCTCTCTCTCTCTCACAATACCCTGGAAGCCAAACGAGTAAATTGACTTCCAAAGGCTCCTTCTCAATTTTATTGCAGCTTCAGTGGCGGCCCCTAGGGGCAACTTACACCAGGGTCATGGAATGCTAAGGCTCTCACAGCAGGGAGAGCTGGTGCATCACTGGGAGCAGTGTGTAGGCTCCCACCCCACCTAGAGAGCTTCTTCACACCTGTCTGCAACACCAGATTGCTCACAGCCTGCCACACGGATCAGGCTAAATATGCATAAAACCCTTAGCCAGGGGTAAAACAAGAAGGAGTTCAGACTCAGTCAGTCCCTAAACAGAAGTCCCACTAGAAGGTCACATATTCCAACGGCAACTCTGATCAGACAGCGTGTGGCACTGAACAGGATTTAGGAAGAAAATGACTAGCAGATAATCTGCAGTTTCCGAGATGCCCTCGGTCTGCTCTGTTTAAAGGATTCAGGTCAGGCTCTTGAGTGGGTGGATAATTAGCAACATCTCCATTGTTAGATGAAGTAGCTGCTGTTTTTGTAGGGCAGGCATTAGAGACAAGGTGTTTTAGATAGTGAGTGGTGAAAGGAATTGGTCCCTTTGGTAAGGAGGGAAAAAATGGACTGAAAAATCTACCCAGAGAAGAATCTCATTTGCAAGTTCTTCCCCAGTTCTTACAAAAACTGCTTAATTTGGTGGTGATTTTTAAGGGGCTCACCAAATGACCTCACAGCAAGCACTGTGATGAGGAACCACACTCTGGGTGATGGTCCTTGGTTATTTACCATTCACAGCATCCCCAAGTAGCTGTATCCCTGTCGGTAATTCACTTCCATGTTCCCCCCGAAACTTGTTTCCTTCTGATAAATTAACTTTTTAATTAATATATTTTATTTTTAGAGCAGATTTAGGTGTACAGAAAAAAATAGAGCAGAAATACGGAGTTCCCATACGTTTCCTCCCATCCCCACCTTGCATTATTAGTAAAGCACATTTGTTACAATTGATGAACCAATACTGATACATTATTTGGAACTAAGGTCCATAGTTTACACTGGGGTTCATTTGTCATGTGACAAACATTCTATGGGTTTGACAAATGCACTATATACCCTACCATCCACCACTGCAGTGTCATGTGGGAGAGTTTCACTGTCCTAAAAAATCCCCTGTGCTCTGCCTGTCCATCCCTCCCTCTCTCTGGACCTGGGCAAAGTAACATTTTAGGAAATTGACTTGTACAGAAAATGGGGCTGTGTAACAATTTTATAAAAATTCTTAGTTACCCTCTAGTCCAGTATTTCCTCAGAAATAAAGTAATAGTCTCCCATCACAGAACATGGTGCCTTTCAAACGTGCCAGCTGCCCCTCAGGCCAATGGCTGTGTGGCTTGAAGACTTGTTTTTCTAAATTCCTGGATTTGAGCATCAGCCTAGGATGAAAGCTATTTGGATTTCTATTTTCTGCAATGTGCAGGGGGCTATACTTTTTAGGGGAAAATTTTCATATGCAGACATTATAATCTACTTGCTAAAAATCCATGTGCTCGGTGACCAAACCAAACAAAATGCATGTATAAAGCTGGGGTGAGGTTTGTTCACTGAGAATTTCAGAACCCAATTTGTTGTGGTTGAAGGTTGCTGAGAATCCTAGTTCACAAACCCTAGGCAGACAAGACTCTCTCAGGTGGGCAAAAGCATCCCAAATGGCAGGCAGTCTGGACCTGATTCCTTCCAGCAGGTGCCAATGTTTTTTATTCAAAGTAGGCCAATTCAATCCCATTATGGAAGAAAATGAAATGGGCTTGCATCGTATTTCTTTTTCCATCCTTCGTGGGAAGGACAGCGCCAACCTTAATGGCGGTGCAGCCCGCTGAGCATTTCCTACACTCACTGCTTCAGCGGTGCGGGGACTGCAAAGCCATGGTCAACTCCCTTCCCGAACTGGCTGTGGGTTGCAGAGCTTCTGGGTGTCCCTTATCTGCATGCTCAGAGTGGGGAGGGGAGGCTCAGGGCAAGTGGGAGGGCCACTGACAGGCAGCTTGAAGGCACATCCTCAGAGTCTGTTTCTAGTTCAGGCTCTCCCCACTCCAAACTGCACCTCGGTTGCCCTATGCTCCCTTTGCTATCTCCTCTCTGTGGAGGGTCTAAGATTCTCACCCCCTCTGGCCCCTTCCAGATACCTTCTACCTTGCCCTTCCTGCCTGATGGGCTCTGTGCATTTTTTTGCAGCCCAGAGGAGCCTTTTCCACACCTGTGTCTTCCCTACTGCTGTCCAATGCTCAAGCCCAACACGAACCTTCTCCTTGAAGCTAACTCCTGGCCTGATGGCTTTCACTTACTTTCTCTGCACTGTTTTCACTGCGTGGGGGCAGTTCTTGCAGGAAAGCTAACTGGGCACTTATCCTTTTCTCATACACACTGTGGGCTATGGGTCCCCACAGCATCTGGCACAGGCTGGCCCCTAGGAGACTGAAAGAGCAGGTGGGGCCCAGGCTCCTGAAGACACCTGCAGGTGAGGGAAGGGGTCAGACTCAGGCTGCCTTGCCTCCTCTCCATGGAGAGCTTTTGCACCAGCTCCTGGGACCCAGTTTAGGTAGGAGGGGGGTTTAGAACAGTACAGGGCCTCCTTTAACAGTATGGGCCTCCTTTAAATCATTCTAGACACACAGCAGCCTTCATTATTAAAATTAGAAAAGCTCTGAACTTAACCAGACTCATTTTGCAATTGATAAGAATGTGTGGAGTCAAACATGATGATCAAACAGAGATGATATAAGGGGGTTAGAAAGAAGTTTATGCATTATGAACAGTTTTAGGTCTAGTTTTCTCCCTACAAACTGAAAGATATCTGTGCTTTGTTTTTTTGTTTTTTTTTTTCCTTCTCCATAGAAAGGAGAGGAGCATCTGGAATCCCTGCCAAGGCTGTGGTCAGGTCTGCACTGACCGCCCCAAGTGCTGTGGATACTCAGCATTAGTGATAAGCTTTTGGGAAATTTCTATTTCCATGAACACTGTGAATTTTTAAAAACAAGAACAATATTAACTTCTTTCCCAATTTATGTTCAAAAAAGGAAGACTAACCAGAGCCACTGGGTAACCTTCATAGCTGGTTGCCTAGAAATCCTCAGGAGAGAACGTCCGGTAAGAACACGAGGATAATGTGATTTCTCAGTGGCTGTGTGGATTTCGGTGTTAACATCACACAAATCGTTTCTACACAGCTGTGAGGAAAAGCTGACACACATTCTCCAGGGTCCAGACAGAAGACATTACTGCCTCTGTTCATCTTGCCAATGGCTGGCCCGGGTTCCTTGGGGGAACTTAAATTCTCCATCACTTTTGCAAATGATACGCTTTTCTCAGAAGCCCCGGGAAATGTTGACTTGTGGAACTCTATTAACCATTCCTGGTCGATACGGCCCAATCATTAAGCAATTGATCAGACTTCTCCAGAAGTCTCATCCTCATCTGGTCAATCAGCCAACTCTATTGACGAAATCGTATGAAGCAGAATGGGGATCTGGTAACTAGCTTAGCCATTGGCCACGCTGAATGCTGAGAAAAGCAACCCCATAAGACACACTGGATGGAGGAAGTCGCATTCACTGGCCTTGGGGGAAAGTCCGAAGTGTCTAAGCGACAAGAACAGGGTAGAGGATGTTGTTTTTCAAGTCCTGGATCTTAACCTCAAGGCAGGCGGTGAGGGAAGGAGAGGTGCTGAAGAGCTGGGCTGCACTCCCTGCATGTGGAAGTTCAACTGAAAATTGCTCCATGAAAATTTCCATAGTTAGGAAAAAGGAGGCAGGTGGGCAGAGAAGAAACACAGACCTTTCTCCAAAATCTTTCTTTCTTTCTCCTTATTTCTTTCTTCCTTTCTTTCTTCCTTCCTTCTTTCTTTCCTTCTTTTTCTTTATTCTTATTTTTATTCTTTTTTTAGTGAAAATCATTCCAATTTTATCCTGGAGGGATAATAGTCTTTGCTCTTAGACTCATTAAGAGGATCCCCAGCTGCCACTCACAACTGCACAGAGGTTGGCTTGAGCTGGAAACTACCTTTTCTCCAGGTGAGAAGATGGTTGACATGCAGGCTTGACTTAGAGAATGAAATCCTCACTGTCCAAGTCCTTTCTTGTACTGACAGGATCTCAGATTCAACACGGAGGATAGACAATTCCCACAATGCCTGGTTGTAGGTCACACCCAGCAGCGAGCCTCAGACTTGTGGCAGTGTGGGCTGGAGCGTGGCCGGTGGGCCTTGTCTCTTTTTACATTCCATACACAGAAGGCAGGAAGTGATGGAAATCAGGGTATGTAATCAACTTTGTGCCCAGATACCCTGGGGGCCAGGCATGACCTACAGATGTGGCTGCTTTGGCCTGAACAACATTTGGAAATTGGATTTGGGGAATTTCCTTAAAAAATCATATTCGGCAATGCTGGGTCCTTGTAGTTATGGGGCAGTAATCAGCTCAATTGATGCCCCCTTTGGCTCATCACTGTGGTTACCAGCCTGGCTGGTATTGCTCACCTATGGGTCACAGAAGGCATGTGGGTGTGCAAAGCCTGGTGAAGGGGTCTGTGTGAGATGAAGGCAGGTTTGTAAACATGTTTTCAGCTAAGTACACATGCTATGTTCTAGCTTCCTTTCTTCTTCCACCCATCCATCCATTCACCCACACACCCAACTACCCATCCTCCCACCCATCCATCCACCCATCCATCCATCCATCCATCCATCCATTCATCTATCCATCCTAACAGCTTCAATGAGGCCTTTCAAAACCCTGTTTATTTCTAGCACCTATTTTCCTCTGGTTCTGTACTCTCTGCTGGCTCAATTCACTTGTGCTTTAATTCTCATTTCTTCCCCACCGTGCTCCTGTGAGGACTTTTCTCTCCCCTTTTCTCTGTCCTAGGTGTCTTCCAGGGCTCCTGACTTCCATAGCTATAAAATGGGAAGGAAGGGGAACACCTCCGGGGTCATTCTTTGCCATTAATCAATTACAGCCAGACGCTTTTGGGCACAGAGGGAACCACTGTGAAAGCGTGGTCCTCACCCTAGAAGTGCGGAGGGTAGAATTAGGGACACTGAGGTGGGTTCAGGCTGCGGAGGGGTACACTGCGGGAAAGCAAGGCTGGGGAGGAGCTCAGCAGGAGTGAAACTGCCATCTGCTTGTCCTCAGTTCTTTGTCACTGCATTTCTGTTTGCCAACCTCTCTTTTGCTAGTGTTTGCCAAACTCTGGTCACTTTGGAACCCATCAGTTTTTCATGGACATTGCTCATTACTTCAAAATTTTTTAGATTGATTATCCTTCAAAAAAAAAAAAAGAAAGAAAGAAAAAAAGAAAGAAAAGAAACAACTACTTCTGCCTTGTCCTAAGCAATGATATCTGTGAAATCAGAGATGTGATGTGTTTGTACAGTGTTTCGAATTCGTTAATTTTTTTATGTTTATTTATTTTTGAGAGACAGAGAGAGAGAGGCTGGAGGAGGAGTAGAGTGAGGGAGACAGAAGATCTGAAGCAGGCTCTGCATTGACAGCAGAGAGCCTGATGCGGGGCTCAAACTCATGAACCATGAGATCATGACCCGAGCCGAAGTCGGGTGTTTAACCGACTGAACCACCCAGGCGGCCCAGTGTTTCTAATTCTTATTAAAGTCATTCCATAGTCGGTGTGTGGCTCTACTGCCTAAGGTAGCTTACAACCTGGCAGATGCTTACTGCACTCTGGGACAGGGAAGTTTCTATCACAGCTTGATGGGGAGGTGCTGTTGTATTCATCTGGGGACATAAACCCACAGACACTGTGCTAAACAGTTTTTATGCATTATCTCACTCCATCCTGATTCCAGTCCTCTAAAGTGGGACTTGCCAGTCCATTTTACAGATGAATAAATAGATTCAGAAAGGTTAAATGACTTGCCCAAGGTCACACAACTAATGAGGATGAATTAGGTCTTAATCATAATTCTGCTTGACCTCAAAGTTCATGCTCTGAACAAGTGCACAATCAAATCTCATTTCCTGTAAAAAAATCTTTAAATCAGTACTTTTTCTTTCACATAAAAAAAAAAAAAAGGCTAGGTGGAGTGTCCAGGATGGGCACGGTGGTTCCACAGCCATCAGATCACAGTACTATCCATAGGACACTTGGCTTCATGGTGCAAAATGGCTGCTGAGTTCCAGTCTTCACATATATGTTCTTAGATGGATAAAGAGAAAAAGAGGTTCCTTCCCCTCTCGTTTAGGGACAATTCCTAGAAATCTCACATAGCACTTCTATTTATGTCTTACTGGCCAAAGATTAGTCATATGGCTTCCTTGGCTGCAGGGAAGGCTGGGAATCATTGTCATTTATTTTGAATACAATGTAACATCCTATAAATCAGGATTCTGTTTCTGAAGAGGAATGAGTGAATGGATGTTGTGTCTGCTATGATAGCCCAAAGACTCCACAGCATCTGATTTAACAAAATTCTTTTCTTATAGTTAAGTTCATGAAAATTGGGAGAATGTGTGTGTTGACATTCCCAGAACTAGAACCTATCTACTACTCTAGATTCAACCATGACCCCAAATTAAACACTCTGGAACAAAACCCACACAAAACATTTTACATATGTGACAGCCACCTTCAAGCCCGTGGGAGAGCCCTGGTGTCCTACATGTCCCCATCCAGCTCAAGCAGGCTTAAATGCAGTGAACAGGGGACAAATTGTATTCACACTATAAGGCTGTATTCTGATAATTTTATTCTGCCCATGAAAGAAATTGGATTCATGCATTTCAATATAATTTTTAAAAATAATAATAGGAACAAATAAGTATTTCCAGTTAACCCTAGGTTTGCTCGGAAATTAAATTACATGTTTCTGGGGCAGTGGACTTCACTCAGGGATGCCACATATCACATGGGCAGGCAAAACCAAACAGAAAAAAAAACAACAAAAGAACCCTGCAGACTGAAATGAAAGTTTAATTATGAATGCTTCCTGTCCAACCTGAGTTTGCCAGAATCTCTATCTAGTCAACTTACTGCTTTGGGGCACACCTGGAAAGGTAAGATTAATGATTTTGAAAGCAAAACCCACTAGCTATTTGATAACCACTTGTAATTGTCACCTGCTAAAGATTGGCTATGTTTTTTTGTCACAGTCTAGAACTGGCCTCAACAGATAATGGGTGTTTACTGCTCTAAGGAAGAATGGCTTACGATGCACTAGCACTAAAACCAAAATTCTAATTTGGGGCAGAAGTCAGCCATCTTCTGAATGGCTTGTAAACAACTTCTCTCCTATGGCTGGTCCGCTCAGGGATCCACCGAGGTGGTGTTCAGCAGATTATCACGGTGTACCCAGGAACCAGAAGCTAACAGTACTTAAATAAAGCGTGGCATCTTACAGTGTCCTGGCTGGTCTTACAGTCAGCTGGCCGCAGAGGTGCTAGAAAACATTGCCTTGCACCGCTTTCTCTGCTCAGTGCACAGAGGCTGCCGTCTGCTGCAGGCCATTGGAACTGGTGTGGCTTATCTGTGAGCTGGGCACACGCATAACTGTCTCTAGAGGGAGATCCTGACCAGCCCATGGGCCCTGGCACGCCCCACACCAACATGGGGAGGCCATGCTCTCTCAAGCACAAAAGTTTTCTTAGGCTTCATAGTATCTCAAAGAACACACTTGTCCTGAGTGAGTGTCAGCACCCAGATCATGCTGAGGACAGAGCACAGACTGCCTGCCACCCTTGCCACTGGAGACATAAGTCTTGGTTTTTGGAAATGCCATAAAGGAATATCTGAAAGATCTGTCTGCCTCCATTTATTTTTCTGAATTCTGGATACTTAGACCGGGAGAAACTGCTTCACCTTAGAAAATGGAATGCATGTATCTTATGACCCTTACAAATCCAACCACGGATATTTCCCTCCTTCTTATGACCTTGAAGGAATTCAAAGCCAAATGTGTGGATTTTCTAAATAAAAACCTATGCTCAAATACCCACCCTCTACACGGCAGCTCAGCTCCACCCAGGTGTCCTGCCCTTAGATTCCCATTTGCTGATGACTTTTATTTTTGGCCCAGCTGTGCTACTTATTGCTTACGTAACCTCTCCCAGCCTTGGTCTTCCTAGCTGTAAAATGGGGAAAACGACGGTCCTTCCCTCCAAGACTCACTATCAGAACCTGGAGACAATCCAGGAACAAGGTCGCTTTATGACCGGCACAGGCGAAGGGCTCCATGTGTATTGTGTTGCTATGGTTATTATTCTTGTTCTTAATTATATATTATTTTATATATTTGCATAAGTTGCCTCAGATCTTTTCTGGTATGAAATAATTAATTAAAATAAGCACTCTTTGTTGTTTGATTGTAAGAAAGTCTGTTTTTGGCCGAATCCTACAATTTTTCTCCTCAGGGACTGCTTTTCCTACATTCAAGGGTGTCTGCATAAGCTAATTTAGCTGTAGTTTTATGGCAGCAATTAAATTTAGCTGCACTAAAGGTAAGAGAGACTTCATAACAAGCCTTCATGATGTTTTGTCATGCACTAAAGAGCTATGTGGGAATCAATAAAAATTACATAAAAACAGTTAAACCGAGGATTCGATATATGTATTTTTTGTCTGAATTGATAAAGGTTTAAAAAAAAGAGGAAAGGTGGAGTTTTGTTTCTGCTAGTTTATTTTGAAGAAAGAGCCAATTGGGACAAAAATGGCCAACCCAGTTGTTCATGGGATGTATTAGGAAGGCAGTCAGGAAAATGGGCCAGGCAGGATTAAGGTGCAGTCATCTCAAAGCCCAGCTGGGTCAGGTTTTCTTCTGACCTATCTGACTTTTTGCCTGACCTGGCAGAGCAAACCAGTCTTCTTGTAGAAAGAGTATAATTTTTGTATAAACTTAACAAATATCCCTTCTATTTAAGTTTACCAGTTAAAGCACATTTGCAGCGTGGTCTGCCCAGACCTTTCACCATGGTGGGGAAGTGGGTCTGGAAGTCCCTTCCGATGCCTCTGCACCTGGCGTCAGAGTAAGGAGATGAGTCTACGCTATCTAGTGCTATGTATCTGCCCTTTAATTCTATCTGTGGCATCTCCTTGCACATCGCTGGTTTATCAGGGTCTGCATTAATTGCACTTGTACGATAAATCTACTGCCCTGGAAGTTGTCCAGCTATTTACATTGATTTGTTATATAAATTCAGGCCTAAGAATATGAGGCAAGGTTAGCATTTAATTCTGCAGCAAAGGGAAAGCTCTTAGCGCTCAGCTTCCCTTCCTATGTTCCTCTCTTGTTATTCTGTGTCTCTCTTCATAGAAAGCACAACCATTTTCCTTTAATTAGGCTGCAGAGAGCACAGGCTAGCATTAGGCCACTCAGCCACTCAGCCACGCTCACAGCCATGGCCATTTCCCATCTATTTTCTGTAGGAAAAGAAAAAAAAGTGTGTATATGCACATGTAAACCCCCACAAGTCCGAGAGTAGGGGAAACAAAGGAGCCAGGTGGGATCACCTTTTGTGAGGCCGAGGCCACAACAACCAGCCAACGTCAGAGAAGCAAGCTGCCTCATTATTCCTTTGGTTAAATTAATTGCCCTTTAAATTTTGAGAGTACTTAGTAGAAACAGCACTCACGAATACAGAATATATGGCATGTTTAATATGTGTTTGTAATGATTAAGTAATTAATACACGTTTAAAATAATTCCCTGTCATAACAGGCTTTTCTAATGAATGTGTTTATATTTTTTTAAACTGAGACTTTTACCAGATATAATGACAAACTCAAACTGTTCCTTCACTTTCTTTGTCACTTTTATGTTTTCGGATTGGTAGTTTCCAAAAATCAAGCAGTAAGATTCAACGAACAGAGGGTGCCTGCCTGACCGGCTCAAGTCAGTAAAGCGTATGACTCTCGATCTCAGGGTCATGAATTCAAGCCTCATGTTGGGCATAGAGCCGACTTTAAATTAAAAAAAAAAATCAGCTTATATATTCCTAGTTCTTCTCAAAAACACAATAATGAGGGTAATGGCTTATAACCCAGGAGATAGTGTAAGAATCCCTAGGTCCACACTGATATAGGTAAGTGAATAAATGAGTGGAAGAGAAGGGACAACTCTTCAGAGTTGTCAGAAGCTAAGTGCTGTAGAAATGTGGGAGTTGAATGAATGAAGGAGGGAACCCTGGTGGCGGTAGAGCAAAGTTAGGTTTCTGTTCCTGCTGCAAAAGAGCAAAGCACCAAGGGGTGTCTGGGTAAGCGGGGGGAGGGAGGGTGCTTACTACGTGATGTTGGCTTGGGTGGGGAAGTCCCTAAGAGGGCCAGGGTGAAGGGCAGCAGACTGGTGATTGGCTCTGTTGGTGGTTTCCACGCAAGATGTGGGAGGCTGGAAAGCTGGGCTAGAGTCCCTCATGATTCAGAAGAGAGGGTGGTTTTTCTGGTTGCCGTGTCCCTTTGTCCTGTTTCATAAGGGTGACAAAGAGGCCTGGGCCAACCACTGTTTATATTGTCTGAGCCTTGTTTATCACAGCCTAGCTGCCAGATGCCAGCTTCTAGAGCCATTTTCCACTTTCTCAGAGTGGAGCCGGGAGGCTGAGGTGAGGCCGGATGAGTCAGAGGCCAACACCATCAGCTGCTCCTTAGAGATGAGGCTCTAGGGTCCCTCCCCTGCAAACACCTTTAATCCCTTGCTCCCTTTCCCTCCATGTCTCCCGCTGTCTGCCTGCTTCTTTTCTGTACCCGAGAAACCGCAGATGGATAGGAAAAAAACCTCACACCACCTCCTGATCCAACTTCACATTCACCCTGGAAGATCTCTGATGTGCTCTCAACACTGCCCCATGACCCCAAGTCCTGCCCTGGTGAATTCATTTCTTTTTTCCTCTCTGAGATGACTTTTTATCTTTCCTCAAACCTTCAAGTCCCCTTTCTGCTTGTCTGCTCTTAGGTGACAAGCTTGCCTCCTGCTTTACTGAGAAAACAGTTGGGAACTGCCTCATGTTTTTACCCTTAAATGCCCCAACCTGCCTATTTTCTCCTGTGACTCTGCCTCTGCAGGTGTTAGGATAGAAAAGCCATCCCAGGGGCACCTGAATTGCTCAATCAGTTGAGCATCCAACTCTTGATTTCGGCTCAGGTCATGATCCCAGGGTCGTGGGATCGAGCCCCATGTCGGGCTCTGAGCACAGCATGGAGCCTGCTTGAAATTCTCTCTCTCTCTCTCTCTCTCTCTCTCGCTCTCTTGCCCTGCCCCTCTGCCAACTCACTTGCTCTCTCTCAAATAAAAAAAAAGTTGTCCCAGCTCTGCCACTATTCTGATTTCACATGCATCATTTATTTGCTTACAAACAACATTTATCATTTCCCCCTCCTAAGTATCCCCCACTTCTGTATTCATGCAAACGTCTCAAAATTTGGCTCTATTTGCTGAATTTCCAGTTCTTCAGGTTGTACCCTCTCTCTCAAGCTATTTCCAGCTGCCACCTCCTCAGAAGCAGCTCTTATGAAAGCCAAATCCCATGACCTATCCCCACCTTATTCGGCCCCCCAGTGGAATCCAACACAGCTGACCACCATTTCTCCCTGGAAGCTTCTGGGAAATCCCACTTTGCTTTCTACTTTTTGAACCACATTTCCTGCTGGACATTGAAATATTGGGACACTCTTGTCTCTTTTCTCTGAACATACTGTCTCCCAAGATGCTCATGAGGGGGACAGGGAGGACAGAAGGGAGGCCAAGGGAACAGGAGGGGCAGGGAAGGAGCTGAGTGAGAAGGGGTTTGAACTGGAGTGTGGCTTCAGTCTGGGTCCAGGGGAGCTCTGGGGTGTGAACTGTCCCCAGAGGTTCAGAGTTGGTTGAACCTTGAGGCAACTTATAGCCCGTGACTGTCTTTGGCTGTCTCAGGAATGGGCAAAGCATAACTTTCCTACTCTTTGTTCATGAGTTACAGACCAACATTCACACACCTGTGGGATGGGCCAGTGGACTGATGAAAGATTCTAATGGACTCCTAATGACCAGACTGAGTATAGTTGGGCCACCCACAGTGCCCACTACAGAGGTGGATCACGAGTTCTGTTTGGCCATGTTAAGTTTGAGAGTCGAGTGAGCAGGTGACTACTTTGCTTGGAATAAGTCTTGCACACTCTGCTGCTAAAATATACCTCAAATCTGACCACCTCAACCTGGATCCATCTGGTCCAGACCACCATTTCTCACCTGGGATAACGGCAGGAGCCTCCTCATGACCACTACAATCCATCCTCCACCATACCTGCAGTGAACTTTCAAAACATGAACTGGCATGTTACTACTCTGCACGTGTGGAAACAGGTACCAAGAGCCCAAACCTCTCCCTGCAAAGATCTATATGCTACAGCTCCGCTGACCTTAATTTACTCTGCTCCAGCCACATGGGCTTCTTTTTGTGTCTCACACATACCAAGACTTCTCCCACTTCAGGGTCTCTGCACCTGCTGGTCCCCCTGGCTGACCTCCTCTCTCTCCAGATCGCCTGTGCCCACGTGTGTCTCATTGGCCAGCATTCTGCTAGATATGCCCTCCTCAAAGCGTCTGCCCCGCCCACCTCAACTCCTGCCCACCTTTTCTTAGTTCATTTATAGCCCTTCTTGCTCTTTGATATGGTCTTGTTTGCATATTAATTTACTTGTTTGTGGTCGGGTGTCCTCCTCTAGAATATAAAATCCAGAAGGGCTAGACTCTTTCGGTCCTAGTCACAACTGTACCTGCAGAACAGAGTACACAGCAGGTGCTTAATAAAGGTTTGCTGACTGGATGGGTGAGTAAATTAAAACCATGGACCAAAAACTATACTGGGTCTTATCATTAGGAGTCCATTAGAATCTTTAAAAAATTTTTTTAAATGTTTATTTACTTTTGAGAGAGGGACACAGAGAGAGAGAGAGAGAGAGAGAGAGACAGACAGACAGACAGAGCATGAGCGGGTGAGGGGCAGAGAGAGAGGGAGACACAGAATCCGAAGCAGGCTCCAGGCTCTGAGCTTTTTGTACCCCTTTGCTTATACTCAAATGAGTTGAAAACCTTATATCCACACAAAAACCTGCACCCAGATGTCTATAGCTTTATTCGTAATTGCCAAAACTTGGAAGTAATCAAGATGTTCTTTGACAGGTGAATGGATAAACAAACTATGGTATACATCCATACAATGGAATATTATTCTGTGATACAAAAATGAGCTATTAAGCCACAAAAAGACATGGAGGAAACTTCAGTGCATATTGCTAACGGAAAAGGCTACATATTGTATAGATACAAATATATGACATCTAGAAAAGGCAAAACTATGGATACAGTAGAAAGATCAGTAGTTATAAGGAGTCTGGAGGTAGAGAGGAAGGGAGGGGTAAATAGGTGGAGCCTAAGAGACTAGTAGGACAGTGATATAGTAATGCTGGACACATATCATTGCACATTTGTCAAGACCCATAGAATGTACAACACAAAGAATAAACTGTAATATAAACTGTGGGCTTAGTTCATCAGCTGTAACAAATATACCACACTAATTAAAGATGTAAACAGCAGAGAAAATTGTATGTTGGGGGGTGGGAAGGATATATGGAAACTCTCTATACTTCATGATGAATCTTTCTGCAAACTTAGAACTTTTCTAAAAAAGTAGTCTATTACCTTAAAAATGATATTCTAGAAAATATTTGCTATTTGCTATATATATATATATATAATAAGAACTATTAGTCTTATGTTATTTATAAACACCCATAAGTTAAAGAAAAAGGCAAATGATAGGAAAATGGATAAAGGATAGAAACAAGAAATTTGACACTAAAGAAATGCAAGTTGGAAGTATGATACTGTGTTTCTACTCCTTCTTCCTGTAGGGTGGCAAAAATTAAAACCTGGAATATATCCAGTGTTGTGGGTGGAGGGGAGAAACGAGCCCTGGCACAACTGTTGATGGGAATATAAATTGAAATAACCCTTTTTGAGGACAATTTAAGCTAATGTCTTGATCAACACTTCTTTCTTTTTTCTTGATCAAAATTTTATTTATTTATTTATTTATTTATTTATTTATTTATTTATTTTTAACGTTCACTTATTTTTTGAGAGCTAGAGAGACGGAGAGTGAGTGTGGGAGGGGCAGAGAGAGAGACAGAGAGAGGGAGACACAGAATCTGAAGCAGGCTCCAGGCTCCAAGTTGTCAGCACAGAGCCCGACATGGGGCTGGAACTCACAGACCATGAGATCATGACCTGAGCCAAAGTTGGACACTCAACAGACTGAGCCACCCTGGCACCCCTTGATCAAAATTTAAATGTGCATACACATTGATCCAGAAATTCCATTGTTGATGCACACAGATTAATGAACATGTTCATTAACAAGAAAATATTTAAATCAGCTGGGATTTAGCCATTCTATGGAATATAAAGAAGCCATTAAGAAAAATGAGATCAATGTGTACACACACAGAAAGATCTTCCATGGGTATCATTAAGCGAAAGAAGAAAATATGTGCAGTCTATATGGGACACACATATTCACACATCTGGAATGTGCTCAGTGCCAGGGAGAAGAGCAGGCTTGGGAGAAGAGGTACACTCACTTGAGTGATGGCAGAATTTTTTTAACTGCTGTTTAAAATCTTCTATTTCTACTACTCATTTTTAAGCTCTGTGAAGGAAGGAAACTGTACCCAGCCAGCACACTGGTGTTCAGTGAATACATGTTGAGTGAAAAAGAATTAATGCCACTTAAAAAACTACAATGGAAACCATCAGGGAAACAAAAAAGTTGTACCATTAGGGATGTTTACTGTGGTGTTAATTATCAAAACAAAAAGTCAGAAGCAACCTGATTTAGTAAGATACATTGGTATGGTATACCCTCTTAAAGTCATTGAAAATAATGCCATTAAAATAATATCTGAGGAAATGCAGAGTGTTCAGAATATCCTAATAAGCCAAAATAGCAAGTCATAAATTAGCATGCTAAATATTGTTAACATATACAAATATTTATATATTCAGATAAAAATACTGGAAGGACACACACCAAAAAAATTTACGATGGTCATTATCTGGGTTATTGTTTATGGATAACTTTTTGTTTCTTCTTATCCCCACCCTTTTCAGTTATGCAATGATTATACATTACTTTTGTAAATAGAAAAAAAAAGTTTTGTAAAAAGTAATTTCTAGAAATACAGCTCTGCAGTTAGATTTTTGAAAGTTTTCTTTCTGAATGCCTCTAGAAGCAGCCCTTGACTTATAGATGTTGATTCTGTGTATTCGACTATAATATGCAACTTGTCTGTTCATATCTTAGCCATTGACGCCCCAAAACTCCTTTCTGTGTACTGAATTCAGACTTTCCAATATTAAGGGACATTTTGAGCAATTGTAATTTAACTCTCTGGGAAGGGAACCACCCTTTTAAGACATTAGTCTATTATTTGCCTTTTATACATTTGAATTCCATACATGTTTTCAGGAATAAAGTGTGTTTGAAAGTACACAATTGTGTTTTAGTGCCTGATATATTTTGTTACCCTTATTTAGAGAGAAGCAGATGGCTGCTTCTGGTAGTTCCTCTCATGCTCAAGACGGTATGAGACCCATTTATTCACTGGAGCCTTCTTTAGGCTACAGACATTTCTTTAGTCCTCTGTCTCTGAGCTCCAAAGAAAGACATGGATAATCTAGAAAGAATACTGGCTCAAATCAGAATCCTTTCCTAGTTGAGGTTTTAACAGTAAGAAGTTGGGTGGCAAATAGTTAGTTGGCATTGGGGTTGGGCTTCTGAGGAGGGGGTTTGGTCTAGGAAGGTGATCGCAGGGTTATAGCTGCATAATCACATCATTAAACTTCCATCTGATATTATTGAAAACAAAGTCATTATTATGATTCTTTAACAGTCTCAAGCCTGAAAACCACTCATAGTCTAATTCAATAAATAAGCTACTTAAGTATGTAGAAAGTCACAAGGAAGAACAGATTTTCTGTCATATTAGCAAATTTGATTTTCATTAATGCAAGATGAATGTCTTCTATGAAACATTTTCATATCATATTAATGACATGATAGCAAACAGCATTCGCGGGTTGCTAGGCAACACGAGGACCCTCTAATGATCTCCTCTGTACTCGAGAGGCCACAGAGGGAAGATGCCAGAGCTGTGAGGATATTTCCCATTTCTTGGCAACTGTTTCTGCTGGAAGACCACTGTAGGGCTGGGAGGGAAGGGAATTCATGGTGCCATTTACCACGGCAAATACACCTCTTCACTCTTCCCTCCTTTTCATTGCCTTACTATGTGGGAGAGCAAGACCTGAGAACTCGGCTCAAATATAAGAGGTAAAGAGTTCTCAATCCATATGCCTGCCCCCCAGCTGCTTAGGGAGGAAACAGGCTGCTGCAACACCCAAACAAGAAATGTAGTGAACACCTTGAGGGTTGTTTGCCAAGCCATAGTTTGCTGTGATCTGCTCCACTCTTTGCTGTCCCTACTTCCCTGAGGGGTAGGTCCCCAGCAGTCATGCTGTGAGTTCATGATTCCATGCAGCAGAGACAGTCATCTGATCCATGCATTGGATACTGATGTGCAACAACCACCCCCAAATTTGGTGGCATTGAGAAAAAGCCATTTTATTACGCTCATGATGGCTCTGTTCTGCTCTGTGACTGCAGGGGCTTCAGATGGGAAAATAAATGCCTCGGGGCCACTCGGATGGCTGGGGGCCGGAATCATCTGAAGGCTTCTTCACACACGTGTCTGGCACCTGGGCTTGGCTCACCTGGAACTCTTGCTAGAGTGTTTACATGGTCTCTCCACAGGGCTTGGACTTCCTCACAGCATGGCAGCCCGAGGATGGTTGAACTTTTTATTTTGACAGGTCAGGATGTTCCAGCAAACAAGTCAGAAACTGTGTGGCCTTCTATAACACATTATTATGCAGAATTTTAAAATATGTTTAAAAAAATTAAAAGAATGATTTAAAAATAATTTTAAAATATGCTCAAGGGCATTATGCTAAAGAAAATAAGTCAGAGAGACAAATACTGTATGGTCTCTCTTATATGTGGAATCTCAAAATGAGACAAGATAAAATATCAAGCTCACCAACATGGAGAACATATTGATGGTTGCCAGAGGCAGAGGGCAGGGGCTGGGGGAATTCAGTGACCTGTTTTTATTTGTTTGTTTGTTTGTTTGTTTGTTTTTTAGTTTAAATTGTTTCTTTTTTAAGTGTTTAAAAGTTTGTTATTTTTAGAGAGAGAGAGAGTGTGTGAGCATAAGTGAGAGAGGGGCAGAGAGGAGAGGGAGAGAGAATCCCAAGCAGGACTGGTGTGGGGCTCTATCTCATGAACCGTGAGATCATGACCTAAACTGAAGTCAAGAGTCGGACTCTTAACCGACTGAGACACCCAGGCACCCCTAAATACATTGGTTTTAAAAAAGAAAAAGAAAATATTTAAATTATAAGGATAGCACACTAAAAATTTTTTAAAAATTGAAAAATTAAAAAAAGAAGGATAGCATACTGAACTCCCATTACCCATCACCAAGTTTGGATAGTTACTAACCAACCCATGGCCAATCTTGTGTCACCTCTACCTCCATATACTCTTCTTTCTCTGGGTTATTTTTTTTTTTTTTTTAAATATTTTTTTCAACGTTTATTTATTTTTGGGACAGAGAGAGACAGAGCATGAACGGGCAAGGGGCAGAGAGAGAGGGAGACACAGAATCGGAAACAGGCTCCAGGCTCTGAGCCACCAGCCCAGAGCCTGACGCGGGGCTCGAACTCCCGGACTGCGAGATCGTGACCTGGCTGAAGTCGGATGCTTAACCGACTGCGTCACCCAGGCGCCCCTCTCTGGGTTATTTTAAAGCAAATCCCAGGTGTTTCAATTTGTATCTCTAAAAGATAAGGATTCTGTTTTAAAAATACATATATAACTGCAATGCTGTCTTTACATGTAAAAATTAATAATTTATTAACATCATCAAATATCCAGTATTCAAATTTTCAATAAAGTCAGATATGGCATGATTCCTTTTTTTTTTTACAGCTTATTTGAAATCAGGATCAAAATAAGATGATATGTTTTTAGAATCTGTTTTAATCCACAGGCTCCCCTCCAACTTGGAATTTCATTTCTTGCAATCTATTTGTTGGACTCAGACTGTTTCTCACACTTTGAATTTTTTGGACTGCAGCCCCTTGATACTGTTTAACATGTTCCTCTATCTCCTCTATTTCCTACAGATTGGTGGTGGATCTAAGGTCCTGGTCAGACTCAGGTTCGAATTTTTTTTTTCAAGGCAGTGCTTTCCAAACAACGAAGCACATAGTATCAGTATCTGGTTGTCTCTTTCTCCATGTAAACACCTCTGCTCTTTAACCCACTAGGAGTTGCAAAACAGTGATGCTTTAATGACCCCATCCCTTCTTCATTTACGAGCAGTGACAGTTTTATCTTTGTGGCATTTCCTTGATGGGTGGCCATAGAATTATTGTTCGAAATTATTTCCTTTCAGGAGTTTGAAGACATCGCCCTGTGGTCTCTTAGGTTCTGAGATTGCTATTGAAAAACCTGATGCCATTTTCATTCTATTCCTTTCTAAGTGACACGTTTTACTCACTAGATTTGAGGAGCTTCTCATTACCCCCTCGTATTCTTGAATATCATGATAGAACACCTTTCAGCTATTGGTCATTTATTGGGAGATTTTTTGACCTGAAGACTGAGGTCTTTCAGTTCTTGGAATTTTGTCTTCTATTGTGTGCCTTTAAAAGACCCCTACACTCTTTTTTCTATGCTCTCTTTCTGGAATTCTCGCTAGTCAGATAGGGGCCTTGTTCTCTTTTTTCATGACATTTCCTTGACTATCTGTCAATCCCTCCAACTCTTGGCTGCTGCCATCCTAGACTGGGGCTCTCACCCAATTTCTTCTCCTTTTAGCCCCACACCTCATACTTTCCCTCTGTTGGATCTGGGGTTCCCACATCTGGAATCTGTCCAGGTTGCATTTTCTAGAGAAAAACCTCCCCTATGGTCAAGAGAGAGGGAGGGGCAGGAGGGTGGGTGAAGGCATATTATTTACTTTAAATCTCTGTTTGCAATCTCTATCAAAATAACACCAACATTCTTCATGGAGCTAGAACAAACAATCCTAAAATTTGTATGGAACCAGAAAAGACCCCAAATAGCCAAAGCAATCTGGAAAAAGAAAACCAAAGCAAGAGGCATCACAATTCCAGACTTCACGCTGTATTACAAAGCTATAATCATCAAGACAGTATAGTACTGGCACAAGAACAGACACTCAGATCAATGGCACAGAACAGAGAACCCAGAAATGGACCCACAAATGTATGGCCAACTAATATTTGACAAAGCAGGAAAGAATATCCAGTGAAATAAAGACAGTCTCTTCAGCAAGTGGGGCTGGGAAATCTGGACAGCAACATGCAGAAGAATGAACCTGGACCACTTTCTTAAACCATACACAAAAATAAACTCAAAATGGATGAAAGACCTAAATGTAAGACAGGAAGCCATCAAGATCCTGGAGGAGAAAGCAAGCAAAAACCTCTTTGATCTTGGCCGCAGCAATTTCTTATTCAACATGTCTCCAGAGGCAAGAGAAACAAAAGCAAAAATGAACCATTGGGACTTCATCAAAATAAAAAGCTTCTGCACAGTGAAGGAAACAATCAGCAAAACTAAAAGGCAACTGATGGAATGGGAGAAGATATTTGCAAATGACATATCAGATAAAGGGTTAGTATACAAAATCTTCAAAGAACTTCTCAAACTCAACATCCAAAAAACAAATAATCCAGTGAAGAAATGGGCAAAAGACATGAATAGACACTTCCCCAAAGAAGACATCCAAATGGCCAACTGACACATGAAAAAATGCTCAACATCACTCATCATCAGGGAAATACAAATCAAAACCACAATGAGATACCACCTCACACCTGTCAGAATGGCTAACGTTAACAACTCAGGCAACAACAGATATTGGTGAGGATACAGAGAAAAGAGGATCTCTTTTGCACTGCTGGTGGGAAGGCAAACTGGTGCAGCCACTCTGGAAAACAGTATGGAGGTTCCTCAAAAAATTAAAAATAGAACTACCCTATGACCCAGCAATTGCACTACTAGGCATTTATCCACGGGATACAGGTGTGCTGTTTTGAGGAGACACATGCACCCCAATGTTTATAGCAGCGCTATTGACAATAGCCAAAGTATGGAAAGAGCCCAAATGTCCATCGATGGATGAATGGATAAAGAAGATGTGATATATATATATATACACACACCCATCTATACACACACACACACACACACACACACACACACACAATGGAGTATTACTCGGCAATCAAAAAGAATGAAATCTTGCCATTTGCAACTATGTGGATGGAACTAGAGGGTATTAGGCTAAGCCTTGAAATTAGTCAGTCTAAGAAAGACAAATATTATATGATTTCACTCATATGAGGAATTTAAGATACAAAACAGATGAATACAAGGGAAGGGAAGCAAAAATAGTATAAAAACAGGGAGGGGGACAATACAGAAGAGATTTTTTTTTAGTTTTTTTTCTTACATTTATTTATTTTTGAGAGACAGAAAGAGACAGCGTGGGCAGGGGAGGGGCAGAGAGAGAGGCAGACACAGAATCAGAAGCAGGCTCCAGGCTCTGAGCTGTCAGCACAGATGCGGGGCTTGAACCCACAAACTGTGAGATCATGACCTGAGTCGAAGTCGGATGCCCAACTGATTGAGTCACCCAGGCGCCCCAAGAGATTCTTAAATATAGAGAACAAACAGAGGGTTACTGGAGGGGTTGAGGGAGGGGGGGATGGGCTAAATGGGTAGGGGCACTAAGGAATCTACTCCTGAAATCATTGTTGCACTACATGCTAACTTGGATGTAACTAAACAAACAAGCAAATAAATAAATAAATAAATAATCTGCCTGGTTTTCAGTTCTGTGTCTCATACCAGCCTTCTGTCATCATTTGTGTCTCCCAGGGTTCCCTCTATAGGCACTTAAGTTGCAGCTCTTTCTGCTCTGCTCCAGTAAGCTTTGCAAAATAAGTTGTCATCTCTCATCCACCGGCATCTCCTCTCCAGTTTTATTTCTCCTTATGGGTAGATTTGTACATTTCTTTTCTTGTTTTGTTCTCATTTTATGGGGGCTTCAGGAGGGAGAACAGGTAAACTTATATGTTCAGTCTGCCATATTCAACCAGAAGCCCCTAAATTATTTTTCAATATATTCACAAATGGCCAGCCTTCTCACCAACCTTTGATCCAAACTGAACCTAATGGAATCCTAATTCTGAGATAAATTTATTGGAAACTGCCTCTAGATTAGCCTGACTTATTTGTTCCCATGGATTTGGGGGTGCTTGGCATAATAATAAAAAAGAAACTGCATCCATGAATTTCATCATTTTTTGTTAGTGTGTTCCCTGTCCTCCCAAGGAAACAGAGCTTCGGGTAAGGATTAAGTGTTAATGTTTTATTTGGGAGGTATAACCCAAAAGCAGTCAGAGTAAGAGAAGGGGAATGGAAGTCCTAAAAGATGGGGAGCAATGCAGAATTATGCACTATGTGCACCTACTCCGTCCTGCAGGAGGTCTCTGGATGGGGTATATGGAGATACTGGGTCCTGGGACAGTCTATCAGAGGCAGGAGAAGGGGATTTATCTTTTCTGGCTCCCTCCTCTCCATAGAGAATTAGGTCCCCGCACTTCTGCCTCGCATCACACAACCTCTTTGATAGTCGCTTGGGAAGCCAGATCCTATGGTCTGTGGCCCAGGGATTTATCCAAGTTTACAAATGGACGGAGGAGCTGGAACCCAGGTTCGGGGGGGGGGGGGGGATGGTGAAGCTGGGAGAGGCTAAGGTCGTGTGCCTCGGGGCTGGGGCATGCCATGCTGACCGTCTGAATGGATGGGCTCATTTTAGGAGCCAGAACATTCTGAGTTCTTCTTCAGGAATGTTTCAAAGTGGCACTAGGAAAAAGAGGCCCCTACTCTCTAAATACAAAACTATGAGGTGCATGTGCCTAGGGCTTCCCGTGACTTTTGACCTAGGGGGATGCCAGTCTGAGAGAAGGAAACCAACATACAGGGACAAGAAGCCGAATTCTGACGGGGTTTCAAATTCTGGCTCTGGGAGTCCCTGGCTCTGGTGCCAACAGCCCTGCCCCGGATATAATTCTGTGGGACGTCCTGGTCTCTTCTGGGATTTCTCTGCGTCTGAGCTGGGCTTCTGTCACATGCAGACAGAGGTTTCTGACTGATGATTATGACCAGGAAGAATATCAACAAAGCCTTTTAAAAAACCTTTTATCCACTAACAACTTGAAATAAACAGTTTTTTTAAACCCTGAAATTAAAAATGGTTTTCCACTGCAACTATCTTTCTACTTAGAGTGCTATGGGCTGACCTGTTGCAATAAAGACCTAGGTTAGCTCTTTGGCCCTGTACGTAATTGGAGAAATCAGGGTGGGGTTATATCAGCTTATATATTAAACCCTTGCCAGGACCCCGGCAGCCTTGGATCCTGCATCTGGAAAGATCCACTTGCAGATCTGTCCAGAGGGCAATAATTGACCGAATGAACAGCCTTCTAGGGTGCACCATAGAGGGTTGAATTCAGGGGCCTGGCAAGCCCAGCAGATCCCTGGTGGAGAGTCTGTGTTAATATCCTGAATGAATCCTAGCTTTGTTCAATTATCACGTGCAGGAAGCCTACAGCTTGCAGGCGCCGCTTGTCATCTGGGGCTGCTAGTGGCTGGGAACTAATCATTAAGCCTGCCACAGAGCAGAGAAGCCACCTCCCAGCAGCCTCGCGGCCTCCAGCGTGGTATATATTTTCCTATTTCACTTGGATTTGCTCCTAATGATTGAACTATAGATTATTAATGCTGCGAGCCTCCGGGATCCCAGCGTGACTGTGCTGGGTTCTATTCTGCCCTCGGAGCCTGCAGCACGTAGCCTGGCCTGGCAGACAGTGCTTCGGCAGCTGTCGGAGCCGCTGGGGCCAAGACAGTGCCGTGGGATCCAAACAGCGGCTCCTATTAGCAGCTGCGGGGGCATCGTTGGTGGCATTTGGTGCTCTCTTCTCCCCAAATTACCAGATAGAGGGAATAATAAGTCACAAAACACAGCTCAGAGTTTGCTGGGTGGGTGACAAAGAGTGTCTGTAGAGCAAAGGAAAGGTGTCTGGGGCCATGCTGGGGCTCTGCCATCTGTCGCTCGGCAGAGCTGTCCTGAGTGATTGCCGGGCAGCGTGCACACAGCCAGGTCTGGGGGTGCACAGGGCATGTGGCAGCGCGACCCCAGGGCTCCTGCAGAAGCATAGCCCTGTGACCTTTTTGTGGAGTATGTCCTCCAGGGCAGGCTCTGAGCCACATCTTTCCTGTTCATCAGCTCGTGAGGCCTTCACCAAGAAGCAATTAGGAGCCCCCTTTCACAGGTAAGGGAAACAGAGGAATGGAGTGGCCTGGCAGGTGAGGCAGCACTGGCTGGCAAGGTCCAAAGGACCTCCCCTGGGTATGTCTTCTGAGGAGTGCACTCTCCCTTCACATGTTAGCACCTCTGATGAGAACCAGGAGAGTCCCTTTATGCCCCAGTAAGGAACCTGAGACCGGTGTGATGTCAGGAGCAGGGGCTGAACCAAGGATTGGTTGACATGGAGGTCATTCCCAAGGTGGCTGAAAGGGAGTGCCCAGTAGCCCTTGGAAACAGCAAAATCCTCTGCCTGAGTGCATGGCAGCCCAGTGAACTGTGAGGAGACAAGGCAGCACCAAACTTCAAGTGTAAATCTTAGTTTGCACCAGGCTGTCATAACAAAATACCACAGACTGGTATTAAACAACAAAAATGTATTTCTCACAGTTCTGGAGGCTGGAAGTTCAAGATCAGGGTGCCATGGTTTCCAGGTTTCGACGGTTGTTGGTTTCTGGCAAGACTTCTCCTGGTTTGCAGATGGCTGGCTGTCTTTTCATTGTGTCCTCACATGAAGGAGAGAGAGAGAGAGAGAGATCTCTCTTTTCCTCATCTTATAAGACTACAGTCCTACTAAATAAGGGCCGCACCCTTATGACCTCATTTAACCTTCATTACCTCTTGAAGACCACATCTCCAGATAGTCACATTGGGGATTAGGGTTTCAACATATGAATTCTGGGGGGATATCATTCAGTCTATAGCACTGGGGTTATAGTGGGGTTATCAACTGGGAGAGACCAACAGAAAAGTTTAAACAGGGTAAGATTAGAGAACGATTCAGAGATGGTGGCTGGGGGGGTGGGATATGGTGGTCTTTATAATACGAGGGGAGTGTTAAGCCATGTATTAGGTTGGGACAGTGCCGTGGGATGTAAAATGTAATAATGTAATAAATGTGTTCTAAAATGTGAAAAAAAATATTCAGTACTTTAAAGGTGTTGTCCCACTGACTTCTCACTTGCATTGTTTCTGATGAGGAATCTGTTGTCATTCTTGTATTTAATTCTGTTTTCTCTTTTTGCTCTTCAGACTTTCATCATTGGTTTTGAGCAAATGTGACTGTGACACAACTTGGTGTAATGTTTTTCATGCTTGAGATTCACTGAGCTTCTTTGCTTTGTGAGTTTATAGTTTATATCAAATTTGAAAAAAAAGTCATTAAATCTTCAGGCCATTTGAAGTTGTCCTATAGCTCACTGACACTCTGTTCATAGTTTTAAATTCTCATTTTTCTCTTTGCATACCATTTTGGGTAGTTTCAACCGTTATGTATTCAAGCTCACTACTCTTTTCTTCAGCAAGGTCTAATCTTCATTAATCCCATCCAATGTAGTTTTTCATCTCAGACATCATGGTTTTCATTTATAGCAGCTTGATTTGGGTCTTACAGATACCTTCTATGTCTCTACTTAACTTTTTGAACATGTGCAACAGAACTATAGTAACTTTTAATATGCTTGTCTGTTGACTTTGACATTTGTGTCAGTTCTAGGTTGGTTTCAATTGATTGGTTTTCCTCTTCATGATAGGCTGTATTTTCCCACTTCTTTGGATGCCTGTTGGTTTTTCTCACTACTGAGCGGAGACCATAGTGTGTACTCCACCCACTGCCCCATGAATCTGGAGCTTTTCCAAGCTGGCTTGTGGGAACAGGCCTGTGTATGCACCAGGTACTGTGACCTTTAATCCTTTTGAGTGGTTCTTTCTGAACTTTGGGTAGTTTCCTCATCTGCAAGCACTGCTGAGTACTCGACTGGATTCTCAAGGGGGGCCTCCCATAGGTCTCCATGGTGGTCTCTCTGCAGCTCTCTCCTCCCCAGGATCCTGTACTGAGAATTCCAACAACCTTGCCCCCGCTCCCTCTCCAGACTCACAGCTCCATTCCTTAATGCAGGGGTTCACTGGGTTCCACCCCTTTGCCTAGGCCCCCAAACTCTCTCAAGGCAGCAAATGTATTAAATGCAGGGTGCACCTTATGGGCTTCCAGTCTCTCAGAGTTCATTGTCTTTCATTGCCTTATATTCAGTATCTTTTATTTATTTTATTTTTTTTACATTTTGTGCAGTTTTTAGTTGTTTCAAGTGAAAGGGTAAATCTACTTTCCAAATAATTTTTTCTCTATTTTATTTTTTACATGTTTTATTTGAGTATAAATATACTCAAATAAAGTATAAAGTATATACTTTATATAGTATACTCTATAAAGCATATACTTTATAAACTATAAAGACTTTAAAAAAAATGGAATGCCACAACATCTGCTCCTACAATTTTGGATAAGGGTTCATTGATCTGTGTATAATTAGGGCGAAGTTCATCCTTATTGACACTGGCATAAACCCAAATTTGAAAAATTTTATTTATTTAGTTTTTAATGTTTATTTACTTTTGGGAGAGACAGGGGAGGGGCAGAGAGAGAGAGGGAGGCTCCAGGCTCCACAATGTCAGCACAGAGCCCGATGCAGGGCTTGAACCCAAAACCGTGATATCATGACCTGAGCTGAAGTCAGACGCTTCACCGACTGAACCACGCAGGTACCTCTGGGGCATAAACCCACATTTTAAGTGGTCTTCTTGATCACTCTGCAATCTGGGGGACAGACTTCTGGTAAGTTTGATTAGCTCGTTATTGGAGATATTGTAGACTAGCTCAGCCAGCTGTATCTCAGACCCTTCGTAGCATGACTTACCTAAACTATCACAGGCAGGAAAGTGAAAGACTATGTTCCCAAACAGTGGAAACTTGGGTTCTACATGGGACTGGGTCTAGAGTCTGGGTTCTATGTGGGTCAAGCTTCCTCCAAAGAGACACCTTCATGTAAGACTTGAAGGTGGATGTGAACACCATGAAGTGGAGACCCTGCTTCCACTATTCCCCTTGGTTTTCCTGCCAAGCCTGGTTATGGTGTTGTTTCACATTAGCTGTAGCAGAATCATATAGGCAGTAAAAAGGCAGGACTTAGGGTACCCATTTTGCTGATGTAGACTGTGGCAGAGGGTATGGCCATGGAGCTGGTCCTCACTGTGGCAGAAGTCGGCCAGGTATGCAAAGCCATTTTCTAAAGCTTTCCTGGAAGTCAGATTAAAGCCTTCTCTAGCCCATTTAATAAATTTTTATAAACTATCCACAACTAGCAGTACCTTGCTTCCTGTCTGAACCAGCCAGACAGGATTCTGTTGTCTGCAACTGAACTCTGATAGGTTAATCATTGTATATATTCATAATGAGGCTGGCAAGGAGCCTGTCTGAGGTGTAGGAGACATTGGCTCTGCCATTTCCAGGTTAACTCATGCATGCTTTACCAGGATTTTCAACTTGTGGTTTCTTTGGACGAGTTCTTTTAAATGGTCTTGTCCATTTTGTGGAGGTTGGTTTAGTTAAAACCATATTGTATCTGTAAATCCACAGAACCAGATACACAAAAGCTATAGTCCATTCCCAAGTTTGCTAATAAGGTTGATCCCTCTATGTCATGACATCTCCCTGCAGCTCTGGCTGTGTTGAGTCCGTGTAGGGCACACATCTGTCTTTCACCTAGCCCAAGAGGATGCCGCTCGGTATCTGTGCTTCGAATACTAATAAAGTTTGATTCCTCTCTATTAAAAAAAAATAAGGGGCACCTGGGTGGCTCAGTTGGTTAGGCGTCGACTTAGGCTCAGGTCATGATCTCACAGTTCGTAGGTTTGAGCCCCGCGTTGGGCTCTGTGCTGACAGCTCAGATCCTGGAGCCTGCTTCGGATTCTGTGTCTCCCTTTCTAGCTGCCCCTCCCCTGCTCAAAATCTCTCTCTCTCTCTTTCTCTCAAAAATAATCATAAAAATAAATGAAAAAATAAAAACACGAATAGAGGTTCTAATATTTTCTTCCTACACACATGAATTATTATTTCGGGCATCTTCTGCAGTATTTTGTTAGAGAAGAAAAATTATCTTCATGTTCCATGCAAGTGCTTTCTCTAAAGGATGTCTCTGCACAATGGAAAACGTATTCCTCTTGTCCCTGTATAAAGGGATTCTAGAGTCAAGGGACTGTAGTTCCAGTGTTATTGACACTGGTATTTTGGTTGTGACCCATGGCAAGCCCTGCCACTATGGGTTTCTCATTTCTGAGGTGAGTGCGCTGGTCTGTAGTGAAGGTCTTTCTGAGCACCTAGGTTCCAAGAGTGGCAAGTTGTGCTGTCTATGAAGTCATGTATGTCTTAATTCTAGGAGCTAGTGGCAGTGATCCTTCAGCTCTTCTCATCTCAAATAGCTTCCTCATCTGAAACATGCTCTAGGCAGTGGGATTAGGTATGGGTTTTGTATTCTATTTAGCTTGTAAAATATTTTTCTAAATTTTCTTTTTTTAATTTTTAATTTTTATTTTAAGTTTATTTATTTTGAGAGAGTGTGTGAGCAGGGGAGGGGCAGAGAGAGCAGGAAAAACAGAATCCCAAACAGGCTCTGCACTGTCAGTGCAGCGTCCAACACAGGACTCGAACTCACGAACTGTGGGACCATGACCTGAACAGAAGTCAAGAGTTGGATGTTTAACAAATGAGCCACCCAGGCACCCCTCTAAATTTTCTATGATAAGCATGTGTTGGTTTCGTAATGGAAAATACTAAAAAGTAAACAAATATGTACAAAATAATCCTTAAAAAGAAACATAAAAAGATCCAGGCTTAGAAGGAAAGGAATGAGAATGTTTCATGCATGATGGCTCCGTGCTGGCCAGTTGGCTTCAAAGCATCTTTTTGCAATTGTTAGTTTGCCATAAAAAATTCAGGAAGACAGGCCAGTTTCTTCTCATGGTTCAGTAGAGTGAAAACATGATTTCTGAAATGTATTTATTTTAACAATTCCAGTAACAATAGAAGAACTCAGTTGCTTCCTGGAGCTTAGTAAAGAGGCATTTAACTAAAGCAATTTAGTAGCCTTGTAGATAACCACTGGCTCACCTGCTATTATTTTATACTCATAAATAATAACCTTGGACCAACATGCTGCCAGATAAGGAGAAGGAAATCTATGAAGAACTTTAACTCCTGCAGCAAAATTTTGAAAAGTAAAGTGACATTACAAAGATGCTCAGAGGGACAGAAGTCAGTTCTGAACATACTAATCAGATCCCCTGAACCCCAAACCAAGACCTGCAATCTGATAACATGATAGGATGTTCGTAATTGAGACTGTCATGCATACCTAGTAAGGAAGTGGCAGGCTGGCTGGGGCTTGGCCAGCTGGGCTGTCCACAATAATAAATGGGTAGGAAGGACATATGTGGTGCCCCTTGCTTTGCCCAAACTGTGACCAAATACCCCAAAGAGTTTGCCTGCTTTATCCCTTCTCCCATGCTGCCATCTCTCTCCATCTGTTCACCTTTGGCATGTGATCTGGGGAGAATTTTCTGCCCAGTTGAACACAGGGCAGAAGCTCGTATAGACAGAAATCACTTCCTCCTTCTACTTACTGGGCCTTCACTGAGCACCCATTGTTATTACCATATCTGTACGTCAGGGGCTCACAACCAAATGGGGCTGGTGATTACCATTTTAGGAAAGGATTTCCACAGATAGGCCCAACACTGCTAATTACAAATTCCATGAATATGACTGGTCTATAGTATCACTGTCCAACAACTTTTTGCAATGATGGAAATCATGTATTCTGTGCTGTGCAGTGTGGTAGCCACTAGCCACATGTGAAATACAGCAGGTATGACTGCAGTACTAAACTTTTAATTGTACTTAATCCTTTTACCCATAAAATTTAAATAGTCACATCTGACAATTGTCTATCCTTTTGGAAGGTGCGCGTCTAAGGTGTCTGAGACTCTTGACAATGTGTGGAACAATTTTCCAAAGCAATTTTTGAAACTACATCATATTAGATTCTCCACCTTCTTTGTAATTCAAATAATCCATAGCTTCAATTTTAAATGATATTCCAAACCTATTTGGTTGCTTTTGGTACAAGTGGTTTGAAATGAAATGTCTTTAACTGTTGCTAATATAGAAACATCGGATCCATTCCTTTACTATAAAGTACCCTGGGAGGTACGCTATTGAGTCCAGTCTTCATACATTACTGATTGAATTACTGATTGAAAGCACCTGATTTCACACTTATTTAATTCTTGATAATGACCTCTCCCTGACATTTTGTCCCCCTGAGACAAAGAATATGAAATCTCATAGGTGCCTCCAAATACATAATTTTAAAAATAAAATATAGCAAGTGTATACATTAATTCAATTTGAAAACATTTGTTAACTTGAATTTTTAAAAGAAACACTAAATTTTCCTAGATTTACAATAATTTTGGAGGGATAAGGAATATTGCATAAAAGGCTGAAAGTATCTTCCTTTCCATAAAGGCTAATATGGACTTGTAGCAAACATGAACCCTTGAACTAAATTACAATACAACACTTTGCACTTTTATTGTACTTTACATTTTAAAATACATTCACATCACCATCTACTTTTACCTTGTGATGTGGGAAAATTTATCATAAATAATATCTCTACTTCATAGATGAGGAAATTGATGCTCAGTGAGGTAAGATGGCTTGCCCAAGTTCACAAAGCTAATAAGCATCAGTGCAAAAATTGAACCTTCTGTCCTAGCCTAGTGTCCTTTGCACTCTAAGGAAAGAGGAGTAACAATTCACTTGTAAGCACTGTCAGAATTTTGAACTAAATTCTCTTAGAATATATACCAAGACCACACAGGTACAGCATGGCAAAGATGGTGGCCAGCGGAGTGGCTATGGAGTAGGGGCTACAGATAACTTGTAGATGGCTGTGGTGACCTTTCCACAAGACATTTCCTTGTTTTTATAAAGCTTGGTGAAAAGTTTGAATTTTTTTATTTTTTATTTTTCATTTTTTTAATGTTTATTCAGTTTTGAGAGACAGAGACAGAGTGTGAGCAGGGGAGGGGCAGAGAGAGAGGGAGACACAGAATCTGAAGCAGGCTCCAGGCTCTGAGCTGTCATCACAGAGCCCGATATGGGGCTCGCATTCACGAACCATGAGATCATGACCTGAGCAGAAGTTGGCTGCTTAACTGACTAAGCCACCCTAGTGCCCCAAAAGTTTGAATTTTTAAATAATATTGTATATTTAAATAATAATGTGGTCTAACAGACATGTATGTGAGTTATGTCTTACACTTTGCGAGATGTATTCATGTACAGTTCACATGCGGCACAGTCTTTTGGCATGCAGGGTCATCCCTACACTGAAATTTGTCTCCCCAGCTATTAATATGTCATTTAATTTTTTTTCAATGTTTTTTATTTATTTTTGGGACAGAGAGAGACAGAGCATGAACGGGGGAGGGGCAGAGAGAGAGGGAGACACAGAATCGGAAACAGGCTCCAGGCTCTGAGCCATCAGCCCAGAGCCTGACGCGGGGCTCGAACTCACGGACCGCGAGATCGTGACCTGGCTGAAGTCGGACGCTTAACCGACTGCGCCACCCAGGCGCCCCTAATATGTCATTTAAATATACACATTTCCTTTCAGATAACAAAAGCACTGGTTTTCTTTTATAGTAGGGAGACTATAAAGTTCTTTTGTTTTATGAGGTAATAATGGCCATTCGGGAGGGGTGCTACAAGGACTGTGGGAGTTCACATTGAACAAGGTGGGTACAGAGATCTGGTAGAGTGATCCATTAATAAATGTGAGCTCCCACCCCGCATTTCCCATGCTAGATTGATGTTAATGGGTACTGAGTTTGCTGGCTTTAAAGTCTCATGAATAAAAGCCTTTAACATTAAAAAAATCTTGGCCATGAGAAGGCGTACTCACTTCTCTTCTATTCATTCACAGGCAGTACCCTCAAGGCAAAGATTCTAACTAACATGAATGAGACTGCAGCACTTGAAATAATAATTTATACCTTCCCATGAAAACCTAAGAGCTTTACCCCTAAGGTCAGGAACAAGACAAGGATGTCCACTCCCACCACTTTTATTCAACATAGTAGTGGGAAGTCCTAACCACAGCAATCAGACAAGAAAAGGAATAAAAGGCATACAATTGGTAAGAAAGAACTAAAACTTTTACTATTTACAGATGACAGGATACTATATAGAGAAAGCCTTAAAGACTACACCAAAAAACTGCCAGAACTGATAAATGAATTCAGTAAAGTCACAGGATATAAAATTAATGTATAGAAATCTGTTGCATTTCTATACACCAATAATGGAGTAGCAGTAAAAGAAATTAAGAAAGCAATCCAATTTATAATTGCACCCAAAAATAATAAAATACCTAGGAATAAACTTAACCAAGGAGGTGAAAGACCTGTGCTCTGAAAATGCTGATGAAAGATATTGAAGAGGACACAAACCAACAGAAAGATATTCCATGCTCATGATTTGCGAAAACCAATATCGTTAAAATGTTCATACTACCTAAAGCAATCCCTACCCAAACACCAACAACATTTTTCACAGAAGTAGAATAATCCTAAAATTTGTATGGAACCACAAAAGATCCCAAATAGCCAAAGCAATCTTGAAAAAGAACAAAACTGAAGGTATCACAATCCCAGATTTCAATATATACTACAAAGCTGTAGTAATCAAAATGGTACGGTACTGCACAAAAATAGACCCACAGACCAATAGAACAGAATAGACAGCCCAGAAATAAATCCATCCTTTTATGGTCAGTTAATCTATGACGGGAGGCAAGAATATGCAATGGGAAAAAGATAGTCTCTTCAACATAATGTAGGGAAACTGGACAGCTACATGCAAAAGAATGAAACTGGACCATTTTCTTACACCATACACAAAAATAAACTCAAAATGGATTAAAGACTGGGGGCGTTTGGGTGGCTTAGTCAGTTAAACGTCTGACTTCAGTTCAGGTAATGATCTTGAGGTTCGTGAGTTTGAGCCCCATGTCAGGCTCTGTGCTGACAGCTCAGAGCCTGGAGCCTGCTTCAGATTCTGTGTCTCCTTCTCTCTCTGCCCCTCCCCTGCTCATGCTGTATCTCTCAAAAATAAATAAACATTAAGAAAATTTTTTAAAAAATGGATTAAAGACCTAAATTTAAGACCTGACACCATAAAATTCCTAGAAGAAAACATAGGTAGTAATCTACTTGACATCAGCTATAGAAACATTTTTCTAGATATGTCTCCTTTGTCAAGGGTAACAAAAGCAAAATTAAACTATTGGGATTACAGCAAAATAAAAAAAAAACTTTTGCACAGTGAAGGGAACCATCAAAAAATAAACATCAACAAAATAAAAAGGCAACTTACTGAATGGGGGGAGCTATTTGCAAATGATATATTTGATAAGGGATTAATATCCAAAATATATAAAAAACTTATACTCAACACACAAAAAAAATCCAATTAAAAAGTGGGCAGAGGACATGAACAGACATTTTTTTTTTGAACAGACATTTTTATAAAGAAGACATACAGATGGCCAACAGACATGAAAAAATGCTCAATATCACTCATCATCAGGGAAGTGCAAATCACAACCACAAGGAGATATCACCTCACACCTGTCAGAATGGCTACAATAAAAAAAAAGTCAAGAAACAGGGGCACCTGGGTGGCTCAGTTGGTTGGGTGTCCAACTTTTGATTTCAGCTCAGGTCATGATCTTGTGTTTTGTGGGATGGGCCACACGTTGGCACAGAGCCTCCTTGGGATTCTCTCTCCCCCCTTCCCCACTCTCTCTCTCTCTCCCAAAGTAAATAAACATTTTTTTTAAAGTCAAATAATAACAAGTGTTGGCAAGGATAAGGAGAAAAAGGAACCCTCAGGTATTACTGGTGGGAATGCAAGCTGGTGTGGCCACTGTGGAAAACAGTACAGAGGTTCCTCAAGAAATTAAAAACAGAATTATCATATGACCCAGCAATTCTACTATTGGGTATTTACCCAAAGAAAATAAAAACACTGACTTGAAAAGATATACATACCCTTACATTTAGTGAAGCATTATTTACAATAGCTAAGATATAGAAGCAACCTATATCCATCCATAGATGAATGGATAAATATGTGTTACATATATGTACAATGGAAGTAATGGGGATGTAAAATACAACACAGAGAATACAGTCAATAATATTGTAATAACTTTGTATGGTGACAGACGGTAACTAGACTTAGTGTGGGGATGCTTTCATAACGTACAGAAATATCGAATCACTATGATGTACCCCTGAAACTAATAGGATATTGTATGTCAGTTCTACTTCAATAATAATAATGAAAAAAGCTCCGTACTTTACACAAAGCTCTATGATGTTCATTACTTTTAACATTCATTCTTGACTATGTGAATGGGTGTTATTTTTCCTTCACATTATAATTTTTGGCATGCATATGTAAAGGGACATCTGTTGGCTATAATTTTAGGATGGTTCAAACAAATCTCGCCTTTCATCCCAGGAAGGGTTAATTCTATGCGAATGTCACAGTGGGAAGGAGAGAAGTGGTATATACTAGAAAAAAAAACAAAAACAAAAACCCTAGTCAGAGCAATATTACGAATGAAAATGGACATATATTGTGTCACATGGAATTTGGTCCCCACATTGGTCTATAGCTCCAAACCTAAGACTGACTGTCTCAGTAACAAGGGATGTTCAAAAATGTGGGTTCAGCTTCACAGGCTATGTGATCGTATGAGAAACAGCACTGGGCAGGGAGCTGCCTGTTAGAGCAAGGGGGACAGGAGATGAACTGTGAGGAGCCCTGGACGGAGTGTGTGGGCACGGCCATTTGAAATCACCTTTAAGAGGGTGGAGAAAAGGACTAACTAAATGACCGGGAAGCAAAATGAAGAGAACGGACTGATTTCAGCAAATCATCTGAAAAAATAATCGTACTTATAAGGCTATCAAATGGAACTGCCATTTGCTGAAATGAAACAGACAAGCAGGAACACTTTAAGCAGTCCACAGAAAGGCAGGCGGGTGACTTGGTAAGTGGCCAACAGGAAAGTTTGCATTTTGGAAGAATGATTATCCAGCAATTTTTAGGTACATAGAAAGAAAAAATTGACAAGCTGCAGTGGGCAGTCATATTTCAAGGAATTCTGATAAGTCAGGAAAAATGGGCACCTAGAATTTAGTGTGTGACTTTCTGCTGGACACAGCACGAGGCCACTGAATACCGAGGGACAGAAAAACATTTAAGTCATGCTTAAATGACTCTAATTGGAGCCTAATAAGTGAGTCAGGGGACAATGCGCATTGGCAGCGCCCTGCTTTACAGCTTCGGAGACAGAGACTGCGCAAGGCAGCTTTCCTGAGGGAGTAAGTTCGGGAGCTTCATAGTTCAAAAGGTAATGGCAGCCTTTTAAAGGGCTTGCTCAAATCCCATTTAGAATATTGTGCACAGCGGCACTTACCCACTAAAAATAGGCCATTCGAGTGTTCGGGGAAGTGTGGCGGGCGGTGGTGCTCACTGGAGGAGAGGGCCATGTGAGGGCAGCCTTTGAGAGCCGAGCATGTTAAGATGTGAAAAGAGGTGATTTAATCAAGGTTTGCGAGCATCTGATGGGCTCACACAAAGAAGCTAGGGCAAGACCTGTTCACGCCGTGAGGAAAAAAGGATGCTACAGGCTGTTAATTAATGCTGGAGGGTGGGGGGTGGTTCGGTAGGCAAGACCTTGTTTTTGCAGGGCCATCCAGAAGTGTGGTAAATGAAGATGAGGCAGTTAAGAAAGAAGGCATGGGACATGCCTGGTTAGAGCCCCGCAGCAGAGACTTCTTGGGAAGCAGCCTCAGCCTTGCCTTTCCCCTCCATCCCGAGACCCCCTTTTGTGACTGCTCACCACCCTCATGGAAGCTCCTTCTCCCTGCCGTGTCCCGAGGGAGGAACACTATCAGCAGGGTGCTCATTCTAAACACCGTCACGGGACTCAGCAGGCAGGGGACTGCAAGGCTTACACATGCAACACTGCAGGACACAAGTGCTCATAAGGGAAAGAGTACATTCTAGCCACACATTTGTGACATGACTTTGACTGCTGAAATGAGCTCCATTCTTTCTCCAAAGTAGTAAAGCAATCAACTGATGAATTTATATCTCTGTCTCATACACACACATACGTGCGCACACAGGCACACTCACGTACACACACAATCACTGGTGGTGGATTTGTTCTCTTCATTGTTAATGGTTTGTCCCGGCACTCCAAGCTGAAAACAAAGAATAAAGTATAGGTGGAATCCAAGCCAGCCTGGGCCCCAGACCCTCAGCTGCACCGCCGTCCTGTGGCAGCTGTCCAACCGTGTCTCGTGGTGGGTGACTGCTCAGCCTCGTGCCTCCAAATGGCTCTAAGCAAGCCGCTCCACAGGCAGCCAGAGTCACTGCTTTGTGAAGCCTCGACTGCTATAGCATCTGGCCCTGTGGCTGCCACCATTCCCTCTGGCACCACCAGTGCCCGCTCTGTGTTGGCCCTTGTTGGGGGTGAGAATAGGTTGGGGAAGTGGAGAGAAAGGATCCTGAGGGTTTCTTTGGACCTGAGGAGGAACCTGATCTTGACATCATGTCTGTCTTGCAGAAGACGGAGTGACTGGTTGACAGTCAGCTCCCCCAGCACGGAGGATGGTGCCCCCACATGCAGTAGACAGAAACTGGCCTGGATTGGAACAAGAGATATTGCTGCTGCTGTCAAGGTCAGGGAAACAAGCGGTAATCATACTGCGGCCAAAATAAGCTAAACCATTTGCCCTGCCTGCTTGCAAAGAGCCTTGCCAGTCTGTCTGACAACAGACAGGGCAGGCAGCAGTGGGCCAAGAATTAGCACTGGGGCCTGGCAGCGTTTCATGGCACTTGAAAAGAATGTGGCCGCAGCTGCACATACATGCTAACACACGTATGGGAGTGACTGACGAGGCACGGCGATGCCCTTGATACATCACACTCACACATGATCAGTGACCTCGGATGATCAGCTACCATCTTCCTGCCCACCTTGCTTCTTTCTTACAGATGTCAATTGGAACATCTTGATCTGGCACGTTCTAGGGTTTGTCTCATTTTGCCATCCCAAATATTCACTCTTTGCAAATCAAATTAACTTTTAAAATTATTACTATCATCAGTTAACAGCTGTGCCCCGACTAGTGGTCCCAAGCTTACCAAGTCTTTCTGTTTCAACACCACCTTCTTCTCAGGGAAAAACAAATCAGTCAGGGCTTTGAATTGGGTCAAATGTGAAAACATTTTCTTTTCAGAAAAGACCTTTAACATATTGATCCACATCACGTAAAAATTTTCTTTAATCAGCAATTGATTCCCCTCTAATTCAAATATTTTGGGTAAGATTAAAGCAACAATAAAATCCTTTGCACAAGCTAAGGAACAAATGTGTTCATTTTCTAAACACTTGTATTTTTCTTTATTAAAAATTTTTTTAATGTTTATTTTTGAGAGAGACAGAGACAGCGTATGAGTGGGGGTGGGGCAGAGGGAGAGGGGGACACAGAATCCAAAGTAGGTTCCAGGCTCTGAACTGTCAACACAGAGTCTGATGTGGGGCTCGGACTCACAAACTGTGAGATCGTGATCTGAGCTGAAGTCAGACACTTAAGCGACTGAGCCACTTAGGCGCTCTGTATTTTTCTTTATTTTAAATAAATATTGGAGTCAAGTCTACACAGATTTGAGGGAAAGCCTGTGATTAAGAAATTTGATACATTAGTGGAGCCTGGGTAGCTCAGTTGGCTGGGCATCAGACTCCTGATTTCGGCTCAGGTCATTATCTCATGGTTTATGAAATCGAGCCCCACATCAGGCTCTGTGCTGACAGCATAGAGCCTCCTTGGGATTCTCCCTCTCTGCCCCTCCCTGCTTGCATTCTCTCTCTCCCAATCTCTCTCTCTCTCTCTCTCTCCCTGTCAAAATAAACATTAAAAAAATAATATGAAGAAACTTGACACTTTGCCAAATTTGATATTACACCAAAATATAATTTATAATTAAAAGCATACAGGAAGATATCCTCAAACACAAAAGGTTTCAGGAAAAACAATAAAAATCCAAGCATGATAAAAATGCTTACTAGCAAGGCAGTAATAAAAAGAAACTTTTTTTTTTTTTTAAAGTAGGTCCCATGGCCAGTGCAGAGCCCAGTGTGGGGCTTGAACTCATGACCCTGAGATCAAGACCTGAGCTGAGATCAAGAGTCAGACACTTAACCCACTAGCCACCCAGGTGTTCCCCAAAAGAAACTTTCTTATTTTGATAAAGGGATCCACAAAAATATGTATGGCAAATGTCATATACTTAACATTGAACACATTGCCTTTAAGATGAATAAGGCAAAGGTACCACCCCCTCACGACTTCTGTCCTACCTTGTACTGCAAAGTTTACCTACTGTAGTAAATAGGAAAAAGATACAGAAGTTACAAAGATTGGAAAGGAAGAAACGAAACTGTCATTATTTGCAGATAATATAATTTTTCTGTGTGTAAAATCTAAAACAATATATAAATTATTTGAATAAATGAGGAAGTTTAGCAAATTTGTAGAAGTAAAATCATACCAAAAAAAGTGTATTTCTATGCACTATATAGCAGCAATCAATAAGAAAATTATTATTTGACAGACGTAAAAATATAAAGCACTTTGGACTATATCAAACAAAAGTTATGAAAGCCATCATGGAGAAAATTTTAAATCCTTATTAAAAGATATTAAAGAGACCTAAATAAACTAAGACCTGTACTATGTTATATTATAACATATCGACTTAATATCAAAGATGTCACCTCTCACTGAATTGATCTAAGGTTCAATACATTTCTTATCAAATCCACGGGGCTTTTCATGGGGCTTCACAAGTTTACTATAAAACTACTGGAAGAGCAAAGGGACAAAAATATCCAAGGCACCCTGAAGAAGACAAACAGATTACATTAAAATCAAGAAGTTAATTTTAATTCTGTTAATTGACAACATAAAGTGAAAAGACAAGCCTCAAAATGTTAAAAATACATAACTGAGTTTCTATCCAGAGAATATAAACAACTCGTATGGGTGAGTAAAAAGACAAACCAAAAGAAAAATGAACAAATGTCACAAACAGGCATTTCCCAGAAACTATCATGAATGCCCCGTGAACAAATGAAAAGATACTGAGTTGTGTTACTAAACAGGGCAAGGAAATTAAAACCACAGGAGGATACCTTTTCACACCATCACAAAGGCCACATTTTATTTTATAAGTTTATTTATTTTGAGAGAGAGAGAGTGCATGGGTGTGTGCAAGTGGGGGAGGGGCAAACAGAGTGGGAGAGAGAGAGAATCCCAAGTAGCCTCCATGCAGTCAGCACAGAGCCCAGTTCAGGGCTCGATCCCACCAATCTTGGGATCATTACTTGAATCGAGATCAAGAGTCGGATGCTTACCTGACTGAGCCATCCAGGCACCCCACAAAGGCCACATTTTATTTTATTTTTTATTTTTATTTTTTTAAGTTTATCTTTTTATTTTGAGCAAGAGAACACATGTGGGCATGAATGGAGGAGGGGCCAAGAGAGAGGGAAAGAGAGAATTCCAGGCAGGCCTGGCTCTGTCAGTGTGGAGCCTGACATGGGGCTCAAACTCAACGACCCTGAGATCATGACCTGAACTGAAACCAAGAGTTGGATACTAAACCCGACTGAGCCACTCAGGTGCCCCAAGAAGGCCACATTTTAAAGTCTAACAGTGCCACAGACTGACAAGACTAGAGGGAGTTTAAGTAGATACAACCAATTTGGGGAAAATTTCAGCACTATCTAGTATACCCAAGAGAAGTTCTCGCACATGAGGTGTGCCCAAAATGCCCACGGCATTGTTAGTAATGGCACCAAGCTGGGAACAATTTAAATATCAATCAATCAACAGATGAATGAACTAGGACAGTTGTATAAGGGAGTATTATACAGCAGGGAAAACAAATGGACTCCAGCTCCATACATCACATGAATGGGCCTCAGAAATGGTGCTCCATGGAGTGTTGACTTTCTCTAGTTGGCCACGGAATCGATTTAAAAGTAAGCAAAACAAATTAATTTATTATTTGGAAGTCATATATATGTGGTACACCTTTAAAACAAGGGTTGGCCTGGCCCTTGCTTTGGTATGGAGTTTTATTGGGACACAGCCACATCCATTTGTTTACGTTTTGTCTGTGGCTGCTTTCACACTACAGCAGCAGAGTTGAGTACTTGTGATGAGGTTGTATGGCTCACAGAGCTGAAAATATTTACTACTTGGCCCTTTATAGAGAAAGTTTGCTGATCCTTGCTTTACAGGAAAGAAAGGGAATGATTAACCAAATGTCAGGATAGTTGTTACTCCAAGGACACAGAATGGATGTGATGAGAGAGGGCTTCTAACGTTCTGAAGTAAGGAATTATTAATGAAGGAATTATTAACATAGAATTCTAGTACTATTATCCCTTAAAGTGTACATACATGTTTTATATACTTTTTTGTTTGTATGATGTATTCTACAATTAAAAATATCTTTAGGAGGAAAGAGAGATTGCCTTTGATCCTAGCAGTCATGCCCATGGGTATTGAGGACCCTGGAATTCTATGACTTATGTCCTACATCTGTACCTGGCACTGGGTCTATCATCGTCTTGTTTTGTGTAAAGAAGTAAGTTTTCCTAACCTTTCTAACCAATAGACTATATCCAGCAGTAGCTTTCTACTCTAAAATTCTAGCATTCCCAGAGGTATAGAATGAAAAAGTATCTTTGCATTTGAAAAGACAGAGGTACAGATCACCCAATCTAACCATCCCACAGTGCAGAGTTCCCATAACAACATCTTAGGCAAACAGCCTCCCCCTTTGCCTGAGCATGTGCTAGGAAGACGGTTGGGGTCATGAAGGGCCTGTCCATGGCTGTGGAATTCCCACCAGGACCAAGTGCTTCCATATCCTGCTCCCAAATCTACCTCCTTTGATTTCTGATTACTCTTGGCAGGCCAATGTTGAAAGGCACTCAAATATCATCTCATCTGGGCTTGTCTGTGGTGTGAAGGCTGTGCTTGGATGCATCTGAGATCCAGGCCTCTGCATGGCCATGGGGACCATGTGTGGATGCATCAAGAGTCCATGCACTTCTCCATAGGACCCTCTACTCTCCGTCCAATGCTAGTGGTCAGATATTCTTTGGTATATTAGAATAAAATTTCTGCCACTCTAGCTTCTCCCATGGGCTCCTGTTTTGCTTTCTGGTGCATCCAGAAACACATCCCTCATTCACAAGACATTATAAATGTTTGCATTTCTCCTTAGCAAAGTGTAATGTCCAACTTACCTGTAGAGATCTGGGATCAGTTTGTCTTCGTACCGAGCGCACAGGTTGTTGAGAAGTTGCTCATGCTGGCCAAACAAGCGGATGTAGTTGGAGACAGGGAAAGGCTCTTTAGAAAGGCACGTAATGGTTTCCACCATTTTATACTTGTCAATATGTATCCGGAAGTAAGTCCCATTTTTTGCATTACCTGTTACTATTTCTGAACCCTGGCAGGGGTAGGGGCCGGGAGACAAAGGGGGGAATCAGAAAAACAACATTAGAAACATTTCTGGATTTGGGGAACTTTATTATAGCAATTTATTTTTCAAATATAACAGACAGGTTACATCTTATTACATATTGCAAATAATAGTAACAGATATTGACTAAACAGAAGCTAACCTTGTGTCAGAAACTGCATACTTGGACTTAATGACTAAATGTTCCTCAGATATTTTAAACTCCGATTGCATTGTTCCCCGTTTCAAAATCAGTTGCTAGGTTACAACCAAGTCTCTACTATTCAATACCTCGCACAGCTAGTATAAGGAATTGGGTTTATTCTCTTCTATGAGGTGTGTGAACACTGTTCATTTTGTAAATTTTTTCACAGCACCATTTTGAGAAAAACCTCCTAGTCAAAAGTGGTCAGAAAGAATTTCGGTTTTTTAATAGTTGATGTAAGCAAAAGAAACAAGTGAAAAGTGAATCCTTGCAAGCTGGCTTTGGGGAGGTTCAGCTGTTTGGTCATGTCTGTTCCCAAGAAGAAGGCTCAAGTTTATGGGAAGTATACCTGCAATTGTTCTGCAGGCTACTTGTTAGTTTGTAAGTTGTCAAAGGTATGGATTCATGGCGTTATGCCCCCTAGAAGCTGGCTAAAACTGCCGCATGAACCCAGATGAAAAGGAGAGATGCCGCTAGATAAATCCCATGTCACAACCACTTTTTGCATGTCAGCCCTTAATGGCTACTGACCTACCAACCAGAGACATGCTCCCCACCAGTTCAGGCAACCAGAGAACCTCAGTGGAAAAATATGGGTTCTTTTGGTGGTGGCTGAACCTGCACTTTGCCCTTAAACTCTGAACTTAGTACACAGTTACATTCAATAAAGCTTTCCTGAGGGCATATAGATTTAAGCTTTTGCTCTGAACTTCAATGTGGCATTTTAGAAATCCAAGGCAATTTGGACTACACTGATCCCAAACATTTGCTCAGTCCTGGACATCTCCTGGGGATTCTGTCTAAACAAGGACACATGACTTAACTGAATTTTTAAATAAATCGAAACAACCTGTGGGTGTTTGGGCATCACATGGTGAAGCCCTGGGGAGGAATCAGCCAGCAGAAAAGGCACAACGTGAGGAATGTCAGGTGAACTCTGGGCCAATACCAATTATGTGTGTGAAACTGGGTATTTGGGGGTCTGGGAGAGAGCAGATACAGTTTTGGAAAGCGTTTGGGGTTGGCACCTTAAGGGAGGTGCAAATGGTCCATCACTCAAGGAGATGGATGGATACAGACAGGCAATCTACCTCCAGAGCAACATGGAAGGCATCAGCTAACAAAACAATGGTACATCCACAAAATGGGATGCAACACATCCCACAAAAATTATTAGTAAACTATAATTCACATCAGAAAAATATGTTCACAGTACATTTGATGCTACAGTAGCATAAAAAGTATATTTTATAACTTACACAGTATTATTCTATTTTTATTTTCTTATTTTTTAAATTTTTTTATTATGAAATTTATTGTCAAATTGGTTTCCATAAAACACCCAGCGCTCATCCCAACAGGTGCCCTCAATACCCATCACCCACCCTCCCCTCCCTCCTATCCCCCATAAACCCTCAGTTTGTTCTCAGTTTTTAGGAGTCTCTTATGTTTTGGTTCCCTCCCTCTCTAACCATTTTTTTTTCTTCCCCTCCCCCATGGTCTTCTGTTAAGTTTCTCAGGATCCACATAGGAGTGAAAACATATGGAATCTGTCCTTCTCTGTATGACTTATTTCACTTAGCATAACACTCTCCAGTTCCATCCATGTTGCTACAAAAGGCCATATTTCATTCTTTCTCATTGCCACGTAGTATTCCATTGTGTATATAAACCACAATTTTATCATTCTATTTTTATAAACATACACAGTATCATTCTATTTGTTTTCTATCAACACTTTAACGAAGTGTTCAAATGGTCAATTTCCATGGTTGAGAGACTGGGTCATTTTTTACCTTTATGCTCATTTAACTATCTGTAGTTTCTATTTTTTAAAAATGACTATCACTTCTAACATGATAAAAAGTTATTTTTAACTACAGTGGCTGTGTTGTGGTAAGGAACCAGACATCTGATGAACAAATGGAGAGAGAAATGAAACAAAGCAGAAGGAGCAAGGGAGAAGAAAGGAAGGAAAGGGGGATGGATGGAGGGAGGGAAGAGTCTGGTGTGGAAGAGTGGGGCTTGTCTGGACCCAAGAAGAGTCTGGAAAAGGCCATGCCTGAGCCACTGGCTGCAGACTGCCCTCTCCTTATGTGATCATCCCCACCCCCTTTGCTCCTGCCACAAGTATTTCTCTAGCCATAGGTAGCTCCATAGTCTTTCTTCTGTCAGGTGTGTTTCCTCAAGTCTTGACTTCTCAGACTGAGCAATGAACACTCCCAGGGTGCAGCATGTGACATTACAGGGTCAATTTTACCTGGCAGCCCATCACAGTAAAAGCTATTTCTGAATTAAATACACAATGCAGCTATGACAGTGAAGAACGTGCCTGCCATGTGTGTTTTGAAGATTAAGGGCCATTTGAGTTTGGCCCCAGAAGCTTTAGGCTTAGCCACCCCTCTTCTACCTGCAGGGGTGGGAAGCCCCTTTGTCAGTAGGGATGTCTTTTTGGAAAGCTGAATGAGTCTCTGAGGAAGGGTCACTCTCTCACCTTGGCAGTAGGGTGGCTGGGGGTCCAGGAGAGTGGGGGTGGGGGCACTGGCAACAGCTCAGGCATAGATTTAGCATCAGGTTTCCGTGGGGCTCACTAGAGGGCAGAGTCCACAATCCCACAAGGTCTCAGCCCCTCTACATTCTCTTTAAAATTTCTTTGAGCTGAGGGATTAAGGAAGGGAAACCAGGCATCGAGGGACACACCTTGTGTTCTGCCCATGTGACGGACAAAATTTTTGACTTTGCAAAGGGGTTTCACTTCTGCCCACAAGGACTCTGTGTTTAAGAGTGCTGATTTGGCCAAGGCTGAGCACTTCAACAAGAGGGCCACAGAAACTTAGCTGGTGGTGTCTTCACAAGGTTTTGTGGAGCCCTGCCAGGTTGCTGGCTGAGAGTCAGAGCAGTGGGTACCCTCTGGGGTCAGCCTGCTCCAGGAGACCGATATAGTCAGCATGGCTTTCAATGATTTGTTGTCATGGTATCTGTTTGGGGGGGGGAGTAGTTTTATTTATTTTTTAAATTTAAATATTGAATTAAAATCTGGGGGTTGCTTCTGTATGCTTCCGCACATTATAGCTATGAGGGCTTAAAGAGTACAGAAAACAGCCACACTGTAGAGAAAGAAAATGACCACACTGTGCTAAGATAGCTAATCTCAGCTATGGAAGTAATTTTGCCCATTTTAATGAGATTTGGCACTGTGTTAGCATAACCAGGGGAACGTTCTGGGAATGTGGAATGCATCGAAATATTTTGCATTGACATTAAAGATAAGTCACCCACAGATGGGTTTCTTAGACATAAATTACTCTTGTAGGGCCAAGCAGACTTCTCTAAAAATTTTAGGTCATTCCTAGTCATGGTTACTGACAGACCAGGAAAATCTGGTGAAGTCCAGGACTCTGTCTACCATCACAGAAAATCACTCCACTAAATGATGACTTAAGGCAGTTTCCATCCCTGCCACCCCATAAGGGATCTTGAGGTAATGATGATTTCATACACTTTCCAACACTGTGGGATGTGTCTAGTTGCTTCCTTTATTTTCAGTATGTAAGTAAATTGTTAGGAAATGTGGATCTTTTTTTTTTTGTTTTTGTTTTTGAAATGTGGATCTTGAATTTAAGACTTTGATGGGGAAACTAGTTCTGGTGTAGTCCCCCTCCTCCCTTCCCTTTTTCCTGAATACAATTATCCTTTTGAGTTCCTTTATGATTTTGACAAAGGTTGGAAAATGGCTGTGGAATTCATGCCAAATGGAAGACACAGGAGTAATGAGACTTGGTGTGCAAGAAATCAAGTCCCCAGCTCTTATGATGAACACACAATTTTAAATTTGATGGTATCCAAGGCAGAATTTGTTGTGACAAATTTCTTTATTCCATGGTGTATAAGCCAACAAAGCATGTGGACTGGAATCCGTAAATTAGTTTATTATGTAGGGGTCCCCTGTCTTCTTTTTGTCAGGTTACCTCTCAAAGAGCTCATGAATTACTAAAGTATCTTCTTACTTAAATATTCTAATTAGTGAGTGCTATAAAAGTCTGATAAAATTCATCTGCATGACATTTATTGTAGGAATGGCAATTCAGTTTCTCAAGTGAAATATTGTTCAATGGGCTCCTTTCTCCATCAATTGGCTATATTTAGGTGACTGCCTGACCATTTTGGCAACAATTTTACTTAATCAAATTAATTCCAACCCCAAAAGATTGCCATGGAACCATCCTACATTTTTTTTCTTGGAGAATAAAATGGAAAAAATCTGTTTAGATCTTCTGTACTAATTAAAAAGGAGGCCCACCTGGCAAAATAGTTAATTAAAGTCAGGGGTCCTGTTCAAATACTGTCATAGCACCAGCCAAAGAATCTATTTAAGTTGCATTCTTATTAAAACTCGTTATCTAAAAAAAACGCCTTTTTAAGGGGTTTTTATTAAAAACCTCCTCTGACTTTATTCAGAGAGAGAACCAGTGGTTCAGAAACAAATGACACTGCATGTAGGAAATTACAGTGTCCTTGAAGAATCTGGTTCTGTTTGAAACCAAGTCCAATATTTTCCAGCTCTTGAACATAATATTCGGCTCCAGTTATTTATCTATGATGACCAAAGTGCTCAGCCTTTGAACACAACATCTGGCTTCATCCTATTTATCTAATGCCCCACATCACTGGTGGCAGATTGTATTTTCCAAAGATGGACACAACAATATCCCCCACATGACATAATCATGTGCAGTATAGCCTTGACACTCTTCCCATGGAGAAATGACCTCTATGTCCTCTCTCCTTGAATCCCAGTGGGCTGTGACTGCTCCAACAGATGGTGTGGGGAAGTGACACTGTGTGACTTTCAAGGATGAGTCATAAAAGGCACTGCAGCTTCCAGCTTGCTAGTGAAGACACTTATACTCAGAGCCCTGAACCATCAGGTAAGAAGTCTGACTACTCTGAGGCTGCCATGCTGTGAGGAAGCCCAGGTGACCAGGGCTGGGTATGATGCTCTGGTCAGTGCTCCCTGTGACTGAGTCAGCCCAGCCCAGGGGTGTACAACAAGCCTTCAGAGGATCCAACCACTGAGTCACAACGAATCCTTCTAGTCTTCCCAGCTGAGGCCCCAGACACCATGGGGCAGAGAGAAGGCATTCCCGCTGTGTCCTGTCCAAATTCCTGACCCACAGAACCTGTGAGCAGAATCAAATGGCTGTTTCATGTTGCTAAGTTTTCTTATGCAGCAATAGACACTGTAACACTATTCCCTATGACCCCATCTTTGTTTGTAAGAAAATCTAGAATCAGACTGCATATACGGGACATACCTAAAAGAATCTAGGAGAGGCCCAAGGGAAATAGATTTTAATATATGGCATCTATCCTTCCCCTGAAAAAACCAAGTTTCATTATTTATCTGGAACTATGATCAACAACAACATCCACCCCTGACTGGTTACCTGTTTCGTTCCTTAAAGGCATTGTTACTTTATATGTGATCCCTACTTTATATGTGAAATACAGAGAAGTTGGGTGACTTGTTCAAAGTCCATGGGAAGTACATGGGAGAGTTGGGATTCCAATTTCCAGAAAGAAGAAAGGAGAGGAATGAATAGCCTGTGCCATTTTGAGTCCATCTCCCTTTGAGGAATTTTCCAACAGCTTCTACTTACAACTCATTGGCCAAAACCTGCCACATGGCTAATCCTATTCTCAAGGAAATCTGGGAAATGTATTTATTTTAATAAGTTGATCAGACTGTTAGCTCTCAAAAATATTCAGGATAAGAAAATAGGCAACTTGCAAGTATCTGCCTCACTGACAAAAAAGCAAACATGACACACCTGAAAGGAAACCCCCAAATGATAACCCAGTTTGCGACCATCTGCTAGAGGATCTAATCTGAGGAGCTTGCTAACTGACCAACCACACAGCGTCCTTTCCAGTTACTTTGAATCCAGGGGGTGTCCCACCCCACAGCTTCTGCTTCTCCTGGATGGCCCTTCCGGTGTAATTCAGGCAGGGCAGAAGAACAATGGGGTCTGGATGGACCCTAAGCAATGTATTTGCCACAAAGGTGGTTAATTATCTATTGGTGCATCACAGGTTACCTCAAAATTCATCAACAAACTGTCCTTCAGTAGGTGAATGAATAATTTGTGTTCACCCAGACAATGGAATATTCTTTAGCACTGAAAAGAAATTCACTATCAAGCCATGAAAAGACACGAAGGAAACCAATCCACATTACTAAGTGAAAGGAGCCAATCTGAAATTATACGGTATGATTCCAACTATATGACATTCTGGAAACTATGGAGACAGTGAAAAGATCAGTGGTTGCTGGGGGTTGTGGGGAGGGACAGATGAATAGGCAGAGCATAGAGGAAGGAATTTTAGAGCCACGAACCTCTTGTGGATAATTGTGGATACATGTCATTATACATTTGCCCAAACACACAGAATGTACAACACCAAGAATGAACTCTAAAGTAAATTGTGGACTTTGGGAGCCAATGAAGTGCCAGTGTAAGTTCCTCCACTATAACAAATATACCACTCTGGTGGGGAGTGCTGATCATGGAAGAGGCCATATATAAATGGGGGTAGGGGGTACATGGGAAATCTTGCTATTTTCTTCTCAGTTTTGCTGTGAACCTAAACCTGCTCTAAAAAACAGTCCATTAAAAAAACACGTAATGGCTTAAAACAATAATAAACTTATTACTTCAGTGTTTGGGAGTCAGAAATTAGGCATAGTTTAGCTAGGGGACTCTGGATTAAGGTATCTCATAAGTTTGTAGCCAAGATGTCTGCTGGGGCTGCATCACCTGAAGCCTTGGCTGGGGCTAGAGGATCCACATCCAAGGCAGCTAGCTCCCTCACATGACTAGCAAACTGCTAATGACTGGTACAGGAATCCTCAATTCCTTATCATATTAGCCTCTCCAAAGCACTTCCTGGGTGACCATACAACATGGTAGGAGGTGATCCAGGAAGGCGCAAGTTGGAGCTGTAATATGTTTCATGACCTAGCCTTGGAAGTCACGCACACTGTTATGTCCACAATATTCTGCTGGCAACACAAGTCAGCCACATTCTGTGTGGGAGGGGACCACACAAGGGCATGAATACTAAGGAGCAAGAATCATGGGGCCATCTTGGGGGCCAGCTATCATGGTGGTTTTCTGATGAACCAGTACAATATACTAAAGACTCTGAATAAAGAATTTCAACCTCCTGTAAATAAATTTTTATATTTGAAAGTAAAATGAAATTCAAGAGTAATACTTACAAAATTAGGCTGGGCCATTTGTACCTCTAAGGGAGTTGGAATGGCAGGTTTGGCAATATGCAGATAATGGTAAGACCCAGGTAGAATGCCTCCTATAGGAAACAGCAAGTTTTGCACATTTTAGTTTAGTTGTTGATGCAGTGGTGATAGTTTATATATTTGTATCATAGGATAAACAGAGATGCCTACCATGGTATATGCTACTCACCTATCCCACTAAAGTACTACTATTAGTAAGAAATTCCCTGAGATTGAAATTATTTAAAAACTCAATGTGAATGTGTCATTATACCCATAATATAGTCACCAATGCTCCAGGAAGATGTGCCAAGCTCATCCTGTGTATCCTGTGATTTCCCATAACCCTTGGCACTCTAACCTATGCCTGCCAATGCCAGACCAAGACCTAGAGAGGCCTTAAATGGTAATGCAGTGGTATTCCCATTCCTTGTCCTCTTTCAACATGTACTCAAAATATTAAAGTGGATGTTATTAAGGAAAATCAACAAAGTTCTTGCTCAACACTTAGAAAATTATCATTAAGAAATCCTTACTATTTCTATCTTGTCCCATAAATACGAGTTTGATCTAGCTCTAGTCTCTGACACTCATCCCTTCTCTTCCTTTCCCATTGCCACATCTTTCCTAAGTTTTCATCCAAAATGAGAAGCAGAGCAGGATCTATCAGAGTCCATTTAATTAGGTAGAAAACAACAAGGACTGGAATGTAGGGCTTTGTCTCTTTATCTCATATTCTATTTACTGGATTAGGGTCCATGGATACCCTAGGGGTCCATGGATGACTTTAGAGGTGGGTCCATCAACCTCCTGGAAATGAACACACAGTTCTGTAAATATGTGCATTTTTGTGGTAGAAGGTCCATAACATCCAAAGACACTATTCTCAAAGATATCTCTCATCTCCCAAACATAAATACTGTATTGCTCATATGGTGATCTTCTCAGGGGTCAATATGGCTTAGGGGATGAAAAGTGAACTATTTTACAGTTGTGAATGGTTTCGTTTATCCATCCAGATAAGAGGCCAAGGCCTCTATCCAAGGATACTTGGAAGGGTCTCCTTATCTCTGAGCTTATAGTGAGAATGAAGGTTTGGCAAGATGTCAGGGTATTGCACCACTAACCAGTTGTGAGTGACCTTTGGGCAAGTTAATGATTATTCTCGGTCTCAATTTCCTTACCAGTAAAATAGGAGCCACAGTTATGATGTGGTCCATAATACATGCTCAAAATAAAAAGGACCACAATAATAATTCCACGTCCATAATAAATGCTTAAAAATGAGACTGAGCCCTCCCCCATCTCAGTGCAAACCCACTGAGGGACAGAGGAGCCTCCTCACCAAGCCTAAGAGAAACATACAGGGCAGCCCTGAGCACTGATCCAGATCCAATGGGTGGTTTAATTGGAGGGAAGAAGGTGGCCTACTACAAACCTTGGATCTTGGCTCCCTTGTACATGGGGATGAGTCGGTCAAGATCAGCCGGTGGCTCAGTCACAGGCTCCAGGGTTGGGTCAAAAAGATTGAGCATGGCTGCTGCCAGCTGGAAGCCAATTTCTTTGGAATTAAAGCTGCTGTGAGTCCACTCATTTGAGTAATATTTATTGGAGAATTTGGTGAGGGAGCCAGCAGCTCTGATGGCTATATCATTGGTGTGGAAATTAGTATCAATCACAAGTCGGCCGTCATAGACAAGACATGCATCATTGAGTGCTTTAAACGTTTCATAATCCACGTTCTTCTCACAGAAGCTAAAGAACATCTACAAAGCAAACACTCACATTATTACTTAGTCATCACTCTTCATTTTACATTCTCAATAGTGTGAATAGTCTCCAGAGCACCTTATCTTTGGGGGCATACAAAACAACAACAACACTAAATCTACCAAAATGTCATAATGGTGTGGTGTGTGTGTGAGCAGAGAGAGAGAGAAAGAGAGACAGACAGGAGCATCTGTTTTTGGTATGAAGGACAAATTAAGATACCTAATGTTACTCCTTTTTGTAATCACTCAATCTAGACATCCAGTGGAGAGAAGGATGCCAAGTGATGGAGTATCTATTAGAAAAGTAATTTTTTTCCATGTAAAATGGTTTATATCCATAGAGACACCACTTACCCCTCATTCACCTACATTTTAGATAGCTCTATCTCAGCCTCCTCCTATTTGCCTCTTCTTGTGTCTGACACTTAGGTCTCTCCAGGTTCCTTCTTGGGGTCACCTCAATCCAGTCTTGAGTCTTCAGATTGCCTTGTTCCTGCCCTGTTACACCAGAAAGCCCATCCCTGAAGGATGCCCCAGAGAATGAGAGCCCCATCAGTATCAGTATCTACCAGGTTTGGGCTCCTGCCTTATTCCTTCCTGCCCTGGCATGGAAGACAGTAAGTATTTTCAGGATACCTATCCTATGACAGGCACTGTGCTATAGAAGGGCCCAAAACACCTCTGCATGCTCCTTAGATGTGACCTGTATGCTTCCTCCATTCTCTGCCCAAATTTCAATGCTTTCTTGTGATTATCTGGATATCTTCTTCAACAGTGATGTTGAAAGTCATTATGGCAGTCCAAGTTAGTTGTTTTTAAGTCTTCAGTTGTCATTGAAATAGTAAGTTTAGTCATTTTTATCTTAACCTAAATATAATTTGCCACCTTATTAAAAGCATGCTACAAAATGAACATATGACATGGGTCCTCATCATTGTGATGGACATCATACTCCCTGCTTCCTTCACATGCCTGCTTTATGTACCTCACTTGCCCCATTAGGTAAAGAAATTAGCTCTCTGGGGCCAGGAATACTTCCTTTCCATATCCCTTCCCTACACCCATGAATGGTGCATGAATGATGAATGATCCTCAGTAGCCACTAGTCACATGTGACTATACACATTTAAATCTAAAATTAATTAAAATTAAAAGAAAATAAAAATTCAGATCCTCAATTGTAGTACCTATTTCAAATGTCCAAAAGCTATAGGTGGCTAGTAGCTGCCATATTGGACAACACAGATACAGATCATTTCCATTAGTTCTATTGGATGGTGTCAGACTTGGATCCATCACCTCTGTGATGTCCTTTGTTCTCCCTTAGGGAGCCACCAGGCCTTTGCCCCTTTCCTTGTTTCTTCACTCAGCTATCTAACCTATCCCAGTTACTCCTATCCCAGGCAGCTTCAAGTCTCTTTAGAATTCATTCTGTCTTATAATTCTTAGTGACCACAGGAAAATACATTTCTCTGAGTCTCTGACTCTGGATCTTTCTGTCTCTCTACTCTTCTCTCTCTCCTCCATTCTGTTCCCATTATTATAAAAATAGATCTCCCACTCATATAAAAATATGGAAAGCTGTTTGATCTGAATTGAAATCATACATGAAAAAGTACCATCAACCTCTTGAGCCCTTGAAAATATTCAGAAGCCCCCTTCAGCATTCCCCAAAAAGTTCTTCTACCTACCCAGATTTTTCTTAATTAAACCTACTTTTAATTGAGTAGCATATTAAATATGTTATTTCTTATTTTCCCAGGTTTTAAAGATTACTAGTACTGCAGTATTATTATTATTTTATATTTTTTTGGTGTAGGAATTCACAATTTTGTTACACTTGGGATTTCACAGGAGTTTGTGAACCAGACTGAAAACTGAATAAGCAAATCTAACACAGTTCATGGGACACATGTGTTCTAAGTTACAAACCTTTCAAGTACAACTCATGCATTTTTGTAATACCAACTTAGCATTACATACTGGATGAAAATATGAAGTAGAAATATCTGGCCACATTGAAGTTGTTGAATAAATATTTAAGACTACTTATATTTATAATTCTGATTATGGAGAGCAAAACTCCTTGGTTAGCAGATCAGGAGTCAGTGATCTGATAAACCTCATTCATTATGCGTTCATACAATATCTTGGTGAAGAAGATAAACATGGAGTTTATAATCTAATTTGAGAAATGGACATCAACAAAGTCATCACACTGACAGGCAGAGGATTTCAGATTATAATGAATGCTGTGTAGAAAAGGGAGAAACCCGGCTGGAGACTGGACCATCTGGTAGGCACCCAGGAGGCACTACCCCCCGGCGGAAGGAAGCCAGGTGTTGATGTGAGTCCAAAATCCAACTCGAGAGTTCTGCTTCTAGTGTAACGGTGTGATCCCTTCAGGTTAATCCTTTCACTGATACAACTATAAACTCTGGTCAAAGTACAAAAACTATTACCCAAGGATTCTGATGAGCATTTACAAGTAGATAGATGGTGCAGGACAGTAAAAACTTGGAACAATGACCAGCATGAGGGTAATTTTCTTATTTTGGTGGCTTTTGGAAGAGGATGGACTATAGTCATTTTATACACTAACAGAAGAATAAAGATGGTAGAGAAAAGAGTCAGTGAACTTGAAGTCACATCAGTAGCAATTACTCAGTGTGAAGAATAGAGAGAGAAGAAACAAAGAGATTGAAACAAATGAATAGGGCCTTAAAGGCCCATGCAGCAAGAGAAAGTCTAACAGATGTGTGACTGGAGACCCAGGAGGAGAGGAGAAAAGAAGGAGGCAAGAACTAATGGCCAAGATCTTGCCAAAATTTAGTGAAAGTTATGTGTATAGATTCAAGAAACTCAGTGAATGAACCCCAAACAAGATAAATTCAAGAAAAAACATGTTTTGATACAAAATAAACACAGAACCCCCACAGCATCAAACTTCTGGGAACTGAAGATAAAGAAAAAATCTTGAAAGCATCCAGGGGAAAATGACACACTACGTACAGGGAAACAATGGTTTGAATGATGACAGATTTTTAAAACCAAAACTCATGGATGTCATAAGACAATGGAAAAAACATCTTTGAAGAGCTGAAAGGAAAAAAAAAAAACAATGTTCTAGGCCATGATCCTATATCCAGTGGATCCTATATCCACACAATTCAGGGTTGACTATTTTTCCAGTCTCTTTCATGTTAGCTTTTAGTAACTATACTGTGAGATTGGTGTTTTTAAATAGAGGAAAACTAGAGAATCCATTGCCAGCAGACCTGAACTGTGTGTGCAATAGGAAGTTGTTCAGGATGAGAGGGAATTGAATTGGATGGAAATCGGATCTTCAGAAATGAAGGCAGGAACAAAACTGGAAAATATCGGGGTAAATATAAAAGTCTATTTTTCTTCTTAAGTTCTTTCTGTTTAAAACAAAAATTATAATTTTGTTGGTTTTTCAACGTGTGTAGATATAATACCCATGACAAGTGTAACAGAAAAGCGTGTCCAGAAAGTGGCAAGAAGGTACCTGTACAGTTGCAAGGTTTTTATATTTTATGTGATGGTACAATATGAACTCTAACTAGAATGTAAAAGATTACTGATGTACAGTACAAGCAGCAACCAGCTGGAAAACAAAATTTTAAAAAGTCATTTATAATAGCTCAGATCCTGCACAAAGGAAGATATACCAATGGCCAATAATCACATGAGAAGATGCCCAACATCATTAACCATCAGGAAATCCCAAATTAAAAACACAATGATACATCATGTCATACCCAACAGAATGGCTAAAATTAGAAGGACTGACAATACCAAGTGCTAGCAGAGACTACGGAATAACTGAAACTCTCATACATTGCTGGTAGAAATATGAAATGATATGGCTACTTTAGAAGGCAGTATGGTAGCTTCTTAAAAAGGTAAACATTCACTGACCATATGACCTAGCCATTCTTCGGGTGGATAGCTAAGAGAAGTGAAAATATGTCTACCCAAAGATGTGTACAAGAATGTGCACAGCAATTGAACAAATAAACCAAATGTGATAGAGAAATACAATGGAATACCACTTAGTGATAAAAAGGAATGAACTACTGATACATGGAATAATATGGATGAATCTCAATACCATTATGCTGAGTGAAAGAAGCCAAATACAAACTAGTACATAATGTATGATTCCAGTTATAAAAATTTTAGTTTCAGCAGGTGCTCTGGGTATGATACCATCTGTTTTTGTTTAGTTTTCCCATCCTGCTGTAACAAAGTACTGCAAACTGGGTAGCTTAAAACAACAGAAATTTATTCTCTTACAGTTCTGGGGATGACATGTCTGAAGTCATGGTGTTGTCATGACTGTGCTTCCTTCTGAAGCTCTAGGGAAGACTCCTTCCTTGTCTCTTCCTAGCTCCTGGCAGTTACTAGCGATCCTTTCTGTTCCATGACTGGTTGCTGCCATCACTTCAATCTTGGCCTCTACCATCATATGGCCTCTTTCCCCAAGTGTCTCCTCTGAGTCAAATCCTTCTCTCCATAGACGGGCACCAGTCATTACATTTAGCGCCCTCTCAGATCCACCGTGACCTTCTCTTCAGTTGATAACATCTATAAAGATCCTATTTCCAAATAAGGTCACATTCAAAGGTACTAGGGATTAAGACCATATCTTTCTGGGGGGATGTAGTTCAACCCACAATACTGTGACCACAGTCAAAATAATGAATGTATTCATCCCCACCAAAATTTCCTAATGCCTGATAGCGATGCTACTCAAAGCTGACAGTAGAGGAGAGAAATGCTCTGACTTCTTCCTTTTTGCTATTTCTAATCTTCTGCCAGTACCTATTGTTGCTCAAGCACAGATGAAGGTCAGTGAGCAACCAGCGCTGGGAAATATTATCTGCACAGGCCATTCCTTGTGGTGCAGAGCACAGTGGAGGAAGTGGGAGGCTTTATCTAAATCAGATTGCTTTAGGATGAAGTTTTAGCAGGAAGGTGTATTGGAACAAAGCAGGTGAGAGTATTTGCAAAATGTCTCTGCCACAATTTCAATTTTGATCTCAATAGGGAAATAAAGGCCAGAGGGGGCTGCTAGAGAACCTGTATTCTGTTGCTTATTTGGGGAGGTTTTCTTATATCCCTGCTTCCTAAGCAGGGTATGTGTTTACCTCCAGTGGCTCCCCAAGATAAATGTGGCATATCTTCCAAGATCATCATTTTGGGGAGAAATTTTGAGTGAAATCATTTTGATTCTTCTTAACCTAAATAGGTATTGCAACATACATTAAAATAAAATTAACTTTTCCTGTCTTTTTCGCTGCTGTGTCCCTCACACTTAGGACAGAGCCTAAGACTTAGCAGGTGGTCAACGAAAATTTGTGGAATGAATGAATAAATGAATGTATTAAGGAGCAGAATGCAAAATTTCCGTAGATTACCAGGATAAAATGAGGGATTCCAGAGAAATCTCTTCTGTGCTTTGAGATCCTGTCCAGACTGTGGGTGCGTGTGTGTGTGTGTTGGGGGGTGGTGGATAAAGGTCACCATCATTTATCTGTAAGGGTACTTGGGTCAGAAGCCCTGACTTAGGCTGACTACCCCCTACTCTCAGGTAAGGAATTGCTATGACCCCTCACAGACTTCCCCCAAGAATGTGGCATTCTTTACCACAACTGATCACATACTCCATATTCACACTGTACTCAGCCTCTACTTTGTAAGGAGGGGTCTCTTCCTTCTCTATTAGATTGACTGGGCCCTTCCCTATCTCCCTGCCTGCTAGCTTCTGCTAATCTCCTGAACTGGCAAATCCGAGGACAAGGGTTGTAAGTCAAGCTATTACACAGCCTAAGAGAAAAGTTCTCCTTCTCTCAAAAGATAGATAATTAGATAGACAATAGATAGATAGATAGATAGATAGATAGATAGATAGGAGAAAGAGGTCTTCTAAGTCTCTAGTTCACGGGGGAGAACCCCATTATTGCTGTTTCTAGAGTCTTAAAAAGTTAACAGCAGGATAGACTTTGGGGCCCTCTGACCTTGGTTGGGAGCCCAGCATACCACTGACTTGAAGGCAGAGTGTTCTCATCTGTAAAATGGGGATGCTTCTCCTTACAGACCTGATGTGACCAGGTGACGGACGATACTGCAAGCATGCAGCATGGTGCCTGGGACATGGTGAGCTCCTGGTCCATGTTAGCACTCTCTGAACCTTTGACACTCCTTCCATGAAGAGGCAGGGCTTAATTCCCCTCCCTTTGGATATGGGCAGATGATACAGTATCTCATTCTCTCTCTTTCTCTTTCCCTTTCTCTCTCATTCGGTTTTAGAACCAAGCCACTCTTCCAAGGTGAAGTGTTCTGGACAAAATTGCAGCTGAAGATGATCTAGCATCTAAAGTCAGAGGAAGGGTTGAACGTGACTCCAGCTCCACCCCCAGTCTGACGTCAGCCACGTGAGAGACTTCGAGTGAGAGCTGCCCAGCTGGGCAGGCTCAAATCCCAGGACCCAGAGAGAGAAAAATAATATATGCCACCGAGTTTGGGGTGGCTTGACCCTCAGCAATAGAGCATCTGGCCATTTAAAAAAAAACCCAAAACCTGTGGCTATGAATTCCCGACCCGTCATCTCTCAGACCCCAAGTCCGTGGCAGGTGAAGGCTCTCTGGAGGTGGTGAGTGAAGTTCACAGGGACCTACTTACGGAGCACGGGAGTCTGAAAGGCTTGGTGGGCGTGGTGAAGCAGGCGCTGTGGATGGGGTCTGGGAACTGGCCATCGTTCCACTGAGCCAGGAGGGCGTCGCGGTAAATGGCAACCCCCGCTGCTCTGAGCGCGTCCTCCACCGCTCTTTCCACCGAGTAGTTGTTGATGCAGGTGATGGTGGAGGTGGGCGGGGGCTGCACCAGGTGGATGTAGCCGCCCCTCACACCAAGGTTTAAGAGCGTCTCCACTGTGGTGTAAGTGTCAATTGTATTCCCATAGACAATGACATTCCCTAGAAAAGGAGGCAAATGCTAAGATGCACAGTTTAAAAAAACAACCCAAACCTTGTTAGTCTAATGCTAATAATACCGAATTGTTCCCTATAACCTTCCCCTTTTTTCAGCTGCAGGAAGTCAGCGGTGTTTCCTAGCAACGGCGACCAAGATAATTTAGTAAAGAATTGGCACAAAACATCCCACAAAGTAGTCAAGTACTTTTAACACAGAAGTAGGACATTCATCTATGGTCCTGTAATTTGAAAGTTGAAGTTATGCTAAATGAAACCATCTGGAATAAAACCTTTTATCTTGTTTTTTTTTTTTTCTTTCCCCTAGTCGCTACACTTACTAAGGAAAAAAAATAATAATAAAGCTTGCGATATTTACAAGTTCTTCCCAAGTGATGAGCAGGACGCTGGTAAAAAAAAAAAAATCATGGACGAGTTAGGACAAACATTTTAATATTTAAGTGTTGAACTGGGTTGATTTCAAGGAAACTGTTTCCTTTTCTGAGAACTAAAGACTAAAACATTCTGCTTTTCAATGGATAATTTTATGAAGATTCAAATTCTGATTTTTAGATGGGTCGAGACCTAGCAAAAGGGAATGCAAGTTGTTCTTTCAGTCGGTAAGAATGAAAGCACAATATAATCTTGAAAGAGTTCCCCCGGGCAAAAGCATTTAGACAGTAACAGTCTAAGCTATTTACATTTCTTAAAAATACTACAGAAATAATTACATGTGACATGTTTTAAGATCAAACTAACAAATGAGTGAAATCCAGTATATGCTATTTTTGACACTGAATTGGCATTTTTACCTTTTTTTTTTTTTTTACAAAGAAAGGAACTGCCATAGACTCACTTTTCAGGCAACATGTAACAATTTTATGACAAAATGATAGATTCATTGAATCTCTCTTTTTTTCCTGTTTATGAAATGATATTAAGAGAAATTTTACAAGGCAAAATAAATGGTAAGTGTATTTTATTCAATTTCGTTGCATAAATTAAGGAAAAATCTATTTCCATCCTAAACTGAAAGAAGGTGTAATGGCTGGTTTTATTTGCTTAGGAAGAAAAAAGGAACTAGAACACCTTTCAGATTGCTTCTCTGATGGTAACAGCATCTAGAAAGTTCTCCTATACTTCCTGTTGCTCAAATATGGAATGGAAAGAAGGCACTGAGGCCAGTGGGCAGGGTCCTTCCTGCCTTCACTAGGATGCTCTAATTTTGTGGCTAGGATCATCTCTCTATTCAGATGCTCTAATGCAACATTCCTCTATGGGCTGCATTTTCCTTGTCTGAAAGAGCCAACATTTTGCTTAAATTATTTTGCTTCCACCTGCTGTGAAACATGAATCCTAGCTGTCTGGCACAACAAAGACTCAGCCTGGCAGGAAAGCCAAAACTTGAACCTAAAACTGTCACAGGTTTGAGGTCTTCCACCCTTTTAAAATATGCATGTCAACACAACATTCATTTTCAGGGAAACAAATTTAAGTGTTTAGCCCCCCCCCCCCCCAATTCAGGGCTGAATATTTTTCCAGTCTCTTTCATGTTAGCTTGTAGAAACTATACTGTGAGATGGGCTTTCGGGGAAGCCAGGGCAATGCGATGCTGCTGGGTACTATCTAGCAAGGGTTGCCCACAGACTATAGGCAGCTGAAGAGGATGAGGCTTTTCATTTCAAAAGGTAATATATTTTATAAAATCTCTAGTATTTAAATTAGATGTTTACTGATAGATATTCTAATTGCAAAATAGATTTGCCTACAGTTCAATTTGGAACAAAATCCACCCCCAATATGAGACTTTGGTTATCACAATAGTTGCAATAATGCAACATAACAAATCACCCCAAAACTTAGTGTCAAACAACAATCAGCCTATTGTTGTAGGTCAGCTCACACATCTGCGGGTGGGCTGGTATCAGCGGGTCTGGCTCCACATTGTGGTTGGGATTGTGCCTGCACATGTGTCTTGCACCCTCGTTGGACAGAGATACCTGAGGCATGTTCTATTTATGGAGAAGTGCAGGAGCATGGGAGGGCAAGAGCAACTGCTCACTTTTCAAGCCTCTCCTTGCATTACATCCACTAATGTTCCGTTGACCAAAGCAATGCATGTGGTCAAAGGAGTGGGAAACACTCTGCCCAGGGTAGGAGAGGGAACAGTGTGGATATTTGCTGAACAACAGTCCAAAACCATCAGTTATATTGGGCATCGTAAATAAATGCTTATATGATGCCATCTAAAATTTTCATCTAAACATGTTTTTTAAGATTATTTACACATATCTCTTTCATTATTCACAAAATAGAGTAGAATCTCATTGTGATATACAGTAAAACCTTGGTTTGCAAGCATAATTTGTTCCAGAAACATGCTTGTAATCCAAAGCACTTGTATATCAAAGCGAATTTCCCCATAAGAAACAATGAGGGGTGCCTGGGTGGCTTAGTTGGTTGGGCATCTGGCTTTGGCTCAGGTCATGATCTCACAGTTCGTGAGTTCAAGCCCCGCATTGGGCTCTGTGCTGATAGCTCAGAGCCTGGAACCTGCTTCGGATTCTGTGTCTCCCTCTTTCTCTACCCCTCCCCTGCTCACACTGTCTCTCTCTGTCTCTCAAAAATAAATAAATGTTAAAAACATTTTTTTAAATAAATAATGAAAACTCAGATGATTCGTTCCACGACCCAAAAATATTCATATAAAAATGATTACAATTCTGTAATGTCATACAAAATAACAAACAAAATACAAAATATAGAGAAAAATAAACAAATTAACCTACACTTACCTTTGAAAACCTTCATGGCTGGTGTGAGGGAGACCAGAGAGAGGAGGGTTGTTGTGTAGGACAACTTTCACTATCACTAACCGAATCACTGCTATCTATTGGCTCAATGGAATCTTTTTCTGCATGGGGGCCATTGTATATACTTGCATGGATGTTGACTACAGTAAAGTATTAATAAACTCTTGTCATATACTGTATTTAATGTAACTGACAATACGGCAGCAGAGGAAAGGGTCTATATCTGCAGGCAGCCTGACCTAGAATGAAGCAAAGCATTCCTAAGCTTACTTTTGTATGGAAAAGCAAAGGAAAGTCCATAGGTGCTTTGAAGTGACAAAAAAATACACTAGTGCCAGTTGTAGGCACCTTCCAGGGTTCTGAAAAATCACTGATTTCTGCCAAACATGGTAGCCTGAGACCGAGCATCAGAGCATGGGAGATGATCATGCATAATCCCAGAGACAGAGAGAAGAACCATCATCTCGGTTGTGATCATGTGACATTCAGCATCATGTGCCACTCATATCACAAGACATTGCTCATTTATCAAGTTAAAATTTATTAGAAATGTTTGCTCGTCTTGCGGAACACTCGCAGAACACGTTCCTCGCAACCCAAGGTTTTACTGTAATTTTTTACTACAGAAATAAGAACATGCTACAGGTCAGCTCACATCCCTCCACAAATACAAAAAGACCTGATGTAACAAGAGCAGATTTGCCAGTTCCATCTCTTGCCTTTTAAATGTCTGCACTATGATATTTACATGATATTTGCACAGTTGTAAGTTCTTTCTACATCATTTCTCACTTTGACTTTGTAAAGAATTTTTAGAGTCCATTCATGTTTATTGCATGATTCCTGTATACCAGGCACAAAGCCAGGCACTTGTAGACACAATCTATAATTACATTCATAATCATGAGTAACAATAGCATAAAGTATAGCCCACCATGTTACCCCTGGTGCCTTGCACAGTATCTTGCCAACAATGGGTGTGACAAAATGTTTCCTGACTGAACATATGGATGAATGTTTGAGGTTATCATATGTTAATTGGGTCTTACTTTTGTGCCTTCTAAAATATTTTTTGCAGAACAACCTTCCTGTGGCCAGATTTCCTACTACATATTTCTACTTGGTATTCCCTATAAAGTTGGCACTTCTTTATCCAACCACAGGATAAATTGTATATCTGAGATCTATACGATAGAAACATGTTTCCCTTCACAATGTTAGATCTGGTTATGTAGGTTTCCCCACATAATCCTAAATGTAACCAAAATTGTGTGTGTCTACAACACAATAGTATAAAATAATACTTCTGCCATATTGGTAGGCACTTCAACCCAAGGAAACAGGACTGTTTTATAAGAAAGTTAACCCTTGTATAACTATCATGTTGTGATAGCTGGGTCAATTTTTAGCTGAATCACAGAGGGAAGATGGGGGAAAAGGAAATGGAGAGAGAAAAAAGAGGGGGCAGAGAGACAAAGAACAGAGAGAGCCTTGGAGATACAGATTTTCTTCAATCACTGGATAAGTGACACTTAAGAGACCAAAAATAGGTGAAACAAACTGGTTGCCAGGTGAGGGGAGAGGATGGATGAACTAAGCCATGAATAGTAGTACTGAAAAGGACTTTCCCGGGTCTGACAGCTTTATCCCAGCCAAAATATATAAGATGGGGTAGATGGGGTTCCATTGGAACAGATCACCCTGACCACTAAACAGAGGGAGTAAGGCAGCCCCAGGTTATGTGGGACCCATGATATATACTCATGTACAACATGCTTTTTTTTTTTTAATGTTTATTTATTTTTGGGAGACAGAGAGACAGTGCAAGCAGGGGAGGGCCAGAGAGAGAGGGAGACACAGAATATGAAGCAGATTCCAGGCTCCGAGCTGTCAGCACAGAGCCCGACGTGGGACTCGAACCCACAAAGCATGGGATCATTACCTGGGCCGAAGTCGGACGCTTAACCAACTGAGCCACCCAGGTGCCCTTCATGTATGACACACTTTTAATGTCAGACAACTTCAATCAGCCAAAGATTTACCTTTTCTTTTAAAGCAGTTAAGTTTATTTATTTTTTTTTTTTTGAGAGAGAGAGGGAGAGAGAGAGAGAGAGAGAGAGAGAGCAGGGGAGGGGCACAGAGAGAGGGAGAGAGTAGCCCAAGCAGGCTCTGCACCGTCAGCACAGAGCCTGACACAGGGCTTGAACTCATGAACTGTGAGATCATGACCTGAGCCAAAAACAGGAGCCAGATGCTTAACCCACTGAGCCACCCAGGATCCCCTAGTCAAAGATTTATTTTAATCAATGTATTTCCACCACTTAGGTACTTTGTAACTCATGGAGTCTTTGCAAATATTTATAAGGACATAACACATCGCAGGGGCTTCCTTCACATAATTGGGATAGCATATACATTCTTTTGACATTTCAATGTACATATGATGCAAATAGAGTGGGAAATCTGAGGATTTCCCATGGATATCAGTTTTATGCTAAAAAATCTGGCCACTCTACAGCTCAGTTAATCTAAAGATAAGAAACGGCCCGTTTTTGCATTTGATCTGATAGGTGACAGAGGTACCATGGTGGGCTGCCCTCCTCTGAAATGGCAAATGGTAATGGATGATTAGAGCAGTCTGGGTGAATTTTCAATACAGGATAATAGAATATAACCATAGCAGTTTTCATGGAAGGCCAACCTTTGTTGCTCCTTTTAGGGCATAAATTATGCATTACTAAGATTACAGATCTGAAACAGGAAGCAGAACACAAGGAGGGCACCGTTAGAAAGAGGACCGTGAGAAAGCACCCGAAATTAAGGTTGGCAAGAGGAACACTCATTTCCTCACAGCTAACCTGCAGTAACCTTCCAGGTGAACCATGCAAGGGGGCTGCCAAGAGGAGAGAGGGATTTTGGTGTCGACAGCCAGGCTGGGGAGAAAGAGGGAAAGTGAGGTCTCAAATCACCCTCTATAAGCTGTCAATTCTCCACCTCAGATCAAAAAAGCACTAAGACTTGTCATTTAAAATGTTGGCAGATATGGAAAGGTGATATTTTTGCTTTTTGATACATGCTCTTTGAAGATATAAATGAGTGCACTAACAACTTTGTGATCACCAAAGTAAGGCAATGACACTTTAACATTTCAACTATCATAATGCACCCAGATTTATGAGATTCTTCGATTTATCTTAATCAGAGGGGAAAAGATGCCAGTTTTCATCATTCTGAAACTATTGTTTATCTCCTCTAGAAGCTAGACATTTTACTAATATTTAAAAGGAACATGGCTTTAGAGAAATTAAATACTTAAGTTGATCTCCCTGTTAACCTCAAAAAACAAAATATGGTCTTAATTTTCTTAGACACAGATTTGCCCTAAGAGTAAGGGAACAGCCTTTTTAAATAATTTTTTTTCAATAGATGCTAAAATAGTATTTTATTCTTTTGAACTGAGTGCTTTAATTTTAATCACCTAGAAGGTATGCATTTCATAGTCATGCTCAATATTCTAAAGATGAAGATTCTCCAGAAAACCATCTTTTGAAATGAAGACAAGGAAGGGATTTCCTGGTTTGGCCTTAAAATCACATCTCAATGTATGCAAACAGTCTGTATTAGAAATCAATTCAAGATTTATGCACACAGATATTAATTTGAATTTTTCTTCCTAGTTATTATGGTTAAGGCCAGAGAAAACAAAAACTATATGCTAAATTTTATAATTTATGTATTTTAATTATGTCTATGTATATTTACATATTCCATTGTATTTTAATGAAGAATTATATTTCCTTTTTCCACTTCAAAAGAGACATAGTGTGATTATGTATGACCTCATTCATCCTCAGAACAGCCCCAAGAGATTGTATGTTCTCCAGAAAACAGAGGACAAAGGGGTTAAAGGATCCAGCTCCAGGTCACACAGCAGGTAGATGGTTCAGCAGAACTCAGACCTCCTGAGTCTGGTTTTGGACTCACACCACTACACTATATTTGCAGATGGATATGTAATAAATTCCTTAAAAAATACTCTAATTGGCATTTAATCTGTGTAATGAACTTTAGCAAATAACTAGATAATTAAAGAATTTAAAATAGATATCACAGAATATTAGTAAACTATGAAATAAACATTCACTTAAAAACCATATCACATCCATGAATAGATCAGAGACTGTTCTTTTTATTTTTTATACGTCAAAGCCTAAGATTTCCATGACCCAAGCCTGACCTGTCTCATTTTGTTCTGCCAAATTAAAAGGGAAGACTATATTAGATATAACATACCAAAGGCTTTGCTTGGTGATTCATGCAGTGGAATTTTAATGTTATACTTTTCCTAACAAACATGCTTTTAATAAGGCAGTAAACTGCATTTAGCTAAAGATGAAAATAATTGATCCATTTCGGGCCATTAAGGCCATTTTATTTATTTATTTTTTTTTTACTTTACTTTCATCTTACTTTTCATTTTCATGGAAAGTACAGAGGTAATAGCAGATGAATTTCAATTAGTTTCAATTAATGCCATAAACCGTTATAATGTATTAGGTTGCCCGGTTCTATCTGAACCCCCCCTACCCCCGGGCAGAACCCTCCAGGTTTTGTTTGCCTTTGAAAGCAGCGTTTGAGCTGGTGATGTCAGCTATTCTCCACGATACTGGAGCAGTTCTGATCATTTAGGATAATTTACATCTATAAACCTATCCAACTCTAGAGCCCAGAAAACAATGTCCTTCATTCTGGGCTAATTCCATCACAGAACAATCATTTCTCCTTTGGCAGCAGAAGCAGGCAGGATAAAACAGAGAATGGGGGTGGGGGTGGGGGGACAGTGGTGATGCTTTGAGGCTGTATCTGTATGGTTTTAATGGGCAGAAATTCCGGAACTGACTTCCTCCCAGTGGCCATCCATTGCTTCTCATACCCAGCATCCACCTGTCCTTCTAGAACAATTTCCCCACCATCATCAACAAACAAGCCCTTCCCCTCAAGTGCCTGTATTTCAGCTAAGTTAGGCCTGGCATGTCCCAGGATTCCATGTGTGATTGCCGGATGGACATATGACCCAATCATTGCCACAGAGACACAGGAGATTTTTTTTTCTCAGACTTTTGTAGGAAGAGCCCTGTCCTCAGCTCTTTCCTGCTAACCCCATCCTGAGCTATTGAGAAAGGGAGAAATTAGCACTGACTATCATGAAAAAAGCTAACTATTATGAAAGATGTCCACATTCTTCCTGGTGTCATTACGGTGACATGAAGAGGAAAAAGGGCTGGCAGGTGGAGTGATAGCAGTAGGTACACAAACGCAGCCCTGCTCATTTTTCATGAAGTGCCAGGCTTCTAGTTTCTAGCTTCAAATATCATCATCCCATAACTGTCTTTGGTATAAGCCAGAAGTGGCTGCACCAGCCCTCACCTGCCACGGCCACCCCCCTCCAACGGGTTATGCAGTCTTCTCCAACCCGGTCTTTCTGGATTGCTTTCTCTCTACTAGATGGGAGGCTCACCTTCCTGAAGTGCTGTTTGGTGCACTGGTTATCCCTTTCACTAGTTCCCCAACCCCTAAAAAGTCACCAGTTAAACCCAGACATGGCTGGGCCCTGAGGTCCTCCACCTGCCAATCCACCTTCATTTCCCACTGCTGCCCTTCAAGGGTCTGCCCAATGCAATTCAAGCACCCCCCCCAACCTGTCTGTTTACTTCTCCTGCTCTTCTTTAAGGCTGAGCCCAATCCTCCTTTTCCAAACTTCAGTTTCCAGGGCTCTCATTAGGGACATAGTGCCTGTCTATAAATGGACCAGCCCCCGGTGTACGTGGATCCCCATTAAAAAAAATTTTTTTTTAGTTTACTTTTTTTTTTTAAGAGACACAGAGAGAGCACGAGTAAAGGAGGGGCAGAGAGAGGGGGAGAGGGAGAATCCCAAGCAGGCTCTGCACCATCAGGTTAAAGCCGGATGCACGCCTTGAACTCATGAACCAGGAGATCATGACCAGAGCCAAAACCAAGAATCGAACACTTAACCTACTGAGCTACCCAGGCATCTCTGATTTTTTGTGCAGATGGTGTCCTAGACTGTGCTATCACCAGAGGCTGAGATTACAGCCTTGGGAACTTTCTGTGCATAGCAATAACCCCATCACATGTAGCAGTAGTAACAGTAATGCTAATAGAAGCCTGTATTACCGAATTCTCACTGTGTATGAGACACTATCCTGAGTTGGACATGTAATATTATCTTATTTATCTCATTTAATTCTCACAGCAACCCATGTGAGGAAGATATTATCTGGAATGGGACTAATCAAATTCAAGTCTGAATAGGACTCTAATTGTGGAAAAGCTACAAAGAGAAACTTCCTTCAGGCAGGAGGTTAGCATTTTTCATTCTAACTTTTCTTTCACGAAAAGTCATTGGAAAAGGAGCACCACACAGAGTTGAATTAATCTGGCTGGGCTGGGTTTCTCAGATATCTCTGGAGCCTGGGCCTAGCCTCTGAGTGTTATGAGCATCTACTAGAGACATGCCCTAGGAGTGTCATTAGCATGGGACCCAGGAAAATAGCCTACATTTAAGACAATAAGTGAATTTCTACATACTTCTTATCTTGGCAGTTCAATGGACAAAAGCAGGCACTCAGAGGGGTTGTATGCAGTAGCTGATGGGAGACATTCTTAAATCTTGCAAAAGCATTCATTTCCCTTTAAGTGGGCAGCAGAGTAACACCATCTCTGACAACCAGTCAAGTCATCAGAATAGCACAGATGCTCTTCCCCCATCTGGCAACCAAGAGCACAGAAAAAAAAAATTCCATCTGAAGGAGGGCATAGTGTATGTTGTTTTTGGGATTTCTAAATTCTCTGCTACAAACATTCAACCTCAAGAACTTGCATTGTCACTTTCAAAGGCCCTTTCTTTGGTCAAAATGCTCCTTACTTCTAACATCCAAAATAGGCAGCTGTTTGAAGTTAAAACACTGCTTTATGACAGGATCGGGCAAAGTCCTAAAATAAAACACACAGGGTATTTTGTATTGAGCCATGGACTCTTGTGCTTTCAGGGAGTGTAAGTTACAATTTGAGGTCAGACTTGACAAAATGGTAATGACCTGTCACAAATTATATGCACAAAAGCAGGTTCTGCAAACTATGGCTCATCACCTATTTTTGTAAATAAAGTTTTATTGGAACACAGCCTTGCCCATTTATTTGTGTTCTGTCTTTCTTGCTGCAATGGCAGAACTGAGTGGATGGGAAAGAGACCATATGGCCTGCAAAGTCAAATATATTTGCTATGCATTTATAGCAAAAGTTTGCTGATGTCCAAATTAAGAATTCCTTAAGTCTATGTAGGTCACAGGGTAGTGATTAAAAAAAATGACTAAAATGTTAAAACAGGTTTAAACACATACCAATGCAAAATCTAAAATAATACCAAGTTATGAGGCAAATATGAAAATACTTTGACATGTTTTAAATCTAGGTCCCTAGTGTATATCTATATATTCCACCTTTGTCCAAAGGTTCCACACCCACTTGGTTTTGTGGGTTACCTTAGCCCAACTTTTAGGTTACATGACATATTTCAGACCCCAGAAAAATACAGAAAGCTTCCAAAAAACACTTGGTGAGACTAGCATACCCTTAATTCCCAAAAATGGACAAGTAAAGCTTATATGAGAAACTGCAGGCCAATCTCACTTATGAATTTAGATCAAATAACCTATAAAAAATTAGCAAATTGAATCCAGCAATGTTTTGAATGTCACTTGATACCTATTTTTTTTATTTTTAATGGAGTAAATGTAGTAACTTAACAAAAAGTTAATTAATACCTAAATCTTCCACCAAAAATCATAAGAAACTCTATTTAATTTTAATATATTAACTCTAATAATATTATAAATTGTATTTAAATAAGTACACTAAACAAATTATTATATTTAACTTTACATCTTGACCCCCATAGTATAGGCACTTTGTGTTTTTTGATATCCCTGGGCTGCACAGAACATCTGGATTAGCATCTCAGGGTGCCACGGGTGGTTGTATAACCCAACTGAGTCACTGTTTTAGGTAAAAACTGAGGGGCCACCCTTTGTCCTTTCCCAAACTTGACTGCCAGGTCTCCATTAAGGACGAGTAGGTAAGCAGGCCCTGTTCTGGTTGTCTTACTAGTCAAACAATTTCAATTTAATCCAAGCAATAGAGAGGGAGATGTTGGAGAAAACACTTTTGACTGGCAGACGCATTTGTTCAAATGTTTTACTCTCTCATTTTGATTCAGAAAGTGGCACGCAACTTGAATATGTGTGTTTGTGGGAAGGACTGTGCAGACGACACCAAGAAAGAGAACAATGGATCGGGAAGGAAAGAAAAGAGCCCTTCCAACACAGACCTTTCTTTTTCTTCCTAGGTCTTTTCGGCTTCACAAAAGGAGACATATTTTCCATATAATTGCTAAACATGTTTGCTTATTAAATTATTCTTTAATTAGTTAATGATTTTAGCCATGCTTTGCTCTTCGGATATTCATTTTGTGTAATAAAATAATTATAGATAATTAAACTATCTCAAGCCTTTTTCTTTCCCCCAGCAAACATGCTGGGTATCCAAAAATGACAACAAGTTGTAAATTAATCTGGAAAACAAAGCATGACAGATGAATGATTTGGTTGGAATTAATTAGGCACTAATTATACACTGGAACTAGATGAAGGATGAGACTCATTATAAAAATAAAAAGCAATTCTGAAAAAATGCACAGTTACCAACATCCTTACCTTCTGTGACTATGGGGTTGTTCCTTATCCAACGCAGGGCCTTACAGCAATCTTCTTCATCGTTAAGAGTGAAATGATTGCCAGGAACTTGATCAGTGTATCGCTGCTTCCCGCTGCTCGGAATCTCTCTGTTTGTCAGGTGTTGACTAATATCAGCCCCTGTAGGGCATGGGACCTGAGAGGTACGTTACAGAGAAATGCTTATTTCACTGGTAGTAAGGGAAGCACTGACACAGCAATAAATTAATTAATTAAATTAAGTACACATAGAAATGTCCAGTATAGGTGTGCCTTTTTCAGTCCCCCAATACAATCATGTTTGAATTTAAAAAATAAAAATAAAACAGGTGGAATGACCCCTTAGAGACAATTCTCAGAAAGGGTTGCTCTGGTTCTCTGATGCCACATAACAAATTATTCCATACATTCTGTAGATCAGTAATTCAAGCAAGGGCAAGGTGGGCGACAGTTTGTCTCTGTTCTATAATGTTGGAGGCCTCAGCTGGGAAGACTTGTAGGCTGCAGGTGACTTCATGGCTGGGGCTGATTCATCTGGTGATAAACCATCTCACTCCTCCCCTCTCCCCCCACGAAAACATGCCAGGTATTCAAAAATGACAGCAAGTTGTCATTATATGTCCAGCAATTGATGCTGGCTGTGACTGGGATCTTAGCTGGGGTGTTGGCCAAAACATTACATGCAGCCTCTCCATGTGTCTTGGGCTTCCTCACAACACGGCATCCGGGTTCCGAGGACATGTGTCCTGAGAGAACCAGTATAAAAAGCTCCATGTTCTTTTCCATCCTAGTCTGGGAAATTGGGCAGTGTCTTTTCCACCATGTTCTATTCATGGGGGTCATCATAAAAGCCTGGCCAGGATCAGGCAGAGGAACCCAGGATCCATCTCTTCATGTAGGCGTGGCATGGCCAAGGAAGAACACAGCACAGGGAATGGGATCTGACATAGCCATTTGCGGCAAAAGCAATTTGCACAGAAGCAATCATATCAGGGGTTGAAATCCAAGTGCATAGAGGCGCTAGGCAGAAAAGAAAATGAGGGAAGTGGACTACTATAGAATTATTCTTCACTTTGTCAGAGAAATACTCTTTCTCTCCCTCTCCTTTCACCTCTCTCCCTCCCTCCCTTTCTCTATTTCCCTCTCTCCCTCCCTCCCTCTCTCCCTCTCCTTCTCCTGTCTCTGTCCGAACACAGAACCCTCCCAGTATAACTTCTGTTCTCTCACTTTTGACACAGACATGAGTGGAAGCAGACACTTTCCTCTAGTATAAGGAAAGCGACAGTGAGAACATAATAAAAGATGACACTTGTCTTCAGTGTCAGGGATACTGTGGCAGACTTGAAGGCCCATGCCCTGGCCAGAGTTTGGCCACAACTCAATTCTATCCAGTTGGTGCCAGAGTAGAGCATGGGTTCAGTGTGGCCAGATCTGATTTCTCAAGAAATGCCAGACACTTTTTTTTTTTACCTGTGGACTCTTGATTTCTTCAATATTTTGGTTCAAATTAGAATCAAACAAATGCCCTTGTGAAAGCCAAGTACAATAGCACAGTGGCATGAGTTTGCCCAGTGGGCCAGCATTTCACCCCTCTGAGTTTTATTTGGCAACCAGGTGAGATTAGGTGGAAGATAATGAGACTGGAATCAGTAGCAAGATTCAAAGGCAATGGAAGGTCTCTGTTAGAAGACCTGTACCAGCTGCCTTGCATATTCGTGATGTAAGGCCCATGGGCTGTGAGTCAGGGATCGTTATACAGCAATGATGGGCAAAAAGTTCACCTGCAGTAGATGCTAATGTGGGTGCAGAGAAAGTTCTCCCACCCTTGACAAGTGCAGAAAATGCCTTTTATATGGGGTAGGGGTAAATACTGGCTAGTATTTGAATAAATGGGGTTTCACTAAACCTCAGGTAACATTTGGGAAACTTTTTGGTTCTATCCTTCCTCAATATAAATGGTAAATAAGCCTTGTACCTTACTGTGATGCATTTAATTGATTTTCAAACTGAATTAAATTAACTTAATAAACAAACAATTTGTTTTAGTATTTATTTTGGGGGGAGAGTACAAGTAGGGGAGAGGCAGAGAGAGGGAGACAGAAGATCTGAAGAGGGCTCTGTGCTGATAGGCTGACATCAGCAAGGCCAATGTGGGGCTCAAACTCATGAGCCACGAGATCATGACCTGAGTTGAAGTCAGACGTTTAACCAACTAAGCCACTCAGGTGTCCCAAAAAACAATCAATTTTTAAAGCTGGATTTACTTTCTCTATAAAGAACCTGCAGTAAAATTATATTTAGTAAAAAAGAACAATTCAGGAAGTAGTGGTCATTTACTGCAACTACAATTGTGGAGGTAAACTTTTCTTCTTAGCAATATAGCTTGCTTAGCAAATCACAGCAAATTTTGGCATTTTTATATTCACAGGTAGTATGAAGCAGTCCACAGTCCAATCATCTGGTAAATGATTTACAGTGCATAATATTGAATGCCATGCTCTGGAGGTTAGAAACCTCACCAGAACTCCAATGAGCACTGTGGTATAAAAGAAAATAAAATTTAGGTAACAGTACACCCATTTTAGTACCCCATGCTTTAATGAATCGGGGAAAGTCCTTGGCAGAAAGTGGTAGGGCTAAAGAACAAATTGAGAACTATTCAATTTATAAAGCTTTCAATGAGTTACTATCCCCAAATAGTAAGTTCTTAGATGAAAAAAACAAGGAAGGGAGAGGGGAAAAGAACAAGTTCCAAAATGAAAATCAGCTTACCTACTGTGATCCTAAAATGTAACGGCATTCTGATAACCTGTTTTATTCTTGTGTGCACTTATGTGTGTGGGATCATTTTTGCACAAGATCAGAAAAATTAAAGGAAAATTAAGGGGATAATGTATTTTTCATATTCACGCAATGGCATTTTCACAAAGTAGGCAAAATCGAAGCTAGGATTTTAAATCCCAAGGCCAATTAATTTGTCCACACAGACTTCAGCAGAGCTTAATAAATGAAGAAAAGATCTATGGGAAAAAAAATCCTATTACATCATCAAAGTAAGGGAGAGAGTCAAGTTTAATAGGAGAGCATGGGTGTATTTCACCATCCCTACTGGAATGTTCTGCCATTAACTAAACTGCCACTAGTGACTAGAGAGTACGGACAACTTTTCGATCCTTCTGTCAGATTGAACAGCCCAGCATCGCTGACTGGTGGGAGCCCCTCCTGAGGGTATTGTGGAGCCACTTACCAGACCCGATTTGCTTTTCTCCAGATAGTTTTAATGAGAGAAAGAAACTCAATTTGACTCTAACTCTAAGCATTAAGTTCTAGAATTTCTGTGTTGTAAGGATTTTTAAAAGCTACCAAGTGCAATTTCTGGATCATATCTGTGACAGAGGGAGGGCAGGGAGGGGAAAGGGGAGGAAAGAGACAGAGAAAGAGGAAGAGAGAAGAGAGACAAGGGCAATGGTGAAGAACTCAGTCTGGAGCCTGGGTCTAAATCCTGGCGTGTCACTTTGTCGTCGCCTGACCCTAGACAAATCACCTCAGTTTCACTGCACCTTGGCTCCCTCATCCATAAAATGGGGAAGAAAGCAGCATGGACCTTGGAGATTTCCTGCAAGGACTACAGCAGTTAACACACGCAGCAGTCCCTCGACCTCCGTCAGGTGTTCCTACCACCTTATGAGGGCCCCGCCAGGGCATGCTCATGTCTCCTGGGCCGGACATTCCCCCTTGGAGGAGACCCTGACTCCTAGGAAGTTGTTTGGTAGGATGAATAAGCACTGTATTCCCATCACTTCTGGTGGTCTGTCTTCAATCAGCTTCCTGAGGCCATGACATTCAAGTCTGATCTGTTTTCTGCATGCACATACCCTTCGAGTATTTGAGGACAGCGATCCTGAATCTTCACCTCTGTGGCTCAACATCTGGGGTGACTTCAAGTCTCTGGATGTGGTTCAGCTTGTTTTTTCCTGTCTTAAACGTGACTGCAAAGAAGCAAACACTCCAGGGGCACCTCTGTTTTTGTGATGTATTCTTTCACACGATCATGTTCCGCATGTAACAAGCTCATCACCTCTGTATTGTTGTCACGAATTGTGGCCTTTGTCAACATTAATGCTTTTCTTTCTCCAATTAATTCCGCTTTGTTGGATACTAATATTGCTGCTGCTTCTGACAGCTGTTGAGTTTGTGTGGCACCTTTTGCTGGTGCACTTCTAACATTTCATTTTGAAACTTTGGATGTCATTTTGTTTTGGTAGTTCTCTTGTATTTTGAATTTGGTGCAAACACAGAGCCTTGCTCTTGTAACAGCGCAGTTTAAAACCATGGCATTCACCGTTGCGACTGTTGTTTTTCTCAATGCCATTCTGGTTTATCCTTGTTTAAAGCACTGTGGCTATTTCCTTTGTTTCCTTCCCTGTGGTTACACAAATGATGTTTTCTCCGGTCTTATCTACTCCCGGGTTTGGAAGGCAGATTTACTCATGCTGTTCAAAAGCATTCATTACATTATTCCTTCTATATGTAAGAGTCAAGACCAAAATATTACCTTTGGTTTTCCCCATTTAAGAGAATTCCTATTTCTCCCTGGCCACCTCTCCCTATTTTCGAATAACTTGGTTCTTGATTAGATTTAGATGAAGTTTCAGTGTTACCTACTTTGCATTTATTCTCAGACTTATAAGCTTTTGAATTGTTTGGTGCTTGCCACTTACCTTTTTAGACTATCATAAAGTTCTAAATTTTCCTTTCTGCCTTAGTTATTCAGAATACACACTAAAGAACACAGAAGATCATTCTTCTGAGGCCTCACAGACAAAACAACAGCTTTTTGCTGTCTTCAAATAGGAGAGACGTGGGTGCACATATACTTACTGAACTGCCATATTTTCTTCAAAATTCTGTGTGGCTAGTTTCATGTTTTTATGCCATTTTGTCCTAGAAGGGGAATTTTGGGTGCTTGTCTTATTTTTGTTCTTGAGGGGTGGTGGTGGTGGTGGTGGTGATCTGTTGTTTTTCTCTTGAAATGTGTTCATATTTTTCCCCATCATTGTTGAAGAACTAAAATTTCATCAGAATATAACTAGCTGAGTAAATTTTTCTTTGATTTTGCCTGGAATGGGCTCAACTGGACAATATGGTATTTAGGTAAGGAAAATTCTCTTCTAGCATGTCTCTGTGGTATCTATTCCATTCATCACAGCCTCTTCTTTGGAAAAACCAGTGATCTATATGTTGCCTCCGTGTTGCTCACACCTTCTCGTGTCTTGAGCCAAATGTATCCTTTACCCTTTGCCCTTTGCCCTCTGCCCTCCAGGGGAGCTTTGCGCTTTGTTTTCAGCATCAAACATTGTTCAGTAGCAGTTCTCTCTCTTGACAGGGGTTGGATTTCAATCCTTTCTTACCCATCTATCTTTTCATCTAATTCTGTAGCCTACTCAGCTCAGCTTTTGCTCTTCTGATGGCTTCAGCTCCCATTTCAGAGTCTGGCTGATCAAACTGTACTGAAGACGAATAGTTTTCTGCAGTGTGTGTGTGCATGCATGCATGTGTGTGCGTGTGTGTGTGTGACTCCTGGAATATTGTCAAGAGTATGTTCTTTCTCTGATTTTTCCAGATGTTGTTCCCTTTCCCTTACCCTATGTTATCCTTTTGTTTCAGGTGCCTTTTGCTAAGCAACAAACTCACACCAAAACTAAGTGGTTCAAACAACCACCATTTTATTACTTTTCATGATTTCATGGGCCAGAAATTTGGGTAGGGTTTGGCTGGGAAATTCCTTTATTCCATGTGTTAGCAACAGAAGTCACTTGGTGATATTTAGCTGGTGGAGCATCCAAGATGGCTTCACTCATGTGTCTGGTGCTTTGTCAGGGATGGCTGGAAGGCTGGGTTCACCCGAAACTGCCAACTGGAGAACCCAGGTGTGGCATGTCCAATCACAGGGTGAGTATCTGGACTTATTTGGCCTTTCAGGGCTCCAGGAGCCACTGTTCTCACAAACAAGGAGACACTGCCTGGCCCCTGACCCAGCCCCAGAAGTCACACCACATCACTTCCCTTGTATTGTATCTGTCAAGATAGTCACAAGTCTGCCCAGATTCAAGGGGAAGAAATGCAGACCCCATCTCTTGGCATGTTATTTTCCCCTTTAATCATCCCCAAGCACAGTGAGGTCTCTTCATGATAACTGCTGATCTATGACATTGGGGAGGTCTTACGTCCGAAGAGGCAAAGTGGTGTATGTAGCTCTTTTCAGCTGTTTACAGCAGGCTCTCACCTGCAGCTGCACCGTTCTAGATGCCAGGCTCTTATTTACCCCACCAAGGATGTAATTAGCCTCTGTGAAGACCACATCATATTGCTGACCACATCAAGCTCAATATAACTAACATCCCCAACTTACTCTCTCACCTGGTGGGATGTTCTTGCCCCACCTGCTGGCTTCTAGTGAGCATCACCCCTTTAAGAGTCCCTGCAAGTGGACACATTTTTACTCTTTGTCTTGTTGAGAAGACCCAAAACCAGGCATGGGGAGGTGGTCTCTCCATGGCTCTCCATGCGCCATGGAGAGTTGCCCAGGACCTCGGTTGTAAGCTATCCCAGAACTTGTCAATGGGCACCAGCATGTGCCCACCAACGAAAGAACCCAATTATAGATAGGGTGGGGAAGGGAGTTAGTTAGAAGGTACTGAATATGATTCGTCTTCCAAAATGGAAAGGTCATAGATAATGTCAGGAGTTGACAGACCAAAGATAAAACGTCTATAAACACATTATTTGGAGTTCTGGGGGTAATCACTGAGGAACTAACAACAGAAATGCCTCAAAGTAGTTATCCCTAGAGAGAGAGGACTTGGAAGGAGAGACCAGCCTGCCTCACACGCAGTCCCAAGACACAATTTAATCTTTTACCCTGTGCATGGATTTTATGATGAAAAATTAAATGATAAGTATTTGGATATCAAAAATATTGCATAATATTTTAGAATGACACATGCCACTTAAAGTTCTATTTAGAGGTTCAAGTTTGTAATGATATTTTATAACAGTTATCTTCTTGCTTTGGAGTTAAGCTTTATTTTCATCATTTCAATTTATTTCTAAATCACAAAATTGGGACAAAACAACAAGAGAGTTAAAGAGAAGGAAACAGGAAAATAAAAAAGAACTGGAAGCCCTCCACAGTGAATTCAGCAGCCTTTTTTTTGTATCACTCTATGTACCTTTAATTTTTACGTCCTTCTGGAAAAATTAAATCGGAACTCCCTTTATCACTTCTTCATTTCATTTTTCCCATTGTAAAAAGGGCAAGAGCTTAACGTGCCACAGACTAAAGCTGTAGGGGCAGCTGGACACACATGGGCAGAAGCCCGAGTCTCTGGACAGCTGGCCAGGTCTTCCACTCACATTTTCCAAAGTCCACGGTCCCAGGCAGCAGCTGGAACTCGGTGGGGCAGGTGAGGGGGGCAGGCAAGCTTGAGGGGTGCATAATGTTTTCTTCTGATTTAATGTTTAAAAAGAGGAATACTTAAGTATCAAAATAAAGTATTCCTCCAGTTTGCGTTTATCCTTTAGCCAGAAAAAAAAAAAAATCCTTTTCTACACTGTGAGAACTGGATGTCTTTAATAGCAGCAGTAGTAGTGGTGGTCATAGGAGGAGGAGGAGCAGGATGAAAAGAATAAAAGCAATTACTCAGAGGATGATCCATATTCAATGTGGCCTGCTCACTAGCAGCACCAGCCTCACCCTGAAGCTTGTTAAAACTGCAGCATATCAGCAGCCCCCATCCCCTGATCAGAAACTGCATTTTAATGAGATGCACAGGGGCTGTGTGTGCACATTATGGTTTAAGAAGTGCTACTCTAAGGTACAGATTAGAGATTCTAGGTCAAGAAACTTCAAGTCCTGGTTCTCAGCCTTAGCTTAGAACCATCTAGAGCTTTAAAAAATGCTGATCGCTGGGCTCCACCCCAGAATAATTAAAGCACAGCTTCTGGGGCTGAGGTCTAGGCATGGGTATATTTCAAGTGTCCCAGGTGACATCAATGTGTGGCCAAGGCTTGGAACATTGAGTGATGCTGGGAGTTGCTCAGCTGTCTGTCCCCCACCACGTGCTGCCTCCTCCTGGCTGGGCTCTATAAAGAAAACCTACACATACTTCCCCTTGTCAAATCCACAATCATTCACAAAATGTCCTAAGACAGTACCAGATAAAACATGGCAGTGCCTGGGGTGGGGGTGGATTACTCCATACTTGTCAGAAACAAACCCACCGTGGGAAGGCTTATCCAGGTTCCTGGGAGAAAATGTAATTAAAAGATCCCATCTGTGAGGGCACCTGTGTGGCTCAGTTGGTTAAGCATCCGACTTTGGCTCAGGTCATGATCTCGTGGTTTGTGGGTTCGAGCCCTGTGCCAGACTCGCTGCTGTCAACGCAGAGCCCACTTCAGATCCTCTGTCCCCCTCTCTGCCCCTCCCCTGCTTGTGCTCCCTCAAAAATAATTTTAAAAAACATTAAAAAAAAGACACCATCTTTGAGTTACAAAGTAAATTGCTTTTCATTAAAGAAATGTCCTATTTTTGTGAACTACATCAAATGCTAATGCTTGTTGCAAAGAATGAATATTAAAATTTGCTTCCCTAAGACATTGAACAGCTTCAGTTGTATCCAGCAATGCTTTCCTCAAATGTGGTTTGAGAATTTAATCCAAATGGAAAGCACGGTCACTGGGTAGTCAATCAGTCACATTTCCTAGTTTTATAACTGAGAGACAAAATAAAATAAGGGTTGACAGAAGGTGCGCATGTTTCAAATACTTTTGCATGAGCCCGTCACCACCGCCAAATGTTAGCCTCTTGAGGCATAAATTAATTTACCACAAATGCATGCCGGGTTGTGTCTGGATTCTGCTCTGGTGAGCAGTAAGTGTTAGACTTTTGGACAACAGCTTAAAGAATGACATTTCTCCTACTTGCTGTGATTTTTACCCTTGAGCAGAATGTTTTTCTTGGAATGGATTTCCAGGAGGGGTTTCGGACACAATTCTGGTCATGTGTGCAGGCCTTGCGGGCACTTTTATGAATAGAGTGGCAGCTGTCCTGGTAGGAAGGCATGCTCTTAACCCCTAGAACGTGTGCCCCAGTAAACGCATTAACCATCAATCACTAAGATCTCCGTGTGCGGCCTCACCTGGTACTGCTGTCCGGTGCAGAGGATGAGGTGGTCATAGAGCACGATTTCCTCTTTGGAAACTACCACATGCTTGGCTACTCGGTCTATGGCAGTCATTCTACCAACCACCACATTGACCCAGGAGCACAGTGACATCAACGCATAATCTTTATCATTAAAACAGTGGCTGCAAAGAGAGAGGCTCCGTCAGTGACATTTGAGCAGCTGACAGTGGGCATTAATTAGACATCTGGTGAGCTGGTTCAAGTCCCCTCGTGGGCCAAGTCTGTGCTCTTGATGTGACTTTACTAGGACCGTGGCTAGATACTGGATTTTTCATTATGAGACAGTCACAAACTGACATCTTCCCATTAAAGCTAAATCGTTCCAGCTGGCATAGGCCAGTCCACAACAGGGAGGGTGACTGTGTGTGTGTGCGCGTGTGTCTCTGTGAAATCATTAACGTACACTCTTTCTTCTGCTTCTATTTCATGGTGGGTGTAAACTTACTTTAGCTGTTGAGTTATCATATTGACCACAGACTGAAAGGGAAAGAGGAAGAAGAAAGTGACATTGTGGAGGATTCCCAAAGGCAGGGGTCAAGGTCCTGAATATTGAGACCCCTTCATATTTGCTAATGTTTACAGTAAATGACTCATTCTTAAAATTAGTGTATGGATTCAGGCCAAAACAACTACACATTTTATTTAGAGAAGATGTCAATTAGGGAGTTAGGTTTGCAGTGAGTACAGTCCCTGGAGACTTTTGGGATTTGCTCTAGAGGGCAAAGGTGATTTACGGGGAACTAGTAGTTCTGCAAACAGTGGGTCCAAGGTGGACAGGTTTTCTTTTCTAGGTTCCATTTGAGTTTGAGCACTCTAGTGTGAGAAAAGTGGAGTTTTGGTAGATTTGGGTTTAAAGAGTTCTCTGAGGATGGTTTCCAGAATTTTCTGAAAGCTCTGACCTCATGTACGTGACCTTTTAATGATCCTGTTCTGAAGACCCAGAGTGTAGGGTGGCAGAACAGTACGTGTTTCATTAAAAAAATTTTTTTTTAATGTTTATTTTTGAGAGAGATAGAGAGAGACCGAGTACAAGTGAGGGAGGGGCAGAGAGAGAGGGAGACACAGAGTCCAAAGCAGGCTCCAGGCTCCACACTGTCAGCGCAGAGCCCAATGAAGGGCTCGAACTCACAAACCATGAGATCATGACCTGAGCTGAAACCGTATGCTCAACAGACTGAGCCACCCAGGCACCCCAGTATGTGTTTCACTTAAATCAAGGCTTAACTGAGTCATGGTGTATGTCCCAGTGCGACTGGACCCTGGGGACTCTGCATGACCTTTCAATAGTTCAGTTTCTTCACCTCTGAACAGGAGGTGACTGGCTTGTTCATTGTACAGGACAAATCTGAGAAGGTAAAAGATGCTGTTTTGTCAGTTGCGATGTATACATGAAGGGTATTATTCTAAATAATATTAATGATGCGTAATCCTGTTTACCCTCCTTGGACGCCAACGGGATTGTGAAGTGGTAACGGGAGAACATTTTTTCTTTTTGATCCATGCATGAGTCTGCTCTCACCACACAAAAGGAATTCTCATAATGGATGTGCATTAGACCCTGTTACAAGGGCCTGTGAAAGAGAAGGGAGCTCTGAGTTTTGTATCTCTCCATGAAACAACATTTAAAAACAAGAACGTTTCTTTTTAATAAGAAAAGAAAATCAGGGGCTGTCCTGTCCCCGCAATATAACAGAGAATGGGATGAAATTCTCTTAAAAAAAATCATTTTGGTAGTTTAACAGGAACACATGAAACTCTGTTGATTTCACACATTCATGAGAGACCCACAGAGGACTGCCCTTATTTGCTACACAGTCTCTGCATAATAGGAAGTACACTGTCAGCCGTCCAAGATGAGGAAAAATTAAATATAGTTAGTGCACAGGGATTAGTCTTATGAGGGTTTGCTCAAAGATAAAAGTTCTCAGGGGAAATCTGGGGAAGGTTAAGACTGTTATTTTTAATGACAGCAGGACAGTAGTGTTTATAATGTCAGAATGCATATTTCAGAGTTAAAATCTGAAGTTCTGTCCAGTGGAAATGGCACATGGAACATGGTATTTTGGGGAACCTTTGGAAACATTGGAATATGTGGGGTTCTTGCTTTTATAGTCTGTTATTACATTGAATGATAATAGTCCGTTTAAAGTATCACTGTGTAGGTGATTACAATCCATTCTGGATCTGCTTTACCCATCAGGTAGGTGAAATTAGACATTGGAGACTTATGGTGATACGTTCCCAAAATTGTTTCCTAAGCAGAGGTAATGAGCATTAGGATTCTAACATGGCAGGGACTGCCTCATGGCTTGGTGACAAGAGAAATATCTCCACTAGAGTTCTCTGTAAAAGAGAGAAAGAACCAAAGAGGAAATATCAATAAAACTTCATGTCTCTCTCTCTCTCTCTCTTTAATGCTTATTTATTTTTGAGAGAGAGAGAGAGAGAGAGTAGGAGAGGGGCAGAGAGAGGGAGACACAGAATCTGAAGCATGCTCCAGGCTCTGAGCTATCAGCACAGAGCCCAACGTGGGGCTCGAACTCACAAGCTGTGAGATCATGACCTGAGCTAAAGTTGGACGCTTAACCAACTGAGCCACCCAGGCACCCCAAAACTTCATGTTTCTGAAGTCTCAAGTGAGCTTGACCCTGACTCAAAAATAAAGTGAAAATTTGTCTTCACAGAACATTCTGGAAGCAGGTAATAAGGAGGAGGAAAAAGCAGAAATGCAGGATGGGGAAATTTCTAGAAGGGAACATATGTGTAAAGTGGCCAGCTTGCCCCCAACACCCAGTGGTCAGAAGATTTAGCCCAAAGCTCTAGGTGCAAAATTACAAGCAAACTCCAGGGAGGCAATTACAAGCAGGATAGATCCATGCACTTCATGGAATCAGAACCCTTCAGAACTGGAAAAAAACTTGGAGGCTTTCATAAAGGATTTATTGTGACACTCTCTGAAGAAGGAGCATCACAATTAACATTCACTATTCAGGGCTGATTGTCCAATTAGTGGATTTCTCCTGCTTCCTGTTTCTCCTTTCCACCCACTGCCTTCCTCTCTGCTGTATCCTGGCATGTCATTAGCACCTCTACAAGACACTGGACTGGGAAGGGTGAGGACACACAAAATGGCTATTCAAAAATTAGTAACAGCAATAATCAAAACACTGGTTACGGCAAAGTTCGAAGTTTGTATTTAGAATGAGGAATTTAAATTACAAAATTTATGGATGTCAATGCAATAGTTATTCTTAAACTCCATGACAGGGGTGCTTAAGCAGCCGACTTTGGCTCAGGTCATGATCTCGTGGTTTGTGAGTTCAAGCCCCTAGTCAGGCTCTGTGCTGACAGCTCAGAGCCTGGAGCCTGCTTCTGATTCTATGTCTCCCTCTCTCTGCTCCTCCCCTGCTCACACTCTCTCTTTCTCTCTCTCTTTCTCTCAAAAATAAATAAACATTAAAAAATTTTTTAAACTCCATGACAGAGATAATTTCCTTTATTGAGGTAGGAGGACCTTTTGAAAGGCAACATCCTGTTTGTGCTTCAATTTCTGGTTTCTAAGAATTACGGTAACATGCAGTTACTCACCCAGAGGCATCTGGCTGTCTTGTTTAGTCCCCATCTATGTAACCTGATTGAGAGGGCTTTTGCAGGTGCCTTTAGATGCAACCTGCATCCACTTGACATTATTTATTGAGCACCTACTATGTGCCAAGCACTGTCCCAGATGTCAGGGACACATTGGTTAACAAAAAAATGCCTGCCCTTGTAGAGTTTACATTGTAGGTTAAGGATTCAGAATATGAAAAATAAAAGCAATTTTGAAAGGAAAATTAGATAATATTTAGAAGAATTTCAGTAGCAAGAAAAAAATAGAGCAGAGGAAGGACTGCAGTGTGTTGGGAGTGTTAGTTGCAAATGAATGGGTGGCCAGGGTAGGTATCATTGAAAAGTTAACATTTAAACAAAGACTTTGAAAAAGAAAAGCAAAAACTCCAAGGTGGAGACCTGCCAGCTGTGTTTCACGAACAAAGAGGAGACTGTAGTGGTTACATTGGGGAGAACAAGGGCAAAAATGGTCAAAGATGAAGTCAGAGAAGTAAGCAGACAGGGATGGATTGTAGGTGGGAACATTCTAGAAGTTTCTATGAAGATGGAAATGTTCTGCAGCTGTGCTGTCTCATATGGAAGCTACTGGCCACATGTAGCTATCTGATCACTTCAAACATGGCTAATGTAATTGAGAGGCAGAATTTTTAATCTCATTTAACTTTACTGAAGTTCAATTTAAATAGTCCTGTGTGGCTAGTAGCCACCACATTGGTCAGTACAGTTCCAGGCTGTTCGGTAGTTGACATGATCTGATTCAAATTTTTGTGGCATTGCTCTGCTTTTGTGTTGAGAATGTGGAGAGGCGAGGACAGAAGCGGGGTCACCAGGTAACTTCCCATCTAGCCACATGCAGATCCCAGGCAGTCACACCAGCACAAAGTCATTTGCTAGCTCTTCTCTCCTGTAGCCTACCTAACATGGGGGTTGACTGAAATCTGTATCAAGCTGACTGAATTAAGTTCCTTGTGAGATGTTAATCAATAAGATCAACATTTCCTGGGAATCACCTAATTTAGAAGAAGGGCAATGAGAAAAAGAGACACACATGTGTTGATCCTCTAGCCCGTATCAGAACTTGCTGTTATAGTAATTTTAACAAAAAACTCCAGCAAGGCTGGCTTATCATCTGCTTTTCACAGTCAAAAACTCCACTCAGAGACATAAAATCCCTTTTGTAATAGGGGAAATCCACCTGAATCTCAATCTGCATCCATCTGGCTAAAAACCCATGACTTTTTTACTGTCCTGATGATATCCTTAAAAAAAAAAAAAAAAAAAAAAAAAAAAAAAAGAAGTTCACAGTCTCATAAATAAAAGTATTAGGTCAAAATGAGCCTTGTTCTGCTTGCAAGGAAGCTGCTGTTTTTTCTCACTGTTTGAAGATCTCTTCATCATGGATTCTAGGACGAACACCCTGAGAAGGAACAATTTCCTTCCTCCTTGTTGGAAAAATTGGGACATTGTTTCTAGAGGCAGGGAGCCTAATAATTCTTGTACCCATGCTTTGCTACAGGAAATTATAATTAATGGAAGCTGTGTGATAATGAAATGGCATTTTCTAGAACAGATGTTGACAAATAGTGATTCTACTGGGATGCAACCAATGAAGCTTGCCCAGACTGGCAAGAAGTTCGTAGTATGATCAGCCCCTCATGACAAAGGCCCAGGGGGTAGGGGTGAGAGACCCACACCCCAGTGAAATGCCCTGCCTTTATCTCCCAACTCTGAACCTGGAGGGAGTCCCCTGGTCTGAAGCAAATACAGTCACCAAGCTCCCCTGTGCCGTAGTGACACTCTGAAGTCAAGTGCAGGAGGTGGCTGTGTTAGTAGGCTCCATCCCAGCTGTTTAGAAGAGGGCAGACATCTTCTCACAAATACAAAATGGCAGCCCAACTCTTCATTCCCTCATTAACAAGTTTGTACTTGTATCTTCTTTATTATTATTATTTTTTAATGTTTATTTATTTTAGAGAGAGAGAGAGCACAAGCTGGGGCAGAGGCCGAGAGAATGAGGGAGACACAGAATCTGAAGCAGGCTCCAGGCTCTGAGCTGTCTGCACAGAGCCCGATGCAGGGCTTGAACTCACAAACTGCAAGATCATGACCTGAGCTGAAGTCGAATGCTTAACTGACTGAGCCACCCAGATGCCCCTGTACTTGTATCTTCTAAGTGAGTCTGAACCGCGAAAGAAAAGTCTGCCACCCTTCCCTTGCCAGTCTGAAATCTACAGCTGACCCTTGAACAACACAGGTTTGAACTGTGTGGCTCCACTTACACATGGACTTTTTTCAATATATACAGTACAGGACTGTAAACGTATTTTCTCTTCCTTGTGCCTTTCTTAATAACATTTTCTTTTCTCTAGGTAACATACAAAACATGTGTTAATTGACTGTTTATGTTATTGGTGAGGCTTCTGGATAACAATAGGCTACTATTACTGGTTAAGATTTAGGGGAGTCAACAGCCACATGCAGATTTTGGAATGCATGGGGGTCAGAGCTCCTAAACTCCCCACCCTACCCTGTGTTGCTCAAGGGTCAACTGTATTTTGCATAGAAATGCACCCAAATGAGGACATTTGGCCTCAGAATGAAAAATCAAATGGAATTCTTACTCGCTTGCTAAAAACTTCCTTTGTTCAGTGCCCAGAAGCCTTTTTCCAGGAAGTCCATGGGTTGAAATCAGGGTGAGATTACTAAACTTCAGGTGAGAGCTGAGGAGAGAGAAGAAAACACACAAAAAAGGAGGTAAAGCTCGACTTGGTGAAGGTTTATTTATAATTCAATTTAACCTTACCTTATGTATCATCCAATTGCTGAACTTTTCTTTTCAGCAACTCTTTTTGCACAAACTTTCCAACAGAACTGACCATGTCAATGAAAGGAGGGAGATGGCTCTGGAGCCTCTAACTGCAGAAACGTCCAGAAGCCACAACACCAGCATGGCAGACACTATTTCATTTTTTTTTTTAATTGCCTCTCAGGGGGCACCTGGGTTGAGCACCCAACTCCTGATTTTGGCTCAGGTCATGATCCCAGGATCTTGGGATGGAGCCCCGCATCGACATTCCAGGGCCCGAAGCATGTTCATAGGCATCATCATAGGGATTAGTGTTAAAGATAGTTTGTGCTGGAAGTCGGGGGCAGGGTTTTATTATCCTCATTTCATACAGACAAAAATCCAGCTTGGAAACAGGTAATTTGTTCACAGCTGAAGCTCATGGGCAGCAGAGCTGGAAGTGAGAGCCATCTCTCTTCTGACCCCCAGCAGTGCCCTCTGCACTCACCTCACTGCCCTCTAACCAAGTCCTGTGAGTGACATTAAGTAGGACACCCAGGAGCATAAGCAGAGGCTGCTGAAGAACGGATGTGCTTAAGACTCACTCCATCTTTTCCCTTAAGCATTAAAATACTCCTGCGGCAAATTTGCCCTTCAGCTAAAGTCAGCAAAATTTTATGGGTGAGTTGATCTTTTCATAGGATGGTGAGAAAGATATTTTTCTCTAAAATCTCTTCTGAGTTTACACCTCCCCTTCAAGCAACCAAATGCCAAAAAAGAAACCTTCACCAAGTTCGAGGAAAACACCTGCCCTCCTTTCCCATGAGGAAACTGGAAATTTTCCAAATGTGGAAATGCTATCAATTTACTGACAATCTGTTAAGTACCACTACAAGCAGGAGACTTTCGGTAATGGCATGGGCCGGCAATGTAATAAATTCAACTGCACCTGACATTTAAAAACAGCTAAATATTATGAAAGGTTGTGCTCTAGGGTCTCGAAGGATGCATGTCATTTAAGAATGAATATTCTTATCTGATACAAAGAAAACCCAGCACATCTTCTCCTCTAATCATAAGAATAAAATTTTTGAATATGTTCAAATAACATAAAGGTCACAATTAACCCCAGCTACTTAGGGCTCCCAGTCTGCAAATGCACACTGATGACAGGTCTTTAATTTATTTACATTTAATGGAAAGTGCAAAATGCAGCTAATAATACATGTTGATGCTCACATGAAGTTAGAATTTATTTTGGCTTTGGTGCCTATGTGATGGAAATGTGGTTTATGTTATACTAATAATAGTTATACATGGGCATTTTTATAGCTCTCTGTGAACAGGCGGCTTAGTAATTATCCAGCTATATCTTTTACTACAAAAACAATCCCTTTGGCACTGAATAATTTGAATGATCTAACAACATGGATCAAATGACTTCTAAATTGCCAAATTGCCACACTATAATATACTGAATTATGCAATTGTGCAATTAAAGACTTCTCCAAAAGCTGTTGAGTGGGGGGCATTTTCTGGATTTTTATCTGTAAGGGCACCAAACTTTCTACTCCTTTTCTTTAGCCTTAGCCAAATTCCTTATGCACTCTTCACGGTGGCTACTCTGGTCCTTTATCCAATCTTCAAGGTCACTAATTTAACCTTTATTGTTCTCCCTCCCATCCCCTTTCCTCACTCTCAAGTTAGTACATCTCTCACACCATAAAGAAAACAAAGACAAGCCACCAGGCCTCCCCCCGCCTCCCCGTTTCCCTTATAACCTCCAGAAACATCTATAAGAGCGTTCTTCCATTCCCTCTAATTCAAAAGACAGGTTCTCTCCATTAACCCTGTCTTCTCTTCATGTTCCTCTATCTTTCCTATTTTTTCAAGTAGGCTTCACACCCAGTATGGAGCCCAATGCAGGGCTTAAACTCATGACCCAGCGATCAAGACCTGAGCTGAGATCAAGAGTTGGACACCTAACCAACTGAGTCACCCAGGGCACCCTCTCCCTATTTCTATGCCAGCAAATTGTCCTTACAACACTACTTATAAACCTGGAAGTAACCAGTTTATTTGCTGATAGGGTGGAGCCATATAGTCAACAGGGGCCATGGCCTTGCTTATCTGCTACTCTAAGGGGGCTTCCATTCTCAATGTCTCCTCAGGCCCAAGGTGGCTCCTGGAGCTCCAGCCATCATATCCCATATCCACATTACAGGCAGAAGGAAGGAGGAATGGGTGGAAAAGGCTGTCCATTAAGAAGAGACTAAAATCCCATGTGACTTTTCTGCTTACATTGCCAGAACTCAGGGACACAGCCACATGTAGCAGAAAGAGCCTGGAAAATATGGTTTTTCAAAGAGAAATACAGTGTGTTTTTTTTTTTAAAGAACCATATTGCCCAATGTTCTGTTACCAAGGACAAAGTGCAGAATAAATACTGGGAACCTACTAGAAATCTCTACTCATACTGACTCATGGAGGAAGGCTAGGTGGGCTTGGAGGAGGAAATAGGTGGCTGACACCATGTGGTTCAAATGAGAAAAGGCAGATGTATGTGTAGGGTTCTGGGAACTGAAAGGGGAAGGGGGAGTCATCCAGGAGCTAGCAATGGTCGGATGCCATTACTGATGTGAATGGAAGAAATGGTGACAGCTGGGGCCAGGAAGGAGGCCCTACCCAAAAGCTGCAGCCATAGAACATGCTGTCTGGGGCAACATTATCTTCAGGTTCTCTCTTATTATTGCTTTTCTCACCAGCTCCTCCTCCTTTGCCCATCTCTCTGCTCACAAGCTTCTCAGTTTTCGTGTCTATCTCCCTGGGTGATGTTATCTACCACCATGACTTCATCTTACGTATTTGCATGAAAGCTTCCTTCTGAGCTCAAAACCCAATTTCCAAGGGCCTATCAGTCCTAATGTGGCTGCTTCACAAGTATCCCCAAATCAGTATGTAGTCCCATTCCATTGCTCCTTTATTTTAGTCAAAGGCATGATCAACTAACCACCTCTCAAGTTAGGAATCTGAGAGCCAACTTCAGACTCCCACCCTCTTTCTCACTTTCCACAACTGGTCACCACGTCCAGCCTCTTTTAAAGTTTATTTATTTATTTTGAGGGAGAGAGATAGCAAATGGGGAAGGGGCAGAGAGAGAGAGACGGAAAGACAGAGAGAGAGAGAGAGAGAGAGAGAGAGAGAGAGAGAGAGAGAATCCCAAGCAGGCTCCACGTCACCAGCACAAAGCTCAATCCCATGAACCTCGAGATCATGACCTGAACTGAAGTCAGACACTTAACCAACTGAGCCACCCAGGGGACCCGAAAACCTCTTTTTAAATTAAATCCAATCTCAATCGTTCCTAGTTTTAAGTTTCCATGTTTGCTCACCACTTTGATAGTAGCAGAGCAGAGTGGCTAAGACTATGGGCTCAAGAGTCAGATAGCCTCAGTTGGATGCCAGCCTCTAGTATACTAGGTTTCTGACCTTGGGTGAGTGGCAAGTTATTTAACCTCTCTGTGCTTCAGTGTCCTAGTCTGTAAAATGGGAATAACAGAACCTAATGCCTTATAGGGGTGCTGTGGGATTAAATGACGGTATCTGTAAAAATGTTTAGAATATTGCCTGCTACATAAAACATTTTAAATGAATAACTATTTAATTAAAGTGATTTAAGATATTAAGTCCAAATTCATGAGCACGGTATATAAGGCCTTTGTATTGGGGACTAAACTAACCTCATTAAACTTCTTGCTATTCAGTGAAGGTTCCCTCTTTCATGCCTTTCTATGAATGTGTCCACTTTTTCCTCCAACCTTGTGTTTTTTTAATTTAATTTTTAATCTGATTCAGAAACATCCAAACATTTCTTAACTTATAACTATCTAAGAATATTGGTCCAAAATCATAAAGTTTATAATGTGCAGTTTTAGTAGATTTTAGCTCTTCTGAGGGTGACATATGAGGATCAAATGTTTAAGACTTTTAATCTGATGACCAGTGAATATTTTAGAAGTTCCTACAAACAGAACAGTGAGTCGCAGGGTACATCTTGGATTTGGGCATACAGTAGACAAAATGGCAGAACAGCAGGACCACAGAGACAACACCGTTCTCAGATCTAGTGGTGTTGGCTTACTGTATATAAACAATACTAACATCACTGTGAGTCCTCTGCTCCAAAATCAAAGGTCACTGTGTCGTGAAAAAAAAAAAAAGTTCAAGTGAAGTGCTCAAGCCAATGAAACATTAAACAAGCGCACCTGCATTTTCGCAGCGGATAATTCCAGTGGGGATTTCATGTTGCTGTGGATACAAGGGGAGGAACAGCTCAGAGATACGTGTAAAGCAGGGAGGGATTAGAGTATCCAGGGAAATAAGTAAAAGGTATTGCGTTTCATTCCATGCTTCAGGGGGACAGCTACAAAATTAGGTCTAAACATCCTTATCCTTCAAATAAAGGGGTCACATTGCCAATTTACTGTGAGCATGATAAAAGAAACATAAAACTTTTCATGTTGCTTACCCTTCTGGGCAGTAGAAACCTGTCAGCCTGCCAAGTAAATGCTTATTACTTTTATTTTTAATTTTTTCCTGGCTGGGTTTTTTGGTTTTTGTTTTTTTTTTTTGTAGGGTTTTTTTTTTTTTTTTTTTGGCATAGCAAGGGCAACCAAAGCCAGTGATTTAATTAACTGCTTTCATTAATGCTTTTATTTGAATAGATAATGTAGAGAGAGAAAATAATTATCCCACATCAATCTAAATGTTACAATTTACTAAAATCTCTGCTTTCTGAATTGTTCAGAACAATGACAAAAATGTTTACTAAATTACAGTAAATCCTAGCTCAAGACAGCTATTTAACTTAACTGCTTATTTAAATAGTCAAAAAATAACTCCGATCTGATTCAGTCTTAATGCTATCACATAATGTCACAAAATTAATCATGACATGCTATAGATGGAACCTAAAAGTTGGGAACTCCCAATACCAAAAGAAAAATGGAGGGCAAAACAAGTCAAAATATTTATAAGTTGTTTAAGAGAATTTACCAGGTTCTCCCTGAAAAATTGTTAACTTTCTTCAGCAATATTATTTTGTTTAGCTCACAAAGAGATTTGTTTGACAATGTCCTTGGCCACTTCCTGTTTGTTGTCTTAGTAAAAATAGCCCAACAGCTGCATCCATGGCCTCCTGGCTGTCAGTAGTGGCACACTCAGACCTCCAGGGGGAGACCAAAGAAAGAGAGACCTGAAGAGGGTGGGGTCAAGGATTCTGAGCACTTCTAAAAGTGGGGGAGTGTTCATGGGGCAAAGAAGAAGTTCAAATCTCTCTCTCTGACCTTTTTTCTCTCTTCTCTTCGGTGCCATATTGCATGGCTCTCCTATTCATGGGAGCCCCAGTAGGAACCAGGGTGAGGCCTGGAAAAAGGGGCCAAGAAGCAAATCTCAAACCTGCCTGAATCCAGGCTTATGTCCTGGGACAAGGATCTAGAATCAACACTGAACCCAACAATGTCTGTTTGCCGGTGCTTTGTGAATTCTTCAGGGACCCTTCAGGGAGGGGGTGGTGGCCAGGGTAAGGGACTGGGGGCAGGGGGAGGGAGAGGGGAAGGAAGGTATGGGGATTCAGGAACTCAGATGAAAAGCTTGTGTATCTCTGCATAAAAATAACACATAAATCCTAACTGAAAAAATGAAAATGAATGTAATGTTTGAAATGGTCACTTAACGAATAAGAATAAAATTTGGAAGTCTGGCAAAACAAACTAAGATGAAATTGGATTTTGCTTTATAATTTATGGGAAATGATTATGTACATATGAGTAAAAATGTTACACATTTGTATTCTGATCATATTTTTATATACATGGAGCATATATAAGACGTAGATACTAAGACAGCAGTTATGAAAGACCAGCTGGAAAGCCTCTGCACATAAGAGATGGCAAAATGTAAGACACCAATCAATCAGTTCCTTAAGACTGGAACAGAGCATTGTGGGGATCCAAAAGTGATGAGGTCACTTGTGGAGGTGTGGGGTGGGGATAAGGACAGGTTTGCTGCTTGGGGCAAATGCTCGTGGTTACAAGGCTTTATAGACACCATATGGTCAGGTTTCCTCATGCATGGCATTTATATATTCTTGAACCTTTATTCTTAATGGTGATAGTTTAAGCATGAAGTATATGAGATGCTTTCTACTAGGTCCAATTTAGTGTGTAAATACTATGATATGGGGTAATGACTTCAGCTATGTCATGTTTAATGATAAGTTAATAATTATGCCTAGTAAGTAAGCCCTGAAGTAATGATATGACATAGAAGTTATATATGATTTGTTGAGAATTAGAAAATGTGGTTTGGAAAACAAGCTCATAAAAACAGGTTAATTACAATGAGCAATTATAGGGGGAAATAAGTTTCCTTACAGATAAGAGCTGCCAATTTTGAGGAAATGTCTACATAAATGGTTACTATACCCAGGTGCATGTTAGAATTACCTGGGGATTCTTAAAAATACATATTCCTGGAATTGTAGCTTCAGAAATAGGGGCCCAGGAAACTCTTTTTATAACTATCACCTCCACCTCCACCCCCATCCCAGCCCCACCCCCACAAATAGCTCTGATGTACAGAGTTGTTAAGTCTGGAATTTTCACAATCTGTTGCTTAGAGAAAAAGTTGCTCAACATTACGCTCATGTCTAGGACGCTGATCATAACATGTTTCTCCATCATTAGTTCTTAAAATAAAAGGAAACTCAGGGCTTATTTTTTTTTTTTTTTTTTTTTTTTTTTTTTTAGCACAAGTGCCTTACTATGTTGGTAAGGATTGGAAAGATTCTGGTCGTCCTTTTGAGAGAAATTATCTTCAGAGAATTTCAGTTAGGGATTAACACGGTCTCCAGAAGCCATGTGCCCAGTAACTGGCCTTGCCTTGTCTGGGTTTCAACGGTGGCTCCAAGCGCTCCAATCCCCCAGAGGGTATGACTACCTGACACCTCTACAGAAGACACCTCTACCATGTCTCCAGGCTTCTCCAAACTGCCACCCAATATCAAACGGTGTACGAGAAGGGCAGTTTGACACCTCCTTGTTCCCTCAAAGTGCTTGTAGTCACTTCTGTAATCGGTTGAAGGTATAGGGATGCAAGAAAGTGACTAGTGGATTCAGAGCTGAGTCGGGGTCAGGGAGCTGTGACTGAGTGTGTACGGTGTCCTTTGTCTTTTGGGAACTGAGGCTGCACATGAGAAAGGTGCGGACAGCAGGATGGGGACAGTTGGCATTGACCTAGTGCCACTAAAGTCCGAGTCACTCCTGGAGGGCTTGTTTAAACAAAAATCCCTAGACCCCATTCTCCAGGTTTCTGATACCGTAGGTCTGGGGTGGGACCTGAGAATTTGTATTTCTATAACAGGTTCCCAAATGATGTCCATGTTGGTGTTCCATTTTGAGAACCACTGTTCTAGGCACAGAAAAGTGAGGGGCTCCCAGTGATTTTGGGTGCATAAGAAAGGTGGGTAGAGTTTAATATAAGTTTCAATGAAGGAAGTATATGATCCGTTAAATATTTGAGACACATAAATAAAAAGTGAATTTTTTGTTTTGGCCTTGTTTTTTGTTTTGTTTTGTTGTTTTGTTTTTAATGCAGTGGAATTCCTGGATTTGGGGTGTGGGGTGCACTCAGAGCCCCCTCAAGACTTACATGATAAACTTGAGGTTAGTGGCAAAAGAGAGGACCCAAAATATGTCCAGATTAATGTTTGAAAAGCATCCAAGTATCATGAAAGGGCTTAAGAAACATCCATTGGCAGCCCATTAGGTAGTGATGGTCAGTGGGAGCCAAAGATGTGGCCATTATGACCATGAGAGTCTTTGGTCCATAAGGGATTTCTATCCCTCAGCCTCGGTAGACAGCTAACAGGGCAGGGCATAACACCAGTTTTCTCTGCAGTCAAGCACTTTTGCAAAACAGAAACACCACAGAGCATTGGTCGGCTTGCTTGGTACTCCTGATGGTAAATCTGAGATGGTAGCCATTTTAACTGAATTTCTTTTTTTTTTTTTTAATTTTTTTTAACATTTATTTTTGAGACAGAGAGACAGAGCATGAACGGGGGAGGGTCAGAGAGAGAGGGAGACACAGAATCTGAAACAGGCTCTAGGCTCCGAGCTGTCAGCACAGAGCCCAATGTGGGGCTTGAACTCACGGACCACGAGATCATGACCTGAGCCAAAGTCGGACGCTTAACCGACTGAGCCACCCAGGCGCCCCTAACTGAATTTCAAGAGAACATCTTTGCCAGACCAGGACCTCTAGCAGGGAGCAGACACATATACTGGTAAGAAACACCTCTGATTCATCCTTAATCCTCAGGGGAGAGAGTATCTTCCATATGAAGACCCTACCTCCCCAGGCTCTTCCCTCCTATTAGAGACAATGTGAGGCTCCCACAAGGAAACTGGATATGTAAATTTAATTAGTGGGGAGGTGCCAGTCTAATAGCTTGGAGTGATAGCCTTACCAGATGCTTTGTGTGTTATCACCTGATTTAACCCTCGTGCCAGTGTAGGAGGAGAGATTCTGGGTTCTCTCCCCATTGTACAGGTGAAGAAACAGGTTCACAGACTTTGGATGATTTTCCTGGGCCCCATCAGTCATGGGAGAGCTAACTAAGTGGTTCCTGGATCCTGACCCCCAGGGGTGTGAAAACACAGATTCCCACACCTCCCCCTGCATTTCTGATTCATCCTTATAGGGTGGCATCTGGGTATCTGCATCTCCAACAGATCCCTAAGCAATGCAGAAGTGCTGGTCCACAGACCACAGTTTGAAAACTACTGATCTAACCATATCTCTGTCCCAAATTAGAAGTAAAGTATTTGCCAACACATGCTTTTAAGGCCACCTTTTTTTCCAGCCAAGGTTTCTGGTGGAGTACACTGGATCCTCTTTAGAGCTACAAGAATGCCTGGGAAGAGAGGTGGCCTTGAAAACTTCTTGACACAGTCTTCTTATCTAGCCTTGCTTTTTCTCTGCCTTCATCTCTGCCCCTGTATTTCACCAAAGGACAACTGAATATTAATTAAGAACAAGACTAGGGGCACCTGGGTGGCTCAGTTGGTTAGGCTCAAGTCATGATCTCACTGTTGGTGGGTTCGAGCCCCACGTCGGGCTCTGTGCTGACAGCTCAGAGCCTGGAGCCTGCTTTGGATTCTGTGTCTCCCTCTCTGTCTGCCCCTCTCTGCTCACACTCTGTCTCTCTGTCTCCAAAATAAATAAAAATTTATAAAAAAAAAAAAAAGAAAGAAAGAAAGAAAGAAAGAAAGAAAGAAAGAAAGAAAGAACTGACTAAAGAAATTGGGATGGTAGGGAGCCTACCTATATCAACTGCAAAAGGTTCTCCCACCCCACTGCTTTCCTGTTCCTGTCTGCCTGGGGACATCTTTTGACCATGGGAGCTGGAGGGACAGGCTGGAAGAACAGTTCAGGGTGACCATGTGACCAGAAGGACAGGAACTGGTGGGTAAATACCGCAGCTTCCTCACACAAAGAGGGGCCACTCTCCATTGTGTCCTTTGAAGGGTCCCAGTATAGGATTGAGTCTCAGTTGCCCACAGCAACCTGCTGACAAATGCTTTTTGGGGGTGTTGCTGACTTCCCTCCCTTTCCCACCTCACCACCCTGCTCTCTCAGGTGATTTCCTGGGATGGCCCCCAAATAAACTGCTTGCATCCACATTCTTTGTTTTCAGCTTTTGAAGGAATGTAACCAAAGGCAGGTGCCGACATCATCATTTGAAAATGAAACAATAGTAGAGGGTGGAGACGGAGTGCGTGAGTTTATTACTCAGTTGACACCTGTGGTTATGTTTTGTGTGATCATGAAGAATACATTCCCTAATTAACATCCTTAGCCTCAAAGAATCATGAAAAAGCCCCACAAAAAATGACAATAAGCTGATCCCAAAAAAGGCCTAATATTGCTCAAAGAGTCTTGCTTTTCTTTTGTTCTGAGTCTCTAAAGTGGTGAAGGTAGGAGATAAGAAGAGTTATCCTGAAATGAACAGGAGTGGATAATTTCAATAAATGAAGATTTTTTTCATTTATAATTAATTACATTTAAATATTGGATTTAGTTAGGAAACTCGATTGTGATTCACAACACCAGGGAGTCTGGTCATTATTTTCCAGTGGCAGAATGTCAGGTCTTTCTGCCTGGGAAGGCCAGACCCTCTGAGCTTGACACGTAGCTGTCCCTACTCTCCACCCCACTCCAGCCACAAGACGGCCTCCGTATGGGCCCCTGACAGGTCCCATTGTGATGCCAACACAACAATACGGCAAGACGCGACCTGCCCAGTCTGCCTGCTCCCCAGGCACCTGGGAGGGCAGCGCTGCACGTGCCACGGGCCTGGCCGCCACGCTGCATTTGCCCTCGTATCAAAAGGACAATCAGGGAGAGCACATGTCCATCCGTTCATGGGGCCGAGACCAACAGTACAGAACAATGGCAGTCACCAACCTGTTCACTGGGGTTTAGCTCTGAGCTCAGCAAGTAAGCACTATTTAATTAGTCACCTAATTAGTGACAGGCCACACTGAAGGTTTCAGATGTCCTCAGACAAACGTAAAGATAAAAAAGTCTAATTAAGCTGCAAGCGCTTTGCTGGCTGCTGCCAGATCCCACAGCTGTGCCGGATATGCAGCCCCATAACAGGAGACCTGGTCATCCGGGCACAACTGCGGCTCTGCAAACGTGACCTCCTCAGTTCAAGCTATTCTTAGTGGCCCCCACGCACCCAACCTGATGAGGGATCCATGTTTAGGTAGAAAATCAGAGATTTTACCCCTTGATGAGATTCTTTGGGTTTGTCTTTGTTTGTTTGTTTGTGTGTTTGTTTTGTTTTTGTTGAGAAAACTCTTTGTGGTGGTAGAAGTGGAAGAGGTGGGCCTGGGCCCTCCCGCCCATCAGCGCTTTCTGTGAATCCAAGTGTGTGTTTCTCTAGGCGCACAAAGGGTTGTTGGGATACCACCCGGGGCTGCTTTCAGTCACTGTCATCCCAGGATGCCACTGCAGGCTCCTCAAGAGATTCTTTACCTCAGAATTTAATTAGGAAGGATTTTAAAACAATGGATTAAAAGGAGCTGCTCCATAATTAGGAGTAAATAATGTAACGCACTGAAGCAGGGAGACACAAGAGCTGAAACAGAATAAACCACTAACTGCTTCAGCTCAGTGAGTTCATGCCCTAGAGATAGCGAAGAAACCGTTCTGTGTAATTTGTTTGGGGGGGGGGTGCTATCTACTTGGGACACTGTCTGGGACAGGGCCTGGGGCTCTGCATTGCTAGCGAGCTCCCAGGTGATGGTGACGCTGCTGTTCCACTGGCCACACTATAAGAAGGACGTGAAACGTAAGATGAGTCCACAGACCTGGTTCCCACCCACCCTTTTGGGGCCATGGCATTTCTCCTTTTCTCTTTAAAAAATGATTTTGGAGTACTTCAGTGGAAAGTTTGAAGTATTCAAAGCATGACATTTTGAGGGTTCGGCAGAGAGGGACTTCATGCGTGAGGTGGCTGGTGAAAATATAACCTCTTAACATTTTGCGGGAAAGAGCCTCCTGCTCTCTGAAAAGAGCTTTCAGACTTCGTTGCAAAGCTCTCCTCCAGGAAATAGTGTTTCCCTGACAGGTGATAGATGCTCACCTCCAGGCCTGGCTGTGAACCAAGAAGATGAAGTTCCTTTTAGGACTCAGATAAGATTGGTGCTCCTTGGGTGACAGAACTTTGGGCTGGCAGGACCATGGGAGTCCCTGCCATGACCTTCTCAGCACAGTGAGGAAGACAGGCCATAGCACTGATTGACAGCAGAAGGGGGCTGACAGCTGAGGCCAGGTTCTTTCTGCTTTTCCCCATGATTGGGGTTTTAGACAAGTCTTATTAATACAAGTACTAAGAAGGATAATATATATGAAATACTTATACTGTCCAAGCCAAGAACATTCATTCTCAAAGGAGTGGGGCAGCCAAGTGAACATGACCTATCAATCATGAGAACCATAATTTAAAAATAGTTCAGGTCAATCATGTGAATGTCTTGGGATGCTGAAGAACCTAAATAATTCACAATAAAATGTCTTAAGAACTGCCTTTCCCTTCCGATTCACTGCCCTCTACACCATAGGTAAGTAGGGGTTTCCTCCTCTTCATGCCCTACACCAAGTAAGTTCCCCTGGCCCTGACTCGATGCCAGCTGTTGGTCTCCTACTCAGCTCCTGGTGATCACCATGGAAATCCGTGCCCTGCAGGGAAGGTTATCAGGAAAGGCCAGGATATGCATGTGGCTTGAGCCCACACTGGCCATAGGGTGGGATGTTGGGGCCCAAATACATTCCCTCCTAGGCTCCTCTTGGAGTTTCTTGGACACAGTATCCTGAGAAGATAAATGCATATGCCCTGGGGCATGGGGAACAAATTAGCTGAGGCTCACCCTGACCCTGAATTACCCTACACCCCCACCCTTCTCCATCAGCCAGTCAGGAGCCTCAGGAAGCCTGACAGAGTTTGCAGGAAGCTGTGAGAGCAGGGCTACCGCTCTTTAGCTCAGCCCTGGAAGACTGAATAGGGGTGGAAGGGTGGGAGCACCCCAAGGGATACTGGTATGTGTCCCTAAGAAAACACTTGTCATACATGTCACTGGGAACCGGGGGCCCAGGAGACCTTGACCGGGTAAGGACATGAAGATGCAGGGGGACCCACAGGCCTGACAACCAGAGATAAGGTGTGTCTGTGAAGATGTAACTGGATGGGTAACAGCAAAGGACCAGATAGAATGCTTTACACACACACACACACACACACACACACAAAAATTGAAACATCATGTTCACTATTCCCCCCTTGCATAGAGCCTTGTCCTACCGTATTAGTTGATAACTAAGGGCAAATCCCTTCAGCTCCCCCAGTAGCACCTTAGCACTTGAGGAAAGAAGGATGTAACAAGGGGTAAGAATTTGTACAAGGATTGCCTTTGGTGTCCTTTGAAGAGGACAAATGCTTTCTAATTTTTTTGCATGCACACAACACGAGGACAAAGAGTTGTCTGTTTAGATTCCAGACGACAGGATTATCAGGCTTTCTGGAAAAAGAGATTGCTGTACTGGGCCTCAGATGGGTTTTGCAGGAACTGAAGTGCCTCAGCTGAGTCTGATAGTGTGGTGCAGGAACTCAGGAGGGCAATTTTTCTAAATCTTGCCTCTAAAATCTGGATTCAATCCTCATTGGGGGCCAGTGTCTGGTGATCACTTCCATTTCATTTCGGGTCAAATCATTTATAACATCTAGTTCAAATGCAGTTAAGCTGGTAAGTAAAATATGCAGTAGGTTACTATGGTGATTGCTAATTTAAAATAATTAGGGAAAATAATGAGAAAACTATTTCCTCTGTGAAGGATTCAAGATCCGTAAACTGATACCAGTCTATTTTTAGTATACGTAATCTGTAATGATGACAGAGAACTGTGAGTACTTTAAAATGCTTTAAAAAGGTCTGTCTGATTGAGGAATTTAATCAACCAAGTACTTATATCCAAATTTATTCTTGTCTTTATTAAATCTAGGTTGATTCCACAAAAATAAAATGATATGTATATATCTTAATGTAATCATTTAAAATAAGACCATGACTAAGTATGTAGCTGAATGAAGATTTCAGACCTGTTTCTGGTAACTTCTTGACTACTATTTCACAAGTCCACACTGATAAATCACTCAGAAATGGTCACATATGACTTGCTGCTCAGAGTCTTAGATGAAGAGACCCCTCAGAATGAGGAGAGCCCTCAAACTGTAGTGTGGCACACAAGGGAAAATGGATGCTCCTGGGTGCTTCTCATTATTTCTTTCTTGCAATGAAAGATTGCTATAGACTGACCACAATATTTAAAGCATGTGAGCTCTGTTGCTAATTTCAATAATGACATGTGACTTATTTCTGATTAACTAGGGGTATGATCCAGATAACTGAACAAATTGGCTGGAAAGTGAAAAAAATCTTTATCTGGTTAATGTGATGTCAAATGAGCAAAGTAACCATTTGGGATTAGCTTGTCTCCTTATCAGCTAAGTGCAAACACCTGGTAGGGGTCATTTCCTCCACCCCTTTCCTTGTCTAACCCTTAACCCTCACCCATCTTCTTTGGACCAGTACTTTTGCTGGCTTCTGGAGGAGTGCTAGTGGGGAGCTTTTTCCCATCTTCTGCTTATCTTTTAGCACCTACAGTTTTGAACAGGAGCTAAAATTTCTCATGTGATCCTGAGCAAGAGATTTAAAAAAAACTGGACTCTTGATTCAGGAGTCTGTGGTTCTCCAAAGCCAAGCTCTTTTAAGACATCTATGAGACTATGAGACTTTATTGGGGCACCTGGGTGGCTCAGTCGGTTAAGCATCAGACTTTGGCTTAGGTCATGATCTCACCATTTGTGAGTTCGAACCCTGCATCAGTCTCTGTGCTCGGAGTCTGGAGTCTGCTTCAGATTCTGTGTCTCCTTCTCTCTCTGCCCCTCCCCCACTTGTACTCTGTCTCCCTCTCTCTCAAAAATAAATAAACATTAAATTTTTTTAAAAAGACATCTATGAGAGTTTTTTTAAAAAAATAAATGAGCAGGGATGCCTGGGTGGCTCAGTCACTTAAGCATCCAACTCTTGATTTCAGCTCAGGTCATGATCTCACAGTTTGAGTTTGAGCTCTGCGTCGGGCTCCTCACAGCGTAGAGCCTGGGATTCTGTCTCTCCCTCTTTCTGCCTCTCCCTTGCTCTCTCTCTCTCTCTCTCAAAAAATAAATAAACTTTAAAAAAGTAAAAAATAAATAAATGAGGAAACCAAGTCTGAGAGAAAATGAGGTAACACATCTAGGGTTCCGCATCATGTGCTGGTGATGCCAGGCCATGAACCCAAGTTCTTGGACAATAACCCAGAGCTCTTCCTGTCAATGAGGGGCTGAAATTCAGTGAGCAGATGGAGAGCTAGTCAGGGGAAGCTGAGAATTCTCGGGAATCATCTATCAGTAAAATGTGCTCTTAAAGGAAACCCATTTAGTGCTGTGAGGATTAAAAAAAAAACAGCACTGAAGGGATGCGAAGGCCTCAGTCTTCCCTGGAGGGTTTTACTCTGTTCCCTGGTGCCTAAAATGCAGGGTATGGAAGAAAGGTCCTGGCTTGTCTGCCATTTCAGAAAGCCTATTTGTGATGTGCAGTGTCAAAACTGGTTCCCAAATCTGCCTGATCATATGGAGCACTTGCTAAAATGTAGATCCCCAGAGCCCTCCCTGGGAGTTCCTGATTCTGTGTTCTGTGTTCCTGTCTGGTGCTGAGTCTGGGAGTCTAACAAATGCTCTAGGTGATTCTTATGATTCAACCAATGAGGGAAACACTAGTATAGACTAGCGTTGGCAAAATTCTAGAAAGGGTCAGAGTGTACGTATTTTGAGCATTGCAGGTTAAACAGTCCCTGTCACGGTCTCTCAAATCTGCCCCTGTATCAAGAAAACAGAGACAACATATAAATAAATGTGACTGTGTTCCAATAAAGTTTTATTTACAAAAGCAAGTAGAAAGCCACATTTGACCCAGGAGCTATAGTTTGCCAACCCTCAGTCTAGAATATTTCACTGCTTCATCAATCCACCTAGGCAAGGTATATGGGGTGGCAAAAAAACTTCAGGTCTTTTCTTTCAAAACAACCTTTCAGGTATAGAAGAGAAGAGCCTATTTAAAAACAAACAAATAAAGTAAAACAACTCACCAAAATACCAGCGTCTCTAGGAAGGAAATTCCAACACTGGATGCACCAACCACAACAATCTTGGCATTGACAGTTATTTTCGGTTCCAATGTTAGTTTTCTATTTGTATGGTTCAAGGCGTAACCCAACTAGAATAAAAGATACAAAGAAAAAGAGAGACTTAAAGAAGATATAGCTGAGTCTGTGCTCCCAGATTGGTAATTATGTAGAAGAGTTATTTAACCAGGACACTACTGGCAAATCAGACTAAATGCCCATGCACAGCCATAGTGAAATTTATGGAAAATAATTTTTAAGATATTAACATGAGTTTGGGAAAATACCTAATACCTAGTCTGCCTCACATAAAAATGCTTGGTTTACATAATTTTTTTCTTATTGCTGATGGATGTTTCTTACAAAACTGAGGCCCTTTATGATTAGAAACAATGAGGTAAATAATCCCACAAGAAGATAGACAAGTTGCTCCTTAAGAATCCATAGTTTTATGAAAGGTCTCAACCTTTCCTTCTGTCCAAGATCACCCTGAAAACTTGAACAACAATGAGATTACAATTGTTGGGTAATTTAAGGCAAATATTAATTCTTTCCTTTCTGCGTCCCTCACACCACTTAGCACAGTGCCTTGCACACATGTGTTCAGTAATTTGTAGAATGACAAACCTTAGTTGAATGACAAAAACATGTTGGATGATTAAGAGTTATTCAAACTTTCAGATGCTCTGAGGTCAAGGAGAACTCTTAGAAGCAGAGAAGGTAACTGGCGATCATTTAATTTTTTTTTTAATTTTTTTTAATGTTTATTTATTTTTGAGACAGAGAGAGACAGAGCATGAACGGGGGAGGGGCAGAGAGAGAGTGAGACACAGAGTCGGAAGCAGGCTCCAGGCTCTGAGCCATCAGCCCAGAGCCCGACGCGGGGCTCGAACTCAGGGACCGCGAGATCGTGACCTGAGCTGAAGTCAGACGCTTAACCGACTGAGCCACCCAGGCGCCCCTACTGGTGATCATTTTAATGCCCATGTTTGGAAAACTTTCTTGAGTTGATTTATTTGATTCACTTTCCTGCAAAGGCTTCAGTGGAAGCAGTAAATGTATGAAGGAAAGATTTACAAAGAGATAAAAAGAGTAGGGTATTCTTGAAAGGATGTTCTATTGTGTCGATAGTCCTTAGTTCTATTTTTTTTTAAGTTTGTTTATTTTGAGAGAAAGGGAGAGAAAGAGCATGTGGGGGAGGGGCACAGAGAGGGAGAGAGAGAGCGAGAGAGAAACCTGAGCAGGCTTTGCATTGTCAGTGAACCCATGAACCATGAAATCATGACCTGAGCCAAAAACAAGAGTCGGATGGGCTCCCCCCACCGACTACTCCCACCTTTTTTCAGTTTGACCTTAGTTCTATTTTTAATTCATTAATTCAACATACATTTTTTATTTGATGTCTGGAAGAATTACAACTGACTTCTCATCAGTTACAATGGAGTCCATAAGGCAGTGGAATGACAGCCACACCAATGTACCCCACTCAGTTAAATTCTCATCACATCAGCATTAACTCATCCTACAGCTCAGAGATATTCAAATTCCAATAGACCAAATCTATTTTGAATTTTCTTAAAATCGTGAGTTACTAAGAGTTTGGAAATCCAGTAGGCTAATGGTAAAGTCCTATGTAAAGCTTGGCTCCCACTGACCTTCCAGTGCCTGAGGTAGCTTGGATGTGGCCACATGCTTTGCCATCCACCAAGGAACATGTGAAATTTAGAGGATAGAACCCTTATCTCTAGCTCTAGCTAGCCTAGCAATATGGAGGTAGAATAGGTCTGACCCAAATAATGTAATATAATGTAATGTTTGGATATTTTAGACTCTCCATAATTAATGCTGCTTGTGCCTTTCAGCATGCTCCCACCTTTAATGAAGCACACCATGAATTCTGGAAGAGATTGAGCTTGCTCCCATCTTTAAGAGGGGACTCCAGCTGACATAAACCAAGTCACATAACCATACCCTCCTTGCTCAATAATTGGCCCAGAATAGACACATGACCTATGTTGGCCTAATCAGACTGAATCCCAGGACTTTTATATGGTGGTTGAAAAAGAGAAACCTCTTGCCTTCTAGATAGTATTGGGCCTGAAATGGTATAGTCATCATGACACCAAGCAGGAAACAATCTTGGTTGAAGCCCCAACAGAATCACAGAGACATGGAACAGAAATTCCTTTCAGGGTTCTTGGGTAGCTCAGCCAGTTGAGCCTCCAACTTTGGCTTAGGTCATGATCTCACAGCTTGTGAGTTTGAGCCCCACATTGGGTTCTGTGGGGCTTGCTTTGGATTCTGTGTCTCCCTGTCTCTCTGCCCCTCCCCCACTTGTTCTCTCTTTCTCTCTCTCTCTCAAAAATAAATAAACATTAAAAGAAAAAGAGGGGCACCGGGGTGGCTCAGTTGAGTGACCAACTTTGGCTCAGGTCATGATCTCATGGTCCGTGGGTTCAAGCCCTGCATCAGGCTCTGTGCTGATAGCTCAGAGCCTGGAGCCTGCTTCAGATTCTGTGTGTCCCTTTCTCTCTGCCCCTCCCCCATTCATGCTCTCTCTCTCCCCCTCTCTCTCTCTCTCTCTCAAAATAAATAAACATTAAAAATTAAAAAAAAAAGAAACTCCTTTCACACTCTGTCTGAAACCCACACTGCCTTTGGAATCTTCAATTATATGAGCAATAAATATCAGTCAGCTATTACCACAGTAGTGCTACATAACAAACTACCACAAAAGGCATTGGCTTAAAACAGCTGTTGTTTTTCCTCACTCATGCATCTCTGGGTTATAGTACATCTGAAGGCTGGATTCAGCTGGGTTTGGCTCCAACTTGCAGATTCCAGATTGGCCTCACATCTCCGTCTTTATTTTGATGAGAGATAGCTGGCGAATGTTCTTCTGGCAATGGTAGAAGTGCATAAAGTAAGACTAAGCAATACCTCTTCAGCCTGGCCAAAGAAAGTCATGTGGCTGAGCCCACTATCCATGAGATGGGGAAGGAGATTCACCTGTAGTGGGAGGAACCTCAAAGGGCAGAGCTCAGGGAGAGAGGAATAGCTGGGGAGAAGGATGCAGTCTACCACATTTCCTCAGTTGTTTAGGACAGCTTGTTTCTTCTATATGCAACTGAAAGTTCCCTAACCTGACACATTTTCCAAATGACAATAATGAATGTATCGTTTGGGTGAAAAAATGTCTGTTCTCCAAATAAATGTCACGCTAATCTGGCCTAGAAGAATTTCCCAAGAGGGGTCAATGAAGAATTTTTTGAGAAAAGCAGTTAATTCCAGTATATGTGGGTGCCACCATGAACTGTGTTTTGATTGATTTATTTCCAAGACAGGTAGGGTGGCAGCTGATTCACACTCCAGCCAGCCTTGGGTCTGGTGGTTTACCACAAGGAAGACTGGGAGCATAGAAGTTGGTATTGATGAGAGAGTGTGGGGCAAGCTGAGGGCAAAGTACAGGCTAACAGCAACCCCTCTCCCAGGGGGGATATGTACGCTATTCCTTGGACACTCCTGGCTGCCCAAGAACAGGGGGGAAGGAAAGAAAGCAAGTGGCTGACTGATAGAGATCACAGTCATGCAGGACAGGAATCTCCTTCAGTTTACAGATAACTTAGTAAACTGGAAGAAAAAGGCAATCTTATCCATAGCCTAATCTCCAGAAACCAACCTATAGACTCTGTTTCCTAATATCACCTTCATCAAGATGTAAGGGGGTTTAAGTGCTTGCCATGGAGATGTGGGAAACAAAGGCAAATGAAAAATTAAATTCCCTTACTGCCTACAGCCCCTTGACAAGTCCTTGAAACAGGCAGAGTGACCTCCCTGTAGGAGCTCAGCTGCCTTGATGATGATATTTTGCTAGGGGCAAAAGAGCTGAACATTATGCCTGACCCCCCAGGATCCTGTGTCTCCTTAAACACATAAAAATTACTTTGCAAGCCTCATTTATCTTTAACCTCCAAGTATATGTTGGCAGTTCTAATTCCAAGCATATGGCACCTGACGTACATCTGAAGGGTCTCATGACTGAGGTTTTACTAGACAGTAATAAAAGATGTTTGCCTAACAACAGCTAGCCCCTCAAGGTCCTGGAAACCTTGCTTCCAAAATTCCTTAGAGACTTACGCTGTCCCTAACCCCTCCCAACCTGAAGGTATATAATCAGTCAGTCTTCACAACCCCAGTTCGGCTCTTTCTGCCCACGGGTCCTGTCCCTGTGCTTTAATAAAATCATCTTTTTGCACCAAAGATGTCTTCAAGAATTCTTTCTTGGCTGTCAGCTCCAAACTCCACTATCACCCCAAAACCCCCTCAGTATGATGGCATTTAATCACAGGTCCAATTAACAGACTTAAAATGCCAGCATCTTGACAGAGGTCAGAACTCCAAGATTCCTTCCACAGGGGTATGTTCAGACATTCCCCTCTGCTATCTGGAAGTGCACATTAACACTGAAGCATAGGCAGTAATGAAATTCCCTGGTAAAGAATTATAACCCATTTATGAAATAGCTCCTGTATCAATGATACAAAGGCGGCTGGGGAACAGAACAGAATGGTTTTTGTTTCCCACACAATAGCTTTAACACCAACAGCTGCCAGGCCTCAGAAATCACCTTTCTAACTGCTGAATACATAAAGTGGCCTCAGGGGTGTCAAGAGTTAGCCATCAGTACCAATGATGGTAGGTGTCTCAGGAAAGTGATCAGGCATCACAATGATTTTCAGTAAGCCAGTTTTGTGTCCAGGCTTTAATTAAAAACATATTCATCGTCAGGTATGGTGAAGTGACCCGAAAAAACCACATTTTTCTTTTGTTAGGGTAGATGGTTTTTAAGTACCTTGAAAAAAATTCTTCCCAGCCTGGAAATGTCTTTCAGTGATGACCGCAAATTAAGATGGCTTCTGCTGCTTTATAAAGGGTTTATTTTGCCCATAAGCAGGAGTACCAGTCATTTTTTGAAGGAAAGCAGAATATTTCCTCCCTTTAGATTCCTTCAAGCCACAGGTTTCCATAGCAAAAAAACCAAAAACGAAAACAAAAATAAAAACAAAACAAAACAAACCATACCATCAGGTATGGAAGATCCTCTAAGTCAAGCCAGCTTTTCCTTTCTTTGTCTGAAGATCCACTGAAAATGCCCAACACACTGGAGACCTAATTTTTTATTCTTGCTTTTTAATTTTCTTAATAGTGAAATAAAAATAAGGCTTTATCTACTGGCTTATATTTTATAGACAGAAATTAAATGTGCCTTGTGATAGTAAGTCATTTCAAAGATAAAACAGAGGAAATTCTGTAAGCTATTTAACTACATACCACACTGGTGATGACAATATGGGTGAGAAATTAGGTTCTTACCTCCATGTCTTGTGAAGACACTTATAATTCTTTTTTCTAATGATACTAGGTTAGCATTTTTAGACAAATGGATTATTTTATTTTATCTTTTATTTATTTTTATTTTTAGAGACAGAGAGAGTGCAAGTGTGCATGTGCAAGTGGGGGAAGGACAGAGGGAGAGAGAGAATCTTTTTTTACAAAAATGTTTATTTTTGAAAGAGAGAAAGAGAGCACTAGAGGGAGAGGGGCAGAGAATCTTAAGCAGGCTCTGCGCTGTCAGCACAGAGCCCCATGAGGGTCTCGAATTTACAAACCGTGAGATCATGACCTGAGCTGAAATCAAGAGTCCGACACTCAACTGACTGAACCACTCAGGCAGCTGGAGAGAGAGAATCTCAAGCAGGCTCCATGCTCAGCACGGAGCCGGAAGTAGGGCTTGATCCCATGACCCTGGGAACAAGACCTCAGCCAAAATCAGGAGTCAGACACTTAACCAACTGAGCCACCCAAGCACCTCTAGGGATAATTTTAAATGTAGAGATCAACATGTATCCCAGCATGAAGGAATACAACACCTATTATGGTATATACACAGACCTTCTAAGGCTAAAAGAAATGTTCCTTGAAATTGACCGTGAGTCCCATAATGAGTTTAAAATACAGACTTTCCGTTCAGTCCCAGACAGGAGAGGAAAGAATATTATGGGATTTTCCTGGTAGAAAATTCTACAGCTGAGCTTGAGGTGGGGAGGGAAATGACAACAAAGATCATGTCAAGGGGGACAGGAGTTGAGATGAGAAAATAGGGAACAGAAATGGGCACAAGTTTAAGTTGTGACATATTTGTCTGTAATTTCCTGTGAGCTTCCGAAGCGCAAGACTTGTCCGTGAATGAGCCGTCAGAGGAGGTTTTGGTTGCTCTTATTAATTTAGTTGGTTTGTTTGCTGCCCTCCACTGAGACAGTTTGCTTCCTGAAGTCAGGAACTACATTTTTGTTTTTTGAGGCATTTGTTTTCTTTGGGTTCTGATTTGCTCATTTTTTTTTTTTAATTTTTTTTTTCAACGTTTTTTTATTTTATTTTTGGGACAGAGAGAGACAGAGCATGAACGGGGGAGGGGCAGAGAGAGAGGGAGACACAGAATCGGAAACAGGCTCCAGGCTCTGAGCAGTCAGCACAGAGCCCGACGCGGGGCTCGAACTCACGGACCGCGAGATCGTGACCTGGCTGAAGTCGGACGCTTAACCGACTGCGCCACCCAGGCGCCCCCTGATTTGCTCATTTTATCTAAATGATTCCTGCCATACATTTTTAGAGATTCAATAAATGGTAAAAGATATATTAACTTTTGGTATAAAATAATATACCATATACCAATATACCATAAAGATAATGGTAAAGATACATGAACTTTTTCATGAGCCCTTCTTAAAGAGTACTGACATGATTTCCACTGATTGAAATTGTTTTAGTTGGCTCTTTGCCAGTTGCTTAAATGAGCAAACAAATGATTTAGACATAATCAGAACTACTTGGGATTCAATCTGATCTTTTTACTAAAAATGATGTTGATGTACACAGTCAGTTGAATTTATGCCCTGATTCACATACAGTTACCAAGAGACCTTAAATTCATAGTTTGGAGTTTCATGCATATTTGTTAACTATTTTGTGTTAAAATTAAAACTAAAATTTCTGTTAACTATTTTGTGTAAAATTGCTCAAAATGCAATTTTATCTGATAGACTTTAGTTCTGTGTTTCCACATCCAGTTTGGTTTCTCTTATGCACTTACTTAGAATGAGTTAGAATGACTACAAAAGCATTATTAAAACTCAATTTCAGTAATAGATCCCAAATCGGAAGTTACTGAAATTACAAATAGGCCAATAAACTAGGAAGCAGTCAAAATAAATATAAATGATGCTACATAATAAATGCAAGGTTCATACTAAAATGGAATATGATAATGTCTATGGTGAATTTTTTTCTAATGATACCATTTCATTCGGAGGTTATGTTCAACTTCCAGGATCATTAGACATGGCACCATTAGCCCGGTGGCAAGGTTTGGGCTTGTTTTCTTAATTCTGCTACTGGTTGAAATTCTGAGCCTCTTTTCCTTAAATATCAGTTTCTTCAGGTGTAAAATGGAAGTAAATTACACAAACCTCTGCCTTCCTCAGCAGGCAAACATGGGAACTATTCATTAAACAACATCTACAAATACTTTGAGCTTTTCAGGCAAAGATGTTACACAAGGTAAAATTGCACATCCTCTCTCCCATCTGCAATATGAAAGGCAAATCTTCGAAAAACACATTTTAAAAGGGCAAAACAATGAGCTCAATTTTCAGCTCCACACCCATGTATATATATTTTTCTCACAGAAAGCTTCCAAAGACTTCAAAGGGAGCTCTGTCCATGCAAGGAAATGGAAGATGGGGAGATCCAAAGCCATTAGGAATAGAATTTCTGAAATTCTTAATAGGCCTCCTTTTCCTTCATAAATGTAATTTTTTTCTTATGCTTCTGTATTCCCTTTTTTTCTCTTTTTGAGACTCTTTGTTTCCCAATATGATCAAAATAAATGACAGATTGATATCAGTGTCAGTTTCAAATTTCAAAGTTCACAAGTTACCCTCTTTGGGGCAAAGTATTGCCATTATTTACCAAATAAAGAAAGGGTAGAGAGGAACAGATATGTAAAAGAGAACTAATAAGTGAGAAATCACTTCCACAGATACAAACTACAATTATGGAAAGCCTTTCAGCTAAAATCATTAGAAGTGTTCAAGAATCTGATATGAACACCAATGCCAATGTCCTGACAGAGTAAGAAAAAACTGTGAAGAAGATGCTATGATTTTGAGCTTTGCTTTATGAAGGATTCTCTTAACTTTCCCAACACTTTTTGTAGCCCAAGCACTTCAGAAAAATGTGAACTGCCTATGGTATCTGCTGAGAGCAATGATAACCCAAGGACACTTTCTCACTTGCATTCTTTTTTTTTTTTTTTTTTTTTTTTTTTTTTTTTTTTTTTAAGTAGGCTCCATGAACAGCATGGAGCCCAACATGGGCTTGAACTCACAATGGTGAGACCAAGATCTGAGCTGAGATCAAAAGTCAGACCCTTAACTGACTAAGCCACCAAGGCACCCCTCTGGGTTGCATTCTTTTTTTTTTTTTTAATGTTTATGTATTTACTTTGGGAGAGAGAGAAGGTGGGGGAGGCGGAAAGAGAAGGAGAGTGAGAATCCCAAGCAGGCTCTGCACTGTCAGCACAGAGCCCGACATGGGGCTCAATCCCACAAACTGTGAGACCATGACCTCAGCTGAAACCAAGAGTTGGACGCCTAACCCACTGAGCCACCCAGGCTCCCCTGGCTTGCATTCTTAGCATGATAAAGAGCATACCCCAAATCATGCTACATGGGCAGAGTGGGCTGTGGTTAGTGAATGATCTACTCCAGGTACACTCTAGGCACTCATGAAATATGTGGGAGGCGAATGAAGCCCTCTGCAAAGTTATTAGTAATACTACCCATGAAGAATTGTTGTTTAAATAATTATATATCTTTAATTTCTTTACATTCTTCACATTATCCAGGGCAGACAGTGGGAGCATAATAGATTCTTGTGGCATTCTCCCACATAGATTGAATCCTACCTGAAAGAAAGAGGATTCCTGTATAAATTAGGGTTGGGCTTGGCTGCCTACAACAGAAAACCTAGCTTAAACAGAAAATAGTAGCTTTAACAGGATGGAAGACAATTTCTCTTTTACGCGAAGGGAATCTGGAAATATGAAGTCCAGGGTTACTGAGTGCCATAAACTTATCAAAGACCCAGACTTTTACCTGCCTAACTCCCCATCTTAGTGCAAGGTTTCCATCCTCACAGATGGCCCAGGATGGCTGCTGGAGATCAGACATCACATCCGCACTCCAGGTAGCAGAAAGAAGAGAAGGGGGAACAAAAAAGGAGCCTCCCTCCTAGCTGAGCCACTCCCTTTAAGCGTCCTTCCCAGAATTCCCATTCCAACTACTTCTGCCTCCATCTCAGTGGCCAAAACTGAATCATATGGTTATGCCTGATGCAAGGGAGGCTGGGAAAGAGTTGGGTGCAATGCTGCCTTGGATAAAATCGAGGTTCCATTATTAAGTCTAAAGGGAGCAATGGCTATTGGGGGCAACCTAGTGGCCTTGGCCATAGTTCCTTAAACTGCTATAATACATTGCGTAAACTTCTTCAACTTGCATTTTTCTTATATTGCTCTTATCAACTCCATCTGTACCAATCCTTTGTACACCCTTATTCCTCATCTGGATATTCTCATTATTTTGCAAACATTATAAAAAGTGAAAATCATTGCCACCCTATGGCACTCGCTTGTGGCCATTCTTACACATTTACATTAGAAGAAAAGTGTTTTGGGAGTTGAGTTGAGTGACCTTTACTGGATTTCATCGATTCTAGGAGGCACACTTTTTTCACATCTTGGCATCCCTGAAATCAACCTCACAGTCAATATCATCTTAATCACTGCAGTCAGCAGGCAGCGGCAGTGACACAATTCCTTTCCTGGGTGTGGGTGACTTGTTCATGGCTATTCACTGGCATAACTTCCAGAGAATCCTGTGTGTTATGTGTGCAACTGCTACTGACAATGTCTTCAAAAAGACTGCAGCATGATTTGGCATTAAAATGAACACTTACTGTGTTCCCATAAAGGCCTGAAAACTGAACGGCAGGGTGCAAATTTGATATTAGTGAAGCAAATATTAGTCATTGGAGGAATGGCTGTCATTCCATATTTTCTTGCAATGCAAAAATCAAGTGCTTTATAGGAGCAAATAAAGGATGACAGATACCCACAAGTAGATACCTGTGTTACATTTTGTTACCGAGACACCGGCAAAAGTTTTATTCCCATCACATAGCAAACAGTGCAATTGAAGGGAATGTAAATTGCCTCTCTTCTCTGAATAGATGAAAGAAATTTCAAAGCAATGAGATTTATATGACTGATTCATATTCTATTCAGGACTCCCATTAAAACACTGTGTCATAGCTTAATTTGCCATTTTTTTTCCTTCATGGTACATAAATAAGGTACAATTTATAAATGATAGTGTCTTAGATTTGATAAATTGATTTACTTGTTTTTAATTAAGTAACTGCCCTTGACAAGCAGCTCATAAAATCATTAAAAGTTTGATTGCTTTGGGGCACCTGGGTGGCTCAGTTGGTTGAGCGGACTCTAGATTTCAGCTCCGGTCATGATCTCACAGTTTGTGAGTTTGAGTCCTGCATCAGGCTCTTTGCTGGCAGTGCAGAGCCTGCTTAGAATTCTCTTTCCTCCCTCCCTGTGTCTCTCTCACTCTCAAAATGAATAAACAAACTGTAAAAAGAAGTATTATTGCTTTGATGCATACATGAGCATTGGCAAGGGAGATCCACTGATGGTTTTTCAGAGACACAAGATTCACTGATCCCCAATGTCAGGCACACTGGCACATGTACCACGATAACCTCAAATGGCTCCATATCCCTTCCTTCCTACCTTGAGTCATGTCACATGTTTATTTTTTTTTAATTTTTTTTTAATGTTTATTTTAGAGAGAGAGAGAGAGACAGAGCATGAGCAGGGGAGGGACAAAGAGTGAGAGAGGGAGCCATAGATTCTGAAGCAGGCCCCAGGCTCTGAGCTGTCAGCACAGAGCCCGACACAGGGCTCGAACCCACAAACTGTGAGATCACGACCTGAACCGAAGTTGGACGCTCAATCGACTGAGCCACCCAGGTGCCCCTCATGTCACGTGTTTAGAAATGTCCCCAGAGCCTCTGCATCACCCTAGTTGAATCTTGTCTGGCATGTTTCAGCTACTTGGCACTCCAGGTATCATCTTTCATACAGTGTCCCCCACAAAGGGAAGAAATGACTTCTCCAGTGTGAACACACAGGGAAAGGCAGGAATGAAGCAAATCCATGGCAAGGAAATGGTTTGCAGGATCGATAACCTGATCCTGTATTGTTTTCAAAGCACAAATTACTACTACAGTGCATAGGTCTCTCTTGAGAAACTTCACTGCTGCTTAATTATTCTCAATTTCTATATCCCCATGAAAGACCCACTTGTGATAAAATAAAATGAAGGTATGGCCTCAAAGGTTTTGCAAACACTCAAATTCAAAAGTGAAGGAAGGCACTCCTCCTGTTAAATAATGCCCTTCTGAAGTGAAGACATTCTCTTTTAGGTATCTGAAGACAAGAATGGTCCTCCAGGTATTAAATGAAAATTGCATATCTGAATGTGTTTACAATAAAGAATTTGACTCTGAATGTTTTAATAATTAGGCAAGGAATCAGAAAAATAATCTGTGATAAATTTATTTTCTTGAGATTTTTGTTAAATTAAAAAAAAAAGTTGTATTGTTTGTTGTTTTCCCTTTCTAAAAAAGTAAGAGTGAGGGTTATGGAGAATGTACGGGGTATCATCCATCTGAATACTACTTGCTTAAAGAAAGAGGACCTCCAGTCATCCTCTTTCCATTCCACATCGTAAAGGATGGGACACGTAGCTTATCAGGGATGCCTGAACAGTTGATACTTAGCCACTGGCTTGAAAATATTTTGCACTTAATATCATGGAAGTAGACTGGAATCTTCCCTCATTCCTACAGAAGGAACTTACATATACATAGCAGAGGGTTACAGTGTACAGAGTCCTGTCCCTAGTCAGAGAAATAATTAGAAAAAGCATTCATATAAAATTCCAAAGCCAGTCTAACTTGGTGGAGAAGGCAGGTGGATACGTGGAATGATTCTGAGGGCATTAGGATAAGCCTATTCAGTATCCTGCTGCCTGAAATTCTGCCATCAAAACTTTAATGTAGAGCTTAATGCAACAATGTCAACTCAACAAATACACATTGAGCATCTACCATGTGCCAAACACTGACCAGTGTGCTGAGGTAAGAATGAGGCATGGTTCCCATCTTTAATTCTCATTAAGTCAGATGACAGACCTATAAACAAATAAAATACAGTATATAAAATGCAGTGATAAGGGTAGTGTGTCAGGAAGCTATTGCTGTGTAACAAACCAACCCAAAACTGAGTGAATCGAAAGAACAAACATTCTTTAGCTCAGGTTACTGTGGGCCAGCAGTATGAGCTGTGCTGAGCTAGGCAGTTCTTCTGGACCCAGCTGGGAGGCTGTCGGATCAGCTGATGTTTGGGTGGTCTAGGATGGCAAGGAAGTCTTCTTACATAAAGTGCTGGCTGAGTTGGATTTGAAAGGATCAATATGTCCAGATGGACAAGGGAGAGAACAACTTTCTGGATGCGAGGCGAAAAGCCAGGACAAGGGTCTGCAAGGGTGACACATCCCACTGAAATACAGATCAGTCTTTACTAATGCATTTTCAGGTGATGTCCTGAGAAGGCAGGATGGTCCTGCCTGGACAATACAGGAAGCAGACACAGAAGGGGATGCAAGGAGTGGAGCAGGGGTCTGGAGAGGAAGCTAGGAGAGAAAGCCAATGACCAACTGTGTTCATGCTGCCATCTCCCACCTTTGGACACAGAATAAGATGAGAACTTTCTATTTGTTCTCCCAGGGGATAAGCTGTTTGCCCAGGTTGAGTACCTGGATATTTGCACTGCTGGTTTAGGCCTCGGGCTCATTTGTTAGGAAAATGACACCTGTGGAGGAGAAGCAGTCATTTTCCTGAGCATCTCTGTCTAAGTGAGTGCTGTTCCACAGATGCAGCTTTTCAATCTTGCTGTCTCCCCAACATTTCTTTATTTTCACCCCTGGTTCTTTTCAACACGGGCCTGCATGTCCTGACTCTAATTTTCGTTTGGAAGTTGTGCCTTCAAGCATGCTTTCAGTCTTTCAATTAGGCTCATTATTCCTGTTGACATCCAATTGTATCTCTGGGTGAGTCTGAAGAAATTAAGCATATCTCTTTCATCTCAAAGCAAACAATGGTTTGTATTCTTTTTCACATGACTTTAAAATTCTGCACACCAAAATGTTCATTGGAGTTTTTTGTAAGAGCAATGCACAATGATTGTTTTGAAGGAAGAAGCCTTTCTGAACATTCCTGTGGAGAATGCTAAGGCTAAAAACAAAGTTCAAAGGAATTTGGTCAGAATCAATGATTCAAGGGAAGGACTTGCATGAAGGAAGACAATACATCCAGACTCTTTTTAAATTGAAAAGAAGAGGGCTAGGCAGAAATCTCAGCAGGAAGAAGCTGAAATACTATAAATGGGAGTGGTCACTGCCCAATTAAAGTAGAGAGATATTTTAATAAAACACAGGGAGGCTAATCTCAGTCATTCAGATACTTCATATCAGAGCAGGGAAAGTAAAGGTCTTGGTCCCACTGCAAATTCTTGCGAAAAGAAGAGCTGGGTGTAGGTAAGTGATGAACCAGTGAATTCTACTCCTGAAACCAGCGTTGTGCTGTATGTTAACTAACTGGAATTTAAATAAAAATTTGAAAAGAAAAAAAAGAAAAGAAGTGCCTATTGCATGGAAGAAATTAGTACAGAACATTCCCACTTTCCTTCTTTTCCTCATTCTTTGAATCAATTCCTAATGATTTTGACAACACTTTTTGGAAAGGCTAATTCCATGCTGTCAACAGAAAATTCTCCAAAATAAGCATTTATATATCTGAAGTTATCACACACACAGACACACGCACACACACACACACACACACACACACACACACACACACACACAGCAATAACAATCCTGCTGTAATTAATTAGTACAAAAGGCCTTGCCATGCCTGGAAGGGGAGCTGGCTTGCCACTGATAGCTGGGAACCACCTATGGGATGGCAGGTGTGACTTTCAGGGTGTTTGGGACCCCACACACAAAATCAAGCAGGAGTCTTTGGGAAAGTATTCCCCTTTGGTTCATTCTGTTCTATGTTCAAACACAAAACTATTTTCAAAAAGAAACCCCCTAAAATCCCTGTTGGTGGGACGGAAGGGAATAGGCAAGCATATTGCCCTGTCTTTACACCTGTGCACCACTGACATCATGCTTCAGTGCAAAGACAGGCCGGCACTTCTAATTTCTCACATGCACGTCAGCGGTAAACAGTTCCAGCGTTCGTGTTAATGACACCATCTGGCGCCTCCCATAACTGTGTAGCATTCGGCTTCCAAACAAGATGTAATGGCAGCAACACATGAAACCCACTGACATTTACAGTAAGGAAATTTATTATCAGTCATCGGTTTGGTATAAATGTGTTTGCATGACTGCTGGGGCTATAAAATCATCACCTTTGCCAGGCAAGCGAAGGTGCAATAAATAATGGATTTTAAGCCATGCATGTACTACCAAATCATTAAACATTTATCACACAGGCACAATAGCATCTTAAGCAACAGTTACCACTTGAAAAATTAATGCCACTTTTGAGGGTTAAATGAAAACCATTTAGTCTAAGCTTTAATGATTTTTAATTTGGTTTGGTATGAAACAGAAGGATTTTTTTTCATTTTTATTTTTTAGCTGAATACGATGTATATATAAATAGCTCTTTTATAATAATTTTCTCATGGAAAACCACCACCCCATGCTCTTTTGTTAAAAAAAAAGACTAAGAAACATAAACTGAAATGTTTCTTAAAAAAAATCATTGATAAAACCTTTTCAAAACTAGAAATGACACAAGAAAGGTTCTTTAGGAATCAGATTGTATTCTTCCTTTTAAAATCCTTAATGGATCAGTCAGTATGGTTGCAATTAAATCATTTTAACGTGGAATTAAGGAAATAAGTAAATATTAAGTCACAACACACTAAATCCCTCAAGTAATCTAGCCACATTTGTCCCTATTACTTACTCCTTTAAAATACTCTCCCCACGGGGGGCCTAGTGGTTTTCTCTTATATAGTTGTTCATTGGGTGCCCATAGCTTAAGATAAATTCACAGAATAATTCAAAATACAAATAGACTGGGGGATGGTTTTTCGCATTATGTTTATGGAGAATTTATCAAAGAAAACCATTCAAAGGAACAAAGAGGAACCTAGGTGGGAGCCAGTTATTTATTTTCTTCTACATCACAGACCAGGGGAGGCGGGAAGTCAGTGGCTGCCCTTACACAAGCCTCTGCATGCAGGAGGTCAACCAGCAAGCCAGACCTGGACCAACACAGTGGGCTCAGGAGGCTCTGTCGTGGGCCACGACAAGGAGGACAGGTTGTTAAAACAACACCATCTCAATGTGTAAAATGATCACCTAGCAAGGGGAAACAGAGCCAGCCCTCTTTGGTGTGTGGCACCGTTTTAAAAAACAGTTTTAGTCAGATATCAAAAACTGACTGAATTAGAGATTTCTAGTTTGTGAGTGAAGCTTAACTCCTTGGTGGGAGCTGTTGTGCAGTTTTATGGGTCTGCAACACTGGGACTTCCCTCTTGAGTATCCTGCCCCCTCCAGTGCACACACCCTGAACAGGCAGTGGGGGAGGGGAGGAGGGGGGTAGCCCTGGAAGGAAGGGCAAGATGGTCTGCAAAGCACATCAAGAAGCCTGCATGGGAGCCCTGCTCCTGATCCTTAAATCAGTGGAAGGAAGTGTGGAGATTTCTCTTCATCTCTGGTAACCATTGTCATCTAAGTGGCTCAGGGGGTTGCCTCCTCTTTGTATACTTTAGAACTGAAATCCAAGGTTTTGTCATGATGAGGGCTCCCTCAAACCCCTGTGGGGGGCGTCTGTTCTCTGGAGAACAGGAGTGGGGGTGTACAGAAATGGAGAAATCACTGCAATGTCCTTCCACAGATATACACGTGCACCCCTCTGCTTATCCCAAGTCACAGGGAGAAGGTCAGTTCTCCTGGGCAGACGGAAGAGTGGGTGGCCACTTGCTCTGCATTGCTATCTGTAAAGACCAGGGAGGCATCATCGTTTCATCCATTACACGAATGAATGGTTAACTAGTGGGATTGTGTGGAAGTGAACCCAATCCATTGGGTACTATCATAAAATGACATGTATTGCTTGAGCCTTGACATTAAAAATACCAAGTAGGGGAATTTTTCTAAAGCAGCTCCTCTCTCCAATATCCTATGTGAGGGCCACACACTGGCCCAGTCCTTCCATCTGTCACTAATTAATTTAAATATTTCCTAGAGTTCTAGCTGTTATATTATGTGTTCTGGAAATGACAATCAGGGCTCTCCCCAGAGGTAGAGAATCAATGAATAACACCAAGAAGACCTTGCTCATTTCTGTCAAAGTTATGTCAGCTCCCATACACTTTATTAATCATTCTGCCTTCAAGTGTGGTGTGTGTGTGTGTGTGTGTGTGTGTGTGTGTGTGTGTGTGTGTGACAGAGAGAGAGAGAGAGAGAGAGAGAGAGAGAGAGAGAGAGAAAGCATGCAAGAGCACACCATGGCAAAAACAGCTCTCCTAAGGGTGCGATCCAAGTCGCCAGGCTGAATACAACTGTGAAATGAAAAAAACAGTTAACAATGAAGGAAGAGAAACAAAAAGCAATTCAACAGATGCATGTCATTTTTACTCTTCAGTGTGGATCGGTTTTTCTTGTTAATTATATCACCTATTCTTTCCTTATATTGATAATTACATAATTACATGAAACAGATGGGTGACAGAATGCGCCCAGATGGCAAGAACATAAACAGGCTTACAAATTGCTTATTCTTGAGCATATTATAAAGAATTATTTAATAATACATAGATTTCTATACTTTACACATCTGTTAAGTAGAGCCTTCAAAATAGCAGTTACTTTGTCATTTTTTTCTTAAACAGACACAATGCCTTCCCTAGGAATTCCTAAGAGGCCAACTGCCATCTAGGTAAAATATTTAACCTTTTCCAAACATTTGGATACCTGAAATTCTAAACTCTTATCTGAGTTGGGTTTTTTTTTCCCTTTATTAAAAATAGAAATCATGTTTCAAGGGAGTCACAACACCACATAGCTCTGGTTTTCTTTGAGCAAAAAGGTACGGAAGGTTACAAAGAAAAGGAAGGTTTACGTACAAAATTTGAAATGTTCGAACTGCGTCAGTTTGGCTTCTGTCGTGCAAATCATTTCAAATAACTGTGAAATCAAAGGCAAAGCATCAATACTGTGTCATTGGGTGTGTGTCCCCATGGGACTGCGGCAAGGTGGAGGCGGTTCTCACATGGGGGCAAGGGGCAGGCCCAGGGACAGCCTGGGTTTCTGACAGGTATGAAGAAGGGAAATCAGCTCCTTCCTCCTGGCCCCCACTGTCCCACCGTGTCAGGTCTCTGCTTAAGTGACCCTTACCAGAGAGGCCTTTTCCACCCCCCACCCCTTATCCTCCATCATCTCTCGGGCTTTCTTCTTGCCACCACCTGGCATCGTGTCTCTGTCCATCGTGTGTTTCTCTCACTAGGACACAGGCACCAGGATGGCAGGAATTGCCCACTTTACTGCTGCAGACTTGGTGCCAAGAGCAGGGCCCGCCATGTGGTCAGCACACAATAAATCCTGATACGACATTCAAAGTCTATAAATGAAGTCTCCAGCTCTGAGCTTCCTAACCAGAGATGCAGAACAGGCCCCAGGCCCATGTTTAGGCAGAAGAGTCTGCCCACACAGGCAGGGGGTGACTGTATGAATGTAGGTCCAAACCACGGTGTGTATCAGAGTCTAAACAAAGAACACAACACCTGGACAAGTGATGTGCCAGGGTAGAGAGGCAGGTTTAGGGAAGGACAAACCCACTTGGCTCTTGGGAAGAACCTGGATAGGGGAGGCAGGGGTGAGGAACAGGACTCCAAAAGCAGGCAAGCAGGCAGTGGTCATCCACTGTGCTCGGGGAGTTGATTATGTGTAGTACACATGCCTGGAATTCAAGCACTTCTCCAGGACAATGTTCGGATGGTGATTATGTGTACTCTTTGTATGTGCGTGCATGTGTGTATTTGTGTGTATGTGATGGGGTGGGAGGAGGGATAGGGAGAGACAAAGAGAGATAAAGTGAGAGAGACAGAGGATGGTTCATAAAAAGCATCTGAGAAGATGAACTGGAAACCTAACTATGTGGTTTATCAAAAAAAAGAGCTCCTAGACCGAAGGTGGCTGTGGGGATTAAATGAGTTCATTCTTATAAAGAATATGGAATATAACACTTACAAATGTTAACTCTCATTAGTACTTCTCCTGACTTGGCTTGGCTTTTCTTACTTTTAGCATATTTTTGTATTTGTAAAAAAATATGAGACAAATTGAATAGTTGTATTGAATTACATAATGTTTTGTTATGTTTTATTTTGCAAAGGAGATTCTTTTGGAATTTGGGCTTGGGGGGCTGTATCCCCCATCTGCTATCCACTGGGGTGGTTCGCCAGAGGGCAGGCACGTTGGGAAAGAGAAGCCAAGCCACTGGTGTCCTGTCTCACTTCAAGCTCAAGGGAACCGGGATCTCAGCATGGCTGCCCTGAGAGGGGCCAAGGTTCTTGGGCCCAAGGCAGCATCCTCCAGAGCAAACAGCTCCTGCAGAGCAGAACACGTAGGGAGAGGGGAGAGGGGAGACAGTGGGAACTTCCCCATGAAGAGCAGAGTCAGGCACCAACATCTGACAAGACAAAATGATAAACCATGGTCATGGACAGGGTACTGGGCATGAGTTGAACTTAGCTACTCAAACGCCTTCAGAGTCTGGCATTTGCTCCTGCCTTTAGGGTCAGTCAGATCACCCAGGTGTGTATCCATCTGTGTGTCTATCTCTCAATTGGTGAGTTGTTGGAAGTCATATGGCCCAGGGGGCCACTAGCCGGGGTCCTACCAACACAGAGTGACCCCAGACCCAGTGTGCGAGGAGGGAGGCTGTCTAGTAAACTAATTAAAATGGTTGCCAATTGTATATAATTCCACGGGACATTATCAGACATCTTTGTGACCTGCTCACAGATTAAAAATTGTGATAGAAAAATCCCAGTTCAATTTTTTAAATCAACAATTATCTCTGGTTTCATTGGAGCACCATATTGAGGGTCAATGAGCAGTGGTGACAATGGCAATGGTGTTGGCCAGCAAAGCTTCACCGTGGTGACCGGAGAGTGCTGCCTGACACTGGCTCTCTGGCAGCACGGCTCCTTTCGATTAAACACATAAACTACCATAAAAACCTTGATTATAACAACTACCATGGTGATAATTTCAATGCACTGAATTATATTAAAAAAAAACAGAACAAACAAAAACTGGGACATGATTGAAGAGTGGGAGAAGTAGGAACTATGGTAGAGTATGTAATTTATGTTTATTACCAGGGTTTCAACTGCCTGAATGGCTCAGGCCTGCCTGCACTGTAGTTGAGTCATGTTTGACATCTCAAACAAGAAACAATAAAAAACCTTTATGGCTCCCACGTTATTTCCATACCTATTTATTCTATCTCCCCCCCCCCCGTTTTTAAGCCATCCTTTTTGTTTTCTTCTTGCTTATTAAGTTGGTTACCATGGAGATCATGACATCAGTAATCTTGACTCAGCTTAATGGTCTTGAGGCAACATACAGGATAAAGGTTTTTATTTTCCCTTAAAGAGGTTCAACCCCAGAGAACAGCAGTGTGAGGACTGAGGGCAGAGCACTTCCAGCTGCTCCTCCAGTGGAGCTCCTCCTGTGCTGGGAGCAGGCATACCAGGCTCCCTTATCCGAGGCAACACAGGGCACCCCAGCATGGGCAGGAAGGCAACCGTCACTTTGCTTTCCAAGGCCCACTTGATCCTTTGCCTCTGATGTACACAAATGCCATTTTCCCTTCAGAGTTGGTGAGCATGTAAATAAGGACAACTAAACTCAGATGGCTTTATAAAAATTACTAAGTTGTGGAAAATGTTTCATCCACCTGAGCTCAATGTGAGTGTAAAATCTCTCTAGGTGCCTGGTTGGTTTCCCTGTTTCCCTAGTCTTTCACATCTTCTAAGAGAGCATATCCTACCTTATAAAACTAGAATTTATTTATTTTTTAAATCATTTTATCTATTTATTTATTTCCATCACCTATTCACCCATCCCCACACCCACCTCCCCTCTGGTAACCGTCAGTTTGTTCTCTATGGTTATGAGTCTGTTTCTTGGTTTGTCTCTCTCTCTCTCTTTCTTTTTTTTCCTTTTTAAGCTAGAATTCATTAACAAGATACAACATCTAAAAGCTTTCATGAAAAGACGTAAAAGTTAGGGTTATAATACTTTATAATAGGTGTATCCATTGACATAAAATCACTTAATAATGAATGGAGCCTATGTTTTTATAGTTCCTCCATGGTCCAGAAGGAGTGGGCCAGCCCCACAAGTAGCCTTCATGGTCTGTACTCTGTGTGCATATTACTGTTATCATCATGGGGGAGGGCTACTATTTTACATTAGCAGTTGTATTTAATTCCTGACAAATCCTTGTTGACTCAAGACCCCTCCTGACTCTTCAGGCAGCATCCAGGGACACCAGCCATTGGGCAGACATGCCGCAGGAGAGTATGTGGGTCAGTTCTCTTTTTTTTTTTTTTCATTTCAAAGCTGATGGCAGATTGAGAGAAGGTTTTTAAGTCTCAAAAAAGCCTGACTTTTGAGTATTAAAAGCATTTGCCTCAAATGACAGATTTCAGAAGAACACACGGTGATAGCAAAGTCTATTGTCCCAAAATTGGAAAGAGGAAGAGAGTTGGAGGGAAAGAGAGACAAGTATAGCACAGGCCTCTCCTTCCCTCTGGTTAAGGCCATAAAAGTAGAAGAAAAGGACAGGATCCTCACAGGGGTTCTGGAGAATATGGGAGCAGAGAGATCTGTGCCTCACAGAGAAGTCCCTGCCACCTGTTCTGAGAAGGGTAGAGATAACTGAGGCTGGTGCCAGGGCAAGAAGGAAGATAAGGCAGGTCATGAGCTTCCCAAAGCCCAAAGTGGTGCAGGAGGTGAGGAGAAAGGGAAGCAGAGGGGGTGAAGGGAAGAGAGAGAGAGGAGCGTGGATGAAAGGGATATATATTGAGAAGGAGAGTGAGAAAGAGCATGCTCCAGCCAACATGACGTCGGACTCAAAGAGTTCTCAAGGCTGTGAAGAGGAAATGTCCCCAATGCAAGTAGCAAGTGCCATTTGGGGAACCTGGATGCCAAAATAAGGGATGGTTGAGGACAAGCTGACGTTCTGAAACCCAGTGGATGCCTGTGAGGACAGGCACTACCCAAGCACCAGAAAACTGCCCGCCCCCCTACCTCCACGATGCCATGATGCTTCATGGGCTCCTGAGAACTGTAATGCCTTCCCCACCACCTGCCCCCCCAAAAAGGGAAAGTTCCTGAATGGGCTCCATTTAAACTTTTAATTGTAAAATTTACTTGGAGTTGATGGAGATTACTTCTTCTCCCATCAGGTGGAGTGGAGACTCCAAGCAGAGATTCAACTGAGTCAGAGGAAATAAAAACACGGGCCAATGGTAGACTGCCATTTTGCAGACCTGATTATCTGACTCAAAACATCTACATCTGGCAATAAAAAAAGAGGGCTTTTCTGCATGCTGATTATTTACTTAGATAAAGCAAACACAATGCAAAAAGAAACCATCTTTTTAAACTGGGGAATCACAGCTTTCATTTTCAAATTCTAAAACTTCATGTTTTCTGATTAAAGAAATAGTAGCTTGGGGCGCCTGGGTGGCACAGTCGGTTAAGCGTCCGACTTCAGCCAGGTCACGATCTCGCGGTCCGTGAGTTCGAGCCCCACGTCAGGCTCTGGGCTGATGGCTCAGAACCTGGAGCCTGTTTCCGATTCTGTGTCTCCCTCTCTCTCTGCCCCTCCCCCGTTCATGCTCTGTCTCTCTCTGTCCCAAAAATAAATAAACGTTGAAAAAAAAAATTAAAAAAAAAAAAAGAAATAGTAGCTTTATCTTTGACCTAGCAAAGCAAAATAGTTTCTAGGAATTTACTGAAATTACGATGAATGTGCTCAAAAATAATAAGGATGGATATGACAGCATTGCTTATAATGATACAATTTGGATAAAAACTGCAATGACCAACATTAGGGAATGGCTACAAACAACAGTGGTGAATCTTGTGATCTGGCACCAGGATGCTGTAGTCCCAAAGCCTCAGCCTAGCAGCTGTCTGGCCTCGGGTAAGTTATGTCACACAGGACATCAGAGGCATGAAGACAATGGATGCTACGTTCCAAAGAAGCTCCTCCTGTGAAAAATGTCAGAGCAGGTGGGCAAGCACTGGTTAAATGACTTTTAAACGCCTCATTCACAATGAAGATATCAAAGGGCAAGAAGAACAGGTATAAGAGAGGATTTTTCTGGAGATTTCCTCACTGAGAAACGTTGATATGCTCTTGGTCGCATGTCACTCCACCCCAAAGAAGACACATGGAGATGGTCTCTTCTTTCACTTTAAGTCTCCATTAAAGGTTTGGGGCCCTCAGAGACCCTCACATGAGTTGCCACCATTAGTGGACTCAGTGGACTGGTGTGTGATTTCTGCCCAAGAAATGTGAAGGATGCAATAGGCAGGCCAGCTGCTGCTGGGTGATGGACGGGAAGGTGGCCCACAGTGGCTGTCTGTTGACCACAGGTGTGAGTCTTATTGTAGGTTCTTCCTATAGGGCCGCCTCTGGGGGAAATGAAGACCCAGGGCGCAGAGCTGGGAGAGTGCATTACCTGTGCTATGGAAAGCAGGCAGGATGCCCTCAGTGACAGGAATCTCTGAGGAAACCAAGCACCTGCCACAAAAAGAGGAGGCTGGTCAGCAGAGCAGGAGCCATCCTATGACAGTAGCAGTTGAGTCCAGACCTGCCTGCTCCCCTAGCTGCTCCTCCCTGCCCTGCCCCAGTTTCACAAGGACCGGGAATATAGTTAAATAACAAGAAAGTAACAGGTTTAAACACACACACACACACACACACACACACACACACACCCTTAACTATAATAAGCTAAATAGATGCTACGTAAGTCGGGGGCATGGTAAGTTAGAGAGAAAAGGTCCTCCCTGCCCTCCTTCCCCAGCTACAGGCTTCAGCAGGGGGAGGAGGAACTCCAATCTTCAGATGAAAATTGAGTTTTGATTATTACATGAAATGAAACTGGACCTTTTGTGGAATGAAGATGTTTTGTGATTTAGAGTGACTCACACAACTTTAATTACCTAAAAGTAAACAGAAAAATCACAGGGTGATTTGCCCACTTTCCACCTGGGTACTGGGGAGAAGCCGGCCACAGTGAGCATACTTACAGAGTGACGGAAGACAGAAATCAAGTGGCCTCATCGTTATTCCCACAAGTCCTGCTGGGCTTAATGCTCTGTCTGTTACATAACCATACCTCTCCTAACCTCAGTTTCCCCCACCGCAAAATGGAGAAAATGATGCCCAGCTTCTGGGAGAACGCGATGAGGCAATCCATGCAAGCGTGTAACACAGAGCCCGACACAGAAAGTATTCACGGGTGGCTAGGGGTGGCTGCTCACAGGACATGTGCAACATTGAAAGGACACTTTAGAATACTTAGTAATGTGCAAAGACATTCATAACATAGTAAGTGAAAAAGTATGTTTCAAAACATCATGTTTAATTGCATGTATTTTTTTCCACAGAAAAGAATCCCAAAGTAAGAACACCGAAATATTAACAAAGGTAATCTATAGATAGATTATTGCAGCTTTTATGGATTTTCTCTTTCTATTGATTTTTCCTAAAATCTCTACCAGAAATATGCACTGCTGTTGTAACGAGGAACTTTTTTCAATCACGAGGAAAAGATGTAACTTCCTAGTCAGCATCTGTAGCTCTAATTGTGCCCTTTGTCATTTTATATCCCCAGCTACTTTAAAATACACAAAGCAAAGCCTCCTGTTGGTGCAGCCATGCCTTTCCTCCCTAAAGGCAGATTCTAAAGAAGCCACTTAGCTGTGAAGGCCAGTTCCCTCCCCGGGAGCTCAGGTCCACCCAGGAGCCTTGCTTGGCTGTAGCCCTTCCCAGCGCAGCACAGCAGTGCAGGCAGCTGATACATCCCGAGGCCTTTCTGGACCTCAGCGGCATTCATTACTCTGGCTCTGCGGGGAACAGGATGCATTTTTTTTTTCTTCCTATTGGGTTGTGGCAAGAACCCGATCAATATTCAGGAAAGCCTCAGGATTTTTTTTTTTTCCTGTTGGGAGCTGTTTTAAAAGCAGTGACACTAGTAAAGGTGGACTCAAACAAAGGACATGCTGGTAGATTAAAAACCAGGAAGTCCTGTATTTCACTCCTGTGGTTTGGATAGGCTTTTTTTTTTTTTTTTTTTTCCTGTTGCTGGAGCTCATCTAAATGTGCATGCAGGCCTACAGGAGGCTGATGAGACAGAGAGGGTCAGGCAAGGAAGATAAGATCAGGGGAGATTATATTTTAGAAAAATCTGTTTTCAAAATAACCGAAGCTGCTATTAGGGGTGTTCAGTCAACCAAGCATGAAGCTCTCCAGGACTGGTGGGAAAGCTCCACTCCTGAATTGAAAGAATGGTTAGGTACACTGCCCATCCCTGGTCTTGAGTTGACCAGCACTTTACCACTTGTTAGCAGGAATGCTGGGTCTAATCTAAGAATGAGAGAGTGCAAAATGGTGCAGTCACTTGGGAAAATAGTTTACAAGTTCCTCAAAATGTTGAACATAGAGTTTACCAAATGAACCAGCAATCCTGCTCCTAGGTATGGACACCCAAGAGAAATGAAAACATAATAGCCACATAAAAACCTGTGCAGGAATGTTCATTACAACATGATGGAAACAACTCAAATGTCCACTGACTGATGGATGGATAAATAAAATACAGTACATGCATATAATAGAGTATTACTCAGCAATAAAAAGGAATCAAGTACTGATACACGCAATAAAATGGGTGAACCTTATAAACACGGTAAGTCAAAGAAGACAGTCACAAAATGCCACACTGTATAATTCTGTTTATACGAAATGTCCAGAGTAGGCAAATTCATGGAAACAGAAAGTAAATTAGCAGTTGTCTAGGGCTCAGGGAAGGGGTGGATAAGAAGTCATTACTAATGGCTGGGGAGACAAAAAAGTTCTGAAATTTGATGGTGATAGTTACCCAACTGTTTGAATATACTAAAAACCAATAAATTGCACAACTTAAATGGTATTTAATTGTATTATATGTGATTGTATTGTATTATATGCGATTCATATCTCAATAAAGCTGTTGAAGAGAGAGAGGGGGAGGATGGAAGGGAGAGAGATGTTGGCTATCCTACAATATCTATTCCAGAAAATAAGTATAAGATGTAGGATTGGTTTTTGATGATTCTGAGGTGTCAAGAAGTAACTTTACTTTTCGCAGCTTCTTAGCTTATCACACCCTGAAGGGTGTGTTATTTCTTTTGGCATTTTTGGCATTCTATCAGCCCAAATTCTAAACAATGTCCAGGCTTGTCGATTATGCCATCAGTGCATACCCTTTCCACCTGGCCTCCTGAGCAAACCTTCAGTTACTCAGCCTTGGAATTTACTTGAGAACTTTCTTTTTTAAATCTTTTTTTAAAAATGTTTATTTATTTTGAGAGAGACAGAGAAAGAGAGAGAGGGAGAGAGCCTAAATAGTCTCCACATTGTCAGTGCAGACCTGATGACATGGGGCTCGGGGCTCGATCTCATGAAACGTGAGGTCACAACCTGAGTGGAAACCAAGAGTTGGATGCTTAGCCAACTAAGCCACCCAGGCATCCCTACTTGAGCACATTCTAAGAACAATGTGAAGCCACATGCAGCATGGAACTGAATATTGAGAGATTTGTAACGTAACCTATGCATGAGATCCTAGTTTTTTTCCCTCCTTTCCCGGCAGCTGCCAATATAATTTCAAAAGATTTGCAACAATAACCTGGATAGAGAAGTGCAGGTAGCCTGATCAGCTGGTGTCTAAAAACTGACCTCGGCATACCACCTTGGCCCCATGAGTCTGCTCCTTCCCAGCCGAGCCCAGCCGGGGTCAGGCTGGCCCCGAATCAGACTCAAGAGTGGAGGACTCGGCCAAGAGGAAAATCCTTGGCCCCAAACTGTTCTGGGGGTAAGCCAATTATCTGTGGGTCACCTTTTGATTAAGTAGCTGGTGCCAAAGATCTGGGAGATCCCAAAAGGACTCTGGCAAGCCATCTTCCTTCTCTGCAGTTTGGTTTTCCTACAATGAGCTGTGACAGCAGTACTTTACTTTTTAGATAAGAGAGTACACACGTAATGATTGAAGGTAGGGATTTGGCATCCAAATGCCTTGATTTGAAGCTTTGCCAATGAATTAGTCTTTGGACAAGTCATTTACCCTCCTTCCCTACAAGCCTGTTTTCTTTAGATACGTTGAGGAGGGTAGTAGAATTGACTATTTACAAGTGCCAATGTAAGCATTAAATGAGATGATTCATGGGAAGCCTTTAGTAAGAGCTCTATACTGTCAATAGAAGTGGTTGCTGTTGTTATTTTGTAACCTTTTCTAAGAGGAAGGGATTATGAGAATAAATCACTGATGTCACAGAAGTCATTCTTATGTACACATGTATACTACATATATGTATACTAACCTAGATAGTGTTCAGAGAATTGGAAAGAAATGACCACAGAACTTGTACTATTTGGAGAAAAAAAAAAAGAACTCATGTAAATTTTTCTAAGGATGTCAGAGAAAAGAGTTCCTAAATAAGAGCAAATACATCTTCTGTTCGTAGAACAAATGGCTGAGAAATGGCTTGAAAAAGCAAACTTGACCCATGGGCTGTAAAGTGGGTTACTTTCATCTCAAGATAATATCGCCATGGTCACATTAAGGTGATCAGTGCATATACGATGTTGAAAAACGTGGGTATACATTTTTAGAAACCTCTACCAAGGAGATGCTACTGGGCTGATTTTAAAACACACGTACACATCCCGACTAGAAGAACAATCAAGGGAAGTCTAACCATGGGCAGCGAAAGTTTCCAAGTTTGAAGCGGGGGGTGGGTTGGGGAACAATCAAGCTGGGGAAAATCTAGCAGGTGCTCAGAGAATAATGCAATTTCCTAGGGCAGCAGATGCACAAGTGAAACAGTATCCAGTAACAGTCCATCAGATGGTAATTATAGCTGGACTGGGGAAGAACAGCAGAGATGAAAAGGGACAATTCCAAGGGTAACTGAATGCCAGTGAGTGACATCTTCCTGAGAGATCACATACCAGCAAAAAGTGAGCCAGCGCTTAGCTCTGAGAATGGGGGGTTAAATAAACTGTCATTTTCCTTTGTAGAAAGACAAAGGGAAAAGGGAGGCCTCAAAGAATTCATTAGTCAAGATTTAAACAGACCATCACTAATAAACCCCCACAAAAAAGTAACAACAGGCATTGATGGCCCTGAAAGTATGATTCCTGAAATGATTCTGTCATCTGAAAGATGATGGCTTGGTTTAGTCCCAAAAATTTGGGGGGGTGGGCAGAGAGAGAGAGAGAGAGAGAGAGAGAGAGAGAGAGAGAGAGACAGATGAGTTCACCCTCTAATTCTATGAATCACATAAACTAGGATGAAGAATTAGAGACACTGAAGTGGATGACAGGGAGAATCTAGGATACTGAAGCAAGGGTAGGAGCTGTTTTAGCTCAAGGAAGATTTTCCAGGATTTCATTTCACAAATAGGACTCATTTAAAATCCCACTCTTAGAAAGGAAACAATGCCTCAGAACAAACTCATTCCCTACCAACTGATTGTGCAGAACCCATTGTGGCTACTCCTTCTGAGTCTGGCTCTCAGTACCAGGGACGAATGCAGCCCTCTCCCATCCTTGTTTAATCAGACCAAGCAATCCCATGTTAATACTGACACTAGCCTGTAAGTTCCCAGATGGGAAGGTGTCACAGTCATCTCTGAATCCCTGTGTAGGAGCAGGAAAGGAAAGAAACTGGAACCACCCGGTCAAACTGCTCCATAGTCCTTAATATGGCCATTCAATTAATTCGGCCAAATTTGAGTGTTTCCCTAATCATAGTTTTCACGTATGTGGGCCATGCTGATTCATTTAATAAAAAACTCCCATCACAATAATTCCCAGAATGTACATGCACTGACCAAGATGGCCAATTCAAGCTGAGAAATGAGTCTTCCAGGCCTATCCCACATGATCATGGTCTTGGTCAGAAAAACATCTTCTCTCTTATCCATAATCTGTACTGGCTGACTATGGAGATATTACGATGAATTTGGGGGGGGCGTACCTTTGTAATGTGGGATGAAAATCATTTATATGTTTCCCAGGTCCTTTCTTATGACCCAATATGGGGTGGGCTGTCAATTAATGAAAGCCATAGGGAAGGTATTATGGCAGAGTCACCTATCCTCCAAACCAGGTGGAAACCACCAGGGCCTTGAAGTAGGGAGGGGGCATATTTCCCTGCCATGCAGTGATGAATTTCAATCACTGCTGGCTTGTGCCAGATTCAAATTGGCAACCCACAGAGATGAAACACTTTCTATCCCATTACTCATGCCTGGAATGATCTGTTCCCTTGAAGACTGGCTTCCTAGGTGAAGGCGAGGGAATGGATGGTCACTCTGAGATGGTTTAAGTAGGGTAAAAGGTATGAAAGGCAAGTGCCCAGCCAGAGAAATGTGCGGACATGGTGAGGGAGCCATATAACCTCCTTGTGCTGGTTGGGGGTGGGGAGAGGGGGTGTTAAAACTTAAAGGGAAAATAGAAGGCATTCATCTAGTAATGAGTCACTCAGTTTCACTCAGTTCAATGGCTGCAACACTATTGTTCTGCTAAGAAAACAATGCTCTTAGGGCTCTATAGAAATTCCTCCTAAAACATTTCTATTTGGCTCACCCTGTCTCAGGTCATCAGCCTAAAACATTAAATCCAACGAAAATGTTGAAAAGAAAAAAATAATTTAAGATAATATAATTCCACATTTTAATTTTCAAATGTCCAGGCCCATCCCATGTGGATTATGCTCTTGAAAATCTTTTGACCACACTTTTAAGATTTCTAAAACTTTTACTAAATCTTATTTGCTGAACTAAATCTTGACTAAGACCTTCTCAAGAAGGAGTACAGTAAGCAGCAGTAAAAGTGTTTCTTCAGAAGACAAAATTCAGAGGTATAATAAACAATGCAGCCCAGTGAAGCAGGTACCAAGCATCAGTTCCACCTGCCTGGTAAGTGGCTGCCTTCCTGGACCAGAGATGTGAACAATCCATCCCCTGCTGTGCCTTGAAATGAGCCACGGCTCTGTGTTGTGGGGGTGGGTACATAGCACACCAAGATCACTATAGAAAAGGTCACTACATGTAAGCAACAATTGCAACTCATACTAACCTGGGAAGTCATGATAAGATTATTTTTAATGAAACAAAATGTTTTTTTCTGGCCTTCTCCCTACTTGAAGTTCTAGGCTCTGGAGATTCCTGGGTGTGAGGGTAGAGAGAAGCTCCTGGTACTCAGAAAAACACTGCTCTTGGTAACCAGGTGACAGCTCCGCATTCCTCCCCTCCTGGTCCAGCCACAGAACTCATGCTACCAGAGGGCTGGCTGAATGTGCCAGAGTCCTATGAGGGCTTCTCCTGGCCTCGTCGTATGGTCTCTCCATACTGGAAGGAGTGTCAGCAGTCACTGTAAAAGGGCGGCATCTCTCATCCTTACCCTGATCCGACACAGAAATTTCATCCTTATACTTGGTACCTGCAGCTCCTTCTCCTGGGATCAGCACAACTCTATGGAAGCTGTGTTTCACTGAGCTATAGAAGAAGCCACCCTCTCTGACCCTAAGGCACTGTCTTTGTGCCAAATCTGTAGGTCTTTGCTGTCATTCCAAAGGAGTCCAATCCCAGGATCTGTACCACAAAACAAACCATCTGGTGGCCATCCCAATGATCCTCCAGATCGGCTCGGGCACTCTTATCTTTAGAGTGGACAGACCGTGCCCTGCAATGCGTTGGGCCCTGCTACCTAAAAACTCACGCTGGCCCTGGATGAAATATATATATTGGGAATTGCTTCAAAATGATAAGGAGGAAGGGGAAGTGATGGGGGCGGGGGGTAGAGATCCAAAATTGGCCAAGAATTGGAAATTTCTGAAGTGCAGTGCCAACTATCTGGGAGTTCAGTGCTACTCAACGTGTGGTCTGAGATAGGTGCCCATGTAGTAAGTGCAGAGACTGAGAGAGGCATTCAGCAGTTTTACAGCAATTGGACAGAGTAATCCTGTGTCTGTTAAATCTAATAATAAAATAATTGGACTTGAATCTTATCTGTCTTTGTTTTAAATTCATTTTTAAGAAATTCACCTTTTATAAAACTATCAGCCTATGATGGGTCAAAAAAAAAAAAGGAGATAAGGTCTGTCAGCCCCACAGAACGAGAAGCCCTGCTTCATCTGGTCCTCTCCACTTTTGTATATGCTCGATATTTCCCATCATAGAGAGTTAGGAGGGGAAAGAATTGCTACTGATTTTCAGTCTCTACTCAAATATAAATTTAGAATTTCTTGTTTATTTTACAAATATAGAGATGAATGTAGAACTAAAGCAACCTTGGGTACAGTCAGCAGGTGCCACGAAGCTGGGTCTTGATGGGACCCCGCCCCCGCCCCACCCAGCAAAGTGGGAGCCGGGGGCAGCAGAATGATGTGCTTCCTACAGCACCTGGGTTGCCCAAGCTGTTGATTTGAGCACCGTATCTAGCAACTCCTTGGCTAACCTTTTGGAGAATTTAAACCTTCCACTTTCCTCTCTCACAATGTACAAACATCAGCACACTAAGGGAATTTTTTTTCAACTTATTTAAATGGAAGTGTACACAAATACTACGAGCCTACATATGGAAGTAAACTTGACAAAATCATGCTTTTCCAGTTAGAACATGGCCGTGTGTACACACACATGTACATTTCCATTTTTAAAGTGAAATCTAGGTTCTATTTTTGTTTCTTCTCCTGTTTTGGTAGAAAAAGCATCCCAGGGTTGTTCATTTTAAGGTTAAGCCTGTGCCACCCCCAGGGCAGCTAATATGGTCCTGTTAATCATCCTGACTCCCCACAGAGGAGTTTAACAAACCCAGCTTAGGACCCAAACATCTCAAACTCAGCCAGCTCTACTTTCTCTGTCCGCTTTGTCTGACTTGTGAATGCCCACTTTTGCCTAAACAAAACATCAATGGAAAGGGGAAATCTGCTTTTGAGGAAGGAGAAAGGAAACAGAAATATGCTGGGAGTTTGACCCTAGGCCGCCTGTGCTGAGACACAGCACACAAGGTGTCCCTGTGGGGTCTGTCATCCAGGGATCAGGCCACCCCTGTGTCAGGTTTCTGTGCAATAACCACCTGAGGGAAAGGGCTGCAGGGGAGCCTCCGCAGGGCGCCCCTGTAAGGGCATGAGCGCCAGGCTCCCTGTAATTAAGAAGCAGCCTGCTCCCGAGAAGACAGCGCGGCCACCCCATCTGCCACGCCCGCGAGAGTTGGCACAGAGCCTCCATGCCTGCTGCCGCCCGGCTACCCACCGCGTCCTTGGAGACCGCCTTTGATGGAGCGTTGATGCCAAGCTTTTCCAGAGGATAGACAATCTGTCGTCGCGGCCGCACGGGAACCAAGTAATGAAGGGCGGATGTCAGGGAGTGGGCATAGGAGCTCTGGAACTGAAAGACAGCGATCTCTGTTTTAGGGGAGAGAATGTCAGAGCCGCGCAGCACAGACGCCTGCGTGCATGCGGCTTTACAAACACAAAAGTCTGAACTCGGCCAAACGGGGGAGGGGGAAAAGTCGGCAAATAAACAAACATACTCTTCGAGCAGAGGAATGAATTGTAGATAATGCCTGACACTAATGAAGATAATTACGAGAGTAATTACATTACTATCTCTGTGGGAATGACAGATAAACAAGTGGTTTGGTTTATGGGATTTTTCAGTACAAGTATTTTCCCCAGGAGGATATTCTTCTCCATAGTGATCATGAATCAGCTTGATTTGACCCCATTAAGCTGTGTTATCTGCGTCCTGTTAACCTTTGCGTGTTTGGCACAAGCTGCTTTAAGAAGGCACATAGATAAAAATGTCATCTGAGAGGAGGCTGAGTGCAGATGTGGAAATCTTCCTGTCTGTGAAAGTCACAGCCACTTCAACTGGACTTTTGCTGATAAAACAAGCGTTTTAAAACAAAAAGATGAGATCAGAAAGTGGGGTGCGGGTGCAGAAATTGGATCCTATTATTTTGACTTATATTAATGCTAAATTATGAGCTGGATTTATGCTTACTGAAATAGACTATGATAAACCATGTTTTAGGAGAATGCGTCAAAATATACATTTTACCCCACTTTTAAAACTTGGCAGAGAAAACTGAACACGGTGATTTTTATTTCTTTCACATTTATGAACCCCCTCAGGGGTTCTGGTGAAACTAACTCAGGGTATTTCAACCATTTAAACCTCAAGAGTTAAACTGTGAATCCAAAATTTTAGTATGTTTATTGAATTTAAAATGGAAAGCAAAACAAATAAAACTGAACTAAAATTAGGTGTAGTTTAATAAATAAGATGGTTTACATATGACTTATTGCTGTTCGAAAAACAGCCCCCAGGCATTTCTAAGAGCTTCTAAAAGGGATTTCTAAAATCCTTCACCATTGAACTTCACACCCTGATTGTATACACTGAAAAATAGAGCCCAGGAGTTCCTAGCCAGAATTCTGCTTTTATGCCTGGAGGATCTCTTAATACATGTCCTCACAGGAGGGCATGGAGAAAATCATGTTGATAAAGCAAGCCTAACATTCACTTTTATTATAGTCAACTGGGAATTTATAGCAGAATTTGGAAACTCTTTCCTAATTTATCTGCTGCTTCTTACACGTGTTTAAAGAAAGGTATGTGTGTAAATCACCTGCAAGTGCAGACTGTGAGGAAATCTGTCTCCAAATGTGTTTCTATATCCTATGTGAAATAGTGTATAACACATTCCAAATTCTATATGATTGAGATAAATATGTGAATGTTTGATGAAATGTCAAAGATATTTTTTATTATGATGCAAAAGGACTTTCATACCAACTGGGCGCATGCAGGTAACATCATGAATAAAAAGTAAGAATTTAGTATCACATCCTGAAGGTCACCACACTGGCCACTGGCCAAATGAATAGTAAAAAGAAATGGGGGGTTGGGGGGAGGATCAGCATCTTCCAGAATTGTTACCTTTCTATCTCCTGAGGTTCAAATCTAGGGCGTTCACATGGCTACGGCACCACACTTTGATAGGAAAAATGATCATCACTAGAGCATATTGTGCATCTCACTGAAAATCCCTTCCATGTTTTTTCTTCTTCCCCATTCCCTCTTTTCTTCCCCCAAAGGCTTTTGTTAAATAAGATGCATTGGCAAAATTTTGTTAAGGGAACTTTACTGATATGCTTCAGACTGGTTTGAAGTTTAATAAATAAGCTTACTTTAAAAATCTGCTTGGCTCATTTGTGGTAACAAAGAAAAAATGTGACCACATCAAGGATTCTGGGAAGAGCATGAGAAAGTTTTTGGTCATGAATGGGATATGATGGGACAACTAGATGGTCTAGTGATTGAACCTAATAGCTTCTCAAATCTGTATCAGGCTGAGGACCAGCTGTCAGTGACAAGCATGTGTACATGTGTGTGACTTTTCTAGGCACTGGGATGCAGCTTTGAACAAGATGGACACCTCTGCTTTCATGGCAAAAGGCATAATTTAACTAGTGGAAAGTGCTCTGAAGACTGAGTGGGATAAGTAGAGGCAAGATGGAAACAGGAAGAAGAGCTTGCTATCTGTGCACTAGACCTTATACACTAGACAGTGCTTACTACAAAGTATGAGTCTTCATAAGTATAACATGCTAGGGAGACTTATAGAGGTATTTACTACATAAAGGCTATGTCAGCACCACACATCTCCACTTTTTATCCATCACTCTTATGGCGGTGGTTATAGTGCCTATTTGGAATGCCATGATAGCACAGCAATCTTATAGGACTGAACTGATTTGTTCTGTGAGTTCAAACCAAAATGCTCTTTGTTTAAAGAGCATGATAGGATCATTATGGCATTTCACTAATGCACCATAAGAAATCATTTGACTTTCATGTCCCTTAGAGCATTTTTGCAGACTTTCCAGTCTCTGCTTTGTCAATATGGAAAAGCCAACAAATTGTTCTACTAATTATGATTGTGAGTGTTTCAGACATTCAGTCTTCTGGACTTTCTCTATAGTGTAATAAAAGGGCCAAACTCAATATGGCCATTTGAAATTCATAGCCCTGTTATAATTCAAATCCATTGATCAAGGAAGGAATAAAATATGGCACACAACACGAATGACATCGTGAATGTGCTGGAAAAGTGCATTATGATATTCTTTTACCTTGTCTTCCCTGGATTGTGGGTAAACAGGATAGTAGAGACAGGACTTATAGCTTAAACGGAGGATCTCCTTCAGAAAAAACTTGGTGTAGTGCCGAAAAATAGGGTTCAGGGCAAAGTGATACAAGTGCCCATGTTCTTCCCGTTGGTGGTGACTGAAGTAGATGAAATCTTCAATGTTGTAATGGGATCGTATGTACTCTATATCCTAAAAAAGAGGTGGGGAAAGGGCATTAAAGGATGTTTTCAATAAGTGGCATGCATTTTATGATAAGAAAAATTTTTAATTACTTTAGGTATAGTAGTAAGAAATGTGCTTATCTCTCCAGTGATTTACTACCTCATTTTGATTGTTCAAATTTTTAAAATTGAAAATTAGGTCTTCTGAAAGTTCTGATGGCTTGTCTCTGAAGGATGGCTACACAGCTTTGGAATTTGCTCCTTAGAGCCGTGGCTGCTAAAAACCCAGAGAGCCTTGAGTCTCTGCTAGGGACCAGGGGAAAGGACAACACCTTTTTCCCAGTGTTGGACAAGCACAGGGCAAGCTTGTCAGTGCGACTGACTGAGCCTGTACAAAATTCGGCAGTGGGACAAACAACAGCCACCAATGTTCTCTGGGCTCATTACTATTCTCTCTTCACTATCAATGTGGAAACATGTCATCTCACTGGTCACATCCTTCGACTGGCACGTGTGGTTAGACTGATCTACAGGAAAACTGCAAGGCTAGGCCTCGTCCATAGGCATTCCCTAAACATCTTATGCTTCTGAGGTATTTTATTTTTACATCGTGGAAGGTAATTTTAAAGACTAGCGAGTGTTTACTTATAAAAGAAAATATCGGGCACTCTGCTCCTGCTTCTATGGGTCCAGTTCTGACCACCACTCTTTGGCCCCCGCACTGTGGGTGGGGAAGCAGGGGCTCAACCATGCTAACTGTGTACTGATTCAGCCTGTCTTGCTTCACTTCCCAGTAGTGGACACTGTGGGGTGGGGTGCTGTTCTGAGTGAGTGTGACTTTCCTTCATGACAAGAGTAGTAAACACACCTGATATGCATGAAACATCAAACTATATGCAGATTGGAAAGCACCTACTTATATTTCTTCTTATTTTCCACAGTAGAACTGTCCTAAAAGCATACTTTCAAAAAGAAGGATTGGAGAATGCAAGGAACTTGAGTTGCTCTGTGATTGGCAAAGCTGGCACTAGAAAATTCAGGAAAACTGAAGTCTGTATCCAAGCCTATCAAGGTCCTTTGTCTTTAAAGCTTCTGCTATAAAGCACAGAGGAAAAGGGGCTCAGGATAACCAGGGAAGTGGTGGTATCTGAAGGCAATTCTGGTAATGCCTGACCTTTCCATCTGGGCTGACCCTACAACTGCCTTAGCACCTAAGACCTTTCTTTAATTACCAAGGAGGCATCCCTCATTATAAAATAAAATGAGTAATAAGTGTAGGGCTGAGAAATCATTGAAAAACAAGAAGCAAAGGGCCAACAGATGTTATTGGCTCAAAACAGCAGATGGGCCATGTGCACCTAATTTTCTTCCCATCCCAAACCACTTAAAATAACAACAAAAAATTTTTTTTTTAAATAATGAGGTGGTGGCATGATGGGGGACGCAGAAGTAAGATAGTCTTCTTCACCTTGGAAGAAAACATGTCAAAGTTTTCTAACACTAGCTTACACCCTCTTACCTTGGGCCCCTCAAAGGCCTACTGTCTGCCGGGATCATCTACATTCAAGGCCACAAGAGGAAGCCAGACAACTGATGCCACCTCCCAATTTGACAGAGGGCTGGGTAGCTCTCCTCATGACTGAGAGACGCAGGGGAGAAGCAAGAAGCACAACTGTCGAGGATACTGAAGCCAGCCAGCCACGCTGATGTTATAATCTTTCATGTGCGACATGGTCAGACTTCCAAGGAAAACTGACAAATGCAAAAGATCAGAAGAAAGAAACATACAACTTCCTCTAGGGGGACACAGAGGTCAGTCAGGGAATGGAAGAGAATTTTTTTTAGAAAAAAATTCTATTGTATCCTCAGAGATAACAAGAAGGACCTTGCATATAACATAACAAACAAGCTGCTACAAAAAAGACTTGGAAGTTAAACATAACGAACCCTCAAATGACAATTCCAATAGAAGGCCTGCATAACAGAATGGACAAGGCTGAAGACTGAATTACAAATCCAGAAGACAAAATCAAGAGAATCTCTTAGAATGAAGAGTAAGAAGTACAAGAGAAGGGATGCCTGGGTGGCTCAGCTGGTTAAGCATCCGACTCTTGGTTTCAGCTCAGGTCATGCTCTCATGGTTCATGAGTTCCAGCCCCGTATCAGGCTCTGTGCTGATGGTGTGGAGCCTGCTTGGGATTCTCTCTCTCTACCTCTCTCTCTCTGTTCCTCCACTCACCCTTGTGCTCTCGCTCTCTCTTTCTCAAAATAAGTAAATAAACTAAAAAAAAAAAAAAAAAAGGAAGTTAAAAAAAAAGAAGTACAAGAGATAAAGAAATGAGAAGAAAGTTAAGAGACAGTGAAGGTGCAATTCCAAAGGTCCAATATCCTTGAATTAGAAGGAATTCAAGAAGAGGAGAATAAATTAAAAGGGAAAAAATAATGAAATCATAGAGGAAAGATATTCCTATGACTCAGAAAAGGCATAAGTTACTTTTTGGTAAAATTTCAGAGTTTCAGGGATAGAAAGGAAACAAACTAATTCTCAAGACAGAAAGCAAACAAATATACATTTATTTATATAACATTACATTTTATCAGTGACATTGGACACTAGAAAACCATGACAGTAAAAATGTCAACAATCTGTTGAGAGGTAATTGGCATAAAAATTCCATATACAGCCTGATGAGTATTAAAGGGTGAGAACAAAATAAAAACTTCTTGTATATGCATGCACTCAGAGACCCCACCACCTATCACCCTTTCTAAAAAAATCACTCAAGGGGTGCCTGGGTGGCTCAGTGGGTTAAGCATCCAACTTCAGCTCAGCTCATGATCACATGGTTTGTGAGTTTGGGCCCTGTGTTCGGCTCTAGGCTGACAGCTTGGAGCTTGGACCCTGCTTCAGATTCTCTCTCTCCCCCTCTGTCTGCCCCTCCCCCACCCACACTCTGTCTCTGTCTCTGTCTCTCAAAAATAAACATTAACAAAATTTTTTAAAAATCATTCAAAGATACATTGAATCAAAAAGAGAAATAAACCAAAGAACAAGTATATAGTGTAAGATACATTAATGGTTAATGGAATAAAGCCGTATGGTCATCTCAATAAATGCCAAAACATATTTGATGATAAAATTCAACACTCATTCATAATAAAAACTTTTAGTAAACTAGAAATAGAAGAGAATTTCCTTATAGTTTGATAAAGGATGCCTCCCAGAAACCTGCAGCAAATATTATACTAAATGGAGGAAAATACAGAATCATTCCCATTAAAACTAAGAACACCACAAAAGTATCCATTATAAACATTACTATTCAATGTTATTCTAAACATATAACAAAACTGGAAAAAGAAATAAGATATAAATATTTTAAAAATAAGGCTATTTTCCAAAGATGGCCACAAGATTAACTTGCATCCTGCATGCTCTTTGGCAGACTGACCTTGCCACACTCTCAGCATCAAGAGGTGGAGTCACTTTCTCCATCCCTAGAATCTGAGCATGCCCTATAACTGCTTTGGTCAAGACAATGTGGAAGAAGTGACACTGTGCCAGAAAAGAGATTCAACTGAAAACTCTCAGAGCTAAAGAGACTTCAAAAAGGTGGCTGGATATAAGATCACAAGACAAAAAGTACTATTGTTCCCACATACCAAAATGAACACTTAGAACAATGAAAAAAAAAAGTATCTCTTTATAATACCCAGAAAAATATAATTTTTTTTACATTTATTTATTTTTGAGAGACAGAGAGAGACAGAGCACAAGTGGGGGAGGGGCAGAGAGAGAAGGAGACAGAATCTGAAGTAGGCTCCAGGCTCTGAGTTGTCAGCACAGAGCCTGACCCGGGGCTCGAACTCACAAACTGTGAGCCTAAGTCCAAGGCTTAACCGACTGAGCCACCCAGGCACTCCAATACCCAGAAAAATATAAAACAAGTAGAAACAAATCATAAATGTTCAGGACTGTATCAGTCAGGGTCTCATCAGGAAACAGATGGTATGTTCAAATTAGGATTACTGGAGGTGGGTTAAAACAAAAAGACTACTTACAAGGAGGGGGCAGGGTGTAGGGAAACCAGTAGGGGACAGTGTAGCAGCAACTGCAAGCTAACACCACCTTAGGTGGGTGGCATGGGAGGTGCTAGTTACTGGAATCCAAAATGAGAGGGTGCTGGAGAAAAGGCCACCTTGAAAAGCTCAAAAAACTCAGTGGAGAGACCAGCCAGCTGAGGGCATCCCAATCTCACTCTCCTCCCTTCCTCTCATCAGGGTTCCACTTTGGCCAAATCCAATTAGAGTCAGAGAGTAAACAGAACAGAGCAGAGAGTAAACCTACAGGGGCAAAGTATCTGGCACAAGAAAGCTGTACGTGAAAAGCCACAAAACTTTACTGAAGAACCCGAAATAATTCAACATCACCACCACCAATACAGAAAGCCATGTTCCTAGAAAGTCTCAATATTTCATTATTTATTAAATTTTTTTTAATGTTTATTTTTTGAGAGAGAGACAAAGACAGAGGCAGAGAGAACAAGCAGGGAAGGGGCAGAGAGAGCCAAAGACACAGAATCAGAAGCAGGCTGCAGTCTCTGAGCTGTCAGCATACAGCCTGACTTGGGGCTCAAACTCACGAACCACTAGATCATGACCTGAGCCAAAGTAGGACGCTTAACCAACTGAGCCACCCAAATGCCCCGAGAAAGTCTCAATATTTTAATTGTTGATTCTGCCTATATTGTTCTACAAAAACCACAAAGGTGCAAATAAGTTCATTTAGTAAGTATTACAAGGCTTATCTGGAAAAGGAAATATCTAATTAAAACCAAGAGAATTTAGAAAAAAAGACAAATGAGAGAAGACTCCCCTATCAGATACCAAAGCACATAATAATACAAGAGATATCAACAAGTAAATCCACAGAACAGAGGGTTTAAAAATAGATACAGGCATATGGAATCATGTAAAGGTGACATTTTAAATCAGCAGGAAAATAATGAACTACTCAGCAATAAATACTTCGGAAGAATTGGCTGTGCACTAGGAAAAAAAAATTACTTGTCCAATTGACCATACACACACACACACACACACACACACACACACACACACAGTGCATGTAATTAATTATGTGCAAGCAAGAATGTAGGAAAGAATAAATGCCTAACTATTAACAGTAGTAATTCTTTGGGGAGCACTGGGACTTTTTTGTTTGTTTGTTTTTTGTTTTGTTTTGATTTTTTGGTGGTGGTGGTCCTGGTGGAAGGTTATTTGAAAATTTTTTTAATTTTTTAATTTTTTATTTTAGAGAGAGAGAGAGAGCATGAGTAGAGGAGAAGGGCAGAGAGACCCAGAGAGAGAATCTCAAGCAGATTCCATGCTCAGGGCAGAGCCCGATGTGGGGGTTGATCCCACAACCCTGGGATCGGGACCTGAGCTGAAATCAAGAGTCAGAACGCTCAACCAATTGAACCACCTAGGCACCCTGGTTATATGAATTTATAAAATGTGAATTTTTCATATATTCTCTGTAATATTTTATTTTTTTTATTTTTTATTTTTTTTATTTTTGGGACAGAGAGAGACAGAGCATGAACGGGGGAGGGGCAGAGAGAGAGGGAGACACAGAATCGGAAACAGGCTCCAGGCTCTGAGCCATCAGCCCAGAGCCCGACGCGGGGCTCGAACTCACGGACCGCGAGATCGTGACCTGGCTGAAGTCGGACGCTTAACCGACTGCGCCACCCAGGCGCCCCTCTCTGTAATATTTTAAATAGTTTAAACTGAAAAAATGGGAAACTGAAAATCAACCAAGCAGATGATGAAATCCTTAAAAGAAGAGGCATTCATATTAAATAAACAAAAACGAAAAAGAGGTATTGTGTGCTAATTCATGATATAAAAAGGCACAATCCAAGAAATCAATGTCTATTTTGCAATTTACCATTTCATCTCTGATCACTGCAATGCCGACTATTTGCTCTGCAACTTCAGCTACAAATGCTTTCAGTGGTGTTCCATCCTGAAAAGATAAGCATATGTTTTAAGGCCCTTAAAATATAACCATCCAGGTTTGTGTAAGCAGTCAGTAGTCGGCTGTAACTAACAACAATGACGTTCAGAGCCAACATCCTACCTTTGGACCATGTACTAAGTTAAATGTCCTCCCTGTGTTCATTGAACCCTCACTCCTATGAATATTATCATTTTCTCTATTTCACTTACCAGAAAATAAGGCTTGGGGGGCTGAGTAACATGCTGAGATTTCCAGTTAGTAAGGGCTGGATCTGTGATTCAAACCACAGTCCCTTTGACCTGGAATCTGTTTTCCTTAGCTCTGCATTAGTGGTTCTCAAATATTGTGATCCCAGGACCTCTATTCCCTGAGGACCCCAAAGAGCTTGGTTTATGTGTGTAATATCTATCTATCACTATTTTCTATATTAGAAGTTAAAATTTGGAAAATTTTGATGTTGATTCATTTTTGTTGAATTTACTAATTAAAACAAAATTCAAAATTTGACAAAAATATTTAGAGAGGAGAGTAGCATTGTTTTATATTTTTTCAAATCCCTTTAATGTCTGGCTTAATGAAAGACAGCTGGATGCTCATATCTGCTTCTTCATTCAATCTGCTGCAATATGTTATTTTGGTTGAAATATACAAAAAAATCTGTCTTCACAAAGATACAGAGCTAGAAAACAGGGAAGTATTTAAATAATCTTTCAGATAATTATGGATATTCTTCTCTGATGCTCAACAAGTGGTACTGTTTTAAAGATCAGTTGCAGGGCGCCTGGTTAAGCTTCCGACTTTGGCTCAGGTCATGATCTCACAGTTCGTGGGTTTGAGCCCCACGTCGGGCTCTGTGCTGACAGCTCAGAGCCTGGAACCTGCTTCCAATTCTGTGACTCCCTCTCTCTGCCCCTCCCCCTCTCATGCTCTGTCTCTCTCAAAAATAAATATTTAAAAAAATAAAAAAATAAAAGATCAATTGCATTGTGGAAGCTGAAACCATATCAGTAAACTTTGTACTCACGTGAGTACTTTTTACCTATGTGTGATGTTGTAACATCCTGTTTTATCTACAAAATATTGGCTCACCAAGCTTACACAGATTTTCCAAATGTTGACTTATGATAAAATATCAAAGCATCAGGGGCGCTGGGTGGCTCAGTCAGTTGAGCGTCTGACTTTGGCTCAGGTCATGATCTCACAGTTCGTGAGTTCAAGCTCCGCACTGGGCTCTGTGCTGACAGCTCAGACCCTGGAGCCTGCTTCAGATTTTGTGTCTCCCTCTCTCTGCTCCTCTCCCACTCATGCTCTGTCTCTCAATAATAAATAAATGCTAAAAAAATTAAAAGCATCACATTTGGTGACATTGCCACCAGCCTCATCAGAAAAACTTTTTAAAATTTTTGGAAGCTGTGAAGCTCATGATGAAAGATACTGATTTTCCAAAATTCTAATTTTTTTATTGAAAGCTTGGATATTATCACAGGGAACAAATACTGTCAGTTGTTCCCTTGGAGTGACAGCCTTGCGTCTTTCATTTTTAAGACAATGTCTGCCAAGTATTCGAGACCGAGACCGAATAACCATATTTTGTCTGCCAGCTGTTCTTTCAAGTAAAAGTGGTGTTCCATGAGAACAGGGGCTAGTTCTGCATGAAAATCAAACAATTGCAGAAATGCTCTTTCTTGAAACAACTAACATACTTTAGTCTGCAGTAGGAGACCTTTATGTGCACCTCGCATTTTGCCACAACAGAATATTGAAAATACAGGTACTTAAGGATTGAAATTTAATTAAGTTAGTAATTTTTACCACTTCGAGTGAAACTGGCTTTTCTTTTTCTTTTTTTATTGAAAGTTATATTGAGATAGCTGTAGCCTCACAAGTAGTTGTAAGAAATGATACAGACAGGGGCGCCTGGGTGGCTCTGTCAGTTAAGCGGCCAACTTTTGGCTCAGGTCATGATCGCACGGTTAGTGGGTTTGAGCCCCATGTTGGGCTCTGTGCTGACAGCTTGGAGCCTAGAGACTGCTTCAGATTCTGTATCTCCTTCTCTTTCTGCCCCTCCCCTGCTTGCACTCTGTCTCTGTCTCTCTCTCAAAAACAAATAAATGTTTTTTAAAAAAAAAAGAAATACAGAGAAATTCCTTCTACACTTTGCCCAGTATCCTCTCATAGTAAGATTCTGCAAAACTCTAGCATAATATGACAAGCACAGAATGCACATTGATGTGTGTGTGTGTGTGTGTGTGTGTGTGTTTATCAAGTTCTACACAATTTTATCCATGTGTAGGTTCATATATCCACCAGTACAGTTCCAACAAAAGATCCCTTGAATTACCTTGCTATAACCACACCCATCTACTTTCTGCCTTCCTCTGGCCCTTAACCTGTGGCAACAAATAATCTCTTCTCCATTTCTAAAACTGTGTTATTTCAAACATGTAATGTAAGTGGAATCATACAGTATATAACCTTTAGGGCTTGGCTTCCCCCCACCCCAACTCAGCATAATTCTCTGCAGATTCATCCAAGCTGATGAATAAACCTACAGTTCATTCCTTTGTATTGTTAAGTACTATTCCATGGCATGGACACGTCACAGTTTACCCATTCACCTGTTGCAGGACATCTGGGCTGATTCTGACAGCTTATGAACATTCGCGTACAAGACTTCATTTCTCTGGGATAAATGCCCAGGAGTGCAATTACTAGGTCATATGGTTGCTGCATTTTTAGTTTTTATAGAAATAGCCAAAATGTCTCCCAGAGCATGGTAGCATTTTACATTCCCACTGGCAACATGTGAATGATCCTGTTTCCCTGCATCCTCCCCAGCATCTAGTGGTACCACTCTTTTTGTTTTGGCCATTGTGTTGCTGTGCAACGATGCCCTCACTAGATTTTCTTTTCCTGATGTTAACATGAGTGAATGGCGATGAAGGACTCAACGAACTCCGGTGCCGCTGCTTTGATTCACACTGAGACTCCCAAGGCTGTGCTCACCACTGCGTTTGCACCATTGGTGTGAAGATCAATACAGTGGAAAAGGAAAATACTTTCTTATTCTTATTACAGAAACAATTTTTTGTTACTTCATGGATGCCCCTGAAAATTTATGTCTCAGAGGCCTCTATGGCTCCTTAAACCACATTTCGAGAAACAGGGCGCTATATCACACTGCATTAGCAGGCCAGGAGGGAAGTAGCAAAAAAAAAAAAAAAATGAAAAAACAAACAGATCAAGACAAACCAAAACAAAAAACATGTTCTGGAGAGAAGTTTTCTTTTAATCTGCTACCTTATCAAATACTTGTTTGGTAAATATTAAATATTTCACTGTGTTCAGGTGTTAGGTGTCTCCCTCTGGATGACTTAAAACTTAAAGTGCTTATTCAAAAGATCCAATAGCTGGAAACCTTCCCAAATGACAGTGGAAGGAAGAAATAAATTGTGGAATATTCATGCAATGAAATACTTTACACCACAATATGTGTGAGTCTCACATGTTGCTGAGCAATAAAAGCCTGGTATCAGAGCACATACGGTACAATCCCTTCAAATAAAATTCAAAAACAGGCATAGCTAATTTATAATCTTAGAAGTCAAGGTGGTATTAACATGAGGAGAAAGTAACTGAATGGGAGCATGAGAGGAACTTCAGGCAGGCTGGGTTAGTCTTCAGGCAGGGGTTAGTCTGTTTCCTGAAACAGGCGCTCATTACATGGTGTATTTGAATTGTGAAATCTATCGAGCTGTTCATTGGTTATAGCTCAATAAGACTTTTTTTTTTAAATAAAATTTATCAAAAATGTAACAGCATTTCTCCAACTCCATGTGCTGTTCCATGTCTGGTTAAGTTAACTGTCATGGTCCTCAAGAAAGCAGTGTTAACATAAGGACTCCTAGAAAGAGAACCCAACATTTGTCATACAAGATCTTTCCTAGCTCATCCATTCCCTGAGGACATAGCCAGCTCAACAACAACAACAAAAAAACCCTCTAGACAGAATCACCATCCAGGGTCAAATGGAGTTCCATCAGACTGGATAGGTCTGATATCCAGTGTTGCTGGTTAAGCACCAAGCACCACAGGTTCCTGAGCTACCATTCCCTAACCTCAGTCAGATCTTCCTATTCCAAGCCCTGAGATCTATCCTGTTTCAGGACACTTGTCTGGATCAAGTCCAAATTTTCTATCTCTGTGATAAAGATTTAGAATATCTGACCAGCACTCTGCCTTGGGGCCACGAGTGAGGAGAACACCCTCACTTCCTTAAACCCCAGTTTCCCAGGTTTTCTTTTCTTGCTCCCATCTTCCAACTCCACCTCTGCCTCCCCACCACACAATTCTCCAACTGAGATCCAAGGAAACCTCAAGGCTGAAACTACATGGGTCATAATGGTCCCATATCACGAGGGAAAGGAAGCCAATCGGGTCATAGTAGGTACTTACAGGGTCTCTGTGAGCCTCATTGTATTGCTTTAAATCCTCCAATATACTTTTATTCAGCATGAGAGTGCTAACAAGGTTTTCAACACCAGGAGTATCCGACAAAGAGGCTAATCTTATTTTAATAGACCTGGATGAGGAGAGATACTTTTTTTTAGGTTAAGGTACTAAAATATATATCCTCCCCCTCAAAATGAACAGAATTATAATGTATCACATATACATAAAATAATATTCAGCAAAAATGTTCATGTAACATTAACGTTTGATTAATTATAAAAGTAACTCATTTCATTCTAGAAATGTATTTTCATTAACCAGAGAGAACACAAAGTTACACTCTAGATGCATTTATTTTGAAATGTGCAGAAAGAGGGGGCAGTCTAAGATGGGAACATAGGAAGATCCTGAATTCATCTCCTCCCACAGACACACCAAATGTACTGCTACATATGGAATAATTCCCTCTGCAAAAGACCTCAAAACTAGCTGAATGGCTCCTTCACAACAAACAATAAAGGGCCACATCAAGATGGTAGAAGAGGCAGAGATTCAGTCTTGCCAAAAAACCTCACCCTAGCACAGTGACCCACGATTGGGAGAGATCTCACAAATATGGAGCTGCTATTTACCCTCTCTCTGCCTCACTAAAACTCTGAGGGGTGCAGTCCACACAGGGGGCTCTCCTTGATCACCTGGGTCTGGGAGCCAGGGAGGCTTGTGTTCTTGGGTCCCATGGGGCTGTAACAATCACAGAGGCAGTTCTTGGCAGGCTACCACCCCTAGGGCACTGCACAGGTTGCAGACTGAAACACACCCTGGTCTTCCTGTGAAAAAGGCCTATGTACTTGTCCTGGAGCTCAGCCTGAGGGGCAGGCCTCAGGTTTGCTACACATCTAGCAGCTATGGAGTGTCCAAAGAAAGTAGGCCAGAGGGTGCCAACTTTGTGCTCTCCCTTAGCTTTGCTACAGCTTGCCAGTAACTCCCAGAAAAGAGCTTATACACTTGTCTGAAGCCCCAAAATTTTTAAATATCACCCAAGATGCAGCTCCAGGTCACCTGATCTGGAGATGAGCAGGATTTATGACTGTAGTGCCACAGAACTGTATATATTTGAATACTTTGAAAGCTGCTGCATGAAGGTCTAGCTTAGAATCAGCCTGGAAGTAGGTGCTGAATGAATGCTCTCTTTGAAACATGGACAGCCTTGGTACTCTCTCAATAAATGGGACATATCACGAATAAATCAGGCTGCTTAGACAATCACAAAGGATAGAGAAACAACCAAGAGCTAGGACATGTTTAAACAATAGGCTCCTCCTTCCCTCCTTTAAGATTGGGAAAGGTAGCTGTTTTGCCTAATACATAGAAGCAAACACAGAGAGTCAAACAAAATGAGTAAACAGAAATATATTTCTTTTTTTCTTTTTTATTTTTTTAATATGAAATTTATTGTCAAATTGGTTTCCATACAACACCCAGTGCTCATCCCAACAGGTGCCCTCCTCAATACCCATCACCCACCCTCCCCTAACTCCCACCCCCCCATCAACCATCAGATTGTTCTCAGTTTTTAAGAGTCTCTTATGGTTTGGCTCCCTACCTCTCTAACTTTTTGTTTCCTTCCCCTCCCCCATGGTCTTCTGTTAAGTTTCTCAGGATCCATACAGGAGTGAAAACATATGGTATCTGTCTTTCTCTGTAGGACTTACTTCACTTGGCATAACACTCTCCAGTTCCATCCACGTTGCTACAAAAGGCCATATTTCATGCTTTCTCATTGCCATGTAGTATTCCATTGTGTATATAAGAACTCACCAAACTCCACACCCGAAAAACAAATAATCCAGTGAAGAAATGGGCAGAAAACATGAATAGACACTCCTCTAAAGAAGACATCCAGATGGCCAACAGGCATATGAAATATGCTCAATGTTGCTCCTCATCAGGGAAATACAAATAAAAACCACACTCAGATACCACCTCACACCAGTCAGAGTGGCTAAAATGAACAAATCAGGAGACTATAAATGTTAGAGAGGATGTGGAGAAATGGGAACTCTCTTGCACTGTTGGTGGGAATGCAAACTGGTGCAGTCTCTCTGGAAAACAGTGTGGAGGTTCCTCAAAAAATTAAAAATAGATCTACCCTATGACCCAGCAATAGCACTGCTAGGAATTTACCCAAGGGATACAGGAGTGCTGATGCATAGGGGCACTTGTACCCCAATGTTTATAGCAGCACTTTCAACAATAGCCAAATTATGGAAACAGCCTAAATGTCCATCAACTGATGAATGGATAAAGAAATATGTTTCAAATGGAAGAACAAGATAAAACCTCAGAAAAAAATCTTAATGAAATGAAGATAAATAACTTACCTGATTAAGAGTTCAAAATAATGGTCATAAGGATGCTCACCAAAAATGGGAGAAATATGAATGACCACAGTGAGAACTTCCACAGAGATAGGAAATACAAGGAAGTACCAAACAGAAGTCACAGAGCTGAAGAATACATTAAATGAAAAATACACGAGAGGGGGTTACCAGCAGACTAGCTGAAGCAGAAGAAAGAATCAGTGATCCAGCAGACAGGGCAGTGGAACTCATCTACACAGAGCAGGGAAGAGAAAAAGGAATCTAAAAAGTGAAGACAGCCTAAGGGTACCCATGGGACAACATCAAGCAGAAAACCATTCACACTATTGGAGTCCCAGAAGGAGACAGAGAGAACAGGGCAAAAAATGTATTTGAAGAAACCATGGCTGAGAACTTCCCTAACCTGGGGAAGAAAACAGACATCCAGATCCAGGAAGCACAGAGTGTTCCAAATAAGATGAACTCAAAAAGATCCACACTAATAAATATAATTAGAATGTCAAAAGTTAAAGATAAAGAGAGAATCTTAAGAGCAGGAAGAAAACAACAACTTGTTCTGTAGAAGGGAACCACCCTAAGACTATTAGCAGAATTTTCAGCAGAGTCTTTACAGGCTGGAAGGCAGTGGCAGGATACATACAAAGTAATGAAAGGAACACACTTCCAACCAAGAAGACTCTGCCCACCAATGCTGCTACTCAGAATTAAGAGATGAAGAGTTTCCCAGACAAGTAAAAACTAAAGGAGTTCATGACCACTAAACTGGCCTTACAAGAAATGTCAGAAAGGGCACTAATTAGAAACTAGAAAACATATGAAAGTATAAATCTCACTGGTAAAAGTAAATATATAGTAAAGGTAGTGAATTAATCACCTGCAAAGCTAGTATGAAAGTTAAAAAACAAAAAAAAAGTGGTAAAAATAACTATAGCTTCAATTATCAGTTAAGGGATACACAAAGTAAGATATAAAATGTGACCTCAAAAACACAAAACATGGGGGTGGAGTGAGTAAAAATGTAGTCCTTTAGAATGTGTTCAAACTTAAATTGCTATCAACTTAAAACAGACTTTTATATTATATATATGCATATATATAAATAGTGCCCCTTCTTTTCAGCTTAAAGGAATCTGTTTACATCTTGTCTATAAGAGACTCACTTCAGACATAAAGACATACAGACTGAAAGTGAAGGGATAGAGAAAGATATTCCATGCAAATAGAAGCTAAAAGAAAGCTAGGGTTATATCAGACAAGGCTATAGCTATATCACACAAAACAGGCTTTAAAACAAAGACTAAACTAAAAGACAAAGACATGGGGGTGCCTGGGTGGCTCAGTCAGTTAAGCACCTGACTCTTGGTTTCGGCTCAGGTCATGATCTCACAGCTTCATGGGTTCAAGACCCACATTGGGCTCTGCGTTGGTGGTGCGGAGCCTGCTTGGGATTCTCTCTCTCTCTGCCCCTCCCCCACTTGTGCTGACTCTCTCTCAAAATAAATATATAAATTTAAAAAAATTAAAACAAAATAAAGTGTGTTAAAAACTTAAGAGGTGACATTGAACCTGGGCTGGCTTCATGAGTCTTTAAATTCCTAATGATTTAATCTTTGATTTTGTGTTTTTACATGAAGTCAAGAAGACAATGGAGCATGTCCAGGGGTTTGATGCCACAGCTCATGCATGGTACCTACCTCCCACCATCGCTCCATGGCTTCTCTCCCACTTGTTTCCTGCCTCCAGAACCTTGGGCCCCGTAGGGCCTCCCCATCCCTGCCCCGTGACTACTGTGGCCCTCTGACAGAAGTGACAACTGGATTGCATTGGTGGGGGAGGCCCACATGCAGCCATTATGCTCTACCTTCATGGGGTCCTGGACACAGGCATGGGGAGGGTGGAGTATCAGGTACAAGCCCCATTGAGTCTCTAGTTAGAACAAGCTAGTGGCCATGATCACCCAGGGCAGGAAGTGCCATGGGTGCTCAGCTGGCAACTCAGTGTGGATCTTGCCTGCCCCTGACCCAAGTACTTTGTGCAGCCAAGTGCAGAGGTTGCAGGCCACTGGAGAATGCCTACTTGCCTCAGGTTGGAGTGGCGAGCCCATGGGAAGATGACTTCTCCATCTAAAGATGCGCTGCATATTATATAGCTGGCCTGGCACTGAATGCTCTCCAGTCACTAGGGTGTTATTACTAAATAAAGGAGTGCTGTTCCTCCTCCCATTAATAAAGTGACATATTCTAACCCACTTAGTTGTCAATTACAGTGAATATTTTGTGCTTAAATTTTAATGCATGCTTCCATATAACATGACAGGTAGCATATTTACAAAGAACAATCTACATCTATAATTAACTGATATAAAGATGATGTATTAATATAACCTTAATAATATAAATATTTTGAGCAATTTTTAAGTGAAGGATAAGAACTTTGTTCTGATATGGCCACCTTATGCCAAGATCTAATTCAGAAGGATTATGTAAAAAACAACACCACAAAAATACAGGAAAATACTCAAGGAAATGAAGACCATATGGCCACACAAAACCTTGTACTTGAATTTTTATGGCAGCATTATTCACAATAGCCCCAAAGATGGAAAGAGCCCAAATCTCTATCCACTTCTGAAGGGATAAACAAAATGTGATCTATCTATAATGGAATCTATAATTCAGCCACAGAAAGAAATGAAGTACTGACACATGCCACAACATGGATGAACTAGAAAACATTATGCTAAGTGAAAGAAGCCACATAGAAAAGGCCATATATTGTACAATTCCATTTATATGAAATGTTCAGAACAGGCAAATTTATAGAGACAGAAAGTAGACTTGCTTCCACCAGAGGCTGGGGTAGCAGGAGAGAATAGGAGTGACTGCTAATTTGGGTGATGAAAATATTTTGGAACCAGAGAGGAGCTCAATAAACATCCGCTAAAGGAATGAACGATGAAGCTTTCATGCAGATGACCAGAGAGTTTCCCCCATGCTTCTGTATATGGTCAGTGCTACAGTAGCATTGCTGAGTGTTGTGGAGGGGCGCCTGGGTGGCTCAGTTGGTTAAGCATCTGACTCTTGATTTGGGCTCAGGTCATGATCTTGCGGTTTTGTGAGTTCAAGCCCCACGTCAGGCTCTGTGCTGACTGCGCAAAGTCTGCTTAGAATTCTCCCTCTCTCTCTGCCCCTACCCTGCTCGTGCTCTCTCTCTCAAAACAAACAAACAAACAAACAAACAAACAAACAAACAAACAAAGAGTATTGTGGAACCAGGAGGTGAGTGAGCATGTGACATTTTTTTCCATGTCTCTATTGGTGGTCCATTCTGAAAGGCCAGGGTTTTTCCTAGCCCACAGCATTTCTCAATAACGTTTAATGGAATATGAGGCTGTTTTACTGCCAAGTATCACAAAAACACGAACATAATTTCACCAGTTTGTCCATGAAAATGTATTGTTTTTTGTTTTTTTTTTTTAATTTTTTTAACGTTTATTTATTTTTGAGGCAGAGAGAGACAGAGCATGAACGGGGGAGGGGCAGAAAGAGAGGGAGACACAGAATCAGAAGCAGGCTCCAGGCTCTGAGCCATCAGCCCAGAGCCCGACGCGGGGCTCGAACTCACGGACCACAAGATCATGACCTGGGTCAAAGTTGAACGCTTAACCCACCGAGCCACCCAGGAGCCCCGAAAATGTATTGTTGATTAGAGGACACAACCATTTTGTTGCATTGTGAGGCTCTCATCTCTGCTACTTAAGTTTGCCAAAGAGGAACACTTCACAACCTTCATGTGTTCCCAGACTTCCATGGAGAGGAATGGGCAATAGCAGTATGTTTGTGCACTACTCTAATCTAATGGTACACTGTCCAATATGGCAGCCGTAAGCCACACATGGCTACTGAGCAATTGAAAGGTAGCATCTCTGGGGTGCCTGGGTGGCTCAGGTGGTTAGGCATCCAACTTGGGCTCAGGTCATGATCTTACAGTTCATGAGTTCAAGCCCAGCAATGGGCTCTGTGCTGACAGCTCAGAGCCTAGGGCCTATTTCAGATTTTGGGTCTCTTCCTCTCTGCCCCTCCCCCACCGCACTCTGTTTCTCTCTCTTTCAAAAATAAACAAACATTTAAAAAATTAAAAAATAAAAAAGAAAGGGGGCATCTCCAAATTGAGATATGCTATATGCGTAAAATATCCACTGAATTCTGAAGACTTGGTACAAAAAAAAAGAATGTAAATAAATTATCTCACTGATAATATTTGGATATAAGGGGTTAAATGATAAATATTACCATTAACTTCACTCAATTTTTAAGCTTTTTAATTAATAGGGCTATCAGAACATTTAAAATTACCCCTGTGGCTCACCCTGTATTTTTATTGGGCAAGGCTACTCTCTGTTGCCTAGTGTTTGACTCTGAGAGCAATTTTTCCATTGTTTTTTTGCTCAGCTCAAAAAGCCAATGTAGGTTTCCTCCACAGGTGACCTTTTCAGCAGGGGTTTTGAGGCAAGTGGCCACTGTGCATATGACTGCTTACAGATTGGAATGGCTGCTTGTTTGTTTTGCCTTTAATGGTATAAGGGGACAGGGACCTGTGGCCACCTGATAGGAAATACAAATGGGGCAATAATCAGATGGCCTAACTGCTTTTATACAGCAACTGACAGGAACTCTAGAAAAAGTAAAAAATGAATATACATAAGAGGCAGATTCTCACTTAAAATGTATTCCTTAAAAAATCAATTATTAAAGTGGCTTTATTGAAAATGGTGCATTCAGTCAGTAACAAATACTGATTAAACACCTACTGAGTGCCCGGTGTGTGTTCTGGGTATTGGGGATCCTTCAGAGAACAAGACAGTCCACACCTCCTGCTCTTATGGAGCTGATCTATTGATCCAGAACCATCTTCTGAGAAATAATTGTGAAATTCCTTAAGGTTTTAGATAATGTACATGAGGTTAGAGATGGACCAGGAGTTATGGAGAACTTGGCCTGTGTTTCAGTAGAAAGCCCTTGAAAAATAAAACCAGCTTCAAAACAAAGTTGTAAGGATGCTTAGTGTTTTATTCCCAACATGTGTGATCCTTAATTAAATGAAATTATCTAAAAATATATATGGGTGTCATATACACATGCACACACCAAAGGGAGATTGTATTTCCTGTTGAATTAGCAAGAAGCCATCTTTATTCCTTGCCATATTTTCAGATAAATCTAAAGATTAAGAAAATTAATTGAGGGTTTACAAAATGATGCTAAGACCTTCTGTGGAATGAACTTTTAACAGGCTAAATCAACACCCAAAAATACAAAGTCTATTTTGATGTTTACATGTCAGAATTGGGCCTGGAAGGATTGCAAAAGATGATGAGTTCACTGGAGGTATCTAAATGTGGGCCCACTTCTTAAACTCCTCGTAAGTCTCAAACAAAGAGTTTCTGATCTTCATTTTTTCATTGTCATCTCTAGGCTAGGCCTTTCCTGCTGTCATATGGTGTCTAACCAGAAAGGGAACACCCACCTCCCTCTACCTGTTCTGTCATCTTGCCCAACCTTCCCAGAAGTGAACTTATACTCAGTAACTGGGATAGTTTAACCATTCTTTTCCTAAGGGTTCAGCATTATTCTAAAGTCACCTTGAATCAGAGAGATCAGCTGTGGTTCTCCTTACCTATCCTCATGGCTTCCTCCATCCCGTAGCTAAGGGGGTCCTACATGGGTCTATCTTGTTTCTTAACCCTTCTCCATAGGCCTTCAAGCTCCCAGGTCACCTCTCTCTTATACTTTCTCTCTCTGATTTACTTGAATGCCCAGGCCCATGATTCCCTAAGAAATGTCACCTCTCCATGAAAAAATGACGAAGTCCCTGCTCATTGGTTCCTTCTTGGGTCTTGAAAGTTTGGCAGCCATGGTCACCTGCTTCCCAGTGAGTTTTTATTCTTGCCCCATTTTTAGCAGACTCTGACCTCAAAGGTCAGAATTGATAGGACTTAATCAGACTGTACACATAACAAAATAGAAAATCATATATAAAATTAGAAGGAAAAAGATTTAATAGTTAATTTTTCAATCCCAAATTGAATGAATGTTTTAGACACCTGCAAGAGTATGTGCCTTGCAGAATACAGGGCAACTTTTTGATGCCAGTAAATTAAAACAAAATGACAGAAAGAAGAAAAAGTAAGTTGAGTCTTTCTGAATTCCAAAGGAGTGATCTATGTAGTAGAAACCTAAAACAACTTGACAGTCATCAATATTTCAGCTTAAACCAAAAACAAACAAAATAAAACAATAACCACAAAATCAAGTTTTCTATTAGGTTCTATTCAAGGAGGCTGATTAAGAGCACCAGGACTGATATCACTACAACACTCTTGGTGATATATGGGCCAGAAATAGGTATAAGTGACATGCTAGAAAAAATGACGACCAGGCATGCATGAATCACCCACAGAGAAGCAAATAAAAGAAAAATGTCAAGGGGATGAATCATTTAAAAGACAACTACCCAGAGGCATTTTCACTTATTGAGCAAAGTTGACAATTGGTGGTATGATTTAATTTAGTAGTAAATATTTATGTGTAGAAAATAATTTCTAGCACAATAAATAAGTTTGAAACATATTTCCCCAAATTAAAAATGGCAAATTTCAGAAAAACGTGGTTTGGAAGAGAAGGAAGATGGAATGAGTGGCAAGTTCAGCCAAATGTGGTCTCCACTCATGAATAAACAAGAGGAAGGAAAGCCAATGTGAAGGTTAAGAATGGGCGAGCAGGAACGAAAGGAAAAAGAATCATTTATACCACATTCTAACCCCATATTAAGTTTGGAAACATCGTAGAGATCACTGTATAAAGTAACAAGTGTTAAAAAGCATTTAGTTTATATACATTTACACTGGAAGTTAACATAAATATTATGTTCTTTTCAAAGACCAGCAGTCATAAGTCAAATGAGAGGGAACCTTGGCGTGGAATCTGTTGACAGAAGAGGTAGACATCGCTAACAATTGAATGAATGATTTGTTCCAGGGCTCATGAGCATGGCCGGAGGGCAGATGACAGACACAAATATAATTTCCCAAGGGAAGAAGAACGAGATTGGGTGGGAGACCAGAACATGAGGTCATGAAATTTAAAGTAACCAAACTTAAGAGCAAGAATGATCCATCCCAAATGTCAAGAGAAGTGAAGCAAAAAATGGAAGAATACGATAAACTGTAAGACCATGGTATAAAAAAGAGTAGATGTCATGGACCTGTGCCCACGTGGCTCCCCCATCACCTCCTTCCCTAACAGGGCTCCCTCCACACCCCAAAGCCCAGCACGTCTTCATCCCCTTGTCTGCTTTATTCTTCACATTCACCCTCATCACTTACACACTTATTTTTATCTCTTCCCTTTGTGTCTTTCTCCTCTAACTAGAATGCAGGCCCCATGAGGGCGAGGATTTTTGTCTGTTTGAGTCACTTCTGCTTGCCCAGTACCTGGAATGGGGGCTGAGCATACTACACAGTCAACATGATGTATTGGATGAATAGGGCAGGCCTGCTGGGGCATCTGGGAAAGAAAACACGCGCCTGCAGCCAGCTCCCCCTTCTCCGCAGTGGTGCACGGATGTCAGCCCAGAACAGCAGCAGCCATTCTGCCAATGGGATATAAGGCAGCTTCAGGCTGGAGCTGACACCAGGAAAAACAGAGTAGAAAAGGGAAAGAAACCAAAACCCCAAAGATTCAAACCCTAGAGCCCGGCCTGTCTCCAGACCTCCCAGTTCTATGAGCCAATAAATGCCCTATGGTTGAAGCCATTTTGAGTTGTGTTTTCTTTAATTTCTAACAGAAAGCATTCCCACTGATAATCTATGTTTTGAAATTTGAGAAGATAGCTTTAGGGAAACACAGGTTAAGGGGGAGGGTGTGTATTAAAAGACAAGAATTAGAGATAAGAGAAATGAACATTACTTGGTATAAGTGGACAAAAATCCCTAAGACTGTCATAGTTCATGTATTCTTGTAAGATCTAGCCCAAAGGTCTATTTACATGATACAAAGAAGTCTTCACACCTCAACACAACCAGAAATTACCAGATAACAAAAGGTTTAAAGTAGATGTGGCTTACATGGTTCTAGAAAATCTGTATTTGGAGAGGAGACAGAATCATTATCATTTCATACCAAGAGACATACAGGGACCCCCCACTTTCTGAAAGTTTGCATTATACCACTTCATGTTTTGCTAACAGAAAGAAATCTGAAGATGTTTACTTTTACAAAGAAAGTCATTATCACACTAATGTAGGTCTTTCAGGGAAGGGAAGTGGCCCTAATGTGAACTTCCAGAAAGTGTGGGGATACTCTTGGCTTTAACTGTATGAGATGTTTCATAACAACAATTTACTTTTGGATAAGGGGGGAAAGCTGTATTAAAAAACAAGCACCTCCAGCACTCCTCAAACTTCAACGTGCATAAAATCAACTTTATGCACACTTATGGCACACTTGTGAACAACACAGATTGTTCTGTGAACAACACAATCCAAAGGCCTGGGGCAGGGCCTGAGATTCTGCATTTCAGCAAATTCTCATGGATGCTGATGCTGCTGATCTAGGGGCCACGCTTGGAGTCAAACCGAACAGTGTAGGAAAAACAGAGTTCCCCTTGAGTAAACAGAGATGAACTTGAGAGGGGAAGCCAGGTGCTCTGGGGCAGGAAGGTACAAGATGTTGCGTCCGCGATGGCCTTGGAGAGCTGCCAGGCACCCCTGGATGGTCTTCCTTGACAACAGGGACAAACAAACCGTTATAAACCCTTACTCGCTAAAAGCTGAGTGTCCCTGTCACAGCTACGAGGGGTTTGTGTCCCAGAGCTTCAGTGCACAGGCCCAGGCTTACAGAGGACACCAGTGCTGCACCTGGACCCCTCCTGCACTCTTGGCTAAGATGCAGGTGTCAGCGCACAGGAGCAGAGGAGTGACTATGAAATCATCCCAGAACTTTTAGAGAATGCTGTGGGGAGACAGGGGCCCTGTAAAGGCAGTGTTACTACAGGAAAATCAAAGCCAGAGATCGATTTATTTTTATTATTTTATTTATTCTCAAAGTGGCTAACATACAGTGTAGTCTTGGCTTCAGGAGTAGATTCCAGTAATTCATCACTTACAATCACTTACAGTGCTCATCCCAGCAAGTGCCCTCCTTAATGCCCATCACCCATTTAGCCAATCCCCCACCCCCATCAACCTTCAGTTTGTTCTCTGTATTTAAGAGTCTCTTCAAGGGAGCCTGGGTGGCTCAGTCAGTTAAGCATACGACTTTGGCTCAGGTCATGATCTCACTGTTCCTGAATTTGAGCCCTGTGTTGGGCTCTGTGCTGATAGCTCAGAGCCTGGAGTCTGTTTTGGATTCTGTGTCTCCCTCTTTCTCTCTGCCCCTCCTGCGCTCGTGCTATGTCTCTCTCTCTCACTCAAAAATAAACATTAAAAAAAAGTTTAAAAAAAAAAGTCTCTTCTGGTTTGCTTCCCTCTCTGTTTTTATCTTATTTTTCCTTCCTCCGCCCCATGTTCATCAGTTGTGTTTGTTAAATCCCACATACAAGTGAAATCATATGATATCTGTCTTTCTCTGACTGCCTTATTTCTCTTAGCATAATACCCTCCAGTTCCATCCACGTTGTTGCAAAGGGCAAGATTTCAGTCAGAGGTCAATGTGAGGTGACAGTTGGACTTCTTGGAGGTCACTGCTATACTCACATTTCTGAACTTCATTTTATAAAATATGAAATTCCTCCAAAGTTAGTCTTTAACACCAATCATATTTCAAAAATACAAATATCTCTGGAAGGTAAGAGTGTGAGTTCGTCTTTCTTTCACATTTTTGGAGAAATAACTTCAAGCCAGCTGGCCTCCTCCTTTTCATCCAGCCAAGCTCAGCTGCCTGAAGTACAGGGCTTTTTTTAAAAGAGCAGAGGGAAGAAGGCAGTTCTCGAGATCATATTCCCTGTAGGAGCTGGGCAATCCTGACAGGGCAAACTACCACCTCTAACATTAAATGTGTAGTTTCTCTGAAAAGCTCTTTGTGTTTATAATTTAGTTAAAGAATTAAAGAAAAGATCTAAATACCTAAAGTCAACAATACAAGAAATAACACATGTTGGCAAGGATGTGGAGAAAAAGGAACACTCGTGCACTGTCAGCGGGAATGCAAACTGGTGCAGCCGCAATGGAAAACAGTGTGGAGGCTTCTCCAAAATTTTAAAATAGCACTACTCTATGATCCAGGAATTGCATCATCATCTTTGTGCAAAGAACACAAAAACACTAATTTGAAAGGATAGGTGCACCCCTGTATTTATTGCAACATTACTTACAATAGCCAAACTATGGAAGCACCCCAAGTGTCCACCGATTGATGAATGGACAAGGAAGATGCAATGGAATATTATTCAGTCATAAAAAAGAATGAAATCTTGCCATTTGCAATGATATGGACAGAACTAGTGAGTATTATGCTAACTGAAATAAGTCAGCCAGAGAAAGACAAATACCATGTAATTTCACTCATGTGGAATTTAAGAAACAAAATGAACATGCAAAGGGAAAAGACAGAGAGAGAAACCAAGAAACAGATTCTTAACTACAGAGAACAAACTGATGGCTACCAGAGAGGAAGTGGATGGGAGGATGGGTTAAGTAGGTGATGGGGATGAAGGAGTGCACCTGTTGTGATGAGCACTGGGTGATGTATGGAAGTGTTGAATCACTATATTGTATACCTGAAAATAACGTGACACCGTATGTTAACTAACTGGAATTAAAGTTAAAATTAAATAAGTAACTAATCTGAGTTTTTTCTAGAAAACATTGGCCTGCTGCCATGTTCGCAAAAGGAACATCCCCTGGTGGTAACAAACGTGTGGGTTTTGAGGGGTGTCTTTCCCTGCACAAGCAGGAACAGGTTCTTCATGGAAGGGGGTATGGGAACAAGAGGAACAGCAAAAAGGGGCTACACGTGCAGACAAGCTGAGAAGCAGTGTAGAGTGGTTGTTCTCCACAGAAGAACAGAGGAAGGTTCCTGATGAGGGCTGAGATGGGAACAGTGGCAAAAGATGATTTTCTAGGGCAGCAAATACTACTTGGCATGCAAGCCTTTAATTTTTCAGAGAGGAACCCAGATGTACGTGATTTGCCCCAACATTATATGTGGGTGATAAAAAAAAATGAAGCTGACACTGCAAATGAGTAGAGTGTACGAGGGGAAATGAGGGCCCTGCTACAAACCATGACTAATTTCCAGACAGGCGTTGAAAGTCTCATTATTTAAAACAATGAGATTTAACTTACAATAAAAGCAAAATATGTTCATAGTAAAAAGAGAGAGTGTGAGAGAAAAAGAATATGAAGCCACTGAGAATGAGGCCACTACTCCAGCCAGACCCATGACCCATTCCTGATCCTGTGTCATCTGGTTGCTCTCCATCTCCAGTATATATTTATTTATAAAGAGAATCCCAAGTCATAAGAAAATGCCACCAACACACTCTACTTAAGAATGCAATGAGTGTAAAGTATATTTTAATAAAAATTCCATTTGAATCATAATAAAAATCTTAAATCTCAGTATATGCAAAAATAACTAGCTTTTCTATTATAGAAGTAATGCGTGCCCATGATTTTCAAAAAAATCAAACAAGGCAATTAAAAATGGGCAAAAGAGGTCACGATCTCACGGTCCGGGAGTTCGAGCCCCGCGTCAGGCTCTGGGCTGATGGCTCAGAGCCTGGAGCCTGTTTCCGATTCTGTGTCTCCCTCTCTCTCTGCCCCTCCCCCGTTCATGCTCTGTCTCTCTCTGTCTTAAAAATAAATAAACGTTGGAAAAAAAAATTAAAAAAAAAATGGGCAAAAGATCTGAACAGAAAGGCCACCAAAGTAGATATACAGATGGCAAATAGCATATGAAAAGGCGCTCCACACCATCCACCATTAGGGAATTACAAATCAGAACAAGGTACCACTGCACACCAGTTCGAATGGTGAAAATTCAAAACACTGACAACACCAAATGCTGGCGAGGATGTGGAGCGGCAGGAACTCTCATTCATTGCTGGTGGGAATGTGGAATGGTATAGCCACTTTGGAAGACAGTTTGGTAATTTCTTACAAAACTAAACACTCTTACCATACAACCCAAACTTGTGCTCCTTGGCATTTACTCGAATGAGCTGAAAACGTACATCCACACAAAAACCTGCACACGAATATTTATAGCAGCTTTATTCATAACTTCCCAAACTTAAGAGTAATCAAGATGTACTTCAGTAAGTACATGGATAAACTATGGTACACCCAGACAATGGAATATTATTCAGCACTAAAAAGAAATGAACTATCAAGCCACGGAGGAACTTTAAAATGTGTATCTCTAGTGAAAAAGGCCAATCTGCAAAGGCTGCATACTGTGTGGTCCCAACTATACAACATTTTATTACTACTACTATTACTGTTTGACTCCACACTTTTCTCACCATCCCAGACATCATTCCATATAGGATATAGAAATCTGTTTCTATTTCCTCAAAATCTGCATAGTAATGTGCTGAATGAATATGCCAAAATTCATTTAGCCAGCCCCCAAATACAGTGATCATTTAGGATGTTTCTCAAAGTTTCACCTAAAAGGTTAATATATCAATTACAGAGAAAGCTCTCTGAAACTACTCCACCATGCCCTTTAACACAGATTTTGCAGCAACTTTACTGAGGTCTCACTTACATTCTGTAAAATGCACCCATTTTAAATGCACAGTTTGATGAACTCTGTAATATCTTGTAAGAATAAGACTACATGTATAAGACAGCTTGAGAAAGGTAAATTATAGAAAATGCAAGGTATTGATATTATTCCTATCACACATATACCATTTACTTTCTATTGATTGAGATGGTCCTGTCCTGAAACACAGCTGTGGGGAACAGCTCAACTGTCCATTTCTTCAGTGATGCTCCCAGATTTGTGTCTGACAATGCACCCCTCCAACCCTTGAGCTTCCAGAACATCCCTAAGTAATGCCAACTAGCAGCCTCTGGCCCAGTGATGGGTCTGCACAGGACACAATCTGAGCCAATGAGATGCAAATAGATTTCTGTGATAGGGCTTTCGAAAAGAAGCATAACTACCACTCTTCCCATTGGACTTAAAGTGATATAAGGTCGAAAACTATCTCACCCGTCCTGTAACCACAGGGGAAGAAATGGTCTGAGAAAGGTCAACCTGAAAGAGACAGATTAATACAGACTAAACCCTGTATGAAACCAGCATCCCCACGATTCTTCACTTCACTCTGTGTAGTAATAGATTCTCCAGTTACTTAAGCCAATTAGATGGGTTTCTACTACTTGCCAGCAAATGAAGTCTAGCCACTACTCAAGCTGGGTGTAGAAGAATTCCAAATTTTAGGCAATGTAAAGAAGGGAATTAAAAATCATCCCTGATGCTCCTCCTACCACCCAGGGCAAACACTGACCACCTCTAGAGTTGTAGGCCAGGTTCCCTGGGAGGCAGCCTCACACAGAGCTCTACCTGCTGGCGTTTGTTAGGGTGAGCTCTTGGGACCCTCCACCCCCATGAGCAGTGACAGAAGCAGGACAGGGCAGAGGGAGAAGTTAAGCTGCAAGCAATAGGGTCACAACAAACACCCAGCTGATCCCATGGGGAGTTCTGGCCCTGGGAAGACCCTTTAGAGTTGCTTCTCCTTGGGGTAGAGAGCTGCTGGCCTTTTAAATTGCTTCTCCTCCCCTCTCCACACACAAGACTAGTCGCTGGATGCAGACTGCCTTGGGAGGGGCAGACTTTAGGCAAAGCCCTTCTCTTCAGTCCAGGGTAATCTCTTTCAAGGGAGACCCAGCTTCCAGCTGGTGGTACTCACACATCCCACAGTCAGAAAATGAGTTCTTTAGTCCTGAACAAGAAGGGTCTGGGTGGCACAGCCCCCATCACATCTGCATGTCTCCTTTTACTTTATTTTATTCATATGTTTTTTTCTTTCTTTAGAGGTTTAGGTCATATTTAAATGCTGTTTTAAGGCACATGAAAAGATGTTCAACGTCGCTCCTTATTAGGGAAATACAAATCAAAACCACACTCAGATATCACCTCACGCCAGTCAGAGTGGCCAAAATGAACAAATCAGGAGACTATAGATGCTGGAGAGGATGTGGAGAAACGGGAACCCTCTTGCACTGTTGGCGGGAATGCAAATTGGTGCAGCCACTCTGGAAAGCAGTGTGGAGGTTCCTCAGAAAATTAAAAATAGACCTACCCTATGACCCAGCAATAGCACTGCTAGGAATTTACCCAAGGGATACAGGAGTACTGATGCATAGGGGCACTTGTACCCCAATGTTCATAGCAGCACTCTCAACAATAGCCAAATTATGGAAAGAGCCTAAATGTCCATCAACTGATGAATGGATAAAGAAATTGTGGTTTATATACACAATGGAATACTACGTGGCAATGAGAAAGAATGAAATATGGCCCTTTGTAGCAACGTGGATGGAACTGGAGAGTGTGATGCTAAGTGAAATAAGCCATACAGAGAAAGACAAATACCATATGTTTTCACTCTTATGTGGATCCTGAGAAACTTAACAGAAACCCATGGGGGAGGGGAAGGAAAAAAAAAGAAAAAAGAGGTTAGAGTGGGAGACAGCCAAAGCATAAGAGACTGTTAAAAACTGAGAACAAACTGAGGGTTGATGGGGGGTGGGAGGGAGGGGAGGGTGGGTGATGGGTATTGAGGAGGGCACCTTTTGGGATGAGCACTGGGTGTTGTATGGAAACCAATTTGACAATAAATTTCATATATTGAAAAAAAAATAAATGCTGTTTTATATATTGGTATGAGCCTAGCATTACATTCTGAGCATTTTCCAATCTTTTTTTTTTTCTTTTGAAAGACAGAGGAAGAGAGAGAGAGTGTGTGTGAATAGGGGAGAGGGGCAGAGGGAGAGAGAGAATCTTTTTTAAAACATTTTTCTAAATGTTTATTTATTATTTTTGAGAGAGAACAGGGGAGGGGCAGAGAGAGAGGTAGACAGAGAGGATCTGGATCTGAAGCGGGCTCTGTGCTGACAGCAGACAGCCTGATGCAGAGCTCAAACCCACAAACCATGAGATCATGACCTGAGCGGCAGTCAGATGCTTAACCAACTGAGCCACCCAGGTGCCAGCAGAGAGAGAATTGTAAGTAGGCTCCACACTCGGTGCAGAACCTGATGCAGGGCTCAATCCCACTACCCTGGGATCATGACCTGAGCTGAAATCAAGAATCAGATGCTCAACCAACTGAGCCACCCAGGTGCCCCTTTCCAATCATTATTTAATGAATTGCAAACAAGAGTTATAATTCTTTCACATAGTTATCATAAAGTATTTAGACATTCTCTTACTATCAGACATTTAGAGTATTTCCAGTATCTTTAATCCTTATACATAAATTTCTATTTGCACCTCTGCAACCAGTTTTTAGGATATATTTCTAGGAGTGGAATTAAAGGATTGAAGGATATGAACTACTGTAGCATTCTGGCCAATTGCCCTTTGAAATTTCATGTCAATTACATTCAGACTACTGCTACATAGGTCTCATTAGAACTGAACATTTCTCTATTTCACATCTTGCCAACTGATCAAAAACAATGTCTCATTCTTGTTTTAGTTTCTTTTCCCCCATGAATGATAAGTTTGAAGATTTTAAAATATCTATTGATTTTTGTTTGTTTGTTTTTTCATATGCAAATAGTTGGCCTTTTTTTTTTTTCTCAGTTTTTTTACTTTGGTATCAGATGGTCTTTTACTGATTTATTAAAGCTCTTTATATAGTAAACGTACCAATCTTCTGTCTGCCATATTTGTTAAAATATCTCTCTGTTACTCAGTTGCATTTTACTTAAATTAAGGTGTTTCAGAAACTTTAGATAGTAAAAGAAAAAAATCTTAATATTTTGTTCTATGCTCTAAAAAGACCTTCCCCATCCTGAGACACAATTGGTCTTCACTGTGTCTTTACTGAAGATCAATCTTCACTGACACTCCTTGTCTATCACTCAGTGTTCTTCCTGAGGAAGGTTCTCCCTGCCTGGGCTGAATGTCCCGGTGATACCTGTTCACAGTACCACATGCCCATTGCTGCTGGTATGCCCTTCACAGCTACAGCTTTACATTTCTGTATGAACGTTTATAAGCTTTGAAAGGAGAGGAAATACATCTGTATGTCTTTCGCCATTGTAGTCTCAGAATCTGGCAGAGAACACTTACATATTTTCTAATTTTTTTTATTTTCAATATTCACATTTAACTCTTCAATCATCTGGGAATCTCTTTTACTGCAGAATATGAGAAATGCCTCTATCTTTATTTTGTCCCACCATTTACAATCATTCTTCCTTTTCCTGGTGTTATGACACAAATTTTATCATATATCATATATGTACATTTATACATACCTTTATACACACACACTTCATTCTTTCTATATTGGGAGTATGTACTGGAACTCCCTTCTTGTGTTACACTGTTCTACTGGCATTGTTTTCATTGTTGTGGAGTTATATTATGTTTTAATATCTGACTGGACAAGTAACTTCTCAATATAACTTCTTCCCTAAATGTATTGGTTAAAATCACTGATCAAGCCCACCACTAGTGAGACAAGTTAAAATGGTAGCAAGCTCCTTGCTCCATTCTCTTTTCTTAATTTCATAGATTGTCTTTTGGCCAAACATATGTCCACCTACTTGAGCAATCCAGCCCGATGGAAGACATAGAGATCCTGCTCCAGGGTGCAGTTGTTGAAGGGGACAATCTTCACGAAGTTCTGGATGAGGACAAACTCAGGGGTGAGGTGCGGCAGAGAGATGATGCAGAAGTTCTTGTCCTAACATGATTGGCAACCAGGCACACAGGAACAGAATTAGAACCCATTTATCACTGAACAAATTCCTGCTGCAAAACACTACAGAAAAAAGGAGCAAAATGTATAAAGGACAGACTATTCAAGTTCAACTTTCCTATAATTTGGAAAGTAATCATAAGTTCAAGAAGATGAGGAACTGTAAGAACACAGAGAAAAATCTCTGAGAGTCTGGCCAACCTAAATAAATGAATATTGTGAGCAATGGGACCCATTCATTATAGGCCTTTGATGGAAGTAGGTTTTTAAAGTAAGGTCATTTGTGTTTGCAAATTCACTTGCATCCAGAAGTAAATCACTGTGTCATAGCAAAGGCCCTATGCTTACTAAGTGACACTGCACCAGCTGTGGTCCCCTCCTCTGAGATAAGAGGGTGGTGGTACTCCAGGCTTTTCTTCTCTAAAATCCTGTGGTTACACATTAATGGATGTCTGTATTTTATCATGAGATGATCCCATTGAGGTGAACAGATCTAAGGAAGACATGTTTCACCTGGGAAGTGGGTTTAGTTAGCAGGCATAGGAGGGTCCACATGTCCTGACACCTACCGCTGACCTCTGAGATCTGCGCTGCCCAATATGGTAACCAGCAGCTGTGTCTGGCCACTAAGCATTTGGAATGTGGCTAGTGTGACTGGGGAGCTGAATTTTTAATTTTATTTCATTTAAGTTAATTTACATTTAAATTTGAAACTGATACTCAATTCAGTTACTGGAAAAGTTTTATGTATGTTGGAACAACTTGGGCATAGGAATCTATGTATTCAACTGTAAGTTTTATGAAATCTAAAGGCAAATCAAGTATTTCTGATGAAAATATAGAGTGCTACAGGTGTAAAATACATATTGGATTTCAAACACTGGGAAAAAAATGTAACAGATCTCATTAATAATGTTTCATACTGATTACATGTTTAAATGATTAAATTTGGACATATTCAGTTAAAGTATATTATTAAAATTGATTTCACCTGTGTCTTTTTTACTTTTCTTTTAAATGTGGCTGCTAGGATATTTAGAATTCATTATGTGGCTCGAATCTGTGGCCTTTCGGACATTGCTGTCCTACACTATCTATGTTCCATACATCCTGATTGACCCTCTGCCAGGTGCCTGCAGGAGCAGCCTGCTCTTCCCAGAGCTAATTTGTCCCTCTGGGATCTCCCCTCCTCCTGAACCCTGTGAAGGCATTACTTGTGTTAATCCAAAACCCTGGGGACATTTGTGCAAACCGAAGGAGTGAATTGTTGTTTGACCTTATCTTCCTTCTTTCTAGCAAAATAACGCAGTTCCTTTTGGGGAACTTGAAAGTCAAGTTGTTAAAATACTCAAGCTGAAAATAAGAAATGGGTATCTAGTCCCAGTGGGCTTCCTCTGGGAGGAGGACACTGTAATGAATTGCTTTGACTTAGATTTGAAGGATTTAAGGGTGAATAATAAAGGTATTTTGTTCCTCTCTCCTCATTCCCTGAAATAAAGTAGAATTAAACAGTAAAAGTGTCTTTTGACTTTCTAAAGGTGGCATTGCTTTTGTAATGCTGAAGATCTGCCTTCACAGGGATTTCAAAACAGGAGTGAATTTAAATTTAGGGAAATTACTTTGAGGCATCCCTAAGGGAAACTGGCTTTGTAAAATCTTACCTTAGGGTATCTATATTGCTTTATGAGCTTCAAAATACCTTAAAATTAATCCAAAAAAATTATGATGCAGAACATTATTGCAAGGCTGCATTATATTAACAAAATGAGGAAATACAATCTATGATCACATAAGTTTCAGGAAACCTCATTAAACCATATTGGTTTCTTGCCTCAGTGGAAAGGGTATCAAGGAAAAATAAAACAATAGATGTTTTCCTTGTAATTAGCCAACTGAAGAAGTCTAGTTATTGACTTGACTTAACTGATAGGTGGGCCACGGAAAAAGTCTTTATAAAAATCCAAGTTGTTCCTCAATTGTCTTCCATCCCCACTTTCTTCCCTCCAATAAAGTGATAAGAGGTTGATCAGAATCTCCATCCCTTGAAAACAATGAAACAAAAATGGAGGAAGAGGATAGGAGTAGAGTGTCTTGTTTGCACTGGCCTGTTTGCCTGGCACTTATTCGCCAAATGTGTTGTAGTGGGTTGAGCACCTCCTATGTGTCAGGCACTGTGTCAGGCAATGCCAACCAGGAAATCAACCACAAGTTCCTGCTTACCTACTCTCAGAAAGCAACGTAATGGTTTCAGAATTCTTTGAGCCAATGTAAGCTATAAAGTGATACAGCACTCCAATCCACATTAGTGTAATTTCTGACATTGTCATGTACTACCTGCATTCTATTAATGATTTGATTCTATCCCTAAAAAAATGTACCTTGAAACTATTAAAACAGCAATGACAATATTTTCTATTTTTAAGAGTTCATGATATGTCATTCAACCTTATTTTCAGAACACAGAAGCAGTTCAAACCTCAACATTCATAGCAGTGTAAATGTTTGGACAGTGAATATGGCATTTTATTTTTTTTTATAACTTTTCCAGCTTACAGAACCAATTATATTACTCAAAATTCAGTATGTACTTACAGGGAAAAGACTGAAGACAAAATTCATAAAGTCCAGTGACCTATAAACAAAACAGTAAGCATGGTCACTGACCTGCAAGCAGGTGCAGCATCAGTGTATATTTAAGGAGATTTATGGTTCTCTTCCTGTCAGGCAGTGATAGCCAACCACCAGTTAGAACTTGTGTCTGACTGAACATTAATCAGCTGCAGAAAGTCATAAGCTTCAGATGTCAGTAACAAAGTCTTTTTCTAGAACTAAAGACATTATTATAGTAACTAATAATCTGCGCATGCAAAAAGCAACATAGTCATTCTGTGACTGTAATCCCTCCCTTCCTTTTTGTTAGAGCTGTGGGGGAGACGTGGGTATATTACAAGCAACTCTGATCTTTCTCTCTTTTACATGTAAAAGATTTTCTGACCAGCTGCAGAGCTATAGTCACAGGCAAACCCTAATGGGTCACTGAATTTCTGTTTGAAAATTCAAAAGCCTCATTTAAGCACACTCATATCTGAATGCACAGGGAAAAATAAATATACACAACTCTAGAAGGGTTTATAGGCTTTTTAGATGTCTTCAATATAAAAAAAAAAGATTTCCCCTTTCAACTCCCAAGATTTCCAAAGAAATTGAAAACTTAAGAGGAAAGAAAGTACAAGTAAAACATGGTTCTAAGTGAGGCTGGGAGACTGGGAATGTGTTTCAATACATCTTCTAAAAAGGAAATGTCCAGCAACACTCTTGGTCATCTAAAGGATACTCCAGAACTTTCCAGTCTATGAGAATGGGCCAATCTTTTCCTCTTCAAGATTGTTCTGTGGATAAAATGGTGGAGTAGGTGGGGATTCTAAAGAAGATGTGGAATCTAGCACCAAGGACAGAGGTCCACTTCCAGACTACAGGTGGCAGCAAGCACTGAACACATGGGGACAGGAAGTCGGGTGGCTGAGTGGTCTGGTGGGTACCCCGACTTTGTCTGCCACCATGCCTCCTCCTCCTAGCAGCTGCCCTGGATTGTTGTTCACTAATCCCCCTCTCAGATTACATTTGGGTAAGGCTCCAGCCCCAAATTTGGGGTGGGAAGCATGAGGCCAGGGAGTAAGCTACCATCATATCCTGGCCTGGCCCCATCCATCAGCTTGAATAAGCACACAGTCCGATCAGGCCCGATGGGGCTGTCGCTAGGAAGCCAGGCTCAAACCAAAATGTCCTCCTCACTAGCTTTGGGCACATAACCTGAGCCCACTGTCCATTCTTTTGGCCCCAGGTAGGGACAGTCCTCTGAGAATGGGGACCAGCAGCAGGGAACGAGTTAGGAGGTAGAGAGAGAAACTTCGTATGTGACAGGGTTATCTGGGATCAAGCCACATTGAAAAATGAATCCTACCACTGGACTTATCCTTTGTTATATAAGGCAATTATCCCATTTTTTAAAAATCCAGTTTGGGTTGGATTTTCTGTTATGTGCAACCAAAAGACTCCAGACAAGCAGCAACCTAAATCTAAAGCCCCCTTCAAAATGCAAACATTAGAGAATGGAGGGTAGCATACAGTTACATAAATGAAGATTTTCCTCTTACACAGGTGAGCCAAAATCTGCGCTGTAGATTTGGCCCAGTTCTGTAGCCCTTACCCAAATTTTAGGGACTGAAATCTCTGGAAATAGGGCCCAGAAACCTGTGCTTAAAAAAACAAACAAAAAACAAACAAACAAAAAAATCCCCAGGAAATTAGAATGTGAGGCCAGGTTTAGAGATGATGGGCTCCACAAGAGTAAAACGTGAGGCCACCAATGCTGTAAGAAGTCTTACCATAATAGACAACCTGGGATTGGTACTTGCCTTGCTTCATACTTCTCCTCAATACAAAAGAGCTGAATACAAAAAGCATCTGAGGCTCCCTTGTAGATGGGGCGGAAGGAGCTGCTCTCCTCAGGCAGCAAAAGGGATCCCAAGCTCAAACTGCTGATGCAGTAATCTGTGTCACCCACACTGGACTGCTGACTGAGTTTTTCTGTGTCCTAGAGCAAGGAGACAGGAGGAACCAAGTAGGAATCCTATTCATTTTCTGCAATTTAATGGGCTAGTGGTTGCATCATCTCTACATTATACCATCTCCCTAGGACAAATGTGATAATCTCACCTGAATCGAATCATCCTGAGCCAGGCCTAGTTTTAAGGAAATGTTCTCAACGAGATGTTCAAGATTTATAAAGGGATTGAAAGAAGTCCTCATATGAAGGTCAGAAAACGAATGGTTTCCATTGGTCTTTCATATAGGATCTGTATTTTAACTACAACACTGGCTAGAAGTTAGAGTGTGGTAGTAATATATATATATATTAATTCCACAAGCAAAATACCTCTGTCCACCAAAGTGTTTTCACTGTGATTTTGTGCTACAAGAACTTTGGATCTGCGGACTCTTTGGGTGGTTTCATGATGAGGTGGAGCCAAGCCCCTTGCTGGGACCCACCCAGAAAGTTAGCATTGGACCTTCCAGCCTTGTTTTAGGGGCACCCAAGAAGATGTTATAGTTCAGTTAGAGGAAAATGATTCATTCTGAGAGCCTTCTTGGAGTTCTTTTAAATCAAATACATTAAACATTAACATAATATCAGCACTAAAAACCTATAATGAAAATCAGGAGTCCCCTGTCCTTCCCATTGCTCTTCCCATTGGGTAGCCCTTTCAACTTTCTCATTTCTTTGGCATTTACCCCCATGTTTCTGAATGTGTGTTAAATGCACTTTCTTAATTCCTCAGTTTTTGAAACTCCCTACTGGACACTGATGTGGTAGGTAGATGTAACCTTGCGCTACCCTCTTCCCCATATCCTATCTCCTTGTGTCTCAATATAATTAGAGCACAATTCAGGGCTCAATCAGTAAGTACTTACATTGTTATGATTATGTAGATATCATGGTTGCTTTTGAGCAAAGATGTATAACAGGACTTGTTATTTGTGTACTTTGCTTTAATTCACTTAGTTTTCTATTTTTTTCACACACTTTATCAGATTTGCTAAGTGTTTGTCAGTATTATTTTCTAAACAACCAGGCATTTGAAATAATCTATAACTTCATTTCTTCTCCCCCGCCCCCCTACCCGCCACCCTGATTGAGCCTTGTTCTATCTGTCTGCTGCCCCACCTGCCTTCTTGTTTTCCAGCTCTTGTTTCCTAAGTTCTGGTCTTTTCAATCCCTTCTTTGTTCATGGTCATGCCTTTTTATCACTGGAGTACATTTCTAGCTCCATAAAATAAACAGTGCTATGTAGGTAGCAAAACTCAACAGCCATTGGCTAACTGGGGCACTTCATGGGGTGATCAGACACAGACCTGGCATTTTATGGGGTAGCCACCTCCAGGAACATTACCTAGAGGCCTTTTCCTTGGGGCTGTCAGGTTTGGGGAGGAATTAAGTTCTCCAATCTCTTGCATGAGAAACTGTGATAGGCAGAAGAGTGGCTCCCCAAAATGTGCATGGCCTAACCCCCAGAGCCTGAGAATGTTACAGGGCAAAAGAGACTATGCAGTGGTCACTGACTGAAGGATTTTGAGCAAGAAGATTCTTGGATTATCTGGGTAGGCCCAATATAATCAGAAGGGTCTTCATAAAATAGAGGCCGGAGAGTCAGAGTCAGAGACTGAAAGATGCTACGCTACCAGCTTTGAAGATGGAGGAAGGCGCCACATGCCAAGGAATGCAAATGGCTTCCAGAAGCTGGAAAAGGCACGGGAATGGTTTCTTTCCTAGAGCCTCCAGAAGGAACAGAGTCCTGCCTGAACCTGGATCTCAGCACAGTAAGACCAGTTTGGGGTTTCTGACCTCCAGAACTGTAAAATAATAAATTTATTTTGTTTTAAGACACTAAGTTTGTGGTAATTTGTTACAATAGTGATAAAAAAAATAATACAAAGACCTGGCTTCCAGTATTTGGAGAAGATGGTGGGAGGAGAGGGCAGGGGTTTCTCCATTTGATGGAGAGTTCCACTTACTCATCTATTTTGTCTTTCCCCATTACACAGTCTCACACGGTGTGGGCTGAACCTAAATTGGGAGCTGTTTCTGTTTCATCTGTCCAGAGAACAGTCATCTAGTTGCTTCACTTGAATACGGTTGATGAGCCAAGTGCTGTCTGCAAGGACTTTAGTGTCCCCAACACTGCATAGGAGACTGTCAGACCCCTTGTTTCAGCCTGGTCCTCACTCTGCCTTCCAGAAGGCCCAGGCCCTGGGACTTTTGTGGACACAGGAGGAGAAGGGACTCGCTTTCTGCCAGTCCCTCCCCTCACAGTGGTGCTGGACTTTCTCCTTTCTCTGCTGTGCTAAGCCAGTGTAAACTCCTCCATCGATTTTCTTCATTCTAAACATTTTGAAAGGGCTCACCTTCCAATATCTCCTCTCCTACTCTTGTTGTCTTTGTGGATTTGCAGTCTTCTTATTGCTTTACAGTCATTTCCGTGTCTTTTTCCAGAAGGGAGAGGAGATAAACATGAGACATCAATCTACCTTGTTGACCCAGATGCCTTCTGAGGTGCCAGTATGTCTAACGCAGTGGGACCATCCTGTCCCCTCCTGCACATGCTTGTTTGGATCCCTGCAGGAATAGCTGCCCTCCTGGAAATACAGCATGCCTCACCCCCTGTTGTATGCCTCACTCTTTCCTCCCTGGGGTCTGAGGAGTCAGTGTTATGGTGTGGGTTTCCCCAGAAGCAAACTCTGAGCTAAGTTTATTTGGGGAGTGATGCCAGGAAATTTTGCAAGAGGAGTAAGGAAGTGAGGCAAGGAAGGGAAAGACACCAATACAGAGTGTCCCACTCCATCCCACTGAGATCCCTGGGAGACTCGGGAGAACACACCTCAGAGCTGTCCCACCTAAAAGGCAAAGAAACTGGGGTGCTGATTCTCCAACTGCCTTCAGTCATTGTCTGATGGCTGCTCCCCAAGGATTCTGACCTGCCTGCAGGCACAGCACTGGAGAATGACCAGGTACCTGAAGTCCTCATCCTTGGGTGCTGAGGAATGAGCAGAGCTGGAAGGATACGGGTGGGATCCCACGGCATACGCTAAAGTGAGATTCAGAAAATGGACCTGTGCCTACCTGGTGCACTCTCTTCCTAACAGTACATCCTGCTCCTGACCTGCTTTCTCCAGTCTTCCACACTTGCCCAGGAGGGCAGACCCTGATCCAAGGGTGAAGTCTGCCTCCAGCTGGCTGTGTACACTGAATTCAGGAGGGGGAAATAGGAAATCCACTTGTTACAGGTCCAAGCTTTGTTCTCCAGTTCAGCTTTAGCCATTATAAAATGGTACTTTAATCCCCAGCTGACTTCTGTGTAGACTTCCTAATTGCTCAGAATCTGGAGGAGAAAGGGGTATCAAAAGCTGGCGGTCTCTCAGAATTCCCCTATCTGTGATTAGTGTTAATGTGTCCCAGGACCTCCATGGAGATGACTCAACTTCCTGTCCCCTCTTCAAGGGCTCTCCAGACTTCTCAGGTTGACTCATGAGTCCATAAGACATGCTGGGGAATCCACTGAAAGCTCACAACTATGCTCAGCACTGGAAAATGACGCGTGTCTGATTTTATGGCACTCTCCCACTTAAAACTTTCAAAGCCTTCCTCTGCTCCTTAGGAAAAACTCAAAATCCCAAGCAGGGTCCACAGAGCCCTGCCAAACTATGTGAATCCTTAGGTTTCTAGTAGGAAACAGAGGGCTCACTCCAATGGAGCAGACACAGGAGGTTTAACAAAGGACAATGGGTGAAGGTGTGGGCAGGGTGAAGGGAAACCAACAAAGGATGAGGAAGTGTCCCAGGGATGGCAGCTGGCGGAAGATGCTACCACCCTTTGGCCTGAATCAGTAACAGGCGGGAGCAGTTCCTGGAACCTGGAACCACGTATATATATGTGTATATATATGTGTGTATATATATATGTATGTGTATACGTATATATACACGTATATATACATACATGTATATATACGTATATATACACATATGTATACATACATATATATATATACACATATACATATATCAACAATACAAAATACATACAGGTGTGTGGATGAGCATGTGTGTGGGCAGGTGACACATACAGTTAGAGAAAACTCTTACAAACGTGTTGCCCCTCCAAAATGCTTTCTTGCTAGACAATGGGAAGAAGAGGAAAAACTGTATTTACTGAAATCATTGCCAATAATTAATATAGGAGTATAGTTTCTAGGACCAAGCTGTACATGGGATATAAAGGATTCATCACCCTGGAGGAAGGCCTCATTGAGGAAGGCTTTGTGGAGCAGGTGTTAAAGAAGGTGGCAGATATGAACTGGTAGAGAGAGGCAGGGAGGCCTGGAGGAGGAACGGGCACACCAACACTCAGCAGAGAGCAGCGAACCTTGCGGGGAGCCAAGCAGCAAGCGCGCAAGGCCCTGGGCAAGCCCTACCTCCAGTTCACTAGCATTTCCGCTTCGGACTGTTGATGACATCTCCTCAGCTGGGGCTTCTTCTATGACTTCCTTCTGCAGGTGACAAAGGCAAGACATTTAATCAACACCTGCAGTGGTTCAGCACCCAAGCTCTGGGACCAGCTGCCTCGGTTCAGATCCTGGATCCATGGCTTACTAGCTTGGGAAAGTCGTGGAGCCTCTGAGGCCTCATCCGTAAAAAGGGGCTAAGAGCAGTGCCTACCTCACAGGGTTGTTATGAGGATAAAATAAGAACAGGGAGATAGGTGCCAGCTCAGTGCTGGCTCCTCCGAATTCCCTGTAGATGGTAGTTATTACTTCGTTTTTCTTATTCTTCTGTGTACCTTGAAAGCTGCACTGTTTTTTTCAAATGCTTTATTGACAATAACTTTTGAAAAGTTGTAACCTATATATGCATCCATAAAAATATCACCACAAAAACAATGAACATGTACAGCACTCCCAAAAGCTTCCGTGTTTCTAGATGCCCCTCCCACCCACCCTGTGCTATTTGGCCGACCATAGGCAAACAATGATCTGCTTTTGGTCACTACAGATTATAGGCTGAGTCTATTTCTGGATCTTCTATTCTGTCCCATTAATCTACTTGTTGTCCCTGGCATCGTCATCACACTGGCTTAACTACAAGAACTATGCAGTAAATCTTGACATCTGTAGTATTCATCCAACAACTGTTCTTCTCCAAAGTTGTTCTGGCTATTCTAGGTCCTTTCCATTTATCAATTTTTCAATTTCTGTAAAATTTCTGAAATTTTGACTGGGAATGCATTGGTCAATTTGGGAAGAGTTGACATCTTGACAACATCAAGTCTTCAAAACCAGGAACGTGGGGCATCTCTCCATTTATTTAGGTCCTATTTCTCTCAGAAATGTTTTGTAGTTTTTGGTGTATGGGTCTTGAACATCTCTTGTCAGATTTATCTCTTAGTATTTTGTATATTTGTACTGTTGTAAATGGTATTTATTTCCATTTCTGATTGTCAATTACTATTATATAGAAATAAAATTGAACTTTGCATATTAATTTTAAATGCAACTTGCTAAATTATTTACTGTTCTAGTAGCTGTTTTGTAGATTCTAGATGATTATGTTATTGGCAAATAAAGAACAGTTTTAATTCTCCTTTTCCAATCTGGATGTCTTTTATTTATTATCTTTTTACACTGGCTTGAGCTTCCAGTATAATTTTGAATAGAAGTGGTGGGAGCAGACCATTGTTCCTGGCCATGGTGTAAAAAAATTCAGTCTTCTACCATTAAGTGTGATGTTAGCATACAGGTTTTTCAAAAATAAAGTCTAGGGAATTGAAATTCTTTCTGATTCCTCATTTTCTGAGAGTTTCCATGTTGAATTTTCAAACGCCTTCCCTGTATTTTTGAGAGAATCATATAGGTTATCTTTTTTAGCTTGTTTATAGGGTGAGTTACATGGACTGATTTTTTCTGTGAAACCAACTTTGCATTCCCAGAATAAAGTCTACTTGGTCATGATATACTATCTTTTTATATATTGATTCAAATCAATAAAATTTTTATTAGGATTTTTCCATTGATGTTCATTAGAGCTATTAATCTGGAGTTTTGCCTTCTTGTAATGTGTTCTGTTGTCAGAAAACATACTTTAGATGACTTAAATCCTTTTACATTTATTGAGATTTATTTTGTGGCCCAAAATACAGTCTATCTTGGTAAATGTTCCACGTGCACATGAGAAGAATGTGTATTCTGCTGTTTTGGGGATAGAGTGTTCTTAAGTGTCAATTAGGTCAAATTTGTTGATGGTGTTCTTAGGATCTATATTCTTCTTGATTTTCTACTTGTTCCATCAATTACTAAGGGAAGGATACTGAAATCTTCAAATATGGTCATTTACTCATTTGCATTTGCAGTTCTATCAATTTTTGTTTCATGTGTTCTGAAATTCTATTAGATGCATAAATATTTAGGATTATTATGTCCTTTTGACCTTTGTTATTTCTGGTAATATTCCCTGTTTTGAAATCCACCTTGTCTGAAGTGAATAAAGCTACTAGCTGTCTTGCTGTCTTTTAATTAGTGTTAGCATGCTGTGTCTTTTTTGTATCTTTTAAATTTAAACCTATTTGTATCAACCTATTGTATCTTTGTATTTGTAGTTTGTATTTTTGTAGTCTGCATATAACCGGAGTCTTCCTTTTTCATCTAATCTATTTCTGCCTTATATGATCTTTGGGATAGTCAATGTACACTATATTTAATGTAGTTATCAATATGGTTAGGTTTAAGTCTGCCAACTTGCTATTTGTTTACTAGGTGTCCTTTTTCCATATTTTTGCCTTCTTTTATTAGTTGTATATATCTTTTTAAGGATTTTATTTTTAAGTAATCTCTACCTCCAACATGGGGCTCAAACTCACAACCCTGCAATCAAGAGTCACATGCGCTACCAACTGGGTCAGCCAGGTGCCCCAGTTGTATATTTTTATGATTCCACTTTCTCTCTTCAGTAGGCTTATTAAGTATAACTCTCTGATTTTGATTTGTAACGTCAATTTTTTTTTCGAGTTTATGGTATACATCTTTAGCTTATCACATCTACCTTTAGGTGATATTATACCACTTCAGGTATGGTAGAAAAGCCTTCAAATAATATATTTACATTTCTCCCCTCTTGGTCTTTGTATTAGTCTTGCCATACATTTCATTTTTTACATTTTCTATATAAGCTCCACACTGTGTTGTTTTTATTTTTTTTAAATAATCAATTATCTTTTAAAGAGATACAAATAAGAACAAAATCTTACACATTTAACGTTACGATTTCCAGGGCTAGCCACTCCTCTGTGTAGATCCAGAGTTCCATCTGGTATCATTTTTCTTCTGTCTGAAGGACTTCAACATTTCTTGTAGTATGCGTCTGCTGTTAATGAATTTTTCCACTTTTTGTGTGTAGATGAAAATCTTTATTTTACCTTTATTTTTGAAAGATACTCATAGACATATAATTCTAGGTTGAAAGTTTATTTTCTGCCAGTTCTTTAAAGATGCAATGCATGGTCTTCCTGCTTGCACTGTTTCCAATAAGAAATCTGCTGCAATCATTATTTTGGTTCCTCTTTTCCCAACTTGTCTCCCCACCCCCCATTCTGCTTGCTTTTAAGATTTTCTCTTTTTCACTGGTTTTCCATGATTTGATTATGATGAGTTTTGGTCTAGTTGTCTTAGTATTTCTTGTGCCTGCCGTTTACTGAGCTTGTGTCTATGGGTTTACTGTTTTCATAGAATCTAGAATGTGTTTAGTCCTCATTTCTTCAAATATTTTTTTCTGTTCCAACTGCTCTCTCTTCTTCTTTATGGACTCTGATTGCACACATATTAGCTACTTATTAACCCAAAGCTCACTGATACAATGATCTTTTTTATTTTTTAATTCTCATTTCTATCCCAAGTTTAGTAAGCTTTTTTTCTGCGATGTTTAATCTATGGTTAATCCAGTGTATTTTTCATCTCATGAACTGTAGTTTTTATGTCTAGAGGTTTTATTTGGGGTGTTTTTTATATCTTCTATGTCTCTCGATGACCTTTGAAACTTAGATAGTTAGAATAACTGCTTTAATGTTCTTGTCCACTAATTCTAACATCTGCTTCATATCTGGGTTAATTTCAATTGGATGAGTTATCTCCACCTTACGCATCATATATTCCCAGTTTTTTGAGTGCCTGCTAATTTTTTGTTGGATTCCAAACACAGTCACTTAGATTAGTTGGGTGTTAGATAATTTTGTACTTCTACACCTATTCTTGAACTTTGCTCTGGGATTCAGTCACTTGGGAGCAGTTTGATGCTTTCAATTCTTGCTCTAAAGATAGGTTAGACATGACTGGAGCAGTGCTCTGTCTAGAACTAATTATTCCCTACTACGGATGCAGGCAAGACTCTTCTGTGCACTCTCCCAGTGCCTTGTGGGTCCTAAGGTTCTCCAGTCTAGCTTATGGGAACAGGCACTAGCTCCAGCTTTGGATGAGCACTGGCACTGTGAACTCTACTCCTTTGGGGAGGTTCTATCCTCAGCCTGACCTTCACTATTTCCTTACATGACTGTGCTGATCAGTCCTCAACTGAATACACAGGGGTGACCCTCTGCTGGTGTCTAACGTCTCTGCGCAGCTCTCTCCTCTCTGGTACTCGGTCCTGCAAACCTTAGTGGCTTTAGTCTCCATGGATTTACAGATCTGCCTCCTCAACTCAGAGAGTCCATCAGGTTCCCACTGAGTTCTTCTGCCCTGTGCCGTGGCCTCAAAGTCTCCCAAGACAGGAGGCTGGGGCAATCGGAGAGCTCACCTGGCTTATTTTCCATCTCTCGGGCATCACTTTCCTTGGTTACCTGATAAGCAGTGTCTTAAGAACTGTTATTTCATACATTTTGGCCACTTTTTGGTTGTTTCCAAAGGAGAATAAATCTGGTCTCTGTTACTCCATTTTTGCCAAAATTAAAAGTTCTTTGTACTAAGTTTCTTTTTCTTTTTTTATTAATTCTATTCATCAGCTTCATTTCCCTCAACTTAATCCATGTCATACAACCTTCTTTAAAAAGGTTCAGGTGTCCCTCATTCCCCTCCTCTGGGATGCTTCCCATCCTCCTTCCCACATAGTGAATTAGGGCTTTCATCTCCCCCACTGAGTACACTCAGACATAGCAGAGTGCCTGACCATTGTGCATGCCCAACCTCCATTCAGAAAATAAACCAGCACTTGAAATATAACAGCCAACCAGCTACAGGTTGGGTCCTTTTGTGGTCTGGGGCATAAGAATGCATTTTCCGCAGAGACAATGTGGAAATCTGGGAGGACAAGCCAGGTGGCCTAGTGCTAAGATAAAAGTCCTCCCTCCATCCTCCTGTTCCCAAGATTTTCTTTGCACGAGTTGATGGGCAAGGGGGAATACTGTTTCACCCAAGGCTGAAAAGGAGAAAAAAAAAGAGAGTTGGGGGCTGAAGTCCAGAAACAATGGCTTAGCACCTGCCCCCCATCCTGGGCTCAGGAGGGGTTCTGGGCCCAGCTGGACGGAGAAGTCAGGCAGACCAGAAGCTGAAGGAGTGTGTAGGGAAACACGCCTTGGGATTCTGGCCACACACAGTGCTGATGTAGGACTAGGCCAGCAACATTAGCCTGTTTAAAAGGGAGACCATTTTCCTGTCCCACCCACTAGGTGAGGCCTTATTCCTAAGGACACAAGAGACATGCCCTGAGGTCCTGCAGGAGTATGTGAGGACCCAGAGCCCAATAAATTTGGCCATTTATACCACAGTAGTATAATCCAGTATAAATATAATCCAGTAATATATAAATATATAATATATTACATATAAATATAATAATTATATAATATATATAATTATGATAAATATAATTGTATATTTATAATATATAATTATTATATATTATTAATTGATATTAATATATTGTTTTGTATTACTATAATTATAATAAATATAATATATAATAATTATATGTATAATATATGTGTGTGTATATGTGTATATGTGTATGTGTATATATATATATATATATATATATATATATATATATATATATATAAAATCCAGTATAAATCCAGCCAATGGCTGGATCTGTTGGCTTGTCCGCCATTTCCTATGTAATCTATTACGTGGCTGACTGGCCTCCTTTGGTGTGGGTCTAACTCCTTCTTTAGGTTAGGGTGGCAGCAGCACATGCAGAACTCTGGCAGCAGTAGGGTGCAGGTCATCCTGGAAGCAGGAGGGTGCAGGTGGTGGTGGGGCTCCTGCTGAGGCCAAAGACAAGTGGATCCAGTGGCTCTCCAGGAAGCTGTGTTGGGCATCTCTTATAGCTTCCAGGAAAGAAAACAGGGCCTCATCTGACTATGTGGGCAGTGTATAAGTCTCTTCAGTATGTCTGGATTTTCTACCCGGCTTTAAATGAGCAGCTTCATCTGCCTCAGCCTCCTGAAGTTAGGGAATGGGTGAGAAGGGAGGAAGAGCAAGGATGAAACTCCATTCTGACCTGTATTCTTGAAGCTAGCGGTGAGGCTCTGATTTGTCTGTTATAAACACGCACCCAGTATTTCCTCCTGCCTGCTGTCTCCCTGGTCTTAGTGATAGTGAGACCTTTTCCATATCAGATCACAACTTCTTGATGAGCCTAGCACCAAGAACGCCCCTGACCCCACAACACAGACAGCTCCTAGGCCCACCCCGGGGCCCCAGGCGTGGGTGAATGACCTCCATTACCTGAATGCTTTCCATGGTCTCTGGGATGACTTGTTCCTGTGGCTCCTCCGCTATTTTCAGGAAACTGTGGCTGCTACTACTGAGCTTAGCATCTTTGAGAGAAAGAGTGGCATGAGGACAGAAAATAGACAATAAATATCTGCACAGTCACAGGACGTTGAAGACAGCATGGTAATTAACATGTTTCTAAAATGCAGCACATCTGAAGAACTGTAGTGCACAGGGAAGTACCATGAGGTGGGGAGCATAGCCCACCCCAATTCTGACCTCACAGTGCCCTTATGCATGTGATGGAAATAAAATGATACCTGCCCCTATAGGAGCTGTGGGAGCAAAGTGATGGCAGCGATAGGCCTGGCCTTGTAGGCCTGGCCTTGCCCACAGGGGCCCCTCACCCTCGAGGTTCCTGAACCACTGGTCTTTTCTTTTCATGGGAACCCCCTTTCAAGTTTACAAACGATCGATTAGCAACTTTCTGGGCAGCAGGCTTTGAAATGATTTGGAAACATGGGTGCTGAAAATTAGCATAAGGGCTGCTTTCTGTTTGTTTGAAAATATTATAGCATGCAGTCGGACAGTGGCCACTATTTTCACTTCTCTACTTTCTAAGGAAGAAAGTACTGTTTTAACTGTTCTGGAAAGTCAATAATCAGGGTAGTGTTTGTGTATTTAACCTTCGCTAAAAATTACAGTAGGAAAAAAACTTTCCCATTTTGTCTACAGAGCTTTTATCCCCCTCCTTTCACTCCCTCCTCCTTCTGCATTCTTGTCCTTCTTCCTGCCCATCTTCCTTCTCATCCTTCGAATTTCTCTTCCTGTCTCTCTGCCTCTTTCTCTCAACCACTCTCTTGTTGATCTTTCTTCTCTTCCCCCTCCTCCTCCCTCCGTTCTCCCACCTCCTCCTTTCTGGTTTGCCCTGTGTCTGCTTCGCTGGAGACTCTCAGCTCTGACAGCTGTTCACAGACGCCCTGGGAGGTTGTGCCCAAGGGCTGCCCCTCCACGCTGTCAGCATGGGCCTGCCCCTCCGTTTTCTTGTTTCTAATGGTCACATCAGACCTCGTGGGGCCAGAGGTAGCCTATCCTCTCTGCTCCCTCCTCTCCCACTCTGCTCTTCCAGTGCCAGTCAGGGCAATGGCCCCTGCAGATACCTCTCAACCCCCAGTCCCCAGATTACGGCACACCTTTTACTTACTTCTGGCAAAGATGTAGCTGAGTGAAACAAAATGAAATTCTAAGAGAAAAATTAGATGCCCAGGGAAGTGTAAAGGATATAGATAAAGAGGTACCTAATGTTGAAGGTAGGATGACTGAGAATCATATCCCAGCATTAGGGGTAGCTCTTTTGGCATGGAGAGAAAATCTGGAAAGAGGAGCAAAGGACCTAGAATCCCTCTTCCGAAGAAACATGCCGTGGGGAATGTCTCAAGTCTCTAACTCCTGAATATGTGCTACTCCCTGCAAAGCTTTTCAGAAAGTCTATACGGCATTCTCATGATGACAAGTCACATGCTTTTTATGTTAATTTGCTTTGTAGTTGAGATATAATGTGCATACGGTAAAAATGCATGAACGTCTACATATACCTACTCCCATGTAACAATCACTTAAATAAATACCTAAAGCATTCCCAGCACCCAGAAGTTTCCCTGATCCCCCTGTCCAGCAATATAGTACCTAAAGGCAGATGCTCTTCCGTCTTATACCATCAATCTGTTTTGTTCAGCAGCAAACTTTTTGAATTAAAAAACATATATATCAATAACTCCCTATTCTTAAGTTCTACTTTATTTTTTAAAAGACAGCTTTTTTCTATTTTGTTTTAAATTTGAAGAACTACCCCCCCCCAAAAAACAACATACCAGATCTTTGCTGTGCCTATATTTCTTAAAAAAAATTTTTTTTAACGTTTATTTATTTTTGAGAGACAGAGACAGAGCACAAGCAGGGGAGGGGCAGACAGAAAGGGAGACACAGAATCTGAAGCAGGCTGCAGGCTCTGAGCTGTCAGCACAGAGCCCGATGCGGGGCTTGAACTCACAAACTGTGAGATCATGACCTGAGCTGAAGTCGGATGCTTAACCAACTGAGCCATCCAGGTGCCCCCTATATTTCTTTTATAATTAGGACAAAATTACCAAAAAGTAAGAAACCTTAAAGAATGGATTAGATTTGCTATGAGCTGATAATCCCAGTGACTTCAGTGTTTTATAGTCTAATGTTCATGAGACAATTACCAACTACAACAGCTAACTGTCTTGGCTAAACTGTCGTGGGGTATTGCAACTTATTAGCAAGCAGTGGCCACACCGTCCCCAGATGTGGCTGCATTTCAGAACTGGGTGAGGTGAAGCAATATCTCTCGTTCTTGTGTCTCCAGAGTTTTGTGAGGTTTAATTAGTTAATGTTGATTACGTGTCCTGAGATTCTCAAATGTGAGGTACTATCCCAGGGAAAAGTCAAGGCACTGGTATTATATAACACACAACTAACACCACCACTGAGGTTGCAAATTTAACCATTATTTTATTGCTTCCACTACCTATGCAGCTTAGAAATTACAAACTAGTGAGAGTAGAGGCACCATTTTCTATGTTCCTGCTCTTGAGATTGCTAAAATGGGATGGGTTTACCATGGAGCTAATAAAGCTGGAGGTTCAGGCCTCCTCTCCCAGCAAAGGCCCCTCCCATGGCACAGCATCTACTATTGCATTCATAATTTTACATTTGTTTTCTCAAAGAGGGCTCTCAAATTGTATAGACTTTGGGTCCCACAAGACCTGGATCTGCCCTGCTCTTTACCCAATAGTGATAGTACACGTGGAAAGCTAACTAGTACATTTTGATGGCTGCAGGAATAAATAACAGTAAAAAATCTGGTGGTTTTTAACATTTTTTAAAATATAGACCAAAACTCCCAAGAAAAATTTTTTAGTGAAATGAAACAAACGGATTCTAAAAGAGTAAATATGAAAAATAAAGAATAAATATGGAGAAATAGTTTTTAAGACATTTTAAGAAACAGTCAACAACAAAATTTTAAGAAATAAGAACAAAAAGTAGGCCAAATTTCCTAATGAATATTAAGACATATTATAAAGCCATAGTTAATGTGTTATTCAAGTAGGAACAGAACTGAATGGAATTCAGAAAAGAGCCAGACATTTATAAAATGCTGACATATGTTAAAGGTGGCATTTCAAATTGGTGAAGAAAGAATAAACTATGTAATAAATAGTACTGGCTCACCATATGGGAAAAAATTAATTTGAGCCCCTATTTCATTTTATACATAAAAATCACTTCCAATACATTAACAGGTTTATTATCATTATTGTTATTATTATTATTTTGAGAGAGAGAGAGAGAGCGCGCATGCACAAAAGTGGGGGAGGGGCTAAGGAGAGGGGACAGAGGATCTGAAGTGGGCTCTATGCTGACTGCGCAGTGGGGTTCAAACTCACGAACTGTGAGATCATGACTGAGCTGAAGTGAGATGCTCAACCGACTGAGCCACCAAGGTGCCCCCTTAATTTTTTTAAAAATATGTTTGAGTTATAAGAGAATAATCTGTGATCTCAGTGGTGGAGAAATTCTTCCTTAAAAATCCTTCTGCAAAAGGGTGGAAGTCATGAAAGCAAAATACTTTTTATTTATTTATTTTTGTGTGTATGCCAGGCATTTTTATTTTACTTTAAGTTTTTATTTTAATTCTAGTTAGTTAACATATATACTTGACCACATCAAAATCTAAAAGGTCTGTCAAAAGTACCCTAAAAAGAAGTTTTTTTAAAAAGTAGATACAGGGAGGGGTACCTAAGTGGCTCAGTCAGTTAAGCATTCAATTCTTGATTTTGGCTCAGATCATGATCTCACAGCTATGAAATCAAGCCATGCATTGGGCTCTGCACTGGGCATGGAGCCTATTTAAGATTCTCTTCTTTTCCCTCTGCCCCTCCCTTGCTCGCATGTACACATGCACATGCTCGCTCTCTCCTCTTTCCCCCCAAAGTAGATACATAGAGAAAATATTTGCAACACACCTCATGGAATAACTGAATTACAGAAAGGAGAAACAACCCATTAGGAAAGGCAATGAATGTCCAGGAAATTTAAATGACCAATAAACACATAAAAGTGTTCATTCTCAATATTGTTCAGAGAAATAAAATTAAAACAATGATCTCTCCTTTCACACCTATCAGATTGTCAAAAGTTTAAAAGGCTGACACTGAGTATGAAGAACTGTGAAAGGGTCTGGAGAAACACCACTGGTTTGGCCATGTTTGGTGGCCATGTGAGTACTTCCAAGCCCAGCAAGAAGAATTCCAGAAACAGAGCCTATGAAAACTTGCAAGGGATCCAAGGAGACATGCGCTGGGATGTTCACTGCAGCACCCTTTGCAATAACAAAAGAGCAGAAACAATTTAAGTGTCCATCTAAGAACAAATATGGCACATTCCATGCAGTGGATGGAATACTACCCCAAAGGTAAAAGGAGTGTCTTATACCTATGTGTACCAACATTAGATCTCAAAGAGTGAAGAAGCAAATATCAAAATATCACATACCCCAAAGACACCATTTATATAAAAAAAACCACTGCCACAAAAGGGTAGTGTTTCTTCTATCAATATATGGACTTCATATAAAAGTATAAAAGAGTGGGGCCCCTGGGTGGCTCAGTTGGTTAAGCGTCCGATTCTTGATTTTGGCTCACATCATGATCTCATGGTGGGAGAGAGCCCTGCAGTGGACTCTGCGCTGACAGCACAGAGTTTGTTTGGGATTCTCTCTCTCTCTCTCTCTCTCTCTCTCTCTGCACCCCTCCCCTGCTCATAAGCTCTCTCTCTCTTTCTCAAAATAAATAAATAAATGTTTTTTTTTAAGTATAAAAAAGAGGTCCGGGTGAACACACACTAAATTTTTTATAATGGCTATTTCTGGGGAGGAAAGGAAGAACCAGACTTGGAGGCGGTTCAATGGGAACTCAGCTTCAATTGCATTATTTTAATTTTTCAAAGAAGGACAGTTTCATGTGTTACTAATGCAATCAAGATTTTTTAAATGCCCAATTAAATTATTAAATGTCCAAAATATTTGTCCAATGTGTTACAAAATAGCCATTTTTGTTTATTATTATAATATTACAAATGGTTTCAAAAAAGCCTGCCACATGAATTTAAATCATTTAATTTTAAGAAGGGGAAAGATTAGAGGTTCAAGTTAAATCATTCCACTAAACTTCGACGAGTTGCAAGCACTTTGAGATTCTCAGAGTAATGAATAAGATGTAGGCCCTCATATTCTACAAGGCTCACAAGCGATCACATACACACACACATACGCACACACACCCTTATCTCTCTGTGTGAAAGCTGCTAAAGAAGGCATATGAATAAAGCACACAGTGTTCATTTATTTATTCATTCATTTAAAAATTTATATTTCACACCTACCATCTGTTAGACATTAACATTCTAGGGGTTTCAGCAATGAACAAGACTAACTTGCACTGCCAAAGCAAGTTAGTTAGTGAATGAGAAAACATTAAGTTATGAAAGATGACATGTAGAAAATGAGACCCCAGGTGCTGCTTTAGATTGAGTGGTTGGAGAAGTCCTTCCAAACATTTAAGCTGAGACCCGAAGGCTAAGAAGCAGCCTTGAGACAGTAAAAGAGAATGGAAACGGGGAGCCTGGGTGGCTCAGTCGGTTGAGCCTCTGACTTCAGCTCAGGTCATGATCTCACAGTCCATGAGTTTGAGCCCCGCATCAGGCTCTGTGCTGACAGCTCAGAGCCTGGAGCCTGCTTCAGATTCTGTGTCTCCCTCTCTCTCTGCCCCTCTCCTGCACATGCTCTGTCTCTATCTCAAAAATAAATAAAAACATTAAAAAAAAAAGAGAGAGAGAGAGAATGGAAACAATGAGTAAACAACTCTTTCTAGGAGTTTTGCTGAAGAGCAAAGACTTCCTTATTTCTTGACAGTTTTCCTTCCTTGATTTGCCTCTGATCCTTGATCTTCTTTGTAATTATGTTACTTTCCTGGGGCTGCTGTGACAAATTACAGTCACCTGGTAGCTTAATGATAGAAATGTATTCTCTCACAATTCTGGAAGATAGAGTCCAAAATCAGTATCCGTAGGCAGAAATCAAGGTGCCAGCAGGGACACACTCCCTCCAGAGATTTGGGAAGAAGCTGTTCCTGCCGCTTCCAGCTTATAGTGGCTGTCAGCATCCCTTGCCATCACTCCAATCTCTGTCTCTATGGTCACAATGCCTCTTCCTCTCTGTATTATCTCCCCCTGTCTCTTTCTCTCAAAAGGACACTCATGATGGGATGTCAGGCCCCCGAGATACTCTAAAACAAACTCCTTATCTAGAGATCCTTAATCACACCTACAAACACCTTTTCCCCAAAACTAAAGTCATATTTACAGGTTCCAGGGATCAGAATGCGAGCATCTTTGGGGAGGTAATGTTTCAGTGTACCTCAATGGGCACCTGTTGCTGAAGAAGTACTGTGACCATCCAAATACTTACTAGGAAGGTCAAACTCAACTTGTCCAAATCAAAATCACAGCATCTCCATCAAATAATTAATTCACTCTTACTATTCCGATATTGCAAAGTGGTTCCACCATCTACCTAGTTTCTGCAGTCATCCTTGATTTTTCCCTTTTCCATAACCTTCCCTCTCCATATGTAGTAAAACATCAAATTCAATTAATTCTCCAAAATATGTCCCAGGCTTCATCCATAATCAATGTTCTGGTTCAGTCCCTCCTCATCTCTTTCCTGGACACTCCAGTGACCCTTGGAAAGTCTTCCTGTGAACCAGAAGTTGACCATGGGTTTCTTTCTAGTTGAAAATTCCTCATGGATCAGCTTCAGGTATGTTGTGAATAGATACAATCTAATCTCCTTTGCAAGGCATGTAAAGCCTTGTCTCCCCTCAATCTCCTGTCCTGCTCCATCTCCTGTCACTACCTCACTTAAAGCTCTAGAAACACTGAAATTGTACTTTCCCCTAATAAGCCATGGTTTCTAATACCTCCTTATTTTGTACATTTTGTTCCCTCTACTAGGAAAATCTTTCTGCTTATTCACCTAGAAAGCTCCAATTAGTTTTTGAAGTTTTGACTCAAAAGCTTTTTGTGTGTGAATTCTATGCTGATGCTCTCAAGATGACTTAGGTGTAATTCTGCTATAGTCCCACCACAATTTTCTAGCCTTCAAAACACTTCACTTTTTGTAAATTAATTTGTCCTGCATATTTATCCTGCCATTAGACAGTACTAGACTCACCATGTACTAGACTATAGACTAGGTTCCTAATGTCTACTATATGGGAAGTACTCAGTGTTTACTGAATGGCTGAATGAACAGCAAGAGGCTGATGATAAAGTTCACTATGATACAAAGAAAAACACTAGGCAGGCTGCATTAAAGGAAAAGAAAGGACTTTTTTCTTACTTTTCAAGGAAACTTTTCCCAACTGGACTGCAGTGCAGACTCCACACCATACAATATGACAAACTTGAGCTTAATTCCCTGGTAATCCCCATATCATTGTTTTTTTTTTTCACTTTTTTAACATTTATTCATTTTTGAGAGTGAGAGAGACAGCCTGTGAGCAGGGGAGAGGCAGAGAGAGAGGGAGACAGCATCTGAAGCAGGCTCCAGCCTCTGAGCTGTCAGCACAGAGTCAGACGCAGGGCTCAAACTCACGGACCCGTGAGATCATGACCTGAGCTGAAGCGGGATGCTTACCTGACTGAGCTACCCAGGCACCCTTCCCATGTCATTGTCTTGAGATGAGACCATAGGTTTTAGCCTCCTCCAGGCTAAATTGGAGTTTGTGTCTCCAGTAGAAGAGGAGAAAGAGGTCATGATCAAAATCATTAGCATTATTCTTTTTTGTGGGAATAAGGGTTGAAATGATGATGCTGGTTTTTAACCCTCCCTGTATTTAGGCCCTTGCTATGTAATTTCCTCTCCCTCTGATTCTGGGGTCAGCTGTGTGATCTGCTTTAGATAAAATAATGTGTATTAGTTCAAAGCCTAGACCTCAAGAGGCTTTGTGTGTTTCCACTTGGTCTCCTGCACCTTTGTGGTCACCATAAGAACTTGCCCAATCTAGCTCGCTGAAAGGATGAGAGGCACATATAGCAGAGCCAAGGCCAGCCTAGATCAGCCAACAGGCAACCAACCCCAAGTCATGTGAGAAGACCCAGCCAAGATAAAGAAAGCTGCCTAAATAACCCCAGTTGTATCAGCAAAACATCCTTATTGTGGTATGCCACTGTGGTTTGGTAGCTGTTTGCTGGCAGCACTAGTGTGGTAATGGGTTATTGATGTAACCATGAAAGATAATAGAGAGAATTAACCAAATCCTGAAGCTGGTTCTTTGAAAATACTAATTAAATTGACACTGGTGAGATTAAGAAAGGAAAAGACACAAATAAATAGTACTAGTAATGAAACATAAAAATACAGGTGACATCTATTAAGTAAGGTGGTAGATATAAATCCATAAGAACATTAAATATAAATGGACTAAATATTCAAATTAAAAGATAACAGTTGTCACTGTAGATTATTACACCTGGGTGGCTCAGTCGGTTAAGTGTCCAACTTCAGCTCAGGTCATGATCTCACAGTTTGTAAGTTCGAGCCCCAAGTCAGGTTCTGTGCTGTCATCTTAGAGCCTGGAGCTCCCTTCAGATTCAGTGTCTCTCTCTGTGCACTTTCCCTGCTTGTTCTCTGTCTGTCTCTCTCAAAAATAAATAAAAATTTAAAAAATTTAAAAAAAAAGAACACTTGGGGCACCCGGGTGGCTCAGTCGTTTGAGTGTCTGACTTCGGCTCGGGTCATGATTGTGCAGTTTGTGAGTTTGAGCTCTGAATTGGGCTCACTGCTGTCAGCGTGGAGCCTATTTTGGATCCTCTACCCGCCCCCCTCTGCCCCTCCCCTGTTCATGTTCTCTCTGTCTCAAAAATAAACATTAAAAAAATAACACTTAAACTCTATGCTGTTTATAAAGGGCACATCTAAAATGTAATGAAATAGGAAGAATGAAAATAAAAGGATGGAAAAAAGATACGGTATGCAAATATGAATCAAAGAAAGCAGGTATGGCCATATTAAAATCAGAAAAAGTAGACTTTAGGGGCACCTGAGTGGCTCATTTGGTTGTGTCCGACTCTTGATTTCGGCTCAGGTCATGATCCCAGGGCCATAGGATTGAGGCCCATGTCAGGCTCCGCACTGAGCATGGAGTCTGCTTAATGTTCATCTTCTCTCTCCCTTTGCCCCCTCCCCCACTCAAGTGCTCTCTCTCTCTTTCTCTCTCTCTCTCTGTCTCTTAAAAAAAGAAAAAAACGAAAAAGTAATTCTAAGGCAAAATAATATCACTAGAGATGAAGAGGACACGTTATAACTGATTTTTTTTAATTCAAAGAAGATATAATTATTTAAAAATTATGCACCTCATAACACAGATTCAATATATATAATAAAAAATGTTAGACTCTGAGGAGAAATCAGTATATCCACAATCAAAGAAGGGGATTTTAAGACACATCTCATTAATTGATCAAATAAGTGAAGAAGTCAATAAGGATAAAATATTTGACAACATTATTATCAAATGTGACTGATTCATATAGAACCCTGCATCTAACAACTACAGGATAGTCTTTTCAATGGACCCAAGGAACATTTTCAAAAATTGACCATATGTTCAACAAAGTTTAAAAGATTAAGATCAGAGTAGGTTCTGTGACTTCAATGCAATTAAACTAACACACAGTAATAAAAAGATAACTAGAACATCCCAAATGGATAAAGAAAATGTGGTATATACATACAATGGAAAATTATTCAACCTTGAAAAAGAAGGAAATCCTGCAATATGTTAACAACATGGATGAACCTTGAGGACGTTATGTCAAGTGAAATAAGCCAGTCACAGAAGGACAAATACTGCATGATTGCACTTATATGAGGTACCTAAAACAGTTCTACTCATAGAAGCATAGAGCAGAATGGTGAAGCCAGGGGCTGAAAGGAGAGGATAATGGGGGGGGGGCAGGTTGGCTGCTATTCAACAGGTATAAAGTTTCAGTTATCTAAGATGAATACATGCAAGAGATCTGCTGAACAACACTGTGGCTACAGTTAACAAAACTGCATTGTACACTTAAAAAATTTAAGAAGGTAGTTTTCATGTTAAGTGTTCTTAACACAATAAAATAAAATAAATACATAACAGAAAAAGAGGGAAAGCACATTAGACCATGCAAGCTAAATTTGTGATCACACAAAATCAAGATGTTAGATTGATCCAGAAGATCACTCCATTCCAATGGGAAAGTTTTCATCCCACGAGTTTGGAGCAAAGGGCCCATGGGCAACATGGCCGAAGGCAGGGCAGACAAAGGTGGTGGTGAAGGGCCTGGGAAGCTGCCAGAGCAGGTAGAGGAGGAATCCCAGGTTTTGCATGGAACTGGCCACTGTAAGTGGTTCAATGTGCAAATGGGATTTGGATTCATCTCCATGATAAACCGAGAGGGAAGCCCCTTGGATATTCCAGTCGATGTGTTTGTGCACCAAAGCAAATTATTCATGGAAGGATTTAGAAGCTTAAAAGAAGAAGAACCAGTGGAATTCACATTTTAAAAATCTTCCAAAGGCCTTCAATCAATACGGGTAACTGGACCTAAACCACCCCTGTTTAGGAAGTGAAAGAAGACCCAAAAGAAAGACACTACAAAAAAGAAAAACAAAGGGAGATAGGTCGCTCTCCAGAAATGATTAGGGCCAACATACAACCCCTTCAAAAATAAGACTGCTCAGGGTGCCTGGGTGGCTCAGTCAGTTATGCATCCGACTCTTGATTTCAGCTCAGGTCATGGTCATGGTTCATGGAATGGAGCCCTGTGTCAGGCTCTGCACTGATGGTGTGGAGCCTGCTTGGGATTCTCTCTCTCACCCTTTCTCTACCCCTTCCCCACACTTGTGTTCTCTCTCTCTCTCAAAATAAATAAATAAGCATTAAATACATACATACATACATACATACATACATACATACATACATAACAGATATCCCCATATGTTTGAGAATAAATATTCTTTTAAATAATTTATGGGCCAAAGAATAAATGAAGTGAAATTTCAAAAATATTGATAACGAGGGGCACCTGACTGGCTCAGTCAGTTAAGTGTCTGACTCTTGATTTCAGCTCAGATCATTGACCTCACAGCTTGAACCGTGAGTTCAAGCCCCATGTAGGGCCCTGCATTGACAGTGTGGAGCCTGCTTCAGATTCTTTCCCTTTGCCCCTCCCCACATATTCTGTCTGTCTGCCTGTCTCTCTCTCTTCTCCAAAATGAATAAACTTAAAAAAATATATTGATAATGAATATATTACATAACTTGTGAGTTGCAGCTAATTCCAGGCAGAGAATAATGTTTCTAGTTTTAAAACTCATAGAAAAAAGGAAGAAAACTGAAAATCAATGAGCTAAGAATCCATCTTAAGATATAGGAACACAAACATCAAATTAAGCCTAGGGGTGCCTGGGTGGCTCAGTCGGTCCGACTTCAGCTCAGGTCATGAGTTCAGCTCAGGTCAGTCCGTGAGTTCGAGCCCCGCATCGGGCTCTGTGCTGACAGCTCAGAGCCTGGAGCCTGCTTCAGATTCTGTGTCTCCCTCTCTCTATGCCCCTCCTCTGTTCATGCTCTGTCTCTCTCTGTCTCAAAAATAAGTTAAAAAAAAAATTAAGCCTAAAAATAAAAAGGAGGAAATAATAAAAGAGCAAAAATAAAATAAGTAACAAACATAAAATAGGGAGCACCAAACAAGCTAATAATTGGTCCTTTGAAAAGACTAAAAAAATTGATAAGCCACTAGCAAGACTATTCAAGAGAGAAAATACAAATAACCAAGGTCAGGAATTTTGAAAAAGGCAACATTGCTACAGAGCTTACGAACAGTAAAAGCATAATAGAAAAAAATGAAGAATACCTTCAACTTTATCCTAATGCATTTGGAAATGTAAAGAAATGTACAAATTCTTATAAAAAATTACAAACTTAACCAAAGAGACAAAGAAGAATAGTTCTACTACAATTTATTTGAAATTGCAATCAAAAACCTTCCTCCAAAAAGTCCACCAGGTTCAGACAGCTTCCCTGGTAAATTCTATAAAACATTTAAAGAATAAATATCTCTATCCTTGCATAAACTTCCAAAAATAGAAGAAGGAAGAATACTCCTCAAATTGCTTTATGAGGCCAACAGAACCTCATTTCCAAAGTCTGGCAAAGATGTTTCAAGAAGGCAAAATTACAGACCAATTTCACTCATGAATGTAGCTGCAAAAATCCTCCACAAAACATTAGCAAAGAATCCAGTACTGCCTATAAAGAAAAATATATTATTAACAAAATAGTTAACATACAAAAATTAATCAATGTAATTCACCTCATTAACAGAATAATGAAGAATCATATGATCATCTCAGCAAGTACAGAAAAAAAGCATTTTATAGAATTAAATTCAATTTTAAAAAAACAACAACCATTATTGATAAATTTCTTAGCAAACTATAAATACAGAGACTTCCTTATACTGGTCATGGGTATTCACAAAGTCATCCTTACTGGTAATGTATTCAGAACTTTCCACTTAATATTAAGAACAACAAAAGGATGCCTGCTAACACCATTTCTACCCAAGGTATTAGCTAGTACATGAAAAAGAAATAAAAAGAATAAGGATTTGAAAATAAAAAATAAAAATTTACATTATGCAGAGAAAGTCCAAAAAAATCTGCAGATCATAGAATTAATAAATCAGTGTAGAAAGATCATTGGATATAAGGTCAATATCCAAAACCAGCTGCATTTCTATATAACAACAATAAATAATTTGAAAGCAAAAATTTTTAAAGATAAAATTTCCAAAAGTGTGAAAATATCAAACACCTAGGAATAAATCTAATAACAGATGTGAAAAAAAGTCTGTTGCAACAAGTATAAAACATTGTGGAAAGTGGACATAAATAAATTGAGGAATATAGCATATTCATAGATTAGAGGGCTCAATACATTGTAAAGATGTCAGTTCATCCTACACTGATCTATAGATTCAAATCAATCCCATTCAAGATCTGAAATTATTTTTAAAAAGTATTTCTTGGTTTGATATTTATTTATTTATTTATTTATTTATTTATTTATTTATTTTATTTATAGAGGAAGAGAGAGAGTACGTGCTCACACAAGCACAGAAGGGGCAAAGGGAGAGGGAGGGAGACGATCTTAAACAGGCTCCATGCAGGGCTTGATCTCACAACCACGTGATCATGACCTGAGCTGAAATCAAGAGTTAGACACTTAATCGACTGAGCCACCCAATGACCCCTCAAGTTATTATTTTTGAGCTCTCAAGTTTATGTGAGAAATCAGATAAGCTATGTTTTTAATTTTTTTTTTTTAAAGAATTTTTTAAGTAATCTCTGTACTCAATGTAGGGCTTAAACCCACAACACTGAGATCAAGAGTGCAAAGCTCCAGGGACTGAGCCAGCCAGGTGCCCCACAGAGAAACTGGTTTCAAAATGTTTTAAGGTAAGTTTGTTTATTTGTTTGTTTGTTTGTTATGACTATGTTACTTCCTGTAGTTTAACTTCTGAGTTCTTTATGGTTACTTTGATTAAATAGATAATTTTTTTTTCAGAGTAATCTGTGATCCTATTAAAATCAGATGTTCAAACCTTTTAAGATATTTGACAACTTTTGGTATCTTGCCTTCCCAAAATAAAATCCTAAGTAAAATCGTGATCCTTAACTGACTTCCCAGGGGGTCCCTGGAAAATCTCTAAGGATTTGTTCTTTTCCTTGTAAAATGAGAGATATCTAAAATTCATTAAATACATTGAATTGCATAAGAAGAACTGTCAAATAAGAAGAGATGTTTAACTTTCCCTAGGTTATATTTGTGTGGGTGAATGTTATTAATACAAATATTTCAGGGATTATATGAAGGTCCTAGAAATTTGTCAATGTCCTCACTGTCCATATGTGTCCTGGTACTGCTTTGCCTGATATTAGACACAACAATAATATAATGTTATCAACATTCCAGTTATTACTTGCAAATGCAGTGTGCCACAGAAACAACAACATTTCCTTGTCAACTGTATTAATTTCATAACAAACGCTCATAAGATCTTCAGCCACAGCCAGTTAAGTCTTTTGCCCTCCACAGACAGGAATTGGTTGCCCTGATGCTTCCATGGAAGCTCTTGCATTCAGCTACAAGCCAGAACGTGTGTCTTCAACAAGAGAAACTGTCTCAAAGACCCATGGAAAAGGGACTATGCAAGGGACCCTAGAGCGCAGGCTTCCGGTAGCATTGACAAAGTAACATTGAGACCATACCAGTGGACTGAGCAAGGAGTCACAAATCTCCAATGGGCAAACTGATGGGTTCATGAAAATGCTAATCCAAGATCAAGCAGAACAAAAATTAATTACATGGTACTAAATGAATTAATGAAGGATAATTACATCATTTGTTTAAAATATTGCTCCTGGATTTAATGAACCACTTAATTTTTGCTTCTGTTTTTAAAATGTTTATTTATTTATTTTGAGAGAGAGAGAGAGAGAGAGAGAGAGAGAGAGAGAAAGGCAGAGAGAGACAGGGAGAGAGAGAATCCCAAGCAGGCTCCATGCTCAGCACAGAACCCGATGTGGGGCTTGATCTTACCTTGATCAGGTGAGACCATCACCTGAGGTGAAATCAAGAGTTGCATGCTTAATCGACTGAGCCACCCAGGTGCCCCTTTATTTTTCCTTCTTAAGCTATTTTTAACTTACAAAATTTAGTAGATTATACCTTTGAAAACATTTATCTTTTTCTCCCTCCCTCATCCCTCTAGAATTTGTTAACTTATTGAATATTCTAATTTTCATGGCAATATAGTTATTTTCAAAGGTTCAATAAGAATCTTTCCTCTTTGTAAACAGGACATAATTGGAAACATTGGTTATATGACCAAGGCTTTGGCTGAAATGTCATATTTAAGAATGACATGTATAGAATCAAATACAACTAGACAGTTTTAAGGAAATAAGGTTGATTTTATAGAGCTAATGCTTATAAAGCCCTCTTCGGTATTTGGCACCTGGATTATAAAGTTTCCAGCATTACAGGTAAGAAAAGATATTTTGGATATTCTTCAGGAAGAAAGAAATTCACCCAAATCTATAGGTACTTCAACTGAAACGTGGTGGTGACTTCTTGGCTTGGCATTCTAGCCTCAAGAAGCATTTAAAGGTCTAACTTTCTTATAAAATTCTAGCAAAGCAGGCTCTCTACTTCTCCCAAGTCAACAAGATGCATCTTTTTCTGCAATGCCAGCAGCACTCCTAAGACACAATGGTGAAAATTAGAGAAAACAGATTTCTCAGCCATTTTGGGTGCCTGGTTGCCAGAGCTCTTTTCAACTCTGGCAAAGTGGATATTATCACCATCAATGACTCTTTCATTGACTTCAATTACATAGCCTACATGTTGCAGTATGATTCTATCAATGGCTAGTTCAATGGTACAATCTGATTAGCATTAAAAAACCAGTAGAACCTTCCATATTTTCCCATTGAAACCCTAACCCTTTCCCCGCTGTTAAATTGGTAAACACATCTTTATATCTGGCTATTCGATATATCTGGCTATAGAGCATTTCTGCATGCAAAATAAACTTTTCTCCTGTCAACCTGTCAACTGTCAATAAATTTGCAGGTCCCTGACCACTCAAACTTCAGTTGGTAGAGAAAAAGTTTTTCTTCTCAAAAAATACTTTTTATATCAAACAAGAAAAATAAATAAATTAATCAAGCAACTAGAATAGGAACATCAAAACAAATCCAAAAGTTTTTAAGAAAAAGGTCATAGAAATAAAAGCAAATAAACTTTTTGAAATAAATTCAAAAAGAAGGCCACAGACTTGGTAGATAAATCTAAGAGCTAGCTCTTTGAAAAGATCAATCAAACAAAAGAAGCTAATTTTTTTTAACTTTATTTGAGAGAGAGAAAGAGAGAGAGAGAGAGCACACACGTGCAAGTAGGGGAGGGGCAGAGAGAGAGGGAAACAGAATTCCAATCAGTCTCCATGCTGTCAGTGCAGAGCATGACATGGGGCTTGATCCCCCTAACTGTGAGATCATGATCTTAGCTGAAACCAAGAGTCAGATGCTTAATGGACTGAGCCACCCAGGTGCCCCAAGATTCTTTTTTTTTTTTTAAAGAGACGGCAAAAAAGCAAAGAGGGGAAAAAGGAACTATAACCAGGTACAGTAGAGAAGAAATTACAGGTGAAGCTCCAGACTGGGCACGTGGAAGCTGGGTCCATGTAGATCTCAAGTGTCCTAGTTAAAGGTGACAGTAGTACCCACCAGGGTGAAGTCTAGTTTGGTTACAAGCAGAGTCAGTAACAATTTCCCTGCAATGGACGACATAGTAGCCATTACTGGAGGCTAAAGACAGACAGTGCACAGGACCCACTCACTGGGAAACCCGGAGCGTTATCTACCCAAGGAGACATCTGCAGCAATGGCAGATGCCTGCTGGGAAGCTGGGCAGAGTGAAGCTAAAACTCTATGAGGGGGTTAAAATAGCATCAGTGAAGCTGTAGATTCCAAGTGAGAATCAGGACAGAATCAATATAAAGGTCAGGAATGGAGAAATTATTATAGATCTCTGCACTGACTGGAATAAGCTAAAATAATTTTAATTTTTTACCTACAAGAGTCACTTTAATCAAGTGATCAAAGTGACCACACATCATCAGTAACGGGACAAACTGAAAGTGTGTAATACCGGAATGGATGCAATGAGAACCCAGTCCCTTCTCTGATAGTCCTGCCAAGAGTGCAGAACTTGAATCTCATTGGGAGGAGACATCAGACAAACACAAATTCAAGGAAAAACTACAGAAGCATGGGCCTATCATCTTCAAAAATGTTTAGACATCATATTCAAGGAAAGATGGAGGAACTGTCCTAAAATGAAAGATAACAGGGCAACTAAATGCAGTTCGTCATTCTGGACTGGATCTTTCCACTGTAAAGGGTATTACTGGGACAGATGAAGAAACCTGAATGAGGTTCGTGACCTGTGGATTAGTTGGAGGTAACATATTCAAGGAATTCTTTGATACTGATGGATGTTTAGGTTTGTAAAGGAGACTGTCCCTCTGTAGGAAACACACACTAAAGTATTCACAAGTGGCTCCATAGGATGTCAGCATCTTATTTTCAGATAGTTCAGGAAGAAAAAAAGTACCTGCAACTTCTATGTAAATTTAAGATTGTTTTTCCATTTTAAAAAATAGAGGGGGGAAATAAAAGCATTGCCCTAGTGTTACTTCTGTGACTCCATTAATTTCGTTGTTTTAATTCATTACCTCCCAGTGCTCTTCATAGCACATGTCTCTTAGGTAGTTTTACTCACAGTTCTATTCATTTTGCATTGATTTTTTTCACAACAAATTATATCATAACCATTTCTCTTCACTCTTTTTAACCTTTTAAAATGTTGCTGCACAGGCATCCCATGGATAGCCACAAGTTTAGCCATCCCTCTCTTGTGGGAGATTTGTTGTTTTTTTTTTTTAATTTATTGATTTATATATCATTTTATGTGTTCATTTTTAGTATTATGATTAAGCTTAGTGAATAGTATTGAATACGTATCTCCTTACAGATTTAGGGTTATTTCTTCAGACTTGCTACAGCTGAAATCAAAGAATAGAAACCATTTCTACACTGTATTGTATCAGCTAACCTTCATGTCTATCAGAAACTCATAGTGCTAGTTACCAAGGTCCTTGCCCAGGACGAAGCATCTTAATTACAATACATACCTATAACTAAGTACACAAAAAGGGGGAGAAACAGATCTTGGGTTTTAACGTGCCTTTCAGTTTTAGGGAAGCTGAATATTTTCTCATATTTACTATAAATAATACTTTTTGCATAGTTTTGTGATTTATGTTTTTCTTTTCTCTAAAATATTTCAAGAATGAAATAAGCACTCAATAAGAAAAAGAAGTCTTTTTCCACATAGAGTTAGATGTATTATAGAAACAAAACCAAGTAAATATAAATAAGTTATTTATAATTTAATAATAATTATTATATATAATATAGAATATTATATAAGTATATGTCTATACACACACACACACACACACACACACATATACATATAAAATTTTCTAGGCCCAAGATGGAATTGCTCCTGCCTGAGGTGCCCCATCAGCTAGCTAACTGAAACTTATATAACCTTCGTGTTCCTGTTAAGTGTTCCACTTGACCACAGAGGCAGTATATGCAGTCAATCAGTCCCCAAAAGCCAAACCAACTGTGGGCCTTCTCGCCCCAAACAAGGCTAACTGTGTGGCCCCAGCCCATCAAATCTATTTTGTTTTTCTTTTCCTTGTTCTTTACTGTTTATTCTATAAAAGCTTCTGCCCTATTTTACAGTTCTCCAAAAGGGGACAATCCACTTCATGAAGTGTCAAATAAACTTTGTCTTCTTTAATCATTTTTAATAGTATATATGTATGTGTATGTATATATATTTACATACACACTGAATATATATATATATATACATAACTGTATTCCAATAATTTTTAAATCTTTGTATATGAAATGATGCTTTTCTAGAAAAATCTAATGTCCTAAAGTTGATTCAAAAGAAATAGAAAATCTGAATTTACTACTATCTTTGAGGGGGAAATGGAACATTGTCAAAGATAAACCTCAAGTGGGAGTCAGCTTCCAGAAGGACTGCTTCAGGTTTTCCACTAAGCTAGCTATGTATTCCTGAAGACTGAAAACACCAAAGCCACAGCAATATGCGGTGGAGAAAAGGCTTGCAAACCAGTAGCAAAATAACTGTCTTCGCATTGGGTTTAGAATTAGTACATTTTCCTTTGTTTGTTGTCATGGGCAAAGACTGTGATTTTTAGTAATTGCTTCCTTAGTTGCTTTGCTCAGATTAAATTTGGTCCATGATACTTTAAGAGTCGTCAAAAACCCTGTGTAAACAGACACAGAACTCACAGTGACCCCAATGCAATGGGTGCAGCCCACCGGCAGCCAATTTAATCAAGGGGGAATTCAGAGTATTCACCGCAAGCAATTGATTTTCAAGAGAAAAGTCAGCAGGATCAAACAGCCTGTTGGGATGAAAATCCCCTGAATCACCCCTATCACCGTGTTTTCTAGCAACTAACTCCTGACTCCATATAGTGTAATAGCCAAATTACTATAATTATCCTGCAACACAAGTGGCATATCAACATTATTTTAAACGTGGATTTTTTTGCATAATCTTTCATTATTATCATTCATCCTCCCATTTGGAAATGGCAAACAACAACAAACTGTGATCTACCCCCGAAAGAAAAAAGGTCACCAAAGAGAACAAATAAAAGGGCTATTTACATGTGAATATACTAACAGAGATGTGTTTTACAGTCAAATACACTCTTGAAATTCATTAAATGCCTTCTCCCCTGCATCATAAATAGGGGCAAAACAGACATCACCTACTGAGAAAATAATCCCAGCACATAATGATCATAACGAACATAAATAAAGCCACTTTTCTTTCAAAGACCGCAAGGCCCTATATGAAAATGTGTTTGCATTTCCACCATCATGAAATGAATCTGACTGGCGGTGAGCACGCCAGTCATAATACAAGTCCTTCCCAGTGCTGAAGAGGAGGGTATGAATGCAGTGCCCAGTCATCTTGCTCTCTGCAAAATAACATTCTTAACTGGGTGCCAATCATTTGTTGCTGCTGTTTCTAAAGGCATTCAAAAGGACACAGAAACCAGTATTTGAATTAAGATGAAAAATCAGCAACAGATTTTGTTAAGTACAGTTGACCCTTGAACAACAGGGGTTTGAATTGCATGGGTCTATGTATACGTGGTTCACATATATATATATATAATACTGCACAGTGCTTATAAATATATTTTCTCTTCCTTACATTTATTTATTTATTTTAATGTTTATTTATTTTTGAAAGAGAGAAAGACAATCGTAGTGTAAGCAGGGAAGGGGCAGAGAGAGAGGGAGACACAGAATCTGAAGCAGGCTCTAGGCTCTGAGCTGACAGCACAGAGTCCGATGCGGGGCTTGAACTCACGAACTACGAGATCTGATATGAGCCAAAGTAGGACACTCAAATGATTGAGCCACCTCGTGCCCCTCTTCCTTACGATTTTAATACTTTGTTTTCTCCTGCTTACTTTATTGTAAGAATGTGGTATATAATACACACAACATACAAACTATGTGTTTATTGACTGTTTATGTGATTGGAAAGGCTTCTGGTCAACAGTAAGGTATTAGTAGCTACATTTCTGGAGAATCAAAAGTTTTCCCTGGAGGAGCAGGCAGAGCCCCTAACCACCATGTCATTCAAGGGTCAGCTGTAATCAAAAGGCTTGCCAAGCAAGACTTTTAAGTCAGTGTTCCTGACAATAAAACTGGGCTTCAAGTTTGGATCATCTTCTTCCTGGTGTGTTACCAGTCCAGGGGCTCCACCTTAAGAACCCCTGTAAGAGTATATGCTGTCAACCTTGGAGATAATCACATGAGCTGGGCATAAGTCTGCTATTATATATCTGTATTATCAACATCTCTATCAAAGCATCAGAACTCACATGGTTAACTGTAAAAAACCAAAGTTGGTAAGAGTGTCTAAAGCTTTGAAAAAAATGTAATTTTGTTACCTTCATATATCAAACACATATTAAGTGGTTAAAAAAAGACAAAAGTCGGTTGTGATAAATATGAATTGGTATATCAAGCTTTGTATGAGCATCAAGTAGAACAGACTTTGCTGCCATTATCTGCATTATTGCCATAGCTTATAGTCTTGGCCGGGGACTTGGCCTTATAGACTTGGCTCCAGGGAACTATTAACATAGGACCCTAAGTGTTATGGCTGAATTGTGTCCCCACAAATTTCATATACTTTAGTATTCACCCCCAGTACCTCAGAATGTGACTATATTTGAAGATAGTGTCTTTAAAGAGATAGTTAAAAAAGTAAAATGAGGTCCTATAGGTGGGCCCTAATCCAACATGACTGGAGTCCTTATAAGAAAATTGGGACACAAACAGGGACAAAGGGATGAACATGTAGAGACATGGGGAAAAGACACAGCATCGACAAGCCAAGGAGACAGGTCATAGAAGAAACTAACCTTGCCTACGTCTTGGTCTTGGTTGGACTTCTAGTTTCCAGAACTGTGAGAAAATTAATTTCTAATGTTTAAGATCCCCAGTCTGTGGTACTTTGTTAGGACAGCCCCAGCAAACTAATACAGTCCTAGTGGGTCACTAAATAACTACAGAATGTATTGGGTGTTTAAATACTGTTCTGAAATATATAATGCAAATATTTTGGCAGGAATACTGCTATGCTCTAAACATAAGTGTTTCATCCATTTTTGGAATCCATGTTAAAAGAAAAATAAAGTAAAATAGAAGGCAACCCAAGCATATGAAATGGAACATTAGGAAGAGAAGCTAAAAGGCTATTTGATACACCATGAAGATTTGATTTAGCCATTGTTTCTTAGCTTTGGCACTGGAAACTGGTTTCAGGTATTTCCTCCTCCTAAAGAGAGAATCTCAGGTAAGTCTAATGAAAAGAAATTTAAATAAGACATAAAGAAACAGGGATGCCTGAATGGTACAGTCAGCTAAGTGTTCAATTCTTGATCTCGGCTCAGGTCATGATCTCATGGTTTGTGAGTTCAAGCCCAGCATCAGGCTGTGCACTGATGGCCCAGAGCCTGCTTGGGATTCTGTATCCTCTTCTCTCTGCCCTTCCCCCACTTGTGTGCACACGTGTATGCTCTCTCTCAAAATAAATAAATTAAAAAATATTTTTTAAAAGACATAAAGAAACATTTCCTAGCATTTCCTAAATATTTTTAAAACATTTAAAAGGTGAGGTGCCTGGGTGGCTTAGTCAGCTAAGCATCTGACTCTTGATCTCAGGGTCATGAGTTCAAGCTCAGCATTGAGCTCTATGCTAGGCATGGAGCCTACTTAATAGCAACAACAAAAAACTTAAGACAACATTGCTATGTTTTATATGCAGATGTTATGAAAATCATATTTTGAAGGGCCTTTTAAATATAAAGTAGGCAACACTCTTGCTGGGTGGTTTGGTTACAAGGGGCTACACAGATTATTCTTTTGAAAGGCCACAAATCTGCTATATACAACTAAGTTTCTCCCTGCCAAGAGCATATCAGTTCCACAGAGATTTGGTCCAGTGGGCCCTGGGTGCATAATGAGATTCACAGATCTGAACCTCGCAAGGGTTCTTTAATTTTTTTTCAAAATTTCATTTTTTAAAAGCAATCTATACACCCAAGGTGGAGCTCAAACTTAACAACACTGAGATCAAGAGTCACATGCTCTTCCACTTGAGCCAGCCGGGCGTCTCTCATAAGGGTTCTTTCAAAACAGAGACTCCTGCTCCCCAGGTCACACCAGCCTACATGACAAACAAAAGTTTGGCCTTCTGCTTATTTATTTATTTATTTTTTAATTTTAACTAGTAAATGTGGCAATGCCAATACAGCTGTGGAAATGCAGGCTGTGCCCTATTTTGCTTTATGCGTCACCAAGAAGACTGCCACCTCAATCCTGATCCAAAGTTTTTACTGTAACGATGTAGTGAATAAAAGACACAGCTTGATTTTCAAATGCTGGGCAGGGCCAGTGGTGGGGCCAACTGGAAAATAATATTGTTTTGAGCCATTTTATTGTTACTGAAAGAAAATACATGTAAGCTATCAGGCATATACAACGTCCTAATGCATGCTCACTAAGCTTTCAGAGAGTCTTATTAGCATTTGGGGGGAATCTTAAATTTCATTTAGTACAGTTTCTCACACAAGAAGAAAACCTTTTTGTAAACACCTATGACTGTTTCTTTATGAATGCGTCCAATATTGGGGGAGCTTGCTACTCCTAAACTATGATTTTCAGTAAACAAACAAACTTTTACTAGAGTTTCCTCATATTGGGAGAAAATCTGCATCCTTAGACTTTGTTCCTATGGTCCCAGTTTAGTCCCAAGGTTTAGTACATAAAAACCAAAATTTACAAGTACGTGTAATAGGTTATACAAGCAAAATGAGCAGCTGAGAAATGGACACATATACAGGCTATTCAAGTAAAATGCAAATCGAATGTGCATGGTTAAGCTTTTCAGAACCAACAGAAACTTGTGATACTGCTGAAGTAAGGACTGGGAGGCTGATTATAATGTATGTAAGCCTCTAAACAGGGAGGGCCACTATACTAACTTAAGAATGTTGAGACTTGACGTTAATCTGCTGAGAAGGGTTGAGGTTGGTGTGATACTGCAAGTTTCACAGCTGGTGGGGAAAGAGTAGACCTTGGGTCAAGGATTTGAGAACAAGTGCTTTATTTGGGGAGTTGATTCCAGGAAGCACCAGTAGGGTGGTAAGGAAGAGAGAAAGGGAAGAAAAGGCAGTTAGTAAACACATGTCATTACACAGATTACCACTGTGGAATGCTGGAACTGAATCCCATGGAACAACTCTGGGAAACAGTATAAAACTAACGTCTCAGAGTTATCCCACCTGAGAAATGAGAGAACTGGGGTATTTATACCCCAACTCCTGGCAGTTGTATAAAAATAAATGTTTCCACAGCTGGTGGGAAAAGACTAGACAAGTGGTGTCCTGGTGTGGATTCCCTCAGAAGCAGACCTTGAGTCAAGGATTCCAGTATAATTATTTACTTGGAAGTTGAATGAGAAAAGAGGTACAGGAGGTAGGGATGTAAGACAGGGAGGCAGAAGCTGCTCCAGGAGTGCTAATTTCCTGGCACTTCCAGCCTGCCTCTTTCATGGGGCAGAGTGGCCTCCCACAGTTCTGGCAAATCCTACAGACACACAGGTGAAGACTGCAGCACATGGAAGTTGTCCAGAGCATAATCACACACACATGCACACACACACACACACACACACACACACCCCTGAGGTAAATGGATGGGCCACTGAGAACTCATTAAAGTGATAACTCATTACATAATGTGTTAAAGTGAAGAAAACTGATCATGTATCCAGTGTCGTAGACACACCATTGGAGTTTACAGTCAAAGCCATCCAAGATAAAAAGACACCTTGCCAAGGAGAGTGAGCTAGGGCTGGGTTCTGGGTCCATCTGCCCCTGATGAGCTTTAAAACCTTGCATGAGCTTGGACAGGTATAAAAAGGAAACACTGTCACCCATCCTAGTCTCCTATGTCAAGTTATGGGGATAAAATGAGATAATATATTTGACAATCCTTTGAAAAGTAAAAAGTACTAAACAAAATACGACATATAAGGCACAATGATGTGTGCTCATTTGAAACAAGAATTTTAGTTCATATTTTAGAGAAATTATATTTCTTTTAACTTGAGACTTTCATCAGAAAAACAATGAACACTATAGATCATAGCACATTTAGAATTTTCTCTGGAGCCTCATTCTTTGTTGTTGTTGAAGGATGATGGCAGCAAAATGTGTTGATGACTCTTTTCTTACATATAATAAGCTGCTGATGATTTGTGAATCCATCCCTGAGTTACTTGGAAGCCTATAATAATGCTCCCTGATGACAATTTCATAATCATCTTTGTATCAGTGAACATAAAGCTGGATTTTCAAAAATAAACAAGGTGCAGAAGATAACAAGAGAAGTTTTCCTCTTTCTTTTAGATAAATAAATTTAAGTAAAAATATTAAAGGTGGTAGAGAGGAGTAGGACTTCCTTTAGCTTCCATCTCTCTGTGGGCTTTATGGTGTATGTTTTAAAGTCCAGGGTTTGGGGCACCTGGGTGGCTCAGTCGGTTAAGCGTCTGACTTCGGCAGAGGTCATGATCTTGCGGTTTGTGGGGTCAAACCCTGCATCCAGCTCTGTGCTGACAGCTCAGACCCTGGAGCCTGCTTTAGATTCTGTGTCTCCCTCTCTCTCTGCCCCTCCCCCACTCACGCTTTTTGTCTCTCTCTCTCTCTCTCTCTCTCTCTGTCAAAAATAAATAAATATTTAAAAAAATAAAGTCTGGGGTTCAGCCTAAATTTTAAATTTTGTTCTCCCCATAAACTTTCTAAAATAAGAATTTTTCATTCATTCTATGTATAGAATATCGGTAGCCTTAGGGCTATTCAGGAAAACACTGGAAAGGACTTTATCTTTTTAACCTGTTTTTTATAACAATAATAGTCACAGGCAGACATAAAAACAACAAATTTTTTTGAGGATTTACTCTGCTTGGCACTGAGCTAAGCACATAATGTAGATTCTAACATTTAATCCTCCCAACAACTTTTTAGGTTAGATACTACTTATATCTCCATTTTATAAATGAAAAAATGGAGCTATAAAGCCTATTTAATGCTGCCTTTGAGAAGAATTTATGCACTTGAAAGTGACAGACAACTTATGGTTCAGCATTGTCTCATGCAGCAAAGTTCATCAGAACACTCCAGTATCTCTTTGCTGAGAAGCACAGGCAAGCCAGCCTTCACTATTAAAAAATAATGGCCTCAAATCTTTCTTTTGGGAAGAGTGTTGTTGTCAGTACAAAGAGGAAACACCTCTCCATCTGTGGCTCTGTAAGTTCTCTGTAATGAGTGTGAACATTCAGATAAGCTCCATACATCCATGTGCTTGGTTTCCCATTGAGGGCAAAAGATTAGCCAGAGAGACAACTGCCATTGTTGTACACTGACAAGTCCTTTGCCACCACCCAGTGTGTTCTTCTTCCTATTTTTAAACAATCTTAGTATCATCTTTCAGACATGACAAAGCAGAGCAATTCAAAATGCCCTGATTTTAATCTTGGAAGACTCAACTAGGTGAATGTCCAGTTGCAAAGAAATAACTATCACTAACAATGATGGTCAACATTTACTGAGCACTGAGTCTGCTCAAGACAGAGTAAAGCCCTTGACATGAGTAATCTCTGTGAAACTTCACAACTCACCTATGTGGAAAGTATTAATATTATTCCTATTTTACAAAGGAAGAAACCCAGGCTTAGAGAAATGAATTAATATACTCTGCATCTATCTGATTTAAGAATGGAAACACTTTACCTGCAAAGATACCCAAAGATGCAGCAAGACCTCATCAAAATACCGAAGTCTGAGATTATTTAACTTTACTTCGTGAACAACTTGATACAACAATATTTTAAAATCATTTTAAATCATATGGCTTGGGGCGCCCAAGTGGCCCAGTCGGTTAAGCGTCTGACTTTGGCTCATGTCATGATCTTGCGATGTGTGAGTTCAACCCCGCGCCGGGCTCTGTGCTGATAGCTCAGAGCCTGGACCCTGCTTCAGATTCTGTGTCTCTCTCTCTGCCCCTCCCCCACTCATGCTCTGTTTCTGTCTCAAAAATAAATAAACGTTAAAAAAATTAAATCATATGGCTAGAAATAATTTAAGCAAGTTAAAAATGACTACTTGCAATAGACCCATAATATATAATAGTTTGTCAAAGACACAAACACAAAAGCACTGATGGGTGGGATTAAAACTTAAAAGCATATGGAACTTCTCAAGTTATTGACTTGAAAAAAACATTATATTTTGGTGTGTGTGTGTGTGTGTGTGTGTGTAAAATGCTGAAATACTACCAATTATTTCACAACGAACATTCTGAATTTAGGGAACCTTAAGCTATAGGGCCATCATGTCAAACTATACCTGTGCACTTCCGACCATCTGTGCTCACAGATATGTGCACTGGATTTCATTAACCATGGGAACCATACCTTAAAGGGGACTGGAAAAGGAGATATCAAAGAAGCCATCTAGTCCCATCACTCATCAAAAGGCACAGTTGTGTAGAAGGCATGGATTTAATTCCTGACCCGTTCCTGTGATAGCCACTGTACCTTCACTTCCTTCAGTGCTTAGCTCTGGAGGTGGTTGCAGAACATCATCAGGATGTGGAACACAGAGTCCATGGAAGGGCCCCAAGTCAAAGCACTCATGCAGAAGCTGCATGTTCACTCTTGAGCACACACTCATGAACCCGACAGCTACACCTTCCACCTGAAACATCCAAAACATCTCATTACTCTATCAGACTGCAAATGAATTCTCATCATGAAACTGCCATGAGCCCACAGCATGTCGGGACAGTCGGTAACTTGGCAGGCACTTTGAAATATTTAAGGAAGCGAGAAGTATCTTTCTTTAGAAGCTCTAGTGTCTAGAACAATACATGGCCCCCACAATGTGCTCCAAAAAACGTCCAATGAATGACCACTGTGGACAATTGTAGAATGGATACGTAACTTCAGGAAGTTGCTAGAGTTCTTGAGGGAAAGAACATGTACCCTCTTTGCCCAGGGAGTGCCCCCAACCTGCCCCATATCCTTTTTATTATGCCACTGCAAGCCCAGCCTTCCTGTCCACTTTCTTCCCCTCCACAATGCACAGTCTTGGTAAGATTAGCCATTGTTCCAGTGTGCATCCAATTGACCCTTGATTTAGAGATGTTCATGGTCACCTACTCTTTATCAGACTGGAACTTTGATTTTCTTGAATTTATTCATTTATTTGGCTGGATGGTCTCATGGGGAGGAGACTCGAGGCCAGAGGTTTGGTAGGGATGTTTAAGTGAGGTAAACTTGCAACACTGGTTCACCGTGTGGGTCTGATTTGCAAATACATCGCCTCCTAGCATCCTAACAGATAACTAGTTCTGAACCTTGGTCTCATGATTTTAGACCTCTGATAAGGAGTATACAGATGGGAAGATAAGTGTGACAATATGATATAACAAGAAATACATATTTGGTCTTCATCCCTGGTTCCTGGCACAAAGCCCCTAAAACACTTGTAATTTCCTGAGAGAAGGGTCTTTTGGTTTTCCTAATAAGCTCCTTTCAGTAACACCTGTTTATGCTAATGAGGTGGCTCCTGGAGACCAGGAGCTGATTGTCAGAAAAAACAAGTATGTGATTGATTACAGGGTTGGAACTTTCAGTCCCACCCTCTGACCTCTGGAGAGGGGACAGTGGCTCCAGATTGAGTTCAGTCACCAATGGCCAATGGTATATATAATCAATCATTAAGGGAACCGCCATAAAAACCCCTACACAATGGGAATCAGGAGTTTCTGAGCTGGTGAACACATAGAAGTGCTGGGAGTTGACATGCCCAGAGATGACATAGAAACTCAGGGCTCTTTCCCCTGCACCTTGCTGTATGCGTCTCTTCCATCTGGCTGTTCCTGAGCTGTATCCTTTATAACAAACTGGAAATAGTAAGTAAAGTCTTTCCCTGAGTTCTTTGAGCCATTCTAGCAAATTACTGACCCCAAGGAAGGGGGTGTGGGAACCCCTAATTAATAGCCAGACAGTTAGAAATCCAGGTGACACCCCGGGACTTGTGACTGGCATCTGAAGTGGAGACAGTTTTGCGGGTCTGAGACCTTACCCCGTGAGGTCCACACCAACTCCACATAATGTCAGAATTGAATTATAGGACACCCACTTAGTATCTAGGGAGATGAAAAATTGGTTGGTGTAAGCAAAACCCTACATATTTGGTATTAGAAGTGTTATGAGTCGAGAAAACAAGTTATCTCCTTTTTACAAAATTCTTTAAAATGTTTATTCAGTTTTTGAGAGAGAGACAGCACGAGTAGGGGAGGGGCAGAGAGAAAGGGAGACACGGAATCCAAAGCAGGCTCCAGGCTCTGAGTTGTCAGCACAGAGCCCAATACAGGGCTCAAACCCACAAACTAACTGCGAGATCATGACCTGAGCAGAAGTAAGCCCCTTAACTGACTAAGCCACCCAGGTGCCCTGAGAAAACAAGTTATCTCCTAATGAGTAATTAGCTGATCTGCACCTATTATTGGTACTGATACAAATTAAAGAAATTTAATTCTATCACAGTCTGCTTTGACAGATATATGTGACTGAAATTCTTTACGAGGTCCCTTCAATAATTCTGAATGTCATACTTCCCTGCAAGAAAAGCATTTAAAATTTTAAAAGAAAACAAGAGAGAATGCATAGTTCTTTACTTAACTAATCCTTCTATGATAATTATTGTTTTATATATATATATATATATATATATACACACACACACATACACACACATACATAAACATATATATATATCAAATTGCCATGTTTTACGTCTTAAACTTATACAATGTTATGTATCAATTATATCTCAATAAAATTAGAAAAAAGAGAAAACTAAATTGTACATAAATAACTCCTCCTATTAACTATAATGTGGGTTTTAAGCAAATTCTGGTTGACTGATGAGACTGACAGGTCTTGTAGAAACCAGCATTATTAGGTCCTACCCTTCAAGCACTTAGGCTGTATTTCTTGAGACAACCATTCCAGGCAGGAAGCAGAAGAACTCATCATAGGCATTCCCTAGTCCCAAGAATGTAGCATCTTCCCATAAATGTCAGTCAGAGAAAATGGTTAATATTTTAACCTACTGAAGCACGAAATTAAGCTACAACAATGCTCAGTCTTCTACATGACGCACAGAAAAAATTAGGCATTAAACTATTTGTTCTCAAATGTGTCTTCTAGTTGAAAGTCATTTGTTTTCAAACATGTGTTTGAAAAATAAATGTGACTGCCTTTGTTTTCTCCCTAATGCTGAAATACAAGAGAAATTCTTAAAAATTAATTTTTCCATGCATACTCCTTTCTTTAGAGCCGCCCCCCCCCACAATGATACTAGCTGTACAAGGCTGGATTTACACAGCTGTCTTATAAAGCCATCGACACTTTAATAAAAGTCCAAAATAAACATTTTAATTTTTTTCCCAAATAACAAGTGATTGTTTGTCTTGTTTGCACTCATGAACAAAGGCTGCGTAGCCACAGTTGTCTGGCTTCTCTGTAATTTTAGGCCCAAGACTCAGCAGACGCTGATTAACCAATCCATCTACCATATGTGCAGAAAGAGACGGCCAGCCTCACTCTCGGCAGGGAAAATTGGCATCCATCTTGGTTCACATGGAGATGTCCTTCTAATCTACAGCCACGCTGGCGCAACGAAACTTCGATGGCCTAAAATACCTTTTGCTGGCTTCACGGCGAGCTGCATGTGCATGATAAGAATGTATTATTTATAAGACTGCTGTTAGTAATGAGCTATTACACTAATGGCTCATTGTGTTTGGAATTTGATTTCAAATGGCATGGATCACACATTCTGATGAAAATGAGAAAAAACATGTTTTGCCATTAGGAACAAAGATGTAACGTTCTCCAATTCTACAACCTGTTATATTCCCATCATTCATCCCGGGTTGTGAAAATTCACAAAAGTTCACAATTATGAACCACGACCGAGCAAGGACATATTGTGGAAATGTCTTCTCTTTCCTTTGAGTTTCTTTCAAATAACTAGTCAGATTTGATAAACACCATTCTCAAATATGAATTTGTGGGAGTATTCAAATGCATCTTTGTGAGTGTGTGTTTTCTGGAAAAATAGATTCAGCGAACTTTCTTTACTTGAACCATGAAAAGCCATTGATTATTGACTGCTATCAATCCTCCAGGTGACAGAGGTTACTTTCCACCACAAAGGTGTCTTCAATTATCTCATACGAAGGGAGAAAAACTGAAAGTTTTGTTTATTGTTTTTGTTTTTCCTGTGAGGATATATACGATGATACATTAAGCTCTGACTGCTAGAAACTCCAATGTGCAGTGGCCTTCTCTTCACAAGCAAGTCCATTAGAGACATGTGTGCACTGTACCATTCATGCTTGCTTCTAAAAAGCCCTATGGTCACTCATCCCTTTTGGGTGACAGTACTTCAGAGGGAGGGTGCCCTTACTGTGACCACTGCCAGCTTTGATCTCCTCTGCCTGATGCCAACGGCAGGGCTGAGCTGGCAGGCTCTGCCCACCTGCAGGTCAGTGGCGCCTACTCGGACCACTGCTGTCCATGCTGTGGATGATGCCAAAGCAGACGTTCTGCCCATCTGTCTCTAGGAGCCGCCCTTGGCCTCCAACCACCCTTCCCTGAAATCTCAGTTTGGAGTAAACACCAGATGTCAAGGTAAGCCAGGATAAAGTTATGAAAGGCAACTTGCAGCAAAGTGAACTTAAAACTCCTCGAAAGTAGCTATCAAGCCAAAGAAAGCTGCACAGTTAAAAACCTTTAGTCTAGAGTTTCCTACATGGCACAACCATAGCTCCCAGGTATTCTATGCACATGGCCTGTAACCACCATGGGCTGGTGTGGAAAGGGACAGACTTGATGCACTCTGTTCTGTTAACTCTAGTCAATTGTAGTCACACACAAACATGCTGTGCTGCTCGTAAATTCTCAATTAGCAATCGGGGGCAAAAGCCCCAATTTATCATTTGCCAATCTCTGTGGTGCAAATATTCCCATGGTGGCCAATTTTTAAAATGTTTTCTCTTCCTTCCTTCCTTCCTTCCTTCCTTCCTTCCTTCCTTCCTTCCTATCTCTCTCTCTCTTTCTTTTGAGAGGGGGAGAGAGAGAGAGATGGGGAGGGGCAGAGAGAGAGAATCCCAGGCAGGCTCCACACTATCATTGTAGAGCCTGATGTGGAGCTCGAATTCTCAACTGTGAGATCACGACCTAAGCTGAAATCAAGAGCTGGATGCTTAACCAACTGAGCCACCCAGGCACCGTCCCCCCCCAACCCCCGCCTCCATTGTGGCCAATTTTAAGCCACCAATGTGATGTCACTGAACAGGAAGTTGGGAAAAGATGCTCAGTAGCCACTATTATATAGTATTTCTACCAGAGAGACCCTAGACATAAGTAATATCAAGACCAAAGATAATAAAATAATTAGGAAGTGGTGAGTGTTGAGTAGTTATTAACTTTGTTTTTTAGTGTAACTTATTACATTGCAAGTTTATATAATTTAATTTTTAATAATGCCTGTGTTTAACAACCAGTTTAAAAAGTTCTTGAAGGGGCGCCTGGGTGGCGCAGTCGGTTAAGCGTCCGACTTCAGCCAGGTCACGATCTCGCGGTCCGGGAGTTCGAGCCCCGCGTCGGGCTCCGGGCTGATGGCTCAGAGCCTGGAGCCTGTTTCCGATTCTGTGTCTCCCTCTCTCTCTGCCCCTCCCCCGTTCATGCTCTGTCTCTCTCTGTCCCAAAAAAATAAATAAATAAACGTTGAAAAAAAAATTAAAAAAAAAAAAAAAGTTCTTGAAGATTTAACACTTGGCTCTTGTAAGCCAGAATGAACTAGTTCCCATATACCACTGCCTGCAGGGCCAGCAGAAGGAAGTCCAGGTGGTTGGGAGAAGGGTCCAGGAAGCAGGTGGGCAGGGAGTAACAGCACTAATCTTGAACTCAGAAAAGCTTAAGACACCAGATATGGCTCAGTAGAGACTAGGGATGTGCTCCCAGATCCTAGGCTGGCTTCCTCCTTGTGAGAGTCCTGCTTCTGCCCTTCCATTTAAAGATCGAGGTCCATGGTCTAATCTCCACAGAACATGAAATGTCTGATGTCTGATATAACATGGCCTCTCAGAAACTGGGCTGGACTCCATTTGCCTCTTTAGAGACACCGAAGGATCCTTGCAGGGTTGGGACTGCAGTTTTCAGCCTGAAACTTTGCTCTGATGTTTACATGCACTGCAAATGTGTGACATGTGACTAGAGAGGGAAAGAATGTGGGGGTAGTTGCTGCAGCTGCTCTTCACAAGCCCTAACACAAATCAGCAAGAGCCAAAGTATGGAAAGAGCCCAAATGTCCATCAACTGATGAATGGATGAAAAAGATGTGGTTTATATATACAGTGGAATACTACTTGGCGATGAGAAAGAATGAAATCTGGCCATTTGCAGCAATGTGGATGGAGCTGGAGAGTGCTATGCTAAGTGAAATAAGTCAGGCAGAGAAAGACAGATACCATATGCTTTCACTCATATGTGGATCTTGAGAAGCTTAACAGAAGACCATAGGGGAAGGGAAGGGGGAAAAAATAGTTTCAAACAGAGAGGGAGACAAATCATAAGAGACTCTTTTTATTTATTTATTTATTTATTTATTTATTATTATTTTTTTTTAACGTTTATTTATTTTTGGGACAGAGAGAGACAGAGCATGAACGGGGGAGGGGCAGAGAGAGAGGGAGACACAGAATAGGAAGCAGGATCCAGGCTCTGAGCCATCAGCCCAGAGCCTGACGCGGGGCTCGAACTCACGGACCGTGAGATCGTGACCTGAGCCGAAGTCGGACGCTCAACCGACTGAGCCACCCAGGCGCCCCCATAATAGACTCTTAAATACAGAGAACAAACTAAGGGTTGACAGGGAGGTGCTGGGTGGGTGATGGGCATGGAGGAGGGCACTTGTTGGGATGAGCACTGGTGTTGCATGTAAGTGATGAATCATGGGAATCTACTCCTGAGGCCAAGAGCACACTGTATACACTGTATCTTAGCTAACTTGACAATAAATCATATTAAAAACAACAACAACAACAACAAAACAAATTATTTGGGTTGAAACTGGCACCTTAAAACCAAAGAATTAAAAGCCTTCTCCAGAGTGATGTCACCATCATAGTGGCATAAGGATGTCCATCATTTTTGTCCCCAAGCTCAACAGCAAACACTTGGCATCCATCCATGAACAAAAGGGCCTTTGAGGGAGCTCTGGGATCCAGCACCATACCCCAGGGACCTGGAAGAGTCTTGCCCACTGTGCATGAGGAAATAGGCAGACAGACCTCGGTGTTCACTGTGAACCCTGTGAACTGCGAACTGGCTCCAGCCCATCTTGGCCATGGTCCAGAAGCCCTTGGAGAATAGGGACTTAGACAATCACTTACAGAGGAGAGAGTCTTTGTAAAAGCACAATTTCCAGAGAAGTTCCAGGACTCCACTGAAGCAAAAAAAGTATGAGTTTGGATGTGTCGGAGTGAAAAAGAGGAACAGTTTGACCTTACCCATGTCACCCATCCCCCAATGAGGCACAGCTTAGGGGCATTAAAGATCTTCCTTGGCCCATGGTTTATCCAGTGAGAAAAAGGGAGTAAGTGTGAGTAAGCACCCAGCCTCCCCAGCTGTGTGGGATGCTTCCAAAGGGGCTCATTTCTCTTTCACCTCATCCAGAGTACTTAATCGGGAGCTCCATGACTGGGGTGGGTTGGGGGCAGAAAGAGGCTGGGGAGAGCAGCAAATAGTACTCTTGGAGGGCAATAAAGAGACATGGTTCCTAACTGCACTGTGAATTCCATCAAGAAGCCTGCCCACAAACTTCTGGGAACACCCTTCCTGCAAAACCCCTCAACTGGCTCACAAGCACTCCCAGCTCCCCTTGTGCCTCACCCACATGTCATCCCACCCCGTGGCCAGTTCCTGTGCATGCTCCTGACAGCACCATGAGTAGACATTAGCAGATGGCTGGTGAGGACCACAGAAAAGCAGTCATATCTGTGGCCAGAGAGAGACGACAAACTTGAGCTGCTACCTTTGGCAAAGTAAAAGAAAGACTGTCAGCACTCAAGACTGGTACTTTGCAAGATCCAGAAAATGCATACAAACTTAAGAAATGTGCCACAAAAGGGAGCAAGATGGGTGGAGCAGATGTATCCATAGAAGATCTAAGAACCCCTCAGGATCTCTAGCAGGGCTGACAGAGGTATGTCTCCTCTGAAGAAAGCAAACACTGGAGGAGGTAACCACTACTTCAAATGTGAAAACAGTAATGCAAAACTCCAAGAAACATGAGAAAATCAAGAAAGTGACATCACCAAAGGATCACAATAATTTTCCTGAACCAAACTCAAAGACATGGAGGTCTCTACCTTACCAGATAAAGAATTCAAAATAGCTGTTTTAAGGAAGCTCAAAGAGCAGCAAAAAAAGAAAACAAAACACAAAAAGAGAATTCAATGAAGTCAGGAAAATGATACACAAACAAAATAAGAAGTTTAACAAAGAGACAGAAATCATAGAAAAGAACCAAATAAACTCTAGAGCTGGAGAATGAAACAAAGAAAAGAAAATATGCAACAGAGATCATCAGCACCAGACTTGGCGAAGGAGAGGAAAGAACCCATGAGATTGAAGACAGGATCTCTGAAATTATCAGTTCAGAGAAAAACAAAGAAAAAAGAATGAAAGAAAAAAGGAAAGCCTATATAATCTGTAGGATATCATTAAAGGGACCAATTAGCAAATCACTTCAGTTCTAGAAGGAGAAAGAGGGAGAGGGACAGAAAGATTTTTTAAGAAGTGATGGCTGAAAACATGCCAAATTTGAGTAAAGATTTGGATATCCATAATAAACCTCTCAAAATTCAAAGACAAAGATGTAGCAAGAGATAAAAAGCTTATAACTTACAAGGAAACCCCCATAAAGCTACCAGAGGACTTCTTAGCAAAAGCCTTACAGCCAGGGGAGAGGGAGATGATATATTAAAAGTGCTGAAAGAAAAAAAAAAACTGCCAACCAGAATACTTTACCTTCAAAGCTGTCCTTCAGAAATGAAGGCTAAAAGGAGACTTATTCAGATGGACAAAACATGAGGGAGTTCACCACTAGACCTGCTTTATAACAATACTGAAAGGAGTTCTTCAAAGCTGAAACGAACACGAATTAGTTGCATGAAACCATATGGAAATAAACAACACACTGGTAAAAGTAAGTATGTTGTCAAATTCAGAATACTCATACTGTAATATAGTGGAATGTGAACCATTTAACTCCAGTAAAAAGGTTAAAGGAGAAAGTATTAAAACTAACTATAGCTCTAATAATTTATTAACGAATATACAATATACACACATACAGCTGGCAAACAGACACATGAAAAGATGTCCAACCTCACTAGTCATCAGGGAACAGCAAATCAAAACCATAGTGAACTATCACTTTATACCTGTCAGAATGGCTAGAATCAAAAAGACAAGTAAAAATAGGGGGACAAAACAGAAGAGACTCATAAATATGGAGAACAAACTGAGGGTTACTGGAGGGGTTGCGGGAGGGGGGATGGGCTAAATGGGTAAGGGGCACTAAGGAATCTACTCCTGAAATCATTGTTGCACCATATGCTAATTTGGATGTAAATTTAAAAAAATAAAAAATTAAAATTAAAAAAAAAGAAGAAATAACAAGTGTCAGTGAGGATGTGGAGAAAAAGGAGCCCTCGTGCACTGTTGACAGAAGTGCAGATTGGTACAGCCACCAAGGAAAACAGTATGGAGGTTCCTCAAAAAATGAAAAACAGAAATACCATATGATCCAGTAATTCCACTACTGGGCATTTACCCAAAGAAAATGAAAACACTAATTCAAAAAGATGAATGCATCACTACGTTTATTACAGCATTATTTATAACAGCCAAGGTATGGAAGAAACCTGAGTGTCCATCAATAGACAAATGGATAAAGAATATATGGTATATATATACAATGGAATATTACTCCGCCATAACAAAGAATGAGATCTTGCCATCTGTGACATGGATGAAACTAGAGATTATATTATGCTAAGTGAAATAAGTCAGACAGACAAAGATAAATACTGTACAATTTCACTTAAATGTGGAATCTAAAAAACAAGATAAATGAATAAACAAAAAAAAGCAAAAACAGACCCATAAATACAGACAACAAACTGATGGTTGCCAGAGTGGGGGTAATGAACAAAATGGGTGAAGGGGAGTGGGAGGTACAGGCTTCCAGTTATGGAATGATTTAGACATAGGGATAAAAGGTACAGCCAGGGAATATATAGTCAATGGTATTATGATACCATAGTATGGTGACAGATGATAATTACACTTGCTGTCACCATAGCATAACATACAGACTTATCCAATCATTATGTTGCACACCTGAAACTAATGTAATGTGTGTCAACTATACTTCAATTAAAAAAAAATGAGTACACAATGTAAAAAGAGGTAAGCTGTGATATCAAAAACATAAAGTGGGAGGGGCGCCTGGGTGGCGCAGTCGGTTAAGCGTCCGACTTCAGCCAGGTCACGATCTCGCGGTCCGGGAGTTCGAGCCCCGCGTCGGGCTCTGGGCTGATGGCTCAGAGCCTGGAGCCTGTTTCCGATTCTGTGTCTCCCTCTCTCTCTGCCCCTCCCCCGTTCATGCTCTGTCTCTCTCTGTCCCAAAAATAAATAAACGTTGAAAAAAAAAATTAAAAAAAAAAAACATAAAGTGGGGGAGTTAAAGGGTAAAGTGTTACATATGATCAAAGTTAAGTTGTTAATAATGTAAAATATGCTGCTAGAGCCAGGAGGCATTTTAGGTAAGTCTCATGGTAACCACAAAGCAAAAACCTATGGTAGATTCACAAAAGACAAACAAAAGGGAATCTAAGTGTATCACTACAAAAATTCATCAACTTATAAAGGAAGACAGCAAGAGAGAAAGAAAGGAACAAGGATACTACCAAAAAAAAAAAAAAAAAGCCAGAAAATAGTCAAGAAGATGCATCAGTAAGTCCTTAAGCTATCAATAATTACTCGAAATATAAATGAATTGTAGTCTCCAATCAAAAGACATAAAGTGGTTGAATGAGTAAGAAAGACTCAACTACATGCTGCCTAAAAGAGACTCACTTCAGCTTTAAGAAAACATTCAGGCTCAAAGTGAAAAGAAGGAAAAAGATATTCCATGCAAGTGGAAACCAAGAGAGACCAGGGGTAGCTATACTTACACCAGACAAAAAGACTTTATGCCAAAAAAGAGTAACAAGAGACCAAGAAGGTCATTATATAAATGATAAAGGGGTCAATTTATCAAGAAGATATAACAATCATACATATATGAAAATTCAACATCAGACCACCTAAACATATTACGTGAATACTAAAAGATAAGAAGGGGAAAACAGGTGACAATAATAACAGTAGGGGACTTCAACACCCCCACTTTCAAAAATGGATGGAACATCCGGACAGAAAATCTACAAGGAAATGTTGGACTTAAACAATACTTTAGCCCAATGGACCTAACAGACATGCACAGAACATGCCATCCAACAGCAGCAGAATATACATTCTTCTCCAGCACACACAGAACATTCTTCAGGATTGATGATCATAAGTTAGTTCACAAAACAAGTCTTAGCACATTTAAGAAGACTGAAATCATACCAAGTATCTTTTCTGACCACATGTTATAAAACTAAAAGTCCGTAGCATTTTGGACAATTCACAAATAAGTAGAAATAAAAAAACAAAACGAAACATTCCTGAACAACCATGTAGTTGTTCCAAAGAACAAGTTAAAAAGGAAATAAAAAATATCTTCAAACAAACAAAAATGGAAAGACAATATACCAAAACCTATCGGATGTTGAAAAAGCCATTCTAGGAGGTAGATTTATAGCAATAAATGGCTATATCAAGAAAAAAGATTGCAAATAAACAATTAAATTTACACCTCAAGGAACTTGGAAAAGGAGATCAAATTAAGTCCAAAGTTAGTAGAAGGTAGGAAATACAAAGATCAGAGCAGAAATAAATGAAATAGGCTAGAAAACAGTAGAAAATTTCAATGAAACTAAGAGTTGATTTTTGAAAAGTTAAAATTGACAAACCTTCAGCTAGACTAAGAAAAAAAAAGAGGACTCAAAGTCAGAAATGAGGGGCACGTAGGTGGCTCAGTTTGTTAAGTGTCCTACTCTTGATTTCAGCTCAGCTCATGATCTCACAGTTCATGGGTTTGAGCCCCACATCAGACTCTGCACTGACAGTGTGGATCCTGCTTGGGATTCTCTCTTTCTCTCCCTCTCTCCTGCCCCCTTTCCACCTGTGTGCACATGTGCACTCTCTCTATATAAATAAATAAATAAACAAACAAACATTAAGGAAAACAGAAATGAAACAGGAGACATTACAACTGGTAACAAAGAAATACAAAGGATCATAAGGATTACTATGAACAATTGTGTGGCAACAAATTGGAAACCTAGAATAAATGGATAAATTCTTAGAAACATACAACTTACCTAGACTGAATCATGAAGAAATAGAAAATATGAACAGACCAATAACAAGAGATTGAATCAGCAATCAAAAACCTCCTGACAAAGAAAAGCCCCAGACCAAATGGTTTCACTGGTAAATTCTACCAAATATTTAAAGAAGAATTGACACTGATCCTTCCCAAGCTTTTCCAAAAAATTAAGATGAGGGAATACTCCCAAACTCATTTTATGAGCCAAACATTACCCTTATACCATAGCCAGGTAAGGACATTACAAGAAAAGAAAACTATAGACCAATATCCCTGATGAATACACATAGGAAATTCTCAACAAAATATTAGGAAACTGGATTCAACAGCACATTAAAAGGAACATACACCATGATCAAGCAGGACTTATTCCTGTGAGGCAAGGATGGTTCAACATACACAAATCAGTAATTGTGATACACCACACTAATAGAAAAATAAAAATCATATGATCATCTCAATAGACGCAGAGAAAGCATCTGACAAAATATCACACCCCTTCATGATAAGAATGCTCAATAAATAGAATACAGTAGAAAAATGTTTCAATTAAATAAAGGCCATTTATGACAAGCCCATAACTAATATCATACTCAACAGTGAATGGTTAAAAGCTTTTCCTTGAAGATCAGGCACAGGACAAGGGTGCCACTCCTATTCAACATAAAACTGGAAGTCCTTGCCAGAGAAATCAAGCAAGAAAAAGAAATAAAAGGCATGTAAATTAGAAAGGAAGTAGTAAAACCGTCTGTTTGAAAATGATATGATCTTATATAGAGAAAATCCTAAAGACTCCACCAAAAAAACCGTTAGAACTGATAAACAAATGCAGGAAAGTTGCAGGATATAAAACCAATGTACAGAAATCAGTTGCATTTCTATACACTAACAATAATATACCTGAAAAAGAAAGAAAATAAACCCATTTGCAATAGTATTAGAATTAATGTTGTTAAAATGTCCATACTACACAAAGCCATCTCTAGATTCAGTGCAATCCCTATCAAAATTCCAATGGCACTTTTCACAGAAATAGAACAAACAGTCCTAAAATGTATATTGAGCCACAAAAGATACCGAATAGCCAGAGCAATCCTGAGAAAGAAGAACAAAGCTGGAGGCATCACACTTTCTGATTTCAAATCATATTACAAAGCTGTAATAATCAAAACAGTATGATACCAGGATAAAAACAGACACAAAAGCAAGGGGAACAGAATCAAGAGCCCAGAAATAAACACCTGCATATACAGGCAACTAATATTTTTTTTTTATTTTTTTATATATGAAATTTATTGACAAATTGGTTTCCATACAACACCCAGTGCTCATCCCAAAAGGTGCCCTCCTCAATACCCATCACCCACCCGCCCCTCCCTCCCACCCCCCATCAACCCTCAGTTTGTTCTCAGTTTTTAACAGTCTCTTATGCTTTGGCTCTCTCCCACTCTAACGTCTTTTTTTTTTTTTTTTCCTTCCCCTCCCCCATGGATTCCTGTTAAGTTTCTCAGGATCCACATAAGAGTGAAACCACATGGTATCTGTCTTTCTCTGTATGGCTTATTTCACTTAGCATCACACTCTCCAGTTCCATCCACGTTGCTACAAAAGGCCATATTTCATTTTTTCTCATTGCCACATAGTATTCCATTGTGTATATAAACCACAATTTCTTTATCCATTCATCAGTTGATGGACATTTAGGCGCTTTCCATAATTTGGCTATTGTTGAGAGTGCTGCTATGAACATTGGGGTACAAGTGCCCCTATGCATCAGTACTCCTGTATCCCTTGGGTAAATTCCTAGCAGTGCTATTGCTGGGTCATAGGGTAGGTCTATTTTTAATTTTCTGAGGAACCTCCACACTGCTTTCCAGAGCGGCTGCACCAATTTGCATTCCCACCAACAGTGCAAGAGGGTTCCCGTTTCTCCACATCCTCTCCAGCATCTATAGTCTCCTGATTTGTTCATTTTGGCCACTCTGACTGGCGTGAGGTGATACCTGAATGTGGTTTTGATTTGTATTTCCCTGATAAGGAGCGACGCTGAACATCTTTTCATGTGCCTGTTGGCCATCTGGATGTCTTCTTTGGAGAAGTGTCTATTCATGTTTTCTGCCCATTTCTTCACTGGGTTATTTGTTTTTCGGGTGTGGAGTTTGGTGAGCTCTTTATAGATTTTAGATACTAGCCCTTTGTCCGATATGTCATTTGCAAATATCTTTTCCCATTCCGTTGGTTGTCTTTTAGTTTTGTTGGTTGTTTCCTTTGCTGTGCAGAAGCTTTTTATCTTCATAAGGTCCCAGTAATTCACTTTTGCTTTTAATTCCCTTGCCTTTGGGGATGTGTCGAGTAAGAGATTGCTACGGCTGAGGTCAGAGAGGTCTTTTCCTGCTTTCTCCTCTAAGGTTTTGATGGTTTCCTGTCTCACATTTAGGTCCTTTATAGGCAACTAATATTTAATAAGGGAGCCAAGAGTACTCAATGCAGAAATGATTGTCTCTTCAACAAACACTGTTGGGAAAACTGGTATCTACATGCAGAAGAGTGAAATTGGACCCCTATCTCAGACCACTCCCAATGTATCAAATACTTAAACATAACACCTGAAACTGTATAACTCCTAGAAGAAAACATAGGGAAGAAGCTCCTTGACACTGTTCTTGGCAACAATTTTTTGGATATGACATCAAAATCACTAATAAAAACAAATATTAATAAGCAATAAAAACAAAAATTATTAAGAAAGACTATACCAAACTAAAAAGCTTATGCACAGTAAAAGGAACAATCAACACAATAAAAAGGTGATCTACACAATGGGAGAAAGTATTTTATTTTATTTTTTAAAATTTTTTTTTAATGTTTATTTATTTTTGAGACAGAGACAGAGCATGAATGGGGGAGGGTCAGAGAGAGAGGGAGACACAGAATCCGAAGCAGGCTCCAGGCTCTGAGCTGTCAGCACAGAGCCTGACGCGGGGCTTGAACTCACGGACCGTGAGATCATGACCTGAGCCGAAGTCGGAGGCTTCACCGACTGAGCCACCCAGGCACCCCTGGGAGACAGTATTTTAAATCATATACTGGAATATCAGATAAGGGGTTAATATCCAAAATACATAAAGAACTCATACAACTCAACAGGGGAAAAAGGACCCAATTTAAAAATGGACAGAGAACCTAAATAGACATTTATTCTAAAGAATACATACAAATGGCCAACAGGTACATGAAAAGAGGCTCAACTTCACTAATCATCAGGAGATGAAAGTCAAAACCACAATGAGATACCCCTTACACCTATTAGGAAGGCTATCATCAAAAAGACAAGAGATAGCAGGCATTGGCAAGAATGTGGAGAAAAAGTAACCCTCCTGGACCACCTGGCTGGCTCAGTAGGTACAGTATGTGACTCGATCTCAAGGGTTGTGAGCTCAAGCCCTATGTTGGGTGCAGAGGTCACTTAAAAACAAAATCTTTAAAAAAAAAAATGTAATCCCCATGCACTGTTGGTGGTAATGTAAATTGCTACAGCCAGTATGGAAAACAGTATGCAGGTTTCTCAAAAAAGTAAAAATAGAATTGCCATATGACCTAGCAATCCCACTTTTGGGGGTATATCCAAAGGAAACAAAAACAGGATCTTGAACAGATATCTGCACTCCCATGTTCATTGTATCATTATTCACAATAGCCAAAATATGGAAACAACTTAAGTTTCCTTCAACAGATGAATGAATTTTAAAATGTGGTATATATGCATACAATGGAATATTATTTGGCCACAAGAAAGTAGGAAACCCTGCCATTTGCAACAACATGGGTGGACCGTGAAGGTATTATGCTAAGCCAAGTCAGAGAAAGGCAAATATTACACGGTATCACTTAATATGGAATCTAGGGGCGCCTGGGTGGCTTGGTCGGTTAAGTGTCCGACTTCAGCTCAGGTCATGATCTCACGGTCCGTGAGTTTGAGTCCCGCGTCAGGCTCTGGGCTGATGGCTCAGAGCCTGGAGCCTGTTTCAGATTCTGTGTCTCCCTCTCTCTCTGCCCCTCCCCTGTTCATGCTCTGTCTCTCTCTGTCTCAAAAATAAATAAACATTAAAAAAAATATGGAATCTAAAAAAGGAGAACACATAAAAACGGTAGAACTGTGGTTACCAGGGGTTAGGTGGTAAGTGAAATGGAAAGAAGTCGGTCAAAGGGCACAAAATTTCCAGTTATAAGATAAATAAGTTCTAGGGATCTAATGGACAGCATGGTGATTATAATTAACAATATTGTATTATATACTTGAAAGTTGCTAAAAGAGTGGATCTTAAACATTTTCACCACAAGAAAGTACCGGTAATTATGTGACAATAAGGAGGTGTTAGCTAATGCTATGGTGGCAACTGTTTTGCAGTATATAAGTGTATCAACTCGACATGGTGTACATCTTTTTTTTTTAATGTTTATTTATTTTTGAGAGAGAGAGGTCACACACACATGCCACAGAGGGGCAGAGAGAGTGGGGCGGGAGGGTGGGGGGGGGAACGGAATATCCAAAGCGGGCTCTGTGCTGACAGCAGAGAGCCTGATATGGGGTTCTAATTCATGAACTGTGAGATCATGACCTGAGCTGAAGTCAGATGCTTAACTGACTAAGCCACCCAGGTGCCCCAAAATGGTGTACATCTTAAACTTACACAGTGGTATATGTCAATTATATCTCAATAAAGCTGGAACAAATAAATAAAAACCTCCAAAAAACAAAGCCCTGACTAAACTGGGTTTGTCCATTTTGGTCATTCAAAGACCTGACTGGGGTCTGCGTGAATCATTACTTCTCAGTAGTTTGTTCTCATCATGTAAAGACGTAGTTTTCAAAATGGTACTGCTGTGCCCAAATATTCCCTGACTCTTCCTTTTTCCATTAGCCTGAAGCTATAGGTTGAATGAAAATATACAAAAGCAAGTTCTTAAAGGAAAATGCAAAAAACTAAAAATGGAAAAAAAAAAACCTTTTCAATGGGGAAGAAATAAATATTAGGGACTACTACCTCAGAATCTAACTTTAGGGCCAGTTCTCACCTTAAAAAACTAATGCCTTTATCTCTCAAAGGTCATCCTGTTTTCCATCATGTAGGTAAATGTTTCACCACCTTGACTGCACACTGGAACCACATGGGGAGCTTTTTAGAAAGACCCCAAAAGATTGGTCTACTTTATCTAAGTACATGGTAGCATCAGGATTTTTAATTGAGATATAATTCACCTACCATAAAAATAAACCTTAAATGAGTATATATATTTGGTAGCTTTTAGTATATTCACAAATGTGCACACCTTCACCCACTAATTCCAAAACATTTTCATCTCCTGTACCCCTGCAAAAAAGCCCATACCCTTTATTAGTTATTCCCCATCTACCTCTTTCTCCAGCCACTAATCTAGTTTCTGTCTCTAGGGACTTGCTTATTCTAGGTTTTCATATAAATGGAATCATATAATAGTGCTCCTTGATGTCTGGCTGCTTTCACCTAGTGTAATGTTTTCAAGGTTCAAACATGTTATAGCATGCATCAGTACTTCATTCCCTTTGATTTCCTAATAATATTCCATTGTATGGCTGTACCACCTTTTGTCTGTTTATTCATTCATCAACAAGCAAATGGACATTTGGGTTGTTTCCACTTTTTTGGTTATTATGCATAATGCTGCTATGAATGTTCATGTACATGTTTTTGTGTGGACATGTATTTTCAGTTCTAGGAGTGGAACTGCTGGGTCAAATGGTAATTCTATGTTTAACTTTTTGAGAAAATGACAGATTATTTTCCAAAGTGGCCACACTATTTTATAATGCCACCAGCAATGTATGAGATGGCACCTTCTCCACATCCTCACCAACACTTGTTATTGTCCTTCTCTTTTATTATAACCATCCCAGCAAGTGTGAAACGGTATCTCATTGTGGTTTTGATTTGTAGTTTCCTAATGACCGAGTGTCATTTCATGAGCTTATTGGCCATTTGTATATCTTTGTTGGAGAAATGGCTATTCAAATCCTTTGCCCACATTTTATTTGGATTATTTGTCTCTTTATTGCCATATGAGTTCTTTATATATTCTGGATATAAGTTTATTGCCATGTGGACAATCTAAAAGCATCCCCATCAGGATCACCTGATTCTGATCAGGTGATGTTCATACAAACTGAGCTTGAGAACTACTGATGTAGAAACAAGCTCCAACAGATCATGTTATCAGAATAAAAGAATTTTTGTTTCCAAGTTTTCCAAGAAAAGTAATATTCTTTAAATAGCTCTTAAGTTTTGTCAAATAGAGAAATTAATGTATGAAGAATCCCTGAACGATCATCCTAGAAGTAAAACTGCTAAATTCTCACCTTCGAATGCTTTTCCATAAACTGGCCACTTGAAAAAAAAGCTAATTTGTTGTCATCTTTGCCTGAACGTTGGGATTCTATGAATGAAATATTCAGTTATAGAGCTGGACATGAAAGGGTTTTATTCATGTCTGCTAATTATGATATGCAAAAGAGAACACAAAAATTCATTCAAACTAAGATTATCTCATTGTCAAAAGCAATCTTCAGTCCAAGCTTACATAAACCACGTTTACAGGCCTTTACAAAAATTGTCCTCTAGATTTCTCACGCGATACAAAGGGAACATTTTAGCTCACATTTGAATTGCTTTCTTTTCTTGATTCCTAAAACTAGCAACAGAAGCCCGACCTTGTGAGATCCCTGTACACAAGTCAATAATGAGACATTTGCAGGGGAGCTCCATTCCTTTAAAACAGACTTCCCAAACATGGTCCCTAAACCGGCAGCATCAATATCACCCATGAACTAGCGAGATGTACACATTCCCAGGCCCATCCCGAACCTACTAGATCATGCTGAGCGTGGGTCCCAGTAATCTGTGTTCTAATCACCCCAAGAGTTATTTCAATGCATGCTCAAGCTTGAGGACTTACTTCTTTAGAATACTTTCCTCACATTTCTTATACACATATATAGCGGCTACCATTGGTTACGACCCTATCCTTCCTAAAGCTGAACAGCCACCACACACCCCTAATTACCCTGAGGCACTAAGAGTCCCAATTTTGTTGTGTCAATTTCTCCATAGCACAGAGCAGATCCCATGAATATCCCAATTTCAGCACTTTCAACTCCTAAGAATGTCCAAAGCTTCAGATGGAGTGGCATGAGGTAGAAAGCTATCACAATATTTTTGGCTTTAGGAAGGCCTAAATGTTTCAATATTTTTCAGGAAGGCCTATTTTCAACAGGCTCGCACCAACATGAAGGCCTAAAGATACCTCAATACACTTAATGTTTCGCTATCAGAACTAGGATTTGAATCCTAATTATCAAATCTTGTGGGGGCAGATTCAGAGAAGGAAGCCACAACTAGCTAAATTTCTGTAAGGGCAGAGTGTCCCTCCATGAATGCCTCCAGCGGTAGGGCAAGGATGAGGGACAATCTCACAAGGTGCAGGGTTGCTCACGGCAGCTGCCCCGGGCACGAGGTCAGCCTGCTCTCCGCTTTGAGCTGAGATGTGCTAAAGCTAGCTAGCTTGCCAGCTCTCTTCTGTGTCTCTTCTCCTCACTTCTGTTGGGTGTAGACTTCAGGGTCTACAGCTGGCAAACCACAGGGGGTGGGTTCCATTTTCCTTTACTCCCATTCCTACCTCCCGTCTCAGTAAAGCCTTCCAGGATGGATGCTATGGAATTTGTGGAGCATGTTCTGAATCAGTGGTCACCAATGACGTGCTCACAGGGCCAGGCTGGTACAATGGTGGGCTCGAGGACACCTGTGTTGTCTACAGCAGCTGCTCCAAAGCTGCTGCAGAGCTCCATCTCACTGGGGACCTGCAGAAGAGCAGGCCCAACAGCAGGCCTTCTGATTTTTCTAGAGAAGCTAGAAATTCCAACTGTTATGTACACTTTCTTAATTTGTAAATGCTAGCCACTAATAAAACAAAACTTACTCATCTACAACCTAAATCAAATCATGAGAAAACACTGGACAAATCCAAATTGAGAGATGTTGCACAAAATAACTGATGTGTGCTCTTCAAAACTGTCACTGTCATGAAAAACAAAGGCAAACTAGAGAGTTCCAGATTACAAGAGACCGAAGACACGGGACACCTGAATGCAAAAAATGATGTGGATTTACTTCTGCTCTAAAGGACTGTCCGTAAAATCTGAATAAGGTCTGTAGATTAGATAATAGGAGTGCAGGAATCATGTTCAATCCTGACCTCTATACTACAGTTACATAAGAGAACATTCTTGTTTTTAGGAAATAACCACGAAAGCATTTAGTGGTAAAGGGGCATTACATCCACAACTTATTTTTAAAAGTTTCAGAAAAACATAAATGTAAAGAGTTCTTAAATAATATATATGTATAATATTTATATTTTTATATAATTATATTTATAATATAACATAAGTAATATAAATATATGTTTATATATTAAAAGACAGAAATACATAGAAAAAGCAAGCAAAGAGAATGATAAAGCAAATGTGGTAAAATGTTACCATTTAGGGAACTTGGGTGCTTACAAGTTTTCTGTAAGTGTGAAATTTTGCTAAAACAAAAAGTTAAAAAAAATATTACTTTCCAAGTCAAACAAAATCCATGTGTCAGCAGGATGCTGGTCTGTGATCTCTGGCCTCTGGGATCTTGGGGTCTCAGAAATCCCCCTCAGACACCCTCAAGAATCTCTCCCTTTCACCCTAACTCCCATCTCTACCTTCAGGAGCAGGGCAAAGAACCCACAGCAGCCTGGCATCTGGAAGCATCTCACAAAAACCTAAAACTAAAGCTAGGTCACACTGGGAAGGAGGGTGATGTCACAGCTCAGAAGCGAGCCTGGCCTTGGAAGCAGGGAGGGGATGGCAGCTGTAGGGGTGTGGGGCAAAACCAGAAGCAATGTGCTTATTTCTCTCATTTCTCTTACTAAGCGTAACCCAGGCAGATAAATCACCAACCTCACACACAACAGCATGATTCTCTTCATCTTGGGCCTCGATTAGTTCAGCCAGGAAGTACTCGCCGTAAGTTTCCTTCAGAATGGTGTCATGGCGCAAAAATATCGGCATGAGATCATCATGATCTTCTACCCTGTTTAATGCAAAGGCTTAATTAATTTCAGTGTTCCTTCCTTCAGCGGAGCACCTACTATGTGCCAGACCGTGTTCTAAATGCCAGGGACACAGCAACATGCTCATGACATGAACTTGCATTCTTACAGGAGAAACAGAATGAAACTATAGCAAATACAACGCTTCAAAGATTTCAAACAGTGGTAAGTGCTCTGGGAGGGAGAGTGACAAGGTCAAGTGGTCAGGGAAGACCTCTCCAAGGAGGGACATCTGAGCTGAGACCTGGATAAAGAAAAGGGAAGAGAGCTATGTCAAGAGACCTGAGGGTGGAAAATTCCAGTCAGAGGGAACACACTCAGCATATTTGGGTATGGAATGTGGGGCATCATTTGTTCTGAGACAAAGGACAAAAAGCTAGGAACGGCATTTCCTAAATGTGTTCCAAAGGACACTACTTCTATGACATTGTCCCTAGCATCCCCTTCTTCCTCCCAAAAGAATTCAACTGTCTAAAGACAATTTCCTAGTATAGGTGCCCTCTGGAGTGTCACAGTTATATATTAGAGACTGAGAAGTACTAGAATAAATATGAATATTTAACCTTGTTTATGCATTTACCCAACATGGACCCATGGTACCCTTTACGCTTATCAATGGGGAACAGAAACCATGGTACTCACCAGCCCTTCTGACACAGAGGAAGTTCCAGCAGCTCCCCCGCCATTTGGCAGGGTTCTAGGGCTGGTTCCTTTATATTCTAGTTGCCCTTAAAAAAATTTTTTTTTAATGTTTATTTTTGAGAGAGAGAGACTCAAGTGGGGGAGGGGCAGAAAGAGGGAGACACAGAATCCGAAGCAGGTTCCATGCTCTGAGCTGTCAGCACAGAGCCTGACATGGGGCTTGAACCCATGGACCACGAGATTATGACCTGAGCTGAAGTCGGATGCTCAACCAACTGAGCCACCCAGGCACCCCCCTCTAGTTGCCCTTTTAAATCGAGGCTTTTTTTCAGTGCCCCACAGCAGATGAGTCTGCACATGGTCCCTAGGTAATATCCCTGATCACTGCAGTACACAGCATCCAGGGTGGGGGTTCCCTTCATTCCTGGGTCTCTGCCTCTCTTGCCATTCTTTATGCGGTCACTCTGTCCTCTGTTATGCTGTTCAGAAGCTGTTCAGTCAGTCCTTAGTTCTTCAAGAGGAATTGCTCCAGAACAGCAATTGACTTGGTGTGTCCATGGAGGAGGTGAGTTCAGGTTCTTCCTACGTTGCCATCTTGGACCAGAAGTCTACCCTTTACTCCTGACACATCACTACATTTCCCATAAAGAAGGAAATGCTACTTTAAAAATAATGAAGCTCTGGGGCACCTGGGTGGCTCAGTGGGTTAAGCGTCTGACTTCGGTGCAGGTCACGATCTCACAGCTCATGAGTTCGAGCCCCGCATCGGGCTCTGTGCTGACAGCTCAGAGCCTGGAGCCTACTTTGGATTCTGTCTCTCCCTCTCTCTGCCCCTCCCCAGCTCACACTCTGTCTCTCTGTCTCTCTCTCAAAAATAAATAAACGTTAAAAAATATTTTTAAAAATAATGAAGCTCTGCTCACCACCTTGGAAACATTCACCTCAGACTTCCCTTGTCAGGACCCTACACAGGGATCTTGACAACCAGCATGGGAGGAGAGGGAAAACCAAGAACCAGGTTTATGGTTGCACAGTGATGCTGGCTCTTAGACTCCATTTTTCTGACATTATCTAACATTCTTTTATTCTTTTTAGTACATTATTGGTTATATTTAGTACTCTATTTTACCTGCCTAGGATGTTCTTATACTTTTTTTTTCCTGGTACTTTTCTTATTAAAATGTTCCACATTTGGGTTTTTTGTTGTTGTTGTTGTTTTTCTGTGCTATATCTGATTTGGCTACTAAATTTTATCTCTTCTCCCCTTTACTTCATTACTGTGCCATCTTCATCATCCTATTTGATCTTTTAATATGTTCTCTTTGACATTAACAGTAGGTTCATATGAGTGATCTGAATGTATATAAAGCTCAGGGCTTTATCCAGATTATCTCCGTTGGTATACTTCTCATAGCTACCCCAGAAGGTAGGGATTGCCATCTTCACTCTATAGATGGTGGAGAGCAAGGCTCAAAGGGAGGATGAAATGCTTTGCCTGAAATGACAGCAATAGTTGGCATGTTATAAACTCAGGTCAGTTTAGACTCTGCCATCACATACTACACTAAGTCACCAATGCACTTCAAAAATTTCCCTTTACTTCGACATTCCTTTTGAAAGTGGGCAGCAAGAAGCATGAGCACGAGCTAAACAGTTGAGAGGAGACTTTGGCTCAAGGGACAGGGGTCGACACCATGGCTTATCCACCCAGCCCTGCCCCAACTCCCGGATTGGATTCCCCCAATCCTGCAACAGCTACACTCCCCACGTCTAAACGCTTTAAACTGGACAGCTCCATGCACTCTGGATGAAAATCCCCACTTTGTTCCAATGATGAAAGCTTTACCTCTGGTGAGCCTCATCTGTTGGAATGTTGTTTTTTCATCAGTAATAAACATCTTGATGGGAGAAATACACACTTGAAAAACTTCATCTCTGCTATATAAAACTCAGAAGTAAGGGGAAAGCTAGCTAACAGACCACGATACAGGAAGGCAAAAACAAAGAGAAGATGACAACTATCAGGGATTAAACATAACTCCCCAGGTTGACTCTTATTCTTAACCTGTCAGCACTCTCTGGAAGGAGAGACAGCAGAGGGTCCTTATCCAGACAACCAGGATATTTGCTTATTATACTGTCAACCTGGGTATGATGTCATCACCAACCAACTGTCTCATTCCACATGCCAGCACATCAGAGAGACTCTCTAGTAGGGAGTCTAAAACATGGAGCCAGAACTGAGAAATGTATAGAACTGTTGAGTCACTACATTACACACCTGAAACTAATATAACACTGTGTGTTCATTATGTTGGAATTATTAAAATAATGACTAACTAAATAAACAAATACACTTAAAATATATTCATGACATGGATCCAGAAACAAACACCAACTGTGTTTTTAGGATGGACTTGACTGTACTCTCACACCATAGCCACTTCACAAGCTGTGTCAGCTCTGCACTAAATTTTTTAAGTAGTCTTTGACTACTCGCCCATCTATTTTTGTGTGTCCACAATCACTTTGAGAGCTACCAGTGGCTGGGTGTGATTGGGTGTACCAAAGCTCCATAATAAATGCATTGAAGGCTCATAGTACTCTTCTGAAAAGATTGGAGGATAAATGATACAGTGTAGTGGTCAAAGTCTGGGCTGGAAGCCAGAATGCCTAAATCTGGATTTAATAACTGTGACCTCGGGCATATCACTCAAACCCTCATCCCATAGTTTTCTCATCTGTCATAAAGACAGTAAATTTTATGTTGAGATAATAGCGTGTGATGTGCTATTATTATTAACATTACTACAACTTAGGTAGGAAGGGTCCATAAGGACAAGCGAAGAATATTTATAATCAATGCATGGAATGGAAGAGGTTATCACTATAGAAGCCTGTATAGCTGTGCTAGCTGCCTATTGTCCTATTCCATCCACTATCACTAATCTGTTTAAAACCCTGCTTTCTTCACCTCACTCCCTTACTCAAAAACTTTTGCTAGCCCCCGCTGTTTCTGGGATGAGGTCAGAGCCCTTTAGCCTCATCTTTAAGGCCTCTTTTCATAATCATCACCAACAATGACACACAAGGTGATCTACTCATTCTCCCTAGAAGGGGACCTCACCATCTTCCCTCCTTCTGCCTCTGTCCCTATCCAGCACTGTGACCCACTCACTTATTCCAAGTTCCAGCATCCTTCCACCCCATACCCTCCAGTGGCTCATCATCCCAGCCTCCTTTCCCAGGAACTAATGACAGGATCAAAACCGGATATCTATTGTCCACTTTTGATGTCAATGTCAAAGCAGGGCATGTTTCCAACCAAGGATTATGCTCTTTGGGGACAGAGAGGGAGTTCTGTGCTTCTCCATGACAAAGGTTAGCCAAGATACTCTGAACCTTTTTTTCAACTAGACTTCAACCTTGGCTTGCAAAGACTTGAACAAACACCGACATAGTTTCTCATAGCCCAAGGCCACATCCCTAGGATGACCCCAGTCCCTCTTGAAGTGCCTTTCTGAGAAAGGAAGGCTGCCAAAAGAATTTCCTGTTTGTTCTAGCCAACACCTAAAGGTAGAGCCCCTGTCTCTCAGTCTCTGTGGAAGGGTAGGAGCCTAACTTCAATAAGCTCCAGCTAGCAAACTCAGATGGGTTTCACAAGGAACAAACCCACTTCCTACTTCTTGTCATTTTTCACTTCCTTGACTCTACTGAGACTCCCCTCGCCCCCTCTCAATTCTCTAATTTTCTCTTTAATAGGTCCAGTCACCTCTGCACAAACCAAAGTTGAGTTTCAGTTCACACCGTATGCTTTTCCCTATATAATAGTTACTATTGATTAAAATCTGTCTTTAGCACTTTAACCAGAGACTGGCTTTGTTGAACTTTTGGACATTTGCATACCCTGTAGACTGCAGCACAGGTGCAACAGTGATAGGCGACACAGAATAGGTTCCGTACCGTATTCTGGGACCTCATCCAGTATGACACATGTAACACACAGCACCGAGTGGTGCCACTGCTAAGCCCGTTTTCCAGGTGAGCAATGTGTGGCCTGAGGGGACTCATGTGGAGAGTGAGACCACAGCCCTAACTGACTGAGACACCTGCCCAGTCACTTCAATACTAAGCCTTGGTTTCTCATCTACTAAGCAGGCAGGGACAAGGACAGCAGGGAGGGTACAATGTAATGATACAAGGTACACTCTGGTAGACAGTAAGCCCTCAGCACAATCTACTCTGGAGAGACTTCACATGCGGCCCCCATGTCCCACACCACCTGGAAACCCCCACTGGCTGGCTCCCTGCCTCCAAGCACTCAGGACCTCTGCTGAAAGAGCCTACTAGCACACCCCACTGCATTCCAGAACCCATCTCCCTACTTAACCTGCCAAAGGAGTGCTGCTAACAGAGGGGAGCTTTTCTCTGTAAAGAGAGTCCTGAGTGATACTTGTTTGAAAAAAAATAAAAAAGATTGTAGGAGAGAATAGCCAAGAAATCCATTTTCAAATGCTTTGCCAAAAATAAAACTCCACATTGATATTAAAAGAGGTAACTTGTAAATAATACAAAAATAATTCAATATCCTAGTCACTTAAAGAGAGTCGAGGCTGGGGCACCTGGGTGGCTTGGTCGGTTAAGCGTCCGACTTCGGCTCAGGTCATGATCTCATGGTCCGTGAGTTCGAGCCCCGCATCGGGCTCTGTGCTGACAGCTCGGAGCCTGGAGCCTGTTTCAGATTCTGTGTCTCCCTCTCTCTCTGCCCCTCCCCTGTTCATGCTCTGTCTCTCTCTGTCTCAAAAATAAATAAACGTTAAAAAAAAATTAAAAAAAAAGAGAGAGAATCGAGGCACCTGTCACATAGAAAATTCTAAGATCAACTGTGTACGATGGGCTTTTATCTACATAGGATGGACACAAAAATAATACTCCATGGATACAAAAATCAGAAATAAAGGCTCAGAGAGCCCCAGGGCTGTACACCTATGCATGAGCCCTCTGCAGCCTATGAACAAAGTTATCCCTGATCATACCGCAATATAAATTCTTCTGGGGAAAATAGGAAGAAAATAACCAAATTGTGCAGTTCTAAAGAGTCTCTCGCTTCAGCTCCTCCCCAAAATGGATAAAGAGGAACTTGTTCTGCTAAATGCATTCCTTGGGGTAATCGATAATTTATGATCTTGCATCAGCCCCAGTGCTAATGATAAAGTATGACATCAGCCTTGCAGAGTCTCAAATGGCATATGACAAAGTCTAGCCCTACAGAAACAAAACACCCCAGCTACCAAAAACAATCCATCCAGTAAAATGCTTAAATTCGAGCACTCTGAGGCAATGAGCACTGTCTGCCTCTGGGAAAATAGGAGAGCCACGACTTCACATGAATTCATTTAGCACGGTACAGCCACATGTCCAGCACCTCTGTGACCCAGAGCATGTCAGGAGTTATGATTATGTAAGGTTATAATTTATCAACATAAAATGCAATGGGAATGACACCATTTTCTGGGTGAAAACCAACATTCTTTTATATCTTCCATTCAGGAAGTGGCTTGAAGGAGGCAACAATGTACTTGTTAATGTAATTAGTGTAGAATATTTTATTCTTTTTTTTTTAATCTTTATTTATTTTTGAGAGAGAGACAGAGTGTGAGCAGGGGAGGAGCAGAGAGAGAGGGAGACACAGAATCCGAAGCAGGCTCCAGGCCCTGAGCTGTCAGCACAGAGCCCGACGCGGGGCCTGAACTCACAAACCATGAGATCATGACCTGAGCCGAAGTCAGACACTCAACTGACTGAGCCACTCAGGCGCCCCTAGAATATTTTATTTTAACTAGTTTGGAGGAAACAAAAGGTCCATCCCATAGAGACTGATTGATTGCTCAGGTACCTAAATGTCCACCAGACTCTGAAAAATGTGCCATATGAAAATGGAGTAGCATCCAAAATGCAAGAAAATCAACAGCCTCTCAGGACACATCACTTGGGGTATGGATGTCCTCTAAACCCAAGAGAAGGCAAGGTGGGGGATGACAGGAACCTGGTGGCTCTCTCTGGCTCCCTGGGAGGACAAACTCTAATCATTTCCCCTATGTCAGTTAGCTGGGCTTTCAATGAACATCATGATGCCTAGAACCCACAGAACTTTCCCAGCTGATTGGCATGGTCTCTTGGTGATGGCTAGACCCTCAGATTGTTTCAAAGCTTTAGCATCCAGACCATTCTTCTGCAAAATTATGATCCTAGAGGAAAATCTACAGGCTAGCTTCCTTTGAGTGTGGGAGATTGTTTCTTTGCCCACAAAGAAAGTATTTCAAATTCACAGATGGAAAGGTCACACTTAAGGTCTGGAACGGCAGCGGCAGCAGGGCTGAGCCACCTTTCTATTCAGGATATTGGCATGGCTTCTTCTCTCCTGTCTGATGGTATTTTCCATATCCAGAGAGGAGTTGCATTTCATTAGCTAGACTTAAAAATGTACCATTGAAAAAGTGATTCTGATGTTACATTAAATGCCATAAATATTGTATTTCTTCAAACCTGAGAGTATCTGTGCCTATGTTTTAAGAAATCAGTGAATGAAGATTCTCACAGAGAATCTAATTCAGTGGTAATCCTAAAGAAAGCAGTGTATTTTGGTTAAACCAACCTTTTACCCTGAACATTGTGTCAATTTGGGGCAGGAGAACCCAAGTCAGTCTTTTTCTTCCCATATATAGAAACAAAGCACCTTTTTCTTTCCAAGATCTCTTGCGACCTCTAGTGGTCTCTTTAAGAAAATCAAGTCCATCATTTCTCAATCACCTATTCCATTTTAGAATTTTAGGATGGATTTTAGAACCATTTAGTTTCTACTCCTTGGAAAATGTCATGATTTTTTAAATGATGGAGGATTTTTAAACCCTAAATTACTTCAAAGCATATTCAAGGCCAATAAGAGGCCCTTGCTGTTTATACCACCAGGATCTGATCCAAAAGTCTATCTTGGCACGCCATCACTCCAGTTGAATTGTTAACCAGATCTTATTTGCTGGGTCACTTACCAAGACTCAAGAAGACCAATGGTGAAATTCCTAATTTCACCGTCCCTTCTTTTGGAGTGCTTTGATTCTCATGACCTAAGCATCAGAAAATTCATTTGTATGAAAGTACTCAGAAGTTCAACTTAAGTGAATTCCAAAAAAAGCATAAGGCTGTCAAATGCTTAATAAAAATAATTGCTTTAAGAGGTGAAAAGTTAGTATTTAAAAAACCACCAATCTTATGTTTTAAAGTCCTAAATTTTCTTCATCTATTTTACATAGCAATAATGCTCACACAATTTGGTTAGCCTTTATTATCAGCAAAAAAAGCAGTACTCCATTTTAGTTATTCTACAACATGGACTGACAGCACATAATCATTCCCTGGCAAGTCCTTCCCTACCCCCTCCCCAAAAGACTTGAAAAAGGTAGGTTTTCCCCCAAAAGTACTATTCCAATAGTTTCTCAGTCTGAGAACATCTCAAATCCACCACTGAGTATTAATCAAGCCCACTATAGATTATAAAGGTATGTCCAGAAGCAGTCATGCTTTATTTCAAACATTGTGCAAATCACAGAACAGTAACTTCAATAATTAGTGTCTAAGTAGAGGGGAAGATTATAGCACAATTTTCCACATGGGTAAATCAAAGAACCAGGACTGGGGATTACAGTGTTAATTCCCTAGTTCTGAACATGTTGCTAGGTAAATGGCAGAAGGATAATTACATCCCAAACCCTTCCCTGGTCTACTGTCTTAAGAGCTATGTTCTTCACCATTAATTATCAGTGCAAGTAACTGTTGATGAAAACAGATGTCAAAAAATCAATGTGGGAGAAATAAGAGAAATGAAGCAGCCTAAGAGGACACATACAGCCACGCCCATCTGACCTTCTGAAAAGGCTTTTTTCCTGCATCCTTAAGGAGGGAAATGATCCACATAAGTGCATTTTCTGACTACCTAAAATTCTACACCTGCTAGAACCAAAACTCTAATGTGAACATTTTGGACAGAGGGCTTCTTAAAATGTATCACCTTTCTCTACCTTCCAACAAGCAAAAATATCAACCATCATAATGTCACCATTCCCTCATGAGTTCACCACTATATGCTAAATTGTCTTTTATAAATATCCCTTCCTCCTTACAAAGTATCCATTGTCATCTTTTTGCCATGAGGACTATATTCCTCCTCTGATCTGCTACTGGCAGATTTTCTGTAGGCTGGGCAAGCAGGACATTTCACCATCAGAGGCTGAATGAGCAAGACCTCAGGGTCAGGGATCGGGAAGGTTTAGTTCAGGCTGGGACAGCCTCATCCCCTGGAAGGTTGTAGTCCGTAACCCTAAAGTTTTCAAGGGTAAAAGAAGGAAAGGAATAAAGACGTGGGTTGGAAAGAAGAGGAGAGAGACTAACTCTAAACTACCAGTTCCACATGCTTACTAGGAGCCAGCACTGGGCAGGGCACAGCCCACACCTTTTCTCGAGCAGCCTACACCCTGAATCACAAGTGGGGCGTTAGTGAGTAGATTAACAAAGATGTTGCCTTACTAAAAGGTGAAAGAAATTGGTGATTTTTAGATATGCTGCCTCTGTACATGTCAGATGTGGTATTGGATACATATACAATTATTACAATAGATTATATAGAATTATCTATAGATATTTTATGTTCTAATTAATTCTATAGAATTATCTATTACAATAGTAAATAATAACACAAAAACATCTTGCTGAATATCTATGCTGGAGTACTTAAGCTTTAAAATTCCTCAAGAAAATGACAAGATCCAAATTTGGTATGCTGCCTACACACTTTAAGACAATATGGAGCTTCTGGGTTGGTAAACGCATGGAAATTTGGGAACAGGAGCCCCGCTCCCTTCCCTCACACCTTCCCCTGTGCTTCTCTTCTGACTGTTCCTGACTTACATCCTCTTATAATAGACTGGTGACCTAGCAAGAAAAGAAGGAAAGAAAGAAGGAAAGAAAGAAAGAAAGCAAGCAAGCAAGCAAGCAAGCAAGCAAGCAGGCAAGAAAATACTTTTGGAAATATGCCTCTCTCAACCGCTGTTCCCCTCTACCCTCCCCCACAAAACTGTCTATTTATACACATATGTCTGTATAGTTACATACTCACATAGAAAATTGCGACCAGTAACTTTATTTGGCAAAAATGTTCTAAGGGCACCTGGGTGGCTCAGTCAGTTAAGCATCCAACTCTTGATTTTGGTTTGGGTCATGATCTCATGGTTCATGGGTTCCAGCTCTCTGCTGGGCTCTGCGCTGGCAGTGTGGAGCTCGCTTGGCATTCTCTCTTTCTGTCTCTCTGCTCCTCCCCCTCCTCGCATCCTCCCCCCTCAAAATAAATAAACATTTGAAAAGATGTTGTAATTTGAAAATATAATTCGTTTTATTAAATGAACCCATCCCCCAAACTAATTAGCAAATGGCAGAATAAAATGAGAGATTTTTAAATGGAATGAAGACAAAAGTTTAGCAATTATTAGACTACTTATGAGAACTTAAGCAACCAGTTTATGTAAATTTCTCATGACATAATTAAAAAACTGCCTACCTGTGAATACTTTTACATTTAAAGAATGTAATTTCCTAAAGGGCAGGAGGACCTATTTTCCTGCGCTGATTATAAGAGAAACTTCATAAATCAGGAAGGAGGATTGGAGAGGTGTGAGAGAATCAATTAAAAATGTTATTTTAGGGGCACCTGAGTGGCTCAGTCAGTTAGGCGTCCGACTTCGGCTCAGGTCATGATCTCACAGTTCGCAAGTTCGAGCCCTGTGTCGGGCTCTGTGCTGACAGCTCAGAGCCTGGAGCCTGCTTCGGATTCTGTGTCTCCCTCTCTCTCTGCCCCTAACCCACTAACATTCTGTCTCTGTCTCTCTCAAAAATAAATAAATATTTAAAAAAAATTTTTTTAATGTTATTTAAAAAAAAAAAAGATTTCACTCACAGAATTCCTTCTCTTTAGAATGTGTTTGGCTTGTATTAGCATTTGTTTCATGACCAAAGGGGTTTTTTATAAAGAGAATTATAATGTTGACGATTTAGCTATGAATACAAAAAGTAAATAAAAATGGTTTCTACGAGGAATTTTCTTTCTCTTGTCCTAAATTAGGGGATAATGTGTATCTGAATTTATTTTGCTCCTTGGTAATATTTTTTTTAGACAAGTGCTGTCTGGATCTCAGAATGCAAAGTAAATGCTCTATGTGGAAAGTAAAAATGGAACCACTTTCCATTGTTTGCATAACGTTCTGCCTCCTTCTCTTTGCTTTCCTTCATCACCAAACTTCTCTAGAGAGCAGTGGATATCCCCTTGCCTTCACTTCCTTACCTCTCATTTATTTGGTTCACTGCATTGTGATTTCCAAAACTCAACTCTGCCCTTCAAGGACAGACAAGACCAGATCCCAAAGCAAGGGGATGGAGGTAGGCACTGGTGACTAAGTGGCCACTGTCGGCACAGAGGAACCAAAGAGATGAGCTTGAGAGAAATGGCCCAGGTCCTGGGAAGACAGAGTTCAGAGCCATAAGGACAAGAGAAGAAGAGAAGCAAATGAGGATGGGGGAGGATTAAGGCTGGAGGCTTGGGTGAGGGCAGTGTCAAGGCAGGCAGCCACCTCCCTCTTACCCAAAGTTCATTCAACTTGTCTTTAATAGATGAAGAATTCTCCAAGTTTTTACAATTTTTTTCCTTAAATAAGTTTTGGTAGGTTGTGTTTTTGAAGGAATTGGCCCATTTTATCTAAGTTGATGAATTTACAGAGCTGTATTCCCTTATCCTTTTATGTCTGTAAGATCTGTAGTGATATCACCTCTTTCATTTCTGATACTGGTAATTTTCTCTTTTTTCTTGGTCAGTTTGGCTAGAAGTTTATCAATTTTATTCAACTCATCTGTATCTTTTTACATTTCCAAATGCAATGGCCTCTTTTTGGACTCAAATTATTTGATTTCCCTACATCTTTTGCCACTGTAAGAGTCTGACTTCTACAAGACTCCTCTCCCTCTCTTCTAGTTCTCTTCCTTATTCACGCTCATTTTCACCATTCAAAATTCTGCCATAGGCCTCTGCTTTTTCACTTTAAAATCTCTTCCTGGGGTGCCTGGGTGGATCACTTGGTTGAGTGGCAGACTCTTGGTTTTGGCTCAGGTCATGATCTCATGGTTCATGAGTCTGAGCCCCACATCGGGCTGACAGGGCAGAGCCTGCTTGGGATTTTCTCTCTCCCTCTCTCTTTACCCCTCGTCTGCTCTCTCTCTGTCTCAAAATAAACATTTAAAAATAAAATAAAATAAAATCTCCACAACTAAACAATCTCCTTTATTTTCTTGACCTCCTCACTCATGAGAGGACCTATATTTCTACCTCCCAACTGTCCACCTAATGCTATTATTTCTACTTTTAGCTAGTGAATCCCCCCATACTTGAAAACCTGAGTGACCGTGAACTCATTCTCATCTTTCAACTTTCCCCCTCAAACATTTCTTTGCATCCATGCACCTGCCCCAACCAGATCTCTTTGACTTGTCACTGCCTGAATTCCAGCTAGAATCATTTCTTGGCCATACTGTTCTGTTCCTCCCTTATAAGCCACTGACCACATGAAAGTCAGTTATCCTTCACACACAGCCCATATAGTGCTGCATGCTGGCTTCAGGGTAAAGGCTTCTCGTTGTGATTCTTCCTTGGCCATCCAGTGGCCTACTCTTGCTCTGCACACCTTGAACAGCAGCCACAACTGCCTACTGCCTGGTAATAGACACTCCAGGTGCCTTCCTGCCTCTACACCTTTGCCCAATCTGTCCCTCTGACCAAGCTCCGGCTCGTCCCTTCTGACCAGATTCAGAGGCTACCTGAATAAATTAGGCTACCTAATTTATTTTAAATTATTTTTTTAATTGAGGTATAATAACATATAGTAAAATGCCCAAGTATTAAGTTGGGTGAGTTTTGGCAACTGCAAAGCCACCAATCAATACACAGAGCACTACCATTGCCCCAGAATTCCAGTCTCACTCTTTCCTCCACTAAAGGCAACCACTGATCTGCTCTGTCTCTACAGATGAGCCATTTGCACATCATATAAGTGGAGTCAACAGTCTTTGTGTCTATGTCTGCCTTCTTTTACTCAGCATGAACTGAGATTGACCCACCTTATTGCATCTATAAGTAGTTCACTGCATTTCACTGCTGATACTGCACCACAATTTATAATGTAAACATTTACTCCTTGATGGATAGTTAGATTGGGGGCAGGGGCAGAGAGGTTTTATATGAAGCTGTCTTCATCCTTCTCTGTCTTTTCCTCTTCTAAGCCACTTAATAATATCATTAAGAATAATATTTCATTTCATTGGGCACTTATATGTGACTGGAAGTGCTAAGCACTTGATTTTCCTCAGGTCATCTGTTCATTGCAACAATCCCAGGCAGTAGACAATACCCTCACACCCACTGAAAGGCAGGAAACTGAGGCCTGAAGAGGCCAAGTTCTCCTTTTCAGTTAACCCATCTGGTGAGTAGTCTAATCAAGATCAGAATAGAGATCTATCAGGGCACATGGGTGGCTCAGTCAGCTGAGCGTCCGACTTCAGGTCAGGTCATGATCTCACAGTCCGTGAGTTCAAGCCCCATGTTGGGCTCTGTGCTGACAGCTTGGAGCCTGGAGTCTGCTTTGGATTCTGTGTCTCCCTCTCTCTCTGCCCCTCCCCTGCTCGTGCTCTGTCTCTCTCACTCTCTCAAAAATAAATAAACATTAAAAAAAATTTTTTTAAAAGATAGAGATCTGATGCCATTCTTAATATGCCATAAATTCTTAATATGCCATAATAGTATATGCCTGGTAAATAGTAGGCTCTCACCTTTTAAAAATTTAAATGTAATACTTTCTAAAGAAGTCCACAATTTATGGCAACAATCGACCCAAGAAGATGCAATTTATTCCCCACTGATAAAACCAAGCAACCATCTTTGTGAAATGATTTCATATGCATTTTTATTTCAAAAAGACCCTTTTATTTTGCCCACAATTTTGTGAGTCAGAAATCTAGGAGGACTCAGTTGGTCAGTCCTTGCTTAGGGTCTCTCCTGTGGCTGCAGTCACATGTCAGCTGGGCTCCAGTTCCTGGGGAAGGGGGGTCTTCCTGGCTGGGTGTCCACAATGGCTCATTCACAAGGCCAGCAGGCAATGCTGACTGTCAGTGGGAGCCTAGCTGGGGCTGTCGATCCCAGGACCAACATATAGCCTCTCTGGCACACCAGTCTCCAAGGTCACATTGGAGGAGAGCTTGAAGGATAGAAGATGGTGTTGTAGCCATCTTTGGAAAATACTCTCTGCCGCTGCCATCTCCTTAAGACTGCTAAACTTTGGGGCATGTCATGGAGCCCACTGAATGTTAAAGAATCCTCTTTCACTGACTGTTGGAAAATAGGTGGGGTCTGTTGGGAAAACTAAATAGGCAGATTCATTTTTATGTTTATTTGAAAATTATTTGACTCAGCGTGGGGCCAAGGATCGTGTGTTTTCAGAAACCCGTAAGTAGTAAATGCACAACTTTGCTGGCCACATAGCACCAAATGAGTCTCATCAGATATTCATGCCTGTAAATTATGTCATCAAGGGGAACTGTAAACATCTCCAAATGAAGTAATACTTATGGGTATTATAAAACAATTTAATCCAAGCTCTAATCACTTACAGTAAGAAATGGCATTTTAGCAACTCTGCATAAGGTAAGTGTCCATGTAAAACTCAGGTAGGAAAAGGCACTGCTTCAGCCTTACCTGGCATTGCGAATGTGCAGCTGAGGGTAATGATTTTCTCTGCAACATATGTGCACGGCAAAGTCCTCATCAGACATCAGACTCGGAATGTTCCCCACTTGTTCAAACACCGTTATGAGAGTCGAGCCTAAACCACAGAGACGAAGAAATGTGGCCTCACTTTACCAAGGAATAACTTTAGGGCTTCAGAACAAAGTGTGACTTCCATTCGAAATTGTATTTTAATTATTATAATCAAATAGTCACATTATACATTCAGGACCTAGAGACCATTCTTATTCCCATTCCCAAAAGCACCATTTTAATCATGAATTTCCCATTCTGGAGACTGGGGACAGGAGGTAATTGAGCAGACCTTACCTAGGCTCATGTAGGATGGCACTATGAGAAATATGAAGTGTAGTTCTGGCACGGCCTTAAACACAGCCCTGGCAAGGGGAAGAGAGGGTGGGACAGGTGTTAATAATAAAGTAATCCCATTAGCTGGCACCTGTTTGAGGCAAATGCCTTCACTAAACACATCCGATGTTCATAAATCCACATGGGCTTCTTTGCTCCTTGCCTGTAATGGCAAGAACATCTTCAGGGCAATGTCCTTTCCTTCTCTACTTTTCCTTATAATCCAAATGGCCTCTTTTCTGTCTGTTCCACAGAGGTAGAGAGAATAAAGAGTGCCATATTCATGTGGCACACCAGATTTCTGCTGACATTAACCTTTGACCTGGCATCTGGATGGTCTGGTGTGACATTACAAAGTGCCTTGAAAGCTGAGGCCACCACCCCCAAATGTCTGTGCAGGCTGTCAGAGACACATCGCCATCACCCAGTAGCCCAACTGATCGTATTTCGATGCACCATATTATTCAGGATGCTTCTGCATTCTGTCAGGTTAATAAACATCTCTAAAGAGAAGACTGAAGAAAACTATTTTTAGAAAAATCCAAACCTGTGATGCTTTATTCTTCCCTTATTTCCCCCCAATCCATTTTTTTAAATGACTGCACTGTTTGCCTCAAATGATAGTAAAGATGTGTGTCAGAGGGAGTGTCGATTCAAGGAAATAAACTGTTTTCTTTCAGAAATGTCACTGTTATTCCACATTGATGCTTTAATACAGCCATGAATTACAAGATAATTAAGCACCTCAAAGAATTTCATGTCCTTTGGAAATATTTTTAAACTATGCACACAATCTCTTTTGTGTCATTTTGGCATTAACGTGTCTTGTCTATGGTGCTGCCTGCCAGCCCCCTGATGTCACCATCTGCAAGACCCCAGCCACTCACCGAATAATCTCTCTGCAGCAGCCAACAGAATATTCATCCACGGCCACAAAGAGGTGCATGAACAACGTGTTCAAAGGCTGCACAAGAAAAGAGCACATGATTAAAAGCTGAGTCACCATTCAGGCTATGTCAGAACAGGGTTGGGAGATGGGGGGGGAGGATTTGGGGGTGGCCGCAAACTCAGAGATGCCCCCTTTTGTGGGTGATGTTTTATGTCTGAAGTGATGAGACACTCAGGCAGCATTCAAGCTTTCTCCCTGACTCCATTCCCTGCCTTCTGTCCTCCTAGCTTAGAATTATTCAAGGAAACAGGGACTGTAAATGAGTCCAATGCATCCAGCGCATCTTCCTGCCCTCACAAACGGGCTATGGGCAGGGAAGTGCCTGCAGGGGAGTGAAATCGATTATTAACTCAGTAGTCTTGTCCTCGGGGGTGTCTATGCCAAGTGAAAGACAATCACCCTTTCCCCAGGGCTCTTGAGTCAGCAGCTGCTGCTCTATTCAAGTGACACAAGAGAAAGATTCTCTTATGAATTTGAAGGATGGAAGGCAGATGCCACGTTATGAATCCAATGACTTGTTTTGTTCAACATTCCCAGAGTCAGAATCAAATATTACTCTTGGGATACAGAAAACCTGAGAGCTGGAAACTCAAAGTAGCAAGATTCGAAGATGACTGTCAGGCTAAATCTTTCAAGTTTTTAAAGAACTTTGCCCCCTAAATTATGAAGACATTTTAAGTAGCCTCAATAATGAGCAGCTATTCCATACAGCCACACATTGGTGCGCTAAACTCAGTACCCCTGTGTTTATGGGAAAATCTTCAAATTCTAGAGATAACTACAAATGTGAGGCTAGTTAACTGGTGAGGGTGGTGCTTGCACCTAGATCAGGATGACAGGAATGCTTGAAAGTGCCTCCTGTTTTCTGAGCAATTTTATAGACAGCCTTGGGTTACCACCTGCACATCCGTGCCTTGGTCTCCCTCCTGTTGGATAGCGCATGCCTTAGAAATACTCAGAAGGAGGGCTACCTGGGTGGCTCAGTTGGTTAAGCATCTGACTCTTGATTTTGGCTCAGGTCATGACCTCACAGTTCATGAGTTTGAGCCCCGAGTCAGGTAAGTAAGGCTCTGTGCCGACAGCATAGAACCTGCCTGCATGGGATTCTCTGTCTCCCTCTCTTTCTGCCCCTCCCTTACTCATGTGTGTGCTCTCTCTCAAAATAAGTGAATGAATAAATAAAATAGAAATACTTGGAAGGAATATCAAACATAAAATGGGAAGAGAAGAATCATGAGTTTGGTTCAGGAGTTGAAAACTCCCAAAAGGCCAATAACACAAACCCTACAGTCCAGATGGAAACAGCCACAACACCACTGTATGCATTTTCCATGTGTTATCAGCTAATCCCACAACCACCTTACTTAACATCTGCTTTACATGCTGAATAGGACCAGCCTTAGGAGTACATGGCTTATTACTTGGCTGATTTATCTTCCAAATTTTCTCTTCCACCAAGAATATTACAATTCAAGATTTATTCTTTAGATTTAAGATAAAAATCATTAGTTCCTTCTGTTGCAAATACCCCTGGGATTAGTAATACATTAGGCCTTAAGGCTCTATATCAATGCTGTCCAATAACAAAATAACTTGAGCCACAAATACAGGTCACATATGTAATTTCCCAGTAGACATATAGAAAAAGAATAAACATGTAAGATTAATTTTCAATATATTTTATTTAACCTAACAGACTCAAATTATCATTTTAACAAGTTATCAATATAAACATTGTTAATGAAGTGTTTTACACTCTTTTTTTCCTCCTAAATACTTAAAATTCAGTGTATGTTTTACACTTCTAGCACATCTCAATCATACTAGCACATTTCAAGTGCTCAACAGCTACACATGGCTGACGGCCACCATACTGGATAGCTAAGCTCTATACTGTTGTAGGAATTTAAAAGTAGTTTTTAAAACAAAATTTTTAACGTTTGTTTATTATTGAGAGACAGAGAGACACAGAGCACGAGCAGGGGAGGGGTAGAGAGAGAGGGAGACACAGAGTCCGAAGTAGGCTCCAGGCTCTGAGCTGTCAGCACAGAGCCCGACGCAGGGCTCAAACTCACAAACTGCGAGATCATGATCTAAGCTGAAGTTGGTCACCCAACCAACTGAGCCACTCAGGCACCTCAGAATTTAAAAGTAGTTGAAAGAGAAACAATCTTAAGAGAACAAAGGGACAAAAGAGGAAATATTTATGAATAATGGTATTAATTTATAATTTTCAAAACGGTAAAATCATGATTCTAATGCAAACATACAATGAGCACATGTCTGAGATTTATTCAACCCATCAATTAATGAGGCAACCAGTAAGATGATAAAAACAATTTGTTGCACTTGAGGAGCTGGCTACTTTAGGTATTTTAATGAGGGAATGTTAGAATAAGGTTGCTAGGCTAGATATAAAATGGTTAATGTCCTATGAGGCCATAAACCATAGCCTTTGAGGTTATCTCTTCCACCAAACAGAAACCATTTACACCTCAAATGGACAAAAATATACAAAGCTAATCACTGTTCCTATAGAACTGTACAATATACAATAGCTCAGTTAACAGAAAGTCAAAGATACAAGCCTTGGATTGAAAGCATCATTTGGCTTATTTCCAAGTTTGAGATAATTTTTGTGAATATGATAACTGGGTGTTTGGGGTGGTGAGGAACAGGAGGAGTAGAGGACAAGGGGGAGACATCATGTAGCTGAATAAATGCTGGATAATGTGTTGGGGTGCACATGGGGGATGTACTGTGCATGCACACAGGTGTATATGGGGGAAAAACTCACTCATTCACACAACAGGCATTCCCTAGGGCTCTGGGGCCACATTCTTGAATTCCACTAACAGGCAAACATGCTACCCACAGTCGTGGCCTCTGGCTCTCCGCAGAACTGGGGCCACACGCTGGCTTGGCTCTGGCAGGCTGAGGGCAGGGAAAGCTCAGACTTGGCACCAGCTACCAAGTCGGGTTGCCAACAAGTTGTAACATGCCCACAGCTAGAAGACATCGAATGAGCTAGAGTCCAGAACGACACCTTAAAAGTTACAGAATGCAACAGGAGCCTGAAGCTCTGCTATCACCATTACACGGTGTAAAAAGTGTAAAGGCAGGTACCCTCCCAGCATTCCAAAGACTTCACACACTGAACCGAAGTGGCCATTGATATAGATGGATGGATAAAGAAGATGTGGTACATATATACGGTGGAATATTACTCACCCATAAAAAACGAGATCTTGCCATTTGTGACAACACAGATGGACCTAGGAGGTATTATGCTAGGTCAAATAAGTCAGACAGAGAAAGATAAATAGCAAATGATTTCACTTATATGTAGAATATAAAAAACAAATGGACAAACAAAACAGAAACAGACGACAAATTGGTAGTTACCAAAGGGGAAGGCGGTAGGGGATGGACAAAATGGGTGAAGGGGAGTGTGAGGTATAAACTTTCAGTTATGGAAAGTCATAAGGATGAAAGGTACAGCATAGGGAATACAGTCAATGGTACTGTTAATAGAGTTGCATGGTGACAGGTGGTAACTACACTTGGGTGAGCACAGCACAACATATAGACTTGTCCAATCTCTATGCTGTACACTTGAAACTAATGGTAACACCGGGTATCAACTATACTTCAATAAAAAGACAATTAAAAAAAAAAGAATTTGGACACTGATGTTGGGAGCAGTGTGGAGAACTGAGAGGTACATATCTAATGCTCCCACTGATTCCTTGCTCCCTCCTAGTCCTCCCAGCACAGCATGACCTCGGCCTTGCTACCAGCTGACTGATCTATTACCTCCCTTTTCCTATCCCCTCTTGGGATGCTCTTGGACTCATCTTTCTTCCCTGCCAGCTAACTTCATTTCTAACTGTCATAATGTCACATACCTTCTGTTGTGAGTTTTCAACTACTTAGTCTCAAAACTGGAAAGACATATATGCAAACATAGAACTTCCCTTCAAAATTAAGGCTGTTCTAATAAGCATTGTGTGTAACTGCTTACCGTGCATGGGATTTCAGGGTCAAGCTCCCGGAACACGGATACCCAGTTGTCCTGACTGGAGACATTCCAGTTGGGATAGTCCACAAAGGTAGCCTGGGCCATTATCTCCTCCTTGTCATTGCAGAGGGTAACAGCAAGGTTTGCCTTTTCCCTGTAGAAATGATTAAAGGTGCACACATGACTAAGATTACCAAAAGGGAGACAAGGAGGTATCATTTTTCCCCCTTCTTTGGCTACTGAAGCCTAGCAACCACTACATAAGGTATAAAACCTCTGGAAGAGGTAGGAACAACATGGCAGCAACTTTGAGAACAGATCTTTCAGGACATCTGTGCTACTAACTACATTTTTATTGAAAACTACATTTCATTATAAAGGTGTTATACTTACATGAAGTGTCCAATACCCTTCCCTTTGAGATTGGGGAAACTGACTGCAGTTTTCCTTATCCTCCATGTTGCCAATTCCACTGTGTTGGCCTAAACATATACAGTTAGAGTGGCCCACTGTCCATGATTGCCTGCGGCTGAGAAGGTCCCCAAACATGGGACCATTAGGGCTACAAATCCTGAGCAAACTGGGATGAGTTGGTCACCTGTACAAAACAGTGAGGCTAAGAGTTCAGCCCCACCTCTGTCAGCCATCTCAGCCAATTTTTCCAAACCCTAAGCCCATGCCCCTGGGCCAATGGATTCTTACGGGATATGAAAATCTATCACCTGACCCAGCTGTAGAAATGGAGACCCTGAGGGGTCTGGTTTAAGCTAAGGCCACAGAGGAAGTTTAATAAACACAAGGAAGGGGAAGCGAGGGTCTTCCAACTCTTATTCTGGTGGCTATCCCAAAGGGACATCTTGAGATCAGGTCCTTCCCAACTGCTACCCTGCCATGTGGCCCGGCATGACAGAAAGAGTGCTGACTTAGAGACAGCATATGATTTACTACACACAGAACCAATTGTATACAAATTGAGATGCAGTTTTCACTTTTTCAACTGAGTGAAATCTACTGGTATCTTAAGTTGGAGGAAAAAGACGTAAAATGTTCCTTCAAAACTAAGAAAACAGCATGTAATTGAAGGAAGAGGAGAAAAGATAATGGACAGAGTAGAAAGTGCTATATGCTTTCCAGTTATATTTTCATCATAAAAGCAATGAATTGTGACTACAATCAAAACCAGTAAGTACTCACAAGAAGAGAAAAACAATTGGAAAAATCATCCTTAATACCACCTCCTGTAGATGACCAAACAGTGTCAGTATTTTGGTTTCTATCTCACCAGACTTCTCTCTTTTTTGAGAGTAATTATCAAATGAAATGTATTTTGTGTGTTTTTAAAAATGGAGGCACACAACCCATACTGTTTGTAGTCTGCTTTTCTCCCGCACTTGACAGCATATCATTTTACTAGATCCAATCACCAAACTGCAGTCTCTCACATTTGTGCACTTCCTATACTTATTTTCTTCAAATCAGTTCACTTTGGCTTAAATAAGACTATTTCAATAGGAAATGTACAACAAAATCACAAATGGAAAACCAGTATCCCTTGCCATAAATAAAACTATAAAAATATACAACATTTAGAACAAAAATTGTTCTTGCGTGTATTGAGACAAATCGCCTTCGGCACTATCAGAGGCATAGGCATCTTCGGGAAACACTGTGCTGGAGATGTCAATCTCAGCACTTACAGCCACTGTCCTCTCTCATAGAAAGCCCACTCTTCAGCCATGGGGGACTCCCTCAGGGTGCACCTGCCCCAAAGACCCCACCATAGCCCTGGCTATCATGCAGAGAAGACAGTAGACTGCTCTCAGGTCCCAAGAATATACTATCCATACAGGGCGTTCATTAGCAAAAGGATGCAGCCTCCCAACCTCTCCATTCTGATTCGCTGAAGCCCTACCCTTCTTCCCACTCCTGCAGTGGCTCCCTCCAGCTCCTGGTCCTCAGGGTTCCTCTGCCGGAGGCTCCCAGAGCCATGACCTACTACTCCACAGTGATAGTCCTCACTCTAATCCAGATAAGAAAATGCCCAGGGAATGGGACCTGACAATGATGATGAAGGAGGAAGTGGGCAAGAGCTGGGACAAGGCAGCTGCCATCCCCCCAGGCAACAAGGGAAATGTGTTCTTGGAATCCCAATTTGAACTTGAAACACATTTATCCATGGGAACCTAGGGTGGTGGTTGGGCTCCATAGTACAATTAGCACAGTACTATACCACACAGACATTGTAGATTAAATAGACTTTTGTGGGTCTGCCTGGGAAGCCAGCCATGAATAACTTCGTTTCAATGGGAAAATGCACTTCAATTTCCAAATGGCCAAGTGCAAGAAAGTAACTTTTGTAGCATTATCCTTTTGTATACATAATTTCCAGTTCTTATTACCTCTTAACATTAGTCCTCTATGGGACAGACAAAATTATTGTGAGAGCAAAGAGAGATGAGGAAAAAGGTAGAGGGAGGCTTGTTTTTAAAAGTTGGATTTAGAATTATTCTTTGAAATATGCCAAATTAAAAAAATACACCCACACACATGTATATATTTTACACAAAATACATTAAAGCTCAAGGATATTATCCAGCAAGTGAAATCAGAGTGTTTTTTTTTCATTAATGTCTCATTTGTTCACTTGTTTAGAGAATTTTCCAAGTTCAGCCAAAATTCATTTTATTTAACTACACTTGATGGAAATCTTGGTGAAACTGTATCCCCATTTTCCACTTTATTAAACATCACAGGTGTTCCCCAAGCCTATCGTGGTTTCTGCCACTCGCCCGCCCCCACGCCCCCCTGTCCTGTGACATGTGCACTTGATGTGGACAATTCTTTTGGCCCTTTTCCCCACTCATCTGCTATGCCGAATCTTCTCATTTTCTCCCCTAACATTTAGCAGGGTTTTTAGGTGAGGTCAGTTGTATTCATTCCTGTATCTGTGACTGAGCTGGCAGCTAATATAACAAAATTCAATAAACTAGAAAAGAAACCACCTGCTCTAAGCCTTGAGGTTGGCCTGGCAAAAGGTGATGGGCCTTACCTAACATGAAAAATGAAAGACTGCATGGGCTGGATAGCAGCTATTTGGCGAGCTCCAGGACACTGATGAATATGTAAATTTACCTTTTTTTTTTTAAATTTTTTAACGTTTGTTTATTTTTGAGACAGAGAGAGACAGAGCATGAACGGGGGAGGGTCAGAGAGAGAGGGAGACACAGAATCTGAAACAGGCTCCGGGCTCTGAGCAGTCAGCACAGAGCCCAATGCGGGGCTCGAACCCACGGACTGCGAGATCATGACCTGAGCCGAAGTCAGCCGCCCAACCGACTGAGCCACCCAGGCGCCCCTCTTTTTTTTTTTTTTTTTTTTTTTTTTTTTTTTTAAGTAGGCTTCACACCCAGTGTGGAGCACAATGCGGGGCTTGAACTCACACCCCTGAGATCAAGACCTGAGCTGAGATCGAGACAGATGCTTAACCTACTGAGCCACCCAGGCACCCTTAATGTAAATTTACTTTTACTTCTAAAGATATGCTGGCTTCTGAGGTAAGTCACAACCTTTTTAGTTATTAGGATACAATTTTAACCTTAAAAAAAAAAAACTTTCACTACTCCATCCCACATGGTGTAAGTTATGCTTTTCTTATCTGCCAATTCAGAAAAGATACAAACACATTAGACATGTAAATTTGAGGTACTCTGACAGCCACTCCAAGACCTTATACTCTAAGCAGGGGTACAAAGCTCTTTGAAAACAACTGGCTATCAAAAACTTTCAGGTAATTAGTATGTGTTTGTGTGTAGGATTTGAGAAAACAGACTTGTGGAAGGTTCTTGAAAAAAAAATCTGTAGAAAGGCCCCAATTGTAATCCCACCCACATCCCATATGCCATGTTCTGAATACCCCATAAAAGGATGGGCCCTTGGCAATTGATCACATGGGTCACTGGTGGTCACGAGGACAGCCAAATCACATCCGCTCCTGCTCAGGCCAACTGTAACACACTTCACCCCAGGAGGGGCAAGTCAGACGTGCACACCTGCTACCAAGCTGGGGGATTATAATTTATTCACATGCAGAAGTTTATTCACGTGGTAAAGATTCAAGACTCATTAAGGTATACAGTGGCCCCTAACACTTGTTTTTCCATCTCAGAGGCAATTACACCTCCTTTTGTACCATGTTCTAATGCTTGTTGCTTTCTTTTAATGTGTATATGGAAGAGAATTCCACTGTACTCATAAAGCAATGCCTCATCCTGTTCTATGGTTGCTGAGTTGCTGAGAAAGGAAGGGCAGGAGAATAATAGAAAAGCTTGCCTCTATCTGACCCTGGTCCCTGCTCTTATAGGCAGAGCCAGAGGGAAGGGGATACAGCAGTTATGAGCACCTCCTAGGAGCTAGGCACTGCACTGTATTTAATAACTTTTTTTCACTGTCCCACTCACCCTATAAATGAAGTACAACTGCCCATTTCACAGATGAGGTTATTAACTGATTGTGCAAAACCTCCAGGCTTAGGGAGGTTTTGCATAATCACATGCCTAGTAGTGGATTTATTCATTAATGCAAAAAACACTCACTGAATACATACCAAGTGCCAAGCTGTTTCTGGCTCCATGGATACAGCAGAGAACAGGCCAAGATCCCTGCCTTCATGGAGCTGATGTTCTAATGGATGGAGGCAGGCCAATTAAAAAAAAAAACAAAAAACACTAAACTAAGATGCACAGAATGTCAGGTGGGGACAAGTGCTGTGAAGAAGAATAGGGGAAAGAGGATGAACCATGCAAGTATGTCAAGTGCAACGGGGACTACTCCATAACTGTAGGATGAGGCACAGATGTACCTGGGGTGCTCCAGGAAAAATAAAGGAATTCAGTGGAGCTCAAGGGAGGTGAGGTCAGAAAGGAAAAGGGTGGGTTCCACACCAGATCCTGGCAGGGACGTGGCAGACCAGTGGAGGGTTTTGAGCAGGAGCACGACAGGATCCAGTTGATGTGAATGGTGCTGCTCTGGCTATTATGTTGAGAATAATTTGCTGGGGCAGGAGGGGGAATGGGTGAGGGCTGATGCCAAGGCAGAAGCAGAAACCAGAAAGGGGCAATAGTAACACTCAAGTGCACCAGGCTCGGATCGGACCTTGGCAAGAGAAGCGAGGTAGAGAGAGGAGCCCAGCTTCTGGATATATTCTGTAGGTGGAGCAGACAGCTTTGCTGGTGTGGGATGTAGGAGCAAGTATGAAGGTGACACCAAGGTTTTGGTCCAAGAAAGTGAAAGGCTGGAGTTGCTAGAGTTACCGAGATGGGGAAAACATGGGGTAGTTTGGAGGCAGGTGATGATCAAACGAACAGTGAAGTACCTACTAGGTATCCAAGGGGTGACATCCACCAAGAAGCTGGATACATGAATTTGGAATCTAGAAGATTCTGTCCACAATGTTAGCTGCTTTCCACATTTAAGTCATAAATTCACCCAGAATTGCTTTTTTCCTTTTTTTGTATGACATGAGGTTCGTATTTACATTTATTCTCTTTTCCATATGGGTAACAAATTGTCCCAGCACCATTAATTAAATGGCACATTCTTTCCCCACTGGTTTGGTCATCCAGTTTTCATGTATGCATGGGTCTCTCTCTGGGAGCTCTGATTCCTTGGCCATTACCACACTGTCCCAATTACTATGCCTACCATGAGTCTTTAGTTGGGCTAATCTCCTCACCTTATTTTTCTTCTTTCAAATGGCTCTGGCCCTTTGCTCTCTCATATGAATTCACACACTTTGTCAACTTCAACAAACAATCCTAGTAGGATTTTGACTGGAGAAGAACTGATTTCTTTACAGTATTGAATATTCCTATCCAAAAACATGGTATACCTCTTCATTTACTTAGGTCTTCTTTGATGTCTTTCAATAAAGCTTGATAATTTACCCCATAACATGCTTGGATGTGTGCTTCCTGGGAGGGAGGGGGAGAACCTCTGAATACTACCCTCCTTCTGAATAATACCTTAAGAGTACTTTCATTCTAATCACGCACCAACCAATTCATCTATTTTTGTTGTGTATTTTACCTTATTTATATCATATAACTATATTTAATATCTATATTAGATTAGTTATTATCGCTATTGCTTTATACAAGTTAGATTTTCTTCTTAGATTTACCAACATATTTACACATATATTTGTTTACTTTCCTTCTTGTATCTTGGCCTTCCAGTTAAGAAATTATTCCTTTTGCCTAGAGTATATTCTGAGGAATTTCCTTTATACAGATTTCACTAGTAAACTAACTCAGTATTTTGCTTGTCTGAAAATGCATTCACTTTCCCCTACGTATTGAAAAATTGTTTCACTAGGTACACAATTTACTTTGATGCTATTTTCTTCCAATACTGAAGACATTCTACTATCTTCTGGCTACCGTGCTTGCTAGTAAGAAATCACCATTAGCCTAATCTTTAATTGTTTACAGGCAATTTATCTTCTCTCCCTGATAACTTTTCAGATCTTCTCTTCAGATTTGATGTGTTGCTGTTTCATTATGATGAGCTGAGGAATTCTCTGTGTGTTTATCCTGTTCGGGATCCAGTTTTCTGGATCTAAGAATTGGTGCTTTTCAACAATTTTGGAAAGTTATAGCTGTCAGCCATTATCTCTTCAAATATTGGCCTTTTCCACTGCCCATCATGTCCTTCTAGACGTCTGAATAGATCCAACTGTTAACTGTTCCATTCTTACCTTTTTGCCTGTCTCTTTGCACTGAATCTGGATATTTTATTGGTATTTGCCCCCCCTCCCTGCCCCATTTGCTACTTCTGTCTTCACCTGTGTCTTTTACAATGTTTAAGTCATCCAATGAGCTTTTAAACTATACTATTCTAGATGGTTTGACTTTTTTTTCAAATCTCATTATTCACTTTTTTGGTCTTTTTAAATGTATCTTTTCACTTTAGATGTAGTAAACATAGTTATTTTATATTCATTGACTGAACTCACATCTGAAGTCTTTGAGAGTCTGATTCTGCTGTATATTGTTGATTCTCACTAACGGTGCCTGTTACCTCGTATATTTGTGATTTTTGACTGCGAGCGTGTATCACTTACAACTCCATCTATGAGCATTATTTAAAGTCTGAGTTGAAGCTCCATCCTTCAGACCTGATTTTCATTATTTCAACCAGTTTCCTGGACACACTACTAATCTGTGACCACTTTTAATTTAATTCACCACTTTATTCCCTTTATTCAGTCTATCGGTAAATGAACATAGTCTTTGTCTGAAAATGGACTCATTATTTAGGAAGTTTTGAAGCTTTTCAAGCCACACAGATAATTAGCATGGAACTCAAATCAACACATGCTTACAAATTCTTGAAGGATTTGTCCCCCTTCATTCCATGCTGAAGTTGAAAAGGCTAGTTTCCTAACTTTTGCACTTCAGGAGCGAGTTGATGTCTCATTCATCCTTACAATGAACAACCCAATTTTATACAAAAGGATCTAATACTTCCCTCCTTAGGTGGAGGGAGTATTTATCTTACATTCTTTGCAAAGCTGTCAAAACATAAGCAGGAGATTTCTGGAATGTAGCAAAAATCCTCAAGGAGAGGGTGGCATTGATTCCTGCTATTTTCCTACAGTTTCTGATTTCATTTTGATAATGTTCTCTGCACAGTCCTTAACTTTTGGGTTGGCATGTGTGGGGTGTATCGACATGTTGTTTCCCTCCAGAGGACATTGTTAAGGTTTTCAATCCACCAAAGTGCCAAAAAATGGAATAATTTCATTGATATATATAGATATTTTTTAAAGCATTTTATACATGTTGTCCTAATGCTCTACCACAAAACTGTGTCAATTCACATTACATTCATCAGTGTGATCACCAGAAACTACAAATTTTAATGTCTTAGGCTGGCCTTTGTTTAAACATTTCAGTTGTATTTAATATGAAGCTTTATAAAGTTCAAAATACTTGAGCTGTTTTTCATCTTTTTCAATAAAAATAATAAGGAATAGATTATAGGATATTTATATTCTGGTGTTTCCTCCCCACCCACCCCCCCCCAAAAAAAAACAGAGAAAAAAATCTATGTGTATTTTGAAGCTTAGAGGAACACTTAATAACAATGGTTAAGAGCAAATATGGGCTTTGTTACTTACTAACTGCTTGACCTTCGGCAGGTCTCCATTTTCTGATCTGTAAAATGGGCAGGATAGTGTCTACCTCAGCATTGCAAATAAGACAATATTGGCAAAACACAGAACCTGACAGAAAATAAATTCTCAAAACTGGCAGCTGATATTATTAACTTACCCCAAGATTCTACTAGTGGGAGAGGCAGTTGAGATTTGAACCCAAGTTTGCCTGAATCCAAAGCCCACGAGAAACCCTTTCATTTTGCAGGCTGTTATGGAACTTAGAGGTTGGTTGTTCCTGGAGATCTTCTGCTCCACAGGAATAGATTTTCTTGCTGCTCACTTCCTGATCATAAGCCCCATAAAGACAAAGGATTTGGGTCCCTTCTAGTGTGTGATAAAATTGATAAATATTCCTAGGTTACTTAGCTACATACTTACAGAAGATAGATGATATTTAGCCTCCCAAACAGCTTCTGGGTAAATTTTCTAATGAGGTTTTTGATACAATAAATATCCTGTGATTCTGTTCTTCGGCAATGAACCACTTCTACCTTTCCTCTTGGTGAAGTGAGTACTGACATTTTTTATCCTGTCCCAAAAAAACAGAAAACAGTCCACTGTTAATCTGAGATGACAAGCCCATCCAGTTACAGTACTTACAAAACTGGATGTGAATTCAATTTCCGTATGGTCAGAATGAACATGGTATTTCAGTACTGATGGGACAGTTTCCCCTGGGGGTTGGCTATGACGAACCACTGCCATTGCAAACCAGCCAATGTGTGTCTCTCCAGGAGAATGATGTTTCTGAGAATTGGCCCATCTAGAAATGTCTGCAACTGTACTCTTTGTTTCCAACAAAGCTGCTTTAAAATATTCTAACAATAGGATTGAAAAACATTGAAAGGAGTTATTACTGATTCAGAATCCTCTTTATTTAATTGGCCACCATGGCATGTGGTCAAGTTACAGGGGAAATACTGACAGCTTCTGCCCATGTTCCAAATAGAGTTCCCCAAACTGTAGCCCTGAAAAGCAACAGTCCTGAGAGATATTTTGAGACAAAAAAAAGTTCTTTGGTCAATTAAGTGTAGGAAATGCTGCTTATGATGGCCTTCCTGAGAGACGACTATGCCCATAAAAGTCTTTGAGAAGTTCCATAATAAAGTATCTCCTTTCCCAGACTTTCCCACACCCTTTCTGAGAAAAATTTCTAATGACACCAACATTGGAGAGTTTAATGTTCCAGAGGGACACTTTGGGGAATGCTGCTGACAGGAACAGCAGGCCACAAACTGATTCTCTTAACGTCTCAATATGTGTGTGTGTGTGTGTGTGTGTGTGTGTGTGTGTGTGTGTGTCTATTTCCTTCCTCCTTCTGTCTGTCCCTCCGTTCCTTCCTTTCTCCTCCTTTCTTTTCTCCTAGGGAAAATAATTTTATTAGATACTGGCCAGTATGCTCAAAACAGGCACATTAATTTTCACCCTAGGACCCTAGGAACAATATAGAGCACTCCCAACACCTCACGGCAGCCCCCATTTCACTCGCCCCTCTAAAGGTAACCATAATTCGGACTTCGATCACATAGATGATCTTGGCCAATTGTTGCACATCACATAAGTGGGATTACATAGTGTGTATGGTTTTCTTTCAAAACACAATGTTACATTGTGTGGCTTTTTGTTATTGCTGTTGTTTAGAGATGTCCTTGCAGTTTTCAATGTGCCAAGGTACCAAAGAACTTGAGCACTGCAGGGGTCTGAGACAGCTCCTCCTTCGTCAGATGAGGGAACTGAGGCCCATGAAGTGAAGTGACTTGCCTCAGGACACGTATGTTTGGTCAGAAACAGAACCTTTGGCATGTGCTTCTAGTCCAACTCCCTGACATTCCCCCTGTTTAAGTAGCTTGCAGGCTGTCTCTGTGGGTGAAGGTCCCCCTGCCCTCACGGTCCACTGGTGTTCACATTAACTGCAGTTTGACTGCTCTTAACCATCAACACTCAGATGGGTAAGGGTGCAAGGTGTGGGGTCATGCAAGGGAACTTAGAAAGATAGCAGGTGGCAGCCAAGAATCCTTACCCAGTGGCTTTCTCCTTGGTGAATTCATACCACCCTCAACTTGCAGGGGCCTCCATTAGCCCCCACAAAGCAAACCCAGATGCCCTACATTGTCCAAGCTCACTGAAACTGAAAAGAGTCCAAAATGCCAATTTATTCATTTACAATGGGAAAGTCAACAGCCAAGCAGTCTAGATGTTTCTGCAGCCCAGACAGTTAACAAACAAGTCATGTAAGCTAAATACAAGTCTGATTTCCTCTCCTTTGAGAGAACAAGGTGTGCTATCTGGCCACTTTCTTGCAGCCTTGGTATCAGGGTGGCTGAGATGAACTGGGGGCACATGTACTCTCAGCTCCAGCCTTGTGAAAATGTGAGCTCAGAATGGCAGATCTTCACATTTGCAAGGGAAGAAAACCTTGATATTTATATAACATGTCCAAAATCAGAAAGATTGGCTCAAAATTTTCTTCATACTCTGAAGATAGAAATAAATAAACATTTCTTTAAGCTGGTTTAGCCTCCACCTGTGCCATGGCAAGGCCATCCATGCACTCTGTCCTCACAGACCACCACATGGAAAGCCCAGTTATTGGAAGGTGGTTTACATGGGGCTAAGGCCAAGAACACAGTCTGTGGAATCAGAGTACCAGGGATGAGACCCAGTTTCTATCGCCTATTAGCTGTGTAACCTTGAGCCAGTTACTAAAACTCTCTGTGCCTCGGTTTTCTTATCTGTAAATCAGAGATACTATACATACTGTAAAGAGTTTTATAAATGAGTTATTATATACAAAACACTGAAAGTAGTGTTTGACATGTAGTTAAGTGCTTGGTAAATATTAGCCATATCATCATTATTACTATTGAGCATGGACATTCTCAGGATTCAAAATAGTGGACATCAAGAAGTCACTCAAAGCTCCTAAGGTCTGGGGGAACTTCATCTACTGCAGAGATTTAAAGCCAAGGAAACCAGAGATGGGTAATGCTTAGGTGGCATCTTCCCAGTTTGCCTGGGCATCTCTACATTGTTGACACCCACAGGACCAATTGATCCCCTTTGCAAAGACACATTCTTTCTTAGATAAATGAACACACCTTTAATAAAGTGGCAGCTAAATTTTAATGACCTGACAACATTTCCTTTCTAAGAGGGCTTTACATAGCCTAGCTGCTATTATGAGCTGATTTCATGTTCTTTTCTTTTTTTTTTTTTAATGTTTGAGAGAGACAGAGAAGAGTGTGAGCAGGGAGGGGCAGAAAGAGAGGGAGAGACAGAATCCAAAGCAGGCTCCAGGCTCCGAACTCAGCACAGAGCCCAATGCGTGGCTCAAACTCAGAAACTGCAAGATCATGACCTGAGCCGAAGTTGGATGCTTAACTGACTGAGCCACCCAGGTGCTCCTGACTTCATGTTCTAACTCTAATGTCAATCTTTCTTAACATTTAATTTTAAAAAATTATTTTGAAATACAGCAATGCATTCTTCATTATACCTTCTCAATGCATAATACCTTCTCACTATGAAAAACATTATATGCATATATACACATACACATACACACACACACACACACACACACATATATATACACACATATATAAAAATATGACTGAAATCATGATTGTTTTTATTGTGGCAAAATACACATAACCAAAAATTTGTCATTTTTGCCATTTTAAGTGTACCGTTCAGGGGCATGATGTAAGTTCACATTTTTGTGCAATCATCACCATTATCCATCTCCAGAACTTTTTCATCTGATATCCTGGTGTGAAATCCTTTTTTCCCAGCTGATGTCTCCTCTCTTTGGGGTTTGGCATGTGTATAATTTCAGATAGTACCTTCTACCTTAAGGGATCAAACACACACAGTACACATTGGATGGGCACCATAGACCAGTAGGAAGATAATCCATGGAGGGTGTCTCAACAGAAGGCCTTCTCACTCCAAATCTGGGAGAAGCATTACCAAGGAATAAAATGATGGTATTATCTCAAAGGAGGCAATCAGAACCTGACTGACTACCATGTGAGCAATTAAACACTCAGTAATATTTTCCACAGCCCCTGTGAATGTGAAATTAGGTGCCTCCTACAAAGACGTGACATTAGTAGAGACAACAGATTTTCATATTTGCAAATATCTTTTACCTACTTTGGGTGGAAACAGACCTTAATAATGTCTAGACTCTTGTAAAGCTAGCCATAAATGTTGTCATTCCTGGTTTTGGTTTGAACTTAAAAGCAAAACTGGAAAGAGACATCCTGTTTGTGAAACATGATGTCATAAGTTGATGCTACAAATATACAAAAAATTTGAATAAAATAAGAAAGTATAATTACAGAGCTGAGCTTTGGGGGAAAAGGAAACATGGAAAGAAGGAAGAGAGAGCAAAGGGAAATCCTCCACCCAGATGGCAATGACTTTGTGTGCAGTGGCTCAGGGAGCGATCAAATGTGATACAGGCCCTGGGGGCAAGAGTCTCAATTTCCCCCCATGGGGAGAGCAGGTGCCTCATTCAAAACTGAGAACTGAAAGTCAAACCATGTATACAACCTGGACTTTGGAGGGGCGGACCTCTCGGTAAATGAGAAGACTAAAAAAACGAACTTTACTAGCCTACGGAAGTGACAAAGAAGCTTTCTCTACTGATAGCTCTGGATAGAAAACAGAAGAAAACAAAAATGCTGTGAGGAATCCAACTCCTAGATCAAAGTAGGTGTGCACCCCAATCCACACTACCTGTGTGGTGTGCAAGTCCCCAAGAACTTCAGATAATAGACTGTGGAAGACACAATGAAATAAGTATCTTTACAATTATTAGAAATACATATAGAGAAAAGTCATGAGAACAGGTAATTATGAAAAAGAACAGAAACTTTAAAAATGGAAAATATGATCATTAAACTTTAAGCTAATTGGATGGGTTAAAAACATATTAGACAAGATTGAAGGAAATTAATGAACTGGAAGGCAGTTATGAAGAAATTATCTAGAACGAAGCACAGAGAAATAGAGAATATGGAAAGCAGTTAAGAGACATGTAAGACAGAAGAAAAAGATTATCTGTGTCTTAGAGGAATTCCATTAATGTCTTATAGGAATTCAAAAAATAAAGAAATAAAATATTGTTTGAAAATACTGGCTAATTTTTTTTTTTTTTTTTTTTTTAGAATTGATGAAAGACCTGAATCTTCAGTCTGAGCAGGAAAGTAAAAATAAATCCTGAATATATAGTAGTGGAATTACAAAACACTAAAAATAGAGAAAGCCTGAAAATGACTGGATAAAAGAGAAACTGCCTATGCAAGAATAATAATTAGACTAAGAGTATATTTCTCATCAGCAACAATAGGAGCCAGTAGTACATGGGTTGGCAAACTCCCTCTGCAAAAGGCCAGATGATATATATTTTAGGCTTCATGAGCCACATGTTCTTTGTGCAACTATGCAGCTCTGCTATTACAGCATGATAACAGCCAGAGACAATATGAACACAATATGAGCATGATTGTATTCCAATAAAATTCTACTCATGGACACTGCAGTTTGACTTTTCTATAATTTTAGTGTGTCCTAAAATATTCTTCTGGTTTTTTTCAATTGTTTAAAAATGTCTTTTAAAAAATTCTTAGCTTATGGGTCATACAAAATAGCCGATGGACTGAATTTGCCTTATGGGCTAGAGCTTCCCAACCACCAGAATAGTATCTTTAAAAAGGTAAAGATAAGCTGGGGAGCAGGGGAGAGCACCTGGATGGCTCAGTCAGTTGAGTGTCCAAGTTCAGCTCAGGTCATGATTTCATAGTTCGTGAGTTAAAGCGCCGCATCGGGCTCTCCGCTTTCAGTGCAGAGCCCACTTTGGATCTTCTGTCCCCCTACCTCTGCCCCTCCCCCACTTGCAGGCTCTCAAAAACAAACATTAAAAAAAACCCGTAAAGGTAAGGGTAGGGGCGCCTGGGTGGCTCAGCTCGTTAAGTGTCTGACTCTTGATTTCAGCTCAGGTCATCGTATCATGGTTCATGAGATGGAGCCCTGAGCTGGGCTCCATGCCGACAGCGTGGAGTATGCTTGGGATTCTCTCTCTCTCTCTGCCCCTCCTCTGGTCACACGTGTGTGCACACATGCGCATATGCACATGCAAGCAAAGGTAAAAACAGCTATTAACCTAGAATTCTATGCCTAGCTAAACAATCATTAAAAGATGGAGGTTAAAAAAAGAAAATCTACTACAGATAGAAAGAAATTACCAAAGAATCTGATTGGAAGAACTCCTATAAGATGTACTGGGAAGAATAAAATTAAAATCAGAGAGGAATGAAACGTAAGATAAAAGGCTGGAGAGAGAAAAGTAAACATGCAGGTGTATCTAAAGAATCATTGATGGCAACAAGAAAAGTAAAAATGATAAATTTTGCTTAAAAAACAAAAACTGCAGGGGCGCCCAGGGTGGCTCAGTCGGTTGGGCGTCCAACTTCTGCTCAGGTCATGATCTCGCAGTTCACGAGTCAGAGCCCTGCATCCGGCTCTGTGCTGACATCTCAGAGCCTGGAGCCTGCTTCCGATTCTGTGTCTCTCTCTCTCTGCCCACCCCACCTCCCCCACCCCCGTTCGTGCTCTGTCCCTCTGTCTCTAAATAAATAAATAAATAAATAAATAAATAAATAAATAAATAAAACATTAAAAAAAAATTAAAACAAAAAAACTGCGTTAAATTACCAGACAATAAAAACTTGTAGGATGGAAGGAGGGCAATCAGAAATAAAACATTCTAAGGTGTTTATGTCTCTGAGAGGAGGCTAGAGATGATTAACATTAAACTTTGTTAAATCAGTTATGCATAATTACAAATTGAAGGGAAATTACTTAAGGGAAACATCTTTTTGTCTTAAAAGCTATTTGTTTATTTTGTTAGGTGACTTTATTATAGTGATATAAAATCACATTCAGTTCATTTAGAATTTGAAAAGTGAGATTACTTATAAATATTTAAATAATAATGTAGGTAGTACAAAGCTATGGAAAATATTTTTATATTGGTTACAAATGACTTCAGTTTGGGAAATCAGCCTAGTTTTTTTTTTTTTTTCCAGAATCACTTCTTATAGAGGTAGACATGATTTTTCTAGATACATAAAATACACACACACATACACACACACACACACACACATATTTAAAAATATTTTTCCTAAACACCAAAGGAGACTTGCAACTGTCAAAATTTCTTAACCAATGAGTTTTTCACGCCATGAAATCACATAGAGTAATCCTAAATGCATACTACCAAGTGAAAGAAACCAATCTGGAAAGGCTACATTCTATACAACTCCAATGATATGACATTCTCGAAAAGGCAAAACTAAGGAGACAATTTTTAAAAAATCAGTGGTTGCAGGAGGCAAAGGGAGAGGGAGAGATAAATAGATGAAACACAAAAGATTTTTAGGATAGTGAAACTGTTCTTTACCATGCTATGATGGTAAATATAGGCCATTAAATCCCATAGAATCTACAACACCAAGGGTGAACCTTAATGTTAACTGTGAACTTTGGGTGATAATGATGTGTCAGTGCAGGTTCATCAGCTGTAACAAATGTACCACTCTGGTGGGGAATACTGACAGTGGGGGGAGGAGGGATGGCAGGCGTGAGAAATAGGATTCTCTGTACCTTCATCTAACTTTTCTGTGAACCTAAAACTACTGTAAAAGATAAAGTCTTTCTTTTTTTTTTTTAATTCTCAACCATTTTCTTGCATATAATTTTTCTGTTTTGAAGACAGGTCAAGAATTATACCACCTATCATTTACCGAGAACTTTACATAGATTTTGTCCTTAATGCTGATAAAATATATACTAGTATTTTAGTCTCATAGTTAAGGACATTGAGGCTAAGAGAATTTACGTAATTATGGCATTCACAGAAAATTTAAACATCTGTTTATCTGACCACAAGGATGGCTTATTTGTCAGTACTCTGATGATTCATTTTAATTTTTCCTATTATCTGGTTTTAAAATACCTTCAGTTATTTTTTATTACAAGCCTTAAAGTTTATTTGTGCACAACTGTCCAGAAAGGAAAAGGACTGGACCTCAGAGACTACAAAGCCTAGAAGGCAACGCGGCGCCGGGCTACCTAGGAACCCAGCAGCTCGCCCCCTTAGCATGCTGGTAATGGTAGTTTTCTGGCCGGCCTCTCTCCCTCCGCCCCCAAGCGTCCGGACCCGAGCTTTGTTCCCACTCCCCTTCCCTGGCGCCACGGTTCGACAGACCCACCCGTCCCGCACAGTCATCCCAGTCTCGGAGACTGATTTGGGGTGCGTCCCTGACGCCCTGAATCCCGATCCCGCTGGGTGGCCAGCGCTACCCATCTCACCTGCAACTCTGCGATGCGGTGCTCAGAGAAGGACGCTCAGCCTGGTTACCACAGAAACGAAGTTACAACTGCGTCACGACGCGTGCGGGAAGTCAAAGGTCATACCAGCTAGTTCCGCTTCCTGTTCCGGGATCCCGGTTGTTGTCAGAACGCTTTGGGGTTCCAGCCAGTCTTCCGGCCTATTTTTGGGGTCCAGGTTGGCCTGAGGTCTGCTGCTGCAGCCATGGCGGCCTCCACCGCAGCCGGGAAACAGAGGATTCCCAAAGTGGCCAAGGTAGGCGACCGCGAGGGGCTTTGTGGGAGGAGGCTCGGGAGAGGGGCTGTTCCAACCTCCGTGGGGCCTGCGGCGGGAGAGGGTGTGGTGCCAGGAGCAGGCCTACCCCGTGCGGGCCCAGGGGAAGGAGGAGGGTTCAGCCGGTGGTTGGGGGCAGGCTTTTGTCACTCCTGAGCATTCCCGAGCCGTCGTGGCCTTCGTTCTGGGAGGTGTTTTTGTTGGGGAAGGAGTGGGGTCATTTGGCAGAAATTAGTGCGCTAGGAGCTAGGAAGCTATGATCTAACGCGGGCGACGAGCAGTGCTCAAATAAGACACGAGTTAGTGTAAAATTGCAACCTTGCCAAATGCTCTGCTGCAGCGTAGAATATGCCATGGAATAGTTGTGTGAGGGGTCTGCAGAGTAAACTTTGCTGGGGAAGTGATATTTAAGCTGACACTTGATGGCTGACAAGGAGTTAGCCCAGCTGATTGTTGAAGGAAAGAGAGGGCATGCGTTGTGTAGCGGCATTAAGTTAATTAAACAATAAATTTGATGTTATCTGGTATTTCCATGGGTGGCTGATACTTAGTGCTTAATACGTGACAGGCTTTGTCCTGAGCCTTTGCAGATGCCCTCACTCTAGTCTGTTTCTCCAGCCCAGATGGCTCTCTTGAGCTTGTCCTTTACATACTCATTTAGACAATTCCCCGAGATAATGCGTATAAATCACATAGCACATTATCTGTGATTACATATGAGCTAGCATCATTTTGAGATTCTTCATGTGGCATTAAACAATTAATGTGTCTTATAATTCAATTCCATAAAATTTGATTCGTCACCAGTGGTCCAATAGAAGTATAATGTGAGCTACGTTTGTAATTTAACTTTTCCTACAGCTACACTAAACAGTTAAGGGGCACCTAGGTGGCTCAGTTGATTAAGCATCCGACTTAGCTCAGGTCATGATCTCATGGTCTATGAGTTCAAGACCCGCATTGGGCTCTGTGCTTAACAGCTCAGCTCAGAGCCTGCTTCAGATTCTGTGTCTCCCTCTCTCTGCTCCTCCCTTGCTCGCTCGCTCACTCTCTCTCAAAAATAAATAAATATTTTTAAAAAAGAAAAAAAACAGTCAAAACAGGTGACATTAACTGTGTATTATCTTTAACTCTGTATCTCCAAGATATTGCTGTTTCATGTAATCAATATGGAAAATTTACTTCGATAGTTTTGTTTTTTTTCATGCTAAGTCTTCAAAATCCAGTTTATATTTTACCCTCACAGCCCATCTCTGTTTGGACTCACTGCATTAGCTCATGGCTGTTGTGTTGGGCAGCTCTAAGACCTCAAGAAACTTACAGTCTAATGATGGGAAGTTACTGAATATTATCTTTGATTTGAAATGCCATGAAAAACCAAACGCAACTTGAGACATTATCGTTCACCTGGGGCATTAATAGAAAAATTTTTTAAATAGAGGTTGTAACACTAGATAAGATGTGGCACACATCTTGATAAAACCTCTAGTGAGAATTTTACCTAAGGAACCTCAAAGTTTATTATTATACTAATCTAAAAGGGGACACTTGGTATTCTTGCTATCTTTTCTCTTAAGACTTACCTATGGCTTTGTAATAGATCCCATGCATAAGAAAGAAAACATTGTGTTTACTTTCATAGAGAAATGAAAACATGTACAAAGAGAGCATCTGGTAATAATACTTAAAAAGTTCACACCCCCAAAAAATGTCTGTTTTCCTAACCTTGTGTGATGAGCATCTATTAAAAATGGAAACGTCTTCTGTCTTAAAAGGTGAAAAACAAAGCCCCGGCTGAGGTACAGATAACTGCCGAACAACTCTTAAGAGAAGCTAAAGAAAGAGAACTTGAGCTCCTTCCACCTCCACCTCAACAGAAGATCACAGATGAAGAAGAGTTAAATGATTACAAACTAAGGAAAAGGAAGGTCAGTCAAGGTGATACCTTCCAGTCTGTTAATAACATTGTCAGAGTTTGCAGAGTTCCTCATTGGTTAGAGAGGCAATAGCATAAGAATAGTTTATCGTTTCTAGCCCCATGAGTAGTGTGACTTCTGGTTACCAGATAATTGCATTTTGCTTAACTTTATAAAATATACCATGAATTATCTTTAAAAGTATAAAGAAATTAAATCCACCAGAGACATAATTTTTGGTAGTTTAACCAAAGAGGTGGTAGTTTAACAAGTGAAACATGTGACAGCTGTAAGGGGCTGGACTTAACCAAGGCCGCGTTGTGTACTCTACCACTTTCTGCAGTAGGATTTAAGACCTGGGAAAGAGCCATGAAAAAACTTGGGGATCTGACCTCCTTACCCTAGAATCCTCACTCTAGAGAGTAGTTTTAAACCACTAACCCTGTTGTATTTACTTACTAGTGATGTTTAAAGAGTGATGTATGAAATTTGGAGATGTTACTGAGAGGAGTGAAATAGTCAAAAACATTTTTATACTAGAAATAAGTATAGAGTATATTAAAGGATCAGTTAGTTATTATCAGTAATAAGAGAAGATATCAACAACTTTGCTAATAATTCTGTACATCTAAAGTTTTTCTCTTGGTTTGCATGTAAGACTTTAAAGAAACACTTGAGATTATAACCTTCATTATGAGTTTCTTATTTCCAAGGATTCCAGGATGTAATTTCTCCTAAATAACAACAAAATGAATAAATCTTTTTAGAATAGAATTAATGGAGTCGCCTGGGTGGCTCAGTCGATTAAGTGTCGGGCTCTTGATTTCGGCTCACGTCATGATCTCACAGTTTGTGGGATCAAGCCCCATGTCAGGCTCTCTGTTGACAGCATGGAGCCTGCTTGGGATTTTCTCTCTGTCCCCCTTCTTTCTCTCTCTCAAACAAATAAATAAACATTTTTAAAAAAGAACAGGATTAATGGACAAATGAAGATGTCATTTTTACTTATTTTTCCCTTCAATTTGACCCTTTTATCCCTTCCTCTAGACTTTTGAAGATAACATAAGAAAAAACAGAACTGTGATTAGTAACTGGATAAAATATGCACAATGGGAAGAGAGTCTAAAGGAGATTCAAAGGTAAAATTACTGAGTGTATTGTTTCATATATAAAGATGTAAGTTAAGAGACAGAAAAGAAATAGGAAAAGGTAAAGCATGAGTGAAAAAGAGTGTACCTCTGGTAGTAATTTTCTAAATTGTTCTGTGGAACCCTAGGGTCCTTTGAGGGGCCTCTGAGGCACTATGGTGGGAGAGTCCTGGGGGGACCACAGAGGAGATGCTGTAGGTGGGTGTCACCACCAGCACACACTCTACAGTCAGAGAAATGCAATTTCTTCTGCTTTCTCTGTATTCGGATTCTTTTAAATAAAAATCGTTCCTCCAAAAACTGCTGACCAACAAAATACAAGTCACCACCTGGCTCTTCCTATTGCCCAGCCTTTCTGCACTCTCCTGGCATGGCACACCCACTACCCCCGCCGTGCCTGTGTACTTGCCACTCCTGAGGACACAGTGTCTCTTTGCCCTACACTAGGCTCTTCTCTCTGCCTGGAACGAGCACCCCTCCTCGCCCACCTTGGCTTCTGGAGCTTTCCTCAACTTCTCAACTCTAGAGTTACCTATTATTTAGCCTTTTGCACTAGATATTTTTATTCTCTTTTGCTTCCTGATGTAAAGCTTGATTATAACATTTACTATATTGCATTGTAATTACATTCATGTCTGTCTTTCTCTAAGAGTCTGTAGCTTCCTGAAAACCTGTCTTTTCACTTTTATATGCCCAAAACCTGGCTCATGGTGGACACCTGATAAAATAGCAGGGCACCGCAGGTGGTTTGAAATAGTTGCCACATATGTTGTGTGTGCTACTTTGACATTCTCCAAATCTGGCTTCTTAAGGGCTCGATCCATATACGAACGTGCTTTAGATGTAGACTACCGAAATATTACACTCTGGCTGAAATATGCAGAAATGGAAATGAAGAATCGCCAGGTCAACCATGCCCGAAATATCTGGGACCGGGCCATAACAACTCTGCCTCGAGTCAACCAGTTCTGGTAGGTTTCTCATCTACTGAAGCAGCTTTTTGTAAGCTAGAAAAGTTCTGCCTTTCTGTGCATTTATTTTATTTCTGTAGTTGTAATCGTATGTATTTAGTTTACGTCCTACTTTTTCTTTAAACATTCTGTAAGTGCTTTTTCATGTCTGTAGTATGTAGTCATAATCACAATGTATAAAGCTTGTGTAATCAAAACTAAAATTTCGGTTGTAATCTTTTATATGTAAGAAATATCTTGTTGAACTAAGCAATTTTTTAAGAAAAAATTACCTTTTTTTCCTATGGTTCATCCTTGCAGATCTGTATTTTGATAAGAAACCATGTTCGATTTAGCTGTTGGGGAACATAAAGGCCTAAGTCTTCTTCACATTTAACAAAGTTAAAACTACAAATGCTGGAGATTATTTTCTTTCCCTAAGTCATTTTGACGATGACCCATATTTTTGGATGGTTTTATTAAAGGTACAAGTACACATACATGGAAGAGATGTTAGGGAACATTGCTGGCGCCCGGCAGGTATTTGAGCGCTGGATGGAGTGGCAGCCTGAGGAGCAAGCCTGGCACTCCTACATCAACTTTGAGCTACGATACAAAGAGGTGGATCGGGCCCGCACCATTTACGAGCGATATATCCTTCCAGCCAGTCCGAGTGGCGCTGTTACTGTCCTGGGTGCCACTCGTCCCATGGAGGTGCAGTCACGGTCTGGGCGCAGGGACAGTCGTTAATGTGGTCATGGTGTGGGCGCATGGACGGTCATTAACGTGGGCCGGGAATGAAAGATGCAAGTTCAGCCAGCTTCGTAAGCTACATATATATTTTCTAGAGACACAGGACAGTCAGAATAAAAGTTCGTAGTCTGGGTAATTGAGCTTTTTTCCAGTGAAACTTTGGGTTTGTTTATATTTTGGCGTTAATGCTGTGGTTCCTTGTGGAAAGTGACACACCAAGGCTCTGGCTCCTGTAGCCAGTCCTGTTTCTCCAGGGTTTTTTTCCTAGGTTTTTCTAGGGTGTTGGTCATTAGCAGCACTACCGGAGGCCCCGCCAAAGGATGGAGACCAGAGGGAAACAGAGTGTATTGCAAGAAGCTCTGCTCCGGGGCCAGCTGGATGGGTTCGAGTCCCTTCTCTGGCATGTGTTAGTGGGGCAGCCTCAGATGAGTCAGTTAACACTTCTGAACCTTGTTTTCTCTGAAACAAGAATGAAAATGAAATAGAATCTGCCAAGATTAGCTGTGTTTCAGGTTAAGATTATAATCTGTATAGGGTGGTGGGTAGCGTGTGTGCATGTGCCTGGTTTGTGTGTGGGTATGTGCATGCATGTGCGCCCGTGTACATATTTTGCTTAGGAACAGTGATTTGGTATTTGCAAATTAAGTGGTAAGAGTGACTTCGATGAACATAAATACCAGGATAAACAAAAATCTACTTTAATATATAATTTTAAGGTCTCCATTACCTCTGCACATTTTAATATCAGTTTAACGGAAGCTTTTATGACACTTGTTATGTGCCAGGCCTTGCTGGAAGCACTTTACAAATATCACCATTCAGTCCTCAGGACAGCCCTGAGCACAGGATCTACTTGAGTGTGCAGGATGGGAAATCCAGGCGGAAGTGGCTAAGCAGCGAGGTCAGGGTCTCGCAGGTGGTGGTAGAGGTGGGCTCAGAGCCCAGCCGCAGCTTCTGAGCCTTTGCTCTTAACATCATTGTCATATTTGAAGGTGTTACTACTTTGGAAGTCACGATTTCCTCAAGCAAGGTAGAAGAAAAATAGATACATCCTATTAAGAAATAAAATGGTAATTTAAAACTTTTTTAATGTCAACTACATTTCAGTTAAAAAATAAAGCAAAACCTTTCTCTTCTGACTCTAGTTAGCAGTTTTGTTTTTGTGCTTTTTTTTTCTTAATCATTAATTCAAACATTAACATTACTGAGCATATAATACAGTAGGTGCCATTCATTGAGCACATTCTTTTGGTCCAAATCTGCTAAGAGCTTTATACCCATTTCCTCCTTTAAGGCCAACAGTCATCTAGTGAGGTTGGTTGGTGGTCTTTTTCTCTATTTACAGATGATAATGCTTGAGTCTTGGACAATTTAATGACTTATTCAGGATGGCATTGATAAACAGGCTTCAGGTTTTTCACTTCTCCACACTCACTTGTACCCATTACTGAAGTACTGAATCAGCACTGGAGGAAGTCGGGTGAACAAGACACGGCCCACTCCTAGAGGTTACAGATTAGTGTTTCTTTGCCTTTGCCCATGTTTTATCAACCCTATCATTGTAGTTAGCATTGTTGGGGGTTGGGTTTGGTGGGTTTTTTTTTTTTAAGCCTCATTGTCTTGCGTGGTATTTCCTTAAGTCCCCTGAACTTGTTCTCGTGCACCCTGATGTTAAGAATTGGATCAAGTATGCCCGCTTTGAAGAAAAACATGGTTATTTTGCCCATGCACGGAAAGTGTACGAGAGAGCCGTTGAATTCTTTGGAGATGAACATATGGATGAACACCTTTATGTTGCCTTTGCCAAATTTGAAGAAAATCAGAAAGAAGTAAGTACACCTGAAGAACTCAATTACATTGCATAACAGCCTAGGAAAGATGACTTATTGTGCACGCTGAGTTCACATCCATCTTACCCTTGGAAAAAATGTTTTCAAATCTCTAAAAGAAAACAGTATATGTTTGTGGCTTAGCTGCAGATTGGGAGCCAAGCGATTATAAATCGTATTAAACTGTCCTAATTGTGTTGTGCTTTGCTTGAAAATTAAGCTTTTGTATCAATGATAATATTATGTGTAAACTGAGAATTCGTCATTTGGTCTCCACACTAAAGGGCTCTACAGGTAATAAACCTGGAAAACAAAAGCCCAGAGCGCTTAGAGAACAGAAGTTGAAGTGAAAACAAAGATTGCCCCACAAATAAGTCAGTTCTATTCTTATACATGGAAATAATTCTTTAAAGTAACTTAAATACTACAATCGAGCGAGATGCACTGAGGTCCAAATGCAGAGTCTTACACTTATTGTGATAAGGACTTCAGATCCTGTCCCAGGGTCAGTGGGAAGTGTGAAGGGTGTTAAGCAGAAGAGTGGTAGGACAGGATTTATATTCGAAGGAAAGTCTCTAGCTTATTTGTGGAGATCATATTGGGAAGAAGGTGGCAGAAGGGGAAGTGAGGAGGCTTTTGAAGTGGTCCAGGGAAGAAATGCAGATGGCTTGGGTGTAGGGAGGAAGCGAAGGGCTCTGTTGCAGAGACAGATGTGGCAGGGCTCGTTGAAGTAGTGAATGTGGGGAATGAGGAAAGGAGAAGAATCAAGGAGGACCCAGGAGGTTTGGGGCTTGAGCAAGTGCATGACCGTAGGTGTTGCTTACCAGGACTGGGAAGACAGAGGTATCCAGGTTTGGTGTGAGAAACAGGAGGTCAGTTTTGGACCTGTTTATTCTGAGATGCACGCTGACATCCGACCGACAACCTTAGGTAGACAGTATTAAATATGGAGCTCAAAGGAGAGTGCCAGTCTGTCCTGACTGAAATGAATACTCTCAACAAGAGGGAGAAGAAAAGTCTTTATTTTGGACACTTTGAGAACTCAGAATCTACCAAGCAATGTATTCTGTCATAATTACTTTCCACGTTGTGAGTAAAATGAGGATACTGTGTTGTAGAAATAATCATCCTGTCTGCTTTTAGTTTGAAAGGGTACGGGTCATCTACAAGTATGCCCTGGATAGGATTTCAAAGCAGGAGGCCCAAGAACTCTTTAAAAATTATACCATCTTCGAGAAGAAATTTGGTGATAGGCGGGGTATTGAAGACATCATTGTGAGCAAGCGAAGATTCCAGTATGAGGAAGAGGTGAAGGTGAGTGCTGGCGTGGACGCTGAACTATGTGGGTAACTATAGCAGCTACAGTAAAGCGAGGGCTAGCAAGGGAGAGCTTGCAGGAATCATGCCCTTGGTGATGTGTCCCCAGTAATTGGCAGCTGTTTCAATAGGAATAAGCAGGACTGATGGAAAAGGCCAGCAAGCACAACTCAGGTTTGCTCTGCCACTCACATGTTGATTGCTGGTTGTGCACTGTAGAACCTGAGCAGAAATTGAGAATCCATTTGGGGAGTCTGGGTGGCTCAGTTGGTTAAGCATCTGACTTCAGCTCAGGTCATGATCTCATAGTTCGTGGGTTTGTTCGAGCCCTGTGTCAGGCTCTGTGCTGACAGCTTGGAGCCTGGAGCCTGCTTTGGATTCTGTGTCTCCTTCTCTCTGCCCCTCGTCTGCTCACACCCTGACTCCCTTTCTCCCTCTCTCTCTCCTTCCCTCCCTCTCTCTCTCCCTCTTTCTCTCTCACTCACTCAAATTAAATAAACATTAAAATTGGGAATCCATTTGAACTCGTTTCTGAAGAAGGAAGACTCAGAGATTTAGCCAAACTCAGAGATTTGAGTTTTTGTACACTCCCTTTTAGCTTAACTGCTTGAACAAAAAATGTAGATAGATAAAGTTCCATTCTCATCTCTTCACATGTAATGTACTGTTTTGATTTGAATTCAAGATCGTAGCATTTTCCTTTACCGGTCTGCTGTATATCTAAAATATTTTGCTTAGTCAAATTAATTAGGATATGGCCAAACAAAAGGCTGAATCTGGTGTTAAATGAGGTCAGCAAGATATGTTCAAGATAAATGACTATTAACTGAAAAGAGCAGGTGTCACAATTGTGACCATGGTTATAATTCCACTGTAATTTTGGGACACCTGGGTGGCTCAGTCAGTTAAGCGTCCAACTCCAGGTTTCAGCTCAGGTCATGATCTCACAATCATGGGATCGAGCCCTCCTCGGGCTCCTCACTGAGAGCTCAGAGCCTGCTTGGGTTTCTGTCTCTCTTCTCTCTGCCCCTCCCTCACTCATGCTCACTCTCTCTCAAAATAAATAAATAAACTTTAATTCCCCTGTAATTTTAAATCTAGACATAATGTTATGCAGTCACATATGTAAACAAAAACATTTATAATAGGCATCTAATTATTGAATACTTACCTTGGGGCTGGTGTTTGTATATGAAAGCAACCTTGCTCTGAGACACCTGGCTAATAATCTCTCCTCTGTATTCCTTTTTCTTTTCTATTTATAAAATCTCAGTCATTTTTGTTTGTTTGTTTGTTTTAATGAGATAGGATGAGGAATCTAGAAAAACAGTTGCTAAAATATAAGAAGGCAATCTAGTGTCTTCTTTTACCCTCATGGAGTCCAGCAAGTGTAGCTCTTGGTTTGATTTTTGTTCATTAAACTTGGCATCTTTCTAGGCTAATCCACACAATTACGATGCGTGGTTTGACTACTTGCGCTTGGTGGAAAGTGATGCCGAAGCAGAAACTGTTCGAGAAGTGTATGAAAGAGCCATTGCCAATGTGCCACCCATTCAAGAGAAGCGGCACTGGAAGCGCTACATCTATCTGTGGGTCAACTATGCGCTCTATGAGGAATTGGAGGCAAAGGTAAAAAACGGAATCCCACATCAGCTGTTGATGGCTGTCTCAGCCCTGCGTGTACAGCTTGGCCACAGCTCAGCCACCGTGGGTGGTAACTGATATTTACAGTCCCAGAAACAGGAATTTAGTTTTAGGTTCTCAGCCATACAGTTACGTATTCTCTCTGTAACCTTTTAAACTCTGTATACCTGTTGTGGGCACAGGTAAGGTTTTTTTGTTGTTGTGCCGTCGTATTTTGTGTTTTAAACCTGAGGCACAAGAAGATTAGTACTTGGACTTGAAAGGGAACAATGACCCAGTCCTTAGCTTAATTTCATATCATACCCTGTATTGTCTCATCAGTAGGGATCACAGCTAGATTGCACATCTTTGTTTTTAGTAAAGATCAAGTGGGATTTTCAGAAATCAGTTGTGTAAATTAATTGGGAAAGATTAGCTTTCTACTGTGGAGACTATAAAACATCTTTGTTTCTTTGTGCTATCAGGCGAAAAGCCTTTCTACAGAGAAGCTCTCAGAGTTTGATGGCTATATTGTACTTTTGATCATAAATGATTAAATCAGAGTTTGAAAATAGCAACTTGCAAAAACATATTCAGTGTTGGGGGTATACATTTTTAATATCAGTAGAAAGTATTAGTAACAGACTTCAATATTTTGTGAAAATTTCTTATCCTAATACAGGATCCCGAGAGGACGAGACAGGTATATCAAGCTTCTTTGGAATTAATCCCTCATAAAAAGGTATGTTTGCTATAAGTGTTCTATTCCAAACTGTCAAAATCCTACTTCTGTTTCTCGCGAGTAATACTTACTGTTTGAATAGTTTGCTGTGCTAGGCTCAAGTGAGAACCGGGTATGCTCCTTGCCTCAGAAAACACCTTACAGTCTAGTTGAGAGAACAGCCTGTGTTAAGTGATGAATAATACAGATAATGTAGAAATTCATAGGAGGATGGAGGAAGATGCACATCCAGAGAGCACACAGCACGTGCAGGAAACAACAAACAGGTGTTTGTTGGCATCCGAGTGGACATAACGCATGCCTGGGTGAACACCTGGTGCATGTTTTGGAAATGGTTGAGACGTTATCTCTGCCCTACTTCCCAGCATGAGAAACAAGTAGAGATGTTGGCCGAGTTACCTTCTAGAATAGAGGTGGTGTGTTCTCTCTGCTCACCAGCATACGCACAAAACACCAGGGGCTGCAGGACCATGCAGTGCAATAAAGTACCTGGATTCCTGTTTGTAACTTTTATGAAATAAACATCCTATTTGCTTAAAAACAAGAAAACACGTCTGTCTTCGCTCTGAATATGTAGGGAAATCTAATCGCATGTGGCCTTTTATTAAATTTTTGACATACTTCAGTGTCATTGAAGTGACTCTCTTAGGTGTTTTGTGCTTTTGTTTTCTAGTTCACATTTGCCAAGATGTGGTTACTATACGCACAATTTGAAATAAGACAGAAAAATTTACCATTTGCCAGAAGAGCTTTGGTGAGTAAAGAAAGGATCGAGATGCATCATTGACTTCTATGAGAAGAAAATTAAATCTCAGTGCCTACAAGTTGGATAGTTCCTACTAAGAATGCCACAGAATTGTTCTGCCTTTATAGCCTGAGACATGTCAGAAAATGCATGGCCTTTGAAGAAGGATTGGGTGAAAATGTAAATTAATATTGGAAGCTTTATCTGTAGCTCCCAGTTACCAGCTCTTTACTCAGACTGGAAAGATCTGATCTTAGTTCACATTAGGTCTTAAATCAGCTCTTTAATAGACTGATGTGCAAAATTCAGGGGTGTTACATGCACCTTCCTCTTAACAGTTATTCTGAAGTGTCTTGATAGGATTAAATACTGTGTATAAATGCAGTTATCCTTCTACTAGCCACTCTTGCCCTGGCTGTGGGCAGCAAGGCAGATTTCATTCTATGATTACCATTTCACTTATGGGATGTTTTATCCATTTGACGTCCATATTCCCTACATGCTCCTGAGATACTAAGTAAAATCCAGAGTACTTGTGCAGACAGTTCTGAAACACTCTCTTGCTGAACAGGCCCCAATGGGCATAGGCCCTCTTGACTGGTGGGGGAAGTAGAGGGTTTCAGTTGGCCTTCTGTCAAGAACCAGTGTGGACATTGTGATACCACAGAGGGAAAGAGTGGCTTGTCATGTTCTTCTGCAACAGAGAACAGTTGTTGGGATAGGTTGGTGATGTCTGTGCACAGATTGAACCCACATATCCCAGTGATTTGGTCATTTTATTTTCCAGGGAACTTCCATAGGCAAATGCCCAAAGAACAAGTTATTTAAAGGTTACATAGAATTGGAGCTGCAGCTTCGAGAATTTGACAGATGCCGGAAGCTTTATGAGAAGTTCTTGGAATTTGGACCTGAAAATTGCACCTCTTGGATTAAGTTTGCAGAGTTAGAGACAATCCTTGGTGATATTGAGAGAGCCCGGGCAATCTATGAGTTAGCCATCAGTCAGCCACGCTTAGACATGCCGGAGGTGGGGATCTCAAGTTGAATATAATCTTGTTTTAGATACTTCTCCAGCATTGCTTTAGATAACCATCTAAATGTGTGTGCATTTCACATTATAAAGGTAAATTTACTTGTAGTCTTGTCTGCTCAGATTAGTTCTTTCTGTGTGGGAGATAGCAGAAGAAGGATGGGGGTGAGGGGACCCTCAAGTAGGATACCAGGGCCCAGAACCCCATTGTGACACCAGGATGAGTTGGGATATAATAGGGTTTGTGACTGGCTCTCTGCCTCCTTTCCTCAAACAGAAAGCTAACTAAAGGGATGGAAACAGGCAGCAGGCAGCCCCATCTGGAGAACTGGAAGTTGAGACTGCACATCCCCAGATTCTCCTAGCACAGTTTTGCCCAGATTGGGCCAGCAAAAGAAGCTGTATGTAAAGCAGGATATTCCTGGAATTACTACTGCCACTGTTCTGGCCTGCCACAGGACCTGAAATCATCCCTTCCGTATTTAAACTTGAGCCACGAGGTGGCGCCAAACCACAGCTAGCACCATGTGAATCTCCCAGGAGCCACTGAAATCACCCAGCCCTTTTATTAGTCTTGCCCTAATGTGACTCTGCATTTTATGGCTTGGGCTCCACCAGCCGCACTAGGTCAGGGCCTTATGTGTTATTGGTTCCATCGGTTGGCCTCAGCTCCCAGGCATCCAGGCCACATGTGACTACATCCTTGTTCCCTGACAGGCCGTACCTAGCAGGTGGGCTGCTGCTTACTGAATAGTTGTTGAAGTGAATTCAGACATATGAAGGAATTTACAGTGGAGGTAAGAATAGTATATCCTGGCCTAGGCATGTCCCTGGCAACGTCAGTTGTATGTGACAGGATCTTGGCAATGTCTGGGAGACTTGGCAAGTCTCTGAGCTTTTTGTGGTAAGTCCAGCATTTGAAAAACTCTGAAAGAGAATCCACAAATGAATCCAAAGCCTTTTATCTCATAATGTAGAATTGTAGCCAAATTTTGGCTTGTAAATGCCAGTATTTTTATTGTGTCCACATGCTGCCTAGTCTTTAATTGTTCATAGAAATCCTGGGTTTCTGGATGTCCTAGGTTGGAGTGGCAGTTAAGCTCAGCTTTGGCTAGGGACATGTTGCTCTTTAAATGTCAAGACTGACTAAGTTCTCTTTATTAGGTGCTTTGGAAATCATATATTGACTTTGAAATTGAGCAGGAAGAAACGGAGAGAACACGAAATCTTTACCGACGATTGCTTCAGCGAACACAGCATGTCAAGGTATCCTGCACTCTGTCGATGATCTTTGATTTTGCTTAAATCAGCAGTCCTGAAGGAGATATTTTATTTCTGTGTTTTAAGTGTTCTGTTTTGGTTTTGTTTTTAATGATTTCCTTGCTTTTAGAAGGTGCCCGTGAGTCTCAGAGGACTTTGCAATATAAAGCTTATACCAAGTCAGTATTTATACTGCATGGGAATAACTTCAGTATCACAGGATTTAATAAAAAGTTCAGCTCTTTTCAGGATTTTAAGACTCTTTCAAACTTACTCGGATATAGAAGCAGACAGCTTCAGCATTATTGAAGCATATAATCAGTGTGTTCTTTGGAATCCTATTAGTATGTTCAGATATCATTAACTAGAAATTCATGTTATTGTTACTACGTGAATGTTTTCTGGGTGACATGGTTATTAATTTGGTTCTATAATAATTTTTCATAAGGTATGGATCAGCTTTGCCCAGTTTGAGCTGTCTTCAGGGAAAGAAGGAAGTTTGACTAAATGCAGACAAATTTATGAAGAGGCTAACAAAACCATGAGAAACTGCGAAGAAAAGGAAGAGAGACTTATGTTGCTGGAATCATGGCGAAGCTTTGAAGATGAATTTGGAACAGTATCAGATAAGGAGAGAGTAGACAAACTCATGCCAGAGAAAGTCAAGAAAAGAAGAAAGGTCCAGGCTGATGATGGGGTAAGAACTGAGCCCTCGGAGCTGGTCATCTCATGTCAGATGAGCGAAAATGCATCTGACTTTGAATTTGTACTTTTATGTGCCATTTACAATGTGAGCATGGGAAGAGACAGCCTGGAGTAGAAGACAGTTGCAGTCTGGCTACCATGGAAGCAGAGAGCAGGGTGTATGGTCCACCCAAGGCTAGAGAATAGGAGACAGCTGGCAAAGACCTCTTGGAGGTGGTTGATTCCAGGAACTGCATGTAGTGTGGTATTTCTGGAACATTAAGCAGGAGGTCAGAGTGGAGGGAAATGAAATTCAACTTCTAAGTCGGACCCAATCCAGAGGCTTTGTAAACTGTAGGCAGACGCTTCTGCACAAAATGACATGCCCCAGTAGTTGGCATCTCCTGCAGGCATACTCGAGGAGCTTAGATTAGAGGAAATCTGTCGGGAGGCTGTTGTAAGCAAGTGATGGTACAGGCTGGAACTACAGTGACCTTTAGGAAGCCAAATCAGTGACTGACTGGAGATGGGCAGTAAGGACAGGGAGTCGGAATAGTGCACAGATTTATAGCTCTCACTACCAGGTAAACATGAAGTAAGTCTTTAAAAATTTAAAATCTTAGAAGACTGAAAGATGGAGGAGGAGACACAGAGTATCTTCTTGATTGACTACAGAGGAGCTGTGCTTTGATTTTTAGGATCTTCCACTGCTTTTTAGCTCTCCACGAGCTCCCCTTGCAGCAACACCAACCCCACAGCTACTCGTTCACTCCTGATCTTGCAGGCCCAGCCCTTGTTCTTGCTGTGATGGGCTTTGATGTTGTTTCATAAGATGAACATGAGATGAATTTGAACTCTGGGTTTGGCAGTGAAAATTCTCCACTTTAAAGTAACTGCAGTTGAGTATTTCAGCCATGTGTTGGCTTATCTTTTCATTGTTTTACTTTTTGTCTGTAGTCTGATGCAGGCTGGGAAGAGTACTATGATTACATCTTTCCCGAAGATGCTGCGAACCAACCCAACCTCAAGCTCCTGGCCATGGCCAAACTTTGGAAGAAACAGCAACAGGAAAAGGAGGCTGCTGAGCAAGACCCAGATAAGGACATTGATGAGAGTGAATCCTGATGTTCTTGTTCATATTGAGAAGTGTGTTACTATTTTTATAAATTAATAGTTTGGAACTGTTGTGACTCCTGTAAGTTTTTGTATATTTCACCAGTAATGAATTGATTGGAATCTTTGATAGCTACTTTTTGAATAATTTTTAAAATGCTCTTGGCTTAGGAGTTGCAAGTAATTTTTGTAACTGCTGGATTTATCAGTCCAAACATTTGTCTACATCATGCATTAGAAAATCTAATTGAGGTAATGCTTAGCATCTATTTTAGATGGACCTGCAGACTTTTGAAAGTCTTTTTCTAGTTTTCAAGTTATGTTCTACAGTAACTTGTAAGGTATGGTTTTTTCATGCTTGTCTTCATAAATATATTTCACGCACTCATCTGAAACCTGTAACTTTTTCCTGTCTTCAGAGTTACACAGACTTGAGTTCCATTCCCAGCTCTGCCACTTAGTGATAAATAACTGAACCTTTATTTTTAGTTTCTTTACTCATAAAATGAGCTTCTGCCACTCATTTTGAAGATTAAATTAGAAAAGGAATATACCTGGTACATAGTGTTAAGTGTTCATTCCAAGCCACTTTCCTAAATCCCTTCCTTCTGTCCTTGTAGAATTGAATGTGCTTGAATTTAACATCTAAACACCCTTAGCTTAACAGTGGCCATTTTTGCTACCTGCTTTTGAAAACACTAGTTGGGAAATAATTTATAGTTAGTGTATTTCTGAACAAGGGCTCTTTACCAAGAACGTTTTAGTCAGATTTCAGTTAAACTGTAATCTGTTTTCCCAAACTGGTTGAGCTCTGTATTGGCTTAAGGAACAGTAAAACGTGCTGTGAAAAAGTGTCCCCTGCTCCAATAAATTTGGGAAATCCTAGATTAAGGGTTAGGTCTTATTAATCAAATCTTTTTGTAGTTCAGCTTCCCAGAGCCTTGTAAATACTATACCTTTTGAATCCCCAGTAGCAATGCTGGCATGTTCCCCAACCTTACTGGACAAGGCAATCACGTCTGCCTAGAATACCACAATTTCTAGTATGCTATTATAGAAAGTAGCTACTGTAAAACCTGATGCATGTGATTTACCCTTGGTTTAGAACATGTGAGAAACAAGGTAGATAACCAACTATGATTCTAAAAAAGAAAAAGCAGAGATGGTAACATATTTGCGGACACATTGCTCATATCCTCAAGCAAATATGTGCCTTAATTAACTGATCTTATTTTCTTTAATCTGGCCTGATTTCTCAAGCCTGCTTTTTGTCTTGTTCAGTGCCTGAGCTATTTGACTAGAATTGTTATCTTCAAGAATATTTTGTCACCGGTAAAGGCAATTGGCAAACTTATTTACTTGTTGAATTGGGTAAACCTATTAAATTTGCAAAAATTTCACCCAAAGGAATAAAAAAAGCTAGTCTGTATATTACTAAATTTTATCTTGAAAATAAGCTAGTGTTTGAAGGGAGAGTGTAGGATTGTCAGGGTAAAAGACAAACTTGTGTTCAGCCTCACTGCTTCAGTCACTGCACCAGTGTCACCGCAGCTGCTGGGTATCAGATGGATTCTGACTATGGAGTCCTGAGGTCTACTTGGTGAGGAGGAACATTTGTGATTTTAATACCTTTGGCTAAGTGCAGAGTCAAGGGGTAAGATGAAAGCAGGTCAAAATGCTAATATAAGTGACTAGAGTCTTCCTACAATTCTTTCCTGTTTATGCTGCATGCTGTTCTTATGCTTACATAAGCTGTTAGAACATACGCTGTTCTTATGCTTCCTGTTCTTATGCTACATAAGAACAAAAATTGGTCATGTTTCCAACGTCAGCTCATAATACCACTTTCTGATTAGTGTCATGCATGAAGGAAAAAGTTACCTTCTCATGGGAGAAACATAAAAGATTCATTTCTCTTACTCTCAACTCCACCAGAGTAAGTCCTTTCAGAGGGAAAAACTGTTTAGCAATCATTTCTGTGGGGTTTTCTTTACTTCTGTTCACTGGATATTTTCAGATATTACAGCTGAAGAAAACTATACCTGGAGGTAAGTGGTTGGCCCATTACATAGTTTCATGGCCTTTAAGAATTAGAAACTGTGATGTCATTTTATATTTTGAAAAGGCAGGATTTAAGCAAAGTAGTGTGAGAGGAGACAAAAGATGTGGGGCTAACACTATCAAGTATCTGGGAAGAATTTACTATGCAATAAGAAGGATGCGTACGTACACTGGGCAGGGATTTTCACGTTTGCTTTTAAAAATATCCGACTTCAGCTCTGGTCATGATCTTGCAGTCCGTGAGTTTAAGCCCCATGTCAGGCTCTATGCTGACAGCTCAGAGCCTGGAGCCTGCTTCAGATTCTGTGTCTCCCTCTCTCTCTGCCCCTCTCCTCCTCATGCTCTGTCTCTCTCAAAAATAAACATTAAAAAAATTTTTTTAATAAAATTTTTAAAAAATAAGGCTTTATATGGAACAAAAGAAACATCATGTCCTAAATGATGGCCTTTCTCAATCCAGACTGAATTTTATAAATGACCAAGTTTCCAGAACACATTCATAGGGTCAACAATGCGTTTTATTATACATTTTAGATTTATACATTTCATATATGCTTTTAAAGCTTCAATTGACAGATAATACAAAATAAAAAATATGTATGCAGCAGTGGTTCTCAGGCACAGAATTTAGGAGGAGACTGGAGCAAGTTTTTCCCCTTAACATATAGTGAATATTATGAACCAAAATACTAAAATGTTTCCATCTGACCTAGCTGCCTTTTTGACTGAATTTTATTACAGTGAACAGCTTTAATAGTTATGATACTGCTAACTGGAAACAATAAGACTCAAATTTATAACCTGTATTTTCTTGAAATCTGCAAGACCTAAATAATTACTTTTCTCCTAATAGCGCTCCGGGATCATCTAATGAAAACAATATTGTCCATAAAATTTCTGGAGCATCAGCCTAAGAACCACTGCCCATGGTTATTCAATGTCTTCAGGCCTCACAGGATGAGGTAATGGTATGATGGATTTCTTCTCAGTGTCTCTGGAAAGTGCTTTCCTCATATCTGTTAGGAAGCAAAATTTAATGTAAATACCCAAATATCAAAATATATGAAATCTGAAGGGTATACATATGTAAAGTTCCCATAAAAGGTTTGTCCCCTAGACCCTGAGAGAAATGTATTTAAATGAGACTCTTAGTCACAAGTACTCAGCTCTTCAAACGAATGTTCTTTTGTGAGAATCTCAGTAAAATTAACATACCTGTAACAATTGATAGTAATTAATCATTGGTTAGTCAATGTAAGCTAACCAGTGATAGGTTCATAAAGGAGTTAAGGGAGATTTAAATATTAGATAATGCTCAAATTTAAAATATTAAGTCCAACAAATATTCTTTTAAATTTACTAAAATAATTATTTCAGTCTGTAGAATGAATGTAAATGTTCTGGTGGCTTCTTGGGGATACTGCCACGGAAGGGAGCTCACCATAAGCGTCCTCGTCAGGCTCCCCATTGCTGGCTGAATAGTACTCTATGACTGTCCTGTATACGCTGTAGCCCAGCTGCTTGTACATGTTGACTGCAACCTGGTTAGATACTCTTACAAAGAGATCAACAAAAAATCCACCCTTTCTTTAATTTAAAAAAAAAAAGAAAAAAAGGAAAATGTTAGAATGTGAGAAATTCTAGAAAATACTTATTTTTAAAAACAACACTTGTTTTTAGTTTGCTTTGACTACCATTCATAGAATGGTAGTAATAGAACCTTGCAGCTGATTACCTCATACCAATTTTTACTTCTGAGGATTTATGACAATTATCTCGCAGTACAAAGAGATGAGTTTCTTTTGCATACTGACATTTTAAAACCTAGATTTTCTTAAAAGACAAACTTAAAAAGCATTTTTAAGCCACAATTCTGTCTTAAATTACTGTGTATTTTATATCATAGTAATTGACATGCTCATTTTATCAACTAGCGATACAATACTTTCACCCATACGTGCAAATTAAAGATATTGAACAACAAGCACCCATGTGGCCATGGCCCAAGTGTAAATACGGGACACTGGTTGCCTGACAATGGCAGCCATGAAGCCCTCAGTTTTCTCTGTTAGTGACAGCCACCTCCTTTACCCAGAGGTTCTGACTCTTGTGCTCATTAGCTCCTTGGTTTTTGCTGTAGATTCACCACCTACTAGAGCTTTTCCTATTTTGAACTTTTATCCTTTGGTGATTTGCCTCTCAGTAAGTGGGAGTCAGCCTTGGTGTAGCTGGGATCTTATTTATCTTCCCTTTGTTTAGCATCCCATTGCATGGATGGATATATACTACAGGTTGCCCATTCCCCACAAATAATCCGGTTTTTACTATTACAAACTATGCTGCTGTATTTTTATTGTATGTCTCATGGTATAGTACAGTCTACAACTAGGGGTGTGGTCACTGGCTCATGGGGGCATCTTCAGTTGCTTTAGTTAATGCCCATTTCCCAGTCAGCTTATACTCCCAGAGGAGGGGAAGACTCCATTCCCACAGTACCAAGGCTTGGTTTATCAGACACTTTTATTTTTGAAAATCTCTTAAGTATCGCGGGGCAATTTTAATTGGCATTTCTCATTACTAATAAGGCTAACTGTATTTTTGTAGGCCATTTAGATTTCTCATTTCATACTGTCCTTACTGGTCTTTCACACATTTTTTCTCTCCCCGCCCAGCTGTAGTTCTCCATGTATTCTGAATAGTTGACATTGTATAAATGATTACTGCAAAATTTTTCCCAATTTGTGGCCTGACTTATTATATATCTTTTGATGAACAAAGTTCTTTCACTTCAATGAAGTTGCAATATGAACCTCCTTTACAGTTAGCCTTTTTATGGTTTAAGTTCTTTTTACCCTGAGGTCATGGATGAACTCTCCTCTATTATCTTAAAATGGGTAATAGTTTGCTTTTCAAATCTAGGTTTTCAATAAATCTGCAATTGTGTATTGTAAGGCAGTAGTAATCTGGGAAGATTTTTTCCCATGTGGCTATCTAATTGTGCCACCATCTTTACTGAAGTGTATCCCTTCGTTGCTGATCTTCAGTTGCCTCCTCTGAGGTATGTCAATCCATACATTCCTGCATCTGTCTGCCAGTTCTTTACACTAGTCTAAACTAGTACTCCAGCACTAACACACAGCTTACTCATTACAGCTTGATACCTGGAGGGGCAAACCCGCCCATTTTGTTGCTCAAGCAATCTTGACTCCTTCCATTCCCCTGGTAAGTTTCAGAATCAACAAGTCCCACAAAAAGGACTTGAGGTTTTGATTGCCGTTACATTGGCTCTGTGGATCAATACCAGTTTAGCCTTCCATGTTACTACAGGTGGTTCTCTCTCCACTTAGGTCATCTTTACGGTCTCTTGGTAACGTGTTAGAAAGTTCAGAGACCTCTAACAGAGCTTTTGTTAGATTCTTCCAAAGGGCTTAATGTATTGATGCCATTATAACTGGCATCTTTTCCTAAATTTTACTGTTTTTATAGAAATGAAATTGAATTTTATACTGACTATCCAACAACTTTAACTTTTATTCTAAACATTTATTTGTAGCTTCTTGTGGTTTTCTGTTTGTACAATCTTAGATGTATAAAAATAAGAGTTTTGGTTTTTCTCAGTTCTCATATATTTTTCTTGCTTTACTGTGTTGCCTAGGATTTCCAGTAAATTACCAAAAAGGGGGTAACTATAGGCATCCTTCCTTGTCCCAAATTTCAAAGAGAAAGCATTCAATGCATCATTGCTAATATTTACTACAGGTTTTTGGTAGATACTCTTTTTTTAGGTTATGAAAGTTCTCCCCTTCTATACTAACAGTTTTTAATCAATTGGATTTTATCAAAGCATTTTCTGCATTTACTGAAATAACAAATGTTCTTAATATAGTCCAACAGATTTTCACATGTTAAAAACAACCTTCCCCTGATATATCATCCTTTTTTATGAATTGCTGAATCCATTTTGCTAAGATTTTTCTGGGATTTTTGCATCTATAATGAGTGATTTTTTTTCAAATTTTCCTTCCCCATATTTGTCAGGTTTTATCATCATGGTTATTTCTAGTCTTAAAAAAAAAACCCAACACTGAAGAACGTTCCTTCTTTGTGTAAAACTGAAGTTATTTCTTAAATAGTTGGTAAAATTTACTAGAGAAGCCTAACATTCTGCAAAGATTTTTAGGTACTGATTGTAATCTGTTAAGGAAGGGGGTCTGCTTGCAACCTATTTTGGTAGACTTCTCAAACTAAGAACAGTTTTTAAAATTTTCAAAGAGTGTTTAATACATACACATACACACACATGCGATTATTAGCTGGCCTATAAAGTCTAGGTATCTATCTGGCTCAGAAAAAGTGCTGACACTTACTCTATACCCTTAATTTCTAATCATTCTAGCAGAAAGCATGTTTCAAATTTCTCATTATAGTAATGATTTGCTTCATATTCTTTCTCCTTGTACTTTTATCAATTTTCTCATTTTTACCTTGTCACCATGTACATAAAATTCGTAATTATTACATCTTCCTGATACATGAAATTTTTTACCTGTTATCCAATGACCCTTTTTTTCTCCGTTAATTATTGAAGTATGTGACTATTGTTAATTTAAGTACACCAACTGTCTTTTGGTTAGAATTTTACATGACAATTTAAAAAATTTCTTTCAATCTTCCTGTATGTTTTTTACACATATTTCCTGTAAATAGAATATAGTTCTGACAGTCTTTGTCTTTTCAATTTTATTTGGTTTTACTGTTGTAAGACGACTTTAACATGAAGTTTTCCCTTAATAAGTTTTAAATGTACATTTTTTACTATAGGTAAATGTTGTACAACAGATTACAGAGTTTATTCATCCTCTTTAGCTACAACTTTATGCTTACTGATTTTCCCCCCTGCCCCCCAGTCTCTGGCTACCACCATTCCACTCTTTGATTCTCTGAATTTACCTGTATTAAATATCTCATATAGGTGGAATCACACAGTACTTGTCTTTCTGTGACTGGCTTTACTTAGCATGTCTTCCTTTGTCTTTTAACTAATTAGTCCATTTAGTGTTGTATTTACTGATTACATCTGGATTCATAGCTACCATCTTATTTCATGCTTTTTGTTTTACCACTTTAATCTCCTTTTTCTCTCCTTATGGACTGATTTTTCTCATTCCACTTTTTCTGTTTGGAAATTATAGTTTCTGTTTTAATGTATATATTTAAAAATACATGTATGCATGTATGTGTGTATGTAGCTAGGTACACACACATACACGCACAAATCTGAACTATTCCAAAGTAATGAAGATTTAGAACCTGGAAAAGAAGGGAGCTTGGTGGTTTTCTACTCTGAGAGAGATTCTATCCCATAAATACATTAATCATATGCATAGAGTGGATAGCTAATTAGAACCCATTTCTTAACTCCTTATCTACCATACAATAATGCCAAATACTTTAACCCCATTAACAAATGTGTGTAAACTAAAAATTTTCTCTTCTTCCTTGTTCAGTCCAGGGAGAATTCTTTAACTTAAGGACTACAATTAACTTCTTTTTCAGCTAATGCTATCTCTTCCCTGAATGATCTCAAGTTCCTCTTGCCCCAAACTTGGCCCAGAGCATTTTCAGGCCATGGTTATTCCTTTAAAACTTCCCTTTATTAAGTCCATTAAGTGGAAAGCCTCAAGAGCCTTTCTCAGCAAATGTTCCCTTCCCTATATTTCCCTATATATTTCTAGGCATTAAGAGAAAAAAATAAATGGCAGCTTGACAACTGATTAAACTCGTATATACATCTTTTACCTCTTTTTTTACAATGGGAGCTGGTAGGAGTCTTTTAATTACATTACTTTTATCTCACATAATGAAGGTGTTTCACATACACAACAGGTCTTTTTTTTAAAAAGCCCTAATGCTGGCAGTCCCCAAACTGTGCTCTAAGGTGGCCCAAACTCTTAGAGGTGCTGTAGGATATTTCAGATGTTTGGGGAAAACACAGACAAATCTTTCATGTTAGACACTGGCAAACTAAACTACTAGTTTGCTATAACTCACAAATGCAGCATTACATGGTGTTACATTCCTTTTGGTGACAACGTATCTTTATGAAGCCAGGTTTTAGCAGTTCCTATGATTAAAAGAACCCAATAAAACCAGAAAATCAGTATGAAAGAAGAATGCAGGTGGTTGTGTCAAATCGGTTTCCAAGGTATGAGAAGTCCTTCAATGCTCAAAAGGCTATAGATAACCAGTTATTTAACAATGAAATAAAAATATTTTTTCTTTCAATTTGTTTATTTTTTTCCAAATAGCTACTAGGTTATCAGGCCATAAATACTTACTAAGCAGTTAGGACATATCTTAAAATTAAACTAGAGGATTTTTTTGGCCTTAGGGGCACTGTGGAAAAAAATAACTGAGACACCAAGGATGATGTTAACCGAATTCAGGAACATCTGCCACATTCTGCCACTAAAAGAAATCTTGAGAGCTAGTCTTTGCACCAATTGCCAAGCATATAAGCCTATGGTAGGTCACTCACTTTGCCTGAATCTTCCTCAGTGGCAAAACAGGGACTGTACTACTACTATGAATATTTGACTACTGAAGACTGAAAATGAAAATCCTGTGAAGTACAATATTCAGCCTGAATGGAAAAAATCTTATAAATGTTCACTATGAGAAAAATAGTCAAATTATTAAAAACCAAGATCTCACCGTTCTGAAATCTCCTCTAATAATTCCATAAGTTTTGCAGCCAAACCAAGGCGTCGAAATTCTGGGGCAACAGAGAGAGCTGTGACATGTCCATGCCATTCTTCCCTAGCTACAGAGCCTTCTGCTTTACCCATAACTGCCAACAAAAGATTGCATTCAGTAATTAAACACATGGATTTACACAAAAATACAGAATGATTGTTGGTACATTATTATTATAAAGGAAACTAATGACAAACTTTAGTTTTTAAGTAACATTGAAAGTCATCTAGCTAATGGTTATTGGTGCTTTTATCTAAATCTCACTTATAAATATAATGCTGAATCTAGTTGTAGAATGAGAATTAGAAAAAGGTTTTTTCTTCTTTAAAAAGAATAACACTAAAAACACAACTAACTGAACATACATTTTAAAAATATCTGCATTTCAGAATCGGAACATATATTTTTAAAATATCTACATTTTACGTAGGTGGGTAGGTTATGTATACACCAATAGATAATGCACAGCTCAAATTTTCACTAGTAACCTAATTCAATGAAGATGCTACCATTCCTATATTATGTACCAAACCATGTAGAAATGTAACATAAACATAGATCTAAAAAGCCTGAGACCATGTCTGTCTGGTTCAGGGCTGTATCCCCCTGGGGCCTACCTAGCACAATGCTTCAAACATAGAAGGCATCACCAAGCTGTCAAATGGTTGAAAAATAGAATTCTAGGCATCATGATTATACTTGCAATTCTGCAATCAATCTAAATCAGTTGAAACCTATACTAAAATCTCAACTGCCTATCCAAAAATGTTCTAGTGGTTGGTATTATACTTACTATAACCCATTAACTCTCCACCAGGTGCCTCTGCAACAATGAAATACTCTGGCCAGTGGGCGAGGTACTGTAAATAAAAAGGAATCCCATACTAGAGTCTTGTTAAGGAGTGTGGAAAGTAATTGACAGTAAGAAGTATTCTTAATAAAAGGAGTGTTATGAAGAAAGTTTCCTTTAAAAAATATATTATTACTTTATCCCCAGTCCTATATATGTGTAATTTTGATAACCATAACCATGTCAGTACATTAAATATTTAGGTTAGCACTAATAATTTATAACAAAATTGACTGAATATGTAACTTCAAATGTGAATGGAGACAACACCATGTAATACGAAGCAGAGAACCTGGACTCCCAAGTTCTTCTGTGTCCATACAGATCACACTGTATCTAAATCTCTGCACAGCACTTACCATCACCTGGTATTTGTTACTCTCTCCCTTTTGAATATGAATGTCATGTTCATTCCATCCCTGGTGCTTGGCACAAAGTAGATACTCAATACATTTACTTTTCCATAATTGCACTAGAAAATTAGGGATTAGTTCCTATTTTAGCTTCAGCTGTGTGACTGTGAAAATAACTTTAAAAGTTAATCATTTCTAGAGTCAACTTAACAGTTACCCTGTAGTGTTTCCCCTCCATTGACTCAAATTCTCATTTTCTGGTACTACAAATAAAAGCTGACCTAAGAGTGAATGCCTGAATAATTTGCTCATTATGTAACTCTTCAACCCTGGCGTCCTTACTGATAAGTGCTCATTCTTATATTTCTTCTTAGTGTAAGCTTGCTGATGCAATTCTGAGGGGCCACCACCAATCACATTTTTAAGTTCCCATAAAACCTGTTCAGCAATATATTCTTCAAACTTCTCTGAAGGACAGCTGTTATTTTCAGCACTCTTCAAACATAACCCTTAACACAGCAGGCCAGCCAGTCTTCTCACCATGCAGCCACTGACTCACACCATAACTGCCTCTCCTCCTGCTAGGGGAGGAGCCCAGATGCTGTTCATCAATCATGAAGACCTGGCAGATTATTTCCAAACATGGCCTCACCTGGATAATGGGACTTTTACTGTAAATTTTAGGCGTAACTAGACACATACCATGCAAGTTGATTCGCATCCTAATACTTTACCTTACTATACAGTGGAAGTTTTTCGGCCATTCAAAACAAAAAAGTTTTTTTAAACACGGAGAGGGTCTTTATTTTTTTAAACTTATTTATTTGAGAGAAAGTGCATGCAGGGGAGGAGCAGAGAAAGTGGGAAAGAGAGAATCCCAAGCAGGCTCCGAACTTCATGGAGCATGATTCAGGGCTCAATCTCATGAACACTGAAATCATGACCTAAGCCGAAATCCAGAGTTGGACACTTACCTGACTGAGCCACCCAGGCACCTCCGGAGGGGTCTTTAAAAGGTCATAATTTTTGAAATACAAATGAAATTCTTGATATTTTTGCTTTTTCACTCAACTTTGTTTCTGATATGTAGCTTTGTTGTTGCCTATACCTATAGTTAATTGTTAATAGCTGTATAGTGCTGTATAGTGTATAAGTGCTGTATAGCACTCCGCTGTGTGAACAATTTAAATATCCTCTCTTGAAAGAGACATCTGGGTTACTTTCAGTTTCTCAAAAAATCTTTTTAAATTCCTTCATGAATATAGTATAATTCATTTAACCATTTCCTCATTGTTATGTATGAATGTTATTGCAAATTTTTAATATTATAATTCTGTAACACATAACTCAGGGGTTAACAAACATTTTCTATAAAGGGAGAGATAGTTAAATATTCAAGGCCGTGTGGACCATATGCTCTCTGTTGCATCTACTCAAACTGGACAGTCTCGACAAAGCTACAGACAGGTTGTAAATTATTTGGCATGGCTGTGTCCAATAAAATTTTATTTACAAAAATAAAAATAGGCAGTGGACCACATCTGGCCTATGCACCTAGTTTGTCAATTCCTGACATAATTGACTCTACTATTATTTTCAGCTTCCGGGAAATGGAATTACTGTGTATTAATTACACTGCCAAAGCGCCTTCCAGAAAGACCGCAGCAAGCAGTTTATACTGTCACTAGCAATTTATAAAAATGTTGCTCTTACCCTCATCAGCACTGAGTTTTATCATTTCTTTAAATCCTTGATAATTTGATAGATGAAACATGGCATTAGAGGTACCTGGGTGGCTCAGATGGTTGAGCGTCCGACTTAAGCTCAGGTCATGATGTCACAGTTGGTGAGTTCCAGCCCCGCGTGAGGCTTGCTGCTGTCAGCGCAAAGCCCACTCTTCAGATCCTCTGTCCCATCCCCCTCTCTGTGCCCCTTACCTGCTCATGCATGCTCTCTCTCTCTCAGAAATGAATAAACGTTACACAGAGGACTGAGATTTAAACAACAAAACATGGCATCTCATTTTGGTTTTAATTTCCATGTCTTTTGACTGAACTGTGAGCCTGAACTGTGCCCTCTTTTGTTAAATTATCAGTCAATATTACCCTCCTACCCTGCAATGGATATGGAGTATAAGCTAGAAATCCAACTTTGTTTTAAGCCACTGAGAATGTGGGGTTGTCTGCTAATGAGACATAACCCAGAGCACCCCAACTTCACACATCTTTGCCCATTCTTCTATTGGGGAACATGGTAGATATTGCTAATTATTACCCCAGATCTTTTCTTTGTTTTAGTAACAAGCCCTAATGTAAAGCTGGGCTCATTCCCAGACTGTTACAGCTAGTAAGTGTGGCATGAAGCAAGTTCTAGTCAATGGGATACAGAAAGTCCTGTGTGGTACTTCCCAAAGGTACTCCTGAAAGGGAAGGTCTCTCTCACCTTCCCCTCTGTTGATCCTCCTGCCAGGAACATGGATGTGATGCCATTTGCTCTGGCAGCTGAGACAGGAATGCCAAGGCCACCCTGGGAGTGGTACAGTGGTTAAAATGCACAGCTGGGTCACTGGTGACTTCATGAAACCACCACAGACCACTCATCACCTCCAGACTTCATTCACATCAGAAAGTAATAACCCATCTTGCTGAAGTCACTGCTTTCTGTTGCATGGAGCCATACTTCCTACCCAGGGGCAAGGTAGGCAGTGTTGCTGCACTGCTGAAGATTTAGGAGGTCATTATACTAGCAGCTTGTCAGGCAGATTTAAGACAACTCTTGTTCCCAGTTTGTTTTTTTTAAGTGCTTTCACTATTGCTTATGTTTCCAGGACTACAAGTTTTAAAGTTTTTCTATACTCAAGCCTATTTTTTCCTTTGTTCCTCCATGTTCCTTACTCCTAGTAAGCCTTCATTTAACTTTTTTTTTTTAAAAAGGATACAGTTTCTGTAAGTGGATCCAAGTTACTAAAAGAAACAAAAGAAATGTCAATAGTAAGCAGTGTTGACAAAACCAGTTTAAATAAGACACTGAAACTGAAAACATGCACAAGGAACACAAAACATGCCAAATCCACAACTTTAAAACCAAATTTAGGGGTAAGGAGGATGGTGTAAGCTACCTAATGGCCAAACTGAGCCATCACAGCCACTATAAAGATACCTATACGTTTTCATTTAACTGTTTCTTCCTTTACAAATTACTTTCTATTTAATACATCTGATCAAAACCTTCCATTTTCTAAATGACAATAAATCATTAATGGAACTGGAGCCCAACCAGACATGTAAATCACAAACAGAAGGTAAAACCAGCTCCTGCAGCATCTGGCAGGGGTCCCTCCAGCCAGTCTCTAGGCCTTCCCTGACAACTCCTTTCTCCTTTATTCCATCCACTCAGTGTGGGCCTCTCACCACTAGGTGTTTGCTCCCCTCTCTTCTACATTCTCACCTCCTCTTCCCACCACCCCATCCCTAAACTTTTGGAGGGAGACTCCTGGATCTGACTCTGGTGCGCTCAGCACTTGTTTCTCTAGCATATCAGATCACAACAGTCCCAAATCAGCAGTTCTTACAATGTACCTATGGTCTGTCTACAAAGAGCTCTGCCCCTCACTTTCCTATTCAGTTAATGGAACCACTATTTTGCCAGACTCAAAACCAGCCACCTGAAAATCTACCTCTTGTATACCCAGTCAGATTCTTTCTTGGGACCCTTACCAATGCACTTCTCTAGGCCAGCAGTTCTCAAGCTTTTCGGTTTCAGAACCAATTTACACTCAAAAACTAATAAGGACCCCCAAAGAACTTCTGTTTATGTGGATTATATCTATGGATATTTAAATTTTTAATATTCATTTTAAAATAATAAATCAATTACATGTTAATAAAACCTTTTTTTTTTTTTTTTTTTTAACTGAAAAGTCATCCTACTTTCAAGAACAAAATTTAGGGGCACCTGGGTGGCTCAGTCGGTTAAGCATCCAACTTCGGCTCAGGTCATGATCTTGGGGTTCGTGAATTTGAGCCCCAGGTGTGCTGTGCCCACTCTGTGCTGACAGCTGGGAGCCTGAAGCAAGCCTGCTACCGGACTGTGTGTCTCCCTCTGTCTCCACCCCTCCCCCACTCATGCTCTCTCAAAAATAAACACTTAAAAAAAAATTTTTTTTAAGTACAAAATTTAGCGACAAGAGTGGCATGGTTTTAACAATTCTACAGATCTTCTTAATGTCTAGCTTAAGAGAAGGCAGATGGATTCTCACATCTGTGTCTGTATTGCTTGGTACTGCAAGTCACACAACTGGAAACTCCACTGTGCACTTGTGAGACAATGAAAAAGGCAAAAAACCCATCTTAGTGTTATCCCGAAAATCACTTTGACCCTGCAGAAGCTTGAAAAGCCCCAGCCACAGCTGATCACTGCTCCATACAGTGTGGGAATACACTCTCCCACACCTCTCAACGACTACTTTATAAGCCTCTCATCTTGCCTCAACTCTCCAAGGCCACCCCTTTCCAATCTCGGCTGCTTCCTGTTTCACACAGAGAATACACAACAGCAGGCAGAAAGCTTCACCAAGATCCCACCACCAAACCCACCCACCTGTACCTCAAGCGTCTGTGCCCCTCTCTACTCGCTCTCCTGTGACCATGCCTGGACTGCTGGTGAGCAGATCCACCTCCTCAGTGCCCAGGTTCCTGCTCCCACAGTTCTCCTCTAATCGTACACACACACTGCACATTTAGCCATCAGCAGCTCTTTACATGGCTCCTCACTCCCTCCACTTGAAATGCTCTCCTTGCTCAGCTTCTCAGACCCACTACTGGCTTTTTCTCCCAACTCACCGGGCCACCAGGTCTCCTTCGACACTTGACACCTAAGGCACCGTCCTGGAGCCTCTTTTTTCCTATCCACAGTCATTCCACCACTGATGTCACCTATCCTCTCAGTTTTTGTTTTCTGTTTTAACATTTATTTATTTAAGTCATCCCTACACCCAGCGTGGGGCTTGAACTCACAACCCCGACATCAAGAGTCACACGCTCTTCTGACTGGGCCAGTCAGGCGCCCCTAACCTCCTGGTTTTAATACCATCTACATAATGTTGCCTCCCTCCACCCAAATTTCTATGTTTAGCCCAAACTTCCCCACCTGGGTATCTCAATGCACTTTGCAGAGGAGCCCAACTCCTAGGAGAGCCTCTCCAAGATCTAGCCCAGTGACTCTGACCTCATGCTCCCACTCTCACTCTGTTCCAGCCACCCCGGCTGCCTCCTCCAGTCAGAAACAGGTACCTATGCACTTACCAATCCCTCTGCCTGGAAGTTCTCCTGCCCCCAATATCCACCGGACTCACTCCCTCATCTCCCTAGGTCTTTCTGCAGTGACACCTACCCTAAACACTTACCTAAAGCTGAATCCCCACTCACTCCCTATTTCCCTTCCCTGTTTTCATGTTTTTCTTTGGACTGAATAATAAGTTCCACAGTCGTACTTCCTTCCCCACCCCCTCCAAAATGTAAATTCCATAAAGGTAACATTGTTTTGCTTTGTTCATTGCTGTGTCTCTAGCACTAATGCACAGTAGGCATGAAGATATCTATCCAAAAATGAGTAAAACACCTGTTGAGTTAACCGCAGTGCTTCTACATCCACGGCATCTTCACTTCCTACTGCAGCACCCTCATCCAGTGATTCTCAGTGTTCTCTATGAAAGTGCCCTAATCAAAGTGTGAAGTTGGAGGACATGGGAAGAGGAGTTCCCAATGGCATATTCTGAAGGGGCCTTAACAAGCTAGACAATTCTTTGACATCTAAAGTTTTATTGTGTTTGTGCTTATTTTCTTTCTTCTATATTCATTTTCATATAAAATTAGGGCTAAGCCTCCCCAGATCTACAGTTAAAACAAGGTTTTGCCCTGTACACTCTTGAAACTTCAAGGCGCCTTGCCCCTCCCCCCAACGGCACCTCCCAGACCCAAACCTCTGCCAAGTCATCATCTCTGGGCCCTTGCCAGGACATCCTGAGTGGCTCACCTGCCTGGTATACCTCCTCTAATCGCCTCACATTCCACACAGCTCTGTGGTGAAGAGGTAGGGCTCCAGAGCACTGGCCCTTAAACAGCCAACGATTTGCATTTTCCAAGGGTTCCCTGGTGGTTGGGGACCACTCTGAAAGAACCACTGTTCTACAGCCAATCTCCTGGATTAGATTCCCTGCTTCACCCACTCCCACCACAGGGCTCTACCACCTGGGGCAACTGACTTGAACTCTCAGTACCTTAGTTGACTCATACAAAAAACGGGGATACTGAGAGCACCTTCTTCAGAGAACTGTGAGGATTACATGGGTTATTACAAGTGCCAGCACCCATCAGGCACAGCAGGAGCTCAACACAACTCACCTGAGTTACACTGCTTTGTGGGAGAGGCTCATTAGAAAATTCTTCCCAACAAACAAACAAGTCTGAACCCTCCAGCGACGGAGCAAAAGTCCAGTTTCACCAGTTCCTCTGACCGCTCAGAGAAACCCCCTACCACAGTTACACTTGTCTCTCAGTTGTCTGGCCACACTCTAGGTTTTCTCACCTTCACACCTGCTTCCTTCTCCAGAACTTCCTCATCACTGCCAATATTTTATCCATCCTTCAAGGCTCACTCCCTCTTTGAAAGGTTTCTAGCCAACTCCTCTTAACTTCTTGCCATTCTCTTGACACTTGAATCTGACCCACCCAGCTGTCTTGAAAGTGGATCTGGGATTGGTTGGTAGGTAGGTAGGTAGGTGGGTGGGTAGGTGGGCGGATGGACAGATAGATATATGAGAAAGTCAACATTAACAAAACGCTTAACTGTAGAATCCAGCAGATGTGTCTTTAGATGTTCAGGGTAAAATTCTGTCGACGTTTTAAATGTTCAGAAACTTCCACAATAAAATCTTTTCTTAAAAAAAAAAAAAATGTGCCTGCAAGTCACAGGTCCTGCCTTAACACGGACTAAAAGAAAGTACACACAGCGGGTCTCCACCAGCATGTGCCCTATGCCCCGACTCCTCACAACACAAAGTTTTCCAGGCTGGATGCGCCGCTTTGGTAACAAAACGCACAAAAACCAACCCGGACCAAGAAAGGAACGGCGGCGGTCGGTGCCATCATCACAAGTTTCACTCGGGTACTGATTAACCATCACCAGGTGGGCTGCACAACGTCCGTATTCCCAAAAAAACACTTAGCTGTTGACCTCGCAACGACCTCCGCGGCGGGCGCCTCGGTGCTGTCCGCTGCACAGAAGACGAAGCCGAGTCAGCTGGCCGGACGTTGGCTGCACACGGCAGAACCAGAGCTGGGCTCGGGCCGCTCCCCCACCTCCTACCACTCGCGCGGGAGCATCGGAACAGCCATCGCGACAGGACGCCCGCGCACTGCCCCGGCCCCAACGAGCACGCAAGGATGCAGGATGAAGTCTCAGCACCTCAGCCAAGGTCAGCGGGGAGCTCCGCACGTCCGTCCCCGCCCCGGCTCTGACCCCGCGGCCCCTAGGGAGGCGCCAATGGCGGCCGGCGGGGGTGGCTCCCGCGGGCCGCGGGCCCCGGCCCGGGAAAGGGGATGCAGCCACCAGCGTCAGCCCCGGGGGCCTCACTCACATGTTGTTGAAGCGGAACAGGTCATCGCACGTGAAAGCCCGGAGCGTGGTCATCGCGCCGCAGCCGCCGCCGAGGCCGGCTTGCCGCGAGCCCCGCCCGCCCTGCCGGTAGTCGCTTTGCGCGGGTCACCGCGGGGCGGGGCAGGGAATTGCTTCCGGGCCACGAGTTGCTTGGCAACCAAGGTGGCAACACCACTCCCTCTGGCGGCCAGCGTCTGGAATTGCAGTGTCATTCTTGTAAAGTCGCCGGGTTCTCACCTTTCGGAACCTCAAAACTACTCTGCGGGAGTGACTGAAAGAAATAGGTAGTGTGATCTCCTAGGAAGGAAACGAAAAGCTGACCGGGGCTAGGAAGCCACCACTGAAAAGCGGGGTTCAGGACCACTTGGGTGCCCGGTAATAAATGAGAAAGGAAGTGGAGCCAAATGGGAGAATTCATGCATGGTTCAGCGCTGCCTGTCCCAGTGATGTGTAATCTCAAATCTTCTACTACCACGTTTAGGAACATAAAGAGAAAGGTGAAATGAGTTGTAATAGTAGATGTTATTTTACCCAGCATATAAAAAATATTATCATTTTACATGTAATTAATAAAAAAATTATTAATGGAATGCTTTACTTTTTTGTTGTTGTTGGACTAAGTCTTTGAAATCTGGTGTGTATTTTACATTTGCAGTATATTTCAATCTGGGAGCTGAACTGAAATCGGAAATACTTGTTCTGTGTTTAGATTTCATCAAATGTATACATAAAATGTATGGTTAAAAAGCAGATTCTCATACTCAAACTGTGCCAATCATACTAAGTTTTCAAATAACCTAAAGGAATAATCAGTTTTCAAATTTAAATTTACGTTAAAGTTAAACGAAGTTAAACATTTCATTCTTCAGTAGCATAAGCTACATTTCTAGCACTCAGTAGCCTCATAGGTAGTGGCTGCCACCATATTGGATAGTACAGGTCCAAAGGCTAAGAAATGTCCTGCCTACTTATGGAGGTTCTCACCCCTCTCTCCTTTGTTAAGCAATTACTGAGTTGGTCTTGAGGGACATATTGCAGAGGTCAAACTAACCCATACCACTCCTCAATAAGTCTGAATTCCTAGGTCTTCACATCTAACTGCCCTGGAGTCCAAGGCTCCACAGGGATGCTCAGCAGCCCGCTGCCCAGACTTGTGGGCCAGGCATGGAAGGAGGAGAGCAGATGGCTGAGGAAGTAGGTAAGCCCATAAGAATGATCTCCCAGGGCACGTGGGTGGCTCAGTCCATTGAGTATCAGACTCTTGGTTTCCACTCAGGTCATGATGTCACCATTCTTTGGGCTCCATGCTGACAGCACAGAGCCTGCTTGGGATTCTCTCTCTCCCTCTCTCTCTGCCCTTACCCCATTCACACTCTCTCTCAAAATAAACAAATAAACTTAAAAAAAAAAAAAAAAAGAAAAAGAAGGGTTTCTTTCCCTAGGTCCAAGCTTATCTCCAGGCATTGTTTCCAAAAACCTCAACAATACAGGTGAGTGTAAACACACATGCAATAGTTCCTGGAGCATGCAAACTCATATCCACAGGTTCTATAAATGCACTAGGAGGGCAGAATATGAGCTCATGATCTCAGCTACTGCCTGCCAGGCATTTAAACGGGGCCATATTTTAGAGACAATTTCTTATCAGGAAAACCTAATGCACCATTTTAAATGACTGTTAAAGGATCATTTTTAGGAAAGGTAAAATTTGATTTTCAAATAAATGTAAGATGAGCACATGACAAAGATTTTAATTCACTAATTAATGAAAGAAACAGTAAGTTGTTACAACCACTTCAAAGGAGAATTTAAAGTGCACAAGGCAATCAGGAAGATGTAAAACTGGTTGATACCCACAGAGTGGTAGCCTACTGCATCTTCTGGACACACATAGTGCACTTCTGTTTCTGTGGACTAGAGTCATTGTCTTTACTATCAGTTTTCTGCAGCTTACAGAGTTAACCTTGGAAGGGTGTACCAAACACCTAGTCATCTTGTGTGTGTGTGTGTGTGTGTGTGTGTGTGTGTGTGTGTGTGATTTAACACTGCATTGAAACTAAAGAGATGACAGACTACTGTAGAAATATGGGTACTTAAAGGTTTCCTTTAAAGCTTAAGACTTTGTAAACATCGTTACTTCATTGTTTTCTGGTGTTTAAAGTTTCTGGGGGAAAAGAGTAGGCCAGCATGATTTTTGTTTTCCCTTTTGTGGGTGACTTAGTTTATGTTGGAGTGTCATTAGTCATAACACTTCCAGAAATAAAACATTCTCTTTTTTTTTTTAATATTTTTATTTATTTTTGAGACAGAGAGAACAGAGCATGAGCAGGGGAGGGGCAGAGAGAGAGGGAGACACAGAATTTGAAGCAGGCTCCAGGCTCTGATCTGTCAGCACAGAGCCCAACATGGGGCTCAAACTCACGGACTGTGAGATCATGACCTGAGCTGAAGTCAGACGCTTAACCAACTGAGCCACCCAGGCGCCCCCAGAAATAAAACATTCTTAACGGCACATACATTTTAAACCTAGTGAATCTCTGTAGCGCATGTCCTAATGCATTTCAGCAGTTTAAACGCTGAAATTTACAACAACCACCAAAAAAATCAAAGCTGGATCACTCCCACATAGCCAGTGGGAATGTAAAATGGTGCAGCCTCTCTGGAAAACAGTTTGGTGATTTCTTTAAAACCTAAATATGCAACTACCATTTAACCTGGCAATTGCACTCCTGGGTATTTATCCCAGAGAGATGAAAACTTATATTCACAAAAAAACCTGTATACAATTGTTGAAGCCAGAGTCAAAATTCTGTGTGATTCCATTTATGCGACATTCTGGAAAAGGCAGAATTATAGAAACAGAAAACAGGTCAGTGGTTGCCAGGGGCTGGGGTTGGGGGAGCAGAAGGGAATTATGGGAGAGTTTCATGGGATTGATCATTACTGAGTGTTTCTGTCAAAATTCATAGAACATACACTAAAGAGAGTGAAAATTTACTGTATGTAAGTTATATCTTAATAAACATGACTTTAAAAAAATAAAATTGATAGTTCTTACGTTATTGTCCCCACCATTTCAATAAAAAGCATGAACTACTTTAAACCCTCTCAAGTCTTACAGTTTTGGGGGGGGCTTCTAGAACATGCTGTTATTGATTTCTGCTTCAATTTTATTTTTAACATGCAGGAAAAACACTGTTTCTCCCCACATTAAAGATGACTCATAGACCTTTTTATTTATTATTTTACATTGTGTAATTCCTTTTACTGCTTAGTTAGAAAAAAAAAAAAAACTACAAGCTTTTACCACATTTTATCACAAAACATTTTCCTGCTCATTGAAACAAAACACCATGTGCTCTTCTGTAAACAGTGCTGACCCAGGTTCACATCCACCATGGCAGAATTCCACATTTAAACAAGCAAACGGCCTGGTGTTTCATCTGTTGTTGTTCCGTTTCTTTTCCTTCAGATCATGTGAAAAGGACAAAAAGCACAGTACATATATATATTTTGACAAATCCTAGGCAATGTGCTTGACAATAAAGGAACTTGGGTGGGTGGTTGCCTTCAGATAACAAATTTATTTTTTATAAAATAACTGAGCAGGGTAGATGCATTGACTCTGACCATCAGTGTAATTATGTTCGGTTTTGCTAAGCAAGTTTTACAGGTGCGCTCACCGTTCATACTAAGAGGTGACTGCAGGGTTCCATTTAAGCAAGGGACACTGCATACATCTACTCCTTACCAATACCTCACTAAAAGAAGAATTAAAAAAAATTTTTTTTCAAGATATACATCCATAAGAACAAAGAGAACGAAGGAAGAGACAATAGCCAGCGAGAACTGGCAACAAAATTATGGATGCTAATAAACTAATTTAGCAGATAGAATAAAGCCAAAAGGTCAGTGACTGCAGGAGGAAAGGCCAAGAGGCAAGGCAATTAATTCATGGGGCAGAATCTGGGGAAGCTTGGGGAAATAGACAAGTCAGGTATGAGAAAGGGAGAAGATGAGACCCTTACTCCCTGGAGAGGCACAAGAAGTTGTGTGCCTGAGTTCAGAACACAAGCATGAAGGGTGAGGGCAAGATATCCTACTGACAGTGAGGATTATTTGAAAGCTGGCATCCTGAATAATGACCCCCTGCAAACCCTTTGCCTGCTTTTCCCCCCAAATGCTGGGAGCTAAATTGACCCCAGTCGGACATTAGGGAATTTTTTTTTTGTGGGAAAACTGCCTGACCCAGGAGAAAAGTCCCAAAGATATTCACGTTTTCTCAGTCCTCTGACAAAAGGAACAGACTGCCACATAGGTACTCTAGGCCACCAATTCACAAACTCTGCCCCATATACATGATTTCCAACAAGCTTTGTGGTGCTTTATATTTAATTATGAATAGCTAAAAATCACTGAGCATTTGAAGAGAGCCTCTAACCCAAAAGACAGAGATCAAAACAATCAAACAAAAATAGAACTGGATGAACAGAAAAACACTAAACCAGATCATCTTATAATATCCACAGAGAGGTAAGAAGATACTGCATCCACAGAAAGAAAGAACAAATTGTTATAAAAATTACATCCCAAGACAAAAAAAATTCTGGGGAATTGCAAATATGTTATTATAAATAAAAAATCAATAATTGAAGCAATGCCCCCAAGTGTAAGAAATATAGACAAAGAGACAGAAAGTAAGGATCAAAGGTAAAGAAAAAGAGAGAGAGAGAGAGGCAGCTCAATCTAATAGGTCCAATATCCAAATAATAGGAATTCAAGAAAGTGAAAAAGAAAATGGAGAGGAAGAAATGGTCATTTTAAAAATATAAGAAATGTCTTCAGAATTTAAAAATATGAATTTCCAGAGTGAAAGAGACCATGGAGTTTCTTCCAATTGATTAAAAAAAACCCACAGCAAGGTACATCACTGACAATTCCAAACAGTATGGATAAAGATACAATTCTAAAAGTTTCTAAAAATATCTGGAAAGTGTAAGGAAGGTGTATTAGTTCACTTTCGCTAATTAGCGAACCACTCAAACTTAGTGACTTAAAATAATTTGTGGGTTGGTTGGGTACTTGTTCAGGTCTGAACTGGATGCATGGCCTTAGACCGCCTCACTCACATGTCTGAGACTTCCTGGAATGGTGATCTCTTGTTTTCCAGAAAACCAGTCTGTATTTGTTCACAAGGGTGATGAGAGGACTCTCAGCAGCAAGACAGGGCTAGCCCAATGCACTTTTCAAACATTTACTTGCCTCGTGTTTTTGACCAAGGTAGGTCATATGGCTGGGCCCTTGGTCAAAGTGGAAAGAGATTATCCAATGTTATAGATAAAGTGAAATACGATTCTTTGGGGGCCATTATGTCAACTATGTAAGATACACACAAGGTATACGTTGATAGAAGCAAGGATTAGAAATCAAATGGTATCAGACTTCTCAACGGCATCTCTGAAAGCCAGAAGTCAAATGAAGGAAAATGATTTCTAACCTGCAAAATTCTAAGAGACCATTTCTAACATAGAATTCTCTATCCAGCCAAACTATCAAGCACCAGTAAGGATAGAAAAGTCAGAAGAATATGTAAGGCCTCAAATATTTCACCTTTAATTCTTCCTAATTGGTGTGCTTCAAGAAGACAAAGAGGTAAGTGAAGAAACTAAGCAAAAAAAGGTGGCGGGCACACAGGCTATAGGAAATAGGATATTTAACTCTGTAGAATGGTAAGGAGAATTCCCAGGATGACATTTCACCTCAAATATTTCACCTTCAATTCTTCTGATCCTTTCCCTCGGCAATCGGCTGGCAAGGCCAAGGGAGCCCACTCTCTTCCATTTTGAACAATTCACTCCTTGGTCACCAAAAACACTTAAATATATCTTCCACGTTTTTCAAAATTGATGAGTAAGATGGCCCTCTGATGAATGCATCCTCAGGGAAGAAAATGTCTTTAAAAGAATGTTGTCTGTCCTTTCAGATAATAAAAAAGCTCATGAACTTCCTACATCATGTGCAGTGTGACTAATTAATTCTCCAGACTACATGATGATGTCTGCGTGCACACACACACACACACACACACACACAAACACACACGTCTGTGAGCAGCTGACCCAGACAGAAAGAAACCTTTCCAGTTTTTGTTCACTCTCACACAGTAAGAGGTAAAAGAAGACAACACCCAACAAAACGAGCAAAACCCACCTCATTTCCAGGCTTTCCCCACACCCTTCAGGTCTCCTCTCTTTCCTACAGAAGCAAGAACATAACATAAAACCTTGAGGTAAATCCTTATTTCCCGATCCCTGTATTTTAAACCTTCTGTGATAATGCAGGTGGTTTTAAGTGAGGTTATCCACCCCCCTTTTTTTAAGTAAGCCTCGCAGCCATTTTCTTCTCCTTTCTCCAGTCTTATAACAGCAGCACACCTACATTTGTGTAACTGTATTGGCTGCACAAATGCCATTACCCCACGTATGTCTGAAACTGATACTTCTCAATCAAAGTGCAACAGATAATCTGCAGATTCTGCCAAAATGCAGGCTCTGATTCAGCAGGTCTGGGAGGGGCTCAAGATTCACACCAAGGAGATGTAACTCTTGGCCCGGGGACTGTATTTTGCAGCCGAATGTCCAACTATCTGTGTAATGAGATTTTGCAGTTTGCCAGGTATCATGCTGGTGAAAAACCAACCTTTCCAATGTCCTAGCAAGTTCACATATATATTTACTTTTGATTGGTTAAAGAGTCTTTGTCACTTTATTGCTCTTGGCAGGTTTTCATCTTTCTGTTCAGGGTAGATGCATGTCTACTGACCGCAAAGGTGAAAGCAAGTGAGGAAGATAAAATTAACTCAGAGTGCAATCTGATAAATGAGTCCATTTTCTCATAATCTGTAGAACTGGCAAGACATGAGAATTGTGGCCAGCAGAGATAAAGAAGATCACATCAAACACCTTTTTCTTTTGGGTAAAGCATCATGCTTTTCAGCGCAATCCTGTTAAATAATTATGCGTGCTTCTATAAATATCTATATCTAAATACACAAGGGAATATAATAAACACAATAAAAAGTGGAAAAGCTGTTGAAACAATTGCTGACCAGAGTTACACTTCTACTTAAGTAATAATTTCTTTCTGGGAAGGTTTACAGCAGACTCCATGGTTGCAGAGATGGTTCCTCTCAGGATCTCACTCAGACCATGGTTGGGGAGCAGACAAAACTTGTCCTTGCAACCTCCCTTCCTCCCCTTCTCCCTTCTTGGCAAAAGTCCCCACTGGCTATGGGCCCTGTCGATACTCTTGGCCTGTAGGGAACACTGAGAAAATACTGCCAATTCATACACAGACACACACGGCCACCACCACCACACTCATCAGCAAAGACAAAGTTACAGGATGGCATTCACTCTAGTTTTAATCCTCCCACACTGGGCATCCCACCCCAGTATATTTTGCTTAAACCTTCAATACCTGTTACTGCCTTTCTTCTATTTCATAAGAAACTTGCCAGTGGGTAATAACAGAAGCAGATAAGTATGAATAAACAGTAGTGGAAAAATTTCGAAGAAGTTGCTTATCTAATGATAATAGCAACTAATATTTAATATGCTTGTGGGGTGCTGGACACTGTTCTGACTTTGCGCAGATAAATTCCTGCAGGCCCAGTGGCACTCTTGTGAGCCAAAATGCTGTTATGACCTCAGCCAGTGAGAAGTATGTGTTTGACAGTGTGTATATGTGTTTTTTAATGGATGTAAGTGGTGGATGCTTTTTAAATTTTATATACACATATAGTCATTTTTAGCTTTCTAAATTATTCTCAGTTAATATGCTAGGACTGCACTGTCCAACAGGGTAGCCACTAGCCACGTGTAGCTTTTGAACATTTGTGAAATGAACTGTGAACTGTAGAATGAGTGCAAAAGACACACAAGAGTTTGAAGACAGTGTAAAAATAAAATGCATCTTTAATATTGAAGTTAATTGTTGAGGTATGATACTTGGGATATCATGAGCTAAAATATATCACAAATCTGTTACTTAAATAAATTAGGAGTATGGTCATATATTACTATTAATTTTACCTATTTCTTTTTCCTTTTTTTTATGTGGCTACTAGAAAATTTAACATTACCTATGTGGTTTGCTTCATATTTCTATAGGATGACGCCATACTAGAAGTACCCTGTTCCATGGTCTTCTGCCGGCCGAAGAAGATCGAGAACCTGCACTTGGTTAGATGTTAGTGGCTGTAGACAAGGTCTTCATTCTCCTGGGTGTGTTTGTATCTTCAGACCTGTGTCTTGACCTAAACTGGTGTTTATCAGGCCCAACTTCACAGTACAGTCACCTTGGAAGTTTTAGTGAGAATGGCTGTCTGGGCCCCATCTGCAGAGACTCATGGTCTGGGAAGCCAGGGCATTAAGAGTTTTAAAGGCCTGCAGGTGATTTGAAGAAGCGGCCAAAGCTGGGAACCTGATCCAAATAGGACCAGTGGACCCTGAGTCCCAGTGACAGACGGGGTGGGAGGACAGCGTTTGCACTGGGGCCTCCTTCACACTCTGAGTCTCTGGTAGGAATAGGGAAGAAGCTGAGGAAAGGACATGCCCAGTCAGAGCCCGCCTGTTGGCAAAGAGCCTTGTAAATGGCTCTCATTGAAACCTACTGGAGAGAAGCCCCGCCTTCCAGAGCCGTGGTGGGGGCGGTGGGAGGAAAGGATAGGAACAGAGCTAAATGAGAGGAATTGCCTTCACTTGTGGGAGGTGAAGCTTCCCAGGGAGCTGATTACAGAGGTATAGGCCCTCCTCATCTCCATTGTACACCCCTGAGGAAAACCGTAGCCCTGAGCAGAGTCTGGCTCAGGCTCGACCACCCTGGGCTGTGGGCTCTGGACTCCTTCCCCTCCAGACTGGCGAGAGAGAGAGGGGGGCTGTGTTTGGTCAAGGGAAATTCTCAGATTCATTTCTGTAATGCAATTATAAAGGTCTGTTATGTGGAGTGTCTCAGAATTCGGGCATATTCCACTGTGGAAGAGTTTCTTACAATCCAGACAAGAAGCTGCCCCCATTCCCTGCTCAACTGCCTCACTTCTATCAAACCTGATTTTCCTGCTGGGTTGGGGGTTTGAGGGCAGACCTCGGGTACCGCTCCATTAACTCTCTAACAGATCTTTCTGAATCATTTTAAAACTTCCCGTGTCCATCTTCCTGGAAAAGCCAGTGTTTGTGTGGGAAAAGTTTGGGCCATCAGCCACCCATCCTTTGAGACAAATAGATCTTTTTCAAATAAATCCTGTTATCTGACACAACTACCAGATATTGGCCTCCTCCCTCCCACCACCTCTTCCGTTTTTCTTTCTTGTCTGCTTATGAATCTGCAATGTTATATAAATTTTTCACATCTCCAACTTGATTTGGGTTAAATAACCAATAACACTTTTGGTTTGAAATTCACCATCACAAACATGGTCTGAAAAATGATTTTTGGGAGTTTACTATCAGATATGGCCAGGTGATTAAAATAACCGTGGCCCATGTACTGTGCCATTTCTCTCTGACTTTTGAGGGGTAACCAGGCAGTGCTGTTAACAACCAGGATGCTCTCATTTCTAGTCTCTTTAAGAAGATGAAGGTAAGAGATGCCCAATGGACGCAAAGCCACATTTATGAATGAACGCATTCATGGTTAGGGTTCCTGCCTTTTGTTTTCTTATGCATCTAAAGTTGTAACTTCCACATGATACTGAACTACTTTATTAAGTTTCTATTTCTATTCTGTGTCCCTGAGGGGGGAATATTTGGCAGTGCCTACAACATTAAAAAAAAAAAGAAATCTTTTCCTCTGGCCAGCATTCAACTTTTATAACATAATTTTAGATTTGGAAATACATTATCTTCTCCCTCCACCCATCATGTATATTTTTACTCTCCCCTTATTCCTTCCAAACTTCGCCAAAATCTGTTTCCTGGCAATTTGAGAAGTGAGAATGTCTGCGTGGGGGGAAAAAAGTCAAGACACATGTTATGTTGTAATTTTAGCAGGGAAACATTGCCCAATGACAAAACCAGGGGCTGTCTTGTGATGTTTTCTTCTGCTCACACGGAACTTTTCCTGTTTTGATCTCTCTCTCATCTCACTGAAGGCTGCCTCCCATTCAGACGTTAGGGCTTGCTTTAAATCACTGTGTACTGACTTCTAAGGACAAGGAAGATGATGACCTGAATTTGGAGGGTGAGGAGGAGGGCTATATGGATTGAACTGGCCCCATGTTTAGTTCATTGTGAATATAAAAAGCAGGCAGCTCATCTAGCTGTGTAGTTCTGATCCTTAAGTATCCATCTTACTGATGGGTTAGAAAGTTCATTCGGTCAACAAGGACTGGTCAAGGACTTGCTATCTGCCAGGCACAGCTCCAAGCACCAGGAATATGGACGCAAAAAAGAGTGCCTGCCCTGTTGGTTTTGAAAGAGTGTTCAACTTTCGGACAGGGCACTTCAGAGGTCACAGAAGAATGGTGGGAGGTGTCTTCAGGGCCCTTCTGATTAACAGTGATTTTTCTCTATGTTCAACAAAGTCATGTTCTCTCCTAGATAACACTGGAAATCCTTTCAGATCGGAACACTATCTTTTCCTTCTACTCCTGGATTTTTGCCTCTTATGTGTATAGGGTTTTCTGAAAAAATGCAAACTTTGCCATTTCCTCTCCATGGATTATCTAACCACAAACACTGGTGTGCATTTCAGATTTGCATAACGTGGTGTGGTGCATAATTGTACTCTGCTCCTTGAAGAAAAAAAGGACAACTCGATATTTCAAAACTCTTCACACATGATTATCATACAGTATTACAATGTATTATGTGCAAAATTCCATTTAAAAAATCATTTACAAAAGGAAGTACAACACAGTATGTGATGAGGGTTCTAGATGGACAGCAAAAGCTAAAAAAAGGTACAAGGTACAAAGCCAACCAAATTAGATGACTACGCATCTCTACACAGTACAATCACATGTTCTGGTAACTACCTGTGTCACGTGGATACAAGACCCTCATACTTTGTGCACCCCCAAAAAAGGTTTCATAAAACATGAAGTTAACTTCACCATACATTCTTATAACACAGAAGGGCTTTTTGGTGGCATTGCAAACTCTTTTCCAAACAGCATCTTATTTAACTCAACGAAAGTCACATTACACATACATGGTTTCTGCCCACAAATAATTTGATGCTCTTAGTTTTGATTTATGTGGAAAGGGGGTAGTATTATCCTTATTTTTTTTCTCCTCATGGGGGTTTCCAAAATTATTTCCAAAAGCAAATAACATTGGATATATTTTTGCCTAATGTCACTGCGTATTTACAGTATTTTCAGCGTAAGTGGATCCTTCCATTCCCTTTTACCACTTCCTTCAAGGAGTCTGAACCAGCAGACTACATTCCTTAGTCCTTTGTCAGAGTCTGTTTTTCTCTCTCGACCTCTCTCTACATTCATTTCTCTCCTGATCCTCAGCATCACTTGGTTAAAACACAAAAGAGCACAATACCACTAAGCATGAACAAGGTAACAACAGTACATCAGATTTCCAAGGCATTCTGTGGCCAGTGTCAATAATGCATCACTTTAAGAACTCCAGCAGTCTTTCCCCACAAAAGTTGCCGAAACATCCAGTTATAGAAGAGAGACATTTTAAAAGTGAGATACTCTCAAATCCAGCAAGAGATTTCTTTTTGAAAATATTAAACGTTAAAATCACATGCATAATTATAGAATATTTTAAAGTTACAAAAATATTTTAAAAACCAATCCTGACAGTTTACCTGCAACTGCTATAAAAATTTCTATGAAATATATAAAAACACAAAGGCTCTGTGAAAGAAAGAAACAAAGGGAGAGAGAGAGAAAGGGAGAAAGAGGGAACAAAAGAGAGAAAAGGAAAGGATGGAGCCATCCACAGAACGGAGAAGCACCTGACGCACTGCATCGGACAGTCTTGTCAAATACCTGCTGTCGAATTCAAGAGAAGAGCTTATACCCTAAATGTTTATTCAGGACATATACGTACATGTGAGCCAACCTAGAACCTGGCTGGGGGTAGGTAGCAAACAAACAGTCTCAGGACACCTAAACTATCAGATGAAATTCTCCCATCTCTGAAGGAGAATCCTACCGTTTCATGAACCTCAGCTACCTTGCTTGGGCAATGTGGCTGAAGATGCCCTTGCCCAAGTCAGCCTGTGGATGGCTTAGTCACTGAACCGAGGGGTCCCCAAGGAGGTGACTGCTTTTCAAGCACAAGCACGTGGAAGCCAGAAGGCAAGGTTCCTAAACCCCCCTTTGGATGCACCACTGGGAAGTCTCACGTCTTCTATGAGGTGGTAAGATCTTCTTCCCCATTCTGGAAAATGACACCATAAGGATCATTCTTGATGCGCTTGTAGACAAAGTGGAAGATGTGGGGTTGTGGCCGGCTGTGCAGCTCAGCCTTGATTTTTTGAGGGTAAGTGTCCTCTGCCAGCTGCTGCCATGTTTCATCAACAAAGAGGAAGAGGCTGTACTCCTCAGGGTCCCCCACCTTAAACTTCTCGGCACAGAGCTGGCACACATCCTCGGTGGTGACGTAAGGTCTCACGAGGAGGGTCTTTCCCGTGCAGCCACTGTTGACCTCCTGGAATGCAACTCGGAGGTAATTCTGCAGGTGGGAAAGAGAGATGATGGAGACAAATCAGAAGAGGAAACAAGACAGAGCAATAAGCAAGCACAGTAATACTAAGGAGAGGTCTAACCTGTGAGCCGTTCTAGGCACTGGCCCATCAGGATGGTGCTGTCAGGACCTGAGGCCTCAAGTGTGAGGAGAGAGGCTGATCTGAATTTGGACAGTGGAGAGAACAACTATATGGACCGATGCACCACAAGTACAAGAAGCAGGAGGTCCAGTCAGCCCTGCTCTGATCTTTCAGTGTCCCTCATGAAGCCTGGTTAAGGAATCCCCGCTGGGTTTATTCCCAGCTTAAAGAGTAAACCAAACAGCAGAAGAGGCTGCACCAGGAGTTGGCAGGAAGAGACATTTAAAATATGTAGACACAAGAGCAGGTACTGTACTCACTTTGGACTACTTTAAAAAAATTTTTTTAAGGATTTTTTTTAAGTTTAATTTTTAGAGAAAGAGAGGGAGAGAGAGAGAGAGAGTGCGCATGAGCAGGACAGGGGCAGAGAGAGAGGAGACAGAGAATCCCAAGCAGGCTCCTCCGCACTTGCACTGTCAGTGCAGAGCCTGATGCAGGCCTTGAGCTCACGAACCTCGAAATCATGAGCCAAAATCAAGAGTCAAACGCTTAACCGACTGAGCCACCCAGGTGTCCCTGGACTACTTTTAATGAAGCCTAAGCAAAGGCAAGAATGTTACAAGGGACCACAAGATACTGCTGATGTTTAACCATTTTGCACGTCCCCAAGTGACAGTTAATTTCATGTGGTTCAACCTGATCAGAGGTTCCCAGCGGCTCCGAGAACAATGTGGAAAGGGTCAGCAGGAGGAGAATGTTCATTCTGCCACAAGGCCTTGAGGATGGCGCTGGTTAAGTGCAGGGTGCGGTTTCAGGGAAATAGAAGGGCATGCTTGCAGGCTTGGGTCTGCGAATGGCGCCAGGCACATGCCATCGTGAAGTACAGTAAACCTGTGACCTCACACAAAGCCCAGACAGGCTGTAGAGACTCCCGTGCTCATATCAGGCTCTTTGGGATCTTTCTTCAATTTTCCACTTCAGCAGGAATGAGGTTACCAGATAAAACAGAGCATGCCCAGATGGAAAACAAATGTTTCCCTTTTCTAAATCTGGCACCCCTGCTCAGGAGCAAAGGGAAGTGGGCTCTCAGCCCAGGGCCCCACATGGCTACCTTGAGGGCTTACTGGGCTGATGGAAGGAAAGGCCCTTGGGAAGGACAGGAGCTCTGCATATGGAAGATAAGTCTTGAATGTGAATACCTGAGACAACACACATGTTCCATTTTACCAACCCTCTCCTCTCCCATCCTACTGCCAACACTTGGCTCACACTCTTGGTATGCATTAACCCATGACTCCTGAAGAGAACATTTTTTTTGAAGTTTATTTATTTTTGAGAGACACAGAGACTGTGCAAGTGGGGGAGGGGCAGAGAGAGAGGAGAGAAAGAGAATCCCAAGCAGGCCCTGCAGTCAGCACAGAGACTGATGTGGGGCTCGAATTCACAACCTCAGGATCATGACCTGAGCTGAAACCAAGAGTTGGAGGCTTAGCTGACTGAGGACCCACGTGCCCCTGATGAGAACTATGTAAGGAAGTCTACACCATGCCCACTGGACCAGTGAAGAAACTGAAGCACAGAAACGCTAAGTAACTTGCCTAAGGCCACACAGCTTGTGAGTGGGAGAGCCAGTGTTCTAGCACCTTCACCACTGTGGTGTGCCATCTCTCCAATGTGAGGAGACCATTGTGTGTGTTTGTGACCCCTGATTTAGGAGTTCCAAGTGGAGCTTTGCTTCTGAGCTTTCACTTTTACCACCAAGCCAAGCACTGACAATTCCTCTCTTGGATTGTATTCTAAGAAGGTGTGCTTCTCCAAGATAAGAGAGGCCAGTGGGGAAGGGCTCTGCAGAATCTGGGGATCTCCGGGTTAGAAGCTTCAGATGGAGGGAGGAGCTGGTGGCAGGCAGGGAGATGGAAACATGAGCTTTTCTCATTTCCTCTGTTCTCCTCTTCAGAGGCTGTAGGACTGACCTTTGGAATCCTCTCAGCACCCAGCCAATATCACAGTATCCAAGAGCCTGCGTATGCTAAATCACTTAACACTAGATAGTTCTTCAACAACCCAAAGGAGTCGGGGAAGGGGACATAGTAGGCATTCTTGTTTTTTTTAGATTTGTGCACTTGGGAACCTATTTCTGAGAATATTGCTATCTTGAAGAAAAACTTGCTGATCTTGCCTTTCCACAATGGGCTGACTTTGAACCAGACATACCTCTGAGTATTTTCAGAGCATCGAAAAGACAAAAAGGCAGGAAAGGTGAATCTGGACACAGAGACTAATATACCCTGCTTGGAAATTCACCATGTGACACACAGAAACAAAACACAGGTTTTAGAATTCGGTTTGAAACTTTGAAAATACTACTCAGGGGCGCCTGGGTGGCTCAGTCGGTTGAGCGTCCAACTTCAGCTCAGGTCATGATCTCACAGTCTGTGAGTTCGAGCCCCGTGTCGGGCTCTGTGCTGACAGCTCAGAGACTGGGGCCTGTTTCAGATTCTGTGTCTTCCTCTCTCTCTGACCCTCCCCCGTTCATGCTCTGTCTCTCTCTGTCTCAAAAATAAAATAAAACGTTAAAAAAAATTAAAAAAAAAAAAGAAAATACTACTCAAAGACGGTTGCAGACTTATTCATGTCATGGACTGTGAGCAAATCAAGAGGTGTTGTATTGGGTAAAGATGTCTACAGCCTTAAGCTGCCTTTCCTCCCTGAGAAACCAGCAATTTGGGAACCCCACACTTCTGGACACCCGCTCATGGCCACAGAAAACTCTGGATGGGGATCTGGGCAGGATTGGATTCAGATGCTGACTCTGAAACTCTGGCCCCGACCGGCTGCCAATGAGGCTGTGGTGTCTTCTGTTTTCAGGTGGTGGGGAGAGAAAAAGAAAGGAGAGTGGGGAAGACATCACTGCACCTCTCCCTCTTCTCAGGGACACCAGGTCAACCGTAGTGCCTAACACCACTACTCCCAGTAGGCCAGTCTCCAGATGAAATACAGTACCCACTGCCCGTGCCAAGAGGCACAGGTCCTGTCTGCTCAGGTGCTCCACATCCATGCTGAATATTCTTGGAGAATTCTCCACTTTATCTGACTTTGTTTTCTAAAGGGCAGCAAAGCTTGGGCCAAACCCATATATAATTATTATATATATATATAATTATAATTGTATATATATATAACAATTATATATTATATATGTATATTTTTTTAATTCAAAGAAAACAGAGAAGCGAAACAACAAGGTCAGACGGTGGTTTAAAATATCCCTTTTCCACTGGATGACCTGACAAAGGGGGGAACCTCAGGCACCCCAAGCTGTGTGGGCAGTGTGAGCCAGCGCTGCCTCCCTGGAGGGCAAAGCAGCACATGGCCCCAAGTCGCCACGGCCAGCCACATACCTGAAAGTCATCCACCGAGGGGACGGACCGGTTGGCGGTTCTCCGTTTGTGCCACTGCCTCAGGGTGTCCCTGGTCTCTGAGCTGAGCAGTCTTGCGGCTTGTTCTTCTTGGAAATTCTTGATCAGAGAAAGTGCCCCATAGGCGCTTGTCAAGTAATAACCTCCTGGAAAGGGGCAGAAAGAATGAGTTCTCCAGGGGTTTATTCTCTAGTGATAACAAGTGGGGACAATGGAATCAGAGGTCATGCTTCCTATTTTCTCCATAGGCATTTCCTTGTGGGACCAGAAGCTCGCGTCCAAGAACTGCACTGAGTGACCCCGGCCTGTGCCGGCGCTAGGGGGCGCCGTCGGGCCAGGCTGACAGCGCCCCGGTTTCATTGATGGAATTTCCATTCTAATGGGTGAAACGTATAAAATCTCTAAATTATTTCAGTGCAATTGTGAAACTGCTTTGCTGGGAAAGGTCAGGGCACTGAGTCCTGATGGAGGCAGGGAGACATATGAGGGTTAGTGGGGTCGACCACTCCCAGCCAGAATCATTTACTTCACGACCAGGGGTCCACACATCTCTTGGGAATACTTACTTTTAGGCTTTTCTTTTAGGAATTAGTATTCTCTAAATTTTGAGTAAACTACACACTTTGAAAGAACTGCACAGTCTACACGTATGTTCACGATAACACGGATTCTTCACAGTAACTTTTTCTTTCCTCATTCCCCTTTTTACTTTTACTTGGGGACTAATGTAACACGACACTTAGGAAGAAATAACTCACAAGGAAAAAAGCAAGTGATGTCTCTTTAATGGTGCATTTACGAACGATTTCTTACATTTGAGGATTGTTAAAAGACTTGCAACACCGTGAGATGCCTAGAAGTGGGTTCATAGCTTTGTCCTAAACTAGAATTAGATGCTTTTGGTGGAACTTGTAAGCTCCTTGCTAGCAGACCACTAGTGGGTGCCCCATATGTGTATAAAAATTCCGTAATTAGGGATGGGTAATAAGGAGGGCACTTGTGATGAGCACTGGGTGATGCATATCAGTGATGAATCACTAAATCCCATACTTGAAGCTAATATCACACTGTATGTTAACTAACTGGAATTTAAATAAAAACTGGGAAGAAAAAGAAATAAAAATTCCCTAGCTGGGCATAGCATTAAAAAAAAATTTTTTTTTAACGTTTATTCATTATTGAGGGAGAGAGAGAGACAGAGCATGAGCAGGGGAAGGGCAGAGAGAGGGGGAGACACAGAATCTGAAGCAGGCTCCAGGCTCTGAGCTGTCAGCACAGAGCCCGACGCAGGGCTCGAATTCACAAACCGTGAGATCATGACCTGAGCCGAAGTTGGATGCCCAACCAACTGAACCACCCAGGTGTCCCTGGGCACAGCATATTTTAACTTGAGAGATAGTCTTGTCAAAATACCTATTGAATTTCTACTGTGAGCCCAAGGAGGTATATAGCAGGGGCTAGATTTGTAAGAAATGATATCTGAGTCCCTGCTTTATAGAAGTTTATGAATTTATTAAAGAAAACAGGTATTGGCAGGTTTATTCATGCAGGACTAGAAGTTAGTTGTGGTCAAATGAGTTTTGTTCATGGTCCAAAGTCAGGGTGTCTGAAGAACTCTAATGCAAGACTCTGAAGAACTCTCTCTCTGGTCAACAAGTGACAACATTCGAAATGGCAGCTGGTCCACCATCTGAGAAAGGAGCACAGTCCCCTGAAAACTGCGTTGGACATGTAACTTACAAAGAAACACACCTTTGTGGTTTTCAGGTCACTGACCGAGATATGGGGAGTTATGTTTCACTGTAGCATCATCTAGCCCCCTCTGGGTAATACAGGTCCTATGCACACAACAGGATTTTTGCTTAGGGCCCCACCACCTGAGTTTAAACTCCCTATGGAATCTCCCACATGTTGGTACAGAGTTCTGAGTAGCTGATTTTTACTAAACATTTTCCCCATGAACAAATCAGCACATGGCTGCGTGTGAAACTCGGTGGTACAGAATTCAAATGCCGCACAGAGGATTTCAACAGCAATCAGCAGGGACTTAAGCATTCGAGAAAGGCTGTGTGGAGGTGTCAGTACTGGAGCTGGGACTTGGAGGCACAGTTTTAGGCAAATTTGGGAGGGCGGGGTTTTCCTTTGGATGTCATATTTTAGACTCCGCAGCTCTGAAATGTTCAGGGCACTGAGGAGAAAAGTCAAAATGCTGGAAGCACCAAGTTGACCACACTTTGAAACATGTGGATGCAATTAGAGAAAGGGTTACATTTCAGCAAAACTCTAACTTTGCCACAAGAGCTGTGCACTCAAGAGGGATTCTAATGACGCCTTTTCTGTAAATGAAACTACCTGCTTAAACAGCAGAAAAGAGTTGTGGGATGCTGCCCCCAAAACCAAAGAGGGCTTTGGGCAGGCCACAGAGGGCTGGATTGGTAAGGTATGTCTTCCCCTCAGTCTGCAAAGCTTCAGCTCCCTGATGTGTAGGCCTGGTCTGTACCCACAGCCAACCCGACTGGGCCAGCCTGCTTTCCCCAGGAAAGAAGCCAACAAGCCCGAGACAGCTAACCAGAGGCAGGCTCTAGTTTAAGTACAAGCTCACCAGTTGCCCTATACTTTATCTGGATCCTTGGCTTTCTCTGACATATGATTCCTGGAGGTGAGGATAGCCACCTGCCCATCTGTCACCAACACGGTGCCCAGGGCAGTGCCTTGCTCTGGGGAAACACTGGGAAAGGTGGCAGGAAGTGGCTGTCTCAATCCCCAGGCCACACGATGTAAGCATATGTTTGTCCTAAGTATACACTGTCAGCAACAGAATGGTAATTTTCTGAGAGGGACTGACATGCCCTTTCCCTAAAAGCCCCAAGAGTCTGACATAGTCATTTCTAGAATTAAGCAGGATTAGAGCTCAAAACAACTAAAACTAGAAGAAAGCTCAGATATCTATGAAATTATAATGATAATGCAGAGAAGAAAAGAAAGCAGGGTATGGAGACTAATGTGTGCTCCTGTTGGTCCTCAGACAAAACCACACACTTTCCCCTCTCCCGTTAAATCCAAGGGCAGAGCAAATGAGGAAAGTTTCAGGCGGGATCTTGGTGGCTCATCATGGGATGTCTGGTTGCAGGGTAGTGAATACTAGTGGGGGGGGGGTAAATGAGGGAGAGGTTGAAAGGGATGAAAGGAGGGGCGCCTGGGTGGCTCAGTCGGTTAGGCGGCCGACTTCGGCTCAGGTCACGATCTTGCAGTCCGTGAGTTCGAGCCCCGCGTCGGGCTCTGTGTTGACTGCTCAGAGCCTGGAGCCTATTTCAGATTCTGTGTCTCCCTCTCTCTCTGACCCTCCCCCGTTCATGCTCTGTCTCTCTCTGTCTCAAAAATAAATAAATGTTAAAAAAAAAAATTTGAAAGGAGTGAAAGGGGCTCATTCATACCTCTCTGGGGTGCAGGGGCAGGATGAAAAGATATCCATCACTAATCCTGAGTCAGCACTATCCCTCGAGGGGGTGGGAAAGTGTACCCCGAGGTATGAGGTACACCTTGGCTTTCTTTTCAGGGAGGACAGACGCTCTGCAAATGCCAGTATGACACATTCCCTGCAGAATCCTATCAGCACATGGACCTTCCTACTGAAGGCCAGACTAAAACTCAGTGGAGAAAAGACTTAAAAAAATTCTGTGCAACAATTCACTACTCAGGGTCTATCTGGACTCTCACCGGGACACATGGAAATGGATTAATGGGATTCACAATGCACAGGCCCTGATTTATTCTCCTTTAAAAAAACGAATTCACATAAGAGTCCCAGTTATTTCTGCCCTTCAAGCCTGGGCACCACAATGACAAACATCCCAATTATTTCCAGGATAAAATACCTAACTGATGTGTAAGGAGAAGGAATTTCTGCGAAGACATGTTGGGGTCGGGCAGTCGCAAGAAAGAGACTGAACTGACAAGGTATGTTGAAAGCAAACTGCCCAGTTTTACTCCACTGCATTTTATGCTAACAGTGTGCCAATATAATTTGTTATAGAGAAAATAAAATCAATGCTGTTTTCATCTTGAGAACAAAATTTTTTAAAAAGATGAAAAACAAAAGGCCAGCCTTCATCCGTCTTACTGATAGAACAGCAGGATATTTTTCTGGTGGTGAAAATATTCCCTGACAAAAGTTTATACCTTCCTTCTTCCTCAAGGAAACCACTTCTTTTTAAAAATGGCATCTTTTCCTATTGAATGATATTTTTTTTAATTGCAATTAACCAATCTCGGCAAAGTATAATTATGGCCAGGTTACATTTTTAGTGGTTTTCTGACTTTTCCATATTTTCTACAATGAATATGCATTACTTTTCTAATCAGGAAAAAGTTAGCACATTCTTTTAAATCAACAAAGAAATTAAAACTATACTTAACCCTTAAGAATGCAAAAAAGCTCTCACGTGACTGCCAAGTGTGTATGGGGTTTTATCTTGGGGTGATAAAAAAACGTTTGGGGCTAAATAGTGGTGGTAGATGGCACAAGACTGTGAAGATACTAAATGCTGATGAACCATTCACAAAACAGCTAATCTGTGGCACCTGGGTGGCTCAATCAGTTAAGAATCCAACTTTGGCTCAGGTCATGATCTCGAGGTTCATGGGTTCAAGCCCCAAGGCAGGCACTGTGTTGACACCTTGGAGCCTGGAGCCCGGATCCTGCTTGGGACTCTGTGTCTCCCTCTCTCTCTGCCCCTCCCCTGCTCTCTCTCTCTCTCTCTCTCTCACTCAAAAAAAAAAAAAAAAAAACATTAAAAAATTTTAAAACAGCTAATCTAATGTTATGTGATTTTCACCTCAAGAAAAACATGAAAACAAAACTGAAAAAAGACACCCCATTTCCTCCCACATCTTCAAGCAATTGTTACCTTCTCCATGTAACAGTGATGGGTCTAAGAGCTCCATCATGTACTCAATTTCAGTGTCCAGTTCCAACATGTCACACTGAGCTATGACGTAGGTCAGGACTGGCAAAAAGTCATCAGCTCCATACATCCTCCCTGGAATCAGAAGAAAGGGGAAGATGGGAATATTTTTACCAACACTTCTTTCTTTCATATCCTACGCAGACTGCTTTTTTTAGATAGCCAAGAGTCATCTGGGGAAATGTGCTATTCATAAACAGAGGTGGGTGTTTCTGGAATCCTGTGCAGCCTGTGACCCTCCTGGCTGCTCATGTTAGAGACCAATCCTAACGCACAATTTCAGAATGAAATATCTATGAGTCAAGGAACACAAGAAAGATTTCCTCCATGCTTTCATGATATGCATCAGGTTATACAATAGAACAGAGTACCTGTAAACAGTTTAACTTTCAGCAAGTAATGTTATAAAACATTTACTAAGTATCTACTCTGTTTAATCCTTTGTGAATTCTACTGTGTTCCCTGTTATTTTCTGTGCAAATCAATCATCAACATAATGACAGGACCAAACTCGGACCAGGAACAAGCTTTGCTCTGCATTCAACATAAGCACACAGTTAATTTATTTAAATGTAAAAATTCAGTATATGTTGAATAGATACATATGATTAATATATAGCAAAAAAAAAAATGCAGTCCTTATTGCTACTTTTCATTACAAAAGTGAGTCTCAACTCAGGGTGATTGTGCCGACACCACCCAGGGGGACTTGGCATTGTCTGGAGACATTCTTCATTGTCATGAATAGAGGGTGGGGTGCAAATGACATCCGGGATGCTGAAGAACTCCATACAGGAAGCAGCCCCCACAACAGAGAATTATCCATTTTAAATGTCATTAGTGCTAAGGTTGAGACACTGTGCTTTGGAAGAACATAATCCTGTGAAGACACTATTTTTGAACTTACATAAGTGATTGTCTGAACTACAGAAAATATACTTCCTGTATGTGAACTATGTTTGCAAATTTCAGAGGTCATGTTCATATCCTATCATGACCAGCTCAGGGGCTCACATTTTAATGCCTCTGCCCAACAATGTGCAAAGCACACACACATTCCTATCTACCCAAGCAGTGGTTAATACATCCTGTGTGTTCTCTCTGCTGCTTCTCCATGAAACAATTTTACTTAGAGGAAAAGTTGATAATCATCCATGGAATTACAACAAGCTCACTGAAGCCCTGGAACTATGCACGGTCCAGTCACTAGCCATGAATATGGCTACTTCTGCATCTCGAAGAAGTAAACTGAGGAAATCTGAGGGCTTACTTTCGAACTATGTAATTCTTTTGTGAATTCAATTACATTATGTCAACTTGTAGCAAAGAAGGAAGAACCAATGAAACAGCTGTAATGAAACCACATGGTTACTGAATACTCTATGTTTGACACATGCTGGATGTAGATCATGGACACAAACCCTCATTGGCCTAAATGTAGTAATGATAAATAATTGCTAATATTTCCATCATGCTTGGGGCTACATGTGCATTGCCTCATCTAACCCCCATCTTATGAAGGACAGGGTCATATTCAGTGACAGGTATAGAAACTGCATCTTAGAAGTAGATTAAGGTAGCCAAAGCCCATAGTTAATTAACTCATTCACAGAGTGAGGACGTGAATCTGCATCCACTGCCTTGAACTAAACCTTTAACAAATTGGTATCACACAAGAATCTTGTCTCCTCAACCGCTTACTTTTCTTGGTGTTACCAATCTATTGCAAGTGACCAATTTGCCAGATACCAGCCTAATACTGTGGGCTGTTTGGTGAAATCAAGAGGTTGAAAGAAAGAGAAATTGGGAATCAGAAAGCCTGATGTGTCACTGGCCACATCGCCAGCCATGTCACTGGCCGTGGTGGGGAGTACAAGAAGCCTGGACTTCGGGTAGCCTCACCTGAGTTGTTCTCCATGACAGTGTAAATAAGCTTGCAGACCCTCAACAGCAGCATGACTTTCTTTTCCGGCGAATACATCTTCTGCATAGTCATGAATTTGACTTTGATTTTCTCCACATCCACAAAATCAGGGGTTGGGGCGAACACCCCCAGCTCCTGTGGGTTCCTCTGCCGCACAAGCTGCAGATTCTCCTTGAGCTGTTTCCACGAGCCGTCGGCCATATGGAAGTCCCTCAGCATGGCCTCCACATGCCCCTTCAGGGGCTTTAAGATGCACTTGTGCATGGCTTTTTCCAGCACCACATCTGCCAAAGAAAGTGCAGCTACTGTAACCATTGTCTGAAGGAAGAAGAAATGCAAGGTCTGCTTTCTCGGAATGGACACCTGGAACTCTGCATTGGTTATAGGGCAGACAAGTTATAACTTCATACCCACCCACCAACAAAGCTTAGCAGTGCTACTGCCCCCCACACTCCAACGTGTTTTCTGTAAAGCCAGGGAAAGCGAATCTTCCCTAATAAAGTCTTACAGTTCCTTTTGCAGGCAGTCAATACAACAAAACATATTTGTTTTAACCACTTTTACACTCCTCCTCCATGAGCACAGGTGAATATTCAAGAAGACATTCTTTTGACCCAGTCCTCCACTGATAATCCAGTTGACAGGTTAGTAAATACGTTATTTTAAAGGACAGATTTGCTAATAGGGAAGATTCAAGGGGTGCTTGAGTGGCTCAGTTGGTTGAGTGTCTGACTCTTGATTTTGGCTCAGGTCATGATCCCAGGATCGTGGGATTGAGCCCCACATCAGGTTCCATGCTGAACATGGAACCTGCTTAAGATTCTCTCTCGTTCCTTCTGCCCCTCTCCCCCACTTGCTCTCTCTCGCAAATAAAAGTAAAATAAAATAAAATAAAAATACAATACAATACAATACAATACAATACAATACAATACAATAAAAGGAAAGATTCAAGATTTCTCAAAATATTTCCTGAGGAAATAAATTCACCTAAATACATGTGTAATCTTAGATTGAATTCTGGACCAAAAATTCTTTAAATTATTTTCAGTGTTTATCTTTATTTTTGAGACAGAGAGAGACAGAGCATGAGCGGGGGAGAGGCAGGGAGACACAGAATCAGAAGTAGGCTCCAGGCTCTGAGCTGTCAGCACAGAGCCCGACTCGGGGCTCTAACTCGTCAACTGCAAGATCATGACCTCGAGCCGAAGTCGGACGCTCAGCCAACTGAGCCACCCAGGCGCCCCTGGACCAAAAATTCTTTGTCTGCTATAAAGAGCATTGGTGGGACACCAGATGAGATCTGAATAAAATCTGCAGGTTAGGTAATACTGTGAACACTCAATCTGTGTTAATTTTACTGTATTTTTGTAACAAGATGTCTCTGCTTTTAGGAAATATGCACTGAGCATTCAGGGGCAAAGGGACACCATGTCTGCAACTAACTCTGAAATGGTTCAGCGGGGGAAGGGAGGGTGTATGTGTGTGCCTGCATGTGCGTGTAAGCAAAGAGAAAGGAGAGCAAGCATGTGACAAGGCGCTAACGTGCAGGGTATTAGAGTAAAGGGTAGACATGATTTCTTTGCATTATTTTTGCAACTTTTCTGTATGTCTGACATGATTTCAAAATAAAAATTTTAAAAACGCTGAAATGTGTTTCTGGTCAGAGTTTGGAAATACCATTAGGTGTGGAAGGCGTTATTTTCCCCCTCTTTGAATGGTTGCCCAATGAAGTCGCTTTCTTGGCTGACAGTAAAATGACCATAAATCTGGAGATCCAGCCTAAAGATGATTTATACAGTAATAATCTCTCTGCTTTTGCAACATCAGTTTTCCAATCTCAAATGTTTGTACATTCTCATCAAAGCCACCTGGGTAGCCAGACTTCATTTATGAGACTTTAAGGTGATTCCATTTTGGAAGCCCAATTTCCTTATGAAATTGGAAACCATTATCTCTCTGGCATTGGGGATTCCTGACACTGGATCAAATCACACTGCATCCAAATTATCACCTATTATTAGAAATCTAGGCTGGATGCACAAACACCAAAAACAATTTTCCCATACAGAATTAGAGCTCATGATAAAGTTAATGAGCTGCTTTCCCGAGCCCAAGTTAGTTGTTGTTGTTGTTCCTCCAAGTCCATATCCTATCCAGGAGATCTTTGTTTATTTTATTTTTTTTTAAGTTTATTTATTTTGAGAGAGAGAGAGAGAGAGAGAGCACAAGCAGGGGAGGGACAGAGAGAGGGAGAGAGAATCTCAAACAGGCTCCGCACTGTCAGTGCACAGCCTGATGTGGGGCTCAAACTCACAAACTGTGAGATCATGACCTGAGCTCAGATCAAGAGTCGGATGCTTAACCAACTGCACCACCCAGGCGCCCCAGGAGATCTTTGTTTAAATGTAGAGCTTTATATATCTATAGGAATCAAGATTGAAACAAAAGAGTTTATAAAGTAAGAAGAAAAACAGAACGTTTTTACTTGACATCTGGCATTGAAACAAATTACTTGGTCTTCATTGGTTATTCTGTGTTAATAAACTTGTGTGACCTAATAGCATCTTTGACTTTACCCTAAATGACCATTACGTTGAAAAGCCGATAATAGCAATTCACACCAAGCATTCAGTTGGGCTAGGCTCTAAGTGCTTTATTTTATTAGCTCATCTAATTCTTACAACAACTCTCTTATTTTTGCATAATACTAATGTTATTTTACAAATGAGGAAGCAGAGATTTGGAGATGTCTAATGGCTTGCTTGAGGCTGCACAACTGTTTTCAACAATCACATTGCTTTCCAAAGTAAATGGCCTCTTAATTCTAAAGTTCAAGGTGCTTTATAAACATTCACCAGTTTAATCCTCTCTGTCTAAAGGTTACACAAGCCCCATTCATGGTTATAAGTGACCACCACTTTGTTAGAATGAGGTCACCAATGGGGGCAGAAGTCCTGCCAATCATTAATTGGGACGGTACATGAATATGGATAGAGGTATGATTCATAACAGCCTCAAACTGGAGACCATCCAAAGGCCCATCCCAACGGAATGGAGACCAGGATATATTCATACAGTGGAATCCAGAAAATGGAATTCAGAAACGGGAGATTTCAATCCATGAAAAAGAGCACACTGCAGCTCCAGACGCAACTGGATGAATCTCATAGATACGATGCTGTGTGAAAGAAGCCAGGCATAAAACAGTATCTCCTTTAGCATTTCACTTATATAAATTTCAAAAGCAGGCACAATGCATCTATGATGACAGAAGTCAGGATGGCAATTACTCCTAGGAATAAATGAAGCTGTGGGGGGGACCCTCTAGGGGAATGGAAATGTTCTGTTTCTGGATCTGGGTGGAGACTACATGTATGAGCTCATACGTAAAAATCTGTTGAGCTGAGCATGTAAAACTTACACATTTTATGAATGTAAGTTACAGTAACCATGTTTAAGTCAAGCCAATGGAAAACAACTGGTGACCAGCCTGAGATTTTCACCTTGAACCCCAAGGGCAACTTCTAACTTCAGGGTGAGCCTGGTCATCTCTGAGGCAGAGCATTAACACGAATCATCTACACAAGATTCTGTGCTGTTCCTGGGGGACAACAGCAGAAATACCATTACCAGTGAGTGAGAGGGACCCTTATGCAACTCATCTTTGCCACCAAGGAAGAGACACTGGTCTTTGTGCCACAGACTCCCACCCTTAGGAATAAATGGTGCTGCAGAAATCTTTTGTTAGGAGGCTTGAAACCTGGGATTCATTGCCGAGTGCCCATTCTCTTAAAATCCAAAATGAAAAGATAAAAAAAAAAAAGACCAATGTTAGTATTTTTTTAAGTACATTTTTTAGCGGCCATAGTTTAGAAATCAGACTGGTCTCTTTGCATTCTTTTCCAGGACTTTACTCCTAACTCCCACCATCCTGAAATCCTTAACAAGCATAAAGAATAGAAAAAATAAAGTCCAAATGAGACTTGGAACCCACTGGCGTCCAACGGGGAACAGGTTCTGTTCACAAAACAAGAGGGAAAAATGATTTGGGAAAACAAAAGGAACAGAAAATCTTATAGAATATGGTTAGCTCAAAAATAAAAAAAATTTAAAAAAGGAAAGAACAGATTGGTAACATCTCTCATAAATTACTACTATCTGTTGTTTTCTACTGTCTGTGGTTGTTTAAGATCCAAGAAAACAAAATCTCTTAAACCATAAGAACAAATGATACTATTCTAGATACCTCATATGCACTGTCTTTTCAAATGTTCAAACAAACCTCATGGAGGCAGGACTATTATTTGTTCATTATATATATCAGGAAACAAACCCAAAGAGCTCAATCCCACATAGCTAGCAAGAAAGGGAGCCAAGATTTGAACCCAAGGGATCTGGTTATGTCAATTGCATGTATCCACAAGCGAAGAAACGAGCATATAAACAACAATACTAGAGAACTGTTTGAGCTACAATGTTTTGAATATTCAAAACCAATTGTTAGGTGAATGATCAAAACTGGAAGCAAATTTTTGGAAAATATTTATAGACAGATCCTTTCAATTGTTCCCAAAGTTCAGGCACAAGCAGGAAATAGTAAAGAGAATGGCAGGGGCTTAGATACTCCTTGCCTTAGGGTGAGCTGATGCAGTCATTTATAGGAAGCATTCAATGTGTTAGCCTCTAGTGCTGTGAAGTGATCACTCCTCTATTAGGAATGGAAGACAGAAGCCCTGTCTCTGTTGCTTCACTCTGACCAACAGCACAGATTCCAGAGAAGGCCAGAGATCAGACAGGGAACCATCACAAGACTGGCTCATGCATCAGCTTGGTTTGAGTACTTTCTGCTTACCCACTGCTGCCTAAGGGGAAGTGAGAGTCTGGGAGGTTAAGGTAAAGTCCAGAGAAGGCACATGTCTTAGAAAGAACACTAGGAACATGAAGCCTGGCAGCCAGCCCGGCTCTATCTTTCTAAGCAACTTTGGCCAAATTGGTTCACCTCTCTGCCATTGACTCGAACTTCTGAATTGCCATCCAAATCACTGCCCATGGGAGGCAAGACAGAACTAGCACCCTGAGTGATGGCCAAAACAAAACAAAATAATAACTGACATTCTCCGGGGGATTCTAACAGTACCCAGAATCTAAACAAAATAGGTTGCAACCTATAGTTAGTTGACAAAGATAGAAGATGAGGTCACATGGCCTCTTGGTTTACTTGGTTTCTAGCATTCTGATTATTTCTTTCTTTTTTTTTTTTTTTCAACGTTTATTTATTTTTGGGACAGAGAGAGACAGAGCATGAACGGGGGAGGGGCAGAGAGAGAGGGAGACACAGAATCGGAAACAGGCTCCAGGCTCTGAGCCATCAGCCCAGAGCCCGACGCGGGGCTCGAACTCACGGACCGCGAGATCGTGACCTGGCTGAAGTCGGACGCTTAACCGACTGCGCCAGCCAGGCGCCCCCTGATTATTTATTTCTTTAAAAGGAAAGTGACAGAAAGAGAAGCTAATGTTTGAAATCTCAAATTGTGAAGTTACATATACATAATTGCCAAAGTGTGCCGAGTTTCCTCTGTGCTGTTCTTACTCCCAGGGGGCTCTATGTGTGTCCCTGTTGTAATGTTAACCCCCATCCCAGCCCCAAGAATCAGGAGCCAGTGACACCCTCATCGTGCAGATGCACAGGTGGCTTAGAAGTCAAATGACTCTCCCAGAGTCGTGGGGATGAAATGCAAGCCTGTCGCTGTTGCCAACAAGCCAGGTGGCACAACGGGCCTCCCTCCATCGAGAACGGCAAGACGAGTTTGATATTTTCTTTATGTGCTAACATATCTTCCTTTGACTGTTTAATTGGATTAAAGATTAGAGCTGACATTGACCAGGTGCTGGAGTGTTCCAAGCACTGTTACGCACTTCCTATGGATTTAAACAACTGTTTGGCTTAAATGAGTATAGAATCCGTATTTGTTTTAGCTTGGGTTCTCCCAGAAGCCAACCTTGAGACAAGGACTCAAGTATGAGTGGTTCATCTGGGAGGTGAGCCCAGGAAGCACTGGCAGCAGACAAGGGGAATGAGATGGGAGAGGAGGCAGCCAACATTATGTGCTTTATTAGTAATTGTAATCCAGTTATTACTGGGGGCAGCTGGAGCTCCACCAGCTCAACCCTGCTGGAAGTCCAAGGCATGGTGTAGAGCAAGCCTCAGGGCTGTCCCACCAGAGGGGAGGCAGCTGGGGTATTTATACACCTGTTCCTATCAGGCTCCTGGACAGCAGAGAGGGCATTAATTTCCCAGTCTTTCCAACTGCCCTGGACAAGGGCTCTGGTGGCATGAGAAAGTGTCAGGCAAAATGTCACAGGCACCAGGAGTTGGAAATCAAACAGGTAAGTGAGTGTCAGTGGGGCAGGCAGAGTGATGTCTGGTTCATGTTACATATGAAGAAACAGAGGCACAGAGATGTTAAGACATATGATCAAGTATGCACAGCTCAGCAGCAGCAGAGCTGGGACTTCAAACCCAATAGTCCAGCCTGAGCATGTGCTCTGAACCACCACATGCCTTCTGCCTTTCAGCTGAGAAATTTATCCATCCTGTCTTAGCAGAGCTGGGATGTGATGCCCCATAGCCACAAGAGAACTTGGCTAATCCTCTGTACAAACTACTCATAAAAAGCAGACCACCTGGTGTTCAAGTGTCTCTTGGGTTACATGTGAAGTCCAAATGAGCCATTTCTACTTTGTGACCTTGAGAGAAGAAGGTGACCTTTCAGGTCCTCAGCTTCCTCATCTGCAAAATGGGATCACTCACAGCCTCCCAGTGGGATTGTTGTGAGGATAAAGTGAGATCCCACTCGGTGAGCATTTCATATGCACCTGTCACCTCATAAATGGGCAAGAATCATTGGCTCCCTCTTTCCTTTTGAATGTGGCCTTGGAATAGGGACACCAGGTTTAGCGATTCATGCCCATTTGGGTTTGTTTTCTTCTGTGTTAACTGTGGTTTACTTGGTTTGAAATGAGAACCAAAAGTGCTTTGATAAATTAATTGAGAAGCTGCCTGGTTTCCTGTACATCTTTCTCTCTCTTGTGCCTTCTTACTTTTCCTCAGACCCTCCCACCCATAGGTACAAAGGCAGAAGATCTGAAGCCCCTGGGTTTTCCTGCCCTGAATTTGCTGGTGTTTTGTCACAGCCCCACTGTGTCCCCACCTAACAGCTCAAACTCACAGATAAGCTGAACATCTTGGGCAGTGGTATGTCTTTCGGAGCAAGAGGAAGTGAGAGGTGGAGAGCCCCTACAGCCCCATTTCAGATGAGGAATCATGAGGGATGAAGGGTGGATTCGGTTCATTGCTGACAGGTTCTGGTCTACTAATTGTGAAGGCCTGTGTCACACTGCTGTCCCTACTCTGCGTCTGTCTATCCAGGTCTCTGACATCCAAGCTTGTCACACTGGCCTACAGGTGTTTATGGACAGGTCTGATTTGATTGGTTGGTACTTGGGCTCCAGAGATTGTTAAAGAGTTTGACTCTTACCCTGCTTGGGATGAGTTTTCTAAAATGCTTTTCACCACCTTAAAGACTCAGGCAGCTTCCGTGGGAGCGCCCCTGCTTTGCCCTCCCTTCTTCGTTCCACGTTCTCACTGAAGACAACAGTATTGCAGCCCTCTGTGCCTCTGTGCCTCTCCACATGCTGTTCCCTGTGGCCGGTGGGCTCCTCGCCTTTCCCAACATGGATGGATTCCCGTGCAGCCTTGCCTGTCCACCTCCTCCCCACACCCTGGGTCCTTGGAGTTCTCTGTTGCCTCTACTGTGGCATAGAGCAAACTAGACCTCTCTCCTGTGAACACCAGACCTGACGGTTGGTTGTCAGGTGAGCCAGCTGCAGTCCCTAGCTAGAGGCCCACAGGTAGCAGGTACTCCAAAAGTGACTTCTGAATTGAATTGAATTCACTGAATTGAATTGAATTCACCCTTCCTTTGGGTGGCTACATGAAAATTATGCTTCTTTTCTCTTTACCCCTGCAGAATATAGGAAGCGTGACTCTGGCAATGAAGCCATCCCCCAGGTGTGGGGCAGCCAGCCCCATCCCTGCAGGGGTCTCCTGTTGCCCTGCAGGGGTGTTCTCTAATCTGGGTTTGCTTTACATATGTGAGCAATGCATGCTTCAGCCCATAAACAATAAATAATAAAGGATGTTTTATCATTTACAGGAAGGTCCCCCCAGCCCAGCAGAGATGGCACCAAAATAAAGATGGCAAGCTGTGGGGTGGTGATTCCCTTAGGTTTTTGTTCATTTTTAAAAAAAAATTTTTTTTCTTTATTTATTCTTGAGAGAGAGCAGGGTGTGAGCAGGGGAGGAGCATAGAGAGGAGACACAGAATCCGAAGCAGGCTCCAGGCTCTGAGCTGTCAGCACAGAGACGGATGTGGGGCTCAAACTCACGAACCACGAGATCATGACCTGAGCCGAAGTTGGACGCTCAACCGACTGAGCCACCCAGGTGCCCCAGGTGTTTGTTCATTTTGATGGGCTTCAAGGAAAGGCATTATGCAAAAATATAGGTAATGGTTTATGCATAGAATCTGTCCGACTGATTTCGGTACCTTCTAGTAAAGGGCCAGCAAAAACAAAAGCAGTGGAGAAGAGCCCAATCTTCCTTACTAAAAAATTCTAAATAATTGATGCAGCTCCTCTGGCCTTGGGGAGGTAGAGCTGAATTCTAACCTCATCCCTTGGGTGTGGACAGTGCTTAGTGTCCTGCTCCTGCAGAACAGAGTATGGAGGGAAGGGGAAGGGCTGGCATTTAATTTTACAGAGCAGAACTTGATCTAGGGTAAGTCTTGTGGAGAGCAGGCACCCCCTGGTAGGGTGACTTCACCACTGTGGTCTTCTTCTCTCCTCATAAAATGGCCCCAAAAGGCTGTGTAGCCACCCTGGGTGGTGTGAAAAGCTCTCCAGATGAGTTGGTTCACTCCCACTTGTACCCCCGCTTGACCTTGCTAAGCTTTTGTTTCCTCATCTCTAAAAATGAGGTTAATAAATGGGACCCCAAGGCATTAAGGGGATTTAAGGGGATTCTCTGCATAAAAGTGCTCCATAAACCCTCAAGAACCACACACCGGCGAGGGATTAGGGGGACTTTCACTTGCTTCTATTAAAAACACAGTATGCATTTAACACATACTCTTGGCCTTGACAAAAGGAGGCAGGCTATGAGTTCTGGTTTCTAAAAGGAAGCCCTGGGGCTTGGACGGTAAGTAAGAGTCTCCAAAGTGGACACCGTCCTCTGAGAGGTAAGGTGGAGCGTGCTACTGTACTGGCCTGTTCCCTGTAGACAGACTGGGTAAGCGAGGCCAGCCTGGGGGTGGGTCCCCGGATGGTGAGGGCTCAGTCTACATAGTAAGACAGCCAACCAGGGCATCCTGTTGGTGGGAGTGGAGTAGTGGAAGACATGTCCAAGCCTCAAAGATTCTGATGCCTCCATTTCAATCAATGTAGCCTCTCAAGTGTCCCCTTGTTCATGCACTCAATTACTGTAAGATTCTTTTGCCTGGTGATGTTTCCTGCCTGGGAAGTACTGATCTCTCTCTGGAAGATTCTCAAGACATAGTCAGAAAACACTCCAGCACAGACATCTCCATGAACCTTATTTTGTGATGCCATCTCAGTTCCCATGTTGCTAACGGTGGGAATTACTGAGCTATCAGTACCCCTGCACAGAGTATTATGGAGTTGGAGACTCCTGACACAGATCCTTAACTCCAGAGTTGTGACCCTTCTCTTAGTTGATATAATTAACCCAATTTTCGATGCCCTAAGGTAAAAATGTACAACAAAATATGCCCCATGGAAAAAAAGAGGTACTTCCTGCTGGGGTCTTACATTTAAACTAATTTTCAAAACTAATACAGACATTCTTTTTACATGTTGCAAGAGGTCAATCTTTCTCCTTTCTCTCTACCCTTTGCTAACTGTGTAAGGACATTCACTCCATGCAGGAGATATGGTCACATGTTCTAGATCAGAAGTCAGACTTGAGGTTCTAATCAACTTGGCATCAATATGCCACTCTGGTGGCTCTTCAACTGAAAAAGAGGGGCACCTGGGTGGCTCCATCAGTTGAGCATCTGGTTCTTGATTTTGACTCAGGTCATGATCCCAGGGTCGTGGGATTGAGCATCACATCTGGCTCCATAATAAGGGGGAGCCTGCTTAGGATTCTCTCTCTCTTCCTTTGCCCCTCTCCCTCACTTGTGCTTTCCCTCTCTAAAATAAAAGCATAAGAATTAAAATTAAAAAATTAAAAAGAGCAGATAATAACTCAAGGGCTTGAACCAAACTGTGAATTAAAAATTAAAAAAACAAGAGGCACCTGGGTGGCTCAGTTGGTTCAGCATCCAACTCTTGGTTTCAGCTCAGGTCATAACCTCATGGTTCATGAGTTCAAGTCTCACATCAGGCTCTGCACTGACAGTGTGGAGCCTGCTTGGGATTCTCTCTCTCTCTCTCTCTCTCTCTCTCTCTCTCTCTCTCTCTGCCCCTCCCCATTCACTATCTCTGTCTCTCTCAAAATAAATAATTAAACAAAATAAAAATTAAAAAACAAATCACACTAGATATTGAAGCTTGAGGGGCGCCTGGGTGGCGCAGTCGGTTAAGCGTCCGACTTCAGCCAGGTCACGATCTCGCGGTCCGTGAGTTCGAGCCCCGCATCAGGCTCTGGGCTGATGGCTTGGAGCCTGGAGCCTGTTTCCGATTCTGTGTCTCCCTCTCTCTCTGCCCCTCCCCCGTTCATGCTCTGTCTCTCTCTGTCCCAAAAATAAATAAAAAACGTTGAAAAAAAAATTTAAAAAAAAGAAGCTTGAGACAGATTCATGAAGCAAAGTAGTTGTAATTGTTTAACTCCTAGAGAGTTACTTCAAACCCCCTTTCTTATTCTGCTATGCTCACTTTTCAGTATTGTTTCTCTATTTAAAAAAAATCACATGAATATAAATTGAATTTAAAGATACTTTTTCTTCAAACAATTAAAATGCTCTTTAGAGAAAATACATGTTTTACTATATAGCAATTAAATAAAGCATAACCGTTATTGTCCTGGTTTTTTTTTTTTTTTTTTTTGTTATTGACTTAGGAATACAAACATCTGGGGTGTTTTTGTTGTTGACAGTTGGTGGTGGGTTGTTTGAATGAAATAACAAATTTGGGATTACTGAGATTTTTGGAGTTGGACACACTTTGTTTTTCTTGACACAAAACTTGAAAACAGAGGGCTTTCCCAAGATTAACGTCAAATCAGATATAAAATTTCTTTTACTTGAATAAAATCAAAATGCTAACCACAAAAATGCACCAAGTTCTGCAGAGTGGAGATTTCACGATCAGAAATTCTGAACTAATCTCTCCCATTGGTTGAAAACGACTGAAGCAAGAGTGGTACCATGTGGGAGCTCACCAATGAGGAACACATGTTGGAGTAATGAGTAATGTCATACCCTATCTACACTTGACACACCAGTAATGAGTATATCTCACTGTCAATGAAGTTACTGATCCCAGGGCTTTCTAGTAAGACCTGAAACTATGTGCACTTTTTGTTAAAGCATCTGTTTGTCCTTTCATGTACCGCTTTGTGGGGGTGGGGGAGTGAGGGTGAGTGGAGAGCTATCCAGAAGGGAAACCATATGTGGCCCTGGAATGAACAGAGACCTGACTTCCCTGGGAGCCCACCACGTCTTCCCCTCATTGGCTTCGTTCTCCAACCAGGAGAGCGAAGCTGATGTCAATCAAACAATATTTATCAAAGAACCTCTAAAAGTCAGGGCTTTTGGGTGAGAGTACTTTAAAGAGTAGTCTAAACAGGATGCAACTTTTCCATAATAGGACACAAGCATTTAGAGTGGCAGGTTGTGTGTGTGTGTGTGTGTGTGTGTGTGTGTGTGTGTTTTGAGACTGACTTATTTATCATTTTATCCTTATCTAGAAAGTGCCGACTTAAAGGGTTGGGACAAGAATATATGGATAAAGTGGCACTGGGTGAGAGCTACTTAGTGTCTTCCTTGGCTTTTCTCTAGGCAACTGAAGAACCACTCTCTGAAGAAGAGAGATTAGCAACATCTCCATATACTACGTGTATACATGCATGCATTCGTATGGTCATTTTTCACATATGAACGACAGCTCTAATTCTACATGGGTTAAGCCAGTGAAATGCCTCCTCCAGCTTCCTTGATTCTGGGATGGTCATTCTGTAAATGCAGGTTTTAAATGTAAATTCTCACCTCCTAGTTCAGAGCTATCATCTTCAGAAGTTGTGGGAAAGGAGGACAGGACCAGACTGGCATTCTTGAAAAGCCTTAGGAGTGTTAGTAGACACCTGTTCGGAACCATCTTGAGGCTTGGTATTCCAGAGATGGCATTCAAAGTGAATCCATTTGGAGTGAATACATTAAAAGTGAATTACTTTCCTCCAGTAAGTGAGATATGGTGGGAATAAGCAAACAATGGAGGAAAGATCTGGGTTGAATCCAAGCTACCCTACTTACCAGCAGTCACTACAAGTCACTTTTTACATCATGGCCTCTGCTCTTGAATTTGCAAAACATGAACAATATCTACATAAATGTACGAACCTTGATTTGGTTACAAGGCTCAAAGGAGTGATTATATTAACAAGTCTATAGTAAACCAATGAGCACTTCATTTATGACTATGTAAAACAGACAATTAGATAAGTCCATTTTTTTGTCAGAGTCCTAAACTAGTAACTTACATATTTAAAGGGATCAGTTTTCTGATCCTTAGGGTCACCTCTTTCTCTGCATTTGAACTAGTGTTGAGTTTCTCAGGTTAACCTCTGCTCTGGTTTACCTTTCTCTTAATCTTAAAAGCCCAACAACACATTTATTGTACTTTCAAAACTGAATGATGCTTTCATTGGGGAAGCAACATGTGATGAAGTTCCTGCTTTACTGCAAAAGTTTAAAAAACCAAAACAAACAAGCCAATAAAAAAGTGGGGCGGGGCGCCTGGGTGGCGCAGTCGGTTAAGCGTCCGACTTCAGCCAGGTCACGATCTTGCGGTCTGTGAGTTCGAGCCCCGCGTCGGGCTCTGGGCTGATGGCTCAGAGCCTGGAGCCTGTTTCCGATTCTGTGTCTCCCTCTCTCTCTGCCCCTCGCCCATTCATGCTCTGTCTCTCTCTGTCGCAAAAATAAATAAACGTTGAAAAAAAAAATTAAAAAAAAAAAAAGTGGGGCAATGCTTAGTTGGCCACACCCACACCTCCATACAAAATTTTAGTCTGAGCTGCCTCAACAAAGGGCTAGCCTACTCTTCCAAATGCTGCACCTGCTGGTTACTAGCTGGTGTGGCCCCTGGGACAAAGGGCTCCACCTGGCAAAGTCCTGCATTCTCCACTCCACAGGGGATGCTGGTGCCTGTTTCACCAGGGCGAGGTCAGGACACGCTTACATCACTTGGACAGAATCCTGGCTCCTATTAGAGCCTCCATAGATGTCAACATCCCTTCTTGTCATGACTTTAGATTTTAAATTAAACGCTGCATCTGTCCAGAGCAGCAAAGTGTATGTTTGTTTTTGGAGAAAATGAACGCTTGTGCTCTGGGAGCAAATATCATATCCGAACTTCACTTCAAAAGAAGCCACTGGGGACCAGTACTTTGGTTGGTGCTTACAATCTCAGCGGGAAGGAAAGAGAGGAAGGGAAGGAAGGGATGACCCTTGTTCCCTGGGGAGCCTTGTCTCTGTGGGCTGGTTGGCGCTGGGGCCACATAACTCAGGGCTGACATCAGCGCCTGCCTGGCTCCCCCCACCGGACACCCCCAGAGGAAGCTTCTCATGAAGGTTCAGAGTCCCTGTTAATATTGCATCTGAACTGGTCCCCTGAGAGGTGGGCTCTGGTGGGATGGGACAGGATGGCCTGGGTGCCTATTCTGCCTTCCCCTAGAAACCTTTTTCAGTTCCAAGCACACCACAAGGGCACATTCCTTCCAGACTCTCTCCTCAGCAACACCCAGCTCTAACCCCGCCCCATCAACCAGGCTCAAACCCCGAGAAAACAAACAAGGCTTTGATTCCTTTGTGAGAAAATCAAAGAGCTGCTGAAACTCACTTAAAGGAGAAAGAGACAGAGACAGAGACAGAGACAGAGACAGAGAGAGAGTCCACTCTCTACCACATACTGTTTACTACTTTCAACAAACAGACCCAATCAGAAAGAAGAAATCTGGGTTTAGCTTTATGAACTGCCTGGAAATAATTTGGTAGCTCTTTCGGCTGTGGCTGCCCAGTGAACGAGCCACACTGAAATTAGCCCTTTAGAAAGAATCTTCTGAAATTAATAAAGAAAAAAAAATCCTTGCAACACTCTTACCCTGGAAAAAAGATGCCTTGCCAAATTCAAATTTTTCTTGGCCAAAGTAACTATTAACAATTCAGCCCTTCGATGAGGTTATAAAGAAAATATTTCCCCTTGACTTTGGAGAAAACACCTTTCATGTGACCTCCAAATATGTTACTTATTTGAAAGGTACACAAACTTGTCTTTTTTTTTTTTTTTTCAAGTTACTCCCAAACCGTGCCACTTAAGGAATTCGCTGGCATCAGAAAGAAGCCAGCAAGGCGGTTACCCTTTTGGGAGAAGGGTGACAGGGTGGTGGTCCCAGGGGGGCTTCTGGTTGTGGGTTCTGTCGTGCTTACTGAGCTCTCACTTGTCACAAGGTGTGTTCACTGCGGACACTCCTCCAGCTGCACACCCGTGATGTCTGCACTCTTCTGAACATACACTGTACCTCAATGAAAAGTGTACTTCCCAAACAAAGCAGAAGAAAACACTCTGTCAGAAGACAGCACACATACCTTTCCAGGCATGCACTGCCTGCAGGATGCCCTTTCAGGAAACACTCAGCACACACAGCACAAGACCAGGTGGGCAATTGGACCCTCGGAAGGCAAATTCTACCCCTGAGCAGAACCGCTCTGAGGTTCCCATCAGGGGCTCCTTGAAAACTAGCCCGGCAGGTAGCAGGCAGGTAGCAGGAGTCAGGTATAAGGTGAGGTCTGCTTTGAGAAGCTCAGGTCCCATTCAAATGGGTGGAGGGGGTGGAGTGTGTTGTTTTGAACTCCAGAGAAAACTTCATCCAAGATCACTGCCATCGGACACAGTGTCCTGTGAGGTTACAGTAGTTTTATGTTTAAAAAGAAAAAAAAAGGCAAAGTGGGGACTTACCGATTTGGTCTTCGGGGATCAGCGACTCGATGGGGGGGTCCAGCTCTGAGCTCTGAGACAGATAGTTCTTCACCTGGGTCATGAACTGCCGGATGGTCTGCAGCATGTCCGTGCTGGACACGTGGCACTCCTTGTTCTCCTGCAGAAAGCTCACGTAGTCCTGCACCAGGCAGCCGAAATAGGTGCACTTGTCCCGGGACAGCTCGGCGATCCTCCTGACCATGCGCTTCTCGGGGGTCATGAAGGAGCTGAACACCCCGCTCATCTTGCGCAGCTGGGACTTGACGAGCTTGGGCAGCACGAAGGAGCTGTTCCTCTTCTTTTTGGACTTGACAGGGGGGGCCATGGTCTCCTGGTCGCTCTCCTCTTCGCAGTCCTCCAGGCTGCTGTTGGTGTCCGCCTCGTAGCCAAACAGGGGCATGCTGCGGTCGAACTCCAGCGAGTCGGAGGAGGAAGTGGAAATGCTCATGTCGCTCAGCCTCTGTCTGCCTCCATGCCACGGGGGCCGTGATTCAGGGCCGGCGGCCCTTGTGCAATCCTCCGGAGGCTCCGCAGGCGGGGCCCCACCTGGCCCGCCAGCTGTGCCCGGCCCCGGCTCCTCCGGCTCCCGCTCTTGGCCGGGACGAGGCCGGCCGCCGGTCAAGGTCTTTGCGCTGCCTTCTGCCTCGAGAAAAGAAGCCTGCTTCTTCAGCCGGGGTGGAGGGATGGGGGTTGGTTTCGTTCCAAGCAGAGCTACGTTCCCATGTTTGTTATGGTTGACTGTTTCTGGCATGCTCGCCTGGGTTTCAGTCCTGGACAGCTGAGGGCTTGTGTGGAGACTATTAATAGCGGGTGGCGGGGGCCTGGGTGGGGGGGACCGAGGCCTCTCGGTGCCATTCGCGTTGGGAGTCCTTGTGCAGGGCCGTTTCAGGCCTCCACTGAGGTCCTGGCTGTGCACTTTCAAGAAAAGAGGATTAATAAAACACAGGGCTCCGTTGGTCTGGCTGCACTCCAGCTCCGAAGGCGTCCTGGTTTTTATAGAATGCACTCCATTTATAAGGCAGAGCTGACGAGAGGCAGGACAAACACCGTCTGAGGAGAGAGGCCTATGGGGAGGTGGAGGGTTTGGGGGTTTGTTGTCAGCTGGAGAGCTCCAAAAATCTGAAAGTCATTATCAGTGAACACAAGAATGTAAATACAGTACTCTTGGGCCATTCCTTCACAAATTAAAAAAAGCACACTTGCATGACAACACACGTCTTTCAAGGGGGAGGTGCCACACTTGAGTGTTTTTTTTCTTTTTCTTTTTTGCTTGGACTGCATTCCCTTTACTGGAAAGGGTGGAAATGCTGCCAGGCCCAGCTGTGGGCTCACAGGAAGGCTCAAGGGGCTTTTCACCTTCAAAGCCCTTGAGAAATGGCTTGGCCAACATACAAAGCCAGCCCAGCCTTTGCACAGGTAAGGAAAGAAAGAATTGGAATTGTTACAGTGTAAGCCTGGAAAGGACCACGGAGCTCCCGGACACGCTTAACAAAAACTGAGTCTCCTCGCAAAGCAAGCCACCCTTCCCAATCTACTTCTCCTGGAGGTGCCCTCCGTGGAGGACCTGGCAGTTCCCCTTTAATGGGCAGGACCAGCAGCTGGGCCTGGGGGATGTTACACAATCTGCTTAGGGTTTTACACGTTCAGCATTAAAACCCCAAACAGAGGAAAAATACACTCATGGAACCCATCAGCAGAAAAAAAAAGGACAGCAGGCCGATGCAAATGCTAAGTGCAAGTTCAACCGTTTATCTTAGCGGTTAGCTGCCCGTACTCTGCAAATCCTAGCCCTTCTCACCGTGGCTTACACACCCAACACTCTTTGGCACAGTGCACATGGCTTACTGCAGCTGTCTGTATAGCCCATGTCACCTACACATGGGGCTCAGTTTTCCGCACGAATCCAGGGAGGCAGTGGTGGTGATAAATGTTACCTGCTGCTAATTTCCATTTGGAACAGGTTTATTCTCTGTCTATAGCTCTGCCTTGTGGTGTTTGCCTAAAATGTATTTTTTTTCCCCTATGGGCCCAGAATGGGTGATCATGGCAGACAGCGAGGAGGCTGACGTTGGGAGCCCTTGCCCTGCCCTCTCTGTTATAAACATACTTGATATTGTGGCCCAGTCACCTGCTCTTCCTCTCCTCTTTGTTCTGTGTCGTCCAACACAAGAGACAATGGTCACCTGTGGCTAATGAGCCAACGCAACAGAGGGCTTCAATTTTAAATCACGTCAGTCCATTTAAGTTTAAAAACAGACATGCAATTCAATCACTGGAAAACTGTTCAATCGTTTTGGAACTTGGGTATGTGAATGCAGTTTCTCAACTATAAATTTAATCAGCTCTAAATACAGATTGTGTGTTTCTGATGAAAATTTAATGCTCCAAAAGAGATAAGGATAACACAGGCTAGATTCAAACATTTAGTATGAAAAAAAGGAATGTAAAATATCTCATTAATACTTGTAAAGTATATTGATTCTATGTTGAAGTGACATTTCATATATATTACATTAACTAAAATAAATTATAAAAATTAATTTTCACCTGTGTCTTTTTCATTGTCTTTAACAGAGCTACTAGAAATTTTTAAATTACTCATTGGCTCACCTTATATGCACTTCTATTGCCCAGTTTGGGTCTTGGTGGAATGGTTTCCACCACCTTTGGGTCCTTCTTAGGCTTCTACTGACACCACTGGTAGACTTTATAAGGCATAGTACACTTAGCTTCCACATGGACTATAAACCTGGGTAGTGGGGGAGGGCAGCTATGGACATTATTAACCTTTGACCCCTCAGTGTGGAGCCTGGACTGCCACATAGCAGATCCTCCAGAAACATTTGTTGGAAAAACAAATAAATGAGGCACAGAGTTTTACAAAGTGCTGTCTCTTCCCAAAATGAATAACGTATACATTGGCCGTTACGAATTGAGTATATATTAATTGGACATCATTTGCTTCTATGGTCAGTGGCCATGGAACAAGGTGTTCTTAAATTTGTCTGTGCAGAAAGCTGACCAGGATACTTCAGTCCTTCAGGCCTGCCACAAAGTATACTCTGCACACTGACCACAGCACCAGGAGTTAAGTGGGTGGAGGTCACCAGCGAAAACTGACACCTGGTACAGGTCTTCAAGAGGCTTACAGTCTAGCTGGTTATATTAACTGAAATTCGGGAAAAGTTTTAAACCCTCTCCAAAAGGTGTGTGAAATACCATTGCAAGAGATGGCGTAACTTTTCAGAAGGGACACATCAGACAGGCCTCAGACACATGTAGCAATTCTTTCAAAAGAATCTAAGTTTGAGAAGGGAATCTGAATCTCCCTCCAGGCTTCTCATAGGCTCCAGGAGTCCCAGGAGTTGCATTTCGGAATCTCAAATTTCCATTCAAATATTATGGCCTGGTTGTCAATCTTTTGGAAGACTGAAGCCCTAAAATCTTAAGAGAATTTCCCCTTCCAATCTAGGGGGGAAACTTTTTTTTTTTTGGCAAAAGTTAAACCCACACAAATTCCTCATGGCAATGGGACGAGGAAGTGAAACTGGGTGAACTGTACATCCTGATCCATCATCAACCACTGTCCAGAAGCACGGTATTGTGTTCAGGGGCATTGGCAAAGGGGCAGGAGGGGGAAGCAAGTGTCCAGCTGGCCAGGGCAAGGATGCATGGCAGGATAAGGGACATGGCCCAGAACACCAGGACCAAAATTGAACAAGAGAGGAAGTGAGACAGATGTTAGTCTAGATGTCTGCACGGTCAAATTCCTCAAAGCACAGACGGGCCGTCAATGCCCGTGTGTTTCTCCGGAACAAAACTCATGCACGTGAGGTGTACTGTGCTATTTCCTTTTCTGTCAAGCACAGCCTTTCCCCAGCAAGATGCCACAGAAAGGAAAGACATGACCCATTTGAGAAGTTTATGTTCCATTAGGACCGGGACACTTAGGGTAGCTGAAACTCATTGATGGGAGCTGCTGGGGAGGTGTGGGGGTTACCCAGATAAACTGAGCGCTCCCCTCTGAGAGTCAGTAAAATGTCTGACTTAGAAAAAAGAATCTCAGCAGGTGTGATTCAGGGCCAAGTTTTGCCATGGAGATAGGGATTATTTTTCAACAATGTATCATCAGCCAGCCTAACACTGACTGTGTTCCATAGATTCATTCCAAGAGAGACCTGGGCAGGGGGACCCACTTACTTAGTCCCAGTTGGGCTAGTTCTTCAAGTTGAGCCTCCGTCTTGGCTGTTGAAATGGCATAAGGCAACTTCAAGGTGAACGGCAAAACGTCCCTGGTTTTTCAAAAAGAGAGTATTTGTAATTACATGTCTGCTTTCTATCTCTAGCATTTCCATCCTAGAGATGTTTTGGCTTAGACTGAAACGTCCTAAGTAGACGCTACATCATACCTCATACCTAACCAGAACTTGTCTTTACTGGTGACAGGACTGCAAGATGACTATTCTTTCCTGTAGTAACACAGTCAGGACAGGCTGAGAGATAAGGCTGCCTGGTTTCAGAATCTGTAGCGAGGACCAAATTTCCTTCCTGGGTGGCTGAAATGTATCTAGTGTTAATATCAGAATCGCTACACTGGTGGATCTTACATACATACATGTAAAACATTATACACTAACTTGTTACATGTTCTGAATACTGGGCCCCAATTCATTGGGCAGGAATGTGTCATCCTAAACCATGATTTATTATTCCAAGTCCTTACACAGGGCAGGTTTTCAACCACCGTTGGTTGGTTTTACTTTGACATCTTCTAGCTAGAGTCCATGCAACCTGCTTTCTGTGCTGAAGACAAAACTTCCTCTTGTGTTTTAAGGTAGTGCTTCCCTATCTGTAACGTGCACACGTGAATCCCTCGGAGTCTCGTTTGACTGCACACTCTGATTCAGGAGGTCTGGGTGAGGCCAGAAGTTCGGCATTTCCGCCATGCTCCCAGGTGATGTTGCTGCTGCTGCCCCGCACCAAGCGTTGAGTAGGGAAGCAAATCTAAAGGACTTCATGGAACAACCCTGCCCTCAAGCAGCACGGCACCGTGTGTAGACCACGCATTCAACATCACAGACTAACAGGCCCAACAGGAAGGAGCTGAAAGAACTTTCCAGGCCCTGGGAGAGGGTCTGGCATGCATGAAGAATAGCAAGGAGGCCATGATGCCTAGGGTGGAGTAAGTGAGGGACAAAACCTGGAGCTTCTGCCTGTATTTTGTCTACTCAAGATGTTGTGAAAATCTCCATTGAAGAGAATAACTATCCCAAACAACAAGTTGTTTACCGTAAGATTAGGCAACATTCTAACTGAATCAGATTAAATCTGGATGACTTGAGAATTTTGGAAACCCCTGAAGCTGTTGACAATGAATAACAAATTAGTAAGGTCAATGAAAAGAGCAAAATATGAATAGAATGTGATTCTTGGCATGGGCTGTAATATACTGCTCACATAAATACTAGTAATTGGCAGTCAGGAGGCTGCTCTTTCCCGAGGTGTCAAGGATGGGTCACCCCCTGCTTCCAAGGACCCTACCGTCTGCCTCCAAATGTTGTGAGTACCTTCTTCTACTTGTTCACTTGCATCTGTCGTGGATGAAGCAGGCGGAGCCTCAGGGGATGGCAGTGTTTGTTATAGCTGCTACCTGACCCCGGAGAGGTGATGACTCAGATTATAATCTTAAATGAAGATTAATGGGAAGCAGAACTTTGTAATGTCAAAGCAGCATATAAATATATGTTTCTACAGCTATACAAACTTATTAAAATCTTCTTTCTTGAGACAATTTAGAGAAAGACACATATGACGAAACCAACCTATGTTTACCTTAAGCATTTCACCTTACCCAATCCAGTACCTGGAGCCTAAACATCACATGGCTGGTTTTGGTTTTTCTTAATGGCATCTATGACAGGAAGCCACACCTGTCATTGCCTAATGGGTAGTCTTAGACTTTGATCTCCTGGAAAATTAGAGCCCTCTTCCACTGCACCAGCTAAGGGTATAACATAGCATCTCACTACCATCCCCCCTCCCCACAGGGTCACTTCCCTCTCATTAAGGAAAGGAACCCTAATTCTAAAACTTGTATAACAGAGAAAATAAAGCCATCTTAGGTATAAATGTTTCACCCAAGAGTTTTAGTACACACGTAATCTACTTTTGACCTTTGCTCTATATGTTGTATTTCTAAACGGCAGGAGACTAACTTTATTGAGCACCTCCAGTGCACCAAGCACTGTAACGCATGTGGGACCCACACAGGCCATTGGAAGAAGCTCTGATATCCCCCATTCCATGGATCAGGAGCACAGGAGAGCACAGAGGGGGAGGTCCCTGCACCCACTCACAGAGCTAATGTGGAATTAAGCAACCCGGGTGCACTGGATCCCAAAGTCTGTGGAGCTGTGCCATACAGTGGCAAAATATGGGCTCTGGCATCGAGGCAGGCCTGGGTTCAAATCCAATATTTGCTACATATTTATTGAATGACTGATTGTAGACAAGTATCTCACTCTCTGAGCCATGGTGTCTTCATGATCCTAATTTCAGGGTTGCCATGAGGATTAGAAATAATGTATATATGGTCCCTAGCACAGATATAGAAAGCCCCTGAAATTATAATCGTACTTAATAAGTAATAATTAATCATTATTATTTCCTCTAGCTCTTTGCTACTCAAAATGCAGTTGTAGGACCAGCAGCATTGGTCTCACCACCTAGAGACAGTTGGAAACACAGACCATCAGGTGCTGCCCCAGACCCCCCAAATCAGAGTCTGCATTCTAACAAGATTCCAGGTGATTCCAGTGTGCATGAAAGTTTACAAGGAAGTGCTCTCCACGACACTGATTATGACAAACTGACAGGGAGCTACTAGACATTGGTGACCAAGGTTTGCTCTCATTTATATCCGCAGCTCTAGTCTTCAGTGTGTCCCTCTGATGTGGCAAACCACATGCTGATTGATTCATGAATTCTCTAGTCTAGTGCACCTGTGCAGATGCATTCCGGGTGAATACCAGGGCTGACAATCCAACCACTTTCTCTACACATTTCAAAAACATTTGGTTAAGACTGGCTCAAATCAATTACTGATTACTAAGAACATTGACTTGGGTAAACCGAGTAACATAGAACATTAAAAGAGAAACAGAAACACCAAGAACCTTTGCATTTTGAGGGAAAAAAATAGAGAAATGAATCTCAGGTCACCCTGATCATAAAATGTCAATGTTGGGATTTTTCCATAAGCACCTTATATCGGTATCATGCTTTGTAGATTAAAGAAGGTTTTCATGTGCTTTATCTCCTTCAACCATCAAATGGCCCTGGACAGCAGGTACTCCAGCCTATTATGAACACTGAGAAGACAGATGGTATCTTTTGTGTGCTGATGCCAAATACTGTTTTATAGGTGTAATGATCTTTCATGACAGGAAAATCAACAAGCTAACTATGAAGAGTAAGCATTGGCCAACTTCACCTCTGACTAACATGTTAGTGTTGAAATTCACTTTCGGGAACTAGATGGCCTCAAACCAGTTCAGGTGTGGGTCCCTGGGGAAGGTGGGGACATCTGCACCATCCTTTTCTTTGGGCAGCAGATCTCCATCCTTGCACAGGCCAAGGGCTGTTGGTGGTGTCCCCTCATAGAGCTGTGTCCAATTCTAGATGAAATCCCCTGGTTTCTTCCTCCTGGTAATAAACCCCTGAAAGTGCTTCCCCACCTCAGGCCATTAATTATGTGGTGTTGCCAACCTGGTGACTTCTAGGGGTCAATAGCTCAGTGCCTTCCCCCGGGAGGGTCTAGTCCAACACGTACAATAAATGTCTCACATGAGAAATAACTTTACCCTTAAATTAACATAAAGGAAATGAACCCCAAATAAGCCTCTCAGTCTCAAAGTGTGATGGCTGTAAGACATGATCTTTAGAAACAACCTAGTCATGCATGCCTGTCTGTGCTCTATTGGCTGCAACAGACATACACAGAAGGCATAGAGGCCAACTGAGCTCCACTGCCTACATGGGGGCAGTGTCAATCTCTGCAGATGAAGAGTATGGATTCTTAATCACCAAAAGAATACTCAATTTGAGGACACCTGGTTGGCTCAGTCAGTTAAGTGTCAGACTCTTGATTTCAGCTCAGGTCATGATCTCACAGTTCGTAAGTGTCCATGCTGACAGCAAAGAGCCTGCTTAGGATTCTCTCTCTCCCCCTCTCTCTGCCCCTCCCCCATTCATGTGTGCATGCATATACCTTCTCTCAAAATTAAATAAATAACCGTTAAAAAGAAAAGAATAGTCAGTTTGAAAAACTATTATGGCTAGGAAGAAAAAAGAGAGAAAGACTTCAACAACTCACACACCCCCCACACTTATTAACATGGTGATTTTGGGCTTAATTACTTGTAGTCTAACACAGTTGCTTTAGTTATGAAAAGGACATGAGCACCAAATGGGCCTGTAGGACAGTGATGCAAGGTTTATGGGCTGGTTTAAGGAGCCCGTATTTCTAGAATGAACTACATCCCTTGAGGGTTTTCAGAAACAGTATCAGGGACATTTATTTATTTTTATTTTTTTCAGAGAGAGAGAGAGAAGAGGGCACGAGTGGAGACAGACAGAGAGAATCCCATGAGGGGCAGAGTCAGGGCGGGGGGAGGGAGAGAAAGACAGAGAGAAGCAGGGCTCACCTGATGCAGGGCTCGTGCTCACCCGATGCAGGACTGGAACTCATGAACTGTGAGCTCATGACCTGAGCCAAAGATGTTTAACTGACTGAACCACCCAGGCACCACACATTATCAGGGACCAGGTTTGCACCGTGGGTCCCTTTCTGTGTGTGCATGTTTGCATGTATGTACATGTATGTGTATGTGTGTTTGTTTCCCCTGCTTGCTGGGTCGAGGTGAAACGAACCATAGGGACAGTTTAAAGACACAGACATATTAATTTGGAGGGACTGGCGTAGTTATTTTGATCAGTAACTAATCCTTCCAGGGACATCTAGTCAGCGGCAAGCCTCCCAGACCCCTCCACCCTGCTTTAATCTAGAAACCCCAGGGCTGTTTATATTGCACACACCAAGCAGGCACTTGAACTCCTAAGAGGAAAGGAGGCCTTACCTGCTGATGCAGTAGAAAGCAATGAGCCGGAATAAATCTGCAAAACTGATTCCTGAGCCTTCCAGGGAAAAGGCTGGAAAAGAGAGAGTTTGGAAACCAGCTGAGTGTCCTGGAGCACTGTTCTGGGAAAGGAAAGGCCCTCTGGTGTTATCTGCTGCGTGCATAGGACCATCTCTGAGCTCTCAAACCAACTACCGTGTGGCTTATCAGATCCAGCTGTGAGGAGGATGTGTGTCAGCCAGAAACAGGCCAGTAGAGTCCACGGCCTAGAAGTTCAGCCCCTGACTCACTGGGAGCACGTGCTCCAGTGCTTGGTAAACAGACCGGCGCAGGCTCAAAGTGTACAACTATCTTTTTTTCTTTTTTAAATTCAAACACAAAGTTGGTCAGTGGGCAGGGGCCAGGGAGGCTGGAGGGAGAGGCCATTGGCACACAACAGAGCTTGGTAAACACCCAAGCCCCCACCACCCTTGACCTTCCTAGGTTGGCCCTCCTGGGACACACTCCTCTTTGCCAAAACAGGCCACCTCTGGTTAAGACACAAGGCAGCCTGGAGGAAAACAGAAGGTTCCAGCAAATTAGTTTTTAAATTCAATGTGAAAGTTTCAAAAACTCACTTACTTAGAATGCCCCCACCCACTACCACTGTCACCACCAAGGGCACAAGCCTCCTAGGGAAGATGTTCTGGCAAGATGGTGTACCATATTGCACATCTTCCAAATGGCAGGGAAGTGAGTGGATAACTTCAAATACTTGTGTATTTGCCAACCACTCCTCATGCCAGGCTGGCTGAAATGCCATTCAGACAGTCTTTCAGAAATATTCCAAACATCCTCAGCTTTGTGAAGATTTCCTCATTTCCTCAATCAGATGAGTTTTTCTCCCAATTGCCACACTTCATGTCCTCATTTATGTTGCTTGCTATTTGCTTATGTTGTATTATTTTGATTGTTTAGTATTTCTACAGCACCCCCAAAATATACCTATGCCTCTACACACATACCATGACATAGACAGAAACAAAAAAATACACACATGTGCACCACAATTTAGCAAGTTAAGTAGGAAGAAACCGATTTGGGGTGGGTTAACTTCTCTGAGCCTTGGTTTTCTCCTCTGTACAGTGGACAATAATAGTACTTTCCCTGTCTCCCCAAAGAGTAGGAGTGGAAAGGGAAATTTAAAAAATGGAGTAATTCATGTGAAAGCAGTCTATACAAATATGAGCTGGTATTTATTATTAAACCATATTGTCCAGATGTTATGACAAAATATCTATGTTTTCAGAGCAAGTCCTTCCTTTCTCAATCTACCTCCGTTCATAGAGAAGCAAGGCCCTGGCCAGGAAGGGGCCATCATGGTGAGACCAAGACCTGTGGTAATTAGTTATAGTCAGGTTAATGCTTTGCTCAGACCAGCTCTTTCAACCACTTTAAGTCCCCCAGATAGGAGTAGGGAATTGATCCGAGTCTTGACACAATAGAGAAGAAAAATCTTCAGCCAGGAGGAATCTAAGATGAACACCCAGAAAGCGGGAAAGTATAAACATTAACTGTACTTACTGTAGGGGAACAAAGAAGGGGCTTCCAGGCTAACTTATCATGCTTCACTTTGGATATTAGAAGGGATTTAAAAACCAGTTAGATCTGGGACGCCTGAGTGGCTCAGTTGGTTAAGCATTTGACCCTTGGTTTCTGCTCAGGTCATGATTTCACGGATCATGAGTTTGAGCCCTGTATTGGGATGTGTGCTGACAGTGCAGAGCCTACTTGGAATTCTCTCTCTCTCTGCCCCTATCTCGCTTGCACACACACACACTCTCTCTCTCTCAAAATAAATAAACTTAAAAAAAAATTAAAGGGCCCCTGGGTGGCTCAGTTGGTTAAGTGTCCGACTTTGGCTCAGGTCATGATCTCCCGGTTTGTGGGTTTGAGCCCCGCGTCAGGCTCTGTGCTGACAGTTTAGAGCCTGGAGCCTGCTTCAGATTCTGTGTCTCCCTCTCTTTCTGCCCCTCCCCTGCTCACGCTTTGTCTCTCTCTCAAAAAAAAATTAATAAACATTAAAAAAGATTTTTTTAATTAAAAAAAAACAGATCTATCACTTGTTGGCAAGCTGACTTGCAAAAGCCACCTCAGCATGGCATTTCTTTACTTAATATTTAATCGTCTTTAAAATGGAGGGCTTGAAATCTATCTTGTGATTACCTCCTAATGCAAATAAACTGGTATGAACTATGCACAGGTCACTGACTGTGGAAGTCTTTCGTGGCATCAGTGCCCTTGTGAAGCCTGGAGGAAAGACATTACCAGGCCCAGGTTTACAGAAGAACCTGAGGTTGACCACAAAGAGGCTGACAGGTTTCACTTCTGCTAGAAATGTGTCCTCTAGACTTCCATTAAGGCCATTTGGCTCAGTGAGACTATGAACTCCAGGTTGAGTATAATCCCTTATTTGCCCTTAAAATGACCTCAGTACCTTTGGTTTTTCAAATGCAGAGACTGAGGCTTGCTTAGGTGTAAATCAAGAAGCAAGCAAAAATCCTAGTCTCAGTCTTAACGTTTATTTATTTTTGAGAGAGAGACAGAAAATGAGTGGGAGAGGGACAGAGAGAGAGACACACACACAGAATCTGATGCAGGCTTCAGAGCCTGAGCTGACAGCACAGAGCCCGAAGCAGGGCTTGAACCCATGAGCCGTGAGATCATGACCTGAGCCAAAGTCAGGAGACTTAACCAACTGAGCCACCCAGGCACCACCACCCTGTCACCCCCAAACCATTTTCAGTCTAACTATTGAGAGAGTCAACAGGCTTCCAAACTTATTTCTCCTGGCCTTCACTCCTCAACTTGCTAACCTGTGATTTCAATGAAACCTTCCCCTTTGGAGCACAGATTCACTATGGATCCTTCCTTGGAAGTTGGCAATACATCAGCATTGTGTGTTCCCTTTTATATTTAACATGTGTCCAGGGGCACCTGGGTGGCTCAGTTGGTTAAGTGTCTGACTTCAGCTCAGGTCATGATCTCACAGTTTATGGGTTCAAGCCCTGTGTCAGGCTCTGTGCCGACAGTGTGAAGCCTGCTTGGAATTCTCTTTCTCCCTCTGTCTCTCTGCCACTACCCACCCCCTCCCGACTTGTGCTTTCTCTCTTTCTCAGGATTAAATAAATAAATAAATAAATAAATAAATAAAGTGAAACGTGTCTTCCCAAGACTTCACATTTTCAATGATTGCAGAATAGCAAAAAGAAAACCAATTCTATTGAACACCACTCTCCCTTCAAAACTTCTGCCAGTTGATTTTTTCAGAGGGCTGGATTCTGCCTCTGATTAGCTGCATTTCATAGACGACTGAACAGTGATCGTCTGGAGGGAACACATCCACTCAAGGATTATTCACAAGATGTGCAGACACGTGCTGTAGCATGAGAACCCATAAAAAGGCCGAATCGCTGCAGCCTGTCCTACAGGTTAATCATCAGCAAACCTAGGAATCAAATCCATGCTCTACTTAACTGGAAGGGGGGCAAGAAAGACAACCTGCCATATGCCAACCAGTAGGCTGCATAATTTGTACATAGGTTGTTTAATTAAACTGTTAATAGCTCTCTGATGTTATGATCACCCCAATATACTGATAAGAAAACCAAGGCTCCTAAGGTAGGCTACCTGCCCAGTCATCGAGTGAGTAAGTAACAGCACCAGGATGCAGACTCATGTCTGTCTGTCTCAAAGGGTAATCTCCTTCCACTTCCACTTGTTGGGGAGACCTGAGGCCCTCCCATCAAGCAGGACTTAGCCATCAGGTGACTACTCACTGTATGTGCTTTCCTTTATGGCAAATTCCTTGAGTGGGGCTCCAAATTCACAGGGCAGGCGAAGTGAGAGGACTTTCTTCTGCATTTTGGTAGATTTACGAACCAGGAAGATCTAGCAGAGGGAAAAGAAATTCAAGCTTAGGAAATATCTGGAAGGTCAGAACCTGGACATATGATTTCCTGCACACCTAATGTCCATGACTAGAATGACCTTCATAACGAACATGTCCTGCAAGATTCAACCCAGAATGCTCTACTGACAGCAAAAGGGACTATCAAAGAGCATACCCTAGATGACTTCCTTTGATAACTGGCTTCAAAAGAATCCTACTTTCCCTTTGACAGAACCTTCTCCATGAGGCTATGAGCCCCCTTGGTCTACAGAAGCATTTTCAGTTTGGTGATTGTTTTATAGCGCATGTTAAGTGTTCTCTAGCCCGTGTCTTATTTGGGCATCATGGTTGATGACACCCAGATTCTAAACACAGGTAACATGACTAAACCACAGGTGGTGAACTGGGAGTTCACTGACTAATTTGGCTCGTGGGTGTGTTCGTGATAGAAAATTAAATTTGTTTCTAAGAGTGAAAAAGCAGTTTTGGTTGTTTTTCACATTAAGACCAGAATTTCTAGCTTCTCTTGGAAAACAGGATGATATGGCAAGGCCAGGTATGGTGACAATTGCTGGAGATTAAAACGGCTGCCCCATTAGGGAGCAGGAAGGTGTGCTCGAGCGTCACTACAGCCAACACTGGAGCTGCAGGCCTGTTTACTCCTGACTCACCCCATTTTGTGACAGTCTCGCTCCTGGTTCTAATACTGCCTTCGGATGCATGCTTTATTTTATTTATTTATTTTAATATAATTTATTGTCAAATTGGCTAACATACAATGTGTACAGTGTGCTCTTGGTTTTGGTGGTAGATTCCCGTGATTCATCACTTACATACAACACCCAGTGCTCATCCCAACAAGTGTCCTCCTCAATGCCCATCATCCATTTCCACCCCCCCCATCAACCCTCAGTTTGTTCTCTGTATTCAAGAGTCTTTTATGGTTTGCCTCCCTCCCTCTCTGTAACTATTTTTTCCCCTTTCCTCCCCCCCATGGTTTTCTGTTAAGTTTCTCAAGTTCCATATATGAGTGAAAACATGATATCTGTCTTTCTCTGACTTATTTCACTTAGCATAATACCCGCCAGTTCCATCCACGTTGCTGCAAATGGCATGATTTCGTTCTTTCTGATTGCCAAGTAGTATTCTATTGTGTATATGAACCACATCTTCTTTATCCATTCATCAGTTGATGGACATTTAGGCTCTTTCCATAATTTGGCCATTGTTGAAACTACTGCTATAAACATTGGGGTACAAGTGCCCCTGTACATCAGCACTGCTCTATCCCTTGCGTAAATTCCTAGCAGTGCTATTGCTGGGTCATAGGGTAGATCTATTTTTAATTTTTTGAAGCACCTCCACACTGTTTTCCAGAGTGGCTGCACCAGTTAGCATTCCCACCAACAGTTTCAGATGCGTGCTTTAAACCAGCCCAAATCCCAGTGCTGATCTCGGGCCACCATCTTGGCTTCCAACACTGCAGAGGCAAGTACGCCATGTACTTCTATGCACTGCACAACTCCAGGGGGCACTGATTACCTAGGCTACAAATCAAATAGTGCTCCCTGGAGCATGCAGTGGGGCAGCCGGCTGAGTTCTGGTTCCCTTCTGTAGTACACGGTCCTTCTCCAAGGATTCTATCCTGTCTTATTTCTTTAGCCACTTCTTCCTCTGCATTTGGACACCATGGTCTCTGCTCCCTGACTACTACTACTACTATTATTATTATTATTATTATTATTATTGTTATTATTATTATTATTTAACCTTATCTTCGCTTCCTTCTGTATATCTAGTCAATAGCTCCTAAGAAACTTTATCTGGGTGGGGGGTGGGGGTTGAGAGGGTGGCTATGGGGATTGGGTGTCTTTTAAGGAGGGAGTTGGGAAGACCTTTGAGTTCTCTCTGGTCCCCCAGCACCCATGGGGAGGCAGTCATAGAATAGAATACATGTAATAGTCACTTCTGGGACTCAATGTTTCTGGGACACCCTAAAACTGAAACAGACATTTCCTAAACATTAGGGGGATTAAAAAAAGCCCAAAGCATGGCTGGGAGGGCGCTGATCATTGGTGGAATCGAAGTATTATTCTCTTGTGCAGCTGGGAATCTCCTTGAGCCTTGGGGTTCAGGGAGAGTACAACCTTATTTCCTGAATATCTGCAGCTTTAGAGCAGGGGTTGGTAAAGTTGGCTGTAGACCCAATCTATCCTGCCACCTGTTTTTGTAGATAAAGTTTTATTGAAACAAAATCCCAGTCATTCATTTATATGCTGTCGATGGGTGTGTCTGCACTACAAGGCAGGGGTTGCGAGAGATTGTGAGAGGTTGTGACAGACAGTATGGTCCACAAAGCCAAAAATATTTATACTCTGGCCCTTTACAGAAACTTTGCTAATTTCTATCATAGGAATAAGGGTGGCAGCACCCTAAGGACCCATGCCTCCATGGACAGACTTTCAAATGTCCTTTCCTCTCACACCTGCTTTTCCTTCTCTTCAGCATTCTTGCTCCTGGTGCACTGTGGCCTCTCCTAATCTGTGTTTCTCCTGTCCTCAGCCTGTCATCAGCCTGCCCCATCTCATCAGGCAGGTCCTGTCCAGGGATCAAGTAGGTGGACAGATAGAACATCCTGCCTGACTTGTTCCCCACAAAGTCTCAGCAGGAATGGACGTGCCCAACACTGGGAGGGAAGCTGGGCAGGGTAGAGAATTGTTGCCTAACAACAGGGCAACCTCCCTCTCCAGAATTTCTGTGCAGAAATGCAGGAGCAGACAACTCAACCTCCAAAAGAGGGGGCCCCACAGACGTAGGTCTGATCATACAGACCCAGATTACAGGCAACAACCTGGTGTGCTGGCCAAGGAATTTTCCACAAAGATGATCAACTATTGCGCCTAGTCACCCTGAGCATGTTCCAACAGTCCCGTCTGTTTCTGTCTGTTGAAAGAAAGACTCACTTAGAGGTCAGAAAATGGTAACAGACAGGCTCTTGCTGATAGGAAACTCAAAAGTTTGTTTTTGTGCTCAATTGCTACAATATTGTCAACCAGCTACCATGGAGTTTCTTTTTCTTGCTTCTCCATATATTTCTTAGTTTCTATCTCTTGTCATGAGTTGTTCCAAGTCTTACTTTATCTGTGACTTATTGTATTTACCTTTTTTTGGGAAGTAGACATTGTACACAGGTGACCTCCAATATAATCTCTGTGATGGTAGAAACATCCTATATTCTGCACCATCCTATATGGTAGCTTCCAGCCATCTGTGGCTAGTGAGCACTTAAAATGTGGCTAGTGCAACTGAGCAACTGAGTTTTTAAATTTAATTTAATTTTATTAATGTAAAGTTAAACAGCCACACAGGGCAAGTGGCAACCACATTGAACAGCACCAGATACACCAATCACCAAGTGACATTTTGGGGGGAACCACTATAGAGTCATGGAGTGGTCTTGATTAAGAGATTGGTATTGGGTAGGAAGTAGCAGAAGAAACATAATTGGACAGTGAGCCCCATGAGAAGCCACTGAGGAAGCCCAAAGAGAAAGAGAATTACACATCAGCAGCCAGAGTAGGCAAGTCTACGGACACAGAACTTTTGAACTTTGGGTCCCAAGTTGGATGGCTAGGTCCTGGCAGGGTTCCCAGGCTCAGAATGAAAACAGCAGGGGCAACTGAAGACCCTATAACCAGGCTCATTCTCAGTGTTGAGGCCCAAGAAGTCAGCCCAGATGCCCTGTTATCCTGCTGAGTCCTAGACCTCCCTGGGTAACTGAGCTGATGAAGACAGAAAGACAAACCATGAAGGGGCTCTTTTCCTTGGAGCTGCCTCCATACTTTCCACAATCTCCTTGCATTGCAACCCAGGTATGCACCAGACACCATGCTCCATAAAGCCTGGGAAAGAACTTTCTGGAACTCCAAGTCTTTCTCTTTAAGAAAGCAGCAGCCCTCCTTGTCTCAAACTGTTTCCTTGAGATTCTGAGTCTTACCCCTGGAGGTTGGGACCGAAGGACTTCGGCTGCCCCCTCCTCACTCAGACTCAGCTGCAGCCATATTGGGTGGGTGTGGAGAAGCCGGTCCAAAATGCTGAGTCTGTTGGAGAGGCTGTCATAGCCAGAGTCCCAGGGACAAGTCTTCACATCCTTTTCTTCAGAATAGCCATCGTCCTTGTGTCTTACCATGCTAGGAGAAAGAGAATTGGCAGGTGTCAAATGGCTGCTGCCCTGTTTCTCTGCCAAGGAGACCATTGTGCAGTCTCTAGGCTACGCCTGTCGCAGCACATACCCCATCTTTTCATCTCCACCTCACGTGTCTTCCTTCCAGCCTGAAAGCTTTCTGAGGGCAGATGCCATATTAGCTTTCACTCCGTATCTACAGTATTAAACAGAATACTCAACAGATCCAACAGACCTTCTATTTCTAACACAGTTTTCAAAAGCTTCTAAACATCCTGAATGCTGTTGGGTCTGTCTTCTGGCATAAACCATTTCACAATTTGAGCACAGAACCCTCAATGCTAAATTTCATATGGTAGCATGAGGTCCTAAAGCCCCAAAAGATTTATCATAAGCACAAGCATGACATGCTCTAAAAGCACAGACAAAAATGGGGTGCCTGGGCAGCTCAGTTGATTAAGCATCCAACTTTGGTTCAGATCATGATCTCATGGTTTGTGAGTTTGAGTCCCTCATTGGGCTCTGTGCTGACACCTTGGAGCCTGGAGCCTGCTTTGAATTCTGTGTATCCCTCTCTCTCTGCCCCTCCCCTGTTTGTGCGCTCTCTCTCTCTCTCTCTTTCTCTCTCTCAAAAATAAATAAACATTAAAAAAATTTAAAAGCAAAGATAAAACATTCACACTCACTCATGCACACTCATTTTCCACCCGAATGAATTGGATTTCATTTCTTTTCACACATCTAGGCATTTTTATTACTAATATTATTTGTAATAAAACTTCACAGTTGACGAATGCTGTGCTATTCATAAAATTATTCATACTAACATTATTCATAATTGCCATAAAGTGGAAATGGACCAAATTTCCATCAACTAATGAATGGAGAAATAAAATGTGGTATATCCATACAATGGAACTTTATTCAGCCATAATATTCATTCTTTTTTATGAATGGAGTACTGATCCGCGCTCCAAAATGGAATGAACTGTGAAGACTTCATGCTAAGTGAAAGAAGCTAGACACAAATACGGTACGATTCCATTTATACAAAATATCTAGACTAGACAAAAATAGAGAAACGGAAAGATTAGTGTTGCCTGGGATTGGGGGAAGGGATGGGATGGGTAGTGATTGCTAATAGGTATGGAGTTTCTTTTTGAAGTAAAGAAAATGTTCTGGACCAAGATGTATGGATGACTGTACAACTTTGTGAATATGCTGAAAACCACCGAATTATACACTTTAAAGTATGATATGTGAATGAAATCTCAATAAAAAGATGTCATATTGATTTCCATAGTTGCCTTGAGCCCCAACACTAATCCTGTGACTGAGTGTTTAATCCCCATGTTATGAATGAGAAAACAGAGGCTCATCCAAGAAGGTATTGGGCTGTCCAGAGTTATAAACTGCCATGAAATGGCAGAGCCAGAAATTCAAGAGGTCTGGTGTTCCTCCAACTTTGCAGGTAACAAGTAAGATCATGAACACAGGAGAGCTTTATCTATGTGGTTTCTACTGTCTGCCATCCCTTTACAAAAATTCTCTCATTTCCTGTAAAACAGCCCCAAAAGGCAGGTACCAGGAATCCAGTGTTTTTAAATAAAGGGGACAGGGAAGCCCAGACAGCTTGAGTAACTTGTACAAGGCAAGGATATGCCTCTGAGAGTGAGAAGGTAGAAATTCCAATCCAAGGGTGCTTGGCTCTGGGCTCTCTTTCCCTCTATCACGCCCTGCCTCTCAATGAGCTGGTCATCAACACCAGTCTAGGAGTGGCCAGTGGAAAATATCAGAGCTGATCACTCACATTTTAAGGGCCAAATTCAGGTTGGGGTTCAAATGGTCTTCAAACATCTAAACCCCAAGAAACCTAAATGTGTGGCCTGAATGAAGTCTTCAACATTGCGAATGATGGAGATAAAGCCACATTGTAGGCAAGAGTGAAAAAATGTGCTTTTTTGGGCATACCACTCCTAAGAGGCAGGATTGAATATAGAAGAAGCCAACCTAAGGCAATCATTTTGGGGTGAGCAGGCTCAGTAACATACCCACAAGGACAGCATGTGGGCTGGCCAGAGACTGCCATCCTAATGTCTTCTCTGCACATTCTTGACTTTGTACAGATCTAAAGAATATCATACTTCCATTCAAGATTTACATTTTGTTTCCCCAGAAAGTTTTCCTATACCTTTGCTACAACTTTCCAGATGGGAGAGTATGGGCCAAAAAAGAGCAATTTCCCATTCTGCAAATGCCATTTCAGGGCCTCCAGGTATTTTGAAGTGAATCTTTGCAGCTATAAGAACACCCTCTTCAAAATGAAGCTGGTGTTAAAATTCCTTTCACATGAGGTAAATGAGGCCACTTTAGAGCAGAGATTCTCAACGCTGGCTGAATATTAAAATCGCCTGGGGAGCTTCAACATGTTTTGATGGCCAGACTGCACCCCAGATCAAATAAATCAGACCTTTTGGGGTGGAACCCAGGAATCACAATTTAAAAAATTTCCCCAGGCAAACCCAACTTGCAGGCAAGTTTACAACCATGGCATTGGATTGGCACTGGAGCCTAAGAGAGAAATCTCCTAGGGTTTGTAAAGCTACAGATTCCTGGTTCCAGCCCCAGAGGGTCTGATTCTGTAGCTTGGGGGCTGGAGCTCTGCATTTCTAACAAGTTCCAGGAGACACTGATGCTGCAGTCTGAGGAACACTTGCTTGAGACCTAAGAGCAAAATGTGCACTTGAACCCAGATCCAATTAGGTGGGGTGGGTTTTTGGGGGAAGGGGGACTGGGGTTTGGAGGAGGGTGGTAACATGCCACTGAAAGAATTCTCCAATCCCAAATAAACCCTACATCCCTGCCATCTCGGGTTGGCAATATTTTACCAAGAGCAAATTTCTACAGTCTCTAGCACGGCAATCCTAACGCTCACATGTGCTGTGAGTAAATATGTTGGTGCTTCTATCTTCCTTAGAAGAGCACATCCTGTGATACCTCAGCTGTTCAAGAAGCTAGAGTCTTTGTTTTGACAACCAACCTCAGCCTAAAAATCTAGGGCCCAGTCAGGAAGACAGTGAATAAGATTCATGGGGCTTCATAAAGGAGCAACCATTAATTAGATCTTGTCTTTGCCTATGACTAAGCTAACACTTTTCTTTAACAGCCTTTTGAGATTTATAGTATATTATTATAAAACAGGTTGAAAGAGGGGCGCCTGGGTGGCTCAGTTGGTTAAGTGTCCAACCCCTGATTTCATCTTACGGTTCATGGGTTCAAGCCCCACGTTGGGTTCTACATTGACAGCACAGAGCCTGCTTGGAATGTTCTCTCTGCCCCTCCCCTGCTCTCTTTCTCTCTCAAAATAAAAATAAGTAAACTTAAAAAAATAAGAGAGATTAAAAGAAAGAAAGAAAAAAAGACATTAGCTTTTATCAGAGACAACATTTAGGGAAGAACTAATGTGGGAAATGTTGAATCTGCACTGCACGCTGTTGGTGTCCTGCCCAGTCCCCCTTTACAAGACCAGGTACCCATGTCCCTGCTGCCATGAGCACTGGCTGCTGAAAGCTCACAGCTTTCTCCCTTCTTCTGGGCATACCCAGAAAGTCACTTCCTCCTCAGGGAGAGACGCTCTGCTAATGACATGCTGATGCAGGTCATAGAGGAATGGCCTTCTTGCCTGTAGGCGGGACAACTCTGGGGTTGCTATTCATGTTGCAGAACTCCCTGTGGGATCAGGCTGAGGCTAGACTCCAGCTACCCCCCTATCTTTGCCTGGTTTCCTGCTCGTCCCAGACTGCACCCCTCACTCCTTCACAGGCTGCTCCTGAAACCCTGTCTCAATAAATCACAACACAAGAATCTGCATCTCAGGCTCTGCTTTTAGGGAATTCAGTCTGAAACAGAAACTGAAGATATGAATAGAAACTACTGATTCCTAAAACAGATGTCTGCCTGCATGTATCAGGGGTGGGGGTAGGGGTAAGGGGTGGGTGGGGAGGTGGCAAAGAATGAGCGGTTTATAAAAGATAAACCAGTATGATATAATCCAGGAGATTCTCATATGGCATGGTCACGGTGGGATGGCCAGCAAACAAAGACCCATCTCCTCTTTTGAGCTTTGTCTTTCTAATCTGCAAGTGGTAAATAACCTCTCCATCACAGTATAGGTATAAAACTGATGCTAACATCAGTAAGTGAAAGATTATTAGGGGACAGAACATTCACAGTCCTAAAATATTACCCCACAGATTACTTATCATGAAGAGGAAAGGTACTCTGACAATAGAGAAATCTGGGAGACACTATCTTTAAAAAAATTTTTTTTTAACTTTTATTTATTTTTTGAGACACACAGAGAGACAGAGCATGAGCTGGGGAGGAGCAGAGAGAGAGGGAGTCACAGAATCTGATGCAGGCTCCAGGCTCTGAGTTGTTAGCACAGAGCCTGATGTGGGGCTCAAATTCACGGACCACAAGATCATGACCTGAGCCGAAGTTGGACGCTTAACCGACTGAGTCACCCAGGCACCCCTGGGAGACACCATCTTAATCAAGTGATCAGCATGAACACCTCCAACAATGAGACACCTGACATCATGTGCCTCAGATGTGATACTCTGAGAAGGTACAGTACCCCCTGGGTCATCTCCCTGCCCCCAAATGTGTTCAGAATCTACACAAGAGAAAACTATCAGGCAAATCCAAAGTCAGGGATTTTCTTCAAAACCACTGACCTAAACTCCTCAAAATATCAATGTCACAAAAAAAATTTTTTTAAAGACTGTGGGATTATTATAAATAAAAGGAGAATAAAGGGACATGATAACTATTGAGTACACAGAATTGATCACATATGGCATCAATAAAAAACAGCTATAAAGAACAACTGGAGATATTTGAATAAGGGTATATAACAGATAATATTGTATTAATGTCTAATTTCCTGACTGTGGTAATTTTATTTATGTAGGAAAATGTTCTTGCTCTTAAGAGATGCAAACTGCAGAATTTAGGGTCAAAGCATGAAAATTTTGGAAAGTAAGTGTCAAATGGTCAGCACCCCATTCCCCTCCAAAAAAGGGGGGGATATAGAAATAAGGAAATTGTGGCAAAATTTCAATAATTGGTGCATTCAGGTGAACAATACTATTCTTGCCTATAATGTTTGAAATTTCTCAAAATAATAGATTAGGGAAAATATCTACCATCTCCCTGGGATTTTGAGTATAAAATTCATGTATTCAACTCTTACTACTATTTCCAAGCATCTAGGCTTGCTTTCACGGGGAGAGAGATCTCAGGTATGGATTCAGTGAGACCCACAGCCACGTGTGAAAATACTGGGCAAACCCCAGAATGCCCCACAAATGTAAGGTGCCTCTGGCAGCAGAGAACAAACTCTGGGAAACTCCTATACTATATCTTCCCTCAATCCAACTGACTGGGACCTCATGGTTCTGAAGCAGCCCAGTGGATATTACACCCACTTGGGAGACAGGACTCTCCAGCACTAGCTACATTGTGGTCACACCCAATTTAAAGCTCTTCTGAGTGTGGGATGAGAGTGCCTTTCTACTTGGCTATATTCCCTTCATTCCCAGGGCCAAGTGTTAGTAACCTAGACAGGAGCAAGAATAAATGACTCCAGAAAGCACATTCTAATGTAGGACAGGCAGAAAGACACTACGTGTAGTTTTATTAAGTTGCACAGATCTCAGATTCACCTAAGGGAAACCAATAATTTGCAGCAGAATTTCCAAATGATGTCCTTTCCTGTCTCAATCCAGAACTCCAGAGGGTGGCATAACCTATCAATGCAGCTTCTAATGACCAGGCTCCCAACCATCACATAGGAGTTGTGTTTACTTTGACTTTACAGTCCAGTCTCTTTTCAAGTAAATGACATAGAGAACAAAGCAATATATAAAGTACATAAGATTTTGATGTAGGTTGTCTCTGTGGAAAAAAATACTGGTGCAGTAAATATAGTCAACAACCTTCTATACATAAGAATCCTAATTCAGCTGTTGAATAGCAAAAATGAAGCCTAAAGGGACTAGGTACGAGGCATAATGTCAAGTTATTACTATCAACAAGGTGGTACATTTCATTTGACTAGAGGGTCTCAGCACAGGTGCAGTGTCCTCCTGGATGGCTCTGTCCTCAGGATATGGGGACAAAACAAGTATACACAAAAACCAAAAAGCTGGGGTGCCTGGGTGGCTCAGTTGTTTAAGCATCCGACTTCAGCTCAGGTCATGATCTTACAGTTTGTGAGTTCGAGCCCCGCATCAGGCTCTGTGCTGACAGCTCAGAGCCTGGAGCCTGCTTCGGATTCTGTGTCTCATTCTCTCTCTGCCCCTCCCCAACTTGTGCTCTGTCTCTCAAAGATAAATAAAAATGTAAAAAAAAAAAAAAGAAAAGCCAAACCCCCTCTGTGTGCGTTGAAAACACACCTTCATTAAGCTAAACAATTATATTTGTGAAATGGACAATTTACATCAACATCTGTTGTAAGCTATCCTTGATTATTTTTTAAAGACAAAAGCTGTTACAATTAAATACTTAAAAATGTGCTATGAATTTTTCTTTCTAAAGCAGACCGGTAGATCATAATTCAACTAAAAAGGGGATGGCTTTAGTGAATTAACAACTTCTAAAAACATCTCATAGAATCAATGGCAAGTCCTCTAGAATTAAGTAAAGCAGGCAGTGACTCTAATCGAGCAAGGCTCTCATACACCACTTCTTATGGTTCTCTCTGGCTCCCTTCTGCATTTTTGCATGTGTGAGAATGTATGCCTCTGCACAAACACTGTCCCGTCTGCCATGGAATTTGGTACGGGTGAGATCTACCTGCGTGGAAAAGCCACTCTTATATTTTGTCTAGGTACTCTGTTTTGCTTCCACTTACAGAATTAATGGGCCCTGTAAACTGGGACATCTGGAGGCATTAGATGACCAAGTCAGCAGGAGAGGTTGAAGGAAGGACTATCAGGACCTTCTAAAATACAGCTTGGCCTTTGGCTTTTGCCTGCTTCTTCTCTACTCCCCAATTCCTGGACCCAGATTCCACCCCTGGTCTCCTATATCAGGCTTTACAAGGGTATGGAAGGTGATTCTCTCTTGGCAGGGGACTCACTGCTTGCTTCCATGCCAATCCTGGTCATGCACTTAGAGCTAAGTAACCCACAAGGGCCACCTCAGGTTTGGATCTGAAGTGGTGAGTGGCAGGCTCCATCCAGGTCTTACCTGGATTTCCAGCAAAGTGCTCCCTGATAACTCAAACTTTAGGAAGACTCAATGCTCTTTCTGAAGCCTGAGCTTTGGTGGACCTTCCCAGCTTTTAAGAAAACTAATAGTTTTTCCTTGTTTACATGATGTCTAATAAACAGTCATAGAATGAATCATGACAAGTCGATGGACTTAATTATAATAACAGGATGCTGATCCCATCAATAAAACACAAGAAAATGAAAATAAACAGCAAAAGCAGAGCCTTGGCTTCCAAAGATGCTTTTGTCCAGGACTTAATTATGGCTTAAGAGTCATACTGCCTGTTTCCCTAACAAAGAGCTGTAGTCCTGCTACAAAGCAAAGAACTCAAAAACAAAACAAAACCATACTTGATGGGATAGTGTAGATTAATTCTGATACTTTACAAATTCTCTATGGCTTATTAAAATCGACAACATTTCCCAAAGAATGTTGGGTATACCAAGGCAGTCCATGGAGGCATAATTTTGAATGCCCGGTTCTTATTTTAATAGCTACATCTAGGGGCGCCTGGGTGGCGCAGTCGGTTAAGCGTCCGACTTCAGCCAGGTCACGATCTCGCGGTCCGGGAGTTCGAGCCCCGCGTCGGGCTCTGGGCTGATGGCTCAGAGCCTGGAGCCTGTTTCTGATTCTGTGTCTCCCTCTCTCTCTGCCCCTCCCCCGTTCATGCTCTGTCTCTCTCTGTCCCAAAAATAAATAAACGTTGAAAAAAAAATAGCTACATCTATTTAGTGTAGTTCCCAATTATGGCAGAGATATTAAGTTTACTTTTTTCCCCCCAATTCTTCTTATTGTGGTAAAATATACACAGCATAAAATTCACCATCTTAACCATTTTTAAATGTACAGTTCAATGGTGTTATGTAAATCCATATTGTACAACCATCACTACCATCCATCTCCAGAACTCTTTTCCTCTTGCAAAACTGAAATCTATCCCTAGTATAAAGTAACTCCCCTGACCCTGGGAAACCACCATTCTACTTTCTGTCTCTATGATTTTGGCTCCTCTAAGTACCTTACGTAAGTGGAATCATACACTATTTGTCTTTTCATGACTGGCTTACTAAGTTTACTTTTTAAAATATATGTAAAAGATCAGTAAATTTAAAGAAAAAGTGTTAGGTAAATCAAGAATAGGCAAGATAGTGCAAGAATAAGAGAAAAAAAAAATGTGGCCGCAGCAGGTGGGATTTGGGCTGAGACAATATGGACTAAAACATAAGGATATTTCCCCCATATTAATGTTTATACACCTTGCTCTTGGACTCAAGGGAAAATATGATCCCCAAAAAAGCATCTATTTGCCATTACTCAGCTCTCTCCTTGCCTGGGATCAAGCTACTCTGGAGTGCCCATTGGACACTGGCTCCAACCCCCATGTCAAAACCAAGGTCACATCCTGTCCCTTCCCCTACATCCTGCAGCTGCAAGTAATCTTTCAGCACACTCAATTCCTTAGCCCACTGTGTATGCATCTCTGGGGCACTTAGCCCATTTGACTCTGCATTATACTTATTTCTCTTACTAGCCTAGCTCTACCCCAGGCAGGCATTGACCTCATGCCTGCTGTACGCATGATGGGGGAATGGGTAGGAGGTCATCTGCAAACAACATGTCTAATCCTTGTGAGTGAGGAAGAGGAAAAGCTCAGTGGGCAACAAGAAACATCATAGACACTGGGGTCTCTCCATTAGCTTCTTTCTGGGTCCTCCATGTGTAACCTCTGATCCAGGCCTTTCCTCAGCCAGGCCCAACAATAGAATCTGGCTGCTTAGCTCCAGTTTAGGAGACAAAAGGTTCTTGTCTCTGTGTTTATCAGGAAATGGGTGGCAAAAATCACCACAGCTACCAAGATCCCTCTGGCCTTTGGCCATCTTAAGGCCTGGGTAAGAAAAGGAAGCAGCCCAAATTCTTCCAGAACAACAAATCCAAAGTGTTAGCAGCTCCTTCCTCACTGCTCATGAATTTCCTTCATTGGACAGCCCCTCCAACCTCCCACCAGCTGGCAAGGGGTGGGCTTTGGATATAAAAGCCAACACTGAGTTTTAGCTGACACCCACTGATGCAGGGCATTAGTGATACATGCTCCATTCAAGGTTCTCAAATACAGAAAGCCTTATTCCAACATGGGGAATGAGATTTAATTCCAACAAAAGAGGTTGACATGTACTAGCTGTTTGAGCACAGCTCAACAGATGGTCCCTGGCAGGTCCTCGTGGCTGGAATGTTCTCCATCGACCATTAGGGCCTAGTCCCAACCTGGACTCTGGTGCTTGCCATCCTCCACTTACAGATAGGAAAAAGAAAGGATGAAAAGCTTCTGCTCTTGACATTTCTGTATTGGCCTTTCCGTGTGTATGCTGTCTCTCAAGGGTCCTCCCTTCCTCATTCTGCCCATGTGAAGACTTCAGCCTTAACAAAGCCTCTTAACATGATGTTGCTTCAATGGGCCTCAATGGCAAGAAATGTGCAACCCGGGGCATGGCACTGCCCAAAGGCTCAGGCTTCTAGCTACATGAGGCCAATGCAGGAATCATCTGAAGAATCAAGGACCATGGGGGCACCTGGGTGGCTCAGGTGGTAGAGCATCTGACTCTTGGTTATGGCTTAGATCATGATTTCATGCTCGTGAGATCAAGCCCCACACTCTGAGTATGGAGCCTGTTTGGGATTCTCTCTCTCCCTCTCTCTCTCTCTGCTCCTCTCCCTGCTTGTGCTCTCTCTCTCTCTTTCTCTCTCTCTCAAAATAAATAAATAAACATTAAAAAAAAAAAGAGTTAAGGACCAGACTGAAGTCAGAGTCCTGCATCTACATGGTCTTTCTCTTGGAGCATTAGATCCTTGTGTATATATCAAAAGGGAAGCAAATACACCCCAAAAGCCACACCATGGCCAACATGCCAAGCTTGGTGGGAACTGAATCAAGGGCTTCCTTAATCTTTGGTGAAGAGAAGTGAGGAGTCTGTCATCAATGGTTTCTGAAAATATATTAGTAGAAGAGAGGCCTCTTATGTGGAGAGACAGAAAAAACAATTGCTTGTACTAAAAAGATCCATCTGATAAAACTTGTTGGCACAGGAACCAATTTCCGTTATACACACAGATACACACACACATATATATATACACACACATACATATACACACACATACACACACACATATATACACACACAACCCACATAGAGCAAATGAAAAATTCCCAGAAAAATCTATTTCAAAAATACCTAGTAGTTGATGTCCAATGATATCTTACTTTCAATCATTTGAAATCTAAAACATTTCTTTAGAGTCTGTGAAGCTGAATTAAACCCCTCCTCTGTAATATTTAAATCTGGAGAGAAAGGGAGGTTCAAATTGATTCTGGTTCCACACAGGGCCCTGGCTAATCTCTCAGTTGATAGAAAAATTGCCAGGGGAGCTGAGGAAATTTTACCCACCATTCAAGATGGTAAAAGTATGGGGGAGGCCTGGAGGAAGGGATATTCCTGTAAGGATCACTGTGTGTTTACCTGAGTCCAAGGGGTATTGGAGACTGTCTAGCTTAGCTCCCCACTTGAGGGAAAACACTAGAAACTGATAGAACTGGGTCCAGCTCTCTGAATCATGCCATCTCCCTAAGCATACAAGTTGATATTTTAATTCCTCGAGTCCTCTTTTTGTCCCCTAAAACTCCAAAAGGAAAAAGGCTAATATATTTTGGGTTCTGGGTTTTGTTCCCTCACACGAAGAAGGGCTGCTGCTCTCTGAGTGAGGGGGCCTGAGCTTCCTCAAAAGGATTTCTAAAAGCACATCCACAGAGGATTTTTGTGAAAAACTTCCAGGGCCTTCGGTGATTTTTCCACTCTATCTACTGAGGACTAGGAGGAAAGAATGAACAAGGCAGAAACGGGAACAAAAACACACATCTGCCTCCAGGGAGGAGGAGGGATTGCCATTTTCATAGAGGAGAAAGATCTGGTGACTTCTGTGGCCTACGAACTTCCTGTCATTGAGTCTCCAACTAGAGATGAAAAGGGCAGATATGGAGACAATACTGGCAGGGGCCTTTATTGAGTCCTGTAAAACTTAGAAACAGAAACAAAGAAACTGTTGTCCTGGCTGCTCTTGGAGTTGAAAACAGGAGAAGGAGCCAGGCGGGCTCTAAGTCTTGGCCCACTGACCTTTGACCCTGAGCAGTAGCATGCACGAGTCTTCACAGAAAGGCAAGCATTTCACGGATTTGCTGTTCTTAGTGTTTAAGTGCTTTTGGTTACACTAGTGCTATTTCATGGACTAAATCACAATTGCATTGTGACTAATAAGATATTTTGTGGTCGAATCAACTATTACCAATGTAATAGTGAGGCAAGGTCTGTAAAGGGTAAAGCATATCTAACTCTAGAGTATGCTGTTGATAAAATTATGTGCCCAAGGGTACCGTGGATTGGGAAGCCAGCCACTAAATTGGAAGGCACTGTCCCTCAACAAAAATGGAATCAATATCTAGGACACACTGTGCATTTTCAGGATGATCAGAAACCCCTTGTAAGTCTGTGAAAATCATACATGATCTGCCATTTAAATGCACAGAAAAACATTGGAGGGATACATACCAAGGAAAAGAAATACACTAGTCAACAAACAATCAAAACCAGTTCTATCTCTAGGAGTGGGTTCATGGTAATATTTTTATATTTTTCATTGTGTTTTTTTCCACAACGTACATCAAAAAAATAACTCTTACATGTTTTTTTTAAAAAACCTTCCTCAATATAATAGATATCACCAGTGTAAACAGAGTAAACAGCTGTTTGGGGAATTTCTGATCTGGAGGCTTAGCTAATTTTTTAAGGTTAATGTGGGAGCTCATCTTTCCTAAAACCACATCCTACCTGGAGTTACCTGCTTCCTCCTTCAGGTCCTGGAACATCTAGTATACTCCACTATTATATTCTCATTCCATTATATGATACTCGTTTATAATTCGTGCTCCTTGCAGGCTCTACTGTCCACGTATTTCAAATAAATAAATTATTTCAATAATAAATTTCAAGAAATTGTCTTGAAGTTGGACTTAAGTGTTGCTACACCGATAACAGTACAAGTAAAGAGTTGGTCAATCCTCATAGAATTCCTTGAAACCATATTCCAAAGACCTGGAAGTGGCTTCAAATCAAGAAACAGTTTAAGGGATTAGCAGAGGAAATGAATCAAGCTAGTCATAGCAGAATGTCTTCAATGGGCATGATAGGAAAATGTCTTACTGCAAAAACTGTTATCACTATGTGATCTCCTCTAACTATGAACAAAGCCATGACCCCAAAGCACTCCACCTGGCCTGCCTCCACTGAAGGAAAGAGTAGCTATGTCTATGGTATCACTTGGGAGTTTCAGATGAAAGGATTCTTGACTTTCAGAATGCAATCTAAACTCAAGTCAAAGAGCTTCTCTTTCCTATCTCCCATCAGATATTCTTAATGCTTATTTATTTTTAAGAGAGAGACTGAGCGCGAGTGGGAGAGGGGCAGAGAGAGAGGGACACACCGAATCCGAAGCAGGCTCCAGGCTCTGAGCTGTCAACACAGAGCCCAACATAGGGCTTGAACTCACAAACCATGAGATCATGACCTGAGCCAAAGTTAGATGCTCAACTGACTAAGCCACCTAGGCACCCCTGCCATCAGATATTCTTTAAGAATGTGAAAGGTAGGGGCACCTGGGTAGATCAGTCAGGTAAGCATCTGACTGATGCTTCATTTCTGGTCAGGTCAGTTCATGAGATGGAGACACATGTCAGGCTCCATACTGACAGTGCAGAACCTGCTTGGGATTCTCTCTCCCTCTCTCTTTGACCCTCCCCGGCTTGTGCACATGTGTACATGCATACTCTCTCTCTCAAAAAAAAAAAAAAACATTAAAAAAGAAAAGAATGTGAAAGGTAGGCACTGAAATATCCAAGAGTTAGTGGAAATGTGTGTTTACAATCCTTAGAAATAGATAATGTGTGAGAAGAAACCATAAACTTTTAAAAAATATTTATGTATGTAAGAATGTATGTTTGTAATCTCTACACCCAACATGGGACTCAAACTCATGACCTCAAGATCAAGATTCACACGTTCTTCAGACTAAGCCAGCCAGGCAACCCAAAGAATTTGATAACACCAAACACTCTTTTCATGGTACCTAAGATACTGTAAGATATACCCAATATTCTGTAGCCAAAGATTATTGTGAGCTTCCCATGTTCTGCTGAACCAGACAGGAGCTCACGGGAAAGGAGGAAAACCAACCTTTGTGACACATGTGTTCTAGAAGAGTGGCCTGTTCTCAGATGCTGTGGAACCTAAAGATGAGCCCCCAACCCTGAACTAATGGCCTATGGTACAAGGAGCATTCTAATATGGCAAAGGAGGAAATATTTATTTTGCTGGATAACAGTGCCTATGACACAGACACTGTGTGAGAAGACAAAATACAAACTAATTTCTGCATCCGATGACTTAAACTTTTTTCCTGACAACCTTGTGAATACACTCTCTGACATCTTCAGAAGAAAGCGGGTATAAATTAACGAAGAATGATCACTTTGTATGTGACTTTTCAAGAGGAAAAGATGGAAAGGAATAATATGGACTGATATCAAATTCCATGTCTGAATTCACTGTAGTTGAAAACATATATTTAAAAAGAAAAGAAAACAACGTACATTTTTTTAAAATATGGAAAATTGCATTGGATGCAGATGTAAGAATTAAAACTCCAAGTATAGTATAGCTGTATTAGATTTATGCACATACATTTTTAGTTTTATGACGCAGCAGCTAATGGTCTTGACCAAAACAATTCATGAGATGCTGAATATATCTACATGTAGGTACTGAACAAAGTAAAGCATAAAGCAAAAGAATCCGAGACACAGGGAGAAATTCATTGGCAGTTTTTTTCTGCTACAGGTTTATGATCTAAGATTATATGCAAAAATATAAATAATAAAATGTACGTACATATTTACACTTTTCTCATAATTTCTGGATTGTCTTCTGTTTTTATCTCCTTCCCCCAAATAATCCTTTCCATAGATATCATCCAATGAACTCACTGTGGGCTCAGAATGCCCCATGACTTTACCCTTGAGCTTAAACCTGTAAGAATTATAAAATGATGCCCTGCTAAAACTAAGGAGTTCCCATTCCTGACTCCCACAGAATTAACATCAGTACTTGAGTCACAGCACACAGGTATCCTTACCTGTCTTCATCCATCATGTTTCCAGAAGCTCTAAATCCACACACCCATCCAAATGGCTAAAATAAAAAAGCACTCAATACCAAGTGTAGACCAGGAGAATAGAGAATTCAGAAATCTCATATACTGTTGGTGGAAGTGTGAATGAATAGGAGGACTGGAAAATTTGGGGGCACCACTTACTGGTTTTGAATTATTTAACCATCCTACAACCCAACAATTCCACTCCTATAATCCTAACTGAGGCATGTCCCCAAAAAACATGCACAAGAATGTATAGCAGCATTATTCAAAATAGCCCCAAACTGGAAACAACTCAAATATCCATCAACAGTAGAATTGATAAGCCAATTGTGTTGGGTTCGTGCAATGGAATACTATACAAAATGTCGAACGAAAGAAGTCAGGGTTAAAAGAGCATATGCTGTATGATTCCAGTTATATGAATTTCAAAAACAGGCAAAGCTAATCTATGGCAACAGATGTCAAGAGAGTAGTTATCCTCAGGGTGCACAGCACTTCGGGGGTGCTGAGAATGTTCTGTTTCTTGATCTGGGTGCTCCTATGTAGTATGTTTACCACTGAAAATTCATCTAGCTGTGTTCTTATTTCTTTTTCTTAATCATGTTTTATTTCAGTGGAAAGGTTTTTTGATAAAGCAGCACTGAGCGAAAATGGGTTGCTCCGGATGGCCACAGAGCAGCTAGCTATGGTCACTGTTGTCAGGGGAGTTAATGCAGTGAAACGTTGGGCATGTCTTCCCCACCCTGTAAGCCACCGAGCTTCTCTTCTGACCTCGTGTTCTAACATTGGTCAAGTGGAAAAAGTGAAGGGTTGTACCAGTTACTGGCAGTCTGAACTTCTTTTGGTTTTGGTATCAATGCCACTGCATAGCGCTGGGAAGCTCAGAACTTCCTGGGGCACTTAGCCCCTTCCAGAAGAAGTCAGTGGAGGTGACCAACTGCTACACTACAATATTGGGCAGAGCTGGCCAAGGAATTTTTGAGTTCTGTGTGTTTGGTTCTGGGGTGGGGTGGGGTTGGGGGTAGAGTTTCAAGACCCAGTGATCCCCAGTGATCCATTTAGTCTGGAGTGTACCTGCAAGGTGACAATAGGAGTGAGGGAGGGAAAGGAGAGGAAGAGAGAAAACAAAGGCAACAACTGCCTTCAATGACCTGGTCCAGCCAGAACCCTCGGTATCCTGCAAAGCCAGCCTGAGCCTCATCTCATAAAGTTGCTTTGTTTGATCCCTTTATTCTACTTGAAGACAAAGGAAACTTTAGAGACTTATCTTAGCCTAGAGGTGATGGGTCCAGATGGCAATGAGGGTGGAGCACTGGCCTACATCAGGCCTGATGTACTTGCCCCCAACTGAAAATGGACTGTGAACTCATAGGGAAGGGAGAGGAAAGTACAAGGCCTTCATTTCCCCACACTCTGGTCTCTGGGCAATGAAGTGGAGAAAAAGAGGAAATAAGAAATAGCATTTAGAGAGTGCAGGAACAAGAAATCCTTGATCTCTTTCCTGGCTTCCTAGCTTCTTTTTTGGTAAAAAGCTAGCAGAGGGCACAGAGTTGATTTAATCAGATGCTCCTCTACTGGCAGACATTTACAACAGCCCATAACCCAGATATGATGGAGGAAGCATGGCTGGCACATCGTGGGAAGGTGCCCTGGTCCCTCTTCTTTGCTAGGGAGCAAGCTTAAGGCTCATCACACATTTTCAACTTCGTATTTTTTTATGCACCAGCTGGGGTCCGCTAACTGCTTTACAGGGTAATGTCTTGTTTCTGCAAGAGGCTTCTGATACTTTAATACCTATAGAATATCCAAAGGCCTGGCATTTTTCATTCATTCATTCAAATGTTTACTGAGTGTATGCTACATGCCAGACACTATTCTAGGGCACTGGAAAAAAAAAACAAAAAAAAAAACAAAAAAAACCAAAAAAAAACAAAAAAAAAAAAAACAAAAAAAAACAATGAACACAGACCAAACCTCTGCTCTCAATGAGCTTCCCTCCTCATACTGGGAGGCACAATTTAAGCAAGTGGACATATATGTCAAGTCTGTACAAGTACTATGAAAAAAAAAATAAAGTCAGCTAAGGTGACAGAAGAAATGAGGGTCCAAAGGTGAATGCTTCCTGGAGGAAGGGCATTCTCCAGGCAGAGGGAATAGTAAGTGCAAAGGCCAAGAGGTAGGAACCTTCTAGGCAAGGAGCTGGTGGGTCTGGAGCAGAGGGATGAAGAGGGCAGAGGTCGTAAGAGAAGACGGTGAGGGGATGTGAGGAGTCAGAGCCTGGAGCATCTCAAAAGACATGGCGATGATTTTGGTTTTAAATGAAAAATACTGGGGGCACCTGGGTGGCTCAGTTGGTTAAGCATCAGACTCTTGGTTTTGGCTTAGGCCGTGATCTCATGGTTTGTGACTTCGAGTCCCACATTGGGCTCTGCACTGAGCAGAGCCTGCTTGGGATTCTCTCTCTCATCCCTCTCTCTCTGCCCCTCCTGCATGCTCTTTTTCTCTTTCAAAAATAAATAAATAAACTTTAAATGAAAAATACTGAAGGGCTTTGAACAGAAGTGACATGACTTGGATCTAGGTTGACAAAAGTCAGATCCTTCTCTATGCTGCTTAGAAAACAGCCCAGGGAAGGCAGGACAGATAAAAGCCGAGGCACCGGGAAGGTGTGTCCTGCAGCGGTGCTAAGAACAAGTAGTCGGATTGGGATTCTTACAGGTAGGGCTGCCAGGGTTTGGAGACGGATGGGAGCACAGAGATGAGACGGACAGGCATGAGGGATGGCTGTGAGGCCCAAGCACCTGCAGGCATGGTCACTGGGATGGGGGAGACCAGGGAGGAAGCAGATTTATGAAAGGAAACCAAGGGCTCAGTGTTGGTCTTTGTGAGTCTGAGATGCCAGAAGTTGGGCTGAATGGACAGCTGGATGCAAATATCTGGATTTAAAAGAAGACCAATCTAGGGATCTAGGCTGGGAATCATCAGTATATGCAGGGCATCAAAGCTACAAAACTGAATGGGATTAACTATGAAATTACACTAGAGATCTCTTTTTAATAAATAAACAACATATAGTGTTCACCTGCTGCTGACATGGTACAAAGTCCTTTTGCAGCTATTAACTCACTAAATCTTTCCAGCCACCCTGAAGTCAATCTCTATTATTATCCTCATTTCACTGATGTGCACACCAAGGCACAGTGACTTTTTTTAAAAAATATTTTTAATGTTTATTCTTGTGAGAGAGAGAGAGACAGAGACAGAGAGACAGAGCATGAACAGGGGAGGGGCAGAGAGAGAGGGAGACACAGAATCCAAAGCAGTCTCCAGGCTCTGAGCTGTCAGCAGAGCCCAATGTAGGGCATGAACTCATGAACCATGAGATCGTGACCTGAGCTGAAGTCAGACACTTAACTGACTGAGCCACCCAGGTGCTCCAAGGTGCAGAGATTTTTAAGCATCTTGCTCAAGGTTAGTGGGAAAGAGAAGGGGGTGGGGAGGAGAAGAGAGGCTGAAGGCTTGAGCTCTGGGTGCTCTGGAGTTAGGAGGTGAGGGAGATGAGGAGAAACCAGCTAGGCGAACAGAAGCAGCAGCAGGCAAGATGAGAGGAAATGAGGGAGTATGGTGTCCCCAAAGCCAAGCTAAGCAAGTGTCCCTGGAAGGGAAGATAGATCAACCATGTCAGATGATGCTGATAGGTCAGGAGGTGAGAACATACCACTGGATAGGAAAATGACATCTTTACTTTCACTAACCTGGTTTTGAAATTAACCTCCTCCCATTTTGAATGCAGGCAACAAATGCCAGTGGTTCCCACAGTAGCTGAGACTCTGTCACCAACAGAAACCCCGAAACATTTTCATTGCTGGTACCTAAGTACTATTTCTGCTTATCTTGGCTTCTAGATGAAAGTAGTTCCTAGACCTTGCTATTTATTTTTATTTACTTTTTTAATGTTTAGTTATTTTTAAGAGAGAGAGAGAGAGACATAAAACAAGCAGGGGAGCGGCAGAGAGAGAGGGAGACACAGAATCTGAAGCAGGCTCCAGGCTCTGAGCTGTCAGCATAGAGGTCGACATGGGGCTCGAACCCGTGAGCCGTGAGATCATGATCTGAGCTGAAGTCAGATGCTTAACTGACTGAGCCACCCAGGTGCCCGATAGACCTTGTTATTTAATGTGTTAATAAAGAAGTACCTGTGCTATGAAAGCATGCATTTTAAGAATTCTGATCATTCTACTGCGATAGAATTGTTTTCCCTATGTCATCCTACATATTTTATTTTATTTTGTGCATTTAAAATATGATTCTGAGAAGGGGATCCATGACACACAAAAAAGTTAAAGATTTCAAGCTCACTTCAATATTAACCACAAAGAAGCAACCAAAAGCCAACACAAGTAGAGGAACAGCATTCCTCACCTAGCGCACCAGCTTGGCACTTAACCCGCCATCCAACAAACTAAGAGACCATAGACACTTCATGGTGATTGTGGCTGGGGTGGATGAGGCTATTATCACAGCTCACACTCACCGAGGATGCCACAGAGGAAGGTGACTTCAGTACATCTGTGTAGCCACTAGGATGTGCCCAGTCAAGGCCCCTGGGGTGGGGGGTGATGCTTCTTCTCTCTACAGGGTTTTCACTTGAGGTAAGGTCCTCTTTGCCCTACCTCTCTGATATCTGACCACCTTAACATCATTGGGCAAAATAGAGGAACTAACAGCAAAGTCACCACTCCACACTTCTACAAGATCTGGGAAAGACCCCAGCGCAGAAGCCACAGCCTCATTAGTCTGGCTTTTTTCCAGATCACACAGGTCACACGTTAGTAGAATGAGGGCCATACTGGAGCTTTACCTCGTAGGGTAGTTAAGAGATTCAATGAGCCGGCAGCTGTGACGCACTTACAACAGTGGCTGGCACATGGTAAACACCGTAGGCATTGTTCACCAAAGACAATCTTGCCTTTTCTCTTTCTTTCTCACTAAAAAAAGCACCAATAATAAAATGCCTCTGAAATTTCACAAATTCAGTGTTAACCAACACAGCATTCAAGAGTAAGTGACATTAATTTGTAAAACATAGCTTTTGTGGAATGCTTACAGTCATTCTCAAACTTGAAAAGAAAAACATAGAGATGTTAAAGAGTAAATGGCAGCCCAGCTCTCCCACCCCGATACCTACTGCAGTCAGACATCAAGATTCTGATGGCACCTGACATACTGTCATGTCTTCTAGCTAACCTAACATCCCTGTGCCTTACACACACGGAGGGCTGGTTTCTGCCGTTGGTGTCTGTCATCTGCAGAGTTTGGGACTATCTTGCAGTACTGCGTTTCCTGGATGTAGGACAAGTCAGCTCCTCAACCTCTCTTCTTTGCCTTTCTGTCACCAACCTGGACTTCCAATTTAATTTTTGCTCAATAATGCAAAGGGTAAAGAGAAATCCCTGGCTAAAGTTCCACAGAGTTTGGCACTATTCTGACTGTGAGGTGGAGAGTTTAAATAAAAGTCACTGTGCTTAGTTTATGTGTTTAGTTTATGGGGGAAAAAATTAGCCACCAAGGTCAAGGGAAATCATGGAATGCCAGGGTGCTGCGCAAGTAGCTTGGGCAAGTAGCTGTGGTCTACTCCCCACATTTTGTAGAGAAGGAAAGGAAATGGAGGGCATGTAGCATTTCCACAGCTATGAGGGAATACAGTTCCTCCAGAGACACAGGAGAGTTAAACCCTTCCAGCTGCAAAGTGCCTCTTTGCAAATTGCCTGCTCTCCCTGCAGTCTATGGCAGGGAACAAGTTGGGCTGGTTTGAAACTTGCCTGGGCAACCAGCACCACCTGGTTCGCCTGCAGTTGCAGGATTCCTGCCTGTCTCATGACTTGTAAGTAAAGCCTACCCCGGGGAATCTCACCCCTACACTACACCAGGCTGCCTCAACCCATTTCCTGGGAAAGAGGGGAAACCTAATAGTCTGGGCTCCAAGGCACCAAGTGTCTGTGTCATTTTGTAGTGATTATATTCTGTTACCTTTGCTAGCAATGAATGACAGCATCCAAGAGCTAAGATGAGGTTTTAGTGACCTCCTCCAACCTGCCACTGCAACCCTGGCCTCTGTACTCCCATTCTCCTGATAAAGACCACTCCCTTACAAATTACTCAGATCAGGTGCGATACGTGCACAACACATCACGATTAACCAGCATAGCAAAATGCCCCCCCTTTCCTTAATCATTTACAACCACATCCGCACTACAGTACACTGGGTCACATTTTAGGTTAATAGCTATGACAAGTGCTAGGGTTTTTTTTTTCTGACCTGAGAACGCAAAACGAGTCCATCCTCTTTAGGGCTCCCCTTTAAACCTTCTGGAGACTGACACCGGCTACACTGAATTCTATTTTGCACGCGGAGGATCCTGCTGCGTTATTGTTTCCATCACTGTGAGTAGGTGGATAGGGCAGCTAGAACTTTAGGTTTCCGGGTTCTGGTGCCAGCAGGCATTGAGAGGTTGTAAAGTTCAAGTGCCTTCGAAGTGATTAAAATAAATACACAAGTGGTTCCTAGGCCACTCCCACCTCCTACAGAGAGCTTCATCTGGAGAGGCCACCACACTCCCAGTTCCCAAACTTCTGACGAGCCGAGATGGCAGTCCTCCTAGCCGCTAGGGTTCGCTTAGCCCCCATCTGATGCCCGGCACCTGATCGTCTTGGTCACCTGTGGGCTTCGCTGGGTTCCAGGCCATTTTCCAGGCTGACATCTGTCTGCACCATCTCCTGTTTCAGTTCTCCGATCTCCGAGGCGATTGTGTCAATGAGCTATTCAAAGACAAAAATAGTGTGACGTCAACAGTGGAAGAGGCGTGCCCAGAGCCAGAGGAGCCTCTGCCACTTCAATAGCACAGAGACCACCTTTTTTTTTTTTTTTTTTTTTTTAAATCCTGGCTGTGTGAATTTCCTCTAGCCAGAGGAAAAAAATAAAGAGGGTGGGAGCAGATTTTTCTAAAATAAAAAAAAGAGGAAGAACTTAGGTTTCGGTACAGCCCTAAGAAAAAGGATATGACACCCAGTTTGGTTTCTCAACATGAATACAAAAAGGAATAAACAAATCCTGTAAAACCAGGCTTCCACATTCATTTTGTCAAAGTCAAAACTCAAGAGGAATTCCCTGCATTAAAATTTATAGAATCATGGTTCTGATTACAGAAATAAGCATATTTAAAGGACCTGTATAGTTTGTAATCAATTTCCAGACCTTAAGTTTACTACTCATCCTATTCTTTGCTTTTTATTTATTCTTTTTAATAAAGTAGACTGGGAAAAAGGAAGAGAGAGAGCTGCATGGAAAGCGCAGCGGGGGACTGGAGAGGGAAAAGTACCTTCTTCTTGCAGAAGGCTTATGTGGGCTTAGATCCTCTACCCATACACCTGGGAAGAGGCTCCAGCTGAACCTGAAGGCTGGTCTAAACTCTTGAGGCCACCTAATCAGTTATCTAACAGAATCCTTCCTGGTGCTAACTAGGCATTAAATGTGTGAGCAGCTGTTCTCACTTATTTTTAAAAATATATAGTTGTTTTTTATATAAACATTATTTATGTCATAATAGATTTATCCTTGTTTTGAAATAAGTATTTTAAAAATGTCTCCATTTTAACTCCTAATACAGCAAGTATCTGTACATATAATCCACATGAACACTAGTTCTTTGGGGTTCTCCATAATTTTTAATAGTATAAAGGGATCTAAGGACTAAAAAGTTTGACAATTGCTGTTATAGCCAAAGACAGGTATTGTCTTGCCTCAAGCAGTTTTTATCCCACCCAGACTCTGGGAGAAACTTCTTTTGAGTTTATAGGCTGTTCTAAAATGTTGACCTCATCTGTTCATTCATTAATTCAACAAACTTTTATGGGCACCCACTTCATGCCAGGTTATACAAGCACAGAATAAGGTTGGCAGTTCTGATGGAGATGATACTCTGCTGGAGCACAGACCACAGCCCTGAGCACTGAGAAGTTCCAGGATGAAAATGGAACAGGGTGATGCCATAGGGGGCAGCTAAGTGGCCACTACTCTAGCTAGGGTGGGATGGTGAGGGTAGATCTTGAGGAAGTGATGGAGACCTGAATGAGATGGGAACCATGAAAAGATCATAGGAAGACCCCTCCATACAAAGAAAGTCCCAGAGGCTTGTGGCATGTGGCATGTGGGGAGGCATGTGGCAGAGAGGCAGGCAGGGACCAGGTCTACTGGCATTCTAGATCATGTATCCATAAATTTGAGATTTCTACACTAAGAACCATCAAAGGGCTTTAGGATGGAAAGACATTTTCTTTGTTTTATGTTCTAAAAAGATCACTTTGGCTGCTGGCTAAAGATGGTTTGTAAGGACAAGAGGAGAAGCAGCAAGACCAGTTTTGAGGCAACTACAGTGATCCAGGCAAGAGTGGTCCAGCTGGCTTACAGCAAGGTGCTAGCAGTGGAATTAGAAACAAGGTGGGTGGGGGGGAACAATTTAATACAGCAATTGATAGAAGTTGACGGACTCAATGTAGGAGGGGTAAGAAGAGAAGAATCAAGGACAACTCCTATGTTTTTGGCTTGAAGAATCAGACAGATGGCAGTGCCCTTGACTGACATGGGGAAGGGTTAGGTTTGAGGAAAAAATCGAGTTGGATATTGGGTAGGTTAAGCCTTATTTGATTTTCTTATTGGCCATCAACAAATTTGGTAAGTGGCTTTTGACTGTCAGTATGGAGAGATTTACACATTTGGAAGTCATTGGCATATGTGTTAGCATTCTAAAGCCCTGTGACAGGGAAAGATTACCTGAGGGGAAAGTAGAGATAGAGAAGGGGTCCCTGCAAATAGGGACACTCTGTACACTCCCAGTATCTGGCGGTCAGAAGAAGGGAGCCAGCCAGGTCCTCCATGCTTGATCCATCCCTATTGTGTGTTCTGGGATGCAAGCGGTAGGTGAACATTCTAGAAGCACTGGGGACTTGGGAGAGAAAATGACTAGGAGATCCCTTTTACACATATCCCAGTGGCAAAAATTTAAAAGTCTGACAATCCCGGGGCACCTGGGTGGCTCAGTCAGTTAAGTGTCTGAATTCAGCTCAGGTCATGATCTCATGGTTCGTGGGTTCAAGCCCCACGTTGGGCTCTGTGCTGACAGCTCAGAGCTTGGAGCCCACTTCAGATTCTGCCTCTCTCTCTCTCTCTCTCTCTCTCTCTCTCTCTCTCTGCCCTTCCCCCAGTCACACTCTTTCAAAAATAAGTAAACATTAAAATAAATACAAGTCTGACAATCCCAAATATTTGAGAATGTGGGAAAACAGTAATTCCCCAAATGCTGCTAGAGGAGTGGGATTTGTAGAGCCACTTTGAAGAGCAATTTGGGAATGTCTGGTAGAGTCAAAGACACCCAGATTCCTAGGTATGTGCTCTAGAGAAATTCATGCCCATGGGTGCAAGGAGACCTTTATAAAAATATTTGCTGCATCATTATTTGTAAGAATACCAAATTACAAGGACTTCAGTGTCCATTAATAAGAGAATGGGTAGAATGAGGTATAGAATACTACATAGCAGTTAACGTTAATGAACCAGAGTTATCAGTATTAACACATATACAAACACAAATGCTCAAATTTTTTTCATAAAAGCAAGAAAAAAAAGTTGAAAAGGGTTATATCCAGTATAAAAAGTTTAAAACCATTCAAAACTGTACTATACTATAGTGTTTATAAATACACACATAGATAGACTACTCCAATGTGTAATATGGGGGTTATGATCTTAATCCAGGATAGTGGTCACCTCTGGAAGAGAAATGGATGGAGATGTTCACAGGTCAGGGTTTCAACCATCTGTGAGATTTTCTTTCTTTCCTTCCCCCCCACCCCCCACCCAGAGAGAGTAAGCGGGGGAAGGGGGCAGAGGGAGAGAGGGAATCTTAATCAGGCTCCATGCTCAGCTTGGAACCAGATGCAGGGCTGGATCCCACAACCCTGGGATCATGACCTGAGCCAAAATCAAGAGGCAGATGCTCAACCCATGAGCCACCCAGGTGCCCCGAGATTTTATTTCTTAAAATGAAATGGCAAAATGGTAAGATTGACAGAGCTGAATGATATGTGTTCAGCAGGATGTGTGATTTTCAGTGTGTTTATTCATAATCAAAATTATTAGGAAAATAAAAAGGGTGGATGTGTATGAAAATGGAGGGAGATGGAAGATCAGAGAAGGTGGGAGTGAGTGGGGTGATGAAGGCAGTCTGAGTGTCTGTCCTGAAGCTCCTCAATCTGGGCTGGGTCAGTGTCCCATTCTGGGCCATGGCTATGGTCCTGGACAAGAGAGTCACACACAGGAGGGTCACCCACAGTCTCAGGCAAACCTAGGAGACAGTGGTAAGTGTCCCATCCCTAGCAAAGAGGCAGGCCACTAGGCACAACCACTGTCTCCACCCTCAGTCACCTTCACAGCCACCATATTAATTTGAACGTAAAAATAGCCTTCCCCAGGAGAAGCCCTTGATCTTCTCCGACCAGATTGTTCCTCCTGATACTGGTCTTGCTGACACCTTTGGTAGCATCTCCAGACCTCCACATGCCACACTTGTTTCCTTCTCTGTCCCTGACCAAACACAAAGAACCTAGAATTTGTGGTTCTCACTTAGTAGCACTCAGATTTATCTGTAATGCAGAAGTGCAGTGACCCTAAGACACAAAGGTGGACAAGGACATAGGGTGCACTTGGCTGGGTGGCTATGGTACCCTTCCCAGCTGCATGAGGGTTTTCTCAGCCTCCACCTCTCCCCTCACCCTCGTTTCTGCCCTAGCTCATGCATCTGATGTCACAGGGGGTTGTACCTGACAAAGGGACCAGAGTTTAGCATTCCAGAGTCAAGCCAGACTCATTGAATGATCTATTTTTACACCCACCACACCCCTCCCCCAGCCAAAGTCATCCCCATTCATCTGCTCCTCCCTGAGGTCTGTCCTGGTGTCAACGATTGGATTTGAGAGCTTCCCCACATTGTTCCCAGATACGTGTGTGTGTGTGTGTGTGTGTGTGTGTGTGTGTTTAATTCCTGTAGATGCTTGATCTTATCTCATCTCTTCCCAATTTAATTCTTTGAGGACAAACACAGATAACCTGCCACCCACAAAAGGGGGGCAGTTTTCAGCTAACCTTTCCCAGGTTACAGACAATAGCAGTTTCAGCTTAAGTGCTTTATCAAAGTTGGTGTTGCTAATCAAAATTTCTGCATATCCACTTATGCAACCCAAGACCCCACCACATCTCTGTAACTGTCCAGAATTCCTACAAGATGGGGAAGGGGCTGCTTAAGCATCTGCCAAGCAAGCACTGCTCTTCACAACCCTATTTGTCTGCCCAGGATGTGTGTGGATACCCGGGAAGGTGGCCACAGAGCCAAGTGGCTACTATTCAGTGCAGTCAGAGAGGAAGACAGGACACTAGGTTCCAGGGCACGAAGCTAGGGAGACAGTGGTTCTACCAAAAATACAGCATCTGTCTCATTTCTAGAAAGCTTCAAGTTGTGAGGAAGGACCCAAACCCAAGAGACAGACACCAAAAAGCACTGGGCATCACAGAGCCTAACCTGATAAAGCCAGGGCATTGCCTGTGTTTGTTATCTACCGCAGGGAAAAAGAAAGTGTGGTGTGCCTACCTTCCCATACAGGGAGAGAGGGGGCTGCTGTAAAAGACAGAAGAGAGGAAGTCAAGCCAGGGCTTCTGTCTCTGGGTTCCTCCCTCATTCTACTCAGAACCCAAGGTACTCATATCTTCACACATGAGCATTCATGCATAACAAAGCACGGAAAGCCTAAACTGTTCACCTGGGTGATTTTCATGCTAACTGGCATTCAGGCCAAGGAGAAGAATTCAGGAAGGTCCAGGTTCTTTCCCTATGAGATCATACCCAGGGCTCTGCCGGGACTAGGCTGGGCCTGTAGCACCCCAGTTTAGAGCAGGAGCCTACACTAATTTGTACTATTCTGTAATCACTCTGGTAATCTCTCCGCAGGCAGGGACCTCATTTGAGAAGGCACACTTCAAGCAGCAGCTCTGTCCAGTTTCAAGGATGTCTAGTTGTGACAACTACCTGGTAATATGGCAGCATGGACCAGTGGTAAGTGCACCAGCTTTGGGCTCAGAAAGACCTGCCTTCAAATCCCATACTGCCCCCCTGTTGGCTATGTCCTGAACCTGTCTGAGCACACAGTTGGATCCCTGATGCTAAAGGCTTGTGCTACTGAGGGGAAGCTCTCTTGGAGGGTTAAAAACAGACAATGAGATTAAAACACTGCAACAAGCATCTAAATGCTTCCCATTTCTCGTCCTATTTAAATTCTCTCTTTTTATTAACTGTGAGCATTACCATGAAGCAGAGTGATACTAAAAAACACTTCAAATAGGCATATACACCTTCTGGCCTGGAAAGAGGCCATTTCATTACCAGAGGCAGACCTGGATCTACAAAAGAACAGTGTTTGTGGAGTCCAATCTTCCTTTGACGGCTGCCCAGAAGTCTCTAATCTCAAGATCTGCCCACTAGACGCCTATTTTCCCCGACTGGGGACAGAAGTCTTGATGCCATCCTTGCTCACACATGGGAGGCTGGGGGTGGGGGGAGGGAAAAGGGAGGGACTCCAAATCTTGTGTTCTTTCTTTTAGGGTTAGATAAAAGGAGAAAAAAAATCTGTTGAAGGCCAAGCGGAATTAAAAGGAGAAAGTGTTTATAAAGCAAGTTCTGATACAGCGCTCTTCAAATGGCAAGTAGAACTCAGGAATGTTATCGTGGTTTGAAAAGGGATGTGTTACTGATATGGAGAAGACTTGAAACCTAGGGTGTGGGAAAAGTCAAGTGTTTAGCTCTCAGCTATGGAATTTCTATTTGCCCAGTGCATCAACTTGGCCTTGGGGTGTGATGGGCCTTTACAGTCCCATCAGCCCTGTGGGATGAGACCTACCTCCAGGTCATGAAAAACCACATGACCCCAATAATCTTTCTCCTGTCTGTTTCTGCCAAGCTGGGGGAGCCTCATGGTCTGGTGGGTACATCCCATGTTGGGGCTCTTTTAGAGTAGTCTGGGGGTACCTGAGTGGCTCAGCCAGTTGAGCGTCAGACTTCGGCTCAGGTCATGATCTCACAGTTCACGAGTTCAAGCCCTGCATCGGGCTCTGTGTTGACAGCTCAGAGCCTGAAGCCTGCTTCGGATTCTGTGTCTCCATCTCTCTCTGCCCTGTCCAGGCTCATGCTCTCTCTCTCTCAAAAGTAAATAAACGTTAAAGAAAAAATTAAAAAATAAGAAATAAATAAAGTAGTCTGGAAATGGGTTCCTTATCAGCTTTCAGATGATCTTTGCCCCCAGGATCTGTCACTGTGGAAACAAACAAAATAATGAAGGGTTCTTCCTTCCATTTGCAGAGGAGTATCTAGAAAATGATGATGGAGCATCTCAAAACCCTGTCCTTTGTTTGTTTGTTTGTTTTTGTTTTCTAAACTTTATGTGTTACATCTCTCAAGGGTGTTTGCATTTATATTTTTGAAATTTAATTATAATTGCAGACATAATACATAAATAGATTCTCATTGAACAAATTATTGTAGTTAAATCTAATCTTCCCTGACCTTTAATCCTTCATCCATAATCCTTTTCACCTACCCAAAGGTAACCACTTTTATCAGTTTCTTATGTACCATTCTTGAATGGTGTCATTCTGTGCTTTTTCTATCAAATGGAATTATACCGATGTATTGTCCTATAATTCCCTTATTTCCCACAATGAAATGTAAGATTTATCCACATTGATACATGAAGCCCTAGTTCATTCGTTTTAAGTGGCAATGGTTTTCCACCCTAGGGATATACCACATGGAGATAATACATAGGATACACCCTGTAGCCATTCTATTTTGACAGACACTTGGGTCATTTCCAGTGTTTTGTGGCATAAACAGTACTCTGTTAAACATCCTTGTGTACTGTGTGAAACCGCACAGAAAATGCTGGGCTCCATTCACATACGAAGTTCTGAGATGGTGCTACATTGCTCTTCAGGTGGCTGTGCCCAGCTGTACTCCCTCTGCCATCTTTGAAAGTCTCCCCCTCACTTGTCATTGTTTCATTTTATCAAACTTTTAAACTTTGGCCAATCTGATGAATAGAAGTGACTTTTAATTGTCTCAATGTGCTTTGCTCGGGTTATATGTTTGTTGTCCATTTGTATTTCTTCCTTTGAGGAATTGCCTGTTCATTTATCTGTTGCCTATCTTGGGATTTCTTGGTTTTTCTTATTAAATTGTATGAGTTGTGAATATGCATCTCTTGTCTCAAATATTTAAAAGATTTTTCTCTCATGCTTTTTTTTGTCTTTTAATTTCCCCAAGCTTTTAATGTTGAAAGTTTTCATTATAGCTCTTGTTTATTGACCCTTGTCTAGGAAGACATTCCTTATCTTGAGGTTATAAACAGTTTCCTCTATTTTCTGCTGAGACTTACACATAGTGTTGCCAATTTCCATATAATGTACTTTTTTATTAGTAGTCCTTTCATTCATTCACACAAAATTTTATGTGTGGTATGAAATCAGGACAAGGAGGGGAGGGATAACTCTAATATGGCCGAAGCTAGGTTCCCCAAACCCCTATACCCTACACTCTGGGATGGCTATATCTGCCCCAAGGCTATATCTGCCTGCCTTCTGCAGGCCAAGGAATGTACCAGAGGGCCACCATTTAAAAATATGCCCAAAGGCTGGGGGTGGCCTATGAGGCAGGAGGTAGAACTCTGCCCTTGATTTTTTTTTATTCCAAATGGGGAGCAAATGAACTCAACAGCATTTTTGCAATGGCCCATCTTAGCCCTGCTGATTCAAAACATCCTCTAATAATAGCCAGAACCTTACCGTTTACTAAAATACAACATTTACTGTATTTTTATTCCATTTTCTATTTTGGAGTGGAAAGAAAAAAAAAATCTCCACACCACACACATGGAGAAAAAGGTAATAAGCAACCTGCCCCTGTACCCTCTTTTGAGTAAAGTGAAATGAATGATTTGATGTGTGAATAACTTTCTGTCTTTACCTCAAAGTGGAAAAGAATGGTGTCAAAAATAGAAATAATAGGTCCCAAAAAGAATCACTTGTGCAAACCCCCATGTTGGCAAACTAGGACTTAATGCCTAACCTAATTGCAGTTCCAGCCTCTCATAGGAGTGGCATTTTCAACCAGTCTGCAATTTCCTAATCAACACTAGTAATATAAACTGCAGGACAGACCTGGGCCCTTCCCCCAGAGGAAGGTGACCCAGTCTAACACAAATCTTTCTTTCATTTATGACTTCTTGTCCTCGCTCCCTTCTGCCTATGCAGGTCTTCCATTTTGTAACTGCTCCTTGGAGCTCCGTTTTACTTGCTGGACAAGACGCTGCCCCATTCATGAATCGCTGGCCAAGTAGACCTTCAAGTTTACTGAGCTGAATTGTGCCTCCTAAATATCAGTATTTAGAGGAAACCAACACAAGTGAACAGATCTAATATTTAAGAGCAGAATTTGGCTAAATGACCAACTTGGAATTCCTTTGGCTATGCAGCTTCAACAGTGCGTCCTTGAGTAAATGATGTGATTCCTTAAATTTCCTCATCTGTGGACTGAAGATACGCTAAGGTCTGCTTCTTGGAGCTGCATAAGGTTCCACTTTAAGTGAATGCAGGCAAAGCCTACAGCAGATGTACACTTTTAGTATTTGCTGGTGGGGAGCGTGCCCACCAATTTACATCACCTATCCATAACAAAAAAGTCAGAGGTCTGGTTCAGAGGGTGCTAGAAGTGTGGGGTGGGATTAAGATAGCAGGATACGTTGGCTAATTATATCTGTTGGGGGACATGGGTCTTTGTAACAATGCACCTGAGAGAGACTTCCACATGCTATGTCCCTATAGGGACTTGAATTCCATGGGGCTTCTTGGGGCCCAGAAAGCATGAGTGTCCTTAAAGTGGATAGAAACATTTGAAATCAGGAGATTCCCAGAAAACCCAGGACCTGGTGTCCTCTGTGTGCATCAGTACTTTTTGGGTACACCTCAAGATGCTGATGGACCAGGATTTCATAGCTCTTAGCCTCTTGGACCTTCCTCAGATCTGAAAACCCCTGCAAACATCAGGCAGCACAGTGGCCTCCCCTGAGACCAGTCCTTCCACCAGACGGGGCCTCTAATGCTTCCCAAAGTGGCCAGGAGAAGAGAACCTGGTCATACACAGCCATCCCCAACGTCCTTGTCAAAGCACAGCTTTCAAGTAGCTAGAACCAGCTTTGTCTGGTGCACCAAGGCCCAGAAGCACTCTCAGGGTCTATTCCTGGCCAATGCCAGATGGGTACTGAGGTATAAATGCCCCAGCTCCCTTTTCTCTGGTAAAGACAACTCAGAAGCAAGATCTACACTGTCCCCGAGTTCCCTTTGAGATGGAGCCAAAGTTTCTTCAAGGGACTTTGCTTGAAACTGGACTCTTGTCTGACCTCCTTCCCTGTCCCACTATGAGTTTCTCTTGAGAGCACTTCCTGAAAAGCCACTTCCATAAAAGTCTTTAGCTCTGGACCTGTTTCTGGAGAACATAAGACAGCCCCCAACCTTCATTCTTGGCTCCCCTCTTTCACCATTTGAGGTTGATGGTCCTGCCTGTGGGTTATTCCTGGAGCCAGAGGCTCTCTCAAATGCCCAGACCTGGATATAAATTCCACAGGGTAGGAACTATGTTTTTTTACTCACTACCATATCTTCAGAGCTCAGGCTGTCCCTGGCGCACATGAATTGTTGAATGAACAAGTGCTCTTCCTCCTCTGCCTTCCTCTTGGTAACTTCCCTGTTCATTTTCCTCCTAGATCAGGGCTAAATCAGGACATGGAGGAGGTGGAGCTCCAACCAGTCCATGCTCAGCTGGACATAGTGGGGCAGTGACTGACACAGTGGTAGCCACTAAAAGGCACTGCTCGAGATTTGTCAACTATTTACCACCAACAACCATTCATGTGGTTGCACATCCAGAACACATGGTTAGGTTGTCATGGAGCAGAAGCCATTGGCTTTAAGACATGATCCCTTCAATGACTAAGTTGTAAACTACTTCTACTAAAAAGTAACAGAGGTCCAAGTAGGCTCTACCTTGCCAGAAAATCAACAGCAAGTATGTTCAGGCTGTGAGGGCCTGGGGGGACCAGGATGGCTAGGGGCTACCAGTTCCGTGCAACTTCTAGAAAGCAAGCCCAGAGTTTTTTGGGTTTTGTTTTTCACTATATTTGAAATGATTCTACAAACACTGATATAACTTCAAATTTAGTGTATCCTTGGGGTACAGAAATTTTTCAGATATACACGGTGTCTGTAGTTCAATATGTGCAATGTGGAAACAACTTGTGGGGCTGCATCTTAAAACAGTCATTCTGCTGAGGTCCCAATTTACTTGGTCAGTTGTCTGAGGCCAGTATTGTGCTCAATTCTTCAATGACCTCAGAAGTCACACATTACTACTTGTGGCTTTGCGTTTTAAGGTTAAGTAACAAGCTAAATGGTAGAAGGGCCACAAAGAACAGAGTTTCTCTTTCCAACAGTTGGCACTGATATCTTCTGCAGCCCTGGTTAGTTTCAGCATTTGTGCTTTAAATCTGATATTGCATTTGTTTCTTTATATTTTTAAGAAATGTTTATAAAGTATGTACTAAGCATCAGGCTCTGGGTCTGCAATAGGGAAGAAAAACACAAACACAGTGAGCTCCATCAGATTTTTGATACTATAATTATAAGGCACACTCTTATTTTATATGCCACCAAAAAAAAGAGCTACCAATTAAAATTATAACACACCACTGACTATAGGATACAAATGATTTCAGACATGATAAATTTTTGAAATCAGTAAATCTTGGAATTGAAATGCACTGATCTACATCTTCATGGAGCTCAAGTTGGAGAGGCCAAAGGTTGCATGGATCAAGAAGCCTGAGGTTGTTGGTGGCTTGTTTTGCTGTCTGGTCAGTGGCAAATCTGCTGCGTGAGGACTAGCATCCTGGAGTTTGTAAAACAGGGAGTGGCGAGATGACCAGCAGGCTTGGTGTTGGGCTTCACCTGGCACCCTCACTAGGTGTGATGGCTCTCATGGAAAGCATTCTACCTTGACCATGACTGGAAGCCTGGCAAGAACAGATTCCTGCACCCTGAGCAGGTACTTTGGCCCCAGGTCCCTGGGAAACATGAAACCTGAAGCCCACTGCCATAGGAAATATGCACTAAGACCTGAGTATGGTGCCCTTCTGGCCTTCGAGCATTCAGAGGAATGCTAAGGCCAATGGAGCTTTGGTAGATTCACCACTGAGATCAACCTTCTCCATCCATCGATCAGTTCAACCACAAGTGGTTTATTCCTACAGTTAACAAAACTATGCAAAGCTTGATGCAAAAAAAAGTTGCCTTTCAAATCATAGTTGAACACTGTATACCAAGCCTACCTAAGGGTTGTCTGGAATGTCATTTTGTTTGACTCTTGTCCTTTGATTAAAGCCCAGAGTGTATAAAGTCAGATGCAGAACATGTAGAAAACTGGTAAATGGCAAATGATACTTGTTTGGCAGAAAAGATTAGGAAAAAAAAAAAAAAAAGTTTTAATTTTTTTGCCCTGGACATCTTCATCCACTTTTGTATTAGGTTTAACCATATGAAATTGCAATTGTTTGAAGGTCAAAACATTATTGAATATTAGCAGTATCAAGCTTATATCTAACCTTTCAAAGTTAGACACACAAAGCTGGCTAACAGTGGGTGTTATCACTGGTTCAACATGGGATTCTTTTGTCCAGTGACTATTAGCCAGTCTCTGACATCCAGAATTGGTTTTAACATCCTGTTGCTTTTCTCTTTAATGAGTGAAATCAATCTTTGACACACACTCACTAAGTACTTATATGAGAACTGTACAGTGGTTTTCGTTTTTGAAAATTATCTCTGAGGTTTAGGGCCATCCATCCTAAGATACTCGCCGACTGTGGGTCCCAGGACTTGTGCATGTATATGTATGTGGGTATGTTGGGCAGGGGGTCCTTAACCTCTTTGGACTTCAGTTTTCTCAAGCATTAAATAGATCAATGGATTTCTAATGCCTCTTCTGGCTCCAACTCTTGTTGATTCCTAGCTGTCCTTCTGTGCCTTTCAGAATGTAGTGGCATGAATGTTGTTGTCACATTCACTTCCCTTTTACCACTTCCACCTTCCTACTTAGCTTTACTGGGCTTTCTACAAGCACTGGAGGAGAAAGAATGACTCACCCTTTCTGGAAGCCAAGCTGAATGTATACCATCAATTTACATATGAAAACTATTGAATTCAGCACTTCTAATTCTAGGAACTGCCCCAAAGAAATAATTAGATATATATCAAAGAATGTTCTTGGCTGCATCGTTTATGATAATGAACAAGAAGTAAATGTCTAATAACAGTGGACTGGTTAAAATATGGTACAGCAATATACTGGACTACTACACGGCCATGAAAATAGTGATTATGTTACTCTTAAAACACAGAAAACAAACTGATGGTTGTCAGAGGGGAGGTGGGCGGGGAGATGGGTGGCACAGGGGAAGAGGGTTAAGAGGTACAAACTTTCAGTTGTAAAATAAAGAGGTCCTGAAGATAAAAGCACAGCATAGGAAATACAGTCAATAATATTTAATAATGTGATATATGAAGAGATGGTAACTACACTTATTGTGGTAGGCACTGAGTACTGTATAGAATTGTCAAATCACTATGCTGTACACCTGAAATAACATAACATTGTTTGTCAACTATATCTCAATAATAAATTTTAAAACAGTAATCCTGTTATATATCAATTGATATGTGCAACATACATCAATATATCAATATAGTGATAAATTAGTGAAAGAAAAGATGCAAAATGGCATGTATTCTCTGAGCCCATTTGTGCAATATATTTATCTGTGGATTTATGTACTATAAAGGAAAAACAGCAAAATTCTGGATGCCTTTGCATGTAGATACTCACAGGGCCCATTTCCAGATGGAGCATTTAGTGGTGGTAAAATATAGGTAATATTCTCTTCCTTCTTTGCATTTTGAAATTTTTCTGCAATAAGCATATTTTTTTCCATAGGAAATATAGCTATCTTAATTTTGGGAAAAATAGAAGGGAAAGAGTAATTTGAAGGGTGGAATTCACATAGAGCCTGGAGTTAACAGCACAGCAATTAGACAAGTTTTTTCTTTAACTGTTTTTAATGTTTATTATTATTTTTTTTTTTTTGAGAGAGAGACAGAATGAGAGCAGGAAGAGGCAGAGAGAGGCAGATAAAGAATCTGAAGCAGGCTCCAGGCTCCAAGCTGTCAGCACAGAGCCTAATGTGGGGCTCGAATCCAAGAACCATGAGATCATGAACTGAGCCGAAGTGGGACGCTTAACCAACTGAGCCACACAGGTGCCCCATGTTTTCTTGAGAGCACATGGACTCTGTGGTATACTACTCTGCCAATAGGTGCTGATATTTGCTAAACCTAAGTGCCCATGATATATCACCTGGCTGGTGCAAGTCTTGATAAAACAAAGGAAATAAGATGGCCTGACATTTGCCATGGTGGAGCTGTGGAATGAGGTTCCTCACTCCCTGAAGTCAGGACCTTGCCAAGTACAAGTGGCACCTCACCTATACAGTGCACCTTTTTTTTTGACAGATCTACTCAGCTACATGCCAGGCATTGACCTCAATATGGAACAGAAGGCATTCCTCATTCCAAACCATCAGTTATATATAGGGAAGTGTTCTCTCTTTCCTTCTAGTTATAAAAAATGAAGTAAGCTCTGAGCTGTAATTTTCCTATGCACCACTGCTTCTACTGAACCCACTCCAGGTACCTACTGAGTTCAAATGCACAAGCTGGGAGATGTGTTCAAATTAGCATTTCCCCAAATGTTTTTTGCCCAACAACAGCAATGTAAGATGTGAGCAGGTGGGATTTCCAAACAGGGTTACTGTCCCAGTAACACTGGAAACAGTTGATGACACTGGAATAAACATTCAATCAAACAAAGCCATCGTGTGCTCCTCAGAACCTTTAAGATGCTGGTGTGCGGGGTCGGTCCCCAGGATGATAACAGGGTGCACAGGATTCCACTACTGCCCTACGACTCTTCGCTGATGACCATTTCAGCAAAGCGGCATTCTGGAGAAACTCAAAGAAATGCTGACCTAAGGGGACACTGACATGGCCTCTGGGGACAACAACTGCTGCATGTAGAATCTCTGTCTTAATTAAAACAAAAACAAAACCAAGAAAAACCCACCAGATATGAACAGAGTATAGATCAAAGGAAACAAACTGAAGAGGAAGCATGAATCTACAACTTGCAACATGAAAGCAAGAATTTTGAAACAGACCATTAAAATCTTATTTTCTGTAAGTTGAGTATGATAATGTCTTCTGAGCACATATATTTAGTTTAGGGAAGGAAGAAGGCAGAGGGATTATGAAAAGGGAATTTGGATTTTAAGAAAATGTGAACGTCGGTCATTTCAGTCTTGTGAAGACGATTAGTAACTCTGAGGGGATGAATCACTGAGGCTTTGAAACTTGTTAAAATGCAAAGGGTTTGCTCCTGATCAGGAACTGAATCTCTGATGCACGAGTCTTCAGAGGCACCCTGACCTCATGATTTCATATAGGATATGCGTAATATGTGTAGCAGGTGTGGGTAGTGCCTTGCCCCTAACCCATGGAGGCCACCGCACCCGTAGGCTGTAATGGCTTTCTACTGCAAGCACCTAGAAGTCTCCCCCCAAGGCTTGTGGATGCTCAGAAGAGCTCAGAGCAGGATGAGACCTGGTGCATTAATACCCCAGCTTCCTCCCCATTGGAGGGACAACATGGACACTCAGTACTCAGTCTCCCAGGACCAAGAGGCTGCCTTCCCTACTTTGTCTCACTCCCCTACTCTGGTACCTGAGCCCCCTGTTGATCACCTATCAAACAGACTTCTGGCATTCACATCCTGTCTCTGAATCTGCTACTGGGGAACAGAACCAATGTTTTTCTTTTTTGCTATAAATTCAGAGCAAGACCTCACAGGCTATCTCCTCCAGCTCAAGCATTTAGGTGCCTTCAATACCCCTTACAGCCTTTGCTCCTCCCTAGTGTTCCCAGGTAATGGGTATATGGGGGAATCTTAGAGTATTCTCGAAACTCTGCTTTGGTTTAGGTCATGTGACCAGAATTGGACACAGTGTTTCAGTGCTAGCCTGGCCTCATTTCCTCTACACACACACACACACACACACACACACACACACACACACTGTGATAAAGACGCTTACAACTCTGGGGTGCCTGGGTGGCTCTGTCAGTTAAGCATCTGACTTTGGCTCAGGTCACGATCTCTCCATCCCTGAGTTTAAGCCCCGCATCGGGCTCTGTGCTGACAGCTCAGAGAGCCTAGAGCCTGTTTCAGATTCTGTGTCTCCCTTTTGCTCTCTGCCCCTCCCCTGCTCATGCTCTGGCTCTCTCTCTCAAAAATAATAAACATTAAAAAAATATTTTTTTAAAAAAAAGATGCTTTCAACTCTTATTATCATTAAGAATAAAACTAACAGAATAATATCCACCAGACTAATGTTTCTCAAACTGGAATGTGCCCACGCACCACCTGGGGAGCTTGTTAAAACGCAGGTTCTGACTCCTAGGTCTGGGGTAGGGCCTGAGATTCTGCATTTCTAACAAATTCCTCGGCTGATTGACAGCCCACACGTGGAGCAAGGTTCTAGTGGCCTGTAAGAGCCCAGAGGACAGGATCAATGCTTTTGATGTCAGTATATTCAGTATCTTACCCAACTGGCCACATAGTGGATGCCTAATATATATTGTTGAAGTAAACTCTTGCAATTGTTTTATTAATAATTCAGTTCATTAATTAAAAATTAAAAATTCAGCTGCCCAGCAGACAAGAAAACAACAACTGTTTAGTGCAAATTCGCAAAGAAAAATCTTTCTCATGGTGGGAAATTACATGCTGGGACACCAGTGATGTCAATGCACAGTATGGGTAGGTAGGTAAGTAAACTTGGAATGAGAGTCACTGTCAACTCATTTATTGGAGACCTGTTCCTATTAGAGTGCTGAGCTAAATGGAAACCAAAAGAGGTGTAAGACATTGTCCCTGGCCTAGAAAAGGCTTACAATGTGATTGGAAAGGTAAGACAGGGATAAGTAACAAGGAACACATGTCTGGTGAGTGCTCACAGACAGAAGTAATACCGACAACTTGTATTTGCTCAACATAACTCACCTGACTCTCAGTAAAGCCATTTGGATCACTAAATAGGTAGCACTGTTGTCTATGGCTAGACTTCTGTTTGGGTCCAGTTAATGAGTGTGTGGGGAAGACTTCTGGAGTTGAGTCTGGAATTTCAGAATCTGCTTTTAATGTTCAGCTTAATTTAATCATCAAGACACAATGAGTGGATGCCGGGGGCCACAGATATCCAAAGGGTGAGGAAGGAAGAGCCAAAGAGAGAGCCCTGTGGGTCCTTTGATCAATGCCACTGCCAGCCCACATCACCTGCCCCATGGCTGTAGCTGGCTGCACATCCATGCACTGGGTTCACATGCTGAGAATTATCTATTCTGATAACCAAGGGACTGATGTTTTTGACATCATATATAAACCACCAATTAGAATGAGTATCAACTAGGTTGACTGTGTGAGAATTCATCAAGCTGGATACTGATGAGAGCACCTTCTGTATTGATGTTACACTTTAATAAAAAGTTAAACATAAAATAATAAAACAAATAAAATGGTGCCATTTGAAGATTCAACAATCATGACCTCTGAAATGCAGAAGTGAGCCTGGGTTGGATCTAGAATGAGGGGAGAAGAAATTACAAAAGGTCATAACTTGGAGTGATTACCAAACATTGAAGATGGACTGTGGGCTACAGCAGTGTCATAGCCATGTTCAATTTCTTGACTTTTGTCATTTACTGTGACTATGTAGGAGGATATCCTTGCTTCTAGGAAATACACACAGAAGGGTCTAAATGGGTCTGATTTCTCCACTGCATTCTCAAATATATAAGAAAATATATGCAATTGCATATAAAGAGGCAAAATTTATATATTTATGGAATAGTTACAGATTTATACAATTGCTTGTGTATGTGTGTGCGCAGAAAGAAAGAGAGCCATCAGGCAAATGGGGCAAAGTATAAACAGCTAAGGAATCTGGAAACGGGGCAATGGGTATAGACAATTATTCTTGCAACTTCTATGGAAATTTAAAATTATATAGTACATATATATACATGAAAGCCTATTATACATACATACATGAGAGTCTGTAATATGAAGAATCTCTCGTGCTACTATTCTTGCAACTCTTCTGTAAAGTATATCAATAACCTCCCTCCTCTACCCCCAGCCCCAAGGGGAAAAAAGTTAAAACGATGCACACAAGAATGAAAACCCAGCTGCCAGGAACCACTTCCCTAATTTCTGTCAGCACATCTCCAAAGCTCACTATCACATTTTTACTGTTGGGAAATCTCTTTGGAAAGCTCAGTAAGCGATGTTCCTTGTCCTCAAACTCTGTGTTGATGTGCCCTTGGAACACAAGCCAAAGGAAGTGCTGGCTGAGGCAGTTGGCACCTCTTCCCCCCAAAGGCTGCTGGGCTGTGACACCTGGCTGAGCCATGGCCGCTGCACCTGCTGGCCGCACCCAGCAGAGCCCCCAGCACAGCCAGCACTCAGTGGCCCACCGTGGGCTGTAGTAGGCCCACTGAGCTTACTGATGAGCCCTGGAACCACATAAGCCTGGTTGGAAGGCCAGCTTGGGATCCTCCCTCCTGCAAGGGGCCCAGACTGTATTTCCTCATTTGTAAAAGGGGTAGGGGTAACTTGGTGGGAGGATGGTGGGGAAATAGCATAAAGAAGGTGCCGTGGGCATTAGAGCTCCAACCACAATCAGCCCACACCAGCAGTGCATGGGGCTGCCGCACATGTTCTTTGGTACCCACACCTGGCAGCACACACGTACACAAAAATGCTCATCTTTGATGGACCCACCCAGCACTTGGCTGTCACATTTCCAGAAAGAAAACAATCTATTTTTATTTATTTTTTAAAATATTTTCTTTATTTTTTGAGAAAGAGAGCATGAGCAGGGGACAGGCAGAGAGAGAGGGAGAGACAGAGGATCCGAAGAGGGCTCTTTGCTGACAGGCTGACAGCGGCGAGCCCCATGTGGGGTTTGAACTCATGAACCGGGAGATCATGACCTGAGCCAAAGTCAGACATTCAGCGAACTGAGCCACGCAGGTGCCCGAGAAAGGAAACAATTTAAATTTTGTCAGAGTTAACTTATGTGTCACTTGGGAAAAATAAAAAATTATTTTTAATTATGTATAAATGGTGGTGGATCAAAACTTTTCAGTATTTAGGAAACTCTAAGTGCATTTAATATGGTCTTGGGGGTCAGGCAGGAAAGGACTGTGGGGTGAGTGGAAGGGTTAGAGGAGACAGTGAAGGGGGCCCAGAGGAGATTACTGAATGGGCTGCTCTGGTGACAGGTGTATTTGTTTTATGTCCTTTGGCAGATTCCTAGCAAAAACGTGACAGCAGGCATGATGTTCCCTGTGTGTATTTTTTTCTGTCTCCCAGGCCCTAAGTCCAGCTCCTTCAAATACACTTGACCCTTGAACAACACAAGGGTGGGTGCACTGACCCCCCTGAACAATTGAAAATCCAAGTATAACTTTGGACTCCCCCAAAACTTAAACTAATTGCCTATTGTTGAGCAGAAGCCTTAACATAAACAGTCAACACATATTTTGTATTATATACTATATTCTTACAATACAGTAAGCTAGAGAAAAGAAATGTTATGAAAATCATAAGGAAGAGCAAATACATTTACAGCACTATACTATATTTTTCAAAAAACATCCACATGTAAGTGGACCCATACAGTTCAAAACTGTGTTATTCAAGGGTCAACTGTAGTAGGTACTCACAAATGACTACAAATCTCTCCAAATGGAAGATGTGGTATAAATATACAATGGAGTATTACTCAGCCATTAAAAAGAATAAAATCTTGCCATTTACAACAACATAAATTGAGCTAGAATGTATTATACTAAATGAAATAAGTCAGTCAGAGAAAGACAAATACCATATGATTTCACTCATATGTCAAATTTAAGAAACAAAATAGATGAACACATGAAAGGGGAGGAAAAAAAGAGAAAAGGAAACAAACTATAAGATGCTCTTTTTTTTTTAAGTTTATTCACTTACTTTGAGAGAGAGTGTGTGAGGGAGGGAGGGGCAGAGAGAGAGAGGGAGAGAGAGCTCACAGCATGGAGCCTGACTTGGGGCTCAATCTCAGCAACCATGAGATCACAACCTGAGCTGAAGTCAAGAGTCTAACACTTAACCGACTGAGCCACCCAGGCGCCCCACCATAAAAGACTCTTAGAGAGCAAAGTGAGGGTTGATGGGGGGAAGTGAGTGAGGAATGGGCTAGATGGGTGATGGTATTAAGGAGGGCACTTGTTATGATGAGCATTGGGTATGGTATGTAAGCGATGAATCACTGAATTCTACTCCTGAAACCAAATACTGCACTGTATGTTAACTAACTAGAATTTAAATAAAAATTTGAGAAGAAAAAAAAATACACTTTGTTAGCTTTAGCTAATGATAGCTATCACATAACCAGTGGCCTTCTTTGCAGCAAGTAGGTTCCCTCATACCATTTAATCCTCACATTGTCCTGGTGCAACAGGCAGGGACTTTTAGTGACCCCATTTTGCAGATGAAGAAACTGAAGCTCTGAGAGTTTTTTCCATGTCAAGTAGCTGGTAATGGTTGCAGGGAGGGATTGGCAGCTGGGATTCTCAGACTTACAAACCCATGACCTTTCCACAGTATTTCCCTCACTTTTTTTTTTAAGTTTTTATTTTAATCACTGGGTGCTTATCATAGTAAGTGCATTCCTATTTCACCCATCCCCCCTCACCTTCCCTCTGTTTTTTTCTCTATAGTTAAGACTCCATTTCTTTTTGTCCTTCCTTCTGTCCTTCCTTCCTCCCCTCCTTCCTTCCTTCAAAAAAAATTTTTTTACATTTATGTATTTTTGAGAAACAGAGTGAGACAAAGTGTGAGCGGGGGAGGGGCAGAGAGAGAAGGAGACACAGAATCTGAAGCAGACTCCAGGATCTGAGCAAGTGGTCAGCATGAAGCCCAATGAAGGGCTTGAACCCACGAACTGTGAGATCATGACCTGAGCCAAAGTCGGATGCTCAACTGACTGAGCCACCCAGGTGCCCCCCTCCTTCCATTAATGTAAGCTCTACACCCAACGTGGGGCTTGAACTGATGACCCTGAGATCAAGAGTGGCATGCTCTGCTGACTGAGTCAGCCATGTGCCTCAAGAGTCTGTTTCTTGGTTTGTCTCTCTCTCTTTTTCCCCATTTGTTCATTTGTTTTGTTTCTTAAATTCCATATATGAGTGAAACCACATGGTTGTCTTTCTCTGACTTACATCTCTTAGCATAATATACTGTAGATCCACCCATGTTTCTGCAAATGGCAAGATTTTATTCTTTTTGTGGCTGAATAATATTCCATTGTATATACATATAACACACCTTTATCCATTCGTCAATCAATGGACACTTGGGCTGCTCCCATATCTTGACTATTATAAGAAATGCTGCTATAAATACCCAGGAGTGCAATTGCTGGATCATAAGGCAGTTCTATTTTTAAATTTTTCATGAACTTCCATACTGTTTTCCACAGTGGCTGCACCAGTTTGCATTCCCATCAAGAGTGCAAGAGGGTTCCTTTTTCTCCACATTCTCACCAACACCCTTTGTTTCTTGTGTTTTTGATTTTAGCCTCTCTAAAACGCATGAGGTGACATCTCATTGTAGTTTTGATTTGCATTTAGGGGGCACATATCTTTGATGTACTAAAGGTAAAATTGGGCTTTATTACATCTGAAAAGGTTGACATGTGCATCCCTGGAAAGCCTCTGCTGGCTGTACCCGGGATGAACTTAGCAGCTTCCTCTCAGATCCTGGGGTTCTCCTAAAACCCGCCCCCCTCCTCTGAGAATTCAGCATTCCTGTATCTCTGTATCCTCTCTGATTCCTGGGCACTTCCTTCTCTCTGCAGATAAGTGGAGTCTGAGGCTGCTTAGTGTCCAGTTGAAGGCTTAACTGGTATGAGCTTTTCCTTGGTGAGGGCACAGGAAAACTCCTTGCTGCCTCATTGAGAGCTGCAAAGAAGCTCTGATGGTCATATCCAATGTCAGATATCAGCAGTCCCTGGTGGCCTCTGGACACACTCAGTTATGTTTTGTCCAGCTTGCTTTACCTCGGCCTGTCCTATCTTTATGGTTAAAATAGTTCCAACACTTAAACATAAAGTGTATTTCGAGCAAAAATCAGGAGATTTACAAAAAAACCCAAGTTTTGAAGTTCAAAGGTTTTTAGCTTCTTGGAAATTAGAAAAAAACTGTGTCATCCTGGTGATGTTGCCTTCTCCCATATAAGGGGAACCTAGGTGATTCAGTCGGTTGAGCGTCCACTCTTTCTTGATTTTAGCTCAGGTCATGATCTCACGGTTAGTGAGTTTGAGCCCCCCATGGGCTCTGTGTGGACAGCACAGAGTCTTCCTGGAATTCTCTCTCTTTCTCTCTCTCTCAAAATAAATTTTAAAAAAATTAAATGGGACATCTGCTCCTCAGTTCATGACAGTCTCCACCATTCCCTATTTCTTCCCAGTACTATGGTCAAATATTGTTGCTATTTATCAACTTCCGCCTGGGTTGGCTTTCCTAGTCTGCATGATCCACCTGGCCCCTGTAGGTCTCTGAGGTTGAGACCTTTGCTGTATTCATTCTAGCTGTTTCTGATGACCTATATGAGGCAGATAGTGTGATTCAGGAAAGAGAATGGGCTCTGCCCTCAGAGACCCAGCTCTTACTGGCAGTGGCGTATGTTTGTTCATTTGTAAAGTAAGTAGAGACATGGCTACCCACCCTTATGATTGCCTTTGAAGATGCAGTGACAAAATGCAATTATTTTCCAAGTCAGCAATCACCAAACTTTTTCTATAGAGAGCCAGAAAGTAAATATTTTATGATTTGCAGGCAACTCTCTCTATAGCAACTCAGCTTCCCTGTTGTGGACGGAAACAGCCATAGACAATACATAGATGGATAGGCATGGCTGTGTCCCAATTACAAAAACAGGTGCCCGACAGGTCATGGTTTGTGGACTTTGTTCTAAGTGATTGTCTCCTTCTCTCTGCTGGTCTTCTCCAGCACCCACCACAGATTTCAGGTACAGGGGTTATTTCCAAAAACATGGGGCAGGCCTAACAACAAATAGATAATAAGAGTTTGCAATCTTCCTTCCTCTCTCAGCTTCTAAGTGGGGAGTCAGCTCTATCCCAGTGTTCGCTGTGTGGTTTTGAACTAAGGGACAGAGAAGGAAAACATAAAGCTCAGGACTCCTGACAGACCAAACACTGTGCAGGATAAAGATGAAAAGGTGGGGGTGAGGCACAGAAACCTGAAGGGGACCACGAGACTCACTGAGGAGTTTTGAGAGAGTGATGTGGGGAGAGAGCTCCTGGACATATGGACAAGTGCAGGGAAGGGCTAACAAGCTGGCCATAAGTGGACTGGGTGGGAGGAGGCTTTGGGTCCTTTGAGGGAACCCAGGCAGGATCCGAGCTGCACTTCAGTTTTCTTGGTTGATGGAATGTAGACAGGGAGTTAAGACCAAGTGAGGTTTCTGAGGGTTGCATATATGTTGGATCATGGTGCTCCCTTCTTCAAAACCCATCATGGGGTCCAACAGCACTAAGAATGGAATGCCAACTCCTCACCCAGCCAGCACTCCAGTCCTCCCCGATCATCCACACAGGCAGCCCTGCCCCTCCTCCGCATCCTTCAAGCTCAGATTTCTCTAAGTATTATCTTGTTTCCCCCATCACCACACACATAGTGCCCAGGACTGGCCCTGCCACTGTAGGTGCTGGAACAATACAGGTTGAATAAATGAACAATACATGTATAATACACACATATATGCATTACATGTTTTTTTTTCATGCAGTCAGCATGTTTACTGAACACATACTATTAAACACCAGGCACTGAACTAGTCCCACATGATACCAGTTCAGGACAGCAGGTGCTAAACACACACACACACACACACACACACACACTTTTCTTGCTTTTATTTCCTTTATTTCCTTTATTTTATTTCCTTTAGTTCTGGAAGGCATGCCCCAGAGATAGTTAGGAAAACCTCAGAAATGGGTTATTTCCTAATTTACATTGCACACCACGTTTTCTCAGCCTCCACACGATGGCAATTTGGGATCAGATCATTCTTTGTTGTGGCAGCAGCCTGTGCATTGTAGGAAGCCAGCCAGTCACACCTCCAGCCACATGGTGTAACAACCAAAAATATTTCCAGAGAACCAGTGGCCTAGACTGAACTGGCTGTCCTGGACCAGAACCCCAAGTGACCTGCATCTTTGAGACATTAGCATCTCGAGAGACTCTGAAACAAGCCCAGAATCTGGAAGTGGAATGTGAAAGTAAGCAATGCTCCTGGCTGGTTCCCAAGTGAGCATCAATAAGGTACACAGAATGTCAACAAATGGATTCAACAAGGCCACTGGCCACCAGGTCTGGAACAAGGCAGAACACAGGGTGCCCAAACCACAAAAATGACTAAACGGCCCCCTCTTCCGACACTGAGTGTCAGCTGCTTTACCACAGCTACCCTGGGCTCTCTTTCTTCCTCCTGCCTTCTAGATAAAAATTATTTAGCTACTCGGTCCCCAAATTGCCCTAGCTTCCTGAAAACACTCAAATTCTCCTCAGGGTGGCCAGATAAAACACAGAGTGTCCAGTTAAATTTCAATTTTAGATAAACAATGAATAATTTTTAGCATAAGTATGTCCCCAATATTGCATCGAAAGCATTATATATTTATGCTATATCTGAAATTCAAATTCAGCTGCATGTCCTGTATTTTTCTTCCCTAAATCTGCAACCCTTCCTTCTTTAGAATTAGCCAGCACAAGCCCAAATCCTATAAGTCCCTCCCAAGTCCCTCTTACTGAGACATCCTCCACCCCCCCCCCCGGCCCCATGCTCCTTCTGGTGTGTTCTCTCTGGCTTCAGCAAGTTAGTAAACCCAATTCCGATGAAGTATGTATTCGGGGTCATCTTTGAAAAGAACAAGGCCCACTTTCTGAGTCAGGAAATCTGACTGGCGGCTATTTGAAAGGGACAGCTATGGGTGTGGAGCAGGGAAAGTCGGGTGAGCCTCACATCTCCATGAATAAGCGTCAAACACAGGGACAATGACATGGAAAGTAGGGGAAGGAGGGGAACCCGTTTCTCATTTCAGAGGTGGCCAAGGCACAGACTCAGAATTTTAAAGCCCCAAGGGTGATAGGTCCCATCTCTATGAAATGCCTTCCAAGTTAAAGCACAATCACCATGGAACCACTACAGAATCCACAAACTGTGTGACCCTGGGCAAGTTTCATAAGCTCTCCATGTCTCAGTTTTCTCCTCTGTAAAATGGGCATAATGATAACATGAGGATTAAATAAGTAAACGGGTTTAAAGTGCTTAGAACAATGCCTGGAATACTGTTTCTGAAATTAAACATAAAATCTAAAAAGTCATTGAGTAAGCAGAAAGGTTGGGTTGTGCCTATGGAGTGGCACCAAAACAGTAGTTTTCACCAAAATGCTGGGCATTTAGTAAAGGACATGTTGCTTCTGCTTGTTCTTCTGTTCCTCTGGTAAATGGCAGTGCATACCAACAGTAGAGTCTGAATTCATTTCTCCCAAGCTTTTGCTGAGGACGGGAGGGGCCCACATCTCTGATCCTTAGCACAGAGAAAATTTGAGCACCTGAGGGTAAGTGGCAACATTAGGTGTTGCAACAACCAGGGGCTCAATGGGGCAATTTTGCTTCTGTCCATTACAAAGCTCTGAGCAGCTGAGTCATCCTGCCTCTGAGGGTCTCCACTAGTGTGTCTGTGTGCAGCTGCTCTTGAGAGAGAAAATGAAACGTGGAGGTGTCTTGAGGAAGCAACAGAAAACAAAATAGAACATCGTATCAGACAGGGGCAATCATACCCACACCTGTAAAGGGGGTAATGACTGAAAGAATCAAAATACTACCTCTGAACAGATTGATGCTCACAACCCAGCTGGGAAGGTGATAGAATCCATTTTCCAGACAAGAACATGAAATCAGCTCTAGAACGCAGACATTTCCATGCTTTTTGTACCATCCTGTCTATTCATTCAAATAGAGTATGGCAGTTCCCAAACATGAATCCCCTGGCGGTCTTATTAAAACACAGATGGCTGGACACCCCTGTGTGTGAATCATGAGGTATGGGGTGGAATCCAACAATCTACATTTCTAAGAAGTTTCCAGGTGAGGCCAATGTTGGAAGCTGACACCACACCTCAAGAACTAGTAGTCGAGACTGCCTTGCTAACAAACTCTGGGCCATGCCAATGCTGCCGGTCCAGGGACCACATTTAGAGTATCAACTGCTCCCTAACCTAATACACATGCTATTAAAATAAAAACCACAGGTCCAAAATGGAGTCATTTATGTTAAGGGCCCACATCAGTAAAACCAAGACTTAATACCTAAGTTCAGTTTCAGCGACCTGTACCCCCACCCCTGGTGGATTGTAACCTTCAACTAGTCAACATGGAATTTTTCCTGGTCGGCACTAAGAAATTCACTGATGGATCCCCTGTGTTCCCCTTGGGAGGGCAACCTTGCCTGAAAAAATGGATTCTTTGCTAATAATTTCCCTTTTCCCTCCCTCTACCTTTCAAAACCTTTCCTTTGCTGCAGCTCTACAGGACCCCTTTCTATTTGCTACAATGGGATGCTGCCCAATTCATGAATCATTCAATACAACCAATTTGGTCTTTTAGATTACTCAGCTGAATTTTTATTGCTTAACAGATTTGGTGACAGATACAGGATCCGAAGGGAATGCCCTGTGGACAATGATAAACATGTTGTGGTAGCCTTGATCTTTCAGTTCATGGTGTCTCTCATGACTTCTGAAGAAGACCATGAGTAAGTTCCTCCTCTCTTTTTGTGTGGAGCTCCCGGTCCAGTACAAGGCAGATCAGTTTGAACTGGTGAAAGCTTCTGCCCAGAGCCAAGCCCCTAGCTTTTCAGACCGCCATTCCCAGGTTTTAGAGTGGAAAGCCCCAGCCCTTTCCACTTTGGGAACTGGTGGTGGTTACCAACAGGGCTTGAACTGGGTCTAATTTAAAAACCGAACTGGGTCCAGGATCTGACTGGTTCTGATCTGAGCTGGACTGGGTCCAGCAGAAGGCATGAGGTCAATAAAATTTGCTTACATGAGATCCTTTAAAATCCAAAGAGTTATGTGTCCCACCTTCCAGCACACCTGCTGACTTTATATCTAAGAACTATAGCCCTGGAAGCTATAAATACCTATAAAAATGGTAAAATCTTACTAAGCTTGTTCTGTGTCCTAATGAACTTGGATTGGTAACTGTCAGGTTGGGAACCCCAAAATAAGACTGGACAGAAGTGTGAGTTGCACCCCCATTTGAGGTTAGATTTAGCTGGACAGAAATGTGAATTAAATCCCATTTGTGGCTAGGGTCCTACCAAACTGCTGCCAGCCCTCAGGGGAATTACAACCTAGAATTACAGTGGCCATAATGGGAAACATTCCAATTAGACTAGATCATTTAAGAAGTGCACTTAGGGGCGCCTGGGTGGCGCAGTCGGTTAAGCGTCCGACTTCGGCCAGGTCACGATCTCGCGGTCCGTGAGTTCGAGCCCCGCGTCGGGCTCTGGGCTGATGGCTCAGAGCCTGGAGCCTGTTTCCGATTCTGTGTCTCCCTCTCTCTCTGCCCCTCGCCCGTTCATGCTCTGTCTCTCTCTGTCCCAAAAATAAAAATAAAAAAGAAATTAAAAAAAAAAAAAAAAAGAAGTGCACTTAAAGCAAAAGCTTCAAAATTCCAAAACTAGCTTCACTGAGTTGTTGCAAAATGCTGATAAAAAATTAAAAAGACACAAAAATTACCTAACACAAAAAGACTATAAGACTAGCTTAATTCTTACTACTTCCCTATATCCTCCTTTATTTGAGTACTCATTCTAGCTATCCTCTGTCTGAATTGCCTTTACAGGATCATAAACAAAAGTCCACCAAGGTAATGACCTTATAGATACCCCATATCTACCTTTGAAGGAGGGCCCTCTGTGAGCCCCTCCCAGAATTGATATGACTCAGATTTACTGAGGAACAGCTACATTTTCCCCATAAATAGCTAAGAGAAACCAAAACCAAAACCAAAACCACAACAATAAAACATTCCAACATAGGTGGATAGGTATCACAGTCCTTAATGTCCAAGCTACAACCCAGTTCTCTGAGAAATTAAAAGCAACTGTCCTTCTCTTACAAATCTTTACAAAACTAGAAATGTAGCTTTAGGTAATTCAAGGTTCACCTATTCCTTTTACCAATTCCAAAACCTCTCCCTTTTTTTTTTAAATCTCAAAATGTTTGTAAATTATTGGCCTTAGGAAACCAAGGTTCTTCTTGGAGGAACCTGCATCTTCCCTCTGACTTTGAGATGAAAATATTAAAAGCATAACCCTCAGTGAAGTAATTCTTATCAGAGGTTAAACAAAATGGGGAAAGATCATTTAAAATTTAGATGAATGAAAAATCCTATATCTTGTCCATAAATATTAGCAAAAAAACAAAAAACAAAAATTAGTCATCTGAGCAGGTAACCTTAGCTTATTCCATTGACCAGAAGACAGTTTGGATCCAACTTTCCTTTTTAAACTAGTGAGTTTTTAATACCATACCTGTTTCATGTCTAAACACTTTAAAACAATCACTATAAAGTCTCCCTTTATATGTTTAGGTGTGTCTATTGCAGATGTGAGACATTTTTTTACCCCTGAATGGCATTGTTAAAATTAATTTGTAAATGACTCTTTAATTGACTTAAACACAAACGCTCATAAATAAAGCATTTCTAAATCTCAGAAATACAATAGAAACTAACACAAATGTTTTTCAAGTTCATGTGATCTAGGATGATTTTCGGTAAATAAAAGCTAGTTTAACTTTGTTAATTAATAAAGACATGTCTTAGAGTTATCGACGTTGAATATAAGGCTTTTATCTCACCTTAGGTTTCCTAAGTTTGTGTTATCCCGTTACAAAATTTGCCAGCAAAAAATAACTTGAAATAATGTTTCATGAAACATTTGTCTGATGTTTCATGAAAGGTTTTGTGGGTAATCTAAACACAATTGTTAAGAATAAGTAAATTGGATAGATGTAAATAAGATGAAGTTTTTAGGTAAACTTTTAAAATAGTTACCCCAAATCTTTCTGGTAACATGGAATCTTAGTTTTGCTATGTTAAGTGATGAGTTAAGTTAAATTCATTCAATATCTACATCATTTCCAAGTAAGATAAAATAATGAAACACTAAATACCAAACAGAAGTTTATCTACTTTTGGCTTCCTTAATAGAGAGAAACTAAAAGATAAATTTGGATTCATTAGTAAACATGTTTCATGCTTTTTTTAAAAAAAATGTACTATAAAAAGCACATATTTCGGGGCACCTCAGTGGCTCAGTTGGTTAAACATCCAACTTCAGCTCAGGTCACGGTCTCACAGTCTGTGAGTTCAAGCCCCGCATTGGGCCCTGTGCTGATAGCTCAGAACCTGGAGCCTGCTTCAGATTCTGTGTCTCCTCTATCTCTGCCCCTCCCCTGCTCATGCTCTGTCTCTCTCTGTCTCAAAAATAAATTTAAAAAAATTAAAAAAAAAAAGCACATATTTCTAAAAATCATAAAAAGTATGCATTAATTTGCCAATTTATAGAATGCTAGTTTAAAAGACAGTTCACAACCATTTACTTCTTAGTTCAGGCTCCTAAGGGTTAAGAATTCTAATTGATAGATTCAGTTAAAGCTACTAAAAATAAAGGAAACATGTCTATATGCAAGAAAAGTAGGAGGTTTGCTGTCAGTAAAAGAAAGTACAAGGAAAAAACAATCTGATTGAAAATGGGCAGACATTTCTCCAAAGACAGACAGATGGCCAACAGATACATGAAAAGATGCTCAAAATCACTCATCATCAGGAAAATGCAAATCAAAACCACAATGAGATATCACCTCACACCTATCAGAATGGCTAAAATCAAAAAGACTAGAAATAACAAGTGTTGGCAAGGATGTGGCGAAAAAGGAACCCTTTAGTTCACTGTTGGTGGGAATGTGAATTGGTGCAACCACTGTGGAAAAAAGTATGGAGGTTCCCCCCCCAAAAAAAATAGAAATGCCAGATGAGGCAGTAATTCCACCATTGGGTATTTACCCGCCCCCCCCCAAGAAAAAATCCTCTAATTTAAGAAAGATAATATTCACCTTTATGTTTATTGCAGCATTATTTACAATAACCAAGATATAGAAGTAACCCAAGTGTCCATCCACAAGTGTGTGTGTGTGTGTGTATGTGTATATATATGTGTGTGTGTGTGCATATATATATGTATATGTAATGGACTATTACTCAGCCATAAAAAAGAATGAGAGCTTACTATTTGCAGCAATGTGGATGGACCTAAAGGGGTATTATGCTAAGTGAAATAAGTCAGGCAGAGAAATACAAATGTTGTATGATTTCACTTATGTGTGAAATCTAAAACAAACAAACAAACAAATAGCAGAAACAGGCCCAGCAGAAACAGCAGAGGACAAACTGATAGCTGCCAGAAAGGAGCAGGACTGGAAAAAAAAAAAAAAAAAGAAGAAGAAGATGATGAATAAGAAGGAGAAGAAGGAGGAGGAGGGGGGAGGAGGTATGAGGAATGGAAATACATTTTTGTTGAGGGAAAAAAAAGTAATTTTGTCCTAAAGTGAGGCTGGTTATTTACATAGGGAAAACTTAGGACAACATCTGAATACAGAAAAAAATGTTATAGGAGTTTTGTGGAAAGGGGCGCCTGGGTGGCTCAGTCGGTTAAACATCTGACTTCGGCTCAGGTCATGATCTCATGGTTTGTGGATTCGAGCCCTGCGTCGGGCTCTGTGCTGACAGGTCAGAGCCTGGAGCCTGCTTCGGATTCTGTGTCTTCCTCTCTCTGCTTCTCCCCATCTAGTGCTCTGTCTCTCAAAAATAAATAAAAATTTAAAAAATACTTAAAAAAGTTTTGTGGAAAAGGAATCTTTAAAAAGGAATTTTTAAATGTGATCAAGCTGGCTAAGATGAAAATATATCTAACAATGAGCTTTAATACCAAAAGTACTCTGGTACAAAATTAGAATTTGGTCTTTCTCTCTGTTAAAGGGACACAGTTTTCTTAGATTGTTGCTCTGCTTTTAATAAGGAATCGTAAACAAAGGTTTTCTTTACCTTTAACATAATTTGCTAGAAAAACAAAGATTCTGTTGTGTCTTTATCAGGTCTTTGATTACTTTGAAAAAAAAAACACCCTGAGTCTTTTCAATATTAAAAAAAAGTTAAGGCTTTTTATGACTATTTAACTCTCTGTATTTGCCTGTGAAGTCTTTGTCATTTTGGTTAAATGGATAACTATGTATTGTTTCATGGCGACCTATGATCCTATTTGGCCAATTGTCCAAACCTTTTAATATTTTTGACAAACTTCTCTAAAGTCAAATTCTAAATGAAGTCTTCTTGACCTTGAATTCACTTTGAAAATTTCCATAGAACAACTAGAATATTTCAAAGGATTTGTTCTCTCTCCTTACAAAAAGAGATGTTAAGCTAATTAGGTTTATTTCATGTGTTAAAATACAAGGGAAGCATTGTCAAATAAGTAATGATAAACCTTCTTAGGTCACATTGTGTGGGTAAATGTTATTAATACGAATGTTCCAAAACTCTGATATGTCCTCATATGATATCACTTGTCATTTATTATTTCAAGATGTGGTATGTCACAGAAGTAATCAAATTTCCTTGTCAATTCCATTATAATGAATTCTCATCAAATATTTAATAATGGGCATGTTTAAGTTTTTGTCATTTACAGTTATTGCTATAGTCAGAGGCTTTTACAAAATTCCTGCAAATGTGTTTCATCTTCAGAGAAATTCCATGGAAAGGAATCTGACTTATACCCTAGAATACAAGATAACTTTCAGATCATACAACTAAACTGGGTAAGAATTTCCAGAATGCATGGAAATAATTCAAGCAGAACAAGAAATAAACTGAGGATTCTGATTATGTTTTTATGATTTCTTGTTTAAAATATCACTGGTTTTCTATTGTGTTGCTCTTCCAGATTTTAGGAAATCCCTTTCTCTTTTCTCTCAAGTTATTAACAATTTCTTGAGATATACCTTTGTGAAGAAAGATGAAACATATACTTTCTCCCTACCTGATGCCTCCAGAATTCAAAAACTCGAGTGTTTTTTTTGTGACAAAATAATTATTTATGTAAGTTCAATGAGAACCTGTTCTTATAAAAGGACACAGTTGGAAATATTGGCTATATTACCAAGGCTCTGACTGGATTGTCACATTTGAGACAGATGTAAAAATCTTCCTGGTAACATATTTGCAAGGTTCCAGCAAAGCAGTCTTTAAAAAAACTTTCTCAATCACTATTCTCTGCTACACTTATATAAATAATCAGGCAAAGTTGAATGCAACAAGTTAGTTTTACTATTAAAAATGCGGGTAATTGCAGAGAAAATAAATTATGTTTACATTGTTATCTATATTAGATTCCAAGCTTGTTAATTTTCTTGAGGCTCTGTTATAGACCTATAATTTGGACTGGATCCTGATTTCTTCTAGTTTACTCGAAAATCCGGTTACAACTCTCCAAACTAATGTCTCCAATTTACTCCCACTCTTCTGATTTGGAATCAGTAAAAACAGAGACTGCCCTTGAATCTCCTTGGAAGGAACTAAACCAGGCCCCCCTTACTACTCAGATGGCAGCCAAACTTCAGGAACTTAAACCTTGGATATGCATCTTATAGCTAAAGAAGCCTCCACCCGACATCTGGTCCTGCACAGATGATGCAAATCTCCAATTCAAACTGACAAGGAAGAGAAGAAGCTGGCATTGAGGTAGACTCTTCCTCCCAAGACCTCAGAGCAAGACCTCATATTTTAACTAAACATAAAGCCCTTTGTTCTTCACTTTCTTCCCTTTACTCTGACACTGGCTTGGGAAGATAATGTCAGCATCTGTATCTCCCAGGACATTGCTAATGGGGTTGTGCTTTGCCTTTCAGACTGGCTGGATTTGTCATCAAAAACTCCCATCTGTCCATTAACGGTGCCACCTGAAGGGGAATGGTTTGTGCTTATAGGGTTTGTCTTTGTGATGGTTCTCATTCTCCTTGGGCCTCCTGACACATAGCTCTAAAACCCTTGGAATTTCCTAAATGATAGAAGTAATAGGAGCATCTTTTGTTATTCACTGCAAGACCCCTTGGTTCATACCTGGGTTTATAGTAATGAGATGACTGGTGGCAGGTAGCCCCTGGATAGCTTTAGAATGGGGGCTCATAGCCAGGGTAACCAACCCTGTGATTACAGAGCTGGAATTTTCAGCCCCACCCCTGACCCCACCACTGGGGAAGAAAGTGGGGCTGGGGATGGAGCTAATCACTAATGGCCTATGATTGAATCAACTGTGCCTACATAATGAGTCTCCATAAAAACTCTGAATGCAGGGGTTTGAAGAGCTTCTGATTGGTGAAGCCAAGAGAGGCACATCCCAAACTCTATGGGGACAAAAGCTCCTGTGCTCAAGACCCTTCCAGAACCTCCTCTATGTATCTCTTCATCTAGTTATTCACCTGTATCCTTTATAAGACACTGGTAATAGTAGGTGATTCGTTTCCCTGAGTTCTGGGAGCCATTCTAGGGAATTACTGTACCTAAAGAGGGGTTGTGGGAGCCACTGATTTATAGTCAGGTTGGACAGAAGTGGGGATAATCTGGGAACTCACTGCTTGTGATTGGTATCTGAAGTGGGAGCAGTCTTCTGGGAATGAGCCCTTAACCTGTGACGTCTAGACTAACTCTGTTTATTTAATGTCAGACTTGAATGCCCAGCTAGTGTCCACAGAGAATTGGGGAATAAATTGTTTGGTGTGGGAAAAGCTCACACATTTTGTGTCAGTGTGCTGTGAATGGAGACACTTTTCTTTTGGTGGTAAAAGATGTGTCCTAAATAAAGGGCCCATGTAGAACCACTCAGCCTCCAGGTTCAGGGCAATGGTGTTTGGAGACTATCCAAAAGATATGATTATCTGTATCTCAACCTATTACTTCCTGACATCCTCTCCACTCTGGGTGACTGGTGCCCATGCTGCCTGGCCCACCCACAGTGGGTCCCTGAGGTCCATCCTTCCCCTCAGGAATCCCGATTTGCCTTATTCTATCCCCTTCTCCTCAATGCACATGAACTCAAATTTCTTCTCTAAGCTGATCTCAGCTAGTGGTTCATAAAGCCCTACTTTATACTAAGTTGTGAATGACTAATGTTATCACCTGACATTCTGCCAGTTAAGTGCTACTTATTAACTCAAAATGGAATTACAGGAAGGAAGGAAGGAGAGATATTTTTGGCAAGCCATTCTCCTTTTTATAAGATAAGACAAAGCAGAAAGAAGACTCTGTATCCCAAACTAGCTCCTCCCTTGACACCTTTAACATCTGGGATAGTAGGCTCTTGGTGCCCCGTCAGCTAAACATGAGAAGCTGCTCTTGATGGTGGGAGGAGGAGTTTCTACAACTTATGATCCCTACAGACCCTGGTGACCATGGGCTGATCCAAGGCACTGTCAAGGCCTGGAGAAACTTGCTGCCTCTTTGCCTAAGTTTCCCTCAGTCCATCCATGGATGATCCTCTGTATCTCAGGGTTCAGTCAGAACTCACAGGCTCTGTCACTGCTGGATGTGAGGTCCCCAAGAGAAATAGCCGCTGGGGCCTCTGCATCCTTTGCACAACCCCCGAGCCTCCTGGGGGGTCAGGAGTGTTAGGAGACTGAACTTTCCACATTCCTGATCTTTCTTCCAGCTAACTAAGTAGGAGTTCAAACTGATAGACCCCAGATCAGAGCCTGTCCTCAGAAGCATTTTCTTCCATCCTCACTGTACTTTTAAAGGTTCTTGGGACACCTGGCTGGCTCAGTCATAGAGCATGTGACTCTTGATCTCAGGGTTGTGAATTTGAGCCCCATGTTGAGTGTAGAGATTACTTTAAAAAAATAAAATCTTTAAAATTTGAAACAAATTGGGTTTCTCTTACATAAAAATCTAGATTTCTGGCCTCTCTTGAAAAACATCAGAGGACCCAGATTCATTCTCTTGTGACAGCATCTGGCTGGAACTGAGTTAGCAGCATCCCCCTCCTGGTAGGGTCTGGTGCCCTCCCGCCAGTTGTGTTCCCACCAAAACTACCTGCCCAACACCAGACAGGCCCACTTATTCATTTCACTCCCATCATTCTGTCTGGCCCTGTAGGTTTTTGACTTTGTAACTAAACTATTTGCCTATGTCTTTGTCTCTAAGATGGCTGGCAAACTCAAGACATCCTTGTAGTCACACCTTTGAGTGATGCCCCCTTGAGTTAGGGCTGGATTACCTGACTGGCTTCTAACAAACAGAACACGGCAGAAGTAATGGGGCATCACTCTCAAGATCAGGTTATAAACAGACTCTAGCTTTTGTCTCTCTTGTTTTCTCCTATATGGCTCACCTTGGGGGGAAGCCATCTGCCTTGTCCTGAGGCCAGCCCTGTGGAGAGGGATAGACACCTGCCAAGTGAGTTTGAAGTAGGCTCTCCGTTTGATTCACCTGATGAGAATACAGCCCAGACAACAACTCGGCAGTGATCTCGTAGTGACCCAGCACCAGAGGCACTCCATTAAACAAGCCTAGGTTTCTGACCTCCAGAAACAGTGAGGTACAGACACTTGTTTTAAGTCACTAAGGTGTGGGGGCAATTAGTTATATAGCAATAGATAATAGAGCTTCAAATTTGTTGTGAAAATAGTTTTTGCTTACCATGTAAAGATGTTTGAAAGAAAATCTGTCCTGGGAAATTAGGCTCCACATACATTGGCACCTCAGTCCGTAAAACTTACACGCAAGGATTTTATCAGCCTCTGGTATTTGACTTTAGGTATCAGAGCAATATCCAAAATATCATTGTGAGGCTTTTCCATTATGAAAAAGAGTCCAGAAATTAATGCTATTAATATATCTTTGATTCCCCAGTGAACAGGAAGTTTCTCCTCTAAGGAGAAATCACCTCTAAATCAAAGTCAGAGCAAGCTTTCCCATGGTTCTATGACCTCACTGAAGAAATACACTCTTTAAAGGCACAATCCCTGGTTGGAGAAAGATGGGGACGAGGAAAGGGGAGGGTCATAGAAGAGGCAGGGAATAAGCCATTTCAGTGTTAATAAAGAACACTATTTAAAACTTGAAAATAAGGCCAAAAGGTGGGTGGGACATGTCTTTTTTGACATGTTTAATGCTATGAATTTTCCTCTGACCTCTGCTTTAAATATATGACATGGATTCTAACAGGTAGTGTTTTAATTACTTTTTAGAAATTATGTAATTCCATTTTGCCATAGTGTTCTGATTATTTTTTAGAAATTCTGTAATTCTATTTTGCATTTCCCCTTTTGCCCAAGAGTTGTTTATTAGAAGGTTTTAAAGTTTCCAGGCAGAAGAGCCCTTTTGTTTTTGAGCACTGTGCTTGAGCATTATTTAACAAAATCACCTAAAGATTATTTAATTACCTACGGGGATGTACCTATGTTTGACTTTGCTATGTGGAACTAATGAACAGCTTGGGTACTGGATGGTTACATGTCAGCCTGGAGATTTCTGTTCAAAAAAAAAAAAAAAGATTATCCCAAAGATTAGAGTTTTATTGCCTGTAGGACTTTAACCAGTTTTGATTTTTAACTTGGTAAACTTATTACAGAAGGACTTTTTAACAGGTATACACTACAGATATGACACTTGTCAAAGTGTTCTTTGAACCAGATTTATGCTGGTTTCCTGGTTTCATGCATGGGATGAATAAAGCTTTGACAGATGTTCGTTCCATATTGTATGAGAGTTATGTTTTAACTTTCTGACAATTGTATGTTGACATAATAGTCCTTTAATACTCCTTCAAATCTACATCTCCCTCCTTGGTATCCCACTGATAATGAAAACTCAGAGTTATACGTAATCCTGGAGAAATATGTGGTTGAGGGGAACCAAGGAAATCTATTTTACTTCTGATTTTGTTTTTTTTTTAAAAAAGTTCCTTAAAGCAAGTGAGAATGTGTTGCAGCCCAAAATGTAATATTTAATATCAGAAATGAATGGCCAGGGACAACTGGGTGGTTCAGTTGAGCGTCCAGCTTCAGCTCAGGTCATGATCTCATGATCTCATGGTTCATGAGCCCTGCATTGGGCTCACTGTCAGCACAGAGCCTGCTACTAATCTTCTGTCCCCCACCTCTGCCCCTCCCCCACTCACATGTCTGTGTGCGCTCTCTCTCTCTCTCTCAAAAAAATAAACATTTAAAGAAATCTTAAAAAAAAAGAAGAAGAAAGAAATGAATGGCCAAAATGTGCTAGAAAAGCTATCCAATAAAACCATGAAATCCATCGCTTTTTGAAAACACAACTGGGAACTGCTGTCTAATAATTTGATGGCATTCCTAGAAAGTCATGCCCTGGGGGACTGATATGTGTCCTGGAGGGATCTGGAGCAGATGGTGAGAGACAAGCATGTGCATCCAAAAAAGCCAATCTCTCTTCCAAAGAGACATCACTGTCCTCATGACCTCTCTGGATGGAGTTTCCTGGGAAATCCCACTGGAAGAAGGGGAAAGGGATCAGAGTGGACCCCTTGGGTGGGCTACATAGGGTAGGGTGCCTCAGGAAAAAGTCAGGTCCAGTTCCCATCAGTCCTATAGATGAACCAGTCCTGGCACTTCAGTTTACCCTGGACCTCAGTTTACCCATCTGTAACAGGAGGTGGTTTAGACAACATAAAATGTAGCCCTCCAACTGTCCAAAACGGCAGCCACCAGCCACATGTGGCAACCGAGCACTTGAAATGTGGCTAGTCTGAATTGAGATGTGCTCAGTGTAAAGTACAAACCAGATTTCAAAGTCATGGTACAAAAAAAAAAGTATATAGAATATCTGATTCATACTTTCATATCGATTACACATTTACATGACAATATTTTAGATATACTAAGTTAAATAAAACATATTATTAAAATCAATTTCACTTTTTTTTTTAAATGTGGCTACTAGAACATTTAAAATGACCCCTGTAGCTGACTTCATATTTCCAAGGGACAGCACCTCTCTAAGCCCTCTCCAGGTTTAAGCATCTGGGAAGAATTTATTTATGGAAAACAAAAGATACACCAAATACTGACGTCAGCTATGCTTTGCAACATTATTATGAATAATTATCAATATGTCATCTGCTCTGACCAAATCTCTAATCTCTATTTTGTTCTCACTGCAGGGTGTTTAGTCCTTTCTTGAGTATAGACTGGTACATGGTGCCTCCCTGGCTGTCTGGCATGTGAGGTGATGTCCATTCACTGTCCAGGGGGCATGCTAAAAGATTAAGGGTGTGGCGCTCATACCTTTGGCTTTTAAGTGTCCACAGAGCCACGTAAGGATTTGTCCAATGAAATTACTGACTAAAATGTGATTTTGGTTCCATTCATTACTTTTCAAGCCCCTGCCATCTCTGTCCACGGTCACACAATAGTGAATTGCTGTACTGGACTGTGCCTGAAAGAAATGACTCTCCACACCAAGAATAGTCTGGAAGTTTGAATGCTGGGAATCACCCAAGGTGTGCAATTGCACCACTTCTGGATGATTGAAAATCTGCCCGCAGACAGAATTTTTGAAAACAGAATAACATTTCAAATGCTGAGGAAAGACTGATAGTTAAGGGAAGGCAGTCAGGGTGAAGTGAATCATCACCTCTGGTTTATCTATTTTGTACAGTCACATTTTAGCAATCAGGTTTCTTCAAAACTAGTCACACTCTATTCTTTATGGTGCCAGAGAGCTCTCTTCTATGGCTTCTCTGAAAGGTCTGAAACATGATGCACCTGTTATCCAAACCATTCAAAATGACCAAAAAAGGATTTCTCAAACTTAGCCTCTGCTGCTGAACTGTGCCCTCAAACTTCCCAGCTGGTTTGTGAGCCCAGGCTCAGAGCATGTCCCCGCAGAAGGGAGCGGTTGGGAAACACAGGAGGGCAGGATCCCTGGAGTCCAAACGTATTTTTTTCCTGGTCATTTAAGACCAACTGTTCTCCTGTCCTGGGGGCAAAGGAGGCTGGGAAGCAGTCACTGAGAAACAGAGAACTCTACCAACTTGTACATGGCACAGGGCAGGCTCACCCAGGCACTCCTGGAAGAAATTGGATTGTTAAGTGGGCAATACACACTGGTCCTCTTCTGGAATTGTTCTCTGCCATAAGAGGCTGCCCCCTCGGGGACAAGGAAACAGCAACAAAAGGACAGAGGAAATCACTCAAGGCAGAGCTAAAGTTATGTATGAATTGAAGTTTACTTCCTGGTACCATGCTGGAGCCATAGCTAGGCCATCTACCACAATTTTATCTTCAGACAAAAATAAAGGTAGATATCAGCTCAGACCATGTGAGTTCCTTTGTCAATGGATACAGTGTGTCTATGTCAGCCTGGAAGGGTAGTTAGGAGCCTGGTGGGGAGAGGTGGAAGGTGAGGGGGAGGAGGAGGGATGGGCCAAGCCTGGAATCTGGGCACCTGCAGGTTTGGACCACAGCAGCAGACCCAAGAGGGCACAGTGGTAGGACCAGTGGAGGAAGAAGCAGGGAAAGGAGAGCCAGAAGACCTCAACTGTCAAGGTAAAGAATACAGACCAGTCCTGGGCCCAGCATAAAGCCAGAGTCTGCAAGCAGGCAAAATGGATGATGGGATGGTTTGGAAATAAACACGCCTGGTGGTAGTGCAGACACATTAAAGGCATCATCTGTAGTGCCCAGAAATGAAAGAATGAGAACAGAAATGGGAAAGTGTCTGTAGAGGAAGGAGGATGGTGGGGAGTTTGGTGACTTGAGAGGAATCTGCCAGAACTGGGCCTCTGGATGGGGGAGGGGTGTGGGTGGCTTGGAGGAAGCTTTGCTATTCAGGAAAGGAGGGATCAAAGCTAACTTTGAGTTTGTCTGCTAGTGCAGAACCACCTAGAGCTTTTCTAGCCTAGATGATGTCTTTCTTACACAAGCTCTTTCACACAATACATCCTGAAATGTATAGTAACAGGTGTTCACTTCTATATTGACGTGCAGATAACTCTGGTTGCTTTGTCCAGGGCATCACCTGCTTCCCCGTATATGTTTTAATGGACACCTTGTAGACCAGGAAGATGCATTTCTGAAAAAATTCACGATGGTGCTTCATGATGGGAAGGACTGTGGAAAATGTGTTTGTCCAGGATAGGATTTCTGTGGCCAGGCTTCCAGGATGTGATTCCACATGAATAATAACCATGGGGCACTGTCAACCACCCCAGAATGCTCAGACAATCTTCAGTAGCCAATCAAATATTCACAATACTAAACACATTACAAGTCATAAAAGAAAATAATGTTTCATGTGAGAAGTAAATGGGGCTCTGAGAATATATACCCCAATGTGGTGTTCCTGAAAAATCTTTCCTGAAGAAGTGGACTTTGAGACCTGAGGTTGACTCCATATACCTAGGGAGGTGGGGGGAGGGCTAAATTTTGGAATGACTCTTACTGCCATGCTGTGCTTCCCAAACATCAGTGATGCCCTATAACCAGACAGGACAATTTCATGAAGTGTAAGAATACTTGGTTACATTCTTGGCTCACAGATGAATTCCATACACATTTCTCAGCTATTAGGGCTCATGTGATTTTGTGTAAAGTGTAGATAATTGAAAGACAATCACCAGGCCTCTTTTTCATCATTATCTTCCCTTATTCAATTTGTATTTTCAAAATCAGAATTGCTAACCAACTGGTAAGCTTCGGTTTGTGGTTTTCTATCTATCCTGGCTCATGGAAATGACTCAGATAAGTTGCAAGACACAAAGGTGCCTTAACCCACCTGACCTGTGTCCAAAGGGCAGTTGACTTCATCCTTGCGGATAACTACATGCCTAAATTGTGAAATCATTAATAATAACTAACAATCATATTTATTTACTTAATATTATAATAACTAATACTACTCCATCATTAATTATGGAATAGTCATCATAAAGAATAATATTATCTATGAAGAAGAGAAAAGAAAGAAAAGAAGTATAAAATGTACCATTACCTTGGAGTATGTAACTTAAACAATTTAAGCTCTGGGGAAGAAAAGAAGAAGAAAAAAAAGAAAGACGATACCAAGTTAAACAGTGCAGACCTCTTGGCCAACATTTTCTTCCAGGACATGTGACGCAGGAGAGATGAGCAAGACTTGTCTTCATTGGGGTCAGGCAGGCCTCTCGCTTCTTGCCTGATTGATTCTTTCATAGGACATAGCCCAGAAATACAAGTTATCTGCTTTACCTGCTGTCCAACTGAAAAAAAATTTTTTTTCTCCCCAGGACTTCAGGACACACTGGCTACCATGAAATCAACAGGTGGTATTGAGTCCAATATGGACCCTCCCTCAGGAATTTTCAAAGGCAATTTTGACCATACTTGATTTTCTTCTTTTGCTTTGACTATAAAGTCTAACTGCTATGTAAGATTCCACCCCCCTCCCCGCCCCATATTTCCTGAGCATAAGGTGGTAATTACAGACTAACCAATAGTTAGGCTGATGTAGGCAGCGTCTTGGGTTAAGGAGGGGGGTGGGTTTGTCCCCTATACCAGGATGAAGTAAGTATCTCCACATAACACAGGATCCAGGAACTGGAGATGAGTCAGGAGCCTGGTGGGTTAGTGCCTGGTGTATAAGAGACTTGAAAAGTCCCTCGTCTGCCTCAAGTGGGTGGATGTTGTACAGCTTTATTCCAAGTTGAGTAAACGAATGAAGAACAGAGCTGGCTACATCCACATCACATAACTATGAGGACGGAGAATCGAGACCATCTGTGTCAACATAACTATTTCTTCCAGGATATTCGTACCCAGGATGTTAAGGCTTTAAACCAACAAATCACTTTGCTATTTGCTGCAGGAAATTCCTACAAGACAATTTGTCCTGGCAAACAGTTTGCTCACCTGGGAAAAGCTTGCTCATCAAACAATAGTTAACTTGCCAAGATTCTATTCAAGACCATTGTCTTGCTGAATCCACCAATCCGGAACTATTATGCCACATACTCTGCTGAAATCCGATCAATTCTCTGCTTTGGAAAATACAGCTTAAGGGACCCAAGCCCAGACCTCTGAACCCTATGAAGATGTCTCCCGTCCTCCCACTTGCACACCAGTGGGACTGTGTCCTGATGATGTCCTTCCTTACTGTGGTTGGCTTGTTGAATTTAGCTTTGCTGTATCAACAAGGCTCTTCTGATAGATTTTTATGGAGTCCAAAATTGACATAGTAAATCAGTTTAGTCTTTTGCAAATGGGAAGCATATACATGCAAGTTAATACACACTTGCAACCCATCAAGATGGGAGAATTAGTAAACATTGTCCATTTTCCTCGGTAATTAGGAGGCTCCTGTGTTATTCCTCCTTTGAGGAAAAAGATAGGATGTTTGAACACTTTCCTATGACAGATTTCAAATGCACATTTTACCTCCATTTTTTTACTCCTTTACATGATCTTGTTTTTTATACAAAGCAAAAGCCATAAGAAGGAAATGAATTCCCAAGTGCAAATTTGAAATGACCGCCAAGTCTTAATTTACAACATACACACAGAGTATATAAAATACCCATTTAGAATCTCATTAAACTAGCAAGGTAATTTCAACCCATTAACATCTATATGCATATGGAGAGTGGCACAGTTTTAATCATGCCTTGGTTCTCTCTTGCCTGATCATAAGAGGCCTCTAAGTATTTGATAAAATACACCAGCAAATAACAATCAGTCTAGGGTGAGACCCAGGAATCTGTTTTTTGTTGTTGTTGTTGTTGTTGTTCTTTAAAGAGGACCTACGTGATTCATACAGTCAAGTAAAGTGCAAAACACACTTGCCTACAGCATCGGTTGACTGGAATGCAAAATCCAGCTTCTATCATAAAACCATCCAGTTGAAAAAGGAACAGATAAAGATTGCCTCAACTGTTTTATACAGGGTTGCATCTCGCAGGCCCTAGATCCCGGGCCTGTCTGGAATCACTAGGTCACAAAAACTCCAACCTACTGTAAACCCAGTAACAGCTCGCAGCTGGGTTCAGGCAAGCTTCCCCCCACCCCCCCACCCCTCCAGAGCTGGCTCAGAACAGGCTTCACTCTGCAGCTCCTCAAGCAGCCCAGCAAAGTGAGAAAGCCTGCCCATTAGAAATCCCAATCAAGGCTTCCTTTTACCTTAAAGAAACTTCCTCGCTTGTCCAGACCGCGGGCACCCATGGTCCAAGCTGACATCTCCCCCAGCGATGCTCTATTGCACGCCCGGGACTCCTGAAGGTAGAGATATTTTTAATGGTTAGTCCAGCCTGTAGGAAATTCCTTTCTAAGCCACAGAACACTCACAACAACAGTCCTGCCAAGATCTTTTTCCGTCAACAACACAGTGCCATTTATTTCCCACCAAAGCCCTTCCATCCCCTTTCAGGCTGATTTCCTGCTCCAGACAGCTCAGTTCCTAGTCTGTGCCCCACCTCACTGCCCCACCTCCTGTTTCTCCAGCTGACGCAGAAGGTCTCTGGGACTGCGGAAAGTATAATGATTGCTTTGTATGTTTGCTTGACCTCATGCTCGAGTCCTAAAGGGACCGATATTAGATGTCACCGTAATCTGCTCTGAAGCTTATGGACTTAATGTGGCCGAACACAGAGGGACAGCAGAAGAATGAGGCCCTGCATGTCCCAGGAAATCCTGCCGGAATGAGATGAGGTCATCATCAGCTCTGCTAGCCCTCTCCCCCAGGCAAGGTCAACACAAGGGCACTGGGAATAAATCCCTTTATTTTCTCCTTAGAAATCAAAGATTGAGATGAAATCCTACGTCCCTGTTTACAGAGATAAGTTTGTATAAGAAACAACACGGAAACAGCTCCATGATAACCCAAGGGGAGGGGGGCAGTGCATTTTGGAATGCAGAGAAAAATTTAAAGGCATGATATGATTCTGAATCATAACTGTGGTCATTTCAGCTTGGAATTTCCCTCACTTGAGCATCAAAACTCGATAATCTTCCCTCTTGGCTACAAAGCCTTCAGTGTCCACTCCTAAGTAAAACACACGCACACCCAGGCAGCTGGCCTTACCCCAGCCAGCGTGCAGTGCAGACCTGGAGAGGGGGGCATCCCTAAACCTTCCTTACCCAGGGAGGCTGGGCCAGGAGCAAGTATAAAACTGTTCTCCTGCTCACAATCTCTTCTGTTTGCCATAACACGCTCAAGACAAAGCTCGTCCTGACCATCACCAACATGGTATAAGGACAATAAAGTGAAAACAGGTCACGCCACATTAAGGAATATTAAAGGGGGTTGAGCTGCAGGGGTGGGGTCGGGAGGCACCAAAGCCAAAGCCACAGTAGCTGCTGCCAATTTGCAAAAGCAATTTCATTATTGCCGGGGGGGGGGGGGGGAGGTGGGTGGGTGGGTGGGGGGGGCAGAGAGCCAATAGCACCAAAGGGACATTTCAACAAGTGGAAAAGCATAATTACTTAGCAGAGAGCTACATGTGCATTAGCAAAGAATACTTTTTGGCAAGAGGCTCATTTTGGCCTCAAGATTTGCCCCTATGTTCACATTCATAGGGGACTCTGTTGATCTGTAGAATCTCATCTATAGGAAGACAGTAACGCAGTGCTACCCATCCCTCCTTCGGGAACCCTCGCCAATTTAGTCCTCCCTCCATGGCTCCCTCTCTGTAAAGGTTCAGAGGTGCCTTCCCTGTGTTGCTTTCCACTTGCTGGGATGGAGGCGAGCATTCCAAAACCTCCTGAGAAGACGGGAGCTCTCCTTTGCAATTCTGCTGACTCTGGATCTTCAGGTTGTCAGGCTCAGCAGCTGAACGGAACCCCAGCTCCAAGGCCTTTGAAGTTCATCACTTACTAGCAAAGTCCACAGATTGGAGCGACTCCAGAATGAAAACACAGGGCTGTGTTCGGAACTAAGAGGAGACAGGGAGCCACACCGTAACCTGAGGGAGCACATGATTAACTGTTTCCATGCAGAAGCACACACGTAAAGAAAGAACACTTCCTGAAACCAAGCCTAATGTGCAATTCTTTTCCTTTCAGACGTTTTCTAGGCGAGGGATTTGACATCACGCAGCAGTTAAGGAGCTGCTGGCAAGAGCCAAGACTTCCTTCCTCATGCAGATCGAAGTCTCTTTGTTCTGTTCCTAAAATTTCCATAGACAAACCCCTTCTGATGAGCCACGACAGGCAGGGCATTTCGCCTATAGCCAGGGAGCAGTCTGGATTCCAGAAGTTTACTAGTTTAATTAGCTGCCTGAAAATTGCATGCATGCACTTCAACCTCAAGCGGTCCTCAGGGAACCATCCAGTGTAGATTCCGTGCGTGCCAGGCAGGCAGACCTATCACATTTCTTCAGGAAAATGCAGGTTGCCTCTCTCCTTCTTCAAAAAGCTCCTCCAGGAGGAAGATGACAGCAGGTGATAAGAGCAGGCTGCCAAGCAAGACCACAGGTCCTTCCAGTTGAATGAAATCCAAGCGGACAGCAGCACATCATAGATTATTCTCATTAAAAAAAAAAAAAACCATATATATATATATATATAGTTCTTAAGATCCCCCCCAAAAGTTCTGGTTTAAGTTCCTTACCATTGTAACAAGTTTCCTTCCCAAACCATAACCTCTAAGACTTTAACTCAATAAGGACAGATTGTAATACAATTTAAAATGGATAACTTCTTTCCATTCATGGCTCCTCACCCCTCCCTACCCCAAGGGGTTACACTAGCAGTTCCGTCCTAAAACCATTCCAGTAACATGCTGGACTGAAACAAAAAAGGTGCAGTAGTTTGAGAGGTTGTAAAATTCCTCCACATTTATACATTGAGAGCTTGCTCCTTTCCTGATTTCCCTGAAGGTAAAGCGGATTCTTGAAAAATGAGCCCATCGCATCCAGTGGATCTTTCCAGATGCTAGCTAAAAGCTAGAAAAAAATAAATTAAAAAAAAAAAAGATAGTGGGGGGTGGGGTGGGGTGGGGAAAAGCCCTAGTGGGACATTTGGGAGCTGCCAAGGCTTTTCAATAACACCACTAGAGGAATGTAAACGAAGCCGGCTGCTCCAGTCAGCTAAGGGACAAAGGCAGGAAGTGAGTATTCCTCTCTCACACAAACACCAGGCTCTGCCACTGGAGAGTAAACCTAGCCGTGGCTTCTCAGGTGGCCCCAAGAGCCACTGCTGAGGTGAAGGTCTGTTCTGAATTTTCAGCGTAAAGGACTCACTGAGTGGTCAGTCCAGGCTCCAGGCTCACTGTCCAGCTCGTTCAACTGAGAGCCACTGAGGACAGGCACTGAGGCACCACCACCCGGACCCTGGCTGAAGACTGGCTGCAGGGAGAGAGACACCGAGTGCCCAGCTTCCAGGCCACTGATCAGTGGGGCTCGGTTGAGCCACTGGCACTCTCGCAGCTTTTGCTCTACTTGGCCACAGGCCAGATCTTGGCAAGATGGAGGGTCCGACCGAGATGGAGGCTCCTTCCTCCCCTTCCCGCCATTTATTTAGTCAAACTACCCTTCCTATTTGTTTGCTTCAGGTCACAAGTGCAGACCCACAGGAGAAGCAGAGGGACACTTACACAGGCACCCACTACTCACAAGTCCAATTTACAAGAGACTTCTCTTATTCAAGGCATGGGTTCTCAACACCGAGCTGCTACGACAGTTAGCCACAAAAGCCTTCTAATCACTACCTCTCTTCCTCTCCTTTCTGGCAGCTGAATGAGACAAGGCGAAGTGGACTTCAGCTCTTAGTAAACAAGATCTCATTATTATAATTATTTTACAGCCAAACTGACTGAAGAAGGAGAAAATGACTCACCCCTGGGGACCTGTCAGGTCAAGGCCAATCCTGAGAAATGCACGTCACCTTTTTGCTGGTTCTTTAAGTGGCTCCAATGACGGCAGGTCTGTCTTTTGAATGCTTTTCCTCTTTACTAAGAGGTAAAAGCCAGTGGGGCGGCTCTGTGTCTGGATCCAGGGAAAGTCTCTGAATATTTCCATAATTATCTTTGTATTACCAGGGATTTTACAAGCTGGACAGAAAAACTCGATTCCAGGCTCTGGCTTGACAATTCAAATTACATGAATTTTTAAAATTTTTTTCTTTAAGCATTTTGTATCACTGTCCAGCACTGATTTTCCCTCAGTTGATAGTGAACCTTTTTTTTTTCTCTTAAGTTTTAAGATTATGCAATTTTTTCATTGAAAAGAGAAACTAGTTCATTGGAAGAAATGAGAAGCAAAGAACTGTATTCCCAGCCCTCTTACTAATAAGTGTATTTTTAAATAGAATTGGAAACAACATTCAGTACCTCAATTTTCCCAGGACTAATTTCCCAGGACTATCAAATAATTTTTTTTTTTTTTTTTTTTAATCAAGGAGCATTTCTCCACTCCTAGGACTGGCCCGACAATGGGGTTAATTGCACTGGAGGTCCACCCCTTGCATCCTTGGAAAACTGGTGCCTCCCAGAGACTCTCGCCATATCCACGCTGCATTAGCTTTGCTGGTGTGAGAGATAAGCCTAGGAATCCCCCGGGCTTACACCAATGGGTTAACAAAGCATAAAGAAATACAAAGCCATAAAATGCTCACACCCAAGTTTGGGTAAACCAGACTGGCACCCCAAGAATAGGGGGGTGCAAAGACACCCCAAGAATAGGGAGGTGCAAAGGCACTCCAAAATAGAGAGGGGGTGCAGAGCCCCCAGAATAGAGAGAGAGAGGCAAAGGCCTAAAATAGGAACAGGCGCAAAGGTGCCCAATACATAGGTATATGAAATAAACAAGATTAGATATTCAGGGGGAAGCACCCCCAATTTAGTACTGTAGCAGAAAAGCTGCTTTCACGGGAGGATAGGGCCAGGTTAGGTAAACTGGTGAATTGGACTATGGATGGCTGCGTTGCAGGCAAAACAGCCCAGAGCGGAGATGGTTAAAAAAAGAAAAGGTGCCTTGTCAACCCTCAGGTTATTTCCCCTGTCTGTCTGGTCCCTAGGCTAGCTAAGATAAACAGAGGTGCTGCCTCATGTCCGCTGTAAACAACTCTCCTCCCGACTGCCTGGCGCCCAGATTTCCTTTTGTATTAACCCAAACCCCTAACCCCGAATATCCTCAAGACCCCCTTTCCCTCAGATCCACAGTTAATGTTCACAAATTCATTGTCCCTTTGTGCACGTCCATGGCCATGTTTGTAAGCCTTCTGATCCTAATAAAAATGGGGCAAGGACCCTTATTTGGGGCTCTTGTCTTTTCCCAGACATTAGCCATCTCTCGCTTTCAATCCTGCATCCCGCTCTTTTGCTAGACAAGAGAGAACGTTAGACCCAGAGTCTACGACATGCTGGTGCCCCCATGGTGAAGGTGTGAACACTTCCACCAAGGGCAATGCACGCCACCTTGGGCAACAGGCGGGAAGCTCAGCTGTCAAGAAACTCCTCCTTTACTTGGATGGGAAACTGTCTCTGTCACCTCCCACCCATCACCCTCATTTTACTCCTTGGGCCATTCAAGGATTAGCTTCCTGCTTCTCCAGCTTGCATTTCCCTACAGACATCCCTATTTTTTCCCTAGGTAACCACTTCTCTTAAGCATGGCTCAGTCCTCAAGGCTGGTGCACTCTGCCCATCTGGAAACATGGCTGTGAAGGGAGAGAGGGTGGCTACCTCCCAGGCCAGTCTCTTTTGACATTTCAAAAGTATGTGTCTTGGGGCACCTGGGTGGCTCAGCCAGTTAAGCAACCAACTTCAGCTCAGGTCATGATCTCAAGGTTCATGGGTTCAAGCCCCACATCTGGCTCTGTGTTGACAGTTCAGCGCCTGGAGCCTGCTTCAGATTCTATGTCTCCCTCTCTCTCTATCCCTCTCCCCTCTCCCCTTGTGCTCTCTCTCTCTCTCTCAAAAATAAACTTGAAAAAAAAATTTTTTTTAAAAAAGTATGTGTCTTCTCAGGCTCCTTACTTGAAAAGCTCCACATGTTAAGTGGTAACACCCTGCAGTGATTTCACACCTACAATGAGGAAGCCTTGTAAGCCACATTAGCTCCTAAGCCAAAGGAGGCCATGGACAGGGAGCCACACACGCCAGGTCTTCCTCAGGGTTTACCTGTCAACCTGTGAGCACCTGAGCTTAGACCTTTCTTTTGTAAGCCTCTCTGGCCATGATGCTAAAAAGTATATGATGGTGAATTTTGTGTAGGTGGGTAATTTTAATTTAATAAGCTGACAGCTCTTGAGTTGAGTCAACACTGCAGATACAATAGATTAAGTGATACACTTTTTAAAAAATTTTGAATTAACTCTCTCCAGAGATGCTGAGTCAAGAATCTATGGCCATGTCGTTTATTAAAGGTGCCTTTAAGAAACACTGGTTGGGGAGGGGAAGTGATATGGGGAAGAAGGGCAGCCAATACAAAGTGCATGACCAACTACTGGGCAACTGGACTTCAACTCTTCTGGGGAGCTCTGGAAGTCAGTATAGACCATGCCCCAGAGTAGTTCCAACAGAAGCACAAGGGAGCTGAGGAAATGTCCAACTGCCCGCAGGAAGCCTTAATTCACCAGCATTTCCATCATGCCACTAGTGTGTGTAGAATGGGCTCCAGTGGCCAAAGAGAGCCTTAGGCAAAGTTGGCAGTGGAAAATCAGGCCAGCACCCATGGAAATGTTAAGTACCCAAGGGATTTGGGAAGGGCTTGACAGTGTCTGCTACAACTGGCAACTTTTTAAAAATCAGGACATTTTGCATAAAATGTAGATATGTAGCTTCTCTGGTCACACTGAGCTATCATTCCAGCATAACCCAAACTGGTTGACTCTGAGTGTTCTCTTTAGATGAGATATAATCTCTTCCAGTTCACCAGTGCCCATGGATCTGCTCACGTCATTCAGATACCCTGCTTGAGCCACCCACACCCCTTGTAGAACACCTGCCCTGCCCACATTGTGCCTGATATGCAACGTGAGTGATTCTGCCCATGTCATCCCCTCAGCTGATTGGACCAGCAAAGTTAAAATTGACCGTTCTAAGACGAAGTAGAATCCTCTACTTCAAGATTTTGAGCTGAGAGTCACAAGGTAGGTGCTCATGCCTGAGAGCTGGTTTTGGAGCCATATGGGAAACTTGATAGAAATAATGAAAATAATTTATGGGAAACATACATCCTGAGTGAGCAGATACGAGGGGCTACTGGTCCACAGTGGGCCAGGAGGGGTGAATGCACATGTGTAAAGGAGCATCTTGAGTCTTGGCCTCAGACCGCTGGCCTTATAGCTTCCACCAGGCCAAGGTTCAACTCATCTTGTATCCTGACAATAAATATTCCTTTTTTTTTTTTAGTAGTTCGGGTGGATTTATGTTCCTTTCCATCAAATATGTTTTGACCAGAATGTTTCAGAAAGACAATCATGAGTTCTCAGAAGCAAGTATAGTTTTAAAATATTTTTTAGCATCTTACCAAATGTTTAATTCAAAGATCTTAGAATAAAGCACACACCGATAAAGACAAACTCCTGTCAAACCACAGCAGAACTTAATGATGTCACATCTGATGGGGATTGATTTTTTTTAATGTTTATTTTTTTTTATTTTTTGAGAGAGAGAGAGAGAGAGAGAGAGAGAGAGAGAGAGAGAGAGAGAGACAGAGCACGAGTGGGGCAGGGGCAGAGAGAGAGGGAGACACAGAATCCAGAGCAGGCTCCAGGCTCTGAGCTGTCAGCACAGAGCCTGACGTGGGGTTCAAACCCACGAACCGCGAGATCATGATCTGAGCCAAAGTCGGACACTTAACCAACGGAGCTACCCAGGTGCCCCAATGGGGATTTTTTCGATGAATATAGGAGAGGGACACCTTTGGCCATCTAAAGGAAGATGCTTCAATTTCAGGGTGAAAAGGACAAACAAAAGGTACATTTCTACTTCTTTTATCAACACTGCAAAGTTGCATGGAAGCTTTGCTGGGTGTTTACCTCTATTTTTTTAAAATTTATGTTCCTCAGTTGAATAAAATGGAATGGATGCAGCTTTCTGCTCATGAAACAGAGTTGTGGATTGTTGTAAAGATGTTTTTACCCTGTTATTTTAATCCAGACTTTGTGTCTTCAAGGCGGTTTTAACTCAATGTTTAACACACACAAATATTTCCATTGGAATTATACCAATATTGATCATTTTCATGGAGAAAATATTTTCTGGAGCATACTTCATTAAACCATCTCAAGTCCTTGGTTAGTTTCTTACACAGTACAGTTAAACTGTTTTCAAACTTTCTTTAGTTCTTTTTAATTTTGTACCTTTTTTCTTTCTGGATATAAGAATTTAAAGCTAGTAAATATTATATGTTTTGTTCCAAAGATTTATCATCTTAGTTTTTATGCCTGGATCTATGACCCATCTCAAATTAATTTTTGTGTATGGCTTGAGGTAAGGTGTTAGGAGTCTTTATTTCTCCATACAGATACACATTTAATTTTAATTTTAAAGAAAATAGTTTTTAGAGATGAATTCTGCTCTTTGTAAACTTTACATCAAAGATGTGATTGAGCAAACAGAATTTTGTCTTCATGAAACACTACTGTGTAACATTCCTGCCCTGTAAGGTGGTGGTAATTGCTTTCATTATTTCTATCAAGTACTAAATTTTCTGTGTTAAATTTTGACTATACATTCTGCAAGATTATTCGATGAGTCTGCACATTTTTAGACAATAAAGTTTTCTTCTGCCAGTGCAATTTTTCTCAGACCAAGATTTTTTCTTTCCACTATCAAAAATTCCAAACAAATGCAATTCACCAGTCAGGTTTGGATCAATCACAAATGATGTTCAGTGAGGCTTCACCTATTTCATTATGAATTGGTTACAATACTGATATTTTGTATTTCTTAGATAATCAGTGAGAAAAGTGGAAGCAACAATCCTCAGGGACTCATAGAATACTCTGTTGCTCAGCAATCGACTACTGTCATTCCAAACTCAATGTTCTTTATTCTTCTAATTTGTTTTGTTTTGTTCACTAGCAGCTTCCGTGGTTAGGGGACCAAAGAGAAGAGCATACACACAGTCTAAATGGTTACATAATGTCCTCTTTAAGAAAGTAGTCTCGGGGGCACCTGGGTGGCTCAGTTGGTTAAGCTTCCGACTTCAGCTCAGGTCACGATCTCGCGGTTTGTGAGTTCGAAGCCTGCGTCAGGCTCTGTGCTGACAGCTCAGACCTGGAGCCTGCTTCAGATTCTGTGTCTCCCTCTCTCTCTGTCCCTCCCCAGCTCACACTCTGTCTCTCTCTCTCTGTCAAAAATAAATAAACATCATGAAAAGATGCTCAACGTCACTCCTCATCAGGGAAATACAAATCAAAACCACACTGAGATACCACCTTATGCCGGTCAGAGAAACTAAAATGAACAAATCAGAGATTGTAGATGCTGGAGAGGATGTGGAGAAATGGGAACCCTCTCGCACTGTTGGTGAAAATGCAAACTGGTGCAGCTGCTCTGGAAAACAGTGTGGAGGTTCCTCAAAAAATTAAAACTAGATCTACCCTATGACCTAGCAATAGCACTGCTAGGAATTTACGCAAGGGATACAGCAGTGTTGATGCACAGGGGCACTTGTACCCCAATGTTTATAGCAGCACTCTCAACAATAGCCAAATTATGGAAAGAGCCTAAATGTCCATCAACTGATGAATGGATAAAGAAATTGTGGTTTATATACACAATGGAATACTACTTGGCAATGAGAAAGAATGAAATCTGGCCTTTTGTAGCAACGTGGATGGAACTGGAGAGTGTGATGCTAAGTGAAATAAGTCATACAGAGAAAGACAGATGCCATATGTTTTCACTCTTATGTGGATCCTGAGAAACTTAAGACCATGGGGGAGGAGAAGGGAAAAAAAAAAGTTAGAGAGGGAGAGAACCAAACTATAAGAGATTCTTAAAAACTGAGAACAAACTGAGGGTTGATGGGAGTGGGGGAGAGGAGAAAGTGGGTGATGGGCATTGAGGAGGGCACCTGTTGGGAAGACCACTGGGTGTGGTATGGAAACGAATTTGACAATAAATTATATTTAATATAAAAAAATTTTTAAAGAAAGTAAGTCTCATGTTGTGTTCTTGTCACAATAAAATAAAATAGTCCTAGATTAAAACGTCATGACAACCACCTCTGAAGCACAAAAAGCAGGACACCATCCCTACAGAGATTAAACTAGCCCCTAGGGAATAATTGCCTAGAATTTCATGTACTAATTTGCTTCTTTTCTCTTCATTTTGATCCTGTATGTGTTGACATCTTTCCAAACTTTCCACTTCACCATTAGGATATCTACCTTCCCTTTAAACAGGGATGTGCTAGAAAATGCTGAACAACTGGCTTTCTGGGGAATAAAAGCCCCAAATTTTAGCAGTTGCCTATTTTATGGGATAAATACTCTCATCATGAATAATTTCAGGCTACCAACAGGACATCAACAAATTTGCAAAACTGATGAAAATCTAACTATCAGCTCTACTGAGTGAGGGTAGGGGTGACTCCAGTTCATGACTCATTTAATCTACCCATTCGAAACCCCAACATCTCTGAAGAGGTTGCTTTGATTTGATTCTTTTTACACTGAGGTAATACAAGATAGCAAAGTAAGAAACTAGATCTCTAGACTGAAAGCAATGCTTTAGCCATGAAACCACATTATTTGTTCCTAGTAAGACCTGAAATATGTTTGACTATCATCTCAACCAAGTTGAGTGATCCCATCAGGAAAACCTGAAGGAAGCCATATGTTCAGTCTATTATTTGAGACTCCGTAGGTTCTATTTCTTTACAGGTTGAAGAGGAGGAGAAGAAAAGATCTTCCTTTTGCCCATCAGACATTGGGGATCCCATCTGCCTTATTCAGAGGAGTAGCTCCAATACTCAACACAGTGCCTGGCACATCTGTGCTCAATAAGTGTCTCTGGGATAAGTAAGTGCATGAGATTTTACAGAGAAGGCATCAAGGCTGAAAGGAAGGGCTTTTAAGGAATGGCTTCATCAAAAGTGTAAGATAACAGGAAGAACTATAACTTCGAGAATGACAAAATAAGATATAAACTTCAAGAATGACAAGAACTGTAACTTTGAGAATGACAAGATAGCTTGCTGTCAATCCACATAACATGCTGGAAAAAAACATTCTTTATACCACTTTGAAACACAAGGACGTTTAATCCACATGTTCTTTCTGTTGTTGGATTTCTCCTATAGGGTCTATGATCTGGAGGCCTTTCCTCTCTATCATATAGAGACTCACTTTGTTCTCTGCAATTACCTAGCCAATCATGTTTCTTGGCTCTTTCATTTTTGCACAAATCAGAATTCTAGAGGTCTCCAGGTGTGTGTCCACACCATTGTATCTTCATTGGAGACCACAAAACAAACAAAAAATCCACCAGAACAGATGCAAAACTCCCAATGAAATATAACTGGCTGAGCAAATGGACTTCTCTGTGTTTGTGCATGTACCTACATCCATGTGTTATGGGCATTAGAGTCTGAAAATTCCCATCCTTGCTTTTAAGTGCATTGGAGAACAGTTGAGCCTCCTCTGGAGAATATTATCCTTCTATGCTTGCAGATTCCATGTGGGATGGTCAGCAGAAGCACAACATCCAATATCAAAATAAAAAAAAATACCACAACACCTCTATACATTGTGAATGCCCAATTACCATGTATGAATACCATCTTACAGCCAGTATCCAGAAATTATCAAGGATAATGCATAAAGAAACAGCTGCTCTCCAAAATAGTTAATATTTTATGTGTCTACAAAAGAGTTGTGGAAACTCACATAAGCTCTCATAGTAAGGCTGTCAATGATATCTGTTGCCATCACCAATGAGGTGGTTTGTGTCAGAAACAGTGCCTTTGCAGTTCAGGCATGTTTTAGTCTCTCTTGGTTGACCAACGGCATTCATGTCTTTTGCTGGGAGAGACAAGTACATATGACTGGGGCATTTTACAAATCCAATCTCATATTACTACCAAACTACCAAGTAGTTTCCGTTAGGCTCTGCAGGCTCCCTTTGAAACACAGGGTTTTCCTCACTATGGTCTACCCAAATCCTATCCTCTTGTGCAGGTGTCTGACCCATGTTTATGGCAGCCATGGTTATTATGGGGGCCAAGAGGGAAAGGGAAGCAGTTGGATTGCCCCTTTTCCATTGGGAGTATTTGAGGGTAGCACAAACACACATCTGAGGGAGACTGCTTTGGGTCATAATAATGATGATCTTGGAGTCAGACTTCTAGAAAAAGAAGATCAAAGGATGCAGGGTCAAATAAGTCTGTGGATCCACCTTAGCGGATAGTGGAGGCACTGAGCCATTGACCTTGTCTGGACTCTCATGGCTCCCAAGGGGATGCTAGGTAGGCATGAATACTTTCAGGGCCTGGGGCAAGAAGACAAATGGAGGCTGACATTATTTATGTCCGAATTTTTTTTAATTATAAATCAAGATTACAAACTGTGTTCTATTCTCTTACCAAGACAAACTGTGTTCTATTCTCTTTCCAAGGACTTGGAAGGTCGGGTTTCCATTTAAAATTTTCACTCTTGGGCCACCTGCGTGGCTCAGTCAGTTAAGCATCCGACTTCAGCTCAGGTCTTGATCTCATGGTCTGTGGGCTCGAGCCCCGCATCAGGCCCTGTGCAGACAGCTCAGAGCCTGGAACCTGCTTAGGATTCTGTGTCTCCCTCTCTCTCTGCCTCTCCCCTGCTCTTTCTCTGTCTCTCTTTCATTCCCTTTCTCTCTCTTTTTAAAGTGTTTATTTATTTTGAGAGAGAGAGAGAGTATGTGCATGCACAAGTGGAGGAGGGGCAGAGAGAGAGGGAGAGAGGAATCCCCTCTCACTCTGTCAAAAATAAATAAACATTTAAAAAATGTCTAAATATTCAGACTCTTCAGTGTTCTGTGCTGAACGGGGCACATGGGGCATCCAGAACCTACCCCATGTCACTCTTCTCTTCTCTCTTGACAGCTCTGTGGACACCCCAGCCTTCCTGTCCAACTGTCACCTCGGATTCCATCCACAAAACTTCCAGCCTGTGTGGGCTATGCCACCAGGCCTGGGGCATGCGGGCAGGGATTCCAGAGTGCTGTGCATCTGGAACAATAAGGGAAGAGAAATGCAGGGTCCAGAATGGCATAACCCCTGCCTCCATGGACCTCTTCTTCCATGGGGAGTGATGAGGCTGAGTGGGATGAAGTACATAGCCCAGGGCAGTGGCCTCTCTTGCCTAGGTCTTAGGGCAGGTTGGATCATCTTAGGGCCCATGAGAGAATAGACAAAGGTTCCACTACTGGTTTGGTTTTCTCCCATCCTCACCTGGACTTGGTTTGCAGAAGTGTAAGGTTCAGTCCCAAGTGGCCCTAGTTATACCCTGGTGGTACTGGGGAAGAGAGACAGGCTTGGATCCAACAGCCCTAAGACATCCTAATTCCTCTCGAGCTCTTAATTCCAGTTCAAGAGGCCATGCTGTCTCCTTAAAAGCATTCTGGCTATTGTACTCCTTCCTCCACCTTCTTTCCTCCTTTGGCTCTTCTAAAACACTACAGCCCCTCACTCTGGGTCTGCCATCTTGGACTCCTCCTCCAATCCTATCTCAATCCTAAACCAGCTGCCTTTCCCCTGCCAGCATCATCATCTTAGAGGTCAAAACACACTGAGTAAGCACTGAAAAACACTTCAGCCCTGTGTGTGAGATCAAGCCCCCAAATGCATGCTTGTTTTAGGTTTGAGGATGTATTATGACCTTCTCCAATCAGCTTCTACTGACCTCAAGTTACTGCAGATAATAGGAAACTGCATAACATGCCTTAGAATCACCCCAAAGCTGATTATCTTGGCAAAACAAGGTCTCCATCTTTTGGGTATCTGTAATAGGTCTCCAGCAAAAAAAGGAGACTAGAGGTTAATGCTTTTATCTCCCCGAAGACCTTACCCTCTTGCTTATTACCCTTGAAGACTAAAAAGTATTTTTGTAAAAGTCAGGAAAGATAGTTTATATCTGCTTTAATGCTGGGCCAAACCATCCTTCTCATAGTCTCCATTGGCCTAACCCAAATGGTAGGGTCTGGATATAACAGAGCTAATGCCCCATGATCATGGAGATAGTGACCCAGTTGGCATATGGCACTTTGATTTTCAAAGGGCTTTTACTTGTATATCCCTATTTTCTTTGCCTGTTAGAGCATCTTATGTTACATGGCATTTTTTTGAAGTATTTATTTATTTATTATTTATTTTTGAAGGAGAGAGAGAGCAGGGGAGGGACAGAGAGAGAATCCCAAGCAGGCTCCACACTGTCAGTATAGAGCCAGATACAGGGCTCGAACTCACATACCATGAGACCATGACCTGAGCAGAAAAGAAGAGTCAGATGCTTAAGTGACTGAGCTACCCAGGCACCCCAAATGGCACTTCTATGTACAAATGTGAGGCTCCCCTACAGCTGGAAGGTTCTATTTTTTTAATGTTTATTTATTTTTGAGAGAGAAAGCTAGAGAGCAAGCAGGGGATGGGCAGAGAAAAAGGGAGACAGAGAATCCCAAGCAGGCTCCGTGCTGCCAGCACAGAACCTAATGTGGGGCTTGAACTCAAAAACCATGACATCATGACCTGAGCTGAAACCAAGAGAAGGATGCTTAAATGACTGAGCCACCCAGGTACCCCACTTCTATTTTTTTTAAGTTTATTTATTTTGAGAGAGAAAGGGAAAGAGAGGGTGAGGAGCAGAGAGAGAGAGAGAGAGAGAGAGAGAATCCCAAGCAAACACCGCACCAGGTCTCAAATCCACGAATCGTGAGATCATGACCTGAGCCAAAACCAAAGCTTTCTCCAGGAACCAAAGGCTTTGTTTTCTCATTTAGGGCTTGAGTGTTTCCTTTTCTTTCCTGCTCCCTGTTTCTGATTAATTTCTATCCCCTTTATTAGTTCAGGGAGGTGTACAAAGAGAGTAGACAGAAGTCAAATCATTCAGTTGGCAGACTTGTGCATGATTTCTGGATTGCAGCTATGCATTTCATATGGTTCCAATTTAGAAACAAAACAAAGCAAAACAAAACCCAATCTTGAGTCTTCTTCCTGCTTTCCTACCTGTTTTTCTGAATTCCGAAATACTTGTCTACAAAAAAGTAAAGAAAGAATCACTCATTCTTGGTTTCTTCCTCTGAAATGCAGCTCTGAATATTGAATGCTGACTTTCCACTTAACATTCCTTTCCTCTGAAGTCCCGCTCCCCTCTGCTAATGAGGGCACCAGGCTTGAAAACTTGCTTGACTCGGCCCATCAATCACTGCACAGTTTTGCAGAGTCTTCTGGCCGAAATGGCTGTCATCTCCCTTCCCATTCTCCACAACCACTCAGACCTTGGGCGGCGGCCGCCTTAATGGTTTCAGCAGCTCCCTAATGTCTGTGCGCCCCCGCTGTCTGCGTCTGCTCCAATTCACGCGGCCCAAACATGCCACACCAAAGGGACCGTCCTTTCCCAGCTTCCTGCTTCCCTGCTCGCAGCACAGTTTTTAGAATTGAATATCCATATTCCTGGTTAGGTATTCAAGGTCCCTTTTTGATCTGTTTCCAATCCAATTTTCCAATCTCAGCAGTGACGTGTGTAGGTTGGCACTGCCCCCTCCAGAGCACAGATCTCAGAGATCCCACCCGAGTGGAGACAGAGAACATTCCTGACTAGCTTCGGCCTACCTTGGGTGAGTATTTTTCCAGGCATTCTGTCACTGCCCGCCACACTGCCCAACCTAGACCAGCGAGCTGAAAGTGGCCTAAATTGGCAATCCCAGGTAGGTAAGATTCTGAAGCCACATCATGCACGGTGCACCGATACTCACCAGCAATAGTGACTTGCCTCACTTTGACCCTGCTCCCTTATCTGTCAGGTGGGAGAACTCCCAGGTGCCCGCTCTACACTGTTTCCCAGGACTATCTCATGAGATTGGGCTTCAGGTGCTCCAGTGGGGGCTGGCTTATCAGTTAGTGGCTGCCTTTTCTTCTCACTTCCAAACTTGCCAACAGCATCCCCCTTACCTCCCAAAAAACTATTTGCACTTGAAGCCTTATCTCAGGGTCTGGGTACACACACCTAGTGTGGACAGCAGGATAATCATGGACAATCATGGATGGATGCAAACATGAACACACACACACACACACACACACACACACACACACACACACACCACGCAGATGAAAAACATGCACACATTTGCTAAATAACACACTTTAAGGACTGCTTTCCCTCCCCTCTCTCCTGTCCCTACTTTTCTACTGGCATTCCCTGAGATCATCTCCCAATAAATGGTATGGAATTTCTATTTCTGAGCCTGGTTCACTGCTTGTCTAAAGAATCCTGCTCAACTAGTACTGAATTTATAATTAATGGGAACATTTTTGTCAATATAAAATCCAGGAAAAAATGCATAAACATATTTTGAATAAATGTTGTGTGTCCCTGTAAACAACCACTATCCTTTGTGAACATAACTAACATTATCCAGTTAAGAGTAATGAAAAAAAGGGGCACCTGGGTGGCTCAGTTGGTTAAGTGACCAACTTTTCAGCTCAGGTCATGAGCTCACAGTTCATGAGATTGAGCCTGCATTGGGCTCCGTGCTGATAGCATGGAGCCTGCTTGGGATTCTCTCTCTCTCTCTGCCCTTCTCCTGCTCATTCATTCTCATTCTCTTCTCATTCTCTCTCTCTCTCTCTCTCTCTCTCAAAATAAATAAATAGAACTTTAAAAAGAGTAATAAAAAAATGAAAGACTTATTTTTAAATTGTTGCAAATTTCCAACAATTGAAAGACTTGTTACAGAGGGTGTGATTTTTATCGACACAAAAATCTTTCTTTCTTTTTTTTTTTCCAAAATACATTCAAAGACTAAGAAGTGTCACCAAATGATTTATCCTCTCGAGATCCCCATGCACTTTGGTCTGGCTCTGCTACCACCTGACCACAATTAAAACTTTTAAGAAACTCCTATTTTTCTCATCCTAATCCCTTGCTTGTTTCCCCGTGGTCACCAGCAATTAACCCAGCAATATAAATGGGCTCTTGAATCAGTGAGGAGCTTTCATGTTATAAATAACAGAAAATCCAATTCAAATTGATTTAAAAATAAACAGTAATGTCTCCTTACAGATTGTTCATTAACTGCGTAAGAAATGATAGTAACTGTACAGTGGAGAAACTACATAAGACCTTGACCGGATGATCAAAGTTCAGATCCCCAGTGCAGGTAGACAGATGCTACATTCGTCCTGACCTGATGCCCCAGGGATACAATGTCAGTTATAGCGTATTCCAACAGAAGGTGTGGAACCTGAATCCAGTCATAAGGAAACATCACACACTCCCCACCAACTGAGGGACACTACATAAAAAACCCAGATTCTGCACAAATATCAATGTCATGCAAGACAAAGAAAGGCTAAAAAGTGTTCCAGGTTAAAAAGACCTGAACCTCTAAAAAAACACATGATCTTTGATTGGAGAAAGAAACAAGCTATATATAGTGGCCATTATTGGGAACATTTAAAAATTAGTATCTTAGCCTGGGTGGCTCAGTCAGCTAAGTGTCCAACTTCGGCTCTGGTCATGATCTTATGGTTTGTGGATTTGAGTCCTATGTTGGGCTCCATGCTAAGTGTAGAGCCTGCTTGGGATTCTCTCTCTCCCCCTCTTTCTCTGCCTCTCCCCACTCACACTTTCTCTTTATCTTTCTCTCTCTCTCTCAAATAAGTAAAAAATTAGTATCTGTAATTTCGATCAATGACTAAGCCTCAGTCTTGGCTGATAGGACTGTGGGAACGAAGAGAACACCCCTGTTCTTAAAAACGGCATACAGAAGTAGTAAGTGGTAAAGGTGTGTGATGTATACAACCTGATCTCAGGTACTGATACAGCCAAAGGGGTGAAAAGGTACAAATTGGTGAATCTGCATGAATGGTAAACACGAGTCCTCTGAACTCTCCTTGCAATTTTTAGGAAGTTTGGCCCATTTCAAAATAAAAACTTAAAAATCACTAGGCAGTACAAGTGATTAAGGGAGGTACTGAAGTCCCACTTCATGAGGCACAGGCCAGTCCCGTGGCCCCATGATTTTGACAAGGCCCTGTTTCCCTGGCTTTCTTCTGCTTCCGGGTTCTAGCTTCCTGGGGTCAGTGCTGTCCACGCTCAGTGTGCCCCGTGGTGGAAAGACAGCAGCAGCTCCTGTCTTCACAGCCCCACACCCACATATCCAGAGATAGGTCAAGCTCCCTCGGAAGAGTGAATGAGGGTCTTCTTTCCCAGAAATGCTTCCCTCAAGATTGAGAAGCCCTTCTTGCTCTGACGCACAAAATCTAATTGGGATGAGACACCAACCCTGACATATAGGACGTGAAGTCCAAGCTCTTTGATGTAACATATACTACACAGTCTTCCCCAACCTGACTCAAACCTTTATTCCCATTTCTGGCCCCTCCCACAAACCCACTCTCATCTGCCACACCTTTGTATGTCTGTAACAGTCTCTGTTTAAAACACTCTCTACCACTCAAGACTCAGCCCAAAGATCACCTCCTCTTGTGCCACCTTCTCTGGCCCCCACCATTAAGCCTTCCCTTCTCTGGGTGCCACAGGGAACAGGCTCCCATGACATTCTAATTCCATGTTTCTATTTGTCACCCAGAGGGCCCTGCATGTTCCCTAACATTTAGAGTGTGCCCAGTATATCTATAAAACACAGACAAGCACATAACATCTGCCCTGCTAACACCATGCTTCCTTGGCCTACTGAAAATCTATGGAAAATGTATCTGTGATAGAACTTAAAATGGCACTAGACACTAAAAAGAAGTCACTACAATAAAATGTTATTCAATAAAATACATCTTAATTAGAATATTTTACTCTGTGAAAGAAAATTACCCTGTTATTCAAGCCACATGGAACCACTGAGAAGCTCATAATTTAGCCAGTACGTGGAAAGTGCATATGTTCTAATTTCCTGTTTTTCTGTGAGAGGCCACTGTTCCAGCCTGGGTCAGGCAATGCATGGTTTGTGGCCTGGCACTTCAGCAGCCCTGGCTCAGAGAAAAGACTGGCTTTATCTTGCACGGGTAAGTGGGGAAAACTCAGAAAACCCACACTGCACAAATATTACATCACCAAACAGGGGAACAACCACACTCAGCAACCATCCTGGAGGCCAAGCTTGGTGTAGGTTCCTGTCGCAGAACTTAGTTCAGCTCTTTGAGCACCAGGGTGCCTCATGCCAGACATGCAGACACTTCAGGCTGCTGATGCTGCCCTTTCCTGGGGCCACAAAAATGCTTTGCAGCTTAGAAAGCAGGCTGGCTCACCCAGCTGGCTGACATTTTCGGAGCAAACTCTGGAGCTATGGCCCAGGAAGGTCTCAATAAGCCCCCCTGGATTCATCCCTCATTTTTAGCCAAATCATGGCTCTGAAAAATCTCCCACTGCAGAGAAACCTGGATGACACCGACATAACCAGCCAGCAGAGTTACCTGCCACGTGTGCCTCCTGATATCAGGCACTGGGGAGGACACATTACTTCTGTAGCATTCCCACCAAAAGCACATAACCTGAATCCATCTGTGAGGAACATCAGACATGCCAGACTGAGGGTCACTCTACAAAAACAATAGGCCTGAAATCTTCAAAAATGTCAAGGTCTTGAAAGACAAAGAAAGGCAGAGGATCCATTTCAGATTGAAAGACTCAAAAAAGAAATGACAGCTAAATGCAACGCACGATCCTGGACTGGATGCTGAGTCCAAAAAATAAAAAGTAAACTTGCTACAAATGGCATTCTTGAGATGACTGGGGAAACTGGAATATGGACTGTAGATTAAAGTATTATTAAATGTCCTGAATTTGACAACTGTACTGTGGTGACATAAGAATATGTCCTTGTTTTAAGAAGTAAACACTGAAGTATTGAGGTACCTGCGTGGCTCAGTTGGTTAAGTGTCCAATTCTTGATCTCAGGTCAGGTCTTGATCTCATGGACATGAGTTCAAGCCCCACACTGGGCTCCATGCTGGGCATGAAGCCTACTGAAAAACAAACAAAAAACACTGAAGCACTAAGAGACATGATCCATGCAACTTCTTCTCAAACCATTTAGAAAAAGGTGTGTGTGTGTGCATGTGTGTGTGTGTGTGTGTGTGTGTGTGTGTGTGTGTGTGTATGTGTGTGTGTGTAGGGGAGAGAGAGAGAATGATAAAGTAAATGTAATAATATGTTAACAATTTACTAATCTGTATAAATGAATGGCATACTTTTGAACTATTTGCAACATTTTTTTTAAGTTTATTTATTTTCAGAGACACAGAGACAATGTGAGTGGGGAGGGGCAGAGAAAGAGGGAGACAGAGAATGCCAACAGGCTCTGCATGGAGCCTGATGTGGGGCTCAAACCCACAAAACCGTGACCTGATCTGAATCATGACCTGAGCTGAAACCAAGAGTCACATGCTTAACCGACTGAGCCACCCAGGTGCCCCTGCAACATTTATTAAGTATGGAATTGCTTCAAATTTTAAAAAGAGATTCCATTGTCTCATTATACAAAATAAAATAAAACAAGATTCTCAGCGACAGTTTAATGTTTTTGCACATTAAAACTCCCCATGAGGGCGCCTGGGTGGCGCAGTCGGTTAAGCGTCCGACTTCAGCCAGGTCATGATCTCGCGGTCCACGAGTTCGAGCCCCGCGTCGGGCTCTGGGCTGATGGCTCAGAGCCTGGAGCCTGTTTCCCATTCTGTGTCTCCCTCTCTCTCTGCCCCTCCCCCGTTCATGCTCTGTCTCTCTCTGTCCCAAAAATAAATAAACGTTGAAAAAAAAAAAAATTTTTTAAAACTCCCCATGAAACATTGGGAAATGTGTAATTACACAGAGAAGACAAGAGAAAACTTTATTCCATCACTTGTACAAAATAAGTTTAGTCTGGCAGCAAATTTGACATTAGCATTTTTTAGAGGTTTGAAATTTGATATAAAATGTATTTGTGGGTGTATGTCTTGTTAATCTGTTACGCAGTATTTAAGATCTACAACAAAGTTTAAAGATAGTATGGCACACCTCTGTACTCACAACCCCTTTAAATTCCTCACCCACCATAGCCTCTTTTCTATCTCAGGAGTCACAAAAACTCTACACTCAGTGTTCATCAGTCCCACATACCTCTCTATATGTTTGCTACATGTGTATTCTTTCATTGTATTTTTTAAAATGTAACTTTGAAAAAGAAATGTATTTATTTATTTTTTAGAGAGGGAGAGAAAGCATGTGTGAGCAGAAGGGAAGGGCAGAGGGAAAAAAGAGAGAGAATCTTAAGCAGGCTCCATGCTCAGTGGAGTGCAGCTCAGTGCAGAGCCTGGGGTTCCATCCCACGACTCTGGGATCATGACCTCAGCTGAAACCAAGAGCTGAACGCTCAACCGAGCCACCCAAATGGCCCTAGAAAAGAAAATTGAATTAAAGTTTGTGTAACCTGTGAAGCACCCTCAAGGAATATCAGGGCTCCAGGGATTATAGTTTCAGCTGATCTTTCAAGCCCTTCAGAGATACTTAGTGACCACAATTCTACATTCTTAGCATGTAATTTGAACATCATGACCACAATCCATAAAAGGTAGCAGCACACACTCAATGATGTTCTGGAACTAGAGAATACTGGCTCACAATAATGACTATATGCTTCTTCTCAACTCCACCTTCAATGACATTGCATCGGTAGATGGAAATTCATGACAGCTGGAGCATTTACACCACGTAAATAAGCAGATGTCTAGGCGTATAAAGGTGTTGTAAACACAGAAAACTGTTGCATGCACCTAGCTCCCAGGTATCTTTGATGTAAAAGGGACAAGTTAATTCAAGTTCTTCAGGTAGCCTTTCAGATACTCGAAAGGAAAGTAGAACTAAAGCTTGTTAAGATTTCATAGACCATACAGAGTGATATAGTAAACGTCAAGGTGAATCTAGATGATAATTTTTTAAAAAAACTCCCCAAATACTCAGATAGAATCATGCAAATATAATTCAGAAATTACATTCTCCCAGCAGAGAACAACTCCAAAGATTATGGCTTGATTGCCCTGTACAGTGGTGACTAGTTTTGTACCTAAATTAGGTGAGCGTATTTCAGCAGTCTTGCTTTGAACTGATCATAAATCCATATTTGTCTCCTGTAGCCTACTTTGAACTAGCCTGACCATCCTTCTGATGCCTTCCTAATGAATGAAAATAAATCTTTAAGCCAGGCTCATTATACGCCTGCAGGAGAGCTATATTTTTAAAACCCTTTAATAATAATACTTTGGCAAAAGAAACGTGGGTGGGAACGAAGGAATTTGGTCCTTTTTTCTTCTTGCCAAATTCAGTGCTGTCAGCCAAGAGGAGAAGCTTTGGAGAAGTCAGAAGGAAAGATTCAAAGCACACCATGTTGGGTGAACCGGTCGTCTTGTTTCTGAGAGCCAAGCCTCATGGTTCTCAAAATGTAACCAAGTCTGGTTGTAATAAGAACCAGGAAAATCTTAACCACAAACAGATGAATGTTTTGCCAAAAAGCCTGGTGCCTCCCTGGGCAAACCGAACTAAACAACTTTATTCAAGTTCAACTGCTAAATCCCCATTCCAGAAAAGAGGACATGAACCCAGCACACTAAACAGTGCCACCCAGGATGGTCCAAAGCCAGGGTAATGTCAATAGTAACTTTTTTGCCTATTATAAACCAGCGGGGTTCTTGCTCCTCTCCCAGGAGGTTTTTCCACATTTTTTTCTTAATGACCCCCTCCATTCAATTTTAATATTATAAATATACAGTATATTTATGTATAGGTCACAGACATCTGTAATTTGAACAGGAAGATTAAGATTTGTTGTCATTCCCCAGCACCTGACCCCAAAGCAATTTTTGCTTCCTTGGGGCCATGAGAGCCCCCAATGAGAATGCGTGTTATAAACTGACCATCATTAACTGGGCTCTCACAGGCTCATGATGGCCACACAGGGCCTCTCTTTGCAGCGTGAAGAAGACTGCTTTCCCACCCAGGAGCATCTTTGCTTTCTACCAGTTAAAAAAAACTTAACTAATGGCAGAAATGACAGTTCTGAGCATTTGCTAGATGCTAGGCACTAAATCAAGCAACAAAAATTTGCTACTCACAGTTCTGGAGGCTGGAAGTGCTAGATCAGGCTGCCAGCTAGGTTGGGAAAGGGACCTCTCCTGGTTGCAGACTTCCTGTTGTATCCTCACATAGACAACAAGGTTAGGGAGCTCTGTGGGGTTTCTTTTATAAGAGCACTAATCCCAATTGTGAGGGCTCCACTCTCATGACCTAAGCAATTCCTGAAGGCCCCATCTCCTAACACCATCACCTTAAGCAACAGGATTTCAACATACGATTTTTGAGGGGACACATCCATACCATAGCACACTGTCATAGCTTGGGTTCCCCCAGAAACAAATCCTGAGACAGGGATTCCAGAGCAGGTAATTTCTAGGAGAGATGATGCCAGGAAATGCTGGTAGGTGAATGGGGAGTGACACACAGAAGGACAGGATAGATTTCAAGCCAATTTCACTGGAGTTTAATTTCATAGGGAAACTCTTGCAAACAGCATCAAACACAAACCTTAGAGTAATCCCATCTGAAAGGTGAGGGAGCTGGGGTATTTATACACCAACACTCATCAGTCATTGATTGAGGGCTGCTCCTGCTCTCTTTTGTCAGAGATGCAAGTGCTGGGAGCCAGAAGTAAGGCTGGTAAGAACTGAACAGATAAGGCCCAAGGTACCAAACTGGGCACCACATATACAGATTCATATAATTGTCACAGCATCCAGGAGAGGTTGCCATTTGAATCAGCCTGAAATGGGGTACAAAAATGTAAAATAATGTTCTCCAAGTCAACAAGGAGTAAGTGGTAGAGATAACAGAGGACTCCAAAGGCTACATGCCTAAACCATGCTATATTTTGTACTACCCTCTCCTGGGACATCCAGGTTGCTCTTCTTGGTTTTTCCTATTCAAACAGATTCAGAAAATTGGTAAGACTCATATGAGATACAGCTCCTCCTATATGAATCCACAAGTTAGCAAGAAATGGAAGGATTTAGGGAAAAGATAATGAGTTGGATTTTGGAATTGTTGAGTTTGAGTTGCCAGGACATTCAGGAGGAAAGATCAGGATAGTATAGTATAGTAGAAGTATGGTATAGGCAGGTACATCAATGGATCTGGCTTTTAAGGATGGGTAGGAACATGCTAGAGAAACAAGTGTGGGAGTTGTCAGCACACCCATGTGTTATGGACTGAATTTTGTCCCTCAGAATTCATATATTAAAGCCCTAACCCCCAAACCTCAGAATGTGACTGTGTTTAAGAGATAGTGCCTTTAAAGAGGCTTAAACTAAGGCTGTTAGGTTGGGCCCTAATCCATCTGGTCTGATAAGAAGGTCCCTTGGGGCGCCTGGGTGGCTCAGTCAGTTGAACATCCGACTTCGGCTCAGGTCATGATCTCACAGTTTGTGAGTTTGAGCCCCACGTCAGGCTCTGTGCTGACAGCTCAGAGCCTGGAGCCTGCTTCAGATTCTGTGTCTCCCTCTCTCTCTTCCCCTTCCCTGCTCATACTCTGTCTCTCTCTGTCTCTCAAAAATGAATAAACGTTAAAAAAAAATTAAAAAAAAAAGAAGGTCCTTATAGGAAGAAGAGATTAGAGCATACAGGGAGAGACAGCAGGGATGCACGCACACAGAGGAAAGACTAAGTGAAGAGGGAGCAAGAGGACGGCCATCTGCAAACCCAGGAGAGAGGCTTCAGAAGAATCCAATCTTGCCAGAATCCTGAACTTGGACTTTCAGCTTCCAGAACTGTGAGAAGATAAATTTATGTTGTTTAAACCACCCAGTCTGTGGTGTCATGTTATTGCAGGCCTAGCAGATTTATACAACATGGTAACTGTTGTCATGGAATAGGGGGGGTCTAACTGGGAGCCAAAGGAAGGTTTTGTTTCAAAATATTGTGACTGTTCAATTGGGCCAGTGCTGCAAAGTGGGCAAGAAAGACAAGGACGGAAAGCTATCCCCTGGGTGGAGCATAGGGAAGAAATAGGAGGAAAATGGGAAAATTCGCATTTTATACATTTTTATACAACCCTATTTGATCTTCTTATTGATCTCAGGATGCAGGTATCATCTTGCCTAGTGTCCTACAGTTAATAGGTCATAGAGCCAGTATTAGAACCAGGTATGTCTGAGTCCCAAGAGTCCTCTTTTTCTACTATACCGTGCATACCTACTCTGTTCTTCAGAGGGCACGGCCGAGGGCATCTCTGCAGCCTCACCCAGCTCACCTTCTTGGATGTTGAGTGGCTACTCCCATCTTGTTCCTGCCAATTACGGTCATTTAGGAAATTCAGCTCCATTTCTGTTGTCCCAACATTTCAAGGATAAAAGACTTGGAATAGCCTGGCAGGGAGGTACATTCGCAGTATACAGCTATTCTCCCTTCCCAGGAAAACCACACAGACCCATGGCCTCCAGAGCTCATCTCCTGAGCCGTCGGGTCTCAGCTCAGCTGCTGCTACATGATCCCAATCCTACTTTGTTTGGGACATAGATTTCCGTCTCTCACAGAGTTTACAGCTGCCCACCTTCCTTCTGCATGTCCTATGCTTCCTGCTAACTCCCACTTGGCACCGGTCCCCTCTGCCTGGGCAGTGCTGTCCAGGACCTGCCAGGGTCTCATTATGACAAGAAAACCCAAACATTTACCCAGGACTGTAGGAAAACAGATGAGATCACGGAATTATTGACATTGATCTTTTTTTAGGAAAACTTATAAAAAATGGGGGGAGAGTGAGAGGATTTTGGATGGATAAATGTTATTCTAAGTGGAGGTTTTACTCCCTGAATATGGCCAAAAAAGGATTATTAAGATAATGGGTTTTGAGCACTTAGAAGAAAAATGATGGCCACCAGACATTAACATGATGTCCCTAAAACAGAAATTTGTCAACTTTTCAGTGTTTCTGGACAATAAATTAGAAGCTGTGAACATCAAAGAGTTTAATTTTAGGAAGGAGTCTGACAAGATTCTCAAAATACTCTTAGAGATACAATGTGGGCTGGAAAGCAATATAATTAATTATCTGCTCACCCAACCACAAAGTCTCTAGAATTCCTCTTTCCTTGGACCAAAAACCTAACTGTGTCGGGCCTCTTTCTGCTTCAATCTATTCTGCACATCTGCTGATTTCACCTTCCTAACTTAACCTCTGGCACATTTTGGGCTTCACCCAGATTTAGCCTGGACTGATTTCTATTCTCCCTATTCAAGAAAATACATTGACTCTGGCATGCAGCTGAACTGGCCTGAGAAACAGGTTATCAGACCAGGGGACTAAGGGATAGGCAAAGATTTCTTTAAATAGGACATAAAAAGCAAGAACCATCTCAACAATGACAACAAGAACATTTTAAAAGGATATACCATGCAAAAAAGACAAATCAGACTTCATTAACATTAAAAACTATTCAAGAAAACACATCATTAAAAAGTGAATGGACAAGTCATAGAATGGGATAAGATATTCTAAATACATACATCCAACAAAGAACCTATGGTCAGAATATATATTTTTTAAGCCTGAAAAACAATAAGAAAAAGACAAAAGAAATGTTTAAAAGGAGCAAAAGACATGAATGAGCTCTTCACTGAAGAGAAAATACACGTCTAAAGCATATGAAAAGGTGTTCAATATTGCTGTTCATCAGGAAAATGTCAACTAAAACCATAATGAGATATATCTACGTAACCAGTTGAACAGATAAAATTTCAAAGACTGTCCACATCAGGTGTTGGCAAGGATGTGGGGCAACTGGAACTCTCACACACTGCCAGTGGGAGTATAATTTGGTCCAGCTACTTCTGCAAACTGGAATATTTACTGATATCTATGCCTACCCTGTCACAAGGAATGCTACTTCACGATAAATGAGTGCATGTGTCTACAAAAAGACATAAGTACAAGAATATTCATGACAATTTAGTTCCACAATAGCTCAAACTAGAAACAACTTAAATATCCATTAACAGGAAAATGGATTAAAAAATTGTGCACATTCATAGAATGGGTAAGTACCCAGGAATTAAAAGGAACAATATTGATATTGATATATATCATAACATGAGTGAATTGCAAAAACACGTTGAGCAAAAGGAGCCAGTCACAAAAGTGTATGTATTTTATGGCATAGATCAGCCGAAGTGAATTGATGATGTCAGAATAATGGCTATTCTCGTTTGGGAGTGTTATTGACAAAGAAACTACCTGGGGTGATACAGATGCTTTCTACCTTGATCTGAGTGTTAGTTACAGTGGTGGTCTGCTACAGAGCTCTGTCTGCATAAAGTCTATGGAGATGTACATCTAAGATTTTATGTTTGCTGTATGAAAATTATATGTTAACATTTTTTTTTAAATGAGGGTGGATAGAGACTAAAATACCCCACTGTACATAAAGGCTTTAAAAAGCCAAAGAGTGGTTTCTCTTCCTGTTTCTTCATTACTAGCCACCCTGCAAATCTAGAGTTACTCCATTCATAATTCTAGTTCCATTTTTGATGACCAGTCGATAGAATGCTCTAGTGGAAAAATACTAAATTTGACAGCATCTAAGTCACCAATGATAGTAAAAGCACCATTATTTTACATACCATCTAGTAGGACAAGCATTGCCAATTAGGGGCACCTGGGTGGCACAGTCAGTTGAGCATCTGACTCTTGATCTCGGCTCGGGTCATGATCTCAGCTCAGGTCATGATCTCATAGTTTGTGAGTTCGAGCCCCACATCACGCTTTATGCTGATGGCTTGGCTCGGAGCCTGCTTGGGATTCTGTGTCTCCTTCTCTCTGCCCCTCCCCCAAATTCTCCCTCCCCCTCTCCATCTCTCTCTTTCAAAATAAGTAAACTTAAAAAAAAAGGCAGGTCACCTGGGTAGCTCACGTGGCTGAGTGTCCCACTTCGGCTCAGGTCATGATCTCACAGCTCATGAGCCCAAGCCCCACATGGAGGCTCTCTGCTGACAGCCCAGAGTATGCTTTGGTTCTTGTCTCCCTCTGTCTTTGACCCTCCTCAGCTCCTGCTTTTTCTCTGTCTCAAAAGTAAATAAAACATCAAAAAAAAAAAAAAAAGAACTGCTTGTAACTGGACATACAGCACATGAGGCACATGTTGGATGATAAAACGTAGGTGGCAATTCCACTGATTTCAGGGTTCCCAGACCTCCTTTTGTAGCCTAAGCTGTTCTTTGCAGCTCCACTTATTTTTTTTTTTTTTTTTTTTTTTTTTTTTTTTTTTTTCTTTTTTTTTTTCAACGTTTATTTTTGGGACAGAGAGAGACAGAGCATGAACGGGGGAGGGGCAGAGAGAGAGGGAGACACAGAATCAGAAACAGGCTCCAGGCTCCGAGCCATCAGCCCAGAGCCCGACGCGGGGCTCGAACTCACGGACCGCGAGATCGCGACCTGGCTGAAGTCGGACGCTTAACCGACTGCGCCACCCAGGCGCCCCAAGCAGCTCCACTTATTTACGGGACTGCCACAAACAGAAAGTAAGGTGACCACCAAGGCCAACTGGTTTCCGAGAACTCTAGATCACATCTCCCCGGAAGTGATTTATAATGTCGGCTTATGTCCCCTGTCTAGCATCCAGCCAGAGTCCACACCAATAGTGAGGGGGACACACACTATTTCTCTTCACAAATGATCACTCTGAGGAGAGACGACAACTTCCACCAAGCCACACCTGATGCACTGAGACAGTGAGCAAACCCACCCCCTCGTCTCCCAGGGTCCTCACTGTATCACTCTTTGGGTGAAAAAGAGGGATGTGCAGGTGGGAAAGAAGTTGATCATACAGGATTAACCAAATATTAATGGCCTTTGTCCTCAAAGCACATTTTTGTAGAGCTTCTGGGCTGAAAACTCATCAGGCACGAGGCTATGAACACAGCATGGACTTTTTCAGAGTACTCTGAAATTTACTTTAAAGAGAACAGTCAGCTTGTATAAAACCAAAAATAAAGGTAGGAGAAGGTTCAGGAGCAAAGAACTTGCTTCTTTCCAATAAATCACAAGGAAAAAAGAGGGAAACTTTCGATCTTTAAAACTGTATTTTCTAGCTTCGTATATTAAGCTGCACATTTTCTAGAGGCTGCTGTTTTTGAGCCATTAAGAGACTTGTATTTTAATATAAAACACAAACCCTTGCTTTTTTCTGTGCTGTGCCATTATCTGACTCTTGGCAGACTTAAAATTCTTCCTTTTAAAACTATTTCCTTTTGGAGGTCAGCTGAAGGCCTAGTTCAAGCACCACATTGATAAAACTGAACACAGGACCACTCTTAAAAGCCAGCCATTATGGGTCCCAGTAGAAAAACACTCCGTGGTGCCAGGCTTCCGAGACATCATGCCTCAAACGTGGCTTTGTGTCAACGCAGCTGTATCCACAGGCGAAAAGTTAAAAGATTTATTTAAAAATGTTTCCACTTCTGGAAGCTCTCTCTCTGTGACTTCGATGAAGCAAGGAGCAAAGCGCTAGGGGTAGAAAGACATTGTCTCAGCTACTGAACCTGTATGGAGCTCCTGTGCCCAGGCCTCAGCCCCCATCTTTTCGGCTCTCTCCTTAGATCTGAGCAGGCATGCACAAGAGCCTTGATCATTGGTCAGCATCGAGGTCCAGAAGGAAAAGTCATACTTTGCTGACTGCCTATATTTAAATGACAAAATATTAAACCCATTTATTCATTCTGCAGACAGGATGAGCTCATAGGGAAACAGAAGTTTTTGGTTTTTTGTTGTTTTTTTTTAATTGGCGAAATCTGGTGGCTTAAGCGTATGCAGCTCTAAAAGCTTAAGCTTTTGCAATCCAGTGAATTCTGTTCCCTTATGCCTCCCCAAATGGCCAGGGGCTTGACTATTGTCCCTATACAATTCTCCCAAAGGTAGCGACCGTGGTACAGAAGGAATGTTACAGTAAGACAGGAGTTACAGATGCTTGGGGGAAAAGCCAATTGTGTGGGACAACTTAATGGTTGACTACCAGTGGAAAACAGGAAAAATAGCATTGCTCTTAAAGTGGGAACAGGACTGTCACTGATTGACAAGAGCAGATACACATCTCTGGCTTTTTTAAAGTCAGCTTTTTATTGAAGCATTATATGTGCATATGGAAGAATAAACACATGACACAGAAACAGCTTGATGAACTTTCAAAAAGTTAGCATACCCATTTAACCAGCACCCAGATATGGTTTCAAGTGGGGTTCAGAGCTGATGGCCAAGAAAGAATTCTTGGGACAATCTGGTGCAAAAAGGTGATTTTATTAAAACACGGGCATAGGGGCTATGGGCAGAAAGAGCTGTACTGGGGTTGTGAAGAGTGACTGATAATATACCTTCAGGTTGGGAGGGAGTTAGGGACAGCATAAGTCTCTAAGGCATTTTGGAAACAAGGTTTCCAAGACCTTGAAGGGCTGCTGTTAGGAAAAGGTCATTTATTACTGTTTAGTAAAAACTTAGTCACAAGACACTTCAGATGTATATCCGGGGGCCATAAGCTTGGAGTATGAATGCCAACATACATCTTGGAGGAGTAGAGATAAAGGAAGTTTCCAAAGGAATTTTTATATGTTAAAGAAGACTTACAGGATCCTGGAGGTCAGGATAATGTGAAACTAAGATTGCCTTTTGCCCTTAGCAAAATGTCATCATCCAGGTAGCTGAGTTCCTAGAGGAATGTCACTCTGCCTGTCTCAAGGACTTATCAATGGGCTGTAAGTTATAAGGAAATTTAATTTTTTTCTCTGCCTTTGTTTCCCACATCAAGACCAACAAGCAGAATGCCACTAGACCCTCAGAAGCAACCCCATCTCCTCCTTCCCACTGGTCTTTATCTTCTCATCAAGCAGGAGTCAGCAAATCTATACAACTGCCTCTGCCTATTTTGGTAAATTACAATTTATTGCAACACAGCCACATGTATTCATGTACACACTGTGGTTGCTTCTGCACTAGAATGGCAGAGTGGGCGGTTACAAGAGAGACCTTATGGCCTGACGGACCTAAAATATTTACTACCTGGGCCTTTGCAGAAAAGGTTTGCAGACCCCTGTTCTAGGGTACCACTACCCACTAGAATACAATGAGGGTCACCGATGTCATTTACAAGATTCTAGCAGCCAGAATAAAAAATAAAAATAAAGAAGTAAAATTAATTTTAATATTCTATTTGCCTAATATATCTAGAATATTATCATGTTAACATGTAACCAATATAAAGAATGAGATATGTTCTCTTTTGTTCATACTGCTTCCAAATACAGTGTGCATTTTACACTTACAACACATCTCAATTTGTGCAAGCCACACTCCAGGTGCTCAACAGTCCCATGTAGACAAGGGTTACAGTGTGGGACAGCACAGTTCTAGAACACCCTCAGGCTCTCCAAAGCTGGAGCTCCAGCAACTTTACCCCTTGCTGATCCTGCCGCTAGCCTGGGTTCCTCTCCCTCAAATGCAAAGGTATTTTTCTACATCAGCTTCCCTGATTCTTTAACATGTGAAATGAAAAATTGCATTCAGAAATCGTGCAACTGTTGCTTGTAACTTATCCCTAGGACAGAAAGCACAGAAGAAATTACCTAAACTCACAGCTTCACGAGATAGAGCAGAATAAGTTGGAAGGACTCTCTGGACTTTTGTGAGGGGGGGAAAGTGATACTAACAAACAAGCTAAAAAACAAATGGCAAACAACACTTTAGATGAAGGAGGAAAGAAAAAAAAGAGGAATTGATGAGAATTGCCTTCAGAATATCTTGGGCAACTCAGCAATGTCATTATTCTAGTTAGCAAGAAAAGAAGATTGGCTGCAGGTCCAAATACTAATTCTGGTCTGCCCAGTGATACAAAAACAAAGAAACAAAAGAAAAACGGAATCGTTGCCAATATCGACAAATCCGAATTTCTGGTAACTTCTGAAAAATTACAAGGGCTGGGAACAGAGGTCCTACACCCCCCAAGTGACAAACAGTCCGCTGGATGGAACAGTAGACATCCCCTCCCCCACAGAAGGGGATGGATGTTCCCAGTTGGCCAGTCTCTGCCATTCCCAGTTGTCATACACCAGTTGTATACCTGTTTACATGCCTACCTGGGTTTGGAGCCTGTGCCGCCTGCAGTAGACATAACGTTAAGTCACCAAGACAACTGCAGAATTGTGACAGGCTAATGTTGAATGTCATAGTTACACACCATTGGCAATAGAAAAAGAATTTAGCAGAAGTAAAACCGATTACGTTTCAGCTTGTGTTCTAGTGTTTTCAGTTCACCATTGACAGGCTTTGATCCTTTAGTGTATATCTTGGTAGAATAGTTGACCCCAGATTCAGAGGCAAGCAATGTTTTTTATCCTTTAAATATCTGGGATGATGAAGTGTTTAATGGGTAGCTCCCAAGAGCACAGGACTGCAATTACAAACTGTTTCCAGTCTTACCAGCCAAACTGGAAAAATACTCCATCGACATCACTTCTGGAGTTATTCTCTCTTAAATTATTGTGGCTTTGGAACCTGACATACTTGAGGATTTAACTCTGATTGACAATCAGGAAACTAAGTTTATTCTTTCAGCATCCCCATTTAAGCTATCTGTACCCTGAATCTTGTTAATTTACCTGAACCATGTCGTACGGAAAATTATAAATGAGCCATGACACTCCATTGCAATGTTTTATGGCCCTAAAAAATGTATTCTTTATAAAGTCAACACCTTGGGGCACCTGGGTGGCTCAGGCAGTTGAGCATCTGACTTCGGCTCAGGTCATGATCTCATAGTATGTGGGCTTGAGCCCTGCATCAGGCTCTGTGCTGACAGCTCGGAGCCTGCTTCAGATTCCGTGTCTTCCTCTCTCTGCCCCTCCCCCACTCGCGCTCTGCTCTCTCTCAAAAATAAACATTAAAAAAATTTTTTATGAAGTCAACACCTTGTGTTTGAAAACATTTTGAAAACTGAAAGTGATTTTGTCAGAATAACTTTCTACTTCTAAGAAGACTAGTTCTTCTCAAAAGAAACTCAAAGAAAGTGATTCTCTTCTTTAATATTGCTTACCATTTCATTTTTTAACATGCCGGTGGGGTGTGGTAGTATGAGATTCTTGGATCAGTTGTAAGAGAAGCTGTCTTTGACTAGCTGGACAGCATAGAAGCTCTGTTAATCGAGAAGCTGTGTTGGGTTCGCTGTATAATCTAGGAAGGAGTTGCTTCCTTCCTCTGAACCTCAGTTTCCCTATATTTAAGCTATGATGAGTAGGCTGGCTTGGTGAAATCCAACTTTTTCAGTTGCAGCTCATCTCTTTTTTCAAGTGAAATTCTATGTGGAAGTTCACCAGATATGGGCAAAGCTGTCTTGGCTGAAGGGGGTGAGTGTGAGGCGCTCAGCTGGAATACCCCCTTGATCCACTCACAAGGCAGCCCTGACTGGTCTGAACACAACTGGCCAAGTGACACACTCAATCCTTTTCCAGGTGGCAGAGTATCTGAAGCAATCATTAAACTTACACTAGGGTATCCTGAAATGCCTTCCAGAACGATACAGACCGTGCTCACTCTCCTCACAAAAATGCTCCATATACCTCTGATGGGAGCCTCCACAGCCTTCGACTATGCTTTGTGCCACTCTCCCCAACTGCTTTCTGCTTTTTTGAACCTCGCTCAGTCAAGAGCCTTCTCCAGCCCTGCCTCCCTCCAGAAAGCTTTCCCAAACACTGTGCCATCCGATCCTATGTCTCCCTGGTACCCTTCTCCATTGCCAGCACTTACATCACAAGGGCCTTATTAGCAAATCGACAAACACTCCTGACAGGACCCTCCCTCGGTGGAGGGACAGAGGAGCTCCTGACAAACACCAGCTGAGTTCCATGGCCTCCTGTCATTCTGAGACCCTCGCTTTCCACATGAGGCGCAGGGTGTCCCCAAGATTTTCCAGTGTGGGAGGCTCCCAAATGTTCTGATCTTTCAATAGGTCATCTTCATCACACGATAAGCCACTTCACAATGAGGACAACTCGATCGTCTTCCAAAATAAATATGAACACTTACTGGTAGAGAAAAAGAAACTTCACCTTTATGGTTCAAATAATCATTTCATTTTTATTCCAGATGTCAGCAAAACCTATGGGCCAGCACCTGTGCCCCCAGATCCAGGTGAAGGGATGGAGTCAATTCATTTCAACAGAACTGAAAGAACAAAAGTCAACTCATGTTCAAGGTGGCAATGCCAAAAAACCTATTAAAGTCCTTTTGAAAAAGTCCTTGCCTGGTATGCATGAAAGCTTCAATATGGCCCATATGACCAAATGCCCCCAAAGAACAAAACTCTTAGGGAATGGGTGGAGCCAGAGAAGAAGAAAGTGGTACAAAATCCCATGTTGGAGATGATGGGAACTCTTTGGAATCTGACTTATGTGTCAACTCTCAACAACAAAAATACCGTAACCACATTTTAAGACTTTAAATCTGTAGGTTTCTAGAAAAAAAAGGCATCTGCTGATGGGTTACTTTGGAAAAGCCCAAGCACGGTAAGGCACCCAAGGGGACCTTGAGAAACCTGCATGGAAGGGGCTGTCTGTTGGGCCCAGGGAATGCAATTGTATGGGTTTGAGGCTTGACCACCTGCTAGCCATTCCAGATGGAGACTCTCTCCCAGCAATTCAGGGTGTGACCAGATATGTAAAAACATCTCCTTAATTTTCATAAATATTTTTGGGTTGGACTAAGGAGCACAGCAACTTAGCCTTGAAAGGAACCTATGAATGGGCTGCGTCAACAATTTTAAAACATTCCTGGAAACTGTAGGGAACGGAAGGATGGAAAGGGAATGATGATGTGTCTTTGTATATTAAAAACCTAACAAATCAGGAGTACTTATTTGCTTCATTTTGTGTCTTCCCAGACATTGCCTGCTCCCTGTTACATAGGGGAAACCCAGGCACCTTATGAAGGATGGAGAAACAACCAACTGAAAACTCATGCTCAGGTAAGCACTGCCAAGCCTGATTGCTCTCTTACAGGGGCACGGCACTAGAGGAAGAGCCATGGGGACAAAAGCCATGAGATCTGGACTCGGTCAGTTCTACTGGTAACATATCGTGTGACTTTGGACCAGGCATGTTCTCTGAGTTTCAGTGCCTTCGTTTATGAAATTTGAGGTCTTGAAATTGATGGTCTTGAAATATTATATTAGCTTGTGGTATTTTTCCCCTCCCTTGATTATAGAAATAATACACATTCATTGTAACAACACGATTCATTCAGAGGATGAATGGCAAAGGGGAAGTCCCATCACACCAGGAGAAGTGGGAGGCATGGGAGAGATGGGTGTCTGAAGCATGAAATGAAAGGCCTAGGAGAGAAGTCAGGTGTGAGGGTTGAACTAGATCCTCCAGCAGCTGACTGGAAGGATGAGACAGAATAGTGTCTCTTCAAACAATTCCTTATGGCACAGCAGACTCTGAGAAGGTTGACCAGAGGAAGAGCATTAGGCCAAGAGCCAGGAGACATGTCCTACTCCATCGCTGAACTGGTTTTGTGACTTTGAGCAGGTGACTGAACTTCCCTGAGTTTCCATTTCTTCATCTGTAACAGGTAAACAAAGCAGGGTTGGGACAGTAAAAGGGATCATGAAAGCTGTAGGCAAGCTCGAAAGCATGTGTAAGGGCCATTATTGTCAATGTCATGAGAAAGGAGGCCCCTCCCTATCCTTGCCTTTATTGTATTTCCTTCATAAGTATTAGGGCAGTTATATACTGACAAAAGGGACTCTGCACATAGCAGCTTTCCTCACCTGTTATCTTGTTCCTCCCTTGAAAATCACATGGTGGTAAGGCATAGGTTAAAGCAGACAAGGGCATAAGAACAAATGTCAGGTACATCATGAGGTGATGGGTGTAGGCACGTGCACTCAATCAGAATTGGGTCCATCCCACTGGGAAAACAATCTCATCCAACAGTTCCTGCTGGAATCCTGCTCTTAATAAACAGGTTTGTCCCACTCATGTTTAGATCAAAACTGATGGCAGAGGCCTCACAGGCCCACCAAGTTGACCAGCTTGTGTTGTCAGGTCACTGAGTGGAGTTACAGGACAAAAGGAGAAGGCTTGGGTGAGATTCCCAGGGACCTAGTTTATGGAGTGGGTGGGGTGACACCCCCAGCATCAGCCTTGAACCCAGAGCCATACCCCACCTTGGAAAAACGGATGCTGGAATGTGGGTGTGCCAAAACATGCTGGGCTATACAATCCCCCAGGCCACAGTGTCAAACCTGTCTGCAATGGACTTATCCAGGCCATCACTCTACATTTTTCCATGTTTGGGAGTGTGATTTCCCCTAGTCATAAGGGGAAAGAGACTTAATGGAAACAGCCAGCTCCAGGCCCCCGGATGATGCCCAGTGGGGAAGGGAGTGGCTACAACCACAGTCCTCCCCAAAGTCCTGTGAAATTTCCCTGCTCTTCACAACACCCACTGCCCCAAAGACCCCCATTCCCTCTTCATATTCTCCCAGCACCAAATTGCCCATTAAACGCATTCCTTCCCCCAGCACTTATTTATTCATTTAATATTTTTTTCAAAACAGAAATCCCTTTAATCTAATACACAATCATTGCAGGAAAAATTTTTTTCCGAACAGATACACATAGTAACATTCTCCATCCTGTTTCCACCCATAATTCTGCTTTTCCTGCCCCCTCACTATTTATAGTTTGGAATATATCTTTCCAAAATTATTTTTTCCCTGAATTTGGGGGATTGATGTGACACATATGCACAGGTCTTAAGTGAACAGCTCTCTATAAATTTGTAAACATGTTTACGCCTGCACACCAAGATTTAATAACTCCCTGCCTCCCAGAAGCCTCTATCTTGTCTTTTCCCAGTTACACCACCAAAGAGAACCACTATCCTGACTTCTATCCTCATATTTAGTTTTACCTGTTTGAATTGCATTTAATGCAACCATATGGTATGTACTCTTTGGGTGCCCAACTTTTCTTTTCTTTTCCTTTCCTTCTCCTTCTTTCTTTCCTTCTCTGTCTTTCTCCCTCTTCATTTTTTTTCTTTCTTAAATATACTTAAAGAGGTAGACATTATCCTTTCTATTAATTTATCCCTCTTTGCAGCATCCTTAATATATAAAATTCTCTCTCTCTCTTTCTCTCTTTCCCTCCCTCCCTGCCTCATATTTTCCCCCTAGTAGACTTGCAAGCTCTTCCATGACTCAGGGAGCCTCAGGTATCTAATGTTTAAGAGCAGCCCCAGACTCTTGTCGCTACTAGGGAACATGCCCTTTCTCTGTGAAAGGTGAAGAAGTGAAAAGTAGCAAGCTCTGCTACCTCCTATCTTGTCTGTTGACCTGGATATATGATCTCATCAGAAGCCATGCAGGTCAGAAGGCAGGGGGATAACATATTCAAAGTTCCAAAAGAAAAGCTCTGTCATCCAAGAATTCTATATCCAATAACACTGTCTTTCAAGAATTAAGGAAAAGTCAAAATACTTCCAGATAGATGAAAACTGAGAGAACTTTTGCTACCAGAACTGCCCTACAAAAACTACTAAGGGAGTCCTCTGGCTGAAATGAAAGGACACTAGATGGCCACTTGAATCCACATGAAGAAGTAATGAGCACCAGGAGAAGTAACTACATAGAAAAATGTAAAGAGCCATACAAATGTCTTTTTGTTTGAAATAGCTTTTTTCTCCTGATTTAGAAGACAATTGCATAAAACACTAATTGTAAAACTGTGTCAGTGGGTTTACAGCATAAGGATGTAATATGTCTGACAATATTAACACAGAGAAAACAGAGCTATATAGAAGCAGTTTTTACATATTACTAAAATTAAGTTGGCATTAATCCAAACTAGACTATTATAAATTAATATGTTCATTGTAATTCCCAGGACAAACATTAAGAATATAACTAAAAGAGAGAACCAAGAAGGGAGTTAAACTGGTACACTAGAAAATATCTGTTTAGGGGGTGCCTGGGTGGCTCAGTCAGTTAAGCGTCTGAATTCAGCACAGGTCATAATCTCACGGTTTGTGAGTTCAAGCCCCACATCGGGCTCTGTGCTGACAGCTCAGTGCCTAGAGCCTGCTTCAGATTCTGTGTCTCCCTCTCTCTCTCTGCCCTCCCTTGCTTGCGCTCTCCTTCTATCAAAAAATAAATAAATAATGAGCACTGGGTGTTGTATGGAAACCAATTTGACAAAAAATTTCATATAAAAAATAATTAAATAAATACATAAACATTAAAAAAATTAGAAAATATCTATTTAACACAAAGGAAGTGATGGAGGAAGAGAGAAACAAAAAGGCATAAGACATGTAGAAAACAAATAGCAAAATGACAGATGTAAATCCGACCTTACCAGTAATTACTTTAAATGTAAATGGACTAACTCCAATAAAATAGAGTGGCAGAAGAAATTCACAAATCCAAGTACAGTTGACCCTTGAACAGCACAGCTTTGGACTGTGTTGATCCATTTACACACAAATTTAAAAAAAAATAAATACAGTACAGTTCTGTAAATGTATTTTCCCTTCCTTATGATTTTCTTAATAACATTTTCTTTTCTCTAGCTTACTTTATTGTAAGAATGCAGTATCTAATACACATACAAAATATGTGTTAATTGACTATTTATGTTATCATTAAGGTCAACAGTAGTCTATTAGCAGTTAAGTTTTTGGAGAGTCAAAAGTTACAAGCAGATTATTAACTAGATGAGGGGTCAGCCCCCAACCCTCATTTTGTTTAAAGATCAATATATATGTTCTCTGTAATGACTAATTTTGTATGAAACTTGAGTGGGCAAATAAGTGCTCAGATAGCTGGCAAAGTATTATTTCTGGATGTGTCTATGTGTATACCTCCAGAAGAGATTAGTATTGGAACCAGAAGACTGAATAAAGAAGATCACCTTCACCAATGTGGGTGGGCATCAATCAATCCACTGAGGGCTTTAATAGAACAAAAAAGTGAAGGAAGAACAAATATGCTCTTCCAGTTTAAATCAAGACATTCATCGTCTCCTGCACTTAGACACTGGTACTTCTGATTCTTGGGCCTCCAGACTCAGACTTGGATTTAAACTGTTACCCCTACTCCTAGCGCCCCAGTTCTAAGGCCTTTGGACTTGGATTTACATCATTGGCTCCCCTGGTTTTCAGGCCTTCAGACTGAGACTAAATTGCACCCAGTTTTTCTGGTTTTCTACCTTGTATAGAGAAGACTATGAGACTTCTAAGCTTCTAAAATTACATGAGCCTATTCCTAAAATAATATGTGTCTATGTCTGTCTATCTATCTATCTATCTATCTATCTATCTATGTATCCCTTATTATTTCTGTTTCTCTCTGGAGAACCCTGACTAATATGCTCTCTATAAGACATGCCCTTTAGATTAAAAGACACAAATAACTTGAAAGTAAAAAAATGGAAAAAAATTGTACTATGCAAGCAGTGCCCAAAAGAAAGCTGGAGGAGCTATACTGATATTAGACAAAGTGGAATTTAAGACAAAAATTACTGCTAGAAGCAAAGAAAATTTTATAAAGATAATATGGTCAGTCCATCAAGAAGACATACAATATGCACCAAACGACAGAGCCCCAAAATACAAGTAGCAAAAAAACAGTTGCAGATTTCAATACCTACTTTTAATAAGTAGAAGAATTGGAAGATAAAAAAATAGAAGACTTGAACAACACCATGAACCAAGCAGACCTAACAGATAGCTATAGAACACTCCATCCAACAATAGCAGAATACACATTCTTCTTAAGTGCACAGTGAACATTCTCCAAGACAGATGATATCCTAGGCCATAAAAGAAGCCTCAACAAATTCAAAATTATTAAAATCGTACAAATATCTGTCCATAATAGATAAGTTAGAAATCAATTGCAGAAAGAGAATTGGGAAATTCCTATATATTAAATTGACAATTTAATTAAACAATTAAATTAAACAATACACTCAACTAACCAATGGATCAAAGAAGACATCATAAAGCAAATTAGAAAATACTTTGAGATGAATGAAAAAAACCCACAACATAATAAAACTTGTGAGATGCAGCTAAGGCAGTGCTTAGCAAGACATTTATAGCTATAAAATGGCTATATTAAAATAGATAAAAGATTTCAAATCCTAAACATAATACCTCACCTTAAGCATTTTTCTTTGAAGAGAGAGTGAGAGCACACATAAGTGGGGATGTGGCAGAGGGAGAGGGAGAAAGACAACCTTAAGCAGGCTCCATGCCAAGCACAGAGCCAGATGCAGGGCTTGATCTCCTGACCATGAGATCATGAGCGGAGCTGAAAGTTGGACGCCTAATGAAATGAGCCACACGGGCACCCCAAGAATTTTTTTAATAGCAAACTAAACCCAAAACAAGTGGAAGGAAAGAAAGAAAGATTAGAATGGAAATAAATGAATTAGAGAATAGAAAAATTGAGAACAATCAACAAAAACAAAAGTTGTTTAAGAAGATAAGTAAAATTGACAAATCTTTAGTTAGACTAAACTAGGAAAACGAAAGAAGTCTCAAATTACTAACATCAGGAATGAAAGAGGAGACTTCACCATTTACTTTACAGAAATAAAAAGAATTACAAGAGAATACTATGAACATTTACCAACAAATTAGATAACATAGCTGGAAGGACAAATTCCCAGGAAGATACAAACTACCGAAACTGACTCAAGAAGAAATAGAAAATCTGAATAGACCTATAACAAAAAGACACTGAATTAGTAAAAACAAACAACAACCCAAAACTATACACAATATAAAGCCTAGGACTTGATGACTTCGCTGATGAATTCTACTAACTTTTTAAAGAAGAATTAACACCAATCCTTCACAAACTTTTCCAAAAATAGAGGAGGAACACTCTCTAACTCATTCTAGGAGGTTGCATTATGTGATACCAATACCAGACAAAGTTATCACAAGAAAACTACAGGTCAATATCCTTTATGAATATAGCTGTAAAAATCCTCAACAAAGTAATAGCAACTATAAAACCATTTTATATTTAAAATTTTATATTTAAATATAGCAACACATAAAAGGGTTTAAATACCATGACCAAGGGGCATTCATCTCCAAAATGCAAGGTTAGTTCAACATACAAAAATCAATCAATGTACAAGTGTTGACAAGGATGTGGGAGAAAAGGGAACCCTTGTGCATTGTTGATGGCAATGTAAATTGATGCAGTCACTATGGAAAAAACTATGGATGTTCTTCAAAAAAGTGAAAAACAGAACTACCACATTATCCAGCAATCCAACTTATGGGTATATATCCAAAGGAAATGAAAACAGGATATTAAAGAGATATCTGTACTCATTGCAGAATTATTCACAATAGCCAACATAGAAACAACCTAAGTTCCATCAGTGGATGAATGGATAAAGAAGATTTTGTATGTTTATGAAAAGAAATATTAGTCATGGAAAACAGGAAATTCTGCCACTTGCAACAGCACAGACAGACCTTGAGGACATTACACTAAGTGAGATGAATGAGAAAAGGACAAATACTACATGATATCACTTATATGTGATTTCTTTAAAAAAAAAAAAAGGCCAAAGTCATAGAAACAGAGAGTACAAAAGTGGTTGCCAGAGACTGGGGATTGGAGAAATTAGGGGGAAATTTGGTAAGAGAGTATAAACTTTCAGCTATAAGATGAGTAGGATCTGAGGATCTAATATATAACACGATGACTGTGGTTGATAACACTGTATTGATAACTGAAATTTGCTAAGAGACAGAACTTAAATGTTCTCACCTCAAAAAAGAAAAAAAGATAAAATTAAGGTGATGGATGTGTTAATTAAATAGGAGGAATCCTTTCAGAATGTATACATATATCCAATCATATATGTATACTTTAAATATCTTACAGTTCTACTTATCAATTATATGACAAAAATATATGATCATCTCAAGAGATGTAGAAAAAGCAACCAACAAAATTTAATCCATGATAAAAATACTCAACAAACTCAGAATAAAAGGGGATTTCCTCAACCTCATTAAGAGCATCCATAAAAAATCCACAGCTAACAGCATACTTAATAGTGGAAGACTAAAAGTTTTCCCCTTAAGACCAAAAACAAGACAAGGATGTCTGTTCTTGCAACTTCTATCCAACATTGTAGAGGAGGTTCTAGCAAGGACAATTAGGCAATAAAAGGAAATAAAAAGCATGCAGACTGGAAAGAAAGATGTAAAACTATATTCACAGAGAACATCTTGTATATAAAAAAATCCTAAGGAATCTATAAAACAGATCAGAACCAATAAAGAAGTTTAGCAAGGTTGCAGGATAGAGTATCAATATACAGAAAGTAACTGTATTTCTATATATTAACAATTGAAATGAAGAAAACAAATCCATTTAGAATAGCATCAAAGAGAATAAACTACTTAGGAATAAACTGAACAAAAGAAGTGTAAGATTCATATGGTGAAAACTGCATAACATCCTTGAAGCAAATTTAGGAAGATGGAAACAAAAGGAAAGACAGTCCATGTTCATGGGTTGTAAGACAGTAAGATGGCCCCTACACTCTAAATTGATCTACATATTCAACACAATCCCTTTCAAAACGCTTTTTGTAGAAATCACCAAAATGCAAGGGATGCAGAATAGCCAAAACAATCTTGAAAAAGAACAAATTTGGAGGACTCAACTTTGAATTTGAAACTTCCTGGTTATGCAAAGCTACAATACAAAGTACATCTCTGATTACAGGCATATATCCAGAATTTATTTAAAAGTTTGCACAACTCTAACAATAAAAGGACAAATAAACCAATTTAAAAATGGGGAAAGGATCTGAATAAACTTTTCTCCAAAGAAGATATACAAATAGTTAATAGGCACATGAAAAGATGTTCAGTATCATTAGTCATTAGGGAAATGAAAATCCATGCCACAATGAGATACTACTTCACACCCACCAGGATGGCCACAATAAAAATGAGGTATGATAAGTGTTGCTGAGGATCTGGAGAAACTGGAACCCTCACACATTTCTGGCGGGATCGTAAAATGGTGCAAATGTTAACCAGTTTGGTAATTCCTCAAAAAATTATGCATAAAGTTCCCCTATTAATCCATCAATTCCACTCTGAGGTACATACCCAAGAGAACTGAAAACACATGGCCACACAGAAGCTGGCACAGGAATGTTGATACCAACATTATTCATAATAGCCAAAAAGAGGAAATAATCTGAATATCCATCAGTCGATGAGCGGATAAATAAAATGGGGTACAGCATCCTCCCCTCCCCCCCCATCCTTGGTTAACTTTCTGCGGTTTCAACTAACTTAAGTCTACCATGGTCTAGAAGCAGATGATCCTCCTTGTGACTTATCATCAGGTCAACAGCAGCTTAATGCTATGACACAATGCCTATGTCATTCGCCTCATTCAGCTCATCACAAAGGCATATTATCATCTCACAACATCACAAGAAGAGTGAGTACAGTACTATAAGATATTTTAAGAGAGAGACCACATTCACATAACTTTTATTACAGTACATTTCTAGAACTGTTCAATTTTATTATTGATTATTGTCACTAATCTCTTACTGTGCCTAATTTATAAATTAAACTTTATCATAGGTATGTATGTATAGAGAAAACGTAGTACATATAAAGTTCAGAACTATCCACAGTTTTAGGCATCCACTGGGAGTCTTGGAATGTATCACACATAGATAAGAGAGGACTACTGTATATTCATACAATGAAATATTATTTAGCTATAAAGAAGAATGAAGCAATAATATATGCTACAATATAGATGAACCTTCAAAAAACATTACGCAAAAGAGGACAGATACCAAAAGCCACATATTATATGATTCCATTTATATAAAGTGTCCAGAATAGGTGAATCCACAGGGGAAAATAGTAGATTAATGGTTTCCAGTGGCTGGGAGAAAAGAGGAATAGGAAGTGACTGCTATGGTTATGGGGGTTCTTTCTGGGGTGATGGAAATGTTCTGTGATTAGACAGTGGTAATGTTGCAAAACTTTGTGTATATACTGAAAACCACTAAATTGTATGCTTTCAAAAGGTGAATTTTATGACATGAGGATCATATCTCAATTTTTTGAAAGGAAAAAAAAAGTTATGGTCTTATTAAGGTCACTGGATTTGATTGAGGAAATGACTTACCCTTGACTGAGTAAATTAGGTAAGTAATCATAGCATCTATTCCCCCAGGGAATCCCTCTATTCTTCAAGACATAGAGCAAAGGCAGCTCCCTGTAGTATGATAAGACTAAGACTGACCATGCAGAATCTGGTATTTTAAAAATAAGTTAGAAGGTAGCTAGCAAAAGTTACTTCATATTAAAAGAAGAACAAAATAGCCTCCCAATGAGAGAAGGTGTGATTTTCTTCTTCTTTTTTTTAATGTTTATTTATTTTTGAGAGAGAGAGAGACAGACCATGAGGAGGGGGGGAGGGGCAGAGAAAGAGGAAGACACAGAATCTGAAGCAGGTAGGCTCCAGGCTTTGAGCTGTCAGCACAGAGCCTGACGCAAGGCTCGAATTCAAGAACCATGAGATCATGACCTGAGCCAAAGTTGGACGCTTAACCAACTGAGCCACCCAGGCGCCTCGTTGTGTGATTTTATTTTCAAAAATCTCTGAAGGTTTTTTGGCAAAACAAAGCCAAACCAAAACTTGATTTTTTGTAACGCTATTGTTTCAGTCTGCTGAATAAAGCCTTTCTTTTTCTTCCCCCAGTCCAACTCGATATACATTTCAGGTATTACAGAATTAAATATATAAATAATTAAACCAGATGAAAATATAGGCATATATCTCTCTCATCTCTGAATAGGAAAGATTGCTGTCAGCATACACTCCCTTCCATGCAAAAAAAAAAAAAAAAAAAGAATCAAAAGGAAAAGGTTGATAAATTTAATTACACTGAAAAATTAAGTATTCGTACATCAACGCACATATAAACACAATTAAAAGGCAAAGTAAAAGGATGGTTTAACATTTGTTAGGAGTTTGACAAAATACAATTAATTTATAATTAATTCAGATAAATCAATAAAAAATTCTAAAATCCCAACAGTGAAATCTGCAGAAGTTATGAACAGGAACACACACACACACAGACACACACACACACACACGTCACAGGATAGAAAAGATACGTGGTTAATTTGAAGCTGTTGAAATTTCCTACTAATAAAAATGCAAATTGAACTGACAGTGAAAAGCTGTTTCTCACTTACGAAATTAACAAAGGTTAGGGAAGAGATAATGCTAAAATTTGTTGATATCTCAGTGCCTCTATTTTCCCCTGAGGCATTTTAATTTTCTTTGAACAGTTCCTCATGGTTTTTGAGTTAAATTCATTCTCAAGCATTTCCTTTTTTGCTGCTGTTACATGTAAAGGCTTTGGACTCAGCAACCCCAGCTGGTTAAAACTCCAGCTCTGTAATTTACCGTTTGTGCACATATGTTTGTGTGCATGTTTGTATGTATATGTGTGCACGCGTAGGGTTTATGTTCAGTATTAACTTCTCTAAGGCTCAGTTTCCACATCTGTAAAATGGGGACAAATAAAGCTTTAAGAAAAATATCTGCATATGACAAGCAACAAATGGTAATAATAATGGTGGGGCGGCCATGATGCCCAATCTCTTTCCATTCCTCTAAAATGAATATCTATTGTTTGCATCTCAGGTAGACAGCAAGACCCTGAAGCAGAGTTCCAGTGAGGAGGACCCATACTTTTAGTGGGTATGTGATGTGGGTGGAGATATTAGCACCTACCATAAGGATGTGTGGATTAAATTGGCTGAAGTATGCAATGTACCATGCCTGCACTAATAACATGCAAGAGTTGTCATTATTATTATTATTATTATTATTATTATTAATTGTAAACCCTAGAGACTGCCTGCCCAACTCAGAATATTCAAGACCTGCCCTAGAGTATCCTCTTCTTAGAAATAAATTACCAGAGACACAGGTCAGCATTCCACCTCAGCTGTGTGACCCTGTGCAAGTTACTTCCTTGTGTCTCAGTTTCTGCACCTGCAAAATGGAGATGATAATAGTACTGCTCTTAGGACAGTATTGTGTTAGTCCGGGGCCTTTGAGATGTAGACACCAAGACAGGAGCAATTGTGTGAAGATTTTATTAGGGGATATGCCCGCGGGGGAGATCGGAAGGGAGTCTGGGGAGGCTGGGAGAGGCAAGGGGAAGGGTGGAGCATCCTTGACCACCGTGCAGTCTGAGGAGGTCGCCAGAGAATCATGGAGGAAGCGACAGCTGTCATAGGAGTTATGTGTCTCTTAGGAATGGGCCGGTCTTAATATCCCTGTGGGGCATGGTCCCTAGCTGGGAAATTCAGGGATGGATTACAAAGTACAGCAGTTGGCTCTTTGGCCAATCATTCCCCCTTTAGTTGGAACTCTGCCACACAAGTATAAGGATGAAATGTATCAAAACATATGAAGCCCCTGGAACATGGCCAGGAACAAAGTGAGCACAATGTAAGTGGCTGCTATTATTATTGTTATTAATTGCTTGAAACATAACCAATTAAAACCAATTAGAACCATTAGAACCAATAAGTACATTTTAAAAGTCTATGTTAAGAGTAATGTGATATAAACTATTATTATTTAACATTTTGTATGTATTTGTTTTAGCTACTGTAACAAAATTGCAGAATAAACCTTTTATATTCCTTTATCTTTCCTGGAACATCTACTGTATACACATTCTCATAGTACATGCTCAATAAATGTCTGTTGAATAAATGATGGATTCAGTTATCAGGGAAATTACACTGATAGGATCTTCAATAGTAGATAGGCTTATCCTTACTTTGGAAATAAATTCACAAAAGGTTGCCAGTCTACCCTTCCTAGGAAAACCATACCAAGTTGTTTTTCCAATACTCTATAATAAAAATTTCAAACAGAGCAAAATAGATTTTTTTTCAGTGAATACCCACAGACACACCACCTAGATTCTACCATTAACATTTTACAATGCTTGTTTTATCACCTATTTGTCCATCTATCCATCTCTCTACTCAGTCATCCATCCATCTGATTTTGGGTGCATTACAAAGAAAACTACAGACAACTATTCTTTTCCCTAAATATTTTATCATGTGTATCATTAACTAGAGCTCAAAAATTTTCCAGGTTATTTTTTCTTTTAATGTAAAATTTACACTGAGTTTTTGAATGAGTGTAACCAGTTCTGAGCACCAGGACGTCACCTGGTTGAGAGCAGTTGGCAGCTGCATACTTCTCTGGGGAATTGAATGCCCTTGGTGGATGGAGCATTTGCTTGGCACATGGCACGTTATGTGCTTCTCGCAGATGCTAACTATTGTACATTAGGGCCCCCAGGAAACAGACTCAGAGACACATTGTGCAGGTTTATTAAGGAGCACCCATGAGATAGACGCCTGTGGAATGGAAGTGGAGGAAGCAGGAGAGGCAGAGGGAGAAGTGGAGTTGAGGGACAGATGCAGCCAGCCCCACAGGGAGCTAGAATACCGGTCAGAGTTGTCCTGAGTTGGGCTGAGGTAGCTGGGTTTTGTATTCTCCCTGCCATCAGTCACTGGATGTGGGTCCCTCCAAGAATGACAATGACCTTGGACCAGGCAGGCAGCTCTCTGCAGCTGAAGCACCAAAGGGCCGACATTTAAGGCTGCCTTAAGGCTGCCTTCAGAGACACATCATACGGCAACTGCACATGCTTTATTCCACAGGAATAGGAAATTCCATCCAAACCATGTTTAGGGTCCTGGAGACTGAATTAGTGGCCTGAATAGGTTGTGATAAACATTTGTTTGTATGTTACAGCCAAAGGGAAACAATATTGCAAAGGGCTGGGATTGATGACTGATTGTTATATTATGAGGGTATTCCTCATGTGACACAGGAGAGCTCTGTATCTTGGGTAGCAGAGGGTCCTCACCAAACTGCGCAAGGATGACACGTGAGAGAGGGCGCCTGGTTGGCTCAGTTGGTTAAGCGTCATTTTGGCTCAGGTCATGATCTCACAGTCTGTGAGATAGAACCCCGGGTCAGGCTCTGCGCTGACAGTACAGAGCCTGCTTGGGAATCTCTCTCTTCCTTCCTCCTTGTTTCTGAGGCTCTCCCACAAAATAAATATATAAACTTAACAAAACAAAACAAAACAAAAAAAAGAATGACGAGTTAGAAAGGGTCCAGGAAAGGATTCCAGGGTTTTGCCATATAAGGATGAAAGGACTTGTGACCTGGCATAAAAGTTAAGGAACTAACTTGCGTTCCGAAAACCTGGTAAAATAAAATGTGAGGCTAACTAAAGACACCAGTGGTCACAGACCTTATACACAGTCATCAGGATTGGCCTTGGCTGAAAAACCGAATGATTTCACCAAAATGATATTTTTAAATGAAAAATTCATCTCCTATGGTCTGAATATTTGTGTCCCCCTAAACTCATATATTGAAAACCTAATGCCCAAGGTGATGGTATTAGCAGGTGGGAGGTGATTAGATCATTAGAGTGGAGCCCTCATAAATGGGTTTAGTGTCCTTATAAAAGAGGCTTCACAGAACTCCCTTGTGCTTCCCACCATGTAAGGATACAACAGAAGTTGGCCACCCAGAAGAGGGCCTTACCCTACTACGCTGGCACCCGATCTCAGACTTTCAGCCTCCAGAACCGTGAGAAATGAATTTCCATTATTTATAATAACTGTGGTATTACATTACAGCAGTTTGAACAGACATCATTTTGTATGCTCTCCCTTAAAACAAAAGCAAAAACAAAAACAAAAAACTAGTGCCTTCTCAAAGTGGACACTTGTCATTTGGGTATGCCCCAAATCTTTTGACCATACTCCCCACACTTTGATAATGTCTTACAGGATAATTCCCTCTTTGTGTAACATAGAATGTGAAGATAAAGTAAAATCTTCATTTCCTGGCCTCCTTGTGGCTGGGACGCAGTCACGTGACTTAGCTTCTGCCAAGCAGAAGGGCTTTTCTGGGAACTGAGTGAGGCAGGGACAGAGGCGGGGCCAGTGGCTGTGGCAGAGCTAGTGTGGCTCTGAGACAGCTGGGGAGGGAATCTCCCGATTCACCAGCTGACTGACACTTGGCAGGCTGACTCTGTTGTGTCACTCTGCAAGTCATTTGGGAAGCTCAGCCTAGAGCCCTTTTCTTGAACCCTTTTATGATTCTGAGAACTCTGTTCCTCAATATCCCTTCCTTCATAAGCCAGTTAGAGGCGATTCAGTTGTATGTATCAAAATACCTTGAACAATCCATTCCTATCACCCACAACAGCGCTAATTGGAACTTTCTAAGCCACAGCACACTTTCATCAAATACAATATTCTGTAGAAGCCCAGTAGACAAAGTAGACTATGAATGGAGTTGTGCTAATATAAGTTGTGCTAATATAAGTTGGTCTTCTTGCTCCTCCCAATTCTAGATCTCTAGGGTTACAGTGAACTCAACTATAGGAGAAAGTACAAACTCCTTAGCAAGGTTATTCCAGAGGGTCCTTCATGCACTGAAACCAACATATTTTCTTCTGTTTCATCTCTCATGATTGATGCCTTCTGTTCTACAGTCCTACCTGATTGTTCCCCATTTTCTCCATAACCAATCATCTACTTGTTCCTCTTCTGAGCATGTCTGTCATGACTGCCAGGAAAACATCCATGTGCTCTTTAAGACCCAGATCAACCATAATCTCCATGAACCTCTCACCAATGCTTCTTTTCTTCCAGCAATTGGTCATTTCACTAGTCCTTACCATTCATGGGCCTACCATTTTCTGATGTAAGTAAGTATTCTCCAGTGATGACCCCAGGTGACAAGTGATTTTTGCTGCAGCACAAATCTGAATCACTAATACACCAAGGCTGGCAAATTGCCCTGGCTTTTCCCTTCTTTCCACCCATCAGGGCTTTACATTGGCTAAACCTGGTAGGAAGCCAGTTAACAAAGGGGGCCTGAGAAAGCGTAGCTGGGCCAGTCCAGGTACAATAGAGGGCAGAGTCAGGGAGAAGCAAAACTGGATCTAGAGGGAGAGGAGGAAATGGTCGGCTCAACAGAACCTCACAGGATCATGAGTGGGCCTCATTAGAACATAACAAATGAAAGACATACTTTGTCACATTTTGCTCATAAGAAGTGGATTTTGTTCATTTGTTTTGGAGAGTCAGTAAGCTAGCAAATCTATGCAGCCATGCATGAGTTTTCATGTTGGGAAATAATGGAGATGAATGAAAAAAAAAAAAAGAAGTGCTTCTGTAATGGCGGGATACCACAGCCCCTGGCAAACACAGGAAATGAGGGATTCATTTCTGTCACAGAAATCAGGAAGAAAGATGGAAGACCGAACTGATGGGAAATACAACTGTGCACCCACATTCTCACAGTATCGTTGTGATAGAAATTGCATATGACACACCCCTGACCTACCACGCTGGCAGACTCAACCCTAAGAAGATTGAGCAAGCAGTGAGAGGCGGTACTGTTCTCATCTTACTTCCAATCAAAAGGAGGAATTGGTTGGAGAAGGGGCAGTGATGAGCACCAAGAGCAAGAATTCTCACATCATCCTTACATTCGCATCTGTTCGGAGTGAGACACCTAGTCTGGCCAGGAATTTTGTAGTTATGAGCAGAGAGTTTTAAAATGTTTACAGGTGAGTTGGGGTTTATAAAAAATGTCTTCCTTCTCATCAAGCAGGGTGAGACATCCTTGGCAATGGGGTTCTGACACCACAAACACAACTACACAGCTAGAAGGAGAAGAAACACAACAAGCTGATATGTTGGCAGACAGCTCTATAGTGAGCTCACAGCCAGAAAGGACAAAATATGGGTACAGGTCCCAGAGGCCTGGTTGAGTCCCACACTGAGGTGGATCTATGTGAATACTCTCTAGAAGCCTTAAAACCCAGGAAGGGATGTCTTTCAAATAAAACACAGCTAAATAAAACCATAAAGGAACTTTTAAAAGGTATTTTTGGAACAAGGTAAGGTTGACTGGCAGCAGAATAAAAGAGGAGCAAACGTACTCAAATCCTTGTCCACTGGAGTATTTAATACCCATAATATGAACAAATAAAGAAAGAAGTAAGACTGTAAGCCTGGGGAGAGGAAGCCAGCATTAATATGCAGGACTGAATCCTCAAGGATCTGGATATTCCATAGGCATTTCCATTTCCCAATATGGTAGGATCACATGCCAGGCTACAGTTAAAAATAAAACACACGTGAGATTATTTGTGGTCATCTTCAAGCATTCATAGGAAATTGAAGAGGGGCTGGGTCAAGGCTGGTGAATAATTTTGACCCCTGGCTTCAAAAAACAGAGAAGGCAGTGGACTCTTCCAGCTATGCAGCTGTGGGCTGGAGGGCCACCTTACTCATGAATATAGTTGGGATTATTGGCAAAATGGTTTGGCAAAGAGTTTTCATCCCCAGGGGTCAGCTTGGGTTTTCAAAGGCAAGCTGCGTCAGCTTAACCACACTTGTTATGTTTTTGGCAGGGCTATTAGACTAGGAAATTAGTAAGAACCTGTTACCAATGGGGCTGAATTTCATAAAAGGAGCCAACAAATAATGACACCTTTTGAGTAAGATAGAAATTGTGCATAAGAGGAGGACAGTGTGATAGTTAAATGCCCACACACATTGAGCCCTACTTGATGGATTGCAACAAGTGGAGCAGGCCCCAAGTCTCTCTCCAGGCCTTTCCTGTTCCGGATGTTTATTAGTAAGTTGAACTAGGATAAGGGTTGAGTGAAGGTGAAGTTGACAAATGGGTTAAAGTACAGAGAAATGTCAAATCTTCTAAGCAGTGTTTCCTGAACATCAGTCATTCATGTACTGCCCTCACGGTTCCCATTACCATGTACCACATGGGCTTAAGGACTTTCTTTAAGTTGACTCATTTTTAACTTAAATTTATATTAAAAGAATCCACGTATTTGATGTGCTAATTATATTTTACAGTATAAATTAAGTTCATAAGAATTAAAAGAAACAATGAAATAAAAGTTTAGAAAATGCTCATTTGAGTACCATCTAAGAATCTTCTGGGTTACCTCTAGCAGCATTTGTAACATGCTTTGGAAAAATAGGACCTGATGACACATTTGGGATACAAAATACAATTCAAGTGGCTGAGATAGTAGGCTCACAAAATGAAATTTGGCAGAAATAAATGTGAAATCCTGTGAGTAGGAGTACAAAACACATTGCTACAGCACGTACCAGGGGAAGGTATGGTCTACCAAGAACACATGGGTAAGGGTCTCTGGATCAAAGTTGAATGTGAGTGCCATGATGGATGTTGACATCGCCTGAATCACTGATGCCTATCCTATGTGGGCCCACTGAAAGCAGTTTCTCCGCTGAGGGAAGCCCTGCTATGAGTCCTCAGCTCTCAGCGAGAACATGGCAGTTCAGTTCATAGGGCTCAGTTTTGGTGAGCACCAACACTGGTACTCTGCCATGCTGGACTACAGTGAGAAGGGAAGCCAGGAAGTGAGAGAAGAACAGAAACCTGCCCACAAAAGGATTAGCTGAATGGCCTGGTAAGGTTCAGAGTAAAGAAAATAATAGGAAGGGGAGCTGTCTTCATAAAACTAGGCTCAACCTGCTGGGCTCAGCCTTTGACACACCTATGATCAGAGTTGCCTACAACTGAGAAGGATGTCCTGGAAAGCACAGAGCCCCTGTTTGCTGGGTAGAGCCAAGCATAGGCTGCTCAAGCATTGGAGGGGTGGGTGAGGAAGGCTTAGTCCTAGATCAGACTCTCCAGATGCAGAGCCTGAAATGGGGATTCAGATGCACACAGCCTATTGGGAGTGTCTTGTCAGGGAGTGAGGAAAACAGAGACAGCAAGTCTGTGTGAACACAGGTAAAGTCTAGCCCTAGTCCGACTCCACGGGGAGCTGTGGTAGCATGAACTAAACCATACTTATCCCACTTGAGGCATAGGGCCTCCCTTTTACATCTGTGTATCAGCCAGTCAATGGCTTGGGCTGCCCTACTGGGTATATCTTCCTGGGTAAGGAGGTTCCTCTCAGCCGAGAGCAGGTCTCTGGAGAAGGAGGCTACTGAGATGTAATTAGACTTCAACACACATGGCCTCCTGGAGAGGGGTGTACTAGCCTGGTGATCCTTGGTGGATAGCTTCTAGCCAGTGGTTTAAGAGGCTGGCCTTTGAGTGTTCCTTCCTATCAGGAAATGATTGATGACACCTGAGCTCTTGTACTTTATGTCTTGAGGTTGTTGTTTAAAAACTGCTCAAGACCATTTTTCTTCTTGGCTCCTATTGTGTCTCTGACAGCCAGAACTTGCAAACAACAACAACAACAACAACAACAACAACAACAACAACAACAAAACTCTTCCTGAAATTCTAAGAAGCTCCTACAACCATTACAAAGTCCAGGTCATGCAGGGGTAGATCCAAGTTTCACGGGGCATGAAGTTTATTCTATTTTGGAAGCCCCCTTTATATGAAAGAATACAAAATTACTAATGCAAAATGCCTGCAGGCCCCTGGAAGGGCTCTGGGCACCGGGAGGGCCTTGAAGAACACTTGAGTGTAACTACATATACCATAAATCTAGGTCTGCCTGTATTAATTTTTGCCATATACATGTAATACTGTACTGTTATTTACTTTATTTTTTTTTTTTTTTGGGACAGAGAGAGACAGAGCATGAACGGCGGAGGGGCAGAGAGAGAGGGAGACACAGAATCGGAAACAGGCTCCAGGCTCCGAGCCATCAGCCTAGAGCCTGACGCGGGGCTCGAACTCACAGACCGCGAGATCGTGACCTGGCTGAAGTCGGACGCTTAACCGACTGCGCCACCCAGCCGCCCCTGTTATTTACTTTAAAAAATCAATTCATTTAAAGACAAATCTAACTCATCCCAAGTAATAATCATGGTGATATCATAATTGGATGTGGTAGTTAATATATTTTAAATAATTTTATAATGAATCCCTATGTTCAAAAAAGATTATTTATTTTTGGTCAGTCTAAAATCAAGTTACATTCAATCAAGGGCAGACGTTCCCCACCACCCCCACCTTGATAACTGGTGGTAGGAAAGAGTCCTGAAAGCTTCCTTCTCTGCCTTAGACCTCTTCCAGGAAGGGAAGTGTCATCTGGAAGGAGGCCTAGTTCAGGGTCCCAAAGTAGGATCTTACTCAGGACCAGCTTTTAAGGGACTTTAATAACTCTGCTAATGCTTAGACTAGTCTCCGGGTGGTTGTAGCAGGGAACAAAGAAGATGTTATTACCATTCTCTTACTTGTGTTCAGAGAAGGGCAAACAGCTACTAAATGGTGAAATCGAACTTAACTCAGCCTTCAGATTTCAGAGCATAAATATTTCCACTACCTTCTGCTTTCTTACCATGTTCATTATCAGTTAGCTTTGATTTTAAGGTAAGAAATCTCCTGGCAACATCTTCTTGCTATGGCTCTGTAACTGCTAAAACAGGGATTCACTAAGAGGGATACTTTGAGCAGTTGGTCCCCCATCCCTTAGTTTCCTCAACTGTAAAATGAGTATTCAATGTAAAAATCTATGGAAAAGCACTTCTTAGCACAATGCCTGGAATATAGTAAGTCTTTAATATATGCTAGCTTTCTAATGATTATTATGAACCACTAGAAATTATTTAAAAATTTTTTTTAAGTTTGGTTTACTAAGTTGCTAGGCCAAGATAAGACGTATTTATGAAAACAGCCACCTCCTTTTACAGGACAGATTATGAAGAAATAATATGTTAAATGCATGCAAAGCACTTTTCAATTATTAAATTGAATTATTTACTTGCTGTCAAGATTATATAACCATATTAATGTATATATTAGCATGAGCAATAAAGAGTGGCCATAAATAATTAAAAATTCATTATGCTCATCCAAATAGATGTATACAGTGCTTTAGCATTTGCGATTTATAATTGTGTGTATGTCTCTCTCTTTCTCTCTCTCATTAGTGAAATTCAGCAAGCACCTATTGTGCCTGGGAGAATAAGCATCATTAGCTGAGCCATTACTAGTGCTCTAAGTTAATGTAACTCTTTTTTTTTAGTCTTTATTTAAATTCCAGTTAGTTAACATACAGTGTAATATTAGTTTCAGCTGTACAATACAGGGATTCAGCAATTCCATACATCACCCTGTGCTCATCACAGTAAATTAATATAATTTTAACACCTGACAGAATACAGGTACTTAGTGAGGATCAGGATAGGAGTAAGGATAGGACCTGAACAATAGAGTTTGAAAGATGAAATTAGGGTATCAGTTTAGAATCTATTGGAGGCTTTTAGAGTTCCTTACTTCATACAGATATGGGCTCTTCCATTTATTCCACTGATCCAGCCCCTAAAAATTCTTCCCATTCTTTGGATTCATGATAGGAAATTTATCTAAAAGCTCTGATAAAATGCAAGAAGGAAAAATGAGTGTTGCCACTTCTACTGATCAGGTCTAGGCAGTTCTCATCCTCTTTGTCAGTCCTGGAGAACTGGTCTGCCTGTCCCACACCTGTCCTGCAGCATTTCTAGCCTGCAAAGCTTCCAGGAAGCTCAGACCTCTGGGCCACATAGGTATAAAATACACTTGGGTCCACCTTAAAGGATGAAACACAGACAAGAATGGACTTTGTGGGCCTGAAGGTTCTGGAGACCATGTTCCTGGGTAGTGCAGAAACATCCTCCAAAAACACATGGGAGAAGAATGCGCCAGCTCTAATCCTGATTTTCATCTTTCCAGGTCTCACTTTCCCACCCTAGGCACTGAGAATGGGTGTATGTTGGCCCACAAGTCATTCAACCATTCTATTTAACCAGCATGAGTGGGCATCTACAATGTACCAGGCAGATAGCAGATGTATTAAAATGCTGCCCTCTGCATCAAGACACTCACAAGACCACTGCTAAAATTGAGATTTGTGACCCATGCAATAGGAACATATGGTAAGAAGTGTAAGTTCTTCTGAGGGAGACCAGAAGAACTTTACGAGGAAGGCACTCTGAGCTGAGCCTGGAAGGAGAAGTAGGCAGTGGAACGGGTTCCAGGCAGAGAGAAAAGCATGAGAAATGCCATATAGAAGTGAGAGGTGATGTGCTTTGGAGAAACTGCAAATCCAGTACTGCTATTTCTAGAGAGGGAGTATCCTGGGGAAAAGGAAGTATCCTGGGGAAGGGAAATTGAGGTTGGACAGAACAGATTATCTTGTAGGCCATGCAAACAAATTTAGGTTTGACTCTATGGGTCATCTTGAGGTACCACTGAATATTTCTTAACAGGAGAGTGACAATGTGGTGGGCCAATCAGGTGGGGGGTGGGGCTAGTACATATGTGAGACAAATATAAAGGGTGGAAGATATATACATGTGAGATCTATTTAAAGGGTACAGGATTTGATACATGTATGAGGTAGGAAGAGGAAAAAGTATCTGAGACAACATTCAGATTTCAGCTATGGGAAACTTGGGTAGAGGTGGTAAAATTTACCAAAATACAGCATCTAGAAAAATAGCAGGTGTAGTAGGAGAAACAAAACAGCTCACCTTTGGACGATCTGAGTTTGAGAAGTGGGTCCCCAAAGCTGAGATGATCAAGAGAGAGTTAGAGATACAAGTTTGGAGCTCAGACACATAGTCAGGAAGTAGAGACACTGTAGTGAGTGTGCAGCATGGCCAATGGATGAAATGGATGAAATCTGAGGTATAAAGCCAGAAGATTCCTCTAGATGAGCACTGCCCATACCGCCTGCAGCAACATTCTGGGACCAGCTCACACCATGTCCAATTAGTCCCCGAAATTAAGTTCTATGAAATGTGTAAAATGTGAAATAAATAAAAGGCTAGAGAGAATAAACATTATTTGACTCACATGGAAACAAATTCTTCCTCATCGTAAGAGCCAGAAGGGACAAGACAATTAAAACTAAACACTGCAGCAGGAATGGAAACAGAAACAAGAAGGGTTTATGAATATCAGTTTATCAGAGCTGCCCTGGATTGCTTGGTTGTTGGTGGAGGGGACCTGTCAGGTCCCCACTACCTCCAACTGCAGAATAGTGATCCATGGGGATCACCACTGAAACCACTCAATATCTTTCTAGCTCTAGGCTCATCAAAGGCACCTTTTGAAAAAGTAGTGTATTTTCCTTGGCCTTCACATTCCAAAACAGCAGGGAGTATTCCAGTTTCCCCACCAGGCACCAGCTCCCAGGGTGGAGCAGTATCTGGGCACCGTGGTTTACAGGAAACCACGCTCTGAATCCAATTAGGAGAAACAACCTATGGCCTGGGCCTCCCCTTGTGGCTGAGTTTTTGTGCCTGTGAAAGATTTCTGAGCAACGTTCAGGCTAGCTAGTTTATCCATGACATTAGCAACAAATAGGCTCTCCGGACCAACAAATATGGCTCTCTGGACTTGTCGTAAGTCGCAACATCTCAGAGTGCTGTTAGTATGAGGGGGAAGTGAAGAAAGAGATCACTGTGTGGATGGCACATGGCAGACTTCCTCTCTCCCTGACATCACAGACACTGATGATCAGGTGTGGTGATATATCCCAATGGGGTACCTCAGAACCTTTTACAACGCAGCACCCCAAGCCTTCAGGTAGAGGTTACTCCAAACTGATTCTGTCAGTGAAAAAAGTGAGGCTTTTCAAAGGCTAAGTAACCTCTCCAAGGTCTTGCAGCTGGCCAGTGTCAGAGCTGGTGTTGAACATGGCTCTCCTTGACTGTCTCAACAGCATGTCAACACTCACCTTCTAATTCCAAGTTGGAAGGTCACTATGTTCTGTATTCTCCCAGAGCTTCCAGATGATCAACATGACAGAGAAGAGTGGAATATCCAAACAAGAACTCCGTTGTCTCAGTAAGATAAAACTGGCAATACTTTTTTATAGCAAAGGTTAAGGAGTTATAGTGCTCTGTGTTCATCTAATATTTGGTCAGGATTTTTGTTTGTGTGACCCAGTTCTGATTACAGGTCAACCATGTCTAACCCTTATGTGGGTGCACTGTTTTCTGCTGTATGTCCACTTCTACTTCTCCATACTAACAGACTTATAAGAAGCCTAAGTCCTAGCAAGGCAAAAGTAGTTTCCCAGTGCTACCCAGGGCTCAGCCCAGAAATTGACTTTCTGACACCTTGCTCAGCCTATCTACCTGGTTAACCATTTTCCCCTGCTCTTCAACTGGTCTAGTTCCTTAAACTTGAAGAGGCTACTCTGATTAAAAAAAGTTAAAGAGTTCTTCTGACTGCATAGATAGCAAGCTAAGCACCCTAAGGTTAGGTGGTATTCAGATGGAGGTAAGATCACAACTGTATTTTATGGATAGGTGATTACAAGCTGTCAATCAGCAATGCTAAATGCAGGTTGAAACCTAAAGACCATAATTGATATGATTAAGGTAGGACTTTAGAAATGTCTTTGTAAGTCTGACCTACGAAGAAAAATCTTTTGGCTTGAAACTTTCTGCCATTAGACCCAAGTGGGCTAGACAAGAATATATTTGAGATAAATGAATCGGTTCCAACTTTTTCAAAACTGCATGAATATATTAAGATTCAACCCATCCACAAACACTATATGTGTGCCACAGTGCAAGGGGCTGTGACCAACTCTTAATGGCTGTTTCCTGAGACAGAAGTGTGCCTGATAATTTTCTGAACCTAATGAGGCATCTGTCTTTTGTAATATCCAACTTGCTTGTATATTACATTGTAAAAATGAAACCACAGACCCGCAAACTGACGCCCTATTACTTCCCCAAAGGAAGATGCTACAGAAACTTTAATCTTCCTCCATATGACACAGTTGTTGGAGTAGATGCTGACCACGGGCACGCAAGGTGCCTTGCTCGATGGTGACTAATCAATTTCCCAGAGGACTCTGTGGGGTAGTGAGCTCCGGAGGAAATAGATGGCAATGAATCACAGTGCTCAGGAGTGGAAAATGTAATGTGATTCCCATTAACTAAAAGAAAAGGTTGAGGGAGAAAAAAACAACTAAAAATTAAAACCACACACACACTCACACATCAGCAAATACCACGCTGAGCATGTCAGTATAACTTCTGCTTTTTCAAAGTCCAAAGAAGGCAGAAGAGGGCACATTTTCAAAACAAAGCCCAATACATCTACTTGGGGAAAAACGGAACTAGTATAGTGCATAAAGTACTTACATGAAAATAAATGGATTATTTTTAGTGAAGTTGGTATTTGTTATAAGAAAAAAGGAGCCAATATGTTATTTTTTATTCCATCACAAATAGTCCTTTAGACACCTTCTTTATTTTTTGTTGAATACTATAAAACTCTAAAATGTTAACTTTTGCTTAGAGCATACTTTATCTCTGTAGATAAAATTCCTACCTCATTACTATAAGCATTCTCTGGAGTAGCATCATTCAATTTTTCAGTAATGAGTTACCTAGGAATACAAAATAAGGGAGTAGAAGTTGGGCTCCTTAAGAATCCAATCAATAAGCAAGTAAAAAAATAAACAAACAAAAAACAAGCCTTGAAGCTGTTGAAATCAATCACTTTGAAACAATGGAAATTATTAGAAACAATGAGTAGGGCCATAGAGCTTTGATTTAACATACAAGCCAATGACTAATCCATGCGGGCACAAATTTTGAGTTTCTTTGTCGGTGCTTAACTGGATAAGTATGCATCTGAATTGGTTAGTTACAAGAAAACATGACCAAGTTTACAAAACATAAAATGGAGATCATATTTGGATAAGATTTGGTTTATTCCAGCACCAGAGATGGCCAAATAGATTTTGAAATCAGTATGAGCCAGAAACTGAACAACTTGACAGTATGAGGCAGGAAGATTTGGGGTAAGGGTCTTGAGTGGGGGGGTTGTGTGACCCCACTAGTTATTTGTTATGATCTAAGTGGTGGTATTACGAAATAAAATGTCACCTCTTTCGGAAAGTGGCACCAATCAGTGAAAAGGAGCACTGAGGTGGGAGAAGGGCAGAGGGCAGGAAGGATCACCCCTCACATACCATACACACAGGCATCTGTTCTAGGGAGCTGGGCCTCCAGGAAATAGCCTGGGTCATGCCTTCAAATGCGTTATCGTTGTCTGAATTTTCCAAGTTTGGGAGTTTTCTTGGGCCAAGCTAACTAAGTGGCTGAAATCTCCACTTTATGTTTTGTTGTGTGAACTCCTAGAAACACCTTTGTGCTCCCTTTTGCCAGTAAAAACAAAACAAAACAAGGTCAGAAACAGCATTTTGGGCTCAGATGTTTTGGTCCCTGCATCTTTCCTTTAATGCTATCATTGTTTACTTTGATCTAACTAGTAGCAAAATTTACAATTTACCAAGACTCGAAGGGATTATTAATCATTTCAAATTACCAATCAGGAAAGCATTTTATAAACACTCCTGGTTTTTTGTAATTTGTTTATCTTGTATTTCCAAATATCAAAATTCCTAACATATTAAGAAACCACGCCCCCAGATAATAAAGACTATGTTTTATTTTCCAGTTGATTTTTTTCAATATTTTTGGTTAAAAACTAGGATACAACCAAGTGATCCGATTAACCAAGTAAACATTCAAATCTACTATTTTACTGTAAATTTAGAATAACTTTTTTATTACAAAAGCAATACAAGTTTGTTATAGGAAAATTTGAAAATAAATTCTAAAATGAATAAATAGATTTAAACAATTAGATCTATTAATCCTCTGTAGTCCATCCTTCCAGAATTTTCATGACTCCATCCGTCTCTACCTCCTCACTGTATTTTGTTTCATTTTGTAATGTTTAGTATAACCTGGAATATGTTGTGTATTTACTTGCTTATATATTGTCTAATTCTCCCAGGAGTGTGAGAATCTCAGAGCGGAGGACTTTGTCACACTGGTTCACTACCAACACCCACTGGCCTCACAAAGTGTCTGATGCATTGTAGGATTTCCTAAAGATTCGATGAATGAATGAAAGAATGAATAATTGGTACGCATTAAATATTTGAAAACCTGAAAGCCATTAAGTCAAGGAGATGGCAGGCGGACCGCAGCATCTCTGTTCCATCTCATTGTTCTTTATACTCCATCTGCTATTAGGTAACTAGCCTATTCATTTCTGCTTGAACTTTGTAAATTTAGCTACAGGCATATATTTAGTTCACTTTCGTTATATGAGAAAATGTAGAAGAAGTAGCAGATATGGCAGGAAGTGAAAGAGAGGCAACTCCACAGACCCGCTGGCTGTGCACAGTGTCAACGCGGAGAAGATGTGAATGGGGGCGCCACTGGGGAACACGCTGGCGCCCTGAAGCAAGTGCCTGTGCCCATGGGCGAACCAGCTCGGCTCACTCCTCTGCTCCCCAGGTCTGAATCTATCTACATTGGCAGTAGGACACACAGCAAGTGCCTGACCTTACCATATGCGGAGGGAAAAGGCTGAGGAAGATGACCTCTGCAGGGACTGAAAAAAGAAAGATTATAACGAGCCCTTTCATGTTTTGCTTTATCCAACATCTGGACATTTTTTAAATCACCAATTTCCCATTCACAGAGAAAGTAGTTGAGGAAGTATATTTTGATTTAATAAAGATCCACTGTGTCCTAGGGGCGCCTGGGTGGCTCAGTTGGTTAAGCATCGGACTTGGCCTAAGGTCATGATCTAGGGGTCCGTGAGTTCGAGCCCCGTGTCGGGCTGACAGCTCAGAGCCTGGAGCCTGTTTCAGATTCTGTGTCTCCCTCTCTCTGACCCTCCCCCGTTCATGCTCTGTCTCTCTCTGTCTCAAAAACATAAACATTTAAACAAATTTTCAAAAATAAAAAATAAAAAAAATAAAGATCCACTGTGTCCTTACCAGACAATGACACTTCTTGGCAAAAGATCAAAAATCTGATCTCGCCCTTCCTTTAATTTCTTTTACTGAGGATGTAACACCACGAGACAATTCCTGAGTGTACCATTCTGACGGGGCATGGGGACAATGATGGGGGCAGGGATTTTTTTTTTTTAACTTTCTCTTTGGAAATAATTTTGACCTTACAGCAAAAAATTACAACAGTCCAGAACCCTTCTTAATCGATAAGAAAACAAAGAAAAATGAGAAAAGATTTGAATAGACATTTCCCCAGAGAAGATATATGAATGGCAAATAAAGTATGGCAAATAAAGTTTCATTAGGAAACGATAAAACACCATTACACTTCTATCAGAATGACTAACCTCGGGGCACTTGGGTGGCTCAGTTGCTTAAGCATCTAACTTTGGCTCAGATCATGATCTCAGTTTGTGAGTCCCAGCCCCACATTGGGCTCTCTGCTGTCAGCACAGAACCTGCTTCAGATCCTCTGCCCTTCTGTCTGCCCCTCCCCCAGACTCTCTCTCTCTCTCTCATTCTCAAAAATAAATAAATATTACAATTTTTAATTAAAAAAAAAAAGAATGACTAACCTCAGAAAGATGGACAATACCAGTTGTTGGTAAGGATATAGAAAAACTGGATCCCTCATACATTGTGGGAATGCAATAAAATGATACAGTCTCTTTGGAAAACAGTTTGGCAGTTTCTTAAAAAACTAAACATATTCTTGGGGCGCCTGGGTGGCGCAGTCGGTTAAGCGTCCGACTTCAGCCAGGTCACGATCTCGCGGTCCGTGAGTTCGAGCCCCGCGTCAGGCTCTGGGCTGATGGCTCGGAGCCTGGAGCCTGTTTCCGATTCTGTGTCTCCCTCTCTCTCTGCCCCTCCCCCGTTCATGCTCTGTCTTTCTCTGTCCCAAAAATAAATAAAAACGTTGGAAAAAAAAAAAAAACTAAACATATTCTTACCATATAACCCAGAAATTTCACTGGTTAAGTACCTACCCAAGAGAAATTAAAATATATGTCCACATAAAGACTGCATGTGGATGTTCATTACTGCATTATTCGCAATAATAAAACAAAAAACAAACCAAATTTCTATCAACTGTAGAATGGATAAACAAAAAGGTGGTATATCCATACAATGGAATACTATTCCACAGTAAAAAAGGGAACAAACTATTGACATATGCTATGATGTAAATAATTTTAATAACATACGCTAAGTGAAAGTAGTCAGACACAAAGTCCAAATATTATATGGTTCCATTTACATGAAATTTCTAGAAAATTGTATGTATTTACCCAAACACTCATATTTGTAGACTTAAAATGGGTGAATTTTATGACATGTAAATTATAAACCAATGTTTTCATGAAAGCATATTCTAGGGGCACCTAGGTGGCTTAGTTGGTTAAGCATCCAACTCTTGATTTTGGTTCAGGTCATGATCTTGCAGTTGTGGGAACTGATCCCCATCTTGGGCTCCGTGCTGAGCATGGAGTCTGCTTTGGATTCTCTCTCTCTCCCTCTGCCCCTCTCCCCCACTCTAGCTTTCTCTCTCTGTCAAATTAAAAAACAAGAAAAGGTAGCATATTCTACACATATTGTTCTGCACTGTGCTTTTTTTCTAGCCAAAACTATAACTTGAATAGAGTTTCATGTCAGCACATTAACTCTCCCTCTTTTGGTAATGGTTGTATAGTGTTTCATTGTATGTCTGTGCCAAATGTAAATAAATTAAATAACCATCCAAACGAATGCTCACCATTCAGTCTAAAGGCCTTCACGGTATTTAGCCTCTGCTGTGCTCAGTTTCAAAAGCTACAAATTCCTTCCTTCCATTCCCCCAAATCTCTGGAGTGCCCTATAGCAGATGCTAATAGCACCTCACCATGTCCCCTCAGCACCTACCACTTCCACAGCTGTCTAGGGTTTTCACAGCAAGTACCAGTGGCACTCTTTCTGAAGACTGACAGCAGCAGGCTTGACTCACCCATGAGTGGACCAGAAGACCAGTGAGTCACTGGCCCTTGAAATGTTTCTCACCAGTGATGGATGGGAATTGGTGAATAAAATACCCCAGCAACCTCACTCCTTTGTGAAGCAACTCTGAGTTGAGGTCGAATACTCTCCCAGAGCTCGCCTGCAGGATGGAGCCCCACTTGCCCACAGTGGTAATCTGCCCACTAACACAACCGCTTTCCCTTCCCTGTCTCAATTACCCACCCCCACCATCCTTCCCACCAAGAAGTGACACTTAGTAATTGGCTCACACATCCGGCACTTTCTGCTCCACCCTTGTGCATTTATAAAAACAGAAACAAACCACTAAGTTCACAGGCATTTTGATTTAGTATTAATGAAGCATATGATTTCATGGGCTAATTAGAATGCTCTATTGGGACAAAGAAGGTGCCATCGTCAAGACGTTAGCATCAAGGTCTGTGCTCACTTGATTGCTCGGCTGCTACATGGACACAGTAAAAATAACTTATGAGCATTTGCAAAGACGTTTAATCGTTCAAGGCTTAGGTTTTTTTTTCAGCAGACCTCCTTTACAGGGCCAAGAACACAACAGTCAAGCCACCCTGAGCATATGCTTTACGACTTACAACTCACAAAAAGCATAAAACGGCAAGTCTTTTCCATGCTAACTTGGAAAAAGTCCTGCAAATTTATGGCTGCAAATTCCAACCAACATAAAAGCTCTGCCTCCTCTCCTTCCAGCCAAGCTGCAGTCGTGCCAGATGAGAGAGCCAAGGCACTGAGAAAAACAGAGAAATGAGATTTTTACAGGATTCAATCCTTCTCCTGAAATGCAGGAAAATACACCCATCAATATAATTGACAATTTATTCATTCCACTTGCTGCTCTTATCTCATTCTGACAAGCTTGAGCAACTGGCAGGGGCAGATGCCATTTAGGCAGCTGCCCAGGTGGTAACAAGTTGTCACGGTGGGATGGCAGAGCTCAACAGCTCCAGACACTTTGTGAGTCCACACTGAGACTTCATCGTAGGAGATAAGGCAACAATCTCCAGCTGAGGTCTGAGACAGCAAAGAGGTTTCTGGAACCTGAGGGTGTGCAGTTTTAAAGAACCATTTCATCTCCCATTAATTAGAAATTAGAATATTGTTAAAGATTTGGGACTTTGCCCAAAGTGATAACGAAAACTGGCATTGGTAAAACTTTTAAATTTCACATTGTATTTGCACAGTTTAGCAGCTGACAGAGGAAACACAGTAGAGTGCCTTACTGATTCTAAGCCACGGCCAGTAGCAGAAGTTTCTCCAGTAAAAGCAGAATATACCTCTCTGCCTCTGACCTTGGGTTTGGCTGTGTGACTTGCTTTAGTCAATAAGGTAATATAGAAAGGTCTATTAAGAGGCCTCTTGGGTTTCCACCTGCACCCCTATGCTTCTGTCACGGTCACACACAGAGTTTCCATTGAGTACCAGCTGCCCACAAGACTGACATAGAATATGCTCAGGTGCACCAGGCCTGAGCCTAGACCTCAGCCAAGAGAGGCCAAGCCCAGCTGGACCTATGCCAGAAGCAGAGCCACCCAGCTGAGCTCAACCCAGATCAGCCAAACCCCAGCCAACTTTCAGTTGTATGAGCTAAATAAATGCTTAGTATGAATTTTCCACTGAGTTTGGGGGCGGTATGCTGCACTGTGACTGGGACAGCTAATGCGGAGAACACAGGGGAAGTACAGGAAGCCAAAGGGAGTAATGCACAATAGCTTTTTCTGGTTTCTTTCCCTGGACAAATGGGTGGCAACACACAGGATAGAGTGATGAAGTTCACAACTACTTTAAAAAGATCCCCATGATTTCTCCAAGAATACCCCAGCTTCCATGTCCTTTGGTGGGATGATTCGAAGATCTATCCTACACTGTCTCCCACAGATCCCCAGCGGGATTGAGCCCCAGTTTCTCAGTGTCACCCACTCATGGTCCATCTTGATGGCCTTACCCCTTCTCAATTCCACCCCTCTCCTTCCCTGTCTGAGCATCAATGCCCATATAAATATTTGCACATGATTCTTTTTTATATATAATTTTTTAAATGTTTATTTTTGAGAGAGAAAGAGAGACAGTGTGAGCAGGGGAGGGGCGGGGGGTGGGGGAGAGAATCTGAATCAGGCTCCAGGCTCCCAGATGGCAGTACAGAGCCTGATGCGGGGTTTGAACTCACGAACCATGAGATCATGACCTGAGCCATGCTTAATGGACTGAGCCACCCAGGTGCCCCAGCACATGAATTCTTGACTCAAGATAAGACACGGCACATTTTTACAAATAAAAACTAACATTCATCGAGCACTTGAATGTCCCAGAGACCATGATACACAGATGACTTCACTGCTTTCAGTTTTCTCCTCTGTAAAGTGGGGACAAAAACAGTGCCTCTCTACCTCTCAGGACTGTGTGAGGAAAGAATGTGTTACGTGCCTGGAACAGGACATGACTCACAGCAAGCCATAAAGAAATGTTACTATTTTCAAGCAAGACTCACTTATCTTTATTACTACCGGGCTTCTAAGCTGCATCTGCATGTTGGAAAGAACCGGGAGGACTGAGGAAAATACCTAGGAAAAAAGAATGACAAGAAGAGATAAATTCTTCACAAACCACTTTAAATTTCTCAGCCAGCTGATGGCAGCATGAGCCTTTAAACGGTGAGCAGGGAGAGCAACAGAAAGAATGAAGCATTCTCCACTGATTATATGTAATTAGTGAGACTCTGTCACATGGAGGAGAAACCCAAGAATCAGAGAAGATACAAGAGTCCAGGGGAAGACACCAGTCAGGTTGTGCTCTTGGTGTGCATGGCTAAGGCATGGGAGGCATTTCCAGAGGAACTATTTAGGATGGGCCCAGTAGTAGACTGAGGATTTTGGTCTGGTGAGCAGAGACCTAGATTTGTTCTAGACCCTTCCAAAGCACCCTCTAGGTGCCATGAAATAGGGCACTCAAGCCCAGCCCCTAGGGCCTCAGGACTCAGCTGGGGGGGTGTGGGAGGGGGGGTGGAAGGAGATGGATCACCCGGTAGGATTGAAAATGACCCACTTCTGCTTACCCAGGGGAAGGCGGGGGTCATCCCAAAGATAGCTGCTTACTTGCTCCTTGACAAATTCTCCTCTGGTGATGCCATCCCACCAGCCCTGCCCTTCTGTAGCATGCTCCTCAGACCTGGATCCAAATGAAGGCCAGGCCAAGGGAAGAGAAGGGAGTAAGCCCCATGTTCTCTGATCACACCTGCATGGGGGCCACCATTCTGTCAAACCTTCAGGCCACATTGGCATCACAGGATTCAGCCAAGTGTGCTGGAGAAGCCATTGCACAGCCCGGATTTGAACCCAGCCTTTGCCACTGCTCAACTGTGATTAAGGGCAAGCTACTTGACCTCTTAGCACTCAGTATCCCAATCTGTAAAGCAAGGATAATAATGAGCCCACCCTTACAGGGCTATTATGATGATGAAATATGACAATAAATGTTGTGGTAGTTTCAAGGGGCCAAGTGTTCATAAGCTGAAGCCTTCCTGAAATCCCATGGGAACAAAGCGATTAGGCAGACAGATCATTTGACCCTTCTTCTTCCTCTGAGGAGCCCTGCTGGCTCCCCCAAGTTAGACGTAAGAGTCACACCTTCATCACCTGCCTTCTTCTTCCTCTGAGGAGCCCTGCTGGCTCCCCCAAGTTAGACGTAAGAGTCACACCTTCATCACCTGCCACCCCCAGCTGGCAATGGGGGAAAAGAGAACAGCAAAAAAAAAAAGAAAGTCTTTACTACCAACTATTCTCCCTGTGCTCTACTATGCCCGTCCCATCTCAATCCCCCTTTTACAGAGTTAGGCAGGAGGGGAACGGACAGAATGGCCCATGGCTCTTCTATTCTCTCCCCATCTCGGCTTCTTCTTGCTGTCCTCTCTTCTCAGCCTAGTTCCATTTTTCTCGTAAATTATCAAACATACACGTGGGTTCCTTTCTACCATTCTCTATCGTAATGCTGTTAATACCCGCAGTACAATATTAGCATTTCACGTGGTATTGTGGGTTGCAAAGACAGCCACAGTTCTCCACCCTTCCTATAGGCCTGCTCTTTGCAAGACAGCTTTGCAGTTCCTCCCACCAATGGCTACAGCCTAGTTCTCTCTTCTTGAACCTGGATTGGCCTGTGACCTGCTTTGGCCAAAAGAATCTGGCAGATGCACACTGTGTCATTTCAAGCCCCAGACTCAAGAAGCCACGCATGCTCACTCTCTCGGAGCCCTAACCTGTGGGAGGATGAGAGACATGCAGAGCAGAGGGGAGCCATCCCAGGGGAGGCCACCATCACCAACCTGGCAGCTGACTGAAGATGCTCATGTCAGCCCAGCTGAGCCAGCCAGACCAGCAGAACCCCACCTCAGCTGTCAACCTGCAGAGTCCCAAACTAAAAAAAAAAAAAGCTACTATTTTAAGCTACTACATCTTGGGGCTGTTTGTTAAACATTTTTAATGTTTATTTAGTTTTGAGAGAGAGCACATCATCTGGGAAGGAGCAGAGGGAGAGAGAGAAGAGGATCTGAAGCAGGCTCTGCACTGTCAGCACAGAGCCTGATGTGGGGCTTGAACCCATGAACCATAAGATCATGACCTGAGCTGAAACCAGGAGTCAGATGCTTAACCGACTGAGCCACTCAGGCGCCCCTCGGGGTGGTTTTTTCAGGCAGCAAAAGTTAACTGATGGATTAGGCAATAAAAAATACAATTAAAGAATTAAACTTGTCTAACATTTTACATGCATTTATTTATCCTTCATCATAATAAAAAAAAAACCCTCCTATTTTGGTCCTGCTGCTGCCTCCATTATTATTGGAGCTCTGCACCTACTAAGCGTAGGGTAAAATGGTGCACATTCTGGACACTGTAGAGATAAGATTTATTCTTAGTTGTCAAGCAGCTGCAGTGGTATGTGTATGACTAGATATAAGGTGAAAGACACAAGTGCCACCATATCAATGGGCTTCCTCACAAAATGGTGGCTGGTCTCAAAGCAAGCGTTCCTAGAGAATGAGTGAGCCAGGTGCAAGCCACGTCATCTTTGATGATCTGGCTTTGAAGTCACTCAGTGTCACTCCCACCACCCTCTCTCTGTCACTGAGTTCCATCCAGACTCCAGGAGAAGGAAAGTAGACTTCTGTGCCTGAGGGAGCATGGCAAGGTTCTAAGCAATATTGTTGTGGCCATTTTGGGGAAATACGATCTGCCAGTGACATATGCTGACATCTCTCTGATGCTAACTCTCTGTCATATGGAAACCTAAGATACTATGAAAAAAAAATAGATGAAAAGCAGGGATAGGAAGGGATAGGAAGGGATAGGAAGAGAGGTTGTGGGAAATGTATGAGAAAGGAAGATAGAGAGCAGAGTAAGGCTTTTATGCTGGGATGGAGCTCCACCATCGCGATGTACTCTCAGTGAGTAACCAGCTTCTTTGTGCTCCCTGGTGGCCCATTTCTAAAATGACAACAACTGTACCTGGCTTATGGTGGTATTGTGAGAATTAAAAGGATTAATCCATTAAAGTGCTTAGAGCCTTGCCTGGCATGTATTTTGTGCTCTCATAAAGTGAGTGGCTACAGTTTATGTTTTCCTCAACCACCTTGGTGTTGGTTTGGCCCTGTGGCCAATGCATCATACACCAAATCCCTAAGAAACCTGGAAACAGGTAAGCAGCTGCCCTTGTCAGAGAAGTCACACCCATACCAGCATATCAGAGCTAGAGCACACAACCTCTCCAACTGCATTGTAGAACCTCGGAAGCCAGAAAAATCCCTGGGGTGCCATGCACTGGGTTTTATAATCTCGATATTACATACCCTTCACATCAGCATGCCTCTGTCTTCCTCTTCAGTTCAACCCCAGCCTCCCCAACATCCCGAAGGGCTTGCACATTTTATCTCTTCCAGTAGAAGTTCAGAAGTCCGGATCTCTTATCTCCATCTACAACACACAGAACTGACCATTTAGAGGGTTGGAAGCATTAAAAAAATACCATGAAAAACTGCACAGAGGATTTGCCTCACTGGTTCTGGAAGGATGCACTCATAGCTGGGAGCCCAGAAAATGGCTTTTCCTTCCTTTTCTGACACTCAGTCCTACTCCTGGGCCTAAAGAAGGACTTTCTGGGGCACCTGGGTGGCTCAGTCAGTGAAGCATAGACTCTCAATTTCAGCTCAGGTCATGATCTCATGGTTCATAGAATCTGTGTCAGGATCTGTGCTGACAGTGCAGAGCCTGCTTGGGATTCTCTCTCTCCCTCTATTTCTGCCCCTCTCCTGCTCACATTCTCTCTCTCCCCGGTCTCTAAATAAACATAAAAAAAAGGACTTTACCAGAATGTTCTTTAAATCCCTATGCCAATGCTAGAACTCCAAAATACTCTCACTTTAAAAAATGGAGCTAATTACCAACCAAGCTGTCTTCTCTTTCAGTTAAGTGTCATTTTGTTTTCTATTATCCCTTGCATCATATCAGCTTATACAGAGTCATGCAATCTTCCAGTCTGAGACTTTGAAGATGGGACCAGCCTGAATATGAAATTCCAAATTATCTCCATATCTCATTTTTTGTATCAATGCCTTAATCTTTCCAAAATCACCCAAGCACACAAATGTAGTCAAACTGCTCACAAACAAACAGAAACAAAACACAAATATTAGATCAAAGCTCAAGTCCCTTTGACCATCACCACTAACAACTGGAGCCCACATCCTCAACAGGGGTAGACACTGTTATAGTTTGGGATTAAATCTTTCCAGATCACTACTGTGCATTCAAAGATTTAATCTCTCTCTCTCTCTCTCTCTTTCTCTCTCTCTCCCACACACATACGTACACATATATATTTCTTTTCTAAATAAATGTTCATTGTGTGTCATCCTACATCCACTTATTCCATGCTCCAGATGTCCTATAAAACCCCCTACATCAGTATAAGAAGACTCTTTCTCTCTCTTTTTGTTTTTTACACTTTGATAATATTTCATAGTTTCAGCTTCTCCATCAGGCTGTGTAACTGGACAGACTCCCTTGCCAGCACGTCCTCCAGGACACTCCTGTGCAGATGCCACATGCATGTCTTCGTTCTCTGGATGTGAGTTAGGCTCTAGCCCGGAACATCCTCCCTGACCCTCTTCTCACACTTGAGAAGTTTCAGCTCTCAGGCCTCAGGGCAACACATTTGATCTTGAATCCCAGCTGTGTTTCTCAGGCAATTCACTTAACTTGGGTTCCTTCTATGTAAAGTGGGGTGACTGGAATAGCACCTACTTCAAAGGGGTGTGCTTGTAAAGTAATCCATGGAAAGCACTGGCCCATTGCAGGTTACTTAGTGAATGCTCAATAAATGTTTGCTGCTACCATTACCAATATCAATGGTCATCATCATGTTTTTTGGGTAACAATTTAAATCTCACTTTCTTTTTTAATTCAGGTTTTCCCCTGACTCTTATTTCACACTTAGATAAGATTATTGATAAATAGTCCCAATAAGTTTTAAGGGCCATTCACATCACATCACAATGTCTCCTAATCTTTGCTAATAGATATACAAGAAATAGGGAGTTAATTTACTGGCCCACTGTACTCACAGTGAGCCACACAGTCACACACAGCAAAGGAAGCCAGTGAGTTAAAAAAGGTTATCCTTATAAGGGACAGAAATTCAAGTGCTTCCTCCATTATATTATTTATATTATAATATTAAGTATGTAAACATAAAATAACTAGGTATAAATACCTGATTATCATGATCCTACATAATTATAAAACCCATATACAATTATAAGTCATGCAAGAACAAGAATGTAAACCAATACAATTAAAAGTAACAAGATTAATTTAATGTTAATTTGATGATGTCGTTTTGCTAAAACTCACTCTTTCTAACATGAATACAGCAGAGATTCATCTTCTGCTAACATAAGACTAACATAAGAGAATAAATTAACTTGCCTTAAAATTTTAAAAGAAAAATTGTAATAAGAGACAAAGAAGGATACTATAGAATCATAAAAGGAACAATCCAACAAGAAGATATAGCAGTTGTAAACATACACCCAACATGGAAGCTCTCAAATATAGAAAACAGTTAATAACAAACTAACAAAATAACAAAGGAAGTAATTAATAGTAATACAATAATAGTAAGGGACTTTAACACCCCACTTACATCAATGGATAGATCATCCAAACAGAAAATCAACAAGGAAACAGTGGCTTTGAATGACACATTGGACCAAATGGATTTAACAGATATATTCAGAACATTCAATCCTACAACAGTAGTATATACACATTTTTTTCAAGTAGGCATGGAACATTCTCCAGGATAAATCATATATTAAGCCACAAAATAAGTCTTAAAAAATTTAAAAAGATCAAAGTCATACTATGCATCGTTTCTGACCACAATGCTATGAAACTAGAAATTTCATATGAAACTATGAGAGAAAAAATCAAAAAAGAGCACAAATACATGGAGTTTAAATTGCAGGCTACTAACCAATGAATGAATGAATGGGTCAACCAAGAAATCACAGAAGACACAAAAATATTCATGGAGACAAATGAAAACAAAATAATCCAAAATCTTTGGGGTTCAGCAAGAGCTCTTTGAACAGGGAAATTTACAGCAATACAGGTCTACCTCAAGAAGCAAGAGAAGTCAACCCAACCTTAAACCTAAAGGAGCTAGAAAAACAACAAACAAAACCTAAAACCAGCAGAAGGAAGGAAATAATAAAGATTAGAGCAGAGATACATGAAACAGAAACAAACAAACAAACAAAATCAATGAAACCAGAAGCTGGCTCTTTGAAAAGATCAGCAAAATTGAAACAAAATTGAAAAATCTTTAGCCTCATTTATAAAAACAGAGAGACAGAGAGAGAGGGGGGGGGATTCAAATAAATAAGGACTCAAATAAATAAAATTAGAAATGAAAAAGAGAAAGAACAACCAACACCACAGAAATGCAAAGGATTATAAGAGAATATTATAAAAAATTATATGCCAACAAATTGGACAACCTGGAAGAAATGGATAAATTCCTAGAAACATATAACCTCCCAAAACTGAATCAGGAAGAAATATAAAATTTTAACAGACTGATTACCAGCAATGATGTTAAATCAGTAATCAAGAAACTCACAACAAATCAAAGTCCAGGACCAGATGGTTTCAAAAGGGAACCCAACATTTAAAGAAGAGTTAATACCTATCCTTCTCAAACTATTCCAAAAAATAGAAAAGAAAGGAAAGCTTCCACATTTATTCTATGAGGCCAGCATTACCCTGATATCAAAACCAGATGAAGACACCACTAAAAAAGAAAACTACAAGTCAATATCCCTGATGAACATAGATGCAAAAATTCTCAATAAAATACTAGCAAACTGAATCCAACACTATGTTAAAAAAAATCATTCACCACAATCAAGTGGGATTTATTCCCAGTTGCAAAGATGGTTCAGTATTTGGAAATCAATCAAGGTGATACATTGCATCATTAAGAGAAAAAATAAAAGCCATTTGATCATTTCAATAGGTGCAGAGAAAGCATTTGACAAAGTATAACATCCATTCATGATAAAGACCCTCAACACTCAACAAAGTAGGTTTAGAGGTAACACACCTCAACATAATAAAGGTCATTTATGAGAAACCCACAGCTAACATCATAGTTGATGGTGAAAAACTGAGAGCTTTTCCCCAATAGTCAGGAACAAGATGTCCACTCCCACCGCTGTTATTCAACATAGTATTGAAAGTCCTAGCCACAGCAATCAGACGAGAAGAAGGAATAAAAGGCATCCAAATTGGTAAGGAAGAAGTAAAGTTTTCACTATTTTCAGATGACATGACACTATATATAGAAAAGTCTGAAGACTCCACCAAAAAACTACTAGAACTGATAAATGAATTCAGTAAGGTACAAAATCAATGCATAGAATCAATGTATAGAAATCCGTCACATTTCTATACACTAATAATGAAGCAACAGAAAGAGAAATTAAGAAAACAACCCCATTTACAATTACATCAAAAATAATAAAATACCTAGGACTAAACTTAATCAAGGAGGTACTTAATCAAGACTTGTACTCTGAAAACTATAAAAAAATGATGTAAGAAATTGAAGATGACACAAAGAAATAGAAAAATATTCCATGCTGATGGACTGGAAGAACAAATATTGTTAAAATGTCCATACTAGCCAAAACAATCTATAGATTTAATGCAATCTGTATCAAAATACCCACAACATTTTTTCACAGAACTGGAAAAAACAATCCTGAAATTTGTATGGAACCACAAAAGACACAAAATAGCCAAAGCAATCTTGAAAAAGAAAAATAAAGCTGGAGGTATCACAATTCTAGATTTCAAGCTATACTATAAAGCTGTAGTAATCAAAACAGTATGGTACTGGAGTGAAACCAGACACATAGATCCATGGAATAGGATAGAAATCCCAGAAATAAACCCATATATATATGGTCACTTAATCTCTGACAGAGGCAAGAATACGCAAAGGGAAAAAGTCACTTCAACAAATGGTGTTAGGAAAACTTGACAACTACATGCAAAAGAATGAAACTGGACCACTTTCTTACACTATACACAAAAATAAATTCAAAATGTATTAAAGACTTAAGTGTGAGACTTGAAACCATAAGTATCTTAGAAGAGAGCACACGCAGCAACTTCTCTGACATAGGCCATAGCAACTTTTTTTCTAGATAGGTCTCTTGAAGCCAGGGAAACAAAAGCAAACAAACATTTGGGACTACATCAAAATAAAAAGCTTCTGCACAATAAAGGAAACAATTAAGAAAACTAAAAATGAAATGGGAGAAGATATTTGCAAATGACATATTTGAGAAAGGGTTAGTACCCAAAATATATAAAGAACTTATAAAACTCAACAACCAAAAAGCAAATAATCCATTAAAAAATAGGCAGAAGACATGAACAGATATATTTCCAAAGAAGACATAGAGATGACCAAAGACACGTGAAAAGATGCTCAACATCACTGATCATCAGGGAAATGCAAATCAAAACTACAATGAGGTATTATCTCACACCTGTCAGAATGGCTAAAATAAAAAACACAAGAGATGAGGACTGAGTAATGTATAGAATTGTTGCATCACTATACTGTACACCTGAAAATAATACAACACTGTATGTTAGCTATACTGGAATTAAAATAAAATAAAAAATAAAAAGAGGGGTGCCTGGTTGGCTCAGTGGGTAGAACATGTGACTCTTGATCTCAGAGTCATGAGTTCAAGCCCCACACTGGGAATTGAACTTACTTCACCAAGAAATAAATAAAAAGTTAAAAAAGAAATTACCTTTAAATGCAGTTTGCTGTGTGGAGAGGCTCGCAGTAGTGAGAAGCGACCCATAAACAGACCACCTGGGGAAACAGCAGACTCTGGGGGCCCATATCATGCTGACTCCAGGCTGTTCACTCACAGAGTGGAATGGTAGGTGGAATGCTCACACAATTCAAATTTTTCCAGTCTCTTTTCCACTCTCTACATTCTCCCTCCACATTTCTGTGTTCTGAACTACTGTGAAGCTTTCCTTTTTTTTTTTTTTAACCCCACTAGACCGCCCTTGTCCTTCACTTGGGGCAGACGTTATCTACGTTGTAAGACCTCTCTGCTCCTTCACCGTACTCTGCCACAATTCCAATTTGTAGGACAACTTGGTCCCAAGGCAAATTAAATAAATGCAAACCCAAAGGCAGGCATTGGAATTATTTGACAGAACTTGGCTAGAAGTCTTGGCTCTTCCAAGGCTCTTGTCCCCAGCTACACATCTAAGAAGTCTCAAACATGCTTTGGTCACACCCCAAATCAATGACAGAATACCTGAGGATTGGACCTATGCAGCCCTATTTTCAAAGTTCACTGGGAAATTCCAATGGGCAGTGAAGGTTAAGGACCAGTGATCTAGCAATTAATGGCTTTCAAACTCTTTTGACTTCTGTCCATAGTAATAAATACATTTCACATCATGACTTATACCATACACATACATACAAAACAGAAGCAAACATTTTATGAAACAATACTTAGCTCTTACATTCTGATGTTTTCTATTCCACTCACTTGTATTTAAAACTTGTATTAAAACAAGGCTGGATGTGCCCCAACTTCCGACTTCACAATCCCTTAGATGATGCCTTAGATGATCCAGAATAGTTAACTAGTAAACGCTGTCCTCAGGATAAAGATATATTTCAGAATTTGCCAAAGAGGATGTGTGAAGCCCTAAGAATAAGTCCATATTTACAGATGTCCATTTTGAAAGTTATATTTCAAATTATAATTTTGGATTTTATAATCCAAATCTTTCATTTGACAAAACAGGAAAGGTCACACTCATATGTACATTCCCTCCAGTATGCACATATGCCTGTGTATTCAACTATTTGAAAAATCTTAAAACAGTTGCATTGTGGACCCCCAAATTTACAGTTCTTTGGGCTCAATTATTATGTTGCTTCAATGTGTGTAGCTCAGGGCTGCTGGTCTTTTTTTTTCAACGTTTATTTATTTTTGGGACAGAGAGAGACAGAGCATGAACGGGGGAGGGGCAGAGAGAGAGGGAGACACAGAATGGGAAACAGGCTCCAGGCTCTGAGCCATCAGCCCAGAGCCTGACGCAGGGCTCGAACTCACGGACCGTGAGATCGTGACCTGGCTGAAGTCGGACGCTTAACCGACTGCGCCACCCAGGCGCCCATGGGCTGCTGGTCTTAATTCTTCCTTTGCTCATGCACCACGGTGCATCACACAATATGGAGCTTGAAGTAGTATTTGCATTAATACTGTTGTTCTAGCATTCTGGCATCTATTTCTAATTTTGATTTAACAAAATAATACACCAGGGAGGCTGATAAACATATCTGGCCATCTGGAGAAGGGGATATGTCGTCACTACCGTATCTTAATAGTTACCGTGCTTCTTACATCAGACTAGAGTTTTAGGTGGCTGGTGCTCTTACTACATGGGCAAAATAGAATTAAATGTTGCTGCCAATATTCACTTTTCACTAATGTTGCTGCAGCAGCAGCCCTAAGTGCTTAAGATGTTTTTTGAGCCCCTGAGGGGAAAAAAACCCACCAGGCAAAATGCTATTAGCCAGCTTCCGAAGGGGTTTTGAACTTAGAAAAATACAATTAACTTACCAAGCCCAAATAAATCTTGGAAGTATAAATATTAAACTGAATGAACAGTGGACTTATATGACATGTTATAAAATCTTACATACAGAAACGTAAAACACTAGCTACATAAAGATCATTTTTATATAAGAAAAATGTAACTGCACATTAAAAAGAGCAGCAGGCTGACTCAGGCTTCCCATCAGTCGGAGCGAAGCAGCTGGAAGGATCTGGGAAGCTGTCCCAGCATTGCTGTGTTGGTTTTACAGAGTATGCACATAAGAGGCATTTCCTCAGCAAAGGGTATCTGTTTTCACTTGGTTATTGAACTTCAACATGGTGGTGTTCCTAAGACAAATGCAAATTCATTTCAAACTTGCATTGGTTGCCTAGCAAACCAGACTTTCTCGAGGGAATACTAAAGTGTTTCTCACCTTGACAACTTTAAATCATCTTAAATTTTTTTTAATCTCATTTCTTTGTGGAGAAAAGCTAAATTTGTGAGGAAGTGTCTTGATCACAACTATTTGTTAATTAAACAAATATAGATGAAGCATCTATTAGGTGTGATTGCACTGTGGGAAATACTCATCGGAAGCTCTAAAGCCCTTATAAAATATTTAAAAACTGAAACCCTCAAGGTAAAAGCAGATTGAAGAAAACAGGCTGCCAATCAATGTTACCAAAGTTAGTTAAGTGTTAAAAGAAAACATTGTTCCATAATCCTAATGAATTGGGAAATGTGGAGTTACACAAAGTAAAACAGGTTTCTTTGTTACAAGATTTCTAGAGCCTCTATGTGAATATGATCTGGAAGGGTTATGTTCCAGTATCTCCCAACATTCTTTAACATAAGTCAATATCTCAGGATTAGGCCAGCTGTGAAAGATGGTGACCTGGAGCATGTTTTCTCTCTCTTTTCCATTTCCTTTAAAGTAACTGTGTCAGAGAAAGGCACTGTCATCTATTTCTTTAGGGGGAAGGACAGAAAGAAAAAGCTCAAAGAAAACTGTGCTGCTATTATCAGAATAAGACCCTGTATGGCTGGGATGTCTAATACAGCTGCCAATAGCCCTACATGACTACTGATGGCTTGAAATGTGGGGAGTCTGAATTGAGTTGTGCTGTAAGTAGAAAATATACACCAGGTTTTGAAGACTTAGTTTAAAAAATGTAAATCACTTCATTAAAAAATCTTTACAGGGGCGCCTGGGTGGCGCAGTCGGTTAAGCGTCCGACTTCAGCCAGGTCACGATCTCGCGGTCCGTGGGTTCGAGCCCCGCGTCGGGCTCTGGGCTGATGGCTCGGAGCCTGGAGCCTGTTTCCGATTCTGTGTCTCCCTCTCTCTCTGCCCCTCCCCCGTTCGTGCTCTGTCTCTCTCTGTCCCAAAAATAAATAAAAAACGTTGACTTGTGCGGCACACAAGTTTAAAAAAAAAAAAATCTTTACATTGCTCACATGCTGAAATGGACATATTGAATTTATTACATTATTAAAATTAATTTTACCTCATTTTTAAGAGCATTTTAAAACAAAACTACTAGAAAACTTAAAATGACATATGTGGTTCACTACTGAACAGCATTTCCTTATGGAATAGCCCTCAAAGCCTTATGGGTCACCACACCACATGGATATCCCCTTCCCCGTGGCTGGTGTGCAACACACACACACACACACACACACACACACACACACACACAGTGGCTGCTCAGCCTAAACGCCTTACCCTCTACTGCCACCTCTTGGCTATAATCCTGCCCATCCTTTAAATCCATCTCGAACTATAGCAGGCAACTGTTGACATTTATTAAGAATTGATTACATGCAAGGCATCGTGTTAAGTACATTTCATGCGACTTTCTTAAGCCATTATAGCTGCTTTCTGAAATGGACAGCATTCGATTCTCATTTTATAGCTCGTGCTCATGGTGTGCACCATCAGCTTGTCCGTGGCAAAGCCCAGATTCATCTTTGCTTCATCAATCACCACTGCCCCACCTGGTGGTCCTTGCCATCATGCCCTAAGTCCGCTCTGAGTTCCTGAACATACGTATCCCTCACTCCCTGGAATCCTTACTGCCCTTAGCTAATGCATCTTAATTTATATACCTTTTTCAGTGCATGGATTACTGCATTGTATTATAACTATTATTAATGTGTGTGATCCACATGATTCTCACTGAAGACCAAGAAGAATTTTGCTCATTTAAATCTTCATGGCAAATAACACTTTGAAACCTGTCAATATTTGATTAATGTACAGCATATTATGTATTTAAACACATCGTACACTCCTCTCACGCCGTTTACAAATGTAAATCTTGCTGTTGACGTAAGAACTGGGTATATGGATGTGGATGGCCATTACTGACAGGTGGAATTTAAAAGCAAAACAAGGGGCGCCTGGGTGGCGCAGTCGGTTAAGCGTCCGACTTCAGCCAGGTCACGATCTCGCGGTCCGTGAGTTCGAGCCCCACGTCAGGCTCTGGGCTGATGGCTCAGAGCCTGGAGCCTGTTTCCGATTCTGTGTCTCCCTCTCTCTCTGCCCCTCCCCCGTTCATGCTCTGTCTCTCTCTGTCCCAAAAATAAATAAAAAACGTTGAAAAAAATAAAAAAAAATAAAAGCAAAACAAGAGACTAGCTGGAAGTCTGGTCTCCCCTCTGGTGGGGTAAACCTCTGAAGACCTTCTCAGGGCGGTTCCTCTACAAACAGTAGTTGCTCTCTCTTTCAGCTCATACTGTCAAGCTGACCCTGTCCTCTGCTCTGGTCTCGTTCTAAAAGAGACACTCCCTCCACCTACCCCCACCATAGAACAGTGCCTGAGAAAAAAACTGATAGGGGTGGGAAAGAAGGAATTACTATAGTAATTAGGGGTAATTCCAAAACTTCAACATTTCTAGTAAGTTTAGAAGACTTCTCATCCCTTCCCCATTTGTTGTCTGAAAAGGGCACAATAAAAGCAGACTAAAGACCCCTAATTGTACTGATAAGTCATTCCAAATGCTGGTATTTGCATGAAAATAGTAACATTTCCCAACAAAACATCTCCTGGTAACAGTTCTAGGAACATCAATATTCAAAGAAATATTTTTTTGGTAATAGAAAATATAGTACCTATGAAAAACAAGGATTCAATTTGATTTATTTTTCATTCTCCTCACAAAGATTTTTGTGTTATGGAGAAAATTTAGGTTACCTCACATCACTTCAAAATGGACATACTGGTTAATTTTCCTTAACCAATAATCTGGATTTTTCCCTCAGAAGCCAGGTTGCCGGGTCCTTATGAAGTTTTCCTCACTTCAGTGTACTCACATCCAAGTGTGAGGCATGCCTTCTCTCCAGTTTGACCATTTTTTTCTCTGCAATGTTTTCTTTCAAAGGACAAGCTACAGAATTTATTGACCTTCAACAATCTAAACCTTAGCACGGGATCTCCAAATTAAATTCTTTGACCTTTGTTTAAATACATTTGATTAGGAACTCCTGGGTGGCTCAGTCAGTTAAGACTTCAGCTCAGGTCATTCTCTCACATTTTGTGAGTTCGAGCCCACTTTGGGCTCTGTGCTGACAGCTCTGAGCCTGGAGCCTGCTTCAGATTCTGTGTCTCCCTCTCTCTCTCTCTCTGCCCCTCCCCCACCCCCGTTCACACTCTGTCTCTGTCTCTCTCTCAAAAAAAAAAAAATTAAAAAAATTTAAATACATTTGATTAGACAAACCATAAGAGACTCTTAAATACAGAGAACTGAGGGTTGATGGAGGGAGGTGGGTGGGCTAAATGGGTGATGGGCATTAAGGGGACACTTGTTGGGATGAGCACTGGGTGTCATATGTAAGAGATTAATCCCTGGGTTCTAATCCTGGAACCAATACTACACTGTACAGTAACTAACTTGGATTTAAATTTAAAAAAATAACAATATTGATGAACATAAAGTAGTACTAATATGAAAAATACATTTGATTAAATGAAATAAGATCCACAAGATTATTTTGAATAATTTTCTCATCAATATGTTCACTATTTTGGAAACCCCTTATTTTCAGAAATGACTAGTATTTCTAGGAACATATATCTACCTGTAGTGATTTTTCAACCACTTTCTATTTCTATTCTGCCAATTAAAGAAAGGGGTAAGTAATTCATGTGTTTATTCAATTTTACAAACATTTGCTGGATTTTGTTCCAGGTCTAAGATGGACACTGTAGAGACACAAACAGGGTCCTGTTTTTAGATGTAAGCATCTGAAGGGGAGGCAAAGATGGGTGCAGGTTCAACTAGGGGAGCACGAGACAAGGCATTTAGTTTAGACAGAACCACCTGGCTAAAAGCAGACGTGCCAAGGCAGAGGCATGAGAATACTGGCTGGCCTTGGAGGAGAAAGGCATGAACTCAGGGGAGGGCTGCCATTGTATGATGGGAGCCACTGAAATCTGTCTGGGGGAGGGGTGCTGGAGGTGGAAGGATAACTTAGGGAAGTTAATGAAGAGCTGAGCTAGGGAACTATAACCTTGCTCAGAAAGAAGATGTCAGACACAAGAGCTCTTACACCAGATACAAGGAGGAAGCATCCATTATGGACACCAAGAGAATGAGGAAGTCAGGAGAAGGGGCTGGTGCGGGCAGGTGGATGATTTTTTTTATGTTTGGATAAGTTGAGTCTAAGTGGAGAAGTCCAACACTAGTTGAAAAGTGAATAGGGCTAAATGCATAATCTCCATCAGGACAAACAGTCCCCTCCCCCAACCCACATATGCAAATACAGAATATAAGGAAGTGGTATGACAGCTGCCCTTGTGATTGATAAAGCCAAGGTCAAATTGCCTATGTGGGAAGGAAGCAACCTGACTTGCTGGGCTTATTAAGATAGAGGAATTGCTGCTGTGAGTAGGTGTATGATTATTTCATTTTTGGATGAGATGAGTCTGAGGTTCTGGGGAAGATCCTGATTAAGAAATCCAACAGGCAGTTATAGCACTAACACAGATAAGTGGATAACTCTATGTCCAGAAAAGAGTATCCACAATGAAGGAGGTAATGGTCTCTAGAAGCCAGGTCACGTTGAAGTCTTCTATTTAATTCGGGGTACCACACTTTGGTGACAAAATTGGGGCCTCTCCAGAAGGGGAGAGAAATGAAATGTGTGGCCATGGCTTGGGGGAAAAGCTTGAAGGAGCTTTGAATGTGTGACATGAAGAAAAGGAAAAGCAGGAAAGACTTCTTCAGTCATGTGAAAGAGGAATCAGATGTGACCAGCAACAGCAAAGAGGTAGATCTAGGAACCAAAGGACAGATACTAGGGGAAAGCACATTCTAAGTCAAGGTAAGGACTCCCTGGCCAGCACTTTGGGATGGGGTGATTTCCTCATCCTTAAGGAAACTAAAGCTTAGACTATACAACAGCTCCAGAGGATGCTAGTGAGGGGGCTGAACAATATGGTGGAGAGCCCGATAACAGATGTCCCCATCAGTCCTATGACCCCATAGGAAGAGGCAGATTGGAGCAACAGATGCATGGGTAAGGGTCACTTACAGAGAGCAGACAGGTGAAGCTACAAGTAGGATGCCCAAGACACAGATTGCAGCAAGAGAAAATAAGTGAACTGGGAAAGAATCTGGTACAGAATGAGAGAAAAGAAGCTAGTGCGGACAGAAACATCATAAAAGAGTAGGAAGAAATTCAAAGACTGTCACATAACAAAAGACAAGGAAGAGGAAACGTTATTGAGGCATAGCTTATATATAGTAAAGTGCACTACTGTTAAGGTTGATATTTTTCACACCATTCCAGAAGGTTCTCTCAAGCCTTCCCTATTCAATAAGCCCAAAGAATAATCACTGTTTTGACTTGTAGCATAGATTAGATTAGCCTGTTTTTGAACTTTATATAAACAGAAGCATGCAATATGTACTCTTTAAGTCAACATTATGTCCATGAGATTCATCCATGATGTTATGTGTGAGTAGCTCATCCTTTCCCATCATTATGTAGACAATGGAAATTTCCAGCTTTTGGCTATTATGAATAAAGCTGTTATAAACAGTCTTGTACATGTGGACATAAGCACTCATTTCTGTTGGGTAATCTGCACAGTGTAATCTCTGTGTCATAGGACATATATATATTTTGCTTTAATCAATACAGCCAAACATTTTTTTCCAAAATCTTGTGCCAATATATATTTTCTCCAGCAATGTAAGAGAGTTACAATTTCTCTACATCTTCATTAACACTTTGTATGCTGTCAGTCATTTTCATTTTAGCCATCTTGGTGGGGTGTATCACGATATACTATTGTGCTATTAATTTTAATTTCTCTGGTGAGAACAGCTTTTGCTAGAGATGAGGCCATCTATGGTTGAACATCATATTATCATGTATTTGGTAACCATGGTAATGCCCTCCTTTATAAAGTGTCTGCTCAAGTCTCTTGTCCATTCTTAAAGTGGATTGCCTGATATATACACACTTCTGAATGTGAGTCCTTGGTTGGATGCATATGCAAAAGATATTGCAAATATCTTTTCAAAGTTTGTGGCTTGCTTTTTTAATTCTTTTAAGAGCATCTTTGGATCAATAAAATTCTTAATTTTTATTCAGTAAAATTTATCTAGCTTTTTCATTTATTACCAGTTCTGTTTTTAAAACTTTTTGCATACTACAAGATCCCAAAGATATTCTTGTTTTCTTCTGGAATATTAATAGTTTTAGTTTTAACATTTAAGTCTATGGTTCATCTTGAAATAATTTTTGTGTATGACACGGGGATCAAGTTTAATTTTTTTTCCTTACAAATATACAACTGACCTAGTATCAGCTATGGAAAAGACTCTCCTCTCTTCCTCTTAATTGTAGGGTAGCCTTCCGTGTAAGTCAAGTGAGTGCATATCTATAGGTCTGTCTCTGGATTCTCATTCCTTATCCATTGATCTATTATTAGACTATCCTTTTTTCAATGCTAAAATATCAATTATTTAGCTTTAGAGCAAGTCTTAAAACTAGTATGAAACTTCCAGATTTGTTGTGATTCTTAAATATTGCCTTGGATATTATAATTAGTTTTCATTCCCATTTAAATTTTGTAATCAACTTGTCAACTTATACAGGACAAAACACTGGGACTCTAATTGGAATTTCAAAGAATCTATAAGTCGTTTAAGGGACAACTGACATCTTTAAAATATTGAGCATCCCAATCCATGAACAGGGTGCATGCTTCTATTTTTTAAGATCTTAATTAATTTCTCCCAATGTTTGGTACTTTTTGGTGTGGCATTCTTGCACACCTGCTGTTAATTTTTTCCTAGGTATTTTTTATGGTATTTTTATATGGTAAACCATATATATTTTTAAACTTTTCTAATTGTTACTAGTATATTAATCTCTGAATGAGACACTTTTAATTGTTATTTTCTAATTTTAATAATTTTCATTTCTTTTTCCTTGCCTTAATGTCTGGTAAAATAGCCAGGACAATGTGGAATAAGTGATAGGATGACACGTGATATAAGATGGGAGTGACTATGGGTAGGGCATCCTTGTCTTGTTCCTTATGCTAGAGTGAAAGCATCAGGATTCTACCATTAAATGTGGCTGGTACATAACAGATCAGACTAAGGCAGTTGCCTTTTAATCCTAGTTTGCTTTCAGTATTTTAAATTTAGATGTTAAATTCTACAAAGGAATCTTGATAACTTATTTTTTTTTAATTTTTTTTTCAACGTTTTTTATTTATTTTGGGGACAGAGAGAGACAGAGCATGAACGGGGGAGGGGCAGAGAGAGAGGGAGACACAGAATCGGAAACAGGCTCCAGGCTCCGAGCCATCAGCCCAGAGCCTGACGCGGGGCTTGAACTCACGGACCGCGAGATCGTGACCTGGCTGAAGTCGGACGCTTAACCGACTGCGCTACCCAGGCGCCCCATGGATCTTGATAACTTATTTGGACATTTCAGGAAGGGAGCATAGTACTCTGTTGACTGAAGAACTGTCCCCTCTCTATTTGGGAAAGACAATCACCTTGGACAGCCACTAACCACACATCTGAGTCAGACACTTTAATCTCTGGATGGTTCTTAGTTCCTGTGTTTTATCCTCCCTTTTACTAGATCTAGGTCTCTGGATCTTAAGCTTAAAAACCTGACAGCACTGAATAATCTCTACATGCTTGACATTGTATTAGGCCATTCCCAGGTATTATCACTCAATCTTGTGACAACTTTTGTAACAACAGATGAGGCAATGAGAGCATAGTGAAATGGATTTACTGATCCATGGTCACGCTCCCATTATGCAAGGGAGCCAGCAACCAAGGCAGGCAGTCTGACTCCATTACATAGCCACTATGCCATTAGGAATCAAATCTTCTTGCCCAACTCTTTGTTTGAGGTCACTTCTCTTAATTACGGCCTAGACCATTGGACACATTTCTTCACTATATAGCCAACAGGGAAGCTACTGAACTTCATGGACTTCCTCAGAAGGCCTTCAAAATAGCAGCCATGTTCTTAATTTCTGCGTTTTTAAAGCTTTGTCCCATTTAAGAACAAAGTAAACAGTTCTCCAGCATTCTGTCCCATCACTTACTTTTGCCAAAAGCAATAGGTAAAGCTCTGCAACTACGAAAGAAAATTACCCGAAAATAACTCAACTGTTTCCCAGTGGAAACGTTAGCTTATACGCTCAATCTAGAGAGGTACATAATTCTTCTCAAAAGAGACACATTCTGTTCTATCAACTGTTTCTTTAAAAATTATCCAAAACAAAACTACTGCAAAAGGTATTAGGCATACAAAGAATCCTCATTCCTTATATATTGAGGCTTCATTCATTCTAGTTATTTAACTACATCATAATAAATCACCACAAGACATAGTGACTTAAAACAATAATCATTTTATTATCTTTTTGGTTTCTGAGGGTCTGGAATTCAGGAAGGGTTTGGCTGGGTAGTTCTGGCTGAGAGTCCTGAATGTGGTTGCAGCCAGATGTTAGCTGGAGCTGGAACAAAGAGCCTGGGGGGTGGGAGGAGAGGAGGAGGAGGAGGATGCACAGCTGGCACATTTGGAGACTGGCAGGGGATCTTTCTCTAACTTCCTATAGTTCCAGACTATTCAGTCTCTTCTCACGGACTATTTTGGGCTTCCTCACAGCGTGGTGGCCTTGGACAGGTATAACTGCTTATATGGCAGCTCAGGGCTCCAACAAGAATGTTCCAGAAAGCAAAGTTGAAACTCTGTTACCTCTTCCAAATTATCCTCAGAAGTAAGGTAGTATTTTTTTCTGCCACATTCTATTGTTACAAGTGAGACACAAATGTATCCAGATACATAGGGAAGGGATTAGATTTCTCTCTTGATGGGGAGCTAACACATGAGTTTGGGCAATGATGTAGCCATCTTTGGAAAAATACAATCTGTCCCACAGTCCCAAGTTAGCCATGTACTGCAAATGTCACATATGAGGGAGCCCATGCCATTCTCATATTTCAGATATGTAAACCAAGGGAAAGCATTTCTAAGCCACTTCTGGTTACACAGAAGAGGGGAAGAAATTATCACATCTGTTTAAACATGCAACTTTAAAGATAAACATAATATATAGGAATTACTTTGTGAACTATAAAATATGGCTTATTTTATTGTGGTCATTCATTGCAACGTGCAAATATCTCTGAAAAGCCTGTTATCTCTGAAAATCTGACATTTTATCAAGGCAGAAGAAGCTCTCCTTGGAATGTTTTATCTACTTAACAAGTACCACTTGACTTGCCCTGGGAAAGTATTTGGGTATTTCCTAGAGTTGTATTTAATGGAGAACTTGAAAAGTTAAAACTCTCAACAAGACTGGCCTCACAAAATGTTTCCCATTGCAAAAGAGTACAGTTATGGGCAAGGAATACTTGCTTTGGCCTGGAGCTCAGGAAAAGAAAGAACCATGGATGGAAAAGGCAACTTGCAAAAGATGCCAGGTTATCAGCCAGTCTGCTGTCCAATTAGCATCTGCAAATTGAAATTCTTCATCTCCTCTCCCAAGTTCAGCCAACTCCCATGCCATATCTTCCAGGGTTTTGTCCATTTTAGTTCTGATTTTTGGAATTCTTGGTTTGGGGTGTATACATATACACCTATATACATGTAAATATATATTCGTATATGTATTGCATATGTATGTATGTATGTATGTGAAAATGCTTAATCTTAGTATAATTAACGTTGGAAAACTATTGTTTTTTCTTCTGCTTTGGGGCAGGGTGTGTGTGTGTGTGTGTGTGTGTGTGTGTGTTTGTGTTTGGGGGGTGGGGGTAAGAACATTCATCCCCTGGAATGTTTTGATTCTCAAACGGTTTTCTTCTGACCACAGCTTTGCTTGCAAGTTGTCTGCTGCTTTCTGCTCCTCCTACATATTTTCTTTTCTGGACCAGCAATGAGTTGATGCAGACAAGGGACTGGGCTTGGGGTGGCTAACTAGGTTTCTTGATTCAAACACACCCTCTGCTGTTGACTTAGTGAAGTGCACTCTCCTTGGTGAATAGTGCTGCTTTTCAGAGAGGGGACAAGAGGGTCTCCTTTGATTTTGTGATTCTTTTATCTCTGTAGGTTCTTAATTTTACCCCTTTCGCTTTTCTTTCTCCACATCTCCCGGTGTCCAAGGGGTAAGTGCCCTTCCAAGGTCGCTCCTTCTGTCCTGAAGCCTCATCATTCCCAAGACTATCACTGCAGGTCCTATAGGCATTCAAGTATTTCCAGTTGGGATGGGGCTTGACTTTCTAGGGGTGATGTTGCCTGGGCTGTGTCACCACAGGCCCTCCCATCTCCTGTCCTCTTCCCCACTTGTTCTCTGCTGTCTGCCCAGCACTCCTGACACAGGTGGGCTCCAGAGCAGCTTCGCTGGACCTGGGTGTTTGTTGCTCCTTACAGGGAACTTGAAGTTTGTAGAATGATGTCTCCCAGTAATATTGAATGCATGTGCTTTTTTTTGCTTTTATTTGCTCTGTTTATTGATTTGAGTGATTTGGGGAAGAAGTTATTCAAAGTGAATTGGATCTAGGCAATCACCATTATTCTACTGCAACTCAGAGCTCTATTTTTTTTTTAATTTTTTAATGTTCATTTATTTTTGAGAGAGAAAGAGAGAGAGAGAGAGAGTGCACACGCACAAGTGGGGGAGGGGTAGAGAGAGAGGAAGACACAGAATCCGAAGCAAGCTTCAGGCTCTGAGCTGTCAGCACAGAGCCTGATGCGGGGCTCGAACTTATGAACTGTGAGATCATGACCTGAGCCTTAGTCAATGCCCAACCGACTGAACCACCCAGGTGCCCCTATGTTTACATGATAATACCATTTACTGCATTAAATATATCCACTTTACCCAAACCTGATTACTCTTCACCATACAGGAATGTCTCAGCACAATGCTATATATAACTTTGTAAACAAGGAACTCTGTAATAACTAACAAGCAAGCAAAAAAATTAACACACACAAAACTGATTGTTTAAAATACTTTCTGATGACCTAATGCATACCCAAAGCTAATTCTTATTCTTATATATCAGCAGCCATCACCAAAACAGCCAAACTTGCCCCAACTATATTGGCAAAGGGTAGAGCTCTTGACAGCACCTGCCATCCAGAATGAAACTGTAGGTAGTATAAGTCACTAGAAAAGCTGTACTTGTGTTTTAAGTTGCCTTGAGACTTTCCCATTTGCGATGCAGGTAATTCGCTGAGTTCTAGCAGAGTTTTCCTGGCTCCAGGTGCCAGCTTCAATCAGATCCATCTGGCTTTTCATTGCAGGCCCCTGCGGTAGACAGTAGAGGCCACCTGTGCCTGCTCTGGCTGAAGATTGCTCTGGCTATGGGAGCAGGCTCTTCCTAGGAGCAGAGCAAGCCTGAAGTGCTGGGAATTAATCCCCCCACGCCCCAACAGCCCTCATCTATGACTTCTGAGAGCTAGCTAGGAAGATTCAGCCGCCTCCACCCCACCTAATGGGCAGGACAACTGAGTCAGAGTTCATGCTCTGGCAAGGTTATGTTCTTATCCACAGGGCTGATTTGATTGATAATGCACCCTGGATCAGCTGCCTCCCTCCCAACTCACCTCTCTACTCCCCTACCAGTGCTTCCCAGGGCCACCCCCCAAACAAACTACTTACATTTGAATCTTTGCTCAGGGCCTGCTTCTAGGGGAACCCAGACTGAGACGGCCCCCTAGCTTGGTTGTCTTCTCCAGGCTCTCAGAGCCTCCACATAAGATGGTTCAGAGCCAGGAAGACAGCCCCAGACCAGGTCGCTGATCCAAACAGAGTAAGGAGGAGAAGGGTCTTGGGTGTAAGAGTCCAGGGATGCACAGAAGAAGGTCCTAGTGGGAGTGTGCAGGGCACAGCCTGGAGTACTCCTCGTCCCCAGGACCATGGGGCCGAGGCCAATTATTTAAAGGGACAGTGGCCATGGCCAATTATTTAAAGGGACAGTGGTGAGGTGGCCCCTCTGCATTCCATGGCCAAACCTGTGTACATAATAACATCTATGTAAATATTTGTGGATGAATGAACGAGTTGGAATTCAGTTTGAGGAAACCACACTATTGTAAACCCTGTTAAACAGGAAGGAAGTGGGAAGGTTTAACTCTTACTCTGCTATAACTTGTTGTTTCATGATGTGATAAAGAAATAAGACCACCACAATAGTGGGGGATAAGTTCAGGAATTCCCCAGGCTTACACCAATGGGTTAACAAGGCATAAAGAAATACAAAGCCATAACATGCTCACACCTGAGTTTGGGTAAACCAGACTGGCATCCCAAGTATAGGGGGGTGCAAAGGCACCCCAAGAATAGGGAGGCACAATGGTGCCAGGAATAGGGAGGTGCAAAGGTACCCCAAAATAGAGAGGGGGTGCAGAGCCCCCAAAATAGAGAGGGAGAGGCAAAGGTCTAAAATAGGAATAGGCGCAAAGGTGCCCAATACATAGGTATATGAAATACACAAGATTAGATATTCAGGGGGAAGCACCCCCAATTTAGTACTGTAGCAGAAAAGCTGCTTTCACAGGAGGATAGGGCCAGGTTAGGTAAACTGGTGAATTGGACTATGGACTATACAGGCAAAGCAGCCCAGAGCAGAGGTGGTTAGCAAAAGAAAGGGTGCCTTGTCAACCCTCAGGTTATTCCCCGTCTCATCCCCTAGGCTAGCTAAGATAAACAGAGGTGCTGCCTCATGTCTGCTGTAAACAACCTTCTTCCTGACTGCCCAGTGCCCAGATTTCGTTTTGTATTAACCAAAACCTTTAACCCCGAATATCCTCAAGACCCCCTTTCCCTCCCATCCACAAGTTAATATTCACAGATTCATCGTCCCTTTGTGCACGTCCATTGCCATGTTTGTAAGCTTTCTGATCCTAATAAAAATGGGGCAAGGACCCTTATTCGGGGCTCTTGTCTTTTTGCGGACATTAGCCATCTCTTGCTTTCAATCCTGCATCCCGCTGTTTTGCTAGACAAGAGAGAACTTTAGACCCAGAGTCTATGATACAGGATGAGTTGAATTCTGTAAAATCCCATCCTCCTTTTGCTACCATGGGAGTTCTAGACTACTGAACACTGAAGCACTGCAGCCTCTTTGCTGTGATTTTTTTAAATTTATTATTGAGAGAGAGAGAGACCAAGAGAGTGACTAGGGGAGAGGCAGAGAGAAGGAGAGACAGAATCCCAAACAGGCTCCATGATGTCAGCACAGAACTCAATGCAGGGCTCAATCCCATGAACTGTGAGATCATGACCTGAGCAGAGATAAAGAGTTGGACACTTAAACAACTGAGCCACCCAGGTGACCTTTAGCTGTGAATTCATGGTGAGGTTGCACACAGAAGTAGTGGTCATACGTGGAGGGGTGGGAATGATTTAAGGTTATCTTCTCATCCCCTCACCTTGTCACAAAGCTAGGGGGGCATTCCAGGCTTCCCTCCTGTGACAGCCCTGGAAGCTTCCATCCCAGCAGCCATGCATGTGGCAGGTCTTATGAAATACTTGTTGAGTGGCCATGAAGGAAATGCACCTCTGCACCAGCTGGGGCCCACCTTAATGATTAAGACAAGAGTGGCCAACCTGGGTCATATTTTAGAAGAAGCCAGGCAAAGCTCATCCCTTCTACAAACCAGGGAAGTATTTAGGATGCAGGAGAAAAATATAAATATTTACAGTGGGATCATTGCTTTTTTGAATTCTTGGAGAGATCAGTTAACCAAATCAACAGCTATTTTTAAACTCCATTATTTTATAATAACCACCATTTTAAAATACACATTTCATGCCTGGCATTGGATTAGGTGCTGGGCCCATGGCAAGGAACAGGCAGGCTCCATCTGGACCCTTCCTCAAGATGTTTAGTGAGAAAGATGAGCCAATCTGGTGTGATGGGGTATTTTATGAATAATTCTCCTATAGATATCTATTTTGTCTTATGTGGGCCTATGGGTTCTGGTCACATGCAGAGGCCAAATAAAGAATGGCTAACCATTTAAGCATTAAAACCCCAAGAATCAAACAAGTTTTTTACAGGGCTTGCTATTTTATTTTATTTTATTTTATTTTATTTTATTTTATTTTATTTATTTATTTATTTATTTATTTATTTATTTATTTATTTATTTATTTATTTTTGAGAAAGAGGGAGAGAGAGAATCCCAAGAAGGCTCCACACCCAGTTTGGAGCCCAATGTAGGACTCGATCCCATGACCTTGAGACCATGACCCTTGAGCTGAAGAGAGAACGCTTAACTGACTGAACCTCCCAGGTACCCTAGGGCTTTATTTAAAATGTGTTCTATCGGGGCATCTGGGTGGCTCAGTCAGTTAAGCGTCTGACTGTTGGTTTCGGCTCAGGTCATGATCTCATGGTTCATGAGTTCAAGCCCCATGTTTGGTTCTGCACTAGTGGTGCAGAGCCTGCTTGGGATTCTCTCTCTCCCTCTCTCTCTCACTCAAAATAAATAAGCTTAAAAAAATGTGTTCTATCGCCCTACCTTAGAAACCAGCCTATCGGGAGAAACATAACCTGTCTTTGATGATCTGGGTCAGCAATAACCTTTAGTGAATATGTTTTAACTATAAGTAGCATTCTAAGTGTGAGCACAGAGTTAAGGAAGATTGGCTGTAGATGAGTACCTAGAAAAAACAAAACAAAACAAAACAAAACAGCACATCATCTTCTTCTGTAGTCATCTGCCTCTGCTAAAAGCACAGTGAAGGGTATGCAGATAGATGTAAGATGACCAGGGTGTTGCAACCTTACTGCTGTTTAAACAGATCCCAAGTGTACCTGGGTGGTTGAGTCGGTTAAGCATCCAACTTCGGGTCAGGTCATGATCTCGTGGTTCATGAGTTCGAGTCCCACATCAGGCTCTGTGCTGTCAGCTCAGAGCCTGGAGCCTGCTTCAGATCCTGTATCTCCCTCTGTCTCTGCCCCTCCCCCACTGGTGCCCTGTCTTTCAAAAACGAATAAATGTTAATTAAAAAAAAAAAAAACAGATCCCCAAAGCCAGGAGGCCACTTTTCCTAACCTCCAGAAAGTCACCTAATCAAAATCATGATCAATGTTCTCTCTTGGCAATGATATAATAAGCAATTTCTACATCACTACTTACAATATAGCAGTCCCTGTGGTAGAGGTCACCAAGCCTTCCTATGTGCCTTTTATTTTGGAGGTTCTTGCATTTGGGAAGCACCCATGTAACTGGGTTCTGTCCAGCTACATATGGGTGGAAAGCAATGTATTCCACCCTCCAACATGTCGTTTAAAACCACCCCCTGCCATCCCCGGCCCCCTCTCCCCTTTTGCAATGACCCTGTAAACTGTGCCTTCCAGATGACATGCTACAAGGTGGGAACAGGCTGGTTCCCTGCGTCACCACCTGGAGGAGAACCACCAGACCCACACTGGCTAGACATTTATTTTTGTGGTAAGGTCCTGAACGTTGGAGGTTTATTGGCTCATCTCTCATAAGAAATGCAACCATCTAACCACGTTGCAGCCACTCTTCCCTCTCTATCAGGAGCAAATGTAAAATAAAATGAACAAAGGCCCTGCCCTATTCAGGACCCCTATTATCATCCTTATTGCATGGGCAAGTCATGAGAACATGTCAATCAAAGTGAAGTCTGAAGTGCATAACTCTCTCGATACTCTCCTCTGTGGCGGGGGCTGTTCTTATCCCCACTTCACATGCAAAGAAACTGAGGCTCCGAGAAGTTAGTTAATTAATTTGCCTAGAGATCCCCAGCTGTTAACTGGAGGTACCACAACTCTAGAACACATGCTTAGTCACCACACCAAACTGTCTTTCCCACTGGCCTTTGGTTTCAGCACCTGCCACCCCCTGGAGCACTGCAAACCTCACCTAACAGCACATTGATTCGTGGTGGCCTCGTGGACAGCCCTCATTCACACTGGGTCTGCTCTGCTGTAATAGAGAGCACATGCAGAGCTCTGAGCACGGCAGGACATGTGACATCCCAGCAGAAAATGAAGCAGCATCTCCCCTTGTGAGAGTATTTTCAGGGAGGCAATGCTTCTTCAAAGCCACGAATTGATGACCATTATGGGAAGCAGTCTCCACCAGAGCCCTAGGTTAGGCCTGCGTCTGGGCTATTTTAATGCTTTCTTTTTAACAGAATTCTAGGCATAGGTAGCTTTAAAGTGATGTAGCCACCTGCGTGATGGATGACATTTCTCAAGAAACATCTTTCCTATTAACAATTCATACTCTGAATCACATTATACTCAGGCCCAGAGAATCAATCAATGAGCTTTGGTGTTTTGTCCTTTTGTTTTTGTATGTTTCTAAATCGTTCAAATTGTATACAAGTGGCTATTACCTTTATAATCAGAAACAAAAGGTGTTATCTACTAATGATACAATTACTAATACAGAAGCCATAACATTGCCTCTTTAGGACAAACACCCTGACTTCCACAGTGGGCTGGTTTTGTTATGCTTTAGCAGACTTCAGATTTGGTGCATTCTTTCCCTAGAGGTACCAATAAAAAACTAAATCAATCGCATTCACTTGAGTTCTGTCCAAAATTCACTTTTGAGAATATGGTGTCGCTGGATTATCTCGCCAGTGAAGACTTTATTTTAGAAAATCTCTAAATGTTTGGGTATGTAAAAATACTCATATTTCTCATGTTTGGGTCTGAGAACACTTCTCTGAGGCTCCCTGCTTGGCTACAGTTCTGACAAGTGTGGCCCACAATGAATGGTTTTCATCCTGGGAGGAAACATGGGTCCTGGAATTTGGGATTACATTCCTTACTCAAATCCTGGCTTCCAAGTCTTTTAATCCTGGGATCCTGAGCAAGTTAATTATACCGGTCTGAGGTTCAGTTCTACTGACCCATGAACTGTGGGCCAGGCTGTACTCAGAAACAAATCTGAAAAAACAAACTGGGAGTTTCCTTGAACACTGCTCTTCAGCATCTGATTTTGCGGACTGTTTTCTTTTTTCAAATCTATCACAATCCTTCACAGTATAATAAGAAAAGCCCTTAAATGCATGCCTGGTAATACTCTGTGTGTGGTAACACTCAATAAAGATTAACTCTTGTTACTATTATTATTACTATCACTATTATTCTTATTTCTATCTGCACTTTGGATGCCTGACACACAGGATGCGACATTTGTTGAGTAGGACTGAGTGAATTTCAGTGAGAATTAAGCCAGAAATAAGACTCTCCCATCCTTGCTATAATGTCCTCCTGGGCAAGACACTGTTTCTCTAGACCTGGAATTGCAAAAAAAAAAAAAAAAAAAAAAAAAAAAATATATATATATATATATATATATATATATATATATATATATATATATATATATCAATCACCAGGTCTCCTTTTACAGCTTGGCTGTGATCCAAGTGGAGGGATCCTCCAAAATATTCCCATTAGCACCCTCACCTGATCAGCTGCATGGCATGGTTTTCTCTTTTAAGTTACTTATAATTTTCTTTTGGCTGTTTCTACCTTCTGACTTTGTAATTTTCCCCCAATCCAAGATCCAGATTCTCCACTGCTGGTCTTTGGCTGTGAAGAGAGGAGAAGGGAAACCCCTAGGGTCACAGAAAAGTCAGGAGGCCTGAGACACAATCCCAGACACGAACAGGCAATGCCTGTGGCTTCTCTGAGCCTCAGTTTCCCTTGCATCTCAAGGGGTTCTCTGAGGTCCCAGCTCTCTGAATAGATGCCCTTCCTCTAAATGTCCACAGCACACACACTGCATTGCTTGGTGTGGCCCAAACACTGGCCTCCAGGCTGGGTATTTCCTGGGTCTCTGGTCTCCCTGCCCAGCATCTGCCACGTTTGGGATTTGTCCTGGAAAGTCCCTGATGAGCTTTACAATCTGCTGCTCCTGTATGCAATCCTGGCTCTGGCACCACTTACTAATTTTGCAACTTTGGATAAGTTCACTTAACTTTTCAGAGCCTTAGTTTACCTATCTACAAAATGGAGACCATGGCACTTAATTCACAAAACTGCACAGGGACCCCAAATGGAATAAAATGGATGAAGTTCTCAACACAGTGGGAACTTACATTTTCATGTTATTCTAATCAGAAAAGCTCTATTCAACTTAATTAGACAGTTTTAAAAAGCATATCACTCTTGGGCATAAAAAGAAACACATAAACAGAAACACATAGAAAGAAACATATAAGCCAAGTTAATTGTTTAATGTCTTTAAAAAACTTCCTCACATTCAGAATCCAACCCTTCTGGAGCATTCTCGTACTGGGAGTGGTTTATGGCCAGGTTTTATTCATATGAAATCATCCTCTGTGACATCAAGAGGAAAAAGAGCATAAATGATGGGGGTTTTTCTTAACTTAAATTTTTACTTGTTTAATTTGAAAAAATTAGAAAATCATCAGTTTAAAAGTAGAGCAGCTAACACACTGGGGGCAACAAATGTCTAAAAATAACTCAGTCATAAAAGTACAAGTATACTATACAGTATCACGTATCTCAGAACAATAAATAAAAACACAAAATGTATTTCCTTCTACATCAGACTGATTTCTCCTCAGAAAGAAAACAAAAGGCAACTAATGATCTGAGGTTAAAGTCAAACATACTGTTATTCACCTCAGCAACATCTAAATAAATGACCCACACAGCACAGTGTCAGCACATAGGTAACAGCCCCAAAATGTTATGTGTGCTAGTTACAAGATCTTGGATACATACTTTTAACTTTTCTAGGACTCCCCTTCTGGAAAGGTAGGTGGTAGGATTCAATGAGGTGTAGGATGTTTCTGCTATCTAAAGCTCTTTGTCTATATAGACGCTCATGCAACTTTAATTCACCATCTTGTTTGGTCACTGAATGCTGTCCCTTTTTTATAGCACCTGGCACTGAAGCACATGCATGTAGACAATTTGTAAATTTATAAACGTCCAGAGGTAATACCCTTTGCATTTCTGAAATTAATCTCTTCTATATCAGGAGACTTTATATTTCTTCCCCAATAAATGAAAATATATTCAGGTAGATCCCATATCAGAGACATGATTTTTTTTTCTATTGTAAATATAGCTTCTGTAGCATTATTTGCCGTTCTGAGAATTTCATTAGATTCAGAGGAAAATCACACCTTGTAGAACCGGATTGTAGCACATGTTGATTGTAATTGTAGGTCTCAAGTCTCCCAACATCCAATTAAGGTTTTGTTTCTAAAAGAGTGAGATTTTACTTTTAAAAAAAGCAAAATAAAAGCCCAAGGATGTCACCAAATAGACTGTACTCCACCTGAACTCACATGGAATGAAAACTGCACCAAAGAAATGAAAGATTTTACATGACCAGGAAAATCCTCCTTATGGTAAAGAAGGTCAGTTCTCAGTCAGAAACTAATAAAGTTAGAGAAGAATATTGGTGAATGTTTCTGCTGTGAGTGAAGACAGCTCCAGTTTACTTGAGGATTTGGTTTTAAACAGTCATTTCCTGGAACCTCTAGGCTATGTGGGGTCAGATCGAATCAACAATTTATAAAAGCCTTGGGACTTCCTGATTTCAAAACTTACTACAAAGCTACAGTAATCAAAACAGTGTCATACATTTGTCTGTCCTTTATAGACCCTCAAATAGAATAAAAAGCCCAGAAATGAACCCATGCATAAACAGTGAAATGATTTTCAACAAGTGTGCCAAGACTATTCAATGGGCAAAGGATAGTCTTTTCAACAAATGGTGTTAGGAAAACTGGATATCACATGCAAAAGAATGAGGTTGGTGCTTACCTTACACCACATAACAAAAATTAACTCCAAGTGGATCAAAGACCTAAGCATAAGAGCTAGAATCACAAAACTCTTCAAAGAAAATACAAGTTGGATCTAGCAGTGAGTTCTTGGATATAACACCAAAAGCACAGGCAACAAAAGAAAAAAAAATAATAAATTGGACTACATTAAAATTAAAAACATCTGTGCCTCAAAGGACACAAGCCATAGAGTGAAAAGGCAACCCAGAGAATGGAGAAAATATTTGCAAATCATATATCTGATAAAGGATTAATATCCAAAATACAGAGAGAATGCCTATAGCCCAACAACAAAAACAAACAACTGGATTTAAAAATGGGCAAAGAACTTGAATAAATATTTCTCCAAAGAAGATACACAAATGGCCAACACACAGATGAAAAGATGCTCAACATCACTAATCACTAAGGAAATTCAAATCAAAACCACAATGAGACACCACGTCACATCCATTAGGATGATTCCTATTAAAAAACCAAAGTGGCGTGCTAGGGTGGCTCAGTCAGCTATGTGTCTGACTTCAGGTCAGGTCATGATCTCATGGCTCATGGGATCGAGCCCCACATCAGGCTCTGTACTGACAGCATGGAGCCTGCTTGGAATTCTCTCTCACCCTCTTTCTCTGCCCCTCCTCTGCTCACTCTCTCCTCAAAATAAAATAAGTAAATAAAAACCAAAATAACGAGTGTTAGTGAGGACATGGAGAAAACTGAAACCCTTGTAAACTGTTGGTAGAAATGTAAAATTATGCAAGCTGCTGTAGAAAATGGCATGGCAGTCCTCCAAAAGATTAAAAACAGAATCACCATATGACCCAATAATTCCACTTCTGGGTATGCTCTCCAAAGAAGTGAAAACCACATCTCAAAAAGGTATTTGAATACTTAGGGTCACAGCAACATCATTTACAACAGCTGAAAAGTGAAAGCACCCCAAGTGCCCATCGACGGATGAATGGATAAATAAAATGTGGCAGACACAGATATAGATATAGATATAGATATAGATATAGATATAGACATATAGATATAGATATATTGGAATATTATACAGCCTTAAAAAGGATGGATATTTTAACACCCACTACAATATGGCTGAATCCTAAGGACATTATGCTAAGTGAAATAAGCCAGTCACAATGAGACAAATACTCTATGATTCCACTTAGATGAGGAACTTAGAGTAATCTAATTCATAGAGACAGAAAGTGGGATGGTGGTTTCAAGGAGCTGGGAGAGGAGGTGGAGAATTAAGTTTAAGGAGTACAGAGTTTCAGTTTTAGAAGGTGAAGAGAGTTCTATGGATGGATGGTGGTGATGGTTGTAAAGCAATTTGAATGTTCCTTTTTTTTTTAAAGATCCTTTTTTTTTTTTTTAAGTAATGTCTACATCCAACGTGGGGCTTGAATTCACAACCCTGAGATCAAGAGTCGCATGCTCCACAGACTAAGTCAGCCAGGTGCCCCAGCAGTATGAATGTTAATGCCACTGAACCATACACTCAAAAGTGGTTAAGATGGTAAATTTTGTTATATTTTACCACTATTAAAAATAATAAAAAAAGAAAAAAACTTTAACCAATCTTTTATTTGAAATTCTTTGTTAATAAAAGATGAGAATATGGTAGTCCACTAGCAATAGGACTTTACAAATAGGGGCATCTGGGGGGCTCAGTCAGTTGAGCCTCTGACTCTTGATTTTGGCTCAGGTCATGATCCCAGGGTAATGGGACCGAGCCCTGCATCAGGCTCTGCACTGAGCATGGAGCCTGCTTAAGATTCTCTTCCTCTCTCCCTCTACCAGTCTCCCCCACTCCTGCACGTGCATGCGTGCGCTCTCTCTAAAATAAAATTTACAAATAAAAGATTGCAGGGGGACATTCCCTCCCTGACCTTCCCCTAACACCTCTGTCTTCTTCCCACACCCCTTTTCCTATGTCACCAATTAACTGCAAAGAAATTACTGGTAGAATTTAGGATGCAGAAAGGAAGAGACTTGAGAATGCCTGGTAAAGTCTTTAATGAAATATAAACATCACAGAAATACTTACTACTTAGTATTTCTATTTTAGAGGGAAACTGTAAAGCCAGATTTCCCAAGTATTTCTCTACAGCTGGGGCAGGAGCAGAGCTGGAGGCTTGGAGAACATGCGGAGGATGGGCTCCTATGCACAGAGCTCCACACTCACCTAAACAATGGTGGGTCACGTGACACAGTCGCTGTATCTGATAGATGGCTGACTTGTCTAACAAAGTGCCACAAACTGAGTGGCTTGGAACAACAGAAATCAATTGCCTCATAGTTCCGGAGGCCAGAAGTGGAAAGCTAGATGTCTGTAGGGCCAAGCTCCCTCTGAAGGCACCAGGGAAGGAACTGTTCCTTCTTTGCCTTTCCCAGCTTCTGGTGGCCACGGGCACTGTTTGGCCTGCAGACCTAGGATTCCAGTCTCTGATCCTCACAGGGCCTTCCCCCCATCTGTTTTCAGGTCACCTTCCCTACCTGCATGTCTCTGTCCAGATCCCCCCCCCCCTTTTTAATGTTTATTTATTTTTCAGAGACAGAGAGAGACAGAGCATGAGCAGGGGAGAGGCAGAGAGAGAAGGAGACACAGAATCCGAAGCAGGCTCTAGGCTTTGAGCTGTCAGCATAGAGCCTAATGTGGGGCTCGAACCCATGAACCATGAGATCATGACCTGAGCTGAAGTCAGATGCTTAACTGACCAAGCCACCCAGGTGCCCCCAGATTACCCCTTTTTATAAGAACAGCAGTCATCGGATGAGAGACCCCCCCTCATGACTTCATCCTCTTGACTGAATCTGCACAGACCCCATTTCCAAATATGGGCACATCTGCAGTACTGGGGATTACGACTCCCATAGGTCTTTTTGGTGGGGTGGGAGGGGGGCATCATTCAACCCGTAACAGGGTGTAAAGAGACTGATCACGTATCCGGGAATTGTGACCAAGGCACACAATCAGAATGGGCATGTTCAGCAGTAAATCATTAAGTTCACGGCCAGAGTGCCTGACAGGAATGTCCTGTCTCCTGCTCTGTTGTGCCAGGGCATGGAGCCCTGAGCACCCTCTCAGGAGTGGGTGAATGCCAAGCATGGTCGCTGACGGCTTAAAGACACAGGCAGGCAGAGTGGGTGGTTCCTGACCATTGATTTGGAGAAGCTCTGTCCATTCAGCCTCTTCAGCTGGTTTCAGTGACCTCCTGTTGGCCCTGGGAGGTGCTGGGGCCTCTGGAGGGGGGGTGCTAAATGAACCACAGCTTTGCCCCCTGCTGGCCTGGGGTGTGCTAGAGGCCAGAGGACAGTATTTGGGAGATGAGTAATAGAACCTCAAAATTCCTAATGTTACCATGATTGTGATCACAGTCACGGTAAAAAATAACATCATGGAGTGGGTAAAAATAAAATAAAATGATTTTCTGGAGGCATTTTCAATTCCTTCACATGCCACAGAGGCAGAAGACAAGGTGGGAATCACAACTCTTCTTGACTGAATATTCCTCTCCCATCTTCTGCAATCCGTGGCTCTAGATGCCTCACTTCTTCTCTAGTTGCAAAAATACTGCTTTTATCACTTGCTGCTCCAAGAAAAATACAATGTGCCCAGCCCACATTCCTATCTGACTTCCTTTGGAAACAGAAGTCAGGGCTGGTTCCGCAGAGCACCGTGTGTTGCCCTATGGCCCTGTCCTCTCAAGGGACCCCCAGGCTCCCCTTCCTGCTTCGGTGAACTGTGCTGGGTGCTGGGCTCAGGAAGGGAGAACTGACACTTGAGTTGGCTTAGATGCATTATGGAACCTGAGTTCAGGAACTCAAGCTTTGTCTTTACCAATTCTCTGTGAAAAAACAGAGGGAACCTGTGAAGGTCTCCAAACCCTGCCTGTGTGTGAGAGGAGTTATTCCACAGACAGAACCTAGGGTTAGAACTAAGGAATCCCCAAGGCCATGGAGACAGGTGCTTGCTGTTCAGCAGAAAGCAAGGGCATGACTGTGAGTTTTACATAAAGCTAAATTTCTTCCTTTTTAATTATATTCATTATTATAGAATATATTTTATTAGTTTATTTTTACCCACCCCGTGACATTATTTTTTACAGTCACTGTGATCATAATCACCGTATCATTAGGAATTTTGTGTGCATTTGCTCACAATTCCAGTGTGACCCTTTTATCTAAAAGGGGAAATCTAGACAGAGACATGTGGGTGGGGAAAGCGACCTGAAGACATGTAGGGGGAAGGCCCTGTGAGGATCAGAGACTGGAGTCCTAGGTCTACAGGCCAAGCAATGCCCAAGGCCACCAGTAGCTAGGAGAGGCAAGGAAGGAACAGTTTCTTCCCTGGTACCTTCAGAGGGAGCTTGGCCCTGCAGACACCTAGCTTTCCACTTCTGGCCTCCAGAACTATGAGGCAATTAATTTCTGTTGTTCCAAGCCACTCAGTTTGTGGCACTTTGTTAGGGCAGCCCTAGGAAACTAATACACCTTCATATTTCTGCATGGGGATACCTAGAAAGATATCATAGGGTAGCTGCTAAGAGCTTAGATCCTGGTATTTGATAGACCTGGCTTGAACTGTGGCTCTTCCACTTCATGCTTTGTGACCACAGATTAGTTACTTAACCTGTCTGTGCCTCAGTTTCTACAATATGAAGAAAAGAGGAAAAATTAGAATATTTCATGGATACCAGGGTATGATGCATGAGGTGATCACCTCACAGGCTTGTTAAGATTCTGATAGGAGGTCAGCAAGTGTGAACTGAGCACAGGGCTGCCACATGGGGGCACTTGGTACCCTCAGCTGATGTGATTATTAACGGGGACTTGGACCCCCGTCAGTGGAAGCTTATGACTCATGCAACATGAGCTCTGCATGGCTCCAGGGCTGGCTCTAAGGGTGCATGACCCATGTAGCCACACGGGCCCTGCGTTCACAAGAGCTCCACCCTTAGTTTAATGCTCTGCTGACACCACCTTGAAATTATTAATCATTTTTTTTGAGAGAGAGATAAAGAGAGAGGGGGGGGCATGTGAGCAGGGGAGGGGCAGAGAGAGAGAGGGAGAGGGAGAGAGAATCCCAAGCAGGCTCCACACCACCAGCACAGACCCTGATGCAGGGCTCAATCCCATGAACAGAACAGAGAGATCATGACTTGAGCTGAAACCAAGAGTCAGATGCTCAACCGACTGAGCCACCCTGGCACCCCATTATTAATTTTTAAACAAGGGGCTCCCATTTTCATTTGCACTGAGCCCACAAATTATGTAGCTGGTCCTGCCTTGCTCCACCAGCCATGCACATGGGCTGAAAAATCTATCTGTCACCAGAATTTGCAAGAGCAATTTCTCTTCAGAAGTTAAGGGACTCTCAAGAGTCTAGCTTCTTTACTAGCTTCAGAGCATTACTGTCCCCCAGTGCCATCCGTCAGACGTGGGTTGCATTTAAATTTTCAAATTTGTCTCAGACTTAATTTGAATACGACAGGTACTTAAAAAAAAAAAAAAAAAAAGCTCCCTTGAAGGATTTTTCCCAGGGTTTGGAGAAAAGGATAAAGAGGAAGGACTTTCATAGCCCATTTCCATCCTGATTCTTCGGCGTGCACCCTGGGGCCTTGCATGGTGTACCTGAGTATGAAACGTGTCCCACTGGCACTTGTAAAGGCTCCCTCAGAACAAGGCACACTTTTATTTTTAGCCCAAAGGGAGATTTTGGCCTCTTTAGCCATGCTGCCCCAGCCTTCAGGCATCTCTCTCCTTAAATGTTGCATTCAACAAATATTTATTAATAAGCATTTATATGCCAGCGCTACTCCAGGTATTGGGGAGGCAACATGGAACAAAACAGACAAAATCTGAATTTCCTCATTTATATCAGGCAAAAATAAAAGCTTGATGAAAAATAAGGCAGGGAATGTAGATGCAGTGGGTCAGGAGGGTGGGACTGAGGTTTGCTATTTTATAGGGGGTGGTCAGGACCAGCTTCTCTCAGGACATTTCAGGGGAGACCAGAAGGAAAGGAAGGGAGGGTCATGTGGGTATGTGGAAGGAGCTTTCCAAGCCAAGGAAGAGCCAGTGTGGAGGCACAGGAGGGTTTAGGCCTATTTACTAAAGCAAGGATACTGGTGTGGCTGGACTGGTGAGAGGCAGACAGGTGAGTGTGGTAAGGAGAGCCCCTGGCTCAGGGGGACTGGCAGGTTGTGAAGAAAACTGTGGATTTTACTCTGAATGAGATGGAAATTGGAGGGAAAGGAAATGTCCTGATGGCTGTGAACTTGCTAACAAAACATGGACAGGAGGCAAGAACAAAGCAAGAGATCAGTTAGGTGGACAATGCAAGACTCCAGGTGGGAGATGACAGGGACCTGGAGGTGGCAGGAGTGGGATGGTGAGAGGTGGTCAGATAGGCATCTATTTTGAAGGCAGGACTGACAGCACTGCCGATGGTCTGGATGTGGGGTGTTGGCGGGGGGTTGAGGCAGTCCAAGGTGCTAAGCATGAACACCTGGAAGAATAGTGCCATTTCCTGATGGGGACACGATGGAGAGCAGGACAAGGAGCCTGTCTGAGACATGTTCAGTTTGTGATTGTTATGAGACCACCAAGTAGAGATATCAAGAAGGCCACTGGATATGCAGCAGAGGCTGCCATTCGGGGAGACCTTCTGCACACAGCAGGTACTTAAAGCAGTGGGACTGGATGAGGTCACCTAGCACAGGTATCAGTAGGGAAGAGAAGAGGCCTAGGGACAGAGTCAGGCACTCTGATGTTTAGGGATCGAGGAAATGAGAAGAGGCTAGCAAAGGAGGCCAAGAAGGAGACCCCAATGAAATAGGAGAAGCAAGAGAAGATGTGGTCTTCATAGTCAAGTATTTGTAAGAAGGAAGGACAGGTACCTGTGTCAAATGCTGCTGGAAAATCGAAGGAGATGGGGAAGAAAAATTGATCATTGGATCTGCCAACATGGAGGTCATGGGGGACCTTGACAAGATCAGTTCAGTGGGCAATGTCTTGACGGAGTGAATGTAGGAAAGAATGCAAGGCCCTATTGTAGGGCCAAGTTGTGGAGGCAGGAGCTGGTAGTGGATGTGGGATGAAGGTAGGTTCTCCAAAGATGGGCAGAATGCTTGTGCCTGAATGGAAATCACCCAAGACAGGGGAAGGGGGAGACTTGGTGATCCAGGACAGAGAGGGGGTGATTGCTGTGTCATAGATTCTAAGTCTAAAGTTCTCTTTTGGCCAGCAAAAGAGCAGATTCAGGATTGAAAGCAAGAGATGGTTAATGTCCAGGAAAAGACAAGAGCCCCGAGTAAGGGTCCTTGCCCCATATTTATTCAGATCAGAAGGCTTACAAATGTGATGGGCATGTACAAAGAGACAAAGAAACTAGGAACATTAACTTGGGGACATGAAGGAAAAGGGGGATTTTGAAGATATACAGTGTTTGGGCTTTAGGTCAATATAAAACAAAATCCTGGTGCCAGGCAGATGGGTAGATGCTTGTCAATGGCAGACAGGAGGCGCCATGCCTGTTTATCTTTGCTAGCCTAGGGGATAAGACAGAGAGAGGGAATAACCTCAGGGTTAATAAGGCACCTTTTCTTTTGTTAACCATCTCCACTCTGGGCAGTCCATAGTCCAATTCACCAGTTTACCTAGACTGGCCCTATCCTTCTGTGAAAACAGCTTTTCTGCTGTAGTACTAAATTGGGGGTGCTTCCCACCTGAATATCTAATCTTGTTTATTTCATATACCTATGTATTGGGCACCTTTGCGCCTGTTCCTACTCTAGGCCTTTGCCTCTCCCTCTCTATTCTGGGGGTTCTGTACGCCCTATTTTGGGGTGCCTTTGCACCTCCCTATTCCTGGCACCTTTGTGCCTCCTTATTCTTGGGGTGCCAATCTGGTTTACCCAAACTTGGGTGTAAGCATTTTATGACTTTGCATTTCTTTATGCCTTGTTAACCCATTGGTGTAAGCCTGGGGGATTCCTAAGCTTATCCCCCACACTGCTGGAGTAATGTCCTTGAGAATGTGAGAGAACTTGAAACCTACTGTACAAGCAGGGGGTGGACCCCCTAGAGGAGCACAGATGTTTTATGCTTTGTGGCAGAGGTGGGGTAGCGCATGTGGGCACAGGTACAGGTCTGGTGGCAGTTTTAAGCTGGGAGTGATGGAAGTTCTGATTAATTCTAGTTTCTCAGTGAAATAAGAAGTAAAATCATCAACTGAGAGTGAGGAGGGTGTGGGAGGTTTGAGAAGGGAGGAATCCGAGTGAAATAATAATCCAAGACATATTTTTTCAAAACCTATTAATAGGTTGTGAAATTGATTTTGAAGGTTGCCCTTGGCACATTTTAAGTAAATGAAACAGGACAGGATCAGAGAAAAAGGGAAACATCACAGTGTTAGTTCCCCAATCTTTATTTCATTCCTGTATATATGGATGTGATTTTTTTTTTTATTTTTAAGTTTGTCAAAGACTGATCAGAGCAAGAGAATGGACAAGTTAATAAAAATGGAGCACCCACATCCACATCCACCTGCCTGGTGCAGGCACAGACTAGGGAAGGTGTGGCTCAGGGTTGAGTTTAGTCATGGGAGTCACTTGAGAGAGGCAGGCAAGACAGTTATGCAAAGGAAGGGTTCTACTCCCAAACCATGGGATCCCCACTGGAAAGGAGGCAGATGTAGACATGAGGCAGAGGGACAGTGACCAGGGTGCATGGTTGGTGAATTGTAGAGCATGGTAGTGGCTGAGCCAAAGCAACTCTACAAAAAAACAAGATTTCCTAATTCCTCCTCAAGACTGAGGGCAAGGCAAATTGTGTTCCTTCACCAATGTTCATTTGCAGAGGTTTTCTGTTGAATGGCTTATCATAAAATGCTTTATCAGTCAGAGAGCACTCTCCTTGTGTCTGTGTTGGGCTTTGGTATGGTGTGTAAAAAATCTGAGGTCAAATGGTATCGTATTTTGGTCACTTTTCCCAGCATTCACCAACAGGAAATTTCTCTCAAAGGCAGTTTTGTTGAATTAAATAATACTTCACCATTCCATTGTAAGTTACTTTCAGTTCAATCAACCTTCAACAACTATTCTGCTATGTTCATCAGTTATTATTTCTATTTCTAGAATGATATTTATTTTAGAAAAGCATCATAATTCTTAAGAGCTATGAAGTCTTATGTGTTTTGGTTATGTTTTCTTTTCTTTCTCTCTCTCTCTCTCTCTCTCTCTCTTTCTTTCTTTCGAGAGAGAGAGGCAAAGGGAGAGACAGAATCCCAAGCAGGCTCCACACCCAGAACACAGCCTAATTCAGGGCTTGATCTCACAGCCATGAGATCATAACCTAAGCCAAAACCAAGAGTCAGATGCTCAACCGACTGAGCCACTCAGGCACTCCTGAAGTCTTGGTTCTTACACCAGACCCCTTTCCTCTCTGGAAGAATTGAATATAGCTTTCCCTAAAAGCCTTTCACACCTTCACTATATAGTCTTTCATGGGATGTGTTAAGAATCCCTCCATACTGAGGCACCTGGGTGGCTCAGTCGGTTGAGTGTCCAACTTTGGCTCAGGTCATGATCTCGCGGTTTGTGAGTTCGAGTCCCGCGTCGGGCTCTGTGCGGACAGCTCAGAGCCTGGGGCCTGCTTCAGATTCTGTGTCTCCTCCTCTCTCTGCCCCTCCCATGCTCATGCTCTGTCTCTCTGTCTCTCAATAATAAACAAATGTTAAGAAAAAAAAAACTTAAAAAAAAAATCCCTCCATACTAAAGACGAACTAAAAGCCACAAGTTTAAATGGATTCATGGTAAAAGAGTCACTACAATGTTACACTTTTGTGCCATTCATTTTCTTTCCTTCTTATAGCTGATCATATTTTTCCTCTTGCAATTACAATTTTAATGGTTTCTTGATTCTTACACTAAATGAAAAATGTCTTAGAGAAACTAAAAGAGGGACACCTGGGTGGCTCAGTCAGTTAAGCAACTGGCTCTAGGTCAAGATCTCATGGTCGTGCCATCTTGCCCCAGTCGGGCTCTGCACTGGGTGTGGAGCCTGCTTGGGATTTTCTCTGTTCATCTCTCTCTACCTTCTCCACTCAAGCTCTCTCTCTCTCAAACTAAATAAATACACTTAAAAAAAATAAAAAACCAAAAGAGATTGATTTCTACCTCATATCAGTCATCCAAATCAGACTTTGTCAAGGTATCTCTCTTGAGATCTTGAAACACAATGCTTAAAATCTCATCAAATTCCACATGGTCCTGCCTCTTATTCTGATTTCTCTGTCTCAACCATTATTCCAGGTGTTGTATGCTCAGAAGAGCAGATGCATAGAGTTCTTACTGGTGGGACATCACTGGTGGGATCCACGTTAGATTGCAACCCCCTGGTAACAGCTTACTCCCTCTGTGAGGCTGCCTGTGATTGGCTAGTTTGAAACAAATCACATATCCCACCATCTTGTGCTTCCATTGGGGGGGCCCTGCACCCACCAGAAACAGGAGGAGGGGATGATGGTGGTTATGGGGCAGAAATGATGGAGGCAAGAGGTGCATATGCTCTCAGATGCTTATATGTATTTATAGAGGAAGAATTTGACAAATGACTGGCCTGAACAGTCAGGGGTATAGACTGCCATTACCTGACATGATTAAGAAATTCTCCTTCAGATGTTCAAATGTTCTCTTGTCTCCTCGACCCATGGTTCTCGGTGTCCTCCATTCTACACCTCATCAGTCGTCAAGGAACCAAGAGCCAATGATCGATTATAGAAACAAAGAGCTAACTATGTCCAAGAAGGACATTTACACAGTTACAAGCATCCTGTGATTACCATGAATGCTTCCAATAAGGTCTGAAGGCATAAATGTCTGCGGTAAAACTGTGGGAAATAACACTGCTGGGAAACATCTGGGATGGTCTTTGGGGGGCCAGGGTGACTGCTCACAGGCATGAAGGCATAACCCTCCTGGCAGAGGGTTAGTGAGGAACTCTTGATCCTCATCCATCACAAGAAATGAAGGGGGGCTAATTCTTCCTGACCGTCTGCCCTGCCGGCTTCTGTGAGGCTGAGAACAAGCATTCCCCAGACCCAGGCAGATGCTACCAGTGGTCTGCCCATCTCCCCTCAGACTCCTCTACCATTTTCCTGGCCTAGGCCAGCACCTGTCTCTGTGGGAGGAGGGCTTCAGGCTGACAGGACCTGCTGTGCCTGCACACAGAGTCAGCAGAAGTGCTGGGGGCGGCCCTTGGCCAAAAGCTGACCCACGCAGGGGGAGAACTACTCCAGTCGGCTGGCCTCTGTTCTAGCCACTCTGGTGGGCCCTAGCCAGTCTCCAGAACTTTCCTGTGAAGACCTCCCCTTATTTCCTGGTAGACAAAGGAGGATGAGATTCTCCTTAAATCAGAAATAAGGCACAATCCCCCACAGAGCCTGAGCATGGCTTTGTGACAGGACTGTGCTGCCAGGGCAGTAGATGATAGGTTTCCCTCCCAGACTCTCCCCATCTCTCCAGTCTGATCTTTAGGACATGACACTGTCCTCCACAGGTCCCATACACTGATTCTCATTCTTTGCACCTGACATTCCTCTATCTGAAACCCAATGATTACTAGTCGTCCACCAAATAATCCACCTTTCAGAGCTAATCCCTTCCACTGTGAATCCTTTTCTGATGCCTGGGACAAGATAAAGTGCCCCTTCTATATGCAACCAATGGCACGCTTGAATAGAAAGAGGTCACTGTGCCCTGTCCTCACCCCTGCTCTTTGATATGACTCCACCCCTAGTAGGTACCAGAGTCCTGTGAAAATTCAGTATAAGAGAAGGGGCTGGCTCAAGCCAACATTACAATGTAGACTATCTATATCCTTTACAATACATTATGGCCTAAGGTCACCCTGTACACTGTTTAGGGAAAGACATTAGCTAAAAATATTAGGCATAATTGGGGTATGAGACAGGCCCACGGGAAAGCTATGTGTAATGCCAAGTATGTGTTAAGTATGTGTCAGGACAGGAATGCAGAGAGAATGGGTAGGAGGCCCCAAGGACAGATGGCCAGGAAAAGGGAGGGACAGGTTGCTGTGGAGTATGACTGCCACTTCATACATCAGACCTCACCCTACCAAGGGGTAGAAGCTTTGAGAAAAGAACCCTACATGGATATCTTCATCAACCTGGGTGGGGGGGCCTTCCTGTCTGCTCATCTCGTTGGCCCCTCCCTCTCCTCCTCCCTCCCTCCTTCCACTCCTTTTCTGAGAAGCCACTAAACTGTTGGGGGTGGAGTCTCCTTCCTTCAGGGTGTTGATCCAGAGAAGCCTCTGAAATACATCCCCACCACCCCTGTGTTTGATTAATAAAGAGAAGGCCTAATAAAAAAGAAAACATCTTCTTTAAAAAGACAGGGCCTCTGTCTTAGTTCCCATTCAGATCCCTAAACTGCCAGGGGGAGAAACTGCATGGGAAAATAATAAAGCACTTTAATTAGGAGTTTTTGGGTTCAAATTCAGCACAAGTCTGTCTCCGGAATCAAGCACTGACCACACTGCCCTGTCCTCAGCAGCATCTGTAAACACCCCCTGCTAAGCTGGGGGGCCCGAAGGACCAGCAATTACACAGACACACCTGCATCTGCACCAGTCAGATCTCAGATCTCAGATCTCAAAGGAACTCTGAAGTCCCTGAAGTCAGCCAGGATTCCACACCTCTCAGCAGCACAGAAACCAGACACCAGAGTGGCCTGAATATGCATAACCAAGGCCTGCGGGTTGCATTCAATTTGTACTTTACTAGAGGAAGATCAAAAATTTTCATCAAGTCTTAATGTATTAGTGTCCCGGCTTAATGCAATTCCAGACAAACCCCACAGAATGAAATTTGACTGGAAGAATTAATAGCATAACCAAAAGAATTTGGAAAAAAAAAAGAAAGATGAAAGTATGGCAGATGGAGTAGGACTTTCCTGCCAAACAGTACAGATTACAGAGCTGGGGAGAGGTTGATCCATTCACCAAACGATGCTCGGTAAACTAAGAGTTAAGCTGATTCTCTTTAAATCTGTAAAATGGACACCATCAAAGTTAGAAGGAAACATAAATGGTTAGTTGTTTGAGGATGCAGAAGGGCTTCCCAGGCACAAGAACCGTTAAGGAAATCCAAAGGAAAAGTACAAGCATTTGACTCTACAAAACGCCAAAGTGTTTGTAGGACAAAAAAAAAAGTCATGAACACTCAGCACTTAGACAAGAAAAGTCTGGATAGTGAGATGAGGGGTATTGTTTGGATGCCACCTCACTCTGGTGCCATGTGTCCAAGTGACAAACCCCGTGCCTTCCAAGACACAGCTGCTGGTTTCAGCCCTGCCTGCCGGTGTGGGATCTTGGCTCATTTCTGGGGACTCAAAAGTTCCTGTGCAGCCCGACCCATGAAGGTGCCTTTTGCTTACCACAAAGAAGAAATACCTGTCTTGATTCATTTTTTAAAATATTTATTTATTTTTGAGAGACAGAGCATGAGCAGAGGAGGAGCAGAGAGAGAGGGAAACAGAATCCAAAGCAGGATCCCTCCCGGCTCTGAGTTGTCAGCACAGAGCCTGACAAGGGGCTTGAACTCATGGACCATGAGATTGTGACCTGAGTTGAAGTCAGAAGCTTAAACGACTGAGCCACTCAGGTGCCCCGTCTTGATTCATTTTTAAGAAGTATTTTTGTAATCAAAGCACAGTTAAATGCAGTTGGACATTAGCTATTTGAGAAAAAAAATAAAAACACCTCTGGTGATTTCATAATAAAGAAAAAAATGTCTTATAAAGCAAATAAAGTTTATTTAGCTTCCTATTTAAACTAGTTAAGTGTTTTGATTTTTGTATTTAGTATTCCTGACCTAGAACATGCCATCATATATGTGAAAACCAAAGTGTTTGTTTATTTCATTTACTATGTTATCCTACTCAATTAAAATAGTTAATTCATTAAAAATTGTAAAATACAGGGGCCCTGAGTGGCTCAGTCAGTTAAGCATCCAACTTCGGCTCAGGTCATGATCTCGAGGTTCATGGGATCGAGCCCCATGTCGGGCTCTGTCCTGACAACTCAGAGCCTGGAGCCTGTTTCGGATTCTGTGTCTCCCTCTCCCTCTGCTCACACCCTGCTAGTGCTCTCTCAAAAATAAATAAACATTGAAAAAAGAATATTAAAAATACTTAATGACATGGGATAGCCTGGGCCCTGACCAATCACAACAGACGCTGGCCACAAACTAGCAGGTTGAAAACTCTGGACTATCCGCTCACCGGTTCTTCCTCTTCCTTCCCTGTGTCTGGCTTCACAATCTCCATCTCTGCTCCTGGATGTGGGCTTCCTGGTTCTGCTTTGACCCCTTCCTGCTTGGCCTGTGGTCTCTCCCTGTGTAAACCAGCTTCCCTGTTTTCAGTCCCCAGCGTGCCCCAATGACACCTTGTTTCCAGCTGCTTATTGAAAATTTCTATCTTGGTAACATCCAGAACTTTTGTAGGGGCCAAGGGCAGCCCACCCTAAGATGGGCCAAGATGCCATCTTCATGGCATGAAGATTATTTTGATTTCAAAGCAATCAAACCCAGCAGATTCGAGGAAAAGCTCTTTACCTCTCCCTCAACTGCCTGTCCGTACCAGGAAGAGAGCTACTACCAGAGATGTCTCTGTACCTAAGAAACTTATCTGCATAATAGGGCAAACTCAGACCCCTAACCCTCTCCTTATCCTCATGTTGCCTGACTGTCCTTGGAATCCCAAGTCTGTGTGGATTCCCTGTATGTCATTAAATTTGATTTTTTCCTGTTAATCTGGCTCACAAGAATCCCATTTATTCGATTCAAGTCCTTAGAAGGACCTTGAAGGGCAGAGGAAGTTCTTCCTCTGCAACACTTTTAAGTTCAAAATATTAAAAATTAAAAAAAAATCACACTATTTCCCTCCCACTTTCTTCCTTGGCCGCAAATGCAGGAGTGAATACACACACACACACACACACACACACACACACGCACACACTTGATAGGTCCATTTTTCTCAAAACACTAGTTTCCTTGACTTCTGTGATACCGTCCTATTCCATTCAAATCCCAGAGACTACTTCCTTTCCATGCTTTGGAAAAATCTCCGAAAAAAATCTGGAGATAAATTCCCTCAGCACTGGAGACCCAGAAATGCGAGTAGGCAGAAGTTACTGTCTGCTTGTGGCCACGCCCCCTCTGATGTCAGTATCACCTTTCCCAAGGCTCCTCCACTAGCCTGCCAGAGTCCTCTCAATCTCTGAAATTCAAACTCTGGCTTCCCCCATTGATCTCCTGTCTTAAATGCAAAAGAGGCTGAACAGCCAGGGTTACCCATCTGTGAAAAAAGCGCAGAATAGTTGGTTGCTGGCAAACTCTTTCTTAAAAACACCAGATTTCAAACAATGGATGCCTGTGAAGTGGCCCCTGCCATCAGCAGCCCTTTGTTCCAGATCCAGTAGCTACCTTTTCAGGAGTAAATGTAGCCCTTGACCCACTACAGAATCCACACTGCCAGCTCCCAGGGAGACAAGTGAAACCTCCGGGGTGCACCTTCTCACTCAGTGGAGGTGATCAAACAAGATGTGCGCCAGCCCAAGAACCCCTACCTTGCCATCCCACATACACAGCCGCATGGGAGGCACACTCAGCGAAGGCTGGTTGACATCTGCATGAAGACATGCTCCCTAGAGCCTGTTTGCATTGTTTACTCGACTCCTTTGGTTCCCTCAAATCTGACCGAGCCCTGGAGAATGACTCCTGTTAGTCTGGCCCACAACAGCTGCAAACAAACAATTTACAAGGGGGGATTACTGTGCCTTTTTAATGTCCAGAATTTAGATTTTTTGCTGTCCTAAGCACTAATGGTCCTTGGAAACTGCCCAGATGTCAGAGGTGAACTAAAAAAACATTTGGGTGAACTAAACAATCCCCAAAGTGGACTCCTTAGAACACTGGATCCTGAAGATGCTTCATGAGAAAGAGTGTTCTGTGGCCAAATGAAGTTGGCAAACAGTCCATATTATGGCATCACCCTAAAGAGACCCAGCACACACTATAATAATAAAGGCACTAAAAAGTCCTGCAGAGGAAACCCTGTTTAACATTAGCATTTGTCCTAATGCGTTCTACCACTGTAACTCTTTAGTAATTTTTTCTTTAGTAAAGTTGCACCCTAAAACACAGCTTGGTTAAATTCTGCTGCAGACACTGCCTGGGGTGTACCTCTGAGCACAGACACCTCTAGCAACTCAGCTGTGGTTCAGGGAGATGTGTATTGAGCCTGGAGCCCTGGTCCCAGCTTTGGTGCTTTGACCTCTCCAGGCCTCTAAGTGGAATTAACAGTACTTTGGTGAAAAACAACTGAGGTATTATCTGTAAAAGCATTTTGCAAAGTGCTATAAAAATAATGATTATCTGCTAACGATATACATCTATCTACTAAGGATATACCAAGGGATACTTTCGTTCATTCTTTTCAATGTCCTGTCCCTGGTGTTGGAGGTGAGTCAGGAAGAGCTATGATCTGGCTTTTGATTTTGTTCACAGACAGTGGGCAAGTGGGGTCCACACCTGTGGTGGCCCTGACGTCTCATCAGGGAAAGGAGGAGGGAGGTCAGGGGAACCTTCCCAGCTGAAACCACCAGAACTGTGAAAGACCATTAGGAGGGCTGGACATACATTGGGGGAGGGGGTGGGTAGTGAGACCTAATACCAAGATGACATAGCCTGGGGAGTATGTGAAGAATGGGTCCCATTAAGGCTGGCCTCCCAGGGCTGCACGCCCTTGCACGTAGAAATCAGTTCTCAGTCTCCTCTATGCAGAGGAAGCAGATTCAGTCCAGTAAAGAGGTTGATTCTGGAGAACCGAACTCCTCTTTTTTTTTTTTTAATTTTTTTTAACGTTTATTTATTTTTGAGACAGAGAGAGACAGAGCATGAACGGGGGAGGGTCAGAGAGAGGGAGACACAAACTCACGGACCGTGAGATCATGACCTGAGCTGAAGTCGGCCGCTTAACCGACTGAGCCACCCACGCGCCCCCCGAACTCCTCTTTGGAGTAGGTAGTGGCCCTTGACTTTGGTGAAGGGGAGGAAAGGCCTCAAGTGAGGACAGAAGGGCTGCTGGGAAGCTCTAGTGAACAAGCACATCCCAGAGCCCCAGAGGGAGTCAAGCTCCTCCCATCCACCCCTGCAAGGGCAGCAGGTGTGGGTCATTTTAGGTCTCCTTCTCTACCTAGCTAACCTTCTCTACCTGCAGAAAGTGGCCAGACAAAAGAGGTCCTGGTTGCTTTGCTCTCATGTCCTCAGTCTCCAACTACTGAGAGCAGAGTCTGTAAACCTCATAACTCCTGTCAACCACCAGCCTTCTTCTCTAGACCCAGATGCAAGGACCCCTCACTGTCCCAGGCCCCACCTGACCCCTGACACCCTCTATAGAACTACCCTAGTACCCCAGCACAGGGAATGCAGGGGTTCTCTAGAGACACACTGGAAGCTGAGGCCAAAAGGAAAATGCACACTTCTCTATACACCTATCAAAATATCCCCCCATATTTGAGCTGGGTAAAAAGTTAATAAGAGCTCCACCGTTAAAAAAAAAAAAAAAAAAAAAAGGACTATATATAAAGCCAGCATTGCCTAATCTGTTGCAGGCCACTGTCAACCCTCATAAATCTCCAGGTGGGGACCGGACAAACTGAGGGTGACTGGAAACCACTGTTCCCATTGCACAATAATGCAGGGGCCTAACAAAAGCTGTCTTTATGTTAAATGTTGGTATTTTGTTCATCGTTGATTTTTTAAACTTTATTTTTTAAAACACTGCCTTAAAATATCTTAATTACGGAGTACTGCCAGTGTTTATTTTTGCTCACTATTCACAAAGTCCTGTCGGTGGGAGAGTGCTCTGAGATTTCCTTATTGATGACAGCACGTTCCTAAGAACCCCCAATGTGCCCGAAACCCTCAGGCCTGCAACAAAGTGCGGCTCTACGATATGCAGCCTCCTCTGCTCAATTAGGAAAACCCAAAGGATTCGAGATCTTCGAGAAGAAAGGCGCCTCTTAGGGCCCAGGGGACCGGGTCTTGCCCTGTATTTCTTGGCAACAAATCACAGGCTTTAAAGCAGAATTCTGCAAACGCTGCCGTCCCCCGACCTTGCAGGGGCGCCCGGTGCCGGGTGGGCGGACGCTGCGCGGGTGGAAGCCCAGGCCAAGGGTGGAGGCCGAGCCCAGAAGGGGGCGGAGAGGCCTGAGGGTGGGAAAGTGGCCCCGTCCCTTCCCGGCAGGAACCCCGGGCTCCTCCTCCTCCCGCAGCGCAGCCATCAATCAGCGCGACAGCCCAGCGCCCCGGGGCCAGACTCACGGACCCTCCCACGGGGTCTTGTGCCCCCGGAGGAGGAAGCCTCGGAAGGGGGCGTCTGCCCGTGCACGGAATGGGCGCACAGACTGGAGCTGCGCTGGGCACCCGGGCTGTGCGACCCCCAGTCCCGCCCGCGCTCCCAGGCACCAGGCGCACTTGACACTCCGTAGGCGGCCCGGAAGGTAGAACTCAACAAAGGTGCCCCCCCCGCCCCCTCCTTCCGCGAGCACTCACACACACGGCACCTGGAGCCACCGCGCCCGCACCCTCCGGCTGTCCCTCACCCCACCCCCGCAGAGGTCGGCTAAGGATACACCAAGACACCAACTGGACCTGCAGTCGCCTCAGGGCCCCGGAAGGTCACCCTACGCGGGTCCCGGCGTCCCACTCCCTAGCACCTCCTCCCCCACCCGTTCCCACAACCCCTCGAGGACACTCGCTCGCTCTCTCTACCCCCAGGTCCCCTGCGGAGGGGAAGACAGTGCGAGCAGCAGCAGCACCGAGGGCCTCGAACCCCGCACAGCTCCCGCCGGCACCCCGGAGCCTCCCCGGGTGCTGGGTGCGGACACCGGGGGTGGGGTCTCCGCGGCCACCGCCCCTTACCTCGCGCAGGCCCTCCCCGCAGGTCTCGGAGGCGGGGGCGAGCGGTGGCCCGCGGACTAGCGCGGGGCTGGGTTTCCCCACTGGGGCGGAGCGGGAGGTGGAGGAGGAAGAGGAGTAGGGGAGCGGAGGGGAGGGGCAGGCTTTGTGTCTGCCTCCGGCCCTCCCACGGCTCCGGCGCTAGCCATCCCCCTCCCCCAGTCACCCTCCGGCGCCCGAGGAACGGACGGGGCGGGGGTGAGATGAGGGGGCGAGGACGGCGCCTGCGCGACCCCGGGTCCGGCCGCCCCCTCCCCTCGTGCAGCGCACCCTCCGCCTCTCGGGACTTGCAGTCTAGGCGCCTGCGGGTGACCTGGAACCCTAGCTGCAATCAGGCGAGCCGAGACCGAGAAAGTTGATCTAACCCGGAGCAAACTTGGCTGGATCAGCTCCCGACGCGCCTCGGCGCCCCCGCCCTGCTCCTCTGCACTCCCCGGGGAGGACCGGAGTTCTGTTCTCGGATATTCTTCTCTGTCTCCTTTCTTTGCGCTCACTGCTGAGCAGTTCAACCGCGCGCACACCTCTCCCCCAAGCCAGCCCCGCCAGCCCCGCCAGCCGGCTGCAGACCCCGGGATCAGCGGCGCGTGCTGGGAAGCCCCTGTCGGGGAGGCACGCGTGGGCTCCGGCCCTTTGTCCTGTGCCTGGACGCGCTGCGGGGGCCCGGGTGTTTCGTTGCATCCCCGCTGGGAAGCGGGCGACCAGGGGCAGTTCCTACGTGTGCAGAGCTGCCCAGCCCCGCCCCGGCCCCAGGGAGCCAGAGTCGCGGGGAGGCGGGATGTGGTTTAGCTCAGCTCTAAGCCACCCTCGTAACGCCTGGGGATAGCGAAGAGGGCTGACGGGGAGCTGGGAGCGGCCCTGCCAGAAATCTGCAATCGTCTTTTCTTGCGAGTCAGGCCCGTCCCTGGTGAGCGGCTGTGCTTTTCCACTTGCCTGCCAAGGAGAGCACCTTTGTGGGGAAATTGCTAACAGTGTTAGAGTTACCTAAGTAGCTGGTGTCGCAAAAGGAGCCTCAGGCACCTGTTTGGGACAGAAGCAGGAAAAGGAAACAAAGTCCTTATTTTTATTCAAGGTCTGCTTCAGACAAGTAGCCAAAGAGGAGAATAGCATTGGTGTTCGTTCTTGCGATTCCTGCTTTCTAAAGATTTGTTTCATAATCAGCTCAGCTCCCAGGAAATCATTACCCACTGCACTTCTCTTAATGTTCTAAGTCACCCATTCAATAAATTATTGAGCACCTGATATGCACCAGGCACTGAGCTAATAATGTTAGCTCAGTGTTCCCAGGGGAACAAAACAGATCTCCCTGCCCTGTTGGAGCTGACATTCTGGGAAGCAGGAGCGGGAGAAAGGGTAAATTGTGAACATCAGTAAGTCACTTACCTGGAATGTTAGAAGAAGTCAGCAATAGGGGAAAAAAGAAAAAGTAAAATAAGAAGGCCAAGGAGTGCTGGTGTCTGGTGTGGAGGGTAGAATTGAATAGTGGGGTGGTCAGAGTAGGCCTGGTTGGGAAGGTGGGATTTGAGCAAGGACCTGGAGGAGGTGCATTAAGGTCAAAGGCTCTGAGGTGGTAGGTGGACACCCATGAGGGTCTGAGCAGGCGGTGACAGGATCTGATCTATATTATTGGAAGACTTAGTTTGATGCTGTATGGAGAGCCAGCTGTGCGCACAAAGTTAATTGCAAGTTAGGAGCTATTGACATACTCTAGGCTGGAGAGAAACGTTACACAGAGCAGAGTTACAGAGTGCACACATAGAGAAGTACTTGGACTCTTATTTATTTTGAAGGTAGAACTGTCAGAAATTCCTAAGAGGTTGAATATGTTGGCAAAAGGGAGAGGTGGGCCAAGGCGCACCTGGCTTCATATCTCTCCCTCTTCAGTCCCTTCTGCCCCCAAAGGATTCAATTTTATATACAAAGCTCCCCAAGTAAATATTCTCCCCCTGTCTCTGTTTCACTCAACCTCTTGAAAAGTTTCTTCATCTTGTGTACATTACCCCATGGATGGCCCTACAGGCCCAATCTGTTTTAAAACTTGGAGCTCATTTGGCTCTGTCCTCCCTCAGGAAAACCTCTTTTACTGTAGAGATGGATTTGGAGATTATTCACTCAAAACTATCTACTGAGTAGCTACTATGTGCCAAGTTCTATTGTAGGCGGTGGGGCTAGAGCAGTAAACTGAACACACAAACTGCTGTGCTCTCATGGAACTCACATTCTAATGCGGAGACAGAGACAATAAACCAGACAAGGTTGATGATACCTGCCATGGTGAAAAATTAACTCAAAAAGAGAAAGAGGGTGGTGGGGAGGCTACAATTTAAAACAGGTGGTCAGGGGCACCTGAGTGGCTCAGTTGGTTAAGCATCCTAGTCTTGATCTCTGCTCAGGTCATGATCTCACGGTTCGTGGGATCGAGCCCCAGGTCTGGCTTTGCACTGACAGTGCGGAGCCTGCTTGGGATACTCTGTCTCTCTCTGCCTCCCCTTCCTCTCTCTCTCTCTCTCTCTCTCTCAAAATAAATAAATAAACATTAAAAAAAAGAAAATTTAAAAAAATAAAAGAGGTGGTCAGAGAAAACTCCAAGAAAAAAAAAATTAAGACAAAAACTTTGGACCCTCTCATGGACTTATCTCACATTTGGCAGATTTGATTTCCTACCCCAGGGTCCTTGGAGTCTGAAGTGACCACTCCAGTCAGCTGCAGAGATCACAAGTGCTCTGGGGCATTTTGGTCAGTAGAGGACCAGCTAGCCAAAAAAATGTCACTTGTAATGAAGTTATTTTCCCTCTAAAGTAAACCAAGCAGCATTGGTTCTGCAAGCATTGCCCGGAGCTGGCAACTCAGCAATTTCTGTTCTCTGTGGTAGAAGTAGAGGTGTCTTATGCACATAAAATGACTTGAAAAGAGTGTGTGTGTGGTTTTTTTTTGTTTTTTTGTTTTTTTTTTTTTGGTCTGGGTCTGAGCTGTAGAATAACCATCATAATAATTATGGCAATTCTTTATTCATTGGTGTGCATTGGAACTGGGTGACATTACTTCGGTCCATGCCCATAGCCACCCTGGGAGTCAAGTAGAGAGTATCCCTGGATAGTTAACTAATTTCTAGTGTTAGGAATTACATAGTAGTTAGATGGTAGTTAGAACTTCCCATCTCCGTCTCCAAAGATGCAGTGCATGTAGAGGGAGGTGGGTCCTCACAGAAGAGGGTATTTGACAGGGGTACATATTTTATTTATATTCTTACTTATATATTTGTTTACTTACATCTGAAAGAAAGTCAGTGATTATCCCTGGAGTGTGGGATTATTGGGACTTTAACTTTTCAAGTTGTAGGTCTGTAAACTGAATGTTTAAGATGGCATATTACTTTGTTAATCAAAATAGCATTAATATTATATATAAAATTATATACACAGTACAAGTGTAAAGGCAAACATACATAGAATTACCTAATATTTTAGTTTTTCCTTTGACCTTATTATTTAGACCAATAAAAAATTTCCAAGTGTTGAGGTTTGTTTTTGTTCTTTAAATTTTTGTTATTAATTTCCAGATTTATTGCATGTGGACAAAGAATGTAGTTTATATAATTTCTCCTCTTTGAAATTAATAGAGGCTCTGTTTGTGACCTAGTATATGATCTATTTTGAAAATATTTCTGTATCAGAAAAGAAGGCATGTTAAACACCCCCACAACCAGTTCTATAATTAGCATATAGTAGTTGTTGAAAACTGTTTATTGGTGAACCTGAACACCAACTAACTAAATGGTAATTCATCTTTTATATTTATTCTAATTCACGATGTCATTTATTTTTACTATCTCATTTGCCAGTCTCCTAATTTATATCCTGCTTTTTCCCTACTCCCCTTCTAGGATATAATAAACTTAGGGCAGATGTGTTAAGATCTTCCATTTCAGTTGGGGTTCTGATGTTTTTCTCAGAATTTACAATTCTGGGGTGCTTGGGTAGCTCAGTTTGGTTGAGTGTCCAACTCTTGATTTCAGCTCAGGTCATGATTCCAGGGTCGTGGAATTGAGCCCTGGGTTGGGCTCTGTGCTGAGCATGGAGTCTGCTTAGGATTCTCTCTCTCCCCCTGCCCCTCTCCCCTGCTTGCTCTCTCTTGCTCTCAAAAAAAAAAAAAAAGAAAAGAAAAGAAAAAGAGGAAGAAAAAGAATTTACAATTCTTTTTACATTTACAATACAATCTATTATAATTTACAATTATTTGTATTCTAGCACTTTCATGCTAGATCCACACTGTGGATCATGTAGCTATCAGTATAATAAACCTCCTTTGCCCCATTCAATGTGCCTTGATTCATTCAGAAATTCCAATCACGACCTCTATTTTCTTTGTGTTTGCAATCAACCAATGCATTTTTGTCTATCCTCTATTTTAGACATTTCTGCATCATTTTATTGTACATGAATCCTTTTGGAGCAACATATGCCATAATTGAATTTTATTTTAAACCCACCTGGTAAATTTGGTTTAATTTCTGTCACCTTGTTTTATGCTTTTTGGATTTTATAAAACTATGCCATTGCCTAAGTTCTATGCTTTTTTTGATTAAAATAACTAAACTCTATCTCTTTATATAGTCTCCTGTATTTGAAAAGTATACTTCTTGTTTTAACCATAGTGGTTCATTCTCTAATTATTCAACACATGAATCTTAGTTATTTACTGGGTGTCAGGCACTCTTCTAAACACTGTGACTATATGATAAGACAGATAAAATCTTTCTCTCAAGGTGCTTGCCATCTAATGGAGGGGGACAAACAATAAACATACGAACACATAAAAATGAAGTATACAGGGCATGATACGTGCCATAAAAACATGCCAAAGTAATGGGAGAGTTGCTCAAGGACTTACCTTGTTTGGGTGATCAGAGAAGACATCCCTGACAAGGCTATGTGTCAGCTGAGACTAATGACAAAAGAGGGACGAGTCAGGTGAATTTCTGGGAAGAAATGTTCCAGTCTAAGTAAGAAGGAACAGCCAGAACCAAGGTGCTAAGGTGAGCTTCAAGGAGCAGGGAGGAGGCTACCAGGCTGGAGTTAGGGGCTTAGGGACAGTTGGAGAGGGTTTCAGATGGAAATGGCTCAATCTGGTTTCCATTTGTAAGTGACCAGAAAGGCATCCATGCGAGAAAAGGATGGAAGAGGGGAGACAGCAACGAATGGGAGGAGACTAGCAAGGTAGCTTTGCAGTCACTGGGCGAGGGGCTGTGAACAATGTGGAGATGGTGATTAGACAGGGACTGAGACAGAGGTAAGCAGGTGGACTCCAGGTATGCTGTTGAAAAGGCTGAGATCATGTCATTCTAGGGGCATCTGGGTGGCTCAGCTGGTTAAGCACCTGATTCCTGATTTTGGCTCAGGTCATGATCTCACGGTTTCTAGATTGAGCCCCATGTCGGGCTCCACACTGAATGTATAGCCTGCTTGGGATTCTGTCTCTCTGCCCCTCCCCTGTTTGCACACCCTCTCTCTCTCAAAATGAATAAATAATCTTAGAAAAAGAGAACACATCACTCCAAAATAATCCATTTGACATACTAATTGGAGCTAAAGGCACTTGAAAGACAAAGGAACAAGAAGTATGCTCTGACCTCCCCCTTTTTTCCTGAAAGCAGGACAATGCAGAATTCCCATGTGAAAGCCACCCTCCAGGGACCAGGAGGAAAAGCACACTGTCATCATCAGAGATGGGGAGTTGAGGCCAAGAAGAATCTGTACAGACCACCTCGTGAAAACAGCCTTCTCTTCCTTTTCAACTCCCCCTATTTCACAATCACTGCTGTTTGTTCAACCTAAATGCATACGAACATTTAGACCTAACCACTTTGGGGGCATCATTTTCCTGTGAATGCTTTTTCGTAAGTGTAAAATAGAATGTGTATGCTTTTTTCTTGTTGATCTGTCTGATATTGACTTAATTCTTCGGCCCAGCCAGAGATTCTAACAGGATAGAGGATAAGTTTGCCTCCCCTATGCTATGAAGGTAGGGCCTACTGGGTATGCTCTGCTACATATTCCTCCTGTATTACATTTGGATACAATTAGGTTACATTTTCTTTTTTTTTTTTTTCAATATATGAAATTTATTGTCAAATTGGTTTCCATACAACACCCAGTGCTCATCCCAAAAGGTGCCCTCCTCAATACCCATCAACCACCCTCCCCTCCCTCCCACCCCCCATCAAACCTCAGTTTGTTCTCAGTTTTTAAGAGTCTCTTATGCTTTGGCTCTCTCCCATTCTAACCTCTTTTTTTTTTTCCTTCCCCTCCTCCATGGGTTTCTGTTAAGTTTCTCAGGATCCACATAAGAGTGAAAACATATGGTATCTGTCTTTCTCTGTATGGCTTATTTCACTTAGCATCACACTCTCCAGTTCCATCCACGTTGCTACAAAGGGCCATATTTCGTTCTTTCTCATTGCCATGTAGTACTCCATTGTGTATATAAACCACAATTTCTTTATCCATTCATCAGTTGATGGACATTTAGGCTCTTTCCATAATTTGGCTATTGTTGAGAGTGCTGCTATGAACATTGGGGTACAAGTGCCCGTATGCATCAGTACTCCTGTATCCCTTGGGTAAATTCCTAGCAGTGCTATTGCTGGGTCATAGGGTAGGTCTATTTTTAATTTTCTGAGGACCCTCCACAGTTTTCCAGAGTGGCTGCACCAATTTGCATTCCCACCGACAGTGCAAGAGGGTTCCCGTTTCTCCACATCCTCTCCAGCATCTATAGTCTCCTGATTTGTTCACTTTGGCCACTCTGACTGGCGTGAGGTGACATCTGAGTGTGGTTTTGATTTGTATTTCAATTAGGTTACATTTTCGTTGTTCCTCCACTGCCACCAACCTATGCCAAGCCACCATCATCACTACGCTAGGCAGGAAGCTTTCTGCCTGGAATCTGGCATCCACTCCTGCCCCCTACTGGTTATCCTACACATAGCAGGTAGAATGGTGTATTTAGAAGGGAAATTGGATCCTATCACTCTCCTGCTCACTCTTCTTGCTACCCACTATTCTTAGAAGAAATCCAAAAATCTTTCCCATGGCTTGCAGAGTCCTCCCACTCTGACCCCAGCCCTCTTTAACCCCATCTCCTGCCAGTTAACTTCCAGCTTTCCCTTTGTTCCCTGAACACACTGAACCTGATCCAGCGCCAGAACCTCTGCCCTAGCTGTTTTCCCTCTGGTCCTTTGCATATCTGCACCTCTAGTACAGAATACCCTTTTGGAGACTTTATATGCCTGAAGATATTTTTATTATGTCCTCACAGTTCAGCAACAGTCTGGCTAGTTATAAAGTTCTAAGTTCACAGTTCTATTTATTAACACCTCAAAAATATAATTCCATTGAGCTTAAGATTGGTGTTGAGAAGTCTGAGGTCAATTTAAGTCTTCCTCCGTTGCGAGCAAGAAGCAAGGAAGCAAAGGCAATCTGCTTTGGTAATCTGGAAGCTTAAAAATCATAGTTTTGCCTTCAGTGTTTCTAATTCTACTATAACGGAGGGATCCAAGAATTTTTTCTTGTCTACAGTATTCTTGGTGCCCTTTATATCTGCAGACTATCATCTTTTTTTAATTCTAGGGAATTCAAGGACATTATTTAAAGTCTTTTCTCCTCTCCTTGTGGCTCTCCTATGACCTGGCTCTGCATGTTGATTTCTGTCTTCCGTTCCTTTTAACTTCCTCATCTTCCTCAGCTGCCTTCTCAGAGAGGTCCTGGATCACCTCTTCCTACACATTGGTTCTTGGGCTATATCTGTCTGTTCTTTAACCCACCTATCATTTTCTATATTAAAATAGTCTCTCACATCTAATATCCCCACTTGTTTCCTTTTCGTGTGATCCTTGATTCTTTTTTCATATGGCTAATTTCTTCCCCCACGTTCTTAATATGTTGATCATGATTATTTAAAATTTTTGGCATGACCATTTCAGTAATTCTGCTTCAGGTGGTATATGTTGTTATACTTTTGCCCTTTTGTGGCAGTTGTACTCCTCAGGCACACAATATTTTGGCCTGAGAGCCCATGACATTCTGAGGGTACTGACTATTCTAACTGTTCTGTGTATTGGAGAAAGGTCAAAGGTTAGCTCCAGGCTTTATTGCTTCTCAGGAGTTTAAGGATATGTGTACTGTTTTTCTCTTACCACATAACAAATGACCACAAATATGCTAGCTTCAAACAGCATCCATTTATCATCATGCAGTTTCCATGGGTCAAGAGTCTGGGTACAGCTTGGCTGGGTTCTGTCCCCTAGGGTCTCACAAGGCTACAATTCAGGGATCGGCCAGGGCTGTGGCCTCAGCTGAGACCTTTGAACTCTTATCCGAGTTCACTTCTAAGCTCCTGTGGTTGTTGGCAGAATTCACTTCCTTGCAGCTGCGTGACTGGGCTCTCAGTTCTGCGGAAATAAATTAAGACCAACCAACCTCTACTTTTATTAAGTAGAGGCCATCCATTCAGAGCTTGCTAAAGAAAGGGAGTTGGCCACTATTATTTGTGTTCAGTGGAGACCCAGATGCAGGTAGAGGAGTTGGAAAGATTTGTAGTGGGAAAAGGGAAGGGGCTTCAGGTCAGGTGTGCCCTGTTTGCAGCCTGTTGGCCTGGGGAAGCTGGAGGTGAGCTAACTAGCAGCCAGCGTCCTATGTGACTGGTCAGGAGTGCATATTTGGCTATCTCTGATTGGTCCCAAGGTGGAAACTGGAACAAAATTAGGAAGCTGCCAGTTATGAATCAAGTTCTGGTCATTTCGGACCAATCATTACAGGAGTTATTGGATTACTGGACCAGTTGCTAGAGATGGTAATCTGACTTCTTACAAGTCTGCCTTATAAATAGTGGTTGGCTTACTGTAAATTCTGAGTTGGTTTCCTGGACCGGATGCTGCAGGCTGTGGGCCACAGTTTTATTTCTACACTCAGTCTGGCCATTGTCCATTTCTGTGTGTGTGTGTGTGTGTGTGTGTTGCCATCGTCCATTTGTATATTCAGTCTTCCTGGAGACTGTCTGCAGCTCCCTGGCACGTGGCCCTCTCCACAGACAATTCACAACATGGCACTTTGTGTCTTCAGGGTCAGCAGAGAGTGTCCCTCACTCTAATGCACTGTGGTAAGATATAGATGATATAGATATAGATGATATAGATAGATATAGATATAGATATAGATATATGTCACAGAAATAAGAACCTGTCATATTCTATTGGCTAGAAGCAAATCACAGGTCCTGCCCAAACTGAAAAGGAGAAGATTATAGGACATAACTCCAGTATGGAGATCATGGGACATTTTGCATCCCCCATGGAGTCTTCCTACCGCGGTAGGAAAGGATGAGCCCTGTGAACAGCTCCCCAGGCCCTGAAAAACAGCTGCTGGTCTCTACCGTCTACTGGCTTCCTCCCTGCTCAGGGTTTCACCTTTAAACCAGTAGGAGAAGCAACACTGGGAGAAAGCCATTTTCCCTTTGCTATGCTTCATGGCCCTGGAGTCTAGAAGAAATGCCCTAGGACCATTGGTCCCTGTGTCCCTCTTTACACTAACTCCTCACCTTAGCAGACTTTTGTGCTGCCCTGTTAATCTCTAAAACCTGTATCCAGGCTTTGTGGCTGATTTCTGTAAGGGGCTTCCACTGCTTCCTCTGTGGGCGGCACCCTTTAGCTCCAGCCCCTGCTACATCTCTCACCTAATCCTCTTTTGGCATTAATGCTGTGTTACATGCCCGGGCAAGTGGGTGTCAGCCCTGGCTGTACGTTACAATCACTGGAGAGTTTTATACAATCCTAATGCTCTGATCTCACCCCCTACCTATTAAATTAGGGTCTCTAGAGTGGAATGAGCCATGAGCAGCTTTTTAGCTACCAGGTGATTCTAATATGTAGCCCAGGTTCTAGAAGGGTCACTGTTCTAAAATCGGCAGCCTTTAACTCAGTTCTTAGCCTTGCTGCACATTGGAATCACTGGGAAGATTTTTTAAAAAAACAAACACCGATGCTCAGGCCCCCATCTCGAGAGATCTGATGTAATTAATGTGCAGTGTGGCCAGGGCTTTGGGACTTTTAAAAGCTTCCCAGGTGATGCCAGCACACAGCTGAGGATGAGGGCCACTGATTCTATGTCCAGATATCAAGCTGCTTGCAGGGAAAGGGGCTAGTTCCTCCCCTCCTCCTGGTAAGGAAAGGGGCAGGTGCCCAGTTTCAGTGTAATTAATAAAAGGTGATGGCCAGAGCAAAAGGATCCATATTGCTTTTGTTCCAAAAGTTGAAAATAATCAAGAATGTGAATCCAAAGATCGACCAGATTCCTTGCTTTTAGGAACGTTTTCCAAACGAACCATTGAAATTTCCCTTTGCTACCACATTTTGCATGTGTTTTGATTTTATAAGCAGTATGAAGAGGCCAGTCTTCAAATCCTCTGTCTGGTAAGTCAGTTAGAGGCTCTAAAGCAGTTCCCAATTGTACAGTGAGATCACTGTAGACTGGTGTTGCCAAAGGAGACAGCCCAGAAAAGTTGAAACGTGAGCTGGAGGCTGAGCGGAGACTCAGCTAGGCTGGAGCAGAGAGAGGGACACAAGGCCAAAGGTGTGGAGCAGGAATGGTGCGCACAGCATCTGGAGCAACAGACGACATAACTCAGCAGATGTAGGAGAGGAGGGGTTGCACAGAGGACAAACCTTTGCTGACTACCTCTGGGTTAGAACTTTTTCCTCCATTATCTCTATCAGATACATTTTTACTTTTCCTTGTGCATTCTGCTCTGTATTCATAATTCAGTCTTCCACACCTTGTTTACAGGTTGATTCTAAAGTCTGAACAACAATAAACCACATTAACATCACTATAACCAGGGTTTATTCTGCAGCCTCATAATGGGCTAAGATTTACTTTCCTTCTCCATGAACCAAACGTCACCTATGACATTTAAAGGAAGATGTTTCTAGCATCAAAGTCAAATGAATCTTCTTCTTGCCCCCCTTCCATTCCTGAAAATAATGATTATGCTATATTTCAGCTGACTTCATATTTGGACCTTTATTTCCTTACATGGTTCTTTCCCTCCCAAGGTTTCTAATTTTCCCTCCCTCCCTCCTTCCTTCCTCCCTCCCTTCTTCCTTCCCTCCCTTTCCTTTTTATTTTTTATTGTTTGTGTTGTCAACAGAGCACATTTACCATCACAGATCTTCAGAAATATCCAGACTTTCAATTACACCAACTGCTCCAGGGAATCCACTTTCTCTGTGAAAACATGCTTTCAGAGACTTCCGCAGTTCTGCTCTGGTCTGAGCTGATTATTTTCTAGATCTGTTGGGAACTACAGTTCCAAGTCTCTTTCTCTCTGTACTTCTCCAGTAGGTCCACTGTTTTCTAGATCTCAGGTCCTTCTTTGTTTTTTGCCCTCATTTTATCTCAGGAAGGGCTCCGGAAGGCTAACTTTCAGAATCTGTGTATGTCTGAAGACATATTTATTTTTCCCTAGTGATTAATTGATATTTTGATTAACAGTGACAATTTAGGCTCAAAATAGTTTCTCCTCTTCAAATGAAGGCATTTGTTCATTGTGTTCTACCATCTGGCATTGTCGAAAAGAGATCTAACCAATGCCATTAGTCTGAATCTCCTTCTCCTAAAAATTGATCTGGTTTTCTTTTCCTCCGCAAAATTTTCTTTATCTTCCAATTTGTGAAATTGTGGGAATATGTCTGGGCTGGATCTTTCATTCATTGCTTTGTTTTATCCATCATTATCCCTAATCTGCTTTTGTCTTCATTAAATTTATCATTGGCTCAAATTTTCTGATGAAGGTCATACAGATCCTCTTTGTTGTCATGGATTTAATTCCTTTTGCACCCCTTTACTTTCCTTTTAGGGGGATGTGGGGAGGGGAGGGACATAAATGTGCATGATTAGTCTGCCATGTGGGACTCTACCTTCAGAAATGTTATTTGGATATTATAGGAAAGGAGGACCCTGGAATACAGAAGGTCTTGGGGGTCCTTGACTTACATCATGGGGAAACTGGCTTTCATAGTGGTCATTGGTGGCCTGAAGAAGTAACATCAGGTGTCTTTCATGTATTCTGCTCTTAAGCAAGCTATGACACCACTTTTCTAGTGAATAGAAATTATTGGAAATATTTCAAAATCTTCTGGACTGTTTCCATCAGCCCATGTTTATTCGAAGTATTAAGTGAAGGATGGAAATAGTGATTGGACAAATCTATATGTTGTGCTGTGCTCACCACAAGGGTAGACCACCTGTCACCATACAATGCTATTATAATACCATTGACTATATTCCCTATGCTGTGCCTTTCATCCCTGTGCTTATTCATTCCATAATGGAAGCCTGTACCTCCCACTGGCCTTTGCCCATTTTGCCCATCCCCGCATCCCCTCCCCTCTGGTAACATCAGCTTGTTCTCTGTATTTATGGGTGTGCTTCTGCTTTTGTTTGTTTGTTTAGTTGCTATATGAGCTCTAAGTGTCCAGTACTTCTGGAATGATGCTGGTCAGTGGACACATCTGACAATTCTTATATTCCAGTGTGCTTTGTCTTTGGCACAAAAATGCACTCTGAACCTAAAGATGATGTTACTTATCTGAATGAAGAATCAATCCAGGATGGTTCTGATTGGGCATCATGTAAGTGTAAGCCTTCTGAAGGCAAGGTGTAAATGCCTTGCTCCCTGGTAAGTCCAGACTGTGATCAGGAGGAATCAAAGGTTCCCTATGATATAGGATGATGACACCCGAAAGTAGAAGGAACTCTGCATATTCTCTTCAACAAAGTGGGAAGAGTCCAGAGTCCTTTGCTCAACATGGTATGAGATGAAAAGAAATATCTATGAGGAGATAGAGGCCCATGGACCCAAGACAGATCCATGGGATTATCACACCTCCCAGATGGCAGCACAGACCTGCCTGAATCAATGGGGAAAAAAAAAGCAGAGACAAAGAGTACATCTCAGCAGATGCCAGAGTGAATAAAAATGCCACCCTGGGCTGGATGTCTCCAGAACATAACCCCAAGGCTGCTGATTGGGGCAGTGATGGCAGAGCCTGGGATTGACTACTGCTTCGTTTCCCTCACTGGTCTCCCATGAGGACAGGTCTGGCATGCTTGTGTCTCAGAGAATCACATCTGCCAGGCTCTTCTTTTGCTGATCTCCAAAAACATGGCTAATGAAGGCAAATCACTGCTGAGGACAATGGTTCTCTCAAGGTAAAAGCCCTGTTGGGTTGATGTTTGGTGCACAGCATAGTGATAAGAGGCCATTGCACACTCCAGTAGCCACATGGTCTGTGTCTGTACTAGCCTTCCGGATGTCTGAAGGCTGAGACTGTGACCATCCCATTCATCCTGAGGTTTTGGCTACCATCCCACTCTGGTCCCAGGTTCAGCCTCTGTCCCTTCCACAGGAGCTCTGGCTGTTTATCTCTCTTGGAGGTGATGTTTCATAGGGAGAACCCTCTTCTATCTTCTGCTCACCCTCTGGCTGGGGCTCTCAGCCCACCCACGTAAGCTGCAAATGGGAGCAGAAGCTGTACAAGTCTTTGTCTCTTATATGTACCTCATCCCCATTAGACAGTATCTCCCACCCCTACCCCCAGCATTTGGTGTCTAAGTCTCATCCCATAAACCCGTGGTCAACCACTACCTCTGGCAGAATCACGGACGCATCTGTTCCTATCTTCAGGACTTGGTGGGGAGGGTTGTATATGTAGGTGCTGGGCAATGATCTTGTGGCCTTGACATCTTTACATGCCACCTGGAATGGATGTCCCATAGCAACATTGTTTCAGAGGTGGCAAAATTGGAAGAGTCCTATTTGTCCTATTTGTACTATGGCCCCACCTGGGAAAGGACACAGAGAATTTAAACAGCTCTGTGCAATTTTCCCTCATTACCAATAATTACAACTTTTTTCTATAACTGGTCAAGATCCAATCAAAGAGACCTAGTGTGCTTACAAACTTGGTATTATTTTCATGTTGCTATCTGAATCATCATGGAATTGGCTTCCTAGGGCAGCCATAACAAATGACTACAAGCTGGGTGGCTGCAAGCAACAGTTATGTACTCTGGGGGCCAGTTATGGCTCTGGGGGCCAGAAGTCCAAAAGTAATCTGGGTTGGTTGCTTCTTGGGGGCTCAAGAGAGAATCCATTCCATGACAATCTCTCAGCTTCCTGGAGACTGTTGGTAGTCCTTGGCATTTCTTGGCTTGTGGCAACATAACTCCAGCTGTGGCTCTGTGGTCACATGGCATTCTCCCTGTGTGTCTGTGTCCAAATTTCCCTCTTATCAGGACACCAGTCATTGGATTAGGGCCCACGTGAATCCAATATGGTCTCATGTTAACTTGTTAATAACTGTGAAGATTCTCTCCAAATAAGCTCACATTCATAGGTAGGACTTGAACATAGGTTTTGGGGATGGGGGTGGGTGTGTGTGTGGGGGGGAGACACAGTTGAATCAATAATTGTCAAAGTAAATTGAAAGATAATTCAGATAGTAAAATGTGATGAATCTTGTTCTTAGTGTTGAGAAATTTCCTTAGGTTTACCAATAGCCACAAACTTTTTGAATACTGGAAGACTGGTTTATGAATATTTAGATTTCTAAAAAAAAATGGAAAAATACACGCTCCCACCTCTCCCAAGCTCCTAATTAATGCATCCAAGTGGAGAGAGAGTGATAAACACAATAGTCCTTTACAATAAATGGCAAAAACAAATATAGAGAAATCATATTCGCATAAAAATGAAAAATTAGTTTATCTCTTTTAAAAAGACAAACCACAGTTTGTCTCTTATTTCGGCTTACTTTTGAGTGAAAAATTTCTTTGAGAAGATAATAATATTTGAGAATAGACTTTTACTTTCATAATTCTTTGATTTCTTTCTTTTTTTAAAACTGTAGAGTCCCCCACAAATAAAAGTAACACTAAATCACATAAGCATTTCAATTTTACACTGTTTCATGCATGTATTACACTCAGAGAGAGAACTTTTTTTAACTTTTTTAAAAATTTATTTTGAGAGAGAGAGAGGGGGCATGCACACATGAGTGGGGAGGGGCAGAGAGAGAGAAAATCCCAAGCAGGTTCCATGCTGTCAGCACAGAGCCCAACGCAGGGCTCGAACCCATGAACTGTGGGATCATGACCTGAGCTGAAGTCAAGAGCCAGACACTTAAACGACTGTGCCACCTGGGTGCCCCAGAGAGAGAAGAACTTTTAATTCAACCCAGTACAACATTCCTGTTTCATTTCTCACTGGCCCATAGAACATGCGCAGCTGAGTGTTTCCTGCTATGCTTTCTCACCGCCTTGAATGAAATGTGGGCACTGCTGAGTAGGGAAAAAGACATGTGTGCAGGTGAGAGGAATCTAGCTAGTGTTTTAAGTTCCTTTGAATTAATACCATGTTTGGGGGAAGGACTAAGGAGCATTTTAGGAAGGGGAAAGGCAATGCTTTTAATGAAAATGCTAGGACACCAGAGGAATTTCAGGCCTGTTTAGCTGAATCACTTGTGAACAGGCATGTAAAAATGAGTGATTTCAATGGAAACCAACTGGCGTTCCATGAAATTATCCAGCACTTGGAAATAAGGCCAAGAGAGGGTTAGGGTTAAGGCTAGCTTGTCCTTTCAATGCCATACATACTGCAACATTGTTCAACACATCCACTCAGGAATTCATCATGGAGTAATAATTAAGGGAATGCACCTCTGTTCAACTATTATTGATTAAAGGCTCAGAATGTTAACTCATGGGTCTTGTTTGAGAGAGGTAAATAACTTCCCTCAGACAAAAAAGATCACCATAGGTTATGGTCTGGTTGCCCTGGCGCTCGTGAGCCAGTCTTGTATCTAGCACTTTGGGTATAGCTACAAGTCCCCAGATCTACTCCCACACTTAGGACCAGCTTTACCGTCTTACTGGGTCCTCTGTTAGTGAGTTAATACTTCTTCAACCTATATTTATTCCCTTATTTTATTTTTTCAGGAGAGTAATTTTGAAAAGCTTTTGGAATAGATACTTTGACACATGTTTGGACTTTTTACCTGTACCCTCATTTTTGGCGGTGGAATATAAGAAGTTATTTGTCAAATTGCCAGTGGTGAGTTTTCTCGCGCAAGGACATTGTAGGTCCTGGGAGGAGGCCACGGATCAAATCTCCTCAAATGCTTTGCTCTTGTATGTGGGCAGAATCACATCAAATGCCAGAATAAAATACCTCATTTGTTTTCATCTTGTGCTTATTTGCAAATGAAATTCTGTAATGATAGCTTTTAAAAAATAGCTTTTGTATAAAGAGGGGAGGAGGTGAGATGAATGTTAATATCAAATAATTGAATCTGATTTCTAGGGCACTTGGGATGGTCTGAAGAGCTGTGAGAGAGGCATTTAAAACCAATTCCCAGGTGTTTAGTTTCATATTTGGATTGGGGGTAGTGAGGAAACGAGTATGGGACAGGAGGTCCCACAGGCAAGGAAAATCCAACCCTAAGGAAAGTTTAGGGGCTGTTGGTGCTAAATATCCAGATTTTGGCCTGCATAACTGCAAGTAAATGACTCTCATGAGCTGCGGAAGGACCAATTTTATTCTCGTTTACACCATGAGGACTACAGGCCACCACCAACACAACAGATGACTGTTGGTGCTCCCCTGGGTGAAGCAATCATCCCAGCCTCCCGTGCCCTGTGGGCTGAGTCATCTGAGACTCCACTTCCTGGCTGTGCTGGCTCCTGGCTTCGAACCTTACCGCTATCCAGCTGGGGCCCAATTTTCATTTCAAAAATTACAGCCTAAATGTCCTTCCGGTGGGACCTGTCCCCACACTTATTACAGAAAATTGCTGTTACATAAACCACTCTCCTCCTTGTTCTATTTTCTGCCCCTTTTTGCTAAATGCAATGACTTTGTTAGTTGAGTTTTTTTTTTAATAGCTTCAAAGGAGAAATCTCTCCTCTTGCCAGTGAAGCAAATCTTGTGGGACTTCAGAAGGTAAAAAGTAGAATCAGTACCCAATTTCATTAGAGAAAGAAGACAGGCCTGTTTAGTCAATCAGTACAATGCAGGAATTTCCAATATTAACAAGATATCTGGCAGCACATCCACTGTGAGTCCCATACCTAAAGAGTAGGGTGAATTTTTTTAATGTTTATTTATTTTTGAGAGGCAGAGAGTGAGCAAGCAGGGAAGGGACAGAGAGAGAGGGAGACACAGAATCTGAAGCAGACTCCAGGTTCTGAGCTGTCATCCAAGAGCGGGGCTTGAACCCACGAACCATGAGATCATGACCTGAGTGGAAGTCAGATGCTCAACCAACTCAGCCACCCAGGTGCCCCAAAAGAGTAGGGTGAATTTAAAGATGACATGAGATACCCCCTGAGTTAGATCTTGGCTTTCCCATTGAATTCTCTGTAGTACTCCTTTACCTTTACTCACATCCTGCCCCTCACAGCTTACTGGAACTAAAACATAACTCTTGTCCTCCAAATTTACCAATTCATCCCCAACTGCAAATGTTTTGTTCTCTATATAATCTGTGCTTATCCCCAGTTGGCAATTCTTTTTTTCAATATATATATAGAGAGAGGGGCAGGGAAGGGCAGAGAGCTAGGGGGAGAGAGAGAATCCCAAGCAGGCTCCCTGCTGATGTGGGCTTGAACTCACAAACAATGAGATCATGGTCTGAGCTGAAATCAAGAGTTGGAGGCTTAACGGACTGAGCTGCCCAGGTGCCCCTCCCAGTTGACAATTCTTATAGCATACACGGATACCAGTGACAATATAGAGGGTATTTGTGCAAATGGCTATGAGTCTTCTGGAGGGCAGAGCAGATGTCTACATGCAGAGCATCTCAAACTCGTACTTACACTTCTCAATGTTTGTACAAATCACCTGGGACCTGTTTAAACGCAGGTTCTGATTCAGAAGGTCTGGGTGGGGCCAGAGATCCTACATCTCTAATCAGCCATCAATGCTGCTGCTCCTGCTGGCCCAGCAACCAGGCTTTGAGAATGGCTGCTCTAAGGCATACCTCCTGTTTCAGGACAGCGGGACTCACAACCAAGGGCAAAGCCGAAGAGGCACCTTCTCTATTATATGGAAGAAATCATGATCTTTGTCTGCCAAGTTGGCCCCTTAATAATTTCATACCTGCTCTGACCTATACTGCAACCACTAATTATATGTGGCTCTTACAATGCAAATTAATCAAACATTTTATTCCTGGTTGCACAAGCCACCTTTCAAGTGCTCAACAGCTACATGAGTCCAACAGCTACCCTATTGGATGGCAAAGATGTAGGCCATTTCTATCCCTACAGAAAAGTTCTATCTGACAATGCTATTCCATAAGAATTCTAAAAAACTCTTTCTAGTCAAAGATGCTAATTCAAGGTCCACCGACACTTTGAGTAGCAAAAACCTATGGAATACATAGCATTTCTTTTTGGATATGCACAGTGTCACAAATCGTCTGATTATACTTCCGTGGACCCTGGTTCTGAACCATGGACACATGTAGAAACACCTGACAGTCCAAAACATGTAACCAGATAACCCCAATCAGAATTATGGGAGATGGGGGTGGGCTAGGTATGGTAGTCTTAAATGCACCCCAGGGGATTCTAACGTGGACCACGGTGAGCAGTCTCTCTCTGCCTTAGGCCGGAGTTTGATGCCATTACCTGCACTGACACACACAGTGAGGAGGGTTAGGAAAAATGCGCAACTCTCCACACAGGGAGGGTTAGGGTGTAGGGGCTGCCTCTGAACAGCCAGCAGATTCTTTGGTTCCGTCTACTCACAGATTTTTATCAGTGCCACCATTTCAGGTGACGTCTCCAACAATCAAGACTAAAGCTTTAAAAATTACTATTATTTTAAAATTCTAATAGGGACTAAGAAGCCTGGGCATCTGGCCAGTGGAATTAAGACAGAGACTGTGAGAACAAGCCCCAAGTGAAATGTACTTGGGGCGCTTTCTGTTTGCTATTATTGTGAAACCACTTCTCTTACAGAGCAGAAGCAGGATGCGGCCCAATGTCTGTACAACCTGGACCTAAAGCTGAAGACCTCGGCTCCAAAAAACACCAATAAGCTGTCCGAGTTGCCTGCCAATATCGACCAATCAGGACGAGACCCTTCCAACCAATCAGAACAAACCACTTTTCCCCTTTTCCTTACTAGCACGTGTTCCCAACCTGGGAACCTGAGTGGGAATTTTCTGTTTATACGCAGGGCGTCAGCTTTGTCTGGAGAGACCAGCCTCTCTTAGCGCTGGCTCCTTTCACCTTTCAGAGATGAGATGCAGCCCCAATAAAGCCTTTGACTTTGGGGTTCGGTCTTGTTTCTGTCATTATCAGGTCCAAGAACTGGACTCCAGTAGCAGAGTTCTCATGCAAGAAGGGATGTTTTGCAGCCATTGAGGGTAGATTGAGCATCCTTTTGACATTTCTTTGCTTCCACGGGCCCCAAACTGACACCTGCCTCGTTTACAGAAGTAGAGTAGGGGAAGTATAGTTTGTTTATGTTAACACATTTCTTACACCCATCAGTATCCCTTTAAAGATACTCTCGTGTATCCGTTGCCCCATTAACATGCCTCTCACTGGGACACAGATGGTGCTGGGCTTGGGAGGCCCATGAAAATGGTGAAAACAGTCACAGTTAACCAGTTTCATCTTTAGTTGGATTTTTCTCTCCAACTGGTGTCTACCTGGATGTCAGGGATAAATTAGGGTTACTTGTAAGGTTTTCGATTCTCTATGCTAGATGCGTGAATTAAGAAAATACATGTTGTCAAGATTTGAAAGAAAAGTGTCCTGGTTTCTGTGTTATGTTCACATGACAACATTCAGATAAATGGACAGGGAGTGTGGAAAGAACTGTATAGGAACAGCACCAATTATGACAGAGAGAGAGAGAGAGAGAGAGTTAGGCCTTTCAAATGAACTGTCATGTGTCCTGCAATAATGACACAATGAGCTGAGTCTCACAACCATGTACCCCAACACATCTCTGGAGGATCCACTCCTTTAATATTTTGTCTGGAACCCCTTAAGTCCATTCCTTGGGCAGTTGGCCATCTGCTACCACAGGAATGATCTTTTATCGGTTGAAAATACCCTGGGGACTGGACCTATTCGTACCTGTGTAACCCAGGCTTATCAATTCAAAAATAAGGCCCAAGACATGTTGAGAGCCCCTGGTCATGTGTGCTTTCCACATGTGACCTCAGCAGACTATGTGAGGCTAGTCTTCTGAGTTGCAAATCTCCCTCAGCCATTTATACCCTGTCAAGCTGGGCCATCACAAACACATTTTATGGCCCACCTCCAAAAAAATGTCCAGAGATCTCCTTAGTAAGCTGCTGATATAATATTTACTAATAGATTGTACAAATATATATATATATTTGTATATATATATATATATATATATATTACCATATATGACCAAGGTTTTCTCTGGGGGAAAACTGCCAAAATTTAGTAAGTATTGAACCAAGCACTATTTTCCCCAACGGAAAGCATGCCGGGGGTGCAGAGATAGCTATTCCCCCAGTCTCAACCCCTCCCAGCCCTAATAAGCATGTGTGGCATTAAGCACTTTTGCCTTGTGATGCTACCCGATTTTGTCATTGTGCTACATCAAAAAATGAATTGTAAGTGTAAGCACAGACAAAAAAGTGACTCTGACCTTCTGATGGTCATAAGACCTATAAGAAAATGAATAACCTATAATCACAATGATTGCACTGTTTTCTTCATTCTACTTATTGTAACTATTTATTTAAAATAGGCACTGTCCCCAGATTGACTTACATGCACAAGGGAAGTCAACTATGTGAGGAGTTCTCCAACTCTGATGTGTGTTAAAATGACCTCATTAAAGATGCCTGGCCTCCTCTCCAGGCCAGCAGACTGAGGTTGGGCACATTCCACCACCCCTACTGGAAAGTTCTGATACATGTCATGTACTCAGAACCACTCATCATGGCTTGGCTTGGCTGCCATGGCTTCCTCTAGCCCAGCAGGTCCCTGCATCCTGTGGAACTCCTTGTTCTCACAGACGGTAAATGCTTGGGAATTTTTTTCGGAGGTCCAGAACTCACACTACATTTGATGCCCAGAAAGGATAAACGTATTTCCATCTGTTGCCACAAAAAGGAGAAATGCCATTGTTCCTTTAAAATGGATGTGTTTTTAGTCTCTGAAACCCTAAAAATTCTTTCTGGGCATGACAAGGGATGAGACTTTGTCAAAGACATTTGATTTTTCTAATAGGCGCTGTCCAAATTATATACATTTAAAAAAATTCCCAACAGTAAAGATGGAATTCTAATTACAGGGGAACTGCAGTATCCAGAATAACTTGAAAACTCTTTTATTTAAAAACTCATGCCTTGGGGCGCCTGGGTGGCGCAGTCGGTTAAGCGTCCGACTTCAGCCAGGTCACGATCTCGCGGTCCGTGGGTTCGAGCCCCGCGTCGGGCTCTGGGCTGATGGCTCAGAGCCTGGAGCCTGTTTCCGATTCTGTGTCTCCCTCTCTCTCTGCCCCTCCCCCGTTCATGCTCTGTCTCTCTCTGTCTTAAAAATAAATAAACGTTGGAAAAAAAAATTAAAAAAAAAAAAAAAACTCATGCCAAGCTTGCTGTCTTTCCATAACATATATATTGATTTCAACAGGGAAATCATATTTTCTCTGGTCTAAATTAATAGAATGTCTGAGGGGCGCCTGGGTGGCTCAGTTGGTTAAGTGTCCGACTTCGGCTCAGGTCACGATCTCACAGTCTGTGGGTTCGAGCCCCATGTCTGGCTCTGTGCTAACAGTTCAGAGCCTGGAGCCTACTTTGGATTCTGTGTGTCCCTCTCTCCCTGCCCCTCCTCCACTCATGCTCTGACTCTCTCTCTCTCTCTCTCTCTCTCAAAAATCAATAAAACATTAAAAAATTTTGAATTAATAGAACTTTTGAGCTGGCAGGGACCTCACTGACCATCCAATCATGCAATCACAGTCATTTGGGAGAAATTCAGATGTCCATGTGACGGGCCAGGCCAGGACTTCTGCCCTTGGGTCTAGACCTTGCTGGCTCCTCTGAATTATGGCTTTCACAGGAAGAAGGATACTATTATGGCCACCATGTCATTATCTAGAGTTTGAGAGTTGGGTTAGAAATGTTCCCTGTTTTTAGACATGGGGATACAATGCACAGCATATGGAATGTAGTTAATAATATGTAACAACTTTTTACGATGACAGATGACAGCTATTCTTATTGTGGTGATCATTTTGTAATGTATATATAATATGTATGTATGTGTGTATATATACATTATATATATATATATATATATAAAATCACTATGTTGCATGTCTGAAATTAATTTAATATAATTTGTATGTCAGCTACAATTCAATTTTTATTTTTTTATTATTATTATTTTTTAATGTTTACTTATTTTTGAGACAGAGAGAGACAGAGCATGAATGGGGGAGGGTCAGAGAGAGGGAGACACAAATTCTGAAGCAGGCTTCAGGCTTCAAGTTGTCAGCACAGAGTCCAACGCGGGGCTCGAACTCACAGACTATGAGATCATGATCTGAGCTGAAGTCGGATGCTTAACTGAGCCACCCAGGTGCCCCTACAATTCAATTTTTAAAAAAGGAAATGTTCCCAGTTTTTATTCCATGTATCACAGAGTCTGTGGTTATGCAGGTAAACATAACCTGTGGTTATGCTTTGACTTCCCCTCCCTGTTCTGGGGTCTTCTGCTGGTGTACATCACATCATTGCTCAGTTAGCAATGAGAACCTCTGAGAAGCCCATGTCTGGCTGCCTTCAAGCCAGCAGAAGGGAGAAGTGGGGCCAGACTGTGACGTGAAGAAATGTTAGATGGGAACAGTCAGGACCATTGACAGTTGGGAAGGCCAGGGTAAGAAAGAGGAACTAGGAAGTATTTGGGATGGGTCCTGATTATTTTCCAGACCATTGAGTCACAACTGGGAACTCTCAGAAGTAATGGTGATACATGACATTGATTCCCCTGATAAGGTACAGGGGAAAGCTTACCACTCACCCTAAAAGGCTATCTTGTTCCAGGATTCATATAAAGTGTGAAACTTTCTGTGTAGCCAGTCAACCCATGTTAAAGTACTAAAGGAACATAATTTCTTTCTGAAACAAACACTAAAATAGAGTTTGAAATTTGGAATTATATTAGATTTCTTTTGGGAATAATGTAAACAATTCTGTTACCATGTCCATCCAAAGCACATTAAAAACCAGTGCCTCTGATGGATTGTTTTGTTTCATTTATAACAGAGCTTTGCCTCATTTATAACAGATGAGTGAATTTCTTGGCATGGATCTCTTTTATAGATTCAAACTTCTTGTTTTTCCTCCTAAGACATGTTGTTAATATTTAGGTGGCAGATTAAATTCTGCCTAGATGTGTAAAGAGCTGCCTCCATTACTGAGGGGTCTTTGCATTCAGGAAATGGGAAACCTCACATTCAGCTGTAATACGACACGGGCTCTCGCATTAGCCATGCTACCCTCAGGAGCATGCTTCATGATTGGTGATGCCCCTCTAGGAAGACAGCCTGACTGTGGCTTCGTAGTGCACAGATTTAGGGAGTGAAATAGAACATCTCCTTGCTTTTGGGCAGACTGCCCCCCCCCCCCCGCAAGCTGGTATAGGCTAGGCATAAAATGTTTTCTTTCTGGAAAGGAAGACTGCCCTTCTCCTTCCTTCCCCTCCTGATTATGCATACCAATATCTAAACCCACTTCCTGACTCTGTGCAAAACTTTCAGGATAGAAAAATGTGGCTTTCACCATGCCATTTTAGAGTGCAGTGTGTCCCCTGAGGTTCTTGTAGATAAGCCAAAAGCCCATGTCTGAATTAAGGTCTGGCCATAGGCACACACTAAACCTGCACCTGTCCCTCACCTGGGAGTCACAGTCATTTCCCATGTGGATGCTGACTGGGGTCACAGCCTGTGCATGCAGGTTTCTGTGCCCCAGGCAGGAGGTGTGTGGCTGGGGATGTTCTCTGGTTTCTTAGGAAAGAGTGTGAAGTGGGGGTGTGGGATTGTTTGCAGGACGGGGGGCCTTGAAGGCCAACTTTGGTGTAAACTTTTTTTTTTTTCCTGCACCATGACATCTTTGTCGGATAGATTTGCATCAAAATAACCTTTTTAGATAAGAAAGTTAGCTGTACCTGGTTGTAATGTGTGAATTGGAATTCATGTAAAGGAAATTTCTCTTGTACTTACCATTAGTTTCTCTTGTTAAAGTATATAATTAAACCTTTTTCACCTTGAACGAATTGGTCATTGCCTGCGTCCATTTCTACTGAGCTAATAACTCCACCCAGAATCTTGGCTTTCCCTCATCTCATCTTAAATCATTAACTTTGGTCTGGTTTGGTTTTATATTAAAAAAAAATTTTAATGTTTACTCATTTTGAGAGAGAGAGCGAGAGAGTGAGTGAGCACAAGTCAGGGAGGGGCAGAAAGAGAGGGAGAGAGAGAATCCCAAGCAGGCTCTGTGCTGTCAGTACAGAGCCCAACACGGGTCTTGATCTCACAAACTGTGAGATGATGACCTGAACCAAAATCAAGAGTCAGACACAAGCAACTGAGCCACCCAGGTCCCCTGATCTGTTATCTTACAAAATTTTTTAATGTTTATTTTTGAGAGAGAGACAGAGTGGGGGGGGGCAGAGAGAGAGGGAGACACAGAATCCAAAGCAGGCTCCAGGCTCCGAGCTGTCAGCACAGAGTCCAACTGACCCACAGACCATGAGATCATGACCTGAGTCGAAGTAGGATGCTTAACTGACTGAGCCACCTAGGCGCCCCAGGTTTGGTTTTAACAGTTGTTTTTGGCTGGGAACAAACATAGTATAGGATGACAGAGAATGTAGATTATGAAGAGTTGACCAAACTTCTTTTTCTACTTTCAGCCATGTGTAGATCTCAGTGGAAATAGAAAGAAAAACGAATTTTGAAAGAATGAAAGAAATAGTACATCTGTGTGTGTGTGTGTGTGTGCACATGCATGTGTTTTCCATAAGCTATATACCAGTGATATCAGTAGGGGCTGGTATAGGCTTTCTGGACAAAGGACATTATTTACACCAGTGACTCTCAAAGTGGGACTCAGACCTAGCAGTGGTAGCATCTGGGGGTTGGTGAGAAATGCAAATTCTTTGACCTACTGAACCAGAAATGTGTATTTTAATAAGTCTCCAGGTAATTCTAATGTATGCTTACATTTGGGAGACCTGGATTTTAGACAATAAGTAAATGCAGGTAAATGCATTTTCTCACACATGAAGTTGAATAGAGTAACATTTAAGCAACTGGAGGGAACAATTCAACGTGAGAAGACAATAAATTTTTACCTATTCTGGAGCTGGTTTTTCGGAAACCTGGAAAAGTTGACAAAATAAATCCCCCTGAAACTGAAGCAGCGGGCATTTTGGTTCCAGTCCATTGGTGGTTAGAGAATTGATGATGGACGGAGCATCTGAATGTATCATCCTACATCAAGCATGGAAGGGACATGAAACACCTGATTTATGCAGCAAAAAGAAAGATACAAAACTGAGTAGAGTACATTTTTTTTCTGCAAAAATTTAAAAGTATTGGTTTTCTGCTGAAAGCATCTTTGTGCACAGGTGCATCTCTTTTTAGCAATGACCTGTGGGCATGGCTCCGAATTCTTCCAAACAACTGCCAGGATCCTAAAATTTCTTGTCACACTTCATTCCAAATTTTGTATGTTTTCTGGAAGCAGTTACTGTATTAATTGCCTCAACACACCAGAAGATGTGATATCACCAAATTCAGTGTTTGATAAGTAGGGTAAGTTTGAAGTTACATAAAGATGAAATGTGATGTATGTATATATGCATACATTTATGTAAGTTAATTGTAGCAGAAAAACCCTTACATGGCATATATACTAACACTGTCTTACTTTTTTATCTTTTTACTTTAGAGAGAGACCATGCAAGCAGCAGAGAGAGGCAGAGGAAGAGAGACAGAGAGAGAGAATCTGAAGCAGGCTCCAGATCAGCAGCACCCGACATGGGGCTCGCCCGATGTGTGGCTTGATCCCACAATCCTGCTCCATCATTGTCTTAAATCTTCCCTTCCCTCCTACCTGTTGCAAAAACAAAAACCAAAACCAAAATGAGTAGTAATAACAACTATTCACTACATTAAAAATCTCAGGCCGCCTGGTCAGTTAAGTGCCCCTCTTGGTTTCAGCTCAGGTCATGATCTCACGGTTCATGGGTTTGAGCCCCACGTAGGGCTTTACACTGGTAGGGCAGAGCCTGCTAGTGTTCTCTCTTCCTCTCTCTGCCCCTCTCCCACTCGCACTGTCTCTGTCTCTCTCAAAATAAACAAATAAACTTAAAAAAAATAAAATCTCTACAATTTGATAATAGTGTTTGCTAAATTGAAGTTCAGTAAAAAATTAACAGGACTACTAGCCACACTTTATTAAGGAAATACATGTTCTGAGTGCAGCAGGGAGCCATCTGAGAGATTTTGGTGTTTTACTACTCTGCCCTGTGTTTGAAAACTAAGCAGAAAGCTCAGTGTGAAACTACTTCCGGGGGATCACATAATTTATCTTATGCATGGTGCTGATCCTCTGCTTGTCCATTGCTTCACTGCCTTTTTCAGCATCTCTTAGCGACCCACATCTCTGGAGGATGATGCAATGGACACATGGCTTTTTATTTAGAGAAATGTTGGCTGAACCCACCCCATTCCTCCTTAAGTTGTATCATAACAGACAGCTGGATATTTGGAAATTTTTCAAAGATCCACTGGATTGTTTTCACACAGAGTTTTGGTGTCAGATAGATGGTGTGTGTGTGTGTGTGTGTGTTGAGAAGACATTGCAGAAAATATACAAGTAAACGAGACTCATAAATTAGTATGAGCCTACACAAAATTCAACATGAAAATGTTCCATCTACTTCAAAATAGCCGATTGAAACGGGTCAGAATAATTGGATAATTAGCCTGGACAGTTATACTATTTTGAAAAGGTGAAGATAAATAACTCTTAGAGCATAGCCACCATCAATTTTCCACTTCTAATTTCTCCCAACAACCTGAATACTTTCATGACCAGTTAGGTAAAGCTCTAAGACTACATTTTATTACATTTATTGCAAGTTGGATGTTATTCCTACTTTATGTACCACAATTGAAAACCGTCTGGACCTTATGATTTTACCACCCCTCCCATCTCCTTCCCCCCATTTTTAAACATTCAGGCTTTTCTTTGAAGCCTGTGTACCTAAAGTGAATTCAGATTTGCTGCCTGAGATCTAGAGTCTCCAATCTCCAGCATTTCAAATTTATGACTGTAATCTATAAGAGTCTTTAGCAACAGACTTAGGAAAACATAATCCACGGACTTCACCCACCTATCCTCCAGCCAGATCTTTTTGGAGGTAGACAACAAACAGACAGACATATGCCTAAAAAAGTGCACTACCCCTAAAAACATAGGGCTGGTACTTTGCTTCGGAAGGGGGAAGAAACCATCTGGAAACTCTCAGTGCATCCAATGCCACATAAAGGGTATGTGTGCTGGCAGTGCCCCCAGCAGGCCAGGGCATGGTTGGGAATATGCTTTCCAGAAAAAAAGAGGACGTTCTGGCAGTTCCTCCCTGTGGGATCAACTACGATGTGCTGAGGAAGAAGTACAAACCAGTATCTGCCTTCCCTTGTCCTCTTGTGCACAAGAACACAGCCTGGGGAGTTAACTGAAACGAGCACACTCCAGAAAACTGCTGAGAGGGTTCTCTGGTGTTACTATCAGGTATGAGATATTGAATAAAAGTTCTTCCCTCAAACCCACCCTAACCCCTCCCAAACAAATTCCAGAACAGTGGAAGCAGTGAAAATAGCAATATGGACAATTTTGCATCATTGGAGAAGCCAGCTCATTCAGAACCACATTCGTAGTCGACAATTCAAGAAACAATCATGCACGGCAGGGATCTGGGCAGAAATAGGCTAAATGCTCATTTCCTATAGGAAACCTTCCAGTTCCTAGGTTGGCAGTCATTACAAATGGGAACTTTACCCCATACCAGGATTTTCTCTTTGAGAAATTAAGCATGGAACTATGATTTCTAAAGATTTCATAGAAAGTATGCTTAAAAGAAAAAAAAATCAAGTTTCAGACCAAATGCTGTGCTTAAGACTAAAGCGAATTGAGACCAGTATAACAAAATATTTGAAGTGAAAGTATCTTATGCTTTGTAAGCACCAATCAGAATAATGACAATACTGTCTGTGCCCAGCGTGTATTTATTAAATGCACAAATACAGTGGTAAAGCATTTTTAGATGTCAACACTCAAAACAAAGCTAAGGACCTTTTCCCTCCAACCTGGGAACATATTTTCTTAAACAGTTAAATAAAACTTGGTGCTGTGCCTTATTGGCAATTTTTTTTCTGGTTCCTATAAATGAAGTCTGTTGCTTCAGGTGGACACCTGGCTTGTTCACTAACCTTGGTCTACTTTTAGATCTGGATAATTATTTCTTGGGAGTCATGCAGGTAAGAATGTGGTGTATTACAATGATGTGTTACCCTCTCTTTTAAGGAGTTGGCTTTGGGGAAGTCTGAGTTTTCCCGGATCGAAAACTAGTACAGACAGGATGGAGAACTTGAACTGCTGAACAACTGTCGGTCATGCTGGAATCTGTTCCTCCCACTTTAGCTGCAAGAAAGAATTCCTAACATAGTGCTGCACGTATTCTACAGGATGACAGATCCTAAGCCCCCTCAAGATTTAGAGAAGACCCATGATTTGCCACTTCATACCAGAAACCTGCCATTTTGCCAGCTTTCCAGGTTGAGTCCACCCAGAAAGAGCAGAAGCACCAATACCTGGCGGCTTCCTTCCAGGCATACTGGTCAGCATAGTTAAAACAGGCAACACTCCAGGGGAGGAAGTAACGTGCGTGCCACTCAAGGAAGGATATAGAACAGAGAAGTTTATTTTACACTATCCGTCCAAGAAAACAATCTCCATAAACCAGTGCAAAATGTGCAACAGAATCAATACGTGTGTCTTAGCTCTGAGAGCCCAAATTGGTGATTTCCTCTCCCGTTCCTTCTTCGGGCAGGTGCCTCGTCGGCTGGCTAACGCTGGCCTTGGTTTGCACCATTGACAGAAACATTCAACCAATTTGTAGCAGGTTATTTTTACAATTCATACCAGAATGTGTACAAGGGACGGGGGGGAAAACCATACTGAATGAATGATAAGTGATCAGTGCTTAAAGTAAATACAGGGGGCGGCACGGGCAGGAATCCACAGTTTCAATAAATACAAGTGTAACAAGCATGGGTGGGTCTCAACTCGGTGGAATTAGTCTGCATAATAATTCAGCATCATACAAAATCTAGCAGGGCTGTTGAGCAGTGATTGGCAGCAACGTTCACAATAACTTATGCCCTTGAGCGAGTCTGCATTGAACACATTCTGCGGTTCCCAAGGTGTCAGTTCTCTGTTTCCTCCTTCCCTCGCCATCCCTCCAGGATGGGAGGGGTGGAGCTGGGGCAGCTTGGTGGAGGCGTCCCACGAGGAAGGACGCTGGCCCAAAAGCCAGCTGTCAGGGTCCAGTGTACTCAATACCGAGTGGCAAATTGGGACTTTATTGACGACGTCTGTGCAAAGTGCGCTTCTCTCCATTTTCCAAGAAACCAGTGTCTGTAGCTCCTGCACAAAAAGCAGTGGTGGCCTCTGGGTCTCTCCCTGTCACCCCGAATACCAAGTGATGAGAGCGCATCTCAGGGACTCTTGGGCTGGGAAACTTCTGGCGCTGACTTCCCGGCACCTCCAGGACGGGTGGTGTAACCGGGGCCCCTCATCAAAGGCCTCAGGCAGGCTAGAACTATTGCTTGAAAGACTAGAAGGAACCTAGTGACAAAATGATTGTCCTAATGGATATGTGGGAAGCTGTCTTCTTCCTCGAAAGCCTTGTGCCCCCTGGATGACGCCTACAGGACTTCAGGGAGGCATCCTTGCGTATGAAACGTCATGCATCTGTTCCCCGTGGCCTCGCCCAGATGTTCCTCTACTAAGCACTAAATTCATGCATGTTCCACCATGCCTGGGACTTGATCCCAGAAGACATGGCGGGGACAACCTGTGGATCATCCACTAATCCAGAGCCCGGTGAAAGATGCGAGAGAAGTTCTCCATCTCTGGAAGAAAAGGAATAAAAAGGGGAGCCCCCCAAAGTGAAACAACCTCACCCAAACCCAGTAGTAACCTAGGTATCGCCTCAAAACATAACAAAATCCCAAACACTCCCTAGCATCAATATATCCTCTCCTCTCTATTCCTTCGACAGTCTCAGGTCATAAATTAGGTTTGTCTTCCATCCAATAACTTAAAAAAGGAGGAGGGATTGTAGTAAGTTTTGCCTGGCTTGGGCCAGTTAGCAGCCAGTTTTTCTAGAATCTCAGTCACTGTTCAAAAATGGAGCTTGAAAATTCACGCGGATGTCAGAGTCTTCACACGGAGGAGGCAGGAAGGGGTGGGTGAGAGAAACCCATGGAGGAGGGGGAGCAGGGAGGGGTGGGAACAGCCTGGGCCACCAAGGCAGGAGCAGAGGCCTGTGAACAGCGCGGGAGAGCCGGATGTGCCGGCTCTGGGGGCCCGCGTGACTCGGGGTGCGGCCGGGTCTTGTATTGCACAGTAAAGAAGGACTGAGGCTCGGTGGGTGGCCAGGCGGCTCAGTGGTCCCCGCACATGGGCAAGTTCACAAAGGTGAACACGTTGAACTCTGTCATGATGGAGAAGCACAGGAACACACCGTACAGGAAAAGGCACCCGCACCCGAGCTTCTTGTCCAGCTGCCACTTGTTCAGGTGAACGCCAAACACCTGCAACACACACAGCAGGGTCAGAGGGTGCGGGAAGAGGTAGCCTTGGGCCTTGGGGTGGCCATAGCTGGGGGTAGGGCTGCCAATGGCTGATCTCGTGGAGCACTGATGGTCTCTGAGCACCCCCAAACCCATCGTTCATGTGGGAAGTCAGAACTTGGGAGATAACTTTACAAAGTCATAATGATGGGACCAATCAACACGGGCATGGTGGCCGTCACTCCTCCGCACTATTCTGTGCTGGTGGCACCTGTTCTGCCTCTTCACCCTCTTGCCCCAGGCAGCCCCTGGCCCCTGCAGACACAGCCCTGGCAGTGGAGGCCACACCTCTTCCATTCCTGCACCTAGAGGCAAGAAGGCTGTACCCCTTGCTCTTCGCTGCTCCTTATGCACTCTTTATTTTTTTCTCCTCTCAAAAAACCTAAGCTTGGAATCTAAAGTCTTCCAGCAGTCATACTCCATCTCACTCGAAGTCAACACTGCAAAACCAGTCTCTTTCGTCCTTCCCCAGAGCCCGGAGTCCTACCCACTGCCACTCCTGTCTATAGCACCTTGTCGTCCTGCCCAGCAATTTCACCATCAACCGAGAGGATCTTCCCAACACCCGTCCTACACCCAGTCTCCTGCAGCCATGCCCCGCACCTGCACTGCACCCACTAGCCACAGGTGGCCCCCCAAATTTAAATGTATATCAAATAACATTAAAAACTCCATTCCTGGAGCGCCTTAGTGGGTCAGTTGGTTGAGCATCCGACTCTTGATTTCAGCTCAGGTCATGATCTCACAGTTGTGGGGTAGAGCCCAGGGCTGGGCTTGGTGCTGAGCCCACGTGGAGGCTGCATGGGGTTCTCCCTCTCCCTCTGCCCCTCTCCAGTTCATGCACTCTTTCCCGCCTTCTCTCAAAATAAATAGACTTAAAAACTCAGTTCCTCAGTTGTACTAGCCACATTTCACGTGCTTGACATCCACACGTGGCCAGTGGCTGCTGTCCAGTGCAGGTACAGGCCAGCGGACAAGTTCTGCTGGACAGCCCTGCAGCTGAGACCTGGTGATTAGCAAGAACAGAAAGGACTCCGTGCCAAACACCTCACTCTCTGACAGCCATCTCCTCTTTCCTGCTTACTCCATCTGGTCCCTGTACTCCTACAACTCTGCAGACTCCCAGGACCCAGAATTCATTGCCACCCCCACCATTTCACTGCCCATCACCCCTCTCTCACCTTACCCTGCTTAAATTCCACCAACAATCGTTAGAACCACCCCTAAGCGCTCTTCACTGTTTACTTGTATCTCTCTAGCACTTTTGTCCTTGTATGGCTAAAACCACAGCCTTTTGGTTCAAGCCCTGCTTCCAGCTATTCCATATTGCTTCCACGCAGCTGACCCAGGCTGGAGGAAAACGCCTGGCCATGCCGAAGGGTCTCACTTTTTACGTTTGTTTTTTTTTTTTGTTGCTGTTGTTTTGCTTTTTAAATTTATTTTCAGAGAGAGGGAGGGAGGGGCAGGGAGAGAGGGGAGAGAGAGAATCCCAAGCAGGCTCCATGCTGTCACCACAAGAGCCTAATGCAGGGCTGGAACTCACAATCTGTGAGATCATGACCTGAGCCGAAACCAAGAGCCGGACGCTCAAGGGACTGAGCCATCCAGGTGCACCCGAGGTTTCTCACTTTTGTTTGTTTTTAATTTTTTTGATGTTTTTATTTATTTTTGAGACAGAGAGACAGCACGGGCTGGGGAGGGACACAGAGAGAGGGAGACAGGAACCCAAGCAGGCTCTGCTCTGACAGCAGAGATCCTGATGTGGAGTTTCAATGCACAAGCCGTGAGATAATGACCTGAGCAGAAGTTGACGCTTAATTAACTGAGCCACGCAGGTGCCCCCCTGAAGGCTCTGACTTTTAATTCAAGCCCACAAACCTTGAGTGAGCCATTTATGGCAATCATTCCACATTTCCCTAAATTCACTGTCTCTCCCTTTCCTGGATGGCTGTTTCTGACCTCTCCCCTCTTCTGAGACCCCCAATACCTTCCTTTTCCACCCTCACTCTCAGTGCATGATGATGTTCCCGTCCACAGAACTCCCACCACCAGATCCATTTGCTCACCTTCTCTCCTGCCAGTGAGGACCCGTCGCCCACGACCCTGTCCATGGCCCACTCCCCCACATGTGCACACCATCCCACCTCCCCTTACTGCTCAAGAACATGGTCCCAGAAACTGCCCCTCTTTTATTTCCATCTCCCCATCACTCCCCGGGTTACTCCAACTGGAGTACAAGAATGCTGCTAGCTCCCTCATATTAAAAAACAACTACATTTTTTCTGGATTCCCATTTCTCTCCTTTATTCACAGCAAGATGACTTCAAAGAGTTGTAAACACCATTGCATCCAATTTCTCTCCTTCCTTCCCGTTACCTTGTTCTACTCAACCTTTGGCCTTATTGCCCCATGCAGCCACCCTCAAGAGGACTGATAACTTTGTATTTCTTTTTTTCTTTTAATTTTTTAAAAATCTTTATTTATTTTTGAGAGAGTTAGAGAGAGACAGAGTGAGAGCAGGGGAGGAACAGAGAGAGAGAGGGAGACACAGAATCCGAAGCAGGCTCCAGGCTCCGAGCTGTCAGCACAGAGCCCGACGCGAGGCTTGAACCCACAAACTGTGAGATCATGATCTGAGCCGAAGTCAGACGCTTAACCGACTGAGCCACCCAGGCGTCCCCTGATAACTTTATATTTCTAAACCAAATGGCCAACACTCAGGACTCCTTTCCCATAACAGAGCCAATCACTCCCTCCACCCCGAAACACCTTCTCCCCTTAGCTTCCAGATGCCATACTCTCCTGCTTTGCCTCCCACCTCTCTGATTGCTCATTCTCTGTTCCCTTTGGTGGTTTATTGTCATCATCCTGACCTCGAACTACCAGAGGGCACCAAGACTCAGATGCTGGGCCTCTTTTCTGTCCTCACTCACCCTCTTGCTGACTGATCCAACTGCAGGGCTTTAAATATCATTGTGCCTTCAGCTTGGACGCTTCTCCTGAACTCAGACTCCTCTTTCCAATGGCTTTCTTGACCTTTCCCCTTGGGTGTCAAATAGGCAAGATAGCTCAAGAGGTTTGAAACTACTCTTCCCCTGCCCCCCCACAAACCTACTTCTCTCCAGCATTCCAGCAGCCCCATTTCAACATCCCAGGTGGTGACCAGCCCCATCTCCTACAGGTGTATACATGTAGCTGTAAGCATGCGCTCTGGTGTCAGATGGCTTGCCCCTTCATTCATTTAGTGTCAACTACCCTAGAGGTCTCAGATGTTCATCTGTATAATGGGGCTAATATAGTGGCTACATGATGGGGGCGTGATGAGCTCCAAAGGGGAAAATGTATGGAAAGCACTGAGCACAATGTGTGGCTATGACAGGTCTCATAACCCTAAGTCATACCAGACTCAAAGAAACTCCTACGCTATGGAAGAAAAATTGCATAGGTTTCCACTTTTGCGTAAGACAGTGTTTGCTTTAGTAAATCTTTGAAATTTGACTCACAGTCTGATGCCATAAATGACCTCGCCAGCTTCCTGCCTGCTCTTCTAAATTCCCATTATCAACTATATGGACATTCACATGCCAGTATAATTCAATGATGATTTCCTTGAAGATTTCAGGAAAAACCACATTGCATCTCAATGTTTTTTTTATATTTAAAAAAATGTTTTTATTTATATTTGTGAGAGAGACAGAGCAAATGGGAGAAGGGCAGAGAAAGAGAGAGAGAGGGAGACACAGAATCTGAAGCAGGCTCCAGGCTCTGAGCTGTCAGCACAGAGCCTGATTCAGGGCTTGGACTCATGAACCATGAAATCATGACCTGAGCTGAAGTCAGATGCTCAACTGACTGAGCCATCCAGGTGTCCCTCAATGTTCACTAATGTGAAAATTTAACCACATACTTGTATATGAATGGATACTTCATGTGTTGGTATGAATCTGTTTCTACCAAACATGGCAGCTGAGTTGGAATATCGTACTATACAAATAGATATGATAGCCAAGACAGTGGAATGGCATGAAAGTATACTGTCAATGAAATAATGTATTCTTAGTCTCTGAGAATTGGTCAAATCCATGGATTTATAGAGGTGCTTATTAACTTGGAACAGACAATTAATTGGAATCTACCCTTTTCTTCACTAATCCTGCAGAAAAAGTGGATCTCCCCTTTGCTTTTGATAAAATGGCTTGTGCCTGACATAAGGCAGGGCCTTGCTTCTCAGAGGTGGGCTGGTTCCGTTCAGAAAGAGGGAATGTTTTCTAGTGAGTTGCTAGGATCCACTTATAGAAGAGACAGCCACGAATGAGATGGGACATCTGGAGGCTGACTGTCCCCATCCACCAGAAGGCCAAGCCCATCTGGTGTCCAAACAAACTCTGTGGCCAAAGAACCCAAGGGTGGGGGTGGGGAGAACACAGGAACTCGAGAGGGGAATAAGCTGAAGCCCTACCGTAACAAAGACGGAGGCCAGGAGTAAGCCCACGGAGTAGATCAGTCCTCTGCTGTTTAGCCGAATCTGTAAGAAAGGATGTGCAGTTAGGCTTCCAAAAAGGCATCTGCTCTGTGCAGGAGCTCAAGCAATTCTGAGTAGCAGTCAGTGCAAATCTCTCCTCTAGGATGGCAAAGGGCAGTTTGGACAGCCTTGCTCTGGGATTGGTAGTGGGAATATCTACTTCCCTAGGACAGCTAGGGGGTGCCCTTGTGTAGTCCACTCTCAGTCCAACCCCGTCCTTCCCTCCAGGGGCAGTGCCTACTGGGCTGCAGCATGGCACTCCAATTCTCTGACGTGTGGCCTGATTCTTATTGCTCACAATACTTCCCTGTGGACCTGACCTCCAGGGAGCATTTGCTTTCCTGGCATATAGCTTTTAGGTTTACCTTTTGAGTAAATTTCCTAACATGGGTGATGGGAGCAAAATTTTGAAAAATATTACTGAAATTTTCTCTCTCTCTCTCTCTCTCTCCCTCTCTCTTCTCTCTCTCTCTTTCTTGAGAGAGAGGGAGAGAGAGCAGGGCAAAAGGGACTGAGAGAGCGAGAGAGAGAGAGAGAGAGAGAGAGAGTGAGCGAGAGAATCTTAAGCAGGCTCCATGCTCAGTTCAGAACCCCACATGGGGCTCAATCCCAGGAGCCTGAGATCATGACCTGAGCCAAAATCAAGAGTTGGATGCTCAACCAACTGAGCCACCAGGCACCCCATAAAAACTTTTTTCTCTCTTTTGCATTAGTTTGTGACCTCTTCCCAAACTTGACAGGAAGAAGTGGATAAGGGTTGTTACTGTGAGCAAGCAAAGAAGAAGAAAGAGTTAACATTCCATTTGTGATATTCATAAAAGGATTTTTGTTTTGTTTGTTTTTCAGAGTAAGACAGTGGGGTTAGCAGCCAAACACTGAAAAGAGAGAAACAATTTTTGGAATTCTTATAAAATAGCTCTGTCCACTAGAACTTTCTGCAATGATGAAAATGTCCTGTATCTGTGCTGTCCCATATGGCAGCCATTAGGCACATGTGGGCTATTGAGCCCTTGAAAGGTGGCTCATCCAACTGAACAAAAACTTTAACCTTATCTTCAACCAATTCACATTTACATTCAAAGAGCCATATATGATCAGTGGCTGTAGTAGTGGGCAGAGCAGGTAGGGAATATTTAGAGGCCGACCCAGCCAACAAAGATCATAGAATTTTTTCCATAGTGCACAGAAGATGTCCCTTCTGCCCTGACCTCAGTCAAAGGGTCATGAGGTTGGCTACCCTGAGATAGGAGGTATGCCTTAGAGCAGCTGTACTCAAAGCGTTGTCCCTGGATAGGCTCGAGCAGCATCACGTGGGAGCTTGTTAGAAATGCAGGATCTCAGGCCTCACCCAGTCCTCCTGAATCAGAAACTTTGGGGATGGGCCCATCGAGCTGTATTTTAATAAACCTCCAGGTGGTTCTGATGCATGAGAAAGTATAAGAACCACTGACTTAGAGCAAGTACAGAGGTTAAACCCACTTCTGATCTCCACGGGTTCTGGGGCTTTGACTTTGACATCTCTTTTACACCAGTTCTCTTATAAAGTCTTATCTGCATGGAGGCTGGGGACCATAGAGCCTCACCAATGTACACTGTCTTGCCGGGAGTCAAAGGCTCACCTGTGTTTACAGAAAGGAAAAGCAAGGCAGGCTGATAAGTTCATTAGAGAACAGAGAGACAGGGGACCTTCTGACAAGGTTCAAGGCATCTCTTGGTGCCCCTTTACCAGTTTATCCCTGCAGTGTAGGTATGGAAACACATGGGTATCTCTGTAGGAGGATGTGTTTGGTTTACCTTTTGGTGACAGGAAACTGCTTTCCCCAAACAGACCCTTTGTGTGGGGACCCAGGAACATAACACATCTCCTTATGCAGGTTCTGTCCCAGAGGGAATACGCTGGACTTTCTCCCCTGCCTGCACAATCCATGTGAGCCAACCATCTGCCAAACCCCAGCTGGAAATTATTCCCAGCCAATAAATGCCTTCCTAAGAGTAAAGGACTCAAAGCATATCTCTGTGACACTAAAGCAGTGGGTTGACCTGGTTAAATCAGTGTAAAAAAAAATAATGAGGGATTGGATCCATCCCAGTCCAGCTGGTAGTTCACCTTCCTGCAGACCCTCCACCTGGCTATAGATCAATTTTCCTCCTTTGATCAGCTGTGTAGGTATAACGAGGCCAATGTCCATCACAAATGCCTTGTACTGAAAAAGATTCTCTGCCCCAAAGTATTCTGTCCATACTGAACCTATGATAATGCCACATGTACCCTGGCCAGAGTTTAAGGGGAAAGGCAGGGTTTCTCAGAGCAAGATGGTAGCCCCTGTTCAGAGTGAGTAAGAGCCTGCTGGGGCTATACTCATCACAGTCCTTGGGCTGACCCTGAAACTGTGAACACTCAGAAAACCTTTTGAGCTCTTAATTTTCAACATTACATGGATTCTTTTAAGAATGTGGCCAATGCATTTTAAGCCCAGCTCACCCTTTGAGTTCCAGGGTTGAATCCTTGTCAGCAGCAAGAGTTGAGTAAAGTGATTTCCTGCCCATAGGAAACCAAGAGCCAGTGAAAGCCAAGCTCCAAGCAGGAAAATTCTCTTTGGCCAAGGCTTTTGCCTTTTCCAAATGAATAATATTCAACTAGAGCACTGGAACTTCACTCTTCCTCATTGACATAAAGTCTCAAGGAGTGGTGCTTCTAAAATTCTAAATCTGGCTCCAAAGACTAAAGACAACCAACCTTGGTGAGGTTTCTGAGTAGTTTTTTTTTTTTTTTCACATTTTCACCTTTTTCTCTGCCACATGCACCCACAGGGGTTATTTTTGCTATTTCACTAGTTAGAGACCTGCGCTCTCAAAGACTGTATTGATTCCTTGCTAGCTGAACCCCCACTTCCACATGGACACGACTGTCAGGGATTAGGGTTCCTTCAGTTGCCTCTGGGTCCAACTTGAACACTTCCCAATTACTGGAGACTATGGATGGTTTGGGGCAGGAGTTAGTCAACTACGGGCCATCGGCCGAATCTGGCCCATCGCCTGATTTTGTAGATGAAGTGTTACTGGAGCTCAGCTCGTTCCTTAGCATGCCGTCTCTGTGTCTGCCTTCATGTAGAAGTGGAAGAGCTGATAAGTTTGATAGAGACCATACGGCCCACAAGGCTTAAAATATTTCTCTTCTGGCCCTTTCCGGAAAGTTTGCTAACCCTTGGTTTAGGGCATGGGCTCCAGACCCAGTTCACCAAACCTCTTCTGAATCCCTGCTTGGTCACCCTCTTGATATATAATCATGGCAAAGTGACTTAACCTCCCCAAGCCTCAGTTTCCTGAGAAGTAAAATGGGGATAATACAATTCCCACCTAATGAGGTGGTTGTGAGAATTAATGGAATTAATCTATGTTAAAGCTTGAACAGGACCCAGTGTATAATGGGTTCTCAGTGCATCTGGGCCATTATCCTCCACTCACTCATGAGCTGCCTAATCCCTTCCCTGGCATCCCTGGCTGCTGCTTTTATAAGCTCACCACCCAGCAGTCCCCTGATCAAAGCCTCAGTAGATGTCAAACACCATGAGGGCAGGAACCATGTCTGACCTTTTCCTCTGCCTGGCACAGGGCTAAGCACAGACCACATGCTTCAATATGTAACCAATGGATGGACAATGAATCCATTTCATTGCAAAAGTGAAATGGAGCAGAGTAGACTTGTCAGAGAGAGGCTGAGAGCAGAGAGACCCTGGATGCCACTTCCAGATGGGATTCCAGAAGCAATGCATCCTGCCCAACATTCCCTGTCCCCCTTCTCCACTTCATTTTTTATGAACGTATATAGCTTATTTTGTCTACCTAACATTTTATTATGAAAGTTTTCAAGCAGTCAGAAAAATTGGAAGAATTATACCATTTTCATAGTGTTTGATAATAGTTCACAGGTGTTTTGTTTCTGGATGCAATTTCTGTATGGTGAAATTTACAAATCCTAATTGCACTGCTCAGTGTGTTTTGAGAAACACCTACAAACCGCGTAACCTAAACTGTAGTCATGATATAGAGCACTTCCATCCTTCCCAGAAAGTTCTCTTGTTCCTTCATCAGTCTCACTTAGATCAATCACCGTGTCTAAGCTTGGCCTGTCTGAGAAATTTCATATAAATGAAACCCAATAATGTGCATTCTTTTACACCAGGATTCTTTTACTCAGCATAATTTTTTTAAGATTCCTTGGTATTTTTCATTGCATTACTAGCTCACTTCTTTCATTGCATTACTAGCTCACTTCTCTTTATAACAGCATAAATATTACACAGTTTATCTAATTATTCTCCTGCTTATAGGTATCTGGGTTGCTTCCAGTTTGGGGCTATTAGGGTGCATTGTTTTCGTAGCTCACAAACAACATGAAAAGAGATCTATAGTGGTCCCTCCCACCCAGAGGAGAAGAAGGAATGAAGATCATGAAGACCTCCAGGGGCTCTGCTGGGACCCCAAACACACACACACACACACACACACACACACACACACACCACCAGCATCCTCTCTCTGTAGTTGGGCACTGGGAGCCTCTCCAAATGGGGGAGATTCACCTTCCCCACCTTGGCACACTGCTGTCTCCCCTTCCGGACCTCAGTCGGGTCAGATGGGGTGCTCACATCCTTCCCACCTCACTTCTATTCTGCCCATTGCTCCTGAAGTCCCTTCGTCTTTTCCAAGTTCACTGAGCCCTTGCTGGTCTTATCCCCCCTTGTGATGCAGATCATATCCTGACCCTGCCTGGTCTCCTTCTTACCTCCCCAACTAGTCCTGATGCTCTGAGGGTAGATGCCTGTGTCTTCAGTTTTTCCTCCTTCCACATAGCACCTAGATCTCTACCTCTCTACACACACTGTATGTTTTTTAATTTTAAAGTTTATTTCTTTATGTATTTTGAGAGAGAACGAGAACAAGTGGGGGAGGAGCAGAGAGTGAAAGGGAGAGAGAGAGAGAGAGAGAATCCCCAGCAGGCTCGGTACCGATGTAGGGCTGAGCTGAAGTGGGACGCTTAACTGACTGAGCTACCCAGTCACCCCCACACTGTACATTTAAATAAGCATCTGCTGGTGATGCTGAGCACGTGTGCATCCTTGTGTACATGTGTATGTGCACGTGTGTGCACATGCGTGGGGTGCATGTGTGCATTGGAGGCAGTGAGGTGGGGTGGCTAGGGGCAAGAGTGCATATAGAGCTGGATGAGGAGACTGACGTGGGGGTGGTTTTAAGCTGATCTTTTTAAGTAACAAAGTGAGGGGGCACCAAAATGTTTTTTTTTTTAATTGGGGCATAATTTGCATACAGTAAAGGCACAGATCTCAAGTGTACTATTGGATAAGTTTTGACAAATGCATGTACCCATGTGTGTGACATCTCAACAAGATACAAAACATTTCCATCACCCCAGTAAGTTTCCTTGAGGGCAGCAAGTTTAACTTAACCCCCTTAAAAGTAGTTTCTTGGGGTGTGCTAAGCCGGACAATAGCACGGGCCCTCCTCATCTCTGGACCACCTTTGCATAAGCCTCTGGGCTGCAGCTGTGCAGTGTTGCTCTGAATGATGGTTTCGTGCTCCCTGAGTCACAGATGCAGGGCCCATTAAGTGCAAATGCAGAAAATCTCCATGGCAATGCCCACCAGAGAGCATCCTAGGCACAACTGCCCGACATTTAACACTGTTTTTATTTCTTGCCTTCAAAATACACAAATTCATTCTCTAATTCCCTCATGGTAAATAATTATTGCAGAGGAAACAGCAGGCTAGTTGGTTCCAAAGAAAACAGGAATTTGGCCCACAAATGTGGGCCCTCAAAATGTGCATTTGTTTTCATACGGATGCACACACAAAGACCCAGTCAGACCTAGTTTTAAGCATGCACGCGGTTCAGAAAACAGTTCCCTAAATCCTACACAGTTTGGAGAGCCAACATCCCTGGCCTCAAAGATTATAACTTCCCCATATTATAGTTTAAAATCTCTCTATGGTTTGAGGTCAGCTCCACACAACCGGCAAATTCTTTGAGGAAAAATAAGAAGCCCCTGGATTCTTGCTAATTTATTATAACCTGGAACACATGTTACATGTCACTTCGCATTTTCAGATTTGGGTAATTTGAACATTTGTGCGGGTGTAGGCTCCAAATGGAGTGTCTAGCTGTGGCTTGATGTTGTAAGCTATCACTGGGTGGGAATCTCTTTCCCTGACACAATTAAATGAGGTAAAACAATGAATAAGCCTTGAGAAAAAAGGCACTTCGATGGCTGAGTCCTGTCCTTCCCAGAGTGCTGTCATGAACACAGTTGCACAGTTGCTCTCCGGAGCAAGTAGGGTGGGTTTTGTTCTCCCTGTGTAAAGACGAGGCAGCTGGCACTCTGGGAAGTTCAGCACGTGGCCAAGGTAAGATTCTGCTCACCAACTCCAGTGTGTGTGTGGTGTGGGTTTTCCCCATGCATCCAAGCATTTCTGTGACCCCCATGGGTATCCTACAATTTAACTCAGTTCTGACACTATTCACCCAGTGACCCCATCAGACGGCCCAGGTGAAGGGCTCAGTCCTACAAGACTCTCCTTCCCCCACCCCAGACACCAGTCACAAGTCCAGGTGTCACCTGTGCTTCCGAGTGACTGGCTATAGATTGGAGATTCAAAGGACGCACTGCTTGCGTTTGATTAGCTTGTTGGAGTGGCTCACAGAGCTCAGGAACACACTTCATTGACTACGTAACCAGTGTGTCCTAAAAGGGTAGAACTCAGGAGAAGCCAATTGGAGAAGATAAACAGGGCAAGGTCTGGGGAAAGGGACAGAGCTCTCTCTGAGCGCACCACTCTGCCAACCTCCACACGTTCACTAATCCGGAAGCTCCCCGAATCCCCTCCTTCTGGGTTTTTATAGAGGCTTCACTGCATAGGCAATTGGTTAAGTCCTTGGCTATTGACAACCGATTCAACCTCTGGCCTGTCTCCTCTCCCTGGAGGTCAGAGGTGGGACTGAAAATGTCAACCTTTTAATCACATGGTTGGTTCCTCTGACAACTAGCTCTCATCCTTATGTGGGGTTGGAAAGTCATCTCATTCACCTAACAGAAGACACCTTATAGTTCTTATCATTTGGGAAATTTCAGAAGCTTTAAGAGCTCTGTGCTAGAAACAGGGATGAAGATCAAACATCTATTTCTTACTATAAATCACAGTATCACACAAGGCCAGGGAGCTGAGGAGGGATCAAGTAAACACTGAGCACTGGAATTCTGACAGTAAATTTTAGACTCTTCTTTGTAGCCAGCAGGGCACAGAGAAAAAGTCAGAGTTCTCTTCATCCACTAAGAACTCTCAAAAGTGGCACCTTGGCCTTTCTTGCCTACCATTTCTGAAACTACCTTGAATGAACCATAAGAACCACAAATGCCAGTGTGGCAGATGCTAATGGGACTCCACCCCAGTGCCCCTTCTTACCATTCTGGTGGGACCGGCTGCCTCCCCATGACCAGTACCAGTGTCTGTGCCTGAGGGCTTTCCCCCCAAACCATGGAAATGCCAAGCTGCCCTGCATCAATGACTCTTGGGGCAGGCACATGAACATGAAGCCCCCCTGCCCCTTGATATTTCCTCCTAAATATGTTCCCTACCCCCTGGCGGTCTTACACATCTCCATGAATGGCACCAGAAGTTACCTTCACTTTTTCTCTTCCTCAGCCCCTCCACGCATCCATGAGAAAACCTTATTAATTCTTCTGAAAACTTTTTCTCCCTTCCTATACTCACACCACCTTAGCCCCCATCGCTAGCATCTTGTCACCAGCTCCTGGACTAGTTTTCCTCTTCTTTGCCTTCTTGTCATACATTTCCAAACAGTATCAAATATGATCTTAAAGCATAAAGTGAACGATGCCTTTACTCTGCTTGAATCCTCAGTGGCCGTTGGAACACAATTCAAACTTTCCACAACAGCCAATAAAATCTTCAGATGACCAGGCCCCTGTCTTCTCCCAACTCACCTCCCCATTAACAGATGTTTAGAAGCTGATGAGAAATCAACCACCAGGTCCTGCTGATTCTTATTCTGCAGTTTCTTCTGGCACCTTCCATTATTCTCTCACTTCACTGCTACAACTGAGGCAGAGTGGATCACTGGTCTCAGTTCCCTTCCCTTGTATTCTGTGTCCACCCCCTTTCCACAGCCTCATGGTGGGCAGAGGCATTTTTCTGCTTCTTAGATTTGGGGTTGGCCATGTGATATGCTTTAGCCAATGGGATATTAGTGGATTTAACACAAACACAGGTTTGAAGTGTACTTCCATTATTGAGATGACCTTTTGTGCTCTTCATCCTGCAAAGAATGTGCCTCAGGAAGTCAGTGGTCCAAAGAGGATGACAGACACACGGAATAACCCTGTCTGAAGCTTGGAGCCAAACCTAGATCAGCCAAACACCAGTCACCTCACAGAAGCATGAATGGAAAGTGTATGATAATGTATGTTTGCTGCTGAATTTGGGGATGGTTTGTTACACAGTGTTATGGTAGCAATAGCTAACTGATACAAACTATCCTAATCCAGGTCACTGTATTTTCTTTCCCCTGCAAATGTATCATAACTGGTCTTATCTGGCTGGCTCCGATGCTTTCTCTATATGGTAGTCAGAATCTTCTTTCTAAAATGCACATGCAATCACACCTCTCCCTCCCTCATACACTTCATTTTCTGACTGCCATGGCTCTAGCTCATTGTGTCCTTTAGCATGTGACTCCTGTATCTGGTTTCATCCCAGCCATTCATCCCTCCACTTTTCCACTTCCTGTCCCCACCCTCTACTCCCAGCCTAGGCGCTACCCTCAGGTCCTTCGGTGTGTGAACCTTTCTTGGAGCTTGGTCTTCTACAAGCTATTCCTCTTACTGGATAATCATCTCACATTCTTTACCTGCTTGGCTCCAGATAATCTCACATTTTCAGAATAAGCATCACTTCCTTACAAGCATTGGAGGTCCTTAATCCCTGCCACATACCTTAAAAAAACATCACACTTTGGGCACACATCACACTTTCTTTTGGAATTACTTGCATAACTGTCTCCTTCCAGAGGCTGCAGCTCCAGGGGCACAGGACAGTGTCTGGCTTGCTCACCAAAGCATTCCCCAATGGTGGTTACCAGCTTAGCACACAGTAAGTGTTCAGTTAATGTGTGATCAGAAAAAGAATGAGCTGGGCAGAAAGTGTAGGATAAGAATGTTTCTGATCACCAGGGCGACTGGATGGCTCAGTTGGTTGAACATCTGACTCTTGGTTTCAGCTCAGGTCATGACCTTACAGTTGTGGGATTGAGCCCTGCACTGGGCTCCATGCTCTCTCTCTGTCTCTCTCTCTTAAAAGAAATAAACTTTAAAAAATGTATTAAGAAAAGGAAAGTTTCTGATCACCTCTTCTTTTTCCCTCTAAAGTTTCTGGAGTTAGGTGGACTCCTGCTTGGAAAATAAAACAGACTCTCCTCCTATTACTTTGTGGATTCATTTTGCATTTTTAAGCCCTAACTCGGAGATCTGAGTTTTGTCCTGGTTTCCTGGAGCCTGCCTGGTGACTTTCTTAATTCTGTTAGAGCATGTGGAACAGACATTCATTGCCAAAATGGGACAAGAGGTGCTCATTTTCCAAACTTTGACTTTTAGAAATATTTATTTCAGGCACTTAGGTAGCTAGCTGGCTTCCAAGCAAACCACAAGTGCTAAGAAATGTCAAAATTTGTAAAATTGCCTTTATTCCACACTATCAAATGCCTGAAACTATGCACAAAACAGCTGTCTTGATGGTAATTATCCAATAATTATGACTTGGAAACCCCAGCAACTTGAGATGGAAACATTGCTTCAGAATTGTCAGCAGGTCCATTGTGAGGGTGGGAGAGGCCATTAAAACTCACACGGGCTTCTTGGTTCTGATATGAGAGATGCAGAGAGATATCATGGGGTTACCACTATGCTAAATGAAAGGAGGCCCCTGAGTGTCCTTCCAGAAATGAAGCCTCTCTCTCAGGAAAAACTGGAAGTGGAGAAGAGGGAAGACAAAATGCTCATGGCAAATAAACCCTTAAGTTTGCGCTTTTTTCATGAGCCTGGAAATATTTTTCCAAGCGAGTTCTGTATTGTGGCGTGAGGTTATACAGAGCCCCCATATGTGGCTGGGCATTGGGGACTGCATAGAGGGGCCTGATGAAAGCCAGGTGGGGACCCAGGGACTGAATAAATGGGGATAATCCTCATGGAAGGATCCAGAATGTTTCCTCCAACCTTTAGTTGGGAAACCACTGTAGACATATAATGAACCATAGCCTAGGGAAGCGAGGATTTTAGCTGCCACAATCACTCTGGAATGTATAGAATAGGAATCTTGGGGTGAGGAGTGGTCTTTTTCCTCCAGGTCCTTCCTTCCTACTCTTCCTTCATTCTCTTTCTTCTCTTTCTTTCTTTCTTTCTTTCTTTCTTTCCTCCCTTCCTTCCTTCCTTCCTTCCTTCCTTTTCTTTTTTCTTTTCTTCTTCTTCTTTTTTTTTTTTTTTTTTACAGAGAGAGTGCAAGCATGGAAGGAACAGAAAGAGAGGGAGAGAGGGTCCCAAGCAGGCTCTGAGAGGTCAGTGCACAGAACCCGACATGGGTCTCAAACCCATGAAACCACGAGATCATGACCTGAGCCGAAATCAAGAGCTGGACGCTGAACTGACTGAACCACCCAGGCACCCCCAGGTCCTTCTTTCTTTACGTGAAGCTTGCAGAGCTCACTTTAGCCTTATAGGCAGACCCTATTCTCCCCTTTAGCAAAGATTCAAACTCAGGGATGGATCTGGTCTAAAATCCTACCCAGCAATGTCCCTCATACCTCTGTGCCCTCAGCTGCACATGGCAGCACTGTGGCACCGTTTGCTTTGGGCGATATTCTCCTCCCTGCTGCTTTGGTCTCTGGTATTTTGCAGAGAGAAAAAAGTCTCACTGTTTTCTCTCTGCCTATTACTGGCTGTGACAATCTCTCTGAACCTTGGTAGTTTGATCTCCAGAAGAGGACTTGGGACAGCAGTGCACTTAGAATGAAACCCATTACCCCTGTAAACCTCACCCCTGCATTTCTATTGCCTGGCTTCCCTTCTATTATCAAATACAGCATGCTTCAATGCCTTGGCATTTGCAGTCCCCTCTTTCTAAAATGCTCCCCCTGCCCTTCAGATACCCAGCTCTTTTTTTTATTATTCCCTCCTCGGCATGGAACCCACCTCCCGTCCAACAAATCCAAAGTGGCACGTGCTGCCCATTCTATGATATCATTGTCTTCATAAGGCTTTTGCTCTCCCAAGTTAGTGCACTCACTAATGGACTGTCTATCTCCCCCAACCCTGGTGCATGTTCTAACGGGGAGGGTCTATTCTACCCAGTTCGTTCTGTGTTTCCAGCACTTTGCCAAGTTCTTCACACATAGCAGCTGCACAATAAGTGCTGGCTGAAGAAATAATCCTTGCCTCATTTAGCTATAGTCAGGATTAGATGAGGCCATGTGGGCACGGTGTCCCTAGAGTGCCTGGCACATAGTAGGTCAATGAATGTTAAGCTATTCTTATTGTGGTTTTCTTCCCACCCCCACCCTCCATCCCTGCTCTCTTCTCAGGTCAGGCTTTTCCTTCATTCTGTTCTGCTCACATGTCTTTCATCACCCCAGGTGGTAAAGTTTAGGATCATCTATCCATCCATCCATGCATCCATGCAGCCATGCAGCCATGCAGCCATGCAGCCATTCATCCAACAAACACTTGTCGAGCAAATTCTAAGTACCAGGCACCACCACCAGGCATGGAGGAAACAACAAATGCACAAGACGGGTACAATCCTTGCCCTAAGGGAGAACATGTGTCTGGGGGAGACTCAGACAAAGGGAAAAAAGTAAGCTATGATGGGAACTGCTCAAAAATACAGGAATGACACCTGAACCAAGCTTGGGAGATTACAGTAAACATCTAAGCCAACACCTGAAAGATGAACTGGAGAAAGACCAGAGAAGCCTCTTGTAATGGCCCTTTTACCCCTTCTGTGAGGTGCTCTGGTTCTAGATGGCTATGTTCTGGGACTCCTAGATTCTAGGAAAACAAAAAGACACAGGTTGGTTGGGCAAAATCCTGGGCCACTATTTTGGTCTACCATGACTAGGCAAAGATGTATTCTGTACAAGTGAAGTCTCCCAGAAAATTGAAGTCCACCTCTCTATAGGCCAGCAACTGTTTTTGATGAAAATATTTCATCACTTTTTCTTGATGACTCAGAATCACCACCATGAATATAAATTTTTTACCTGAGGTGAAATATGGCAAAGCTCTCAGGACCTATTGATGTATATGGAGTTTCTTGCCCCTACCATTAAGAAAATAAAATTTATTCTCTATTTAAACAAGTAAAATGTCCCACTATGTGCATGATGGTAAAGGGTGCAGTGTGAATGGCAAACACAAAGTGGACATGGTCCTACACTCAGACTCTAGTAGCAGACAGATGATGTGGGTACCTAACCATCAGGTAGGAAACAGAATGGATCAACAGGGACATGGAGAAGAGATTATTACACAATTTGCAGCATGAGGCTGTATCTGGGCAGCAAATGGAAGGGCTAGAGACCTAGGTATGTCGTCGGGACTCAGAGTATTCTTTTGCTTACAGGATTTCCTCCTTGTTGGATGCCCTCTCAATCAAAGAGATCAAACTATCTGAGTAAAATACAAAAAAAAAAAAAAAAACCCCACAGCATTTTAAAGAAAGCCACTAGGCTCTGAGGATGGTTTTGTTACTCTGTCCCTCCTTAATTCAGCTCACCCGGCTGTCCTTCCCTGCTTCTTGACCATTTACCTTTTAGTTTCTGACATAGTTAGGCTCAAAAATTTTCCTGATAAGATTTTACTACTTATAAAATACAAGATTCTAGACTACACAGTCTTAATCATATATAATCATTGGCTTCCTAATAGCCCCTAAGTTGTGAATATTACTGAAAAAGAAGTAGACATCTTTCCAAAGACATGCAGATGGCCAATAGACACATGAAAAGATGTTCAACATCACCCATTATTAGGGAAGTGCAAATCAAAACAGTAATGAGGTATCACCTCACATCTGTAGGAATGGCTAAAATCAACAAGACAAGAAATGACAAGTATTAGCAAGGAGGTGGAGAAAACGGTATCCTTGTGCATGGTTGGTGCAGCCACTGTGGAAAACAGTATTGAAGCTCTTCAAAAAAATTAAAAAATCCAAATACCACATTATCTAGCAATTCTAATATTGGATATTTATACGGAGAAAACAAGCACACTAACTTAAAAAGATATATGCACCCCTATGTTTAATGTAGTATTATTTACAATAGCCAAGACATGGAAGTAACCTAAGTGTCCATCAATAGATGAATCAGTAAGGAAGATGTAGTGTGTATATGTGTATATATATATACATGGACTGAGTAAGCCACAGGAAAAAAAGGCAGAGCATAAGAAATACAGTCAATGATACTGTAATAGCAATGTAATGGGACAGATGGTGGCTACATTTGTGGTGAACAAGGCATTATGTATAAACTTGTCAAACCATTAAGTTGTACGCCTGAAACTAAGGTAATGTTGTATGTCAACTATACTCAAATAAAAAAATAAATAAATACAAGAGGGATTCCTGGGTGGCTCAGTTGGTTAAGCGTCCAACTCTTGGATTTAGCTTGGGTCATGATATCACTGTTCATGAGTTTGAGCCCACATGGGGCTCTGCACTAGCAGTGCAGAACCTGCTTGGGATTCTCTCTCTCTCTCCCTCTCTCTAATAAGTAAATTAAAAAAAAATTAATTAAAAAAATAAAAAATAAGTTAACAAATATTTTCCTTTGAATTTTAAAAGTTCAAAATGAAATCTTTTCAACATATGGTGCTGAAACAACCATATGTCCACATTCTAAAGAATGAAGCTGCACCCCTACCTCACACCATATACAAAAATTTTGATTTCCCTGCAATTCATAAACTTTATAGATTATATTGCTGATTTTGTGCTTTCAAAAGAGAGCACTACATTGGATGTCCGTATCCTGGAAATAAAATGAAGATCTCTCTGGGATGGAGTACAGAAATAGCAGCATTTGGAAGAAAATGCAACATGACACATCTTTCTCCAGTTTTCTGAGCAAACATTTCCCCCAGGAGCACTCTCTTGTGTGCCATGCCTGTTGATCACAGAAGTGGCCTGTTTCTTCTCCTGTCTTTTCCCCTTCACTTCAGTTAAGGGTGATCTTCAACCACAGGATTAGATGTGCACAATCCCAGCAGAATGACCAAAGTGACCCAATTATGTCATGTACAGATGGAAAACATGAATTTGGACTAAAAATCTAACAGGGCCTGAATTTCTGTCTTCATGATGTCACCCTGTCACTAAAGTCAGGAACCTGAAAAGCATATGTTTTCATGAGTGTGGGTGATACTGAATGAGAATTATGTTTAATTTTCTGTTCTTTGAAGACTGTTGGGAGAATTTCAGAAGGACAGGAAAGGCGGGCAGATCATCAGGGCTCATTTATGGCAGACAATGTGCCCTGCTAAGTTGGGATTTCAGGCCTGATATCCACGTTCAGTCAGGGAGATTTCAAAGCTGATGGGGAGGAACTGGTTCATTTACAGGACGAATTCTGAGTTGTTATTGTTGTTGGTTGAAAGGCTTTGCTTTCACATTATATGATTGCACCCTCTAACCACAGTAAAGAAAAAAAATAAGCACAATGGATCTTTGGTACACTGGAAGGATTTGCGTCTCCTGCTCCTGTCTGTCAATCCCTCCCTGGAGAGAGTCCATATGGTAAAAGTCTATTATATATGGATCAGTTTTCCAGGTTATTTAGAACACCATTTCTTTTCATCTCTTTGCTGCCTGCTTTTTTTTCAAAACTATTTTATTTATTTATTTTTTTTAAGAGAGAATGCCAATGCGGGGGTGGGGGGTGCAGAGAGAGAAGGGAACAGGGGATCCAAAGCAGGCTCCATGCTGACAGCAGTGAGCCTGATGTGGGGCTTGAACTCATGAACCATGAAATCATGACCTGAGCCAAAGTCAGTTGCTCAACTGCCTAAGCCACCCTGGTGCCCCCTGCTGCCCGCTCTTTAGCCACTATTCTCTGGTCTTCACCAGAGGAAACAAAAAGCAGTTGAAATTCACACAGGTCTGAATTTTACTTCTTTACAACTCTGACAAGTGGGGAAATGCAACAGGGGCACACACCAGGTGGATCTGCTGGTGAAGTCAACAGATCCACACCCAGTGCTCTGAGCTGGGTTAAGGTGCACAGAAACCAGGCAGAGATGGGGTGCTGATGAAGATAGGCTCTAAAGACGGACCAGGAAATGAGAGACAGAGCATTGCGTTTAGCAAAGCGAGAATCTCTGGAGGGAGGGAGACACCCAAGGCTGAGTGTGACTGAGTAACGATAGAGGGTCCGTAGTAGCACTTCAGAGGAAGTTATGTTGTGCTATTCACGTTATATTCAACACTGTTTTCATGGCTCAAGTATGTACATGCCCATACTATGTGCCGCAAGGAAGCTCGCCCTCATACAGCTTCCTCTGGTCAGAATGTCAGGGTAACGCCTGTTTTAAAAAAAAAAAAAAGGGGGGCGCCTGGGTGGCGCAGTCGGTTAAGCGTCCGACTTCAGCCAGGTCACGATCTCGCGGTCCGTGGGTTCGAGCCCCGCGTCGGGCTCTGGGCTGATGGCTCAGAGCCTGGAGCCTGTTTCCGATTCTGTGTCTCCCTCTCTCTCTGCCCCTCCCCCGTTCATGCTCTGTCTCTCTCTGTCCCAAAAATAAATAAACGTTGAAAAAAAAAATTAAAAAAAAAAAAAAAAAGAATGTGAGGGTGCCATGAAGCTGTCCTCCAAATCTCAGGAATGAAACAAGGACAAATGAAAATGTAAGGAATATTGCCATTTGCAAGAAATAATTAGGCACAAATAAAGAACTTCAAGGTGTTCATATTCTTTATAACAATTCCAGCTTTGGGAAAATAGCCTCAAATGTAAATACAGTTTTATGTAGAGTTTTTTTTTTTAGATGTCTAGAATCTATAAGAGTGATTTACAGAGATGTGTGTTGCATCATTATTTATAACTGAAAATCTTGAGGCAAGATGTGTCTAACAGCAGCACGGTTAAGGAAATTTTGGTATAAGTAAAGAATATGCGGTTGCCTTTATTTTTTTATTTTTTTAAATGTTTTATTTATTTTTGAGACAGAGAGAGACAGAGCATGAGCAGGGGAGGGGCAGAGAGAGAGGGAGACACAGAATCGGAAGCAGGCTCCAGGCTCCGAGCCATCAGCCCAGAGCCCGACGCGGGGCTCGAACTCACAGACCGCGAGATTGTGACCTGAGCTGAAGTCAGACGCCTAACCGACTGAGCCACCCAGGCGCCCCTGAGGTTGCCTTTAAAGATGATGTTTCTAGTGAGCTTTTAAGGAAATCTTGATATGATGTTTGATATAATGAGGAGTATAAAAAGCAATGCACATAACTGTAGAGTGGAGTGTCAGCTATATAAACCAGTATGGAAAGGAAAATATGCTGAAATATTGAGAACTGATAGTTACAGATCATATTATGCATGATTTTTATCTCGTCCTCTGAACCTGCAGTCTCATGGGCAGCCACAAGCCACATGTGGCTGTGTAAATTGAAATGAATTAAAATGAAAAGAAAAAACTCCAAGTCTGCCCTTGAACGAGCCACATTTCAAGTTCTTAAAAAGTCTCATGGAGCTAGTGGTTACTATATTTGACAGTAAAACATACAACAGCTCCATCATTACAGAAAGTTCTACTGGGCAGACACTGCTCCAGAGTTTTCTGGCATTGGTTTCTCTAGTTTTCGATGAAGACCATGTACTATTTTGATAATCAGAAAAAAGGAAAAACAAAGTCAAATTAAGGTGACTCGACTGTAGAAAAACCCAGGAGATTGTCTGAGGAATGGCAAAAGAGAAGCAAGGTGATTTGTGATTTAAGGAAGCAGCTACTTTAATGAGAGAGATTCAATATAATCAATAATATGTTCTCAACGTGGTTACAGGAAAGATGTATTAACTGGGAGGGGGAGGGTCCACATATGACTCAGAAAAAGGAGCTCAAAGAGGCAGGATTGGTCAGTGTGCCCCAGGATGGTTGTCATGACAGGGAGAGGAGCCCTATGATACGAGCTGATGCCTCAGACAATAGCAACTCAACGGCTCCCGTAAAAGGTTGTCCATTAAATCCTCTTTCTCGTTTGGCCCCCACTCACAACCAGACACTCCAGACTTTAGAGACTGCTAGTGTCCACTGACATCTTCATTGCCTCTCCTTCCTGGATGCACAGCTAAACAAGTGTCCTGGATCCTTCTTGCATCTAGGTGGGAATGTTTGACTTATCTACACAATGGGTGGGAGCAGAGAGGACATATACGACCTTCAGTCCTCATCACAAAACCATCTGCATAATATTCCATGCCCTTGCTTTCTCTGCTTCCTGTGTGTCTACTGGAGAAGGACTCCAGGAGGGTAGAACCACAGGATGAAATAAGCCCCAATCTGAGTCTCTGTCTGAAGAGCCATGGGAGCTGCCAGGATGGAAATATCTGCAGGGGATTTGGAGGAAGAAATAAACGTTTCTTGGGCTGCCCCAGTGAAATGTTGGGGTTGTTTATGATACATATAGTAGTAGCGATACTTACTCTAACACATAAATTCTCATTTGATCTTCTATGCAGAACGTGTTAATGCAGCAGGTCTGGTTCCTTAATCCTTGCATGCCTCTAGGGGAGCCTAGAATGATGACAGATCCTCAGCCAATCCCCAAGAATGCGGTCCTTGGAATGTTCTTTGTGTTACTGATGAATGATGTTGTTTTGTGCTCCAAAAGCAATGGGGCATGCTGTACCAGCTTGTCAGGATTGTTTAGCGAGCTTTATGATGTATATCTGGGGTCTATGCTGGAATTCTGAATTTTGCTATCATGGCTGTATACTGAGCAGGAATGTGTCTACCTGACCAGCACTCCATAAAAGTCTCAGATTCCAGTGGACTGCCCTGGATAGAGATATCTCACACATGTCCGTATAGGTTGCTGCTAGAGAGAAAGCATGTCTTATGTGACCTGGTGGGGCAGGAATTGGTGCGTGCATCTGACCTCTCTGGATTTTTCCTGATGCATTTCGCTTTTCTGCTGCTTTTACTCCATATCCTTTGCTATAATAATAAACCTTGGCCACGACTAAAATCTGCTACTAAGTCCTGTAAATACTCCTGGTGAGTCACTGAACTTGTGGGTAGTCATGGGGCTCCCTAAATGCCTCCCACCCATGGGCGGTACAGTCTCTAGTTATGGAATGAAGAAGTCATGGGGATGAAAAGTACAGCATAAGAGAATATAGTCAATGCTATTGTCATAGTATTGTATGGTCATTACACTTGTGGTGAGCATAGCATGATGTATAGATTTGTCAAATCACTACTTTGTACATCTGAAACTAATGTAACATTGTGTGTCAACTATACTTAAATTAAAAAAAAAAAAAGAAAGAAACAGGGGCACCTGGGTGGTTCAGTTGGTTAAACACTGGACTTCGGCTCAGGTCATGATTGCACAGTTCGTGGATTTGAGCCCTGCATTGGGCTCTGCGCTGGCAGCTCGGAGCCTGGAGCCTGCTTCAGTTTCTGTGTCTCCCTCTCTCTCTTCTCCTCCCCTGCTTGCCCTCTCTCTCTCTTTGAAAACTAAATACACATTAAAAAAAATTTAAAAAGAAACTGTAAACAGAGGGGCCTGGGTGACCCAGTCCAGTTAAGCATCTGACTTGATTTGGGTTCAGGTCATGATCTCACAGTTCATGAGATCAAGCTCTGTGCTGGGCTCTGTGCTGACAGCATGGAGCCTGCTTAACATTCTCTCTCCCTCTCTCTCTCTCTGCCCCTCACCTTCACATGCATGCACACGGGCTCACTCTCTCTCTCTCTCAAAATAGATAAAGAAGTCTAAGGAAAAAAAGAAACACACACAAACAAAACAAAACGAAAACCAAAAACCAAACTACCTCCTACATAAGGTCTTCACCTAGGAAAACAGAACACAAATTGTCCAGAATAAGTATGCTTTCTATCTTGCACTTATATATCTTACTACCATCTGTTGACATTCTAGCACATACATCAAACTCTTGTGAATCTGGTTGATGTGAGTCTCTTCATAAGTGCCTGACTGACAACAGTGTCACTCATAAAAATCTTAGAAAGATTGTCTGGAATCCTGTGACTATCCAATTTATGATGTCCTTTCAGGGGCCAACCTGGATGACATTTCTTCAGTGTCTCTTCTACATTCATCACTTAACATGTAATAAGATGAAGCCAAGTTCAAGGGCCATGAGTGAGATAAAAACAAAGGGTGTGCAGGGATCCCATTTAGTGGTGGGGTCCAGAAAGGAATCCTGAATGAAGGGGCAATAGAGACCCCTGGAAGAAGGGACATCATTTCAAATGGGACGAGTGACAAGGTATGTGCATCTGAGGCAGAGTAGTCTTGCAGGAGGGGAAATATAGGGCATTTTCAGGGACAGTGACTCTGAGGGGTGCTAGCTTGGCTCTAAACAATGTCAGAGGTGGCAGGTAGCTTGGGAAGTATGATGTTCAGGGTACACTGTTTGGGGGCTACTGAAGAATTGGCCTTTCTTGTGGATATGTATCTGTTTACATTACAATCAGTCAAGGCTTGGTGGTCCTTATTCCTGGGCTCAAGGCCAGGAATGATTTTGAATAAGCATGACAGTCTCCAACATGCCAAGTGCATCTCTGCCTCAGGGCCTTTGCACTGACTGTTCCTTTTGCCTGGAATGCCCTGCCCTGCCCATTTCCCCATGGCTGGTTCTCTCTAGTTATTTAGATTTCATCTCCAAAAACCAGCTTCCCCCCAAGGCAATGTGGCCTCTCTCACCACATCATTACCCAATTTCACTGACAAAATAGAAGAGATCTCCACTCCTTAGAACATATTCTGCTTCTTTCCATCCCCTTATGCTTATCTTTATTCTCTGATGAAATCTCTCAGTCAACAGGTAATTTCACATGAACCAAAAACACTTTCTGTATGAATTTTTATTTCATTGCAATTGGCTGGACACACCTTCCCTAGTTGAAACGGCCATTTGTCAAACAACTTTGACGACAACCCTTGTCTGAGCCGCAGCATTTTCTGCAGGATATACAATTACTGAACAAATTTTGCAGCTAAACTAAGGTAATGCTGAGTAACACACTGAGAGAGGCACTCAGCACTGGGTTGGGTGTAAACACTTTGGAGGCATGCTACCCTTTTCTTCCTGTGTCCAGGCAAAAATCTTGAATTGTAGTTTCTCCCTCAGTCCTCAGACAGTGTCGAGGACAGTGGTGCCATCAGCAGAGGGGGAACATTTTCAAAGAATGGGAAAGAGTGCCAGACCCTCCGGGTCGCTCACCTGCAAATCTACCTGAGGTCACAATTAGCTCAGGCTTGAGAAAGAGCATGGAGGCCATCGCCTCACAGTCTGACTGTCACCAGATCCCCGACAGAGAGGGTCTATTATGTTTTGTGTCCCTTCCTTCACGAATAAAATTATTTTGCCTGTAAAACAAATACACTAGACAGGGGTTGGCAGATGATGGCCCATGGGCCAAATCTGGCCCACCTCCTGTTTTTGCATAACCCATGAGTTAAGAATGATTTTTATGCTTTTCAGTAGTTGAAAAAAATGGAAAGAATCATAGATCATGTATCATGACATATAAAAATTATATGGAATTGAAATTTCTGTTTCTATACATAAAGTTTTATTTGCACAGCCATGCTCATTCATTTACACGTTGTCTCTGGCTGCTTTCAGGCTACACAGCAGTAGGGGTGGATGGTTGTGATAGAGACTGGCCCTCAAAGCCTGACGTATCACAATCTGGCCCTTTACAGAAAAGGTTTGCCAGTTCTGTTCTTGAGTCCTGAATGTGCCCACAAGCCTGACTTTGGAAGGACTTGGATAAGAAAGAGTTCGTTTACCCCTCGATATCAGTAATACCGCATCTCCTTTGCCCTGAAAACAGTGTCCGTGTAGCCCTAGATTTAAAGAGAAATCACGGAGAAAACCCACTTACATAGGATCCATAATCCACAGCCAGGGTCTGCAGGGCCCATGGGAGACCAAGGCCAATGAGGATATCAAACACGTTGCTCCCAATGGAGTTGGACACAGCCATGTCTCCCATGCCTGCGAGGATGAGAGGTCACTTGAGTTAGAAAGGAGATCTCAGGGTAGGACAGGGAACCCCAGAGGGACTCTCCCAACCCTTTGGTCTGATAGCCAGAGACTTAGCTGGTAGGTCTGCTAGCTCATTTGCTAGGTGATTCCCTTCCCAGGCCATCACCTGTATTTTCAACAGCATATGCATTTTTAGTAGAATGGAATGGAATATGACAAGAACAGAATAGAATGAGATGCACATTCTAGTGAGCTGTTGACCTTTACTTCAAACATGACCACTGGCTAAATGGGAATGATTCCAAACACCAAATAGAGTTCCAAAGATTCTGAAACACCCTTCTAGAAAGGAATAAACTTGATAGTTCTGTTAAACCTCTCATGAGCTCACCAACCCATATATTTTAGTACCATCTCCCAACTGCTCTACCCTGTTCTCAATTCTTCTAAATAATTGAGTACTATTAAGAAAAAATAATGTGGAGTGCCGAGGTGGCTCAGTGGGTTGAGCATCTAACTCCTGATTTCTGCTCAGGTCATGATCTCATGGTTTCATGAGTTCCAGCCCCACGTTGGACTCTGCCTGCTGACAGCGTGGAGCCTGCTTGGGATTCTCTGCCTTTCTCTCTCTCTGCCCCTCCCTCGCTCATGTTCTCTCTGTCTCTGTCTCTCTCTGAATGAATGAATGAATAAATGAATGAATGAATAAATGAATGAATGAATAAATGAAATCAGCAAAATTTAGTGAGTACATCTAGAGGATACTATGCTAAGTGTTACGGCTGCACATTGTGTTTGTTGAAAACAAATGCCGTCTAGCACAAATCAGGCATATAAATTAGAGTGGTGCTAGGGAAGGGCATGGCCATCTGGAAGGGGCGTCCACCTGTGAGCTTGGTTTTGAAGGAGCGGAGGGTGGGCCATACACTGACGACTGACCTGTGGCAACCATCACCGTCAAGGGTACTGCAGCTGGGCAGACCTTACTTAGGTCATGGAGTCTGTCTTCTCTAAGCCTCAGTTTCCCTAATCCATAAAATGGGCATATGATTTTCCCTACCCCATGGAGTTGTTTAAATTAAATAAGATAACAATACCTAAACTGCTTTGCTCAGTGTGTGGCACTCAGCAAAGGTTAGCTATATTACATTTATTACTATTTTTAATAATAGAAGAATGGTAATACAACCTTCAGAAGAGGTTCTGGGTGCTACCTAGAAAACATCTCTGCCTTTCTTAAGGGTAGATCTTCTGGCTTATTTCCCTGTTCTATTGATGCCAGTTAGCTTTTTTTTTTTTAATTTTTTTTAATGTTTATTTATTTTTGAGACAGAGAGAGACAGAGCATGAATGGGGGAGGGTCAGAGAGAGAGGGAGACACAGAATCAGAAGCAGGCTCCAGGCTCTGAGCTGTCAGCACAGAGCCCGACACGGGGCTCGAACTCACGGACCATGAGATCATGACCTGAGCCGAAGTCGGACGCTTAACCGACTGAGCCACCCAGGCGCCCTGATGCCAGTTAGCTTTTTGACCAACACAGCACTGAAGTCACCCATCACCCTGGTAACTGCCATGTGGATCCCCCAAAGCTCTTCCTGCCCATAGGGAGGCCTTCCTTCCTCCCCTATCCCTGCCCCCATCTAACTGGAGGCCTCACCTTGTCTGGCCACGATGAGGCTGGCCATGCAGTCAGGCACACTGGTTCCAGCTGCCAGGAAGGTGATCCCCATGATGACATCAGGAATCCCCAGCGTGTATCCAATGATTGTGACCTGGATGAGGCAGGAAGAGGTGGTGAGCAGGGAGCCGGTGCCAGCCCGACCCACTTGTGGATCCTCTGCCTAACAGAAAAGGTTGCAGTCTGGCTAGTCTGCCCAGGGAGCAATGCCCGCTCTCTGTATCGGTGCAGAGGGCCAAGAACATTTCATGGAGCAGACCAGGACTGCAGGTCAGGGGACCAGGGTGCGGTGATGAAGCCCAAGTTTTCCAACCAAAGACTGGTGTTTTATACATGTTCCTTTCAGGCGAGGCAGCCATCTCGAGATAGGAGAAACAGTTTCTGGGAAAAGGTGATATTGGGACAGAATATTTAACCTCAGACTGGTCCTGGGAAAGAAACCCAGAATGGATGACTGCCATCCTGTGCTGGGAATTTAGGTATCTGAGTTCCGAGCTGCACAACTGGAATTCACAAGAACTTAAAGCATGGGAACAACAGCCACACTATACTCGCTTATGTTGATTGATTTAGTACTCAGACACCGTGCTAAGTGATGTTCATGAGTTTTAACTTGTTAAAGTTTCACAACAACCCTACAGGGTAGGTGCTAGATTACCTCCACTCTTCAGATGGGAAGCAGAGGCAATGCTCAAGGAACGCTGGGGACAGCCAGGCTCATCTCCACAGGCAGCACCACCATTTGCATAGAAGGGGTTAAGCCAGAAGGCAGAAACAGGTGCTACCCAGGCAGTGCCTGCATTATGCAAATGTGCCCATTCTTGGCCCCTGATTTCCAGAGGGGGGGAGGGGAAATAGGCAGGCAGTTGGAGAGGCTAGCTGTTGAGGGGCCAGTGGTAAAATGGAGGCAACTGGAAAAAGAAAGCAATTCCCGTATGTTGACCTAAGGAGAGGTCCATCCACAGGAGCGGAGATGATTAGGTCATTTCACGATGCCACCTGAGCGCCTTCACTTTCCAGAAAATTAAGAGAAATGCAAACCATGTGTTGTAAGTAGCACGCTCTCTTTTCAGCTCTACCTGGCCTCTCAGCCCCACTGTAAGAGACACGTATCCCTGACTTGGCTCCAAAGGTCACAGTTGCTCCTTCCCCATCCAAAGGTTTGGGGGATGGTAAACCGCTGGGATACCTTCTTCCTCTCAAACCAGAAAATGCACTTGATGTCCATTCAGTGCAGGACTGATTTGGGGACAGCCTTGGGGCTCTCTGTCTCCCATTCTCCAGGGAGGAAAGTGAGATGCACTTGTTCCCAGGGACCTTTTGTGAAATGGAGCTGGCCAAGCTGTGTTTCTCCCTTCTTAACCCTCAGCTAGGTCCCTGCAGGGACCGGTTTGGCTCAGTGGCATTTGGCCTGGAACAGAGCTGGGGTTCCTGCTCTTGCTAGTGTCATTATTACCAGGTTTGCGGTTTTGTCTGGAGTTTGGGGAACCGATTCTCCAGGGAGCTGGGACCAAGTCTTGTATTTCTCCTTGTGTTCTCCCTTACTCTTGGCCATTTCTCAGAACTTCTGAGAACCTCCACCAGGGTGGAAGGAAGAAAACAGGAGGGGCAACTCCAGGTCGCTTGGTAGGCTTGCAGGTTGGTGGACCTGGGAAAACCAGCTAGCACCTGGAGGTTAGGAACACCAGAACTATTCCCCAAACTCGGAACAGAGACGGCACCCAATGAATATATCAAATAAAAACATCAATGAATCCTGCATGGGGGAGAAACCCTACAAGATGTGGGTTAGAAAAAAATTATCCGCAGGGGCGCCTGGGTGGCTCAGTCAGTTAAGCATCTGACTTCAGCTCAGGTCACGATCTCGCGGTTCGTGAGTTTGAGACCCACCTTGGGCTCTGTGCTAACAGCTCAGAGCCTGAAGCCTATTTCAGATTCTCTGTCTCCCTCTTTCTGCCCCTCTTGCCTGCTCACACTCTGTCTCTGTCTCCCTCTCTCAAAAGTAAATAAACAAAAAAAAAAAATTATCTGTTGATGTTGAAGGCAAGGGATAATTTGTGAGTTAACTGTGTCAGGTTTACAAATTTGCCATGATTTCCAAAATAATCTCTTCAGAACCTTTTTTTTTTAGCCCTTGGATTTAATGTTTATTTAGTTTTGAAAGAGAGACAGAGACAGAGTAAGCGGGGGGGGGGGGCAGAGAGAGAGGGAGACACAGAATCCAAAGCAGCTCCAGGCTCTCAGATGTCAGCCCAGAGCCCGACGTGGGGCTCAGACTCACGAAATGTGAGCTCATGACCCAAGTCGAAGTTGATGCCCAACCGGCTGAGACACCTAGGCGCCCCTAGATCTTGGGTTTAATTCTCCAGAATTTACATTACAGTTCTGTCTGATGTTTGAACCAGATTAATTTAGATTTGAGCAGTTTTGTCACAGCTTTTCATCTTTGCCTAACTCTGACTGGACTAGGTTTGCTCCCCAGTTAAAAAGCAGAGTTGTAAATGGGCAATGCACTCTGGATGGTTGTGTTGCCTTGAAATGGCTTTGGGGCAGAGGCTCTTTTGAGCCCTAGCCCCACAACCAATGCCAGTCCTTGAATCATTGTTTTAGCTTCAGAAAGGACCCTTGAGTGGTCTCCGGGTCTAATGACCTTATTTACTGGTTGACAGTAAACTGAGACTCAGTTAGGGGAAGTGACTGTGACAGAGGGAATTATTACTCCCTGATTCTTCATGCCTTTCCTTCACACCCTTTGCCTTGTGGCTCTGCTGTTCTTCTGGCTAGAGTAGGCAGAGTATATTTTCCCTACTCCCATTGATGTTGGGCACAAGTCACCAGCCAAGGCCCTAGGAGGCACCTCATGTTTCCACCAGTCCTCTAGCATTCCAATGATCCATCATGAGAAGAACATTCCCCGGGTAGCCACAGGGTCCAAGGAAAATGAGCAAGCCTATGGAGTAGACATGAAACCCACCCACAGCCTGAACCAAACATAATCATGCTGTAGCTGGAAGGAGAACTGCTCGGTCGGTCAGTGCCTGCTAAGATGACTCAAACCACAGTCAACCTGTAGATATGTGAGCAGGAGAATAAATTCTTGTGGTTCTAAACCACTGAGTTTAGGGATGGTTTGTTAGGCAGTTTCCTGAGTTAATGGCTGACTGATACAGTTACTGGGCTGAAACCCCACTCCCTATTCCCCTCTGACTGGAGCACATTTTTCCCTCTAAAGAGATCTAGCAATGCTGTGGGGTCCTGAGTCTACTCACCATCCACACCATCATGTAGGAGAAGGCTGCAATCCATAACGTGGAGGAAGCAAATGTCACCATGAACCACTTTTCCCAGCGTGGCTTGTTGCAGTTGGGTACCGTGAAGTATAAGACAAAACTCAGTGGCCAGGTGAATGCCCACTTCACTGTTTCCAGTTTTCCAGCTGGGAAAATAAAAAAGGCAGAAAGCACATTAGTTAGCTTCCTCTCTCTGTTTTACCAGCCCTCCATGCTGCTTGCCCCTGACATTTACAGCCTAATTGATGGCCTGGGAAATAAGCCTTATCACGTTGTTCTTTACATAAAAGACACAAATGGCTTTCCACCAGCCATGAAACCTGGTGTTCAAAACCCAGTAGAAAAAAAAAAGGTATCCACTGCTCACCTGCTAGTTAGGCACCCAAATGACAGATATGTCACTTCTGAGCACACAGGGCTGGGAGGATGGTTTGGCAAATGGGGCCAGGTGGGAAAGGATGAGGATGATTCTCAGACACAAAGGGAGAGGAGTGTGTGGGGGTGGGGGTGAAGGTGGGGGAGGGGAGCTAGGCAGACCACCAGTCTGCCTGGGGTCTCTTCTCCCCATGATTAGATAACACAATCTTACAAGATTATAAAGTGTCAGTGGTCACAGCGCCATCTAGTGGAATTGCTCAATATTGTCTGTCAACTCACTGAAATCTTGAAAGATGGTTTGAAAGCTCTCAAAGTTGTCAAAACACTGCCTGGGGGTATCTCAAGCTGATACGAATTTGCAAATTAGTCATTGATTTCTGGCTCTCTAAATACCTGCTTTCAGGGATGAGGTGATGGATTGGCCAGTGATGACCTGATCCTATCGTCTCTGTGTTGTCTGAGCTCTGTGTTTCAGGCATACCCATAAATGCTTATTTTGGTGACTCTATTTCCATGAGTTCCTTGTCGTCTCAGATTTGACAACCATATCAGGTCTCATTTGGCCTTTATTACAATCCTGCTTAAGGGGTAATACCTCTGGTAAGAAATGCATATACTCCCTGCTCCAATGGAGATAAAAGAACATTTCCACCTTCCAGAAAGTTCCCTGAGTCTCTTTCCAGTCAATCCTCCACCCTCTGCCACCATAGATTAGTTTTTCCTGTTGTCCACCTTCAAATAAAGAAAATCACATGGTGCATGATTTTAGTCAACTTTTTTTTGAGATTCATTCGTGTGTCAGGAATTCATTCCACTTAGATTGCTGTATAGTCTTATTATACACAACTTATTATCCATCCTCCTGTGGATGGGACTTTGGGGTTGTTGCCAGTTTTGAAGTATTACAACTAACGTGGCCATGAGCATTCCTGTATACTTTTTTTGGTGGGCATGTTTTTATCTCTCTTTGGTTGAAGACCCAGGAGTAGAACTGCTGAGTCACAGGGTGGGTGTTTTTTCTAACTTTGTTAAGAAACTGTTGAGAAGTCTTCCAAAAATGATCGTCCCATTTTATACTCCCACCAGAGTTAAGGAGGTATTTTTAAAATGACACTTTGAACAGTGATTAATAAACTGCTAAATGAAATTTATTTCGTAATTTTATAACGGTATCCAGCACTTTCCCAGTTCGCTGCTACGAGATGGGAACAAATGCCACAGACACCAGGGACTGTTTGGCTGGATTTCAAAGCAAGAAAGCTGTCGGGGGATTTTTGTGAACATTTTTACAAATGCTGTAGAATCCAGAACATAGTCAGACCCTTGGATCCCAAAGGCATCCTGGAGTCCTGCGTGCTGCTAAATCCTGTGATGTAGGGATGTCAGTTACGCATCTCGGGCTCTGGGGACCCCCTCACTGGCCTTCCAGTCTTCCTGAGGCCCCTGCACAGACAGACTTGGTCCAATTTAAATACACACACCCCATCAAAGTTATAAAGAAATACAGCAATGGGAAGGGGAATGACTGCCATCTGGCTCTTTGTCATCCTTCAGAAATTCTTCAGAAAATTAAACAAAAAAAGAAATCGGAACTTATGACTGCAGGAGCTTAGAAAATGATATTAAGTAAAGCTGGAAGCAGTACATGTTAGGACCAATGAATTTTGAGTTTTCTTCTCTCAGCTGCTTTAGAAAGTTCTGACTTGACTCTGGTTAGGGCCTTATATCTAGAAAAGAGTCTTCTGTTTCATGATATAGATGCTTTCTGCGAGTTATGGCTCCACTGCAACAACAAACATACAGCAGAAATTCAATCAGTATGGGGAACCTGGGTGGCTCAGTCGGTTAAGCATCCGACTTCTGCTCAGGTCATGATCTTGTGGTTTGTGAGTTCGAGCCCTGCATCGGGCTCTGTGCTGACAGCTCAGAGCCTGGAGCCTGCTTCGGATTCTGTGTCTCCCTCTCTCTCTGCCCCATCCACCGCTCACGTTCTCTCTCTGTCTCTCAAAAATGAATAAACATTAAAAAAATTTTTTAAAATTCAATCAGTATAATCTGGAATGTAATGTAACAAATACAGCTCCTTCAGCAAACCAAGTGATACAGAAATGTGCTTTTTAAGTGATTTTGAGGAACTGCAGCAGCAAATAAGGAACATTCCTATATTTTGGTGTGTTCTTTTTCCTGTGGAAGTGTGTTTACCTACATTCACATATAAACGTTTCTATTTCTGTTAGTCAATGGTAAGGCTTTCTTCATGCAAGGATAAGAATATATGTTCAACTTATACTCTGCATAGGTGTATATGATTTACATATATGCCATATGAATTTAACCTCTATGTATATTATATGCACATATAAACACAGTGATGCATGTGCATATTTTAGCTAGCTTAAGTTTCCATTTCTAAATAAAGAGGTAAAAATGGTTTCCTTTCCTCTCTGAGTCAACAGTATTTCTGGATATTTCCCCATCTTTTCTTCCATTGCTATGTGATCCAAAGAGAGTGCCCTGGGGACAGGTTTATTCCTTCATTTAACGAATATTCATTGAATGCTCCTCTGCCAGTGTGCACCAGGTGCTGCTTCAGGTTTTAAGGATACAGCCATGAATGAAGAAAACAAAACTCTCTGTGCATGAACCCGATGTACCAGTGATCATGTGATTTCTCGGAAGTCAGCCAGCAACTGAGAGATGAAGCCAGGGGACATGAAGCGGGGCCTCTGAGCATTACAGTATCCCTTTGAGTGTGACTTGCCTCTAAAAAGCAAAGGACCTGTTCTTAAGTTATACTCCTTATTGAGTTTTTAAAGAAGCTTAATTCTATTGAGAAGAAAAAGTCATTGCTCATTATCATAGGCCTAGATTAAATATATCAATTTGTTCTAACTATACAGGCAATAAAAATGTTTTAGAATGGAAAATCTAGAAAAATTTAAACAATAATTCCACCTAGGATAAACATACTCATATTTTGGCATACTTCTATTGAGTCTTTTTTTCTGTGGAAGTATGTTTGCCTATGTAAACATTTCTATTTCTGACAGTCAATAGTAAGAATTTCTTCATGCAACAGATATGAATATATGTGCAATTTACATGTATATATATGCACATACATATATACTGTGCATAGGTGTATATAAAAACATACATACGATATGAGCTTAGCCTATACACATATTATACACACATATAAAAACAGGTATGTTAATATCTGTGCATATATAAGCATAAAACAGTATACAGATTTATATAGTATATGAATAAACATGTTAGACGTATACATTATATCAACATGTGCACACTGCACATATATGCACATGCTTATATTCATGCATGCCCATGTATGTGCACATATATGCATACACAATGTATGTGTGCACATGTACATACATCATAGATATGCCTGTATTTACATACTTCTACATAATTTCTTATTATTTTTTTTTAAATGTTTACTTATTATTGAGAGACAGAGAGACATAGAACGTGAGCAGGGGAGGAGCAGAGAGAGGGGGAGACACAGAACCTAAAGCAAGCTCCAGGCTCTGAGCTGTCAGCACAGAGCCCGACATGGGGCTCGAACCCACAAACTGTGAGATCATGACCTGAGCCGAAGTCGGTTGTCTAACCAACTGAGCCACCCAGGTGCCCCTCTACATAATTTCTTAAATACTAATTATACTCATTATAATCAAATTCTGGAGAGAAGAAAGCCCTACAGCTGTGACAGGAACAAAGACAGCCCATGCCCCTGCAAGATTACTGTGAGAAGGAGAAATGTCCTCATTGTGTGGCCAGACCTTTTTCAGGCCAAAGGAACTTAGTGCAGAGGAACTGGATGTTCCTAGACTGAGTCCTCCCAGCTCCTCGAGTGGCCTCTGTTGGCCACTGCTTGAAGGGGTCTCCCTGCCCAAGGAAGGGCCTGCTGGACACTCAGATCAAAGTTCGTGAGTCCGGGAATGGGGTTTGGACTCAGTTGGTGGAAAGGGACAGAGGATCATAATTGGACGAACCCACTCTCCGTTTCAAAGTCAGAACCTGGCTCTGAATGAGGCTCCCCTAAGGCTCAGGGGAGCTGTAAAGATCAGCCATGTGAGGGTGCTACTCCCTCACTGGCTCAGGTGTGGCCCACAGACAAGCGGCACCAGTGTCACCTGGGGGCTTGTTATAAATGCAGAATCTTGGGCCTCCCACCAGACCTTCGGAATCAGAGCCATTTTATCAAGGATGCCCAAGGTGAAGACCTTGGATTCCATTTCATGTCTTGGTAGCTCGGGCAGGGGGTGGGGGGGAGAGGGGTGGGGGCGGTGAGTAGGAAGGCCCAGGAATGAAGCAGAGATCCTGAGGAGTGGCAGGACCACGCACAGCATCCTTTCTCCTCTCATGCCTGTGCTTCCAAAGGATGTGGAGGCCCCGAAGTGGGCTTCCCGAGCCCTTGTCTACAGCCACATCTCTTAATGTACGAGGAGACAAGATGGATGATGTAGCTGGAAGCCCCAGGCCTCCTCATCTGTAACAAACCTGAGATGAGAAGGGAAGGTGAGCAACAGTTACAAGGTACCTTGAAACCTCAAGGGTTGGCCTGGCATTTATCCCATTCAGGTTAGAAACACAAACAAGTGATCCGAAGGGGGCCCCTTTGTCCTACTAAGTAACGAGGCTCAGTTGCGGAAGCCACACGTCGGTGTCACACACGTATCTTTAGTGTGAGGTAGAGGGGTGTACTTGGGGCTTCTGGGAGGCCGACATGGCCCCTTACAGAGCATTAATCAGTGAAAGACTTTAGCAAAAGTTATTTTTAGAGCTTGGTTGTGGGCTGCCAGTGGTGAACTCTGAAAGCAAAGGCCAGGCTAGACAGAATTTGAGATGTAGGCCCCCAAGAGTCTATGCCCTGACTCTCAGAACCTGTGAAGGGGGGCTGAGCTACCAGTTCCATGACTATGCTATACTATGTAGCAGAGCTGACCTCCTCACGGGGAGGTTATATAGTTGGGCCTGATCTAGGCCCCTCAAAATCTGAAGGGGAGGGCCAAGATATTAGAAGCGTGAGAAGCACCCAAAGCACCATTGCTAATTTGAAGAACACAGGCCCTCAAGGGCAGTGGGCAACCCCCAGCTGACAGCCAGCAAGGAAAGAGGACAGCCTTACAACCACAAGGAACCAGATTTTGCCAACAGTCTGCATGTGTCTGGGAATGATTGTCCCCAGGGCTTCTGGGAAGGACTAAGTCCCGTCTGCACCTCTAATATGGCCTTCGGAGCCTCTGAAACCCAGCCACACTGTTTTAAGCCACTAAATTTGTGGTGATTTGTTATGCAGCAATAGAAAATGGACATAAAAGTTCATAAGGGAGAAATAGAGGGGACTGGTCACTTCATCCTTAAAATGCTTTTGTACTGGCTGATAGGGAAGAAGGTTGCCAAGAAATATAGCCAAAGGTGGCAAAATGGGTAATGAGCCAGTATACTTTTTTTCAGTCAAGATAACCTTCTAACAAGTAATGATTTAACTCTGGCTGGGCAGTTGGGGACTTTGGGATATAGGATCTGAGTGAACAGTGTCTAGTTAATTTTGGTAAACATTTGATGAGGCTGAGATCTGAGGAGCCTTGAGGGGGCACAGGAGGGCACCTCTGGTCCAAGTTCAACTTGATGTCCCCTCACATCTGAAAATAACACAGAACTCTGAGACTCCACACCCACATGCTACCATTAAATGGCCTTTCAAGTGGGTCAAGCAATCCTTCCAGAATTCAGTCCTCCTGGAAATTCAAACATCCTGGAGAAGTTGCACACATTAATTAAGCCTCACAGATTTGACCAGGGCACTCTTTCCTAAAGCAGCCAGAAGTTTCTGGAAGGTCTGGCAAATAGGTAGAATTCTTTGGGCTTGGTCCACCCATTCCAATAATGGGTGGGGTAGGAGGACAAGGTCTCTGGAATAGCCAAGTCATTGTTGGGTAGCAGTCAGGAGAGGACAACTGCCTTGGTGGCTGGGGTCCTGGAAACTATACATGCCTTGCTCCTCCCCTTCAAGGTACCAGGGAGATTCCCGCTACCAGTGTGACTGTATGAGATTCAGCTGGGGATGGGATGCTTTTGCTAGGTCTGTATCTTGGTGGTATTTTAGGTCATGGGAAAGGAGAAACCTGTAGGGGGGTGGGTGAGGGGTAGGAAGTGAGCAGAAGAACAAAAGCCAACTGGGAAGGCTGCACATGCTCCCCTAGACTGGCCTTGGCAGGACAGCTCCCCCAGCCAAATGTAACGGGATGGGTGAAGGTGGGTGAAGAGCTTCTTCCCTTGAGTACCAAGCTGTCTCCCCAACATGGGTTGTGAGAATTTCCTCCTTAGCACCAAAAGGTCCCACAGAGCAGCTAAGAGAAGATCTTTCTCCATGAAGTGTCGACAAATTTTACATTTTGTCAAAGAACCCACATTTCAGCTAATGATCATGTGTCACCATCTTGTTCATCTCTGAACCCTCTAAAACAGAGTCTTGCCCATGGTAGAAGTTAATATAAATATTTCTATATTCATGTATAGAGATAGTTCTTTGAATTGGATGGCAAAAAGATCATCAAAGTCAAGGACATGTACTCAGTGCCCAAAAATAGCTCCCGATCCCAGCCCACACATAGGTCCTCTTACAGGGGAGGTCGAATGGTGTGTATGGTCCTTCATCATCATCTTCATCCTCCTCTTCCTCTTCATCATTCTCGTTGTTGTCATTGTCCTCATTCTCATTCTCTGTCTCGTTACCAGCCTCAGCAACAACATCATCCCTCCGAGTCCCATTCACACCTCTGTCTGGGCCACTGCTGGGCCCTGTCCCATTCTCCACGGTGTGCTTAATTGGGATTTTGATGGCCACCTCAGATTCTCCATTGGCGTAGGCCCTACTGTTTATGAGTCTTTGCCTCTGGAAAGAGAAAGTCACATTCTTACCACAGTCAGAGGGAATGTAGATCCTTACAACTAGGACACCAGCTATTAGGACCTTTTTCAGGCTGTGACAGGGAGATGCTTCCAGAAGACTCTTCAGTGAAGTCTTCAGGGATTCTTCAAAGTAATAAGCAACTCAGACAACCTCCTTCTGGGAGGAAGGATTCACATGTTATGACCCACAGGAGTTTGCAAATCCCTTTAGAGAAAATCTCCTCTTTCTCCAATGTGCCCTTCATTTCTGTCAGCGTTCTCAATTCCCTGGGCACTGCACTATTATCTTTCTTCTTTGGACTGTAGGAATCACTTGGTCCATATATAAGAAAGCCACAAAAATGTGTCTGGACTAGTGTATCAATATGGCTGCCACTCCAGAGAAAGGGTTACACAGGAGAATTCAGGTCAGAGACTACATTACTTTAAAGTAACTAGGCAACCTTGATTTAGCAACTGCTTCTGTGCAAGTTCACATCAAAGGGTTTAACCCATATGAAAGATGAAAAGAAAAAGGTAGGTAGAGGGGATAAGAAAGTTTTTCTGTATGACTGGGAGCCTGATCATATCTTTCAACACGTGGACACGTGGAGAGAAGAGCAAGAAATAGGATGTACAGCTGGTTCCATCAGCAAAGATGTTGGGAAATATCTGAGGAATATTATTGTGTTCAATGTTGAGTTTGGTATTTCTGTTTTCAGAACAAGAAATGTCCTCCCCTTCCCAAAGTCTCCCACCCTGCTCAGTGGCTAATGCAGTGTTTCCCAGATACCTCATTGATCAACATGCGACTGGCCATGGAGAGTCGGGTCTTGGGGGGGAAGTGGCTGGTGATCATGATTCGAAGTCCAGCCTCAGAGAAAGAAAGCTGGTGAGGGTAGGCTGACAGCAGCTCATCTACCATGATCACTGACGCTTTGCGGTGGAAATTGGCTAGGGAAATTAAAAACACAAAGTAAAGAAAACATTGAGGCTAGGAGCAGGAAGGAGATATTTATTTAGACTTCTTTCCCTTCGTTTTCTCCCCTTTCCTCCCCTCCTCCTCCCTCCCTCCTATCTACTCACTTATACATCCATCCATCATCCATCCATCCATCCATCCTCTCATCCACCCCTCTATCATTCCTTCATCTACCCAATCGTCCATTTATCCATCCATCCATCTACCCACCTGCCCATCCTCCCATCTACCTTTCCTCCCTCCCTCCCTCCCTTCCTTCCTTTTTTCCTTCCTTGCATCCATCCAACCATCCAACCACCCGGCCATCTATCCAAGGAAGGCTGTAGTGGGCAAAATTTAGAGAAGAGTCAAACTCTTCTTTCCATAAGGCTCTTTGATATAGCTTATTTGAAATGTCTTGAAACAATTTAAGCATCATTCACTGGCACAGTAAGAATGAGTGATAACCTAAGAGAATTCTTTTGTGTCTTCAAAGGATTTTTCTCCCTGGGCACAGGAAAGATCCCAATAAGATTTAGTAACCCTTTCTGCCTTTCAAATGTCAACAATGTTCAATGTTCTGAGCTGTTAAAAGCTGCAGAACTGACTTTAATGTCCAGTGGAGGGCTTAGTGGAGGAACAAGAACACTGCTGTAGCCCAGCCTACGAGCAGGGCTGACAAACAGGCGTAGGTGGCTGAGCTGGCCACATTACAGAGGCCCAAGGTCCAGTGGGACCCAAATTGGTACACAAGATTTGCTGACAGGCCTGATAAAAAAGTTTCACCAAGGCCCAAGTTCCCTCTCCATGAATGTGCAATCCGAGCACACAGCTCACAGGTACCTGGACGTACACTCTCCTGGTCCTCACTCCTGTTTTCCAAGCCACTAAACCATCAAATGATCTCTTGAAACACTGACTAATAGGAGGTAGCTCTTTTTGGTTCCCTAAGAGTATTCCTTTTATGGTTAAAAACTCTCCGGAAGAGATTAAATTCTGATGTGGGATGGCACTGAATACTCTAAAGTCTTTGGTTAAACATAAGTAGAGAAGTGTGTCACATAATCGATTTTCAAATTCAAATAATTACCCACAGATTTCAAACTCAGACATATATTTGAAAATAACATAGATTTTCTAATTTCTTTTTTGTTTTTCCTACAAAGCAACCATATGGGACCAAGCAGAAATAAACCCACACATTTTTGGAGGAAGTTAAAAGAAATTAAGTGAAAAACAAAACACATTCTAAGGCAAATGTAAATGACAATTTTCTATGTTCCTCTAAGAAAGAATATTATTAGGGAGCACTATCTTAGTTCTTTTAGTATATCAACTGCTTAATGAGAATGAGAATCTATTGACTACAAGAATTACTTTGTAAAAAAAAGGGGAGGGAGTAATTTACCATGTCATTTTCAGCTTGGAAACTGAGGTAATGTGGACTGAAAGTGAATTTGGATATAGTAATACACTAACAACAATTATCGCAAATGGAATATTTTACATATTTTATCTCCTCTACTCGATAAAAGGTTATCCCCGTTTGGGAGAAGAGAAAATTGAGGCCCACTTGCTTCATGGTTATACAGCCAAATTGTGACAGTCAATACCTCAAACCACCCTCTCTCCCCAGTCTTCTCTCCTATATGGTCCTGTCCTAATTCTCCCTCCCCCTTGTCACTCCCAGCAAATGTTTTGCTCAAGAACTTCAGGAAACCTTCCCAGGCAGCTCATCACCAGGTATGACTGCCCCAGGATGTAGCCAAAGGGAGGCGGGGGGGGGGGGTGGTGGTGGGGGGACCAGACCCTTCTCTCCTTTGGTCTGCTCTGGGACAGGCAGCATCCGGCCAACCCAGCCATGGTGCCCCAGGCAGCCTCCCAGCGCTCCTTCCTTGGACCCAGGCTCCACGCGGTTACCTTTCTTGAGTAGCACCACAGTTGCGTCACAATTGCTGCTGTCATCGATTTCTGCATTGTTGGCTAAGCCGTTGACCATGTTTCCAGTACCTTTCGTTCTCCTTTCGAAGCACTGATGGATGCAAGCGTTATATCTGAACAAAGTAATGAGCAGAAGGAGTCTGTCAGCGTTTGCTGCTGCCCCATTTCCCATCCCCCATCCAGTGTTGTGCGCAGCTCCCAGTCTAGGTGTGTTATTGTCATTGTTATTATTTTGTCCTCCCGTTTTCCCTGCAGAAAATGCACCCTGTCCTATTTTCCAATTTAAGGATCTATGGTAAATGAAAATAAAACCAACATTACATAAATAAATAGAGACCCACTGCTTTCTTTGCAGCCTCTTCAAGGTCAATGGAGGCACCCCAGGATTGAGGTCCCCTGCTTGCAGTCTGTGTGTGGAAGGGTCGCCATGAGGCTCAGTGGGATGGGCAAGGTCTACCTTCTTTTGGCCGTGTCTCCAGGACCCACTGCTGCAGGGACCTGCTCAGTGGGGGGAAGGAGGAAGGAGCAGGTGTCACATCCACGCTGCTACCCAGTGTGTCACAGGCTGGCTGGCACTCTAGGTCTCTGTCTGTGTTTGGTTTTCTAAAATCACAGGTTGGGATCCTGTGAATCTCTTGTTAATGCTGTATTAGGGGGCCTGGGTGGCTCAGTCGGTTAAGCATCCGATTTTGGCTCAGGTCATAATCTCATGGTTTGTGAGTTTGAGCCCCGCCTTAGGCTCTGTGCTGACAGCTCAGAGCCTGGAGCCCGCTTCGGATTCTGTGTCTCCCTCTCTCACTTCCCCTCCCCCGCTCACTCTCTGTCCCCCCCCCTCAAAAATAAATAAACATAAAAAAAAAATTTAATGCTGTGCTATAATTCCAGGTCTGATGGGCTGCTGGCTTCATAGAAAAAATTCTGGGCTATGATCCTTAGAATGACTGAGTGAAAACATTGTGCAGTTCATCTTACATGTGTGTTAAAAAAGGAAGAAGCTTATTCAAATTCCTAGCACGTTTTTGGCAGGTAAATGTTCTGGTCCCTTTATCTTTAGTATTAGAAGACCTCACCCCCCTTACCAAAGAGGAATCCTAGAAAACTCTTGGGGAAAGGGAGGGGGCATTGTTCCCAGGGTGTTGTAGGCCACTGCTGCTTTTTGCCCCGCTCGAAGACCTAAAGGCCTTGGTGGCTTATTGACCATGGGACAACCCACTGAGGTGTCTCTCCAGCTTGATCTCTGGCCTCCCAGAGGAACTGCAGCCAGGCATGGCAACTCTAAATTGCCAGCTGGCAGGCCACTCAAGCTGTATTTCCTCACACAAGCTTCTCTTCCACGCCCTTTTTGCTGCTGCAGACAGGAGGCTCTGTGGAGTACTCTTCACTGAACCTATGCTTCAGTCAGAGCAGCACTGGGTGGCTGGGCCCACTGGGATATGAGAGCTATCGTGGAATAGATGGAGGGACCCTCTGTGGCTGGACAGCCCCTTCCTGTACTCCCTGGGAGTTGCGGTTCACCCTCCATTGTGTGAGGGAGAGAACATAAAACTAGTCAAAGGTAATGGTGGTTTCTGTGAAAAGGGAACCGGGCAGGCCAATCCTAGAGCACTCTTTATAAGAGGTGGAGAACAGAACCAGAACATCACTATTTTGCAAACCTAAAGAAATGATGGAGCCAGATCCTGAGCATCAGTGGCTGCCAAAACCACAGACAGGAGACATCAATGTGCCTGTTGATGGCAGAATTCACCACCACTTGGGACACAGTCTACCTTGAACTGGATTGATGGCTGGCATATAGGAAACACAGAGGTCAGAAGAACAGGATGCACCATAGCCCCGGATGTAACCAACAACTTCCAAACTACGGGAGACTATGTAGCTAATAATCCAACTTTGTCGAAGAATAAATTGCAAGGAAAAAAAAAAACAGATGGGGGATTTGTAGATTAAAAGTTGGAGCAACTCGGGGCACCTGGGTGGCTCAGTTGGTTAAGCACTTGATTTGGGCTCAGGTCATGATCTTGTGGTTTGTGAGTTTGAGCCCCGCATCAGGCTCTGTGCTGACAGCTCAGAGCCTGGAGCCTGCTTCAGATTCTGTGTCTCCCCCTCTCTCTGCCCCTCCCATGCTTATGCTCTGTCTCTCTCTGTCTCTAATAAATGAACATTAAAAAAAATTAAAAAGAAAAAAAGGGGCACGTGGGTGGCTCAGTTGATTGGGCGGCCGACTTCACCTCAGGTCATGATCTCACGATCTGTGAATTCGAGCCTTGTGTCTGGCTCTGTGCTGACAGCTCGGAGCCTGGAGCCTGCTTCAGATTCTGTGTCTCCCTCTCTCTCTGCCCCTCCCCTGTGCATACTCTATTTCTCTCTCTCTTTCTCTTTCTCTCTCTCTCTCAAAAAAAAAAATAAACATCAAAAAAAATTTTTTAAGTTGAAACAACCAATTATAACAAGTGACATTTATTTGGATTCTGATTTTAAAAAGATTTATGAGATTAAAAGAAAAATGTAAGAAATAACATTCATGAGATCATTAAAAGTTTGAACACAGATTTGGTATTAAATACACTAAAGAAGTAGCACACACTTTCGGGTCTGATAATGACACGGTGGTTGTGTGAAAAGTGAGTCCTTTTAGAGATGTGTACTGAAATTTTTATAGATGAACTGGTATGCTGTCTGGGGCTTCAAATCATGTGGAGGGAAGGAAGTGGATAGGGGTGTGGGCTGCTGGCCATCAGGGCTGGTGATGAGCATGGGGAGTTTGTTATACTATTCTGTTGGCTTTTGTAAATATTCAAATTCTTCTTAATGAAAAGGTCTTCCCACTTTATAAACTCAAGAAGAATATCTTGTCCTACTGATAGAGCTATGGGGGAGAGGCAGTATTTCTGTCATCTTGACTCAGAATCCATAGATATACCAACTTGCAGTGCAACTGTATGTTACACATTTATTTGGATTTGGATAACAAGGTAATAACACTACATGTAGTATTGTTACGAGAGCTTTCTTGAAACCAGATATCGGTTAATAACTTAACTATGCTGTCACATTTCATCCTTACAAACAACCTTTGTGGTAGGAGGCATTATGAATCCTGTTTTGGAAGAGAAGAAACAGATTCAAGATGGCTGAATGACTTGGCCGAGGTCTTACTGCTGTGACCAGACAGAGCTGAATGTGACACCCTTGTTCTCAACCACCAAACTACACTGCCTCACCTGGGGGCCAAATCCCAAGAAGGAACCCAGATATACAGAAATCAGTCCTCACTAAGGCCAAGTATGTCTCATGCTCCCTTAAGATCTTTGTCTACTTGGCCAAACTAAAATTGCTTTTTGACCTTCACACAGAATTTTTAAAGTCATCCACCCAGGAGGCAGCTGACAACTCTAATATATGCTGTTTTTAACTGATGCTACTCAGTTTTATATTTTTAATTGAATGTTTTAAATTTTGTGCCTGCACCCTGAAGCTATTTTATTGTGGAGCGTGCAATTTTATAAATCAGATTTTATAAAACCCAATGATTAAAGCCTCTGATTGCGGATGGGGATAGCTAAAGAGCAGAGATTTCAATTTAGAACTTGGGACCAGAATTTATGCAGAAAATTCTGTGAGCACAGTAGCTGCCATTCCCCATTTTATTTGCATCCTGCTGGTTTGAGCAGCTGGAAGGTTGGTAAAGTTGAGGCATCAGCAGAAACACACCTCATTAGCTTTCACATTGGGCATAGTTTGGGGGCGAGGAGAGAAATTGTTCACAGTGTTATCTTAATGTACACAAGCCCTGCCAGCAACTCATGGGCTTTACGATGGTTCAGTAGAGGGGTGCAGTGGTCACACTATGCATGCTAGCAAAATTCCTCAACCTTCCTTCCCTTTAGACCTGCTCTGCTGTGAGCCTTCCTTATTCTGTGAAGCCCCTAGTGAATGCACAATGGGACAAACTGTCATCTAAATTCAGATTCAAAACCCAAGATCAATGTTGGGCACAGAGTAGTAACTCAGTCAATTCTTCTGGAATAACTGACTGATTCACCTTTTCAAAGGGGAAGAAAAGGACGCTTGACTCTTTGGGAACTCGAACTTAGAGCCTCAAAAAGTTAAAAAAAAAAAAGGGAGTGAAATAACCAATTTAAAAAACACTGAAGAAGATGTGTGCATTATTGAGGCCTCCTCATAGTGTCCCTGATTCCCTAATGGTTTTGCTATTTAAGAGAAAGAGGAGCAAGATGCTTTCAAAGACTTTTCTTCTGAGGTCTAGAAACTCTGGAAGGCCTGTGGGCCAACTCTGGTTTTGGGGGGAGCCCATTTAATCGGTATTTTTAAATGGAAGGTGATGAGTCGTAAAAGCACCTGATTCTTTGTCAGTTACCCCATGGTAACTCCATACCAGGATACACTAGAAATATGCTCTTCTAGTAACAAGACCCGGGTATCAGGACAGCTCCAGAGGTGAAGGCTGGACGCCATATTGAGTGGACTGACAGCAGATCGCTTACAGCCCACACTGAACATCAGCTAAGCCTGTTCCTACCTTTACTCTTAATGTGACGTTTGCCAATGGCCAGACTGATTTCTCCAAACACATCTCTCAGACACTAGTGGCCAGAATTAATTTTTGTCAGACCTCAACAGGAAAGACAACTTGACATGTCAAATTCTAGACTGCTACCTGATGTGTCCAAACTGGAAATTTCTGAACGTGTTCTACTTTCATGCCCCCTGAGAAGTAGCCACATATGCTGGGGGAAGTATGGGTTAATTTAGAATGAAAGAAACAGTTCCCAGGGGGTCCAGCAGCTGCAGCATGAAGTGTCTCTGCATTATTTATAAACTCCTCATCTCAATGGTACTTGGCAAAAAGATGAACCAGCAGGTTCACAGCTTTACCTTAGAGTAAGGGAAACACCAGCAATTTAATTCTTGATACAAAGAGTAAGCCACCCAAACTCCAGGGGAAAAAGAACATATGAAGTGGTGGTTTTAAAATACATCTGCAAATTCTTTGACGCTCCTCCTTTTAAAAGGTGAAGCGGATCCCTTGAGTGTGGGCTAGACTTACTTCTAATAAATAGAATATGGCAGAAGTGACAGTGTATGACTAGTGAGACCAGATTATAAAAGGCACTGGGGCCCTTCTAGCTCTCTCTCTTGACTCACCTGTTCCCTTGTTGTGGAGACACTCAACCAACCCCAAGGAGAGGCCTATGTGTTGAGAAACTGAGGACTCTAGCCAACAGACAGTATCAGCTCGCCAACACTGCAAGTGCGCCATTTTGCATTCCCAGTTAAGTAGGTGATGGCCACCCCAGCCAACCTCTTAACTGCAATCTCAAGGAAAACCCTGATCTAGAACTCCCAAGTTAAGTGCTCCTGGACACCTAACTCAGAAGTTGTAATCAGATAACACATCCTTCTAGTTTTAAGCCACTACATTTTGGGGTCATTTATTACCCAGCAATAGATGACTAATACAATATGAATAATGGAGGTCTGTAGATTTTTGATCCATGGTTTTACTCATCTCTTAATTAGCTCTGGTCCCATCTTCATCACCCTATATAGAAGCATAACATAGTGAGTTTTACCTCCTTTCTTGTTATGAAAGGGAGTTTAAAGCATCCCAAAGAGCCAAAAGCTAGGTTGCCGGGTCTTAAAGAGGGTGCAAGGGTTTGTCAGATCTCTCAAGTTAAACACTAAAAGCTTTGATTCCGTCATCACATGTGGGTTGGAAGAATCTTTGCTATTGCTACTAATCAAAACTTCAGTGATTCACAGCAGGTTGCTGAGGGGACCAATGAGTTTGTGACAGACTGCATTGAAAGCTGGCCAGCTAACTGCCCTCCCCTCCGTTTCCCTTTCCGCATTATCCCATAATGCTAAATGTGGGAAACAGTTTTGGAAAAGAAAACCAAGAAGACATTTTACTTACTTCATGATGACAATGTAGACAAGATACATCAGCACAAGGACTAAAGACTCCCACCTGTGTAAAACCAAGAATGGCTTGTTAAAGGAAGTCACCACAGGTGACAACACACCAGCCTGTCTCTGAAAATCCATGTGATGTCAATGGCAGTTAAACCAGGTGAGCAGGGCAAGGATAAAGTGAATGTGTGGACTGGCTACAAATATTTCCTGGTCTGTAGACATTTCTCCATTGCATACAGCTTTCAATTCACTTTCTTTTCCTTCTCTACCTAAAAGGAAAATGCTGGGGCACCTGGGTGGCGCAGTCGGTTAAGCGTCCGACTTCAGCCAGGTCACGATCTCACGGTCCGTGAGTTCGAGCCCCGCGTCGGGCTCTGGGCTGATGGCTCAGAGCCTGGAGCCTCTTTCCGATTCTGTGTCTCCCTCTCTCTGCCCCTCCCCCGTTCATGTTCTGTCTCTCTTTGTCCCAAAAATAAATAAACGTTGAAAAAAAAAATTAAAAAAAAAAAGAAAAAAAAAAAAAAGGAAAATGCTTCTTCCCCTGTCATTCACTCACCCAGAAGAGTTCTGTGAGAGCAGCAAGTCTACCATAATATTGCTGAATATAGGCCTGTATTTATAAATCTGTGCACAGCTTAATCATTCACTAAAACTATTCAGACATATTTACAAAGAGCAAACTAAAGGAATTGATAGGGGGTGACAGAGGAATTGCTGGATACAGAGGAGTAAGGCAAACAGAGACAGAGAGAGAGATGGGATGGGGGAGAGGGAGGGGAGAGAGAGAGAGGGAGACTGGGGGAGATATAGTGGGAGAAGGAAGAGACAGGGGGAGGGAGAAAGAGAAGGGGGGAGAGAGGGAGAGGGAAAAGATAGAGGGAGGGGGAAGAGAGGGAGAAGGAGGGATAGGGGGCAGGAAAAGGGAAAGAGAAAAAACCTAGGCAGGGAAGATGTCAGCAGGAAGGATAAGAATGGACAAGTGGAAAATGGTCAAGAGAAAGAAAGAAAAAAATAATGAAACCTACTGGAATGTACCTTGAGCGACCGATAATTTGAATACTCCTATTTTCTTCATTTTAGTAACTTTCCATTAAAAAACTAGGGAATTTGATTTCTAGGTTCCCCTTTAGCTGTAGAATTGAGGGAGGAATTCTGTTTTCAAGAAGAGGTTACTGGAGAATGGTCTATGAAGAAATTCTAGGTCATGCCTTTTTTTTTTTTTTTTTTTTTAAATTTTTTTTTTTCAACGTTTATTTATTTTTGGGACAGAGAGAGACAGAGCATGAACGGGGGAGGGGCAGAGAGAGAGGGAGACACAGAATCAGAAACAGGCTCCAGGCTCTGAGCCATCAGCCCAGAGCCTGACGCGGGGCTCGAACTCACGGAGCGCGAGATCGTGACCTGGCTGAAGTCGGACGCTTAACCGACTGCGCCACCCAGGCGCCCCTAGGTCATGCCTTTCTTTCCAGTTTTTCTTTTCAAGCTCCATGTCTAAAAATTGACCTTCAGGGGTGCCTTGCTGGCATAGGAGGTTAAGCATACAACTCTTGGTTTCAGCTCAGGTCATGATCTCACAGTTTCATGAGATTGAGCCCTGCACTGGGCTCTGTGCTGGCAACATGGAGTCTGCTTGGGATTCTCTCTCTGCCCCTCCCTCACTCGTGCTGTCTCTCTTATAATAAATAAACAAAAACTTTAAAAAAATTGACCCTCAGGAAATATGTGGTCAAGTGTAAAAAGGATGCACACATAAGGGTCTTTGTTGCCGTGGTGTTTATAAACACGCAATGCAGGTAAGAAGCAAGACAGTTACAAGATGGGAGCCTGGGTACACATGTTAGGACACGTATATCCACAGGGTGGGCTCCCATGCTTTGGTTCAGGATGATAACGCAAACGTGTGTGTATGTGGTATAGAAAGTGCTTTTGATGCTAGTAAGAGAAGAAATCAAGGGGTCTACACCTCTCCATCTTCTGCCACATTTCTGGGCTTCACTCTTAGTAAACCATCTTAAAGAATGCATACACTTTACTGCAGCACTGCACTTTCCCTTGGCAAATCCCTCTAATGTCCACATTCATCCATCTGTTGAAACACTTGTCCACAGCACCAGCGACCTCCATGTGCATGACTCCAGGGATGGTTCTCTGTCATCCTGTTCAATTTCCCTGCAGCATCTGAAGGCTGGGCTCTTGCCCTCCTGCATACAGCACTCTCTTCTGACTTCCGAGAGGCCACGCTCCTGGTTTTCCTCCTGTCCCCTGAACTTCTCCTTCCCTCTGCCTCCTCCACTTCCCCAGCTGAACCTCTAAATAGGGGGCCCTCTTCTCTTTTTACCTACAGGATCTCCCTAGGTGATGTCATCTGGTCCTCCTGATGTAAACACCAGCCCACACACCCACTCCACTCCTCTTCCTGGGGCTGTGCTCATATATCACTGTCGATGTATGTCCCATGTGGTGTCTCAATGCACGTCGGAACAGAATTCTTAATTCCTGCTTCCTGGCTTTGTGCTTCCCCAGACCTTGCCATCTCAGCCAACTGTACCTCTCCCTGCCCAGTCAAGCTCCAAGTCTGGAAATCAGTCTGGAGCCCTCCATTACCTTTGCCTCACATCCATCACAACCCTACATCCCAAATATTTCCTGAATTGTTGGATTCCGTCCACCCTGCTGCTACTTGCTAGTCCACCTTAACTTCAGCCTCTGAACTGGTTTCTGCGAGGCTCCTGGGTCATGTCGTTCTTCTGTTTAAAGCTCTTCAACTTCTTCCCAACAAAGTTAAGAAGAAAAAAACAAAAGCTGCCTCCCCATTCCCACCCCGCAAAACCGGTTCTTTTGCTTTTTAAATTGTTTGTGCCCCATCACACTGTGTCTGTGTTCCATCACACTGGTCTCCCTTCATTTGCACACGCCAAGTTCTTTCCTTCTCTCCAGAGCCTTTGCACTTCCTGTTCCTTATGCCAGGAATACTTTTCCCTTTATTCCTTGGCTGGCCCCTTTGATCCTGCAAATGCCAGCTGAAATGCCACCTCCTCCAACAAGTCTTCCTGTCTACGCCTCCTTTGCTTTCTATCACATGACCTTGTGGATGTTTGCTTAACAGGTGACCAGTCTGTGATTTCCATGTTGATTTATTTATTCATTACCTATTTATATGTAATGCCTGTTTCTGGCAGTCACTTCATACCACTCCTCACATCTGACCCCCACCTCAGTTATCTGGTTTTTCATCTTCCAGAGACTTAGAGCCGACCCCCTGACAGCTGACTCCCCCAAGCACATACCCCTTCCCTCCCCGGCTGCCCACTATTCTCTTCTCAGCACACAGCAGTCCTCAGCTCATCTGTGCAGGGCGAGACTTCCTTTAAAACCCACTTTCAGTTGTAAAACACCTCCTGAACATGGTTCTTACCTCATTAAAACCAGTGTATTATGTGGCATAAAGTTAATTGGGAAGAATAAGATTTTATTCACAGCCTTCATTTTGAAGGAGGAGATACCTGAGATCAGAAGGGATGCCGTATAACAGCTTGGATGCATTTTAATAGACTCGGTGAGGGTCACCAGAAAACAGACCCATGTCAACGAAATATTTCAGCTAGGCTGAATGAAGTCCAATGCTTTGTAAACAGGTATATTTATACTCTAATTCCTTTAGGCCTTTTTTTTTTTCCCCTACTCAAAACAAGCCCTTCCATTGCAGTGTTCAAGTCAAGTTCTCTTCTGTTATGTATCAGGGATGCTTGTGAGATGGGGGTTCTCTGCTCCTGCTGACATTTCAGCTTGGGTTGGTCAGTGTCCAGACTCAGGGCTCACCCAGTGCCTCCTCCATATGAAATACACCAGGCTCTCTAAGGCCTCTATGACATCCATCTGCTGTCCTCTCTGCTTTGGGGCCTGATGAAGAGTTCATTCCAGTTTAATGCATTCTAGTTTAATGCTTTTCAGAGTCCCAAGGCTCCCCACCTCCTGCCCTTGCCCCCTATCTCCAATGACCCTGTGATGACATGTCAACTGTCTCCCTTCTCTCTAGCCCAAGTTCTGTCTAGCCCAAGTTCTATCTAGCCCAAGTTCTGTCTAGCCCAAGAGAGCCTCCAGGTCAGGGCTGAGTTTGGTTTTGTGTTCAATGTCTGGTTCTGGAACAGAACCTGGCATTCAGGAGGCGTTTAGGAAACAGTTGTGGAATTGGACAGAGTCCACATGCAGACCTCTAAGGTCACAAGGCTCTTGTCTCCCGGCTTCCCCCTGGGGACACTTCTCCATCTGCCTCTCCTGACTGCAGCCTATCCACTGTCCTCTGAGGACCTGGTCTTGTGGCATGATCTCGGTTTGTTTCTTCCTTTCCCACAAACTTCCAATTTGAACCGCCTTCAACTGGCCCCTGGTTCTCCTGCCAAAGATCATTCTTTCCTGTATTGGGAGGGTTATTCCCCGTTACTCCGTATTCTCACCCAGAGGGTGAGGCCCTGCTTTCTTATGGTCCAGAACAGAGAATGCTGGTCCCAAATGCTCCACATATAGATATGCTCCAAGTCATGTCCCCTGGCTCTCCTTTCTCTCCCAAAGTTACAGCTTGAGGTTCAAAGAAGAAACAAGAATATCAACCTGAATCCTTTTGCTTTCTTATCAGGACTTCAGACTCACTGAAGACATATTCCAAATTCCTTCTGGCAATATTGTGGGCCTCACTGAGCTGTCATTATGGATTCAGGTTGATACAATGCATCTTAACTGGTGGATCTCTGATACTTTCTATTTTAACTGTAATCTTTAGGGGTAGTTCTCTGAGAAGCACCAAACATATGAAGAGCACCCTGCCTCTGGCTTGCTAACAGAACTATAGAACCCTACGAGTTGAGACAGCAAGTGGGGACTACTGGATCTGAAGGAGGGTGGTCCTACCTCCAGGATAAATAATGATTGGTCTAGGGGAGCCTGGGTGGCTCAGTTGATTAAGCGTCTGACTCTTGATTTTGGTTCAGGTCATGATCTCATGGTTTGGTTCTTGTGAGATTGAGCCCCGAGTTGGGCTCTGTGCTGACAGCTTGGAGTCTCTCCCGCAGGCATGTGCATGCGTCTCTCTCTCTCAAAAATAAATAAATAAAACATTTTAAGAAGTAATAATGATTAGTCTAGAGTTGTAATTCTATCCTGCCTGGCCACTTGTTGGTCAAGGTAGACCCAGTTGGGACCGAAGAGATGTAAGGTGGAAAAGAGTCTTCCTTCTTCCTCCTTCTTGTTGTCAGTCCGACCTGATGCCCGGAACTGCAATAGCCTTCTTGACCATTAGGAAAGGCCGAGAGAAATGCGGAGCCATCTTGGACCACCACCATCTGGGGCGCTTGTTATGCAAGAAAAATAAATCACTATTTCTTCAACACGCTTTAGCTGGCTTTCTGCTACTAAAAACCTTCTGCTTGCTACTTCTTGTCTGATTGTGACCTGCTGCAGACACTGATCCAGGAGTGGGAAAGCCGTGTACAACAGGGAAGCCTTGCCTTTGTGTATTTGTATTTGACAAGGCTCATAAAGAGTACTCTTGTTTCAGGGAGCCTGAGTGGCTCAGTCGGTTAAGCGTCCGACTTCAGCTCAGGTCATGATCTCATGGTTCATGGCTCTGACCCCCGCATCAGGTTCTGTGCTGATAGCTCAGAGCCTGGAGCCTGCTTCGGATTCTATGTCTCCCTCTCTCTCTGCCCCTCCCCTGCTCATGCTCTGTCTCTCTCATCTCTCAAAAATGAATAAACGTTAAGAAAAATTTAACAAAAGGGTACTCTTGTTTCAAAATAAACACAACTGAAATGAGTTTCCTTTTGAGGATTTGGGATGAATTGGTTACCTCCCTTGAAATCGCTAGGACATGATGGAATGTTCTACAACAAGGAATGGAATTTATCATTTAGTAATACTGAAATATTATTGTGGTCTAATTTGTACAGGTTGAAGCAGCCGGCATTAATTGAGAAATCAGAAATCAGCTCCTAGACACACCTTTTCAGCAAAGCCAATGCTTGTGTTTGGCTGGGTATGAAAAATACCCAGTATTCTGGTGGATGGTGAAAAAACACCTTAAAGTTCAATATACTTTATATTTAAACCAGGAGCTGAGATCCCTGGAAGTCTAGAAGCAGTTACGGGTCCGTGGTGTAGACTTCAATTTCTCAGCCTCACTCGTATGAAAAATGTCCTCTGTCAGCCCATCCACATAATAGCAGTCATTATGTAACAGGCGGCAGTCTGGGAATGATGCTCTGATGCCATGAGCTTCCTTGTTCTTCCCTGCAACTACTCCTGTGCACGAGTTATGATTCTAACCCAGCCCCGGCTGGAACAAAGCATGCTGGGAAATTTGCACCTCATTCATCCATGGCCTTCCTATCTCTTTACTCATGTGGGAGCATTGGTGCTGAAGCTGGGGATCTGAGGACCTCAGAATCTGGCTCTTTGGAGCAGGCCCAGGGTTCTAACCTCCTAACATCTGTAGGAGATTTGACCTTTGAATGCAGAGGAAATGATCTCTCCCTTTCTTGCTCCATACCACCTGAAATATCCTAAAAGACACTTTAAAAAAGTGTTTATTTATTTTTGAGGGGAGGGGCAGAGAAAGAGGGAGAGATAGAGAATCCCAAGCAGGCTTCGTGCTGTCCATGCAGAGCCCAACACGGGGCTCGAACTCACAAATCACGAGATCATGACCTAAATGGAAATCAAGAGTTGAATGCTTAACTGACTGAGCCACCCAGGTACCCGTATCCTAGAAGACATTCTGAGGATAAGGACCGAAACTGGCTGGTCACAAAGCCTGCCTTTGCCAGCAAAACCAGGCAGGTGTAGAAAGAGAGCTCTACTTAAGAAAAACCAACAGTAAACCACCCATGGATATCCTTTCTTAAGGTTTCTGCACAGACAGAACACACACACACACACACACACACACACAAACACAAAACAGCAGAAAAATTGCTGAGATCAACTGTGATCATAACTTGTCTGTATAGAAGCATTGTTAGCTAAGAGCAGCAACACTGAGCAACTCTTAAGCACCTACTGTTTGCTAAGGCAAAGTGGTGGTCATGCTAAATGTGCCATCAGTTTGAGAATATTTTTGCAAGTTTTCTTGTTCTGCACTTAAGGACATGGGGGGAAGAGGTCACCACTCTACTTGGCCACTACATCCAGGTGGATCCCATGAGGCGGTTCTCCCTGGCTTCTGACCTCTGACCTGAGACATCTTAATCCCAGTTAGCCTGCTCATCACAGTTTCCCAAAGAAGACCTCCTTATTTTTTATGGGTTGATATAAAGATTACGTGTCTTAAAACAAGTTTTCCTAGATGTCTTTTCCTCGCCCCTCCTGAACAGATGAGAGGGAGAGTTGGCAAAAGTATACTTAAGACCCTGGCCTGATGAATAACATTTACCATCAATGAGACAAGTTCATCTGCAACGCCCAAATTCTGAATATCAGAGATAGCCTAAGACAAAGAAATGTCACTCTGACAAAGGGCCAGTTGAAGGCTCATTTTGCTGAAGGCTCATTCTTAGCTTTAAATAATATCATGAGGGGTGCCTGGGTGGCTCAGTCAGTTAAGCATCTGACTTTGGCTCAGGTCATGATCTCGTGATTCATGAGTTTGAGCCCCGCATCGGGCTCTGTGCTGACAGCTCAGAGCCTGGAGCCTGCTTTGGATTCTGTCTCTCTCTCTCTCTGTCTGTCTGTCTCAAATACTAATAAACTTAAAAAAATAGTATCAAGGAAATTGTTTACCTACCTTCCTACAGTGCCACACTTATCTATCCCTAAAATGCTATTTCACATTTCTCTGTATCTACAGATCAAATGTTTGAAAAACATAACAGGAATGCACAACATACCCAATTTCTATTTCTATTCCAAACATATTTGACTTGTTTAGAACCCACCTGAAAAATGGGGATTTGGATAGTTGGCCCAAATGCACATGTTCCCATATATTTAATTTGGTTTAAGTTTTATATCCATCAAAAAAAAATCACTGATTTTTCATCGGCCTAAGATCATCTTGAATGTCAGGCAGAACTTTAGTGGGTTAAGGATAATGGAAGTGACTCCATCTCCATTTCCTAAGATTTACATGGTATTTGAATATGCCAATGTGGTTTGGACGCAATTTGAAAAGATTAGTCAAATCTTAACCACGACCTAGCAAATGGCTAACTGCAGAAAGGCACAGCTAAGTCATGCCATCTAACCTGGCTGATAAAGACAGTGAAGTATTAGCATCCCCAATGGAAGGCCACCGTCCCAGCCCAAGGGAAAAGGTCTCTGCTCTGTCAGAGCTAATTTAGTTTCTTTGTTGCGGTCAAATGGGTCCCAAGAAATGCTAGTTGTTCTAAGCTGCCATGACATCCCCCTTTCTTTCCTAAACCCTGACTCTGGTCTTCAATATATTTGGCTCTGTAACACAGCAAGGAGAAATTGGAGGGGAAAAAGAGGTACTTACCAGGAAACTTGTTCGTCATAAATGAACTGTAAAAAAAAAAAAAAAGAAAGAAAGAAAAAGAAAAAAAGGACAATTAGACATACACACATATGCAATGTCTGCACGCATACGCGTGCTTTATGACTGCACGTCTTCCAACCATGTAGCTGGTTTGTTGGGAATCAGGCTGGGGCTGGCCTGGAATACGACGAATCTGCAGATAAGCTTCCCTCTGTGCTGGTTTCATGTGTGGCTAATGTTAGTGGCAGGAGGTGGTGTTGGCGGACGGGGGGGGCACATTGAGGAGGAGAGAAGCAGCAGACCATCCTGTCCCTCCTGGCAATTTCTGTCCAACAGTGCAGAGAGAGGAACACATGACCCCCTGCTATGCAGAGCAAGCCGCACTGTAGAATTTTAGATCCAGAAGGGGATGGGGAAGCCTGGCAGATGCTTGCAAGCATTAGCCACTTGTGGGCCACCTGTAAGACGTCTGCATGTGCCTGTGCACTCTGTAGTACCTTTAAGCTTTTAGGCAAGCATGCAGACTTCTATGTACTCAATATTTTTTTAAGTGGACCTATTTTGTCTGTCTGTTTGTTTGTTTCCCTAAAAGAATTTACTTTCAAAGGAAACTCTGCATCACAACCAGAAGTAGAGAACCAGCTTCACTTGCCACCAGTGTGCAGAGGGTGAAAAATAAATGTGCTGACAACAGTGACTGAAAGTCTCAGCAGGGCACTGTGGGCTGCCCATGCCCTGGGCCACGGGCCTGCCCTTTTGCTAAAGGAGATAAGCAGGAGTCAGAGGCAGCTGGAAGAAATACAAGAACCAAATGGAGATTTTGCCCCGATCAGATAGTATCCAAAAGGAATATACAACAAAAATTGAATTCATTTAACCCCTAGCTCATATATCATTCCAAATCACTTCTCACTTTAGGGGAAGAAGTGGTATAATTTTGGCCCTTTGATTCTATATGGGGAAACGGAGCCACAGAGAACACAAGGAATTTTCTTGAGGGTTCACAGAGTTTGTTTTAGAACTCGGGCCTGGCTCTTAAATCTTCTTTCCATGACACTTTTATGTGCCCAAACGGTGCACTGTTGAAAACAAGTGGGAACGCCTATATTTTAGTCAAGCAGGAAGCTGAGCGTTGCTTCATAGCTTGCACTTTCCACCTTCACCAGATACGATTGCTTCTGGGTATGATCATCTCTGAGCAGGTGGCCCTCTGGAGACTCTAAGGCAGAAGAAACATCTGGGTTCAAAGTGTCAGTACTGCACAGATTTGGTAAAGTCAACAAATGACACAGGCATCGCTTCGGTCCCCAGAGATCAGAATAACCATATGTTGCGAGAGAGAGGCAGAGACGAGCAGGGGAGGGACACAGACAAGCAGGTATGGCTCAGAAGGCACATGAAAAGACCTCTCTCCAATTATCCCAAAGGCGTAAAGACAAGAGGAAAAGAAAGGGTCCTCACTTATTTGTACTCACACTTCCTGACAAGACATTGACAAAGATGTTGTCTTCAGCAGCTTTGTGACTCTTGTTATGGGATTCAACAGGTTGACATTTGCATGGAAATATCAAACCAGAATGGGAAGAGAATTAAAGAAATAAAGGAAACCATCCCGTGATCTAGGCTGGATGGTATGCAATCCATCCCTTGGAAGGCTCCCAGACCCTTTTGTATAATCACCAGCTTAAAAAAATTATTGTTGAGAAATCATGGAACAGAACAAATGATTTAAGATGGAAAATGTTTCTATTAATTGAAGTTAATTCAGTATCAGTCTCGAGTAGCACGCTGGAGCAATCAATTCATCGTCACTTAAGAGAGCACGAGACACTGGTAAAGAGTTTATTAAAGTGCCAATTTAATTTTCGCGTATCAGGGAAGGCAGGCGATACTGTATAATATAAAAGCAGCTATAATATAAAAGAAGCCCTTATTCTATGCCATGTGACGGACAGGTGGGGGCATAGATCAGTATGCCTCTAGTGATTGATTATCTCAGTGATCATAACAATGGGGAAAAATCAGAATAGGCTGAATTGTACAAAATGAGAATGGAATTTACACAGGACACAATGAATCAGGGAATAGTGGGCTCTGAACTAGATACACAATTAAGGAGCATCATGAATCCAACGTTAAGGCAGTGGCTGTGGCCAGGGAAGTTGGGGGTGGGAATGTGCTTGAGGGAGGCAGGCCAGGAAAGCGAAATGTCCATGGCCTCCCTACAAATTCTGACAAATGGTGGTGACCTGGAAGACTTCAAATAACGGATGAGGGATATCCCATCACTGACCACTGACAGCCAGGAGCCCTTAGCTACCCTGTGGCTAATGAACAAACACAGTCTGGGTTTTAATCAACTTCTTTAAGAAGATTGGGTGGGAAAATGAGAGGACTAAAAAAAAAAAATAGCAAAATAGATAAAAGGAAATAAAAGTTAGGCCTTTAAGAAAACCTACGAGGAAACAGGAAAGGAGGCGGACGGCGAGTTATGTCTCTGAGCCTTGTTGGTGGCCTCTGGATGAGGTTGAGCCACTGATCATCACACACTGAGAGGGCTGAAAGCGAGGACACGGGCACTGTTCACAGAATGTTCCTGTGGGAGAGTATGGCACTGGACCACCCTGACTCAGTGCTGGAATCGCTCTGTCTGGAAACTTACAATGACAAGGACAGGCAACTCTCCCACTCGACATTGCTGATGGTTCCAGGGAATGGATTTGTTACTCCTAACGGTTTTATTTTATTTTATATTTTATTTTATTTTAGTCTATTCTATTTTTCTTAAGGCAAATGTTGAATATCCCTCTGTATTTCCACACTCTTTCCATGGCTAAAAGAAGACGAAACCACTGCCTTGGCCCCTTACAGCGGCATTACTAGGGTAGAAAAAACCCCCGAGATCATTTATATAGGTACCTGTCTGAAACAGGAAATCACACCCCCACTCCCACCCATTCACCACTAGGTGGTGCTCACGTCCTACCCTCTGCCTGTCCATTCTGCCAAGGCAGTGAGTGGGGTTGGAAGGAAGTCAGATCAAGTACATTTCAAGGCTCCATGAAACTTCCTGGTAGGAGGGTAAGCACCTCAAAACAGACGGCTTCCTAAAGGAATCTTCAGCCAACGTTGGGGAGGCAGGACACGTTCTGAGTTGGGGACAGGCAGGTCCCTCAAGCTCATACCACCACTCAAATCCCGTGTTGCAGTCGAGGGTCCTGCTGTGTGGCCTTTGGAACTGACTCACCTTTATCCTGGTCAGGTTTCTGAAAACAAGCCTTGCTTGGGGAAGCAGCTCTTTGTGCTTTTCTGGTTGTGTTTGTGCCAGACACTGTGGCCACCCCCAGTGACCACACACGGGTGGTGCTAAGTGGCACCTGAGCCCCAGGTTTGCTGCACACGGCTGGTCAGCAGACCTGCTCTCTGACCCCAATGTGATTCATCCAAAGCTACCTTTGGCTTCACCCTTAAGTTTTCCACGTGTTCCACAGACGAGCTAAATGTGAACACACACACGCAAGAGTGATTTTGAAGAAAAAAAAAACCTCTCTTTTCCTTCAGGCCTCAGAGAAACAGTTGGGTACCATGGAAACCAGCTTTCAGTCCTGGTATCTGCTCTAGAGTTCTTCTAAGAGAGATAGGCTTACAGCAGGCAGGTGAATCCCTGGATGACATCCCAGGGAACTGCTAAGGATGTGGCACCCTCAAGCAGGGAAAACACGGGCCAGGAATCGCCCAGGTGTGTGGACAGCAGACAGCCTGGCTGGCTTCTGAGCAGAGAGGCAGGTGGCTGTCCCCACACTGCATGTCAGTCCATGGACTGGCTTACTACAAGCTGTAGCCATGGAGCAGAAGCAGCCGCTCTGAAGAGCCTGAGATTTCCGTAGCTTGCGTTACAATCACTGGCACCATTAGGATGTTCAGCAGCACATGTAATAGGAGAAAATCAACACCACTGTTGTCTTTCAAGAGACTAAAACCTTGAAAAATCTTTCCTCCCTAGATGGAAACGGAAGCTGCCCCTGCCGCCCCGACTTGTCACTCAACAGAATGGAGACGCCCTCGGGAGATGTGCCCAAATGGAGTTTTGACTTCCTCAGCTCTGGGGACTTGGGGTGCAGATGGCTTAGGCGAGGCCATCTGAGGGAAGGCCTTCTGAGGGAAGGAATCTGATGGAATGCACTGGAAAGCTGCTGTTATACACTGATATGGTTTACACTTGAAGGTTAAACAGGAGTTTCGATGTCAGGATCTCTAGCAGGTGGACGACAGTGGTGGGAGCTGAAGGAGGGTAGGAAATAAAGACTATCTAAAGGCAGGGCTTGAGCAGAACTTGCACTATGAGCAGGGCTTGAAGTATGCAGAGGCAGGATACCAGGGGAAGGAAATGGATACAGGGACAGATTTAGGATACGGGGAGGATAGTTTGCTAAACCAAAAAGGTTGGTTTGCTGGGCAGTGCGAAACCAGAGACACGTTAACTACAACTTCCAAGTTGTCTTCCTTATGAAAGAGAAGGGGGTCCTCTCTGCATCCCACAGTCTGGCTGACCCACTTCCCTGCTCCTGGAGCAGACCCAAGGAAGACGCGGCTTCCTAGTGTACCCCGACATCATTTAGAGCAGGCCCCTCCTCCTCTCAGGGGCGGGGATAATGACACAGGCCACACTTTGTATGATCATCGTTGATTTGTTTAAAGAACTTAAAATTTCTCACATTCATTCCCTGGGAGAATCTTCCAGCTTCCGTGGTTATTTCTCACTTTGCTAGAAGGGGAGCAGAGATGTAACAGGGGTACCATGAGCATAAGAGCTTCAGTGTTGCTGAACTGGAGACAGAAGAGGCAGGGAGTGCCTTGCAAGAAGGGGGCCAGGAAGGAGAGGCCTTGAGCCAGAGGGGCAGGGCCCTGGAAGCCAGTGGAGGGGTAGGGGGAAAGGACAGGCATCAACATGACTCTGACATGTCTTTTCTCTCACAGATAGGGCAACATAAGAAGATTCTGGATCAATTACAGTCAGCTGTCTTAAGGAAGGAATTCCAGGAGAAGGAAGGCAGAAGCTATTCCCTTCAGTCTAAAAATAGGAAGAAAGCACAGCCAGCACATACTTACTCTCTAATGGTGGACTGCATGGTGGGTGAGGGAAAACAGGATGATTTCAAGATGAAAAGGCAGATTTGATTGGAGGGGAAATCCAAATTCTTTTCTAGGGAGGCACAGATGTACCATCTTAGACACTTCCTCTGGCAAACCTGAGCTATTGCTGCTCCCTGACCCTGGGCAAGTCCCTGAATTTCTGGAGCCTCAGTTTTGCCATCTGTAAAATGGGACCCATGTAATTCGCTGGCCTGCATAGTCGTGAGTACTGAACTAGAAATCCTTCATTGACAGACCCAGCACTCGGTCTTGCAGTATTGAGTCTATGCTTGTTAAAACTTAGGGAAGGGGGGGCCTGGGTGGCTCAGTTGGTCAAGTGTCCGACTCTTGGTTTTGGCTCAGGTCATGATTTTATGGTTCATGGGTTCAAGCCCTGCATTGGGCTCTGTGTTGATACTGCAGAGCCTGGTTGGGAATCGCTCTCTCCCTTGCTCTCTGACACTGCCCCACTCGCTCTGTCTCTCTCAAAATAATAAATAAACTTAGATTTAAAAAGAAAAAACTTAGGAATGCCTGTGAGAATGTGCATATATTTTCTATGGATGGATTTGCTTGCTACGACTGTGCTATCCGGTATGATAAGCACTAGCCACATGTGGCTACATACGTTTAAATAGATTGAAGTTAAAATTCAGTTCCTTGGTCTCCTTAATTGCAAACCAAGAGCTCAAGAACCACCTGTGGCCTGTGGCTACACTCCTGGACAGTGCTTCCCAGGCCATCTCTGGCGGCTGGGTCAGCTAAGTGGTCTCTCTGTGTCCCCACAAAATCCCCTTGGGACAGGGGATTGCAGTCAGAAGAGAGGGAAGCGTTACCTCGAATGGGCCTCACCCCACATGCCCATGCTCAGTTGCCCCAAGGGCCCCCCCAACTGCTGCCAAGTGCTTACCGGGCCCTTCTCCAGGTAGGTGGCCTCCTGAGTCTGGATTTGTGAGCCAATGAAGTGATCTAGAACCTGTCTCTGAGGCCTATCCGCTCTCCCAAGAGGTTTCCCTTCTCTTAATGCCCACAATCTGCAATCTCAAAGCAGAGACGAAGGGTAAAAATAAAGTATTCCTTTTTAGGGCAGCTGTTAGACGGAGGATGTAATGAATCATTTGCATTTATGTAAATTACACGATTATGTAAATTACAGTAACATTTCAATAAAAGGGATGGGTGGGGCCCGCTGGAACTGGGAGAAAGTAGGGCCAGGCAGAGCTGCGCTGCTGATGGACGTCGGTTGGGGGTGGGTCACCGGCCTGGGACAGATGCAGCAGGACGGTCTGTAAGAGTTTGCAGATGCACATAAGGACATGCGCCAAGAACCCAGAATGCTTTCAGAACCTAAGAGGGGACACTTCTCTTGCAGAGAGAGACTCAAGTCATGGGGTGAGCCTCTGGGCCTTGTGCGGCTTCCCCAGGGCCTGAGGCTTCTCTATGTGGAATGTCACCAGGGCTAGAGAGAGTTGCCTGATGGGGCGGGAAAGGCAGACAGACACACACTGAATGTTTCTGATACTATAACTGCCATTGACAGTAACACATTCTTAATTTCTTCTGCTTTCTCCCTTCAAGACAACAACAAGCCAAGCAGAAAATAGCACAGAGCCAAGGTAGATGGAACCCAAATATCCAAGTGAACCCAGTCCCTGGTCTCTAAGTTAACTTTTTTTTTTTCATGTTTATTTATTTTTGAGAGAAAAGGAGAGCAAGTGGGGAAGGGGCAGAGAGAGAGGGAGACACAGAACCTGAAGCAGGCTCCATCCTCTGAGCTGTCCGCACAGAGCCCAATGCGGGATTCAAACTCACTCACCGCGAGATTATGACCTGAGCTGAAGTCAGACGCTCAACCGACTGAGCCACCCAGGCGTCCCTCTTAGTTAACTGTCTTAAGCCCTGTTGGTTTCAGTGTGTACATGCTTGTCTTGTTCCTATGTGTTTGCTTGTTGGTCTTATCCATCTCTCAAGCCAGCTTCCATTTCAGCTGCTTCAGACCCAGGTAATCATGACTGTCTGCACTCTCCTGGTCCAGCAGCACAAACGTCCCTGTGGAAGCTGTCTCTCCTGCTGTCTGGATCCAGGGCCCCACAGTTTGTCCTTGGGGCGCCTCTGAACGGGGGTCTGTAAGGCCTCTCACTGGGATGTACATAGAAATAGCCATCTGGTCCCACTTAGTCCAGACTTGCCCTCTGGGTGAACGAGCTCTTTATTGCATCCCCCCAGGGGACCAGGAGTTCTGTCTTCTGAACATTTCAGAACCATAAAGAGTGGGTAGAAGGTTAAAAAAAAAACCCTAATAGTTAAAATAAATTGTTCGGATGGTTGGTAATTATTTGTGGATAGGAGGAAGGCTTTTAAATACAGGAATTTTAAATGTCCACTGCAGGGTCCCATAGGGAACCCCATATTATATAAGGAAGGCCAGAAGGAAAGTGATTTTGTTACCATGACATTGGGGGAAACATAGAAAAAGGAGAACAGGAAACCCTGATAAAAACAGCGGGTGTGAGCAGTAGCCTGGGGCTGGGCCATGGAATAGATTTGGGGACACTGAGAAACCCTTTCTGCTAAATGCCATGCTTCTATGTATGACTGTTCTACTCCTTACGCCAGTTTTAAGACTTATGTGAAAATGACCCCAAAAATGAACAGCAGTCAGAAATCTAGACAAGTGGGCTGCCACGATGTCTTGTGTTTGAGAATCTCAACATCTCCTCTGGAAGCAATCACTGCCAGGCAGCAGAGGACTTATCCCAAGGAAATGGTGTCCAACCGCATTTGAAGTTGAGTTTCTGAGGTGAGCATGCATCAGAATCACCTGAGGGGCAGAGAAGATTGTGACCAACATTCAACTTCCTGGGCTCTCCTCCAGAACCTACTGGATTGAAATCTCAGAGTTACACCTTTTAGATAAGAATATTGGGTGTTTCCAGGGTGCACTGAAGTTGGCAGGACACCAGTAAAAGTCAGAAGAGCCAAGACTAAACGCTGAGGACTCAAGCTTTATCTCTGCCATTACTTTCTAACAGTGGAGAAATGTAATTTTTCTCAAATCGGAAAACTCCAGCCTTGACATCTGGTCTGTAAACACACAGTATAGACCTTCAGGGAATAGCAGAGAATCACTGGCTTTTGCACCTTGCGGCCAGCCATCTGAGGAAAATACAGAGCTGCGGCAGCCTGGGTATTTCAGCTGGCTCAGCTCTGTGATTCACAGCCACGCATGAGGCAGATTACTGGTTGGCCCAAAGATCCTACTCGGGTGGGCATCACCCGCAGCCCAAAGAAGCAAAACCGCTTTACATCTTTACACATCATTAGCAACAATTATATTAAAAAAAAAAATCATGGGCATGTCCCGATAAATCTGACTGAAGACAAGTTACTTCCCATCGAGTCCAGGAGGTGTCTGTACTGAGAACAGAGAAAGAAGCCAGTGTGGGCAATTCACTGTAGGAGTGCACATGCCAAGTCTGTGCCCTGGGGAAATCTCAGCCTGTACTTTCTGCCTCATCACCTCGCCTTTCTGGGAATGGTCTTCTCTTTCTGAAATGCAGCAAAATACAGAGTTGCATTCATTTGCGCTATCTCCAAGCCATGTCTCTTGAAAACAGTAACTTTCAAAACCTGTCCTAAATTACCCTACCGGCAGGTTGAGCAAATGGCACACATGATCAATGTGGGTTCCTACGTTGCAGGACAAAGCTCAAAGCTCACTGCAACGAGTGTTTGAGAAGTCTGGGCTGTGTGAACAGCAGAATCTTCTAGATTTGGGGTGATCATACCTTTCTCACAGGTAATAACTGAGAATGAGAACACAGAATCCACACATGTCTTTAAGTCTACCAACTGAAAGTTCAACAGAAGAGGCATGTCTCTAATTCCAATGCGGTGTAAATGAACTCTCTACTCTTGGTCAGATCTTTACCCTCCCGACGGTTAACGGCCCTTGGAAAGAGGTTGTAAACCCAAGATCTTCACTGTCAGGAACTGCTGTTGGCTGAAATACCTGCTTGTTCCTTGTAGAAAGCCTTGTATTAAACATCACTTTTAGCTTAATTGTAGAGATATTTACAATTAAATAACCTACAGGGAAGTGCTTTGTAGACAGGTGAGTAAACCCTTCAGTGGATCTATTCCTGTTCTGTAGGTAAGAAAACTGAGACTTGAAGAGACTTTGATTTCTCCAAGGTTATTAGAGCTAGCAAGAAGGGAGAGGACCACAATTAGAAGTCAGATGTGCTAGCTTCCATTTCAGGTCTTTCTGATTTGCCCCCCTTTCTTCTGGATGACTCAAGCTAAGGGGTCTGGATTTGTCCCCACAGGTGACATGGAGTCACAAGGGACTGGCATGTACAGGCAGCTCTGAGGACTGCCTGGGGTGAAGGAGGGGGGCTGGCAGCGATGTTACTAGTTTTAAGACTGACCTGCGATGGGCTGTGTCAGTTCAGGCCAAAGACATAAAGAGCCTCAAGTAAAATGGGCTATGAAGGGACATACTGAGGACATTTTTACAAGATGAAAATCTACAATTAAGCCAAATGGGTATATGGTGGAATTGGGAGAAAGGTCAACTTAAAGTCATTCTCAGGTTGGGTGGCTAAGAGAGAAATAGGGGCTGAAATACTAGAAAGGGGGTCCTGTCTTGGGGAAGTCATCCTAAGTTTAGAGACATGTTGGGTTTGGGACAGAAGATGTCCAGTACAGAGTGGCTTATCCGTGACTGGACCTTTGAGAGATGCCATTGCCAAGAATATAGTGTGAAGGTGTCCGCACAAAGGTGGTAATGACCATGGGCACTGTCCTGGGAGAGCATACAGAGAGGCAGAAGTAAGGTCCAAACCCAGGGACACTGACGCTGAAGAGAGTTACAGAGGAGACCATGAGAAAGTGAGAGGCAGTGGTCAGGGGATCACAGGGAAACAGCAGAGGACTCTCATGGAACCAGATAACCAGAGTCAGTCAAATCTCTTGTTGTGAGCACCAAACTATCATGCTGGGGTTCTGGGTGATCAAAGTAGCTGGAAGAAAGAAAAGCCACCTCCATGCATAGACATCCATTCGTTCATTCATCACCAGAGACCTTGAACTTACTCCATGCGGAGGAGCTGCATATAACCCCGAGTGGTGAGAAGGACGAGGAAGAGAAACAGCAAGGGACTCAGGTGAGGTGTGCATCCCACACTTACCACGATGAGCGCGACCACAGACAGCGTGTAGTAAATCGAATCCCTCAGCAGGCACCACGAGGAAAGAGCCACAACCTGAAGGAAAGGGGGAAAAGACAGTAAGAAACAGGCTATTCCACAGCACAAAGGAGAAAGCCTGGCTCCTGGTGGCTCTGGCCAGTGATAAGCTGGAAATACAACCAAGTATTTCTGTCTCCCGTGCTGGTCCCAGTCAATCTGTCCGGTGATATGAATTTACTGAAGGCCTTTGGGCATATTAGTCTGGATCTTCTGAAAGGCAGATTTCAAGGTAGGATCAAACCTGCAACAATTCTGTGAGGGGGAGACACTCATGTGAGAAAACGGGGAGGGAATCAGGGCAAAGGTAGGAGTGACCCCTGTGAAGGAGAGAGGGAAGGTCGGGGGGACGTGTTCCAGGCTGCTGGGCAGCGTGGGGAAGGCTCGGCAAAGCTGACCCAAAGACCCGTGTCTCGGGGCGCCTGGGTGGCGCAGTTGGTTAAGCGTCCAACTTCAGCCAGGTCACGATCTCGCAGTCTGTCAGTTCGAGCCCCGCGTCAGGCTCTGGGCTGATGGCTCAGAGCCTGGAGCCTGTTTCCGATTCTGTGTCTCTCTCTCTCTCTGCCCCTCTCCCGTTCATGCTCTGTCTCTCTCTGTCCCAAAAGAAAATAAATAAACGTTGAAAAAAAAAATTAAAAAAAAAAAAAAAAGACCCGTGTCTCCCAGGAACCCACCAGCCTTAGCATCCCTTATGCCAAGGGGACGTTAGAGCAACCTACTCTGTGTCCTTGTCAATGCTCAAGTGTCTGCTGCAGCCCATGCTCCTGTATACAATGAGCCCCAGGCCTGGGCAGCGGGTGCCCTTCAGAAGGGGCCTGGAAAAGCCCAGTCTGCTACCCTCTTCTCTCACCTCTATTACATGCCTGTCCTTGTCGGCACCTGACTCCTGGTTTCATCAGAATTTTTAAAACATCGATTTGCATATTTATCTAGAGAAAACATTATTCTTGGCAGTTGGGCAATGTCCCTCTAAGGATACGATGGCTCTGCTGTGGGATGAGGCCAGGAGACACACTGCTGGGGGCTACGGCAGCCCTGACCTGCTGCTCCCAGACTTCCTGCAGGAGAAGAAAGCCCCTGGGTGAGACAAAGGAGGGCAATGGAGCCGCAGCTGGGCCATGCGGAGGAGCAGCTGCGGGCAAGGGGGGGGAGCTGCAGACGCTAGGTCAGGATCCCTGTCCCGGAGGAAAAGTCATTTCTCCTTGGTAAGCCCTTCCAAGTCTCTTTTTAAGGGATGCCTGCTATTTTCTCTTTGCTTTGTGGAGCAGGTCCATTTTGACTCTCACAAAGAACCTGGGACAGTCTGGAGAGATGCGTCGGACGTGCTTCCTGGGCTGTCATTCATAGCTCCCTCCTGCCTCCCTAGACAAGTGTCAGCCACCCCATGGCCACAGGACATGTCTAGCTGCCTTTGCCCTTGGCCTCGTACGTGAATAAGGACACAGCAAACGTCAGCTGTCAGCCGGGCCAGTGACAGGCACACGCTGCACCAAAGACAATAGAAAAAGGGATTCAGGGACAGGGCCACATTTGGAGCCTCCTCTCTCCCTGACTACTGTGTCAGTCTATAAAGAAAAGATCAGGCAAAGTCAAACCAGAAAAGGATTCAAATAACATGAAAGAATGACTTAAATAGAACCATAAATGAGTAATGAGGCCAGTCTCTTTCCATGAACACATTCTTTCACTTGTTATAGGGACACTTAGGTATTTTCTGGTGCTGATTTTGCCTTATTAGGCTTTGTATTTGCAGATCTAAGTTCCAGATGATGGGGTTGTCAAGAAAAGGACTCATGCCACAGAAATCACTTCAGAACAAATGTAAAGTATTCTTTACCCCTTTAAAAAGTTTTTTTAATGTTTATTTATTCTTGAGAGAAAGAGACAGACAGAGCACGAGCAAGGGAGGGGCAGAGAGAGAGGGAGACACAGAATCTGAAGGAGGCTGCAGGCTTTGAGCTGTCAGCACAGAGCCTGACGTGGGGCTCAAACCCATGAATCTCAAGATCACGACCTGAGCTGAAGTCAAATGCTTAACCGACTGAGCCACCCAGGCACCCCTTCTTTACCCTTTTATCATCCTCTCCCCTTGTACAGTGTACCCATTAGCATCTATGCTCATCTATGGAATGCCGTACAGGGGACTGGACTGTCCATTTTCCAGCAGGTCATAAAATGTTGTGAATATCGATTCAATGTATGATGATTAGGAAAATGAACTTAAAACATGTGGCAAATATCAATTCTGAATTTCTTTAAAAAAATCACTTGGGCTTTTAGTTATAGCTCACAGATTGTGGACACATACCATGACCTTTGCTCTTTCTTGTTATAGCAGGACAAGGTAATAGTAAAGGGCTTTTTTTTTTCTTTTTTTGCAAGATAGACCCCCAAGGGAAAGAGTATATAAGAGCTGATCAGAGCAACAAAATTTTGGATACTGGAAAGCAGAACAGTGGGCCACTCAGCTAGGCCATGTGCAGAGCTCTAGAAGTGGGAAGAAAGGAGGGTCTGAAAACAGGGACACTGAAAAGCTATTTAATCATTTAATCCATAAACTTCCTCACTCACTTCAAGCAGACCAGTAGTGAGGTGAGGTACCTCCTTCACCTTAATGGAAACAGGAAACCTGGCATGAAGAACATAAGTTCCAGAAAATAGAGGAGAGAGAAAATAATCAAATGAAGTAATTAAAGAAAAATTCCCAGAAGTTATGGATGGGCATTTTCTGAGTAAAACGGCCTCCTGAGTGTTCATCACAATGGACCAAAAAAAAAAAAAAAGAGAGAAAGAGAAAGAAAAACGATGTAGGCTGAGGCATATCATTATGAGTTTTCAGAGTGCTGGCACAGAGGAAAGGTCCTAGAAACCACTAGAAAGAGAGTAATGGGATTACATACAAAGGATCAAAACCAGAATGACATTTTATTTCTCAACAAAAGCACTGAAAACTAAAAGACAATGAGTGACGCCTTTTAAAATTAGAGAGGAAAATGATTTTAGCTTGAAATTCTATGCCCGACCAAACTATTCATTAAAAGCGAGAGAAGCATAAAAATAAAAAGCTAAATTGTCTCAGAAAATTTACTTCCTGTGTACCCTTTCTCAAAGGCTGCTGGAGGATATGCCCCACCAATCACTATGCTGCACATCTAATGTACATCATTTAAAACGCACAGTTGCCTTGGGGCACCTGGGTGACTCAGTTGGCTCAGCGTCCACCTCTTGACTTTGGCTAAGGTCATGATCCTATGGTTTATGAGTTCAAGCCCCACGCCTGGCTCTGTGCTGATGGCGCAGAGCCTGCTTGGGATTCTCTGTCTCCCCCTCTCTCTCCCTAAAAATAAATTAATAAACTTAAAAAAAAACCCAAAGCAAAACACAGTTGACTCAAAAAGGTGGGAAATTGGTGCTGGTGGGATTGGACGAGAGCTATCTTTCATAATAAGCTTTCTAGAATTGGTTGCCTCTTTCAGCTCTTTGTATATATGACTTCAATAAAAATTAAAACCTAAGAAAGTATGATACAAATTACCCACTTAGATGTGCTGCAAGAAATACATCTTGCATCAGGCCTAAATGCCAACTCTAGTTGAAAAGTGGTTCATTCATCCTCCAGAACAGCTTTCAATCACCAGACCACCATCAAATTTAGCTTCAGATTCAGAGCCCACACCTGAGCAAAACCAATTTTTTTTTCTATAGAAGGGATGACCAAAAGACAAGTAAGGAGTCAAACCAGAGAAGAATTTCTTTCCGTACCCTGGAGGGAATTAATAGAGCATCGTTGATGAGTCCGTGATGTCTGTATTGAGAGCTGTGACCATGACCTCCTGTCTACCTCTACCTTACCTTCCTGTGATCACCATTCATTACCATGGCAGATATTTACCTGACACTTCCTACAAATACAGGCATTGGGAATGGTTATGTCATCCAATCCTATAGTGACTGATAAGAAGGGTCACTGTCACCCTTGATGGCCAGCAATCTGGGCAAGATGGTGCAAGTAGCAGTGGGGAAGAGCTGCGATCTGAACCTAGGAAGCCTGGGTCTCAAGCCTCTGTCCCTGCACACTCCAGCACAAGGCCTCCCTGCAGGCAGCAATGAAAGCACACACTGATTCATTACTGCCTCCCACAGAGATCTTTTCTCCATGACTTTAAGTCATTAGGTAGGTGTTTTGGAGATGGTAGCCAAAGGAGGGAAGAGCTGAAGGTGGGAGACAAAAAAGCAGTGACCACAGCTCAATTAAAAAAACCATTCTGCTTTAGGGGCACCTGGGTGGCTTGGTCGGTTGTGTCAGACTTCAGCTCAGGTCATGATCTCACTGTTGGTGGGTTCGAGCCCCACGTCGGGCTTTGTGCTGACAGCTCAGAGCCTGGAGCCTGCTTCCGGTTCTGTATCTTTCTCTCTCTCTGCCCCTCCCCCACTCTCACTCTGTCTTTCTCTGTCTCTTGAAAATAAATAAATGTTAAAAAAAATTAAAAAAAACATTCTGCTTTAAAAAGATTCAGGGCAAGTAATCAAAGCAGAAAGGAGTTGCCATAAAGACTGTAGACATGGACACAGTATAGACATATTCCAGGAGCAAGAGAGTCCGTTAAACAAACCGGAAACTCCTCTGTTTAGCTAGTTTGGTTGGTTAAAACAAACAAACACCAACGCAGCTCATTGTTCTGTGTCTGAATGTTTCACTTTTCCACAGATTGGGGGACGTGGGGTCTAAGGGGTTCCCTTTGCTTCTCGGTGAAGGGTCTTTTTTCTTTACATGGGGGTCAGCAACCATCTGACTCAGATCCTGAACATATTTATTGATAGAGAGGGACATGTTAGCACTTCTGCATCAAACTGGGAGCCTCTCTTGTCATCTGTTGGCAGGTGTCTCCCAACTCAGAGCAGGGGAGGCACCGATGAGAAGACAATGCTTCCTTAGCGCTCTGCAAAATGGCTGCAAGGAAGACTAAGAAGTCACTTTGGCGAAGAGGCTAGAACAGGGCTCCTGGGAGAAAACCAACAGTGAGTAATCCTGCCCTTGACCTCGTTAATCAATGATACAGATGGTGCAGATTACAGAAGGCCATCGCTGGCACACTCCTCCACAAATTAAAGGCAGAGGCTCTATTTCCCCTAGCTCCAGGAATCCTTCACAATTGAAATTTCATCTTGGTATTTCTTGATCATCTTTTCTATTTCTGGAGTGCATTTCACACTTTTTCTATTGAATATGCAGCTTTAGTTTCCTTTTTATAATTTCATTTAGTTTCACAGTGGCATAATGCCAAAAGAAAAAAACCCCAAAACATCACACTTCCAAAACAGAGGAAAAAACACATTCTCCTTTATTCAAATGTTGAGTGATAATCTTCTTGAATTCTGGCTCCTTCAAGGAGGTTAAAAGTTAACTAACTGTTCACAATAAAATGATATATTTTTTGTAGATGATTACTGCAAATCTACATGCAGCTGTTTATATATAGGATAACATACACACATAAAATATTTGGAGATATATGGTATAAATGTATATAATGCAATGTAATATATATGATGATTTTTTTAATGTTTATTTTTGAGAGAGACAGAGAGAGAGACAGAGAGAGAGAGAGAGCAAGCACGAGTGGGGGAGGGGCAGGTAGAGAGGGAGACACAGAATCTGAAGCAGGCTCCAGGCTCTGAGCTGTCAGCACAGAGCCTGATTTGGGGCTCAAACCCACGAACTGTGAGATCATGACCTGCGCTAGTTGGACGCTCAACTGACTGAGCCACCCAGGCGCCCCATGATGAGTTTTCTCGATGAACAGTGGAATTTGACATTGTAGACACATTTTAAAAGGCACAAACACCCTGGGCTTGTAAGTGCTTTGCCTTTTTGAAAAACGATTGAAGCAGTCGGAACAGCGTAATAGTTACACGACACAAAACATACAACGATCCTCTCAGAGAAATGTTTGTTATTTCACACAGATTTCACGGAAAAAGGATTAGAAAAATCATAACATGAGTTTTGTTCCAAGCTTTTGAGCTGACACAATTTCTACAGCCAATTCTTATCTCAGGAAAGACAGCCATACGACGTGGGGCAAGGATGGGCCTCCGGGGTGTTCCCCAAACACTCTGGGAGCACATAAAATTCACAAGCGGTGTTCAGAACAGGTGAGGGCCTGACCCGGGTTTTCCTCCCATGGGGAAGTCTTGGCACTGCTGTCTGTTCATTATTTAACTACACTTTTTTTTAATGTTTATTTTTGAGAGAGAGAGAGAAAGAGAGAGAGAGAGAGAGAGTCTCTGTTGGCAGAGGAGGGGAAGGGCAGACAGAGAGGGAGACACAGAATTCGAAGCAGGCTCCAGGCTCTGAGCTGTCAGCACAGAGCCCAAAATGGGGCTCGAACCCACGAACCATGAGATCATGACCTGAGCGGAAGTCAGATATTCAACCAACTGAGCCACCAAGGCACCCTTTAAAAAATTTTTTTTAATGTTTATTTTTGAAAGAGAGAGAGAGAGAGAGAGACAGACAGAGCATGAGTAGGGGGAGGGGCGGACAGAGAGGGAGACACAGAATCCGAAGTAGGTTCCAGGCTCTGAGCTGTCGGCACACAGCCTGACACGGTGCTCGAACCCACGAGACGTGAGATCATGACCTGAGCTGAGGTTGGATGCTTAACCGACTGAGCCACCCTCGTGCCCCTCAACTACACTTTTTAAATATTTTGATCCTGGGAAAAACCCCTGATATATAAATGACTCCTGCTTTCTGGTTTATAGTCAGAAATGGACGGTAATAATCAGGTCATGTTAAAAGACAATACCATGCTTTTGCAGAATACAGTGAACTTTGGCTTATTAATCTTCACAAATTAAAATTCACAAAATGAATTTATATTTAAAAATTCTTTTTCTAGGAAATCTCATCTTGAGTTATACTTTTAGGTGAGGAAAACAAATGAGAAGTAAACAAGCTGCCACTGGAGATCTAGTTAAATAAACATGAGGCCACACCAGGACAGGGCAGACACACAGTAATGTCTTGAACGGTCTTCATTGATTGTACTGAACAATAACCACGGACGCTCATCATGACCCAGAGCACCCAGGACTCAGAAGTGCCTTCTCAATCATCCAAAACATTAGTGCAGGAGTTTTCATGTCAAATGTAAGCTGTTACCTGGTAGGTGTTCAAAATGTGGTAGCTTAGGCTGTTCTCATACACATCAAACTTCACAAAGAGTCAGCTTTGCCTTAAGGAAGAAAATCCCAGACTTGCCGGCTGTGCTCCTGGAGCCCTTTGTCCACTCTAGGACAGGGCGTAGAGCATACATTCACCATCAGGCATTGCTGTGCCAGGTGCCGGCACCAGGTACAAGTAAATGTAGGGTATGAGGGTAATTTCACCTAACGGGGATGTGATTCCACCCAGAAATAGAGCCCGAGGCAAGGATTTGAGTTCACCAAGGTTATTTGGGAGGTGGTGGTAGGAAACATTGCTAGGGTCTGGGGAAAGTGAGGTAGATGACAGAAAGAAGACAAGGGGCAAATTACAGTAGGGGGCAACTGGGGTGCAATCCTGATTCCTGGTGGGGAGTTCTGGGAGGCCCTGGAGAACACGCTTCTCCCCTTGTCTCGCCCCAGGGCAGAGGGAGCTGGAGTATTTATCCACCCACTCCCATTGGTCATGGTTGAGGGCTGCACCCAGGACTGTTAATACCTGGTACTCCCTGTCCAGGGGCAGTGACCAAGGAGAGCCGTCAGACAGAGAAATGCAGTCAGGCTGGTGGGAACTGAAATGGAGAGGATGAGGGATCACGGGTGGGGCACCAGCCGTGTCTGCCGTATCCAAAACACGGATTTACACAATAATAATCAGGGTAAGCATTCTCTCCATCTCTCTCCCCCCAACCCGCCCCCTCTCTCTCTCTCTCTCTCTCACACACACACACACATAGTACTGTAAACTTAAAAATGCAACCCAATCCTATTTACATAAGGTTTGAAAGCACAGCATACTAACTTATGCTGGTTTTTTTTTTTTTGTTTTAAGTTTGTTTATTTATTTTTAAGTAACCTCTACCTCCAATGTGGGACTCTAACTAGTGACCGTGAGATCAAGAGTCGCATGCTTTACTGACTGTGCCAGCCAGGTGCCCCCAAAACTATGCTGTTTAAGTCTGGAATGGTGTTCCCCTTGGGCCAGGGATAGAGTCTGAAAGGGCATTCTCCTTCTTGATCAGGGTGCTGGTTACTGGGTGTGCTTGGTTGGGAAAAGTCATTGAGATGTACTGATGATATGTGCACTTTCCTGAATGTTTGTGGTACTCCAATAAAAACGCTACCCACACAAAACAAAAATGCAATTACAGTGCTAGTTATTAATATTAATGACACATATTAACTTTAATAGTAACTACTCCATCACACTTGGAGTTGGCTTATTAGTGAAGTTTCCAGGTAAGATACAGGACACAGGATACAGTTAAATATGAATTTCAGGTAACAACAAGTAATTAAAAAAATAGAAGTAGAATTTCAAATATCACCTGGGAAATATATTAAAAATATATTTATTGCTTATCTGAAATTGCAATTTAATTGGGTGACTTCTATTTTTACTTGCTATATCTGGTAATCCTCCTTATGACATTTCAGGCATTGGTTAAGATAACTACTTTGCCTTTCCTTTAAATAAGTACAAAATTGGAGGTTTAGTGAGTTTGGAATGAATATTCTTAAGGCAAAGGGAAAGCTGAATTTTTTCTATATTGTCTATCTTCTGCTGGATATTGATTGCTGTTTTATTCTGGTTGTTGGGCCTGCTCAGAGTATCTTTTTCCCTTTGTTTCTTGTTAACTGCAGTAATTGCGAATGCCAAGATGTACATTATAGTATTTTGTGGTCGTAGGAGGGATTTCTACAACACCAAGACTTTTGGCTTCTCTCAGAAATATCTGAAGACCTGGCAACCTGGGGCATTCTCACATCACTGTGGAGCCATCAGGCATGCCTTCTTTAGATAGGACATACATTCATCAGCTTAACACTGTCCCCTTGATTCTACTGCCCCAACTCCAAAGTCAAGAGTCAGCTGCCATATATTACTTTCTTTCTGCTCTTGTTCTTAGACTGACCACTTCACTCATGTATTATATTCCTGGGCTCTGCAGGAATATACATTTGTGATTCCTGACCTAAAAGAATTATTTTAATTAGTGTTGACAATACTAAAGGCACCAGCTGCCATTTCTTCACAGTACAACATTGTGTTGGAGGTCTTCAACATTTTGTGTGATGCTTGCCTTCATACCTTATGGACCCCTTTTCAGAAGTGTGTATTGAAAGATATAAAATAAATAACAAAGAATTACAAAGAAGCAGATTTCTTGAAATCTGGTTATCAAAACATTGAGATATTAGTGATATATGTGTTTCTTTATTAACAAGAGCCAGTAAGCTTCCTTATTATAAGAAGAGTTAGCCATTTCAATGTAGTGATGAGTAAGAAGAGTGACCCAAGATAATCTGCAATCTCTGTAATGTAGCATGAAGGTATCTTGTATTTCTGCTGGAGATAAAATCAGGTACTGTGACTACTACTATAGCTTGGTGCCTCATGAATAATAAAGTAAAATGTTAAACATACGTGGTCAGTAAAAATAAATAAGGATGTAATGTTTTTCTCACTCAAGTTCACAGACTCCTCTAATCTAGTTTTTGGAAACAGAAGTCCTGAGGTTCTACTCCTTCTTGGCTCCTGGCTTTTCATTATTTCCTCAGTTGTCCCTTCTGCCAGAAAGGGTGTGGGAGATGAGGGGGCTCTCAGTCCCTTCTGGGTATGCAGATGAGAACTCAGATGGAGGGGTTTGATGCTAATGGCAAAAACACTATTTGCTCAAAACCACACTCAGATATCACCTCACACCAGTCAGAGTGGCCAAAATGAACAAATCAGGAGACTATAGATGCTGGAGAGGATGTGGAGAAATGGGAACCCTCTTGCACTGTTGGTGGGAATGCAAATTGGTGCAGCCACTCTGGAAAACAGTGTGGAGGTTCCTCAAAAAATTAAAAATAGATCTACCCTATGACCCAGCAATAGCACTGCTAGGAATTTACCCAAGGGATACAGGAGTACTGATGCATAGGGGCACTTGTACCCCAATGTTTACAGCAGCACTCTCAACAATAGCCAAATTATGGAAAGAGCCAAAATGTCCATCAACTGATGAATGGATAAAGAAATTGTGGCTTATATACACAATGGAGAACTACGTGGCAATGAGAAAGAATGAAATATGGCCCTCTGTAGCAACGTGGATGGAACTGGAGAGTGTTGTGCTAAGTGAAATAAGCCATACAGAGAAAGACAGATACCATATGGTTTCACTCTTATGTGGATCCTGAGAAACTTAACAGAAACCCATGGGGGAGGGGAAGGGAAAAAAAAAAAAGAGGTTAGAGTGGGAGAGAGCCAAAGCATAAGAGACTGTTAAAAACTGAGAACAAACTGAGGGTTGATGGGGGGTGGGAGGGAGGGGAGGGTGGGTGATGGGTATTGAGGAGGGCACCTTTTGGGATGAGCACTGGGTGTTGTATGGAAACCAATTTGACAATAAATTTCACATATTGAAAAAAAAAACACTATTTGGGGCGATCTGGTGATTTCAATTATGTGTGTTTCTGTTTCAGCCATTATTGTGGAGAGAAACTTGGCTATATTTATATCATTTTCCAAGAAGAATTGAAGTGGCTCACAAATATTCATTCTTCCACCTCATCCTAGTAAGTGCAGAATGGGTGTCAGTCCTCTGGGTGAAGAGATGCTCTCCCCACAGCTTGATGCATGCCTCCTATTTACCCCAAGTGTGGTCCAGAACAGCTGCTTTGAACTGCAGCTCTCAGGCCCTGAGCTAGACCTGCTGAATCAGAATCTGCATCTTAACAAGACCCCCAGATGACCCACATTCACATTACAGTGGGAGAAGTGCTGGACCAGAGGACACAGAATTTTTTGGGTCTGGATCACACCTGTGGAACTGAAATGAAAAGAGCAGGAGGCTGGTAGGGTGGCCCTTGGCCTTCACACTGGGCAGTGGGGCTGGACTCAATGCTGTGGGCATGAGTAGTTACTTAGGATCTTCACGCCAAAGAGCAACTGTATATGTCTGAGCTGTAGCTGCAAATTAGAAGCACCCTAATGCTTCTATATATGGAATTTCTTACTTCATCAGTTTCTAGCATCAACTTTGCTGAAGATGCTGGGAGATCACCCCTTTGTATTGTCCCTTTGTAGAACCATGCTAGAGAATTCCAGCTCCCTTGTGCGCTCTCCTATTCTATCTGCTGAATAGATGGGATAAAGAATCCAAAGAAGACTGGTGCTGAATTTATTTTTATTTTATTAAAATTATTTTTAATGTTTACCCACTTTTGAGAGAGAGAGACAAGAGAGAGAGAACATGAGCAGGGGAGGGGCAGAGAGAGAGGGAGACACAGAATCTGAAGCAGGCTCCAGGCTCTGAGCTGTCAGCACAGAGCCTACATGGGGCTCAAACCCACAAACCGCGAGATCATGACCTGAGCCAAAGTCAGACGGTCAACTGACTGAGCCCAGGCACCTTGAATTTATTTTTAAATTTATACTATTTGAGGTAGCAGCCAGATATATGTAGGAAGCAGGCATCTCCTCGTTTCATTGGTCATGAAACCTAGAAGGACAGTCTCAAGCTAAAGGATCATGTCAGTGTCCCAATCTGTGATGCATCATCATAGGTAGTAGGGTCCCCAAATGCTGTGGGGCTTCTCTTCATTTGGAGTACTGATGAAAAAGGAAGTTAATACATATCATTTGAGTTCCGACATGAGATAGCGAAGACCATGTATTTGAGTTAGGCTTATGGAAGTAAGACCCTGGCTTAAATTACACAATTACAATAGTGTTTGACGTCCATAATAGTGCTACATGCAGAAGCTGATGTCCTTGCTGTCGGAAACCTGGTAGTGGAATCATGAGGGACAGGACACACCACTTCCCTCTAAACATTAAAATATTCAAGACAAAAAGGACAGAAAAACAGTAGAGCCAGCTCCCCCCACCCCCACCCCAGCTCACAGACTTAGGTATGGATTTAGAAGTGTTCCTTTCATCCCTGGAAGGATCCATGTTTCTCTGGCTTCATCAAGTTATAGAGGAGAGGCAACATGGATTATATACTTTAAAAGTTAAGATGTCTACCCACTGTTTGACAAAGAATAGGACTTTAGCAATAGCAGGAGTTAGTCTGACTTATAACAGACTATGTGTTCAAAGGAAACGTGGGAGGCCACCACCTGTGGGGGCTTTAGGTTGGGAAGGAAGCACCTGTCCCCTACTCGTGAGTGGATGCAGGGCAGTGATATTTTCATACTAAAAAAATACTGGTTGCTACGTCTGTGTGGCTCATCCGGCTGCAGTTGATCTGTCAGGCAATCTATTTTAAGCAATTTCTGTGACTCAGGGCAGGGACAGCAGGTGACGTTCATGAATTGATTCTGCAGCCAGGGCAAATTGAACCAAGAACATTTCCTTAATGAGTGCTTGGAAGATATCCCCCCCCCCACATTAAGGAAATCAAGAATTAAAACATGGTGACACCAATAACACATCCTGGCTTTATCTGTGTTAGGCAATAAAACAGAGAGCTGAGGGAACGGAGTGATCAGGGCAGCCAGTAACACCAGCCAGCCAACCAAAACCTCCTTCCCCAGGAGCTGAATAGTTCTCAGCCAAAAACATGGCAAGAGGTTATCTAAGAAGTTAGGTTAATTTTTCACTTTGCAGATGACTGTGTTAGGTGGAAGGTAGTCAGCATCTTAGCTGTTGATGGAATAAGAAATGTAATCAAAATGCAGTATGGAAAGTACAATAGTAGGGATACGTGTTTACACTGTGCAGAGGAAGCCAAGACAAGGAGTGGGTTCCAGGTGACTCCCAGGAATGGAGATCCCTGTCCCTCTGTCCGCACTTCCCTCCTGGCATTCATTCTCTGCACTTTTCAGTTTCTCCCCAGGTTAACCATTAATGTGCTGTGTGATCAGGAGCATGGCCTATGCTCTTCCTTTTCTCAGTCCTCTACCTGGAATGATAATATTTACCCACACTAGACTCTCAGCAACGTGCAAGGATTTATTTAACAATGAGAAAATCCTATAATTTGGAAGTGAAAGGGATCTTGGGCATGTGTGCATTTGAAACAAAGAGCACTTGGCAAGTTGTGGCCTTATCTGGAGCACCCTATCTCATTTCTAGGCAGGAAAAGGCCTCTGTGAGCAATTTGGAACCTTCCGGGACCAGTAGTAGGGCTGTTTCCAAAGAGGCCCTGGTACGCAGTGAAGCCCCTTCCTATAACAGTCAACGCCTTAAAATTAGTTCTTCTGTGTCAAATATTATACTAAGCACCTTATATGCCTTTTTCCTTCCGATCTTTCAATACTTTCATTTTACAGATGAGTCAACTAAGACTTAGTGAGGTTACACAATTACCTACAGTTCACAGTTTGAAAGTGATTGAATCACATCTTGAACCAGGGGTGAATACCCACAGAGCCCCCATGGTCAGCTCCTTGCAGGTGACTGGCAAGAATTATCTGCTCATAAGAATGACCTGGGTGTGTTTGACAAATACAGATTCCTGAGCTCAATCCAGACCTTCTGAATCAGACTCTCTCAGGGAGGCCTGGTTCTCAGCCTTGGCTGCCCTTTGGAATTATCTGGAAGTTTTATGAAACACTCATGCTTGAGTCCCCCCTTCAGAGATGGTGAGTTAGCTGAGCTGGGCTGTGGTTTGGCTGCTGGAATTTTTCACTCGCAGGTGATTCTAACATCCAGCAGGGGTTGACACCACTGCCCCTTCCTGCTATGACCTGTTAGGGTCACAGATGTCCAGATAATAAGAAATGAGAAACTACCCTGTGCTCCCCAGTCGCACACAGCATGGAAGAAAACCCCATTCTCTGTGTATGAGGTTTTGAGAGATGGCAATGAATTTTATATCTTCCTTATGAATATTTCAGAGTCTACACACTAGGAGTGTTGCCATTCATCACTCTGCTTATAAAGTAAATCTGTTTTAAAATCTCTTCTGGATTTATAATAAAAATTCAATTTGAGAGTCACGTCAGTGTAAAACAAGAAGTGTAGAATTGTTGGACTTAACTTCATAGCTGAAAAGACGCAAAGGCTAGGGGCTGAAGTCATCGGACGGCTTGCACACTTGTAGGACTGGTGGCTCATGTGGGCCACAGACTGAGATCTCAGCTGGGGCCACTGACCAAACTCACACATGGCCTCTCCATGTGGCAGGAGCTTCCTCGCAGTAGGGCAGCCTCAGGGCGGTCAGACACTTAAGTGGGGGCTCAGGGCTCTGAACGCAAGCGTCCCAAAAGAATAAGCAAAAGCCGTATAGTGTTTTAGGACCTGGCCTCAGGGATCATATAGCTTCATTTTACTGTCACAAGACTGACAGTGTCTAATCATTATCTGGAGCTTTTAAATTGGATAGAAGTACTGGCAGGACAATTTTAATATATTTCCCTTCCAATGAAACAAACACTTAAAGTAATAAAATGTTTAAATCAAATTTCCAAAGGGTGCATTTGGTTGCATAAATCACACACATTTATACAAATGATCTCTGATCCTGGGAGACAGAAGAAACATAAACTGAGTTTTCAGAAATGTCTTCCTACTTCCATCTGATTTTAAAGGAAAAGTCCTCTGAAATTTGTAAGTTTTGTGTAAATAAACTTTAATTTTTTCAACGTTTATTCATTTTTTGAGAGACAGAGACAGAGTGTGAGTGGGGGAGGGACAAATAGAGAGGGAGACACAGAATCCAAAGCAAGCTTCAGGCTCCGAACTGACAGCACAGAGCCCAACGTGGGGCCCGAACCCACAAACCGCAAGATCATGACCTGAGCTGAAGTCGGACGCTCAACCGACTGAGCCGCCCAGGTGCCCTGTGTAAATAAACTTTAAAACATAGAATTGATGATTATGGTTAAAAAAAAAAAAGTCATGCTGGGTGATGGGTATTAAGGAGGGCGCGCTTGTGATGAGCACTGGGTGTTGTGGGTAAGTGATGAATTACTATATTCTACACCTGAAACTAATACTGCACTGTATGTTAACTGGAATTTAAATAAAAACTTGAAAAAGAAAAAAATATCAAGCCATAAACAGGGTATGAAGGGAAGTAAAAATCTTTGGTCTCCCTGTGCTTTCCACTTACCCCATACTCCTGTCACTCACCAGAGGTAACCCTTCTTAACATTTCTTCCTTTGGTTATTTTAGTTGTCACAAAGCTACCATGAAACAGTTTGCTTCTTCCTCTAGATCTTGGTCTCTCTCGACCTCTTATTAGGAAAGGTGAGGAAACAACATTCCCACAGGCGCCACAGGGTATATAGCAGAAAGGTGAAGAACAAGGACCCAGGGCCAGAATTACGGAGTTTGAATCCAGCTCCAACAGTCAGGGGGTGTATGGCCTTGGGCAAGCTATTATTTCAAGTCTCTGCTTCAGTTTCCTCGTCTTCAAAATGGAGATAATAATAGCACTCCCGTCAAGGGTTATTACCAGGGTTAAATGCACTGATACATGTAACAGGTTTAGGACTCTGCATGGCACAATATTAAAGTCTATATGATAAGAGATAGCTACTGTTGTTTCTCTTCTACCTTCCCCTCCCTCTCCCCTGATACTTGAGTTAGTTCTTCTGGGCATTACTTTAGTGAGTTTATACCCATATTAAGAAAATTAAATAGCACATATTTAAAAAAACTAAGTAGTACTTACAGGGTCTATTAATGAAAAACAGCTGTCCCCTGCCTCAACCGTCCCACCTCCCAGAAGTATACACTTATTAATATCATTTTCCTTTTTGGTTCTTCCAGTTCTTATTTCTGTAATGCCAAATAAAGGGATCATAATAATTCTTACTAGATTTATTCACTTAGACATCATTTATTGAAAAATGAAGATTTAACTCATTTATATTACTCCCTACATCTTATACACTCCTAATGTCTGAAAGTTTTATTATTATTATTATTATTATTATTATTGATAATAAATCTTTGAAGGTTTCCTCCTCTATTTCATATTCCATTAGCTTTGGAAGTACTTCTTGATTCCATATTAGGTAGGACAAGAGTGCTCACCTTCCTGCCTGGAGCCACCTTCTTATTCCACCCTCTACTTAAGTATAACTTGATTTTTACATCGTCAACATGAAATCATTTACATTCTAATCTATCACCATCTTTCAGCTGCCAAAATTTTATTTTTTAATCATTTTTTATTGTATACTTTTAAAAGTTTTATTTACATAAGTGGTCTCTACATTCAATGTGGGGCTCAAACTCACGACCCCAAGATCAAGAATTGGATCCTCTACCAACTAAGCCAGCTAGGCACCCTGGTTGTTCATGTTTTATTTAAGGGTTGAGTGTAAATGTAGAAAAACAATAAATAGTTATATTAGAACAACTGGTAAGTGAATATTCCTCACTGTAGAGCCAAACAGCATGCTAAAAATGTAATCTCTTCTTACAGGTTTGATGTCACCACCCACTTGCTATTCAAAAGATAATGTTCTTATGTCAAGACAATATAGTTCATCTTAAACATAATGTTAAACATCATCCTTAAACAAAAAGATTCCATATTTTAGTTTGCATTGTATATTCACAATACTTTTCTTGCATAGATTTTTGTCTTGGGGTTGGAAATGACATTTTTTTCCTTGTTGGGAGACTCAACATGGGGCTTCTTCCCCGTATTATCAACATGTGAAGACACATTTTTTAAAACATGACTTGAAATTATTTCTGTTCTTCTTCTCAGAGATCTTAGAACTTTCTTTCTTTGAAAATCCGAACCATTTTCTTTTTAGACCTGCTTGCTTAGCTTGCTTTTTGGGATTTCTTCTTCTTTTTAAAAATGTTTATTTACTTTTGAAAGAGGGAGAAAGCATGAGCAGAGGAGGGGCAGAGAGAGAGAGGGGCAGAGGATCTGAAGTGGGGCTCTGTGCTGACAGCAGAGAGAGCCTGACATGGGGCTTGAACTCACGGGCAGTGAGATCATGACCTGAGCCCACGCATAACCAACTGAACCACCCAGGTGCCCCCGGGATTTCTTCTTATTGGACTTCTGCGTTAATTTTGCCAATGTCTTTTTTAGGTTTTACCCTCACTTTTCTGGAGCACATTCTTTTATTTTTTTTAATTTTTTTTAACGTTTATTTATTTTTGAGACAGAGAGAAATAGAGCATGAACAGGGAAGGGTCAGAGAGAGGGAGACACAGAATCTGAAACAGGCTCCAGGCTCTGAGCAGTCAGCACAGAGCCCGACGAGGGGCTCAAACTCACGGACCACGAAATCATGACCTGAGCCAAAGTCGGCCGCTTAACCGACTGAGCCAGCCAGGTGCCCTGGAGCACATTCTTAAGTAGCTTACTAAAAAAGAGGTTATGTGAGAGGGTAAAATCCGTGAGCTTTATTGTGCTGAAATTCATTTTTATCTTACCTCCATTTGATGGCTATAGAATTCTGGGTCTAAATTAATTATCTTTCCCAATTGACTATATCTCTGCTGTCTTCTAGCATCCAGTGTTCTCAGTTAAAGTCTGAAGTTCATCTAATTCTATCCCTTTGTACATGACCTGTTTCCTTTCTGAAAATTTTAAGATCTCTAGCCTTGATGTTTCAACATTTCATGCAGATGTTTCTAGGTATAGATGTATTTTCATTCCCTTTGCCACTGTGTCAACTCTTTTAATATGTACACTTGTATTTTCCTTCTGCTTAGAGGACATTTTCTATTATTATATATTTGTTGACTTCTCTAATTTCTGTACTCTCTTCTGAAACTCCAGCTAAATTTCATATTGGAGCCCCTGATGATTTTCCATGTTTCTTAATTTTTTCCTTCATATTTTCCATCACTTATTCTTTCTGCTTTAAAATTCACTCTTCTTATGACTCTCAAGTCTTTGTTTTGGTCATTGCCATACCAATTCTATTATTTCTGTCCTTTTCATATTTTTTTTACATTTTGGAAGTCACATTACAAATTTTTAAAAACAATTTCTTTTTTTACTGATCATTTCCTCTTCACCTCCTGCCCCCCCCCTTAGCAGCCTGTTCTGGTTTTTATGGCTTTAATATCCATGTAAAAAATCTTGAGAATATGAATTAAAAATTTCAAGTTTATTTCTATCACCTCAATTATCTTTGGTTACTTGGTGGACAGCTCTTCTGTTTATCTATTTTGATCCTTCCTTTGGGAAGTTTTCTCAAATGCCTGACAGTCTTTGGAAGCACACTCATATATAGGAACTAGTGGCTGAGTAATATGGCAACCAGCATCAGTTTTCTTTGCAGGTGTATGGGCCTGCGTCCCCGAAGTCCTCTAAATGAGAGAGCCGATTGCTGACTCTTTGAAGGCACATGGGGTGTGTAGACAGGCAAGCTTCAGTTCAGGGTGTGTGGTCAGTGTTGTAGGGCCCCCAAATGGTAAAATAAAGAGGAGATATAATACTTGAGTGTGATTTACTCGCCAACTTTCCTGCTGAGTCCCTCTACAATATTAGACATTGTAAGGGTCCAGAGATAGTTTGGACTTTTATTTCTTAGCCATAAACTCCTATAGCAGAGGTTAAAAACCTGCCTAGACAGATACTCACTTGCTTTAAAAACCATTTTTCTGGTTCTTCCTTGGGAAAGACACTGGTCAACTGATAGAGATGAGAAAGAGCCAGCTGACTCACTTGTTCTAAAGTAGAGTGGTTTTCCAACATGGTCACAAATTCTTCCTGTCATCAAAAATTGGAGATCTATATCCCCTCCTCTTGAATCCAGGTGGGCTTGTCGATACAGTAAGACAGAAGTGGTATTATATGACTTTGGAGGATAGGTCATAAGAGGCCATACAATGTCTACCTTATTTTCTGGAACACTAACCCTGAGATCCTGGAGCTACCATGAAAGTCATCTGATACCCTGAGGCTGCCAGATTGAGGAGGTCAAAGGCACATGGAGAGGCCACGTTGTAGGTGCTCCAGATAATAGTCCCAGCTGAGCCCAGCCTCAAGTTGCCCCAGTCCAGGGTTAAATGTGAGTGAAGAATCCTCCAGATGATCCCAGCCTCAGCCAGTCAAGTCACCTCTAGCCAGTCCAGAATTTCCAATGACACTGTATTTTCTTAGCATTTTCTAATATTTCCAGTATATTCTTAGACACTGTGGAGCAGAGACAAATCATCCCTGCTGTGCTCTGTCCAAATTCCTGGAGCACAGATTTAAAAGGTTGTTGTTTTACACGACTAAGTTTGGGGTGACTACTTAGACAGCAATAGATGCCTGAAGCGCAAGGATAGTCATTTAATTAATTACCCTAATTATTCTTTCTTGACCAACCTCTGCACACACCACACCTCCTGATTCTGTACTCGAAGCTCTGGGAGCTCAAGTGGACCCAGTTCTACTTTAACTCTTTTTTACACGTGGTCCGGATTGAGACTTTCTCTGCTTTGGATCAGTACAATCACATCTAATTTCCATCCTCTAGAAATTCATGAGAGTGTCTAGACCACTCTTGACATGCCTTCCTGGTCTCTGGGAAATAATAATGGATTCATTACCTCTGTGTGTCACAACTGTTATTTCAATAAACTTGTAGATGGGGGTGGGGCAATAAATGTCCCTCCTGAGAACCAACCATGATGTGGTTCAGATGAAGAGACAGATGCTCCATTCAAAAATGGGCACATTTCATAGCCAGTAATGAATTAGAAACAGGCTGTGTCTATGAGAACAAAGGCACAAATATTAAAAATGTAGTCAGATGTCTTCTTTCTAATAGCACAGGTTTTGAAATTGACAACATTAATTTTCTTTTATCTTAGGTGGATTTTTAAAAATTTTTTAAATTAATTAATTAATTTTGGGAGGGACAGAGAAAGTGTGAGTGAGGGAAGGGCAGAGAGAGAGGGAGAGAGAGAGTCCCAAGCAGGCTCTGTGCTGTTAGTGCAGAGCCCAGTGTGGGGCTCAAACTCACGAAACTGAGACTATGACCTGAGCTGAAACCAAGAGTTGGATGCTTAACCGACTGAGCCACCCAGGCACCCCTATCTTGGTTGGATTTTTAAAATTTGTCCAATATGAATCAAATATTTATTATCATGTGCTATTTGGTCCAGTCTTCATGGGATGCATAGACTCAATAGGGAAAACTAGAAATATAATCAGACAATGATTTCAATACAATACATGCTCTAATTTGTAGTTCTTTAAGTTGTACAAATTTTATACTGTATAAATCACATTATATTGCATTTATTTATACTGTATAAATAAATAAATTGTATATTATATAAATTATGTACCAGACTCTCTTTCAAACATTATGGAAGTTCTTTCACTCCTTCCTACAAATTTCTGACTTAAGTCATATCGTAACCACACCCATTTTATAGCTGAGGAGAGTGAGAACATAACAAAATTAATTGCAAGGCCAGAAAACTAGTAACTGGGAGGACTGGATTTCAAACAAAACTTGCTTGGGGGTCCATGCCCTTAATCACTCCTTTATATTACTTCCTGTCAGAATGGAAGTTGGAAGGAATATGCACTGGAACCCAACTTATGGTTTTATACAGGGAAGGAAATGTAAGATTTCAGTTTTCACATTTTACCCCTCCCCCACCAGGTTTAAAGATTCTCCCTGGCAAGTAGACGCAGGGTATATAAGCCCAACCTTGGGCAATTATGTACTACACTTCCACAAACCATGTTCTCTGCCATTCTATTCAGAAAAATCACAGTTTGGTGATCGTGGAAGGACTCTTCTACATGATACAGCCTGTTTCCTCATTTACCAGAAGAGAAACTGGAATGTTACATGAATCTGGAAATAGCTCAGAAAATATAACTAACCATAATGAACTCTGAAAAAGAGAACAACAAAGAGGGAGAGAAGGGGAGAAGGAAAGAGAGAAGGGGAGGGATAGGGCTGTCAAAGGGATAGTCAAATGTGTCCTGATTGCATAGACTCAGGGAAGAGCTGGCTCTCATCCCCTTCTCCCAAGCACTCCTAAAAACTCAGAGTACCCCAAAGATGTTTCAGGTGTGGTACTGGCCCACTTGTTCACCTAGAACTGCCATGCAACTTGCACCTTGTTTTTCCTGTCTTTTTCCAGTTCCTACATCTGCTCTTTGCAAATCCTTTTAGAAAAAGAAGTTTACTGCCTTAAAAAGGTCACTGTGCCACATTTTCTTTAACCATTCATCCATCGATGGACATTTGGGCTCTTTCAATGAGCGGGGATGGACTAGATGGGTAAGGGGCACTAAGCAATCTACTCCTGAAATCATTGTTGCACTATACGCTAACTCATTTGGATGTAAATTTAAAAAAAAAAATTAAAAGGTCACTGTGCATGGCATCGTTTCTGTCTTTAGATTTAACAAAAGTGCTGAATGTCAGCATTTAGAGGTAGGGAAAAGGGTCTTCTTGATCCTGTGAAATTCTTTATCTCCTGGGACAGTCAGCTCTGCACATGCCCAGAGTTTCCATACTTTTAAGGATCACTCCCATTAGATTCTGCCTCTCAATTCCCTCTCTCCTTTGAGAACCAAAACCAACTCAAGGTGTGTGGCAGGTATCTAGGTCTTTCTTCCAATGGAACTCCTCTTTTCCTACTTTGTTACTGAACAAAGTCTTCCATGCAGATGAAGAGATAAAAACAATTCCTTTGGGGTGAAAGCAAGAATGGGGTGGGAATTCAGAGAATGTCTATTAATGGGAGAGAGAAAGAGGGTTCCAGTCCAAAATGGCTTGCTGTAAGAGTAAGTAGTAACAAATAGAGAAGAGATAAATCAGGAATTTTGTTGATGTTCAGGTAGACATTTATGGACCTACATGAAAGAAATGTGCCATAATACTATTATGATTCCCATCTTTTCTAGTTATTCCAACTTCTTATTTCTTCACCAAAACTCCATGAGACAGGCATAAGAAGGTAATATCTCCCATATACAGATGAGGACTTTAGATCCATTTGCTAGTCATATCATTTAAGGGCCCTTGGTAAATACATAGCAGATCTTGTATTACACAGTGACCAGTTTTTTCTGGATGTTGAACAGGGAACAGCAGAAGTTAATATTCTCTGTTGCACAGTGTCTCCCAGCAAATTGTAATGCTCACTTTCTAAAGTACCAAAACTCAGGCAGAACATTTGCTGATAATTTATAAGAATTCTTTCTTAAAAGACTCTGGACAGAATGTTAGTCAGCAAATAAATACGAAAACCTATTTTAGGCTCCAGGAATGAAATGAGGAATTTAGAGGGCTTTTGAGTTTGCTGAATTTTCACAGTGGATCAGCAGAAAGTTATTTGTTCCAGGCATCCTGGTTGCTTGTGCATTATTCCGATATGTAATGTTCCATGGAGCTCTGTTCAAGAGCTCCCAGCCTCACTTTCTCATCTCCAATCTGGCCCTTTGTGGGTAAAGTGCACAGGAATATGAGAGCCAAAAAAGGTCGGCTGGCCTCAGGGCTCTGTCAATATAAACTCAAATTCGAATTTGGAGAAGACGGCCTGGAGCAGGATGTTGGATTTTTTTTTACTGATTGGTTTTTAAATAAAATTTGAAAGCTTAATTTATAGGCAACTAAATGCATACATTTTAAATGTAGAGCTCAGTGAGTTATGAACAAATCTGTGTGTCCATGTAACCACCACCCCGGTGAAGATATAGAACATTTCCATCATCCATAAAAGTGTCCCCACTTCCTTCCCATCAATCACGCCATCTATTCCCACCTGGTCAACCACTCATCTGATTTCTATCACCACAGATTAGTTTTCATTGTTCTAGAAGCTTCACAGAAATGGAATCACACAGTAGGTTTACCTCTGCATCTGCTGCTTCTGGAGCTCATCTACATTGTTGTGTGTCAATAATTTGCTCCTTTCTATTGTTGAGCAGTGTTCCTTTTGTGACCCATTGACCTGTTGATGAATATTTGGGATGTCACTGGTTCTGAGGCACTGTGATTAAAGGTGCTCTCGCCATATTGGCACAAGTCTCTTAATGGACACTGGATGAATGTTCTAGACCCACATATTGTGAGGTCCTTCATTTCTTCCTTGGAGTAAAATTTCTCTGGCAGCATGCCTGGTGCCAGCTGGGTGACTGGGGTCCATAAATGAACAACTCATTTTCTCAGTTTTTCTATGAATGATAAAACTTTGGATTTACAGGGAATGAGGAGTTACAGGGAATGAGCGAATCAAATCAAAAGTGGTCAGTGAAAATCAAAGCCAGCATTGCTGTGCTGAGAAAGGTGGCTCAGGTATGTCTTGGTAATAAGCATTTCAAAGATAAGCAGCCTCCTTTAAATAGCATATAAATACCACCGCCATGGAGCAAAAGCCTGAAAATCATCTCTTTTCAGTGGCAATACTGTCTTAGTATTTAGGAATGGCCATGCATATAAAAATAAGTAGGAACCCAAAAGGAAATGGAAGGCACAGGAAGCTTTTAAAACAATTTATAAACATGTGAACTATTTTATAACAGTTATAGAAAGGGGTAGGAGGGAGTGTTGGCCAACTTCCTTTAAAAACAATAGCAGCGGCAGCAACAGTAGCATTTTGTGGAACCGTTATGAGTGCCAGGCACCATCCTAATGGCTTTTCTCTACATGCTTTAATTCATCATGTGCCTCATTGTGATGGATGTTCGTTATAGGCTGATTTGTGTCCCCCCCCCCCGCCCCAACCAAATCTGTATGTTACAGACTTAACTCCCAGAATCTCAAAATGCAACTGTATTTGGAGAGAGGCTGGTCATGAAAGTGGTAATTATGTTAAAAAATGAGGTCATCAGAGTGGGCTCCAATACACTATGACTGGAGTCTGTATGGAAGAGAAAATCTGGACACAAACAGAGGGAAGACATGTGAAGACACAGTGAGGGGATGGCCATCTACCAGCCAAAGAGAGAGCCTTAGAAGTAACCCGCTCTGCCAATGCCTCGATTTTGGACTTCCTGCCTCCAGAAGTGCAAGAAAATACATTTCTGCTGTTTAAGGCCCCCAGGCTGTGGTGTTTTGTTAGGGTAGCCCCAGCTGACTGATGCGGGGCTGCATAATGTTTCCATTTTACAGACATGGAAAGCCAAGGATCATCATAACTTCCTAACTTGCTAACAAGCTTTGTATACCCAGTAATGGAGCCAGCTGACTGACTCAAAAGCCCATGCTTGTAAGTATTAAAGAAAAGTAATGTAAGTAAAGAAGCAATTTTTTTCTCCAGAATAAAAATAAAATGGAAGGCAGGTCCCTATCTTGTAGGAACTTACAACTCATTGTGATGGCAAACTTCTGCAACAGGAGGCAGGCCACAGGGCCCAGCTGTCAAATCTTAATGACCCAAGGAGTTGCAGGATCAGGCTAAGCATTTTTGAAAAGACTAGTCTAGGAGTGCATGCCTAGATCTGATCTAACCCACAGCACAACTGCTCTTTACCCCTTGAGGTGGCCTCAGGGGTGACATAAAGGGGCAGTTTGATAGTTTCCTGAAGAGAACAGACACACAAACCAGATTGCCTGGTGTGGCTAGCTGAGTAATGGCTAGCAGAGATGTCTACATCCTGATCTCTGGACCCTAGGGATACCTTAGCTTACATGAGAAGAGGGACTTTGCAGATACGATTGAGCTATGGATCTTGAGATGGGGAGGTTATCCTGGATTCCTGGGTGAGCCCAATGTAATCACAAGGGTGTTTATAAGAGGGAGGAATGAGGGTCAGAGAGAGTAGTAAATCTGATGACGGGAATAAGAGTTAGGAGTGACCTGAGGAAGGGCCTAAATCCAGGAATGCAAGTGATTTCTAGAAGCTGAAAGGCAAGGAATCAGAATTTCCCTTGAAGCTTCCAGAAGCTTCCAGAAGCAACACAGCCCTATGGGCACTCTAACTTCTGACCCACAGAACTGAAAGAAAATCCATTTGTGTTGTTTTAAGCCACTAAGTTTGTGAGAGTGGCAGTAGGAAATGGATATACCTGTGTCCACATGCCAGGTTCTGCTGACCTCTACCAATCCCATGCTGGCAAGTGTTCGAATCAGAGTATGGTTCAAACTGTTTTCCTGACATAAAAAATATCTGGCTTTCCTTAGGCCAACGGAGGCCCCAAAGCCCTGCATGAGGCTTTGCATAGGGAGTGGAGGGTCTTTAATGAATCTGCCACAGCTTCCAACTCTTCCAATAATCCTGTGCAGGCCCATTTGGTCCCATTTTGCAGAGAGACAAATGGAGGCTTAGAACAATGGAGAGACTTGCCACAGCTGAGAGTGACAGGGTCAGGTCCAGATCCCCATTGGCCAGAGCCTGAAGCTCACATATTTTTTTTTCAACTTTTAAAAAAGTTCTAGTAAAATACACACAACGTAAGAGTTATCATCTTATCCATTTTTAAATGTACACTTCAGTGGCACGAAGGACATTCACACTGTTGTGCAACCATCACCACCACCCATGGTCAGAACATTGTCTTTCCAAACTGAAACTCTGCTCTGTACCCATCATCCCCCATTCCTCCCCCATAGCCCCTGACAACCACCATTCTACTCCTGTCTCTATGAATTTGGCTACTCTAGGTACTTCCCACAAATGGAATCATATGGTATTTGTCATTTTGTGTCTGGCCTATTTCACTCAGCATAATGGCAAGGTTCAGCCATGTTTGAAGTCCACACTTAAAAAAAAAATTTTAATGTTTATTTTTTGAGAGAGAAAGAGAGAGAGAGAGTGGGGAAGGGGCAAAGAGAGAGAGGGAGACAGAATCCAAAGCAGGCTCCAGGCTCTGAGCTGTCAACACAGAGCCTGATGCGGGGCTTGAACCCACAGACCATGAAATCATGACCTGAGCCGAAGTTGGACTCTCAACCAACTGAGCCACCCAGGCACCCCTGACATCCACACTTCTAACCTTTGCATCATTTCCTTCATCATTTCAAGCTACCTACAGGGAAGCTTTGGCATGGCTCAGGGTGGAGGCACCCACAGTTCAAATTTACAGAAGAATTTAGGACTCATTCTTGATTATACTGTAGTACTACGTTCTGTGCTTAATATTGTGGTCAAACAGTCCCTGCACTGCCCTCAGAGAGGCTTACTAATTACAAGAGGATGAAAGAGAACTACAAAATCCTTCAAGCTCATAATTTCCACCTACGCTCCTTCTATACAAACACAGATGCCACACAGAATGATGTCCCTACCACATTCATTTCCTTAGGTCCAAAACATGACAGAGGGAGAAGCAAGAGGCATTAGTACTCTATAGACTTAAAAATAATAATAAAAAAGGGAAGAGTTGGTATGTTTTGACTTTATGTTAATCATTCCAGGATGGATGGATACACGTGTTTATGTTATTTTGCAAACCAACACAGTATTTGGTTCATCACTCACAGTATTTTTTTATACAAAATACTTAAAAATAACATATTCCACACACATGCTGACATGGTCATGGTGACTATGTTTGACATAACTGTTAATGCAATTAGTCTTTACTTCTAAGCAGCAAACACATTCCATCCATACAGTTAATTAACTCTTGGAGGGCCAGCATCCAAAGTCCCATGAGGCCATTTTCAGAGCGTCATCCAGGAAGACCCATCCCTCCTTGCTTTTCTGGTTCTGCGACACGTTTTCACCCTGGGGTATACCCCTGGGCTGGTAAGTCTTTTTACACTGCCTGACTAGATACTATAAAAATGTTTTCGGTTTAATGGAGTTTGGCTTATGTCATAGATGTGAAAATGCAATTAAATAAGAAAATGAGGTTAAATATCGCTGAAGTGAAAGAAAAAGGAAAACTGCATCCTCTTGTAAAAAAAAACAAAAAAACATACAAACAAAAAAACCTTTTAGCCAGAGAACATTTCAGGACAGTTATATTTTGTTATTCTTCTGGGATTCTGTTTCAGAACCAGAATTGGGGTCATTTTCTTTCTCAAACGGTCTCTTTGATCCTAACCTGTTATTTATTTTCATCATCAGAGTCTCTTTCAAAACAGAGCCAGAGTTACCTAGTTGGCATAAAAAGCAAAGGACCTGAGGATTCTGGAAATTGAGCAAACTCACGTCATATATTACCAGTCAACCCAGATCATTCAAGTCAAACATGGGGTCCTCATGAGTATTCTGGTAGCTTCTTCTTGTCACAAAACCTACTGCTATTAATATTATTACTGAACAAATATACCTTCAAAATCACATGCTATCTTTTATTATTTGACTTTACCTAATGCTTTTACTTCTGACCGTTTCCCTCATCTCCAGCTGGAAAACTTTACTCAAAATAGAAACTTTTCCGAGTATAAATCAAAGAGGTCTTCCACAGAATCTCATGCACATGGAGCTTCTGATTATTTCTCTCTACTCATCTATCATTTATAGTCATTTTAATGCTTTTGTTCTTTAAATTCTATACCAGAAATTAAAAGTGATTATGCACCAACTTTAAAACACTACAAGATTCCATATTCGTCTATGGATTTATCTTTACCAAACCGCTATATATTTTCATTTGCTTTCATTTGCTATTAAGCACCCTTTCATTTCAACTTGAAGGACTCCTTTTACCATTTCTTATAGGGCAGGCCTACTGATGATGAACCCTCAGCTTTTGTTTATTTGAGAGTCTTGCTTTCTCTTTGACTTTTCTTTAAGTTTATTTAGTTTGAGAAGGGTGGGAGAAGGGGCAGAAAGAGAGGAGAGAGAGAATCCCAAACAAGCTCTGCACCATCAGCACATAGCTTGATGTGGGGCTCGAGTCCATGAACTGTGAGATCATGACCTGGGCAGAAATCAAGAGTCAGCCACTTAACTGACTGAGACACCCAGGCACTCCTCTCTTTCATTTTTGAAAATAGTTTTGATAGTATTCTTAGTTGGCCATTTTATTTACTTTTGTTTCAGAACTTTGAATATATTATTCCATTCACTTCTGGCCTGCAAAATTTCTGTGGATAATTTTATGAGAGCTCCATTGTACATAATGAGTTCATTTTCTCTTGTGGATTTTAAGACTCTCTCTGTGTCTTTGCCTTTCAGTAGTTTGATTATAATGCGTATTAGTGTATGTCTCTCTAGGTGAATCCTAGCTGGAATTCTTTAAGCTTCTTGAATTTGTATGTCTATTTCCCTCCTTGAATTTGGGAAGTTTTCAGCCATTATTTATTCAAATAGGCTTTCTGCCCACTCCAACACCACCCACTGCCCCTCTGTAATCTCTGAGACTCCCAGAATGCTTGTATGTCCGCTTAATGGTTTCCCATAAGCCCCTTAGACTCTCTTCATTTTCTTTCTTCTCGTTTTTGTTCTTGTTCTTCCTTTTCTCCTCTTTCCTTCTATGACTGGATCATTTCAAATGACTTGCCTTCAAGTTTTCTGTTTCTTCTTCTTGATAGTCAGTCTGCTGTTGAGCTCCTCTAGTGAATTTTCCAATTCAGTTACTGTACTCTTCAGCAGAATTTGTATGGTTCTTTTTTAGTTTCTCTCTCTTTGTTGATATTCTCATTTTGCTCATACAGCATTTACTTGATTTCATGTAGTTGTCTGTTGTGTTCTCTTTTAGCTCATTGAGCATATTTGTGATGGTTATTTTGAATTCTCTAGATAATTCCTAGATCTCTATTTCTTTAGGGTTTGTTTCCAGAGATATATTTTGGCCCCTTAATTTGGCCATGCTTTCTTGTTTCTTTGTATGCATTGTATGCATCTTTTGTTGAGATTTGGTTATCTGAAAAGAAGAGCCACTTCTTCCAGTCTTATGGATTATCTTCACGTAGGAGAAATCTTGACCAATCAGCTCAGCTGGAGATTCAATAGGTCTCTCAAACCTTTTCTGGGTTGAGTCTTCCTAGGTTTGTGCATGTAATTTCCCAGCTGAAGAAAGGTGCCTGTTTCTACCCACCGACTTCCCTTGGTGTCTTTCTGTGGCACTGCAATCTCTCTGATTGTTGTAGCAAGTCAAGAGGCTCATCTTTGTTCTCAGTGTCCCCAGGCATCCAAAGTATGCTACTGCCTTTCCTGTCAGTGCTCTGAGTCAGGCAAGACAGAAACCATTCTTTGGAAGCACCTTGAAAAGCCACAACACTTGACATGTGTTCCATCTTTCTTCTCCCTCATGAGGGACAGGGAGTGAGATGGGAGTTTTCTCCCAATCATGCTGCATATCCTGATAATGAGATGGAACTTGGTGGGTAAGTGCAATGGACTTTTCTACATGCTCAAACGCAGCTCATTTTGGCCTTGGACTCATCTCAGGTTGCTGTAACCTCTCAACTGGCTTTTGGTGTTCTCACAAAGGCAATTATATGGTTCATATATCTGGTCCATATCCATGGGGAGGGAGTGTCTAGGGCTTCCTATTCCACCATCTTGCTAATGTCACTCTCATGCTCTCTGTATTCATCAGTGATATGAACACTTGTATTTCTGCAGGTTTTTCATTAAGATATCTGTTCATCTTGACAGCTGATTAAAATTTTTCCTTAAAGTTACTTCAATGTGCTTCTACCTGTGCTACTACAGGTCTTCTTATGAAATCCTTGCCACTTAGCATTGCTCAGTGTTTATACTTTTTCAAAAAAAAGGGACAGTAAATATTTCACAAGCCACTCAATGGAACATTCTTCTTAAGGGAAGGTAACATGGTGTTCCTTTCTCTACTAATTAATATAGTGGAACAATTAAGATGATGTTGGTCAGGCATGATTTATTCTTTCCTTTCTTGAATTTACAACTTGTTGTTCCCTTATCTATTTTATCATAATCCCCTCTCCCCAAGAATATTTAATAGTTTTCCTTCTGTACCTTTTAATTCATCTTCAACCAATATGCCAAGTAAAACACAAGAATCAGGACTCTTTTATGTCCATAGAAGGTGTAAGTGGTTTAGAGGGTTGTAAAAACAGAATGCTCAAGCATCACGTTAGACTTATGAGTACTAAAACTAAGTAAAGGATTTCTCTCTTCTTCAGAAAGCCGAAATCTTTCATGGTAGAGATACCATGGTAACAATGGGAGAGATAGACAAGAAAGTAGAAAATCCAGACATAATGGAATAACAATAACAATATTTTTACCTGTAAAAATAGGGAGATAGTGACTGGAAAGAATGGATTGTGTGCAACTTTTCAGAAAGAACACAGGTAACTGCATCTTGGTAGTAGGCATATCCTCCAATAGAATGGATCACCAAATGAGTGCCTTCATTTCCACAGACCTTTCTTAAGTGCCTTTTGTACTCACACACTGACTCTGACACTGAACTGGTTCACCTTGCCTTGCAATGAACAAGGGCTCCAATGGGCTTCACTCCTGGTCAAATTGTAGATCTCCAGTAAGCCAGGCATTTTCTGGTTGTATAACCTTGTAAGAAGAGTCTTCAATTCCCAGGAATCAACTAGCTCTCCATGACAGTCCATATTCATGTTGAAAAGGTTGGGGGAGATGATCAAATAGGCACATTGCTAGTAACTGAAATACTCAAAGCCATCTCAGAATTGGGGGACTTAGTCCATGAAAATAAATATTTTACCTCTACATCAACATTGTTTATCATTATTCCTAATGCTTGATGGTTAGAATACTCATAGGGTGGAATAAAATTCCCAGAGTAATTTTATGTAAAGTTTTTAGGTTGTAGTGTATACAGAGTGCTGGAGTTAAGGAATAACCACTTACAATGAAGCGCTAATTACTTAGGTTTAATGTCTCTTATGTTTCCCTGGGAAGACCTCTCCGAACCTAGGAGGATAGAACAAAGGAATAATCACTTACTCTTGAAATAAGTTGCATCGTTACTCTAAAGATGGATTTGATTCTGTTCAATTAGACATCATTTCTTTTTGTCACCTACTATGGACAAGTACAAAAATAGATGTTTTGGGGAAAAACATTGGAATTTCTGACTTACTCTATGTATAACTTCTGTCACAGCTTTGTCATCAGGAAAAGCAACATGAATCATATTCTTACTTTTCTTGACTTTCATGCTAGGACTTAAGCCAAGTGCTTCACTGTTCTGAGCCTCAACTTTCTCAGCTGAAATGTGAAAATAATAATCTAGCCCTCACATGCGAGTTAGAAGGTGAACATGGGAGGATGAGCAGGATAATGGCAAGTCTTACTATGGAGCGTGTGATGCTCAATACATGTCAATTTCCCTTTCATTCTGATTCTTACTGGATTAAGCGACTAAGTTGAAATATTTTACAAATCTAAGTAATATTAAAAAATAATAACTATTTACTAAAACAAATTCACTAACACCTTAAAAAGCTATGGGTGGGTGAAATAAAATGATGGAATATGAACTATTCTCACAGATAAATGGGAAGAAAGATAGAACTCAGCAAAAATGGAGAAAGGGCAGTCCAAAAGAAATTTCAACCAGATGAATAGATTCACAAATGTCTGAAATAGGAAAGTGTTGCATTAAAACTCTTGGTGGGATGAAACGGAAAACTAGTACTTCATGGAAAAGTGACATATTTTAAGGATTTACTACTTGCATTTGCTCGTGGACAACTGTTCCTGAATAAATATACTGTTATAGGGATAAATGACACAACATACGCTTGTAGTCACTTTGGCTCCCAGAAAGAATGAAGTTACAGAGACTTGGGGTTTAGTGTTATTGTTACAGCTGTTGTTGACAGCTGCAATTCCATCTCTTAGAAAAAAGCCTGACAGGTGGTACTGGCTGAGGATGGACATCCACGGGGATTGTCTTGGTAAATTCAGACACAGGGAACTGTCGGTGTCATGTTGGATTAATAACTGGCTGCTATCATAATATATCTTATAATGTCAACATTCTTTTAACGTGGTCTCATCAAGTAAGACAAGACACGCAATGACACCCCACTGCAAAGGGAGATGTGGAGGAAAGGGACACAGCCTTCTCTGAATTCTACCTGCCCCTATACTTTTCCCTCCTCAGGATGCCTCTACATAGTAAATTTTGGATGTGGAGTAAGCCTCATATTTTTATTTCCAATCATGGAATATATATGCCGGATATGTCTAATGGACTGAAAAAACACCCCCAAATTATTTGAAGCTCCTCCCATCAAGAGGCAGAAACTATTACTTGTTCCTTCTTTGAACCTGGGCTTCTTTCTTTGAGCCGTAAGATGCAGCAGAAGTGGTGGGGTACCAGCTCCAGGCCTCAGTCTCTAGAGGCCTTGGGCTTATCTTTCAGTGGGAACTCTTCCACCATCATGTGAGCAAGCCTGGGCTAGCCTGCTGGAGAAAATGAGGTGCAGCCTTCCCAGCTGGTGACATTGAACAAACCCAGCCAGGAGCAGCCCAGACCAGAAGGATCATCTCACTGAACCGAGTTCTAATTGCTGACCTATGGAATGATCAACTATATAAAATGGTTGTTGTTTTAAGCCACTAAGTTTTTCCATAGTTTCTTACACAGCAATAGAGAACTGATACTATCCAGAAATCATCCACTGAGTTAGAACTCAATGAGTATGAGCTGCATGACTGATTAACCAGCTCATTTTCTCTTCTCAAGAGCTGGAGAAAGGTTCTAGCAACGCCTCAGACTGAATTATTGGCCCTGATTCTTCATTCTGGATCCACACTCTATTCCACATAACTGTGTACTTCTTCTTATAAAAGGTAGAATGTACTTTCTTTGGATGCTGGAGTGAGAGCAGAAGTGATGGTCCATCAGTTCTAAGCCTAGAATGAAGAGTTCTGGCATATTTTACTCGCTCTATTATATTTCTGCAATCACCACGAGAATACCTTCCCTTGAGTAGCTGCTCCTGTCTCAATCTGGGTCCCAGAATAAATACATATATGAGAAATAAATGCTTATTGTTTGGTATAACTGAGATTTAGGGTATGCTTGTTACACAGCAATAGCTGACTCAAACATACAGCTTCATTTTGACACAGAGAACATGTATGAACCTCGTTCCCAGGTAAGCGAGTGTCTCAGGCACTAATCTAGGCCTAGGCTCCAGGATTCTGGGCTAACTGCCTGCAGAACAGTCACTGAGAAACTTTGGAAAAATGATCTTCAGAGGTTACATCAAGATCAAACCAAGAAGAGAGTCCTATCCAAGCATCAGAAAGAAGGGACTGGGAATCAAGGCAGATGCTAGGTAAAGAGGCCTCAAAATAAGAGCTGGAGGAAAAGCAAGTAAGTTCTTGAAGAAAAGTAATAGGAGGTGAGACCTGAAGAGATTTCATGAAGGCCTTGGCTTTTCTGAGGGAGGTCTATGTCCCAACTCCTGACAAGAGAAAGAGTTGTTAAGTCAGTTCAAAAAAGGGGGGCTTTTGTGGAGAATAAAGTATGCTCTTCAACTCCTTTTCTTCCTGAGCCACAGGGATGCAGCTGGCCACCAGGTGTTTGCACCTGTTCACCTGTTGGTAGTTAGCTCAGCCCCCCTGGGGTGATACAGGTGTGATCTCTCTTCTTAGAGACACACATTTGCTCTTCTTCTCTGGATATTCTGCTCATATTCTGGCAGGCCCATTTCCCATCCACCACTGGGTATCAAGACAATGTGTACGCTTAGCTTCCAAAACAGCTGTCCAATAGAACTTTCTGTGATGATGGAAATGGTCTACAGTCTGCACCATCCAGTATGGTAACTATTATCACCTGTGGTTACCGAGAACTTGAAACTGGTGTGATGGAGAAACTGAATTTCAAACTTCTATTCAATTTTAATTAATTAAAATTACACTTACAATTTAACTTAATTCAATTTTAAATGCGGCTAGTGGCTGCTCAACTGGGCAGAGCAACTCTAGAGGGCAGTGTGCTGGCTGACCCCACTGCATTATGAAGCTTTAATAAATATTGCTCATTAAAAAGCAAAGCCTATTGAAAGTCTAAGTCTCTGCAACAAGGACCACAGGCTTACTGTCCCTCCTGTAGCTCCAGCTTCAGAACTGAGCAAACTTCAGAACTGAGGTGCTTGCAGTCAGCACATAAAGTGATAGAGGTTAACTTTTCAGGGCCAAGAACCACTCATTCTGAGGATGGTTTTATGGCAAAAGAGTTACCATCATCAAAATAAAATGGACCCTTCCAAAATGGGCCTGTGGGTTTTTCAAGCCTCTTGGAAGAGTTCTGGAGCATGCAGCAGCCACTGACGGGAACCCCCTTCTCTTGCTTGATTAGAGATTCAGAACTCAAGTCATGACATTTGGTAGCTCCTGTTGTTTAAAAACCCAAACCAAACCAGAATGAAAAGAAAAAAAAAAATCTAACTGAACTCATCTGAACTCCTCTTTATGCTCCAGGGTTGGAAAAGAATCCAGCATGGTTGGAATGTGAAGTTTGCTTTCAGATACGCTCTTCCCCAGTTTAGGTAAAGTGTGGTACGTTGTGAAAGGCCTTCTCAGCAGTCTACGCAGACTTCAAGGACGGGAGTGAAAATGTTCTGGACCATGCTCCCTGAAACAGATTTTTCATTTTTATGCTCTTTCTGATAAGAAACTCTTCCTCAATGGCTATAAATTGTGGCTGCTGGTTTGAGGACAAGGTAAGAACTACCTTTAAGCACTGGTACCAGATCACTCAGAGACTCTCTAGACATTACCCAGGCATTTTGCCTCAGTTTCCCTCATTTGTATTCCTTTAAACCTGTACTGACTTTCAGCTACCAACAAGTGAGGCTCTTAATGGTCCCAACCCATCCCTCCAATGAGTGAGCACTCGCTCTGGTCACCATCTTGGCACATCTCAGCATCCAGCCCCCACTCCCCATCCCGCATCGAGCTCCGAAGGCTCTTCCCAATTTCCTGAAGGTTGTGGCAACAGTGCAATCCCACACTTCAGTATTCATCTTATTTTCTCATCTGGTTCTCTTTCTGTGTCCTTGACTTTGTGAATGCACAGCAGGAATTTTGCGGGGGCTGCCTCAGAGAGCTCCTGGAAACCCATCACCTCCCTGCATCTTGCTTGATGTCAGCACAAGAAGGAGCTCAATGGATGCCTGACGTTGGATGGAAGGGCATTTGCAACTAGGGATCTGGCATTTCCAGGCTTCCATGCTTCATGGGGTAATGATCTGCCACAAGCAGACCAGCGGAGAGGATGAAGGAAAGGGGGTGGAACAGGTAGTTCTGGGCAGGGTGGTAAGAGCAGAAGACTGGATACTCCCTACAGCCTTGTTCTTTATTGTGGTTTGGGGTAGAGGAGCAGCAGCGTCACTTAGGAGCTGTTAGAAATGCCAAGTCTCAGGGTGCCTGGGTGGCTCAGTCAAACATCTGACTCCCGGTTTCAGCTCAGGTCATAATCTCACAGTTTGTGAATTCCAGCCGCGCATCAGGCTCTGTGCTGATAGTGGGGAGCCTGCTTGGGATTCTCGCTCTCCTTCTCTGTCTGCCTCTCCCCCACTCATGCTGTCTCTGTGTCTCTCAAAATAAATAAACTTTGGGGGGAGGGGAAGAAATGCTGTGTCTCAGATTCTGCCTCAGACCTTCTGAATCAGGATCTGCATTTTAACTAGATTCCCAGTGATCCATATGCACATTAAAATTTAAGAAATGCTGGTCTAGAAGCAAATAGACATACCTAAGGACATGACTAAGGGATGTGAGTCCTAGTAAAAAGGAATACTTCACTTCCCTGCATGTTTGAGAACTACATATTATTCCTGAAGGGACCAGAACCAACACACTCTGAGAAAGAGTGCCAAAATCCAGTTCTTTATGTGGGTGAACAATACTAAGTATCCTGAGTTTAAAAAAAAAAAAATAAGATAAAACCCTTTACTTATATATATGGTTAAGGAAGTTAGGTCTGAGTGCTAGAGGGCACTCCTGAGGGCGCAGGTAGGGATAACTATTCAAGGAGCTAAGGGATCTAGGGGAAAATGAGCCTATTTTGAGCCTATTGGTTAGGTAATGTTAATCTCTGCAAATCTACTCAAGAGTCCCTGAAGGCCTGCTACCAGAACGGAGGAAGGTACAACTGGGCAGATGCCAACCAAGAGGTGATCCTTAAAAACTAGAAGCTTGGTAGGGGTGCCTGGGTGGCTCAGTCGGTTAAGCATCTGACTTCAGCTCAGGTCATGATCTCACAGCTAGTGAATTTGAGCCCCGCATCGGGCTCTGTGCTGACAGCTCAGAGCCTGGAGTCTGCTTCAGATTCTGTGTCTCCTTCTCTCTCTGCCCCTACCCCGCTCATGCTCTGTCTCTGTCTCTCCCTCAAAAATAAACATTAAAAAATAATTTAAAAAAATAGGAAGCTTGGTGGATTTTCGTGGGTGGGGGGATACTTAGAAATTATGTTCTTTGTCTCCTTTTATTATCTCCAGATGGTGAGAGTGAAGAGTCTGGAAAATGAACTTTCAATTGGCCGCTAAAGAAAGAGAACAGAAAATCCTAGAGGCACCTTTCAAATCAAACCCATACCAGAAAAAGACCAGCAGCTCTTAAAGTTGTACTTTTCAGTTAAGAAACCTTTTCAGAGCCAATGAAACTGTCATTCTGCAGGACACTTAGGGTAGATCCTTTGAAAATGACTCTGGGCTTTACCAACATTTACTCTGGCAGGCGTTAGGAGAGCCGGGAAGCTCAACATTCTTTCTCTATGTAACGCAGACTCAGAATAAGCTGTGGCTTCTTCCAGCTCAACAAGCGTTCTCCCTTTAGATCTCTCACGCTAGGACAGAAGCTCACATCTCACTTTTCAGGTAAGGAACGAGTGATTTACCCATTCAGTTGCTCTGTACACACAAGACAGTAGACCCAGCAATGTCCCAACAGATGGGGCCCCAACTGATTTCCTTCACTGCTGTGCTGGGTGTCCCAGTGACATCAGATGACAGCTGGTATGGACTCTGCAGCTGCCTGCCCCCCAGATGAACCTCTGCCTTGCTGTCAAAGCTTCAATGTCAAGGTTCTGGTGATATCAAGTTCTTATTCTTCCCGTCTTTCTCTCAAGAATGCCTGATCTCTCACCACCTATATGGTTTCCCATGACAGAGCACTGCAGAATGTACTGATTTTGAAGAGCTTTGAACTTGAGACATTCAAGTGCAATCATTACCTCTTCAAGCCTCCCCCAAAGAAGACTGACAGCACACAGACTCTTAAGACTTCCCAATTCGTCATTTCTTTTATCCCAAAGGGAAAAGAATCACCATTTAATCTTATTTCTAACATGCTGGAAGCTGTCCTGATGATAAAAAGATCTGCTTAACTAGTCAAGGTGACGTGGGGAGGCTTTGCAGGATTATAGCTTGGATGCATCCAGAGATCCTCAGGCTAGGAAGATTTTGATGGGATTCCCAGTTGCTGAATTAACTTTGGGGATTATGGAGTGAGTCAACCAATGGAAAAAGCTGGTCAATTCCTCTGAAAATGCAAAGGAGAACCTTTGCAGAGTATGTGTGTGTGGGGGGGTGTGGGTAGCAGAGGGGTCTTTTTGGTGGGTGTTTTTATTTCCCTGCAGAACAAAGTGCCCTAAAACCATAGTTATCCCCCCACCTTCCAGCTCTTCCTTCTTGATCAACCTTCCTCTCAGTTAAGATTTTACTTTGCCATAATTTAATTTGCACCCATAATTTATCACTTGCAAAATTTACCACAAACCAGAACTGCTCTTCTTTTAAGATTCTCAACTGTCATTGGCAATAAACAGAAGTTCCTTCTGTCAATTTCCAATAACCTAAACCCAAACCCAAACAGGGCATAGATCTCCTTATCATAGATCTGTAATCTAATGCACCAAAGGGAGGGGCCATAGCCCAGAGAAGTACCCCACACAAAGGCTGCCCAAAGTGGTTGCCTGTTAGCTAAACTGCTGCTCCAGATACGTCAGTTGCCTAACAAGTTACCCCAAAATGTGGTGGCATAAATCAACTATTCCCATGCTCACAGATCCAGGGAGACAGCTCATCTGCTCTAGCTGGCATTGTTTGGGGTGGCTTGAGGAATGGGGACTGGAATCATATGAAGACTGCTTATTCTCATGTTTGGCTTCTGGGCTGGACACATTCAAATAGTTGGAGTAGGAAAGCTGGGGCTCTTTGGGCTTCTCTTTCTATCCTTGTACGGTCCTCTAGCATGGCAGCTCAGGATCGCTGGGCTTCTTTCATGGAGTCTCAGGGCTCCAAAAGTCCATACCCTGAGAAACTGAAGCCCTATTGCCTTTTATGACCCAGTCTGGAAATCCATGCAATGTCACTTTCTTCTATTTTCTGGAATGAAGCACTAGCCATCCCACAGTGAAGGAGAAGGTAACAAGACTGTTACTTTTCGATGAGAGAAAATATAAAGGAATTTGCTGCCATGTTTTAAGCCACCACAGTTGGGCAGGACTGGCATGGGGGAGATATTCGGGTGCCACGAAGCAGTGCTGGGGAGGTGGCTAGGAGCTCTGGTCTGCCCTCATGGTCCACCCTGCCATGGTTTTACATTTTGGTTTGTGGGAATCTGAACCACTCAGCACTCCCAAAGAGTAAAAATAGATGACCACGGACCCTTTCTGATTCTGAGGACAGAGCGGGGCATGCCTTGTCCTGACAGATCGCTAGAATGAAAAGGCGGTGTCTTGAGAATCTGTTTGGCTTCCCTCTGAAATAACAATTCCTGACACTGTTCTAACTCCTACTTAATCCATAAAGTATCTACCCAGTTAATCCTCACAACAGCTCCGTGAGGTAGCCATGATCACGGTGCCCATTTTTCAGATGAAGTAACAGAGGCGCATGAGGCATAAAAAAATTCTTACTTAAGATCACCTAGGTGGTACATGGTTGTTATGGGCTGAATTGTGTCGCCAAAATTTGTGTGTTTTAGTTGTAACCCCCAGTATCTCAGAATGTGAATGAATTTGGAGATAGGGCCTTTAAAGAGATGATTAGGGAAAAAGAGGTCATACGGGTGGGCCCTAATCCAATATGATTAGTGTCCCTGTAGGAAGAGATTAGGACACAGACATGCATCCAGGGAAGACTGCGTGAAGACACAACAAGAAGATAAATGGTGATCTACAAGCCAACCTCAGAAGAAATCAACCCTGCCGGCACCTTGACCTCAGACTTCCAGCCTCCACGAGTGTGGGCAAATCGAGTTCTGTCGGTTAAGCCCCTTAGTCTGTGGTACTTTGTTCGGCAGTCCTGGCAAACTAATACATGGTGACACAGGAATCTGAACCTACGTATCCTGACTCTGGTCTACGTTCCCTCCTATTCTACTCCTGGGTCTGGAAAGTGGGGGTCTCCATCAGTGATCCTCTTCCCCAATTTCCCCCATCATTAGTAATCAATGTGGCTTAAGACAGGCTGGCATCCTCTCCTGCTCCGTGGAAATGGTAGAAGGGCAATTCAAAGCGAGGGGAAAAAAAACCCACTTGAAATGAGATTATTTAAAATAGGATGAGGGGAGTTTTAAAGCTCACTGGGATGTGGCTTGGAAGTTGGAGATCAAAAAGAGCCCCTCAGAGCGTCCCTGACTTCATTACCCTGCGGTTATATAACATGCAGCCTTGGCTGAACCAGGCACCAGAAATTCCTGCTGGGACACCCCTGCTCTTTTTTTAAGGCTCTCTTTTTACAGTTGCTGCTGTGATAGACAAGAAGTATCTGGGGCTGGTAGTGGATGCTGAGAGTATGTGGAGGGACCTCAGAACTGCCCTCCTACATTCAAGTCTTGGTTTCACCACTGTTCATCCTCCCAGACATGCCCTGAAACAAATTTTGTGGTTGATGTCCCATGTGAGTCTTCTATGTGAGAAGAAAAGGCCCCCAATGCCAAGGTCAGCTTCATTGGACATCTCAAAGCCCTGCTGCTTCAAGCCTGGGAGGCTGCTTCTGTTCTTCACTGGCTGACGACAGAGGGTGGTGGTGGGAAGAAGGGCCTGGATATATGTCCATGGCTGCCACAGTCCTGGGTGCTTGTTGTCCAACATCTCTGGGTAACACTTCCAAGTGCTCGGGGGTGTATTTTCTGCTTAACTACTGGGGGTGGGGGGCATAAATGCCTTGGCACAGAACCCACCAGGCACTCTCCATGACCCAGTCTAGATTCTCACACCTCATCAGAGTCTGGAGTCCAGATGAAGGACTGCGTCAGCTCCAGATGAGCCTGATGAAGTCAGTTTCATTTGGAGCTTTGGACTATAAGCTCCGAAGGCTGGGGCCATGTCCATCTGACCTGGCATGCAATGCTCAGCATGGGGTCTGGCAGGCCGTACGTTCCACTCAAATGTAAGCCCATGAGGACACAGGCTTCACTGGCCTTATTTGTGATAAGTAGGCACCCAATCAATACTGAAGGAAAGAGTGAGTGACAGGCCCACAGATCTCCTGTCCAAGGGGGGAAAACTCGGGGCATCTGCAGAGGTGGTTTGCTTCTTTCCCTCTTCCCCCTCCTCGAAGAGGCTCTGGGGGGAGTTCTCAGCTGTATGAGCAGCACCTTGGACTGAGCCTGGCTTGGGCTCTTGGCTAAAGAGGACATCAAGAGGAGTGTGATGCCGGCAAGGAGTGGATATCCTTACAGATGTGGCTCAACATCAATTGATCACAATTCTTAAGTGACTCCTAGGCCTTCCAGTGCCCTATGGATAATCAGACACTCTCTGGGACCCACTTCCTTGGGGGTGATTTGAACACAGAAGTTTCCTTTCAATAGCTCAGATGTCCACTGTTTAGGTGGCCTTGGCATTGGTGGGCAGGTCTAGGCCAGCTGGCTGTCTCAGGATGGACAGAAGGCCTGGGAACTGGGAGGTCGGAGCACTTGCTAAAATGTGACGAAGAACTTACCCTACTTCTGCAACACACTGTCCCTGACCGGGTGCATGTGAATGCTCAGAGGTCCTGGACAGTTCTGCTGGAACACAGGTGGTAGGCATGGAGAGGTGACACTCAAGCCCCCGTCAGGGAGGGACTTGCTGCCCAGCTGCAGGGAAGTGGACACAGGGTGGCCTCCAGCTGTCAGCTCCCCGGGCTGGCTCCGCAGTTTGAAGGCACATGCCTTCTGGGTGGCACTCATCCACTGACCGAGAGAGGCAGTGGCACATAGGCTAGCAAGTTTTGGCCCAGTGTGGGCCGTATTTGTGTCAGAACTCTTGCCGAGGCCTTGGGGAGCCTGTGTCACAGCCTGATGTCAACTTCCTCCCTCTTCCCTTCACAGGTGTTAATCCCTAAAAACATCTTGCACACGAAACTCTGCTTCAGTGTCTGCTTGCAAAAAAACCCAATCGGTGGCAGCACGTAATTAATTCATTCAAAATGTCCAGGCTCTGATTGAATTGGCCCTGGTTTTAAAATAGGACAAAAATGAAACAGAAGCCAAACTGAACGAACAACAAGAAAACCGACTGGAAAAGGAATTAAACCATTTGGTGGGAATGATCTTCTATCCCATAAAGGTCTGTGTGGGATGAAGCTAAAGACTTCATAGTCAGTGAAATTAAAGCTTAAAAGATTACAGCTTTAAAAAGGGGATCATGGCTTGGATGATGAGCAAACACGAAAGATTCACTAATCAAAACACACACGTGTACACACACACACACACACACCACCACCACCACCACCACCACCAGCAAGTTTCAATTTGGGTTGTTAGATGCTAACCCAGTGGCTCATCTGATCTTTCCTGAACACTCCTGCTGACTCAGCCCCACTACTCATGATCAGTCTTTATGTTCTTAGCAAAGTTATCCAAGTCAGGGATCTATGTGGGTAAACCGAAGCAAGGTCACAGGCAGCCACAGAGTTGGTGGCATTTTAATCAGAATCCACATGTTATCCAGAGGGGCCTCAGAGCGTGACTGCACTTCTCTGATTCTACAGTTTGCACTGGGTCTTCGGTTAATAAGAGCCTGCTGTGTACTATGTACTGGATGGGGCCTGGAAGTATAAGCGATAATGCTTGCTCTCCCAGTGCCCACGGCCAGCCTGGTGATCCAGAATACCATATGCAAAGTGGGTAAGATTAGCAGAATGGGATCAAGAGCAAGGCTTTGTGGTAAATACCAACGTGTGCATGAAGGAGCATTGACAGGCCTTTAGTGCTGAGAGAAAGCTGCCCAGGAGAGGAAGGGCTTGGGCCAAGCCCTGCAGGAAGGGCCTTCTAGGAGAAAGATACTTCATGGGCAGAAGCATACTGGTAGGTCATTTTTACTGCATATTTACTATATACCTGGTGTCATTCTAGGTACTTTACATGTATTAGTTCATGCAACTATTACAACAACCCCACAAGGTAAAAGCTATTATTATTTTTTGTTTTTTGTTTTTTTTTTAAATTTTTTTTCAACGTTTATTTATTTTTGGGACAGAGAGAGACAGAGCATGAACGGGGGAGGGGCAGAGAGAGAGGGAGACACAGAATCGGAAACAGGCTCCAGGCTCTGAGCCATCAGCCCAGAGCCGGACGCGGGGCTCGAACTCACGGACCGCGAGATCGTGACCTGGCTGAAGTCGGACGGTTAACCGACTGCGCCACCCAGGCGCCCCAAAGCTATTATTATTAATCCACCTTACAGACAAGGAAGCTGAGGCACATCAAATTTGCTCAATGTCAGGGAGCAGGTGGTAGAAATGGATTCAGTCCCCACAGTGTGATTCCAAATTCCAAGCCTTTAATCATACTCTCAATCTTTTCAAGATGCCCACCCTTACAGTTCTACAGAAATGGCAAGGAATACAAAAGCCCATTTTGCTTGACTGCAGACCCCAGTGGGGGTTACTGGACTCAAGGATGCAGACAGTATGGGTTGTAGGAGTGTCTTACAGAGCAGTCTACATTCTGGATTTAAGTCTAAATCATAAGAGAGTTTGGCTGTTAGAGAGACCTCAAGTCAAAGTCACGAGCAGGAGGAGTCCCAGGTCTACCAGAATTACTTAGTATCCGGGGGAGAAGCCTGTGGGAAGCATTGCCCTTGCCTAAATGCAGTGATGGATTTCAGAACACAGCAGCCAGGGCAGTCAATCAATTACTTTCTTGCAGTTGGGAACCTGAGAGGCACATTCTCAAGGCTGTCACCAACCCAAAGATGATCAACACTCATGGTGGGCGGCGTTGGGCCACCTGCTCCAGCCCTGTTCTCATCAGCGTTCATATCTATGAGTTGGAGGAAGACCAATCTTCCCTGGAAACTTACCAGAAATGAATTGCCTCCACCCTCATCACACTATTGAAATTGCTTATCAGATCTGTGGACACACACACCTGGGAGACAGGGGAAGCGCTGCGAGAGAGAATCACAATTTAAAAAGATGTCAGTAGCCCATGCCAAGATAAACAAGGGTGGTGTGGGAGGAATGGATGTAAGGACTTTCATACCTAAATATAGGACAGGGTGGTGCATGGGAAAAATACCTAGAGCTCAAAAGTTCTCATGAGCCAAGAAAGACAGCCAACTCCCATACAGAGCAACATGGTCTCCAGCTACCTGAAGGGGCGTTTTACATGAGCAGGAAGTGATCTCTTCCTGTGCTCAGCACTGGCTACTACTTATTACACACTTAGTGAACAGCATCCCGCAGGTCTGGATCCACTCTGGGGTGGAGATGTTGACCATGGGTGAACATCCCGAGGAGGGGCAGGTATCTTGAGGCCAAGTTCCAGAAGAGCAGCTGGGAGAACTGAGAAAGACAGGGAGGAATTCCCATTCTGAACGGAAGCCTGAGGGTCCATCTGAGATCTGGCTTCCATTACCGACTAAGCAGGAAAGAGATCTATTTTGTTTCGGCAGATGAGGCAGAAATTGCACATTGCAGGGAGGGACATTTGAGCTTAATACCATAAGGAAGCAATCTTCCAAAAATTCATATAAGGAGCACTTTGCAAAATGGTAAACGCTGTATCACTGAATGACAAGTCATTGAGTATGTATGGACTCTTGATTGTGATGTCTGTTCTTCCGTCCACTGCCAAACAGATACCAAGCACTGTTTAGGCACTGCGGATATAGCAGGAAGCAACACTGACGAACCTGCCTGCCCCTGCGACACTTGCATCCCACGCAAGGAAGGTGTATAATAAGTAAATATACAGTAATAATATAGCATGTTAATGATGATATGAATTATGGAGAAAAATAAGGCAGAGAAAGGGGATTGAGAGTTCTGGGTGGGGACATGTGTGAACTTTTCAGCACGATGACCAAGTGAGATCTAATGACAGGTGACAATTGAATAATACATGAGGGATGTGGGAGAGTGAGTGCGTGGATGTCTGGGGCAGGGGTGTTCTTGAAGGGAGGAAGGGCAGGTGCAAGGGCAGGGGTGTGGGGTGTGTTTGTGAAACAGCGGGAAGGCCAGAGAGAACAGAGTGCGGGGCAAGTTCTAGGAGATGAGGTCAGAGGGCCCTGGAGGCTACTGTTTGGCTTTCATCCCATGTGACAAGACCCTAATGGAAGGCTTATGCTGAATGGTGATATGCTCCTCCTTAGACCTTCAAATGTCATTCTAGCTGCTCTGTGGGGCACAGAGCTGGAGGGAATGAGGAAAAAAACAAGGAGGCCACCCAAGGGCCTACCCAGCAATTCTGAGGAGGGACAATGGTAGCTCGCCCAGGATGGCAGCTGGGGTGGTGGTGGTAAGAGGTAGTCAGATTCTGGATGTATTCTGCAGGAACATCCAAGAGGACTTCCTATAGTCTGGACATGGGTTATGGGGTCTGGAGTCAACCAAGGATCACTCCTAGGTTTCTTTCAGCCTCTGCTAAGATGGAGACACCATTAATTTATAAGACTGTGGGAAGAGCAGATTTGCGGGAAATCACGAGTCCAAGTTTGAGCTGTCCCACAGGTGACTGGGGGTGGGGGCCTAGGATCATCAGCATGTGGATGGTATTTAAAGCCGCAAGCCTGGAAGTGAGGGTGGAGAGAAAAGAGAACTAGTCAGGCAATGGAGCGCTCCAGGTTTTTGTCCAGTGGGAAGAGGACAACAAATCAATCAAGGAGACAGAGGAGGATCAGCGGGGAGGTGAGCCAGGGCTGTGTGGAGTCCAGACACTGAGGAGAGAAAGTCTCTCCAGGAGTGAACGGCTTGCTGCTATTACAGCAAGTAAGAAGGTTGTGAATCAGCTTTAGATTTAGCTACTTGTAGGTCACTGTGACTTTGATGAAAGCAGTTACAGGGATGCGAAGGGGCACATGCCAGACTGAGGTGGAATCAAGAATCTATTCAAGGGATACTATATGGGGAGAAAATCTGGACTGAGAAATGTCCCCTTTGAACCCTTGGATTCTAAATTCTTATCATTTTCATTTTGGATGAAGTTTTGGTTTGTGGAGGGCGGCTGAAGAGGAGTGAACTACCCCAATTCCCAAAGGTCAAAAAAGCTTTTGTAGAAGGTATGGTGTTGACCAAAGACGCAGCAGCAGTCAGGTAAATTTCCCCATGTCACTCTGTTCCTCGAGTGGCTCTATGGCAACAATCATTTGTGTATTGGCCATTCTGCCCTGGGGGGTCCTGATGGAGATATCAGGAGTCCTAGGTGAGGCATCAGACTGATCACTGTTTTCAAAGAATCTCTGAACAGACTGCAACCACTTCCTTTCCTCTCTGTTCTAAGAACCGGGTCAGTGATGGATTTAACCATACCTTAAAGATGGAAGAACAGGCAGGGACACCTGGGTGGCTCAGTCAATTAAGTGTCTGACTTCAGCTCAGGTCATGATCTCACAGTTCGTGAGTTCAAGCCCCACTCTGTCAGCACAGAGCCCGCTTCAGATCCTCTGTCCTCCTCTCTCTCTGTCCCTCCCCTGCTTGTGCGCATGCTCTCTCTAAAAAATAAATAAATTAAAAAAAAAAAGATGGGGAAATACAGCAGTATAGAATCTTGCAGTGAAGACAGGCTGGCTAAGACTGGTCTTTTATCCTAAACTTGTCCACAAACCTATTGAATTTGTAGGGTTTCTGTGTGTTGACGAGACTGGCCCCAAAGGATTCCTTCTGAAAGGGAGCCACTTAAATTTAGAGCTGTCATATGTTCTAGTTCCCCCTTCCTCCTATCCGCCTTGAAAAAGGAATTTAGTATCTGTAACTAATTTCTTCCTCCCCGAGATCAGGAGAGAGGACCCAATCCTCTCTATGTTGTGTTTCTGTGATACGATGTGTGGAAGACACAGGTAATTTCCTGACTGTATCCCATCTACATCAACCATTTCCATGCACATAGGCTGGATTCCCAACTTCCAGCATCCATGACTCTGCCAGAATATTCTTTGCTCTGCCTTCACATGGGCCAGGCTGCAAGTGCTGGGGAGTCACACCCCCAAGGAACAGCCCTCCACCAGTGACTAATGGGAGTTGGTGTGTACATACCCCCACCCTCTCATTGTTGGGGAAGAGCCCTGATGGCCTGACTTGCATGTTCCCCACCATCACCCAGTTTCCCCATGGGACTGAGTCCCAGATGTCTAGGGCAGTAACCTGCTTGGCAGCACACCAGAGGGTGCTTCCTTGTCTCCTTTGTCTGTCTCCCACTCTCCCACTCTACCAGTAGGGTTTCCTGGGGTCCAGTCCCATATATGTTACTTGCTCTTGAATCTTTGTCTGAACATCTATTTCTAGGGAATACAAAACTGGATATGGGGAAAAGGTTCCAAGATCTGGTGTCCCCAGATTCTGTGTCATTCGCCCTCATCCAGGCGGCAAGGCGTGGCTTAGGGGATGTGGGTTAGAGCCATGAAAGAATGGTGTAGGTGCCCAATCCAGCTGTACCATTCTGTCTCTAGCCAGAGTCATCTCATCTTTAAAATGAGTGGGGTAGGCTAGCGCATCTCTAAGGTCATTTTCAGTATTCACGTTCCACATCTTGAAGAAGAGAGAGAGCAACTGGAAGATCCCAATGTATGTCTGCATAAATGAAATAATATCCGGTTAAAAAAATAGAACAAAAAACAAAAAGAAAAAAAAAAAGAAAGGGGGAAAGAGGAGGACAATGGAGAGGAGGAGGAGGAAGAAGAGGAAGGAGAGAAGAAAAAAGAAAGAAAGAATAAGAAAAAAGTACCAACTTCCAGGAAAAGCAACGGATTCCAGACAGCTCGTAAAGAAAACGAACAGTTTTTCACCTGAGTTCCCTGGTATGCAATACAACACAGGCGTATTGACTCAGATGGATTCACAGTTCAAACCAAGATGAACAAGAGCTTGCTCAGTTTAATGGCAAACACCACAAAGTTCAGTTACTGTTATCTCTCCCACCAACTCACCACAATACAGAAACCCCAAAACCAAATGTTTTCTGATCTCCAAGTCCTTTTCCAGAGATAGAAACTTCTCCCATTACTTAAACATAATAAACATGGGGGAAGCCAGAAGAGGAAAAGGATGACTTTGTGTAGACTACTTGAAATGAAAGTTGCAAAGTAAAAAGGCTACGCTGAGATTTTATCTTGCAAAAATAAAATGCAGAAACCTGATGTTTCCACTCAAGATTTACATTCCAAGAGCAACCATGCCCTGCTTGCTATAATGAACGAGGGAGGAATCGAGTGTTGATTATTCCTTGGTGTAATCTCCCCATAACACAGTGGAAGACCATGAGATAACAATGCTCTTCCATGTTTATTTCCCCATAATCACAGAGAGAGCATGGGGGAAATATTCAAGGCTTTCGTCTGGTTTTCCAAGCCTCTAATGCTAGTCCTTCACTATTGGAGTCATTTTCTTTGGAAGGATATAGCACGTGTGTCTCCATCCTTGTCTTATGTTCTTCCTAGTTGTGAGATCTTCATTTACTAATGCTTTTGTGTGTGGGGTGTAAGCAATTCTCCAGCACATCAACTTCATGAGATTTGCATTTTTGTGTGACTATACACTGTCTAACAAATAGCCATAAACTGGACAAAAAGACCAATATAACAAGTGGAAAAAGAGGCTACTATTGAGCAGGGAAGGGTTCATGAGGGAGGCTCGTTTTTTTCAAGTGCTCAATTGTGTGTTTTGACAGCTCTGCTTCCCTATGCAAACTGCTTAACAGCAGGGGCTCAGATAATGAATACTGTGCATAGATCAGTGAGGATCCCTGGTTCCATTATACATTATAGTTTCTTTGTCCACCTCAAGAATATCATTCTTTTTCTTTTTAAAAGCCTTATTGTTACATTGTGATTTTATAGAGACTATAAAAGCATTCCTGAAAAATAGAGCAAGTGTTGCTAATCTGCAAAGAAAAGTTACTTAGTTATGGTTCTTCATGGAAGCATGTGTGTGGACATGAGACACCAACAAACAGCACACAGATATCAAAGGACCAGCTTTAACTTGGGTTGTAGAATAATGTATTGGGATCTTGAAAACAGTACAGTTCATCTGGCAGCTAATCATGTTGCCTTAATGGTGTATTTAAACCTCACACTGCTAATTAATAGACACGAGTTTATGTATCCTCCCTACACCCTCACCACCATAATACCATCTTCAAAGAAAGCAAAGACCAGAAAAATCCGTTTGGACAGGAAGGTATAGGAGTCTACTTGGGCTTATCATCTGCACACTTTGATAACGAAACTGAAAGAGGGCTACAGTTCAAAGAAGAGAAGATATGTCCCCCTGATGAAACCAGGGAAGGCTTCTTGTAAGAGTGGCAGCCTTGAAGAACAAAAATGACTTGCACTTTCAGAATTGGGAGATGGTGTGGAGTGAACAGAGAGAAGAAAGGAAGTTCAGCCAGAAGGAACAACACATATGTACACACTTGCCTAGAGGTAAGAGAATGAGGGAAAGACACAACAAGCTACAAATGTGGATAGAGAGACAGTCAGGAATGGGAAATTGCCACCAGGATGTGACCACACAAGACAGGCCTAACAGGCAAAAGATGATGGAGATTCAGAAAGTTTAGCCGATGTGAAAATGGACTTGAGGAAGAGAGGCTGAAGGGCAGAAGGACAGGGATAAGGGAACTCTGGAAGTCCAGATGACCAAGAGTGAAGGTCTGCACTGGATGGTGTCAAGTGACTTGAAAGGAAGGGACAGATACAAGAAATGCTGTGATGGGGGAATCAATCAGATTTGACAACAGGCTGGATGTGGAGTGTCTGCCATCTGAGGCTTAAAGTGTGAGACAGAACAGAAAGGGTGTGTACTCAACGAACTTGAAGAACTCAGATGAGATGGTGGGATGGTGAATTTTCTGTACCAACTTGACTGGACCATGGGGGTACCCAGATATTTGGTTACACATTACTTCCAGGCATGTCTGCCAGGGTGTTTCTGGATGAGACTGCCCTCCCCAATGTGGGTGGGCCTCATACAATCTATTGAAGGCCTGAAGAGAATAAAGAAATGATTCTTTCTCTCTGCCTGTCTTTGGGCCAGGACACTTGTCTCCTGCCTTTCTACTTGGACTGGAACTTACACCAATGACTTTCATGGTTCTTAGGCCTTTGGACTCAGGGCTCCAGCTTGCTTTCCCACCCTGCAGATCTTGGGGCTTCTCAGCCTCCATAATCATGTGAATCTATTCCTTATAGTAAGTCACTTTATAGACATGTGACTGTGTGTGTGTGTGTGTGTGTGTGTGTGTGTGCGCGCGCATTGGGAAGTGGGGGTGGGATAAGGAGGTGAGTTGTATCTTATAGGTTCTCAAAGAGTACCTTTGAGTTGATTCATCTTTCTGCTGGCTCCCTATAACTGTCTGGACCCACTCAACTTGTCCATCCCTCCTTCATGCCCACATGTCCAATCATTAATTCATGAAAGGGCCTGAGGGGCTGCAGTGGGGCAGGACTGACAGGTGAACCAGGTACAAAGCACAGTTTAGTCACACACCACGCACATACACACTGGAATGGCCAAAAGAGGCTGGACTCAATGCACCACAATAGGGTTCAGTTCACAGTCTGACAGTTACTAGCTGTGTGTGTGGACAAGCCACACCTCCTTCTGAATATCAGCCCACCCATCTGCCCTGATCATTGTCCTGTGGTTCATGACCTTCCCTGGCGTTCTTCTCTCTACATCCCCAGTCCTGCATTCCCTATGTCCCTCCAATCTCCCTCTTACACATGAGGGACACACAGATGCTCTCTATTTATATTTATGGACAGAGAAGAGGTTAGTTAGCATACTTCCTTGGGCTTTAAAACTTCACTGCTCAAAGTCAGATGAATAGCATTTGCAAACTAATAGTTCAGAGTCACATTTACGGAGAGGTTTTAGAGCTTCATTGGAGCTTGAAATCCATTATAAGAAATGTGTTTCTGCATTTCAGTACCAACCAATTTTTAAACACTCTGAGCTACGGAATAAAAAATAAAATCAATACCAACTGCCATTAATTCCACGGGCACTGCCTGAACCATTCCCAACCAGAATCATCTCTGCTGTAAGAAGCTCTGTTAAGTGACAGAAGTCCCCCTCCCCCATGCTGGAAGCCCTAAGCACTCAGCAGGTAGTAATTAGAACAAGACAAGTCCACACACATCAGTGAGCAGCATGTTCACGTGGAACCTAAGCAGGCAGCACACCCTCATCTGCACCGCAGAATAACTCTCAAGGGAGGAGTCTGTTGAGCATGGAGCCCTGGGCATGATGTCAAGGGCCCACTTTATCTCAGGGACAGAAAGAAACGGGGGGGGGGGGCTGGCTAGTTAGGCCAGCTCTCCTTTGCTGGGCCATTCACCATGGCCAAAGAGCAAGGCCAGTTGGGGGCATCAGGAGGCCCAAACTAAGGATGATTTCAGGCTTCAGGGACAACTACTGCCAGGCTAGGAATTCAAGCTGGGTGACAGAATGGCTTCAGAAAGTGGTCATAGCTGTTCAGAGCAAGAACAGGTGAGGGACAGCCTCTTCCTTCCACATCCCACTCTCACTGCTGCTTCCAGCCACCATTCAATGGAAGAGCTCGGAAGAAAAGCAGCCTCATAGGTAGAACTTCCTTTTTCTTTCCATAGCTATTAGGTTGTACCAGTTTTATTTTGGTGTGGCCAAGTTCAGTAGACTAATTCATGGGAAAACTGCAGCTCTGACAATTTAGTGGTTGTGAGTTGCTGGAGAAAACGATGAAAAAATCAGGTCCCTAAACAGTCTCCACAGGTGGATGTGAGAAAGCTTGTGCTGTAAAGAATATCTTTTCAAAATGAAGACAGCACGTGTTATGGTTCTGGATGAGCAAATCTGGTGATAATTCGAACAGTAGTCTGTGGAATTGGACCTGCATCTCTTAATGGCAGTCAACATAAATTGCTAAAAAATCCTAAGAATCAGTTGACATCATTTTCAGAAACTCACATGTTACTATTTATTACATTGTAGCACCAAAGCTACATTTTACAGGAAGAAAGAAAGAAAGAAAGAAAGAAAGAAAGAAAGAAAGAAGAAGAAAAGCAAAACAAAAGAGGAAAGGAAAGGAAAGGAAAGGAAAGGAAAGGAAAGGAAAGGAAAGGAGGAAAAGGGAAGGAAGGAAGGAAGGAAGGAAAAAAGGAAGGAAAGGGGAAAGGGAGGAAGGGAAGGAAGTGAGGGAGGAAGGAAGAAGTAAAGAAATGAAAAAAAGAAAAGATCTTTTTGGTGGAGAAAGCTTAGTAAAAGTTCTAATTGGAAGCAGACTATTTAGGCAGTGAATTTAAGTGATTTAAAAAATTATAGAGAAAAAAATAGAAATCAACACAGTGTGAAAGTCTAAACATGATACAGATGTGGTTGAACAGGGTGAGTATGGAGGTTTAATTAAATCTGATCAGTGAAGTGCTTCATACAGATTGTGAAATTACCTCTTTGCTTGGTCTTTGACCATTCCACACTGCTTTGGGGCTCCCCAAATCTAGGACCACTGCAGGACTGAGATGAAGTCAATGCAGTCTGTTGCTTCTACCTGGTATTACTTGTCGGTCAAAAGTCAGATGCCACAGGCAGCTGTGCAGGGAGGCAGGAGCATAGACTATTCCATAGAACAGGTGTGGGCCTGAGTGCCTGTTCGGCCACCTCCTAGCAAGTCCCTGATATCTCTGAGCCTTTGTCATGGGTCAAATGGGGACAACTTTTACCGTATTAGTTAGCTACTGCTATGTAACAAACTTGCCCCAAACGAAGCAACTAAACATAATAAACAGTTATTACCTCACAGAGTTTTTGAGGGTTCAGAATTTGGAAATGGCTCAGCTGGGTCATTCTGGATCAAGGTCTCACTAGGTTGCAGGAGAGATGTTAGTTGGGGCCAGTGTCATCTGATGACTTACAGGAGTGGAAGGAGCTGCTTCTAAAGTAGCTTAGTCATGGAGCGGGTAGGTTGGTGCTGTTGGCAGGAAGCCTCAGTGTCTCTCTCTCAACAGGGCTGCTTGAGTGTCCTCACAACATGGCTGCCTCTTTCCACAGAGCAAGTGATCCATGAGAGAAAGTGAGGCAGAAGTTATGGTGCCTTTTCTGGCCAGCTTCAGAAGCCACACACATTGCCTTTTCCACAGTATACTATTGGCTACGTGGGTGATCCTTGTTCACTATGGGAGGGGAGCCCAGAGGCCTGAATACCAGGAAATGAGATGCCATCTTAGAGGCTTGCTACTGCATTTATCAAGTATCTTCATTTTTCAAATTAGGGTAACGACACCGTAATGCTATTATGAGGAATAAACAAGAAAATGCACGTGTAGTGCCTGGCTCTTAGTGAAGGCTGTCCCCTTTCACTAGGATTTAGGCCAACGATAGTCTGGGAGAGAATAATACTATGGGGTACACTCAGTTTAGGCACCACAGGGAGAGTCTAGGAAGTAGGGGAAACTGGGCCTGAGTAGAAATCTGACTAATTACAACCCAAAAGTAATACTTGAGAGTTGGCTCGTTTTAAACTGTGAGAGGCCGTGAACAAAAGGGCCTCTCTGAAGACAGTCCCAATTTCAAATATTTCGATCCATTGTTCATAATAAACCACCAGACTGCCTAAGTGAATGCCAATACTTCAGCACCCGGATAACTTTCCAGTTTAACTCTTGCACCTGGAAGTGGCATAAACCAAGTGTCCCAATATGGGCTTGGGAGGGAGGGGAAACGGGCCCCTGAGTGGGGGAGGCAAACATCAAGGCTTGGGACTAGCTAATCAAAACGGTTCACGCGAATTTGAAGGATAAAAGGATTGGGAATATGACAAAGAGGAGAAGGTGGCTAAGGCTAATGGGTTGCACACTCTTACAGGAACAGAACAAAAGCTGGTGAGAGCTGAGGGAGAGTAGGAGGGTCACTGGGGAAATTCCTCAGAGTCAGTGATTGGGGGTTTTGAGCCAGCATCCAAAGGCAGATGTCATGGGGACTCATACTTGGGTGGCTTTAGACATGCTGCCCATGTGGTATTAAGGTGGTTTTAGAACCATCTAACACCCTGACAGACCAAGATTAACATGAAGATTTCTGATCCTTTCCACCTTCTCTGACATCTCACCAGGGAAAATGCCCCCAAGGAATTCTCTACAACACTGTCCTGACTGCAACAAACCCCTCACCAGGGCCTTTAGGAGCCGGCCCTACCTCACTCCAGACTCTCCCCCACAGCTCCCTGATCTCCAGAAGCACTGGCTTCCTTTCTCCTCCCCCAACTTGCCCCTTTGCTCCCATCTCATGATCCTTGCATGGAAGTTCTCTGCCTGGAATGTTCTAGGTGTTTATATGGCTCCTCCTTTGTACCAATCTTGCCACAGCCCCAAAGAGTCCTTTGTTTCCTGCAGCCTATGTGATGGTCCCATCCCACCCCTCACTCCCTGCTAGTCACCAAGGTGACCCTATTTTATTATCCTTGGAGCACTCCTATCTCAAACTACCTTGTTGGTTGATCGTGTGCTTGTTTACCATTGGTCTCCCCTTGACTGGAATATAAGCAGCACAAGGGCAGAGGGGCCTGTCCTGCCTTGCAGTCACTTCCCTAAGCACTAGAACTATTGCTCAGTGAAAGATCACTGATGGAGTAAGTGACTGGACTGCACTGCACTGGTGCTGTCCAGGGCTGCCCTTTGAGGGATAACGCAACTGGAGTCTCAGGCCTTCCTTGGAAATCTTTGCACAGATCTGGAATGGTGGGCATCACGCAGACCCAGAAATGACAGAGAAGGAGGCTCAGATGCTTTCATGTGCACCAGGCTCAGTGGGAACAGGGCACCAAGAACAGCTGCAGTCGGTACCCCAGGAATTCACAGCATTTTCTTGGGTTATGCACATATGTGGCTCCAAGGCTGGTGACAACACACCTAATGTCAGGATGAACAAACAATTTCATGAACGACAACCAAAGAACTGAAGGCAAAATGTGTCTGGAAACTCTGAAAGTTCCGGGACCCTTCTTTCTTCTGATGGGGAGAGGACTTTCCTTTCTAACAGTGGCTAAGTGGTTTGACACCAGTCAGCACCACCAGGCAAATGGGTATTCAGACCCCCAAAGGATCTGGTCACAAAGACAAAGTCAAGGGGCACCTGAGTGGTGTGGTTGGTTAAGTGTCCATCTGACTCTTGATTTTTGACTCAGGCCATTATCTCCTGGTTCGTGAGTTTGAACCCCACATCGGTTCTACACTGAGAGCACAGAGCCTGCTTGGGATTCTCTCTCTCCCTCTCTCTCTGCCTCACCCCTATTCACACACACTATCTTTCTCTAAAAAGAAAAAAAAACTAAAAAAAAAACCCCATATACAAAGGCAATTCAAGACTATTTGTGGAGCTCGTTAATTTCCATCTCTGGTGGAGCTTGCTTGACACGAGCATTAAAAGCCCACAAACAACCTCAGAAATACCCACTATGGACCACCCCCTTTCACACTGCTCTTTTCTTTGTAAAAGGAGAGAAATTAGGGTACCAAAGTGGGAAACATAAAAAGCCAGTATGCATCACCACCCCCCACTGAGTGACCTGGCTCAACAGCTGGGGACCTTCAGAGGGCAGATGCTATAGCTTGGCCAGGAGGGCTCGGACCAAAACCACATAGAATGTAGGGCCAGGATTCAGTAGGACCAGTGAAATCAGCCCCAATTCTGGCAAAATCAGAGCCAGAGACTTGATTACTTGTAAGGATCCTTTTGCTTCTAAATCTCTCTTGGGGTTCCCAGGGGGAGATGGCAGGGTTTGGCAGTTGTGGCTAGAGGCAAGGGGAAGCCAAGACGGCCAGAAGACGAACCTATCACCTGGGTAAAAGTCAGAGGTTTTCTGCCTCAATTTGGTTCACAACTTTGTGCAGAGAACACTGAGGCTTCTCTCAGGAAGACTCCTGTGGGCCTTCAACCTGGGCCCTGGGCCTTCACAGGTGTTATAGGCAAATCCAAGCCATCCAATGGCTCCAAAACACCTGTGTTTCCAAAAAGGAAACCAGCATCTTCACCAGGAACATCCCTGTCCCTGAGCTTTGCCTCCCTGAGTCCAGTAAGAACCCACCTGGTGGACCCTCTCCACCTTTCCTCCTTTTTCCGAAATGCAGTGGACTCCCCTAAAAGAAAGACCATAGGCCAAGGGCAGATAGGGCTGGGCCAACCAGTCAGGGGCAACTCTCATCAATGTGGGACATTGGAAGGGCAAGCCTTCTGCTGTTCTGTGCTGTGGAAGGTCACGGCACTGTAGCCATGGCAATATAAAGGGCTCTGACATCCATTCCATGCCATGCCACGTTTCAATACCTGCCATAGTCAGAGCATGTACAAATGTAGCTCAGAAGAGTCTGTTTCTGAAGCAAGACATCATCTTGGTTTTCACTCACAGTCCTCTGAGGTTGTCCATCTCAGCACTTTCTATAAGAAGTTCTAAAACAGAAAGACTTCAAGGAAACCCCATTCATGTAGACACTTCTAGACCAGAGAGAAGAGCTATCTGACATTCTGGGAGGACCTCTCTCTTCAATCGTGAGACGTGTTTTTCTACGAGCTTCTACCATGAGAGACCTCCCTGCGTTGTTTTGCTCTGCTGGTTTTTGCTCTACTGTGATTAAGGATACAAATTCTAGAACAAGACTGCCTAGTTCTGAATCCCAACTCTGTTATTCCTGGATGTGTGTTCTGGGGCAAATTTCCCCACTTTCCTCTCTGGGCTCAATTTTCTCATCTGTAAAATGAGAAAAATAATAGCTATGCCATGGGGTTGATGGAAGGATTATCTGAGTTAATATAGACATAATTTTGTATTAATTCATATGAAGTCCCAGTAAACATTAGCTGTTCATACTAAAACTGTCTTTAATTGGAAATAAAAATAGAATGTAACTGGAAGCAGAAGAATGGTATATATTGTTAAAAAGCAAAAAAGGAAATGAGGCAAAGACACTATGGGGAGCCTAGAACCCATATTTTTAGCAGCTATGTGTCACAGTGATCAGAGACAGAGCAAGGGAGTGGGAAAAAGAAGATTTACTGTATGATGACCAAGATCTTGACATGATGAAGGCCAGGGGTCTCATGCTATCTAATAACTGATCTAGCCCTGAGTCCCCCCACTGGGGACGACTGCATTCAGCATCCTAAATCTAATTTTCCATGACCCAACTGCAGCCACAGTTTGACCTTGGGGAAAAAAATTCACAAACAAATAAAGCACACCCAAGCCATTTTCTTCCCCAATTTCCTGGAGAGTGGCTGCTCATGTATATCCACTATCAGGAAAGAGAGTTCCCCTCCCTGCTGTGTAAACAGAAGCTGCCCCTTGGTTGAGTCAGGGGGAGGGAAGCCCCAGGCCAACCTCTACTCCATCTTACTTTGCCTGTAAAAGACAGACATTTGGTACATGAGCTCTCCCGTTGCCCCAAATGGTCTGCACGCTATCTGGAAAGGTTAATGATATTTTTTTTATTTCTCACTTGAAGATTCAGGCTCAGGTCCAGTCTTAAGGTTTCCATTTAAATGCAGAGTGATATTTCCCTTGCAGGAAAGAGCAGATGGATCAGGAGGGCATAAATGTCTTACTTCACATAAATAAAAGGAGAGTGGTCTGGAATAGAAAAGGTTGGACTATAAAAGTGTTTTTCTATATTAAAAAAAAAGCAGAACAAAATCTACAGAATTTTCCTTGGTTGCTTCCCCATTTTCGAGTTGCAAACTGAGTCCTAGTGACTTCGCAAGTAATGACGGGGCTTGTCGGGAACTCAGAAAAGCTGGAATAAAGATGCCCCCACGGTACCGCAGCCTAGTATGATCTGATAAAATATCCCAGCTCTCTCTGGACCCAGGGAAGTTAGGGGAAAGGAAATGATAGAGAATATGGTAGGGATTTCAAAGGTCTTATCTGGCTTCACCACATGCAAGAGCATGACTACCAGCAGTCTATGGAGCTCCCAGGTGTCAGCTGTAAATGCACAAAGAGTGAGGTTGATATGAGATGGGCAATGCCATTCAGGACTCAGGTGTCACCGCATCTGAGGTCCTAGAAGGAGCTAATCAGGGCTTTCACCTCAAGTGACCCCAAGAGGAATGGTGTCTCTGTAAGACAGCTGGGCTGGGCTGCTCAGGCTGGTTGAGAACGGCTGTTAGTGGTGAAAGCTGCCCAGCAAAGTGGCTGGTGAATAACAGATGGCTGATCAGACTTCAAATTAAAAAAAAATAAAATAAAATCTAATAATGCATTTTGGCCTCCTTACCAGGTTTCTGGACCTGACACACCAGGGTAGACTTTAGAATATGTTAGAGGATAGGCTGGCTCTTCTCTGAAAACAAACCCTCCTCATTTCTCATGATTGATTTGGACCCATTTGTATCACCAGGACCTGTTTACATGGGTCACAGCAAAAGTCCCGAGTCTTCCATGATTTAGCTCATTCTGTCATCTCCATTTCCAATTTGTCAGCAAATCCTCTTGGTGCTGTCTCCAAAAATATTCTAAATCAAACAACCTCTTCTGATCATCATTACTGCCCCCAATTCAACTCACGCCTCACCACAGGCTGCTTAACTAGATTCCCTGCCACCATCTTGTCTCCACAGGGTGCCTTTTTACTCAGGGTAGTTGGACTAAATCTCCCAAATTACAAAATAGGTCATGTTACTCTATAGCTTACAATACTCCAATGGCTTCCCACCACAATCTGCTTCCACCAGAACTCTCACTCAGCCACACTCCGCCTTCATTAGGCTCCAAACAGGCCCTTTCTCTGACCCATGAACATGTCATGCTTTTTGCTGTCTGAACACCCACTACTCTTCCCCAGATTTCCATGGAGTTTGCCTTCATGATTTGGGGTGCTTTGACACGCTTTTCCTGACCGCCCGTCATCTCCTATTCCAATGTACTTCCTTTAAGAACTTCTTGTTTTGTGCTATAACTTGATCATTTATTGGTTTACATTCTCTTTGCCTGTGTTTCCCTACTGGCCTACGAGATCTAGAAAGGCAGGAACCTGTCCAATCTTGTCTACCTCTGTATGCCCTATGCCTGTACATAATAGGCAGTGAATGGAGCCAAGAATGGAAGTCCGCATAAAATCACTGATTAGATCTCACGACTTTGTCTGAAACCCTTCCCAGAGAGTTTCTGCTGTTCCAATCCACTTTGTCTTTGAGGTACTTGGTGGCAAGTTGTGACATTCATCCCTGCATCCGTCTATCCCCCGAACACCTGTCACAGAGTTCCTGAGCGTGTTTGTGCCAACTTATGTGACACATATACCCATACATCTGATCCATATATCCATCCTCCCCCTGCCCCATGTCCAGGGCGGTGTTATCAGTCCGTCACTTACCACAGATCGACTGAGTGCTTACCATATGCAGGGGGCACCCTCAGTACCTCAAATATAGTTGGAAATAGGTGTATCCAGGCTGGACCCTCAGGGAGCTCACACCACACACCATGATTCCCCACTGGCAGAAAAGTGCTTCCCTACGGTTCTGCAGCCTCTTCATGCATCTCATGGTTGCTGGGGATGGTGGTGGTCACTGCATACACCTTTCCTGTTGCCCTTGGCATTGGTGTTTTCTTATTCTACCTTGTGAGGTTAGCAGGCCAGCCTTTTACAGTGTCCCAGGGCAAGAGCTGTCCATCTGCTTGAATGGCATGTTCCTTCTGCTCAGAGAGACTCAAATGTTCAAAACAGTGCACAGAACCAGAATCTTCATTTCAGATGATGCCATTTTCTTCATGGAGTGGAACAGAGTAGTATTTTCTCACTCCATACAATTATCAACACTTACAAAGGTGCTTTCCCTAGAAACCCCTTTCTAAATCCTTCTCTTCTCCCACCTACTCTCTGTGACCCTGAATTTGCTTTATTTTTCTTCCTAGCATTGACCACCACCTGGCATCATATGTCATCTCCTCATTTCACTACCACACCACCTAGGTACCTCAAACTCTATCACTCTATCTGTTCTCTATCTCATCTATCAACCTATTATCTTTGTTGGGTATTTAACATCCCACAGCCCACTACTAGAATGTAATTTTTTCACTAGCATCTCTTCTGTGCCTAGACCAGTGCCTGGTACATACTAGGTACTCAGTAAACATTTGTTGCAACAATGAATGAAATTACTGCCCAAAGAAAGAATATAATAAATATTTCCTCCCAGAACACAATTGATGGATTACTACCCTGACTTCAAATTCACAGATGATAATACAAAGAGACAAAACACCTTTAATTAACGTCGTTGTGCAGACAAGCTTGGGATTTTAAGTACTGGGTATTCTTGGCATCTGGGACTGGCAATGGCTCATGCCATGGACACACTGGCCACAGCTCCCTGGAACCAAAGCATAAAATCTGTTCTGTTCTGTCATAGCTCATGCAATGCCCTCTGTATATGTGTGTGGGGGAGAGGAGGTGACAAGAGCTAAGACCAGGGAGGACTCCAATGGCCACCTGGCAGAAGGCCTTCTTTGCCCCGCTGCAGATATGCTTTCATGACTTGGTAACATTGTGTTTTCTTTTATCACGGGAAGCTTTCCAGCAACTTTCTGCCTGGGGTGGAATTAGAAGGCCATGATTAGAATTCCTCACCTCCCCTAGTGCTGTCTGCAGGCTCTGGCTATGAATAAAGGGCAAGTGTCTTTAAGGGGGTCTCTGTGCCAAGTGCCGGGGTGCCTGGGCCCCCCTGGAGCTTTCATGGAGCCCAAGTGTGGGTGTACAGACCCAAGATGCTGGAGTCTGCCAGAAGAATATAAGCTCAGCAGACACCACATACACATTACATGTGGGGGTGAGGGAGCATGTGAGGGTCCCTTGAGGGCTAGTGTGGATGGCTGTAATATGGAGGGAGGGTGAGGCTCAGGCTAAATCTGCTCTCTGAGCTGGGCCAGAGAGACAACTAGTCACTTCGGTGCTGCTGCCTGGACCCCTGCAGCCCTAAAAGCCTCTCAAATTACTGGTTCTGTGACGGACATTGCCTAGCCTCTCAGAGCCTCAGTTTCCTCTTTTCTAAAAACAGTGTCCTTGGGACAGGGCTGTTGTGAGGATGAAGGGTGTTACTATAGGCAAAGTGGTGAGAACAGTGCCTGACACAGAGTAAGGACTAAAGAGAAATACTACGTAAAACAAGCATCTGCCTGTCAGACTTTTGTCTTCCCTGAATTCATCCTGAGTCAACCCCAGGTTCAGCTGCTGGTTGGGAAAAGGACCTATAAACTGTCTGCTCACAGTTTGTATCTCTTTCTGTGATGTCACTAAGGGGTAGCCTGCTCTGGTTCAATGTGGCACCAGCCCACAGGGTAGATTCCTGCTAAGAGCCCCACGTGTCCACCCCACGAAGCAGTGTGGGGGACGTCGTATCCACCTGGGCATGAGCATGAAAAGAAATGTTATTTGTGCCTAAAAGATGGACTCTCTTCATGGGGTGGTACCCAGCTGTGATGGCTGTAAGGTTCTGGTCTCCTTGTAAGTTGAAAGTCTTTGCCAACACTGAGAACAGTCCTCCCAAGGATGTAACCGGCAACCTGAAACCCCATCCCCTTTGCTCACTTTCAAGGAGCTACGTGAGACTTAATTACATGAGAGGAATGTTCAGCCCCGGCTACCAGAGACTCCCGTTTTCCTCCTCACATTTCTGGAATGATGTGTCTCAGATCTCAGTGACTGCTATGCACAGTCAGGCTGGATGAAGAGAGGTGACCTCGGCATTTTTTGCCACACACCCAAGGAGTACTATTTCTGAGTACATCTCTTGTAAACCCACATGGAAGCAACAAAATAAAATATTGCCATGATCACTTTAAATCATGTCTAATGGCCTTACTCTCTGTTGATTTGGAAATGGAAATGAATTGGACAGAACGACTCAGAGGGGAAGTCGAATGAGATGGTTAGAGGGTCCAGTGACAGAAGTGACAGTGACAGAAGAGAACAAAAACTCCAATCAAAAAATTGGGCAAAGATTTGAACAAAGTCCCCATCAAAGAAGATACGGGATGGCAAGTAAGCATGTGAAAAGATGCCCAACACCGTGACTCATCAGGAAGATGCAAATTAAAGCCAACCACACTCACCAGAATGGCTAAAACTGAAATAAAGCAAAACCAGCAACACCAAGTGCTGGTGATGATAAGGAGCATTTGGAGTCTCACATACTGCGGGGAATACAAAATGGTGCAGTCACTCTGAAAAACTGCTGGCACTTTCTTGCAAACATACTCACCACACAACCCAGCAATCCCACAACTAAGTGATCTGCCCGAAAGGAATGTGTTCACACAAAGACCCGTGATGGTCTCTGTTCACAACACAGAGACCTGTGTTCACACACAAAGACCTGTGATGGGCCTGGGCATTTTATCATTTGTGCTACACCAGCCAAGGGAAAGCAACCATTGACACAGGCTTTGTGCAGGAGACATTTATCTGCTTTGTATGATAATCAGGGTCCAAAAGCTATGTATTTGGGGTGGAACTCATCACATTCTTAGCTCTGGGGAGAAGAATAAAATGGGTGTGTGGTTCTTGATTAACCTAAGCCAACTGGTTATTCTAGTTCCTTTGCCACAGTGGCTGGTTCAGGGATGCTCAGGTGACCCAAGATGGCCCAATCAGATTTTTGCTTGATCATGCCAGGTGGAGGATGAGAGGTAGGGTGGCGGGGGAGATGTTCTCTTTCTCTCCCTGTCAATGTGGTGTGTGTATGTGAGTTGTGAAACTGCTATAGTCCTCTGCCATGAAGGATAGTCTGATGAAGGAGTCAGAGAAGGTTAGTGATAAGAGAATCACAGAAAATGGGCTGGAGCCCTGAGACTACGATGCCTGATGTCCATTTTCCTCTGTATTTTTTAGAGACACCAATAAATTCCCTTCATTTAATAGAGCAGTTAGAGGTGCTTTGTTGTGGTTGTTGTTGTTACCTGAAACTGAAAGCCTCTTAACTCAGCTAAATGTGGGTCCAAGAATAGATCTGACTTCAGGAGGACATTGCAAGGAAGCAGAACAAGCCAGAGACAGGTGTTGTAAGCCCAAGTCAAAGCTAACAAAGAGATCTGGGTTGAGGATGCAGAGGCCATCCAGATGGAGCAGTGCAGAGCTGGGTGGGTAATATTAATGGAACTCTAGGTCAGGAACAAGTGTGTGTCAAGGGAAGATTATTACCCGGCCTTGAAGGGAAAGTGGGGAATGGCCAGGGAAAAGAAATGGCCAAGAGACAGTGAGGGCAGCCAGTTACAGGACTGGGGCATCAAGGGAGGGGGACAGTTCATGCCGCCTGGGCCAACTGCCCAGTGAAGGCTGCCTTTTGCCCAAGGCCAACCTCGGTCTGAGATGTGAGCTGAGCTGAGCCTGCAGGTGGGGCGCAAGCAGGCACATCTGTTCTTCTGATTTCAGTTGGTCTCAACTAGGGCTGAGGATGTCTTCTAGCAAGCTCTTCCTGAGGCAGGTGGCCAGCAGGTGTCACTGGAAGAAACTCCTATTTTACTGGAATGTGATAGATCCAGTGACTGCTCCAGACAGACCTGACCCTACTTGTGGTGACTCCCGCCCCACAAATTTTCCTCTCCTACTCACTGAATCAAATAGTAAAGCATCCTGCCTTCAGGTGAGGCCTTCACCAGCACCCTCGAGTACTCCATGGACTACTCATTCTCCCTCGTGCACTTTCATCTCCCTTTCTAGGGTAAATGACAGACCTCCAGCCCCTGTTTTCAGGAATGTGTGTGTGTGTGTGTAGGGGGGTTTCAGCCTCAGTCCCCCAGCCCTGAGTCCCTGTTCTCAGTCGCCCAGCCTCTTGGGGAATCAGAACTGGAACATGATAAGATGTGTCGGGTTTTGTCTAGAGAACAATAAGCTAAAAACTAAGGTGCCCAGGGTAAACCAGGGTGGTCTGTGGGCTTCTCACTGTGTTTATTAGCTAGAATCCTCTGTTTTGTGAAAGTGAAAGTCAGGTGGCAGATGATGCCATCTGATTATAAGAGAAGCTTCTAGCTGAGTACTGGTTGAGCTCACCCATCCCGGACCATCACCATTGTGCTGACAGGTCCATTCTTTGCATTGCCCCCAGCTCCTACACTCCACACTTCTAAAGAACACATAAATGCTAGAAATCATCATAATAATGCAATAACAACATCTGGGAGTTTTAAGTCCTAGGCTCCCCATGAAGAGAGAGAATGGATTTTATAGGCAGCAGATCTGGGCTCCAACCACACTTCACCACCTCAAGGTAGCCTCTCCTGTACCTGGGTACCTGCTTCCTTGCTGTAAATGAGGACAATACAGTCTTAAAATGTCACAGGTGTATTTCTACGAATATTTATAAGGCACATTGTAGTGCCTGCATGCTTAAAAAATGATGGCTGGGATTGGTTTCTTTTCTTTTTGATAAACAGTTTCGATCTGGGTTTTTAATTTTTTTTTCCGTTTCTCTGCTGAAATTACCCATCCATTCATTTATTTTTCCCATCTGTCCCCATTTAAGATAGATGTTTTAAATTCTTTTCTACTAATTCTTGTATCTGTATCATCTGCAGCTTGTTTCTGCTGCTGCTTTCCGTGGTTATGAGCCCTATTCCTGCCTCCTCACAGGCTTTGGATTTTATTATTGCATCCTGGAAATTATATACAGAAGAAGGGTGAGAACTGAAGAATACTACTGATGTTTCCCCTCCCAGAAATTTCATGTCTGCTCTCACTGGTAAGCTAAAGCAAGGAGGTGATTATTCAGATCTCATTTGATGGGGACTGAGCGGTGGGCCACCTGTGGTCTGCCCTACCTCCCACCCCCAGCTTCTGAAGGAAGGGCTAGTCTCCTAGTTCTCAGGGTTGGATTTGGGATTCCTTGATTTCGGGTATTGGGAGAATGTGAGAGACGGCGAAGATAGGATGGTTTCTTTCTGCTTCTCAGTCCTGCCTTCACTTCTGTTTTCCCAGAAAATTTGGGGTGGGGTGGAGAGGACCAGTGTCCTCCGTCGAGCAAATTATTATTGTTTGTGACAGTCTTCGTATGTGACAAACTCCAGGACATCCCAGCTGTCTCCGGCACTGCCAGTAGCTCAGTTGGCTTATCTCCACCTGGCAAAGTTCTGGATCTTCACAGCCGTCTGTCCTCCCTGCATCCAGACCTGCCAGGACTCAGCTCCCTTACAAAGGGCTCCTCTCTCTGGAAAACAGTTCATCAAGTCTCTCCTGCCTCCATTATTCTCTGATATCCTATATACAAGTATGATTTTTGTATTATCCAGACTGCTTTTTGGTGTTCCCATGGGAGCTAAGGCCTTCTGCGTCCTAACTGGAAGCAGCAAGTACCTAGAATGGTAGTTGTTATTTTTAACACTAGAGGAAATTCCCTAAATGCAGGATGTCCTGGCCTTGAACTCTTCTTAATAGTCAGCCTAATGCTAAAGCTTGTGTTTCATCCAGGGGAGCCGAGAATGAGACCCTGCAGGTGGTTTATTTTTAAAGGCTTAGTCAAGTTTGTAGCAAATGCTTTATGAGTTCACTCCTGTCTCCCTACTTTTACCATTTTGGGTCCTTCTAGGGCCCAGCCTCTAGGCCTCTTAGCTTGGGGGTTCTCCCTGGGCTCCAAAGTCCATCCTGCCCATGTCCAGCAGGAGCAGTCTTTACCAACGATTGGCGGAGGTTGGTGGATAAATGCCCCAGCTCCCTCCCCCTTGGGTTGGATACCTCAGGGACCTGTGTTCTATACAGTCGTCCATTCCCCCAGAAGTAAATCCCAGCTGCTCACAGTGGTAACTTACTTGGTAACACACTTTCCTTGGCTACTTTGTCTTCTTGGTCTCACTTCCTCCTGTCTGGCATGTCCTGGGATCCTCTTTCAGATAAACTACCTGCCTTTGAATCACTGCTCAGATTCTCCTGCAGAAACCCAACTGAAGGCAAGTGTCAAGTCAAATGTGCAACCTCTGGGTGCTGCTCGGGTTTGCGCGTAGGCGCCAGCATGGACAGGGCGTTACCAGAGAAAGGTGAAATCAGCGAAGGTTAGATGGACCTCGCCGGAGAACAGCACGCACACTTCGAGAATACAAGCAGGGCTGATGCTGGAATTCTTTATTATAAACCGGAGCCATGTGCCAGCCTGGAATAACCGGAATATGAGCGTCCTAATTTGGGATGCACTTAAACTGTTTACTCTCTGTGGTTTTGTCTTTAAAGCCTAACATGCTCCGGATGGTGGATTTAAATTCATAAGTACATTGTTTCACAAAACTGGCATGAAGTTCTTGCAACACAATATGCAAAATGCATTAGTATGTTGCATCCAGAGCTTAGTGTTCTCGCTCTTATTATGTTTTGTTTTTAAATAAAGAAAACTTGTAGGACCACAGCCCTGTAAATGTCTTGTGGGGATGCCAACAACCGCTCTATAAACCACTCTCGCAGAAGCAATTTTCCTCTTGTCCCACAAAACTCCCAAAAGCACCTTAGGCGAACACCAAAGCACTGGGTATGTTTGCAAACTGCAAATACGGCAGACATTTAATTACATCGAATTCATCAGAACCCTAATTGAGACAGGAACTCAAACCTTACTGCTTAATTACTTGGATTTCAGAGGAGTAACAGACTTGGTCATGAGCAGCCCTTCAGGCCGGAATACATTAGAGAGAGGCCCACGGGCACCGGCGGGGAGTTCTCCCAGCCAAATGAAAGTGTGGAGCCACATAAATAACCATGCTAAGTGAGACCCATGACTGGATTTATTAATCAGTTCAATCCCCAATATCCAGCCCTTGCTGTAATGTTCTGCTGCACTGGCTGCATCACCTGGGAATGTTTGTTTCTCAATATGTAAGGGAATGTTCATTTCTCACAGTTTTTCTTTCCCTCCCGCTGATCAGACAGCACAGAGATGAGGACCAGTCCTCTGTGATCGTTTTTTGATCAACATCTCTTCATTTTGGTTTTCGTGTAGAAGACCTTCTCCTTGACCTTCCCTTCCTTCCCTACCTGGTATCCCATGGCTGTTCCACTAGTTAGTTGATCCCATCAACTTCTCAGCCAAATTATCACAGTGACGTAAGGTGGGATTTGGAGGTGAGGACCTCATGGCTCTTCTGAGAGCTGATAATGGTGTCTTTTATTGAGCATTTACCATGTGGGCCGACTCCTGCTTAATGATGAACATGTTAACGTTTCATCCTTATGGTGATGCTAGGTGGTAGGTGGGCTTACACCCACCCGCTCCATAGATTTGAAAACAGGCTCAGAGGAGCGAGAAAGTCACTTCTCCAAGATTTCACAGCCAGCAAATGGCAGCGTCAGGATTCAAACCCTGGCCAGTCCTGTTCCTGGGCCCACGTTCTTTCTAAAACAGAATTCTTCTCCCTCTGCAAAGACTTCAGGGACTCCACAAACTCCTGAGGAAGAGAGGTGGATTGTCTCGGCAACCTCCAAGTGGGCAGGAGACAAGAAAAAGCAGAAGGAGGTGCCAGCACCGAGAATCATCATGTGGGCTACAAGGTTGTGGTGGGTTCTTCTCTCCATGATGGTGCAGGGTTGTGAGACGAGCTTGGCAAAGACCTTCCAGAGGGAGTAAAGCGACTGATACCAGCACATGTTAAAGTTCAGGAAGCAATCTGCCTTCTAAGCAGGCATCCTAACCAAGCCAGTGATTAACTGCATTGCTAATAAATTATGAATACAAGTGAATCCAAGCCACTTCATATGTAATTAGTTGCATGGCATTTACTAGATACTTCCTAGTCACTTGTTTCATTTCTTTACGTTGCTTCTTCCCCTTTGGGCTTGCCTTTCCATCAGGCGGCAGGTACAAATGACTAATGAACTAATGACAACACGAATAACGGCCAGCCTAATGATCATACTGCTAATGGTGACAATGCTAATTAAGAGAGTGTGAATGGCAACAGCTTCTTCTGCAGGATGTGACTATTCATCTCTGGAGGGCAACAAGAAGACGGCGGACACAGACGAGATCCAGGGAAGTGCAAACAGCACTGAAGGCGTGGATGGAGACTCGTTTTTTTTGTTTTGGGTGATTTTTTTTTTTTTGCACTAACTATATTTATAAGGGGTCTAAAAAGCATCATATTGTGGGTCCACAGAATCTAAGTCAGACATGATGGATCAAAAGGATGAGAAAAAAGAACATGTCAGTCTATCAAGTTGGGGAGAGCTCAATCACCACGTGTGGACACAGCTGTCCAGGAGCTCCAGAAGTACCCTTCACTTGAGGGCTCTGGAGCTAATTCCTGATGAGATTGACGTGTCCCTCTGCCTGTCACCCACAAGCAGCAAGCCCACTAGGCAACCTGGACAAATCATTGGCACGAAATGACAGCAGTTAGAAACAGGCAGTGGAGAATAGCAATGCTGTGCCATGGGCCTCCTGCAGAGGCTCTCCAGTCTGCATTAGAGACATGGGCAGGGTGGGAGCCCCTGGCCGTCTGACTAGACAACAGAAGGGCCTCAAAAAGGGTGTGAAAGAAGGTTCAAAGGAGTGTTCCTTAGCCCTTCAAAGCAGCCCACCACCTCCAGTAGAGCCTGTGGCCCCCACAGTGAGGCAGCTGGTTAGCATCACCAAGCTCCTCAATATTGCCAGCAGAGTGCCGTCAATGGGCTTCTCGAAGGTGCTTTTCCTAGAAGATGTTTAAAGTGTGTTTGGGCAGAGCTCAGGATCGTGCTGTTCCTGAACAAAATTCCTAGGAGGGAACTAGGACAGCGAAGCTGGCAGACCCTTGGGAGCTGTGGCACTGTCCCAACTGCCAGAGAGCCTCGCACTTGGCTGACTTCTTGGGTGTCTTCCCAAGGCTTTCCAAAACAGATACCAGACCCCATGACACTCCCTGGAGTGGAACAGTCTCCAAAGATAAAATGCAGGCATGCAAAGCCCCTTGTGACGCCAAAAGCAAGCTAAGTCAACATGTAAATAAACTGCTTGATGGCTATAGCAAAACTGTCCTATGCTGTGATGACAGCAAATGGTTTTAGCAGAAAAAAAAACTATCATTTCCCGTCTCTGTCTCTCTCTCTCCCTTCCCCCACTCTTATTTACTCTATTGCCATGGAGTCAAAGCCATATCTTAAATTGTTTTAGGTCATTCCAGTTCAGATCGTGACATTCAAAATGAGTTTGACACGTTCAGATTTGTAGCCTGCACCTTCAGGCTAGTTAATTACTTATGTGGATCTGGGTGCTCTCTACTCCATCAACATGGAGACCAAATAACGGTGCCTGACACTTTCCAGTTCAAGTTGGGCCAGCCTCCTGTCATGAGACCCAACGTTACTGCTGCCCGAGACCACTGGCCCCTGTGTTGGTGGTGCTCCAGCAAGACAGGCCCGTGCCTCGCCTCCGTGCTGTCCCCTCCAACCCCATGCCACCTTCTGCTGTCAGTCTTACCTGCCCAGCAAAGAGCCCGCAGACACCAATGATGCACAGGATATTGAACACTGCAGAGCCCACGATGGTCCCAACTCCCACGTCACCCTTGGTGATGAAGACCCCTGAAAGAGACCTGATGTCAGCCTGGCTGTTGTGGCTGGTTCAATTCTGATGTGGGTGTGGGAGAGTTTTCAGAAGTGCTAGACTGTTCTCAGGGTCCACAGAAAATAGCCAAGGGGGGGAGAGAGTTTTAAAATCTGCATTAGGGACTCTTCCACAGGCCCATTGCCACAGGATCTGGGACACCTTCATGCAAAGTGAAAGCATCACTTCAAAAAAATAACAGCAAACACAGTGGGTGGGAAGGGGGTGTTCTGTTCCTTGGGGTCTTGAGATTCTTATCTCTTATTAGCCAACCCACTGGAAGGCTGTCTGTCCCCACAGCCCTTGTCCTTAAGAGAAGGCAGGGCTGAGATGTCCCTGGGTCATCACCTACCTATGACGGATGTGAACAGCTCTGGGGCCGAACTCCCTGCTGCCATGAACGTGGCTCCAGCTACATCTTCACTGAGGTGCAGGCGCTACAGAGGAGCAAGGACAAAGCATAGATGAGTCGGGATTCCCCTGGGAACAGAGGCCACCGATGACTCCCAAGGTCTCAAGCTCAGGTCCTCCCATCCATCCTGAGCTTGGTCTTTCCTGCACATCCCCTGCTGGGCCACACCTCCTCTGGCCGTCCTCCTCAAGGGGACAGGATGAGGGAGGGGGCTGCATGTTTCTGTGAGTTAAAAGCTCTTGACAAGATCTAAGAATTTCTAACCTAGAAGCCCCCAGTTCTGTGCAAGTAACAGGGGGTATAGGGTGGGCTGATGTGAGGTATGGTGGGCATCTGCCTCCTTTCTAAAGGGTATGCCACCCACCTCCCACCATGTTGCCAAGTATCCTTATTGCTTAAGAGATGGCCAAATCCACATTTTTATGCAAAAAAATTGATTTGTTTCAATACCATGCCTCTCTCGGGCTAAAATGAGGCTCATGGCAATCAGCTTGCAAGTCTTGATTCTAGAAGGATACAGCAGCTTTGGGGGTGGAGGGGTCACCCTCCTGAAACCCATCCTTCATCATTAATGCAGTCTTGAAGCCCTGAGGTAGGGAGAATGCGGGGTGGCGTTGAGGCTGGGTGGGAAGAATGATACCCTGCCAAGATGTCCTATACAATCACTGTCTGTTAATCCAAAAAGTGATTTGCAAGAAGACAAGCAAAATATATATTAGAGGCTGGTTTAGCCTTTCTGCATTCCATCATGACCCAGAATGTTAGCGGCTGGCTGTCCGTAAATAGCCAGTTCTCTCTTGGGTCCCAGCTAGGAGATGCTAGTCAGTCCCTCTTCGCACCGGCACGGACAGCTGCACTTCCCTGCTCAGCCATGGAGGGGCAGCATGGGCTCGGCCTAGGCCACTGGCTCCACTGGCCAGCAACAGGCTGCAGTAGGGGCCCTAATGGAGCACTGTGATCTGGAATCCTGGGGATCCCTCGCTCAGGACTGAACAGCTCCGCCGCACATGGGGTTCTGAGAAGAGTATAAGATGGAGGTACTGATACCTCAAGCTGAAAGGTGTGGCTGTGAGGGGTGCAGGTGAGTCCCCAAGGCAGGGAGTTCCAGAAGGTAACCTAACACAGAGCTCACGCCACGTGGTGGTCTGCCAAGACTTGCCATGAGCCTGAGCCTGGTACTGCTGTGTCCATTCCAGCTCAGAGCCCCTGCTGGGGCATTAACTGTGGAGTCCACACCTTGAGCTCACCTCCGGTTCCTGTCTCTCTCATCCACTGAGTTTGCATCTTCCTCCAGGTCTCCTTCCATCTCCCCCTCTTTTATCCCTAATTCACCTGGGCCCTGGCAACATCTCTCTGGATGCTTAGAATCATCAGCTAGGGGTGCGAGATCTTCTGCCTCTGGATGCCTCTATCCATCAAAAGCCTTCCCAGCTCCCTCCTGAGCCCTGGTAACTATTGATGCCCCAGCCTCACATTCCTCAGGATTCCCCATGTGCCGATTCCAGCCCTGGGCTCTCCTCTCTTGGTCCTGGGGCTCAGACTCTTCTTTGCACAAATCCTTCCTTGAAAGGTGTTGCCTCCAAATGTGAAAAATCCCTCCAAGGGCTGCTCCAGTACTGCTCCCTGCACAAGCCCTTTCCTGACCCCCATGGCCCAATCAAGCTCCCCCTCCCCTTTCCTCTCTCTGTACTTTTCAACTTCCCAGCACTTCCTCCAGCACTCCCGGTTTGTATCACCCTGGAGCTGCTCTGCACCCCACAGCCCGTGGATGGCAAGGGCCATGCTGTATTTCATCTCATTTCCTTCCCCAGGGGGTGTGCTTGCCAGTGCTGTGGATTTCATCTCTCCTGAGTAGAAAACATTCTGACAAGAATATGTACATTTCTAGAACAGGCTCTTAAATCTGCTATAAAAAAAAAAAAGTCATGTGGGAAAGAGACTACTCTTCTGTGCATAATGAATAGAGCGCCAAGCGGTGGTATTTCAGAGATCACAAATGACCCCAGTTACAGGTGCGCTTCCTCTCCTGCTACATAAGGTGACCTGTATTCCGGTTACATCACTTTGGACAAAGGACTTCCACACGTGCCCTCTGTCCATCTAAGATGCAACCTTATCATTTCCTTCTACTTCCACCGAATAAAGGAACCACTCCCAGGGCCCCTCCAGGGTTCCTGTGGAAAGATTCTCTTTTATTTATTTATTTATTTTATTTTTTCAGTACAAAAACCAAAGAGACTTCCAGGATGTAGAAGAAGCTACTTAAGTTATTGGTCTCAAAGTGTGGTTTCTGGACCAACAGCCTCAGCATCCACCTGGGAACTTAACAGAAATGCAACTTGTGTCCTCTGCTGCCCCCCTCCCTCCCCCCCTCCAAGAACTAATGAATCAGACACACGGGCGGGAAGGGAAGGGGAAGGATGACAAAATCTGAGAACGACATGAAGAAACGAGTCCCAGATGGGAGGTGTGTCTGGGAGAGATCCTTTCTGAAAACAGGATTCTGAATTAAAAATAAAATAAAGTGGAAAGCTTCCAGATAAAGGAAACTACATTTCAGAACAGACAAGGAAATGAAAGAGGAGAGAGAATGAAAGTGTTCTAAATACGCTGAATATCTTCTGATGAACAGGATTTAACTTGGTCTTCAACCTGGTGTTCACTGGGCTGATTTCGAACAGAGTCCCTTTCCTTTTCTCTGTGGCCAGTTCTTTCATCTTCTCGCTTTTTGGGTCTCTGCTTGGAGCATTTCTGTACATGTGCAGAGAGGAAAGGTCATGGAGGGGTGTAGATGAAGATTTAGCACACTGTGAGGACCCCACAAGAGAGAGTCATGGGAGCAGAAGGAAACTGAGGAGAGGACGATGAGGGGCACAGAGAGAGAAAGGAGGAGCAGGATTTAAAAGAGGAAAAGAAGGGGCACCGGGGTGGCTCAGCTGGTTTAGCATCTGACTCTTGATTTCAGCTCAGGTCGTAATCTCACGGTTTGGGAGTTCAAGCCCTGTATCAGGCTCTGCTCTCTCTCTCTCTCTCTCTCTCTCCCTGCCTCTCCCATGCTTGCACTCTCTTTCTCTCTCAAAATAAATAAATATGCTTTAAAAAAGTGGAAAAGAAAACAGGCAAAGTCGAACACAAATAGCACCATGAGTTGCCTCTAAAAGGAGCAGGGAGTGCTGGTCGTTTGGGTTAAAGGCCAACTACGGGTCGGTACCCTGACATTTTAAGCAGGCTGTTGGAGCTTTTGGGCTAATACTGTTCATTGCTCAGAAGCATGCTGATGCCTGGTGTTCCCCCCTCCAGGGGCGGGGGTGCCAGGAGGGTTTCCCAGGACCTTGTTGAAGGAGGCTGGAGCAACACTGTTAGATGACCTACTCAGACATGCTCAGAATACAGGGCACGTACCTCACAGATCTTTTCCAAGGAGGGGACAAAGAAGTCATCACACACAATGGCCAGTGCGTAAAACATGTACATGGCCTGGAAGAGAGGAAAAAAGGGGTTAAAGTCAGAGTCAAAGCAGAGCCACGGGGTGAGGGTCTGGACACCCTCTACATCAATAACACTCTCTGACATCATGGACTCAACATCTTACTCAAAGTACAAAAACTGTAGTGCTTGGGAGGCCCTCCATGATATCACCGCTCCTCTCTGACCTCATCATCTACCACTCTCTTCCTTGTCCACCAAATGTACTATGGATGACTGCCTCAGGGCCTTTGCACCTGCTGTTCCCTCTCCCCAAACATACTTCCCTCAGATGACCTTGGCTCATTCCATCATGTCCTTCAAGTCCCTGGTTCAATGTCAACCTAAGCAAGAGGCCTAGGACTCCCCTCCCTCCCATTTCTCTCTATTCACCTTATCCTGATTTTTCATGACATATTATATGTTAAATTAATTTGTTTATTGTATGTCTCCCTCACTAGAAGTCCACAAGGATATGAACTTTATCTGTCTTATTTGTCCCTAATACAGGGCACAGGGCCTGGCGCATAGCAGGTGCTCAAAAAATATATGTGCAATGAAGGAATAAACACATGAATACTTCTAACTGAGGTCATTCACTCTGCTGTTTCCTACAGGACAGGCTCCACAATCTTGCTTCCTGTCAGCGAAAACCAGGGAACACCCTGGAATTCTAACCTCCTGGGCATAAATCACCCATTTAACCCCAAGTTTCCTCTCTAATTGATGAAATTTTATTTGGATTCCATCATTGGTTGACCACCTAGCATCCATCCTCCACTCCTTTCTAATGAGACCCCAATTTCATCCCAATATCCACCATAACCCATGGGAAGGTGACCCCACCCTTTCCTCTAGGAGTAGAACTGACTGGCCAGTCAGTGTGCAGTATTTCCCACTGATGGCTACTGGTTCAGGAGCGGACATGTGACCTGGGCTGATCCAATGAAATTGTAGGAAAGGTTTTATGGTCCTTGCCAGTGGCATCCATTTTTCACCCTCTGGCGCTGGTTATGGGCTGGGGGTCCTGGTTGCCCCCTGGCAGCCATATTGAGGGAAATGGGACTTGAAAGGAAGTTGACCCTGAGTCAACTTCATGGCATTACCAAGTTGTTGAGCATGTGGTACTAAAGCATACCTGCCTCCAGATTTTGTAATAGAGCATTTCGGCCAGTTTGATTTGGGAGTTTTCCTGTTACTTGCAGCCCAAAGCATCAAATGGGTATAGCTGCTCATCTTTCAAGTTCCAGCATCCTCAGCAGTGACATGCTTTCATGTTTTGATCTCTCAACATCTTTTCCTTTTGAGAATTGCTCCACTGCACAGACCTCAGTCACACATTCCCCATACCCGTCAGCACAGGGCACAGACACATGACCCAGGCTAGCCACCAGGACACCCCATTCTCTGTCATGCAGTAGTGGGTGAGCAAAAGGTCTGCAAGGGGGCCAATGAGGGACTGACAGAGAAGCTGGAAGAGGAGGGCTCTCTGCTTATGAGATACAAACACTGCCTGAGTCCGGAGGCAGCTGCCATACAGAGGGAGCTTGCTGGAGAATGTAGTTCATACAGTAAGAAGCCCAACCAAGAGATGGGACAGACAGACTGACACACACACACACACAGACACACACACACAGACACACGCACAAAATGGTGTTCAATGACACCCCATGAACTCTGGACCCAGCTCACCCCTGAAATCGAGGTGGACTTTCCAATTTCATGAACTAATAACATGCCTTTTACACTTATGATGACTTGAACGGGATTTCTGTCACTTACAGCTGTCCTTCATGAAGCTTTTTGTAGCAGCCCGAGCATGAAATGATCTCTCTGGCCTCTGACTCTTGGCTGTGGCACCAATTTAGCCATCCCTCCCCCTCTTTATGAACTCATTTTTCCTTTTCACACATAGGTGTTTGGGCTCTCCAACCAGACTGTAAGATTCTAAAAAACATCTTAACACTTGATTCTGTGGAATTATCAGATGAGTGAATGAAAACATATTCATTCCAAAGTGCTGCCTATAATAAATTATCAAAACCCAACACAATATACCACAGGAGATGGGTTATATAAACCATGGTTCATCAATCGATGAAATCCTGCTAAAAGAGATGATTTAAGTCCACAGTTAATGACAAGAAAAGGCATTTACTATACACTGCTAAATGAGAAATATTATAAAATAATGTGTACAATCTTTTTTGTTATTATGTATGCGTTAAGGCATACACACACGCACACGCACACACTTGTGCAAGTATATTTGCATATAAGAGTTTGTAAGACCACACATTAAAGTAGTTTTTCCCTCTGTTGGTATGACTCTGTTTTTATAATTCCTATCTATATTTTCTGATATGTCCACCTTGAATTTGTATTTCTTGTGTGAATTTTGCAGGTGGTGGAGATTTTAGAGCAAGGACTCTGTCTTATAGTTTTCTAATCTCCAAGGAGCCTGGGATGTCTGGCATGCAGAGACACCTTAAAAATAACTTTCATTGATTGGTCTATTCATAATCTGTACGAAATTATTTGTCTGTGGATTTGGGGGGAAGAAAATGTCAATTTTTACAAAGTTAATGCTTTATTTACATCTTGTGGATGAGTCAGAATATACACTCCCAAATTTCAGTGGACTCAAACCCTCTTTTGCTGTACGGCTTGGCTGATCCAATGATGCGCAGGCTTTATCATTATCTTTGAAAGAACAGCCAAATGTAGTAATTGGAATACAGAATTGTACATTTGTGAATTAACCAAGATCTAAATAAACTGTCTCTAGCTGCCATACTCAACTCACTGAAATAGCCAAGTCCATAAACCATCTTTCTAAGACTATGTTCCAATATTACGTATCGATCCTGTCGTGAGGCTAGAAACTTCATCTAACATATTGCAAATCAACACTTGGAATGGGTTGGGAAATGAATAGGTCTTCCAGGCTCTCTGTGATTTCAAGGGTGATGGTTACTGAAAGCCACATTAGTTCTCATGCACAAGGCAGTGTGAGGCCCCTGCCTCGATCAGGCACCCTGTGTGGCAAGGCACCTCTGGACATCTGGCCTGCCACTCTGCTTAAAAGAAATTCTGCTCTAATTCCTGCCATGTTACCCACTGGAAATCAGTTTCCCACTGGAAAAGCAAACAAAATAGAACAAGGTATTGGTGGGGGGAGGTTCTGTGCATGTAGCAGAGTAGGAAGGATAAGGAAATCAGTACCTTCTGCTCATTTTTGCTGTGAACCTAAAAATGCTCTAACAATGGGTCTTCTATTACTACTACTAATAAGTTTCAAAAACTAAACAGAACAAAGGAACAAAACAAATGTATGAAGTCAACTTTTAGATGCAGGAAGCCTACTGATATTGATGGTACTATCAGTACAACTGGCCTGAGTGTTTTAGAGTGAGGCATTTTTGTATTAATTTGGCCATTCCTGTATTTCCAAAGGATATAATACTATAATTGGGGATAGTGACTAATAATAATATTATTAATTTTTGCCACTATATGTTGGGCCAGGAACTCCAGGCACGCTCACTCCAGATACTTTACAGGGACTGTCTCACATAATTTCTCTAACTCCTGTGGGAGGCAGGGTGTTACTGGCCCCAGGTCCCAGATACCTCTGAGAGTACAGTAGCGAATCCAAGGACACACAGCTAGCAAATGGCAGGCCTTGGATGTGACCCCAGTACTCTCTGAGCCTTCCTGCCGAGGCCAGTTCCACACAGAGGGAGAGTTCCTGAACTGCTGTCCAATCGACACCTTCTATGTTCACTTGGCCTACTAATAAGTTCACTTCTCCAACCATACGAGAGAGAGGGACAGTTTCAGAATCCCAGCCAGCCACCTCTGGGGGTTGCCAGTCAGAGCCACTGATGTTCTTTGTTATTTATTTTTATTTTAGAAGTTCAATTCTGATTATATAAATATACCATTTACATAAATGTATCAATGTGATCAGCATGAACAGGAGTAAACCCTAGTTACCTCTTTATTTTTAGTGGCTTCCCATTTTCCTCTATAAATAAATGGACCATCAACACTGCTACAGTGAACACCTTTACTCATATATCCTTTTGCATTTCTAGGACAGACTTCCAGATGTGGAACTGCTGGGTGACGTTCTTTTTCAGTAGTATTATTTTTACAAGGTGCACTAAAAAATACAAGACAGACTTAACCCCTCAAAAATATTCAAGGTGATCCCTGGAATGGTGGATGTGTTGCGACACACCCAGAAATCTGAGCCTCCGGCCTGGCTACAACAATCAGAACAAGCAAATGTGGGATGCTTTCCGGAAATGATGAGTGAGGGGTGTCTGCAGAGGAGAGGAGAGGAGGGGTCTGTTTCAGTTTCAACTCCAAGCTCACAGCCACAGGGCCTTCACTTCCCTTGGAACTTATCAGGGCCCTCCCGTGGGAATCTGTACGTTGGCACTGATTATGTGCTGCCTGGACCGTGAGCCATGTTTTAAGTCCATGTACCTGGCTGCTCTTCTTTTTCAGGGCAGCAGCTATGCTCTTCCCACATTCATATCCACCCAGTCTCAGGGCGGGCTTGCACAGAATGAGGGAACTGGTTTATATGAAATGAATGAGTCCAAGCAGGAGGTACCCAGAGAGTAGCTGGTGTCCCCTTTAGAAAGAGAGGTAGCCTGGAGCCTTGAAGGAAGCCCAGGATGGAGTAAAGGACCTCGTGTCAAATCCCACACTTGACACTTCCAAGTTGTGGTGACCTTGAGTGACTCTCCTGACCTCACATAGCCTTCAACATGAGACCAATCACACCATCCGCTTGAGTTAACTTATGAGAGGGAGTACTGTGGGGGGGTACACGGACACAGAGGAGCAAAGGGGCTTGGGCGTGACCAAGCACCTCACGTGACAACAATAATGCTGTGAGACTGTGCCCCAGCGGGCCTGCTGGAGGAGGACAAGAGACATGCAGAGCAGGGTCAGGAGGACAAGGGGCATGTGGAGCAGAGCCAAGTCACCCTCGTCCTAGCAGAGGCTGCCAGATATCAGTTGACAAGCAGCTAACCCCAGACATGGGTCAACGGATCCCCAGTGTTCAGCTGAACCCAAAAGACCCAGAAGCTAAAGAAACGTGTACTGTTGTATGTCACCGAGGTTTTAATTGTTGTTTTTTAAGTAGGCTCCAGACCCAATGTGGGGCTTGAACTCATGACCCTGAGATCAAAAATCGCATGCTCTACCAACTGAGCCAGCCAGGGGCCCCTGTTGCTGAGGTTTTCGGGCCATTTGTTATACAGCATCATTAGGGCAACAGGCAACAGATACAGCCAAGATGATACAAACAGCCATGGTGAAAACAACAATAATGAGAAGTAACTTCCAAGTTCTGAGTGACAATATGCGCAGCTTTTCTAGTCTCCTTGGAACTAGCCATGATCCTATGACACAGCTTGGACCAATGAGAAGAAGGCACGGATGCAACAAAGTGACCCCTTTTTTTTCTAGCTCTCAACTTGGATGTAGTGTCTAGGGCAGCAGCAGCCATCATATGACCATGAGACAACAAGCAAGAAGATACACAGCAGCACAAACGGGATGGCAGAGCTCTGAGGATGCCATTCGCGGGCTGATCCAATGTCAAGAATCATCTTTCTCTGTGCCGCTTCTTGGGTGAGAAAATGAAAAATGAACCCCCATTTGCCTCTATGGCCATTAGTCAGGTTTCCCCCACTGGTGGCCACAAGCCTTCCTATCTGATTATGGGTGGAGATATTCATTCTGCCAGGCGAGGCTAGCAAAGGGGGCCAGAGAAGTCTTCACAGAGGAAGTGGCCACTAAACTGGGATTCTGGAAGATAAATACCATCTCATCAGGTGGTTTCAAAGGCTGACTGGGACTGATAAAACCAGAGAAACGCTGGCCATAGTAAACTGTGAAGCACCTAAGGTAACAGGAAATCACCGTGGCCTGTGGCTTAATGGAGGTGAACAGGCTCTAGCTGAAATGTCAATATACATAAGCGCTTCTGAATTGTGAGGGCAAATGTCTCTGAACAGTGCGACATTAACCCTGCTGCTTTATGTGGCATCTACAGTCAGCGGTTTTCACAGACAATTTCCTTTTACTACATCATCTGCTCTCACGTTGCTGTCTTTAATTTCAATGAAGGTGGTGCTGGACAATCAATTCCTAAGGAAGATCTATAGAACTCTGGCCTTGGTGGAAATTGTTCTAAACCTCCCGGGGAATATGGTTTGAGTATTAACCAAAAAAAGATTTCCTTTTCTTTTCCCGTCTCTGTATTTTTCATAGTTTCAAGTGCTAGTTTCTTCAAGTAAACTTGGAAAATACAACAACAACAATTGTATTTCTTTTAAAAATCACCCCCCTCCCCCATCACAGCTTGAATGTAATGGCCCCATGATGTCTTGGTGGGACTGACGTACATGGTCACTTCTGGGTTCTGTCACCACTACAGTTGTAATTCTCCTGGAAATACTCACTCTCCCTAGTGACTAGAGAGGGAGACTCTGAGCTTCCAGCCAGACTAGGGTTCTGTATAAGAGGATTTGGGGGGGGAGGGCATCAGGGAAGAGGAATGTAGCAGGTGACTATGTGCCCCCTGGTCCTATCATATTCTTTAGGCCTTATTAATTTAGAACACCCCATAGTGTCTTGAACATCAGAATCTGCGTCGATTTGTTCGAAGAGCATTGATTTACCCTTACACAAAGTGGTCAAGAAGTGCTAGGGCATTATCACGCCCTGGGCACCCTCTCGCAATGACTGATGGGAGCTGGTGTATCTGTACCCCAACTCCCCTGCCCCTGGAGTGGAGAAACCACTCTGTCTCCTTGGGCTCCCCAGGTGACTAAGCTTCAGGTGCCCACACTGTTGCAAGCTTGATGACCCATCTTTTATTAGTGATCCTCCCTTCTCTGCCCCACTTCCTACTGCACTACTGATGTTTCTCTTTGCCCCTGGATAACAACTTGCATTCCAACCCTGGTCTCAGAGTATGCTTCTGGCAGAGCCCGAATTAAACCAAGAATGAAGGGGGTTAAGGAAGATCATGAAAAGAATGAAATGCAGTTTGCAGTCAAGACGGGCCACTCATAGAAACAACTGTTTTCTAAAAATCCAGAGGGACTAGTGTAAAGGCATGCAATTCGAAGACATCTATCTCAAATAAACACATTGCCAGCTACACAACTAGATAAGGGGCCAGGCTGCCCCACCCATGAAGTTCCGACTTTAGAAAGCTCTGGATGACCTACACAACTTACTGCATGAGGGACTCTGCTTCTCTCTTCCCACATCCTAATTCCCGCTCTTATGCTTCGAATTCACCAATAGAGAGTAAGCCTGTGAAACTCTAGGCATCCCATCCTCAACTCCAATGAAGACAGAGCCCCAGGTGTGTGCTCCCTCACCATGCCCCTCACTGTGTGGCTCTGGTATACCATGGACCCTCCAGAACCTCTAAGTGATAAAATCTTAGTTTTCCAAAGTTCCCTGATGGTTGTTGCCATTCCTGAGGGATGTTTTACATTCATAATAAGACCCACAAGGGTCATAAGAGACTCTTAAATATGGATAACAAACAGAGGATTACTTGGAGGGGTTGTGGGAGGGGGGATGGGCTAAATGGGTAAGGGGCATTAAGGAATTTACTCCTGAAATCATTGTTGCACTAAATGCTAACTAACTAGGATGTAAATAAAAAAAATAATTAAATAAAAATTAAAAAGAAAAAAGGCCCACAAGGGCCAGTTAGGTCACGACACTGGCTCCCACTGGGGAAATGTCTGTGAGGGCTTCCCACAGGTATCTGGGGACCAGGTGCTGCCCCAGGCACCCCTAGAGGACAGAATCACTGTCTGTAGGTTGAGACCAACACAAAACAGGAACTCTATCTGAGTCCCAACCCCAGGGTCATTTTGTCAGTTGGCACCATGAAGGTCTTTGAAACCACTGTCAACTGAAAAGGGTGAAGGTCTTTGAAACCACTGCCAACTGAAAAGGTTTCTCTTGCAGGAACTCAAATGCTAAAGGAAATGCGAATGTTAATGTATCTGCTCCATTAGCATACATCCTATAATTATGTTAGTTGAATTTCATGATGGCCAAATAGCTGATCAGTGTTCTTGGAGGTCATCGCACTGGGGTGACTACTTTGGAGCTTTGGGAATGAGACATTTGCCATCTCAGGAGAAAGATTTCAGTGGGAAAAGAACCATTGTTTCCCTGTGTGTTCTTCTCTGTCTGTCTCTCCCCATCCCTGTTACCCCAGAAGCCTCTCCCACGGTATCCACTCTGAGAGACTGGTTCCTAGGTCCCTAAGGAAGTCACTTATTTCTTTTGGTTGTCAGTTTCTCAAAAAAGTGGGGGTAATAACTGCCATTTCCCCTCAATATTTGTTAAGGGAAACTTCTGGGGGCAGGTGTATGCCCCGGTGGGGGCATATGCACACGTGGGCCTTAGAGGACTCTCACTGGGTACCAGACACACATTCTTCAATGACCTCACAATGGTACAAGATGGGACGCTGGGTTTAATCCAGCATCACTGGTGGGAACCAAGTTCAGTAACTTGGGTCAGATTACACAGTTAGTAGGTGCCGGAGGCAGGATTTAAACCCAGGGACCTGCCTCCTGAGTCCGCGCTCCTAACCACCACGTCACATGGCATCTCAGGAAGAGAGGTCTCTTCATGTAAGGAACTCCCTGCCCTTTATATAAGGAACATTTACTCCTCTAACCTGTGCCAGGTCACAAATCCCCTTCTATGGAGACCTCCTGTGAGACAGGGGTTCTTAAACTGCGGTGTCTGAACCTCTCACCCCCCCGCCCCCAGACAGTACTCAGAACAACTCAGCAATTTGTTTATCTGGATGAGAACAAATCGCATCTTTGTGTTCACTAGTCTCTGAATGAAATTCAGCATTTCCTTCCACTAAGAATACAGGCAATAAGCCACAGCAGCACTGGCAAGACCTGGGAATATGGCCCTGGTGGAAATCACAGACCTTTCATATCACATCACCTGCACTGCAGAGACCACATACACGTTTGTCACTGCTTCAAAATAGATAGTTATCAGACCTGATGCTAGAATCTGTATTTAATATATTAACAAAGAATCACTCAGGTTTCTAAACTGCTGTGTGCTTTAAAGTGTACCAGTATCATCTGGGAAATGCATACAAAATGAGGTTCCCCCAGTCCCACATCCAGAAGATCCTCTTAGCAGGCCCCTGGGTTCGGGCCTAAGGACCTGCATTTCTAATCAGCACCTGAAACAGGTGGTCCAGGTGTCCCCTGGTCTGTTTCTATGGGCCCCTAGTTGGACGCCTTGAGAGTGAGTCCAGAATAGTGTCCAGAATAGTCTAGAATAGTGAGGAGGCTTTGTGCCTCTGTCAGGGTTTGAGCAGCAAACAGAAGGCCACTCAAAAGGGTTTAACCAGAGAGAACTCTTTTTTTAACTGCAGAGAGTCTGATGAAGGGTTTCCCTGTAGTAGTACAGGCAGGGCAAGGGAACCAACAGAGAACGTAATGCACCCAGAGCCTAGCAACTCGAGAAGCTGTTCCCTCGTGGTGGCCTGAAGGTACAAGAGGAGGGGACCGAGTTGCTGCAGCCTCGTGAGTGGGGATGAGGCTCCTCACAGGGTGGAGGAAAGCAGCACTAGCCAGAGCCTGGAAAGCCAGGAGGGAGCAGGAAGGAAATGCCCGGACCTCTCTCCTGTCCCTCCCCAAAGGCACGGAATCTGGGAGATAAGGTCCTTAGAGGCTGGTCTTCTGGAGTCCAGAGTGGGGTAGAGAGAAGTAGACAAAGAAAATGGGGGTGCAGACAGAGAGTGATCACCCAGGAAAAATGGGGAGGGATGGAAAGGAGAAAGGGGAGCAACAAAGGGAGAGGGCAGCCAGAGGAGAAGAAGGAAGTGAAAAGGGGACAAAAACACGTTCTCTTAAAGTCAACCGCACTTCATCCATGAAGACATCAGCCCTTTGTTGCTCCCTTCCCCTGCTGGGGATTTAGGAAGGCTCACAATAAAAACATGTACAATAAAATAATGGTACACACAAATAAGTAAAAGGCATCAGGACATAAGACAAATAAAAATACAAGTAAGAAATCATGATCAGGAAGAAAGAGAACACATATACAGTGCCATGAACTTTTTACCCCCCAGAGACACCCAGAATTGTAGGAGGACTGGAGGTCAGGCACATTCTAGCTGGCTAGGTCTGGACCCCCATGGGGGCTCCCTGACACACCCTTTTCTGGGGTCATAGGCTGAACTGTTCCCTCGGGCTTGGGGACCACTCCCATCTCTAAGTAAGCCTTTTTTTTTTTTCTTTTTCTCAACTAAGACAGAAGAGAGCAAACCTGATTGGGGGAGCAGAAGGGCCAACTTCTCTGAAAGGGGATGGATCATTCTTTCTCCTTCTCTATCTCTATAGATGTATAATACATATTACTTATATTTGATATTTAAAAATTTAATTTTAACTTTTTTATTGTGGTAAAATATACACAACACAATGTTTACCATTTTAACCATTTTCAAAGTGTATAGTTTAAAGCCATTAAGAATACATACACTCATGGGGTGCCTGGGTGGCTTAGTCGGTTGGCTCGGGTCATGATCTCATGGTTTGTGGGTTCAAGCCCCATGTCAGGCTCTGTGCTGACAGTGTAGAGCCTACCTGTATTCATTCTCTCTCTCTCTCTCTCTCTCAATAAATAAATAAACTTAAAAAAAGAATATTCACATTCAAATTCAGATTGTTGTACAACCATTACCACCATCCATTCGAGAAATTTTTTGTCTTCGCAAACTGAACTCTGTACCCGTTAAACAGTAACTCTTCATTTCCCACCCCCACCCCCAGGCCCTGGAAACCACCATTCTATTTTCTGTCTCTATCAATTTGACTACCGTAGGTACCTCATCTAAGTGGACTAAGTATTTGTCCTTTTGTGACTGGCCTATTTCATTCAGCATAATGTACTCAAAGTTCATCCATGTTGTAGCAGGTGTCAGAATTTCTTTCCTTAAGGGGTGCCTGGGTGGCTCAGTTGGTTGAGTGTCCAACTTTGGCTCAGATCATGATCTCATGGCTTATGAGTTGGAGACCCGCGTTGGGCTCTGCACTGACAGCTCAGAGCCTGAAGCCTGCTTCAGATTCTGTGTCTCCTCTCTCTCTGCCCCTCCCCTGCTTGTGTGCTCCCTCTCTCTCTCTCTAAAATAAATAAATATTAAAAAAAGAATTTCTTTCCTTAAAAGCTGAAGAATATTCCATTGTGTACGTACATACGTATGTATGTATGTATGTATGTCTATCTATCATATTTTGTTTATCCATCAGTGGACATTTAGGTTACTCCTACCTTTTGGCTATTGTGAGTGATGCTGCTACGAACACAGGTGTATAATTGTCTATTCAAGCCACAGCTTTCAGGTTTTTTTGGGTAAATACCCAGTAACAGAACTGCTGGATCATATGGTAATTCTCTGTTTAACTTTTTGAGGAACCTCCATATTTTCCACAGCACCTACACCATTTTACATTCCCACCAACACTGCACAAGGGATCCCATTTCTTTACATCCTCACCAGCACTTGTTATTTTCTGGGGTATTTTTTGTTTGTTTCATTTTGTTTTTTGACAGCAGCCATCTGAATGTGTGTGAGGTGGTATGCGCAAGACACAGTTTTGGGTTTTGTTCGTATGTTCATTTCTGGCGAAAAAGTAAATAAAATCTCCCTGGAGCCCTGCAGTCAGGACAGGAGGCAAGTGTGAACGGAAGATGACAAGTGTTTCCTTATTCCCTTGCAACCGTTTCCCCCAGCACACACACAAACTCCATAAAGCCCATTAGTTCTTTCCAAAGAAAGAGCCTCACTTGCACAGTCATGAAGGATAATTTCCCTACGTCTATATGGACTTCCTTTCCAAATACTTCCTTTTCAAAGTCTTACCCAGAAGTCTTTGTTTAGCTTAGACAAGAACAGGCATAAAGTCAGGGCTGAGGGAAATGGCAGTGAAGGAAGGGGCAGATGCAGTGAGTGATGACGAGTTTGAGCATCTTGGTGTTGTCAGAGGCTGCTGCCTGGCACCATGGCCTCAACTGCCCACAGGGGTCCACAAGATGTAGGAATAAGTAGATGAGGTAGGGTCTGTGGCTTGCTGGACAGTGGAGTCCTATCTGAGGTGGACAGCCTGTGCTCTGCCTTGGCTAATGCTCCTTGAGGATATGTGCTCAGTGTGGCCAGAGATTCCGATTTTCTAAGAGTGAAACTACGAATCTGGACTTTAGGTAAAAATATCCTGGTTTTGAGTAATGGAAACTAATGTAGTCACTCTGGCCTCACTGCCTACTCTCTCCCTTGCTGATTCTCTGCTCCAAGCATACTGGCCTTCTAGCCCTTGCATAAATAAACCTAGGCGGCTCTGAGTCAAGGCCCTTGCATTGGCTGGCCATTCTCTCCTCAGCCATTCACGTGACTCCTTCCCTCATTTCCTTCATTCTTTGCTCAGATATCACCCTCTTGGAACCCACCTTGACCCTACAGCATGCCTCTCCAGCACCTCCCCTCTTCACCCTCCAAACTCTGTTCCACTATTTCTTTTTCCATTGTATGGATTATCTTCTAGCATGCCAAACAATTTACTTATTATGTTTATTTTACTGCCTGCCTCCTTCCTTAGAATATAGGCTCCGTGAAGATAGGGGTCTCTGCCTGTCTCATCCTCTGATGTATTCTAAGTGCCTAGAATAGGGCTGGCACATAGTACATGCTCAATTAGGTACTGAACGAATGAATGATTGAATTCAACAATTGTAAAGCACTGAGCTGACCAAATTCAACTGACAATAGTGAGAATGGTGATCTCAGGTCAGGTCCAACTGTCCATTTCTTTGATCAGGAAAATAATGCCCTGGGCAGTTAAATAACTTTTCTGCAGTTGCCCCACCATGATGGTCTGGCTTGTTCTGAAACTCCTGGCACTGGCCCAGTGGTCCAGGGTTCTTCCCACAGCATCATGCTCAAACTCAAGGTTCCCATCAGGGCTCAGATGAGGATGTATGACTCTTGTCTCTTAGGTCTTTCCTCATGTGGAAATCTAAGATAATAGGCATCATCTTTCCACCTTCTTTCCAGTTTCTTCCAGTAGACAGAAACTAACTACCTGGTGGCTGAAAGAATGAACCCATATGTGAACTTTAAGAACCCCACACCAAGGTGCACCCCCCATACCTCCAGCCTAGAGTCTGTGCTGATGACAATACCAACAACATCCAGATGGCACACCAGGGCAGAGGTTTGGGACAGTTTTGTTCACTTTTGTATCCCCTCTCTTACATCAATGCCTGACACTCTTTCTGAGATGTTTCTTGGAGGAATGCATCAATGAATGAATGAGCTCTTTCTATGGGCCGACCCTAGGCTCAGTGTGTAAAATGCATTAGCTCATTTCACCCTCCCAATAACCCACATACAGAAGTTGGCCCTATAGTATTTCTATTTTATAGAAGAGAAAACTGGGGTCTGGAGGGAATAAGAAACACATCTTATTAGCAGAGACAGTAATCACTCAAATCTATTGCTGTGTGACATCAAAGCTCCTAATCTTCATCACATGGCCTCCACTCCCAGTGGACTCCAGGAAGTAAGGATGGAAAATTCCCTACCTGCCTGGTAGCCATTCTACCCATTTAAACATGAAACTTAGTATTAAAGAGCAATCTTCCCCCAGGTAGTATCAACCAGTCCAAAGGAAAGGGTTCCTGGATATTGGCTGTGTTCACCAAAAGAAGACCCTCAGGGGAGAATCCATATACAATGGGAGACTGATAAGGTAGTAGAGGATCCATGGACAAGGAAGGAGAAGAAACCAAGGGAAGGTGTGATGCCGGATGACACCTACTCTCAGCCTCATCCTGCACAGAACTCTGGAGTAGAGGCTGCCCCACAGACTTGGCCTTGCCTTAAAACAAAGGATCTGGGCATCCATACTACTGTACCAACCAGTCATTGTGGCTATTTGCCACCCCAGAGAATGCAACTTATCAGGCACTTGCTACTCAGCGCACCCTGGTGAAGTAGGCCTAGCAGCCCAAATTCTTAAAAGGTCACAGGGGTGAACCATGAGAAGCTCATGTGTGATCCATGAGACCCAAAGGCCACAAACTTATAAAGAGGACTCAGGTTGATCTGATGGGAGTACCACCATGTCTGCTAAATGTGTGAGCAAAGTATTTGGTATTAAAGCTAAACACAGAGCTATTCACTAGATTCTATCAGAGCTTAGAGCAAGGACACCTAACCTACATTTTAGAGAGTGAGGAGAAGGTTATGGGAAGACTCTCTGGAGGAGTTGACGGTTACATCATGTCCAAAAAGCCAAGCAAAGAAGTCAGGAAAGAAGTGGCTAGACAAGGGAACAGCATGAATAAAAGCATGGTGTCACAAATAAACACAGTTTGCTTTAAAAACGACAAATTATTATTGCTGGAGTGTAGATTCTGGGTGAGAAAGCAGATGAAGAGGCTATAGAAATAGGCAAAGGGCAGTTTGGGGAGGTTCTGGTACTCTGGGCTGATATTTGCATGCATAAATGCAGACTGTCTGCCTTAAACAGGAATCACTGTTGACTCCATTAGCTGAACACTATAATGATTAAAGTGGCTTTGATGATGGCGATGATAGTAATAACAGTGATTATGATGTGATCATGGCAGGGACAATAATAATTATGGTGATAATAGTGACTGTGATGATAATATTGATGGTCAGAGTGGTGGTGATGGTGGTGGTGATGGTGATGACGATGATATGGTGATGGTGTCTTGGAGAGGTAGTGATTTGATAATGTGATGATGATGACAGTGGTGGTACGGATAGTGACTGTGATACTGATGGTGATGGTAAGGATGATGATGGTGACAGTGGTGATGCTGGTGGTGGTGATAATGTTGATGATGGTGATGCTGCTGCTGCTGATGGTGGTGGTGGTCATGGTAATGATGATGAAGATGGTGATGATGATGTCAGTGATGGTGGTGGTGATGAATGATGATGATGGTGATAATGATGGTGATGGTAATGATGATAATAAAGACAATGATGGTGGTGGTGATGAATGATGGTGATGGTGGTGTGATGGTAATGATGATAATAAAGACAATGATGGTGGTGGTGATGAATGATGGTGATGGTGATAATGATGGTGATGGTGGTGGTGATGGTAATGATGATAATAAAGACAATGATGGTGATGGTGATAATGATGGTGATGGTGGTAGTGATGGTAATGATGATAATAAAGACAATGATGGTGGTGGTGATGAATGATGGTGATGGTGATCGTCATGGTGGTGATAATGATTTGACCATGTGATGATGATGATGACAGTGGTGGTGATGATAGTGACTGTGATATGATGATGACAGAGACAATGATGATGATGACGGTGATGAAGAGACAGACAATGATGATAATTATGACTGCTGACATTTATTGAAAATTGACCATGGGCCTAGAACTGCTTTAAAGCTTAATCTCTCAGCTACACCATGAAATGGAAACTATTGTCACCCCCACTTTTCAGACAAGAAAACTGAGGCAGAGAGAATATAAGCCCAAGATCACAAAGCCAGTCCATGACTGAAAATGGACTTCAGCTGCATTTGTAGGAGTCCAATCCTAGCTGGAACTCATGGCTGTAACTCCAATTGCTTTCAGCAGCAGGAGGAGTGGTCTGAAGGCTCAGAATGCCCACTGTCTTGAAGATTTCTCAAGATATTTCTTTCTTCCTTATTTCCTCCCTTTCTTCATTTCCCATTTCTCAGTGACACCCCCACCCCACCCCTCCCTACTAAACACTAGTGGTACACTCTGTGGGAGTTCTCCAATCTCATGCGGACGCTGGTTGACACCAGGCGTGTCTGCCGATAGTGGCCTCTTTCTCTTCAGGCTTGTTTGAGAAAATGAGGACAATGACTTCTCCCCTAGAGACGTACTGTAAATATTAGAGAATTCAACTTTTCTGGAGGACTTTGAAATTTCAAAAAATTTCCCAACTCTCTGCAAGATGGTGGAAATCTTCACTTCAAGGTTGGTGATAAACCTGCTCCTTGCCTCAAAGTTTTTGTAACCAGAGCCAAGCCTTTTTGAGGAAACCACAATAGGGTAGGGATTTTCATGCCAGAGTTAGAGCTGTTTTATTGCACAACACTTTATTGCAAGACACCAGGCTGGTTAAAGTTATCAAGATATTTGCATTCTTGCCTTTCTGTCATTTTTTTGTTATTCTCTCCCCAAACAGTCTCGGGAGCTGGTGGGCACCACAACTGCCAGATAACATCAAACAGTGGAATAGCAAGCCAATCATGGGCGAGCAACCAGCACTTCCAAACACAGGATCATCCTGAGACACAGGCCATCCAAGCAGGCTCATAATCTGGCGCCTCTTCAAACCCATGTTCTTTAAATATTTATTCAACATTTATTTAGTGGAGGAGGGAGAAGAAAACTAATCTTCTATTAATATATATGTATATGTATATAAATATACATATATATATATGTACATACATATATATAGAAATTAAGCCCCTTGCTAATCCATTTCCACTGGTGCAAGCATAGCCAATGTTCTGAAAAATATTCCCCCATTCTTCCATAATCGTTATCCTTTTTTGAGTTTCTTTTGTAAAAAGAACTACTCTGAAGTAGACAACTTCTTGATGGTGAATCAAAGTTTAATATTTAATATTTAGATGATGAAACACATTTTATTCAATGTTGGTAAATACTATGAACTGTCCAATTTTAAAATTTCAGCTGGTGGGACAGTATGAGCACTTACAAAGTACATATAACAGAAAGAGAACAGCAGTGGCAAAAAGCAGGAGGATCCTTTTTATTTACACTTTAGGTGGCTGTTTGCTACAGGTGGAGGGGTTCGATTCAATTGCCTTTAGTTGTGTTATGTGGAAGCCCGAGTTAAGTGGCGCCATCTTTCCCACTTACTATAGTGATGTTCTAGTGGTCTTGGTAGATCGGCACTCCAGAGAAGGTGCTTAGATGGCCGCCTGGGCACCCAGTTGAAAGCCATGGCAATATTCCCAGGTGGGGACCACTTCCTTAACTGTATGTCTTTACTCTGTCCTATTACCAGAACTGCCCCAGTATCACAGGATGTGCTCCCAGGGTGGAAGGCAATTTCCCATGAGTGGTGAAGGGCTACATGGGGTCATCCAGCATCCACAGCCTAAGCCTGCTCATGACTGGTATAGAGAGCTAATGGTTGGATGTCTGTGGGTAGGGGGCCAGTCTGGGACTGTCTGTATAAATGAACAAAGCCAACAGGCTTGTGTGGGGCTTAAACTCTGACCTTCATTTTATTGCTTAAGATCTAGTATAGTTAATGAAGCCAGACCAAAGCTTCATATTACAGTATTTCCAGCTTCACACTTCAATGACAATCCATTAAAATTACCAGATGATTACAATGGACTTTTAATTAGGAGGTTCAGAATCTCTCTTGCCAGACAATTAGCTTAGCTGGGCACATGCACTCCTCCCCCACAGCTGACATAGGCTGCCTAGATGTTTGGGGGGATGGGGATTCCAGGGAATCCTATGTACCTGGACAACATTACAAATGACTGCTATTCTTGGGATGTCCTTCTTGTATTCTCTCCACTTGGTGTGCCCTTATAAAGCAATCAGGGCTCAGGACAAAGATGCTCTCAGACCATTCTACTAAAAATCCTCTGTGTTGTTGGAAGACCAATGTCACTGATAATGAGAAGGTCTGACTCTTGCTGCAGTTTGTAGATGCTGACACAAACTTTATGAGCTGTGGCTTCTAGGCAGAGAGCTAAAATTTAATCATGTTTTCACTTAACCTCCCCCAAGGCTCAGAAAAAGCAAGAGGCAGAGTTACAACTAAGAATCCAGGAGATCATCTAAAGGCATGTGGGTAGAGCACACTGAATCACAAGAGAGATGCATTCCCTAGAGGTTGTAAAGAGACTGAAGAACACTGGTATCTGAGTTTCTGTAGGCTCTTCCGCAACTTACAAAACAGGAATGGGAGAAATTTGGCAGCCACTAACTTCTACTCTCCTCTAACGTAAGTAAGTTGGTGGATGCTGTGATGAACCATGGTTAAAAAGCACAATTGGAGAGCCTGGGTCCATATCCGAGTTGTGTGACCTGAAGTGAGTATTTCAACCTTGTTTTCCTCATTTCCCCATTTGCAAAATAGGAAAAATAATGGTACCTATCTCATATGGTTGTTTTGAAAGTAGATAATTGACACGAAATTTTTAGCATCATGGCTGGAATGTTACAAGCATTCAGTAAATGCTGAATAATGTTATTGTTGCCAGAGGTCATTATTATTTCAATCAACTTGTTAGAAAAGTGGGCCCAACTGAACCGAAGTGGAATCAAGGAAACACAAGAAAAGATTAGCATGCTTCTTCCTCTCTTCAACTACATCTGTGGTGGCCACTTCTACGGAAACAGGCACACAGAAGTGGTTTGCTGCAAAGCCTGGTTTCCTTTTCTTCTCCTGTCTCATAAGAGCTGTTGCCCATCGGAAGAAACCTAACCCAAGCTTCACATTCCAACAAACACATGATTTAGGATTCCCCGGCGGTCAAGGGGGACGGCCAACACCATGGTAAAATCCAACCCACCCCTGGATCCGATGTTAATTACAACTGAAAAGCAGATGGTGCCTCAATCTAGGCCCATCTGTTCCCCGTCTGTGGGAAGTTTCCCTGGCGGAGAAGACAGAGCCATAGCCAACTTCTTTTTGCCCCAAGAAAGACTGGACTTTTGCATTTAAGAAAACATCTTATTATTTGTCGTGATAAGATTTTCTCTGATCTATGTAGCCACAGAAATGTTAGGTCAGACATCCAACAAGGGAAGGTCAGTGGGATGACCTCAGGACCGCAGACAACTACTCAAACTCAAGATGCCACCAAAAGTGAGACAGTCTGGAGAAAATACTTGAATATGGCTTGTCCAGGGGTTTATAAGACAAGGCTTCCTCTCACATTCAGAATTCCAGTTATTAAGTGGCTTGGATGAGGAAATTATTTGATTGGATTCTATTACTCATACTTACCCATGTTTTTAAGAACTGACAAAGAAGTGATTTTCCCTCTCCCTTTCTATTTTTTTAAAAAAATTTATTTATTTATTTTGTGAGAGAGAAAGAGAGAGAGAGAAAGAGAGAGTAGGGGAGGGGCAGAGAGAGAGGAAGAGAGAGAGAATCCCAAGCAGGCTCTGAACCACCAGCACAGAGCCCCATGTGGGGCTCAAACTCACAAACCGCGAGATCATGACCTGAGTCAAAATAGAGAGTCAGATGCTTAACCAGCCACCCTGGCACCCCTCCTCTCTCCCTTTCTAAACAGACTATATCCATTGAACAGAAGGACTGAACTTGTGGCTGCCACAAGGAATGTCAATGTCAATGTCACCATTCTGGTGTTGACTTTAAATGTACTGATACGAGCCAGTAAAGAAAGCATTACCTAAGTTCACACTGGACAGGAGATTGTGCCCTTGACTGCAGACCTAATGGCAGGTGCTGTTGAGTAGTGTTAATTCAGTGTTTAGGAAAAGCATGTGGTACATCGAGCAGATGCTATGGATTTCCCGTCTCACTTCTGACAATGAGCAACTTCAGGCACATTGGCAGCTTCCTACCCAGAGCAGCTCCCCACCTCACTTGTGGCTCCCTGCAAAGTCACCAGTGCTGGAGAACTTTCCTCAGCCTGTGAGCACATCAGCCTGAAAAGTGCCCAGGCTTTAACAACCCAGGGACCATCATCAAAAGAGAAACAGAAGGAGTCTGAGAATCAGCAACCAGCCTGCTCACCCCTGACTGGGACAATTCTGAGTCGGGGTCTGTACCATCCTCTGAGAGCCCTCACTGGGATTGAACCCCAGCTGTTCATAGTGGTAACTAGCTCTTGAATGCCCTTTTGTTGGTTCCCCTCCTCTCCCTGTCTTGCTTCCTCCAGTCCCTCACTTCTGTATCCTAAGCAGCACCTCAAATAAACTGCCTGTACCTGGTGGTATGCTGGAGCAGGGTTGTATCAGCTCACAGGGCCAATAATTAAAATTTCAGGAAATCTGAAGGCTGCCAATGTACTGGTAACTTAAAATTGGTCATGGCATAGGTATTTACACGATGGATATTGGCAAATGTTATAACTCAGGGCATTCCCCCACACCCTCAAGGAGCCACTTGTTAAATATGGAGCAGCACCCCACTGTCTCCACCCTAGATTTGTCTCAGGGTTTATTCTGAGGAGCACCCAGACTAAGAGTGTGAGTAGAAGGTGCCTCAATGAAGCCAACACATGAGCATGGTAGCAAAAGAATCAAATTTGCCATCAGGATTATAAGCATTCCTTCACTATCCAAAGGATTTATGATTCTTAGTGCACTAAATGAGTGGAAAAGAATTTATTTCTAAATTTACAGTTAAGAGAGTAGGTACAAAAAATGAATGAAAAAAATGCTAGGAGCTATTGTTGCTTGAAACTCATTCCATGAGAAAACACAGGAGAAAATCTTTGTGAGGTTGGTTACACAAAGGTTTATCAGGTAAAATATAAAAAGAAAAACAAGACAGAAAATATATTCATAAAATGAAGCACATAAAAAATAAAACTCTGCTCGTCAAAAGACACTTAAGATGACAAGGCAGGCCACAAACGGAGAAATAATTGCAAAATATACATCTGATAAAATGCTTGTATTCCACATATATAAAGAACACTCACAACTCTAAAACAAGAAATAAACAATTAAAATGGGCAAAATATTTGAGCAGACACTTCATCAAAGAAGATAAATAAAGGGGGAAGACATTCCTGACAAGATTACTAGTCATTCAGGAAATGGAAATAAAAACCACACTGAGATACTTCTGCACAATTACTAGAATGGTTGAAGCAAAAAAGACTGACAACATCCGGTGTTAGTGAAAATATGGAGCAACTGGAGCTCCCATACTTTGCTGGCAGGAATGTAAAAAGGTACAGCTTCGTTGGAAGAAAGTTTGGCAACAAACCAGGGACCATCATCTTATAAAATCCAACAAATACTTACATAAACTCCCAGGCATTTACCCCAAAGAAATGAAAACATCTTTAGACACTAACACTTTCATATAAATACTCATAGTAGCTTTATTCATAATAACCCCAAACCAGAAACAGCCCAGACGTCTACCAACTGGTAAATGGACAGGCAAATGGTACACCTGTACAATGGAGTTCTACTAGGCAATTAAAAAAGAATAAACTCCTCATACATGTAACAGATACACACAACTACAGATATGGATCTCAAATGCATTGTGTTAAGTGATGATGGTTAATAATATCCGTAATAAGACGTATCAACATCATATCCTCCTTGTATGACATTATAAATTTTTTTTTCACATTTATTTATTTTTGAGAGACAGAGACAGAGCGTGAGCAGGGAAGGGGCAGAGAGAGAAAGAGACACAGAATCTGAAGCAGGCTCCAGGCTCCAAGCTGTTAGCACAGAGCCCGATGTGGGGCTGAAGCTCATGAGTAGTGAGATCATGACCTGAGCGGAAGTCAGACACTTAACTGACTGAGCCACCCAGGTGTCCCTTGGTATGACATTATAAAGAGAATACAACATCAGTGTGGTCTTCTGCTGAATATATATACCTCAGTCAAATCATGAGAAAACAGAACACAACCCTAAATTGGCCTGGACTCTTCGAAACTGTGAAGGTCATGGGAAATAAAGATCAAGGATCTGTCATGGATTAGAGCTACTAAATACAACTAATAACATCTAGCTAGCTAATACAACTAATAACATCTATATAACATATGGGATCCTAGGTTAGAATGGAAAAACAGATCAGTGGGAAAACTGATGAGACAGATTAGTTAATAGCACTGTGCCAGGGGTGTCTGGGTGGCTCAGTTGGTTAAGTGTCTAACTCTTGGTTTCAGCTCAGGTCATGATCTCATGGTTCATGAGTTTGAGCCCCACATCAGGCTCTGCACTGACAACGCGGAGCCTTCTTAGGATTCTCCCTCTCGCCCTTTCTCTCTGCCCGTCCCCTGCTCACACTCTCTCTCTAAAAATAAATAAATAAATAAACTTAAAAAAATAGTACTGTGCCAAAGTTAATTTCTTGGGTTTGATCTCACTATGGTCATGTAAGATGTCAACATTAGGGGAAACTAGTTGAAGGGCATATGGGAAATCTCTGAACTCTTTTTGCAGTTTTTTTCCTATGGGCCTAAAATTATTTCAAAATAAAAACATTTTTGACACGGTGATTTTTTTGCATGCAAATTATACCTCAATAAAGGTGATTTAAAAATAAGCAGGTCCAAATTTCTCAAACTGTGGCCTAGAGAGTCTGATATTTCTTTGAGGGGCCTGAGATAGGGAAGTGGTTAGCATGGGGAGCTCCATCCCCATTTCTCTTCCCCATCCCCTACCTTAGGTCATGCTTCAACTCAGACAACTCCATTTTTTTTTTCTGTTACATACACATACATATATACATACACACACAAACATACATACACACATATTTATTCTGCTTATGACCTTTATTCAAAAAGGGGGATATTAGATCTGAGCTGAAATTAAGAGTCAGATGTTTAATTGACTGAGCCACCCAGGTGCCCTGGATTATATTTTCAAACATTCAATATAGGTGTGTCTTTTTTTTTTTTTTTAGAAGAAACCAATATTTAAGGAAAATAGAAGTGGGCAGGTGGTTTTAGAGATGTTGAGTTTGAGGTGGTAATGGACCCAGTGGTGAGCTAGTAAATGTTTACTATCTGACATTCTGGGGAAAAGGCCATAACAGGTAGCACTTGTCAATTTCCATGGGGTAACTATTACCACCATGGCCAATCTTAGGCTACTCAGAGAAGCCTGGAAGAGATCTTGGCTCTCATGAGCTAGGGCAAGCTGTCTCCATGCACTCCTGGATATGGCTGGGGAAGAGGGCAGGACTCATTATATTGATAAATGGGACAGAGGATCTCACAAGCATTTGGAGATGGAAGAGGCCTCTTTGCCTGTCTGATAAAATCCATAGATGAATTAAGATGTCACCATCACAGAAGAGCAAAAGAGACTGGGAAGAGAAGAGCCACAGTTTGCCCTCAGATCGTGTGAGCTCCAGACTTCCAGGTAACCCAGGAACCTGAGCCACACATGGAAGACTAATGTGCCAGAGAAGAGTGCTGCTTGCACATGCTGGTCATTTCACTGGCAGCATGTGGCAGACGCCCAAGGGGCAGCCAGACCATGGAGACAGCCTTACTCCTTGGGTCACCAGGAATGAAGGGAAGATTTTTTTTAATGGATTTTAAGAAGCGTAGGGAATATTCAGCTCCCATAAGCCATCTGTAGATCTAATGACTGTCTTGTGTTTTCTAATTTTTGACTTCCTTCTTTATAACTTTGGGTTTTGAGGTAAGGATGTAGCACAGCCCCGTCCTTGCAGTAAGAAAGAAGATGCTACACAGAGGAAGAATTACATGAATCTAGTCACTTGGGAGTCTTGGGGAAAGGTGTCCCAACTTGGTGTCACAAACACCTGTTGTAGAAGGAGGTTACACATGCTTTCTTGAGCTGCCAAGCTGAATTTGTCTTGTCTTGTCTTTTTTTTCTTTTCTTTTCTTTTCTTTTCTTTTCTTTTCTTTTCTTTTCTTTAAACACACTGGCTACTACAGCAACATTTTTATACTCTGGCTAAAACAATGCCTCCTTCACAATGTGACATAATTATTTAGAGTTTGCCGGAAGAAAACCCACACTTATTAAGTGGCTTAACTCAATGGTGAAATTATTCGGCTGACTCTGAATTCTATACCAATTTGGGTGACAGAGGCGGGGGAGAGGACAATTTAATAAGACAAACCCATTATTAACACCATGACCAATTTTCCCACTAGAATGCTTTGCCAGTAAAGAAGTTTTATTGTGGATTTTCTTGATGCCTAAGGCACACAGTAAGGGTATGAGTAACAGGTAACTTTTGATGCCCACAGTGTATCTTGTTGTGTGTCTCTGGGACTGTCAGCATTTACTCAGCTTGGTTGCTGAAATTCTTATGGGGTATATGCCATATAGAGGAGAGGGGTCCTTTACAATGCAGAGCAGTTTACAATCCCACCAGTCATTTACAGGGCAACTTTGGGGGCCTTCTATTCCCCATGACAGAATAAAGGAACTGGCTTGATGATATCCTTTCATGTACTAGCAATCTTCATTTTATAAATGAGAAACTGAGGCCTACTGAAGACAGACAGGATGTTCCCAGGGGGGGTGGAGCATATTTCCAGTGCCACTGCAGGAGAAGTGGGTCTCCTGAAATCTTTCCAGACTGCTGGCTTTTAGAATACTTCGTGGAGCAACCTGGCAAGTATCTACTATCCTAGGTTATCCACGTGTCTATTGATCTTTCCCATTATTGGAACAAACAGAAGAAGAACCATGGTCACTCTTGAACCATGAACCCAATAGATTGGAACTGGATGACAGAATTTTTCATCTATGAAGGATCGTTGGTCTCACTTTCCTTCATTTAGGAAGTGTCAAATCATCATCAGGAGTCTCTGAAGTAATTCCCTTTTGCTCCCACCAAGCTTCACAGGGATCATGCGGCATTCACTGTTAGGTGATGTCCCTTTGATAGGTGGCTTATTTATAAGCAACAGGTACATGAGTTCTTCTCCTTGGGAACAGAACAATAAGCATAGGTTTTACAGTCTTTTTCAGGGATGCTAAATTCTATTTGGGGGATGTTACTGATGTTGTTGGTGGCTGAGGCTGTGGCCAACTCCAGGATGGCTACCCCAAACTGCAAAGAATTAGAAAATCACACTTCTTTATTGAAGAGGAACAAAGGTATCTGCTTAATCCAGGCATATCTGAGAGCAGCTTTCAGCAAAACTGGACAGTGCACCTCTACATCCTCCCTGCTAACCCTCAGAACCCTCTGTTGCTATCCCAGCCTCCTTCCAAATCGGGAGGATGGCTTTGTCATCATCATCTGGGTGCAGGCCATTCTTACCTCCTTTTGGTTTCTCCACTGGCGTTTCTACTCCTTTTTCATTTGCCCAGTCCACTGCAAATGAGGGCATTCAGAAAGTCAAGATACACATTCAGAATTTGCTAATGTCTATTTGAGTTCCACCTTGCTGCCTCTGGAGCTCTTTGTGTGTTACTCTGGCTGAAGAAAAGGGCAGAATGCAACTACTATTTGAGGCCCTCCTGCTTCATGTAAGGTATCCCATTAGAGACTCTGCATGGTTTCCTGTTTAGGTTTAAAGATCACTCCCTCAAACAGACATTATTGGCAAGCACCATTTTACAGATAAGGAAACTGAGGCTCAATGAGATTATGTTCCTTGCCCAATGATCTATAGCCAGGACGTGACTTCTAAATGATTTCTACTCTCACGACATTTTCTCTCCTCCACCCTTCCTCTCCTCCCTAAATTTTGCTAGAAGCGTATCTAGAGTAGAGTCGTCCAAGAGAAATATAATGTGAGCTACATAAACAGTTTATTTACTTGTATTTTTTCCAGGATTTTCTAATGTCTATAAACAAACATTTTGAGAGACAGAGAGTGTAAGCAGAGAGGGGCAGAGAAAGGGAGAGAGAATCCCAATTAGGCTCCATGCTGCCAGCACAGAGCCGGATGTGGGGCTTGAACTCCCAAACCATGAGATCATGACCTGAGCCAAATCAAGAGTCAGATGCTTAACCGACTGAGCCACCCAGGTGCCCCAATTTCTTCCAGGTTTTTTGAGATTATCCTTGCAATCTAAAATTTTCTGCTTTTGAAGTAAAATGCTCAGTTCAAAAAAAGTAAGAAGAAACAGGTGAAAAGAATGTTAGTATGTTGTATTTAACTGAATTTACCCTCATACAATTTCAGTATGTCATTTGAATACTGAACATATGTAATTTGAATATCAGCATAAAAATACTAATATGATATGTTACATTCTTCTTTTTTATCCTAAGTGCCTGCGAGCTGATGTGTGTTCTATACTTAACAGCACATCTCAGTTTGGACTCTCACTCCAGTACTCTAGATCTAGACCCATATGGCTGGTGACTGCCATGCTGGACGGTGCACAGAGAATGCCCTATTTCCCATCTCTGGCTTATTTCTTCTTATATTACACTACTGTTGGCCCCATTCCTCTTACTTTGCACTTGACATCTCAGATTCAATTCACTCTGTGTTTTCTGAATCACTTCCTTCCTTTCCTGCGCTCTGCCTACTGGCTACTGGCTGCCTTCTGCTATTCTCATGTTGTCCACCCACCTGCACAGTCTTCTACAAAGTCACCCAAACATGCACAGGCTTGTGTGGCTCCCTGAGTGCTCCCTCTTCTTTGTACCCGAGTATTTTATTATATTTCCAAGGTGTGCATCGCTAGAGGCCTTCTAAGGAAGACCTGTCCATTCCATGCATCCACTCATGCCTCAGTCTTAGAGGCTTCACAGCATCATTTACAGGACCTAAAGTTGCCATTTCACAGTCAGCATCACTGCTCATAAACAGCTTTATCAGCGTTAGTTTCACACACCCTATCAGTCATTCTGTTATTAAATATTTACTTAGTACCCACAATGTCAAAGACACATTCTGAGGGGCTGACAGAGAAGTAAGGATTATTCCCATCTGGACTCCAGCCTCTTGAAGTTTACACAGCTGTGTTATAGAGTGGCTGTTCTACCCTTTGATGCGCAAGATTTCACATTTTCTGAGCTGAATGTCTCCCTGTCACCATGAAAGTCACCTAACTTTCTTGTGATGCCATGAGTTACCTTACAGGAACTGTAATTTATGTACCATCCTCCCATAGCTTTTAAGGTGCTCTGTCTGTACCACCCAGCACACACACAGGTGTGTGCATGTGCACACAGGTGCACAATCAGGTATATGGGCTGCCTGTTTGCTTTAAATTGTGATTTGGCAGAATAACTCTATAGATATTAGAAGAAGGAAGGAAGGGAGAAGGGAGGGAAGGGAAGGAAGAAGGAAGAAGGTTAGGTAGATAGGTAAGGCAAGCCAGTATGGGACCTTTGCAAGCTTTGATATCGTACCCCTTGGCATTTGCCTACCGTACCTCACATGACAAATTCCTGCTTACTGGGATCTATGAACCTTGTCAGGAAGCAAGATGACAAGATGACACAGGTATAGGCTGTCATCTAATCCTGTCCATTCTTTTTTTTTATTTTTAGAGAGAGAGAGAGTGCAAGCAGGGAAGGGGGACAGAGAGAAAATCAAGCAGACCCCATACTCAGCACAGAGAGCAACACGGAGCTCTATCTCACAACTCTAGACAATGACCCACGCTGAAATCAAGAGTTGGACACTCAACCAACTGAGCCATCCAGGTGTCCTAATTCTGTCTATTCTTGCTTGCAGAAGCTGACACAGGGGAGCTGGGGAGAGGGTCTCCACATTGGTGAGAACTATAGGCCAGGGAAAGTGAAGGCAGCTGAGAAAATCAAAACTGGGAGTTTCAAGAGGGGGCAGAAAGAAGAAAACCTGATCTTTTGATATGTTTAACCTCAAAGTAAAAAGTAAATGGCATCAGCTGAAATCAGATGTTTCATAATAAAATTATATTCACCCCTCGCTGCAGCCCACAGATCCAGCTGGGAAGCAGTGAAGGAATGGTTCCTGTCAAGGAAGGAAATGTCATCACTGGAGGGAAGTAGAAACACAGCCTTGATTTTCCTAAACTTCTAAGGAAACCGCCACGGTGAGGAGCAGCTATTCTCCAAAGACCTGGATGATTTGGTGTTGGAGTAAAGTCCAAGTCAGTGGAATGCCACTGTCGGTCTCTCCCCCGGCTGGGAGGCAGGTGTGTAGATGGCAACACAACAGGGATGAGTTTTACTTTCCAGGCATCAAGAGGAGCTGGTCTGTGGATATTTGGGGACGTGGAAGAAAAGCTGTTCATGTCTGTCTTCTCCTCTACTGAAGGGAGAGGTTTAGAAGCACCAGATTACCCTTCTATTCCTGGATGAAGCCTGAGAACACACTGCCCAACTGGTTTTTTCATGGAGAGAGGAATAGTCCCAGAATGCAGTAACAATGAGACATTTGAAGAAAGAAAAAAAAAGTTTCCATTAAGGTAGATGGTGAAGGAAACAGACATTAGGTGAGAGGGAACTAAATTGAAAATCACTTCCAGGCAAATACAATAAACGAGTATAAGCAAGCAAAGAAGTGAGCAACTTCTTGCACAGTCAGCAGAATCAACCTTTGGGTTTTTGTTTTCATTTCATTTCATTTCATTTCATTTCATTTCATTTCATTTCATTTTTATATTTTGGCTTTGGGAGATTTTGATATAACCTGAGCCCCGAGAATGGATCAAGCAGCTGAGGTCAGGTTGTCTGGTCCTCTAGGGAGTGAAGGGAAGGAGGAAAGAAGGAAATGAAGCCATCTCTAGGAATCGATTCTAGGGCTCATTAGGAGGTAAGCAGAGAGTGTGTCCCACAGGGTGGATGATGAGCAGAACAGCCTTGCACTGGAGTGCTTTGGTCCCCAGGAGTCAAAGGAGCAGGGCATTCCCTGGCTAACCATCACCTGTTCCTCCAATACAGGACAGTATGTGGTCTTTCAAGGGGGCTGGGAGGACACAGCACATGAGGAATAAACAAGACTCATGGCATGTCATAGAAACTCCACCAAGGAATTTATTGTTCTATGCCCATCATAAAGGCAATGGAGGGTCATATAGATGTGGGGTGGGGAAGCAGGAATGATAATTAGTTTTAAAATAATGCCACTTCTGTTTTAATTTTTGGAGATTTCATTATACACACAGACAATGGTTTCAACACCCTCTAGGTTTCTTGAAATCTTCTTATCCAAAGGTCTTGTTTTCCATCCCACCTCAGACACTCACCTCTAATAATCATACCACAGTAGATCCTGTCATTATTAATACCCACAGTCCCTGCCTCAATATCAAATTCATGCCTTCCACTCTGATCACTGCCTCCTGCCTTTCCAGTGTATTCTGTCTGACATCCCACATCCATCAATTCTTTTCTTCCAAGTACAGTCTCCATCTTGAAACCATGGCAACCAAGAAGAAGCTATGCCAAGCAGAAAGATGGAAGGGTCCTGGCACATTAATGGCACTGCCAAGACACTGCACAAGCCCTTGAAATGACTCTTCTAAACTTTTTTCCCCTTGAGAAAAATAGGCACCTGTGAGTCTAAGACACTCTTAGTTGGGTTTTCTATTCCCTGCAGCTGAACACAACGAATGATGCAGAGCCCATTTGGTCTGTGCCTTATGTAATCCTTGCCCCTCCCCACCCTTCTCATTTGCTCTCAGACCTACCTCATTGCCAACTTGGGTCGAATTTACTTACCATTCCTATCTTTATTCTAATTTGCTCTTAATTACTGCCTCTTTTTAACTTGTTCAATACAGTTCCTAAATTGGTCACAACTTTGAAGGCACTTCCTCTCTCAACCACACTTAGCAATCACCTCTCTATGCAGGTACAATAGAAGGCCAAGGACTAAATCTCTTTGTGTAAAGACAAAAGGAAAATAATATTAGCCAAGAACCTGATTTTATTCTGACATCATGCTGCTAGTCTTTGACTTAAGTTCAAAATAAAAGGTAGAAATGCATTTTCCATCTTCCTTATGTATTACACACACACACACACACACACACACACACACACACACACACCAAATCCCATTTTTCTCTAGTAGTGACTGTATTGCTACACAAGAGGGTAGAATTCCTTTCAGTTGCCAGTTGTTCATTTGTTTCACTGCATGAACTTAGGAAAGTCTTTGGAAACTGCTGCTAGTGAGTCCCTCTTACAGATCTTTCTTTTCCCCTCCTCTTTACGAGAAATGTCAAGTCTTATAAGATACAACAGAACTTAGTTCAGTGATGCTATATGTGTTTGGGGAGGATTCTCAAGTGGCACATTAGTAGAACAAAGGTTTTCTCATCTAATTTTTTTTATTCTGTTACTTTTTAAAGAGCCAAAAGGACACACACACACACACACACACACACACACACACACACACACACGAAGTAGACAAGTTAAAAGTGAGGAATAAAAGGAGATTGCTATAATTCTTAAGTTCCATCTAGAATAGCATGACAGGGGCGCCTGGGTGGCTCAGTCGGTTAAGCGTCCGACTTCAACTCAGGTCACAATCTTGCGGTCCGTGAGTTCAAGCCCCGCGTTGGGCTCTGGGCTGATGGCTCAGAGCCTGGAGCCTGCTTCCAATTCTGTGTCTCCCTCTCTCTCTGCTCCTCCCCCGTTCATGCTCTGTCTCTCTCTGTCTCAAAAATAAATAAACTTTAAAAAAATTTAGAATAGCATGACAAAAGTAACTTTCAGAAATTTGTCAAGGCTAAATATAGTAAATGCTGTCCTGGCAACTCAAAGCTTTTATTCATATTTCTCTCAAACACACCTTCCCTGATAAGAAGGCCTGACACTAGTGATAAATTTCTAATGAATTACCCAAATTTTCCAAGGTCATTATTTATAGTGTTAGGGTATGTGAAAATAAAGAACTTACATTGGAGGCCAAGTTTTCTAATTGGTGGCAAATGTACTCCTTGTAAGCACAGGGAATGTTCTAGATATGCAACACCAGGTAAGGATGAGTGCAAAAAAATCAGACTAGTTGGTGTCCCAGTCAGAGCTGAGAAGGGCTGAATGTCAGTCTGACTTGTAGGCCAGGATCACATTCTTTCATGCACAGGGCCTGAATTCATCTGCATGGTAACTGAAAAAAACATGTCAATTCAGAGGAGAAAAGAATGGGGTCAGAAGAAGAATTTTACCATGACTAAAACTGGCTGGGCATTTTTGATAATCTGGGGGCAAAAATCCTTGACTGCACCACAGCTCCCAATACTTGGTTATCTTGCTAAACTTTGCAGTGCTAACTACAAAGATGTTCTGCTTTCTGGGCTGTGTCCAGAGGAGACTTGTCTAATTAGGGAGAGGACAGAGCTACAACCAGGGCTGACGGTTATTAGAAGTCATGAATCTTCTCTTGCCCTGGCTCTGGGACACCATCAAAGGAACTGCAATTTCAGCATCTGTATGTGAGCTCAGCTCAGGGCAAGGGGAGGGTGAGGGAGGGAGTTGTTTTTGGCCTGGTCGCTCACCCAGCTGCTGGCTGAGCTGAGCATGCACATCTCGAGTGGAAAAAGGAGAGAGGGGGGATATGGCGGCAGCCATGTCCATGCAGTCACCCGTGAGATCCCCATTCATCTCATTTCATTCATTTTTTTTAACAGCCTTGCTGCATTATAATTTACATACTATAAAATTCAGCCATTGTAACTGTACAGTTTGAGGATTTTTTAGCATATTTATGCAACCATGCAACCATCACCACTGTCCAGTTTTAGGACACTTCCACCCCTCCCAGAGAAGTCCCCCCATGTCCATCTGCAGCCATTCCTCACTTCCACCCCCATCTGCAGGCAACCAGTGATCTTCCTTCTACCTCCCTAGTTTCCCTTTTTTAGAAGCTTCCCACAACTGGAATCATACAGCATCTAACCCTTTGTACCAGCTCAATGCCTGTGGGACATCCATGACACATCCTGGGGATGGCATGAGGGGTGAAACTGACTTGGTCCCTGCCATGTGGAGACCAGAGACTAGCGGGGAGAGAAATGTTAACTGAACAATCCTGCAAATAAATGTATAATTGCACATCATGATAACAGCTGTCACAGGAAAGGTACAGAGTACTACTAGTTCACGCCAACAGAGGAGGTCATCTGATCCAGGTCAGAAGAGGCTACAGAGATGAGGTAACCACTCCACTGAGATCTTAGGAAGGCATGGTGGTTAACCTTCCAAAAGAGAGAACAGACGTCTGAAGAAATGGAAGAAGTTCAGGGTTGCTGGGACCACACCATGGGGTGCAGTGGGTGGCTGGTTAGGGAAGGACCCGGGGGGATGCTGGCCTCAGCCAGATCCCATGGAGGACTCTTCTATGGTATGAATGGCACTAGGGAGCTGTCCATCCTGGTGGCAAGGTGACTGCAGAGGTCTAGGCAAGAGCCTATGGGTTAACGGGCAGAAGAGATGCACGCAGACAGAGCTAAGTGCCACTGCTTCTCACACTAATGCTGAACGCAGATTCTGATTCAGTAGATGTGGGACATGGCCAGAGATTCTGAATTCTGCCCAGTGCCTAATACCCATACTGGTGGCCCACAGAGGAAGCTTTGAGCAAAGAGCCATGACGTAGGCCAGGTGGTGATTTCATCAAAGGAGACAGTACCAGCTTTCCAGGCTTGGCACAGTAGAAGGGGCAGCTCCACTTCTCAGAGAACAGAGAGGCTGCAAAGGGGCCGGTTTGGGAGGCAAGGCTGGGATTTACTCCCATGGGCAGATGGCTTGATGTACTGTGTGACTATGTGGAGAATCAGGATTTCCAAATTGGAAAAGACCATAAAAATCACTAGTCTGCCATCCGAGAAAATGAAGGCAAACTATGCTCTCTGGGTCTCAGTCTCCATGAAGCTGCCTTGTGGGGGGTAGGAGTGGGAGTGGGGTGAGGGGCAAGGAGTGATAGGATGTGGGGAGCAGGGCTTTGGTCCTTCCAGCCAATTCTGTGATGCAATTCTATTTTACACAGTGATGAGTTTGGTTTATAACCTATTGTTAAAATAAAATAAAATTAAAAAAAAATAAAATAAAATAAAGTAAGACGGGAGCAGCAGGGAAAGGGTTTGGCATCATGTGGTATCAAGAGAATGTGGCCTGGATCAGCCACAGAAAGCTCTTTTCTCAGCTCTGATAGTCTTGGTTCCAGGTTCCCGCACAAGATCAGGGGTATAGGGAGGGTGTGGTTAAGGGTTCCTCACCAGCCACAAAATGCTCCTCCCAGCCACATCTTGGGGAAGAGAGAGGATAAGAAAGCCAGCTACCTGTTTTACGGGTTTTAAAGAATGGGGTTTACTTATGAGGAAATGAAAGCATCCTACTCATCAATCAATTTATGTCAGTAAAAGAGAAGATAGTACTGATAGTACTTAACCAGTCCTTTGTCTCCTCCAGGAACCCAAAAAGGTGATGGCTCCGAACAGGTATTGCATTTTGCTCCAACACTGCAGAAATACTCCAGACATCCTCCAGTGGGGAGCAGGTGGCCTCGTGAAAACACGGAGGGATGTGGAGGTGACAAAGCATCTCCAGCCTTGTCTCAGGGGACCCGCTAATAACATCACCACCTTCCCAGGGCCAGGAAGTGTGGCTGACCTAGATGTTTGATTCCTTTTGACTCCACATGGGAGCAAGAGTCAGAAAAGAGAAGCCCTTTTATCTAGCCTTAATTAAACACAATCTGCATAGAGGGGACAGCTCTGTACAAGCATGGAAGTGAAGCCAGCTGACTCCAGAGGGACCGTCTCTGACAGCAGGAGCTGAGAATTCACACATGCCTGTCATCCACGGGGAAACTGGGAATTCTATTCTTCCAGATCTGGTCCACCCTTGCTGTCTGAACTGCTCACTAACTCATACGCGCTCTTACAAGCACTAGAATTTCAGGTGTCCCTTTTAAGGCTTATACTGTTTTGTTTTGTTTTTTCTTTCAAGCCCCCTCTTGATGCTACTGTCAAGCCTGGATGGCTGGAATCTCAGAACGAAGACAGAGAATGGGAAAACGTCCACCTTCCATGCTGTTCTAGCCTTATGTCTCCACAGGAAGACAGCATCATGTTCCCTGCATGTTCCCGGCATCCACAGCATCATGTTCCCTGGCTGGGTTTCTATGAGGGCAAGTGCGAACTGAGCACCTCTCAGGGACCCTTGAGGAAGTGGTTCTGTGATGTCACTACTGTCCTTTGGAACTGCTTTCAGAGCCTGCAGCTTGTCCTTTCTGATGACTTCAATGCGGCAAAAGAGGTCCTTAGAGAGTGGTTTAATTTTGGCCAAAAATCCTCTGGAGGTAAAATACGTGATAAGTGGATGACCAGGTAATCACACTTGTGGTTCAAATGAAGTATGAATGTAACGTCTGGACTTTGACTTTCTATGGGGACTCATAAACTCCCAAACTCTTCACCCAACAAAAAAGAGTTCCAAAAATACTCAGGACAAGAACAACGTCAGCAGAATAAATGTGTGGCCTCCCAGGTTACCATTCTGAAGAGGGTACAATTCACGTCAATGAGAACATTCTGGAATGTATGTGAAGATAAGCCTCCTTACTCACACAGCCATCAGTTGTGTCTGAGACAGTACCGGATTTTGATGCTCAAGATTCTTCTTGCAAAGAACAGCACAATAGACTGCCACTAGAAACCTAGTTTATTTATCAATTCAACCAACATTTACCAGTTGCCAGATACCCACCAAGCATGGTGACTGATTCTTCCTAGAACACAAATGCATAGTCTCATGGTCTGTGAGGACTTCCCACTGTGAGGGGGGACAGGGAGGTTGGACTCTTTCCCCAGTGCTCCTGCAGGGAGGCTGATCGCACAGCCTCCCTTGTATTCACCTTTGCATCCCCAGCACCAGCCACTGGCTTGGTGAACATATGGAGATTTGGAGAGAGTAAATAGGGTCCTTGGAGAGGCCACGGAAGCTCTGCTCCTTTTCCCCATACCTTGCCTCGTGCACCTCTTCTATCTGTTCCTAAGTTCTGCCCTTTTAGAATAGACCAGTGATCTAGTAAGTAAGATGTTTCTCTGAGTTCTGTGAGTTGCTGTAGCACATTAATTCAGCACAAGGAGGGGGGTCTTTGGAACCTCCAATGTGTAACTGGTTAATCGGAAGCATAGAAGACACCCTGGGCTTGCACATGGTGTCTGCAGTGGGGGAGGGGCAGTCTTGCAGGACTGAGCCCTTAATCTCTGGATTCGGATGCTGTCTTTGGGTAGACAGTGTCAGAACTGAGTCAAATTGAGTTGAATTCATGGATACCCTGCTGGTGTCTGAGAATTTCTGGATGGTGTGTGGGAGCCCCCATCCCCTGGCTTCTCCCCACTTGTTGGAATTAAGTCTAGGAACCTAATGTAGCCCCAAACTCAGATTTAACCCAATCTCTAACATTCACCTTGCAGTCACAAGGAACATCAACAACAGAAAAAGTCAAATCTTTGCAGCTTCGAAAAGAAAACAGGGGTGTTTTCACCTGGAAGTACCGGTCCTGGGTTCCAACAAGTTTACCATTCCTGATGCCGGAATCCTACCGACATTTACATTCTTGGTAAGAGGAAGCCTGAAAAAGCAGGAGGCATCGTTTGCAAAAAGATGCCCAGCAGCTCATCCTGATCCCAAACACAGTGACGACTCATTCACATGTTTGCAGTACCTAATAAATACATACGTGCACAATATCCCAACTTCACAAACTCTAGGATTTCAGCACAGACTGGAGTGCAGTTCTCACGTGGACCTCAACATTCAGCACCCAGCTCCAGTGGTCTCCTGGGGCACTGCCTCGGAACCCTGCCTTCACCTTCCCTGCTGATGCCACCTTCCAGCCTGGCTGCAGGTCCGCACAGTAGGGTTGATGCTTTGTGTATATGATCCCTTGGATTCTTATTGGAATTTCCATTGGCTGGGATCCCTACCAGACTGTAAACTCTTGGTGGGCAGGACCAGAAGCTTTCCCCTCCTTCTGTCTCTGCTCCCCACCCACCAAACCCCCTGCCTTCATGCAGGCCTGGTAGCCTGCCTGTACTAGGAGCATCATGATGCACGTTGACTATTTCATTGCAGTCATGCAATGGGGACCCATGTAGGACTGACTGCACACAGCTCCTGTCCCGCAAGCCTCCCTAGAAAAGCTAAGAAATGAGGCCATGCATCCTAAAACTAATCCTGAGCCTTTGATTCCATCTGGGGGAATGGGGGAGGTCCCACATCTCTGGATCATACATTTGAATCCTTTTCCTGCAGGGCGTGTCCTAACCTAGGGATAAGCACTTCGTGGTGCTTGTGCATGAAAGTTTTATCTTGACTGCAGGAAGGAAGTGAGAAAGATAAAGGAAGGAGAGAGCTGGGTGCAGCAGGACTCCCATTTCCCAGAGAACAAAATGTGTATGGGGGTGGAGGAGGATTAGGGCAGCACCAACGTCTTCTGGAGACGTGTCCCTGGTGCACTGCCATCATCGCCATTATTACTATGATTATCTTGCACACAAGCCGTTCTTTTCCGTCCAAAAGATTTCCATCATAGATTTAGCCAAAAAGGTTCATTGTGTTGAAAGGTTTAAGCAGAATATGTTATGTTCACTATAAAGAAAGAATAGAGTAAAAAGCTGCCGTAAAAGCAGGATGTGAGCTGTAGGTGTGGGCGTTTCTTCAAGCAGCTGGAGTTCAGGCCTTCAGTGTCTCAGGTTCTCACCAAGGATGGTTTTGTGGGATTTTCCCATAAGAAGCAGGGGCTGGGCACAGGGAGGATACCAGTACTAAATCATCTGGAATTTTAAAATTACTTCAACGTTTATACATTTCAAATACATTTGCAGTGGCAGTGTTATTCAGATAGATTTTCCTTTTGTGAACGCTTGTCATTAATCTCTGGTGATTGTAACAAATGAGCTAGGACCATGCTGTAAAAGGAAGGGAGATGGAAGATGTTTCTTTCCCCCTCAGCTTCCTTTTCCATTTGTGAAAATAATTTTGGAAATAAGGCCATTCCCGCAGCACTGATGTAGAAGCAGAATGTCAGGAAATCCGCTTCGCCAGTCTTCATGCAACATTAACCACCCACTCGTAACACATGTGATGTTTACTCCTCACTTTGGCGCTGGCTTCGTCCCTCCCATACTGTTTGGAATGTATGATGTGGAGGAGTTGGTGTTACCGGCCTCTGAGAACCTTCTGGTTTCATATTTGTGTAAAGTAACAGCTTTTGTGTCTTCAAGGCAGATTACAGAATTCGTTTGCATTGAAAATGGGCACTCGAGCAGAGACAACTGTGTGGAAGGATTCAGGCTGCTTTTGGGTTGTTCCGGTTGTGCCAGAGCAGGACTCTTGCTAGGAGCACGGACAGAGTCCCCTGCTGTCCTCTTCGGGGCAGAAGGGTTCTTCCGTTAGAAGGCAAGTTCTAGAGTCTGGGGGACCCTGGTTCCAGTTCTAGCTCTGCACTGAATGTATTCCCTGAATGATGCTGGACAGGCCATCTGTCCTCTTGGAGACTTGGTTCTTCATCTGTACCAATGAGACAGACCATATGGTATACGGTGAACACCACACTCCAGGTGGCTACCCAGAGCTGGGCCAGGCAGAGAGCGTCTCTGAGCTCTGGCGTGGCTACATCCCTCATTTTACCAGCGACTCAGGGGTTTTGATTTTATGTTTCCTTTCTTATTGAGATGGAAATATATAATTGAATAGCTCAATAGATTTTTATACAGTGAATACACTTATGGAGTCAGCAATCCGATCAAGAAACAACAGACCACACAACTAGCACCCCAAAAGCCCCCTTGCAGTCACTAACCCCTAAGGCCAACCATTATCTTGACTTCTGTTTCTGTTCTTTAAGTGGAATCATATAGTCCACACTCTTGCATCTGGCTCAATAATGAATTTGTGAGATTCAGCCGCATTATTGTGAGCAGTTATAGATCAGCATGGATCATTACCACTGCGTTGAAGTGTTCTGTTATGTGAACATAGCAGAGTTTATTGATCTCTTCCATTACTGACAGGCATTTGGGTAGCTTGCAGTGTTTGCCTATTACAAATAGTGTATCCACGGACATTCTAAGTATGTGTGCCACACACATACTGTACATTTCTGTTGACAACACAGGAGTGGGATAGCTGAGTCACAGAGCAACCCCGTGTTTCCGTTCAGCTTCATTAACACTGCCAAATAGTTTCACAAAGTGACTGCATCAGTTTACATTCCCATCAGTGGAATATGAGAGTTCCAGTGGCTCCACAACCTTGTTGACACTTGGGATTGTCAGTCTTTTGTTTCCACCTTGCCAGTCGATGTGGAGGGCACTGTATAATGGTTTTAATTTGCCTTTCCTTGATGAATGATGGAATGAGCCACTTTTCATATTTCTACTGGCCATGTGAATTTCCTCTTCTATGAAAGTGCTTGTTCAAGACTTTTGTGCCTTTCCCTCTGTGGGGTTCCTATCTTTTTCTTATTGATAAACAACAGATTTTTTTTTACATATTTTGGGTTTGTATCCCTTGACAGATGGAGAGATATAGACATAGATACAGATATAAAAATTGTTGTGATTTGAAAATACCTGTAGGCTTGGGAATGTGCCACTGGGTAAAGAGGTATAAAAGGGAAATAAGAGACAAGCCTGGGAAGGGACATTAATAGGGAAGACGGATGGGAAATGAGGTTGGAACTGGATCCCCTACTGTGAATTGAACTCCTGAGCCTGGAGGAGGGCATGAACATGTTGAGGAGTAAGAGCAGTGATAGTTTAAGAAGTCTCTTCAACAGACACAATTGGGGAATTTGGTATTTTTTTTTTTTTTGTCCATGGTTAATGAAATTCTTGCTCCTAAAGTAGACACGTAACAAGAAAAAAAAATCTTGAAAATGCCAGGCAAGAAGGGAAAGGACATAAAAGGAATTAGAAAAGTGAAGAGCTGCAGAGTCAGATGAGAAATTAGAAACCTAGAAAATCTGGTATGATCTGTAAAATACAGGTGTCCCCAATCTAGCCAGAAAATAGTAAACAGTTGTACAGAGCATATGTCACATTTCCTGAGTAGCCCTGTCTCTCAGGGACTGTCTGTAAGAATGCTCCGAAAATACGATTTAGGGCAAGGAACAAAGAAGGAGAAATGGCCTCCTTGTACAAAAGGTCCAATTTTTATGAGTCCACCTCATCATTATGGGGATGAAGAATTTGGAGTGCACTAACTAAAGACAGAGACCCAGTTTCAAAATTTACAATGCAAATGAAAATACCGTTAACTTCTAATTTTGCATTAATGGAGACGAACATTAACACAGACAATCCCGAATGCTCTCATATTTGGCTCTTGAATGTGTTTTGGTATTCGCACATGAACTCAGGTGTCCAAATGCTTCAAGAAAAATGATGATTTCGCCTGATACACTTCTGATTTTGCTCCTTGCTCCTGTTCTCTGTTTCCTGCTGAGGAAGACCAGGGTTATCTCTCTATTAGCAGCTATTCTCTATTAGTGAATTCCAGCACCATGCAGTGTTTCATAGCCATCTCCCCATTGTGACCTCATAACATAGGTATTACTCTTCTTATCTTAGAGGACAGAAAACTCATCTTAGGGAGGCCACATAACAGATGCACAGTTGCACCGCTGGCCTGTGGGGGTGTGGGGGGGAGTTCCAACACAGGCCTCTTTGATGTCGGAGCCCATACTCCTTATGCTGTGCAGTCCTATCCCTCCAACTGACACCAAGGTGTGGCCTGAAATGATGGACCCCCTTGCAGTAAAATGCATGGTCCACACTGGCCTCTGGCTGCAAGTGTAAGAGGCAGCGGCCACATTCCTGGTGGTCCTTATTCATAGTAGTTATGTTCTTGAACATCACTGTGAATGCTGAATTCATGAATACTGAACAATTCCTCATACATAAAATACAGGGTTAGGTTCCTGTGAGCCCGTCACACCATTTTCATCAAATGATTAACACATAACCTTGTTTTACATATGTTTCTGTTTAAAATCACCTATTTAATACCTGCTGTCAAGTCATTAACATTGGACTCACAGACAATAGCACTGTAACTCATGCCTGAATGAAGCTTACCTAACATGCGTGTTTTCTCCGTAAGGCACATCATAGCCTTCATATGTGCTTAGGAACACTAGACAGCACTTCAGCACTGTGCTCGGAGGCAGTTTTAAACAGCAAAACCGGCAACAAAAAGCACAAAAATGCAAAAAGCCTGGCACTAAGCACACTGTGAAGGGGATGCTTGTTGACAGTGTCGGCTGAGACAAGAAGGCAGAGCGTTGCCTTGTTTGACCTCAGCTGAGAACGTGCATGTGAAGTCACCCCTCTTCATATGTCTGTGAGTGTGAATATTGATTTGGGGGTTACAAAGAAAATTTAGCAGGTAGGTGAATATGAGTATGCAAATACAGAATCTGAATCATGGGAAGCAACCATATATTTGTTGACTGATGGATGTAGGCTAAAGTATCTTCTTTATTCCACATATGAGTGAAATCATATGATATCTGTCTTTCTCTGACTTATTTCACTTGGCATAATAAACTCTAGTTGCATCCACACTGTTGCAAATGACAAGAGTTCATTCTTTTTCACTCATATGTGGAACTTGAGAAACTCAACAGATGAACATAGGGGAAGGGAAGGAAAACTAAGATAACAACAGAGAGGGAGGCAAACCAAGAGACTCTTAAATACAGAGAACAAATTCAGGGTTGCTGGAGGGGCGATGGGAGGGAGGATGGGTTAAATGGGTGATGGACATTAAGGAAGGCACTTTTCAGGATGGGCACTGGGTGTCATATGTAAGACATGAGTCACTGGGTTATACTCCTGAAGCCAAGACTAACTGTATGTTAACTAACTTGAATTTAAATTAAAAAAAATCTTTATTAAGTGCTATGAGCTAGAACAAGCAATGACCTCGTGTAAAGTACTGAACTAATCAGAGTCATGGTCACACTCTTCAGACTGCTACAGATGATGAATATAAAACTTTCTTCCAAAGAATGAAGACTTCTGAGAACACCTTTGCTCTCTGTGCACTGCACAAGCCTTTCAGCTGAGGGGTGAGAGCTCCCAGCCTCCACTGTGTGGTTAACCATGCCCTGTTTAGGTTGTTTCACTAAAGAAGGGGTGCCATTTTATCACTGGATTTTTGTCATCCAAAGGTACCATATGTGCTAATGTGCTCTCAAAGCGCTCCCCACATGATTTTCTACAAACTTCTCTGAAAGTCTATGAGCTTGGTAAGGGCAGGCAGCCACCTACTGGTTTTACCACTGGCACTCAAATGGCTTCTCCAGAGATATTCCAAGAGTCGCTCTTCCGATCCATGCTGCTTTTGAGGCTAACAAAGCAAGGGCTCCTCTGAGCAATGGCTATCTATGTAGTATTTCTCTTAGTCAACAGGAAGTACCAGGGAAGGGCCAAGGTTACAACCAGCCAACTCAATTTGGGAGTTCACTCTGGAGGACTCCATGCCTCCAACATGATGAAGAAGCCCGGGGCCATGCAGTGCTGAGGCTAGTGCCTGGTAAAGTCTCTTACTGACCAACTTCCATCCTGGCCTGTGATAAAATAAAAATCCGGAGGTGCCTGGCTGGCTCAGTCAGTTAAGCATCCGACTTTGGCTTAGGTCATGATCTCTCAGTTCATGAGTTCGAGCCCTGAGTCAGTGCAGTGTTTGCTTGGGATTCTCTCTCTCCCTCTCTCTATGCCCCTCCCTAACTCTCACAGTCTCTCTCTCTCTCAAAACTAAATAAACATTTAAAAAATTTAAAAAAAAACCCTGCCACCAGCAACCAAATCACAATGATCCCAACAGAAAGTTCTGACATTTCCACACAGACTAGCAGATTCCAAGCAATGTGTCTGACAGCACATGGACAAAACTGAACCCCAAACCCCAAAAAACCACCATCCCACCTACTGGGATCCCTCCACCTCATCTTCCTCCATCCTTCGGAGTCACGTGGCCCACGGCTAACTTCCTCGTTCGAGAGATGTTCCCAGAGCTTCTCCGGGCATGCTCTCCCTTGCTGCAGCATGCTAAAGAATCTAACTTTGTACTCCAGTGACTACAGGGATATTCCTGGTCATTTCTGATTGGTGGGCTTTGATGCCTGAGAATCATATTGTACTGGGAGAGAGAAGTTTAGATTCACCTCCAGTGGCCACATGGAGGAGTGGACTGGAGGGTGGTTTTAATCCCGTGTAATCTTCATCAGCAGCCCTTCGCTCGCGAGCACCCCACATATACATGCGATCCAGGTCTGAAACTCTTTCTTTGTTATGTGATCACAGCTTCAACAACAACCCAGCCCTGTTCTCCCAAGAAAATTGCCTCTCCAAAGACCCCAGACATTTGGAAACCTTCATTTCTCATGCTCATTTCTCCTTGGCTTAGGATTCATGGGAGCTGACCTTGTGAATAGCTTTGAACAACAGAATGTGGCTGAGGTGACGCTGTGCCAGTGGTGAGCCTAGTGCAGCTTCTGATTGCTCTCTTGGAACCCTGTCCAGCTGCCATGTAAATAAACCCAGGGTAGCCTGATAGAGGTTGAAATGCCATGTGGCCCAACTGCTTCCACAGTGCCAGCTGACAGCCCGTCAATTGCCCAAGGCCAAGCTCTCTGGCTGCTGAGAGCTGATTACACACACACACACACACACACACACACACACACACACACACGAGGAAGGTCTGTCAAGCTCAAAAGAACCACCCAGCTGAGCTCAGCCCAAATTTCTGACCAACAGAACCATGAGCTGAATAAACAGCTGTTGGTTTAAGCTACTAAAATGTGGAGTCATTTGTTATACAGTAAAAGCTGATACAACTCCATTCCTTTGAGAGCTGAGCTGAGATCAATTAATGAGCCCTGAGAGCAGTTAGTCAAAGTAGGATGCTTTGCAAACTCCTATAAAATACTTTGTGAAAAGGAGAGTTCTTTGGTCCATTTTGAAATCCCTGCTACTATACTTCCCATATGGAAAGTCGTGACCCAAACTGGCATACCTAGAGCTTGTGAGAAACCCTGCCTTTAGAAATTACACAGACAATAACTTAGCATTTCTTAAACACTCAATTAAAGAATCCTTATTTTCCACATAATACCTATGATGACCTTCCCTTCAGTAGTGTCCTAAGAAAACCATGTGGGAGACACTGCTCTAGATCAGTAAATGAACCTTGGTTTCCAGTCTGTAGACCACAGGCTCCCTGAGATGCCTGACTTATTGGAAGGGTGGGCAGGCATCCGGGCATGGAAGGTTTGAGGAGTGCTCCAATGCACTTGCTGGCTGTCAAAAAGGAGTCTCCATACTCCAAAATAGATTGGGGATCACTGGTTTCAGACCGCCTGGTTGCTTCATGGGCTTGTGCCTGTTGACGCCACGAGACTAGCCACAGAGATGACGTGAAGTGTCCCCTGGAAAGAGCTGAAACAAGACATGTGCTGGCTCCAGAAGGTGGACGAGCTGCTTGGCAGTAATTGCCAAAATTCTATATTTACAGAAAACTGGCACTTCGTAAATACCAAGCTGTGCTATTTATGTAGCTGTTTCTCATCAATATATGTGGGAATTCTGTAATTATCATGCGTGCTATTCAAAGGCTTCCGGAATCTCAGACAAATGAGGGTAAAAGATAGAGCTGGCTGAGCCCAGCAAACACCATCGGCCCTGGGCTCCCACTCTCTCACAGAACCTAGCTGCTGAGATGAGAGCAAAGGGACAGGACAGGGCTCAGGCCTGAGCTGTGACCAGAATCTCACCCAGTGGCCCCTCTCCTTGGGGTGTGGATGAGGGAGTAGTGAAGACAGACCCTAGTTACCAGGGGTCTGGACATGGAGGGGTGTGAGGCCTGTCCAAGCATCCTAGCCCACTTGGTGCTGGTCTTGAGGCTGGCTACATTCCCCCGAGAGTGTGGCCACAGGCCCCATGTCCACTCTCCAGGAACCCTGGCTTCTCTGGCAGCTTATAGGAATCAGGAGGTTGTTTCTGGGGCCATATCTAGAATACAGACTGAAAACCCTGATCAGACAATGTGTCCACTAATCAAGCCTGGGGTCCCTTCCAAACTCATCATTCAAGTCACTGTCATGGGAAGAGGGCTCCCTCTACACAGTGGCCCCCGCTCTGGAGCCTTATGGCCTGGGATCAGACTCCAGCTCTCCTACTCCTGAGCTATGTGCCCTGGGCAAGTTGCTTAATTTCTTTGTGCCTTAGTTTCCTCACCTGTGAAATGGAAGAAGTCGTATCTACATCACAGGGAGAAAGTCATCTGACCTCTCAGGGCCTTAACCTTCCATCAGCAAGATGGGAAGAACAGCCAGGTGATAAGACAAACCAATGTACATGCCGCTTGCACCTTTCATTGCTGTGTACTGCTTCCCAGTTCATGTCTTACAAGATGTCAGACTCCTAGGAGGTGAGGACTGTGCTTACCTATCCCTCCCTGTCTCTGTTCTGCACTGCTCATTTACAGAGCTCTCAGTAAATATTTCTTCATTTGATTGAGCCCGAGTTATCTATGCATGCATTGGTCTAAACATGACATAAGCAATTTGTTCCCCTGAACTAGTAACTTCTCCAGGCCTTGCTTTCCTCAGTTATAAAATGGAGAGGTGACGGACACCTAGAGAGATCAGAGGAGAGGGTGTGAGAAGACCCCAGCACACCTCTCCCCACGCAGTAGACCCCAGCCAATGCTGTGCCCCTCCTCTTTCTCTTCTTGGCTTGGGAGCAAAATGACTGGATGGCTATATGTGTATATTATGTATTCACACATGTTACATTTCTCTTTCCCCCACTTTCCCTTGGGAGCATCTTAGTAGGAGATAAGAAATTCCAAATGACTTGGTTGATTTTTTTTTTTAACTTTGGGGAAACTAGTACACCAGGACAATGCTGGGCCTAGGACGATGCAGCTGAAAAATGAAATGGGGGCACCACTGGCCCGTAAACCTGGTGGCCAGCACACAGCAGAGGAGCAAAAAACATCAGTGCCCTTTCCACTCAGGTCTCATCCTGGTGCCTGCAGCCTGGCACAGAAGTGATGTGCGTGCAGTGCAGGGAGGAGCCGGGCCACTGGCAAACTAAGTCTGGCATCATCTGGCATCATCTGGCATCTTGCCTTTTGCCATTAATATTATTTGGGGGACAGTGGCTATGTTTCTCTACAGGAGTTCTATTCCTTATATAGAGCAGCGGTGGGCCTCTGTTCTGCTCATGCTGGTCATGTGGCTTGATCTAACCCCAGAGCCATGGAGATGCACCTGTTCACTCATGACAAGAAGGCACAGAGCCTCTGAGAGTGCGTAGTTATACCCCAGTGCTGAAACTCCCAATGACTACCTGGCGACTGTTAGCTGGGCAATATCAAGATTCCTGTACGTTTCCAGAAACTCCAGCCTTCTCAGAAGGGGGCTATATCTTGGGGGAAGTCACTCGGGAGCTTTATAGATCTCAGAGTCTTTTGGGGGTGAAGGGTGGATCTTGGACCTTGAGAACGTTTTTCTCATTTAAAGTTGAAGAAGCCAAGATCCCAAACGGCAAGTGACTTACTCAACGTCCCAGAGCTGGTTATTGGTGGCTCTGGACAGAAGCTCTCCCCACCCTTGAGCCATCATGGAAATCGACAAGCTTAAGATATTGACATCTTCACCTGACCACACCATCTCTCCTTTGGTGAACAGGTCTAGTGTCATCACCCAATTACTCAAAAAATAAACAGAGAGAGCCCCTCAGCACTCAATTGATTTAAAGACACTCACAGTAGCATGGCTATCCTGTTGATGCCCAGTGAGTATGATTTCTTTGCATTTTGTTATTAGAAATATCACAACCAAAGTCCTTCTATATCCTACAGTGCAGTACACCCACTTCCCTTCCCTCTTCGTGCCCCAACTCCATGCCAACACCATCACTAAATCAAGTTATGTTAATACACTCACAGAAGAGCTTTACCCTTCCTTTCCAACAGTTTTTTTTTTTTAAATTTTAATGAGGGCCAGCTAATTTGATAAGGGATGACAAGGTAAATTATCTCTTCGGTCATGCTGAGCTCTTTCTAGTTTGAACAGATTCCTCTCTGAGCTGACTTGTCTATTTACTATAAGAAGGGAGACAAGATGATCTGCTTTTTTTGCCATTTTTGGTATAGAAAATCGGGTTCCTTTGCCAGCAGAGCAAAAATTGGAGCAGAAGTTTTAGACAGCAGGTTGTTACTGAGTATTCACAGGCGAGCAAGGATTGAGATGTGAGTGAAAACCTGCATGAAACAGCAGTACAGAGAGGGTCTGAGTGCAATCAGAGGAAGGGGATATACCCAGTTACCTAAGGGGGGATGAGCTTGAAACATTTGAAGAATGGGGTGCAGGTCTGTGGGGTTGAAGTGTGGCATGCATGGCAGGTGAGGTGAGTTTGGAGAGGTCAGAAGGGCTAGAATGCACACTCCTTATCCTCACATATGTTTTAAAGGACACCTGGACCACTATATGGAATGTGCACCTGAAGGGGAGATCCTGGTCCAGATGAGGGATGATGGTAGCCTAAATGATGACCATGCCAGCAGAGGTGGAGATGGGATGGGATGGAGACATAGGTGGAATGGTCAGGACTTGTTGATGAGTGGGGTGCAAGGGGAGGAGTCAATGCTGATTCCAGTGTTCAGCCTCAGCAACTCAATGGATGGTGGTGACAACTGCTGAGGTGGCCAAACTAAGGGATAAATAAGTTATAAAGGAGAATAAAGGTCGCTGTCTTTTAAAAACTCATAGCTCTGTTTCAAACTATATTCTGACTCCGTGTCAACCCATGCTGAATTGCCAAGGCAAACATTACACACACACACACACACACACACACACACACACACACACACCTTTATTTCTCCAGAATCCCACTTTAAGTAGTTGTGTCTAATATGTTAAAAATTATTTCCCATTGTCTTTCTAAAATGGGTAATTGTATCCATAGATGTACACAGATGTATGTGGAATGTGTCTATTCTGATGTGTTATGTGCATAGGAGCCTGGGGATAAAATTACCCTCCAGGCCCTGCCCTTTTCAGAGGAGAGTAATGGGTCTTGCCTCAAGCAACTCTGTAAAACCAGAAATAGTGATACAGTCAAATGAACTTGGGCCTGTGTCCAGGAGAGGATGAGAGGGCCCAGCAAATGCCAAAACTGCTGGTCCCATCACAGCTCCAGATGCTGAAAAGCATTACGCTAACTGCCAAAAATACATGTCTGCCTTAATCCCTGTAGTACACAGCACAAAGGAAAAGACAGTTCTCACAAGTTCAGGAAGGGAAAAAATAGATCCTCAGGCCTCCCCCTCTGCACATAAGATGAGAACAGTCAGAGTGCCAATGAAGTAGCCTACAAGACAGATTCCACGATCACCTTTGGAATCTACTCATGGGCAAGGAGCTGAGGATATGTCAGGAGAATCAATGAAAAGCATCCCAACCAAAGGATCAAGAATGAGGGCCATATTTGCATACTTGCTTTGAGATTTATAGAGGAAAAAGCATGTCACCAGGAATTTATTTGCAAACAGCTTTAGAATTGATGGGAGAAAGGTGAAGAGAACCTCAGGAAATAAAACTCTTGAAGAGAGTGCCATAGGTTGTCAAGGACACATATCTTTCCATGGCTAAAGAGTTGAATACGCGTATACCATCTTGGGCCCAGAGGGAAGAGTTGATGGTTGACAGTTTATTCCAAATGTCCTCTGAATCAGCTCCTTGGGAACTGGCTCCAAATTCCCCAACGAAACAGCTGGTAAACAGTGAAAGGGCAAGTTATCTTTGGGGATCCTTGAGATTCCTAAAAGTATAAGAACAAGAGAACAACAGTTCTGGAAAATCTTCAGGGGCCTTTGAAGAGAGCAAGAAATTCCCCAGGATTTTAGGGAAAGGGAGGATCCCAGGAGAACCCTGGTATCTGGGACAAATAGGTATTTATCATTGGGTCCCCCAGGCTGAATGCAGGGTTTAGGAAACTGAAGCTGTGTTCCCAAAGCCCCACTTTTGCTCATCCTTAACTGAACACACTTGAGTGCCTTTCACATGTGGGCACTACTTTTGGTTGTGGAAAAAATACCTTAGTAGGTCGAGGCCAACCTTTCAGGGAAAGAATTTAGCTTAATGGAGTTAGAGAACATTGTGATTATCATTAATGATGTTGTTTGTTTAGCTGCTATGTCTTTGTACAAATATTCAGAAAGGATTTTGAGTAACTGTGAAATTGTGCAACACACACATCTCTGCAAGGGATGGTCTCCCCTGCCACTGGATCTTTGTAATGCCCACGCTACCTGGGCAGCACTGACATCATGGAGAGAAAGGCAGGTCACTGAAGTAGGAGGCCTCTGGGTTTTTGCCTTAACTCACTCATTCCTGCCTCAGATGCTGGGGTATCCTGAGCATTTAACTCAGTACACTTCTCTCAGTGAAGGTCTATCTCCAAAAGACCACCTCATTATACTCAGGATTGACGAACCCCCAGAACCTTATGAAAAGATCATATTATTTTTAGTGAACAGACCCTATACTCAACAGCCAAGATACTAAGCTCATTTCATTCATTCATTTACTTACATACTACACCTTTAGCGAGCAATTCCTGCTGGCAAGCTGCCATGCTGGTGTTATGGGAACATGAAGATGACTAAAGCATGGCCCCAACTCGGCAAGAGGGGGAGAGGTAAGACACAGGTTGTAACAGAGGGCAGTTTGCATGGAGTTCCTTGGAAGATGAACAAAGTGGTAATTTAGAATATGAGACAGATTTGAGCCAATGTGAAGTCCCACTTCTCCTTATGGGGAGTAAGAGAAAGCTTCAAGGAGGATATACCATCCAGCTGAAGCTTGCAGGAGAATTGCAAGGAGACTAAAAATAATGGGAAGCTGGTCAGGAAGCAGAAGCAGGAAGGCACCTGGGATTGCTTGGCAAGTGGTGAAGAATCCATTTTTGCTAGACTATGATATACAAGTATATAGAAGAAAAGAAGAAAGACTAGAAAACTGGTTGACATATGGATGGTGGGGACACTCTGAAATAACAATAAGGACAATGACTAACAATTATGAGCACTTCCAAAGTGCCAGGCTGTGCTCTAAGCACTAAGACAGCATCTCCAAAGCAGATACTACCAATATTCTCAAGCTACAGGAAAACTAAGGCACAGAGAATTAAGTTAACTTGCCCAACGCTATTAATGTACCTAAAGAGCAGTGAGGCTGGCATTTGAACCCAGGTGGTCTGATTCTGACATCCACTGCCCCCCCCCCTCACTTCCAAGCCTTGTCAGCCCTACTAGGAAGGGACATGAGCAGGGGAGAGTTCTGAGCGAAACATGACCAGGACATGTCCCTCAAGACTGGTATGATCTGGTTGATCTGGTATGAGTGGTGCTGAATTTTGATTGAAAGGGAACAGACTGAAGCTAGGAAGACAAGTTTGATGGCCATCATCCAGACAAGAGGCGACCAGAGACTGATCCAGGGTAGAACAATGAAAGTAATATAATAGCTAACCTTTTCTTGTTCCTGTGATGTCTGAGGCACATTACCAAGCATGCTACCCACTTTCTCTTACCTGGCAACAAAACTCCTGTGAAGCAGGTGCTAGCCTCGTTCTCATACACAGATGAGGAAACTGAGGTCCTGAGTAGTAAAGGTCATGGGGGCAGTCTGTGGCAGAGTCAGGGCTTACACTCTCTACCTTCACATGAATGCTGAGAAACAGTAGAACTAACAGAACTTGTCAAGTTCAAAGTTGGAGGCAGTGCTGGAGGGAAGACTGGGAAGGGAAAAAATGCTCGGGGCTAAGAAAAGATCCTTGTGGGGAAAGAGGGAAGACACTGCACACCCCTGGGGGAGCAGTGATAGGTCTTCTTTGTGGGGGTATCAGAACTGGGTAGCTGCACACCTCACACAGTTCCCTCAGTGAAAGGGTTAACAGCTTTTTCCGCCGCCCCCAACCCAAGCAGGTTCCGACAGACTGTGGAAAGCTACAGGACAGTCTGCCAACAACCAGCCTCAGGAGTCCCCAGCCGGGTAAACTCACACAGAGGACACTTGCTGGATTCGGACTCTGAGGGTGAAGCTGGGGAGAAGAGGCAGAGAAAAGTCACTGGCTAGCATCTTCAGAGCGAGCTCAAGGGATGGGCACAGGTGCAAGTCTGCTCCTATTTGGGGTGGCTTGGCGGGTCCATCTCATGGCAGACACCGTCAGTGCCCATCCTCATCCTTGGCACTCGTTCCTGGCACAACTTCCATCTATTGACCAGGGCTTTGGAGCGGCTCAGCTCCCATGGAAGTGCAGCCCTCGGTCAGTGACTGAGAGGAGGCTGTGGTTCCCTCGCACCTCAGTTAGGGTAATCAGGGGGGCGTGTTCTCCACTGTCTGCCGTTCCTTGTGCAGTGAAGCTCCAGCCACCCTGCCCACAGTGGGTAACTGGCCTCACCACACAGCCCTTATTGTCTGACTCCCTCCTCTGCCTCCCTCTTCAGGGTGCTTCCTGGCATCATCCCCCAAAGGGAGCATCGGCCCTGAACTCCTTGTCTCAGGGTCACCTTCTGGGGGAGCCCTGTCTGAGAAATGCTTCTTGGCCACAGGAGCTCCTCTGGTACAGATCCAAGAAGGAAACTGGCTCCTCAAACTGTGGAACAGGCTGCAGATCTGGGCCCCTGGATGCAGAAGCTTCTGGGCTTTAAGGTCAGGTTTTTTGTTAAACTTGAAACTCCTATCTGGAGTCTCTGTACTACACCAGAGGCAGGGTTAGGGTGGGGAGAATGATAGATAGAGGGAATATAAAAAACTTCCCTCTGGAGAGCACTTATTCTGATGTCTTGAGGCATGATAAACAGCAGGTCTTATATGGAGGTTCTCCAGGGAACAGAATTGCCAGGAAACTACTGACAAAGATCCAAACCACTGGGCACCAACACTTAAAATACATGGGGTATTTTGTGATAAATTAGAGTACTTAATTGACTATTTTATCCGGATTGATTTGTTGAATACGTGGTAAAGACTAGTTCTTTAAGCTAGGGCATGTGATAAATCCAAATAGCAGTACCTCATGGCTTACTACGTTTTTGAACTTCTACTTTTCACAGAAAAAAACTACTACAAAATTTCAAATAGTGAACACATAAGTACTGCATACAAATTGTGACCGCTGGCAAAACCATCTCAGAGGAACACATAAATAAAATTTATTTTCCATCTAACAAAATAAGTTAAAAAACATAGACAGTGGATGGAGTGAACCAAGTAATAGATAAGGAAGACAAAGAGGAGCATACAGCAGGCTACAGGTGTCTGTCCTCCATGGGTTAATGTTAGGAATGTAAGTCACGTGCATGCTCTCTGCCATCACTGTTTGGGGCTCTTCATAAGGCCAAATTTCCTACTGTTTGCTCCAAAGTTCATTCCCCAAGCTCCTTCCGTATTGCACTGGGTTCAGGATATGAGCCACAGAGACAGGAGATCAATGCATGTCACCTCTTGCTCTGTGGATGTCTATGAGGGACTGGAGTCTCTGAATTCTGCATCTTGAATTTTAGAAAGGGACCTAATTTGCATCATAATAATGGTAGGTTATATCTATTCAATCTGTGCCTCAGAAGCAGAACTGGATACCAGGATTCCAGTGTAAGCCCTTCAGCTGGAAGAGGAGGGGGGCAGGTCCCAAAAAGCACCAACAGACAAGCAGAAAAATGAGCTGGGGAAGAGGGGCAGCTGATCAAGGTGTCATCAAGCAGGGTCCTGGATAGGCACCTAGAGCTTATTCCTGCTCTGGCCAAGTCTTGGGAGAGGGTGGAACCTGTGCTTCATACAGCCCAACTGGGGCGTGAGGGAGCGGAGCTATTTACCAATCAACCCCACTCCATCTGAGGGCTACTTCTGGGCTGTCCTGCATTCTGGTAGAATGGGCTCAGAGTTGCGGGGACTGGGAGTTGGGAGGTGGGCAGGCACACAAGTTGCAAGTGTAAGGGGGTAGAGGTAGGGTATCATCTATGCAGTGCCAGACACTCTGCCAAGAGCTTGGCACACCTGCCTTCATGTATTCCTCAGAGCAAGCTGATGAGGCAGGCAGGTGCTGAATCTATCTCCAGGGACAGAGGAGGAAACTGAGGCAAGGCAAGGCAAAGCAACTTGCCTGTGGCTATGCAGCTAATCAGTGTAAGAGCCAGGACAGGAACTCATTTGGATTTCATTCCCAGAGCATGCTCTAACCCATGTTCATGCTATGTATCCAGCTCAGGGGTCCTGGGGAATTAATCTCCCAGCAAGGACCTAATGGTTAAACCTGGGCCTTCTGAAGGGAGTCCCAGGAGCAAGGAGGGGAGGGAATAACTTAGGATCTATTGAAACATAATAATTTACTCTCTTTGTGCTAATCCTCTCTGGACGCCAGTTTTAGCTCTGTGTTGACACTGACAAATTAAGGACATGCTCAGCACTTTTCCAAGAGTAAACAGCAAATTCCACAAGCTCTTCTAATCATTCTCCTCTTGCAGGGTGAAATCCCTTAACTAAACACGTCTGCCCAGCGAATGAACTGCTGCTGGGACCTTGCTGATCAGATCATGCAGGTTCCTTTAAATTTCAACCCCCCTCCCTCACAGTAGCCTGTCTCCCAGCGCCCTGGGCCTGGCCAAATGCCAGCTACACAGAGGCCTCCCTTATGTCCCGTCTGGCTGCTCACAGGGACGGCGCTGTCTCTGAATGGATCTGGCTCTGGTCCCATGACAGGTGTTTGTAACAGGTTAATCACAGGTGAGCTGCCCTTGGAGGGCTGTAGGATGGGGAGAAGGTGAAGATTAAAACCCTACCATTTACTGAGCACCTACTGTGCACTTCCACTGGACAGATATGGAAAGTGAGGCCAGACGTTCTGTGACTTGGTCCAAAGCAAAGCCTGTGGGTGACATACCAGTGTTCTCACTCCTAATCTCGGTGTCTTTCCTCCTCAGCGAACATCCCGTTCTCCCCTGGCAATGTCTTCCCTGCATCCTGTTTGAACTGCTAAATCCAGGCTAGCCCTGAAGAGGACAGAGTAAGGGAACATCACCCCTTTGCAGGTGACCTTTTTTCCTGACCATCTCTGCTTCTTGATTTCAAGCTGACAACATGGAAAAAAAAAAAAGGAAGAAAAGGTGCTGAATCAGAACCCATCTGAAGGCCTTCTAGGGCAGTCCCTTGTCACAAGTGGCTATTTAAATATATGTTCATTAACATGAAATAAAACAAAGAATAAGTCCCTCAGTCATGCTAACCACACTTTGAGTGCTCAACAACCACACACGGGTCAGCAGCTGCCCCTACTGGACCGCATAGACAGAGAACATTTCCACCAGCATGGAAAGTTCTATTAGATAGGGCTGGTCTGTAAAAGCTGACTTGAATTTCAGAGCCATAAAAGCAAGGAGACAGACTTGGAGAGACAAAAGTCACCCCTGGGGTGGAGGTAGACCGTGAGCTTTGACACACAAAGCCGCCTCTTCAGGGGCTGGCGTGATGTGTGGGTAGTGGAAAGGGCCTTCTCCACCTCCTGCTGGTACCCTGGCCCTTCTTCCCCCGAACAACTGGCCGTTGCATCAAATAGTTTATTCTCTGGCTCTTAACGAAAGCAGTCTGGGCCCCGGGGAGAGGAGCACATCAGAGGAACTATTCCAGATATTAAAATTAAATGGCAGAGAGAACTAGAAGCTCAAGCCACAAGGAAATGACATCCTTTGGAAAGGCTCCTTCCAGATGGCTTCCTCCTCCAAGACTGACAGGGGAACCAAAGTCTGAGAGGAGTAAGGGAGCCCTTTCCACCCGGGGTGTGGGCTCTCCCCAGAAAGGACCCCCACCCAGCCTTTCCAAGAACATATCCCAATTAGCCTTTGCTTACACTCTGGGTGGAGGGGGTTTCTTGGGGATTGGGGTCTGAGAGCACAGACTCCTCCTTTGGGAGCTGCCCCACCCTCTGTACCTCCAGAAGCTTGGTGTTTTAATCATGCTGGACTGGTTAGGACCTGACCCAGGAGAGGTCAACCCATAAGCCTGCTGGTAACCCATGGTCAGGCAGGAAAAAAATGAGGGACAAAGAGGCCAGTATGGGAACAGAGATGGTGTGGCAAGGGAGGGTGGGGTGGAGATATCTAGTCATACTGACACTCAAGTTGGCTGGGAGCACTGGGAATACAGCAACATCAAGGCAATATGGAACAGACCTAGAAAAACCACAATTCCAGAGGGAGGCTGGTATTTGAATAGTCCCCCCTTCCTCACATCCCATCACTTTTCAACACCTCTATCCCCAGGGCCTTGACCAATGCCAACTGGTTTCCTCTGCCACTTTGTGGAGAGCAATGATGTCTTAATAGAACCATGAGACAAAAATGAGCAAACTCTTGAGTTTAAAAAGCAGATTGATCTGGGAATAAGAATTTGGAGGCAGGCTCACAGAGCAGGTTCCCCTGAATTCCCAGACCAGATTTAAAAGTCCCTGGGCTACATGAGGAGGAAAGAAATATAATCAGGAGCTGGAGGCTTGGGAAGACCCCCACATTCAGGATCCAGCCCCAGACACCATCATACAAGGATGCCACAGGGATTGACATTAATGGTCCTCACTGCCAGTCCTGGAGAACCTCCACATTGTGGAAGCCCCGGCTTGATGACCCAGCACAAAAATACTGCCTGTACTTCTGAAATATCACATCCTGTGTACAGCCCACCTCTTCTGAATACACATGAGCCCCTAAAATAGGCACTGGATATTGGGGAGCAGTAAAGATGGAGATGTAGATGAGGGAGTCCCCACCACTGGACAAAGTGGGCCTCAGGCAAATGGCCAGGGGACCTCCCAGTGACCAATGCATTGGGTTTGCTGCCTTGGAAAGCTTCCTGTAGCCCAGATGGTGGTTGCCCGAACACTCCACAGAGAATGAAGTCCCTTCTGTGTGCACAGAGTTGACGCCCAAGTTTCCTGTGGGGCTTCTCCAAGCATATCCATGTTTCAGCATATGAAGATGGACATCAGAAACATTCTCACTGCTGTTTCTTTCCTGGGCTGGTCCATGAATGGGTCTGAGTTGCTGGACCAGTTAAAGAGCCCAACTGCCTGCCGGACTCACTTAGCAGGAATTTGCCTTCATAAGGGCTATTCCTTCATTTCCAGGAGTGCTATACTTTATACTACCTCACACACACGCATATAGAAATACCTGTCTGCCGGAAGAGAGAAATGACATTAAAAATGTGAAAAGAAGGCTTGAACTTAGGAAGACTACTTTTGAAAGCTGACAAGGTACATGGAGGGTATTTATTTCTGCAATGGAAGTTAACTTACTAAGGACAGATTTGTTTCGAGAAAGAATTTCAAATATTGATTATTTAAAGCTTCTTTTACTAGACAAGAAAATGTATACCTTGGCTTACAATCTCCAAGATTCAACTACCTACCAACAGGAGAATTAGCAAATTTTACAAGATATTTATAAATCACAAACAAACCATGATCCTAGAAAATTATTCACTGGCTTCTCTATTTAGGGCAGGCTCCATGAGTTTATAGGGTGCAACTTTCCTCACTGACAGAGAATCTTACTTTTAGTGTCTCAATACTAGAACAGATTGGCTACAAAAGCAGGTCCTAAGACAAGTGTGTTTTCGTGGGGATATTCACTGTTGACAAAGTTATTACACCAATAATGAATTTCCACACTGGTAAGGAACCCATACATGAAGAACAGTCAAAAGGAATAGAAATATTTCTTGTAGGGCAATCCCAGGATTTAGCGTTTTTGAAATCCACAAAACCAGAAAGATCCAAGGAAAAATTGAAGCTAAAGCATTTGGAAAATTTAATCAGAAATGGCTATCTGGGGGCACCTGGGTGGCTTCATTGGTTGAGCGTCCAACTCTTGATTTTGGTTCAGGTCATGGCCTCACGGTTGTGAGATGAAGCCCCGCATCGGGCTCTGAACTGGCTATGGAGCCTGCTTAAGATTCTCTCTCTCCCTCTCCCTCTACCCCTCTGCTCCCTTCTGTCTCTCTCTCAAAAAAAAAAAAAAAAAGGAAAACGGCTGTTTGATTTCCATGAAGCTCACACAAAAGAGGAAATTATCTGCATGAAAGAAAAGAAAAAGAGAAGCACGTTGTGATAGCTAAGATTTAAAAGATTGTTTTGGGGTGTCCTCAGAACCATCCATTTCCACAGACCAGGAACCAACTGTGGCTGAAGGCTATGGGCTTTATGGGGCCCCACACGTAAAGCAAACCCATGGGGCCCAAGTGGAATGGGGAAGTTTGAGTTTGAGCACAAATGCAAAGTTCAGTCAGGTTTCAGATTAAGATCTGAAAGGACTGGGCTCCCTGGTCTAAATCCAAAATGACAGTCAGTGAATCCCAATGAAAGGACGGGCCCATGGCCCTCAACCTGAGGTAGGCTGAAGTGACAGGGCACACCTCTGGGACCCTCACCTCACTGGATGGGCAGACATTGCTCTTCAGGTGCTTACAGGCATCTGAGTGATGTTCAGTCCCCCACAGCCCTTCTCGACCTTCCTCCCCAGGCCTTCAGTATTCTCGGGATACCTGGGACTCTGGGACCCCTGTCCAAATGGCCCTGAGCCTTTCTCTCTGGCCTGCCAGGGTCTTTGTCACCTGACTAGAGTGCAGACCACACTGGGTCCTCTCTGGCCGTGCCTAACCCTACTCCCTAGGCAAGGAGGGATGACGAGATCAGGAATCTGCTTCCCCCCACTTCCAACTCTGCAGCGGAGTCACCTCGTGGCGCCTCCAGGTGCTGCTCCCCCCACAACCTTCCCTGTCCTTCACTTCTGTTCACTCCAGACCCCCTGTACTCTTGAGTCTCTACATCTTTGATCACGGATTTCCCTTTCCTGCCTGGAGTCCCTTTTCTCCCTTCGTCGGAAAATGCCAACCTACTCCAGCTCAACTGAGCCTCCCGACACTGGACGTGGACTTCTCTGTGTTCCTAAAGCACGTGGCACAGAGCATGGGCAGCACTTAGCATGGCAGGGGTTGTCCATAACGGGGTCCCCCCACAAGACAATGGCTCTGTTCAGGGTGAAGCTGTATCTTGGGGTTCTGGAGGGGTCCAGCCCAGTGCTACTGCATACAGGGGCTCAGAAATGCTTTCCAGGTGGCTGAGAGCAGGAAATCTATACTCATGTAATCATCTGGCCACCAAAATACCACAGGTCGGCCCTGGTGGTGTTTCTCTTCATATCCAGTGATGTTCATCTAACAATTCCTGAGCATTTTAAGTGTACCAGGTACCATGGTACATGAAGGGGATAAAAAGAATCTTGCATTCCTGTGCTGAACTGTGCAATTTTGTTGTTCAATGCACCAGACACTGTACAAGAGGCTTCTTCATAAGGTTTACATCCTTATATTCTTGTGGGTAGGAAAACATAAAATTTGGCCCTTGACCTCAGGGAGGGCACCAGCAGGCCCGCCGTATCATGTGCCTCTGACGCATAGAAGAGGTCCTCCTCATCCAAGCCTGGCTCCACCCTGCATGACATGCATGTGTGTGTGGACACCCCCGGCAGCAAGTTCAAGCTTCTCTACCTGGGTCTCTTCCCTCCAAGTGGCAGATCTGAGGAGGAGGCCCACACAGGCTTCAGCAGCAGGCACAGGCCATTTGAGCAGAGAATGCTGAACATCCATGTGCCTAGAGCAGGGTCATGAAGGGGTGGATGCTGACCTTGGCCCCTGGACTCCTTGCCGCTGTGATTTCTACAATGCAGGGCCCAAGGCAGGAGCTAACTGTAGTATTAGATACGAAGGGTGACAAAGCGCTAACCTGCAGGCCTGTGTCCACTCTTGCAAGGGAGTGTGTAAGGGGGATTTATCTGTTTTTGTCCTGTTTTGTCTTCATGCCCTCCCTGAGAATTGTATGATCATGGAGACAGAGGCCTTATGGGTAACCCCTGGCTCATGAAGAACAAGGTAAATGCACTCTGCTCTGCCTTTAGTTGGATTCAGAGGACCTGCGGGGGGAGATGGGGAGAAGGACTCTGCCAGCTGCAGGCGATGACACTGACCTGGGAGGATGGACACTCGCACTGTTTGTGCCAAGAGTGGAAATCTCATGCCTCAGACTTTGAGGCATCTGGGTGTTAATGGCTACAGGGGAATTCTGCATCGAACTCAGTGACTGGGGATCCTCAGCCTTGAGACAGGGGAGCCTCCTCGGTGCCTAAGGAAGCACCTGGCATCCATTTTAATTGCTCTGTGCATTTGACTCTTCTGAAAGGTAGGGAGGATTAAAAGAGTCTACTTTCTCTGGTATTTTTAGAGAATGTCTTTGCTAAAAAAAGACTTCTCATGACTTTTCTTCAAGAAAAGGGTTCTGGGGGGGGTGCAAGTGGGGAAAGACCTGAAGAGTTGATTGCTTTCACCATAAAGGGAGTCAGGCTTAGGACAGCTTCTGGGTCCAGAGAGGCTAAATATCTTGTCAGAAGTCACACACAAAGCAAGGACAGCAGAGCTGGGCTCCAGTCTGACTCCAGAGTCCAGGGGGTGCCCACTAGCCTTCTCCAGGTGTGGACTGAAAAGTAAGGTCTTTGTTCCCTCCCCTTGAGTCACGGTGGGTTTGTAACTTGCAAGACAGTCTGGTGGAAATGGTGTGTGCGACTTCCAAGGCTAGGGCATTAAAGGCCATGGGGTTTCCTCCTTCTCCAAGCCCTGGGCCACACAGAGCCATGCTGGGGAGGCCACACAGAGGTGCTGTGGTCAACATCCCAGCTGAGCCAGTCCTTTGGCCACCCCAGCCTGGACACCAGACATGAGAATGGAGAAACCCTCTTGGGAAGGGTCCTCCAGCACCAGGGGCTCTGGCCCCAGCCAGAAGCGTGGCTGCCAGCCATCTGAATTACTCCATCTCAGGCCCAGATCCTGTGGTACGACATTCCCTCCATGCCCTTTCTGAACTACTGACTCACAGAACGCATGAGCAACTAGGACGGTTATTGAGTATGTCACTAAATTTGGAGAATTTGCTTCACAGCAGTAAATAAGCAAAATGGAATCAAGAGCATTCAGGGGGAGAATGCACAGGGACAGGAAAGCACGGTGACATACCTAGTCCAGAATTTGGCCTGTGTCTTTCTGATTCTGGGGCCACTCTTAGATAGATTTTCACACACACAGCCTCCCCAAACTCTCCAAGTGGGGACAAGGAAAACCGAAGGCCTTCAATCCACTGGGTCTACTGAGGAAGAATTAGGGCGGTGGTGTCCATCAAGAACCAGAACACACTTTTATAGATCACCTACTATACGCCAGATGCTACGCCAGTGCCATTATATCTAATCCATTACCATTAGTTTAACAACTACTTTGTCCCTACCAGGTGCCAGAAACAGATCTGAGAATGAAGCCACGTATAAAACAAAGTCGCAGTTCTCCTGGAGCTTACGTGTGAGTGAGGTTGATGGGCAATAAGCAAACAATAATGACATATTATGTCTGATAGTGATCAGTGGTATGGAGGAAAAAGAAAGCCTGGTAAGAGGAAAGACAATGGCCTTTTAGAAAGGCTGGATAGGAAAGGGTTCCCAAGAGGGTGACATTTGAGCAGAGAGAGAAGCAAGGTTAAATTGCAGACAGCAAGTCTGGTTGCCCTCAGAGCCCATGGTTTGGGCTCTGATATCAAGGAAAGAATACATACAGTGTCTTCCAGCTTCCGAATCTGTGGCCTCCTATAGAGGGCACATTTAGAGCCAGTCCTCCACAGGCCTCAGGGGACGTGCACCATGTATGCAACTTACTGTCCACCCACCACCAGCCAGGCCTCCCCTCTGGACCTCCAGGCAGAGCCCCAAGAGGGGTACTTACGCAGAGCACGTGGAGAACCACCGCCCCCTGTCTTCGATCCTCGTTGGTGAAGATGTCATTGGGGAATTCGTGCAGGGCTAAAGAATGGAGAGAGAAAACCAGCTCAGAACAGATGACAATGTTTTCAGTGCTGGAGTTCTGGGATGGCATCACCAGCCCTTGTTTTCATGTGGAATCCATGAACTTGGATGAAAAAAAAATTACATCTTTATGTTCACACATCTCTTATCTGGAATTGAGTGTTTCCTTCAGATAAGAAGGTAGGCAGCAAACCACAGGAATGTGAGAAGCACCGGGGACTCTGCCCCCAACAGATATTTTCATGATACATTATACTATTATAGTCAAAGAAGCTCTCACTCATCACTTCAACATCTGGGTAGTTTGTAGACGGCCCCTTGTGATTTAGAGGGTTAATGAGGAAATACAGCAGCTACCTTCATTCAAGTTTTATTTCCTAATACTCCAACAATTTCATTTCAGTATGATCAGTTTCCTTCTGTAAGCATATATATTTTATCGCATGCATTGAAAAATGTTTTCCTGAGCAGAGGTCTGTAGGTGTCACTGCATCGCCAAGGGGGTCCATGACACATAGAGCATTACAGCCCCTGCTCTAAATTGGTCCTCATTCCCCGCCATGACTGCCTTGGCTTGCCAGGGCCTTGGACAGGTTACAACACTCTCCCTGCTTTCTCATTCCCTTTTCAAACTTGACCCACATTTGCCACTGCTGAACTGGACCATCAAGCACAGAGTGGCTCATGCCCCTCTCCCTGCTTCCAAAACTTCCCTGCTAGGAGATAAAAGCCCCAGTCTGTACACTGGCAGTTCCAAGCTGGTCTTGGCTGCTTCCCATGTGAGCTTTCTTCTCTTCTCCCGCCTTCTTACCTTTTGAGTGAATGTACTCATTCACTCAAACAATGACTGTGCAGGTACTGCACGCCAGGCTGTGCACAACAATTCGACAGCCAGCTTTGTCACATGGGCTCTCATACTCCCACCAGACAGGATAGGCTGCTGTTCCTTGAGCACACCTTGCGTTTGCTTTCTTTTTCTATCTTTATCTGCACAGATGATACCATTAGTCCGGGCTATCCCCACCCCCAACTGCTCACCCTCTCTCCCTCCTCTCATAAAATCCAATCAGCATCATGGCCAGGGCCTTCATAAGCCTCTCCTCTCTGGAGGATGTTATCAGATCAGGCTCCGTGGGAAACTGTGCACACCACACTGCCCTCGGCATCATCTTCAGCAAATGCGGCTGGCTGATGCAAGTGACCTTTCTCTCAGAGCTCCACAAGCTCTCAGTCCTTCTCTAGCTCACAGGTAGAGAAATAATCACCAATCGATGGGAAAGATGTACAACGTGACACCTGCTTGCTGCTGGTCTTATTCTGGGTTTCCCAAAAAGTAGACTCTCAGTCAAGGGTTTGGGGGTGCATAGTTTGTTTGGAGGTGACTCCTGTACACGCTGTGAATGAGGAAGGTGATGAGACCAGGGAAGGAGGGAAGCCCAAAATGGTGACATTAATGAGCAAGTGGTGACTGCTCAGGACACCTGGGACCCAGTCCTGCTGTAGACCTGGCTTCTTGAGACTGTGGCTTGTTGGCCAGGGGGTTTGCCTAAGACACAAGCCTTTAACTATCCCTTGAAAAAGTTCTCTCTGCTTCTAGGGTAGCACTGGATAAGCACATCGTGCAACTCTTGGCCAGTTGTCCAATCCTTCATGTGATGAAATGGGGGAGGCGAGGAAAGACAGGGATGTCATGATCCCCCTAAGTGATTTTCTAAACTAAAGCTGTTCCAAACAGGCTGCACTGAGTCCTCCTGATCAATGAATGGGAAAATGAGAGCAAGCCTGGAGGATTTCACCTTGAAAACCAAATGACACTACAATCTGGAAATTACCATGAGGGGACAAGGGTTCACAGATTAAGCCTGAAGTTCATCCATCTGGCCCTGGGCATTGCAAAGCCTCTAGCCACTCTACTGAGAGGCCTCTGTTCTAGCATCTTCCCTCTACAGGCCTAATGCCCCTGGCTAGCATGCTCTTGTCCAGTGAGCAGAGCTGGAGGAAGCCCTCCAGCCTGATGAGAAATGCCTCTACTTCCTGAAACCTCTCTGCTGGCAACAGTGCCCACACAGGCTGGACCTGGAGAGACCTGGCTTTTGCAGTCCCAAGTCATTTTTTTTTAATGTTTACTTATTTATTTTGAGAGAGAGAGAGAGAGAGAGAGACAGAGACAGAGACAGAGAGATGGAGAGGAAGGGGCAGAGAGAGAGGGAAAGAGAATTCAAAGCAGGCTCTGCATGGTCAGTGTGGAACCCACGTGGAGTTTGATACCATGAACCCCGAGACCATGACCTGAGTTGAAATCAAGAGCCGGACACTTAACCAACAGAGTTGTCCAGGCATCCCAGCCCCCAGTCATTTCTTGTCTGTCCTTCCTTCCCCACCCTCTGGCTCTCCCTGTGCACACAGGATGTCTTACACTCTTAAGAGATGCTTTCTAATGCTTTTCTCTTTTGAACTGAACTTTCAATGCAAGTGAATAAATTATAGTCCAAATAACTATCCCAAGGCTTTCACATTTCCGTCCCCTCCCCATGTTGTTCAGTGTGGATTGGAAATCATGAGAAATGTCCTTTTCTGTCCACCTCCTAAACCTAGGAAATTGACAACTTCCACAGGCCACCACTGGTGGTTAGGGGCACAAAGTTAAAGAGGAAAGGCCCTGCAGGGCAGGCCTCTCCCACACCCCTCTCAGCACCCAGGGCCAGAGACTTTCCAGCACTGACTGATCCCCATGTTTACCTGGACTTGCCCAGACACTGTGTCCCAATCTCTGGTTCTGAAGAAACAACAACTACCTTCGCATCTGATGTTCCTTTGTTTTGTACAGACATTTAAGTGCCCTTGGGAGGTGGGGCTTGGGATGGACTGGCTGGTGATGGACTGAGATGGGCTGATGAAGGCTCTGGTGGGCAGTGGCCATGACAAACCTGGGCAGAATGACACATTCACTGAGCACCTGCTCCTGGCAAGACCTATGCCTTGTACTTTACACCCACTATCCATTTTTGTCCTCCCAGAAAGCTATTATTGCCATTTTATAGACAAGGAACCCAAGGGACAGAGGATTAGATTCCAACTCGAAGACCCACAGCTGGAAAGCTGCAGAGCAGGGCCACCCACACAGCAAATGCAGGCCTGCTGTTTCCAGCTACTGGCATCTATTTGCAATCTCACTCTGCTAGGTGGCCTCTTCCTTCATGGGACTTCCTCCAAGTAGGGGGTCTGACCAGATCCATATTCTGCCACCACACACCAGATGGAAAAGCTAGGCTGCTTTTTTTTCCTTTACATTTCTCTATGTAGTTGCAATGGGGCTTTTCCACACTGGCCAGTTCAGGGTTTAAATGTGCCATCCTATTGCCCTTCTGCCCCCAGAGGACGAGAGACAGGACTAGTATGTAAGTTACTGTATGGATCACAACAGCCATTACCCTTGAGAAACTTTAGCCACCTGTGATGGGTGCCTTGTAAAGCAATCATGCATAGGGACCACTTATCATCAGTGAGGAGTAGAGGTGGGTACAGACGTGGGACTGAGGGGTGTTCCATCACTGACATGTCGAAGCCAGCTACTTCTTTACTTCCTGCCCTTCAGGCTTCCTATATGAGGAGTAATGTGGTTTTGAGCAAAAATGGGGCTAAGGGCAGCATGTGAGGGAATGAAGGCACTGGAGAGTTCCCACCAGTCTGCATCTACAAGGTGTCCACACTTGTGCCGGCTCTGGCCTCCCTGCTTCTCTGCTGCTTTATCCATGAGCTAACCCAGGGCCCACGGTATGACTCGATCAAGGGTACCATGTCAGTAAGTGATACACTGTGTTTTGAGTCCTGGCATTTTCCTTGGCACTCAACAAACAGCAAGTAGATGTGTAATGACCATGAATGAATGGACCCACTAGGCTTCATGTTTTGGTTGGGGAAGGGTCTTGGCAGAAGTCTAGATGCCCAGTCAACCCTGGGACCTGGTTAGAGCTCTTGGAGAAGACCGCGCTGGACGCTGTGTCCTTGGATAAGGTGACCCACAGAGCCCAGTGCTGGTTCAGGAAGGTCTGAGGCGCTGTCCGAAGTCCTGGCCAAGCAGGCCACTGTCAGACTTCCTCATGAATCTGGATGTGGCTGGCTGGTCAGCGGCAGAAATAAGGATGGGTGTGATGAGAGGCAGTGGGAAAGGCAGAAAAGAGTCAATTCAAACAACAAACAACAAACAACAACAAAATTCTTAATTGGTGGTTCACAGCAATGTGGAAAAAATAACCAGGGTAAGTATTCTCCCAGGAAGCTTCTCCTGACATGGAACCCTCTCTGGCTATTTATTCACTATTGTGCATCCATGAAAACATGTACTGGGCTGGTAATGAGATATAATAGTGATTTCAAAGAGCTAGCACACATTTTTTTTTAAGTAGCAGTGATTTCAAAGAGCTAACACACACCCAACACAGCCCAACACAGGGCTTGAACTCAAAACTGTGAGATCAAGACCTGAGCTGAGATCAAGAGTCAGATGCTTAACTGACTGAGCCACCTAGGCACCCCAAGCTCGTGCACAATTTGCAAAGAATACATAGATTTTATTTTACTCTTATAGCTGCATTGTCTTTTGACAAAAGACACAAGAAAAGATTTCTTTGAAAATCTGGGCTGGAAGCACAGGATCTCCTCTTTACCTCCACGCAATGAGCCTTCCTTTATAGTCACATATGCCTATATCTGAGGCTGTCTCAGGAGCCGACCCTGAGACAAAGATCTGAATGCCAGCAGTTTATTTGGGAGGTGATCCCATGATGGGACAGGAGGGAGATAAGTCAGAGAAGGGGCTGATAAAGTAGGCTCAGACTTGCTGGGGCCCCTCTGAGAGATAGTGTAGAATATGCCTCAGCATTGTCCATGGATGGTCATCCATCACTGTTGAAGGCTGTCCTAAACACTTTAGGGCTGAACCTTAACTCTTCTCAGCTCTACGCTGGCCAAGTCAGTGTGTTCATGGTACCAGAGAAGGCCCTAGACAGAGTCACATGTGCATCAAGAAACCATCTGCATTTGTGGTGTGGTGATGCCCAGTGTCTGCTCCAGCCTGAACGTCCCATCCCTATGATCCTCCAAGCATCTCTTGTGTAGAAACTAGAAAAGAAGAGGGAGTCTGCAAGAGTAGGAATGAGAGACCATGACTTGCTCATGCGTCACTGGCATCAGCACACAGCAGTGGGGTGTCGGGTGGAGGTAGCAGAAGAGAGGCTCTGTGCAATAGGCATAAAGGCCCAGATAGACTATTCTGGGACTTGCATTCTGAATCCAGCATGGTAAGGCCCAAACGTTAAGATTTCAACTACAGTTACCTGCATTGTAACATGTTCTTGTATTAAGCATTGATTCCACCATGTTAGAGGCTTCTTTGTTTCATTTGCAAAGGACATTACCAGATGACCTTGCCTGTAGAGAACATGACTCAGGGACAGCCCTGTCACCAGACCCACTAAGGCAGCAGCTTTGTTTGAGGGAAGCTCTTAATGTTTACTAACAATCTCATCAGCCTCTACTTATGCACTATATACACACTGTTATTTCACGAAGTGTTGCTTGCTGTGGTTCTAAAGCAGTTTGGCATGACTATTTTAATGTTAATAAGGAAGGGGTCAGCCTGGGGACAAGGAAAGGATCCTCAGTTGGGCATTTGGAAATGAATGGCTCAGTCCTAGCACTCTTCACAGTGTGGCTTTTGGCGGTGTGTGTTTTAGTCTTTCTGGGCCTCGATTTGCCTATTGGCCATCTGAACAACGGCCTGCAATTCCTCTTCACTGCTCCCTCCATATTAAGCTCAGAGTATGGTTAGTGCACATAGAAGGTGTCTTAGTAAGTGTTAGCAGGATGAAGAATGCCAAAGAAAGCAGACCCTAGGCACTGACTGGGATGGAGCACATCAGCCTTGTCCAGCTGGCCCAATGGGTTAAGAAAAGAGCAGCCAGCAGCAGCTGAGCTGGCTTCCGTGAGGCTGAGCAAACTCCCCACCTGGCCGGCACAGACTCTGAGGCCCCAAACACACCTGAGAAATGGTATTTTCAGAACAGCTGAAGCTGTCCAAGACAAGACTATACAGAGACAGGGTGGCACAGTGGACTACAAGGCTCTGCCCAGTACTTCTTGGCCTCAGTTTCCTCATCTATAAAGCAAGGTGTGGCTGCTAGTGCCTCCTGCAGAGCTAATGGCAGTGCTGATGTCATCCCATCTGTCTTCCATTTGGGTGTATTTCCTCCCACCCAAATCCAAAGAACCAAGGGCATGTCTTAGTCAAGGCGGGAACTGGAGGGTCGGCCATCTTTGGGACTCTAACATTTTCCTTGGGCTGTTGGTTAGATTTTGCATAAGGGCCCAGGGTAGAGAATCAGATCTGGGTCTGGGTTCAGATCCCACCTACATCACTCACGGGTCATCCTTTCCTCTCTCAGAGCCCCATTTCCTTCATCTGTAAAATGGGTATTTAAATGCCAGTCCTGCAGGGTGGCTGGGAAACAGTGCAGGCAACATATATGACATACCTCTCACCATCTTCCTGGGCCACCTATCGCTGTTCTTCGCAATTGTAGCAGTGATGGGATGTTGGTCTGGCCTTGGGCCAAGGACACATTTTTCCCTGGTCTTAGTAGCAAAAACCATCTACTGCCAATTCCTGCCTGCTTTGTGCTGGCATCTGTTTCTCCAGGACAGTGTACAGTCCAAGGGAGCTTCATGAATGCATGTGCCTCTAGGTACATGCTTCCGTGTTGGGGCTCTGCTGGAGCCAAATGGCCCATGTGGTGTGCTGGGAATAGCTACGCATCCAGTGGAGGGTTCCTTCGAATACCTTCAAAATCCTCAAAGTCTCTTTCTGTTCCTCTCTTTCTCTCCCCCAGTTTTCCTTTCAGTACATCTTGCCAGCCTGGGGGAGCCAGCAAAGATAAGCAGTGCTGTTCCCATAGAAACCACAGAGCCCTGACCGGAGTAGATTCCCCTTACCAAGGCAACAGCAGTCAGCCGACCTGCTTCTCCTGGCTGCTTTCCTGAGGCCCGAGTTTGATGAGTCCAAATGGAGGTTTGCAAAGGATGGGGAGTATTCTCTGTTTCGTTTGGGGGAAAAGATGCAGCAGAAACATTCATGGCATCTGGAGACATACTGATATTATGTGGATCAAATGGAGCCACCAAAGAAGACGATCCAAAACCACAGCTACCTTAACACGTCGAGTGAAAGGAATCTGGGCCGCTGCAACCATCAGAACACTGGTCTCTCATCCCAGGGCTTTTTCATGACAAACTACCTATCTTGATTGGCCTCTCAAGGGATGCCTCAAGAATTTAGGGTCCTGACATCTCTCCGGGTGCTCCGTCCCATAAAGCCTATTCTGCTCCCTCTTCCCCTGGAACATTGGGAGAACACTGTCAGCCAGCTGTAGTAATAACTGGCTTCCCATGGAGCCTTCCAGACTCATTTTGTGGACCCCTTATCCTGTGCAAGTACCCAACAAGTGGTTTTCCAGCCAAACTGCAGTCACTTGCTGCCTGAGTGTACCTTTGATTCCTACACTGTGAGCTCCCTGTGGACAGGAACCCTGCATTTTTCTCTCTCTGGGACCAGCATCCACTGGGCCAGGGTCCACGAAAGAGAAAAATAAATACCAAGTGAAGACAAGTGTAAATAAAATTAAAGGGACATTTCTCCCGGGGGGATGGGTTTAGTATAAACACAAGACAGAATTACTAAGAAATGACATTGGAAGAAACTGTTCAGTAAACTCCCAGCAACTGGGAGTGGCCACTCAGGCTGTTCACAAATGCCCTGTCTCTCCTTGTTGGGGAGACCTGGAAGGAACATACTTCTAGGTTCCCTTTAAGGTAGGTGGGGCCATGCAGCTTTCTTTGGTCAATGAAATGGGAGCAAATGGCCACTGTCACACTTCCAGGCAGGCTTTAACAGCCAGTATCTGATTCCCCACTTTGCATTTTCTTGCACATAAGTCAGGATGCATCTTCTATCAGTTTGTGTCCCTGAGCGACTGATATCAGAATCCCACCTTACTGCTACTCACATTTATACATGTAGTGTGAGTAAAACAATAACATGTTTATTCTCTTAGCCACTGAGATGTGGGGCTATTTGTCACCCAGCATAGCCAAGCCTGCTCTGAGTAATACAATAGCTAATATGGTGCTCGGCATCCCCACTGCATTCTCTACGTGAGGGCTCGCCTCAGCAATTTTTGGTTTCTTTGGTCTTCTCCACTAGACTGGGGGTAGGCAATTGAGGTTGGGGGAAATTTATTCTTCTCTTCTCTGTAACCCCAGTGCCTAGCTAGGTGCCTGGCACAGATTACTCATTTAATTAAGAGTGTTTGTTGATTAAATGAACACACATGTCATAACTGAAGGCCCTGGGACAAAATTATCCACAAAAGAATGTGTGTGAAAATGGATATATTCTCAACTTAACTTTCTAAATATTTAGTCTCTGGAAAAGTTTCAGAGACATTTTGGTGCCTTCCTCTTGCACTCAGTGAGGTTCAGCGAGCCACAAAAGTACAGAGGGGGTGGGATGTATATGGCAATGGGAGGGTGCAAAGTGTCCCAGAGAACTGCAAGCTGCTTTGAGGTCATCTTCGGAATCTGTGTCTCAACAACACTGGAAAATGTATTAACAAATCAATCATGTGCAAATAAACACACACTTATTTAGCCCTTAGCATGCTCTGGGCCAGGTACCATACTCAACCCTAGTTATACAAAAGCACTGAGGAGTCCCAAGTTGAGTGGACCAAAGTGTAGGTTGGGGGTCAGGAAACACTCAGCTCTCTCTGCAGTCATCCCAATATTTAAGGATGGAACTAATCTTTATCAAATACTGTAAATACATATTTATCATTTTGCACAGTTTATACGATTGGAATCTTTATCCTCGATTTACAGATAAGTAAACCAAGACCAAAAGAAGGCAAGTAATCAGCTCAAGTTCACACAGACAGTACTAGAGGAATTGAGATCATGATTGGGGTCTGACTTTCTAGCATGTTGATTGTTCTGTGTTAGCAAGGGCAAATTGATCTTTTTTTTCCTTGACTTTCAAGGGCACAACTTATTCCCTTTGAAAGCCAGAAACAAAGTGTGGATTTAAAGGATTGATGCATGCATGGAAAGAAGACTGTGAACAGGTCATGGTAACCAAGAGCCTCCAAATGGGACCATCAAATTGTCAATCAAAAAGATGCTACCAAGCAAATTTGCTGAGAAAGATTGTTTCAGCCAAGGCCTATGTGGTGATATTTGTTTACTACAGGCAGACAGGGTTTTGTAAGAGCCTGAAGGCCTAGACCTGAAGCCCTCCTTCACCACTTATGAATCCTGTGGCCTTGGGGGAAGTTCCTTGGCTTTTTCAATCTTAATTTCTTAATGTGCAAAATGGCAGGATGAAAACAATACCAGTTTATGTAATTATTATGAGGATTAATTGTGATGCTATTTACAAAACATGTAGTGCCTAGAATCAGGCAAGTAATTATCACAAATGATAGCTCCATTTACCTTATTAAATAGCAGAGAGGGAGACATGGAAGGGGTTTTTCCTAAGACGGCAATGCCCTGCCTACACTCCAGGGGTCCTACAACTTTTATGCAAAGCAACTACTAACACTTGCATTTCTTGGCCTGAGGACTTTTTCCAAAGCTGAGATAGGGTTCTCTGCCCAGACACTACATGCTAAAGGATTAATACTGCTCTTTCCCCCAGGCAAACCCCTCACCAAAGTCTGATGACAGATAGGTGTATAAACACCCCAGCTCCCTCACCATCTGGGTAGGAGAACTCTCATGTGTGTCCTGCACCATTTGTTAGCATTCACAGCAGGATTAAACTCCAGTTGCTCACCGTGAAAACTGGCTTTATAACTCTCTTTTGATTGGCTGCCTTCCCTTCCCGTCTCACTTCTTGACTCTCCTCCCTGGATCATTTCCCAAATAAACTTGTACTCGAATCTGCCTAAGGACCTACTACTGATGAACCCAAATTTAGACAAGGGAAGCTAAGAATTTTGCACTTTTTCACCTCTCCATTTCAACAAGGGTTAGTTTTTCCAGCAGAGGGCTCATCCATATTCAAGTGAATTCCCACCCCCCCGCCCCCAATAATGGCAACAGTTATCAATGGTCTTATTTCTATGCATTTACATGGAAACGATGCATCCTGCTTTGTTGACAGCAGTGCAGAAACACCCAGCCCCCAAATGCAGGTTGGAAGACTGTCTGCCCCTTTTTGATGGTGCTGAAGTTGGTCCAACACACCCATGAGAAGCTCCTTGATTTCCACTTCAGAGGTCTTTTTCTCATATCCATATTGGCAGAAGATTTAAAAAAAATCATCCCACAAGCTTTTCTCCTGGAAGGGAACAGACATTCTTTGCAACTAAAGAACCCCAATCATTAGTTACCATAGACTTTTGGCCTGGCAAGGCACTGAAATGTAATTTGACGAACTGGAAACATATTTCTTTATCAATAATAAAAAGCCATGGCATCAGTGTCATTCATGTCTCCCAGCCAGTAGCTACTGTGGAAAACACAGTGATCCCATGACTAATGTAGTGTTCTCAGGCCACAAACATGGCAACACATAGGAGGAGGCCTATCTGTAGGGACAAGAGCCTACAACCTGTATTTGTTGCTCATGTGGGATTACCATGGCTGTGTCGGTAATGAATCCTCATTAGAAGATATGGGAAATTTATGGTAAATAGCCCTGTGGTGTTCATGCATTTCACGGACTGCTCTGTTCTTCGAAATGGCCCTTGGTGCCAATGTCAGAGAATGTGTGGATGGATGAACTGGGGTCTGACACAGGCGTTGAATGTCTCATGCTCTCATGTCTCTTTACTGATTCAGAGAAATTCACACCAACAAGCTGATGTGCACAGAAACCCACTAAATAGCTCCTTAAGAAGATGCACATTGTTCAAAGAAATGCCCATTCCTCCTCAGCACCTTTGGAGGGGATGAAGGTGGATGAAAAAATTTTACTAGGAAAAGTGCAATTAAAACAGTTCTTTTGGGATATAATAACTTCCCATAGGAACCTACATTAGAAATTTCAGACTTCATGCATTTATTTTACAGAAGAGACTGGAGACTCCAAAATCAGTGATGTTTTTGAAAAAAAATGTTACCCCATCAAATTGCAGAGCTAGAAGTAACCTTTAGTGTTCTATTGGTCTACAGATGGAAAGGTAATAACAGAAGGATTTGGTGAGAAGCACAGTTAAAGTTTTCCTTCTGTTTTCCCTTTCAATAGCTATTTTTTTCACTTCACCAAGATGATACTCCATGATCATCAATTTCAGGGACAGAAAATAGATCTCCTCTCATGTGTTCATCAGTTGACTAGTAATGGCTGACTATTAGGCTGAGTCTTAGATGGGGTTCAGTGTGGCAGAGGATCTTGATCTATTTACAATGTCTGTCATGGTTATGGGAACAGGAGTAGGGGCATGTATGCTTCTTATTTCCCTTCACTGAAACTTTGCTGACAAAGTCCTAAAATGAAAGAATAACTAGCACTCCTTGCTCCTAGTAAAAGTGATTACTGCCATAATTTCCTTTGTTCTGCACCTCTTTTTGAGTATCACCCATTTAAATTATGTTGGGGGAATTAGAAATATCTCTTTTTTTAAAGTTTGTTTTATTTATCTTGAAAGACAGAGAGAGAAAGAGAGAAAGAGAGAAAGAGAGAGAGAGAGAGAGAGAGAGAGAGAGAGCGTGCAAGTGGGAGGTGGGCAGAGAGAGAAAGAGAGACTCAATCTCAAGCAGGCTCCACACCATCAGCACGGAGCTGACATGGGGCTCAACCTACAAACAGTGATATCATAACCTGAGCCAAAATCAAGAGTCAGATACTCAATTGACTGAGACACCCAGGCACCCCTAGACTTCTCAATACACTCTCCCAAAAACATCAAATATATTCAAGCAGATGTATTAGGTTGTTACACACTTTTAATATAATAGCTTAAAATCTTGTCTATAATAATGAAATAAATGTCAAAAAAAACCCTCACAGTTAATTGCAGGAAGAGATGTAAATAAATAGAAAAACTACTGGCTAATTCAGCTGGTAAAATACAAGCTGTATTTACTCCTCATTTAGTACTTGGCAACTTCTACCTCTCCTTGGAAGAATAATTAAGATGTTACCTGGAAGAAATCATTCTCCCTTTTATGTTACCATATATTAAATATTAGATACCTATGGTTTTGGTTCAAAACACTCAAGAATCTTCTAATTACATCTGAAACTCTTTTAAGGGTAGGGATCACTACCCTTGTTCGATCACTAAGTTTGTATATCCAAAGTCTAGATTCCAAATATGATGTCTCCATCTGAATGAAATATAAGAGAAGAATGTAATTAGTCCAAGACTAGAAGTAGTTTTCTCATATCAATTTTTCCTTCATTTCTTTTGGCCCATCATTGGGCTGTGCTGATGGCACATTATAGTTCTGAATGAAACAGACTAAATTCCTTCTGTCTTCACAATGTGCTCTGTTCTCCAAACTAGGCTTTTAAGGGTATAGATCAAGAGTAGGAACAGGGCGGATATCTTAAGAAGGCCACTGTGCTGTCTTGCAGTTAGCAGAGCAAGACTGGTTACAGTTTAGAGCAGGCAAGATTAAAGCAAAAGAATTTAGAATCTACTTGATGTGTGTCTAGTCGTTTTTGATGATATATTTGATTTCACAGATGATGCACTGAGGAGACTCTGGATTCTGTTGTCTTCCCTGGAAGAGCTGAATTTGTTCTAGTAGGACAGAAGATTACTGGAAGGTAATCTCTACTGCTGGTTTTAGGCTTTTCTCTAACAAAAGTCTGTTCTGATTATGCTCTCAATCCTGGGATGTGGTCCCCATAGGATCTGAATGGAAAGTCTGAGCCATTTACCAAGCCCCTTAAAGCACTAAGGACTTCAACTCCAGAGTCTGTCTCTCCAGAGCTGGGTGGCTCTGAAATCTCTACTCAGAAATTCCACACTTTTAGCTGTTGTGGGCCCCCCTGCTGCTCGGTGTGCCCCCAAGCATAGATAGTTCAGGGGTAAGTCAAGAATATCAAGGGAATTTCTATGTATGTTTTAGGGCTCCCTCTCCATGAATCCTCCCTTTCTGGAATGCCCTCCAATTTCTAGCTCCTCCAGGATCTAATCTCAGATTCCTCAGCCCAATAACATCACTGCTTTCCATTCCAGCTCTATCCTCCATGCACACACTACGGAGTTTCACAGGGGGAAAGCTGACAGATGTGGTTTCCTTCTTTCAAATTTCATACTCCTTCCACACCTCGGGCAGAAAATTTACAGTAAACTCAATTTACATTAAAGATTCAAAAAACTTGCTATTAGCCACATTAAGTTCCCCATGGAACTAATGTAGCCTGAAGTAACCATGCGCCCCAGTGGTAAATAAGGACCTGGGGAAAGTGAAGGTCAGTGGTGTAGACTGGCAAGACTTGATAAAGGGCTAGGAGGTAATCTAACTGCACACTAACTTCTATCTATAAACCAAGGATTGGACAAAGAGGGTCCTCAATACAGTAGGAGCTTAGGAAGAGATACTGCAGCATTCCACAGCCCTCAACTACAAATATTTCAAGGTCAAGGCAACCTAAAAAAACATCTGTGGCAGTTCTGATGTCTCTGACAGGTGATACCCGAAGGCTCAGAGGCAAGAATGTGTGTAAGGGGACAAATGATATTGGAAACCAGTTACCGCCAAGGGAATGAAATCATGTTCTACTTCTTTCAGAGTCTGGAGGTTCTCTTACATGTTTCCCGTAAGTGTCAAATTTTGACATTCTACATGAGGTTGGCAAATTGAAATTCACAGCAACAGAAGGTAGGTGTTTAATAAGTGCCTTTCAAGTCCAGACAAATTTGTGAAGCTTCAGAAATAGGAAAGAAAGGTAGGCAGCAAATAAAACTTCTGACTAAATCTGGCCATTACATCAAGCACATAAACATATTAGTGTTTAACTTTCTTAAAAGGGAGAAAAGGAAAACCCTGCTAAATTCCTGAATTTGTCATGAACAAAATAATAAGTACTACAATTTCTGTTCAAAGGAAAGAGGAAAAGTATACACGGAGGAGGAGGGAGAGGTTCCACTTTGTTCTTGCCCCTGAACCCCATCATATTCCCTGTTACAAGCCAATGACCTTTCAGTCCCCTGTCAGAATTTAGGATTTTGTGTCATTGATGGCTAGCTTATGTCTTTCTAGGTGCTTGCATGTCATTGTAGGATTGTTGTACCTGAAAACACATTGAAAGAAATCCTTAGAGAAACCAGCATAATTATTTTCAGAATAAAAATAATGCAGAGGCAACACAAATCTTATGATGCATTAACCTTAGTCATCATATCACAGAAGCCAGATGCAAATGTACATATTTACTGCATAAACCAGGACAAATCTTAAGCTCGTTTGAGAAAAGGCCAGAGAAAATGAAGACCCCCTTGCCACTCTACCATCCAAAGACTGGTTTCATATGTACTCAAAGATGCTGGTGTGCACCTCACCTGATCTGCTTGGACAGTAAGTTCGTGCAATGGGTGAGTAAAAGAACTTAATGGATTTCCAAAGGCCAAAAGAGTTCACATCATTACTTCCTTCCATCTCTTCTCATGTAAGCCCTGAATTTCAGGGCATTTCATATAGATCTAAGGACAAAAACTATGAAAATAATTCTCTTAAACATGACCCTTTTGATGTTTGAGAAACATGGTTTTGTTGTTGTTTTCAGGGAGGTATATAAATAACTTTATTATTCTAGGAGAAACTCCAATGTTTAAGTTTTCTTGTCATAGCTCAAATAAGCAGGACCAGACTGTCATGGTTATCTGCATAAAAAAATCTCCAGTCTCCTAGGTAACAGTAAGATGGGGAAACAGGCAAAGGGGCTGTTTTTCAGTCTGAAGATGGAAGCTGCAGATTCCACAGGGGTCCTGGACTGAGGAAACAAGATCCTGCCTACTTGCCTCCAAGAGGTTGGCTGTCAAGTGCCCATAGGTACAAGGGCTGGCAACAGCAGTGTTCTCTTTCCCTGAATCTATGACACAAAAGAAAATTGACTGGCTTACTCTCAGAGATTTCCAGCAAATGGTTCTTTCCAAATATACAGGGTTCCTTTGAGAAAGATTCAAGTACCAAAGGGACTCTGATTTCTTTATGATCACAGTTGCGTCCTGTAAAGGATAGCATGCTTTTCAGGGACACAGATGTGCACACAGATGTTCCCTTGTCAATTTCATTCAAGGATGCACAGTGCAGTGGTTACATTTGCCAGGCTGCTCTAACTCTGGCAGAGGATAACCAAGAAGTATACAACATAGCCTTGCCCTCATGGAGTTTATAGACCCATTGAAGAAGCCAGATCTAGGTGCACAAAAACACAAATTGAAAGATAGTAAAAGGCAGGCTATACTCCCCCCCAAACACATATATATGTGCACACACATCTATCTCTATGTGTATATACAGTTACACACATAGGTATCATATACATACTTATTGCCACCTAGTGAGTATTCCAAAAAGTAGTGGCTTAAGGCAACAAAACTTTTTTTTACTATGTCTCACATTTCTGGAGGTAAATGGCCCTTACTTGGCTACTCACGAAACTGTAATGACTTGGAGTTTGGAACTGGAAACGTGATTCCTACTCACTGCCTTTCTGGCACCTGTGCTGGGGAGTGTCAAACACCTGGGGGGCTGGAACTGCTTGGGCTCTTTGGCCTCTCTTTCTGTTTCAATGTGGTTTCTCCACATGGTCTTTCCTTGAGGTCTCTCTGGCATGAGCACTTCTCACATGGTGGCTCAGAGCTACAAGGCACAAGTTTCAAGACAGAAAACCAGAGGAGGAAGTTGTATGGTCTTTTACAATCTAGCCTGGGAAGTCACACAGAGGGTAGTTACAAAGGTATGGCAGGCTTTAAGAGGAGAGGAACAAGATTCTGGAAGAGCACACGGTCCTGGAGTTTATCACTGTGACCATTTTGGAAGATGCAATCTGCCACTACTTACCTCTATCTGAAAATGAGAATTACGTATATGGCCATATTTACAACAAATATTTATCTATATTAATATGAATCAGACATTGAATGGTACTTGGGGACAGGAAGAAAAGTACCAGCATGAGCCAGGGCAGTGAAGGCTGCATGGGTGAGTCAGATGTGTGGAGCCTTACAGAAGGAAGGGCTTACATGCCTACAGAGGAGGCATTCCAAGTGTACAGGAAGCAGAGACAAAGGTATGGAGGTGGGAAGGAGCAGAGCCATTTCCTGTTCTAATGGGGTGGGTACTGTTCAATGTGTTTCTCCTTGAATGAACAGCCAAGTTCTCCAGGGGAAAGAGTAAGAGGTACTAATGTGTTAACGTACCACCATTTCCCTTACATGATCTTTCCTAATCCTCATGGCTATCCCCAGAGCTCTGCTTTGCAGAGGGGGAAATTGAGGTCTAGCTCACAAAGCAAGAACAATCCTGGGGCCAGATCTAAGTCAAGTGCCCTTTCTTCTACACCCCAGTAGCCATGTTTTCCCCCAGGCTCAGAGAAATCAAGCACGTTCGTAAGCAAATCTAGCTTTTTGTTTTGTTTTGTTTTTCCCAAAGGAAAAGTCTTCACCCAAAATCTAAGAAAGCACATGGGATTGCATTGAATTTCATGGTGCATTAGAACCCAGAATGGGACCCAAGACTAAAATTGGCCAGTTTTTCTGATTAGCCTTTTACTAAGCCTAGGGCTAGAGAACATAACTCTGGCACGCGTTGGGATTCTGCCCCCCTGCGGGCCTTGTGGTGGATAGCTTTCTCCATCTAGGGCTTCCTATTCAGACAAAACGGATTCCTACCCCTTCTACCAAAAAGGAACTGGTTCAGAGTTCTGCCTTATTTAAATGCTGGAAATGTCTACTTGCATCTTTTTTTATATATGAAATTTATTGTCAAATTGGTTTCCATACAACACCCAGTGCTCATCCCAACAGGTGCCCTCCTCAATGCCCATCGCCCACCCTCCCCACCCTCCCACCCCCTATCAACCCTCAGTTTATTCTCAGTTCATGTGTTATAGGCTGAAAATGAACTAGGAGTAAACTCACATTCTTCTGCTATCTAAGATACATCCTGATGGAAAGCATGTTGGCAACTTTTGCAGCAACTCTACCTGTGCCCTAGAGCCCCCACTTTATCATTTGCACATTTTAAGACCATGTGATGCTGGTACCCCAGTATCTGTTTGGTGTGCTGGGACCCACAGGGGTAAAGGCAGAAAAGAGTTGCTATCAGGGTTCCCGAGAGATCCCAACTTACAACAGAGTGAGGTTTACACTGGGGGAGAACTGAGGGTTCTTCCTCCTATAAACTCCTCTGGAAGTTGCTAGAAGGAAAGTGAAGCAGTGTTCGTGTTTTAAGCCCCTAGCTGCAGATCCCTTTGCTGTTTTCCTTCTGTCCCTCCCTGACATCTGACAAGACAGCACCTAGGGCTCCCTGGAGCTAAAGTGGCTGTTGTAAGTCTCTGCTTGACACTGCATCCTTCCCCTCTCTCCTCCTTCCTTGGTCCCACCGCTCACTTTCTACTGGTTTTTCCAGGGAGCACTTTCAAAATCACTTTCGCATGAATGCTCATGCCAGGCTCAGCTTCTGAGAACCTAGGCTAGCCCAGGAACCACACAAATGCTGCTTCTTCCACAAACATTCCCTTGATCATCCCAAAGGAATCCTGCACTAAATCACCACAGAGATTGGGATCCAGACCACATGAGTGGAGGTTGGATGGTGGGCAGTGGGCAGCAACTTGTTCCCCACACCCCTGGCTATGGGTACAGCAATGCACACTCTCCCTTCAAATGACAGGGCCCCAAACAAGCCACACACATCACTCATCAGCCTGTCAGTTCCTAGGAAGTCTATTTGAGCTCAGCAGACCAGCGGTTTTTTTCTACTGAGATTCCAGCATGCCTACAGGTCCTTGCTGCATGTAGATGAGTTGGCTGGCGTTTAGGACAAAATGATACTAGATGGGACTTGCTCTGGGAAATCACTCGCGAGAAGGGGAGCAGGCCAGGCGTGAGGGAGGGAATGGAGAGCCGCAGAAACAACTACCCACGGCCAAAGTTTCCATTCCCAGTGCCAGGTGTTGGGAGCCAGGGGGGTCCCAGGGGCACGTCTGACTTGTCTGAACCAAGAGGCGGCAGCAAGACTGTCTTCTTACAGGGTTTTCACTGGTCTTGAACACATTCCAGATGTTTCTGTCTTCTCCTGTCACATCATTTTTTAAAAATTGTTTTTACCAGAAAGCTCAGATCCAAATAGTCAAAAGAATAGAATCTGTGATTTTATCTTGGTCCACTGGAAGTGGACACAGACTCAGGTGACAAGAGAAGACCCAGCCCCAAATCTGAGGTGCTGTGGAGGAGCTGGGCATTAGAACCTCATGGTACGAAAGAAAGTGGCAGCTTGGGTTGGAGAGTGGAAAAGGCTGGAATTTTTTTGTGACCATTTCCAAATAACAGTAAGGCACAAGCTTGAGAAAAAGCGAGAAGCATAAGTAATGGTCAGGGGCAAGTCTAGGCATAGTCAAAGGAGGAAAGTCTTGAAAACATCTTCCACACAAAAGGTATGGACCACACACATGTTGGCCAACCTTGCCTTTCCTTGGGGGAACTAGACTGCCATAAAATGTATGAAATCAGCTCTTTTTATGCCCTCATTTTTAACAAGCCTGGCTGAATAGCTGAGTGGCTACGTCCATGGCTGGTGGTGCTGTATGCCGGGGAAGGCAATAATGTCTGACCAGCTATGCACTAACTTAGGCATCTACTCTCCTCCCCATCCCTCTATAAAACATGTCTAAAACCTGCTAAGGTATAATGTCTTGGAAAGGGAAGTGAATCTCGCAGACTGATGAATGGTGCTATCTTGTGAAGGTAACAAAAAGCTTGTGGTTTGATCACACCCAGTCTGTGTGAAGTCAAGCAGGACAACAGGGTGATTGTGTACCACCAAAGTGGACAATTTGACGCCCGCTCAGGATTTCCTTCACCCAGGCCGGTGCACCCAGCACCCAGTGCCGAGAATGCTGTTGGCTAATGGCTCCGTGTGCCTTCTCCAGAGAATCGCTCCGGGTGAATGCCTGCTACCTCACCCTAAGTGCCTGGAAGACTAAGTCCTCACGCCAAGAGTGAGGTGTGGCCAGTGTCCTGACTCAAGTTGGGACAGCTCCGTGCTGCTATTCATGTGCTATGGTCCTGTGGGATCAGGCTGAGGCCAGTCTGCGGCTGAGAACACAGCTTTGTTGACTTATCTTCCTGCCTAATCCTGCTTCTCTTGCCCCCCCCCCCCCCGCCCCGAGAACTCTCGAGCAATAAGTCCCCTGCACAAAGATCTCTGTCTTGGGTTATCTAAGATAAACCCTTGGGCTGGATTTTGCCGGTAAGACTCCAAGGGAATGGGGCATCTCACTGAAATGGAAGAGGTACACCAGCGGGGAGAGGGGAGTCCCTGTGCACTCAGGATGCCCTGAGCAAACTCTGCCTCTTTTAATCTCTCCAAATCACTGCAGCCCAGAACTGGACCAGGGGTTCTAGCTCCTTCTGTTCCAAGTTAAGGCCCTGGGCCTGAGAAAAGTTGCTGCTCAGGCGGTATGCCCTGGAAACTGACCCACAGCATGGAACCAGATTCAGATTTGGCACCACAAAAATGATTTTCCTTCCCTCCACCCCCCCCTGCAAACATCCATGGAACAGTTAAAATTGGGTAGGATTTCCTTCCCCCAAATCTCCCTTTGAAGTTTGCAGATGGATTCTGGGAAGGTTTTATATTTTAATAAGAAATTTATTTCCCAGATGATTCTGTCACTTGGAAGGTAATGAGTTTGGATGAAACCAGGAATCCTTGTTGAGATGCCCCAAAGATTCACGTTTACAAAGCTTTCCTCGGCTAAGTTTGTAGCTCTTGAAGACAGAGCCCTATCACCACAGGAGGGCTTCTCGACTGCAGGACTCCCACCTGGAGGAGGGTACTGCTCTCCTTGAAAGATGAAAAATGCTTACAATGTTTTCCACAAGCACAGTTGATTGAGTGGGAGGGACAGCGCTTGGGCAACACCGAGGTCTAGATATTCGGATAACAAGGGCCGCATCTCTGCTGTCAGGTGAAGGCCTGGTGGCAGAGGTCACGGGCACAGACAGATGCCCATCAAAAGGAAGATCAGCAGCCTAGAGTTTTCTCTCCCTTCATGCAGATCTATGCCCCAGGCCCTGGGGAGGCTGCTAGTTCCCACCCGGAAGGAGCGTGAGCTATTTTAACTTGGAATGCAGCAAGCCAGGCCAAAGGAGCCACAGCCAAGAGATACAGTATACGGCAAGCATTTTCCCCACAAACCGTGTCTCTTGTGAGGACCCAAAGAGGCCGGCAGCACAGTGGACTGCCTGTAGCCCGTCCCTAATCAGCCACATTTCAGTGTTTTGGGAATGGAAGGGCTGGAGTCGTGGGTGAGCAGGTGGTTGGCATGGCCAGTGTGCTCCCAACACTGACTCCTGACCCCTCCCGGTGTTCCCATTTTCTTACTGGTTCCCCTGCCCCAAGAAACTTCCCAAACCTCTCCCTCTTCCCTTCCCCTATGCTCCCCACCCTTACACTCCAACAACGCTTCCCATTTCCAGATTATTTTACTCTTTTACCCTCAACCTGGTCTGGAAGAGTGCAGAAAAGAGCAAATGTTGGTGAAGGAGTGGACGCCTATTACAAAGAATGGTTTTAGTACTTGGTTTATTCATTCAACAAAAATTTTGGAATTGCTACTTTGCTCCAGGCACTGTGTTCACTAAGTAAACAGGCAATGCTTTCCCTGTTTGCTCATCTTTCTTTTTAAAATTTTTTAAATTTCATTTTATTTTTTTATTAAATTAAAAAAAATTTAAGTTTATTTATTTTCAGAGAGAGAGAGAGAGAGAGAGAGAGAGAGTGCACGTGCGTGCACGCACGAGTGGCAGAGGGCCAGAGAGACGGAGACAGAGAATCCCAAGCAGGCTGTGCATTTGTCAGCACAGAGCCTGATGTGGGGCTCAAACTCACGAAATCATGAGATCATGACCTGAGCCAAAACCAAGAGTCAGATGTTTAACCCACTGAGCCACCAAGAGCCCCCCTCTTGTTGTTTTTGCAATATATCAGTGTATCATGTGCTGCTACTTTCCATGGTTTTCAGGTCCTCCCAACTGAGATGTCAGAGATGGGATCTGAGGTGGTGACTCGGTGTGACCCAATCAGGGGACCGGAAAGAGAGTGAGTGAGATGATGACAAAGAAATAACTCCCCCCCTGTAAAGTGTCTCCAACCAGCTGGTCATCTGGTCAACTGGTACTGATTCCTGTCACCATGATGATGAGGCCAGAACCAACCATTTAATTCTGAAAGCTACCCGCCAGCCCAACCAACAACCTCAGGGTCCAGAATAATTCTCTGCCTGGGGTCAGACACTGGCAATCAAAAGCATCACACGTTATCAGAAAGATTAGGAATACTGTACTCATAACTGCTCTGCAGGCTATAGGGCTGTTGAGGTCCATCGCTGTGGCTGGACAGCACCCTATGAACAAAGCGCATGCAGCAGGAGTGCCTGGTGTTTTTTGGGGAGATGAGATGATATCGGGCCATCCAAGAACAAATTATGTCAATAGTTATATAACACTTATTTTAATGTTATGATAAAAATATCTGTGTTCGTTTATGAGAGATATATAAGAGCACCTTTAAAAATAAATTCTTTAATTCTGCATTGATAGTGTGTCAAAACCTTTTTTTGTTTCCTATGAGCACTGAAATTTACCCAAAACTGCACTGTCAGAGTATTCCCAGGTGTCTGGGTGTATATGTTTAAGCAATAGTGTTTATTGTGCAATCTTGTTCTGCTGCTATAATTTAGGAATGGATTACGAAGAGCAGTGCACATACACGATTACTGTAAATGTATGTACAGGTGCTTGTCCATGACTGCTTTTCATCTTCTCACCACAAATGAATTTTCTTGTTTGTGCACTGGAATGATTCAGGAGCAAGTGACTGTAACTGGATATATCCACAGAAAGGGACAATTAACTATCTTACAGGGAATTTTAGCACACAAATAAACTTCTAACTCTATATACTTGGGGAATCTTGTTCTCTACAAAGCTGAGAAAATTGTCATTGTGATTTAGTAAAATAAAAACAAAATTCTTGTCGGGAGTAAAAAAAAATCATTCTGGAAGTTTAAAAAGTTCAAAGTTTTAAAAGTTGAAAAATTTAAGAAAAGTGTATAAAGGGGTGCCTAGGTGGCTCAGTCGGTTGAGTGTCCATTCAGCTCAGGTCATGATCTCGCAGTTGACGAGTTCGAGCCCTGCGTCGGGCTCCGTGCTGACAGCTCAGAGTCTACAGCTTGCTTCAGATTCTGTGTCTCTCTGTCTCTGCCCCTCCCCCACTCATGCTCTGTCTCTCTCTGTCTCAAAAATAAAATAAACATTAAAAAAAGAGAAAAGTATAAAGAAAATAATTGTCCATGGCCAACATGGGATGCAAGTGGCTACCTTGACCTCAGAATATAAGGGTCAGAGGTCCACAGTGAGTGAGGTTACTACTGTGGGCATGGAAGACAGTTGGCTTAGCCAATTTGGGAACGTGGCACATGAGACAGGTGCTGCTAGGGAAGGGAACACTGAAGAGGCGTGGGGGGTATGGGGGGGAGGCAGTTGGTGGTGGTATGCCTGGCATCCAAGTACCAGGCTGGCAGTGAGGACCCATCCTCCCTAAGGAACAGCAGGGCCAAGTACATGTGCTTTGAAGGAGGATTGACATAATGGAGTTATTAATGCATGGGAAGTGGGGAAAAGGTAAAACTGAATTTTATTGAAATTCCACATTTTAAAATAGGAAAAACACGCTTTCTGCTCATTGAAAAGATAAACAAAGACAATCCAAATTTTAAAACTGGCAGTGGCATGACTGCCACTAGAGAGCGGAGGAAAGAGAATCTTTTGTCCCAGAGCCAGTCATTTCCCTATGTAACATCCGTAGATGCACATTTCTAACACCTCTGAGGGAAGGCAATGAGCAAGGGGGAGGAGATTAAGTCCCCAAATCCCCCTGTGGCAGATCCCATATTGTTTTGTGCAAAGAGCCCATGCGATCTTGTTTCCTTCAGGAAAGGGGACATGGAAAGTGGGGTGTGGAAAAACCAAATCAAGAAACAATGCTCATTTTCAACACCACTGTCTTCTGTAAAATCTTCACCCTACCCTCTAGATCTTACAGCTCTGACCATGTTAATCACTGAAACATTGTCTTTTAGCAGACTTCCAGGCTTTCTCAGTGGTTTAAATACGGTGTTCTTGGGGCATGTGGGTGGCTCAGTTGGTTAAGCATCCAACTCTTGGTTTTGGCTCAGGTCATGATCTCATGGTTCATCAGTTCGAGCCCCACTTTGGGCTCTGAGCTGGCAGCATGGAGCCTGCTTGGGATTCTCTGTCTCCCTCTCTCTCTGCCTCTCTCCCTCTCTCTCTCTCTCTCAAAATAAACATTTTTAAAAATTAAATAAGTATGATTTTCTTGGACCTTTTTTTAAAAAGTAGTTAATTATGATAGTACCTAGATATCTCTTTCCTGAGAAAACCGGTAGTTCAGTAACAAAGTCAAGGACCCTCAGGCTGATTCGCCTCTCTCTTAGGCTCTGTGGATGGAGTGAGTGTCAGGAGACATTTTTAAACTGCCAGCTTTCTCATGAGTCTGAGAAGAGTTTCTGCCCTGGGGAAGCAGACCAGGATCCACTTTCTCAATTCCCAAATGGCCACGAACTGTGCATGGGGGAGGTGCTACTCTGGGCTCAAGATTGAGTTCCATCTCACTACCATCCATAGGGACAGATGGGAGGATAGGTGGCCTTTGAGATCAAGAGGACAGTCTGAGTGAACTGGCAACTGTTCATGTGGCCAGTCTGGGGCCACTGATGATCAGGTAATGTGGTTTCTATGATCCCTGGCAGTCCTTGGAAGTTTATAAAGTTAGAAAAAAATATAGAAATTCAGAATCACATGCATACACACAAATGACAGAAACTTTATTCCCAAAGACACTTCCTACCACCTTCTACCCAAAGGTTCCAAGAGCTACTGTTGGATTCAGAAAGAAAATGGGGCAACATTAAACTCTGTTACTCAGTATGGGAAAGGGAATGGCACATTCCAGAGAGAGAGCTACCTACCACGTGTTAACATATAGGCCATCTAATAAAAAGGCCACATGTTATAAAGCACTAACACTTTTCTGGACATAATTTGATTTTTATTCCATGCTCAAAAGATAGTTTAGGACCCACAGATCCTCAGGGCCAGTATTAAACTCAACAAGTTAAAACTTACTGACAAGCACCTTGGTGCCTTTGAATAGTGATTTCTGGCTGATAGAATCCTGGAACAACACCCCACTTCTACTTTGCTTCCAAAGACACTTGACCTCCTTTGAAAAAATTAGTTGGGGAAAAATTCACAAAAGAGCAAAATCTGTAAATGTTTAGAATGTAACTACCAAAATTCAGGTGTTTACTAAATGTAAATTACTAACTGAAAACAGAGGAATTGAGCCTGTGTAGAATATATTACTATGGGGTTTACTTAATTTTCTTGAGTCATGTACTATGTAATCATGTAGTCATGATTTCTCTGCAATCATAATTAAAACAATATAAAATAAAATGCAATACTTGCTATTAAAACCTATTTAATGTTTATTTTTAGTTTTGAAAGAGTCTGCACAGGGGGGTGGGCTTGGGGAGAGGGGGACAGAGGATCTGAAGTGGGCTCCGCATGGACAGCAGAGAGCCCAATGCGGAGTTCAAATTCATGAACTATGAAATCACGACCTGAGCCTGAGTCGGACACTTAATTGACTATGCCACACAGGTGCCCAAAACCTATAATCTTAACTAAGGATTCTGAAACATTCATGTTTATGTGAGTACATACATTGAGAAAATAAAAAAGCTCACAGAGTCAATGAGTCAATCCTGTAGAGAAAGGGACCTGTGTCTTTACTTATTAGTCCCTGTGAATGGGACTGTGAGTCTAATAATTCTTCATTGCATCACAGGATGATGCAGAATAGAACCCAATCCATGAAATTCTCTAACAAAATACTGTCCTGGTTTTATCCTCCTATTTTAAGACCCCTGTATAACTTCTCCGACTAGTCCTGGGAGTGCTCAAGGCAGGAAGGAGGAGGTCCAATCAATCCTCAGAGGTGAGCAAGGAACAGAGCTGAGATTAGGGGTCCAGCTCAATGCTCCAAAGCACTTGCCCTGTGACCTGTTTGGCCCAGAGGAGGGAACTAAGCACTGCCTGAGGCCCCATGATTGCAGCTGTATCTGTGGGACAGATGCCAGAGTAAATAGGAACAGTCACATTACTCAGAGCATGCTAATTTCTCTTGCTTAGTATACGAAAGTCTTCCTTGGTGATGCCTTCCCATCCCCGTCAGTCTCTGGAGAAGGGTGTATAAGGATATAAGGGTCTGTTTTGGGCTATGATGACAATAAACATGCAGAGAAGGTTATGGATACATCCCCCAATTAAGCCTAAATTTGAAGAAGGAAATAACCCACGTATCTAGCCTCATCGGTAAAACACAAACAAAATAAAACTCTGTAGGGAATTTGACAAAAAAAAAAAAAATTGAAGCAGCAGCTAACCACAAAGAAACATCATTCTGAGAGGCGTGGAACAGAGCTTTGTGACCTCAGGGTGGTATCAGCACCTTGGGGATCAGCAAGTATTTCCAGAATTCAGTAGCTTATCTCATCCTATAAATTCACTGGGAAGTTGGTGTGGTGTACAGATCTTCATCCTTCCTCTTTTCCACTCAGTGACTGACTAGGTTTAGTGGCTGTGACTGACTCAAAATGGAACTTTTTTTTTTCTCTTAAAGTTTATTTACTTATTTTGGGAGAGACAGAGAGAGTGTGAGTGGGGGCGGGACAGGAAAAGAGGGAGAATCTCAAGCAGGCTCTACTCTGTCAGCACAGAGCACATGCGGGGCTCTATCTCACGAACCATGAGATCATGACCCGAGCCAAAATCAAGAGTCGGACACTTAAGTGACTGAGCCACCCAGGCGTCCAAAGATGGAATTGCTTGATGTCTTCCAGTACTGATGCTCAATTGTGCCACCAGCTGGATTCAGTTCTCCAGAAAGCTATGGGTTCACCATGGTGAGTCATGGGTTTCCTCTGAGCCTCAGTTTCCTCATCTACCAAATCAGGCAAAAGACATTTTCTGATTTGGAAACTGTAAAGTGCTACTGTTGGCCTCGCTATTATTACTCAGAAGTACTGATTCTGGTGCAAGGAAAACCAATCAGGTTTAGTCAAAGGGCAGTGAGGAACAAAGGAATGTTGAAAATGAAAATAATGAACTAATAAAGGAAAAGACGGAATGAAGGCAGAGTGGACAGAACCCCCCTTGTGCCTCTGGGTGGACACTAGGAGGATTCCCAGTGGCAGTGACCTCCAGGCTCGGAGACCACTTATCACATTCCCAAGCATTTAATTCAATCCAAGAGGAATATTTCTGGTATCTCCTGTGTTCCGAGCACTTGGTTCTATGGGAGATGCCAAAGGAAGGTTGTAAGAAAATAGTTAATTCTCCACATTTACCTAATGGATCTTCCAAACTCTTCTATGAAGAATGTATCCTTACTATTTTCCTCACTTCATAGATGAATAAGACTGAGGTTTAGGCACTTAAATAACTGTATTCAAGGATCTGGAGCCAGAACTCAATCCCAGGTTTGACTGATCCCAGTGTCTATACCTTTAGCCACCATCCAAAGAGGCAGTGTCCATGGCAAAGACAAACCTTGACCATGGTTGCCTCTGAGTACCAACTCTGTAACACACCTAGTCACCGCCACCTTCAAACTCCTCTGCACCATTGCCCCAGTCCCTGCACCTGTCTACACTGGACTCCTTGCAGGCAACAGAGCCCATTATCCAAAGCCCTTGATGGCTCACCCACAGGAGCTAACCCCAAATGTGGAAGGCAGCCTAGTTTGGGGAAAACAGAATGAGACAAATGGTGCTTATTCTAGCCACCTGGATGACACTCTGTCTCTCTCCCTCACCTAGAGGGAACACACCTTCTGCAGCCAACCCTTAAGCACCTCTCGGGGCCTCAGTTTCCAGGAAGCCTCTCTCTTCAGTCTTTAAGCCCATCACTGAATCTGTCCCAAGCTCCCTACTATACTCTTGGGCTTTTGCCTTCCGAGGTGACCTCAGAATAAAGCCAGAACCAGCCCTAACAGTGTGGACCCAACCTGGCCTGGTAGTTTTAAGAGGCTGGGCTCTGAGCAGAGAAAACTCCTCCCAGAGCTCCTGACGCAGCAGCTGTGTGTGCTCAGGCCGCAGGGCACTTGGCGAGGCCCCCTGACCATGCTGACCCACAGACTTCTCTCCTGCTCACGGCTGCTGCGACTGTGCGCAAAAAGGAGGCGGCTCCTTAGGGCATTTGGAACGTCATTTAACCTCAGAGGCAAGACAAACAGCTGGCTGGTACAGCTAGTAAAAACGCTACCTACCCTTAAGATCTTGCCAAAAATACTCCAAACCCTACATTTAGGTTTGGTTAAACCATACACACAAAATCCCACAAGCCACCGAAATGTGATAGCCGAATTCTGTGTCCAGCATCCTAGGCTGGTTGCCTCTAGAATTTCTTTTCCTTTTGTTTCAACTGCAAATAACTCTTTTCCCTTTTCAGTCCCCTTTCCCACTGCTTTGGAAAGCCAGGCTCGGTCAAAAGTCTGCCAGGGAGCTTTTGCTTGTTAAATGTCAACTCCTGCTGCGAGGGTAGGAGGAGAATTATTGGTGACTGCATGCAGGTGCTTCCTGGAGTCCCTAGTCAGTGGGACAGTTTGATCAATGAATCAGGACCGATCACTGGCCCTGATTTGCCTGCCCTTAGTAGTCATTAATTACAAGCAAACAAGCGAATCATTAGTAGGTAACTTCTTGCTGCAGAGCCTTGATCCTTGCAGTGGAGACAAGACGGTGTGCTGACACGTGGGTTCAACCAGAAGGCCGGGCTGGCTCTGCCATGCTTCAGAGAGGGGACGACCCCAGCAATACCACAGTGCATTGCTGTAACCCAGCACACTTACCATCTGCTAAGTTGGTTTTCACACTGAATCATAAACTCTGTGTTTCCATTTGGTGCACAGAATTTCAGAGCCTTGCACTGGCTGAGCCATGTCCTCAAACTCTGCCCAAGGGTCCTTCCTGATCTCCAAGGTCAGGGGCCGGAGGAAATACCTCAGCAGAAGAGTTCTTATTGTCCAGAACATTTCAGCAAGGTATGGGTCTGTCCTCATGGAAGGTTAAGAACAACCTCTAAATGGAAGGGAAGAAAGACTGCCCCAGGCTTGCTTCATTCATTCATTCATTCATTCATTCAAGTAACATCTGTCAAACACCTGTTATGTGCCTGCCATCTGCCAGGCACTGAGGCACAGGGAGATTAGTAGCTGACAATTTAATTTCACTAAGGAATATAAAGTTCCAACTGTGATGAGCACAGGAAGATGCTCCCTGGGACTTGAAGTACCTGTGAAGGGAGGGAGGAAGTAGGAGGGAAACAGAAAATGAGTACAGGAAAAACTGGTAAGACAGAAAGCCCAGAAAAGCTGGGGTGGGAGTGAGGGGCCCACATGTGTTGGTGCAATTCAAGAAGGATAGTGAGGCTGGAGGGGACAAAAGTAGGGGTGTGCTGAGAGAGGTGAGGTGGAGAGGGAAGTGCCAGACCACACATACCAGATGGGCCAGGTTAGAAGTGCTTCCCTGGGGCACCTGGGTGGCTCAGTCGGTTATGCATCCAACTCTTGGTTTCGGCTCAGGTCATGATCTCACGGTTGGTGAGTTGGAGCCCCGTGTCGGGCTTTGTGCTTTGCGTGGAGCCTGCTTGGGATTCTCTCTCTCCCTCTCTTGCTACCCCTCCGCCACTCATGCTCTTTCTTTCTCAAAATAAGTAAATAAGCATTAAAAAACAAAGAAGTGTTGCCTTTTATCCTTGGAGCAATGGGAAGTTATTTATGCATGTTTCAAAAGGGAGGCATGATGACTTTCAACATGTAGAAGGATCATTCTGGCCATTGTGTGGAGAGAACTGGAGGGGACAGAAGCCATGAGGCCTACAGCACAGTCCAGGAGAGAGAAAGAAGTGCTTGGCAGTCCTGTGGAGGACGTGTGGCCAGATTTGAGAGCTCATGAGGAGATACAGCCCCAGCAACTGCTAGTGGATGACACGGGGTGTGAGGCACAGAGGCTTTAGGAGACATCCAAGTTTCTGTCTTCAGCAATGGGTGGGTGCACAGAGAGAGAGTGCACCTGCGGCCTGGTCTGGGAGGAGGACCCAGTCAGGGAACAGTCAAGGGGTCAGTTTGGACGTGTGGAGTGTAGCACACTCCCTTCCCAGGAGGGGGTGTTAGCCAGGTGTAGAACTCAGAGGAGAGCTGTGAGGGCAGGGGCAAATACAACAGGCCCTAGTGCCCCCTCCAGAGAAGAAGGTCATGTGGGAAGGTCAGCTAGTGAACGCACACTGGCCATCTCTGGATGAACCGAAATTCTGCCTTGACTTTCCAGACTTCTCCAGTGAGCCCCCTTGGACATTCACCCACTATCCCACCAACCCCACTTATCCTGACTCAGACCTGCTCTGTTCTCTCCCATCTCAGAGCTACCCAGTAGGCTCTCATCCTATATCCAGGGTGAACTGGCAGGGCTACCAAATCCCCTGGCACCCAACTGAAAAATCAGAGTTGGCTCAAATTTTCCTGACCCTTGATGCCCTCACCCCAGACCCAGCTTTCTCAGCCCCTCCTCTCCATCCCTACCAGGTTCTTCTCATATTCTTCTCATCCTACCAGGATGGATTTTCAGTAAGGTCTGAAGCCAGGTCTCCTGGATTCTCATTCTAACTCCACCTCTTACCAGCTGGGCAATGTTGGGCCTCAATTTCCTCATTTAAAATTGTGACTATTACCTCCCATACTTTATACAGTTGTGTGAAGCTAAACACTAACATATATAAAGTGCTAAAACTAGTGTCCAGCACATAGTAACTGCTCAATAAACCCTAGCTATCATTTTAATATCTCTTTTCCACATACTTTGTGCACATTGACAGACAAGACGTGGCCATGTAGTACCTTCTCTTCAGAGTGCCGCCTCAACTATCTGTTTCTTCCTCTGGATTGGCCACTCCTCACAGGCAGGAGCTATTTCTCATTCATATTTGACTCCTAAGCTCCTCTTACAAAGCCTGAACCTGCTCTGTAAATGACTGCTCTGTCAGTAAATATACAGCAACAAGAGATTTTACAAGTCTGGGCACACAGTAAGTAGTGGGAAAGGCAAGCATTTCAAACATTCCTGTCAAGAACCCAAAGTATTTTCAGAGGCTTTTTATTAAACAGGGTAGTCAATACACATTTGTTGAATTCTACTGGATTCTTCTTATATTACTTAACTCAGCTGTGCTGTTTCAAAGCCTTCCAGAAGAACACCAGAGCCCCAGTGCCAGGAAAGATAGGTCTTCCACGACACAAATGTTCCTAGACAATAAATGCAACTCTCAGATTGAGTCCACTGACCCAGGGAGCTCAGGTAAGTTGACATTTCCTCTTGGGAACTTTTCCTTCTCCAACACCCACACACAATTGTGAGGTCTACAGAATGTTCTGAACTCCTCTGTGAGCAGGGGCTCAGGAGCTAAGTGGACTAGCTTTCTGACAAAGGCAGAGAACCAAATCTAGAGCTAAGGACCCTACTACCTATCAGCTAGGCAACCTACCAGGCAGTCCCTAATGAGGTAGTATAATAATGCATCTCAAACTGGGTACCATATTTTTTTTCTTTTTGAAAAAAGCAGAATTCAGGCAGCTGTGCGTCCAATGATGTAAATATAATTCCCAAGGCAAACTTGCTAAGGTGTGTGAAAATGGGTTTGGGAGGCAGAAAGACCAGTGGGGAGTAAAGCGCAGCCTTCCATGAGTAACTGTTCCATAGACTCATCAGTGATTAGAACCCTCCTCTAGTCCAAAATTTCTGAATGAGAAAATGGGCCTGAATGAGAAAAGAGGGGAAATGACTTTCCTTAGCTCACTAATCTTAAGGCCAGGCACTCATGCTCCCCGTCTCCTAGTAACTGCAACTTCTTGAGGCATGTTTGTGCAGACACCTTATCACAGTGCACTGAGCAAATTTAAGTCTGAAACAATCAACAAAAGACAAGTACGGTAATGGCACCATTAATGGCTAAAATGTTCTTGAACTTCCTTAGCCAGAGAAAGCTCTTTTTATGCACTTCCTAGTTTTGGTAACCACCATATGAGTGTGTACCACAACTGTCCTTGTTTTTCTGAGGCAAGAATTGAATCCAACAGAGTTTGGGCTGTCCACCCAAGCAAGCAGGTACAGAAGCCAAAGCCCGTTAGAATTTTCTTTGAAGATCCTCAAAGCCTGAGTGCAGCTAGTACTCGTTAATATCCCAACTGTGCACCCTGAGCCCTTACAGTCCTCATGTAAGAGCCTGAGAATCTCCACTCCAAGGCTGTCTCCCATCATGCAGTTGGGACAGTGGAACAGACTAGAGAGCTAGGGGTTAATGCCTCAGGGACAGCCCCAGCCAATGACAGGTGGGAGCTGCAGGTTAAAAACCACCTCCCAGAGCTCCCCAGTGGGACTGAACCCCACCTGGTTGTTGACACACCTTCCCTTCCCTTCTCTTCCCTTCCCTTCCCTTCCCTTCCCTTCCCTTCCCTTCCTTTCCCTTCCCTTCTTTCTGATTTCCTTCCCTTCCCATCTCACTTCCCTACTGCCCACCAGGTTTCCTGGGGTCACCTCCCAGGTTAACCTCCTGCACTTGCATCTTAGCCCAGGGTCTGCTCCTTGGGGAACCCAGGCTAAAACTTGAATAGAAATAGGAACAGTCTCTCTCCATATCTGTGAGAACAGAGAGCCCAGAAGGCATCTGAAACACATAAAAGAGATGTCAGGAAAGCCAGTCAGGAGGGGTGGTCCACAAACATAGATGTGGAACAATTACGAAGCCAAGAAGAGCTGTGTGCAAAATGGACAAGAGTGAAAGACTCTGGCAATGAGCAGTTAATCTGAGGACCTGCCTGCAGCCAGTCATTCCTGAAGAAGGTGCTGAAACCCATCAGATGTCGGCAGGAAAGGAAGCCGCGTGTGCAGTACATTAGCTGTGGAATAATGAGGCAACCCAAGCTAAGACCCTCTCTGGGCTCTGATCTCTCCACGCAAGGGTAGCCAGTCAATGAACCCAGCCTGGGCCTGTGAGAAGCATGGGAGAATGCCACACCATCCTCAGAAACCTGCAACAGGCTCCAAGAGAGCAGAGTCCTCTTGTGAAGGAGGAAACAGACGGTTCTACAGCCAGGGCATCCACAGTGCTTTGCTCCCTAAGGACACTTGGTGCTGGCAACCGAGGCCACCTGTTCCCTCAATCAGCCAACAGGAGTTGATTGTGCCAGGCACGGGGCTATGTTTGGGGACACAGATGAACTGGATTTAGTTCTCATATTCAAGATACTCATGGTTTATAGTTCCTTGTCACACAATGGGAATGACCAGGTGAGCCTGAACTGATCCATGGACAGCTCTTACAGAGCATCAAAGCTCTGGAGTAACTCACTGCCCCACTGGTGGAAATGTTCACCCTTACCCCAGCTGGGCTCAGAAACGCGGCTGGTCACGCTGAGTGCAGTCACATTTGGGGCACACTGTAGCTTTCTGAGCCTGACTTCTCAAAAAAACACAGTGAATCAAGGGCTGTGGTCCCTTCACTTCCCTCCTAAAACATCTTTGAAATTAAGGTTCAGAAATGCTTTCCAAGGAAGAAGGGGGTGTACCTGAACCCCAAGGATATTCTCCACATCAGATATAAGAAAAAATCATGGCATAAAGGATTGTGCCAGGAAGAGAGGCAGCAATACATTTTGTCAGCTGATTTACAGACCTGAATCGGGTCAGAAGGCCACTTCTGAAATAAAAAATAGAGTCCTAAAGATGCATCTGTTGTTACGGAAAATCAATAAGGCCCTGAGCCTGTACTTCATTTCTCCCAGGAGTGGGAGGAGGGGTGTGTCATTTATCAAATGCAGGAAGGCTGGGACAGGACCAGAGGCAGCCATACAAGGTCATCCCCTGGCTCCCGATTCTGACGGACAATCTCTGGATTCAGATCACTAAATGAAACCTCTACAAATAATCAAGATGACAGATGGCAATAAACGAGAATGACTGAAGACTTCTTGCTGGCCCCATGGATGGGATTCCTGAAGGCCTTCCAAGGGAGGGAATTAATACCCAGAGACCTGGGCATTCTGTTTCTCTGTAGGGTTTTTTTTTTTTTTTTTAATCCCCGCTAAAGGCTCTCTTGTGAAAATACAATCACATTCTTTCATTTACTTCCAAAACTCTCAAAGTGCAATATTAGTAGTTCAATTTCTTTTGGCATCAAGTCTAAATGGCTTTATATTACACAGATTATATATAATATGCATACAATAGAGTGTATGCAGAGTTTATACTATCTTCATGTATTAGGCTGGCAAATGGGAGAAACTGTGGGAGAAGCAAGAACATAATCAAGCCATGTGCCTTGACCGTGATGTTACGAACACTTGATTTTTAGGCATGTGGCATGTGGTACTCTCCTGACAGGCAAGGCCACCTTGGTCAAGGGGAAGCTAACCTGTTGGCTGAAAACATTCTCTGATACAACAACTATGGCACCTGTATAATTCTTAACTCTGGGTTAAGCACTGCTTTTTCCCTGCAGAGTCCTTTTAGCACAAGCATATTCTGTAGAAGAGAAACTTTGTAACTCAAAAATACTTCCAGGTAATTAATTTATCTGCTATTAAAATTCCTTTCTGTGGATTTCGCTTGCCTTCAACTGAACTGGCAATCCACTCTCTGAAGGTCCTTCCAGTTGCAAACACCTGAGTCTTTCTCCTGCATTTGTCATTCTTGCCAAAGGCAGAGACACCCACACAGGTTCAGGACAGAAGGTCTGGAATCATTTGGCCTCCTCATGCTTGCCCCAACCCATATCCAGCCAGCTTCCAAATCAAGAGGCCCATTTCCTGCCAAATTTCTTCTTTCCATAGGGTCTCCTTTACCCCAGCACCACAGGGGGCGGATCCTTGGGAGGCCCACCTGGTTGTGCCATTACACACACATGTAATGTTTCTCCAGCCAGAAACCTTCCTTTTTCAATCTTCCCTGCTCACTTCTACCCAGAGAAGAACCCTGTCTCAGCTCAACTGCCAACCGAGTGGGGGCCACAGTGCTTACCACAGTGTTCTATATACTCCATGGCTGCGTGTCCCAGTCCATGCCCCAGCAGACACCCCAGGGGCTCATCCACAGGAAGGAAATGAGCCTTCACCTGGCACTGTCATTTCTGCCTCACTCAGTTCCTAAAAAATCCTGTAAGGTGCCCGGAAGAGTCAAACAGAGAAAAGGAGGATTAACTGCTGGCATCCCTCCTCCAGGAGCTGCCTTTGGAATTCTTTGTGCTCTGGATTCCCACAACTGGACGATTACACCCCTGGTTGCTCCTTTCTCCTTGCTGTGAAGGCCACACACTCTACTGTGTTTCCCTTCTCTTCTGAAGCTACGGTCCGCAAGCATTTCCCAAGCCTTCTCCAACAGTGTATTACAGAATTTTATGTATTTTGGATAACACCCCTTTATCATATCTGTGTTTCGCAAAGATTTTCTCCCAGTCTGTGGCTTGTCTTTTTATTCCCTTAATGATGTCTTTCAACGAGTCCAAGTTTTTCATTTTAATAAAGTCCAACTTACCATCTTCTTCTTTTCATGGATCGTGCTTTTGGAGTCCTATCTGAAAAGTTAGCGCCAAACCCAAAGCCACTTAGATTTTTTTCCCATGTTATCTTCTAGGAGTTAAAGTTTTGCATTTCACATTTAGGCTTCTGTTTCACATTGCACAGCAGGAAAAGCAAAGTCATTTGCTAAGTAGTAAGAACAGCAGGACTGCCTTTTTCTGTCTTTAATCAAGACTAGGATTTGCATCCGAGGCCAGCTCAGACTTATCATTATTAACCGCTAGCATCTTGGATTTATAGCAATTGTTCCTCAAAATGAGGCTCTGGGGGCATTCACGTAACCAGCTGCAATTCCAGCAAGAAAGAGCATGGAAGGGCAGATGGTTCATACTCGCCCATCTGTGAGGGGTTTGCTTGGGTCTCGGAAAGTTGTGGGAGAACAGGGAGGGTCTTATCTATCAGTGAGACGGGACTCCAACTTGAGTCTTCCCAAGTAAGTTACCAATTTCCCCACGCACTTTGCTAAAAATCCTTCCCTTCTGCCTTGGTCAAGCCTGTTCCCTTTGTTAGAGACTAGGTTCATGTCCTGATGGCAGTTTCTGGCTGTGTACTGTGTCACACCCGTCTGTCTGGTTTAATGCTGTAGTGCTAACAAAATGTAAAACACATCTCAGTATAGATGAGGGGAAAAAATGTTCCTTCATTGCTCCTCTTCAAAATATTTTTTAGGTCTTCAGGTAAATCCAAAAATAGATCCTATAGATTTTTAAGTTAAATAGGAAAGATGATTTAAAAATAAGTTCCCATGATCTATCCAAGAACATCTACTTTAAAAAATATTTTAATATATATTCAGGTACATGTTGAATTTTTCTATATAGAGGTGTGCACCGTCAAAATCAATACCAGTTAATACATTATATTACCACTCTTTTATTGTTATTTTCTGAATAAAAGATTTGGCGTGTCTTTTAACTGGTCACTGTCAATATTTGGGAAAGCTATTGATTTCTGCATATATACCTGTGTCTGACCACTTAAAACTTTCTTACTAATTTTAAGAGATTATTGATAAGTTCTTATGATTTTCCAGGTATGCAACTAAATTATCTGAAAATCATATGCATCATTCTACTGATAATAACTATTCACCAGGACTATTTATTTACTTATTTATTTATTTATTTCACCAGGACCTTCTAAAAAGCAAGTGTGTTAGGTCACCTGGATGGCTCAGTCAGTTAAGCGTCTGACTGTTGATTTCGGCTCAGGTCATGATCTCTCTCTCTCAAAATAAATAAATAAACAAAAGCAAGTATGTAAAAATAAAAATGGTCATGGTTATAGATGTGATTTTTATGGATCATGTATGTTTCATGGTCACCCCCGAGGACTGTTGGTGTCAGAGAGAGAGTGTGTATCTCTTTAAAACATTTTTTAAATGTTTACTTATGTTTATCTAAAAAAATTTTTTTTTCAACGTTTATTTATTTTTTGGGGGGACAGAGAGAGACAAAGCATGAACAGGGGAGGGGCAGAGAGAGAGGGAGACACAGAATCGGAAACAGGCTCCAGGCTCTGAGCCATCAGCCCAGAGCCCGATGCGGGGCTCGAACTCACGGACCGCGAGATCGTGACCTGGCTGAAGTCGGACGCTTAACCGACTGCGCCACCCAGGCGCCCCTAAATGTTTACTTATGTTTAAGAGAGAGAGAGCCGGCGGGGGTGGGGGAGGGCAGAGAGAGAGGGAGGCACAGAATCTGAAGCAGGCTCCAGGCTCTGAGCTGTCAGCACAGAGCCCGAAGTGGGGTTCAAACTCATGGAGCACGAGATCATGACCTGAGCTGAAGTTGGATGCTCACCTGACTGAGCCACCCAGGTGCCCTAAGAGTCTTTTTGACATCAGGGACACCCTTCCCTTCAACATCAAAAATTTTTTTCACATGATTTTTTTTCCATGGAGTCTCATCTCTACAAAATATGGCATCGGTAGATATTCTACTATTAATCAATATTAATCTTTGCACTAAGATTACTCCTACCTGCTCATGAGAAATACTTCTTTAATGTACTGCCAACCTTAGTTAGTATTTTCTTTGGCAGGTCTGAATTTTTAATAATTTTCTTTTCGGGGTATTCTCTGTTAGAGTCTAAGATCTGGGCTATGATGAAATTCTAAGCCACTGGGAAATAAACACTACACTCCACCATTCCTGGGCTACCCTACCTAGGGGCAGTGGGAGAATCCCCTGTGGACTTGGGGGCTTTCTCAATAATCTGAAATCATGTAGCAATAATGAATTTTGCTTCAGGTCAGTGCCACTGGAGGCCACACTGGGAAATTTAGAAGTAACTGACACCAAATCCACCCCAACTTCAAAGGAAAGCTCTACTTGAGTTGCCACTGTGGCTGACAGGCTTTCTGAAGCAAGCTCCTGGGCCTGTGTTGAGTAAGACAAGTAGAAAATCTCCTCAGACAGTTTAATTAAGTTGAGTGACTTTCACTGTTCTGGAAAATAAACCAAACCATTTTGTCTATTAGCAAATATGACAATTCAGCATTCAGGCAGACTGTTGAATTAATAAAAGTTCATTTAAAAAATCCATCTTTTAATTAGAAATCTCTGCAGACCCAACCACCGAATTACAGACTGATCTGATTGGAAAGGACAGGGAGAGGTTTTTGGGGCCAAGGCCTGCACCAACCTGGTCCCTCCTGCACCACCTTGAGGGCACTTCCCCAGGCATCCACAAAGGAGCTATCAGATCCCCTGTGGAAGTGCCAACAGTTCCCCTGGAAGGTCTTGTGCGGTCTTGTAGATATTCCAAGACCTACATGGAACTTACGAGAAGGCAGTTAGTAGGGCCAGGGAGAGCTGGTTTAGATTCTGGCTTCCCAGATCCCCAGCTGCCTGGCCATGGGTGAGTGACCCTGCTGCATGAGCCTGTAAAGGTGAATAACAATAGTCCTTATGTAGGTTATCGGTCATTGTGGGATGAAAGAAGGAAGGCCAGCTGTCAGTGACTATGACTGCCACTATGCTATTATTATTTCTCTTTGGCAGACTGGAGTAGATTGTGAGTTAGCAACCTAAGGCTCTTGCCTGAGCTAACTCCATAAACTCCACAGCTCGGTTTTCTCACCTTTGTAAAACAAATAAATAATATCTCTCTATCTTGTTCTACAGCGTTCTAAGGAGTAAATGTTTTAAGGTCCTGAAGATGAAGAGAGAAAAGAAAAAGAAATGATCCCATCAGTTCTGAGAAACAATTCACTGAAGAAAATATATTCCCCAAATAGCAACTATATTGAGAATGACATGATTCTATTCCTCAGAACATAGTTTGTTTATATACTAACCCTATGAAGGTGTAGTGTGCATTCATGATTTTTTAAAGAAAGCGTTGCTTCCCTAGAAAAGGAAATTAACGCACAGAGAACTGCAAAAATATCACCTATCAACCAGCCTAAGGATGCACCAGGAGCAAGGCAGGCAGAGGTTGGTTGACTGACAACACAGGACATTTACCAAGTTGTGGGGCAAGAGCTCCTATGCTAATCCATCTGCAAGGGGTACCCAGGAAAACCCCACAAACCTAGGAAGGAGCAAACAGCTATTATAAAGCAAAGTGTCTCAGTGTTAGTGAGTTTTCCACTTCCAGTCGGTGACTGACAAACTGAATTTAATCCCTCTCTGTAAATTATGACCGCTTGGACATATACAAAAAATTAAATAAAATCCTGAAAAGTCACATGGCTATGAGGCTTCACGTGCTGCTGAATGTGTAACTATAGCAAAAGCGTAAGTAAAACCCTGCCCCACCAAGTTCAGGAGCAACATCATTGGCTCTGAAAGTGGCAAAATTCAGCTTTGGGGGGTTAGAGATGTGCGGAGAGGCTGGAAGTCTAACTCTAGTGTCAAATGCAGGAGTCCTTCATGGCCGGGCAAGCCCTTCTCACCCCACCATCAATGCAGTGACCACGGAGTGCTCCATGAAATGGCCCAAAGGCCCCTTGTACCCTCCTCAGTCTTCTTGGGGTTCTGAGGAGTGCTCCCACTCCTGCTGACACCCAGGGCCTCTCCACATGTGTGCAAGCGAAGTTGATGGGGAGACACTGTGAGGGCCTTGGGCATGAACATGCGTGCTTGGGAGGGATGGTGCACCCCCCTGTGACTGGTGACAGATGGGGAGACGGCCAGCCACAATCCCCTCCCTCCAGCAGAAAATCCTTTCATCCTTGGGAGGGCCAGATGTAGAGGCCTTGGTTCCCCCACTTAACAAGGAGACGGAGATCAGCTTTTTGAGAGACCCCCACATGGTGATTACTATTGTCACGGAGGACTGTCCTCACAGTCCTGGTGCAAGGAGCATGTATAACACCCAGAGACTCAAGAGCAGAAACAGGCACAGTGGCCTCATGCATGAAGGGAGGCAATGAGCTCTGACTTCTGGCTTGGTTTTGTTTCCTTCCCCACATATGTAAGTTACGCTGAAGCGTCATCATTGTCACCGTCATCATTAAAAATCTGTTGCAGACCTTCCTCACAAAGCCCAGGTTTCACCTCCCATCCCAGGGCAAGTGCAGCGTCTCTAGCAGGAGAAGGGGGCCATTTACACAGACTGACTATGCACTGACTTTAAACGTGTCCTCAACTTGGAAGCACCTCGTAGTATCCCAGAGCTGACCACCCATGAATTTATGATGTGCATGACAGAGGGCCCCAAGGCACACGACAGGCCATCACCTTCTGAGGACTGAATATATTTTAGAATATGTTGAAAGCTGCACCAACTCCCTAAACGCTCACCCCAGTGGCTCCTTCCAGACATTCCTGGACCCCAAATTAAGAACAACTGCCTTATACAAGAGGAATTCGTAAAGACACAGTAAGCTAAATATTTGCAAAACTGAATAATTAAAAATCTCCAAGATTACCTGGTATTTAAAGAAGTACATGGCAACTTCCTTTGTAAAGCAATAATCTCTTTGTCATGCAGAAATTTGCAAACTATTATTTTCATGTGTTACATTTTCAGTTGTTGCTCTCTTTTAAAGGAGCACTTTGAAAGTTGGGTATAGGTAGATAAACCAGCTGTATCGCTCAGTTAAAAAAATTTGGGGGGGGGGGTGCCTGGGTGGCTCCGTCAATTAAGTATCCGACTTCGCCTCAGGTTCATGGGTTCAAGCCTGCATCGGGCTCTGTGCTGACAGCTCAGAGCCTAGAGCCTGCTTCGGATCGGGTGTCTCCCCTCTCTCTCTCTCTCTGCCCCTCCCCCGCTGTCCTGGACCAGCCCCTAGAACCATATATTAAATATGCAGAAATTTTACAAGCCAAGCTCTTATTAAATTTTACTACTGTGGCATTGGCCATTGTGTGGGTAGCTACACCAAAGAAATCAGCAAAGGCTACAAATCACAAACTGGGTCTTTGTTCCATCGCAGAGAACCAAGTTACCAGGACACCTATGCCTCACTTCCTAGTTATATATGTGCAGTCAAAACCCAGAAGTGTTCACAGAGATAGCACCTGGCTTCCTGGCTTCCAGAACAAAAGCGGAAATGCATTAGCAGTGAACCCTAAGGAAGAAATTGGTGCCAAACTTGATCTAAAGGGCATATTATTTAAGGTTGAAATCTGAAATAGTTTCTGTGAATGTTTCAAGACCATATTCATGGAGTGACTGAAACAGTAAAAGACCAGGCAAATCTGGGATCTCCCATCAAGAGGGCCTCATGCTGATGCCACAATTGCAGACACTGCCAGCCACATGGCCACGTGTGGCATCAGCACAGAGGCTTCTGCTTTACTGCTTCTCCCTCCAATTCCCCAAGGATACTTTGAACCAGAAACGTCACAATAGGCAGGAATCCCTGATGTGCCCTTCAAGGCCCTGACATCTACTCTGCTGGGCCCTTCTCCTTCCCCAGACCCTGCCTGCAGTAATCACAGGCAGCATCCTACCACCTCAACTCTGCAACCTTTGTAGAACCCTCCTTCTAGAAACCCTTTCTTCTAGGAGAAATTTATGCTGCTTTGAGCTCCCATGGTGTTTTGCTGACAGGTTACCACATGTCACTTACTACATTTGCATCATGGTGTGTGTGTGTGTGTGTGTGTGTGTGTGTGTGTGTGTTCACCTCCACTAGCCTGAACCTCCCTGAATGCCTGGGGCTATGTGGGTTTCATATCATTAACATGTGAATGAAGAGTAAACCAATCAATGAACAAACGTGTGCATCTATGATCTACCTACTTCAAGTCCTGTGCAAGGCACAGGAGATACACAGTGGGTCAGTCTTTCTTTGTGTCTAATTTCTGGGATATTGTGTTGTTAATGTCAGCATTAGCCAAGAGTGGTCTTGCGCATATGTGTGTGCATGTGTGCACATATACACGTATGTGTGTGCAGAGAAGAGAGAGGAGTTCAGAGTGTGCACTTAGCACTGTGTATCTGAGCCATCATCTCCAAGACTGTGTAGTGCTCCATGTTTTAGGGTCTGAGCAAGTGCTACTCAGGAGAGAGAAGAGCCCTCTCTTCACATCTGGGCAGTGCAGCCTGGCCTGCTACTTCCAATCCACTCCCTTCTCAGAGAAGGAAAGCCAACCCTAAAATCTCACACCTGCAGTCACTGAGCTAAGACCCCTGCTCTGGGACCCACCAGACCCCCTATCTTAAATCAAACCTGGCCACTGGCAACCTATGAGCCACAGGCCAATCCACTATCATCAGCAGGTCCACAGCAGAAAGGAAAGGGATGGTGTTTGGGTTAACCTCTGTGGACAGGACATAGGACCCTAGTTTGAGTCCCTGACTATGAGACAAGACAGGTAAAGCTGGACTCTCTAAGGAGCCAAGCAGGCATAGGGTGGTGGGGCCTCTCCACACACACGCATCCAACCCTAGACTGTGTGAGTAACCTAGCTTGCCTGGTGCTCCTCAAGCAAGCATCCCTGGCTTGACTTGACAGCACCTCCAAGGTTGCAGGGAGGACATCTGTGTGGACAGACATCCCTTAACAGTATGATAGGTGTCTCTTCTGCACAGGAATACCTTTAGATTTGAGGAGGTGAAGGTGGCAAGGTGACATGCTTGGATGGGCTTGGTTTGTCAATATTCACAAACTAATGGTGTCCTTTATCAATGTAAACAGCTTGAAGTGTGCTGGGTTTTCTCAAGGCTAATGAGAGAGGCCAGGTGCAGGATGAAAAATCATGGAGGGCTAGAGCAAAAATGGCTCTAGGTCAAGGAGTGAGTACATTTACTCTTCCACATTACTTGTGAGTAAACTGAGGTGGCATCACCTGTCCACAGTCACACACGGACATACTGGCAGAACTGAGCAGGTCTTTTGGTCCCCAGATATCCCCAGGTGAATGCACTATGTGACCATGGACTTGGCCATACAGCAGTGGATGCAGGCCACATGGTGCACTCCCTGCTCAGCACCGTGAGACAGTGGCATCTTTCCAGCACTGCACGTTGGCTGGAGCAGCTGGGAGTCCTCAAGCCTGGGATGTGTTGTTCTCCAAGAAGCTTCTACAGCACACAGTAAAACACTGGCTCCAAGCCTGAACAGTGAGAAAACTTAAGCATTCCAGATAGCTTTCATTTCCATCAAAGCTCCCCAACTGGGGTTTCCAAACCATGTCTCCTCTTCCTTCTTCAACTTCCGGGTTAGTCGCTGCTTCTCCATCCTTGCTCCTGTCATTATCACAGTGACATCAACATACATGGGGATAACCATCTAGAGCCCTGACCTCTCCCCTTCCTGACCTCATTATCCCCAAGGTTCTCATTCTTTGCCCCTGCTAAGCCTTGACTCTTGTTATCATAAATGACATCTCTACATCCGACATCCTGTTTTCAAGCATCCTTTCTGACCACGCCCACAAGCTGTGTAGGCCACTTACTCTAGAACCCCAACTGTCATAAGCCCTCTTCCACTATCCATCATTTTCTGTTCTTTACTTCCCTCATTGTCCAGTAAGTCCCACTGTCTCCTTCTCATTACTCCTTTTCAAATACCCTCACCTCCTTGCCCCTCATCTCTTGTGTGGCACTGTGATAGCAAAACTTCAGACTGTGGTTTAATGCAATGCTCCACTTGCTCTGGGCCACACCCGAGCAACTTACCTGGCCAGAGAAAATGACACACCTGGGTTGGCAGGCCTCACCTTACAAGGACCACTGAAACTCAAAGCATTGACTAGGGAGCCAGGCAATTGGGCTACATTTTCTATGTAAACTTGACCCTGCTCTTTGGGGTGCTCTTCAAAAGCATCCTCTCCATAAGCTCATCACTTTGCCTCATATTCAGAAAAAAGATAAGCAATCAGGCTCTTGTCTTCCTCCACCAGATCTCTGAGGCTCCCTGTATCTACACCTGTGTTCTCCCTCACCTGCTGTGAAAGCAGAGCATCCCTGTTGCTTCAGAAGGATTGGTGAGTGTGTGTTCTGGGTACCACCCCCTCCTGGATTTTTGATATTTTTACCCCTAAAGTTCTCCCCTCTGCTCTGAAACGTCAGCTCTCCCTTTCTACTCCATCATTTCCATCAACAAACAAAGATGCTGTAGAATCTCCATCCAAAGATACCTCTTAAAAACAAATCCTTTCCCTGTTCAGCATCCTATATCCAGCTGTTTCTAAGCTCAGTTTTCAAAGAAAAACTTGTGAAAGTATAAACTCGACTTGCTAATCTTCCTCCTTGACTCACTCTTCAACTCATTCAATTCATTTCACGCCCTCCAACCACCTTCTAGAGCCGCTCTTGTCATGGCTGCTTATAGGCTCCATGGTGCAGGACACCTCACTGAGCGTCTCTCTCACCTCATGTCCCCAGTGACCACCCCTCTTTCCCTCTCTTGGCTTCTAGGACAACATACTCTTTTTTCCTTCTTCTTCTTCACTGGCCACTCCGTGGTTTCCATCACCTGTACCTCTCCTATTGGATTCCAAATGGTAACAGATCAGAGGGCTCATTCTCTAACTGAACTGTCTTTCCAGATCAGTCCATAGCTTCAAACATGGCCTATAAGCTTAAGTCTCTAAAATGGATATCTCCAGGCTTAACCTCTTGCCAGAACTCTAGGCACATCTCCATTTATGATATACACACTAACATCATTCAGATGACAGTACACTTGATATTTGTCCGCAAACCTGCCCCTTCTACTCACATCTTGATCTTCCCTGGCGTGGGAAATGTTACAACAATCCACCAAGTTGCTGAGTTGCATATTTAGGAGTTTGTCTTGCTTTTTTTTTCTGCTATCCTGTCCAAATCACCAGCAAGTTCTCTCTCTTGCACTCTCAAATAGGCTGCAAATCTGCCCTTCCTTGCCACCTTCATCACCACCTCCTCCCTGGGCCACTGAAACAGCCTCTTAATTGGTGTCCTGGCTTTTATGTTTGTCCCCCTACAATCCATCTTCCCACCCAGCAGCCAGAGTGATCTTTCAAAATGCAAATCAGGTTGTGTCACTTCTGTGCTTAGAACATGTCACACCACCCCTCTTATTTCTCTCACAGCAATTGTCACAGCCCGTGACTACCTCAATGTTTTCTTGTCTATTGTCCATCTCCTCCAACTGGAATAGAAGTTCAGGGGCCAGGAGCCCTGTCTTACTCACCACTCTGCCCAGCACAGGCTTGACCAATCATGGATAATCATTGCCATATTTCTGGGGGGGAAGAGGTCTTATAATCTAATCTCAGGTCCAGGATAGTTTTTCGTGGTCAGCAGAATCTTTGTACATTAGAAAGACGAGATGTGCTTTAAATAGGCACCAGCCCTGGCAAAAGACAGGGCACTGGGAGAACTCCATCTCTGCAGAACCTTTTATCGCCCTCAGAAACTGAAAGCCCCTAAATATAGGCCAGCCATTAAAGATTCATGAGCTCCTGCCGTGATATATCAGAGCCGTGGAAATCGGAGACTTCCATCATGGTGGACACTTTGACATTTGTTCCTAATCAGAATTCGCATATATTTTATTACTTTTTAAGGGAAGGATGACCAGGGAAATATTCCAGAAGCATAAGAGGCTTCCCCCTCAAGCAGGGATTATGCTTTGCTCTCCAATGCAAACACAGAACACCCACGAGCCACTTCCACTGAATATAGGCTGAAAAGAGAGGTGATTCTGGCTGGAGTCCCTTCCCCATGTCTCTTCAGGCATCACAGATGCTCACTGTCCTCTTTTCTGTCGTGCATTTTACTTAATCCCTGTTTAGGAGAGGTTTGCAGTGTCTTTCCTGCGGCAATGAGACCTTTTGATCAAAAGAGCTATTGTAGGGAACAGCAGTAGAGGGGATCAGCCTGAAATAATGCCATCATTTGACATTTTACAGAAATTAGGCTCAGATTTACAGTTTGGGCTCCTATATTCAAGAAAACCCAAACTTCTATATACATGGTGAGAATAGGAGGTTATACTTTCTCTAATGAATAGGATAAGAAACTTTATTTAAGGTTTACCAGCCTACTTGTAAATGGACCTTGGGCAGGTTACAAGGAAATCAAATGCAAAACAAGGCAGCTGGGGCAATTCAAAGACCACCTCAAGCAGGGGTGCTCACTCTGGGGACACAGTACATGCTCTTGGGTAGCGTTCAAAAATGTCAGTTCTTAGGCACACCAGAGAGCCTAGTTTAATTGGCCTGGGGTGGAGTCTGGGCCTCAGTTATTTTTAAAGCTCTCTGGTGATTCTACCAGACTTCTAGTTGTAGATGCAGCAGCCCAGAGGAAGTAAGATTAGATTCTATTACATTCCAGAGATGAACTGTTGAGCACAACTGGGTGGGCACAGGGTAGGTTTTCTGACCTCCGTGACAAAAGGGAACCATGCTGTGCCACACCAATTTCATTTTCTGCTAAGGGGACACTGCAAGTTGGTCTTCAGAGACAGGAGTCCCTGTTTTCCTGGAAGATCCCAGAATCAAGCATGAATTTATCACATGAACTCTATTCTACAGAATCAGTGATACAACAGGCATACCATCAACTCTGTTTGTATTTTTTATGTTTATTTTTGAGAGAGAGCAACCATGTGCATGAGCAAGGGAGGGGCAGAGAAAGGGAGAGAGAGGATCCAATGCAGGCTCTGAGCTGAAATACAGGGCTCAAACTCACGAACATGAGATCATGACCTGAGCCAAGGTTGGACACTTAATTGATTGAGCCACCCTGGTGCCCCTCAACTCCAGTTTTGGTGGGAAGTATCTTAAACACATTTCATTGCTCATTTGCTGGATTGCAGCAAACAAACAGGCATCCTAAGGGCAAGCCATGTGAGCGACAATCTTGTATTTCTGTATTTGCCTGGGGGAAAAATATTCTCAAGTCCCTTATGGGAGAATGTGTTCCAAGTGGAAGTTCTCTCCAAGGACTGGACACTGCAGATGCTTCCACAACCATTAACTCCCAGGCACCAGCTCTCCACTCTCCTGCCTTGCCTCTATGAAGGGATCCCAGAAGAACGGGAGCCAAGGAGAGCCTACTATCCACTCTTTGAAATCTACCCTTTCCTTTACATGCTCCAGGTAGGTCCAATACAGGAGCCACAGACCACATGTACTGGGTGCTGCCATAGTGAGAAGCATAGGCATACAGTATTTCCATCTCTACAGAAAGTTCTACTGGACAGAACTGCTTTGTACCCACAGTATCCTTGTCAAAGTCACTGGAGAAACACTGACTGGGGGAGAGGGAGGGAAGTGAAGGAAAATCAAATGTCTAAGTATAATCCATGACCTCCTAGGAACAGGAGAAATTATGGTGTGTTTGTGGACCTTAGTTTCTTAATCTGTATAATGGGCACACCCTCTCCTTTCTGCACCCCTCCCACTTCAACATATTTAAACCTTGCTAAAAAGGCTTAAATTCCTGAGACAAATGTCCTGTGTATGTAGAATATGCAATTATTATTGTCAAATTTTAATAACAGTATGTACTAACAAACAGCCCTTCAGAAACCAGGCCCAGGAGGAAGAATTACTAGGAACAAATGAGCAAGCACACGAGTTTGCCACGTGGTGTTCTAAACAAGACAGAGCGTCAGAGGGTCACTCCTTTCCCAATGGATTTCATGTCTCTCTTTGCCCCTGTCTTTCCGGGCACACGCTTGAATGGGCTCACATTCATACATCCACTGACAGTGCATGTGTGTATCTGTGCACAGGTGTATGTGAAGGTGTGCACCTGTTGTGAATACGGGCTCAAGGGCTCGGTGATCACCCCCACTGGCAGTGCATACGTGTGCAGGTGTATGTGTGGTATGCACACATGCATGTGAACTCCAGGCTCGGGAGCTGGGTGATCACTGAAGAGGGTGGGTAGGTCATAGACAAAGTCACAGAGCAGCTCTGAGAAGGCAGGAAAGCCCACCTCCAGCAGCCAGAGTTGGCCAGGAGGCCGGGCAGGCCCTGACAGCCCGTGTGATGAAGAACCTTTCACTGTAGCAGCAGCTTTTTACAGTTTCTATTAACCTGTAAAAAGGTCAATAGAAAACCATTAACTTCCCGATGGCCTTGGTGACAGCATGTCGCGATTTCCTTCTTGGTGTTTCACGAGTCAGGAGTGAGCATCCAGGCCTGTGGATGCTGTGTGAACAGTAAGAGTGGTCAGAGAAAGTACCAGGGCCGCCTCCCACCCCACTGGGCTGTCTCCCGGCAATTTTGGGAGAGCCCCGATGAGGCTACTGCAGCCCACGCTGAGCCCCCTCCCGACCAGACCTCCATTCAGCCAGGATGAGCCCCTCACATCCCTTCCTGTGCTTTTCTCAGCCCTCCCTGCACCCGCAGGCCACCCTTACCAGATGGATTTCCTCCTGAATTTCTCACTCTGCATGTGCAGTAGGGGAGAGGGGTTCTGTTTATGCCTCCTAGCTTCTCAGCAGGGCACTCAGGGCTGTCAGGAAGGACTCCCTGCCCTTGTGGCCTGGCTGAGCCCACCCCCATGCCCACCATGTCTGATGGTCCACACCCCTCTTCTCTATCCCTCCCCTGTTCTAATGTCTAATTCATGCTCTGCGTTCACCCGGCAGCTGTCTCAGAACAAATCATAGAAAAGACGTAAAAAGCTCTCCTGTATCTTGATATGTGCTACTCAAAAACACAATGATGAAGGATCAGTGCTTTGGTGGAGGGATCCTGGGGGTTTCTCCACACAGATATGTGAACACGCACCTTCGATGTTATTTCATCAAGATTGAAATGTTAATAATGAAGGGACTGTGGTGAATGTGTGTGTCCCGGCAAAGGACCCATGTACACCACCTCACTCGGGAAATACTGGCATCACCAGACCTGGCAACTACACTCTATCTAGCAATCTGTTGTTAAGGCAAGGTGGGTGGACAGGGAGGCAGTGGTGCTTACAACCTGGAGACACTGGCAGTGAACCAAGTGCCTCACATGAGAAGCCTACACAAATAAACACGGAGCCCCCATGCAGGGAAAGGCCACACACTTAATAAAAGCCATGGATTACTTCTCTTTGCATGGACAAGGAAAGGCACTGATAACGTATTGTGAACTGAACAAAAACACGGAGACAGCAGCCCTTAGAGACCTGGAAGGTGGTCCATCAGGGAGGATGGATCCATTATTCTCACCACTGGGAACATCATCAGTGATGTCTCCCTAATTAACAATGGAATTCTTCAAACAGAATCCCAACTCTGTCCACTGATGCTTTCTTTCCAAGGTGACAGGAAGAGGTGCCTGCTTGAAAATTAACAAGAGGGACCTTTTCAGGGAGTTGGGCACTGCTAACAAACTTGGCCTGAAGAGCTTCTCCAAACATGTTTTGGGGAATACCTGGAGTGCCTACTAGGAGTCCAGATGCCGAGGAAGGCAGCAGAAGTCCCGGGTAGTCAGGAGGCAAGTTACTCTGGGAAAAACTTGGGTGGAGCAATAAATAAGTTTGGATTTGCATGACAGAGAGAAGACTGGGCTACCTGAGGGCAGGTAACCTTGAACCTAATGACTGTGTCACTTTGGGGTGTATGAGGTTACACTGCAGTGATACACAACTCGGGATCTCCGGGGTTCAACACAGCATTTCTCATTCATGCCACATGCCCCATGTAGTTCAGCAGGAGGCTGTGCTCCTGGAAATCACTCTGGGAGGCTTCACCTCAACCCCTGCTCCCACAATCAGCCAAACAGGGAAGGAGGATGTGATGAACCACCACTGGCTCTTACAACTCCACGTGGGACAACACACAGTGCTTCTGCTGGAAACACATCACATGACCATGCCTGGCTTCAAGGGCAGGGGGATGTCATCCAAGTGCCTGGAGGAGAGGAAGACTGAGCCTCTTTGAGGAGCAGCACTAACACTACTGCAGAGGCAGGGGGCTGTGGCGAGGGGAGTACCATCATCCGCCAAGACGCAGGCTCAGTTGTGTGCAATGGGACGGCTGCAAGAAGGAAGATCATTGGAGTCAAGTACACCCTTGGTGAGTGGGGCCAAAGTGAGAGACCACATGCAGGGGAGTGTGAGGCATACAGCCCAGATGTCAGGGCAGGGCCTGAAACATCTCGCCCTCCACCAGCATGGAGGCTCAGGTTCACCTCAGGATGCAGGGCATGTAGGGGGCCCATGACCTGCTGGCTCCTTGCTGGCTCCCTGCTGTTTGCACAACTCCTCCACCCCATAGTCTGGGAGGGAAGAGCTCCTCTCTTCCTCTCTGAAGTTCAGTTATGCTGGAGGCCCCAAGACTCCCCGGCCATCCCTGATGGTTGAAAACAGTCATTTTACTACTTTTCTCTGCTTCCCACCACCTACTCTCTAGCTGATCTAGCTTCCATCAGTGACCTTGTTGGGCTCTTAATGTGCCATTGGCATATTCAGATAAATACGGACCTGGATTTCTGTTGGATCACTCAGTAACTGCTAGCAAGAAAGTATGGAGAGAAAAGAGTAGGAGTGTGACAGGGCACAAGCCCTGGGGGGGGGGGGGTGGGTAGGGAGCTGATAGCTTCCAAGGGCTTGGGCTTTTCTTGGCCTTCAAGGTTCAACTGAGAGCTGTGTCTACACGCAGCTCCTCTCTTCCCTTGGAAATGGGAACAAAGGAAGGGGACAGTTGGCACTCTCTCTCTCTCTCCCCCAGGTTCTGGGGGGTGGGGCAGGACAGGCATGCACTTCACCACCAGGCATCTGTGCAGGTGTAGGGGATCATCCTAATGCCACCAGTGCCCATGAGAACTTGCTTTCTCTGCCAACAGAGCCTTCTCTGCCTGTGTGCATGGCCAGAGAATGAACTTCGCTCAGTGAATAATGGGAGTTGGTGCATAAATACCTCCGTTCCCTTACCCTCAGGTTGCATAATGTTGAGGCATATGTTCTGCTCTGTCTCCCAGAGCCGCCCAGTGGGATCGGGCTTCAGCTATCCAAAGAGATAGCTGGCTGGATAAAGCACACTGTATTGGCTGCCTTCCTTCCCTGTCTCACTTCTCCACTCATCTGCCAGTGATTCCTAGAGTTACCTCCCAAATAAATTACGTGCATTTTCAGGGAAAGAGCAAACTCTGCTTCTGGGGAAACCCAAACTCAGACATATGAGAACTACTGGCACAGTGGTTAAGACTCCAGGCATTCGAATTGGAGCATCTGGATTCAAATCCTTGATCAGCCATTTAATATTTGTTTAACCTTCAATACTTTACTTCACCTCTTGGGGGTAAGTGGAGAAGAGCATTGGTTTTTTCCTCTTAAGGCTGCCACTAGGAATATAGGACATAGTGCAGTAAAGTACTTGGCCAAGTATCTGGCAAATAAAAAAAGTTCAAGGCATGCATATTATATGCATACAATGTATATATGTGTGTCTATGTATAATATGTGTATGTATGCATGTATATTTCCATATATGTGTATATGTGTGTATGCATTTTTTTTCCTTTCCCGTTTTTCTCCTGGTGGAGGAAATAAGACCCAAATCTTTCCGCCACACTTTAGGCAGGGGACAAGGGACTTATCCAAGACCATCCAAAAAGAGCATGGAGCGAACTGAGACTAAGCATCCCAACCTTCTTCCCGGGAAATGAACACAGTGTGAGCAGAGAAGCAGCCTCTGGAAAAGCCGGGGATGCTGAGGGCATTCCCCATGTGTGGACATCATTAGCCTCACTTCCTCCTTTTCAGGGACCTGCAGGTCTGGGTGTGGGATGAGAGGAGGTTTGTCAGTCCCTCTGTGGGCTGAGAAATGAACTTTTAGCTTGAGAACAACCAAAGTCTGGTCTTCTCTGTCATGTGATCCCACCAGGAAATGTACATCCTGCCACCCACCCACTGGAACCATCCAGGAAAGCCCATGCTATGCAGCTGTCAGCTAACCACTCATCCTTCTTTTCTTTTCCTTTCAGATAATTGAATTTCACTGGAGAGTTAGAGACTTGCAAAGAGGAACATGTAGAGGCTTTGCAGTGATCCCTCACATGGCTAACACGTGGGAGAGAGTCTAATTACCCATGATAAGCACCTGGAGGGAAAAATATCAACATAAGATGGCTTGCACTGAGCATGCTCCATCAGTCTCGCTTCAGCTGAGCAAGTGGTTAAGACACAGCAAGTGTTCAAGTCACAGCCCTGTCACTGACTCACTCAGCATCCCCCCAGCTTGTTGCCACAGGGCGGGTGGGTGTGGGGGCATTGCACACATCACACCACGGAGCATTCAGGAGAAAATTTGCTCTTTTTAAAAGGTTGCACCCGTCAGGCAGTGAAAGGACAGACTGAGCTATGTGGGAGTCCTGCCCTGACCCGGTTAGGCAGTGGGTCAATTAGGTGGGCCTAGGTGGCTGTCCAAGGTCAGCTGAGGGAGCAAGAGAGACTGGGAATCTCTGGTCAAACTTTCCACTGCACTGGCCCATGGGGTAACTCAGGTTAGAGCAGCACATCATGTCCCCTATTCCCTGGACCAAAAGCTTCCTTTCTAGTGTGGGGTGAAGGAGGAACTTAGGGTGCAGCATGTAAGGAGTCCCCTGGGGTCGAGGCAGCCATGCACTAGCACGCCCAGAGAAGAAGAGCAGCCCTAAGTGCACTTACATAACACTGAAAGCCAGCGCCCCCTTGCATTTTGTGCCCCAGAGGGGTCCCTCACCTGACCAGAGCCCCCCACTCCTGTATATCCCTGTGTTCCCAGGAGCCCTCCTTATACAGAGCGGTGGGACCAGCAACATCAGCCTCATCTAGGCTGGTTAGAGATGCAGAACCTTAGTTCCACTCCAGCCCTTCTGACTCATAATCTGCATATTAACAAGATGCCTGATGATTCCGATGTGCAAAATTAACGTCTGAGAGCTGGCAGGGCTGAGGAATGGCAGAAATTACAGGCTTGTCTGTCATTTGCTATCTCTCAGCCTTGGTGGTGCTGGGGTCCCAGTGGGGGGGATGTTATCAGTGGGAGGAAGACACTCCCCAGGTTCCCCGCATCTCTCAACTACCGGAAGATCACAAATCTACATTCAACTTCCACAGAGACATCACATTGGTTATATTAAAAGAACTAGTTATGGACCATTTATTAAATATTTAACAAAGCTCACACATTATATTTGGATAGAAGAACAACTACTTTCTAAAGTTCCATCCAGGACTAAGAGTCTACTTAATATTGCATTATGTCAATACAGTCCATGCAATAAAAATCAATAAATATTTACATGGTGTCTCAAATGTATCCAGAACTTAAAAGAACAATATGTCAGGCACATGCCCACATTCCCACACCTTCCACAACTGAAAGATATGAAGAATGGCAATGAGCAGGTTATTAATATGAGGAAATCTTAAAAGAAATCCATTTGTACTTGGCTGTCTTACCTGATGGAGCCTTAAAGGGAATGATGTTAGGGAAACTCTAAATAGGAATCTTTAAGTTACTGGTAACTATAACAAGACCAGCCTCAATGTTCAGGTTTATGATCGGTATCTCTTTAAAATATATTGGAAAAGGGGCTCACTGCTATCAGCGCAGAGCCTGCTTCGGATCCTCAGCCCCCTGCGCCCCTCTCTCTGCCACTCCCCTGCTCACACTTGCTCACTCTCTCTCTCTCTCAAAAATAAAAAAAAACATTACAAAAATAAAATGCACTGGAATGTATATACTTTTCATTAAAAGCAACTCAACTCAGTAAACCATGTTCATCACTCAATCAAGTCCAATAAGATTGATCTATCACCCACCATGCTTGCATCCTGCACCCGTGTGCTCTAAAATCTAAGGATACTCCAATGACCCCGGGCTCACACCGGAGGGGAGAAGTGAGTTCTGAGCAAGGCTGACTATCACACTATTGTTTTAACCACTCTGATGAGTGAAGGCAAGTGTGTCCCAAGCTCCCCAGTGTCTACAGCTAACAATTTTCTAGCCCATCAAGTTAAGGGACTTGATAAAGCTCACACACAAAAACTCACCAATATTTTCCACTCTCCCCACAGAATTAAATATAATTCTTATATTTCCAATATGGATGGCCACAAGATATATATTAATAACATGAAATAGACTGCTCGCTCAATCAGCAGTGAAAAACACAGTCTGAGATAAAATGTGGTATATCCATACAATGGAATATTAATCAGCCTCAGAACTGAAGGAAATCTGTCACAGGCTACGACATGAATGAACCTTGAGGACTTTATGCTAAATGAAATAAACCAGTCACAGAAAGACAAAACATAGGATCCCTCTTCTATAATGTACTTAGAGTCATCAAATTCTTAGAAAGACAGAAAGAAGAATGGTGTTTGCCAGGGTCTGGGAGGAGGAGGGGAATGAGAAATTTGTTTAATGAGGACAGAACATCAGTTTCACATGATAAAAAGAATTCTGGAGATGGAAAGTGGTGACAGTTGTACAACCAACAAGAACGTGCTTAGTGCTAGTGAACTGTACATTTAAAAAAGGGTTAGGGGCGCCTGGGTGGCTCAGCCGGTTTTAAGTGTCTGACTCTTGACTTCAGCTCAGGTCATGATCTCACAGATTGTGAGTTCGAGCCCCACATCAGGCTTTGCACGGCCAGCATGGAGCCTGGTTAGAATTCTCTTTCTCTCTCTCTCTCTCTCTCTCTCTCTCTCTCTCTGCCCCCCTCCCTCTTGCACACACACACACACACACACACACACACACTCTCTCTCTCTCTCTCTCTCTCTCAAAATAAATAAGCAGTTATTTTTTAAAAAGGGTCAATATGGCACATTTTATATATAAAAAAAAAGGTCTATGGAAATTTTTAAAAAAACAGCCTGGACTCCTGCCAAATGTAAGGCTGGAGTTGGTTAGACATAACGTTTATGTAGCTACACTGAAAGGCTATGTAGGAAGCCTCCTCTGACTTTATTCAAGTGGGACCAAGAATGGAGAGGACACTGGCAGACACACATGGACACGGTGGTGTGTGCCTGTGCGCGTGCACGTGTGTGAGAGGCAGGCCTGAAGCCACCCTTGTTACAGGATGTAGAGTAAATGAGTCCAGAACACGTCCTGACTTAGGCGGCACTGCAGCTTCCGGCCAGCCCTACCAGCGCAGGTGTGCACAAGTCACACAGAAAAGGGTAATTATGTAACTGCAGAGTGTGTATGGTCTGGATTCGGGGGAGGAAAAATCTGGAGAACAAGTCCATCGCCGTCCCCTGGATTCTCTGAGACTCCCCCGGGGGCACCTAGTCCTGAGGCTTCGCCACCTCCCAGCCTCAGAGCTGGAGTCCCCATTCCTAATTATCGTGATCCGGAGGAGGTTCCTGGAGAAGCCCCGTGGGGTTCTTTCTCTGGGGACTGCCCCACTTGCTCTCCCAGCTGACGCCCTCACCCTCCTCCAGATGGGACAACAGCCGGCCAGTCACACGCCCAGAGAGTATTTGTCCTCAACGGGGACTTGGGTCCCATGATGAATGATCCGCAGCCATCGGGATGCACAAATGTGCCCGGCTTCATAAATAGCCCAAAGAGCCAGTTTTAGGGTAGAACACTAGGAAGCTTCCCCCACTGCACTACTTCTCGAATATACCTAGATATTAATATTTCCAAGGGTAAAATTTCTCTTTTTTTAATGAACACTTCTTTAATGTTTATTTATTTTTGAAAGAAAGAGAGCATGAATGGGGAAAGGGGGGAGAGAGAGAGAGAGACAGAGAGAAAGAGAGAGAGTGGGGCCGGATGGCAGTGGATCTGAAACAGGCTCAGCGCTGACAACAGTGAGACTGATGTGGGGCTTGAACTCACGAACCGTGAGATCATGACCTAAGCCGATGTCAGATGCTCAACCCACTGACCCACCCAGGAGCCCCACCACTGACATTTTCATGGATGTTCTTCTATTCAGTGGGAGTAAATCATCTAAATTGTTAGAATACACATTTTTTTCAAACAGAATTCAATAAAGCATTTTCATTTTGAGTAAAAAAAAAAAAAATAGAGACCGTAAGTAATTTATATTAATTATAGCCAGAATTTATAGCATGCAAAAAAAAAAAGGGGAGGGGTGATTGAAAATGACCCAGTTTCATTCCTTCATTTGAAAGTTAAAGCCCAGGGAGGGACACTGATTTGCCCCAGGTCACACAGCAAATGAGGCACCAGAACCCTGCCCTCCTGTGTACAGTCCCTCTGCCTCCACCAGGGACCCTGGTCATAAATGTGAGGCTCCAAGAAGATCTGGGATTGTGCCATGAGGCTTTCCCTTGACATCCCAAGCCACATGTTGGTAAATGCTACATTATTCATTTTTTTCTTGGGGTGAGATATTTTTCTGGATGCCCTTTGCAGCGTTTCTTTTTATAGCACCAGAGAGCTCATGCAGGAGCTGTATCTGGCACACGCCTCCCCTTATATTAATCCCAAGAGAAAGCTCAGCCTCTAATATTTAAGCTTCCAAGACATTAACGGGGAGGCTCTGCACAAAGTCTCAGTGTCGTCTTCTGCGTCTGTGAACACAACACGCCTGCCAGGGTATGAGGAGTGCTACATACTCAGGCTGGTGACCAGGCATGGCACAGACTCTCAGGTCAGAGCCCCCCACTCCACCCCAACCCCCACCAAGCAGAAGTCACTGCCCCAGCCAGTCCTTGCTCCCACCAGCCTGCCTTGCCCTGTGGCCAGCGTTTGGGGTTTGTAGGTTGACAGGATTTCTGAGCCACCGCTAGCTGCAGAGGGGCAGTTTGGGAGAGAGGGTGGTTACTAAAGTGCTGGCCATCAGAAAACAGCATGGCAGGGCTTGAAAAATGCAATGCAGGCCTGCTCCTCCAGGGAATGAACACCTACCTTCTCTTGCCATAGGACGTCCTCAACAGGCTTCCTAATTGTGGGCCCAAAGCAACAGCATCCTATCATCTCTTTTCCTTCAAGGCTAAGAAAAGGTTTTACGAATAAAGATGGAGAAGAGCAGAACACGAGTCTTGGGGGACACTCCCTGCCAGGCAGTGCAGAGCACTTCCGGGGTGGGATGTATGTACTTCACCTTCCCCAGTACACTACAAACTCACTCATCTGTGTAAAAATGTGCAACATAGAGTATAGTTCCTTGTATACAATAGATGCCTACTGGCTGTAGCTTAAGGAACTGATATGTGGTGACACACTTGTCATTTTCATCTCCCAACCAAATATGGTTGTAATAATTCAGCCTCTATCTTCATCTGGGTTCCCCCAGAAACTGACCTTCAAATAAGTACTTGATTTGGGGAGTGGTCCCAGGAAGCAGCAGTAATGGAGCGGGGAAGGAAGCCAATACAGGGTGTAGTCACAAGCTTGTAACCTCGCTGGGCAACCCCACCGAGGCCGCTCTGAGAGAAGATGTTGAATCACTTTGAATTGTTCCACAAAGAGGCAGGGTAGCTGACATTTATCTGCCAACTCCTGTACATCACTGGTGAAGTTTGCTCCTGGGGCACTGATTCCCAGGCATTTTCAGCTTGCTCTATGTTCAGGCTGAGCACACACCCATGACCAACGAACACCACAAGGGAGAAAAGATGAAGAAGCCGATAGTTAATTAATCGACCCACCAATGACCCAGTGCTGTAGCAGGCTTTCCGGAAAATAAAGAACTAGAGAACCTTAGAGTCGCTGACATTTTCAGCTGCTTGCCCAGCAGCCAGCTACCCCCTCCTTTCTGCCAGGATCCCGACTTTGCTCAGGGGATGGGTTCTCATAGCCAGTCATTCCGTGTGACCCATAATGGTTCCATTCTTCCTGCAAATACTGGGCTCAGGAATAGGCTTGAGATATGAGGAGGAAGTCTTCAAGGAGGCAATAAAAGTCTCCTTGTTGATAATGAAACACAGAACAAGTGACAGGGAGGGCAGGAAGAGAGGGGGGTCTGAGAGCAATGCTATCATCTGGGTTCTTTCTATTAATGCACATCCTCAGCCATATCGGGTCAAAGGGACGTGAACAAAACCAGAAGGTACAAGCACTCTACGGAAAGTGCTCTTCAGCCAGTGTTCACCATCCCGTACTTGCGTAGCTGGTTTTGGGGCGTCCGTGTAGGACTTTGCACTTATCCCAATTAAGTTTCGTCTCCTCCATCTGCAGGCTGTGGAGACAGCCCAGGATCTTGGCTCTTGGTCACACTTTGTGGTCACTACTACAACCCTCGGGTCTCTTGCAAATGTGATAATTATGCCTTTTATGTCTTCGCTGAAATTCTTTATGGCTTGACTTTTCTAATTTGCTATTATTTGTGAAAATGTTGAACTTGCTGGAGAGTCAAGTGCAGACATGCCGTGATAGAGGACCCCTCCCCATAAGAAGAACATTAATCACATTTTTGAAGCAGTCTGTCCACCAGCTACTAACATGCCAGCTGCACTCATGCCCAGTTATCTGTCTTGCCTCCAATGGAATCATAACAGATTCTTCAAATCTCATATTGAAATCAAGACACCCCCCCATATCTACCTCACAGTTGTGAATTACCTGGAAATCCTATTACAAAACAGGAAATATAGGACCAGTGCAAAAGATTCCCTCAGTGAGCCTTTAATCCATCATGAATCAGAGGGTCAGAGGTTGGGGATCACATAACATTGATGCGTCTCCCCTCCACTGACCTGGTCACAGTCGACTCCCTAGATGGTTGGGAAGTGTGCAAGGTGGCTGCTCGGCCTCTCCCCACACTGTGTGTCCATAAATATTCAATTACATCAGAACTGTCTCTAAATCCCTGGCTTTTAGCACACTTGGTAACCTCCAGTATCTCTGCCTTTTGAACTAGGAGATTGTAATGTCACCAAGGTGGTCAGATTTCTGGAAGGAGTGATTCATTAAAACTTGGAGACAGTGGCTTATAAAGTGGAAAATGGTCCTTTCAGTGGTGTTGGCAATCCTTCCAAATTCTTGCAGTAAGTGAAGCCTCTGGGTGTAATTTTAGTCTTTTTAAAGGCATACAGGGCAGTCTACGAACACTCTCAGCCCCTCAAAGCCCTCTCCTGGGCATCTGTTTTTGATGTCCCCATTGGACAAGGACAAAAGAGGGCCTGCAAATGAGCTGGGGAGAGGCAGCAGCTCAGATGGGAATGAGAACATGCAGGAGTCCTGCATAAAGGAAAGGGGGGGCTTGGGTACATGGAGGGCAAAGGCAAGCCAGGGAGACTGGGAGCATCTAAAACAAATGTTGCAAATATGCTTCAATCAGAACTTGAATGCTTGCCACCTGTCTCCAGGCTCCTCTCTTCCACCATCAACTACTGCCTCCAACCCCAACCACTCCTCGGGTCTCCTTAGACATTAGTTTTTCATTTAAGATCAGAATCTAAGGACCTCCAAAACTTGACCAGGCTCCCAAAAGAAATCTGGTGGTGGACAGCATGCTTCTGCTGCATCAGTGCATTCTCTCCCCCAAAGGGCTGGAGCAGGGTGTGTGATCCAAGGGATCTCCCCGCAGCCCTCAACAATGCCCTCCCTGTGGATGGGCAGAGTTAAGGTGCCTTGTGGGTCCTCTCACTAAGGGTCAACTGCTGTCCTCTGCTTATTTCCTAGCCCCCACCGAGTACCTCAGTTATTCCAGTTAAGCATCCAGAGTATCCTACCTGTCTCAACATCTTCCTTCATTCGTCTGTCCACCACTTCACCTCCCCCTCCAGACAGACAGACACACACACACACACACACACACACACACACACACACACACACACCACACACCCCTCAGGTCCTACATCAGCCACCTGCTTTCCATTTCATTTTTTTTAACTCTGCCACTGACAACAGTAAATACAATTAGGACAGAAATACCGCTGGGAGCCTGATGGCCAGATAGTGGGCTCTGATGTGAATCTCTGATAAATCGTAACCCCCCTTGGAAAATTCTAACCCTGTTCTTTAAAAAGTACACCATCTCTTCCCCTTGGCGTCTCAACTGTTGGTCTGTGGCTGAAATAAACTATTGCACTTGTGGGATAAGCCCCCAAGCGTCTTATCTCTCACACGCAATGCTTCCCCAGAGCAGAGCCAGGCTTCTTTGAATTATGTTCTTGTGCTATGACGAGATGTGGTCTGGGCTCCTGAAAATAGCCACACAGAGAATCCTGTCGTATGACATGTGCACAGACTGAGGATATCAAGAAAAGCAAATAAGGGTGGGGAGGGAGGCTCTTGGTAAGTCTTTACTTTACTGGGGCTGAAAACCCATTTGAGCATTGCTAAGAAGCAAAAAAAGAAAAAAAAAAAAAAAAAGCAAAAAAACCCCAGAGCCTAAGTGTGATTTCCTTTTGAGATCTAAGATTCCAGCTGCATGACAAAGACCGTGTAGTCCACTCTTGAGGCAGGTGTGCAGGGAAGAGGGACGAGGGAAACAGCACCAGAAAGGGATGGAGTCACTAAGAAACCAGTTGAAAGCTATTTATCAGCAGCTGAAAATGCAACCTCCCCAATGACCTTGAGAATCTCCCAGTCCTACACGCATTTGGAGCCATCATTCAAAATCTCTCATGCACAGGGAGCTGCCGGCCAACCTTGCATTTGCTCTTGCAAAAGAGGGACTAGCTCCAGTGACAAAATTCTCAGGGTCGCACAAGTGACCTCTCCGTGTGCCACACAGCTGAGCTGTCACTAGCAACGAAGGAGACAAAGAGCTGTCTCTGCTCAGAGGGTCACAGAGGCTCAACACAAATGATGAATAGATCAAGTAGACACCAATTAACAAGATGACCCACCGGAGGCCAGACACAGTTTCAGGAAGCCCTCCCTGAGACATAAGATATTGAGGAAGGTCAGGGAAGCCATGCACAGTTGTACAGGATGTGCAGTGCACAAAGCCCCTAGCTGAAGAAGCCAAGCCAAGTTGGAGGAAAGAGTGTTTTTAAATATATGTGTTCAGGGGTGCCTGGGTGGCACAGTCGGTTAAGCGTCCGACTTCAGCCAGGTCATGATCTCGCGGTCCGTGAGTTCGAGCCCCGCGTCAGGCTCTGGGCTGATGGCTCAGAGCCTGGAGCCTGCTTCCGATTCTGTGTCTCCCTCTCTCTCTGCCCCTCCCCTGTTCATGCTCTGTCTCTCTCTGTCCCAAAAATAAATAAACGTTGAAAAAAAAATTTTTTTTTAAAATAAATAAATATATATGTTCATATTCCTTTAATGTTTTTGTAAATGTCATTAAGCATTACGTAACTTAAGAAAAGTATATAAATCATATGTTGATGAATTTTCACAAACTGAACACACCCAAGTAATCAGCACTTGGGTCAAGAAACAGAATACTAGCACGAACCCCGGAAGTACACTCCAAAAGACCTATATGAACCAAGGTGCCATTTGCTCACTAGGCCCAGTGACCACAGACGGTGACCAGCACAAGGGGCACCTTTTTCCAGTCTGCATAGAAGTGTTCTGTGAGCTAGTGGTATCTCAAGAAAGGTGGTCACTGACTGCAAGGACTTACCATATGGTGGGGTGGGGTGAGCACATACAGAGATGGCAACCTTCTGATACAGAACGTGACAAGTGACCGTGCACAGAGGGAGGGCTTCCTTCCTCTGTGCACACTCCTCCTTCCTACTTCCCCTTCACCTTCTCCTCCTCCCCACAGAAAGACTGTTCATTGCTCACTACAGGGCTGAGGAGATGACATCAGAATGGGAAGCAGACTGGCAAAGAGAGCAGAGAAGACGGAATGAGCGTCACTGAGAGCTGCCTTGAGTCTAGATGTTGCTGGTTGACTATCATCTGAATGTTAAAGTGAGTCCAGTTTATCGCTTAGTGGAAGGATCTTCATCATGTCATCGGAAGTGTCTCATCTGATGTCTTGTGAGCCAGAGAAAAGGCATGTGCTGTGGTCACACTAACTCGTGGGGACACAGCGCCTCTGAACCACAATGCTCTCATTTGGCACAGGTGATGAATGCTCCATGTTGGTTCTTTTCAAAGTGACACACACCTTTGCCTCCTCTCCCCAGAATGTTTATGCCTTGAAGACTGAACCCTAGAGCTTTCTGTTCCTCGGGGAAAAGGGGATGCTCAAGAAATACTGAATGAATGAATGAATGAATGAATGAATGAATGAATATGAAGGTTATAAAAAAAGAAAGGTATTGCCTTTCCCCTTATTTTCTGCTTAATGTTTCTTTTCAATAAAGTTTCAACACAGAGAGTATCTGGAAAGCTCTGCCTGCCTGGCGATGCTTCCAGGGCCAGGGTTTGAACCTCTAGCCACAGAACAGTGGTAGGAGGGCGGGGCTCACAAGAGAGCCTACAGTAGTAACATATTCCTCCCCTTTCCCCAAATCTCCAAGGTTTGAGAACATGACCGGCCAGGAAGAGGTTCTCAAGCATCTCGTCTGCCAGGCACTTTTGAGCCAGTGGAATGTGCAAGCTTGAGGACAGGGTGAGAATCAACAGCATTGGGAGGGCTGCAAGAGTTCAGGGCACGAGCTCCAGGCCCGGGCTTCTGGCTGAGCTGGGTACTATGGCTGGGAAGACCTGAGAACCTTCCATTTCCTGACCGAGGGCAAGGCTTTTTCTCAGTTCCTGACTCAAGGCCCCAGCCTGGGGCACCATCAAGGTGAGCTTCCTGAAAAGGCAGGTCATGAGCCACTGCAGCCTGGGACCAGTGGACCCTGGGCCCTTTATTTCAGCTGTGGCTTTGGGGCACATCCCGCATCTCCAGGCAGAGCCCCACCTCCAGCACCAGCATCGGCTCTCAGCCTTCTGCCTCTGGGCTTTCCCGGGCCCTAGAAGTGCGGGGGAGTGGTCCTCAGCCCCTGGGGGTGGGGGCTGGAGGAGAAGCCTCCTTGCAGCCATCCCTGCAGAGAGACAACTTCGCAGGGTGATTTGCCCAGCCTGAGCGCCATGGAGCCGCATCAGCCCCAAGCACTGCACTCAGTACTGCTCCCCTGACTGGTGCCTCCTCCTTCCTGCCCGTACACCTGCCCCTCACTCCAATTTCCTGTCATCACTCTCCTCATGAACCACATGAGTCCTTATCTCGGGCTCTGCTTTCAGGGGATCCTGGATAATCAGGGCAGACTTCCTGAATGTACCAAGCCAGGGCTGCCCACAGGGGGTGCCCAGGGACCACCACTCCCCTGTGCATTCCCTGCCCAGGAAGTGTGGCTTTCCCTCTCCATTAAGGAACTGCTGAACACTATATCGTCCACCCAAATCTAAGATAACACCATATGTAACGACACTGGAATTAAAAAATTTTTAAGCAAAAAATAAGATAAAGATATTTATCTTAAACCTGAAAAAAAAAAAAGAGAGAAAAGATTACATGTGAGGAAATGACCTCCAGGCCTTCCACTCTTGCTCCCGTCCTAATAGTTTATGGAGCATTTATGAGGTGGCAGGACTGTGCTGCGTTGCTTTGTGTGGTTTACGTGTCCAAATCCTCGACAAGTGCCTGCATGATTAGCACAGGTGTCACTTCGGGATGCCATGCTGCTAAGTGGTGGGGCCTACACTGGACCCAAAAGTGGTCTGAATCCAGCCTCATACCCTTAACCATGACCGCAGGGGCCTCGTCCAATTACTCATGGGCACAAACACAACCTTGACCTGGGGAACCATTAAAAGCTGCTTCTGGGGAGAAAAGGGCAAATAATAACCTGTCTGACACTGTGATTTCAGAGAAGTTCAGAGAAGCTATGTGCCATCCTGCCGGGGAAACATGGTATTAGGGAGGACCGGGCTTGCATCCAGGATCAGCCACATATCTTCTCTGAAACCTAAGATTTTGTTTTCATGTTGGAAAATGTGGATTATAAAGACTATTTAAAAGAGGCTGTGCTAAGTAACCATCTGTTATTTGTGCATAATAAACATCCAATACATGGCAGCTATCAGTATTGACAATGTTAATTAGTAATGCTAAAATAATCTCAAAGCACTGAGCCTGGTGCTGTGTCTAGCAGTGAGGTGAGGGTTTGGAGACTAGGCCCATCCATCCTTTCCTGTGCAGGATTTGTGGTACCCCTGGATCCTACATTTTGGGAGAAGGTGGCTGGTGCTGTGGACCTCCCCCAGGACTCAGAACCAGCTACGGTAGGAGGAGCTAAATGCACTGGTTAGTGCTGGGAGGAGAAGGGCTCGTTCTGTGCATGGAAGCATGAAATCCTGGGGTTGGAAGGGACCCAAGAAATCATGTGTCCCTACCTCCCAAACCAACATGCATTCATTCATTGATAAGCCTTTATTAAGTCCCCACTCTGTGCCAACCACTGGAGATGTAAAGGTGCATTAAATCTACTGAAGAGATTAAGTTCACTAAGGTGTCCCAAGTGCAACAGGGCTCTTCCAAGGACATGGTTGAGGGAACAAAGGAGAAAGTGGACCATCTACCACTGGGGCATCCTGGAGCAGTATCACTGAGAAATGGCCATCACCCCCAAGGGGTGTCTGAATTCCTTCAAACACCACTAGCAAATCATGCTCAGCATTGGCCCAAATACTTCCAGTGATAGTGAACCTGCCATCTTCCTGTCTCTGTATTTAAAAAAAAAAGAAAAGAAAGAAAGAAAAAAAATGCTCTTTCTTATTCAGAACAGAATTTTGCCTCCCCAAACTGCACCTGTTCAGGGAACTGGTCATACTTCTCAGGGCTCTGAAAAATAGCCTACACAGGCTTTCATTCATTCAAGTAGATGGAGCGCCACCCCAAATGCCCTTTCTCCAGACCAAACAGCGTCAGGCATCCAGTCTCACCTGCAGGACAGGGCTTTGACATCATGCCTGCCCCTCACCACTGAGCTCACCCTTCCCCTTCTGCCAGAGTGTGGCACCAAGAACAACCATGAACATCCCAGGGTGTCTATCTAGCGTGGAGGACAGTAGGATTACTCCACTCTGGTTCAGAAATCCATTCCTTTAGAAAGACATGAAATCTGAACAAGGATGATACGGACCTGAATCTCATTTGCCCCAAGGGAGCTGTGTGACCTTGAGCAAATTAGCTGGTCTCCTTCCACTCTGGATTTTGATCTATAAAGTGAGGGTGATGAGAACATAAACGCAGAGGGAGGCCATGAAAATGAGATCATGCACGCAAATGCCCAGAACAGTGCCTGTCACACGGACTGGACATAGCACTTGGCAAACATTAGCTGTTCAGTATGTGCAGTGCAGACCCAAGGAAGCTTAGAGCCACTTACAGGTGTGATGCTCTTTTTTTTTTTTTAATTTTTTTTTCAACGTTTATTTATTTTTTGGGACAGAGAGAGACAGAGCATGAACGGGGGAGGGGCAGAGAGAGAGGGAGACACAGAATCGGAAACAGGCTCCAGGCTCCGAGCCATCAGCCCAGAGCCTGACGCGGGGCTCGAACTCACGGACCGCGAGATCGTGACCTGGCTGAAGTCGGATGCTTAACCGACTGCGCCACCCAGGCGCCCCTGGGTGTGATGCTCTTAAGTCACATCTTCTCCATCCCATGCTTCTGTAGACAGGCTTTCACCGAACTAAGAACCTGACTTTATATAATTAATCTCCACCAAATTTCATCTTTTAAGATACACCCTCTTATTAAAGGCTCTCAGACCTTTGTGAATCCTGCTTCTGCTCTCACATGATTGAAGCAGCGTTGGCTGTAACTCCAGCAAAACCCATGCCCATCCACCTCACTTGCAATGTGTGGCCACATATAGGAGTCCTGACCAAGAACACATGGGCAGAAATGACAGGCACCACTTCCAGGCCTGGCACTTTCAAATCTCCCTTGTGGTCTTCCATGCTTTCTCCTTCCTCATCTGCCAGGTGGAGGGGAACACCTGAGGTCCCAGCAGATGGTGAGTTGAAGACAGAGGTCCCTAAGTCCCTGGAGATCCCAGCAGATGGTGAGTTGAAGACAGAGGTCCCTGAGTCCCTGAGTCACTGTATGGAAGAGTGCCTGCTGGATACTGCACAGGACCCTGCAAGAGTAAGAAAGGATCTTCCGTGGTATTAAGCCGCTGAAATCTGGGGTCCTACCTATCACAGCAACTACATCTATCTGAAGTAAGTGAACAAGGTAATTTCTGCCCATCCTTCCAGCTTTATGGAGTCCACAAGTGGGTGTGCATGCTTTCAGTGTCCTCATCCAAGTCACAGGGAAGATGGTAGACAAGGGAGCCCTGTAGCGAGCCTCCAGGCTTGGCCTAAGTCATCAGTCATCAAGGCCCACTTAGTGACGCAAGGTGGTATGAGCTAGTGGCAGACACTGGCAGTAGACTCTCAGCACCGTGAGCGCACACGGGGCATCTGACGCAGGCTCCGTTCACGGATTCACCTGTTTGCCACGTCCTGTTAGAACTGAACAGGATGTTAAGTTTCTCAGGATCCACATAAGAGTGAAACCATATGGTATCTGTCTTTCTCTGTATGGCTTATTTCACTTAGCATCACACTCTCCAGTTCCATCCACGTTGCTACAAAAGGCCATATTTCATTTTTTCTCATTGCCACGTAGTATTCCATTGTGTATATAAACCACAATTTCTTTATCCATTCATCAGTTGATGGACATTTAGGCTCTTTCCATAATTTGGCTATTGTTGAGAGTGCTGCTATGAACATTGGGGTACAAGTGCCCCTATGCATCAGTACTCCTGTATCCCTTGGATAAATTCCTAGCAGTGCTATTGCTGGGTCATAGGGTTGATGGGGGGTGGGAGGGAGGAGAGGGTGGGTGATGGGTATTGAGGAGGGCACCTTTTGGGATGAGCACTGGGTGTTGTATGGAAACCAAATTGACAATAAATTTCATATATTAAAAAAATAAATAAATAAAAATTAAAAAAAAAAAAAAAGAACTGAACAGGATGGACTGAAAGTCACTAAGTCCACAGAGTTCTGTGGACGTGTCCAAAGTCTGACAGCCGGTTAGTGGCTAGACTGAAGTCCTCTTGTTTTTGGCTCAGGAGATTTCCCCGTAGGCAGACATTCTGGTAGAATGAGTCAAGGTCACATAAAGGCTATTCTCCCTTCAGTCACTTGCTGCTCAAATGACTCCTCCAAGTCACCTGAATGCAGAGAGTAAGAGTAACTCCATCCTTCCCGGAGTGCTGCACCGGGACACTTGCCTCCAACAGAATGCCCAAAGAAGTGTCCCCTGGCAACAGGCTGCAGGGAGCCATCAAATCCAAGACTTGTCTAAAGGCCAACTGTGAGCCGAGAATTAACATCTTTGTCCGTATTGCTAGGAAACGAGAACTCGGTAATTATATCAGCCCTAACAAGAGCCCTGCATTTCCAGAATTTTACATGTTTTTTAATCTGTAAATATTAGCCTTCCCATTGAAGCAGCTTACTTTCAATCTCCCGTGCTTTTTCAGTGTTTAATTAAAAGGCTCCCAGCACTCATTGTATGCTGCCCTCTAAAAGTTGGCTCGAAATAAGCTTCCTTTGACACCTTCCTGAATGTTCTCAGGGGTTACTGGAGCCACACTCTCTGACAGGCAGTGTAGGGTCCTGACAGGTGAGTCAAGAGTTCTGGTGCTGGCATCAGCCACTGCTGAGTGAAGTCTGGCCAGCCTCATTTTCCATATCTGGACAACAGGGATAAAGGTAACACCACCTTCTTCACAGGGTTCTTAGAAGGATGGAACGAGATCCCAGGACCTGGCACAGATTCTTCCTTTTTTAATTTGTACATAATTACTAAATAAGCTGAGCTTTTAGCAAAGAGGCATTTTATGAGAGGTTTAGCTGGTGCTCTCAGTGGGTAGTTCACATCCCCTCAAGTTGACAAATGCAGAGCACACATGCCTGATTTCTACCTGCTGCCACCTGCACCTCTGTGCCCTAGGGCTCCTTCTGGCTGCCAGAGCCAACTTTGTCCATGGCCAGGAATTCTAGGGGCCCAGTGGATGCAGGAGCTCCTCTCCGTCACTGGCTAAGGGAGGTTGTGGTGAACATCCCGCCTCCTCATCTGTCATGTGCGCTTTGCGCTGCCTTCCATGTCCCCAGAGGGCAGGGGCTCCATTCGTCACAGTTACAACTTCCCTGAGATGTGCCTTCCCCAGAGTTCTCCCCTTCCTTGTCTCACTTTCCTGCTCCACATGCTGCATGCCAAACAAAAGACTTGTCCTTGAATCGCTGGCCCTGGACCTGCTTCTAGAAGATCCCAAACTAGGGCGGATGAACCCTGCATGGATACACATCTGTGCATTTCAGACTAGATAACTATGCATCCTGCTTCTGCTATCTTCTGTACCGACTGCTCTCCTTTTCAGAACCATGAGGTCCACACTGTTGATGTAAAACAAATTGAGGTTGTCCCCTGAGTCAGTAGAAGTAACTGGATTGGAAAGAAACCTACCACCTTCATGACAGCAGTTGTTTCTGGGAATGGTGGGCGGGGGGAGTGATTAGGACTGGTGACAAGGACAGGACACTTATATCACATGTAGTGTTGTGCCGGCTTTTATTAAAAAGAGATAAACTAAAAGGTTATTGACAAAGTTAATTCTGGTTAGTGATTACCCTGAAATGTGTTAAATTATCTTGGTACTTAACAATGTTTTTTTTAATTTTTTTAAATTATTTTTTTAAATATGAAATTTATTGTCAAATTGGTTTCTATACAACACCCAGTGCTCATCCCAAGAGGTGCCCTCCTCAGTGAACTGGAGAGTGTTATGCTAAGTGAAATAAGTCACACAGAGAAAGACAGATACCATATGTTTTCACTCTTAATGTGGATCCTGAGAAACTTAACAGAAGACCATGGGGGAGGGGAAGGGGAAAAATGTTTTGTTTTTTTTTAATTTTTTAATGCTTATTTATTTTTGAGGCGGGGAGGTGCAGAGAGAGAGAAGGAGACACAGAATCTGAAGCAGGCTCCAGGTTCTGAGCTGTCAGCACAGAGCCTGACACAGGCTCAAACTCATAAGCTGTGAGATCATGACCTGAGCTGAAGTCAGACACTTAACTGACTGAGCCACTCAGGAGCCCCTAAATATGTTTTAAGTAAAATTACAATGAATCAAAAATGTATCAAGATTTGTCGGATATGAATCAAAAATGTATCAAGATTTGTCTGATATAACAATAGCAGTGCTTAGAGGGAATTTTATAGCACTGTATACATATATTAGAAAGAAGACTCAAAATCAATAATCCAAGCTTCCACTTTAGAAAACTAGAAAAAGAAAAATTAAATCAAAAGGAAGCAGAAGGAAAGAAATAATAAAATTAGAGCAGAAATAAATTGCAAAAAAGAAGAAGAAGAAGAAGAAGAAGAAGAAGAAGAAGAAGAAGAAGAAGAAGAAGAAGAAAACTGGGCAATAGTAGAGAAAACAACAAAACCAAAATCTGGTTCTTTGAAATGATCATTAAAATTGATCAATCTGTAGCTATGTTATAAGAAAAATAGGAGAAAAGACACAAATCACTAATATCAGAAATGAAAGAGGGGCCATCACCACTGATCTTATGGACATAAGAGAATAATGAAGGGAAATCGTGAATAACCATATGGCCAGAAGTTGACAACTGAGATAAAATGGATCAATTCCTTGAATGAAAAGGTCTACCAAAGCTCACATAAGGAGAAAGATACTATCTGAATAGGCCTGTATCTATTAAAGAAATTGAACCAGTAATTAGTAATCTTCTAAAAGACAAAGCATCAGGCCCAGTTTGGTTCACTGGTGAATTATATCAAATATTTTGGGAAGAAATTATACCAATTCTCTACAATCTCTTCCAGAAAATATAAGTACACGTAATACTTACTACCTCATTCTGTAAGGCCATCATTACCCTAATACTAAACCAGACAGAGAAATTACAAGAAGGGAGAACTATAGAATATCTCTCATGAATGTACATATAAAAATTCCCAACAGAGTATTAGCAAATCTAATCTTAAAATGTATAGAAAGAATTATACATCATGACCAAGTAGGATCTATTCTAGATATGGAGGCTGGTTCACCATTTAAAAATCAATTACTGTAATCCATAATATCAACAGGTCAAAGAAGAAAAATCATATGATCTTATTAATAAATGTAGAAAAAGCATTTGACAAAAGCTAACATCCATTCATGATGAAAAAAAAAAAAAGAACCCTTAGCAAATTAGGAATAGGGTAGAACTTCCTCAACCTGGTAAAGAACAACATCTATAGCTAACATCATACTTAACATGAGAAAGCAGGTGCTTTATTAACTCTCAGCATTCCTGGCCTTTCCTAAATATGGACTAAGTCGGCTCTGCAGCCAGAGATAGCCCTCCAACAAGGAAGAGTGGGTGGCAAGGGAATATGGCCAGAGCACCCACAACCCCATGTCACATGGAGGACTTAACAGTAAAAGTAATGATGAGAAAGTAGATGCTTTTCCCCTAACATCAGGAACAAGGCAAGGATGTCTCCTCACACCATTCCTATTTAACATCATACCGGAAGAGTCCAAGCCAATGCAGTAAGACAAGAAAAATAAAGCGACTATCTTTTTCCATTGGATACTCTTTCCTGCTTTGTCGAAGATTAGTTGGCCATACATTTGAGGGTCCGTTTGTTGGTTCTCTATTCTATTCTATTGGTCTGCATCTCTGTTTCTGTGCCAATACCATACTGTCTTGATGATTACAGCTTTGTAGTACAGGCTAAAGTCTGAGATTGTAATGCCTCCAGCTTTCGTTTTCTTTTTCAACATTACTTTGGCTATTTGGGGTTTTTTGTGATCCCACACAAATTTTAGGATCATCTGTTCTAGCTCTGTGAAGCCAAGACTATACTGTATACACTGTATGTTAACTAACTTGACAATAAATAAATAAATAAATAAATAAATAAATAAATAAATAAAGTCTGCCATTAAAAACAAAAGAAACAAAATGAAACAAAAGGCATACAGATTGGGAAGAAAGAAGTAAAACTGTCTTTTTTTCATGGATTAGATGATCATCTATGTAAGAAATCCCAAAGAATCAAAAAAACAAAACTCCAGGAACTAATAAATGATGATAGCACAGTTGCAGGGCACAAAGTTCATATACAAAACTCAATTGTTCTCCTTCATGCCAGCAATACACAATTGGAATGTAAATAAAAAATACAACACCATTTATAGTATAGCACCCAAAAAAGAGAACTAAACAGGTATAAATCTAATAAAATATGTGCAAGATCTTGATTAAGAAAACTAGAGAACTCTGATGAACGAAATCCAAGAACTAAATAAATGGAGAGATATTCCATATGATGCATGGGGAGATTCAATAGTGTTAAGATGTCAGTCCTTCCCAACTCAATCTGCAGACTCACTGCAACCCCAATCAGAATCCCAGCAAATAATTTTCTGAATATCAACAAATTGATTCCAAAGTTTATACAGAGAGACAAAAGACAGAATAGTCAAAATAATACTGGAGAAGAACAAAGACAGAAGGTGGATACTACCTGACTTCATCACTTAATATAAAGCTATACTGATCAAGAAAGTATGATACTGGTGGAAAAACATTAATGGAGCAGAAAAGAGAACAGAGAAATAGACCCATGCAAATACAGTCAACTGATTTTTGATACAGGAAAAAAAGGCACTTGAATGGAGAAAGACCAGCCTTTTCACCAAAGAGTGCTGAAACTAGATATCCAAATGCAAAAAAAAAAAAAAAAAAAAAAAAAGAATACAGACACTGACATTACACGTTTCACAAAAATTAACTCAAAATGGATCATGGGCCTAAACATAAAATACAATACTATAAAAAGTTTAGAAGGGGCACCTGGGTGGCTCAGTCGGTTGAGCGTCCAACATCAGCTCAGGTCGTGAGCTTGCGGTTCGTGGAGTTCAAACCTCGCATCGGGTTCTGTGCTGACAGCTCAGAGCCTGGATCCTGCTTTGGATTCTGTGTCTCCCACTCCCTCTGTTCCTCCCCTGCTTGCACTGTCTCTCAAAAATAAATACAAGTTTTTAAAAAATTTAAAAAAACATTTAGAAGACAATGTAAGGAAAAATCTAGGTGACCTTGGGTTGGGGGATGACTTCTTAGATACAATACCAAAAGTATGATCCATGAAAGAAATAACTGATATAATGGATTTCCTTAAAATTAAAACTTCTGTTGAACAAAAGATACTGTCAAGGGAATGAGAAGACAAGCCACAGACTTGGAGAAAATATTTGCAAAAGACTATCTGATAAAAGACTTCTGCAAAATATACAAAGAGCTCTTAAAACTCAACAATAAGAAAATGAACAACCCGATTAGAAGATGGACAGGGGTCCTGAGTAAATACCTCACAAAAGAAGGTATACAAATGGCACATAAGCATAAGAAAATATGCTCAATATCCTGTATACCTATTAGAATGGCCCAAATCCAAAACACTCACAACTCTAAATTCTGGTAAGGATGTGGGGCAACAGAAACCCATTCACCGCTGGTATGAATGTGAAACTATACAGCTACTTTCGAAACAGCTTGGCAGAAAATAAAACTAAACATGTTTTTACCATGTCATCAAGCAACTATACTTCTTGGTATTTACCTTGAATGAACTGAAAACTTAAATACCTGCACATAATTGTTCTTAGCAGCTTTATCCTTAATTGTCAAAACTTGGAAGCAACCAAGATGTCTTTTAGTCGGTGAATGGAGAAACAAACCGTGGTACATCCAGATGATGGAATATTACCCAGTGACAGAAATGAGCTATTGGCAACAAGACATGGAAGAACCTTAAACACGCATTGCTAAGTGAAAAAGGCTGATCTAAGAAGGCTCCTGTATGGTTCCAACTATATGACATTCTGGAAGAGAGAACTATGGAGACAATAAAAGGATCAGTGGTTCCCCAAGGTTAGGGGGAGGGAGGGATGAACAGGCAGGGCACAGAGGATTTTTAGGGCAGGGAAACTATTCTATAGGATACTGTAATGGTGGATACATGACGCTATGCATTTGATAAAACTCATGAACCTGTACATCATCAAGAGTGAACCCTAAGATAAACTATTCAGTTTAGTTAAAAGTGCTGTTTCACTTAGCATCACACTCTCCAGTTCCATCCACGTTGCTACAAAAGGCCATATTTCATTTTTTCTCATTGCCACATAGTATTCCATTGTGTATATATACCACAATTTCTTTATCCATTCATCAGTTGATGGACATTTAGGCTCTTTCCATAATTTGGCTATTGTTGAGAGTGCTGCTATAAACATTGGGGTACAAGTGCCCCTATGCATCAGTACTCCTGTATCCCTTGGGTAAATTCCTAGCAGTGCTATTGCTGGGTCATAGGGTAAGCCATACAGAGAAAGACAGATACCATATGGTTTCACTCTTATGTGGATCCTGAGAAACTTAACAGGAACCCATGGGGGAGGGGAAGGAAAAAAAAAAAAAGAGGTTAGAGTGGGAGAGAGCCAAAGCATAAGAGACTGTTAAAAAACTGAGAACAAACTGAGGGTTGATGGGGGGTGGGAGGGAGGGGAGGGTGGGTGATGGGTATTGAGGAGGGCACCTTTTGGGATGAGCACTGGGTGTTGTATGGAAACCAATTTGTCAATAAATTTCATATAAAAAAAAAAGAGTTTCTGGAAAAAAAAAAAGTGCTGTACCATTATCTGTTCATCAGTTGTAACAAATGAACCAGTGATGCAAGATGTTAGCAGAAAGGGAAACTGGGAGGTAGAGGTCAAGAGGTGTACAGTGTTTTTCACCACTTTCTAGAAACCTAAAGCTTTAAATTTAAAGTCTATTAACTTAAACTATCTTAAATAAACATGAAGTCTATATGCATATATACATGCATACACACTTTATATTTATAAATGTATTTCTATTTCCTGGCATTCTATTTCCTGGCATTCTATTCCCTGGCATTCTTAGAAGTACGGCCTGTTGGTGAGTGAACTGAGTGGGTCCACGCCAACGTCAGCCCTACCCTGGCGTTCACTCTTTTGGTTCTGGATGCACAGGGTCCCTCACCTGGAAATGAGAGCCGTGCATCCCTAGCAGGCCATGAGGTTCCTGTGCTCGGCTGTGAGTTACTGACCATCACCACTTCCAGCTCCCGGGTGGGGATGCCAGGGTCCCGTGAGGGTGAGAAAACCAAGATCACAGCTTGTCAGCATCTGAGCTGAGATGAGAAGAGGGCTCCTACTGTGTGAGGAAGGGACAGCCCAGAAAGAGGTAAGCCTGACTCTGGCTCAGTGGGCAGCAGGAAGACTAAGGCTTCCAATTTTGATTTCAAAACTGGCCTGACCCAGGCATTACTGCACGGTCTTGTCTGAAACAGTGCTACGGGTGTGTGACATGACATCCCGATGACTGCACAGTCTCGGGCTCCAGGCTGCTTCCTGCTCAGAGAGCCAATAGCTTTGCTTTTAATGCACCCACCTAACACGCCCATCAGCCACATTTGATCAAAGTCCTGTTTGAGTCCAATGCAGCCTGAGGCTGCCACTGCCCCAGTGCTGAGTCTGCAATAGCACCCTCTCCCCTGGGGGCCTCAGACTTCACCTTCCATCCACCGTCTTCAGACAACTGGCAGAGCCCTGCACACCATCACCATTGTCTCCTTCTACCTCTTCTGATACTGATTCTTGAACTTGTCTCTGGTTGTTGAAACTCCGTAACTTCTTTAAAGAGTAACTCCGCCAGGCCTCTCCTCTGGGAACTGTTTCTGGATTTCTTTCAAGTAAATAAATCTCTTCTGTTCAGCAAGTATGGGAATGGCAATTGTGGCTGCCATTTCTCTTTCTGACCTCATGGTTTAGAAGCCAAGTTAGTGGTGCTGAAGACAGTTTGCCCTTCCCTAGGGAACCCGCAGAGCTGGGTTATTATTTTCCTCATAGCTCTGAAGCCTATAACTTTGGAGGATTACCACAAACAGAGACGTTCTAGGTCTTTAGACCCTTATGCACTTGTCTCCTCGTTCCACCGGCTCCCTCCTAGATTATAGACAAGAGACTCATCACCTAACTGGCAAATAGGTGCTCCACAGAAGTGGCAAGAGGGCAGGAGAGCAGATGGCTCTAGTAAGCTGAAAGTAAAGTATGGGGTCTGGGCTTGCCCTTAAATTTATATTTGGTGTTTCTGAGCTTTGAAATAAGTGAAATGTGCCAAACAGGAAGAAAATATGAATTCCAGAGTGATGTCTGATTTCAACGGCCAAGGAGTCACATATATTTCAGCAAAGAATATTGTCAAAGTTAGGTCTGATTCTTTTCCCTATATTTGAAGGAGGTGAAATATAATAAATCCATTGGAATATGTACTTCTTCTTGAGTAGAAATAAAACCCCTGTATCCACCAATCAGAACCCAGCCACCAACATTACCCTGCTCCAACACACATCCACCCAAAGCTGGCTAAATGCAAAACCAATGCTCCTTCAACCTTTCCCCCCTTTTCTGTTCCCCAGAGGAAGTCACCCATATCCACACAGAAAGGTCTTGTTCTTTGTCAACTCAGACCCTCAGATCAGTGAGGCATTCTGTTTAATAAGCTCTGATTAATTCAGAGATCTCTGAATCTACCCACCACACAGATCAAACCCACCAGTTATTCTGATTCTATGTAGATATAATTTACGGACAAACAAATAGGAAGAATGTAAGAGGTCTGGAAGTCCTTGGAAGGAAATGAGTTCTGATTTGCTTGGTAAATTCTGGCTATGACTAATAATTACTCTTGTGGGATTCTAAGGGGTCACTTAACATATGCCAACAAAATTTGTACAGAATTACATGGGATACAAGTCATTTGTAAGTGTTTCAGAAATACATCTCTAGGAGAGAAATACAGCCAAATCTACCTGTTTGGGGGGCACTATGCTCTTCTCCCCATATACATCTTGGTTTTTGTGGGTTTTTCTATATGGAAGAAAAAAATTAAATAAATCCAAGCAACACTACAAAGACAAAAATTTGGTACTGTACTTCTCCAGGCCTTCAGAGTAAAAGAACATTGCTTGGAATGAGTTGAGGTTTGACCCTCACACCTGGGATGGCTGCCCAGTGGGATCACACACCTTGCCTGACACAGGACAGAGTCGCAGACCTAATGGAAGCCACAGTGTGCTAAGGGGGCATCAGGCCTGCCAGCGACAGTGGACACCATGGTGGACACGCAAACAGCAGCTGAACAGGAATGTCTGTAGAGTGGAAAGGAATCCCCACTTGGAGGCAAAAGGCCCAATTTTTCAAGAAAGATTCTTTGAATTCCAGAAAGCTACAAGCAAAGGGCATTTTCACCCTGGCCGTGCTCATCTCTGAGCATGAGGAAAGTGCTCTGATCAGCCACAGCAGCAAATCACTCTGTGGTGGGGGTATGTGGGGGCAGAGGCCAAATAGTGGCTTGCTGTCTAGACTAGCTATCACCCCCAAATAGGCAATGGGTCAGGGGGAATCCAACATTGAAGGTCTCCAAGATCAGCTTTCTATATCACTCAGACAGCCACTGTACAAACCTAGCCTCCCTGAAATGAAGGCCTCCTTTTTAAAAGTCCAATTTATCCCTCCTGAAAGTAGTAAAAAGCCACTTCTTCCAACTCTGTCAGATGCCTTTTGTATGCTCAAAGGCCAGCATTTTCCTTTCACAGTGGAGTGCATGGTGCCCAGACACTGGGGACTTGCCAAGCTCAACTGACTTCTTTTCCTCAATGATCATTTCATGTTTTGAAAACACGGGGCCACTGGGTTCAACCTTGAAGCGAGGAGACTGCTCGGGGCACCAATGCCAGAGCCTTTCAGGGGAAACTCCACTGGGTCGTCTGGGAGTTAGACACGTGCCCAGAATACTGCTCTGAAAATACAGCAGGTCCCTGCACTGGCCTCATTAATGTGACTTCACTGCTGTGTGGTGAAGTGGCAGCAAGGAATTTTCTGGAATCACAACGTGAGAGGTAAGCATGGCCAACAGCTGCACCCCAAGAGCAGTATGGAGAAGGCAGAGGAGAATGAAGACAGGAAACAGAACTCACACCATACAAAGCACCATGGCCCAGCTAGTGTCCGTCCGTCAGCTATTTGGAAACCCATCTCCCCTCAGACACACCAACCATGGAGTAGGGTCATACTGTGATAATCCAGATGCCCATCGTGGACATTCAGATAAACTTGCCTAGATAACCCCCCCCCCGCAAATGAAAAGTCTGAGACACCCAGAGATCTCTGAGGGCATTACATGGGCCCAGTCATTTCTTGCTTCCTTCTGACTTCTGACTCTCAGGCTCTCATGTCTTTCCTCTATGTATCCTCTGTCCTTTATCTCCTCTCCATACTGGCCCAGCACATTTGCTTCTGATCATGTCATACAAACAAAATTCATACAAGGACAGTATTCCTCCAACATTTATTGAGTGCCCCCTGATTGCCAAGCATTGGCAATACATAGGAGAACCAACACCCACAGTCCAGAGACAAGGAACAATTAAGAAACAATTCAATAAATGACTAAAATTCACTGTAAGTGCTCTGAAGCAAGGAGGGGTCTATGGAAGAGAAGTAAAAAAGAGGCACCTGACTCATCTCATGGGCTCAGGATCAGCCTCTCAGAGGAGAGATTTCTTACACTAGGATCTGAAGGATAAAAACAGAGGCAGCTACAGTTAGTATGAAAGTGTAAGCATTATGAAAGAGGAGACATCATGTGCAAAGGCCCCGTGGTGAGTAGGCTCAGCTGTGTTCCCCAATCTTCCCTCACATACACCTTTTACCCCTATTCTTCCTTCTGAAGCCCCCCAACATCCCAATGCCAAAACTTCCTGCTGCATATTGGCAGAGAGTTATATTCTCAGTTTGTCTCATTCTGAGACACCTCCTGAGGACTATTTTTCTATATTTGCTGCTCACGTTGTTATTCTATCTACCCATCTATCTGTTCTGTCTTTTGGAACTTGAGCTCCTTCTTTTCAGGGAGACATCTCATCCCCCACCCTTCCTCTAATCCTGTCAGCCAAAAAGGGGGATGTTATCTTCTGATGTGACCCCACTCTTCTGGCTACAGTGATTGGTCAAAGGTGGACATATGGCCTAGGCTGGGCCAAAAATAGTCCCTCTCTGCCCTGGCCACGGCAACTGATGTAGCCAATCAGCACCTTTCCTTGGGGTTTTCCTAACTGGAGCTGAGAAGAGGGTTCCTTTTTAAAGGCTGGAGATAGTTGCAGGAGAAAACAAGACCAATTACAATGAGAGATGCAGCCATGCAACCACCTAGTCCCTTTGCTGCAGCAGCTGGCCACTGGCCATGAGGTTGCTGACAGCAGCCAGCTAGAACCTGAAGAGAAGAGATCCTCTGGAGAGGCCCCTGTGAGTTACCAGGGTCTCTGATCCATGCACGCTGATTTTTTTCCCCACGGAGAGCAGGGATTCTTCCCGTACTCACGTGGGACATGTCAGAGACACAAGTACCAGATAGTCATGCTACGCAGTGTTAAGAGCACGAGATGAAATTCTCCTGGATCCTTTTGCTCAGCGTTTTGAAAGGAAATCAGAGGAGACTACTCATAACCTCTGAAGAATCAGTGGTCAAACAGAAGACCCGTCAGTAGCTCAGCACCAATCCACAACTACAAGCTTCCCTTCCCCCGCCGTGTAACTTGGGGGCAGACACTGAACTTCTCAGGGCCTCGGTCTCCTCATCTGGGCAAATATAAATACTACTGTCTCAGTGTATGATGTAATAATGGTCCTCACTTCATACAGAGCACGAGGGCTCAGTGAATGTGTATGTGTCACATTCTCAGAACCACATGTGGCACACATCGCAAGTACTCAAGAAACGTTAGTTCTTATTACCTCTTTCTTTGTATCCGAACAGAGGAAGCCCTCACACCTCTCCTTAACAAGCACAAGCCAGCGTGTGTAGGAGGGAGATCTGGTATCTGAGTATGTCACTTGCTACAGGGAGTTTTAGGGGATCAAACTTAACATCTAGGTCATGATACCATTCATTCCTGGAACCAGTATGGGCGACCACTACAATGTGGTAGAATAAAACTCTTCTCTCTGCTCTAGGTTTCTCCTACAACCATTGACTTCTCCAGACGGAAGACACCCTGAAGATAAAGAAAGCTGTTCTAGACACTCATGGGGTGCATGAGAATGCTGCAGTCACCTTCAGACATCGCCTGCCAGGAGTGGGGGCTCCAACTGGGTTACCCTGTGCCTGGCGAAACGGCTCTGTAAACCAGGAGTACATTAAGCACATACTAACTGCTAACTGCCCTGAAACACCCTCAAAATGGCCAGCACCCATCTGAGGACACAACATCTAGTCAAGCAGATCATCCTGGGTTCCTAACATTTTCAGTGGGCAGATGAATCTCCTCTCAAAAGATTCCACTTTGAAATAATACTTACTGCTATAGTATCAAATATGAAAGGTGAAAATAAGCATCTTTAAATTTTATTTTTGTTTTTTATTTTTGTGAGAGTGAGTGTGAATGGAGGAGGGACAGAGAGAAAGGGAGAGAGAAAATCCCAAGCAGGCTCCGTGCTGCCAGTGCAGAGCCTGATCGGGGCTCAGTCTCACGAACCTTGAACTCATGACGTGAGCCGAAACCAAGAGTCGGACATTCAACTGACTGAGCCACCCAGGCGCCCCAAATATCTTGTTTTATTAAAATACTTTTGTACGTTGTTTGGGGTATAAACGTAAAAAATAAGTCTACAACACGGCAAGGTTTTCACGAACAGTGTCATCTGACCTTCTGGTGAAGCTACGGGGTAGGTGCTGTGGTGTTCATTTTGCAGAGGAGGAAATTCAGGTTCAAGGATGTTGACTGATGGGCCCAAATTTGTCTAGCTGGTAAGTGACTCAGCCAGGATTTGGACCTGGGCTTGCCTGACTTAGAAGTCTGTCATCTCTATATTATAGACTGTCCTAAAATAGAGACGGCAGCATCTTGTAATCATTTTTGGCAAAAATCCATTGTCAGAGTAACTGGATTAGTTGATCAAAAAGCACCTGTTGAAAGATGTGCATGTATCCCAGAGCTAGCAGCAACACAAAGGCCAGGGGACTCCTGGTGCCAGCCAAGACAACTCCAGGTTGTTATGTAGCCTCCAAAACTAAGAAGTGGAATCCCTGTATGCTGTCGGCAAGAAGGGAAGGGGTTCCTATCCTTCGGGTGTGCAGTCAGCCTTTTCCCTTCCCTGCACACATGGCTCTCTAATTAGGTAGGAGATGAGTTCCATTTTTCCTAGGAAAGAAAGGAAAAAGGTAAGTTTCTCTTGTCCCTAGCTGAGAGACTATAACATTCCTTCATTCTGTAATTAGCTAAGAACCAATAAGCACCCAGAAGTGGCTGGGCAATCCGCTGAAGGCATGCAGAGAAAAGGGAGACCATGGTAGATACTGTTGCTACACTGTAGAAATTACCAACAGCTCACCTTCCCGGCTTTCTAAGCAAATGGCAAGTTCTCCAAAACAAGGTCATTCATCACCAGTGCCAACAGTACAGACTGGGGTTCTACAGTATTCTCTATCTTATCTACCAACGGAAATGTTATTCTTGCAGCATAAATTTTCCTGGGCTTAGGCCATCTGAAAAAAAATCATCTGATTTGTTCTCATCCTGCACTTCAACTCAGAGTTGTGCTGCCTTCTCTTCTGCGGCTTGCTTAGCTGCCTGCTTCTCTGTCCAGAGCCTTCCAGAGCCCCTCAAAACTTCGTGACCAGTGGAGGCTGGTGAACACCGGGCTTGTGGACTTCTGTGGGAGAATAGGCTCTGTGATTTCTTGGTTTTAATATCCGAGAAAATGTCCCTCATAGGAGGGTTTCTGTGAACAACAGATGTAGCCGTAAATCTTTACTTGTCTTGTTTGATAAACCACAGGATTTTCAGCTTGGAGATGTGCATGAATCATGTCTTCTATTTTCTAAATTCTAATGGTTTGACATCTGGGGCCCCCACTGACCCTGGAGAGACGGCCTCTCTCAGGGGAAGCCAATTGCTAAAGTAAACACATGAGTAATGAACAGTAAATAATGAGCACACTTTTCAATGCAAACCAATCAATCCAGAGCCCACCTTCTTCACTATGCCGTCACACTCAGGGACACTCTCCACCTGCCCCAATCTGGTTCCCCGGGGCCACCAAGCACCAGACAACTAGGGACAACCCCTATTCCCCAGAGTCTACTGAAATTATTCAAACTAGCAAATCCTAAGCCTGCTTACCCTGCCTCACCCATTCCTTCCCATGGAAACCAATGTGCCCTCACCCTCTGACTCCTGATTGACCCTGAGGTTTTCTTACATGACCCCACATGGTGTGGAATGCCCCCTTCTCTCAGGAACTGTGAGGAGCAAACTGTTTTCAATGGCAATCTGCTCCTGATCTCTATGCCCTATCCTATTTACCCATTAACACATTGTGTTTATTATTTTCTAAGTTTATTTATTTATTTTGAGAGAAAGAGAGAGAGAGAGAGAGAGAGAGCACCCACAAGCAGGGAAGGGTCAGAGAGGGAGGGAGAGAGAGACAGAGATAGAGAGAGAGAGAGAGAGAGAGAGAGACAGAGAGAGAGAGAATTCCAAGCAGATTCCATGCCATCAGCACGGAGCCCGATGTGGGGCTCAAACTCACAAACGGTGAGATCATGACCTGAGCTGAAATCAAGAGTCAGATGCTTGACTTGAGCCACCAAGGTGCCCCAACACATTATATTTTAATCCAAGAAGGGAATCTCTATTAAGTCACTCTCACCAAACTCCAAGCCTTCTTCCTACAAGACACTAGAACAATTTGAGTGGCCTCATCTTCCTTTTCAGAGTGGAAAACCCAAAGGTTGTGACTGAAAAAAAGAATCAAAAAAATCAAAGATATGCAGACTCAAGCTTAATACCCTGCATATCGGAGGAAATTTACCTAAAGTGACCTAAGTTTAGTCACTGCCTGATTGAAACAAAAAAACTCGGTGCATTTTCCCCCTGGAACATTCATTAAAACCACTGCAAGCATGATTTCTGAGGATCTGGATTTTGTAACCTCATTAGTTTGTGTAAGAGCTCACTGGGATTTGACCCAGTTTCAACTCCCAAACTCTGAAAATAAAATGTAAATGTTTTCTGTATGAGGATCTGGTCACATGTCATTAGTCTACTAATCAAATACGGGGCCAACCCGCCCCACACATAACCTGAAATGATCCACATGAAGCATCCCAAGGAAAGCACGTCTTCCATTAAATCCTGAGCAGGAGCACCTTCTAGAGAGTCAGCTACTCGCACTGGATAAAATATCTGTGTCTCCACTGGAACTACCTGAAGAATGGGACTATATTCCTTCTAAAACGATTGAAGATGGAGACAATGACAACCACCACCTTTCGTCACTGAAAACCTGGAACATTCACATGGATTTAAATGCTCATAATTTACAGCACTAAATCAATGTTTTAAGATGCTTTCATGAATGCACTTTAAATAATGCACCTGGCTACTAAGAGCTGGCAAATCATTCCACTTAGTAGCTGAGGCATCACAGCTGCGAGAGTCTCTGCAGCGTCACATTACACACTCTCTACCCAGGAAAACCAGAGACCCCAGCTCCCAGATAAAGACTTCCTTTCATGTTTGTTGCTGATTTTTGCTCCCCTTAGCTTATGGATGTCTTGGGGCTTGAGATATGTGTGTAGTGGTGGAATCAGACCTTAGCTTGGAATTCTCTGTGTGGTCATTTGCCACTACTTGAATTACTGCAGCCAAGGAAAGAAAGCTCTATGGTTACCTTCAAGATGGTCACAGAAAAAGAACAAGAAATATTCAGGCACTTTTTTTTGTCTTTTATGACTGATTGAGCTTTTTTTTTTTTTAACTCTGAAATTTTCCATTGTTTATCAGGACGATCTCTAAAATTACATATAAACCCGTTTGGTTTCATTAAAATGATGTCAGGTGACTACCAATCATCTCAGGACATCAGCTTTGGGGTTAGCTTTTGCTAAAGGCTGTGTTTATATGGACATACTCAGCATTTCCTTGTCCTCCATGTGACGACCTCTACCGCCTGTCACCCTACCAGTGCCTTTCACTGACCCCAAAATGAGGATAGCGAGATTTAGGTCATTGGGGAAGTGAGAATGACAAAGTATCTCCTCTCAGACAGGGTCACTCAACCTACCTTAAACCAATAAGGTTCAAACCTGATCTGTCAAGCCCCTAAAATGAAATGATTATTATGACCGTGTGAAATATCTAAAAAAATTTTTTTAATGTTTATTTTTGAGAGAGACAGAGCATGAGCAGGGGAAGAGCAGGCAGACAGGAAGACACAGAATCTGAAGCAGGCTCCAGGAGCTGAGCTGTCAGCACAGAGCCCGATGCGGGCTCAAATTCATGGACCGCAAGATCATGACTTAAGCTGAAGTTGGACGCGTAACCAACTGAGCCACCCAGACACCCCAACCCCGTGTAATATTTAAAGCTCCCCTCACATCCAGAAAGACCTCCTTATTTCCAAACCAGGAGTGCTCTTACATAGTTTAACGCCTACGTCCTTGGTGCTGATAACAAGGGTGCCTGCATGTTGGACGTAGAGAGAAAACCCCTTGAGTTCAGACACCTTGTTAGCAAATGATGATTGGACTGAATTTATCATTATTTTTAAAGTGAACCTATTTCTTGAGTGAATTGTTGATTTTATGTTTCAAATCAGTACAAATAAAGTGGGGTCGGGGCACCTGGGTGGCTCAGTTATTTAAGTGTCCAACTTTGGCTCAGGTCATGATCTCGCGGTCCGTGGGTTTGAGCCCTGTGTTGGGCTCTGTGATGACAGCTCAGAACCTGGGGCCTGCTTCACATTCTCTTTTTCCTCTTCCCCAACTTGTGCTCTGTCTCCCTCTCTCAAAAATAAATAAACATTAAAAACAGACGTGGGGCAAAGTTTCAAATTCTTTCTCTGTCTGCTCTGCAGCCATACACCTAAAACAACCCCCACACTGACCACAGGATGATGGGATCCACAGCCACGTGAGTGGGGATACCAACGAGGCCCATCCCCAGGAGATGTGAGACTCCCTTGAAGGTCAGAGATAGCTCAGTGATTCCCTGATGGCCCTGCAGAACCTTCTCGAGGCTGCACGGCCATCCTAGAGAACACTTCTGTACAACCTTCCCTCCCCTTTCCACCTTCCTTATGGGCATTTCCCTAGGAAAGTCCTTGCATGTTTCATCACATCCTGGCATCTGCTTCTTGGAAGCTCCCATGATGGCCTTTGGATGTCTGATGGAGGCTGAGTCAAGGGTACAACCCACGGCCTCACCAGACTCATGTCAATACTCTCTTCCCACTGGCTGGCTGGTTAGTTCAAACTTTCACGGGTGTATAAAGGCTGTTTTACCTGACTCCAAAGCCCAAGGTGTTCTTTGTTTGTATTTAGCAGCAGTAGAGACTGGCCCCGGGGTCCTGAAGGCAGGCAGAGGATAACAGGACATGACCCCATGGAGATCCTACCCCTGGATCAGGGGTGAAGACAACCACAGAGACCAAGACTCAAAACAGAAAGGATGGGGCAGGGTGTGATTGTGCCTGTGTGTGTGTGTGTGTGTGTGTGCATGTGATTGCATGTGTGCACGGGCAGGAGTGTGTGTGCATGCATACATGTCTGTGCGTGCCTGTGAATGTACATGTGTGTCCATGTAATGGTGTGCATGTTATCTCCGTGTGCATGTATCTGTACATGAGTGTCTCTGTGTATGTGTGCATGCTGCATGCATGTGTGTGATCATGTGTGCAAGTGTGGGTCTGTGTGTGTGCATGCCTGTGTATACCTGTCAGTGCACATGAATGCAGGTACGGGTGTACCCATGTGTGTGGCTGTGTGTGTGTGAGAATGTGTGTATGTCCGCATGTGTGCACATGTGCAGGTATACGTGTGTGGTCACAGGCTGGAGCAGGGGCATCTCGAGGGAGCAGGGCTGCTAACACGGATCAGCTGCGTTTTTCTGCACTATTTTCCCCATTAACTCTATCCCTGAAGGCTACAGAAGTCCTGCAGTACAGGTTCTGTTTTTAATTTCCACACAAATCAATTGCGAGAATGGCCTTTTCCTCCTCCTTTCTCTGCTCCCTCCACCCCTCCTTCTTCCCTTCCCTCCACCCTTCCTTCTTCCCTTCCCTCTCTCCCTGCTTTCCTCCTTCTCACCCAATTTCCCTCCCTTCTCTGTTTCCTTTCCTTTAGTTCCAGGCCCTTGGTCTGCCTGGAGACAGCACCTGCCTGAACAGAGAACCACAGGAGAACCCCCTTTAGATTTCCTGTCTTCTCTGCTCTAACTCTCCTTCTTCTCCTTGGTGATCTCAGAAAACAGAACAAGTGTGTCTGTGGCATGTCTCTATAAAACCCTGCCAGCAGCCATTACTGCTCCAGGACCTAAACCCAAAGATGGGCTTTACCCCAGCAGGAGCCACAAGGAATCTTAGCTCAAAGGAAACAGTCAGGGGGGTGGTGGGAGGGGAGGGAGGCTCTGAAGAGGTGAGGAGGGGAGGGAGTTGGAGAAGCTTAGGGAGGAGAGGGGTGGGGGTTGGGAAGGGGTGAAGTTTGGAGAACTAGAGAAGGAGATAGAGAAGGGAGGGGTGGAAGTGGGGTGGAGACTGGAGAGGGGTAGGGAAGGGGAGAGAGTGAGGTGAGGAGGAACAGGAAGGGGAGGGGGCTTAGGGAGGGTGAAAGAGACCAAACAGAGCCTCTCCCCACCCCAGCCTCTCTCCCCAGGGGCACCCCAGGAATGCCTTCAAGCAGACAGGAGCTGTAGACTGCCTTCCTATTATTTAATCCCAGGCCCAGGCCCCCCTTTCCTCTAAACTGGGCAGAGAGGCTTTCCCTGCTGAAGCTCTGGATTAAAAATGAGACTTACTGTGAGGCAATTCTCCCTACTTTAGGGTGACATAACTTCAAAGCAGATGACGGGCTCATAATCAGCAACATGGAGGATGCCTTTTATGGGTCAGCCAGAAATGAACATGGAGTAACCACCCTGCCGCTCTCCTGTGACAGCGTACTTATGAGCCCCTGGGACGCACTGTATATAGAGGTTCTGCCAGCCCAGCACATTATTTATTTAGGAGATCGGCAGTACTTCGAAGACAGCCCTCAGTGAACCTCCCTCCTGTCAAGTAAAGGGGGCAGTATATTAAAATGACACAGTAAATTCAAGTCCAATTTCCCATCGTCTTCCACACAAACATATGGCTTTATCCTGGCCTCAAAAAAGAAAGATACAATTACATATCTCTTGAATAGGGGGTGGGGGGCCCAGAAGAGAGTAAATTAAATGCTGGGTGTATTTATTACCTTTGCACCTATTTACATGGCATTCCTTGGGTTTATTTCCTAGATTTTTCACCGTAAACAATGAGAGGTTCAGCATTATGCTGCACCATTGATTGAATAACCCTGAACCATGCGTGTCATTCCCTTTCCCCAGAAATCATTAGGTTAAATCACTGGACACTGGCATTTCTGCATGTTAAAAGTGGTCAAATGCCAGCAGCCTCCTACCGGTCTGCTCTGCACATCAGGCCTGGATTCTTTTCTTGAGAATAATAGAGGTAAAGGTGAGGACAGTGGGGGACAGCTGAGCTGCTTCCTTTTGCCCACATGGTTGGTTCACACCCTTCCTACCTTGGGTAACCTTCAGAGAAATGAAACTCTGGCTGCCCACCAGGGGGGACATGACTTCAGACTTTTTAAAAACAGTATTATATTTTCTTTTAAAGTTCTTGGGGGCAGAGAGAGGTATAAAAATATCCCTAGAGGAGAAGAAGGGAACTTGAAGATGGAAAGATGGAAAGAAAACGTCCCACGTTTGCTGCAGCTGAGAAAAGTCACAATTAGAATGGCATAACTCGTCTATCCTACACTTAACATATCTCCAAAGTGCAGATAAGGCTGTCTTGTGTTTGCAGACCACACTGCTTGTATAAAGCCTTTCCACTGTTACCACCTGGGCAAGGCAGGTAATAGCTCCATTTGTAGGGAGGAGGCAGGAGGATAAGGACGTTCTAACCTGCCCAAACCCCTATGGTCCAGAAGTGACAGCATCTGGAGTGGATAAGAACTCAGAACCCCAATCTGCAGCATCTTCCCTTCTGCCCCCCACCCTGACTTAGACTAGAGCTTGCCCACGCCATCCCCATCCACTCAGAGGAGAGAGTTCATACCTGCAATCAAACCGGAAGCTTATTTAGGTCAGCTGCAGCATATGTTTGTCAGTTCGAGGAAAAGGAATACTTCCAGAAGCCACACTTTCTCCTCATCCTCACTCTCAATGGGAATCTCCCAGCCCTTGCTATGGTGCCATGAACCCTAGTCAGGCATTTATTTTCCAGAAGTCTCTCAGAGTCCCGTGACTCCTATTTAACACACAATATTTTAACACGATTACAGACCGGGTAGCTGTGTCCAATCCCACAGGATGTTCAAGGCAGCAAACACAGGAGAACGACTGGATTCTACTGGTGTGAAAAGAGCTGTCAGAAGAAAACCAGAAGGGAACAGAAGTGGCCACTGGCAGCCAACCTTGAAGAGAGCAAACAGAAACTACAATAATCACAACCAGGCCAGGCTAATACTCATATTAATTCTACCGAGTTATTAAGAAATAACTAAGTAATGGGCCCTAGACACAGTGTAGGGAGGCAGGAAAGCATATAAGAAAGACTGCACTGGAATAAATGAAAACCAAAGGGGGGTTGTATTTTACTGTTGCTTAACTGGTGCTTGAAGGAATTTTTCAATGATTTGAGTAATTCGAGCATAAGGAGCAGAGCAATGCCCGATCCCTGACATGTTACTGCAAATACGTTGGTTTGCTGTTACATGTGTGCAGCGAACAGAGTTTTTGATAAGCTTCTAAAACAGAGTTTTTGATAAGCTTCTGGGGCTCCTGCATGGCTCAGTCGGTTGAGCATCCAACTTTGGCTCAGGTCATGATCTCACGGTTCGTGAGTTTGGGCCCCGTATCAGGCTCTGTGCTGACAGCTCAGAGCCTGGAGCCTGCTTGAGATTCTGTATCCCCCTCTCTCTCTCTGCCTCTCCCCCGCTCATGCTCTGTCTCTCTCTCTCTCTGTCAAAAATAAACATTTTAAAAAAATTAAAAATAATAAAAAATAAAAAAATAAAAATGGCCATTTATCCACTGCTACTTAAGTTGCACACGAACACACAAGGCTATACCTTTAGCCAAACGTAAAGCACCCTCTAGAAATGAAGAGCATGTTTCCTGATGGAAGATAAGGACCCCCTTTCCAGGGAACCTTTGTGGATCCCACAGGAGCTTGTTGGTGAACTGATTCCCACTGCCTTCTAGTGCTCTGAGCCTCTGGCAAATAACTTTTTTCCAAGCGAGATCTTTATTGTGCCCGGGTCAGCTGAGGACAGGCCTGTTAGAGGATGAGGACAAGGACAGGTCTACAGCGGACAGAAGCACCACAGGAATTGCTCAGGATGTCCCAGCAGCTTCATAACAAAAGCCATCACGCCTCCAACTGGGGCCAACACGCATCCACCTACCCCTGAGGGGGGCTACTAAGGTGTGTGTGGGATCTGAGAGGTCGGGAAACATCAGATCCATTTTTTCAACAGTGGTCACATTTTTATGTAATGTGCTCACTGTACTTTTCCTCATCCTCCAGGGACTCTTTCAGGTGAGGACCACTAAATCTAAGGCAGCAGGTCTGCGTGTACATCTGAGAAAGGTAAAATCGATGTGCACCATTTTCCCTGTGTGTCCAGAGGCTGGGGACACTCAGGAGTGTAGGTCCTGATCTCAGCCATGGTCATGCTTTTTACTGCCCTCTTCATACCAATGGCTCATTGCCGCCCGCCCCGCCCCACTCTGTGCTCCAGGCCTCTGCATGTCTGTTTCCCAAATGCATTCACACATGTGTGCATGCACACCCAAAGACACACACACACACTCATTCACATGCACCCACATGCACTCTCGTACATACGCGTGCACATATACATGCACGTGCATGCACATACACACACAGACACACATCTTCTTCCTCCTCCTGTTTCCTGCCTTAGTGTGGACACTGAACTGCCTTCTTACCTTAGTCTAAACACTTGGGAGTCTTTTTATTCCCTTGCTCCCCACATCCAATCAGGAGCTAAGCCCTCAGCCAGCCCCCATCTCCTTCCCCAGTCTCACTGCTACTGGTTGAGGGACCGGCCACCGCTCATCTGGACGGCCACGGTGACGTCTTATTCCCGACCTCGTTTTCTCTCCACTCCATTTTCCAACAGAATCTACTGAAAGCTCAAATGCAGTCTGTACCAAAAGAAATGTGGCAACAATTCACAAAATGACACGTGCACTTGCCCTTTAATGCAGGAATGGCACTGGCAGGAATTTACCTGGAAGATACATGTCCACAAATCAAAATCATCTGCCATGGCATTATTTGTAATACTGCAAACAACCAAGCGCCCATCCCTAGGAGATTAGTTACATAAAAATTTCCAAAAAATACATTTCTAAAAAATGCATGAAAGGTGAAAAAACTAAATTGTATTCAAATGAAGCTAATCATATACATTGGTAATATAACTGCACACACAAGTAACAAATGCAGGTACTCTGATTACACACCCTCGTAAAATACGTTCTATAGAGGAAAATAACTGCAAAGAAATCTTGCATTTTATCCAGTGAGTCTGCTGTTAGTGGTGGTGTTACCAGTATAGTAATCCAGAATGACTGTGGAAATTGTACGATAGAGCAAATAAATACATGTGTTCATATATTTGGAGACCAATATGGGGATACCAAGTGGGGAAGAAAGGACCTTGTGATGAATTGGTGTTATTTGCATATACTTGTGGGTTTTAAAAAATGAACATTTCTGGGGTACCTGGGTGGCTCAGTTGGTTAAGCATCCAACTTCACCTCAGGTCACGATCTCACAGTCTGTGAGTTTGAGCCCCGCATCGGGCTCTGTGCTGACAGCTTGGAGCCTGCAGCCTGCTTCCGATTCTGGTCTCTCTCTCTCTCTGACCCTACCCCGCTCGTGCTCTGTCTCCCTCTCTCAAAAATTAAATAAACATTAAAAAAAATACACATTCCTAGCACTCCCTTCTCAAAGGGCCTAGAAACAATGATACTGCTATAGTGTGGAGCACAGCTGGCGCCCAGGCCATGGTTTCCAATGATTACTCCTCATCAAACCAGGGCTCCTCAGAGAAGTGGTCACTTCCAAGAGTGGAACACAAAAGTACCAAGCAAGGCAGGAAGCCCAAAAGTGCTCAAGGGTCAATGGCGACCCATCAAAGACACACGGGCTAGCTTGATGGGGCTCCTACTGGCCCAGTGTGGGACAATTTGAGCATGAACGAACATAATGGCAATTTCTAACACACTGAATCAAAAAATGAATCCCCTGAGCCTAAAGTGATGATTTGTTAATAGTGGGGTGTGGTGGGGAGCTTTTCTTGAGGTAACGCCAATCTATAAATGGAGAAGGAAAAGACAGAATTGCAAAATCATCCTTAGCTATAGAGAATAAGATGTTTGTGTACAATGGACAGACCGTGGTGACAGTTTAGCCCTGCCACACGAGGACAGGTGAGCTTCTGGAAATGATGCGATGGGAAGGAGTAGTGCTTTTGCCAAAAATGTTTAACCTTAATTTAATATGACTGAACCACCATACAGATCCAACTTGAGGGACGTTCTGCTAGGTGACTGGCCTGTATGCTCAACAAATGACAATATCAAGAAACACAAAATAACAAAAGGTGGGGGACATTCTACCTTCTAAGAGACTAAAGAGCCAGTGTCCCCAAAGGCAAGGTGTTCTTGATCAAACTCCAGATGAAGACTAGAAGAGCTATAAAGTTTATTTTGGGGAAAACAGAGGAAATTGAACTATGGACTGGATGCCAGGTAACACATTCAATGTATCGCCAATGTTCAGTCCTTGGGTGTGATAATGGCATTGTGGTTATATAGGAAAATGAATGTCCTTTCTTTCTTCTTCCTTTCTTATTTGGCTATGAGGTCAATAATCTACTTTCAAAGATTCTGCAAAAAAAAAAAAATACTAATAGAGGAGGGGAAGGTCAACATGTCAGATGTTAAACTTGAGAAGCCATGTGTAAGGTAAGGGTGTACAGTTATTTACTGTACTATTCTTTCAACTTTTCTCTAGGTTTGGAAGTTTCAAAATAAAAAGTTGGAGAGAAAGACTTTCCTCAGTCACTCACACAGAGTGAAGTGTAGTCTCTGACCTAGTAAATAGTCTGGGCTGTCTGGTTTCTGCTCAGTCTCCTGGCTACATCCCTCCTCACCCCCAACCCCCAGCCCTGGCACCTTTTGCTCCAGCCATGCCACTCTGTCTGCCGTTCCTCCTTCACACCGCGCTTTTCCTCCCAGCTCCACCATGGCTCATGTGGTTCCTTGACCATTAAGGATTTCTTCTTTCCTTTTCATACTATAACTGTTTTTCCTTTAAACTCATCCCAGACGAGGCTCCTCGCTGGGCAAACGCCTAGCTTTTCCCCACCTCTCCCTCCAGGCTCTGTGCCTACCTCCATCCAATCATACACCATGGAATATTGAAAAGAACTGCGGATGTACCTGGCATCCTTCACTAAATGGTATGCTCCCCAGATAGAACTGGCTTCAAAGCGTGATTGAGCCATTGGGACCTGGCACCCTCAAACGTCTACAGGACTAACCTACTGTGGAGCTGCGTAGGGATGTCTGTGAATAGGCTGCCCTCTAAATATCAGGATTCCTGCTTCCCTGGCTGCCTGTCTTTGCTCCAACTTGGAAAGATGCGGTGTTATTAATAACAACAAAAGGAGTTCTGGAAGACCAATACCGTTCAGTGCCCATACCAAAACAGAAATTGAACCCCTGGGAGCAGAGAAAACAATTCTGCAAACCCTCCTGCTGCTTAGGCCCATTAAAAACACCTCTGGGGGGCTCCTGCTTAGCTGTTTTTTGGGAGGGGAAGCATCCTGCAAAGTTGTAAATGGCCTGGCTACATTTTTTTCTGTCCTAATTACAGCCATCTCTTTCAGACTGCATGGAGATCTTTTATCACATCGCACTTGCCCTGCTATTGGCCTTCTGTGTTTGTGGTTGGGACTGAGCAGGGGGGGCAGCAGGAAAAGCTGGAGAAAGTGTGATCTCCCCTCCTGAGTCTGGGTCCCCAACTGTTTCCTTCACATGCCATCTGGCTGCCCCGTGTTGCAGAGAGGAACAAACGTCCCCTGCTCCACTAAAGCAGCTTCGCCATGACCCAGAACATGGAACCACCCTCAGCCTGTCCAACTGGCTATGCGGCAGGGGCTGCTGGTGTGTGACCTGAGCATGGTAGGCACACAGTGTATGTGAGTTTTCTTGGGCACACAGATCCCCATTTTATTTTTTTTTTAAATTTTTTTTTCAACGTTTATTTTTTTATTTTTGGGACAGAGAGAGACAGAGCATGAACGGGGGAGGGGCAGAGAGAGAGGGAGACACAGAATCGGAAACAGGCTCCAGGCTCTGAGCCATCAGCCCAGAGCCTGACGCGGGGCTCGAACTCACGGACCGCGAGATCGTGACCTGGCTGAAGTCGGACGCTTAACCGACTGCGCCACCCAGGCGCCCCTTTTTTTTTTTTTTAATTTTTTTTTCAACGTTTATTTTTTTATTTTTGGGACAGAGAGAGACAGAGCATGAACGGGGGAGGGGCAGAGAGAGAGGGAGACACAGAATCGGAAACAGGCTCCAGGCTCTGAGCCATCAGCCCAGAGCCTGACGCGGGGAGATCCCCATTTTAGAGATGAGGAAACTGAGGCTTGGGGAGTTGAAGAGGCACAGCTAGTAAACAGGCTTTTATGTAAACAGCAAACCTCTCCAAATTGCTTAGCAATCAGTCACTAATCAATGACACTCAGGAACTCTCTTAATCCATCAGAGACCTGCAGGCAAAAGGGACTTACTCACACACCCTTCTGTTGGGTCTCATTCTCCCCCCAGCTCAGTGGTTGGAGCTTCATAAAAAAGTGAGAAATTCCTTCCTGATTGCTAAAATAATACTTGCTTGCAATAGGGACTTCCTGCTTAAGCGTTTAGAATTTTGTTATAAGCTGTGGCTTCTCATTAGAAACACCTCGAGAGGTTTTTAAAGCTCCCTGTGCCAGCACTCACTGCAGACCAATTACTTCTGTCACTTTGGAGATGGGACAGAGGCATCCACTGTTTGAAAGGTCCCCAGGTGACTGTAATATGCAGCCAAGGTTGAGATCCACAGGAAGCATTTCCCCAAAGGTGCCAGGTGAGAAGCAGAATTAGCCCGAGGGGACGGCCGCGAAAGATGCTGCCTCTTGGAAGGACTGCCTGGGTCAGAAGCCAGGCCCCTGTCAGCATGCTGAGCAGAAAAGTGTCCCCGTTTCTTTCTGGGACACATCATGTCAGAGTCACCTGTGCACAGTAATAAGTGTCTGCTCCCCCAACACATGACTCCTGCTGGACTTAGGCAAGTCTAGCCATTGTCAGCCTGTCCTCCCTTCCCGAGTTCCAGGTCCGAACCTTAGTAAGGACCCCCAATACCTATTTAGAGCAGCAGTTAGCATCGCGGCCTTGGGGCCAGGGAGGTCTGGTTCTGCTGGACTCCATTCACCCCGAAGGTCACCTGCAGAAAGCTGCCCTACAGGTTGTCGGCTCCCCAAGTCTCTCTGTTTGGGGGGGTTCTCTGGCCAGAGAGCATGCTCAGTAGGACCGGCCAGAAGCGTCAGGGAGTGAGTACCCCTAGAGCAGCCTTCAGCCACTGGGTCATTCACTCCAAATGACTGGTGGAGGAATACTGCCTCTTCCTCGTCCCTTGATGGGACAATTCCTGGAGGTCCCCAGGGGGACCAGGTCCCAGCTGCCCATGGTGGCAGCTGGCTTCCAATGCATCTTGCAAGGGTGCACCTGTCTCGCTTTCTCACTCCCTCACCGTGCCTCCTGGGATCCCTCCTTCAGGCTTGGCTGTTGGGGGACATCATGAGACTCTGAGTTAGTGTCTCTGGGCCTGGCTTGCCTCTGCCTCTAAAACCTGTGAAAGCAAAAGACGGCACTGTGCATGAGCAGCTCACTCACTGCCTGCGGTGGGGAGAGGCAGAAAAGGTCAGCTGTTGTGACTTCCCAGCCTTGAGGCTGAGCCCTCCTTTCCTGTCTCCTCTTTGTCCCTCCCCGAGTGGGTTCCAGAGGGCCTGCAGCGCTGGCCCACCTGATGGATGGACTCTGAGTTAAACCTCCAACATTCCTTCTGGGCAGGGATTCAGGAACTTTCGCTTGGAGGCACTGGGTCGCTCATTAAATGATTAAGTCACTTACAAAAACCTTTATGCCAGATCCCCAGTCCCTATGCTCAGTATAAACTGAGCCTCAGCCTAAAATATTCTGTTCCGTTTTAAATAGCCAGGAAAACGAGAAATTGGCCTTTTACTGTCTGGTTTGTGGGAATTTGTCCATACCACCTTCCAGGTGCTACTCCCAGGTACTTCCATTTGGAGGCAAAATGTGTCTGGATGTCATTCTTCTTGTGATGTCAATGACCACCAAGGATCTTAGCTCAGATCCTTCATTTCATTGGGGAATGCAACACGGTGAAGTTGTCATTTTGTTCATTCCTTTCTTGTTTGTTAGCTGAAATAGTTTCATAAAAAGAAACATCTCTTGGGGCACCTGGGTGGCTCAGTCTATTAAGCGTCCAACTTCGGCTCAGGTCATGATCTCACCATTCGTGAGTTCCAGCCCCGCATCGGGCTCTGTGCTGACAGGCTGGAGCCTGCTTTGGATTCTGTGTCTCCTTCTTTCTCTGCCCTCCCCCACTCTCATTCTGTCTCTTTCTCTCAAAAATAAATAAACATTAAAAGAATATTAAAAAAAAGAAGCAACATGTCTCATCAACTATTTGGTTACCAGAGGTACAGTTTTACAAGAAAGACAAAATAAATGCTTGTTTTTTTGTTATTTATAAGCTTTCAAAATAGTGTGTTGGTTACCTGGCATCTTCTCAAGGTGACCAATGAGATCTCCTTTCAAGTATCATTATGGACTGTGGTTCAATGGATTGCAGGCTTCATTCTAAGTGAGGCTCAGAGCATCACATTTTTGGCCAATGGGAACCTCCCAAATTGGCTTCTGAGTCAGTCCTACTGACATGACCCAAGCTGACTTCAGTCACTGCTTTGCTCTCTGGTGTAAAACAACATTCCATCTATATTATGCCTCTTGTACATTTTCTGCCCCAGACCTAGAATCAAGCACTTCTGTGGTGCTGAGTGGCTCAGTCAGTTGAGTGTCTAACTTTTGGTTTCAGCTCAAGTCATGATCTCACAGTTCATGGGTTCGAGTCCCACATGAGGCTCTGCACTGACCATGTAGAACCTGCTTGGAATTCTCTCTCTCTCCCTCTCTTTCTGCCCCTCCCCTGCTCACTCTATCAAAATAAATAAATAAGTAAATAAATAACTTAAAAAAAGAATCAAGCACTTCTGTGATTCTTTTAATGGGTAATGGTATTTAGAGATGAGAGTCTTTTTAAATTTATTATAATGTATACTCAATGGGCCCTTTCAAAGTGGGTAACTCTTATTCATGAGTTGCACATTTTCTTATAGTTCCTCTTCAATAATTTATTTTCCTTTCCCATTTTCAGGGGTGGAGGTTGGTTGTTGTTTTTGTTTGTTTTGTCTCTATAACTCACTTACCTTGATTTTAGATTTCATAGACCAGTCCTCTAATTTTCTTATCCCCCTCCTCCTCTATTCCATTTATTTTCATTTTATTCTGTTTTCTGGGAGACTTCCTCAACTTTATGTTACCACTCTTTAATTGAACTTTTGGCTTTTGCTATTATGTTTTATTTCCAGGGGTTCTTCTGTGTTCTCTGAATGTTCCTTTTTTATAGCATGCTGTTCTTGTTCCACGGTGCAATAATATCCCTCACACCCAAGGCTACTGCTTATCATTTTCTGGCTGTTTCATACGTGTGCCACATGATTTCTGTGTCCTCCAAATTCCTTTTTGTGCAGCTCTTTCACTTTGGTCTGACTTCCCCCTTCAAATATCTGATGCCTCTCTGTTCACTCATTGTTGAGTAAGGTGCTGAAGTGCTAACTCTATTTCTGTGGAAGAAGAGATGGTCTCCTTCTGGGATTCAGAGTGATCAGGCAGAGATCTAGCGATTTCTCCAGGGACTTCCAATGTCAATATTATACCATAGGTCTTTTTCTTTTCTTTTCTTTTCTTTTTTTTTTTTTTTTTAGTTCATCGGTTTCCCAAAAAAGACTCCTTCACTCCTCCAATTTCCTGCCTGAAAAGTATAACTCTTAAAAAATGAGAACAAACTGAGGGTTGATGGGGGGTGGGAGGGAGGGGAGGAGGGGTGATGGGTATTGAGGAGGGCACCTTTTGGGATGAGCATTGGGTGTTGTATGGAAACCAATTTGACAATAAATTTCATATATTGGGGAAAAAAAAGAAAAGAAAAGTATAATTCTGGCTTCCATTTCTGGGCCCCAAGCAGGCATCTTGCCAGTCAGCATGCAGATTTTCACTTGCTCCTCTCATTGCAATATGGGGCCACAACTGGCACCCTCAGCTCTGTTGACACCAGAGTCAGAATAGCTCAGGGTCAACTCAGAGACTGTACCTTCAGTCCTCTGCTGGGGCTGGTACCCTGACTGGGTGGTGCAGGAAGAGAGGATATGTGCAAGTTTACTTAATTGTTCTAATAAAGAATGAATGGATTCTTCTGTTTCTAGCCCTTCCCCAAGTCTGCACCTGCAGGGGTACCTAGCACCTTGAAGCCCGAGCTGTTCGAGAGTTCTTCAGAGTGAATCACCTGCCTTCCAGTTGGCTTCTCTCCCATTCCCATGCTCCGGGGCGAGGGCGAGTGGGCGGGCAGCCCTCTCTAGCTAAGTCAGGCACTGGTCGTCCATCCCCTCAACTGCTGGTAGAGCTGTGTTGGCCTCTCTTATCTGTGGACCATCCTTCCTCTGTTCTCTTTGAACTTGTGGGTCAATGTCTTTTTAATCTGTGTTATTATCGTGTCCACAGGTTTTGTGAGGAAACAGAGATACATGCATACACTAAAGCCATATTTAGCCAAATGTCACATCCAATCTATTTGCTATACTACTGCCAGAGGAATTCTTTACAAAACGCAATCTGATCATGTTACTTCCTTTGGCCATTCTTGGCTGTCTTCAGGATAAGATCCAATTTGTTAGTATTTAAGGTCCTTCAATGGGTCTTTTTTCTTTTCTCCCCTCTCACTTATCTCTCCTGTCCACTGTACACAAAGTTACACGCGGTTCCCTAAACACCTGACATTCTCTCCTGCTTTGAGCCTTTGTGTGTGCTTCCTCTCCAGTCTTCGTTGCCTTTCCCAACTCTTCTCATTCATTTAATCCCTGCTTGCCCTAAAAAATTAAGCATCAATGTTGCCTACTCCATACTCTTGCGGGTTCAAGATTGATGGCCCTTGCTCTGTGTTCCCATCTTAATACAATTTGAACACCGTAATTTCTACGATATCCTTCACTGACATGTCTGGCGATGGTATTTTTTTAATAACAGCCTAGCATCTTAGCATCTGCATCAGCCTGGGAGGATGACTGTGGTTGCCTCTATAGAAACAAATGGAAATACCCTCAGCCTACTAGGGATGGGGAATTGTATTCGTTTCCTGGGGCTGCTGTAACAAAGCCCACAAGTTGGGAGGCTTAAAACAAGAGAAACTTATTCTCCCACAGTTCTGGAGGCCAGAAGTCCAAAATCAAGATGTCACCAGGGCCACACTCCCTCCAGAGGCTCCAGGAGAGAATACCTCCTTGTCTTTTCCAGCTTCCAATCTCTGTCCCTGTCCTCAAATGACCTTCTCTGTGTCGGTCCAGGTGCCCTGTCCCTCTTCTCTTATAGGGATACTTGGGATGACATTTGGGGCCCACCCAGATAAGCCAGGATAATCTCTTCCTTTCAGGACCCTTAACTTAATTACCTCGTTGGCCATTCAAGGTTAATACTCATTTGCCATATGAAGGTAATATTTATGGGTGCTGAGGATTAGGCAGCATATCTTGGAGAGGGGCATTTTTCTTTTACACCCTATCCCAGGTATAATCAAGTTTTTGTAACTCTCTTTAGAGAAATACTTAATGCAAATTTCCAATTTGCTAAAGCAATACTTGACTGGAGACCAGGACATTATTCAAGTTGCAGGGCAGGTGTTATAACATGTCCTTCCTTAATAATGACTTCCCCCCGGATGCCACTGTCAGAATTGGGGGTGAAAGGGCAATCATCACTTTACTTGCCCCACTTCACCTAATCCTCAGGGGAGTCCTCTGAGGTAGAGATGATCAGCCAAGGAGGGCAGTTAAGAACACAGGCACCAGGGCCCAGCTTCCTAATTGCAATCTAGGCCCTGCCACTTACAAGCCACGAGAGCTTCAGCAAGTAATTGTGCTCACTTGTGATTTGATTTCCTCCCTTGCCACGGAGTCCACATAATGCCCACCCCATGAAGTGGGAGAGCCGAGCCCTCAACACAGAGTAAATCCGCAGCACATTATACGTTATTTTTGTTTGCGTTTACAAATGGAGAAAGCGAGGCTCAGGGGAGTTAAGGGTCACTGCCCAATTCACAGAGCTGGAGAGCCGAAATTCAAAGGGTACAAAGTTCCACCTACACGGGATGAATAAATTCTAGAGCTCTGATGTACTTCTCAGTGACTAGAGTTAATTGTCACGTGTTGCAAGCTGGACACTTTCTAAGACAGTAGATGTCCGGTGTTGTCACCCCCAACACAACGGTAAGAATATGAGGAGATGGACATGTTAGTGAGCCTGACTGCAGTAATCATGTCACTGTGTAGATGTATAGCAAAACATCATGCTTTCTACTTTAAATATACACAATTTCTATTTGAAAAAACTCACAAAGCCTGGTCTGAGAGCCCACAAATCTGTGCTTGGCTATCCTGGGGGACCACCTTTTGCATCCAGAAGGAAAGGTACAAAAGATCCAAAAACACAACAGAGCTTTGGAGGGTTTTCCTTTTAATTTAATATATTAATTGGAAGCTGAAACCATATACTCCCTTTTTCCCTCCTGGCAGTGAAATATGATGACAGAATTCACTTGACGGAGCAAATTCTCTGAAATGCCTGCAGGTTTACAACACCTCGTGCCAAGAGAAAGAAGTCCCCAGACGGGGCTCCAGAGTTCGTTCTGGAAGGCTGTTTCAATCCTAACCTTTTTTCCCAAAGCGAATTCTGAATACTTTTTAAGTTCTTTTGTTTATTTCAGGAAAAATCAATGGTATGACTGAAGCATTTGTTTCTACCTTAACTTTTTTGCAGAGATATGTGGGGAATGGCCAGGAGTCTGTAATACAATTTTGCTGCACTATATAAACAAATATAGAATTCCTTCAAGAAGAAAAAAAGGCTGACAGTAGCCTTGTTAGGCCCATCACTCAGACCGCACCATGAACCAAAGGCACAATTAGGCACAGAGTCTATCTACACAGTTCTGAAGGAGCACATCAAGGATGTGGCTGTGGGTTAGGTATTTTGCTGAACAAGGAAGGTCTAGCAGTATTGTACGTGTGTGTGCTTGCACATGTAAGCAGGTGTATGTGTGCTCACACAGGTGTGCACGTTATGTGTGTTCTAGCATACCTTCAAGTGTGTATACTCCCAATACTGCTAGGATCTTTCCACAACTTTCCACGTGTCCCTCCTGCTGGAGGACACATTACAACCAAATGTGTCTACTGAAATTTAAGTAACATTTTGTGTCAATTATACTAAAAAAAAAAAATCCCAAATGTGTCTAGACTACTAAACAGAACACACACACACACACACACACACACACACACACACACACTCCAAAGGTATTCAATGCTTTTCATTAAGTCTAAAACCCCATAAACATGTTTGTATGTATTAATAAGGTAATTGCTAAGTATTTTTAAAATAACTTAAAGTGGTTTCTAATCAAAGATTCTCATTATAAAAATAAACTAAAAATATACAAAGTAATTTAAAAAGAGATGGGGAAAAGCAATGTATAGTCAAGACTGTTTATTTTGGTTGGGTATTCAATCTGATCTTAGCTTTAGGACAGGCAAGGCAGAAAGGCCAAGGTGATCGAACACACCCTGTACTTTATAGGTCAGTCGTCCACAGATGGAGCACGTGCTGTACAATACTTATGAGGGATCACTATTATTTGCCTCTTTCTGGGAAACCTGGGGGAGACATTTAAAAGGAGCATAATAGTTCTATAATATTATCACTTTGAGATAACTGGGGTGAGGATTTGGTACTTTCCTCCACTCTCTTCCCATTTAAAAAATACAGATGAGGGGGACCTGGGTGGCTCAGTCAGTTAAGAGTCCAACTTCGGCTCATGTCATGATCTCACAGTCTGTTGAGTTTGAGCCCCGGGTCAGGCTCTGTGCTGATGGCTCAAAGCCTGGAGCTTGCTTCGGAATCTGTGTCTCCCTCTCTCTCTGCCTCTCCTCCTCTCACACTCTGTCTCTCTCAAAAAGAAATGAATATTGGGGCACCTGGATGGCTCAGTCAGTTGAGCGTCCGACTTCAGCTCAGGTCATGATCTCACCACTTGTGGGTTCGAGTCCCGCATCGGGCTCTGTGCTGTCATCTCAGAGCCTGGAGCCTGCTTCGGGTTCTGTGTCTCCCTCTCTCTCTGTCCCTCCCCTGCTCATGCTTTGTCTCTCTCTGTCTCAAAAACAAATTAATAAAAACACAAAAAAAATTTAAAAAAAAGAAATGAATATTAAAAAATTTTTTTTAAAGATGAAAACATATGTAATGGTATTTTCCTATTTTTTCTAATAGTCCTCTATCTTGAGAGTTTTTCCATGCCATGAAAAACTTGTCTCACACCTCACATTTAAGGTGAAGGTGGCTTATAGTTGGCTCTATAGTTCTTGGAACAGATCAGCCTTATTTACTGAGCTATTCTCATCACTTGGTGGACTTTGGCTCTTTTTTTTAAAGTTTGCTTATTTATTTTGAGAGAGAGAGAGAGAGCACAAGCTGAGGAGGGGAAGAAAGTGAGAGAGAATCCACTGTGTGGAACCCGATGTGGGGCTCAAACTCACAAGAGATCATAACCTGAGCCGAAACCAAGAGTCAGATGCTTAACCAGCTGAACCACCCAGGCGCTCTTTTAAATAAGTATTTAAATAAACCAAATATCCGTTATGAATCCTTTGTACGTAAACAAGCATCCACATTTCTGATGACCTCTTTGACATACATTTCTAGAAGCTGACTTCTTGGGTCAAAGGCCGTCTGCATATTTTAAACCTCCTGAGAACTATGACCAATTGTTTTCCAGAAAGTTTGTTTTTTTCCTGAGTAGCATATACCATTCTATCTCACTGCACCTTTTTCTGGACCATCATTGTAAAATCTTTGCTAATTTGATAGGGGAAATGATGTCCCCTTGCTACTTCAATTTGCATTTTGTTAAAAACCAGCCAGGCTGGACGTTTTATCATATGTTGATTTGCCATTTGCATTTCCTCTTTGGAGATTTGTTTGTCCTTTACCTGGGTATCTATTTTGGGTCTTAATGTTTTTCTTATTGATTTGCATGAATTCTTTATATATTAGGAGTATTAATCTTTTAGTTCTGTCCTATTTGTTTCAAACATTTCCCAGGTTGGTGCTGGCCAGCTAATTCTGTTAATGAGACAGCATTACGGAGAGAAGTTTTGAAGTGTTATGCAGTCAAACCTACTGGTTGCTTCTGTTAGGCTTTCGTTCAGTGCATCCACATTCTGCAATTCCAGCAGCAATCTTTACTAAAATATTCCTGTCCGAGGGAACTGTGGTAGAATGTCACAGAGACTTTCTTCCTTCTGTTCACTTGCTTCAGAACAGGAAGTTGCAAATCAAAACATAATCATTAATCTGTGTGGCAAAGGTGGATTAAGGGTAAAGTAAAAGCTGATGATTATGTGTCAGAATCCTTAACAGAAACCAGAAACAGGAGCCAGAGGAAGCAATCAGTGTAGCTGGAACCTGAACCTTCAGGTATCTTCTTGGACAGAACTCTTAAAAGACTGGCCACACCACTGGACAGCTTAAGGGCCCGCCTAGAACTTGGTGATCCTCTCCTTGAAGAAGAATTTGGAGATTTTTCTTACCCTCGAGTATTTTCTCTAATCCTTCAGCACTTTTCCATTGTCACTGAGACCAGAGAGCTCAACGAATGGTACCATTTGTTTGTTTCTACAACAAACATACATCACATTTTGGCTTCGCCCAAGATACTCCATGAGGCATCATGAACCCGTGCTCTCATTTTCCCATTTTCGTCCTTTGTTTTCAGAAAAGGGTCTGACTTATCGATACATAGCTACTTGCAAGTCCAGGCCAACTCCCCCAGCCTTAGACTTCTGGGTTTGACCTTTCTCAGTGACTAAGTAGGTGGCCAAAGGCAAAGCAGCCGAACACTACTTCAGGAGCTAACAGACTGTGGGAGTGTCCCAGAAGCACAAGGGTAGATTTCTCTAATTAGATAACTCATACCAAATGACACAGTCCCAAGGCAAGTGTCAGGTGAGAAGGCTCTTCCTCATTTAAGCCACTGTTCCAATTCTGATTACCTTTTATTTTTATCCTGTAAACACTGCAGTGTGCTTAACAGAGATAGACTGAAAAGCAGGAAGCCTACCAAGTAACATGAATTGGCCGGTTACTGGGAGTTTCATTTAGAAGCTGATCAGGTAATGATTTGCAAACCGTTACTCCACATATGGGGAAGTACAGGAGATTCGGGCTATGAGCAAAAACCCATTTCCTCCTTTCTTGCAAGATACTAAGCCAAAGGGGCATCCAAAATAAGCTTCCTATACTGTGCTGTGAGAGATCATGAAATCATTTCATCAGGACAGACTGGCCATACTGTTGCCTTTGGGTGGTTTCCCTTCTCCTCCTTCTCTTCTCTCTTCTGCCCCCTCTCCTTTTCCTCCTTCTCTTCCTCTTCCTCCTCCTCCTTTCTTTTCCAATTTGGCATTTCACTCATGAGGGAAATTCAGTGGTCACAATTTTCTTCATGATTTTATCATCCCTGTCCTATAGGAAAGTCTTCTCCATGAGCTTTCTGGCTCTGTCTTACCAGCCTAAGCCAGAGTGTTTTTCTTTGTCTGGGTCACTCCTTCTCCCTGAATAATTTCATTAGGACTTAATTTCATTAGGCTTGAAACAAAGATGCATTGGATGAATGTGAGCAAAATCACAGGCCAAATGCTCCAAATTCCTAGTTACTGGGATTGAAATCTGCCTAGTGCTATACTCAATAAAACTGAAGTTTAATACCTTCAGAAGTTTTCCCCAGTTGTTGCAGAAGGAGAGGCTATGACCTTGTGCATACTCACAGTTAAAAATATGATCAGACACAAGCACAGGGAATGGCACAGGGGTAACTACCTTCTTTAGTTCACATTGTGAATTTCTCATACCCTGGTAGGTAGGTCCCGAGATAAACACAGAGTAAGTTAGCCAAATACATAAGAAACAAAATTCCACTATTTTGGAAAAGTGTTGAGGGAAATTTCATGTCCCTATACCCAAAGCTATACTGACTGAGGGCACTGAAGGCTGCTAAAGGGGAACATTTGGGTTTTTGCTTCTCAAAACCATAACCCACAACTACTCAAACCGATGGGAAGACTGCCAAACCTTTGTGGGGGGAAGCAAATGAGATGCTCCCCAAGGGACCTCCCATTGCTCCTATGTATTTTCCTTATGCCACCTCCCACCTCAAGCTTGCTGGACTCACTCATGCATCTAAACAACACTGTTCTGACAGCCAGAGCCTTCAGCTGCTTGAAAAACCCAACCTTCTCCTTGCTGCTGGATGCCCTTGAAATATGCAGACCCTAGAATCGGGCCAAAGCTACCATCAAGCTGCTCGGTGATGGCCAAGGCAGAGTCCAAAGATATAATGACATTTCCAAAATACTGACTTTATTTCTGTCAACTAACACGACACACCTGAGGATGCTGAAGACTCATGCTAGAGAAATAAAGTGGTGTCCACATACAGAGTCACTGTTGCCCATCTTTGCTCTGCTCGAGACACTGCCCTAAACAGCAGAGAGGGAGGTGTCAACAGGACTGGAAGGGAAGGGATTCAGGAACCAGATCCACAAATGCATGGCCATTCTAAGGTCCAAGGAATACAGAGGGGAGTATGAGGCTTCTTCCTAGACTCCATCCCTGAAGGGCAGAGATGTTTCCAGGAATATCATCAATCTCAGCTCCTTTTCACAACCTAGTATGGACACACTGATTCAGGCAAATTTATTATGAACTTGTTTCTATCTTGAAGATGGTACCTTGCACAGGAAAATGTTCAATAAATATTTGCAATAAGAAGGAGTGAATTTGTGATGGAGAGATTGAGTGTTAGCTCTTGAGGTACCTTCCCCTCATGGTTCACTGCATTCTTTTATCCCTTTCAGTGTCTACAGGGCACCTACTATGTGCCCTATGATGTTCTTGGTTGTGATGTAGAGCAAAAGTGGATGTGATTCTGCCTGCTTGGAATCCACAGACCTGACTGAAACAAGGATAAAGTGGCATGCTCCCTTAAGTTTCGCCATTTTATCACTGCACGATCGGATACATACTTACTGTCTTTCATACCAAATGTTTTTCATCTTTTATGTCTGCCTTGCAGTGACCATCTCTCCTCCCACGGCTCCAACCCCGATTCCTGACTCACAGAGGGCACTCCACCTCACTACCCCAACCACCCAGCAAGCGGTATGGCCACACCTTCTTGGGTTTGGAAATCAGACCTGGGCAAGTGGCCCACTCTGCGCCTTGGTTCCCGTACCTGGAGAGGCAGGTGCGCCTCATGGGGTCTAACTAAATATTAAAATAAAACCCCCAGAAGCCTCTTCTCCCACTCACCTGCATTTCCTCTGCCCTATCTTTCTTCTGGCACATTGGCCTAAGTCCCACCTAACAGCTCAGAACGAAGCACAGCGTTTTCTGTTTCTCTTCAAATATGTCTAAGATGCACAGCAATGCAGTGACTTCCTTTTTTTCCCCTCCATTCTCTTATTCTGGGGGAGCGGCGTGCACAACCACACCATGGGTCAGTTTCTTCAAAGACATTATCTAATGTCTTTTTTTCAAGGTGGTAGGTTTATTTTTGGCCCCTCTGGGTATCACATCTCTTTGCTTCTTTGTAAGTATTTTTTTCTAGGCCCTTAACGAGGTGTTTGATAAAGTCTCCCAGCTCCTTGTAAGGCACTTCCTTTGTTCTGTGCTTCCTTTGAACATCTTTCTAACTAATACCCCTATTCTTACTATGGCCGTTCTTCTCCTAGAACTGAATATCTATGCAGTGAATTTCATCTGAATTCTGGCATTCACAAAAGCATCTATATATCTTAGTTTTCAGATCAGAGATATAATGCCTATATCACGTTCTGGAAGATGCGGAAAATTATAAGGATTAAAAATTAAAGATAACCCTAATCCTACTACCCAACGACATCCACTATTAACACTTGAGACTACCCTGTTCATACACATTTTGTGCATGTATATATATTTTTACATAACCGTGCTACTATATATAGTTTTAGGTCTTTTTTTTTTAACTTAACATAGTATCATTAGCATTTTTCTATGCTCTTAAAATTTTTCACAGCCATGATTCTATATTGTAGCCTAATATTTTATATTATGGATCTACCATTATTTATTGCATCATTTCCCAAGCTTGACACTTGGGTTGTTTCCCCTTTTTTGCTATAATTGTATAAGGAAATACATGTATTTCCCTGAAACTCTTCTCCAAACATTTGAATTTAATTGGGCTGCAATCCTTCTGAGTCAGTGTCTTACCCACAAATGTGCCCTGAAACCTTTCCAGTTTACTGGTCAGAACAGGCACAGAATGTTCTCTTTCCTCCTAGGGCATGTGTCCTGGCCAAAAGTCGCACATCCCAGTCTTCACCTGATAGGGTACGGCCTGCCTCTGGATCCCTCAGTGTCAACATCTGTGCTCACATTTTTGCTTCCTTGACCCCACTGAGTCTGGCCCCCGCTGCCCCTCTAGTCCTGCCTCCGACCCCTACCCCCTCACCTTCACACAGAGGGCCCAGGCCTTTGCACCTGCTGCTCCTCTGCCTGGAAAGGGTAACTCTCAGATCTTTGCAAGATGTCTCTTTATAACTCCGGTCCCGGCCTGCGGGTCACCTTCTCAAAGGCCTCTCTGGATCCACAATCTAAAGAAGCTGTAGGTTCCCCTCCTTGTCAGTCATTCTCAAAGATACAACTTGAGACCACTGAGTTTCTCACTCAGCACTCTCTGAAAATATCTGGCTCTTTAATGTGTTCCTCGATTATCTTCTCCCTTCTGCTAAACCCAGTTGCTCTCGTTTATTATTATGACACTTTGCTCAGAACAGTGAAGATCTATAGCAGGAGCTCAATAAATGTTTCCTGATGGATGAATGAATGAATCAATGAAAACATGAAGGCCAATCTCATTTCCTTGGTGAAATACTCTATATATGTGCCACATTATATGGATGTATTTTATAACCCAGAGAATTTCTTAAATCTTGAAAATATCCATACACGTCTGGCCCATATTTTGCTTCAAGGAATCTCTCCTGATGACATGGAAAGGAACGGAGATGCCAATTTGGGGAAAGAATGGTCATCAGACAATTGTTCATAATATTAAAAACTGAAAGTCGGGGCGCCTGGGTGGCGCAGTCGGTTGAGCGTCCGACTTCAGCCAGGTCACGATCTCGCGGTCCGTGAGTTCGAGCCCCGCGTCGGGCTCTGGGCTGATGGCTCAGAGCCTGGAGCCTGTTTCCGACTCTGTGTCTCCCTCTCTCTCTGCCCCTCCCCCGTTCATGCTCTGTCTCTCTCTGTCCCAAAAATAAATAAACATTGAAAAAAAAATTTAAAAAAAAAAAAAAAATAAAATAAAATAAAAACTGAAAGTCAATCACTATGTTGTACACCTGAAACACCTGAACCATAATACTGTATGTTAATTATATTGGAATTAAAAAAACAAACAGAAAGCAACTCTAATATAAAGAACAAAGGAGACATCGTTGTACATGTGGATCTCATATGGAAATGGTGAAATATGATGCACCTGTTAAAAACCGTATTTATACAGAATTTTTAAGGACATGAAAATGACAACAAATGCACCAAGTGTTAGTAGTTAAATCTCTGAGTGATGAAATCAGGACGACAATTTCCTTTATCCTTTTGGTGTTTTACAAATTTTAGTCAATGAGGATATGTTCCTTTTACGGATAAAGTAACAAACTAAAAATCCCCCCACCCCATGTCTGAGTTTAAAGATATTTGCACTCAATATTATCCCCCCACTTCTCTTTTTGAGTTCTCCTCCTCCACTCCTGTTCTTACATGTGGTGTTTTGCAAATGGCAGATATTTTTTAAGTGTCACAGAAAGAATGTTCCAAGATGGAACCAGTTTCACAAGGTTAGTCCTATAAAACCACTAGGATCCCTTAGAACTGGAAGCAGTCCTTACCTTTGTCCTACCCTAACCCCCACTAACACAGAAAGAAGTGTGAGGACTTATTCCTATCTCACTGACACCTTCTACTAAATTATTTTCGGGTAGTTAGGTAGCTAGGGTGCAGACACCACAAGAGAAACACACTTTGCCACTATTTGCTTGCTGAGGTATAGAAGGTTGAGCAATCAATATGGTGGGGAAAGGGAAAATTGATAACATAAAACACAGGGGGTGAATTGACACATCTACACGGGATTACTCTCATTATTACTGTTGTAGGTTAGTTTTTTTCCTGTTTTTTTTCTTTCCTTGCCTGACATTAATCACCAGTAACCAGACTCCTAAAATAGACCTTTTTGTAATTCACTTATCCTCCTCGAAGATCTTTTCCTGCTCATCTTTCCTGCAGTTCTCTTCTAAAGCCAGGAAAACTTTGTTGTTATTTTCCCTTCTCTGTTTCTGACATGAAAGGCATCTCCACTTTGCCAGGTGGCCTCCCTCGATGCCTGAAGCAGCTGGAGTGTGCACCATCACAGCACAGCCCGCCCCTTTCTTCACTCCCAGGAGGAACACGGAAATTGGGACACAGCATCGGGACACAGAGAAACTAAAGATGACAAACATCTTCCATCTGAGGAGCATGTCCAACCTATCCCCAAATCTCTCTCCACCATCATTTCAATTGATCACCACAAATGACCCTATTACTATCTCTTTGTCTCGGATCTTCATAGGCAGACTGTCAGCACCACTGTCCAAATGCTCTCCCAGGGTGGCCACCCTCTGTCCATGGATGCAATGATAAGAAAGGGCTCTGGTCCTTGGGAGCTTCCACTGTCCCTGGGCCAAAATCAGAACAAAACAAACAACCAAACAAAAAAACCCCAAAACTCGGCTAGCTCCTACCTTCCTACTCAGTTTTCAGAAACAGACCCTCTAGTAATAGTCAACCCCACTGACTGGTAGAAAGTGCCTGGTTCACCATCTTGTCAGAGACCAACAGAAAAGAGTGCCATGATTGATTAGTGGTGACTATCTGTGAGGGTGACCCAGGAGTACCACATCTGCCAACCGCCATCTCTTACTGGGCCCATCCCCCTATTTCCCCTATCTTTTCCACCTCATTCACACCTTTAAATGGGGTGGGTGGTTTCTCCCAATAGAAAAAGGAACTGAATAACCTCACCCATGCCTTGGGATGCCCAGGCCACAGCACTGCCTCAGTGCCTCCTGGGGGACTGAGCTGGCCACTGAGGACATGGAGAAGGCCATGGATCCCTGCTGTGTCCAGACCCTCAAAGTTAATCCTTTCCCCTTTTGTGTTGCCTTTCCCTCTTCTTGTTATATTCCTATACTTATATCCCTCCTCTTCTTGCTCCATTGATCTGTCCATATTGTGATAAATCTGTCACATGTGCCTTTGTTCCCCACTAGGACTGTCAAGTCTGTTAAGGCAGGGATCAGTTTGTTCAGAGTGGACTGGCACAGAAAGGGCTCTCAGAGAACATTTCTGAATGGAATTGGACTGAATCTCTGGACGAAGATCTAAAAATCAATCCTCTTAGTCTCTGTATGGACATTAAAGGAAAAGAGAGGTAGAAAAGCTGTAAAATTGAGTTCCAAGCCCCACCATTTCTAAATCAACTGTGCCAATCCTCTGTAATTTCACAATTGTTCTCACATGTAACTACAAGGATACTCATGTGGAATTTCAAAGAAAATGGAATCTTCCAGATGGGGTATGATTTGGCACCAACATTCGAATCCTCCCCACCCCCAAACACACACACTAATCGTATATATTTAAAAACACTAGACATTCTGCTAAAATCCGGAGTACTTTAGGTTAGGCCACCCAAATATCATTGAAGGCCATTAAGCCTCTCAGATTGAGTTCTAAGAATTTTTCCAAAGCAATAAAATAAAGAAGAAAGACAGGCACAAGATTTTAGCGAATTCTATGAAGTAATTCAAAATCAGATTTTGAGTGGTTCCTTTTTGAAATTCCATTTGCCGACAGAGTATTTATTAATACAACCCTTCAGCACGGGAAACCATTCACTGAACAAACATGAATATATTCCAAATCCATGCGTTAAAACCATTCCATTATTTCACCCAAAGTCCCATCTATAAAAAAGGAAAAAAAAAAAAAACCACCTTCATTTTACACCATCCAGTCAGAACAGTCCCATCAGCCCAAGCACCTTTTGGTAATTTTCCTTAGCAGATATAAAATTTAAATTCTTCAAATACTTCAAAGTGTGGGGCTTTGTTTTAAACCAGTTGGAAACAATGCCGATGTCAATGTACTGCTAGAAATTAGGCTACTTATGTCAGGATGATTTTTGATGAAAATGTAGAGAAAATACCAACTGTGAAGGGGGATGCAGCTGAAATTATGTCTCCACCCTTGTGGACAAACCCAAGTTGCCACTCTGTCTTGTGTGTTTCGACGATGTGGCCAGGGTACCCATGGCATGTAGTGATATGTTTATGCCCTTGCCTCAAAATGAGAAGGAATGAGGCAGCTAGGAAGCCAAAGATAGAAGACTCCCCCAAGTTTTGTCTTCTCGAACATGAAACTATCTTCCTAGCTGTAAGCTTTACTTCACATAAGGAATGGGAAGATAGAATCAAGATAGATGCTCCAGTGGTCCTGGTGGGTCCTGGTTTTCTGGAAGAGCCTGAAGGAAGGAGGAAAGTTCAGAAACACTGAAGGGGGGCTGTCCCAAGGCCTGGTTTCAGTCATACCCACAGCTGGAGGGGATGCCAGGAATGGGCCCTCTCAGTGACATAGCGATCGGGGACTATGGAGAAATACACTAGACCTTGGAAGTAAGACTCCAGACAAGCCGGGGCATGGAGGAGTAAAGGGGATTCCTGACTTTCAGAGACAGCATGCCAGTAAGAGCTCACCCTAAGGCCAGAGGACCCTCACTGGGGAAGGACCCTTTTGGGGTGTGTCACTTTGTCTGCAATTTCTGTTCTTAGTACCCTGAGAGAGCCAGTGGAAAGAAACTGAGTGGGCTCTTAAAAATAAAGCCATGTTGGGGCACCTGGGTGTCTCAGTCAGTAAAGCGTCCGACTTTGGCTCAGGTTCGTGAGTTCGAGCCCGTGTTAGGCTCTGCACTGACAGCTCAGAGCCTGGAGCCTGCTTCGGATTCTGTCTCCCTCTCTCTCTGTCCTTCCCTTGCTCTCTCTCTCTCTCTCTCTCTCTCTCAAAAATAAATAAAACATAAAAAAAATTAAAGCCGTGTTGGGGCTCCTGGGTGGCTCGGTCAATTAAGCATCTGACTTTAGCTCAGGTCATGATCTCACGGTTTGTGAGTTCCAGCCCCACATCGGGCTCTGTGCTGACAGTCAGAGCCTGGAGCCTGCTTCGGATTCTGTGTCTCCTTCTCTCTCTCTGCCCCTCGCTGGCTTATGTTCTGTCTCCTTCTTTCTCTCAAAAATGAATAAACACTAAAATTTTTTTTGTATTAAAAACCAACCCTAATAGGTTTGAAAGAAACCAGGAGTGCAGGACCATCTGGCTTGGGAGTCAGGTGAAAGAAGCACAGCCCAGTGAGGGGGAAGCCCTACACTTCTCCCACTGCACTATCGTTCCTGTGAGGGGGTATATGCTGCAAGCCGACTGGTTCGTACCTGCAACAGACTGCAACTGACTAACATGTCTGACCCCAGGGCCCATCAGTGCCATGCTGTAACACACTGAGTCTGCATGGAACTGAATGAAAACTCATGCCCAAGTCATCTGCTTGGCAAACCATCAGCTTGGCCTGAGGCAAATTAACAAATGCATGAAGAGGTGGGGCCGGGGGGGGGGGGACGATGAAAGTACAGAGGAAGAACTGGGGTGAAACTGAGATCCCCTTTGGCCCCTGTTTCCTGGGAATGCCTATTACAAGCCTACTAGTGAAGGTACTAGGTACCTTGTATTCAGTGGCTTTCAGCGACCATTCACTCTTCCACATTTACCTACGTCCACCATGCCAAGTCAATAAAGGCATTTTTATTTGCCCACAGTGCTATGTCATAAGAACCTAAGGATTTTGACAAGAAGGACAGCCATCGGCTTACCCAGTCCAATATTTCATTGTCTGAGTACAAGCACATAAAAATTAAGTTCCACAAAGGACTGTGGCCTGTTTTGTTAACTACTATATTCTTAGCTCTACAAAGAGTAGCTGGCACATACGAGGGATGCTCAAAAATATTTGCTACATAGAACTGAGTTCTGAAAGAGCTCCCAAGGAATCCCCAGTGGTAGGCTCAAATTTTTCCTTTGCAGTAAAGCAGAAAGAACAAGTGATGGGGGGAGGAGTGGAGACAGAAGACCACAGTGCTGGTTTCCCTTGGCCCTTGACAAACTATGGGACTTTAATACAGTCATGCACTTGCCTTGATCCTCAGTTTCCTCATCAGTGAAAAGAAAAGGTTTAACTCCAGCAATGTTTTCCCACTGTGTTATGTCGAGCTCCAAAGATTAGCAGTGGTGCTTCTGTGCCTGAGTGGCACAAGACCCTTGCCTTCATCATTGACTAAAGGATTCCACTGATAATAATAATAAAAGACCCATTGCCTTCATCATTGACTAAAGGATTCCACTGATAATAAAAGGTTGTAAAAACCACTTGACTCTTTTGCCTCCTAAAAGCACTCCCACTCAACAATATTTATAATCCCTTGAATCTGGCTACACTGGCACCTTATGGCTCCTACAATTTCCCAAATTCCACACATTGTTCTTGCTATCTGGAATGTCTTTCTCTGGCCACTCATGGCTACATCTTTGCCAGACTAACTCCCTCTGTCCCCTGCTATCCTCAGATGAATCAAAATCCCGTTACTTGTCTCTTCCTATTTACTAATAACACTATCCATAGTTAAAATTAGTCAACGTGATCATTGGTCTGATGTCTGTTCCTCTTGCTAGATTATCATTTCCATGAGAATGAGGACAAAGACAGAGTCTGTTATATTCACCACCTTGTCCTTAAACCTGAACTCATACATCTTACTCAGTAACTACATTGGGAATAAATAAATGCATGCATGAATGAACGATAAATTTAACAGACATTAAGATGCTGCCTAAGAGCTACATAAAATTTTGTATCACAGTTAATTATCATGGGGGTAGATCTCACATACCTTAAGATGTTAGACAAGCAAGTCCAGGGTCACACTTCTCACAGAAAGGTAGAGAAGCGAGGCACCTGGGTGGCTCAGTCAGTTGAGCGTCTGACTTCAGTTCAGGTCATGATCTCAGAGTTTGTGAGTTCAAGTCCCGCATCAGGCTCTGTGCTGACAGCTCAGAGCCTGGAGCCTGCTTTAGATTCTGTGTCTCCCTCTCTCTCTGCTCCTCCTCCACTCACTCTTGGTCTCTCTCTCCTTTGAAAATAAATAAACATTAAAAAAAAAGAAAAAAGAAAAGCAACACTGGCCCTTCCCCAGTCCTCTGGCTCGTTCTCTGTCCTAAGTGATATCTCCAAGTGATGGGCTAGCAGCAACATGGGAACAGCTGTAATTACCCAGGAGTGCATACTCCAGACCCGGGCTAATATGGAGACACTAGTCACATGTAGTTATTTAAACTTACAGTGATTAAAATTAAATAAAATTAAAAATTCAGTTCTACAGCTGTTGAGCACTAGATACCTTTCAAGTGCTCAACAGCCCTGCATGGCTAGTGACTACTGTCCTGGATGGTGCGGATACAGACTGTTCCCGCCAGGCAGAAAGCTCTTTTGGACAGTACTAGCCTAAGCATCTGCTAAGCTCAACACATGTTGCATTTCTGGGTCATCTCAGACCACACTGTTCCCTGTCTGGGTTTTGCTTTCCTTCCTAACATCATAAGCCAAGACTAGCTATAGCCGGATGTTCACAGCAGCTCTTTTCTGAAAGGACAGAAGTGAGATTTTAAAAGCTTTCACCTGTCAAAGAAACTAACTTCTCTGATCTGTTCCTTCTGGCCGGTAGATTTTAAACGTTCTGTTTGTTTTCATTATTTTCACACCCTTTGCTGGCAACACTTCCTTTCAATGCTAACACTCTTGACATTGTGCTTGTGTGCTTGGCTGTCTCAGGATGCTCCTCTTTGAGGATCTGGCCTCATTCCCTATGTGCCCCAACTCTTTGGAGTCTGGGCTAAGTCCCTGGCTGATTTCTCAACATTTCTGTGCTTCTGGGATCCTGGTTCATTCGTTTCTGAAGAAAACTTCAGGCTGTTGAAGAATAACTCCAATGCTTGCATTCATGTTTCTCTTTGCATATCGCGGTTGGGAAAAACAGCTGCAGTGAAAATCTAAGCAAATCTGCCTTCCTGAGATGGAGTCTCTTCATTTTCTGGCTTATTCCTACGGAGAGCATTGTGGATTTGATTATCTTGTGATCATTTCCTCCCAGGCTTCTGTCTAATCTCTAGATTACAGCTTTAGAGCTTTAATTCCTTCTTTCCTCTTTCATAACATTACATTAAAAAGGGATTTCTGCCTCAGTTGCTCCTGCCCTTCCTCATGCTTGTAAATTGTCCTCATGTAGCCCCACCCCCAACCTCTGTTTGGGTTCTTCCAGAAGCTGACACTGACACAAAAACTCAAGGGCAAGTGATGCTTTGGGGAGGTGGTTCTCCTGCAGGAAACACCAGCTGGGGGTGCGGGAATAAGGCAGGGAAGTGATGGCATTCAATGAAAGATGTGTGATAAAAGTAGCTACCACTGTGGCCAACAGGACTGGACCTCCCTGGGGAGTTCCAGGAGGTGCTGTAACCCAAGTGCTTCTGAGGCAAGGGAGCTGAGGTATTTACACATCAACTCTCACAGTTGTTTATTGATTCCTTCAGTTTCCACTAGACAAGCAAAACATGATTCGCCAGCCAAAGAATGCCTTCTAACAAAGAGGTACAGGTGCTGGCAGTGAGAGGGAGTGGCTTTGGGAGGGTCCCAGGAGCTACTACCTCCAAACTGGCTCCTAACCATCTCTTTTGGGAGATCCTTTGGGACAAGTCGCATCACCTTCCTGTGCCTCAAAATTTTTATCAGCCCAAGGGAGGGTCCAAAGTAGATGATGCCCAAGGATCTGCGAGCTTCTGTAGATTCTTTCAGGCTCTGAACCACTTTCCTTAAAGATATCTGAGTGGATGCCTGTTACAAACCAAATGTTTTTGCAGGGTCCCCCACCAAAACCCCCATGTTGAAATCCTCACCCCACAATGTAACGGTATGAGGAGGCAGACCCTCATATGAGGGAGGGAGGGGCTGGGTATGAGGGAGGTGATGGGGTTATGGGGTGAAATTCTCCTGAATGAGATCTGTGCCCAAATAAAACAGACCCTGGAGAGCTCTCTTGATTTTCTTCCTATCATGTGAGGACACACCAACTCAATGGCTGTCCAGAAACCAAGAAGAAAGTCCTCACCAGAACCCGACCATGCTGCATGTTGACCTTGAACTGCTAGTCTCCAGAACTGTGAGAAATCCCATGTCTCTTATGCCATCTGGTCAATGGTATTTTTTGCTCTAGCAGTCTGAGCTGAGGCAAGGCCCCATGTCATACCCAAGCCTGACACAGACATCAGATGCCACAAGCCCTCTGGTCTCCAAATGTTTCAGAGTGACCTCCGCCACTTGAGAGCTGGCTGTTGCTTGAACCGTTAATGGGAGAAGACAGAACCGCATACCGTCACTATCAGCCCCCATCCATCTCTGTGGACTAGTTCTTCAGCTACTTTCTGACGTCAGGGGTTCTCCTTATATTGTAGGTGCCGTCTCAGGGGCCACTGTCCCTTCAAACCCCAGCCAGTCCCCCTCTCAGAACAGGAAGAGAGTTTATCATGTGGCAGGTGTAATCTAAGTGCTTCACACCAATCCCCTCCCACAACAGCCCCAAAGAACACGAGTGGAAGCTGAGAAAACCCAGGCACAGAGATCTCAGCATGTGTCCCAGATCAAGCTTCAGGTCAAGATTGAGTAACAGGGACTGGATGTATCCTCCTATCTGAAACAGCCAGGAAAATGTGCAAAATACATGAAGGAACGGTTTTCAAGACAATGCACATCAGGCATTGAAGGGCAGGGATCTTGAAAGATGGGAAACCAATGGCATGAGCCCTAGGAATGCCCCAGCTTGCTGCCCTGAGAGAGTTCCCAGGCTGCCAACACAGGGAGGGGGAACACAGAAGGAGACTGACAGACCCCCTGAACACAGGAGACAGAGCTGAGCCAGGGTACAGGGTACTGGAGAGAAGAGGGCTGCAAAGAATGAGCTCCCTGGAGGGCTGCAGAGGACCAGCCTCAAGCATTCAGCCAAGTACTGACCAGCACATGCTACCCAAAGCCAGAAGGAACCACTCTAAAGGATTAGAGGTCACAGTGCCCGGTGCTCACAAAGGGCTGGGAACAGTGCCTGTTCCCACCAGCCAGCTTGGAGCAGCTCAAGATTCATGGGGCAGTGGGTGGAGTACACAGTAGGGTCTCCCCTTAGCAGTGGGAAACAATTAACCCTACTGAGCACCGACTGCTACAATCTTGCCAAAAAAAAAAAAAAAAAAAAAAAGGCAAGATCCAAAAGGAGCAAACCGTTTCCAAGTAACTTAAACGAATCCCAGAACAAAACTCAAGAATATATACAGGAATACAAAAATACCCAGCACCTAACAAGGTAAAAATCACAGTGTCTGGACAGCCAGTCAAAGATTACCAGTAATGCAGAAGAACAGGAAAATAGGACCCATAATGAGGAGAAAAGGCAATCAGTCAAAACCAACGAAAAACTGACACAGATGTAGGACTTGGCAGACAAGGACATTAAAACAGTTGTTACAACTGCATTCCATAGTTCAAAAAGTTATGTAGCGACATGGGAGATATTAACAAGATTCAAACTGAGCATCTCTAGATGGAAACTACATCTGAGATGAAAACGTACCAAACAGGATTAATGGCATACTGGGCATCTGAAAGAAAACATTAGAGATGTTCAAGATATAGTAATAGAAACTAAAACAACACAAAGATATTTTAATGTCCCTCTCTCAATAATTAATGTAACAAGTAGACAGAAAGTAAGTCAGGACACAGTAGACTTAAACAATCCTATCAACCAACATGACCTAACTGACATTTGTGGAACACTCCACCCGGCAACAGCAGAAAGCATGTTCTTTGCAAGGACACATGGAACAATTTAGCAAAATAAACCATCTTCTGGGCCGTAAAAGTAATCTGAAAGGATTAAGTCATACAAAGTTTGTTACTCTCCACAATGGAATTAAACTCAACTAATCTGAACTGACTTCTAAATAATTAATTTCTAAATAATCCATATGTCAAAGAATGCAGACAGAAATTAGAAAGCATTTTGAACTGAATGAAAATAAAAACACCATATCAAAATTTGTATAATGCTACCAAGTATGGGGAAATACATAGTACTATATATCTATGTTGAGAAAAAAGAAAAGTCTCAAACCAATGACTTTGGTTAAAAAAAAAAAAAAAAACAGGAAAAGAGGAACCTCCATACTGGTTTCCATAGTGGCTGCACCATTTTACATTCCCACCAACAGTGCACAAGGGTTCCCTTTTCTCCACATCCTCGCTAATACCTGTGTGCGTGTGCTTTCTAATTCACAGTCATCCTAACAGGTGTGAGGTGAGGTCATTGTGGTTTTTATTTGCATTTTCTGATAATTAGTGACATTGAGCACCTGTTGGCCATTTGTATGTCATCTGCAGAGAAAAGTCTATTCAGTTCATTTGCCCATTTTTAAATTTGATTATTTATGCAGTTTTTGTTTTTGTCTTGTTGTTTGTTATTGAGTTCCCTATATATTTTGAACATTAAATGTCCTGCAGATATACACTTATCAAATATCTTCTGCCATATCATACACTGCCTTTTTCTTTCATTACTTATTTCCTTTGCTGTGCAGATGCATTTTGCTTTGTTATAGTTCCCAAAGAGAATTACTATATGATCTAGCAATCCTACCTCTAGGTATATGTCCAAAGGGACTAAGGATCCCAGAGAGATATCTGCACTCCTACCCCTATATTTATTGCAATATGATTCACAACAGCCAAAATAAGGAGGCAATAAAAATGTCCACTGACAGATGAATGGATAAAGAAAATGTGGCACATACATACAATGGAATATTATTCAGCCTTAACAAAGAAGGAAATCCTGCCATTTGAGACAACGTTAGTGAACTTAGAGAACACTATGCCAAGTGAAATAAGCAAGGCCCAGAAGTGCAAGTACTAGGTGATACGACTCATATAAGCTATGTAAAATAGTCAACTTCACAGAAGCAGACAGCAGAATAATGATTGCCAGGGACTATGGGGAGGAGGAAACAGGGAAGTATTAGTCAAAGCGTGTTAGCAAAGTTTTAGTTATGTGGGATGAGTAAGCCCTTGAGATCTATCATACAGCATAGAGTCTAAAGCTAAGAATACCATATGGTAGGGGTGCCTGGGTGGCTCAGTCAGTGAATCGTCTGACTCTTGATTTTGGCTCAGGTCACGATCTCATGTTTTGTGGGGTCAAGCCCTGCAATGTGCTCTACGCTGACAGCGTGGAGCCTGCTTGGGGTATTCTTTCTCTCTCTACCATTTCCCTGCTCATGTAAGCTCTCTCTCTCTCAAAATATATGAAGTTAAAAAAACAATACTATATTGTGTACTTTAAATTCTCCTAATACAGTGGGTCTTCTGTTAAGTGTTCTTATTACATAAAAATAATGATAAATAATTCAAGAGGGCAGGAGGAAACTTTTCCAGGTGATAGATATGTTTACGGCATAAATTGTGGGTGATGACTGATGAATGGATAAAAAAAAATTGTGGTTTATATACACAATGGAGTACTACGTGGCAATGAGAAAGAATGAAATATGGCCCTTTGTAGCAACATGGATGGAACTGGAGAGTGTTATGCTAAGTGAAATAAGCCATACAGAGAAAGACAGATACCAAATGTTTTCACTCTTATGTGGATCCTGAGAAACTTAACAGAAACCCATGGGGGAGGGGAAGGAAAAAAAAAAGAGGTTAGAGAGGAAGAGAGCCAAAGCGTAAGAGACTCTTAAAAACTGAGAACAAACTGAGGGTTGATGAGGGGTGGGAAGGAGGGAAGGGTGGGGGATGGGTATTGAGGAGGGCACCTTTTGGGATGAGCACTGGATGTTGTATGGAAACCAATTTGACAATAAACTTCATATATTGAAAAAAAATTGTGGGTGATGGTTTCATACATGTATACTTATCTCCAAACCTAACAAGTTGTATCCATTCAATATGTACAGCTTTTTGTATGTAAATCATACCTCAATAGAGTGGTTAGAGAAGAGGAAATTAAATTTGAAATAACTAGAATAGAGAAAATAATAGAAATCAGAGTGGGAATGAATGAAATAGAAAACAAAAAAGCAATGAACAAAATCGATGAAACCAAAAGTTGGTTGTAGAGATCATTAATAAAACTGACAATCCTCTATTCAGACAGATAAGGAATGAGAGAGGTAACATCAATAAGAGTGTGTGGGGGCACCTGGGTGGCTCAGTCAGTTGAGCGTCCAACCCGTGATTTCGGCTCAGGTCACGATTCCAGGCTATGGGATCAAGCCCCATGTACTGGGGCTTAAGATTCTCTATCCCTCTTCCCTTCCACCGCACATGCATACACTCTCTGTCTCTCTCTAAAATAAAACAAATAGTGTGTGTGTATATATGTGTACATATATATTTAAAAGATACTATATAAATATTATGAACAACTTTATGCCAATAAATTTGACAACTTAGATGAAATGAACAAATTCTATGACAAACACAAACCACTAAAGCTCATTCAAGAAGAAATAGATAATTTGAACAGCCAACTATTAAAGAAATTGAATTTGTAGTTAAAAACCTTATCATAAAACTTGAGGCCCAGATGGCTTCTCTGGCAAGTTGTATCAAATTCTTAAGAAAGAGATAATACCAATCCTATGCAAACTTTTCCAGCTCCCATGCAACTTATGAGGCTAGTATTATTCTGTTACTACCAAAACCAAACACCGACATTACAAAAAAAGAACTATTGACCAATATCCCTTATGAACATGGGTGCAAAATTATAAATAAAATTTTAGCAAACCCAATAAATATGTAAAAAGGATATTTAATGACCAAGTGAGATTTCCCAAGGAATCGAGATTGGTTTCACATTCAAAAATCAATTAATATAATTCACTATATTAACAAAAACAAGAACCACACTGTCATCTCAGCAGATACATAAAAAGCACTTGACAAAGTCCAGTATCTATTCTTGATTAAAACTCTCAGCATACTAGAAGTATGGGGAACTTCCTCACTTGATAAAGGAAAACTAGAAAAAGCTTACAATTTATATCATATTAAATTGGTGAAAGACTGGATGCTTTTCCCCTAATAAACAACAAGACAAGAATGTCTACTCTCTCCACTTCCGTTCATAGCCAGTGCAATAAGGCAAGAAAAAGTGATGCCTGGGTGGCTCAGTCAGTTAACATCCAACTCTTGCTATCGGCTAAGGTCATGATGTCATGGTTCATGAGTCTGAGCCTTGCATTGGGCTCAATGGTCAATACAGAGCCTGCTTGGGATATTCTCTCTCTCTCTCTCTCTCTCTCTCTCTCTTTCTCTGCCCCTTCCCCCACTTGCATGCTCACTCTCTCTCTCCCTCTCTCTCAAAATAAACTTAAAAAATAAGGCAAGAAAAAGAAATAAAAGGCACTTAGATTGAAAAGAAAAAGTCAGGGGCGCCTGGGTGGCGCAGTCGGTTAAGCGTCCGACTTCAGCCAGGTCACAATCTCGCGGTCCGTGAGTTCGAGCCCCGCGTCAGGCTCTGGGCTGATGGCTCAGAGCCTGGAGCCTGTTTCCGATTCTGTGTCTCCCTCTCTCTCTGCCCCTCCCCCATTCATGCTCTGTCTCTCTCTGTCCCAAAAATAAATAAACGTTGAAAAAAAAATTAAAAAAAAAAAGAAAAGAAAAAGTCAAACTGTATTTATTTGCAGACACCATCATCCTCTATGTAGAAAATCTAATGTAATATACAAAAGCTACTAGAACTAAATGCGAATTTAGCATGTTGCGGGATATAAAATCAGCATACAAAAATGTACCGTATTTTTATGTGCTAGCAATGAACAATCAAAACTTGACATTAAAACAGGTTTCTCACTTCCTATTAGGATCTTACTTCCTATTGGAATCTTACTTCCTGTTGCCAGATCCTAAGAGAGCAATTTAATTCCTCCTCCTTCTCCTCCTCCAGTCTCTCACAAGACTGCATCAGGAATTAAGAGCCCTTTTGTCATCACAAAAATAGTTCTAAATGGTGTTCTTTCTTGGGAACTTCCACCTTATAGAACAGATGCAGAAAGCCTCACTGTTCTCTCTAGCCTCAACTTTAGAGGCTTCACCTTGTCCCCCTTATCTGTTTAACAACCAAATTTTTAGAAGCACAATCTTGCCCTTTTTAACCATCCACATATTAAGAAGGTACAGTATTTTCAAGGTAAAAGGAAATAAGAGATAAAGAAAAAAACCAGTTCTTCTTTTAAAGACAACAAATGTCTCCTGTCTAATAAGTTGTTTTTAGGATTTTGTTTTCATTCAAAATTTCAAAACACTACTAAACTCCTGGGCCCAGGTCTTATTTTCTTTCCAACTGCTGTGGTTTCCAGCTAGTTTGTTATCTTGATTGGAGGACTGAGCTTCATGATATGCATCTCAAATGATTACTGCATATACCTTTGGCAAGATCTAACTGGTTATGATGAAAAACAAATCATTTGTATTTTGAGGGGAGAAAAACATATGGCTTGTGGAAGAAATTTTGCTAATGAGAAAAAGATAATGCATGATTTTAGAGTTCCAAATCTGTATGTTAAAAAAATGTAAGATGTGGAAAGAGGGAAAGTTTGAAAAGTGGGTAGGATGTGCTTACATGGAGACTGAAAACATTAATTCCATCGAGTTGGGCTGAAATGCACACATACATACAAACACACATCCCAGTGTCTAATACATCCTTGTGTGTTTGCTACCTCAAATATTCAGTGACACTAATGATCACTTTCGCATTTGCCCTTCAGGCCAAATTCTCTTCTAAATTCAATCCCACCCATACTAATACAGGCCATGTGTATGTGTCCTGAAGCAGAATTCAGTTCTGTTGGCTGGAATGAAAATGCAAAAGAACATCCGTATGCAAGGTTGGCAAGTGGAGGTGATAGAGTCTGCAATGCATACCCCTGACAAGTTTTTTTTTTTTTTTCTGGCACTAATTGCCATGATTTGACATGACTGCATATTTTTTAGACACCATATGATCTTGGCAAACGAGAGTGTCAGTGAAAATTATACTCCATCAGCTTAAACCTTCCTAAATGCCAGAGAAGTAATTTGATCTGTGCTGTGAGCAAAGTCTTTAAAAGGGGTGCTGATCCTCATCATGTTTTAGAGAATACATGGCTATTATGCATTTCTTTTAAACCACTGCATGTTCTAGACTTGCTCTTTCCCACACAGTAGTCACTAATGACATGTAGCTCGTCTGAATTGAGACGTGCTCTAAGTGTAAAATACACACCAGATTTCAAAGATCTGGGATGAAAAAGAGAATGCAAATACTTCATTAATAATTTTATATTGATTACATGTTGAAGTGATATCTCAACAATAAAATGGGTTAAATAAAATACATTATTAACGTTAATTTCACCTGTCCCTAACGTAACCAATAGAAAACTTTAAAGTACATATGTGTTTTGCACTATATCTTTATTAGACAGTGTCATTCTAGATAGACAGTAAAGATTAATAAATCCTTGGACTCACTGCTTGGTCTATTTTTAAGTACATATACAGATTTGAAAAGCCACAGAAAAAGCAGACCACCCTTTGTGTCAATCCCCACATACATTAAAACTTTAATCCTCTGGGAGCACCAAGATGTGTGTAATTTCCTCTTTCAGAGCAGTAAATGGTCATCTTCAAGGGTTATTTTGCAACTCCTGCAGTGACAACTGATTTGTGGTGATCATTTTAATGTCATGTTGCAGCCAAAATGTCAATCTCATTATTAAAAAACCAAACACACAAGCACACATCTCTGGGGCAGGGAGGGGTAACTCCTCCACCGGCCGACAGCTAGAACACTAAAGCTGCCAAATGGGTCCTTGAATCATCTCCTCTGGGTTCAGGCCCCACTATGGTCTCCCCCTCCCAATACTCCCACCACCTCTATAAACTTGTTCACTGATTTCTAAACTTGTCACTGCCTTTCACAACCCCATGCCTTTTCACATGCTGTCCCTGATCCTCTTTCTCTGCCTGTAAAACTCCTACTTTAAAATCCAACTAACTCAGATGCTCCTCCTTGACAAAATTATCCTGTTCTGCTCCCATAGTGCTCCAACATTCTTTGCATTTAATTACTAGAGCACAACTAGGTTTCACTGTAATTATTCAATTGCTCTCTGTTCTCCTTTCATTGGTACCTCTCCACTGACTACCACACTCTCAGGCCAACACAACAAATGGTGTGTTGGTGTATGTATGTGCATATATGCACATATACATTTTCAAACATACATGCACAGGAAAGAAATCTACAAAACCTAAGATAGTTACATATTAAAATGGGAACCTGGGTGGTTCATTTGGTTAAGTGTCCAACTCTTCATTTCAGCTCAGGTCATGATCTGTGGGCTTGAGCCCTGCATGGGGCTCTGAACTGACAATGGGGAGCCTGCTTGGTATTCTCTCTCTCTCTCTCTCTCTCTCTCTCTGTTCCCCTCACTCACTTGCTCTCTCTCTCAAAGAATAAACTTTATTAAATAAATTAAATAAATAAAATGTTAAGAGTAGTTAATTCTGGTGGTGGGATTATAGGTGAATTTTTTTTATTGTGGTAAAATGCATGTAACATTATAGGTGACTTTTTTTTTTAACTATGGTAAAATGCATATAACATACATTGTATCATCCTAACCATTTTTAAAAATGTTTATTTATTTTGAAAGAGAGAGAGAGAGAGAGAGAGAGAGAGAGAGAATCCCAAGCAGGCTCCCTGCTGTCAGCACAGAACCCAATGTAGGGCTTGATCCCATGAACACAAGACCATGACCTGAGCTGAAACCAAAAGTTGGACATTCAACTGACTGAGCCACCAAGGCATCCCATCATCTTAACCATGTTTAAGTGTAAAGTTCAATAGTGTTAAGTTTATTCACATCGTTGTACAGAAAATCTCCAGAACTTTTTCATCTTGCAAAACGCAAACTCTATTCCCATCCAATGACTCTTCTCCCCTCCCCCCAGGCCCTAGCAGCCACCATACTATTTTCTGTTTCTATGAGTTTGACTATTCTAGATACTCCATGTAAGTGAAATCATACGGTATTTATCTTTTTATGACTGGCTTATTTCACTTAGCATAATATCCTCAAGGTTCATCCATTTTTGTAGCATGTATCAGAATTTCCCTCCCTTTAAAAGTTGAATAATATTCCACTGTATGTATATAACACATTTTGTTTTCCATTCATTTGTTGCTGGACATTTAGGTTGCTTATAAATATAAGTGTACAAATCTCTTTTTGAGAGCCTACGTATAATTCTTTTGAATATACACCCAGCAGTGGGACTACTGGATCATGTAATTTTATTTTTAATTTTTCTGAAGAATTACCGTATCATTTTCCACAGCAGCTGCACCAGTTTGCATTCCCACCAACAGTGCACAAGAGTTACCAATTTCTCCACATCCTCAGCACTGTTTCTTAATAATATACTATTTTTTAATAATAGTCATTATATATATATATATACATATATATGTGTGTGTGTGTATATATATATACACACACATATATGTGTGTGTGTATATATATACATATGTGTGTGTGTATATATATATAACATATATATATATAACATATATATAACATATATATATATAACATATATATAACATATATATATATAACATATATATATAACATATATATATATATAACATATATATATATATAACATATATATATATAACATATATATATATATATATGGCAGTATCATTATGGTTTTGATTTGCATTTCCCTAATGCTTAGTAATATTGAGCATCTTTTCTATGCTTATTGGCTATTTCTATCTTCTTTGGAAAAATGTCCTTTGCTCATTTTCTAATTGAGTTGGGTTTTGTTTGTTTGTTTATTTGTTTTGGACTTGTAGAAGTTCTTTATATATTGTGAATAGTAACCCTTTACTAGATACATTATTTGCAAATAGTTTATTCCATTCTGTAGGCTGCCTTTTCACTCAACTGACTGTGTCCTTAGATGCACAGAAGTTTTCAATTTTGTCAAAGACCAATGTACCCATTTTTACTTTTGTTCCCTGGGCTTTTGGTGTCATATCCAAGAAATCATTGCCGAATCCAATGTTGTGAAGCTTTTACCATATGTTTCCTTCTAAGATTTTTATAGTTTTAGGTCTTACATTTAGCTCTTTGGTCCACTTTGAGTTATTTTTTTGTATATGGTATAAGCTACTGGTCCAACTTCATTCTTTTGCATGTGGATATCCAGTATTCCCAACACCATTTGTTGAAAAGATTGACCATTCCCCATTGTATGATCTTGGAGCCCTTGTCAAAATCATTTAACCATATATGTAAGGGTTGACTTCTTGGCTTTCTCTTCTATTCCAGTGGTCTATATGTCTGTCTTGGTGCCAGTACTACATTGTCTTGATTACTGTAGCTTTGTAATAAGTTTTGAAATCAGAAAGTGTGAGATCTCCAACTGTCTTCTTATATTTCCACATATATGTATATGTGTGTGTGTATGCCTATGTACATATATGCAATATATAATATATATATATATAATATATAATATATATGTATGTATATGTGTGTGTGTATGCCTATGTACATATATGCAATATATAATATATATATAATATATAATATATATATTATATATTGCATATATATTATATATTGCATATATGTACATAGGCATACACACACACATATATATGTAGAAATATATATATATATTTAGCTAATCAGAATTCCAGGGTCCCTTGAGATTCCATATGAATATTAGGATGGATTTTTCTTTTTTTTTTAAATTTTTTTTTAACGTTTATTTATTTTTGAGACAGAGAGAGACAGAGCATGAATGGGGGAGGGTCAGAGAGAGGGAGACACAGAATCTGAAACAGGCTTCAGGCTCCGAGCTGTCAGCACAGAGCCCGACGCGGGGCTCGAACTCACAGACCGTGAGATCATGACCTGAGCCGAAGTCGGCCGCCCAACCGACTGAGCCACCCAGGTGCCCCAGGATGGATTTTTCTATTTCTGCAAAAAATGTTTACCGGGATTTTGATAGAGACTGTATTAAATCTATAAATTATTTGAGGTGGTACTGACCCCTTAAGAGTGCTAAGTTTTCTAAATCATAAATATGAGATGTCTTTCCATTCATTCAGGTGTTTTAAAATTTCTTTCAGCAGAGTTTTGTAGTTTTCAATTCTTTTGCCTCCTTGGTTAAAACTGTTCCTAAGTATTTCATTTATTTTGATGCTACTGTAAATGGAATGGTTTTCTTTTTTTTTTTTTAATTTTTTTTTCAACGTTTATTTATTTTGGGGACAGAGAGAGACAGAGCATGAACGGGGGAGGGGCAGAGAGAGAGGGAGACACAGAATCGGAAACAGGCTCCAGGCTCTGAGCCATCAGCCCAGAGCCTGACGCGGGGCTCGAACTCACGGACCGCGAGATCGTGACCTGGCTGAAGTCAGACGCCCAACCGACTGCGCCACCCAGGCGCCCCTGGAATGGTTTTCTTAATTTCCTTTTTGGATTGTTCATTTTTAATGTATAGCACATGATTCACCTTTGTATGTTGATTTTATGTCCTGCAATTTTGCTCAATTCATTTATCAGTTCTAATAATTATTTTGTGAAATCTTCGTAAAGATCATATCATCAGTAGATAAGAAAAATTTACTTCTTCCTTTCCAACTTGGATGGCTTTTCTTTCTTTTTCTTGCCTAATTGCTCTGGCTAGGACTTCCAGTTTTCTGTTGAATACACATGGCAAAAGAAGGCACCCTTGTCTTGTTCCTCATTTTAGAGGAAGAACTTCCAATCTTTTGCCACTGAGTATGATGTTAGCTGTGGCTATGGGTGATTTTTATATTCTTCTCCTTTAATTAAGCTCTTTTTTTTTCCACTGAATAAAAATGTAGTGGGTACCTGTTATGTTTCAGACACTGTCCTAAGTAGGAAATTCAGCAAGCAACATAACAAATTCCTATTTCTCATAGAACTTATAGTAGGGGGCAGGGAAAACTAACATTTAAATATCTGATATTTGAGATGATGATACATCCCATGAAGCAATACAAACCAGAACTAGAAGGTGCCTGTAATGATGGGAACGACAATCTTGGATAAGGTAGTCAGGAAAGCCCCTGATTAGGTGAACTGAGCCACTGGCTATCTGGGGAAGGACAAACATTCGATTTAATGACTGTGTGTCAACCATGCTGCTGGCAGCAGGGGCAGAACATAGTTGGATTAGGATACTGTCCCAGACCCTGTGGAGGCTTTACATGTGGTCGTAGAGAAGGAAAGCAAAGACAAGGAACTAAAAAACTGAAAGGGCTCAGGTCACAAGCATAGGTGCAAAGGTCATAAACAACCTAAAGAAAGCTTTCAGCTCTGGGGTGCAAGCAGGTGGCAGGTAAAACAGGTCAAAGTGCAAACAGTTCTCAAGGCTTCTAATTGGCAGTCAGCAGGGACAATGAAGAGGTCATACAAATACCAGTTTCACCCCAATGAAGCCCCTAACCCAGTGAATCAAGAGAAACAGCCAAAATGACAACCCAAGACTCAGTAGGTCTACAGTATAAACACAAAACATCACAACATCCGTGGGAACCGATTATTACATGCACATTTAGCATGTGCTTATGTCATTTCACAGATCAACTTTTGTCCAGGTGGAAGAATAAAACTTCTACCCAAAAATGTTAAAGGAGAATGAGTTGATCCTCTAGCTTTTCTGGCAATTCGACTGAATGTTATCAAACCACCAGATTTCTCTTCTTGAAGTACAGGGTTAAACAAAAAATTCAAAACCAGCAATGGAATAGCAGCTGTCTGAAGTGATAATATCTATGGCAAATGGACTGGATTAGCCAAGCAGCATCCAGAGAAATATGTATATCATCATGATTACCTCCCATTTATAGTCCATCCTCTTGGGAGGGTGTTGATCAGGGCTGCCAAAAAAGATAAATCAATTCATTCCAATCGGACTTGGTGACTTTACCACTTGCACTCCGAGAATCAGGCTGGAATCACTTTGAAAAGAGATCATCTCTCTTCTCCTATTTAAACAGAAGCCTCTGTCAGAAACGGACGGAAAATATGTTTTGGCAGCTGAGTCAGTGGTAATTGCGAGAGTTGAATGCTTGCAATTTTGCAGGCTTTGCCATAGAGACGTAGGGCAGACACTTGAGTGAACGTATTAGAGCATTCGAACAAACGGCGGTCCCATCACCTGGACTGGCAGCAGCCAACAGCCTTCTGATTGATTCTCTTTGGGCCCCAATAATGCTGTTTGTTCACAAATTAATTTCTTTTTTTTTTTTAATATGAAGTTTATTGACAAATTGGTTTCCATACAACACCCAGTGCTCATCCCAAAAGGTGCCCTCCTCAATACCCATCACCCACCCGCCCCTCCCTCCCACCCCCCATCAAGGGAGCAGACAGAACAAGCCTTGGAGGGAATCTGGAATTAAACCCTCTTCTTCCTCTTCACATCTGGGGAGTCTGGCTATTTCATCTGGGTGCACTATGGAGGTTTGCATTTTACCCGACAAGGCTAGAGAAAGGGGTGCCATGTAGAGAGTCTCTGGTCACATCTATGCCTCAGACAGCTCCTGAACCAGGAGGGACACATGCATTCACATAACATGTCAGCCCACCGCCAGGCCCCAGCAGCAAAGACAAAAGCCTCTCCTGGTTCCCACCAAAATGGACGAGGAAGCTGCTTAATTTTAATCATTCTGACTCTTAGATATAAAAAAATAAACCTCACTTTATTTTCCTTTTAAACCTATATTCCCCCCTTCCTCCCACTGCAGTAAATTAGACTAATTCCTGAGTGGCTTTAATTAATCATATTATCACCATCAACAGTAATCGAGTTTCTGGAACTTTTCACAGACTCACATCGTTCATTGTGTAATCATCCTACTGGGGAGAACTTCTGTTTTTTGCATGTCCGCCCACAGATAAGAAGTGGCATTTTCTCCTACATTCGCATACCAATCGATCAGCCAAATCCATAGCACTTATTCACGTGTGGTGAATCACAGAGACTGTTGACATGTTTACCAAGATGCTGACACGCTGAAGAGTGCTTCCCAGCCCCAGCAGGGAACAGGCACATGGCAGACGTCTGCATACATGTTGGAAGGGCTGCCTGTGGCAGAGAACATCATCTACTGAATGCACGGCAGACATTTCGAATGTCAGTTGAGTGACTCCATTTCATCCAAAGATGTACTTCCTTCAATTTCTACTTCAGCATGTCAACTCTCACTGTTTATTTCTGTGTTCTACGTTTAACAGGACACCTGCCCCGCCAGTGACCATGTCGCCAGACAAATGGGGATTGTTGTCAATCTTGAAAATTGTCAGAAAGGAGATGAAATAATACTTCAACTTGCTAGACCTCTCAAAACATTTCTTCTGGGAACCTTTGCCTAGTATATGAATGGCTGTGAGTCTAACCTGTGCAGAAACGGCAAGAAGGGGGTGGAATCAGAGCCCCAAGGGACAAAAAAAGAAAACTGAAAGTAAGCACCAATCCCTTTTATCAGAGTTGCTTACTTCCTCCACCGAAAAGAGGAGCCCACTCCTGTTATTAGGCATTACTGATTACATAAGAACAGAAGCTTGGAGCACACATCGGAGAGCACTCCCCAAGCTGCACTAATCTCCTCCCTCCTTCTCAAATCCTGAAAGCACTTCCTGCCACAGGGCTATTGCACCTGCCCTTCAGTTTCCTTAGTCATTGGCAATCTACGTCCTCCACTCTGTTCTTGGCTCAGAGAGGCCTTCCTGGACTTAGCCATCACTCTCCAGCCTCTCTTCCTACCTTATTTTTCTCCTCAGCTCTTACTCTCATCAGCCAGGAAATGCATTTATTTATTTGGCTTTTATTTATTCACCTCCCTGAACCAGAATGTAAGCTTCATGGAGACTGGAATATAGTTTTGCTCACTGCTATGTCCCCAACACCTATAATAATGCCTGGTATAGTTGGTTCTCAATAGACATTTGTTAAAAGGATGAACTGGATGGATAACTGCATGGATGGATGGATGGATGGATGGATGGATGGATGGATGGATATTAAAAGGTGAGACAGTAATGCAGGACATTCCTGTTGGTAATAGTGACACTGATATTAATAATAGCCATATCATAATAGTTAACATCTATGTAGGACACTGAGTTAAGCACTTTTACACTTTTCCTCCCCTCAACCTAGTGTCTGGGTCACCCAGGTACCTTACCTATTTTAATCTTCGCCTGGCTCATTATTTCAAAGAGTCAGAAATCATTCCCCAATGCTCTATGGTTTAAGAGTTGCTGCCAAGGAAAACCTCTCACACTTCATTCTGGATGTCAAAGGAAAAACTGGCTTAAAACAGGAACTTACTCTTCATGGCCAAGATTTGGTGGATGGAATCATTTCATCAGTTTACCTGTTAGCACCATAATCCCCCCATTTAGCCCACTGCTGCTGGCATATGGTATTCCTAATCATTCCACAGCCCAAAGAATACATTTCTGGAATATTCCATCCCACCTCACTTTTATTAAATACCCTATGACCAGTCCTTCTGCTCGGAGACTGTCAGAGACTAAATCAGCCCAGGCACCCACATCCCAGAGGGAAAGTAAAAGAAGAAAAACAAGCCCACAGAAAGTCATCATTCCAGGCTGAGTCTTCCCCTCTGGTCCATACAAGCACTGCAGCCAGAGGGAGCTTTCCAAAATGCAAATCCAAATGTACATTTTCCAAATGTAAATCCACCTTGATTAAAGTACTACAGCAGCTTCTCACTGTTCTTGGATTCCAGTTTGCCTCCTTAATATAATACACAAGGACCTGCACTGCAAGGTCATTCCCAGTGTCTTCAGCCATGCTGTTTCTTCCACCCTGAAGCCTTGTCAGAGTTCCTCTTACGTGCCCTGTTCCTTTGGACCACAGGACCTCTGCACAACTTCCCTCAACCCTCACCTGGTCAAACTTCTTCCTGTAGATTCTAGCCCCAGTGCCACTTTCTTCTCTGTGAAATATCTTCTAACCCCCAGACCTACTGTGTGATCTCCTGATACTGAAGCTAGAGAGCTCTGAGTTCTCTGTGGACAAGAACTGGGCTATTTTTTTTTCCTCACTATTTACTCCCCGGTACTAAGCAAGGCTGCTGGCAGAAGGCAATGTGATATGTGAAAATGAATTAATGAATGGATGGATCAATGAATGAATGTATATACATACTACCTAGTCAATGTTTATATCACAGGGTTATTGTTAACACTCCTATAAGAATACTTACAAAGTAAATACTTTATAAAAAGTATAAAATATGATATTCTGCCTCCATCCCAAATCTGTATCTGAAGCTGAAAGGAAAAAAACACATCAGATTACAGAGTGTATGTGTGTGTGTGTGTTGTTGTTGTTGTTGTTGTTGTTGTTGTTGTTTTGCTGGTGCTGCTACTGTCATCGGCGGGCACAGCAGCCTGAAGGGAGGAGAGGAGGCCTTTATATACATTTAACTGTTTTTGACACTGCCACGCTGCGGAAGTAGTGGCCAGCTTAATTCTGCTGAGGTAGGTGTGTGCAGGTGAGCTCACACCCATGGCCCCTCACTTCTACCAGCATAAAACACAGCACCCTAAAGTGCCTGACATTCAGGAGGCCCTATGTCTATGAGGCTGACTACAGAACGAATCCTGCAGCACAGGCCACACGATCAAGTCAGGAATTCTCTGTTCTGTGGAACACCTCTCCAGGACTCACGATTCATCTGCTTGTTTCTAAAATCCTCTCAGTGAGCCAGCGATTTTCCAGTTCCGGTAATTCCGCCCCACCTGCGCGCAGCCCTCGTAATCTGGGGCCATGAAGGAACAGCCTAATGTAATTGCCCTGATTTTCTAAGTCCCCAATTACACAGACAGATCATTATTGTATTTATCATTTACATGTTCATCACAGATAGGTATCATTCACATATGTATGTGTCAAGCATCATTATCATACACACACACACACACACACATTTTTAAGAACAGAAATCTACTTCTTTTCATTAAAAAAGTTATTTATCCCTCATCCCCAAGACCTAGCTCTTTAATTCTGGTAACCACAGAGTAAGAAAATCGGACAGATGAGGGAAATAACCATTGCAAAATGAAAAAAGCTGAAGCTTCAAAACCCGTGTGCCACATTACCAGACCCTCGAGAGACGGTCTGCCTGGTCACAAGCATTAATCTTGGGAAGAAAGTAGAGAAGGGGGTGTAAACCTTTTTAAACAATGGTCTAAAAGACTATCTTCAACAAATCAACAGTATAAAGTGTATCTTCCACAAAATAACTCATTTAGCCCCGAATACAAACCCAAATTCTGACATTAGTTCACATGTTCAATTAGTTCCTTCATTTACTTAATCAACGCTGCCAATCACACTGATTAGGTCTCACCAGACCACACCTCCCTACTTTTATCAATATCAATTAGCTGACTTTCATTTTCCATGCAGGGATCATTTACAGCCACAGGCTTAGGGGTTTAAAACAGGAGTTTTGCTTTGGCCACGGAGAGTTTCCAGGCCTTACTTATTTCTCCCTCCCTAAAAGCAGCGACCCAGAAAACTTTTTTTAAAACTCTATATAGGCCAAGATGTACTCCACTGTACATCCATGGCACCATGCACACCTGGCAAAGTCCAAGGGATGAAAAACGACTTATCCCAACAGCAACCACAACTCAATAGCTATACCTGACCCCTCCCAGGACAGCATTCTCTGCCCAAAACCTCTGCCCACACAGAGTTGTAGTGAGAAGCTCCAAAAGAAACGGTCCTTTAGACCAAGTTGTCACAGACCTTTTCTGTAAAGGGACAGACAGTAAGTATTTCAGGCCTGTGGACCAGTGGTCTCTGCTGCAGCCACTCAGCTCTGTCACTGTGCCATGAAAGCAGCCACAAAGGACACGTAAATGAACAGGCGTGGCTGGGTTCCAATAGGATTGTATTTACAAAACTGCGGGTGAGCGGATTTGGCCCGAGGGCCACGGCACACTGTCCCTGCATTAGACTAGGCTTCCTTATAATGAGGGGCTTTTGTGAACAACTCTATGGACAAAGAAAGGCTGGGTGGTCAGGGTAGACTGTGAACATGAGATTAGGGACAAACCGAGTAGGGCTCAAAATCCACGGAAGGGCATAGCGCTGGAAGCCTTCTTATATTTCTTTCAACGGGGAACAATTTACATGCAATGAAATGCACCCATTTTAAGTGTACTTCCAATGTATTTGGAAAAATGCTCACATCATCTAACCCTTGGCCCAAGAAAGAAACAGAAAATTCCCCGATCACCTTATAAAGTTCCTTTGCTGAACCACAGACCTGCTATGCATCACCACAGCTCAGTTTAACCTGATCTAGAACTTCACCAACATGGAATCAGGCAGAAAGGACTCTGAGGTATGGCTTCTCTCCACTCAGTATACTAGAAACCTAGCTACACTACTGTTCCATGCTATCAGCATCCACCCCTCCTGACTGCTGTATTGTAAACCACTGTAAGAATATGCCACGACAGGGACACACTGCCCCAGGCCCCTAAACCCAAAGTCATTTTGAATCAGAGAATAAATACTTCTGGAAGTGCCGAGACCAGAAACACCATACTCCACCATGATCCTCACCACGCTCAAATTTCCATGTGGCTCAAACTTAACCCCCCACGCCACCCCACACACCAAATTCCCACCTTGGCTCAGTGTAAAATAGAAAAGATACACACACCCCAACTAATAAATAATCTTGCTTCACCAGAATCCCAAGTAGGCAGCCCTGGCAAATTCTCTAGAAATCATGAATGTGTCTCTCCCAAGCCTTTCAAGCTGCCATGTGACGGACTGGCCCATGGCATTTCCTCTGCTAACACTGGACTGTAAAGCTGGACTGCATAATTAACACCCACGGTTATTTTTCAATGCCTGCACCTGGCACTCTTAATTTAATTATCTCTCCGTTTCTACAATCCACTGCACACTGGTGACTGCTCCACCTGGCCATCCTTGCCCTGAATCTCCACTTGCCTGCAGGACTTTTCATCCAGAAATAATTAGGAACACAGGGTCCTCTGTCTCATGGCCAATTCAGCCTTGAATGCTACTGGACCAGGAGGAAAGTTTTATCTCAAATAAATAGAGTCAGCTTGTAGCAGCGGTTAAAGGCACAGGACCGACATCCAAGCATTTCTGCCATGCTGGGAGTTACCAAAAAAAAAAAAAATTTTTTTTTTTTAAAGTGGCAATGACCTTTCAGAAAACCTGGAACACTCTGGTTCTGGGAATAATCTTTTCCCTTGGCTTGCTCATGGCGGAGAGTGAAAGAATAAATTGGGAACAGCCTCCCAGGAAGGCTAGAATGACAGCCTGCCCACAATTATCCACGTTAAGGACACACAGAACGGGGAGCAAGCAATCCAGAGATGAATCCCGTGCCTCATTTCATAGGACTGCTTCAATTTACCCTTCCACCTATCCATTCTATACTGTTACTGACCAGAACAGCCAGCAAGTAGCAACCTTGAACACAGATAGTCTTCCACTCTTTCTTCCACTTTTTGGTTTCTTGCTGAAAATGGCACCTAGCACCTAAAACATTCCCACACTGGCAGTTTCATCAATAATAAGTAAAATTACACATAAAATACTATATTTTATATATTTATAAAATTACACATAAAATAATATTATAGGAACTACAAATCAGGGTACTCAGTGTATTTCAAGACATGTCCTTCTACACACTTTCCCTCACCTTCATAGATTTTCTCCCAAATGCCTGCCCTTACACACACATGCGCACACACACACATACGTACACACACTTCTCATATTGGGTTAGAACAAGCCAACTTTAATAATCAGTTTTAAACAGGGAAGCCAGGCTGTCCTCAGCATCTCTCTGTTTCAATCTCTTTTAAGATATTCAAGAGAAGCTTCTAGAAAGGGCTTCTAGAAAGGAATTCTGGAGATCTTGCTTTATTTAAAAAGCCCCTCCCCACTCACGTGGCAAATTCTAGTTCATCTTTGCCAAACACAGACAAAATTTCTCAGGAAACGTTGACATGCTTTCCTCAGCTTCTCTGATTCTCAAGGGTGTTCAAAGTTGCTGCAGAATCCCACCCCCACTGATGCCTTAGTAGCGCCCCCTCTCTTCACCAAGGCCAAACCCAGGGGAGCGAGGGCCCGGCAGCCTGGCCTCCTGGTCTGACAGATGGCTTCATTTCCATGCCACCCCACAGAGCTGGCCACAGCACACTTCCCATGATTTACAGCATCTGCCGTGGAGTCTGATGTGGTGCTTCCTCCCATCAAATAACATAAGCAATGTGCAGAACAAATGCACTAACTTGGTGAACTCTGTAACCTTGCTGGGCCCACTGTCTTCTACGGCCAGAAGCTCAGACAGTGGGGTTTTCTCCTGGGACCCTGCCTTCTCCATCTCCATTTCAGACAACTTCCCTCTGTGGATAAACAGTGCTGTTCTGGGGGTGGGCAGGGGGACGTACCAGGAGTGCCAGTCCATTTTCTTTCTCCTCAGAATAAAAGAAAGAAAAGCCACCAACTACAAGCTATGCACCACAGCAATGACAGGCTGTTCTTAGCCTCAGAACACAGCTTGATTCTCTCTCAGGAGCCTGGTGAGCCCTTCCACCCAGAAGGAAGAGAGAGAAACACTGCTGTCCAGATGGGAAAAGCCAGGACTTGGTGTCCAAAAATCTGGGTCCTAGTTTAGGTTCTCCTAGAAGCAGACTCTGAGACAAGGATTTGGGCACCAGTGACTAATCTGTGAGGTGGAGAAGAGCCAGCAGGGGAGTGGGGAAGTGATACTTGGAAGGGAAGGTTGCCAGTCGGCAAGCCAGTTATCACTGTGGTAACAGGCTTTTTAATCCCACTAGGGAAACTCTGAAGAAAATGCATAGATCAGGTACTTCAGCGTTATCTCCTCCTCCAAGGGGGTGAGGGATGTGGGGGTATACACCAGCTCCCAACTGTCATAGGCTCTGGGCTGCCCCAGGAAGTATGCATTCCTCTGACTTTTGGTCTACCACAACAATAGGCAAAACACACTAAGGTGGCCAGAGAAAGCCATCAGGCAAAGTCATCACCAAGTGCCCTGATGGGTATGCATGAAGAACATGGGCAGGGCCATGACAACCTCTGAATTCCTGTGTCCTGTCACTGATCAGGGCTGGCACTTGAGATACATCCCTTAACTTCTCTAGCGCCTAAGCAACTCCTCTAGAAAATGATGCCATTGTACCTACCCCCATGCTTATGGTGAGAATTAAGTCAGATGATTCTGTAAATAACTGTGCAATTTAGAAAGCCCTATGAAATTATTAACTCTCCCAAGCCTACATGGAGGGCTGGGAGCCCACCATGTGCCCAGAGCTCCAGGAGAGATAAGAGCAGAGCACAGGCTTTGTTTCTCTGTGCCTTACATGGAGCACCTATGGGGAACTTGACCCCTTGGTCAGGATCCTGCTTGTCGAAATGCATAGGGGAGCAGGCACTCTGCCTCAAACTTGCAGGAGTGTGAATCCAACCTGCTACACGAGCCTCTCAACTCAGGGGAAACATCTCATTTCAACAAGGTGAGGATTACTCATGCAAGACCAGAAAGAAAAGTCAATTTGAGCAGAGGGAGGGGCACACCCAGGTGACATCTGTGCAACATCCTGGGGTCAGGGGAGCAAAGAAACCAGGGGACTTCTGAAGCATGATCGGGGCTCCCTGCTTTCCCCTCTGACCATGAGATAAATAATCACTCCACACTTCTCCAACATGAAGCCCCTTCTCAAGCAAAGACATTGTGGCATCAAACTACTCCTCACACTACCTTAAAAAATGACGGTGTGAGAGCTGATGTTAGTAGCTAGGTGACAAGTACATGGATAAACAAATCCTTACAACCTAATCCAAGTATCCAGCCCATTCGAGAAAAACTCAAAACGGAAGCTCGGAGATGTGCATAGACACACATCCCTCCTCCCCACTCTACCCTCCCACCACTTCTAAATGTTTCACACAGTCTTGGCCTCAAATCAGGTCATCCCTCAGCAGACACCTTCAAACCCAGAAGCCCACCTACTTCCGAAAAATTATACAAAACAGCAGCTAAAGTTCTGCCTCCGCCCAGTTTTCCTCTTTACCAGATTCCTCTAGGCAAGGTCTTCTTAGCCTAGGACCCAGGCAGTAGTGGTCTACTGAGTGGGCTTGAAATGGCCCTCAAATTCCATGGAAAATCTAAATCAGAATTTCAAGCTGCTGTAACCAGATCCTCCAAGTAGGCAGTGTTCCTCAAGAATTAAGAACCACTATCCTTAGGGGCGCCTGGGTGGCTCAGTTGGTTAAGTGGCCAACTTCGGCTCAGGTCATGATCTCGCGGTCCGTGAGTTCAAGCCCCGCGTCGGGCTCTGTGCTGACAGCTCAGAGCCTGGAGCCTGTTTCGGATTCTGTGTCTCCCTCTCTCTGACCCTCCCCCATTCATGCTCTGTCTCTCTCTGTCTCAAAAATAAATAAACATTAAAAAAAATTAAAAAAAAAAAGAACCACTATCCTAGACAAACTGACACCTGGAAAGCCATGGAGCTGGATCACGCTCTACACTATTAAGTACTCAGGTACATAAGGACTGTTCTGATCTCAATACACTGATAAACGGGGTGGCTTCTCTAATGTACCACCAGGTATCCCTGTACAGAGGAACGAAGGACAGGTATGTGGGTGACTGGGCTCTTGTAGAAAGTGGTTTAAGGCAGGCATGGAATCCATTCCAAGTTCTTATTATCCAAGTACCTATCTTTAAAATTCAAGCACATTTTCCATGAACAGAGTAATATACCATTGTCTGTTTTGGCCTAAGAAATGGTTCTTCTTGCTCAAAACTTGCAGTAAATCTGATGCCTCAGGAGGCAGTCTGAGTTTATTGGCTTCATATAGTCAATGAAAGATAGGCAGATAACCTTGGAGACAGGGGTAGGAGAAGTTTTTATGGCATCAGTGGTGAACTTCAAAGGGTCCCCCAAGATGTCTCCAGCACTCAGGGAAGATGCAAGAGAGAGATCCACTGGGGTTCTGAGCAGTTAAGTGACCCATGCAAGGCTGGCAGCAGGTCTAGCCCATAGCCTCTGCCTGGGCCCCTGGCTTTTGCCCCTGTTCTCCCTGGTTTTCCTTTTGGAGGATAGAGGTCACATGGACCCATACTCTTATTATTTCAATAAGGGAACAAGGTCCAGAAATTTACAGTGATTTTCCAAAGCCATGTGGTAAGCTGAAGATGAAGTTCATGACCATGAGTCTCTACTAGAGCTTTTCTCACAGAGGCCTATCCTCTTCTCTGAGAAAACGTCTTCTTTTTCTTTTTCTCCTTCTTTTTTTGTTTTGTTTTGTGTATGTGGGTTTTTTTTTGTTTGTTTTTTGTTGTTGTTGTTGTTTTTTACTTCTATTCCTCTATGATGTTCTGAACTTTTGATGCCATAAACCAATATGGTGCACTGCTCTTCCCAGACTACCAGTCCCCCATCCAATTTCCCAGCGAGGTTCAAGAACAGCTCTGTCCATCCCAGGGCCCTGCCTTTGCAGAGGAGGTAACATTGTGGCTGATGCTGGCCAGGACAGATCAGGGATTCCCATAAGAGGTCTCTGCTTCTGACTTGATTTCCTTTGGGGTATGCTAAGGGAGAAATTAGCTTGTATAAGTCAGATCCTCTCTCAGGAACTAAACACCAGCAGCAAACAAAAACCAGACCAAAAAGCATCCGTTTGAAAAGACAAAGTGGGGCAAAGGCAGGGAGCCAACCCATAGGCCCCTGACCAGAGCTAACTGCCAGGATCTCCCTTCAGTGAAAAGGGACAAAAAAAAAAAAAAATCACAAAGCTAAAGGATTTATTTCTTTCCTTTTTGGTAACTAAGTCAGGCATGTTCCCTCTCTATGTAATTCATTTCCCTTGTGGTCCCAACCAGCCCCAGGCCACCACAGGAAATGGGGAGCAGAAGAACTTTCCATAGACAGGTCCAAATATTTGCCTCCTGATGCCACCTGATTAAATCTGTGGCCACCACAGAGAACAGCGGAAATTCACTGGTGGTTCCCCATGTCCTTTGCTCAATGGTGCTGAGCACGTGAAGTGAAAAAGGCTTACGTTCACTAATGTTTTCCTATTTCACCATGGAGACTCTTCTTTCCTGGTCTCAGTAACAGGGGACCACTGGGGGTCAGACGAGGGGACCCCAATTTTCTCACCGTGGTAGGACTCCACCGCTAGTGAACAGACAGGAAGCTCCTCCCAGGCGGAGCTGTCTGTCCGTTGGTTGATCTGTTTCTTTTTTTGTTTCGCCATTTTCATAATAAGCATACAAGGGAGAGAATTGGGTCTGCTGCCAGACAGTGCTAATGAGGCCAAGTTCATGGCCTTTCTTCCCACAGGATCCTTTGCTCTTGTTGCTGTTTGGCTTTGTTTTCAATGTGCTCTTTGGCCTCCCAGAGCCTCCCTCACTCTCATCAAGGGGGCCGCCATGGCTGGGTGAGACTGCGACATGACACTGAACAGGGTATCACTACATCACTAAAAAGCATGCTACCCAAAGGCTCTCCCATGTGAGGAGGTGTGGGGGGGATGTTGTCAGGGTTCCCACCCCACATTTTGGGGACAGCTGGGACTATTCCTCATGGAAGGCACTGAGTGGCATTCGCCCCTTTTAAGGAACTAACTGGAGAATCCTGTCCCTCCCTGCTTCTGCTGGTGGCCAGGGCAGAGTGAGCCTACTCCAAGATCTGGTCAGAGTCCAGCCTATAATGCCCTTTGTCCCTCAAAGCTCTCAAAGCCTATTCCACGTGGTCTGGTGATTGAAAGGCAGCCTTGCAGACACTGTGGGTACCTTCCCCATACCTCCTCAGTCTCTACCATTTCAGTCCCTGTCAGCTCCACCTGTACCTACCAGCACCAGCATCTCTCTGTCCAAATGTGTGATGGACAGAGTGATGTGCCAGGAATAAAGACACCCCCTTCCCAGCATCCCTCAACCACAAGTAATGGGAGCCAGGGTATATGTACCCCTGCTCCCTCCTCCTAGGGGTGCAAAAATGCTCCCAGCAGGCTCTCCACTGCTTTCCAGAATCCCCAGAAGGGCATATTACCGCCAGGGCTTCTTTTCTTCCCTGAGTCACCTCCCAAACAGATGACCTACACTTAAGTCTTTTGTTCAGGGTCTGCTTCCAGGGAGACCCCCCACCAAGACAGACTGTGGGTTATGCTGGAAAAGACCTTGGAGAAGAGGGAAGAAACTCCAGGTTCTAATGACTTGATATCTCTGAGCCTCAGTTTTGTCATCTGCAATAAGAGTCACAATGTTGTCTGGGTGACTCCAGGATATGATAAAGGTCAGAACCACCATGGTGATCTGCCAGGCTCCTTACAATATGTGTTAACCAGACTGAAGAGCTGGGGTTTCTTTTTCTGTGCAGCCAGAGCCAGGGTGAGATCCTCACTCTGCTTCCCACAATGAAATATTACTCAGCCATCAAAAAGAATGAAATTTTGCCATTTGCTATGCCATGATGGAGCTAGGGTGCATTCTGTTAAATAAGTCAGTCAAAGAAAGACAAATACCATGTGATTTCACTCATGTGGAATTTAAGAAACCAAACAGATGAACGTATGGGTGGGAAGGGGCAAGAGAAGAGAGGGAAACAAACCACAAGAGACTCTTAGTGATAGAAAACAAACTGAGGGCTGATGGAGGGCGGTGGGTGGGACATGGGTTAGACGGGTGATGGGTCTTAAAGGAAGGCACTTATAACACTGGGTGTTATAAGTAAGTGATAAATCACTGAATTCTGTGCCTGAAACCAGTTTTGCAGTGTATGTTAACTAATTAGAATTTAAATAAAATTTTTGAAAAAGAGAATGATCCTCATATGGCAACCATCATAATAATTTACTCAAGCAAAAATCATAAACTAGTACCCAGACTAGTGGCTAAATGCTTGGTAGGAAGGGTATTTACATTATCTTGGAGTATATCCCAACAGGATACTTATTAATGTCAAATAAAGTGGTAATGTTACAGTGGAGGGAAGTGGGTTGACTGACCCCACCCTAACCAGTTGGTGATGGCTGAGTAATATTTCATTGTGTGTGTGTGTGTGTATACATATGTGCATTTATCATTCGATGGACATTTGGGCTCTCTCCATAGTTTGACCTTTGTTGATAGTGATGCTGTGAACACTGGGGTGCATTTACTCCTTTGAATCCGTAGTTTTATATTCCTTTGGGTAAACAGTAGTGCAATTACCAGCAGTGCACCTAGCAGTGCAATTGCTAAATCATAAGGCAGTTCTATTTTTTTTTAACATTTATTTATTTTTGAGAGAGAAAGAGACAGAGCATGAGCAGGGGTAGGGGCAGAGAGAGAGAAAGAGAGAGAGTGAGAGACAGAATCTGAAGCAGGCTCTAGGCTCTGAGCTGTAAGCAGAGCCCAAGGTGGGGCTCGAACTCACAAACCATGAGATCATGACCTGAGCTGAAGTTGGACGCTTAACCAACTGAGCCACCCAGGGCAGTTCTATTTTTAACTTTTTGAGGAACCTCCACACTGTTCTCCAGAGTGGCTGCACCATTTGCAGTTGTCATATGGGGATTTTTCTAGTTCCATCATTTCTCTGACTCAAGGGAAGAGTTATTTCCATATCATTCATTCATTTGTTCATTCATTCATTCAAATGTGGACTCACAGATTCTTATTTAAGTCTATAGATTATATATAACCTGCTCCTGTCATTATTTATTTTGATGTTCAAATTGTCCCAGATTTGGCCAGTAAGAGCTCCTTCAAGCTGGCCACTGTGTCCTTTCAATATGTCAGGACTGAGAAGTTCTCCTGGATGCTGAGAAACTACGGGCCTCATTTTTGTTCCAGAATAGATTTAACTTTTGTTAAATGCTTTTCTTTCAATACAACATCATTTGGCTACACTGTTGGTCACTGGAGCCAATGGTCATCACAGCTGTTTGCCCCCAGGGAGAAAGGTGAAGCAGATGGGCTGGGGCTGCACAGGGGATGCGGTGGTGCCCACTGAGTGGGAAGGAGGGTCACTGACAGGACCTCAATTGAATGCAGTGGCCCACTGCTGGGGCTGCTAGCCAAGAGCGTGGACAGAGGGCACAAACCAGCCCAGAAGCCAGAGCCAAACTGGAGAGTGCTGCTAGGAGAGACACCAGCCAAAGGCATGTGCCAAGAAAGACCATGATGCGGAGCCAACATAAAGGGGAGGGACAGGCAAGTACGGGTGCCAGGTTCCCAGAGAAGTCTGTGGACCTTCCCTTTCTGCTTTTAACTCTGTCTGCCCATTTTCTCTCGGGCTCTACCCTGCCTGTTAAAGTGTCAGCATTCACTGTCACCACTTCTTTGACTATGCTCAGTAAAGAAACCAGCCAAGGTGGCTCCCGGTTTGAAAGGAACCCAACATTCCTCTAATAACAAAGTTTTTGTCCCACTTTCTGCCACCAATGTGTTACCTAAATTTTTACACACACACACACACACACACACACACACACACACACACACTTGTTCTTTACTGAAAAATTAATGCTTCCATAACCATCTTTTCTGCCATTTACTGCAAGGGTGCATATTTTACCTTTCCTCCTCTATGGCACTATAGGTTGTGGTAATAAATGATGCTTCTCCCAAAGCTCATAGCATGGAACATGGAGCCCATTACTCAGCACACATCCAGCAGTGGATGCTGGCTGCCCATTACTAAGGAACATTCCAAAACAGAACCAGTTTTCTCAGACAAAAACTGCCCAAACACCAATGCCAAATGGTACTGGGGACAGGACTACCTGAGATCTTCTAGGCATTGGGATGTTTCAGGCACCTTCCATCAGACTCCCTCCCAAAACTGCCCAACAAGACAAATCAGCTAGTTCTCCTTCCTCTCTTCTTCCCCCTTCCCAAAGTGTGGCTCAGCACATGGTAAAAGAGAAGCAGGCAGACCACCAGGTTCTGAGAACTGGGGCATCTAATTAGACAACTGTCTACTCCATCCTTTTCCTAGGCAAAACAAAACAAAACAAAACAAAATAAAACAAAACAAATCACGACTTTGCATTCTCACAGAGTTTTCTGCAATTCATCCCTGGCTGATGAAATGGGATTTTAAAAAGAAATTAAAAATGCATGGCTTCCTGTTTAGTCCTTTGCTTTTATCCCAAGCCTGCTTGTTAATAATGAAGGGAGGCTCTGCTTCACCTCAGTGAAAATTTCAAGCCTCAATTATCTCAATTTCTTTGTAAAATGACGATACTCTCCTTTCTCAGCTTCCAGATTTAATAATTTGGGAAGTCCTCTTTGGGGAACCAGTCTGGTCCTTGTTACCACTGTCCAGTGGAATTATCTGAAGCAGGCACTGCCCGGGCAACTTCATTTCCTTCCCACCAGCTCTGTGCTGCCCAGCATGGCAGCCATTAGCCACATGTGGCCATTTGAAAGAAAATTAAATAGAAATTAAATAAAATTCAAAATGTAGTTCATTAGTTGCCCTAGCCATATGTCAAGGTCTCAACAGACACAAGTGGCAAGTGACTTCCTTACTGAACAGTACACAGAACATTCTGGCACAAGGAGTTCCATTAGAGGGCATGACTAGCCAATGGACCTACCTATTTCAAAGGAGAGTGAGCCTGGGCTCAGAGCAGGTGCAAGGGATATACATCTGAGGGGTGGAGAGGCAGGGAATGGGAGGCATCTGAGCTTTCTCTTTCTTCTCCTAACCTTTTACCTTCCAAATACTTTCCACTCTTCATTTCTCCGTAAGCTGAAACATTCCCCTCAATATGGAGGCTGTTAGTCCCTATATTTTCCTTAATTTTTAATAAAGTTAATTTTGACCATACCAAACGTCTCTCTGTGACCAAAGACTCCCACTCAGTATTATAACTCAGGGTTTCATGAAGAGGAAGGCATAGTTTGGGGGCCCCTCCAGGGATGGAGAGTCAGTTTAGTACGACGATGTTTTCTGTAGGACAGAAAGAAGTCTTAGGACTCTGGTCATCAAGGTGGGTGGGGAGGCTATAGGGAAAGGGAGACTGGAACCCACAATCACTGGTCAAAAATCCATTAAAAGGAAGGAACTACAAGAAAAGTCAAGTCTCCAGAGCTTACCTCTCAGTATGAAAGTAATTCACTTTGGAGATCATTATCAGCTTAAATGTATGCCACGAGCATGCAGTATTGAAAAGTCACTCTTTAACATAGTCACAGCAACTTTTACTTCTAGATGCCTGGGATGACTTTCAGGAACAATTAGCTGGAGATGAACTCACTAAAGGCATGACTATTCATGAGGGCCCCATGATGACTGTTTTGCCTTTAAAGAAGTTAACCTTCCACACAGAAAATCAGGACCCTTGGCAATGAAAGGGAAAACAGGACCCCCACACCCCTGTGCACACACACACAAAATCACCCTGTCAACCTGAAGCTTGAAAAAGTAAGAGCAGATCACGGGGTGAGCTCATCACGAGGGTTGGGCAGGTAAAAAAAAAGATGGATTTCCTGTTTGAAGGAGAGCCTTGCCAAACCTGGAAGGGGTTCGCAAAGAGAGAGTTATTTTTAAGACTCGCAAAGTTTGACTTGGCTTAAATATAGTCCTTGCCCAGAGGCAGGGAGCAACACCAGATAATAAATAATACCTGGACCCACACGTCAGGGAAAAGTCAGAAAGAAAAAAAAAATGATCTTCATTTTCACAGGGCAGTGTTCTGGACAACACAGCAGGCAACCCCTGGTGCTGGATGTGTCCTTTACGGAGCCTCCAGGAGGAGCTGGGGGAGGGGCTCTAGCACTACCTCCCATAGACAAGGATTACTAACACTAGTCTTCTCCTTCTTACGTACAGCGTGAACAGAGGCAGCATTATAAAATCATTACTGCTCTTATTGACTTCTATCACTGAAGGATTAACCTTGTGCTCTTCTATATGGCAACTTCAAAAGAAATAATGCCCAGTGCCCTGTTCCAGGTAGATCACTCCCCCAAATCTTCCTGAAGTTCCTCCCATATAGAAACCCCACTAGAGTCCATGGAGAGAAATGAGAATGGGAAAACACCCTACAGGGGAACCCCCCTCCTCAGCCAGTTTCTGCAGGACCCAGCTGGGGTCCTCTACACCTGTGGATCCCGAACCAGGAGCACTAATCAGGCTCATCTGGAGGGCTCTGAAGCCCCAGATTCCCGGGCCCGCCCGTAGAGTGCCTGATTCAGTTGGTCTAGGAGGAGTGGGAGAATGTATAGTTCTCACCGGCTCCCAGGGGTAACTGATGCTGGTGGTCCAGGAACTGCTCTTTGAGACATGCTCCCTTCCTAAATGATTCCTGCTATTCCTGGAAGGAGAGCCAAGCTGAAGGGGTCAGTAGGGGAATATCCTTCTCCTCCTTGTTCATCACTGGTGTCAAATGCAAGGCTGCTCAGGAGAGCAATGTGTCAGCACCCCGTGTGGCTGCACGGAGGAGCCCTGTGGTTGGCGTCCTTCTCAGCAGACAATGAACACCAGCCCCGAGAAGCCTTCTCTGTGGTCTACAGGGGAGCTGCCCCACGCAGCCCTGGGTAGTCTGCAAGCTGGACTTTATCTTGCTACTTCCTTTTTCTCATTTCTCCTACTGCTTCTTCCCTATGCCTACTCCCCTGTAGCCCCAGACCTCACAGGTCTTCAGTCCTGCAGATGACCACACCATCTACAGAAAACCTGGGACCTGGGCGGCACCCTGACCATGCTGAGGCAATGTGTGGTTTCAAAGTCAGCTGGACACCAGGCCAGGCTACAGGACACCAGGCCAGTGTGGAACTCCCATCATCCTGTTCCCCATTAGGTTTTGGACCCAGCTTCTCTGGAGCCCATGTCCCTCATGGCCAGGGGCAAGGTCATTATTGCACCCGCAGCTCCCACTGAAGACCCAGCTGGGCCCTCACTAAAGACCGGAAACCTTCTGACATCAGCCCATCTGCCTGACCACATCTGTTTCCTCCCTGGACACTCCTTGCTTGGGAGAAAATGGCATCTTTGCAACTGGGCCCAACGGCCCCTCTCAAGTTGCAAACTACCCCTCGAGATGTTTTCATTCTCCAGGAACTATTTTTCCTGGCATCCATGTAACATACAAAGAAAAAAAATCCTTTGCTTTTTTAAAACATCCAATACAAAATAAGCGATTGTTAAGGCTCCAAACAGTCTGTTGTAATTCCCTCGCATGCTCTAAAAACAATAAGCCCCATGAGGGTGTGTGTTCTTTGGCCATGGCTGCTCCCCAGGGGTTGGTTTGACTGTACTTTGTTCCTTCCATGGATTCTATCATGCCATATAGCACCCCGAGTGGACATCCCCCACCAGACACACATGCTGGGCTCTAGGGCTCTCCCTTTCAGCACTGACGGAGCCCTGGAAGGCTGATAGTTATTTTAAAATGGGCACTTTTGTCTTCCTTTATGTTGCAATTAAGGCCAGTAGCCAATTCTGGATGACAGACCTAAAGAGATGGGCAAATCTTTGTTAAAGGCTGTCCAAGACAACCAGGTCTGGGGCAGATTCAATGTCTCAGGGGAATGGTTCGGTAAATAACCCAATTGTTCTTTGACGGAGATGTGCGGAAACTCCACAGTTTTGGCCAAAGGAAGGAAAGCAAAGGGGAGTGCGTTCGCAAAGGACCCAGGGCTCTTTGGAAGGCCACTGCTGCCCTACTGACACACCACCACTGGCTGAAATAAAAACAGCAATGGACTCACATATGTTGGTTTGAGTCCTCCATTTACTCTGGCTTACCCATACGGTTAGGGGTCTATAGGTCACTGCACTTCTACAAACACCAGCCATCTTCTCTGGGGAATGTACATAATATTCATTCTGCTGCACAGAAAGTCACAGGGACTCCATGAAAGGAACGAGGCTGAGAACTCCACCTGATTAAGAACCCGCTACGGGTCAGTCTCTTTGATGTGCTTTGCCTGCATGACAGGTATCCCTCACTTTTCGAAAGTTCACCTTAACTACCTCCCGTTTACTAAAGACCAACATTAGTAGCTGTTTTCACTGAAAGAAATCCAAAGAGGATTTTTCACTTTATGAAAAAAGGTGAAAAGTGAAAATAGCATTTAGCATTTGTATAGGGGCAGTGAGCACCTTGAGCAGTGATAACAGCATCGCCCAGCACCTCCCCAGGGAACTACACTCAGCATCTCAGCATCAAGCTGCCATAGCTTTGAACTGTGTCTGTGAGATCTGTGCTTTATCTCGATTTGTTTTGTGAATCTGTTAGCAAAATGTGTCCTAAGGTATCAGAAAAGCTGAAGAGAGGTTATTTCTTGGGTCTGGGAATGCTCAAATATTTTTTTCTGTACAAATAAATGGTAATTGCTTCTTCACTTTATGCCATTTTGGCTTACAAGAGGTTTCACAGGAATGCTCTACTTTCGGATGGGAAGCAAAACCCATATTTTATTTATGTCGTACAAGAAGCCTTTATTTTAGGTATCATCGTTCCCACTTGTCACATGAAAGCATCAAGCTCAGGGGCGCCTGCGTGGCTCAGTCAGTTAAGCGTTCGACTTTGGCTCCAATCATAATTTTACAGTTCGTGAGTTGAAGCCCCACATCAGGCTATCTGCTGTCAGTGCATAGCCCACTTCGAATCCTCTGTCCCCCCCCCGCCCCTCCCCTGCTCACGCTCTCTCAATAAATATATAAAACATAAAAAAAGAAAAGAAAAAAAAACTTTCTAAAAAAGCATCAAGCTCAGACAGATCAAGAAATGCCTCCATGGTCACACACTCAACAAATGGATGTACTAGACAGAACCTAAAGTCAAGTGATTCTAGTCTCCAAATCCTTTCCTTAAAACCCTGAGATAATACACATAAAAATGCCCTGAAAATTCTGAAGCCATGTCAAAGGTAAGATGATGTGATCATCCACTAACTAGAAACGCTTATTAAAATGACATCTCCAGGGGCACCTGGGTGGCTCAATTGGTTAAGCATCTGACTCTTGATCTTAGCTCAGGTCATGATCTTAAGGTTCATGAGATCGAGCCCCACATCAGGTCTGTGCTGACAGCATGCAGCTTGCTTGGGATATTCTCTCTCTCTCTCTCTCTCTCTCTCTCTCCCCCCTTTTCTCTCAAAATAAAAAAACAAATAAACTTAAATAAAATAAAATAAAAAGATATCTCATGTACCAGCATTGTCAGGGAATGTATGATCTCTCACAGGCAGGATTTTCCAGGTATCTTAACTTTACCCCTAATTAAGAATTGAGCTCTTTTTTCAATGCAAAAAATTTTCATGGAAAATTTCCAAAAGTAATTACATTCTTTTTTGGTGTCTTAAATACACATGGATCAGAATTTTAAGATTTCTAAAAATAATCCAGGACATTAATGAATATCAGGCATGAAAATGAGATACAATTGGGCAATGTTCTCAGAGTCTGTGATGTGGGTAAAGCAGCCCCAAATGGCCAGACTTGTTAGTTTTCCAAACCTACTTTCTTCCAGAATACCTTATTAGGAAAATGTTTAAATATGCAGAAATATTGAAAGAATGTGCCCACCACCTAGATTCTAATATAACACTGTAAAACACTTGTTTTATCACACCCATTTCCATCTATCCATTCCTCTATCTACCTATCCATCTGTCCTTTCAAAAATGCATTTAAAATACACTGCAGATATCAGCACACTTCTCTCTGAATAACTTCAGCATGTGTATCGTATCATTATTTGTTTATGGTAATTTTTCGGTTGAGATACATTTATAGACAATGAAATGCACAAACCCTAAGTGAACATTCACTGAGTTTTGTCAAATGAATACACCTGTGTAACAAAACCCTACCAAGATGCAGACCATGACTACTGCCTCAGAAAGTTCTCAAGCGCCCTGTCCTACTCAATTTCACTTGTACTTCTGGGGAGCCTACTTTCTATAGGTCTTCCTTTTCCTCCCCGTGCTGTCAAATGTCACTTTACAAATGTCAGAGGTTCTGTTTCTAATCTGTGACCTCATTTTACCTGCAATTACCTGGGTGGGATTGTGAGTGAAATTCTAAAGCCATTTCAGGAAAGTGCATGGGGCTTAGGGTTGTCTTTTCCTTGAGGCAGAGAGGCATTCCCCTCACCCTGCCCTGCAAGGATTTGGGAGTATCTGGCATTGCCAGCAGCCTGATTTCCATACAAATAGAGTGTTAGTGGGCTGTTATAAAGCTTCAGCAGCTATCTCTCCATCTGTAAGATGCAGTGCTGATCTGTAAAAGAACAGAATTACTACAGGAGTAAAAATTTCTATGTGCTAGTATTTCACCAGAATTCTGAGGGACTGACTTTAAGAGGAAAATACAGGCATGCCCATGTTTATAGAAGCATTATTTACAATAGGCAAGATATGGAAGCAGCCCAAGTATCCAACGATTGATGAATAGATAAAGATGTGATATCTATATACAATGGAATACTATTTGGCCATAAAAAGGAATGAAATCTTGCTACTTGCAAAGACATGGACGGAGCTAGAGAGTGTAATGCTAAGCGAAATAAGTCAGAGAAAGATAAATACTGTATGATTTCACTGCTATGTGGAATTTAAGAAACCATATCAATGAGCAAAGGGAGAAAAATGAGAGAGAGAAAGAGAGAGAGAGAAACCAAGAAACAGACTCTTAACTCTAGAGAACAAACTGATGGTTACTAGAGGAGAGGGGGATGGGTGGTGGGTGAAACAGGGGATGGGGATTAAGGAGTGAACCTGTCATGAGGAGCACTGGGTGATGTATGGAAGTGTTGAATTGCTACATTATACACCTGAAATTAATAGTGTATGTTAACTAACTAGAATTAAAATAAAAAATTTTTAAATAAATTAAAAACAAAAACACCAATTTTTTTTAAAGGAGGATACTGGCTCATTCACCTCTTTGGAGTTGTGGTGTTGTGATATTCACACGGTGTGATGTTGAGATATTCACATGTTCTGATGCGGACAGTCACATGTTGAGATGTCAAGGCACTTGCATGTTGAGATGGGAGAATCAGATTCACAGGTTGAGATATTCATATGTTAAGATGTGGATACACTCACAAGTTCATATGTCAAAATATCACATGTTGATATGCATGTTGAGACGTTGAGGTACCATTCACACGTTCAGTTTTGTGTCATTTGCATGTCGAAATGCTGAGACATTCACATATTGAAACATTAAAACGTTCACAGGTTCAGATGTTGTGACATTTGTATACTGAGATGCGGAGACATCCCCATGTTGAGATGTTGAAACATCTGCGCAATGAGGTGTTAAAATCTTTACAAGTTCCAATATTAAGACATTCACAGGTTGACATATTAAAACATTTGTGGATTCAAATGCTGAGCTTCTCACAAACTGGTAAGGACAGACATTCACATGTTGAGATGCTGAAACATTTATAGGTTGAGATGTTATCTTCTCATTCATATGTCTGACTTCAAATATAAGATGAGTTTAGCTGGGCCTAAGATACGGATACTTAGCGATATCTGATAAACTCTTCTTCTACATCCCTTTGCCCATAGCAAACAGTGTTGGCAACACTTGGAGGTCTCCATGGATGATTTGCATCCAATGGGCCTATGGCATCCTGCGTCTCTCTGCCTGAGGACATTCTCTGGCCCCAAGGGGGTGCTCAACTTCTATACGGGCAGACAAGAAATGCCAGGGAGTTTACAGCCCAGAAGTGACCCTCAACTATCACAGGATGAGATTTAGGAGGTAAATATTCCAGTTTCCTCACCTTTCAGTGGCTTAATACTATCTCCCAGAGGGTCCTGACTGCAACTGAGTCCAGTTGTTTTAGTGGTAATGTCTCCTATTGGTGTTTCTTGAGATCACCTCCCAAACAATATACTTGCACCCAAATCTGTGTTTCTGACTTTGATGGGAACCCAAACTAAGTGATCTGAAAAGCACCAGTCCTATCTCCAAATAGAAAGCAGAAGGTCAGGGGGCGCCTGGGTGGCGCAGTCGGTTAAGCGTCCGACTTCAGCCAGGTCACGATCTCACGGTCCGTGAGTTCGAGCCCCGCGTCAGGCTCTGGGCTGATGGCTCAGAGCCTGGAGCCTGTTTCCGATTCTGTGTCTCCCTCTCTCTCTCTGCCCCTCCCCCGTTCATGCTCTATCTCTCTCTGTCCCAAAAATAAATAAACGTTGAAAAAAAATTAAAAAAAAAAAAAGAAAGCAGAAGGTCAGTACATTCATACCTACTATAGAAGACATATCCTCTTCCATAGGTTTCCACGTTACTGGCTACTCACTAAGTTTGCTAAAACAGGTGGAGGTCAGGACCTGCTCCTTGAGGACTAAAGGACACCAGATAAGAGAAATCTGTGGAAGTACCTCATAGTCTCCCACCACGTGGCAATCTGGAAGGGTCCCTCCTCTCCCTCCAAATCCAGATGCCCATGTGAGTCAGTGGCACAGGGGTTGACTATTCTCTTTGAGGCGGATGCTCCCAGAATGGTTCCCTCAATGAGTAGAGAAGGTTCTGGAGCCCCGTATAGGCTGTTCAACACAAATTTCTCCTTGAATCACTGGGTAGGCATAAACGAAGGATGCTTGCGGAGACAAAAGAATCTTAGAACATGGGCAATATGAAAGAATAAGAATTTTTTTCCATGGAAAAACAATGCATCATGAAAGATACAAATGGTACAACCACTGTGAAAAACTGGCAGTTCCTCAGTTAGTTGACCATAGAGGCATTCAAACAAAAAACTGGACACTAATGTTCAAAGAAGCACTATTTACAGTAGGTATAAGGGGAAAACACCCAAATGTCACGTCCATCAACAGGTGAACAGATACACACAACGTGACACATCCACATGATGGAATATTATTCAGTTCAGCCACAGAGAGGAGTGAAGTATTGATACGTGATAATATGTACAGTTGACCCTTGAACAATGTGGGGGTTAGGGGTACTGACCCTGAGCAGTTGAAAACCTTTGTATAACTTTTGACTTCCCCCAAACTTAATGAGCAATAGCCTCCTGTTGACCAATAACATAAACAGTTGATTGACATACATTTTGTATGTTATAGGCATTATATACCATATTCTTACAATAAAGTCATCTAGAGAAAAACACAGCAGTAAGAAAATCATAAGTAAAAGAAAACATATTTACAGTACTAGACTGTAAAAAATATCCACATATAAGTGGACCTACATAGTTCAAACCCATGTTCTTTAATGCATATATGAAATAAATACATATACATACACACCTTGTAAACATTATGCTAAGTGAAACAGGCCGGACACAAAAGACCACATATTATGTAATTCCATTTATATGAACTATCCAGAATAGGCAGGTCCACAGATACAGAGCACAGACTAGGGTCTGCCAGGGGCTAGGGGCAGACGGGAGAAGGGAGTGGCTGCTAACGGATACAGGGCATCCTTTAGGGTGACGAAAATATTCTGGAACTAGAAAGAGGTGGCGGTTGTACCACATGGCAAATAAAATAAATGCCACTAAACTGTACAATTTAAAAAGGCTAAAATAGTAAATTTTAAGTGTATTTTACCACAATTTTTAAACAGGAAGACAGAAGTTTGTGAACATGGACACCTTTGGATTTCTGAAGTGCTATCAAGACACTTTGATGAGCTCAAATGCACCTTAAGAGATAAGTTGCCCTGTAATTTGATTTTAAAACTCAAGAAAGATGCAGAGTAGTTGATGACTTGGTTAAGGTTGCAAAGGGAATTAGGAGTCGTTTCATTTGATGGAGGTTCTACTTCTCTTTTTCCCAAAATCAGAACAAAGTTTACATGGTGGTGGTCTCTAACCATCCATCAGTGTGGTCCACAGCCCAAGTGTGGTAGACAGGGGGATGTGCCCAGGCGTTGGGGGCAGGTGGGAGGAATGTGCCCAGGTGTTGGAGGCAGGTGGGATGTGCCCAGGTGTGGTGGGCAATGGGATGCATGTGGCCAACACCAGATTTCAGGTGAGATCTACCTCCACGTGACCACCCCTTGAGGTTGTACCCCCACCTCCTCCTTCTTACATCACTTGCCTCATCCTGAAGGCATTCAAGGTCATGGCCCCTAGTCTGGATTATTGGCAGCAAAAAATGAAATGGAACTGTTACTACTGGAACTTCAGGCACTGCAGATAATAAGCAAAACGATGATACGGTTGGAGCACAAGGAAGGAAAGAAAGAGCAACTCCTTGCTGAGCAGAAGGGAAAATGTACCTTGCTTGGACCTATAGTGCTGGTAACTGAGAAGCAACAAATGACAAGGGATGATTAAACAGGGCAGGAATGGGGATGCCTGGTTGGCTCGGTCGGTATAGCACATGACTCCTGATCTCAGGGTCCTGAGTTGTAGCCCCACCTTGGGTGTGGAGCCCACTTAAAAACAAACAAACAAACGAACAAACAAAAAGGGCAGGAGTGGGTACAGCTATGAAGGCTGAACGTAAAAATAATGTGCATGGCCATCTGGAAAATCAAGGCAGGCCACACCCGTGTCCAGGCCAGCAGCCCCTGGTGGGCTCACTGGAATGCCTATGAGGCTTTGCTGGTTGTCTGAAGAGTGAAGTGCACTTTCCCAGCTGGGGTCTCTCACCAGAAAGAGGGCTTCTAAATAGCAGGAGGCATTTACAAGATAACATCAGGATATGTATACATCTCTGGCCCCAGGGTGGTAAAGGACTTTCTAAACAAGAAAAAAAAAAGATGATGCATTTGACCACCTTTAAGCGTAAAACTTCCGCGTATGAACAACCACCATCAAACAGAAGAACAAGCCATAAACAAAACCTAACACTAACAAAGAATTGATACCCAGAACTTGTAAAGCTCTCTTATAGTTACTAAGGGAAAAAAAAAAGGCAAGGTTTATGACTAAGCAATTCACAGAAGAAACCATACAAGTGCCCAATAAACTTGTGAATGGAAGCTGAACTTGACCAGTGCATTTGTGTCCTGGGGCTGCTGTAACAAATTACCAGACACTGGGGGCCTTTCACAGCTCTGGGGACCAGAAGGCCAAAGCAAGGTATCAGCAGGGCCACAGTGCTCTGGAGACTCTCAGGGAGAATCTGTTTCTTGCCTTGCTCAGCTTCTGGTACCTGCTGGCATTCTCCAACTCCTGGCCTCATTGCTCTAGTCTCTGCCTCTACCTTTGCCATCACCTCCTGCTCTGTGTACATCTGACCTCCCTTCGCCTCTCTTACACAGATACCTGTGATGGCATTTAGGGCCCGCTCTAATAATCCAAGGTAATCCCCCCATCTCAAGATCCTTAACTTAAATCATATCTGCAAAAACTTTTACCGCATAAGGAACAGTCACAGTTTCCAGGGGGTTAGGACCTGGTATCTTTGGAAGGCACCATTCATCTTACTGCAGTCAGAAACCAGGGAAATGCAAATTAAAGCCACACTGAGACGTATCATCAGATTGGCATTTATTAAAAAGTCTGACAATACCAAGTGTTTATAACAATGTAGAGCAATAGGGACTCACATCTCCTGCTATTGAGAGTGTAAATCTATCAGTACGACCAAGCTGGAGAACAGTTTGGCAGAGTCCCCTTTTGAAAAACTGAGGATGCATGTATCCTAGATCCAGACATTCCATTCCACAACTACAGAAATGCATCTCAGCAGAAGATACCCACAAGAGTGTTCAACGTGGCACAGTCATGCTGAAACCCTGGAAACAATCCAAATGTCCATCAACAGGTGGATAGCTAACTAAACCATGGTGTAGTCAGGCAATATACTATGCAGCTTTGAAAAGAAGCGAATGGAGTCTCATACATTGACATGGGTAAATCTGATCCATATAAGGTCAAGGGCGAAAAGCACATTGCAGGACTCAAACAGTGAGAAATGATTCACACCGAGTTAAAAAAAAAAAACATGCCACTGATACTTGATGTTGGTTATGGATATGTACATTTGTGGTGGAAGCCTAAAGATATATACGGGAACCACAAACACCCAATTCTAGACACAGGTTGCCCCTGGGAGGCAGGAAATGCAATGCAAATGTGATCAATGAGATGTCCAAAGGAGATTTCAAAATGTATTTACAATAGTTTCTTTCTCGGTTGGGTGATGGGTATATGGAGCTTCATTATATTATTCTCTATATGTTTTCATGTCTGAAATAGTCACTTTTTTTTCAATTTAAAAGGTGATCTATACTGCAGGCAGGAATGGTGACAGATGATTCATCTCAGCAGGAGGGCCTGGCGGGAGGGAGAGTGGCTTTGGTCACAAGGGTTCTTAACCAAGGTATCTATGGGTTGAATTGGAGGGCGGGGGGGGGGGACCTGTAAACCACAATGAGGAAATATATATTTTTTACCTACTTCTAACTGAAATGCAGCATTTCCTTCTAATATGAATGTAGGTAGAAAGCAAGCCACATGGTATTATAGCAATTTCTTTGACTTTATCACCCATAGCTGTCAGGTATTTTACAGCCCATTACAGTGTGGCAGATACCTCAGGATAGCATTTATGCTCATCAGCAATTCAAAATGACAGTGGTTATTAGACCCACCACCAGATCTTGCTATTGAATGCGAGAGTAAAGAAGCACATGGATTTTTACTCCATCGCCAGATTATTTATTCGCTATACTGATAACTGTATTTCAGTGTAGTTGAAATACTTTCTGTTGCCCTTTTGTATTTTATCCAATGTATTTAAAACAACATCCTTCCCCAGACTGCTGGGGGGATTCTGCAGCCCTGGAGGAGGAGAGGGACTAGGGGTTCCTGTGGAGTTGGGTCGGTGGCTATGGAAGGTCCCTGGGGGTCCCCACAGCTCCAGGCTGGAGAGGGCAGAGAGAGGAATCAGATCTCAATTTAAGGAAGAGAGGCAAGTTGCACTCGTTTATCTTAGCAGACGTGAAACACAGAGCCCAGCAGATAAGCTGAGCTATTTTCAAGCGTGCCATTCTTCTTACCCCATCTTTTCTGCCTTGTTTTACTGGATTTTCATCAGGGGCTAACCTGTGAAGCGTTCTGAAACCCAGATCAAAATGTGACACAAGAACTAAGCTACTGGATAAAGGCTCGGAGGAGGCCTCCAAAAGAACAGAAACCCAAGTCAAGGCTGAGTCTGTACTCGGTGACTGGAACCACATGTAGCCTCCTGCCTACGGGCCAGAAGGATGCCCGGCAGGGGAGCAGAGGCGTGAGGAGCCAGCTGGTTTCCTGACTCAGCCCGGCCTGAGGTGTAGCCAGGCCTCGGGAAGTCCAAATGGAGGCAAAAGATGCCAAGATGGAAAAGAGAACGCAATGGCTTTTGGCAGGAAGCAGCCCTGTCTGAGGAGGGGGGCTGGGTCAATGTTTCTGCCCTCCAGGGAAGGCCCTGGGGAGCCAGTGGTGGAAGTGAGGCTGGTGAGAAACACACACACACACACACACACACACACACACACACACACTCTTCATGAAGTCCATTCATCAAGCACTTGTGATGTGGCAGGCATGCTGTCAGATGTTTTTAAAAATCAACTTTATTGAAGTGTAATCTACTTGCAATAAATTGCAGCCACTTGAAGTGTACAATTCCATCACCCCCAAAGTTTCCTTGTGCCCTCTGTGGTGCATCTCTTCCACACCTGACCCCACGTAACCACTGATCTGCTTTCTAACTCTACAGATTCGTTTGTATTTTCCAGAATTTTATGCAACTGGAGTCATCTAGTACATATGCTTTCGCGTCTGGATTCTTTCATTTTGTGTGATGTTTTTGAGATCCATTCATGTATTTTCAGGGTTCATTCCTTTAAATGCTAAGTAGTATTCCATTACATGCATGAACCCCTATTTGTTTATCCATTTACCAGTTGATGGCTCTCTGAGTTTTTCCAGTTTGGGGCTATTGGGAGTAAAACTGCTATGAACATTCAGGCGTGTATCTTTTTACAACCAGGTGTTTCATTTCTTTTCGGTAAATAGCTAAGTGCGCAATAGCTGGGTCATATGCAGAGTGTATGCTTAACTTATATGAAACTCCAAACTGTTTTCCAAAGTGGCTGCACCATTTTATATTTCCATTAAGCATGTATTAGAGTTCCAGTTACTCCATATCGTTGGCAACACTCGGCATTGTCAGCTTTTAAATTTGAGCTATTCTGGTGAGCGTGCACTGGTATCTCATTGTAGTTTTACACTTTCCATCACCCTGATGACTAATGATGCTGAGCATCCTTTCAAGAGTTTATGGAGTCATATATTTTTATTACTCTGGGTAGGGTGATAAAGGACTCTGTTCAAGGAAGGCTCTTGCTCTTGTCTCTTGCTTCTGTTTTAAGTTTTTAATGATGCAAACCCCATATGGACAAAGAGCCTGTATCAATAGTCTTTCTATCTCTAGGACAGTACCTGACACATGGTAGGTACTCAATACAGGTCTGCTAAAAAATGAGCAAACAGGGGCACCTGGGTGGCTCAGCTGGTTGAATGTCCGACTTGGGCACAGGCCATGAGCTCACACATCATGGGTTCGACCCCATGTCAGGCTCTGTGCTGACAGCTCAGAGCCTGGAGCCTGCTTAGGATTCTCTGTCTCTCTCTCTCTGCCCCTCCCCTGTTTGTGCTCTCTCTCTCCCAAAATTAATTAAAAAAAAAATTAAAAAAAAGGAATTAAATGAGGGGGGCACCTGAGTGGCTCAGTCAGTTAAGCATCTGACCCTTGAGTTTGGCTCAGGTCATGATCTCACGGCATGTGAGTTTGGGCCCTGTGTCAGGCTCTGTGCTGACAGCACAGGGCCTGCTTGGGATTCTCTCTCGCTGTCTGCCCCTCCCCTACTCATTCCCATTCTCATTCTCTCTCTCTCTCTCTCTCTCTCTCTCTCTCTCTCTCTCAAAATAAATAAATAAACTTTAAAAAATACATGAGGAGATGGATGTGAAGGCTCCCCCCACACACCCACTCACAAGAGCCTTTCATTTAGTGTGAGCTTCCTTCTTCCTGTGTAACACTCAGGGTAACTGCCGCCCTTGGTGCCAGCCAAGATCTTCTACAGTAGCTAGTACTGTGTCTTCCCACTGCTGGGGCTAAAGGCGGGACTTTGTCCACAGAACTGCCCCCTGGAAGTCTAGGCACCCCCACTGTCCCTGGGGGTGTTCAATGAGTGACTGATACAAGGATAAAAGCTAAGGCCCCCTTGACTCAAGCAGGGACAATTATGGGTATGGTTGTGGCTACAGAACTAACCCTCTCCTACACTGGGTCAGGTCAAGGCTAAACCTGCCTTAGAAGACATCCTTTCTGGCCCCTTCCCCTGCCATGTCCTGCTTCTCTCCCTCTTTCATGGATTTCTCCTGAGAGCTCTCCCTCAGTACAATACCTGCTCATGGATCCCCATGTCAGGCTCTACTCCTAGGAACCACACTGAGGGACTCATGGGGCACCATTTTCTTCCCTTCCATTAATGACACAAAGCATAAGATTGTTTTGAAGCCAAACACCCTGGTCAATGGAGTATAAACAGTCACAGAAGAATTTTTCCATGAATTCTGTGCTGTCTCAAACCCACGGAGTCTCTGGAGGTTATGGCATTCAGCCTGTCCTAAACCAATCACCCGGGGCAACCAGGCACCCTAGCAATCGAACAAGAAGCACTTTCGGAAGCCTTGGGATGGTACAAAAGAGAGCTTCCCAAAGCCAAACCTCTACTCAGAGTGTCAGTGGCATAAAAGACACTGGCAAGTACCCCAGAGAAAGGAATTCTGGGGAGGCTGTGAGTGACAAACAGGACTACCCCTGCTGATACACACACGAGTGATGAGAAGCTTAATTACTGAGGTTGCACTGCACACCCTGGAGAAGCTCTCCAAGTTGTTTGTCAAGCTGGGACATGAGGACAAGTAAGCAGGAGAAGCCAGAAAGGGTCCTAGTAGCCAGAGAGTCAGAGTTAGAGAGAGAGAGAGAGAGAGAGAGAGAGAGAGAGAGAGATCCTGTTTAGTCACACATCCGGACTCGGAGAACACACAGCAGCTGAACCCCATGGGTTGGGCCATGATGCAGAGATAAGATAGAGAGGGAAAATAAAGAATGGCTTTGACTTAAGAAATGTAGGCAGGAGAAGAAGTGATCCCCACACATCTAAAGGAGTTAGCTCACCCCTATGGGTGGACTTGGCAGAGCAGCAATTCGAGATGTCCACGTCGCCAAGCCCAAGTTTCTGGGGAAGACTGATGAGGCATGAATGTGAGGAAAATTCTCTGCCTCCTTCGACAGACTCTATGAAGGCCAGCCCTGGACCTGAGTCCCTGAAGACCATCACAGAGCCAGCTAAACATCAAAGCATCCAAGGAGGGGTGTAGTCAATGACCAAGGGACCTAGAAGATAGTTTATGGGGAATGTCAGTGGCACGGAAATGTGCAAAATCAATGGGAGGAAAGAAAGGGCAAGAAGCCCATTTGTACATACCATGAAAGGTCTTTATTAAACTGCCACTGGGGTTCCGAAAGAGGTGAATGGAAAACTCAGCTTGTGGTACTTCTCTTTCTTGGGGCTCCCTCAAGCTAATGAAAACTTAGCAGAGGATTGTACCCAAGACTGATGTACAACCCACAGAACCCAAGGAGAAGCTGTCCTTGAACAGTCCTTTCTTTTGACTTCTAACAAAGGATGAATGAAAAGAGCAGGTGTATCAATTATCTGTCTAAACTGGTCTCCTCAATCTAATCATTCATATTAAATTATAAAATGTCATTTCCTATGCTAATACAAATCACTTGGCAATGGCTTCCACGAGCTCTGGATTGAGAAGGGCTCTGTGATTGATTATTGATGTCTGGCAAGAGCAGTGGTAGATGCACCATGCGTGCCACAAATCTGTCCTTTTTTTTTGTTTGTTTAGAAAATTATAATGAGTTCAAATGCTAAACAGATAAATCAAATTATCTGCATATGAATTTTTAAAAACACCTTAACATTGCCTAAATACAATAGCACAAATAACAATGATAAAAAGAGGAAGGAAGAAAGGGAGGAAAAGAATAAAAAGAGGACAGGGGAGTAGAAATTCAGATCGAAATAAGCCTATAAAAGAAACTTCCCAAAGTAACTTTGGTATCTTCCTATCTTCCACCAAATTCTTTGTTTTAGAGGGGGGGGGAGTGAGGGAGAGGGGGAGAGGGAGAGAGGGGGAGAGAGAGAGAGAGAGAGAGAGAAAGAGAGACAGCACAAGAATGCAAATGCAGGAGAGGGGCACAGAGAGACAGAGAAAGAGTAAGAGAGAGAGGGAGAATCGCAAGCAGGCTCCATGTTCAGCACAGAGCCCAGTGCAGGGCTCAATCCCACAACCCTGGGCTCATGACCTGAGCTGAAATCAAGAGTCACATGCTCAACTCCCTGAGCCACCCAGGTGCCTCATTCCACCAATTTATTCTAACTAAATGCTCTTTTTACCAACTACAAAACAACATTATATTTAGGGTTACAAAAGAATTTCCCATTTTTCATATGTAAACACCCTAGCTATGAATTCATTCCTTATAAATAGCAGAGCTGGTAACTCTCAGTAATCTCTGGCTTCAGATAGAGCTGCTATAGCCAAGAACATCTCTGCATCCTTTTCTCCAGAACTCCTGGAGACCCCCAATTGTGCCCACATTCTCAAGGCAATTTCTTCATCCTGCTGAGTCCCTGGATGAACATATTACTTATAAGGATTAGTCCTGTGACATAAGTAAGGCAGTCATTCCAGCTCAAATCTTAGGGGTGTTTGCCTGACAGGGTGACAAATTGTACAGACAAAACACGAACCAGAGCAAACTGAATAATGACAAAACCAAAGAAGCCAGAGTGTCAGCAATGAAGCCTATACTGCAGTCATTCGATCTTAATTTGGGTTCCCCAGAAGCAGGATCTGAGACAAAGATTCAAGGCTAGTTAATGGGAGGTAAAGGGAACCCAGATAGTGAGAAAGTGGAACAGGAAGGGAAGGCAGCGAACAAAGGGTTAAATTATCAAGCCAGTGACTCTGTGGGCAACTGAAGGCCATCCTCTAGAGAACCTCTGGGAAACCATCCAAAGAATGTACCTGAGAGCCTTCCCACCTGATGGAGTGGTAGCTGGGGCATTAATACACCACCTCTCAGCAATTCTTGGCTGAGAACCATTCCCAAGGATATTCATCCCCTGGAAACTTCTGGCTGACTCTCTGGAGCAGAGTAGTCTTCCTGGGCTTGGGGGAACCTCCAAAAACCCACAGGCAAAGAGATGCGGATTCAAGCCATGAGAAGCTTGGGCAGTACACACAAGTATTAAAGCCTGAGGGACACAAGCTGGGCATCAACAGTGGTACACGACACAATCCCTTTAGCGTGCAAAAGGGGGCACATGAGCAGTGTGTCTAAAAGTTGGTCCAGAGGCAGAGAGATCGGGGACTAAAGCAGAGATTCTGCAAAATCTCTCTACGTGGAGACAGTGTAAGTGTGCTAGCTTGCTCCCGCGGTAATTTAGAAAAGAACATGGAGGAGTGACTTTGGAGAATGTTTCCTGACAGGAGGGTTTTATAATTCACCAAATATGTATTGCTCAGCAAAGTACCAGGCTAGCATACACAGATTAAGAGGGTAGACGGCTTGTCCTTAAATGGGTGTATTTTCTGGGCGCCTGCGTGGCTCAGTCGGTTGAGCATCCGACTTTGGCTCAGGTCATGATCTCACAGTTCGTGAGTTCCAGCCCTACATTGGGTTCTGTGCAGACAGCTTGGAGCCTGGAACCTGCATCAGATTCTGCGTCTCCCTCTCTGCCCCTCCCCCACTCATGCTCACTCACTCTATCAAAATAAATAAACATTAAAAATTTTAAGGGGTATATTTCCAGGAGGAAGTGAGAATGGGCACTGCAGACAGATGATGAAGCAAGCTGTGCTGGGTATCACAAGGAAGGGAAACCTCAAGCATCTCCTTGAGGAAGAAATTGTCTCTGCTTAGGTGGGCATGCAGGATTTCTTTGAGCAGTGATATCTGAGGAGTGTGCCACACAGTAAAGAAGACTTTGACGAGGGCAGATGCAGAGGAAGGAGCTCACTCCAAGAGTAGAGAGTGAAATGACACCCAGCACTGAGGCATGGACAGGCTCCCAAAACACCAAGAGCCTGGTGCATACACACCACACACCCTGGGCACAGGCTGGGGAACAGGAGGAGATTAAAGCAGCACAGGCTAGCTGGTCTCCCAGTAAGAGCCTGAGGACCCAGCAGAGGACTTGCTTTGTCGTTTGAGAAGCCAGAGGTACAGCATTACACCAGACTTGCTAAAGGACAACTCTACTGGTATGTCAACATGGTTACAGGCATTGAGGGCCAGAACTGGAACAGCAAAGTACAGATGCATGCACCACATGAGGGGAAGCCAGTGAGAGAGACAGAATATTCCGTACCTGTGCTATGCAACAGAACTCTCTGAGATGATGGAAATAATCCATTATCTGCACTCTCTCATGCAGTGACAGCTGACCCCCTACTACCTACTGATCGCTCATCCAAGTTTGGCTATATACGCACATATAGGAGAATCTACTTGAGGTGCCAAAATGACACTGAACAGAACCTTACCATCAGCTGGGAATTCCCAACTCTCCTTGTAGAAAGCAAATCATCCTCAAGAGGCCCATGTGAAGCGTGAAACACCTTTGCCAGCCCATAAAGAATGTTTGGAGTGCCACAGTTTGAAACTGAAACCCCACACAGGGAGCCCTTGGCTTCTAGCAGAGCCTGAACAGATGTCTTAGGGGGTGGGGAAGCAAGGTCAATTACCACTCTGTTGCAACCTGCCCAAGTAGTTGTCTGTCATCAATTGGCAGCCTAGCCACAGAACATAAGCCAAAGATGGCACAACCCTTGATAGAATCAAAGTGAAACGTCTGTATAGCACTGTGAGAGAGGTCTGGAGGCAGGGTGAGACTGGAAGGAAACCGAGCTCCATGTACTGAGTTGTCCAACCACTTTACAGCCATTATCTCCCTTCACCTCCACAACACCACCACGGAGTAGGTCTTACTGTGCCCACCTTGCAGATGATGAATGCAAGGCTGAGTTACAATTCATCTCACTGCTGCTAAGAAACAGGCTGGCACGGGATTCAGGCAGGAGTGATTCCTGAGCCCATGGTCTCCTATTAAACTGTACACATGCCCAACACAGTGTCTGATTTCTATAGTTTCACCCTTTCATAGTCACATTGGAATCTTTGTTTTGTGGGAGAGATCTGGACTCTGTTCTAATTTATAAGTTAGTTACAAATATTAATATTTTTAAAACTCCAATCTACTTATTGGCTTGCTTTATTTTCATTTACTAATGGATTCTGTTTTTTAGAGAAATTTAGGTTTTCAAAAAAATTGAGTGGAAAGTACAATTCAGAGTTCCCATACATCCCCTCCCCACCCCAATTTCCTCTATTATTAACAGCTTACATTAATGTGGTACCTTTGTAACAACTGATGAACCAGTACTGATACATTATAATTATCTAAAGTCCATAGTTTAGATAAGGGGTCATCCTTCATGTTGTACAGTTCTGTGGGTTCTGACAAATAATGTCATGTATACACCATTACATACACCATTACATATCATACGGAATTAGTTTCACCACCCTAAAAAATCTTACATACATGGTTAAATGCTGCACCTGTTTATCCATCCCTGCCTCTATCCCCTGGACCCCCAGGAAACCACTGATCTTTTCACTTTCTAAGTTTGCCTTTTCCAGAATGTCATATACTTGGAATCATACAGTAGGCTACCCTTTCAAATTAGCTTCTTTCACTTAGCAATATGCTTTCAGGTTCCTCCGTGTCTTTTTGTGGCTTGACAGCTCATTTCTTATTACTGCTTAATAATGCTCCATTGCATGGATGTGCCACAGTTTGCTTATCCATATACATATTGAAAGATATCTTGGTTGCCTCCAATTTGGCAATTCTCCATTTTGTCCTATTGATCTATTCACCTATTCTTTTACCACTATCACACTTTAAAAAAAAAAACAATAAACACAAGCTTATTTATTATTTATTTATTTTCCAAATATATTGTGCTGCTTTCTGGAGAATATCACACTCTCTTTACAATAAGGGTGAAGTTGCCTGTCAACCCTCCAACCTTGTTCTTCTCTTTCAATGCTGAGTAGGCTATGCTGGGCCTTTTGCCTCTCCATGTAAATTTCAGAATCACTTGGCTGATATCCAAAAAATAACTTTCTGGGATTCTGCACTGAAGTTTGTCAGGATCAAGGTGGGAAAAACTGACATCTTACCATTATTGCATCTTCCTATCCATAAACAGGGAATAGTTCTTCACATACATGCATGTATTTAGTTCTTTGTTTCCTTTCAACAGAGTTTTCCAGATTTCCTCATATAGATCTTGTGCATGTTTTGTTAGATTTTATAGCTAAGTATTTCATCATTTTTGCTGTTAATGTAAATGCTATTTTTAATATGAAATTCCAATTATTCATTACTGGTATATACAGAAAAACACTTGATTTTTGTATCCTGCAACTCTGCTATAATCATTTACTAGTTCCATGAGGTTTTTTTAATCAGTTATTTAGGATTTTCTACATAGGCAATCACAACATCAGTGAACAAAAACAGTTTTATTTCTTCCTTCACAGTATGTATGCCTTTTATTTCCTTTTCTTATCTTATTGCATGGGCTACGACTTGCAGTGTGATGTTGAATAGAAATGGTGATAGGAGGCATCTTTGACTTATTTCTGATCTTAGGGGAAAGGCATCTAGTTTCTCAGCATCACTTTACTGTTAAACCTTCTATGTGACATGGAGTAATGGGTCCACTACACATATTCTCTTGGCATTCACCCTTCCTTGTCTGAGGGCTTTATCTGGCCACAGTGCATGTTTAGCCCATTATCTGGATAAGGCCAGGAGTGCTAGTGAGTTACTTCCTTCAACCAATGGTATATAGGAGTTAATTTAAATGCTCTGTGGTGGGTCCTCACAGCTTGAGGAGGTCAATCTTGTATGTACTCTCTGCAGGCTCCCAATGGTCCCCAGGAGGTGGAACCCCTATTGCCCCAAAAAGTCACTGACTTATTATTACCTCATTTGTTGGCTTCTATCCCTTGCCTATCTCACTTCCCACTTCTGTACCAGTGCTCCTTGGGTCATTTCCCAAATAAACTAGTTAAAAATCCTACTCTCAGAGTCTGATTTTTGGAAAACCCAACCCAAAATCAAACCATGTACATATGTACATAACTGTTTTCATTCCTTCTACAGGTGTAGAATTTAGGATTCAGAAAGCTTGTACACACTGTCAGATATGGGAGTGGTGATTCCACCTGAAACCTAGCCAGGTATAACTTTTAACCATATTATTAAGCTTCAAAAATAGTAAGGTAGTAAAAAATTAAATTAAAAAAAAATTAAAAGGCAAACAAAGTTTTAAAATGATGTAGCAATACACTTTACTATGGCCTCAACAAGTTCACTGCTCTCTCTTTTGACCGCTGTCCTGTTTATTCACTGGAGGAGTAGGTGTCCACAGATATTCAACTGCTTTCCCCAACCCAAAAACCAATGCTCAGAAGTAAAATCCACCATGATTCTTTCCAGGCTCAGAGACAAGGGCTTATTTCCATGCCTATGACAAAACACAAATCCAAAACACTTCCACATCAGTATTTGCGATAGGTGAGGTCCAGGACCCAATGGCTTTGGTAAAACATGGCATGGGCAAATCCCCTTATGCTCTAACACTTTTTACCAAGCACAGAACACCTATAAAATCACAGCATAATCCCCTTCCCTTTTATGTGTGAGAAATCTACCACCAAGCATATAAGGTCCTCCATAATGTAAACTTATCCAACATTGCTTCCCAATGCTCTCAAAGCCTTCTGTTTGTTCCAGCCAGACCATGGTACAAACCCTAACTGGCTGATGATCCTCTGTACGTGGTCCAGCCTGACCTGCTGACCATTTCCAGAATAGGTCATAAGCTTTTACCCTTCTTCACCTCCACAAATGCTAGTCCCATTTCTTAAGATGGCCTTTCTGCCTTTTCAAACTCCTACACATCCATTAAGACCCAAATCAAGTGTTACCTCTACTTTGAAACTACATTCATCAGACAGAATTAGCATTTCCTTGAAAAATGCCAGAACAGATACAAAAATGAAAATAAAAATATCTTTTTTTCTGCCACAAGAAACCCATTCTTAACGTTTTATATGTTTCCATATTATAATTTGCTTTTTGCACCTAAACATTTACCATAAATATATCCCTACCTCACTCAACATTCAACATCTGATTTTTAATGATTACCCAATATTCTAACATATTGTTGTTCTATAATTGGATATGATCATAAATCTTATCATCTAATCAATCCAAAGGTTAACATGGCCAACTCAGCATAAACTTATCATGATGGGTACCTAGGGCAGAGTACAGATGCCAGGGCTGTGTCCCAGGTTCCCACAGTGCCTAGTCAAGATATAAAGACCGCAGAATTAATGAATTTGCTTTGGCCAATGGCCCAGTCACTTTTGCCACTGCCAATATTTTATGTCTTGGATTTTAAGCTTCAGGAGGATAGAAAGCTAATCAGCTTAACTCATTATATAGTATAGTATAGTATAGTATAGTATAGTATAGTATAGTATAGTATAGTACTACATCGTTTGAAGTTTGGCAAAAGAAAACTAGACCCACAAATAGAAATTGGTACTTAACTGTTATTGCAGGTACAAACCAAAGATGGGTCCCACCTTGAGTTTCCATATCACCCTAATGCAGACGAACATTCCAATGATAGTAATAATAGTAAATAATATTGTATTAAGCTTTAAAGTGTTTTTGATGCTCACTATACTCCAAGATACTATTAGAGAAGTGAAAATGGAACCCCACAGAGCCTAATGAGTTTATCCAGTGCAGCTGAAGGGGTAGAGCTGGGACTTACACCTTAGGACCCCAAGCCCAAACGCTGTGCTCATTTCCACCACATCATGTTACCTTCCCACAGGGAACGATGAGCCACCCCAGGATAGAGGATCCCTGATACATGTAAGATGGCATGCACAGGTCTATAGGATGCAGAATCAGGTTGAGTGGACAACCTTCCAGAGAAGATCATATCATACACTCTACAGAACATTCTGAATAGAAACACTGACTGCCTCTGCCCTAAGCCACAAGGTGTGAAGCGTGTTCTTGTTGGGCAGATTCCCCCAAGTTCTAGCATAGCTCCTAGCCAAAAACAGCTTTCCTGTAACTCCTGAAGGAAGGCCTGATCCACAACAGGGATCTCTTGGAGATGTGGCCAGTGAATGGCAGCTAGATGGGTAAAGGGTCAGAAACACAGGGACAACGAGGAGAATGCCACAGCTCACATTAGAAGCCTCCAATCCTACACCCACCTTTCTTCGCAGGTATTACATGGGAGCCACACCCTCTATGATCTTCAGTTTCCTGCTCTGTAGAACAAAGATATCTGCCACATGATGTAAAAAAGGCTACATACTATGGCTTTCTTATGGAATGGAAAACTGCTTCCATTTATCAGACTTCCACAAAGCTGCAAAATTCCAAAGCAGGGTTCCTGGGTGAATGGGAGTTATACCCAGTTACTGAGTGAAGGAGTATTTACTCCATAGTTAAGTCCCAGGTGCTTTCTCATATGACACTATAACATTTACCTTTAGAATGTTTGAAGTGAACAGAAGGCCATGCTCCCTGGGTCACTATGTGAGATGTTAGGGCAAAGCCTTTCTGGGAAAACAGCAGAGCCCTTCATGGCCTAGAATTCTTTCTAGAACAAACTCTAGGACCCAAACCTGTATGATCCTTGAATGACCTTTGGAGCTTTCATAAAATACAGACTCTGGGACTCCACTCCTAGAAATTTGAATCTAGTGTGCCTGGGAGGGGCTCAAGAATCTGTATTCAAGGAAAAATTTCTCAAGTGATTCTCAGCAACCTCTATGAGAACTTTTCCACAAGCTAACTTAAAATTTTCAACATAAAATAATTTGTTGGTTTGCTATCCTGGTGTGTCTCAAGCTGAGAGATTTGAAAAACCCCCAAGCCAAAACCAACCACCCAGATCAATTACACTGGCCCCTTGGGGGGATCCAGGCATTAGTACCTTCAGAACTCTCCAGGTGACCAATAGTGCACTCATCCTACAAAACGGTGGAGAGATCCTCAACCCTGTAAGTTGGGGGTCCTAGACTAGAACTCTGGTCCTATCATTAACCTTGTGCAAAATCCCCTTACCCTCTGAAGCCTCAGGTTCCCCTCAAAAAAAAGGCCCATAAGACATTCATTCAGTGGAAGTAAAAACCAATTATGGCTTGCAGTGACATCTCTCTCAATGAATCACACTGTACTACTACATTTTTTATATTATCATTATTATTGCAAACATAAAATCTAGATGACAAGAGGAAGAAATCTGGACCTCATCATGTTATTTCTGGGTATTTATTAGAAATACACAAGTCTTGGGGAGCGTGGATAGCTCAGTTGGTTAAACATCCAACTCTTGGTTCCGGCTCGGCTCATGATCTCACGGTTCATGGGATCAAGCCCCACATCGGGCTCTGAGCTGATAGTGCAGAGCCTGCTTGGGATTCTCTGTCTCCCCCCTCTCTCTGCCTCTCTATCTTCCCCCACTTGTGTTGTCTTTCTTTGCAAATAAATAAACTCAAAAAAAATTTTAAATAAAAAAGAAATACACAAGTCTCAGTTGCCAAATGGTTCCCAGCCTCATTTGAGAGGACCTGGAAATACCTGGCCCCCAAGACCTTTCCCCACCACACATGTTCCCTGCGAAGGCTGTGGGAGTGGTATAAGCAGGACAGTGGGGGAACAGGTGAGAATATCCATGCCCTGTATCACCATGCCAGCTGTATTTGTTTGCTAGGGCTGCCTCAACAACATACCATAAGTTGGGTGGCTTAACCAATAAAAATTCATTGTGTCACAGTCCTAGAGGCTAGAAATCAACCCTCCCAAACCTAAAGATCTGTGACCATCCCCCCCTGGGTCATGCATGCACACGCCTCAAGTCCCACTGATAGGGATAGGCTGCAAAACACATGCATGAGTGTGAGGTCCTGGTTAGAATGTCACTCCATCAAAATCCCTTGCTTTACAAGAAAGTCCTGTGGAGATTATACAAAATTCACTCTTTTTCCACCTGAACTCCTCTGCCTGCCTCTACCCAATCTACTGGTGGCTAAAGGTGATTGATCAAACACTTAAAGTGTCACTAACTCAGAGTTGAAGCCAAGTGACCCGGCTCGTGGTCGGGACCTGACAAGGGCCATCCCCAGCTCAGCTCTGCCCTCTCCCCCTCCCTGGGCTCCTGGCCCTAAGCCCTCAGTGCTTGGCAAACTTCACAGCCCTGAGTTAAGAACACAGTTCAACACAGCAGGTAGGTCAGGGTGGGGTCTCTCTGAAACCCTACGTGGCAGCCAAGTGAAATGTGAACTCTAATATTTGTTTAACAATTTCTGCTTCTTCCAACACTTCCATACCTTAGGTTGTCTTCCTAACCTGCTCCTATCACTTTTCCTTATAAAACAGGAAATACCAGAATTTTTGAACAGTTAAATAAGTGAACTGACACTGTTTCCTCCTACAAATTGTTATATGGACTCAGAAGATAGTTTATGAATGAAGATTCTCATGGTACTCTTCATCAAGTGTATTTATTAACAAGCTCCCTTCTGTGGGGCAAACACCAACACTAATGCTGTGCAGGTAAAGAAAGATAAACAAAAACACATACCTGGAGACAAAAAATAACCGCTTTCCATTAACACATAGCCCACGCAATAGAAGTGAGGAGTGAGCACCGTTTTCCAAACCAGAGCTATGGCCCAATGAACTCCCTATGGAAATACAACAGGGAGGGCATAACATGAAGCTCTGGAAACATTCAAATTAATTACAAACAGGGTCTGGTTTGTTGGAAGCTCTGTATCCAAGAATACCTTTCCACGACTCAGCAAGTTTATAGCTCTTTCGAAGCTTGGCAAGTGTCCCCATGCTGAGGAGAAGCTATCCCCTTCAAAATGTGGAAAGTCCCTGTGCAAATCAAAAATGACATCGTCATGGCAACTCACGGATGTTTCCACTCAAATCGGGCCTTCCAGAGCCGGCTGAAGAAAGGCAGTGAAGACCCCTTCGACGAGGCAAAACTGGGCATGTAACTCAGACTCAAAAATCGCCAAGGGGCTCACACCACAGTGCAGTCAGGCCCCTAAAAATAATTTTGATAATAAGAGCTGTCGCCAAATGAGTGTTTATTCCACAAACTGAAGTCAGATGCCTTGCAAGCTTTGGCTTGTATCATCTTCACAGCCCCATATCCTAAGTGCCATGACACTTCCATCTTATTAACGTAACCTGAACCCCTCCAGGTCAGCATCTTGCCCAAGGTCACATCTGTACATGACGGAGCCAGGTTTCCACATTCTGTTCAGCTCCAAAGTCCAAGCTCTTGAATGACTCATGCTTTCAACAGTTAGCCAACCCCAAGCAGAAATTGAATAGCCAATGAGATCAAATTGCCAAGGCAGCCAGGATTGGCCTGATCCCAGAGGCCAAGACAGTGCACTGTCCAGCCACAATTGTCACTTCTCGAGTGGCCTCTGTGCAAATGTGCAGACACAGCCTCAGGGAATTCCATAAGTCTGAGAAGCAGGGGGTTTGATGGCTCCTTCATAAAAGAATCCAAGGGCTACAGTGCTTATAAGAATGTCAAAGAAATCTGATATTGACAAGCCAACAGGGCCTGAGGTTTGTCCTATTACATGACACACAAAACTGAGGTAGGAAAGCCCCAAATTAACATCTTGTCACTTTAAAGGCTCCACTATTCCGATTCTGTGTCTCCCTCTCTCTCCGCCCCTCCCCCGTTCATGCTCTGTCTCTCTCTGTCCCAAAAATAAATAAAAACGTTGGAAAAAAAAAATTTAAAGGCTCCACTAGCCAAGGTCTGTAGCAAAGACCATGTGTCAATAAAGATCTTGGGTTTGCCATGTTGGAACCTCTTAATCAAAAGCTTTGTTTCCTAGCTTCTATCAAAGATAAAAATTGTATATTCATTGTCTTCTTTATCAGGCTAAACAGTAGTAGCTGAAAATATGCCAAGACTTGACTTTAAAAATCCGTATGAATGAAAGTAACGACGTCTGCAATTTCTTGATTTATTTTTTATCATCTTGAAATAGCCAAAGTGAGAGGTCAATTGCAAAAGATTTCCCAGTTCTTCATTCATCCCTTTCCATGCCTCTTGCAATCATATTTTTCAGCTCATTCCACCTTTTGATGGAGCTGTCCTTTAAATGTGGGTGGTCCTTCTGACTTGACAGCCAAGAGAATGTGGTAGAAATGTGTAGAAGCTGTGCCATTTCTCAGCATAGGTGTCAAGATACATGAGGCCATCATAGTCCAGCAGCCCCCAACCCCACCCTAGCTGACCACCAATGATCACAGACACATGAATCAATTCAGCTGAGATCATTTGAGCCTGATCCAGCATAACTATGCAGCTGACCCACAGACTCATGAGTCATAGTAAATGCTTATTGTTTTAAACAACTGAGTTTTAGGGTGGCCTGTTACACAGCTATAGCTGACTGATACAACAGGGTTCCCCAAGTATGAATGGAGACTCCTTCCCAAGAATCTCATATGGCAGATAAGAGCTTGTTCTGAACAAGACCATTCTCCTAGTCCATCACCATATTTACTAAAACATGCTGCTTCACAAAGAGCTACCATTTCTGGACTTTTAACACGTATAAGACACTAGAATAAACATGTTTTAGTGATTTTCTTATTTAATCCTCACTGCAATGTTATCTCTACAGCCACAACAAGGGCTGTGATTTAATAGTATCATTTTAATGATGAGGGAACAGATACTCAGACCAACTCGACTTAGGCCACACACTAAGTGGCAGATCCAAAAATGTGACCCCAAGGCCAACTTATCCCAAGTACGCATCCTTACAGAGTGAACTTAAGAAGTTCTGTCTCTGTAATTAATTATGATGTGCTGGGATTAACAAGTTTGCACTGTGGCCACATATCAAGTTCACATATATTTTACAAATTGGAAGTTTCATGAGCAACCACCAAGTCCAGGACGGATGAGCACAGGCTAATCTAACTCTGTTTCCATGCCAAAAGGGAGGAGAGGTTTTCTCCCTGTACAAAAGTCAAAATAAGAGTCAAACAAAGTGTCACTTTTTCTATAAAGATAGTACATATTTTAGGCTTTGCAAGCCACACAGTCTCAAATGTACCACTGTACCAAAAAAGCAACAACAGACAACAGTTGGTGTGGCTGTGGTCAATAAAATCTTCTTTACAAAAACAGGTAGTCTGCTGATCCATGGCCTAAGGGATAGAGCCAGGGGAGGGGAAATAGATTATAATGTTATTACCTTATAACGTTAGTACCTTCAGTCCCGAGAGTCAGGAAAAAAACAATAACAGCAAGTATATTAAAAGTCTCTTATGTATAAATGATCTCTGAATCATGTCAGGTATGCCAGAAATGACTTATTGTTTCTTACTGAACATGCTAATCTTGGTTGACCTGCAGTATATGCCATCAGCACTGTGTTATGAAAGACCCAGAGGCTGTATTTCAGGTCCACAAAAAAAGAGCACTGTGATAGATGAGCCATGTCTGCCTTGGGCAAAGGAAGAGAGGAAAAATGCAGCAAGTCAGGTGTCCCACACGTTTGTCATGTATGCTGTTTCTTGTTTTCAATAAAAATGAATTGTTGATAATTCAGGCTGCTTTTCAGACACAGGTGTGAATAATCCTCTGAATGCCTTTACAGCACAATGATCTGATATCTTCAAACAAAGCAGCCCAAAAGGAAAAAGCTGGTCAATACAATGAAGCTAAAACAGACTGATCAAAATTGCCTAACCATTTTGTTTCAAATACAAGTATCAAACCAAACGACTCTGTTTCAGTTATAACCATCAAATCAAATAATTAACCCCCTTGCAATAATATTTACCTGAGCAGTCTTGACCTGGGCAGAGTCAAGCAGCCTTGCAGGCACGGATTCCTATCAATGAAGGTGCTAGCATGTTATTCACCCCTCTCTATGTTCAGAGCTAGGATGCAGAGACACAGAACTTACAGCAGGCACTGAAACATGTGAACTGTATTAATTGGCAATTATCTTTGGCCGAGCACACAGAGTCCTACCTGTCAGCTAAGAGCAGCTGAAAATCTGTTCAGCTAATGTGCAAAAGACCAAGTAACAGTCCATGAAAATACATCTTTAGATACCACTCATTTTATTCTCATCCTCTTGATACCTCATCTTGAGAATCTGGGACTATGAAGTTTATTTTACAATATTCTATTTAGACTTGGACTGCCCAGGATGGTAGCCACTGGCCATACTGGCCACTGCAGACACTGTGCCTTTCATCCATATGAATTATTAAAGTCAAGTTCGCAAAGATGTACAGCTACTGCTCTCTAGCTTTATAAAGAAGACAATAAATATACAGTCTTTATCCTTAATAGAAAGAGGCTAGGAAATGAAGTGAGGAAATGAAGCAAACCCAAGTCACATGAGTCATCTTCAAAGTATCTAGTGGCTATCTCACTATATAGTCCAGCTGACAGAACATGTCTGTCACTGAAGAAGATTCTTTTGAACAGCACCGATTTAGACTACAGTAGCAGATTCTACTAAAAACTCTAACTCTACCTGAGTGCCGTGTTTCTGCCTGGAAGAGCACACTCAGCCCAAGTCTAACAGTGCCAACAGACACCCCTAGAAGCAGAGCTCAACAAATGACACTTGGGACTTGGTGGACAAAGACCCCACCTTCCTCGCTTCCTGGCTTGGGCAACTCTGAGGCATTCTCCTTGCGACAGCAAGTCCCAGATGTCCACGGTGATCACCTGTTGTGAACACACCCCTCACTGGCTTGACTGGGTTGGTTTCTAGAAGAACGCAACCAAGACAACTCACTACAGTCATTCACACATCACAAGACAGTCACGTTTCCCTTGGCTTATAAGGATGGTGTTTGAAAACTAGCTGATTTCACTGGTGAAAAGGTGGTCATTTATGGAATCAATAAATGGGAGCTCTCAAAAGAAAATGTCTGTCACCTTACTTCATATCATTCTTTATTTATTTTTTAAATAATTTTTTAACATTTATTTATTTTTGAGACAGATAGAGCATGAGTGGGGGAGGGGCAGAGAGAGAGAGGGAGACACAGAGTCCAAAGCAGGCTCCAGGCTCTGAGCTGTATAGCGTTCTTTATTGTTTTTATTTTTACTGTGTTGTTATTTCTCAGCTTCATCATTTGCTTAATTGCTAAACTCACCTTTGAGTCATTTTAGCTGTTTCCAAAAATCAAACCGCCCTCCAAAGACATTTGACCCCATTGAGGATAGAGAAGGCAGTATGTCCCTGGTTCTGAAAACTTTCCCACGGTCCAGCTTAAGGACCTTTGGGCTCATATCAAATCATTAAAATAAATCACCCAAGTCCCATGGAGATGATCAGTGCCCATTTGTATGCTTTGTTTCCTGTATGACTTTTTAAAATTTGATTTCTTCAGAGTCAAACCTGTCTGCTTGTCTACTTCTCTTTGGCTATTTTTTCTAACAGCTTTATTCAGATATAATTAACATATCATACAGTTAACCCATTTGAAGTGTGTGGTTCAACATGCTTTTGTATGTTCAAAGGGTTGTACAACTATCTCTCCTGTGCTCTTCCTTCTCCAAAATGGTAACAGGCAGTCAGCAATCTCACACACATTATTCCTGTTCGACGACTCAATGGCTATATCCAAAATCAAAGTCATGTTCACTGAAGGATCATTTACTACCGCTGGGCATATAGAAAAGAATAAGCAATAGTTATTTTTTTTTAAAAAAAATTTACCATGTTCAATTATTGATTTATCTATTTACACTGCAAAAAAAAAAAATTTACCAAGACTGAACTCAGTAACATTTTGTTTGCTCAACAAAATGTAAATGCACACACAAAAATGTATTCTTTTTTAAAATTCCATTCCTCCCTAGTTCTCTGATTCTTATTGATGCCACAAACCACTTTGGTGAAATACTTCCCTCCTCTTCCCACACTGCTCTTTGCAGTAAGTCAAGTCTCCCACCTCCCCCTAGACACTTTGAATCTGTTTGGGACCATTTAAGCCCCTACCAGAATCTTCTCCCCAGACCCTAATTTTAGCTCCCTGGTTACAGGGGAAGAGTGCCTTAGGGCAGGTAAACACATCCAGAGGGAAGATATAAGGGTATCACTCTGTATAACCATCAAAAGATCCAACTAGAACTTTTGACATCACAGGTAAATGTCTTTCTAGGGACACCCACTGTCCCACTGTGCACTCACCCAGCCCCTAGACACACAAGCACACACACCCGCACACACGCGCGCGCACACACACACACACACACACACACACACAGCCTGAAGTTTAAAGGGTCTTACAAGGGTCTTAGAAAGAGTCTGTCCACTCTTTAAAGAATCAATCATCGCAATTAAGGGCCCTTTCTCTAAGTGTCACATTTCTGCTTTCTGGCACGATGGTGCCTCAACAAAACATCCACCTAAGAGTTACAAAAACCCTGTCACTGGGCCCCTTCAGCCTCCCAAAGAAAAACCTCACTTTATCTGACACCAGGAAGTGGAGAAGGGGCTATTTAGTGTCCTCCCTAGACTAAAGAATTCCAAATTCCAGAAAGGGTGGCTGGTGGCAGATGGCAGAAGCAGCAGTGGGAATCCATTAACAAGAAAAACTCTAGTCTTTGTTTCTTTTACAATATTCCATGTAGCACCATAATGTCCCCCTCGATACCTCCTCCCATTGTGGGTGCTCTGGTGAGACCCCAAATACCTCTCTGGAACCTCATGGTGGTTTTCTCCCTGTGGACCTGGGCCTCTTTAGTCATGTTCTGGGTTTCTATTTATTATTCCCCAACACTCAGGCCTGAAAGTAGCTCAAGAGAAAAAAAAATGGAGAGAGATACATTTTTGTCATTCTTGGCATGTGTCAAAGTAATGTTGGAAAAAGAAATCTGGTCAATTTTTAGAGTTGCTGAGAAGCGCTGAGTGACTGCACTAAAGATATGTTTTGGTATAAAAGACAAAAAGAGACAGTGTGCTCATATCACCACCCTGGACTCCCACAGACGTTCACACCAGTGGAGCCCCAGAGGGCAGTGGCCTCTCCTGGTGCCTGGTGGGGGCTTCCTCCCCCATCAGCATCCCCCTATAAGTAATACTCCCCTAGGTAGCCAGAGTGATCTTTGGAAACATGAATTCATTAATGTCACTTCCATTCTTCCAACCTTTCGCTGAATCCCTCTCCTATTCAGAATAAAATCTGAATTCCTTACTGTGGCCAGGAAGACCCCAGATGGTCTTGCCCTGTCCCAGGTTCCAATTCCTTGTCCCTGTTCCCTAATGCCCAGTCACAAAGTCCTTTTCTGTTCCTCAAGCATGCCATCTCTGTCCTGCCAAAGGGCCTCTGCAGTAGCTTGTCCCTTGGCCTGGAAAGTTTTTCCCATGGGAGGATACAGGACCAACTCCTTCCCTCAACAGGTTTCCATTCCCTCCACAGCCCTTGATATAAAGAGGAAGCCTACCACTGACCTTCATCACCACCTTAAGACCCTGTTTCCCTTCGTAACATTGATTACCATCTGACACTTCCCCGTGGCTCTCTGTGTATTCCTCTATCCTGTCGTCTCCCCTAGAGCAGAAGCTTCCTGAGAACCAGGGGTTTGTCCGTGGGACACTCACTGCATGGGAAACCCATGTTCAATAAATCCTCCATGAATGGGTGAATCAGCTGATCCTTCGACAAAAGATCTTTAACTTTTCTTTAGAAACAATTTCAAACTTACATAAAAATTGCACCAATACACTGAACTCCCATAAACCCTTCTCCTATTGTCAACATACTCTGTTCCACCTGCTTTATCATTCTATTTATCTATCTAATTTCTGTCTATCCTATCCATCCATCCATCCATCCATCCATCCATGCACGCATCCTTATTTCTGAACTATTCCAAAGTAAGTTGCAAACATTATACCTCTACACCCTGAAACAATTCAGTGCTTATTTTTCAACAAAAGGACACTCCTTTACAAGATCATGGCATACTCATGAACTTCTGTAAGTTTACCATCGATATAATTCTTTTGTCTGGTCTACTGTCTGTATTCAAACATCATCAGTTGACCCAGTAATGTCCATCAGGAGCTGGTCAAGATCTGTGCTTAGCTGTCCCATCTTTCCAGTCTCCTCTACTCTGGGACAGCTCCTCAGCCTTCCTGTCATTCATGACACCAACATTTTTGAAGAACGATTCCTTGTTTAAATGGGGTGTTCCTTGTTTGGGGTTTTCTGGGGCTTCCTCATAATTAGATTTGGGTTGTGTGCTCCCAGAAAGAACACCATGGAGGCATAAGTCACCCTTACTTCCAGGGCATCATTTCTGCAGGGCACCATGACCACCTGGTTTCATTGATGATGTTAACTTTGATCAAGGCGATTTCAGTCAGCACACTGTTGGATTTATCCATGGTCGTTACTATTGTTTATCTTGCTACTTATAAGCAATTTATAGGGAGATAGCTTAAGAACAGACAAATATCCTCTTCCTCATCAAAACTATCCCTGGATTTTGCACCTACTGATAACTTTTACCTGATTCAATCCTTACTTAGATGATGATGCAAAATTATGATTTTCCCAACCCAACAACTTCTGTAAATTTTACCAATCAGTACTCAATATTCGCATGCCTTCCCTCCTCCCGGATTTGTTTCTTTACTGGTTTAATCTATGTAAGTATAGGATCATGGATTCATATTTTTTTATACTTCATTTCTGTCCTTATTTGTTTTGGTACTCAAACTGTCCCAGATTGGTCCTGGCAGATCCCCTTCAAGCTGGGTCCCATGTTAAAGGAGCTTATTTTTAAATATATTCATTAGACTCTGGCTGGTTGAAAGGTGCCTTTTTTCCCTAAAGTTTGACTTAAGGGAAACATAAGAATTCCTCCATACTAGCCATTTGGGGCTGCTGTAACAAAATACCATAGACTGGATAGCTTAAAGAACAAATATTTAGGGGTGCCTGGGTGGCTCTCAGTCAGTTAAGCATCTCACTTCAGCTCAGGTCATGATCTCACGGTTCATGGATTCAAGCCCCACGGTTCATGGAGTCTACTTCGGATTCTGTATCTCCCTCTATTCTCTCTCTGCCCCTCCCCTGCTCACACTCTGTGTCTCTCTGTCTCAAAAATGAATAAACATTAAAAAAAATTTAAAAAATACAAATATTTATTTCTTGATAGAAACTAAATATTATTTAGTTCTTGAGGCTGGAGATCAAAGGTCAAAGTGCATCAAATTCAGTGTCTGTCTGGAGAGCTCTCTTCCTGGCCACCATCTCACTGTGAGGGAGGGCTCTGAGTTCTTCCTCCCATTATAAGGGCACTAAATCTATCATGGGGACTTCAACCCTATGACTTCATCTAAACCTAATTAGGGATTCAACATATGAACTTGGGGGAACATAAACATGCAGTCTGTTGCATCCCCCATGGAGGCTCTGGACAGCTGGGGGATATATAACTTCCCAGGCCACAGCTTTGTAAAATCCTTGCCTACCTCCTCAAGAGCAGAGAAACCAGATCCATAGGGTCTGAGGATGTTCAGACCCAGAGCCTGATAGACTTTCCTCAGCCAGTCCTGCCCAAAGGAATCTCTGGATGAGAGATACTGGCACTTTGTTCCTGCAAACAGCTAAAAACAATTCCTCACTAAGGCCTAAGTGTATTTAAATATTTAAGTGTGTGACCTGGTTATCCCAAGAACCACACTATAATGAACATGTATAAGATAGTTATGATGTGTATTAAGGAGTCCTTTTCAATTAAAATCATGCTTAAAGACTCTAGATTATTAAAACACTGATTGCAACCAGCTCAACTGGTGTCCAGTAATGTGACTGGGCTCCAAGGTGGAATAAGCAAGATCCCACATATGTCAGATCATAGTGAGTCCACACATGCTGCCAAGGTCAAATTCATGACCTTGAAACAACACAGGTAAAAGGATAGCACTCACTGTGTATTAAGTAGACAGGCTGAGCCAAATAGCAAACTCAGGGCTCATGAACATGTTTTCAACAACACATTAATTGACCTCAGCCATTTAGACCTGAACGGGAAGAATTATTCCTGGAGTGGAAAATCTAGAAGAGGTCTTATTTGTTCCCCAAGCAATGATTCTACACCTCCCAGTGCTCCGTAAACTAAATAACAAATTCAATAACAGTACATTCAAAACAGCCTTCATAGCTATACAGTGGAATACAACAATCAAACACTTTAATGAATAAAGTAATATAACAGGCTTATCGTTGAGCACTGCCATATGGTTTACATGTGCCCAATGAATGAACTAAACTGGAGTTCAAGGATGTCTTATTGTGTGTCTCATATAGAATAATGACTGTTTCAATCTACTGATGAGAGGGTAAGGCACACCCATGGAATGACGTAGTGGCATAAATGTATTAAGTAAAAAAAGTCTGTATGAAGTCAGTACATTCAGATGAACAAAGATCATCCCGTTACCACACAAATATATTCTTATTTATTTTCCAACCAGTAAAAATTATTCTCCTTCCCGCTTTTCCTATGAGATACTGTATTATTTCTCTTCACCCTTTTGTAGCAAAACTTCTCAAAAAAGGTGCCTATATGATCTGCCTCCAATTCTTGCCCTCCCTTCTTCTTTGAACCCATTCCAATCAGAGTATCATCCCCACCAGCACTGAGACTGCTCTTGTGCATATCATCAATGACCCTGGAGTCACCAGATGTGTTGGCAGCATTCACTTCCCTTACTCACTCCCTTCTCTCTGGGTGCTGGGCTTCTAAGACTGACCACATCTTCTACCCACCCCAACCCCCATGGCTGGCTGCTCCCTTCAGTGTCCTTTGCTGGCTCCTAGCGGGGCCCCTCTCTGTCCATGCTCACTCCGTGGGGGATCTCTTGAAACTCATGGTTGTAAATATAAGCTTCTACATGCTGCTGAATCCGCAGTTCAGATCTCCAGCCTTGACCTATCAAGTGAACTTCAGGTGCACACTTCAGACCCCTACTCATTAATTCTACTTGGATGCCAGGGGTGCCTGAGTGGCTCATTCAGTTGAGTGTCTGACTTCGGCTCAGATCATGATCTCACAGTTCGTGAGTTTGAGCCTCGTGTCAGGCTCTGACAACTCAGAGCCTAGAGCTTGCTTTGGATTCTGTGTCTCCCTCTGTCTCTGCCTCTAACCTACTTACTTTCTCTCTCTCTCAAAAATAAACATTAAAAAAAAACTTTAATTCTACTTGGATGCCTAGCATGCACCTCCAAATCAAATCTCCAAAACAGAACCCCTTATCATCTCCCCAACAAAGACTGCTGCACCACCTGCTTCACCCACTCTTGCCATTACTCAGCTCAAGAATCCTGGATTCTTATATTTCCATCTCATCCACATCTATTGCTTCAGGAAATCCTGTTGTTGTCTTTAAACTGTAGCCAGGATCTGATGCCACCTCATACCACCCGCCTTGTTCCCACCCTCTTCTGAGCCACAGCTATTTTAATAGTCCCCTAAGGCTTCACTTTCCACCCTTGCCCCCTATATTGTATTACCAACCCAACATTCTAGTTGGTCCTTTAAAAACATAAGCCTGGTCCCATCACTTCTCAGAGCAAGAAATGGCTCCCCAACCAGAGTAGAAGGCAAAGACCTCCATTGGCCTCCAAGGCCCTAAGTGATCGGACTCTGCCGACCCCTCTAACCTCCCTCCGGCTCCTCTCCTCCTCCCCCACTCTGCTCCAGCCACACTGACTCTGCATCATCCGGTGCACACGTCTAGCTTGCTTCCACCTCAGGGTCTTCGCGTTTGCTGTCCCTCTGCAATGCTCATCCTCAGACAGCTCCAAGGCTACCACCTGCACCTTCCTCAGAGACTACTGAAATATCATCTTCTCAAAGACTTCTACCTTGATTTAAATTTGCAACCCACCCTACACTCTCCCCACTCCTGGTCCCTCATTACCTTGTTCATTTCTTTCACACCACCTATCACTTTCTACCAAACTTGAAATTTATTTGTGTTTGTTTGCTGTTTGTCTTTACCATCCCCTCCCCCAGCCTGGATGGGAGCTCCATGAGGATGGGAATTTTGGCTTTCTTGTTCCATGTCTTCATGTCCCAGAACACATAGTGGCTGACACATAGTGGATGCCCAATAAAGACACACTGAATGAACATGTCCCTACAGAATCTTGTAGAAAAGTGGACAGAATAAGAAATACACATTTAAACAATTAAAGTACGGTGAGCCAAGAATGCAGCCTGAGCCTGGGGAGCAGACACATGCTCATCCGTAGCATCCCAATGATATGATGATGAAAAAGATAAGTGGGATAAATAGTTATCGAGGCAGAACAGCAGTCCCGAGGCAAGCTCCACCTGAGGGCAAGGCGTGGAGGACTCCACTGGTGTGTGAGGCAGTAGTAAACGGAGACTCTGAGCAGCATCTGGGTATAGCACACACACTGATGCTTCTCTTACTCATTCTGCAGAAGTCTGTGCAGGCAACAAATCCTGTGATTGCACATCCAGGTCACCTCAGAGGTTCCAATCTCAGAGGTTCTGTCCACTGGCATCTCTACCTGGAGGACTCTTGCATGGTAAATATGAAAGAAGGTCTTTCTCTTGGTGGCCAGTGTGCCTTGGCTTTCAGCAACAAAGCAACTGTAGCTCTCTGCTGCTGCCCATCCCTCTCCAGCCCAGCCATGAAATGGGAAGGCACAGGGAGTCAACAACAACCTCCTCAAAAGCTGGAAAAACTCAAGATATCTCCCTTAATCTTAATCACCTTAATAACTTAGGTGGCCTTTAGGTATCCAGAAGTCCTAAGTAGGAAGGCCTTTGGAAAGTCTCTTCCCATTGTGTAAGTCATAACAGAACAAAATGCTCCAATATTGGGTATAGTTAAATATTAACAGGATATTTTAAAAATAAAAGTAAAGAAATAGAGAAACGTTAATCAAAATACATGAAGGGAACAGTAAACCGTCATAAAATGGTCAGGCCACATCCCTCTCCCAGTGCAAAGCCTGGTTGTAATGAATCTCTAAACAGTACCTAATTATTGGCAGGATTTATTTTTCCTGGCTTTCCAAAGTATCCATTTCTGTAAAACAAAGGAAACAAGCTTTGTTCGGTATTAAAAAAAAAAAATGGAAAACTGAATGTGCTGGAAATTCTCTCTCTGTCCCTCCTGACCTACAACCCACAGGTCCCCCATTCTTGCTCTGGGCCCTAAACTGCCAGACCTGGCTCTCTGGGCCTTTGGCTTCTTGGTAGATTTGGCCAATGGCAGGAGATTAAAGATCTAGAGACCAGGACACTTATTTCCCACTTCTCCTCTTCTGACCCACAGCCTATCAAGACCCCCCTCCATAGCTCACAGCTCACAGTGTTGGGGTGTCCGTGCCCTCCATGTTCTCTTAGGCACAGAGGTGTTGACAGCTCTTCATTATGTCTACTCTCTGGAAGCTTTATCATCTCTTCATGTTTCCCCATCCTGCCCACTTGTTGGTAAAAATCTATTCCTCTTGAAACTACCTCTCATCACCCCTTTGGAGCATACCAGGTGCTGTCTCCCAGACCCCGGCTAAAGGGAAGATTCATGTTCCAAGGGGAAGACCACTTTTTGAGGGAAATACATCGCTACAGTTCTGGAAGCCATGCCTTGTCTCCCATGCAGCAGTAAGGAAGGTGCAGGGCTTGTGGACTGGCGGCCAATTCTGCAAGCAGGCAGGGTCTGTTCACCCAAGTCAGTGCTCAGACCTGAGGTCTGGGTTCCTTCTGTCTTTCTGAGGTAATGCCACTTTGACCTAAAGGCCACCTAAGTTATTTCAGGAATGCAACAGAATGATGAGCAGGAGTAAGAATGAGAAGATGTCATCTCATAAAAAAAAAAAAAAAAAAAAAAAAACAAGTCCCACCTTCCATTCACCTCCATGAGCTGTCACAACAGAGAAAGGCTGTACTTCTTGGAATGTCAGCTGCCTGGATGAAGATTGAAAAGTGAACACACCGGGAGGATTAAGTCACTGAACAAAAGTCTGAGACATTCCCCAGGACAGCATGTGTCACAATATTAATGCAATATCAGAATGTGTTAAAGTCTTCAGGAAAAATAAGATAATTGACTTTTTTTCCCATTTCCAGCTGCATAATTGGCATTCTATAGACACAACCTAAAGGCATCTCATTAAGAGCCAACAATTTGATTTTCTCTGATTATATGGATGGGTAAAGACATCAAACCATCATGGTGTGGAGTCAGGAAAGGGTGATGAGCAGTGCAGCCACCACCACAGAGCCTCGTGACCTCGAGGACTGGCAAACTTGGGGGGTTGTGGGATTGTAACACTTCTTGGTGTGAATCAGAGAGAACCATTTTCTTAAAAGCAGAACTTCCTACTTATCAATGAGAGTAGTGAAAACTCCCCCTAGCAAATGTCAATGGGTTTACAACTGATAATATGTTTCCAGCCCAATCTTGCTGCAGCTACAATCAGTACACAAGAAAAACATCAAAACTAAAAATGGTTTCAAACTGATCTGAGTGCAGTTTTAATACCAAGGAAAGCGGCATTCTGGCTAATTTCCCCTCCTCTAATGAGGAGAAAGGGCAGTCCTGTCTGCCCTCTGACATCCATTTGTAACTTATCCATTATAGCAGACAACCAGGAGATTTCCAATGACTGAAATAAGTGGAATTACTTAGTGACTGAGGAAAAGCATTTTTCATTCTGAAGTGTTCCAAGGCCAGATCATCACAGCTACCAAATATCAAAACCAATGTTTTCTGAGCTCTTACCCTACACCAGGCATTGTACTAGGAACTTTCTGTGCCTGATCTCACCCACCTCTCACCAACTTTGCGAGGCAGGTATTCTTCTTGTCTATGACATACTAGAAAGCAAACATTCTGAATTCAGTAGACTTGCCTGAAATGCTATTGATGGTGTTAATAACAGTAACATCAATTAAATGGTCTGCAAAGCAATAAAAAAATTGCTTCAAACTGAGCAGGGAAAGGAGCAATCTTCCAGCTAAAGCCAAATCTTCTGCCATCTTGGCAAATGAACCACATACTGTTAGTTTCTCATGCAGGCAAGCGTGATTTCCAGCATCTCTCTGGCAGAAGGTTCCAGAAAAGGTGTACATGGTAGCAAAAGACCCTCTTAGGACTCAACTTCCATATTAACCTCCTATGAACCCACTGGATATGGGGAGGATTCTCAGTGAAGAAGCGGACCAGAGAGGGCATTCCAGAGGACAGGCTGCAGCCGCAGCTGGCCCCATGGTCACATCAATGTGCAGGTCTAGTTCTATTGACTCCGCAGGGCCTGATCCCATTGCTTTTTGAGGTGTACTGACCTAAATGTAAAAGATGTGATCAACTCTGCCAGAAACAACAGCTCTAGATGACACCTGCTGGTCTCAGAAGTCTAGAGCATTTTCAGGCGGGGACACGCAAAAGCTTACGTCATAGACCTGCTTACGCTCTAACCATCAGTTAGCCCATTGACAGTCAAACTCTGCTCCAGGTCATTCTGTTTACAATACTCTTCTCAAACTTTTAAAAGCTTAAAGAATAAAGAAGATTGTATTTCTACTCAAAGAAAAATGCTGTTCACCCATAATAAGTTCCTTTATGTCCCCACGTCCCCAGGTTTTGTGTCTGTCATTTCATCAGCTCTAGGTGATAATGTGAATTAATTCAGACAAGCTCAGAGGAGGGCTTAGCTTGGGCTTGCTGACTTCCACCAGCTTATGGCTGTTGGGCCCAGGTCTGGCAGAGGGATGGCATCTCCTGTGTGTACCAAGCGGACACAAAAGAGTGCTGAATTTTTAAGACCAATGCTCCGAAATCATAAGAAAATTGTGACAGTCTAACTGGATTTCACAGAAGAGGTAAGTGCAGGCTAGAAAGAAACCCCAGGTTTTTGAAAGTCTGAAATACCCTGCAGGAAAGAACAAGGCGAGGGGAGTCTGGGAAGTCATTAGCGAACATGTCAGCTTGAATGGGCTCTCATGGCCAAAATTAGGACAATTTGAGCATAAAAAAAAAAAGATGATGATGAATTGTAAAACAAAGGGGGAGGATAAAAAAGAATCCATAGTGATACTAAATGGGGCAGAAAGTCTCTTTTTTTAGAGAGAATGCCACCTAATATAATGTGGAAGTGATTGAGGACCGCCTGGGTGGCTTAGTCAGTTAAGCGTCTGACTTCGGCTGGGGTCATGATCTCGCGGTTCGTGGGTTTGAGCCCCACATCAGGCTCTGTGCTGACGTCTCAGAGCCTGGAGCCTGCTTCAGATTCTCTGTCTCCCTCTCTCTATGCTCCTCCCCTGCTCGCACTATGTCTCTCTCCCTCTCTCAAAAATAAATTCAAAAAAAAATTTTTTTAAGTGATTGAATAGGAAAATCATCATTTTGCATATTGATCTAGATGAGGATGATCTATGGATGGTTGAAGCCACAGGGCAAAAGCAGGATAGTCACACAGACACAAAGCAGCAGTCTGGTGGATACACCATGACCAACTGGTCAAACTGAATTATGGACCATACTGGCATCACATGCCTCCCAATGCCATACTGAGAAGGACACCACATTCCTTATGCACAATTCTTGCCAGTAGTGTTCAACCGGCATCTGCACAGGGAGGGACAACGAGACAAAACCAGAAGCGTGGGGCACTCAAGTTAACAGGTCTGGATTTGTCAAAATGTCAACGGCAGGAAAGGAAAACAAAAAAAGCAAGAAAATGTTCTGAAACAAGGCAGATTAAAGGTATTCAACCAAACACCATGTGTGAACCTCATCTATATTCCAGATTTTCACACTTTTGGGGACAACTGGGAGAAATATCAATATGGACACATATATGCAATTGTTGATATTATCTTGGGAGCCAGAAATGGAACTGTATTTATTTAACATTAGAAGGGAACCATAGAGCAACCACTGTCCTTTGACATACACCTTTAGGGATTTTAAACACTTTTAAATGTAGCACATGTCTTAAAGACCCAAGGAATAAGACCGTCTTAACCCTTATGATGATCTGTCTTGATTCCTGGATATCTGAAAGCCTGGAAATAGAAGCGGCTTTTATTTTTCCAAGACTGAAGTCCTTTAGCATGAGATTCTTCAAATTTCTTTTTCTGCCCTTCACACGTTTCCAGTATATTCACCAATTCAGTCTTTCCTTCGCCCTTTGCTTCTTTGGTTCCAAGCCCAGTGATCAGTGCATACCAGTGACTTGGTAAATGTATGTTCAATAAATTACAAGTAACTTTGAATTCTTCTGATACTCACATCTCAGTTCAATCAAAACTGCATTTATATTGTTTCCGAAGTTTCCAACATGACTGTTCCATTTCTTCAGCAGTATTGTGTTTATGGAGGGGAATATAGTGCCTGTATTCTTAGGAGATCAGTCCCAAGTATTTAGAGGCAAAGGTTTGTGATGTCTGTCTACAACTTACTTTCAAGTGATCTTGCCAAAAAACACAAATAAGTTTTATACACACACACACACACACACACACACGTGTGTACATAAATAACAGCATGTCTAATGTAATATATTTGGTCTTTGTCCCTGGTTCCTAGCAAAAAGCTCCTAAAACTCTTGGAATTTCCCAAGGGAAAAGAATACCTTTTGTCACTTTTAAGAAGCCTCTTTTGGGGACATGTGGGTGGCTCAGTTGGTTGAGCTTCTCACTTCAGCTCAAGTCATAATCTCATGGTTCATGGGTTCAAGCCCCATATCAGGCTCTGCACTGACAGTGTGGAACCTGCTTCAGATTCTCTGTCTCCCTCTCTCTCTGCCCCTCCCCTGCTTGATTTGGCTCCCTAAGCCAAAATCAAAAGTCAGACACTTAACCAACTGAGCCACCCAGGCACCCTTCTATCAAAACTCTTAAACAACAACAGTCAATGAACTCTCAGATTGGTGAATGCAGTATGCCAGGAGGGTGTTGTACCCCAGTTCCATGGGGACAGAAGATCCTGAACACAAGACACATCTGGCTGTGGCCCTACATACCTCTCCATCTGGCTGTACCTTGACTTCAGCTCAGGTCATGATCTCATGGTTCTTGAGTCCAAACCCCTCATCAGACTCCACATTGACAGTGAGGTGCTTGCTTAGGATTCTCTTTTCCTCTCTCCCTCTCCCTCTCCCCTTCCTCTCTCAAAATAAATAAACTTTTAAAAAAGGTTTAAGGGGCGCCTGGGTGGCGCAGTCGGTTAAGCGTCCGACTTCAGCCAGGTCACGATCTCGCGGTCCGTGAGTTCGAGCCCCGCGTCGGGCTCTGGGCTGATGGCTCAGAGCCTGGAGCCTGTTTCCGATTCTGTGTCTCCCTCTCTCTCTGCCCCTCCCCCGTTCATGCTCTGTCTCTCTCTGTCCCAAAAATAAATAAACGTTGAAAAAAAAATTTAAAAAAAAAATAAATAAATAAAAAAGGTTTAAAAAAAAGAATGGGTTGGTGATATAGGAAAATACACACAGGAAACACACACATGCCTGAGTATGTACACATAGGGACAGAAAGAACACACAAATGTGATACCCCCTCCATAGGATATTGACACAGAGCCATAAGTGCACAGTGTCAGTAAGATCAGCTCACTCGAGGCAGAATAGCCACAGCATGAACCAAACAAGGGACAACATCCCTCCCAGAGAAATGAGCAGATGTCCAAACCCAAGAGCTCCAGAACAGCGATTCAGCAACAATCTCTTAAATGAGGTGGAAATAATCTTTTAAGTTCCACTCGGGCATCCCCTCATGTTAATTTCATAGCACGACCTTTACAGTGTTAGTAAATCACCATATTTTGATTGAAACAAAAAAACACACACATGCACTGCCTCTGCAAACGACAAGCCTGACTAGTCTGTGCCCCACAGAAAACAAAGCCAGGGAACGGCTGCAGCAAAGAACAGAGGCATCAGTGCTCCTCCGGCCCTGCTTTCATTCACACACACTTGGTTCCAGGTGCAGCCTTGACAAGCCAGCACATTTAAGCAAATGTAATTATAGGTGAGCAAGCTGGGTGGACCTGGCTTTTCCAGTCCATGCCTCCAGCTGCCCAGGCACAAGGCAGGCCCAGGAGGACTCCCCCTGGGAGTTTACAGGAGGGAGCTCTGGGAATCCCCCCTACCCCATCCCCCAGCTTGGGAGGAACCGCTGTCTTTTTCTGGCAAGCCCTGTGCGCCACCTCCTTAGGTGTGAGTGGCTCACGGCCCCACCATCAGGCACAGGCCAGCTGGTATCTGTCCATATACCAGTATGGACAGATGTAACAGTTGCTGAAATATCAGAATACTCTGTACCACCTGGAAAAGCACACCCCGTGTCTCCCACTCTTGACTTCACGTCTGGTACTAACAGCAGCTACGCTCAAGAAATGGGCCCGAGGGAGCTAACTTGGCTTTTCTGGAAAAGGCATGAGCATCAATACCAGTGGTGAGGAAACAGCATGTTCTCCCCAGGCAGAGGCACCAGTATGTTCCCCTGCTCAGGCCTTGCTCCAGGAAACTCTCGTGCTCACCATTTACTCCCTTCTTCCCAGTGTCCACCATCACCTACCTGCACAAAGGATGCAAGTAAATGTCTTGGTTTAAGATTCCACAGAACAGCACTCGGAAAAAAAGGTAATCAGTATAAGTATGATGAATGTGAACTTAAGATGCAGGAAAAAGGCAGCCAGTAAAGCTTGTTGTCACCAACCAGGTACCCACTGTGGGCATCTCAGCTAGGGGTGATGCACCAGCTGCCATCTGTCACTGGGTGAGAGCTGTTCCCAGGGGTCACCTACTCCTTGACCTTCCAGCCTTCCACTCAGCAGGGCAAAATGAACTCTGACACCAGGGAAAGCCTTTCGGCAAAGGAATGAAGAAGACAGGAAGAAAAAGAGCCAGGTACAGGGCACAGGCAACATATGCTTCCTGAAAGATCCAGAACCAGCTGCCACCGCACCAGCTAGGGTGCTTGAGGACACCCACACGTAAAAGGCTTTGCACTCCACAGAAGAGAGGTGTCCCATAACACAAGGCATGACCATTCACCCAGAAAAGCAATTCTATTTCCCTGACAAGAAGGGGAAAGCTTGTGGAGAACAAAAGGAACCCCCAAAGGAGCATGTCCCTGTCACAGCAACTCTGCAAAGAAAGGCAGTCCCCCGTGGTGGCTCTTTCTTGTCTGCTTGCTACAGAGAGGTGCTCAAGGCAAGTCTGAGGTGTGGCTGGGGATGCAAATCTGTTTTATCATTTGGGGGTCACAACAGCGAGGGTCAGCAGCCCATAGGCCTTGCATGGCTGCTCTGCCCTGATGGGCTATTTTCCCTTTAGCCTCTTTCCTATAAACACAGCAGGTCACAGGGGAGTCAGCATGGGAAGCAGAGTAGAAATGAAAGCATCACTTGGTGATGGAGGAGAAACAGAAAGAATACGATCCTGATACCCGTGAAGGAGGGCAGCCATGCTCACTCACTCGGAAAATCAAGGAGACTCCACGTTTAAAAATTCTGCTAAGAGCAGCGGGAGCACCTAAAGTCTCCTCAGCAAAGACCTTGAGGTCATTCCCACTGTCTCCTCTGCAAGGCCCATCTCAGGTCAGGTGATCTCCCCACCACATCCCTCTCCCACCCTCCAAGCCAACCTGGCCTCGACCCTCCTCTGTTCCTGCCCAGAGGAATCAGAGTGACTTAGCTTCCGGCTGATTTATGGCTCCCACTGGTATAACTTAATCCCAGAGTTTTTGAACCACTAGACGTTTTCAAGATTGGATTTTTTTTTATTTGACTGATTTATGAACCATAGCTCAGATTGAACAGGGAAACCCTGTCTTGGCAAATGGACCACCATATTTGCTTGTGTGAGGCACAAACACTGATGTTTTATAGCCCGCCGCCCCCGAGGTGGCTGCAGGCCAACTCCCTTCCTTGGCTGTTTTTGTAAACCTGGAGGACCTGCTTACCTCCTCTGGTTGTATCCGAGGCTTCATGTCATCCCTCTTCCGCTTGCTCTCCCTACCTCTCTTTCCCTCTCTCTCTCCAGCTACACAGAAAGTCTGTGGAAGTTGGACCTGGGCCCCATCTTTGCAAACGCCCTTTCCGCAAGCATTTCCGAGTATTTATGTGCATGAGTGACCAAAGAACTGTGAATGCTGATTACGGCATTAGAACTCTCAGAGTTCTAACAGAGTAGTGACCCTCCTACTAGCAGAGCCACTGGATCCCTACATATCATCAGAATCACCAGCGTGTGTGTTCTTGGTAAAATCTCAAGCATGGTACACCATCCTACATACGAGCCATGACAGGAGGAGAGAGAGTCCTCAGCCTTGCAAGGTAAAGGTTCTGCCCCCCACCATTCAACCTACTTAGGGTGGAACCATGACCCCACCTCTTTCGAGAACATTCCATTCATTCCTATTTGGTGCCTGATGGAAAATTCCTCAATGAATGCTTCCTGTTTTACACCTGAGTGGGAATCTCTGATGCCCAGCCCTGATGATGGGTCCTAAAAGTGTCATGCTCTGGAAAACCTGCACTAGGGACACAGCCAGGATACTTCCCAGAGACTCCTTTCTATTCCTCATTTAAAACAGTAGAAAAGAGGGAAAAACAGGTCTACTTGGCACACAGGAAACTGACCTATCATGAGTGAAAGTGCTAGAAACAGATAGCACCCTGGTGCCTCTGAGGGTGAAGGTGTGACACAGAGGACCTTTTCTTTTCAGGAAGCCAAAAACAAAACACATGACGTCCTTGAGCTGAGACAGAATGTGGGTGCCCCAGAAGCAAGTTACTTGATTGCCAGCACACTATCCCCATGACCCATAAAATCAAAGCAAATTTCTCCTTTAGTACATTTTATGCACAGCCTTCAACCAAACACCAAAGCACAACATTTGTGTTTTTAGACAATAGGGTGACACTATAATTCTGTGCACTGCACACACCACGTGTAAATCACACATCTGACACATCAGACCTCCTGCCTGCATCCAGACATACCAGCCGGCCACGGTCTGGTAAATGCCAAGGTGTATTATTATAAGCCTTAGTTGACTCTTGTTCTGGAAGACGGTGAGGAAAGGCAGCATGCCGGCGTGGCTGCCCACACAGCCAAGAACCTTCCACCGCAGCTCCCTACAACCTACAGAGGAGGAACATCCTCCCTCTTGAGTGACAACACACAAGAATCCAGAACACCAGTAAAGATGGTTTAGAACAGGACCAGGAGACAACTGTTCCTTTACTCCTACCTTCTTCGGGAAATACTGCCTCTGAAAGGACCCTGTCTGCAGCCTTTTGACCCTGCAATCAAAGCAGAGAAAACCTTGGGGCCAAAGAATCTTCAAGTCAAATGTTTTTTTCATCCATCAACACTGCCCCGCTCTACAAACGTGAGCTGGATAAATGACCAGACTGATTGGACTGTGAGACGTACCAGAAAATGCTCACAGAAGAATCTCCTTCCTGCACCCCCATATTTGAAATTCTATGGTTCATCCCACGTGCCCAGCATGGCTCCGTCCCTCTGCCCACCTTTTAAAATGTATCATCTCCTGGTGAGGGGTGGGGGGCAGACTGCACAAGTTTCTCAAGCCCCAGGGGGGTTAAACTAGTCATCAAGGCAGTTCCCTGCTACCAGCCTCAAAAGGGTGGAATACGAGGTTCAAGCACAAGACTCAAGCACAAAGCTCAAGCACAAGATGTCACAGGAATCCTCAGGACCTACTCTGAAAACAGAAGCTGCTATGTGTCCACCTGGAATTAGCAGCCATAATAGATTTAATGCCTCAGATTCTTAGTTAAATCTCAAAATCTGACTTTCCAGATCAACTAAGAAAAGAAAGGCCTCAGAGAGGCAAGTTTGGGCACCAGAGTTGAATGTGGCCCAGAACAGGGCTGGATTCCAGACTGGCTCAGGTTGCTGAGCCCATGCAGTATGACACAGGTGCAGAGCCCAGGGCATACCCCCTATTCTTCCTTGGTTGGCTCTGACTTTGTTCCACCATAGAGTGGAGAAGCAGCACCTGGAACACCCTGTTTCATGTTGTCTCTTCCCAGAGCACAGAGCAGGAATTAGGAAGCAAAGAGAAAGGGAGAAATAAGTGAAGACACCAGAGTTGGTGAAATCTCCTTGTGTTGGTCCTGACACTACAGTCATATAAAGTACTGGGGATACCTAGCAGGAGACTAACCGTGTGCGAGGGAGGTGGCCAGGAAACCCGCATGGCCAGGCTGTGCCAACTGGTGGAGATGCTGGGCAGTCACCACTGAGCACCAAAACCCACCCTGCTGTAGTATACATGCCACTGGCCACGGGAGCCCAAGACACTGAGCCGCCACGTGAGCATGTGGCAAGTCCCTACTTCACTCAAGTGCTGAAATAAAACCTGTCACGACCCCACGGTCCTCCCCATCACACATGTCAATGTGAAATCTAGACAAAGAGGTGTGCACAAAGCAAAATAAAAAGCATCAGGGGGGAAACAGTTTACCAAGTAGCAAAATAAGGGGTAAATAGCAAAACAGGGTATGAAATGTACCCCGTTTTTTTAACTAAAGTATAATTAGCACCATGTTATATTAGTTTCAGATATACAATATAATAATTTAACAATTCCATATATTTCTCAGTGCTCATCAAGATAACTGTATTTCTGATCCCCTTTATTGATTTCACCCACATCCCCTCTGGCAACCACCCAAACTGAGTTTGTTCTCTGTATTTAGGAGTCTTTTCTCGGGGGTGCCTGGTTGGCTCAATCGGTTAAGCATCTGACTTCAGCTTAGGTCACAATCTCCCAGGTCATGAGTTTGAGCCCCACATCGGGCTCTGTGCTCACAACTCAGAGCCTGGAGCCTGCTTCAGATTCTGTGTCTCCCTCTCTCTGTCTGTCTGTCTGTCTCTCTCTCTTTCTCTCTCTCAAACCTAAACATAGAGACTCTTAAATATGGAGAACACAGGGCTACTGGAGGGGTTGTGGGAGGGGGGATGGGCTAAATGGGTAAGGGGCATTAAAGAACCTACTTCTGAAATCATTGTTGCACTGTATGCTAACTAATTTGGATGTAAATTTAAAAAATAAAAGTAAAAGTAAAAAAACTAAAAAATAAACATTAAAAAATGGTCTGTTTCTTGGTTTGGTTCTTTTTTCTTTACTTCTTCATTTGTTTTCTTAAATGCTACATATGAGTGAAATTGTATGGTATTCGCCTTTCTCTGACATATTTCACTTAGCATTACACCCTCTAGATCCAGCCACGTTGTTGCAAATCACAAGATTTCATTCTTTTTTTATGGCTGAGCAATATTCCATTCTATCTATATTCATTATATATGTACATTGTACATCTCTCTCTCTCTCTCCCTCTCCCTCTCTCCCTCCCTCCATATATCACCTCTTTTTTATTCATTCATCTCTTCATCTTTAGAGGGATACTTGGGTTGCTTCCACATTTTGGCAAGTGTAAATAATGTTGCAATAAACATAAGGGTACGTGTATCTTTTTGAATCAGTGTTTTCATTTTCTTTGGGTAAATACGAGTAGTAAAATTACTGGATCACATGGTAATTCTGTTTTAAATTTTTTGAGGAGCCTCCACAGTTTCCCTACAGTGCCTGCACCAGTTTGCATTCCCACCAACAGTGCACCAGGTTCCCTTATCCCCACATCCTCACCAACACTTGTTATTTCTTGTGTTTTTCCACTCTTATGTCCAGCCCACTGAGGATTTTTATGAACATTACATTAAATTCTTTATTGGGCATATTGTTTATCTCCATTTCATTTAGTTTTCTCAGTTTTTTTCTTGTTCTTTCTTTCGGAGCATAGTCCTCTGTCTCCCCATTTTGCTTGACTTTCTGTGTTTGTTTCTATGGATTAGGTGGACCAGCTACTTCTAAACTTCAAGGAATGGTCTTGTGTGTGGTCAAGCCCTACGTAGACTGTGTGTGCCTGGTGACTTCTGCTTGCTGGCCGGTGTTTGGTTGGCATGGGCTAGAGGTTCTTGGGCTTTCCATGAATAAGGCTCCATGTCTCTGTCTCTCTTGCTCTTCTCTTCTGCTGTTCTCTGTTATTTGTTGTGCAGACTCTGTTTACTTGGCCCTCAGCTCTTCAGAAGGAATTTTTCTACAGATAGGTATAATTTGGTGTGTTCCATGAAGGGAGTGAGTTCAGGGTCCTCCCATATTACCATCTTGGACTAGAACCTATTTCTTTTGTTTTTGATTTTAGCTCTTCTGACAGGTGTGAAGTGATAGCTCACTGTGATTTTGATTTGCACTTCCCTGATGTTTAATGATGTTGAGCATCTTTCCATGTGTCTGTTGGCCATCTGTATACATTCTTTGGAAAAATGTCTACTGAGGTCCTCTGCCCATTTTTTAATTGGATTATTTGTGGGGTTTTTTTTGGTGTCAGATTCTTTATATATTTTGGATATTAACCATTTATGTTTTAATAATCTATATATGTGCACCTATGAGTAAATGAACAGAAGTCAGGAGGAATCCTGCCCTCCCAACCACCCTGTTCACAATGGCTATCTTCCTGGAACACAACTGGAAGAGGCCAGGTGTGGGAAAAGGAGGACTTTAACTTTTTCTCTATGTAGTTCAGCATATACAATTTGGATTATCTAAGCTAATAAGTATGTGTTCTTAAATGACTTATAATTTTAAAAACTCAAAAATATCAGGGGGGTGCCCTGGCGGAACTTTTGATTTCAATGCAGGTTCATGATCTCATAGTTCCTGGGTTCAAGCCCCTTGTTGTACTCTGTGCTGACAGTATGGAGCCTGCTCGGGATTCTGTCTCTATCTCTCTCTCTTACCCGCCCCAAGCTCAAAAAAGTAAATAAACTTTAAAAAAGTCAAAAATATCAATATAAAAACTATATACTTAAGCTGTCCTAAGCATCCATATTACTGGAGCTTTGGGTGGATTCAGGGAATGTCTTTCCCTATTTATGTCCACACATTGGACAGCCTGCTGGCATCACAGATACATTTCTTAGAAGAATGAAGTCCTTCACTATGGGGAAAACAGAGCCCTGTGCCTTACAGTGTCTTACGCTCCTAGAGAACTCTTCCAATAACTCTGACCTGGGCAACATCCATGGACACTTAAAAATAAACTCATCACTGACATAAATTAACCAAATACCATTTTGGTCCACATGGCAGTTTCACATCCAATTTTCCTTCCAGCTACCCCTGAATTTATTGTTCTTATATTATAGGCTCCCTTCCATTTGTGATTCTAGCATTTGGAACATGAATTAGAATGAGAGCAGGAAATGGGTGCACAATTACTCATCGCTCACAACAGATGAAATAAAGAGAATTTGCTGGGAAAAGTCCCCACGTAACAAACAGAGCACAAGCAGCCATGTTCTCACATGGGCCAAGGATTATATCAGGCAACTGCAGCCGTGTTTCTTTTGTGTGATCCTTTCGAGAGATGTATTCTAATGAGCGTGGGAAGCAAGTGCTGCAAAATGAATTCTCTGCTGACCACAGTGGACAGAAGGGGTTGTGTGTCACTGCTAATGTACAACAGGCTGTCCTGGTTTCATTGGCCCCATTCCCATTGTCCTCCTGGGTGGACATAATCTAGTCATTTCCCTTGGAGATATCTGTCATCTCAAACACTGCCTCCTCCTGGAAGCCCTTCCTTACCAGCACCCTCCCGTCCATCTGACCCTCTTCTGGGCCCCAACCGGGTCCAAAGTGCACACCTTTAGTGGGGTGTTCATCACTCCAGCTGGATTTCTCTCCCCCTACCTTCAGATTGGTATTCCTAAGGGCTGACACTGTGTCCTTTCTATCTCCCAAGTCTCCCTGCCACCAAGAGAGTGCCAGGACCAGCAGGAAAGCTCAGGGAGGCTGGGTCCTTGTTATCACCTCATCCTGATTTCCTGTGCGCAGTCCCAGGGTGATTCACCACATGGAGACAAACTACCATTGGACCCCAATGTCCCAAAGCTGCAAGTCTGGGGTTCTCTTCCAGCCCTGGGCCCTTGAATATTTAGGTTCATGCCCCAAATCTATATGGACTCAAGTCCACATGCACAGGGGAGCAATTGAAAGCAAGTCTCAAATGGTCCCAAACTATGCTTCTTCAGGAAGGAAGGAAAGTAACAGAGAGGAAAAAAAGTGTGTCAGAGACACCCCAAGAAAGCAAATAAACACAACCTAGAATGAGCTCAAAAAAAGCATTTTCCCAGATTTAAAAGCACCAGGCTATCCTAGGAGCTTGTCTTTGACCTTTCCCCAGAAAGGCTGCACATGGCTAAAGAAACAGGTAGTACAAGAAGTGGGGGGCATGTTGATACACAACATCTGGAAAGTATGACTCCCGAGCAAGGTTACGTAACAAAGCTGAACACAGCATCACGCTCTGTTTATACTCTCGCCGCCCAAAGGATTGCAACACAGACAATGGCTGTCTCTGGGCCAGGCCCCAGACAAGGAAGAACAGTGCCAGGAGCAGTGAGGCTCCTCCTCAGGTAGCCACAGGTCAGTCGTGGAGCAGCCCAGCCTTCCAGAGAGCTGGCTTGCACTAGAGAGGGAAGGGCCAGTTTTCATGAAATTTCTGCCCTGACCTCTTACTCCTCATTTCTGAAGCTCTCATGGGGAGCCTTATTGATTTTTATTTTATACACAATGTTTAACAGAAGAAGACAGAATTAATATTTACTAAGCATACATTGGCCTGGAACTTGTCAAACTCTACTATGCACATGAATCCTCTGGGAATGTTTGAAATTCACATTTAGATTCAGTGGGTCCAGGTGGACCTGAGCTTCCGGGTGACCAATGAGCTCCCAGACATGCCCATGCTTCTCCATTCTTGGACCACACACTGATTAGCAAGAGTTTAGAATACAGTGAAAGATGTTAGAAGGGGCACTATGAAAGCAAGGGTCCATCCATTCAAAAAACTTCATTGTCAGTGATTGGATGTCAGGTGTCCCGGTAAGGTAGCCGGATGTAGAACCAGCTCCCCCAGGAGGAAGCAAGGCCGGGTCCATCTCCAGGGGCTGCCTCTGACATTGAACCTGGCTCCACTTCAGGCGCTCGGGACCTGCTGGACTCCCCCACTGTGCAGGATCAGCACTTGGGTAGGTTGGATGCTGTAGCAGAGACAGTGATGCTCTGGCCTAGTATGATGGCCTGGAATCATTCCCAGGAGCATGTGGTGCATGGGACACATGTGGGAGCCCAGCTCTCCTGGGAGAAGGAGACATCCCTTGTCTTTATATCCCCCAATGGATGATTCTACATCTACTTGTGTATGGCTGAGAAATGAACAATAAAGGGCTATCTCACACTAACCCACCTACATGGAGAAGAATCAGAAAGAAGGTTCCACACTCCTTCAGTAGACCACTGTCATGACACTCAGGACCCGGCACTCTTCCAGAAAGCTGAAGGCTCTGACTACCTAAAGCTGGCTCACTGCTTTTTCTCCCAAATAGGAGAGAAAGGGGAAGCTTTGGCCTGGTGGTTCTCAATTCAATTTGCTGGTAAACACCTGGGGAGACTGTTAGCAGGTAGCTGCTAAGTCAGTCATCTGGGTGGGACGTGGCTCTGCATTTCCAGCCACTTCCCTGGAGGTGCTGAAGCTGCTGCACTGGTCCCTCACATTTGGAGAACCAAAGGCGGGAGAATGTGCTAGCCACCAGTTAGGCCCTTCATTTACATTAATATACAATGCCATCTGGTCAGGCACAGCCCTCCGCCTGACAGGAAGAAGTCAACCATCATCGAGATTAGAAAATCCCATCAAGTTCTGCAGCTAGAATATGGGTTCAGATTTTAAGTCTGGTCAGCATGACACCAAAGCTCACGTTCTTTCCTCAACAAAGTGACGGCCTAAATTTACCACAATAAAGTCCAATCCCCACTAGGAGCATTGTATCTTAGAGGCAAGAATGTACAGAGTTTACTTTAGAAAGATATCAATCAAATACTTACCACCTTTTCAAGTGGTCTGGAATTTGAAAGGATGTTTCCCTTAGTTCATTCAAGCAAACTGAACACTTGTTGACTTTCTAGATGTGCAAGGCTGTGCTATCAGCAGCAGCCGTTCAGGTGGAAGGATTTCTCAATGATACAGATAAATGAGATGCTTAGATCATAACACAGGATCCTTAATAAGGAACAAAGCCCCCACTGCAACCCAGTTTAGTTTCTCTCTTTCCCACATTCCAGATAACACAGCTGATTTCAGACATGAATCTTAAAAAAAACAGCTCAATAAAAGTTCACAAAGTGCATCACTTATCAAACCTATCCTGATAAACCCTCAGCTAATGAGGCAAATGGACAGAGGACTGGGTGTGACTTGGGTCTCCAACATCTGCTTTTAGAATATACCACAGATGTCACCTCCCACCAGCGAGAGTCTGGGGACTGCAAATAAAATCATCTTTAGTCTCTGGCCATTTGAAAATGAAGCCGCTCTCAGTCTAAGCAGGAGCTGTCTGCTTGCAAGGGCCATCTGAGCAAAACGTAATAGCCACGGAGTCAAAGAAACTAGACATCAAGGGGCTTTAGGTAACATCAAGTTGGGCCAACACACCTCGAAAGAGACTTTCTCCTTTCAAAGCATTCTGTTATTTGTCCAGTAGAAAATTTCACAGCATGGGAGTAAAATATGCTTAACAGGATACATCCTCAATGTAATTGATGGCGAAGCTAGAAGGGAAACAGGACCGACCGACTGCTCATGCACCTGCACCCCTTCTGTTTCCCAAGTCCCTTGTTATACTCCTGTTAGATCAAGTAAACCAAAGAGAGATGATATATCACTTTTAAATATTTTTTTAATGTTTATTTATTTTTTGAAGGAGAGAGACAGAGCATGAGTGGGGAAGGGGCAGAGAGAGAGGGAGACACAGAATCTGAAGCAGGCTCCAGGCTCCGAGCTGTCAGAGCGCTATGTGGGGCCCAAACTCACGAGTTGTGAGATCATGACCTGAGCTGAAGTCAGATACTCAACCGACTGAGCCACCAGACGCCCTAATGATATTTCACTTTTAAAACTTCTTTGTCTTTTCAATAGAATCAGGCACAGGAAAAATGCAAATATTCCCGTGCTGTGTTAAGTAAGCCAGCATCTGCTTGGTCACTACAGATGTATGACTAGTTTAGAGGTTTCCGGGGCACTAAAGATGCACCTCTAAAATTTTAACTGGTTGCCCAGCGTGAGACATTTCAGAGGGTCACTACCCGATTTTGAAAATAGTTGGAATTGAAGAACTTGAATAAAAAGCATGATTTGCAACATAATTCACATTCACCAGCATGGGCATTTCCCCAAATGGGCTTTCCCCAATCCTAGATTCCAAGCAAGTTAACAAGAATTACCAGAATGGGATTCCATTACCCAGTTGGTTTGGGAAACACGAGCTTAAACAAATGCAAACAAGTTTTTCTACAGTTCTCTGAAGCTTTGATGGGAATGTGTATTCGGTCTCTCCAAGAATATGCCGCCATGTTTCCTCAACTTAGGGGATCACGGAAGCTCATGCCCTTAGTTTTGTTTCCCAAACAGGCCAGACTATTGCGAAATGGGACACAATTTCAGTATGTGCCATGCAAGGGTTAACTGTGTTTTCTTTAAGTTAGATAAATGGATCCTAGAGCAGGAGAATGGACAACTAAAGCAAATTCCTCATCAACAGCCCTGCCCTCTACTGCAGCCAGCAATTTCTCCTTCCAGCTCTGGACCGCCGTGATGCTGGGGTCTCATGTGCTACAAAGACAGTCATGCTGTCCCTTCACTCATTCATCAAATATCCAACCACAGCCTACACTATGCCAAGGCCTGTTCTAGGCCCAGGGGGCAGAGCAGAAGCTGCTTGATCAAGGCCTGCCCCCAGGAGGTGTCTTGGGTGAATATTCTTGTGCAAAGTGCCTCACAAACAAGACTTTTGTTTTTTGTTTTGTTTTGTTTTGTTTTGTTTTGTTTTACTGAGGTACTATCTTTTCTCGTATCTAGAAGCTCTTCATCTACATGAGGACAAATTTTATGTCTCCTCACAATAAAATCATTCCATTTTAGCGGTAGGAGGAACTTTAAAGATCATCCAGTCTACTCCGTGTGTTTCATAGACAAAGAATCAGGAGCTCAAAGGAGAGTGACAAGTGACTGAGCATTTATTGTCCACGTGATATACCACAAAGAGTAGGTGCAATTACAAATATTATCTCATTTACTCTTTGTAACAACACAGTGATATAATTCATATCCCCATCTTGAGATAAGGAACTGAAATTCCCATCTATAATGAATGGAAAAACGGACCAAAATCTAGTTTATACTTACCAGTTGCTGTACTAAACCATCTTGTAAATCTTTCTCCACATTTTGTTCCAGAACCCCGTGGCCTTCCCCAAACCACCCCAACCAAAATCCTCACCAAGACAGAGAACAGCCAGAGCTTGAAGAAGGCTCAGGAGGCCTCCAGTCCTTGGAAGACCCAGATCTCTCTCTCTCTCTCTCTCTCTCTCTCTCTCTCTCTCACACACACACACACACACACACGCACACACACACACACACACACACACACACCAAAAAAGCTCAGTGAATGGTCAAGGAGAAATGCCTCTGCTGGCATAAATGCTACATGTGTTGCATGAGATCCTTTTTAACCCCACCAGTCAAACATAGACGTGCTGGGGCAAACAGCCAAGCAAGGCCAATGATGGAGGTCCAAGCAAGAGCAGCAGTGCCACCAAGTAAGGGCTTGGCACCCACTCTCAGCACATTGTGTAACTTTTGACAAATCCCTTACCCTCCCTGTGGTTCAGGTGCCTCCATCAGATACTCTGGCTACCCAGAATTCTGAAAATGAGTTCAAAGAGGTGAGAAACTGGAAGAAGACTCCATAAATGGCTTTCAGAATTATACCGGAAAAGCAACCACCTTTCATATCTTCTCATGAAAAAGGCAGTGTTCAGAACTTCCTAAGAAAAAAGGGGTGTAATGACAAGACTGAGTAACAGAATGCCAAGGAAACTAACCTTGGGGGGGCGGGGAGGGATGCGCGCACGCACGCACACACACACACACACACCCATATTTAGATCATGGCTGGGAAAAGGTGAATCCACGAGCCACTAACCCCATGGGCTGGTAAGGCCATCCCTCCCAGGCTTCATTCCCCAGCAACATGACAGCCCACAGCAGTCTCAAACCACCACACATACACACCCCACCCCCCGAGGGACAGCTGGTCTCATCCCACACAGGTCTTCTGTGAACAAATATTCCAAGAAGCCAAAACAGGAAGAGTTAAATTTAGAAACACAACCGTCATGTTGCATTCAAGAAGGAAAAAGCAAAGTAACTCAACAGGTCGTAAAATTCAGATGGGGTGCAAATATCCTGGTCTGAGTTTTCAGGGTGTGGAGGGTTTAAGATGCCAAGGCTTCAAGGATGCCTAAGACTAGGCTTTTCAGCACTCTGGCCTCTCCTTCAGCTTTTGTTTGGTGGATTAGCATTCTCTAAGAAGCATTTCCACCATCCACCCCATAAAATCACTTGCCACTGGCTTTTAGCTAAGGGATTTTCATATTCATGGTCTCTTGAGAAAAACTATATGGGAGAAAACGTGGAAGCTGATGGTCAACCTCTATGTCCCTGCCTGGCTGACAGCCCACCTTACCATGGGACATGGGGGTCAACCAGACCATTCAGGGGAGCCAGATGATGGAGATGACAAGGCAGAAAGCTCTTATGGCTTTAAAGGGATTTCTGTCTATTGTCTTTGTCACAGGCCAGCATAAGTGGCTACCTCTGGTCCTCCTCACACTGTCCTTAAAGATGAAGACACTAAAAAACCTGAACTCTGCAGAATTTGAGAACAGAATAACTAAAGCTGCTACTAATTGAGCCCCGACTCAGTTCCAGGCATGAGGTTACAGTCAAGGCACATGCTATTAATTAAATAATTACCCTAACAACAGCTAACAATTACCATGCACTAATTATACGATAGAGCATCCTTACAACCATCTTATGAGCAAGGAGGTGAATCCAGGGCACGTGGGGCTGAAGCTCACACAATTTGGTGGACCTCCTCATGGAAAATCAGACCAAATTATGAATAAAAATAAGATAGAAGGTCTTAGAAGGGCTCTTGCAAGTGAGGAGCCCTGAGGCTCCCACTTTCTGGGAAATCTGTTCTGGCGGTGAGGCAGTTATCAGCATGATCTGCTTTGAAAGATGAGGAAACTGAGAAGTTACACAAATTGCCTCAGAGGATCTCCACAGCCAGTCACTGAGCCAGGTGGCCTAAAGGCCATTATACCATTTCTGGAGAAGGGAAAAGAAGGTCTTTATTGTCTGAGAAACTTGACCATCTTTTGCTAAATTTGTAAAACTTGATTCATGTTTTCAAAGCCCTAATTTTTAAAGAGAAATGAAGACAGAAATATTGGTCTCTTTTTAGGTTAACTGGTTTTAAAACCTGCTCTACAGTGACACTATATTCACATGAAATGAAAAAAAAAAAAAAGAAGAAGTCAACCCCCAGGACAGAAGTGGTCCTGTACCCCAGGACCCTCTAACCTGGAGATAAAGCCACCCAGGCCCTCTTGATGCATTTGTGAAATTCGGGCCAGCTCTGAGGTTGTTTTAACACACATCCTGTCCTATTTGTCCAGGTGACTGACAATAGAGACAAGAACCAAGATCAGGGATGCCCCTCCTATCACACACAGGTCTTTTTTCTTCCTTGAAACATGGCAGGGGCTGGGGATGGTAACCTCCTTTTGCTGCAAACACTCATGCTAGTCTTTAAAAATGGTCATTTCCTTTCCTGGAGCTCATAGGAGAGAGAGCCCTCCCACATTCCCTTCAACCTATGATCTCCTTTCCCAAAGGGAGACAGCTGTGGGTACACTGAGAAAGACCACTGCCCGAGGTCAGAAGATATGGGCTCGTTCTCTGGTTCTACTACCTGTTAAAATATGACAGCCTGGATGGGTCATTTAACTGCTGACTCTAAGTTTCCTTGCCTGAAAACTCAGGGTGATGAGAATATTAATTAACCACAGCAAGGAACTGAAAACCAGCCACATATGTATTCCTAGGGAATGGCAACACAGCCTTAACAATGGAAAAAAAGACAGTAGTTAAAATGAATGGATCAGCACATGCATACACACAGATCTCAAAAATACAGGAGAGGGAAAAACACTGCAGAATATCATTATAGCCAAATAACACTCATGTGAATTTGAAATCACAAGAAAAAACAATGTTATTGTTTGCACACACAAATACATGAAGTGGAAACACTAACCACAGGCCAACCATGCCCAAAATAAGGATGATGATTGCTTCTGAAGGTAGAAGACCTGAGAAAGCATATAAAAAAGAATGTTGACTTGATCTGCAATGTTATATTCTTATAAAGAGAAAAAGAGTAGAAGCAAATAAAAATATCAACACTCATTAATTCAAACAGTAAATACACTGAAGTCTGTTATATTTTCCCTTACAGTTTTCTGTATTAATCTTTTGTTATTTCGAAGTAAACTGTTGGGAAAAAAAAACATTCATTCATTCATTCAATCAATCATTCATTCAACAAAGATTTAACATCAACAAATATTTGAGATGCAACTACCATGTTCTGGGTATTATGTAGACCCTGGGGATACAATAGTGAGCAGAACAGCCCCAGTGCCTGTCCACACAGGGTTTAGCTCCTGCAGGCAAAGACTATAACTTGTGGAAATCATGTGTCAACTTGACATTCATGCCTGACATTCGATGTAGAGGGGAGCGAGGTGCTGGGAAGGAACCCTTGGGTGTGGTTGGGTTTTAACTCCAACTCGGCAGCCATCCCTGGGTGCTCAAGGAACACCTGACTCACGAACATGTCCAAATTAAGAAAACTTGCAGGCAGAGCACTTAGCCCAGCCCTGACTCCAAGTAGACACTTGACCTCGTCTCTGGAAAGAACCTATGGATTTAAATCCTAGCTGAGGAATTAATGGGTTTACATCTGAAAATGGGTTTGCATTAGGTGAGTTTGCCTCTGAAATAATTATACTGTTATCTAATAGCTGAGCATGGATGGCAAAAGGTCCAATTCTTCATATGTTGTTCAAACACAGTGACACAAGACAGTTTTAAGAGTTGGTCCAGAAGGTAACCAGGATGGTGAGGAGGTCTCCAAACCATGTCATATGAAGAGGGGATGGGGAGAAGGAAGCTAAAAAAAACCTGAAGATATGGAAGTCTGAACAAGGAAGACCTTAATATTTGACCTTAAAGGGAAGCCATGGGGAAAAGGAATTGGATTTCTTTTATAGAAGTCAGAATGACTAGGGCTGCCTGGGTGGCTCAGTCAGTTAAGCATCTGACTCTTAATTTCAGCTTTGGTCATGATCTCACGGTCTGTGAGTTCAAGCCCCACATTAGGCTCTGCACTGGCAGTGTGGAGCCTGCTTGGGATTCTCTCTGCCCCTTCCTCCTGCTCACTCTCTCTCTCTCTCTCTCTCAAAATAAATAAATAAACATTTAAAAATTCTTTAAAAAATAATAAAAGAAGTCAGAATGACTAAAAGGAAGATCACTGGTTCAGCCCAAGGAAGACAATTTTAATAATTCCAGTTGCCCCAGGGAATAAAAGGCCTCTTATAAGGAGGTGGGGGAGAAGGTCCCTACCACTGAGGATATCCAAGGACACAAAAAAAGACCACTTTCAGGAGATGCCATAAAGAGAACCTGGGCATTATACCAGGTGCTGGGCCACATGGTTTTTTAGAGTCTCTGAGTGTCCAGAGCTTAGGACTCTCACTTATGGTGTTCTGAGAAGATAAGACAGCCACACAGGTGTGCTGCTCCTGCATGACCCAGTAATCATATGCAAATCCCGCAGTAGTACCTTCTGGTTTTGTAACACCTTTGCAGATTTTTCAAAGTTCTCTCATGTGCATTTTCACATTTCTCCGAAGAAGAAATGGTGGAGCCATTCCCAGGCCAAAGGAGGCGAAGTGCGGAGGAAAAGTGAGAAGAAAGAGCCCTGACTGGCCACCCAGGGACCAGCCCTCATGGGACCAAAACACTGGAGGAAACCCTGCGTCCTCACTGCCACGCCCCCCTGACCGGCTACCTCCCTAGGAAGAGGTCATGACAATGAAGCAAGTAAGGTGTGCCGAGTGAGCCACAGAAGCCCAGAGCTTCCCACTGCTGCTGCCCCTGCTGCTTGTAGCCAGACCTAAAGCAGGCCCTCAATCCCCAACCTGCTGAGGTTGAAGCGGCTGGAAACCTCATACCGCCTCCAGGCCGCCAAACTGGCAGCAAGCTGGAGACTCCTGAGAATCCGAGAAGCATGCCCACTCTTGTCTCTTCTCCCCAGATACCGATTTCCCGGGGAGCAAGAAGTGAGTCACCACACTGGATGAAAGATGTGAGTGAACACTGGAGATCCTCTACTCCCCCAGGACCTCTTTGGCAATGCAGCCACAAGTGTATGAGTGTACCAGTCACCATGGCTGCATAACAAACCAGCCCAAACTGGCAGCCCCAAACAGCAACGATCACTTATTGTTTTTGTCTATATGGTTCTGGGGGTGACTGGGCTCAGTTAGGCAGTTCTCACTCAGGATGCCATTTGGTTGCAGTCTGATGGTGGCCGGGACTGGACTCATGCAGAGAGTGTCTTCACTCACATGTCTGGGTGTTGATGCTGGCTATCAGCAATCAGACAGGACCCTGGCTGGGGCTGTTAGCAGAAGCACTTATAAGGGTCTCCATGAGGCCCATGCTTCCTCTCAGCACAGTGGCCCAGTTCCAAGAGCAACTATCCCAAGGGAGAAAGCTGAGTGGAAGCTGTATTGCCTTTTACGACCCAGTTCTGGAAGCCACACAACTTCTGCCATAGTCTATCTGTTAAAAGTGAGTCACGAAGGCAGCCAGACTTAGAGGAGGAGAATGAGAGCCTATCCCCTACCCAGATAAATACCAAAACACTTGTGGTAATGTTTTAAAACACTGTAAGGTACAATCCTTCCTCCTGGGCTAAAAACTACATCCCATAGCTTTCGAGGGATCTGAAAACGTCCAATTACAGGTGGGAATTACCTCCCAATGTGCCAGGCTTTGGGCTGAAGAATATTATTCAGTTGGATGTGTTTTTTTCTGGAAGCCTTTGTAAGTCCCACATTTGGGGGTGGGAGGTTCTGGAAATATGAAAGCATGTAGGACCTAAATACCAGGGCTACATAGTTCCCTACTTTAAAGATGTCGAGTCACTTTGAAAGATGATTTGGTGTGACATATAAACTCCATTTAACACAAGATAGAGCCCCTGAGGGATTAAAAAATTACCTGAGGATATGGATACCTTTTCTTTTGAGTCTGGAGCCAGAAAACCCAGTGTATTCCCCTAAAACAATACATGTGCTAGAGACTAAAGTATGGGCCACATGTTTGTAGTGACACCACGTTTCCCAATTTCTATTCAGGGTTTCAACTGAGTCTTGTCCAAAAATAATATAAAAGCAGGAAGGGGGACAAACTATAAAAGACTCTTAAATACAGAGAACAAACTGAGGGTTGCTGGAGGGATTTGAGGTGGGGGGGGATGGGCTAACTGGGCAAGGGGCATGAAGGAGGGCATTTGTTGGGATGAGCACTGGGTGTTATATATAGGAGATGAATCACTGGATTCTACTCCTGAAATCATCATCGCACTATATGTTAACTAACTTGTAAGTTTTAAAAAATTAATAAATGAAAAAACGAAAGAAAAAATAAACTGAGTCTTTTCTGTGGATTTACAGAAGTTCCAGGCCCCAGGCCCTAGCAACACTGGTAGAAATAACTCTTTTACTTTAATTGACTTCAAAATAAAAAGATCTGCCTGGTGGGCAAAAGCTCCGTTTTCTTGCAGAAGGAGCTCAGGCAGGATTTTCTTGGTGTTCCTCTTTTTTCGATTTTGACATGTTCTGAGCTTCCCTGGGGTCCCCGGAAGTCTAACACGTGCACGGAGGCAATCGAAGATGAATGAGGAAGGGAAGGCATGTTTCCTGGTTTTCGTGAGAGCCTTCTGCCCTTGGACCCTGGCCTGGAAAGCATTCTCGGTTCATCCAGCCTAAGCCTGCTGCTTGCAGCACCAGGGCTTGGTGAGTAGTTGGCACTTGTACAAACACATTATGACACAGTGAAAACCAATGGGGTGAGTCTGAGTGCCAGTGCCTAACAAGACAAACCCGTGCACGCAGAGGAAGTGCAAAGTGCCATCATGCGCCCTTCCTGGTTCAGGAGGAGCTTTCTAACTTGTTTTACAACATGAAACCGCTTAGTTGGAAAGAAGCAGTCAGTGTTTGGCAATCATAGCCAGCGCCCCACTCACCTTCCCTCTTCTTAGCACTTGGGTGCACAGAGGCCCAACTTTCAGCTGCCAGCACCTGCACCCCCCCTTCAACCAGGTACTGTCTCTAGTCATGGATGCCGCTCTGTCTGAATGAGGGGCAGGCTGGGAATGCTAGTGCATTCCCTGGGAGTGGCCCTCAACTGATGACTGCTGGGAACTGGTGTATACATAACCTGGCTCCCTCACCCCTGGGGGGGGGAGGGGTCAAAGGTATCTTCTATACCCTGTTGTCCGCAATGGTAACTGGCTGACATGTCAGACATCCTCCCTCTCTCTCTTCCCTACTCCCTACTGGTGTTTCCTGGGATCACCTCCCAGATAAATTCCATGGACCCAAACCCTTGTCTCAGCGTGTGCTTCCAAGAGAACCAGAACTGACTCAAGGTACTTGATGGCTACAACATGAAATTAATGATCACCAAGGATATTCTTCATTGTACAAGTTGCTTGTGTACCTCAACTACCTACTCCAAATCAACTTGTGTGTCAGGAACTGCAGACAAGCAGACACGGAACACAAACAAATGAAGACCTGTGCCAACAAAAGGTTCTGCTAGGAGAGAACTTGTTCGGGAAAATGAGGATCTCCTCCATTCCAAAGACATGACTCACTCGCACACGCGCGCGCGCACACACACACACACACACACACACACACACACACACAGTTCCCACTTTAATGCAAAGCTAGTCCTCTTCCCCAACTAGGCATCTAGTTCCCAGTGAGATGCTTGGAGAGAGAATGTCCTTTTCTCTCTGGTGCTGTTTGTGATGAGGAGCATGCCCAGCTCCAGCAGGAAAGAATGCCACACGGGCCTCCATGAAGCAGCTGCCACGCAGAATGCACATGGCTGTTTACGCAATGAATCAGACTGTTTTCTCCACCTTCACAGCTCTGCTTCTCCCACTTCTTTTTGTAACTGAATAACTGAATGTCCAGTACTGCATCCAGAGAGCTTATAAGGCCTTAAGGATGAGGGAGATCACCCCTTCCAACCCCTCCCCCTTCCCTTCCTACAATCAGAGCACTTCTGGCTCCAGTCCATGGTTCTGCTCTGGCGGGGGGGGGGGGGGGGGGAGTGAGAGGCAGCATTAGGGATGACTGGCCCTTGTCTATAACTAACCCCTGGTCAACCAAAGCTCTTACCAATTTGCCAGACATCACAAAGGTCTCTTTGAAAGTGGATCCAATTTCTTTTTTTTCATAATTGTTATTTTTTAAATTTTTTCTTTGATAGAGAGTGTGTGTGCATGAGTAGTGGAGAGGGGCAGAAGGCAGGAGAGAGAGAATCTTAAGCAGTCTCCATGCTCAGCATGGAGCCCGACACAGAGCTTGATCCCACAACCCTGGGATCAGGACCAGAGCTGAAATCAAGAGTCGTCCAGGATGCTCACTTGACTGAGCCACCCAGGTGCCCCTAAATAAGTTTCTAAAAGAAGTGACCAAAATCTGTAAGGCATTTCCTAGAGAGAAATATACCCAACATATTAAGATTTACATGGAAAGTTTGTCATGTGTATGTGTAATCTACATATATACATGTTTACCAACATGTGTATACGTGTGTGTGCCTGCATACAGTAAAGGATGTATCTATACACAAAAACATGAATGAATCTCAAAAACAGTGTGCTTTAACAAGGAAGTCTTACATCAAAGAGTACATATTTTATGATTCCTAGATATAAATTTCTAGAATAAGCATCAACTAATCTATAGTGACAGAAATCAAAAGAGTGGTTATGTGAGGGGTGGGCTGGGGGTTTCTAGAGAAGGGGCATGAAGGAACTTCCTGGGATGATGTATGCCCTAGATGTTGATAGAGATTGGGAGCACTACTGTATGCATATGTCAGAACTCACTGATGGGACACTTAAGACGCATGCACTTCGTTGTGTATAAACATTACCCAAAAAGAAGGATAAACAAACAACAAACTCTAGTTAATGATATGCATGCTAAACTATGGGAGAGGGAGTGTATTTATTTCTGCAAATTGTTTTGAAATCCACTAAATTAAACAGGAGAGGGGTGCCTGGGTGGCCCAGTCAGCTGAGCATCTGACTCTTAATTTCAGCTCAGGTCATAATCTCATGGCTGTCGGGTTCAAGCCCCATGTCGGCTTTGTGCCGAAGGTGAGGATCCTGCTTGGGATTCTCTCTTCCCCTCTCTCTCTCTCTCTGCCCCTCACTTGCACGCACCCACACATGCTTTCCCTCTCTCTCAATATAAATAAAAAAACATTTGAAACAGGGCAGATTGATAGATGGATACAGGGCTGGCTAGATGAACAAATCTGTGAGAAAGCCAGTCGAGTCAAATGTGAGTTACAGAACCTAGGTCCTGAGTCTAAGTTCACTGTAAAATCCCTTCAATTTTTCTGTATGTTTGCAAATTTTTATAATAAAATGCTGGAGTGAAAACAAAAGTACCTGAAAGTAGAACTCTTGAGCCTGGATGGGGGAGAGGGGATACAAATTCATAAATAAACAGCACATGAAATTGTGGCATTGAAAAGACAATAATTCTAGATTTACAATGAGTAGATTTACTACTGAGAGTCTGTGTACCCTCAGCAACCACCAAGCGCCATTCATCCTGGGCCCCAGGCAAGGGAACACCTTTTTTGTGAGCCACAAACACAAATGATTCCTGCAAAGGGGCCAATGTTCTGCATGAAACTAGCATCAATGGATAAAAACACTGGACAGAGGATGGGTACAGCTGTGTTGATTTTCCTTCCTTTAAATTCAGCATTAAACTATAATTTAACTTAATAAATTGGTCTAGTACTTGTGGTTAAAATGGCACAGGCAGGGGAGGAACTGTTTCTGGAATATGGAAGGATCACTGTCCATGGAACACAGGTCACCTCTTTTCAAATGACCTGACAAAGTTACCTCCAAAGGGCAGACGTGCAGGGTGAACATGGGCAAAATCGAGCACAGAACAATCCCAGCTTCTTTCCCACCTTCTCACTGCCCTTCACTGCCTCTTCTTTTATCTGTCGATATCCATTCTGGACAGCCAGCCTCGCACACTCCATCTACTAAGACCAAAATTCCCATTACTGGTGATTTTTCTATGGATTTTCCCAGGACATTTCAACAAGAATTCAGGTAAGTGTAATTCCCATTTCCCAAGAAAGACCCACTGGGGGGGCTGAGGTTGATGCTGACAGGCTGTTCATGTGCCAACATGTAAGGTTTGACAATTAAGCACATTTTTACTTTTGGGGAACCTGGGTGGCTCAGTTGGTTGAACGTCCAACTTCAGCTCAGGTCATGATTTCATAGCTCATGAGTTTGAGCCCCACAATCCAGTTCGGTGGTGACAGCTCAGAGCCTGGAGCCTGCTTTGAATTCTGTGTCTCCATTTCTCTCTGCCCCTCCCCCACTTGTTTCTCTCTCTCTCTCTCTCTCTCTCTCTCTCTCTCTCTCTCTCTCTTTCTCACACACACACACACACACACACACACACACACACGGATAAATGTTTAAAAAAATGTTTTTAAAGAATATTTTTACTTTCCACCTACATATTACAGGCATGTTTCAGAGATGTTGTGGGTTCAATTCCAGACCACTGGGATAAAGCAAATGTCTCAGTAAAGTGAGTCACATGAATGTTTTGGTTTCCCAGTGCATACAAAAGCTATGTTTACACTCTGTTGCAGTCTATTAAGTGTGCAATAGCATTATGCCAAAAAAAATGTGTGAAACTTAATTAAAAATACTTAAAATGTTAACCATCATCTGAGCTTTCAGTGAGCTGTAATCACCCATCACCACAATAAGTATAATAAGAATTCCAAAAGTTTGAAATAGTGTGAGAATTACCAAAATGTGACTGACAGACACAAAGTGAGTGAATGTCATTGGGAAAATGGTGCCTATAGATTTGCCCATCCTAGGATTGCCATAAACTTCCAATTTGTAAAAAGAAAATGCAGTATCTGTGAAGTAAGATAAACCAAAGTGCAGTAAAATCAGGTGTACCTGTGTAATATTAGTATGTCAGATCTGTTTACTTTCCTCCTATAGAAATCTCCATACCCTAATCAACACCCTAATCAATAACCACAATCTCTTGTGCATAACTAATTGAGGCTCTGCTTATGAAACCCCTTAGCACACAGTGGGTGCTCAAAATATGGGCATCCATTCACACATTGAACATCTGCTGTGTGCTACTCTACAATCTTTATTCCATTGATTCTTCATGGCAACCCTTTAGATTTGTACCATGAATTATCCCACTTCTCAGGGGAAGAAACCAAGGCTTTGAGAGTTTAAATGACTGGTCCATGATCCTACAGCCCATAGGTATCAAAACAGGACTCCTCTCCAGGTCTGTGGAACCCTGGTCCACATCCCTACCTCTGCCCAGAAGTACTTTATAAAACATGGCTACCCCTTATCTCTTTTTTCTCTCAATAGTCCAAGGCAGGGTGGGAACTCTGAGTGCCTATTTAGTGACTGAGGTAATAGTCGCTTAAGTGAGTCCAGCCTGACTACACAGACCCCAGTCCTATGCTCCTTCTAGAGTGGCCTGTCCCCAGTACTCTGCATCCTGTTTCTTCCCTTTCTCGGCCAAGCACCCCTAATCCCAACAGCATGGACACTGGGTGAGCTCTGAGGCTCCGTGCAGGCTCAGGGCTAGGGAGCCAGGCTGGGCTTTGTGCAGAAAGGCCTTGGCAGGGATGGACAAGCCACTGGGCTGGGCTCATGTCTATTTTGTCCTGAGTCCGCTTCTAAAAAAAGCTGCTAATCTTTAATTCAGGGATTTTATTGTTCTATTATAGAAATTTCAGCCAAACTAATGGCTTAAACTATATCAGGAACCTCAGAAGCGCCAATATGAAAATCCAGACATGTACTTATTTAACCTTACTCTCCAAGGTGGAATGTGAACTTTGTCATGGGCATAGATAGGGCCTAACCCAGTAAATTCAGACTGGGGGTGGCCATCAGCCCACAGGCCATGGGGAGCCCCCACGTAGGAGGAAGCAATAGGCTGGCTGCCTGATGCCCAAGTATGCAGTCTGTGGAAGGCACACTCAGTGCACTAACTCAGATATGCCCTCCCCATAGCCCTCAGCCACACTGCCTGATTACTCCACATAGCCTGTTTTTAAAAGTCTGAGGCCCAGAGGAGCTGCCATGAGCCTCTGAGGAGAGACACCCTGACTGGGTCTCATCCTACCCTAAAGCTCCCAGAGTCTACCCCAGGCCTGAGCATGTCCCAGTGAGGTCAGGATCAGAGTGCCCACTGAGATCATGATGGGAGAGACAAGTGCTCAGCAACCACCCAAGGTCTAAAACACAAGAGGAAATCCCCTGAAAAGCAAGGCAGGAACACTCCCCCTTGACCCTGATAGACACACATTTTAAAATACAGCTAGGTGAAACTCCATCCTGGTGTTTCCCAGGGGAAGAAGTCTTAGAAACAAAACCCAAGGACTGTCCCCCCATGATGGAGTCTGTATGGCTCACAAGGAATGCCAGTTCTCTTCCTCTGGACCAGCTTTCCAGAGCTGGCTGGTGCATGGAGGCAGGTGGCCTCAGGCCACGGTCTCAGCCCTGACTGCACCCTGGCATCACTGGGGAGCTCTCAAGCCATTGAAGCCTGGTTTCCAGCCAGAGACTTGAGTCGTCTTGGTGTGGAGTGGGGCCTGGATTGAAAATCTCCCCAGGGGACTCCAGGGAACTAAGCCAGGGCTCCTCGCATTCAAGTGCACCTAACAAGCCCCAGGAGTACTTGTGAAGACCCAGATGGCAGGGCCCACTTCCCAGAGGCTCTGGCGCAGCAGGCCTCAGGTGGGGCCCGGGAACAAGCATTTCTGACAAGCTCCCAGGGCTGCTGCCCGTCTGCTTCGCTTTGAGAACCATTAAGTTATCTGAGAGCACCTGTATGAGAACAGGGTAGTGTCCTCCTGCTGACCTCGATTTGCAGGTGTGATTTCAGGCAGACTCCACACACAAACAAGGTGAGGGGACATGGCCCAGCCCTGTGGCCAGAGGCAGGAAAAGTCGAGATGTGCAAGGACTAGTCCTTACTCTACTACCAACCAGAGGTGGATGCTGGACATGCCACCCTTCGTACCCCCTTTCATGCCCCTAGACCTCAGTCCCGGCTTCAACTGTACAATGAGGCTATCTGTGGCACAAGATCATTTTGGAATGTGTAATTCAAGAAAAAAGTCCACAGATCACCTGGGGTGTGCTGCAGCACCACCAAGGAATAGGTAGCAGGCAAGAATGAACTCCCATAGAGCTGGAGATGGGGCCAGGGCCACATTTGCTCCCTGGCCTCAAGGAAGAAGTGGATGCCACTGTCACTATCAAGAGGCCACATGGGTGCAGCCAAGGGGTACACTGGGGCCAGGAGGTGACTAACCCTTGAGCTGACCCCAAGGCAGGTAGGTGTTCCTGGCCACCCCATTCCAATGCCCGTGGCCTCTACACACAGGTGAGCTCACTTCTCACTGCTCTGGGGGTACCTGCAAGGTAAGTCCTGGGGATACCACACTCCCCAGCAACCAGCCCCTCATGGATACTTCATCCTCTGACCCAAAAGGGAAGCAATTCTAGGTGTAAGGAAGATTGCATTAGTCCACACCAGTGGTTTTCAAGCATTTTTATGGGAGTGAATATTACCTCTTCTACTTTAAACAGATCCCTACAATATGGACAAACAACATTAAAGGTTCTTGACTGTGTATCTATGTGTGGGAGAGAAAGCAGTAAAGTAAAACTCACAGACCCCTGCAGCCCAGGGGTGTCATGTTAAACATTAAAAATATTTAACATGACACTAGTTTTAATACGGCACAGGCACCATCTGGGGGAAGGGTCAGGGAGAGGGGGGATTTTTTCTTGTCTTAACCTCCCCTCCAGGCCACATCAGGTGCCAGTCCCAGGGCCTAGAGCAGGGTGTAGCAGCAAACATTCCTATGAAGGACCACAGAGTAAATACTTTAGGCTTTGCAGGACCTATGGTCTGTGTTGCAACTACTCAGCTCTGCCTTCATATAGCAAAGGCAGCCACAGACAACACATAGATGGATGTGTATGTCTGTGTTCTAATAAAACTTTATTTACAAAAACAGTCAACAGACCAGATTTGGCCAAGGGCCATGGTTTGCTGAGCCCTGGCTTGAGGAAAAATGTTTGGAATCAAGAATCCCTAAGCTTCTTTCCACATTTATGACTACGAATTCTCAATTCTTTAACTCAACTTGCCTTGCTCTCAGTCTAATTTATCTACAAACAATACAGTCATTCCTCACTTTCAAATATTTTTTGTTCCAAGATCCAAACATGTTCCAATAAGCTAGTGAATGTAAAACTGCTTTGAAGGTCTAAAGTCCTGTGCAAATAGGCAGGCCCACAAAAGCATCTAAGAGCAGAGCTTATCATCCTTCACCTGTGTTTTGGGAAGATTCTAGGTACCACTGACTGGATTAGTCTGCCCAGGCTGCTTTTAAAGAACAAGGCTGTTAAGAATGTCTCAAGAAATAAGTCCTAAAGGGATCATGTAGCTAGAAGAAATGAATAGCGTCTGGCCCTTTCCTCCCAGAGCTGGAGACTTCTAAGCCCTTCATTAGTGTGAAGTAGAAAATCCTGTACTCCTTATCTTATCCTATGTGTCTATACAGTGGCCTATGAGGCCAGAACATGGCATTAGTCAGAAGTCTCCTAGTTAATCTCTGGACATGTCTCCTTCGCACAGCTCTAAGAATGTTGCACTGTGGCCAAACTATACTCAATAAGCTATCCATCCTTAAAATAGTCTTCATGATCCCACCATGTCCTAATGTGCCTCAGAGAGGCAAAGTCCTTACAAATGACTGCCATCACTCTGCCTTCCACTGTATTTCTGGTAACAAAGACAATGGGGCCACAATTTAATGAACATGTACTGACTGAGGTTCCAGCTGTTCACATAGCTCACTTCACTGCATGATTACAACTCTGTAAAGTGGGTGTCTTGCATTTTGCAAATGGTGGAAATGAGGTTCAAAGAATTTAAGAAACTCACCTGGCATCTCACAGGCTGAAAGTGATGGATTTGAGATTTAGGGTTTATTCTGGAACTTAAACTCTTACATTATTGCCAATGATTCATGTATTAAATGTTCATCATTTTTCCTAGGGTTCTTGTATTTACAAAGAAGAAATGCAATTTGCAATTAGGCACAACTGGGACCATTCCTACCTGAATTGTGACCCTCCCAAGGTGAAGAGAGAGTTGAATTATGTCACCTTGAGCAAGTGAGAATCATGAAGGTTAAACCAAGAGCTAAGTTCACCTCAGAAGATGTCAGTCTAGGTTAGGATTTTGCTGTAGAGGGAGAATACTGCTCTTGTAAACAGATAAAAAGAAACAAGTTCGGGGGTGGGGGGGGGAAATAATGTAGCAGAGACTAGCTAGCTGTTCACCAGGTCTGCTGTCTCTTATTCAAGGGCATTCTGCTAGTATACAAATCCCAGCCTCCCTTGAAGTGAGAAGTTGTCCTGTGACTGAGCCTTGACCAATGGAATGTGAGCAGGAGTGAGGATCTCACACTCAGCTATGCACAAACCTCCATGCTTTTGCCTCTTAAAGCAAAGAAGCACAACCACCTTGGAAACCAAGTGTGAGGATGAGAAAGCTTCGAAATGGAAGGCTTCAGAGTCCATGGACCACCTCTTGAAACAGGGCCCCCAAAGACCAGAACCTTCCACAAGAAAGAAAGAAACTCCTTTTGTGTTAAACTCCCAAAGCTAGACTTCTTGTTACAGCAGCTACTATTACCCTGTCTAACTAATCCAGTAAAGAATCTGACACAAGTTAAAGAGCAGATCACAATAAGTGTCTAACTTGTGGCACTTAAGAATGTCAACAGCTATTTTTTGAACCATTATGAAAATTACAAATGCATAGGGAAGCTGGTGAAAGTTCAGTAAGCGAGTATAATAAAGTATAGATTTTAAGACTTTAAAAAAAAACCCTTAGCTCTTTCCTGGGTTCAATCCCAGGGATAAAACACTGGGACAACTGAAGTTTGTCATTTTTAGTACTGTGGATGTATTTGGTTAAATAAAACATATTATTAAAGTAAATTTCACCTGTTTCTGTTTACCTTTTTAATGTAGCCACTAGAAAATTTAAACCTCCATCTGTAGCTTGCATTCTAATTCCACAGGACAGTGCTACTCTAAATCATGCAAATGTCAGGCTTTCCACCTGATCACCAGTATGTTTGCAGTATCTATGTATGACAGTTGGGGGAGGGGCTCTCCTCTGCTTCTGACAAGTGCATTCACCCACTCACCCACTCTGGATATTTTTTTCTTCATGTAACAGATAAGAGATGTGGCCTTTCCACGCTTCATAGATTAGTCATGCCCAACCCTGTGTCCTGTGGTTTCAGACCAACTGGCCTTTTTCTTTTTTTTAAGTTTTTATTTAAATTCCAGTTAGTGAACATATAGTGTGTAATACTACTTTCAGGTGTACAATATAGTGATTCAACACTTCTATACAACACCTGGGGCCCATCATGACAAGTGCCCTCCTTAATCCCCATCCCCTACTTCACCCATCCCCCACCCACCTGCTTAGACCAACTGGCCTTGATGTTATGGTTTAAAGTCAAAAAACAGTAGGACCCTGGGGCACCTGGGTGGCTCAGTCAGGTAAGCATTCAACTTTGGCTCAGGTCATGATCTCACGACTCAGGAATTCAAGCCCCATGTCAGGCTCTGTGCTGACAGCTCAGAGCTTCAAGCCTGTTTCCCTCCCCTGCTCACACTGTCTCTCTCTCAAAAATAAACATTAAAAAAATTTTTAAAGGAAACAGTAGGACCCCAACACTTAACTTTGTCTGTGACCTGCAGCCTGAACTAGTCTGTGTTGCCTGCCAATCTGGGGCCATACTCACCCCTTGTATTTATCCCATATTGCTTCTCTTTTATGGACCTCTGACTTCCCTCCTCTATTACAATTCACATTTGGCTCTCAGATCATGTAGTTTCTGGCCATTTCAGTAGACCCCTGATTCAGTAAACCCTCCTGGCATGCCCCATAGGTACCTACAACACAGGCCTGGGGTGTCTTTCCCATCTTCAGGGACCTTAGACCCAATTAAGCCAGGCAGAGAGAGGGAGATGAGCCCTTTATCAAAAGAACATCCGGTGATCTCAGAACGAAGCCCATGCCAAAGGCTATCATTTTAAATAGCTTCTTTCTTCCAAAGTTTATTTGAAGAGGCACTCAGGAAAAGCTTATTTCCTTAAAACATCAAAGAACCAAAAACCAAAAGATGACAGATTCTTCTGGAGACAGACTGCAAAGTGTATAAATAAAAATTTGCAAAGTGCACAAATAAAGATGACAAAGAGTTCATTTCTGCCACAGTTGTCCACCACTCTCAATATTACATTTAGCTAACTTAATTTTCCATGGATAAAATTTATTCAAAGTTAAATTTCACTTAATAGGTCATCTGAGTAAACAGTTTCAAGTGGTATTTGCCAAAAAACAATATGTTTCCAGGCTCTAGATGAAATCGGCAGTGTCAGTGTTTAAGAAAACAACCTTAAAAATTCACAAAGGACTGGAATAATTGCAGAAAAATTGGAGCCAGAGCTTAGTCGTTTTCATGCAGTTCTGAAGGTAAAAACAAAATTACCAATTTCCACCAAAATCATGTCTTGGAGTAGCGTGGGGGGGGGTGGGGAAGATAATGCCATTTAAAAATAAATTCCAAAATATTGCAAAAAAATGTATCTTTAAAGTGGCAGCTGTCATATGAAGACTGTGCCATCTCTGTGCTGTCACACCAACCAAAGAGAGCACTGACACTGTAACGGGCACCCTGCCTCCTGGTCTTTCCCTGGGCAGTGTTCTGGGTACAGGGTTTCCAGAGGAAGGAAGAAGGAGAGGGACAGGGAGAGGGGGCAGGAGAGGGGTAGAGGAGAAGAAGAAAGGGGAATGAGGGTCAAAGGAGGAGGTATGACAAGCAATTCTGCAAATGCAAAGAAGTTATTCAAGGCAGTGGAGCAGGGCAGCTTGGGGTGGAAGTTTTCATGAATCTCTCGTCTTGAAATTTCATGCAATTATTGGATCTGTACAATGGAAGGGATAGAAAGGATAAACTAGTTGCAGATCTATTTCATAGATAAGGAAACTGACATCTGAGAAAGCAAACCAGCCCCATATCCTGAACAGAGAATATAAGGTCATTCCATCTCCAAACTCTGAACCTACTTACTCTAATGGCCCCTGAGGCCAAGGGTTCCAAGAACACAGCCTGAGAAGCCCAGTGACATCACAAATTCTGCTAGATGTACTTTATGACAAGAGCCAAATTAACTCCTGCCTGTGACCCTGGCACCATTACTCACTTGGCCATGGCAAATGCTGGCACCCCAAACACTCAGGTCCCCGAGTAAATAAGTGCCCCTCTGAGCACAGAGGGAACTCCAATGCATCATCTTTGGAAGTACATTCTCGCTCTGCTGACATCATAACAAAGAGGAAGGAAAGCTGGTCCAGAAACACAGGGCTCACTTCCTAGCCCTACATTTAAGGCTTTTGAGAGCAGGGTGCCTGGGTGGCTCAGCAGGTTAAGCGGCTGACTTTGACTCAGGTCATGAGCTCATGGTTTTTGAGTCCGAGCCCCACGTCGGGCTCTGTGCTGACAGCTCAGAGCCTGCTTTGGATTCTGTGTTTCCCTCTCTCTCTGTCCCTCCCCTGCTCATGTTCTCTCTCTCAAAAAAATAAACATTAAAAAAAATTTTTAAGACTCTTGAGAGCAGACACTAAGCATTCAACCAGTACATGCATTATTCTCTGCATACAGGGATACTCTGACCTCTTAAGGAAACCAGGGCAACTGGGCCTTGGCTCACTCTAACTCAGTCCTCCCCTCCCATAGTGAGTTAGAGACAGAGAAGATGAAAACTACTAAATTTTCCAAACCAGGATCTTATGAGTGCTTTAGCTCTCAACATTTTTGCTTGAAACACCTGTTCCATCAAGACTGAGAAGCAGACCTCCAACAGCATTCTGGAAAGAGCACCAAGGCTACCGGGGGGGGGGGGGGGCATGTGTGTCCGTGGTCATGGTTTGGCCACGTTCTTGTAGAAACAGAGCATTCCTCAGAGGCGCTGTGCTCATTACCATGGCAAGATCTTTCAAGCTTGTCTGTATTAGAAGATGGTGCTGGGACATCTCAGCCCCACTTAGCTGACTGCCCGGACTTGGGCCACCTGAGGCAACGGCCTGTTGACAGAACCAAATGGACCGTATGTGCCCATTCCTGTGAGGAGTGGCTGGAGAAGGTAGTTCCATGACCCACTTGTAATGGAGGGATGGTTGCCCCCAGCAGAGAGTGAGAAATACATGAGTGAGCTCCCACTACAGAACTACCACCACACACAGGGCACTAAGCTGTTCTTATTACTTCATTACCAATTCTCACAGCAGTCATGAAAGGTCAGAATGATTATCTCAATTTCTCAGAGAAGCAGACAGATGCTTAGAAAGCCTATTTCTCCCAAAGCCCAGAGCTTCTAAGCTGGGATTCAAATGCAGGTTGAGTAGGACTCCAAAACCCAGGAAGAGATGGAGCTCTCAAATCTACATGTCCACTTTATCTTCTTGAGGTGCTTCCAATTAAGCCCAGAAGATGAGGAGATGTTCAAAAACAAATGGAAGTTCTGGATCTGCCTGTCCAATAGAACTTTCTGTGGTGATGGAAATATGTTATGATCTGTGCTCTCCAATATGGTAGCCACAAGCCACACTCAGCTATTGGGTATTTGACATGTAGCTAGTGCAGCTGAGAATCTGAATTTTTAATGTATTTAATTTGAATTTAAGTCACCACTGAGTGTCCGTATTGGACAGCACAGTTAGAGACATTTTGTACCAGAAATATTCAGCAAACAGAATGGTCACAGCAGGCTTGGTGAAGAACAGAGGCTCCAGGCAGGCCCTTGATGTATCAGGACTTAAAAAGATCCCTCCTTGTTTCAGGAATGACCACTTTCCCTGTAGAATTTGGCTCGGAGTCAAGGGCTCCGGAAATCAAGCCCAGTTCCCATAGCACACAAATGAAGAAATCAAGAATATTCCTTTTGGGTCTTTATTCTTTCTGGACTGCCTCTAAGCAGCATTATGAGCTCTTGTTCAGTCCTCCTGCTGCCCTCTAGAAGCCCTTCCTTCTCTCTCCCCCTATGCCCTCCTTGCCAACACCAGCAGGTGCTGAGCTTGTGCTCTTTTTAAAAACCTGGACGTGTTTTCTACCTGGAACTGAGTCATTTCCTCTCTTGAAATGCCTTTTAATGTGTTTATTCTTCTACACATGCCACTCTGAGAAAGACACTTCTTGACACAGTGAGCATACTCTGTGCCACTCACAGAGACAACACCACCTCCCTCAACACACATCCCTCAACAGGGAACAGAAGCCCTCCATCACCACTGGCCCAGAGCATGGTGGCTGAACCCAACCTGGAGCCAGTCACTGTATTATGTGACTCCATTCTTTCCCATACCAAAGGTGACGACTGGCCTCCATAATGCTATATTTCCTGTCTTCTGACATCCCAATCACCATCAGCCTCTTAGCTCCAGAAAGATGTTGAAAAACACTTGGCTACAATGCCAGATCAGTAACCAGGGTTCTTGGCACATCTCTCTACAAACGGCTCTACAAAGGCTCTGTCTGCTGTGTGTGGCACTCGAACCCGTCACATCCATTTTCACTTCTAGCTCACATAGCAACTATGTGCTTCACTAACCTTCAAGAGTGTTCCTTCAGAGCATTTAATAATAGCCATGGTGACCCTTGAATTTTCCAGCTTGAGGAATATAGATTATGTAGTGCTGAGGGCTATTGTGGGGTTTTTTTTTTGGGGGGGAGAGGGGGTGGCTGGTAATCTATTTTTAATTCCTTCCTGCTCTGCTTGGAAAGTGACTGTTAAAATTCTCAGTATGGTGGTAAAGGACACCCCTACCCACCTTCCCAAAAAAGAGCAGGCACACAACTTCACAGAACACCTTCTGTTCTCAAAGGTCTAAGGTTCTTTGGGCTGCACTGAAGACTGTTTATATCTTTCCAGCATGACACTAAAAATAAGACTGGTTTTTGGATGTAGGATCAACATTTGGTTGAGCTCCTGAACCCTCAGACGGGGCACACATGGGGCCCATGTCCCCATCAAGCAAAGAAAAGAGGGTCCCAGAGAGTTGAGAAGTCCAAGTCAGGATTGGCAGAGTAGAGCTGCAGGCCTAATACATCCCCATGCCTGTTTTGTACAGTCTGCGAGCTAAGAATGGTTTTTAAATGTGTAAAGGGTTATAAAAGGGTATTTTAAAAAGCAAAAACTTAGACACGGTATATGGCCTACAAAGACTGAAATATTTACTGTCTGGCCATTTGTCAGACAAGTTTGCTGACCCCTGGTTGGAACTAGCAAGGACCTCAACCACCTAGAGGGTGCTTGCCATTTCCTGAGATTCGGTGAGCTAAGTTCTGACAATTCCAAGTCCCCCTCACTCACGTTGTGTTTGTTTTCCTTTTACATTCAGTAACACTGGAAATAGAATGTTCCATATCTTTCTGAGGAAAAACACAACAGGTATCAAATATAATAGCTTATAAATGAATATTCACTTCTTCCAAAAAGACCAACAACATAGGTAGGGATCTGGTTCAATCCCAGTGTCTTTATTGTGACACAAAGAAGGCTTCTGCTTAAAAACCAGCCAGAGAGAATTCCAGGGATCAAAGAAATGATGACCACAGAACATCCTCACTCATCCTGTTCCAGACTTAGTTTCCCACTTGAGAGCACCAGCGTCCACCTTTGATATCAGCATCACTGATGTTGACTTACCTTGTCGCCCATGCCCTAGAAAAAGAATACAGAGGTAGAATCACAGCTGAATGGTCCCGGGATCTCACCTTTCAGTTTCTTAGATGCCTGCTCTAAATGTCCCTAAGAACGTCTGGATTCGAACTCAAAGGGAAAAAAGCATGGCATCCAGCCCTTCCTCAGACACAACCAGAAAAAATGGCAGCCACTGCCCACAGCAAAGCTGTTACTATTACCTGGTTCAGTGCAGTTCTTGCTGCTCCGGAGTCCTGCATCTTCTGAAGTCAGAGTATCGTTCACCTGCATTAACTTCCTCCCCACCGTCCATTGTCTGTCTTCCCCTAGGAGGTCCATGAAGTCGAGGTCTGGAGAGAAAAAGGTTACCACACATCATTAACAGTTGGGTTTTAGCCTTTACCAATGCTGCATGTCCAGTGTCTTGATCAGCCATCATTTGCTCACTGATGAGCCTATACACCCCATCCTGGCCCTTATTGTACTTCATCCATGCTGCCTCTAACTGCCTGCGGGCTTCCTCTAGCGGCTGGATCCTGCTGGGCCCAAGAGAGGCAGCCCTCAGCCACTAACCAGTAGGGAGTGTATAACTAACTTTCTCACCGCTCCAATGGGATGACTATTAGGTATGTATTCTTTCTCCACTGGGAATATGCTCCTGTTGTCTACAGTGTAACTCTGCTGATAAAGCACAATTTATTAACTGCTGTCCTTCCTTGCCTTAATTCCTCACTCCCAGTAACATGCTGATAATGTTTAACAACCAACTCTCCAGGGAAAGAAAGGTCCTGTTTTATAGCCATTGGCCAATTTCCGTAGTGTAAATATTCTCATCATGGCCAATTTCAACACGACCAACATGACCTCACTGAACACAGATTTGAAAAGAGATGGGTACAATTCAGTTCTTAAGTCAGCATGACTGTCTCTATCCCACCAGCATCTACTCCCGTACCAGTATTTCCTTGAGCCACTCCTCAAATAAAGCTACTGCAACTGAACAGTTGCCCAGGATCTGCTTCTGGAGGGTTGTCCAAGATAGGGCACCATGTCGATGTCCCCAGGATCTAGGCCAGTGAATACACAGATGAAAGCACAGATGTGAAAACAGTGAACCACTGAATGCGTGATGGGATGAGCAGGCTAATAGTGCTGAGGCCTCCAGCCGACATGACTGTAGGGACCAGGGGAAAGAGCTAAGCAACAGAGAGCATCTAGAGAGTCATAAGCAAACAGGGAAGAGTATGAGACATGATGTCTGGGGCCTTCTGGAAGGGGGAGGGAAGAGGAGAGGAGAGGAGAGGAGAGGAGGGGAGGGGAGGGGAGGGGAGGGGAGGGGAGAGGAGAGGAGAGGAGAGGAGAGGAGAGGAGAGGAGAGGAGAGGAGAGAAGAAGTTGTGGAGAACTCAACATTGCTTCAGAGTGCAAGGAAAGTAAAAGAATTCAGCAATGAATCATGAAAGGAAAGAGGAAGGGGAATGGTATAAAGCAAGGTCAGCAGAAAGGGAATTTCAAGAGTGGCCAATGGCCTTGGCCACTATGGACAATTCAAGCAAGACAAAGGCAAAGACACAACAGAGCTGGACATCAGAGAGCCACTGGAAGGTGGAAACAGCAAGCAAAGATGGTCTTTCTGGTGGCTTAGCACTAAAGAAAGATGTGGCATGAGGCAATGGCCACCTCTTAATTGTCCAGAGTTGCTGTGGTCAGAAAATGGATCTAAGTAAAAGATGAGGATCATGGGTCAAGTGGTGTTCATGAAAGGCCACAGGGTACATCCCACCCAGCCACATCAGTATGGTGTTCTGAAATGATCAATGAAGAGCTAGGTCATCATACCCATTCCTCTATTTCCATGGTGATTTTAGTTTCCCAAATGATTTCACCTTCATTACTGAATTTGAACCTCACAACACCACTTAGGAAAGAAAGAGGGAGCAGGGATATTGTCCACTTTGTCCATTGTTGCCTCTCTAACACCCAATCACTCCTGGTTCTGAGGAGATGCTCGGTATATGTGTTGAAATAACCATTACCACTTTGAATATGGATAAAGTAAGACTCATGGAAGTTTCTGGAAATCGCAATGCTTGTAGGCATCTCACCTAAGCCACAGGACACACATAATACCAACAGCTCATGCACTGAGATCTTCCTCAAATGGAATCTGCTCTCAAATTTAAAATTATCAAGATATCTCATTATGACTTATGCATATTAGTCAGAACAGCCACTAGGCATATTCACATAAAAATGTACAATGTGGAACCAAACTAGAATAAACAATAAGTTTAGATTCTGAAATGCAAAAGCGTACATGGAGGCCACATATATTAGTTTAGTCAAAACTGAGAGAGCAATACCAAAGATAATTCAAGGTGAAAGCAAGACATTTGTGTACTCTGGTTAATCTCAACAGTTAATTCTTAGGATTAAGAATGGTGAGATGCAAAGAAAAATATTTTCAAAAACTCATAAAGAAACAACAAGGTCAGGGGCGCCTGGGTGGCGCAGTCGGTTAAGCGTCCGACTTCAGCCAGGTCACGATCTCGCGGTCCGTGAGTTCGAGCCCCGCGTCAGGCTCTGGGCTGATGGCTCAGAGCCTGGAGCCTGTTTCCGATTCTGTGTCTCCCTCTCTCTCTGCCCCTCCCCCGTTCATGCTCTCTCTCTGTCAAAAATAAACAAACGTTGAAAAAAAATTTAAAAAAAAAAAAAGAAACAACAAGGTCAGTGGTCTGAAAATCCAACAATCAACCTGAAATGTGAATATAGCACCATATTGTCACAAATGATCTAAAAGTGTGGAGAAAGACATCCCATTTGTCTCAGGCTGGGTTTCCACACAAGCAGCCCAAGACAAGGATTTGAACGCTCGTGTTTTCTCTGGGGGATGGAGATGATCCCAGGAAGCACCTGGGGGGAACAGGGACATAGGACAGGTAAGAGGAGCCAGCCAACAAAGGGTACGCTTCAAGCCAATTGCCAAAATGAGTAAACTAAAGCTTGGCTCCCCTGGAAAGCTCTGGGGGTCAGGGAAGACAGGTATCTAAGACACTCAAGGGGTGAGGAAGTTTAGGTATGTATCCACCCATTCCTGATCTGCCATTGGTTGAAGGCTATTTCCAGGGGACATGAATTCCCTGGCACTTCTAACCTGCCACATGGGTGTCCAAGGTGGGCTCTAGTGTCCAGAAGAAGACCTTAGACAATGAGAGGGAGATGCTGAAAGTTAAGCAGTGCCAGTGTGCACTGAAGAGGTAAGAACAAAGAGATATGGGCAGGGCAACAATGGCATCTTCCAGTCTGCATGAGATCCAAAGATAGAGTGGTGCTAGGGACCAACAGATTGGCCATTCTGCTGTTTCATAATCTGGGTCAAAGAAAAGTATTTTGTGGTACTACAATCCTAATGTTTAGGAAAACTCCAAAGATTTGCAAAGAAGCAAGTGTCCCTTCCAATGACTTCCAAAGTTATTTCTTAGGCCAAGTTTCCATGGTTCTGTAATTCTGAAAGAAAAGCTGATACCAATTAAGAGATATAAAAATAAAGCCAGCTATTGTAGCAGAAAATTAGAGGATTTTTTTTTTACATAATGATTCAATATCTTCAGGCATTAGAGACTATTAAGGCAGCACCTCTGGATTCCAAAACCTACAAATTTTTATCTCAACAAAAATATATTTGACCACTAACCACTGATCGACCAATGCAGACACGAGAGTCTGAGAAAATCAGAGAGACGAAAGTAAGCACTGCATTCACTCACTCCCCATGGAGAACCAAGTGTGACAATATTATACCCCATTCTATTTGTCCTCATGAAATCCTGGTGAGGTAGGAAAGGGCAGTTGGTGCTGGGGTCGACTTGCCTTGGGAGTAAATATGTCAGGGTAGAAGAGATTTTCCTAAAATTGGAACCAATCCATAGCCAGCCACATCAACTACAATTTAATTGTTATTATGGCTTCCACTTATTGAGGGTCTATTATGCACGAAGAACTTTCTATTCCATCCATGTTTCATCTTACTTAACAAGTCTTATTTTTAACTATTAGCTTGATTTGCAAATAAGGAAGCCAAAGCACAAAAAGCTTGAAAGACTCTCCCAGGGTCACAAGCAAGGAGGAGTCGAATGGGGATCTGAACCCAGGCCTAGTGACCCAATGGCCACATTCTTGGTAGATCCCTGGAGAGGATGAAATCCATCTGGTATTCAGCTACGGCAAGGTAGATCAACAATGCAGCCTGCACCTTATAAGAGGTTAGGGGTGAAAATAGTCTCACTAAACCGCCTTCCAGGAAGGTTGTTTCCTCAGAAACAATTAGGAACAGCAATGGGGCACACACAGCATGAAACGATCACAAACTGAAAATAGTTCCAAAAACCCTAGTGAACACATGATGCTCTGCCCAGTGTGTTTTTCTTACAGACTAAGCCGGTCCCATCGGTCATGACATGGAGGGCTATATTCTCGGATTTAGGAGGAGGGACAGAGGGTGGGCCACGGGGAGGGCACAGGGCATTGGGAGCAGCACCCACAGTTGGTTTCTCACTGCTCTCCCTTCACTCATCTCCGGCTTCCTTAGACTTCGCTGCTAGGGCAGAGGCTGCTCCACAAAGCTACACTTGAGCAATGTCAACAAAAACACTTGGCGCCTGTCCACAGCATTCTTGGCTCCTCATCTGCCAGGGCCTGGAAGTTGCATGTTGGCCTAATTAGTCAGGGGGTGGAGGGCGGGGGGCGTGTGAGGAGGGAGGCAGATGGCTCACATGACATATGTCACCAGCAGAGGCAGCATGTATGACTGCAGGCTCTGAGAAGGGGGGACAGGAGGGGGCCATGGAGATAGCGTGGGGTGCCTGCTGAAAGGGGAAGAAGTTCTCAATCCGAGGCTCAAGCCACATGCACTAAGGAAGGAAAGAAGTGGAGGCTGGGTGCCAAGTTTCCATTACAGAGCTGTGTGCTCACCCTCTCCTGCTCTCACCAACCCCCCTCTGTCTTTCTCTGTCTTCCCCCACCCCTTCTTCTTCCTGGGACTGGGGCTGGGAGAACCCAAGGTTTTCTGACACCAAGAATGGGTTTCCTTGGGTGCCCCAGATCCCGGCCTTCACTCTAAGATTAACACACTTTCTCTTGTGTGTCCCCTTGTCCCACAGGGTTTCCACCCTTCCCAAATACCGGCCCCAGGGTACTCAGAGGGGTGTGGCTGTCTGCTCTCTGAGACACAGGAACAAGCAGCAGATGGGCATGTCTGCTGCAACAGCATCATGGCCATCCTGCATGCCCCTTGCCTATGCACCAAGCCACTCCATGCTCTCACAGGGCATTTCCGCTGTCTTACTGCTGTTGCTGATGGGGCTAAGTGGCCAAGCCAGAATCAAGCCCAGATCTGACTCCAAAGCCCAGGTATGAGCATTCCACCTTTCCCAGAGCTCCAGGAGCCCAGGGGACTTGGCCTCCAGGGGTCAGCACATTCACTTTGAGAGGCCATATTAAGTCTCCCCTCCCCCAAAACTGGAATACTGCATTTCTTCTTGAAACTGGGATGGAGGGAGCCACCACTCTGAAACACCCAGAGGATCAGGGCAATAGCCCCTCATTTGCAGATGGGGAAACAGAGTCTCAGAATGCTTAATGCAACCATGAAGAAATAATATACAGAAAACTCACTTAAGAGAACAAGAGACGGAGCCGATGACCACAGGGACTGACTCTGGCTCTCTAGGCTGGCTCAGCGCTCCTCACCAAGGCTATAAATACCCCACCCTGAAGTTTACACAGCTGTCTCCACTCTCTGCGCCCCGGGTCTTCACCTCGGGGTCGGAGGTCAGGTTTGCATAAGCCCGCAGCCAGCAGACCGCCTTCTGCAGACTTGGTGAACAGGGGTGCATCTGCCCACCCCCAGCAGCACCCTCCACCCCTGGAGTCTCTCGAGAGTGAGCCTGGTGCTTCTCACCCTCTGTGAGTAAAGAGGCAGCAAGGGAGGCTCTGGCTTTCTGCACATGGATTTTCACATGGATTTTCCAGCTGAAAGAGAGTGTGTCTCTGCACTGTTCTTGGTCCTTGGAAAGGAACACACACTGTGGAGAGGTTGCAAGCTCTCCAAAACCACCAGGAGAGGAAGAAGCCAGAGGCTGAATGAGCTGTACACTGGGTCTTCTCCATTGCCTCAAAGCTTCCAGAAAAGACAGAGAAGGGCAGATCCAGAGACCTCGCTGCTGCGGGGAGGCCACACATTCTGCTTAAATGTCTCCTCTCTAGCTGCTCACGTGTGCTGTCCGGTGGGTGGGGGACTCTTAGAACCCAGGGGGCTGAGTCAAGTTCTCCCCTCTCCTGCGCTCCATCTACACACGGCATTCACAGACTGCTGCTTTCACACTGAATTTGAACCTTCTAGCACTGAGGCACGACACCTCTTCAAGAGGAAAGTTGAAAGTTGAAGGCTTTTGGTCCCTCCAAAAGGCCTCCCTTCCACTCCAAGGTCAAAGGTAACCCTGAACCACCTGCCCCACTGAGGCAGGCACTTCTGCTGATGCCCAGTCTCCTGATGGTCTCCCCTCCTTCACAGAGTGGTTGCTTAGCTGCAGCATGGGCACCGCCTGGGGGGCTAGCTGGAAACACAGATCTCAGGCCGAGGAGAGCTAGAAGCTCTCATGGGGCACACTGGAGCCTGAGCCACTGCTCCCATGTCCCGGAGGCAGTCCTCCCAGCACAACACACACAAGGGGGCTGCAGGGCACAGAGAGCTGGTCCCTGCCCACCCCTGCTAGACCGAGGCGTGCAGGAAAGCAAGAACCTTGGGTGGCAAAAAGAAGGCAGGGAGCACACAACTTGGTGGGGCTTCGGGCCATGCCATGGTGGTCAATCGTGTCCTGCATCAGAATGACTGGTCTCACTGCCCACCCACAGGAGGGAAAAAGGAGGGCCTAGCTATCTCTCTACTCTCCTACAAAGTCTCCGCTACTGCTGCACCTTGCCTTCCCTCACATCAACCCCTACACAGCCAGCCCCAGCCCACTCACTCCCCCCAGGCTCACAGAAGCTGGCTGAGCCCCTGCAAGAGTGGCCTTGGGGCAAGGGACTGCCTAAGGCCCTCAACCCAAAGGCATGAGCCAAGCGTCCAAACTGGCCCCAAATACAGACTCTGCCGTGGCAAAAGAAGGCAAGTCTGGTTGTGAGACTCTGAGCCTCTCACAGCTTCCAGAAGGAAGCCCTTCCTCCAGGCAGCCTTCCCTGACCTTCCAGGACCTCTTCCACCACAAGCTCCCAGAGAAGGAGCTTCTCCTCCTTTAGAGCATGTATCAAAGACAGAATCATAACCTGTCTTTATTGCTCCTTCCCACCCCCAACCCATATGCAAGCTCCAGGAATACCCAGCCTGTTTGTGTGTCTTCACTGTGTCTGCCTGGCCTGGAACTCAGAGGATGCTGGACAGCCACCGTGTCCTAGTGTTTCACTCAAGCCACCATATGGGTGGGCCTAGAGTATTCAGCAAATCCCCAGGAAAGATCCCCAGGTGATTCTATATCATCCCTCAGGGGACATGCCCCTCGACTAGGGGGTCATGTTTAAATGACAGGCTGGGAATCTTAGTGGCAAATCTGAACCAGAATTCAGGTTTTCCAGGTTCATGGACAAAACTGTTCGCGTTACAGCCTTGCCACTCAAAGTGGTCCTGGCACCAGCCACATCAGCATCACCTGGGAGCTTCTAGAAACGCAAGATCCAGGGCCCACCTCAGACCCACAATGCATGAGATGCTGCATTTAAACAGGTGGCTTGGGCCCCTGGGTAGCTCAGTCGGTTAAGCATCTGACTTCAGCTCGGGTCATGATCTCACGGTTTGTGGCTTTGAGCCCCACGTCAGGCTCTGCTCTGACAGCTCAGAGCCTGGAGCCCGCTTCGGATTCTGTATCTCCCTCTCTCTCTGCCCCCGACCTGCTTGTGCGTTCTCTCTTGCTCGCTCACTCTCTCTCTCTCAAATAAACATTTTAAAAATTAAATAAATAAAATAAACAGGTGGCTCACATGCACCATCTCCTCCTATTTTGTTCGCAAATGTTGTTGTATGCCTGTGCAACAGTACAGTTCCCACCTCTGAAGTCTGAGGTGCAGGGACCCCTCAACATCCTCAGAGACCGGAAAGGCCTCTCACAGAACACCTCATGAGCCCCGGCCAGAGATGGTGCTTTGGCCCCCACAGTGCTGTCCATCCAGCCTGAGACACTTGCTACCATGTCTGCCTCCCCAGATCCATTTTCCGATTCCTCTGAAAGGCTTGAAAGACCTGGCCCTGGGCGCCTGGTTTCAGAGCTTTCTCTTTTCAAAACAGCTCCATCTTCTTTCACTGCCGTACTAAATAAAGCAAGCGGGTTTATTCCAAGGACCCCAGGGCTTGTGGTCATAGGAATTCACTATCTAGGGCATTTGGTGACTTGGGATCCTAGCTCCAGCTCTGTAACTAGCTCGGGCTGCTGGAGAAGCTGAGTCACTTTATCTGAGTTGCTGCATCTGAGAATTGAAAGGCATGAATGATCCGACCTCTAAAGTCCCCTGAGCTTGGATATTTTTTTAAGATTTTATTTTTTAAGCAATCTCTACACCCAATGTGGGGCTTGAACTCACAACCCCGAGATCAAGAGCCACACAATTCCACTGAGTATGGAGCCAGCCAGGCACCCCAAGTTTAGATCTTTTTAAATCTAGGGTAGAGTCATCTGACCAAAGGTCAACAGAGTCCCATGGTACATCTATCTCCATCCTTCAAAGTCAAGCACTCCAGGAAGATGGGCCACATGACTTACTGAGGAGTGGGAAGAAAATATTAGAACCTCCACATCTTTATCACATGACAGTCCCCAAACTTCCCTGGCCTTTATCCTCACCATGCTTATGGGTGCACTGCCAAACAGAGGGCTCTTTCTTTTCTCTGCACAAATGTCTTTCATCCTGCCACAAACACAGAGCCTCCCAATGGCTTCTATGAACCAAACTAATAAAGCTATGAGAGCACCAGGCAATTGTATGGGAATTAAGATGGCTTCGGGGCATAAAGTGTTCAAGTATAGGCTGCAAGGGATGAAAGCTGGCCACTGATAGTGGAGAGAGAGAGAGTCTGTACACAGTCTCCAAATACCCTGCCAACCTGGGCCAGATGATGGCTAGACGTTGGCCCAATCAAACAAACAAAAGCTTCAAATGTCCAATGCTTTAGATGGTAATGCAGTGTCTACCATGTTGGGAGGTGCACTGGTTTGGGTTCTCCAAATGCTGAGTCTGAGACAAAGACTTGGGTGCAAGTAGTTTACTCTGAAGGTGATCCCAGGTAGGAGGAGTGAGGGAGAGTGGAACGCAAGACAAGGAAAGGGACACGAGATACATAATGACTCACTATGGAAGTTGCTTCTGTTGACAACTAGGGCACAAACCCCCTGGAAGCTCAAAGATGTATCCAGGATGCCTACCTGAATGAAGAGGGCCATGGTTCCTATAGCCCACTAGCTGAGGGTTGCCCAGGAGCATGAACCCCCCAAATTCTGGGCTGCACTTTTGAGTGTACCAAACCAGCTCCTACCTACTGGGAAAGACCCTGGGCTATGCTTGAGGGCCACTGCAACTTTTAAAAGTCTGAACTCACACCGAACTGCCCACCACGGCTGCAGCCAGAACCCCAGAAGAGCTGAGGGGTGTCTCAGGGGACATCAAATGATGTCAGCTACCAAAGGTAACCTTGGCCTCATCTTGGAAAGAATGCCTCTTAAAGCAAGTAGGAAGATAGAGCCACAGATGTGTATATTTTCCAATAAAGTTTTCCTTTTCTTCTCTCTTCTCTCACCAGGGAACCTGATGCCAGAACTAAAATATCCTCTTGATGTTTCACAATGAGAAGGACAGGGCCAAAGAGAGGACAGGCAGTGCAGTTTTCATTTAAGCACAAAGCCACTTAGTTCTTCTCACTTTTTCCTACTCTTTGGCCCACCACTTGCCACTTTCCAAGCTGGAAACTGAAGCCAGCCATCAGAGAGAAACAAGGTTGAGTGGAAAGAAAGATAGGATCCATTCCCTCTCAGGTTTCAGTCCCAAGTCCGAGATCCAGCACCAGGAAAGGGAAGATGGGAAGAAAGTACATGAATGGTCAGACCAGGATAAGTTGACATGTATAGGAGCTTTCAGGCCACCATCTGCTACCTGAGCAATGGGCAGGGCTGCTTCTCACCTTCCAGCCAGAGAGCAACATGTCCCTTGCTCCAGTGAAACCTGCCAAGGGTACTTCTATGGATTTGGTATTTACCTAAATGAGGCTTTGTTTATTTTCTAGAGTCCTGACAAAAGCAGGCTGTCAATAACTTCCCGTTGAGAAGAAACGCTGAAAACAACAACCAAGATTCAGTAATTAGGATCGGTCAAGTGACTCTTCATCATGCTCTGTGCAGTTTGCTCTATGCATGCCTGTCTATGCCCTTCCCTCCAGCCCATGGCTCTCTCTCCCAAAGCCACATTAGGCCCTTCCATCCCAAATGCTGAAAGAGACCCTGTCCATCACAGCTATGAGCAGCAGTCAAGGTCAGTAAGCCCTTTGACAGGGCACCAGAAAGAAATCAAGAAAAGAAAGGGCCTCTTCCATTGCTTCTGAAAGTGAAGGAAGTAGGAAACAAGAGGCAGGAGGGCAACAGGAGTGCAATAAAAGGATACACATACACGCACAGACTGAGAAGCAGCGATGGAATGAGGGACTCTGGGAACTGCAGGATGAGCCTGCCTATCACTCCTAGAATCACGTATGAGTCACTCCCTGGCAGAGGGATGAGTGGGCACTGAAATGGAGAAGAGTCACAGACACAGTGGATGGGGTTAGTACATGTCTCTTATGGTATATGTCATGGACATTGTGGTTCTTTTCTCAAGACCCCTCCACTCTTCCCCACTGTGTAGCAGCATCAAGTTTTGGAGAAGGCGTAGCTTGACCCCACCTCATCTCCAGGGCTGGGCCCATAGCCAAAAAAGATCGGTTCGGGAGTAGCAAGTGGCCCTATTCAGGTCAGTGAGATGTGAGGGAAGGTTTGCCAGCAGCTTCTGGGAAGGAAGGAGTCTTCCTCTCCAGAGAGAGAAGCTGATGTCGTATTTCTCTCTCCTTCTGAGTAAAGAATTCCTGGAACCTCTGCAGCCATTTTGCCACCATGAGAGAAGCTGGCCTTGGGATGAAGTTCACATAAGGAAGGGAGGAAAAGAGAGGGGGAAAAAGTGAGTCCCTACAACATCACTGGTCCACTGTCAGGCCCACCTACAGAAACCTACAGAAACACCGTCTGAAAAATGCCCAATGTGTTAGGTGTTTTGAATTTTTTGTATCTGACAGCATGAAGTGTCATGACTGATGTATCAGATTAATCCTTTCGTTAAGAAGATAATGAGTGCTGCCATGAGAAACATCAAACTTTGGTCCAAACCTCAGCTGTGCAACTTTCTAACCTACATGACCTTACCACTGCATGAACTTCTTGCTGGACGCTGGCCCTACACATAAGTGAATGTCCACACATTAGCCCACCTAGACACAAAGCTTCCTAATAAAAGCAGTGAAAGCTCATCACAAAGTCCCTCCTCCCTTCTCGGGGATCCATTATCCATCAGGTGAAACCACCATAGAGTAAATGGTAGCATCTGTCATTCCCTTGTCGCCCATCATGAGAATCTAACAGTCAGCAGAGTGGTCTCTCAGCTCGAAACAGCAGTAGACAGGAGGCTGGATAAAAGGATGAGGAGCCCCTGGAACAAATTCCCATTGCTCCAGAAGGATTCCTTGCCTCAGAAAAGTTCAGTGAAGCCATGAAAGGTGCTGTGAATGGTGTCATCTAATTTCTGAGGAGCCAGCAGCATGTGATGAGAGCCTCATGAGGGGTTGGGGGCTTCTGAAGTGCTGTAGAAAGCCTTTCCCTGCCATTGCCTGCTTGCAGGGCCACTCTGATTTGGTGCTCAATCAGGAACACACCACATCTGTGACTCGAGCTCATCCCATTCCCTCCGATGACAGGCGTGAGCTGCTGCTACCGCCAGATGACAAACAGGAAGTCACTGAGTAAGGGGAATGTGTCCATCCATGCCAGAGGTGGCCACCCCATGGGAGGGCAGAGCTCCAATAATCATGTCCTATACAGCGATGTTGCCCCTAAGCCTTCAAAGGGCCACAGGGGACAGTGCTCTTGCAGCTTCAATCTTTTATGAGAAGCAATAAACCAGAAAATTCTCATCTGCAGAAGCAAACATAAGGGCTCTTTCTACAGATGCATGCACAGGATGCTCCGGGTGTGAGCCGAGAAATTTTTTTCTCTCTGGCTCTTTTTGTCTTTGGTTCGGGTTTACTGAACTCTACGATAACTAGTGTTATTGTTACTGCTACGTTTCTAAATGCAATACCGCTGTCCCTTCAGCAGCAGAATGGACCCTCTGTGGCCACTAAATGCTGGACACCGTACAAAGGTATACGCGCATTTGTATTCATAATATGTGCAACCCTGAGCATGCCTACCTCAAGCCTGGCATTGCCTGGGGCATTTTGTAGCATCTCAAGATCCAACTTAATCTTATAAGAGCTTTGTAAAGTGGGTATTGTTATCCCCACTTCCAAAACAAGAAACCAATAGCTCAGAATCTAGGCCAACAATCTGCCAAAGGTCCCAGGCTACGTGTCTAGTTCCTGCCTTGGACTAGACTATAGGCAGCATGTAGTCCAAGGTCAGCATTAGGACTGTCCTGGTAGAATGAAGGTGATCTGCTTAGGTATGCAGAATTTTCAGCAGCAGAGCCTGGCTTGGAACCCCTCACCTTCAAGTTCCCACTCCAGGAATCTTTCCTTTACCTTGACCTGCCCTAATCTCAGGACATCTAGATTCTTGCCTCAGTTTCACTAAGATGCTCTTCTGCATTATATTCCCCTCCATGTTTCCATCTGAGACATGGGAGGAATACGGCCGGGGCTTCCTTTTTTTTTTTTTTAAAGGAACATATGATGGGAGAATCGTGAAGAGATTTTACCATAGCAAAAATAAAAATGTTGTAAATATAGCAAAAAGTTAATCACAGAGTCTAGATGGTGGGTATCTGAGTGTTCTTTCCATGTTACTATGTGGTTGACTATTTTCACAGAAAATGTCAGAAGGGAAATAATTATGAAGAAGGTCTCAGAGGTACATGAGTATCAATACCATCCCTCTTATCATATCTGGGAGTGAGGAAAAGGAAGATAATAGCAATGTGGCCAAGATCTGTGTGTTGTTCAAGGAAACCCTCCAGACCGGGCAGGGCAGTCACCACTGTGATCACAACAGCTTAGCTGGTTCCAAAACACGATGGGGTGCTGTCACCCAGCACTGCTCTGCCCCCCAAACTATAGCCACTATACCCAAAAGGCTTCAGGACCCACACCGTCACCACCAGACAGGCATGGCACCAACACAGTGGCCAAGTGCACTGCAAACACCTGTCATGGAGAAGACAGCGTCGTGGCAGTCCAGCAGGTGGAAGCTGTCCATTCTAGAGCCAACACTCCTAAGCGCCAGAGCCTTCACTCCTGAGACACCCAGGCATTGGAGGCAGGACATCCCAGCACGTCACTGCCTGGCTAGCTGCATGCTCGCTTCATTTCCTCTTCTGTAACCATAGTCTGACTTATCTTCTCATCAGAGGGCTTCAGAGGCCTTCCCTCAGTAGCAAAGCTATATCAGCAAAGTGTCCTCTCCTGGGAGATCCATGAAATAACTTAGCTCAGAGGCAGGTTATCTTGGAGCAGCTCCATTTTCAATCCCTCCTCTGGATATCACGGTTACCAGAAAACGCACCTGACTCTAATTTAATCGCGATGCGCTATCCCTGCACTAATATTAAAATGGAAATCTTCTGGTGACATGGCACGTTTCTCTGGTGCCTTACTGCCAGGGAGAGATAGGGCCTTGACATGCTTTGCTTTAGTGTCCTGGAAAACCACTCTGATTCTGTGGACACTGGCCTTTGTCGAATTTTCTGTCTCTTGTGCTTTATCCTCCTGTGCAAGCTCTGTGTCTGCTTATTCTTCTCTGGGGATTTCTGGAAAGCTCGCACTTAGTAGAAAAGCTATAGGAAAGCGTTCACTCTTATATCTTCCTTGCCATTACTGTTTCTATTACTATTTCTCTGTGACCACAATTATTTCAAAAGAAGCCCAGGAACGAAAGAAGTTTGCTTTTGCCTTGTTCCCTGGAGAAATGTCAAAACTGGTTTTACATAAAGCCCTTGCTTCCCCATGCCCTTGCCCAAATGCTGAAATGGTGCAGCAACACCCATCCAGATACATGGGACGACAGGGATGGGAACAGATGGGACAGGGGTGCCAGCCTCCTGCAACTGGGCCTCCACAAGGTTGTGAACACTTGCACTGGCCGTTTATGTGAAAACAGGTCCACAGAGAAGTAAAGGAGTTTAGGGATAGCATTCCAAACAGGGACCTATGCAAGAGCAAGTGCTGAAGAACACAGAAGATGACAAGGGTTCAGAGCCTCTAACAGCCTTCCAGGGGTTGGCTGAAGGAGCAAAGGGGAAAGACCACCTCACAGGGGAAAGACAAGCCACTCCCATGGGCTTTTTTTTTTCAATGCACTCAGATGCTTCCCTGCTCTTGCAGGAGTCAGGTATCTCCATAAAGCTGTACTACTTGGGAGTCTGCATTTCCCTATAGCACCCAGTAAAGCGCAGCCAAGTCACCTCTGTTGGGTGGAGCAGGATCCAGCAGCTCTAGAGGCGACAAACATGGAGCACAATGAGAAAGCCTAAAGTGGGGGGTACAGGCTCATCACTGAGCAAATGATGGACGGTTAAGGCACTGGACATCCAGCTTTTGGTGAATAACAACTACAGAAGAGATTAGAGTAAAAAGACACTTGCTGAGATCATCTTCAGCCCTCCTTGTAGATGAGCCTGGGCCAAGGTCTGTGTTCTGACATTGAGCTTTTGGGGAAATACAGACACTTCCATGGTCTCTGGCTGGGCCATAAGGAGGTGAGGAATCCAGGCACTGGCTCCCATTAAGCCCTATTGCCAACCAGGGATTTACTGCCTGTTCTCTGGGCAGCGGTAGCCCCGGAGTCAAGTTTTCAAGAGGAGGATTGATTGAGAAAACCGTTGTTCAGGCTCAGACTGGAAATGTTTTTATAACAGCCCTGTCCACACTTAGAGCTGGCTCTGGTGGCTCATGGGGACAGGAGAAATTGACAGTCTCAGCTCTCAGGCTCACCTTATGTGACTCTGTGCCTCCTTCCAGGATTTCTCTTCAAAAACCTATTTTTGCAAATGGTTTTTAAAAGAGACCCAAATGAACTTTCTTTCAAGTTGGGTTTTCGCCATGGTACCAGATGAGTCATCAGAAGTCCCAACCTGGGGATCATTGTATGGCAGAATATAATTTTGGAACCAGGAAGGTCCTTCGAGAATGTGCAGCACAGTGCAGTCCAAAAGAAATATACTGTGAGCCACATAGGCAGTTGTGCCTTTTCTCCCAGACGTGTTAAAAAAGTAAAATGCAACAGATGAAATTAATGTTCATATATTTTACTTAACCTGATATATCAAAAACATTATAGTTTCACCATATAATAACTATAAAAATGATTTTACCACCTTTTTTGAGACATACCTTAACCTACCATAAAACCTACCCATTCGAAGTGTACAATTAAGTGGTTTCTAGTTTCCAGTTGTGCGACCATCACCACGATGTAGTTTAGAATATTTTAAGCACCCTGAAAAGACATCCTCCACCCGTAAGCAGTCACTCTCCATCACCCCCATGCTTAACTCTAGACAATCATTATATACTTTCTGCCTCTGAAGACCTGCCTATTTGGGACATCTCATCTAAATGAAATTATACAGTAGGGGGTCTTTGGTGACTGCCTCCTTTGACTTCACATAATGTGTTCGAGGCACACTGTGCATCAGGCCTTCCTTGCTTTTAACTGCTGAATAATATTCTATTGTGTGGATAAGTTATTAGTGAACTATTTCACATTCAGGTTTTGTACTAAAAGCCTTCAAAGGCCATTGTGCATTTTACACACACGGCATGTCTCTAACAGATGAGCCACATTTCAGGTGCTCAGTGTCCTCTATAAGGACAGATCTAGACTCTGCTTTGCTTGGGGCGGGGGGGGGGGGGGCGGACTGTGGCTGGGTGCCCAGACGTTGTCCCACTGGGCCCACGCCATGGTTGAAAACAGAATGATGGCCAGCCAGGTTTGGAGTGTTGTTCAGAGAGAAAAGTGGCTGGCCTGCCGTGTTTCCATCTCTGCCCTCTCTATGGGGCCCAAAGCATCAGTGAGGATGAAGCATGGTGCCACTGGGTGGGCCTGGGAACACCTGGGTTTGAGATGCCTAGAGCTGGAACCTACCTTCTCCCTAAAGAAAGCACCTCTCCACCCTGCAGATGAGCTGACTCCCAAAAATGAGAGCGGTACAAGGCAACAAAGGTTACACTCACAGGTCACTGTGAGTAAGACACTCAATTTCCCTGAGACCCCTTGATGGAGGGATAGTACACACATCCTTGACTTTATGGGGTGCTCGGGAGAGGAGATGGAGACACACCTGAGGAGGACAGGTCTGTTGGGTTAACAAGAGTCAATGAACTTCTATCTCTTATAAATAATGTTGTCCTGTGGATCCCCACCCAGGAAATCGAAGGCATTTACTACTTATGAGCGAGGGCAGGTGCATGTTTCTATGTGGCACAGGTACAGGAATTAAAACAATAACAGCACATGCTTCTTGCACCAGAGAGTCTTCTAAGTGGTTCACATACAGCAGCTTCAATTCTTACAACTGTGTGTGGGAGGTAGCAGCAGCAGCATTGTTATTACTATTATTACTCACATTTAAAGATGAAGAAAGGTTGGCACACAGAGGTTAAGTAACTTACTCAAGGTCACAGAGCTAGGAACCAGAACAGCAGGCATCTGAACCCAGGCAGTCTGCCTCTGGAATCTAGGCTCTCTCACCACCACATGCCCTCAAGAGGCCTCGGACATCCAAGGACCCTAGGGCCCTCCCCATGGAGCCTTTTCCTCCTAGATGGACCCGCTCAGACCTCCCAGCCCGTGCAGCAGCACCATCTCTGGGTTCGCCCCTTCCAGCTCCGGAGGACATCTGTGGCCACCCTTGCTTAGATTACCCATGCTCTATAGATGCATGAGTCAGGAACAACAACAAAAAAAAATTCCTCCTTCTTCTTATGAGCTACTATTACTTGTCATCATGCCTGCTGTATGAGCCACCAAGGTCTAGATTTATTAAACTGGGAGGCAAGCTGCTGAGTTTGTTGCTAAGGAGTGACAGACCACAACACATGGATTCACTGCTTTTATCCCCAAAACCAGTCCCCACCCCCGGCTTGCTGAAATCCCAGTACAAGCCAGCAAGCAGCCCATTGAGTATGAGAAAGTCAGCTTCCCCACCGGGGAACTCTCCCCACCATATACTGATGAAGTTGGGATCCTATCACCTGCTTAGGAACCCCTGGAGGTGTGGGGTAGCCACACAAAGGCAGCCAGGCTCTGGTTCCAGTTGGGAACAGGGAAATACCAGGCTCATAGGCACTGTCACCCTATAGAAGGAGCACACTGTGATGGCAACAGCCAGAGTTACAGCCTAGCTGGAGGGCAGCACCGATAACGTTTCGTTCAGACAGTGTTAAAAAAGGTCCCTGATGTCACAGAAAAAGACTTCCAGCTTCTCTTGAAAAACTGGGAGACCTGGCAAAATAGGCCTGAGTTCCTGCCATGTGGATAGCCCCGAGAGCAACTACTCCCCTTTGGACAAGGAAAGCTCTCTGGCCCTCACCACAGTCCCACCCTCCCTACTCTCTCACCAGGCCTTCTATAGACATAGAGCATGCACACAAGATCTGGCCACACACAGAGGATAGTGAGGCCCCTGGTTCACCAAGCAGCATGTTCTCACCCATTATCCACATTCACACCCCACTTAGAGCTATGGTCAGCCTCCATCCCTCCTTTCCTGTGATACCTTCCCTCTCTGCCCTCAAGCCCCATTTCTTCACTCTCCCACTTTGAGGCTACTCTTGCTCACATTTAATTCTGGAATGTCATATCTTGTGTTTTTCTCACATATGAATGCCTCATTTCTCCATTCCAGAAGCTCTTTGAGGAAAGGAACATTCCATACTCTTCTCTTGGTTTCTTTGCTGCCAAACTGGGTTGAGCCCATGGTAGGTAGACAACAAGGGTGATGTGACATAAGGAGGAGACCCTGGGGTGATGAAGGACAGAGAGGCACGACTCCATGCAGCTACTCAGAAGACCATGAAGGATGTACAGACGTGGCTCCTACAAGTAAAGATGCTGATGACCCCAAATCAACAACCGTGAAACAATGAGGGAAGTGGATGCCAGACACCATGGCTGAAGGGTCTGGGAAGTCTAGAGGATTCCAACTTGACTGCTCAGAAGAGCTCAGGCCCTGTGGGTAAGGGTGAGACTGTGTGAGGGTGATGGCTTGGCAAGCATTCATTAGTATGTGCGCCACATTCGCTGTCATCAGACCCTAAGGTATGAAATTATTTCAAACCTCTCCCATAGTGAAAATGCTTTAGACACCAACAGTGGCAGGTCATTTACATTCAACATGTTGGTCACTGATTGAGATTTCTAGGACATAACCAGGGCCCTGGGACATCCAGAGGATGTGAAGTTGCAGGTCTATCCCTGCTTCCACCGTTCCTATAGGAAAAGACACGAGTCCACAGACCGCCAGAAAAATACAAGGATGCCTTCTGTAAATGATACCATTCTGTCCATTGCCTGGGGGCATATTAAGACCAGAACTATTGCCTAATCCCGTGGGAAGACCAAACATCCAGGAATTGCTCCAGATGTTTCCACATGACCTTGCTTCACTCCATGAGGCAAAGTACCCATTGCATAATTCTATAAATCTAAATGCACATACAGCTCCTACCACAAGATTGTGAAATCAATTACCACTTCTTCATTGTATCTCTTCAGAATTTAACACAGAGCTATCAACATAATCCTAATATATGCTTACCCTTCCCCCATATTAGAGGCTCTACTGGAGGATCCAAAGAAGTTTATCACGGATGCTCCATTGAAAAAAAAACTGTCCAACAGAGAATGTGAAATTGTCCTCTGCCTGGTACACATGATCCAGTGAGACAAAACCACACACAAAAGAAGGTAGCCCAGTGACTCAAGGGAAACTGTGGGGTGGGGGTGGGGGTCTTGAAAATGAACTCTGTTCTCATTTTAAGCTGGTTTTTCTTAAGCTAAAATAAGACAGCTAGAAGGGGGAAAAGAACAGTTTTTGCATATCCGCCTATTGGAAACGATGAAACTGAACCACTCTGTCAGCTAGCTGATTTCACCAGATGACAGCAATGATTAAAATCAGCCGTCTGGGTTAATTAGCGCCTATTACCGCAAATACATCGTTATCCTGTCACCACCACGGCTTCTTCTTTTCTTCCTCCAAGCTCTGGTGGCAGAGATTTTGCTACCTGCTACTCCAAGGGCCCCCCAGAGCTAAGGGTATTGTCAGGGCAAAGGTCATCTGAGTACACCCTGCCTTGGATCTGCCCTTCCACTGTTGAAAGACTGTTTGGCTCCATTTCAAAGCTAGTTATTCTGGCCCCAACACTCTGTGGTCTTCAATTCATGGTTGTCTGGGATAACATTCGCTCTGGCTGACACAGCCCACTGTGTCAAGAGGAACAATGCTTGCCGGAGATGGTTGTAAAAGATAACAAGGAATTTATTAGGAGCTACACACAGCACTCTGTGTTGTCTTTGATGGACTCAACCACCACCATAAATTTCAAATCCGCACTGCTGGGCTCTGCAACCACTCAGAACGCAGCCTGGCCACAGAGATAGGCAACTTGGGGCTCATCCATCCCATGACATTAGGCGTACAGAATATAAAGAATCTGGGGGATTTTCTAGAGTGACAGAAGTGGGATTAACTTCACTTATAGCCCAGCATGTGGGAACATTACCCAACAGATGTCAGCTAGAGCAGGCACTGGACAAGCCCTGCTCCAGGCCCCAAAGGTCCCCCTGTGAGTTTCCGGGTGCAGGGTCCGCTCACAACTTCCCCACTGAAGGACTGTACCTGCCAGCTTCCACCTGAGGGTTTTCCTGAGAAGTGTGGGAGACTTAATTCTGGCGGAGGGAAGGGTGTGTGTGAGCAGCCCTCCACCAGTAGGGGAGTGGATACGGGGAATAAACACCCCAGTTTCCTGTCTCTGAGGCATGTCCCACGCAGCCTCCCAGAGATCCAGGGTTGACCCCAGCTGCCCATAGCAGTATTCTGCTTAAGAAGGCCTCTTGTGTTGGCACTTCTCCCATTCTGTCTCACTTGCCTCACACCCTCTCTTGGAAGAAGTTCTGGATCACCTCCTTGTGCCCACGTCCTGGTGTGAGGGTCTGCTTTTTGGGAAATCCAAATCAAGACAGGATTTAAATTCATAATTATTTTTCTTCCTGTCTGTGACTATTCCACAGGGAACACGTTAGCTCTCAGAATCCCAAATATAGAAACAGTGAGCATGCTAGAAGGTGGGAGGGACACCTCTGGCCCTCAGAAGTGAGTGGCCAAACTGGTCTAAAAGCTCCAGACGTCCCTAAAATCTAACTTGTATGACCTTTCATTTAAGGGGTGAAAAAGATTTTCCATTCTGAGCATCATTTAGCATCTTTATGGGCAGTAGCACAGAATAAGGCAGGGAGAAAAAGTGGGTTATCAATTAGTGATGTCTGTACTGGGACCAGGATAGGTGAGTGATGGTGAGTATGCCAGGCATTTACAATCATTTCTATACAGAAAATGATAAGGACTCTGGAATCAGACAAACTCAAAATTCAACCCTAACACTTAACAGATGTTAAGTCTTGGGCATCTTTTTTTATTTTTTTTTTAATTTTTTTTTCCAACGTTTATTTATTTTTGGGACAGAGAGAGACAGAGCATGAACGGGGGAGGGGCAGAGAGAGAGGGAGACACAGAATCGGAAGCAGGCTCCAGGCTCTGAGCCATCAGCCCAGAGCCCGACGCGGGGCTCGAACTCACGGACCGCGAGATCGTGACCTGGCTGAAGTCGGACGTTTAACCGACTGCGCCACCCAGGCGCCCCAAGTCTTGGGCATCTTAATTTTCCTGCTCAGACCTCTGGTTCCTCAACTATATAAATGCAGATAAATGGTTCCTATCCTATAAGGCTATTATAAGGATTAAGTATGATGATATGGAAAAGCTCCTGGCACACTCCTAGCTCAATAAGTGTTTGGTTCCCTTCACCACTAGAAGCCAGAGAGCTGTTTTATAAAAGAAAGTGCTTTGGATTTCTTATGCAAATACATTATTTGCCAAAATTATTTAATGTATTTCATGGCAAAGAATCTCAAAAGGATTTTTTTTTAATTTAATGCTCTAAGATCATGAACCTCCCCTTCTAGCCACACCTCTCTTCCAGTTGAAGCAGTTTTTCAGGGGAATTTAACGCTCCAGGCAGAAACATTTGATTCTAAATAAACTATAGCACACTTTTTGGAGTATGGAGCCATAATTCCCAGGTGAATTAAAAACACTGAAGAAAGAAGATGCTGAGAAAGGAAACTGGCCTGGATGAAACATGCTTTGAATAATTAACCAGTGACTATGCAAGTTTAGACTGTATCCATTAGTTAATTGTTTTTAGAAAAGGGACTATCCCATCTGGCACGCCAAGATGCAGACCGTATCCCAATCTCAGGAACCTGATGCTCTGACAGCATATGTATCCCGGCGATCAAGACAGCGGGAACTTGTGCAAGGAGGAAGTCACTTTAAAACCTTGTGAAAATGGTATTAAGTGGTGGTTTGGAAAGTATGCTGGAGAGTTAGCTGCCAAAAACCAAAAATGAGAGCAATTTAAGGCACTTTCAGTTGCCAGCAAACATGCCAGAGCCTAGCACGGTGCCCAGCACAGGTGGACGCAGAGCACATAGCTGTCAAATGACTTAATGAACGCTGACCCCTGCACATTTCCCCCTGCACACTCGGCCTGCCCTCAAAGTAACATCTGAGAACTATGAATAGGAAAGGTGGCTTTTCGGATCAGAAAAGGGACGAAAGACAAAGATTGAGGGATTAGCGGGGCTCTCCCCTGAGGAATAACCTCTGAGCATGCCGAGAACAGGAGTCCTCATTTTGCCCAGTTACAAGAGAATTTGATCTCAGGTGCCACCACTCAGTTGAAAAATAGCAGTGCCCCAACAAAACGGTTCATGCTTCTGCAACCACAATATGCTAAACTATGAAGAACCGTTCAAAGTGCAAACTTCCCTGTTTGCTCTCCTGTCTGTGACCGCTATGTAAATATCACGCACACCATGATCACTGACCAACACGTCAATGTTTCTAAGACTCTGTCACGACCAGGTGCTGCATCGGTGATTCGTCCACCAAGAGACAGCAAATTGTGTGATTGTGACTGCCCTCCTTGCCTCCCAGTGACAAACCTGTGTGACATTCTGTAAGATGGACGACTGAAAGAAGGAAACCAGCCAACAAATGAAAATGAGGCATAGAAATGAGAAGTGGTAGCACTGGAAGGAAAACGTGGCCAGAGCATAAATGGCCTTCTAGAAGGAATAGCCTACTGCAGGGATGCTCAGCACTAGTGTGGCCCAGAGACTCAAGATGTGCGGCCAGACACTTGTACCCCAATATTTATAGCAGCACTCTCAACAATAGCCAAATTATGGAAAGAGCCTAAATGTCCATCAACTGATGAATGGATAAAGAAACTGTGGTTTACCTCTTGCACTGTTGGTGGGAATGCAAATTGGTGCAGCCGCTCTGGAAAGCAGTGTGGAGGTTCCTCAGAAAATTAAAAATAGACCTACCCTATGACCCAGCAATAGCACTGCTAGGAATTTATCCAAGGGATACAGGAGTACTGATGCATAGGGGCACTTGTACCCCAATGTTCATAGCAGCACTCTCAACAATAGCCAAATTATGGAAAGAGCCTAAATGTCCATCAACTGATGAATGGATAAAGAAATTGTGGTATATATACACAATGGAATACTACGTGGCAATGAGAAAAAATGAAATATGGCCTTTTGTAGCAACGTGGATGGAACTGGAGAGTGTGATGCTAAGTGAAATAAGCCATACAGAGAAAGACAGATACCATATGTTTTCACTCTTATGTGGATCCTGAGAAACTTAACAGAAACCCATGGGGGAGTGGAAGGAAAAAAAAAAAAAAAAGAGGTTAGAGTGGGAGAGAGCCAAAGCATAAGAGTCTTAAAAACTGAGAACAGGGTGCCTGGGTGGCTTAGTCGGTTAAGCGTCCGACTTCAGCTCAGGTCACCATCTCGCGGTCCGTGAGTTTGAGCCCCGCGTCGGGCTCTGGGCTGATGGCTCAGAGCCTGGAGCCTGTTTCAGATTCTGTGTCTCCCTCTCTCTGACCCTCCCCCGTTCATGCGCTGTCTCTCTCTGTCTCAAAAATAAATAAACGTTAAAAAAAATTTAAAAAAAATTAAAACAAACTGAGGGTTGATGGGGGGTGGGAGGGAGGGGAGGGTGGGTGATGGGTATTGAGGAGGGCACCTTTTGGGATGAGCACTGGGTGTTGTATGGAAACCAATTTGACAATAAATTTCATATATTGAAGAAAAAAAAAAAAGATGTGCGGCCAGAGGAACTCGGTGCAAACAAACTTATCAGCACAAATGAAGAAAGTGCTTGTGACCAAAAGATGAAGAGGTCTCTAAGAAGTGATGCTGGCAAAAACTTTCACGTTGAAGGAGCTCTTAGAGATACTTTGCAATGGTGAAAATTCAAAAGATCCCATGTTGTCCCTCTTAGTCCCCTTCGTCCATCGTCCAGTTATAAAATATGTGTCAGGGAGATGAAAAGTACAGCACAGGGAATAGAGTCGATAATACTGTAATAACACTGTATGGGGACAGATGGTGATGACATTCATCATGGCGAGCAGTGAGTGAGGCACCAACGATCATTATGCTGTGCTCCTGAAACTAACGTAACATTGTGCGTCAACTGTACTTCAGTTTAAAAACAAAAGATAAAATGTTGAGGGGCATCTGGGTGGCTCATTCAGTTAAGCATCTGACTCTTGATTTCAGCTAAGGCCATGATACCAGGGATCATGGGATCAAGCCCCACATTGGGCTCTGCACTGGGTGTGGAGCCTGCTTGGGATTCTCTCAGCTTTCTCTCTGCCCCTCCCCGACTCTTGTGCACATGCACATGTGCAAGTGTGCTTGCTCTCGCTCACTCTCTCTAAAAAAAAAAAAAAACAAAACACAGAATGTTGGAAGCTGATCCAAACTTAGAAAGTAGTAGGGTAACTTTCCAAGATCTAGAAAAGATGTTCAGTGATGCATCATAACCACTATTTAAACTACAATTGGTAAGGTTTTTTTTTACACAAGAAAATAAAGCACATTAATTATTGATATTTCTAAAAATGAATTGTGTACTAAATGCTAGTTCTATTATTTTTCACTTCACTGTACATGTATAACTGATAGTAAGACACATTTTAATGACATACCCAAAACTTCAAAGTTCACAAAACCATCATAATTTTTTTATTGAGTATTAAGATTGCTTTGCACAGCTTCTGCTTGCATGGTCATTTTTACCATTCTGCACAACCACAGCAGATTCAAAGGATGTCAGGCACACAGAATTCTCTCTAAAAGCAGAAGCCCATAAAGAAGACACATAGCAAAGTTTTGCCTAGAGGCTGGTCCTAATCCCTGGGGCTCCAATAAACAGGCAAGATGCCAGCAATGCGGTCAGTTTTCTCCAAGTCCTTTTGTTTTTATATTTCTGGAACTGTGCTGTGCTCTGGAAGAAAGATGGAGTGACAAACAAGACACAAAATCATCCAGTGTAGCTATAGAGCTTTGCCATTTATCAAATACTTCTTCAGAGAATGGGTTTCTCCACTGAATGTTCTCAACTATTCAAGGTACGTGAGGCATTTATCACCCCTATTTACAGAGGAGAAGACTGAGCCTCGGAGAAAATGAAGCACTAATCCCAAACCACACAATTAGGAATTAGAACCCTAGAACAGTGCTGAACAGCAGACATTAAATGTCTACCAAACACAAGCCACATATGTGACAGATTTTCTAGTATTCACATGAAGAATGTAAAAAACAGTAAATTTTAATAATTCATTTTAATGAACTCAATAAAGCAAAAGCATTTCAACACATAATCTATATAAAATCATTAATGAGATGTCCACATTCCTCTGAACGAGGTCTTCCCAATGTGGTGGGTGCTTCACATTTACAGTCCATTCCAAGTCTACATTCAAAGGCATGACTAGTTGCATGTGGCCCGTGGCTACAGTGTTGGATGGGATTAGGAACTGCCTTCTGCCTCCAGGAATGAAAGTTTCTAGCTGTGCGCCTCATATTTTCATCCATAAAATCGTTACCTTGGCAATTACACCTTTCCCTGTGAAGAATGTACTGAGAAGGTTGTAGATCTCTGTAAAGAGATGAAGACGTTTCAATAATTAGACTTAATTTTTTTTTTTTTAGTTTTGGGGTTTTTTTGTTTGTTTGCTTTTGTTTTTTTAGTCAGAAGACTATTAAGCCAAGCAACTGAGGAAGGAACCCTGGTAAAAGTGGGTAGGAGGCTGGGCATGCCAATGTACAAGGAATGGTTTCTGTATCTGAGTTATAAGATTGCCTGATCAGGGAAAGCTCCACAGACAGAGATGGTACCTGAGTGGGGTCATCCCTGGTTTTGCTTTCTAAGTGGTATACATTACTCTGTTTATATGTGACCAATGTAAAGATATGGAATTAATTTTTGTGTATTGATCCTATATCCAGCAATCTGAAAGAACTTTCTCATTAATCCTAATAACCTATAATAATCTTTTATTTATCAGAAAGTCACAATCTTTGTAAATGAATTTATTTTCTACACTGCAATGCCTCTACCACTTTCAATCTGTTTTTTGACTTATTACAACGAGCTACAAACTCTGATAAAATGTTGATCACAAAAGATAAAGCGAACTCCTGCTTATTGCTGACTTTAAAGAAAAGGCTTTTAGTGCTTCTTAATTAATGATCATATATTTATTTTCAGGTTTTGATACTCTTTACACCTGCCTGTTACTTCAGGTTTGAAGAATTTGAGAGAGAAACAGAGATGGAGGTAGACAGTAAGCGTGGATTTTTAAATATTTTCCTCCACCTGTTGAGATGATCACTTTTTATCTTTTTAAATCTGTCCATGAGGAAAATTACATTAATGCATCTAAATAGATGAATAAACATACTGATTAAATAATATTAAAAATTTGTTTTAATATTACAAATCTCTTCAGGTTTTCAATTTCTTCAGTCATGTTGTTACGTTATATTTTTCTTGAAGAATATCAATTTCATCTGCGTTTCCTACTACACTGAGAATCACTCTTTTCCATTTCTGCCATAGCTGTACCTATCCTCCTTTTCATGCCTACTAATATCCATTTATGCTGGCCAGACCTGTCATTGAGTCTGTATTTTATTGTTCTTTATAAATAACCAAAGTCTGATTTGGGTAATTCTATTGATTATAACTCGGTTTCCCATTTCATTCATTATTCTTATTTTTTATTTCTCTCCTTCTGACTTATTTGGGTATATTTATTGTTCTTTCCTCCTACCTCTTAAACTAAACAGTTAACTCATTTAATTCTTTTAAGTAAGCTTCACAGCCAATGCAGAGGCCAACATGGGTCTTGAACTCAAGAGTCAGATACAACCGACTGAGCCATCCAGGCACCCCACTCATTTAATTTTAATATTCCTTTATTCTGACACAATATAATAAACTGCAATGTATTATGATATAACATACTATATATTTAACAAGGTTGTGTCTCTCTGTGAGCAAAGAATTTAATCTGTGTGATATCAATTCTGTGATCTGTTTTGAGACTTCTGTTATGGCCTGGTATAAGGTGAATTTTTATATATGTTCCACTTTGTACATATTGAAAATAGTGTGTATTACTTATTGTTGACAGTAATATTCTACACGTCCATCAGATCAAACCTTTGTTCAAATCCTCTGTATCCTTAATGATTTTATCTGATATGTGGGTTACTAACAAAATTGTATTCATATCTCTCAGTATGATTATGTTTGTCCTTTTGTTCAGCTTCTTCCTGAAAAAACATCAGTTTTGCTGTATGTAATTTTGAGACTATGCTATTAAGTTCTTAGAAGCTTAGAATTGTCCTATCTTCACAGTTAACTGCATCATTTACCATTAAATACTGTCTCTTTATCCCAAATCATAAGCTATGCCTTTAAATCTACTTTATTGGGTAATGGTACCAATCTTATCCAACCCAATGGTATCTTCTGGTATTTGCCTTCATAATTTTCCAATCTTTTGATTTCAACCATCTGTGCCTTTATGTTGTAGATGTGCTGCCTGTAAACAGCATATAGATGAAATTCTTTTAACCCAATCTGGCAATCTGTCATGAATTTGGTCCATCTTCATTTATTATTATTCATACGTTTGCATTTACGTCTACCATCTAATTTTGTATCTTGTATTTATTCTTCTTCTCTCCTTTTATTGTTCTTTTTTCCCTTCTTTGAACTGACTGGGTTTTTTTTAATATGAAATTTATTGTCAAATTGGTTTCCATACAACACCCAGTGCTCATTCCATAAGGTGTCCCCCTCAATACCCATCACCCACCCTCCCCTCCCTCCCACCCCCCATCAACCCTCGAACTGACTGGGTTTTATACACCATTTTTCTCTTCTATTGGTTTGGAAATCATATATCCTATTTAGTATTTTGGTAGTTATCTATAACTTTTAACGTACATATTTAACTTCATAAAATTAAGTTGTAATCAATATATCCACTCTCTTCAGCAAAAATACAAAAAGTTAAAATGCTTTACTGATTTTTTTACTGACCTGCCCAAACAGGTCATATACTTACACAGTCAATATTGCTTTATACAATCTAAAATATATCCAAACTTCATATATATATATGAATGTATATTGAATATATGCATGGGTGTATATACCCATATGTCTCCATATAGACATTATCCATATATGTGTATCATATATGTGTACACATATCCACATATATTTATATTTTTATATATGTATATTTATATACTTTTTTTAGGAACACAATCATATGAAAATCTTTAGGGTTTAATTCTACTTAACGGTAGCAGAGAAAACTGTGATGCTTCTTCTAGGAATCCCAGGGTGATTACTAGCGCGGGATTCATTATTATGTTAATTTTTTGGCATGGGTTCCAGGACCATGAAAATAGTATAAAGAAGACTCCCAAGCACACTTGGGCACCATCCATTGTAAGATATCTTTGGAGAAGATTTGTCCCAGTCCCAACCAGAGCCCAGGTCAAAAGAGACAAACTTCCTAGCTTTTTCTTTTGTGGGGGGACAGACTTATTATATGGTCCCCCTTTTACTGATCAAAGGGTTCCTCTTTCATGCCAGGGTCTCAGATCGCTTCCCCAATCCATTTACATCCCTTGCTTTGTCTACTGGCCCTATGTAGTGATTGAAGACACATTCTTTGTTTACTGAAACTGACAAATGCCACCAGAGAAGATGATGCAATCAGAGCCAGCATGCTTCTTGAGTATTCAGCTTTCTGTTTATTTACAGCTCCAGTGATATCTCTAACTTTCTAGTAAGTGCAGCTCCACTATGATATTATCCAGCCATTTCCTTTTGCTCTGGATCAAGAGGATTTTCAGGTTATCTTGTCTCTGGACATCTCTGGATATCACACAGCAGTCATAATGACCTTTTGAAAAGGTTTATCTGGTCATGTCATTCCCCTCCTGCTTAAAGCCCTTCAAAGACTCCCCTTTGCTCTGAAGATAGACACCTAATTTTTCCCCGCTTTATTGAGATATAACTGACTTATAACATTGTAGAAGCTTAAAGGTAATGACTTAAGACTAGTATATATGGCAAAATGCTTCCCACAATAACATTAGTTAATACCTCCACCAATTCATATAATTACTTTTTATGTACATGTGTGGTAAGAACATATAAGATCTGCTCTCACAGCAACTTCCAAGTATATAATACAGGATTGCAAACTATAGTCACTGTGCTGTACATCAGATCCCCAAAGCTTACTTGTAACTGGAAGTCTGTATCTTCCATTTCCTCCTCCCCCAAAGCCACTGTTGACCAACATTCTACTCTCCGTTGGTAGGAGTTACAGCTTTTTTTAGATTCCACACATAAGTGAGATCATACAGTATTTGTCTTCCTCTTATTTCCCTTAGCAATAAAGCATTCAAGGTCCATCCATGTAGACACCTGAATTCATATGGCAACTTAGCATCAGCCTGCCGCAGCCTCCTCCCACCCCCAGCCCATCCCACATCGCTCTGCCTTCACTCACTTCACAGCAGCATGTGGGTCTTTCCCAGTCTCACTAATGTGCCAAGCCTCCAACCACCTCCAGGACCTGGGGAACACTACGTTCCTCTCCTGATAAAACTCACACCCTCCACGTTGCCTTCATGTATTTAGTGCCTGTTCATTCCTCAAGGTTCTCGGTGATCACTTCCTCCAAGGAGGCTTGTCTTGCCCTGAAGACTAATTCAGGGTTTCCCATTACAGGCTCTTACAGCACTTTCCTCCAGCAGCTTATAATCATACACTTAGTAGTGTGAGCATCTAATTGACATCTGTCTTCTCTGCAGACTGAGAAGCCTTAGACCCTTAATGGCTGCACTGGGGTCCAGCTCACGGTATCTACTCACAAGGCTCCAAAGGGACACTGACTGAATTCAGATTAACACAGAAGCTGCAGCAACAGCTCAGTGATGAAGGAATGAGGCCCGGGTTATGGCGCAACAACGGAAATGAAAGAAAAGTCCAATAAAAGAGATACGGAGAAGAAAGAACTGACAGTATTTGGTAAATGGACAGAAGAATAAGTTCAAAAAACAGCTATATTTCACTGGAAGGAATTTGATTACTTGCATTTGAAATATACTGACTGTTATTTGTAAAAATATTCAGGTGGAAATGTCCAGGCACAGGTGGCAATGCTGGTGTGGTGCTCTGGAGCAGAATGAAGATCATGACCATCTAAACCAAGGAGAGAGCGGATTCTCCAGATGAGGCTGCAGTGTCCGGCGGGTGCTGGGCAGGAGGTAGTGGCTGGAAAAGAGGAGTACAGCACCTAGAGTGGCATCCTAGGAACAAAGGGAAAGAAGGTAGAAGGGGGACCAGGGAAAGACACAGTGAATAACCCCAGTGATAGAAAACAGGGACTGTAGGGGGCCAAGCAAGGAAGGAACAGGTTTCCAACAGGACAGGTGGGTCAGAGCTACCAAAGGGTGATGAAGAAATATTTTCACTGGGGCGCCTGGGAGGCTCAGTCGGTTAAGCACCTGACTTCGGCTCAGGTCATGATCTCACAGTTTGTGGTTTCGAGCCCCTCATCAGGCTCTGTGCTGACAGCTCAGGACCTGGAGCCTGCTTTGGATTCTGTGTCTCCCTCTCTCTCTGCTCCTCCCCTGTTCACACTCTGTCTCTCTCCCTCTCTCAAAAATAAATAAATGTTAAAAAAATTTTTTTAAAAAGAAATATTTTCACAATAAACCAGAAGAGGTTAAGTTAAATCCCACCATAAATTCCCTAGTCCTTCCATTTTTCATAACATCTACGTATCTTTTCATGATAAACTTCAGAAAGGCAAATAAGACAGAAACATCTAGAATTTTAGAGCCTTCAGAGATGTGAAAAATATTCAATTACATTACATTAAAAGTTTTCAGAGATTGGGGCGCCTGAGTGGCTCAGTCGGTTGAGCGACCGAATTCAGCTCAGGTCATGATCTCGCGGTCTGTGAGTTCGAGCCCCGTGTCAGGCTCTGTGCTGACAGCTCAGAGCCTGGAGCTGTTTCGGATTCTGTGTCTCCCTCTCTTTCTGCCCCTTCCCCGCTCATGTTCTGTCTCTCTATCTCTCAAAAATGTATAAACGTTAAAAAAAATTTTTTTTAAGTTTTCAGAGATTAAAAGTTAATGCATGAAGAGATCCCCAAGTATTTTTTCAGAAACTATGTTCTAGTATTATCTAGATGTTTCTGCCAAGGGTCCTCTTCCCCTACCTCCTATCCCCCACCCTGCAACAGCTGTGCTTTGGAATATTCTATGTTGTTTGAGCCAATTCATTTCTGGTTCACAGATTCACTGTTCCCATGTTACTCATATACCCAAAGCCCTATAAATCATATACATAATTCCTATAAATCATACTTTCTACTCATTAATATAAGTCTGAGGAAACTACATAGGGTAAGGTCAGTAATTCTCTTCCAAAATTACTCTTGAAGTTATTTAGAAAGTAAGAGCTTAGCTAAGCTTTAGTACCATGAAAACAAACATAACACATTCAAAAATGAAAAAACAAGACACTTTTATCATTGCTACTTATACATTAAAAATTTGGAGAAAGAAAGGTGCTAAGAAGAGTACAGGGAAAAACCTGTGCTTCAACAGAAAACCAAGAACACACCTTTCTAGGTTGTCTCTTACTTTTCATGGCCCTTGAGCTATTTTACAATTCTGTAATTTGACAGTGATACATAGTAACTATTGTCTATACATGCAAATTGACTTCTCTCCCCTACTGAGGAAGAAACCAATGTTGCCTCTATTTGCATATTCATTTCAATATTCCTGATCTATAAATGTGTCTGCTCTGGTTCTCCTTTGAAATGTTTATCACATCTTACCAGTTTCCTCAACCATAAGTTAAATAAAACCTTTAGTATATGTTCATTTTATATCTGTCTGGGAGCTGAGGTTTACCATTGCTGAAAATTATTTAACAGTGACGGAACTTGCCCTGTGAATTTAGAGAGAAAACTAAAAACTGACCTGTCCTTTCAGAACATGGAAATGCGTCGAAAATGTCAGCTGTGATCCCAGCCACCTGCATTACAGTTCTGGGAAATGAATGAAGAATTGCTCCTTCCCACAACCCAGACCTCTATTGTCCAAACCCCAATCTATATGGGACATCTCAAACATGATACCAGCCAAACTGACCTCATCCCACACCCGTCTGTTGACTCAATGGATGAGGAACGAATGAATCAATCAATCAATGGATGAATGAATGAAGGTGAAACACCTACAAGAACTGGGGCTTTTATTTACTCCCTTAGGGGCCCATCACTCCTCCCTCCCAGTGTAAATTAATCTTCGTCTTGGCTCTGGGTCTCCAATACACCCATTCACAATCCTGCGGCCAACTCCTCTCCTCCCCCTTTTCCAGGAAATCCTCTGGGTTATTATTCTCAAAACCTACAACTCACTATTGAGATGAAAGTCTACACTGGGGAATCTGATAACATCGAGGCACAGAGAGATACGCTTAAGCCAACCAGTTTTTCCAAAGCACCAGTCTGGGGACCCTGAAGGTATAACTGGGTCAATCAGAGGGAGCCTTTCAGCCCTGGCTGCCTGATGGGATCAAGTTCACTTATTATTCAGCATTTCTACAGCCCTGAACATTCATTTTCTCAGCACCCTTTTGCCAGAGGGACAAAGGGCAGCCATTCTGCAGTAAAATGACCCCCATTGTCTGGGGATGTTGTTCTTCACAATTGCCCTGAATGGGAGCTAAGTGTGCCAAAAGCTCTGAATTTGGAGCCACCACAAGTCTGGAAGGAGCATCTTGGCCAAGAAGAGACAGAGCTCAACATGCCACCATGTCTCCACAAATGCCACTAACACAGACCAGTGGAAGTGCTAGTTTTAAATATTCACTCATCAATGAGGGCCCCAGGAAACCCCCTAGGTATGCTCAGTAAACCTACCTAGAAGCACATTTTCATTTTTTTGGAATCTGGACCTGACATGTTCGCCTCCACCCCAGTGAGAACAAGAGATATTTTCCTGACCAACAACCCCACCTCCAGAATGGAGAAATGGAGAAATGGAGTAGCCTAGAAAGGAGCCAGACCATCCTGAGAAAGTGGGGTCAGCACAGAGGTGGAAGGGACCCACAGCACAGAGCTGTGGGTCTGCTGAGACCTGAAAGAGCTTCTAAGCCCCACTTAGCATCTGCACAGATCCTGGTGTCCCAGAGTACATGGATGAGGCAAGAATGTATGGCTGGGCAAAAATACCAATAAAAAAAACATCTTTCACCAATCTCAAACAGGAGTACCTCCCCAAACATGTGGAGCCCTCCAAACCCTCTCTGATTCTCAAAGCCACATCTCTAAAGCCTGGCTGTGCCTGCTTACATGGTCTTGGATCCAGCTGTTTGCTTTTCTAAAACCTACTACAATGTCCTGGGCAGGGCCACACAGAGATGTCCAACTGGCATAATCCACAGTGGCAGGTGTAGAGGGAGCTTGTTCCCAGGGACAGGGCTGGGAGAGGTGGTGGCCCTGAGACAGTCAGGGACCTCGGGAACAAGTCCCATGCACCCGGGGCACTCCCTGCTTGCTGTTATCACTTTTCTTGCAAAGCAGAGCACAGACCAACGAGCAAGCCCAGACGGGTTCAAACTGATCCGAGACAGGATGGCCCTTTACCAACTTTTCCCCTCACTTTAATGCCAAAAGAACAAACAAACAAAAAAACACAAAACCCAACCACCCAGAGGTGGAGGTTTAACATGCAAATGAAATGTACAATGTATGTCAACTGTGCCTGAGTGCCCACCTTCCTGGGACTCCCTGCCCCTACATGCTTAGACATCACTCCTTTCCCACTTCAGCGCCTTTGAAACTCCCAGACTATTGTTCGGAGAGCCAGTCTGACACCGTTGTCATGACTGTGTCTCCCTTCAGCTGCAACTGTAGCCCAAACAGAGCCTTGCCTGTGCCTTCACATTCAGGGTCCAGCCTCATTTCTACTCTCACTGGGCCCAAGGACCTGAGTCCACTAACAGCCCATCACCATCCAGGCGCATGGGCAGTGTGGTACTTACTTGCTGGTGCCCATGCAGGTCCCCTGTACCTCACAGGCATCATCCCAGCTGCTATAAGCTCTGGCTGCTAATGGCTTTCACCTGCCCCCTTCTCCAAGGCAGCTGCCTTGCCCGGCAGGTCAACACCCCCATCCCAACCCTGTGCCAGGGGCAGCCAGTGGCCAGTGAATGACTGACTCTGCCCCAGACAGGATCAACTGTGGGATGTAGCTGTGCTCTGGGGCTCCCTGTGGGATTAGCTGACCCTAGGAGAGACTACATCCCAGCTTAGCCTTCACACCCAGTCTATCCTGCTTTATACGGCTTCCATCCGTCAATAACTCACTTGCCCAGGAACCTAGCTCTGCCCACCAGAGACAGTGGACACCCTGAAGAAGGAGGTCTGGGACTCCATATTCATTTATTCCTTCCCCAACAAGGATGAGTTACGGCAGGCAGCACCGATGTTGGCTTCTCTGGTCTCACCAGGCCTGACTGCACACCTGCAGGCACATAGTTCAGCCCATCCTGAACAGTGTTACTGCCCCCAGAGCTCCCAGCAACTCAGAATGGGGAAAGCACTGGAAACAGGCTGCTTTCACAATGCAAACTCACATCTCAGAGCCAGCCCTCATCTCTCAGTAGGATGATGTGGTACTGACGATCTGCATGCTTTTTCAGAATAACAGAACCCTTACATCTACTCCAATTAAGGCTATGATGGCTAATGGACATGCCACCAGCCTCTGCTTTAGCTGCAATTATATAAACTCAGGTGACAGCACCAGTTACAGCAGGGTGACCGAAAGCCCCCAAAAGTAGTCAGTCATATGGCTCTTCGATGATTTTCAGGGGAAATTGAACAGATTAATGCTTTATTAATATGGCTTTATGAGTCAACTAAGCTTCTAAGACATTGAACGAATGGAAGAAAATAGTAACAGGAGGTACTAACACCACCATTTTCACACCTTGCTAAAGGGACTGTCTCTATTTGTCCTCAGAGGGCAGAGAGAAGATGGAGATGAGATGGCCCCAAATCATTCTTCTTCCACACCAGGGCCCATGGTACCCTATGCTCTCCAAAGAGCAGGCCACAGAATGGAGAGGGACGGCTGCCTAGCCCTGGGCTTGCAGTGGTCAAGGAGAGAGGGCTGCACCTGGCCAGAGGTCAGGGAGGAGCCAGTGATGGCAACATACAACCCTACCAGGCCGACTTGGTCACTTGTCTTTGCTTAGTGTGTTCGCTCCCAGCCAAGCCAGCACCGCTCCCCAGGACAGCCCTTTGTGTCTAGGGCCACTGGACTAGTGCCACAGCTGCCTGCAAGCCCCCTGGGTTGTGTCCAGTCACCTTCCGTACACATGCCTTCACCGCACCAGCTCCCAGGAGGCACAGCCACCACGACAGAGGTTCTGGAGGTTCCCGGGCTGGCAGCAGGAGTCTCAGGTCTGGCCGAGAGCTGGGTCTCTGCAGAGGTCCGTGGGCACAGGACCCCACATATCAAAACAGTCACCCAAGATACAGTCTCCACTCTACTTCCCCAAACAGGTACCCTGAGGGGGGCAAGGGACAGGAGCCAGATAGGTGCCAGATCCTTGGCCCTTCACTCCAAGCCTTGGCGTCCGGGGCCAGACCCCAGCTGGGGAAGGAGCTGGCAGTACAATCCCCAGCACAGGAGGCACTGGCTAGAAAGACAATGCACTGTATAGAAACTATACCGCCTTGTTATTTTTATGTGTGCGTCTCTGGGTTGTTTCTGCTGGTTGGCTTGCTCACCATGGGCTTGGCATATCACAAACTCGCAAGGAAAGCACGAGAGCAAGAGCGGGACTGTCTAATACAGGCCTGGCCTCAGGCACAGCAACTGTGGAAGGACTTGCTCTTACTATTTTTTTGTCTTAAATAAGCTTTTCTCTGAAGAGCTCCAGTTACGGTGATCACACTTTCTCCAGTATAATTAACACTTTTCTCCACGCTGTGTTTCCCCTGACTGCATTACTACCTTAGGAGCTGGGCCTCCTACAGGCAAGGGATGTGTGTGCGTGAAAATATGGGGGAGGAGGGTCAGTGATAAGACTACAACTCCTCTTTGGAGGCATTCTGAGAGGAGAGAAGAAGAAAAGTCTACGAAGAAGAGGGGCAGGAAGGAGGAGGAGATGCAGCAAGGCATCAACAATGGTAATAAAATTACTGTTGCTTCAACTCAGAGAGGGCAAGACATGGGCCTGTCTGGCCACCTCTTGCCTGCTGCAGGGACCCAACGCCAAGCAGGGGTGAGGCTGCCACGGTAAAACTTCTCCATCCCAAAGGTTTGGACTCTCTTGGCTATGGCTTGCCCAAGAAACCTTTCAATCCAACCAAATGTGACCATGAAATTCAAATTCAATTACCTATTTTGCTTTAAAATCCAAGTTATACTTCACATAGATACATCCACTGTGGAAAACTATTCATTAGGATCTGGAAGAACCGAACGTAGGCACATTCCCAAGACCCAGTGACTCCACACTAGGGTACAGACCTAACCCAAATGTGCACACATGATCATGGAAAGGCATGTATGAGAATGCTCTGAACAGCAGGATTCATAACAGACAAACACTAAGAATTACTCAAATATCCAATAATTTCACAATAAAATATGAAACGGCAACAATAGTGAGGAATCTACAACTAGTTAAAATGATATAGATGGGGGGGTGGGGCACCTGGGTGGCTGAGTGGGTTGAACATCCGACTCTTGATTTCGGTTCAGATCATGATCCCAGCGTCGTGGGACCAAGCCCCACGTGGGGCTCCACACTCAGCATGAAGCCTGCTGAAGATTCTCTCTCTCTTTCTCTCTGCCCCTTCCCTGCTCACATTCTCTCCCTCTATTTAAAATTAAAAAAAAAAATTATGTAGATGGATCTCACATGCATATATTCAGAAAAAGAGTATGTACACGTGTTACACTGAAGTAACACACAACAACAGGCAAAACTAATCCATGCTGTCAGAAGTTGGGATAGTGGTCAATCTTGGAGACGGTAACTAGAAAGGACCACGAAGGGGCTTCAGAGGTGCAGGCCCTGCTCTGCTCTTGATCTGACAGGCGTTGTTTGTTTGTGAAAATTCATCGAGCTATGAACTGTGATACACTTGTGACAGATCCACTTTGTGTGTGTGTGTGTGTGTGTGTGTGTGTGTATGTACATGTATACATTAAACTTCCAAATGAGTTTTTAGAAGTAACAACATGAATCCTATCTCTCTGCACTGAAACCATCCCGGTCATTTCCTATTTGGGTTGAAAATAGAAAAGGCAGCAGGAAAACGTCACAGGGGCTCAGGCTCTGGAAGTCAATCAATACAAGCAAGATGCAGGCTCCCACTTACTTCAGAAGGCGGGGGTGGGGGGTGGGGGTGGGGAGGGAGGAGTGTCTGCGTGGCTCAGTTGGTTAAGTGTCCCACTCTTGATTTCAGCTCAGGTCATGATCTCACGATTCATGAGTTCAAGCCCTATGTCAGGCTCTATGCCGATAGCAAAGAACCTGCTTAGGATTCGCTCTCCCTCCCTCCCATCATCCCTCCCTCCCTCTCTCTCCCTCTCAAAATAAACATTTAGGGGGTGGGAGAGAGGGGAAAGTAGGTGGTAGACGCTGAGGAGGGCACTTGTCCGGATGAGCACTGGGTGTTGTATGGAAACCAATTTGGCAATAAATTACATTAAAAACATAAAGTAAAATAAAGTCATGAAAAAAAATTAATAAAAGAAAAAAAAGATGGCAAGGTGAGGCTGTGAGAGAACGTTGGGGGTGGTATTTAGTGAGAAGGGGACAAAATCAGAGTCCCGTGGGAGAGCTGTGTGACTCCCATCTCTCCACTCTACCAATTTTCCTCTCACCGGGAGCTAATCACAATCTGACTGAATCCGGCCACACACGGATGCTCAGGACGTCAACATCTCATTCAAACTACAATGCACGTGTACTGACACGACACGGGACCAGAGAGGTCAGGGTACCAAACAAGGAGGATGTGTGCAGGACCGAATCTGCGCCCTGAATTCCAGCCTGGCCCCACTGGTTTTCAGATGCCTCGCAGAGCCTGGAGCCAAGCTAAGCTTGTGCAGACACGAGCAGATACTGAATCCCAGAGAGCAAAGGTTCCCATGACTTTAAAGGGACCCCATGCCAGGCCTCCCCATAAGGTAGTTTCTCACGAACTCCTTTCCAGGATGACCCACAGACAGCAAAGTGGGCGAAGGCAGGAGAAGGGCAGACAGTGCTGCTGGGTAACCAAATCCTGAAACTCCGCACACCGCCAAACCCTAACCCACGATGCCAGGCTGGCGACAGAGGGCACTTCAGGTCCCAGCACCACACCATGTCCTCCCACTGCAGAACGAACTCTGTGTTGGGAAGAAAGGAAAACAAATGAGCAGCCGCAGCTCCTGAAGCCGGGAGGGTCTCTAAACTCACAATGTAAAGGATCCTCCTGAAAGGGAAGCACAATGTGATCCCTACCAAATGTGTTTATGAGGATGGAGTTCATCAAATGGTCATTGTATGGCCCTGACTCCTCATTACCATCATTTATAGGCCAAGCACTATAAAACAGAACTAATCTTATTTTTTTTTTTAAGTTAATTGCAGGATTTAAAAGTGTCTGAAGTCTGGGCAGTTCCCTGGGGAACGGCAGCCTGGGGAAGAAGAGGGGAAACTCTACCAGCTCAACTGTTAAAAAAGAAAAAACGTTTATAAACCCAAAGACAGTGAGCTATAAATGTCCACCATCCCCAAGGGACCCTCTCTCCCTCCTTTTCCACACACACATCCCTGTCTATGGGTCTTCTGTCACATCTGCTGGCCTTCCAATATGGCCCTTGATGCTCATTTTGAGGGTTTTTTTCTCATCTACAAACATTGTAGGGGTGAAGCAAAGAAACACAGGCCCACCTTCTGCCTCTCTAGGGAGCGATGTAGACCCCAAGCATCTGCGGGCATGAGCTGCTTGCTTCCCTCGAGTTATCCTGTCCTCCTAACCCACATAGCTCCTTATCAGCACCTACCCCCACCCTCAAAGTCACAACACTCTCCCAAGTCACAGCAGACACTGGGTTTCCTAAGCCCTGTCATAAGGAAACTGGGGACTTTTTTCTGTAGCACTCATTTCACACCAGCCACAACACTGCTCCTAGACATCCACGTTGGTCTGGAGCCTGGATCAGCCCCAAAATAACCTGTGCTCTGTAGCAGGTGAACAGGCCATAAACAGAGGCAAAAGGCCTGGAGGGTATTTCAGAAAGCAATGCTTTCTCCTAGAGCTACATACGGATATTCATTCATTCATTCATTCATTCAACAGTTAGTTAGTAAGCTCCCCTCTGCACAGCAAATTCACTCTGTACTGCAGGGACATGGAGAACACCTGAGATCCAGAGCGGACCCATACAGATTTCAATGTAAAAAGGTAAATAACTGATGTGATCCCAGGCACGGGAGCTGTGTATAAGAATGTTCAATTCCAGCACTCTCTGTGATGTGAAAAACAATGAAAACAACTCAAATGTCCAACACAGTGGGAAGAGCTAAAAAGCAAAATCATCTCTGATATATCCATGCGAATGACACAGTGAGGAAAACAAGCACATGGGTATTTCAAATGGAGAGGACATAGTACAGGGTAACACAGGCTGTATAGGTAACAACACAGTTAGCGGCTTCAAAGGGCTGGTGAGGCAACCCAGAGATTAGCAAAGGCAGGCAGTTGTCAGCATCCCTAGGATGGGAAGGGCAATGGGAAAGGGGGGTGTTACTAGAGCTTGGGAGCCAGGCCATGAAAAGGAGGGGCTTCCAGCATGAATGCAGCCACAGAGAGGCTGCCTGAAGCAGGGGGGAGGGGAAGAGAAGAGGAAGAAAGAGAAGGGGAAGGAGATGCCTTCTTTCTCTCCCCATCCTGTACTCCCTGTTGGCCAAACTGCCCGGAAGTCAGAGGGCAACGCAGCTGGGGAAAGTAACTCCCTGTGATAAAAGAAGGGCAGGGAAGGGGTAAGAAGTGCATCTGGGGGACACCTAGGTAGCTCAGTCAGTTAAGCGTCTGACTTTGACTCAGATCATGATCTCGCAGTTTTTGAGTTCGAGCTCCTGTGTTGGGCTCTGTGCTAACAGTTCAGAGCCCGGAGCCTGCTTCAGATACCTGTCTCCCTCTCTCTCTGACCCTCCCCTGCTCGCCCTCTCTGTCTCTCAAAAATAAATAAAAGCTAAAAAAATTTTTTTTGAAAAAAAAATAAAAGCAAGGGCATCTGAAGGTACACAGGATATCCTGGAATACCATTGAGACATTGAAAAGAATGAGGTGGATCAATCTCCAATATACATTGTTGAATAAGAATAAGCAGATAAGCCACACCAGTGGCTCCTGGACAGAGCTGTAAACATTGGGGATAGAGGCAGAATGCTCAAAGAGGACATTAGCATTATCTGTGATGTCTTAAATTTTCTCAAGAAGGAAGTAACCCATGGATTACTTGGGTAATAACAATGAATATAAAAAGGTGAATGCATGAGCCATGTTTGGTGTGTGCTGCATCCCAATCCTGCCAGCCAGAGCTGGTGTCCGCTTCCTCCCACAGCTCTTTTTAGGGCACCTCACATGTGAAGGTAAGCCTGGGGTAGGAAGGGGAATGGATGCCATCCCATAAGTAAAGGGCATCCTCCTTCCTACCCCAAAAGCGTCTGCATTTCCCTCTCAACATCCTCAGACTCTCAACAGAGCAACCCCAGCTTCTAGAAGGGACCCACAGAAGGGTCCCTATCTTGGCATTTCAAATAAAGCTCATCAGGTCTGTTGGAAGGACAGTCACTCAAGGAGCATACTTTGGAGTATGTTCACACACACAGGGCAAAACCAAAACACCTGTCTCCTGCCATGGCTTATAGATGCTTCTCAACCTTCTCTCACATGCAATAAGAGAACAAAGTTTCCTGGCTGCCATCCCCCAAGATTCTGATTCAGGAGGCAGGGGTGGGGCCCATGACAGTACATGTCTAGCAAGCTCACAGGAGGTGGCAGGCAATACTGATAACCAATCCAAGGATCTTGCTTTGATCACTACTGGCTTCTACTACAAGCAAAAATTTATGACATGCAGAAGAAATCCATCGAGCGGTACAATTTCAATGGCTCTGTGAAACCAACAGAAAATCACATTTATAAGAGTAATTCTATGAAATAAAAATGAATAATGATTCAGGGCATGCTCAGAAGCAAAACGATATTGCTCTGGCTGTAAATTAGCCTTAGAAGGAAGTGTATTTCTCACATATTCCAGGCTACCAATTTAAAATTCATGATAAAATGTGAGAGTTTTAGTGTTTTCCAATGTAAAGACAATGTAGCGCAAATACTCATAGTTTACAGACGAGGAAACTGAGAACAAACATGAACATGCAGGTTAGTTACAGAAGTGGAATTAGAACCCTGGGCTCCAGACTCACTGTCCAGTACTCCTGTTAGGGACAAGATGAGCTGAGTTTCATATCCATGAATGTCTTAATGGCAGAAACTATAAAGATACCGGATGGGATCGTGAAATTTTACTCTCCTTCATGGCGGAACAATACAGATCAGCCCTGCAAAATATCAACATAAAATATTTCATTCCTGGTGTCTCCTAAAATAAACCCTCATTCTGCACAGACAGTCAGAAGGTTCATCGGAAGACAGTGATCCCAAGCAAGCATTCCTCTTATCTCCCCTTCCTCCTACTTTCCTCCCTACCCTACTTCCCAACAGACTCAGAAGACACTGATAAAGCAAACACTGGGATGAAAGGGCTTTCAAGAGATACTATGGCACCCGGAAACCCCCAGGAGCATCCTTTCCCAGGCAGGACAAGATCTGCCCATTTATGGTGTCTTGGCTCGAGACTGAAAGATGATGTTCTTGCCATCTTAGGCAAAACAACTGTCCAGATCTGCCTCAGAGTGGACATCCTTCTCCTCCCAGGCTCAGAGCTGTTGTTTGTAATTCAGTTAATACTGCTGACTTGTATAACCAAAGGGAGTGTGAAGAGATCCCCTCCCCCACTCCTGGGTGTTCCACTGCTATTGTAAAACTGAGTCAATGGTTAACATTTTTTTTCCTCTTTTCCTTTTTATTTTGTTACCAGAAGAGCAATCAGCATGTAGGAAAACCAAAACAACTGTCAAGAAAAGAAGAGAGGAAAGAAAAAATATCTACTTAAGAAAGGGAAGGTCATCACAGGATATATTTTAAGGAAATGACTTTGCCTGATTCTCATAACTGTCTTGATGTGTTTTCCAAGCTGGTATTTCTTTGCCATCACTGTCGCATTAACACTCTGTTTGCCTCCAGTTGTTATAGAGGTTCTGGGGATTTCTGAGGAACAATTTCACATAGAAGTGCAATCTGAGGTTGATGAGATAAAGTGGGGACACTTGATACCAGGCAGAGACTGTCTCAGGATATGCCTTTAAAAATTTAAAACCTATTCAGTATACTCTAAGTTAGGGAACCTAGTGGACAGAGCTCTATACAGAAACATGTGGAAGCCTCATAACTCCACAGACATTGTCAAAAGCTCTACCGGACCTACTGGATTACTACAAACACAATAATGACTAGAGAGTACAGTGACAGACTGAGTAACAGACTCACGCATTAGGGTGTTTAATTAGTAGTAACCAAATATTTTAAATAACCCATAATATTTTAGATAACCAACAATAAACAAATATACATATACACATATATATGTATATATATTTATATATACATACACCTACACACATTAGGTATGCTTGGGTGGCTCAGTCGGTTGAATATCCGACTCTTCATTTCAGCTCAGGTCATGATCTCAGGGTTGTGGGATTGAGCCCCACACTGGACTCCAAGCTAAGCATGGAGCCTGCTTAAGATTCTCCCTTTCTATCTCTCTCTCTCTCCCCGCCCCCCGATCCCTCTCCCCCATTTGCACTCTCAATCTCTAAAATATACATGTATATTCTATACATTTAAATATATAGAATACATATATACACATATATATATTCTATACATTTAATGGAATAGCCTATATAGTCAGTGGAATGCCAATCAGCCTGTGAAACAGTAATTATTGAAAAAACTGAGTTATCATTATTTCAAATATGTTAAGTAACAAAAATGTAACACAGAACATCATAAGTCAAAAATGTAGGAGTGCCTGGGTGGCTCAGTTGGTTAAGCATCTGACTCTTGATTTCAGCTTAGGTCATGATCTCACAGTTCATGGGTCCCAGTCCCGTGTGGTGCTCTGTGCTGACAGCCACAGCCTGCTTGGGATTCTCTCTCTCAGTCTCTTTCTGCCCCTCCCCCACTCGCACGCACACTCTCTTGCTCTCAAAATAAATAAAACATTAAAAAATAAGTCAAAAATATAATATACAACACTGTATTTACTTTATGACCACCATCTATCTTATTTTATGAGAGGATCATATGAGAGTGTGTGAGTATTCGCTAACTCTAAAAAAAATTATGCATGTAACTAAACACTTGAAAAAACATGAAAAATTAATATTTGATCTTTGGGGATGGCATAATTTTAACTCGGTTTCTTCTTTTTATTTTTGTTATTACTTATAGAGTTGGCAGTATTCCATCAAGGACACATCTGAGACTCCATTCAGTTGGTACAGTGTCATCTGGGCAAAAAGGAATAATTTAACAAATATTTATTGAATTTTTCCTGCAAACCAGGCTCTGGGCATAAGGTGGAGAACACAACAGACGAAGCTCCTGCTCCAGGGAGCTGACATTCTCCTCAGGAGGGTAGCGGCAGCACAGTGAGAAAATAAATGTACGGTCTATCAAACGATGACATAGTAACTGCCCAGGTAAACATCTGTGTGATGGATCACTCCAGGACTTCCAGTTTCTGCTTCTTGGTGTCAGACCACAAAGTCTGATGCGTGAAGTGTATTAGTTTCCTAATGCTGCAGCAATAGAGTCCCACCATCCTAGTGGCTTTAAGACAGAATCTTATAGTTCTAGAAGTGAGAATTCCAATAGGGAGGGGTGCCAGTGGGCTAAATTCAAAGTGTCAGCAGGGCTGTGTTCCTTCTGGAGACTCCACAGGAGAATCCCATTCCTGGCCTTTCCCAGCTCCTAGCAACTGCCCATGTTCCTTGGCTCATTGGCCCCTTTCATCTTCAAAGCCAGTAAGTGTACCACCCCCATCTCTGCTTCTGTCCCCACTGTCCCTGACTCTGTCCCTCCTGCCTCCTTCTTTCACTTACTAGGACTCCTGTGATTACAAAGAGCCCACCTGGATTATCCAGGATACTCTCAAAGTCATCTGATTAACAAACTTAATTCCCCCATGTCATATAGTACCATGGATTCCCAGGATCCTGGGATTAGGAGATGGGCATCTTTGACAGGGAGGGGGACGTTATTCTGCCTACCACACTGGGATAGCTTCTGTTGAACTCCCTGACAGGAAATGTTCCTCAAAGATGCTTAGCACAGTGGAAACTACCACTGTCTACCTATGTGGCACTGAGCAAGTCACTTTAACCCAAAGAGGATAATAACATCTAATCCATCATTCTGTGGGATAATTGAGATAAAATACATGAAAGAGGTGTGAACGTGGAAAACACACTGATAAGCTGCTTAATATTAGATAGATGTAGCTGTTCTTGAATACCTCTATCCACGAATTAAATTTCTTCTTCTTTGTAACAAACTAAAAATTTCAAGCTGAAATCTGAACAGGCATTTTTGGGATACTAGGGTAATCAGTCAATAGTATGTGATTTACTCTTTCCTATATGCCCACTGAAAGAAATACAGAAACACATAAAAAAGATGCTGAGTATGGATGAGCCCCTGAAACATAATAATGGAGTGTGACAGGTGGGCAGCTGGAGAACACACTGATCCCCAGGTGTGAAACCCTATCTCAGAACCATGCTGCTGAAAGGAGCTGCTTTCAAGGGTTTCCCTACCCTATGAATGTCTCTCTATATCCATCCACACAGAAACCCCAGTTCCTGGAAATATAACTCAACCAGGGAAAGAGTGGGTAGATGGGGGAATACTGCCTTCTGCAAAATAACAAAAAAGAGAAGAGACAGAACCATGGACATATACAAATGAGGGTGTTGGATTTTAATGCACTGTCTCTAGATGGAAGAACTATCAATTGAGTGAAATTATATAAATAAAGCTCCATCTAAATATTCAAACTACCAGGAGATCTCCTCTCAAGCAAGCTGAGTCATCCTTAAAAAGTCAACATAAACAAAGAGAATCTGGCCAAGACCATGAACAAACAACAACCAGATCTTCAGCTGAAGATATGCTAACAGTAACCTAACACAATGTGACAAGGCGAATGCTTGGGAGAGACAGGAAAGTCCACTGACAGGCACACACAGGGCCTGGATCTTCTCCTTCAAAGGTGTGTAACAAAAAAAAACCCCTGAAAATTCTCTGCAACATAAAAAAAAAGAATACTACATTCTAAAAATAATTTATCAAAGGAAGTAGAAGTAAATTTCAGAGAGAATCTATTTTTTAATATCAAGGGCATGTAAAGAAATATGGGCTATATGACAGAAAATTAAAAATGAACAGAAAAGCTAATATTACAATAGAAGCTAGCTAATATGGAGATGCATGAGATATGAAATGGTTAAAAAGTCAGAAATGCACAAAAAAAACCTAAGTGGAATAAAAGACAGTCAAGCAGACCCAAAGTGCTAAAAATAAAACCATTCAGGAGAAAGAAAAAAAAAATTCAAGACTCTTGCAGAATGAAAAAAAAGACTCTTGCGGAATGAAGAGGAAATGACCAAAAGAGGGAAATGATGAAATGAGAAGATGACAGACATGAAAGACAGACAAATGGCTATCCAATTACGAACAGTTCATGTTCCAAGAAAAATGACCAAAACAAATGAAAAACCACACTCAAAGGTCATATTCTCTAGACAAACAAATAAAATTAGAATTTGGTATTTAAAAATATACACCTAGGAGCACCCGGGTGGCTCAGTCAGTTAAGCATCTGACTTTGGCTCAGGTCATGATCTCACAGCTTGTGGGTTTAAGCTCTGCATCGGGCTCTGGGCTGACAGCTCAGAGCCTGGAGCCTGTTTTGGATTCTGTGTCTCCATCTCCATCTCTCTGTCCTCCTTCACTTGTGTGCCTGCGCTCGCGCTCTCTCTCTCTCTCTCTCTCTCTCAAAAATAAACATTAAAAATAATAAAAATTTAAAAATAATAAAAATATACACCTAAAAATCATCCTGACAACTTGAAATTAAAAATCACTCTCCTAAATAACTGCAGGAAAAAAAAAACTACAATGACAAGACTATTTAAAAAGTACAATAATGACTACTTGACACTTTGGAACTTACAAGGCGAGTCTAAAGCTGCCCTCAAAGGCAAATGCACCATTAGCAAGAAGGAATAAAAATATATAAAGCAATTAACTCAAGATATTAGAATACAAAGGAATTAAGAGAAGACTATCAAGGAACTATTAAAGCCATAACTGATTCAGAAAACAGGGGGGAAAGGAAAATTGATAAAGATACACATGATATGGATCTTCCAAAAATAATAAACCAAATACAGTCAGATTTGATCAAGGAAAAGAGAAACACATACGTTAGTAATCAGAAAATGTTACATAATCACAATTACAAAACAAGTTAAAATTTTAAAATTCAATGCAGAATTTGGTTCAGTTTAAAAATAATGAAATAGAGAAAAGAAAACAAATTCTAAGAAAACAAATTACCTACATGGAAAGTAGCGGTGGCAGAAATTGAAAAGTGTCTCCAAAATTACTTTTAAGATTTGCTACAGGCCAGGTAAAGGCCAGGCAGTACTATATAAATGTCCTTTCAAATTTTAAACTTAACAGACCATCCCCATGCTTCATAAAATTCTCTAGAACATAGAAGAACATGGAAATCATCAACTTGTTTTGTAAAGTTAGTGTAATGCTAGCACCAAAACCTGGCAAAGAAGTTATAGGTCAATGTCTATCAAGAATACAAAAGCAGGGGGGCGCCTGGGTGGCTCAGTCGGTTAAGCATCCGACCTCAGCTCAGGTCACGATCTCGCGATCCCGCAGTCCGTGAGTTCCAGCCCTGCGTCGGGCTCTGGGCTGATGGCTCAGAGCCTGGAGCCTGCTTCCAGTTCTGTGTCTCCCTCTCTCTCTGCCCCTCCCCCGTTCATGCTCTGTCTCTCTCTGTCTCAAAAATAAATAAATGTTAAAAAAAATTTTTTTTATAAAAAAAAAAAGAATACAAAAGCAGGGGCGCTGGGGTGGCTCAGTCAGTTAAGCATCTGACTCTTGATTTGATTTCTGCTCAGGTCATGATCTTGCAGTTATGAGATGGAGCCCTTCATTGGCCTCTGTGCTGACAGGGCAGAGCCTACTTGGGATTCTCTCTCTCCCTTTCTCTCTGCCCCTTCCCCATTCATGCACAAACACATCTCTTTCCCTCTCTCAAAATAAATAAATGTTAAAAAAAAAAGAATACAAAAACAAAAATTCTATAAAGAGTATAGAAAAATTAGATCCAATATCCTATTAAAAAAGAAAAAAGAAAAATTGTCGTGGCTATCTGGGGTTTGCCTCAGGAGCAGCTTCATGTGGATATTTATTTACATCACATTATACTAAACGCTTCAATAAATGTTGATAAGGCATCTAACCACATACAACATCCATGGCTGATTTAAGAAAAAGAAACTTATTTGAAAATGAGAGAGATGAGGAAACATCCACAACATAATGAAAAGCAACTAACATAACCAAGAGCCAGCAGTAAATAACTACCCAACTACAGCATGAACCTAAAAATTCCCTCTACGGGGTGCCGAGGTGGCTCAGTCGTTTAAGCATCTGACCCTTGATTTCAGCTCCAGTCATGACATTCCCATTCCAAGAGAGACCCAGCACCCATCCCCCCCCACCCCCCCCCCCCCGCCGCACCGCCCCCTGCTATGTCAGGACAGCACAGAGCCTGCTTGGGATTCTCTCTCTCCCTCTCTCTCTCTCTCTGCCCCTCCCCTGCTTATATGCTCACTCGCTCTCAAAATAAGTAAGCATAAAAATAATTGCTAGTTTATAAATACATACATACATACATACATACATACATACATACACACATACATAAAATTCCCTCTAGGGGTGCCTAGCTGGCTCAGTTGGTGGAGCATGCAACTCTTGATATTACGGTCATGAGTTCGAGCCCCATGATGGGTATAGAGATTATAAATAAATAAACTTAAAAAAAAAAATCCTTCCAAGTGCACCTGTTGTGATGAGCACCAGGTGATGTATGGAAGTGTGGAATCACTGTATTTTACACCTAAAACTAATAACGCTGTATGTTAACTGGAATTAAAAACTTAACCAAAAAAGAAAAAATAAATAAACCTACTTTGTTGAGGGCTTTATCATAAAGAAACAAAATTAAATTAAAATTCCCTTTAACAGAAAAATATTGGAAAATATAAGGTATTATTTTGGTTATTAATTGTAATTAATAAACCAATGGTCATTAATAAACCAATTTGTGTTTATTAATACTTATGTAGTTTAAAACTTAAGAATGAAAAATAAAGAACAGAATTAATTACGAAGAGTAAATATTTTAAGAGAATATATAAAGAATGAAACAACAGCCACAATAAATAATAACAGAATAACTTTCACAAAGAAATGTAAGAAAGAGGGAAATAATTATGAATCTGGGCAGATTTGTTTTAAAGTCTTGATCAAATGAAGCACATTCTGAATGAAAATAATCAATGTTGTAAAATGCCATTTTTCCACAAATTATTTATAGATCTGTCAAAACCCAGAGGCATTTGAGCAAAATTCAACAGAGATTTTAAAGTTCACCTGGAAGGATAAACAAGTGATAATAGCAAATGATTTTTTTCCCCAAAACAAGAGGAGAGGAGTCTTGCCCTATCGTTAATAAATATGCTAATGAACTACAACAAGTAATTAATGAGTAAATAGAACAAAATACACATCACAAAAACTCTTCTGGTACATAAGAGAACAAGCATGGAAGAAAGGTCAGACCACAAATGTCTGGGTAAAGGAAAGATTATTCAATAAACAATTTAACTATTAAATCTGTTCATCAGTTTAAGTGAAATCTTCATCTTAGTTCTGATACCTTCCAAATGAAATAGAGTTAATTTTTTTAAAACTAAACCATAATATGAGGAAAAAGACATAAAGGATTATGTGGAATAAATACAGTAAAACCTTGGATTGGGAGTAACTTGTTCTGCGAGTGTTCTGAAAGACGAGCCAACATTTCTAATAAATTTTAACTTGCTAAAGGAGCGATGTCTTGCAATACGAGTAGTACGTGATGCTGAATGTCATATGATCACAACTGAGCCAATGGTTCTTGAAATTCGCTTTGATTTACAAGTGCTTTGAACTACAAGCATGTTTCCAGAACAAATTATGCTCACAAACCAAGGTTTTATGTACACACTTGAGATCCTGGATCGAAGAATAAAACAATGAAAAAAGACAAGAAAAAAAGAAATATAGTTTTAACTAGATAAAAATGAAAATCTTCTGTATGCCAAAAAAAAACACAAAAAAACAAAACTGACATAGGATTAAAAACGTATTTATGGAATATATAAAGAGTTTTACAAATCATTAAGAAAAATAGTTATCCCATTAGAAAAAAATGGAGAAGAGACATGAATAAGTTTTTCTCACAAGAAATAAAAAGTCAATAAACATTTTAAACATTCAGTTTCACCAGTATGAAGAAAACACAAAATAAAGCAGTAAGATACCATCTCTCTGCAAACTGAATTTAAAATATGTAAAATAATCATAATATTCCATTCTGGCAGAGAACACTGAATTGAGTACTCTCAAACACTGCTGTTGGAATTTTTAATTTCTTCAAATTCCTGGAAAATTACATAGCAGGATGTTAGCCTTTACAATAGGCATGCACTTTGACACTGACATGGCACTTACTTCTAGGAAACCAGCTTAAAGGAATTGCCATCAATTATCAAGGACTTGAGTACAAGAACAATGATCACAGTGAGGATATAGAAAATACCTAAATATCCCAAATGGAGGTATGAAAAAGTAAACTGTAATATAACCACAGGATAAAATGTAATAGTTAAGGCCATGGGGTCTGGAATCAGACAGCCTGAATTCATATACTACTTAGCCACATAGAAATTTTGGGCAAGTTATTTACACACTGTCTTATTTTCCTTTGCATGTAAAGTGGAGATCATAATGGTACCCACTCCATAGGATATCGTGCAGATTAAAGGATTCAATACAGGGAAAAGCACTTAAACAGTGCCTCAAGCATGCAAAGTGTTCAATAAACATCACTTGCTATAATACTAAGAAAATTTTTGTGATTTTTAATACTATGCTTATGCAGACAGTGAAAATAATATCTTAAGTTTGATGCTATAGAGAAATGTTTATGATAAGTTAAAGAGCAGAATCTACCAATTCTACACAATCTCTTCCAGGAAATGTAGGAAAGGGGAATAATGTTTCCTAATTCATTTCATGGGGCCAGCAAAACCAGACAAAGATAGTACAATAAACCTATGACCAACACTCTGGGTGATCACAGGTGTGAAAGTCCTCAATAAAACAGGACCAATTCAAATCCAGAAATATGAAAGAAAAAACACACCATGATCAAGTGGGGCTTCTCCAGGGAATATACATTTTTTGAATCTGTAGTCAAAAAATCAATCCATGTAATTCACCATATTAACTGTCTAAAGAATAAAAAACATAGCATCATATCACCTGATGCAGAAAAGCACCTGATAAACTTCAATACCCATCTCTGATAAGAATTCTCAACAAACTGTAACTAGAAGGGAACTTCCTTAACTTGACAAAGGACATGAAAGCCCTACAGTAAACATCATACTTCAAGGACTGAAGGCTTTCCCCTTAAGATCAGGGACAAGGCAAGGATGTCCACTCAAACTCAACATTGTACTGAAAGTCTCGGCCAGTATGATAAAGTGAGAAAAAGAAATAAAAAATTTTAAAAAAACCCACCCTGGGATCTGAACGTTTACAGCAGCTCTATTCATAATCACCAAAACTAAAAACAACCCAAATATCAACAGGTAAATGGATAAACAAGCTGTTGTACATCTGGTTTAATGGAACACTACTCAGCCATGAAAAGGAATGGACCTACCTACACACATGCAACAGTGTAGATGAATCTGAGAGGCATTCTGCTGAGTGAAAGAAGTCAGTGTCAAAATATTTCATCCTGTAGGATTCCATTTGTTTGACATTCTCAAAAAGACAAAACCAATGGTAACAGAGGTCAAACAACAGGGATGAAGAAGGGTATAACTGCAAAGGGTTGGTTTGACAAAGTTTTGGGGGACTGATGTTTTTGTTCTGCATCATGGCGATTTGAATGTATATTAATTTTTTAATTCAAAAGCGGTATCCAAGATATTATATATAGTATTCAATCGATTTTGTAATATATGAGGGAGGAAATATACCACAATGTTGGAAAATACTGGAATTGACCTGTCTTCATGTCCAGATTTATCGAAAGTAGGTGCAATAGGTTTTCTTTTTGCACTTAACCCAGCAAACATTTGTGATTTCAAATAACCACATTATGAAATCCTACTAAGAAGGTGATTATCATCGGGTTTTCAAAGCCTAGGGTGTTAAGGTCCTAGGAAACTTTGCTTTGTTTGGAAGTGGTGTTCAGATCACAGACTAGAATTGTAACACCAGGTATGAAAAAAGTTGAAATCTTGTAAACTCAAAAACCCCAACAGGAAAAAATTCATGGTTACTCATTTTTGAAACAACTAATCATTGCCATGGTTATAATGAGATGACTCCCCAGGTGGAAAGTAAACCAGCGATGTTAACTCTCTCCTGAAGCAAGTTAAGACTGTCCTAAGAGCCAGTATTTCCAAAAAAAAAAAAAAATCCCCCCCAAAATATTTTATTTGCTACAAGAAGTAGCCGCCCCCTCCCCCGACATTCCCTAATTTTCCCCATTTAGTGACTACACTAAATGCCAAATAATTCCCAACAAGATTCTAGCACTTCAGGAACATTTCAGATTTTGAAATAATTTCACTGAGTCCATCTACATTAAATCCATTTCTAGCCTTAATTTTCTGCTTTTTCCTTAAGTATTTACTAAGCAAAGAGTCAGAAAACCGGGCTCCTCCCCCAGCAGTAATTCTCAGATGTTAAGAGACAATAGCCCCCAAGATCTCTATCTCTAATACCCTAAGAAACAGATACTGGTGAAAATCTCATTGCAGAAAGCTTAGCCAAACTGCCTGAATGAACAAGCAACTTGAAAAAACTTTCCACAGAGAATTCATCCAGCAATGCTGTGCAAATGACAGGAAACATCATCCACCAGAGAAGCTGGTCACCAGCCACATGCAGCCTTCACCCAGCACTTAGATATGGCTGCCATCCCTGATTAGGAGTGAACCTGACGACTGAGAAAGGTCTCCATGCCCCCAGTATCCCAAATGTTGATGGACTTCACACTCCTCTCCCACCCCCACCTCACAAGCAGCTTTCGGTGCAGAGCGACACTGCTGGTGGTGGAATTTCCTTTAATTCTAGAAGCTACAATTTTTTTACCTTTATTTTTGGAGTAGGTGACAGAAGTTACTTACTTTGACTGTTGGTCTGAATAAAAAGATACATAGGCCGTGTGTGGTTAGGACAGGGCAACACAAGTTATCCTCATGATGGTGGATCTGTGCAATATTCTGATTGTGGTGGTTACAGCAACCAACACAAGTGAGAAAGCTGTATAAAACATACACACACCTCTAACACACACTACACACACACAATACTATACACACATGAACAAACACTACACGCACATACATGCACATACACACTACAGGCACACACATGCTGAATTCACTACATACACTACACATACATACGTGTACACACGACACACACATACTGAATGCACACACACACATACTGCACACATATGCTCTACACATACATATACACATACAAACACTACATACACTTAAACAGATACACATATACACATGCACGCACATGAGCACAAATGAAGCTCGGGAATCTGAATAAGGTTGGTGGCTTGTTATCAATGGTGCTTCTCTGGTTATGGTATTATACTAGAGTTTTGCAAAATGTTACCATTGAAGGAAACTGGGGGAAATGTACTAGGGATCTCTCTGCATTATTCCTTACAACTGCATATGAATCCACAACTATCTCAATAAAAATCTCAGTTAAAGGAAAGGAGATGATGAAGACTATGCCTTCTTTCCCCCTACCCTGAGCATAAGCCCCATCAGGGGGCAATAACTCTTACCAGTTTCATATATATGAGAGCTAAAGAGAGAAAGGAGGAAGGCAGGAAGGGAGGGAAGGAGGGCAGGAGGAAGGGAGCCTGAAATAAACTGCATTGCATCAAAATAAATTGTTCAGCTCCGTCATACTTATAACTGCCTCAGGACAACTCACTGAGTCTAGAAGAATGTTTCTGCTGAACAACACCCCCTAGCCCCCACTTCCTCTCCCACTGGATTCCTACTGGTTCTCCCTCCAGACAGGACATGGGGCAACCCCTCTCTGAGAAACCCAACCACCCCCTGATAAAGATCCAGAACTGGAGACATGGAGCACTGCCCGGTGACATGGCCCAGTTGGATCACCTTACAGAGAAACAGTCAACAGACCCTCCCTCCTCTTTGCAGTTTCCAATCATCATTTCAGTGGCCTCTCTTAAATATGAGCACACACAAAGGATCACTTAACTTTTAAAGAAAGTACATAATATGAAAAACAAAACGGAAAGACAACAGCAACCTGGAAAAAACCAAGTCCACATACAGAAAAGGAAATTCCAAAGACTACTTACTATTCACACACTTTAGGATATAAGCAATGATCCTGTATTGATGAAGCAGAACAGGATGTTACTAAAAATAACTCTCAGAGGAGGGAGAAAAAGAGCTCTTGGAACTAAAAATACGACAGCAGAAATGAAATCCTCAGTAGAACTAGAAGATGTGGTTCAGCAACCTATAGAAATTAGAGCAGGAGGATGAGGGAAAAATGGGAGAGAAGAGATCAGAAAATCAGAATATCAATCTTGGAAGTCAAACACCCCAGTAACAGACAATCCAGAGAGGGGAGAGAGCTTGGGTTGAATGCACACAAGTTCCCAGATCTGAAGGACATGAGCCTCCAGATGAAAAGAACCAGGTGAGTTCCCAGTACAATACATGAAAACAGAACCACCCCAGCCATTTAACTGATATGCCTGAACATTAGGAACAAAGAGCACCCATGCTTTTGGGGGAGACAGGAGGAAACAGGTAACATACAAAAGAACTAGAATAGCATCAGACTTCTCAGGGGTAACCCTTAGGAGCAATGCCTTCAAAACTGGGGAAACTGAGTTCCAACATAAATTCCCCTTCCAGCCAAACTATCTTCAAAGTGTGAGACTCGAATTAATGTATTTTCAAACCTATTTTCAAATCTACGATGTCTCAAACCTTTGTTTTCTTGTTTCCACACCCTGTCTTAGGAGGCACCTGGAGTGTGTGATCCCCAGAAACGTGTACCACAGATGAAGGGATAAACCAAGCAGGGCAGGAAATGCATACAGGTTCCTTGCAACACAGGGAGAGCTGGGGGTTGGGGGGGAAGTCATGGGCAGTATGAAGCTATAGGCAGATCTCAAGATGACAGCTGGACAGCAGATTTAACAAGCAACCTATCCAGACTAGAACAAGCTGGAACAATCTGAGAAGGACTTCTGAAAAAAGAGAACTGGATAGAATATCTAATGGCAGTGTACATAGGCAAAGAAGGTGAGGGCAACCGGAGGAAAGTTTGGGCTTCAATTAGTGGTGAAGGCTTAGAAAACTAAGCAAATATTCATTCACATTTAGGACAGAAAAATTAAGCCCAGCATGCTTCATAGCTCGGGTACAAAGAGCACTGACATGGCTGTGATAAATACTGACCACTGATCTATCCAGTGGTGTCTAGTCTTAGCTGCACACTAGAGCCATCTGCTTCCCTTAAAAAAAAAAAAAATCCCAATATCCAAGCTATACCCAGGAACATTATGTCAGAATCTCTGCAGGGGGGGGGGGGGAGGGTTAGACCCAGACATAAGTAAAGTTTAAAGTTGCCTCGTGATTACAAGGTGCAGAGAAGACGGAAACCCAGGAGCCAAGCAAAGATACAATTTTCACCCTCATGCATACTATTTCCCAGGTACTTATCTGTAGCAACTGCTTATGATCTTGACTTTTGACAATCAGCTATATTCCACCCAGATGTCCTACCAGTAATCAAAGTCAAAATGTCCAAAAGTGAATGTTCCTTCTTAAAGATGGTGCTATTGACTCAGCAACGTTAACCTTCAGCACTCCCTTTCTCCTGGTCACCCATGCTTCCCATCACCCACTTTGTTCTTACATCAAAACCCTACCCAAGAAATGTGCTTGTTACTTCCTGTTCCCTGTGGGTTCAGAGCGCACTGTTTGTCACTCAAGTGAAAATGACTTTTGCTGAGGTCAAACAATGCAGAAGCAGAGAGGGAGTCATGAAGAGAAAAACACAAAGTTGCAAATGTGAAATTCCTCTGAACTAGGTCAACAGAGAAGCAGACTTTAATTGTTCTCATTCTCCTAGAAATGAAGAGTGATGGACAAGGAATAATGGCTAGATTTCATGATTTAGATAAGCAATTTGTATTGGTTTGAATACCTCCAGAAATATCAAAGGCCTATTCCCCGTACCTTCCAATGTTTGAAGTCTAGAGTTCAAAGGGTCATGACTGCTCCTCGATCACAGAGGTGTCCAGAAAAAGTCGAGTTTGTTTGTTTGTTTTTTTAATGTTTATTTTTGGAGAGAGAGAGAGAGAGAGAGAGAAAGTGAGCATGTGAGCAAGGGAGGGAAAGAGAGAGAAGAGAGAATCCCAAGCAGGCTCTGTGCAGAGCCCAAAGTGGGACTCAAACCCACAAACCGTGAGATCATGACCTGAGCCTAAATCAAGAGGTGGATGCTTAACCACCTGAGCCCACCCAGTTCCCCTTGGGAAAGCTGAGCTTCTATCCAAGTGTCAAATGTCTATGCACTGCCATTCAAATTCACAATTCCCCATATATACATCTCATTGAAAGTTAGGCAAGGTTGGGGAACCAGGGGTGCTGTCGATTAAGCATCTGACTTCAGCTCAGGTCATGATCTCACGGTTTATGGGTTCAAGTCCTGTATCAGGCTCTGTGTTGACAGCTCAGAGCCTGGAGCCTGCTTCAGATTCTGTGTCTCCCTCTCTCTCTTTTACTCCCCCACCTGTGCTCTGTCTCTCAAAAATAAACAAACAGTAAAAAAAAAAAATTTTTGTTAGCCAAGGTTTCATTTGGAGTCTGTGCCTAAAACCTTATCACCTTGCAGTTCCCCACCATGTTTGGGGACCCAATTTATACCCTCACCTGCAGTAAATGAGAGAAGCTATCTATCTCTCCTGCACCTGTGTTAATACTTGACATTATCCTGCATTTTCATTTTTGCCAACCTGATATTTAAAAATGTATTTCATCATTTTTAAAATGAGATTTCCCTGATTATTATTGAGGTTGAGGATTTTTACTGGTATCTACTGGTCATTTGCAACTGCTCTGTCAACTGCCTGTCAGTATCTTTTACCCAATTTTTATACATTTGTTTTTTCTTCCCCATTCATTACCAACCTAATTCCTTCGATTTTCCGGGTTCCAGCTTCTCCTTACTACCAACACCTCCTTACGCCATGCTGTCTCTCTCATTCGCCTCTCCTATAATTATTGAAAATTAGCTGTTCGACGCCTCTCTTCCCACCAAAGTCTAAGCCACCATGAGGACAATATTCTGGGTATCCATCTCAGACACTGCTGTCACCCCAACAACTAGTAAAAAGCCTGCCAAATATTAACTGGATGAATGAATGGAGGTCCTTTGGTCTTATACCAGCGGGGTCCAGGCAGAAACTCATTCAAGAGGTGCCACTGAAGACTGTTTCACAAGGGACCACTTACAAAGGTGGGAGTGGGAAAACTGGTAAGGGAGGTGAAGCCCCCAGGGATGAGAATGAGGACAGGACTGGTGCACCTGTAGCCACAGGAGAGAGTCTAGAAGATATCTTCCATGTCTTAGAACTCACAACTCCGTGATTAAAACTGCCTGGATGGCAACCACCACGTTTCACTAGAGACAACCTTCTTCCACTGTATCCCTTAATACGTCAAATTCTCAAACCCTACAGGATAAAACCATGTTTCAAACTGTTGCAAAGACAAACAAAAGTCATTGCCAAACAAGCCCTCCAGAAACTGAGGGCAGGAAAAGAGCAGAAAAACTTGAATTACCTTCTGGAAGTACCACTCATTTGCTATGTGACTTCAAGGACATCTTATGAACTTTCTGTACCTCAGTCTCCCCAATACAAGAGTCACTGTACTATTATTCCCTCCAAAAACATATATTTAGCTCAAGGAAAAGTAAGCTCCTTGAGGAAGAAGACAGTTGCCAAAATCCTGTCCTATCAGCCAACTTCCACCAAGCCCTGGAATTCTCAGCAAATGGCTGGTTTTGCAATTCTTTTGGCTTTGCCAACCCTCCAGGGTAAAAAAATCTTCCCACAAGGATTCAAGGCTTGCAAGTAAAGGAAATCTTTGAGAAAAATCTGGGTTGATGAGCAGCTAAGAAAAGCCAGGAGAGACACATCTATATATGTTTAGGCAGAAAATAGAAAAGGTTGAAAAGCGATGTGTTTCTAAAATACTGCTTCTATGAAAGCAACCTTCTGTTACTCCTTTACTCTCCCCAGTCGACTGAAAAAGGCAGTGTGATTCCCATTTTCTATTCGTGTCCTCCTCAGCTGGAGCTAGGCAATGCAGGGGCATGCAGCTTGGATACAAGTGGGCTTGGGATCAAATCCTGCCACTTAATGAAGTGACACAAAGCAAGGTACTCACCTTGTGTGGCTCCGTGTTAGCCCATGAAAAATGGGTAACAACACTGACTTTGATGGATGGGGGAGGGGGGGGAAGAATTCAAAAACGTGAGATTAAAACGCATGCCAGTAACTGAGCTCCTGACATGCAGTCGCTAGTTTTTATCACAGATACTGTAGTTCAGAAATCAAAACAGCTTCTTTACTTAACAAGTGTCTTTTGAGCATCTACTAAGGGCAGTTGATGCAGATGACAAAGGTGAGCAAAGGTCAGAGGGTCCCTGACCTCCTGGAGTTTATTAGAATGTGGTGAGGAGGACAGGTTACTCAAATCACAACCAAACAAATACATAATTGCCAACTGTGATAAATGCTATGAAGAGAAAATAGCTCAAGGAGCAAAATGGGAGGACCCAGTCTGGTTGGGTAGACCTTAGGCCCGGAAGTGAAAGATGAACGAGCTGTGATTGGTAAATGTGGAACTGGCATGTGTGACAGGTCTGGGGCCAGAAGAAATGTCACCCTTTTGAGGAGCATTAGAAAGACCAGTGTAGTGAAGCATGGAAGGGGAGGGCAGGAAGGGAGGATATCCAGGCAGAAGAATCCAGCAAGGTGTCCCCGTAAACCACACGAGAGATCGAGAGGTCGTGGCCATTGTCCTCTGAGGAAGGGGAGGTCACAAAGCTAAAGATAGGCTCTCAGCTTGGCAACTGAAATGTGCAGTTCAAGTACCCACACAGCCCTCTTTTCAGATACCACCTGTGGACCCCACACCTAACTTAAGACGGGCTGCAATGTTTTCATGATTGGAAGGTATTTCAAATATGTGTATATTTATCATTCACCATTTACCTCCTTGGGAAATGTCTCTGTCTCTAAGTTATTATCCCTTGGATCCCTGGTTTTCCAAAGCGAGCCACAATATACATGCCCACCTGCTCTCCTTACAATATAACCTGACACTCCTCCACTGAGTAAGTGGTGACATCTATGTCCCCCCTTTTTGAACTTAGGATGACAACTGCCCATGCCTTGGCCAAAAGAAAACAGTGGAAGTCATACCACATGACTTCTGAGGCTAAGACATAAATGCTGTGTACGTCCACTTTATCCTCTTGGAATCCAGCTGCTGTGTTCTGAGGAAGTTCAAACTAAGTCACATGGAGAAGCCATATGGAGAGGCCATACATAGGTGTTCTGGGTAAATGCCCAGCTGAGAGTCCAGCCAACAGCTGGCCTCAACCCCAGACATGGGAGTGATGTTGCCTCCAGATGACTGCAGACCCAGCTGTCAAGTCACCCAGCCTTTCAATCTTTCCAGCTGAGCCCCAGACGTAGAGCAGAGATAAGCCATCCCAGAACACCCTGTCCAAACTCCTGACCCAAAGTATCCATGAGCAAAAATATAAAACAGTAGTTCTACACCACTACGTTTTGAGGAGATCCATTATTAGAAACAGTAACTGGGCCAGAATATATATGTAAACTTTGAGCTATATATATTACATATTTTTTTTCTTATTCATTACTCACCTACCTAGGAACTTTCTAGAGGGGATGTCTATCATCACTCCTAAGCTAGAACCTCTGGGCTTTATTCGTACCACTTCTGGAAAAAGATGACCAGGTTCCTCACTTCAGAGAAAAACTAAACATTTTCAGACCACTCAAAGCATACAAAAGTAATCCATTCTCACTGCAGAAACAAGAAAAAGAAAAGAAAACCCTCATTTAGCCAATCTAACACCTTACTTCAATTGGCTTTGAAAACAGATCAAAAATGCGATCTTTAAGATACAAAACAGATGAACATAAGGGAATGGAGGCAAAAATAATATAAAAACAGGGAGGGAGACAAAACAGAAGAGACTCTTAAATATGGAGAACAAATAGAGGGTTACCGGAGGGGTTGTGGTGGGAGGCGGGAGAGGGGATGGGCTAAATAGGTAAGGGGCATTAAGGAATCTACTCCTGAAATCATTAATCATTGTTGCGGTATAAGCTAACTAACTTGTATGTAAATTAAATAAATAAATTATTTTTTTAATTAAAAAAAAAAAAACGTGATCTTTATCAGCAACCATAGAGCCCTAGCTAGGACTGAAGAGCCCTTGTTTCCCTTCCTGAAGAGGAAGCCCTTGCTTCCTCTACCGCTGAAAGCTCAAGCGTCTGTGAAGATGGTGTGCAGCTACTGGATGAGGCAATGCACATAAAGCGTACTGAGCTCAGTGCTTGGCACGTACAAGCCCATCCACCAGTTGTTACTCCTGCTCTGGTTATTGTGAGGATTCAGATTTTTCTTGATTCCAGCAGTAACCCTTCCCCAACTTGTATTTAATAATGCTGGTGTCCCATCTCAGCAGAAAGGAGTCAATACTGGAGTTTGGTTAGATGTCAGGAAAGGGAGCTCAGGTTCCACACCATCAGAAGTGTTACACCACACTATATAACACAACTGCCACACATCCCTATTTTGGTTTGGTAAAAGAACAGTCCTTTTTATAACAAAAGAAAAATCGATATGTGTTAAGAAAACAGGCTTCTGAGAAGTTACATTTTAATCACGGTGTGGTTTTCAAGGTGAATTAAAAACTGTATTCTCCTTGGATCATTAGGAAGGTACCCCCCATGTGATTATATAAATATTACAAAGCTGCACCCAGATGGTGGCATGAATACCAGGAAACAGAGGTGGGATCAAAGAGTCAGGCCACCTTGGGTTGGGTCCTCCCTCTACTCCTCAATTGCTGTGTGACCTTAAGTGAATCACTCAGCCTCTCGCAGACACAGGGTCTTTGAAACAAGGCCAAACTCCAAACTTTTTATCCATACTGAAAAGACACTTAAGTAGAGTTAGTACCCAAGTTTCCAGGGTAAAAAGTCACTATTCTAAAGCTTAAGTATGCCAAAGGACAACCCCCCCCCCAGCTAAATAACCACTTGCAGATTCACACACATTAATATCTTAAATATGATCTAAAACACAGACACACACACACACACACACACACACACACACACACACACACACACACCACCTGGGCCTGGCTGTGAATCAGCAAGGTATCACGTAATGAAATCATGAGTATCTACTTGAAGAAAAGGTGATTCGAGACAGAATTACAACTGGCGTGCCATTTGGGGGCTGGATGGCATCCCGCTTCACACGGCTGGATTTTCACGGTGATCTTCAGTTGCTGAGGTGGGGGTCTTCTGAAAGCTTACATTTATGGAAGGAGAGAGAAAGAGAGAGAGAATATGGGAGGACAGAGATCAAGGGAAGAGACCAGGGAAAGGGCTGTGCTATGGAACAAAGTCGGAGTTGGTGGCACCTGAAAAGAAATGTCACTGCTAGGGAAACCATTTCAAAATGACATTCTAGTCACCAGGTTTCTAGTTTGCAGAGTGTCTTCCACCCCCTTCCTCCTGAACACCCCGGCTTTCCCAGAGCCCCAGGCGGCCCCCAGCCATCGATGGACTTAACTATATGGGCCACATTGGCCATCCAGAAAAATGCCCCTTACATCCTGGAAGTGATGGGCACTCTAGAACTCCGAGAGCCCCAGCATGCAGGAAACATGGCCGGCATGTAATCGACTTAGAAGAGCCCTTACCAAAGGTGGCATCAAGTACAGACTGGCTTTGCACTCACAAAAATCAGCAAGATTAAAAGGGGGTTAATGAAAACCCTCTTCGAGAGAATCAGTCAGTCACTGCTTTTGGCAGGTCCGACACTGCCCTTTAAGAGAAGTCCAGCTTCCCTCCCTGGCACACTCCCCTTCACCAGATAATCTGGGATTCAAGAGAAAAGGAGAGAGCTCTGGAGTCCCGACGGCTCCACTGAAGACCGGGACCGACTCCCTCATATTACCATATAAGATGAAGTCTGTCAAGAGGTCTGCTAAGACTTGAACCAAGAGGGACCACCTGCTTTCCCCAGGAAGCACGAGACCAGCCAATCTGGGGGACATCCCCTTTTTAACCGATGCCACCCTTCACCATCACTATCAAAGTGCTTTTGTGCTGCACTTCATAACGCCTTGTATTAGAGCTACATCTTTCTTAACACCAAGGCACATACTTGTAACGGCTTTTTCTTTTTCTCACAACCATTTTTACGGCTGTTTTCCCACGAACCATGCCACTTGAACTGCTGGGATATAAAACCGTTTTTACAACATTCTTTTTCTTCCAAGTCTTTCCCTCCGTTATTTAGACAGCTGCCCCCCAGGGTCCAAACTGTTTTCAGTGGACAACTGTTCTGAGCACATTTCTCCACAAGGTCTATTTCAGCTCAAGAAAGGCCAAGGACAAATAAGACAAAAGTTGTGGGGAAAGGGCAGACCCACTGCAGGGCACCATGAGAGCAGAATGCAGCGTGACGGGGCAGCACAATCTAAATCATTTCTTCCAGAGCTGCAAGTGCCCAGAAGGGATCAGTCTTCCCAGTGAGTGGTCAGTGAAAGAGAACAAGTCCATTCCTAAACCCTAGCCAGACGGCCAACACTTTTCCTCCCCGGAGTTCCCGGCACCTGTTCTAGAAAAGCGGGTACGGAGCTTTCTGCCTGGTCCAGACCGCCTGTTCCGTATGGGGAACACTGGGAAATTATGTGTTTCACCAGTCAACCAGCCCCCTTCGTGCCCCCAACAAGCCAAAGGTGTACAGGTGGTTACCTGCACAGGTACCAAATCGTACCGGGACAACTTCATTGCTGGCCTTGGGGGACTTCTTTAGGGGAACAGCCCCCACTCCCTCCGCCACCAGTCCCTCCTGCCGGTGGGTAAGAAGGACAGAGAGCCAAGAGGCACAGGTAAGGGTCCCCAGGGCCAGCCAGGCGCCCCCGCGTGCCGGCCGCGACTCCACTGCGCGGTCCTGGCCTCCAGGGCCCCCTCCTCCCGAGCCCCTCCGAGGGGCAGGGGGAGTCCTCGTGCCCGGCACCCCTTCCTGCCGGCCAGCCTGCTCGCCCCGCGCCCGGCCCGGGAGCCCCGAGCTGCCGGAGCCGCAGCGCCCACTCGGGGCGAACCGCGAGCACTCACCATTATGCTCTTGCATGCTCGACAGCGACCAGAGCAGCAGCGCCACCAAGGCCAGGAAGCAGAGCTGGCTCAGCAGAAGGTCCCTCCGGCGGCTCCGGCGACGCTCGCGGTCCTCGTCGTCGGGCGACGGCATCCTCGGGCGGCAAGGCAGCGGCCCCGGCGGGGGCCCCGGCTGGCGGCGGCCGCTCCTGTCGCGGGCGGCCGCGGCGGGGACGGCGGCGGGAGGCACCCCTGCGCGCTGCAGCCGCGCGTCCTCGCTGCGCTCCCGCCTGGCCGCCGCCGCCGCCTCCTCTTCCTCTTCCCTGCCGCTGCCGCTGCCGGGCTCGTCGTCTTCGTCCTCGTCGTCGCTGTCGCTCAGTCCCTCCTCGCCCTCCTCCTCCTCCTCCTCGCCGCTGGCCCGCGCCGCCGCCTCCCGGCGCTCGGGGTCCCTCTCCTCCTCGCGCGCCATGGCTCCCACGCTCGGCGTCCGCGCTCGGCCTCGGGCGGCGGCGCGGCGGGGGCGGCGGGGGCGGCCGGGAGGCGGGGGCGGCGGCGGCCGAGGAGGAGGAGCGGGGAAGGACCGGCGGGAGGAGGGCCCGCCGCTGGCCAACTCCGCGGGCTGGCGAGGCCACCCGGGCTGGCTCCGGCCTCGCCGGCTGCGGGAGCGCGTCGCGGGACCGCCCGCTCCCTCACTCCATGGTCCGCGCGCGGAGAGCGGGGAGCCGGGGCCGAGCGGGGCCGGAGCGCGCCGGGAGCACGGGCGGCGCAGCTCCCGCAGCCTGCGGCGGCGCGGCGGCTCAGGCTCGGAAGCGGGCGGGGGGCAGTGCCGGGGACGCAGCTCGCGCTGGCCGGCGCGGCGGAGAGGGGGCGCGTGGGGAGGAGACTGAGCTGGGGAGGGAGCCCCGTGCGCGATCCTTCGGCCGTGCGGTGCCAGGGGGAGGGAGGGGGCGGCGCAGAAGGCCCCCTCGTGGGGAGCACGCCGCCGGGAGGCGGGTCTCCGGGCAGAAGGAATCGCCCGAAACTTCGGAGAAACAGAGGGGGTCTCTTCAGCCCCCTCCCCACTGTCCGCCCGGAGCGGAGACGCCGCGAGTGCGCTCAAGCTGCGCGCGCCCAGCCGCTAGCCGCGCCTCCTCCCGCGGGCCTCCTGGGTTTCCCTCCGCCCCCTTGTGGGGATCCCCCGCGCGCCAGCCTCTGGACCTGGAACCGGACTCTCTGGAGGCACTTGGCTCACGAGGGTGTCCCGGCTCCCCGCGCTGGCTCGGCTCACACTTCACTCCCAATCGCGCTGGATCCAACCCAATGCTGTTGCTGAAGGGAGGGGGGGGAGGGGGGAGGGGCGACTGGCACTGTCCCTGAGTGAGGCAGCCTGAGGATCCCTAGCCAACCTCGGGAGGAAGACCCTGTCCTTCCGCAGGGAGCATCAGCCTGCCCCTACCCCCCATGAGGAGGAAGCCCTAGTTCCCCCATTTCCCTGCCCCCAGTTCTGCTCCCACCCTCACCTACTTAGGGTGGTATCTGTCCTGGAGTCTGGACCGGCCCACAGCCCTGCAAAAAGGTGCCCATTTAGAGAGAACACCTAGTGGTCTCAGAACCACCCACCCTTCCTGCGAGGGTTTCCAGGTGCCTCCCTAGGTCTGCGGGCAGGATGGCAGATAAATAGACCTGAGATACAGCCTTTGCGATGGGGCTGAAAACAAAAAAGGATCACCTGGACACCAGGGGTCTGTCTGGGTGACTGTCTCCATGGAATCTGGTCATGTTAAGGAACGTAGATGCAGACATCTAGGCAGGTGAGGAGGAAGGAAGTTTCTCCACTCCTCGGTCTGAGAGCACCCACAGAGTCCAAGTGTGTCACCAACCTTGGAGCCACGTGGGTGATCACCTAGCCCACAGTCTCTAAGATGAACCCAGACATCACATGGGGACAGCAGGGTCACAGCAAAGAACAAAGCAAGCCTTCAAAAGTGGCTGGCTTCCTTTCCACAGAGGGACCATTTCACTCAAGGAGACTGGAAGACTTTTCTGCTTCTTGGTCATGTCATTTACTCAGACCTGTTCTCAGCTCGACATATTCCCAGACACAGAGCACCTTCCCTATGATGCCGGTGTGGTTGTCCTTATGCTTTGGTTCCCAGGTACTGAGAAGGATTTAAAACTATGTAAGTTCATCCAGGCTGGAGTGTGTGTGGGGAATTCTCCAGTGGTGTTAACCTCCCTCAAACATTCAGAGACACAGGAATGGAACATTAGGAGCTGAGTACGTGCCTTCATTCAGCTAACTGGGGAAGATACTCAAATAGCTTTTTCTAGTGTAAATAGGAAAAATAAAAGTGAAAGAGAGAAGTTGGAACTAATTGAGCTAGGGAATGAACACTACACCAGCTCAGGGGGAGATTGCCACAGGCGCAAGGAATTGTGTAATCCGGTAAAGGGAGAGGTATCCGGGAGGGAGCAGGGAGGAGAAACCAGGAACTGGCAATTCCCTAGAAATTCTCCTAACACCTGCAGTGAGAGGAAGAAACAGGGCAGGGGAGAGAGACAGACCACTCCAGTGGCACATAGAAAGGACATTTTAGTTAATACTCATTTTTTTTTTCAACGTTTATTTATTTTTGCGACAGAGAGAGACAGAGCATGAACGGGGGAGGGGCAGAGAGAGAGGGAGACACAGCATCGGAAACAGGCTCCAGGCTCTGAGCCATCAGCCCAGAGCCCGACGCGGGGCTCGAACCCACGGACCGCGAGATCGTGACCTGGCTGAAGTCGGACGCTTAACCGACTGCGCCACCCAGGCGCCCCTAGTTAATACTCATTTTGACAGATTTCAGAGTAAAGAGGGTATTGAAGTAAAAACAAAGATCCCCAAGCAGCCAGTCACCACCCATGATGAAAAATGGGGAATTCTCTTCCCCAGCCTGATAGCACCTTTGCCCTGGTGGATCCCTCACCCCCACTCCCCAGGCGATGGCTTCTCTGCAAGAAGGAGAGGAAAGCTTCCTTCTTGGGTCAAGGAAGCCCCTCTTCTTCAAAAGGAACACTTTGGAGTTTGGCGGGGGGGGGGGGGGGGGGGGAGCAGACTGCTAAGTCCTGTGTCAGCACTGGGGGAGGAAGACAGACCCCAGTGGGCTCCTCTTCCAAGGAAAACAGTTATTTTTGTCCTATGTGTTGTCTCCTAGTCTTCAGAGGCACAACTGAATTTTGTTAGGAGCAGCAACTAAAATAGCTAATGTGCTACTTACCTTTCACCATCAGGATCATCATCAATCCTCAGGTAGCTTTTGCCTTTTATTTCTTAATCTGTTTGTATTCGATCTCACATTTTTGTTCAGGGAGCCATAGGGAGAAAATTCCAGGCCCTGATACTCAGTCTAAGGATTAGCTTGCTTAGAAAGAGAGGCATCGACCAAGGATGTGCTGAGGCCTTCACTCTTCCAGGAGTGAGCCAGGCGCCTCCTCACCCAGGGCTGGGTGCTGGGAATCACCACACACAGCCCCTGTTTTTACCTCCTTATCAACATTCCAGTTTCAGTGCTGTGCAAAGACTTTGGGCTGGATGCGGGGGCCCAGAAGTGATTCATCTGTCTCCCAGCTCTGCCTTTATAACAAAGAGTTAAAAGCCTCCCATGACCACATTCACTGATGCTCAGCCCAGGAGAGCTCTTAACATCAGCCAGGGAGCAGGGCCTTATCTGTGCCCAGACAGCCAGCAGCTTCTAGACCCTTCTGCCTTCTTTCTAGTTCTCCAGCCCTCCCCTCGCCCACAGCACCCAGCCTGATAAAGCAGTTTCCACAACAGAACAAGGTTGTAGCTTGTAACACGAAACAGTGCCAGTGTGTCAGACAAACCACCAGTTGAGAAGGAAGGAAAGGAAGAAATGAGAAAACCAGAAAAGCCACTTGCTGTGTGAGGTGCTCACCATGGCTGCACCATAACACAGGGAGATATGGCCCAAGAAAGAGGAAAGACCACTGGATGTTCACAGAAAACCTTTTTATGTCTTTTTTTTTTTTTTAAGTAAGCTCTACACCCAATGAGGGGCTTGAACTCATGATCCTGAGGTCAAGAGTCATATGTTCTACCAAATAAGCCAGGCAGATGCCCCTCACAGAAAACCTTTAAACACAATAAGGCCAAATGTTGGCAGATGAGGGAATGAAAGGAGGAAACTCTTCCATGGAATGTTTCTGGAATAGTCCTCAGGTATAGCACCCCCTCCATGTGTCTGGAGACAACCACCCAGGCTTCCTGTCACTGCCTAACCTTGGTAAACTACAGCATTGACCCGCTGCTCTTCACCTGTACACGTGTCACCCTGCATGCACGCAGCACCCAGATTTGGATGGAACCCCAACTTCATCCAGGAAAGCCTGACCACATGTTTCCCTCCCCATTCTTATTAGCCGTCTTTCTCAAAAAGCCAGTAAAACTCCTTTAGACTCTTCCTGTCAGCATTTTGAAGAACACAAAATAATCACTCGTGTGTGTGTGAGTCCACACTTCACATCCTGAGGCATTTGAGAACACCTTGTCTGCAAGGTGGGGCTTATGCTATGTTAAGTGTTCAGTTTACAACGAGAGTTAAAAGAAACTGCTTATTTTATTATAGTTTCCAATTTTTTATTTTCCTTTTGCACAACTGTTTGGTAATTTTGACTTGCTACATGGGTATAACTGTAGATTTTGTTTTCCTAGTGGAACACTGTCATATTCACAGCTATTTATTTTTCGAAAAAATATTTAGTGGGGTGTCTGGGTGGCTTAGTTGATTGAACTCGAGATCCCAGCTCAGGTGTTGATCCCAGGGTCGTGACTTCAAGCCCTGCGTTGGTCTCCATGGTGGACATGGAGCCTATTTAATAAATAAATAGGGGCCCCTGGGTGGCTCAGTCGGTTAGGCATCCAACTTAAGCTCAGGTCATGATCTTGCAGTTCGTGGGTTCGAGCCCCGCATTGGGCTCTGTGCTGACAGCTCAGAGCCTGGAGCCTGCTTCAGACTCTGTGTCTCCCTCTCTCTGCCCTTTCCCTACTCATGCTCTATCTCTGTCTCTCAAATAAATAAACATTAAAAATTGTTTTAAATAAATAAATAAAAGTAAAAAAATAAAAGTATTCAGGTATCATAATATACATACCATAAAATGCACACAGCTTAAGCATATACCCTACATGGGTTCCAGATCATGACTTAGAACATTTCCTGAACCCGCTCCCCCACCAAGGCTCCCTTGTGCCAATTCTCCCCCACAGGCAATAACCCTCTGAAAATAATCCCTCACAGGTCATCATTGCCTGTCCTTGAACTTCAGGTAAACGGATGCTTGTTCCTGTGGAATCCATCTGCACCGGTGTATAGAACTCTCTCTTTTTTTTTTTTTTCATGCTGCGTAGGTGTAGATTGTTTTTACCTGATGCTTCAGTTCCCTTCCAAGTTCAGTGTAAGCCAAGAATAACGAAACCACTGCCTCTGGATCAGAGACAAATGACCTCCCAGACTGGCTAGTTTTATAAGGAACTTCAGCTGAAATTGAAACAGTCACCGGCTGCTTCTCAAACCAGTTACACTACCCCAGGGTAACTGCAGGACGACAGGTCAACCGGTAAACTTCGGGGGTCAAGCCTTTAAAGACAGACCCAGAAGAATCCCTCAGATGTGCATAAGATTTGGACTCTGCTTTTAATGGAAAAATCACAAACCATTTCTTATGCATTCTTTCCACCCTTCTTTTCTTCTAAATGAGAAGAAAGTAGAATAGGTACCATCAGGAGAGATTCCCACCCAGTCTGTGGCAGAGCCATGGAGGAGCCTTTCAATCAAATGCCCGTGGGCTTAAAAAGTACAAGACAGCTTGTGAGAAATGTCCATCCCCAGCCCCATCCAGGGGAATGGGATTCAGGAAGCCTGGAAATCTGCATCCTTCACAAGCTCCCAGGGATTCTCTTGCGTTAAGGTTTGAGATCTGCTGTTTGAGAGAATACAGCTTGGTGTGTATTTTTGGTGGATCCTGGAGGGCAAATCTAAAAATGAAAAATATATTACCTAGCCCCTTTTTGTCAATATTTTTAAGCAATTTGTTTTGAGTGTTTGGAAGAAAGAAAGATAGGGCACACAAAAACACCTCACTCCTAAGGCTGTGTCTGTCTTCTGTTTCACACAAGTGCTATTAAAAATAAAAGAGACTCTGGGAGCCTGGGTGGCTCAGTAGGTTAAGTGTCTGACTTTGGCTCAGGTCATGATCTCACAGTTCGTGAGTTCGAGCCCCATGTTGGGCTCTGTGCTGACAGCTCAGAGCCTGGAGCCTACTTAGGATTCTGTGTCTCCCTCTCTCTCTACTTCTCACATTCTGTCTCTCTCTCTCTCTCTCTCTCTCAAAAATAAACATTATAAAAATAAAATAAAAGAGACTCCTATAAAAAACAATCCAGAGCCATGGAGATAATAGAGGGGTCAAAATTTTGAATCCTCAGAGGACAAAAATTGAGAATTCATAATTTGAACAAATTTCTCATTCTATCATAATCATTCAGAAAGAAAACACTTAGGCCCCCCCTAATTTCATTCTGTGGATGTAAACTTGGAACACAGGATGCTGAGTATGGCAGTGAGGGCCCTGGGAGCTTATTTCTGTAAAGATATAAATACTAGGCTTAGTAATCCCATGGTTTTAATAAAGAAAAAAAAAGATCTATAAGGGGCATCTAAGTGGCTCAGTCAGTTAAACGTCCAACTCTTGATTTCAGCTTGGGTTATGATCTCCCATTTCATGAGTTTGAGCCCCAAGTTGGGCTCTGTGCTGACCTCAAGGAGCCTGCTCAGGATTCTCCCTCTCTCTCTGCTTGTCCCCTGCTCACGCTCTCTGTCTCTCTCAAAATAAATCAATAAGTAAATAGACTTAAAAAAAAGAAAATAGATCTATAAAATGTCTTATTATTTTTTAATTTTGGGACCCCATCCTGATAGATATATCTTAAGTAGCAAAAGCAAACTGTGTAAAGAATCGTGCAACATCATTTTTGTAAAGTTAAGCAAAATCATGTATGTCTCTGGACAGGCAAATAGATGTCAAAATATATATAGGTATAAATACATATGGATATAAAATTTATAGATCTCTATACTTATTTATAGATATATAAATATATGTAATAATAAACATATATAGATATACTTGTATTATATAAAATTACACTTATGGGGCACTTGGGTAGCTCAGTTGGTTAAGCGTCCAACTCTTGATCTCAGCTTAGATCTTGATCTGAGGGTGGTGAGTTCAAGCCCCACACTGGGCTCGGCACTGGATATGAAGCCTACTTAATTAAAAAAATCACTTATATAATATAAAATATATATATTTTAAATATGGCTAGCAACAGTTACTTCTGGAGGTGGAATTACAGGATTTTGGATGGGGATTAGTGAATAAAGAGGGACTTCCACTTTTTATTTTATACTGTTTTATATTTTTGGAATTATTTTTCTGGCATCAGCATGTCCTACTTTTTTAGTTTAAAAAATAAAGAAAAAATTAAAAGAATCTGTTCATGTGTAAGTAGTTAAGACAGTTGACTTAAATGAGAGGAATTGGCATGATTTGACTTGGGCAGGACTGAGCAGAAGGCTAGGGCGGGGGGGCCCCAGGCCCGCCTCCCTTCGGGAGCCACTTTGCCCAACATTTCCCAGCCGCCCTGTGCCCTGAGGCTTCTCAGGAGCCCTAAGATGGGGGAGGATGGGGGGGAGCTCACCCAGGTGCTCAGCCTTGGCTGGCTAGAGCAGGAAGCTGGACTTCTGATTCTGATTTGGCCAAAGATCTAAGGTGCAGGCGTTCTCTCCCTGTTCCTCAGTTTCCTCACTGATAACTAGAGAGATGCTGCCAGCCCTTCCTCGGAAGGTTGTTTGTAGCAATGCAGCATTTTGAAAATACAAAACAGCCAAAAGAAAGAGATGCCAAAGTCTGTCACTCTTCACATTTAATAACCGCGTGTTATCTCTAATGAGGGTAATCAAGGCAAACCCTGCTTCTCCAACACCTGGAATCTAACTGCAGACCAAAACCCACTTCAAGCCTGGCTCGCTGGACTGCCAGGTGTAAACATCCTAAGAGTTGTAAACACATGACTCTTCACCGAGTCTCTGTCAACAGAGAGACCCGAGGTCAGGCTCTAAGACCCTGGGATGGTCCCACGTTGTGTCCCTTTCCTTATCTCGTTTCATCCCCCAGCCCACGGGCCTCCCCAAGGGGAGGTGACAGTCCTTACTGCCGACCTTGAAAAGCGGTGGGGGCGCGCCCCCTGGTGGCAGTGGTAGACATCCTCCTGGGGGGATTCCGGACCTCCTGGTAGAAGGGGCTCCTTCCTACCCAACCTGCCCGTGACTGGTTCAGCCTATTCTCAAACCGAATCCGGTCTCTATCCTTTCTGCTCAGGCAACATCTGACACTGAGGTGACTGCTGAGTCACCTGTTGCTCTCTTTGTCCCCAGAGTTTGAGTCATTGGGGAGATTTCCTCAAATTTTGATTATGGCCGCACTGCCTTCCGGCACTTAAGTACTTAAGTATTTCACTTGTTTAATTTTAAATCCCTTCCTTGAAATGTTATGCCTGAAGTAGATAGGATTCATCTGTTCCATTTCCCTTCCAAGCATTTAGGTCTTTGCTGCCCAAAATGTCATCCATGGACCAGCAACATGGCATCCTTGGAAGATGATTGGAGATGCAGAAATCAGGGCCCACTGCACACTTGCTGAATCAGAATTTGCTTTTTAACACAATCCACAATAGATTCCTATGTAGATAATAGCATGGGTTTGGTTGGTACTTCCTCTTGGACTTCGTAACTACCCATATTTATGGCTAACTACAAATTATAACACTTGAGATTATATATACCATTTTATTCTTTGCACTTGTAATGTCTCATTTGCTTTTCAACACTACTTAAATATGGAAAACCAACAAAACCAAATTCTGAATGTTTAGCATTTAAAGTAATCTACAAGCAATAGATTCGGAAGTCCCCAAGGAATAAGAATTTCAGCCACATCATTAAACAGTTAGATGTGAATAGTGAGTCCCTCCATTCCAGAAAATATTCAAAAGAAGAATTTCTGAGTTAAATCCCACACCTATCATAAACTATGTTAGTCCATAACACCACCAGAATTCATTGAAACACAAAACAGGGTATAAATTAAACTTTCAAAAAGCAGCATGAGAATTTGAGAATACAACTCTGGTTTGGTATAATATTTTTTATTTTCTTTCAAAACGTTTCCATCCATCATTTGCATTAGTCATAGTCTTGTTAGAACATTATGCCCAAAAATATCAAGGTTTTGAGTAGGATCATTAAAGGAATGGGAAAAAATAGCCCTTTGAGGTGTCAAAAAGTGAGTGCAACAAATTTTTTAACTTTTTATTTTGAGCTGATTTTTTTCCAATGGTTTGTTTTTAAATTAAGTTTTTAAATTTTAATTCCAGTATAGTTAACATACAGTGTTATAATAGTTTCAGGTACACAATCTAGTGATTCAACAATTCTACACATTACTCGATGCTCATCAGGATAAGTGCACTCCTTAATCACCATCACCTATTGCACCCATCCCCCATTACCTCCCCTGTGGTAACCATCAGTTTGTTCTCTAAATCTGTTTCGTGGTTTGTTTCTTTCTCTTTTTTACCCCTTTGTTCATTTCTTTCGAACTAATTTTAAACTTACAGGAAGTTACAAACATCATAAAAGAGTTCCTGTAGACCCCTCATGAACTTCACCTAATGTTATCATCTTAGATATCTAATACACTATGATAATCAGATCTATAAAATTAACACTGGTACAATGTTATTAAGTCAACTACAGACCTTGATCAAATTTTATCACTTTTTCTTCTAATGTTCTTTTTTCTGTTCCAGTATCCTATTCAGGATCCCACATGATATTTGGTAATTACTTCTTAGTTTCATCCAATCTATGACAATTTGTCAGTGTTTCCTTATCTTTCATGATTTTGACACTTGTGAAGAGTACTGATGGTTTATTTTGTAGAATGTTCCTCAATTTAAGTTTGCCTAATGTTTTCTCATGATTTGCATGAGGTTATACATTTTTGGCAAGACATGATAATCTATCAAGGGGTTTATGTCTTGTTACTGGTGATGTGAACCTTGATCACTTGGAGTTAATATCTGGGGTAGGTGGAGATACTTTGAAAGTATGCAAATTTTGTTTCACTTCAAATTTTCACTTACTAATTTTCACATCCACTGGTGGATCGTATCCACAGTAATTATTAGCATAGTGTTAAACCATTTTATCTAAAAGTTACTTACCATTTCTTCAAAGCCTTTAATAACTACTAAAGAAGACTTAAGTGTGTGAGAGTAAATGGGAATTTGAGAAGGGAGGTGAGCTGTGTTCAAACAATAAACAAGGAGGGGAGGAGAGAGGGAAACAGAAGGGCCCCTCCATAGGTTATGTTTCCATCCTATCTCAGTATCCCAGGGAGCTACTTATGTAGTGCAGCACCCAACTTCAAGACCTCCTATATAAGATTTCACAACCTATCTATAGAAATGAATCTACCAGTCAAGGAATTGAGGTTTATAATACAGAGTTGTGTTCTTTAAAAGAACAAGTGTAGGAGGGCACCTTTTGGGATGAGCACTGGGTGTTGTATGGAAACCAATTTGTCAATAAATTTCATATATATAAAAAAAAATAAAAGAACAAGTGTGCTTCATGGGGCACACGAGTGGCTCAGTCGGTTGGGCGTCCAACTTCAGCTCAGGTAATGATCTTGCGGTGCAGTCCGCGAGTTCCAGCCCTGCTTCGGGTCTGTGCTGACAGCTCAGAGCCTGGAGCCTGCTTCTGATTCTGTGTCTCCCTCTCTCTCTGCCTCTCCCTCTCTCTCAAAAATAAACAAACATTTTTTTTAATTTTAAAAGAATAAGTGTGCTTTAAAAACACAAGAAGGGAGGGCACCTGGGTGGCTCAATCAGTTAAGCATCCAACTCTTGATCTTGGCTCAGGTCATGATCTCCTCGTTGGTGAGTTCCAACCTGAATCTCAGGATTCTCCTTCTCTCTCTGACCCTCCCCTGTGCTCTCCTACACTCTGTCTCTCTCTCTCAAAATAAATAAGCTTTAAACAAACAAACAAACAAACAAACAAACAAACAAACACAAGAAGGGAGAAACCTAATAACTATCTATATGATCCCAGACCTAGTGTTAGTAAAGTACATAAATCAAGCTGAGTATTTATTTACAATCAAGTAGATTGTATTTTTTATTTTGTCATCAATATTTTATTAGTATTAACAAAGTATTTGATAATCACCATTTTGTCTTTGATTACTTTGAGTGGCTTTCATGAAGAAATCTTTGGTTAGACCTTTTGGATATTACGCTGTTTGTGTCCACCAACTTCAAAATGTCATGGTTCAAAGGTGTTCTGTTTTTTTGTTCCTAAAACATGCATTCTTCCCTCAGAGACCCTGAACTTATAACAAGGGTTCCTTTTTCTACACAGCAAATCACTTTTATTCCTTCCTAAGCAACAATCTCTGGTTCCAGAACTATAAATGAATTGAGCCCAAAGCCAGGACTCAAAGGAACCAGGAGCTATTTCTAGCTTTTCCACTTATATGAAGGATTAGGAGAATGTCACAACCCTCAAGTGCCTTAATTTCCTCATTTACAAAATCCCCAGGTTCTCTCCTCTCTCCAAGATAAAAAGCTATCACATCGTCACTCATAGTGGTAAACAGTTATCAGGGACTTCCAAGTTTCTGGTAGGAGAAATTGCTCACTGTCATCTGTTAGATCAATTGAGAATAAGAAAGATGAAAGTTTTTATTTTGCCTTAACTTATTCCTTTTCTGATGCTATTGCTTTACGTAGATCCAATTTATGACACGCACACACGTATATATGAAATGAATGACAGCAATAAACAATGATACATGGGATCAAGGGGTGGAGGAAAAGAATTAGGATTATTTTGTTATTATAAGGTATTTTCACCAACCATGTAGCATTGTTTGAAAATGAATTTGAATTAGTTATAAATGTATATTCCAACTCTAGAGCAACCAGGAAAAAAAAGTATAAGTGATATGCTAAGAAAGAAAAGAAAATGGAGTCATCTAAAGTGATAAATAAATAAAAACCACAAATGTCAGAAACAGAGTGGAGAACAAAAATAAGAAAAAAAAAACAAGGGCAATGAGTAGAAAACAATAACAAATATGGTAACAAATATGGTATGCTGTATCAGAAATCGCTTTAAACATCAGTGGTCTAAATACACCAATTAAAAGACAAAGATTGTCTTGAGAAATCAAGACTCAACTATACGTTGCCTCTAATAAACACAATTAAAATATGAAGATACATATAGTTTATAAATAAAGAGGTAGAGAAAGATATACCATGGCAACACTAATAAAAAGAAAATGGGAGTAGCTATATTAATTTCAGATAGATCAGACTTCAGAGTAAGGACAGGTATTAGGAATAAAGATGGACATTACATAATGATAAAGGGATCAATGCTCCAGGAAGACATAACAAGCCTTAATGTGTATGTGCCTAATAACAGAGTGTCACGATACGTGAGGCAAAAACTGATAGAATTGCAAGGAGAAAGAGATGAGTTCATTATTATAGTTGGAGACTTTACCATCTTTCTCTCAGAAATGAACAGATCCAGCAGGCAGAAAATCAGTAAAGACATAGCTGAACTCAACAGCACCATCAATCAACTGGATATAATTGACATCCATTGATTACTTTATCCAACAATAGCAGGAAACACATTCTTCTCAAGTCCGCATGGAACATTCACCAAGATAGACCACATTCTAGGCCATAATGCACACCTTAATAAATTTAAAAGAACAGAAATCATATAAAGTATACTTTTGGAATTAAACTAGAAATCAATAACAGAAAGCTGGAAAATCCCCAAATATTTGGAGATTAAACAGCACACTTCCAACCAACATATGGGTCAAGAAGAAATCTTAAAAATGTTTAAAGTATTTTGAATGAAATGAGAGTGAAAAAAAAGCAGTAGAGAAAATCAACAAAATAAAACACTAATCCTTCAAAAATAGTAAAATCAATAAGCCTCTAGCAAGACTGATTTTTTAAAAAGGAGAAGACAAATTACAAACATCAAAAACGAAATAGAGGCCATCACTACTAACCCCATTGATATTGAAAGAAGAATAAAGAAATATTATAAACAACTCTCTGCCCACACATTTAATAACCTAGGTAAAATGGACCAAATCCTTGAAATGTGCTAAAACTCACACAAGAAGAAATAGACAACTAGAATAGGCCTACATCTATCTATAAAATAAATTGAATCAGTAATTAATAACTTTCTAAAACAGAAATCACCAGACCTAGATGGGTTCACTGGTGAATTCTACCAAACATTTAAAGAAGAAATTATACCAGTTCTCTAAAATCTCTTCCAAAAGATAGAAAGAGAGAGAAAACTTTCTATCTCATTCTGAGTCCAGCATTGCTATGATAACAAAACCAGACAAAGATATTTCAAGAATAGAAAACTACAAACTAATATCTCTCATGAACATAGATGCAGAAATCCTCAAAAAGTATTAGTAAATCAAGCCCAAAAATGTGGAACAAGAATTATACACTGTGACCAAGTGGGATTTATTTCAAGTGTACCAGACTGGTTCAACATTCAAAAATCAATTAACGTAATCCTTCACATCAACAAGCTAAGAAAAAAAAAGTATCACATGATCATCTCAATAGATGCAGAAAAAACATCAGACAAAATCCAACACCTGATCTTGATAAAAATTCTGTCATCGAGGAATAGATGAAACTGCCTCAACTTGATAAAGAATATCTAGCAAAAACCCTATAGCTAACATTATACTCGATGGTGAGAAACTAGAAGCTTTCTCACAGTGATCAGAAAAAAGGTAAGTCTGTCCCCTCTCACCATTGTCACCACCTTTTTTTTTTTTTGAGAGAGAGAGAGAGAGAGAGAGAGAGAGAGAATCTTAAGCAGGCCCCACAGTGAGCATGGATCTATCCCACAAAACTGGAGTCATGACCTGAGCTGAAACCAGAGTCAGACGCTCAGTCGACTGAGCCACCTGGGCACCCCTCACCACTTTCAACATCACAGACATCCTAGTTAATGCAAAAATGAAAAAATAAAACAAAAAGAAACAGATTGGGAAGAAATAAAACTGTGTTTATGTTTTTGTTTTTTTGCAGATGACACAATGGTCTATGTAGAAAATCTGAAGGAATAGACCAAAAAAATCTCCTGGAGCTAATAAGCAATTATAGCAAGGTTGCAGAATGCAAAATTAATACACAAAAGTTTTCTATATAGCAGGAATAAATAAGTGGAGCCTGAAATTAAAAACATGATACGCTTACAACACTCAAAACAATTATATACTTAGGCATAAATCTAACTGAATAGGTATAAGAATTATATGAGCAAAACTTAAAACTCTGATGAAAGAAATCAAAGAACTATATAAATAAGTATTTCACATTCATCAATAGGGAACTCAATATTGTCAAGATACAAGCTCTTCCCAGTTTGATCTCTAGAGTCGATGCAGTCCCGATAAAAAATTTTAGCAAGTTATGTTGTGGATGTTGAAAAATTAATTCTGAAGTTTACATGGAGAGGTAAAAGACCAGAATATGCAACACAGTTTTAGAAGAGAACAAACCAGGAGGACTGAAGCCACCAGACGTCAAGACTTACTATAAAGTTATGATAATCCAGACAGTGAAGTACTTGCAAAAGAATAGACAAATGTATCAGTGGAAAAAAATAGAAAACTCAGAAATAGACCCACATAAGTAGTCAGCTGATCTTTGACAAAAGAGCAAAGACAATAAAGTAAACTAAAGATAGTCTTTTCAGCAAATGGCACTGGCAACAACTGGATACCCACATGCAAAAAGAAGAGAGAAGAAAGAAAGAACAAAAGAAAGAAAGAACGAAAGAAAGAAGGAAGGAAGGAAGGAAGGAAGGAAGGAAGGAAGGAAGGAAGGGGAGAGGAAGGAAGGAAGAAGAAAATGAAGGAAGGAACTTAGACACCAACCTCACACCCTTCACAAAAATTAGCTCAAAATTGATCCTTGACTTAAATATAAAAGGAAAAATTGTAAAATTCCTAAAAGATAAAATAAGGGAAAATCTAAGTGATCTTGGGCTTGGGTATGACTTTTTAGATACAATACCAAAGTCATTAGCTATGAAAAAAATACTTTATAAGCTGGACTTCATTAAAATTAAAAACTTCTGCTCTGCCAAAGACAGTCAAGAGAATGAGAAAACAAACCACAGACTGCGAGAAAATATTTGCAAAAGACTCGTGATAAAGGACTGTGGTGCAAATTACACATAAACTCTTAAAACTCAACAAGAGGTCTGTAATCTCTTGCATGTCTTGTAGTCTGCCTGTGATTAGACAGTGGACCTGGGCCACAATCTACCTCTGACTGGTAACTCTCTTACTTTACTCACTGTTTTATTACCTTTTGAACATGCAGCTGGAGGATGTGCACAGGACTTGGCATGCTTGTGAGCTCCTCATCCACTCCTGACCTAGGCCATGTATGATCCATCACAAGTTGCAGGGGTCTTTCCTTTACCAAATTTCCATTCTGTAAATAGTTCTTTAGCAGATTCATATGTTAACTAGTAGAAGCTAAGAACCTCTTAGTAAACCATTCACCATTGCTATCAAATGTAAGAAGGACCTGTGATCTTACATGTCCAGATGCCTGATGCAAGATACGGAGATGGCACATTAAGTAATAGTATCGCCCTTTTTGAGTACAGCGTTTTGTAATTCAGGAAAATATTTTCAAAACCCACTTTTAAAAGGAAATTTGCACAGAGGATCCACAGCTTTGTCTACTACTGAGAATGATTGCAATCTGAAACAATTACTTTGAACTATTTTTGTTTAAAACCTAAGCTCTGGGGCGCCTGGGTGGCTCAGTCGGTTAAGCGTCTGACTTCGGCTCAGGTCATGATCTCACGGTCCATGAGTTCGAGCCCCCACGAGCTTCGGGCTCTGTGCTGATAGCTCGGAGCCTGGAGCCTGCTTCAGATTCTGGGTCTCCCTCTCTCTCTGCCCCTCCCCTGTTCATGCTCTGTCTCTCTCTGTCTCAAAAATAAATAAACGTTAAAAAAAAATAAAAAATAAAACCTAAGCTCCTATTAACTCAAAACTATAAAAAAATTTCTTCTTAATGCACTTGGAATTCCATTATTTTGAATTTTTATTTACTCTTCAAATTATTCCTTTTCTTCATTCTCTCTCTCTTCTTAAATTACATTTGGATTGAAGATGTTTTATCTCAGGGTTTGGATTTTTTCTTCCTTGTGGAATCCTGAGGTGGTAAAGTTGAAGTTCCACTTTTAACTTGTCCTCATAAGATCTGAAGAAGTCCCACGTGAGACTTTTTCTTTTAGTTTATGTGGCATGAAATAAATAAAAATTAACATAGTTCACAAAGTTAATTTTATGTAATGCTATGGATGCTAGTATACCAAACACATTATTACTGTTTTACCTTATTATTATATTATTGTTATGGACTGAGTTGAGTTCCTCCAAATTCATATGTTGAAGCTCTACCCCCCAAAATGACTGTATTTGAAGATAGGATCTTTCAGAAGGTAATTATGGTTAAAATGAGGTCAAGAGTGAGACCCTAACCCAACAGCACCGATGTCCTTATAAGAACAGCAAGAGTCACCGGGAGCATGTGTGCAGAGGAAAGACCACGTGAGGCACAGTGAGCACGTGTCCATCTGTGAGAAGAGAGGGCTTACGAGAAACCGACCGTTCTAGCATTTTCATCTTGGACTTCCAGCCTCCAGAACTGTGAGACAATAAACCAGCGTCTGTTGTTTAAGCCACCCTGTCTTTAGTGTCTTGTTATGGCATCTCAAACAGACTAATACAATTATTATTCCAATTTTTAGACACATCTGTTTGCTTGTAAAGGATGAGATGGTTGGTCATATTAAAGTTATTTAGCTAGTACCCTCCCTTTCAAAAATGTATAATAATTATCAATCTCTTTCCCTGTTAAATATCTGAAAATACTAATTACTTTCATACATAAATTTAATGGCTCACAATTACCATTAATTAGTACAACACCATACTCTTATACTAATAAACATACACTTAAAACCTTAGCTAACTAACACAATTTCAAATTTTGGAGACTTTTCACTCTAAGTAACATCTAAAATGCTTGCCTATATTTGTAAATAAATATTCAAATATTAAAGATAAATCTAAAAGGCATGTGTCATTCCTATTACTGGCATTATTTCCAATTAGATATGAGTTCCCTATGCAATCACATGATTATTGATCAAACAGAAGATAAGGCTGCAAAAAAGCGGGAAATATTAGACTTCCAAAGATTGAGATCAGGCAAAGCCAAATAGCAGATTGCAGCCCAACAGTGAGGTCAAAGCTAAACTATGATGCGTCCTTATGCTTTATGCCAGTACTTCCTGCTAAACCCAGTTAAAAACAAAAATGCCCAAATGAGCACTAGCCTTCCAGAGGCTCAGATCTTTGGGGGAATGCAATGTCATTTTCAGAATATCTTAAATTCATGATCTGAAAAGTTTTACAGTTTTGTTGGGGTATTTATAGTAAAAAACAGACAGCATTTGAAAATATATTTTGTAATGTTTATTTTTGAGAGACAGAACATGAGTGGGGGAGGTGGGGGAGGGACAGAGGATCTGAAGCGGGCTCTGAGCTGACAGCAGAGAGCCGGATGCAGAGCTCTAACCCATGAACTGTGAGATTATGACCAGAGCGAAGTCAGATTTTTAACTGACTGAGCCATCCAGGAACCCCCTTTTTAAAAATATATATTTTAAATATTTATTTATTTTTGAGAGACACAGACATAACATGAGTGGGGGAGATCTTTTGAACGTTCTGTATGGAACAAGCTGTCTAGATGAATTCCTTCATTCTCCAAGAGCTTATCCTCTGAAGTTTTCAGCCACAGTGTGCCTGTCCCTAAGTCCCATCAAAGCCATCTGAATGCCCTTAGCTACCTCAGAGGGGGGGCTCATCACATCTGTGATTGAGTCAGATTCTAACATTGGGATTAGGTACAGTTTCATTGACATACTTGGCTGGATCAGTCGGGAGAGCATGCAACTCTTGATCTCCCTGTCATGGGCTCAAGCTCCACGTTGGACATAGAGATTACTAAAAAATAAATAGGTGAGGGGCGCTTGGGTGTCTCAGTCGGTTGAGCATCCAACTTCGGCTCAGATCATGATCTCACAGTCTGTGAGTTCGAGCCCCGCATCGGGCTCTGTGCTGACAGCTCGGAGCCTGGAGCCTGCTTCAGATTCTGTGTCTCCCTCTCTCTCTGCCCTTCCCCTGCTCATGCCCTGTCTCTCTCTGTCTCAAAAATAACTAAAAATATTAAAAAATAAAAAATAAATAGGTGATAGAGATGATAGATAGATAGATAGATAGATAGATATCTAATAGATAGATAGCAGGTAGTTAATAGATAGATAGGTGAGAGAGAGACAGAGAGAGAGATAAAGAAGTACCCTTTCTGGAAGAGCACAAGCAACTCTCTGGGAAGTATGTATTTTTGATAAGTTGTATTTTCTTTTTCATTTTGTTCAAAATATTTGTAAATTTCTCTTGAGACTTCTTCTTTGACCCATGTGTTATTAAGAACTTTCTAAAATTTTTTCAACTATTTTAGGATTTTCCAGTCGTCTTTTTGTTATTAATTTCTAGTTTAATTCCATTGTGGTCTGAGAACATACTTTGTATGATTTCTACTCTTTAAATTTGTTAAGGTGTGATTTATGGCACAGAATGCAGTCAGTCTTAGGGAAAGAGCCATGAGAGCTTGAGAAGAATGTGTATTCTGCTGTTGTTGGATTGAGTATTCTATAAACGTCAAGTTGATTGATAGCGCTATTCAGATCAACTACATTCTTACTGGTTTCTGCTTGCTTTATCAATTACTGAAAAAGGGATGTTGAAGTCACCAACTATTATAGTGGATGTGTCTGTTGTTCCTTGAAGCTCTATTAGTTTTTGCCTCACATATTTTGATGCTGTGTTTTTGGTGGCTACACACTCAGAATTGTTACGTCTTCTTGGGGAATTCAGCTCTTCATCATTTTGTAATGCCCCCCTTTATCGCTGATAATTTTCCTTGTTCTGAAGTCAGTGTTCTTTGAAATTAATGCAGTTACCAGTTTTCTTTATATTAGCATTAACATGGTATATCTTTCTCTATCCCTTTACTTTCAACCAATCTGATTTCTGTACTTAAAGAGGGTTTATGGTAGACGGGTATATTTGAGGGTTTTTTTTTTTTAAGTTTATTTATTTATTTTGAGAGACACAGAGACAGCACAAGTGAGGGAGGGGCAGAGAGAGAGGGAGAGAAAGAGAATCCCAAGTAAGCTCCACACTGTCAGTGCAGAGCCCAACGTAGGGCTCAAACCCACACAAAACCATGAGATTATGACCCGAGCCAAAACCAAGAGTCAGACACTCAACTGACTGCGCCAGCCAGGAACGCTGAGTTTTGTTTTTTGATCCACTCTGACAACCATTGCCTTTTCATTTGGGTTTTTAAATCATTCATATTGATTGATGATTAATATAGTTAGATTAATATCTACCATATTTGCAACAGTTTTCTGTTCATCATAACTGGTGTTTGTTTCTTGCTTCCTCTTTCCTGCTTTCTCTGGTTTAAATTAAACATTTTATTATTCCACTTTGTTTTATCTCTTAGCATACAAATTACACTTCATTAAAAACATTTAGGGGCACCTGGGTGGCTCAGTCGGTTAATTGTCTGACTTAGGCTCAGGTCATGATCTCATGGTTTGTGAGTTCAAGCCCCACATTGGGCTCTGTGCTGACAGCTCAGAGCCTGGAGCTGGCTTCAGATACTGTGTCTCCCTCTCTCTCTGCCCCTCCTCCGCTCACGCTCTGTCTCTCTTTCTCAAAAATAAACACTTAAAAAAATGAAAGAAAAATTTAGTGGTTGCCTTACAGTTTGCAATATACATTTACAACTAATCTAAGTTAACCTTCAAATAACGCTGTATCAAGTTCACATGTAGTGTAGCTATCTTATAACAACAGTATTCCCAGATCCTCCCTCTCATCCCTTACAGGAATGCTGTCATTCCTCTCATGTATCCATATGTTATAATCACCCAATACATTATTATTATTGTTACTATTATTATTATTACTTTAAACAGATATCTTTTAGCTCAGTTAAGAATAAGAAAACATTTTCTCAGGAAAAAGGAAGGAAGGAAGGAAGGAAGGAAGGAAGGAAGGAAGGAAGAAAGAGAGAAAAATAGGGACTATATAAAACTAAAAAGCCTCTTACAGCAAAGGAAAACATCAACAAAATAAAAATGCAACCCAAAGAATGAGAGAAAATATTTGCAAATCATATATCTGATAAGGGGTAAATGCCCACAATAAATAAAGAACTCATATAACTTAACAGAAAAAAATATGATTAAAAATGGGCAGAGGACCACCTCACACCTGTCAGAATGGCTAAAATTAACAACACAAGAAACAATAGGTGTTGGCAAGGATGTGGAGAAAGGGGAACCCTCTTGCACTGTTGGTGGGAATGCAAACTGGTACAGCCACTCCGGAGAATAGCATGGAGGTTCCACAAGAAACTAAAAATAGAAATACCTTTCAATCCAGCAATTGCACTATTAGGTATTTACCCAAAGGATTAAAAAATACAGATTTGAAGGGGTGTATTCACCCCAGCGTTTATAGCAGCACTACCAACAGTAGCCCAACTATGGAGAGAGCCCAAATGTCCATTGACTGATGAATGGATAAAGAAGATGTGGTGTATATATACAACAGAATATTACTCAGCTATCAGATAGAATGAACTCTTGCCATTTGCAATAATGCAGATAGAGCTAGAGTGTATTATGCTAAGCAAAATAAGTCAATCAGAGAAAGACAATATATGATTTCACCCCTATGTGGAATTTAAGAAACAAGACAGATAAACATATGGGAAGGGGTGGGGAGAGAAGAGAGGGAAACAAACCACAAGAGACTCTTACTGATAAAGAACAAACTATAGGTCAATGAAGGGAGGTGAATGGGAGATGGGCTAGATGGATGATAGATTCTAAGTAGGACACTTGTGATGAGCACTGGGTGTTGTATGTAAGCGATGAATCACTGAACCCTACTTCTCAAACCAATATTGCACTGTAGGTTAACTAAAATTTTAATTAAAAAGAAAGAGGGCCTAGACAAGCTGACCTCTAAACACTCTTTTATTCTAACATTCTATAATCCCATAATAAAATGTGAGATTACTGATACATGAAAAAAAAATGAGCAGAGGATTTGAATAGACATTTTTCCAAAGAAGACCTACACATGACCAACAGGTACATGAAAATGTGCTCAACATCACTAATCATCAGAGAAATGCATATCAAAACAACAATGAGATATCACTCCACCCTTGTTAGAATGGCTATTACCCAAAAGAAAAGAAAAGAAATAAAAAGTGTTGGCAAGGATATGGAGAAAAGGGAGGACCTGTGCACTGTTGGTGGGAATATAAACTGGTGCACCACTATGGAAAAAAGTATGGAAGGCACTCAAAATATTAAATATAAAACCAACATATGACCCAGTAATTCCACTTCCAGTATTTATCTGAAGGGAATGAAATTATTTTGAAAAGCTATCCACACTGCCATGTTCACTGCAGCATCATTTACAACAGTCAAGACATGGAAACAATCTAACCGTCCATTGACAGATGAATGAATAAAGAAGATGTGCCATGAGTATATATTATTCAGTCATAAAAAAGGAAGGAAATTTTAGAAAAATGACATTTGAGAAAAATGGATGGACCTAGAAGGTAGTATGCTAAGTGAAATAAGTCAGACAAAAAAAGACAAAGACTATGTGATCTCATGTATATGTGAACTCTAAAAAAGATAATTGAACTGGGGCACGTGGGTGGCTCAGTTGGTTAAGTGTCTGACTTTGGCTCAGGTCATGATCTTGTGTTTTGTGAGTTCAAACCCCTCATTGTGCTCTCTGCTTTCAGCACAGACCCCGCCTCAGATCCTCTGTCCCCTCTTTTTCTGCCGCTCACCTGCTGGTTTCCCCCCTCCTTCAAAATAAATAAATAAACTTTAAAAAATAAAAAATAATTGAACTTGTAGACACAGGTCACCAATTGGTAGTTGCCAGAGGTTAGAAGTAAGGGTGGGTGAAAAGGGTGGAGATGGAGAAAAAAGAATAAGAAATATGATTTTTTTTTTAATTTTACCTTCTTGGGACACCTGAGTGGCTCAGTTGGTTGAGTGTCTGACTGTTGATTTCAGCTCAGGTCATGATCTCAGGGTTGTGGGATGGACTCCACATAGGGCTCTGCACTGAGCGTGGAGTCTGCTTAAGATTCTCCCTCTCCCCTGCTCCCTCTCTCTCTCTCTCTCTAAAATTAAAAAAAAATATTACCTTCTTTTATTGCTTCTCTGATGGTCTTCCTTTCCTTATAAAAATCCAACTTTCTGACCTATATAACTTTCTTTCTCCATGAAGAACTTTTAATTTTTTTTTAAATATTTACTTATTTTGGGGAGACTGCAAGTGAGGGAGGGGCAGAAAGAGGATCCTAAGTGGGCTCTGTGCTGACAGGCTGACATCAGCGAGCCTGATGTGGGGCTCAAACTCACGAACCCTGAGATCATGATTTGAGCCAAAGTTGAACCAACCAACTGAACCAGCCAGTTGCCCCTCTCCACGAAGAACTTTTTAAACATTTCTTTCTGGACAGGTGTGCTGGCAGTGAGTTCCCTCAGTTTTTGTTTTACCGAGAAATCTTTATTTCCCCTTCACTTTGGAAAGATAATTTTGCTGGATATAGAATTATATAGTTTTTTTTCTTTCAACATTTTAAATATTTCACTCTACTCTCTGCTTGCTTACATGTCTTCTAATGAGAAGTCTTCTGTAATTCTTATCCTGGTTTTTCTATACACAAGACCCTTCTCATACCACCATCTATTTTCCAGACTTTATCATTGATTTTATGTAGTTTTAATATGAAATACCTAAGTATAGATTTTTTTGGTATTTATCTTAGTGTTCTCTGAGTTTCCTGCATCTCTGGTTTTGTCTGTCATTGTTACTTCAAATATTTCCCCTTCTTCGTCTTTCTTCTTTTGGTATTCTAACTTTGTAGATGCCATACCTTTTGAAACTTTCCCCCACAGTTCTAGAATATTTTGTTCTGCCTTCTTTTTTTTAAACTTTCAATTTGGGAACTTTCTATTGGCATATCTTTAATGCCTCTGCTTCTTTCCTTGGCTGTGGTGAGTATACTGATGAGTCCATCAAAGGCTTTCTTTGCTTTTGATTTGTAGGATTTCCTTTTGATTATTTGTTATAGTTTCCATCTCTCTGCTTACATTATCCATCTGTTCTTGTGTGTTGTCTACTTTTTCCATTACAGCCCTTAACATATTAATCACAGTTATTTTTAATTCCCTGTCTAACCGTTTTAAAATCTGTGTCATATCTGAGTCTGGTTCTAATGCTTCCTTTTCCTCTTTCTTGCCTTTTAGCGTGCCTTGTAATATTTTATTAAAAGCGAGGCATGATGTATTGAGTAATAAGAATTGAAGTAAGACCTTTAGTGTAAGGTTTTATGTTAATCTAAGAGTTGGGTTCTGTTTAATGTTTGTTGTAACTGTAGATGTCAGGGGCTTGAGATTTGTCTAATGTCTTTGTTTTTGTCTCTCTTGTTGCCTTTGGGCTCCTTAAATAAAGTCTGTGCCTTGGAGCTTTTTCAGCTATAATCCAGTGTTGTTATACTGGAGTCCTATTGATGTGGTGGTAAAGTGTTGGGGAGAGGAAGCATGCCGTAACTGCTTGATTAAATCTCAGGCTTTTAATAGGCCTATGTCCCTGGGCCCCCTCCTTCACAAGTGTTTCTTAGCTTCTCTTCCTCCCCTTAAATTCTGGCAAAATTCTTCCTGCTGGATTTCGAGAGTAAGCATTTGCTATGGAGGACTCTCTGGATATAGCTCACAATGGTAACTTCTCTCTGCTCCTGCCACAGCCATGAGGGGACTTTCCTATAAGAACAGGATCACTTCCAAGCCATTTCCATGTTGGAGCTGAAATCAGAAGTTCTGTATCTATATTTTTGGAGTAATGGAAAAATCTAAACCACATAGGCTTCAATGATGAAGGAATTTCTTCGCTTGTATAACTGGGAATTTCAGAGGTAGTTCGAGGTTTATGTTTGGTTAGATCTTATGGGTCAACAACACCAATAAGAACACAGGTTCCTTTCATTTCTCTATTCTATCTCCTTAGTATCATCTATAATCTGCCAAAAATTTCCAAGTCTACATGCTTTCTCAGAGAGAAAAAATAACTTTTCCCAACACTGGAGAAAGGTCTTAGGTTTCTATTTTGATTGAACATTTCAGGTCACATGTTTATTGTATCAGTTAGCTATTGCCACAAAGTGCAGTGTAACAACTACAGAATCTTGGTGTCATTTAACAAGAAGTATTACTCATGTGTCTGACAGTTGTCTAGAAGATCTGTTAATGTCATCTGGGCTCTCTGACATGCTTACAGGCTGGGTGGGGTGTGCTGATTTAGTGTGGGGTGGACTGGGTGGCTCTACTTCAAGTTAGGGAGGTTCTACTCCACTGTCCTTCATTTTCCTAGGATCTGAGGCTAGCTAAGTCTGCTATTGTTATAGAAATGACAGGACTTCAAGAGAGGAAGTGAAAACAGAAAGCATCTTAAGGCCTCTGCTCGAAACTGGCCTAGTGTTAATTCCACCCACAATGCTACTGGTCAAAAGAAGGCCAACATCAGGGGACAGGAAAGTACTTTCTTCCCACCATGAAGTCATAATAAGCATGTAAATAAAGATGGAAATTAAAGTCGAACACTCAAACTGTTGCTCTCACAAGTAAAGCAACCACTGCTTTCACAGGAATATGAATGCCTTGATTGATAAGAACCAGTTAAAACCCATCCTTGGAGCTACTGGTTGATTTGTACCCTATTAATTTGTTAGGGCAGCCATAACAAAGTACCTCAGGGAGGTGAGTTAAACAACAGAAATTTATTTTTTCTTTTTACTTTGTCCTGTAGATGGCCATCTTCTTCCTATGTCTTGACATGGTCTTCCTTCTGTGTATCTATGTCCTAATTTCCTCTTTTATAAGGACTCCAGTCCTATTGGATTAAAGCCCACCCTAAGAAAAGTCACCAAAAATGTCCACTGCATGGAAGACACTGGAGGAGCAGTATTGTGGTTAGCTATGCCCAGACCACAGAATATACCACCTAGGAACATGGCTGGGTCAGCCCTTATCACAAGATGTGAAAGCAGTACACTTCTTCCACACCAGGGGCATGCTGTGTTCTGCTGTGATAGGAAGTCCAAACTCCTTACCTTCTGAGGGCTGCTGGAAGTCCCTCTCTAGTGCAAAGAATTATTTTGTCATATATTTATGTAAGAAGATAGGAAAAGTCTACTCTGACTATTGGATCAAAATCAAAGAGTGGCAAATAACCTACTGAGAAATCTGGTGACCTCTCAACCATTTTCTTGAACAGGTCCCACTTCAAGCATGACTGGAGTTTTTTCTAGATGACAGCCTCACATTGGCATTTTTAAAAGAACAAAAGTTTGTAGGTGAGTGATTGATGCTTTTCTTGGCACACCTGAGCTTTTCTTTCCTGGTGAGTGAGCAGCAGTAATGCAATATTAAGTACAATCATGACTGTACTTAAGCTCAAGTTGAACAGGTCATGAAAAGGCATCGTTGTGAACACTTGTGACTGGACAGAGTGATATGCATGTGTAGCCTCTACTAGGAACCACCATTAGTCATTCCTGTGGAAAGAGCCCGTGTCAGTGGACTCACAGTATTAGTTTGCTGGGACTGCTGTAACAAAGTACCCACAAAGTGGGTGGCTTAAACAACAGAAATTTCTTGTGTCACAGCTCTGGAGGTCAGAAGTCTTAAATTAAATTATTGGCAGGGTTGCTTCTTATGGCTTTGAAGAAGAATCTGTCTTTTGTCTCTTGCCTAACGTCTTGTACTACTTAGCAGGCAATCTTTGGTGCCCTTTGGCTTGCAGATATATAACCCCAATTTCTGCCTCCATTTTTATATGTCTGTCATGCTCTGTGTATGTGTCTCTGTATCCAAATTTCACTTTTTTATAGGGACACTAGGCATATTGAATTAGGGCTCACCCAAATGACTTCAAATTAATTTAACTAGTTACATCTGCAACTACCTTATTTCCAAATTAGGTCACATTCTGAGGTACTGAGAATTAGAACTTCGACATATAAATTTGGGTTTGTATGGGTTGAGGGGGAACACAACTGAATCCATAACAATAAGCAAGGTACCCACTAACCACATGGATCTTATTTCTTATAACAAACATGAATCCCCAGCAGCTCCTGGGAGTGGGTTTTGACTGGTTCTTATCAATCAGGGTACTCATATTCCTGTGAATATATATATAGTGGTAGCATCAAATCAATGATAATCAAGTAAAATAATTATCAGGAGGTACCAGAATGATGCCATCTGGGACCTCACTTTCTTTAGTTATGGTTTAATCTAGGAGTAAGTATTTAGAACAACTGAAAGAGTAGAATCCTTTAAATCATCTTCACTGAATATCATTTTTCTAAACTGAACTATGATTTTGAGATTATACATTGTGACTAAGTCTTGGTTGACTACAGTCCCTTGGGTCTTAACAGTGAAGTAGAAAAGCCGCCCACCCAGACAGAAAGCCAGCCTATTTAGTCTCCGAAGAGAGTTGATGGAGTATCCAGAAAGCCCTTTAGGTTAGAAATAATAGGAACTACATTGAGATGCCTAAACAAGTAAATATGGGGATGTTTATACAGACCCAGGATGTCTCCCAAATCCTACAAACAGGAGTGCTGTAGTCCCAGGAACAAAGGTCTCTAGGACAATCAAGAAATTATCACTTCCCAGTTCTCTGATTCTTCTATGTTCTTCTCTGCTCTACTTTCTCTCTCTTTATATTTTTCTCTTTGTCCTCCCCTACTCCTCCTCCTTTTCATTTTTCTCCTCTTGTCATCCTTGTCTTTTTCCCTTTCTCCTCTATTCTCCAAGCTCTCTCCACACTGCCTTCTTCTGGCTCTCCAATTCCTATGCAGACAGACAATCTTCTTGGTATGGTATACCTAAAAATGCTAAGAAAAATACAGAAACATCTTTTAAGATACCAAACTGAGTTTGGAAAGCAAGAATATCCCTTTGAGTGTAGCTATTCTATGTTGTCTGTTGAATACACACCTGTTAGAATGGCCATGGCCAAAAGGACAGGAAATAACAAGTGTTGGCAAGGGTGTGGAGAAATGTACCCCACCCCTGCCCAGGGTCTATGGGAGAGTCCTGCACCTCACAAACACACTTGGCCGGCCAGCCAATATCAGAACAAAATGAACGCTTTTTAACAAGAAGAAAGGAAGGGTGACTGCTACATGAGTAAACAGTGGTGTCTTCCATACACACAGAGCATTCAGCACCATCCAGAACACATTCCCATCCTTTACTTTTCAAATAAAAGTTACTTATCTGACATTATCAAATTCTGGAGGAGGTCTCTAGACCAAATGCTTATTTCAACCCACTGGTCTCAGACATCCATTCCCCCTACCCATCCATGTCTCCTGGCTTCTAGATCCACCATGCATCTCTCTTTGGGTCTCTCAGATTTATTTCACTTAATCTTTACCCAAAACAAACAAACCTGGGAAATAAAAACTATTATAGATGTGGAACCAAGGTTCAGACAGATGGTAACTTGCCAAAGCCCCAAAGCTAGTGCGTGGTGGTCCAGGAATCCAAAGCCAAATATGCCTGACTTCAGAGCCCATGCATCTAATCACCAGGACAAACATGGTACCTACGGGTGGATTTTGTTCTAGCCCCTACACAGTGTCTCTTGAATAACAAGCACACAAAAAAAATGTCTTGACTGAGTGACTCTTCAGAACAAAATACTTCCAGCTGTTGTAAAATTTTGAAATAGCTCTAATTAGTATAGGCATACCTCTGAGGTCTAGAATCAGGAAGTCTGCTGCCCGTTAATAGCACCTGCATATGTGATATGCCACGTGGAAGGAGCTGCCACTGGGAATAAGCCTTCTGGCTACCGCCTTCAAAAAGACCACAGTTGAAAAGAACAGTTGGAACATCTGAAAAGAACAATAGATCCTGCTTTTGTAGGGCAACTTATGAACACAGACAAATGAAACTAAAAAATACATTTCCAAGGTGAGGCAGTGAAAAAAAATGTCGACTTTGCAAAAGCCTAGCGGACTTGGGTTTTGAAATGATTTCTGTCACAGCTACTCATAAAACATTTGAGAACATTTCTTAACCTCTCTGAGCTTTAGTTTTCTCATCCATTCGGTGCATAATGTTAATGTCTGCCTCATAAGACCCAAAGGAAATAGTGCATGAAAATGATCTGCAACAATGGGAACTGACTGCAACAATGGGAACTGCAACAATGGGAACTGATATCTTTTCTTGCTTTCTATGTATGTACTGTGACTTGGGGGCTTACACCTTGTAATGGAAAGTCTATGACCTTCATTTAGATGGTTTGGATTCATATCATCCTCTGATCCTGAGAAAGTTATCCTTTCTGATCCTCTTTGTATATCAGTCTGCTTCCTTTTTCCATTTGATAAATTCTTATTGAGTATCTACTATGTTTTGGGCACTAGACTAGACCAGGGGAGTCACGACCAACACAATTCACAGCCTCCTTGTAGGTGCTGAATGAAGGACAAGAAACATTGTGTGTAGTGCAATGGCTGGCACATAATAGTTTGGTCTGCATTGCAAACCCAGTCCATGAAAGATGAAAGGATGCTAAATAGAGGTATAGGAGTCTGGGTTACTCTCCTACTGGTGTTGTAACAAATGACCACGTAGTGGCTAAATGACACAAATTTATTATCCTCCAGTTGTGTAGGTCAGAGGTCTGACCTGGATCTGGGCTAAAAGCAAGATGTCAATAGGGCTGCCTTCCTTCCTGGAGGCCCTAGGGGGAGTGATAAATACTGAACTGTGTTCCCCCAAATTCATATATTGAAGCCCTAACCCCTCCAGTGTGACTGTGTTTGGAGATAGGACTTTAAGGAGGTAATTAAAGCTAAATGAGATCATAAGGGTGGGGTCCTAATCCAATAGGATTGGTGGCCTAATAAGAAGGGGAAGGGAGAGATCTCTCACCTCATGCACACGTACCAAGGAAAGGCCAAATGGGGACACAATGAGAAGACACCACCTACAAGCCAGGAAGAGGACCTTCATAGGAACCTACCTGGCAGTCACCTTGATCTTGGAATTCCAGCCTCCAGAATTGTGAGAAATAGATTTCTGTTGTTTAAGCCACTGGGTCTATGGTATTTTGTTATGGCAGCCTTAGCAGACTAATATGGGGAGAATTCTTTTTTGTTTGTTTTGTCTTGCTTTGCTTTGCTTTTTTCCAGATTCTAAGGGCTGCTTGCATTCCTTGGCTCATGGCTCTCCTCCTCCTCCAGCTTCAAAGCCAGCAATGTTGCATCTCTCTAACCACAGCTGGAAAAGGTGCTGTACTTTTAAGGGTTTGTATGATTTGATTGCGCCCATCTGGATAATCCAGGATAATCTCCCCTTGCCAAGATCCTCAACCCTAATCACATCTGCCAAGTCCCTTTGGCCAAGTAAAGTAATATTCAGTTCCTGGGGACTAGGTCATGGACATCTGTGAGGCCATTACTCCTTCTACCCAAGGGTCAAGAGGGTCAGTTTGGTGTAAGGATTCTGGTAGAACATCCAAGAAGTGCACAGAAAGAGAGATTCATGCCTTGTATTTGCAATGTGTGTGTGTAACAGCTTCTCTCCCACCACAAATATACTCAACCAAAGAGAGGGAACAGAGGTGGTCTGGCCAGATGTTTTCCCCTCTAGACATGGTTGTGTAGTACATGGCCCCATAACACTTTGAGTTAGCAACTCTGGTTTGCTAGTTTCTCTTCTATAGCATATACAGTAAAACCTTGGTTTGTGAACATAATTCATTTCAGAAACATGTTTATAATCTAAAGCACTTGCATATCAAAGCAAATTTCCCCTTAAGAAATAATGGAAACTCAGATGGTGTGTTGCACAACCCAAAAATATTCATATAAAAATGATTACAATGCTATAATATAATATAAAATAATAAAGAAAATATAAAGAAAAATAAACCAAATTAACTTGCACTTACCTTTGAAAACCTTCGTGGCTGGTGTGAGGGAGACAAGAGAGGAGGGTTATGGTGTAGGACAACTTGCCCTATCACTAACGGAATCACTGCTTCCATTGGCTCAATGGAATCTTTTCTGCATGGGTGACATTGTATATACTTGCATGGATGTTGACTACAATACAGTATTAATAAACTCTTGTCATATACTGTATTTAATGTAACTGGCAATGAGGCAGCAGAGGAAAGGGTCTCTATCAGCAGGCAGCCTGACCTAGAATGAAGCAAAGCGTTCCTAAGCTCACACTTGTATGGAAAAGCAAAGAACTGTCCATAGGTGCTTTGAAGTGACAAAAAAATACACTAGTGCCAGTCGTGGGCACCTTCTGACGTTCTGAAAAATCACTGATTTCTGCCAAACATCATGGCCTGAGACCGAGCATCCGAGCGTGGGAGTTGATCACCCATAATCCCACAGCAAGATAGAGAGAGAGAACCATTGGCTCAGTTGTGACCATGTGATGTTTAGCATCACATGCCACCCATACTGCGAGACATTGCTGTTTTATCAAGTTAAAATTCATTATAAATATTTGCTTATCTTGCAGAACACTTGCAGAACAAGTTACTTGCAATCCAAGGTTTACTGCACTTGATTCTGATATTGGCAAAAGGTCATAATACCATGATTTTCAGAAATCTACCTCTTCTTCTTTTAGCTCACTAACTAAAAAGCATTAGTTTTGTGTCTTAATGTCAAGGAATGTTCCAGGAGAAAGTGAACCCTAAGATTTTCTCCTGGTATTTTCCTGTGATCACCTGTCCCTCCACATTTCCCTCTACATTCCCCATTGAATCACCTGCCAAAGATAACTTCCAAATTTCTACCTTACTATTCAGAGCTCTACTTTTTAAACTTTAAACTTTTAAAACCACTTAAACTTTAAACAAGCAAACTAGCGAAACTCTTCCCAAGGGACATCTTCAAAAATCAAATACACTGTGTTAGTTTCCTAGGGCTGTGTAACAAAGTATCATAAACTGGGTCACTTAAAACAATAAAAATGTATTCTCTCACAGTTCTGGAGGCTAGAAGTCTTAAAATCAAGGTGTGAGCAGAGCCTTCTAGGCTCCAGTGAAGAATCCTTTCTTGCCTCTTCCAGTTTCTTTTCTTTTTATTATAATCAGATTTTATTTTATTTTTTGTCGTGAACATGATCTTTATTCTTTTTTTAAAATATATTTTATTGTCAAATTTGTTTCCATACAACACCCGGTGCTCATCCCAACAAATGCCCTCCTCAATGCCCATCACCCACGTTCCCCTCTCCCCCATCCCCCATCTACCCCTAGTTTGTGCTCAGTCCCAAAGCTGGTTTCCCAAACCCTGGATAACACCGTGCATCTGCATGCTGGTCTACTGTGTTCTAGAACAATTGCCTTGTGAGAGGCAGGCAGCAAACACACTTTAGCGAGTAAAGTGTTTATCTGAGGAGTTTTCATACTCGAAATCACTGGGAAGGAGTCTGTGTTGGATGGAATACATCACCTGGAAATATAGGTCTGGAATGAAAATAAAAATGTCTTCCCTAAGGCCATGTGGTTGTTGGTGCCCAGGCTGAGCAGGCGGAAAGGGCATCCCATTAGGTAAACGTGACCCAGCCCCTTAAGGTTGGCAGCAGATGAGGAGGAAGGTGGGGAACATCCATCAGGTATCCCCTTGTCAAAAATCCAGAGACAGAAAAATTAAAACCACCAAATCAATAAACAGTATTTAGTAAGAGTTAATCATGCATGTAAGAACAGTTTGTGAACTGGGAGCTTTCAAATTTAAAACTGATAGGAAGCTCAGGGCATGATTTTATAGGACAGCTTATTAAGTGAAAATGAGGAAGTTGTTTAATGTTTGCATGATTGGTTATTATAATAGGAGTTTCCAGATGGCAGGGAATTGGTTAAAAGTGGTCATCTTATACCATTTTTAGGAAGATGACTTAAGTTCTGTTTTGTTTGTTTGTTTTTTATGTAGTCACCACACCCAGTATGGAACCCAATGCAGCGCCTGAACCCGTGACCCTGAGATCATGACCTGAGCTGAGATCAAGAGCCAGATGCTTGACCGAGCCACCCAGGCACCGCTTAAGTTTCTTTTTAAAAAAAAAATTAATAATTTGGGGCACCTGGGTGGCTCAGTTTGTTAAGCAACTGACTTAGGCTCAGGTCATGAACTCATGCTTTGTGAGTTCAAGCCCCACATTGGGTTCTGTGCTGACAGCTCAGAGCCTGGAGCCTGCTTCAGATTCTGTGTCTCCCTCCCTCTCTGCCCCTCCCCTGTGCTCTCTCTCTCTCTCTCTCTCTCAATCTCTCTCTCTCTCAAAAATAAACAGATTTTAAAAAATAAAAATAATTAATAATTCATTTTATTTAAACAATATGACAAAACTATTTCAACATTTATTAATGACATTTTTCCATTTTTTCATAATAGATCTTTGCAATCCAGTGTGTATTTTATGCCTACAGCACATCTCAATTTTTTTTTTTAATTGAAATATAGTTGACACACCATGTTACATTAGTTTCAGGGGCAATATAGTGTTTTGACAAGTCTGTAGACTAAAGTTTGTTTTATTTACTTTTACAAGCATTTACAAGAAAAGGCCAAAAAAAAAAAAAAGAAAAAAAAAGAAAAGGCCAAGTTAAGTTTCGCTTGTTTTGCCAAATAAGTTAATTAAATTTCACTTATGGGGCTTAGATGGCTTTGTCTGCTCAAAGGATTCTAAAATCGAATCTCTATTCTGTATTTCACTTTAACACCCCTAAACCGTGAACCCACACTGGGGTGGGATGTCTCTAGGCATAGACACTCATAGAATTGTAATTATAAGCAATGCTGCATTGTTCATGGCTCCCTTACTTTGTTTTTGTTTTTTTAATGTTTATTTATTTTTGAGAGACAGACAGACAGCGCAAGCAGGAGAGGGGCAGAGAGAGAGGGAGATGCAGAATTTGAAGCAGGCTCCAGGCTCCAAGCTGTCAGCACAGAGCTCCATGCAGGACTCGAACTCACAAACTGTGAGATCATGACCTGAGCCAAAGTCGGATGCTCAACTGGCTGAGCCACCTAGGCACCCCATGGGTCCTTTACCTCTGAAAGCTCATCTTATCAACCGTGGTCCAGTCAGGAGACAGAAACTCAACTGGTTCACTTCATGAGGAGAACTTAGTATAGAGAATTGTTCACCAGGTATTGGAAAACAGAAAGTGCAAAAAGGGGTCATGGAGGTGTCGTGGAGGAACACTCACGGGAAGCAGCAAGCACCCCTAGCAGCAAGAGTCAGATGCTCAACTGACTGAGCCATGTAAGCACCCTGGCAGTCTTTGATTTTTTTCCTAAGGTAGTCTGGGGCTCTTGTGACCCTAGAACTTATAAGAGTTTCAAAACAATTCATAAAAGGACAACTATGAAAGGAAGTTATTCCCCAATGGCAAATAGTTTTTAAAATTATGTCTACATTTAATGCCTTAAAAATTCTAAAACATTGGCTGTTAAAGTGAGGCTGCAAACTGGCAACCTAAATGTTGCCATAGTCACTTCTGTTTGTGAGCACAATGTCTTGCTTTATTTTTAGAAATAAATCTGAATATCGTTGGACAAGACATGTGGCCTTTAGTTTGCCACAGTCACCCAAAGTCCCTAATGCCTCACTCTGGCCAATATACACTACTTGCCAGTTACCTGCACGCAGTTTTCAGCTTGCAATAGTTAAACTAATATTGAAGGTCAATTCTTTTTCAAGGCAGCATGCATGATCACCATAGACTCACTGAACCAAAGACATCTGGTCCACTCTCCTCCCTCCAAGCAGAGTTAATCTGTGATCATTGGCAAAGCTCAGGGCAAAGGGATCCTGTCCCCAGAAGTCCACATCAGAAACCTAGGCAGAGTTTTAAAGAGCATCTCAGTGGGTGCATCCTTTAGGCCAGTCGAGAGGACACATGAGGCTCATTTCTTGGTGTGGGTTTTGAACTCAGCTAAATAAAACATTATGTAAAGCCACAATTTAACACACTCTGTACTCAGGGCTAAGCTCCCTTATTAACAATGCAAGATTTAATCTCCCCAGGGAATGCTTGTCCCTACCCCTCAGAGTAAACTGGAACCAATCTGGATAATCAACAGTAATTTTCTCTTTGGTCTTAAGCAGACTTCTTTTAGTTTACAATAGCCTCTTTCAGATTAATGCTTGGGTCTTTCAAATTCTGCCCCTCCTCCTTCTCTTCCCTAATATGGCACCTAGGTACAAGGACATCCTTATCTTGTCATGGGGGAAAGCTGCAGTAGGAGGTCCTTGTGCTGCTCTTTGGAGTCCCCTTGCCTTGGGGTTGACAGTGTCCTCCACGGGATATCCCTTCTGAATCTGTCAAGGATTGATGAGTTTCTGTACTTACCATGCCCAGTCTGGGATCCCACTGGCACTATACATCCCCCTGAGGTTTGCCTGTGCAGACAAGGCAATGCTATGCATTCACTGAGCATGTCATTTACCTCCAGGGCATGCAGGAAGACTGCATTTCCCAGACTCCCTTGCAGCCAAGTCTGGCCATGTGACTAGTTCTAGCCAAAGGCATGTGGACAGAATGACCTATGCCGCTTCTGAGATTGGCATTCAGATACTGGGTCATTTTACTGTCACCACAGTGACCCCCATGGTAAGCTCATTGTCAGCAACTTCTTTCCACATCCTTCCACCAGGTGTGGAGCTAGTGAATAATGTCCTTGCCACAGGGAAGACAAAGAGTCTAGAAGCTGAATTCTGGCTCTCTTTCTGTCTAATCATGCCTTTGGATCTTTGCTATGTGGGTGCAGGAGCCCCCTGGGAAGCAGCCTCCTTCCATATTTCCAAAGGGCAATAAGGCGAATACCCTCAGTTTTCAGTGGTGCCCCCAACCCATTCAAGAATTCAACCCAGAGAGCAGGAATATTCACTTCTCACCACTTTCTTTCCCAAGCAGCAAGGCTACAAGTTCACATTCAAAGGAAAGGCAGCTTCCACATGACCCCACCACTCCATCCTACCAGGTCTGCGCTGTGTTAAATTTAGGCTAACTTGGTCCACTCAGCTTGAACCAAATCTGAAGTCTTTCAGTTAACTCGGTGTGTTTTGGATGAATGGGTAGCCCTCTCATTCTCTGTTCTTTCGAGGTGTTATGTGGGGTTGGAGGTGGGGGCTGAGGGAGGAGTGGGGGATCTGGTCCTGACACAGCTGTGGCTCCTCTGCCTTCCTTGGAGAGGCCCCTACTCTATCTGTTTCCTAAGCCCCCTGTTTGTACTGGAGGCTGGAATTGTAGTCCATGAACTCACAGTCCAGCTTCTGAGCCCCATCAGAGCCTGGTGTCCTCTCCCATTGATTGTTCGGCCAACTCAGCCCTCTCTGGTGTGGAAATTGTTTGGAACTCACAGTCAGTCGGTCTTGTCCACCAGTCACTGGTGCCACCAACACAGCAACTCCCCTGTCAGCCTCCTAAGGATTCATTTCTGATGCTCCACACTCGGAAGCCCAGGGGTCTGCCTGGATCTTTACCCTGCCACGGGGGAACCAAAGATTCCTAGAAGTGCAAACTCAAATTCTCTTCTTCCCCTTTGCTTACTCAGAGGACCCAACACTCCAAACGGCAAACATAGCCAATGTGGCTCTGCTTCTAAATAGCCACTTGACCTAGGGCAGGAAGAGGGTCAGGGTGTAGGTCTCACTATCTTCCCTGTCACCACCTCTTCTCCTTCCCATGATTCCCTGGGGGCTTCCACTTCTACTTCCTGTCAGCTAGGACATCCTTACATCAAAGCCTGCCTCCCAGAGGGGCAACTGCCCCTCCCCTTTCACCTGACTATTTTTGCCAAATGGCTGTTGGGTAAAAAAAGACAGGGATAGAGCTGAAACTCAGATTGGTTTCTTACTTTCAAAACATTATTCTCCCAGAAGCATACTGTTGACAATGAAGCTTGGACTGAAGACCTTGATTATTTTACCATGGAAAGAATGATTTATTCCCCTCAATATTTTTATTTTGATAAACACAGCCTTTCTCAGAACAAACACAAACACACTGACTGACTCCCTCAACCATAAAGTGCTACAGGAGAGCTGTAAGTCTGCAGACAATTCACGTGGTCTGCTACCAATAGCTGGCTGTCTTCACCTGCTCACACCTGCTCAGACACAGGGGCTCTGCTTACCATCAGGTGCTTTGCCTCCCCTCAGGACATGGCCACAAAGCCCGGTGGCAGTCAGGCCAGTCACATCCCCAGTGTGATGGCTAATCCCGATGTTGGAGGACCAGTAACCAGGAGAGATAGCAGTAGAGTATATTTCGATGTGTGAGTCCATTTTCCAGGTGTTCCTAAAGCCCAGAGCTTCTGGTGGTTCGGAAGATCAGCATGCTGTCAACACAGCTGAAACAGCCCGATGTTCCCCTGCACCATTTTTCATTTTGTCACTCGATGGCACAGAAAAGGATTTGCCACTCCTCGGTAACCCTGAATTTCCAGTTTTCAGTTTTTTCCAGTTTTCCCAGGCTACACATTTAAAAAATGTATCTTTCACCAGAGTCAACCTGAGTACAATGCTCACCCTCCCTCTGTCCTACCTGCTGCGTGTGCCTGCGGAAGCTTCACGGCTGTCACTCTGCCCTGCACCACTGTGCCTCCTCACATGGCTCACTCACCTTGAGAGGCGTCCCTTATGCTGTTCCAGGTTCAGTCATCTGTTTCATTTCACACCGGCCACCTGTGCCCTGAGCCTGCCTTTTAATTATACATAAAAAAAAACACCCACTATGTCAAAGATTCTGACCTGCAATCCCCTTCTCCTTAATTATAGATCTAAGGCTCATTACATAAAAGGTTGGAGCAAAAAGAGTGTAGACTTTGGGAAGAAACAAACCTGAGTTTAATTTTTTTTAATGTTTATTTATTTCTTGAGAAGGAGAGACAGACAGACAGACAAACAGAGTGTGAGTGGGGGAGGGCAGAGAGAGAGGGAGACACAGAATCTGAAGCAGGCTCGAGGCTCTGAGCTGTCAGCACAGACCCCAATGTGGGACTTGAACTCACCAACTGTGAGATCATGACCTGAGTCAAAGTTGGACATGTAACTGACTGAGCCACCCAGGTGCTCCTAAACAAACCTGAGTTTAAATTCTGGCTTCGCTATTTACCAGCTGTGTTACTTTGGGCAAGTCACTTAACCTCTCTCTGTCCAAAGTTTCTCAGCTATATACAGCAGCACTATGGTGAGCTATGCAGACCTCCACTCTTTCTGCCAGGGGGAAAGAAGCTCACTGAGATTGGAGCTATAGATTCCGTGTGGATAAGAGGGGACCACTGTGGCTGTTTGGATGCATGTACAATGTAAACCAGGCTCTGAAAAGAGTCGAATGATTCTTAGCCCAGTGATGCTGGGGATATTGGTAAGGAGAATGGAGCTCCTTTCTTTGTAAGAGACTAGACTTTGTTGGGTCTGGGTGAAAAAGAGTGCCCATCTTGGTGACTGAGCTTGCTTCCTAGGTAACCAGTGAGGAAATCTGCTGGAAGTATAAAACTGGTCACAAAGGTACCACCCTCCAGCCTGGCCCTGCCCACCTTCTCCCTTACAGAGTGGCCAGTGCTCAGGCACTGAGAAGCCACTTCTGTACATGATGGAACTTGAGTTTGCAAGTCATAGGAGGCCTTACATAGAGATGGGATTTCCCAAGGGAAAGAGATGGGACACAGGGCTGTAAGGCCTGACCAATGTGACTGCAGGGACAAGAGGAAAGTTGTCTGAGAGCCTCCTCTGAAGGCTCAGACTGTATGGCCCTTGTGCAGGGTGACCCCACTCTGGTCTCCTGTACTGCCCTGTTAGAGCGTCTTCATAGTCCCCCATATAAGAAGGTCACACATGCACACAGCCTGACCCAAGGTGCATTTCTCTGAGGAAGACAGGCAAAAGAATAAGTACCTGAGAAAGAAACAGCAAAGATGGAGGTCTGCAGGCCATTGCCCTACTGCCTTAAGGGTAACTGGATGGAGTCACCAACTCAGGAAAATTGAGGTGCCTGTGGACCAGCAAAGTGTCTCCCATGGAGTGAATGGATAAAACTGAATTCATTATTTTCTCCAATAAATTGGTAAGTGGCACCTTGGTGGGCAGAAACACAGGGCTCCTTCCACACCTGCGTTATAGGAACAAAAATATGAGGGTAGGAAGGAATGGCAAGATTTATTTGATCACTGATCCAACCCAGGGTTCACTGGGGCTGGTCCATTTCTCAACCCATGATGAACTAATGGCTCTAAACAGTGACCACCGGTGGCTACCAGTATCACAAAAACAGAGGTGCCCGATAGCAAGCCTATCACCATGTGTGAAGTCGTCTTGCCAAAAACAATCAAACTTGAGTCTAGTTGAGCCTCTAGATTCAACTGCCAATTTACAAGGAATACAGGAGACAAAGGAACACGTCAACTGATACCAGGAGGAGGCAGTCAGTGGAATCCACACTATACCAAATTCTACAGGGTGAACAACTAATTTCTTCAACAAATAAGTTGCAAGGAAAAAGTATGGAGGGAAAACTTGTAGAATAAGAGGCTTTAAATGCCTGTCAACAAGCATTTAGACCTTATTTCGATCCTAATTCAAACAAAAAAAAATTGTTAAAAATTATGATTCATTAAATAAAGGGAAATTTGAACACTGACTACATATTTGAGGATATTAAGAAATTATTAGACATTTTTTAGGTGTGATAATTGTACAGTTGTTATGTTTTTTAAATACGCTATATTTATTCAGGGGCACCTGGCTGGCTCAGTTGTTTAAGCATCTGACTCTTGATTTCAGCTCAGGTCATGATCCCATGATTTGTGAGATCAAGCCCCATGTTGGGCTCTGTGCTGACAGTGCAGAGCCTGCTTGGGATTCTGTCTCTCTGCCCCTCCCTTACTCTCTCACTCTCTCTCAAAATAAATAAATAACATTTTAAAAAGTTAATAAGTGGTATTTGTTCAGAGATATTGTGTAGTAAGGAATTTAACCTTGCCCTAAGAGAGATCTGGATTTTGTCCTCAGCTTCTGAAAGGTAATCTTTCAACCCTGGGAATGTCCTGCCTAACAGGAGGGTCTTTGTTTAGGGTTGGGGCTGGCCACACCAACAGAGCTCACAACATGAATTATAAAGGGGCCTTGAGGCATGCAGTATCAACTCAATCTCCTAAGTTGAGGAGATTGAGTTGACCAGGGACCCCAGTAAAGATTCTGGACTCCAAGGCTCAAATGAACTTCCCTGGATGCCAGCACTCTGTGCATATTGTCACACATCAATGCCAGGAAAATAAAGCTGTCTGTGACTCTATGGGGAAGATAATTGGAAGCTCCATGTTTGGAACTTTCCTGTGTCCTCATCTATGTAGTTCTACCTTTGGCTAATTTTAATTCTTCGCCTGTAATAATCCAGTACCCTCTCTAATTGTGCAATGGGTATCCAAAGTGAGGGTGGTCTTGGGTATACTGCGTGTCTCTTCAAATGTCACAGATATATACTGTATTATTTATAAACAAGATGATATGATGCCTGGGGTATATGGGTAAGGATATAGAAGGAGCAGACTTATGCACAGATTAAAGGACCTTGTGTGTTCAATATCCCCTCGCATTAAAAGCTTAAAGAATTTAGCTAGTCTGTTCAGGAAAATCTCCCCAGTTCAGGTAATAAAGATTTGCCTTCCCATCACCACCCCACTGCCAAATCTTGGATTTACAGGTGGAGAGGGATCCATGTAGGTGGCCTAAGACCAACCAAAGCCTAGTACACAGCAGTCATCAGTCCTGATCAGCAGGTACTTGGGGACCAGCTGGTGGTTGAGGAAAAGTCCTCACTGGACATCCAAGGACAGTTAACAAAAGCCCTGATGCAGGTCATGGTGGTGCCTGTTGAGTGAAGTCAGGCATGTGTGGCATATTCACAGCTCTGAGAGCTTTAACGAAGCCCAGCGGGGTAACTGTGCTGGGTGCCAGAGTGCCTTGCTCTGACAAGCATCTGCACCCCACATTCTGGCTAACCATCCATACTGTATGATAGTACTTGTCTCCTACCAGGTAAATTATAGAAGACCAGGTGCTCACTCTCTCTGGTAAGTGATGTGTGGACCCAACCTCAGAAAAGCCAGTCCTAAGGTCCAGAGATGGGGGCTCAATGAGGCAGGGATTCCTTAAGAGGCCATTCTAGCAGGTGCAAGGGTAGGATAATGTTCCATGTTATTCCAGTGCCAGTGGCAAGTTCAGATAAGAAAGCTCCAGCATCCCTAGTTCCAGGGTAGATGGCAGTGTCATAAGCTCCTGCATGGGTCCACATAGATGGCTAAGGTGGTGGTGTCAGCTCCAGCATTCAGGACCCACATCTCATCCTGTCCTGGCTGCTCCTTTGATATGGCCGTGGCTAAGGGTCTAGCCTCCTAAGTTCTATTAACTTCTTTCCATTTTCTGATGATGGTTCCATTGTTTTTCTCTTAATTTTATCCGCTACTCAATATGCACTCAAAAAGTCTTCTGCTGCTTAATTTAACCGAGCTCAATTTCTGTTTGTAACCAAGACTCTGGACCAATCCCATGGTCCTTTGATCTCATATTTTACACATTCCTGGCTGTGTGGCCCCACTGAGTCCTGTCTGCTTCTTCTGGGGTACGCTGACCATTGCACATCTCTGTCCCCTCCATCTTTCCTCACCACTCCTAGCCCAAGTGGGTCTTCCATAGTCTGGGTAGAATATCCTCTAGGCTGCAAATGTTTCAGGATGCTCCTTTGTAAGGGCATGCCCTTTTGAAATCACGTAAAGGAAACTTCTATCATTTAGAATTGTCAAAAAGTACCCCCAAGAACATATTGAAGTAGATGCTTAAAGAGGGTAGAGGAAGAAGGAAGAAAAACTATCTGGAAGAAAATAGCTTGTCTATAGAATACCTCGTATGTGAATGTTCATAATAGCTTTATTCATGATGGTCCAAAATGGAAACAACACAAACATCCAATAACAGAAGAATGGATAAACAAACTGTAGGGGGTTCAAACAATGGAATACTCAGCCATGGAAATGGTAGGATTATTGCTACACACGATGAGATGGATGAATCTTACAAACATAATGTTGAAAGAAAGAAAAATGACACACAGGAAAGAACATAACATACAACAGGCTAAATGAAATGATATTAATATGAATCAGAAAATGGTTGTCTGTGGTCTTAGAGAAGTGGGAAGGATGCAAAGAAAAGTTTGTGTTGAGGAAAATGTTCATTATCATGACGGTAGGGGGGACAGGTGAGAGCTTTGCAGGTGTCTGTATTTGTCAAAACCCATGACTTGCAGGCTGTGGTGAATATAGATTGTACCTCATTGCCTTAAAAGGCAAAGGGGAAGGTGGCAGAGACCTGATCTGAATTTGGCATCTCACTGCATTGGCTTCTTGTCAAATGTGCCCACTTATTGTTAGACTGCACAATAAAACACACTTCCCAAGAACTTCCAAGTCTCCACGTGCAGGCAGAGTGTATCCCAGCAGCCCGTGGGAAGTTCTCCAACAGAGACACAGGGGCTGGCTGAAGGAGGTGAATGGACACTGGGTGTGCATGACAGTGGTGAACAAACCCTATGGGTGGTGGGTGGAGCACTGACAGGAGCATCTGCCGTGGTCAATCCCTCAAATATCACTGCCACCAATGCCCACTGTGAAGGCTGTGTGAGGATTCCAACCACTGATGAAGTGTCTGTCACATGGCAGGTACTGTGTAAGTGATGATCGCTTTCAAGAGTCTCGTTGCCTCTTTGCATGCTTCCACCAAAACACAAACACCATTTGGAGACAAGTGCCACTTACATATGCACACGCATGCACGTGTGCATACATGCATACACACACAATCTTTCACTTATCTGGAAGCCTGGTTTAAAACTAGCTCAGCCTAGTTAAACCACCCCTGGTTACCTTCTTGCAAGCTCCAGTTTAGACCTTGCTGGGGCATCCGTGCACATGCACCAACTGAGGGAATCCAGATGGCAGGACGCTCTGGGGTTATTACTGTGAAAATTAATAAGGGGAAAGTTCACTAAAGTGCACCTGAGATGCTAGAGGGTGAGATTGGCAGGGGGAGCATCTTACTCTGTGTCAATTACAGGAAGAATTGCCCATTATAGAACCCTGAAAGGAGAATCTCAACAGGAAAGAATCATCAATTACAGGTCGAAGCGGGGAAGGATGTACATTGTATCTCTTATAAAAAAAATCAACCACCCCTGAACTCCTGCTCCTTTCCAGTGGACTTTTGTTCAAAACAACCCCTCCCAATCTCCTCCTCCTTCTCCATGAAATAATATTCCTCTCTTTTGTTTGCTAGAGGTTCCTGTGGTTTCACTCTATCTTGCTTGTCCTGGATTGCAATCCTTTGCTATTCTTGAATAAACTGATCTGCTGGTAAAATACCTGGAAGTTTTATTTTTTTAAAAAAATTTAATGTTTATTTATTTTTGAGACAGAGAGAGACAGAGCACAAGTGGGGAGGGGCAGAGAGAGAGAAAGACACAGAATCCGAAATAGGCTCCAGGCTCTGAGCTGTCAGCACAGAGCCCAATGCAGGGCTTGAACCCACTAACCATGAGATCTTGACCTGAACTGAAGTCAGACAGTTAACTGACTGAGCCACCCAGGGCCCCTGGAAGTTTTATTTTTAAGGTTAACATTACCATTAGTATTTAAGTGGGCAAGCTCTATTTTCAGAAGGAAGTGGAAAGAGCCTGTTCTGTATTTCAAATCATGAGGGTTTCCCGTGCACCCTACAGAGGGGGAGTTTTAGTGTTTGCCCAACGAAAGCTTTTAGCCATTCTTGGCTTGGCCAACTGTTAGTGATCTATTAATACTGCAAAGTAGGATGAGGACAGAGAGTGGAGTCCTCTTGTTAGCACAACTGTTAAGAAAACAGGACTTTTTACTCTCTCTGGAAGAGACGAAAGTTTCAATGTGATCAGGAAGGGAAAGTACATTAGATAACCTCCCAAACTTTTCCTACTATTTGAAATTTTTTTAAAATTTTTTTAACATTTATTCCTTTTTGCAAGAGCATGAGTGGGGGAGGGGCAGAGAGAAAGAGTGACACAGAATCCGAAACAGGCTCCAGGCTCTGAGCCATCAGCACAGAGCCCAGTGCAGGGCTCGAACACATGAACTACAAGATCATGACCTCAGCTGAAGTCTGGTGCTTAACTGACTGAGCCACCCCAGGCACCCTTTTTACTGTTTTTAAGTGAATGCCCTTTGAAGGTACAGTTCACAAAGCCCTACAGATAAGCCTAAGGTTTGCTTTTTTCTGAAGGTGTTTTTGTGCTTCAAAACACCCACATTTATAAGAATCTCCCATATATATTTTTAAGTTTATGTATTTATTTTGAGGGGGGAAGGGAGAGAGAACGCCAAGCAGGTTCTGCATTATCAGCGCAGAGCCCAATGTTGGGCTCGAACTCACAAACTGTGAGATCATGACCTGAGTCCAAACCAATAGTTGGACTCAATTGACTGAGCCACCCAGGTGCCCCAAGAATCTCATATTTTTGCGTGCCTTTCCTACAACCCCTCCTGTTGGGATCCCTGCTCCCAAGGCCGTGGTCTCGGGGCAGTAGACCCTTCCTCCTTACTGAGTCCTCCTCCTGAGTCAGTATATACACACAAGGGGGTGGGGCATGACCCATAGGATGGGAAAATCCTGAATGCCAGGCTAAGGCATGAGTATACGGATCACTTTCCTGGCTAAAAGATGGATTCAATTTGTCCCCAAACCAGCCCACTGCCTCCCCTGTGGTCCAACATCCCTTGTGTGATTATGTGAAATGGCAACCTGGCAAAAAAAAAGCAGAGCTGTCCTGGTGGGGGGAGTGGAGGGTTGAGGGGGTGGTAACTGATACATAGAACGGAGTGGGGTGGGAGAAAGTAACAATGTAACAGTATGCTGGCCTCTCTCCACCAGCTGAATGAGCTGTACCAGCAACCAGGATAATGTGGCAGGTCTAGTCTTCTACCTTCTGCCGGAGTTTGTTAAACACCGGGCAGGGCAGTCTGCACAAGGTCATCCGCATGCTGGCATGCTTACATCGACAAGAGACCACAGTCTCCGTGCCCTTAGCGAGCTTTGCCATCTCAAATAAACAACGCAAGAACAAAATGGTGTTACTTTAGCATTCCTGAACATGCCTTTGTCTTGGGCTGAAAAGCTTGTACAAACGGTCTGAAGCAAACAGAATTGTTCCAGAAAAGCATCTCCCATTGGCGTTCTCACTGGAAAACTCCGCACGAGTTTTCCTAACAGTAGACACTTCTGTGCACCGCGCAAATCGCCAGCGGGGCCATAGGAGGCCGGGCATCTGGCTGACTTGGGCATCTCATCGTTCTTCTCTGTCCCCAGGCCAGGCCCAGTGCACCTCTCGAAAGAACTCCGTTCTCCACGTTGCAAGTTCTGCCTCTCCTTCCAAAGAAGAGACCGGGCAGGCTGCAGTGAAAGAAAAAAGCGGGAAAGGGAGACTTTATTTTTTTCATAGTCCAAAAGGTGAAACATAGAATTCAAAGTGGGGAAATAAATGATAAAAAGGAAGCAATGGCAATGTGAGATGTTAACAATGAGAGGGAGGACAGGTGGTAAGAAGCCTGCTGGGACTTAGCTCTGATCTCTCTTCTGCACAAAGGTATTCCAAAATAAGAAGACTGTCGACAAATAAAACTAAAAGACAACAGGTCATCCCACCATGGCGATTAAAAGGTTTTGGAGTCTGGCATGCCTGGGTTTGAGCCCCTTTACCAATGTCCTGGACAGGTCAACTTGCCCCTCTGGGATCTGGGTGCACCGGGCACTCTCTGCATCGGGGTACAGGGCAGAAATACCAAGGTCAAATGCCTGGCACAGAGGAAGTGCTCAGAAAAAGCCAACTGGTACCATTACCAATAAGTAATAAACAGGGGCCACAAGGCCATGAGCCTCCGGAGGTCACACAGAGCGCCCACTTCTGATGCTGTTCTGTGGAGGCAGCCGAGCCCTTCCGCCCCCAAATTCCCTCCAGTCCTGGGAGAAGAGGCATCTAATGCCCTCACCCATGCCGAGGAATTAGATGATTTTTTTTTTGTCAAGTGCGGAACCATGACAGATATGTAATCTACAATGAATTTAGTAAACTGTAAATCTTTTTTTAGAGGAATCCTGTATATTGATAACTATAATTCCAAATCACATGCAAAATAAAGCTAAGTAAAACAATGTCTTAAGTAATATAGATCCCTACATATATGTCTCTGTTTTCAAACAGCTATTACCAGGCTTTGCATAAGGAAATGCGGCTTTGCTTTTCCTTACCAAAAAAAAAAAAAAAAAAACCTTTTTGATTTTCTGGGTTACCAGTGTCAAGAATTAAAATCCTTCCTTAGTCCTTTTCTTTGAATGTGAATCCTCTTTGCCCCTAGACACACTAACTGTCCAATCAGAGAGCAATTTCACTTAAAAATTAAAAATATGGGGGCGCCTGGGTGGCGCAGTCGGTTGGGCGTCCGACTTCAGCTCAGGTCACGATCTCGCGGTCTGTGAGTTCGAGCCCCACGTCGGGCTCTGGGCTGATGGCTCAGAGCCTGGAGCCTGCTTCCGATTCTGTGTCTCCTTCTCTCTCTGCCCCTACCCCCTTCATGCTCTGTCTCTCTCTGTCTCAAAAATAAATAAACGTTAAAAAAATTTTTTTAAAATTAAAAATATGAGCATAATAAATTATCTTACTACACTATATAATGTATATAATAATGTGCACAATATGGAATAATACTAGCTTTAATTAACTCTCTCTTCCAAAGTAAGTGTCCTAATGCATGTCAGTATGGCTCTTTTCCCCTGAAAGTCTTCTAGAATCTGTGAAATAAGGTGTAAAAAGCACTGAATATTTCTGGATAACAAAGCAAGAAGAAAGTTTGAAGTTGCTAGCTAGAGTGGGGCTGGGAATAGAAGATGAGGTAAATATCTGGAAACTGGACTGGACCCCACATGGAGAGAAACAGCCAGAGACCAGTGTAACAGAAGAGGAAAATTAGCCTTCCATTTAGGAGGGCATTTGTCTTTATGTTAGGATAGTGTTTGACTCAGGCTTAAACGGATGGAAATGTTTCTTTCCCTCTCTCTCTCTCTCTCTCCCTCTATCTCTCTCTCTCCAGTAAGTACAAACCTGACAATTCAATTCAGGGGCAGTCTGGCTGCTCTATAAATGTCCTCAAGAACAAAGAATCTTTCTGTCTTCCTTAGCATGTGCTTTCCATTTTTTAATGGCCACAAAGTGGCTGCTGTACCTCCAGCCATTACATTCACCTTCTAGGGAGGAAGATTATGGAAGAGCAATGGTGGAAGTCTTGCCCTGCTAGACAGAATTGTGTCACACCCCTAGCTACAAGGGAATCTGAGGAAGTGACTACTTTTAGTTGAGCATGTAACCACGATAAATAAAATTGGGGTTCTGTAATTAACAAAAAAAGAGGGAGTGGCTACTAGGAACTAAGCAGGTCTGCCACAGGGTTGTCACTGCCTGGGCCCCCTAAGCTCCCCTGAACCCTCAGTAAAGTCTGCATAGAAAGACCTTGCATGAGTGGTGGCATGGTGGTGACCAGATTGAGGGACTGAGCCCCATGGCTACATGGGTGCAGAGCAGATGAAGGAACAGCCATGAGACATGAGCTAAAACTTGGCTCAAAATTCTCTGGGAAGCAAGAGCACAGAGCAGTATGTGAAAAGGAAAACTCAGGGCCTCAGGGAGGAAATTAATAGGAAGTTGTGCCTGTTGATCATGACTTTGTCATTATTGTTGATATTGATAAGTGGTGATAGATATATTATACAGATAGATGGCAAATTATATAGTTAGATGATAGCTGGATATAGATGATAGGTTGTTTATTAATAGATAGATAGATGATTGATAGATAGATGATTGATAGATAATAGATAGGAAACATCTATTGAACACATACTACAATCTTAATACTGTTGTATGTGCTTTTTCTATCGTGTCCTAATTAATCCATCCAAGAAATAAAAGGCAAGGCAAATTATTTCAATTTCGCCAATGAATGCACAGAGGCTGAAAAAGGTTATTTTCTTAATTAATAACCTACAAGTTCTCAGCCCCGTTTGCACATGCACGGCCAATCTAGAATGTCCACCCATCTTGTCCTTATCCCGTGTTAGGCCTCTTTCTCTGTTGACCAGCCAGCAGGTGAGCCCTGACACATTGTACCTTGACTTCTAACATCATGCTTGAATCCTCAAAGAGACCAAGTCCCCTTTTTTCCTTTGAACATTTAATCTCTGATGAATTCAACCTGAGTCCAGTGTGGTTTCCTTACATATATTATTCAGTATATCCTCACAAGTGCCCCCACTGAGATGGAAAGAAGCCTGGGCCTGAATGTTAAATGTGTAGGGTTCCAGCCATCTCTCCTTTCTCTGCGTGTGCGTGTGTGTCCCCAACACTCCAAAATATTATACAAGGACCCCAGAACAACTTATTCTGGCTGATTGGAAATATTCTTAAAAAATGGGTCAGTTTTGGGGCGCCTGGGTGGCGCAGTCGGTTAAGCGTCCGACTTCAGCCAGGTCACGATCTCGCGGTCCGTGAGTTCGAGCCCCGCGTCGGGCTCTGGGCTGATGGCTCAGAGCCTGGAGCCTGTTTCTGATTCTGTGTCTCCCTCTCTCTCTGCCCCTCGCCCGTTCATGCTCTGTCTCTCTCTGTCCCAAAAATAAATAAACATTGAAAAAAAAATTTAAAAAAAAAAATAGGTCAGTTTTGGGGCACCTGGGTGGCTCAGTCGGCTGAGCTTCCGACTTTGGCTCAGGCCATGATCTTGTGGTCTGTGAGTTTGAGCCCCATGTCAGGCTCTGTGCTGACAGTTCAGAGCCTGGAGCCTGCTTGGGATTCCGTGTCTCCCACTCTCTCTGCCCCTCCCCCACTCATGCTCTGTCTCTCTCTGTCTCTCAAAAAATAAAGATGAAAAAAAGGGGGGGGGGTCAGTTTTTCCTGAAGGAGTCCAAGGAGGAGAACCTGAAAAACACCCGGGAAAGCCACAGAGAGTGACATCACAGCCAAAATCGCCCAGTGGTCAAGGAGAGGAAGACGCCATCAAAGTCCACCACTGGGGTCTGATGGGGTGGTGCACGTGAATTACGGAATTATATGGTCAGTACCATTTACCAGCCAGCCAGTATGTGCCACCTACCACCCCTCGCACCTGGGTTACGTCACAGGACGAGGTGGTGGAGTTTCTGTCCAGATCCACCTTATGCTAGGTGGGTGCCCTTATGCCTCAGTTTCCATAACCATAAAATGAAAAGTTTATGGCTCTAGCTCGAAGAGTTTATGTTCCTCCTAGAGCTTCTGATGTCAGAACTCTATTGCTACTCCCTTGGCCCCAATAAATAAATATTTGTCCCAGGACAGTGATGTTGCTAGCAAACAGTAGTCACAGGTCTCCAAGAAGTTAGCTACTCTACTTTTAGGAGGACAATCCCTAGCCGAGGTATCAAAAAGAAAGGACAAGTCACCAACCAATAATTCAGTCTGTGCTGTTCCTTAACACATCATAAAATGAATTGTGAAGGATTTTATAGATAGGGGTTGATGGAATCTGCCTTATACACAGAAGAGTTCAAACACATCATGAAAAATAAAAAGGCCCTTGCCAAACTTATAAGTAAACATGTCTAAGTTCTGATATCATGTTTTCATGGTGCATTCTTCAATTTCACTGGCCATAGCGGCTTCATGTTGAAATCTGGACTTCACAACTTTCGTTTTGAATATTCCCAACATCACCAGAGGGGGTCAGCTTTCCACATAAACACTGAAGCAGTTAGTGGGTGATAGGAGGGCAGCAAGCACATTCATGGGGTTTCCCTTGCAGACTTTCTACCTCTCAACCATTGGTGTTTGCCTCCTGCTGCAGCCCCGGGGCCTACCAGGACAGAAATGCAAGTAAGACCTAAGACCTGGTGGGGTGGTGCTCATCAAGAAAGGCTGAATGCCTTTGCAGCAGGTGTTAGCGGGACCCAGTCTACACGCCCTCCACGCTTAACCATTCTTGTATATGTCAACCCAATGCCTTCCAGCTGCTGGCACTGTGCGTCCCCCAAACCAAAGGACTTCCCTGGTCCTGGAGGCTTCCCTGCTCGGGCCTGTGGAGACTGGAAGTGCCAGAGGGCACACTCTGGCAGAGGCCTTAAACCAATAGCAGATGGAGTGGGAGGCAAATGTGTGAGCTCACTTGCTCCTCAGGAAGGGTGACTCTGAAGCATCTTTGTCCCTCTCAGAGGTCCCCAAGGGGATGGAACGCCCAGTGCTCACTTAACACACATGCTGCTGGTTTTCTTCCATTCTCTATTTTCCTCCTCTCCTACCAGTGCTTCCTGGGAATGCCTCTCAAATAAACTACTGCCTTCCAGGAAGCTCAGCCTAAGAAAGCCATTCAATGTAATGCGACAGGCAGTCACATCTTTTAATGCACATGCATTCAGGCATAGATGTGTACATGTTTATATACAACCTTTTCATGTAGGATTTAAAGGGACCCACATTTATTTATTACGATGGGATCTACAAACAAAACAAAACAAATTTATCCTTAAGGAAACTGCAGCCTTACATTACATTTTAGTTTCTTTTTAAATAACTATTATTTCTTTCTCTTATTCCCAAAGTGATACATGCTTACTGCAGAAAATTTAGAAATATACCTCACCAAATAAGATAAAATTTACATCATCAATAATCTCACTGCCCAGGTTGTATGGTGATATTTTGGTGAGCATCTTTCTAATTATGAGGATGAATGTGTTTGTGTGCCTGTGTGTGTGTGTGTGTGTGTGTGTGTGTGTGTGCACGTGCTCACAAATAAAATCATGAATGTATACTTCTGGAATTAATTTTTTCCATTTAACAATGTCTTAAAAATCTTGCCACATAAAAATTCTGCTACTACTATGTTTTGATGTTGGAATAACTTTCCATTGTACAGTCCTGATGTGGTTTATTTAATTGGTTGCTCTTCATTGGACACCCAGGCTGACATTTTATATTTAAAGCAGACACCAGTTCTATTGGTCCTCTCAACAGTACTGTGGATAATGTGGGTCAAATAGGGACTATTTGACAGATGGGCCAAAAGGAACCCTTCTCATAAAGGAGATAAGATTAAGACATATGAAGCATTACAAGGACCATTAAGTATTACAGTCTGTGAAATAGAACATAAGTTGTATTAAAGATGCCAATTTATCCCCCACTCCACAGATACTTCTTTAATGAAGCCTCCTTCCACCCGCCTAGATCAATGGGCATCACACCATGTCTTCTAATCTTTGGTGTCACAATTGATTGAGCCAGGGTGGACACCTGACCCAAGAGGAGTGAGCCGTTGGCTACCCAGACTTATGGTCTGTGGGCCCTGGTTCAAAAGGATGATCTGGATCAACCAAAGTCTTCTTGTCCCAAGAATTAGAATAAGAGATTCAGAGGTAAGTTCCTAATCAGTTGTAGGTGCCAATGGACATAGAGAGTTGAGGACAGGGGAGCCATCCAGGACCATTTGCACACCAAAGATATGAGAGAGTAAAGCTCAGAGGAAGAATATTGGGAAGGAAGGACTGGATAAAGATAACAGAGAAAAGCAAAGAAGGAGGGGATGAAGGAGGGAGAAAGAGTTGCAGAGGCAGTAGAGGCCAGCCCCATTCTCAGAACTGACCAGTTCACACCCATCCTGAAGCCTACGTATTCAGCCATTCCAATTCCTTTCTGTATTCATATGTAAATTTCCCACATACGACCTGTATTTTTTTACTAAACTCATCTGAGTGTCAGTCTGTTCTTTATAAATGAAATACTCATTTACTGAGTATTGGACCTAAGGCCACAGAAATGTATAGATGGGGGAGTCAGTATGTGCTAGAATAGTTGGGGAAATATTCATGGAGAAAGCAAGAAATACTCAGGCCTTAAAAGATGTGTGATATTGGATCATGAATGAGCAGGAAGATAATCAGTAATGATGGAACAAGCATGGCAGATCTGAGCAAAGGTCCTTGTGAGTTCCCACACTGGGTCCCTTTCTGAAGAAGAAGGGGTATTGACAGTTGAGGAGGAAGAGCCTCGATGAAGACCAAGAGAGACTTCTGTTTCATCATGGAACCCGTGAACCATAGAATGTGAAGTAGCCATAGAATGTGAAAAAACTAAATGCCTAGGGAAGAGCTCAACAGCACCTGACTGGGTGCTTTGACTGGGAGCTAATCCCTGGAGGATGCTGGTCCCTCTCAATGTGGGTAAGGAGTAGCTTAAAAAAGTGATTGGTGGGAAAAAGGAAAAGAGGTAGTGCATTACATCTGAGCATTCCATTACAAGGAACTCTGTTATGCAATAGTTTGCCCTTCTCCATTGCCTCAGTTTCCCCACCAATAGAATAAAGCTATTGTTATTTCTCTTCAACCATTTGCACATCCATTGGAGCCCCTCTACTAATTACATATCAACCCAGTTAAAACTTCATCCTGGTGCCAAGAAAAGACTTCTCAGGATTGCTATGGAATGCCAATCAAAGTGAGATCAAAGCACCACTTTGTCCTCCAGAACATTAGAAAGTCAAGGACTCAAACATATCTGAGTAGAAATAATGTTGCAATGGAAAATTTCCAGTATGCAGCCAAGGAAGTCTCTAATGCTTCTGAACAGATATTGGTAGCAAGAAACATGATTTCTTCAAATCCCTTCAGTGTACCATTAAATATTTAGGAACATAAGGCATTACTCCTCCCAGGAAATTGAAAACATGTGCCTCCATTCACACTTGCCAATCAACTAAAAATTAGACTTGGGGCACCTGGGTGGCTAAGTAAGTTGAGCAACTGGCTCTTGCTTTTGCCTTGGGTTGTGATCTCCTGGTTCAGGGGATTGAGCCCCTCCCCCACCCCCTCCAGCTCTGTGCTGGTGGCATGGACCCTGCTTGGGATTCCCTCTCTCCCTCTGTCTCTGCCCCTCCCCTGCTTGTGCGCTCTTCTCTCTCTCTCTCTCTCTCTCAAAAATAAAATAAATAAACATGAAAAAAAGTTAGACTTGGTTTCCAGTCCCAGCTTCCCCACTGTGAACATAGGTCAATCATTCCCCTCTCAGAGTAGGGGTGGGATGAGGTAATGGTGAAGATGCCATCCAGGACTAACGCCACGTGTCGCCTAGTCAGCCCTGCGCACTGGTCTAGGGCCAGGCGCATCCCGAAAGGAGGGAATTTAGGTTGGAAGAAACCTACTTTTTATCCGGCAGCTTCCCTGAGAGGGCATGCACTCATCTGCCCAAAGGGGGCAGAATTGGCGAGAACACATAGCCGGCCCATCTCTCCTTCCCCTCTACTGCTCCTTTCCAGTGCAGCTCAACCCTCAGGCGGCTGATGCTGTATGTAATCCTAAGGTTGTGTCCCATCCCAGCTGCTTCCTATGCAGTATGAGGCCCCACCTGATCCCACCCACACGGCTATCTCCCTCTTATTTATAAATGTCCATGCGGTCACCCTGCTCCTTAGATGCACGAAGCTCCTTTCTGCCCCTGGGACCTAGCACTTGATGCCCCAACGTCTTCACAGGATCTCATATAGTCCTTCTTGTACAGTCAGCTCTGCTACAACACAACCTGTGTGATCCTAAAAACCACCGTGTGTGCAAAACCATGCCATCAGAACCACCAGGCTTATGGTGGATATGGGGGTAGGAGCCCCCTAACTACAATATTCAAAAATGTCAGTGACACATTCAAAAGGACTGGAACTGAATAAAAATTTTAAGAGATTGGAACCCAATAAAAATGGTTAAGAAATAGGTAAATGTGACAATAAATGTGTCACTTAACCTTGAAAAAGGCCTGAAGTTTGCTAGGGAAGTGGACAGCAGAGGGGCTGGGTTATTGTGAATGGGATGAAGGAAGTTTTCTGAAACCAGACAGAAGTTGTACAGCTAGATGTGGACAGCATGGCTCCCAGTGCATGTGTTGAGCTGAGGAAGCTGGTGGATGTTTGGGGCCCATGTGGTTGCCTGTTGTGTATTCCTACCCTGCTCAGTTCAGCTGGGTGCGGTTTTCTGTACCTACCTAGCATCTTTACAGACGACATTGTGCATCAGCGAATTCAAAATTCCTTTCCTGCTACAGCAATCAGATTGGGGACAAATTCAAATTTTCAAAGCAAGTGTGATTGCAGGAATGACTTGTCGTTCAGCACTCAGTTGCTACGTCTTCAGACAGGCCTTCTTTCACAACCTAGTCAGAAGTGGCCTCCCCTCTACCACCTTGGGGCTCACCCAACCCTGTGGGACTTATCATTACCTACAAGTTTCATGTGTCCTGTATAAGTTACCACTATCTAAAATTATCTTGAATGGAGGGGCGCCTGGGCGGCTCAGTCGGTTAAGCATGAGACTTCAGCTCAGGTCATGATCTTGTGGTCTGTGGGTTCGAGCCCTGTGTCGAGCTCTGTGCTGACAGCATGGAGGCTGGAGCCTGCTTCAGATTCTGTGTCTCCCTCTCTCTTTGCTTCTCCCCTGCTCATGCTCTGTCTCTCTGCCTCAAAAATAAAGAGAAACATTAAATAAATAAATAAATAAACAAATAAATAAATAATAAATAGATAAATAGATAAATAGATAAATAAATAAATAAATAAATAAATAAAATTATCTTGAATGGGATATGTTCTGGATTTTCACAGTTCCTCCTCATTAACCTCTGAAACCCATGAGGGAGGATGATGTTATCCCCCACTGTCTAGCACCCTGCCTAGTGTCCAGCAGAGGGTAACTGTAAAAAATAAATATTTTAAAAACGAATTTAGCTCCTTGTATTTGTCACCACATATGAGAACTCCTTAGGAAGGGATTCTGGTCAGCAGTTCCCCCCACCCCCACCCAGCCTTTCAATAAATGTCAGCAAGAAATTCTGCATGTTTTTTTCTACCTTCACATTTACCCCAGTTACTATTACTGCATAACAGATTACCCCCAGCATAGAGAGTAAGACCATCCTTTTATTATGTTCTCCAACTCGTGGGTCAGGAGTTTGAACAAAGTGCAGGGGTGGTATCTTGCTTCTGCTCTTCTATATCTGGGGCCTCCACCAGGAAGACTTGAAGGCTGGAAGAGACTCACCAGCTGGGAACTAGAGTCACCTGAGGCCAGTTCCCTCACAGGTTTGGGGCCTGGCCTGGGCTGCTGCATAATTTAGGACTGCCAACCAGAGTGCCTACCTGTGACACTGCATATGGCTGGGTTTCCTCACAGCATGGTGGCCTGGGGGTAGTTGATGTCTTACATGGTGCTCCAGGGCTCCAAGGAGTAGTATTCCAATGCACAAGGAGGACACCTGGACCATCTCTCCTGACCTAGCCTCAGATGGTGTACAGAGCATTTCTGCCCTACTCTATCAGTCAAATTGCCACAAGCTGTGGTACAACTTCTAAAATGACACCCCAGAAATATTCTGCCCTGATCCACGGAACCAGTGACAATGATGAGGTGTCCCCCCGTGACTCTGTAATATTATATGACACAGCTGACCATAAGATAGGGAGATTATCCGGATAGCTGATCCAATCACATGCCCCCTTCAAAACTAGAAAGACTTCTCTGGCTGATGGAAAAAGAGGAAGTCACAAAGCATAAATGTGGAGGGAAGAACTTCCAAACCAAGTAAAGGAGTTTAAAAAAGGGGGTGAAAAAAAAATAAAAAATAAAAAAGGGGGTGAAGTGGGGTCAAGGAAAACAATCCAGAAAACAATAGAGAAAAAAAGAAAAATTGGACAAATAAAAACCATAAAATGTGACGGTAAATGGTATAGCCATCCAATGGAAAGTAATGCAAACAACTGGTCTGCAGCAACTCAACACAAAATGTAAGAATCTCAAAAACATAATGTCAAGGGGCAAAGCAAGTCCCAGAAGAATATGTACAGTGCAAATCAAATAGTAAAGTAAGCAAGCATGATACCTACATATGTAATAAAATCATAAATAAAAACAAAGTAGCCATAAACACCAAATTCAAGGTAGTGATCACCGCTGGGTAGGGGTGGGAGGTAAGTAGGATAAGGGAGGGTCCACAGGAACGTCAAAGAAATCGTTAATATTTCAATTCTTAAAGTGTATTTCTTTATTTTTGAGAAAGAGAGAGAGAGTACATGTGCACATGCATGTGTGAACACACACACACACACACATACACACACACACACACACACACACACACACACACACACAGGGGAGGGGCAGAGAAAGAGGGAGAGAGAGAGAATCCCAAGCAGGCACTGCACTGTCAGCACGGAGTCCAACATGGGTCTCGAGGCACAAACTGTGAGATCATGGCCTGAGCCAAAATCAAGAGTCAGATGCTCAACTGACTGAGCCACCAGGTGTCCCATTAATATTTCAATTATATTATTTTTAAATATTCAATTCTTTTTTTTTTTAATTTTTTTTTCAACGTTTATTTATTTTTGGGACAGAGAGAGACAGAGCATGAACGGGGGAGGGGCAGAGAGAGAGGGAGACACAGAATCGGAAACAGGCTCCAGGCTCTGAGCCATCAGCCCAGAGCCTGACGCGGGGCTCGAACTCACGGACCGCGAGATCGTGACCTGGCTGAAGTCGGACGCTTAACCGACTGCGCCACCCAGGCGCCCCAAAATATTCAATTCTTAAGCTGGGTAGCAAGTATAAGATCTTATGCTTGTGTCATTCCTATTATTACAAAAATTATTTTACATTTATTTACTTTTTTAAAGTTAAGACAGATTGAACAAAAGGTGCTCCCAAGTCCCTCCTCTTAACTTGGTTGGGAGGTCTAATGTGTTTTTCCCAAGGACACTAGGGAGTGAATCATCCTCACAACCAGAACTCAAGTACCCAGATTCCCAAAATATTATGTGATGATGCCACAGTACTCCCTGGCAGGTTCTAAGTGTTTGCGATGTGTCTGTGCAAGATCATGAAGCCAATTAAAATGGAAGTGTTTCAACTGGAGAGTATTTTTAATACCTAGAGCTTTATTACTTTTGAGTTAAAATAATTGGGATTCCATAGTCGTGTCTTCCAACACCTTCAAGTGGCAAAATTCTTCAAATAAATTTCAGCTGAACAATTTCGCTCCTTAAAATTAATGAGGGACCATGTGTGGTGTTGAGAAAGCAGAGGGTAGAATGGAAGCCTAGGTGTTTAATGGGGTGGGGAATGTTCTCTGAGTTCTACACACTGAGAGAGAGGAGAGCTCTAAGCACAACACACTGTCATGGAGATGCTGTCGGGGCCTCACAGAGTCAGCCTTCCAGGAGGATGGTGAGGACACGTTGGCACTAACATCTCACGTGACAGTGCCTCCACACCCACACTTGCCAGCTTTGCAGGATGTCTCATCTTCTCCCAGGATTATACACCTCTGAGAATGGCCCCCCATCATCCATCACCTGCTAGGGGTACAGAAATGAGGCCGTAGAAGATACCGTCAGCTGCCAGCACCCGCCCACGTCCCCTCTGCACTCCCCATTCCCATGGCCACCATGCACAAGATAGCAGGTGACCCTGCTCTCTCTGGCCCCCAGAGACTGATCAGCCCAAAAATGCTGCAGAAACAATGCTCCTGAGAACAGGGACCACACTAGATACTTTATCTCATGGATCATCTATTTAAACTTCCAACAACCCTGTGAGGCATGGTTATTCTCATGGTTTTCCCATTTGGAAAAACTGAGGCTCAGAAAGGTTAAGTACATTGCTTCAAGACACCCAGCCCAGAAGGGGCAATGCTAGAACTGTAACCCAGACCAGCTGAATCTGGAGGCCCAGCTCTTCAGGAGGCCAAAGAAAATATTCCAGATCTGAGTAGGTGAGTTTTTCTGTTTCCTTTTTTCCTTTCCTCCTCCCCACCCCCCCAATTCTGGCAATGTTCTAAGTGATTTTGTTTGTTTGTTCACCAAAAATATATATATATATTGTGGTAAGAACACTTAACATGAGATCTATCCTCTTAAATTTTAAGCGTGCAATACGTTACTGTTGACTATAGTTACAATGCTGTTCAGGAGATCTCTAGAGTCTGCTCATCTTATGTAACTGAAACTTTATGCCTATTGATTAACAACTTCCCATCACCCTCTTCCTCCAGCTCCTGGTAACCACCATTCCAGTCCTTGACCTTATGAATTTGACTATTTTAGATAACTCCTATAAATGGAATCATGCAGTATTTTTGTTTCTGTGACCGGCTTGTTTCACTTAGCAAGATGCTCTCAAGATCCATCCATGTTGTCGCATACTGCAGAATTTCCTTCCTTTTTTAAGGCCGAATGGTATCTCACTGTGTGTCTATGCCACCCTTTCTTTATCTGTGTATCTGTTTATGGACATGGACCTTGTTCCCATTGCTCAGCTATTGTGAATAGTGCTTCGATGAACATGGGAGGCTGACATTTTGTTTGAGATCCTGATTTCAATTCTTCTAGATAAATACTCAGAAGTGAGATTGCTGAATCATATGGTAGTACTATTTTTAATTTCTTGAGGAGACTCCCTACTGGTTTCCACAGCCGATGCACCATTTTGCATCTCTACCAATGGTATGTAAGGGTTCCAGTTTTCCACATCTTTGCCAATATTTGTTGTCTTTTGTTGTTTTGATAATACCCATCATTACAAGTGGGAGATGATATCTCATTGTGGTTCTAATTTGCATTTCCCTGATGATTAGTGATGCTAAGCATCTTTTCATGTACTTAGCCACTTGTCAGCTGGAGCAGTGGTAGAATTCTCACCTGACATATACTTGGCCATTTGTAGGTCCTACGAAGAAATGTCTATTTATCTTTTTTTGTTCATATTTTAATTGGGTTATTAGGGGTTTTTTGTTGTTGTTATTGAGTTGTATGAGTTCTTTATGTATTTTGTATATTAACCCTTTATCATAAAGATGGTTTGCAAATATTTTCTCCCATTCCATAGGTTTTTTTCCCCACCATTGATTACTTGCTTTGCTGTGCAGAAGCTTTTAATTTGATATTTACTTCTGTTCTTGTTGCCTGTACCTTTGGCGTCATATCCATGAAGTCATTGCCAAGACCAGTATCATGAAGTTTTCCCACTATGTTTTCTTCTAGGAATTTTATAGTGTCAGGTCTTACAATTAAATATGTCATCAATTTTGAGTAGGTTTTTGTACATGGTATAAAATAAGGGGCTTTTTCAAGTGGCTCACTGAAGTGACAACAGCACTGTGGACATTGCAGAGTTTGAAATCACTTCTCCCTTTTCTCCAACTGCTGCTGAGAACAATTTTGTATACTAACATTCTTCTGACTAAACCATACGAAACTTGGTCCAGTCTTTTATATAAGAACACTCTGTCCTCCTTGTGCTCATGTTTTGATTCCAGCTCTGCCACATGCCACGTACCCTCAAATGGACAAGACATACAACCTGCCTAAAGCTTAGTTTCCCCACCTGTACAATGGGGTTGGAGGTACCTATGCAACAGGCTATTTTTGAGTGTGCAAATAATTAAATCAGGTGATGTAAATGATTAACAGTAAAGCACTATATGAATAATGGTGTATGGTAGTATTCCTTAAGAACCATTATGGAACGTGAAATTTAAAAATAAAAGCTTTAGGGGTGCCTGGGTAGCTCAGTCGGTTGACCGTCCGACTTTGGCTCAGGTCATGATTGCATGGTTCATGAGTTCAAGCCCTGCATCAGGCTCTGTGCTGACAGCTCAGAGCCTGGAACCTGCCTCGTATTCTGTGTCTCCCTCTCTCTCTGCCCCTCCCCCATTCGCACTCTGTCTCTCTCCCTCTCTCAAAAATAAATAAACATTAAAAACAAAATTAAAGAAAAATTACAAGCTTTTTAGTAAGATTGACAGCCCAGGGAGATTGTGTGAGATCTTGGGAAGGAATCTTCCCTCTGAGCCTGCATTTTCAGCTTAAGTAACTTTTTGCCCCTATTGAGATGATGTATGGAAAAGCATGTGGCACAGTTGACATGCAGCCTGGGAAGAAAAAAGGTAGTTTTAGTAGCAGTAGGATTTATGGTCTCGGTGTGACTCTGTGGCTTTACACACAAATTTGATGACTGGAATTTAGAGGCATTATATACACATAATTTCTGGCAGCCAGAAACTCAGAGTGACACTCCGGGGAAATGATAAAAGCCAACTTACTCCCGCCCATGTTCAGAGGCTGCAGTACTGGGACCCTGAGCTCCCAACCTGAGTGGCCATGTCCATCCTGCCATCCAGCCTGATGGTCAGCACACTAACATCATCATCGCGAGTCTCAGTAAATGCTTTTAAATAAGTGCCATGGAGAAATAATAATTCCGTCCAGCTTGTCCATGACTCTGAATCCAGAGGCATAGCAACCTGGGTCCAGCTACCTGACCCAGACTGACCTCCACATCTGAACGTATATAGACACCTGCATCTTGCATATATATATTTCCATTAGCTGTGGACATTGCATGTTGTTCTATCCCTCCCCTTTAATGATGCTGCATCTCAGATGGGTTGTGAATAAATCTGGCTTTTTACATGGTCCAGGTGAATTACTTTAAAGGGCATCTACTGATAACATACACCTAATCTACCATGTTTTATAATGTGCGAGGAGACATGCAATCTCAAATTACTCATATGTAAATTTTAGTCTATCATACCGAGGTACAGAGAGTATGTGAAAATTATTTATGCACAACCCTGCAGGCTTTAACAACTGAGTCAGGTTAATACCCAGTACTGCATACTGCATAGCCAGCATGCTGATCAACAGGCACCTGAATACGGGGGCAACAGTCTCTGACCACCACCTTGGCCTCTCCAGACTTTCACCTCCATCTCTTCAACTCAGGAAGTCCATCAGGTTCTGTCTCTCTCCAACCCCACTGACCAGTCCCCTCCTCTGTTTCACTGCCTTCACCCAGCAAGCTGCGTAATCGTGTTTCCTGTCTCTTTCTCACGATCCTTTCTGATATGCAATGAACCATTTTTCACATATTCTGTCCATTTTTGTTGTTGTTTTAGGTGGAAGGATAAATCTGGCCCCTGTTCTAAACATGAAAGCTGCTCTCATTGATTTGTGTCTAACTCCTGTATCTGTAGCCAACCTATAGTAGCAACTGACAAATGAGTGAAGTTCTATTATGAATGCCGGTTGATATTTTTGTTCACAGTAATGAGTAAGACAAAAGTGGTACAAAGCTGTATGCTGGAATGCCACTTTGTTTATCAATGATGTGAGCAACTTATTTCCTGAAATGAATAATAGGTTTCAACTATTGGGAAAAAAAGTCTTTTTAAGCTTTGTGCTATTTATAATGTAGCAATTATAGATGTGGCATGCTTTTAAGTTTAATCTGCCTTACTAATATTTTCTCCATCACTTTTTCTTTTTTTAATTTTTTAAAAAGTTTACTTATTTATTTTGAGAGAGACAGAGAAAAAGAGCAAGCAAGCATGAGTGTGACAGAGGACAGAGAGAGAGGGAGAGAGAGAGAATCCCAAGCAGGCTCTGGGCTGTCAGCGCAGAGATGGACATGGGGCTTAAACCCACAAATGGTGAAATCGTGACCTGAGCCAAAACCAAGAGTCAGAGGCTTAACTGACTCATCCACCCAGGCACCCCTTAAATATTTAAAAACAGGCTTCACATCCAGCGCATAGCCCAATGAAGGGCTTGAACTCACCACCCTGAGATCAAGACCTGAGCTGAGATCAAGAGTCGCCATCCAGGCACCCCTTCATCACTTTTGAAAGCCTAGCCTATCAACAAAACAGCAAACCAAACCCTGTTTTCCAGCATTTTCTCATTTCCATTGTATACAAATGATTTCAAGATACCAATGTGATGTCACTGAATGTGGAATCAGGAAGAGATGCGCAGTAGCCACCACAAGATGGGTTTTTCCACTATGTGGATACAATAGACACAAATGGCCCCAACAGCATAGATTATAGTAAAATAATTAAGAAGTGATGAGTCATGAGTATTTGTTCCCTTTACTTTTAACATAGTATATTTCATCATAAGCTTATATAATTTGAGTTTTAGTAATGGCTTGCAGAATTCCTGGTGATTTACCAAATGGCTCTTGTAAGCTAGCTAGGATGAGCCCAGCTTGCCCAGCACTGGATGTAGCCTGGGGATTCGGCTTCAGATATGAGTCATAGCACAGGCAGGCAGACGCACACTCATCCTTGGAGAAGATAATTCTTGTTCCTGCGTTTTGCAGGGAAGTATTCATTTGCTAAATGGAGAAAGTGGACAAAGGCAACTGGTTGAAGGGAGCAAGCAGGAGCTAACAGTCCCAACCTGAAGCTGTCCCTTGGTTCTGAGATGGTGTCAGGAGAGCTTCAGGACCAAACAAGGGCTCTGAGTTGGAATCTCAGTCTCTACTTACTTAGTGTGGCCTGGGGCATGTCATTTAACAATTGGTGCCTCAGGGGAGGCTGGGTTGCTCAGTGGGTTAAGCCTCTGACTTAGGCTCAGGTCGTGATCTCACAGTCCGTGGATTTGAGCCCCGCTTCGAGCTCTGTGCTGACAGCTTGGAGCCTGGAACCTGCTTCAGATTCTGTCTTCCTCTCTCTCTCTGCCCTTCCCCCACTCACGCTCTCTCTCTCTCTCTCTCTCTCTCAAAAATAAATAAACATTAAAAAATTTAAAAAAATTGGTGCCTCAGATTCTCCAATAGAGTTGTGGCAATAAGTAATAGTGCTGATGCATGCCAAGTAATGAGAAAAGTTCCAGGCCTGTAGGCACCAGAAAAAGAAGTAGCCAGTGTTACTGTTATTTTTTATAGCCCTATCCCAGACAAAGCCCTTTTGTCAGCACTCTGGATTCATCCTGATCAATTCAGTGCTGGTGTTAACTTCTAAGAAACTTAGAACACAACTTGGGACACAAACACCACCTCCTCTCTCTCTAGGAACACCCAGAAAACAAACCCATTTTTCTATCTCAACAGCACAGCTGTGCAGGCAGCAGGGTGGCAGAGTGGACCCATTCAGGTGCATCACTTCTCAAGGCCATGTTCAGGGACATCACCGTGTGAGCAGCTTGAAATCAGCCATCATGGGAGTGTTTATACCATAGAAATTGACAAATACTACAAATCAGGGCTTTTTCGTCCAGAGAGCTGGTTGTCAAGCATTTATGAGCACACCACTGCTCCTTCTTACAGCCTTTCTGACCGAAGCAGTTTAATTTGTCTAATGGAAAGGATGCCTTGTACCTCACTTCGAGAAAATCAATCTCTCTCCAGCAAGACATTAAAGACAATAATGTAGCCTGTCCAATCCCATTACCAGATCATAGTTCTACCAAAGGAATGAGCAAAACTAGCCTGATTCAGACAGTTTCTCAGGGTGGTTTTGGAAAGAAGTACACAAATTCAAGATAACCTCATACCCAATACATTGCCATTAACATTGGCTTCTCTGGAACTCAGTGATTTACAGGAACTTGGAATCATGCAGAGCTCTACTTCCAGGGAGCTCATGATCAGAGGATATCATGAAGGCACCAGTGACAGCTTTCTGGGCCCTTTCACAGACAGATGCTCCCCATTCGATGACAGTGAGGCCCAGAAAGGAGAGAGTCCTAGCAAGACCTCTAAGTTCATCTGAGGAGCATCCGCAAAGCAGATGTAGAAGCCATCGTTAAGTATGCAATTCTCCCTTATGTTAAGCTAGAGTGGATTTCTAAGAGGCAGATCTAAGGCCAATGAATGAGTGTGGTTGATTGCATTATTGGCCCCAATTCTTTACCCCTCTATACATGTCTTTTGTTATATGTCTTTGCAATCTTTCCCACTAAAAGGGTACATTATTTCCCTGCCCCTCACCTTGACTTTAGGCTTGTCCATGTGACTTGTGTTTGCCAACAGAACAAGGTGAAAGTGAGCCTATGGCTTAGAAGGCCTCAGCTATCACCATAAGAAGAATATGTCTGACTAGACTATTGGTTTAAGGAGCATGAGAAATGTGTAGAATAGTCCCCACCTCCAGTCATTGTAGCTTGATTCTGAGACATTCCCATTGTTCAAAAAGAAGAGCTTCCCAGTGAAGCCCAGTCTGGATCAGCCAGCCCCCAGTCAACCTCAGACATAAGGGTGAGCCAAACTGGGGTCCTCAGGGCCACCCTGGCCCACGTGCAGGTTGCTATTGTGTGTCACCAAGATTCTATGGTTTGTTGTTGTTGTTTTGTGATGTGGCACTATTATCAGAATAGCTAAGTAAAACAAGCAGTAAGAAGAAAATCATCTTTCCCTCATTAATTACAAGAAAAAAATTTTTAGACATTTAAAAGAGCTTAAACCATGAAATCTTTTAAGGTTTAAGCTTTCATATTCATTTTGTAATCTCCAAAGCATACTCCAGTGCCTGGTACACAGTTGGTAAACAATAAACTTTTCCATATGCTTGTGTGTTAGGGAGATTGGCTACATAAGAGCCATCTTTGTAAAATGCTTCATTGGGTAGAGAGCTTTCTATCATTGAAGATAAAGCTACATCAGTTGTGTCTCATTTCTAGAATATAGTAAGAGGCATTTTTTATTAAGTGGTCAAATTAGTCAGGACTCGTTCACATGGAAATGACAAAAAAGGTGACTCATACTGACTTATTTTCTGGCTCGCAAAGTTAAAATGTCAAGGGGTAGATCAGGTTTGGACCACATTGTCAAGACTCAGACTGTCTGCCCCTGGCTCTGGATTGTTCTGTGTTGTGACCAAAGGCTGGCAAGCACCTAAATCTGTATTTCCTCCAGGAGCAGTGGTTTAGTATTGGCTTCAGTGCTCATGGTGACTTTATAGAACATAACCACCAACACAAATAACAAGAAGTGACTGTGGGTGGGTGTGTGTGTGCATACCCAATTTGGTTTTTGATTTCTTGCCTATGGCAGTTTGGAAACCACAAATTAGAAGGCACCAACAAGAGCAAAAAGTAATCAAAAAACTTACAGCAACACAATTAGGGAAGCCACAAAAAGCTCTATACACCAACTCAAAGACCCAGAACCAACAGGATCAGAACCTACACATTGTTGACCTCTTACTTGTGTGCAAGACACTCAGCTTGGCTCCCTAAGAGATGTGGAGGAGTGTATGCAAACATCTGTCCCTGAGGAGCTTACTGTTTAACAGGAAAGGTAAGGGGCCAGCACAGATACAGAGAAGGCTAGGAAGAGAGAGATCAGCACCACAGGAATTACATCAACCTCAAATTAAGTACTTCCAAGGGACAGAGAGAGGGAGAAGGAAACCACTTTGCTATTTCATTGTGTGAACCTAGACAAGTCAGGTTATATCTCTGGACTTCATTCATCCATTCATTCAACAATTATTTTTTTTAATTTTTTAATTATTTTTTAAAAATATAATTTATTGTCAAATTGGTTTCCATACAACACCCAGTGCTCATCCCAACAAGTACCCTCCTCCATGACCATCACCCACTTTCCCCTCTCCCCCACCCCCCATCAGCCCTCAGTTGTTCTCAGTATTTAAGAGTCTTTTACGGTTTGCCTCCCTCCCTCTTTCTAACTTTTTTTCCCCTTCCCCTCCCCCATGCTCTTCTGTTACATTTCTCAAGATCCACATATGAGTGAAAACATATCATATCTGTCTTTCTCTGCCTGACTTATTTCACTTAGCATAATACCCTCCAGTTCCATCCACATTGCTACAAATGGCCAGATTTCATTATTTCTCATTGCGAAATAGTATTCCATTGTATATATAAATGACAGATTCTTTATACATTCATCAGTTGATAAACATTTAGACTCTTTCCATAATTTGGCTATTGTTGAAAGTGCTGCTATAAACATTGGGGTACAAGTGCCCCTATGCATCAGCACTCCTGTATCCCTTGGGTAAATTCCTAGCAGTGCTATTGCTGGGTCATAGGGTAGTTCTATTTTTAATTTTTTGAGGAACCTCCACACTGTTTTCCAGAGTGGCTGCCCCAGTTTGCATTCCCACCAACAGTGCAAGAGGGTTTCCGTTTCTCCACATCCTCACCAGCATCTATAGTCTCCTGATTTGTTCATTTTAGCCACTCTGTGGTATCTCAGTGTGGTTTTGATTTGTATTTCTCTGATGATGAGTGACATTGAGCATCTTTCATGTGTCTGTTGGCCATGTGGATGTCTGCTTTGGAAAAGTGTCTATTCATGTCTTCTGCCCATTTCTTCACTGGATTATTTGTTTTTTGGATGTGGAGTTTGGTGAGTTCTTTATAGATTTTAGGCACTAACCCTTCATCCAATATGTTATTTGCAAATATCTTTTCCCATTCTATCAGTTGCCTTTTAGTTTTGTTGATTGTTTCCTTTGCAGTGCAGAAGCGTTTTATCTTGATCAGGCCCCAATAGTTCATTTTTGCTTTTAATTCCCTTGCCTTTGGAGATGTGTTGAGTAAGAAACTGCTGCAGCTGAGGTCAGAGAGGTTTTTTTCTGCTTTCTCCTCTAGGGTTTTGATGGTTTCCCGTCTCACATTCAGGTCCTTTATCCATTTTGAGTTTATTTTTGTGAATGGTGTAAGAAAGTGGTCTGATTTCATTCTTATGCATGTTGCTGTCCAGTTCTCCCAACACCATTTGTTAAAGAGACTGTCTTTTCTCCATTGGATACTCTTTCCTGCTTTGTCAAAGATTAGTTGGCCATACATTTGTGGGTCCAATTCTGGGGTCTCTATTCTATTCCATTTTGAGTACCTGCTGTGTGTCACCCAGTCCATGTGCTTGGCACTGTGATTTAAAAATCTGGATTCATGATAAAAATTTGAATTAGAATTGCATGGCAAAATCTCCAAGGCTCAAGTCTAGGAGCCAAGTTTGCAGATGGTGACCTGAGGTCTGAGCTCTTCAGGGCTCAAGATGGCCCCTTGGAACTGTCCAGTGGAGTGGTCTCAACTAGATGCCCACTCAAGGTCAACAATGACCTCTCTGACAGGAAGCACCACAATCAATTGGATTCTTACTCTGAGAAGTTTGAAATATACCCAGATCTGGTCTCTGGTCCCACTGAAGATACTGGATATACACAAAAGACTTAAGTGCCTTTTATTGGGAATAGATAGAGTGGGGAGTGGTGATTAAGCTATAAATCATTTTTGTGCTTCTGAAAAAGAGTGCTGTGCTCCTCCTGAAGAACACATCTCCCATGTGCCCCATGGGATAATTCAGAAATCAGTTTTGTGTCAATCCACCATTAATAAAGTGGTCATTGGATTCCATCACAGCAACTTCCCTTGGATACTGTTTTTTCAAAAGCCTTGTAGGCATATAGAGGATTCTGGTAGAAGGACCCTGGTATTTCTTGTGCTGTTGATTATCTCAGGTCTCAGAAACTTCAGCCTTCACTCAATGCATCAGGGAGCCAGTGGGTTAATGGGGAGGACACAGTACTAAAAAAGAAGCACTGGATTTCAGGGCCAAAGGTCCTTCCCCTGACTTTTGGGCAAAATCACTCTTGCTTTCTGCCTAAATCCCACTCCTACCACCACTCTCTGGGCAAATGTGCATGTAAGAGAAATTGCTGGAAAAACGACAGTCTCCCAGGTGAACAGGAAAAGGAAAGGAGAATGATGTGAATATCACCCCTAGGGCGCTGCATTCTTCTGAGACCTCTAACAAACCCACTCAGTCCTGTGAGGTTGTGGTGGTAAGTCATCTCCAAAGATGGCTCCCCAATGAACACCATACGTGGTATTCATACCCTTGTGCAGCCCCCATCCCTTAAATCTGGGCTGGCCCCATAACTTACTTTTTGACTAGTAGACTGTGGTGGAAGTGACACTATGCAGATTCTATGACTACGTTACAAAGAACCTCACAGCTTCCAACTGGGTTTCTTAGGACACACACTGTGGAGGAAGCCAGCCAAGATGGTAAAATTCTGACTACCCTGACACCACGGTGCTTGAGGAAGCCCAAGCCAGCTGTGTGGAGAGAGACAGAGATCCAGCCAGTCATCAGCTCCTCCAGGCATCTACCTGAAGCACCAGGCATGACAGTGAGGAAGCAGATCTCACCATGGGATGTTAAGGCATGCCTCCAAAATTATGTCAGCATCAGAGCTGGCTGCAAAGTTTAAATCCCCGGGAAAGCCTGGGACCTGGAGAGAGTGTAAGAGGGATGTCCAGCTCATAATAAGTCATTCCCCTACCTTCTGGGAAGCTCTGGGTACTGAGTATCAGCAACAGTTGGGCTGATGGGCTCTGTTGGGCTCTGTTGACAGTGCAGAGCTGCTTGGAATTCTTTCTCTCCATCTCTCTCTGCCCCTACCTTGCTTTCTCTGTCTCTCTTTCTCAAAATAAATAAATGCCCAAATATCTTAAAATTCCTAGCAATGACCACCCCCCAGACCACTCAAATCACAAACTCTGAGGGTGGGGTCCAGGGGACCCCAGTGTGCAGCCTGATGTAGGAACCATGGACTGGGCCATGAGAAGACTTGTAGGAAATTCATACTTTCTGAGCCTGTAAGTCTACCATTCAGAGATGAACATTAAGGTTTATGTGTAAGGATGATCATTGCAGCAATATTTATACTAGTAAATATCTAGAAGCAACATAAGTGACCAATGGAAGGTTGGTTTAGTAAATTATGGTTTATCCTAATTCAAAATATTATGCAGTATGTCAGACATGTACTTAAAGAATATTTTAGGGCATGAGACAATTCTCTGGAGATATAATGGATAACCTTAACTTTGTAAACGATATACACACAATTATATAAGTTTAAGCATGTTAATAGGGACTACAGTACTATTTCTGGGTCTTAGAATTTTGTGGGATTTCCTTCGTACCCTTCTTTGTACCTGTTGAGCTTTTTCAGGAACATGGTCATGTTGGTCAGTAGGAGGTGGGGTAGGGGAGAAAGGGTATTAAAAGATGTACAAGCAAGTAAAGAGGATAGAAAAGGGTTTCAGCCTCCCCATAGCCAGGCCTCAGCAGACTGATGGGACATGCAGGATTGAGGCCATTCAGGGTAAAACAAGTTCAAGCAATGTAATGCTGGTCCCATGACTCCCTGAGTCACTAGTCTAATGCTTCACCATTTTGGTAAGGCAACTGCTCACCATCGCTGCTTCTGATTTTCCTAGGGTTGCCAACTAACTGTGCGTCTCCTATTTGAATTGAACAAGAGTGGATATGAAGGGGGGTAACGAGTTGACATCAAGGACCAGTACCATTAGACAGACCTCTTCAGTCATTCTATTGACTGGCCGCTTTGGATCAGACTCTCATCCTTGCTCCAACTGCATGTGGCTAGAACATTTAAGTCTTATATTCTTATTCTTGCATTGGAAAGCTTCTCATGGCAACGATCCATGGATTCATGTGAAAGTGATTTGCTAAGGAGACTTCCTGGAAAACCTAATAAGGGAATGGAAAAATGGGAGCAGTGTGCAGCATTCAGCAAAGTTCCATGGGGGGATTTTGCCTCATTCCCACAGGGGAGTTTAGGAGATGCGTCAGGGTGGTTGGAATTGTGGGTGTGGGGAGGGCAAGATAAGAGCGCTAGAGAATCTTATACCTTCACACTCACTGTCATTGGTCAAGAACAGCCACTGCACTTGTGAGTTCCCAATTGCCCTTGTCTTGGGGTAGAAGGGTCTACCAGGGAAGAGACACAGGTACTAGCTGCTGGGAGTGAAGCCCACCAGGATGAGAGGGGGTGTGAGGGCAGCACTACATCATATGCTCCCATGGGCCCAGCCTGCCCAACTGAACTTGAGGTGGACACAAAGGCCACAGTGGAGACTTCCACAGAATTGGCCTCAATCCTTTGCTAAAAGACTCTAGATGTTCTCTGAGTTTGTCTCATTATGTCAGGGCTGTTTTCTCCTGATGGTTGATGGAGGGGTATTCAGGACACCAGTGGTAGTTTGGAGGGGGAAATAATGGCATAAGTCATCTCTGATGAGGTGGACAAGGGAGATCGTTATGCTCCAAGCAATTCTCCTGAAGTCTCACTCATTCTTCACCTAAAGATGTTCAAGTACCACACTTCATGCCTCCTCCTTAAATCCTCCTCCTCAACTTTTGTTTCTGTTGGAACAACATCATTCACCAACACCCAGGTGGGTGTTCACTGAACCTTTTCTTCCATTTTCTGTTCCAAGCACAGATAATTATGCACGTCAAGTTAACATGCGGAGGTAAATATTGTAATTTAGCTTCAGGGATATTACACATAATGTGGTTTTTGTTTCCTCTGCCTCAGCAGTGACACAAAGAGCATTGTGTCTCCTCCTGGAGGGGCTTGGAATATTCTGGAGGACACATAAATAAGGTTTTTAATTTTAAAAATCACTTCTGAACCCTGTCGATAGCATCCCTCCTCTTTTGAATAGCAGCATTATTTGTGGCATCCGGTGGTGGGCAACTCAGCCTGTGAATCATGCACCAACAAGACGTATGCTCCAATGGCATTAGGAAATGACAAGCAACCCCACAATCAAACACAGAACCTTTACTTGCAGATTAAATGGGAAGCTTTTTCCAGAGGCTCCTCAATCAACATGGCCAATGGTCATTGCCAATTCACATTTATGCTCGAAAAATGCTAGGAATCATTTACGTGTGAATTCTCACCTGGCTCCAGGAGGTGAGAAAGGGGGTCACAACAAGCTGACTTCTCCCTAGGCTGGAGGACAACATTCAGACTGAGAAAATGAATGGGGTTGCCTAATATAACCTGGCAACTGACTTGGACAGATAGAATTTGAACTGGGAGCTGTGCTTCACAAACACCTCCTGAATGATGATCTATATGAAGTATGGTTGAGCACAGATAGGGCTCCTGTACAGGCTCTAGAATGCAACATGGAAGTGTCCCCCACTAGTACTCCTAAAGTAACCTCGAATAGAACCCTAAAACTATGAATAATTTAAAAAATTGGCTTCCATTCCCTACAAACCTGCCAGGGAACTGGGGCAAGGGTAACTGAGCAGCCTGGGGCCATGAATGAATTTTATGATTAATAAATATTCATTCACGAGAACATGTGCTGACTGGCCAGGAGCTGTGTGTGCACATGGCTAATCCACCCTTGGGTGGCTGGAAATAGGAAACCAGGAGTGGACCCCTTCCTCTCTACATTGAAGATTAGCTTCTGGGTGGGGGGAGGTAGCAGTGAGAGGATCCCAGGTGGGGGTGTGGGTTCCAGTGTGTCCTTAGCATGGCCAGGCTGTGTTCCTTGAACAAATGACCTCTCATTCAATTTCCAAAGTCCTGCCCTTAGTCAGGAAGCTGAGTGTGCCTTTCTCTGGGAACTGACTCTATAAAGAGAAGGGAATGTTTACACTGGAGTTTAAGGGACGCTCTGATTTGAAAAGAAAAATTAGTCGGGGCACCTGGGAGGAGAAAGGAACACATTATTTTCAAGTTAATTAAATATGTTTTATTTAGTACCTGCCAGGTGCAATGAGGGAAGGGAATATAAAGTTTAAGAAATCCCCACTTTCAGGGGGTTTGTGATCCCAGAGGGTAAAGAAGTTTGCAAGTGAGTTGATAGAAGGCTGCATAGGAGAGGGGGACTTAGACACAGCCTCCTGGTACAGAGCCTGGAGAAGGCAGTCCCCACTGTGGGATGGAACCCACATTTGAGCAAGACCGTCCAACAGGAAGAACAGATGCTTGTACAGCCTTTCCCATGTGCCCAGCGCCCTTATAAGGACCTCACCTCTGCTCACCCATGAAATCTTCACATCAACACCATAAAGAGGGCGCTGCTGTTAATCTCACTTCACAGAGGATTAAAGTGAGGCAAAATACCCTCACATCCTGCCTGGAGGTGACTTCTCAGCTCTTTTTAGTCTCTTCATTTCTCTTCCTGTTACGGACTCAACCTCAGACTTGGGCTGCACACTGCAATTCAACTCAGCAAGTACTCCTCAGATTTCAAGTGTGTACCAGACAGGTCCAGCATGGGGTCGGGAAGGATAAAGGCTGGGCGCCCACTGTCAAGGAGTCTACAGTCCAGCAATGGAGATGAATCTGGGTATAGGCTTAGCTCTGAGTCAGGTGGAAAGTCCCATGTGCTGCGACTAGGGAAGGACAGCTGAATTATCAGGATAAATTCAAAATAATGAACAGAGGCTGTGCTTCATTTTCCCTATCATTTTTTTAAGAGAGAGAGAGAGAGAGAGAGAGAAAGAGAGAGAGAGAGAGACTGAGTAGGGAGAGTGGCAGAGGGAGGGGGAGGGAGGGAGGGAGGGAGAGAGAGAGAGAGAGAGAGAGAGAGAGAGAGAGAGAATCTTAAGCAGGTTCCACGCTCAGGGCAGAGACCAACACAGGGCTCGATTCCAAGACTCTGGGATCATGACCTGAAATAAAGAGTCAGATTCTCAACAAACTGAGCCACACAGGCACCCCCTTTTTTCCTATCTTTAAACAAATAATAATGACTTTGAAAGTAGGAGCTCATTGGAAGATACAGGGAGGATAAAAAAGAAAATTAAAATTATTCAGTCTCATCATCCAGAGAAAAACATTATTATATGTTGATATATTTCATTCCAATCTCTTTTATCTGCACATTGAGGCTTTTTAGGAAAAGAAAAACATTAGAATTATATCATTTATATAATTTTGTGTCATTATATCATGGGCATTTTCCATTATCACTAAAAATTGTTTGAAAAAAAACCATAATTTTTAAAGGCTACCTAACATGCTTATGCATGGACATACCATAATTCATCCATCCATTTTACTGCTGCTTGATATTTACATTTTGCAAAGTTTTACTACTAAAAACAATGCTGTGATATCTACTGCTGTGCATTCTTTTTCTCAAATCTTGCATGGAGTCTGCCTTTTGTGAAAACATCCAACCAGTTGTAACAGAGTTTAAAGTTTCTAATTATATCATATTCATTCTTGTGATTTTGACATTGCTGCTCTAAGAAACCTTCTAGACCACGGAAACTCGCACCCCAGTCTCGCAGCTACTACTTGTGCCTGGGAGAAGCAGCCTTCTTGTCCCATGCACCATCTTGTTTCGTCCATTGGCCACGGGGCAGATGCAGGGCCATCTCTACAGTTCCACCCAGCACCATCTTGCCATAGATTAGTCAAGTGGCCATCTGTAGCTCCCACAATCAGCAATCCAATTGAAAAATAAGTTTTCCTTTCCTATCAGTCCCCACCAAAGTCCTAGAAGTAAGTCTCATTGGTCCACTTCGGTTCATGTATCATGTGTGGGACCTTGACCAATTATGAAGACCAAGGAGCTAGTCAGCCTGACCTGTATCTTAAATTCTTTCTTTACTTCATGGTTGTGTCCTTTGTACTATTCACAAATAGGCAGACCTAACTCAAGGGCTTCTAGCTACACCACTTTTTTTAATGTTTATTTAGAAAGAGAGAAATACATGTTTATTTATTTATTTTGAGAGACAGAGAGAGAGAGAGAGAGAGAGAGCTGAGGAGGAGCAGAGAGAGGGAAAGAGAGAATCCCAAGCAGGCTCCACACTGTCAGCACTAGCCTGATGCTAGACTCGAACTCACAGACCATGAGATCATGACCTGAGCCGAAAATCAAGAGTCTTCCCCTTAATAAACTGAGCTACCCAGATGCCCCAGCTACACCACTTTTTAAATATTAAGTAATGGTAAAAAGGGTCAAGCTGGAGCAGATCCAACCACCAGTCTTTTGGGATAACCTTGCCAGCAGCTGAAATTCAATATGCCCCAAATCAAATCTACCTTCCTCACCAAAGCACATGATTCCTCCCATGTCCCTAGAAGCCATTACAATATGTGGCAGACCCCGTAGCTTAGCTCATCCAGATTCTTCTCACAACCTCCTCTCCTTTTCTTGCCTGTACAATGGAACCTATTAAAGCTAAAAACTTGATCTCCTAGGCTCTCTCACTGCTAGGAGGCTCATGCAAACATTTCTGGCCAATGACAGATAAGTAGGTGATAGCTGGAGCCAATGCAGCCATTTTGCAATTGTGACTCTAGTCTGCCACCCAATAAAGAGGGAATAGCATATAAAGGACCCTTGGTCAATGATGATATCTCACTTTGCTGAACTGGTCTGGGCTGCCCACCTCTAGACTTCCTGTTACATGAGACAGACATGCCTCTACTTTTCAAATCCACCATTACTCATAGCCAAATTCCTAACAGATGTACCAGCTTTCCGGTCAGCTAAAGAGCCTCAGCATTTCTTCATCATTTGCCACAGTCTTACTCTCCATCGCTGATTGATCGCCATGCACTATTGATTTTACTCATCTAGGGAAAAAACTAGAAGCAATAGGAGGCCAGATTTCCAGTGGAATGTGCACAGTGAAAACTGTCTAGGCATGTCAGCTATGCATGGAGGAGTTCTCTGATAGGTGAAAAACGTCCTTGGTGGGAAGTTATAAGACAACAAATATAGAACTCAGAAGGGTAATTAATTACATTACAGTTGCGAGAAAATCTTGAGGTCTCTTCCATCTCTGAAATGCTAAAATCATTCCATCATTCCATTAGAATCACCAGACAGCACTCCTGGTCATGTAAAACAGAGCAAAATACTGTTACTTGAAACGCAAACTGCCTTATAAAGAGAAGAGATCCCATTAGGGGAAGCTCTTTGTCTGCCCTGGACGTGGAAGCAGTTGGTTATGCTTGTTTAGGAGCAGGAGCTGAAGGTGGCTGGGTGACCCCACCTAACAGATGGGGAGGATTTGGAGAGAAAGGGGGGCGAGGGGTCAGTGAAGCTGCAGGAAAGGTGGGTCACTGAGGAGCCCTAGGTGGCTGAGTGTCTGGAAGGGGCTCTGGAGAAAAGACATTAGGGGGTGAAGGAGTGCAGTGTTTGTTGTGTCATCCATTAGGCCATCTCCCCTGGCTCTTCAGTAACATCTTACAATTCCGTGTGAAGATAACTTTTAAACTGAAGCAAGGACTGAGTTTCTCGGCTGGACACTCACAAGGAGGAACAATATTTCATGCAACACAACAATTACCCCAGAGCAAGGAGGCCATCAGAGTGTGAGCACAGGCTGGAACTCAGACACTTTGCGGGGGGTGGGCATCTTGGGATGCAATAGGCCATGGATTGGGGGTTCAAGGCTATTTTACGTAAGTTTCAAGGGCTAGGTGGGTCCAGCTGACATAAAGTCTTCCTGGGATAGAGAAAGGACCATTTTCTTGAATAACATTCATCCCACAGAAGACATTATAGGTGAGCAGATAAGCCATGTTGCAGACTACAAAATGTTTCTATTTACTGTCTTCTTTTCTTTATCAGATTCTCTGTAGCCAAAACAGTGAGCTGAAAGACACAACCAGATGGAAAATACAAGACAAATGTTGGGATCCTTACAGGATACATGCCATGAAGGAAATGACTGATATATATATATATATATATATGTGTGTGTGTGTGTGTGTGTGTACTTAGATTAAAATCTCAAAAATAATGCAAAGCAAACTTAACTGGATGTACCTCTGGGAAAGGGGGAGGATGATATGAAAAGGATCTTCACTATTTTTATTATTTATTCTGCTGAATTGTTTTGAATTTCAATTAGGATGCCCTACTCTATTATACTTGGAGGTTTTATTAATATGAAAAACACATCATAGAAAAACATATCATAAAAATAGACTTCTATTTGCAAAGTAACAGATAATGAACTGCGTACTTTATATACTTTATCATTCATTCACTTATTCCATACATATTAATTGGGCACCTCCTATATGCCAGGCATTATTTTGGGCACTAAGAATACAGCCATGAACAAAACAGGCAAAACTTCCTGCCCTCGTGGTATTTTACACTCTCATGAGTAGATAGACAATACAAATAATTGATAATTATAATAATAACAATAGCCAACACTTATATATCACTATATGTATACTAACTCCACTGTGAGGTCAACATTACTAGAATCTCCATTTTACAGATGAGGAAATAGAGGCACAGATTAACCAATTTTCCCAAGGTTACCCAGCTACTATATAATGAAATCAAGCTGTGCGGACCCCTGGTCTGTCTCCAGGGTTCATGCTGTTAACCATTTTGCTCTGGGCTACAGTATGTCAGATAAATATGTCTCATAGACAAAAAAAAAGCAGGGAAGGGGGAAGAAGTGTAGGTAATGAGGAGGATGGGGCCAGGGGCTGAACTGGACATTGGATGAAAGGCAAGTCCCTACTGAGAAGGCGCCAGTGAAAGAGAGGGAGTGAGCCACGTGAATACTGGGGAAGCACGCTCCAGAAACAAGGAACAGTAGGAGCAAATGTCCTGAGGCCAGCTGTGCCTGACATGCTCCAGGAACAGCAAAGAGTTTAGGGTGGTCAGGGTGGAGTTGGCCAGGGAAAGGAGACCAGAAGATGAAGTCAGGGAGCAATAGGGCCAGATCATGCAGGGCCTTGAGGCCATAGTTAAGGATTCTGGAGGTTGTGTGAGTGAGATGAGAGCAATCAGAGGGTTTTATGCAGGAAATGGGCATATTTAAAATGGATCATTTTATGCAGGAAATGGGCATATTTAAAATGGATCATTCTGGCTACTGGGCAGAGATGGGAGGAGGGGGTGGGGACGAGAGCAAGGGTAGAAGCAACGAGATTAGTTATGAAGCTACTGAAACTTCCAGGTGAGTGAGAAAGGCAGCTCAGACCCCGTTGGTAAGTGGACGTTTTGAGACATGACTGGATTCCCAATTTATTCTGTTGTCTATGAGAAAAGTGACCAAGGAACTCAATATTGACTCCAAGGTTTGGGCATGAGCCAATGGAGGAATGCGGTTGCTATTTACTGAGTTAGGGAAGGCCACAGGAGGAGAACTTTGGGAGTAGGGGAGACCAGGAGGTTGATGTTGGATATGTTCCCTCTGAGATGCCTATTCAGCCCTCAAGTGGAGATATGAAGCAGACATTTGGATGTAGAGTCACTTTCAGCAAGCAGTCCAGGGGTCTCAGGGGTCCATTTCAGGTATAGGAGTGCATGTGAGCAGATAACCTAAAGCTTCTCTCTGTTACCTCATGGGCTTCAGCTAGTCAGGGTTTCTGTCCCTGGATCTCAAGTAACAAAGCGTTACTGCAGCCAGCTTACAATTAGCTATGAAGCCTACGGTTCATTTCTGAAGGCTGTATTCAAGAGTCCGGGCCATCACTCCTTCCTCCAGGTTATCCCTAGGGCCCGAGTGGATATGGGTTCATCTGCCTTCTTTGTCCTACAGAGGCACAGTGGAGACACTGACAAGCATGGCAGTGGCCAGAAGGCTAGTTGGGAGCCACGCAGGGTCACATGTAGTGTTCACAAGAGAGGGGAGAGCACCAAAGTCTGACCACACCCTCACACCAAGATACCCCTGCCTGATGGCCATAAATGACCATCCTGCTGTCCGTTCTCTGTTCCTGTGGGATGTAAGGTCTAGGCGTGAGGCCTCAGAAGCAACTCTTCACCACCCCAAACAAGGACCTAGACCCTCCAAGGAAATTTCCCCCAGAGTAGTTGTGTGATATTTGTCATTGACACCTGGGTAATTTTTTTTTGTCAGGACCACATACATGTCTTCAAATAAACAAACATACTCCTCTGGCGGGAAAAATCAGTGCTGTGAAGAGGCAGCCAAGGAAAGACAGGTGCACTTTGCAGTTTATGAAGGTAAGATGCATCATCACCACATTCAGTACAAAACCTTAAACAGCACAGAGATGTGCTCATGTGACATGCTTGCGTAGAGGACATAGGAGAGCTGGACACCCCAGCAGCAACACAGAACCCCAGCTGCTGTCCTTGCAAGGAGTGGGCCTATGAAAGTGCATGGCAAGCCACTAGAAATAATTATGGTGAAGAATGTATCCAAATTCTTCTCTCCTGTTCAAATGGGAAAAGGCTTTAATCGGCCCCCTAACATCCAGCGTCCTTCTGATGTCCCAAGGCTTGTAAATGATAAGAGTAACATTTTAATACTAACAGTTATTAAAATATTAAAACCCATAAAATGATTAGTTCATACTGGGAATGGTGATGATCACTGAGTGCTTGCATGGGCCAGGCCCTGTCCCAGGTGAACCACCTGGTTCAGTCCTCAGGTACCCTGTGGCCACTTCTCACCTCCTTCCCTCCTGCCCCATCAGTACCTGACACAGGATCACTCCTTTCTCCTCCACAAAGCTTTTAGGATGGCACCCTCTCTTGGCTGCTTTTTCTAAGTTGTTTTAATTGGCTCCTCCTTCCCTTCTTAATTCACTGAACATTGGGGTCCCGCCCTCTCATCACTTCTGAGATGACCTATGGTAGTCCCAGGGCTTTACACACAGCGTATAACTGCCAACTAAGATCTTACCTCCATTCCAGAGCTCGCCCTGCTGGGGTGGCTATTAGGCACTTCACACCAAGCATGTTCAACAGACCTTGTGATTTGTTTTCCTACACCTGCTCCTCCCCATTATTCTAGTATTCCCCTGATATGTCAATGGCACCTTCATCCTTCCAGAAGCAAGGCTAGAGGTCTGATAGGTGGTCATCCTCGACCAGTCACCTGTCTCTGTCCCACACACACACACACACACACTCCAGCAGCAAATCCAGCTGGATGCACCTTAATTTTACCATTTCTACCACCTCCACCCTTAGTATCTGGTCTAAGCCACCTTCACCACTCTGGTCACTCTTGGGCTGTTGCAAGGGACATCTGTTTCTGCCCTTGACCTCTCCCCTCACGTAGACATGTGTCTGTCTTCAACACAGCAGCCAGAGTGATCCTGCTAAAACATTTCAGAGCATGTCCTTCCTCTGCTCCAATCTCAGCCCCCAACGAGTTCCCACCTCCCTCAGAGTAGGATTCAAAGTCTCCCCTGTGCTGGCAAGGATCTGCCCCCTGGCCCAGCCCTGCTTGCATAACTGTATCTCCCACCTCTCTTTCCCCTGACCCAGGTCCGACCACGTGGGCCTCTTTGTGATCTGCAGGATGCTTTCCTCTAGGGCTTGGCTTCCTGCAGCCTCGGCCTGGACCTCTGTCCACCTGGATGTCTGTGTGGCCCACAGGTCACTTCTTCAGACAGGCCTTCTCTTTTCTGATCATCCATCAGAAACTGGACAACCACCCATCCCTCTCTGTCCTCCTTAACCCTTTTTTATTAGTGCATTATCACTCTTGACATATGATAGCACTATTCATTTACTTTTTACAGTCTATCTTCTCTCTACTCCCCAGAACATAAGTTCCTTGAGCTCAGGGGCCCTTATTTGTTCATTTCTCTGGCCTCAGTGTCAGGAGTGGTGCCTTATACATCCTTGTGCTCAGTAAATGTTTGTTGAATGACTCACAGTGGCTGAGGGAGAAAGTAAAGTGTCAGGAACAGGGCAGCGGAGCACTCTGCCCCAGGTGCACAAAATTAAGAAGCTGCATTGTCAGGAGAGAATGTTAGAGCGGAAATAACACCAACCAGAGGTTCACCTCCTTTTTAATCATTACCGTGAACCAGCCATTGGTCTAGGTCTGAAATAATTGCCACTGAGTTTTAATATTACACATGTAAGCTTCAAATTAGCATATTTTCATTACTTCTCCTTTAATAAACATTGTTTTCTATATGGAAGTAATTTGGAGAATTCCCAGTGTCAGAGCTGGCCTCTGACACGTGCAGCCTCAGCCGTGTGCATTCGCTTTGAGAGTAAATTCATAACCACCGGGAATTCTTGGTGCTTGGGGCTCAGTTTGTGTCTTTGACTCCTGAGGTCCTGCAAGTGTCTGCATGTAGCCAGAAGATTCTAGTGAAACAAGGATAGCACAGTGACTGTGAAGATACAGAACGTGAGTCACTTCAATTCTGTGTGACCAGATGGGGCTTTTATTTGTGACTAAAGCTTACAACAGCGAAACTGAGTGCAGCATTTCGGACACGCTAGTTCCGTTTGATAAGTGACAATGTTAGTTCGTCCATGAACTAGTTCATCAAATTTGAACAATAACTTTAAAACTCAATTTTAAAACCTGAAGAACAAATTAAGGAATGAATGATTATTGTTGATTACAACATGGCTGATACTGGGAACTATTTTGTCATCTAGAGGAGGGAGTGTTAAAACAATCTTCCCTGGGTCAAATAGACACACTGCTGTTGGTAAGTAGCTAGTGTTATCGTTATCAGCCTTTTACAGATGAGGAAACTGAGGCACAGAGGACTGAAGTAAACTTAAGTGGGCTTAAGTGGAGGAGCAAAGGTTCAAGGCCAGGCAGTCTGTGATCACTTTTCCTCAATGGTAATGAACTTCCATTTATACTTGCAGTTGATTGAAACTGGGACACTCGTGTTTTATTTATAGCTAAAAGTTACTCGTGCCAACTCACATATGCTTAAGTTAACTGAACTAAAATCAATTCTTAAATCTATGGCCAAGCGATTCCACTCTTAGTATGTCCCCAAAAGAAAGTGTGTCTGTGCCCAGCAAAAGACATACATAAGAGCGTTCAAATCAGCTTTATCAATAGGAGAACAGATACTTTGGGGTATATTCATATAACAAAATACTACACAGCAATAAAAACGAATCAACTATGAACACACACAATGATATAGATGCATCTTATAGATATAATGTTGAGGGAAAGGAGCCAGGCACAAAAATTCATATATGGTGTGATGTCATTTTGATGGAGACAGAGGTGCAGTAGTTACTAGTAGGGATGACTGACCAGGAGGGGAACTAGGGAAACTTCCGTGTAGCTAGGAGGGTTCTGAATCTTGATTTGAGTTCTGGTTACACAGGCATATACACATGTGCTTGAATTGAATTGAGTTCCCCCCAAAATTCATACCTTGAAGCCCTACCCGTAATGTGAATGTGTTGGAGATAGGGCCTTTTTGAAGCAATTAGGATTAAATGGGGTCAGGCGAATGGGGCACTGATCCAATAAGATTAGTATTCCTATGAGATGCCAAATGCCTCACTCTCTCTCTCTGTCCATGTGAGGACACAGTGAGAAGGTGGCCATCTGCAACCCAAGGAGAGAGCCACACTAGACACTGACCTTGCTTGGCATCTTGATTTTGGACTTCTAGACTTCAGAACTGTGGGAAAATAAATTCTTGCTGTTTAAGCCACCAAGTCTGTGGTACTCTGTTATGGCAGCCCAAGGTGATGATAGAGAATACAACAGATAAAGTTTTATAGAGCTATACACTCTTTTAAAAATTTTTTTAATGTTTATTTATTTTTGAGAGAGAGACAGAGCATGAGTGGAGGAGGGGCAGAGAGAGAGGGGGAGACACAGAATCCGAAGCAGGCTCCGGGCTCTGAGCTGTCAGCACAGAACATGAAATGGGGCTCGAACTCACAAACCGTGAGATCATGACATGAGTAGAAGTCAGATACTCAACTGACTGAGCCCCCCAGGCACCCCTAGGGCTATATACTCTTAAATGAACTTTAGGTATATCATGTATGTTATATCTTAATGGAAAATATAAAGAATAATACAAAAGAATCCCTCCAGGCATCATCAGGGTGAATTGCCTGAACCAAGTTAACAGCCTTTAGTGCCTCTAGTTTCTAATGCCTCTCCTGTACCTAGACTGTGTGCCAGATAAGCAAACTCCCATGTAACATGGCACCCACCAGCATGGATCTCTCTCCAACCACCCAGAAGGTTGCTGGTGCCTGCACAGGGATGGAATCCCATTGCTAAGGGCCAGCCCTCCCTTCCATTTCCCTCAGGTGATGGAGGATGGATAAAGTGGCCAGGTTTGATGGGCAGGGCAAGAGATTGCCTCTGCACACCTGCCCTTGCCAGTCATGGCTGAGCAGCCAATGACACCTCCCCTGGTCCCCAGCCTGAATGAAGATGGGCATTGCCTGGAAAGGAAGTATGTGCCAGCAGCTGCTAAGAAGGGCCATTTTGGGGCAGGCCAGGGCTGCCAGTCACTGCACAACCCTGAAGGCAGAGCTGACAGCAGACACCAAGGCCTGACCAAATGCTTCGGAGCTGGGCAAATACAAGAGGGAACAGAATGCATCATGCAAGGCAGAGTTAACACAAAGAACAAAATGATTAAAACAGGACATTTACAACACCCCATCTTTCCTGTTCTCCTCTCTGCAGAATCTTGGTATAATTCCTTTTTCTTGCCCCAACCTGACCACATAACACCATTTCTACTCAAAATTGCTTCCCAGAACTTCTTTAGCGATTATATTAAAATGTTATGTCTACTCTTTCTGCATACATTCTCACTTATTCTAAAAATATGAAATGATTCCCAACCGGGATATACATTTCTGACTGCAGACATAAATTTAGGCTTTGCTCAAATATCCCTGTATTTGGGTGTGCTCTGCACTAAATTTAAAGAACAAATTTACTTGTTCGTTTAGATCATCTTTATTAAGTGTTTGTAATACAGAAGGTTCCAAAACTACAAAAGTTATCTATAGTGAACGATCATTTATTTAATGATTCCCTGCTTGGTTTCTTTGTGTAGTTAGCAGTTTACTGATTATTTAGCTAATGGATTAAAACATTAGGCTGACAAAAGATAGCAAACAATCAATTCATACGGATTGGTATCAAGTAAGATGAAAGAAATACTGATAATGTAAACCAATGAGAAAGTGAGATGCTCTTTTCAAAAGTTTGATTTATACGAATCCTCAGAACTCATTTTTGTGAAAAGTAAGGCACAACTAGGTACATAAAAGTAAGCCATCCCCATCCATCAAATGAAAAGTCCTTGATACTCTTACATTAAAGGGAAAAACAGCTCCATTTTATTATCTTAGCAATCACTGAATTTAGTTACATGACTTCATATTAATCATCATTGGGAGGCAATAGTATAAAACTATAAAAATCACATAAGTTAAAATAGGAAACTTAAAGAATTCTACTTTCTTTACTATCCCAACAATCAATATCAAATTCCTGTAATATAGCTCCAATTGATGCTGTGAAGGTCAGAGGCTGTGAGACTAAGTATTAATACTCAAAATCATCATTTCTATAAATTTGTTCTTAATAATGCTAGTGAGAGAAAGGAGAAGACGTGTCTAGGGTGGAACGAGTTTGGTTAAACCACGTTAAAGTGGTTGTTTTATCACAGGACTTGTCAAAACCCTAATGTGCTGATGTGTGTGGGAAATTTCAAGATGGGAGTGTTTTGTGTGATACCGTCTAAGCTGACTCTCCCCCACATTCTTCACAGAGCACCTTGGGGGCTAGCGGTCTATTAGAACACACTTTGAGGAACACTTTTTGATCTCAAGAGGTCTGGGGAGACAAGTTGCCGTAAAATGAATGCCCTTCCACCTTGGGCTAGCTCTGCCATGCAAGGCCACCATGTTTTGTGAATTGTAAGATAGAGTATAGAAGGCTGCCTCTTCTGGGACAGACTGGTTTCCAATTCAGAGGCTGTAAGGCATAAGGTGGGGTATGTCCATTGGTGTTTCCATGACACTACCCAGCTCTGACCTCTGTCCTTTGGGTATCACATCTGTGACCTAGATGTCTGCCTGGCTTACAGAGATGGGGTAGGACAAGAGACCCAGGATGCTCATAGCAGTGAGAAATGGAGGCAAGTGTAGAGAGAGGGAGAAGCAGCAGAGGAAGTGGACTGAGGGTAGTAGTTGGACAGGGATGGGGGCAACAGGGACCCCTGGAGGAAGAGTGCTCAGCAGATAGGCAGAGGTCAGGAGAATAAGAATGGCCATTATAGCTAGTGTCAGCTAGGGTTCTGCTGTGACAACAAAGCTTAAAATCTCAATGGTTTAGCATAACAACATTTTACTTCTCACACCATAGTGTGATAAAAGTCAACAGCTCTCTTGAGCAGTTCCCCTCCATGGGGTGACTCAGGATACAGAATCCTTCACCCTGTGGTGAGGGTCACTAAGGAGAGGGGACAGAGATGAAATAAATTGTGCAAGGTCAGCTTCAAACTGGAAGTAGTGTGGGGAAGATTCATAATCATGTGATCTAACTCCATGGCCCTGTATTCCTTTTGTTTTCTTTAAAAATACATTATATCTAAATGTCTGTCAACTGACGAATGTATAAAGAAGTTGTGGTTTATATACGCAATGAAATACTACTTGGCAATGAGAAAGAATGAAATACGGCCTTTTGTAGCAACGTGGATGGAACTGGAGAGTGTTATGCTAAGTGAAATAAGTCATACAGAGAAAGACAGATACCATATGTTTTCACTCTTATGTGGATCCTGAGAAACTTAACAGAAGACCATGGGGGAGGGGAAAGAGGGGGGAAAAGTTACAGAGAGGGAAGGAGGCAAACCATAAGAGACTCTTCAAAACTGAGAATAAAGTGAGGGTTGATGGGGGGTGGGAGGGAAGGGAAAGTGGGTGATGGGCATTGAGGAGGGCACCTGTTGGAATGAGTGCTGGGTGTTGACAATAAATTTCATATTTTAAAAAACAAAACAAAATGGCAGATTCTGGAAATGTAAAAAAACTAAAATAAAAATCAATTACATGTTATCTGTATATTATACATAGATAATTCCAGTACAGTTAACATACAGTGTTATATTAGTTTCAGGGGTACAATATAGTGATTCAGCAATTCTGTATTCAGTGCTCATCATAAGTGTACTCTTAATCCCCTTCACCTATTTCACCCATACCCCACCCACATCCCCTCTGGTTACCATCAGTTTGTTCTCAATGGTTAAGAGTCTGTTTTTTGGTTTGGACCTTTTTCTTTGTTTGCTTATTTTGTTACTTAAATTCCACATATGAGTGAAATCAGATGATATTTGTCTTTCTCTGACTGATTTATTTCACTTAGCATTATACCTTCTAGATCCATCCATGTTTTTGCAAATGGCAAGATTCCATTCTTTTTTATGGGTGAGAAATACTCTATTGGAGATGTATATATATATATATATGCCATCTTCTCTATCCATTCATCTATCAATGGACACTTGAGCTACTTCCATATTTTGGCTATTGTAAATAATTCTGCAATAAACAAACCTAAGGGTACTTATATCTTTTGAGTTAGTGTTTTTGTATTCTTAGGGTAAATACCCATAGTGGAACTACTGGGATCACATGGTAATTCTATTCTTAATTTTTCGAGGATTCTTTACACTGTTTTCCACAGTGGCTGCACAAGTCTGTGTTCCCACCAACAGTGGCTGAGGGTTCCTTTTCCTCCACATCTTCACCAACATGTATTGTTTCCTGTGTTTTTGATTTTAGCATGGCCCATAATCTTAGCCAATCTGCCTTCTACTTTTCCCAGTATCCAGATATTGACCAGCACTTAACAGATGCTCAATAAAGTCTTGTTGACTGAAATGTCAATGATTGGAGGTAAGTGGTTTTCCATTAAATGTATTGATTGTGATGTTTTCCTCAAACATTTAGGATATAAATCCAAAATAATGTAACCAGTCACTCATAGCAGGCAATTCCATGGTAAACTTAAAAAAAAAATTTTAATGTTTTATTTATTCTTGAGAGAGAGAGAGAGAGAGAGAGAGAGACAGAGCATGAGCAGGGGAGGGGCAGAGTGAGAGAGGGACACAGAATCAGAAGCAGGTTCCAGGCTCTAAGCTGTCAGCACAGAGCCCAACGCAGGGCTTTAACTCACAAGCCGTGAGATCATGACCCAAGCTGAAGTCAGATGCTTTACTAACTGAGCCACCCAGGCGCCCCTCCATGGGAAACTTAACTAACTGTGTGGCCTCACATAAATAAGACTATAGGATTGTTAACTCTGTCTCTGACTCTTTTGGAGCCCATACCCACAAGCTTCAGAGCTCCACTTGCTCCTGGTCCAAACGCTAACAACCGCCCTACATTGTGCAGATACTCCAGCATCTCTGCCAGTTAGTCCCTGGTGGCAAAGTTGGGGTCATCTCACCACAGGTGTGAAAAACTGCAAGCAACAAAACAGGGTAAAGAAAGACTCACGATTTTCCCATTCATTGTAAAGCAACCAAGTTCAGAAGTTAATAACTAAAAGGTTGAGAAAATTGACAAGGAGATAAAGGAGTGTGGCTATTTCTTGACACCCAGAGCTCTTTAATCCTCTATTGAGCCACAATTGCCTAAGGACTGAGGAACTGATACAATCTGCGGCTCTGGCTCATATATTGAGTAGATTTCCCCCATCGCCATCAGCTGGGGAAAATCTGATCATTTCATAATTACTCTAGACCAAGGTGGGTGGGGAGCATGAGGGAGGCAGAAAACTACCCGTGGGAAAGAGCCTATTCAATTTTCTTGGGAACCCTCTGGTGCATTCTTATGCTAGCAAAAGATGTTCATTATTGCAAAAGAAGGCATTTTGCAACTTAAAAGGCAGTGTTCCCCAGAGCACAGGCACTGCAGTAATTTGACAGAGGTCTCACGCTGTCACCATTAGCATGACTGAGTGATTTTCCAATTTGCAGAGTGCCTTGGGAAGAAAGAAAAAACAAAACCCAACCCCAAGCACACCACTCAGAAATAATCACAAAGTAGACTGTCCCCATCTCTGCCTCCGTCTTAGATCTTAGGTGGTGTCCTGAGCCTGGCCCCTCAGATTCCTGGCAGTGCCACCAGGGAGGGCATAGTGTCCTGCAAAAGGGCCTCCTCTTCTGGCCTCTAGTGGTCGAGACAGATTAGTGCATAAGCCCCACTGGGTATACTCCCAAGGGTTATCTGTTAGACTGCATTGATGGAAAGGCTCCTCGCGGCAAATATTCATTGCTGAATCCCCAGCGTGTGGCATGGTGCCTGGAGCAGAGTATGATCTCAATAAATATTTGTTGAATCAAATTTAAAAATCAAGTATTCGATGACCACACACAGGGTAATCTGTGTGTGAGAAAGATAACTGAAATTTGGGCCTCCAAGGTGTTTACAAACTAGCTGGGGAGATGAAGATAAACACGGGGCATCCATCATTTCACTAAACCACAGCAATCTGGTAGCACAGTCCAGGGCTGTGGATTTGGGTGATAAAACGGTCACTGACTTAGCCTTCATAACAAATCACTGAAACTAATTTCTACTTCCCCCTACTATGCCAAGAGGGCTGTGTCCGGCCTCCAGGAGACAACAGCTGCCTCCACTCTCCCATCATTTGTGATGCAGCCCTCAGGCCACTAGGTGCCCAGCCCCACCCCTGGCTGTGCTGAAATCTGTCTTCCTGTCCTCAGCCATTCCAGTGGTCATCCCGTATGTCCCCTAGCCTGTTTCAGAGCCCCTAACTGAGGGAACCGGTCTGTTACTTGACCAGGTATTTTGGCTCATTCCAGTTCCCCCTTCCAAATGGTTTGCATCCCATTTGTCTAGACTGGAAAACTAATCTGCATCACTCTTAAAATCTACCCTTCCCTCCTTGCCAGCCCTTCTAGGGCCCTGGGCTAAGCTTGAACATTTCAACACCTCTTTAGCAGGGGAATGCCCAACCCATGGCTACAAATCAAATAGTACTAAATGGTTTTTATTGAAAACCCTAAATTCACATGACTGGAGGTCAGCTCAACAGCTCATTGGTGCCTCCTCTATGGTGTCTCTGATCTTCTTCTGGTCCTAAGAGAATGGACACAGTCTCAGGGAATGTGACCTCATACAGCTTTTTTCAAAAGAGAAGAGGCTGGCAGACCTTTATACTCACATATTTCTCTTTTATTAGAAAAGAAGAATATTTCGCAGGGCCCTCCAGAAGACTTTTCTTAACAGCCTGCTGTTCAGGATAATTTATATGCCTCCCACTACCGCCCCACTGCCCCCACCAGCAAAGAGGCTAAGAGAATCTCCTCCCAAATAAATAAAATTGTGATTCTTTTAGCAAGGAATGTGGGTGAATACTTCCACATAAATAGTAGTGTCTGCCACAATCAACTGAGGTACGTAGATTATCTCATATAACAGGAAATTCATGAGTGGGCAGCTCACAGCTGGTCCATTCACATCAAGGCTCCAGTGTGGCTTTTCTGATTCTCTCAGCTTTACCTTCTTGGATACCAGAGAGCTGACTTTGCATCCTCACATATATAGTCCAGTGTGGGCAGAGGGGTGTTTCCTCCTCTGTGCTACTCTTTGAATACAGAGGAAAATCCTTCTCTCAAGCCCTTAGCTGACTGCTCTTCTGGTTCCATTGGCCAAGATTGGGTCAATGTCCATGTCTTAGTGAAAAGGTGTCTGGGAAAGTGAGTATCTGACCTTTTTCAGAGTAGATGGTATGCCTCTGCTGGCAAGGAAAAAAGGCAGGAGATGGCTGTTGGCTAGGCATATAGCAGTTATTAACCTACTATGAGAATTATAAATATTTAGAGCAAAGAGTTCTCCATGAAGGCTGTGCTAGTCACAGACAGGTTCATAGAAGAGCAAGTCTGTGGTTATTCAATCCCTTAGAAAGGACACAAACCAATCCTCTTGGTACATTATTAAACTCTGTGGGTGATGCACAAAGAAATTGTTCAATTCCAACCATTGCAAGCCATTGGCTCATATTCCTTGTGAACACCAGCTTTTTGCCTTTGCTCTCCACCTTGGCCTGTTTTCTTTCTGGAGGAGGCAGGCCCATGTCCTAGCTGGATGCCTATGATAGCAAATCATGAAACAATCCCCCCTTCAGATGGATTAAGAACCACAAGTACAGTGGATATGCATGGCTGAGCTTGGAAAGCAGATGAGTAAACCCAAGCAGTGGGTGGTTTTGACCTCAGCCCTGGAAGCTTTATTAAATTTATTTAATAATTTTAATTTGATGAGTAATTTTAATTTAATTTAATTTAATTTAATGATTTTATTAAATCATTGCTCAGGGGCGCCTGGGGGGCTCAGTCAGTTAAGTATCTGACTTCAGCTCAGGTCATCATTTCGCGATCCGTGAGTTCGAGCCCCGCATTGGGCTCTGTGCTGACAGCTTGGAGCCTGGAGCCTGCTTCAGATTCTGTATCTCTCTCCCTCTCTACTCATACCCTGCTCACACTCTGTCTCTCTTTTTCACAAAAATAAATAAACATTAAAAAAAAGAGAGAATCATTGCTCAGAGTCCCTGCCATGACATTAAGACTAGTCGTATCATCCTGACAATAAGGAATCACATCTTTGCAGATTGATATGGTGGGCTTCACTGGCAAAAAGCCACAGCTTTACCTAACACCTCTGTTTTTTATGTTTGGTTTCCTCTTGGGAGGCTGAGACTCTGAGACCCCTTAATGAGACATACAACTATCAACTCTGCAGCTTGACAAGGGCCAGCGATGATATAGAGGTGACTGGAGGGGTCTGCTGCATCACAGGGCAGTGCGTGGGACTGAAGGAACACGTTGACATCCACTGGAAACAGTGTGATAGACCTGCATGATTGTATTTAACTTCTTAATAATCCTGGGGGGAGTCAGTCTAAATTGTTCCTAATTTACAGAGGAAGAAATGACTCTTCCCAAGGGTTTGTAACTTGCCCAAAGTTATACCTTCTAGGACTTGGTAGAGCCTGGCTTTGAATCCAGGATTTCCAGACTTTAGCACCATGCTCTTCTTCCTCAGCTCATCTTATGGAAGTTTTCTGAGAATTGTTGCAAATCAGGTTTTCCTCAAATTTCTCTGTGAATCCCTGTGGGGTTTCCACATCCACCCAGGAGGCAAGCCAGCTACCCTAGGTGTCCTTTCCAAGAGTCAAGAAGTCAAATCAAATAATGATCTCTGCTCCCACAGGTCCAACTTTGTGGTCATAGAGGAATGAGCCATGCTTGACACAATAGCACTTTATTTTTTTTTCTATTTTATTTTATTTTATTTTATTTTATATATATATGAAATTTATTGACAAATTGGTTTCCATACAACACCCAGTGCTCATCCCAAAAAGTGCCCTCCTCAATACCCATCACCCACCCTCCCCTCCCTCCCACCCCCCATCAACCCTCAGTTTGTTCTCAGTTTTTAACAGTCTCTTATGCTTTGGCTCTCTCCCACTCTAACCTCTTTTTTTTTTTTTTCCTTCCCCTCCCCCATGGGTTCCTGTTAAGTTTCTCAGGATCCACATAAGAGTGAAACCATATGGTATCTGTCTTTCTCTGTATGGCTTATTTCACTTAGCATTACACTCTCCAGTTCCATCCACGTTGCTACAAAAGGCCATATTTCATTTTTTCTCATTGCCACGTAGTATTCCATTGTGTATATATACCACAATTTCTTTATCCATTCATCAGTTGATGGACATTTAGGCTCTTTCCATAATTTGACTATTGTTGAGAGTGCTGCTATGAACATTGGGGTACAAGTGCCCCTATGCATCAGTACTCCTGTATCCCTTGGATAAATTCCTAGCAGTGCTATTGCTGGGTCATAGGGTAGGTCTATTTTTAATTTTCTGAGGAACCTCCACACTGCTTTCCAGAGCGGCTGCACCAATTTGCATTCCCACCAACAGTGCAAGAGGGTTCCCGTTTCTCCACATCCTCTCCAGCATCTATAGTCTCCTGATGTGTTCATTTTGGCCACTCTGACTGGCGTGAGGTGATACCTGAGTGTGGTTTTGATTTGTATTTCCCTGATAAGGAGCGACGCTGAACATCTTTTCATGTGCCTGTTGGCCATCTGGATGTCTTCTTTAGAGAAGTGTCTATTCATGTTTTCTGCCCATTTCTTCACTGGGTTATTTGTTTTTCGGGTGTGGAGTTTGGTGAGCTCTTTATAGATTTTAGATATTAGTCCTTTGTCCGATATGTCCACAATAGCACTTTAAACAGTAGTGTTAAAATGCAAACACTCCTGGAAAGGGCATGGGGCACCTTGCTTTCCTACCAAGAAGGAAAGACCATAAGGAGGACTCCACTGTGACAGAAGGAGAGGAGTGGGGAAGTGTAAAAACATCACAGAATAATTAGGAAGTCTCAGAGTAGGGGCCTTAGATGGGGGCCTCATGAACCCACGTATGACTCTCCAACCTCACCAAATGGCTCTCCCTAGAAAGTGGCATGTGTGGACAGCATCAATGACCTCCTTAACTCTCTGGCTTCCATTTGGCTTTAGCCAATGCTAAATATGGTAACAGTCAGCTACCCGGGTGGCAAGTTGACTGCATTGGACCTTCCTATCATGGTGGGAGCAGTGTTTTGCCCTCATTGATATACACACATAGCTCAGACAGGGGTTTGCCATCACTGCCAAATACCAGGAAGCAGAATGCAACTGCACGATCTAGGCTCTGGTGTCAGGCTTCTCTGCCAAAATTCTGGCACATTTACCCCAGTCCAGACCATAGAGATGGCTGTAGGGATCAAAGGGGTTGCTCATGTGTGTGTTCATTACTATTTCCAAGGCATTTTCTACCATTTTGCAGGCACATGCCTGTTGACTTCTCACAGATCTATACCATAGGTATTATTATCCCCATTTTATGGATGAGAACGTTGAGACTTTGGTGAAGAAATTGAGTTAAGAATTAATCACAACCTGTCTGTGATTAGCCTCCATGCAAGACAGTCTCTCCAGACTGCATACTCATACACACCATGCCAAGTACTCGGAAATATATTGCATCATTTAATGACATGCCCGCAGTATATAAATATGAACATGGGTCTGGACATAACTATATGTGTGAGTATGTTGTGTGTGTTTAAAGAACAGCCATTCCAGTTGACATCAGGCAACAAACAGGGCCTAGTGCTACCAAGTGAGTGTAAACAACTTTTGCAGAATGTAAATAATATTCAGACAAAGACACTGAGTGAAACAAGACAGAAACAAGACCTCTCTATAGTCTTATCTAAACCTCATTAAAGATAAGGACATGCTGCAACCACAAAAATAACTAATAATTAACTCATGTTCCTTTACCAGTGACAACTTCAGCCCCATTTTAATCCTTTTGCCTCCTACATAAAAATTACCAAGGGGCGCCTGGGTGGCGCAGTCGGTTAAGCGTCCGACTTCAGCCAGGTCACGATCTCGCGGTCCGTGGGTTCGAGCCCCGCGTCAGGCTCTGGGCTGATGGCTCAGAGCCTGGAGCCTGTTTCCGATGCTGTGTCTCCCTCTCTCTCTGCCCCTCCCCCGTTCATGCTCTGTCTCTCTCTGTCCCAAAAATAAATAAACGTTGAAAAAAAAATTAAAAAAAAAATTACCAAGACACTCATCAATGGGGTTGTTCCTACATCCTAAAAACACCCTGCTTAGAAGCAGCCTCCACTTATGTAAACCATCTTTAGAATCACCCAACAAGCCCCTGGTCTCATGAACAGCCCCTCTCAATGTCCTCTTACGGCCATACCCCCAATTCCCCCAAGGTGGGCTTTCCCCTTCCCCTGATGTAGAAAGTTAAATGAACCTGACTTTGTTCTTCCAGGAGTGTTCCTGGAGTCTTTGGCTGGTGGGGCTTTGACAACACACACACACACACACACACACACACACTTTTTTTAATGTTTATTTTTGAGAGAGAGAGAGAGAGAGACATACAGAGTGCAAGCAGGGGAGGGGCAGAGACAGAGGGAGACACAGAATCTGAAGCAGGCTCCAGGCTCTAAGCTGTCAGCACAGAGATGATTCAGGGCTCAAACTCATGAACCGTGAGATCATGACCTCAGTCAAAGTCAGATGCTTAACCAACTGAGCCACTCAGGCGCCCCCTCCCACACTTTAAAGGGTTAAAAAGTGTATTCAAAGATGAAACTCATTGTGCATCAATTTCATCCACCCCATGCAAGTAATTCAGAAGATGGAGGGCTGGATCACTCTCCCAGATTCCAAGTTTCCTTGATCTTTCCCCTATCTATGCAGAACCTACTCCAGGATCTCTGAACTATGAAGCAAATGCTCAGGTTTCCTTGAGGAAAGCCCTAATTTCCCAGCATCTGGCTCTAGCAGGAAACTCATACTCCTAAAACAGAGGTTACAAACATCTGAGGAGGATCCAAGCTTTAAGAAGTCAAACCTGAAACACGGAAGGAGATGCCAATTGCAGACGTTGAGGCAAGACAGGAAACCAGAACCCCTCCCATGCCAGAGAGGTGTCAGAGTCCTGGTTTGGGAGGGGGATTCTTGACCCAGCTCAGTCATTTTGGCCAGAGAGACCTTGATCACTTCACTCATGAGGTTGTAAAATGAAAAGATTGGACAAGATACCTGATGTTCTAATCTGAGCTCCTCAGAGCCCCCATACTGACCTGAACACCTGGACCCCTGAGAGGGGTCAATAACTCCACCTTAATCTGTTTTAAGTGTTCATGCTTCTACTTCAGACATCATTTGAATAAATACTGTGACAGATAAAAAAGCAGTTTGAAAATCTAGGTAAATCTTTGGTACCCACAATTTATGTCAAGAAAGGACAGAATATGATTATTAAACACAAGAGGGAAAGAAAATGTTCAGCCCACTCTTCAAAACTTTAAAGTCCAACATCTGATGACTACACCCAAAGAAGTGTTGGCTGAAGATCCTCTAGCTCACAGGGCACTTTAAGGAAAGTCTGATTAATGGGTGCATTATCATGTAGTAGAGGTATGCCACTTCCATTTTCACATTTAAATAGGAATGTTCAATGCCATCATCCAAAACAGTTAAATGACACGGGGGTTTGAGATAGCACAGGATTATGGAGAGATAGAGAGAGCTATGTTTCTGCTTCCAGGCCCTCAACATGCACCAATAGTTATGGCTGCGTCAGGCCTGCCCTGTTAAGGTCCCAAACTGCAGGGGGCAGCGGTTAGGGCAATGGATCCAGAGCCTTGGGATCCTGGTAGAGAAGGAAATTTGGGGGAGAGGCTGATGGACATCTGTAATGTAGATTACACGGAAGGGGGAAATGTGAGTTTGGGGTGGAGGGCTGGGTAATGAGCCAGCACCACTGGCTAGAGGATCTTGCCGAGTACAGAGAGCGAGTGAGGTACTTGCCAGCCACTCCTCTCTCTGCAGACAGCTAATTTGGAGGGGGGTGTCATGGTGGGGGGAGAAACAACACATACATAAACTCTGTCTTCATGGACTTTATATTTTGGCTTTTCATATCTTTTAAAATCATGGAAGTAAGACATATATACACAGGAAAGTTCACAAATGACCAGTGTGTGGCTAAATGAACCCACATGGACTGAACACACAAATGGAACCAGCTCCCAGATCAAGAAATAGAGCATTGCCAGTTCTGCCCCCAAGCCTCCTTCTGCCCCTTCCAGACTCAGACCACTCCGTATCTGCCTGCTAACACCATACATTAATGTTTCTTGTTTCCAAATTTTACATAACTGGACTCAACACAAAAATACGCACTCTTTTGTGTCTGGATTCTTATTCTGAACAATACATTGGTGTGATTCATTCACATTATTGCAAATAGTTGTATTTTGTTTATTCTCATTGCTGTCGTAGGACACTGTGTACATATCGCACAAATCAGTCATCGATTTCTACTGATGATGAGCAGTTGTGTTATTTCCAGTTTGGGGCTCTTATGAATAACACTGCTAGGAACATTCTAGTACATGTCTCGTGATGCACAAATGTATGCATTCCTATTGGGTTTGTTCCGAGGAGTAGAATTTCTGGACCATATTATATATAAAAACTAAAAAGACCATGGACTCTCACACATTGCTGGTGCTACATTATTAGATGTAATTAAACAGTGTACCCAAGTGGTCATACAAAATGCACCTACACCAGCAGTGCATGAGAGCCAGTGGGCTTTTTAGTTTTTAACCTAGGAGTCACTGAAAAAGGAAAAGGAGGTGGAAGAGAGAAAGCAGGAAAAAGAGGGGGAGGAGGAAGAAAAGGGAGGGAGGAAGAGGAAGAGGAGGAGCAGAAGGATCAGGAGAAGGAGGAGGAGGCAGAGGAATAACTAATAGCAGAGACTCTATAAAAATGTAAAAACACTTCTCTTCCTTCTTCAGGCCACTGGAGGATGTGAGTGCTTTGGTCTTTCTCAAAGGCTATAAGGGAAAAGCACATGCAGTTTCTTGCTATAGGGGCCTGGCTTCTGGGATTGGGGGGATATTGATAGTTATTGAATTATCTGACTCTCCTAGGAACATGCCACTCCAGCAAGTGACAATGCCCCTGGAGCCCAAGGCAGCATGCACTTCTGCCCTGAGGGATGCCAATGATTCCTCCTGAGGCATGGTTTAGGCAGAAGCACAAATGCACCAATGGTGTGGTTCACAGCCTAAGAAGGGTTGACTTTGATCAACCTCCAAGCCACTCCAAGCACCAATGGGAGCTGGGGTGACTGTGTCATGCATGCTCCAAAGACCAAAGAAGGAGGATGGAAGGGACCAGCAGAAGACAAGAGACCAACAGAAAATAAGGTTGTACTTTTGATTTCTACCCCCTGTAAACTGGTCATGAAATAGTTACCCCAAGTGGAGTCAGCAAATGGAACTGAATCAGCAGCCCAGGCAAATGATGACTTGGTAACTTGGCTGGGCCCAGAGTCTACAAAGCAGGAAAACCTTAGCAATTATTCCCGTCAACAGGGCTCTGATGATGATGGAGATTCATAGCTAAGCCTTGGTAGCTGCTACCATACGTGGAGGCGGTGGAAGCCAGAGCCAAGGTAAAACATTTCAGTTTGCTGGGTGTGTATACATTCTGTTTCCTTCTCAGGATTAAACACGCTCTCTCCCCAAGCGCCTCTGCTGACAGCCTTCTGGGTGTAAATGGTATGAGATGTCTGTATTCAATGTCCGTTTCAAGTTGAAAGGAGAGTAAAAATAAGATCATATTTTTAGAAGCTGGGAGAGACAGACTGGACGGGTTCAGAGTGAAAGCAAATTCCAGAAACCAAGCTAACAGATGCTTCTCTTAAATGCAAATACTCTATCAAATCACATGTGCCGTTTGAGAACGGACCACAACTAAGGATGTTCAGTCCCATCTCGGTTCCTTTCTCTGTATTCCTGAGCAAATTCAGGAGAGACAGTGAGAATTTTTAAACAAATTAATTAATTCAATGAAAGATGGTCTTACATCTAGCTGGAATGGAGCCCTGCCTAGAGTCCAGGAGACAAACCAGATACATGCCTCTCAAGAAAATGTCTTTGGGGAGTGAGGCAAGAATTCATGTTTCAAAATACACATACCCTAAATGGCAGGAAGGAAGCATTGTGTTCAGTGGTGAGTATGATTATCCACCTTCTCATCCACATATTTGGCTTTCTGTTTCCAGATTAAACACTCTAACTGAAACATACTTACTGAATTCAGGGGGTGCCTGGGTGGCTCAGTCGGTTAAGCATCCGACTTGGGCTCAGGTCATGATCTCGCAGTTCGTGAGTTAGAGCCCTGCGTTGGGCTGTGTGCTGACAGCTCAGAGCCTGGAGCCTGCTTCAGATCCTGTGTCTCCTCTCTCTCTGCCCCTCCCCTGCTCTCTCTCTGTGTGTGTCTCTCTCTCAAAATAAATAAATAAACATTCGAAAAAAATGTTTAAAAAAAAGAAAAATACTTACTGAATTCCTAATATGAAAAGATGCAATACTGAAATATACAAAAATGCCAATTAATTGAAGAACCAAAGATAAGAGAGATCCCCCTCTCCAATGAACCTGGAGTCCAGCAGAGGAGACACATATGACCCAAGACAATGCCATGTAGCAAGGAGGAAGTCCCACGGACTTTGGAGCTTCCATCCTGTCTTGGTCTTAGCATCTGAGTACCTGGAAGAACTGCTACTCCTCCATGCTATTACAAGAACTAAACAGACTCAGGTACATAAAGCCCCGAGTTGGTAGTTGGCATAGAGAAAACACAACAAACATCAGTCTTTCTGCTGAACTCTCTGTGGTCTACTGGCACCACCAGGAGTCCCACCTAAGATTGGCAGCCACATTTCTTAGCACTCTGTTCCCTGAGAGGCTCCCGGTTTGAATGAGAAAATCTCGTTACCAGTGAGAAGAGCTGCATGAGAATGCAGAAGTAAATACAGTGGTAATATTTCTTAGGAAGTCATGTTGTCAAACTCAGTTTTGTTGAACATGGCTACTCCTCATCTCAAGTCTACACTTTGGCAGCCAGACATGGTGGCTTCTCAGACATCTCTGAGAATTCCAGTGCTTCCAGCTGTGAGTTACAAGTGACTGTCTCTCTCATCCTTCCCCTGCAGCTGTTGTTGCCTCAGCTACTCCCACATTCATGTAGGTCCCAATTCCTATTTCTTATAACATAGTCAGTGAGTCTGTTTACTGACCAAATGCACCATGACACATTTTTCATCCCAAAGGAATGAATAATGAGAAATGATAAGATGTTTTTGGGGACTGGCTCATAGTCTGACATGGTTGCCAGAAATATATTTTGAACTCAAGTCATAACCAGCTAATTCTGAAAATTGCTCAGAGGATGTATATATGCATCTGAGTGTTGTATGTTAATAAGTCTTCCTGGAACTTAGGGTAGAAGAGTGCAAGAATCCTGGAGGTTGAAATCAATGCTGAGCACACTCACACACTCACATTCAGGTGTTTACTTGCCATTGTTTTGCTGTGATACTACTTGTGGATCTGCAGGCCAGCAGGGCTCAGCTCCAGGTGGCAGGTTGGGTTTGATCCCCCTGTGTGCTTTTCATTCTGTTACCTGAATAAAGGAGCTACAGCTAATTTACAGGGGCATCCTCTCCTGAATTAGTGCTGTACAACAAATAGAACACAGATTCCTGGGATTCTGTGTCTACGTAGCTTTTGCTATTGCTATTATGTAAATTATACTGCATAATCACCCCCCTCACCTTCACAATTTCCAATTCTCAATGAAAACTGGCATGGTGACTCAAAAAAGATTAAACAAAACAAAACAGTGATATTTGTGTTCCTAAACCATTTATCTCCAAAATGAAACACTTCTTTGGGGGTATGAGAATAAAATATCTAATTTAATACTTAAACCTATATTTACTTTTTTATCAAAAACACAGAAAAGATCTTAGCCTTCTACTCATCAATGTATGGAATGACATGGGGTCTTCAATAGATCCATATGACAGTCATGTCCTTACGAATCCAAAAAGAAGGATGGGAATTCTATAATGCAGAAAGGTTAGCAGTGATTCTTATTTAGCTTAAATAAGCCTTTTTAAAATAAACATTTATAGCTACTATTATGGATGATGGATATAACCCTAAATTCTATTTTGTCTTGAGATTTTTGCAATACTTCTCAGTTGGAGTTCCGAGGAAGTAAGTCTTATGGCCCTAACACATCCCTATGCATCTAGAGTGGTACTAACTAGCTCTGTGCCTTCCTTGGAGGAGTTCAGAAAAATCACTCAAATCATCGTCTGTGGGGCTTAATTAAGTGGAGAATGGCTGAATGAAGCCATCACATTTAGCAAGACTTTTTTAACAGCATCAAAACTGAGAGGACAAATATTAATATTTTTTCATTGATGTTTAAAGTCCCTGTCCAGTACTATACAAAATTTCAAAACTCTTTTTATTTATTAGTGATGGACAAAAAGTCACTTAGCTTTGGGAGAACATTTGTCTTCCTACAACAATAAAAAATGACTACAGAAAACAATATGGTAACAAACTACAGTGCATCCTTCCATCAGAAAACACCATTGGAATCCTCACAGAAAATGCCATGGAAGAAACAAGCATTTAAACAAGCATGCAGAGCAGGAGGTTGACAACAGATCAAGTACAGATGTTTCTAACAAATTTTGGCTTATGGGATTTGACAGATTGGCTTCAATAATGAAATCCACAAAAAGTACTGTTGGTGAGTCACTATAGTAAAGATGAGCAAGGAAAGATATAATCTCAACAATTGAATTTTTTATTAAATGTAAGGGCTTATGAGATTAAGAAAGAATTCTGGTGTAAGGCTGCCAAGATAATACTACATGTGAGACACATTCACTCATTGCCTCATTCATAGGCAAACTCTTGTAGCAAATATGTCACAGCCAGAAGTATGCCAAGTACTATAGAATATCAAGGATGTTGGTGAATTTATAAAATTAAGACCTTTAATATCAAGTAGAATTTTTACAATACTTTATAATAGAAGGGGGCTGTGAAGGACTGAAAGTACTCCCTCCAAATTCATATGTTGAAGTGCTAACCTTCAGTGTGATGTTTGGAGGTATGGCCTTCTTGGGGAGATTATTAGGTTTAGATGAGGTCATGAGGGTGGGGCCCCTATGATGGGATTAGTGCTCTTGTAAGGAAAGCAAGAGACAGAAGACGTCTCTCTCTCTTTCTTTCTCTCTCTTTTCTCTGTCTCTCTCTCTTTCTTTCTGCATGAGCACACATTGAGGAAAGGCCAGGAAAGAACACAGCAAGATGGCGGCCATCTACCAGGCAGCAAGTAGACGCTCACCAGACACTCAGTCTGCCAGCATCTTGATCTTGGACTTCCCAACCTCCTATAACTGTAAGAAACAAATTTATGTTGTTTAAGCCACCCTGTCCATAGTATCTTGTTATAACAGCCTGAGCAGACTAAGGGACTGACTTTGAAACTTTTTTGTGCCACATACAGATTGTATATTATGTCACAGCAAAGTACTTAAAAGATGTGACAGACTTAAAAATGAGTTATATACTTTCCTTTTACAAAAAGACAGGTGTTTCAAATTTGCTGCCCTTTCCTGAGATGACAAGTGACTGTCATTGTCCTGCTATCTAACAAGTATTTCTTTTTAAAAGAAGTGCCATATCTGTCCATTCAGGTAAAGATGATATTTAAACAAAGAGTGTAAAGAAACTGCTGTTTTAAAGAAATGTGTCATTTCATAAAAGATTTTTGGATACCTTCTCAACATTATGTGATCTTTTTAAAATCATGTGTATTATCTATAAAAAGTCTTTCCACACTCTAAAAACTTGGAAACATTTTATAACCCATTAAATGGTCTTCCAAATGAAGCATGTCAGCACCTTAGAAACAATTTGTTCAAAATATACAAGCACAATACCTTCTGATTAGTTTGCAAGAACAACTGAAGGTCATCAAGGACAAATGCAATTTGCTAGAAACATTCACAAATCTTTGCATTTAAAAATCTTTGTAAAGCTGGTGGACAGGTTGAAAGTTGTAGATTGTGATTTGGTAGGTATTTACTCAATTTAATTTAATTTTGCATGCAATTGCCACCATTAAACTTGCTTTTGACTTTATATGTATGGTTTGACCATATATATATATATATATATTTGTGTGGCATCTAGTGGTCTAGAGCCTCATGGCTTTCCTGAGACAGAGACTTGGGCCCCACAACCCATCCATCATCCACCTCCACTCAGGTAAATTAGGAGCTAGGGGTAGTAAATAGAACTCCAGGGAGCCGAGAACCTTGTGCCCCACTTCCTAATGGACCCAGGAACTGCACAGACTTATTCCATGCTTCCAGGGCTTAAGACAGAGGAGATAGTTGTGATAGCATTTTGAAGGGGAGCCTTTGGAAGCTTAACAGGTTTAGATAAGGTAATGACATTGGGACACTAACAGGATTGATGCTATTGGGACACAGAGCTCTTGAGTATCTAAGTAGGTGGGCCAAGACAACCTCAAAGACCCCTTGCACAATGATAGGAAGATTAAATGTTTCTGTATGACAGAGAGAGACAGACAGAGATCCAGCAGTTGTGTTGAATGAGGATGCAGAGATGGAATGGGAGGAGGGAAAAAAGGGAATGAGAAGGCAATGACCTGCATCAATCAGTGATCAGATTGGATGAAGTAAATGGCAGAGAAACGAGAACAAAAGAGAATGAGATGTGCCTCTAAAAACGGGAAAACTCAGCGTTCCACCAAGGCAGGCAAAAAGCCCAGTTCTTCCCTACTGAGTGTTTCTTTCCTGGGTCTCTCTTTCACTAGTCACACAAAACACTTCACTTCTGGTCACCAAATGTGTGATTTCTCCTCACATCAGGCAATTCTCTGCAAAACCAGCTGGGTGTCCTACAATTTAACTCAGTTCTAATACCATCTACCTGGAGACAATGTCATATCCCACAGGTTAAGGGTTCAGTCTGAAAAGGCTGTCCCCCCCTTACTTCATTTGCCAATTTCAAGGAGTATGTCCCCACATTATCGTCAGCTTCTTTATTATCTGGCTACAAATCAGAGGTTCCCATAACTCGTTCCTCAAGTTCAGTTAATTTGCTACAGTAGCTTACAGAAGTCAGAGAAACACTTACATTTACCAGTTTAGTAAAGGATATGATAAAGGGTACAGGTAAACAACCAGATGAAGTGATTTAAAAAAAAAAAAAAAGGCATGGTGTGGGAGGGTCCTGAGTGTAGGAGCTTCTGTCCCCCTGGAAATCAGGTATGTTGCCCTCCAGGTCCATACCTGCATTTGCCAACCTAGAAGCTCTCCAAACCTATACTATTGGGATGTCAGGGAAGCTTCCTCACATAGTTGTGATTGATCATTAATTCCATTTCCAGCCCTTCTCCCTTCTCAAGAGAATGGCGGGTGAGGCTGAAAATTCCAAGCTTCTAATTGTGGCTTGGTCTTTCTAGTGACTGGCCCCTATTCAGGAGCCATCTGGGAGCATACCCAGAGTCACCTCAATAGGACAAAAGACAGTCCTGTCACCCAGGAAATTACAAATGTATCAGGAACAGAAACCAAGGTCAAATACCAAATGTTAGAAAAAGAGATGTTTCTAGTGCCCTTATCATTTAGGAAGTTACAAGGGTTCCTGTGTCAGGAACAAGGAGCAAAAACCAATATGTGTATTCCTTATTATAAATCACAAGATCACAGCCTCCCTTCCCCCCTCACGTCTGGACATCGGGCTCTCTGCAGCTTCCCAGAACTTAGATGCAATCCTAAAGTAAAAAGGAGGAGAATCCTGAAATGACCAATATAAAGGTTCTACCACTGAGCCAAATGCAAAAGAGATATTAATTCAGTTAAATACAAGTAGGCAAAGTTGCATTTCTTGCTCATTTGATGGTGTGGCTTGAGACTGCGAAGGCCCCTCCTCCTAATGGAGGTGTTACATCCACCATCTTGAACAAGAATCCCCTGGGAGCACAGATTGAGAGGACAACTACACGAAGAGCTTTTACAAGACACCTTTGGCTTGGAATCAAGGAAAAGAAATGTGATTCTGAAGCAGAGGTGGGTGGATGGGTCCTTATTTTTTCAGGTACAACAGCTTTATCATAAGTGCCTCAAAGCTATCAATTGTCTTCTCTTACCCCTATCTGAGCCTTCAAATTTTTCAAAACGAATGCAGCTTTTTATTAGAACAGACAGCTTTCTAGAGCTAAAACATCAGGATCGTGGGGCAACCATAGATCGTCCCCTCTTTCCTGGCAATATTTCCACTGGGGAGAGACCAGAACAAAAGCAGCCGTAATCAGAAGTATTGATTCTAGTGCTGAAAACATTGTTCATCGGTGTCTGAAATTATATTGTCAAGCAAGGAAGGCAAATAGAACAAGCTTTCTTGTTGATTGCAGCTATAAAAATGAATGAGGTGTTATGGACCATGGATTTTCAGGGAACTCACTTCCGTCTATCTTCCTCTAGATACCCACTTTTCATGTTCAAAAACTCAGTGGCATGGCTCATCTGCTTTGTGAGCTCCACAGCTGAACACACATGCCCTAGTGCAAAGATTTTTCAAGTAATTTCTGGGACAGTTCCTGATTTTTTTAGGGGCTTCCTGGTGAATAGGTACATGTGCTAGCTGGCAGCTACCTTGCTTGGCCATCTTGTAGGTGACTCAATAATTAGAACTGAGTCACATGATGGAGAAACAATGATAACTAAGATGAAATCCTTGCTTTTGTTGACTTACAGTCTACCAGGGAATACAAATGCATAGGCAAGCTTCTGCAACAGCACAGAAGGAGGACTGGGGTAGCAGGAATCATTGCATGTTAGAAAAGCACAAGGAGTCTTGCAGGGATGTGAAAGACTTCCCAGAGGACGCAGCATCTAATCCAAATCATAAAGGTTAAATGGGAATTTCTTGGCAGAGCAAATAGAATGGACAAAGGCTGAGAGGCTTTGAGCATTTTGGAGATCTGAAAAATGACTAGTACTATGGAAGAGGTACATGAAATTTTTTTCTAAGAGGGTTTACTGAGGTACAATGCTTATGCAATAAAATATTTATTTTTAGTGCACAGTACTAGGTGTTTTAACAGATACATATAATGATGTAACTGCCACAACAATTAAGATATAGAAGAGTTTCATCACCCCTAATTTCCCTCCAGTGCCTTTGTAGACAATCACCTCCTGTGACTCTTAGCCCCTGGCAACCAGTGATCTGTTTTCTGTCCTTATGGTTTGCCTTTGTCTTTTCCAGAATCATAGGAATGAAATTATACAGTGTGTATACCTGTGCGTCTGTCTTCTTTCACTTAGCATAATGCATTTGAGATTCATCCACGTTGTTGTATATATATACATGAGATTTTTTTATGAACCCAATTTAATGATATGGACATTTGACATTTACACTAATCATCTGATCTTAAAAATCTAAATTGTGATAAAGTTTTAATCACCAAGAATCTCAGAGGGGATTTTGGCAAAATGGCTGCTTACTGCATGGCTATTCACCTCCCTTCCATCTCTCCATCTAGAATGACACAACTAGCAAGGTACAATAAAAAATTATCTTTATTTTGTTTTAATTTTTTAAATGTTTATTTATTTTTGAGAGAGAGAGAGACAGAGTGCGAGTGGGGGAGGGGCTGAGAGAGAGGGAAACACAGAATCTGAAACAGGCTGCAGGCTCTCCTCCCATTTTTCGGCAGAGTGAACATGTTTCCAGGTTCTTCACCATTACCTCACAAGAGAAAAAAGTGCTCATTGAGACACCAATGCTATAACCTCTACAAATTGTAAGGGAATATCTACTCATAAATAGGTAAATAAAATGAGAATTATTTAAGACTGTAGTGCTTACTCCTGGCTGCTACATTAAATCACCTGAGGATCTTTAAAAAGCTACCTACTGATGCCTGAATCCCATTCCCAGAGATCCTTCATTAATTGGTTTCTCTGCATTCTGGGCACTGGGATTTTAAAAACCTTCCTAGAGTGATTCTCATGTTGGCCAAGGTCAAGAACCACTGAATTAAGGAAATTCAGCAACCTGAGGGAGAAGACTAAGTTTAACAAGGAGAACACAGGACTACTATTAAAATAGAGCTAATGGAAAAAACAGATGAACTTAAACAAAAGGCAAATGAGAACTCCCAAGAGCATTCAATTTAACACAGAACAAAAAAACTGTCTAGAACTAAAATACTTACATCAAATTCAATAGACAAATGGAGAAGAGAATATTCTTTGTTGGAACCAAATTGCTATTTTGGAAGTTCAAATGTTAGAAGTGTTTTATAAATGATGAGGAATTCTAAGGAATTAAGAAAAGAGACTTGGAAGACAGACCAGGATATGTGAATGTGAATAATAAAAGTTTACTAGAAGGGGAAAAGGGAACATATGAGGAATTAATACATAAAGAAATCATAAAAGAAAATCTGAGTAGGAAAAAGCTTGAGTCCTCAGGTTAAAGGAGTGATAGAGTCCCAAGTAGAATTAATTATAATTAAAAAAAAAAAAGAAATCCAGACCTCCAGTGACATTTCCTGATTAAATTCCTGAATTCCAATTATAGAAAAGAAAATATTACATGCTTATAGAACGAAATGACAGATTACTTTCAAAGGAAAAAAGATAGGCTGGCTTCAGCCTCCCTATCTGCAATACTGGAGGTAAGACTGTGGGAAAATGTTTCAAGATGACCAAATAAGGACAGTATTCCAAAAATCCTATACCCAGCCACGAAATGAATCACCTGTCAAGGGAAGATATTTGTAGATATGCAGAGACTCAGAAAGTCTTTTAAAAATATATATAATTCCTATATTAAACTATTCCAAATTATAGAAAAAGATGAAAAATTTCCAAATCCATTCAATGAAGCTACCTCAGCCATATTGACAAAACCTTATATGGGATGTACAAAACAAAGAAACTCTACGCTAAGTCAACTTTATTTATGAATGTAAAGGCAAAAAAATTATAAATGAAATATTGACAAATTGAATTCATCAGTATATTAAAAAATTTTTAATGTTTATTTTTGAGAGAGAGAGAGGAGTGGAGGGGCAGATAGAGAGAGGGAGACAGAATCTGAAGCCGCTTCCAGGTTCTGAGCTGTCAGCACAGAGCCTAACACGGGGCTTGAACTCACAAACTATGAGATCATGACCTGAGTCAAAGTCAGATGCCTAACCGACAGAGCCACCCAGGTACCCCAAATCCATCAGTAGATTAAAAGGATGATAAACCATGATAACAGAAGACTTATTCCAGGAATTATGATTCAGCTTCCAGAATAATTTTTTTTTGGTGGATAAATTGAAGTTATATGGAATTTAGGCAATATAAATCACAATCACAATGGAATGTCTGATAGATATAGACAAGCTGATTCCAAAATATATATGGAAAGGCAAAGGAACTAGAATGGCCAAGCTATTTTTTAAAAGAATAAGTTAGAGGAATCACACTACTTGACTTTAAGACTTACATTTAATAAAGCTATGGTAATTAAGGCAGTAGAACAAAAGGGGAGTCCAAAACGAGACTCACCAAAATGGCAAGTGAATTTTGAGAAACTGGAGGAGTGAAACTGAACTGCAAAAGCAATCCAATGGAGGAAGGACAGTCTTCAAAAAATGGAGATGTGACATCTACATGCGAAGAATTGAATACCAACCTAAGCCACACACCTTACACAAAAATTAACTCAAAATGGATCATAATTCTAAGTGTAAAATATGAACTATAAAACTTTGAGAAGAACCTATAGAAGAAAATCTTTATGACCTGGGATTAAGCATAGAGTTCACAGACATGGCACAAAAGATGAAAATGGGGGAGGGAGGGAAGGAGGTAAGGAGGACTCTCAAGGATATTCAAATTAACATAATAATCCTTGAACTAAATTCATTAAATTTGATACATTAATATTGTTATGGTACAGAGACATTTTAATTTTTTGTTTTTGTTTTTGTTTGTGTTGTTAATTTTATTTTTTTATTTTTTAAAATTTACATCCAAATTAGTTAGCCTATAGTGAAGCAATGATTTCAGGAGTAGATTCCTTAATGCCCCTTACCCATTTAGCCCATCTCCTCTCCCACAACCCCTCCAGCAAGCCTCAGTTTGTTCTCCATATTTATCAGTCTCTTCTGTTTTGTCTCCCTCCCTGTTTTTATATTATTTTTATTTCCCTTCCCTTATGTTCATCTGTTTTGTCTCTTAAAGTCCCCATATGAATGAAGTCTCACAACTCTAAGATCTAGAGTCACATGCTCTTCTGACTGAGCCAGCCAAGCCCCCTGAAAATCCATTCCTTTTCTTTTCATTTCTTTTCTCTTTTCTTCTTTTCAAGTAAGCTCTACACCTAACATGGGGCTCGAAGTTATGACCCTGAGATCAAGAGTCACATGCTCTACTAACGAGCCAGCCAGATACCCTGGTATGAAGACATTTTAAATGACTATTTTGAACATACTTTTGTAGTGGGGTACACAATAGGATGTTTGTTAGTTTGGTGAAAATATAATTTTTTCTACCCTCCTATTCTAATTGTGCTTTTATAAGGATTGAATGTGAAATTTTATATGATACCTTTTTAGCATTTGCTAAATGTGATTTACTATAATCATATTTTTTCTCCTTTAATTATCAATATAATAAATTATGTTAAGGATTCTGGAATAGAAAATTTTTGTCTTATATCACTATTGTTATTCAACATTATTTTAGAGGTTTTTTCCTAATGCTATAAGACAAAATACTCAGGACTAATATTAATCGGGCAAAATTAATTTCACTTGACGATTGTATGCTTACATACTTAGAAACACCACCTCCCCAAAAATCTCTACTAAAATTAATAAGGATTTAATAAAGTGGTAATATAAAAATACATGTTACTGGTGGAGGTGTTGGTTTTCTTTTTAACATGCTGGGTGAAGTACAAATATGAAGGGTGTTTTTATTTTTATTTAATTATAGGCTTCAACAATATTCTGTTGAAACTTCCTTTCCTATCCCTTTCATTTGGGTAGCATCCATAGTTTTAGGTCTCTTTCAAAAAAAAGCTTAATCTGGTCCAGTTAAGTGTTAAAATTACACAGCAATAGATACCTGATTCATTTTTGTATGCTTCTACATAATATTCATTTTAAATGACTACATTCCATAACCTACTATTTATGTACCATAATTTAATGAACTATTCCCTAGTTTGGGTATATTGGGGTTATTTCTAATGCCTGGCTATTAGAGATAATTCTTAATTAAGTACCTTCTTAGTATATAGCTTCATTTGTAGAGTTATTTCTTTGGGATAAATTCCCAAGTATGTATAAATGCTTTAACATTTTTTGGTTTTATTCCAAATTCCTTTCTAAGAAGGCTGTACCAATTACACTGTTATTAATTTTAAAAGTATTGGTTGAGTATTTCTCTTCTATCATTCTGATCATGCAGGTTATTTCAACTCTATCCTGTCATAATCTTTTTCTTGTTCGTATTATCTATATAAAGAAATGGTAGGGGCACCTCAGTCAGTTAAGCGTCTGACTTCAGCCTAAGTCATGATCTTGCCATCCATGAGCTCAAGCCCCACATCGGGCTCTGTGCTGACAGCTCAGAGCCTGGAGCCTGATTCGGATTCTGTGTCTCCCTCTCTCCTTGCCCCTCCCACACTTGTGCCCTGTCTCTCCCTCTCTCAAAAATAAATAAACATTTTTTTAAAAAATGATAAATATGGTCAACAAGGCTTCCACCTTTATTATTATTTTTTTTACTATTTAAAAACAATTTTTTTTAGAGAGAGCAAGCGTGAGCAGGGGAGAGGAACAGAGGGAGAGAGAAACAGAAACTTCTCTTACGCAGGGGCTCGATTCCATGACCCCAGGATCATGACCTGAACTGAAATCAAGAGTCAGATGCTCAACCAACTGAGCCATGCACCCCAAGGCCTCCACTTTTAGTATTATGCCAATGATGTAATTCTTGCTCAGAAAATGTTTGAGTTAGGACCTGGCTAACCAACAATCACAGGGGAAGGGTCTGGATCTTCTGTTCCATTGTGAGCAGCAGAGTTTCTACTGCTGATGATACTTTCAGTTGAGCTTACCCACAGATTTTTGTCCCGGAATCCAACAGTTGTTGGAGGATGCCTTAGGAGTAAAGTAGCAATAAAAGAGGAAGAGGGTCACAAGAGTACTTCTCAGTGATTAGGGAGGTTTGGGAGTGACCCCCAAAAGCCAAAAAAAAAAAAAAGACCCAGAGGAGTTCCAGTTTGGTATAAGATAGGGGAGGTCTATTCCAGCATGTTGCTCTCACTGAATGCAGCTATAATCTGTACAGATACATGGAGCAGCTATTTGAGGACCCTGAAAAATAAACACTAGCAAGCATATTGGGAAAGAAGACCGGAATTCAAGTGTCATTGAACTAGCAGTGATGTTTCATTTTATTTCCCTCCAGTACTCTTTGGCGTAGACTTAAGTTACAGCCTAAAACCTGGATGTGGGTATGGGTATGGACAAAACAGCTCTAGAAGAAGCCTCTAGTTTTGACTTATAAAGTAGAAAAGGGCTATCCTAACTGTCAGAGAGAGCATGGAAACTCTCCCTTTTTGTTCTTTTTTCCATTCTCTCGCACTCCAACTTCAAATGATCTGGTGCCAATGGTGGTACCAGCACAAACATCAATGAGGCCCCCAACTGTGAGGGAGAGAATTTCTTCTCACCTATCGGAGGAACTGTGATCCCAAGTAGGAGGGGTGAACCCCCATTTCTTTCTTTGCTCTCTGTGCTCCTGCCACCTGACCCCAGACAAGGGTGTACTTGGGGGAAGGATGTGGCCAAGTGGGATAAAGTGCCAGGTTTCTGTCTTGAAGACTGAAATGGGGGAGCCCCTAGGAGAACAGAAAGTATTCAGGAGGTTAAAGACAAGGTAGAGCTCAGGAAAGTGACCACATAGCTTGGTTATGATTCTTGAGCTCAGCCACAAGCTGTACATGCATGAATCTGACCGTAAAAATATATCATAGACTTTGAGAATTGAACTAACTATGACATTTCTCTCAAGCATTTTCAATGTATGTAGATGTAATACATAAGATAACTACCACATAAAGAGGAGAATCTATATAGTACTAAGGAGTTCTGTATTTCACCAGAAGTGGTAGAATATTGATTCTAAGTCAACTGTGAAGAATTAAGTATGTATACTGCAATCCTAGAGTACCCTCTAGAATATCTAAGCAAAGATACTGAGTCAAAAAATAGATAAATTAAAATGGTGTATTAAATAATGTTCAAATAACCCAAAAGAAGGCAATAAATTAGGAAAAGAGGAATGATAAGACAGAAAGAATGAGCAAAAAATAATAATAAATTGAGAGACCTAAATCCAACATTCCAATAATGATATAGAATGTAAATGGTCTAAACACACCAATTAAAAGTGAGAGATATTGTCAGAATAGATAGGAAAAGCAAACAAACATGTACATAGCTATATGTTATCTTCTAGAAACTCCCTTCAAATATAATGGTATAGGTAGGTTATAAATAAAAAGATGGAATAAGATATTTCACGTAAACATTAAAAGAAAGAAGGAATGTCTCTATTAATATCAAAGTAGACTTTAGAACAAAGAACTTATTAAGGACAAAGAAGGACATTATATAATGATCAAATGTAGATTCATCAGGAAGATGTAATAATTCCAAATAATTCCACAGCAAGTAACAGCATCAAAATACCAGTCATCAAAAACAGAACAGAAAGGACCAATAGACGCAAGTGTAGTTGTAGACCCCACTACTTCTCTCTGTCACTGATAAAAACTAGTAGAACAAAAATCACCAAGGTTGGAGAAGAATTGAAAAACATCATTGGGGCACCTGAGTGGCTCAGTTGGTTAAGCGCCCAACTTCAGCTCAGGTCATGATCTCACATTTTGTGGGTTCAAGCCCCATATCTGGTTCTGTGCTAACAGCTCAGAGCGTGGAGCCTGCATCAGATTCTGTGTCTCCCTCTCTGTCTACCCCTCCCCCACTCGTGCTCTGTCTCTCTCTTTCAAAAATAAACATTAAAAAAAGGAAAAAAACAACAACTGGGTCTAATAAATATTTATAGAACACGCCCATACAACATTCTTTTCTAGTGCACAAAGAACATTCAGAAAGATCCACCAAATCCTGAGTTATTCAACAAACCTAACAAATGTTAAGAACGAATTGAAATCATACAAAACTGGTGTCACTCTAGGGTGACTGTGGGATTCCCCAAGGATGTGTTCCCAAGAAGCACCATCTGAGGTCTCACACTGTAGCAAGGTGGCAGAGAAAGAGAGGGAAATAGACTTCACTAAAATAATCCAGCCAGTCATTAAATAGGTAAGCAAGCTTATGATGATAGCAAGCCCCAGAGAAGGGAGACCAATATCCAGAATTGCAACAATATATTATCTAAAATGTCCATTTTCCAACAAAAAATATAAAACATTCAAAGAAATGAGAACATACATCCCACACACCAGAAAGAATAAAAAACAACAACAGTCATTAGAAACTGCCTCAGAGAAACCAGAAGTCAGATTTAAGAGAATAAGACTTCACATTAGCCATTATATTCAAGAAATAAAGGAGGCTATGATTAAAGAAGTAAAGGAATGTATTATGACAATGTTGTATCCAATAAAAAATGTCAATTGAGAGATAGAAATTATAATAAAAACCAAATGGCAATTCCATAACTGAAGGGTATAATAATTGAAATGAAAACCTCACCAGAGGGACTTGACAGTACCTTTGAACTGGCAGAAGAAAGAATTAGCAAACTGGAAGATAGATTGATAGAGATTGTGCAATCTAAAGAAGAACAAGAAAAGAAAAATGAAGAAAAATAAATGTCTCAGAGAAAGGTGGGATACCAACATACATGTAATGGAAGGACCAGAAGTAAAAGAGACAGGGAAAGGGGTAGAAAAAACATTCAAAGAAATAATTTTGAAAAACATCAGATTTACTCACTTTTTAATCTGAACTTGAAATTTATTGAAAAAAATTGATCTACACACCAAGGATCTTCACAAACTCCAAGTAGGATAAATATAAAGAGATCCACAAACAGACAAATCAGAGTAAAAATGCTGAAAGCTTAAAGACAAGGAGGAAACTGTAAAAGCAGCAAGAAAAAAAGAATTCATTACTTACAAGGGAACCAATAAGATTAATAGTTGACTTCACATTAGAAACATGGAAGTCAGAAGGCAGTAAGATAACACAAAGTGCTAAAAACAAAACAAAACAAAACAAAACAAACAAACTAAAAGCAGTCAACCAAGAATCCTAAGACGGCAAACCTTTCTTTCCAAAATAAGGGAAGAACAAGGCAAAATGAAGGCATTGTCAGATTAAAAAGTGAGTAAATCTGTTGTTAGTAGATCACCTTACAAAAAATACTTATGATAGATCTTCATGCCAAATGCAAGTGACCACAGACACAGTAATTTTTATCCAAACAAACAAAAAACACTCATTAAGGATAGTATATAATTGTAAAAGATAGCATAACTGAACAAATTAAAGGAGGCCTAAATAAGTGGAAAGAAATCCTATGTTCATGGATTGGAAGATGTAATGGCAATACTTCCTAAAGTGATCTACAGATTCAATGCCATCCCCAACAAAATTCCAAGGAGTGTTTTTGCAGATATGGAAAATCTGATTCTAAAATTCATATGGAATTTCAAGGCACCCAGGATAGCCAAAATGATCTTGGGTGGAAAGAAAGAATTTTGAGAACTCTCATTTTCTGATTTAAAAACTTACTACAAATCAACAGTAATGAAAACACTGTGTGGTACTGGCATAGAGACATATTGATCAACAGAAAAAAATGAGTCTAGAAATAAACCCATACATCTATGGTCAACTGATTTCCAACAAGGGGGCCAAATACCATTTAATAAGGAAAAAACAGAGTCTTCAAAATGTTTCTGGGACAACTGGATATCCACATGCAAAAGAATGAAGTTAGATCCTTCACACCATATATGAAATGGATCAAAGACCTAAATTTAAGAAGTCTAGTAGAAAACATAGGGGCAAATCTGCATGACCTGGCAGTGGTTTCTTAAATATGATGCCAAAAGCACAGGCAACCAAAGAAAAATAGATAAATCAGACCTCATCAAAATAAAAAACTCTTGTGCAGCAAAGGTCATTTTCAAGAGAATGAAAAAATAACTCACAGGATGGGGGAAAATATTTCCAAATCATATATCTGATGAGGAACTTGTATCCAGAATATATAAGAATGTTTACAACCCAACAACCAAAAGAGAAAACAACCTAACTTTAAAAATAAGCAAAAGGGGTGCCTGTCTGGCTCAGTTAGTGGGGCCTGCGACTCTTGATCTTGGGGTTGTAGGTTCAAGCCCCACATTGGGTGTAGAGATTACTTAAAAATAAAATCTTAAATATAAAATAAAAGTAAATAAAAATAAGCAAGAATCTTGAGCAGGCATCTCTCTAAGTGGGTGATGGGCGTTGAGGAGGGCACCGTTGGGATGAGCACTGGGTGTTGTATGGAAACCAATTTGACAATAAATTATATTTTAAAAAAAGAGGATGTGCACATGGTTAGCAAGCACGTGAAAATATACTCAACATCATTAGTCATTAAAGAAATGCAAACCCAAACTGCAATGAGATACCATTTCACACTCACTTGCTTAGGATGGCTATAATAAAAAAAAAAAAGTCAGACAATAAGTATTGACAAGGATGTGAAGAATCAGAACTCTCTTTTATCGATGAAGGGAATGTAAGATAGTGCAGCCACTTTGAAAACCAGTCTGGCAGTTCCTCAAAGGATTAAACACAGAATTACCATATGATCTGACAATCTCACTCTTAGGTATATACCCAAGAGAAATGAAAACATTATAGCCACACAAACACTTGAATGTTCACAGCAGCATTATTCACAACTGCAAAAAATCTGGATACAACCCAAATCCCAATCAACCAAGGAAAGGAAAGGTGCATTTGGAAAAATGATAGTCTAACATTGTAAACACAGGATTTTGACAGGCTTATGTTGGATATGGAGCCTATCACCTGCTGGAAGCTTCCCAAGGCAGTGACTATGGGCTTTAAAAAAAAAAAAAAAAGCCCTACAATTACAGGAATTAGCCAATATGACTCACTCAAGAGCTATTTAATCACCTGCATTATGCCATATATAACAGCGACAGGAAGCGATTTTTAGGACTTTACATGGCATAGTAACTGAGACAATTTGAAGTAACATTAGGAACTTCCTCTCAAGATAATCCCCTCTTAGTGCCTTTTGCATTTAATGCTTTTCTCTCTCTAGATGAATCCTGCATATTATCATTATCCCCATCTCTTATATTTGTACAGCGTGTTAACAATCATATAATACTCTTCCGTGTATGCCTTCTCATCTTTGAAACGCATTGCTCTCTACCCCTTGGATGGAGTCTGTAGAAACCGTCAGAAGTGGGAATGCTAAGTGAGTGATGGATGGGTTTCAAGAGACCTAAAGAGGTGGGAACATTCAGGTCCAGAATTCAGACACCAGTGCAACACTTTTTCCACAACCATGTAACTTAGTCACTACTTTTTACCCCCATTCCTCCTGCTGGGGGTGAGGAACTTAATTTATCTCTATGACAGTAAACTTGGTCATCTCAGATTGAAGCTGAATTTTTCCCTCTCCTTCCTTTTCTCTGGGGGGCTTATAAAACCAGTGACTGAGGAGGTGAGGAGGTAGGCACTCCTGGCACCGAGGTATCAGCAGGAGCCTCGAGGTTATGGTCAGCATGTGCCCATTCCGGTGTCTTTGGAGCTACATGCCCCCCGCCTGGTTCTCAGCCATTGCCATGTTCCCAGCAGGCTTGGGTTGACGGTCCACATGCTCCTTGTTCTCCCCACTGGGGACACCATCAAATCTGCATGTACCTCAGGAGCCCAGAAGAGTTCCAGGAGACTTGGAGGGACACCTCAGAACCGTTCCATATGTCTACCTGACTGCCGACGAGACTCGCTAGTACCTTACCTGTGGGTAGCCTTCCCTGGGATTCCCAACCTCCTGGTGGGGCTTCACAAGTTCATGTAGAAACTCTAAGCCTGAACATTGACTGCTATTATTCTCCACATTCTTGCCATGGTAGCCTTTCCCTAGGGGGTGGGTGTATGTGTGTATATGTGTGTGTGTATGCGCACGCGTGTGTGTGTGTGTGTGCACATGCATGCATGTGTGTGCCAGGAAGGGGTACACCCTCTTGGTCTTCTCCTACCCCAAAGTCATACTTGTCCTCAGAATTGGCATTCCCTATGCTCAGGGAGTTTCCTCAGCACACGAAACCCTTTCCAGGAACAAAATGCTGTTTATTAAGCACTTTGCCAACCACTGAGTTAAATTCTTTCCACATGATAGTTCCTTTCATCCTCACAATGAAAATAAATGCCAAGAGTATCTCCATTTTACAGTCAAGAAAACTGAGTCACAGAGAGACTGTGTAGCTTTCCTCAGGCCCCACAGCTAATGAGTAGTAAGACTGATTGAAGCCCAAGTACTCTCAGGCCTCAATTCATGGCCATACCGGCTCTGCTCCCTCATGAGACACAGCCCCTCAGGCTGGCCTGGAATGGGCTTGGCTCACTGGCATGTGACTGCAGTGGGTGCTCTGTGTTCACTCGGATCCCTCCATCAGGTCAGGCCACGTGCTCACGTAGCCTCCAGAGAGCTGGCTGGCAGATCCCCGCCCTCTCCGTGCACCTCTCCTCACCCAGGTTCACATGCTTCCCAAATTTGGCAATGGTGGGAGTACACATACATAAAAAGCCCCCGTGCTTTTATCCAGACTGGCTCAAAGCCCCCATGGGACTGGCTGAGGACTTTGTTGATGGCATGGAAGGCCAATTGTCCCCATGCCCACACCACTACCCCCAGGGTCTGTACCTAAGAGGACGCCTCCAGCTCAGGGCCAGAGTCCCAGATGTCACCCAAAGACAGTGATCCTGCGAGCAGATGATGTCTCGTTGAGGGTGTTGGAAAGCAGGCCATCTGCCTCTGGTGCCTGAACAGACTGGTCCTGGATGTGGGGAGAGTACCCATCAGCTAGCTCAGCCAGGAGCCTAAGGGGCAGTCTGGGCTTCTCCCCTTCCCGCTCAGGAGGGAGAGATGGCTGATGGCTGATGGGTGCCATGCCTCTTGGGATGGGACTCTACTCATACCTTAGATAGTAGGCAGGGACTTCCTGTCATTCAGCAGTTAATCACCCAACCTTCAATCTGGAATCAGTCCCCAAGGGTGGCAGGCTCACAGCCTGTGAGGGGGGAACACAGCCCCTAAAACACAGTGCAGGGCGGGACAATGAGCCCGCTCGGCCAGAGATTTATATTTGAGACCTGGGGCTGTCACGGGTGAGCGGTGTGAACTTGGGCAACGGTTCACCCTCCCTCACAGCCACCCTTTCTCACCGGATGAGGGGCTGTGAAGGTTACATGTGCTCTGGGAGGCTTCCTACAAGGGAAGGGGACATTCCAGGTCATTCTCCTCCCCCTCCCCCTCAATTAGGCCTCAATTAGGAGGGAAAAACCAGAAACAAGTGATCTGTCCCAGGGACTCGGGTCCAGACAGTCATAGATAAGCTGAGAAACATGACCCCCAGGAGCCCCGAAGGACTTCTAAGTAAAGTCTGCTCCACATGACGGAAAATATTATTCAGCTGAGACTTTAAATAGCTGGTGCATCTGGGGCTGGAAGGTGGCCTGCGGAGGCAGCCAGAACAGCCAGCCCCCAAACATGGGGGCCTAATAAGGTTGCTGAATCACCCCACAGTCTCCCGTCATCACAGGGTCCTAGGAGCCTCCTTCAGGAACAACTGGTTTTGCACAAGCCTTCCCAAGAAGACACAGCCGGGCCCCCCTACCCCATATACATCCTCAGGGCAGTGGTTGGGTTACAAACAAGATTTGTGCTGCCTCCGTATCCTGCAAGTCAGGGTGTATTGGAGTAGCACGGATCGCAGTCAGACCACAGATTGCCAGGTTTCACCCCGGCTCCCTGACTCAGTGAATCTGGGTGGGGTCTGAGAATTCCCCTTTCTCCCAAGCTCCTAGGAGACCCCACTCCTTCTGCACTGGTTCTACACTGGAGAATCCCTGCTCAAGGCCAGTGGTTCTTAGCCTCAGCGTCAAGTCAGACCCGCAGGGGAGAATTAACAATCCCAGTGGGCAGGCAAAACCCTAGATGAAGCAAACCAGATTTTATGGGGGTGGGACCCAGGCATCCACATTTTTTAAATCTCGAAAGATGATTCTAGTGTGCAGCCAAAGTTGAGAACCACTGCTCCCACCGAGAGCCAAGAGAGCACCTTGGAGAAAACCAGGGAACAGCACCAAGCAGTGTAACATTGTTACACATTGGCCACACTTACATCTCCTGAAGCCACTGAAATCCCAACTAGAAGTAGCCCTGCTGAGTTCCAGAAGGTTCCTTGGCAAAGCCTGATGGCAGTGGGCTGCTAAAGCAGACCACATTTGTGCTCCTTACTCCTTAAAATGGGGCCAGCAGCAGCACTGGGGGTTTTGAGAAATGCAGGATCTCAGACCCCACCCCAGAGCTATCAAATCCAAATCTGTGCTTGAACAACATCCCCAGGTGATTCATGTGCACATTAAAGTTTGAGAACCACTGACCTGTGTTGGGACCTCAGTAGGGGCTGGGAGGCTAAACCAGCCCAAACCTAAGGTTGTTTCCAGGGACCATAACATCAGCTCCCCAAATACCAGAGGGACCTGGAAAGCTGGGGTGCTCCTGTTTTATACATAAATCAACTGGGAAGCTATGTGGGGTTTTTAAAGCTTATTTGTTTATTAGGGGGGAGGGGCAGAGAGAGGGGGAGAGAGAATCTCAAGCAGACTCTGCACTGTCTGCACGGAGTCTGGCTTGAACTCACAAACTGTGAGACCTAGACCTGAGCCAAAATCAAGAGTCAGACACGTAACCACTGAGTCACCCAGGCGCCTCTGTAGCTGTGTACTTTATACATAAATCACCCAAGAAAACCCCCAACTTTCCCTCTCCCCATCCAATGACCTGGCTGAACCCTCAAACCTAAGACCATCATGTTCACCGTGCTTGTGTGGAGTTATAGCCTGGTCCTAGTCAGAGTTTAGCACAGAGATCTTGAGCATGGCCCACACATGATCCAGGTAGCTTTAAAATCTCTTTGCTGCCCAGGGCACACACACCCAGACCAATTACATCGGAAAGCTCTGGGGTAGGGTCCAGGCGTCAGGACTTTAAAACTCCCCAGCAATTCTAGTTGGAACCAGGAAGAGCCCTACAGGAATCTGTTTTCTCTCCCCTGACCTCCCTCCCACAGCCCTCGGCTCCTTGCCTGTCCGTCCTTCACCTCTGCCACTAAGTTGAACACCGGATTCTCCTATTGGAAAGATACTGTGAGCTTCCTGCCAGAGAGGGAATGGCATTCTGCACACAAAGCAAATTTGGTTATCTTTGCTGAGCTTGCAATATTGTGAACAGGCTACAACCCTCAGATTGTTTCAGTCTTGTCTAATTTTTCAGCAAAACACCCATAGTTCAGGCAGCTGCTGCTGTCAAAGCATGGCTGTGACACCAACAGAGGCTGCCGGGCCAGCGACACCCAGGAGACCAAGGTCAGAACAAATTCCCCTTGCACCATCCCATATTTCAGTGGTGACAGGCATGGAAGCAAGCATCCTGGTAGTCAGTGAAAGAACTCACTTTCATGTTGCATCTTGCATTCTTCTAGAAGTCACTAAGAACAAAGATTTGAAGGGAATTGTTCAGTTTCAATGCATATCCTTTTGCAAATGTTCTTGGATCTTGCCAACAATTTTGTGCAATGAGCTAGGCCATATTATGATTTCCATCTGTTGTGAGCTGAATGGTGACCTCAGCTCTTACTTCCAACTCCTAATCCCTGCAACCTGCAGTTATGACCTTATGTGTCCAATGGTGTGATTAAATTAGGGATATTGACAGGAATTGCCTAATCTGGATTATCCTGGTGGGTCTTAAAATGCAATCATATGTATCTTTATAAGAGAGAAAAAGGCAGTGTGGAGATGGGGGTAGATATTGTAGAGATAAGGCTCTGACACCAGCAGCCATCGGAAGCTGGAAGAGGCAAAGAGCATGTTGGAGGTCCTCAGAGAGAGTGTGGCCTTACCAGTACCTTAGCCCTGTGAAACTGTGGACTTCTGGACCCCCAAAATGTGAGACAATAAATTTATTTTGTTTAAAACCATCTAGTTTGTGGTAATTTGTTACAGCAGAACAAGTACAAGCTACAGAAAGCTAATATAGCCTCTTGTCTCCAAATTCATGATGTACTCCACCGACACTCACAGGATGCCAGGCATGGATAAAATCACTGGGATCCAGGAGGGAATAGCCAGACACGGTTCCCCTTCTGTGGAGTGCTCATCCCGGGGAGGCAGACAGCAGTAAGCATTCTCACAAAGGTGGAAGTAAAGGCAGAGGGTGGCACGTGCCAGGAAGGAAATAAACGAAAGGACTGAAGAGAGGGTGCCTGAGGCCAGGGCAGTGCAAGGGGCAGAGGAAGGAAGGCAGGTGACACTGTGTGTGGTCATGAGATGTGATTATCTCTGCGGAGATGATGTGTGAGCTCAGACCCAAATAGGACGAAGAATCCAGGCATGGAGGGATGAGCACAGAATGACCCAGGCAGATGTAACAGCACCGTGGAGCCCCGAGGTGGGCAGGAGCCTGCATGGAGGAGAAATGGCAGCAGGCACATCAGCTATGACCTAGTGGGAAGGTGAGGGCAGGAGGTGAGCTGGACACTGAGTAGGAGCCGCCTTTTATTCTAACGGTGCCATGTCAAGCAACTGGTGAGCCCCAGGTGCCCTGCAATACTTAATGTCCTGAATTTATTCCCCACAATAAACAGAGCAGTGGGGACACAAAAAGGAGTCTGAGGGACACTTGCTCTTAGGCGCTAGCTCCAAAATGTTTGGAGCCACAGAGCATCATATCTTAATAGCAGGGAGGTGTGCAGAGGTGTGGTTGCTGGGGGAATAGAATATGATTGCTGCCCGGCCAGGAGGGCTGGTTTGAGCGGAGCCTCTCCCAAGCTCTGCCGGCTCAGAGACAGCCAGCTCTCCAGTGCTGACCACAGGGGTCTGGGGAGCAGCCATGACAAGCCAAGGTCCAAGACCTGCTCTTCCCAGAAAAGAAGAAGAAGTGAGAACGTGGGGTCAGACCCCAGGGCAGTGCCAGGGTCCTCAGCACAGAAGCCAGCTGTTTCCATACGTCTGACCCTGCCCATCTCCTGACTTGCGTTACTGCAGCTTGTCATCTGGCAAGTATGGGAAACGTGCCGGCTCACCTATACTCTCTCCAAACCCTTCCCTCCCTCCCTCCCTCCTTCCAGCAGGCCATCAGCAGGCCAGAGCTCCAAGACCCAGAGCAAGACGATACACTCATTTCCCCAGATCTTGCCCCACAGAGCACCAAGGCCACAGGGGCCCACCCCCGGCCCCGCCATCAGAGTCCCTGCCACCACCGGGACGAGGGGTAGTCCCACTCCTTGAGACCTCTGAAGAGAAGTGCCACAATACCATGGCCTCAGGGCCAGTGGGCGGTTGTAGAAAAGACAGTTTGTGAGAAATGTCCCAAGTTGCCTCTGTTTTGCCTGCAGCAAGCAATGGGTCCACAGAGGTCAGGTTTCTCTGAGTGCCCAAACTGCCCACAGAGTTGGTCACTTCTTTCTGGTAGTCCCTCAACTTTTTGTTTTTTAAATTTAAAAGACCCAGCAGGCCCTACAAAAGGCCAAAACCGGTGAGCACAGACTTCGGGAAGGGTAGGGGACTGTGAAATAGTGAACAGGGGCCTCTGAAGGGAATTAATTCTAGGCTCCTGGAGCAAGTGATGCCAGGGAGAAGAGAAGAGAATTTTCATCCCAATTCTTCCACAATCTGGTCCTAAAATCAGTCTTGCCATGTTGCTTTTAGTGCTTGGTTTGCCTGGCTATATAATGGGCACAGCAATTGCAATGAATCTGAGGAGACAAAACGTATTGATGGTTGGCTTTTTCAGCTCCTATCTCAATGCTGAGACACAGCAGATGGGGAATTCTGGACCTCTGCCCTCAAGGAGCTTAGAATATGGTTGTGGAGAAGAGTGATCCATTCAAAGGAAGCAAAGCGTAAAAGTGTCTGTCGGGCCATTTTAAAGAAAGCACCAGAATGCTCTGGAGGGTTTGTGGAAGCAGACTGCTGGGCCCAGGGTTCCTGATGCAGTGGGTCTTGGAAGGGACCTGAGAATGTGTGTTTTTCTAATGCGCTCCCACGTCTTGCTGACTCCGCTGGCGGGCAGGCCATACTATGAGAGCCGTTGGGACAACAGGATCTCAGAGAAGGAAGGGCTGGCGTGGGAACCAGCTGGAATGCTGGGGGACTGAATGTCTCACCGCTTCCTAAGTATGAAACCAGGGGTGTGTGGTGGCCGGGAGGTTCCCAGGAGCAGCTCTCTTGCTGTCCGTGCACAGCCCATAGTTCCTAGCGCACTGCTGCTTCTCTGCAATGGTTTTGCTTTATTTCATTTCCAGCCCATTGTGAACTAATACTTTTGTCAAGTACAAAGTCACAGGAATGGATGCTGCAGCAGTGTTGAAGTGCCATGAAAGTTCTTAAATGCTTATCTTGTCACCCACTGGTACCAAAGAGCTGATGGCCTGGCACCAGCTCATGGGCCACTTTGAGCTGTCCCACTAATAGCCTCTGTGTCCCCAAGAGGTCTTCACATGTCCACCCTGAATACAGCCCGGCATCTGGCACTAGCCGGGCACCAGGGAGGGGCCGGGAGACATTTTCTCCAGGGCTGCCCTCCGTGTCCACTCACATAAAAGCAGGGGGTGGAGGGCAGGGCAGATCCCTAAGCCCAGACCTTGGGGCATTGTTCCTCATGGTGAGGACAGATGCCTCTGGAGGCAGCAGCAGGCACCAGGGTTGAGACAGGAACCCCTGAGAGGAACTAAAGCCACATCTGTAACGCTGCATCCTCAAGTTATGCCTATGTCCCAGAGCAGGGTCAGGCCTCCTGGCCAGGAGCTGCTGCCTGCTCTGCCCTCCCCCTCTCCCCAATCAACCTAGGACCTGAGAATGCTCCTCTTCTGGACTTCTCTCACCTGTTCCTTCTCAAGGCCACCTTGGGGCACTTCAGGGAGTTCTGAGGCTCCAGTCCTGGCATTGTTGGAAATGACAGGTGAGCCACAGGCCCCCGGAGAAGCACAGAGATGCTGTGGAGAGTCACAGGAAGCCAAGCTGAGCACCTTGCAGGGAGACCCCTGAAGCCATTTACCGCTCACTGATCACTGCTCAGAGTGACAGAGCTGTGTCGGAGGCTGGGACCACGAAGAAAGCACTGAGCAGGGAGAAGCGGAAGGCAGAGTCAGCGGAGGCCAGCAGGATAATGACTGCTCCTCCAGGGAAGGAGGGAGCCTTGTCTGTTTTGCTTTGATTTTTACTGAATATATGTCCAAACAATAAATCACTTCCTGACTTTAATTGGCCTGGAAAACACTGTGATTTTTCACTTGGGCCTTTCCCTGACATTCAGCATTTCTCCAATATTCTCTGAATCCCAACTTAAATGCTAAGCATGTAGGGGTTATAAACCAACATAGGTCCTACTCTCAAGGCACTTAGGTCCTGTGGGTTGTATCAGTTAGCTACAACTGCATAACAAATCGCTCCAAGCTTACTGGCTTACAAACCGCAACCATTTGGCTTAAAAAAAAAAAAAAAAAAAAAAAAACACCACAAACTCATGATGTTGTGGTTAAGGAAATCAGGCAAGGCTCTGTGGGGACAGCTCATCCCTGCTCTGTGTGGTGTTGCTGGAGCAGCTGGCCTGGGGCTGGTCAGGCTCACTCGCGTGTCTGAACCCTCAGCTGGAATGGATCATGTTCTCCTCCCTGTGGCCTCTCTTTTGACATTGTTCTCTCATCCTTCTGGGGCCTTTTCTCCAGCCAGATAGTGTGGACTTCTTCCCATGTGGCTGTATTCCAAGTGAGGATAAGCAGAAATCTTTTTAAATGCTTATTTACCTTTTTTTTAATTTAAAAAAATGTTTTATTTATTTTTGAGACAGAGAGAAAGAGTACGAGCAGGGGAGGGGCAGAGAGAAAGGGAGACACAGAATCTGAGGCAAGCTCCAGGTCTGAGCTGTCAGCACAGAGCCTGATGGAGGGCTCGAACTTGTGAACCACAAGATTATGACCTGAACTGAAGTTGGGTGCTTAACTGACTAAGCCACCCAGGTGCCCCGAAATGTTTATTTATTTTTGAGAGAGAGAGAGAGAGAGCACATGTAAGCAGAGGAGGAGCAGAGAGAGAGGGAGACAGAGGATCCAAAGCAGTCTCTATGCTGACAGCAGAGAGTCTGATGCTGGGCTCAAACACACAAACCATTAGATCATGACCTGAGCTAAAATCGGATGCTTAACTGACTAAGCCACCCAGGTGCCCCAGAAGCAGAAGTGTTAAAAAATGACTGAGGCTAGGTCCCATTTCCAGATGTTCTGCTTTAATTAGTGTGGAGTGTAGCCTAGGCATTGGGCATTTCAGTCTCTCCAGCTACTTCTGTGCTGACTGGCCAAGGCTGAGGACCCCAGCTCTGGCCCCTCGTGCTTCAAGTGTGGTTCACGCACCAGCAGCAAAGGTTGCTGGAAGTTTGTTGGAAATGTGGAATCTCAAGCCCCGCACAGCAGAGGTAGTGCTTTGATGTGACTGGAACCAGGACTTGTGGCTAAGTGTGACAAATACAGCCAGAAAGAGCAATGCTGGAGCCGTGGCTTGTGTGCTTCTATTTACCACAGGTGTTCTGGAAGAGGTGCCTCCAGGTGACCCCACAAAAATCTGTTCCCAATATAACAGTGGGCCATTGGGAGAAATAAAAATGGGAAGAAACAGGCACATTCACTGGAAGTTGAGGGAGATAAGAGGGCAGAGGAAGGTGAACCATTTGTGCTGGGGGTGGGGGTAGCACAGGTGGCAAGGAGATTCGAGGTACTTCTGGCTGCCTCTTGGTGTCAAATCAGCGCCTTTATTTCTGTGAAGTAGACATGATGTCCTCCAAAGTCCTGGCCCTCTACTTCTGTCCCAGGCGACTGGGGATTTCTGCAGAAAAGTCACATAACCTTGCAAATGAGAGCCTCCTGGATTCTTCCTTCAACTTCACTCCAATCCGATCCATCCGAGTTCAGTCTTCGGTCTCACTGCTGCACACCCATGCTCCCACCCACCCTGTACCCCAGCCTCACCCCTCAACATTTCTTTCCTGCTCGTGAGGGAGTTCCCTCCCCACTCTCAGTCTTGGCCCCTCCAACCCAGCTTGCTTGGAGCCGCCTGAGTTGTCCACTGAAAAGTAAGTCCTGGACAATCACAATGAAGCTCGGCCTCCTTGGGGTGGCACATGAGACCTGCCATAACCTCTCTGCCTCCTCCCCAAACTAACCTCTACCATCCCCCTCCTCCCCATGGCAGGTACTTGCAGTTCCCTCAACAGGTGGCCGCGCTGGGGGATCTGTGCCCTCACCTATGATCATTCCCTCTGCAGGCACACCCTTCCCCCCCACTTCTCTGCCTGGCTAACCCCCAGGGTCACTGAGACTCCCGGGAACACTGTGTGGAGAAGGGTACCCCTGGAGTTTAAACTTGGTAGTGTGGCATTTGTGTTCTTGAAGTCCAGCTCTAGAGGCACTTTGCCCTTGAAGCCGACTGACCAGGGAGCTTCTCAGGAGTGCCCGGCCCCACCTCCGCAAAACCCTATGGTGCCTCTAGAACTACACTGTTCAGTATGAATGCCATGGCCACAAGTGACTGCCGAGCATCTGCAAGGCAGCAAGTCCCACTTGGGATGCGCTGTTAAGGGTGAAATGCACATCAAATTTCAATGATTCTGTGGGAAAAAAAGAAAGAATAATTAGCTCATTAAAAATATATAGATTACAGATTACATGTTGAGATGATAATATTTTTGACATATCGGGTTAAATAATAGTGAAATTGATTTCACCTGTTCTCTCTACTTTTTTTTTTTACTTTTTTAAATGTTTTATTATTTTTTGAGAGCAAGAGAGACAGAGCATGAGTGGGGGAGGGGCAAAAAAAGAGAGAGAAAGAGATACAGAATCGGAAGCAGCTACAGGCTGCAAGCTGTCAGCACAGAGCCTGATGCAGAGCTTGAACCCACAAACCATGAGATCATGACCTGAGCCAAAGTCAGACGCTCAACCGACTGAGCCACCCAGGCAACCCATCTCTACTATTTTTAATGTGGCTAGTAGAATACTTAAAATTGCTTACGTAGTTCACTTTATTCCAATGGCCTTCACCGGTGTCATGGGTAATTCTCCCAGAACCCCTCTGTACTAGTTGTAAGCTAAGGCAAATTATTCAACTTCTCAGAAACTCAACTTCCTTCTGTATAAAATGTAGACAGTATGATTCCTCTCTTTAAGGGTGAGAAAAGAAGATCATTCATTCACCCAGCATATTATCTGACCTCTATCAGTATCACATCAGTTGTATTAAATAGAATTAACAGTTACAGTAACCTTGGTGGTCTCAAGGATCATATTCACTTAGGACACCTAGAGTCTCACACAGTGCTTGACACATGGTAGGTGCTCCATGGAGGACATGAGTCACAAACTAGAGGCTGATTCATTTGCAAGAGCCCCATTCTGGGAGATGCACTATCAGGGCAGCCTTTCCTCCCTCCCTCCTGCGTAGCAGACTATGTCTGGCACTATGCCACCTCCGGCATCCACCTGTCTGACCAGCACCTGCAACCTTCAGTACCCCCAAAACCTTTTCTCCTAACATCCCTATCTAAATCTCCTTCCATCTAGTCCACAGCCTGTCACAGATACTCTGGCCCTGGCAAATGCTCCTGGAAAAGTGCTGCCCAGGTTTGGCCCTGCAGGGAGCCGTCTTCCCCAGGAGCCATGAATCATTCTGCCTGCTTCCATCATTGTCCAAAGGTGAGCAACCCAACAGATGATTTTCTCCAGCTATTTCTGGGCCCTTTTCAGAAACATCCTTGTCTCCAAATATGAACTTCTAAACGAGCAACAAATCATTCTGGATAAATGTTAGTCAATTTGATTCCTGGGAAAGAAAAACCCAGGGTTTTCTGCAGAAAATTAAACATCACTGTTGTGAAACTTGAGTGTGTATAGCAGGGATGGCCACAAGCCCCAAAAGCCAGGGTCCTGGCCTCTGGTATTGCCAAAACCCAGCGCCTCAGGGGGAATCCTGAACTTGCCCTGGAACACGATCGGGATATGACTGAGTTTAACTTGAGTTTGCAACATGGCACTGATGCCCAGCGAGGCCTTCTCCCACCCTGAGGAAGGTCAAAGGGATTCTTGGTCGGGGAGTGCCCATGCATGGCTTAGTCCACTCTGACATCTCTACACGCCACACCTTCTGGGAAAAGTAGACCCTGAAACCCTTTTTATGGAAGTCAGCTCCTTGGCAGAGAACAAGAGTCAGAGGCCGGAAAAGTGGGTAGACACAGCAATCAGAAAGCAGGGCCAATTGCTGCCCAACCAGGGACACAGTGAGGATTCAGGACCACAGCATCTCAGGCCATTGGGGGCCATAGCAACCATTAGCTTGATTACCTACTCTACCCATGAAGAACTACAGCCCAGAGATGGGGAGAAAGTTTTCCAAAGGCAACCTGAAAGTTCTCAAGCCCACTCCAGGTGTCCTGACTCCCAGACCAGTGCCCTAATGGGCTCCTTGCAGGAGAAACATCTTTGGCCCCAGCTCCTGTTTATGAACATACAGATGACAATAAACAGAGCCCCCAAATACCGTTCACACTGCCTACATCATTAAACACTCACTGGTCTGAGTAAACATAGTCCCGGGTCAGCCTGCAAATATCTCAACGGAAGTACTAATTTTCAGAGATTTACATTTTTAAGGCAGTGCCTTCCAGGAAGCTGAGAGCCTGAACCAAAGGGATGGCAGTGTTCACAGGGAGCATGGTGTGGAGGGAGACAGAGGGAGAGTCATCATGGGCATGGGTCTCCATCTGAGTCTGAGGAGAAGTGTTAGGGGAGCCTCTTGGCAGCCAGAGGCCCGAAAGCCAAGGCACTAAGTTGGAAGAAGGAGAGTGGGTTCCTAAGCCATGGATGAAGCAATTGCCTCCAGTTCTGTGTTCCTCTCTGTATCCCTGGCCCTGGCCTTATGACTTGCAGTGCTTCCCACTAAGGCAGAGGGGACTTTCTGCCTCTGATTGGTTCAGTCACAGCCTTGCTTTGGTCAGTGGGATGTGGGCCGAAGTGACAGTGTGTCTGTCCACAGCCTCCTGTACTTCTGGCATCACTGTGAGAACAGCACCGCTCCAATGATGGCTGCTGTCCCCCATCCTGGCACGTAGAACAAAGCCAGAGGGAGCAGCACCTGAGCCGCACTGGCAGCCTGGAGCCCGGTGCAGCTGGTCAGGCAACGTGGAGCAGAGCCAGCTGCCAGCTGATGACACACAGGGCTGGTGCTGGTCAGAGCCCAGGAGAGCCTCACCTTCCGGAGGGATGGTGACATTCCAGGGAAAGGAAGCAGCCAAATGAAGGGGCAGCCCAGGCAGGAGGAAGGCCATGATCAAAGGCATGGGGGTGGGAAAGGACAGTAAACATTTAATGAATGAATAACTCAGAGTGTTGGGAGCAGTGCTGTCTAAAATTCTTCGATAACAGAAATGCCCAGTATCCATGCCAAGCAATGTAGGAGCCCCTAGCTATGTGGGGCTCTTGAAAGGCAGCTAGTCTGCTGAGGAATTGAATCTTTTATTTAATTTTAAATAACTGCTTTTTAAAAAGACACAGGTGTCTACTGCGTAGACAGTACAGATCTGGACAGTTGGGTCCAGGGAGGGCTCAAATAGAGCGAGGCTGGAGATCCGTTTCTCTCAGTAGAGTACCTGAGCTCAAGGGGTCTGGTAAGTGCTGATAAGCACTGAAACTTCCTGGCATCCTTGTATGTAGTACATGTTAGATGAGGAGACTGAAGCACAGGGATGGGAAGTGCTGTGCGGAGCCCCTTGAGGAGCAGAGCTGGGCTGGAAGCCAGAAAGACCCCAGTGCCTCTGCATTCACTGCCTCCCCATATCCACATCAGCCGACACAGCTGTGTCCAAAGGCTACAGAGTCCCCTTCTGGGAGTTTTCCTCTTTGGGGCCTGCCTCCCCACCACCCTCAAAAAGTAACACCTGAGTTAAGGGCTCACAGGCAAGAAGTTGTTTTTGTTGTTTGGTTTGTTTGTTGTTTGCAGAAGCCAGGCAGTTAGCTCGTGGAACAGGATTTGGCAGTGCTGAGGGAAAGAATGTCAACCCAACGATGTTTTATTGCCTTATTGAGCTGGTCGCTGCTGTGGGCAACCAGGTACCTCTGAATTGTCCACCTGAGACGTGAAGGAGGGGAGCATCCTCCCCCAGGCCCTGTTCCTCAACACCAGGAGAGCTGAGTGGCTCCCAGCATCCCTTGTGGGGACCCTCCTGCAGCTGAGGGAAGATTCCATCAGATCACCCTTGATATGAGCTCACTGTCACCCCAACAGCAGGAACAAGAAAGTGGCTGACACATATTGTATGATCCCGCTTACATGAAATGTCCAGAACTAGCAAAAAAGAAAAAAAGAGTCAGAAAGTAGATTAGTGTTTGACAGGGACTAGGGGAGGGGAGTGAGCGCTAATGGGTACAGGATCCTCCATGGGCTGAGGGAAATGTTCTGGAACTAGACAGTGGTGATGGCTGGTGGTGAATTTCATGCTATGTGAATTTTACCTCAATTTTCTAAAAAGTGGGCTGAGAGGAATATAGTGACAGAAAAAAAGTGTGACCCATCCTCCAGGCTCTGCCCTCGACTGAGGGCCCCGCCCCGGGGCAGGCCCTAGTTGCTACCCCAGCTACAGCAAAACCCCGCTGGGCCTGCTTTCCATCTTCCACCTGGTATGGAGCAGCTCTGCTCTGCCCCCAGGGGTCCAGCATCACCAATCAGCAAGGCCACTTTCAGTCTGGCCCCCTACATGGGGCTGCATCTAGCAAAGAGGACAGTGTGTATGTGGCAGGGGTGGCCAGAGCTGAGACGAAGGAGGATCACACGACAAGCCATAGAGAACTTTTCCAACTGCCAGAATCTGGGCCCTCCACCCCAAAAGAAATCGCATGCACCAAAATACTTCTAAGTAGATGGGAAAAGATTTCACAGGATTTGACAAGGTCATATGATGTCATTTCACTGAAGCTGTTCCAGAGATGACAAAACAAAAGTGTCCAGGGAGGCTGGCTTTGCCCTGGAGACCTTGGGGAACTTAACATTTGCAATGGGAGGAGAGGGGGATGGGACAGGAGAGGAGGTGCGACTGCAGACACCAAGCTCTGCCTGCATGGGGTGGCTCCGGCGACACTGTCCCCTAGGTTGTCTCATCGTCTTAACAAACAGAGACCGTGTGTCACGTCTAAATATAGCCAAGAGGATATTACACAGAATTATTCAACAGGAATGCAAAAAAACTGCTGCTCATCACAGTTGGGCCTAGCTTGATTTCACAATCAAATGAAGAGACTTTTCCACGTCCAAGAGGCCCGGACTATCAGTGCCAGCAGCGCTGAGAGAGGCACCGAGCTCGCCCCACACTCAATTTGGCACAGCAGTCTTCCCCTAGGGCTTCCTGGTAAAAAGAAGGCAAAGCCAGCAAATGAGATAAACCATTTCAAGGGAAAACCACCGACCCTAAGCCAGTCACTGATTTGGCTTGAGAAGTAAGGAAAGTCCATAATTACAGGTCTTTGCCTGCTCTCTTGTGTGCTGGGTTTCTTTCTTGAATTAGTTCCCCATCTACAAAAGTACATCAGAGAGACCTAGGTTCAAGCCCTGGCTTTGCCACACGATAGCTGTGTTGACTTTGAACAAATGACTTCACCTCTATGTGCCTCCATTTCTTATCTGTAAAATAGTGATAAGAACAATAGCTGTCTCAAATGGCAATAAGAAGATTAAATGGGGGGCGCCTGGGTGGTGCAGTCGGTTAAACGTCCGACTTCAGCCAGGTCACGATCTCGCGGTCAGTGAGTTCGAGCCCCGCGTCAGGCTCTGGGCTGATGGCTGGGAACCTGGAGCCTGTTTCCGATTCTGTGTCTCCCTCTCTCTCTGCCCCTCCCCCGCTCATGCTCTGTCTCTCTCTGTCCCAAAAATAAATAAAAAACGTTGAAAAAAAAATTTTTTTTAAAAAAGAAGATTAAATGAAATCATTCAGCATTCAACAACTACTATGTTTCAGACACTATTTTAGGTGCTTAGGATGCATCAGTGGGGAGCTGGTCTTCGTGGAGCTCATATTCAAGTGTGGATAGATTAACAACACGCAGAGAATCTAAAGAAAGTGAGGTAAAGGAAAAATGGCCACATACCCTTTGCTAGTCTTCCCAGTGAGAAGAGCAATCTAATTCTCACCTCCTGTATCAGAGCTTCCCTTAGTGGCTTGTTGATCAAGAGAACATGGCAAAGAATGACGTTCTGGGATTCCACGGAAAGGCAGGATCAGAAGACATTGCAGCTTCCTTCTGGATCTTTCAGAACATTCTCTCCGGGAGACCTGATCTACACACTGGTGGTGTGTACATGCTCTGGCCAACGATCCAACTTTCCAGCCATCCCACCAAGCCCCTAGATAAGGGATGAAACGATCTGGACCACCCAGACCAGCCCATCCACCCCCTGACAACAACCAAATGACCCGAATTGATGGGTGTGGTGCAGAATTGGTCAGCTGAGACTGGCCTGAGTTTCTGACCCACAAAATCATGAGATATAATAAAACTTACCTTTAAACTTTATAAAACTTATTTTAGTGGTTTTAAGCCACAAAGTTTTGGGATGCTCTGTTACATAACAAGAGAACAGGATGGTAAGTGGGGTTGGGGTTCATGCATATAAAACCCATAGGCAGCTGCCACAAAAGGGCATCGGATATTAGTATCCCCACTCGTATTTTTCTCTAGTCTTCTCTCCTTTCAACAGGAACTATTTCAAAGCTGGAGGTTTCTGTTAGGCACCATTCAAATGATGTTTGTGTTTTCATGCATGGGAAACTGATTCTGTTTCTTCTCTTGGAGATGATGTCCCAAGGAATAAATGGGCAGTTAGAGGCTCAGGCTTGAGAGCTCAAGCATGGTAGGATAAGGAAGGAGCTCCATAAAGCATAAAGGCATTTATGGGCAGACACTAATTTCTGTACTTGAACTTCAGCCCCCTCCCATACACACTTTCTCACACTGAAAATTTTTCAGACTGAATTTTGATGGGCAGGGAGGTTTTCCTGGTAATAACATTATTATACAACGCTTAGGAAAACCATTACAATTGTGTGTCTCATTAATCCACACAAGTTCTCGTGAGACCACTATGAAAAAACCCTTGGTTACACATATCTAAAGCTCTCTCTTTCTCTCTTTCCCCACCCCTCCACCCCTGCTTTCTCTGTATGCTCTGTTTTTCTCAGTTCCAAATATTAAAGAAGGAAAATAGCTTTCCAGTACAGAATGCCTACAGCTTTTCCACCTATATAAAGTCTGGAATTTTCTCGGAGAGAAACGAAAGGATATTACTGGATTGATTAAGCATTTATTCCAAAGGAAGCAGAATCTTAGTAAGTAATTCGTGCAGTTAAAAAAAAAAAGAGAGAGAGGAAAGGTAAATAAAAGGTAAATAAACTCAGATACGCATTCTAATAAAAATAAATAAATAAAGGACCATAGGATGACAAGAATTATTTAGAGGTGTGGATGGACTATAAATGAAGAAAAGTGTGAAAAGATGTAATTTAAAATACCGAATGCTACTGGGTGTTATATGTAAGTGATGAATTGTGGGAATTACCCCTGAAACTAAGAGCACATTGTATACACTGTATGTTAGCTAACTTGACAATAAATTATATTTAAAAAATAAAAATAGAGGTGCCTGGGTGGCTCAGTTGGTTAAGTGTCCGACTTTGGCTGGCGGTCTGTGAGTTCAAGCCCTGCATCAGGCTCTGTGCTGACAGTTCAGAGTCTGGAGCCTGATTCAGATTCCATCTCTCTCTCTCTCTCTCTGCCTTTCCCCTGCTTGCACTGTCTCTCTCTCTCAAAAATAAATAAAACATTAAAAATTTAAAAATAAATAAATAAAATAAAATAATAAAATACCAAGTGCTAGGCAGGGGGGAAAAAGTAAACAGAAATCACAGGATATGCAGCTGATGATTAGCTAAATGTTTTACAATGTTTTGATAAAGGTTTTTTTTCCCCTATACCAGATCAAGTGCATAGCCATAATCAGTGCCTCCTGAGAGGCTGAATAACATCAATGGCATCCCACAGCACTATACTGCCACCTAATGGCAGCTATTCCAATTGCAGGCATAGTACTTGAGAGAATTTATTCCACTTGTGGGAGTACACATCTTGCAAATTAAACCCTATATGCTACTTTACATGGAAAACCCGACAGACTCCACCAAAAGTCTGATAGAACTGTTACATGAATTCAGGAAAGTCGCAGGGTACAAAATTAATGTACAGAAATAGGTTGTATTTTTATACACCAATAATGAAGCAACAAAAAGAGAAATAAAGAAACTGATCCCATTCACAATTGCACCAAGAACCATAAAATAGCTAAGAATAAACCTAACCAAAGATGTAAAAGATCTGTATGCTGAAAACTATAGAAATCTTATGAAGGAAATTGAAGAAGACACAAAGAAATGGAGAAACATTCCATGCTCATGGATTGGAAGAATAAACATTGTTAAAATGCCAATACTACACAAAACAGTCAACACATGCAATGCAATCCCAATAAAAATTGCACCAGAATTCTTCTCAAAGCTAGAACAAACAATCCTAAAATTTGTATGGAACCACAAAAGGCCCTGAATAGCCAAAGTAATTTTGAAGAACAAAACGAAAACCAGAGACATCACAATCCCAGACTTTAGCCTCTACAAAGCTGTAATCATCAAGATACTATGGTATTAGCACAAAAACAGACACATAGACCAATGGAATAGAGTAGAGACCCCAGAATTGGACCCACAAATGTATGGCCAACTAATCTTTGACGAAGCAGGAAAGAGTATCCAATGGAATAAAGACAGTCTCTTTAACGAATGGTGCTGGGAGAACTGGACAGCAATGTGCAGAAGAATGAAACTAGACCACTTTCTACACCACCAATGAAACTAGACCACCACTACACCATACACAAAAATAAACTCGAAATGGATGACGGACCTGAATGTGAGACAGGAAACCATCAAAACCCCAGAGGAGAAAGCAGAAAAAAACTCCCTGACCTCAGCTCCAGCAATTTCTTACTCGACACATCTCCAAAGGCAAGGGAACTAAAAGCAAAAATGAACTATTGGGACCTCATCAAGATAAAGAGCTTCTGCACTGTAAAGGAAACAATCAACAAAACTAAAAGGCAAGTGATGGAATGGGGAAAGATATTTGCAAATGACATATCGGATAAAGGGCTAATATCTAAAAATCTATAAAGAACTCACCAAACTCCACACCTGAAAAACAAATAATCCAGTGAGGGAGTGGGCAGAAGACATAAATAGACGCTTTTCCAAAGAAGACATCCAGATGGCCAACAGACATGAAAAGATGCTCAATGTCACTCATCATCAGGGAAATACAAATCAAAACCACACTGAGATGCCACCTTACGCCAGAGTGGCTAAAATGAACAAATCAGGAGACTATAGATTCTGGCGAGGATGTGGAGAAATGGGAACCCTCTTGCACTGTTGGTGGGAATGCAAACTGGTGCAGCCACTCTGGAAAACAGTGTGAAAGTTCCTCAAAAAATTAAAAATAGGACTACCCTATGATCCAGGAATAGCACTTCTAGGAATTTACCCAAGGGATACAGGAGTGCTGATGCATAGGGGCACTTGTACCCCAATGTTTATAGCAGCACTTTCAACAACAGCCAAATTATGGAAAGAGCCTAAATGTCCATCAACTGACAAATGGATAAAGAAGATGTGGTTTATATATACAATGGAATACTATTTGGCAATGAGAAAGAATGAAATTTGGCCATTTGCAGCAACGTGGATGGAACTGGAGGGTATTATGCTAAGTGAAATAAGTCAGGCAGAGAAAGACAGATACGATATGTTTTCACTCATATGTGGATCTTGAGAAATGTAACAGAAGACCATGGGGGAGGGGAAGGGGAAAAAAGTTACAGAGAGGGAGGGAGGCAAACCATAAAAGACTCTTAAATACTGAGAACAAACTGAGGGTTGATGGGGGTTCGGGGAGAGGGGAAAGTGGGTGATGGGCATGGAGGAGGGCATTTGTTGGGATGAGCACTGGGTGTTGTATGGAAACCAATTTGACAATAAATTTTATTTAAAAAAACAAAGATAACAACATATATATATATATATATATATATATATATATATATATATATGAGAGGGTTCTGTATTTATCAAATATATACGATGTTTCCAGCAAGATACTTTTAAACAATGGGGGAGTGAGGTTCGTATCTCAAAGAAACTTAGAAGCAATAAATACCTAGTAAACAATAATTACAAATATTATGCGTCATTGTCGTTTACAGGAAGGAAAATCATCCATAGCACACAACAGAATTCCCAGTTTACCATGACGAGAAAGAGAAGTAGGAATGAGTAAGCCAAATAGAAGCCCAAGTAGTTCTTGATCCCAGTTTCTTCTGCTGGACTTTTACATCAAGTTGGGGGAGGAAGGGACAAGTGGGGAAAGGAACCTATTGGTGTTGATGCCCAGTATGTGCTGGGAATTTGACAGCTATTATTTCATTTACTCTTCACAGTTACCCTACAAGGAAAGGTTACTGTCAAATATTGGAGATCATTAGAGGGTAAATATGCAGCCAAGATTCCTGACCATGGATTGTGGCGTAGATCTGAAAGAGTTGAAGTTTCCATGCCCTTTGCTCTCTAAAAAGTCACACTACTTTCATACACTGAACCTCTCCTCCAGTTCCAAAAACATTGTGATTTAAAAAAAATTTTTTTAATTTATTTTTGAGAGAGTGCAAGAAGGGGAGAGGCAGAGAGAGTAGGACAGAGGATCTGAAGCATGCTCTTTGTTGACAGCAGTGAGCCCAATGTGGGGCTTGAACTCATGAACCATGAGATCATGACCTGAGCCAAAGTCAGACGCTCAACTGACTGAGCCATGCCGGTGCCCCCAGAACACTGTGATTTTTGAGAGAGATGCATGTGAGTTGGTGCTATGTCAAGACAGGTCAGTTGTTACTCATGGAGCTATCCCATATGGTAAGAAGACATTCTCCTGCTCAAAGAGCTAATGAGTTAGAGGTGGAACTGAAGTTGACCCTGAGGAAGTACAGATGGTTCTCTGAGAGGGTCAGATCATTAGCAGCTTTCTATTGCAGCATGGCTAAATGTATCAGGATACATCTCAACCTCTGGAGGAACCCCCTTAAGTTGACAAATTCTGAACCCAGCCAGATAATTTGATCCAGCAGTTTGAAGTGGCAGCCAGGAAGCACTTGAGGGTTTGCATGCAAGTAGGCCATGGACCACCTGTTAGAAGTTCTGTTGTGGATGCTTCAGATACAGTATGTGAACATCTTCTTCTCAACAACGTTGGTCTCTGAACATCCTTTTCTCAACAAACTTGGTCTCTGCTTCCTTTCACACCATATGCACCACTCACAAGGGATGAGGGAATCTGCCACTTTATAGATGCTTGCCATTACATTTTGCTTTGTATAGGTCAGGGTCCCTTCAGGAAACAGAAACCAACCCAGACACTCCAAAAAGAGGGAATTTATTACAGGGAATTGGTTACATGGGTGATGGAACAGCTGAGAAGCCACATAAAGATTAATGACAGGTAGAGGCCACTCCACCCTCAGGGCTAGGATGACAAATACAGGAAATGGTGTTATGGAAGCTGCAGAAGTTCGACCCATGGCTGGCCTTAGCACTGAGTCCGGGTCAGTGGAAGGAGGAGGCATCCAGCAACCATAACAGCCATGTATGAAATGCTACTCAGAGAAGAGATGGGAAATCAGATGCTTTTCGTGTCACCACTGAGGAACCAAGGTGGGATTCTAGGACCCAATTAATATTAATATTTAGAAAGCATCCTTTCCCAGGGGGTGTCAAAGCTGGGTGAGCCTCAGAATTAGTTGGATCCCCACTGGAGATTCTGATGCAATGAGTCAGAGATAGGGCCTGCACAGGGGTAATTTGAGGTGACTGTAATGTGCATACAGGGTTGAGAACTGATGTTCTAGACCATAAGTTCCAAAATAGCAAGGATGTGTTTACCATTATATAGTCAGTAACACCACAGTGTCTGCCCCAACAGAGATGCTTACAACATATGTGTTGAATGAACAGCAATAACCCAGAGCCCTTGATGAACCAGATAGACCAGATGGATACCATCTCAGAGCAGAGGAACATGTAGAGAGCCAGTAGTCAGGAATAAGTCATTGCTAAAGAGATTAACATGGCTACCAAGGCTAATCACAAGTAAACTATCTTTTAGCCTAAAATGAATCAAATGCCAAGAAAGAAGCAGATTCCCAAAAGGAAATAGCTGACAGAGGTGAGCTATCCAACCACAGTCCATGTAGAACTGCCCTCCTCTGGGTTCATAATGGCACCAGCAATGACTGAATGACCATACTCTGGTTCTATTTCAGCCCTTTCCCTAAAAAGAAGAGTGCCCACATCTCTCCTTCCATTTTGCATCCCAACATCTAGGTATTGTATGCAGCATGCAAGAATCAAAGTACTTTCCACTGTGGTCAAGCTAATCAGTGGCACTGTAGGAGCTCTGCCAACCCCATGAGTTGGAGGAAATGGCAGATACCCATATCCTACCTGGATGCAGAAGAACAGCACCTGCCCTGCTAGTCACTGCCTGTGGAATCTGGAATAAGCTACCAGTGCCATTTGCCTCTCATTTTTCCTTTCCTCATGCTCCCTTTCCTTCATGTCTTTTTCCATCTCTCTCTCCATTTCATTCTTTCCACACCTCTCTTTCCTCTCATCACAGTCCTTCCTCTTCCCCCCTTCCTGGTTCTTCGTGCCCTGGGACCTCACCTCCACTTTGAGCAAAGCCTTCCTCAGTCCACACTTCTATTTTCTCCAGGATGAAATGGGACTAAATGCAGACATGTCCTTGAACATCTCATCAGGGAGGAGGGACACAGTTTTATAGAAGAAAGGAAAGCAGATTGCCTTGATTACTCCTCTGAGAAACTTTAGAACTTGGGACATTTCAAATGGCATTAAAGAACTGCAAGCAGGGTCACTTGCAGGTATTTAAGTCCAATAACCAGCCCTTTAACCAGATCTTCTGTCCCCATCGCAGGAAGCTCCCATCAGAGAACTCTGCCCTCTTCCCTGAATTGCAAGCATGAGGGCTGCTGTATCTCCCAGGTGCCAGCTGATTGCCCCACAGCCTTCAAGATGCCAGAATTGGCCATAGTGTCTCCTGATGTGCCTGACCTACAAATGAGACCAATATGCCCTAATGTGGCACAAATTCCCAAACCTGATTACATCTCAAAAAAACTAGGAAGCGTGTAAAAAACATTCAGATGCCAGGAACCACCCCAGGCATTCTGAATTAGACTATCCAGGAGTGGAGTCCAGGCAGCCAGGCCAATACCCTCCCACTAATCTCTGAGAACCACCGCCATGAAGGAATTTTGCATCTAGAAATGGCAGGGTGTTGATACCTAACTCCCAGAGAGGTCTCTGACCAATGCTTTCTAACTCCACTCACAGCCTCTACATAACAGGTGAGATATATATTTTTTAGCTCAGTGTGCCCATTTTAAGTAAGCAAAGCAAACCTACCATGACAAAGTACCATTCCTTCTATGCCTTATGAACCTGGACTTTTCGCTAAGCCCAATTCAAGCAGTGTGGTATATTTTTGTGACTTGTCTTCCCCTTCCTTGTTGTCCCTGATGATTGCTCTGACTTGGTTTTAGGTGAACAAGCATGCTGTGGAGACAGCATCATGAAGTTTTTCCCCCGGCTTCACCCAACAGGGGTAACTGGCTTGGTGTACGGCCATCATCAGGACCTGAGCCTTCTTGCCTGCTCCCTCAGAAAGAATGGTAGGATGTCCTGAAGATAAGGGCTCAACTTCCCAACTGCTCCCCCAAAGACATGCAATCCATCTCCTATGGCCGAAGGCAAACAAATACAGATCAGATACGTGAAGAGGAGAGTGCTGTTCACGCTTGCTTTGGGGAAAAGGTTTCACCCTCATTAAGGAGGGCTAGACCATAACCCACTGGCTTTGGAGCATTTTTAAGCAACAGAATCATGACTTTAAGTTTCTTATTTGGGATCCCACATCCTAAACAGGTAATGAAGAACTTTTCTGGTTGATGCCAGAGGCCTTCCTGTGGCCTCTACACCTTCCATGCTCACAGCAGTCCCTGTGCTTTGCATGGAGCTCTTGGCTTCCATGACACCAAATTCAAGCCACCATCCTGAATTTTGCTGCCCTCCTCTCTCATTCAGTGGCTTTTGTGGGTTTCGGGGATATGTTGGAGGCAGCAGAATGGAGGATCGAGTGATCCTCCAGTAAGGACTTTTGAGACAAGGACTTAGGTGCAGATCACTTCTTCAGAACAGTAAAGCTAGGAGTAAGACAGGAGAAGATGAAAGGTCAATGAGAGGGCATATACTGAAGTTGCTGCTGGGCATCAGGGGTTTGATCCCACTGGGAATCATGCACAGTGCCCTCCAAGAATCATCTGCCTGAAAGAAGGCAACTGGGCATTATCCACTGGCTTTAGACCCTCCACCAGAACGGAGGATCACAGCCATTTGCCAGAAAAGATTAAACAAACAAACAAAACCCATGTCCCCTAAGTTTGGGATTCTCTAGCCCTAAGGATCTTTGAGACAAGGACTTAGGTATAGATTACTTCTTTAGGACAGTAAAGCTAGGAGTAAGACAGGAGAAGATGAAAGGTCAATGAGAGGGCATATACTGAGGTTGCTGCTGGGCAATGGGGGTTCGATTCCACTGGGAATCATGCACAGTGTCCCCCAGAATCATCTGCCTCAAAGAAAGCAGCTAGGTGTTATCCACTTGCTTTAGACTCTCTGGAGTGAGAGTTGTCCTAGGGGCATTAACTACTCCCACACAAATGTGTGCACACTATACTCACACATGTTCATACGCACACACATGCATCTGGGATGCACCCATACCCCTGAAGCTTGGAAGGGCTGTCCTCCACAGCAGCAGCTGAAATCAGACATGAGCCTTTATGAACTCCTTCATGTTCTTAGGGATGCCATGGGCTCTCTTTCGAGGTAAGATGTCCCTCTTAAAATCACATATTTGGTTATTGAAAACTCCGTGGGAAGTGGAGATGTGACTCTTCCAACACTTTCTTCATGCAAAAACACTCATCCCGTGGATGCACTTTTAAAATCAGAGAAGGTAGTCCCCATACCCACGCCAGCCTGTCTAAGCCCTGACTCACACATCGGCACCGATAACTTCCCTCTTCCAGCTCCTCCAGGCTCCAAGATCGAGGGCTGAACTGTCCAGGCTGACCGTTGATGGGCTGTCAGCAAGATGAATCACAGGCCCTCGCTGTCCTCTGAGATGTAGCACCACTCATTGGCAGTGAGATTTCCAGCTTGAGCACTCCCAGCCAGCAGAGACAATGCTGTGCCTCATCTTGAAGATTTCTGAGCTCAGGTAAGCGTAACCAGACTAAGGCAAGCGTGGCTTTTCCAGAAGGAACTCTCAGACTCATTTCCCATCAATTCTCCTATTGGTTTAGAGAAAGCAAAACCTTTTTTCCCTACTACCACTGCCCTCATGTGAGATTTAACTTTTCAAAACTGGTCTGAACAAGGGTTTGGGAACACCACCATAGGATAATGGTAGGGTAAGCCAACAGAGTACAAAACTCTGTGTGTGCAGCACTATACCAACTCTTCTTTAAAAAGGAGACAGAGAAAAAGAATCACAAGATGTCATTTGATCAAGAGTCTATGCTTGACTCAGACCAACAGGTCTCCAAATGTGTTCCCTGGAACAGCAGCAGCAGCATCACCTAGAGACTTGTTAGAAGTGCAAATTCTCATCCCACCCTGGACTTACTGAATCAGAAGTTATGGCACGGGAGCCCAGCAATTTAGGAGATTCTTATACTTGCTAAAATTTGAGGACCACTCTCAGGCTAAAGAATGAGGCAGCCATCGCTCACCGAGCTGGGAGCTGGGAGGAGGCAGAGCTGCTGTCCTCCAGAAGCCATAGTGTGGCAAGGAGGGGGAGGCAAGTGCTTGCAGCAGCAAAATACTAGGAAGAACCCCACACAAAAGTAAGCGGTCACAGAAAGGTATGTTATAGAAGCATTCATAGAAAAGAAAAATCAAAGGAAAGTAGAAATTAAAGAGAAAAAGGGAGGCTGGCAGGGAGGAAAATCAAAACAGTACAGAAAAAAAGAAGGAAAAGGAAGAAAAGAGGTCCTGGTGGGGCCGGCCAGGAGGCCAGCTCCTTAAAGTTCGTGGTGGTTCACCAGCTCATTCCTTGAGTCTGGCCTGCTCTCCAACAAGGCCTAAGATCGTGGGCAGGTGGTAATTTGCAAGGCTGAGTTAGCAGGCAAGCGCCTGATTGGGGTGGGAAGTTGGAACCCCTTTGCATTCTTGGAAGTTTCCAGACAAATGGAAAGTTTAAAATCCAAACATTTCAGTGCAAGTCCTCTGCCAGTACCAGGTAGCAAACAGCTTCTCTGTTCTCCTGCACCATTAGTAGAAAGGGTTCGATGACCTGGATGCTACAGAGGTTTTAATTGCTATGAATGGCAAAGCTGTGAGTCAGATACAGGGGTTTTCCTAAGAAGACATTAATTAAAAACATTATGGACCTCTCCTGCTCCCTGTCCAATAGCACATTTTATCTGTGTTCATATATGGTGTTGTTTTTTAATCCTTTACACCAGGTTCCTCTCTGTGTTCCCACTTTAGTTGCATTAGTTGCCATGCATTAGTTGCCATGGAAATGGTGAGGCCCCAGTGCAAGGGGTGTAGCTTAACTGGCACAGAAAGTCATTTTGTGCAATGGTTGGATATTATGTACATATATTTTTAGTAATATTTATATAATAATAATTATATACACATCCATATATTATATTACAATAATTATAAAGATATAAATATATATTATTATGAAATCCAGGTCTTTAGGGAAACTCTGGTAACTTAAGGAACTTTACAAAGGAAACAGCACACATGCTGAAGTTAAAAATGCAAGGGGGGAGGTGCCTGGGTGGCTCAGTCAGTTAAGCATCCGACTCTTGGTTTTGGCTCAGGTCATGATCTCACCAGTTCATGAGGTCCAGCCCCAAGTTGGGCTCTGTGCTAACAGGGTGGAGCCTGCTTGCAATTATCTCTCCCCCTCTTTCTCTGCCCCTCCTCCACTCATTCTCTCTCTTTCAAAATAAATAAATAAAACTTTTTAAAAAATCTAGCAGGGGTGCCTGGGTAGCTCAGTCAGTTAAGTGGCCAACTCTTGGTTTTGACTTAGGTCATGATCTCACAGTTCATGAGATCAAGCCCTTCATGGGGCTCTGTGATGACAGCACAGAGCCTGCTTGGGGTTCTCTCTCTCTCTCTCTCTCTGCCCCCCCTTACAATAAATAAATAAACTTTAAAAATGCTAAGAATGTGATCACCAGCCCACACACTTACCTAGGCCACACATTATAACTTAGATATATAACAAGGGAATATTGGAGGAGGGACCAGCAGGCCAGAAAGGCAAGAGCACTGGACTCCCTTCCCAGGGTATTATCCCAAAGTCTGCACATATCTGTCTGGTTACCCAGGGCAAGTGATGTCAACTCTCCATGACCATGTCCTCACCACTTGAGAGAACTGAGTAAAGTCGTTGCTAGAGCTCCTTCCTGTGTGCATATCCTAAGATTCTAACTGTGCTAATCAATGGTCTCATCTATTCCTATGGAAGAGTATACCATCTTGTAGCAAGGAAGAATTCATTCATTCATTGATCCATTATTTATCCATCCAACAGTCATTTAATTGAAGCAGAGTCAGCCAGGCTCTAATGCTGGGTGAATTCTGCAGAAAGTGGAGGAGTGGAGACTTCTCTTGAACAGTAGTTATGGAAAAAAGAGGTCTCACAGCATGGAAACATGGCCTTATTTCTCACTGGTCAGCTGTCTTATCTCTTAGCCAGAAACACAAACTAGAATGGGTCCAAAGGAAAGCTCCACAACTCCACCAACCAGGAATTGAGCCCCAAATACTCCATTCTTTGTGTCCCCTTCAACAAATCCATTGAGGTGGTGGAAGTTATCTCCCAAAACTATGTAAGTTGCCTCTGCAACTCAATTATCCTTGCTTAAGAGACAGTCAGCAGCTCCTGCATGGTCATTCATGGTTTCTTTGGCCCTTACCCTATCCTCTCTCAGAGTTAAAAATGAAGTCAAAATGATACTCCAGATTCAAAGGCTATTTCCTGGCTGAAAATTTCCTTTTGTTTTCAAGTCAGGATTTCCCAGGACTTTCTCTCTGGATGGGTTTATCCCAAGGATTTAAAAAGAGTCTCTGCAAAAAACTTAACACTGGCCCAACCAGACATTAACTGCCTTGCTCACTCCTTTTGCTCTTGATAAAGATAAAGGCAAAGCAAAAGTAGTCGCCATTTATTAAGGGGACTATTCATTAATTGTTCAGTAATAGTTCATAGCAACCAGATAAACCATCTGGCAAGACAGGAATTATTTTCTCCATATTTCAGATGAAGAAAATAATGCTCGTAGAGATGAAGTACCGTGTGTCTTGTCACACAGCTAGTCCAAAGCAGGTCCATTTGTTTTCAGGGCACAGGGCTGTGTGTATAGCAATATATGAATTTTCAATTGCCATGATAATGCTTTGTAACAAAACACCCCAAAATTCAGTAGCTTAAAATAATATTAAATATTAAAATTATTTTAATATTTATGTATATCATGATTCTTACTCCTGATTCTGTGGGTCATCTGGGTCTTTCTGATAATCTTGACCTGCTCATGCATCTGGTCAGCTCTGGTTATGCTCAGCTGGGCTCCCATATGTGTCATGATGGCATTAGCTGGGATGAGGGAAGATGCAACTATATTTCATGTGTAATACTCCAGTAAACTAGCTCAGGTGTGTGTTCATGGTTAATTGCAAGAGAGCAAGCCCCCATGTATAAGCATTTTTCAAGCTTCTGCTATGTCATACATCACACATGCTAACATCCCACTGGCCAAATCAGGTCACATGGCTGAGCCAGAGGTTAAGGAGTGGGGTAAATGTCCTGTCCACAATGACAGGAGTGAAAAATTGAGAACATCAATGCAAGCAACCTACCACAGGTAAATCTCTCATTCTTAGCACCCTTTCCAGTCCATGGATGAAGGCAACATTGATGGTGGGACTTTTATTCTGTTTTTTTTCAGAGAAATATTGAACATCATTATTTTCATTTGTGAATAGCATTGAAAATAACATTATATTCTAAGGAAGATGAAAAATGAAAATCTCTCACTTAATATGTACATAAAGACCTAAATAGAATCTAGCTTTTTGAAAAAATCTATATAATCTTGAAAAAAATAATCTATTTTATTTTTGCTCTAGGGTAAATTCAGAATTTCCTTTGGACCAAGTTTTGTCTAAAAAAGCAGCCAGTATCTAAATTTGAATCCTCATAAAGTCAGGTATTTGTAATTTCTGAGAATCCCATCCAGCCACTGCAAATCAATGCATTTCAAAGCAACCTTGTTTTTAACCTTCTGGAGTGAGGATAAAAATACAAATTTGTCTAAGGAAGACAAGAAATGAGTTAAACCACAAAGCCTGGGTTATTTTCCCTGGATTACCTGATTAAAACCAAAGATCCCAATGGCTGGACCAGTCATGACTTATGACACTCACATGCTTTGATGGCACTCTGCCCTCCCAACACCAAACATCTGAATGTTTTGAGAGTTTTATAGACCAAACATTTGGATGCTTGACCACATTTTTCCATTTTCCATTTGGAAAAGAATGAACACAGTCTGAGGTCTGTCTCTCAGACTTCCTAAGAAGATGATGACCTTGGATGCCTTAGGAAAGGCAGCAAGTCAAACCAACACAGATCTCAATGATTGTCCTTACAACCACCTACCTGGAAGGTGTCCATGTTAGATGGTCCAGGGCACTGGGAAGGAAACTGAAGAAGTAAAGATGGAATTGAGAATTTATCATGTGCCCACTAAATGCTGGGTGCTTTTACATATATTACCTAGGATACCACTGGTCCTTCCTTTATACTTAAAGAAAATGAAGTTCCTTGTGGTCAAATAATTCACTCAGTCACACTTGCAGTCTTGGGAAGACTGGAAACGTGGTGTCTGCACACAGATGCCATCTTTCAAGTATCTAGACACACACAAAAATCAGGTTTGAAGATTTTTTTAAAAGAAACCATCCTGGTGTGTCTGGGGGGATGGTGTGTGTGCATGCCCCTCTTACACCCCAGCTTTGCTCTGCTCATGTAACAGCCCTCTAGGCAAGTCAGTGATGCCAGATGCAATCTCCCTCCCACAGCAACCAAGATCTGAGTGCTAACAGAAGAAAACCAAAGCCCTCTTTCCCCCAAACACCAAGCCTTATGCTTCACACCAGGGTAGGCACAGCTGCTATTTAGACTTTGAGATCTGGTTTACAACAAAGACCCCAAGAGCAAAATCTTGAACAAAGGAAAAACTGATCAACTTGAACTAATTCCCTTTTCCATTGCCACTGGCATCGCTGGGGAAAATGGAAAGGGGATCAAAGTGGTGGGGTTTGGGAGGATGGAATTCATGTTTGTGCTCAGCCAGACTAAGCTCCCTGCATTCCTTCAGCCCATGGGTTGACTAAGAAGCACAAGAATCTAGACCAAATGAAGAACCAGATCCACACCTTGAATCAAAGGATGTAAAAAAACAAAAACAAAACAAAACCACCCCAGCTTCTTCAGTTTGGTTTCACTTTCAACACGAGCGTTTGTTCATTTTATTTTCAACCTGATGCAGCAAATCTTGACTACTGTCTTTCCTCACAGGAACCTCTACCAATGTTGATAAGAGCATTTTTAGGTATTGGCTTCCTTTTCATACACAGTGTCTGGACTGAGCCACCACAACTTGTCTGGCTGACCTCAGTGGAGTTTCTTAAACATAGTTAGCCTCTGCTGGCTTAGTAGTGATGAGAATGGCTCCCACCTTCTCCAGGAATGTTACAAACACCCAAGCAACCAACAGAGTTCCTGAGATATAGGCAGCTCTGGCACTTTATCTCTGCTGATTGGTCAAAGGGTTGAGTTTGCCCAATGACTAAAAGTGACACGGCACACGTTCTCTCCTAGAGTCAGATGGACCACTAATAACTGTGAGATAGCAGGAATGTCACTTCACCTCCCCAAACTCCACTTTCTGGAACCGTAGAATGGAAAAAATACATAGAACTCAAAGCAGCATAAAGTGGATTAAACTCAAAAACTAACAAAATGTTATTTACTTTTTTTTTCCTTGAGTAGATGAGACCAGGGGTGACACTGAAGAGTGATGGTGGTGATTTAATCATAGTAACGGCCACCATTTTTGAGAGCCAACTCTGTGTCTGGCACTGTGCCAGATGCCTCCCATCCATCTTCTCCCTCAGTGTTCATAACACAGCATTTTAAGATTTTTTAAAATATTTATTTATTCTTGAAAGAGAGACAGAGCACAAGTTGGGGAGGGGGAGAGAGACAGAGAGACAGAGAGAGAACGCAAAGCAGTCGCCGGGCTCTGAGCTGTCGGCACAGAGCCCAACGTGGGGCTCAAACTCACAAGCTGTGAGATCATGACCTGAGCTGAAGTCAGATGCTTAACTGACTGAGCCACCCAGGCACCCCCATAACACAGCATTTTAAAGGAATATCCAAAAGGCAGCTTGATCTGTTACTGGAAGAAGATAAGGATTTATTCAGATTGGGTCTACTCCAAGAGAAACTTACCAACAGAGGTCTTTAGGATGGACTATGTATGAAGATTGGGACCCAACCCTCCATGGATTACAATCTATTTTAGGGGCAATAGACTTCTGGAACCAGGGACCTTTAAATGAACAATCTGATTTCTTAGATTGGAAGGAATTACTGACTCCTGGATGGCAGTTTAGTTGGACTGAGACAAACTTCCTTAGGGTATTTAGCACTAGGCACCTACCCTGTGCTTGGCAGCATACCAGACATTAGAAGACTTTAGACAAGTAGAAACTCTGACCTTGAGGAGTCTGAATTCATCCATCCATCCAACCAATTATTTATTTATTTGAACATATTTATTGAGTTCTTATTATGTGTTAAGATCCATACTACATAGAATCACAAAGCACTGTTGCCTTCTTGGAGCTTACATTCTAGCTGAATTAGCCTCAGGATATAGTTACAGAACAAAGGGAAGATAGTTTAGGATCAGTAGATCGGGAGTTATCCTCCCAATAAGAGAATAGTTAACCTTTCTATAAGACAGTCCAGTAATGGGTATTAAAAGCTATAATATTTTATATTCCCATTGGCTCAGCAAAGCTTCTCTAAGAAATGTATCCTATAGAAATTATCATATCTGTAAATCATCATATAAGTGCATGAAGATTAACTTATAAAGTTATTCATTACTATATTGCTTAGAATAGTAAAAGAAGAATTGGAAATAATCCAAGTGGCCAATGAGCAATGAGCTGAATAAATTATGGTGCATTCCCACAATGGAATATTATGTGGTCATTAAGGATTATGTTTTCTATACACACTGTTAAGTGAAAAGAGCAAGTTATAAAATAATATGCAGAATAAGACCTTACTTTGATTTTTTTTAATAATATGGGATTATATAGATGGATATAAATATCCCAAATAAAACTGGCTCAACTTCAGATCTTAAAATTACTCTATTATGAAGCCAAAATTGGAGGGGAATGTGTTTCTTTACTAAAGTTTTCCAGTGGTGTATGGTGACAAATATGTCTTTAAAAAATTTCTTTTACCATCCTTTCCTCAAAATTTTATTCAACACGACAGCTATTTGCACATCCCTCCTTCGTTTTTTGATCATATTCAGTGCCCCAAGCCCCAAACTCCCAGTCTGAGCCTTTCTTCATCATTCACCGCTCTGTCTTCTCCTCACTAACCTTTTCCTTCTCCCGTCTCCCCTTCTCTCCCCTGCCCTTCTCCGTCTTTGTCTCTCTCTCCCCCTGTCCCCTCCTCCTCCTCTTCCTCTACTACTTTCTCCTCCTTCTCCTTCTCTCACTTTCTCTCTCTCTCTCCTTCCAAATTCCTCCACATCTCTCATCTTTTACCCCTTAGGGTATCTCCATGCCCTTTCATATCTAGATCAGCTTGACCTCTGATAAGCTGAAGCTTGTCCAAATTTCTTTCTCCCCAGCCTCCCTACTCAGCATAATACAAGGCTTCCCCTCTCAGAAAAGGAGGGGAGAAATGCACTTGTAATTTACTATTTTAATGTCTTTTATTATATGATATATTATTTATTATACACTATTATATTGTTTATTATACTATAGTATAATACTATGTTAATATTGAACATATCTGAGTGTTAAGATTTGGGATGATTTTATTTTGTCTTAGATTGAAAGGAATTACTGACTCCTGGATGGCAGTTCGGTTGGACTGAGACAAACTTCTTTAGGGTATTCCTAAGACAAATTTTCCTCAGAGTTTCAAAAGTAAACATGTATTTTTCCAAATAAGGGGGAGGGAAGGCTTTTCTTAAATGATAAAATACATTGGACACTGTAGCATTTAGAAGTCTGATAACTGTCCTTGAAGAAATTACAAATTTCCCTGTGAATGTTGTTAACACTTCATGCCCTGAAATAGTGAGTGCCTTCCCGGTAGGTCCAGGACCTACATCCCCAGGATGTCTCCCACAGTGTCACACCTTCCTTTGTGAAACACTGAAGCCCTATGGTCTCTTTTCAGCTAAAAATTTGCATCTTGCTTTCTTTTACTGAGATTTGCCCACCAGTCCCAGAAATGACAGGCTTCTTAGTGAAGAAGCATGGAAGTAGCATGGAAGAAAGTTCTTCTGCATCAAAGCATATGGCTGAATGGCCAAAGTACAGTAAACATGTTGACCTTACCCACTCAATTTTTGACTTTCACTTTTTAGCCGTACATATGCACGCATACACATGCACGCGCATGTGCACATGCACACACTTGCACGTGCACACACAGGACTGCCACCACAATTCACTGTGCGTGGCTATGATATGACTGCCTCTTTACCATGCTATTCTCCTCCCCAAACAACCTGACTGTGAACACGAGGAGGGCACACTCGCATCAGTACCCGGCTCTTCCCAGTTCCAAGCCTATACCTAGTGATACAGGACACAGGTCCTCCCCCATCTCCTCCCATTCCAAGAATGTACCAAGAATGGTGTTTTACAGATGTAAAGGAACAAATTTCCCCATTCTTCTGCTCCACCCCTTGTCACGCTCTTCACAGTCAACTTCAACACAGTCAACACAGGACGTGTTGGAGATCCCAGTCCCTGGCCTTTGAAGCGCTCTGGCTAATGTCATGGGAGCAGAGATGTGCTGGCCCTATCAAACCCTCCCCAAACTGCAGATTTGGGAGCAAAAGAAATATTGTCATTGTTTTAAGCCACCAGGATGAAGGTGGTTTGTTTCACAGATAACACAGTCTGAAAAACCTGGGTTCTGAAATTCCAAGGACCCTGGGAGCCAAGGTTACCTTTTTCTTCTTGTTGGATGATAAAAGGTAAATCCTTAACTCCAGTGAAGATGGTCCACTGGCATGTGAGGGGAGAGTAGAGAGAAAGCACACGTGGCATGACAATAGGACTTCTTTCCTGGCCTCCATGATATGTCTGGATTTTTTTCTTAAAACTTTTTTAATGTTTGCTTATTTCTGAGAGACAGAGAGAGATAAAGTGTGAACAGGGGAGTAGCAGAGAGAGAAGGAGACTCAGAATCCGAAGCAGGCTCCAGGTTCTGAGTTGTCAGCACAGAGCCTGATGTGGGGCTCAAACCCACGAACCGTGAGATCATGACCTGAGCCCAAGTCAGACACTTAACTGACTGATCTACCCAGGAGCTCCATGAAGTGTCTGTTTTGACACTTTGAAGACCCACAGCCATTTGCCCATGTGGAAGCCATGAGTAGCAGTCTCTGGGAAAGTGGGACCTTGCACACTGGGATTTGAGTAACGATGTGTGGACAGGGTCTTCCATCTGGACTGTCTTCCTGGGTGATTCTCATACCCGCAGAGGCTTGAAGTCATTTCCTTAATGTGGAATCCCAGAAGCTGGCCCTAATATGAGGGCTTGAAAGCCAGTGCTTTATTTGGAAGATTATCCCAGAAAACATGGAGGACAGTAGGCAAGTGAGGCAGGGAAGGGAAGGCGGCAAATAACACTTGTGTTTTCTTTTTCTAATGTTTATTTATCTTTGAGAGAGAGAGAGGGGGCGAGAGAGAGAGCTGGAGCAGTGCAGGGGGCAGAGAGAGAGGGAGATACAGAATCTGAAGCAGGCTCCAGGCTCTGAGCTGTCAGCACAGAGCCTGACGCGGGGCTCAAACTCACAAACTGCGAGGTCATGACCTGAGCCTAAGTCAGACACTTAACCAACTGAGCCTCTCAGGTGCCCCACGCTGTGTTATCAAGTCAGATACTACTGTGGGCAACCAGGGCTCTCTCACTGGGGCCCTCTGGAAGACCATGTCTAACATGCCCCAGTGTTGTCCCATCCAGAGATGAGGAACCTGGAGTACTTTCCATATCCCAACTGGCCTGTCCCACAGAAGCCTTGAGCATAGCACCTGGAATGGGAGGTACCCCCACTAGGAAGCCATCAACCTACATTAGAAAGTGAGTACAGGGGGTGGGATATGGACAGGCACTAACTACAGTGTCTGCCTCAGCCACTGAGATTGGACAAGGTCCCAGGGCATCGACCATAGCAGATCTGGTAGGAGCCACCATCCAACTGCTCTGAGTCAATTGGCTCAATGGAAAGTATGTAGCAAGCACAAAGGTCCTGAGGCAGGGACTTGGGAAACAGGTTGGAGAGGAGATCAGACAGGGGGTGGTGGGTGAGAGTATGCAGGACCAGAGTCAGGAGTTTGGATTTTCCTCTGATTAGAAGGAAAAACCATGGGAGGCACCTGAATGGCTCAGTCAGTTAAGTGTCCGACTCTTGCTTTCGGCTCAGGTCATGATCTCACGGTTCCTGGGATCAAGCCCCACATCAGCCCCATACACTGACAGCATGGAGCCTGCTTAGAATTCTCTCTGTGTCCTTCTCTCACTCATGAATGCAATCTTTCTCTCTCTCTCCCTTTCTCTCTCTCTAGATAAATAAATAAACTTTAAAAAAGAAAGAAGAACAAAAAGGAAAAGCCATGAATGGTTTAGAGCAGAATGGCCCAGTCTGACCTATGTTTTTAAGATAATCACTCTGCTTGCTGAGGAAAGGTGGTAATACATGGCTGAGCAGTTAGGAGACTGCCACAATACTACAGACAGAGGCAACAATGGCTCAGACCAGGGTGGTGGCGATAGGGGCCATAAACATGGGCAGACTCTGTTATATTTTTAAGGTCCAGCCACCACATTTGCTGATGTGTTGTGTGTACACTGTGAACAAAGAGTCAAGAATGACTGAAAGATGTTCTACCCAGACTCCTTGCCCCTGATTGAGACAGGAAAGACAGGGAGGGTCCGGTGTGGATGGTAAGGGTTAGGAACTTGTCTTGGATGTGTCAAATGTGAGATGCCAAGCAGGCAGTTGGACAGACATACCTGGAATTCAGGGCCATGGTCTGGCTGCACGTACAAATTTGAGGGTAAAAATGGGAAATAACCCCATGAAGCTGGCAGGTACTTCCACCTCCTTTGATAATCATCACTGGGCTCAAACAGTTGTTTTTGAAGTTGACAGTGAATCCTACTGGCAACCCTGTAGTATTTTCTTGCTGTTAGGACAATGAAGTAGACTTCCTTTAGTAGGGAAGCATTTCCAACTGCTGCTTAGCTCCCAAATTCTTGAGTATAGGGCTGAGCTTTCACTCATACCACTGTTTCTCCATGGCTCACCCCTATGAGTCTCTTGTCCCCAGCCCCACCTCTTAAAAGCTGCCCCCAGATGGCTGACACCTCTGAAAAGCACCTATAAATGGCCACTTTGTCACCCATCAACTAGCAGAATCAGCATCTTGCTGGCCTCGGGCACCAGCCTTAAAAGCCAGGGACACTTGGGAAGGTGAGTTGAGCAAACGTTCTCCTTGTGCAATATAGGCTGATTGGGTTACATTGTGGAATGCTCTGGCAGGGATGGCCCTGCCTCCTCCCTTCCTGCCAGATCCCCAGGAAAAAGACAGGAGCAGAAAGGGACACCCATTATCCCACAGATGAAGCACAGAGCATCTCCTCTGAACAGGCGTCATTTGGGTCCAGCTCCAGTTAGTGACACCACTCACCACACCTGGATGGACTAGGGAAGGCCCCCACAGGCCCATCCCCTGGCATCATAAAGCAATGTGCTTTTCCCAGGGGGCCATATGGACACACTTGGAGGCATATCAGAAAAGGACCTGGATCTTCAATTCCTCTGATACTTGGAACTGCCAGGTTTTCATGTTTTATGTGAGATGTTCTCATCCAAGAAGTCCTGCATTTCTGAATGGGAACACGGTGCATCTGCCTTGAACATTTGGCCCCTGAGAATGTGCCGTATCTCCAGCCTATAAACCATGATCTAAAACAGCCTGGACTGCTCCTTCCTGCTTCCAGAGAGATGCAAACCCAGGCAGTTGTGTAAGCAATAACAGAGAGCCAGATGTGTGCTACAGGGGATTCACCTCAAACACCCCACAGGAGCTCTGACACCGCATTTCATTCCCCTTCTGAGAAGACTGGGTCTTACCATACTCTCCTGCTCTCCTGTATTTTATTTTATTTTTTTTAATTTTTATTTATTTTTAAGAGAGAGAGAGAGAGAGAGTAAGCTGGGGAGAGGCAGAGAGAGGGAGATACAGAATCCAAAGCAGGCTCTAGGCTCTGAGCTGTGAGCACAGAGCCGGATGCAGGGCTCGAACCCGTGAACCATGAGATCATGATCTGAGCTGAATTCAACTGACTAAGCCACCCAGGCGCCCCTCTTCTGTATTTTAAACAGACTCATCAAAAGCCCATTTGTGGTGGGGGGGGGTGGTGCAGTGAGGTTCTGTTTCCCTCTTGAACAATGTGAACCTCAGCCTCCTGGGAGTTTCTGTTTATAAAACGCTTACATCCTTGCCTCCTTTTCTAAAAGCATTTTTGGGCCCATGTACATTGTTTACTTCAGGGGAAGTCAAGCTGGAATTTGGTTTGGTAAGGAAAAATCTGGTTTGCTCGCCCCTTTAGGATAAGAGGGGGTGGGGTGGTGTGGTGGGCATTCAACGGGGTGGGAAATGGAAAGGTGGGGTCTCAAATCAGCTCTGGGACCCTGGGCAGATTTGTAACACCTCTAAAGCTCTACTTCCTCATCTGTAAGATCTGGAGAGGCAAATCCAAATGCCGCCCAGGTAACTAAGGGGCCCCATGATGCCCTGAGAAGCATACCCAATGCTGGCCACACACACACACACACACACACACACACACACACCTCCCCACCCCAATTCTCTCATAGATACGTCCTTATAGTCCTATGGTCTGCATTCTAAAGACTAGGTGGTACAGCATTATGCTGTAGCCAAGACATGAAAACCACCTAAGTGTCTGTTGGGGGATGAATCAGTAAAGACAAGGTACATATACACAGGAAAATACTATTCAACCCAAGAAAGAACTCCTGCCTTTGCAACAACAGGAACAGACTTTGAGGGAATTATGCTAAGTTAAATCAGCCAGACAGGGAAACACAAATACTGCATGACATTACTTATATGTAGAACCTAAAAAAAAAAAATCAGACTCATAAAACAGTAGAAAAGTGGTTGCCTCTGCTAGAGGGATGAAAGGGTAAGTAGGAAGAGGGTAGTACAAACTCAGCTACAAGATGGTGCTTTGCTATATAATATGGTGACTACAGTTGTCATTTGTTGAGAGTTGGACTTGAATATTCTCACCATAATAACAACAACAATAGTACATGCTGGGCACCTAAAGCAAAGGCCTCCAAGCACCTGCTCACTGCCAGGTCTTGCGGGCCCTCCTGCCCTCCTGGCTCCCCCTCCAGATGAGATCTAGCTCAAACAGAATGAGGAGATTTCATTCATCTCCAAGAATCCTCAAAAGAAAATTCATACAGTGTTAATGCTTTGGTGGGAAGAAGGGCATATGTGGGAGGAATCTATCCCTTCAACATGCTGCATTCCACAGAGCAAGCACACAGAACAGGGAGAGATGCTTGAGGCCAGGCTGGCACTGTCCCTGAGGACGGACCTGGAGCAGCAAAGAGGAAGAATCAAAATTTAAAATGAAGGCAAGGGTGCGCCTGGGTGGCTCAGTCAGTTAAGCGTCTGACTTCGGCTCAGGACATGATCTCAAGGTTCGTGGGTTCAAGCCCCACATCAGGCTCTGTGCCGATAGCTTGGAGCCTGGAGCCTGTTTCAGATTCTGTGTCTCCTTCTCTCTCTACCCCTCTCCTGCTGCGCTCTGTGTGTGTTTGTCTCTCTCTCTGTCTCTCAAAAAAATAAATACACATTTACAAAAATAATAAAATGGCACCTGGGTGGCTCCCTCAGTTAAGCATCCGACTTTGGCTCAGGTCATGATCTCTCGGTTCGTGAGTTCAAGCCCCACATTGAACTCTGTGCTGACAGCTTAGAGCCTGGAGCCTGCTTCAGATTTTGTGTCTTCCTCTCTCTCTGTTCCTACCCCATTCATACTCTGTCTCGATGTCTCTCTCTCAAAAATAAATGAAGAATTTAAAAAAAGTTTAAAAAATAATAATAAAATAAAAATGACAGTGTAGGAGTTCCATTCATCAAAGACATATTCATTAAGTGCCTGCCCAGTGGCAGGCCCTGAGGGTCCGGAAGTGGACAAAACAGGCAGGAATCCCTGGAGCTTATGTTCCCGTGGGAGAGAGAGGGCCAGAAACCCATAAACAGAGGAAACATATCATCTGGTGAGAAGTGCTGGAAGGGGAAATAAAGTGGAAGACGGTCAGGGAAGATTTCATTGGGAGGGTGAGCTTGAGTCCAGGACGGGAGGGAGGGAGGCCTCCTGAGTGCCAGCTGTCCTGTGTCAGTACCCATGGTATGATGCAAGCAGTGGGCTTTGTGGAGTGATGCAGGGCCCCTCCTTCCGGGGCCACCTGTCTTTCTAAACAGTTTGGGAAGTCATCATAATAAAACAGGGCCACCGGCTTAACAGCCATATGCCACCTTGACCTAAGTGGCTTGGCCTGGTCACTTTGTTAAGAAAGCTACATTTGAATTCCTTCCATTTGGGGACTATCCAGTTTGCCCAGACTGAGCGTCTCCTGTTGCTCTACACCTGTGACATCAAACATTTATTTCACTCACCTGGCCTCTGCAGGCTTCTGAATTAACAACCCATCATTGTGTTCAGTGGTCTCCAAATGACTTCTGTGGGGGACCTGTGTGAGAATTACCCAGGGCACCAGTTAAAACTAAGGGATTCCTGGGGCCATCCTCCAAAATCAGTAAGGCTGTGGTAGATGTTTGTAGTAATGCCCCCAATTTGTTCACACCTCTCATATCCACACCCTGGAGCATCCCGTCCCACAGAGACTCTGGATTTGTCATGTGACTAGTTTTAGCAACAGGACATGAGCAAGTGTTACACAAAGAGAGACTTAAATGGAGCCTGGGCTGGGGCGCGTGGGTGGCTCAGTTGGTCAAGTGTTCGACTTCAGCTCCTGTCATGGTCTCATAGTTTGTAGGTTTGAGTCCTGCATCGGGCTCTGTGCTGACAGCTCAGAGCCTGGAGCCTGCTTCAGATTCTGTGTCTCCTCCTCTCTCTGCCCCTCCCCGACTTATACTCTGTCTCTCTCTCAAAAATAAATAAACGTTAAAAAAAAAAAGGAGCCTGTGCTTCAAGGCTCACCATATGGCCACTCCTGGATTCTGTGGCTTCATGTGAATGAGCCTGAGCTGGCCTGCTAAATGCTGAGAGATTTGTGGTCCAGCTGCCTTGGACGACCCAGCAAATGTAAGGGAGGCCTTACTAGATAAGCCAGGCCTCAGCCAACCTGTCAGTGGACCATGGTGCCTAAGGGAATCCCACCAAGGTCAGATGAGCAAGCAGAGACCAGAGGAACACCCCACCCCACAGAACCATGAGCTAAATAAGTGGCTGATGCTTTAACAAGTCATTAAGTTTTGAAGCAGTTTTTACATAGCAAAAGCTAACTGATTTAAGACCCAAGATTCTGTATTTTTGTAAGTCCTGCAGGTGTATCTGGTGGTAGGATCAGGTCTGGAAACCAATGATGTACTTACCTTCATCACCACTGCCCCCTGCTGCGTTTTGATGCAGATGTCATTGTGGGCACCCCTGTGGCCTCGGTGAGGGAGTTGGGCATGGTGCAGGAGGTCTCCAGTGAGGTCCCTGCACCGATACCCACTTGCTCTTAGTTCCCAGAGAGAAAGAGCCCTGGTCTGGAAACCTTGGTCTGGCCCAGTGAATGACAGAAAGATTTGGCATTTTTCAGGTTAATATCAGAGACAGACAACACTGGGGAACAGTCAGGATGAATAACCTCAGAATAGTACCATGTCAGATGTGGACAACTAGAAGGTACAGAAACGGGACACTCAGGTTTTCTGTTTCTTGGAAACTGGAGACTGAGGGAGGACGAATCTGACAGAACAAGATACAACATCCCAGGGTCATGGAGGAGAGGGCTGGGAGTCAAGTGAGGACCTGGGCTCTCCCAGGCCAACAGCAGAGATGTGGAAGAGGGAAGGACAGGCAACCAGAGAGTGACTGTGACCCTGTTCCTTCCCTCCAGTGACCCAGCTGGGAAATATTTCACTCTCATTTTTTAAAATTGGAAAATGACATGCATCCAAAACTCTGGGGAAGAAAAACGTCTTTCCAACAGCAGTCAAAATCATTTTCCTGGACAATGCCTTAAACATAGGACTTGAGAACCCAGGGAATCAGGCAGAGCAGGCCTCCTGAGAACACTGTCAAGCTGATCCCACCTCAGGGTTAGCTACAGACACTGAAGGGCAGGGCTGCCTCAGTCACCCTCCGCCTTCTTTCCGAAGGCCCAGCCCTTGGTCCAACCAAGAAGCTCTTTCTAACAGCCACAGGATTCTTGCCAAAAATTAGCCTTTTCTCCTAAAATAAACATTTCATGACAATTCTATAAGGCATCCACTTACCCACACATACAAAATATTCACCTGGGAAAATGCAACCTAGAAAATGGGTCACATAAGCAAAATTGTTTTAGAAAATGCCTTTCTGTCAGCAGAAGAGGCAGTGTGGGGGAATGGATGCAGCTTTGGTCTTAGAATCCTGGGGCAGAGGCAGGGGGACTCTACACTTAGCTGGGGGAACCTTGGAGCAAGTATTTCCCCTTGCTGTAAAAATGAAGGCTGGGCTCCATGAGCTCTTGAGTCTGGGAGACTTTGCTCTCCAAAGTATGTGGATCCTTCTATTAGCTCATCCGGCATGACCAGTCCTGAGTTTTGGATAAGCTGCCAATTCACAGGAAGAGATAAGATGAGGTCAGTGTCCCATATTGACCTCATGTCAAAGAAGAGAGGTTTGAGACAAACTGCATCCATAGGCTTTCAAGTTTTCCTCCTCTGTTCAATGCAGATGATACTAGTACCTACCTCCAAAGGCACTGGTGACTAAATGAGAGAAATTTTGTAAGGGCTGGAGCACAGTTCCTGGCAGATAGAAAGCCCTCTGTGAATGTCAGCTACTGCTGACTATGGGGGCTCAAGTGATGTAGGCCTCCACCTGGGAATACCTGTCACTGATGGTGCCCTCAGGATATTTGGGCAATCACTCAGTCTTCTGTCCTCTCTGACACTCTCAAGATGGATTTTAGTTCTGTTCAACCAAAAGCTCTTCAGGGTCTTCTATACAGCAGGCCTGGTAGACAAAGGAGAGCAGAAGAATCAAGATAGAATGTCTCTGCTCCAGGGATTCAGTCCAGTGGGAATGCCGGCAGATTCCACCACACCCAATTCAACAGGGCCCAGGGGAGTGTCAGCAGCCAGCTCAAGTATACTTGTAGGCACACTACTCACAGCTGCTCAAAACTGGCCAAGGGACAAGTCTTCACACTGAAGCCTTGTAGCAGGTGTAATGGCGCATCCCAGTGCTCAGGCCTTATCAATTCAGTGCCCACGGGCCCAAAACTCACTGCCAGTACTGCACCTCTTTTTTTGGAGGCTTTCTCTGGTGGTCACTTCACCCTACCCATGAAGGAGAAGAAAAGTCCTAGAAGAGCAGTCATTAACCAGTGAGATAGGAATGCCACGCTCTGGAGGCAGGATGGTTCTGGGGCATGGTCCACACTGGCTCCCAGAGTGCCCAGCAAGGTGGAGCTTCAGGTGCCCACTCATTTCACAACACCTGATTGACTTATTCCCCTACCCTGCCTCACCCCCTACTCTCTCATCACTGTTTGCTTCTACTTCCCAAATAAAGCGCTTGCCCTAGATCCTTGTCTCCAGGTCTGCTTCTGGCGGGACCTAGCCTAATAAATGCCTTGCTATTTTTTCTCTCCAGCTCTACCTGGACCCTGAAGCCCACTGAACCATATCTTCTCCCACTGTAAGCTCTGGCTCCTGCACCACACACCCCCAGCCCTGGATAAGCCCTGCCAGGAGTTGGACATGCCTGGTGTCCAGCATTTCTTACTCTGCCTCACATGATTGAGTTTTTGGAGCTTCCATGTTACAGCCTGTTCTGGAGACCCAGCACCCCTTAACATGAGTTTCTAGAACAAGCTTAGGGTCCTAAATGCCTAGTACTTGGCCCTTGGCCCATTTCAGCACCTCAAAACCCCTGCCTGACCCCCTTGTTCTCAGCCAGAAAGCAGGGAATGAGCGAAGACACCCTGGAATGGTTCACAGTCAGCATCCAGAACTCCAGCCACTGGGAACTCATCCCAAGGCTGGTCCTCACATCCTCAGCTCCTGACCTCCTGCCTCTCCTGACTATGCCATGCTGAGCCACCTGGTTTGATGATTACTCTAGTTTTTCTGACCCCGATGCTCTGGGGTTCTTCTCTTTGAGTGTGTGTGCTTTCAGCTATTCCAGAGGTCACTTCACCTCCATTCAGCCTCATCCCAAGCACAGTGCTGGGCTGTGAAGACAGTAATAAAGATGTTATTTCTGATCTAGTGGATGACTCAGGTGAATGCATGAGCAATTACAACCCATGTGACAAGTTCTATGATGGGAGAGTCCAGTGCTGTGACAGCACGAGAAGGCACAAAGAGTGATGTCCAACTGAGAATTCACCAGGGGAAGGGTAGGAGGGAGGTGCATGTATCTGGCTCAGGAAGCAACATGTACAGAGCAGAGGGGACAAAAGGCTCTCCTATGGACCCTGTGTTATAGAGTAGGGAATTAACACCAGAGCCTGACAATATGTCCTGGCACATTCTCCTCTCAGCTGAAACGTGGATTTAAATATTTTCAACTTGTGGTGGTTGGTTCACTAGTGAGCTTTGTTTTCTTATGGAATCCTACCTCTGAGAACCTCCCTCTGCATCATTCCATCTCTGCAGGGGGTGGACACCTTTATCCACAGAATCACTTAGAAGATAGCCCGAGATGCAAACAGTCTGACACAGCCCTCCATGTGGGCTGCAGCAAACCTGAGTTCCAGGAGGTTGTGGGGCTTTACTGCTGAGCTGTTTGCTTCCGATAAAAGGCTGCACATTTCAGTTAATAGATCATAAAACCAGTGGCAAAAACCTGCACTGACTACCAGCTCTGACAGCTACCAGCCTCAGGCACAGGTAGAAAGTTCTGGAAAGGAAGGCACGGAGCCTTGCCTCATCTACCTGCTCTACTGATTCCACACCTCTCTTCATGGGGTTGCCTGCCCAAGCCATGACATAAGCTCCATCACTCAGGCCTGGAACCTGGAAGACACTTGGTCGGGGGAGTTAGGGCACCCTTTTGGGAAACTGGGTCTTGAACTTCAGTGAATTCTTCTTCTTTATTGTCCTGGGTTCTGTCAGACCATTGTGGCTGAGAAAGAAGTGGGGAGTGTGCCTGCTGGAGGGAAATGGAAGGTGGGCTGGGGTCATCTGGAGAGGTGGACAATAAGAAGCAGGGGATGTAGGGAGAGGAAGATTGTAGCACTGGGCCAGTCCACATTTAGTGGATTGACAGAATTTGAGAGGGCACTGGGATCTGGGAGAGTGTTTTCTATGTGAGCTTGGCATTTTGAAAAGGGACAGTTTCTCTGCCCCCTCCCACTATTAACACACACACACACACACACACACACACACATATTCCCTCTTTGCCCCTCCCTGTTATCTCCTCATCCAACACACAAAATGGTTGCCGTTGTACCAGTAAGGAACATTACATAGTCCCCTAAGGCAGCCACCTCCTAGACAGTGCCTCCAGGGTCACGAGAAAAAGAGACTGTAAGGATGCCTTACCCAAAAATGGTAAAGAGTAGATTGGATGTCAATTGTCACAGTGAATCTGAATGCAGTCTTACTGGAAGGACAGGAAATAGCCATGCCAAATTCTATCTAGGATTTGGGTTTTATGAAAAACTGATTTAATCTGAGTCTCTTTTTATTGTCACCCATTCCATTAATTCTGCATTCTTTAGTTGTCTCAGGGAACAACACAGGGTAGGTATTTCCCCCAAATCAGCCTTGCCTATATCTCATTTTCACCCCATCTTTAGGAAGATGAAATCAAACCCTTTGATCTTCTCTAATGTCTGTTTTTTTCCAGATTTCTGCCCATTTCTGTGATTCTGCCTTCTACTGTTCCTCCAAACACCTCATACAATTTGTCCTTGAGATAACTGGAGAGACCCTGCCCAATGCACATACCACATTCACTGTAAGAGAGTCATAGGATGTGTGGAAGATTATACCCTTGAGTTCCTGCAACTACAAACAGCCGTGAAAACAGAAGCATCACTTCCATGTGTCCACTCACCAGAGAAAGGGGCACACCACCAGTGAGGGGGCACAGAAGCAGGAGACACCTTGGAGGTGGAAAATGGAGGCACTCTCTTTTGCTTCTGAAAACCAAGGGCAACAAGGGCATTTGTAGGAAATGGGATACCATTTCCCCCAGGGCTTTCCTAAATCAGAAGTGTGCATGTGTCCAACAACCTAGCTTCTTACTGTGTGTGTGTGTGTGTGTGTGTGATCAACATGTGTATTAATTTATCTATTAATTAGTAAATGCATACTAGAATGAGAAAATTGTCTAGAACTGAAAGAGTCTACAGAGATCAGCAAACTACAGTGCATGAACCAACTCTTACCAGTCACTGCTTTTTCACAGTTTATGAGCTAAGAATCATTTTTACTTTTTCTACTAGCTACATTTTATTTTTTTTTCTATTGGCTACATTTTAAATGGTTATATAAATACCTACAACATATTCTCAATTTTACGTACTAGCCAGCAACTCCTGAAGTATTTACTCTCTGGCCCTTTAACAAAACATTTGCCAACATCTGTTCTAGAACAGTGACTCTCAATAGTCAAGGTAATGGAAGGGAAAAACGTGAACATCAGGAATTTTGGGTGGGATTTGTGATGCACTATGTAGCTGGAAAAGCAACTAGTCCCATAACCAAGGAAGTCCAGTTATAGGTGTAACCTTGAGAAACTTTCTGCATGTAAAAGGAAGACCATGGCTGCACTGTTCCTAACAATAACAGCAAAAAAAAGGAAAATTATAACCTAAGTTGTGGTATATTATTATAATGGAAATCTTCACAACAGTAAGAGAAATTACCTAGACCTAGATACATGTCATTATGAGTAGGTCTGAAAAATATAATGTTGGGTGTGCCAGCGTGACTCAGTCGGTCAAGCACCAACTCTTAATTTCAGCTCAGGTCATGATCTCACAGCTCATGAGATCGAGCCCCATGTTGGGCTCTGCACTGACAGCACAGAGACTGCTTGGGATTCTCTCTCTCCCTCTCTCTCTGCCCCTTCCTCTCCCTCTCAAAATGCATAAATAAATTTTTTAAAATAACCATAAGAGACTCTTAAATACAGAGAACAAACTGGGGGTTGCTACAGAGGAGGTGAGTGGTGTGGTGGGCTAAATGGGTGGAGGGCATTAAGAAGGGCACTTGTTGGGAGGAGCATTGGGTGTTCTGTGTAAGTGATGAATCATCGGGTCCTACTTCTGAAACCAATTCTACACTGTATGTTAACTAACTTGAATTTAAATAAAACAAACACACAAACAATCATTTAAAAAACCCATAATGTTGGGCCTCCTGTGTGGCTCACCTGGTTAAGTATCTGTCTTTGGTTCAGGTCATAATCTCACTGAATCGTGGGTTTGAGTCCCACAGTGGGGATCTCGGCTGACAGCATAGAGACTGCTTTGGATCATCTCTCTCCCTCTCTCTCTGCCCCTCCCCTACTCACACGTGCACTCTCTCTCTCTCTCTCTCTCTCTCAAAAATAAATATTTTTTAAAATGTTGATTGAAAAAAGCAAATTGCAGAATGATCTATACATACTGAAACTAAATGCATAAATTTACAAATAAAGGCTCAAACAATACTATGTGTGGCTATTAGGAATATATATGCATGTGAAAAAAATGTCAAGAAGCAGACTGGAAGCATGTCCACCAAACTTTTGTACTACTGTCTCCAGGAAGAAAGGGAGCAAAGACAAGAACAGAGGTCAGAAGTGAGATAAGGATGAAATGGCTGTAGCCAAGGAAACTTGGCTGTATCAATAATATGTATTTCTTACATACACACATGTACACACACAGACACTTGTACACATAAAATGAAGTAAAAAGAATAAAATGCAAATACAAATTCTGAGTAGTTAGAAGCCAGGTTACCTATCTTATTAGTCTTACCTCCAAATTAACAGAGCATGTTCTAAAATTACCATTGTTTTTATTTGCTCTTTTCCCTTAAAATTAACTTATTTTGAAATTCTAGTAACTAAAGAAGAGTGTAAGGGTTTTAGTCTAATCAAAAGGAGTATGGACATTTTAAAATCTGAAAATCACTAATCTGAAGCAGTAGCTTTCAAATATTAAATCAACTGTGTTGAAATACAACTTACATATAACACATTTCACTCATTTTCTTTTTTTAACTGTGTTTTTAAAATTATTATTAAGTAAGCTCTACACCCAACATGGGGCTTGAACTCACAACCCTGAGATCAAGAGTCATGTGCTCTACTGACTGAACCAGCCAGGCTCCCTACATTTTTCACCCATTTTAATAAACAGCCAAATGAGGCTTGCTAAATACACACAACGGGCCTAGGTAACAATCACCACAAGTGAGACACAAGACATTTCCATCTCTCAAAAAGTTCTTACCTCCTTCCCTTGAACCCTGGCCCCTAAGAAACCACTGATTTACCCAAGAAATAAGCTACGTGAAGTCTGAGATGTCCTGGATGAAATGGTGGGGGACAGGAGTCCAAACCCTGCTTGAAAACCACAGAAGCTCAGCAGTGGTTTCCTCCTTCCCAAATCTGAACACTACTTTTAACACGGAGGGTTTCTCATAACCTTACATGATAGCTGTTGCCCTTTTATTACCTCTTGACTGGGAAAATGCATATGTGCATACAGATCCCAAAACTCCAGGAATCACTGGTCCACCAAGGTCTGGAGAGCATCCATTCTAAGAGAATTTGGTCCAACCTCTAATGTTACAAACAAGAGGACTTGAGGAGATATGCTTGAACTCACACAACTGGAGAGTATGAATCAGCACCCAAGTGAAGGGACATCTGGTCAACACTTTCATGGAGTTAGAAGTTCTGACAACATACCTGGTCTCCCTCCTTCTACTCTGCCACACTATGCTTAGATAACAAAATAGATGTGTCCTCTGTCCCCTCCCAGGCAAGTGGTGCTGGGCCAGGGCCAGGGTGGTATCCCAGAATGTTGGATACAGAACTGGGGTGGGGACTTGCTATCTCAAAGACTGTGATGTTTAAAGTTGAGGGAGAAACTTGGAAAGTGGCTTTTCCACATATCAAAAAGTTGTCCATCAAGGGGGATATGTCAAAAGGGACAAGTCATGGCACAAAGTCAACAAACAGACCGTGGCCCATTTTCCTGCATATAATAGACATTCAAATAATAGCTGCCCCACTTCCACAAAGGATATAGCAAGTCACAGGAGAACACTTCTTCCTACTCTAACAATGAGGAAAAGCTAGAAAATCTACAAAAACATAACTCTTTTGAGTCCATCAGAGTTAAGGTCACAAGGCAAGCAAGTAAACTAAATTCCAAAGGATGAAAAGCCTCTCCGAGGAGAGAGGGATCACACAAACTGTTTCACCTTTGTCAGCTCACAACAGCCTGACAAAGGAGGCCATCACAAAAGTAAGTAAGAAGAAATCAGCTAAAATTTTAGTGAATTCTGAAAAGTCAAGTGTGGGCCAACATATCAGTTTAGAATTACTGGAAGTCCCAGACACAAAGAGAATTTCAAGTTCCTCACAGAGATTCTTTGTGATGGGGCCTTCACCAGGAGCACATAGAAAGACTGGTGCAAGAGAGGATACTGGAATGCATGCCCCAAGGTCGTGCAGGTGTGCAGGTGGTGATCTTCTGCCACTGTGGTGTAGGCACAACACCTTACAGACTTCCCAGACGTTCCTTCAGATGAAGCAGTGGCCTTAAGCTGCGGGGGTATTGGAGAAAAAATGCTTTTGAGCCCCAAATTCTTCACCAATACAAAAAAGAGGTTTGCTACCACTGGGAAGGGGCAGAAAAGTCTCTCTTAACCAAGATCCAACACAGATAAACTCTGAAGAGTTTGGTTTCCATGGGGGTGGAAGGTATGCTTATAAATACATTTCACTGAGATTCAGATTCATAGTCCCTGCCTAAGCCTGAGGCTAGACCAGGAAATGTGAGACACTCCCCATCCCTAACCTCTATCATGAGCACCAAGTAACAAGCAAAAAAGTCTATTATCTGGGAGTGTCAAGATCTTGGGAAAACTGACCACACAGTTACTGCTGAAAGCTGAGTATGAGGAGTACGGAGACAATCCCCACCCCCCAAGCACTCCAATCCCCACATTAAGTACAAGATAACAGCAGCCCACCAGTAGAGAAATCTGAAGTCTGTGGTGTACTGAAGAAAATGATAGCAGAAACAAAATAAAAACCCAGCACAATTCCTAAGTAGACTGACACAACCACTCATGCTAATGGCCTAAAAGAAGAGAAACATCCTTTTCTGGGTACAAATACTATTTAGTTCAGTCTCTGTTTTTCTACAACCAATATCTAGCATTCAATAAAAAAAATTGTGAGATACACAAAAAAAGGCAAGGAAGAACAAACAAATGTAGAGAGATAAAATAACCAACAGAACCAGACTCACATGACTCAGATATTAGCACTGTCAGACATAGACTTTAAAATAACTGATTACTATGTTAAGAAATCTAATAGAAACATTGAACATGAATCTGATGAACTTAACGGGAACGTGAACTAATAGGGAATTTCAGCAGTGAATCAAACAGAAATGCTGGAAATATATAAAATGCAATTTCAGAGATTAATTCTTCCTCTGGCTTTATCAGCAGGCTGCACACAGCTGAGCAAGAAGTCAATGAATTTAAAGATAGGTCAATACTCAAGCCCCAGAAGAAAAAAGAGTGAAAAATAGAAAAAGTTTGCAAAAGCTGTGGGACAATATCAAGCAGTCTAACATACATATAATTGAAGTCCCAAGAGGAGAAAAGAAGACAGAGAATGGAACAGAAGAAATGCCTTTATTTTTATTCTTTTTAATATGATATTTCTTTTTTCTCTGGCTGCCTTCAAGTTTTTATCTTTGGATTTCTGCAGTTTGACTATGGTGTGCACATGTGTTCCCACACGCACACATGTGTATGTTTTACACTTATCCCAATCTGGGTACACAGAGCCTCTTGCTTATGGTCTTTCATTAATTTAAGACAATCTTTGGCCATTATCTCTTCAAATATTTCAAATATTTGGATTGTCTTAAAGGAATGAAGTGGAAAATGGTAAAATTGAAGGTAAATATGAAGCACATGTTTCTAATAGAATATTTTTGGTCTCAGATGAGAAAATACCTCAAGTTGGTAAAAGTAGAGCCAGGAATAGACAATAGTGGTGGGTCTTCTTTTTTTTTAAGTTTACTTATTTATTTTTGAGAGAGAGAGAGAGAGAGAGAGAGAGAGAATGAAGGAGGGGCATAGATAGAGGGAGAGAGAGAATCCCAAGCAGAGATAGAGTGAGAGAGAGAATCTGTGCTGTCAGCATAGAGCCTGATGCAAAGCTCAATCTCACAAACCATGAGATCATACCTGAGCCGAAATCAAGAGTCAGATACTTAACTGACTGAGGTTCCCAGGCACCCTAATAGTGGTGGATCTTCTAACTAGCAACAATTCTATTTTAAAGATTGCAAAATTAGTCAAGCCTACCACCTAGCCTATTTCTCCTATTCTTTCTCAATGAGTAAGTCCTAAGGGCCCATTACTCCTTATGGTTCAAGACATCATCAGAGGTTGTCCCTACTAAAAGTAGAAAATGTCCTACACCATGTCTGCTTCAACTCACCTTTGATTCTAGCCTTCTTAGTGGGCATTTCCTTGAGATCACAGACTCACTTCTTACTGACAAGCACATCCCACCTGTGTTTCCACTTTCTTTCCCAAGAGCCTTCTAAAACACTGCAGGATCTTTCTAGGTCCAGTGCAAGAGCAGCCAAAATGGCAGGGACATCAACACCCCAAGGGCTACTCATAACAAACGGGGGAATGAGGGGCCAGTGGACAGGTGCCCAGCCTCTCATCCTTCAGGGGGATATTCTCTATGCTTCTCAGAGGTCTCAGCAAAATAGAGCCCTGATTCTCACAGTAATACACACTCATTTTGATTTTTTCTTTTCCCTGTCTCATCTTCCTTGGTTCCTCCCTCCTGCCTCCTGAGATCACCTCCTAGAAAACTACCTGCACCCAAGCCCTCGTTTCAGACTCCACTCTTGGCAGGAAACTCAAACCAAGACAGATTCCATTACTGAAGGCTCAGGACCTCAGTAATATCTGGCTTCATCAGTTCAGAGAGATTCACTCTTGCTGCCCCAAGTCCTTACTAGGGAACAGCCACACATACGAGGAAGAACCCTTTAACCTGGTCATTCTTAAGAGATAAACCAACCACTAATTTGAGGGAGAGGGAAATGGCAGGGTGAATGATGCCCTTACAGGGACCAATTATTGTTTTTTTTTCATTTTTTCCACTAACATTAACACCCAGAGGGGCCAAATAAATGTGGTTAAACAGCCAACTGTCCTTGAGTTATCTAATTTCCAGGCCTCCATCAGACACATACAAATATACATACTCAGTGTGGTGCCTGAAAAAGGAAATTGAATCATGACAAATTTATGGCAGGTTTTGGATCTGGATTATTCTCAACCCATCTTTCTATGCTGCTAAGAGTTGAGAGGGCCATGTGCAATGGAACCTAATGACCCCAGTGACTAAAAGCAGAAAAGAAGCATGACAAGCCCAGGCTTGGATTGGTCCCTCAAGCAGCATGCCAGCCAAGACCTCCTCCCCTCCCTGTCCACCCTGATCCCTGTGGTGAGTCACCTCTCTTCACCCTAGCCCAGTCACTAATCCACCAAAAATGGAAATGCAGCCCTCTTCCTTTTAAGTGCAAAACATTTTCTTCAAAGCACTGATTTCAAGGCCATTCAGAGGCTTATGAAGGGATTCCTAAGGAAACAGTCATTAAGACAGCTTGGAGCTTTTGAGTTCATCCAACCCAGGTATAAATGTCATTGAGTGCCTCTTGTGAGCAAATAGGGCACCAAGGGGACACAAAGATGAAAAAAAACTCATTTCCTACCTTCAGTGAGATTTCAGTCTAATGGGGCAAATGACAACAGCATAAGAAGATGATGCTCTTGGGCTTTTTCAAAAAGGGCGTCAGTTAGTAAGTATCTTCTTTTAAAGTTCATGATACACCAGATGATGGAATGTGAAAAGTGCTATAGGCTGTACCTGTGGATTCAGTTTTCAAGTGGAAAACTGAGTTAACAAATATCAAAAGTCCAGAAACAGCAAAATTTAACCCACCATATCAATAAATACTATTTAGTAAGAGTTTTAATTAGGGCATATAAGAAAGTTCATGAACCGGGAGCTTTCAAATTTAAAACTGATATGACGCTCAGGGGCATGACATTACAAGATGGTTTATAAAGTGAAAATGAGGAAGTTGTTAATCTTTACAATAATTGGTTATGATAATGGGGTTTCCAGATACTGGAGGATTGGTTAAACGTGATTATCTCATACTAGTTTCAGGAAGATGACTTAAGTTTCTTTCTTTTATGATTATCAGAGGCATTTACAAAAAATAACCTAAGTTTCACTTAAGTTGATAAAATAAGCTAGATTTAGTTTTTGCCTATGGGTGTGCTCAAGGAATTGTTAAGCCTGGTCTCCATTTTGTACTTAATTTTAACAAGATATTAAGAGACATCAGGACCAGTTAGAAATTTAACAAAGATCCAAAGTTTGTTTTTCTGTGGAAAAAGACTCTCACCAAGTTCTGCCTAAGCTCCTAGGAAGCCTCAATCTAAGAAAGCACCTACGTCTATCAGGTCAGGCCAAGCCTGGATCTCTGTCTTCTGCTATAGACACCCAGACTGGCCTGTGAACACCCAGGGAACAATTTATTCAACGTATATTTGTTTGCTAAGGCTGTGGGACCCACACCAAACTATGATCATGACATTACTTTTAAATCCCATGGAACTCTTCAAGCAAACAAACAAACAAACAGCTGAATCTGAACCTCAGATTTTCTGATTAAAGATGGGATGAAATCAAATAAAAGGCATCCAAATCAGCAAGGAAGAAGTCAAACTTTCACCCTGCTCACATAACATGATAGTCTATGTGGAAAACCCAAAGGCTCCACCAAAAAACTACTAGAACTGATACATAAATTCAGAAAAATCACAGAATATATAATCAATGTACAGAAATCAGTTGCATTTCTATACAATAATGAAGCAGCAGAAAGAGAAATCAAGGAATCTATCCCATTTATAATTGCACCAAAAACCATAAAATACCTAGAAATAAACCTAACCAAAGAGGTGAAAGATCTTTACACTGAAAACTGTAGAATGCTTATGAAAGAAATTGAAGAAGACACAAAGAAATGGAAAAACATTCCATTCTCATGGATTGTAAGAACAAATATTGTTAAAATGGCCATACTACCCAAAGCAATCTACACATCCAATGAAATCCCTATCAAAATAACACCAGAATTCTTCACAGAGCTAAAACAAACAATCTTAAGACTTGTATGGAACCAGAAAAGACCCCAAATAGCCCAAGTAATGTTGAAAAGGAAAACCAAAGCTGGAGGCATCACAATCCTGGACTTTAAGCTATATTATATTACAAAGTTGTAATCATCAAGACAGTATGGTACTGGCACAAAAAAAGACACACAGATAAATGGAATGGAATAGGGAACCCAGAAATGGACCCACAAATGTATGGCCAACTAATCTTTGACAAAGCAGGAAAGAATATCCAACGGAAAAAGACAGTCTCTTCAGCAAATGGTGCTGGAAAAACTGGACAGCAACATGCAGAAGAATGAAACTAGACCACTTTATTAAACCTTACACAAAAATAAACTCAAAATGGATGAAACACCTAAACATAAGACATGAAAGCATCAAAATTGTAGAGGAGAAAACAGGCAAAAACCTCTTTGACCTCGACCACAGCGACTTCTTACTTGATATGTTTACAGAGGCAAGGGAAACAAAAGCAAAAATGAACTATTGGGACCTCATAAAGATAAAAAGCTTCTGCACAGTGAAGGAAATAATCAGCAAAACTAAAAGGCAACCAACAGGATGGGAAAAATATATTTGCAAATGACGTGTTGGATAAAGGGTTAGTATCCAAAATCTAAAAAGAATCTACCAAACTCAACACCCAAAAAACAAATAATCCAGTGAAAAATGGGCAGAAGACATGAACAGACACGTTTCCAAAGAATACATCCAGATGGCTAAAAAACACATGAAAAGATGCTTGGGGCGCCTGGGTGGCGCAGTCGGTTGAGCGTCCGACTTCAGCCAGGTCACGATCTCGCGGTCCGGGAGTTCGAGCCCCGCATCAGGCTGATGGCTCAGAGCCTGGAGCATGTTTCCGATTCTGTGTCTCCCTCTCTCTCTGCCCCTCCCCCGTTCATGCTCTGTCTCTCTCTGTCCCAAAAATAAATAAACGTTGAAAAAAAAAATTAAAAAAAAAAAAAGATGCTCAACATCACTCTTCATCAGGGAAATGCAAATCAAAACCACAATGAGGTATCACCTCATACCTGTCAGAATGGTTAAAATTAACAACTCAGGAAACAACAGATGTTGGCGAGGATGTGGAGAAAGGGGAACCCTTTTGCACTGCTGGTGGGAATGCAAACTGGGGCAGCTACTCTGGAAAAAAGTAGGGGGGTGCTTCAAAAAGTTAAAAATATAACTACCCTTTGACCCAGCAATTGCACTACTAGGTATTTAACCAAAAGATACAAAAATGCTGAATCGAAGGGGCACATGTTTACAATGTGTGGCCCAATGTTTACGGCAGCACCATCGACAATAGCCAAAGTATGGAAAGAGCCCAAATGTCCATTGACTGATGAATGGATAAAAAAGATATGGCATCTATATACAATGGCATATTACTTGGTAATCAAAAAGAATGAAATCTTGCCATTTGCAACAATGTGGATGGAACTAGAGTGTACTATGCTAAGCAAAATAAGTCATCAGATAAAGACAAATATCACATGATTTTCACTCATATGTGGAATTTAAGAAACAAAACAGATGAATAAAGATGAAGGGAAGCAAAAATAAGATAAAAACAGAGAGGAAGACAAACCATTAAGAGACTCTTTAAAAATGTTTTTAATGTTTATTTATTTTTGAGAGAGAGAGAGAGACAGAGAGAGACAGAGTGTGAGTGGGGAGAGGTGGAGGGAGAAGGAGACACAGAATCCAAAGCGGGCTCCAGGCCCCGAGCTGTCAGCACAAAGCTCAATGCGGGGCTCAAACTCACAAGCCGTGAGATCATGACCTGAGCTGAAGTTGGATGCTTAACAGACTGAGCGACCTAGGCACCCCTAGAGACTATTAAATACAGAGAAAAAACTGAGGGTCTGCTGGTGGGGTGGCAGTTGAGGGGATGGGCTAAATGGCAAGAGCCATTAAGGAGGGCACTTGTTGGGATGAGCACTGGGTGTTATATGTAAGTGATGGATCACTAAATTCTATTCCTGAAATCATTATTACACTGTATGTTAACTAACTTGGATTTAAATAAAAAATAAAAATAAATAAAAATTTAAAAATAAAATATTTTTTTTTTAAGTTGGGATGAAATCTAGAGTCTCTCCCTTCTCAGCCTGAGGATAGCCCCGAAGTCATCCCAAAATGTCTAGCCACAATCACCATATTCATTATCAGGTCTTAAAAGATTTTCCAATTCCAAGATCCTTCACTTCATCATATTCTCATGCTGAGATGAACTGAATAGGGCTATACATTCTTCATCAGTCCTCCCATGGAGAAAGGTGTCTGTGCCCTGCCCCTTAAATCTAGACTGGCCTTAGTGACTTGCTTATCCAAAAGAATGTGGCAAAAATGATGTTCTGAGAATCTGAGTCTTAGTCATAAGAAGTGTTGTAGCTTATGCCTGTGGCACTAGGAAATTTCACTCTTGGGATGCTCCTACTAAGAATCCAGCCACCATACTGTGAGAAGCCCATGACACATGAACAGGCTACACAATGCTCCAGTGACAGCCCAACTCACAACTCATCCATGTGGATGAGGCATCTTGGCTGTCCAGCCCAGTTAAGCCCCCAGATAACTGCAGCCCCAGCCACCATCTGACTACAACTGCAGAAGGAATCTCAAGCAAAATCTTCCCAGACAAACCAAGCCAACCCATAAAAACATGAGAAATAATAATAAATTATTCTTTAAGCTACTCTGTTTTCATGTCAGTTTTATCTGGAATATGGATAACAAGAATATATACACAAGGAAAATTGGTGAGAATCAAGTTCCCTGCCCACAATGAGGCGTGCTTCCCCTAATCCAGCTGCCCCATCCTTCATGGCTTTTTATATCTCCTTGGGACCTGGGGGCTTCTGTAGAGACCCAAACCATATATCAGAATCAGGGGTTCCTAGGGAGACTCTCATATCCAAGAGCCTCATTGTATAAAGAACCTGAAGCTCAGTGAGAAATGGGGAGAAGTTGGTGACAGAGCCAGGGCTGCAAACTGGCTCTCTTATCCCATGATCCAACTATAGCATTATGCTGCCTCCCCATCTGTTCTGAAACAGAGCAGGCAGAATCTTTAACAGATTCTGCCAAGCATAACTCCTTTCCTGGCAGAGTTACTCTGGGAACCGCAGGAATGCTGCTCGCATGAGACCTCTGAATTAATCTCCTCTCCACAGCTCCTCACATTGCCTAGGAGGGCAGACTGCCAAATGATGCCCCTTAAAATTTACTCATTACACCTTTTTTAAGTATCTACTTTATGGCAGAAAATGAGTTAGGCATAGATATAAGGGACAGAAGTATGAATAAAATAAAGTCACTTCCCTAAAGCTATCAGCATAGGTCAGGTCATAGACACAATCTGCCACAGGGCCATGAAATGAGTATTCTAATAGTAATACCTATTAAATACCATGAAGTCATAAATGGGACACTTCTGAGTGGTGGCATTTGAGCTGGCTTTGAAGAATAAGTAGGAATTGACAAATTAGGTATGTGATAAAAGTCCAAGCAGAAGGAAAGACAAAACAAAGGTATAAAGGAGTCAAAGTTAAAAGCATGCTTTAAACCTTCAAGTGTTTTTGGATGGGAAATGAGTCAGGGTCATGGTAGAGTGAGATGGAAATTAGAAGCTGAGATTGGGCAATGCAGGGATTACATGGTAGAATAAACATTTGGAATTTTATCCTGTAGGAAAAAATCAGACACTGTATACAAATAACAAGATAGATCTATGTTTCACAATGGAGACTTGGCACTAGGGAGAATAGATAAAAACTGTGTATTAGGCAGCCTTTGCTAAATAATAAATACTCCAAACTCACAGTGCCATACCTTAATACGCATTTACTTCTCAGTCTTGCTTCTGTTTTTTGGCTAAGTATGGCTGACCTTAACTGGGACTGGCTGGGCTTAGCTCCAGACTATGAGTGGGGTCCAGGTCTGCTTCATGTATCTCTTTCTCATCCTCCTTGGATCAAAAGCTGCCCAGAGCATTTTCTTCTCATGGTGATAGCGGAAGTGCAAAAAGGCAAGTCCAAATGCACAAGCACATTTCAAGCTTCTGCTCACATCACCCTTGTGAACATCCCAGTGGTCAAAGCAAGTCCATGACCAAGCTACAATTCAAAGGCCATCTACCATGAAGACAGTAGTCATGTACCTACCATGGTAGAGAGTCATGGCAAAAGGATTGGTGAATGATTCCATTACAGAGAAGTGAAGAATTGGGACCAATGATTCAATCAACCACAAGCCAGGAGAAGCAGCAAGAAAAGAGACCCAATGGGAAGAATATTGCAAAGGTCCAGGCAGGAGGTGATTAGTATCAGAACAGAGCCAGTGGCAGGAGGAAGGATAACAGGAAGAAGAATCTCCAGATGTAGAAGAAAGAGTAGGCAGAAACCCCAAGTTACCTTCCAGCTAAGCAACCAGATAATAGGTGATCTAGTGGGTGAGGTCAAGAATCCAAGCAAAGGTCAGACTTGGGATGGAGTTAGTAAGGAATTCTAGATGGAACTTGTTTGATCATTGAAGTCAGGCAATGTTCAGTAGCCAGATGAAAATGAATCTGGAGGCTCAAGGAAGAGAGTTGGGTTGGAGGCAGCAATGTGGGAGTTAAATCTAGATGTGCCCTTTACAATATGGTAATCACTAGCCACATGTGACTATTTACATTAATTAAAATTCAATAAAATTCAAAATTCAGCTCCCTAGTTGCATTAGCTACATTTCCAGGGCTCAGTAGCCACATGTGGCTACTGGCTGTCATGCTGGACAGCATGGATATAGAACATTTATATCATCAGAGAAAGTTCTATTGGACACTGCTGCATAGTGACTGAAGCCACAAGTACTTAACACAGAGGAGTAAGAGATTGGGTGGCTTATACGAGGAGTGATAAGATCTGAGTCAGAAGACAAGTTGGTTTGGGTAATGAGAATGTCTACAGAAGGTTATCAGAACTCTGGATAACCAGGTGACTGTCCCTTGCCAGGAGGTTCCTCCTTCAAGCAACCGTAAAATAGAATTCTAGCCATTAAAACCCATGTTAAATTCACATCCAATACTACATTTAGCTACACTAAGTCTGACACCGCACTCTCATTCACTTAACATTAGATGACCACCTTGTTTGTACTGGAAGCCCTTACTACACAGAAAAATAAAGCAGGAACTCTGCTCTCAGAAAGCTTACAATTTGAGTAAAAATATAAAATAAACAAGAAAATATGATTGCTACCAGAGTTAGCAAACTATGAGATCTTGGCTGGGGTCCAAACTCTGGCTGCCCTAGCCTCTTGGATAAATTCCCAAAATTCACTATGCCAGTGTTTCCTCACCTGGGTAAATCAAGAATGTTGGTCCCCATCTATGGGAAAAGTACACCATTGTGGTTTCAGCAAACAGACTTCAGAGATATATGTTTGATATTCAAACCCTGATCTCACCATTTACTAGCTCTATGTTCTTCAGCAACTTTCTTAAGTTTCCCGTACCCAATTTATCCACGTGTAAAATAAGGGTTGTACAGGGCATAGATGAAATGATGCACCTAAAAACCTCTGGGTCCATGGTAAATACTCAATACATATTACCATCATTGTGAAGCTCAGCCCTTTTTGCTTGCTTTTCCATATTGGGGAATGCTGTTGGTTAACTGGGGAAAGACCTTCTTGGAATCAAAAGTATGCATGTGTTCCTTTGAAACAGCACACCTGTATCCCATGGACAAATGCCTAGTAGTGCAATTGCTGAGTTGTAGGGTAGTTCTATTTTTAGTTTTTTGATGTGTGCTATTTCGAAGGGACACATGCACCCCCATGTTTATAGCAGCACTATCAACAATAGCCAAAGTATGTAAAGAGCCCAAATGTCCATTGATGGATGAATGGATAAAGAAAATGTGATACACACATACACACACACACACACACACACACACACACACACACACACACAATGGAGTATTACTTGGCAATCAAAAAGAATGAAATCTTGCCATTTGCAACTACGTGGGTGCAACTAGAGGGTATTATGCTAAGTGAAATTAGTGAGTCAGAGAAAGACAAAAATCATAGGACTTCACTCATTTGAGGACTTTAAGAGACAAAACAGATGAACATAAGGGAAGGGAAACAAAAATAATATAAAAACCAACAGGGGGACAAAACAGAAGAGACTCATAAATATGGAGAACAAACTGAGGGTTACTGGAGGGGTTGTGGGAGGGGGGATGGGCTGAATGGGTAAGGGGCACTAAGGAATCTACTCCTGAAATCATTGTTGCACTACATGCTAACTAATTAGGGTGTAAATTTTTAAAAATTTAAATTTAAATTAAAAAAAAGTATGCAGGTGCCTATCTGCATTGGCCAAGTACAGCTTTTTAAAATCCACTTCCCATCTGTCCCTTAAACAAGCCAAAGGAAATCAACTGAGGATTGCACTCTCCTTGGGAACCACTTCCCCTTTGATTCTCCCTACAAAGTCTGCCCCTTTCAGATGCATCCCATTCACACTGAGTGAAGTCTCTCTCCTTTCTCTCTGTCACAGCCCTTCATTCATCCTGGAGCTTCTGGCAAGTTCACAACTCACACTTGACTAGTAGTTGGGAGCAGCCCAGCCTCCTAGGCTCTGATCCCTGAAGAGCCACCCATAACTCAGTCCACCTCACCTGAGGAAGTTTATAATCTCCCACTTATGAAGTTATGAGCAAGACCATAATAACTACTACCAAACCCACCATTTGAGGGTACACATCTCTACCTTTCTGATGTGTTATCCAGGCCACAGGCAAATATTGTGGACCTAGCCAATTTCTGGGGATATTCAAGGGAATGGGCTAGGCCTGGAAAAAGTCTGTATCTACTAAAGTTGAAACACCAGGGAGAGTGGAAGACAGGCAAATCCAGAATTGGCACTTCCTGAAAATCTAAGATCCTAAAAATTCCTCTCATGACTTCTTTCATAGTTAGCCCCCCAACCTTCACTCCTATATTTTCCCATCAGCAGAATTTGAAATTGTCTGTATTGATTTCTACATTTACACCTTCTACTTCCACACTCAACTTCAGGGTTTGACATGCCCAACAAATGTTGTGAGACAACACAGCATAATAATTTATACCCTTGCTACTCAAAGTGTGGTCCCTGGAGCTGCATTGTTTAGAGCTATGTAGAAATACATCATCTCAAGCCTCACTTCTGAATTAGAATTTGCATTTTAGTTCCCAGGTGATTTGTGTGCACATTAGCATTGATTTGAGTATAGGCATTGACTTCAGTCTGTCTAAGTTCAAACCCTGACTCTGATACTTGCTACTTGTGTGAACCTGAGAAAATTATTACATTTCTGTTTTTTCATCTGCAAAATTGGGATAATGATAGTACCTACTGCTTACATTTATTATGAGGATTCAATTAGTTCATGCATGCAAAGTATTCCGCAAACCACGTTAGTTTTTGGTATATTTTAATGGCTGCTGTTATTTTTATTGACATGTCTAGACTCTGCAGAAATATGAGAAGACCCTAACTCTTACTCTTCCTGTGGCACCCTTTCTCTGAGCTGGATAGCTAAGGAGCTTAACTGTAACAATTTTGGCAGCAAGGGAACAATACAACTGTCCAGAAAGCCAGGTCTGGCATGGAAAAGTCTACTTTCCAACCGACCAACAAGTATCATTAAGCACTCTTTCAGACACTGATGGTTGTCAACTGTGATAGGCATAATTCTAAGATGGACTGCAAGTTTCCCACGCATGGTATACACAGCTTGTATGATCTCGCCTCCTTCAGTATGAATATGATGGGGCAACCACTCTCTTTATTAGGTTAGACTATATAAGATTCCATAATAGTAGACTGAAGAGAGATTAGAAGTCATAGACTTGCTCCAGCTGCCCTGGAAGAAAGCAAGCATCTATGTTGCAAACTACCTATGGCAGCTACATGGCAAAGAGCTGAAAGTGGGTTCTAGTTGATAAGAGTGGTCTTTGACTGATAGGGACTTCAGTCTTACAACATAAGGAAATTAATTCTGCCAACAACCAACGAGCCTGGAAGAGGACTCCAACCAAGCCTTAGATGAGACTGTAGCCCCAGCCAACACCCTGATTTCAGTCTGGCAAGAGGCTAAGCAAAGCTAAACTATACCTGGACTCTTGACCCACAGAAACTGTAATATAATAAACTTGTATTGTTCTAAGCTTCTACATTTGTGGTAATATGCTATATAGCAAGGAAAAACTATTACAGACCCTAATCCCAGAGATTGGTAGTCTACAGTGGGTATAACAGATGTGGTATAAAATTATTGAGGACATAGTTTCCTTGGCTCTTTCTGTTACACCTTCCTTACCACATAACTTCCATCTTCACACATAGCTTATCCACATGGTCCAAGATGATGGTTTAATCTCCAGCCGTGTTATCTACATTCCAGACATAGGAAAAAGGAATGAGAAAAAGGCCAAAAATGCATTTACTAGCCATCTTTCCTCAATTCTAGAAGTCTTACCTTACAGCTTCTGCCTCTTTCTCAATAGCCAGAACTTACTCATATGGTCACACCTAGCTGGAATGAGGTTGGGAAATGTAGCTGGACACAACTGCTGTTCTTAGAATCATTCATGCTGAAAAATAACCCTCTCATCAAACTAGGAATACAGGGGATGTTCTTCAACTTGATAAAGAATATCTGCAAAACACCCACAGCTAACATCATACTTAATGGTTGAGAAACTCAAAACTTTCCACTAAGATAGGGATAAGGCAAAGATAGCCCCTCTCACCACTTCTTTTCAGTATCATATTGAAAGTTCTATCTAATGCAATAGGGCAAGAAAATGAAATAAAATGTATGCATATTGGGAAGGAAGAAAAGGTACTCTTTTTGTTCACAGATATGATTATTTATGTAAAAAAATCTTAAAGAATCAACAACAACAACAACAAAAACCCTCCTGAAACTAATAAGCAATTATAGCAAGATCAGAGGATACAATGATACAAGGTTAATATGTAAGAGTCCATTTCTTTCCTATATTTCAACAATGAATAAGTGGAATTTGAAATTAAAAACACAATACTATTTATATTAGCACCCTCCCCAATTAAATAGGTATAAGTCTAAGGAAATATGTACAAGATCTATATGAAAAACTAACTACAAATCTCTGATGAAATAAATCAAAGAAGAATGAAAGCAATGGAGAAATATTCCATGTCCATAGATAGGAAGACTCAAAACTGTCAAAATGTCAATTCTTCCCAGCTTGAGCTATAAATTCAATGCAATCCCAATAAAAATCCTTGCAAGTTAGAAACTGATTCTAAAGCTTATATGGAGAAGCAAAAAATTCAGAGCAGCCAACACAACATTGAAGGAAAAGAACAAAGTTGGAAAACTGACACTACCAAACTTTATGACTTAGTACAAAGCAACAGTAATCAAGACAGTGTGAGATTTGTGAAACAATATACAAATAGATCAATGGAACAGAATATAAAGCCCAGAAATAGATCCACATAAATATAATCAACTTCTCCTGTGAAAGCAGTACAATGGAGCAAAGATAGTCTCTTCAACAAACGGTGCTGGAAAAACTGGACAAAACATGCAAAAAATTAAAATGCTTTTAGATACAGACCATGTACCTGTCACAAGAATTGACTCAAAATGGATCACAGACCTAAAGGTAAAATACAAAACTATAAAACTCCTTAAAGATAACAGACAAAACCTAGATGACCTAGGGTATGGTAATGACTTTTTTTTTAAACATGAAATTTATTGTCAAGTTGGTTTCCGTACAACATCCAGTGCTCATCCCAAAAGGTGCCCTCCTTAATACCCATCACCCACCCTCTCCTCCCTCCCACCCCCCATCAACCCTCAGTTTGTTCTCAGTTTTTAACAGTCTCTTATGCTTTGGCTCTCTCCCTCTCTAACCTCTTTTTTTTTTTCTTCCCTTCCCCCATAGACTTCTGTTAAGTTTCTCGGGATCCACATAAGAGTGAAAACATATGGTATCTGTCTTTCTCTGCATGACTTATTTCACTTAACATAACACTCTCCAGTTCCATCCACATTGCTACAAAGGGCCACATTTAATTCTTTCTCATTGCCACGTAGTATTCCATTGTGTATATAAACCACAATTTCTTTATCCATTCATCAGTTGATGGACATTTAGGCTCTTTCCATAATTTGGTTATTGTTGAGAGTGCTGCTATAAACATTGGGGTACAAGTGCCCCTATGCATCAGCACTCCTGTATGCCTTGGGTAAATTCCTAGCAGTGCTATTGCTGGGTCATAGGGTAGGTCTATTTTTAATTTTCTGAGGAACCTCCACACTTCTTTCCAGAGCGGCTGCACCAATTTGCATTCCCACCAACAGTGCAAGAGGGTTCCCGTTTCTCCACATCCTCTCCAGCATCTATAGTCTCCTGATTTGTTCATTTTGGCCACTCTGACTGGCGTGAGGTGATACCTGAGTGTGGTTTTGATTTGTATTTCCCTGATAGGAGCGACGCTGAACATCTTTTCATGTGCCTGTTGGCCATCTGGATGTCTTCTTTAGAGAAGTGTCTATTCATGTTTTCTGCCCATTTCTTCACTGGGTTATTTGTTTTTCGGGTGTGGAGTTTGGTGAGCTCTTTATAGATTTTAGATACTAGCCCTTTGTCCGATATGTCATTTGCAAATATCTTTTCCCATTCCGTTGGTTGCCTTTTAGTTTTGTTGGTTGTTTCCTTTGCTGTGCAGAAGCTTTTTATCTTCATAAGGTCCCAGTAATTCACTTTTGCTTTTAATTCCCTTGCCTTTGGGGATGTGTCGAGTAAGAGATTGCTACGGCTGAGGTCAGAGAGGTCTTTTCCTGCTTTCTCCTCTAAGGTTCTGATGGTTTCCTGTCTCACATTTAGGTCCTTTATCCATTTTGAGTTTATTTTTGTAAATGGTGTGAGAAAGTGGTCTAGTTTCAACCTTCTGCATGTTGCTGTCCAGTTCTCCCAGCACCATTTGTTAAAGAGGCTGTCTTTTTTCCATTGGATGTTCTTTCCTGCTTTGTCAAAGATGAGTTGGCCATATGTTTGTGGGTCTAGTTCTGGGGTTTCTATTCTATTCCATTGGTCTGTGTGTCTGTTTTTGTGCCAATACCATGCTGTCTTGATGATGACAGCTTTGTAGTAGAGGCTGAAGTCTGGGATTGTGATGCCTCCTGCTTTGGTCTTCTTCTTCAAAATTCCTTTGGCTATTCGGGGCCTTTTGTGGTTCCATATGAATTTTAGGATTGCTTGTTCTAGTTTCGAGAAGAATGCTGGTGCAATTTTGATTGGGATTGCATTGAATGTGTAGATAGCTTTGGGTAGTATTGACATTTTGACAATATTTATTTTTCCAATCCATGAGCAGGGAATGTCTTTCCATTTCTTTATATCTTCTTCAATTTCCTTCATAAGCTTTCTATAGTTTTCAGCATACAGATCTTTTACATCTTTGGTTAGATTTATCCCTAGGTATTTTATGCTTCTTGGTGCAATTGTGAATGGGATCAGTTTCTTTATTTGTCTTTCTGTTGCTTCGTTGTTAGTGTATAAGAATGCAACTGATTTTTGTACATTGATTTTGTATCCTGCGATTTTGCTAAATTCTTGTATCAGTTCTAGCAGACTTTTGGTGGAGTCTATCAGATTTTCCATATATAATATCATGTCATCTGCAAAAAGTGAAAGCTTAACTTCATCTTTGCCAATTTTGATGCCTTTGATTTCCTTTTGTTGTCTGATTGCTGATGCTAGAACTTCCAACACTATGTTAAACAACAGCAGTGAGAGTGGACATCCTTGTCGTGTTCCTGATCTCAGGGAAAAAGCTCTCAGTTTTTCCCCATTGAGGATGATATTAGCTGTGGGCTTTTCATAAATGGCTTTTATGATGTTTAAGTATGTTCCTTCTATCCCGACTTTCTCAAGGGTTTTTATTAAGAAAGGATGCTGAATTTTGTCAAATGCTTTTTCTGCATTGATTGACAGGATCATATGGTTCTTATCTTTTCTTTTATTAATGTGATGTATCACGTTGATTGATTTGCAACTGTTGAAGCAGCCCTGCATCCCAAGAATGAATCCCACTTGATCATGGTGAATAATTCTTTTTATATGCTGTTGAATTCGATTTGCTACTATCTTATTGAGAATTTTTGCATCCATATTCATCAGGGATATTGGCCTGTAGTTCTCTTTTTTTACTGGGTCTCTGTCTGGTTTAGGAATCAAAGTAATGCTGGCTTCATAGAATGAGTCTGGAAGTTTTCCTTCCCTTTCTATTTTTTGCAACAGCTTGAGAAGGATAGGTATTATTTCTGTTTTAAATGTCTGGTAGAATTCCCCTGGGAAGCCATCTGGTCCTGGACTCTTATTTTTTGGGAGATTTTTGATAACTGATTCAATTTCTTTGCTGGTTATGGGTCTGTTCAAGCTTTCTATGTCCTCCTGATTGAGTTTTGGAAGCGTGTGGGTGTTTAGGAATTTGTCCATTTCTTCCAGGTTGTCCAGTTTGTGGGCATATAATTTTTCATAGTATTATATAATTTTTCATAATTGCTTATATTTCCGAGGGGATTGGTTGTAATAATTCCATTTTCATTCATGATTTTATCTATTTGGGTCATCTCCCTTTTCTTTTTGCGAAGCCTGGCTAGAGGTTTGTCAATTTTGTTTATTTTTTCAAAAAACCAACTCTTGGTTTCGTTGATCTGCTCTACAGTTTTTAAGATTCTATATTGCTTATTTCTTCTCTGATTTTATTATTTCTCTTCTTCTGCCAGGTTTGGGGTGTCTTTGCTGTTCTGCTTCTATTTCCTTTAGGTGTGCTGTTAGATTTTGTATTTGGGATTTTTCTTATTTCTTGAGATAGGCCTGGATTGCAATGTATTTTCCTCTCAGGACTGCCTTCGCTGCATCCCAAAGCATTTAGATTGTTGTATTTTCATTTTCCTTTGTTTCCATATATTTCTTAATTTATTCTCTAATTCCCTGACTGACCCATTCATTCTTTAGTAGGGTTTTCTTTAACCTCCATGCTTTTGGAGGTTTTCCAGACTTTTTCCTGTGGTTGATTTCAAGCTTCATAGCATTGTGGTCTGAAAGTATGCATGGTATGATCTCAATTCTTATATACTTATGAAGGGCTGTTTTGTGACCCAGTATGTAATCTATCTTGGAGAATGTTCCATGTGCACTCTAGAAGAAAGTATATTCTGCGGCTTTGGGATGCAGAGTTCTAAATATATGTCAAGTCCTTCTGATCCAATGTATCATTCAGGGCCCTTGTTTCTTTATTGGTCCTGTGTCTAGATTATGTATCCATTGTTGTAAGTGGAGTATTAAAGTCCCCTGCAATTACCACATTCTTATCAGTAAGGTTGTTTATGTTTGTGAGTAATTGTTTTATATATTTGGGGGCTCCCGTATTTGGCACATGGACATTTATAATTGTTAGCTCTTCCTGATGGATAGACCCTATGATTATTATATAATGCCCCTCTTCATCTCTTGTTACAGCCTTTAATTTAAAGTCTAGTTTGTCTGATATAAGTATGGCTACTCCAGCTTTCTTTTGACTTCCAGTAGCATGATAGATAGTTCTTCATCCCCTCACTTCCAATCTGAAGGTGTCCTCAGGTCTAAAATGAGTCTCTTGTAGACATCAAATAGATGGGTCTTGTTTTTTTATCCATTCTGATACCCTATGTCTTTTGGTTGGAGTATTTAGTCCATTTACATTCAGTGTTATTATAGAAAGATATGGGTTTAGAGTCATTGTGATGTCTGTAGGTTTCATGCTTGTAGCGATGTCTCTGATACTTTGTCTCACAGGATTCCCCTTAGGATCTCTTGTAGGGCTGGTTTAGTGGTGACGAATTCCTTCAGTTTTTGTTTGCTTGGGAAGACCTTTATCTCTCCTTCTATTCTAAATGACAGACTTGCTGGATAAAGGATTCTCGACTGCATATTTTTTTCTGTTCATCACATTGAAGATTTCCTGCCATTCCTTTCTGGCCTGCGAAGTTTCTGTACATAAATCCATCACGAGTCTTACCAGTCTCCCTTTATATGTTAGAGCATGTTTATCCCTAGCTACTTTCAGAATTTTCTCTTTATCCTTGTATTTTGCCAGTTTCACTATGATATGTCGTGCAGAAGATCGATTCAAGTTACATCTGAAGGGAGTTCTCTGTGCCTCTTGGATTTCAACGCCTTTTTCCTTCCCCAGATCAGGGAAGTTCTCAGCTATGATTTCTTCAAGTACACCTTCAGCACCTTTCCCTCTCTCTTCCTCCTCTGGAATACCAATTATGCGTATATTATTTCTCTTTAGTGCATCACTTAGTTCTCTAATTTTCCCCTCATACTCCTGGATTTTTTAATCTCTCTTTTTCTCATCTTCTTCTTTTTCCATAATTTTATCTTCTAGTTCACTTATTCTCTCCTCTGCCTCTTCAATCCGAGCCGTGGTCGTCTCCATTTTATTTTGCAGCTCATTAATAGCATTTTTTTTAGCTCCTGCTGGCTGTTCCTTAGTCCCTTGATCTCTGTAGCAATAGATTCTCTGCTGTCCTTTATACTGTTTTCAAGCCCAGTGATTATTTTATGACTATTATTCTAATTTCACGTTCTGTTATATTGTTTAAATTGTTTTTGATCAGTTCGTTAGCTGTTGTTATTTCCTGGACGTTTTTTTGAAGGGAATTCTTCTGTTTTGTCATTTTGGATAGTCCCTGGAGTGGTGCGGGACTGCAGGGCACTTCCCCTGTGCTGTCTTGAATAACTTGCTTTGGTGGGCGGGGCAGCAGTCAGACCGGATGTCTGCCCCCAGCCCACTGCTGGGGCCACAGTCAGACTGGTGTGTGCCTTCTCTTTCTCTCTCCTAGGGGCGGGATTCACTGTGGGGTGGTGTGGCCCATCTGGGCTACTTGCACACTGCCAGGCTTGTGGTGCTGGGGTTCTGGTGTATTAGCTGGGATGGATCAGCAAGGTGCACAGGGGTGGGAGAGGCAGGCTCAACTCACTTTTCCTTTGAGATCCATTTTGGGAGGGGCCCTGCAGCACCAGGAGGGAGTCAGACCTGCTGGAGGGATGGATCCGCAGAAGCACAGCATTGGGTGTTTGCCCGGTGCAAGCAAGTTCCCTGGCAGGAACTGGTTCCCTTTGGTATTTTGGCTGGGGGATGGGCGAGGGAGATGGTGCTGGTGAGTGCCTTTGTTCCCCGCCAAGCTGAGCTCTGTCATCTGGGGCTCAACAACTCTCCCTCCCGTTGTCTTCCAGCCCTCCCGTTCTCCAAGCAGAGCTGTTAGCTTATAACCTTCCAGATGTTAAGTCCCGCTTGCTGCCAGAACACACTCCGTCTGTCCCCTCTGCTTTTGCAAGCCAGACTCGGGGGGCTCTGCTTTGCAGGTGGGATGCCCCTCTTCCCCGGCTCCCTCCAGCCAGTCCGTGTAGTGTGCACCACCTCGCCGCCCTTCCTACCCTCTTCTGTGGGTCTCTTGTCTGCACTTGACTCCAGAGACTCTGTTCTGCTAGTCTTCTGGCGGTTTTCTGGGTTATTTAGGCAGGTGTAGGTGGAATCTAAGTGATCAGCAGGACGCGGTGAGCCCAGCAACCTTCTATGCCGCCATCTTCCCCAGGTCCCCACTGATTTTTTTTTAAAGGATTTTTCTTCAACGTTTATTTATTTTTGGGACAGAGAGAGACAGAGAATGAGCGGGGGAGGGGCAGAGAGAGAGGGAGACACAGAATCGGAAACAGGCTCCAGGCTCTGAGCCATCAGCCCAGAGCCTGACGCAGGGCTCGAACTCACGGACCGTGAGATCATGACCTGGCTTAAGTCGGACGCTTAACTGACTGTGCCACCCAGGCGCCCCAACCCACTAATTTTTAAAGTACTCAGAATTAAGCCCTGATGGCTTTCAAAGTCAAATATCATGGGACTTATCCCTTGTCTGGGGTGCCTTGTGTGGTCTGCTCCTCTCCCTTCTCTGTGCTTGTGTTGTTCCTCCTATTTGTCATTAGTCTCACTGGGAGTTTGGTTGCCAACCTGCTTAAATCATTTTGATCAGTTCGTTAGCTGTCGCTACTTCCTGGAGTTTCTTTTGAGGAGAATTCTTCCATTTTGTCATTTTGGGTAGTCCCTGGAATGGTGCAGAACTGCAGGGCTCTTCCTCTGTGCTGTCTGGAGTAACTTGCGTTGGTGGGCGGGCCGCAGTCAGACCTGATGTCTGCCCCCAGCCCACTGCTGGGGCCACAGTCAGACTGGTGTGTACCTTATCTTCCACTCTTCCAGGGGCAGGACTCACTGTGGAGTGGTGTGGCCCCTGTCTGGGCTACTTGCACACTGCCAAGTTTGTGGTGCTGCTTACATGGGATCTGGTGTATTCACCGGGGTGGATCTGCAAGGTGCACAGAGGCACGAGGGGCAGACTCAGCTCGCTTTGCCTTCAGTGGTCTGCTGCGGGAGGGGCCCTGTGGCACCGGGAGGGAGGCAGACCCATTGGAGGGATGGACCCGCAAAAGCACAGCATTGGGTGTTTGAGTGGTGCAAGCAAGTTATGTGAGGGAAACTGGTTCCGTTTGGGATTTTGGCTGGATGATAGGTGAGGGAGATGGCGCTGGTGAGTGCCTTTGTTCCCTGCCAAGCTGAGCTCTGTCCTCCAGGGCTCAACCACTCTCTCTCCCATTGTCCTCTAGCCCTCCCACTCTCGGAGCAGAGCTGGTGACTTATATCATTCCAGATGTTAAGTCCCACTGGCTGTCAGAACACACTCCGTCCAGCCCCTCTGCTTTTGCAAGCCAGATTCGGGTCTCTGCCTTGCTGGATGGGCTGCCCCTCCACTGCCCCAGCTCCCTCCCACCAGTCCATGTAGCACACACCGCCTCTCTGCCCTTCCTACCCTCTTCTATGGGCCTCTCATCTACGCTTGGCTCCGGAGAGTCCATTCTGCTAGTCTTCTGGCGGTTTTCTGGGTTATTTAGGCAGATGTGGGTGGAATCGAAGTGGTCAGCAGGACACGGTGAGCCCAGTGTCCTCCTATGCCACCATCTTCTCTCCTCGGTAATGACTTTTTAGATACAACACCAATGGCACCATCCATGAAAGAAATCACTGATAAGCTGGAATTAATTAAACATAAAATTTCTGCTTTGTGAAAGACACTGTCAAGAGAATGAGGAAACAAGACAAGGACTGGGAAAAAATATTTGCAAAAGACATATCTAGTAAAGGACTGTTATCCAAAATATACAAAGAATTCTTAAAACTCAACAATAAGAAAAAGAACAACCTGATTAAAAAATGAACTAGGGGGAGTTTCCGGAAGATGGCGGCGTAGGAGGACGCTGGGCTCACCGCGCGTCCTGCTGATCACTTAGATTCCACCCACACCTGCCTAAATAACCCAGAAAACCGCCAGAGGATTAGCTGAACGGAGTCGCCAGACCCAAGCGCAGACGAGAGGCCCACGGAAGAGGGTAGGAAGGGAGGCCAGGTGGTGCGCGCTCCACGGATTGGCGGGAGGGAGCCGGGGCGGAGGGGCGGCTCGCCGGCCAAGCAGAGTCCCTGAGTCTGGCTTGCAAAAGCGGAGGGGCCTGACGGACTGTGTTCCGACAGCAAGCGCGACTTAGCGTCTGGGAGGTCATAAGTTAACAGCTCTGCTCGGAAGCGGGAAGGCTGAAGGACAAAGGGAGGGAGAGCTGCTGAGCCCCCAGAAGACAGAGCTCAGTTTGGTGGGGAACAAAGGCGCTCGCCAGTGCCATCTTCCCCGCCCATCCCCAGCCAAAATCCCAAAGAGAACCAGTTCCTGCCTGGGAACTTGCTCGCTCCGCGCAAACACCCAACTCTGCGCTTCTGTGGAGCCAAACCTCCGGCAGCGGATCTGACTCCCTCCTGCTGCCACAGGGCCCCTCCTGAAGTGGATCACCTAAGAAGAAGCGAGCTAAGCCTGCCCCTCCTGCCCCTGTGCACCTTGCCGACCCACCCCAGCTAATACGCCAGATCCCCTGCATCACAAGCCTGGCAGTGTGCAAGTAGCCCAGACAGGCCACGCCACCCCACAGTGAATCCCGCCCCTAGGAGAGGGGAAGAGAAGGCACACACCAGTCTGTGGCCCCAGCGGTAGGCTGGGAGCAGACATCAGGTCTGACTGCGGCTCCACCCACCAACTCCAGTTATACACCACAGCACAGGGGAAGTGCCCTGCAGGTCCTCACGACGCCAGGGACTATCCAAAATGACCAAGCGGAAGAATTCCCCTCAGAAGAATCTCCAGGAAATAACAACAGCTAATGAGCTGATCAAAAAGGATTTAAATAATATAACAGAAAGTGAATTTAGAATAATAGTCATAAAATTAATCGCTGGGCTTGAAAACAGTATACAGGACAACAGAGAATCTCTTGCTACAGAGATCAAGGGACTAAGGAGCAGTCACGAGGAGCTGAAAAACGCTTTAAACGAAATGCAAAACAAAATGGAAACCACCACGGCTCGGATTGAAGAGGCAGAGGAGAGAATAGGTGAACTAGAAGATAAAGTTATGGAAAAAGAGGAAGCTGAGAAAAAGAGAGATAAAAAAATCCAGGAGTATGAGGGGAAAATTAGAGAACTAAGTGATACACTAAAAAGAAATAATATACGCATAATTGGTATCCCAGAGGAAGAGAGAGGGAAGGGTGCTGAAGGAGTACTTGAAGAAATAATAGCTGAGAACTTCCCTGAACTGGGGAAGGAAAAAGGCATTGAAATCCAAGAGGCACAGAGAACTCCCTTCAGACGTAACTTGAATCGATCTTCTGCACGACATATCATAGTGAAACTGGCAAAATACAAGGATAAAGAGAAAATTCTGAAAGCAGCAAGGGGTAAACGTGCCCTCACATATAAAGGGAGACCTATAAGACTCGTGACTGATCTCTCTTTTGAAACTTGGCAGGCCAGAAAGAATTGGCACGAGATTTTCAGTGTGCTAGACAGCAAAAATATGCAGCCGAGAATCCTTTATCCAGCAAGTCTGTCATTTAGAATAGAAGGAGAGATAAAGGTTTTCCCAAACAAACAAAAACTGAAGGAATTTGTCACCACTAAACCAGCCCTACAAGAGATCCTAAGGGGGACCCTGTGAGACAAAGTACCAGAGACATCACTACAAGCATAAAACATACAGACATCACGATGACTCTAAACCCATATCTTTCTATAATAACACTGAATGTAAATGGATTAAATGCGCCAACCAAAAGACATAGGGTATCAGAATGGATAAAAAAACAAGACCCATCTATTTGCTGTCTACAAGAGACTCATTTTAGACCTGAGGACACCTTTAGATTGAGAGTGAGGGGATGGAGAACTATTTATCATGCTACTGGAAGCCAGAAGAAAGCTGGAGTAGCCATACTTATATCAGACAAACTAGACTTTAAATTAAAGACGGTAACAAGAGATGAAGAAGGACATTATATAATAGTTACAGGGTCTATCCATCAGGAAGAGCTAACAATTATAAATGTCTATGCGCCGAATACCGGAGCCCCCAAATATATAAAACAATTACTCATAAACAGAAGCAACCTTATTGATAAGAATGTGGTAATTGCTGGGGACTTTAACACCCCACTTACAGAAATGGATAGATCATCTAGACACACGGTCAATAAAGAAACAAGGGCCCTGAATGAGACATTGGATTAGATGGACTTGACAGATATATTTAGAACTCTGCATCCCAAAGCTGCAGAATATACTTTCTTCTTGAGTGCACATGGAACATTCTCCAAGATAGATCATATACTGGGTCACAAAACAGCCCTTCATAAGTTTACAAGAATTGAAATTATACCATGCACACTTTCAGACCACAATGCTATGAAGCTTGAAATCAACCACAGGAAAAAGTCTGGAAAACCTCCAAAAGCATGGAGGTTAAAGAACACCCTACTAACGAATGAGTGGGTCAATCAGGCAATTAGAGGAGAAATTAAACAATATATGGAAACAAACGAAAACGAAAATACAACAATCCAAACGCTTTGGGACGCAGCGAAGGCAGTCCTGAGAGGAAAATACATTGCAATCCAGGCCTATCTCAAGAAACAAGAAAAATCCCAAATACAAAATCTAACAGCACACCTAAAGGAAATAGAAGCAGAACAGCAAAGGCAGCCTAAACCCAGCAGAAGAAGAGAAATAATAAAGAGCAGAGCAGAAATAAACAATATAGAATCTAAAAAAACTGTAGAGCAGATCAACGAAACCAAGAGTTGGTTTTTTGAAAAAATAAACAAAATTGACAAACCTCTAGCCAGGCTTCTCAAAAAGAAAAGGGAGATGACCCAAATAGATAAAATCATGAATGAAAATGGAATTATTACAACCAATCCCTCAGAGATACAAACAATTATCAGGGAATACTATGAAAAATTATATGCCAACAAATTGGACAACCTGGAAGAAATGGACAAATTCCTGAACACCCACACTCTTCCAAAACTCAATCAGGAGGAAAGAGAAAGCTTGAACAGACCCATAACCAGAGAAGAAATTGAATCGGTTATCAAAAATCTCCCAACAAATAAGAGTCCAGGACCAGATGGCTTCCCAGGGGAGTTCTACCAGACGTTTAAAGCAGAGATAATACCTATCCTTCTCAAGCTATTCCAAGAAATAGAAAGGGAAGGAAAACTTCCAGACTCATTCTATGAAGCCAGTATTACTTTGATTCCTAAACCAGACAGAGACCCGTAAAAAAAGAGAACTACAGGCCAATATCCCTGATGAATATGGATGCAAAAATTCTCAATAAGATACTAGCAAATCGAATTCAACGGCATATAAAAAGAATTATTCACCATGATCAAGTGGGATTCATTCCTGGGATGCAGGGCTGGTTCAACATTCGCAAATCAATCAATGTGATACATCACATTAACAAAAAAAAAGAGAAGAACCATATGATCCTGTCAATCGATGCAGAAAAGGCCTTTGACAAAATCCAGCACCCTTTCTTAATAAAAACCCTTGAGAAAGTCGGGATAGAAGGAACATACTTAAAGATCATAAAAGCCATTTATGAAGAGCCCACAGCTAACATCATCCTCAACGGGGAAAAACTGAGAGCTTTTTCCCTGAGATCAGGAACACGACAGGGATGCCCACTCTCACCGCTGTTGTTTAACATAGTGCTGGAAGTTCTAGCATCAGCAATCAGACAACAAAAGGAAATCAAAGGCATCGAAATTGGCAAAGATGAAGTCAAGCTTTCACTTTTTGCAGATGACATGATATTATATATGGAAAATCCGATAGACTCCACCAAAAGTCTGCTAGAACTGATACATGAATTCAGCAAAGTTGCAGGATACAAAATCAATGTACAGAAATCAGTTGCATTCCTATACACTAATAACGAAGCAACAGAAAGACAAATAAAGAAACTGATCCCATTCACAATTGCACCAAGAAGCATAAAATACCTAGGAATAAATCTAACCAAAGATGTAAAGGATCTGTATGATGAAAACTATAGAAAGCTTATGAAGGTAATTGAAGAAGATTTAAAGAAATGGAAAGACATTCCCTGCTCATGGATTAGAAGAATAAATATTGTCAAAATGTCAATATTACCCAAAGCTATCTACACATTCAATGCAATCCCAATCAAAATTGCACCAGTATTCTTCTCGAAACTAGAACAAGCAATCCTAAAATTCATATGGAACCACAAAAGGCCCCGAATAGCCAAAGGAATTTTGAAGAAGAAGACCAAAGCAGGAGGCATCACAATCCCAGACTTTAGCCTCTACTACAAAGCTATAATCATCAAGACAGCATGGTATTGGCACAAAAACAGACACATAGACAATGGAATAGAATAGAAACCCCAGAACTAGACCCATAAACGTATGGCCAACTCATCTTTGACAAAGCAGGAAAGAACATCCAATGGAAAAAAGACAGTCTCTTTAACAAATGGTGCTGGGAGAACTGGACAGCAACATGCAGAAGGTTGAAACTAGACCACTTTCTCACACCATTTACAAAAATAAACTCAAAATGGATAAAGGACCTGAATGTGAGACAGGAAACCATCAAAATCTTAGAGGAGAAAGCAGGAAAAGACCTCTCTGACCTCAGCCGTAGCAATCTCTTACTCGACACATCCCCAAAGGCAAAGGAATTAAAAGCAAAAGTGAATTACTGGGACCTTATGAAGATAAAAAGCTTCTGCACAGCAAAGGAAACAACCAACAAAACTAAAAGGCAACCAACGGAATGGGAAAAGATATTTGCAAATGACATATCGGACAAAGGGCTAGTATCTAAAATCTATAAAGAGCTCACCAAACTCCACACCCGAAAAACAAATAACCCAGTGAAGAAATGGGCAGAAAACATGAATAGACACTTCTCTAAAGAAGACATCCAGATGGCCAACAGGCACATGAAAAGATGTTCAGCGTCGCTCCTTATCAGGGAAATACAAATCAAAACCACACTCAGGTATCACCTCCCGCCAGTCAGAGTGGCTAAAATGAAAAAATCAGGAGACTATAGATGCTGGAGAGGAGGTGGAAAAAAGGGAACCCTCTTGCACTGTTGGTGGGAATGCAAATTGGTGCAGCCGCTCTGGAAAGCATTGTGGAGGTTCCTCAGAAAATTAAAAATAGACCTACCCTATGACCCAGCAATAGCACTGCTAGGAATTTATCCAAGGGATACAGGAGTACTGATGCATAGGGGCACTTGTACCCCAATGTTCATAGCAGCACTCTCAACAATAGCTAAATTATGGAAAGAGCCTAAATGTCCATCAACTGATGAATGGATAAAGAAATTGTGGTTTATATACACAACGGAATAATACGTGGCAATGAGAAAAAATGAAATATGGCCTTTTGTAGCAACGTGGATGGAACTGGAGAGTGTGATGCTATGTGAAATAAGCCATACAGAGAAAGACAGATACCATATGTGTTCACTCTTATGTGGATCCTGAGAAACTTAACAGGAACCCATGGGGGAGGGGAAGGAAAAAAAAAAAAAAAAAAGGACGTTAGAGTGGGAGAGAGCCAAAGCATAAGAGACTGTTAAAAACTGAGAACAAACTGAGGGTTGATGGGGGGTGGGAGGGAGGGGCGGGTGGGTGATGGGTATTGAGGAGGGCACCTTTTGGGATGAGCACTGGGTGTTGTATGGAAACCAATTTGACAATAAATTTCATATATTAAAAAAAAAAATGAACTAAAGACCTGAACAGACACCTCACCAAAGAAGATTCACAGATAAAAAATAAATATATGGAACGACTTTCAACATCATATGTCATCAGATAAATGCAAATTAAAACAACAAGATACACCTATTACAATGGCCAAACCCCAGAACACTGACAACACCAAATTCTGATGAGTATATGGGACACAGGAACTCTTATTCATTCATTGCTGGTGGAAATGTAAAATGTACAGCCACCTAGGAAGACATTTTGGCAGTGGTTTCTTACTAAATTAAATATATTCTTACCATACAACCCGTTAATCACACGTCCTGGTATTTACCCAAAGGAGTTATGTCCACACAAAAACCTGCACACGGATGCTCATAGCAGATGTATTCATAATTGTCAAAACTGGAAGCAACCAAGATGCCCTGCAGTAGGTGAATGGATAAACTGGGGTACTTCCAGCTGATAGAATATTATTCATCACTGAAAAAAAATGAGATATCAAACTATTAAAAGGCATGGAGGAAATTTAAATACATATTACTAAGTGAAAGAAGCCCATCTGAAAAGGCTACATACTATATAATTTCAACTATATGATATTATGGAAAAGGCAAAATTATGAACACAGTAAAAAATCAGTGGTTGCCAGGGGTTGGAGAGTGGGGAGGACAAACAGGCAGAACACATAGGATTTTTAGGGAGTGAAAATACTCCGTATGATACCATAATGATGGATATGTGTCATTATATGTTTATCCAAACCCATAGAATGTACGACGTTAGAATCAACTATGATGTAAACTATGGGCTTTGGGTAATTATGATGTCAGTGTAGGTTCACCAGTTGTAACAAATGTACCACTCTGGTGGGGCATAACGGAGGAGGCTATGCATACACGGCAGGGAGGCAGGGAGTATATAGGAAATTTCTGTATCTTCCCCTCAATTTTGCTGCGAACATTAAACTACTCTAAACAAAAGAGTATTTTAAAAATAAAAACAAGGTAATTTTGACAAAGACAGGAAACATGGATATTGGGTAGGTGTATAAGTTTTCTACTGTTATAAAACTAATTACCACAAACATAATCACTGGGTGGGGTTTCTGCTGGAATAACATTAAAAAAAATAACAGTGGGTTTCCCACGTATACCATGAGGGTTGACTCCATTAGACAAGAGATTCTTCTATAGATCTTCCCTGGATAATTCCATCTCTATTTTTGGCTTCTGTTGAGATGACTGAGGGGATCCATGATTCACAAAACTAACCTTCTCAGAGATCCCTATATGTGACTAAACACTGTACTCTTTTCTTCCTCTGAAACACTAGCAAAGGTTTTTCTAGCTACACCTTGACTTCTTTCCATAGTATACATTCCCAACAGTGGGTCTTCTAATTTTGGTGTCTTTACAATCTGGATAGGCTAAGAATTCCCCAAATTTCAAGTCCTTTGTCCCTTTTGTTTAAAAATTCTTTCTTCAATTTATCTCCTTCTTCTCAGCAAGAAGGAATTAGGCTGCACTTTCAATACTTTGCTTGGAAATCTCTTTAGCTAGATATTAAGTTCATTTATAAGTTCTGCTTCCCACCCAACTGTAGAACAAAATTTAGCTAAGTTTTCTGTCACTATATAACAAGGATCTCCTTTTCTCCAGTTTCCCATACCATGTTCCTCATTTCCTTCTGATCCTTCATCAGAAATATCTTTTTGTAAGTTTATTTATTTATTTTTAGAGAGGAGGAAGGGCCAGAGAAAGAGGGAGAGAGAATCCCAAGCAGGCTCTGCACTGTTAGCGAGGAGCCTGGCATGGGGCTTGAACTCACAAACTGGGAGATCATGACCTGAGCTGAAACCAAGAGCTGGACGCTTAACCCACTAAGCCACCCATCAGAAGCACCTTTAATGTTCATATTTTTATGTCCTGTTTATGACAATATAGGTATTCTCTAAGACAATACAGGCTTTCTCTATCATGTTCCTTGCTTCCTTCTGAGCCTTCACAAGCAAAGTCTTTAATATCCATATTTGTCTGTTCAAGGCAGCCTTGATCTCTTCTATCATGGTCCTCACAAAATTTCCAGCTTTTATCCATTACCCAATTCCAAAGCCACTTCCACATTTTTAGGAATTCGTTACAGCAGCACCCCATTCCAGATATCAAAATCAATATTAATTTCCCATTGCTACTGCAATTAATTACTAAAAATTTAGTAGCTTAAAACACAGATTTACTCTCTTACTAAGTTCTGGGAGTGAAAAATCTAAAATCGACAGGTCAAAATAGCTGCATTCCTTCTGGGGGCTTCAGGGTAGAGTCCATTCCTAGCCTTTTTCAGCTTCTTAGGTCTGCCTGCATTCCTTGGACCATGACTTCCTTCCTCACATCATTCTTACTTCTTGCATCTATCATATTTCCAACTACCAACTCTGCCTCCCTCTTATAAGAACCTTTGTGACTATATTGGGCTCATCCAGATAACCCAGAGTAATCTCCCAATCTCAAGATTCTTAATCACATATGTAAAATTTCTTTTACCACATAAAGTAGTATGCTCATAGGTTCCAGGCATTAGGATGTGGACATCCTTGATGGGTCATTATTCAGATGATCACAATGCTTTCATGGTGAATATGTGACACTATGTATTTGCCAAAACCCATTAAACTTTACAGCACAGACATAAACTTAAATGTATGCAAATTTTTAAAAATTACTTAGACTGTCAAGACATCCCAGGACAGAGTGCAGAATGGGATAAAACAATCTGTGTTACAAATGTATGAAGCAACCTCACTAAAGGGGGTAGAGGACAAAGGTGTTTATCTAAGTAGCTTTGGAATTAAAAAGGGAACCCGGGGTCCTTGGAAAAAAAAATGGCTGATTCTAGGACTGGGTTAGAAAAAAATACAAGAGAACCTGAGCATCTTTGTACCATAAAAAAGTAATGAAATGCTTTAAAAAATTCCCACAATGATAAGGGTATGTGAAAGGGACACAGGAGTTCCCTGAAAGAGCTTCTAATGGTCAAAACTGAAACAATTTGAAGAACAAAATAAATTAGCATTGGATAACCAAAAATATGAAATAAAATATTCATGAGTCCATACTGATACAAATAAATGATTGCATAAATTAAAATAAAAGGAGAATAGACAAATCACTGTGCAGAAGAATTCTGAATAATTTTTGTAGACAGTCTGCCCTCAAGGAAATGGAGCCTAACTGCCCGCTCCTTGAGTGAGGGTCACACACAGTGACTTCTTTCCAAAGAGGGAAATGGGGAAAGAGGAACTTCACAGTGGAGAGACCTGACAAACACCCCCTCAGCCAGGAGATCAAGGTTCAAATCAACAGTGACAGGCAATTTTGATAGTATGTAGCCTTGACGTGAGAAAAATGGCACTTCACCTCTGTGGTCTTCCTCCCAAGACATATCACCCTAGGCTAATTCTGAGGGGGAACAATCAGACATATCCCAATAGAGGGGCATCCTACAAAATACCTTATCAGCACCTCTCAAAACTGTCATATCAAAAACAAGGAAAATCTGACAAGCTACCACAGTCAAGAGAAGCCTAAGGAGACATGAGGACTAAATGTAATATGGCATCGAATCCTAGAATAGAAAAAGGACACTAGGTTAAAAGTAAGGAAATCTGAGTAAAGTATGGACTTTGGTTAAAAATAATGTGTATACAGGGACGCCTGGGTGGCTCAGTCAGTTAAGCGTCCAACTTTGGGTCAGGTCATGATTTCATGGCTCATGGGTTCAAACCCCGTGTTAGGTTCTGTGCTGACAGCTCAGAGCCTGGAGTCTGCTTCAGATTCTGTGTATCCTTCTCTCTCTGCTCCTCCCTCCTTCACACTCTTTCCCTCTCAAAAATAAACACTTTTAAAAAATTAAAAAAATAATGTATATACATTGGTTCATTATTGTAACAAATGTACTACATTCCCAGTAAATATTAACATTATAGGAAACTATAGGAAATAATAGGGTTTGGAGTATATGGGAATTTTGTACCGTTGTGATTTCCCTGTAAATTTAAAACCATTTATTTAGAAACATAAAAGGGAGCCATTAAAGCATTTAGATTGGGGAAAGTACCATGATAATCCTGAATCTTTGGGGAAATAGTGTGGTTGGATTGGAATAAAAAATGGCTAGAGTCCAAGAAATCATCTGAAAGCCATTGCGGTCAGCTAGGTCAGCTAAAATGGTGATGGCCTTGACCGGTGTCCTTCAGAACAGTCAAGAGATTATGAATCCCTGAATTTTACCCCAGCACCAACAAGTATCATTATGAAGTCCATGGGACTGCACTTCACTGTGGATACCAGGCTCCTTGCTTAGATGGATTAAAATGGCTCTGAGATTCAAGCTCAAAACAAATATCACGGTAAACAGTCAAAAGACAAGCTCCAATCACTCAGAGGTCTGTGGTTTTATGAACTTAGAAACTTGGTCTCAACAGATACTGCAAAAGAAGACCACGAGTCTTCTTGAATAGCTAAAAGCTTCAGATAGATAACCTGAGATTTCACCCACCTTGAAAACCATCTTGCTGTGACTCTGGCTTGTACCATTGTTCTTAAATAATATTCTTCATTTCTCTCATAAAACATGTCCGAGGCTGTTTCTGAAAGAGACTTTAAAAAACCAGCAAAGCAAGTTTTGGTCAAATCCATTTGGCTTTAGTGTTCAGCTCCCCAGCAGAAATCCAGGTCAGTCAATCAGAATGCAATTTGTTGAAAGCCTGCCTTTTGGACACAAGTGTCAGCCAACACAGAGAGAGAGAGGAAAGACATACGAGGCATGATGGTGGCGCCTTGCATTTATAGAATGGAGCAGCCAGACACTTGGCTGAGATAGGGTATTTTGAAGTAAACACATGAAATTGAGCAGTTTCCTGGTTTCTGTCAACTGAAGATTAGGAGCCAGAAGTTAAATGCAGGCATTTTTTTTTCCCTCCACAAATGAAATGCGGTGTTCCGAAAGCTCTTTGTAAAGCATTTGCTGGATGGTTGTGATTTATGGACAGCATTCACTACACCTAGAAAACAGATCTGTTATTGGGCAAAAAGTGCTAATAATCTCCAGCTCAAAAAATCCACAAGTCCCTCCCCCAACAAACAAACAAACAAACAAATATTCATGTAAGAGAAAAGAGATCAGTAATGAAATGAATGTGCATACATAGTAGGGGTGAGAGGAGAAGGGCTGGTGGGCTGGTGGCTGTTTTGTGGTTTTTTGTTTGGTTGGTTGTTTTATTGTTCTATTTTGGTTTTGTCTTGTTTAATTCCTCCTGTTTGTCTAACCAAACTGTAAGCCCCTTGAGGGATAGCCCAATAGATCTTATGCATCATCACCCCAGACAAAGCACTGGATCTTACCAGAGAGGCACTCCACAAACTTGTCAGTAATGACAGAAAAGGCTCAATTTGCCCATTTACAGGACACAAAGACTTTGTCAACAGCCTCCCCTGCAGGACAAGTGAAGTGCCTGTCCCTTGGTGAAGAAACAAGGAACAAAGGAAAGTCTTTAAACCATGGATTTCTCTTCAAGTAACAGCCAACAGCCCCAGGCAGCCTTGTTCCTTCCCCCATCCAGGAAAGCACACTTAGCCCAAGCCCAGATGGCCTCATCATGTTCAACCCACGTGTGCTCTGTTTGTAGTTCATGGAGCCAATTACCACAGAAATACAGAGGAAGGGGACGAAGCTATTTCAGTTTGATGTGACACAGACTGTGACAAACTTTGACCTTTCTCTTTAAAGACAGAGAAAAAAAAGATTACCTGCATCTGTGTATAAACAGTTACAAAATAATCATATGTTTCCCCAAAGGAAGGGAAGAATACAGCAGGCAAAATGTAGACAATTTCCTGGTTTATCTCTCTTCCATTTTGGTTCAAAAAATGGCGCTGAACCTTCCCAGCTACACTTCCAGTATCTGGCCTGTCAGAAGAAATTTTTCTCTGAGCTGCCTGCGTTTTTTACTGATAGAGGCTTAACTATTGCTGAAGTTAAGGATATCCATCAGTGTACTGGAAAGAGCCTTCTGTTTGCCAAAGTCTAGGGACTGGAAGAAAGACACCACTTATGTTTCCATGTAAATGACTGTATCAAATGCTTTCTGCCACAAATTCTGGAGCGAGGCAGTTCTTACACATCATAGCAGGGTAATGGGACCTCTAGAAGATTCCATGATGTAACCTCCCCTAGGAGCCAGGTTCTCTTTAGTGCACAAACCAGTTCTAAAAAAACCTGTGTGCATTGCAGCTGTGATTGTTTGACCCAAAGCTGCCCAGCAGCAACCATTCATGACTGCCCAACTCCAGGTCATGGTTGTCCAACTCAAGGCTGGGAGAGGAGAGCATGGGCCCAGCATCGGAACAGAGGTCTCACTGGTATTATTTTACGTACTGGGAGTTCCTGGTCTCCTCCAGTCAATTTTTTTCCTTTGGCTTCTGCTTGAATGACCCAGGAGGCATCTTTCTTTGTCATCCTGAGGACTCCTCTTTATTCTTCAGTTTACACGAACCAGGAACAATGATAAAAGGTTTTTGTTTTGTTTTTTTTTTGGTATGGATTAATAATACACAAATGTGGGTGGGTCACATATAGTACACACCAATAGGAAAAACATAGGCATAGCTTCTGGAAACTTCTGTTTTCAGCAACAGCAGACTAGCTAATTTAGACAAAATCTCCCAAATAAAAACTATCTTCTTAAAAGCACCAATCTGCTAACAAGAAACAGTGAAGGGTGTTCAAGCAAACTTGTTTGCTTGGACTCTTGCTCTGGGTGCCATTGGTAGGTGTTAATGACATAAAGCCCTCAAAAGAGGGCCCAGTTCTCCAGAGAGTAAGAGAGTGAAGGAATTTACACAACAGTCAGCTTCATGGGGTGTGGAGTCACTGCGTCACTGCAGTATAGTATGAAGGAGTGACTGGTGGTCATAATGGGTGAATGTGAGTTATCAAGGGAAGTTAAATCATGTAGGCACTCTGCTTACGAGGCTCACTTGCTTTAGCAAGCCCTCTCTTTAAAATACTCGAAATGTTCATGACATAAAAGTTGCCTTGACATATAAAGGCATATATATGAAAAATGCATTTACATGAAATGCCATATTCTCAGAGAATTCTAGGTAAATGAAGTGTTACAGTAGTCATGGGGTGCCTGGGTGGCTCATGTGGTTAAGCATCTGACTTTGGCTCAAGTCATGATCTTGCAGTTGGTGAGTTCAAGCCCCATGTCGGGCTCTGTGCTGATAGCCTGGAGCCTGTTTCAGATTTTGTGTCTCCCTCTTTCTCTGCCCCTCTCCCCTCATGCTCTCTCTCTCTCTCAAAAATAATAAACACTTAAAAAAATAAGGTAGTTGTGGTTTTCTTAAATCAGTGAATACAAATCATACGTTGAAAAATTTACAGAATGTGCACCATAGTAATGACCTGAGCATTAGATTGAGAATCCCTGTGACTCTCCCATTGACAGCTCCTGTTCCGTATATATCAAAGGACATTTATCCATCAACCACAGGACAAGCAACCTGCAGGACAGAATCCTTTGGGGAGTTAGCCTCCAAGCTCACCGCTGGCAAAATGCACACATGAACCTGGCCAGGTTGTATGGGGAAGGTGAAGTTTCCCAGACCGATGCAGGGTGCTTGCCCACCCAATTCAAGCAGGGTAGGGATTTTACAAATGCACAGTGGTTAACAGCTGCTCCCACCTGTACACAGACACAAGGAGTTGTTGGGGTGATCTCCATTCTTAACTTCTGCTTGGCCCTTATCGACCTAAGCTCATTAGAATGGACTCAGGATTGTACTTAGTCTCCACGTAGTGTCTTCTGATTCACGCCTCTTCAGTTGCCCACCCAGTTCAGAGGCCATCACCATCTTAAGACACTGTGCCATGATTCTGTAAAGAAGGTAGAAACTGATAGATGGACCAAAATGGGTAAGAGATTAGCAGGCATCAACACAAAGAATTCTAGTCCACTTTGCTTAAACATGGTAAGGTTAATAGTCCATTTTATTCTTATAAAGAATTTGTCACAACCTCTTGGCCAGTCCAATCTGCTGCTCCCCTGTAATACCCTGTAATCCCAAACCTGACCACTTCCATTCCAAGCCATGTTATCTGCTCCCTAGATTCTTTCAACAGTCTCCCGATGCAGTTCCCTCCTTCCACTTTTGCTTCTCACAGCCCATTCTCCACTCAGAATTCAGTACTCTTTTTAAAGCAGAAATTAGGCCAATCATTCCTCTGCTTTAAGCAGGGGCTTCCCATCACTTAGAACGAAATCCAGGGTCACCTGGGTGGTCCAGTTGGTTAAGTATATGACTTCAGCTCAGGCCATGATCTCATGGTTCATGGGTTCAAGCCTTCCATCAGGCTCTGTGCTGACAGCTCAGAGTCTGGAGCCTGCTTTGGATTCTGTGTCTGCCTCTCTTTCTGTGCCTCCCTGCTTGCGCTCTGTCTCTCAAAAATGAATAAATGTTTTTAAAAATGTAAAAAATAAACGTTAAAGAAAATAATGAAATCCAAAACTTTTGCTGTGGCCTAAAAGACCCTACCTGATATGACCCTGCCTGGCTGCCTTTTGACACATCTCCTACAATTCTCTACTCATTCACACTGTTCCAGCCAGTCATCCTCCTTGCCAGGCCGGCCTTGGATACACCAAACCTCTTCTCACCTCAAGACCTTTACAACTGTCATCCCCTCTGCCTGGTTGCTCTTCATCCAGGTAGTTCCATAGTTGGATTCTTTCCATCATTCAGTTCTTCACTGAATTGTCACCTCCTCAAAGAAACCTTCCATAACCACTCTAGGCAAAAAATAGTACCTTCTCACATATCACCCTCTACAACATAATCTTCTTCTGTTTACTCTGTAGCACGAGATAGTTCCAGTAATTATCTTGCTTATCTGGTTTTTACTTGTTTTGTTTGTTTGTTTGTTTACTCTCTTCCTCCTAGAATATAAACTCCTTGATATCAGGGCCCTTGTCTATCTTGTTTAGTGCTCTGCATCACTAACATCCAGAACAGTGCTTGGCATATCATAGATACTTAATAAATATTTATTGAATAAATCAACCATTTCTTTAAGACTCCAGAAGGCAGATCATTTGAGCAGTTGCATTGGCTGCCATTTTGTTTCAAGAGGATAAACTGAGCCATAATTTGATCTAAGGTTTATTTGGCTATCTATTAATAGTTTACCAAACTGGGCCAAATCTGGGAAAAAGAAATCAAAGATTCAAACTCAAAGCCTTTTCTCATTCCCCTCTTCTCCTGTAGACATACTTCCTCCCAAAATGTGAACTTGTTTAAACATTTAAGGGAAACATTTGGTTGGCCAGACCCAAACAGGTGTCACTAGGTTAATTGTAGCTAAATGCATTTCTTGTCCTCAGCATCTGCTTACCCAGTGGTTCTCAAAATTTAGCATCATCACTAAGTGAAAAAAAAATCAGTCAGAGAAAGACAAATACCATATGATTTCACTCATTATGTGGAATTTAAGAAACAAAACAAATAAAGAGAAAAAAAGAAAAAAACCCAGACTCTTAACTACAGAGAACAAACTGGTGGTTGCCAGAGGGGAGGGGTGTACGAATAGGTGAAATAGGTGAAGGGAGTTAAGAGTATACTTATTGTGATGAACACTAAGTAATGTATAAAATTGTTGAATCACTATACTGTACATCTGAAACACTGTATGTTAATTATGCTTGAATTTTTAAAAAGAGAAAAATAAAAGACTTTGGCATCATCAGAATTACCTGGAGGGCTTGCTGAAACACACGTAATTGGGCCCAATGGTTTACTGGATTGATTCATAACAGCTCATGACAGCTGATTGTTACATTTTCAAGAATATTGCAAGCCAGTCATGAAACACAGCTGTCATTCTAAATAAATCATAAAAATGTATAACTAAAATTTATGTCTTAGGGGGAGTCTGGGTGGCTCAGCTGATTGAGTGTCTGACTCTTGGTTTTGGCTCAGGTCATGATCTCATGGTTTTTGAGATTGTGCCCCATGTCAGGATCTGTGCTGGCAGCACAAAGCCTGCTTGGGTCTCTCTCTCTCTCTCTCTCTCTCTCTCTCTATCTCTATCTTTCAAAAAATAAATGTATTAAAATACTACATGAAAAGCATTTCCTAAGTATTTTACTACAAGTTTCTATTATGTCTGCCCTGGAGGACATCTATGACTACTGTCTGTCTCTGTAGGAAGGAAATGGGGAACATGGAGTGCTGCTGTGCACCTCTCTTCCTAGCTCCTGGTTAGTGGTGTCATATGGCTTGAAACTGGCCATGGTAGAAATATTTACACCACAGCAATGGGCAAATGCTGCATCTGGACTTAGGTTATTATTTCACTGATTGTCTCAACTTCAGAAAGTCATGGAGAAAAGCTTAATAATACAGAGTTAAACAGATTAAACTTAGATGTATGTCAGCCTATAGCTATTACATTGTGAACAGCAAAATATACATATTTTTTCCAGTATTTGAAAACTATAACCTGATTCAGCAAGGAAGTTGCTCATGTCCTTGCCCCAAAAAATGACATAAAATTGTCAAAAAATTTTGACATAACATCCATCTTCCTTTGGTTCTCTTTGAACATATCCCTTATTGTAAACAAAACTATCAACCAACACTCATGTTGGAGCTACACTCACTCATCAATTGCAACCATAAGTTGTCTCTGTTACAAAAGTTTGTCAAAGGCCAATGAAAGTATTCTGTGCAAATCAATTTCCTATATGAAAGTTATAATAAGGAATATTGAATATTTTATTATTATTATTTGTAAATTTTGTGCTAAATAGTATATATACCAATAAAATTTATATTAAACTTGTGTACATAAATATATGCATTTTTTCCCCAGAGACCCAGTTGTTAAACATTTGCCAGCACACCACCAGCTGGACCTCACCCCTGGAGCTCCAGATTCAGCAGGACTAAGGACAAGCCCAAGAATTTGCATTTCTAAAAAATTCTCCAGGAATGTTAGGCTAGTCCTGCTGTTTCAGAGACCACTCTCAAAGAACAGAGAACTTCTGACTTGAAAGGAAGCTTAAAATCACAATGAGGTATCTCCTCACACCTTTCAGAATGATTCACACCAAAAAGACAAAAGATAACAAGTGTTGGTGAGGATGTGGAGAGAAGGGAACATTTGTGCACTGTTGGTAATGTAAATTGGTACAGCCATTGTGGACAACAGTATGGAGATGTCCCCCCACCCCCACCCCACTGCAAATTAAAAATAGAACTATCATATGATCCACAAATTCCACTTCTGGGTATATATCTGAAGGAGTATCTCAAAGACATATCTTCACTCCCATGTTCATTGCAGCATTATTCACAATAGCCAAGACATGAAAACAACCGAAGTGTCTATCAACAGATGAATGGATTAAAAATGTGATTAAAAAGTGTGTGTGTGTGTATTTAGTGCGTGTGTGTGATTTAGTATTACTCAGCCATATAGAAGAAGGAAATCCTGCCATTTGCAACAACATGGATGGACCTCGAAGGCATTATGTTAAGTGAAATAAGTCAGACAGAGAAAGATAAATACTACATGATCTCACATGTAGAATTGAGAGGAGAGAGAGACAGGCAGAGAGAGAGAGAGAGAAAGCTGATTTCTTAGAAACAGAAAATAGAATGGTGGTTGCCAGGGGCTACGTGAAGGAGGAAATGGGTGATGTAGGTCAAAGGGTACAAACTTTTGGTTATAACAAGAATGAATTCTGAGTACTTAATGCACAGCATGGAGACTATAGTTAATCATACAGTGCTGGGTACTTGAAAGTTGCTGAGTGTAGATCTTAAGTATTCTTACCACATACATGCAAACAGTTAACTGTGTGTATTGATGGGTGTGTTAATCATCTTGATCTTAGTAATCATTCCACAACGTATGTGGTATAGCAAATCATCACATTATGTACATTAAATATATGCAATTATATTTGTCAATTATTCCTCAATAAAGTGAAAAGAAATTGTGATGCGTTGTGATATAAAAGTATATGATACACATTGAATTTGAAAGATTTAGTTCAAAAATATAAAATATCTCAGTAATTTTTATACTGGTTTCATGTTGCAATGGTATTTTGTATATAATGAATTAAAATGTATTATTAATATAAAGAAAAGAAAAGAAAAAAACGAAAAGAAAAGAAAAGGAGGTTTCCACCATGGGTCTTCCAGATATGTTATCAAACAAATATGGATTTCTGTTGCCAGAGACATTACAAGTTAATTCAAGAAGTCAATATTTGCTCAGTAGATGATAAATCTTGAGGCAAAACAAAGAGAAGCCCTAACTCCATCTAGCTGTTGGTCAGCTCAGCACTGGGACATGAAGGGAGCTCCAAGAGTCAATCAATAGATTGCCCCATTAGCTTGCCATGTCACCAAAATTCAGACTATTAGAATCAATCCAGAAAGGCCCTGTAGCATGCAAACACATTGCCTGGGAAGGTGGATATAGTAACAAACTGAAAAACTGTACTATACAAAACCATTTGCTTCGTACACACACTAAAGCCAGGCATCCCTCCTTCCCTGTACATTTACACTGGCATCATGTAGAAACTGGTTCCTTCAGTTAACTTGTTCACCTTTCTTTACAGACCTTGGGTTCACACAAGTACATTAATCACACAACTCTGGGGATGCATAGCCTGGCTTAGAATTCCAGCTCAGCCTTGTGATGTTGGGCTAGTTACTTGACTTCTCTATACCTCAGTTTCTTCATGGAAATGGAAATAATAATACTATCTACTGTATAGGGTTGTTTTGAGAATTCAGTGAGTTAAATATTATCAACTACTTATAAAGTGCTTAGAACAATATCGAGTGTATGAATAAGTGTTAACCAGGTCAATGAACATTTTTGTAATTGGTCTGGTGCATTTTAATTTATACCATTATAATTTACATTATTTCATAAAAGAATATAATTCAAAGGTGTGAATACACCATGAACACAGGACCCAAAATATTGACAATAATTTACATCTACTCACGTGCTTCTCCCCCATCTTATTCCCTACTTCTCCACAATTGTTGTAACCACAGATTTCACATCTACTTCATTTTGGTTATGGTTTTAACACGTATATATTTCTAAAAGTATGTTGTTTCATTTCAGTTGTTTTCAATTTGATTAAAGCGTGTCATGGTGTACACAATTTCTGAGACTTTTTGAAACTCAATATTGCATTGTTGTGTATACCTATATTTTTAATTAACCATTTTGTACAGTTTGGAGTGGGTTCTACCATTCTAAATCAATGCTCTACAAATTCCTAAGTTTGAAAAGGCATCCAAATTGGGTGGACTCAACTAGTAATCAGTCAAGATTCTGGTGTTTGTGCACCTACAGAATAGAACAGCTTGGATGGGACAGACCCATGAGGCCCTCAGCTCAGTTGTCTTCTACATCTTACTTTTCCACTTGGATCTGCAAAGGAAGTCCACGCCAGGGGCTGTCACCCATGGAGTGGCTCCAGGGCAAAACGATCCTCAGCCCTGACCCTGGCAGTCTTCGGGCTCCTCATCCTCACATCAGGTCCTCTGCTCAGCTCTGCTCCTGGCACAGACATGGTTTCACTGAGGCTGTCCCAGGGAGGGACTGAGGCCAGTGAGGGCTGGGGTGGGGGCAGGGAGGGTGGAAGCATGCTCAGGGAGGTCAGGAGACAGCTTGCCAGTGCACAGGGGAATCTCTGAACAGCATCCAAAAGCCCCTTGGTCCCTGAGAAGAATGAGGCATGGGGAGGAATGTTGGGATGGTGTAAGGACAAACTCAGCATCCATCACACATTGCCTCAAAACAAACCAGGGAAGAAAAAGCAGTGATTAGATCTATTCTGACAACATCCTAAAATGTATTTGGAACATCTTTCATAACCCCTTTAGAATCAAAAACTACCTAAAATTACTCTCTTCTTTCAAGCCAAGCCGATGTGAGAAATTCACAGAGAATACATTTTGGTCCTCTATAGGGTCTTTGGTGCAGATACCAAATAATCTCTGGGACTCCTTGGGGCCAGGAAAACAGCTCTGAATCCTAGATGCCTCCTTGGAAGCTCATCATCTGCCATGCCCACAAGGTGATTTCACCAAGGAAATTGACCAGTCCTGAGGACACAGTGATCACTGTCAGGCTAGGGAACAAGACAAGCACTGGCTCCTTCCTGCATTACATTGGGCTTTCGAAGCATTGATCTGTTAATATTTTTAAATGTTCTTTGAGCCTCCATCAGGAGTCCCTCCAGAGGCAAATATTAGCATCCCTGGACAGCAAAGGACAGGATCTCTAAATGCCAAAATGGTAGGTGAAAGTGGAGAGGGGCAGGGGGGCAGGAGAGAAGGTCAAGCTGGACCCTAAGTAAAGGAAGGACAACAGAGCTTCCAGAGGAAAGGCCTCCTCCAGGACTGTACCTTCACCTTCAAGCTTACCACGTCTGCTGAATTCTACCCAAATTCAGTGCCTGCAAGAAGAGAGGAGGCAGGAGAGCTCCACCAATGACTCTGCGACCTCAAGCGGCTCAGTGAAGCACTGGAGTCTCTGCTGTCATTGGTAAAATGACAAGTTGAACCTGCTGGCTTATAGTGTCTGTATCAACTCTCTTCATGATTTTGTGTTTAAAGTCAAATTCATAGTGTGCCTGGGTGGCTCAGCTGTTTAAGCATCTGACTCTTGATTTCCACTCAGGTGGAAGCGTCTGGCGGTTTGTGAGTTCGAGCTGCACATCGGGCTCTGCACTGACAGTGCAGAGCCTGCTTGGGATTCTCTCTCTGTCCCTCCCTGCTTGTGCACTCTCTCTCAAAATAAATAATCTTAAAAAATAATAAAGCCAAATTCATTACTTACCTGTGTGCACACACACACACATCAGATTCTCTACTGCTAGTCACAGCAAACACTCACTGAACTTCTGGACTCTCAAGTTCTGTTGTTCTATTTCTCTACTAACTTCAGCATCTATAGCACTGACTAAATTCCAGTAATAATGATGATGGTGATGATAATAATTATTGCTTTTATAGTAACAGTACATGCAGTGTGTCTCTAATAGCAATATACGCAATTATATAGTATTCTATGTATAATATTTATTATTATATATATCATACACAATATATACTATAATGATAACATTTTATTTTAAATGATTATTTTATGATGGTAGTTTCTATTATAATAATTACATACATTGCATGTATAATTATTATTTATATATATTATGTATACACACTATATGTACTGCTTAATATTCACCTTATATTCTATATACTATATATATACTCTATACATCCCATGCATGATATAATAAGAGCAGTTTTGACATAGCACTTACTATGTATTATGTCATAACATACACTTATTGACACATTTTACCCTCACCACAACCCTACTTCTACTGCAATTTTACAGATGAGGAAGCTGAGGCACAACTAGGATTTGCTCAAAGTCACATAGCCAGCAAGTGGCAGAGCTGGGACCTGAACTCAGTGAGATTTTAGCATCCTGGACCCCTACCTCAGGGGTTGGCCCACCAGGGCGCCTCTTCTCTAGTCCACGTTCAGACATTGAAGCCGCCCCTGCTCCATCTTCCTCCCAGACAACTCTTACCATGGCCAGACTGAGTCCTGGCTCTGACCCTGTCCTTCCTCTGGGCATTGAAGTTTCTCTGCATGCTGAACCAACAGCCCCTCCAGCATTATGGTGCCCCCTCTCCACTCCTCCTCACTGCCCCCCACCCAGCTGCCACCCTTCTCACTTGCCCTGCAGTGGGCGGCTCTTCTTCCACCCATTCCTGGACTGCTGGTGTCCCCAGGGTCCTCTCCTGCACACAACACTCCTCATGGCTCCTCCAGACTCCTTGTCAGGCTCAACAACAGCAGCAGCTCCTTTGTCCCGTGTCCAGCCTGACCCCAGCTGGGCTTTCTTTCTTTTAAGTTTTTACTTAAATTCCAGTTGGTTGGCATACAGTGTAATATTAGTTTCAGGTGCACAATTTAGTGATTCAACACTTACATATGACACCTGGTGCTCATCACAAGTACCCTCCTTAATCCGCATCATCTATTTCACCCATCCACCCACCCACCTCCCCTCTGGTAACTATGAGCTTGTTCTCTATAATTAAGAGTCTGTTTCTTGGTTTGCCTCTCTTTCTTTCTTTCTTTCTTTCTTTCTTTCTTTCTTTCTTTCTTTTCTTTCTTTTTATTTTAGAGAGACAGAAAGACTGTGGGAGTTGGGGGGTAGGGGCAGAGGGAGAGAAATCATGACCTTGGGATCATAATGTGAGTCAAAATCAAGAGTGAGTCACTCAACAGTCTGATCCACCCAGGTGCCCCACCTCTCTCCTTTTTCCCTATGCTTGTACTCTGTCCCCTGCTAGACTCTGTACCTGATATTTCCTCACCTTTGCCAACATGGCCAAAAGCAAACCCACATTTCCCTGCACAGCTGGACCTGCTCTGTTTTCCCTGTCTCTCACTGGAAATCCCACTGTCCACCTGTGCTCCTGACTAGAAACCTGAGAATCAACCCTGACACTTCCCACTCTCCCACTTTCCAAGCCCTGAGAGTCTGTCCCCCAAATTACCTCTTTGTGATGTTCTATGCTCCTCCGCTCCCCCCTCTCCCATGCCCACATGTCCCTGGATGGCTGTGCATACAGTACAAGTCTAGCTATGCCCATTTCTTGGAAACCCTCCAAAAGTCCCCTGCAGGCCACAGTCTGAACTGCTTAGCAGACTGACAAGACTTTCTCTGTAAGCTTGGTTCTCTGGGCCTCTCCCACCACTCCTTTGTTTATACTTTATGCTCAAATAATACTTTCCCCTGAACATCTCCACCTTCCTACTTTAACTCAGACCATTCCCTTCACCTGGAAAAGCCCCCAATTCCCCAGTTAATGTCATACATCCATCTTGCCTCCATGTTACCCTCCTCCTTGACCTCCACTAGACCTTCTTCTGCCTTCTTAAATCACCCCATGCATACTTCCTAAATTACCCTGTCTATGCCTCAAGAGTGTCCTTGCCTTGTTGCAGTTAATGTCTAGTTCACATGAGGTGTTAGAGGGCATCTCCTGTGACATGCACCTTGGTGAACTTTGTTCAAGCACACTGTGGCCCCATACCTTCCTGACAGTCCTCCCTGCTCCAAAGACCATGGTTCTGGGATTCTAAGGCAACTTGAGAGTTCCCCCATCTCTTCTCCTCACTCATACCCTCTCTCCCTTTCTCTATCACAGTATTCTTCAAGGAACATCCCCAATGCCACCCTTTCAGAGAGTATCTTGGTTGTTCACTATCAGGTGCAAACCTCTCACTTCTCTTATTTTATTTATTTTTAATTTTTTAATGTTTATTTATTTTTGAGAGAGAGAGAAACAGAGCTGGAGTGGGGGAGGGGCAGACAGAGAGGGAGACAAAGAATCTGAAGTAGGCTCCAGGCTCTGAGCTGTCAGCACAGAGCCCAACGCAGGGCTCGAACCCACGAACCACGAGATCATGACCTGAGCTGAAGTCGGCACTTAACCGACTAAGCCACCCAGGCACCCCTCACTTCTTTTAATAAGAAGGAAGGACATAGAGTCACAGCATTGGAGGGACAGGGGAGGGAACAGAGGAAGAAAGGACAAGAGAGCTTGCATGAAAGGGGGACCAGGAGAATAATCACAGGGTAAGAGACAATGACAGAGGAGCAAGGATGGAATTTCTAAAAAGTGATGTAGGTTAAGAATTAGATCTCCTTTAACATTCTTTGACAGATACTTGCAAAGATTGGGATTATATATTATTTTATTACTTTTGTTTGTTAGACTGTGTTTCTGTGAATGTGACAAAGTACTGAGACTGGGCCATCAAAGGTCTGAAATCTTATATGGGCTACATAATAAAATAAAAATTACCTGCATGTTGTCACGTATACCACCTGTCTCTCTGTCTGTATATATATATATGTGTGCATGTGAGCATGTGTGTATGCAGCTGTTGTGTGTATGTGTATGCATGCACTGAGCTTTGGGGACTCCATTCTACCCCTCAGTGCTTTTGGTGGGGAGTGTGGAGGGATGATATGAAAGTCAGGTAATCAGCTGTGCATCTGGACTATGGGTTGTCCGCTGTTGGTTAATCTGCACCTAGGCTCCATAAAGAATGACTACTGCTTGTCAGATTCCCAAGCATCAGGCTGCTACTCTTCCTTGAACAACCTACTCTGCCACAAACCAAACAAACACTGAATTTTAATGGAAATCTACGTTTGTTTTCTTCAGAATTAGGGCAAGTGTCCCAAAGCAGCACTGGTAGGAATATAAATAGTGCAAAACTCGGTCCCATGTGTCTTCCACAAAACTCTTCTTACCTGTCTTCCACAGGTAATCCAATAACACCAAGTGTGTTTTAATGAACATATGTGGAGCCACAAGGGAGGAGAATGACAAATAGAAGGAGCTTTCTTTTTGTTGGCTCTCTCTCCATATCCTTCCTCTCAGAATTTCTACCTTCTAGAGACCCATGTGTGGCCTCCATGCCATATGACATCCCCTAGGACATCTAGTCCAGTCTTTTTATCCCCATCCTTACAACTGTCATGCTGTCTCTGCTTTAAAATGAGATTATACTATACACAGCCCTGCAAAAAATATTAAAGGACTCTCTTTGAGTGGGAAAGAAAGAACAAAAATGACAAAGACTAGAAAGGAAGAGAGAAAATCTCCAGAAATAATGACAAAACAAGTAATAAAATGGCACTAAATTCATGTCTATCAATAATTACTCTGAATATAAATAGACTAAATGCTCCAATCAAAAGATGAAGGGTGTCAGAATGGATAAAAAAACCACAAGACCCATCTATATGCTGCCTACAAGAGACTCATTTTAGACCTAAAGACACCACAGACACCAAAGTGAGTGGATGGAGAACAATTTATCATTCAGATGGACATCAAAAGAAAGCCAGACTAGCAATATCTCTATCAGACAAATTAGATTTTAAACTGAAGACTGTAACAAGAGCTGAAGAAGGGCACTATATCATAATAAAGAGGTCTATCCAACAAGAAGATCCAATAATTATAAATACTTATGTCCCCAATTTGGAATAACCCAAATATATCAATCAATTAATAACAAACATAAATAAACTCATTCAGGGGCACCTGGGTGGCTCAGTTGGTTGAGTATCTGACCTCAGCTCAGGTCACAATCTCACAGTTCATGAGTTCAAACCCCATGTTGGGCTCTGTGCTGACAGCTCAGAGCCTGGATCCTGCTTCAGATTCTGTGTCTTCTTCTTTCTCTGCCCCTCCTCTGCTCGTGTTCTCTCTTTCTAAGAATAAATAAAAATTTAAAAATTTAAAAAAAGAAACTCATTCATAATACAGTAATAAGAGGGGACTTTAACACCCCACTTTAAGTAATGGATAGATCATCAAAGCAAGAAGTCAACAAGGAAACAATGGCTTTGAATGACACACTGGACCAATCGATGTAACAGATATATTCAGAACATTTCATCCTACAGCAGCAGAATGCACATTCTTTTTGAGTGCACATGGACATTCTCCAGAATAGATCACATACTGGGTCACAAATCAGGCCTCAACAAGTATAAAAGGTTAAGATCATGACATGCATATTTTCTGACCACAACGTTACAAAACTTGAAGTCAATCACAAGAAAAAATTTGGAAAGACCACAAATACATGGAGGTTAAAGAACATCCTACTAATGAATGAATGGGTTAGCCAGGAAATTAAAGGGGTGCTGGAGAGGTGTTGGGTGGGGGGGGGATGGGCTAAATTAGTGATGGGCATTAAGGAGGGCACTTGTTGGGATGAGCACTGGGTGTTACACATAAGTGATAAATCACTAAATTCTACTGCTGAAGCCATTATTACATTATATGCTACCTAACCTGGACTTTAAAACAATTTTTAAAAATTTAAAAATGAAAAAAGAGGAAGAAGTTAAAAATACATGGAAACAAATGAAAAAGAAGATACAATGGTCCAAAATATTTGAGATGCAGCAAAAGTGATCCTAAGAGGGAAGTATACAGTAATACAGGTTTACCTCAAGAAGCAAGAAAACTCTCAAATAAACAACCGACACTTACACCTAAAGGGGCTAAAAAAAGAAAAAAAAATGAAGCCTAAATACAGCAGAAGAAGGAAAAAATAAAGATTAGAGCAGAAATAAATAATATGGAAACAAACAAACAAAAAACCTGAATAGAACAGATCAATGAAACCAGGAGCTGGTCCTTTGAAAAAATTAATAAAATTGATAACCCCCGAGCCAGACTTATCAAAAAGAAAAAAGAACAGACACAAATAAAAAAACACAAACAACAGAGGAGAGATCACAACCAACATCACAGAAATACAAAAATTATAAGAGAATATTGTGAAAAATTATATACCAACAAATTGGGCAATTTGGAAGAAATGGATAAACTTCTAGAAACATATAAACTACCAAAACTGAAAACAGGAAGAAATAGAAAACTTGAAGAGACCAATAACAAGCAAAGAAATGGAATCAGTAACCAAAAATCTCCCAACAAACAAAAGTCCAGGGCCAGATGGATTCTCAGGGGATTCTATCAAACATTTAAAGAATTAATACCTAGTTTTCTCAAACTATTCCAAAAAATAGAAATGGAAGGAAAACTTTCAAACTCCTTCTACAAGGCCAGCATTCCCTTGATTCTAAAACCAAAGAACCCACTAAAAAAGAGAATTACAGGCCAATATCTCTGATGAACATGGATGCAAAAATTCTCAACAAGATACTAGCAAATCAAATTCAACAGTACATAAAAAGAATTATTCACCACGATCAAGTGGGATTAATTCCTGGGTTGCAAGAGTGGTTCAACATTCACAAATCAATCAACATGATACACCACATTAGGAAAAGAAAGGATAAGAACCACATGATCCTCTCAAAATATGCAGAAAAAGCATTTGACAAAGTGTAACATCCATTCTTGATAAAAACCCTCAACAAAGTAGGGACAGATGGAAAACACCTCAATATCATAAAGGCCATATACAAAAGACCCACAGCTAACATCATCCTCAATGGAAAAAAACTGAAAGGTTTTCCTCTATGATCAGGAATAAGACAGGATGTCCACTTACTAACATTTTTTAACACAGTACTGAAAGTCCTAGCCTCAGCAATCAGACAACAAAGAGAAATAAAAGACATCCAAATTGGCAAATTAGAAGCCAAATATTCACTCTTAGCAGATGACATGATACTGTATGTAGAATACCCAAAAGACTCCACCAAAAAATTGCTAGAACCAATACATGAATTCATTAAAGTCACAGGTTATAAAATCAATGTACAGAAATCTGTTTCACGTTCTATGCACAAATAATAAAGTAGCAGAAAGAGAAATCAAGGAATCTATCCCATTTACAATTGCACCAAAAACCTTAAGATACCTAGGAATAAACCTAACCAAAGAGGTAAAACATCTGTACTCTGAAAATTATAGAACACTTATGAAAGAAATTGAAGAGAACACAAAGAAATGGAAAAACATTCCACACTCATGGATAGAAGTACAAATATTATTCAAATGTCTACTACCCAAAACCACCTACATATTTAATGCAATGCCTATCAAAATACCACCAGTATATTTCACAGAGCTAGAACAAATAATCCTAAAATTTGTATGGAACTACAAAAGACTCTGAATAGCCAAACCAGTCTGGAAAAAGAAAAGCAAAGCTGGAGGCATCACAATTCCAGACTTTGAGTTATATAACAAAGCTGTAGTGACCAAGACAGTATGGTACTGGCACAAGAAAGTACACATAGATTGATGCAACTGAACAGAAAATCCAGAAATGGACCCACAACAATACAGTCAACAAAGCAGGAAAGACTATCCAATGGAAAAAAAGGACCATCTCTTCAACAAATGGTGTTGGGAAACTGGACAGCAACATACAGAAAAATGAAACTGGACCACTTTCTTACACCATACACAAAAATAAATTCAAAATGGATGAAAGAGATAGGAAACCATCAAAATCCTAGAGGAGAACACAGGCAGGAACCTCTTTCACATCGGCCATAGCAACTTCTTACTAGACATATCTCTGGAGACAAGGGAAACAAAAGCAAAAATGAACTATTGGGACCTCATCAAGATAAAAGCCTTCTGCACAGTAAGGAAACAATCAATAAAACTAAAAGACAACCAACAGAATGGGAGAATATATTTGCAAATGACAGATAGAGGGTTACTTTGCAAAATCTATAAAGAACTTATCAAACTCAACACCCAAAAAACAAATAATCCAGTGAAGATACAGGCAGAAGACATGAGTAGACATTTTTCCAAAGAAGACAGCCAGATGGCCAACAGACACATGAAAAATGATGCTCAACATTACGCATCATCAGGAAAATACAAATCAAAACCACAATGAGATACCACCTCACACCTGTCAGAATAACCAAAATTAACAACACAGGAAACAAGATGTTGCCAACAGATGTTGGCAAGGATGTGGGAAAAGGGGAACCCTTTAGCACTGTTGGTGGGAATGCAAACTGGTGCAGCCACTCTGGAAAACATATGGAGGTTCCTCAAAAAGTTAAAAATAGAACTACCCTATGATCCAGCAATTGCACTACTATTGGATATTTACCCAAATGACACAAAAATACTAATTTGAAGGGAAACATGCAACCTGATATTTATAGCAGCATTATCAATAAGAGCCAAATTATGGAAAGAGCCTAAAAGTCCATCAACTGATGAATGGATAATGAAGATGTGGTATATACATACAGTGGAATATTACTCAGCCACAAAAAAGAATGAAATCTTGCCATTTACAATGATGTGTGTGGAGCTAGAGTATATTACGTTAAGCAAAATAAGTCAGTCAGAGAAAAACAAATACCATATGATTTCACTCATATGTGGAATTTAAGAAATGAAACAGATGAGCATAGGGAGGGGGAAAGAGAAGGAAGCAAACCATAAGAGACTCTTAACTATAAGAGAACAAACTGAGGGTTGGTGGAGAGGTGAAAGGAGATGAGTTACATGGTAGATGAGTATTAAGGAGGGCATTTGTGATGAGCACAGGGTGCTGTATGTAAGTGATGAATCACTGAATTCTATCCCTGAAAATAATTTACACTGTATGTTAACTAACTGGAATTTAAGTAAAAACTTGAAACTACAAAAAAAAATAGTAATAAAATAAGGTTACACTGTACATACTGCTCAGTAAACTGCTTTTTCATTACTATATCATATATATCTTTCCAAACCAACAAACACACTTTTATAACATGTTTTCAATAATTGCAGACTACCCCACTGTGTATGAATATGCCAGAATTAATTTGCCTATTCCATTTTGTGCTACATTTTAATTATTTCCTGCATTTATAAAACATTTCCTTGGAACTAAATCTTTAAACAGATCATTATAATTTTCTTAGGATAAGGTTCTGGACAAATAAAGACTAGGAAACAAAGAGTTTTTTTTTTTTAAGCTGTTAAAGCTTTTAGTATTCATTGCTTCACTGAGTTCCAAAAATGAATATACCATTTTTGTTACAATTGATAGAAATGTCTGGTGGGCCTGCATTCCGACTAACATTATGTATTATTCAAATATATTTCTGAAATGTCTGCCTCTGTTAAATGCTGTTAATTTTTAAGTATGGGTTCTACATATTATTTGCTGCCATTGTGAGTGAACTCACTTTCATATGTTTTATAACTGATGATTACTGGTATAGAGGAGAATTACAGATTTTCCCCTTCTGTTTGATTTCCAGCCATACTTGTCAATTCTCTTACAATAGTTTTCTGGTTGCTTATTTTAAGTTTTTCAAGTGGAAAATAGTCTGATCTGTAAATGATAATGATATCATCTGTAAGTCTCCCTTTCCAAAATTCTTTCTCCATAATCTGTTGTACTTCGTTGGCTAATTCAGTGTAAAACAGCATTGAGTTATAGAAAGGGCAGGGGCAATCTTTTCTTATTTCTAACTTTAATGAGACTGTCTCTAAAGTTTCTCCATGAAATGTGATGTTTCTTCTTAAGATCGATGTTTAATCAATTTGCAATTTCAGCTGTTTTCAGTAACAGAAGAGTAAATTCAAATTGGCCTATGAAATAAATGAGAAGTCGCACAGCAAGTTCAGGCCAGTCTTGTTCTAGCCAATTGTCCCTCTTCTCAGTGAAGACTGCTTCCTGTTTTGGTCCCAAGATGTCTGCCAGAGGCTTCTGAGGACTACATGTTTCCTTGTTCACACATAACAGAAAGAGAACATCCCTCCACATAGCTACTTTCCCAGGAGCCAGAAGAAATATCTTTACATCACATCAGTCCAATGGACAGTCCCTTACTAATTCTTAAAAACAAGTCACTATGGCCAAGAGGACAGGTAGGTTATGCTAGTTGGCTTGCGTCAATTAGAAAATAGACATGAAGTGACCCAAAGCAGTATAAGTGTCCCCTGTAATCATCTTTATTAAATTAAGGATCCACCATGGGGCGCCTGGGTGGCGCGGTCGGTTAAGCGTCCGACTTCAGCCAGGTCACGATCTCGCGGTCCGTGAGTTCGAGCCCCGCGTCAGGCTCTGGGCTGATGGCTCGGAGCCTGGAGCCTGTTTCCGATTCTGTGTCTCCCTCTCTCTCTGCCCCTCCCCCGTTCATGCTCTGTCTCTCTCTGTCCCAAAAATAAATTTAAAAAAACGTTGAAAAAAAATTAAAAAAAAAAAATTAAGGATCCATCTTTCTTGTCCTAGTTCAAAGACTTTTATCAGAAACAGATACTGACATTCATCAAATGCCTGTTCAACATTTATTTTCCTTTTCCTTACATCTTTCTTAAGATACTTATAATTGTTTCTACACTTCAAGATTCTTAGAATGATTTTTTTTACATAAATATCAGTAAATAATGCAAAAATTTCAAAAGACAGTCCAGCTTGGATATGGCCTTTTGGGAGCCTCCTGACCATTGTGGTCTCCAACAGCCCAAAAGCTCTCCATGAGTCAATAGGCCACCATGTTAGCTTTAAAAAAGTCCATGTTGTCCCAGCTTGTGACGACAAAAACATCATGAATAGGCCCTGAGTCCAATCTACCCTTTCAACTTGGTTTCCAACCAAGCTGAGCTTAGAGTTTCCTGTGCAATATCCTGTGGAAATTCTGGTAATTTCTACCACTGTATCATGACTCTTGCTCTTCCCTCCTCCTCAAATACCCCTACCCATATCACTACATATCCTGATTATTTATGAACTCATCTTCCCTTTAAATTCATTTAGGATAGGCTTTCTGCATCTGATTTGCATTTATGTCAAGCTTAGCATAATACTTGTATTTGACAATAGTATGTATCACAAATTATTTTACTCAGAAATATTTTTAAATATCACCTTTCTGGCCATGAATTTCTAGGTCGCTGGCTGGGCCTAAGCAAAACATTCAATACATGAGGGATAAAGTGACTGAGCTTTACTTTCATCTGGATGTCTCCTTATTGCTCTATTCTCAGCTCTCCTTGGCCCCATTGGGAAATAGTCTTAAATGGTGCCTTCTGTTGGATCACAGTCTTAATGGGGTCACTGTAAATGTCACCTATCAAACAAACATTTCTGAAACTCAAACCTGAGTTTGAGTGGGGACACTCAAACCTGAGCAGGTGGGGGACACTCAGCTTTGCCAAATCACCACCGGTTTTGCAAACAAGAAGTTATCAAGAAAGAACTGAGAGAAACATGTGTATCACTGGCAAGACTGTGTGGAAGCTGACTGATGTCTTCAAGATCACTCTCCTGGTCCATTCATTACTTAAGCCCTGATATAGAGCTATTAGAGAGACAATATTTCCCTTGCTTCATACCTTTTGCCTTGTCTCTGAGGGCAGACACTGAGTAAATCTGAGTCCTCCTGGGAAATATAAGCCCATGTTTATTTCATAGTTATCCAGTGTTTGTTATTTCAGACCACTGTCATGAGTAAAGGAGAGAATGCACTGGGGCAAATAGATGATGGTGGAAGTGAAAATCTTGCCCTAATAAACAACTGTGCTTAAGCCTCTTTCTTATTTCTGTAAATCAGCTCAAGTCTGCTTGCCTTCATGCCAAAGATAGGTGGGAAATTATATAATTATTAGATAAATTTTGGACTGTCCACTTGATCATCCCAGATAGTGAAATAAGATCATCAGTGTCCCAATATATTTCAATTCAACCACTGTCTGAAACTTGTTTTAGCACAACCCAAACCCACAGTACTGGTGCCCTGTCCCTGGCTCCTTTCACCCATACTTAATGTCATGTATTGCCTCCAAGGCTTTTCAGAACCACTCAGACTTATACAGTCAATAGACTTATGGAGGTCAGAGCTGCACTGGATTTCAGAGAGCCTGTTTCTACAGATGAGAACCCAGGTGAGCATCCAGACAGCCTTAGTAACTCACCTAAGTTTACACCCCTTGTTGGTACACAGTGCAGCACCATAACTCTGACCTCTCCAGCCAAAGAGTGGCATTCTTTCCATGGGAACTCAAAGCTATTATTTTACTTTGCAAGGACCCTATTGGTTGCTATCAACATTTGATCAGTCAAGTTCAGAACCAGTGGTTTTGCCACTGATCTCCTACTAGCCCAATGTGGGTTCTTTGGAAAAGTATCTGTGTAATTTTGCCAATTATGCATGAAGCCACATTTTCTGACAGAGACAATAAGCCATTCATTGGGGGAATTAAACTAATGTATCATTTTATATTCATAGCTATCCCCGGGACTATATGTGGTATTTTGTCCACAATATTAATTGCTCTAACCTTCAGAGAACATAAAACAGATTAAAGTTTTAAAACATCTATAAAAACAAAATTTGCTAAACATTCTAAAAACCAATTCAATTGAAGTCCAGGAAGAAAAAGATGTGAGGGATTTAAACAATTTTTTTCTGTTTTCACTGCATAAAACAAGAAATTTGGGGTTGTATGGACCTTGTTGAGAGCCAGGAAGAGGCTGGCTGTATAATATACATGATCCCAAATGCTAAGGTACCATTTCTATTGAAGTTGTGTTTTGCATTGATTATTAGTGTGGTTTGGTCCCCCTTGAAAGACATGATCATTTTATGGGCCAATCACTCAAAGAAGGAAACTAGAGAGAGGATCTACCCACTGTCTCCTGCTTTTAATCTCTTGGCTTTGAGGATACATCCAGGTGTGTGGAACTCAGTTATAGGAGCTAAGATGGTAGTTACCATTTAGGGATACAAAGGCATCTTTGGGAATCTCATGAAAGTTGTGGACTCTATTCCCAGAAAAAATTCTTAGGCACACAAACAAATATTCAATTGCAATTTCAAAGCACTGATAGCCCTTGCTGAAATTCATCCATGGACTTCTCAACGTCCACTCAGGATCTGAGGTAGCAGAAAGCTGGGGCCTAAGAGGAATGTATCCCCTGCATTGCAAGAATCAAACAAAACAAAACAAGAAAACGCTGTACTTTATAGCCATATTATTTAACCTGTGGTTCCTTTCAGTGTATAGTTCCATTCTGTAATCCACAAAACTTTAGGGAAGTTCTGTTGAGTGTCAGACTTTTTCAATTATATGACTAAGGAGAAGAGCTGTGTCCCTACTCAGGCCAGAACATGAGTAAGAAATCTTCAAGAAGGTGACATTTGAAAGAACAAGATCTGGACTATGTGATCCAGTTACCCCACACATGAAGGATATTCTCCCTGTATAATGTGGGTTTCAATTTTCTATATAGGAACAGGCACATGTTTTACAGTTGACTATGAAACCCCACGATGCTGGTGAAGATATTTTGACAGTACAACCCAATCATCAGAGGCTGCAAGGTCATCCTTGTAGTTTGTTCTTGCCTTCCTGAATGATCTGCTTGTCATGCAGGGAGATCTACCTTTGCTTCAGGATCTGGTTTCAGTCTTGATCAAACAGAGTAAAAAGAAGCTAATGTTAAGCTAGAAAAAGACAAATACTGAACAGTATCACTTATATGTGGAATATAAAAAGAAAAAAAAAGTTGAACTCATTGAAGCAGAGAGTAGAAAGGTGGTTATCAGAACATTGGGAGTGGAGGAAATGGGGAGATGTTGGCCAAAGAGTATAAAATTTCAATTATGAGTTGCATATGTTCTGGGGATCTAACATACAGCAGAGTAGCTACAGTAATAATAATGTACTGTGTACTGAAAATTGGTTAAAAGGGTAGGTTTTAAATATCTCACCACAAAAAAAGATAATTATGTGAAGTGATGGGTGTGTCAATTAACTTGATTGTGGTAATCATTTCACAATGTTTACATGTATCAAACCATCACATTATATACTTTCAATATATAAAATTTTGCAATTATACTTCAGTAAACCTGGGGGTAAGAAGCTGATGTCATTGAGAAAGCCTCCCCACCTCAGAAAGTCCACTCTTCATCTTGATCTAGCTTCTGAGTAGCAGCATCCTGAATTAGTTACTCTCATCTCTTGGATCTGAGGGGTGGAACTGAGTCACCTGAAAAGCTTCTACTCAAGGAGGAAGTATCTTCCTGCAGTTTGTTCTCAGGGTAGGTGCAGTATGCTGAATATCAGAAAAGTATATGAAAGCTGGGGACCCAGAGTGATCTAACAGAGGTGACAACCAGTCCATGGGCACCCCCACCAGGACGGATGGGAGGTGGTGAGATTTAGAAGTGGTTGGCACCAGAAGGGCCTAGACTTGGGTTCAAAGGAAGGCTATAATATCTGGCAGGGATCCTGTAAAAGCAGAGCTGGTTTCTAGGACTTAGAGGGTGCAAGGGTACAAGCTAGGTCACCATGCAAGGACTCCAGGACAGGAGACATGGCAGGACCTATCATAAGAACTCATGTGCACAGAGGCTCTGGGTTACAAACAAGAAGGGCAGACACAAGGGAAATTTGAGAACAAGCCCAGAAATGTAAAAGGAGTTGGTGAATCCCTCATGGGGACAAAGGAAGAGAGAGACAAAGCAAAGAGGCAGGAACCACATCATGAGAGAGACAAGGAAATGAAACTCTTATCAGTGCAAGTAAACTGTGGGTGGCTGAGTCCCAAAACTAGACTATCCCATGTATAACATCATCGTTAACAAATACTCCTGCTTCCAGAAAAGTTCAAGACCACATGATAGTCTTAACACAAGCCTTACCTGATATATGAACCAACATCAGACATTAGTCACAAAAATCAGAGGGCAATAAAGTGTGTTCAACCTCAAGATCCCATTCAAGTGTGGATGTCTCTGAGATTCCTGGGATCAGTAAGCATCATTGCATTTACTAAGTCTACCCTCCAATCAAAACCCAAATTTTGAGTTTTGAAGCAATTTCTAATAAAAGAAATCTATATTTGACTCACCTTCCCACCAGAAAAAATAGAGTGAACATCTGTAGGGTCCCAGGTGTCAAGAACTCTGCAAGGCCTTATGAAATACTGACACTCAGAATAAATAATATCCTTGCCTTTGTATCTGATATTACACCTCAGACTCTATTGGCCTCTGCTCAGAAGTCACTCCACATGTGACTTAATCTCCTAGAGACCTTTGGGGGAACACAGAGTTCCCCAAATGGGGGAACTCATTTGTCTATGAGGTAGACAAATGGATCCTGGAAATGTCGAATATGGACACTCTACTTCTGATGATGGAAATCACACCTATAGGTTGTTTCATTGGCTATCCTCCATGCCAACTCCCCAAAAGGACATTCAGTCTCCACTCACATGGAACTCCCCTGAGCCTTTCTCACAGGGATTATCAAGTTTTAAAGGAAATCGAATCTGTTTGCATCCTCAGCAAACCTGTCCTCTCTAAATTGACCTGATTTTTCATGGAGGTTAATCTCCACAGGCTACAGCTATAATTGGATCCACGTTAATACTTCCTTTTCCTCTTAATCTTCTTTGTGAAAGATACACTTGCCATTATGGAAAACATTTGATTGTGCTTTCTGACCCATGCCTGAAGGTGGAAATTCAATATGAGAACCCCTTACTTCTCAGTTCCTTTGAAGATCTGCTCAGCAGATGAAGGCTTTGTGAGTGGCTGGCTCCAGCTTTTACATATTTGGCATTGAATTTCACCTAGTGCTAATGGCACCAATGACTATATAAGCATTTATAAGAAAAAGCAAATGAAACTGTAAACAAATGAGACAAATGGATTCAAAATAGGGAACGTCCATTCGAGAGGAATTTGCAGAATTTTAAACTTAACTCAGTGTTTTACTTTATTTTTTCTAATCTTGCTCCATGTAGAAACTTTTAAAAGTACTACAGAAAAGTGTGTGGTGGGGGAAGAGAATGCACCAAAAAAAAGGAGTTTCTCATAATTCTACCATCCAGAATCAATACAGTTCCTTTTGACCTATGTCTTCCTCCATCATGTTTTCATGCATTTTGAACCCAGTAGAGATGAAATTCTATATAGCATTCACCATCTTGGAATATTTATGTAATAAGCCATTTCCTACATAATTAAAAGTAAAACTTAAACATTATTCTTAAGGAATCCCATAATATTCTACTGCAGGAATGTTCCATGATCTACTTAATCATTACTTTAATGACACATGTTTACATTTTCAACTTCTCACTTTTGTAAATAACCCTGCAGCAGCCATTTTTGGATCTTTGGCCATAAATCCGGGCTGTGCTTAGGATTATCCCTTCAGGAAAGATTCTTAGGAAGAAACATATATGGTCAAAGGAAATGGACTTTTTTCCAGGCCCTGACACATGTTGTGAAACTGCTGAGCTGTTTGCTTTGGAAATAAACAGTTAAAGCAAGCAGCCTAAGTACCTCAAATATAATAGGTTCATTCAGCTGTCTGTTATACAAGCAGGAAGACAGGATCCTACTGCCCATCCCATGAGGTGAATCAGTTAGACACAGAAATTACTCAATAACAGAAGCTATAATTATACCTTCCTGTATTTTCCAAGTTTTATACAGAAAATTTATAAACCATAAAATGGTTGTGAATTTTTAGAGTTGCACAGTAAGGCTGTTGCCCACTGCTTCTCAGGCAATAGTAGGAGAAGCATCATTGCTCATCTCTTTATAGTATACAGTTTGTGCAGTTTATAAAGCCCTCTCCAGAGCATTTCTTTAAGCGATCCTCTCCAAAGTGCTTAAGCTAGGCAGCTCAGGTGTTATCATCCCCATTGTACAGATGAAAAAACTGGGCTTCCCCAAATTTAAGTACCTTACTGAAGAAGTGGACAAGAAAGCCTTGTGGACAACCAAAGCTAAAAGAGTTGACATTATTTGTTTTCAACTCCTTTTACTTAACCTTTCTCTTGCTCTTGTTTATATGAAGTTTATATGCTGCTATGGAAACAGAGCCTGGGTAGCCACGAGCATAGTACAAAACTGAAGACAGAAAGAACAAGTGCATATCTGCTTAATGTCCCACTTGAGTGTTGCCTGGTGAGGAACCAGCTACATTCCTGATATTTCTTTCTTTGAGTCTGAATAACATGTGAGTGAGCTGCTTTGTATAATATATTGTTTGTTCAGGGAGAAGCAGTTGGTATTAGGGCAATCGTTGCCAGTACTTAGATATAAGATGGCCTGGGGCAGGGGCAATGGTTTATTGTTGTCCATTATCCACGGGGATCCCAGAATTATGGTGTAAAGTGTCTATCATCTCAGGTACTTTAAACATCATGATACTTAAAACGTGTACAGTCCTCTCAACTACTTCAGAGATAACTTGTTACATTTTGGTCCTCACAGCTACCTAAGGTTGTTGTTATTATCTTCATCCACAGAGAGCAAATTGAGGCATTATGTATCAGAAACTAGCTAGATCCTCTCCCTGAGTGCTCAAGAAGACTATCTTTCCCAGACTCCTTTGCAGTTAGGATGGGGCCATATGTTTGGGTCTTGGCCAGGGGATTGTGGGCAGAAGTAATAGAACTTACTGAAGGCCAAACTATGCAATTTCCTTTGTGATCCTCTACACTCTCTTTCTTCATAGGCCAGTTAAATGAAGAGGATACAGTAAAGGATTCCAAGAAGGCTCTTGAAGGCAGAAGAGCCATCATAGGAAAGGAAACTGGATCCCTGAATCATGATGTGGAGGAAAGCCACCAGCTCCTCCTTGAACTGTAATACAAGTGAGAAACAAACACTGATGATGTAAAGTTGTAAGATGTGAAATTTGTTTGCTTTTGCTGCTTTGCCTAACCTAGCATACTCATACAAAATGACTGACTCAAGAATACCTACAAATGACACTCAGGTTATAGCATTCTCCTGTAACTTCTGTTGTGTTGCCCTTAAATAGAATCAGGAAATTTTGTCTCCAATTTTTTTGCAACTCATCTCTGCTTTGTGCTGGAGTGGCCTAAAGCTGGAGGCTGGAATACTCTTTCAGTCTCACACATTTCTGGAAGTTGATGCTAGATGTTGGCCCAGACTAGGCCTATAGGCCAGAAAACCTAAACATGGCTTCTCCATGTGGTCTCTCTTGGTGACTGCTCCATGAGTGAGCATCACAAAGGACAAGATGGGAGTTGTATCACTTTTTCTTTTTAAAGAGAGAGGGGGTTTCAGAGAGAGAGGGAGTGATAGAATCCCAAGAAGACTCTGCACAGTCAGCACAGATCCTGATGAAGGGCTTGAACTCACAAATTGTGAGATCACAACCTGAGCCAAAATCAAGAGTCGAATGCTTAACCAACTGAGCCACCCAGGTGCCCTGAAGTTGTATCACTTTTAATGATCTAACCTTGATTGTGACTTAGTGTCACTCCCAACATAGTCACAAACCCACCCAGATTCAAAGTAACATATCATAAATCCCACCTCTCAGTGGGAGGTATATCAGGGGCATCTAAGGGTTGCAGCCATCTTAGAAAATACAACAGGCATTATGTAGCTAACCAAGATACACACTGGTAAGGAAAGGCCTGGCACAAAGTGTTTGGTCATACCCCCCCCAACCATTTTTAATGTTTATTTATTTTGAGAGAGAGAGAGAGAAAGCTGAGGAGGGGCAGAGAGAGAGAGACAGAGAGAATCCCAAGCAGGCTCCATGCTGTCAGCACAGAGCGCGATTCGGGGCTTAATATCACAAACCACAAGATCATGATCTGAGCCAAAATCAAGAGTCAGATGCTTAAACAAGAGCCACCCAGGTGCCCCACATTTCTCCGTCTGTGTGTGTGTGTATGTGTGTGTGTGTGTTTAAAAAGTTTCTGTAAATATTCACAAGAAACAGTTGACAATAATTTCCTCCAAGGAATGAGACTGGAAATCCGGGATGGAAGAGCCTGATTTTCTTTGCATACCTTTTTACTGTTTGAATTATTTACCATGTGCTTGTGTTATTTTCATAATACTAAACAGAATTTTAAAGGGATGAATGGGTATATTCGGAGTTGATTATACACAGTTTGCTTTTTTCTCTGTTGAAATCATTAGATTCTTTTGGAGGCCAACCAAATGATGCAAATGAGGAAAAGAGAATTTTTTTATATTCAATCAAGACGTCAATTTTCATTCTGTACTCACTAGATGACAATTTGGCAAAATCAGAATCACATCTGTACATGCAAGGAATTCTTCATTTCTCTACATCAGTGGTTACCCATTCTGGCTGCTGCACATTCCAGTCACCTGGTGAGATTTATAAAACAAGATTCTGAGGCACCTGGGTGGCTCAGTGGGTTAAGCATCTGACCCTTGATTTCAGCTCAGGTCATGATCTCACAGTGGTGAGACTGAACATCCTGTTGGGCTTCGTGCTGGGCTTGGAGGCTGTTTAAGATACTCTCTCTCCTCTGCCCCTCCCCCACACATGTGCACACTCTCTCAAAACAAAAACAAAAACAAAAACAAACCCACAAAACAACAACAAGATTCCAAGGCCCTACTTCTGACATACTAACTCACAGCCTCTGAGGTAGGCACCCAGGAATTTAGCGGAAAGATCTCCTACATGATTCTGATATCATCAATCCAGCCCTGGGAGTTTGAACTTGGCTTTGGAAAGAAAACAATTGGTGGCTCTGCTTGTAGGTGGAGATCCACAGGGATGCCAGCCTGGCTATTCCAGATGTGGACCACCTGAGCTTGTTAGGGATACAGATTCTCAGGTCCTATCCCAAAGCTACCAAATTAGAATCTACATTTTAGAAAGATCCCTAGGTGATTCCTGGGCATGTGAAAGTTTGTGCAGTACTGTTCAAAAGGATATAATCCCAAGAACAGGGAACAAAACAGACAAAAAGCGCCAACTTCATGAAGTTTATTTCACTTGTGGATTTTTTTTTCAACAAATACAACACAGTATTGTAAATGCATTTTCTCTTCCTTATGCTTTTTAAAGATATCCAGTTCTTCTTGAAATATAATTGACATATAACAGTGTATTAGTTTTAAATATAAAATATAATGACTTTATATATATCCTTATGATTTTCTTCTTTTTTCCAGCTTCCTTTATTCTAAGAATACCATATAATACATACAACATACAAAATATGTGTTAATTGACTACTGATGTTACCAGTAAGGCTTTGGGTCAATAGTAAGTTATTAGGTTTCTCGGGAGTCTAAAGTTATACACAGATTTTCAACTGCATAGCAGGTTGCTCACCCCTGTGTTGTTCAACAGTAAATTGTGATTATATATATGAAAAATGGATAATTTTCAAAGCCAGTAACCAGTAGATTGTTTGCCTTAAATTTAAAAACAGCATGTTAAATGTTGATCAGTGCCAGGGAAGAGGAAGGGGGAGTGTGGGGGATAAATTTGAACCTTCAGAGCAGAAAAGACCTCACTGAAATAAAATCCTGAAGGAAGGAAAGAGAATTCCCAGCAGAGGGAACAGCCAGTGCAAAGTCTCTTCCAGGGAGAGTGAGCTAGGAAAGGGGGCAGAGAAGTAACTGAGGAGTTGTAAAGACTGTCTTTTATCCAGACTGGGATGGGGAGCCTGGGGAGGCTTTGAGGAGCAGTGACATGATCTAACCTACATTGTGAAAGGATCCCTCTGGCTGCTGATTTGAAAATACACTGTGGGGGCAGCCATAGAAAGAGGTAGCCCAGTCACAAAGCTATTGCAATAATCTAGGGGAGAGAAGATGGCCCAGAGCAGGGGGCAGCAGAGGGGTTTGTGAGTATACATCAAATGTCCACATCCTGCTCTAAACTGGCCATTTGTGACAGCCCTCTTTCCTACCTCCAGGAGTTCAGAACAAAGCTGATGTTATCTATGTCATAGGGGAAAAGCTATACAAAGTAGTAGTCTTGCAGGTAAGCTAAAGTTGTGTCTCATTTGCCCATGTTTGCAACAGAGCCTGCTGCTTATGCAGGTACTGTCCGACTGTGTCATTCAAAAAGATTAATGTGCCATGTTGTTTCATTGTTCTATAAAAAGCACTGTAATGGTCACCAATGGGGGGAAATTAGAGTCCCTGCAAAGCATGGAAGTCATTAAAAACACAGCTTAGTTTCCAGCAAGGTTTGGAAGAAGACACTGGGTGAATCACATGCAATTTCTCTTTTCACTCATTCACAAACTGAATGATTACTATTCATCTTTATCAGCAAGGATAATTAAGTAGTATAATTCCAGTGGGGAGCAGGCCTGGAGGAGAAAGTAGAAGGAAGAAGAGAATGGAGGAAGCATCTCCATTAAGTTCTACCTACCATTACATAGAGCATCTCGCTGCCCACACAAAGTCATTAAAAAACCATTCCTGTCAGGTTCACCTTAGTCCAGACTCTAAATATTCCAATCACCACAGTACATCCTGGTAATCACTAGTCTGCTATTTCTGAGCACTCTGAAGTTGGTGCAATGAGTCAACAGGAAGAGCTCTTCCAGAGAGACCACAGGAATAAACAGATGCCAAAGAGCCAGCCACCATTTTGAAGGAATGGGAAGGCATGTCCGTTTGCCAAAGTGACATGGAGTGAGGCTGCCCACGACAAGGGGAAAGCACAGACCTCATTTCACAACAACCTTAATTTCATAGATTCATAGATGCTTACAAATGGACCGATTTTACTCATTCACTTTACCCATTGATAAAGAAAGTAAAACCTTGGGCACGTTGAGTGACTTATTCAAGGTTACACAACAGAGTGGTATCTGAATAGCAAATTAAACACAGAGCCACCTGCCTCACAGCACAAAGTTGATCTTGTGTCTTAACAGTCAGAGCTAGCTTCATTAGGTGCTAATTAGGAGCTCCCTACTCTATTATCTGTCAAAATCAGTGCTTCCCTGGGGAATCATAAATACTAATCCCAATACCTAATGTTACAGCTTTAGTTTCTATCAAGAAGTATTATGAGAAAATTGTTTATGATATCCAGGTTCCCATCCTTTTTCTCTGACACAGTCTTCCCTTCTTCCCTTAGGGCAAGCAGAGTTTGTCTTCTGTTCAGCTTGCTTTACCTTCCTCAAGAGCACTGGCTTACTCGGATTCTATTATCCTTGTTCTTCCATTTCTCTGCTTTCCAATTCTGCTGGTGAGGGCTCATGTGACAAGAGGTGAAAGGAGGAGCTAGGGTCTATCCTAAATAAATATTCCATTTGTCCCCACTGCACTGACAAAGTCTCTCCTTGACAAAACTTCAGTCAGGCTCCTCTGAGCCCTCTTCTGAATTAGGTCTCAACATTGGCCCCTGTCCTTACCTGGGCCTTCATAGCCTAGTCTTAGCAAGAATCCTGATATCAGATCACCCTGTCCTGTCTTCAGTGAGAATTGCCCTGCCCTTGACTTTTCCTTTTAGTAATTCTCCACCTATTGACCCCTCTCATTCTACTCATTGGTGATAAACTGCCACCTGTCCTTGCTGTATTCAGAGTTAAGTCCAATCTCTGTCCACTATTGCCTCCTTGGCAACAGCCTTGTCACCTACTACAAAATCCAAGTAAAGTCTTCTTTACCATTTAAAAACAAGTGTCAGAATAACTTTTTATTTTAATGTTTTATTTATTTTTGAGACAGATGGAGACAGAGCGTGAGCAGGGGAGGGGCAGAGAGAGAGGGAGACACAGAATCTGAAGCAGGCTCCAGGCTCTGAGCTGTCAGCACAGAGCCCGACATGGGGCTCGAACTCACAGACCACAAGATCATAACCTGAGCTGAAGTCAGACGCTCAACCGACTGAGCCACCCAGGCACCCCTAACTTTTTTCTTTAACAGCATATGCATGAGGGGGAGGTTGAAAGTAAATACAACAAATTTTGAATAATGATTATCTCTGAGTGATACCTGACTTTATGCTTTTTGGAACCTTCAAAATTTATTGTACATGAGTACAACAAATTGTTTCTTGAAATAAAAAAAATGAGATGGGAGCATTATCATGTACAGTTTGAGAAAGCCAATGGCCATAGCTGTCAAATATTTTTAAGATTATATTTAGCTTCAGCAGAAAGAGAAATCAAGGAATCAATCCCATTTACAATTGCACCAAAAAAAATAAGATACCTAGGAATAAACTAACCAAAGAGGTAAAATATCTGTACACTGAAAACTATAGAATGTTTATGAAAGAAATTGAAGAAGACACAAAGAAATGGAAAAACACTCCATGCCCATAAATTGGAAGAACAAACATTGTTAAAATGTCTGTACTACCCAAAGCACTCTACACATTCAATGCACTCCCTATCAAAATACCACCAGCATTTTTCACAGAGCTAGAACAAACAATCCTAAAATGTGTATGGAACCAGAAAAGACCTCAAATAGCCAAAATAATGTTGAAAAAGAAAACCAAAGCAGGAGGCATCACAATTATGGACTTTAAGCTGTATTATAAAGCAGTAATCAAGATAGTATGGTACTGGAACAAAAACAGACATATAGATGAATACAACAGAATAGGGAACCCAGAGATGGACCCACAAATGTATGGGCAACTAATCTTTGGCAAAGCAGGAAAGAATATCCAATGGAAAAAAGGCAGTCTCTTTACCAAATTGTATTGGGAAAACTGGACACCAACATGCAGAAGAATGAACCTGGACCACTTTCTTACACCATACACAAAAATAAATTTGAAATGGATGAAAGACCTAAACATAAGACAGGAAACCATCAAATCCCAGAGGAGAAAACAGGCAACAACCTCTTTGATCTCAGCCACACCAACTTCTTACTAGACATGCCTCCAGAGGCAAGAGAAACAAAAGCAAAAATGAACTATTGGGACCTCATCAAGAGAAAAGACTTCTACACAGTGAAGGGAACAATCAACAAAACTAAAAGGCAACTAATGGAATGGGAGAAGATATTTGCAAATGACATATCAGATACAGGATTAGTATGCAAAAGCTATAAAGAATTTGTCAAACTCAACACCCATAAAATCAAATAATCCAGCAAAAAATGTGTATAAGACATAAACACTTTTCCAAAGAATGCATCCAGATGGCTAACAGATACATGAAAAGATGTTCTATGTTGTTCATCATCTGGGAAATACAAATCAAAACCACAATGAGATACCACCTACACCTGTCAGAATGGCTAAAATTAACAACTCAGGAAACAACAGACGTTAGTGAGTATGCAGAGAAAGGGGAAGCCCTTTGCACTGCTGGTGGGAATGCAAACTGGTGCAGCCACTTGAATACAGTAAGGAGGTTCCTCAAAAAATCAAAAGTAGAACTACCTATGATTCAGCAATTGCACAACTAGGTATTTATTCAAAGGATACAAAACTGCTGATTCGAAGGGACACATGGACCCCCAGTGTTTATAGCAGTGCTATCAACAATAGCCAAGTTATGGAGAGAGCCCACATGTCCATAAACTGATGAATGGATAAAGAAGATGTGGTATCTATATAGAGTGGAATATTATAAGGCGATCAAAAGAATGAAATCTTGCCATTTGCAACAGTGTGGATGGAACTAGAGTGTATTATGCTAAGCAAAAGAAGTCAGAGAAAGACAAATATCATACGATTTCACTCATATATGGAATTTAAGAAATAAAATTCTTAAACAGAGTGGGGGGAGGGAAAATAAAATAAGATAAAAATAGAGGGAGGCAAACCATAAGAGATTCTTAAATACAGAGAAAAAAACTGAGGGTTGCTGGAGGGGAGGTGGGTGGAGGAGGGGCTAAATGGGTGATAGGCATTAAGGAGGGCACTTGCTGGGTTGAGAACTGGGTGTTACATGTAAGTGATAAGTCACTAAATTCTATTCCTGAAACCAATACTACACTATATGTTAACTAACTTGAATTTAAATTTTTTAAAAAAGATTATTTTTAGCTTCTTAAAATAAATGCTATTTTTTTAATAGAGCAAGTAATGCCCTGCCTGCATAAACCTTGCTCTAAGTATACGGGCTTCCTTGCTATTTCTCAGACATGCCAAGCCCACTCCTAGCTCTGGGTCTTTGCCCTTTGTTCCCCCAGATACCTGTGCAACTCCTTCCCTCACCCCCAAGGCCTTCTCAGATCTCACCTTCTCAGTGAGGCTCACCGCAGTGACCTTATTTAATTTTGAAGCCTGTTCCTCACTTTCACCCCTGCTGTCAGTACTTCTGATTCTCCTAATGAGATTCAGGGCACCCTACGCCATAATATGGCACCTTCACATCTTGAATATTTTAAGCTAATGTAGTTTAAGGAAACATAGAAGCAGGAAGGTCACCCTGAATTTCTCCCCACCCTTCTCCACTGAAACGGATAATAAACTCTCACTTGAGAGGTGCCCTCCCTACAACCCAGAGGAATAGCATTCTTTTTTTTTAAATATAATTTATTGTCAAATTGGCTTCCATACAACACCCAGTGCAGAGGAAAGAGCAAACTTATCTCCAAAGACAAAGGGTTGGCAAGAAGCATCTGAATTTAGCAATGTTTCCCCCAGTTTACTATGCTTAGCTCATACTCCTTAACCTCCCATATTCCTCCATGACCATCCACTCTTCATCAAACCAAGCATAAAAATACATAGGTCTGTTTCTTTGGGTTTTCATTTCCTCATGAAGTTTCCCATGTCACATAAAACTTATTTTTAGTGAATGTGTACGCTTTTCTCCTGTTAATCTTTGTCAGTTTAATGTTCAGACCCAGCCCGGGACCCTAAGAGGGTCAAGGAAAACTTTTTCCTCCCTTTCCCCCCCTTATATTATCTTCTGAAATACTAGAGAATTTACATATTCCTTACATTAATTGCTTACTGTCCATCTACCCCCATAAGGATACAAATTCATTCAGGGCAGGGATCTTTGCTTGGTTTTCTCACTGATTTATCTCAAGCATCTCTGAGCTTGGCATAGAATAAGTACTTTATGAACATTTGGTACGTGAATGAATGGTCCTACTGTGAATGTTTCTCTAGGAAATATATCTACACACAAGATTACTGGTAAACATGCACACATTTAAATTTTCAGTAGACATTTCCAAACTACACTCAAAAAATGTAATCAATTTATACTTCCAACATCAATAAATGGAAGTTTTTGCTGCTCCATCCTGGGTATTGAGTGATGAAAATTCTTATTTATTTATTTATTTATTTAGGATTTTCTGTGCATATGCTGGTGACTTGAACATCATATGAAATTCTTGTACTAATTGGCCATTTGCATTTCCTCTTCTTTGAGCTTATTATCCTCTAGTATTTTTAACAGGTTAAATTTTTTTTTTGAGAATATTATACTTTTATAGGAAAAATTGACCAAGATTTGGGAATGAGCAAGAGATCCCTGGGAATCATCTCAGTGGCTACTGGAGCATGGTTAGGGGGCCTTCCAGGGATTATCTAATTCCATAAAGGAGTGGTCCTCTGCTTAACTTTCCATTGGTTAGGCTGTTTTACATGCCTGTAAGGATAGCAATGAAACTGAAGACAAGTAGTAGCAATGTAAATCGTTCCCGTCCATAACAATGTAAATGGATTTTGTCCCAGAGAGGATATAAATTTCTGCAACTCAAATTCTGATTTGAACCTGTTTTAACAACTGACTGACTCCTTTGATAATTAATGAGCTAAATAAAACCTTTGGCACATGTTCACTTTATATTTGTATAAGGGTCTTGTTTCACACTTCTTAAAAATTGCACCTTAGCAGAATTTCCCTAGTGAGCATGAGGAATTCAGCTGCACTTGGGGATAGGGACTCCAGGGAGGGATTTTAGAATTATCTACAACAGTGATACCCAGATTTAGTATTCAGATTCCAATATTGAACATCAGGTTGGAGTTCATAGCAAGATGATGGGTTCTAAACCTAGGCTTTGGGGAGAGAGAGATTTTCTTAATTCCTTTACCTCCCTCCTTTAACTTATCAAGAGCTTGGAGGACCTAAGGGAAGAGAGTACAGACCTGAGAGAGAGGGGAAAAAGAGAGGCCAGTACCCTGCCAAGAGAGGCTTGTGTCTAGTTCAGCTGCTCTGGGTGAAGGAGTGGAGACATGTGTATAAATTGCGGGGAAAGCAAAAGCAACAGAACCTCAACCTCCCTTCTCTTCCAGGCTGTGGAACGAGATGGTTTCACGCTCAACCCCAGACCCAGCAAGGATAGGTACAAGCAACTCAACCCAGTGTGCAAGGTGACAGAAGAAGTGCAATGTGGTGGAAGATGTGCCAGACAGAAGGGAGGGCTTGAGCTAAACCTTTTCAAGCAGCCCTTGGTTTCCACATGGCTAGTGTTGACAGATCTAGCAAATAAAAATAAAGTCTGCCCAGTTAAATTTAAATATAAGATAAACAATGAATAATTTCTTAGTGTAACTATGCACCATATAATATTTGAGAAATGCAATACTTGGGACATACTTATACTAAAACATTAAACTTATACTGTTCATGTGAAATTCAAATTTAACTGGAAAGCCTATATTTTATCTGGCAATCCTCTCTGTGGCACTGATGGAATGCAGAACTTCTTGTAGCCTCTCCGGGTGCCAAGGAAGCTGGGTGGCTAGCTGCAGAGCATGCCAAAGTGGGAGGAGGACGGATGAGGAAAGTGGTTCATTCATAGGTAAGAGCTACAGGATGGGCCGCATGTCTTGGGGACATAGGTAGACCTCAGGGAGACCACAGTGAAGGCAGCAGTGGAAACTGGTCAGCCAAAACAGGCCACTGGTGTAGACCCAGCTGGGAGAGAGCCAGAATCCAAGACATGGATGCAGACTTCAGCCACAGATTCCAATGGAAATGGAAGACTTGGGCATAGGACAGGTGGCACCTGGATGGTCACAATCCATGGACCCAGGTGACATGAGGGAGGATCCAGAAGTCAACATATGAATCCTCCACTTGATCTTACCATCACAAGGTCAGAAAACCTGGAAGTCAGAAAACCTAGGTATCTCATCCAAATGAGACTGACACTGGGTCCCTAGGTGGCTCAGTCAGTTAAGCAGTTAAGTCTCCAACTTCAGCTCAGGTCATGACCTCATGATTTGTGAGTTTGAACCCCATGTCGGGCTCTGTGCTGACAGCTCAGAGCCTGGAGCCTGCTTCAGATTCTGTGTCTCCCTCTCCCTCTGCCCCTCCCCTGCTTGCACTCTGCCTCTCTCAAAAATAAATAAACATTAAAAAAAATTCAAATGAGACTGACATCTACCTAAAGAAAATGCTTAATGTATTAGTTCACAGTAAGCTTACTAGAGTGCACAAAATTATGGTATCCTAATAGAAGAGACAAGATCAAGCATAGAGAAATAAAGTAGAATACATTTTGTCTGCACTTCTTTTTTTTTAATTTATTTATTTATTCTTGAGGAGGCTGGGCAGAGAGAGTGACAGAGAGAGAATCCCAAGCAGGCTCTGTATTGCCCGCAGAGCCCAATGCAGGGCTGGAACTCATGAACAGTGAGAACATGACCTGAGCCAAAATCAAGAGTTGGACATTTAACTGATTGTGCCATCCAGGTGCCCCATTGTCTACACTTCTAAGTGTATGGTAATTTTGTGATTCAGACACACTCATTTTTATATACCATTGTTTTATCTTTTTTCTGATTGCTTTTTGGAGTGCTTTATGTAGTCTGGATATTAATCATTTAACTGCCATATGTTACAAATATTTTCTTGTTATTATACTATTATAATTAAATAGTTTTATGCTACCACTTGTTACATAGGAACTTTAATTTTGATGTAATCTATTAAAATCTATCAGTTATGCTCCCTGCATTTTGTGTATTTCTAAAGAAAATTTATCTATCCTAAGATTATTAACAAATGTTCCTGTATTTTCTTTTAATGCTTTCATAGTTATAACTTGTACATTTGGCTTTTAATGTGTTGTATATATGTAATAAATACCATGATATATTTTTAGAGTGGATAAGGCAAGAATCTATAGTGTACTCCATATTATGTTTTTAAAAAATCCTTTTTGTGTTTTATGAATTAATTTAGTGAGAATTGACAAATAGTGTAGAAATACGGCATGACTCTTCACTTACTCAGATTCCTACTGGTGATATTTCATAAGAATTTGAATTTTTTTCCAGGTAGATCTTACACATTTGTTGTTACAGTTATTACTAGATATTTTCTAATTTTGTGGTTATAGAATCTTAGTTTATATTACATGTTCTAATTTATTATTGCTAATGTTTAAGAAATCTTTGATTTTTATGCGAATCTTAAATCAGACCACTTTATAGAAATCTAACTAGTTCTAACAACCTGTCATTCAATTTTCTTTGATTTTCTAAGTAATTATATCATCTCCAAATATCTCACTATTACCCCTTATTGCATTGGCCTCTGGCATAATGTTTAATAATAGTGATGATTGTGCTGTCTTTGTCTTGTTCACAAATTTGATGGATATGCTACAGTTGTTTGGGAGATACTTTATATCAAGATGTTATGTGTCAGTAGCTTGTCAACTCCTGATAGCAGCAACTATCTACTACACTGTCCTCTTTCCCAATTACCTGTGCTTACTGCTCCCACTTGCCTGCTGCTGCTCGACAAAGGTATGTGGCAACCCATCTGGCTGCTCTAGCAATGCCCTGTCACCTGGACAGGAGACCCCAAGGACTCCTCTCTCTTTGCCTAATATCCTCAAGCTCAGAGCTCTCTGGAGCCCTCATGAAACATCCCTGGACTGCTGTCACCTCTTACAGAATCCTCACCCTGCATGTATTTTGATTGGTGAACTTCACTTTCAGTCTGATCTCATCTCCTTACTGGCTTTTATGCATTCTCATAATTTCAGGTCCATCAAAGGCAATATGTGACATTTTACAGAGGCATAATGGATGCGTTTTATGTAACTGCTAGAGATCTATCACCGAAGAGGGCATGGTTTGCAGTTGTACTCATTCTGGTGCCTTGATCCAATTGCCCTCCTCTCCCAGATAAGTCATTGCAATCTTTTAGCAAAGGTTCCCACCACTCCAAGGGGAAACTCCTTTATCTTCTTAGCCTGTTATCAATAACTTCTGGTGCTGGACACATTATGTGACTCTAGAGGGGTCTCTGGGATGAAAAAGGCTGCCCAAACCCCCTTGACCCATCATGAAAGCTAATTATATATGGATGGATGGGTTACTTATGTCACTGCTAACTTTGTCCTCAAAATCACCCTCTCAATAAGCATAGGTCCAGAGAGAATGTAAAAAGAAGTAAGATTTCATGATGATGGCTGTGGTCACAAAGGCCCATTTCAGATGCTCAGACAGGCTGAGACTGGAACCCACCTGAGACTTCAGAGAAAATTTTCAAAATATTACTGGGAATGAAAATTGCCCAAGAAAAATGTTCTCATGTGCTTTTTAGCAATGGACTTTGTTACCTAAAGGACAATACTACTAATATAATACTCTCAATTATTTAAAATCACTTTTTGATCTTCAAAATTAATAATTATATCTCTCCTAATTTTTAATGCACATTTGGTGTTATATAGGCTCTCTGGTTTGGTCTAATTTGCTTACTTGGGGGTCAGTCACCAGATCAGTTCAGTTATCAGTCCCATTGACTTCCCTTTCTAAGGAGCCACAGAAAAGTCAGGCTCAGAAAGAGGAACTAAGAAAAGTCAGTGGGAGTTAACCCATTACTCTTATTCACATACAATAAAAAGTATCAGCCTCAGATGCACAGACAGGTGGATTTGTGATATTTAAGCGTCCTCCCTAATTCACTTTTATTGGAACCATCTCTTTCTTGGCTTTAAATTTTCAAACTTGACCACATAAACGGTTTCAGAAACAATATGACCACAGAGGGTGCTGAGTTCAAGGATGGATATGTCAGCTTGTTTGAAAACAGTCATGACTAAAAAAAAAATGTCAAACCCCTGGAATGGTGAGTCTGAAATTCATCTCCAACACAAGGAAAAGAGGTTGTTAAGTTCCAATGAATATGACCAAGACTTTGCTGCCACCTACCCTCCATCCCTAGATCTGGCCTTCCTTCCAAATGCCACACAGCCCCCATGCACTCTCTTCCATCTGCAGAGTTAACAAATGGTGTAAAGCTGATTCTCACAGACTGTCCCTATATGTCCTCTTGATTGAAAGAAATCTGAAGATACTACAACACTCAAAGTGAAGGTGTGGCCTAGAGCAAGCATGGTACTTGGGGGACATCCCACAGCAAGCCACCAGTAACTTCTCTATATTGGAGAAGGTGACCCAGAGAGCCCCTACCCCAGAAGTGCTAAGAATTAAAGCTCATGGTCTTATAATCAGTGATTCCAATTTCCTTTCTGCTAAAGGAGAATGTCTAGATGCAGAATACCAGTTATCTAGTTTTGATTGATTTGTCTTAGGTTGGAATCCCTAAAAAAAGGCCTTGAAATGAGAATTTGAGAGCAAGTAGTTTATTTGGGACGTGGTCCCAGGAAGTACCACTAGAGGAATAGGGAGTTGAGGCAGGAAAGAGAAGCCAGCCAACAAAGGATGTGAGATACATCAGGACATCACTGTGGTCAACTGAGGATCAATCAAAATGTTGTAGAACATGGCACACCCTTGGGACAGTGGTGTCGAAGTTGGAGTATGAAATTATCAAATACCACCATGGTTTGCCGAGGGCTATTTCCAGGGGTATTAACTTCAGCCTATCCATCTTTGGCTAAGCATACCAGAGAATGCCCTCAGGTGGAGAGCTGGAGGTACTTGCAGTAAAAAGCCCTCAGTATGCACTGAACAGTGAACACAGACACAGATGGGGTACTGATACTGTGAGATCAGCCAACTTTGACAGTTGGGTTTTCTGAGCCCTGTGTACAATAAAACTACTCTTGTCTCCTCTCTTGGGTGAATACAGCTCAACATCATTGGACATTGTTGTAGCTTTGCTCAGGCCAGGTTCAATCACTATTCCACAGCCTCCTTATTCATACCCTCAGTCACTGGGATGTCTATAAATGTCTACAGATGTCTACTGGCATCTGTAGGGGAGGAAAACATTTTCCCCAACCCTATTAGCTCCCTGAATGGGTCCAAAAATTTAAATTGACAAAGACAGATTAACAGGAGAAAAGCATACAAATTTTGTTGAATTTTTAAATGTACATGGGAACCTTCATAAGAAAATGAAGACCCCAAGAAGTGACTGGAACAAGATGCTTTTATACCTCCTAGACAAAGAGATGATAAATCTATGAAGAATCGACATGACAAAGGAGTTTGGGCTAGGTAGTAAATGGTGAAGAAGTAACTAGAAAGATAAGGAGAAGTTTAACAAGGTTTGTTTGTAAAATTTCTTGGCTCCCCAAATGCCAGTCTCCAGTAATAAGAGCGTCTTTCTTCCTCCTGATACAGGGAGGGTATCTTTCACGTGAAAGTTTCATGATCTATTTCAGGGAAGAAGGACGAGGGGTGGGCAGGGTCAGGGATCACAGTGACCTTTCTATTGTTTTCTCAAACTCCTTCAGCTTGAGATATTCCAAATATGCCAAGGTGTCATATTTTGGAGTAGCATGCACTGAACTTCCTCATATCAAATAATAAAATCAGTTCCCTAGAAGAAAACCCTGCAGACTCAGGGGGCAAGGTGATTCCAGATTTTCAACTACAAATTTTTTGGTTAGGCCATTTAAATGTCTAACACTCATGGAAGTATCTAGCACTTCTCACCCTAGCTATGCCTATTACCTCCAAACAGGGCTCTGGCCTCTAGCACTCCACACATTTGTTAACTCCAAGAGGAATAAGCTCTATGGAGCCAAACTTTGTATGTGACACTCCTTATTCTGAAACTTGTCATGGCTTCCCATTCCCTACAAAGGGTCTCCACAATCCACACCTAGCCTGGCTTCCCAGGGCAGCATCCAGCCAATCTATCTGCTGAGATAGGGAGAGACTGTGTCACTTCCAACAACCTCCCCATTGGAACACCCTCCCTCCATCTCTCTGCAGAGCAAAAAAAAAAAAAAAAAAAAAATCTCTTATTTGAGGAATAAGACAAGACTTGCCTCCTCCATGAAGGCTTCCCAGATCACTCCAGTCCACTGGGCCCTCCCTCTTGAGTCCCACAGACAGGTCTCACCCACATCACCCATGCAGACTTTGAACACACCATTTTATGCTGAATCTCATTATTTTATATATGCCCATTGGGATGATGAGGCCCTGGAAGGAATGAGCAATGTCTCATACTTCCTTCTGTTTCTGCAAGCTTCTAGCAAAAGGAAGGCAGGCACATGCATTTTTGTTGACACTGCAAATGGAAGATAAGACCACACAGATGCACAGAGCAGAGACATGTGTCTTACACACACCTAGACTCCCTTGGCCTATGGCTCAGAGCCTGGAGCCTGCTTCCGATTCTGTGTCTCCCTCTCTTTCTGCCCCTCCCCCATTCATGTTCTGTCTCTCTCTGTCTCAAAAATAAATAAACATTAAACAAATTTTTTAAAAAAAGGGGGCGCCTGGCTGGCTCTGTCGGTTAAGCGCCCGACTTCAGCTCAGGTCACGATCTCACGGTCCGTGAGTTCGAGCCCCGCGTCGGGCTCTGGGCTGATGGCTCAGAGCCTGGAGCCTGCTTCCGATTCTGTGTCTCCCTCTCTCTGCCTCTCCCCCGTTCATGCTCTGTCTCTCTCTGTCTCAAAAATAAATAAACATTAAAAAAAAAATTAGACTCCTTTGGCCTAGTTAGTGTTGGGATATAGTAGGCACTTGTTTGGTGAATTAATTAATTTATTAATCAACCTCTGCCCTTAGCATTGATAGTACCATTATTTTCTTTTTTTTTAAGTTTTAATTTTAATTCCAGTTAACATACAGTGTTATATTAGTTTTAGGTGTACAGCACAGATATTCAACAATTCCATACAACACCCTGTGCTCATCACAAGTGTACTCCTTAATCCCCATCATCTATTTAACCCCTCCCCCCTCCTTCCTCCTCTCTGGTAAAGTGTTACTTGGGCTTCATGCACCAGTCTCAGAGTTTTAGTTACATATTTGTGTTTTTATTTGGGCCTCTTGGTCTACTCAAAAGGTCTCTATGTCCCCAAATCTACTTTACAAAACAGAACTCAGTGACTGTGTTATTTTTCCCTCAATATGAAAAATAAATAACCTTTGAAGGGAGACAACAAATTTGAGGGCCCTTTTTATTTTCTTCTTTGGAACCAAAAACATCAAAGTTTGGTACACTTGGGACCAGGCACCCATGGTTGCTATGGTACCTTGTCGTGTGAGGGATGGAGGATCTTCCCACAATGCAGTTCTCTGCAGACTCACAGGGACTGGGCAGATAGAGCACACAGCAGACGCTGGGCTCATCTCTGTCTCCCCTGAACCTAGCTGAGGGCTCTGCAAATATAGGCAAGTGTGGTCCCAGATCATGTCTTACAACCCATTTTGTATCTATAAATAAAGGAGAATGACCCTAGGGAAGCAGTTCTGTACACAACAATGTGGTGAAAAATAACAGAAATGGATATAAGTAACACAGGAGTCTCAGCATCAGGAATCAGGGCATCCTGAGCAAGAATGGCAGTCAGACCAGGAAGGGCTGAAACAGAGCCCTGGAGAATGCTGGCAGGATTCTCTCTTTGTCCACAGTCCCAGCTTGTCTCTGCACGTGACTACATTTGTCTCTTTGAATCCCCCTTCCCTGCTACCAGCAAAGACATAATCACAGTTTGAGCTCAACACCTCCCTATCCTCCCCACCTCAATTCAATCAGCTGTGCCCTGAGAGATGGGATCATACTTGGTGAATACAGTCCACCCCTGTGGGTGAGGGAGCATAAAGAATTCACTGTGAACTGTAAACACCCCCAAAATGCATCTACAACAGACCTCCTACAAATGAATGCCCAAGGATCAGTTTTATTTATTATTTATTTATTTTTAATATGAAATTTATTGCCAAATTTGTTTCCATATAACACCCAGTGCTCATCCCAACAGGTGCCCTCCTCAATGCCCATCACCCACTTTCCCCTCCCTCCCACCCCCCCATCAACCCTCAGTTTATTTTCAGTTTTTAAGAGTCTCTTATGGTTTGGCTCCCTCCCTCTCTAACTTTTTTTTTCTTTCCCCTCCCCCATAGTCTTCTGTTAAGTTTCTTAGGATCCACATAAGAGTGAAAACATATGCTATCTGTCTTTCTCTGTATGACTTACTTCACTTGGCATAACACTCTCCAGTTCCATCCATGTTGCTACAAAAGGCCATATTCCATTCGTTCTCATTGCCATGTAGTATTCCATCATGTGTATAAACCACAATTGCTTACATGGATGGAACTGGAGAGTGTGATGCTAAGTGAAATAAGCCATACAGAGAAAGACAGATACCATATGGTTTCACTCTTATGTGGATCCTGAGAAACTTAACAGGAACCCATGGGGGAGGGGAAGGTAAAAAAAAAAAAAAAGGACGTTAGAGTGGGAGAGAGCCAAAGCATAAGAGACTGTTAAAAACTGAGAACAAACTGAGGGTTGATGGGGGGTGGGAGGGAGGGGCGGATGGGTGATGGGTATTGAGGAGGGCACCTTTTGGGATGAGCACTGGGTGTTGTATGGAAACCAATTTGTCAATAAACTTCATATAAAAAAAAATAAATAAACCACAATTGCTTTATCCATTCATCGGTTGATGGACATTTACGCTCTTTCCATAATTTGGTTATTGTTGAAAGTGCTGCTATAAACATTGGGGTACAAGTGCCCCTATGCATCAGCACTCCTGTATCCCTTGGATAAATTCCTAGCAGTGCTATTGCTGGGTCATAGGGTAGATCTATTTTTAATTTTTTGAGGAAACTCCACACTGTTTTCCAGAGTGGCTGCACCAATTTGCATTCCCACCAACAGTGCAAGAGGGTTCCCATTTCTCCACATCCTCTCCAGCATCTATAGTTTCCTGATTTGTTCATTTTAGCCACTCTGACTGGTGTGAAGTGATATCTGAGTGTGGTTTTGATTTGTATTTCCCTGATGAGGAGTGATGTTGAGCATCTTTTCATGTGCCTGTTGGCCATCTGGATGTCCAAGGGTCAGTTTTAGAGCAAGGCACACTAGGATATGAAAAAGTATGCCCCAGGTCTCTGAATACTAGGAGGGGAAAAACCCATTACACAAGTCCATTTATAAGAGAAAAAACAGTCTATGCTAAATTATTTGCTCCTAGTGGGGACACTGGCAGATGGGATCTCCTTTAACGTTTTCTATGTAGTGTTGCACATTGTAGGGTGGTTATTTTGCCTTGTTTTTGTGATAAATGCATTTTCCACTTGTCTTTGAGTAAGGCAGTCCAAAAGCAAGTGGGAAATTACAAAATGTGTATGGTAATCAAGGTGATCCCTACCCATCCAGCTGTTATAGGACAGGTCTGTGTTTTCTCTCTCTTACCCTAAGTTTCCTGGGCCCTGACATATCCCAAGGCTTAGAGGCACAATTACATGAGCCTTGTCACATGAGTCCAGGCCCAGAAAAAAATTATCTTTCAGTTGAAATCTACCAGTTATGAACTGCTGCTTAGCAAAACATCCCAGAACTTGGTGATTTAAACAACCAGAGTCCATTTTTTGTTCACAAATCTGTAATTTGGGCAGGGTGTGGAGGGACAGCTCATCTCTGCTGCATGTCAGGAGTGGAGGGTCCACTGTAATGACTCCCCTCGTTCCCAGGTGGGATTGCCTGTCATCTGGGAGCTCAGCCACATGTGGCCGGGAGCCTTGGTTCCCTCCACGTGGCCTCTCCCAGGCCACGTGGGCTTCCTTCCAGCATGTGGATTCCAACAGGGACCACCCCAAGAGACAGGGAGAAGAAACTACCTGGGTTTTAAAACTGAAGTGAGAGAATCACATCAGCCATGTTCTGATCAAGCAGTCACAGAATCCATATTCAAGTGAAGGGAACACAGACCAATCTCTCCATGTGAGGAATATGAAAAATTTGGGGACCTTGTTTGAAAATGACCACAAGTACATATAGCAGATACAAATGTTGGAAATTAATCCTGGCAGGGTGAAAGCTTGGCTTTGTTATTTAGAAAATACACCTCAAGGTCAGAAAACCCTCTTCTTTCTGCCTCCACTGCCCTGGGGGTCTCATAGTTCCCACCCCCAGCCTAGCCCAGCCCAGGCCTTACCAGCAACACAGGGAGCTTAGTGGCTGGACATTCCCACTGAAGTCTGACCTAATACTAGGGAAAGGACTATAGGGAGAGGGATCACAAGGTGTAAGTTCAAGAATCATGAAGGGAGAAATGGGGAGGAGTGTTCTCAGCCATCCTTGAGTTAGTAGCTTAATGCAGAGTGTTCTAAGGATCCAAAACTAAAGCACCACACTTGTCGTAGGAGCTGAGACAAATTGAAGAGCAGAAAAGCCACACCTTCAGCACACAGTGAATTCTGTATAGCTTAGATTAGGGGTCAGCAAACATTTTCTGCAAAGGGCCAAAGAATAAATGTTTTAAGCTTTGCAGACTACTTACATTTCTGTCACATGTTCTTCTTTGTTCTTTCAAAACCCTTGAAAAACATAAAAAAAAACATTCTTAACCTATGGCCATACTGCTGGCAGGATTTGGCTCACAAAGCCATAAGGTTTCTGACCCTTGGTTTAGCCCCTCCTATTCAAAGTGTGGTCAATTGACAAGCAGAATCAGTATCACCTTGCAGTTTGTTAAAATACAGAATCTTGAGGTGCCTGGGTGGCTCAGTCAGTGAAGCATCCAAGTCTTGATCTCAGTTCCTGTCTTGATCTCAGGGTAGTGAGTTCAAGCCCTGTGGAGTCTACTTTTTAAAAAATGCAGAAGAATGAAATATGGCCCTTTGTAGCAACGTGGATGGAACTGGAGAGTGTTATGCTAAGTGAAATAAGCCATACAAAGACAGATACCATGTGTTTTCACTCTTATGTGGATCCTGAGAAACTTAACAGAAACCCATGGGGGAGGGGAAGGAAAAAAAAAAGAGAGAGAGAGGTTAGAGTGGGAGAGAGCCATAGCATAAGAGACTGTTAAAAACTGAGAACAAACTGAGGGCTGATGGGGGGTGGGAGGGAGGGGAGGTGGGTGATGGGTATTGAAGAAGGCATCTTTTGAGATGAGCACTGGGTATTGTATGGAAACCAATTTGACAATAAATTTTATATATTTAAAAAAAATTTTTAATAAAAAAATAAAAAATTAAAAAAATGCAGAATCTCAGGTCCACTCCAGACTTCAATAAGTCTTTGTGTAGACTATGTCCCCAACTGCCTTCTGTGTGCTGGGAGTGTGTCTAACTGGTTACTGGGAAGCCCTCTTGTGTGGCTGCACCCTGATTCCCTTCTGCTATCAGGAGCACACACCAGGATCTAACCAACAACCAACAGAGAGAAGAGTCTTCCTCTAAACATTATGATAAAAATGGATTCTCCACTGGCTCAAAACAACATCTAGTTGGCTTCTCCCAAGTTTCCACCAAAATATCCATGAAGGCACAGAAAATGTGAAAAATTCATGTGACACTTCTGCTATGGTTTGAGAACATGTCCGCAAACTGTTCAGCACTCCTCCCACAGAGGTGGGGTCTGCATCTCCTGTCCTTGAACCTGGCCCACTTCAGGGACACATTTGTTAACAGAATGCAGAAGAGGTGCTGAGTCAATTCCAGGCAGGGTGCGAAAAGTCCTGCAACTCCACAGGTCCTCTTCATGGGATGGGGGACAGCTACCATCTAAGTCAATTACCCTGAGACCACCACTCCAAAGAAGCCACCTGTGGGTACCCTGACCAACAACCCAGATCTGTTCCCAGCTGGCAGCCATGTGAGAAGCCATCTTGGATTCTGTCTGCCCAGAGAAGCCCCAGCCAATATCTGGGGAGGGAGAGGGGAGTGAAGTAGAAGAGGAAGAGTTTCTTTCAGGAGGAGACAAGCAAGTCTATGAAGAAAATGGCTATGGAGAGGTACAGGTGGTGGTCACACTCAAGAAGCCAAATGCATTGATCTCCAGCTGAACTGTAAACTAGAGACCACTGGAGATGTAATGGGCTACTGTGGGATGTAATGCAATTCCAATGAGAAGGTCTTCCTCTTCTTGGTCTAAAGAGAGTGACCAATCAGGGCTGAGGGAGTTTCTGGGATGTGGGACTTTATTTACAGTTTAAGAAGAAAGTTCCAATTCTTTAGGTAGATTGACCAATTCATCCTGTAAATTATTCCCATTTGATATTTGCTATGGCAAACAGGATTGAGGGAGAGAAGATGTCTCTGCTGAAATGACATATCTCTACCTACACCAGACAGAAGTCCCCATAAAGCATGTGCAAGAATGAGCATGTTGCTTATCACACAAGTTGCTTCTTTAAAGAGGAGGGCTAGGGGCGCCTGGGTGGCTTGGTCGATTTAGCGTCCGACTTCGGCTCAGGTCATGATCTCACCGTCCGTGAGTTCGAGCCCCGCGTCGGGTTCTGTGCTGACAGCTCAGAGCCTGGAGCCTGTTTCAGATTCTGTCTCTCTCTCTCTCTCTCTCTCTGCCCCTCCCCTGTTCATGCTCTGTCTCTCTCTGTCTCAAAAATAAATAAACGTTAAAAAAATTTTAAAGAGGAGGGCTAGTGCCAAGCCCCAGGCTGAGTGTGAACCATTCTGGTTTAAGGGAAAGGGATTTCTCAAGAGGTGTCCTTCGGGTTGCCTGTGAATGAACTGCTATCCCTCTCCCACACTGTGCAACCAGCTCACCCAATCACCAAGTCTCCTCCCATCTGCAGCCCCGGAAATCTGACCTCCAGTTACGTCCCAGCTCAAAGACATTGTGTAAGAGAAAAAAAAAAACACATTTCCAGCTTGACGACTCAGCAATCTGAATTAAGATAAACCTGTTTATAAATATTCAACCTGTCAGAAAAGCTTCATAAGCTCCTGTTTGCTTATGGAACAGCTTAATTCAGCGACTGTCTGGAGTGCCAGTTGGTGTCTCAGACTGGTGTAGGTACCATTAACCCCAGGAAAAACGTTGCATCCCCGATAGCCAGAAGCAAATTCCTAAATCTGATGGAGGGCAAAGAGGGAAAGCCATACATTCTTCTACACATAAAGAGAAACAGCATCCAATGAAAACTATGACTTCATACCCTGCTGAGTCTGGAGGTCTGGAAGATGAGCCCACTCTACCACAAAGATGGTAGACTTCCAGGGAGGCTTTTGGCATGCCCAGGGCCTCAGTTTCCTCCACCTGCAAAAGGAGACCATGGACTCAGCCCTTTCAGAGGTCCCTTCTGCTCTAATGAAGTGACACAGCCCTGCAGAAGACTAAAGACTGAGAACATGGTAATGGCCAACTGTACAGTCATGGGAAGGAACAGCTCTTGTGCAAGACTGGGGGGTTCTGCGAAAAGAATGAAATCTTGCCATTTGCAACTATGTAGATGGAACTAGTAGGTATTATGATAAGTGAAATCAGAGAAAGACAAATATCATTTGACTTCGCTCATATTATGAATTTAAGATACAAAACAGATGAATATAAGGGAAAGGAAGCAAAAACAATATAAAAACAAGGAGGGGACAAAACAAAAGAGACAAATACAGAGGACAAACTGAGGGTTGATGGAGAGGTTGTGGGTGGGGGGATGGGCTAAATGGGTAAGGGGCATTAAGAAAGACACTTGTTGGGATGAGCACTGGGTGATATACACAGAGGATGAATCACTGGAATGTACTCCTGAAATCATTATTGCACTATATGCTAACTAACTTGGATGTAATTTTAGAAAAAAAAGACTGGGGGATTCTGGTGATCACTAAAGAAGGTACAGTGAGGTGGTTACTGGCAGACACTGTTGGGACTTCACCCAGATGGCCTCAAATCCTTCTCGCCATTTATTATGGACCAAACTGTGCCACCCAAAGACCATAAGTTGAAGTCCTAACCCCTAATGTGACTATACTTAGGAGACAGGACTTTTAAAGAGGTAAATATGGTTAAATCAGGCCATTAGGGTGAGGCCCTAATCCAATAAGACTGGTGTCCTTATAAGAAGAGGGAGAGACACCAGGGGCATGTGGGAATGGAGGAAAGGCCAACTGAGAGTACCATAGGAAGATGTCTGCAAACCGAGGAGAGATCTCACCAGAAACCAACTGCTAGCACCTAGTAGGTCTTAGACTTCCAGCCTCCAGAACTGTGAGGAAATAGGTTTGTGTTGGTTAAGCCCCCCAGACTGTGGTGTTTTGCTGTGGTAGCCTGAGCTGACTAGGAGACCACTTCTGTGTGCCCATCTCCCACTTTGGTCCCTTCACCTCTATTACTCACACCTGCAAGCTACTTCAGTGCCCTTGTATGAATGGCACTGCTGCCCACACACAAAAAGCAAGAAGGGCCTTGGGCTTAATGTTCCCATCCTGGTATAGATGTGAAATCCCCACTCCTGGGCCTTGAGACAAGGCCAACTCTGTGCAATTCAGTCTGGAACCACCCACAGGATCAGGTTGAGGGTGCGAATAACCTGAAATTACACCTTTACTTCTTCTTCCCTCCCCAGCCTGCCTTCCCCTTTATCAATTTCTCTCCAGAATCCTGCCCAAATGAAACACTTATGCAGATTATCATTTCGGGGCCCACTTCCAGGGAGCCCCACCTAAGACAATGCCCCAAAGGACATGTGCACCTCCACATCAAAGCTTCAAGCCAAGCTGATATTCCACACTCCACTTACTACTTTCTCTTAAAGGGAATGTGAGGGCCACTCTGTTGGCCAGAGTAGTCTCAACTGGTCCCAGTTTCCCACTTGCTCATGTTCTCAAATGTGTGTCAATTTGACTCTACAATCATACCTAGACTCAGGTCAGCCCCATGGAACTTAGCAAGTGTATAAACTGCCCTGATTACCCTCCCAGTGCTCTCCTGAAACCTCAGCAGGCCCACAATAGTCTGCTTAAATCCCATTCCAGGAGCTGTGATTTTTTTTTTATTTTTTGGGACCCCGGTTTTTAAGGAACACTGAAAGGGGGTTGGTGAGGAAGGCTGGAATGGTAAGGGAACATAACCCTTCACAAGGAGTCTTATTTATTTGGATCCCCCGATGCAGACCCTAAGACAGGGATTCAAGTGTAAGTACTTTCTTTAGGAGATGATCCCTGGAAACAATGGGGGTGGTGATACAAGGAGGTGAAGGAAGTTACTGAGTAACTTAGTAAGTTACTGAGCGGGTCACTGCTCCGGCACCTGCAGCTTTATCCTGCTGGGGACGTCTGAGAAACAGGGCAGAACTCGCAACCCAGAGCTCTCCCCCTGATGGGCAGGGTCACTGAGAAATTTCTGCAGCAACCCCTGTACACTAAAGTGGTCAGTGACCAGTTGAGGGTGGCTCCCAGGGGTGCGTACTTCCAGTGGGCACAGGGAGGTACTTCCAGTGGGCACAGGGAGGCAGAGCAGGTGCTGGCAGCCACACAGAGCCCCGAGTGCTGATGTGTAAGGGTTGAGGGGTCATGGCCTGAGGTAGTGGCAGCATCTGCTTCATGGTTTGAGAAACTGACGGGCGCCTGGTTGGCTCAGTCGGTTAAGCATACGACTCTTGATTTCGGCTCAGGTCATGATATCATGGTTTGTGGGTTCGAGCCCCACATTGGGCTCTGTGCTGACCATGAAGCCTGTTTGAGATCTTCTCTCTCCTCTCTCTCTGCCCCTCCCCCACTCCCTCTCTATCTCTCTCTCAAATAAATAAACATTTTTTTAAAAAGAAACTGACAGTTAAGCTGGTAAAAGAGAAGATGAAGAAACATGATCTAGAGTCAGCAAATTCAAACTTGAGTTTTACTTGCTAATTTCACCAGCCAGATGAGTTGCCTGTTTCTCCAAACATCACTTTGAACATCTGTAAAGTGTGGACTACAGCTCCTTGCTGTCAGCACAAAGCCTGACATGGGGCTTGAACTCACAAACTGTGAAATCATGACCTGAGCTGAGATCAAGAGTCAGACACTAAGCCAAATGAGCCACAGGTGCCTCCATTGTAGCCTTTTCTATACTGGCCTATAGTTTTCCCAGCAGACTCAAGCCCCAGTTGCCCACAGGGGTGGCTGAGTTGATGAGACACTGTGTATTGATTGCTTTCCCTTCCTTGCATTACCTCTCGACTCCCCTTTTGTGGTTCCCTTCATTGCCCAAATAAAGGACTTGGCACAATTTTGGCAATTGTGAGCAAAGCTACTACAAAATCCGTGTTCAGGCTTTTGTATGGACCCAAGTTTTCAACTTCTTTAGGCAAATACCGAGGAGTGTGATTGCTGGATCCTATGGTAAGAGTACATATTGTTTTTTAAGAAACCACCAGGGGCGCCTGGGTGGCGCAGTCGGTTAAGTGTCCGACTTCAGCCAGGTCACGATCTCACGGTCCGTGAGTTTGAGCCCCGCGTCAGGCTCTGGGCTGATGGCTCAGAGCCTGGAGCCTGTTTCCGATTCTGTGTCTCCCTCTCTCTCTGCCCCTCCACCGTTCATGCTCTGTCTCTCTCTGTCCCAAAAATAAACGTTGAAAAAAAAAATTTAAGAAACCACCAAACTATGTTCCTAGGTGGTTGTACATTTTGCATTCTCACCAACAATGAATTAGAGTTACTCTTGTTCCACATCCTCACCAGCTCTTGGTCTTGTCAATATTCTGGATTTTGGCTAGTCTAACAGGTGTATAGTGATATCTCATTTTTGCTTCAATTTGCATTCCCCTGCTGACATATGATGTGATGCATCTTTCCACATGCTTATTTTTCCACCTGTATGTCTTCTTTGGTGAGGTGTCTGCTAAGGAATTTGGCTCATTTTTTAATTGGATTTTTCATTTTCTCATTGAGTTTTAAGATCTATTTGTACATTTTGGACAATAGTCTTTTATCAGACATGTCTTTTGCAAATATTTTCTCCTGGTCTTTGCCTATCTTCTCATTCTCTTGACAGTGTCTTTCACAGAGCAGAAGTTTTCAGTTTTAATGCATTCCTGCTTATCAATGATTCCTTTCATGTTTCATGTCTTTGTTGTATTTAAAAAGCCATCACTTATACCCAAGGTCATATAGGTTTTCTCATATGTTGTCTTTACAGTTTTGCATTTTATACCTAGGGCTATGATCCATTTGAGTTAATTTTTTGTGAAGGATGTTAAGTCTGCATCTAGATACACTTTTTGCATGTGGATGTTCAGTTTGTTCCAGCACCATTGGTTAAAGAGACTACCTTTGCTCCATTGTATTGCCTCTGCTCTTTTGTCAAAGATAAGTCGACTGTATTTATATGGGCCTATTTCTGGACCCTCTAGTCTGTTCTACTGATCTATTCATCTGTTATTTCACCAATACCACACTATCTTGGTAATTTGCTTTACAGTAAGTCTTGAAGTCCAGTAGTGTCAGACCTCCAACTTTGTTCTTTTCTTTTAATATTGTGTTGCCTATTCTGGGTCTTCTACTACTCCATATAAACTGAAGAATCAGTTTGTCGATATCCACAAAATAACTTGCTGGAACTAGGATTGAGATTGTCTTGAATCTAAAGATCAAGTTGGAAAGAAATTACATCTGACAATATTGAGTCTTCCTATCCATGAATATGTAATATTTCCCCATTTTCTTAATTCCTCTTTGATTTCTTTCATCAGAGCTTTATAGTTTTCTTCATATAGATCCTGTATATATTTTGTTAGATTTATATAAATTTAATACTTTGGGATGCTAATGTAAATGGTAACATGTTTTTAGTTTCAAATTCCACTTGTCCATAGCTGGTATAGAGGAAAGCAATTGAGTTTATATATTAACCTTATATCCTGTAAACCTTGATATAACTGCTTATTTGTTCAGGATATTTTTTGGTTTTTGTTATTTTTTTTGTCAAGTCTTGAATTTTCTACATAGATAATTATGTCATCTGTGAACAAAAACAATTTTATTTCTTCCTTCCCAATCTGTGTACTTTTTGTTTCATTTTCTTCTCTTACTGTACTAGTCAGGCCCTCTGGTATGCTGATGAAAAGAAGTAGTGAGAGGGGACATTACTGCCTTGTCCTAATTTGAATGGGAAAGCTTCTGGTTTCTGACCATTAAATATTATATTAGCTGTAGGGGTTTGTAGGTGTTCTTTCTCAAGTTAAGGAAGCTCCCCTCTATTCTTAGTTTGCTGAGATTGTTTAAATCATGAACAGGTGTTGGGTTTTGTCAAATGCTTCTTCTGCACCTATTGCTATGATCACGTGATTTTTTTAGCCTGTTGATGTGATGGATTAGAATAACTGATTTTCAAATGTTGAATCAACTTTGTATATTTGTGATATATCCCACTTGGTCATTGTGAATAATTCTTTTTATACATTGTTGGACTTGATTTGCCTTTTTTTTTTAATTTGAGAGAGAGAGATGGGGGGTGGGCAAAAGGAGGGAGAGAGAATCTTAAACAAGCTCTGTGCTGAGCACAGGGCTCAATCCCACAACACTGGGATCATGACCTAAGCTGAAATCAAAAGTTGAATGCTCAACTGACTAAGCCACCCAGGTGCCCCTGATTTGCCAATATTTTTGAGAATTTTTGCATGTATGTTCATTTTGATCTGTAGTTTTCTTGTAATGTCTTTGGTCTTGGTATAGCATAATGCCAGCCTCAGAGAATAAGTTAGGAAATATTCCCTCTGCTTCTATCTTCTGGAAGGGATTATAGAGAACTGGTATAATTTCTTAAACGTTTGATAGAATCCACCAGTTAATCCATCTGAGCCTGGTACTTTCTATTTTGGAAGGTTATTAATTATTGATTCAATTTGATAAATTGATTCAATAGATATAGAGCTATTCAGATTGTCTATTTCTTTTTGTGTGAGTTTGGGCAGATTATGTCTTTCAAGGAACTGGTCCATTTCATTTGGGCTATTGAATTTGTTGGCAGAGTTGTTTATTATATTCTTTTATTATCCTTTTAATGTCCATGCCATCTGTAGTGATGTCCTGTCTTTTATTTCTGATACTAGTAAATTGTGTCTTATTTTTTCCTAGTTAGGCTTATTGATTTTATTGATCTTTTCAAAGAATCAGCATTTGATTTCCTTCATTTTCTCCATTGAATTTCTGTTTTAAATTTCATTAATTTTTGCTCTCCTTTTTATTATTTCTTTTCTTCTGCTTACCTTGGATTTAACTTGTTTTCCTCTTTCTAGTTTCCTAAGGAGGAGGCTTAGATTATTCATTTTAGATCTTTCTTCTGTCCTAATATGTACATTTAATGCTATAAATTTCCCTCTAAGTACTACTTTCACTGAATCCCACAAAATCTGCAAAGTTGTGTTTTCATTTTCATTTAGTTAAAAGTATTTTTTAACTTCTCTTGATATTTTTTTCTTTCATTCATGCACTGTTTAGAAGTGTGTTGACTTTTTAAAATTTTTTCATGTTTATTTTTGAAGAAAAGAGAGAGACACAGCATGAGCAGGGGCGGGGTCAGAGACAGAGGGAGACACAGAATCTGAACGAAGCATACTCCAGGCTCTGAGCTATCAGCACAGAGCCCAACACGGGGCTCAAACTCACAAACTGTGAGATCATGACCTGAACCAAAGTCAGACTCTTAACCAACTGAGCCACCTAGGCGGCCCTAATCTTTTAAACTTCTTAAGGTGTGCTTTATGGCCCAGAATGTGGTCTATATATTGGTGAAATTTCCATGTGAACTTGGAAGAATGTATATTCTGCTGGTGTTGGATGAAATGATGTATAAGTGTCAATTATATCTAGTTAATTGATGGTGTTGTTTAGGTCAATGATACCCTTACTGCTTTTCTGCCTGATAGATCTGTCCATTTCTCATAGAGTGGTTTGAAGTCCCCAACTATAATAATGGATTCAAATAGTTCTCTTTGCAATTCTGTCAGTTTTTGCCTCATGTAGTTTGACATTCTTTTGTTACATGCATATATATGCACTAGGGATCCTCATGTCTCATTTATCACTATGTAATACACCTCTTTGTCTCTGAAATTTGCTTGCTTTGAAATTTACTCTGTCTGAAATTAATATAGCAACTCCAAGTTTCTTTTGATTAGTGTTAGCATGGTATATCTTTCTCCATCCCTTTGCTTTTGATCTATGTGTGTTTATATTTAAAGTGTGTTTCTTTCTCTCTTTTTCTGGCTTTATTTTTTTTTAATTAAAACAAAATAAAAACCTTGTATCCAAGCTGACCTTCAATAGATCTCAATGAAAGAGGTACTCTGCTTATCTATGAAACCCGGACCTAGAAGCAGGTCATCTATGAATGGTTTACCGCCAGGTTCCCCAGGAACCTGCATTGTGTGAGGGGCAAGGCAGTGGCCCCCTTTCTGTTCCCTCCCAGTTTCCAAGGACTAGGAGCTTTCCTCACTGGACTGGTCCCAATGCAGTGTGGGACACGTCATGCCAGATAGGGTGTGTTTCCTATACACAACATAAATTTGGGTCTTGTTTTTTGATCCATTCTGACAATCACCAACTGAAAGAGGTGTATTTTGATCATTGACATTTAAAGTAATTATTGACATTGATATAAATATTGCTATATGGATTAATACCTAACCATGTTTGTTACTGTTTTCAATTCATTGACTTTGTTCTTTGTTCCTTTTTTTGTCTTCCACATTTTTTGCCTTTGTGGTTTTAATTGAGTATTTTATATGATTCCATTTTCTCACCTTTCATAACATATTCATTACACTTCCCTTTTAATTTTTTTTTCTTTTTATTGGTTGCCCTGGAGTTTGCACTATACGTGTATAACTAATCCAAGTCTACTTCCAAATGACACTATGGTATGCTGTTTCACAGGTAGTGCAAGTACCTTATAATAACAAAACATTCTCAATTCCTTCTTCCAATCCCTCATATCATTGCTGTCATTCATTTCATTTGTATAATCATTGTCTATGAACTTCGTAATTGCTTCTCAACTTTTCTCCACCCCTTTACATGGTATAGGATGGTTAAAAGGGCCCGAAGTTGGATATTTCCCTTTTTCCAGATTGGTTAGGTTCTAATAAGACCCCAATAGGCTCTGGTAAAATATCTTCTGTTGAGTGCAAACGGTGTTGAGAAGAACAGAATGCTCTTGGGTTTTCAAAATGACTCTTCCGGTGGGAAGCCTGAGAGGATTTTTTTCCTTCTTCACCATGAGAACTTGTAGAGCTCCTAGATGTAAAACGTGCAAAAACTTGGGGACTCTCAAATGAGCAGGTCTTCCTGAAGTTTTATGTCTCAGACTTGTCTACGTTAAGCCTCCAGAAAATCATCAATAATAGTTCAGGTTTTCCTACCACAGAACTGGTTTCCATGGAGGATTTTGCTTGGGGGTTTCTATACCAGTAAATTATGATTCTCTGTATCCACCTATCTCTCCAATTTTGGGGGTACCAGTTTGCCCTGGTACCTCAATTCTCTGATGAATATAAGAAGAGTTTTTGATTTTTCATCTTGATTAGATTTTTGCTGGTTTTTTAGATGGAGTAAAGACTTCTAAACTCCTATGTACAAACCAGAAACCAGAAAGATAATTTTTTCAAAGGTAAAATTATTATTCTTATACAGTTATAAAATGACTACACATCAAAAATTTACTTAACTCATCAATTAATGAGGGAACTAGTGAGATGTTATAATCAGCTCAAAAGAGAATTTAAAAAACACCCACATATATAAACAATCAAAAATGCTGAAATGAATCTATAAGCAGATGCAAAACTGGCCAATACCCACTGAGCAATAATTAATTGCATGGACAGCTGCATGAAATGAAATTAATTGACACTATTTATATTTCTATGGACAAAAATAATTTGAATTACTATAGTTTTGCTATAATGTATAGAGCTGTAAGATAGTTTGAAAGAAATGAAAGGCTAAAATAGCCTGGAAGAGTGCCCTAGACAGCATATCCAATGATCTTCTTCACCAATTCCAAAATCTTCCACAAATTTTCCTGGCACAAGTGAGCCAGACCAACTGTTGCTATTTTCCTGTCACTAGTCTTAATTTCTATTTCAAGTACCCAGTCAGCCTAGATAGCAGAAACTTTATCTCAGTCAACTTGTGGTTACTTTCCAGGGATGGCAATTAAGTTCTGGGGGAACCAAGGTTGGTGACTTTACTGGGAAAGGTCCATCTGGTCTTCAGTGTCATTCCTCCACACTGAAGAGTCCTAAGGTAGACATCAGTCCATATACATTGCCATGGAGATATCCCTTGTTCCCATCAGTGGCTCCTTCATGTCTAGAAATTCTTGATGCTATTTCAGTGCCCATTAGGAGTACAGAAAAATTCATCCTCTGGGACTGTGCCATGTTGAAGTGTACGAAACTCTATAAAGGGCATTTAAAGCTTTGCCTGCCCAGAAACTAGCATTGCCATTTTTACCCTGGGACTTGCCATCCTTCTGAGCCCCACTCTGGCGTTAGAGTCCAAGGCCACCCTGTTTATGTAGTCTACACAACCATCAGAGGGTGGGGGTATCTATCAGCTTCCTAGGACATGGCTTAGAAAACAGGACCAAGAATCCTCACTCTCTGTGAGCCTTCTCTCCTCTCCTATCCTGGAAATCCCTTTCTAGTCTAAGAGTGGGAACAACTTGCTCCTCTCATGAAGTATTCTAAATATTTTACCCATTGGGGGAGTCCTTCCCATTCTCTAAAATATTAAATCTTCAAAATTCAAGAGACAAAAAGAGAGATTTCTTAATTTTTTTATTTTTTGCTACCCCAGTTCTTGCATGAGTGCATAGAGCTAGCTCCAGAAGGGAAGATAAATACACAGGAGGAGAGATATTGGTTATTATTTCAAACATATTACCCCATCATCCATGTATGACTTTCAGAGTACAGAAACTATATCTGAGGTACTTATGATTCCCATAGCACCTAACACAGTGTCTACCCAGAGTAGTCACTTGATATGAGTCAATGAATGTGGTGTTTAGCACAGAGGCTTTTAACTAATGTCCATTTTCCAAAAGGAAATCAATGGACATTATGGTTTAGAGAACTAGCTGTGGAGTTGGACAGATGGGGGTTCAAAAATTTTATTTCCTAGTTGTGAGAATGTAAACAAGCTATATACCTTTGCTAAATCTCAACCCCCTTACTTTAAAATGAGGAAAACAGACCATAATTCACAGGGATATTATGAAGACTAAATGAGATGCTAAATGTTATACACACTTAGCACAATTCCTGGCATATAGTAGGTGTTCAATAAATGCTGGTTATTTTTAGTTATCATCATTACTTAGACTCTAGTTCTTTTACCCAGGATCTTCCCTGCTCAGATAGTCTGTAATAGTGGGTTCCTATAGCAAAGTGGTGGCTACTGCTGTGGAAAGCAGGGATGGCATCATTATATTCACTGTCACCTTATCCAGATGAGACAAGCTTTTGGCGGGCTCCCACAGGTGAAAAAGTGCAACAGCTGCTGTGGCGTGGCAGCATTGGAGACAAGAAAGTCTGTACATCAATCTCACCATGGGTCACAGACACAGACAATCTTGCCACCTGACTGGTCAGAGGTCCCACGCAATAGCAAACTGCAGTGGGTGCAGCCACCAAAACCCATGAAATGTTCTTGAAGCATCCACCTGTTCCTAGAAAAATGGCCAGTTCTTTCTTTTTTTAATGTTTATTTATTCTTGAGAGAGAGCAAGGAAGGGAGGGGTAGAGAGAGAGGGAGACACAGAATCTGAAGCAGGATCCAGGCTCTGAGCTGTCAGCACAGAGCTCAACACAGGGCTCAAACTCATGAACCACAAGATCATGACCTGAGCTGAAATCAGACACTCAATCGAATGAGCCACCCAGGCACCCCAAGAAATGGCCAATTCTTGAGATTAAAATTGGGGCCCTAGCCAACATGAGTTACAAAGGGACCTAAATAATGAATTATTTAGTTCCAATTTGAGGGGAAAAATTAGGCTTAGCTCTCAGATATTTTTTTTTTAGTTTAGTTATTTATTTTGAGATAGAAAGAGCATTAGAGAGGAAGGGGAAGAGAGAGAGAATCCCAAGCATGCTCTGTGCCACTGGCACAGAGCCTGATGCAGGGCTCAAACCCAAGAACCACGAGATCATGACCTGAGCCAAAACCAAGAGCCAACTCCTTGACCGACTGAGCCACCCAGGCACCCCTCTCAGATATTTCTTGCTAGCAAAATCCAACCACTGAGATATGACTATGGTAAAATTAACCCTTTCTTAGATCAACTAGGTAAGATAGAAAGCTGAAACCAGAGCAATGGTCCTTAAGCTTCAGCATGCATACAAATCACTGGAAAGACTCTCCAAAATACATTTTGTTGGGCCCCACCCCTAGAGTTTTGGATTCCATAGGTCTGTGACATAGGGCCACTAAATTTGCTAGTAAAAATATATGACTCCCAGTTAGATTTGAATTCCAGTTAAACAGTCCCAAATATTACAACTATTCAATCCTAAATACTGCATGGAACATGCTTATACAAAAAAAAAAATCATTGCTTTTTATCTGAACAAATCATTGTTTATCTGAAGTTCTCACTTAACTGGGCAACCTGTATGTTATCTAGCAACCGTACTGGGGTGGCCTGAACCTGTGCATATCTAACAAGTTCCCAGGTGATACTGTTGTTGCAGTCTGGGAACCATACTTTGAGAACTGCTAGACAACTCAGACGTGCCTTCAGAACTTTCCAATTCAACCCTGAATACTAATGGTTAGGGCTTCCCACTCTGGAGGTACATAGATACCTTCAGGTGGTACCAAAAGCCTAGGTAAAGAAAGTACCTTCATCAGCTCTTGGTTGTCTTGGTGAATGAGAAGTGGATCTTACTATCTAGCCATTTAACCCGAGTGGTTATAACAATTTCAACGACAAAGCTAATACTCTTGAGATGATGGAAGTTTGATATTTCTCAGCTTAGTTTGTGCAGACTGCCATGGAAATTGGCACTGCTGGCTTTGACAGGAAATACTGAATTCCTAATAACACAGAGTTGTTCCTTTGCACTTGGAAATCAATCCTTACCTTAGCTTCCTGTTGCAGCAACTTTCTGATTGCTACATGGCCTCTTTGTTCTCCCTTTGCTCAAGATTACAGGTGCTGAGAGAGGTACATGTGCCTGGTAAGTAATTATTTCTGATGGTCAAGCAGTTGTTTGCTCTTTATAATCAGGTCCAAGCCCGTGAGTTAGACCTGCAACTTGCTATGGGGATAATTCTTATCATTTATCTTCCAGGCAAGTGATTGGTTTTTCTCATTAATTGTGTTTTTAAATGTACAAACCATATGTAGAGAGTGAAACACTTAATGGAAAGAACCAAAAAGAATACATTCAAGTGAAAATAACAAGTATTCATCTAGTAACAGTTATATATACAGGTTGTGTTCCATGTTGTGACAATCCTGTCTTCTCTCCTTGTATTTCTATCAGTGAAGGTCACTGGCTTTAAGACCACCAGCTCTGGGTTATCCAGCCAGAGATGCCAATGTAATTGGCCTACATGTGGCCTGACCAAGGGGAGCTTTAAAAGCTCCTCAGATGAGGGAGGAGCCAAGATGACAGAACAGCATGGAAATTTTTTGTGTCTTGCGTCCATGAAATACAGCCAGACCAACACTAAACTATCCTACACACCTAGAAAACCCATTGGAGGATTAACACAACAATGTGCACAACCTGAACCACAGAATTCAGCAGGTACATGGTACATGGTGGACTTGGGGAGAGAGAAGCCGGCAGTAGGCAGAGAGCTGCCTTTGCAGGTGGAAAGAGGAGACTGGAGCAGGGGAGAATACAGGAAAGGCACCCCTCCCCAAAAGCAGCTGGAGAAAAAGTGGAAAATTGAAAACAGCTGCAGGGACTAAACCAAAAAGGGAGAAAGGAGAAAGGAGAAAGGGGAGGGTTTAAATTCCATTAAGGCTGTAAACAAGTGGAGCAAAGTCTGCAACTCCGCAGCTCAATACCTGGTGGTGCTCTGGTGGGAAGGGCGAATCCCCAGTAACAGAGTGGGGTCCGGGAGGTTCTCAGGCCACACAGGGAAAAGTGGTTCCACTGCTGGAAGGACATTTGGTAGAGACTGTTGAAGCTACCTGGTCCCAGCAGACCCTAGAAAATGGCCACATTCACTGGTACTGGAACAAGGTCATTAAAGGTGAAGCCTGGTACCAGATGTGTGTTGTGGTTTTCCATAATCCCTGAAAAGCTGCTGCTACACTATCTCGCAAACTTTTTCTGGGGCAGGCTGGTACCTGGCTGCAGTCTCAGGGCACCGGCAGCAGCAAGGTTCAGCAGGCATTCCTGGGTGCAGCCGGCATTCAGCTGTTGCTTGGTGAGATCCTCCTGCAGAGGGGCGGAATGGGTCAAAGCCGCAGTCCTTCAGAAGTAAGGGGCCGGGGAAAACAGTCTCATCTGAGACAAAACTCAGGAGAGAGGTACTGCCTGGGGCTTGGTCACAGACAGTGAAGAAGCGGGCAGTGGATGAAAGCTGAAGACAGAGGACGGGTGCATGATTGGTGATCGGAGAGAACAGAGTTCCTATACTAGAGACTGGGTACCTGGGTGACACCATTTTCACCACTCCCACCCATGCACATATGCACCTATGAGTGGTGCGACAATCCATCCCAGTAGGCTAGCAGCACCATCTAATGGAGAACGGAGCTGTTATGAGCCCCGCCCAACTGGGCCAACTTCCCTCTTCAAGAACACAAGTCTCACCGCCTGCTTAGATTATGGACTATAAAGTGCTACATAGACTGACTTCTAGGGGAAAGTGAAGTAATTTCACTCCTATCTCAATCTGTTAGCAGGTCCATCTATTCAATTTTCTTTCTTTTCTTTTCCTTTTTTCCCCTCTTTTATAGTATTCTTTTTCTTGAATACAGAGAGAGAAAAAATTCATTTTTATTTTCAATTCTTATTAAAAATATTTTTCTTTAACTTTTTTTACTATATTTTTTACTTTTGTGTAAACTTTTTCGAATTCTATCTTACTTCCATCATTCTATTTTAATCTACTTTGGTGTATTCACCTTTTCAAAATTTCAAATGATTTCCTTGTTTTCTTTTTTCTTTTTTTTCTATTTTTCATTTCTTTTCTTTTTCTTGAATGCAGAAAGTGAAAAATATTATTACTTTCAATTTCTATTAAAATATTTTTCTTTAATTTTTTTACTATATTTTTTGCTTTTATGTAAATTTTTTCAAATTCTATTTTACTTCCATCATTTTATTTTAGTCTACTTCAGTGTACTCAGTTTTTCAAATTCTCAAACAATTTCCTCCCCCCTCCCTTTTTTTCCCTCTAATCTGTCAAACCACTTTCAATACGCAGACCAAAACACACCTAGGATCTAGCATCATTTATTAGATTTTGTTTGTGTTTGTGTGTGTGTTTAGTTTTTTAATTTTAATTTTTTTATTTTAATTTTTCTACCTCATTAACTCCGTTTCTCCCTTCAAAATGACAAAGTGAAGGAATTCACCCCAAAAGAAAGAGCATGAAGAAACGACAGCCAGGGGTTTAACCAACACAGATACAAGCAAGATGTCTGAACCAGAATTTAGAATCACGATAATGAGAATACTAGTTGGAGTTGAAAATAGGTTAAAATCCCTTTCTGCAGAGATAAAAGAAGTAAAAAATAGAATGAAATTAAAAATGCTATAACTGAGCTGCATCATGGATGGATGCAGTGGCAGCAAGGATGGATGAGGCAGAACAGAGAATCAGTGATATAGAGGACAAACTTATAGAGAATAATGAAGTAGAAAAAAAGAGGAGGATTAAGGCAAAAGAGCATGATTTAAGAATTAGAGAAATCAGTGACTCATTAAAAAGGAACAACATCAGAATCATAGGGGTCCCAGGAGAGAAAGAGAGAGAATTAGGGGTAGAAGGGTTATCATAGCAGAAAATCATAGCAGAAAACTTTCCTAACCTGGGGAAAGACACAGACATCAAAATCCAGGAAGCACAGAGGACCCCCATTAGATTCAACAAAAGCCGACCATCAACAAGGCATATGATAGTCAAATTCACAAAATAGGCAAGGAGAGAATCACGAAAGCAGCAAGGGAAAAAAAGTCCCTAACCTACAAGTGAAGACAGATCAGGTTTGCAGCAGACCTATCCACAGAAACTTGGCAGGCCAGAAAAGGGTGGCAGGATAATTCAATGTGCTGAATCAGAAAAATATGTAGCCAAGAATTCTTTATCCAGCAAGGCTGTCATTCAAAATAGAAGGAGAGATAAAAGTTTCCCAAACAAAAATTAAAGGAGTTTGTAACCACTAAACCAGCCCTGCAAGAAATTTTAAGGGGGACTCTCTGAGGGGAGAAAAGATGAGGGGGAAAAAATATATATCTCAAAAGCAACAAAGACTAGAAAGGACGAGAGAACACTACCAGAAACTCCAGCTCTACAAGCATCATAATGGCAATAAATTCATATCTTTCAGTACCCACTCTAAACGTCAATGGACTCAATGCTCCAATCAAAAGACATAGGGTAACAGAATGGAAAAGAAATCAAGATCCATCTACATGCTGTTTACAAGAGACCCACTTTAGACCTAAAGACACCTTCAGATTGCAAATAAGGGGATGGAGAACCATCTATTATGCTTATGGTCAACAAAAGAAAGCTGGAGTAGCTATACTTATATCAGACAATCTAGACTTTAAAATAAAGACTGTATCAAGAGCTGCAGAAGAACATTATATCATAATCAAGGGGTATATTCACCAAGAAGACCTAACAATTGTAAACATTTATGTGCCAAATGTGGAAACACCCAAATATATAAATCAAATAATAACAAACATAAAGAAACTCATCGATAGTAACACCATAATAGTAGGAGACTTCAACACCTCACAGCAATGGACAGATCGTCTAATCAAAAAATCAACAAGGAAACAATGGCTTTGAATGACACACTGGACCAGATGGACTTAACAGATATATTCAGAACATTACATCCTAAAGCAGAAGAATGTACATTCTTCTTCAGTGCACATGGAACATCCTCCAGAATAGACCACATACTGGACACAAATCATCCCTAAGTAAGTACAAAAAGATTGAGATCATACCATGCATATTTTCAGACCACAACACTATGAAACTCAAAATCAACCACAAGAAAAAACTTGGAAAGATAACAAATACTTGGAGACTGAAGAACATCCTACTAAAGAATGAATGAGCTAACCAAGAAGTTAAAGAGGAAATTTAAAAGTATATGGAAGTCAATGAAAATGATAACACCACAACCCAAAACCTCTGGGACACAGCAAAGGCGGTCATAAGAGGAAAGTATATAGCAATCCAGGCCTTCCTAAAAGAAGGAAGAAAGAACTCAGATACACAACCTAACCTTATGCCTTAAGGAGCTGGAAAAAGAACAGCAAATAAAACCCCAAACCAGCAGAAGACAGGAAATAATAAAGATTAGAGCACAAATTAATGCTATCGAAACCAAAAAACAGTAGAACAGATCAATGAAATCAGAAGCTGGTTCTTTGAAAGAATTAACAAAATTGATAAACCACTAGCCAGTTTGATCAAAAAGAAAAAGGAAAGGACCAAATAAATAAAATCAAGAATGAAAGAGGAGAGATCACAACCAACACAAAAGAAATAAAAACAATAATAAGAGAATATTATGAGCAATTATATGCCAATAAAATGGGCAATCTGGAAGAAATGGACAAATTCCTAGAAACATATACACTACCAAAACTGAAACAGCAAGAAATAGAAAATTTGAACAGACCCGTAACCAGTAAGGAAATCGAATTAGTAATCAAAAATCTGCCAAAAAACAAGAGTCCAGGGACAGATGGCTTTCCAGGGGAATTCTACCAAACATTTAAGGAAGGGTTAACACCTATTCTCTTGAAGCTGTTCCAAAAAATAGAAAGGAAAGGAAAACTTCCAAACTCTTCCTATGAAGCCAGCATTACCTTGATTCCAAAACCAGACAGAGACCACACTAAAAAGGAGAACTTATAGACCAATTTCCCTGATGAACATGGATGCAAAAATCCTCATCAAGGTATTAGCCAACCGGATCCAACAATATATTAAAAAAAAATTATTCACCACAATCAAGTGGGATTTATACCTGGAATGCAGGCCTGGTTCAATATCCACAAAACAATTATCGTGATTCATCACATCAATAAAAGAAAGGACAAGAACCATATGATCCTCTCAATAGATGCAGAGAAAGCATTTCACAAAATACAGCATCCTTTCTTGATAAAAACCTTCAAGAAAGTATGGATAGAAGGAGCATACCTCAAAATCATAAAAGCCATATATGAACGACAACGTTAATATCATCCTCAATGGGGAAAAACTGAGAGCTTTCCCCCTAAGGTCAGGAACAAGATAGGGATGTCCACTCTTGCCACTGTTATTCAACATAGTATTGGCAGTATTAGCCTCTGCAATCAGATAACACAAAGAAATAAAAGGCATCCAAATTGGCCAGGAGGAGGTCACACTTTCACTCTTTGCAGATGACATGATACTCTATATGGAAAACCCAAAAGATTCCACCAAAAAACTGCTAGAATTGATTCATGAATTCAGCAAAGTTACAGGATATAAAACCAATGCACAGAAATCAGTGGCATTCCTATACACCAACAATTAAGTGACAGAAAGAGAAATCAAGGAATCAATCCCATTTACAGTTGCACAAAAAAACATAAATACCTAGGAATAAATCTAACCAAAGAGGTGAAAAATCTATATACTGAAAACGATAGAAAGCTTATGAAAGAAATTGAAGAAGATACAAATAATGGAAAAAGATTCCATGCTCATGGATTGGAAGAACAAATATTGTTAAAATGTTGATACTGCCCAAAGTAATCTACATATTCAATGCAATCCCTATCAAAGTAACACCAGCATTCTTCACAGAGCTAGAACAAATAATCCTAAAATTTGTACAGAACCAGAAAAGACCCTGAATAGCCAAAACGATCTCAAAAAACAAAACCAAAGCAGGAAGCATCACAATCCCAGACTTCAACCTATACTACAAAGCTGTAATCATCAAGACAGTATGGTACTTGCACAAGAACACTCAGATCAATGGAACAGAATAGAGAACCCAGAAATGGACCACAAACGTATGGCCAACTAATCTTTGACAAAGAAGGAAAGAATATCCAATGGAATAAAGACAGTCTCTTCAGCAAGTGGTGCTGTGAAAACTGAGCAGAGACATGCAGAAGAATGAACCTGGACCACTTTCTTACACTATACACAAAAATAAACTCAAAATGGATGAAAGACCTCAATGTAAGACAGGAAGCCATCAAAATCCTTGAGGAGAAAGCAGGCAAAAACCTCTTTGATCTTGGCTGCAGCAACTTCTTACTCAACGTGTCTCTGGAGGCAAGGAAAACCAAAGCAAAAATGAACTACTGGGACCTCATCAAAATAAAAAGCTTCTGCACAGTGAAGGAAACAATCAGCAAAACTGAAAGGCAACTGACAGAATGGGAGAAGATATTTGCAAATGACAAAATCTATAAACAACTTATCAAACTCAACACCCAAAAAACAAATAATCCAGTGAAGAAATGGGCAAAAGACATGAATAGACACTTCTCCAAAGAAGACATCCAGATGGCCAATCGACACATGAATAAATGCTTAACATCACTCATCATCAGGGAAATACACATCAAAACCACTGTGAGATACCACCTTACACCTGTCAGAATGGCTAACAGTAACAACTCAGGCAACAACAGATGTTGGCAAGGATGCGGAGAAAGATCTCTTTTGCAGTGTTGGTGGGAATGCAAGCTGGTGTAGCCACTCTGGAAAACAGTATGGAGGTTCCTCAAAAAACTAAAAATAGAACCACCCTATGACCCAGCAATTGCACTGCTAGGCATTTATCCACGGGATACAGGTGTGCTGTTTCGAAGGGACACATGCACCCCCATGTTTATAGCAGCACTATCAACAATAGCCAAAGTATGTAAAGAGCCCAAATGTCCATCAATGGATGAATGGGTAAAGAAAATGTGGTATATATATACAATGGGGTACTACTCAGCAATTAAAAAGAATGAAATCTTGCCATTTGCAACTACGTGAGTGAAAATGGAGGGTATTATTCTAAGTGAAATTAGTCAGAGAAAGACAAAAATCATATGACTTCACTCATATGAGGACTTGAAGACAAAACAGATGAACATAAGGGAAGGGAAACAAAAAGAATATAAAAGCAGGGAGGGGGACAAAACAGAAGAGACTCATAAATATGGGGAACAAACTGAGCATTGCTGGAGGGGTTGTGGGAGTGGGGAATGGGCTAAATGGGTAAGGGGCACTAAGGAATCTACTCCTGAAATCACTTTTGCACTATATGCTGACTATTTGGATGTAAATTTTAAAAAATAAAAAATAAAACAACTTAATAAAAAAAAAAAGCTCCTCAGATGATATAATCACTTTAGGAAACTATTGAACAGTGTTTATTAAAGTTGAACAGGGTCACCTGAGTGGCTCAGTTGGTTAAGCGGTAACTTCAGCTCAGGTCACGATCTTGCAGTTCATGAATCAAGCCCCGCATTGGGCTCTCTGCTGTCAGTGCAGAGCCTGCTTCGGATCCTCTGTCTCCCTCTCTCTCTGCCCCTCCCCCGCCTCACACATGGTCTCTCTTGCTCTCTCTCTCTCTCTCTCAAAAATAAACATTAAAAAATGTTTTTAAATGTTAAAGTTTGACATACAGTCAGTTCTTGTTTGGGGTAGTTATGTTCTATAAAGTCATGATGAACGCTGAATTAGTAAATACTGAACCACTGTTGTTGGGGGAATGAGCCTCTGGTCATAACATTTTTGTCAACCAATACATAACCTTTTTTTATGTGTGTTTCTGTTTAAAGAAAAATTATATATATTGTTGATTCATTAGCATTGAACTCATGGCCAATGGCACTATCACTCATGCCTGAATGAAACTTATCTAACACATATTTTTTTCATAAGGCACATCACAGCCTCTAGATCTTAGAAACACAGACAGCTCTTCAGCATTTGGCTTGGGGCCATTTTAAATATTGAAATTACCAACAAAAGCACAAAAATGCAAAAAAAAAACCCCACAAAAACAAACCCCAACCAAAAAACAATGTGACTCTAAATATCTAGTGAAAAGGACAGTGGTTTTCAGAATGAGATATGAAACAAGAAGGCAGAGAGTTTCCTTGTTTGATCTCAGCTGGGAAGAGCAACTCAAATTTTCTGCCGCTCTGCACATGCCCACAAATGACTGCCAAAGTGCATCGGTACTGACTTTAGGGCTACAAATATATTCTAGTAAATAGGCAAATTCATAATACAGAATCTATGAATATTGAGGATTGGCTATACCTCTGCCCTCAGACCCAGCAAACCACTCCACTCCTGGAGAAATGAGAGTGTATCTCCACCAGAAGGTAAGTACAGAATGCTCAGAGTAGCCCTCCTTACAACAGTGCAAACCTGGAAATAACTCAAACTCCCATCAACAGGAAAATGGATAATGCATGATATAATCATGCAACGGAATACTAATTGGCAATATAACCAAGCTAGTCACCAATGCACTCAGCAACATGGATTAATCTTAAAATCATTCAGATGAGCAAAAGACTACATACTTTATATAAAATACAAGATCGGGAGAAATTAATCTGTGGTATAGAAAATGGAATAGTGGCTACCGTTGGAATATTAATGCAAAGGGATATAAGATCTCTTCTGGTGTTGATTAGGATAGTGGTTACACAGATATATATGTATGGAAAAATCCATCAAGCTGCACACCTAAGATGTATGCACTTCACTGTATGTATGATAGACCTCTACCTCAATTAAAAAGCTAAAAAGCTGCCAAGATGACTCCAATGTGCAGCCAAACCAGGGAATCACTGCTGAGCCCCATCAGTGCCCTGGCCATCCCCAGTTACACTGCCAGTTCCACCCTTAGTATCATAACAGCTTGCAGGATGCTCTCCACACAGTCCCAACATTTTAAAACCAGAGGACAAAGGATAGCTGGAAGGGAACTCAGAATCCATCTACTGCCAGAATGGCTAATTCATTTCATCTTCAATGCTAACTAACTTAGTTCATTTGTTAATGGCTGCCTGGCATTCTGGATTCAGAAGATTCTGAGCCTGCATCCAAACACAGTGGGCGAGAAGTTGTACAATCAATTAGCAGTGTCTGGCTTGTGCCCGGGTGAGGAGAGATGCATACACTTACCATGTATTTGCCACCAATCTAGTCCAGTTCTCCCCTTTGTCACATGAAGATCCATAGAAATGATTTGTCCAGGCTCATGCTGGTAGTCAGAGGCAGAGACATGATTAAACCTAAGTGTTCTCTGAGCAGCCAATTAAGATATAGGTTTATCACCCTAAGAGATGCCAGGGGAGATGCTGGGAAGGATGAGCACGAAGAATGAAGAACCAGCGGGGCACCTGGGTAGCTCAGTCATTTGAGAGTCCACCTCTTGATTTTGGCTCAGGTCATGATCCCAGAGTCGTGGGGAGCCCCACATCGGGCTCCATGCTCAGTGTGGAGCCTGCTTAGGATTCTCTCTCCTCTCCTCTCCCCCTCTCCCCCAACTCATGCTTTCTCTCTCCCCCTTTCTGAAGAAAAAAAAAAGAAGACAAAAAAAAAAAAGAATGAAGAACCAAAGTATGATCTTAACTGCACTAAAGATGCAGGCCATCCATGGGCAAAGACCATGAAATTGCCTCCTGAATATTCAAGGAGTTTGAAAAGATACTAGTACAAACATCCAACTTCTGTTTCAAACCTTGTGCCCATTCACTTATTCATAACTCTTCAGTAAGCATTTTAATAGAAAGGGGATTGGTATGAATGTTCTTTGCAATCCATAATATGCTTTACAAATGTTGGCTTTTTTTTATATAAAAATGCTTTTTAACAGTCCTAATAAATACCCACCACTTACCCATTCTTGTGCTAGAAGTTGTGGGAAATGTGACAACAGCTGGAGACACAAGTAGTTGAGTAACAAAGTGTAATAGCAGGACCTAGATTAGTGACACCACTTAGCAATTAATGCTGTTGAACCATACCCCATCACCGAAGTCTGTTTTTCTAGCTGCTAAATGGGTTTTACATGAGTCCCCCACTTCACAGGATTGCAGGAGGGATTGAATGAATTGTGAAATCACTTTGTACATCAGAGTCATACTTTCATAGACAGAAGATTCCCAAGTCAAGCCATCAGGCCAAAATGATGTAGGGTCAAAACTGGCTAAAGGCTAGGGCACCTGGGTGGCTCAGGTCATGATCTCATGGTTTGTGGGTTCAGGCCCCACATTGGGCTCTGTGCTAACAGCTTGGAGCCTGGAGCCTGCTTCAGATTCTGTGTCTGCCTCTCTCTCTGCTCCTCCCTGGCTCTCTCTGTCTCTCAAATAAATAAATAAATAAATAAATGTTTAAAAAATGTTCAACTGGCTAAAGGCTGATAAATGTTAGTTACTGTTTAGCAATGCCTTAAGCAGTTGTCTTGCTCCTCTACCATGCTATGCTGGTCCCCTGGCTAACCAGATAGTCCAACTGTAGCTGGACTAGAGAGGGGTCCCAGTCCATGTGGGGCAGATTGCCTCTGAGCCCGCATAGCCTTAAAATTCTGGCTTGGAGAAAAATATAGTCTAGAGCAGTAGTTCTCCATCTTTAAACACTGGGACAGCTTTAAAAGGATTCATGTCTGGGTTCTAGCCAGCGTTTTTTAGTTTCCCAGGGGATAGCCACTGTGCAGTCAAAGCTGAGAACAACAGATACAGTGATCTTTAAGAAATTGTGAAGAAGCCTAACAGTATCAATTACACCGATGAAGGAAGGGGTATGCTCCATGCCAGGGGCAACAGAATGGTCAGGGAAGTTTCAGAGGTGGAGATCTGCAGGGCCAAAGGTGCCCTCGTGGTCTAGTAGACACCGACATGGCGAATGAGCCTGGAGAGGCACAAGGCATCCTGAGGGCCATTTTGGGGCCAAACTTAGGGAGAGTCAGGACTCAGGGAAGGATCAAGGTAAGAGTTTCAGTGGTTTCCCTGATAGGCCTTAGCATCAACCATCATTTCCAGCCCCAGCACTATAACACAGCCCAGTCCCTCTTCATGGGTGTATAGCCCAGGCTGATATCAAAGAGGGAATGCCAAGATATCCTCACATGAAGAACAGAATTCTTCACTGGATAAATGGCTTTCACACACAGAGGCCCATCCTTCCAATGACCCATTGAGGCAGCTGGGAAAGACATGATTATCCTTAGTTTACAGACAAGGAAATCAAGGCTCAGAGGTTATGAGATGTCCAAGGTCACAAAGTCAGGAAGGGGTTGAGTTGGGATTCAAACCCAGATTCCCTAACTCCCAGTGTGGGCTTTTTAAATTATTATTAACAACAACATATAGTATTTATTGGGCATTTATGTGTTCCAGGTGCATGCTACATTTTATATCAATTACATCATCTTATCCTCCGATTACTCTAAAAAGTATGTATTAGAATTATCATCTTATGAACGAATAAACTGAGATTTAAGGGTTTAAGTAACTTGTTCAAACTCAAGTCAGGACCAGAGCTGGGTGGAACAGAAAGTGCCTAAGGGACATAACATTACTGTCTCTACCCCATCTCTTCATTCCCCAGCTGCCTCTGAATCTAAGAGGCTAGGGATGAGAGCAGAATTCTTATCCTACACAGGCCCTGAGGCCAGAGCTTAGACTTGATATGTGGGCATATCTATCACCTTCCATGTGCATAGACCTGTCCTCAAGGCACAAATGAATAATCTGTGTGAGAGAATGTACAAAGGAGATCTGATTCCACCAGGCTATGGCACGTGAATCCTCATTCAATATAAAACACAGAGATCCTACTTGATGACTTCCTTTTAAATTCCTACTCTGCAAAATAATCAGTCCTAACATCACCAATGTGGAACTAACAGACATCATCTCCCTCTCGATAGGGAGCACTGAGAATGACATACATCAATTCTGGGGTGTTCCTCCCAAAAGCACACTCAACTAAATCTAATCATGAGAAACATCAGACAAACCCAAATTGAGGGACATTCTACAAAATAACTGGCTTCTCTTAAAAATGTCAAGGTCAGTGGGGCATCTGGGTGGCTCAGTCAGTTAAGCATGCAACTTCGGCTCAGGTCATGATCTCATGTCTGTGAGTTTGAGCCTCGCATCAGGCTCTGTGCTGACAGCTCAGAGCCTGGAGCCTGCTTCAGATTCTGTCTCCTTCTGTCTCTGCCCCTCCCTGGCTCATGCTCTATCTCTCTCTGTCTCTCAAAAATAAATAAACGTTTAAAAATTTTTTTTTAATGTCAAGGTCAAAAAAATACCAAGGTCATCTGTGAAAGTCAAAGAAAGATTGAAGAACTGTTCCAGATTAAAGGAGTCTAAAGATGCATGGCAGTTATATACCATACATTATCCTGGATGGAATCTGAATCAGAAAATGTTTCTTTTGATGTAAAGGATACTATTGAAATTTGAGAAATTTGAATAAGATCTGCATATTAGCCAACAGTATTGTATCCATGTTAACTTCCCTATTTGGAGAAATGTATCGTGGTTATGGAAGAGAATTTTCTTGCTTTTTTTTTTTTAATTTTTTTTTCAACGTTTATTTTTGGGACAGAGAGAGACAGAGCATAAACGGGGGAGGGACAGAGAGAGAGGGAGACACAGAATCGGAAACAGGCTCCAGGCTCTGAGCCATCAGCCCAGAGCCTGACGCGGGGCTCAAACTCCCGGACCACGAGATCGTGACCTGGCTGAAGTCGGACGCTTAACCGACTGCACCACCCAGGCGCCCCAAGAATTTTCTTGCTTTTTAGGAAATGTATACTGACAGGGCAGAGAGAGAGAGAGGAAGTCAGAAAGAGAGAAAGACAAAGCAAATGTATAAGACAAATGTTAACATTTGGGGTAAAAGGAGTTTTTTGTACTATTCTTGGGAGCATTGGGCCTTTATGAGTAAATATGGCAGAATCCTCAGTCCTTCTGGGGAACCTCTGAGACTCTGTGAACATGCGTGAAACTTGTATCATTGGCAGGGAAGGAAGCAGGGGTATTACCCACCAATATGTGCTCTTTTGTTAGAATTGTTTCTGGGCATTGACTTCCCAACACTTTCAGTCTGCCCTGTTTGTGGACAGACCACACACCTGTAACCAGAAGCCCTGAGGCAGACACAAGAAGCCATGATATGTACAAGAACTGCCCACAAGTGACCTCTGGGTGGGCTGAGAAGATATGGACAGGGTACCTACAGTGTCCATTAGAGTAACCCAACCTAACTCTTGCCCTTCATGCAGAAGATCCCCCACCCAGCCTTTTGTCACCTGTCACTGACTTTGCGTCAGGCACAGAACCCAAAAACACACGTAAGCATGAGTTTGAGTTGATATCCATGTTCTTCTGGAAAACAAAGACGCAGGTGCTACAGAACAAAGAAATGGGGGGCCCTGGATGGACACAGAGGAAGTGTTTTCAGTGTGGGTTTCCCCAAGCAAAGTTTGGGACTTTCCAGCTAGGGTAATTGGAACAAAGCTGTTCCAATACAGGATACCAGGTTCACTGCTTGAAGCTGGGGTGGGGCTTCTGAGGAGACTGCCCAAAAGAAAGTAGCCCGCTGCTGCCTGGGATTATGGCTTTTAGGGCTGAAGGAGGTAGAAAAATTTGAATCCGCCTTGATTCCAGGAACCAAATCAAACCACCTGCTTCCTTAAAAGCAGACAGTTCACCAAAGAGCATACATAGATGAAAGCAGATATTGAAAAGCATGTGATGAAAAGATGTTCAACACCATTAGCCATAAGAGAAATGCAAATCGAAACTGCCGTGAGATATCACTGCAAACCTAACAAAATGTCAAAAAAAAAAAAGAAAGAAAGAAAGAAAGAAAAAAGAGTGACAACATCAAATGTTGGCAATGATGTGGAGAAACTGGATCACATAGCTGGTAAGAATGTGAAATGGCATATCCATTCTGGAAAACAATTTGAAAGCCTCTTATAAAACTAAATATGAAATTACCATATAATCCAGAAAGTGTACCCTTGGGCATTTATCCCAGAGGAATGAAAATTTATGTTCATACAAAAATCTGTACATGAATGTTCACAGCAGCTTTATTCATAATAGCCAAGAGCTGGAAATGGCCCAGATGTACTTCGACATGAATACTTAAACTGTTCATGGAATGTATTCACAGTAAAGAAGGATGAACTACTGATACACACACCAACGTGGACAAGTTGGAGATACGTCTCCAGGAAATCATACTGAGTAAAAAAGTCTGACCTAACAGTTACATACTGTACAATTCCATTATGGCAATGGAGAACAGACTAGTGTTTGCCAGGAAGTGAAGACAGAGGTTTGGGGCCAGGGAACGGAAGGAAAATGGGTATTGCTGTAAAAGAGCAACATGAGAGATCTTTGTGGGGATGGAAATGCTCTGTATCATAACAGTAGTGGTGAATACACAAAACTACCCGTGATCAAATTACTTAGAACTAATTACACATACACAAATGAGCACAAGTAAAACTAGAAAAACCTAAACAAGATGGGTGAGTGGGTAGGTTGTATTGATATTAAAATCCTGATTGCAATAGTGTACCATAATTTCACAAGGCATTATCACTGCGGGAAACTGGATAAAGGGTTACACAAAATTTCTCTGCATTGTTTCTTACAATGGCATGTGAATCTACAATTACCTCAAAATTTTAATTTTAATTTTAAAAAAGATATGAAAAAAGAAAAGATGCATATAGAAAGACTGATTGAAAATCTTGTAAATAAAAAAGAAACAGTCATGGGGGAAAGCACACCGGTGGGATAACCTCAGCTGGTTATAACCTTGCACAGACTCATAAATGAGTGAAGTGAGATGACCAGGGACTATAGTGAGCAAGAGTGGACACGTCCTTTCTAAAGAGGCATTCACTATGCTCCTCCAAGACGTTTTTGCCAAGCAAGGGGGCAGGCCCAGGGCCACCAGATTTTTCCATTTTTCTAGAAAAGGTAAAATGTGAATTTTAATAAGAAATCTTCCCATGTTTAAATGTTGGGAACTAATTAAAAAGTTCCTAAATGCTGTTCAGGTGAAATAAAATATAACTGAATTGTAGTCACACTTCAAGCAACCAGTTTTTGATCTTTAGCCAATCCCCCCCTTCCCTCCACTTCATCTAAGTTCTACTCATTACCCAGGACGGAGTAAAGGCTCTATCTCCTCCTTGGCCCTTCTCTGAGTCCCACTCAGGGCTAAGTGCTCCTCTGTACCTATATAGCCCACCTCCACCTCCTCATCATTCTGTTTCCCTCTATCAGAACTATCCCACTGTATGGACATGCCTGATGACCCAAGAGCTCTGTACAGCTAACCATGGCCACCAATAGATAGCCAATAGGTCAGCTAGGAATGTGCTAATCTGGGCTAAGGGGCTTTGATGATCCTGGCTTGCCTTGCTTGTGTCCATGAGTTAACTGAGGGTCAGCTGATCAGGTTGGCCTCAGCTGGCATGGCTCTACTCTATATGTCTCTTATCCTCCTCCTGAAACCAGAGGGCTAGCCTAGGCATGTACTTATGACAACAGCAGAGGCAAGAAGGAAACATAGGCCTCTTAAGGCCTATGCTTAGAATTGGCATATTGTTATTTCTACCACATTCTATCATCCCAAGCAAGTCCCATAATCTAGCCAAAGTCAGTGGTTGAATAAATAGACTCCACCTCTTTAGTGGGAGGGGCTAAAAATCAAATGTGAAGGGGATAGATTAGATACAGGGTGGGATGAAGAATTAGGGCATTAATGCAATCTACCCAAGCGCCTGTGGTTAGGAGCCCTGTCTTCCTCATTTTGTATCCTCAGAGCTTATCATTGTGCCAGGTACACAGCATGTACTTAATAATTGTTTTTGAGTTCAAGAGAGGAAGAATGAATGAGTACACAAATAATGCTTTCTTTTATGGATGAGGAAACGCTTCCAGTGAGGTGGAACGACTTGCCCAAAGTCACACAGTTCATGGCAGATTCATGAATAGAATCCACATCTTTTTGGGGCACCTGGGTGTCTCAGTAGGGTAAGCGACTGACTCTTGATTTTGGGTCAGGTCATGATCTGGCAGTTTGTGACTTGGAACCTCACGTCAGGCTCTGCACTCTCAGCACAGAGCCTGCTTGGGATTCTCTCTCTCTCCCTCTCTGCACCTCCACTGCTCACTCTCTCTCAAAATAAATGAACATTAAAAATTTTTTTAAAAAAGAAAAGAATCCACATCATCTCTTTCCACCATCACAAGATGCTTGGTGATGAAACCATCATGACATGGCACTCACCCCTCTGTACACTGGGTCTGCCAAAAGCTGGTGTCTGAGGTGGACACATAGAGGCCAGCTCAGAGCCCTTACATAGCAGGGTCCTGTCGGTACAATTGCCGTAATGTGAATCCATCCAAGGTGTGCGTCTGCCTAGTTCCTGCTAACCTCTTGCATACAATGGGAAGAAGAGACACTTGCTCCAACAATAGATAGAACACAGAGCCAGATGTCTCCCGCATCACTGTCATCTCTCTGCCTTACACGCTAATCTCCCCATCGGGGGGTTGGAGGAGGCTGCTATTTCTGGGAAGTTTCCTGCAGTTTGATGCTTGTGTTTCTAATCGCTACTGCCACTTGCTGGCATCCCCTTTGGTATATTAACAGTTTATTTCATGGGAATTTCATGCATAGTTGCATCCTGAAGCTGCTTAAAGGGAAAGGTGGGGTTTTATTCCCCTGGAAAACTAGAGCCCTTTTCTCCCTTCAGAGGAACTGGAAGGAATGGCTTCATCAGTTGAGGAAGTGGATCTAAAACATTAAAAAAAAAAAAAAACTCCCCTTGGCAAAGAAGAAAGCTTTCAGCCAAATCTTTCACTGCCTATACATGAGGAGTAAGGAAGAGTGACCAGGGTATAAGAAGTGACCCAGCTCTGCAGAAGTTTTTCTTCGCTGCTGGTTAAGAAAATCAAGTTCTAGTAATTGGCTGTTTCAAGAGATGACTGTGTGACCTGAGAGAAGCTACCTGACCTCCCTGCAGGCGAGTTGCAATCTGTAGAACAAAGGAGGTGGCTAAATGTGTGCTTGTCAAAACCACACTTAAATCCCCAGAGGTACACCTCAGATCACCTGGCTGGGGCCTGGAAATCAAGCTCCAATACTTGTGCTTTCAAATACACATACACACACACACACACACACACACCCATATATGAGCATCTGGGTGGCTCAGTCAGTTGAACGTCCAACTTCAGCTCAGGTCATGATCTTGCAGTTCGCAGATTTGAGCCCCGTGTTGGGGTCTGTGTTCACAGCTTGGAACCTGGAGCCTGCATCAGATTCTGTCTCCCTCTCTCTCTGCCCCTCCCCCACTTGTGCTCTCTCTCTCTCTCTCTCTCTCAAAAAAATAAACATTATTTTATTTTATAAAATAAATAAATAAATAATATTTATTTTATTATTATCTCTCACAAAATGAATAAACATTAAAAAATGTTAATAAATATTTTTTAAAAAAATACAGATACACCATAAGTAGAACTCAAGTTTCCATGAATCTTTAGGATAAACCACAAGACTCACTGGTGCTCGGTGAGCTGTTTCAGGACACTCTCCCATTCCCAAATGTGACTTTCTCCTCTACTAACGTTAGAGGGTGCTTGACAGAAAAGTGCAAGAAACAACAAGATCACCATTTGTTCCAACGTTGAATCAAGCCTATGAATCAAGAGAAAATCAAATAGCCAAACTCTCACTCTGGGAAGGGTAAATAAATACAACCACTTTCAAATACCAAACACTGTTCAGCAGTTTCTTATAACTGCCTATAACCCACCAATTCCTCTCCTTGTTAGCCAAAGGAAATGAAAACATATGCCAACGCAAACACTTATACATGAATGTTTAAATAGCCAAAGGCTAGAAACAACGCAAATGTTCATCAGCAGGAAAATGGGCAAGCTACATTCCATCCCAATAATGGAATACTCCTCAGCAATAAAAAGATGTGAGTCATAATATGTGCAATAACTCGAATGCTATGAACTGAATGCTAGTGTCCCCTAAAAAATCCTATGTTGAAATCCTAATGCCCAATGTGATGGTATTTGGAAATGGGACACGTGAGAGGTAATTAGGTCCTGAGGGTAAAGCCCTCATAATGGGATTAGTGCCCTTGCTGGAAGAGACATGAGAGACAGCACTGCTTCCTCGGTCTCTGCCATAGAAGGACACAGCAAGAAGATGGTCAGCTACAAGCCAAGAAGATGATTCTCACTGGAACTCACCAGGCTGGTACCTTGATCTCAGGCTTCCTGTCTCCAGAAACATGTGAAATAAATCTCTGTTGTTTAAGCACCCTGTCTATGGTATTTTTGCATAGCAGCCTAAACTGAGTGAGACAAGGGATGAATCTCAAAATCATATTTTGAGTGAAAGAAACCAGATACAAAAGAGTACACGCTGTATGATTCCATTCATGTGAAATTGTGTGAGTGGCCTTTGGAAAAGGGGTGGTGAAGTTATTGACCAGAGGCACAAGAAAGGTCACAAGAAAATTTTGTTGAGTAAGGGAGATGTTTTGTATCATGATGGGGGTGTTGGTTACCCCGGCATAAACATTTGTGAAAACCCATTAAATTGCATTTAACTATAACACACAGCGCTCATCCCAAAAAGTGCCCTCCTTAATGCCAATCACCCATCTAACTCATCCCCTCACTCACCTCCCCTACAGCAACCCTGTTTATTCTCTTATGGTTTGCCTCCATATCTGTTTTTATCTTATTTTGCCTTCCTTCCCCTATGTTCATCTTTGTGTTTCTCAAATTCCACATATGAGTGAAATCATATATTTTTCTTTCTCTGGCTAACTTATTTCGCTTAGCATAATACCCTCTAGTTCCATCCACTTTGTTTCAAATGGCAAGATTTCATTCTTTTTCATCACCAAGTAGTAGTCCATTATATGTATAAACATCTTCTTTTTTTAAATTTTATTTCTTATTTTTTTAAACTTACATCCAAATTAGTCAGCATATAGTGCAACAATGATTTCGGGAGTAGATTCCTTCGTGCCCCTTACCCATTTAGCCCATTCCCCACTCCCACAATCCCTCCAGTAACCCTGAGTTTGTTCTCCATATTTATGAGTCTATTCTGTTTTGTCCCCCTCCCTGTTTTTATATTATTTTTGTTTCCCTTCCCTTATGTTCATCTGTTCTGTGTCTTAAAGTCCTCATATGAGTGAAGTCACATGATTTTTGTGTTTCTCTGACTAATTTCACTTAGCATAATACCCTCCAGTTCCATCCACGTAGTTGCAAATGGCAAGATTTCATTCTTTTTGATTGCCGAATAATACTCCATTGTATATATATACCACATTTTCTTTATCCATTCATCCATCAATGGACATTTGGGCTCTTTCCATACTTTGGTTATTGTTGATAGTGCTGTTATAAACATTGGGGTGTGTGTGTCCCTTCGAAACAGCACACCTGTATCCCGTGGATAAACACCTAGTAGTGCAATTGCTGGGTCATAGGATGGTTCTATTTTTAGTTTTTTGAGGAACCTCCATACTGTTTTCCAGAGTGGCTACACCAGCTTGCATTCCCAACAACGCTGCAAAAGAGATCCTCTTTCTCCACATCCTTGGCAACATCTGTTGCTGCCTGAGTTGTTAATGTTAGCCATTCTGACAGGTGTAAGGTGGTATCTCACAGTGCTTTTGATTTGTATTTCCTTGATGATGAGTGATGTTGAGCATTTATTCATGTGTCGATTGGCCATCTGGATGTCTTCTTTGGAGAAGTGTCTATTCATGTCTTTTGCCCATTTCTTCACTGGATTATTTGTTTTTGGGTGTTGAGTTTGATAAGGTGTTTATAGATTTTGGTAGCCCTTTATCTGATATGTCATTTGCAAATATCTTCTCCCATTCTGTCAGTTACCTTTTAGTTTTGCATCTACTTCTGAAGCTAAGACTATACTGTATATTAACTAGAATTTAAATTAAAAAAGTTATAATTGGAGTTGTTTCTTTACATATATTTCATGTATAACAAAATTCTAGAATAATAAGTGATGTTTACAAATCGACTTTAACAACATTAAGACAATAAACAATAAACACCCTTTTTAGTGTTGAAATAACACCCCAAACTCATCTTTTCCTTAAATAATAAAACAATGCAAGTTTTGGAATAAAAAAAAATAAAAGAAAATAAACTTTGTATTTAAAATCTGCATTTTACTGTATATGAGTTATACCTCAATTTAAAAAGAAACAAACTCTCTCCCTAACTGCAGACATGTCACTGGGAAATGTGCGCCAGCCCTTTCCCTGAAAATTTAAGAAGAGCAGTGTTCTAAACATCAGAGCCTTCTTGGAATTTCCCCTGGAGGAAGGCCGGTGAACAGAAAACTTTGAGCCTAGGACAAACCCAATTTGCAAAACGCGACAGAATGCCTCCCTAGCTGAGAGTTGCTGTTAATATATGATGTCATGGACAATGCCGCTGTTAAGGATTGGGTTTTCTGGAAGGCAGCCTCTGGAATGAAGATCAGCTTGCAGGAGGGTTTCTAAGGAGGGCTCTTGGGGGTCATTGTAGAAAGGAAAAGATGGAAGCAGGATGGGGCAGAAGGAAGAGCTGAGCTGTGATATAGTCTCAACAAAGGCCTCGGCTGATCCATGGGGAGCGTGGTGTTCAAGTGGTCCCAGTGCAGACTCCTCGGGGGCCAGTGGGCCAGGCCTTCATACCCCACATCGACCAATCACTGGACACAGGCTGGATCTGGAAGGAGGACTGACTTTGAACCAGCCAATCCCCAAAGGGGCTGACAGTTGAGGGCTGTCTTCCAGCAGTACTGCCAGAGGCTGGGAGAATTGGGCTTTCACAAGGAGGATGTGGACAGCCCATCATAGAACCCACCACAGTCTTCAAAATTCATTTATAACCAGAATTCCCTTATTTCCTGAGCATGAACCCAGCCCTACGCTCCTTGGCCTATATTCCTATTATGAATAGCAGTATTCACCCTGACATGAATGACCAATGTATACACACACATTGAAAATAAACAAAAAACAGGGCAATCATTAGGGAAATGAAAAATTTTTAAATTATTTTTTAAAATTTATTTATTTTTGAGAGAGAAAGAGAACACGAGTGGGGCAGGGCAGAGAGAGAGGGAGACACAGAATCTTAAGTAGGCTCCAGGCTCTGAGCTGTCATCACGGAGCCTGATGCGGGGCTGGAACTCATGAACCATGAGATCATGACCTGAGCTGAAGTCAGACGCTTAACTAAGCCACCCAGGCACCCCAGGGAAATGCAAAAAAAAAACAAAAAAAACAAAAAAACAAAAAAAAACACAATAAACAAAAAACAGAAAAAACACACAAAAAACACAAAACATAGTGAGATATTACCTCACACTTGTTGGAATGGCTGCCATCAAAAAGACAAGAAGCAACAAATGTCAGTGAGGATGTAAACAAAAGAGAACCATCCTGTACCATTGGTAGGAATGTAAATTGGTGCAGCCACTAGGGAAAACAGTATGTAGGTCCCTCAAAAAATTAAAGATAGAACTACCAGGGGCATCTGAGTGGCTCAGTCAGTTAAGCATCTGACTGATGCTTGATTTTGGCTCAGGTCATGATCTCATAGATCATGAATTCAAGTCCTGCATCAGGCTCCATGCTGAGGTGTGGAGCCTGCTTAGGATTCTCTCTCTCCCTCTTTCTCTCTGCCCTTCCCACACGTTCTCTCTCTCAAAAATAAATAAATAAACTTTAAAAAAACAGTGAAATCAGACAGAAAAAGACAAATACTGTATGATCTCATTTTATGTGGAATCTTTAAAAGAATGAATTAGGGGCGCCTGGGTGGCGCAGTCGGTTGAGCGTCTGACTTCAGCCAGGTCACGATCTCGCGGTCCGTGAGTTCGAGCCCCGCGTCAGGCTCTGGGCTGATGGCTCGGAGCCTGGAGCCTGTTTCCAATTCTGTGTCTCCCTCTCTCTCTGCCCCTCCCCCGTTCATGCTCTGTCTCTCTCTGTCCCCAAAATAAATAAAAAATAAAATAAAATAAAATAAAAGAATGAATTAATAGAAACAGACAACAGATTAGTGATCGCCAGAGGCAGGGGGGTGGGCAAAATAGGTGCAGGTGGTACCAATTTCTGGGGCACCTGGCTGGCTCAGTCAGGGGAGCATGCAACTCTTGATCTTGGGGTTGTGAGTTCAAGCCCCACATTGGGTGAGAGATTACTCAAATAAATAAAACTTTAAAAAAAAAAGTACCAACTTTCAGTTATGAGGTAAATAAATTCTGGGGATGTCATATACAGCATGTGACTATAGGTAACAATATGTATTGTATATGGTAAAGTTGCTAAAAAGTAGATCTTAAAAGTTGTCATCACAAGAAACAAATTTGTAGCCATGTGAGCTGATAGATGTTAACTAGATATACTGTGTCATTCTGCAATATACACATATATCAATTCATTATGAGGTATGCCTAAAACTAATATAATGTTATATGTCAATTACATTTCAATAAGATTAGGGGAAAAATTAATCCAGGGCAGCCCTAACTTTAACAGCACTTTGTAAATACCCTCCTTCATTCTGTAAATTACTCAAGGTCTTTACTGGAAAGGACTCATTTCAATTTCCATTCTCTAGAGAAAATGTTATTTGCCACCCCCACCCCCCCATTACATAGAGAGGATAGCCAATACTTGGCCTCAATCCAAGGCCATCCCATGGTCTCAAGGATGACTGGCCATGCGAATGAGGGTCTCTGAGAGGGGTGGGTGAGATCCTCATTGCAGCCAAAGCAAATGATGGCCTCGTTGTTCCCAGCAATGGGTGCTGCCTGTTTACTAATAAAATGTTACTTTTCTTAGTTTCTTCGTCCACTCAAATCACTTTGTGATGTAAGAAAACATCACTTAGGGGGCCTGGGTGGCTCAGTTGTTAAGCGTCCAACTTCAGCTCAGGTCATGATCTCGCAGTCCGTGGATTCGAGCCCCGCGTCAGGCTCTGTGCTGACAGCTCAGAGCCCAGAGCCTGTTTCAGATTCTGTGTCTCCCTCTCTCTCTGCCCCTTCCCCACTTGCACTCTGTCTCTCTGTCTCTCAAAAATGAATAAACATTAAAAACTGAAACAAAACATCACTTATTTTGTGAATAGCGTCAGCTTCTTCCTTCTTTGTGTTCAGTCAGAGGCACCAGTTCCTAAATTAATCCTGAACAAGGGTGTGTGTTTTTGAGCTGGAGACAAGGACTTGGGTGCAAGCAAGTTTATATGGGAAGTGATCTTAGGACACCAAAGTGAAGGAGTGGACAGAGTGGGGCATGGAAGAAGGGGAAGCATATAAAATGCATTTTATTGAGCTGATTATTGGTGTGGGAAACCACAGCCCAATCTTGTTGGGATCCCTCTGAGGAACCACCTAGAACACACCACAGAATTGTCCCTTCATGGATTGAGAGCTGCCCTCATAGTGTTAACTGACCCACGCCTGTGGGTGACAGCCAGGGGCAGGCTGTGTTACTCCCAGTGACTTCACAGAAGGTCCTGATCTGCAGCAAAGTGGGGGTGCATCGCTCAGATCCCCTTTAAGGTAGGACATGCCATGCAGGTACAAGCAGCATGGTAGGATACAGCCAGAGAGGGCTTCATGGATATGTGGCCCCTGTAGTTACACAGGATGTCATAGTTAGAAGGCCCCCACAGGCCCCACACCTGGCTTACTGCCATGCTTCCATCATCTTGACATTCTTAGTCGTTTTGGGGCAGGGGGCCCCATTTTCATTTTATACTAGGGGCCGCAAAATACGTCCCTGGTCCTGCTAACAGCCTGCAGCTTTAATTCCTCAGGGTCCACATTGACTATGAAGCCAAATTCACATTCTTCTTGGAGCAGTGCCCAGCCAATGACTGAGCAAGGCTGTGATACAAAAAAAGGGCCTAGAGATTTCCATCCAACACGGGACTCCTCTGATGGGTAGTCTTGGCTGCTACAGAGTTTGCCAGGTCTGTACTAGGGTCTAACAGCTCCCTTATTTTTTCTTTTCTTCCTTTCTTTTCTTTTCTCAGCTGTTACTCCCCAGTAAACCTTCTGCACTCCCCACTTAGACCCAGGATGTGCTTCCCAGAGAAGACAAACTGCCGCCACAATGGAAGACAAAGGTGGCATGGGGGTGTGATGTGAGACAACAAGAACGCTGCATAGGTCACTTCTGCTACCATCCAGCCCCTATGAAACTCTTGCCCCACCACCCAGCAAGGGGTTGGCGATTTGTTGTGGAACTGTAAGCCTGGAATGTGTCCTACTGGGGAAGCTGTCCACATCTCAATGTCCACCAACCTTCATCTTTACACATGGCTCAGACCAGACAACTGGGTTTTGCCTCAGTTTCTCTTTTAGTGACTCAATTCCTTTGACAAAATTACTGTGCCTTGTATGCCATTTCTCTGACCCACCACCCTGCCTAATTCTTGCCAATCTCCCTCCCTATGCTAGAGAGGGAGAATCAGTGAAAACCATTAAGCACACTGGGCAGAGGACTTTGATGCTTGGAAAAGCTACAGTCCAACACCTTTCTGCACTCACCTCTCCAAATAACACACAGATGACACCAGTACCTATCATTTCTTTATAGCAGCTCTCTTGTGTAACTAGGAACTTTCACCTTCTCTCTGCCTACATGTCCAACATTAGGCTGATGACTCCTTCTTGAGCCATTTTTCACAGAAAAATAAAATTTATGTCTCTCCACACAAATTCTAGCATGGGTGAGGAGGCAAAATGGTGTTATTACACAGCATGTGACTGGTCAGTCCATCAATGTGTACACTTTATAATGATGTCAATAAGCAAGCAACATAGGTATTCTCTCCACATCTAACTAGGCCCTTACCATAAATCTAATGAATATATGTATGCACACACTATATGCACCTCCATTTGCAAATATGTACAATGCCACTGAATTCTTAGTATGTGGGGCAGATTCTGTTGCTGTCCCACCCCAGAGCCTCTCGGTTAACCTCTTGAGTTCACCTGCAGCTATGGTGGACGGTTCCTGTGTGCACTGGTGGCATCCACCTGAGGAGGCACCTGTATCTTGCAGCTTCTGTCCCTGATAACCAGAGAAAGCACCAGGGGTCCTTGCTCAGACCATGCACAGGGCAACCCAGAGTGCTAAGGGGTCCAGGTTGGCCACCAAGCAACCTCAACCAGTAAGAGAACACAGCTGGTGGATGATGACTCCAGTTTCCCCACCCTTCAGCCTCTCCATGGGGCAATTCTGTGCCAGTGATTCTCAAACTTTAGCATATATCAGGATCACTGGAAGGCTTAAATAACATGGATTGCTGAGGACCACCACTAGGACCGATCAGTAGGTGTGGGGTGGGTACGTGGGAATCTGCATTTCTAACAAGCTCCCAGGTGATGCTGCTGGTCCAGGGATCGCACTGTGAGAAGTGGTTATTCCTGGGGTCTCCAGTGGCATGGAGTCCCTATTGCCCACAGAGGTAACCCTCCTGGTTAGCACATGCTTTTTTAGCTTCTCTCTCTTTTCAGTCTCATTTTCCCCATTCCCTTATTTGGACTTCTTGGACTCACCTCCCAAATAAAACCCCAACACCTCAAGTCCTTGTCTGGGAGTGTCTGCTTTTTGTGGGACAGAAGCAGGATGCCGTGGTTTTATATAATCTTTCCACAGAAAAGCGTAGTATGAGTGTGGGATTCCTGAGGAGGTCCTGACACCCAAAATATCAAAACCCATCGATTTAGATAAAGCTTTCACTTCACAGATGGTCCATAAAGGTTTTGGGTCTTAATAAGGAAGATTCAGACCAGAAACAGTATCTCTTGGACTTTGATTCTCTCACACTGCTTACTTAGAAAGTAATATTTTCCTGAGGCCACATGTTGAATCATGGCCATGAGTCTACCTGCATGATCAAAAGGGTCATGTGTGTGCACACATAGGAGTGATTTTGGTGGGGGCACGGAACAAGAGAGAGGGAGAACACCCACTAGGTCATCCTTTGTCAGTTCTCCAAGGATTTTCTTTATGCCCCAAATTGCAGTCTTGGAAGCTTTGCTTCCCACCCAAAGTATATACTTTTTAATTGAGATATAATGGATATTCAACATTATATCAGTTTCAAGTCACAACGTAATGATTTGATACATGTATATGCTGCAAAATGATCACAACAAATCTAGTTAGCATCCATCACAACACACACTTTTTTTTCATGGTAATGAGAACTTTTAAGATCTGCTCTGTTAGCAACTTTCAAATACACAGTACAGTACTGTTAACTAGAGTCACCATGCTGCACATGACATCGCCAGGACTTGCTTATTTTATAAATGGAAGTTGGTACCTTTGATCACCTCCACCCATTTTGCCCACCCTCCACCTCCCACTAATCTGTTCTCCATATCTATGAGGGTTTTTTTTAAGATTCCACAGAAAAGTGAAATCATACAGTATTTGCCTTTCTCTGACTTATTTCACTTAGCATGATGCCCTCAAGTTCCATCCATGTTGTCACAAATAGCAGGACTTCCTTCTTTTTGATGGCTGGGTAATACTCCACTGTATCTATATACCACATTTGCTCTATCCATCCTCCATCTATGGACACTTAGGTTGTTTCCGTGTGCTGGCTACTGTGAATGATGCTGCAATGAACATGGGAGTGCAGATATGTCCTCAATATAGTGATTTCATTTCCTTTAGATATATCCATGGGTGGAATTGCCCCATCATATGGTGGTTCTATTTTTTTTTTTAATTGAAGTGTAGTTGACACATAATGTTACATTAGTTTCAGGTGTACAACATAGTGATTCCACAAGTCTATATGTTTATGCTATTCTCACTCCAAGTGTGGTTACCCTCTGTTACCATACAATGCTATGACAATATCATTGACTACATTCCCTATGCTGAAACTTGCACCCCCATGACTTATTCATTCTTTACCCGGATGCCTGTACCTCTCACTCCCTTTCCCCATTTTGCCACCTCTCCGCCCCGCTCCCTCTGGCAACCACCAGTTTAGTTTGTTCTCCATATTTATGGATCTGTTTCTGGGATGGCTCTATTTTTAATCTTTGAGGAACCTCCATACTGTTTTCCATAGTGGTTGCACTTTCTATTTTTAATCTATCTGGGAAGGCTCTGGGCTTTCTCTGCCCCACTCTGCAACAGCAGATCCTCCAGAGTCTCCCCATTAAGGAAGAAGATCTGCATTGTCCCTCTTTGGCCATCCACTAAGCCTGTTTCTGCACACATTAAAGCATTGGTGGGGTGGAAGGACCCAGTCGTGCCAGCCCCCTCCAGTCTGCTGGCTGTAGACTAAGCAAAGACAGCTGTGAAATTCCCTCTGACATGGCTTATACAAAACCTCCTACATATTTGCAGACAGTGGAGCAAGTGGCGGAATGCAAGAAGAAAATGCTGGTGCTCTAAAGCTGGGAGAGAAAACCAATTAGTCAGGACCTCGGAAAACCCCACCAGCTGTGTTCCGGGAGAAGTAGCAAGTCTCTGCTGGTAGCTCCCAGGGCCTCCATCTGGCTGTTTACCTTCGGCTACCTACTATGATACTGTGCCCTGTTTTCCACTGCTCTCTCCATGACCTGTAACTTAGCTGACATTTGGGAATTTGTTTCTCATAAACACTCTTCTGCACATGTCACCCCATGGTGCCATCTGCTCACGTGCATGACCTCCACCTCCACCAATATCTCCACTGGATTTTAAAATGCTCTGCTCTTTAGGAGCTGCTAAGAGGCACTGTTTGGGGGCCTTGCTGCCTCCAATATCCCCCTCACAAATTAAGAAATGTACTGTCAAATTCAAAGACAACATCACTGTCCTGAGAGAAATGGTCTATTTGGAACCATTGGCCTTGAATGAATGTAGAATTCATTTTCCAAAAGGCTGATCAAATGACCCTGTGGTTGGCTGAATAATTACTTCCTAACATGTCCCTGTCCCAATCCCTGGGACCTGTGAATGTTACCTTACATGACAAAGGGGATTTAGCAGATGTGTGAAATGGGAAGACTATCCTAGAATGTCTGCATGGATGCAGGTGTAATCACAATGGTCCTTATAAGAGGGAGGCAGGAAGGTCAGAGTCCAAGAAGGTGATATGATGATGAAAGCAGAGACTGGAGTGATTTGCTCTGAAGATGAAAGAAGAGGGAGTACACCAAAGAAGACAGGCAGACGTAAGAAGCTGAAAAGTCACGGAAACAGATTCTCCCCTCAGAGCCTCAAGAAGGAACCAGCGCTGCTCACACCTTCCCATTAGCCTAGTGAGAGTGATTTCAGGCTTCTGACCTCCAGAAATATAAGAGAATCACATTGTGCTGTTTTAAGCCACTCTGGTTATGATGATGTGTCACAGCAGCCACAGGAAACCAATAAGACTCTTTGTTCTTTGTGGAGCCATTACCTCTTTATATGGTGCTGACTTTCCAATTATACCCCTTGAAGCAATAGGTAAGCCCTGAATAGTGTACCATAGGGCAGCAAAGCTAACATCTATATCTACTTCCACGGTCTGGTCAACTGACTAAAAACTATTGTCCTACTTCTCTTGATTCAATCAGAAAAGTGTTTAACTGCCCACAATGAAGTGACTGGCTCTCAAAGCAGGAGTCCTCAACTCAGCTGTAACTGGACTCCTTATGAGGCTATTTCCAATGAACTGATAGTTGTTTTGAGGTGAAGCTTCTTGGAGAGCTTTCTGACCCAAGGTGATCAAGTTCAGGACTCCCCCAAATACAGAAACTTCCCGAAAAGAGAACTCCTCACTGCCTGCCCCAATTGCACTTCTTTCTGTGGTGACCATGACTGCAGACTACAGTGGACTCCCCTGTTCCTCCCCCTTGGGGCTGACTTTGCTAGTTTGCTAGTTCACCAATCTGACAGACAACACGGGCACACTAACCTTACATCCAAACTAAGGACACCTGTGGACACAGGCTGTGGATTTCAAGGGCAGCCAAGTCCTCTGGGGGAGGAGATGGGGGTCAGTGTGCAGTCAGTCTGGGTTCACACCATCATTTCACTGAAGATCGTGGGCCAGGGGCACCCAGAGCACAGGGGGACGATGCCCCTGCAAGCTTACCCAGTCCTATGGCCGGGATCTAGTGCAAGGAAGCCAGCAGCAAGTATCTGATAAGCAAAACCAGCTTGGAAGCCTGGAGAAGAGGAATCTGTGGGGGAAGGATCAGCAAGACTGGGCTCTGGGCACCACCCGGGGCGTTCTCATTTCCCTCTATTCATTGCCTGCCATAGTTCCTGATTACAGTTTTTGCTCCCGTCCATCTCATATCCTTTGCGTTAATCCTCCCAATTTAAGCCAATTTTATCACATTGTGTTTGCTAATTTCCCATTTAGAGCTACAGGGAGGCAGGTTCCCACCACTTCCTGGATGGCTCAGAAGCCAGCTGAACAGTGAAGATGCGGGAGTTCTTTGCTTCTGGAGTCTGCCTTTTGTGCACTAGTGCAGCACTAGCTGTGAGATACAGACAGACCACAAGCAGGCAAGCAGCTGCTTCCACTGAAAAAGCAACAGAGGAGTCAGGACACAGGAAGCAGTGTTGAGAGAGGGAAGGTATCAGCTAAACTACTAATTTTGGCTCTCAGAGATACACACCCGAGGGAAGAAGCAACTGGTTTGCCACTTCACACTCCCTTATTAAGCTCAATAACAAAGATATTTTCTTCACCTCCTTGTAACAAGAAATGAGGTCAGCAATGGGTTGGCTTGTCAATAGTCTAACGTGGCCAAAGTGGCCACCCACCCACCTAGCCCTTGGAAGATTTTGCTGGGCCACCCAAAGGACACTGTATCAGTTCGCTATGGCTCTGCAACACATTTCTGTAAAATGATAACAACGTAGTTAGCTCACAATTCTGTGGGTCAGAAATTTAGGCCGGGTTCTGCTGGTTGGTTCTTCTAATCTCTGCTGGATGCCCTCATGCACCTGCAGCCAGCTGTAGAGGGGCTCTGCGGATCTTGTCTGGGTTCTCTCACATGTATGGGCCTCAACAGGGACAACGTGGCTCCAGATGCTGTAGGCCTCTCATCCCCCAGCACGACAGCCCTGGCCTACTAACACAGTAGAGTCAGGGATCTGAAGGAAGCAAGCAAAAGCTTGCACAGCCCCATGAGGCACAGGCCCCTCTCTACTCCATTCTATTGGCTAAAGCAAGTAAAATGGCTAGATTCAAGGGGTGTGGAAACAGACTCCCCTCTGGACAGGAGGGGCTGCAAAGTCATAGTGCAGGAGAGAAAGATATGGCAAAGAATGAACAAGTGTGGTCCTTTTTAGTCTTGGCAACTTTCCATAGCTTGCCACAGGATCTTTTGACCAGTTATCATAGAGTCCAGAAACTATGAAAACAGACTTAAAATATCCTTCATAGAGCAGCTTTGGTCCAAGAACACCCCAGGACTGTCCACTTTACATGGGCTTAAATTCAAGGCACTTTTTCATCATGCTTCCCATGGGACAGCTCTTCAATCTCAACATCATCAACTGGCAAAGTAGCAATTTTCCAAGACCCAAGTCTGGGTAGAGAAATTTCCTAAGAGTTCAGCAAAAACAGGGAACAGAACCCAACTCTGAGTAGTTTAAGAAACTGATTAAAGTGGGAGGGCTTAAGGAATAAAGATAGGGCAGATTAAAGCATGCAGAGACTAACCATGGGAGGAAGTCATTACCACCCCCGGCTTTAACTGGAGTCCAGTGAGCACTAGAACCTTGGAGGAGGAGCCATTGGACAGGAGCTACAGACATGGAAAGATATGGCCATTTGAAGAAACTTGGCCCAGGCAGGTAGGAAGGAGAGAAGAGACACCTTAACCTCTGTCTTCTTTCCTTGTGGTACCACCCAGTGACCAAACTGAACTGGAAGCCTGAAGGCAAGAGAGTCCAGTGATAAAGCCCGCAGAGGTCAGCCTCTCAGGACACCCATCAGGACAAAGAAGGGTGAAGAACAGGTTGGAGGGTGGGGGGAGGAAGCAACACAGTGCCAGTACTGCTGACTACTACTGGGCAGTGACACCAACCACAGTGGACACTGCTGTTGTAACCATTCTCACTGTGACCTCAGAGAATGGGGTAGCTCACATCACTGCTGCCCCACCCTTCCAGGGAAGACTGTACTCTGTTTCTGGCTTCTCTCCAGCACTAGATCCTGTGCCCAGGTCGAAAATGGATGCAGCAAGTCTGAGCTGGCAGGATCTGAGGCACACACCTGCACCCCGGCTACAAAGGAGTATGAAAAAAACACTAAGCATCCAGCATTTTGTAGCCACTATCTGGGGGTTAGGTCTTGTTTTCTGTCAAGATAAATAAGGTGGGACATTTTGTAAACCCATCAAGGAAGTGGTGCTAATGCTGGACAGCCAAGAAGAAGGACCTCCACAGAAGTCCCTTGGGCAGCTGCATGTCTGCTGTGTGCAGTAGGCCAGTCCCACTTCAACCTTGACTCTCACATGGACAGTGGAGCCTGGGATGGTGGCTTCTTGGTCAAGCCCATCTGTAGACATCCAGGTCCTTCTCTCCCAAATCCTTACCATCTAGAAGTCAGGTGCACTGGAGGGATTGGGGCTGCAGGCATACCAGGAGGGAGGTGCCCTTCAAAGGAAACACAGATAGTGTCTTGATAGGAAACCTAAGGAAATGAAAGCAATTATGCAACACTCTGCTAGAGTGAAACAGCCTCTACATCTTTTGCCTGATGTAGATATTCAGGAATCTGCTGCCTTCTGTCAACCAAATCCTGGCATGAAGACTTGCCTTCCTCTGCCTGTCAACTGCATTCAGTTCTCATTACAACCTCCCCATGATGAGCCATGTGTTCCCTGTCTCATTCTGACACGTGGCATTAGCAGCGAGGGCGGACTTTGAGGGGAAGGAGGACTAATTTAGAATTAGCCTAATTCTAATTTAGTCTAACCTGGAACAAATGGTTTTCAGCACTCACCTAACCAGGATGCCCTATGAATCTGGCCCTGACCTACCCTTCCATTGCAAATATAATAGCTGGTAAGTATTGAGTGTTATCTGTGTGCCCAAGATGTGATTAGGTTTCTTCCTACCTAACTACCTAACTAAATTAGCTTTCACACCAACTCTATGTAATAGACACTACTATTATTTCCCTTTTACAGGTAAGAAATGGAGGCTCAGGGGGTTAAGGGACCTATCCAACATCACAGCTGGTAAGCAGCAGAGCTGGGATTCAAACCCCAGCAGAACATAAGCTTCTGACAAATAGACTCTACTGCCCATGTGAATGGTAGTCCCAGCAATTCCCTTGGCATATGCAGGATTCTAAAGTTTATATGTCATTTAGTTTATATGTGTCTGCTTCAATCACATTTACCTAGTGACAGCCTATTTTGAAAAATTTTCATATATATGTGGTAGTATGGAAAAAATAGCCAGAATATTTTCTAGAAGAAAATACTTTTTTTAAGTTTATTTATTTATTTTGAGAGAGAGAGAGAGAGAGAGAGAGAGAAAGAGCAAGAGGGGAAGGGGAAGAGAGAGGGAGAGAGAGAATCCTAAGCAGGCTCCACATTATCAGTGCAGAGCCCGACACAGGGCTCAATTCTACCAACCATGAGATCATGACCTGAGCCAAAATAAAGAGTCAGATGCTCAACCAACTGAGCCACCCAGACGCTCTATGGAATCTGCTTAATCATAGAACACCAACAAGTAACTTCCTTGGACTGCATGGCAATAACAGTTTCCAAAGATGAGGCCAAATTTTGCTTTTGTGTGTCTTCACAGATATGTTAAAGGGAAGAGAAAGGAGGAATATCAAACAGAGCTACTAAAAAGTCACACGACACTAGAAGGCTCCCATTCTGCAAATCAATGTTGTTAAAATTTATGTTCCTTGCTAGCCTACCGGGCCTGGGGTTTCAGAGTGAATAAATCAGTCTTGATCTAGAGCCTTTTCTAGTGATGACAAGGATACCTCCGATTGGACCTCCCTTCCTATACTCAGTTCAGTCCATAAACAATCTCAGGAAATTGCTTTTAATATTTTGTTCAGAAAAAATATTAGTGAGCTTTTTGGCAGTAACCACTAAAGCAGAACATAGATACTCTATGACACAATAATTCCAACTCTAGGTACACACCCAACAGAAATACATACTATGTTTACCAAAAGATATGTACTAAGATGTCTGTCTTTTAATAGCCCCCAAACTAGAAACAACTTGTGTCTCACAACAGCACAATGAACACGTAAACTGTTTTGTATTCACATAATATCACATACTATAAAGCAATAAGAATGAACAATCTACATCTACATACAACAACTAAATGGAAGAATCTCACAGATATGATGTTGAATATAAGTAAACTATTCATGCTGTATGATGCCATCTGCATAAATCATGTTGTAGTTATGTCCTGCTGTGTAACAAATGATACCATAGTTGGTAGCTTTAAACAACAACATTTGCTCATGAATCTGAATTTGGGCTGGGCTCCATAGGGCAGCTCATCTCTGCTTCACTCTGAGGCAGAAGGGGACACTGGGAAGCTGAAACCTGTATCATCTGAAGGCTCCTTGCTCACACATGTGATGGTTGATGTCCTCTATCAGCTGGATCCTCAACTGGGACTGTGGTTGGAACATATACATGTAGTCTTGCAAGTGGCCAGGTTCCAAGGGTAAGAATCCCAAAAGGATGAGCAAATAGTCATACTGCCTTTTATAAATTAGCCCCAGAAGCCACGTGGTGTGATTTCCACCATAGTTAACAGGTCCACACATATTCAAAGGGAGAGAATGGAGATTCCACCCCTCAAAGGAGGAAGGTCAGCACCACATTTTCAGAAGAGGTAATATGGGTTACATTAGTACATTCACTTTTGAAAAACATACCTACCATAATATACAAAATAGGCAAAACCAATCTATGGTTTTAGAAGGACAGATAGTTATTACCATTAGGAAGAGGGCAGTGACTAGAAAGGAACATGAGAGGGGTTGTTGGGGTTCTCATAATGTTCTATTTTCTGAGCCAGGGCTGATTCGCTTTGTGAAAATTCATCAAGCTGCACTGATTTGTGCACTTTGTGAATGTATACTATAATTCAGTAAGAGATATTTTTTAAGAATGTTACGAATGGTATCTTGACAAAGCTTGGTGAATTCAGTGGGTCCAATCCAAAATTTCCTCAACAATAGCCCCAGTCACTTTCACTGGGATATATGATCATAAGGTAAATAAAAGCACTGTGGTAGGATGTTGGCCCTCTTACTGCTGACTTACAACTTGTTGGCATGGAACCAATGGGTTTCCTTTTCTCAGGGCCAGAGAAAGGTTAAAGTCCATAGTGATAGTTAATTTTATGTGTCAACTTGGCTGGGCCACAGTGCCCAGGCATATGGTCAAACATTATTCTGGACGTTTCTGTGAGAGTGTTTTTGGATAAGATTAACATTTAATCCAATTAACGTTTAAATTGGTGTACTTTGAGTAAAGCAGATTGGTTTTTTTATGTGGGTGGGCCTCATCCAATAAGTTGAAAGCCTGAACAGAACAAAAGACTGACATCCCCCAAGCAAGCAAGTGGGGATGTTGCCAGCAGATCATCTTTGGACATGAACTACAACATTAGCTCTTTCCTGAGTTTCCAGACTCCTGGCCCACTGCAGATTTTGGACTCACTAGGCTCCATAATCACATGAGCCAATTCCTTAATATTCTCTCTCTCTCTCTCTCTCTCTCTCTCTCTCTCTCTCTCTGTCTCCATACACATTTTGTTGGTTTTGTTTCTCAGGAGAACCCTAACTAATACATCCATATTTTTGGTGCCTGGCTTATGTTCCTTCTATGACGTAAACTAGATGTCAGCTGGGTGGTCTATGCCTCTCAAGAAGCTGATAAAACTTTCTCACCCCCAATTTCCATGTCTGTGTGAGGTTTCAAAGCTCTCCTTATGGCCTCTCTTCATCTAGAGGTTTCTTCTAAATGCTTCTTTCTCTCTTAATACTGTCTTGTAATTCATACACAAACCCAACCCCTCACTGGTTTCCATTAAAAAAAATTATCTTAAGCATTTCATGAGTTCATTGACTTTACTAAAATTTTGAGACAGTAAAAAACAGATACTTGGATTAGTCAGCTATTGCCACAAAGTGTTGTGTAACAAACATTCCCAAAACCCAGTGGCATACAATAAGAATTTATTCCCTAATCACATATCAATGGAATGGCTGGGGTTTGGCTGATTTAGTGTAGACTTTAAGTAGGCATGGCACACATTCTGGATTGGGTACAGGTGTGTTCCACATGACCCTCATTGCCCTTGGTCTTGCATATATCCAAGGCATGTTTTTACCATGGTGAAAATGAGAAATGCAACACAGCAAAATCCCTGCCCAAGAGCATTTTAAGCTTCCATTCATGTCATATCTGTTAACATCTCATCAAACAAATCAAGTTAAGTGGACAAACCTAAAGTCAAGAGGTGGGGCCAACACTCAGCCCCCCATCCATGAGACCACAGCAAAGGTGTGGCAATATAACACCAGAGGGGAGGGGAGAACTGAGATTAGCTATTCAAACTCCCACTGTGGGGTCTCCTGCCATCCCTCAGCCCCACACCACCCCCCTCTACTTTCCTCTTTTCACTTCACCTCCCTCCAGGGCTCCAGAAAAAAACCTCTTCTTCATCTCTGCAAGATGGTTTCCCTTTCATTCAGACCTGAAGCATTGTTTCCTTCTCCAAGCTCAGCACATCTCCTTAGTACAAATAGATCTCTCCCACCCATCTCCAAGAAGCTTGCTAAAAAATTAAATTTGCCTAAAATGTACATGTAGCTTAGGCAGAGCCCCTCAGTCTGTGGCTATTGATGCTGCTGAGCCATCCACTATGTCACTCTACAAAGAAAAATAAGCCATCACCGTCCACCCTCCAAACTCTTTCACTTGTGAGCTCTCAAGTCAGGGAGATGAACATGGAATTTCCAGACTCCCAAGCCATTCAAAATAAAGAGTCAGGTTCCCCTGGGGAATTGCATGAGTCTCTTTCTGAATGAACCTCTGTCCAAAAAACAAACAATACAAACTTCTTTCATAGGAGTCTCAGGGGCAACGCTTTCATGGAGCAAATCCATCTGCTAGCCCTAAAGCATATCCCCAGGCAAGCTGGGAAAATCAAACAGAAAATTAAGCCTGTGCTCCAGCTCCTCTCCCTGGCTGGCCCTCCATCCTCATCAGTGCAGAATGTGGCTCACCCTACTAGGAGGGCCGGTGTGTTGAAGGCCAGGAGTGGGAGTGGGAGGCAGCATCGCCCCAACCCTCCAGGGGCTGCTCTGATGCTGACTCTTTTCACAAAAAGATAATGAACACACCCACAGCTCCTCTGGGTCTGAGGGCTGACATCACCTTTCCATTTTGCTCCAGAAACGTCACTGAGCTGTGTTACTAGGCTTGTTTTGGAAGAGTGTGGGGAATGGAGCGACATCTATTGCAGACAATATCTTCAGGAGCCATAGAAAAGTCAAGTGTGCAGACACAGGCTGTGATCATGACAAGGCAGCAGACTTGTGGAAGGTCTGGGTCCTGGGAGTCGGGGAGCCAGCCTACAGGCAGCCATGGGGATATGGTGAGGCACTGATTCTAAGACAGACTTGGTTCCCCATCTGAACAGCCCTGAGCTGGGATGCATCTTATTATCAAAGGTTCCTGAAAAACACTTCCTCTAGGAAGTAGTCGTCTAGTAACTGTGGCCTACATGTGCTTGAATGTCAAGAGCACCAGTATCAAACCTGGCAGGGTGGTGGCAGCCAACAGCAGAGCACCCGATTGGTGGGGGTGGGAAGAAGGTGAAATATGGGTTCAGCAGCCCCCCATAGAGCAGGAATTGAAAGCAAGCTAGCTTTCCATGATGACAAAACCAGCTTATAAACCCAAAGCCAAGGGCTTTTAGTTCTTGTATGGATTACATCTAGAATTGCTACACCAACATATCTCTTGAGGACACTGAGGACAATACTTCTGGGGAGAGAGAGGGAACCAGTCAAAAGTGAGTCCGATTAGTCGGACTTAACAATTAAGTAAGTGTTAAGAAATCTAGAGTACGTTCACCAATTTGTTTTGCTTGTATTTTTTTTATGTTCACCAAAGAGGAATATATGATAAAACCTTCATGTAATTGAGTCTGAAAGAGTGCTTTCAATAAGTTAAGGATAAATTCTGAATGATAAGAAAGCAGGATGCCAAAGTATTCATGGCAATGCTTTTTCTTCATTGGTGAGACAGCAATAAAAGTGCACTTTAAGACCAGGTGGGGCTAAAGATGGCATTTTATACTGGGCTTCACCAGATCCCAGATCTAATCTCTCACCCCAATCACAGTGCTCAAAAGGGCGCCAGATGCAGGCAGAACCATGAGCCACATTGAGTTCCTAGTCCACATCCCCACCCTCACTTTATGTCACTTCCCTCTACCTTCCTTCTTAAATGAAAAACCTCTTCCCTCAGATATCAAGTACCACTGGATCCCTTGTCTGGGTCAATTCTCAGAAAAAGCTTTGTTCCTTTCTTCTCCCTGGGAGACAGAGGACATGGAAGGCTCAAGAGAACATGTGTTCCCTAGCATACTTGCATTTTAGCAGTGGCAAAGGGAAGAGCCTCTAAGAATGGGATTCAGGCACTGGCAGTCAGAAAGGAAGGTTGGGGGAGTGAGGAATGAGTTCTTACCCACCACTCCTTGAAATCTGGCAAAGTGAGCCAATGAAGACACATGGACAGCCTGGACAACCTGGGGGGAATGGATTTGAATTTACAAAAGAATGTGCCTTCTCACCTTCAGGTTCCAAGTAAATGTTGTAGGTGTTTCAGAAAATGTTAAATAATCTGCATGCCAGGGAGATAGACAGAAAGCAAATCCAGAAACTACCCACCAACAGTAGATTGGATAAACACATTGCAGTATATTCACAAAAGGAAATATGGTGCAACAAACAGGACAGGCAAGTCAAAGAATGTACAAGAAACTCATGAACGGCACAGATAGCACATTGAGCCAAAGAATCCAAAAGCATAAATCATAAAAAGTGCATGATTCTGTTTCTATAAGAAGCAAAAATAAAATTAAATAAATAAAAAGCAAAAGCTGGAGAAACTAAACAATGTTATTTTATGTTGCGATTGCTGTTTCCCTTGGTGGGAAGACCAGGAAGGGACTGGGAGGTGGCATAAGGATGCTCAGAATAGTCTGAGTGTGGTTACATGCATATGTTCACTTTATGAAAAGTCATTGTACACTTACAATGTATGGACTTTCTTCGTGTATGTATGCTTAAAGGGTTTCTTTTAAGTTTTAAAACTTAGTTTTAATAAAAAGTGTTTTAAAAGGGAAGATTCCTTTGGTCACTGAGACTAGAGAGAAACCCAAACAGGCTGCCTGTAGGATCTAGAGAAAGGAGGCAACCCTGACTCATTGGTTTCCACTTCCATCATCATGCCTGAAACTAAAGCATCACTCCAAGCTCATTATATATTGTATGTCACTACAACTTAATGAAACAAGGCTCAGCAAACAAAAAAGAACTCCCTTGACAGCCCTCAGAAATGCATTTCACACATGTGTCAATCAAGGCTTTGAAAGGCATCAGCTTCCTTCCCCGGGGCCCCATTTTTATTGAGCTGTTATTGACATATAACGTTGTATTAGTTTCAGGTGTACGTGATAATTTGAAGTATGTATATATTGCAAAACAATTACTACAATAAGTTCACTTGACACCCAGAACCTCACCTGGTTACAAAGTCTTTTCTTGTGATAAGAACTTTTAAGATCTACTCTTTTATAAGCTTCCTTTTTAAAGGAAGACTTCCAGCATATGCATGCACACACACGTGCACACATGATGCACTCAAAACCTCTGATAGCTGTAATTTGCAACTTAGGCTAAATCATAGCTCTGTTTCATTCATTCCATTTGTCTGTTTGGTGGCCCCCAATCTCTTTCCAGCCAGTTTTTACTTTCCCTTCCTCCAACATTCAATAAGCCAAATTTAACAGTGAGCAATTATTTATTCAGCCAACATTGACTAACACCTGCCATGGCATAGTCCTGTGCTAGGTGTTTGATATAATCTGACAACAATCATACGAGGCTGGAAACATGGCCATTTCACAGATGGAGAAACTGAGGCACAGAGGGCTCACAGGGCTTATCCAAGCACAGCAAGAAGGGGAGCTGTGATTCACCCAGAGTTCCATTCCTTGTTGGAAATTATAACCTTGATTTTCCAGTTATCTAATACTGCATAATGAGCCACCACAAAACAGCAGCTAAAACAGGAACTTGCTTTGCTCAGAGTATGAGGGCTAACTGGCTCAGCCGGGCAGTCCTCGCTCAGGGTCTCTGATGAGTTTTCAGAGAGATGTGGTATGACTGCGTTCATCTCCAAGGACCCTTGCTGGGGGTCTGGGGTCCTCAGGCAGGTCTCTCTGTATCCCCATGTGGCATCTCCATGCAGCGACCTCAGGGTGGCAGGACCTCTCACATGGGCTGAATGTGTCCATGAGACCCTGGCAGAAGCCTAGGAAGCCATGCAGCATCACTTCTGCCACTTTATAACCAACAGGGCCATCACAAGGGCCCCCCAGGTTCACAGGGAGGGGACCGAGATTCCACCTCTTCATGGGAGGAGTGTGTAAGAATTTGAGGCATGTTTTAAAACCACCACCACCTGTACATTATAACTGTGGATACTGACAACAATTATTGCCCCAATATTTCACTCTCTTCCCACACTTGTTTTATTTATTTATTACCATTTATTTATTTATTTTAATTTTTTTTTAATTTACATCCAAATTAGTTACCATATAGTGCAACAATGATTTCAGGAGTAGATTCCTTAATGCCCCTTACCCATTTAGCCCATCCCCCCTCCCACAACTCCTCCAGTAACTCTCTGTTTGTTCTCCACATTTAAGAGTCTCTTATGTTTTGTCCCCCTCCCTGTTTTTCTATTATTTTTGCTTCCTTTCCCTTGTGTTCATGTGAGAGAGAGAGAGAGACAGAGAGCAGGGGAAGGCAGAGAGAGAGGGAGATACAGAATCTGAAGCAGGCTCCAGGCTCTGAGCTGTCAGCACAGAGCCTGATGCAGGGTTCGAACCCACAAACTACCAGATCATGACCTGAGCCCAAGTGGGATGCTCAACCAACTGAGCCACCCAGGTGCCCCACCACCACCACTTCTAATTGCAAAATGCACTTCCCTACCTTCTGATTTTGGGTATGGCCATGTGACTTGCTCTGGCCAGTGGGATGTTAGTGCAGTGATGTGCCCATGAGATTGGAACAGGTTTGTGCAAGCAGGCTTGCCATCACCACGGGTGAAACACACCTGGTAGGGCCAGGCTGCTGGTTGGAGGAGGAGGAAAAGGGGTAGGGACCAAAGCAGCACAGTCAAGTCACCCCAGCCACACCTGGCCAAGATCAGAGGACCCTCAGCCAGCCTGCAGACCCAGGAGAATAATTCAGCATCGGTCAAGCCACAGAATGTTGACATAGCCTTTAACACAGGGCTTTTGTGGTTCTAAGTAAATGGTGCACCGCCACACAAAAATGACATGGGGCCCATTTCAGAAAGAATATTTAGGAAATGTGAGAAAGCCTTATGACTAATAGTGTGTGAGAGCTCTGGCTAAGATGAAGACATCGTAAATAGGAGACAAATTAATATGGCAGCCAAGCTGGTCAATGACATTCCAGAATGAAACTACAGGGTGGATTTGTCCAGAGAGTCCCATCAAAGCCACTGCCTGAGTCCTGCTCATACCTGGCTTCCTTGAACCAGCTCACTGATAACCTGCTCATCGTGATGCTTGAGTCCCAGAGGGTATGGGATACACAGGTATGTGCAAGTGGATTTTGTGCTGTGTGCGGAGTATGAAAATGGGACAGCATCTTTGGATGATTCTTTGTAATGACAAACAATTAAAATTCCACAGTCACTAGTCCATTGTCTTGAGCTCTGACGCTGGCTATTTCTTTAAATAAAAGGGAAAAAAAGAAAGAAAAATTTATTTGACCTTTATTAAATAAACTTCTCTCAGAAAAATGATCACCTATGCATTACTGATTCACCTACACAACCCCATCCCTTATGGGACCAGCCCCTTTTCACCACCACAATGTCTTTCCTAAGAGACAGGGGAAGTAGCTCAGCGAGAAGCATCTGGAATCAGAGTTAGAGAACTCTGGCGCTTGCAGGAATGTAGGAGTCCACCTAATCCAACTTATCTGATTCCCTGAGAAAGGCAAGGCTGGAGCTCATGGAGGGCAAGTTTCCTCCTGGTGGTCACACAAGTGAGGCTGGGAACCTGCTTGGAATAGAGCTCAGGTCCACCTTTAGAAGATTCCCAGGAAGATCAGTAAACCTCTGGGATTACAGCAACCATAGCCTTGCATTCTTCAGTCTTCTGGATTTAAGTTTATTCCACTCTGAAAGGTAAACCCAGGATTAGGTGAATTTCAAAGTCCTATCTAGCACTTTGATTTTTGTTTTTTAAACAATTCTATGGGAGGAGGTTAAGGACACTAAACCTCTCTCAATAAGGTGTTTGGAGTCAAACGTCCCATTTTCAAATCCTGTCCCCACCCTTATCTTGTGCCCTTGTCCAAGTCACTCAACTTATCTTCCCTAGATGACCCAGATGACCCAGCAGGCAGAGTGAGTCCCTAGCACGGCCACATGCAATTCAAAGGCACTTGGGGTTTCTCTGTTTCCCAAAAAATAATTTGCTATGTGGCAGTTGTATTTATTGGAAAGATGCTCTCCTGAAGACCTTGTGTAAATCCCAGCTCACATAAGGCAAGACCCTCACAAAAGTTGGTGGGTTTTCGCTTTACCAGCTCAAGCAGCCTGCTGCCACGGGCAGTATCTTAAACGCACCTTACAAACCATTCTTTCTTGACAGCTTTCAAATTTTGCAATTCCCAACCAACTTTAATGTAATGATACTCTATGTTTGTATCATGAAGTGAGACTTTGTTATAATTTTATATTAAATGATTTCAGAATCACGTCACTCAAATTCACATTAAAAATAACTAAAATTATATATAATAACATTTCAAAAGACATCAAACCAGTCATCATGGAGAAAAACCCAGACCTTGGTCTATCTTTGTGCTTGATTTATAGTTTAGCACATTTTTTTATTTCTAATCACATGTGTTAAGTGGGAGGAAGCGCCATCATCTTTTTGAGGCCTAGCCCTTGCCAGGTCTTCACCCTCCCAGTAGAAATGCAAATAATTTCAGGACCTCTCCCAGTGGAGATGACAAGGGACTAAGGTGACTGGCACCTAGACAAATGTGCCCAAGATGCCACCTCACTCTTTTCACTGACCTGACATCTCCTTTCCCAGGTAACTTTCAAATACTGACTCTCTTTTTTTTAAGAATTATAAATATCCAGGGGCGCCTGGGTGGCGCAGTCGGTTAAGCGTCCGACTTCAGCCAGGTCACGATCTCGCGGTCCGTGAGTTCGAGCCCCGCGTCAGGCTCTGGGCTGATGGCTCAGAACCTGGAGCCTGTTTCCGATTCTGTGTCTCCCTCTCTCTCTGCCCCTCCCCCGTTCATGCTCTGTCTCTCTCTGTCCCAAAAATAAATAAACGTTGAAAAAAAATTTTTTTTTAAAAAATAAAAAAAAAAGAATTATAAATATCCAAGGCAAATGGGGATCAGCTGGGGTTGTGTCTCCCGTCACAGGCTTGAAGAGAAACAGGCCCACTGGGGATGGAAGGATGGCATCGCACGTCTGGTTGGCCATAGAACCAGGATGCCATGGCGTTCTCTGACCCTCCTACAGCTTCCCACTGCCTCACGTCCCCAGCCTGCCTGCTGCACACCATGGCCTTGCCACAAATTCATGGCTTCAAGATTCCTTTAGACTTAGGAGAAAAGATAGTGCCATTGGGAATGGGCGGCTTTCTTTCTCCCCTTGGCTGGTTCTCTTCTTTTTTTAACATCTTATTTTTTATTTTTATTTTTGGAGAGTGGGAGAGGGACAGAGAGAGAGGGAGAGAGAGAATCCCAAGCAGGCTCCACAAAGGGCCTGATCCCACAACCCTGAGATCATGACCTGAGCTGAAATCACAAGTCAGACACTCAACAAACTAAGCCACCCAGGCGCCCCTGTTTCTCCTCTCGAGCCTATTTACTGACCCATTAGGCTGCAGCCTGGACAGGCACTGATACAAAACCCTCAGTTTCCTGGGGCAGAGTCTTATATTTAGGTCTTTGGTCACTGTCCCTTCAGTGATGTCACAGAACCTCCTTCATCATGAGGTTTACCAACAGAGCCTGGAGGAATCTGGGGTACCAAAAACTGTATCCTCTGGAAATCCCAGCTTTATGAGTCTTTGGACCCAATTTGGAGAGTAACATCCCCCATCTGAACCTACTCTTCCATTACACAGGGCCAGCCAACATTGTGTCCACATCTTTGCAGGAATTTCTCAGACTCAGATCCCCTGAGGAGGACAAGTCCTATCCCCAGACTAGAAGGCCATGCTCTGGCTGGCTCCCATGCCTGACCAGCCTTCTGACAATATCCATCATTGACCACTATGCTCCAGCCCCACAGGCCTGGTCTTCTGTTCCTGGAATTTATCTTGCTCTGCCAGCCACAGGGCATTTGTACATGCTGTTTCCTGTGCCTGGAATGGTCTCATCTCTGCCCCATCTGAAGTTACCTCCCACTCACTCCTCTGATCTCATTCCCCAGGAAGCCTGTCCTGACCCCCATGCAGTCTGCGAGAACCCCCTCAGCTTTTTCTTATGAGCTCTCACCACAATGTGTAGCCAGGGATCACACTGGAAGTTCCCTGAGGACAGGAGGGGTCCATGCACTGCTCACCACTGCATCCTTTACACTCAGTACAAGGCCGAACAGACACATTACATAGTAGGTGCTCAGTAATTATCACTGAATGCATGAATATATGCTTAGGGGTTGGCAACACCAGCAGTTTGTCCCTTTTCCTTATGCAAAGAGCAGGATTCCCAATGAAGGAGATAGTCAAAGGGAGAGGTGCCAGCCTTGAACTGTCTTCCTAACTCCCGACTTCTCATCAAACTCCCCCAGAGGCCCTTCTGAATCCCACCCCCCAAAACATTTGTGCTTTGGAAGCACTCCTGAAGACACCCATGTTTGAATGGAGTCCTCAAGCCTTCAGAGAAGTTTTGAGATCGCTTGCCTGTAACAGGTTCCAATCCTGCTTTGCAGGCCACCAGGGACTCAAATAAACTTGAAAAGCTAGGGGATCCTTTTGTCTAAAAAAGATGTCTTCAGCCATGCTCTTTTCTTTATCCACGAGGAGAGAGAAAGCACACACAGCTCCACCCCCTTATTGGTTAAAATCCTGATTAATATATGTAATTTCCTGGAAACAAGCACGAACATCTCCAGAAAAATCTACCAGTCCCCCACTTAGTACACTCAAGCTACAAAACAACGAAAAAGGTACTTAGGGATGAGGCACTTTCTGATCAGTTAAGGGAAAGCCTTCCTCGGCCGGAAATGTTCCAGAGGCTGCCAGACAGAACCATGGAGATAGTCATTACTCAGCTGCCCCAGTGAGCCAAGCGGCCCTCCATCATGGTATTTTCCTCGACTCCTCACCCCACCCCCATCTCCAGATCACTCCACACTCCTCCCCCCTCAAGCTGTGGGAGCATTCTCAGGGGCCTCCTTCTCATCTGGGTTCACTGGCCACCTGCAAATCTCGTCCTGGACTTCAGGAGCCCCCAGCTGTTTTTCAGAGTTGGCTAAACATGAACTTAAGTACACTGCTGGGCTATATAAATATTGTGCTCCACAGAATGGTATAAAGCAGATATTTTTAGGAGGTCACAGATGTTTCTTGTGATTAGCCAAGTCACAATTCTGGAAGAACTTTTTTTCCACAAAGCAAAGTTAAAAAGGATCTTCAGCAGCAGCTTGTGGGTACTCCATGAGGTAGGCCAGTGCAGGCACTGGGCAGAGTTCTTTCCAGCTAGAAGAGTTTCCCTTCAAAACCCAGCAAGTGGGGTCCAAAGTCCATGACCATGGAGCAGGTCAGACAACAAGTAAATCCCATGCCCAACCCCAACATGAGCTATTTCTCTACCTCTGGACTTGCCCCGCCTCTCAATTCATGCCACAAACATTCATGAAGCACCTACTTATGCAAGATGCTATGCCACGGCTGTCTTTGCAAACTCAGATACTAAGCGACAGAGAGGGACTTCTGGTCACATGTACCTACAAGAAGGCTCACAGCAGCACTATTCAAAATAGCCCTGGAATCAACTGGAAATAATCTGAATACAATGAAACACCACTCAACTGTGAAATGAACAACCGTAACTACACTGGACAGTATACGTGAGTCTCAGGCACAGAATGCTGGGTGGAAGAAGCCATTTATATATATACAAAAACAGGCAATACTAAAATCTACGATGTTAGAAGTCAAAATAGTGGGTACCCTCAAGGAGGAAGTAAGTAGGAGGCAGCATGAGAGGGGGGTACTGATCTGTCTTATTTCCCAAGCCAGGTGCTGGTTATGGGGGTTTATTCCATTTAGGAACGTCTGTTGAGCTGCACACCTAGGATTTGCAAGCTTTTCTCTACAAAAAGTGTATTTAAAAAAGTAAATGAATAGAAGCAATGTGCCCAAGGTGCCACAGCTAGGAAGTGGCAAGGGCAAGACCCAGCCCCAGGCAGTCTCATCCTAGAGTCCAAGCTCTTACCCCCAGCAAGTTAGAGTCCTGCTAGGGTGGCCAAACTCAGCACCTACTACGGTCCATTTTTGGGTCTCACTATCACTGTATACTCCAATTGATTTCCACCTGCCTGAAAGCTTTCTTAGGTGCCTGGAGCTCACTCTGCCTGGGAGCCAACAGCCCCTGGTCCAGGAGCAGCTATCCTCCAAAGGCTGATGGGAGTTGGTTTAAAAATTCCACAGCCTTTCCTTGGTGAGATGATTCTCTCTAAAGTGTATCTCCTTGAACATCCCCATGGGTTCAATTACAAACAGGAATCTCCTGCCTTCCTGTCCAGTCTCATAGTCCCCACTCCCTGACAGTTGTTTCCCAGGACTGCCTTCCAGGTAAGCTGCTGTCAGTCAAATCTTTGCCCTGTGGTCTGTTTCCAGGGCATCAAATTCAGGCAGCCCCTTCTCAGAGAGACCTTCCTTGACCACCCAGCTCCCCGTAGCTACATTACCACTTTTCTCCTTTTCAGTTATACAGTCAACCCTTCAACAACATGAGGGTTAGGGGCACTGACCCCCCCGCCATGTAGTAAAAAATCTACGTATAACTCTGACCCCCCTCAAAACTTAACTACTAATAGCCTACTGCTGACTGAAAGCCTTCCCAATAACATAAACAGTTGATTAACACATATTTTGTAGGTTATATGTATTATATCCTGTATTCTTACAATGAAATAGAGAAAAGAAAATGTTATTAAGAAAATCATAAGGAAAAGAAAATATATTCAAAGTACAGTACTGCATTTATCAAAAAAAAAAAAATCTACATATAAGTGGACCTGTGTCCACTGTGGGACAACTGTGCTCACCTTCTGAAATCATTTCGCTTGGTTATTTGTTTACTGTTTGTTTCCCCACCACCCACATATGGCCCCCAACCAACAATTCGTCCAACAATGAAAGCCTAGGAGAAGAGGAACCTCTGCTTGCTCAGCACTTGTCCCCTAGCACCTAGAACCAAGAGCGATTTCCAGAGTATTTAGTAACAAGTATGGTAAAGAAGAAACCCATCATAATGGCGTCTGACCAAAGGGAACGAATCCTGGTCTCATAAATCACTGGTGTAATACCAACATAATATCATTAGTGTCTAACAAATGATAAGTGCTCAGCAAATATTTATTAGATTACTGAATTAATCAGCCTATGAACAAATGAAATCTGGCAGCTCACTGCTAAAAGTCCAAAATCTGCCCTAACTTAAACTCTCCAGAGAGTTTAAGAGTTTTGCTCCTACTGCAAAACAGTAGGAGCCCTAACAGTTGCCACAGGTTCCAGAACCTCAGGCTGGACTATACCCCAGCATGGGTAATCAGAGAAACCTCCATGGGGGCCATGGGGGCCATGAGTCTTTTGCCTCATCCCTTCCAGGCCCAAAGTAGGCTAAGTCTTTTCTGAGCTGAAGGAGGTGGATCCCCAAGGAAGCTCTTTTAGCCCAAGCCCTGACCTAACTCCTTTCTCCAGCCAAATCTCAGCATACTTTAGCCTCTCTAAACCCAAGATTCCTGCCCTGAGGATTGTTTCCCAATGAAGAGGGGTCCATTTTGCAACCTTCGCCAGGAAAGCTGCCTATTGTCAGGTTTTCCCTAAAGAACACAAGGAAATGTGAGACAAGTTTCAGTTGGGTAAATCAAGTGGAACCTTTAACGCTTCAGGAGGGCACTCTTTGAAGAAGGGATCTATGTGTAACCGTTTAGAATAAGTTAAAATGCAGGATGGAGGGGGTCACCTGGGTGGCTCAGTTGGTTGAGCATTGACTTCAGCTCCAGTCATGATCTCACGGTTCGTGAGTTCAAGCCCCAACATAGGGCTCATGGCTGTTAGCACAGAGCCCACTTCAGATCCTCTGTCCCCCTCTCTCTGCCCCTCCTCCACTTGCACTCTCTCAAAAATAAATAAAACATTTTTTAAAATGCAAGGTGGAGAACAGTCTCTGTGGTCAGCTATTGTTCCTGTAAAAACAAAAAAGTGGAAATTGGCACATGTACATTAGGGTGATTTGTACCTATCTGGGAGAGCACACAAGAAACTGGTAACTCTGGTGCCTCTTGGCATAAAAAAAAAAAAGGAGTCAGGGAAAGTATGAAGAAGCAAATTTTCTTCACATATTCTTTTGCACTATTTGAATTCTTTTTCCATGTGCGTAGTTTTCAAAAAAAAATTAAGGAGTTTGTTCATTCTACAAACATTTAGGGAATGTACAGTGGGCACCAGGCATTGAAAGGATGAGACAAAGTGAAACCAGGCCCTGAGTGGTCCCTACCCTCAGCAGTATACCAGCACAGGGAGGTGTGCAGGCCAGCCACATCTCCCATCATCCACGCTGAGACCCTTCTGAAGGAGGCAGTGCCACAAACCGAACATCAAGCCAGAAATGTAAAATTAAACTGTGCTGAGCAACCCAAGGTGTCTGGATGGCCCAGACAGAAGGTCAGGCACCCACAGTACGTGGGCTGGAAAGAAGAGGGTCAGAAGCACTGCGGGAGAGGAAGCTGACAGTGGAGTTGGGGCAGCTTCCTGGAGGAAGGGTGGGTAGGGTTTAGATGGTAGATTTGGAGGGGTGGGGGGAGGTGAGCAGAATATGGCCCCAGGATGATTTTATGCCCTAGTCCCCAGGACTGTGGATGTGATGGCATGTCATGCCCATGAATATACTGCCTGTCAGCTCAAGCTGCCTTAACAAAAGTACTGTGGACTGGGTGTTTCTAACAACAGATAACAGATACTTATTCCTCCAGTCCTGGGGGCTGGAAGTCTGAGATCAGGCGCTAGCATGGTCAGGGGCAGGTGAACTCTCTCCTCCTGGCTTGTAGGTGACATCTTCTTGCTATATCCTCACATGGTAGAAAAGAGGGAGCTCAGATAAACTTGGGGGAAGGAGGCATAATCATTCAGTCCGTAGCATCACCTTACATGGCAAAAGGGAATCCATAGATGTAATTAAGGTGACTCATCAGTTGACACGAAAATAGGGAGATTATCCTGGATTTCTGGGTAGGCCCAACACAATCCCTCAAGTCCTTTAAAAGGAGGCAGAAGATGAAGGCAGAAGAGGTCAGAGAGGTATGGAGCCTAAGAAGGACCTCCCACACCACCATTGGCTTTGCAGATGGAGGAGCCATGTGACCAGGAATGTGGGGGACCTTCAGGAGCTGACAGAGCATCCTTGACTGACAATCAGCAGGGAAACACTGGCCTCAGTCCTACAACCACAAGGAACTGAATAAGGCCACACCCAGATGAGCTTGGAGCAGATTCTCCCCCCAAACCCCAGATGAGATCCCAGCCTGGCCAGCATCTTGACTTTAGCCCTTGTTAGATGACACCAGAGCAGAGAACACAGCTGAGCCCACCCACACTTCTGGCCCACAGAGACTGTGAGATAACAGATGGGCACTGTTTTAAGCTGCTAAATTATGGTAATCTGTCACACAGCAATAGAAAACTAACGCCAGGTATTTCCATTAGGGGGAAGAGTAAGACCATGTATTGTGGAGAGGTGCAGTCATGAAGGCAAACACCTCCAGGGGCCCCAGCAAAGTAGGCCCAGCTGGAGGAAATGACAGCCCAGGCTCAAGGGTAGAGGGCCACCAAAATTCATCTTGGGAGTCAAGAAGACAGTGTGGAGGGTGGGGCCCAGGCCTGTCCGGAGAGTCCACCCCATTCTCTGTTTCCTGAGCTGTTGTCTGGCAGGAGTTCAGGCTCAGTGTGACCAAATAATCCAAATTTTCAAGAGAATACAGAAATCTAATTTTTATATAAAATATCTTCATTCAATCTTTAAAAACACTGTACTAACCACACTTGTGCAGACCAAGCAACATACAGATGTGTGTTCTGAGCTAGATGTGACTTTCTGGGGCATCAACTGAGTGTAGGTGAAAAGGCAGAAAGAAAGTCTCCCAATATGGACTTTCTTGGGAGGCAGCAGGAAGCCAGGGAAAGTTCCCTCTTCCCTCTCATCCAGAAATAATGGAACTCACTTACGTAAGCATGGAAAACCCACCTGGGCCAGTGACTACACTGAGCATGACCTACTAGGAGCTACCCAACAACCTGATGTCATAAGACTTAGTGGCCTCATTTCTAGATGAGGCAGCTGAGGTACAGGGTGGTTCAGTAATTCCCTGTTATTACTTGGATGTGAAGTGGTAACCCAGAACCCAAAACCACGTTTCTCATTCTAAAATCTGAGTTGCTCCAGCTATTCCACATGGCATCCCAGCACTGTGCGATTTGAAAAGGGGTTTGCTGTTGTTTTTCCCAAGGTATGGATTCTTCTCTCAGGTGTGAACCAGATCACTCTTCTTATTCAAGGCTTTGGCTCTTCCAACTCCACCTAGTACCATGGTGGCTGCCCATCCCCCACAGAGCCTTCCTTACCTACCCCCAATACCCCACATCCCAGCCTTTCAGATGGATTCCATTCCCACTGCTCACCTGTAGCTCAGCCTTTCTGCTTCTCACTTCCAAATCCCTGAGAAAGGGATCTAATTGGCTTGGGACACATTTTGTCCCAAGCCATAATGGGTCGTAAGTCACTGTCCAGTCTATGTGATGAGCCTCCCTTTGGTCAGATGGCAGCCTAGACATGACCCTCTGCAACCCTTCCCTGCCTCTCACCCCTCTCCCCCTCCTACCTCATCTCTGAGCAACCCCATCTCAAGGCCAGCCACCAGAGGCTAGGACCAACTCAGAGTGTGAACAGAACCAACTCAGGGAATGAGCTTGAGCAAGCCATATCTGAACACAGCATCCCAAACACCTGCCTGGCTATGCCTGACAACTCCTAAATATGGCTGTAATGGAGGTGCTTGGACCAGGCAAGCTGAGTAGTTACAACAGCACTCAAAATCAGTCAGAAGCCTCTGAGATGCCCACTGCTCCCTTAGGCAGGGGCATTGGCAGGATCCCCACACACATCATCTACCTAATGACGAGGTGAGGAAAGAGACCAGGGAGTGCTCCACATCCCCACTCATAAACCCTGAACAGTCCCTTACCACGGAGCTGAACACGGACTAAACAAAGGGCCTCTTTGTTTCCCACTGAGAGAATGAGATTTTGTTAGCAACAAGCCCTCACTCTGCCTGTTTCTGACAAGGGGAACTTAGGAAGTCCTCTACAGAACCACCAAAATCAGTAATGGCTTGGAAAGGAAGGCACATGATGAGGTCAGAGGACTTGTGCTGAGAGAAAGGCAGAGCTTTAAATACTCTTTATAAAGCCTTCTCTTTGGATAAGGATGGCAGGTTGTCCAGTGTTGCTGAGTTTATACTGACACAAAATAAACTGCCTATGTGTATACAAAGTATACAATTTGATGTTTTACCTATATATGTACCTCTGAAACCATCATCACAATCTAGATAATGTACCTATCCATCATCCCCATGTTTCCTCATAGCCATTTACAATCGCCCCTCCCAAACCCCCCTGCTCCCCATCCCTGTCTCTTGGCAACCACTGATCTTCTGTCCTCACAGTTTGCATTTTCTAATATGTTACATAAATAGAACCACATAGTCCATACTTGGTTTTCTCTGGTTTCTTCTACTCAGCATATTCTGACATTCATCCATGTTGTTGTACATCCAAGTAGTATTCCAGGGTACAACATAGCACAATTTGTTCATCCATTCACCTATTGATGGACTTTTGGCTTATTTACAGTCTGGGACTATTGCAAATGCAGTTGCTGTGAACGCTCAAGTACACATTTTTGTGCCTGCACACATGCTTTCTTTCCTCCTGGGAAAATACCTAAGAACAGAATAGCTGGATCAGTTGGTAGGCATGTGTTTGAGCACGGCTGTTTTAAGGACCCTTTCGTGTGGGTTTCACAGTATAAAGGTATGCATGGTAAAGGTATACACAGATCACATGAGAATAAATGTCACCCATAGAGGTCACATCAGGCGGCAGCTGGCTCATTCCAGTCCTCCCAATGTATGGACAGGGCTCCCAGAGGGAAAATCTCCCAGGATGACCTTTGGTTTTGTAAAATGCTCAGTGCACAAGCTCCTGACACTTCAGAAATGGTCCGTGGGTGTGGGGAGATTCTAAGAGATCCTTTAAATAATGGCAACATCTCAATGGTCTAGAACATAGTGGTTTTGGTCAGTCCTGAAAGCTGCAGCACGAACTAAGGCAAAGGTTCTCCAGCGGTGGTCCCATCAGCATCACCTGGGAACCTGTTAGAAATGAACATTCTCCCCAGCCCAGACCTATGGCATTGAAACCCTGAGATGGACCCCAGCAGGCTGTCACCAGTCTTGCAAGTGGTGTGATATGGGCTCTAGTTTAAGATCCAGTAGCCTAGAACATCTTCCAAGCCCTTGGATTCTCTTGGAATTAAATGCATCCGAGGTCATGATACACCAAGACCTCTAGACCTTGCTCCACCCACACAGCTATGGAACCCACCCTCCCAGAGCTCTGCAAACTTAAAATTTCCTCCAAGAACCAAGTTACCAACTGGCATGCAAACCTACACAGTGATAGTTGGCACTTCTTTCCCCAAAGCATAAACAAACAAACAAACTTCTCAGGAACTCAATCGTGAAAGCATCTAAATCCAACTGTCAAAACCACCCATTTTTCTGTATGGCTTTCACCCTAGCACATTATAGCATACATGAGTCTAAAAAAAGAAAAAGACAAAGATTTTAGGTGATGTACTCCAACACTCTTTACTGCTCTAGAACCCTCACTAAAAATGAACACATCAGCATGAAAATTAATCAAACTTGAATAGGAAGCATTTGAGTAAAAATAATGGATATTTTTGCTTTAATCTTCAGTTCAAGCATGATTTCCGCTCAACATAATCGGAGAGAAGTTCTGATCATTTCCTTGTTATTTTACATGCTTAAAATAACCCTCTTTGAAAATCCTCTCCAGCTTCTGACCAAGCAGAACTTTGCCACTCACTTTGAACTTGCCAGCAAGGAAAGCCTTCTGAGGGTTCATTTTGCCCAAAACCAACTCCATAAAGATGGGTTCTGGGATTGTGAAGATAGTGTCTGCTGGGAGCCTGGCAGGTCCTAGATACATGTCCCCAGAACCATTCTTCAGATCGATGGTCCACTGCAGAATGGTCTTCCCAGCTTTGGTGATGTCCAGCTGAAAGATGGCATTGACTTTCTTTACCAGTTGGGCCCCCTCTTCTTTGATGTGATGGCTAATGTCTTCAAACACAGGAAAGCTCTGGAATTCTGACAGCTCTAGAGCGTGTGACATGGCAGGTTCCTGAGCTGCACCCAGTTCTTTGAGCTGGGCTGCCTGAGGTCCATCCCCTGCTTTGATTTTGGGTTGATGGTCAATTCTCTTCCACATCTTACTGTGCTGCTCCTCTTGACCTTGCTGTCTGGTTTGTGAGCAGCTGTGGCCAGATTAATATCTATAAGTCAGATTGTGACATCAAAGGTAAGGCCCAAGCAAGGAATGAGGCCGGTGTGTGTGCTGCAGTCTTATTGGTCAAACAGATACTAAAATGTGACATGGGGTGAAGTCTCAGATAGGTAATTGTGAGGCATATCCACACCACCACTCCCTCAAACCAGTCAGGGCTGTTAGTCTCACAAGTCTGGAAAGTTCTGGACCCCATGTTAGGAATAAGAGAAAGGGACCCCAGAAGGTTTTTCGGTGATGTGAGCTCTGTCTTTCCAATGCAGGCATCTCCGGTAGCAATCTTAACTCAGAGAGCAGTTATTTTGATTCCTTCAAAAGTGGATAATCCTTAATGCACAGATCCTGATGTTGGATTTGGCATTACCTGGCTGCTGACGGAAGGGGAAATGCTTTTAGAGAAAAATCGCTGGTTAGAGAAAGAATCAGCACCAGGACTTGCATCAGAAAGTTTCATAGGCACAGTGAGAGGGGGGGAGAAAGGAATATCCCTAAGATCAATAGAAGATGCTGCTGACCTCACACGATAATTGCATGTAATAATACAGCCCTTACTGTGTGAAGGCACTGTTGTAGGCATGGCACATGTACTAACATTTTTAATCTTCATTACAACCCTCTGAGGTAGGTACTATATTTATTCCCATTTTATAGATGGGGAAACTGAGGCAAGGAATGAAATGACTTGTCCAAAGTCAGACAACTAGTTAGTAGGGTAGCCAGGTTTAAACAGAGGTAGAATGACTCTACAACCCAAGTATATGTTTATTTGTAAATAATGTCAGACTTAGAAAAAGTTTCTAAAAACAGTACAGAATTCCTGTATCACCTGCATCCCATTTCCCCAAATATTAATCAAATGTTAATATTTTACATAGCACAGTACTGTGATCTAAACCAGGAAAGAAATGTAGATACAATACTATTAACTAATCTACAGACCATACTCAAATTTTGCCAATTGTCCCCCTAATATCTATTTTCTGGTCCACAATCCACCTTCTTGTCCAGGGTCCTGCACTGAATTTAGTTTTTATGCCTTCCTAGTGCCTTGCAGTCTGGGAGTTCTTCAGTCTTTGTCTATAATGACCTTGAGACTTTTGAATACTGGCCAGTTATTCTGTAAAATGTCCCTCATTGGGGTCTAATGTTTTTTAATGATCAGGTTGAGGTTATGTATTTTGGGCCAAAGTACCACAGAGATGATCTTGTGTCCTTCTCAGTGCATCATATCAGGAGCTACATGGTATTGCTGTGTCCCATTACTGGTGACACTGACCTTGATCACTTGGTCAAGGTGATGTCCACCAGTTTTCTCCATGGCAGTTACTATTTCTCCCTTGTAATAAGTAACTTATAAGGAGATACTAAGACTTTGCCAATATCCCGTTTCAAATCATACTTCAACCATCTCCTCTTTGCATCCATCAGTGGTCCATCAGTGTGATGTGTGCCAAATGGCCATTTTCCATCTCCATCACTCCCCTTGGATTTAACAATTGAAATTCTGCTGTAAGAATTGCTGCCCCATCTCCCCCATTTCTTTATTTGTTCAACTATATTTTTATCTCAGTATGGACTTGTAATATTTATTTTATTCTGTGGGTCATAATCTATTACTATCATTATTTATTTTCTTGCTCACACTGTCCCATGTTTGGCCATTGGGAGCTCCACCAAGTGGGTGTCTATGTCCTTTCCTAGCCATGCTGCTTTTATATGCAAGTGAAACTATAATATAAACTATATTAAATGGAGTTGCTGATAGCTTTGTTCTCTCTGGGAGGAATGCAGAAAATAAAAAAAAAAGGTTTGGTATATTTTCTTTGGTACATGATGGATGAGCTGGTATTATCAACATGGAGCAGTTAAATAAAACCCAGTGGCCTCCAAAACCAAGACTTCACCTTGAAGCCACCTGGAATGGACATTTGCATAGAGAATTTTAAATGAAGAGGTGAGCAATTCCTCAGTAATATTGCTGTGAGCAATCAACAGTGAACTGGCCCCATTGCCACCCACCCCATCCATAACTGCTTTTCCTCAGGACAGGGTTGTTCCTTCTGAATTATTCACACAGGTCCACTCCTGCCTCAGCATGTCAGAGGGGAACACAGTTCCAAGCCCATATCTGTCCCCTTCATGAGTTCCTATCTTTTACAACTAAGTATTTCTACCATTAAAGAAATTTCAGTATGCGGGCACCTGGGTGGCTCAGTCAGTTAAGTGTCTGACTCTTGGTTTTGGCTCATCTCATGGTTCATGGGGAGCTGCATGGGATTCTCTCTCCCTCTTACTCTGCCCCTCCCTAACTCGCTCTCTCTCTCTCTCTCTCTCGCTCTCTCTCTCAAGATAAAAAAAATAAACTTAAAAAAGGAATTCCAGTATGAATGGCCAATATACACATGGAAAGGTGCTCAACATCATGAGTCCCTGAGGACATGTAAATTAAAACTATAATGAGATATTTCTTCCCATCTACTAAAATCGCTAATATTGGAAAGACTGACAATGGCAAGTGTTGGCAAGGCTGTGGAGCAACTGGAGTTCCTGTGTATGGTGGGTGGGAGTGCACAAGGTTGCTGCAGTTGTGGAAGACTGCTTGGTAGGGTGGTCAAAGTCAAACATACACTCATCACACAACCCATAGGTTCTCCTCTTGGGTATTTATGCAGTAAAAATGAAAACGTGTCTACAAAAAGACACATAACAAATGTTCCCAAAAGCACTGTCCATAAAAGCAAAACAGAGGAGATAATCCAAATCTTTTCTTATGTCCTTCCTCTTGGATAAGAAAATTGGCATAATCATAGAATGGAATACTATTCAGCAACAAAAGGGAATGATCTCTTGATTCACTCTACAGCACACATGAACCTCAGAGGCCTTATGCTGAGAGAAAGAAGACAGATTCAAAGGATGACATACTATATCATTCTATTCATATGACTCTCTAAAATTGGCAAAACTGTAAAAACAAACAAAAAAACGAGTGGTGGGTTAGGGGTAAAAAGTGAATTTGTCTACAAGTGGACAGAGAGAATTTTTTTTTTTTTTTGGTGGGCGTGGAGTGCAGTGATGGAACTTTTCTTGATGGTGGTGGTAGCTACACAATTGTATGTATTTGTCAAAATGCAGAACTGTAGGGGCGCCTGGGTGGCTCAGTCAGTTAAGCGGCCGACTTCGGCTCAGGTCATGATCTCGCGGTCCGTGAGTTCGAGCCCCGCATCGGGCTCTGTGCTGACAGCTCAGAGCCTGGAGCCTGTTTCGGATTCTGTGTCTCCCTCTCTCTGACCCTCCCCCGTTCATGCTCTGTCTCTCTCTGTCTCAAAAATAAACGTTTAAAAATAAAATAAAATAAAATAAAATAAAATAAAATAAAATAAAATACAAAATGCAGAACTGTACACTAAAAGGGATACATTTAAATATGTAAACTATACTTCAATAAACCTGGCTTTAAAAACAAAAAGAAGCATGTTGCTACGGGTATGAGCTCTGTCTAAAGCAGAGGGCACAAGCCCTCTGGAACAGTGGATCCTTTTTTATTTAATTAGTTCCTATATCTATCAGTTGCTATTATTGCACTACGATGCATAATTTAAACTTTTTAATTAAGTCTTATATCAATTAACTCTTGCTATATTATGTGGCAAACAAACTCAGTATTTAACATTAAACAGCTACTTCTCACATGTCTTTTGGGTGGCTGGGGTGTGCTGCCCTCGGCTGAGGATGAGGTTGTTCTTCTAGGACACATGTGTCTCTCACCTCTCTGCAATCAATGGGCCAGCCAGGCATGTCCCTCCTGTGGTAATGGCAGAAATACAAGAGCTGCAAGCAGAAAGGCCCAGGCTCGGCCCTGGCTCAATGCCACTCCTGCCCTAGACTAGCAGCAAAAGCAACTCTCAGAGCCAGGAGCAAAGTCTAAGGTTGGGGGAGCACACCCTACCCATGAAGACACCATGATGGGGCAAGAGGCAGGGAGAGGAGAAAAGTTAGGACCAACAATGCAATCTGCCACAGCTACTGACATATAAAAAAAGAGAGAATCCACATTTTAAGATCCAGATTTGTGACTTTTTTCATATGCATGGAGAGATTCATAACCTTGGATCCACATCTTCATCTGGCAACAAATTAGTCAGCGTTGAAAAAGGAGAGGCATTGGGGCGCCTGGGTGGTTGAGTTGGTTAAACGTCCGACTTTGGCTCAGGTCATGATCGTGCAGTTCAGGGGTTCAAGCTCCGCATCCGGCTCTGTGCTGACAGCTCAGAGCCTGGAGTCTGCTTCAGTATCTGTGTCTCCCTCTCTCTCTGCCCCTCTCCCGCTTGTGCTTGGTCTCTCTCTCTCTCTCTCTCTCTCTCTCTCTCTCTCAGAAATAAACATTTAAAAAAATTTTTTAAAGAAAAAGGGGAGGCAGCTCACTTCAGGCAGGAAGGGCTCCCCACAACTCACTGTCATCATTATCATCAGGATGACCTCTTTGTAAAGGTCAGGTGTTCTGAGGAAATGTCCCAGAATTCCTGAGATCTTTTCTTCACTAAATTTCATCAAAATCCTACAAGAATTTGGATAATGTGAGTATTCAAGGATCCTAAAGTTTGCCATCATATCCATCCACTCAACATATTTGTTGAGCATCTACTATGGAAAGCACTGGGCTAGGCACTGTTAAGAATACACACAGATAGAAAACAAGTGTTGGTTAGGATATGGAGAAATCTGAACCCTTGTACACTGCTGGCTGGAATGAAGAATGGCGCAGCACTATAGAAAACAGCATGGTGGCTCCTCAGAAAATTAACCATAGAATTACTATATGATCGAGTATATCATATACTTCTGGGAACATACCCAAAATAAGTAAGGGCAGGCACCTGTACAGATATTGGTACATCCATGTTCATAGAAGCATTTTTCACAACAGCCAAGAGCTATCCAACTACCTATCAGCCCCACTCCTGGGAGGCTAATGCCTGGGGATTATAGTGAGGGGCCTACCAAGGGAAAGTTCTGGATGTGGAGGAGCTTAGTTTTTACTTCCCAGGTTTAACACCCAAAAAGAATCATCCCAAACATCATGAGAACAACCCTCAACAAAGCAGTTTTACAGGGAACATACCTCAACATAATAAAGGCCTTATATGAAAAACCTACAGTGAACATTATACTCAATGGGGAAAAACTGAGAGCTTTCCCCCTAAGGTCAGGAACAAGACAAGGATGTCCACTCCCACACCACCACTTCTATTCAACATAGCACTGAAAGTCCTAGCCATATCAATCAGACAACAAAAAGAAATAAAAGGTATCCACATTGGTAAGAAAGGAATAAAACTTTCACTACTTACAGATGACATGATACTATATATAGAAAACCTGAAAGATTCCACACACAAAAAAATGGCTAAAACTGATCAGTGAATTTGGTAGTTGCAGGATACAAAATCAATATACAGAAATCTGTTGAATTTCTATACAATAATACTGAAGCAGCAGAAAGAGAAATTAAGAAAACAATCCCATTTACACTGGCACGCAAAATAACAGAATACCTAGGAATAAAATTAATGAAAGAGATGAAAAACCTGTACTCTGAAAACTATAAAACACTGATTTAAAAAAAACAAGATGATAAAAAGAAGTGGAAAGACATTCCATGCCCATGGATTGGAAGAACAAATATTTTTTAAATGTCTATACTACCTAAAGCAACTACACATTTAATGCAATCACTACCAAAATATCAACAGCATTTTTCACAGAACTGGAACAAACAATCCTAAAATTTGTATGCATCCACAAAAGATGGAATATCCAAAGCAAACTTAAAAAAGAAAAGCAAAGCTGGAGGCATCACAATTCCAGACTTCAAGTTATATTACAAAGATGTAGTAATCAAAACAGTATGGTACTGTCACAAAAATAGACTCATAAATTAATGGAACAGAATAGAAAACCTGGAAACAAACCCACAATTATATGGTCAATTACTCTTCAACAAAGCAAGAAAGAATATCCAATGGTAAAATATAGTCTCTTCAACAAATGGTGTTTGGAAAACTGGAGAGATACATGCAAAATAATGAAACTGGACCACTTTCTTACATCAAATGCAAAAATAAACTCAAAATGGATTAAAGACCTAAATGTGAGACTTGAAACCACAAGTACTATAAAATAGAGCAGCAGTCTCTCTAACATTGGCTGTAGCAACACTTTCCTAGATATGTTCTTGAGGCAAGGGAAATAAAAGCATAAATAAACTATTGGGACTTCATCAAAATTAAAAGCTTCTACCACAGCGAAGGAAACTATCAACAAACCATCAACTATAAAAGGCAACCTACTGAATGGGAGAAGGTATTTGCAAATGACATATCTGATAAGGGGTTAGTGTCTAAAATATATAAAGAACTGAAACAACTCAACACCCAAAAAATGAACAATCCAATTTAAAAATGGGCAGAAGATATGAACAGACATTTTCCAAAGAACACATACAGATGGCCAACAGATACATGAAAAGATGCTCAATATCGCTCATCGTCAGGGACATGCAAATCAAAACCATGATGAGATACCACCTCACACCTGTCAGAAGGGCTAAAATAAAAAAAAAAAACACTAGAAACAACAAGTATTGGTAGGATGTGGAGAAAAAGTAATCCTCGTGCATTGTTGGTGGGAATGCTAACTGGTACAGCCACTATGGAAAACAATATGGATTTTCCTCAAAAAGTTAAAAATAGAACTACTCTATGATCTAGTAAGCATTCTACTGGATACTTACCCTCAAAATATAAAAACATTAATTCAAAGGTACATACGCACCCCTATGCTTAAGGCAGCATTATTTATAATAGCCAAATTATGGAAGTAACCCAAGTGTCCATTAATAGGTGAATGGATAAAGAAGTTGTGGAAGATATATATATATATATATATATATATATATATATATATATATATATATATACACACACACACAAAGGTATATTATTCACCCATAAAAAAATGAAATCTTGCTGTTCGCAAAACATGGTTGGAATTGGAGAATGCTAAGTGAAATAAGTCAATCAGAGAAAGACAAATACCATATGATTTCACCCATATGTGCAATTTAAGAAACAAAACAGATGAGAAAGGAGAGAAAGAAAGACAAACCAAGAAACAGACTCTTAACTATAGAGAACAAACTGACGGTTAGCAGAGGGGAGGTGGTGAGGGGATGGGGGAAATAGGTAATGAGGAATAAAGAGCACACTTACCATGATGAGCACTGAGTAAGATATAGAACTGTTGAATCACTATATTATACACCTGAAACTAATATAACCCCATATGATAACTATACTGGAATTAAAATTAAAAATATTAAAACAATAATTCAGGAAATGAGAACACTTGCAAATTTTCTATAATTGAGATTGTTTCAAAATAAAAATAAAATAAAACCAAGTTAAAAAAAAAAGTCCTCTCATTCAAGTGAGTAAAAGGGTGAAGAGAGGCCAGAAGTGATCCAGGGAGAAGTTGCTTTGGAGGGGACGGGGGCATCTGGGTGGCTCAGTTGGTTAAGCATCTGACTCAGGTCATGATCTCGTGAACCGTGAGATCAAGCCCTGCATCAGGCTCTGCCACTGCCAGCGCGGAGCCTTCCTGCATGGGATTCTCTCTCTCCTCTCTCTCTACCCTTCCCCCACTTGCATGGGCATGTGCACGTGAGCGCACGCACACACACCCACACACATACACACACTCTCTCTCTCTCTCTCTCTCAAAAAAATAAACATTAAAAAAAGTTGTTTTGGGAGGAAATCCCTTCTTGAGGAAAGCAGAGAGTAGAGACCAGCTGTGGGCTGTGTCCTCTAGCAAAGCTAGCTCAGCTGCAGTGGGTGTGGGGAGGGCAAGTTCAGGGACACCTGACCAATGCAACACAATTTTGCCCAATAGTCTCTCTTTGTGCTTCATTTTCTTCTTTAAAAAAAAAAATTTTAATATTTAGTTTTGAGAGAGAGAGAGAGAGAGAGAGAGAGAGAGAGAGCAGGGGAGGGGCAGAGAAAGACACACACACACAGAGAATCCAAAGCAGGCTCCAGGCCCCAAGCTGTCAGCACGGAGTCTGACACAGGATTCAAACTCACTAACCACGAGCTTGAGACCTGAGCCAAAGTCGGATGCTCAACCCACTGAAACACTCAGGCACCCCACACTCAATTTCTTCTCTTTACCCTTCAAGTTTTGTCAGGGATTTTACAACTCAAACTGAGGGATTCTCTCAGCTGCCCTCACTACCCTCGCCAAGTCTCACTGCATGGATACTCCTTCTGTCAGTTAGTTTTGTAACCTGTAAACTAAGAGAACATTTACCGTTGTAAATGTCAAAACAGGCTAGCTTCAGTTTTATCAAATATCTAGAAAACAATAATTCATTTTTCCCAAAGGGTACAGATTGAGGGGCTGTCAGAATCAAGCAGTCAGCAGAAACTAGAAGCTTAGACAGAAAAGATGTTGTAAATAAGAAATGTGAACAGAAGCACTGAGACCGCACTTGCCCAATAAAATTTTCTGAGATAATGAAAATGTTCTGTATCTGTGCTCTCCAAAGCGGTAGCCGCTATCCATCTGTGGCTGTTGAGCACTTGATATATGGCCAGTATTACTGAAGAACCAGATTAATTTTATTTAGTTACAATGAATTCAAATTTAAATAGTCAAATATAATTTTGCATCAGCACTCTAGGAAACAAACCCAATACTGTCTTAACCACCATAAGGAAATTAGTGGATGCTGTCCCTGAATTTAATTGCTGAATTACACCAGACTCATATAAAAATCCCCAATAACTCCCTTGAGACTATTATACATGTGGAACAGAGACCAGCTCCCATTAGTGGGATCTGGTCCATGTGAAGGCATCCCATTTTTGGACAAAGCTAAAGATAGATCTTTAAAGACCTAAAGATAGATCTATATCTATATAGATATAGATACCAGATATAGATATAGATCTATACTTAAAATGGTACTGTTTTTTTTAATGGTACTGTTATATTTATCTTTGAATAGAACATAAGCACGCCCAAGTGAGTAATTACTGGGCAACTTCTGAGTTAAATTCTACAAGGTATGACTGTCTGTAAAGCCAACACATTCAGCTCCTCCAAACTGTCCCTGATGGATAAAAGATGGCTTTAGTTATCCATTACTGCAATAAAGCTGTGTAATAAAACACCCCCAAACTCACTGGCTTAAAGCAATAACCATTTCTTTCGCTCATGAGTTAATTAATGGACCAGCAATTTAGGCTGGGCTCAGCTAGGTGATTCTTCTGTCTCCTCTGGGCTCACTCACATTTGGCAGTTTGTCTTTCACTTGGTGTGGTCATGCCATGTGACACTCGTTCCCTAACAGGCTAACCTAGGCACATTGTCATACTGGAGGCAGTGCATGAACAATCCCAACTATGTGAGTACTTTTCCAGCCTCTGCTGGCACCTATTGGACAAAGAACAACACCAGGGCAAACCCAGTCACAGTGGGAGGGCACAGGCTACATGGCAAAGGGTGTTATTATGGACTCAATGTTTGTGTACCCCAAGAATTCATAAAATCAAATTTTACCACCATAATTTGTTAGTATTAAGAAGCAGTGAGGATTAGATGAGGCATGAGGGTGGGCCCTCATAAACGGGATTAGTGTACCTTATCATTAGTCACAAGAAAGCTTGCTTAGCTTGCTTCCTTCTCTGCTCTCCACCATATGAGGCTACAATGAGAAGTTGGCAGTCTGCAACACAGAAGAGGGCTCTTATCAGAACCCCTCCATGCTGGCATCCTGGTCTTGGGACCTCTAGCCTCCAGAACAGTGAAAAATAAATTCCTGTTAGGTATAAGCCATCCAATATGGTATTTTTGTTACAGCAGCCCATGCTAGGACAGGTGTAGACACAGGAAAGGGTAAAGACCAATGATGCAATTGATCTTCCACACCCACAGGAGGACAGTGTCAAGCCCTAGAAGCCTTTATTTCTGGGGGGAAAAAATCAACTAAACGACACCAAACTCACCTACAAATATATTCTTAAAGTCCCAGTAACTTATTTAAGAATTTTATTTTATTTTATTTTATTTTATTTCATTGTATTAGGACTTCAAATTCTCTTTTATTTAAGTGTAGTTGATGTGCAAGGTCATGTTAGTTTCAGGTATACAACATAGTGCTTCAACAATTCTGCATGTTATGCAGGGCTTACCATGGTAAGGGTAATTGCCACCTGTCACCATACAAAGTTACTATAGTATTATTATGTTCTGTACCCTGTGCTTTTCATCCCAAGGTGTTATTTTATAACTGAAAGTTTGTTATCCCTTTTTTTATATGTAATTTACTGTCAAATTGGTTTCCATACAACAGCCAGTGCTCCTCCCAACAGGTCCCTCCTCAATGCCCATCACCCACTTTCCCCTCTCCCCCACCCCCCATCAACCCTCAATTTGTTCTCAGTATTTAAGAGTCTCTTATAGTTTGCCTCCTTCCCTCTCTATAACGTTTATTCCCCCCTTCCCCTCCCCACTGGTCTTCTGTTAAGTTTCTCAGGATCCACATATGAATGAAAACATATGGTACCTGTCTTTCTCTGACTGACTTATTTCACTTAGCATAACACTCTCCAGTTCCATCCACGTTGCTACAAATGGCCAGATTTCATTCTTTCTCATTGCCAAGTAGTATTCCATTGTATATACAAACCACATCTTCTTTATCCATTCATCAGTTGATGGACATTTAGGCTCTTTCCATAATTTGGCTATTGTTGAAAGTGCTGCTATAACTTATTTAAGAATTTTAATCATAAAGAACAGAGATCACCCCCTCCCTCCCTACCCAAAAGGCATCACTTCATTGGCTTTAAGGGCACTCCTGTTTTAAGAGGAAGCTACATAAAAGACCAAAGACATGTAAATACCTAAAATAGAAGTTATATTTATCTTGTAATATATCATAGGCATGTCCAAATGGTAATTTTTTTCTAATTAGGTAAAATGTATTAAGTTATGCCTGCCCATAAATTAGTAACACTGATTTTGAATAAATGAAATTGACACACAAGTAGTGTCTAAGATCAGTGGCGCTTTTCTAATGATGTTGCCTTTACACAAAACAGGGTTTACAGTGTCTCTTTTATAACTGCTCTCAGAAACAAAAGGCACATTCTTTTACTGCCCTGTAACCGTTCAGAACGCTTCCAGCTACACGCACCAAAAACAGCCACAACTCACAGGGCTTAATCAGTAAAGGAAATTATTATCTCACATTGAAGTCTTGAGGCAGGGGGAGAGTGATCCCCATGGCGCATACTCAGGACTGAAGGGCTTCTTGGGACACGGGACCTCCAGCGCTGAACCTGGGAAAGCCCCAGACAACTGGGGATAAGCTGGCTATTTCAGGTTTGGTTTCTTGAGCAGCTCAATGAGCTTTCAAGGGCCAACGTCCTTCCTTCCATCTTCCCATAGCATGTGCCTTGTGGAAGCAACACTTTGGGGCAACATCTAGTAGAACAACACAAAGCCATTTCCTCCCATATTTCTCTCTTTTATCCAAATGGCTTATTCTCTAGAAGTCCTTCAGTGACTTCTCCCCCGTCCCGCAGGCTAGGACTGGGTCCATTACCCTTAGCAACACTGGCTTAGGTTCACCAAGTCACCTCTGAAGCTGCGCTCATCCAGCTTTCCCTGAATCTCCTAGCTGCGTGGAGGAGTGTGAAATCCTGGAACCAAACCTGGGTGTTAGGGAGGAAAAGAGAGAACTAGCAGTGAACGCTGCACATGCTCTGTGGCGGGAAATCACTCGGGATTCAATCAGGGAGGCAGGAGCGTCAAGAGTAACACAGAATACGGGCCGTGTGGTACATTTGTGGGAGGGAGTTGGCTGCACCGCTTAGGCACAGCTGTTGCTTCGGTGGCGCCGGGCCGGCCGCGCAGCAGGCAGCCTGGCCCACAAGTCAGGGAAGCTGATGGCAGTTGCTGCTGGCCTACCGCCGCTCAGCTGTCGAAAGGGCTGCAGGAACGCGGCGACTGCCCGCTGTCCCCCGCCCACCGGTGAGCCAGGGATCTAATCCAATCCCAAGACCGGCTACAGCACCCGAGCCGCACCAGCACCAGCCTTTCAAAGACTTAAAGACCCCAGCGTTGCGTCACTTCCGTCTTCCCAAGCTCTCGAAGTCGCAAAGCCGTCCGCGCTAATCCCGGAAGTCTGCAGGGAATGGAATTCTGGGAAACGTAGTTCCAGCTTAGCTAAATTGACCGGAACAAAGCCAGGAGCCCGCCACACTGAGTGTGGCTTAAATTTTTAGTTAAATTAGTTAAATCCTCAAGCCAAGTCTGAGGGATAAAGCACTGGCTTTTAGCTACTGTGGAAGAAGATTGTCACTTTATTCTTATTTTCTTTCATTTTTTTACCACTCACTTCCATGGATTCTGGTTGCCCAACCAGAGCCGAGCAAAGTAAGAAAGACAACTTGCCAAGTCTTTCAATCATTCCCACTAACCCACAGTTTGGACACACTGTTGTGAGTCCTGCGAAGGATAAACTGCTGATGACCCCTTAGGGAAAAGTCAGATGCAATTAATCCAAAGAGTCAGCCCCTACATTTTACTCAACTCAGTAAATCAAAAGCACTGTGCCCGTGGGACAAATCTCAATAAATTCCCTCCGCAGTTTTGAAAGATTTATCAACCCTAAAGAGAGGTGGGTGGGGAGAGAGAGTGAAACCAAAAGACTAGATCTGGAACAGACAAGCAGGAGAGATGTCTGTTTCAGAAGGATGTTTGGTTCAAGTGTATCACTCAACAGTGGTTACTATAATTGTACAGACATCACAGAAGCCCAAAACCTTAAGGTAAAGAGAGCCCTCAAAGATCTTGTCTAATTATTCATTTAAAAAAATTTTTAACGTTTTTTATTTATTTTTGAGACAGGGAGAGACAGAGCATGAACAGGGGAGGGTCAGAGAAAGGGAGACACAGAATCCAAAACAGGCTCCAGGCTCTGAGCTGTCAGCACAGAGCCCGACGCAGGGCTCGAACTCACGCACGGAAAGATCATGACCTGAGCCGAAGTCAGCAGCTTAACTGACTGAGCCACCCAGGCGCCCCTAATTATTCATTTTAAAATGAGGACCCTTACTGATACAACAACACGCCAAATAGAAGCTGGACACAAAAGACTACATAGTGTATAATTCCATTTATACACTAAACCAAGGTAACACTTATCTATAATAGAAAAAAGTCAAAATCAGAATAGTCTTTCAGTGGTGATGGATATATGCCTTTGTCAAAATTCACCATCAGGGTGATGTATACTGATATCTGCAACTTATTTCAAAATGCATCAAAAAATAAGATGGATTGACAGAGGGAAAGAAGGTGTGGGACCCAAGGAATTTAACAAAAATCCCCTACCCCTGGACAAGCAGAGCAAGACTAACTCCATTTTGTGCTACATCCACTGTCTCATGTGTAACCCCCACATGACCTACTTATTGCTTAAGACACTCCCCCACCCTAGTCAAGCCGCTGAGCACACCCTTACTGGAAACCGGCTCATACAGGAACGTGGAACCCCTAACCGCCAAAGAATGTAAACCCCGCCTTTTGCCCGCCAAACTTGCGTGCCAATTCTTAAACCCGCCTTTTGCCCGCCAAACTTGCACGCCAATTCTGACCAGAGTGATAGGCTAGTTCAAACAGTTACTATAGGGTAAATTGTAATTCAATTGGCCACCTGCGTGTGGACTGACATGACTATGCAACTTTCTGTGTGTGTTACAATCTCATTGGCCACTGGCCCCTATAAAACTGCTACGCCTCTTAACCTAGGGGTCCAAGTCCCTGCTCTGCTGTGTCGGGTATACCTGGGCCCAAGCTCGAGCTTGCAAATAAACCCTCGTGTGTTTGCATCAGTATCAGCTCCTTGGTGGTCTCTCGGATTTGAAATTGGGGGCATTACAAAGGATGGACAGACAGACATGCAACAAAGCAAATACTGCAAAATGCTAATTGTAGAATCTAAGTGGTGATTACATAGGTATTCATGGTTCAGCTCAAGATTGAGTCATAAGGAGATGTCAACATACTGACTGGGGAAGAGATGGGAATGAAGCCATTAGAGAAGGATTTATAAAAGTTACAATTAAGAGGAAAATATCAACAGGCAGGCCTGCCATTCAGAGCACAGTGTGGTTCACTCCATTCTTCCTCAGACATATGAAATACAGTCACCGCACTGAATTCAGCTCCTCTCACAGTTATGAGGTGCTTGCTGTAATGACTACCCCAAGCTGAGCACTTTTGCAAATTGTGTCCACAGCCCACTAAGAATCTCTCTCTCCCTATCCCCCTTTCAATGGGCCTGTATCAGTCAGCTATAACATAATGCACCACATAACAAAACACCACAAAATTCAGGGGCTCACAACAATAAGCAATTGTCTCTTGCTTACATGTTTGCAGAGAGGCTAGAGATTGGCTGGTCTAGCTGGGCTCAGTTGGACTAGGCTCCAGGCTCCATATGTCTCTCATCCTCTTTGACCAGCAAGCTCCCTGAGGCATGTTCTTCTCATGATGATGATGACAGAAATACAAGAAGGCAAGACTTCCTGTAGAAGTACATTTTAAGACTTTGCTCACATGATCTCTGCCAAAACTTCACTAGGTTAGAGCAAGTAACACAATTAATCTAAACAATCCTGGGCCCCCATACACCCACATATGGAAATGAAGGGTTCACCTCCAGCTCTTTACTTATCACTGCAAGAGATTCTGGGGCTTCTTTGGTCCCAAGGGCTAGGCGACATGAGCTAGAACCCTCTTCCTGAAACCTCCATCTGCTTGGATGGGGTTTCCGTCCATGCAGTAAAAACAAACCTTGAGAGTGTAACTCTATTAATTCAAGTGAACTGTTGTATTTTGCCTCTTCAGCTTCCCTCAAGGTAGAATCCCAAGGGGACAATTACAAACATCTGGCCACGAGAAGGAATACAGGGCACTTGTTTTTCTGTTTTAAGAGAAGTCAATTACAGTTTCAATTTCCACTGTTAAATGTCACCTTTTTACAACATCCTGGAGGGAGATTTGGCAGCCCTGTCATTGGGGGAATAAAAGCTCTTTCAAGGAAAGGCTTATTGTCTAAAAAGACACGGAAGAGTCCAGAGATTAAAGGACGCTCTCAGGCTGCCTGAGTTTCCCAGAGCTCTCAGTTTCTATTTTGAGCTGAACATTTGGCTTCCCTTGTAGCCTCCAGTGAGCCTTTTTAGCCTCCCTGCACCACTTTTCTACGTTTGCAAAAAGGAATAATAAGACTTGCCGCTGGGTAATGCATATAAAGTACGCTGAGGAGCTTGGAAGGAAGGTAGGCTTCTCGAGGGGAAAGCTGTCAGCCTGTTTTCTCCTGATCTCTGGATATTTTCTGTGTCTGCTACCCCTCATTAGAGCATCAGGCCCTTTCTCAGAGAAGTTAGACGAAAGCCAGAATAAGTGGAGCGCAGAGGATTCCTTCTTTTGCCTCTGCTGCAAAGGAGATATGTCAAGTTGAGTGATGAATGATTACTATTCTTCACTTGCTAACACTTTGTACCCTATTTTCGAATTAAGGAGCACACTGTTGGCACGCCTGAAAGGTTAAACACTCCCACTTCATGGCTGCAGTCACTAATTGGTGTTTTATCACAATTTCTGTGGAGGGAACATTTTGTCTGCAAACCCTTCCTCCACAGAGCTGGGTGAGACTTTGAGAGCATTTCGAGTGTCTAAAGTTAGATCACAAATCACTCTCTTGCTTATAGGGGGGTGTTTGGCACCTAAAAAGACCCCATCTGTTAATTGTCTGCAACTTAGTTTGAAATGCATCAAAAAATAAGATGGATTGACACATTTTTAAAATTCTTTGTAAAATTCTTCACCTTTCATTCTTCTTTTATAGGTGGGCTCATTTCCTCCCTATCCTGGTATTTCACCTTCATGTATAGAACAGGAACTTCTGTCTTTTCCACAGTATAAGGAGGCAAGGAGGGGGGCAACCGGAACTCTCATAATGTTGCCAGCGGGGGTACCAAACAGTTCCACTTTGGAAAACAGTTTCAGTTTCTAAAACTGCTAGGCATTTTTGTTGACTGTAACTCTAGAAGTAGAATCACTGGGCCCCAGGGGATATTTCTAGGGATACATCAACCTGAAATAACTGCATATTTTCACAAAAGGCATATATTAGAACGTTTCAAATCAGCCAAAGCTGGCAACTACACATATGCCCATCAACAGTAGAAGGGAAGTAATTACACGGTATTCACAGAGTAGGATATTACACAGCAATGAAAATTAACAATATAAATCTATACACAACATGGTGAAGCTCACAATCATAATTGTGAGCAAAACAAGCCAGAACAAAAAAGACTCCAATAGAGCTTCTAGGGAGCTGGTAATTTTCTTTTTCTTTTCTTTTCTTTTTTTTTTTTTTTAGAGAGAGACAGAGAGAGCATGACGGGGGGGGGGAAGGGCAGGGGGGAGGGAGGGAGAGAGAGAAGAGAGAGAGAGAAGAGAGAGAGAGACAGAGACAGAGAGAGAATCTTAAGCAGGCTCCATACCCAACACAGAGCCCAGAATGGGGCTCGATCCCACAACCCTGGGATCATGACCTGAGACGAAATCAAGAGTCAGACGCCCAACTGACTGAGCCACCCACATGCCAGAAGGGAGCTGGTAATTTTCTGAGTCTTGATATGGGTGCTGGTTACATGAGTGTTTTCAATTTGTGAAAACGTATTGAGCCACACACTTATGATGTGTGCTCTTCTCTATATGTACATTATGCTTCAAAAAGAAGTTTAAGAAATATACGCATTGAGAAAATTGCAAAAAAGTCAAAATGGAAAGTATCGGGGAAAGCTTCCACCTAACCTTCTGTCTGCTCCCAACTGCTGGTGAGGAGGGAGGAGGAGCCATAGCCACCCACAGCTTGGGTGGCCCTTTATCTCCCCGTTCCTGAGTCCTGCTCTGATCCTTCTGTCTTGACTGTCATGACCTGAAAGTGAGAGGCAACAATTCTCCTTTTGTCTGGCCAGGCCGGTGGATTGCTCTGCAGACCCAGGCTCCCCTCCATGGACAGCCCAGTTCTGTCCTGAAGGGAAGAAGCAGGAAGGCCTGTCTGGCCGTAGTCCCAACCACATTCTCTGGTCCAGCACTGCCGGCAAAGAGGTGCCATTCTGACCTCCAATTCCCATGCTTGCATCTATTTCTCAACTGATTCCAAAGATGGAAGGGGAAGAGGCATGATTAATTATCAGCCCTTAAACCTCAGCAACCTCTTTCTCGGCAGTTAAGAAATGAAGACAAGAATAAATGTGTTGCTTTTCTTGTACGGGACATTAGGACCAGAGGCTGTGAGTTCTTAATGCTAGGGTCTGAGGAAATGATCACTGCCCCTTTGGAATAATACCAACTGGGTAATGAGAAAAGAAGAATGAGATTACCTAATATCTTTTCTATAATATTTCCCCGCATAACTGCTTTTCTGGGTGCCCCCCTGGGGTGGGGATTGAGAGTGGTTTAAAGGAACGTCAGAGATTATCCCTTTGCTGAGTTAGACATCACGTTCACCAACTGCTGTGAATGGGAAAGTGTGGTCACAATAGTTTCCTCCTCTAAGCAAGAAGTGGAGTTTATTTCTCCATCTCTACAGTCTGGACCTGGCCATGTGACCTGTTTTAAACAATGGGATGTACCAAACATAAGTAGAGCCTTCAAAAGTGTTGCACAATTGGACACGCCCTCTCTTGCTGTTAGAATGCTTTCCGCCATGTGAAGAAGGCTGGGATAGCCTGCTGGAGGATGAGAAACCACATGGAACAAGGTCCCCCCACCATTCTGGCCAAGGCCCCAGAAGTAAAAGTGAGAACACCCTAGACTGTCCAGTCCCAGCTGAGCTGCCATCTGAGAAAAGCCACCTAGACAACCCACAGAATCTATGTGGGGCACCTGGGTGGCTCATTGGGTTAAGCGTCCAACTTCGACTCAGGTCATTATCTTGTTGTTTGTAAGTTTGAGCCCCGCATCGGGCTCTGTGCTGACTGCTCAGAGCCTGGAGCCTGCCTCAGATTCTGTGTCTCCCTCTCTCTCTGCCCCTCCTCCAGTCACGCTCTCTCTTCCTCTCTCAAAAGTAAATAAACATTTTAAAAAATTAAAAATATGTGTCACCACTACACACTTAATAAAATGACCAAAATCCCAAACACTGACAACACCAAATGCTGGCAACGATGTGGAGGAACGGGAACTCTCATCATTGATAGTGGAAATGCAAAATAGTATAGCTACTTTGGATGAAAGTTTGGCAGTTTCTTTCAAAACTTACCATATGATCCAGCAGTCATGCTCCTTGGTATTCATTCATCATTATGTCCACACAAAAACCTACACATGGATGTTTATAGCAGCTTTATTCATAATTTTAAAACTTGGAAGCAACCAAGATGTCCTTCAGTAGGTGAGTGGACAAATAAACTGGTACATTAGACAATAAAATACTACTCAGGGATAAAAAGAAATGAGCTATCAAGCCATGAAAAGGTATCAAGGGAATTTAAAATTCATATTACTAAGTGAAAGAAGCCAACCTGAAAAGGTGAAATGTATGATCCTAACTATGTGGCATTCTGAAAAAGGTAAAACTATGGACACAGTGAAAAAACCAGCAGTCGACAGGGGTGAGGGGGTGCAAGGGAGGGATGAATAGATGGAATGTGGAATTTTAAGGCAGTGAAACTACTCTGTATGATATTATAATGGTGAACACATGTCAATATACATTTTTCCAAACTCTCAGAATGTACACCCAGAGTAAACTCTAAGGTAAATTATAGTCTTTAAATGGTAATGACGTCTCAGTGTAGGTTTATCAATTGCAACAAATGTACCACTTTGGTGGGGGATATTGACACTGGGGGAGGCTGTGCATGAGGGGGTGGGTAGGAGTGCATGAAAAATCTTTGTGCCTTCCATGTAATTTTTCTGTGAACCTACAGCTGCTCTAAAAAATACAGTCTATTAAAATATGTGTTATTCGATGCCACTAAGTTTTGGGGTGGCTTGTTACATAGCAAAAGCTAACTGATACACTGGGTCAGATCTTGGGTGGGGAGGGGAATCAAAGAGAAATCAAATCTGTCACCTCAGAATCACATACATACATGAAAAAACAGACAATAATACAGCAGTCATGGAATTCAGGAATGAGTTATAGACATACCTACAGTGTGGCATGTTAGTTAAAACCAGACAAAAGGTTGGGTCTGATATTTTACAAGAACACCACACTTTACAGGCCCCACTGTGTGCTGTTTTAGTTTCTTTCTTATTGTGAAGGGAAGGGATTCCCTGCACTGAGGACTGACAGCAAAATTCCTATTTCTGGAAGTTTCAAAAGTGGAGCACAAGATAAGGAATGCAATTCCTGTATCTACTTTCAAAGGGGCAAAGGGTATGAGATGCTTCAACCTGAGCAAGTTCACCACATGCCTGTCCTTCTTCGGTCACTGGATCCCAAAGAGTCCAGTCGTCAGCACCAAGGAGGAAAGAAAAGGCAACAGGAAAATTTGAACTGATGGACTATGCAGAAATAATTTATTTGGTTCTCTGTAATGGGTGAACTCACCACCCCTCTGCCACCTCCCTCTCCACCCACCTTGCTCTCTATCTTCCCCCCAACACATACACCCATCAACACAACACAACACGGTGCCCTAGTCTCTCCATAAAAAAGAGCCTGACACTAATAGGCAAGGATTTCTCTGGATGTCAAGGATCATGTGTTTGAACATTGCCTTGGAAGGTGAAATGAGAAAATCCCCCTCAGATGAAAAACTAAAGTTGGGGTCCTGTGGTCAGATTCCAACTTCAGCAAGATTTGGGTCATGGTTGGCATGCAGGTGGAAATCCTCTTACCCAGCTCTGCAACAGACTTTAGGAATCAGGGAGGAAGCTTGGGGAAGGGGTGGGGGGAACAGAACAGAATTAACAGAGGAAGCCAGCATTAGTTTCAAATGAGCACAGCCTCCTGAAATGCTAAGAATTCTATCAAGGCCACTGATTAGCCACTAACCATATGCCTCTTGTCTTTAAATGTGCCTCCCAATTCAACATGAAAATAATGGCTAAAAGCATAAGAGACTCTTAAAAACTGAGAACAAACTGAGGGTTGGTGGGGGTGGGAGGGAGGGGAGGGTGGGTGATGGGTATTGAGGAGGGCACCTTTTGGGATGAGCACTGGGTGTTGTATGGAAACCAATTTGACAATAAACTTCATATATTGAAAAAAAAAAAGAGAATAATGGCTAAATTACAGACTGGTCCAGACACTCAACTTCTGTACCTGAGTCATTTTATTCATAGTTTCCTCCCCCATTCAAAGGACAAATTCAGGGGGTGCCTGGGTGGTTCAGTTGGTTGGGCATCCAACCCTTGATCTCTGCTCAGGTCATGATCTTATGCTTTGTGGGTTCAAGCCCCACATCAGGCTCAGCACTTAGAGTGCAGAGCCTGCTTGGGATTCTCTCTCTCTCTCTCTCTCTCTCTCTGCCCCTCCTGTGTGCTCTCTCTCTCAAAATTAATAAAGTTAAAAAAAAAAAAAAAGGACAATTCAGGGTGTGAAGAAACGTGCCCTGCACTGATGATGAGGCAGCTCTGTCCCCAGGCCATCCACCCACCTGGAGAGAAGACAGGAACAGTTAGGGAAGCTATGTTTACAAATTCAGACAGGTATTTCTAGTTTAAGTCAAACAATAGCTTGCAGATTTGCCGAAATTCTTGATCTGTACTATATAGGCTGATAAAAGAAAGAAGTTATATTCACAAGACCCAGTCAGTGTTAATAAGAGACATGCTTTTTTTTTTTTTTACTGTAATGTAAGGTGTGTGTGTGTGTGTGTGTGTGTGTGTGTGTGTGTGTGTGTGATCTTACCTCCTATTCAAAGTCATATTATGATATTGGAACATTTTTAAAAATTACACAGTTTCTTTTACCAACATCAATCAAGTGCTGACAAAAGCAGGTGCTGGCAAGGAGAAAGAGCAGCTGAGACACTCACACACTGCTGGTGGAAGTGCAAATTTTCCCCCAAAGAGCCTGTTGTTCAATGTCTATTAACATAGAACAGCGCTGAGGGAGACAGGGAGTGTTTCTATCAGGCAGGGGTCTTAGTTGCAGACAACAGAATCCACTCTAACAAGCAGAAAAGGCTTAGTCCATTAGGTATCACACATTTCCAATGCCAAGCACCAAGTGACATATAGCCAGGAGATGCATACAAACTTCCCTAGCAGAAACCCTGATGCTGCCACCACCCACAGAAGAAGCTCCCGTGCTGCCCTAGAAGAACCAAATGCCTCGGACACAAGATGTGGCACCCACATGGCCACGCATTCAGATTCCATAGAGCCCCATCACTCACATCACCCACTTATGCCTCCCATGCCTCACGCGGAAGGGCCTGTTGGTGGAAGCCAATCAAACATGGCTCCCTAGCTGCACGGGAGTTTGAGAAATGTCATTTTTATCTTTCCAGACTCTCCAGTACAGGGAGGCATGCATAAAGGGATTGAAGTGGGTGCTGAGCAAGCCACCGTGTGATATCTGTCATAGCATATTCTGGAGGGAGAGCAGGCTAAGGCCAATGGATTTGGGTGGAGGATTCCCACAGGAAATTGAACATGGGAAGTAGCGACGACTTAATGGGAGATCAAGGAGTCGCCTGCAGGGAGATGGGGAGTAAAACAGTTCAGAAAGGACACTGAGAACAAAGGAGAGTGAACGATAGAACATTGGGGAACACTTGCGTTTAAGAAGTTAGGTCCAGTGGGACAAAAGTTAATCTAAGATTACATTTTGCATGGAGAAGGAAAAAAAGTTTAACTTTTCATTCTTGGGGGAAGGATGGGGAGGGGGAAGAAGAGGCATTGAGACAGAATGATATTGCTCATAGAGAAGTGACTGTCAGGCCCAATAGATCCAAATAAGCACCCACAGGAACTGGTCAGGAATCAATAGGCAGCTGACACTTCTGCCTGCCTAGGCCCTCTCCCACTTTTCACAGTTCCTGGCTGTTCTGCTGGGACACCCACCTCCCCCATTCCAGGTGATCCAATCCATCAACTTGCCCAGCTACAACTACCCACCCAAGCAGTGTGAACATGTCCCGAGTCAGCTCCCCAAGGAATCTGAATCTTGAGCCAAACGACACAAAGACCAGAAAAAAAAAAATCAGCTGGAACTAAGTTATTCCAGTGGTGGTTCCCTACAAAGGCTGTCCATCAATCCCTGCTTCAGAGACTGCCCCTCCACCTCCCCAGAGCTGCTCTCTTCCTCTCACTTTTGAGGTCTCATTGTAAAACTCTTCAGTTGAGTCTGGGAGACTCCTGATGGCTTCTTACTACATGACTGTTCTGTTTAAGTTAACTAGAGTCTGTTTCTCTTCTTTGCCACCAAAGAACCCTAGCTGCTGATAGGCAAGTGCAGTAGCAGAGAGAGGCTTGCTTTTTTCCTGTTAGGGGCATGTTTTAGTTAATCCTTATTTAGCAGATCATGGAGTGTAGTTGATCATTATGATAATGGTCTCCAGTGAGTCTGTGCCCCTTTGCAATGGGATACTGCTGCCCCTCCCATCAAGACTCCATCCTTGGGGTCTATTGCTCTATCCCTCTGGAACTAGGGCTGTTTTTATGACTTGTTTTGATCAATATCACTTGGTGGATGTGAAGTTGCGTAGATTCATGAGGCTGGGCCTTACAGGGCCTCACAGCTTCCACTTTCACCTTCTTGGAACCCTGAGACCACCATGTTGTGAGGAAGCCCAGACCAGCCTACTGAAGGATTACAGGCCACTTGGAGGAGAACCAAAGTGTCCTGCTAACCTCCAGAGAGTGAGGGTATCTCAGGCTCTTGAGGCCTGGCCTTGTCATCAGATGATCTCTGCCACATACATGAGCCCAAGTGAGATCAGCAGAAGAACTGCCCAGACTGATGACCCACAGAAAGGTGAGAAATAATAAATGGTATTAAGTCACCAGGGTTTCAAGTGGTTTATTACACAGCAGTAGACAACTGATCAATGCGGAAAGAAAAGGAGCACAGGGCCCTGCAGCTTTTGAAACACTCTGGTAACTATAACAGAAACATCATGTACCAGGCTAAAAGTGGGTGTATGTATGTGTAGGGAAGGAAGACTGAAGTTGAAATGGACTCTAACTATATAAGAAGCAGTCAGACGTTACTGCTCGCATGTGTTCCTGGAAGAGGGGGCCGGCCAGCTGACAAAACAACTGATCTCCTGGCTCAGCATGGGAGGTGATGGGGCAGAGGCCAGAGGCCCTGGCAATACCAGGAGGCATGAGACTTGGATTTTAGTCCTGGCCCTGCTGCCGCCTGGCTTGGAGAAGCCAACTCCAGTGTCTTCATCCCCCAAATGGGCCTAATAATACCTTCTTTGCCTACTTTACAAACTTTAAAGAGTAGATGAGATAATGAATGCAAAAGCCCTAAACAAACTTAAGGGCCAGTTAATCATGCAACATCAAGAAGCCACTGGGTCCTAATATTCTCAGAATATTAGCATATGTGCAAACAATTGCCAATCACACCATTATAAGGGCTTCTGCCAGTGTATGGGAGGCCAATTCTCCTGGGGATGTTCCATGGCAAAAGCATGACCTTATTGGTATATATTTATAATGAACTTCCTCCATTAGAGTACCTGGAAAATGTCTAATGTCCATGCTGGTCACATGGTCAGCCTTGAAATTTCTATTTTGCTTCCTCCAAACCAAGAGCAACACCTCAGCCCCACTGTTCATGAGACTGTACTGAGGGTCTCTAAATCTCTTCCTCACATGACTGTTAGCCATGCCCTCCATTAAATTCATTCCTCTTCCTTCCTGCCCCCAAAGGCAAAGTTTCCCTTTATAACTACTTACTAGCTATTGATAGATCTGGATTTCTCTTCCAATCCATTCTAAGTTCTCTTTAGCCTCCTTTGACCACTGTCTTTTCCTGCTCCTGGCTTCATGGTCTGCTCAGCCTGATAGCAGCCCCATCTCTTTTAGAAACCAGAAAATGGCCACACCTTATTCAGAACCTTGTCCTTCCTTAGCTCATCCTTCTACTCTACCCCAACAGGGCAGTTATATGATTTCCTAAGTTTCTCCTGTCAGGGTTGCAATGGATCTCAAATGTTAGGAGAGAAAGAAGGCACAGAAATGGCCAACCCACAGTTCTTTATTAACACTCCACTGCATCACCACCCTCACTGCCACACATCCATTATTTGGAGTTTAAAGTTCTGGCCTCTGCAGTCCAGTTAAAAAATTCACTCAACCTGGCCTGTACAGGTATCTGCATGGGGTTTCTCCAATCTCCCAATGAGAAAATGCTACATTTAACTTTATGTCTCTTTCCACTGAAACTGCTCCCTCATTTGCAAATGAAACTGCTCCCCCATTTGCAAACACAGCAGTTTTAAAACATGGCTCTAAAATTTATGATTCTCCCTTCATGGAGAGAGAGTAGGAGAGTATTTCTCCTTCCTTTGAGTCTAGATGGGCTTGTGACTGCTTGGAGCAATAAAGAAAAGCAGAAATGATGTTGTGTGACTTCCAAGACTGGATCCCAAAAAAGGCCATGCAGCTTCTGCCTTGTGCACTGGAACACCAGCACTGGACTTCAGCCCTGCCCTGAAGAAGCTCAACCATGTCAAGCCACCATTTTGTGAGGAAGCCCAGCCACATGGAGAAGCTGCGGTGAATGCTCCAGTCCTAAACTTTAAGTCTTTCCATCTCAGGCACCAGACATGAGAGCAAAGGAGCCTTTGGATGATTCCAACCCCCACCACCAGCACTGAAATCTTACCAGGTAAGACCTTAGACATTGTGGAGCAGAGCCGAGTCATCCCTGGCAGGCTCTGCCTGAATTCATTAAGTATAATAAAATGGTTGTTTCAACGGCTAATTTTGTGGGTAATTTGTTAAACAGCAATTGTAACTGGTGTGGCAAGTTATAGTACAAAAAAGCATGTATATAACAGAGTGGTATTCTGAAATTCCTCTTGTGATACAGGCAGAGTCCCTGGGGGCATCTTAGGGGAAGGAATCTAGCCTCTCAGCTAAACATCTGAACTGTGGTGGGGGGTTGAACTTGAGTGTCAGCGCCTAAAAAGGAAGATGGCTATCTCGCTCTAGCATGCACTCCCTGGTAAGACCACTGATACCCCCAAAATAAGATTCAGCTTGGCAATGTTTTCAAATTATGAGGTGAGATCACTTTGAGGGTTTGGGTTTGACCCACTTGGGAGGGCAATGAGAGGAGACCCTGTATGCTTCTGTTTTTCAAGGCCTCTTTTAGTTTGACCCAGCAAACATAAAATTCAAAAATCTCTACAGAAGAGACTACTTTGTACTTGGGAAAGAGTTTGAACATTGTGAGCCTCTCTTAGGGTGAAAAATGCCACAAGAACTCACAGGTTTCCCTTTAATTACAGATAATACTCATGGCTTAAAAAAATCTGGTAAAACAAGAAAACTAAAACATGGTTTGGGCATATGTGGTAAGATAGAAAAATCAGTTTATCAGTGACAAATCAAGTAAAGAGGCAATAACTGTACAGACCAATGAGGCCACAAACTACTCTGCTCAATTACCCAGTAGACTTACAGCAAAGAGGGATCCCAGAGGCTGTGTCCTCTGGGTAACTGTTCCAGCCAGTTCAAATTGGGTCTGAATTCTTGGGAGTAGTTTGAACCATAATTGCTTGATCCTAATGTATCAGTAGGATACAAGGGTACCAAATAGCATCTGGTAAAACCACTTCCTTCCTCTTCTCCTAGAGATCTGCAGGAAGTAATCCCACTGTCACAGGTTTCTGGGTGCCCCAATATCCTGTGTTTCTCTCTTGACCCTCTCTCACCTCTGTAGTAAGTCCTTTCATTAAAGCCTCTTACATCAGTTAAGATGGATTCTAATTCCTGACTGATGCTAAACCTTTGGTCGATGTAGAGTTTAGATAGCCAGATAGTCTTTCTGACAAGATTCTCCATGAGCTTCCACATCATTGAGCCTCCTGGTTCTTTAAAAAGAAATGTCCTGCAGATTGGACAATTTATCACTTAGGTATTATCTTCAGCTGCTGGAGAGAAGAAAGAAAAAGAAGCAACAGCTTAAAGGATTGGCAAACTTTTTCTCAAAGGGCCAGAAAAATAGTAAATCTTTCAGTCTATGGGACAGAGTCTCTGTCACAAGTACTCATCTCTGCCATTGCGATGTAAAAGCAGTCATGGACAATACATTTTTAAAAATGCATGTGGCTGTGTTCCCATAAGACTACTTACAAAAACAGGCAGCCAGCCCATGGGCTGTAGTTTCCAACACTTGGCTTAGACAAATTAGTTTGTCTGTTTGTTTGTTTGTTTCATGTAATAAGAAGGTATGAGGTGTGTGGTTCTGGTGACACTTCAGCAAGTTGCTAGCTGATGCTGCAGTCATCTGAAGGCTCCACTGGGAGTAGAAGGATCTACTTCCAAAGTGGTTCCTTCACATGACTGGCAAGTTAGTGTCAGAGTCAATTCCTCTCCTTGTCGGGATCTCCATGGGCTGCTTGAGTGTCCTTGTAACATGGTGCCTGGATTCCTCCAAAGCAAGCAATCTAAGAAAACAAGGTTGGAGCTGCCAGGCCTTTTCTGACCTACCCCTGTAGCCCCTATCATTAATTTTGCTGTGTTCTACTGCTCACAGGGGTCAATTCTGATTCAATGAAAGAGGGGACTACACAAGAGCCTGGAAGCCAGGAGGTGATGATACTGGAGGGCCATCACTGAAGCTCACTACCACACCAATTGAAAGGCTGCGTTGCTACAGTGAATGCCTCACACCTGGACAGCAAACGAAAGGAAAGGCAGACAGGGCTCCAACATCTCTGGAGGGGAGGACCTTCTGTGTGCCAGACTCCCCTTGAGATAGTTTCTAACCACAATTAAGCCCCAAGCCTGGAGTCTCTTGACATCTCTGATGAAAGCTGGAAAAACCCAGAAGGAAGGTCCCTCTACCTTGTGGAGTTGACCAAGATTAAGATGCTCTGACGGCCCAAGACTAAGTGAAGTAACAGCTTTGAGAGGCATCTTTGGCCACAGACTGCTAATGCCTGTGTGGCCTCTGGCCTCTGCCATGAACCAGACTGACCCTGGAAGGCCTGGCTCCTCAGACTTTCCCCACTTTGAACAGAACAACCTTGACTCCATTTCCAGAACCATCATTAGGCAACAAACAACTATTAGACCCATGAGACCAGTAGTTCTCAATCCCACCTGCCATTCCAAACACCTTGAGAGCTTTTAAACATTCTCAGTCCAGACCTATTGAGTCAGCATCTGTGGAAGTAGGGCCCAGGCATCCACAATTTTTAAATGATTCTGATGTGCTGTCCAACTTAAGAGCCTCCAGCACAAACACCACATCCCTTTCAGTGCAGCTAGAGACAGAACCAGATGTTTTGGCAGCTACATCGCACTTCCAACCCATTGGTAGCTTGTGGTTTGCTAAGCCCCAAATTCATTTTCACAAAAACTGTTCTTCACTCAGGTCCTGCCTACTCTATATTTTGCAAGTTTTCTTTTACCCAAATATCATGTAATTGTATTTAACTCAAAGTGAGCTCTACATGTTGGCATCACTTGAGGCTCTCCTTTCAACTCTGTGGAATCTGCCATTTGATGAGCTTGACTTCATCCAAGACATTGATAAATGTACTGTTTGGAGCCCAGCTTTATGGCATTCAGCAGACAAATTCTTATGGAGAATTTATCCACCACAAACCTCCCGGAGCATTCCTACCCTCCATGAGTTCTCAAACATTAATAACAGCTTCCCTAGGGTCATAACTCATCTGTACACCCCATGATGGCATCTTCAGTCTCCCCTTATATACTTGACATATTCCTGGTCTACCTACATAAATTGTTCTAGAAGACCGGTCATTGTTCTTCTGGAGCAGACAGACACAGAACAGGAACTGAGTGGTTCTGCCTCTTCTGGAACCAGGCTGCCTCATTCAAATCCTCTCTCCTCCTCTTAGTAGCCATGTGTCCTTGGGCAAGTTACTAACTGGCTCCTATGCCTCAGTTGTCTCATCTGTGAAATGGGGATTCCTCATAGGACTTACCCTCCTCCTAGGGTTATTGTAAGTATTAAATGTGTGAGTATATGAGAACTGCTTAGAAGAGCAGCTGGTACATCATCACTGTTGATGCCATTGTTATTATTATTATCACACTTATTCCTCCAGTCTAGTAACTTTGGGGGCGAGGGGCTGAATAGATATTTAATTTCTTTCCTTCCACTTGCCTTAGTTTTTAATTACTCTTCCTTCTTTACTTTCTTAGGATGGAAGCTTAGGTCATTAATTTCAGCTCTTTCTTCTATTCTATTATATGAATTTTAATGCTATAAATTTCCCTCTAAGCACTGCTTTTGCTTCATCCCACAAATTTTAAGAAGCTGTATGTTCATTTTCATTTAATTAAAAACATTTTTAAACTTCTGTTAAGACTCTTCTTTGACCAATGAATTCTTTAGAAGTATGTAGTTTAGGGGCACCTGGGTGGCTCAGTCAGCTGGGTGTCTGACTTCAGCCCAGGTCATAATCTCACAGTCAGTGAGTTAGAGCACTGCATAGGTTCAGAGCCTGGAGCCTGCTTCAGATTCTGTGTCTCCCTCTCTTTCTGCTACCCCCCCCCCCACACACTCACACGCTCTCTCTCTCTCTCTCAACAATTGAATAAACATTTAAAAAATTTTTTTAAAGAAGTATGTAATTTAATATCCAAATATTTGGGGATTTCCTAAATATTTTTCTGTTACTGGTTTCTAGTCTAATGCCATTGTGGTCTGGCAAATGATTGTGTATGGTTGCTAATCTTTTAAAGTTGTTAGTGTTTCATGACCCAGAATGTGGTCTATCTTGGTGAGCTTAAGAAAAATGTGTACTCTGCTGTTGGTAGATGGAGTGTTCTATAAATGTCAATTAGATCAAGTTGATTGATAGTGCTGTTCAAGTCAACTCTATCCTTATTGATTTTCTGCCTGCTTGATCTATCAATTACAGACAGGGGGATATTGAAGTCCCCAACTACAATAGTGGATTTGTCTATTTCTCTTTTTAGCTCTATCAATTTTTGCCTGACATATTTTGATGATCTGTTGTTAGGTACATACATTGTTATGTCTTTCTGGAGAACTGACCCATTTATCATGATGTAGTATCCCTCTTTATCCTTGTTAATCATTTTCCTTGTTCTGATGCCTTCTCTGTCTGAAATTAATATAGCTGCTCTAGCTTTCTCTTGATTACTATTAGCATGGTCCATCCCTCTCTATCCCTTTATTTCTAACCTATCAGTCTTTATTTTGAAAATAGTTTTCTTACAGAAAACATATAGTAGTTGCCCTATAGGTTAAAATATACATTTTAGAGAGTTTTCTGACTGGTGAACTTGTGGCAGTGTGGGGGCCAGGGGGACATGAGAGCTCTGTGTCCTTTCTCCATGCCTGCCTGCCCTATGCACCTCTCCATGCCTGCCCCTAGGTTGTTTCTGAGTTATATCCTTTTATAACAAACCAGCAATCTAGTTAAGTAAGAAAGCAAGTAATAAAATGTACATTTTTACCAATCTAAGTTCACCGTCAAAAAACACTATTCTGTTCCTCTTGTAGTTCAGGTACGTTGTAACAGATTTTTCTCCCCCACCCTCGCCCACCCCCAAAATGCTTGGTGACATTGCTATTGTTCCTTTCACTTATCCATATGCTGTGATGACCAAATACATTGTTACCATTGTTACTTTAAACAGTTACCTTTGTGATCTCTTAGAGACCAGACTAGAACCTTTAGATTTGTTTCCAATGCCAGCAGTCCTGTTTTAAAGAGGGAGGAGACACAAATGCTCCCTCAAATAGAAAACTACTCCTAATCCTTCTGGAAAGAGGACTTCCATTAAACATCTAAAGAACACCTTATTATGTAGAACACTGTGCTGGGCACCCCAGGCCATCAGATAATCACAGAACTCAGATGTCAGCCACTCTGGCTCCCATATCTTACAGATGAGGAAACTATGCCACAGTGGGGTAGTGCTCTGCTAGTCTGGAAGAAAAAGAAGCTACAGAAAGGCAGCCTGATCCTAGACTGAATCCAGTACTGAAAGGTAAAATGTAGCAACAGAGGACATTAATGGGTCATTCAACAAAATTAGAATAAGTACATTAAAGAACATTAAACTGAGGTTGTGTATATGTATACGTATATATTTAGGTATATGTGTATATGTATTTGGGCAGGGAGAAATGATAAAGCAAATGGTGCAAAATGTTAGCAGTAAGCAAATTTGGATAAAGGATATATGGGTTCTTTGCACTATTCTTTGCACTATTCTTGCAACTTTTCCATAAGTTTAAATTATTTCCAAATAAAAGGCTTAAAAAGTAATCCTTTAAACCACATAATAAAATAATAGGTTGCAATTCTACATTCCTGGAAATCCGGGGATTTTTTTTCCTTCATATTTTTAGTCTCTCCATATCACTGGCCCCAAAATGCCAAAATATAGTGTATTTATTTTTTGTTAATATACACTGCTTTTCAGAGAGGTGATCTTACTAAAATGCATAACTGCTATCTTGGGAAGGAAGGGCATCTGGAATAAGGTATGTCAGGGGGGAACCAACCCCACTCTATTCAAAGGTGAATGGTTGCCAGGGTTGAACACAATTATGCCTGAGGCCTTGTTCTCAATCAAAGCACAGCTTGGTTTGGTTCTCTCTGGGACTACACCCTGGGCAGGGAGGGCCTCTTCTTTCCCTGTCCTTATTTGGATACATCCCATCTAGGATGTAGGGATGTAGGGATGTAGGAAGTAGGGAGAAACGTGAAAAGAACATTGCTTTGCTGTCAGTTATCAATGTGGAATTTCTGTTTTCCTTTTGAGCAGCAATACTTGCATCGATGTATGCCAAAAAGTAACCCAACAATTGAAGTCAGCAGGATGCCCGCAGAGACCCAGCAGGCTTCTCTTATGCCCTCTTGTTCCCTGATCTGATCCCAGCCCATAACTTTCAGAACCCAAGTCTAAGGCCCAGAGTTTGCAGGGAAAGCAGGCAAAAGCCCCCTACTCCCAACCCTGTCCTCTCTTCTGCTGCCAACCCAGCATCAGTGGAGCAGCTGCCATCTTGCTGTACCTGTCCCCTGGCATAACAGCCTTGAGTCTCACATGCAAGAGGCACAGCCACCTTACAGACAAGAAAGAGACTCAGAGGTAAAAAGGCTGAGAAACTGCATAGGATGAGAAGCCAGACTTGGGGCTTCTGACCAATGCATATTGTTCTTTCTGCTCAATCTGCTTCAAATGCCACCCCCTAGGCCACCAGTGGCTTTCCCCATATCCCATACAGAGCCTCTGGGGGGTGAGGAGCACCCATTCATTATACCACAAATAAGGCAAAGCCTGCCTCTGTGCCTGGCCCAAGAAGAGAAAAGACCCTGAGACCAAAGCCCATTTCTTCTCAATACCACACCAAACGGTTCAGAGCTTAGAGTGCTGGTGCTGCCCTCAGGATACCACCCAGACCACCAACCAACCTTCCCTGGAAATCCCCCTCAAATGTCACTTCCCCAGATGTTCTGGAATGCTTGCTCAGCCATCCTCAGAGGCCTTTGTTGCTCAATGTACTGAAGCACTCATCACCGTGCTCTGGTCTCCATCTGCCTGTCTGTCTTCTCAGCAGATTGTGCATCCTGGAGTCAGGGCTCAGTTACATTTGTCTGTATGTGCCCAGCAGCTAGTACAGTAGTTGACAGACTGCTGAGTGAATGAACAAATGAAAAAGTAATGAGTCCCAACAGGATCCCTAGGTTCAAGCCATGGCTGCATCACTATTTCTTTGCTCTCAAGCAAGTCAGTTTCCTCTTGGTGACCTCATTTACATAATAGTGATGATTCTTCTCTGGTTCTAGCACAGAACTGTTCAGCACAGGGGTCATGTCTGCAAAAGCATCAAAGAGATGTGGATCCTACTAACTACCTCACCCATAGGCCAATAGAAATGCTTCACCTGTAGATCCCCCCAGCTGGCCCACGGGCACCCCAATGCTCTGCACACCTCACTCACATAACCGCTCCTCCATGGACAGCTCCCTGTGTAGTTGCCAAGGGCAGCAACAAGTGCAAGCCTCTGTAGACAGCCAGGGGTCATGCACAGAAAGTTGGCCAACTCTGCAGGATCAGGAGATATCACACAAACCTGGTGTTCAGCACTGCCCTCAGAAGGCATATGGGAGGCTGTCAGCACCTGGCCAGGTTATGCAGTTTGCTGGGATGCAATTGTTCATAGTCATCTCTTACAATCCTTTGTATTTCTGTGGTATCAACTGCAAGGTCTCTCATTTCTGATTTTACTTATTTGAGTCCTCTTTTTTTTTGTTTTTTGTTTTGTTTAATTAATGATTTGTCAATATTGTTTATCTTTTCAAAAAAATAGCTTTTAGTTTCATTGATCTTTTCTATTGTTTTTCCAGTCTCTATTTCATTTATTTCTGCTCTGATCTTTGTTATTTCCTTTTTTTTTTCTGCTTTGAACTTAGTTTGTTCTTTTTCTACCCAGACTGAATCATGAAGAAATATAAAATTTGAATAAACCAATTACTAGTAAGGAGACTGAATCAGTAGTTAACAACCTCTGCAAAAATAAAGGCCAAGGACCTGATGGCTTTATGGGTGAACTCTACCAAACATTTTTAAAATGTTTTATTTATTTTTGAGAGAGTGCAAGTAGGGAGGGGCAGAGAGAGAGGAACAGAGGATCTGAAGCAGGCTCTGTGCTGACGGCATTAGCGAGCCCAGTGTGGGGTTTGAACTCACTAACTGCGAGATCATGACCTGAGCCAAAGTCAGACGCTTAATCAACTGAGCCACCCAGGTGCCCCTGTACTCTACCAAACATTTAAAGAAGATTTAACAATCCTTCTTGTACTCTTCCAAAAACTGAAGAGGAGGGAACACTTCCAAACTCATATTATGAGGCTAGCATTACCCTGATACCAGAGCCAGACAAGGACACTACAAGAAAAGAAAATTATAGGCCAATATCCCTGATGAATATAGACACAAAAATACTCAACGATATACTAGCAAACAGAATTCATCAACACATTACAAGGATAATACCCATGATCGAGTTGGATTTATCCCTGGGATTCAAGGATAGTTACAACATATGCAAATCAGTGATACATTAACAGAATGAGGGATAAAGTCATATAATCACCTCAATAGGTGTAGAGAAGAATTTGACAAAACTTAACATCCTTTCATGATAAAAACTCAATAAATCACGTAAAGAAGAAATGTACTTCAACATAATAAAGCCCAAATATACAAGATCATAGCTAAAATTAGACTCAATGGTCAAAACCAATCAGGAACAAGACAAACATGCCCACTATTCCCATTTCTATTCAACATAGTCCTTGAAGTCCTAGCCAGAAAAAAATAGGCAAGAAAAAGAAATAAAAGATATCCAAACTGGAAAGGAAGAGGTAAAATTATCTGTTTGCAGATGACATGATCTTATATATATATATATATATATATATATATATATATATATATATATGAAAACTCTACCAAGAAACTGTTAGAATAAACAAATTCAGTTAAGTTGCAGCATGCAAAATCAGTATATAAAAATAATTTGCATTTCTTTTTTTATTTTAGAGAGAGTGTGTGAGAAGGGGAAAGTGGCGGGGGGGGGGCGGAGAGAGAGATATTGACTGACTCTTAAGCAGTCTTCACGCTCAGCATGTAGAATGCAGGGCTCAATCCCACAGCCCTGGGATCATGGCCTGGGCCAAAATTAAGAGTTGGACACTCTACCAACTGAGCCACCCTGGCACCCCCATTTGTACTTCAATACACTAACAACAAATTATTTGAAAGAGAAATTAAGAAAATAACCCCATTTATAACAGCATAAAAAATAGAAAATACTTAGGAATAAATTTAACCTATACATGGAAAAGAAATTGAGGAAGAAATTGAGGAAGACACAAATAAATTAATAGATATTCCATGCTCATGGATTGGAGAAATTAATATTATTAAAATATCCATATTATTCAAATTGTTCTACAGATTTAATGCAATCTCTATCAAAATTTATTTGGCATTTTTCATAGAAATAGAAAAAACAATCCTAAAATTCATATGGAACCACCAAAAACCCCAAACAGCCAAATTAATCTGGAGAAAGAAAACAGCTGAAGCATCACACATCCTGATTTCAAACTGTATTACAAAGCTATGGTAATCAAAACAGTATGGTACTGGCATGAAAACAGACATGGAGATCAAAAGAACAGAAAGCCCAGATACAAACCTACATAAGTCAACTAATATTTGACAAGTGTGCCAAGAACACACAAAGGGAAAATGATAGTCTCTTCAATAAATGGTGCTAGGAAAACTGGACAGCCACAAGCCAAAGAATGAAATTGAACCCCTATCTTACACTACTCGCAAAAGTAACTCAAAGTGGAACGAAGATGTAAATCTAAGATCTGAGTCATAAAACTCCTAGCATAAGGGGCACCTGGGTAGATCAGTTGGTTGAGCATCTGACTTTGGCTCAGGTCATGATCTCACAGTTCATGAGTTTGAGCCCTACCTTGGGCTCTAAGCTGTCAGCACAGAGCCTGGAGCCTGCTTTGGACTGTGTGTCTCCCTCTTTCTCTCTGCCCCTCCCCCATTCATGCTCTGTCTCTTTCTCTCTCTCAAAAATAAACAAACATCAAAAAAAATTGAAAAGAAAAACAACTCCTAGCATAAAACATAGGAAAAAAACTTTCTTGACCTTGGTAATGATTTCTCCAAAATCACAAACAACAAAAACAAAAACAAGTGGGACTAAATCAGTGACTATAAAGATTCTGCACAGCAAAAGAAACAGTTACCAAAATGAAAAGGCAAACTTATAGAAGAAAATGTTTGTAAACTATATATGTGATAAGCAGTTAAATCCAAAACATAAAGAACTTTATACATGTCAAAAAAAAATAGCAAAAATGATGATGAGGATAATGATGATGATGATAACAATACTAACAACCTGATTTATGGGCAGGGGAGCTGAATGGATATTTATCTAAAGAAAATATACAAATGGCCAACAGGCACATGAAAAGAGGCTCAACATCGCTAGTCATCAGAGAAATGCAAATCAAAACTACAATGAGATATCACTGTGAGGGTAGCTAATATCAAAAAGACAAGAGATAGCAAGTGCTGGTGAGGATGTGGAGAAAAGGGAACGCTTGTTCACTGTCCATGGGGATGTAAATTGGTGCAGCCATTACAGAAAACAGTATGGAGGCTCCTCAAAACATTAAAAATAAAACTACCACATGATCCATCAATCATACTTCTGGGTATATAAGCGATGGAAACAAAATCAGTATCTTAAAGACACACCAACATTCCCATATTCATTGCAGCATAATTCACAACAGTTAAGATATGAAAACAAGCTACGTGTCTGTTGATGAACACATGGATAAATAAAATGTGGCATTTTTATTTTATTATATTTTTAATTTTAGAAAGAGAGAGAGCACGAGTGGGGCAGAGGGAGAGACAGAATCTTAAGCAGGCTCCACGCTCAGCAGAGAGCCCCACGTGGGACTGAGCCGAAATCAAGTCAGATGCTCAGACTGAGCCACCCAGACACCTCTAAATTTATTTAATTTTAATTAATTTAGTGATATGTAACTAGGTGGCTATTAAATTGGACAGTGCAAGTCTAAAAGTTCTGATATTTGGGTAGAAACCAAGAGACCTAGGGACACATGGGGTGTTACCATCTCTTCCTTTAAGTGAGTTGTAGGGGCACCTGGGTGGCTCAGTTGGTTAAGCATCTGACTTTGCTCAGGTAATGATTTCACAGTTCATGAGTTTTAGCCCCATGTTGAGCTCTGTGTTGACAGCTTGGAGCCTGGAGCCTGTTTTGGATTCTGTGTCTCCCTCTCTCTCTGCCCCTCACCCACTCACACTCTCTCTCTCTTAAAAATAAACATTAAAAAAAAATAAAAATAAGGTGAGTTTTAGAAGAGGAAGAAGGTCCAGGCCTTCTCTGGTCTGCAACACCAGGGCAGCGAACACTTGAAATGCAGGACCTTGACTGGGGACTTCAAAGCAAAAGGGGAAAGGGGGCTCAGGTAAAACCATTACACAATGTACGTGACATAGGAAGGGCTAGGAGAGAAAAATCCCCACAATTTTTCAAAGAAATTAACCCTGAGCTGGCAACAGCCCTGTGGCTTCAATTTCAGCACACAGGCACAGTTGAGGGGGCTGCACATTTCACAGAGAAGGAAACCCTGAGACAGGGCGGCTGGGCCACGGCAGCAGGCTGTGGCATGGGGAAGGCAGGGGGAGCTGTGGGAGATGGCTGCCTGGAAGGGTTGCGGCCTTGGCCTTCATGGAGGGAAGGAGCCAGGAAACCCACACCAAGCCTTCATTCTCTCAGTCCTCAGAGCATCTGCTGATGCCTCCCCTGGTCCGAACTTGACAGGAAGCTGGAAGTAAGCACACATGGTCAGCCTCAGGGAAGAGCAGAGAGGGGTTCTGGACACAGACATCGCGAAGTGACGCAGCATGGATGGAATGAGTGGTAAGGAAAGGAGGGATGAGAACGATGTCAGGTGATGAGAATGGCATGTGAGGAGGGCACCTTCATGTTGTCATGGCAGTGGCCGTCCATTGGGGCCTGCCAGCCTGGCTCTGAACCCTGACTCCACTACCTGCTAACTAACTGATCTGGGTTAGGTTCCTATGGGGTGACGACACTCATGGTCTCTGGTGTCTCTGTACATCTTGTGAGCACAGTATTGACTGTCTTTGCTTGACTATATTTCTGAGGATATTTAAGTAGCAAACAGCCTTGGAAGAGAGGGAGTGTATCTCTCTCCAGAGCAAAGGTCAGGCATCATAAAAGATTTGGGTTTTCTGGGTTCTTCTGTAGCATAACCCGCTGTGTGTGAGGCGTCACCTGGCCCTCCTCGGTGTCATCTATGGAAGCTGGGGTGCAGGGAGTTGGCACAAATGCTGACACGAGGTCCCACTAGTGCTGTGAGCAACAAAGCTCAGCCCTGTCTTGGACTGGGGCCTCCTGTGTGCTGCCAGCACCCAGGAGACTTTGTGTGGCAGGCCAGCTGGCTACTGTGTCAACAGGGCAAGATCTCAAGCCCTTCGCAGCTCTTGACAGCTCACTTCTCTAAGTCTCAGTTGCCTCAGCTGCAAAATGGGAACAACAAAAGGGCTGTGGGGATTTCAAGTGTTGATATACATAAAGGACTTAGAATAGCTTTCAGTCCCAAACACACGCTCAAGTTAAGGTAGTGATTTTATCTAGTACTGTATGGCAAATGTTTCAAACTTCAAAAAGGAAAAGAAATATCATAAAAGGGAACTTGAAGCCCATGGTGGGGGAAGAGACAGACTTACTAGGGTCTCTGAGTGAACTGAAGTTTCAGAAGTCCTGAAATAACCTACAGAATTGATCATGGAACAGACGTACTACTTGTAACTCTGAAAAATAGTCTTCTGAAAAGAAAAGAGGGGAGAGAAGACCAAAAATGTCAAAAATCCCAGTTTCAAAAGACAGATTCCAGGCACAGCACACAGGCCAGTGAGATGCAGATTCCTGAAAACATTCTAGAATCAATGATGAAGCAGATGGTCTGTGAGCCTGTGGTAAAGAACACAGGGAACGCTAGAAGCCAGCACGAGTTCACAAGTAACGTGCTGTATGGTACTAATATTTTTTCTGACAGGATTACTGGGTTAACCACCAAAATACTGTGAAAACAGTGTAGCATGATTTCCGCAGAAAAGGGTGACATGGGATGGAGGAACGGGGGTTGAATGGGAATATAAATAATGCAGCTACTGACCTGAAAGAAGGATTCTAATGAAGGGCCAACTCTATCCCGTGCATCGGGGTTAGCCTAGACTTGGACAAAAACACAGAAAATAGGTCTGAAGATAACACAAAGCTGGGAGAAATAGCCAGCATACCATTTGAAATATTTCCACAGCCTAGCCCAATAGGAACAGAATTCAGTTCTTCATGTGGGTTCCTCACAGGGCAGACAGTGGCTATGGGGATTTAGTTAAAAAAACAAAAGCAAAAACAAAAATTAAAAAAAAAAATGGGTTTGGGGCACCTGGGTGGTGCAGTTGATTAAGCATCCAACTCTTGATCTTGGCTTAGGTCATGATCTCACAGTTTGTGAGTTCAAGCCCCTCACTGGGCTCTGTGCTGATGGTGCAGAGCCTGCTTGGGATTCTGTCTCTCCTTCTCTCTGCCCCTCCCTCACTTGCGTGTGCTCTCTCTCTCTCTCTCAAAATAAATAAACTTAAAAAAATTTAAAAACAACAACAACAACAGCAAGATTTTAGTTACTTGAAGGCTTGGTGAGAGCCAGAGACGTGATGCAAGCCACTGAAAGAAAGCAGCTTCAGTCACAATGAGATGCATTATCACAGGGATGTGGCCCGGCATCCCAAGTGTGTGCCGCCATAAGGCACCATGCCCAACGCCTTGTGTACATCTTATTTAACCCTAACCATGCCCCAGACACACGGGAAGAGGATGAAGTTCAGAGAGCTGAAAGAACATGTACGCTGTGCCGAGATCATGGGGCACGTCCACTGCACAGCCAGGATGCAACTCCAAGTCTGGGCCACCCCTTGGCCTGTTGAGACCTCCACACTACTGTCCAGTGGCCTTGGTCACCCCACACCAGCAGAGCTGCACCCAGTCCTCCAGGCAGGTCACTGTCAAAGCTGTGCCATGTGAGAAACTGCAGAGGAACTAGAACAAGTCAGCCTGGAGAAAGAGGGAGACGGATGAAGCCTAAGTACATAATCACAACTTACCAGACCTCTGCGGGTCCTGTCCCTGCTCCCCACCTGTGTCTGTCCACGTCCCTCCACATGCCTCCTGTCTCCCTGAATCCAGCCCCACCGGCCTGCTTGAGCCCCCCTCCACTGCACCTGATGGTTTGCCCTCCTCCATGGCGTGCCCCTTTCAGTTGGCCAACTCCACCCCATCCCCCAGACCTCAGCTCCCTTTGGGAGATGGCCACCTTAGACCCAGGCCTGGTCTGAGCCCACCCCCTGCTATAGGACGACGGCGGAATCTCTTTCAACAGACACCTCAGCACGTTTCCTGCTTGATGACGGAGACTCTCATGCACCAAACCTTGGGGAAGATTCAAAAACAAGCAGAGTTATTTCAAGGGCCGCTACATATATGAACTATGTTATCAAAAATTGTTTAATAAATCTAAAATACCATCACTAATAGATACTTTGGTGATGGGAATTTAAGGTTTTGTTTTCCAGACCTCTACAAATTTAATGCACGCGTCGGCACCCCAGAAGAGGACAAAGACATTAGCAGCAGCAGCAGTGAGAGGCAGACCTGCCTCAAAATCGTGATTTCCCATCTTCTTCCTGCATATGATCAATGGGAGGCTCTACCTCTGATATTATTCCATGTCTTCTAAAATGAGGTTAACTCTACTCCTAAAAGAGCCAAATCAGTAATGAATTGCAAATCAAGAATTCTGTCAGTGCCTGGCTGAAAAAGGGCAAGAACTCTGATAAACCAGTTGGACAGAAAAGGTCACCTCCCTGGTTTGGGAGTGACTATAACGGCAGCATGTCAGAGGAAACAGTGTGTTTGCGGAATGTTTGTTCCCTATGATCAACTCAATGTAATAGCGCTTTCTCCATCTGCCAGTGTGCACCCATCTCTGCAGGATGCAACTTGGTAGAGAAAATGCCTTCCGAAGGACCACCAACCATGAGGGGATGCTATGTCCAGCCCCAGGACATGCCTTTCTTTGGTCTATGCTGTGTGTCTCCCAAGAGCTTGGTCTCCTATAAAGTAACCCATGAAAGGCAAGATGAAACAGACCCTGCTACCCAGTGTTATCAGACAGTGTTCTGTTTAAAGTACAGGCCTGCAGTCTGCCAAGCCTTCTCAGAGAAGCCATACAAGGGACGATTCTCCTCTCCCATCCCCATTCAAATGATGTGTTAATGGACCACAAAGAGCAAGCTTAAAAATAAGCAGAAAACAGGAGGAGATGTTAGGAGGGTGTAAAGACTGAGTTTTATACTCCACAAGAGGAACTGGACCCCAAATCTAATTTTAGCCATGAGTCCCACAGTAAGGGTTAGAAATGACCTTCAGAAACAGAGTGAAGGGGAGGGGGAAGGCAGAATTAACTTCTTTTTGGATGCAGCTGTGGGTTTCATGGGGATTCATCCTGAGCTTTCGGGTGTTTTTGTTGTTGTTGTTTTGCACAACCTTGGCCTGTGGTTAGACCCTATGGAGCCAGTCTTTAGTGTACATGCTGCTGCTTCTGTTTCTAGGAGCTTAAAGTGGACTTCAGGATGAGGGAAAAGCTTCCTCCAATCCAGTGCTACCTACAGGTTCTGACAATCACTACATACTATCAGGGAGGAAAGATTTTTTAATTAATTAAAATTCTCGCCACATGTAAGTAGGCTCAGAACTTCTGCCCAAATGCTGAATGGTCCTGACATTGCCATCTACTTTTAAATCATGTTGGAAAGCGTTACCTTGTATCAAGCCAGCATCTATGTTAATGCAACTTATACTTATTACTCCTATTTTGTTCCCGACCCAAGTATCTTGTTCGTATCTTTCAAATATTCAGAGTTTTGTTTCTCCCCTTCAGTCCTTCTTCCTTTATGGTTTTCAGCAAACGACCCACATGACTCTGTTTATGCCCCAATTTGTCTACGTCCCTTTAAAATGAGATCCAGGAACTGAACTGTGGGCTCCGAGGGTCTTTATCATTTTCCCACCGTCCAGACGTCAAGTACATTAGCTATTCTATGTCATCCTCATTCCCCATTAGCACAAGGACAGGTTGCAGCTGTTCAGCAAGCATTAATTGGTGGTGATAAAATGTTGTGGCAGAGAAATGTCTGACAAATGTGTTCAGCAAGTCCATGACCCTAAGCCAAGTTTACAAAACTGTAGTTTGGAGTAACTTTAAAGTGAATTTTAATTCATTCTGTAAAAGCCTATGTAGATAATTCAAACAGGAGAGCTTCTTGGACTTCACTGCCCATCCAACTGGGCATCCCATCCCTGACCAGGGATCTGCATCTGGAATGTAATGATTTCAAATCCAGAATTTATTGCTATCATGGATTATCCCAGACCACCTGTATTGGTTCGGAGAAAGGCAGTCTGGCAAACCCCTTTCCAATTCCATATCCTTGTACTTGAATGCATATTAGAGGTGTAATTTGAGCTTTCTTTTCCTAACTTTCATTTCCATTTTCTAACTATGTTTTTCTTTGAAGTAGACAACTGGGTCAGATTAGACAGGCTCAGTTATAAAGGTCACAGATAGAATTTCAGCATTACAAAAATGCCAAATAAAGATGTCTCCTTTACAGTTGGGCAAGAAGTATTTCAAAAGAGGATAACTCTGTATAAGCATTAAAATACTATAGATGTCATATAAATATATATTCCATATAATAATATATATGTAACTGCTAACATCATATAATGTCTAAAAACGACCAGTACAGCTGTGCCACTAATAACAGTAAAATTAGCTGAGAAACTCTTTGGCAGAATACAGTTCCTTCTTCACAGAACTGTGAGAATACTGGTTGGATATATGGACAACCATTCAGCTCCTGGAAAAGGGGCATCTGTGTGGTCCAACATGCTGTGGCCTTTCTCCACCTCCCAATGCTGGATAAATGAGAGATTGCAGCCACGCTTAGTCTCTGTCATTTGGCCATTCTTTTCCCTTCCCATGTTGGAGTAAAATGTCATCAACTACAAACTGCCACTGATAGGCTCTCACCAGGGAATCAGAGGCCTGTGTGGGCCACTCAGGGAACGCCTCTTGCGACAGGGTTATTTAAAAATAATATGCACAGAGTGGGGTCAGACACATTGTATTTCTACAGATAAAAGCATTAAGCAGAAACACAGAAGGATTTGTTTAATAATAAAGTGGTTTGTTGAGGTTTGGAATTTTATTATTTCTTTTTAGAAAAATGAGAAAATTTACAAGATGCAAAGGTCTTACACAATACATTATCACTAAAGTCTGTTCTCTGTACACCTTAACACGGGCCCTGGCTAAGGCGGTGTTGGGAAGAGCATGGACAGCATGAATTGCAGTTGCGACCCATCACGGACACGCAGAAATACACCACAGCGTGAAAGGAGGACTCGGTGACAAATAACGCTGGACCAGCCTGTTCCAAAAGCAAGCCAAGAACTCACAGGAACCAGCAAAGTCTTTCTGTGGGGGGAGCATGGGTGTCTGTCCTGTTGCAATACGCACGGGGTGTGCTCCTCTGCACTGCCGGCACCCACCTTTCTGTCAGACCACAGCAACAACAGAGAATGGTAACGTTCCTTTGGTGGTGGTGTTTGGTTTCATTCTGCTTTGCTTTTCCAGGGCTACTCAGGTTCCCTATTTCTTGTTTCTGTCTTCCTTTTCATGATTCAGTTCCAAATTCTTAAAGCAGTGTAGGTACTTAGCATCTTCCATGAATTTTTCAGGATCCAGTTCCACCCGATGATAATGCACTAAAAAGAACAAAGATAAGACACATTACAGGAAAAGGTGCCTTCAAATTTGCCTTCAAATCCTATTTTAAAAATATGACCAAGCATAAAAAAAATAGCTGAAGATACCCTTTCAGTCCATACAATGACAACAGCGTGACAGAGTTTCACTTTACTACGAGAAATCTGCCAAGCTGTCACATATAAATCCAAACACCTCATCAAAGTCTCCAATTTATTAGAACCTCATTCTTAGAGCTCAGAAAGACACTAAATATCTGGGAATTAACTCACTTCTAAATGGCCTTTGATCAAAGAGAAATCACAAGGCAAATTAGAAAATAGGTTAAAACGTGACTGTGAATGAAAATGCAACATATCACAATCTGTGATACTCCCTAAGGCAGTACTTAGAGGGAAATTCATAGCATTCAATGGCTACCTTAGAAAAGAAGATGTCACATCAATAATCTGAGTTTCCACCATAAGAAACTAAAAGAATAAAAGAGTAAACCCAAGGCAATAAAGAGTAGAATAGAAACTAATGAAATTTCAAGCAAAAACAAAAAAAAAAAGGAAAGATCAATAAACCTGATAAACCTCTTGCCAGACTTACCAAGAAAAAAGAAGGCATAAATTATGAATATCAGGAATCAAAGAGGCAACATCACTACATGTTTTATAGACATTAAAAGGATAAAAAAGGACATACCACGGCGTAATTCAGATGAAATGGACAAATTCTTTGAAAAAAGATACAAAAACTTATTTCCAAATCCTTTTAATAATGAGGGAGGCAGAGAGGAACCTAAATAAAGCACAGAGACAGGGAATAAGCTAAACACTTGCTTTTGGGATATTTTTAATGCTGCTCAAAGGATAATGGTAGGCTCTTCAGTATAAAATCTCCAAGTGCCTCAAGTTTTCTTCTACAACAACAAAAACCAGCTGGTCTTGCCAAGATCTATGAAGCAGGCAATTGTCAACCAAGAGTTTAAACCCCAAACTTAACACAGCAGTTTCTATTCTCTCAGATCTAAATTCTAATTGGGTGAACTTTGGTAAAAGCAGAAGATTCTGGTAATAGTGGGTTGCACAGTGATACCACATCTGTGAATATGCTTCTGGGTACACTCAGCACAGGTCACATACTTAACAAAGGGTTGTATTATGAGCAGATGCCTCAATAGAATTAACAGCCTTCCATTCCTGCGCCCAGCTTGACATGGAGGCCCATGGGCCCACACCAGAAAGGCTAATTATAACTTCAGCTATGTTCTTCAGTTCTCTAGACCCACACAAGGAACTAAAATTTCCCCCAAGGCCTACCCTCACGCTCTAAAACCCACCAGTCATAGTGCTGCACTATTTCTAAGAGATCTCAAAGACCACAAGGGAATAGGGATTATACAATATAATTCCTGGGGACCATATTTAGTTCTATTTTTAAGTCAAGAAAAGCAGTCCATTTGCTCCTATATTTTAATCAAGATAGTAACCCAAACATAGGCACCTGGGTGTATTGAAGCCTCTTTCCTCATCTGCAATAGTAATAACTGAAATCCTGAAACTGGATCTCACATTGACCCTTGGGGAACTTCATCTTGGTGCAGATTAAAACCTTTGTTTTGAACTTAAAATGAGCTTTGGGACCCTGCTTTAATATATTATTCTTTTACAATTACTTCAGATAAATATCCTAGATGTTTTAAAGCTTTGAGATAATAAATTTATGCTTCCAATGTTTGATGTGCAGATGGAAATGATAAGGTTTACATAATGATAATGTTCACAATATTCCATTAGATGATGACAGCAGTGGCATTATATATACAGTCTATTTTTAAGTATGTAAAATTAGAGAAAGATACAGAATTATCTGATTAGAGAAAATGTTATAAAAGCATTATGTTAATAATGATTATCTTTGATGAGATGGCGGGTGACTTTTATTTTCTTTGAGCATTCTGGCATTTTAAAAAATTTTCTGTGATGAATGAGCATTAGTTCTATAATACAAAATGGCTTTCAAAAGAAATTTTACAAGGAAGACAATTTAGAAATTCTAGTTCCCTACCAGAGAATCACAGAACTAGAAAGGATCCTGAGAGGTTTCATGCCAGGGTTTCTCAAAGTTTACAGTAAACCACTTAGGCCTAGGGACTACATTAAACACTGACCCTGAAGGATCTGAACTAAGAATTCCCTCAAGAATTAACTGTTCTAATACTGGAATACCCAACAGGTGCACCTAATCATAACATCAACATTAATATTATGAGTGATGAGCTCCCAAACTGCATGCAAGAGCCTTCTGGCCAAGCAGTAGACACTGTCCCACCTGAAAGACACTGCCCCCTGCCCCTCACGATACATGGATTGGTCAAATAGATGCCACTTTTACTTTCGATCTCACTTTTAACAAATGCTCCTTCTCATTTTCTTAAACATGACCAAGGAAAAACCTAGAGGCCAGGTTGCTGGCTGTCAAGTGGGAGTGGCTGGAGATAACACTCACACAGCTAGACGCATGAAAAGGGAGGTGGGGAGGAGCTATCTGTGAGGTCCACCTGCCACATCAGAAGCACTGAGTGGAAGTCATGTGCAAACTGACAAACACACAATTCTGCACAAGAGGGTGTCAAAATTTAGAAACCCTGGAGGAAGGGTAAGGTGCCTCCCTATGAGAGCTCAACAGAGGACGACATCTACTCCCTGTGAGTCAGGTGAGCTATCTCAGGGCAGACATGACCCGCAGGCTGGAGGCAACAGGCAGTAGTAAGCACCTGAGACAACAGCACCATAATTTCATAGCCTTGTGGAAAGAAGCTTCTGGAACGGTTCTCTTTTATTGCCTGCAAACATTGGGGGCAGTGGGGGATAATCCAGCACCAGAAGCAAGGAATTCCTCAACAGCCTGTTCGAGTCTCTCAAAGATGCTGATTACCAGCCGATCTGCTTCTGGCTGTAGGCCATTCGAGCAACCACAGATGTAAGTGCTCAAGTTAAGATACACAGACCACAGACCTGCTCTCCAAACCACTGTCAAAAGAACCCAGATTTTATATATTTATTTCAGGCCACAGCTAGGAATCCAATCTGAATTCACTTACCTAGAAAAGAAAGGCTGTTCTATGAGAAAACATGGGTCGCTGAGAAGTCCACATTATCAGAGAAGGATTCACTCTGACCTAGCATTTATTGTGATTCCAGTGAGCCTGCACTGAACTGTCAAGGTGAAGAATCTCTGCCTTTACTCGAGGCTGATGGTCCTGACCTGGTGATGTGTATAAGGGGCCAGTGATCTGATTTCCCCCATTAAGACAGGAAACCTTGGTGTGGTGTACTAAAGGAAGAAACTCCCAAAAGAAATTAGTTTTTAATTTGGGCTTAACTTCTACCCTATTTCTCACAAATATTTGTACGTATTTAATCATGCCTGTCTTACAGAACTGGCAGTGGTTCAGAATTTTCACTTATCCAACTGAACTTTCTGCAATGACAGGGTTGTTCTACCTCAGCACCATCCAAGATAGCAACCACTAGCCAGATGTGGCTACTGGGCACTTAAAATGTGGCTACTGTGACTAAGGAAATGAATTTTAAATTTTGCTTAATTTTAATTAATTTACACTTAAGTATCCATACATAGGTAGTACCCACTGCATCAGATGGCATATTTCTACGTTATCTGTAAGCTTAGCTCAACACTTCAGCAAAAAACAGAATCACTAACTGTGGCCAGCTTCTTGCCAATTTATTTTCTAATAAATGAAACTGAGGCAGAAGCTAGGTATGCAGAAAATCCAATTCTACTGCTGGTAAAGAAACATAATGTGCCTACTGTGCATCAGTGAGGAAGCAGTTCAGCCTCATGTATAGCAATGGCCAGAATAACACTAAGGTTTGGAAACAGTAACCTCCTCTAGGTTAGAAGAAAGAGAACAGGGCAGAAAATAATCTTTGACGAAAGACTGCTTAAAATTTCCCAAACGTATTGAAAGACAAACATTTACCAGTTCAAGAAGCTCAGAAAAGTCAAAGCAGTCATCAGAGTGAGACTCAGATGTGATACAGATGTTGGAATTATCAAAGAAAAACAACTATGATTAATATGTTAAGGGCTCTAATGGGCAAAGTAGACAATATACAAGAACAGATGGATAATACAGCAGAGAGATGGAAATGCTAAAAATAAAAAACACCATAACAGAGAAGAAGAATGCCTTTGATGGGCTCATCAGTAGACTGGACACAGCCAAAGGAAGAATCAGTGGGCTTGAAAATAGGTCAATATAAACTTCCAAACTACTGAAATGCAAAGAGAGAAAAGAACAGAATTGGAAAAGGAGGTGGGGGGGCATGAGTGCCTCAGTTGGTTAAGCATCTAACTCTTGATTTTGTTTCATGGGGTCAAGCCCCATGTCAGGCTCTGCACTGATAGCATGGAATCTACTTGGGATTCTCTTTCTCTGCCCCTCTCCTGCTCACTCGTGTGCACGTACACACACACACACACACACACACACACACACACTCTCTCTCTCTCAATATAAATAAATTTCAAAAAAAAAAAAAAAAAGAATGGAGGAAAAAGGGAATTGACCAACCAGGACATGGGGCAATTACAAAAGGTATAATATACATATAATTGGAATATCAGGAAGAGAGAGAGAGAATAGAGCAGAGTGTTTGACATAATAATGGCTAAGAACATCCCAAACTGGAAAAAAAAAAAAAAAAGAGCGAAATCCCTGAAAGAAGCTGAGGGAAAGGGGTAAGGGGGAGGGAGGAAGTGGGGACGCTGTTATTAGCATGTGATAACATGTGATACACGTGAAGCTGTACAGGTCATCTGAAGGTGGACTTAGGTTAAAACTGCATGGGAATGCAAGCTGGTGCAGCCACTCTGGAAAACAGTATGGAGGTTCCTCAAAAAACTAAAAATACAACTACCCTACGACCCAGCGATTGCACTAGTAGGCATTTATCCAAGGGATACAGGTGTGCTGTTTCGAAGGGACACATGCACCCCTATGTTTATAGCAGCACTATCAACAATAGCCAAAGTATGGAAAGAGCCCAAATATCCATCAATGGGTGAATGGATAAAGAAGATGTGGTATATATACACAATGGAGTATTACTCAGCAATCAAAAAGAATGAAATCTTGTCATTTGCAACTACATGGATGGAACTGGAGGGTATTATGCTAAGTGAAATTAGTCAGAGAAAGACAAAAATCATGTGACTTCACTCATATGAAGACTTTAAGAGACAAAACAGATGAACAAAAGGGAAGGGAAACAAAAATAATATAAAAACAGGGAGGGGGACAAAACAGAAGAGACTCATAAATATGGAGAACAAACTGAGGGTTGCTGGAGGGGTTGAGGGAGGGGGGATGGGCTAAATGGGTAAGGGGCACTAAGGAATCTACTCCTGAAATCATTGTTGCACTATATGCTAACTAACTTGGATGTAAATTTAAAAAAAATAAAAAATAAAACAAGTTAAAAAAAATGTGCACTGCAATCTCTAGGGCAACCACTACAAATTTTTTAATTAAAAAAAAAATAGAAACAGCACGTCAGAGGCATAGTTAGTTTTATACATGAAACACCACCACACGTTGACACAGGAAGCAAAATGAAAGCTGTGGAAATGAAAGAGATTCTACCTTCTACAGGGGGAAAACACAGTGAAAACATGACTATCCTTTAACAGAACACACACACACACACACACACACACACACCCTGCTCTAGCTCATTAGGAAGAAATGTGCTCAGCCAGATATGTCTTATTATTCAGACAAAGGTCAAGTTGAAAAAGCAAACAGATGGCAGTTTCCAAAACACTTTCCTTGCTTGGTTTCAAGTGTGTTGACATTTGAGGACAGAAATGTGGGGTGCTGCTCAGGAGCACGCTCCTCTCACACCCTAATGACAGCAGCCAAATAAATATGCAAATGAGGCAATACTCGACCTTGCAATCAAAGGCAGAGAGCACATGGTCCCACAGAGAGGCTGCCATAGCTAGCACAGGGGGAAATGGGAGGTGCAGCCTCACAGAAAACCTTGAGCCCTCTCAGCAAGGTGAGTGAGCCTGAAGGAATGAGGCAGAGGACAAAAACAGAGGTGCACTTTAGCACTTCCATGTTCATTTGATAAAATAAGAAACATCTGCAATGTGACAGAAATGTCAACACCCTGGGAGTATCCTCTAAAGGTTTCTCATTTTCAAAGAAAAATATGCCCAAGCTCATGCAACTTCTCACTCCGCTTTCTTCTGCCTTTTCTTTCTCTCTCATGCCTTGGAAACTCCAAGCTGCTCCCTTAGGTCCTGTGAGGCTCCCTAGGGCTCTTCCTGTTTGTAAAGAAAAGCAAATGAAAACTGCAGCTCCCCTCACAGAGGCAGGGGTGGGGCTTGCTGTTTTTCTGTGGAGCACAGTCAATGCCAAGGTCACCTTCTGTCTGTCACTACTTAATTCAGCTCTTACAGATATCTGAATATTCGGTGGTGATTTTGGGGGTCTACTGGGATGACAAATTTCAGCAGATGGGGCAACAAAAGCCCATGGGCAACAAAAACCCCAAATACATAACTGGAAGACCATCTGTCATTTACTCCTGGCCCCCTTTAGGGTCTTCAAATCTGAGTACATGTCTATAATCCCAGAAAGGTGCAGGAGAGGGGGTGGGTGCCCCAGCTCCTCCCTGATCCTTGGCTGGCTGCAGCAGAGGTGCCTCAGAGGATTCCTCACATCTGTCCATACCTGGATGTCAGCACCAGCCACCCAGCCTCTGCTGTCATCTCTGGTTTGAATTCCAACTGGACATCCACCTTAAACTGCCAATAAGCAAATGGTTTTCCTCATGAACTCAGTCAAAAACCCAGACAGTGCTACAGTGCTAAATATGCTAAATATGCAAAGAAAACACGGCTTCTGTATTTTCATGGGCCCATCTAAATGTCCTCACAAGTCTCCATCCCACTGAGTAGCAGCAGGGGAAATCTTGAACGCACAGTAATTCTGCTCGCCTGGGTGTTGGAACAGCTGAGTCCTCAAGTGGCCTTTGTGCCTCGGTGGCTGGTGTGGTTCAGCACCTGGTGCTGAGCCCTGGGGCACACCACTGAGCAGCACCTGATTGCTCAGGGGCCAGAGCCCCCACCCCTGTCTGACCTGACCTCAATTCAGCTCTCACTAGCACTACAGACCCCTCACGCCTTACCCTGGGAACCACATGGAGATCGTGGCTGAGACCTGCAAAGACTCAGTGCTATGAAGAGCTGAGGTCATGACCCTCCTGGCTTTCTGGGCACATTGGCCTCTCTCGGCCTCTGGGGCAGGCTCACCTCACCTCTTCTAATAGGACCTATGGCCAGCCCAATGAACCCCCACAAACCTCTCTTCTGCACACCTCACAAGGCAGGTGAGACCCTCTACTAGCTCCTGCTGCATCCTGATGCCTAACCATGTCTTGCTGCCCCTTCTACTCAGCTGCAGCAGTCTCGTAGAGACCTGCAGCCATCCTACACAGCAGTCTCCTTCCAGAATTCCCACCAAGGACCAGAGCACCAGGACCACAGGCCTCCAGTTCTCCCATCAACCTAACCACCACCCCAAGGACTCTAGCCTGGAGCCAGAACACCAAGCGCGGCCTTGGGCTTCTCCTCCATATGTCCCTTTTCTCTCTCCCACTGTGTCTCCTAAACTGAAGCTCTCCTTCACCTTCCCTCCTACCAGACAGGGCCCCTCTACATCATTTTTCTGCACTCACCCTCTCCCTGCCTCCTCCCTAGGGCCATGACGATGACACAGCTGCAGTGAACTTGATTTACAGGGAAAAGGAAAACACATCTACTCTTTTCAAAACACTGTGCCCTTGAGTTTGCTTCCCCCACTACTGTGTCCCCTCTCTGGTTAGTTCTTTTTGACCCTTGAACAACATGGAGGTTAGAGACGCCAACCCCTACACAGTAAAAGTCCATATAACTTTTGATTCCCCAAAAACTTAACTACTAATAGTGTACTGCTGGCCAAAACCTTATTGATGACATAAACAACACATTTTCTGTATGTTATACATATTATACACTGTATTCTTACAGTAAACCAAGAAAAAAGACAATGTTATTTAAAAAATCATGAAGAAAAAATACATTTATAGTCCTGTACTGAGTTTATTATCACCAGAAGTTTTCATCTGTTAACAAGATGCATTGTCAGTACTTACATCATCATCCTACATGATACAAAACACTATACACTTTATACATATTACTAATGCTAGACATCAAAAATGAAAAGATAATGTGAAAAAGAAATTCATATTTATTTACAGGTGTAATGATTCATGCATTAATAATGAAGTAGTAGCAACAGGATTGCTTTATGGTAGACTAGCCTACACACTAATGAATGAATGGTTATGAAATTTTTGTGGCATACAGTTTTACGGTCATATTCATAATACAGTACTGTTAAGACCACTTCACCACTGTGACAACAGGCCAATATGCAGTTTCTCCAATTATAAGAGAGAGGGGCATACTGTATAGCAATTCTTTGAAAGAAAAGTTGTAAAACAGTAAGAGAACAAACACATTTTCAATTTCATATCAACTATCACTCACCTTACGCCTCTGTAAGGACAGGTTCTCCACCTCCGCACAGGTCTTGCACACAACATTCTACATGATGAATACATAGACAATGAAGATGATGACAAAAAATGTCTCATACAATTAATCGGTTTTCACACAAGGACACACACATAGACAACTCTAAGTTTATTAACTGTATGGATGGCATGATGATGACTTTCTATTCATTAAGCGGAAGTGGATCATCATAAAGGTCTCTGTCCTCACTGTCTTCACGCTGAGTTGGCAGAGGAGGAGGAAGGAGGGCTGGTCTTGCTGTCCCAGGGGCAGGAAAGCAGAGGAAGTAGAGAAGGTAGGAGGGGAGGCAGGTGAGGCATGCATGCTCGGTGTAACTTTATGGAAATACCAAACATTGTCATTTCTGTCTGACTTGTTTGCTTTTTCTTTTCTGTTTTCAAATGTTTCTATATGGCACCAATCATTCTTCCACCTTTGCTTTAGTTTCAGTGTCCAATCATAAAAGAAGTCAAAAGTAGTCATGAATAACTGGAACCCTTCTGCCAGACTAACAATTTGTTTTCTGGCACTGCTGCTTCTATGCCTTCTTGCTCATCATCTGAAACTGTTTTGGAAGCATTCGTCTCTCTCAAGTCGTCTTCTGTTAATTCCTCTGTGGTGCCTACTAGTTCTTGAATTTCTCCAAGATCCATATCATGAAACCCTTCTACCACCCCCCCCCCAACTCACCTTTTTTAAAACCATATCGATAGTCTCTTTCATGATTTCCTTGGTTGGTTTTGTAATAAATCCTGTGAAGTCACATACAATATCTGGACAGAGTTTTCTCCAACAGGAATTTATCGTTTCAGGCTTGATGGCTTTCACAGAATTTTCTAGAATAACAGTGGCATCTTCAATGGAGTAATCCTTCTAGACCTTCTTGATGTTCTATCAGAGTTCTCTTCCATAGCACTAACAATGTTTTCCATGGAGTCCCGTGTGTGATGAGCCCTCAATGTCCTCATGACTCCCTGATCTACAGCCTGAATTAGAGATCATGTATTTGGAGGCCACAGACCAATTTGATACCTGCAGTGTTGGACTCACGGGGTTCTGGGTGGCCAGGGACATTGTCCAATACCAAAAAATCTTTAAAAGGCAGTCCCTTCCTGGCAAGGTACTCCCGTACTTCAGGAAAAAATCATCAATGGAACCAACCCAGAAAAAGAGTTCTCACTGTCCAGGCCTTCTTGTTATACAAGCAAAAAGATAGCAGCTGGTATGTGTTTATTCCCCTTCAAGGCTTGGGGGGGGTTAGCAACTTTATAGATTAGGGAAGTCCTGATCATAAACCCAACTGCATTTACACAAAACAGCAGTTAGCCTCTCCCTTCCTGTTTTAAATCCTGATACTTGCTTCTCTTCCTTACTAATAAATGTCCTTCGGGACATTTTCTTCAGGATAGGGTACGTTTGTCTGCATTAAAAACTTGTTCAGACAGATATCCTTTCTCTTCAATGATCTTCTCAGTGGCATCTGGGAACTCATCTGCTGCCTCTTGATCGGCAGATGCTGCTTCTCCTATTATCTTGATATTTGTAAAGCCAAACATTTTTCTAAAATTATAAAAACCATCCTTTGCTGGCATTAAATTCTCCAGCTTTAGATCTTTCTCTTTGCTTTTGCTCTAAGTTGTCACATAATGATTTCACTTTTTCTCAAATCATCTTAAGAGTCTATAGGTATGCCTTTCTTTTTTTTAAGTTTATTTATTTTTTGAGAGAGCAGGGAGAGGGGTAAAGAGAGAGAATACCAAGCAGGCTCCATGCCGTCAGCATGGAGCCCAATGCGGGGCTGGAAACTCAAGAATTGTGAGATCATGACCTGTGCCAAGTCGGATGTTTAACCACCTGAGTCACCCAGGTGTGCCAGTATGTCTTTCTTACAGCAATCCTGTACCAACATAAAAGCTGCATTACCAATATGAGATAAAAGGATATTTCATAAAAAGTGCAAGGCTTTCAGGCCTGCTGGCATTGCTACAGCAATGGCTACACAAATTCTTTTTTTTTTTTTTTACAATGTTCCTGATGCTGGATTCATTATCTTGAGATGGTGCGCACTGAAGCTTCAGACCTAAATCCATGAGACATATTAAGCAATTCAACTTTTTCTTGTGGTGTTAAGACTTTTCTCTGCTTCTTGGGAGCACTTCGAGCATCACTAGTGGCACTCTGGATGAGTCCCAAGGTGTTATTCAAGGTTTAGGGTATTGTACTAATAAACACGATGAAAAGTACGCAAGAACCATGAGGTATCACATTTTACTACAATACACAACTTACGGCAGGGACAAACTGTTCGTGCAGAGATAATTAGCATCACATGATGTTTTAAGTGGATACTCACAACACCTGAGCTCACGGTAATAGCAACAGTGGCTAGGAAATTATTACAGTAGTATATAGCACGTACTATAGCTAATTTATGCAGTTATGCATTTTCACTTGTTTGCATTTCTCTCCACTGCAAATGGTGCCACATAAGTGTTGGTGTGTATAAATTTTGATAAATTTTAACTTTTTATAGTAGATGTATGTATATTTTATGGTAGTAACTGGTAAAATAGACTGGTACTTACATAGATTTTTTTATGTATTCATGACATTCCTATCCTTTTCTTAATTTCTTTATATTTCTAAGGCTACATAGTTTGTCTGCAAGCTTTTGCAAATTGTTGTAAATCTCTAAAAATTTTCCAATATATTGGAAAAAAACAAACAAAAAAAAACCATGTATAAGGAGACCCACACAGGTCAAACCCATGTTGTTCAAGAGTCAACTGTAGTAGGATTTACCCCAAGTTCTACACTACCCAATCAGCAATACCTTGAGAATAAATATGGTTACAGTTTTTAACTTTTCCATCAATTTTAGAAAAGCAAAAGTAGATACCTATCAGTCTATAAGAAATTTCACCTCTTAAACTCTGGGAGATGTTGGAAAGAAATGCCCACTTTCACCTCTTCCCTTGTTTTCTATTGTGAATGTGTCCTCTAGCATGTTCTGTGACACACAGTTACTGTCTCTTTCTCTACGCATGAGGCATTCAGGTATTTTTCTTGCCCATAGACATGGCAAAATCACTCCCAAGCTACCCACTGGGTACAGGAAACTAATGTCCAGGATACCTTTCTACTGGGATTATTCTAAGGCCAAAATCTAACTCAAATAGAAAGTTATGTTTTGCACTGTTATAAAGAGTAGAATTCAACAACATCCCTCAATAAACAAAACAAAGATTTGCAGTACTGAACAGACACAGTTACATCAAAAATCAAGACATTAAATTTATAAAATATATGAGCAGGTTGATAATATAATCAAGAAAAGATGCAACTAGGTGGCATAAGAATTTTTTAAAGCCATTTTGAAAATACAAGGTCCAAGGCACATCTGAGTGTGTGTGTGTGTGCACACGCATGTGTGCGCACGTCCATTTAGGTTGATAAGCTGTGCTTGGTTACTGGGAGAGGAGTGATTATATGTTTACTACTTTTCTATTCATTGAGTTCATCATGGGAGTCTGAAAATTCAATTTTTAAAAATTTACTGTAAGGTCCCAATACTCATTGAGGAAAAAGCTATTATTTATAATCTTAAAACTACATGGAAAAGACATGGTGCTGTGTCAGAGTAGGGCCATAAGAATAAAAAGCCATGTAGGCTGGGCAGCTGCCCTCAGTTCAAGGAGCAGAAATAGAATATATTGGGTCCGGATTTTGCTTCTGAACCAAGGAACCACCTACTATTATGAATGTCATCCCCTGCCCATCAGATTAGCCAGTCTTTCATCCTTCATCCAGGGGTCAGGAGTGGATGCTGGGGTACTCTCTCCAACACAATCGCCAGGGGGCAAGGGAAGTGCCACAGAAACATAGGGAGAGTCCCCTTCAACTTGCCCCTCCCACCCCAGCCTGCTAGGACTGTCACCAGGCATTATGGCTTTACCCGCCTGACATTCACAACACCACTAGTGAAAGGAATGAGTTTGACTCTCTTAGTTAATAAAGAAAACCAAGAAAGCAAAGATTACATAACTTGATGTCACACAGAAATTGGCAGGATGGAAATAAGAACTCAGTGAGATCCTGTGTGACCGCTGGACCCACTTAATGAGCATAACTGTAAAAGTAACTTAAAAAGGCACTCTGCGCACTGTCTTTGCGTGGTGCAATTCACCCCTCAGAAATTTAGGGTTAGTGAACAGACTGTAAGTCAGAAGCACTAGCAATATTTGTGATGACAAAACTCACAGCTGATATGAGCAAATCATCACAGAAATTTTAAGGGAGTGGGAATGGAAGTTTTATATGATATAAATGCCACATAAAATATTACTGTGTATTTGTGAATTATTTAGACACCACATAGCAAGCTTCAGAAGACTCTCCCTAACTCACACCAACTGTGTCAGTTCATGAATAAAAACCCATGTCTTTAGGTCAAGGCCAAGAAAAGGGGGAGCTTGTGACTGTGACAAATGAAGCAGAGTGTGAAAAAAACTTCTCTCTGATTCCTGCTTTGCTTTCCCATTAGTGTGAGAAAAATCAGCCAAGACAAGTGACCATGGCTCTGTTGCTCCCGGAGTTACTTGGAAGGAAACAGAGTGATTAGGGGAAAAGTCAAGAGGACATTACAGGATTTATTATCCAGCGTCTCCCTCCCCTTAAAACTGTCAGTGAATCAGGGCGCCTGGGCAGCTCAGTCAGTTGAGCGTCCAACTTCGGCTCAGGTCATGATCCCATGGCTCATGAATTCAACCCCTGCATCAGGTTCTGTGCTGACAGCTCAGAGGCTGGAGCCTGCTTCAGATTCTCTGTCTCCCTCTCTTCCTCTCTGCCCCTCCCCTGTTTGCGCTTTATCTCTCTCTCTCAAAATTAAATAAACATTAAAAAAAAAAAACCATCAGTGGATCAACAACATAACCTTCCTGAGCTCTCTGTTCTGTTCCTTTGGTCTGTTTATGTTTGCAAGCCAATTCCACAACACCCAATTATCACTACAGACTCTCTAATATATCTTAGTGTCTAGTAGTGTGCATCCTAAAGGTCATTTCACAAATGGACTTCCCTTTCAGAGGGAAAGAGAAGGCAGAAAGCCATCTTAAGAATGTTCTCCTTTCTCACCATTCAGCATCTCCAGGATGAACCCATATGCTGACATGGTTTGAACCACAGACTATGTATAAGCTGAAAGCTCTGAAATGTATGGCCAGACCTTGCTCCTCTCTTGATTTCTGCTACTACCTACTAACTGGCCTGATGGTTACAGCCTCACTCCCCATGCTGCTGGAGTCATCTCCTTAAACTTTGCACCTGATCATGTCATTTGTATCTTTGAACCTTAAGAGGTTCCCTGCCACCTCAGGATGAAACAAACCCAAATTTCCCAACTGCACATCAGACCCTTATGACCCATAATCCTATTTGTCCGATTTTACAGAAGCTCCCTGGATACCCCACTGCCCACTTGCATGCAGTGTTCTAGCCACTCTTCTCTACCTCTGTTCCAAAACTCTCTGTCCTTCCCCACACCAAACAGTGTTTGCATCTGCTTTTCTCTTGGCTGTGGCAGCTCCCACCTCGCCCCTCGTTTGCCCATTTCCACACATCCTCCCCTCCGCGGAGCCTCACATTCCCACCACCCCCACAACAAACCATGCTACAATTATTCCTTTGCTTCTCCCTGAACTTGTGAACTCCGGCAAGTATGAGGCTCTCAATAACGTGCTCACTGGGGAAACAAACTTGAGCAAAGGGCCATCAGACAGCCAGGTCAAGGTTTAGATGCCTCTGACCATCAGGCAGAGAGGGAGACTACTACTACAGTGAGCTGAGAGGCACTCCTGGGTGTGGAGGTGACAAGGTGCTGTGACAGGCAGAGCAAACTGAAGGATGGGGTGGGCAGCTATGAGAGGAGGCGGCTGCAGGTGACTGTGGTCCCCGCTGGAGCTGCCCAGAGCAGCAATGGAGAGGAGGGCGCAATGGCCAGGAACGGTTTGGGTGAGGCTCCAGGTCAGGATCACACATCTGCAAACACTCTGGAAATGCTCACAGTAGTGGCAGTTGTTAGCCGACAAAGGCAAGTGAGGAAGGAGAACACTCCAGGCCCATGGGTACCCCCAACCCGACCCCGCAACCTCAACTTTTCTCTCCATCCAGGAAGGCGGCAGATTTCAGGAAGCTATGGATGAATGTCCATAAAGTGAATTCTGCCTCAAAAGCCATTCTGTTCTCAATTTGTTACCATTTGCCCAAAATGTCAGAAGATGAAGCTATGCAGGGAGGGGAGGCTCCTACCTGAGTTCCATCCTTAAGTCTACGGCTCCCGCTCAGAAGACACGTCGCCCTCTGCACCGCTGCTGGCACTGCGGTCTTCTTTTCGGGGGGCGTTTCTTTCTTTGCTTGATTCGGAAGGCCCCTTGGCTCTGGTCTTTTCTTTCCTCTGCTGTTGTTTTTCAAGCTTTGACAGCTGATTATAAAAAGTAAAAAGATTTGTTTTACAAACGTAAACATGTGCCTGTATATCAAAAACACCGATTACTTCCCACGTAGCAACCACTGAAAGTGCTTCTGTCTGATAAGCCTGTGTGCCGTAACGGTTCAGATGTGCCAAGTGGCCAGCAACATGTACGTTAGTCAGTCAGGCACCTGAGTCGTTGACACAGATTAGTCACGTGTGTGATCTCTCTGAACTTTCCCCACCCATAACTCATCCTGCCATGTGCTATTTGAAAATGGTCAGCTAACAGGCTTCTCTGATAGGCTGAGATGAGAAGAGCCCTATAAATAAAAGTCTTTTATCCGTTTTTTTTTCTCTGATGTTTCTCCAGCTTTTTCTAAGCACACTGTCTTCCCACTTACTGTTTTCTAAAGACTGATCAAAACACTCCACTATTTGCTGAAGATAACAGAGAAGGCTCCGAATAAAGTACATTAAGCACATTTAGACATCGTCTCAATTCTCAATTTATTCTTTGAGACTGAACTTATCCATAGCCAAAACCGCAAGTGTTCCTAGTAGGCCACGTGGTGGCTACACACGGACACTGGCCACAGGGAGCCCTCTCAGACTTCCTTCAGGCCGGCTGGGGGACATGCCTCTGGCACCCGACTCCAGAGGAACCAGGGTCCACTTCTCCAGTGGAAACCACAGACTAGACAGTTGAAAGAAACTTAGATCATCTGACACCCTGAGCAACAGCAAGTCCACTCCAGAAAGGCCTGCTGAGAAACTTGTCAGAGCACATTGGCCAAGTGTGAGCCCACAGGATTTTCTTAGACCAAAAAAGCCATCTGTAACAAAGCCCGAGAGACAGCAACACCCAGTTTCATCTGCCTCCCAGACAAAGACTGCAAACATTTTATAGTTCACATGGAAAGAGGAAAACTAAATGAAGGGCTGGCTTCTTCTCCCTGCCGATCCACGTCCCACATCCAAACACACAAAGAAAACTCACTACAAGCAACCTGCCATATCATCTCTTGATTACAGACAGACTGAGCAAAACCTTAAGATCAATCAACAATCAGCTGCTCTCAATTTGGTCTAGAAAATCACATTTATTAATGGTTGACTTATAACACTATCTTTCCCACTTCCCATTTACCTGAAAAGCTCTAGTAAACAATGAGGTTGGTTAACATGCTAAGTAGATTTTGTGAATAAAGACATCACTTCACCTTTGACCCATCAACTCTCCTCCCAGGTAACTCCTCTGGAAAAATTCTCATTCGTGTGCACAGGAAAGGCTCACAGAAATGAGCAATGCACTACTGTTTGTATCAGCAAAAACCCAAACAGCCTAAATGTCAACTGACATAAGGATAGATAAATGTAATGTGGTATATATACTCAAATAAAGCAATACCATAACGCAAATCTACATATATCAAAATGGGTAAGTCTTTAAAATCATGTTATGCAAACCAAATTAAGTTTCAAAGGTATATACAGCAGGATTCCATTTACACAAAACAACACTATATATTGCTAATGGGCTTATGCAGATATGGTATGAACTAGGTGAATACAAACCAATTTCAGTACAATAGTTAACTATGGGGAGACAGAGGAGAGAATGCGATCACAGTGGAATGAATATACATGGGTTCACACCATAACTGTCAACTTTTACTTTTATAAAAACACACCAGGTATAGAACAGGGCTGCTGACCAGTGCTAGTATGTGAACTGCTTGCTACCAGCACTTAGACCATCCCACCAGTAAAATGCTTGCACCGGGATGTAAACCAACACATAACTTCCTTCAAGTCTTGCTGTGAAAGTATCAGCTACTGAACCATGTACTTGGTGGCATTTTTCTCTGTACTATTTTACCACAGATAAAGGAGGAATTTCCTGTATCTAAGGTGACAGCCTTCCATCCCCATTCCTCTTTTGGAATTAAAATGCTCCTTTTCTTTATGAAATGATGAGGATAGATGGGTGTCCTTCTGTCTTGCTCCTTTTTTGTTTTGGCAAAATGATCTTGGATTGCACAATGTGAATGTACTTACCATTATTGAACTGTATATTTAAAAATAGCTAGGATGGTAAATTTTATGTGTATTTTATGACAATTAAAAAAACTTTTTATTGTGCTATATATAATTGACATATAATATTACAAGAGTTTCAGGTGTACACATAATGATTTGATTTGTATATACTGCAAACTGATCACCACGATAAGTCTAGCTAACAGCCATCACCAAAAAAAATTTGTTAGTGATCTTAGAAAACACAGAGTTGGAACTCTATGCTGGACGTCCCCCCCCCACCAATTTCTTTTTTATCTTTTTATATTCCTAGTTCATGAAATCCAAACATCTGGAAATCAGTGTTCTGCAGTGAACTGTGATAAGTTGCCTTCTGCTGCCAGCAGCTTACATTTACATCAGTGTCTATGTATGTGTTTATACATGTATGTATAATATATGCGTATCTATAGACAAATTATACACATACACATAGAAAACCATGAACATGTTCCAAGTTAGACACTAAGCATGATTTTTATTTTAAAAAGAGACTCTCTCCATTATGTTTCCCCTCTTTAGAGGTATAAATACAGAAAATGTGAACATCACCAATGACTTAACCACACCAAGCCTCCCCCCACTGCTAAGATTCAATCTCATGCAAAGGCCTGTTTGTCCCAACCTGTTCTTCACTTTCTGCTCTTAAATGCTGGTGAGAAACCAGACTCTGGGAGAGTGACAGGGAATCATTCCCAATTAAAGAAGGTTTCTCCGAGGTTCCTTGGGTACCTGCAGTACCTATCTGATGCTGCACTGACTCAGAGGTGCCATCAAAAGAGTGTGAGACTGTGGAAACATCGGTTTGACCTTTCACCCCAACCCTGTCCCCTCCCACCACAGACCACACTTGTAAATCATGTGTGATAATTATTTAAATGACAAGCATAGCCTGAGTTTCTATAAATGATGTGATGCTGATTCTCTTACATTATTTATCTTAATACAACCCAACCACATATGGTTCCATGCCTCAAAGTTCTCTGTGAGAACACTGTGAACTAACCTAATAAATTGAAGCCTTTTCTCAGAAAACTTGGAATCCAAGGCAGACAAAACTTGGAATTTGCATCTCAAGGCAAGAAAGCAGTTGGATTTTTTTTTTTTAAAGAAAACAAATGAGAAAGAAAGAAAAAGAAGCAGAAAAGAAACTGGTAATGCATATGGAATTATGTAGAATGTCAACAGCTTTCAAATTCACAGGGAGATGCATGTCAAGGAGAATGTAAACCAGTACAGGCCCTGTGAACACATGATCCACAAACACTGAAATGGAGTACTTCTGGGTTTTTGTTTGTTTGCTTGTTTTTTAATTAACTGATGAGGGTGTCCATAATGCAAAGGAAACACTGTCCAAACCACACAGGCCTTAGTGTCATGGGGAGAAATCCAACCTTCCCCTGGGCACACAGACACTGCCAGGGGCCAGATAACTGTCCTATGGCCAGCCTGTACCTCTCATGGTAGATCTTGGCAAGCTGGGGGTTGGGGGATGAAGCAGGGGGGATGGGAATATCTAGATCCCAAACACCCCAACTCATGATTAAATCCACTGAGAAAATAAAGGATTTTCTTTGTAGTTAAGATTTCCATGCTCAAATAGCAAAATGTAAGAATAAACTAGTTGAACACAGATACTAACGTAGGGCTTGCAAACCTACATACCTTGAAGGACCAGGCAGGTAGCAAAAGAGGGAAGTAACAAAGCATGAGACAACAGGGCATGGTGGAGACTGCAGCCACACTGGAGAGGACAAGCCCCACCTAAGGACATTCACATTTCTTTTTAAGCATCTGGACAAATGTAATGTCAATGAGGCAGATATGAGCCACCTGTTAGGAACCTCCACTTGGCACATCCACCTGTGTGATCCCATTTGCTCTGAACAACCCATAACAGTGGTATTATCATCAATGTCCCACAGAGAAACCACTGTCAGGGCTCCTGGATGGCTCAGTCTGTTAAGCATCTGACTCTTGGTTTTCTGCTCAGGTCATGGGCAGGGCAGGGCAGAGAAAAGAGAGAAAAGAGAGAAAAGAGAGAAAAGAGAGAAAAGAGAGAAAAGAGAGAAAAGAGGGAAAGGAAAAGAAAAGAAAAGAAAAGAAAAGAAAAGAAAAGAAAAGAAAAGAAAAGAAAAGAAAAGAAAAGAAAAGAAAAGAAAAGCACTATCAGTTGCTGGCACTACAGGTCTTCCCAGCTTCTTCCTCCCTCCCTGCTGACCCCAGCAACTTGCCACTTCAGAAGTGACAATCTCTGACCCTCCTATCTCATGGGCATAGTAATGGAGATCACAGCCAACAGGACCTGAGGGGCCTGCGGGGGGCAGGAGGGGTGCAGAGAAAGGTTTCTCTCCCTAATAAACACAGGTTTAGGGGCGCCTGGGTGGCGCAGTCGGTTAAGTGTCCGACTTCAGCCAGGTCACGATCTCGCAGTCTGTGAGTTCGAGCCCCGCGTCGGGCTCTGGGCTGATGGCTCAGAGCCTGGAGCCTGTTTCCGATTCTGTGTCTCCCTCTCTCTCTGCCCCTCCCCCGTTCATGCTCTGTCTCTCTCTGTCCCAAAAATAAATAAACGTTGAAAAAAAAATTAAAAAAAAATAAACACAGGTTTATCAACCAGCCTTGTTCCCAGCTGATTAATGTTGAGTTATTGTGTTTGAGCTTTCTGAATTCTTCAACCATCAAGACAGAAATGTACAGGCAAAACCTGCAGCAGCTTGTTGCTAAACCACCAAGGAGCTAGACCTGCATTTGGACGAGTTTCTCTTTAATTTGGCACAGAGATGGCCTTGAGGTCCCTGTGTATTTTCTAGCAAAGAAGATAAGAGCAAAGAAGGATCACAGACTGGCCTGCTGTATGCTACAGGCAGAGTGCCAAGGATTGACAGCACCCCCAGCTTTCTCTGCTTTAAAATGGGGATTATAATATTACTCTTCATACATATCAAGTGCTTAGAATACTGGCTTGTCATGAGTGGACATCACCAACCATATACCTGGTGGACAGTCAGCCCCAGGAAGCCAGGGGGCCTGCTTGGTTTGCCTCTGTGTCCCTCAAACCTAGAATGGGGCAGGACTCCTAAGCCAGTGCTCAATATATGTCTTTTTTTTTTTTTAATGTTTATTCATTTTTGAGAGACAGAGAGTGAGCAGGGGAGGGGCAGAGAGAGGGGGAGACACAGAATCTGAAGCAGGCTCCAGGCTCTGAGCTGGCAGCGCAGAGCCCAATGTGGGGCTCGAACTCATGGCTGATGAGCCACCCAGGCACCCCCGTCTTTTTTTTTAAGTTATTTATTTATTTTGAGAGAAAGAAAGCACAAGTTGGGGAGGGGCAGAGAGGGAAGGGAAGGGAAAGGGAGGGAAGGGAAGAGAAGGGAAGGGAATCCCAAGCAGGTTCTACACATTGTCAGCGCAGAATCCAATGCAGGGCTTGAACTCATAAACCGTGAGATCATGACCTGAGCTCAAATAGGATGTTTAACCAACTGAGCCACCCGGACACCCCTCAATATACACCTTAAATGAAGTTCACCAATTAAGCAAGAGAAGGCATGTGGCTCCCTGAAAGCAATGTGGAGTTTGGTGACTGTAGGCCTAGAGTCTGGTCCCATCTCAGCCACTTGCATGTTGTGAAAACTTACGCAAGTTACATAACCTACTGAACACCCATATTCTCATTTAGTTCAGTGGGCATTTTATGAGACACTCTGTTTTCAGCTGCTAGAGCGATAAACCTACCTGAGTATGGCTTAAAGAGGAAGGAGCTGGATGACCTCACCTATAGGATAGTGGCGCCCCCAGCTCGGCCCTGCCACAGCTCTCCAGAGGCTTCTGCATACCTCTAGACACCCCTTCCTCATTCTGAGAGCTGCCACCATTGCAAAACTGCTCAAAGCAACAAGGTCTAGAGTTAGTTCTCTGATATCCCTGGCACTGATCCTCAGGAAAAGACCATGTCACCCTGTGTGGCCTGTCAACAGCAGTGGGAGAGGCAGGCCAGGCTGAGAGAGAGGAATCTAACTCCAGGCCCATTCACTGATACATGGCAGATACAGAGCAGGAAACAGTCTGCTGCCAGCATCAAGAGAATGCAGGCAGGACAGGGGCTCTCGAGGCCCAGCTACGAGCAGGAGGGGCGACCAAAGCAAGCAGTCAGTATTGGAGAATCACAGCAAGGAACACAGAGTAGCCAGAGAGTGGTGGGTCTCAAGTGGGGGGAGCAAGCCCCAAGTTCAGGGAGGTCAGGAAGGAACTGGCAAAAGCAGGTCAGCAAGGGCCAATGGAAGCCATGGCTGAGGGTAGGGTCGGGTCAGTGTCCTGTAGGAGGGCTAAGAAGCCACATGAACTCCAGAGCCCAGCAGCATCCTCTGTATATTGATTCTTCAAGAACAATGAAGATTCTTCAGACACATGAAGGTGGAAAGCATAGGCAGTGCAGACCACCCGACCAGAAAACGACAGGCAGAGAGGACAGAAGAGAAGGAGAGGCTGAAGAGCAAGAGGGCCAAGGTGGGGCAGGGACAACCCAGGAAAATACAAGAAAGAGTGAGGGGTGAATTCTGGTGAGAGTGCCCCACCAGCAGAAACCAAAGTGTCACCATCCGGGAATGGCAGGTGAGTCAACACACTGGTGGGAACCATCACCAGAGACTTGGGGGACAGACCAGACAGAGCAAACGGCAGGCTGGGGTGCTGCTGGTATGTGGGAGCCCTAGGAACAAATGTTCCCCAAGGTCCCCCCTAGCTAAGACAGCCACAGTAATGTGACTTGCATGGTGTGGCACACAAAACCCTGGATGAGTGAGTGCAGAAATGAATGAACAGGACCTGTTGTTTGAAGAATGACCAGGTGACAGCCCCAGAGAGAAGGGACACTCAAACTGTTGCTCATGTTACCTCTGTGCCTGAACAGGTCTTTCCCAGCATCTGGGGGGAAGGAAACAGTGTGAGGCCCCCACCCAGCAGCACACACTGAGTGTCAGCCCTACCAGTGAGTCTGGCTTCTGGGGCAGACAGCTGTCTCTTATGCAGGTAGCAGCTTACTGGAAAGCGAAAAGGAGGCACTTCTGAGCAAGCCACTTAATCCTCCACACCTCCATTCGCTTTTCTGTAAATGCTACATGGTTATCCGCCCAGTCGGCCTGCCCAGGGCACAAGTGAGGACACAGTGTGGCATGGGCATACGAGCTGGCATGTGGAAAGCACCAAACACACAGGGATCATTCTTACCTGCTCTGTCCTTTCACACACAAAACAGCACTTTGGAGGGATCTTCAAAGACTGATCATTTCACACTGTGGAATCTTCCAGTGTGACAATGTCATAAAACACAAAGTGAGTGGGTAACTTCAGGCTTCTGTGGACACTAATGAGCTGCCAGGAGTACCCTGATGAGAAAATCTGAGAGCTCAGTGCTGTGTGGGCAGTGGGACTCCAGGCTCCCCTAGACTCCACCCACTCCAGGAGAAGCTCAGGTGAGGGACACCCACGTGGGGTGGAAGGGTGTAAGCAGAGCTGATCCACATCTGTTGTTGCTGCCACCTCTGCCTGCTTCTCTGGGGAACATCCAAGCCTGCCAGGCCGCAAGGTGCCAGATGCAGGTTTGAAGGGGCCCTAGAAAACCGACTTCTTTACAACTCATTTCAGAACAAAACAGGTGCCCAAGAATTCTTGATGGAAGGATTACTCTTAGAGTGATGGTGTCTTAAACTTGCTTCCAACGTGGTTTGGGGTACTACCGGTGAAAAACTACAGCTTCTTATAGATGTCCTCACAAGTTCCCACATGTCCCATGAAGACCACTTCACATATTCCCCTTTCTTCTTTTTGAGCCTACACTAGACAGAAGACAGCATCTCTTTCTTCCAAGGCCCCATGGACATAAGCTGAAAATTTCTTCATGCTCGGGAAATAAATGACCCCTTAGATTATGACAACCAGTTTGCCACCTTTAGCATTCCAAGAAGTCAAGGGGAGATATGATTCCCAGATTGCTTTTGAGCACTACAGAGTCAAAGTCAGTCAAGAGAGAGCAAACCCAAGACCACATCCAGTCATCTCCCAGGCTAAGAAGAGCACCAGGTCTCTGGACTCCTGGCCAAGCCTTCAGTCGACTTGCCCCTTTTAGGAGCAAATGTTCATCAGGACAGGAGCTCCTGGGGTTAGCCACAGGTCCAGGGCAGCAAACCTGGTCTCTATTCTTGCTAGGGCAATGCTGAGCCGGCCCCCATGGCCCCATCTTTGAGTTATTTTAATGCTCGTTATTTCCTGCCAGGCTATTCTGTCCCACATATGAGCAAAATCTAATTAGAGAGTGAAGAAAATAACAAAAGAAAAACTCAAGCCCCATGAAGTCAGTTACTATGATTTTTATAGACCGTAGTGTAGATGGAAAAGTTCTGTTCCAACCAACCCCTTGCAAAGATTCCAAGAAAGTCTTATGGTGCAAGTTATAAAGATCAAATGTCTCCTCTGCAATCACTTTCTAAAATACCTATTATTCTGAGGGCGCTGGCCCACACCTGTGGCCCTGTCGGTGTCAGGAGGCACAACTGGGTCATCACAGGGTGCTGCAAAGGAAGGACATGCCCAGCCAGGCTCCCTTAGAAGTAAGGACATGAGTTAAAGGAAAAAATGCCCCAAACCAATCAGCCCCCTTAACTCATTTCAATAGTTTTAGAACTTTCCACAATGCTCTTTCCTAAGTGTCCAGCAACTCCCACTGCTAGTAAAAAATGTCCTGACTCTGTAAAGTCATTTAAACTGCCTGTGTGATCTTCACTCACCCTGCAGATAAACAGAACAAGCTGACACTAGATATAAGCTTTGTTGATTAATAATTCCAAGGTAATGTATAAGTAAAGCACTGTAGAATACAGAAATATTCAATCAGCAGTGAACCTCCTGAGGGTTAGGCTGAATTACTGGACTTCCCTGTGCCTCAATGTGCTTTCCTAGACCACATAAACTGGGAGGCAACCTTGCATTACTACCGTGGAGATGCAGTAGAGCCCAAAGGGGCTAGCACAGTGATTGGAGCCATCAGCTACCCTTCCAGAATGGACTGGGACACCTTTAGAAGTGGATTCTTCAGGGAATGGCACTCTGGGAGGGGATACTTCACCTACTAGTGCAACACTGCAGATCAACTTGGTATAGACTCACTTTGCCTTCAGAACAGGGACTGGAAATCCCTCGGCTTCTCCTTGTTTCTTTTTACTGCTTACAGGCGAGAGTGGCAGAGGGTGTGACGGGGAAAGAAGAGAAGGCAAATTCCAACCAGCAAATGATATGGATAAAAATTTGAGAAGAAAGAAGTGTGAATCTACTGTGGAATTTTAAACAATCTGTAAAACTTCTACAGACTGTCTCTAATTGACCAGGCCATTTTCAAAAAAGGAACTGGAATTTGTATTTGGGCAATTTGTTTTATCAAATTGTAATTTGATATAATTTAGTATTATGTGATAATTCTGAAAGCTTTTTAAAAAAAAAAATTCCTTCTGTAATGGAAAACCTGACAGAACATTCGAAGAGGATGTTTCCATATACACCACAGCGTCTGCCATTATGTCAACTGTCGCGTTATTTTTAAATCAACGGGCTGCTTAATAAAAACATTACGAAGCAAAGTACACACATGGTACCTAATTTTCATACATTATTAACTCTGCTTGAGGTTTTTGTGGGAATTAAAAAAAAAAGCAAGCAGGCAGGCATCTGTTCCCATCTGAAATCGTGCAAGCTAATTTTATTTTCTAATTCCCCATTGTTTACAAAAACCCTCTTAGGCATGCAAAAATGATGGAGGGTTGAGGATGGGGGTGTTCAGTGGTCTTTCCTATTATTTCTACCTCACTAAGTCTCCTTCGGTGTACTCTCTCACCACGCAGGCACACACTTTAGGCCCCAGTGGGGCTTATTTTAGGCCACTGTGGGATGTACCAAGGGCTTCAAGGTCAGCCCAGGCATGTGTTTCTCTATCGGTGCAGCTGCCCTCAGATCTCCAAGTTAGTCCCCTGCAGCAGATGCTACCAGGGCCCGCCGTGTCCCCCAGTCCACAGGTCACTGCAGTGTCAGCGGGCAACGGCCTGTAAGCCCATGACTTCCAACCTGCAACTCTCTGCCTCAGGACACCCCCTGGCCATGGGCAGGGGTGAGGCCTGAGTGCAGGGCAGGCCAGAATAATCAGGAAGTCAACACCTCTAGGAGTGAGCTCAGTCACCAAGAAATGAGACTTGAAGGGTTCAAAACCTCAGCTTCTTCACCCATCATGCCAACTCTGAAATATGTTCTACATAGTCCCCCAGAGGGTCCCAGGGATCATCAACACAGCCTTAATAGGCTTTTCTCTGTCCTGTCTCACTATGCTTCCTGGAAGACCTCCCAAATTAACTACCTTTATCTAAATCCTCTTACTCTAGGAAGACCCAAACCTGAAACATTTCAATTCTTCAAAATAAGCCACGTTGTAACGTGATAATTCACTATGTGTAACTTGTTACCTGGCCCCCTACTAACCAGTATCCTACACTGGTTTACACACTTGGACACTGGAAGGCAGTGGCAATACTTAGGATTCCAACCCCACTCACAGCCCTAAATGATGCAGACATGTGAAGGGACAACTGAGCAAGTCAGGAGTGTAATCCTGTGACATTTTATTACATATACTGATGTTGTGAACACTGATCACCCATCTACATGGCACACTCCATATTCTAGTAGCCAGGGTTTTTATTATGTTGCAGTCCATTGCCTAACTCTACTGGAGAACAGGGTATCACTGCACTTCTAACAATCCTCAACTTTTCATTATATCAGTGACCTGGGCTTTTCCTTCGATGGGGGCTAATTTTAAAATTTCAAGAGTTACAGAAAAGAAGTAAGCACTTCTCCTCCACCATAAGGGAAGGAACAACCCACAGCATTTGGGAGTCCAGAGGCTGGCCGTCTTCCACTCCACACACCAAGCAAATGGGTTCTTTCCTCCTCCATGCCTATGTGCATTTATTGTTTTTTAGGCCATAAGCTATGTGAGGGCAGAAATAACAGGCAACTCTTTGGTCAACATCTACTTTAGAATGAAGTCAACATCTATCACGCTGTTGGCACATGTCTGGTTCATAATCATGAACTGTAGCAAAGTTTAAGGAGACACTAAAGCAATTTCAGTCTTGCTATTCCAGGGTATAATTGGTAACAGAAAACTGTTCACAAGCATTTCAAATCAATAGTGTTCTTTAAATGATTCAAAATGTTTCTTCAATTTGCAAGTCTTTAAAAAGGGGGAGTGGGACATTTTCTCTGCCCCACTTGGTCTATATGTTGTACAAATGCCAATGAAGCAGATTGGGAACAGTGAAGAATTACTGTACAAAATAACAATAATCCAGAAAAGAGGAACACATTGGACCCAAAGAAACAGTGGACATTCTCTGGGAGAGAAATCATGGCCAGGCTTAGGCAAGATGAGGGATTGGCAGCCTGGCGAGTGACCCATCCATGGGGAGCAGGGTGAGGGTTTCAGAGGTAGGATCTCACAGAGGGGATGCCTGGCAAACAGCAGTTTGGGAGAAGGAGTAAATACAGTACCTTCAGTAAAATTTCAAGAAGAGAAAGACAAGTTCATACTCCCAGAAAAGCAAAAGGCTGAAAAGAAAAAAAAAATCCTAAAATACAGTTTGACTCTGTGGTAACTAACAGTTACAGAGTCATGACAGTGTAAACACAATTTATTAATTTAATTAAAAATAATGTTATCAGGGGTTCCCGGGTGGCTGAGTTGGTTAATTGTCGGACTACTGGTTTCAGCTCAGGTTGTGATCTCAGGGTTCGTGGATTCGAGCCCTCCAATGAGCTCTGTGCTGACAGAGTAGAGCCGGCTTGGGATTCTGTCTCTCTCTCTCTCTCAAAAATAAAGAAATAAACCTAAAAATATATCAAGAATAAATAAATTAATAATTATATAATACTAGAGAGATGGAGAGGGTAGGAGGTGAACAGTGCTAAGTAGCATGAAATAATGCCAGACTTTAATATATTAAGAAACAGTAAAAGGTTATTGTTTAGGGATAGAGAAGAAAGTATCAAAGGAAATAGCTTAAAATAAGCTAAAGCTGCTCATTTGGGTGGATGAGGAAAAGCAGGCAAAGGGAGTTATTACCTGATTTTTAATTATGCACATAATTATTTTATTTTATTTTACATCCAAATTAGTTAGCATATAGTGCAACAATGACTTCAGGAGTAGATTCCTTAATGCCCCTTACCCATTTAGCCCATTCCCCCTCCCACAACCCCTCCAGTAACCCCCTGTTTGTTCTCCATATTTAAGAGTCTCTTATGTTTTGTCCCCCTCCCTGTTTTTATATTATTTTTGTTTCCCTTATGTTCATCTGTTTTGTCTAAATTTTTTTTTAAAATGTTTATTTATTTTTGGGAGAGAGACAGAGCATGAGCAGGGGAGGGGAAAAGAGAGAGAGACACAGAATCCAAAGCAGGTTCCAGGCTCTGAGCTGCCAGCACAGAGCCCCATGCGGGGCTTGAACCCACGAACTGTGAGATCATGACCCAAGCCGAAGTTGGACGCTCAACTGAGCCACCCAGGCGCCCGTGTTTTGTCTCTTAAAGGCCTCATATGAGTGAAGTCATATGATATTTGTCTTTCTCTAATTTTAGTTAGCCTAATACCCTCTAGTTCCATCCACATAGTAGCAAATGGCAAGATTTCATTCTTTTTGATTGCTAAGTAATACTCCATTGTATATATACACCACATCTTCTTTATCCATTCATCCATTGATGGGTATTTGGGCTCTTTCCATGCTTTGGCTATTGCTGATAGTGCTGCTATAAACATTGGGGTGCATATGTCCCTTCAAAACAGCAGACCTGTATCCCATGAATAAATACCTAGCAGTACAATTGCTGGGTCATAGGATGGTTCTATTTTTAGTTTTTTGAGGAATCTCCATACTGTTTTCCAGGGTGGCTACACCAGCTTGCATTCCCACCAACAATGCAAAAGAGATCCTCTTTCTCTGCATCCTTGCCAACATCTGTTGTTTCCTGAGTTGTTAATGTTAGCCATCTGACAGGTGTGAGGTGGTATCTCATTGTGGTTTTGATTTGTATTTCCCTGATGATGATGATGATGTTGAGCATTTATTCATGTGTCAGTTGGCCATCTGGATGTCTTCTTTGGAGAAGTGTCTTTTCATGTCTTTTGCCCATTTCTTCACTGGATTATTTATTTTTTGGGTGTTGAGCTTGATAAGTTCTTTATAGATTTTGGATACTAACTCTTTATCTGCTATGTCGTTTCCAAATATCTTCTCCCATTCTGTCGGTTGCCTTTTAGTTTTGCTGATTGTTGCCTTCGCTGTGCAGAAGCTTTTTATTTTGATGAGGTCCCAGTAGTTCATTTTTGCTTTTGTTTCCCTTGACTCTGGAGACGTGCTGAGTAAGAAGTTGCTGCAGGCAAGATCAAAGAGGTTTTTGCCTGCTTTCTCCTCAAGGATTTTGATGGCTTCCTGTCTTACATTGAGGTCTTGCATCCATTTTGAGTTTGTTTTTGTGTCTGGTATAAGAAAGTCATCCAGGTTCATTCTTCTGCATGCCGCTGTCCAGTTTTCCCAGCCCCACTTGCTGAAGAGACTGTCTTTATTCCAGTGGATATTCTTTCCTGCTTTGTCAAAGATTAGTTGGCCATACGTTTGTGGGTCCATTTCTGGGTTCTCTATTCTGTTCCATTGATCTGAGTGTATGCACATAATTACTTTAATAAACAATTTAAAATTTGTTTAAGAAAGAAAACTCATATGCACATAATTACTTTAATAAACAATTTAAAATTTGTTTAAGAAAGAAAACTCATATAGTGGCTATAGTAACAGATCCAATACCACACAAAAAAAGTTAATGATTCAGGAAAATGAAGTTATATTATCCTTCCAATATCGAGAGAAGAGACAATAAGAAAAAGCAGAAACTTAGAAGTCAGCTGCAGGACAAAATTTGTAAAAGAAGAGATCAGAGCAAATACAGAAAAAACAATAAGCAAAGCCATCACCAGAGGACAACCTCAGCTATGGAAAGGCTCAAGCATGTCCTAGGAGAACCAACCATCAGAGAAATTTAAAAGAAATCCAGAGGGCACAATCTTCTCTTCCATGCCACTAAATGCCACCAGGGAATCAGGACACAGGAACAACTAACAAACAGCGTGTTGGAGCAATGAAAGACTGACTGCATGATGAAAGACGAGTGGACAAAGGGAAAGAAGAAAGCCAACCAAGCATCAGGACAATGCCTGCAGGGTCTGAGGGTAAAAGACAGTGACCCAAATATTCCCTATTGACCAGGATGTCTGCAAACATGCAAGTATTCAGAAAGTATTACAGCCATTCCTATCCTTAAAAGAAAAAAAAAAAGTGTAAATAAATTACTCATAGAATTGGAGCCTCTTGAGAGAGTAATAATGGAAACTGTGTTAAGTAATGTAACCAATAAAGTGAGTTATATAAGTTCCAGAACTAGCTAGTGAATTAAAAAATGCAAATGAGAAATTAATCAAACTTATCAGGATCCAAAAATCCAGACTCACATTTTTTTATTTTTTTATTTTTATTTTTTTTTAAGTTTTTTTTTTTTTCCAACGTTTATTTATTTTTGGGACAGAGAGAGACAGAGCATGAACGGGGGAGGGGCAGAGAGAGAGGGAGACACAGAATCGGAAACAGGCTCCAGGCTCTGAGCCATCAGCCCAGAGCCCGACGCGGGGCTCGAACTCACGGACCACGAGATCATGACCTGGCTGAAGTCGGACGCTTAACCGACTGCGCCACCCAGGCGCCCCGCATTTCTTCACATTTAAAAAAATGTGAGTCTGGGGTGCCAATGTGAGTCTGGGGCGCCTGGGTGGCGCAGTCGGTTAAGCGTCCGACTTCAGCCAGGTCACGATCTCGTGGTCCGTGAGTTCGAGCCCCGCGTCGGGCTCTGGGCTGATGGCTCAGAGCCTGGAGCCTGTTTCCGATTCTGTGTCTCCCTCTCTCTCTGCCCCTCCCCCGTTCATGCTCTGTCTCTCTCTGTCCCAAAAATAAATAAACGTTGAAGAAAAAAAAAAAGAAATTAAAAAAAAATGTGAAGAAATGCAAACACGTAATAAGTTTATGAAAAAGATGTCCAACTTCACTAGCAATTAAGTTGATGCAAATAACAACAGTAAGATACAATATATGATTATTCATCAAGTTGCCAAGGATTAAACAATGATAATACTCAGCCTTTGAAAGGGTTTTTGGAAAAGAACATTATATATTATTGGTGATGGAGACTGTAAATTTGGGCCTTTGGGGCAAAAGTTGGCAATGCCCATTTCAAAGCACTAATAAGCACAGTATGACCCAGTAATTCCACCTCTTCAGATCTATCTTGTGGAAAACAAGTGGCTTAGTACACAAAGATAACATGCAAAAATATGTTCACTGCACTGGTTTTTACAATAGTTAAAACTGTGGGGCAACCTAAAACTCTACTATAAAAGGGATTCTTTAAATAAAGTATGGGACATTCTGTACAAACTGATTCACCTGATTTGAGGTGTTGCTATAAAAAAGCCTGTGACTGCAGTCATCAGAAGCTACAATTCTCATCTCTTTATCCTTAAACAAGAAAGCCACACACTGCCGCTTAGTGATACACATGTGCCTAAAGCCATTTTGAAAGAGAGGAACAGAGCTGACTGTCACAGGATGTGGTACAGTGGTCATAGCCAGGCAGGTGAGGTAGGAGACAGTGGTGAAGGATGGAAACAGGAAGGCCCCCTGCGTAGGGCACATGCTCTACTCTTAAGCTAGGAGGCAGATCCTTGGGTGTTCATCTCAATGTACACACATGTGTTTTATATACATTCTCTTCCAGCTATCAAATATCGTGTAATAATTTTTTTAGAACACAAGAGTGACGACACTTCATCTTTAGTCACTCCTTTGCCCAAACAGTTCCAACAATCTGACTTGCCTCCAAAGAGAATATCTACAGAGGAAAAAACTCCTGGTCACAAACTTACAGTTCTCAAGGATACAGCCTATCAGAGAAAAGGAAGTGCTCTTCAATAGTATTATTCTGACACTCCCAAGGATTCGACTGCAACTTCAGCTCCGAATGCCCCTGCAACGTGGCGGGGCTTGCTTACTTAGTCTCAGCGTCCACATGCAGAAAACCCACTAGAAGCCAGAACTGTAGTAGGAAAACTTTCTCTGAAATCTGATGATTGCTATCATTACTATTTACCTCTATAAAGAAATGTTAGCAAACCACCACTAAAATGCTCATGAATGCCATTTGTGTGGGAGAAAACATATTTGTACTAAGCATCAGCTATAGTTTCGGTACAAATGAAAGCTGCTCCACCCCGCTTCAAGATAAACTTGTAACTGGGCACAACTCATTTTTCAGGATGCTATCAGGAGTATCCCCTCCTGAGAGGAAATTTGCTAACAATGAAATCAGAGAATAGAAGCATTGCTCATCTAGTGGTCCTACTGTTTTGATTCCCCTGCCTCAAAATACATATATTACTAAACAGACCCAGGGAACAGTATAAGTGCTTCTCCTAACGCATCAGCCCCACTCTGCACTAGGAGGAAGACCTATTGCATCCTAATCAGGTGCTGTTGTCAAGTTTCTTATGCCGATAAAGTCCTAAAAAGACAACCTTTGGTTATTCTGCTTCCGTCTACTTTCTAAATTCCCACATCCAGACACCAAAAGAAAAGAGGCTGAGCGGCAACAACCTGTTTGGAGATGGGTCCACCCAGCTTCCCCAGCCTCTCCAAGATGCTCCAAGCATTTCCTGGGAGTTAGACGGAAAGACAGACTCTCTGGTCCCACCCAGACCTGCAGTATCAGAGTCTGTGTTGGAACAGACCCTCCGGGGGTTCATGTGCACCTTAACTTTGAGACACACCGGGCTAAAGGGCTTATCTTAATCTGAGGATGTAGAGGAGCACCGTCTTCAATTAGATCGCAGTGAGCCAATTTGGAGAGGGGCTAATGGAGGTTATGGAGGGAAGAAGTGACTCCCACCCCCACTGACCAAAAGCCATCCACCCCACTGTGACTGCCTTCCATCTTCCCACACCTCCCTGGGACCTTTCAGCCAGTTTATCCCACCAGCCTTATAGTTGAGGGGTTGCTACTACTCACTAAGTGGTCTATGCCAGACAGGGAGGCAGGGGGCTACTAGGGGCTCATGAGACTCTGAGTCAATGACTTTCACCAAATCGAAACCCCTCCAGGCCTCTCCCCCGCCACCCCTTCTAAATACATAAACACACACTCTGTTCGAAGCTCTGGCTTTCTTTCCTGCGGCCCCATCTCTCATCCAGGAACTCCATTCCATGGTATACACAGGCCCGTCTTCTATAGTAGCCTCCCCTCTGCCTTACCTTAGGCCACCTGTCCCGTGTGGACAATGCTTCCTCCGAAGGCCCCCCAGGGCAGAACTTCCACTCCACCTTACCCTCCTGCCCACCACCCACTAGGAGGCCTACCTCTCCCTGCTTCCCTTCCTCCCCAGGCTGTCCCCAATGTATTCACTCCACCCCAGGAAGGGCGGAGTTTATAAGCTGGGGCCACACCACCTTCTATCCTTCTTCTTCTGACCTCCAGACAGAGCCCCCATCACAGTCTCTGGCCCAGGCCTCACTATCACCCTGGGCAACACTATTTCTAATCAAGGTCCACCCAGCTTCCCAACCTCGTAGTTCCCAGGGCTCCTTATTCCAATAGCTACCCCCTACCCAGAATTCTCACCTTCAGAAGAGTAAAACTCGGTATGCCACTCTCAGCCATCAGTACCTAGGCTCTGATTCTCCCAAACTCTCCATTTCATTTCTCTTGGCTCTTGGCTTCTTCCTTCTCCTCCAGCCAGTCACACTGCCCATGGGAACCCCTCTTTGACCAATATGACCAACTTTTGTAACTTTTCAAAAAGCAACTACCACCACCACCACCATCAGCCCCACAGAAGGGAGATGCTGAAGGCAAGGGATTCTAGGCCTCCACACCACTGTCAAGGGTAGCTCCCTTTAATCTGTTTTCTAAACTCTGGTTCTGCATGGGATTTTAGCTAAAACCCAAGATTCCACACCTAAAGAAGTGTGGAAAAGACTTAGAGACTTCTGTAACTACCTAGCGATACTCCCTGCCTCATCTTGTCCCCTTCACACCTTTTCTGTACTCAGCAAGAGATGTAGTCAAAATGACAGTTCAATAGCCTGCAAATAGCACTCCCTAGCAGCATTATTCATGATACCCAGCAAGTGGAGGCAACACAAATGTCCATCACCTGATGAACGGGTAAAATTTGGTATGGCCATCCAACAGAGTATGATTTGGAAATAAAAGGACTAAACTAGTGATACATCCTACAATGTGGCTGAACACTGAAAACATTATGCTAAGTGGAAAAAAAAAAACAAAAACCAGGCACCGAAGGCCATATATTGCATGATTCCACTTACATGAATTGTCCAGAGCAGGCAAATCTGTAGACGCAAAAAGTAAATGTGCTGTTTGCCTGAGGCTGGAGATGGAGGGAATGGGGAGTGACAGCTAAGGGGTACTGAGTTTTGTGGTGATGGGAGTGTTCTAAAATCCATTGTGGGAACATACTGAACATACTAAAAGTCACTGAGTTGTACACTTTAAGTGGGTGAACTATATATGAATATTATCTCAATAAAACTGTTGAAAAAATAAAGTCACTCCCCATTTAGAACCTTTCCAAGGTGCTCCATTTCCAAAGGACCAAGTCAATGCTCCTCAGTGCTTTACAGAAAGTTCTCCATGAACTGGCCTCAAACTGCTTCGTTTCCCACTTTCACCTTGTCTTTCATGCTCTAGGATTTCTAAACTCTCCCAACCCCACCCTATCACCCTGTTTCCTGCCCAGGCCTATGTCCATGCTTGGACTCTCATGCTACCCCGCTCCTAATGATCTTCAAAGCCTCAGCTTCAGCATCTTGCTCTTCTCTGGGAGCTTGACCGAGAACCCTCCTCCAGGTTCCCCGAGGAGTGTAGCCCCCCACGTCCCAGGGGCTCAGAGAGCATGCAGTCTGGCCTGCAGCTCTAGAGCTCACAGTTAGCTCCGACCAGGCCTACGTGCATGCAGTCAAGCACGGGGCCCGATACCACCACCCTGTCCCAGCACACCTAAGGAAGGGCCACACCATCCTCCTACCCACTTCCCACCACCACAGGCTCCAGCACACAGAAGCCAGATACCATCCTCACAGTTCTCAGCTCACAAGGCCAACGAACAGGCTCCTGGAATATGAAGATAGTAATTTTCCAATTTCAGTCTCCAACATTTCCCTTCTCTGGGAAAGTCACTCCCAAGTTCCTTCTCCCTACCCCTCCACTGGCAATTAACTTCTTAAGAAAACACTGTGTCCCCATCTCCTTAGTCTGGACTGGGAGCAAAAGTGCAACAGATGGCAGTAAATCATACCAAAGCCACAGGGCTAAATCTGGATCCTCCTCAGCAGGCAAAGAGGCAACTATCTCTACTGAAACCACCTTCCTGAAGGTGAATTCCCAATCATCCAACAGAACATCCCTCAGAAACATCTCTAAGGTGTCACTCTCTTCACATCCATGCACAAAGCACTAAATTTTAGTGCCAGCAGCTGATGTGTACACTGATAACTGGCTGAATTATGTCAGCACCCTGTAAGATTGTGGATTGGCATGCACCGCCCCCCCCTTCATTGATGGTACTTAGGGTGTTAGATCAGTTTACAATGCAATTTCACAATGAGAATTAATGTAAATATGGACTCACAGGAGGACAAAAAAATTGCGTGGCTTTCAGTGATTAGATCAAGATCAGGAACATTTCTGGACAAATAGATGAAGAGTGAGTTTGATGAAGCATGAAAAGAAAATGCCTCCGCTGTCACCAGAAAGGTCAGGCCAGCAAGATAAATGTCTAAATTTCAGGTTCTATCAGTTATTCATAGACTGGCTCTGCCAGAGGCCTTCCCACCCCACACCCATAAATTCAGAAACATCCCTGAACCCGTGAGGACCTTGAACAAGTGAACTTGAGGACAATCCAATGTTTTGGCACCAAGCGACCTCCTCCACTAAAACAAAACCATCCAGATGGAGGCAGCAGCAAACAGAGATGCCAGTTCTCTAGAACCAACCACAGCACCCATCTGCCTGGAAAGAGTCTGAGAGTAGAGCGGAGTGAGGAAGGCATTCAGGGCTCCTTGACGTCTGCCTCCGACCACCTAGGAAGGTCCACCTGAATTCCAAGGGACAAACACCACACCAGACACAGACCAAGATGTGGGAATGAGAGTAAGTGTTGACCATGCCTTAGAGGTTTCCGCCAAAGCACAGTATAACTGGGAGGCCGAGTCTGAGAAAATGCTGATGTAGTATGATAATGACACGGACTGTTGTCACCCAGAGAGAGATGTGAGTCAACTGAAAACACACTGTGACTAGGAGCTGAGGTCTAAGGAGTTGAGGTCTAACCTGAGCCAACCTAGAAGCACCTCAGAGAGTTCAAAGTGAGACTATCATGGCACCTCACTCAAGATGACTACAGTGTCTTACAGAAAATGTCATCAAAAAGTGGCTCCTGCCAAGGCATGATGAACTTGTCAGGTCAGAGAACTAGAGCCAACAGAACTGGGCCTGATAGAACCAAATTACGCCAAATTTCTGACTTCCCAACAGAGGCTGAAGAATAGGTTCATAACTATTTTCTCATGAACTACAAATAAAAATATAAATCCATTTATCATCCGTTCCATTACTAAAAAAAAGGAGGGGGCATGCTAGTCCAATTTCTATTATTTAAGAACTAGCTTACTCTGGGAGGGCGTACAACAGGTCGCTAATGCTTACAGATCTCCTTCTTTGGAAATCTTACACAAAAAATAAAATAGATCCTGATTTATCTGAAACTAAAATAATATTTTCAAATACTTTAAGTCTTGCCAGAGGAAGGGAGGGCTCTTCTTTTTAGGACAATTTGGGGGAAAATGAAAAAATATATACAATTTAGTGCACATTACAGATCCCAAATCACATTCTAGGTTAGCAACATAATATACAAACCATGACTGAGCTGTAGGGTGATATTCACATTATTGTCTGTTTTGATAATAATATTTACCAATGGAATTTTGAAATCTAATATCACGTAGTAGGAGCCAATTTATTAAAAACAACCAGCTATTATGGTGGAAGAACTGAGGTTTCCGGCCATGGAATTCTCAAATAAGGCTGAGGACAAATCACAGACAAAACACAAAAGGTCAGGGAATACAAGTCTTGGACCACCACCCCAACCTCTGTTTCCTAGCTTTTTCTTTTCTGAGCACTTGCAGGCCTACATATCCACTCCTTTTAGGTACGTGATTCTTACTACAGATTTCTGAACATTGTGAGGCTTCCTGGACTGAAGCACGGTTTGCTGCCTGGTGCTTTAATTTTTATCTTCTTGAGCGCAGCCCTGTCTTTTCACATGCCCTCAGCAGACATGGACCAGAAGCTGGCACCAGGCAATGAGAGTCAGGTAAATGAAGAGGAGCATCACATCCCAAACACTGATCATGTTTAAATCTGCATGGCATTTCCTTCCCCAAATTTTCCAATGTGAGAGTCTCCTGGAAAAAAGAACCCCTGAGTCCCACATCCCTAAACTGGAACCATCTGGATGAAGTCAACATGCTTGAGGCTAGATCATCCTCTACATGCCCCTTGCTTGGGCTAAAAGTGTCCTTAAAGAAACAAAAGCACATACCCACCTGTCTGCCTCCCTCTCTTTCTTTTTCCCTTGCTTCTCCTTAAGAGAAAGAACTCTGGACAAAATTCCAGGCTATTGCTGAGGTCCAATATGCTAGCAAGAAGGGTCACTTGGCATTAAAAAGTTACACATGAAGCCTCTGTCTCTCTTTTCCACTTCCTTTTTTTTTTAATATGAAATTTATTGTCAAGTTGGTTTCCATACAACACCCAGTGCTCATCCCAACAGGTGCCCTCCTCAATGACCATCACCCATCCTCCCCTCCCTCTCACTTCCCAGCTACCCTCAGTTTAGTCTCAGTTTTAAAGAGTCTCTTATGGTTTGGCACTCTTCCTCTCTAACTTTTTTTTTTCCTTCCCCTCCCCCATGGTCTTCTGTTAAGTTTCTCAGGATCCACATAAGAGTGAAACCATATGGTATCTTTCTCTGTATGACTTATTTCATAACACTCTCCAGTTCCATCTGTGTCGTTACAAAAGGCCATATTTCATTCTTTCTCGTTGCCACGTAGTATTCCATTGTGTATATAAACCACAACTTCTTTATCCATTCATCAGTTGATGGACATTTAGGCTCTTTCCATAATCTGGCTATTGTTGAGAGTGCTGCTATAAACATTGGGGTACAAGTGCCCCTATGCATCAGCACTCCTGTATCCCTTGGGTAAATTCCTAGCAGTGCTATTGCTGGGTCATAGGGTAGGTCTATTTTTAATTTTTTGAGGAACCTCCACTTCCTTTTTCTATGTAGTTCGGATGAGTACCCAAGGCTGGTCTTCCCCATGACAACATAAGCCACTTTTAAACCTATGTCAACATGTATAGACTCTGAACTTCAAAGGCTGATGCCACCCTTCAGGTAATAATTGTTCTAACCTGTGCTAACGTGGGATATTCTTTACTTCCTATGAACATCTGCAACCACTGTCTTAATCACTTCCCTACTTTGTTACTCACTGCTGCTATCTTGTCCTTGTTTGTGGGATTCTCCACGCTGTACCTAAAATTGGCATTTATACTCCTACGTAACTTTAATGTTTATAATCAAGAGCTCATACAAAAATAGAAAAATATGAAAACTTTGTTTATTAAGGCAAGAAAGAACATCACTCTTCTGTAGAACAGGAACCCCACAACCTAGCTGTATTTCTTGAATTAGGACATGGTGCTCAGAGGCACCACTCCCGACATACCTCGGCGGGAGGCACTCTCCTTTCCTGCCCACCCACTTTTCTCAGGGGTCCCACTTTAAGCCAATATGGCCTATGTACCCCATACATCTTGACAGGTATTGACTGAGACAAAAGTATGCAATAGAATTCTGGCCAACAAACATGAAGGAAAGTTTGCTAGAGGCTTTGGGGAAGGTCTTAAAAAGGGACATGAGATGGAGATGGTCCTTTTTCTGCCTTTGGACATTACTGTCTGTCTGCATGCAACACGTGGAAGTACACTTAGGTGAATAAAGGAGGGGGAGCCTGGGTGGCTCAGTCGGCTAAGCATCAGACTCTTGATCTAAGCTCAGGTCTTGATCTCAGAGTCAACGGTTCAAGCCCCATCTTTAAAAAGAAAAAAAAAAAGTCAATGAAGGCAATGTACTTAGAAAGGTAAGTGGAAAATGAAAGGAACCTGGACCTGGAGGACATTACTTGAGCCATTGTGTTAATGAAGCCTGACCACTAAACATCTTGCTTTGTGATACAATAAATGTCTCTATCATTTAAACCACCTAAACATTTTTTATGCCTATAGCCAAAATATACAAACTCATAGAACCGTTAAGTGTAGGAAGCAATAAGTTAAATGCTTTTACTCTACAAAAGAACTGGAACCAACATGCATGTGATGAATGCAAATTCACCTGTAACAATCTCTTGTGTTATTAAATAATTCAGTCTTTATTATACACTGCACATTACACAATTACACACGCGTATCACCATGCAGAAGTATATACATAAAACCAAGTATAATGCAATGTGAAACACAAACCTTGTGCTGAGTATCAGAGCTAACTACAGAAAATAATATGTTTGGAATATGATGATCATTTCTTCTTGTGATCAGCCTGGTAACAGACTCTATTCCACAAATTAAAATCTTGGAAACACTGAATCCTTCGGAACATGTCTGCTTTAGTGAATGCTTTAGATAAGCAGTATAGATGAAGCTGGCTAAATTTTCCAACATACAACTATTGCTATCACTAGTCTGTGCCTCACAACACAGCAAAGTAGCAAGTACAAAACAGCAAAGCACCCAAGGTGAGCACATGAACAGCAAAGCATCTAAAACAGTGCTTCTCACCTGGAGGGGACTTAGCATTCCTCCTGCCTCTCCAGGCCTTCCCCTGGGGAAGGGACTAACATTTGTCAGTGTCTGGAGACATTTTTGCTTGTCACAACTGAGTAGAGGAACTGCTGGCATTCAGTGGGCAGAGGCCAGGGATGCTGCTAAACATCCTGCAATGCATGGGGCAGCCCCCAACAATAAAGAATTATCTGGCCTGGGGCGCCTGGGTGGCTCAGTCGGTTAAGCATCTGACTTCGGCTCAGGTCGCGATCTCGCGGTCCGCGAGTTCGAGCACCGCGTCGGGCTCTGGGCTGATGGCTCGGAGCCTGGAGCCTGCTTCCGATTCTGTGTCTCCCTCTCTCTCTGCCCCTCCCCGTTCATGCTGTGTCTCTCTCTGTCTCAAAAATAAACAAACGTTTAAAAAAAAAAAAAAAAAAGAATTATCTGGCCTAAAATGGAAATGGTGTCAAAATTGAGAAGACCGGGTCTAAAGTGATGTGACTCCTTCCACATGCCAGACACATAAAAAAACTGATTTCATTAACTTAATTAAATCTCCAGCATTTATTTTATGTTGTTTCTGTGTTTCAGCCAACTAGAACAGAATTTTTAGATTTCAAGGGAACTTTACATACAAATTTCAGGCATGCCTGAAATCTGCTTTATCTGAATGATTTTGCAAAGCACCAATCTACCATCTTCCCGGCATTTCTACACTACAACAGCCCATTCCCTGAAAGCATACTTTGCAGACTCAGCAGGTCCACCTACCTATATGATGTCTCTTATTCTGCTCTCAACAGTGCAGCCTTCAGAGTGTGCTATGATGAACAAGCATGGTCCCCAATAACACAGCTAGATTGTTCCACACAAGTCAACAAAATTCATGTAGATGGATAATGAGTCAATAAAAAGTACATTTCATCTAAGCCAGATGAACCCAACATAAAACTGTAAGTCTCTAATCACGCATACAGTCAAGAAAAATTATCAAATATGGTGGGTATCTTAAACACACCTGTAAAATCTTCCCATCCCCTCCTACATGACCATCCCACTCACCTTCACTTAAAATGCATGTGCCCAATTCCATATGCCATGCCGCACCTCACCACATCATCCCTATGCCTTTCCACCACTGGATTCTAAGCAAATGTCCCAGATATGTTAGGATTCCAAGGGATGCAGAGTGGCTGGGACTGGGCAGGCAGGGCAGGGCCTACCTCCAGGGGACCCCATTCTCACAGACTATAGTGTGAATGTGTCCACTAGAGCTGTAAGAACATGTGACTGTGCCAAAGGAAAGGGTACAGGGAAACAAAAGGAGGTGTGAATGAGGTCTTAACTGGACAACATGTGTGTTTAAGAATGGGTGGCCTTGGGGCGCCTGGGTGGCTTGGTCGGTTAAGCGTCCGACTTCGGCTCAGGTCATGATCTCACAGTCTGTGAGTTCGAGCCCCGTGTCGGGCTCTGTGCTGACCGCTCAGAGCCTGGAGCCTGTTTCAGATTCTGTGTCTCCCTCTCTCGCTGCCCCCCACCCCCCCGTTCATGCTCTGTCTCTCTCTGTCTCAAAGATGAATAAACGTTAAAAAAAAATTTTTTTTAAAAAGAATGGGTGGCCTAAATATGAAAAGAGCCCAAATGTCCATCAATGGACGAATGGATACAGAAGATGTGGCATATATATATATATATATATATATATATATATATATATACACACACACACATACACACAATGGAGTATTACTCAGCAATCAAAAAGAATGAAAACTTGCCATTTGCAACTATGTGGATGGAACTGGAGGGTATTATGCTAAGCAAAATTAGTCAGAGAAAGACAAATATCCTATGACTTCACTCATATGAGGACTTTAAGACACAAAACAGATGAACATAAGGGAAGCAAAAATAATATAAAAACAGGGAGGGGGACAAAACATAAGAGACTCTTAAATATGAAGAACAAACAGAGGGTTACTGGAGGGGTTGTGGGAGAGGGGATGGGCTAAATAGGTAAGGGGCATTAAGAAATCTACTCCTGAAATCATTGTTGCACTATATGCTAATTTGGATGTAAATTTAAAAAAATAATAAATTAATTAATTCATTAATTAAATAAAATGTAAAAAAAAAAAAAAAGAAGAGGTGGCCTGTGGTGTCTGGGTGGCTCAGTCAGTTAAGTGTCTGACTCGATTTTGGCTCAGGTCATGATCTCTTGTTTCGTGGGTTTGAGCCCTGCATCGGGCTCTGCACTGACTATGTGAGGTCTGCTTGGGATTCTTTCTCTCTTTCTCTCTCTCTCTCTCAAAAATAAACATTTAAAAAATTAAATAAAAATAAAAATAAAAATAAAAATAATGGGTGGCCAGAGCAGACTTGCTTGTCATTTGGAGCCTGGCTAACAGATGTGGGTCAGATGAAACCAATGCCAAGACCCTCAAGGAGCCCCAGGATGGCTCCAACTCAATTCTAGAGAGCTACCTGAAGAGAATGGTGTCTCCTCGTCTCCCATGATGCACAGATGCTGATGTGACCACCTGTCTCTCTTTTAGGACAGAGCCCAGGGCTGGAGCTGAAGAAGGACAATCACTGCCTGCCTAACCCCTGCAGCTTCCTGTCTGTCTCCACCACCATCCCAAATGACCTTCAGAGTCTGTAGAAGTTTTTTTTTTTTTTAATTTTTTTTTTTAACATTTATTTATTTTTGAGACAGAGAGAGACAGAGCATGAGCAGGGGAGGGTCAGACAGAGAGGGAGACACAGAATCCGAAACAGGCTCCAGGCTCTGAGCTGTCATCCCAGAGCCTGATGGGGGCTCGAACTCATGGACCACGAGATCATGACCTGAGCCAAAGTCAGACGCCCAACCAACTGAGCCACCCAGGCGCCCCTGCAGAAGGTTTTTAAACCCAAAAGGAACCAAGTATGGCTTTGAAAGTGGAGGCAAAAAACACTTCCCACAAAAAAAAAAAAAACAAAAACCCAAAAAACAAACAAAAAACCACAGTCCAGACAGTGTTATAGATATTTTCTACCAACATTTAAGGAACAGATCATGGTAATCAGATACAAGCTTCTACAGTAACAGAGAAGAGAGAAAAAGAAATAACACACCCAACTAATTAATTCTAAGAAAATAATATTAACTCAATTACAAACCAGATAATACAGCCAAAAAAAAAAAAAAAGGAAAATGATAAGCCAAGTTCACTCACAAACACAGATACAAAAGCCCTATGCAAAATATTAAGCCAAACCTACCAAATGGTGATATATCATGACCCAAACAGGCTTTTGTCAAGAAATGCAAGGTCAGTTTAAGACTAGATAAGAAAATTACTCCACTGCATTGACAGGCTCTGAGGGGGGAGGACCCATGTGGCTGCCTTAAATTGATGAACACTATTTGATAAAATTCAACATTCACACATATTAAGAAAGTGGAAACAGAAAAGGACTTCCTTAAATCCGAAAAAGAATATCTATTAAAACAAAACAACCCTATAGCAATCACCACCTCAATGGTGAAACAAGAGAAACATTCCCTTTAAAATTAGGGAAAGACAAGGGAGTTTGCTCTCACCAATTCTGTTCAGCACTGTACTGAAATATTAAGTAGTATGCTAAGATAAGAAAAGGAAATAAAAAGCAGAGAGATTATAGTGCCAAAAGTAAAAATTATCATTATTCTCAGCTGGTATGACTATCTACATGGAAAACCAAAATAATCTACAGTCTACATATTTTAAGCTATTGAAAAGTTTGTTTAAAAAGGTTGTTGTATATAATAACTAAATTAATGTGTCCTTAGAAATAAAATCCAAAAAAGATAAAAATAAAAATAAATAAATAATAAAATAAAATAAATTAGAAAGAAAGAAAGAAAGAAAGAAAGAAAGAAAGAAAGAAAGAAAAAAGAAAAAAAGAAAGAAAGAAAATACAGTACAGGAAATAATTAAATCACACCTAACATGTGAATAAACTTTTTTTTTTTAATATTTTTTTTTTAATTTTTTTTTTTCAACGTTTATTTATTTTTGGGACAGAGAGAGACAGAGCATGTACGGGGGAGGGGCAGAGAGAGAGGGAGACACAGAATCGGAAACAGGCTCCAGGCTCTGAGCCATCAGCCCAGAGCCCGACGCGGGGCTCGAACTCACGGACCGCGAGATCGTGACCTGGCTGAAGTCGGACGCTTAACCGACTGCGCCACCCAGGCGCCCCGTGAATAAACTTTTAAAAATAACCATTTGGGAGGAGAAATGAGAATCTGCTGATAAAACACTAAAAATACAATAAGGATGAAGAGAAATGATTAAAACAGAATAAATTAAACAAATATTTCCTGAAAATTTTAGGTAATTCGGGGGAGAAAGGGCCAAGTTTATCTTATATTTCTCAGGAAGAGGTCTGCTGGCTTAAAGATTTTCTGCAGACAGGTGCAGATGAAGTGATATGGTTTAAACAAATGTTTTATGTCTGATCTGCATTGGTGTTGTTAAAAAAAGTTCTTAACAGGCAATGGCGAAAAATCTATTGGCCATTTTCCTCCCTGCTAAGCCATACAGAAATGATTACTGGTAAAACCTGAGTGTGGCATGTGAACCATTGGATCTAACACTTTACAAACCAGACAGGCTCTCCATGCAAATCAGAGAAGACTATAATGTTACTTACAGTTTGATGTTATTATACTTTGAAGTCTAATATCTAAAAGAAAATTGTCACCTGTTTGTTCTACAAGAAATCTTTAAAAAGCTACACTCCATGCCCTCTCAGCCTTTGAATAAAGTGTGGCTCTATTTTAATCAACAGTAATAAGACCAGACTCTTCAAGAATCAATTCTGGAATGTCAACAGATCACGACTTCATAAAATGTCCCACTCTCTGACAAAACTAGTTATTCGGACAAAATGATTTAAATGCTTTGTTACATCTTTATATAAAAATAAGCGTCACTGGGGCACCTGGGTGGCTCAGTCAGTTGAGTGTCTGACTCTTGGTTTCAGCTCAGGTCATGATCTCACAGTTCACAGGTTGGAGCCTCACCTGGAGTCACCCAGGTGACTGTGAAGAGCTTGCCTGGGATTCTCTGTCTCCCTCTCTCTCTGCTCCTCCCCTGCCTGCTCTCTCTCTCTCTCTCTCTCTCTCTCTCTCAAAATAAACAAATAAACATTAAAAAAATAATAAGCATCAGAAGTCATTAGCAAGGGCCAGTTGTTGGAATGCTAGCACCCTTGTTATGACATAAGGGACACTTTCGGCAGGGAAATAGCAGTTTTCCCTGTCCCTCACATGTGCCCCTTGGAGGCTTAAGTCTTGGTATACAGCTTCAGTCTCCGGCAGCTTGTTTTGGAAAAACAACTCAATCCATAAGATGCTATGCTCTTATGCACAAAATAACACCTGCTTTCATAACTTCTGTCCCAACAGTTCGTCATAACATGATGTTCTACCACACCCATTTCATCTAAATGTTCCAGCCACTCAAGCTGACGGAAGATTTTTAGCAGCAAATCCCTTAGAAGCCACATTTTAAGGCATCATTTGTGAAACTGGTCTAGGATGTGTCTTTAGATGTGCATAATTAAGTAACTCTGCCTAAGGCAATGTTAGAAACTAGGTTAGGGCAACAAGAGATGTGGAGAAATACACAGGTATTGAAAATATTCATATATGCAGAACGTTACATAAAAAAACGAAACAGGAGACTTGCTCTGCAAGCAATGATAAAGGCTTATAGCTCTCTGCTCACGGCAGACAGGGACCCAAGTCATGCATCTGGTCTGGCCTCCAGCCAACGTGAAGAAGAGAGAGTCCCCACCATCATCCTGCCTAACTCTGGGTTCCTATGTGGGCCAAAGGCAATGTGTGAGAAGTTTGCCTTAACTTGGAGAGGTCTAGCTACCAAGCTGGTATCTTTCCTCTTCAACTTCTTTTTGAGAATTTTCTGAATTTACACTTAACATTATATTAGATTGAGTCATATAAAATTGCAATATTGGTGGTAACATATGGTCAAAGAGCAGCAAGGTCATATAGTTCAACCTAATATAATCTATGTAGCATGTATTATTGTATATTACACATTATCAAAATTAAATATTAAATACAAATATAACATTGCATTGATTATTGGTATCCTAATGGCTTTGTTCTACATTTCTAATTTTGAACAATCTAAGCTTCATTCCATGAATAAGCATAGATTTCAAACTTTTCATCCAAAATAAATCTCTTTATTAATGTTACCTGAATCTTCAAAGCTCATTGAATAGTTTTAAAGAAATAAACTCAAAATCCACTCGGAGAAACTAATAAAGACTGGTTAAGAAAACCTAACTCTAATCCTAAACTGAACCCCTTGTTGCTTCTTTCCATTCAGTTTTCTTTGGCTGTTTTCCCAAGAGGCTTATAGACAAGTTTCTTAGAAACACAGACAGATCTTCTCTTTTGTCTACATTCTCCTAGCTCTTTTCACCTTCTAAATTCTTAATCCTGGACTAGGAAGTATCATATTTTTTTCCAGCTTAAAAGGAGAATGGCATACTAATTTCTCCCCTTCCACTGACAACCCTCTGTAGAGGAAGTTTGAATAAACACAGAGTAGCTAGTTAAGTAAAAGGCCTCACTGATTACATTTAGCTTAAGCTCTAAACTTTCCAAGGGGATAGTCAGAAAGATTGAAGTAACAGGACCTCTTGGCAATCACAAACCCAAAAGGAGATAAACTGGTTTCGTTACCAAAAAATGAATTACCCTTTTACCTAAATCAAAATTTATAAAATCATAAGTTGGCCTGTTATGCTATTTTAAAAGACTGTAAAATCTCCTTTCAGAATAGAGAAGGCCCCAAATGTCTCAGACAGTTTAGGTCTACTCCTTTTAGGAGTCAGAAAGCAGACCTTGGATGAGTCCATGGGCCTCCTCCTAAGATGCGGGGCTTGCCAGGCAGATGTCTGAGAAGTTTATGTGTCACTGTCTGGCCTCTATGTGGAAGAGCCAGGATGATGTGACAAGGCTGCCCAACCAGTCAGGCCCCACATGCCACAAACCAGAATCTGGAAACATTTTAAAGCTCAGGTTCCCTTTTAGTCTTAAAACATTGTTTCTCCTTTCTGGAAAGTGGGGAAACATAATTTTTTTTTTTTTTTAAGAGAGAGAGGGGAATCTAAATTCTTCTGGGGTATCAAAGGAATCAAAAGAATCACATGGATTACATTTACTGGAAAAAACACAATGGAGGGAGAAGGTACCACTGAAATGTGCTGGGTTTTATTAAATACCAAATGCCTGAAAAATAGTTGAAACATTCAGTAAACAAAAGCATGGCAGGATTGGCCTTTCCTTACCAAAATCTCTTATAATAGTACGTCCAACTTCAAATTACTTGATTTGCATTTCAAACATGACGTAAACTAGGTCAGATAAAAGTCAGCACCAATGACGGATTCCAAATACACCTAGAATATCCATTCACCAGAGATTCAACACCAAAATCCTCCCAAGGAAAAAGCGTTGAAAGTAATGAACCCCTGCTGTTTGCACAGAACATAAAGCCTGTGAATTAGAACCTGATACACTAACCTTTAGAAATTTGGGGAAATTTTCAGAGTCCAAAGAATTTATAATGAGGAAAGAAAGCAAAAACAGTTTTGTCAACTTTTCATTAGTCTTCATTTTATAGCTTATATCCACAGAAAATCCCAGAGTCTCATTTTTTTTTTAAATTTTTTTTTTCAACGTTTATTTATTTTTGGGACAGAGAGAGACAGAGCACGAACGGGGGAGGGGCAGAGAGAGAGGGAGACACAGAATCAGAAACAGGCTCCAGGCTCTGAGCCATCAGCCCAGAGCCTGACGCGGGGCTCGAACTCACGGACTGCGAGATCATGACCTGGCTGAAGTCGGACGCTTAACCAACTGCGCCACCCAGGCGCCCCCCAGAGTCTCATTTTAAACAATAGTGTCAATCCCTTCCCACACCCAAACAGAAGTTCCAAAAATGTCTGACTCTGTGACTTGGTTTAGTTTGGTGTTCTCCTCTGATGTTCTCTACCTACTGATGCTGTAGCCTAGCCCAGGGCCAGGAGACAGGTAGCATGGGAAGAGCCACACCCTAAAATGAAGCAGATGTACAGATGAGCGCCCCAACTTCTGGGGTGGGTGAGAAGGCCAGCGCAGCATGCCTCATGCTGTGGACAAGCAAGGCCTAGGTAAAGGGAACGGTCTGGGGGACAGGCATTCTTCCACAAGAAGGTCTCTCAGGGTTTGACCTCAGGGACAGGCTGTGCTGTATTCAGGCTCCAGAGGGAATGGGGCAAGGGGAAAAGGTGTCTGGCAGTACTCAGGTAAGTACCAGGGCACAGGGCCAACACCCACTATCAGAGCTGGAGATGAGGTGAAGGCAGAGTCTCACCTCATCCACCCCTGAGGTCCAAGGTCAGGACTGATCTTCACACTGTGACTGAGCATGCAACTAGGGACAGGAAGATCCTCGGAGCCTGGGATCCAGGATTGGCCTGGACACTGGAATCAGAGACTTCTTAAAAGCCCTGTACACTAGACACTGGTTCGTATCATGCACGGGGGTTTGGCTGAAGGGGCAGGAGTGTCAGCAGTCCAGTCTCCCTTTGAGGTGCTGAACATACAGCCTATTTTAACAAATCTTCTAGTTGAAATAAGAAATAAGTTTTGCTCTGAGGGAAAATTTTTAAAACTTCTCCAGGACTTAGATGATGAATCACATATAATACTCTTAACTGCTCCTAGCTGAGCAGGACACCAAGCAAAGGGGCCTGAGTCCTCCTACAGGATGGCCTCACTGGGCCCAAACTAGAGGATAACCGCTGACCAGGCTGGCCTCCACCTTGGTTCAGGGCAGCACCGAAGGAAGCAGAACTGATTAAACCCATCACCCGGCATCTGTGCTTAATCAGCCTGTTGTAGGCCAAGAATCACTGAATTGAACCAAGGGAAAAAACCTGCTTATCCTAATTAGTCTACCTGGAACCACAGGGTCAAGGAAAAGTTCCAAAGCTAATTTCAAGCAGAAAAAAACTTGAAGTGAAAATCATTATCCCTATAGCAGAAGTCATCCACACAGAATAGGGGGATTCATGTCAGCAAAAACAGCTTCCATACAACTCACATGGTAAGGCAGTAACACATGAAGCCTAGTGACATGGGACTCAGGTCAACAGTAAATACATAAACAAACCTACAGGTAATGAGAAACGGGAAAATCAAACAAGCGATTTGGTTCAAATATATATATCTAGGACAGTTTTCTGATTTCACAGGTCAGAAAAGTGGGGCCTGAGAGGTTAAGTGACTTGATATGAGAACACTCTGTGTTCACCTGAGACGCCCTCATCTCCCATCCTTTCTTTGGAGCCTCACAATGACCTAGGGGCTGAGTAGGCCTCACTATCATCCTCATTTGATAGGCAGGAGGAGAGAAGGTCAGAGAACTCCGTGCCTTCCTAGGTTCACATTTCTAGAGAACAAGAGAGTAGAGGCCTGAGGTCAGGCTTCCTGGGCATGAACCAGGGCTCACCGACATCAAGATGATGAACACATCTAATGACAACCCACTCTATCCATAGTCGTGCCAGGTCCAGAAAGGGATGCAAAGCCAAGGAAGGCAGACCCTCAAGAGAACACCATGCACTGCTGAGGACAGTCTAAGGCGGGGCCCTCAAGAATGGATGGAGCCCAGATTAGCAGGAAGAATTCTCAGTCCAGAGGCAAAGCATGAAGGAACAGAGAGAAGTAAATGTGAAAAAATGATCAGGGACGAGCAATGCAGAAGCAGCAGCCTCATGCTCCAACTAAGGAGTGATGAGTGATGTGGTCAGATAAAGACGGGGACATGAACCCAGGCTGAGGATCCTCCAAATCTTTACTCCTGCACCAAGGACCCACTTCAGAAATACTGAGAATCTCAACCAACCACACTCACAACACTGTGATCCTGTCGGGTCCTTGCCCCAGCCCTTAAGCAGAACATAATGTCCTTAGAGGAAGCAGGATATGCTCCTACCGGGCTAGCTCATCCAAGGAAACTGGAGAGTTGAGCCCTCAACCGCACACAGGCACTCCAGGAAGATTTTAACAAGAGGACATCTCTGAAAGGGCAAAAAGGTTTAGGGAAGAAAATACCTGTTTAAAATTAAAGCTTTTTCTATTGTCTTTAGGTACACACTTACAAAACCAGGCACTACGTGAAACAGCTCCTAAAATGCCAAGGGGACATGCACCAGGAAGAAAGAGCAGTTGGAAGAAGAGCACAAAGAGGCATCTTTCAAAGAGTGACCTCTGCAAAGGATGCCCTGTGGGCCAACCTCGGCAGGAGGCCACGGAGGGGCAGCAGAGGCTTTGACAAGCCCTGAGAGCAGCTCTCCAGCAGCGCCTTCCGGCCAAGGCACCAGGAACAGAAGGAGTGCTGGGAAAATGGAAATCCCCAGTCAGGGGAAGGACAGAGAACACATTAAAACGATAATCGCATTACAAGGAGATCTAGTGACAGTCAAATCTCAAGAGCTGTGCCAGACCCCTGTGCTGGAATTGGTACCTCATGTAGGGTGGCAAGGAGGGGGGTCTGCATACGAAAGGCCTTGTGTGGACTGAAGAAAGAAGACTCCAGCGTCGGCACAGCTACTGGGAAAATAGGTTCCATGTGAGTCAGTGTTAAGACCATGACCACTTTAAACTGAAATAGAGCCACAAGAGAAAAACACCCGGTATGCTTACAGATCTTGCATGTGTGCATTTGGGGGCTTTATTTCCACTGGGGACCTACGCAGATGCAGTGAGCCCACTGCTGCTTTATTAAAAGGCCTGTGAAAGGGGAATGACCTAATCTGACCGTGTTTGTATCGACTGTTAAGGTTTGGTTTTCATAAGGTCCCTCAGGTGACCTTGCTGACTTGTGACCCAACACTCACATGGTAAATAAAAGGCCGCCTGAGGCAGACTGAGAGAGGCTGCTGCAACAGTAAGGATGGTCGTGTTGACATCTGGCTGTGCGGGGAGAGCCATTACTGCATCCCAAACCCACATGCACAGAATATTTCTCAAAATGACATTCTCTGTGCATTCTTTGGCCACAAAGGCTAAATGTTCATTCCCATGAACAAGTAGCTGCTACTGTTTTCTGGGCTTATTCCTCAATACGAGAGACACGAGAAAATATAAACAAGGACCCCTGGAAAGGCAAGATCTAATCACTGTACAGATAAAGATGAAGTACTTCAGGAAGGCACACCACTGGCTGCTAACATCTCTAAGTTCTTGAAGAAAGGGAAGCCATGCAAACTGGAGCCAGTGAAAAAAGATTTGCGGGAGGAAGCCAAACCTGGGCTTGTTCTTACAGAAGGTCTGAACCTAAATAAGCAGCACAGAGAAGGAAGGACTTCAAGGCAACCCAGACACCCCACCTTTGACTTAGAGAAAGGACTGGGAGCCAGAACAGTTCGTAAGAGGAAAAAAGGTTATAGTGAATCAAGACTTAAAAAAAAAAAATCATCCTGAGACTTCTGCTTCTTTCAAAGACAGAGCAACAGGAAATAGATATACCTTTCCACCTGAAGAAAAAAAAAAAAGGAAATGAAGAAAGAACAGACTAATGTAAGAAACCACCGTTTTCGCGACACTGGACCTAAGGCAGCAAAGGTCAGTGATGATGACACAGGAAATAAACAAGGAGAATCCTGTAGCAGCACCAGCCAACAACCTTGAGACTTTCCAGGCTGCAGTACAGAGAAGGGAACTGAGGCAGAGCCTGAAAGCTTCCTGAATGGAGAAGATGGAATTAAGAATCCTGGAGGCCAATGCAGCTAAAGCACTTGGGGCAGAGCACTGGAGAAGAGACAGCTGCATGGACAGCCTTGGAGATCAACAGAGACTGAACACTCGACAGGGCACCAGGCAGTGCCTGTGGGTAAGGAGACTTCTTGAGGGCCGGAAAGAACTGCTCAAAAGCATTAGAGGTTACAGTATCTGGTGCTCACATAGGGCTGAGAACAGTTCCTCTTCCTACCCACCAGGCGGAAGAACCTCCTAATACACAGGGCAGTAGGTAGGGTGCTCAGAAAGGTCTTGCCTCAGTACTGAGAAACAACTGGCCCTAGAATGAGCAATGCTCTGGACTCAAGAAATCATAAAAGCAAGACCCAAGAGAATCAAACTGATTCCAAGCAACTCAACTAAAAGCTCAAGAATATTTATAGGAATACAAAAATATAAGAATACAAAATATACAGGAATGTTTTGTATAGGAATACAAAAATATAGGAATTTATAGGAATACAAAAAATCTGCCCAACCCACAAATGGCCATACAAGGGAATGCAGAGAAAACATAAGCCATTACTCTCAATGCATGGAGCCCCTTCCTGACTCTGCACAGGAAGGCACAGGGCTTCAGTGGGACTATCATCTGGGTTCAGAAAGCACATCAGTGTGCAGTCCTATCAGTGGCATTTGTCACTGCCAGCCCCCTTCATTTAAGGGCTGCTGTTTGAGAAATAGTGCAGTGAATCTTTCCCTACAGCTTTCTAAGCTTAGACAAATCTTAATTACTCGGCTGTTTCTCACGCTGGAACAATTTAATATAATGAAGGTGCAAATTTTTCCTTTCATATTTTATCAAGCTTATCTTACAGAACAAAATTCTATATCATGAGATAAAATTTTATTAGAAATACCCATCCTGTAAAAATAAACTGATTATTAAAGATTTGAGTGATATCTATGAATCTCTGAGGTAATTTCAAACAAGTAGCTTGCTTTACACATGAATTCTCGACAAGATGAACCACTGTCACTATTTACCTCTAAATACTGTCCATAAAAAAATTTCTCAAAATAATTTAATAAGATTCTGAGAGTATAATGCACTGCTTGTCAAAAACTGCATTTTTTGTGAAATGACCTTGGTATAGACTTGTTTTATAAGACAATTTACATAGTTTTTTTAAATTTCTCTACTGTATTATAATACATATTTCTATAATTGTTATTATTTCTATTATATTATGAGTTCCTATTACAGAAAGATTATGAGTACCTAACCTGAGTTCTATCAAAATTGTTCTCAATAAAAAAAACTAAACAAACAAAAACAAAAAAACCCACACACATTTGCTGAATTTAGATGACTAACTCAAACTGATCTTCATAAGCATGGTGAACACACATTATGATTTGCCCAGAACAATCAAAGTTCATACCTACTGTCCTCTTCCTTCTCAAAAGTGCCCCAAGTTTGGACAGTATATTAGGGTAGCCCTATTCATAATGGAAGCGAGCATACTGTACTTCTTAAAGTGACCTAATCCTCAAATATAACCACAAGAAGTGATTTAGCCTAATGTATCCCAGAATCAAAAATAAGATCAGAATGAAGGCCCAAACTTTCCAAATTGCCCATTTTCTACACAGTTTTCCAGGCATTTAAATAAATAAATGCATAAATGCATAAATGCATAAATAAATAAATAAATAAATAAATAAATAAATAAATAAATAAATAAAGGAAAAAAGGAAAAAAAGAACAGTCACAAGTGAAAATGCCCCATCCCTTCCTAGTCCCTAACTTCTGAGTGTAAGGTGGCTTAGTAAGTCCTTACCAGCTGCTTCCATTCCCTTTGTTTGACAGTAAGGTTCCCCAGGGAAACTTTTAAGATTTTTTTTTTATGCTAAGTCTACACCAGTATCATCAATTATATCATAGATACATTTAATTTACAAGAATTCAACTACCTGGCACTCAGGAAAAAAAAGAAAGAAATTCAGATTCCCATAGGCCAAGACTTCCTGCCAACCATCCATCACCTTTGGTGAGAATCTGCCCATAGCAATGGCAACAAGGGACCACCCATCCATCTGAGGAGACCTGTGGCTAGAACTCGCAGGTCTTGGGCAGAGATTTGACCTTTAGGGGCCAGGCAGATGGGTGGTAAGTCTCCTTCAACACCTTCCAGGAAGACAAGAAGGAATAGAGGGTCATAGAGAAACAATGACCACGGGAGAGTAAGGAAAATGATTAACCATGTTTATCCAAACACAATGATGACAATGAAGAGGAACAGCAGCCCACTGATGTCACCATTAGTCACACTCTTATGGACTTCACCATGTTCACCAGTGCATACCAAACAGATTTATAGAAATATGCTCTCTACTGTGGAGGTCCATCTATACAAAACCATGGGTCACTGAGACCATACCCAATTTCCACCTTACATGATGACTTTGGAAACTGATCCGTGCTCAGACAAGAGTTCACTACCAATTAACATCCCCAAAATTATCAGCAAAGGCATATGAAATCAGGGGAACCAAAATTAATGCCTCAGGGAGATGAGGAAAGTAAAGCCACACACAAAGAGGGCAAATGTGACAAGACCGAGGGTGTCCTGCAAAAAGAGGCAGCTGTGATTCAAGGGCCAACAACCCACTGCCATCAGGATATCCATGGAAGCCAGATTCTTGGACGGGGCGGGGGGGGGGGGGGTTTGAAAACTTGGAACTTTTTATAACAATAGCAACAAGTTTTCTTTAAAGGTATACATACTGACTGGCCAAACACACCTGTGTGGGCTCCCAGTCTGTAAGCCTGAGTCTCCAATACTCAGGTCACCACACTTATTCTATTAATTATGTCTGTACTGCCCATGGCCCATAAGTACACAGCCTGAGCATTCACCTTACCTAATCAAATCCCCTAAATAAAATTAGAACCAGTCTTCAAAATACTGTCTTAAAATAGGGTCTCGTCTGGGCACAACAAACCTTTGGTAAGCGACAGTTAGGTGGGTACTGCACAAACTGTAGAAAGCTGTGGAAGTAAAAATATAAGCTATGCCCAGACCTCCACAGACCCGATGGGAGTCATAATGTACATCAGTCCATCTCCAAGGAGACGTGTGCTCTTCCCTTACCAGAGAAATGCAACAGCCAAAGGGCAACAGGAAGACCACATTCAACCCTCAAGTAAGAATAACCAGTGCTATCAAAGAATGTAGGTACAGAAACCCATTTGGTGGACAATTGTTCTAAATTGAGCAGAGAAGCCATGGAGGTGTTGTGACCTCTGTGACAATGCTCCCTGGTTCTATCAAGTCTGGACAGGAACAGGCCCACTGGATCCAGAACAACCGCCCACCCTACAGACCTGAGCAGGCATCAAACACCAAGAGAAAAGCCAGTCACATCACTTACAGAAGCTCCCTGGAACATGATGAGGCTAAAGAAACAGACTGTCAAGGAAGGAAAATGTCTTTCCAAACTTACAAGATAGCAGGGGGTTTCTCTGATCTGCTTTTTAAGTAACTTTTAAATAGAAGTTCATTTGTATATAACGAATAAGGGAAGTTTGATGATGCCTTTGAAAGTAAAACTAGCTAGCCTCTTCCCAAAAGACCAAAAATTTCTCTGAGCAAATGGGGATTTTCTTTATTGTGTATATTTCTTTCCGTAAGTGTCTTATTCTGTGAAAGAGGCTAGGAAATAACATACTCTGTACATTCCTAAGTCTTTCTTTCAAAGCATGTGAAGACTGAAAGTCTCAACCAGTAGTCTAAAAGAAAGCACATTTTTCCTACAGGTAGCAAGCAGGAATGGCTCCAGAATTTCTATTTGCAAGGGGTTTGTTTGGCTGTGACAATTCAGTGGAGGGAAGGAGGAGGGGGGCTTGTCTTGAAGCCATATGTGCACTGCAAACCCTTCACTTTGACTTACATGACGCATGTACTTTGAACAGCTGGCAGCACTGATGGAGACCCAGGAGGTGGGGGGGGGGGGGGCTACATATCTCACAGCCACTCGTAGGGCCACTGCTGTTGCAGATGAGAGGGGACCGCATCTCTATCCTGACAATGCTGCTGGAACTGCCCTCTAAGACTATTTCCTTTGACACTATTCAAAGGAAAGGCAACAGACCACTGCCTGCCCTAAACTGTGCAGTTCTGTGAGGATGTAAGTACAAACAGTGAGAGTGCTCAGAAGTTTTTGCAGCAATTTGATGTTGCTGTGCATTTTTATATTGGTCCCCAAGAGACTGGACATTAAAAACAAACAAAAACACTAACAAAAACAACTGCAAAACACCTGCACTTCCCCACAGACAGTGAGAGAAGCACCTCTCTAACTAAACAATCCATCCCTCCACTTAACTCTCCTTGGGCATTCGGGCCCAGTCAGTGAGACTTAGACCGTAAGCTGGTCTGGCATGAGTGGGGACATGGGGCAGGGGAAGAGGACCGGGAGGGTGGGAAAGCATAACTGTAGGCCCACGTGATCCTGAAACATCGTTAAGTACCCTTTAGAGTTTACAAGAGTAGAAAAGGCCTCAGGGGAATCGTGAACACTAAAGATCAAATAAGCCTGTTCTACTGGGAAAGAGGAAAAAACTAGCCAGAATTTGGAAATGGAATCAAAAGATAACTGGGCTGTCCTTCAATGTTGTTGTGCAGCATGGTTTAGCAAGACCAACCTCACTCTCAGGGCATGTAGCTTTGTGTGACTTACTGGTCACTACTGACCCTGTGAAGTTAGATATTAAAAGTCTGAGGACCTGCAAATGACTTCTGTAGAAACAGAGAGACATTCCCAAGATTATGGTTCGATGGCCATTCACCAATTTGTATTTACCTTAGTGCCCTTTACTCTAACGTTCTGTAGCTAACTGCTCATTCCCACCTCTCTCTTGTTGCCTCTGCCGACTCCACTGCCATCCAACCGGCTACCTCACTCAGGAGTTAAGTAATCCTTCACACCTACTTACTGTACATTTGTAGGAGAATTAGGTCTCAACTTTTTAAAAATTATAATTTGACCATTAATATGAAAAACTGTTTTTCCCTCTGAACTCGCATTCTCTAGGTAGCTGACGGATACATCCTATTTACCTGAATGGCAGCAGAACAGTATCAAGTGGAACAAAGAGCGGACACGAAGAATCATTTCAAATGAACAATTAATTTCATTTGATAAAAAATTCTGAAACTACATGCCTCTTTTTAAAATGAATAACCAGAGCACCTGGGTGTCTCAGTCAGTTAAGTGTCTGACTTTAGCTCAGGTCTTGATCTCATGGTTTGTGGGTTTGAGCCCCGTGCCGGATTCTGTGCTGACAGCTCAGAGCCTGGAGCCTGCTTTGGATTCTGTGTCTCCCTCTCTCTCTGCCCCCTCTCCCTTGTGCTGTCTCTCAAAAATAAATAAATGTTAAAAAAAAATTTTAAGTGAATAACCAATAAGCCAGTGATCAGTAAAATCACCTCCTTGTATATAAAAACATTTTTATTCAAAGAAACTTTACTTCAACAGTAAATGCACTTTCTTGCTCTCTTGATATTGAAACATTTTACTACATAATTAATTTTCATATGATTTTCCCACAACATACCCTAATGAGATGTAGAGAAAGAGTTGTGGAGATAAGAAAGGTCACAGTTTACAGTTAAGATTTTAGTCATTTTATTCTCAAAGTCCTAGGCAATTTACATGCATCCATATATGACTATATCTACATGCAGGCACACATACAGAGAAACACACATTCCTTGCTTTTATTGTAATCTTCTCATTAAGAGTCGCTACAGATGACACCCTTTTGTTAAAGACCAAAAGCCAGCACATACCATTGTGTCAAGATGTACTTTGTTCACCAGACTGTCCTTGAAAGCAATTAGACACTACAGGCCTTAAAATCAGTGCTGTACAACAGAAACATAACACAAGCCACAAATAAGAGGCACCAATATAATTTTAAATTTTCCAGTAGGCCCATTAAGAAAGTAAAAGAATGGCTCAGTCAGTTGAGTGTCCAACTCTTGATTTCAGCTCAGGTCACAGTCCCAAGGTTGTGGGATGGAGTCCCGAGTTGGGCTCCGTACTAAGCATGGAGCCTGCTTGAGATTCTCTCTCTCTCTCTCTCTCTCTCTCTCTCTCTCTCTCTCTCCTCCTCCCTCCCTCCCTCTGCCCCTCTCCCCCTCTCACACTCTCTCTAAAATAAAAAAAAATAATAAATAATAAAAAAAGTAAAAGAAAAAGTGAAATTAATTACAATACATATTATGTAATCAACATAAAAATTATTAATGAGATATTATACCTTTGCTTTTTATTAACTTCTTGAAATCCAGTGTATACTTTATACCTACAACACATTTCAGTTAGGACTAGCCACACTTCAAGAGACAGACAGAAAGCCCCATCCTCCCCAAGCTCCTGACCACCCTCTATGTGCATGGCCCACAATCCTCCAAGCCCTGCCCATTCATAAGAAGGTTAGCTGCATAGCTAGGTCTGTAAAGGTGTTCCTTGCACCACAATTCTCACATAGACACACTCACAAGACCTCTGTCCTAGAAGGCCTGTGGGCCAGTGGCCAGGTATTGGGGGCTGGAGCCTGGGCCCTACAGGAAAGTTCTGTCCTGCCTCTGGCCGGGCTGGACACCAAGTTCCTGAGGATCAGCAGATCATGGGGAGGGCCAGGGGAAGGAGCTCTAAGAAGCTGTAGACCTTTGCTCACTCTACCCTTCTCCTGGCTAGAGAGAGGACAGCATTAAGATATGTGTACATGCATGCATACACACATGTATGTTATCATGTATTTTAAGATTTCCAGTGGCAAAATCTACCTGTCCAGGGAGAAAAGAACCAGATCTAAGATCCACCCTCAACAGTAGATCAGTCTCCAATGGGACTAACACATGATGTTTCGAGGAGGCCTTCTTGTGAAGAGACAGCCACCAGTTCACGTTGAAGAGAGTCATTAACCCTTTCAGGCAACCAGGGCTCCGTTATATTACACAGTACTCTTTGGCCTAAGGAGTTGGCATGTCCCCAAGACACTGACCACCACAGCTTCTATTTTGTAAGACCAGATACATGTATGAAAGAACAAGATTAGTCCCAGACATAGAATGCTCAAGAAATAATCTACCCTAATGCATTCAGAAGCATTTTACTTAGACAACAACTATGTGTGGTTTTAAACACTAAAGAGGTTGTTTAAACTGAAGAACTTGAGCTGCGACCAAGTAGGTCTCTGGTTTCCCATAATCAATTACCATGTGCTTTATCCAAGAAAGCTCTCTTTCTGAACAAACTGAAATCCTGATAATATCTGAGGAAGCTAAGAAGATTAGAGTTATCAGGATTCTGCACCTCTCTCATGAAGACATTAACTGCTTAAAGGAGATGAACACCAGGTGAAAAATGGCAAGCCACGCAAGAAAAACACAATGTGCAGGAAGCCATCTAAAATCAGGCACTTTCTTGGCCCTGGGCTCACGTTGCTGTTCAGCCGCCTTGGGCACAGCACTCTCGATGGGGCACACCTGATGGGTATGATGGCAACACTCAAAAATGCTTCACCTGAGGAATGCTGAAACATTCAATTAAAATATGTAAATGTACCACTACAGAGATTAAAAAGAACTCAATTACAAAGGCAGTGCTACCTTTCAGAAGCTTAAACACCAGGACAGGGCTAATTACAGAGCACTGAGTCACACTGCTTCCTTGGGTATAATTCACACAAAATGTTTTTCTGCCTACAAATGCACTCCACTTGATCTGCCTCAGAGAACAGAACGAAAAGGTCATTCTCTGTGTTATTTTTTCAACAGATTAGCTATTAATCTAGCTCCTTGGAGGCAACTTCCCACATCACTGTCAAAGCATCAAGTCTCATTTTTAAAGGTAGTGGATCCTCCACTGGTAAAGAAGTCCCAATATTCCTTTTCCTTTTCCAAAGTCAACCATGACCCCCTGAACTGCCCAAACCAAGAGCAATCCCACCCACTTGACAAGATACCTGTTTGGAAATCAAAGGAAAAAGATTCTATTCCACAACACCACAAGGAGAAAATCGAAAGCAGTAGCAAAGAGATTTTATCTTTTAATTTTTCTTTTTTTACTTGCGATTGCAATGGTGTCCTTCATGAAGAGACCTTTCCAGGTACTAAAGAAGAGCAATGCCCCCTAATAAACTCCCGTGCAGGAAGGCAAATCTACCCCCATGAACACAGGGCATGGCCAGCATAAACAGCACAACCTATAAGCACAACCACCCCGGCCTTCAAGGCCCCTGATGCAGGGAAAGAGTTCCGAAAGCTCTGGTTGGTCAACAGCTGTTAAATCTCTACCATCAAACCCCAATTGCTGATAACAGCTCATTTAATCTTTAGCCTCTTTATCCAAATCTAAGGGGAAAAAAAGAGAGAGAGAACTTAAGAAAACTAAGAACATTAAGCCAGTCCCCTTTTCTAGTACAGTCTTAGCTCAAAGTTTGATCAGTCGTGGCTCTACCAGCAGACAGTCAAGGCAAAAACAGTGCAAAAGAAAAATTCAAAAGGTTGTGCCTTTTAAAGGACACTGGCTCAAACACCAGCAAACACACTGAGAATGAACTGGGCTACAAGATCAAATTTCCATTTCAGAACGTATTTAAGATTCCAATACTGCTTCTCTCCTTTGGCATTTTGTCTCTAACATCTCCACACTCAATTCTTTTAAGTTCTTTCAAAGTCTGTAAAGGAGCAGAGTATCACTGCCTTCTCCAGGAAGAAAAAGTACAACTGTAGCAGATATATGTCTCTACACAGGTGAAAGGAAGTGGGGGCTCATGGAGTCCCCTCGTCTCTGATTTGGTCATTCTCACATGAAGTAGATCTCCTAACTCATGGCGACCACCATGACTGAGCTAAATCACTTCCGTCCATCTCCTCCTTTCCACTGAGACATCTGTGTTTGAGCTGATCATGTTATTAAAGTGTTCAGATTCTTGAGCATCTTTTCAGGAAAATATGGAACTCTCACCTTCCACAATAAGCTATCTTATCGATAAGCTACACTCCTCACATGTATCCCCCAGCAAAGTAGCACTTGCAAAAATAAATGTATTCTCTCCAGTGAATGTTCATTTCCTCCACTATCACTAATTAGTTACTGGCAGTTTAAGAAGGTCTTGCATTCACTTCCTTTGTCTGGGGTGCTCACCCTGACTCCAAATCCGATATTCTACTGGCACCTGAATGCAACTTGTGATCTGCTATAGACCTTTGCTCTACTCTTCTCCTGGCTAGAGAGGAGACAGCATTAAGACATGTGTGCCTGCATTCATACACGCATGTATATTATCATGTATTTTTAAGATTTCCAGTGGTAAAATCTACCTATCCAGGAAGAAAAAAACAGCTCTAAGATCCACCCTCAACAGTGGATCAGTCTCCAATGGGACTAACACACGATGCCTCAAGGAGGCCTTCTTGTGAAGAGACAGACACCAGTTCACCTTGAAGAGAGTCATTAACCCTTTCAGGGTCAGCACAATCTCACAGACACCCACTTGGTAAAAGATGCCTGAATATGACATTAGACCCCCTAGAAGAACATCCAATCCAACAAGACATCATGGGCTCAAATGTGGCTGGGATTATAATCTCTACAGCATCCTTGGACTTGGCACCGAACATCTTTGTCCTGAACCTTCCTGGAGAACTTCATGAATCTAAAGCTGCCCTCACCTTCCATCTACTTGAGTTCCATCCCTCTTCATATAGGAGCTATGAACCAACAGTGCAGAAATGGTACGGGCTGTAGGCAGGGGTTGCTATGGGTGTGTGAGTAGGCTTCTGGGGTGGTGTGGGGAGTGTAGTACAGATATCTGTCTACATGTGAGGACACTGATAAACTCTGATTAATCAATCTGTTAAAACGAGAATTTGTGCCAATTGTAACCTCTTTCTAACTCCCCTTATCCCCTGGTACCTTGAAATACAAAACTAAATTTTGTAACAAACAGCGCCCCTTCTAGTCTTCAAATTCCTTGAAACATTCCCAATACTGTCTAGACCAACTCTGTAAAAGAGAATTATCTATGATGATGGAAATGTTCTATCACTGTACTCTCTAATGCAATAGCCACAAGTGGCTGTTGAGCACAAGAAATGTGGCTAATGCAACTCTATTAAAGTTTTTATTTTAGTTCATTTAAATAACCACTTGTGGCTAGTAACACTGCACTGGACAATGTCTAGACATCTTTTTTTACAAATTCTCTGGGATGGAAACATTAACTTACCCAAGTGTCTCCCCTTGGCAGCGTGGACAAGCAAAACAGAAACTGACACCCTACAAGACATGCTTCCTGACATCCTTCACCCTGCCCTGACATCCTCCTCTGCAGTAGCATTTCTTGACCTCAGCACTACTGACATTTGGAGCCAGAGAATTCTTTGATGTGAGGGCTATCCTGTGAATTCTGGGCTGGTTAGTAGCATCCTTGGCCTCCACTCACTAGAAGCCAAGTAGCACATCTCCTTTCCCCAGCTGTGATAACCAAAAATGTCTCCAGATAATTACCCAATGTCCTTGGGGTACAAAATGATTAAGAACCATTATAGTAGAAATAACTTTAAAAAACAAACACAAACAAACAACACCAGCACTATTCTTAGAATACCTGTAACCTTAGACTTACAGGTATTCCCAGACTAGGCTACTGTCTCACACTTACCCTTGGTTAGGTACCCTTTTCCACTCTTTGCACATCCCCCTTCAAAATCAGAGTCAATCAAAGCCCCTACACTGTTTTTCTGAGGTTCTTTCCCACATGTGCACACAAGGTGAGCATCCAGCTGCCCTCCTGTTCAGGGGAGAGGCCCACTGAAGACCAAAATGACCTACCTTTGAAACTATTCACCAACCACCTGTATTAATCTACTTCACTCAGCACTCTTAAGTATGGACACACAACCAAAACATCCAGATATTTGAGGGAGCATCCATTCCTCAAAAGAGAAGGATCAAGTAAAATAAACAGAACTGACTCCAAGATCTAATTCAGCAAATACAAATAAATGTTGGGGCGCCTGGGTGGCGCAGTCGGTTAAGCGTCCGACTTCAGCCAGGTCACGATCTCGCGGTCCGTGAGTTCGAGCCCCACGTCGGGCTCTGGGCTGATGGCTCAGAGGCTGGAGCCTGTTTCCGATTCTGTGTCTCCCTCTCTCTCTGCCCCTCCCCCGTTCATGCTCTGTCTCTCTCTGTCCCAGAAATAAATAAACGTTGAAAACAAAACAAAACAAAACAAATAAATGTTTTAAAATTCCAATTAGCCTCTTCAGAGAGTATCAGAGAGATAGAATATCCCTAGAAACAAAATAAGCAAACAAAACAAAAACAAAAACTAGCAAGCATTAGAACAACAAAAAGAGAGTTCCTGGCTTCTGAAATATGACTGAACATTAAAAATTCAGGGTCACCTGGCTGGCTTAGTTGGAAAAGCATACAACTCTTGATCTGGGGGTCATGAATTCAAGCTCCATGCTGGGTACAGAGATTACTGAAAAATAAATAAATAAATAAATAAATAAATAAATAAACTTCTGGGACACCTGGGTGGCTCAGTCAGTTAAGCGTCTGACTCTTGATTTCAGCTCAGGTCATGATCTCACAGTTCATGAGTTCAAGCCCCACATTAGCTGCTTGGGATATTCTCTCTCTCAAAAATAAACAAACATTTAAAAAAATTTAAATAAAATAGATAGGGGTGCCTGGGTGGCTCAGTCAGTTGAGCTTCCAACTCTTGATTTTAGTTCAGGTCAGGATCTCAGGGTTTGTGAGATAGGCCCTGCATCAGGCTCTGTGCTGTCAGCACAGAGCCTGCTTGGGATTCTCCCTCTCTCTCTCCCTCTCTCTCTGCCCCTCCCCCAATCACATTCTCTCAAAATAAATAAATAAATAAACAAACACATACATAAATACATAAATACTTTTAATAAAATAAACTTTAAAAAGATAAAAACAAAGTTCAATAATTGTCTAACAGAGAAAAAAAAAACAGAAAAAGAAAAAGAAAATATTGAGAAAATTTAAGGCAATGGACCAATCTAGGAAGACTATCAATTGATCTCCAAGCTTTCCAGGGAAGAGAACAGGAAAATAAACGGAGGGGATAAAACAGTAATAGTGATGATAATAAGAAGAAGAACAAGGAGGAGGCGGCAGGGGGGAGGAGGAAGAAACAACTTCCCAGAGCTAAAGAAAGGCAAGAATATCCAGATTTAGAAAATCCTAGATTATCATTAAACAAGATGAAAACTGAACAATCTTTGTGAAATTTCAGGACACCAGAGAACAAAAACAGGATCCCAGAAATAAAAAAGAAAGGCTACCAACCAAACAAGCAATGAGAACGTGGTCTGCAAACATCATTGCATAAATACCTAACGACTGGGAATTCTAGAGAAAACAATTTTGAGCTTAGAATCTTACATCCATCCAAGCTAACAATCAAGTGTAAGGAACGATATAGATATTTCAGATTTTTTTAAATGTTTATTTTTGAGAGACAGAGCATGAGTGGGAAAGGGAGAGGGAGAGGGAGAGAGAGAGAAAGAGAGAGAGAGAGAGAGAGAGAGAGACAAAATCCAAAGCAGGCTCCAGGCTCTGAGCTATCAGCACAGAGTCGGAAGTGGGGCTTGAACCCAGGGACCATGAGATCATGACCTGGGCCGAAGTCGGACGCTTAACCAAATGAACCACCCAGGCGCCCCAACATTTCAGATTTCTAAAGAAGTCATTTCTTCCTAGGAAACAACTACTTGAAGATGGACTTCAGCACAAACAAAAAAGCAACCCAAGAATGATGAAGAAAGGAGGGGACCCAGGGTGCAGGTACAGGGGCCTGGGACTGTCTGTGGGCAGCAGCAGGCCCAGAGGCCACTGGGCCGGGGCCAGGTCAGGGTGCTCAGGGAGGAAAACTGGTCCCACAGGAAAGGAACCAAGGCTGGCAGGGAGGAATATGGCAAAGATATGTGCTAAGAAGGACACTAGTTTGCCAATTCTTTTAAAAATGTGTATAGGGTGCCTGGGGGGGCTCAGTCAGTTAAGCATCCCACTTAGGCTCAGGTCATGACCTCATGGTTCATGGGTTCAAGTCCCATGTCAGGCTCTGTGTTGACCATGTGGAGCCTGCTCATTCTCTCTTTCTCTGCCCCTCCTTGACTTGTGCTTTCTCTCTCTCCCAAAATAAATAAACTTGAAAAAAATAAAAAATATGTGTAAACAATTCCCCTTTTTGCCTACTCCAGACATGATTCGTCCTGCAACAGAAGTAGGGGTAGCTTTGCAATCTGATCTCCATCTGATCTCCATCTTTTGTGATGGCCCTGCTACCTGTGGCACCCTGCCTCAAGAACTGACACTGCAGGGCAGGCGGGCCACTGCAGCTGATTGCCATCTGGGACCTCTGGTGCTTATTACCCCAGCGTGGCTCCTCCAGTCTGCCTTGGACTTGGATCTTTATTCCACACCACTTGCTAAACCCACCAACCTTCCCAAGTCATGCTGGACTCAATACTTGCCCAGGCTGTGAAGTGGGAAAAGGGGAATTTAAAACAGGGAGGTAGCTAATGGCACCCAACTGAAGGGCTGCATTGCCAAGGAAAGAAAAATTAAGGAAGGAGAGCCTGTTACAGTGAGGAAGGGAATGAGGAGAAAGGCGGCATCATACACAGGTGGGGAGACTTACAGGCTTTGGAATGGAAACCAAAACCTTTCTTTGAAAAGATTATCCTCTCTTCCCTCTCTTGGCTCCAGGGACCAATGAAGGATCTCTACTTTTACCACTTCTGCTTCACCTTTGGTCTCTTTTGAAGGACAAATAGATGCGTATTCTAAAAACCCCTGATGTGGAAGTGAATAAGAGGACCCCTAAATGCTTATTATGCAACAGATTAAAGTGATTATAGGTAAATTTCTCCTATCAACAATGATAAGGTTACCTTAACAGGACCTTAAAATGGACATCGGGCACATTGCACTACATTAGCTCTGTGCAAAACAAGCAACTCTAAATGATATTTTAAATCAACCAGAAATGAGTTCTGTTCCTATTCAGAATCATCAATTTACTTTCTACGTTTTATCTGATAGATGTACAAATCAGCAGTCGGAAAGACTTATAAATTATTCTTTAAAAGCAGAAGCCAAAGTATACACACAGAACATCACTCACTCAGTAAATATTTACTGAAAGTCAGCCTACTACGTCTCCAGCACTGGGACAAGGCAAATGATAATTCCTAAGTGAGCTATTTGGTTCCATCCTAACTGTGCTGGACACTCCAAGGCCAGAGGGATTCCTTGAGTGAATTCAGTTCACACAGGGCAGCAGAACCAAGTGCCCTGGAGATATGTCCCCTGATCTATTACTCCAACCTGCCTGCAGATTATACATAATAAAGGAAAAGTATAAAGTCTTAAGGGCAAAAACTCTATTATTGAAAAGGCCTAAAAAGTTCAAAGAATATTGCCAGGGTCTAGCAAATGGCACAATGAATTATTAGGAACTAACCTATTTAAAGAAGGCCATTTGTAATGTTTTTAAAGACATTTGCTATATGTTCCCTTTACTAGGGTACCTGTTGGTACATCTCATTTATCAGGAATTCATTCAGCCAAGTCTGTTAGGTGACACATTCTCTCTGTGGCCCAGGGACCTCACATACAGAAAAAGTTGTGTTCTTGTGGGAGGCACCAGGTAGGGGACAGAAAACCTGCCAGCATTCCCCGTGACAGCAACTCTCTGGGGCTCATAATCCCTGATGGGAAAACCCAGCATCCCCTGAGTTACTTCATAATGAATAAAAATAAAACAATCAACTTGTGCTTTACTGATGTACTGACCTTTGTTAGGAATGCTCCAGAAAACACTGTGGGAAAACATAGGTAGCTTTTCCACTTCATAACATTACGCACTACTTTAGTGCTACCTTTAATCTGTACAGTGCTTTGTACTGGAAGTAATTTTATAGCCATTCTCCACACAATCTGTCCTGTAAAAGCCTTCCTTCCTCCCTGTGCTTTTCTCTAAGCCTTCTCTTCCCCATCAGGCTTCCTGGAACCTCCATTCACATACCAGGCTCCTACAGCCGATTCTCAGCTCCACCACTCTGTTGAAACTGGGTCAAAAAAGGTCACCACTGTGTATACAGGAAAATTTTTCTAGAGAAATACGTAAGAGAATTTTCTTTTTTTATGGTTTTATATTGTTTGACTTTTCTAACCAAGGGCATGCTTTTTTTTTTTAATATGCCAGCAGAGATTACTGGGGATGGTCAAAAGATGAGCCATTTTTTAAACACAACTGTGTTTTTTTTTAAAAAGCCTGAGAAATATGCTTCTCAAAAATAAATAAAGGAACAGTTACTCTACAGTGGAGAAACCTAGAAGATACCACCTTGATCAAATGACTGATCAGAGTCAACATCACCAGTAATAAGACATATTGATACCCAGTACCCCTAATGTGATGCACAAAAAGGACCTATCAATTCTGTGGTGTTCCTGCCAAACACAAAAGCTGAATCATGACAAAATATCAAATAAGCCCTAAACTGTGGGACATTCTACATAATACCTGGCCGATGCTCTTCAGAAGTGTTAAGATCATGAAAGACAAGGACTGAGGAACTGTCCCAGATCAGACGAGACTAAGGAGACACAATCCCTGAATGCAACGTGGGATTCTAAGGTGGATCTGGGACCAAAACAAGGACATAAGAGGGACAACGAAAAACTGAGGAAGGTTGATAGATTAGTTAATGATATTAGGTAAGTTGCTGGTTTTGATCACCACTATAGAGAAGTGAGGTGTTAACAGCTGGGGAAACTGGGCAAAGGGTATATGGGAACTGGTTCCATTTTTGCAACATTAGGTCTGAAATTATTTCAAACATAAGTCCTCTCACAAATATGCTATGCATATATGAAATTATTATGTTGTATACCTTAAACTGCTACAATGTTATATGTCAATTACATCTCAGTACAGCTAACTGAGAGAGAAGGGCTGGAAAGATGATATGAGCCTTCAGTAACAAATCAAGCCTCCAGTCTTGGTCATCGTGTATCAACAGGTTGTTTAGCCAGATCATCTTCCCATCCAACTTGGAGACAATGTCTTTTCCTCTGTTACCCAAAATTGTTTCAACTTCTTAGAAATTTACTCAAAAGAGTCTGCATTAAAATGGGAGGGTCCAACATGACATATGTCTCTCAGTCAGTCTCTTCCTGAGGCTTCTAAGGCCAGATAAGAGAGTGTCATGCACATTTTGTAGTAAACTGGAATTTCTCAATTGGAGCTTGGGAAAATAGCAGAGTAAGAGGACCTTGAGCTCACCGGCCCCACGTTTACAACTAGATATCATCCACATCCAAATCCATAAACCAGAGAGGGATCCAAACACTGACAGAACAAACTCCACAACTAAATACAGAAAAGAAGCTGCATCTGGAAGGTTAGGAAGGAAAGAAAGGCAGATGGAGGCTTCCCGCAGAAGGGAGGGACCTGTGCACCCAGACAGGACAGAGAAATGGGCTCTTGCATCAGGAAGTTTACATGGGGAAGACTAGTCTCCATAACATTTGGCTTTAAAAACCAGAGGGGCTGAATTCCATGAGTTTGTAAAAATAGTGGAACTTGGAGCCTGGAGCTTTGAAAGTCAGCTGACTCAGCACTGGGTGAGCTGAGAGTAAGAGTGATAGCTGGGTCGCTGCTCTCAAAGAGACAAGCAGCCTATGCAGACAGGCAACATAAAAACAGCAGTTTACACAATGCTCAGGGGCAAACAGGAGGAAGATCTGTTCACACTGATTTCGGAGTATGGTGGGAGACTTCTCCAAAAATAGGGAGCTCGCAGGTGCCATTTCCCTACCCCCCCCCCCCACCTCCCAGCATAAACAAAGAGTCACCTGCAGGAGGTAGGGCTGCAGAGACCCTTATAGCCTTGGCTCAGGGCAAATTCTGTTAAAGTTGCATGTGCATCCCACCCAGCTGCCACATCACACCCACCCACACATCTCCAGCAACCATCATGCACCAGGACCAGCCACGCCCAGCCATCCATTTTCACACGCTACACCCAATCTCATGCCCCAGGCCATCGTGGTGCACAGCCCCAGCCATAGCAGCATTTTGGAGGCTCCAAAATAGGTTTAACAGCCCAGCACAAATTTTCCTAACACCATCACCCCGCTCCTCAGAGCTGGACTTCATGGGTCCCACTAACACCACAGAAAACAAGTACAGCCCACAATAGGCAGAGAGTCAGCACAGATGACTTCACTGAAAGGAAAAGTGACTGAGACACAATAGCAGGGCATAAGCAACACACATAGGATACTCTCCAGAAGTGCCAGGTTCTGGTGAACAGGGACACTGCACTGCAGGGCACTCCAGGATCTCTTCTTCATAAGGTCACTACTTTCTTTTTTTTTTTTTTAATTTTTTTTTAACATTTATTTATTTTTGAGACAGAGAGAGACAGAGTGTGAACAGGGGAGGGGCAGAGAGAGAGGGAGACACAGAATCTGAAACAGGCTCCAGGCTCTGAGCTGTCAGCACAGAGCCCGACGCGGGGCTCAAACTCACAGACTGTGAGATCATGACCTGAGCCAAAGCCGGACGCTTAACTGACTGAGCCACCCAGGCACCCTAAAGTCACTACTCTCAAGAGCAGAAGACATAGCTGAATTTCTTAACACAGAGAAACAGACACAGAGAGGCAGACAAAATGAGGAGACAGAGAAATTTATACCAAATGAAAGAACAGGACAAGGCCACGGCCAGAGATCTAAACAAAACAGATATAAGTAACATACCTGATAGAGGATTTAAAGCAATGATCATAAGCACTGGACTTGAGAAAAGAGTGGAAGACATGAATGAGACCCTGAACACTGAGATAAGGAATAACATAGCAGAGATAAAGGTCTCAATAGATGAAATAAGAAGTACGTTTGATGGAATAAATAGTAAGATGTAGGAAAACAGAGCAACAAATCAGTGACCTAGAAGACAGAGTAATAGAAAGTAATCAAGCTGAACAAAAGAGTGGAAAAAGAATTACACAAAATGAAAATAGATTTAGAGAACTCAGTGACTCCATCAAACATAATAACACTCCTATTATATGAGTCCAAGAAGAAGAAAAAAAAGGGGAACAGAAAATGTATTCGAAGAAACAACAGCTGAAAACTCCCTAATTGGAAGAGGAAAATAGAAATTTATATCTAGGAGGCACAGAGAACTCCCCTGAAAATCAACAAAAGCAGAACCACACCAAGACATATTTGCAAAATATAACACTAAAAAAAAAAAAAAAAAAAAATCTTTTTTTTTAAAAAATTTTTTTTTCAACGTTTATTTATTTTTGGGACAGAGAGAGACAGAGCATGAACGGGCGAGGGGCAGAGAGAGAGGGAGACACAGAATCGGAAACAGGCTCCAGGCTCCGAGCCATCAGCCCAGAGCCCGACGCGGGGCTCGAACTCCCGAACCGCGAGATCGTGACCTGGCTGAAGTCGGACGCTTAACCGACTGCGCCACCCAGGCGCCCCTAAAAAAAAAAAAAAAAAAAAAAAAAAAATCTTAAAAGCAGCAAGACAAAAGAAGACAGTAACATATAAGGGAAACTACATAAGGCTAGAAGATTTTAAACAGAAACTTGGCAGGCCCAGAAAAGTAGCATGATAAATGGCATGACTGGGAAAATCTGCCGCCAAGAATACTCTATCCAGAAAGGCTATCACTCAGAATAGAAGGAGAGATAAAGAGTTTCCCAGACGAAGAAAAACTGAAGGAGTCTGTGACCACTAAACCAGCCCTGCAAGAAATATTAAAGAGGACTCTTTGAGTGGAAAGGAAAGACCAAAAGTGACAGTTTAAAGATAGAAACCACAAAAGCAGTAAAAATGAATATTTTTGAAAAAATTAGTCAAGAAACTCACCACAAAAAAAGGATATGAAATATAATAATATATACCTAAAACATGGGAAGGAGAGGAGAAAAGAATGGATCAAACTTAAGCAACCATCAACTATTAGGTTATATACAAACCTAATAGTAACCATATGTCAAAAACTACTAATAAATGTGCAAAGAATCAAGAGAAATAAATCCAAATATATCACTAAAGTAAATCAGCAAAACATGAAAGGAAAACAAAAAAGGATTAGAGAAAATCTTTAGAAACAACCATAAAACAAATAATAAAATGGCAGTAAATACACATCTATCAATAATTTCTTTGAACATAAACAGACTAAATCCTTCAATTAAAAGACATAGGGTGACAGAATATAGAAAAATAGTCATTAAATTAATCGCTGGCCTTGAAAAAAGCATAGAGGACAGCAGAGAATCTATTGCTACAGAGACCAAGGGACTAAAAAAGTCATGAGGAACTAAAAAATGCTATAAATGAGGTGCAAAATAAAATGCAGGCGGCCATAGCATGGATTGAAGAGGCAGAGAATAGGTGAATTAGAAGATAAAATTATGGAAGAAGAGGAAGCTGAGAAAAAGAGAGATAAAAAAATCCAGGAGTATGAGGGGAGAATTAGAGAACTAAGTGATGCATTCAAATGGAACAATATCTGTATCAGATTCCAGAAGAAGAAGAGAGAGAAAGGGGCTAAAGGTGTACTTGAACAAATACATGGCTGAGAACTTCCCTGATCTGGGGAAAGAAACAAGCATTGAAATCCAAGAGGCAGAGAGAACTCCCTTCAGACGCAACTTGAATCGATCTTCTGCACGACATATCATAGTGAAACTGGCAAAATACAAGGATAAAGGGAGAATTCTGAAAGCAGCTAGGGATAAACAGGCCATAACTTATAAAGGGAGACGCATAAGACTAGTGGCAGACCTATCTACTGAAGACTAGTGGCAGGCCAGAAAGGAATGGCAGGAAATCTTCAATGTGATGAACAGAAAAAATATGCAGCCAAGAATCCTTTATCCAGCAAGTCTGTCATTCAGAATAGAAGGAGAGATAAAGGTTTTCCCAAACAAACAAAAACTGAAGGAATTCATCACCACTAAACCAGCCCTACAAGAGATCCTAAGGTGGACTCTGTGAGGACTCTTTGTTGCAAGGAGCACAAAGTACCAGAGACATCACTACAAGCATGAAACCTACAGACAACACAATGACTCTAAACCCGTATCTTTCAATAATAACACTGAATGTAAATGGACTAAATTCTCCCATAAAAAGACATAGGGTATCAGAATAGACAAAACAAAAACAAGACCCATCTATTTGCTGTCTACAACAGACTCATTTTAGACCTGAGGACACCTTCAGATTGAAAGTGAGGGAATGGAGAACTATCTATCATGCTACTGGAAGTCAAAAGAAAGCTGGAGTAGCCATACTTAGACAGACTAGACTTTAAATTAAAGGCTGTAACAAGAGATGAAGAAGGGCATTATATAATAACGATAGGGTCTATCCATCAGGAAGAGCTAACAATTATAAATGTCTATGCACCTAATTCGAAAGCACCCAACTACATAAAACAATTACTCACAAACATAAGCAACCTTATTGATAAGAATGTGGTAACTGCAGGGGACTTTAATACTCCACTTACAACAATGGATAGATCACCTACACAGAGAATCAGTAAAGAAACAAGGGCCCTGAATGATACATTGGACCAGATGGACTTGACAGATATATTTAGAACTCTGGATCCCAAAGCAAGAGAATATACTTTCTTCTCAAATGCACATGGAACATTCTCCAAGACAGATCACATATTGGGTCACAAAATAGCCCTTAATAAACATAAAAGAATTGAGATCATACCATGCACACTTTCAGACCACAATGCTATGAAACTTGAAATCAATGAGAGGAAAAAGTCTGGAAACCTCCAAAAGCATGGAGGTTAAAGAACACCCTACTAAAGAATAAATGGGTCAACCAGGCAATTAGAGAGAAATATTAAAAAAATATGGAAACAAATGAAAATGAAAATGCAACAATCCAAATGCTTTGGGATGGAGCGAAGGCAGTCCTAAGAGGAAAATACATTGCAATCCAGGCCTACCTCAAGAAAGAAGAAATATCCGAAATACAAAATCTAACAGCACACCTAAAGGAACTAGAAGCAGAACAGAAAAGACACCCCAAACCCAGGAGAAGAAGAGAAATAATAAAGATCAGAGCAGAAATAAACAATACAGAATCCAAAAAAATTGTAGAGTAGATCAATGAAACCAAGAGTTGGTTTTTTTGAAAAAATAAACAAAATTGATAAACTTTTAGCCAGGTTTCTCAAAAAGAAAAGACACAGGACCCAAATAGATAAAATCACAAATGAAAATGGAATTATTACAACCAATCCCTCAGAAGTACAAGCAATTACCAGGAAATACTATGAAAAATTATATGCCAACTAAATGGACAACCTGGAAGAAGTGGACAAATTCCTAAACCCCCAAACACTACCAAAATTCAAACAGGAAGAAACAGAAAATTTGAACAGACCCATAACTAGTGAAGAAATTGAATCAGTTATCAAAAATCTCCCAAAAAATAAGAGTCCTGGAGCAGAAGGCTTCCCTGGGGAATTCCACCAGACATTTAAAGCAGAGATAAGACCTATCCTTCTCAAGCTGTTCCAAAAAATAGAAAGGGAAGGAAAACTTCCAGACTCATTCTATGAAGCCAGCATTACTTTGATTCTCAAACTAGACAGAGACCCAGCAAAAAAAGAGAACTACAGGCCAATATCCCTGATGAACATGGATGCAAAAATTCTCAAAAGATACCAGCAGTTCAAATTCAACAGTATATAAAAAGAATTATTCACCATGATCAAGAGGGATTCATTCCTGGGCTGCAGGGCTGGTTCAATATTCGCAAATCAATGTGATACATCACATCAATAAAAGAAAAGATAAGAACCATATGATCCTGTCAATCGATGCAGAAAAAGCATTTGACAAAAGTCAGCATCCTTTCTTAATAAAAACCCTCAAGAAAGTCGGGATAGAAGGAACATACTTAAACATCATAAAAGCCATTTATGAAAAGCCCACAGCTAATACCCATCCTTAATGGGGAAAAACTGAGAGCTTTCCCCCTGAGATCAGGAACATGACAGGGATGTCCACTCTCACTGCTGTTGTTTAACATAGTGTTGGAAGTCCAGCAGCAGCAATCAGACAACAAAATAAAATCAAAGGCATCAAAATTGGCAAAGATGAAGTCAAACTTTCACTATTTGCAGACAACATGATACTTTACACGGAAAACCCAACAGACTCTACCAAAAGTCTACTAGAACTGATACATGAATTCAGCAAAGTTTCAGGATACAAAATCAATGTACAGAAATCAGTTGCATTTTTATACACTAATAATGAAGCAACAGAAAGACAAATAAAGAATCTAATCCCATTCACAACTGCACCAAGAATCATAAAATACCTAGGAATAAACCTAACCAAAGATGTAAAAGATCTGTATGCTGAAAACTATAGAAAACTTATGAAGGAAATTGAAGAAGATACACAAAAAAATGGAAAAACATTTCATGCTCATGGATTGGAAGAACAAATATTGTTAACATGGCAATACTACCCAAAGCAATCTACACATTGAAAACAATCCCAATCAAAATTGCACCAGCATTCTTCTCGAAGCTAGAACAAACAATCCTAAAATTTGTATGGAACCACAAAAGACCCCAAATAGCCAAAGTAATGTTGAAAAACAAAACCAAAGCAGGAGGCATCACAATCCCAGGCTTTAGCCTCCACTACAAAGCTGTAATCATCAAGACAGTATGGTCTTGGCACAAAAACAGACACAAAGACCAATGGAATAGAATAGAGAATCCAGAATTGGACCCACAAATGTACAGCCAACTAATATTTGACAAATCAGAAAACAGTATCTAATGGAAAAAAAAGATAGTCTCTTTAGCAAATGATGCTGGGAGAACTGGACAGCAACATGCAGAAGAATGAAACTAGACCACTTTCTCACACCATTCACAAAAATAAACTGAAAATGGATGAAGGGCCTGAATGTGAGACAGGAAACCATCAAAACCCTAGAGCAGAAAGCAGGAAAAAACTCTTTGACCTCAGCCGCAGCAATTTCTTGCTTGACACATCTCCAAAGGCAAGGGAATTAAAAGCAAAAATGAACTATTGGGACCTCATCAAGATAAAGAGTTTCTGCACTGCAAAGGAAACAATAAACAAAATTAAAAGGCAACCAACGGAATGGGAAAAGATATTTGCAAATGGCATATTGGACAACGGGCTAGTATCCAAAATCTATAAAGAACTCACCAAACTCCACACCCAAAAAACAAATAATCCAGTGAAGAAATGGGCAGAAGACATGAATAGACACTTTTCTTTTTTTTTAAAAAAAATTTTTTTTTCAACGTTTATTTATTTTTTCTGGAACAGAGAGAGACAGAGCATGAACGGGGGAGGGGCAGAGAGAGAGGGAGACACAGAATCGGAAACAGGCTCCAGGCTCTGAGCCATCAGCCCAGAGCCCGATGCGGGGCTCGAACTCACGGACCGTGAGATCGTGACCTGGCTGAAGTCGGACGCTTAACCGACTGCGCCACCCAGGCGCCCCGTATAGACACTTTTCTAAAGAAGACATCCACATGGCCAAGAGACACATGAAAAGATACTCAACGTCACTCCTCATCAGGGAAATACAAATCAAAACCACACTGAGATACCACCTCATGCCAGTCCGAGTGGCTAAAATGAACAAATCAGGAGACTATAGACGCTGGCGAGGATGCAGAGAAACAGGAACCCTCTTGCACTGTTGGTGGGAATGCAAACTGGTGCAGCTGCTCTGGAAAACAGTGTGGAGGTTCCTCAAAAAATTAAAAATAGATCTACCCTATGACCCAGCAATAGCACTGCTAGGAATTTACCCAAGGGATACGGGAGTGCTGATGCATAGGGGCACTTGTACCCCAATGTTTATAGCAGCACTTTCAACAATAGCCAAATTATGGAAAGAGTCTAAATGTCCATCAACTGATAAATGGATAAAGAAGATGTGGTTTATATACACAATGGAATACTACTTGGCAATGAGAAAGAATGAAATATGGCCATTTGTAGCAACATGGATGGAACTGGAGGGTACTATGCTAAGTGAAATAAGTCATACAGAGAAAGATACCATATGTTTTCATTCATTGTGGATCCTGAGAAATTTAGCAGAGAACCATGAGGGAGAGGAAGGGGGGGGGGGGGAAGGTTACAGAGAGGGAGCGAGGCAACCCATAAGAGACTCTTAAATACTGAGAACAAACTGAGGGTTGATGGAGGGTGGGGGAGAGGGGAAAGTGGGTGATGGGCATTGAGTAGGGCACATGTTGTGATGAACACTGGGGGTTGTATGGAAACCAATACATATATATATGTGTATGTGTATATATATATATATATGTATATATATACATACATATAACCTATATATGTATATATATAATATATAACATATATATATATATTTATTTATTTACAATCCCACTTACAATTGCACCCAAAATAATAAAATACCTAGGAATAAACCTAACCAAAGAGATGAAAGACCTTTACACTGAAAACTATAAAATACTGATGAAAGAAAATGAAGATGACACAAAGAAATTGAAAGACATTCCATGCCCATGGATTGGAAGAACAAGTACTGTTAAAATGTCTATATTACCCAAAGCAATCTACACATTTAATGCAATCCTTATGAAAAATACCAACATTTTTCACAGAACTAGAACAATTCTAAAATTTGAATCGAACCACAAAAGACTCTGAATATCCACAACAATCTTGAAAGAGAAAAGCAAAGCTGGAGGCATCACAATTCCAGACTTCAAGTTAGATTACAAAGCTGTGGTAATAAAAACAATGTGGCAATGGCACAAAAACAGACACCTAGGGGCGCCTAGGTGGCTCAGTCAGTTAAGCATCTGACTTCGGCTCAGGTCATGATCTCACGGTTTGTGGGTTCGAGCCCCATGTCGGGCTCTGTGCTGACAGCTCAGAGCCTGGACCTGCTTTGGATTCTGTGTCTCCCTCTCTCTCTGCCCCTCCCCTACTCACTCTCTGTCTTTCTCAAAAAAAAAAATATATATATATTAAAAAAAATTAAAAAAACAAAAACAAAAACAAACACCTAGATTAAGAGAACAGAACAGAAACCGCAGAAATAAACCTGCAACTATATGGTCAGTTAATCTTCAACAAAGCAGGGTAAGAATATCCAACAGGAGAAAAACATTCTCTTTAACAAATGATGCTGGTAAAATTGGAAAACAACATTTAAAAGAAAGAAACTGGACTACTTACACCATACACAAAAACAAATTCAAACTGGATTAAAGACCTAAATGTGAGACCTGAAACCATAAAAATCCTAGAAGAGGGGTGCCTGGGCAGTTCAGTCAGTTGAGCATCCAACTCTTGATTTTGACCTATGATCACAGGGTCGTGGGATAGAGCCCCATGTCAGGCTCTACACTGAGCATGGAGCCTGCTTAAGATTCTCTTTCTCTTTCTCTTTCTCTCTCTCAAATAAAAAAAAATCTTAGAAAATAACACAGGCAGTAACCTCTCTGACACTGACCATAGCAACTTTTTTTTAGAAGTGTCTCCTAAGGCAAGGGAAACAAAAGCAAAAATAGACTACTGGCACTACATCAAATTAAAAAGCTTCTGCACAGCAAATGAAACAATCAACAAAACAAATATCAAGGCAACCTATGTAATGGGAGAGGATATTTGCAAATGACATATCCAATACAGGGTTAGTATCCAAAGTATATAAAGAACCGATACAACTCAACACTAAAAAAACAAATAATCCAATTAAAAAATGGGCAGAAGACATGAACAGACATTTCTCCAAAGATGAGATCCATATGGCCAACAAACACATAAAAGGATGCTCATGATCACTTACTATCAGGAAAATGCAAATCAAAACTAAAATGAGATAGAACCTCACACCTCTCAGAATGGCTAAAATCAAAAACACAAGAAACAACAAGTGTTGGTGAGGATGTGGAGAAAAAGGAACATTCGTGCACTGTTGGTGGGAATGCAAACTGGTGTAATCGCTGTAAAAAACAGTATGGAGAGGGGCGCCTAGGTGGCGCAGTCGGTTAAGCGTCCGACTTCAGCCAGGTCACGATCTCGCGGTCCGGGAGTTCGAGCCCCGCGTCGGGCTCTGGGCTGATGGCTCGGAGCCTGGAGCCTGTTTCTGATTCTGTGTCTCCCTCTCTCTCTGCCCCTCCCCTGTTCACACTCTGTCTCTCTCTGTCCCAAAAATAAATAAACGTTGAAAAAAAAAATTAAAAAAAAAAAAAACAGTATGGAGATTCCTCAAAAAATTAAAATAAAATTACCCTATGATCCAGCATTTGCACTACTGGGTATTTACCCAAAGAATACAAAAACCTTAATTCAAAGAGATACATACCCTCTGATGTTTATAGCAGCATTTTTTACAGTAGCTAAGATATAGAAGCAGTCCAAGTGTCCATCAATTGATGAACAGATAAAGAAGATGTGGTATACACACATGTACGCATGTGTGCACACAATGGAATATTATTCAGACATAACAAAGAATGAAATCTTGCCATTTGCAATGACATGGATGGAGCTAGAGAGTATAATGTTTAGCAAAATAAATGAGAGAAAGATTTCACTCATGTGGAATTTAAGAAATTTAAAACTTTTTTTTTAATGTTTATTCATATTTTGAGAGACAGAGCATGAGTGGGGGAGGGGCAGACAGAGAGGGAGACACAGAATCCAAATAAGGCTCCAGGCTCTGAACTGACAGCACAGAGCCAAACGTGGGGCTCAAACTCACAGACCGTGAGATCATGACCTGAGCTGAAGTTGGACGCTTAACTGACTGAGCCACCCAGGCGCCCCTGGAATTTAAGAAATTAAATAAAAAAAAAAAAGAGCAAACGGAAAAAAAAGAGAGAGAGAGACAAACCAAGAAACACCCTTAACTATAGAGAACTGATGATTACCAGAGCGGGGGACTGGGGGGCTGCGTAAAATAGGGGATGGGGATTAAGGAGTGCGCTTGTCATGATGAGCACCATATGATGTATGGAAGTGTTGAATCATTATGTCGTACACCTGAAACTAATATAACACTGTATGTTAACTAACTGGAATTTAAATAAGAACCTAAAAATAAATAAATAAACTATCTTTTCTCTAGTTTTAAATTTTTTAATAAAAAGCAATAAAAAAATATAGTGCACCTAAGAGCACAGTAACTTTCTAGACCGCTGGAACATGTTATTCAGTCTCATAAATTTCCTCACTAATGCACATTTCAATTACCCCAACAGGACTCCCAAATAGAGGGTGGGCACATTCAGGCAGCATGACCTAAAGGGGCAGGGGAAGACCTAACAAAACCTAAGAAGAAAGACATGAAAACCACAGGTGTCACCTTTCCTCATCATGACAAGATCATGTCATCCCCACTTTCACTCACGATGAGACCATCCTGGACAAGTGACATGATTTGCTCAAAGACACGCAGTACTGACTGGTGAAGAAATGTCCTGGGACCAGAAGTAATGCCTACATTTTTCTCATTTCTGGAGAAATCTAGGAAAGATTCATGAGTGGAGTTGTGCTCTTTACACAGAGTTCAATGGAGCCTGGATACAAATATCAAAACAACATCCATAAAAACATGGTCAGAATATGCCAAATGTCCCATTTTCAACAGGGATTTCATTGGAAAGTGTTCTTGCTAGGTGGTGCAGTCATTTCTCATGGACAGTTCAAGGCCAGCTCCATCTGACCCCACTGCTCCTGTTCCTGGAATAGGCCTCCCTTCCCCCTGCCTCTGCTGAAGTTGCTTTTTAAGCTTCTAAACCATTTTTATGATGGAAAAGACTAGAGTAATAATAGCCTCAATTTATTTAATGCTGAGTGCTGAGCACTAGGTTTTACAGATATCTTTTTTCTTTTAACCCTCACCACTGCTCCATAGGACAAGTATGAAAAACCCCACTATTAAAATGGAAGAAAATGAGACTCAGAGAGGTTAAGAGATTAACTGCAAGGCACACACTGGGCTCAACTTCTTTGTACTAATCATTTTCCTCTTTCATAAAAACACTGCTTAATTATCTTTCTTCCCTGCCGAGGAGAGAGAGGGATAGGATCCCCAGAATCATCATTGTGTCCCCAGGGAGTGGTGGGCACAGAAGTACTGATATTTATTACGTGGGAATTTCTGGTTGAGCTTCTTGCACCTTGCTCCTCACTGAAACAGTAGCTCCATGAGGGCCAGGCCTTGCCTTTCTTTTTCCTCACAGTGTCCCTGTGCTCAGAACAGGGTCTGACAAGGATAGGATATTCAGCACTATCTGCTGACTGGACAAATAAAGCGCATTCCAAAAAATGGCTACCATAGCACTATCCAATACTGTCTCTGTAATGGAAATATCCTATACCTGGCTGTCCAGTAGCCACTAGAGACATGTGGCTATTGAGCCTTGAAATGTGGCCAGTGGGACTAAGGAGGATTTTCTACTTTATTTGATTTTCATGACTTTAAATTTCCATGGCTACAACTACCCCCTTGCTGGACTCAGGTCTAACCTCTCCTGATTTCCCACAAAACACCAACATTCCCTGGTGATGCTTCCCATCTCTGCTCCAGGCTTTACTCCCACTCAAGTCTGATTCTCTGTGAACCATGCTGGCCCTGCACACATGGTGGATATTAAGGCTGCTACTTTCAAGATGCTTAGTTAAGGAACTATAGGAGAAACTAAATGAATCAAATAAGCATGACTCATGCTGAAGACACAAGTTTGGGACTACAACAAAAGCTGGTGGGAAACAACATTAGTCACTGATCACTTTCTCTTCATTGACATCAGTGAGTCATGAGAACAAACATCACCTCCCTTCCTACCTGCCACCAACCACCACAAGAGTAGGAAAAGGTCAAAAAAAAAAAAAAAGCAAATAACAATTTTGTTACCAAATATACCAGTTATCAAGAAATTTGAGTCATGGTTACTCAGGTGGCAATTAAAAGCAGAAAAGATGAATCAATATCCATGTCATGTTTCCAGAAAATGTTCAAATGTATAACTAGAATATTTCAAATTAACAGAGTTCAAGGTATAAGACATTTCAAGAAGGAAGAGTATTGACAGTATTGGTTAGTTCATGTGCAGCTCTATCCTGTGAGGTAGAAAGACTGTGAGAGGTGGAAAGTAAACATACCTTCTAGGCCTATGGTGCCTACCGCCAAGAGCCAAGGCTCAGAGCCACGCCTCTCCATTTCAGGCATGTTGGCAGGGCTCCTTCCAACTCCAATCTGGCTGATCCCCCCCTCTAGCACATCCCTTTGAGCTACTAACCTCAGAGATGACTAAATCTTGGCTGGCAGAGCATCTGTACTCTACTCTATATGATCCTATCTACCAGTGGGGTTTTCTTCTAGCCCTGATGAAACTGACTTTGTGATAAAGGCAGAGGAGATGACCTCTCTTCTTCTTCCACTAGCCTGCCCCAAGAGCCCCAGATGAAAGGCACTCCCACTGAGAAATGGCCAAAGGAAGCAAAGATCAAAACAGTTTATAGCTGATAAAAATATCAACATCCTGGGCTACTGGGCAGCTTAGTCGGTTGAGAGTCCAACTCTTGGTTTCAGCTCTGGTCACGATCTCACAGTCGTGAAATCAAGCCCCACATCAACTCTTGTGCTGGGTATAGAGTATGCTAGAGATTCTCTCTGGCTCCCTCTGTCCTTACCCTATGAACGTGCACTCACTGTCTCTCTCTCTGAAAATAAAATAAAATCTTAAAAAAAAAAAAAATCAATAGCCAGGGATGCTTAGGTGGCTCAGCTGGTTAAGCATCCAACTCCCAGTTTGGGTTCAGGTCATGATCTCACTCTTTGTGAGTTCGAGCCCCACGTTGGGCTCCATGATGACAGCACAGATCCTGCTTGGGATTCCCTCTCTCCCTCTCTCTCTGCCCCTCCCCCATGCTCTCTCTCTCTCAAAATAAGTAAATAAACTTAAAAATATGTATATTAACATCTACATGCCAGAGACTTTCCTCTAAGAAGTTAGAAACCATTTCATTATCTCCATCACTGACAAACATCCAATCTGCACACTCCCTGTCTCAGATATCATGTTAGTATTTAATTACACATGAAAGAGGAAAATCTCCATTCAGTCCTTGCATTAGCCAATGTGTACACTAACTGAAGAATAAACTACAGAAGAGAATACAGTTTGGGTATGGCTCACACATCTTTGGTATACAGTAAGCACTCAACAGAAGTATGTTCTTTTATACATTCACTACCGCACCTTAAGTTGCAAGCAAGGTGGTAATTTCTGACACGGGCACAACCTCTTCAGTCTTCTGCCTCTATTCATGGCACTGACACCATGGTAGTGGTGGGTGGATTGCAGCCCACAAGCTGGCTTGATGTTTTACCAAGTGTAAGATTCTCCAAGCAGTGGGGGCCAGGGGTAGAATGGGAGTAATCCACCCCAGGTTCAGGCCACAAGGTGCGGCACTGCTCAGCCCTGCACTGTCCAATACGGTAACCACTGGCCACATGTGGCTATTTAAATTTAAACTTAAAAAAATTAAAGTTCCACAATCACACTAGCCACACTCATAGTGCTCATCAAACACAAGTGGCTAATGGCTAATGCACCAAACAATGTGGACACAGAATACTTCATACATCACAAAAAATTCTATCAGACAGCACTGGTCTAGATAGTTTTGAAACAATAACAAAAGTGACTGAAAGTCATTCTGGTTTTTATTGCCAATATGCACTGGCAATTCTAAACAATATTAGTGATACAATACTCCTCTCTGTTCTCTTGACTCTCCCAATATGCCACTGTCCAAATAAATCTGCCTGGTGACAGAGGATAACTCTAATGAAGGAGCAGACTAAAATCCTGGCTGTATTACTGCTCAAATAAATGCTAAAAGTGAAGAAAAAAAAAAAAGACTAAGGTGTATTCCATTCCTTTTTTCTGTCCCTAACAGAGCTACCTTAAAGAAAGTCTATAGCTGATTCTATGAAAATCTGGAGAGAAAACTGGCAAAAGAATTTGTAATTGCCATACTGTGTACAGCCCCTGAAAACTGCACATAACATATACACAAAGGGGGTGAGAGGCAGATAACCCAGAGCAAACCATTTTTCTTCTATCAACATACCTAGTCATGTAGGAGAGAAAAAGCAACTCAGACCTCAAGGGCTCTCATTCCATGGCAGAATCCAGTTCTCAAATACAGGCCTAAAATAGAACCTAACTTCTTTTTTCTGGACAAGTCTGGAACAAACGGAGCCAGGGAGAACTGTTCAGCTCTCTATTACAGGCCGTGCATTAAACATTAATATGGCTAAGGTCTTTTTCCTAGCAGGATATTAAAAATGCACACAATGTTTCTAATTTCAATTCCCATAATGGTCTGTAATGCTTTCAGAGGGTTCTGAATTTTTTATTTCTCATTTGGTCATCCCTCCTGGCGACTGCTGGCTCCAACATGTTCTATCTCCTTCCCAACCCCCATCAATAGCAAACGGGGGCCAAGACTTCCAAGCTCTCCAACACAGTGCTCTGTTGGCATTTCCCCCAGGTACATGTGTTATCCAATTAAACACCACTTCCCTAAGAAGAACATCTTCACTCAGGTAATTTCTGGGAATGCATCATAGCTAAAATACCAAACACTAGAAAATAAAATGAGAGCAGATGACAAAAATAACATTCGGCTATCCATTATAGTAAATTGCTCCAGATAAAGAACCTTCCAGATGCTCAAAGGGGAGCTGTTTATGCCCCCAAAGTGTATTTAGCTATGTCTAAAGACTATGACACATTTCCCTGCTATTATGTAAGAATACCCAGAGTTAACCTGCAGTCTTTTCTTGGGTCCTTTGCACAGGCTGCCCCTGCTCCCTGGAATGCTCCTCCCATCCCACTTCTCCTTATTAATGCCCCTCTGTCTTTACCTCAACTTCACTTCCCTAGGGAAGCTTTCCTGACACTCCAGATGAGTTCCCCAGATCCACACTCTCGACACCCTGTATTTACACTTCATGGCACTCATCACAGTTTATAATTACATATTTACCTACAAAATCATTTAGAGAATAATATAATAATTATTATTTAGAGGGGCACTTAGGTGGCTCAGTTGGCTGAGTGTCTGTCTGACTCTTGATTTTGCCTCAGGTCATGACCCCAGGATTGTGGGATGGAGCCCTGCATCAGGCTCCGTGCTGAGCATGGAACCTGCTGAAGATTCTCTGTCTCCCTCTCTCTGCCCCCTCCCTCGCTCGCACATGCTCTCTAAGATAAACAATAATTGTTGCTGTTGTTGTTATTATTATTATTATATTGAGAATGTCTACCTAACCCCCATAAGTCTGAACAATCAGTGAGGAGTAGCTCTGTGTCAATTCTGTTCCCCAAAGCCCAGTACCATGCATGGTATAGCAGGTAATCAATAAATATTTAAAGATGAACAAATGGATTAGAGAATGACTACATATCTTCTGAGAATCAGGGAAATATGTTCTTGTACTGAGATGTAACTTTAGCTTCACACAGAGGTGTGGGCAAACCACCACCCTGAAACATGGAAAGACAGGTACATCAAGAGACATTGCCAAGGTCTGCTTACCTGGAACAGAAGCCATCAGAGCCATAAACTGGTAGCAACACTTAAATGGTAATATTAGTGAACTGCTGGAGACAGGGTGTACACTAGTGTAGGGGAGAAACTCTAGGGGGCACAGCATTAGGGGGTTCCTGCACTCGTGCACCCTTATCACCAGGAACTGAACCAGAGTCTCACAGTGAAGGACTTCTCCAGAACCAAGGCTTACTCTCCAGGAAAGCACACTTTGCTGACCCTTATCTCAGCTTTGAAAGGAGAGTTTCTCCCATTCTAGCCCCCTCCAGGTTCCCTAAGTGGGGGAAAATATTGTCAAAAGGGTGAGGGCTCCAAGGAAACAGATTAGGAATGCTGCAGGCAGGGAAGGGAAGAGGGGATGGAGAAAAACACCCCACAGCCCAAGACACAGGTTCACTACAGGACTATAATTTAATGGTAAGATTATAGAATGCTCCTTCCCTATTCCTTACCACCACACCAACAGGGCTCCAGTATAGTAACAATGATTTCTAGCTCAAAGAGCTGGAAGACACAGACTTTCTCTGAGAGGAATACTTAAGCCCAAAGTCAAGAAAACAAAATTAAGGGCAATAGGGAAATTTGAAGCCTCTGGTATCTTTTACTACAACAACTGTTAAACAAAGCCAACTCTAATCATACTAACGTAAATCCTTACATTAAAGGTCTATTTAGAGGCACCTGGGTGGCTTAGTCAGTCGAGCACCCAACTCTTGATTTTGGCTCAGGACATCATCCGAGGGTCAAGCGATCAAGCCCTGTGTTGGAGCTTGCTTGAGATTCTCTCCCCCATAACCTCCCCCTCTTCCCTGCTCGTGTAGTGCTCCCTGAAACAAAGAGAAAAGATCTATCAGATCTATTTACCTCAGCTCCTAAACCCTAACCAACATGTGTGGCTGTCAATAAACAATAACAAGGTGTGCATAAAAGGGTTAACTCCACAAGCCTGGGTTGCTTAAACCCTGCATATGCCCAGGAAAGACCCATTTTCATGACTAGCCGTGGGTAGCTCCTGGGAACTGAGCCTTTGGAAATCTTCTGTATAAGGATGTTTTTGCATGCCTGAGGACTTGCAACACTGTAAGCTTACCCACATAGTTTATAATGACAATGTCATTTGTGGGGAACACTTGCTCTCCTTCTGGGGCATGGAGCTTCAGTACCTGAGGTCGGCCACAAAGGTTCCGTATGCCTACAAACTGACATTCAGTAAAAAGTTTGGACACTCAGGTGGAGCAAACATCCCTGGATGGCAGCACTTTGCACATATTGTCACACATTGCTGCTGGGGGAATTAGACATTTGGAGGACACTTGGAAGCTTGTACCTGGTTTCCTCCAGACTCCACCTCATGCACTTTTTCCCTTTCCTAATTTTACTCTGTATCTGTTCAATGTAATAAACCACCATGAGTGTAACTACTCAGTCCTGTGAGTCCTTCTCGAAAAACAAGTCTGATGGTGGACCTGGAGACTCAACACAGAAGTAAGAGGTGTCAAAACTGGGATTCACTAAAATGACTCTAACTCACTAGGTTGTGACAAAAGTACTGCTTGGGAAAAGGATGAAGGAGCAGTGAGGACAAACCTTTGATGTCTGATGGCGAGAGTCATCCATGGTATAGACAGCAGCTGCATTCTGATCATTGGTGGAGGTAGGCTTCCCATGGAATTTAGAAATGATGGCTCTAACTCCTAAGGAGTTGGTTCACTGGATACATAAAAAATGCAAAATAGGGATGCCTGGGTGGCTCAGTTGATTAAGCATCTGACTCTTGATTCTGGCTCAGATCATGATCAGGTTATGGGATTGAGCCCCTGCGTGGGGCTCCACGCTGAGCATGGAGTCTGCTTGGGATTCTCTCTCTCTCTCCCACTGCTCCTCTCCCCCGCTCTTTTTCTAAAAAAGAATGCAAAATAATGAGAAACAGGCTATATGTACAATCCCTGGATTGCTGTTAGCTATGATAACTCAAATGAAACTAAAGGACAGCTTTGGAACAGATCTTGGCATTACATCAACTCTGAGTTTCAGGCAGTCCATGCTACAACCACTAACCTCATGGTCACTACCAAATGGAAAAATTGTGCTGAAACAATAGAAAGCACCTCTATGACCTTTGGCCACCAAGAAGGTAAATCAGGTGGCAAGGGGTGGGGAGCAAAACCAAGAAACTACTAAAACTGAAACCAGGGGGTACACAATGAAGGACCGTTCTCATTTTGTGGGTCAATATTGCCAGCTTCCTGAAGAACTTAACTAAAATCAATTGGCTCCTTGGTTCTAACTACCACAGAATAGAGGAGCATGTCTGGATTAATGCTGTACCCACAGCTTAGTAGTGAACACTAAACAATTACAGATACTTGACGTGATACGAACACACAGTGGCCTGCTTCCAAGGGGACAGCCAGCCTGGTAGACAGAACACAGGCTACTATAAGTTTGTTGACACAACAAGGATAATTATCCTGCCCCTCCTTTACTTTTTTTTAATTTTAGAAAAAGAGAGAAAGTGTAAATTGGGAAGAGGGGCAGAGGGAGACAGAGAGAAGCCTAAGCAGGCTCTTGATGCAAGGCTCAGGAGGCCTGCCCCTCCATTAAATGCCAAATAGCAAGCCATTCTGGATTGGCTTTATGACTAGGATGTTCACCACTTTACCCCTTACCAAGATCCTGAAAAAACATTGGTATTAAGAAGCCCCTTGACACAGCCCCCATGTAACCTCACTGCTGTAGAATCAGGGAACACTTTGAGAAGCTATATCAGACTTAATAGCTCAGCTTCCCCTTACAGGTCTTAAGAATGCTAAAAAAAATTTAAAAATTAAAAAAAGGCAGTTCACAAGAAAATGGGGAAAGATAAAGAAGATGGCCAAGGGACTCTCCCAACAGAGTGGAGTCTCTAAACTGTTATTAAGAAATGAATAAATTGGGCACTGATGGGTCAACACAAAGGCCTTAATATAACATTATCACAGGTTGGGCCAACTGATGGAAGGGTCCTCCAATATTAAAGGGACCTAAATAAAACTGCTCTATTTACTACTGTTTGGATGAATTTTAAAAGCCAGAAGGTGAAGATGACAATGAGAAGCCTGACCTCCCAATCACTGGGGATGATAGGATGACTGATTAATCAGAATTACAAGTGAAGGAGCAGGGCACCTGGGTGGCTCAGTCAGTTAAGCATCTGACTTCGGCTCAGGTCATGATCTCACAAGTTCATGGGTTCGAGCCCCACATCAGGCTCTGTGCTGACAGCTCAGAACCTGGAGCCTGCTTTGGATGCTGTGTCTCCCTCTCTCTCTGCCCCTCCCCTGCTCATGCTCTTCCTCTCTCCATCTCTCAAAATAAATAAATGTCAAAAAAATATATTTAAAAAAAAAAGTGAAAAAGGAGCCAGTCTCTTGGCCTGACTCCTGGCTAAGGACCCATGGCCATAAGCACGTGTGGGTAAAATGACCAGGGAGTGAAGGAGAAATTTTTCTGAGCTCCTTGACACAGAAGCCCAATTCTCCATGATTCTAGAACCTGCTGGTGAAGTCCTGAAAGGGGCTACAATTAGACTGGGAGGAAATGGGGATGCAATGGTTGATGGGATTAAGATAAAAGGTCAGATGATAATTGGAGTGTTTGGACAGACTTGATGTGAACTGACTGTGTCTCCCTTACCTGAATGTACTGTTGAGATGGATATTATGTCTGACTGGGGAACACATTCTCTGCCTAGTATTGTTAATTTGAAACAACACAGAATACCTGGTAGATGAAAAGAAATTATTGCCTTAATGAATGATATTTTATTAGTACCAGCAAGTGTTCTGTATAATAGTTCTGCATGGCCTGTGAAAAAGATAGATGGCTCACGGAGACCAATAGTAGATTACTGAGGCTTGAATAAAGTAGTACCACCTATAGCATCAGCAGTTCCTGATATGGTTTTGATGGTGCACAAAATACAAACTATAGGAGACTGGTATACAGTGACTGATCCTGCAAATGCATTTTCCTCAACACCTACCTCAAAAGAGTCAACTGCAATTTGCCTTCACATACAATGGATCCCAATTTACATTTACTGTGTTGCCACAGAGTTACTTGAATTCACCAGCTTACTTTATGATCTGGTTAGGCAGGATCTGTAGTCAACGCAGGTCCTGAGTGTGATGGTACTCCACACTACTATCATAATAGAAACTGAAGAGCAAGCTAGAACTGAATTAAATGCAGTGATGACACACATGACTAACACAGGCTGGCTGATAAACCCAACAGACATTCAAGGGCCCAACCAAATAGTAAAATTCCTAGAAATAACTTTGGCAGGAGCCACCTGTGGTATTCCACAGGCAACTAAAAGTAAAGTGCTGTCCTTGTCTACCCTTGGACCTAAGCAAAAAGCACAGTGCCTGGGCAGGCTGCTCAGATTTGGAGGACAAGTATCCTCCAAACATCTGGGAATATTGCTAGCTCCTAAACATAAAACTACCCAAAAGAGGGTCATATTTTATTTGAATGGAAGTTTAAACAGTATCAGGCTATGTCAGAGTTACAAAAAGTGGTGGCTTTGGGCCCCCGGATCCAGATTTAGATTTTGCACTTACACAGACTAGAGTGTATGGCAAAAACCCATAGTGCCACTAAGCAGTGACCACTGGAATTTAGGAGAAAATCTCTAGATATGGTGGTATGCTATATGCCATCTGAGATATAATTATTGGCTTGCTACTGGGTATTAATTAAAATGGTCTCTATGAATGAAGGACATAAAATAATCTTGAAATCTGAAATACCCATGTCTTAGGTAAAGTCAGAGAAACACTCTAAAAAGGAAAGCAGTTACCAGAAAAGAGCCATCCTAAATGGAAATGGTTTATACAGGAATAGGGAACTGGAGAAAGGTAGAGTTACTGCCTTCATGAGCAGATAGCCTGATTTTCCCTAGCAACAACTTTGGAACCATCTAAAGAGCTAGCAGAAGGGCACTTGGGTGGCTCAGTCGGTTAAGCATCCAACTTCAGCTTAGGTCATGATCTTGTGGTTCATGGGTTCGAGCACCATATCAGATTCTATGCTGACAGTTCAGAGCCTGAAGCCTACTTCAGATTCTGTGTCTCCCTCTCTTGCTGTCCCTCCCCTGCTCATTCATTCATTCTCTCTCTCTTTCCAAAATAAATAAACATAAAAAAATAAAGAGCTGAGCACATGCCCTATGAAAACTCCCAATTGACCAAGAGCTGCTTGGTTTTCAGCTGGTATTCTAAGATGGATGGACAGTATCCTGTTTGGAAACATATCACACTACAACTAACTCATGGAAAGAGTCTGATTAAAGAAGGTTAAGGATAAATCAGCTCAGTGGCCTAATTGCATACTGTTTTTCTTAAAATAATGGAAGAATTAGACAACAATAAGAGCACTAAAGTTTGAGTGTATACAGACTCATGGGCAGTAGTCAGTGGTTTGCCACATGGTCAAGCAGACAGGCATGGAAAACTAGTCTATTAAAGGGATATCCATATGGGGCAAGGGCCACAAAAGCTGCAGTGGAAATTTAAGGGACTTAATGGACATGTTCATGCCCATAAGAAGAACCTTCTTCCAGGATCAGAAGGTGATTGAAACCAACAAGTGGATATCCTGGTGTACTCACTTGGGAGAGCCAGCCAGCTCCATGAAATAAATGGATACAGTGGAGCTATAGCCATGTGGAGATGGTCTGACTGTCAACATATTCCTCTTGTATCCTCTGAGGTACAACATGCCAACAAAGACCATCCTTAACAAGAAAGAGACTTGGGAAGCTCTTGGGCAGATTCCTCAAAGGAAGGTCTTGCATGCAGCTGGCAAATGGACAACAGGGATTGCTGCCTATCGATCTAGGATGCTATAAATAGGTCCTGATGTGAATATACACTTAGTCTGGATTGGGCTTTGCAGACTGGGTGGCAGATGCTAAGGCTCGAAACACTGCTGAAGGACTGAAACAAAAGATACTGTACCCACCTGGGCCACCAGGTTACATTTCTTCAGACCAAGCAAGACCGTTTACAACACATAGTGTCCAACAATGGGCAAGAAATATCACATCAAATGGACCTATATCATGTCACATCACCTTCAGGGTAGTAGACAGACCAAGAATTGGAAGAAGGAATTGAAGTATTTGTTGTCTCAAATAGAAAGAGATATACACATGTCTTCACAAATGTGTGCTTACTCTCTCAATGGATGAATTATATTTCTTTTTAAAACTTTTAGTGATTACCCTGAAGCTCACAACATGCATTTTAAACTAACCTAAGTCATCTTCAAATTAACACAATAGTGTTAACATGTGTAGTGCAGGTCCCACATAACAGAATTCCTAATTCCTCTCTCCCATCTCTTATGACACCTCTGTCATTCATTTTGCTTGTCTACATACTCTCATTACTGGTATTGGTTTGAACAAATGGTTAACTTTTGGATCCACTGAGAATAAGATAAAACATTTCTTCCACCATAATTGATTCCTTCCCGGATACTCTTCCTTTCTTTATGGAGACCCAAGTGTCTGACCTACATCATTTTCCTTCTGCCTAAAGAACTTCTTTTACCATTTCTTACAAAACAAGTCTGCTGACAATGAATTCTCTCAGTTTTTGTGTGAGAAAGTTTTTACTTCTCCTTCACTTTGGAAGGGTAACCACAGAATGTAGAATTCTAAATTAGTCGGTTTTTCTTTCAACACTTGAAATATTTTCCTCTACTCTCCTCTTGCTTACACAGCTTCTGACAAGAAGCCCGCTCTAATTCCTATCCCTATTCCTCTCTAGGTAATGATGTTTCATTTCCATACTGAGAGCTTTCAAGCAAAACACCTTCCTCCAAAAACAGAGGATCCCAAAAAATGTCCAATGAGGTAAAACCTGAACACTACATGCAATCCAGGCAAATTAACTTGGCTCAAGTAGAGGACATCTTGTCATGAAAGTGTCTGTGAAGGGCCTCACCTAATTTTCACATCATAATGCTTAAAATAAGTCCACACCTTGCCAGCAAACCAGCCTGTAAACAAGTCTGCTCATAAAACGTCTCCAGTTGACAACTCAGCAGGCCCAGCTGTTGTGTGACCCAGAGGTAACAGACTCCCACTCCCCATTGGAAGGCTCCTGCATGAAGGTATATGGCTCAGTACTCAGGACCACTTAAACAAATAACTACTAGTCACTTGCCAGGCCTAAAAATAAAAATAAATCACTAAGGGGTGCCTGGGTGGCTCAGATGCTTAAGCGTCCAACTCTTGATTTGAGCTCAGGTCATGATCTCACAGTTCATGGGATTCTGTGCTAACAGCACGGAGCCTGCTTGGGATTCTGGCTCCCTCTCTCTCTCTGCCCCTCCCCCGTTTGAGCTCTCTCTCTCTCTCTCTCTCTCTCTCTTAAAATAAATAAACTGAAAAAAATAAATCACTAAGATAAAGAGTAGATGATGCTTACTTCATGTAGCTGGTTACCTGTCACATTTATGGAAAGACTGGTTAAAAACTATTATGAGCCAAATAAACTACTGATACACACTCAAACAGAAGCCAGTCTATGGTGGCTTTAGGGATAAGGAACAAACTGGAAGACTTCTATTAAGTGTAAAAAATTATCCTTGTGATAAACTCATTAATTCATGGAACCACCTTAAGATAACTTTGCCAAAGCTGAACCCATCATCCACTCCAAACTGATTCACTTTGTACTCTGACCTCCTGAAGTATGAGCTCCCCCACTTGTTCAAGGTCACCTTATATAAGACAGCTGCCTCCAAATGCCATAAAAAGTAGGTGCATGACTTCTTTGCTGTCTCCCTTCAGCAGAGACACTGAGGCCTTGGCCAAATGGGCTGTCAATTATTGACATGGCAGGGGTGGGCAGCCTGTGTTCTAATCAGGGCCCACATTTCAGAAACCACACCACCACTGGCTTCATTATCCACACCTTGGCCATGGCTGTGTTATGAGAAAATGAATGTCAGAAGTGGGCATTCAGTAGCAAATGAGTGACTGGTTAATCCACATAACAGCTATTAGAAATGGATTCTCACCCATCTCACCACAACATGAAACGTGGAATGGCTACAGTATTTGAGGCAAACTCCCAGGACCCTGCACAAACAGGGTGTGAAAATCTACCCAGGTCTGTAGCCTCTATGCCTGAGAAAGGGGCCCTAGCCTTAATTCCTGAGCAGTGCTATCTACACTGATCCTGGATCACGATCCTATTATAGATCCAGCGGCCTAACATAGACCGTAAAGGTAATAGCTCCTGCCACTAAGTCTAGAAGAAGATACAGCATCTTCTTGAGCACTAGTGCTTTAGCAAGCTAACAGAACAAGTTATAGGAACTGTTTTGTGCTGGCCTGTTAATGCATGTCTCTTTAATAAATCCTATAGAGCAGAATTTGGTCTGATACTTACTTCCATCACATCTGAAAGGGAGGTGGGTGGAAGGAATAATTAACCCTAACACACCTCACACATTTTGATGGTGATTATTACCTACCAAAAAAGAATCTAAGAGTTTGGCATGGCCAGGTTGATTAGGTCGGTTCTCAAAAGCGGTTTATTCATTTTTCCTTCTGTCAATCAGACAGGTCAGTATTACATATAAATCATACCAGGAAGGGTAATTATTTAAGATCTCACTTTTAATATCTGTTCTTCAAGAAAAGTACCTCAAGTTCCAGACTCCTTAGAAAATTAAAGCCAGCAGTGGCAGATTACAAACACCACAGTTGGGATAGGTGTCATGTAGGCTCCCAGACTATAATCAGACTGAACAAGGTTAGGGTGAGTCACTTTCATGTGCTTTAGAACAGGACCTCATTCCACACCACGAAAAAATAGGCACCTGGTGCTCCCAATAATGGTGACTGCCCCGCAGCACTAACCACAAGTATCATCCCCATAGCAACTGTTGTCAGGCCAACAGCCCTTTTCAGATGCAATCAAAGAAAATGTAAATCAAGAAACACTTTCAGAACTCAAAGTATGGTCTCAGGAAAACCAGAAAGAAGGCCCTGGCTCACTCAGGGACTTGGAGAAGGATGTGGCTCATTGTGGGTCTTAAGCTGCTAACAAATCAGACATTTCCTTAGTATTCAAAGATAACCCATGACATGAAGTCTGAGGTCTTGCCAGCTTTTCCTTCCACTCCTCAGAAGCCATCCTACAGATGGATGGTAAGATTAAATGTGGAGGAAATAGCTCTCCTAGAAAGCCAAGGGAAAGGACATGAGGAGACCTGTATCCAGAAGAGTTTACTGATTCCAAGCCCAAAATATCCTCAAGGGAAATCAATTCTCAATGGGAATCTGGGGTGAACAGGGGAGAGATGAGGTGATGCAGGCAGAGGGGATGAGGTAGTGACAAGGGGCTGGACAGAGACAGGTATGGGGAGATAAACACAAAAAATAAATACGGGACCAAAAAAGTAAAATGTTTTTTTCCTGGGGGGTGGGGGGGGGTAACAGTTCACTTGAAAAATTTCACCTCAACATCAAGCATTTAGATAAATGTGTAGAATTTCTGACATATTTTTCAGATCTCTTCTTTCAGAAAAGATCACAGTTATAATATGGTCCCATAATCAAGTTTCAAAACATAAATTGCTTGAAAATTATTATGATGAGTTTCCAGAAAATGGTGTCAGAATGCAAGAGATACTACATCTCCAGGGAGATGTGGGGAAAAGCAGACAATGTGTTAATGTAGAAAGACTTAAGTTTCAAAGAAAGAACATTTCCAGACAGTAAAGTTGAATTACCAGTGGAGGTGTTAACAGCGCATCCCTCGCCTAGACACCTCTTAAAATGAACTCTCCTTCCTCCCATCAGGTGGCTGGCACAGTGCACCTGCAGATGACGGCCAGCTGAGAGAGGTGGCTACGGGCTTCTCAAGATCCCTCTAAACCCGAAGCTGTCCACATCAGATTCCTCAACATACAAGCAGATTTCACTTCCTTCTTGCTTTTGCTGTCCTGCATGTACAGCACCTCTTGCTCTCAAATTCTTTTCTAAGCCTTTCTTCTTCTAAGGCTTTCTAAGGCTTTCCAGTCATAAGGCTCTCATATCATCTCCAAAACCTCAGGAAAACCTGCATCTATAATTTATTCCACAAAGACCAGAGCATCAAGGAGTGCAGTGTTTTAGAAACGAGCCCTTACTTTCCTCTAGCCAAGCGTATTTTAAGATTACACTAGGGGCGCCTGTGTGGCTCAGTCGGTTAAGCATCTGACTTCGGCTCAGGTCACGATCTCACGGTCTGTGAGTTCGAGCTCCGCATCGGGCTCTGTGCTGACAGCTCAGAGCCTGGAGCCTGTTTCAGATTCTGTGTCTCCCTCTTTCTCTCTCCTCCCCCGCTCATGCTGTCTCTCTCTTCTCAAAAATAAATAAATGTTAAAAAAATTTTTTTAAGATTACACTCATATGTCCAGTAAGGAGAGCTGAGGCTTACTTTTTTTTAAAAGAAGCAGCTACATTTCTCAAATTATTGCTTAAGACTTTGGTAGACTGGACGCTGCTGAATTTTGCCTTTGTTTGTAGACATACTTAGATAAAAGTTGGGTAAAGTCAAGGAAAGAGAAGAAAAGAAGAGGGAGTTTGGGCTCTAGTTCTCATCTGACTCAGTCTCCCTGTTTCTCTGCCCCATCAGTAAAATCCAAGCAGGTCTACTTTGAGACACAGGGAGAATTTAACAAACAGTATCTGTGGAAGGTTCTGAATGCTTCGGAAAGTAAAACATCTTCATTAAACAGTATTTGCTAAACATCTAAGGCACAAGTCACAGAGGTAAGCATGGGCCTTCTGGAAAGCATTCCCTGGGAGCAGATTTCCACCACAAGAGACACCACTGGGTGGACATTCAAGGCATGTTCGATAATCTCTACCACCCTCCCCTAACCCCTTGTGTCCAATATTCTTAAATTATAGAAAACAACTCCAAGATGAAAAACAAAACAGTAAAATACAGCAGACTCAACACAGATTTCAATTGTGTGGGTCCACTTATATGCAGATTTTTTTCGATAAACACAGTACTATAATGTATTTTCTCTTCCTTATGATTTTAATTTTTTTTAAGTTTATTTATTTATTTGAGAGAGAGCACAAGTGAGGGAGGGGCCAAGAGAGAGAGAATCCCTAGCAGACTCTGCCAGGTTAGCATGAAGCCCAACACAGGGCCCAAACCCACATACCGTGAGATCATGACCTTAGCTAAAGTTGGATGCTTAACCGACTGTGCTAGCCAAGCGCCCCTCCTTATGATTTTCTTAACACTGTCTTTTCTCTAGCTTACTTTATTGTAAGAATACAGTATGTAGGGGCGCCTGGGTGGCTCAGGTGGTTGAGCGTCCGACTTCAGCTCATGATCTCGCAGTCTGTGGGTTTCGAGCCCTACATGGGCTCTGTGCTGACAGCTCAGAGCCTGGAACCTGCTTCAGATTCTGTGGCTCCCTTTCTCCCTGCCCCTCCCTTGCTTGAGCTCTGTCTCTGTCTCTCAAAAATAAATAAACGATAAAAAGATTTAAAAAAAAAAGAATACAGTATGTAATACGTATAACCTATAAAGCGTGTGTTAATCGACTCTGTTTATGTTATGATTATGGCTTCTGTCAATTGTAGGCTATGAGTAGTTAAGTTTGGGGGGAGTCAAAAGTTACACGTGGACTGTTGTCTGCAGGGGTATGGCTAGCACCCCAAAACTCCATGCTGTTCAAGAGTCAATTGTAAACTAGGAAATGAAATTTCACTGAATGTTCCCAAGGTCATTCACAGCTGCACAGAGACAACGTGGATTCTTAGGCAAGCAGTTCAAAGTCAGGGCTCCAGTTCACACACACACAGGCGCGCAAAAGTTAGCATGTTATCTCCTCAATGAAAGAAGTTGTGTATGTTTTCCTTACATTTATAGAAACAGCAAACTGAAACCTCAAACCATTTAAATGCACATGGGCTGTTAAGGGTTGTAAAACTCTTGAATCAGGCAGAGAAAACAAAGGCCCCAAATAAGAAAATATTTACTTGCTCATAAAGTTCATGTGTAAGAGAAATTTTTTAAGTTGTACGTTATTTATGACCATGATTAACTACTTTGTCACTTGAGTAAAATAATGTATACAAAACGCCTATTTCTTTTCCTTTTCTGGAAGGGTGAGGGGAATTTAGTAAAAATAAAAACAAGAGAAATGCCTGGCAAGTAGGAGTCAGGTGTTGAATAAGTTCCCTTCTCCTTCCCATTCCTGCCCTTTTCGGGGCAGGGGGGCTGAGACGGAATTATCAAAGTGCCAACAAGTATGTGTCCAGTACACACAAGGAGGAGACACTGGACTGGGAGTCAAAGGTCTGTCCGTCACCCAGCCCTGCATTAACCACCAGCAGATACTGAGAATAAATATGACCAAAATGCCACCCTAATAACTAGTGGCAGTCAGCAAAGGCACATAGGACATCACCACCTTCAATGCTCTGAAAATAAACCCATTACCTTGGTGATGAGCACCCCCGTGCTTTTGCTCTCTGCTCTTGCCTGTTCTGTGGCTCCGCAGAACCATCAGATTTAGAGTGGGCAGAGACAAATGAAGGATGAAACATACAACAGTCAATTTTCCAATTTATTGGCTTCAGCGCAGGTGGAGAAAACAGCTGCTTGCAGGGGAGGCTACTTGGGTTTCTGCCTGCATTGCCTGGCAGATCATTCTACATGGCCAGGTCATTCTTCACCTCCTCCCTACTATACCTCCATACAATTTCTTTGGACAAACAGAAATTAACTGACTTTTTATTTTTTTAAGTGAGACATCCTCCAGATAAACAAAATTTCTTTTTCCATTTTTTAATCTATCAAATTGGCAAAGATTCACATTGATGTGCTCAGCCCAACTCTCAGCACGGGGCACTTGGTGAATTCTGCCAGCTAAAGGCAAACTCTAAAGATACCATGGAGCGGGGAGCCTGGCTGTTTAAGTCGGTGTAGCATGCAACTCTTGATCTCAGGGTCATTGAGTTCAAACCCCACGCTGGGTGTGGAGCCTACTTAAAACAAATAATAAAAATAGGGGGGCTATCAGGAGGGGGGGGCTTCTGATCAAAAGCATCAAAATCTTGAGTATGTCTCTGTTCTCTGCCCCAGCAGTTACAGGTCTGGAAATTCATGCCAAGAATCAGCCTAGGATACACAGCAAAATTTAGGACACAATGCAGTTTGCTGCAGCACTGCTCCTAAGTTGGAAAGCTAGGACAAAACTTCATTCCAACAATAGTGAGTTAGGTAAGAGACTACACCTCTTATGACACAGTGGTAAACTCTCATCACAAGTGAGCTTGAAAAAGATTATTTGAAGATATGCAAAAATGTCCATGATGTTAGAAGTGGAAAAATACAGTGTGATCCCATTTTGTAAATATATAAGTAGATATTGAGGGGCATGTGCTAACATAGGTACAGAAAAACAGGACTGTGGAAAAAAACTAAAAGCACTTGGGTACTGTGGAGGGTAGAATAGGGTTTCATGTTCCTTGTGAAAATGGATTAAGTGTTATCACTGATTTTAAAAGGACTTTGAAGAAACCCTCCTACCACACACTCAGCAAAGATAAGCTTTTCTCTATTATGTCTAGGCAGCCATCTCCACAAGCTTCCCAGAATATGATTCATTACAGTGTCCATACACAGTAAACATTTTGTTCATCTCTACCTTCATGATGGGTCAACAGGATGGATTCTACCAAAAGGAAAGCATGTTTGGGATGGTGCAGCAGCCAGCCTTCAAGATTCCCCAGTGATTCTGGCCTCCTGGTATTCGTGACCCGTGCAGTCACAATAAACAGGGCTCATATGTGTAACCAACAAGATATTGCAGGAATGACAGTGTGTTACTTTGAAGGGTAGGTCTCTTGGAGGAACCAGTTGTCATATTTGATGACATTTGAGCAGCCCTGTAGTTAAAGTTTGCATAGCAAGAAACCAAGGCCTCCTGCCAACAGCCAGCACCTGCCTACCAGCCTCCGGAGGGCCACACAGAAAGGAGGCCCTCCTGCCTGTCCTGCTGACACTGTGACTGTAACTGCACGAGAGACCCCTGACCAGAACCACTCAGCTAAACGGTCTGAATTCTCGACCCGCAAGAAGCTGTGAAAAATGTTTATTGTTGTGTTGAGCTGCTGAGTTTAATTTGCTACACAGCACACAGACGGTCTGACTTACACTACAACCCATGTGACCCAGCCAGAATTAACTTCGCAGGGGCTGAGGTTGAGGGTCTTTCACCAGCATGGCTACAGGGAGATGCCAGGAAGTAGGTCTCAGCACCGGCATGTACGCTGCTCAGCCAGAAGCTCCAGTGAGAGCAGAGGTAGGGATACATTTCTATCACCCATGTCTAGGGCTCCTCCAGTGACACCCGGGAAGCCAGCTAACTTCCAATATGACTCAGTGCACACTCTAACTGGGGGAATAGAAGAGGGATACTACCTCCTCCAAAGGAGACCACACCTGGCCTTGTCAACAAAGAGGCATTCCCAATCAATCCAGGAGTCACAAGATCACACAGATCTGTCATCCCAGATTACAGGCAAACCCACAGAACGGATGACCATCCACAAAGGAACACTTAAAATGGTGCATGCTGTCCAGTAATTCCTTTGATGCTCATTTGGACTTTTTGATATTCACTTTTGAGGTCCTCCCCAGATAAATTATTTTTAATTCTCAATAGTATGACCATATTTTAAGGGACTTGGGGTAACTGCAATTTCTATGTAATGCCACAAGCAATTTGTAATTCAAGCAGCATTTTTTCCATTCCCATCCTATCCGCCCCCCTTTTCTCTAATCATAAACTATTGGTGATGATCCTAGGGTTGTCAGTTACATAAACACTGTTAGCAACCAGTGGAAATCAAGACAACTCAGGCTTTCAAGTCAATAAAATTATTACTGCTCAGAATATTTCAATAGCAACAGTTTCCACATATATGTATACCATCAAATCATTAGTAAACCGAAAAAAAAAAAAATCACCAAAGTAGGAGTGAAGCACCTCTAATACAAATTTACATGGAGAAAACAGAAAATTTAGCAATGCAAATACAAGGAAAAAATGGAAAATCTGAGACAATTTGGCAATTTAAGAAGGGAAACTGGGGGCGGGGGGGCACCTGGATGGCTCAGTCAGTTAAGCATCCAACTTCAGCTCAGGTCATGATCTCAGTTCATGGGTTTGAGCCCCACATCGGGCTCTATACTGACAGCATAGAGCCTGGAGCCTGCTTCAAATTCAGTGTCTCCCTCTCTCCCTGCCCCTCCTCTGCTCATCCTCTCTCTTTCTCTCTCTCTCTTTCAAAAACAAACATTAAAAAATAAAAAAAAAAGAGTTGAAGAGCTCTTTTGAAAATAAGTGACAGTATCTCAAAGAAAGTACACTTTTTTTTTAAATCAACTGAGATAGACATTATTTTATGAAGGTCAAGAATCACAAACTTGACAAGAATAATTTTCATCACTCTAGACCTTTCCCTCTATGTTATATAAGAGTAACAACCTGCTAAGAATTAATTCTGTCCCAACCTCTACCCCAATAACACGTGAAAATGAATAACAATCACAAAAGAAAATATGATTCCTACATATGCTCTACCATGTGCTTTGATCTGTGCCATTTTTCAACCCAGAAACAGTTTAACATTTTATTAACTCTAAAATGCTTTAGGCGGGTACAAAATACCAAAACAAAAAAGAAAAAAGAAAAAAAAAAGATTGCTCAATTGATCTCAAATGGTTTAAGATATCCCATAAAAACAAAAAGTCCTACTACCATTCAAGAAAACCTCATAATTTCAACTTCGGGCTTAAACATACTGGACAGATTAAGTAGCTTGGCTATCAATTAACACTCACAGATAATAACACCGTGGAAACCAGGTGGCACTCCAGCAATATGCTACCCCCAGGTACAAATGACATCTGGTCACTTGTTAACTCTATTGGCAATTCATTAATTAGACAAACAGTTACTGAATGCTTGTTATGCACTGAACAAGTCCTGTGCAATGGCAAGAAAAACAAGGCAGAACCCAGCTGGATGACAGAACATGTTCACTTCCTGGCTCAGAATCAAGAGGCATCTACATCAAGGAAGTTCGGACTACAAGTTGAGCAACATCTGTCTGGCTGACTGAAATAAACATTTTCTGTACAGTTGTAATGGTACAGCCCCAAATCAGCTACTGTATTAACCATAGAAGGAAATTTGCTAGACCACAGGATCCGTCATGACCACTTCCAATGACAATGCCTGTTGACTTATTAGGTGTCCGCTTTAGGTTTAACCAATGGAGCTCTCCCATTTACCCAAGTTTGTAAAAGGGCAGATAAGAGGATTCAAATAGTAAAAAGAGTAAAGAACCCTTATAATAATCTTTCCATCCTTAGAGACTTCCTCTGAATCTAAAATTCTTCAAAATACTAAGCTACATTATTAATTATTTTGCAAACCTTGTTATGAAATAGCAATTTAGAAAGTATATTTTCACCCATATATGGAAACAAATATTTTTTGAAAGTTAGTACTGATAAGCCTTTCTATGAATGCTCAAATTCAAAGAGCCAAAGATAATCACTGGATTCTTTAGCTAGAGCATAGGAACCAAGCTCATGTCCAAGTCTGAAATTGGTTCGATGCTTCACAAAGGTTATCAGAGTTGTGAAAGCTTTAACTGGTTCATAAGCTCTCTCTAAACAGGTTGATAATTTTCTTTTTTTCTGTCTTTTTTTTTTTTTTTTTTTTTTTTTTTTTGAGAGAGAAAGAGAGAGAGAGCATGGGCATACATGCAAGCAGAGGAGGGGCAAAGGGAGAGAGACAGAATCCCAAGCTGATCAAAATCAAGAGTTGGATGCTCAACCGAGTGACCCACCCTGGTGCCCTGACAATTTTCTTTTTAAATTTTGTCAACCTTAAAACCCCGATAAATTGGCATTTTGCATTCTTTTTTTTTTTTTTACATTTATTTATTTTTAAGAGAGCACAAGTCGGGGAGGGGAAGAGAGAGAGAGGGAGACACAGAATCCAAAGCAGGCTCCAGGCTCTGAGCTGTCAGCACAGAGCCCAACGTGGGGCTCAAACTCACAGACCGTGAGATCATGACCTGAGCCAAAGTCGGACGCTTAATCAACAGAGCCACCCAGGCACCCCAGCATTTTGCATTCTTAAAAGCTACCTTTCAAGGTGGTTTGACATTTGGATTGATATTGAATGTTCTACTGACTGTACATGGAGAGGTTTCTGCATTCTGGTCCTGGGTTTTCAAGTGTATGGTTCTTTCCCTCAAGCCTCTTTCCCAGCAAAGCTCCCCCTGGGATCCTCAGTATTTCTCCTTGGGACCAGGTCTGGAAAGGGCCAATGGGGTTGCTCTGCTCTGCTGGTCCACAGCTCCTTTTTTTTTTTTTTTTTTAATATAAATATAAATGTCCTGCAAGTCATCAGAAATTAAATAAGCAAATACAGTCATGCCAAAATATTCCTTTTAAAACATCTGTTCTAATAGCAACTAGTTAAAGTGAGGACAGAGCCCACAACGAGTAAAACAAAGGACCACGTTGGTGCTGTTTTTACTGCCTCATGTAATAAATAGCACAGGAGTATGCTATCCAGTTTACTCTGGCTTCAGCCTCTCGGTTATATAGTCAAAGCTTTAAAAAGTAGCATAACTCACAGTGCAATCGGCCAAAAACATTAAGCTGTTGCACATTGATCAAGATGGGATAAAGGCCTTGAGAAATAATGAAAAGGAGGCCCTTCACCAGGGAGTTCAACTCATTCGTTCATCATATGGATCAATTAAGACCTCTGCATGACCCCGGATTCTTTACAACTGCAATGTTTTAAACATTTTTTTTCATTGAAATGTTCTCAATTAAATAAGCTGCAAAATTAAGAGAACAAGATTTGAACTATAATGAGACCAAGGTCTCAGAATAAAATAAATACTAGAGAATGAGAAGGAGCCCTTCAGTCTAAGAATGTCATGTGAGGGGGCAGCCTCTCCCCTAGAAAGCAACAGAGGCCCCTATACTCTGCAGATTCAAGTGCACTTACACAGTAGACTGCGTCAGCACACTACTAAGGGAGGACAAAGCCACTCTCAGTTCCTCTTTCCATGAGGCTGTCAGCCACTGCTACCCCAAGAATCTGGAGCTGGTCCACACCATAAACATTAGAAGAAATGATGTGAAACAATTAATTATGAATGCCACCAGAACCCCAGACTTAATTTTTCTATTAATAGATAATACTGATAATGATGTCAGTGTTTTTTCAGTGTCCCAATGTACAGAAACCTTAGGAAGTGTCACCACTGGCTTCTTGTTCTTCTGCTTGATTAGTTCAAAGTGAGCCTCTCACAGGGAACATCAATGCAGAACAAGGTTGGAGAACTAGGAATACTGTGTTCTCATGCAGTGACAAAGCTTCATCTCGAGTAACAACTTTCTTTAGGACTCTAATAGGAAGCAAATATTTGTCGACTGCCTGCTCTGTGCACTGTCATGGAGACTTTGGGGAGATTTTTAAATTCTGGTTCTCTTATAGAAGAGTTCCTAATTTAATTGCATCTTGAGAAGTCAAATGCAAATGACTTACATTTCAAGGCAATGAAAGTGATAACAAATGGCTGTACATGCCAGCACCATACATACACAGATAAGACAGGCCTGCCACTCAAATGCAAGAGCAAGAGACACACTCCTGCAAGAAAAGGAGAGCAGGAAAAAGGTGCACTAATTTGCAACCATGTAGGTCAAACAGTTTGAGCATGGTCTTGGGAGCCAAAAAAGAAGTGTGTGTTCTTGCTGACAATTCCTACAGAGAAGGCTGGAGACCCAGACCTGTGCTGGGCTCAAGTCTGATCTTTAAGAGAAGTGAAGGCAGCAAGGATTCTAGAGAGGACTGCTGTGATCAAAGTGGTGAAGAGATATTAATCAAACCCTGGTATGCAAGACACACTACAGAAAGAAATCCCCAGCATGCAGACTCATCAGGGGCATTTAGAATAGTTTCAGTGTGAGGCAAGAAGTGAACTCAGGTTCAGCAGTGATTCAAGAAATGGAATTTATGGGTCATCCGCGCCTCCCGTGAGAAGGCTGGGGTGAGTATGATAACACAGTGAAGCACTGACAGCAGCCTCACACTGCAACGGCTCCATCAACACTGGCCACTAATGCTGTTTTAATTATCACTAAGACACTGATGAACAGGCCCTGGGTACAGATGAGTAACAGGAGGCCAGGGAAGAGGGGCAGGTGCCAAGAGCCTGAGCCAGTGACAGATCATGAATACAGGAGGGAAAAGAGAAACACAGTAGAAGAAATGCTGAGACTGACTGACTTCCCAGCAGAACTATCTGGCCTCTGGTGAAACGTAGGTCCAAAGCTCAGAGAGGTGCTGGCCTGAGAGAGGCGGGCGGCACCAAGGACAGACCCTCGACTGCATGAGACGACCCTGCCCACAAATGCTCAAACCCAGAGCTGTGGCTTCCGGGCTCTGTGACCAAGGGCTCCCCAGAAGTGGCATCAGAGACACCCCTACCCACCACCTCCTGCAGAAACAGCTCTACACCCTCTGTTGTCTCACTATCCCAGTCCCCACGTCACATAGCAGCTCACTCATTTTGGTCTTTTATTGCTGTTCAGCATATAATTACATGTCTACAAAGAGGTCCCCTACTAATAAAGTTTGAAAACAAGTGTTCTGTGGAGAATCCTTGCCTAACTACTAATGAGGATGAAGCTGAGCCACCCCAGGTGAGCTGTGCCTCTCAAAGACCCCCTCTAGAGGGGGATTCTCTGCACCTCCAAGACGCTCATTAGCCAGAACTCGGGGAAACAAATATCTGAAAACAAGGAGCCACAGCTGCAAAAATGTTCAATTCACTAACATTAACGCCGAAAAGAAAACCTTCTGCTGACCTCATATTCTGCTATAAAAAGGAGCAGCAGAAAATCTGGAAAAGGGTAAGTAGAGCTGTTTCGGTTTCCTCATAAAAGAACAGGGAGCAGTTCAGAAGAAACTGTGATCTCTGTAAAAACAAGACGCTATAGCTCATTTCACTCAGCAATTCCTCTGTGGTTCCAGACACAGAAGAGCACTGACTCCGAGAGGCACACCTCATAACAATTACTGGAGGGCTCTGTTCCTATGCCGCTGACCGAGGACAGTTGGAGCCGTGGCTGCCATAAGCTGCTGGCCCACCCCCAGGATGGGGGCTCTGCTGACAGGTGTGGGTCAGGTTGACTTTACCGGCCAACCAGGAACCAGAAATGATGCCACTGTCCCAGTACCCTGCTCCTGGCTTCCTCGTGTCTCAATGGAGCAGAATCTGGCTGTCCTTCTTCAGGGCTTAGGCTTTCCTTCCAAAATCCTCACTGAAAATATAACTGCCTGCTTTTTTAGAGCTGTGAGAGACTGACCTCACTGTTTACAATTTGTGTATTTCACATGCTGGCATCCAATAACCAGAAATTCAAGAAAATTCAAAACTCAAAATACCTTGCCAAAACATACCCTACAATCAGGTAGCACTCAGCACTCACTTCTATAGCAATATCCCAAAATGTGTTTTTAAGTTTCAAAACAAAATTCAAAAACATATAATAAAAACTAGTACTACAGACATGTGGTATCTTAAGAAATATAAACACATGGACAAACATATGTCGTTCTATTCAGGAAGATTATAAAAACCAAACACAGACATCTGTAATACCTTCAGGAAGCTATATTAAAAGTGATGCTTCTTAATGTCTTATTAAAAAGAATTGGCAGCCTCAGACTAAATGTATTAATACTACACAGGTGTGAATACTTTAATAAGTTGCCCTGGGCACCTGTAAGCATTTCTTGGGACATAGAAATCATTCCAGCCTAAGGTGGGTATATATTTACTCCCCACGTACCCAACCAGGACTTTCTGCAGGTTGAAGACTGTGCCTGGTGCCAGAGATGAGATGGCAAAGAAAGGCTCTTAACAGGTAGAGGTGTGGGCAGCCCCATCCTGGTGGGGAAAAAAGAAACGGTAGTAGGGTCGAAGGAAGTATTGGAGACTTTCAATGGAGACCCAAAAGGAATCAGACCCTGTAGCCAGGAAAACTGATTTAGGTTAAGCAATGACAAGTGAATGGCGTTAACAAGGCTGATGGGGTTTAGTTTAGGTAAGGGAGATAGATCCATGTCACAACTTGCTGAAGATTACCTGAACACGTGGCAGAGCAAAGAATGAGTGCACTCACCTGGTTTACAAACATTTAATAAAACACCTAGTGTGCCAGGTAGGATCCTGCCTTTAAGTGACAGGAACCCTCTCAAGTGCCATCCTTTCAAAAGAACTGATAAGAAGGCAACTGTCAGTAGGGCAGAGCCACATGCGGTTAACCAAGCTCCAAAACTTCCTCTCTGCCTGGCCCTTCAGCTCTGGGAAGGCTTGTCAGGGTCCCTGAGACAGCTGCAGTCTCTTGTCCAGGAGGAGCTGAGGCACCCTTTGACTCTGCAGCCCCTTGCCGCTTCCCAGAACACCTGCTGCTGCTGAGAAGCAGGCCCTGGTTTGATAGGTGTCAGCTGCTGAGAGCACACCACCCAAGGAAATCATGCTGCAGAACTGCCGCTTTGATGAAATGCAACCATTTGATGGGCTAGGTGCACTTCAGGAAACAAGAGGTCTGGTTTTCTTTTGAAAGGAAAACTACATGGATTCCCCTTGGCATCTCCACTACCCCAGTCCACCTTCACTTCCACATCCACTTAGTTAGCGTGCTCTCACACCTGCCAGAAGTCAGGGATCTTAAGCAATCACAAGTGCCTCACACTGCCAAGTTCAGCCAGAATCCATGTGCTTCCTCCCCCTGGGGCTGCTTAAGTAATAGCAGAGTCTCTTTTCCCTACACCTCTCAAGATCCACACTTGGAAATTCAGTGCAAATCTCTTGTTCCCTTCATCTCTGGGTTTGATTTATAGAGGTTGGAAACTAATGTGCTTTTTGGCTCATGTAATGAGAAAAATCCTTTGATTAAACACACACAGTAATTCATTTTTGAGCAAAACACAATTATTTCCACGCTGTTTTAAAAGAAAATTAAATAGACAAAGTACAAGCACTAAGTATATCAAACTCTGCTGAAGGATGACAGAGAGTGGGAAGAAAACTGTACCAAGAAGATGGTGGAACCAAACTAAAAACCAAACATGGGGAGTGGGGGGAGACACTAATTTTTCTTACAGAAGAATCCCAAATAATTAGGGTTGCCAGATTTAACAAAATAAAGGATGCCCAGTTAAATTTGCAGTTAAGATATCATAAGGGACACACTTACACTAAAAAATTATTCATTTTTTATCTGAAAATCAAAGTCATCTGGGTGTCCTGCAACCCTACAAATAATACATGTAATACTTCCACCTCTAGAAAGTGGAGCTTAATCCTCCTAAACTGCTTTGAGGTAACGTGTGCTTCAGGGTTTACTTAGAAGAACTAAAGAGGGAAAGGGAAAAATAGTATCACCACAGTGGAGAGACCTGGCCAATGCTACATCAACCAGGTGATCAGGTTCACATCACTGGGGATGTCACATGAGTGTCACAGATCCCCTGATATGATGAGATGAGAAGGACACTTCACCTCTGTGATGCTCTTTCCCAAACCCATAATCCCAGTCTAATCACAAAATACATGAGACAAACCCAGATTTGGAGCCATTCTACAAGATGCCTGGCCACTACCCCTCAACGTCGGAAATAGTCACAGACAATAAAATGTAAGGTGGTGCCCTGGACTGGACCTGGAACAGGAAAAGGATACAAATGGAAAAACTGGTGAAATCCAAATAAAATCTGGATGTTGTTAATAGCAATGTGTCAATGTCAATTTCTTAATTCTGACAAATGAACCATGGAAAGGTAAGATGGTAACAATGGATATGCTGGATGCAGGGTATTCAGAATTCTGTATCCTCAGCAACATTTCTGGAATTTATATATATTTTTTAATTTTTTTAATGTTTGTTTATATTTGAGAGAAAGAGAGAGATGGAGCACAAATGGGGAAGGGGCAGAGAGAGAGACAGACACAGAATCTGAAGCAGCTCCAGGCTCTGAGCTGTCAGCACAGAACCTGACGCGGGGCTCGAACTCACAGACTGTAAGATCATGACCTGAGTTGAAGTTGGATGCTTAGCCAACTGAGCCACCCAGGTGCCCAACACACACACACACACACACTTTATATATACATGTATATACATAAACATTATTTTATAGAATCAAATGTAAGGAAATGAGAGGGTATCAGGGAAATGTTTCAAAACTCTCCAGCAAAACACAGGAAGGGAATTAATAAACCAAGAATAATAAAATACTGGTAACTATAATAAAAAAAATTAAATAAGGATTTCTTTAAAAAGGAACACAGCAAATGGCAGAAGACTATTACTAGAAACTTGGCACTGGGAATCTTGTAGGTGTCACCAATCCACATCATCCTCTGTCCCAAGTAGGCCCTTTACAGGGCAACCAACCGTCCCAGTTTGCCTGAGACTGTCCCAGTTTTAGCACTGCAAGTCCCACATCCCAGAGAACCCCTCAGTTCTGGGAAAACCTAGACTTCTCAGTCTCTGTCTCCCTGTGTGTATGTATGTATGTGTGTCTGTCGCAGGTGCACATGCACACACTCATGCATACACACAAACACACACACACAGTGGGTTGAATTAAATACACAAAAAATTGGGCACAACCCCAGAATCCAGGTAACGAATTCACTTTTACAGAAAACTCTAGAATAAAACACCCTCCCCCACCAATCCACTTACCACCACTATATATTTTTACCTAATATCAGGCCTAGAAAGAAAAGAATTCCTTGCCATAGTCTATATACACAGAGTGTCACCTTTGCATGTGCCCTTCCACAGCCCTGGCACTTCTAGAGAACCCCAAGAGTCTTGGGAAAAGCCATCCCATAAGCAGTCAGGCTACCCGAGACGGTGTGGCTTATTACTGTGCATAAACTTTGAACAGTGAGATCTGGGATTTCTCAGGCTTTGCGTAAAGCATCTGTGATAGAGAACACCACACCGAGCCCCACTCCTGCACCAGACATCTGGACACTGAAAACAGATGCTTGTGGCACACAGTCTGAGGCACTTTCCCATCTCACACCTGCATTTAGAAACCTGAATTTGAGTAAACTAGAAAGCATTTCTCCACAGGTGCCATGTAAGGAGGACAGTAAGCTCCAAAAGTAACTAAAGAATACTGGTAGCATACCAATGACCATGCTTCATTGACCATCAAAACAACAGCAGCTAGTTACTGAGCAAGTACTATGTGCCAGCCATGTAACTGGCTATGACCCAGCAGAAGAAGCCAGGTCATAGCTGGGGGGCAACAGGGACTTTGTGAAGAAAACAAAATTACATTCAAAGGATTTCTACAAACTCGGGTTTACACATTTTCAAAAATATAAAATGGAGACTGAGGCACTGTCCCAGGATGACAAATCCAATGTGAGATCCTGGATGGGATCCTGGATTGGATCCTGGAACACAAAAGGGACACTAGTGGGAATATCAGGGAAATTCTAGTAAGAGTTGAAGATTACTTCAACTTTGTACTTACTTCGACATTATATCAATGTTCATTTCTTGATATGTATATCAATGTTCAGTTCCTGATTTCTTGATAGGTTTTGATAACTGTGCTACGTTCATGTAAAATGTTAACATTAAGGGAAGTTAGAAGAGGGTACAAAAACTCATTACTATTTTTACTACTTTTCTGTAAATCTAAAATTATTTCAAAATAAAAGGTTAAAAAGATATTTTGCAAATAACATGCAAGAGATTATAAAAATAAGCTCTGTGGACCAGATGCATTCTTTTGTAAAGATACTTCAAAGTTACTGAAAAGACCATAGAACTGACTTTTATTTTTTTTTTAATTTCAGACTACAAAGTACACCTTGCAAACAAAGGCTGCACAGGATGGGTACCTTCATCAAAGACTAAAAACTGTCATTCTTCAGGAACAGAGGTCCCAATTGCTAAGAACATTTCACTTTGTTATCAAAGCTACTTCTCATGTTTTTAATTCAGGACCACCATTCAAACACAGTATGGGTGACCAAGGTGAATAAGCCAGGATCTTCCTGGAACTCAATTTGTCATTGGGGCCCCAGGGCCTAAACAACAGGTAGTGGTAGCCTCCCTGGGGTCCTGACTCTGGACACTGTCAGGAAGGAATCTTCAGCCATGTTGGCCTATTATGCATAACGTGGGGTGTGGGAAGGCAGAAGAATACTACATGCTAGGCACTGCGCGAGCCCCTTCCACCAAAGCACCCTGCAGAGGTGGCCCACCCTTGTTTTACAAACCAAGAGGAGCCCGCAGAGAAACTGAATGACCTGCGCAGGGAAGAACTACCAATGCTTCTAAGCCTGATGTCAATGCAGGTATGACCCTTGAGGCCAGGGGATACCTGAGAATGGCTTCCCCAGTGTGACCCTGATCACAAGGGGCAGTTGCTAGGGGCCAGCCACCACCAAGGGGCTAAGTGGGCACCATGCCACCACAGGTCTCCTGAAGACAGTGCTGAGGTGTGGCAGGGCCTCTATGAAAGCACCCAGTCATGGAAGGTGACACTGGGCACAACTGCCGATCCTGACCCCAACCCCAGGACCAGCCTCCCTCTTAGTGATGATCTACCCTATGGGTAAAAGACACAGGACCCATACTCCCAATGATGTACACTCACTAACTTATAAGTTATATACATCTTCTGCAGTACTCACATGCTAAGGACATCATAAAATAGTCCGAAAAATAGACATCTTAAAAAATGAGATACATACAAATAAAAGTGGTAATATTTACTTCTCATACTCCAAATGACTTTTTTTTTTCCCCCACACCCTACCCTGGAGGCCACTGGCTTATTAAGTCTATAGCCTCTCCAGTTGGTGGGAATGCAAATTGGTGCAGCCACTCTGGAAAACAGTGTAGAGGTTCCTCAAAAAATTAAAAATAGACCTACCCTATGACCCAGCAATAGCACTGCTAGGAATTTACCCAAGGGACACAGGAGTACTGATGCATAGGGGCACTTGTACCCCAATGTTTATAGCAGCACTCTCAACAATAGCCAAATTATGGAAAGAGCCTAAATGTCCATCAACTGATGAATGGATAAAGAAATTATGGTTTATAGACACAATGGAGTACTATGTGGCAATGAGAAAGAATGAAATATGGCCCTTTGTAGCAACATGGATGGAACTGGACAGTGTTATACTAAGTGAAATAAGCCATACAGAGAAAGACAGATACCATATGGTTTCACTCTTATGTGGATCCTGAGAAACTTAACAGAAACCCATGGGGGAGGGGAAGGAAAAAAAAAAAAAGAGGTTAGAGTGGAAGAGAGCCAAAGCATAAGAGACTCTTAAAAACTGAGAACTGAGGGTTGATGGGGGGTGGGTGATGGGTATTGAGGAGGGCACCTTTTGGGATGAGCGCTGCGTGTTGTATGGAAACCAATTTGACAATAAACTTCATATATTGAAAAAAAAAAAAAGTCTATAGCCTCTCCAGTCTGTATGGCCAAGTCTCCCTTACGGAGAAGGAGGTAGGGGGAGGTGGGATTTACCACAACTGGGGACTCTAACCCAGCTCCAGGTGCTCCAGGGAGGGTGAGACCTACAGAACATCTAAACAGACCACCACCAGCAGCCACTGTGTCATACATCTACCTTCCGTCCCCAACACACGCCACACTTCTACCAGAGCTACAGACTAAAAAGCACACTGAGCATGTCATTTGCCTGAGTAAAATCCTTCCAGGACTCCCCAGGACTTTGAAGATAAAATACAAAGTGCTTAAAATAGTGTCAAGAGCCTGTACCGGGATCCCCACCCTAATCAGTTCCCCCCACTCTCAGCTATCCCCCTCCAGCCTTCAGACCAGCTTGCGGATTCAGGACCATGCTGTGGCAGCAGCCTCCAAGAAGGCCCAAATAATCCTTGCCTCCTGGCAGTCATACCCTTACGTAGTCCCCATCCCCCTCACAGCAGATATGGCTGGCCTATGTGGCCAACAGGACATTGTCAAATGATAGTATGGGGTTGTCACTGCATGACACTGTGAAATGACCAGCAAGGCTAGGTCACAGAAGACATTGCAGCTTCCACCCTGCTCTCTCTTGGATCACTTCCTCTGCGGAAGCTGGCAGCTTGCTGTGAGGACAGTCATGCAGTCCTAGAAAGAGGCATCAGGAAAGGAGTTGAGATGTCTTGCCAACAGCCAGTATCAACCTGCCAGCCATGTAAGTGAGCTACTTTGGAAGCAGACCCTCCAGCCCTCGTCAAGTTTTTAGATGGCTTTGGCCCTGGCCTGACACCTTGCCTGCAACCCCACCACAGACTCTGAGCCAAAACCACCCAGCTAAACTGCTGCTGAATTCCTGATGCTCAGAAAGCATATAAGATAATAAATACTGTTATATTAAGCCACTAAGTTTTGAGGTATTTCGTTACCTAACTATAAATACCTAATATGCTATGCTCTCTCTCCCTGTGTCTTTGCAAAAACCTGTCCCTCACTTTGAAACGTCCTATGTCCTTCTCACTTACCCATACACAGATCCTTCCTCCCTCCCTCTCTCCATCTATCTCTTAAATATACACTAATACACATACAATACACTCTGCCATAGTACCCTGGACATTCCTCTCTTAGAAAAGCTCCTAAAACAGGCTAGAATTACTTGTTTCTCTCAGCTGGGACACTGGAAGAAACTTGTGGGCAGAAGTGGTCTGCAAGGACACTACAACCAGACTACAACCAGAACTGGTGGCTGGAGAAGCATGTGCTCACCCGCCACCCCTAGCTCTCCAAGAAGGCTGACCTACAATGCATCCATTGCCCTGAGATCTTCATTGATGAGAACACAACCACAAAAGCCACACCAAAGTGATGCTCCATGTGCCCTGAGCAGTTCTCCTCTTTGAAGGGCATCTACTGCCACCTGGACAGCCACTAGCAGCGTGACTCCAACAACCAGAGTGTCAGTCCTGACCACATGCTGGGCAGGGTGGCCTACATGAGCAGTACCACACCAGACTCAAACACCTATGTAGAGCATGGCTCCACCCTGACTCCACATTGAAACCACTGCAGGACCAGAAGAAGATACAGAATAATGAACAGGGCTGGTCCAACGTGCTCTATAGCTGCCCTTCTTGCTCTAAGCAGGTCTTCAACAGCCTGGCCATGCCAAACACAGAGCCTTAACACAGTAGATATTCAACGAATACCGCATTGATGAAGGGATGCCAGGATGTTAGGATGGATGGACAGATGGACAGACAGAAGGACGGATGGATAGACAGAGAGATGATGGATAGGAAGGCACTGAAGTATGTGGGGGAAAGGGACCAGATCTGGACTCCTTCACTGCAAAGGATAAGAGCCTCACTGGCCCACCCAAGGGTGCCATTATTGCAACAGCTTTGGCAAGAGCAGGGGAAAGAGCTTCCAATCAACTTTACATTAAAGACTACATTTCACCTACAAAGAAATCACAAGAAGCAATTTTCTGAGTCTGATCCTCCAGTCCAGTCTCTTCTGCAGCACTGCATCACTACAGAATCTGGGCCTTGCCTTAGAAGGACACCACAACAGCATGGAGCTGAGCCTCAGATACCCATGTTAATCAGAAAGCACTAGCACAATGGGCAAGAAAATGGCCAGCCCTCTCCTGACTGAGATATCTTCAAGAACCTACTTTCTTACGCTCAGAGGTAGATACACTGTGTTCACTGTCTTATTCCTTCTTATTTGTCTTAAATAATTCATAGTAAAATTTTTTAATTGGAAAAGAATATACAGGAAATGAGCTCTGGTCACAGAAGTTCTGTTCTGATGTGTCTTTGAAAAAATAAGTATTTTGTTTTATTAAATGTAATGATCAATTCATTCTGATAGGCATATAGATCAAAGTATTTACTCAACTGTTTCATGGTTACCTTTTATGAAACTTTTCTCCCAACTGCATCAGAAAAACAAGGATCCTTCAGATGCCAGCCCTATTAAGACCCTGTCAAAGAAAAGGCCATTCCTCAGAGAGGTTAGCAATCCCCTTTTAACCTGAGTAGGATAACAAAGGGCCAGGGCACTGACAGGATGAGACCAGTAGACATAGCCAAAGATACATCATTCCTGCCTGAGGCACAGCCCCCTCCCCACAGCCCTGGACCTTTATTTCCCATTTTGGTACACCACGAAAGCAATAAAGATGACTTCAAGATAAGAGCCATAAAAACAAAGTTAATTTATCAGTAATTTTAAACTCCCTGGGCCACAATGTAATTATCTGAAGCAGCTGTATCAGTTCAACAATGTGACAGGAAAGTCAGAATAAACCAGATGGCCAGTTTATATCTGTTTAAAAGCAAACTAGAACTAAAAACAGGAGAGGGTATAATTTGACTTCTTTCCTATTCTTACCTAATTTGAATGTCAGTACAAATAGGTCAGCCTCATTCTTTTTTTTTTTTTTTAATTTATTTATTTTGAGAGAGAGAGAAGCAGAGAGAGAGAGGGAGAGAGAGAATCCCAAATAGGCTCCATGCAGGGCTCAACCCCATGACTGCGAGACCATGACCTGAGCTGATATGAGGAGTCAGATGCTTAGGGACACCTGGGTGGCTCAATCGGTTAAGCATCTGACTCTTGATTTGGCTCAGGTCATGATCTCACAGTTTGTGAGTTCAAGCCCCACATCAGGTTCTGTGCACTGACAGTGGGGAGCCTGCTTGGGATTCTCTCTCTCCCCCTCTGTCTGCCCCTCCCCTGCTTACTCTCTCTCTCTCTTTCAAAATAAATAAATATACTTAAAAAAAAAAGTCAGATGCTTAACTGACTGAGCCACCCAGGTACCCCTCAGCCTCATTCTTTTTTTTTTTTAATGTTTATTCATATTTTGAGAGACAGAATGTGATTAGGGAGGGGCAGAGAGAGAGGGAGACAGAATCCGAAGAAGGCTCCAGGCTCCGAACTGACAGCACAGAGCCCAACGTGGGGCCCAAACTCATAGACCATGAGATCATGACCTGAGCTGAAGTCAGACACTTAACCAACAGGCGCCCCCAGCCTCATTCTTTTTAAATGATGCACAGTATTCTACACTATAGATATGATTTGTCTAACCTTTCCTTTACTGATGAGCATTTTAGCCATTTCCATAATGCCATACTGAGCCCCCCTATACCAATAACTTCATGCACATGTGCACAAACTTCTGAAAGAGGTTCAAAGAAGTGAAATTCCTCAGGCCACTTATGTGTGGTTCAAATTTTGATCAACATTGCTAAACGCCTTCTAAACAGTTTTCACCAGGTGACAGAACAGACAACAAAGCAAGACCCACCTTCATGATGCCTACAAGAGACTCATTTCAGTCCTAAAGACACATGCAGATTGAAAGTGAAGGAACAGAAAAGCATTTATCATGCAAATAGAAGTGAAAAGAAAGATGAGGTAGCAATACCTATGAAACAAAAAAGACTAAAACACTGTAAAACAAAAACGACAAAACAAAGACTGAAATAAGAGATGAAGAAGGACACTACATTATCATAAAGGGAACAATCAAAGAAGATACAACAATTGTAAATATTTATGTGCCCAACCTGGAAGCACCCAAATACATAAAGCAGTTAATAATAAACATAAAGGAAGTGATCAATAGTAATACAATAATAGTAGAGGACTCCAGGGGTGCCTGGGTGGCTCAGTTGGTTGAGCGTCCAACTCTTGATTTCGGCTTAGGTCATGATCTCACAGTTTATGAGTTCAAGCCCCATGTGGGCTGTGTCCTGGCAGCGCAGAGCCTGGTTGGGATTCCCTCTCTCTCCCTCTCTCTCTCTCCCCCCACCCCCCTCTGTCCCTCCCCTACCTGAGCTGTCTCTCCTTCTCAAAATAAAAATAAATAAATAAATACTTTAAAAAAATAGTAGAGGACATTAAAAAAAATTACAAAAACACAATAAAAATGGCGCCTGGGTGGCTCAGTTGGTTGAGCATCTGACTCAGCTCAGGTCATGATATTGCAGTTCGTGGGTTCGAGCCCCACATCAGGCTCTGTGCTGACAGCTTGCTCAGAGCCTGGAGTCTGCTTCAGATCCTGTGTCTCCCTCTCTCTCTCTGCCCCTCCCCCACTCACGGTCTGTCTCTCAAAAATAAATAAATGTAAAAAAAATTTTTTTTTAAATTGTAGAGCATCTTTTCCAACCACACACTATGAAACTTGATATCAACCACAACAAAAAATCTGGGAAGACCACAAATACATGGAGGTTAAATAACATGCTACTAAACAATGAATAGGTCAATCATTAAATCAAAGAGGAAATTAAAAAATTCATGGAGACAAATCAAAATACAACAGTACAATATCTGTGGGATGCATCAAAAGCAATAGCAATAAAGGCCTACCTCAAGAAGCAAGACAAATCTCAAATAAACAACCTAACCTTACACCTAAAGGAGCTAGAAAAACAAGAACTAGCAAACACAAAATCAGTAGAAAGAAGGAAATAATAAAGATTAAAACAGAAATAACTGAAATAGAAACAAACAAAACCAGATCAACGCAACCAGGACCAGGTTCTTTGCAAAGATCAAGAAAACTGATAAACCTTTAGCCAGACTCGTCAAAAAGAGAAAGAGAGACAGAGAGAGGGAGAGGGAGCGAGGGAGCGAGGAAGAGAGGGAGACAGGGAGAGAGGGAGAGAGGGAGAGAGAGAGAAAGGGAGAAAGGGAGAAAAGGAGGGAGAGAGGGAGAGAGAGAGGACTCAAACAATATCAGAAATGAAAGAGGAGAAATAACACCCAATACCACAGAGATACAGAGGATTATAAGAGAATATCTGAAATATTTGAAATATATCTAAAATTACAGGCCAACAGATTAGACCACCTAGAAGAAATGGATAAATACTTAGAAACATGTTACCTCCCAAAACTGAACCAAAGAAATTAAAAATTTGAACAGACCAATGAAATTGAATCAGTAATCAAAAGACCCCCAACAAACAAAAGTCCAGGAGCAGAGACCAACATAGGTGAATTCTACCAAACATTTAAAGAAGAGTTAATACCTTCTATTCTCAAACTATTCCAAAAAAATAGAAAAGGAACGAAAACTTCAAAATTTATTCTATAAAGCCAACATTACCCTTATACCAAAGCTAGATAGAGACACCACAAAAAAAAAAAAAAAAAAAAAAAAAAAAGAACTACAGGCCAATATCACTGATGAACATAGATGCAAAAATCCTCAACAAAATACTAGCAAACCAAATCCAACCAAAAACCAAGGGCACCTGGCTAGCTCAGTCAGTTGAGCATGCAACTCTTGATCTTAGGGCTGTGAGTTCAAGCCCCATGTTGGGGGTAGGGTTTACTTTAAAAAAAAAAAATGTATGTATAAAAAAAATCATTCACACACAATTACGTGGGATTTACTCCTGGGACACAAGAGTAGTTCAATATTCACAAATCAATCAACAGGATAAATCATATCAACAAGAGAAATGATAAAAACCGTATGATCATTTCAACAGATGCAGAAAAAGCATCTGACAAAGTACAACATCCACTCATGATTAAAACCTTCAACAAAGATTTAGAGGGAACATACCTCAACATAATAAAGGGCATATATTAAAAGCCCACAGCTAACATCATCCTCAATGGTGAAATACTAAAAGCTTTTCCCCTAAGAACAGGAAGACAAAGATGGCCACTCTCACCACTTCTATTCAACACAGTACTGGAAGTCTTAGCCACAGCAATCAGACAACAACAACAAAAAGGCATCCACAAATTGGTAAGGAAGGGGCGCTTGGGTGGCTCAATCAGTTAAGCATCCAACTCTTGATTTCAGCTCAGGTCATGATCTCATGGTTTGTGAGTTCAAGCCCTGCAAAGGGCTCCATGCTGACAGTGTGGAGCCTGCTTGGGATTCTCTCTCTCTCTCTCTCTCTCTCTCTCTCTCTCTCTCTCTCTCTGTCCCTCCCCTGCTCATTCTCTCTCTCCATCTCTCTCTCTCTCTTTCTCTCTCTCTGTCTCTTTCTCTCTCAAAATAAATAAATAAAAATCTGACTCTTGATCTTAGCTTAGGTCTTGATCTCAGGGTTGTGAGTTCAAGTCCTACACTGGGCTCCACACTGGGCATGAATCTTACTTAAAAAAAAAAATGGTAAGGAAGAAGTCAAACTTTCCCTATTTGCAGATAACATGACACCATATACAGAAAACCATAAAGACTCCACCAAAAAACTGCTGAAACTGATAAATGAATTCAGTAAAGTCATAGGATAAAAAAATCAATGTACAGAAATTGGTTGCATTTCAATACACCAATAGTGAAACAACAGAGAAATTAAGGAAACAATCCCATTTATAACTGCACCAAAAACAATAAAATGCCCAGGAATAAATTTAACCAAGGAGATGAAAGACCTGTATTCTGAAAACTATAAAATACTGATAAAAGAAACTGAACACACAAAGAAATAGAAAGACATTCCATATTCATGAATTGGAAGGAAAAATTTGTTAAAATGTGAATACTACCCGAAGCAATCTACACATTTAATATAATCCCTATCAAAATAGCAACAGAATTTTTCACGGAACAAATAATCCTAAAATTTGTATGAGTCACAAAAGACCCTGAATAACCAAAGCAACATAGAAAAAGAAGAATAAAAGTGGAGGTATCACAATTCCAGACTTCAAGATATACTACAAAGCTGTGGTAATAAAAACAGTATGGTACTGGCACAAAAACAGACACATATATCAATAGAACAGAATAGAAAGCCCAAAAATAAACCCACACTTATATGTTCAATTAATCTTTGACAAAGGAGGGAACAATATGCAGCAGGAGAAAGTCTCTTTCTTCAACAATGTTGGGAAAACTGAACAGCTATAGAAGAAAGTGTCCTCAACAAATGATGTTGGGAAAACTGGACAACTACATGTAAAAGAATAAAACTGGACCACTTTCTTACATCATACACAAAAATAAACTCAAAATGGATTAAAGACCTAAATGTAAGACCTGAAACCATAAAAATCCTAGAAGAGAGCACAGGCAGTAATTTCTCTGACATTAGCCATTTTTGTCGAAAAACCAACATTTTTCTAGATATGCCTCTTAAGGCAAGGGAAACAAAAGCAAAAATAAACTATTAGGACTACACCAAAATAAAAAGCTTCTGCACAGCAAAAGAAACAATCAAAACTGAATGGGAGAAGATATTTGCAAATGATATATCTGAAAATGGGTTAGTAGCCAAAATATATAAAGAACTGATATTACTCAACACCAAAACCACAAATAATCCAATTAAAAAAATGGGCAAAAGACATCAACAGACATTTCTCCAAAGAAGACATACAGATGGCCAACAGACACATGAAAAGATGCTCAACTTCAATAATCATCAGAGAAATGCAAATCAAAACCACACTGAGCTATCACCTCACACCTGTCAGAATGGCTACAATCAAAAACACAAGAAACAAGTGTTGATGAGGATGTGGAGAAAAAGAAACACTTGTGAATTGTTGGTAAGAATGCAAACTGGTGAAGCCACTGTGGAAAACAGTATGGAGGTTCCTCAAAAAGTTAAAACTAGATTTACAAGGGGCGCCTGGGTGGCTCAGTCAGCTGAGAGTCTGACTTCAGCTTAAGTCGTGATCTCACGGTTCCTGGGTTTGAGCCCCACATTGGGCTCTGTGCTGACAGCCCAGAGCCTGGAGCCTGCTTCAGATTCTGTGTCTCCCTCTCTCTCTGCCCCTCCCCTACTCATGTTCTCTCTCAAAAATAAACATCAAAAAAAATTGTTTTTAAATAGAATTACAATATGGTCCAGTAATTCCACTACTGGGTATTTATCCAAAGAATACAAAAACACTAATTCAAAAAGATATATACACCCCTATGTTTATTGCAGCATTATTTACAATAGCCAAACTATGGAAGCAACCCAACTGTCCATCAATAGATGAATGGATAAAGAAAATGTGACACACATCATACACACAGAGGAATATTACTCAGCCAATCAAAAGAGTGGAATCTTGCCATTTGCAACAACATGTATGAATCTAGAAGATATACTGCTAAATGAAGTAAGTCAGTCAGAGAAAGACAAATACCATATGATTTTATTCATATGTGGAATTTAAGAAACAAAACAAATGAATAAAGAGAAAAAGAGACAAACCAGCAGACTCTTAAATATAGTCACCTCAGGGGAGATGGGTATGGGGAATGGGTGAAATAGGTGAAGAGTACACTTACCATGATGAGCACTGAGTAATGTATAGAATTGCTGAATCACTATATCATAGACCTGAAACTAATGTAACACTGTAAGTTAATTATACTGGAACTAAAAAAAGTAATTAACCTTTTAAAAAAGTCTTCATCAATGGGACACCTGGTGGCTCAGTCAGCAGAGCATGCGACTTGTAATCTCAGGGTCCTGAGTTCAAGCCCCACATTGCGCATGGAACCCACTTAAAAAAAAAAAAAAAAAAAGTCTTCATCAGCTTTCTCCCACCATCGGCATATTACAGTACCCATTTTCCTTGTACTCTTATCAACTGATAATATTATCTCTGTTTTATTTTTACCAATCTAAACACACACAACAATGGGATCTTATAATTTGCATTTCCTGAACACCAGTGAGATTGAGCATCTTTTCAAATCTTAGAAGCCATTTGTATTTCATACGGGAACTGCCTGAAAATAGCCTTTTCCCAGTTTCCTAATGACCTCTGGCCTTTTAAAAATTGATTTGTAGAGGCTCTTTATGGGTTCCAAGTACTAGTTATTTTTTCATAGAAAAGAAAATATTTCATAAATGGGGAGCCATGTTTCTGCATTAGAAGACTCAACATAGTAAAGTTAACTCACTGCAAAGTGATATACAGGTTTAATGCAATTCCTATCAAAATCCCATCTTAGTTTTTATCAGATACGTTTATTCTAAAATTTATATGGGAAAACACAGGCCGCAGACTCAAACAGTCTGGAAAGGAGAATAAAGTGGAAGGAATCACTATACCCAATACTAAGGCTTACTATACAGCTAGAGTAATCAAGATAGCATGATAATGGTGGAGGGATATACACCTAGGTCAATAGAACAAAATAAGAGAGCCCAAAAATAGATCCACACAAGCAAGTCCAACTGGTTTTTGACAAAAGGATAAAAGTGGAGGAAAAGACAGCCTTTTCAACAAATGGTGCTGGATCAATTGGACATCAATAAGCAAAAAGAGAAATCACTTACCCTAAAGATAGGTGAACCGAATCTATGTCCTGGCAGTGATATTATACTGTACTTTTATAAGATACTGACATTAGAGAAAACTGGGTGAAGGGTATGCAATATCTCACTGTATTATTCCTTAAAACTGCATGTGAACCTATAACTACCTCGATGAAAAATTCGATTTTAAAATGTTGAAAATAGGAGACAAGGCTTTGGAAATCACTCCCATGATATCCTTGTTTGTACAAATAAAGCTGATTTTGTGAAAGTGAGAGAGAGAGAAGAAAAGAAAAGATGAAAATATTTTCTCCTAGTCTAACTTTATGTATTTATTTTTGGTTGTCAAATGATCCTTTATTGAAATATTTTCCTTTGTAGTTCCTAACTAGCTGAACATTCCTCTGCACCACTGTCATGTCATCTATGATGTCAGGAGGGTGGTGGCCATCAATATTGCAGCCCACAGACTGAGTAGTCCCCAAGATGTCTTTAATGGTTCCAGAGAGCTCTCTAGCTACCGAACGGTGCTGCATCTGTTGGCCAATGGTGACAATCTCATCAAAAGTGATATTTTCACCGTGTTTAATGTTTTTTTTTTTTCTGTCTCTTGGTGGTTCCTCAATAATCAAGACAGGCAGAACGTACGTACCACTTCAACCTGGGCCTCTCTGTTCTGAATGGTCAGTTTCACTGTAATTAATCCTCAGACCCTTCCAATCACTGGCTGCCGTGGTGATGTCATCACTAACCTTTATTGGAGACAGACCCAAGGGGCCAATCTTGGGGGCCAGGGCAGATGTGGCACCAATTCCCCAACCAGTGCACCTCAGGTACATGGTTTGATCTCATTGGGGTCGAACTTAGGTGGCTGGTGTCGAATGAACCGAGGAAAGTTGCACCTTGGCCTCCTCCAAGCCAAAAGCCAAAGACTCTCCTAGTCTAACTTTTATCTTCTAAATTTCTTTTCTTTTTAAGTTTTATTTATTTAAGTAACCTCTACACCCTATGTGGGGCTCAAACTCATGACCCTAAGATCAAGAGTCACATGTTCCTGACTAAGCCAGCCAGCTGTCCCGATCTTCCAAATTTCTTTATATATATGAAGGGTTAATTTTTATCCAGTCAAATTTACTTCTCTGTGTTTCCTGAATTTATCTAATTTTTTAATGCTTTGCAATCTTCTTGAAGTTGCTAAAAAGAGCATCTATTTTAAAAAGTCTTTTATGCTAAAGGAAGAAGTCTTTAAAAGTACTGTTTTAATTAGCCATAAGAAACCCTATGAAAGATAATAAAATTAAATAAACCTACTAAACATGATCTTAAACAAATGATGTTTTTGTGATCTCAATTTCAGGCTTAATTGATATGACAAGAAAAGAGAAATTAAACATCATGAATAGAATGGAAAAAGCATATGTGTACGTAGCTGCTCATGAAGGAGGGAGATAAGATTCTATAAAGCCAGGTAAATGTTAGAGCACCCCCATTTCCCCCAACCCATATCAGCCTAAGCAGTCACAGTGGGGGCAACAGGGCCAAAAGTGCAAACCAACAACAGGCATTGCTTTTGGTCAAGTTTTTCAACACCTGACTCAGGATCTGACCCATCAGACTATATCACAGAAAGATGCCTGTTCCATTTTTCTTGTGAGGTACACAGAAAGACCTTATTTTGAAATTGTAGATTCTTAAGAAATCAGCCATGCACATTTGAGTTATCTGTACTTATATGTGTTCTTTTTTTTTTTTTTTTTTTAATTTTTTTTTTTCAACGTTTATTTATTTTTGGGACAGAGAGAGACAGAGCATGAACGGGGGAGGGGCAGAGAGAGAGGGAGACACAGAATCGGAAACAGGCTCCAGGCTCTGAGCCATCAGCCCAGAGCCTGACGCGGGGCTCGAACTCCCGGACCGCGAGATCGTGACCTGGCTGAAGTCGGACGCTTAACCGACTGCGCCACCCAGGCGCCCCATATGTGTTCTTTTTTTAAAGAACATATTCATTCAGACATCCCAGATATCTTAAAAGCATTATAAATGATAAAGTTCCATTTTCAGTGCCTAAAATGTGCCAGATGCCATTTCGGGTGCTTTATCTACTTTCTACGAGGAAGGGTGAGTAACCTGTCCAAAGCCACACAGCTAGGCAGTGCTGAACCAGATCGCATGCCTTAGAGTGCTACACCTCAAAGTGCAGGCTCATGTTGCACCACACAGCCACAGCTTCAACTGCTAACCAGTGTCCCAGCCTTAAGTAAGTGGGCAAGCTGGCTGCACCAAAAATTCTTCCTTTGATATTAACATGGGCTATGTTAGTAACAAATATTATCTCTTAGGGCACCTGGGTGGCTCAGGAGGTTGAGCGTCTGACTCCTGACTTCAGTTCAGGTCATGATCCCAGGGTTGTGGAATCAAGCCCTGAGTCGGGCTCTGCACTGAGCATGAAGCCTTCTTAAGATATCCTCCCTCTCCCTCTCCCTCCATGTCTCTCTCTCTCTTCCCTCCTCTGCCCCTCTCTCCCACTCATTCTTTCTCCCTTTCTCAAAAATAAAAAAGAAATATGAATTGAGATCATACCATGCATATTTTCAGATCACAACACTATGAAACTTGAAATCAACCATAGGAAAAAGTTTGGAAAACCTCCAAATGCATGGAGGTTAAAGAACACCCTACTAAAGAATGAACGGGTCAACCAGGTAATTAAAGAAGAAATTTAAAAATATATGGAAACAAGTCAAAATGAAAACATGCCAGTCCAAACCTTGGGATGCAGCAAAGGCAGTCCTAAGAGGAAAATACACTGCAATCCAGACCTATCTCAAGAGAGAAGAAATAACAGCACACCTAAAGGAACTAGAAACAGAACGGCAAAGAAACCCCAAGGAAAACAGAAGAAGAGAAATAATAAAGACTGGAGCAGAAATAACACAGAATCCAAAAACACAGAAAAGATCAATTAACCTAAGAGCTGCTTTTTGAAAAAAAAAAAAAAATTGATACATCCCTAGCCAAACTTCTCAAAAAGAAAAGAGAAAGGAACCAATTAGATAAAATCACTACTGAAATTGGACTTATCACAACCAACCATTCAGAAACACAGTTAGCAGAGAATTCTATGAAAAAATTAGATGCCAACAAACTGGACAACCTGGAAGAAATGGACAAATTCCTAGACAACCACACACTACCAAAACTCAAACGGGAAGAAACAGAAAATTTGAACAGACCCATAACTAGTGAAGAAATTGAATCAGTTATCAAAAATATCTCAACAAATTAGAGTCCTAGGCCAGATGGCTTCCCAGGGGAATTCTACCAGACATTTAAAGCAGAGTTAAAACCTCTCCTTCTCAAGCTGTTCCAGAAAATAGAAACAGAAGGAAAGCTTCTGGACTCATTCTATGAATCCAGCATTACCTTGATTCCCAAACCAGACAGAGACCCCACAAAAAAGGAGAATTACAGGCCAATATCCCTGATGAACATGGATGCAAATATTCTCAACAAGATACCAGCAAATCAAATTCAACAGCATATAAAAAGAATTATTCACCATGATCAAGAGGGATTCATTCCTGGGCTGTAGGGATGGTTCAACATTTGCAAATCAATCAATGTGATACATCACATTAATAAAAGAAAAGATAAGAACCATATGATCCTGTCAATCGATGCAGAAAAAGCATTTAACAAAAGTCAGCATCCTTTCTTAATAAAAACCCTCAAGAAAGTCGGGATAGAAGGAACATACTTAAACATCATAAAAGCCATTTATGAAAAGCCCACAGCTAATATCATCCTCAATGGGGAAAAACTGAGAGCTTTCCCCCTGAGATCAGGAACACGACAGGGATGTCCACTCTCACCGCTGTTGTTTAACATACTGTTGGAAGTTCTAGCATCAGCAATCATAAAACAGAAGGAAATCAAAGGCACCCAAATTGGCACAGATGGAAGTCAAGCTTTCACTTTTTGCAGATGGCATGATATTATACATGGAAAACCTGATAGACTCCACCAAAAGTCTGCCAGAACTGATACATGAATTCAGCAAAGTTTCAGGATACAAAGTCAATGTACAGAAATCAGTTGCATTCTCATACATTAATAATGAAGCAACAGAAAGACAAATAAAGAATCTAATCCCATTCACAACTGCACCAAGAATCATAAAATACCTAGGAATAAACCTAACCAAAGATGTAAAAGATCTGTATGCTGAAAACTATAGAAAACTTATGAAGGAAATTGAAGAAGATACACAAAAAAATGGAAAAACATTCCATGCTCATGGATTGGAAGAACAAATATTGTTAACATGTCAATACTACCCAAAGCAATCTACACACTGAAAACAATCCCAATCAAAATTGCACCAGCATTCTTCTCGAAGCTAGAACAAACAATCCTAAAATTTGTATGGAACCACAAAAGACCCCAAATAGCCAAAGTAATGTTGAAAAACAAAACCAAAGCAGGAGGCATCACAATCCCAGGCTTTAGCCTCCACTACAAAGCTGTAATCATCAAGACAGTATGGTCTTGGCACAAAAACAGACACAAAGACCAATGGAATAGAATAGAGAATCCAGAATTGGACCCACAAATGTACAGCCAACTAATATTTGACAAATCAGAAAACAGTATCCAATGGAAAAAAGACAGTCTCTTTAGCAAATGGTGCTGGGAGAACTGGACAGCAACATGCAGAAAAATGAAACTAGACCACTTTCTCACACCATTCACAAAAATAAACTGAAAATGGATGAAGGGCCTGAATGTGAGACGGGAAACCATCAAAACCCTAGAGGAGAAAGCAGGAAAAAACCTCTTTGACCTCAGCTGCAGCAATTTCTTGCTTGACACATCTCCAAAGGCAAGGGAATTAAAAGCAAAAATGAACTAATGGGATCTCATCAAGATAAAGAGCTTCTGCACAGCGAAGGAAACAATCAGCAAAACTAAAAGGCAGCCTATGGAATGGGAGAAGATATTTGCAAATGACATATCAGATAAAGGGTTAGTATCTAAAATCTATAAAGAACTCACCAAACTCCACACCCAAAAAACAAATAATCCAGTGAAGAAATGGGCAGAAGACATGAATAGACACTTTTTAAAGAAGACATCCACATGGCCAAGAGACACATGAAAAGATACTCAACGTCATTCCTCATCAGGGAAATACAAACCAAAACCACACTGAGATACCACCTCATGCCAGTCCGAGTGGCTAAAATGAACAAATCAGGAGACTATAGACGCTGGTGAGGATGTGGAGAAACAAGAACCCTCTTGCACTTTTGGTGGGAATGCAAACTGGTGCAGCCGTTCTGGAAAACAGTGTGGAGATTCCTCAAAAAATTAAAAATAGATCTACCCTATGACCCAGCAATAGCACTGCTAGGAATTTACCCAAGGGATACGGGAGTGCTGATGCACAGGGGCACTTGTACCCCAATGTTTATAGCAGCACTTTCAACAATAGCCAAATTATGGAAAGAGCCTAAATGTCCATCAACTGACGAATGGATAAAGAAGATGTGGTTTATAAACACAATGGAATACTACTTGGCAATGAGAAAGAATGAAATATGGCCATTTGTAGCAACATGGAAAGAACTGGGGAGTATTATGCTAAGTGAAATAAGTCAGGCAGAGAAAGACAGATACAGTATGTTTTCACTCATTGTGGATCCTGAGAAACTTAACAGTAGACCAAGGGGGAGGGAAAGGGGGTAAAAAGTTACAGAAAGGGAGAGAGGCAAACCATAAGAGACTCTCAAATACTGAGAACAAACTGAGGGTTGATGGGGGCGGGGGGGAGGGGAAGTGGGTGATGGGCATGGAGGAGGGCACCTTTTGGGATGAACATTGGGTGTTGTATGGAAACCAATTTGACAATAAATTATATACATATAAAAATAATAATAGGGGCGCCTGGGTGGCGCAGTCGGTTAAGCGTCCGACTTCAGCCAGGTCACGATCTCGCAGTCCGTGAGTTCGAGCCCCGCGTCAGGCTCTGGGCTGATGGCTCAGAGCCTGGAGCCTGTTTCCGGTTCTGTGTCTCCCTCTCTCTCTGCCCCTCCCCCGTTCATGCTCTGTCTCTCTCTGTCCCAAAAATAAATAAACGTTGAAAAAAAAAAATTAAAAAAAAAAATAATAAATATTTTAAATTAAAAAATAATAATAAATAAATAGTAAAGTAAAATAAATATTACCTCAGAAAAACAGAAGCATAAATTTTTAAGTCAATCATGCTTAAACAGTGGGATAAGAAAAACAAATAGTATCAACAAAATGAAAAGACAACCAGGGGCGCCTGGGTGGCGCAGTCGGTTAAGCGTCCGACTTCAGCCAGGTCACGATCTCGCGGTCCGTGAGTTCGAGCCCCGCGTCAAGCTCTGGGCTGATGGCTCAGAGCCTGGAGCCTGTTTCCGATTCTGTGTCTCCCTCTCTCTCTGCCCCTCCCCCGTTCATGCTCTGTCTCTCTCTGTCCCAAAAATAAATAAACGTTGGAAAAAAAAAATTTAAAAAAAAAAAAAAAAAAAGACAACCAAATGAATGGGAAAAAATATTTGCAAGTCATATATAAGATAAGGGGTTAATATCCAAAATACATAAGAAACTCATACAACACAACAGCAAAAAAACTCCCAATAATCTTGTTTTGTAAATGGGCAGAAGACCTTGAACAGGCATTTTCCAAATGCCCAATAGGTATATGAAAATAAGTTCAACATGACTAATCATCAGAGAAATGCAAATCAAACCACTCACACTTGCTGGAATGGCTATCATCAAAAAGACAAGAGATAACAAATGCTGGTGAGGATGTGGAGAAAAGGGAAGGAACCCTTAGTGGTGACAATGGAAACTGGTATAGCCATGATGGAAAACAGTATGAAGGCTCTTCAAAAAGTTAAAAATAGAAAAAACAGAACTATTGTATGATCCACCAACTGCACTTCTGGATAAACATCTAAAGGAAATGAAATCACTGTCTTGAAGAAATATCTGCACCCCTAAGTTAATTACAGCATTATTCATAATAGCCAAAACATAGAAACAACCTAAGTGTCCATCAACAGATAAGTGGATAAAGAAAGTGTGATATATCTATCTCTATCTATCTACCTATCTAGCTAGCTAGCTAATGCAATATTATTCAGCCATAAAAAAAAGAAAGAGATCCTGCCATTTGCAACAACATGGATGGATCATGAGGACATTATGCTAAATGAGTAAGTTAGACAAAGACAAATACTGTATAATCTCCTTGTATGTGCAATCTAAATTAACAAAATACTAATAAAGGGATAGAATGATGCTTGCCAGGGGCTAGGGAGTGGGGGAAATGGGGAGAATGTTAGTTAAAGAATACAAAATTTTCGTTATAAGATAAATAAATTCTGAGGATGTTATGTACAGCATGGTGACTATATTAATACTGTTCTATAGACTTGAAAGTTGTTAAGAGAATAATCTTAAATGTTCCCGCCACCAAAGAAAACTTGTAATTCTCAATGTGGTAATCATTTCACAACATATATGTGTATTTAATTATCACATTGTGCACCTTAAACTTACACAATGCTGTATGTCAATTGCATCTCAATAAAGCTGGCAAAAAAAATGGAGCGCCTGGGTGGCTCAGTTGGTTAAGCACCCGGCTTCAGCTAAGGTTATGATCTCACGTAGGGGTTCCAGCCTCACATAGGGCTCTGTGCTGACAGCTTGGAGCCTGCAGCCTGCTTCGGATTCTGTGTCTCCCTCTCTCTTCCTCTCTCTCTCTCTCTCTCTCTCTCTCTCTCTCTCTCTCAAAACTAAATAAACATTAAAAAATAATAATAAATTTTAAAAAACGAAATAAATCTGGCAGAAAAAAGAAAAACAGTAAAGTCATGAATCTCTCTTCTTATACTCCTACTAACCAAATTACCTGTGTATTTATTGGGGGTTGAACACAAACTACAAATCATTAGCGGCCATTGAGAAATGAAACTGGATGGCACAATTCCCTCATTTCAGAAAACAAAAAAAAAAAGGCACATTTCATCAACACTTTCATGTATTAATATCTATTGCAAAGACATAAAACATTACAAGCATTCAGTTATAGAAATTAAGCATAAACAGAAAAGAGAATGGTAACAGTTTGATATTTAGACTTAAAATTAAATTTTTTTATAAACTTTAATTGTTTTAATTAAGTAAACTATCCTCAATGTGGGGTTCGAACTTACAACCCTGAAACCAAGAGTCACTTGCTCTACTGACTGAACCAGCTAGATGCCCCTTTACATCTTTAAATCCACATACAGCCCAAACCTTTAAGCTCTCTCCCTGGAATGCTTCTTCCCCCAGATATCCATGTAAAGGTGCTTAATAATAATAACTTTGTGTGGACAGACGTAACACTAATGAGCAAACCTTATAGCAAAACACTGGGCACCAAATATTTATGATAATTCAAGCTTTTCCTACCTCTAACATGAATTTTCAGAAATCTTTGCCTGACCTTAAGTTCACTCTTTAGCCATTTCTCCAAGATCTGTCACTCAAATCTCAGGGACCATAGCCCACACATTCAGCCATGGACCTCATAAACAACCATTAGACTGAGGCCCCTGAGTGAATTTTTGCCTTCCCACAATGAAAGAGCAAAAGAGAATCCTTAGATTTGAAACACTGATCTATGAAAAGAAGTCAGAGGCAAACATTTGCGACAGGCCAAATGGCAATGGCAAAGAGGGGAAAGGCCCAATCCTAGATAGAATGGCTCTAAAGAAAATTCCAAATGGACTTGTCGCTTGGATTTAAACTTCCTTACAGAACTATGAAGGTTCCCCACCCACCCTCCACACACACCAAGCCCATGGCTTTGACCTTACAGCTCCTCATAATAAAGGCACTTGTAGTCACTGGTATTTCTATCCCGCACAAAAATAAATAAAGCTCAATACTAAAACATCTAGTCTGAAAAATACCTCAGTTGCTTCCAAGTTTAAGTACTGAACAAATCTCACTGCATTTTTTAAATCTCTCTCATTATCACAACTGATATTCCCATAACACACTGCATAATTCATGTATCCCCTCACACTCAACTGCATCCTTCAAAACAGCCCATGAGGTCCACAGGGCAGAGATAACCATCCTCTTTAACCCCATGACGATCTTGCAGGCAGCAGAGGTCAATACTGGAATTCAAGCCTCTGACTCAAACTCTCTACTTCTGCCTACCAAACTTCAATGTTAATGAGACCCGTTTTCTTTTTCTTTTTTTTGAGAGAGTGAATGTAGATGCACACACACACGTAAAAGTGGGGGAGGGAGGGAGAATCTCAAAGAGCCTCCACACTTCAGCACAAAGCCCAATGTGGGGCTCGATCTCACCAACTGCAGGATCATGCATGACCTGAATCAAAATCAAGAGTCGGATGCTTTAACCAACTGAGCCACCCAGGTACTCCGGCCTACTTTCTTTTGATAGTTCTTGGTTTTGATTTTTCATTAAAATCCAAAATACCACAATGGCCACAAGAGCCAAATATCCAGCAGTATGTAATTGTAATTAATGTTGTTTTCAATAAATGACACATACAGTATTACAGAGCCTTGTCGCTTCTCTATCTCCCACTGTGGTAGCCAGCCGCCAAGACAGCACATAAGAATTTTTACTTCCTAGTATTCAGGCCTTGCATACTCCCTTCCCACAGTGAGTTGGGCTAACCTATGTAACCAACAGATATTGTGGAAATGATGGTGTGTGACTTGTGATCCACCTTGCTCTCTCTTGAACTGTTTACCCTAGGGTAAGCCAGCTGCCACATTATAAGCCACATCAAACAAATCCATAGAGAGTCTCATGTGGAGAAGAATCAAGGCCTCCCACCAGTAGCCAAGCCCAAACTGCCAGTCCTGTGGACCAACTTGAAAGCACATTCTCCAGCCCCAGTCAAGCCTTCATATGACTACAGAGCCAACTGATAACTACAACCTCACAAGAGACCCTGAGCCAGAACTACCCAGTGAAGCCAATCCTGAATCCCTGACTCACAAGAAGTATATGAGTTATTGTTATTTTAAGCCATTAAGTTTTGGGTAATTTGTTCCACAGCAATAAAGCACTAATATACATACCCCTATTTCTTTACAAGGTTCCAGGCACTCAGTAGACTTGAATTAAGGCAGCAGTTAGAATGATTTTCCGCTGAATGATCCAGACTTCCTCAATCTGACCCTTGTGTGTCTAAGCCCATATTTGGATAACCCAATTAATTAAGGTTAGAGATGCTATCTGTGGCCACAGAGGAGGTTATGGAAAAGTGATGATTAAAGCAGTTTTAGGTCATATTTATCTTAAAAGTCCCCAAGACTACTGGAGGTTCTCTGTCTACTGTCTAATAAATAAAGTCTTTCCTTCCCCTGATTTGTTCTGGCATATTGACAACAAAGTAGTAATGCGTGAACTACAAAAGGCCCAGTGCTAGCTTACATGTTACTCAGCAGTGTGGGGCATAGACTCGAGTACTTGGGGCATTCTCAGTTCATCCTGCTGACTTATAAAGTAAGTGACACCTGTAAGCAAAGACAGACCACCTATGGGTGAGGAGGATGTGCAAACAGGAAGCTGAGAACAACTCTGGTTTTAATAATGATACCACTGCCTATGACAAAATTCAAACAAGATTTGTAGACTAGTATATCCATGTTAATTTTCTGGTTTCAATCATTATACTACGCTTATGAAAGATGCTAATGTTAGGGAAAGTTTGAGTAGGCCCCCTGTGTACTATTTTCACAACTTTTTAAAATAGTAGTCTCCCCTTACCAAAGGTTTTGTTTTTCATGGTTTCAGTTATCCGTGGTAAAATGTGGTCATCAAGCAGATGATCCTCCTTCTGACATTATCATCAGAAGGTTAACAGTAGCCCAATAATACATCACAGTGCCTACATCATTCACCACACCTCATCACATAGACATTTTATCATCTCACATTACAAGAGGGGTGAGTACAGTACAAGAAGATATTTGAGAGAGACACCATATTCACCTAACTTTCATTACAGTACATTGTTATAATTCTTCCTATTGTATCATTAGTTGTTGCTATTAAGTTTTTACTGTGCCTAATTCATAAAGTAAACTTTACCACAAATATATGTCCAGATAGGACAAAACATAGTATATGTAAGGTTCAGTACTATCTGCAGTTTCAAGCATCTACTAGGGATTCTGGAACATATCACTCACAGATGTCTATTTCAAAATTAAAAAGTCTAAAAATTAAAATACATTTAAAGCAACAACAAAAAAGAATACTGCCACTAAAATGTAAATAACACTAAATCCATTCCTTGAAAGGCTCTGATGCTGGACTTACAGAATGTACTTGGAAAGGCTATGCCAAAATGGTCAAAACGCTTGATTTCAAACCACCTATTCCCTGGTGGGCATACTTCAAGTGTCTGGGAGTGCATTACACTTTATGTTCTCAGCCTCTCATGAAGTGATTCAGATGGGAACATGAGCAGAGGTGATGCATAAGAGTTGATGAGGTGACTCTACTGCTTTCTTCCCCTGCCTGGGAGGCCAGTGTTATAAGCTGGAGGGACCCTGGACCCCCAAGTCAGCAAATGGAGTAGATCCCCTCCAAACCATGTTATACTTTGGTGAGATTAACTGTGAGTTAAGCCACAGAGATTCTGAGTTTGTGTGCTGTAGCAGCTAGCATTTAAGATAATCCCAATAAAGATATTTCCATTCAGAAAATAACTGACCTAGGGGCACCTGGGAGGCTTAGTTGGTTAAGCATCCGACTTTGGCTCAGGTCACAATCTCATAGTCTGTGCGTTGGAGCCCTGCATCGGGCTCTGTGCTGACAGCTCAGAGTCTGGAGCCTTCTTTGGATTCTGTGTCTCCCCATCTCTCTGCCCCTCCCCGACTCCTGTTCACTTGCATGCACACACCCACTCTCTCTCTCACTCTCTCTCAAAAATAAACATTTAAAAAAAGAGAAAAAAGAAAATAACTGACCTAGAACTAATAAGAAAAAGGCAAGATTGCTAAAATTGATCAGGTTACAATAATATCTTCATAGGGGAGAATGAAAATATTCAAGCTTCTTTCGTATTTAGATGTTCCTTCCATTGTCCTAAAGAAATACATGAAGAGGCAAAGATTTACATACAAGCAAGTTTACTGCTACACTGACTATCTGTGTTAGGAAAAAAAATTAAAACAAACTAAATCAAATAGGGAAGAAGACAGCAAATACGGAAAGAAGACATTCAGTGAAAAATTTTCTGTGGTCCCCACAACAGTCCCTCTCTGATGTGTGTTCTGCCCCATACCTCTCTCCAGCTGAACTCAACCAGCAGGGCCCACAGCCATGCCATGCATACAGGAATACCCAAGAAATGTGAATTTTCTGTAATGGATGATAGTTACTGATACAGGATGATGACCATATGGAGATTTGTTACACTATCCTCTCTATGTGAGTGTGAAGTTTTCTCCAGTACAAAGTTTTAAAAATGTGTATTTCAGAAAAAATTGCCATAATTAAAACTGACTAACCCTTGTAATAAACAGAAATTATAATGTTCACTAAAGGAGACAGGAAAACTAACCCAGGCAAATAAAGCAATTAGTCTAGTACATCAGTGGCTAGAATGGGCTGCTAGCTGATTAACTCATTAGTTCTACCATAATCACTCACATAAATTCAGTGGTAATCGAAGCTATTTGTATCTACATTAACTTAAGAGAGTTCCTGAGCTTGTCTGAAAAACAAAGATATTGAATAGGCAGCATTCCCAATGGACCCTCATTTCCTACACTGTACTGCAAACCCTAAATTTCAGGGTTCTTGTCTTGGTGTTACTGAAATTAAATTTAAATGTGATTATCATAACACAGCTAAACATTATAACTAAAAAACACTCTTTGAAATAACTTTATAATCTAAATTAAAGATTAAAATAAAATGTGGAAACATGATCCATATACATGTATTCATTTTCCAAGCCATGATTATTTTTTAAAATAAAAATGCTGGGGCGCCTGGGTGGCTCAATCGGTTGAGCGTCCGACTTCGGCTCAGGTCATGATCTCACGGTACGTGGGTTCGAGCCCCGCGTCGGGCTCTGTGCTGACAGCTCAGAGCCTGAGCCTGTTTCGGATTCTGTGTCTCCCTCTTTCTCTGACCCTCCCCTGTTCATGCTCTCTCTGTCTCAAAAATAAATAAATGTTTAAAAAACTAAAGTAAAAAGTAAAGTAAAAAGTAAAGTAGAAAGTAAACTAAAGTAAAATAAAATAAAATAAAATAAAATAAAATAAAAACGCTAACAATAATACAATCTTAACCAAAAGAGCACTGTTAATATTGAGTAATGTTCAAAAAAGGGGGGTCTTTTAACAGTGTAAGACACTTATTTGCATACGTATAAAACTGAAGCTTCCCTTACTAAGCTAACATTTTACAAAATAAATTTTTTTTCCAGCCTGTCAAACTCAGACAATGCCTCTGACTGTGAGATAAAGAGGTTCTGGAGGTGGACCAGTGATTTCCAGAGTTCTGGCCTGGAGAAATAACCACAGAATGGGTAAGCTCCAAAGAACAGCTTTGCAAGCAGATACTGAGGGACTTTGGTCAATACCATCCAACCTTTGGGGAGACCCATAAACCTCAGGTCTCCTGGAGTTAGCTGGAAGACAAAGAAGCACCCACTAGCCTGAGAAATCCTGAGGCTTCATTTGTTTAAACAGACCACATAATAAATCAGAAAGATGGTAGTTAAGAAAATAAAGTCAGAAATCTGAGGTAGTGCAGTCTGAAAGACTGTCTCCTGTGGTGGCGTCAATGTGGCTCAGTCGGTTAAAGTGCCTAACTTTTGATTGTGGCTCACAGCATGATCTCACATTTCATGAGTTCAAGCCTACAATAGGGTCAGTGCTAACAGCGCAGGACCTACTTGGGATTCTCTATCTCGCTCCCTCTTTGCCTCTCTCTCTTTCTTTCTCTCTCAAAAATAAACATTTAAAAAATAATATAAAAATAAAATAAAATTTAAAAAGACCCTTATGTCAGAACCCAGCTCTCCTACCTAATGGCCATGTCTCATGACCTTGAACCAGTCACTTAAAGTGAAAACTGAGCTGCTCCCCTCTCACAGTGCTTGTGTGGGCCACGTGGTTGGATGTGGAACTTATCAGTTCTCAAATCTGTTTTTATTAACAATCATAGTCTGGTATTTATTACAATCCTCCTTCATGTATAACAATTTCATTTTTGAAAGGCACGAGTGTACCTTTAGAGTTACACGTTTCAAAAAAGAAACCATTTCACAGTATTTCATTTGAAAAAAGGAGCACCTGGGTGGCTCAGTCAATTAAGCTCATGAGTTCGAGTCCCACATCGGGCTCTATGCTGACAGCATGGAGCCTGCCATGGATTCTGTCTCCCTCTCTCTCTGCCCCTCCCCCACACACTATCTCTTTTCCAAAATAAATAAGCTTTAAAAAAAAAAAAATAGGGAGGAGAGACCAAGATGGCGGAGCAACATGGAAGTTTTCTACTTCTCTCGTCCCTGAAATGCAGCTAGATCAGCACCAAACCATTTTGCACACCTAGAAAATTGCTCTGAGGATTAACACAATCTGCAAAATTTGAGCTACAGAACTCAGGAGGCACGCGGCGCCTAGAGGTGAAATGGGAGAGAGAAGCCACGGAGGGTAGAAAGCTGTTTTTGCTTGTGGAAAGAGGACAGAGATGGGGGGGGGGGGACAGAAGAAAAAGTACTCCCCCTGAAAGCAGCTGGAGAGAAAGAGAAAGAGTGGAAACACCCATAAGGGACTGAACAAGAAAGAGTGAAAGGAAAAAAGGAGAAAGGAAATAAGGAGAGGGTTTCGATACCATTAGGACTCTATAAACAGAGGAGCATAGAGTCTGAAACTCCACAGCTCAATACTTGGAGGAGCTCTGGTGGGAAGGGCAAATCCCCAGGGACAGACAGCAAGGTCCGAGGAGTCCTTGGCCCACATAGGAAGAGGCAGTCCCCTGCTGAGAGGACATTTGGTACAGGCCAAGGGGCCTCCCCACAGGCAAAGGTCCCAGCAGACCCCAAAGAACAGCCATGTCTGCTGGTGTTGAAACAAGGACTTCAGGAGGCAGTGAAGCCCAGCACCAGATGTGTGTTGGTAAATCTACCATAATCCCTGAAATGCTGCTGCTACATGATCATGCAAACTTTTTGTGGGGTGGGCTGGCACCCAGCTGCAGTCTCTGGGCACCTGCAGCTGTGCAGTCAAGCAAGCGTTCCTGGGGTGGGCCAGCACCTGGCCATTGCTTGGCAAGACCCTCCCCCAAAGGGTCTAAGTGGGTCCAAGCCATAGAGCCCTGGGAAGTGAGGGGTTTGGAAACACAGCCACATCTGAAATAAAATTCAGTAGGGAAGTGCCACCTGGCAGGTTGACGGCTTGGTAAGGGACAGTGTAGGAGCAGGGAGTGGATGGAAGCCAAAGACACAGGAGGGGTGCTTGACTGCCAATCTGAGACCGCACAGAGTTCTGATGCTAGAGACTGGGAAACTGGGTGAGACCATTTTCACTTCTCCCACACATGCACATACATGCATACAGGCACCACAACGATCTACACCAGTAAGGTAAGCAGAGCCATCTAGTGGAGAATGGAGCTGTTACACCAAGCCTCAGCCACCTGCACCAACCAAGCTCTAGAGGACCACCACAGTCTCTCCACCTGCTTAGTTTACAGACTATAAAGTGCTTCAAAGTTTGACTTCTATTGGAAACTGGATGTAATTTCATTCATATTTCATTCTGTCTGTCGGTCCATCTATTCAATTTTCTTTCCTTTTTCTTATTCTTGAATACAGAAGGAAAAAATTTACGTTCATCTTCCATTTTTATAAAAGAAGATTTTTCTTTAATTTTTCCTACTATATTTTTTATAAATTTTTTGTCATTCTATTTTACCTTATTCATTTCACTGTATTGTTTTTTGTATTCACTTTTTTAATTTTTAAAAAAATCTCCTACCTTTTTTTCTTTTTCTTTTCTTTCCCTTTCTTCTCTATTCTATCAAGCTTCCTCCAACAAGCAGACCAAAACACACCTAGGATCTAGCTTCCTTTATATGATTTTTTTTGTGTTGTTTTAAATTTTTTAATATTTATTTTTTATTTTACTAATTAATTCTTTTTCTTTCTCCAAAATGACAAAATGAAGGAATTCACCCCAAAAGAAAGAACAGTAAGTAAAGACATCCAGGGACTTAATCAACACAGATATAAGCAAGATGTCTGAACCAGAATTTAGAACCACAATAGTAAGAATACTAGCTGGGGTTAAAAAAGCATAGAAGACACATCCCTTTCTACGGAGATAAAAGTAATAACATCTAGTCAGGCTGAAATTAAAAATGCTATAACCAAGACACAATCTCAAATGAAGACTGCACTACAGCAAGGATGGATGTAGCAAAACAGTTAATCAGTGCTACAGAAGGTAAAATTATAGAGAATAATGAAGCAGAAAAAAGGGAACAGGGAAACAGTCAAAAGATCACAATACAAGACTTAGAGAACTCAGTGACTTACTAAAAAGAAATAATATATGAATCATGGGAGTCCCAAAAGATGGAGAGAGAAAAAGGGACAGAATGTTTATGTGAGCAAATTATACCAAAACTTTCCTAATCTGAGGAAAGACATAGATATCAAAATCCAAGAAGCACAGAGAGCTCCCATTAGACTCAACAAAAACTGACCATCAACAAGGCATATCATAGTCAATTCACAAAATAGATAAGAAAAGAATGATGAAAGCAGCAAGGGGAAAAAAGAGTCCTTAAACTATAAGGAAAGATAGACCAGGTTTGCAGCAGATCTATCCACAGAAATTTCGCAGGCCAGGAAGGAGTAACAAGATATACTCAATGTGCTGAATTGGAAAAACATGCAGCCAAGAATTCTTTATCCCATAAGGCTGCCATTCAAAACAGAAGGAGAGATAAAGAGTTTCCCAGACAAACAAAACCTAAAGGAGTTTGTGACCACTAAACCAGCCCTGCAAAAAATTTTAAGGGGGACTCTCTGAATGGAGAAAAGACAAAACAAAACAAAAAGACCAAAAGTAACAAAGACTACAGAGAACCAGAGAACATCACCGGAAACACCAACTCTACAGGTAACACAATAGCACTAAACTGACTAAATGCTCCAATCAAAAGACATAGGGTATCAGTCCCCTACTATTATGATATTATTATCAATGAGTTTCTATATGCTGCTTACAAGAGACTCACTTTAGACCTAAAGACACCTGCAGTTTGAAAGTAAGGGGATGGAGAAGCATCTAACATGCGAATAGTCATTAAAAGAAAGCCAGAATACCAACACTGATATCAGACAATCTAGACTTTAAAATAAAGACTGTAACAAGAGATGAAGAAGGGCATTATATCATAATTAAGGTTTTTATCCACCAAGATCTAACCACTGTAAATATTTATGTCCCCCCCCATAAAGCAACCAAATATATACATCAATTAATCACAAACATAAAGAAACTCATTGATAATAATACCATAATAGTAGGGGACTTCAACATCGCACTTACAGCAATGGACAGATCATCTAAACAGAAAATCAACAAGGAAACAATGGCTTTGAATGACACACTGGACTGGATGGACTTAACACATATATTCAGAACATTTCATCCTAAAATAGCAGAATACACTTTCTTCTCAAGTGCACATGGAATATTCTCTAGAAGAGATCACATACTGGGTCACAAATCAACCCTCAACAAGAACAAAAAAGACTGAGATCATACCTTGCATATTTTCAGATCACAATGCTATGAAACTCGAAATCAACCACAAGAAAAAATTTGGAAAGACCATGAATACTTGGGAGATTAAAGAACATCCCACTAAAAAATGAATGGGTTAACCAAAAAATTAAAGAGGAAATTAAAAGTACATGGAAGCCAATGAAAATGAAAACACAACAGTTCAAAATCTATGGAATGCAGCAAAGGCAGTAGTAAGTGGGAAGTGTATAGCCATCCAGGCCTTCCTAAAGAAGGAAGCAAGGTCTCAAATACATAACCTAACTTTACACCTAAAAGAGCTAGAAAAAGAACAGCAAATAAAGCCCACTAGCAGAAGGAAAATAATACAGAATGGGGCAGAAATGAAGGCTATCAAAAAGACAAAAAACAAAAAACAACAGAACAGATCAATGAAACCAGGAGTTGGTTCTTCGAAAAGAATTAACAAAACTGATAACCCCCTAGCCAGTTTGATCAAAAAGAAAAAGGAAAGGACCCAAATAAATGAAATCACAAACGAAAGAGGAGAGATCACAACCAACACCACTGAAATACACACAATAATAAGGAAAATTATGAGGAATTATATGCCAATAAATTGGGCAATCTAGAAGAAATGGACAAATTCCTAGAAACATATGAACTACCAAAACTAAAACAGGACGAAACAGAAAATTTGAACAGACCTATAACCAGTAAAAAAATTGAATCAGTAACAAAAAATCTCCCAACAAACAAGGGTCCAGGGCTGGATGGCTTTCCAGGCAAATTCTACCAAACATTTAAAGAGCTAACACCTATTCTTTTGAAGCTGTTCCCAAAAATAGAAATGGAAGGAAAACTTCCAAACTCATTCTATGAGGCCAGCATTACCTTGATTCCAAAACCAGACAAAGACCCCACTAAAAAGGAGAACTACAAAAATAAAAAATTAGAATAGAATAGAATAGAATAGAATAGAATAAAATAAAATAAAATAAAATAAAATAAAATAAAATAAAATAAAACAAAACAAAATAAATAAAACAAAATAAAATAAATAAAATAAAATATAAATAAAAAGAACTACAGACCAATTTCCCCAATGAATATTGACGCAAAAATCCTCAACAAGATACTAGCCAACCAGATCCAACAATATATTAAAAGAATTATTCACTGGGGCACCTGGGTGGCTCAGTCAGTTGAGCGTCCACCTTGCGGTCAAGTCATGACCTCACAGCTTGTGAGTTCAAGCCCCTCATCAGACTCTGTGCTGACAGCTCAGGGCCTGGAGCCTGCTTCGGATTCGGTGTCTCCCTCTCTCACTGCTCCTCTGCTGCTCACACTCAGGGGTCTCTCTCTCTCTCTCTCTCTCCTTCAGAAATAAACATTTAAAAAAATAAATAAAAATTAAAAACAAAAAAGAATTATTCACCACAACTAAGTGAGATTTATACCTGGGATGCAGGGCTGGTTCAATATCTGCAAATCAATCAAGGTGATATATCACATTAATAAAAGAGAGGATAAGACCCACATGATCTTCTCAATAGATGCAGAGAAAATATTTTTGTTTTTCACCCTTTCTTGATAAAAACCCTCAAGAAAGGATCATACCTCAAGGTCATTAAAGCCATATACAAAAGACCCACCGCTAATATCATCCTCAATGGGGAAAAACAGAGAGCTTTCTCCCCAAAGATCAGGAACATGACAGGGATGTCCACTCTTGCCACTATTATTCAACATACTATTGGAAGTCCTAGCCTCAGCAATCAGATAACACAAAGAAATAAAAGGCATCCAAACTGGCCAGGAGGATATCAAACTTCCACTCTTCACACATGACATGATAGTCTATATGGAAAACCCAAAAGATTCCACCAAAAAACTGCCAGAACTGATCCATGAATTCAGCAATGTTGCAGAATATAAAATCAATGCACAGAAATCAGTTGCATTCCTACACATCAATAATGAAGCAACAGAAAGAGAAATCAAGGAATCGATCCCATTTACAATTGCACCAAAATACCTAGGAATAACTTACCCAAAGAGATGAAAAATTTATACACTGAAAACTGTAGAAAGTTTATGAAAGAAACTGACACACACAAAAAAGGAAAAAGATTCCATGCTCCTGGATAGGAAGAACAAATATTGTTACAATGTTGATACTACCCAAAGCAATCTACATATTCAATGCAATCTCTATCAAAATAACATTAGCACCTGAGGACACCTTTAGATTCAGAGTGAGGGGATGGAGAACTATTTATCATGCTACTGGAAGCCAAAAGAAAGCTGGAGTAGCCATACTTATATCAGACAAACTAGACTTTAAATTAAAGGCTGTAACAAGAGATGAAGAAGAACATTATATAATAGTTACAGGGTCTATCCATCAGGAAGAGCTAACAATTATAAATGTCTATGCGCCGAATACCGGAGCCCCCAAATATATAAAACAATTACTCATAAACATAAGCAACCTTATTGATAAGAATGTGGTAATTGCTGGGGACTTTAACACCCCACTTACAGAAATGGATAGATCATCTAGACACACGGTCAATAAAGAAACAAGGGCCCTGAATGAGACATTGGATCAGATGGACTTGACAGATATATTTAGAACTCTGCATCCCAAAGCAACAGAATATACTTTCTTCTCGAGTGCACATGGAACATTCTCCAAGATAGATCATATACTGGGTCACAAAACAGCCCTTCATAAGTTTACAAGAATTGAAATTATACCATGCACACTTTCAGACCACAATGCTATGAAGCTTGAAATCAACCACAGGAAAAAGTCTGGAAAACCTCCAAAAGCATGGAGGTTAAAGAACACCCTACTAACGAATGAGTGGGTCAACCAGGCAATTAGAGAAGAAATCAAAAAATATATGGAAACAAACGAAAATGAAAATACAACAATCCAAACGCTTTGGGACGCAGCGAAGGCAGTCCTGAGAGGAAAATACATTGCAATCCAGGCCTATCTCAAGAAACAAGAAAAATCCCAAATACAAAATCTAACAGCACACCTAAAGGAAATAGAAGCAGAACAGCAAAGGCAGCCTAAACCCAGCAGAAGAAGAGAAATAATAAAGATCAGAGCAGAAATAAACAATATAGAATCTAAAAAAACTGTAGAGCAGATCAACGAAACCAAGAGTTGGTTTTTTGAAAAAATAAACAAAATTGACAAACCTCTAGCCAGGCTTCTCAAAAAGAAAAGGGAGATGACCCAAATAGATAAAATCATGAATGAAAATGGAATTATTACAACCAATCCCTCAGAGATACAAACAATTATCAGGGAATACTATGAAAAATTATATGCCAACAAATTGGACAACCTGGAAGAAATGGACAAATTCCTGAACACCCACACTCTTCCAAAACTCAATCAGGAGGAAAGAGAAAGCTTGAACAGACCCATAACCAGCGAAGAAATTGAATCGGTTATCAAAAATCTCCCAACAAATAAGAGTCCAGGACCAGATGGCTTCCCAGGGGAGTTCTACCAGACGTTTAAAGCAGAGATAATACCTATCCTTCTCAAGCTATTCCAAGAAATAGAAAGGGAAGGAAAACTTCCAGACTCATTCTATGAAGCCAGTATTACTTTGATTCCTAAACCAGACAGAGACCCAGTAAAAAAAGAGAACTACAGGCCAATATCCCTGATGAATATGGATGCAAAAATTCTCAATAAGATACTAGCAAATCGAATTCAACAGCATATAAAAAGAATTATTCACCATGATCAAGTGGGATTCATTCCTGGGATGCAGGGCTGGTTCAACATTCGCAAATCAATCAACGTGATACATCACATGAACAAAAAAAAAGAGAAGAACCATATGATCCTGTCAATCGATGCAGAAAAGGCCTTTGACAAAATCCAGCACCCTTTCTTAATAAAAACCCTTGAGAAAGTCGGGATAGAAGGAACATACTTAAACATCATAAAAGCCATTTATGAAAAGCCCACAGCTAACATCATCCTCAACGGGGAAAAACTGAGAGCTTTTTCCCTGAGATCAGGAACACGACAGGGATGCCCACTCTCACCGCTGTTGTTTAACATAGTGCTGGAAGTTCTAGCATCAGCAATCAGACAACAAAAGGAAATCAAAGGCATCAAAATTGGCAAAGATGAAGTCAAGCTTTCGCTTTTTGCAGATGACATGATATTATACATGGAAAATCCGATAGACTCCACCAAAAGTCTGCTAGAACTGATACATGAATTCAGCAAAGTTGCAGGATACAAAATCAATGTACAGAAATCAGTTGCATTCTTATACACTAACAATGAAGCCACAGATAGACAAATAAAGAAACTGATCCCATTCACAATTGCACCAAGAAGCATAAAATACCTAGGAATAAATCTAACCAAAGATGTAAAGGATCTGTATGCTGAAAACTATAGAAAGCTTATGAAGGTAATTGAAGAAGATTTAAAGAAATGGAAAGACATTCCCTGCTCATGGATTGGAAAAATAAATATTGTCAAAATGTCAATACTACCCAAAGCTATCTACACATTCAATGCAATCCCAATCAAAATTGCACCAGCATTCTTCTCGAAATTAGAACAAGCAATCCTAAAATTCATATGGAACCACAAAAGGCCCCGAATAGTCAAAGGAATTTTGAAGAAGACCAAAGCAGGAGGCATCACAATCCCAGACTTTAGCCTCTACTACAAAGCTGTCATCATCAAGACAGCATGGTATTGGCACAAAAACAGACACACAGACCAATGGAATAGAATAGAAACCCCAGAACTAGACCCACAAACGTATGGCCAACTCATCTTTGACAAAGCAGGAAAGAACATCCAATGGAAAAAAGACAGCCTCTTTAACAAATGGTGCTGGGAGAACTGGACAGCAACATGCAGAAGGTTGAAACTAGACCACTTTCTCACACCATTTACAAAAATAAACTCAAAATGGATAAAGGACCTAAATGTGAGACAGGAAACCATCAGAACCTTAGAGGAGAAAGCAGGAAAAGACCTCTCTGACCTCAGCCGTAGCAATCTCTTACTCGACACATCCCCAAAGGCAAGGGAACTAAAAGCAAAAGTGAATTACTGGGACCTTATGAAGATAAAAAGCTTCTGCACAGCAAAGGAAACAACCAACAAAACTAAAAGGCAACCAACAGAATGGGAAAAGATATTTGCAAATGACATATCGGACAAAGGGCTAGTATCTAAAATCTATAAAGAGCTCACCAAACTCCACACCCGAAAAACAAATAACCCAGTGAAGAAATGGGCAGAAGACATGAATAGACACTTCTCTAAAGAAGACATCCAGATGGCCAACAGGCACATGAAAAGATGTTCAGCGTCGCTCCTTATCAGGGAAATACAAATCAAAACCACACTCAGGTATCACCTCACGCCAGTCAGAGTGGCCAAAATGAACAAATCAGGAGACTATAGATGCTGGAGAGGATGTGGAGAAACGAGAACCCTCTTGCACTGTTGGTGGGAATGCAAATTGGTGCAGCCGCTCTGGAAAGCAGTGTGGAGGTTCCTCAGAAAATTAAAAATAGACCTACCCTATGACCCAGCAATAGCACTGCTAGGAATTTACCCAAGGGATACAGGAGTACTGATGCATAGGGGCACTTGTACCCCAATGTTCATAGCAGCACTCTCAACAATAGCCAAATTATGGAAAGAGCCTAAATGTCCATCAACTGATGAATGGATAAAGAAATTGTGGTATATATACACAATGGAATACTATGTGGCAATGAGAAAAAATGAAATATGGCCTTTTGTAGCAACGTGGATGGAACTGGAGAGTGTAATGCTAAGTGAAATAAGCCATACAGAGAAAGACAGATACCATATGGTTTCACTCTTATGTGGATCCTGAGAAACTTAACAGGAACCCATGGGGGAGGGGAAGGAAAAAAAAAAAAAAAGAGGTTAGAGTGGGAGAGAGCCAAAGCATAAGAGACTGTTAAAAACTGAGAACAAACTGAGGGTTGATGGGGGGTGGGAGGGAGGGGAGGGTGGGCGATGGGTATTGAGGAGGGCACCTTTTGGGATGAGCACTGGGTGTTGTATGGAAACCAATTTGTCAATAAATTTCATATATATATAAAAAAAATAAATAAATAAATAAAATAAAAAAAAATAAAAAATATTCCAAGTTAAAAAAAAAAACAAAAAACAAAAAAAAACAAAATAACATTAGCATTCTTCACACAGATAGATCAAACAATCCTAAAATTTGTATGGAACCAGACCCCCCTCCCCCCACCAATGGCCAAAGCAATCTTGAAAAAGAAAACTAAAGCTGGAGGCATTACAATCCCAGACTTCAAGATGTATTACAAAACTATAATCATCAAGACAGTATGGTACTGACACAAAAAGACACTTAGATTAATAGAACAGAACAGAGAACCCAGAAATGGACCCACAAACGTATGGCCAACTAATCTTTGACAAAAGCAGGAAAGAATATCCAATGGAATAAAGACAGTCTCTTCAGCAAGTGGGGCTGGGAAAACTGGACAGCAACATGCAGAAGAATGAACCTGGACCACTTTCTTACACTAGACACAAAAATAAACTCAAATGGATGAAAACCCTAAATGTAAGACAGGAAGCCATCAAAATCCTCGAGGAGAAAGCAGGCAAAAACCTCTTTGATCTTGTCCTCAGCAACTTCTTACTCAACACGTCTCTGGAGACAAGGGAAACCAAAGCAAAAATGAACTACTGGGACCTCATCAAAATAAAACGCTTCTGCACAGCAAAGGAAACAATCAACAGAACTACAAGGCAACCGACAGAATGGGAGAAGATATTTGCAAATGACATATCAGATAAAGGGTTAGTATCCAAAATCTATAAAGAACTTACCAAACTCAACACCCAAAAAGCAAATGTGAAGTGAAGAAGTGGGCAAAAGACATGAATAGACACTTCTCCAAAGAAGTCATCCAGATCGCCAACCAACACATGAAAAAATGCTCAACATCACTCATCATCAGAGAAATACAAATCAAAAACCACAATGAGATACCACCTTACACTTGTCAGAATGGCTAACATTAACAACTCAGGCAACAACAGATGTTGGCGAGGATGCGGAGAAAGAGGATCTCTTGCACTGCTGGTGGGAATGAAAACTGGTGCAGCCACTCTGGAAACAGTATGGAGGTTCATGAAAAAGCTAAAAATAGAACTACCCTATGACCCAGCAATTGCCCTACTAGGTATTTATCCAAAGGATACAGGTGTACTGTGTCAAAGGGGCACATGCACCCCAATGTCTACAGCAGCACTGTGGACAATAGCCAAAGTATGGAAAGAGCCCAAATGTCCACTGATGGATGGATGGAGAAAAAAGATGTGGTGTATATATATACAGTGGAGTATTCCTCTACAATCAAAAAGAATGAAATCTTGTCATTTGCAACAACATGGATGGAACTAGAGGGTATTACACTAAGCAAAATTAGTCAGAGAAAGACAAATGTCTTATGACTTCACTCATATGAAGAATTTAACATACAAAACAGATGAACATAAGGGAAGGAAAGAAAAAAATAATATAAAGATGGGGAGAGGAACAAAACATAAGAGACTTCTAAATATAGAGAACAAACTGAGGGTTGCTGGAGGGATTATGGGTGGAGGGATGGGCAAATGAGTAAGGGGCATTAAGGAAGACACTTGTTGGGATGAGCACTGGGTGTTATACATGGGGGAATACATGGATTCTACTCCTGAAATCATTATTGCACTCTATGCTAACTAACTTGGATGTAAATAAATAAATAAATAATAAATAAATAAATAAAGTTGGAAGAAAAACAGTTAAATTTAAAAAGGACACCAGGGGGGCGCCTGGGTGGCTCCGTCGGTTGAGCGTCCGACTTCGGCTCAGGTCATGATCTCACGGTCCGTGAGTTCGAGCCCCGCGTCGGGCTCTGTGCTGACCGCTCAGAGCCTGCAGCCTGTTTCAGATTCTGTGTCTCCCTCTCTCTCTGCCCCTCCCCTGTTCATGCTCTGTCTCTGTCTCAAAAATAAATAAATGTTAAAAAAAATTTTTTTTTTAAATAATAAAATAAAATAAAAAATAAAAAGGACACCAGAGGAAGAGGAGCCAAGATGGCAGAACAGCATGGAAGCTTTTTGTGTGTCTCGCGTCCATGAAATACAGCCAGACCAACACTAAACCATCCTACACACCTAGAAAACTGATTGGAGGATTAACACAGCAATCTGCACAACCTGAACCACAGAATTCAGCAGGTATGTGGCACGGCTCCCAAAATCAGCTGGAGAAAAAGTGGAAAATTGGAAACAGCCACAGGGACTAAACTAAAAACGGAGAAAGGAGAAAGGAGAGGGTTTAAATTCCATTAAGACTGTAAACAAGGGGAGCACAAAGGCTGCAACTCCTCAGCTCGATACCTGGCGGTGCTCTGGTGGGAAGGGCAAATCCCCAGGAACAGAGTGGGGTCCGGGAGGTTCTCAGTCCACATGGGGAAAAGCGTTCTACTGCTGGAAAGACATTTGGTAGAGACTGGTGAAGCCACCTGGTCCCAGCAGATCCCAGAAGACAGCCACATTTGCTGGTGCTGGGGCAAGGTCGTTAAGGGTGAAGCCTGGTGCCAGATGTGTGTTGTGATTTTCCATAATCCCTGGAACGCTGCTGCTACACTGTTAGGGTAGGGTTAGGGTTAGGGTTTTTCTGGGGCGGGCTGGCACCTGGCCGTAGTCTCAGGGCACCGGCAGCAGTGGGGTCCAGCGGGCGGTTCCTGGGTGGAGCCGATATTCGGCCATTGCTCATTCAGCCATTGCTGGGTGAGACCATCTGGCAAGGGGTGGAACGTGTCGGGGCCGCAGTCCTTCAGAAGTGGGGGGCCAGGGAAAGCAGCCGCATCTGAGACAGAACTTGGGAGAGAGGTACTGCCTGGGGCCTGGTCACAGAGAGTGAAAAAGCGTGGAGTGGACGAGAGCTGAAGACAGAGGATGGGTGCACGATTGCTGATCCGGGAGAGCACACTGGGTAGCTGGGTGGCACCATTTTCACCACTCCCGTGCATGCACATACACATGTGCACCTACCAGCACCCCAACCATACACCCCAGTAGGCTAGCAGCACCATCTAGTGGAGAGTGAAGCTGTTACACTGAGCCCTGTCCAACTGGGCCAACTTCAAGAACACAAGTCTCACTGCCAGCTTAATTTATGGACTATAAACAGCTATACAGACTGACTTCTAGAGGAAAATGAAGCAATTTCAGTCCTACTTCAATCTGTTAGCAGGTTCATCTATTCAATTTTCTTTCTTTTTTTTTATTTTGAACTTTTATTAAAAATATCTTTAACTTTTATTACTGTATTTTTTACTTTGTCTAAATTTTTTCAAAATCTATTTTACTTCCATCATTCTATTTTAGTCTACTTCAGTGTATTCACCTTTCCAAATTTTCAATTTCCTTTTCTTTCTTTTTTCTTTTTCATTTTTTTCTTTTTCTTGAATGCAGAAAGAGAAAAACTTCATTTTTACTTTCAATTTCTATTAAAAATATTTTTATTTAATTTTTATTACTATACTTTTTGCTTTTATGTAAATTTTTTCAAATTCTATCTTACTTCCATCATTTTATTCTAGTCTACTACAGTGTATTCACTTTTTCAAATTTTGAAACGATTTCTTTTTTTCTTTTTTCTCTTTTTCGTTTCTTTTCTTTATTAAAAACAGAAAATGAAAAAATTCATTATTTTTAATTTTTATTAAAACTATTTTTCTTTAATTTTTTTCCTAATACATTCTTTACTTTTGTGTATATTTTTTCAAATTCTATTTTACCCCCACCATCTCATTTTAGTCTACTTCAGTGTATTCATTTTTTCAAATTCTCAATTTCCTTTTTCTTTCTCCCCCCCCTTTTTTTTCCTCTCATCTGTCAAACCACTTTCAACACCCAGACCAAACCTCACCTAGGATCTAGATCATCTGTGTGATTTCTGTGTGTGTGTTTTCAATTTTTAATTTTAATATTTTTTTAATTTTAATTTTTTTAATTTCAATTTTTCTACCTCATTAGTTCCTTTTCTCCCTTCAAAATGACAAAACGAAGGAATTCACCCCAAAAGTAAGAGCATGAAGATACGACAGCCACGGATTTAAGCAACACAGATACAAGCAAGATGTCTGAACCAGAATTTAGAATCACAATAATAAGAATACTAGCTGGAGTCGAAAATAGATTAGAACCTTTCTGCAGAGTTAAAAGAAGTAAAAAATAGTCAGAATGAAATTAAAAATGCTATAACTGAGCTGCAATCATGGATGGATGCAGCGGCGGCAAGGATGGACGAGGCAGAACAGAGAATCAGCAATATAGAGGACAAACTTATAGAGAAAAACGAAGCAGGAAAAAAGAGGGAGATTAAGGGAAAAGAGCACGATTTATGAATTAGAGAAATCAATGACTCATTAAAAAGGAACATCAGAATCATAGGGGTCCCAGAAGAGGAAGAGAGAGAATTAGGGGTAGAAGGGTTATGTGAGCAAATCATAGCAGAAAACTTTCCTAACCTGGGGAAAGACACAGACATCAAAATCCAGGAAGCACAGAGGACCCCCATTAGATTCAACAAAAACCAACCATCTACAAGGCATAGAGAGAGTCATGAAAGCAGCAAGGGAAGAAAAGTCCCTAACCTACAAGTGAAGACAAATCAGGTTTGCAGCAGACCTATTAACAGAAACTTGGCAGCCCAGAAAGGAGTGGCAGGATATATTCAGTGTGCTGAATCAGAAAAATATGCAGCCAAGAATTCTTTATCCAGCAAGGCTGTCATTCAAAATAGAAGGAGAGATAAAAAGTTTCCCAGACAAAAATTAAAGGAGTTTGTGACCACTAAACCAGCCCTGCAAGAAATTTTAAGGGGGACTCTCTGAGGGGAGAAAAGATGAAAATTTTCATCTTTCTATCTATATCAACTATATCATATATATACATCAAAAGCAACAAACATTAGAAAGGACCAGAGAATACCACCAGAAACTCCAACTCTACAAGCATCATAATGGCAATAAATTCGTATCTTTCAGTACTCACTCTAAACGTCAATGGACTCAATGCTCCAATCAAAAGACATAGGGTAACACAATGGATAAGAAAACAAGATCCATCTATATGCTATTTACAAGAGACACACTTTAGACCTAAAGACACCTTCAGATCGAAAATAAGGGGATGGAGAACCATCTATCATGCTAATGCAGGTCAACAAAAGAAAGCCAGTGTAGCCATACTTATATCAGACAACTTAGACTTTAAAATAAAGACTGTATCAAGAGATGCAGAAGAGCATTATATCATAATCAAGGGGTCTATAGACCAAGAAGACCTAACAATTGTAAACATTTGTGCACTGAATGTGGGAACACCCAAATATATATCAAATAATCACAAACATAAAGAAACCCGTCGATAGTAATACCATAATAGTAGGAGACTTCAACACCCCACTCACAGCAATGGCCAGATCATCTAATCAAAAAATCAACAAGGAAACAATGGCTTTGAATGACACACTGGACTAGATGGACTTAACAGATATATTCAGAACATTTCATCCTACAGCAGCAGAATGCACATTCTTCTCAAGTGCACATGGAACATTCCCCAGAATAGACCATATACTGGGACACAAAGCCCTAAGTAAGTACAAGAAGATCAAGATCATACGGTGCATATTTCCAGACCACAATGCTATGAAACTTGAAATCAACCACAAGAAAAAATCTGGAAAGGTAACAAATACTTGGAGACTGAAGAACATCCTACTAAAGACTGAATGGGCTAACCAAGAAGTTAAAGAGGAAATTTAAAAGTATATGGAAGTCAACGAAAATGATAACACCACAACCCAAAACATCTGGGACGCAGTAAAGGCAATCATAAGAGGAAAGTATATAGCAATCCAGGCCTTCCTAAAGAAGGAAGAAAGATCTCAGATACACAACCTAACCTTATGCCTTAAGGAGCTGGAAAAAGAACAGCAAATAAAACCCCAAACCAGCAGAAGACAATAAAGATTAGAGCAGAAATTAATGCTATCAAAACCAAAAAAAAAAAAAAAAAAAACCAGTACAACAGATCAATGAAACCAGAAGCTGGTTCTTTGAAAGAATTAACAAAACTCATAAACCACTAGCCAGTTTGATCAAGAAGAAAAAGGACCCAAATAAGTAAAATCAAGAATGAAAGATGAGAAATCACAACCAACACAACAGAAATAAAAACAATAATAAGAGAATATTATGAGCAATTATATGCCAATAAAATGGGTAATCTGGAAGAAATGGACAAATTCCTAGAAACATATACACTACCAAAACTGAAACAGCAAGAAATAGAAAATTTGAACAGACCCGTAACCAGTAAGGAAATCAAATTAGTAATTAAAAATCTGCCAAAAAAACAAGAGTCCAGGGCCAGGTGGCTTTCCAGGGGAATTCTACCAAACATTTAAGGAAGAGTTAACACCTATTCTCTTGGAACTGTTCCAAAAAATAGAAATGGAAGGAAAACTTCCAAACTCTTTCTATGAAACCAGCATTACCTTGATTCCAAAACCAGACGGAGACCCCACTAAAAAGGAGAACAGTAGACCAATTTCCCTGATGAACATGGATGCAAAAATCCTCAACAAGATATTAGCCAACCGGATCCAACAATATATTAAAAAAATTATTCACCACAACCAAGTGGGATTTATACCTGGGATGCAGGGCTGGTTCAATATCTGCAAAAGAATTAACGTGATTCATCACATCAATAAAAGAAACGACAACTATATCATCCTCTCAACAGATGCAGAGAAAGCATTTGACAAAATACAGCATCCTTTCTTGATAGTAGGGATAGAAGTAGGGATAGAAGGATCATACCTCAAGATGATAAAAGCCATATACAAGCGACCCAACGCTAATATTATCCTCAATGGGGAAAAACTGACAGCTTTCCCTCTAAGGGAAAAGCTTTTATTGATGTGATGAATCACGTTAATTCTTTTGCAGATATTGAACCAGCCCTGCATCCCAGGTATAAATCCCACTTGGTTGTGGTGAATAATTTTTTTAATATATTGTTGGATCCGGTTGGCTAATATCTTGTTGAGGATTTTTGCATCCATGTTCATCAGGGAAATTGGTCTACTGTTCTCCTTTTTTAGTGGGGTCTCCGTCTGGTTTTGGAATCAAGGTAATGCTGGTTTCATAGAAAGAGTTTGGAAGTTTTCCTTCCATTTCTATTTTTTGGAACAGTTCCAAGAGAATAGGTGTTAACTCTTCCTTAAATGTTTGGTAGAATTCCCCTGGAAAGCCACCTGGCCCTGGACTCTTGTTTTTTTGGCAGATTTTTAATTACTAATTTGATTTCCTTACTGGTTACGGGTCTGTTCAGGAACAAGAGAGGGATGTCCACTCTCACCACTGTTATTCAACACAGTATTGGCAGTCTTAGCCTCTGCAATCATACAACACAAAGAAATAAGAGGCATCCATGGGGCGCCTGGGTGGCGCAGTCGGTTAAGCGTCCGACTTCAGCCAGGTCACAATCTCGCGGTCCGTGAGTTCGAGCCCCGCGTCAGGCTCTGGGCTGATGGCTCGGAGCCTGGAGCCTGTTTCCGATTCTGTGTCTCCCTCTCTCTCTGCCCCTCCCCCGTTCATGCTCTGTCTCTGTCTGTCCCAAAAATAAAATAAACGTTGAAAAAAAAAATTTAAAAAAAAGAAATAAAAGGCATCCAAATCAGCCAGGAGGAGGCCAAACTTCCACTCTTCGTAGATGACATGATACTCTATACAGAAAACCCAAAAGATTCCACCGAAAAGCTGCTAGAATTGATTCATGAATTCAGCAAAGTTGCAGGATATAAAATCAATGCACAGAAATCAGTTGCATTCCTATACACCAACAATGAAGCAACAGAAAGAGAAATTAAGGAATCGATCTCATTTACAATTGCACAAAAAACCACAAAATACCTAGGAATAAGCCTAACCAAAGAGATGAAAAATCTGTACACTGAAAACTATAGAAAGCTTATGAAAGAAATTGAAGAAGACACAAAAAATGGAAAAAGATTCCATGCTCCTAAATAGGAAGAACAAATATTGTTAAAATGTCGATACTACCCAAAGCATTCTACATATTCAATGCAATCCCTATCAAAGTAACACCAGCATTCTTCACAGAGCTAGAATAAACAATCCTAAAATTTGTATGGAACCAGAAAAGACCCCAAATAGCCAAAGCGATCTTGAAAAAGAAAACCAAAGCAGGAGGCATCACAATCCCAGACTTCAAGCTATACTACAAAGCTGTAATCAAGACAGTATGGTACTGGCACAAGAACAGACTCTCAGATCAGAGGAACAGAACAGAGAACCCAGAAATGGACCCACAAACATATGGCCAACTAATCTTTGACAAAAGCAGGAAAGAATATCCAATGGAATAAAGACAGTCTCTTCAGCAAGTGGGGCTGGGAAAACTGGACAGCAACATGCAGAAGAATGAACCTGGACCACTTTCTTACACTAGACACAAAAATAAACTCTAATGGATGAAAACCCTAAATGTAAGACAGGAAGCTATCAAAATCCTCGAGGAGAATGCAGGCAAAAACCTCTTTGATCTTGCCCTCAGCAACTTCTTACTCAACACGTCTCTGGAGACAAGGGAAACCAAAGCAAAAATGAACTACTGGGACCTCATCAAAATAAAACGCTTCTGCACAGCAAAGGAAACAATCAACAGAACTACAAGGCAACCGACAGAATGGGAGAAGATATTTGCAAATGACATATCAGATAAAGGGTTAGTATCCAAAATCTATAAAGAACTTACCAAACTCAACACCCAAAAAGCAAATAATCCAGTGAAGAAATGGGCAAAAGACATGAATAGACACTTCTCCAAAGAAGTCATCCAGATCGCCAACCGACACATGAAAAAATGCTCAACATCATTCATCATCAGGGAACTACAAATCAAAAACCACAATGAGATACCACCTCACACCTGTCAGAATGGCTAACATTAACAACTCAGGCAACAACAGATGTTGGCAAGGATGCGGAGAAAGAGGATCTCTTTTACATTGTTGGTGGGGATGCAAGCTGGTGCAGCCACTCTGGAAAATAGTATGGAGGTTCCTCAAAAAACTAAAAATAGAACTACCCTACAACCCAGCAATCGCACTACTAGGCATTTATCCACGCGGTACAGGTGTGCTGTTTCGAAGGGACACATGCACCCCCATGTTTATAGCAGCACTATCAACAATAGCCAAAGTATGTAAAGAGCCCAAATGTCCATCAATGGATGAATGGATAAAGAAGATGTGCTATACACACACACACACACACACACACACACACACACACACACACACACACACACTGGAGTATTACTTGGCAATCAAAAAGAATGAAATCTTGCCATTTGCAACTATGTGGATGGAACTGGAGGGTATTATGCTAAGTGAAATTAGTCAATCAGAGAAAGACAAAAATCACATGACTTCACTCATATGAGGACTTTAAGACAAAACAGATGAACATAAGGGAAGGGAAACAAAAATAATGTAAAAACAGGGAGGGGGACAAAACAGAAGAGACTCATAAAAATGGAGAATAAACTGAGGGTTGCTGGAGGGGTTGTGGGAGGGGGGATGGGCTAAATGGGTAAAGGGCATTAAGGAATCTATTCCTGAAATCTGTGTTTCACTATATGCTAACTAATTGGGATATAAATTTTAAAAAATAAAAAATAAAATTTAAATAAATAAACACAAAATAAAAATATAAAAAGAACACCAGAGCTACTATACAAAGTGAGAGGGCAGATTAAAAGTTTACAAATTTGGGGCGCCTGGGTGGCGCAGTCGGTTAAGCGTCCGACTTCAGCCAGGTCACGATCTCGCAGTCTGGGAGTTCGAGCCCCGCGTCAGGCTCTGGGCTGATGGCTCAGAGCCTGGAGCCTGTTTCCGATTCTGTGTCTCCCTCTCTCTCTGCCCCTCCCCCGTTCATGCTCTGTCTCTCTCTGTCCCAAAAATAAATAAACGTAGAAAAAAAAAATTAAAAAAAAAAAAGTTTACAAATTTGGAGAACCTGGGTGGCTCAGTCAGTTAAGCGTCTGACTTCAGCTCAGGTCATGATCTCACAGTTTGTGAGTTTGAGCCCCACATCAGGCTCAATGAGACAGCTCTGAGCCTGGAGCCTGCTTCAGATCCTCTGTCTCCCTCTCTGTCTCTGCCCCTCCCCGACTTGTACTCTCTCTCAAAATAAATAAACATTTAAAAATTTTTTTAAAATAAGTTTATGAATTCATGTCTTTCAAATAAGCAGGATATTTGTTCAACTGATGTGCCTCTCACATTAATTATAAACCTCTGGTGAGTAAAATTATTCAGTTTTATAAGCCACTTTAAGAATATTTTTATTAGACCTACCCTATGACCCAGCAATAGCACTGCTAGGAATTTATCCAAGGGATACAGGAGTACTGATGCATAGGGGCACTTGTACCCCAATGTTTATAGCAGCACTCTCAACAATAGCCAAATTATGGAAAGAGCCTAAATGTCCATCAACTGATGAATGGATAAAGAAATTGTGGTTTATATACACAATGGAATACTACGTGGCAATGAGAAAAAATGAAATATGGCCTTTTGTAGCAACGTGGATGGAACTGGAGAGTGTGATGCTAAGTGAAATAAGCCATACAGAGAAAGACAGATACCATATGGTTTCACTCTATGTGGATCCTGAGAAACTTAACAGAAACCCATGGGGGAGGGGAAGGAAAAAAAAAAAAAAAAAAGAGGTTAGAGTGGGAGAGAGCCAAAGCATAAGAGACTGTTAAAAACTGAGAACAAACTGAGAGTTGATGGGGGGTGGGAGGCAGGGGAGGGTGGGTGATGGGTATTGAGGAGGGCACCTGTTGGGATGAGCACTGGGTGTTGTATGGAAACCAATTTGACAATAAATTTCATATATTAAAAAAAAAAGAATATTTTTATTTCATACACAAAAACTCATACTCAACTACTACTTTCATATATTTGTATATATACTTTAGATTAATATTTAAGTTCAAACAATGATAATTTATGGAATCTGGCCACTGTTCTTAATATTAGGTAACACAATGTTCAGCCACAACACACTCATTAAAAGCTACATCCACAGCCAAATGAACCCTTTTTGCTTCAGAAAGTCTCAGCCCCACTGGCAAAAATTAGATTTCTGAGGCACCTGGCTGGCTCAGTTGGAAGAGCATGTGACTCTTGACGTCAGGGGTCATGAGATCAAGTCCCACGTTGGGTGTAGAGATTACTCAAATAAATAAAAGTTAAAAAAAAATAATTAGGCTTCTAAGGCAAATCAGCCAGCTGCTCCTGAGCATCTCCCTCCCTGATCCCCAGCGCCATCTTGTCCCTCACATCTGAGGCATGCCACACTAAAGGTGGGAGTGTCCTTTCAGAAGACAGACCCAAATGCCAGGTGGGCTGGAAACACTGAACCTGGCAGGGCCATCCCTGACACTCTGCCCAGGGACACACTTCACAAACAGGAACCAGAAGGGTCACTTCATAAGTCCCTGAAAGGGTGCTTGCTCCTGCCCCTCACCCCTCACCACCTGCTAAGTCCTCCAGGCTACCCGACTTGGTCCAAAAATCTTGATGGGCCCATCCAGGCTCAGCTTGCCAGTTCCCAAAAGAAGCCAAACCAGAACCAGAAAGGAAAAGCATTGCTAAGGACCTGACTGACTTCTAATCTTCCCAGGAGCTACTCTTCCAGACTAAACATATAAAACAGAAATGGGACTTTTCTCTCACTTCTTTAAAGAATATTTTACTCTTAAAACTATTATGTTCCAGGTAATATTTACTGACAATCCCACATACTGCTTAGAAGTGCACTTAAATTCTAAGGACAGGGTGCATAAGAATACACAAAAACTTAAGTGCAGACCCTTTTGAGTACCATCCCCTTGACCCACCTCTGAACTCAGCCCCAGCTGCTGCAGACAGTTCCATGCCAGCTTCAGCTCAGCTGACAGACTCCTCAAGCAAGCACTGAGGGTCTTTTTGCCTCAGAGCCTTCTCAGAAGCCATGAAATCCTGCTGACCTTCTTGGATAGCCAATGGGACAGGAACCAGTGGCTAAAGGCCCATCTCCCATCCTCTGGACAGACAACCCTGGAAGACATTCTGCACTCTTTAATAAGTGGGCTGGCATACAGAGAAAGACAGATACCGTATGTTTTCACTCTTATGGGGATCCTGAGAAACTTAACAGAAACCCATGGGGGAGGGGAAGGAAAAAAAAAAAAAAAAGAGGTTAGAGTGGGAGAGAGCCAAAGCACAAGAGACTCTTAAAAAATGAGAACAAACTGAGGGCTGATGGGGGGTGGGAGGGTGGGGAGGGTGGGTGATGGGTATTGAAGAGGGCATCTTTTGGGATGAGCACTGGGTGTTGTATGGAAACCAATTTGACAATAAATTTCATATATTAAAAAAAAAAGAAAGCTAAAAAAAATAATAAATAAATAAATAAATAAGTGGACTGGTTAAAAATATAGCAGATACACCTCCATCCTTATATAACGAGAAGAATCTGAGCCCTATGCCCTAATCCTTTGGAGCAGCATTCCTGGCCTACATCTTGTGTTATACCCCAAAAGAAGGAATTTTTACCAGATCCAACTAGAACAGTGGTTCTTAGCATTAGCTGCATGTTAGAATCCTGAGGAGCTCTGCAAAGTCCTAATGTTTGGACCACTTTCCCCAAAATAACATTGACCTGTCTCTGGGTGGGACAGGCTGCCCAGGCTCACCCTTATACCAGGATCCATGAGTTCTAACACTGGCCAGGAGTGCATCTGCTCAGCATTGCAGAGAAGGCCAAAAGATGCAGTGAGGTCACTCTCAAGGGGCCCAATCCTGAGAAGTTTAAGACAGATAACAAAGGATCCATGAAAGTGGGATGCAAATAAATGGACTGTGTACCAACAGTGTTTGCTTTTATATAACTGGAATCACAAGTATTCTTTGGAGAAATGCTTATTTCATACAATAATACAGCCATTATGTTTTCTCACATAAGTCCATATACCTCTACTGCATTCAATTTTTAAAACTAACTAGCCAGTTGTAATACCTTTGTTGAAAATCCACCTCCTGCCCAATGATCTGAAATGCTGTCTTTATTATATACTAAACTTCCCCTAAATCATTCTTTCAGGTCTCTCATCTAGTCTAATAGTTTCTCTTCTGCTCTGCCAGCACCATCTGTTTTCATTACTGTAGTGTTGTAATACATTCTGATATCTAGGAAGGCCAGGATGCTCTGTGAGATTTTTTTTAATTAATCTCTTTAATTCCATTGGAATTCATTTTAAGGTATAGTATAAAGTACAGATCTAAAATGATTAATTTTCCATAATTGCCAACTGGTTTCCCAATTACTTCTTACTGAGAAACCCTTCCATCTGTTATTAATTTGTAATACCTACTTTGTAACATATTATACTCTTACACACTAAATATCACATATTCAATTCTCAACTGCCTATTGCCTTCCTTTAATTGATCTAAGATCCCTGCCCCTGAGGAACTTACATTCTAGCAGGGGAAACAGAAAGTTTTTCAAAATAAATAACCTACAGACACAGTTATAATATTTTAGAAAGTGTTAAGCCTTGCAAAAGAAGTAAGAAGTGGAGAGGGCAGGGGCCCTGGGTACAGAGCAGGAACAAGGGGCAGGGACAGACTGCAGTCTGAATGAAGTAAGGTGATCAGAGTAGGGGGGTGGGAGTACAAGGGAGGGAGGGCAGGCTTCACTATGAAGAAGGATGGCAAGCATAGGGGGCCACAGTAATTTAAGGAACAGAGGAGACCTTTTTTTTTTTTTATTTTATTTGAGAGAGAGAGAAAAAATGAACACACAATTTGGGGAGGGGGCAGAGGGAGAGAGAGAATTTTAAGCAGGTTCCATGCTCAGAGCCCGATGCAGGGCTCAATCCCATGACCCTGGGGTCATGACCTGAGCCGAAATCAAGAGTCAGACGCTCAACCAACTGAGCCACCCAGGCACCGCTTGAGAAGACCTTTTAAAAATACTACTTCTGGGATACCTGGGTGGCTCAGTTGGTTAAGAGATGGACTCTTGATTCAGCTCAGGTCTGAATCTCAGGGTTGTGAGTTCAAGCCCTGCATGGAGCCTACTTAAAACAAAGAAGAAAAGATACTGCTCCTGATGTGGGTCCCCTCTAGGTTGATGATGCCAGCATCCCCTAGTTGCTTCCACCACAAACCCAAGCCACCCATCCTCCACAATAATCAGTCCCCTCCTTTCTGGTCCACTGTCCCCGCTGCCCATTTGAATCACATTCTGATCCTGTCTAGCCTAACCCAGCGTGGTGCTCACCTCTCAGGTCCCCACCTCTCCTGTCTTGCCCAGTCCAATCCAAAAGGGTCACAGCTAAAGAGCAAATGTAACCTTCCCATCCTGCTCAACTATCCATGGTGACAGCGCACTGTCAAAGGACCAAGCCCCAAACTCCTTACTAAGACCCTGAATAGCATTGTCATCTTTTCATCCCATCTGCCTGCCTCTCCATCATCACCCTCCTTCCCACATGCAGCCTCTCGCCACAAGACTCAATAGCTCATTATCCCACTGGGTAGATTCAAGCCTCCCTCTCTTTGATCATGCTCTTCCAGGAAGGTGCCAGCTCCTGCCCAATCTTTCAGACCAAGCTGACTCTTCTTCACCCTTCAAGACTCAACTCGGAGGCCTGATATCTGCTCATGGACACCTGTTCTAATGAACATTCTCCAACCAAAGGTTCTGTGTATTCCACTCACTCCCACAACAAACAATGCCCTCTCAGAGCTGTCCCTATGGATTTCCATCTCATTAAAGGACAGGTCCTTGGGGTGTCTGGGTGGCTCAGTTGGTTAAGCATCCAACTCTTGATTTCGGCTCAGGACATGATCTCACAGTTCATGAGTTCGAGCCCCGTGTTGAGCTCTGCGCTGACAGTGTAAGCCTGCTTGATATTCTCTCTCCCTTTCTCTCTGTTCCTCCCCCTCTTGTGCTCGCTCGTTCTCTCTCTCTCAAGATAAATAAACTTTAAAAAAAAAAAAAAAAAGGACAGGCTCCTTGAGGAAAGAAACCATGCCTTATTTCTCTTTCTTGTACCTATGACTAAGCCAGAATCTGGACATGAAGGTAGGCAACAAATATTTGTGAAAAGGAAAAAGAGGTAACTGGCTCAATTTCTACATATATAGGTGCGGATCAAGTAGAGACATCAGCCTCCTACTCAAACCAAATAGAAATGCCAATACATTTTGGAAGATGTACATTTTGAAATACATACTCAGAATGCAAATGTTATCTGCGTTTGTTATTTGTGCAATACTTGGCCTTTGAGACTTTCAGGTTGGTTGATTAGAGGAGCAGAGAAAGCTGGAATTCTTTTTCTCCACTGTCATGTTTTTACTTTGTTCTGCTGAGCTGAAGTTAAAGCCAAATGTAAGTGGTTCTCTCAGGTCAAGGCTGAAGAACCCAAAACGCAATCAGCCTATAAGGCTCATTAACATGTGATCAGAGTAGGGGCGCCCTCCTCTGCTGGTATCTGATTTCCATCAAGTACACTGAGACCAATGCCTGCACAGTTTCTAATGGTCTCCAGTGGAGACTGCAAAACCATTTGGGGTTGTAGGTTTCTTGTGGCGAATAAAGGCCTAAGGAAAAATACATCAACAGAGAGAGTCAATGAGGGCAGATGAGGAAGGAGGTCTTATAAATGGCCAACTACCAACATTACAGAATCACAGATTTCTGGAAACAGAAAGGGCCCCAAGGATCACTTGGCCCAACCCTCTAACCTGAAATACAAAGACACCAAATATGAGGGGTTCTGTGATGTGGCCAAGGTCATCTAGCAGCAGTCAAGCCAGAATTCCCAAGCACCCAACTCCCAGTCCTGCTTTGGGCTACTCTTCTTTTCCTTCCTTCAAACTCCTCAAGAGACTTCAGGAGAGAAAATTTTAAAAGGAGGGAAAATCTATACTCTGTGCTGTGTGTATTCTCCCAGCATTTAATAGAGGCAGGTGGGGTGAACAGTAGACAGTGTACCTGGGAGCAGTCCTGCCCTCCACACCACAGGCTGACCAGTGTTCACCTACAGCACAAGCACAGTGTTCAAGTCCATAAAGACATTTTCCTTCTACAGTGGGCTCGTTAGCCTCTTACAAGAAAAACTGCCAGACCAATGCCAGCTGCCAGCACATAAGCCCTGTAGCCACAAAAGCACAGTTCACAGCAAAGATCTGGCATGGCTGTCCTGCTCTCATCATTTTCCAATGAGGGTTCACTTCTGCCTTGGTCTCTCAGAGCCTGGGGACAAATGTGACTTGGTGCTCATTAGACTGACATCTCCAAGACCAGCAGCAGCAATCTGAGGCCCCAGACAGCATCACTTCAAATGCTAAATACTCTGATTTCCTAGAAAGGATGCAGAAAAAAACCCTCAGAATTCCCATCTACACCACAATCCTAAACCAATGACTGAGACAAGTTATGTCCACTCCACTGAATACTGAAATACTGATATTTCATTTTTATAGTCTTAACATATATAATACCTCAGGGCCACCTGGGTAGCTCAGTCAGTTAAGCGACTGACTTCAGCTCAGGTCCTGATCTCATGGTTCATGGGTTTGAACCCCACATCGGGCTCTGTGCTGACAGCTCGGAGCCTGGAGCCTGCTTCAGATTCTGTTTCCCTCTCTCTCTGCCCCTCCCCCACTTGTGCATTCGTGCTCGCTCTCGCTCTCTCAAAAATAAATAAACATTTTTAAAAATTAAAAAAAAAACCCATATATAGTACTTCAAATACCGTGGACAAGAAATCCACGAAAGCCCCAAACCAGCTCCTGGTTGTGGTTACTGCTGTCTTTCAGGCTGGAGGCCACAGGCCTTTTCTCCAGGAATCATAACATAAAAAGTGAAAGACACATTACCACCAAACACTATTTCAGCCAGGAATGGGATCCCAACGCAGTGTAAATGTTAAGAATTCTGTGGTTCCTTTGTATTCCACTGTTAATCGACAAGCCAGAAAGAATTTTCCCAAGGATGTTATTTAGCATTAAAAACAAATCCAGGAAACACCCTCTGACAGTAACACAGAGACTTCGCTTCTAGGTACTAAGACCACATCTCCAAGGCCCGTAGAAGCTGGTGTTTAAGTGGGTCACATTTTTCCAGGACTTACAGGAAAATACAACTGGCCACGTGCCTTAGGCTCTGGCTGAGGGCTGCAAAAGGTCCAAGAGTCCTGAATTTATGTATTTATTTTCTTTAGACAATTCCATTTCCCATAGCTTCGTAAAGTAAGCTGGGCTCTGACCTGATTCCTTTCCTTCTTCTTCCCTTGATTGGCCTAATGTCATGCATGATTTATCCAGATCTATCCTGGGTACTAAAATAGGCTTGGAATGAATTCCTGGATGCACTTCTCACCTCACTCAACACCAGAGCCAAGGAAGGGATCCAAGAGGAGAAATGAACAACTTTTTCAGGTCTATTATTCTTAACCTTTCGTGATTCCTCCTCCTGTTTCATTTCATTAAGTTCTATTAAGAAAGACATGAAAGACGCCTAAAAGAAAATTTGGCTGAGCCTACCTGGTATTTTATTCACAGTTCACATCTGGGTGGAAGGCCTACATTTTCTGCTTCTTAAATCTGACGGGTTCTCCCAAAATATCTCTCTCTTGAATAAAACTACATACTTTTGAGGCAATCCAATCTGTCATTAATAGTAATTCTCATTCAGTGAGATGCTAACTTTGAGCAAATCCCAGTAAAATTCCCACTCACTGAATAGGATGACAACTTTACCAACTTAAAGATTCAGAGCCAATATTAACATCTGTTAAAGTTGGGTATTAATGTATTATTCTCTATACTTTTTGCGTGTTTGAAACATTTCAAATTTTAAAAATAATAAAAATATCTTGCCTAGAATATCCACATCCACAAAAAGAAATGTAAACAAGGATGATTTTTGCATCATTACTAACAGCAAAAATTGCCAATAACCTTGTAAGTCCATCAAAAAGAGAACAGCTAAACAAAATACAGCATACTCATATAACAGAATCCTTTCCTGCAGTTAAAATGAATGAACTAGTTGTAGATGTAACAAAATAAATGACATTGCTGATTTGGGAGAAGAAGCATGTCTCAGAACAGTATCATTTAGGTTAAGGACATGCACAAACATGCATGCACATACACATATACATGTATACACAAACACACATACACACACACGCACACACAGGATCTAGTCCTAAAGAAAACCAAATTGAGGGACATTTTTCAAAACAACTGGCCTATACTATTCCAAAGAGTCAACGTCAGGAAAGACTGAGCAACTGCCCTAGAATGAAGGAAACTAAAGACATATATATGACAATTACATGCAACACATGGTTCTAAACCATTATAAAAGACCAGTTATTGGGATAACCGCTCAAAGGTGAGGACTAGATGGTACTGAAATGGCAATGGTAATTGTCTGTTTTTAATGGGTGCTTTGGAGTTTTGTAAGAGATGTCTTTGTTTGCAGGGATGCAAACACCAATGTTTTCAGGGGTGATAGGACATCAGGTCAGCAACTCACTCCCAAATGGTTTAGAAAAAATATCTGTTCTAACTTGTCTCAAAAGTAAAGCCTTATGATATTTACTTCACATCATACACAAAAATTAGTCAAAATAAACATTAAGAGCTAAAATTTCAGGGCGCCTGGTGGGGGCTCAGTAGGTTAAGCATTTGACTCGCGATTTCAGCTCAGCTCATGATCTCACCATTTCTGAGTTCATGCCCCGGATCAGGCTCTATGCTGACAGTGTGGAGCCTGCTTCGGATTCTCTCTCTCTCCCTATCTGCCCTTCCCCAACTGGCGCACGTGCCTGCACACACACTCTTTCTCTCTCCCAAAATATGTAAATAAACTTTAAAAGGAAAAAAAAGGCCAAAATTATAAAACTCTTAAAGAAAACATAGGAGAAAGCCTTTATAACCTTCTTATATATTGAATATGACACTAACCGGACAGGGAACAAAAGAAACAACAGATAAAGTGATATTCATCAAAATGTAAAACTTTTATGTATCAAAGGAGGCTATCAACAAAGTGAAAACGTAATCTACAGAATGGGAGAAATATTTGCAAATCATGTACCTCATGAAGGGATAATTTCCAGAATAAAGAACTCCTACAAGTCAACAACAAAATAATTCAAAAATAAACAAAGCACAAATAGATATTTCCTCAAAGAAGATGCACAAATGGCCAATCAGCACAAGAACAGATGCTCAATACCACAAAGCAAAAGGGAAATGCAAATCACGAGGTCCACCTCACACCTACTGAGATGGCTACTATCAAGAAAACAGGAAATAACTAAATACTACTCTTGAAACCAATACTGCACTGTATGTTAACTAACTAGAATTTAAATAAAATTTTGAAAAAAATAAATAAGTGCCGGCAAGGATGTGACGAAATTGGAACCTTGCCCATTGTGAGTGGGATATAAAATGGTGCTGCCACTGCAGAAAATGATAGGACAATTCCTCGAAAAATTAAAGATATATGATTATGATCCAGCAATTCCACTCCTATGTATACACCCAAAAGAACTAAAAGCAGGAACTCGAACAGATATCTGTACACCTGTATTCACAGCAGCATTACTCTTGACAGCCAAAAAGTGGAAACAACCCATAATCTATCAACTGATGAACAGCTAAACAAAATGTGGCATATACCTACACTGGACTATTATTCAGCCCCAAAAAGGGAGGAAGTTCTGACATATGCTACAACACAGATAAACTCTGAAGATATTATGCTAAGTGACATAAGCCAGTCATAAAACAACAAATATTATAAGGATTCTATTCACGTAAGGTACCTAGAGTATTCACATTCAGAGAGACAGAAAGTAGAATACTGGTTACCAGGGGCTGAGGGGCATGGAAAGGAATAGGAAGTTAGACTTTAATGGGTAGAATATCAGTTTAGGAAGATGAAAAAATTCTACAGATGGATGTTGCTGATGGCTGCACCATCAACATGAATGTGCTTCATGACACTGAATTGTACACTCAAAAATGGTAATATGGTTAAAATGGCTTTTTTTTTAATTTTTGGAAAATATTTTGTTCTTTATACATACTATCACACATTGGTCTACTGTATAATGACTTGTATGTCTTACGTTTGTATTTAATGTTACATAACCAGAATTTTCTTTGGCATGAAAAATAATTCTCATATGTTAAACTTATTTAACATTACAATGATATATTTTTAGTGAATATTATATTTCAAAAGATCCATGTCTTTTTTTGGTTCATGTATAATTAACACACAGTGTTATGTTAGTTTCAGGTGTATAATTAATGATTCATCAATATTCTATACCAGAGAAGTGTATTCCTTTTTCTTTCTTTTTTTTTTTTAATTTTGATGTAAATTCTAGCTAGTTCACATACAGTGTAATATTGGTTTCAGGAGAATTCAGTGATCCATCACTTACATACAACACCCAGTACTCATCATAAGTGCCCTCTGTAATACCCATCACCTGTATGGCCCATCTCCCACCCACCTCCCTCCATTAAAATTCAGTTTGTTCTCTATTGTTAAGAGTCTCTTATAGTTTGTTTCTCTCTCTTACTTGTTTTCCCCTTTCCCATATCTGTTTTGTTCTTAAATTCCACCTATGAGTGAAATCACATGGTATCTGTCTTTCTCTGACTTATTTCTCTTAGCATAATACACTCTAGTTTCATCTGCATCATTGCAAATGGCAAAATTTCATTCTGTTTGATCATCAAGTGATATTCCATTATATATATATATATACCACATCTTCTTTATCATCTGTTCATGAGTCAATGGACATTTGGGCTCTTTCCATTAATCTGGGAATTGTTGACAGCACTGCTATAAACACTGGGGTGCATGTGCCCCTTTGAATCAGCATTTTTTTATCCTTTGGGTAAATATCTAGTAATGCAATTGCTGAATTATAAGGTAGTTCTTTTTTTAATTTTTTGAGGAACCTCCATACTGTTTTCCAGAGTAGCTGCACCAGTTTGCATTCCCACCAGCAGTGCAAAAGTGTTCCCCTTTTTCCGCATCCTCACAAACATCTGTTGTCGCCGGAGTTGTTAATGTTAGTCATTCTGACTGGTGTAATGAGGTGATATCTCATTGTGGATTTGATTTGTATTTCCCTGATGACGAATGATGTTGAGCATCTTTTCATGTGTCTGTTAGCCATCTGGATGTCTTCTTTGGAAGAGTGTCTATTCACGTCTTCTGCCCACTTCTTCACTGGATTATTTGTTTTTTGGGTGTTGAGTTTGGTAAGTTCTTTCTAGATTTTGGATACTAACCCTTTATCTCATATGTCATTTGCAAAATATCTTCTCCCATTCCATAGGCTGCCTTATAGTTTTATTGATTATTTCTTTCTCTGTGCAGAAGCTTTTCATCTTGATGAGGTCCCAACAGTTCATTTTGCTTCCATATACTTTATTTCTTCTTAATTTCTTGGCTAATCCTTTCATTCTTTAGTAGGATGTTCTTTAACCTCCATGTTAAAATAGTATGTTTATATTTTACCGCAAAATTTTTTAATTTAAATTTTAGTTAGTTAGCAGGGGCACCTGGGTGGCTTAGTCAGTTAAGTGTTCAACTCTTGATATTGGTTCAGGTCGTGACTCATGAGATCAAGCCCCATGTCAGGCTCTGCACTGACAGTACAGAGCCTGCTTGGGCTTTTCTCTCTTTCCCTCTCTCTCTGCCCCTCCCCTGCTTGCGCATGCACTCTCTCTCTCACAATAAATAAACATTTTTTAAAGACATACAATGCAGTATTGGTTTCAGGAGTAGAATTCAGTGATTCATCACTCAAATACAACACCCAGTGCTCATCACAAGTACCCTCCTTAGTACCCATCACCCACCTACCATAATTTTTAAAAAACCTTATGATATACACACTCCCAGAGATACCACATATTTTCTATGAGTATGTGGTAAATGTGGATAAACATATTTTTATGAAGTCTGGAAGAAAAGGCATAAATAGTGCCACCTCTGGAAATGAGAGATTATAGTCAAAATCATTGTTAGTATATCTTAAACTTCTAATTTTTAGAAGGATACTGATTTTACATATTATATATAAGAAATTTTTATATGAAAATGGCATATTATGAGCACAGGAGAAAATTTAAAGACAGGAAAAGAACTTCTATAAAAATAACTTCCTACACAGGAATACTATAAAAACTCACTAGTAACAAAATAACATTTCTATATTGGTACTTTCCAGTTAATACACTGCTTGCACAAAATTTAAAAAACAATAATAGGAGATTCTTCCCAAGAGAAAATGAAGGGGGCACAAGCACAACATGAAACAGAAAAAAAAAAAAAAAAAAGAATCCACAGAGCATAAGGCCAGATCTAGTCTGGATTTTGAAATGAAATTTTATAGGACTTGTACTTATCCCCTGAGGGTTTCATGACCCAACAATGACACCACCAACAGTTAATAACAGCCTCTGCCCTCCCTGCAGTCAAACAGTGCTGCAATTCCTGAACAGAGCCACTGCTTGGGGGTATTCTGTGGGCATCCTGCTCCTGCCCGAGCAGAGGAGGGCAGAATGGAAACAAGGCCACAAACTTGTATCTTTTCACTGCACAGAAATTGAGGCTTCTGGGCTCCACTTTCATGCTTAAAAATAGAAAAAGAAATTGACTTCACATTTTATGGAGAGTAGTCAAAGGAAAACATTTAATGTGAAGAATCTTAATAGAAGTGCTATTCTTTTTCATTTTGTATTGACAAAAATAAGTAAGATGGTGGAACAAAGCAGGCAGAAAAGGCGATTATGAAACCCTTGACCTGCTACCAGCAAGCAGTATGCTGGCGTCCACCTGACACAGCAGCCCCCTCCAGCCCTGGACTGCCACTCTACCTCTGGAGCCGCTGCCGCCCTTCTGACAATTACCTCCATAATTTCCAAGATCAATGAATACCAGGAAACATACTTTTCCAAAAATAAATCCTTTTTTTCCTCGACAAGTTCTGAACACTTAGATTTAGAAATTGTCCTGACGACATGAGCATATGTAAATCAAATTCAACATAAATGTTTTTGGGGCTTTTTATGATTTCTTTTTATAATTAAAGTTGTTTGCATTTGGGGAAAAGGTGGCTGATAGTGAAACATGTGGCTTCATGCTGACTTGAAGAAGGGGACCTAAATCCCTGAAACATGCTTTTTCTGTTGTTTGACATCATCAAACAGAGGTTCTGGTTTTATGTCCAGACTGTGCCCCAGGATCACGCAGAACCAGGGGTGAGTATCATACCCCTTGATGTCTAAATGTCTGATCTCATCCTAGAAACTCAAAGAAACTTGTGCCATGGAATCCCCTCACTGTCCTCCACTGGAGGCAGAAATGGGGTCTTTCTAGTAGTGAACTGTGGGAGGTTAGACTTTACAGTATGTCCTACTGCTCAAACCCTTGTATAAAAGAAATTCAAACATGAATCATTTATAGAGAAGTCTTACTGTGGAAGGCAGAACACCAGAATGGTCAAAAGCATCCAAAGTACATCCAGACTCTCTCAAGGCCTCTCACCTACCTGTCGCACGAGCTCCTAACTGCTTTCCCCACTGCCCCTTCTCCAGCTACACTACAGTCCAGCTCAGCCACCTTACGAACACACACAGATAGATACTCTCAAATTCCAACAACCATCTGGCTTACTGCCTTGGCCAAAAGGCCTCGCACCATTAGGCCTGGGTCACAGTTCTGCCCTCACTGTCCTACCCTCTCCCTGACACCCTCCAAGCTCCGGCCACACTGGCCTTTCTTCCACTGATCACCTCAGAGCTTTGTACCTGCTGCCCCCTCCATCAAGCACATTCCTCTCCCGAGCTTCATGTGCCTGGCTCCCTCTCAGCTCCACCTCCTTCCCTAGCCCTCATACCTAAGGTAGTCCTGACCCCAACAGTATTCTCTATACCTCACCCTGTTTTCTTTATATAATCACAACTTTAAATTATGCTTGTTTTTGTATATTTCTCACTAGAATGCAAGCTCCATGAGGGCACAACATCGGCTCAGTACTGTACTTAATATGCAAGGCCAGCGCAGAGCAGGCACCCTATCAGTATCTGTTACACAGATGGAGGAGTGGGTGGGGTAGGTGAGTGAACAGTTGAATGGGTACATGGATGGATGGACACATGGTGGATAAACAAACAAGCAAACAAACTAACAAATAAATAAGGATGGGTCATTATTTAAAGCATTAACCACTATGCAACCAGTGCCACACCATGCAGTGAGGATTCAAAGGCAGGAAGAGCCTGCTCAGATCGGCCCTGAGGTAAGCATCATGAATGAAGCACTATCTGAAATGGACCTTAAAAGACGGTGGGGGGGACAGCACCAGGTGGAGACAGGGAAAGAGTTCATTTCAAGTGGATGACCAAGAACACAAGCAGGAAAAAAAAAAAAAAATCAAAAAATAGTAAGCAATCTGCAGGAAACTAATCCTACAATTTAATGTGAAAAGCTTTTACCATGAACTTAACAAGTAATACATCATAAAATATGAACCCCTAACAATGTCCCCTGTGTTTAAAAGTAAATGATTAGCCAACTGCCCACAAAGCCTCAACATTCATGCATTCCATTAAATTGTAATTCTCCCAGCCAAGGCCTGGGTGATGATCACCCTGGGTTTTTATTCAAGTCCCATGAATAAATCAACCAATGAGTAAGCCATGCCTCATACCCAAAAAACCTAGAGAACTATATACCGCTTTTCAAACCAAAAGTCTTAAGAGGCAAGCTCATCGAGCCACTGGGCAATCCACACATTGGGTGTGCCTTAAGAAAGAAGTTATTCCACCAGCACATGCCTCAGTGGCACTCGGCAGAGAAGCCCATCATCCATCACTAATGTACTGAGCTGTTGTTCTCTATCAGCTTTTCCCTGACACATTTGCAATTGTGTCAAGAAGGCTCTGGGAATATTTTCATCATCGCTGTGTGTACGGAGGGTAGGGGAGTGAGGAACTGAGGGGACACTGATGAATAAGAGCTGCCTCATATGTGACTTCAATAATCAAGCCCAGCCATCTTGCTTCCTGGCAGCTGCAGGAACACAGGTTGTAAAGTATTTTTAGACACTGCAGCTGAGGGGGGTGGCGGGGGGAGGCAGGGTGGTCCAGAGAGACCAATGCCTGGAGCAGATAAAAATGGCAATGTTCAATTTCCTCTGGTCCAGTAGTTCTCAAACATCAGTGTACTTGAAGAACACACAAAGAACTAGTTAAAAACATAAATATGCTACTCTTCTGCCTTCCACATCTAGACATGCCAGGAACTCTGGTTCAGAAAGGGGGGGGGGGGGGCAGGGAGGATGCACCAAGCCTCTGCATTTTAATATGCACCCTGTGCAGCTTGAAGCCCTCAGAAGAACACGACTACCAGCCCGAGTGACTTTGGTGGAAAAAGAGAGTGTGGAATCCCTGCACACAACAGCCCCCAGCCTGCCAGTATCTTCATTTCTTTAGGGCCTTCTGAGAATCTGATGAAAGCCCATTTTTTATTTCTATCTCTTCCACATCATTCTTTTCTCTCCATTAGTAATGCGAATGTTTGAACAAGCCCTTCTACAAAACACCACTGATTTGCCAAACATTTTTCTACAATTATCCAGGACTATGAACCTCCTAATAAATTAGCTAAAAAGCTAAAAATTCCCAATTAAAATCTTGAGTCTGTATAATTAAAGTATTGCTGTTGCTCAAAGTATAAATCCATGGGAGGATAAACTTTACCTCCCCCCCTTGGGAAAAAGAAAAGTTAATCTTTGGCAGGTCAAGTCAGTAAGGTAAGGAGTTTGTGTTTTTAACACATCCACAAATAACATTAGAAGATTAAGATAACTAAGAATCTTCCCAAAATACATACACAGGAACAAATAAATAAAGCCCTTAAACTTCAAATGCACTAAAACATTACTGCCAAGAGAGTTGTTTAACCTAGTTAAAGATTACAAATGTTTTATGTGTCAAAGACAGAAAAGGAGAGGCTCATAGTTTTTAGTTTACCAGCCATATATACTTTTTTAAAGTAGGCTTCATGCCCAGTGCAGAGCCCAACATGGGACTTGAACCTGAGCTGAGATCAAGAGTCAAACACTTGGGGCACCTGGATATCCGGCTGTCGGTTGAACATCACAGTTCATGAGCTCAAGCCCCACATCAGGCTCTGTGCTGTCCACATGGAACATGCTTGGGATTCTAACTCTCTGTCTGCCCCTCCCCCGTTCACTCTCTCAAAATAAATAAATAAACTTAAAAAAAAAAACAACCCACCTCTTGAAAGAGTCAAACGCTTAACTAACTGAGCCACACAGGCACCCCTACCAGCCATATTTCACTAGGAGGGAACAAACTCAATTTTTGTAATTTCAGTAACACATGTTATGAATATAAGAAGATAAGATGAAGGCCAATCAATCGATCAATGAACCCTCAAGCAGAGACACAGTCATATACCTCTTGGAAAGGCCTTTTTTTTTTTCTTTTAAGTTTATTTATTTATCTCGAGAGACAGAGACAGCGAGCAGGGTAGGGGCAGAGAGACAGGGAGAGAGAAAGAAAATCCCAAGCACCCTTCATGCTGTCACTGCAGACAGAGCCCGACAGAGGGCTCGATCTGTCGAACCATGAGACCATGACCTGAGCAGAAACCAAGAGTCAGATGCTTAACTGACTGAGCCACCCAGGTGCCCTGGAAAGGCCTCTTCTTAATTCTACGGTGTACCAACGCAGGACAATCATCTATACGGAAACAAATTAAAGACAAAAGCAACCCCTTGCAGCTCCCCAACTAGGAAGAAGCCAGCCTTCTTGGAAACATCTTCAAGGCTCCCAACCTTTCTGTCTGCACGCTCAGGGCAGGGCACCCACACACACATACTGATGGACTCAGTAGAGATTGTGACTGCTGGTGAGCAAAGGGCAGGGCTGAGGGAGGTCAAGAACCCACCCAGCCTCCACACCCAACTCTCTCCCCAGAGGGTTATGCTGCTTTCCTAATTCAGCAAAGTGAGTGTCCACACTGAAAGAAAATCAAGAGCGATCTTTGTAGCCCAAGAGATCTGGCAAAGTGCCAGCCCTGTCCTGTTGGGAGCCTTCTGTGAGGCAGGTGAAGTCCCAGGACTCTGGGTCACCAGCACGCCCACCATGATACCGTGACAAAGATGAACAACAGCAACAACAAAAACTCTGTAATGAAGAAGCTCTGGCTAAGTTTCTGCTTCTGTTTTAGCAACACTTCTGTATAAACAAAGCAGGACTCCTGTCAACATCTGTTTGATAAATCAATGTGACAAAATGAACTAACAACTGGAATAAATGACAGGATCTGGGTACCACTTTGGCAACCAGACTTGGAAGCACACTCCTGTGGCAAGTCAACAAGGTAAGCCTGGTTCAGGTCATGCAAAAATTGAGAGGAAACCAATAGAAACTGGGAACTCAAGCCTTAAAAAAAGAATAAAAAAAGAGAAACCTACATTAAATAAAATTTTTTCTATGAAAACAGACTTACGGACATCAACATAATTCTGTCTTATAGTCAAAATAATTCTCATTAGATTTGAACCTCAAAGTGGAACATGCAGCAATGAAGAGTCCTCCTCTCTGCACCTGCGACAGACGGCCACTTGTGTCCTAGTCTGTCCGCCATTTCACCTTTTGGCTTCCATAGCTTGTACTACTAAAAAGGGTACCTCGTCTCCGGAAGTACCAATAAAAAGTACCAATAAAACCAAATGGAGCTCTTTGCCCCACCCACCTCTCTACCCTACATATTTCTTTCTGATCCCACAGAAGCCATGCATGTCTAAGCTAGGCATTCCAAGGTTCCCAGGCATGGGGATGGATACTTGTTGATAAAACAAGTCTTTGGAGAAAGTTATATATGAAATGATGGTGATATTCAGACAAGCAGAAAATTAAAAGCGCTGGTACCATTTTTCACTGGCCAACTTTACCCCAGCAATGTGTCAATACACACGTGAGCTAATTCAAAGATGTGTATTTCAAAGTTCATTTTTTCACCTCCTTCTAGTATTTCAATTAAGTGAGGGTTTCAAGCACACTAAATAAATGAGAATATAAATAATTAATGGCAACACTACAAACTAGGTGGGCTCTGGGCCTCAGGGAAGAGCTCCTTAATTACAAAATATACCTTCCCATCTGCTCACATATACATGCAACCCCATCTACATGAGACCCAGGCAAACATCCCCCACTTAAGGGGAAGGGTATTTAATTAAAACAAGAGCAGGAATAACCTTCTACCACCAGGAATGGCTCTGTAGGGGGCTGAAATCTCCCAATATCTAGCCACCCATGGAAGAACTCATGCTCTAGCGATCTTTTCTAGGTAATCATCAGCATGTTCCTACCAGAATCATGTTCTTCCGCAAGAATGCAACAAGGAAAAGAACTTCCGTCTGGTGGTTCTGCTACTGCTTCCATGCCCTGTTCCTTTTGGAAATACCTCTTTCAGAGCCACATAAGGCTCTTCTTCCAACTTCTTCTCACAGTCAGAACATACCGTGGGACCCACACAGCAACTTATAAACGCATGGGGCGTGCTGCCAATGTAACCACAGGAAAGCAGGCAGAAGCTGCAGGCCCCGTTCCAAAAGCAAGCAGAGATCTAGTTAAGGCAGGCAAACCACTAGTCACCTGCACCAGCCCGGGCTTCGCTAGCAATAAGTAGCTGCATCACCCATAGAGCTCTGGCACTCATGGAAATAATCTACCTCTAACTGAAGTGCAAGTTTGGAAACAATAACCAAGAATGCCTCCTCCCCTCAGGGTCCTTAAAGGTCAGTGGAAACCTCCAATCCTCTGGGAGTCCTGCCCAACTTGACTGCAAGAGCAGTGGCATTGGCCTTCTGAGAACCTAGGACATTCGCAGACAGCACAGCTCACCCAGCCCATGACACACCCCGGGCTCAGCTTCCAGGACATGGCAGTGAACAAGAACAAGGGAGCCTGAGTTTTAGGAGTGGGGTAGACAGATAAGGAACAAGGAAACAAGCAGATAATAATAGGAGGCCAAGTGCTATGAAATTAATCATCAGAGCACCGTGAGAGAGTAGCCAGCAGGGGCTTACTTGGGATTGAGGGGGTCAGAGGATCACTTCTGAGGAAGGAGGAGACACTGACATTGAGACAAGAGTCAAAGGTAGCAAAGAGCTCAATCTGTTCTCAGAACAGAGAGGCAGTGACAATAGGTAAAGCATAGGGACTCAGAGGCAGATGGCAGCGGAGCAGGGCAGGCAGAGCCACAGAAGTCTGGGCATTCAGGCCATGGTAAGTGACAGGAGGGAACTTAGATTGTAATCTAAATGCATCTGGAAGGCACTGAAGGGCTTCCAGGAGAAGCATGACATGATGGTCTTGTGACACAGCCTACTCTGCCATATAACTACTCTTTATCCCTCTCTCTGTTATTAACCTTCCAGATTTATATTGCCCTAGATCTACCACCAGGAGCAGGAACTGGGTCACAGCACTTCTTTCTCTCCCTCAAGTACCCAGTACACTCTCATGTACTAAAATGACACTGGATGCATAAATACACACGCGCACACACACACACACACACACTGCACATCTGTTCAGATGGTTTAAAGAACCTGTATTTAAAAATAGAAAAATAACCATTTCTCTACAATGTATGTAGTTTTCACTACTAGCTGGGTTATACTGAGAAAATAAAACAGAATTAAAAGCTCAGAATAGAAAGTCATACTTATCTATCAGTGAAAAGAATTTGGCTGCAGTATTCCTACCAACACAAAAGCAAACTAGCTATGTGCCCAAAGAGGAACCCCCATCTTACTGAGAATGGAAAGGCAGAGACAAACCATAGGCAAAGGCCGGCATCCACCATCACAACAGCCCTCCATGCCTACTTGCCACCACCTACTGGAGAGTGAAAGACACAGATCTGCGCACTGTTGCAGGGCCTGAGACTCCCAGGCCAGTTAACTAGTAAAACAAATGAAATTGATAGAGCACAATTCATGCGTTTGAAAAGAAAGCTCCTAAAAGACAGCCTCAGAAATAACTAAAATAAAAGACTTTCTGGGGCACCTGGCTGGCTAATCAGTGGAGCATGAGACTCTTGGTCTTAGGGTTGTGAGTTCAAGCGGCACATTACATGTAGAGATTACTTAAAAATAAAATATTTGAAAAAGGTGGGAGGGCGTCTGACATTTAGAATGAAAAAAAAAAAAGCTTGACTGAAAATTTTCTTCAAATAGAGTTAAAGCAGAATAATAAATCAGAACTACAAAACAGCAATCAAACCAAACCAGAGAGAGTAGCCAAAGGCAAGAGGAAAACCAGGAGAGAATGGTGCCCCAGAAAATAAGGTTCAAGACCATGTCCAGGGGCAAGCGGGCCACAGTGGCAAGAGCTGCTGAGTGGTCATGTCATCAGGGCCTGCCAGCCCCGAATCAGACAATGTGGAGCTCAGGGGGCCTTGGTGGGGGCCTTGGCGGGGGCCTTGGCGGGAGCCTCTGCAGGTTACAGTATACACTGAGCAGGCAGCAAGAAGAAAGGAAATAGAGGCATTTCTCAACTGGAAATACTCAGGAAGGTTTAAAAGCCAAGGGAATCAGATGGATGAGTGAGGGAGACACACTGACTGGACAAGATGACAAAGGGCTTAATGGAGGCTGCTGGGAAGGGAGGAGGTTGGAGAAGGCGCCACAGCCCAGACTAGTCTGGCCCCATCCTATGCAGTCCCATGGGGCCTTACATGTAGAAGGGCCCACCCTTGGCTTAATGCTCTGCTGTCACCATCCTGAAATTCTTTATTATTTTTTTTTTAACAAGGGGTCCCTCCCTTTCACTCTGCACTAGGCCTCACAAATTACAGAGCTGGTCCTGGCCTAGGAGAGGCACTGGCCTCAGCACTGAGAAGGGCAGTTCTGCCCTTCTTCTGTGGCTTCTTTCTCTGTGAAACAGAAAGACAGCCATCTCCTATAAACAAGCAAGAGAGCAGACAAGGAGGAAAAGGTTAATATTCCATGTAGGGTGAAGAAACTTGGTAGACTTCATCTTAACCCAATGATCAAGGGTAACATCACCTATACTAAGACAAATCAGTCTCATACTTCCTTATGATGCACTGAGAAGGGCACATCACTTTTGTGCTATTTGCTATTCCTGTCAAATACATAACCTCAATGTAAACAGAGAAAGCCCAAATTGAGGAATATTCTACAAAACAGCATACCAGTACTCTTTTTTTTTTTTAATTTTTTTTGAAACGTTTATTTATTTTGGAGACAGAGAGAGACAGAGCATGAACGGGGGAGGGTCAGAGACAGAGGAAGACACAGAATCTGAAGCAGGCTGCAGGCTCTGAGCTGTCAGCACAGAGCCCGACGCGGGGCTCAAACCCACAGACCGTGAGATCATGACCTGAGCCGAAGTCAGACGTTTAACCAATTGAGCCACCCAGGCGCCCCAGCATACCAGTACTCTTAAAAATTGTCAAGGTTATGAAAGACAAGGAAAGGCTAAGGAACTGTCCCAGATTAGAGAAGAGAAATGACAATTAAGTGCAATGTGGCATCACCCTGAAATAGAAAAAGGACATTAGAGGGAAAAAAAACCTAGTGAAATTTAAATAAGGTATGTAGTGTAATTAATGGTATTATATCAATTTTAATCTCAATGTTCAATCAGTGGACATGATTATGTAAGACAGTAAAATTAGTGCAAGCTGGGTAAAGTATACATGGGAAATGTGACACTTTTCTTTACATCTCAAATTATTCCAAAATAAACTTTAAATTTTCACGTAGATTTTTCATTTGTGATTTTCTTTAATGTTATCAGTAATTCCAGGAACCTTGATTATCACCTTTGAAGTCCAGCACTACCACATCAGACGTGTTCCTGCTTCTCTATCAATCCAAAGAATCAGTAACAAGAAAGAACGGTTATGTTCCCCTTAAAAATTATAACTTTGACCTAAGAAAAAAAGACAACAGCTAAACTATTTTTTAAAAAATCACTCATGGGTAAACTGCTTATTTTTTTTTTTAGTTTAAATACACTGAATAAGAATATAAAAATTAAAAATAAACCATGGTCCCCCCCAATGCACAGGAACCACAGACATTTTTCTCCAAAAAAGGCTGGGAGGTGGCAAGCATTCAGAGACTACTAGATATCTCTTCAAAAACAATGTCCAGTGACCTCAGATTTTAGGCAATAATTTTCTGCTTTCTGATTTTCAAAACCGGGTTTGAATCCTAGTTCTGCCTCTTAGCAGCCATGTGACCTTAAGCTGCTGCTTAAGCTTTGTGCTGCAACTTCCTCAACATACCCAATGATAAAGATTAAATTACTTAACACATTAAAAAAAAAAACTGAGAGCAATACTGGCATATGGGAAATTATACTGGGAGAGGCAGGGATGAAATTAGGAGGACACCAGATTTTGGCCTGGATGACAAGATAAATGGTAGGCAGAAGGAACATTCTGATGGTGGGGCGGCAGGAGTTTAGTTTTAGTTTTCTGCATTTGAGAGGACCATCAGCTGCAATCTGTGAACGGACCCAAGCCAGTTTGATTTTGCGTTAACTATTAGGTTCTTCTTGGTTGATAACAATAAGGACCCAAAATGGATGAGAGTCTGCTATTCTCCTATAGACTAGTATCAGGTTATACTAATGGCAAATCTCAGATCAACTTCTGCTATTCCGCAGTCTTTGATATTTAAGATAAGAATTTATTAGCAAACAGGCACAAAATAATTCACACAAACTGTTTTGTAAGGCTTACAGAGCCTTAGTACTCTGTCCCAGTGGCTGGACTGGGGACTATGTAGGTTTCAGACACTGTTCGTGAAGATTCAGGCTATGGTAGCTCAGTTGGTTAAGCGTCCAACTCTTGGTTTCGGCTCAGGTCATGATCTCAGGGTTCGTGGTATCGAGCACCACATCAGGTTCCCCACAGACAGTGCAGAGCCTGCTGGGGACTCTCTCTCTCTCCCTCTCTCTCTGCCCCTCCCCACTTGCATGCGCACATGCACTCTCTCTCTCTCAAAATAAATAAATAAACATAAAAGAAAAAGATTCACACTATGGGCTCTGTCATTTCTCATACTGTATTCTTGTGAAGAGAGTATCTCAAAAGTATTTTATTCAATAAATACCAATGAAAAAAACATTATAACTTTAAACAGGTGACATACAGCTTTAAATTTATATGATACTTCTCCCACCTACTGCATCATTCCACTTCATAGCTTTCTAGCAAGGGAGGGAGAGACAAGGGGAAGAAAGAAATGTCCCTTCAGTTCTCATTCCTCTGCCCACTTGAAGGCTAAGTGGGCACATGAATTAAAGCCTTAAGAAGTGTTAAGCATCTATAAGAACCATTCAGGTTGCAAGAACTATCACAGATTTCCTTTCTCTATTTTAATTAAAAATTTTCCTTGAAGCTTAGAGAGAGCTGGCAGCAAATCCTGATGAGACAGTACTTTAGAAATATGAGGATTTACAAACAACCTCAGGTGACACATGTACCGACACCTGGGACAAAACCCACTCCAGGAAACCATTCCGAACTGGTGAACAGGCCAGTCCAGGGCTCAGTGGAGTTATGCCACTACTCTGCTGCCACCCAGTGGCGTGTAGGCACCAACGCACCTCACAGGGAAAGGAGCCCAGAGGAAGAGCTTGGCTCTTGTAAAGGACGTGTTCCCTGGAACACAAAGTCAAGGGAGAAGTGCTGTCGAGCCTACCACAGCACCAAGGACATGCAGTGTAAACAAATGCATTCTTGGGAAGGGATGCATTAAAATAGGTATCAGGTTACTACAGTGAAGTCCTTACTCCACCTCAGACTGAGAACTGCTCCAGGGATTCCAGTGAAACCAAAGCCAGAAGACAGACCCAAGAGAATCCAGGCTTACCTGCTTTGGGTCAGAGGCAGCAGCGCCAGGTGCTGGGGACTCCAATTCTACAGTCACAGGCCCATCATTCTGAATGTGGACTTGCATGTAGGCACCAAACTTGCCATCTGAAAGAGCAATGCAAACAGTTATGAGAGAGGGAAGCCCCAGGTTACTCCTATCTAAAAAGCCACCCAGATCAATGGGATCAGAAACGGGAGGAATACGACTAGACAGTAACCATGGGGAAAGGTGATCAACTCCAAAAATAGGGAGGGAAATGCAAAATTAAACAGCAGGGGTGCCACTGCATGCCCTACAGACTTGGCAAGAATGAAAAGATCTGAGAACACCAGGGTGGGGACATGTGGGCTTACGGGACTATAAAACAGCAGGAAGGTAAATTGATTTAACCACTTTGGAGGGCATGGTGGTGCTTGAAGAAACTCTACAAGTCTGGAATTCCCCCCTGAAGAGTCTACTCAGAAACTCTTATACAAAAGGAATGTTTAAGGGTGTTTATTATGGCAGTGTTTATAACAGAAAAAGTGGACACAATCTGCCCCTCATTGGGGGATAAATGCATAAACTCTACTTTAATTCCTCAGTGGAATACTGTGTGGCAGCCATATCCATTATTTAATTAAATAATAATTAAGTTATTTATTATAAATATTAATAAATTATATATATAATATATATATACATATTACCTATATATATACATATATATATGTGTATATATATATATATATGTATATATATATATCTCCAAAAAAATGTGAGCAGGAAAGGTGAATGCCAAACACAGGACAGGAGCCACATTCATACTGAAGAGAAGGCAGAGGATGGTGGGATTTGAGAAAGACCTCAGATAAATATGACTAACTGGGTAGTGAGTACACTAGTATCTACTTTCTGCATGCTTCATAATTTAAAATTTTCAAACAAATTAAATAGAAAAGGAAAAAGATAAGGTGAGGAGGGAGGTCCTGCTTCCTCACTGTTGGAACCATTCAGCTCCCTAGGACTCATTTCAAAATGGCTATGGGCTGCCCCAGAAAAGAGCACCTCTCTATGTCCTATTTCAAACCTTCTAACACTCAAACCCACTCAATTGTGTCTATCAATCCCCAAATGCTAAATTACACTTATAAAGAAAGCCAAGGGGTGGCTGGATGGCTTAGTCGGTTGAGCATCAGACTCTTGTTCTTGACTCAGGTTAGGTTTCATGGTTTGTGAGATCAAGCCCTGCATCAGGCTCAGCACTACCAAAGCAAGCCTGCTTGGGATTCTCTCTCTCTCCCTCTGCCCCTCCTCACCTCAGTCTCTCTCAAAATAAATAAATAAACTTAAAAAAAAAAAAGCCAAGAATATGCCTTGAGAGATGATGCCATGGAATATCAGAATGTCAACTCCACACATCCAAGTACCAATGTTAAGCCCTGGGCCTAAACACTGTTGATGACACATACGGATGCTTACTCAAAGTAACACACTGGTCATGACAATTTCTCTCTAATAAATCCAAAGTAAGAGAAGAGCTGGGTCCTTGGGGCACCTGGGTGGTTCAGTCAGTTAAGCATCTGACTCTTGATTTCAGCTCAGATCATGATCTCACAGTTTGTGAGTTCCAGCCATGAGATGGGGGTCTATGCTGACATCATGGGACCTACTTGGGATTCTCTCTCTCTCTCTCTGCCCCTCCCCTGCTCGTGCATGATTCTCTCTCCCTCTCTCTCTTCTCTGTCTCTCAACATAATCAAAACTAAAAACATTTAAAAAAGAAAGAAAGAAAAGAGTTGGGTCCAGAGTGAAATAGAAGTCCTCAGAAACTGAGAACCATCAGGAACTCTTCTGCTGCCACCCACCATTAAGGAGCAAAGAGAGCATATGAGATCCAGTCCACATTTGAAAATCGCTCACCGCTTTTCACTCATAGCAACCCTGTGCCAGGCATGGCGCTAGAGATCAAAGACTCAGCTCAAAGGCACAGATAGCCCTGGCGCTCATGAACCCCGTGGTCTAGTATGGAAGACAGTTGGGCACATTGTGGTGACAATGCAGCATGGCAGAGACCTTGAGGGATTCTGGCTCTGCAGGCCAGAGGAGGGTCCAAATCCCCCTTGGGGGATTCTTGGATGAGGCTTCACAAGGTCCAGGACTTGAAGGACAACAAAGACCCAGGCTGGAAGAGGACAGGCCCCGCCCCAACAAGTTCTGAGTCCTGGGGCAACTTTCCTGACCTCCCAATGGCTCAGTTTCTTGCCTGTATCACAGGGATGCTAACAAGAGGGACTAAATCACAGGGAAAATGTAATGAAACAGTGAATGCAAGTGCTTAGGACAGCGGCTCACATATGGTGTGTGCAAAACCAGCATTTGCTCTTGTTATTATAAGAAGTCGTGTTTGAGAGGCTCCACACAACCAGAACCATGCTTCCCTGTGCCCTGCCAGGTATGCCTTGAATAAAGAATACCACAGTCACATGCTTTTGGAAAACCACATTTGTTTGAACTCTCCCTTAGAGAATCACAAAGCACAGCAGCAAGTAATAGGCTGTCAAGACATCCTTGAGTACAGAAATCTGTTTCGTTTCTTTACCCTGATGGTTCCCAAACTCCCCTAGGCAAGGAGCTCTATTTTCACACAAAACATCCTTTAGAGGGCAAACAACCCTCTGGGAGAGGTCGAGGAAAAGAAAAGCACCAAATGGACACACTAACCCAGGGCAGGCCAGCTTGGAGCCTTTCTGGCTCCTTTCCTTCCTGGAGAGCAGCTATGCTCTCAGGTCCTGGGGTCCCTCCAGTACCAGACCCACCATTGCATGAGGAGATCTCTGTGAGCATTTGCTCCTACCACAACTACACAATTTTCAACTCTGATTCTTTCCCCTGGTATCACTCCCTCCAAAGATCCTTACCCTCATGGAGGGTCTTAGCAAAATGGGCACACCAATGTTTTCTTCAACGTACAGACAGCAGCATTAAAAAATACATTAGAAGCACCCACGTTGTTCACAACTTTTACAGGCAAGATTAACTTAGTTCCTACTGGGTAGCCCAATGTGCTCAAACAATGGTGACTTTTCTTGAACTCCTATCAGATTAAAGTGGCCATTCAAATCTACAGAGCGTTTGTTTTATCCATGTCAGACTAGCAAAAAAGACATCAGCTGGGAAGGAAATCATGTGTTTAATTGCATGCTAAAATTATGGCTACAATTAGTAGCAAATTTCAGCCGCTGCACTCCTCAGGGAAGCTGAAGGCAGACTCAGGAGGAAAGGAATTATTTCCGACCTTGAATTTCTGTTGCCAGGATTACAGCATATGCTTCACCGTGTTTATCATTCCAAGTAGTGAGAAATTTATCTTCTTTTCCTGTTTTTCTTCAGTTATGAACAGAACTATTATCTGAACTTCCATTTGTACAGACAATAAATCCAAAGACATGTTTTAAGAGGTCTTAACATGGGTACATTTTTTACAGTTCAGATCAAAGAGTAAAGCCCCATGAAAAATTATACTGGCCAGGGGAAATAAAAACATTTTTAAAAAATAATCTTAAAAGACAGCAACAAATCTGCAAAACTACATCTGGGCTCCAGTGGTGATATGATCAAGTCGTCCTTAAATATAAGTCCCAGGGTTCTATCCAGAGCTGGAGGAGAAGCACGTGTCAGGCATGTTTGTGCCACATGCTCCAGCTGGAAAACTCCCAGCTATGAGCCCCAAACCTGCTGTGACCTGGTTTCCAGCAGCCACTATCCAAGGGCCTTACCAGCTCCAAACCAATGCGCCCCGTTAATGTGCAAAGGCTGATATCCCTCCCTTTCAACAATGCTTGACTGACAGTCACCACTCCCCGAGAAGCCCTGCCCTGCCTCTCCGTGCCCGTTTGTTCAAGGATGATAGCAGGACAGTCACCACAAGGAAGATGCATGTTAGTACAGGCATGGCACTGGGTCCACAGCCAGGCAGTCAGAGTACAGGAAATCTGAGTCTCTGTTACTACCGTCATTCCCACCACTCTCCATGGTAGAATATGGACAAATGGGGGCAGGGAGAGTGCAGGGGGCAAGAAAACCACACCGAAAGAACATGCTACTGAAGAAAAATGGAGAACAAAAGGCACGATGGTCATTTCTTGGCCTGGCTGGGAGCAAGCCCACTCATTCTGCTTTCCAGAGCCAGCCTGCAATGGCCAAGATCAGGCTAGGACTCAGCCTACCTCTAGGGACCAGCCTACCTTTGGGCCAGCCCATCTAAGTACATCCCCAAAGGCAGCTCCCTCTGTCACTAAGGCAAAGTCCTCACCACCAAGGCTACCTCTTTGTTCTACCTTAAAGCTATTCAGAGCCTGGGCAGGCACAGAAGAGGGTTATTTTTTTTTTTTAATGTTTATTTATTTTTGACAGAGAGAGACAGAGCATGAACAGAGGAGGAGCAGAGAGAGAGAGAGACAGAGAGAGACAGAATCCAAAGCAGGCTCCAGGCTCTGAGCTGTCAGCAGAGAGCCTGACACGGGGCTTGAACTCACAGACCGCGAGATTATGACCTGAGCCAAAGTTGGACGCTCAACCGAGCCACCCAGGCACCCCAGAAGAGGGTTATTGATGGGGGACCCAACATCGGGTGCATAGGCTGGGAACCAAGAAATCAAGAAAATGTGTGGAAGTGAGGTACTCAAAATAAGCATGTGGCAAGGCGAGGGCCACTGCAGCTAAAGGAGTGTGGTCTAGACCCACAGGCTTGCATCACACCTGGAGCCCAGAGGAGTGTGACCCTGGTGGGCCACAGGTACTATGGCAGCTCTGTCCACCAGCACAGAACTGCTTCTCTAGAGTGCTCCTGGCCCTATATCCCCAGAGGGCTCAGCCAATTCAGGGTTCCACCAGTAGGGCACGGATTCCCAGGTGGGCTGATCTGGCTCAAGGGAGCCTGTAAAGCAGAGGCATGGGCTCTGGGAGCCATCAGCAAAGACCAGCAGCTCCAGCAATGGCACTTCCTAAATGACTTAGCTGGGAAATTATTCAGTTATCAGAGAAAGAGTACATGGCAGGCCCTGTCAGCCAAGTTTCTCTGAGAATGAGAGCCAAGCCTAGGTCGACAGCATTAGAACCACTGTCAGATTCCATTCCATGTCCAGGCCCATGGAGGGAACCCAAACAGCGATCTCTGGAACTTGTGGCTTCTCCTCAGACTCAGTCCCCCTTACCAGTGGTCTCTGCTTATCTGTGCTTATCTCTGTTGTGGTTCAATCCACTCAAGAGAAATACCACCTCTGAGCAGCAGATGTCTCAGGTGTGGGATTCCATGGCCAGAGAAAATGGGGAATGAGTCCCGTGGCCCAGGATGGAAAGTGCCTACTCCCAGGAGTCAGGGTACCTGTCACCAAAGGGGGCCAGCCCAATTCCAAACCAAAGAGCTGGAAACAGGGGCTTCCAGGGGAAATGGCCTACAATTAATCTCTCACTAGGATATTAAGCTCTCATCTGAGCTAAAGTTCTGAAGTCAGATTCAAGGCAATTGTTATAGCCCTCCTTGCATTACAAGGAAGCTCAAGGCAAAGTTTTCTCTGACCATCAGGGCTTTGCTTGGATATCTCTGAGCTCTACTGGGGTCCCAGGCATCATTCTATCTGGGATAACTGCATGGAAGGCGACCAGGTCTCCACACTGAGGCACCAGTGAGCCTGTGTGGGGACAATGTAATGTCTGAGGCCCCAGCGGACCTACATGGGCCTTGTGCAATGCCTGTGCAGACCTACTGAAAGAGCCTGATCCCACGGGGCAAGGACACCCTTCCACCACCATATCATCACTCAGGGGCTCCCATGAGGCTCGGCCAGTTAACGTGTCTGACTCCTGGTTTCAACTCAGGTCATGATCTTACGGTTTGAGGGTTCAAGCCCCACATCAGGCCCTGTGTTGATAGTTCAGCCTGCTTGGGATTCACTCTCTCTCTCCCTCTCTCTGCCCCTCCCCTGCTCATTCTCTCTCTCTCTCTCTCTCTCAAAATAAATAAACATTAAAAAAAAAAAAAAGTCTGTCCAGCAAACAATCCCTTAAAGCAAGGTCAAAGAACAAATAACAAAATGGATGAAAAATATCTACAACTCACAGCATATATTAAAAGCTCACAGAAATAGGGATGCCTGAGTGCCTCAATTGGTTAAGCATCCAACATTGGCTCAGGTCATGATCTCATGGTTTGTGGATTTGAGCCCTGAGTGAAGCTCTGTACTGACAGCTCAGAGCCTGGAGCCTGCTTTGGATCCTGTGTCTCCCTCTCTTCCTGTCACTCCCACACTCGTGCTCCGTCTCTCTGTCTCTCACAAATAAATGTTTAAAAAAAAAAAGGAGCGGGGGGCAAGATGGCAGAACAGCATGTAAGTTTTTTTGCATCTCTCGTCTTTGAAATGCAGCCAGGTCAACACTAAACCATCTTGCACACCTTGAAAACTGATTTGAGGATTAACACAACAATTAGCACAACCTGAACCACAGAAATCAGCAGGTACATGGCATGGAGAGGTGAACTGGGGGATAGAGAAGCTGCGGAGGGCAGGGAACTATTTCTGCTTGTGGAGAGAGGACAGAGACGGGGTGGAGGGGGGAGGAAAGTACGGGAAAGCACCCCCACCTCCATAAGCAGTCGGAGAGGAAAGGAAAAGTATGCAAGGGACTGAACAACAAAGAGAGGAAGGCGAAAGGGAGGGTTTAAATTCCATTAAGACTCTATAAACAGGGGGAGTGCAGAGTCTGAAACTCCACAGCTTGATAACTGGCGTTGCTCTAGTGGGAAGGGCGAATTCCCAAGAGCAGAGAGCGAGGTCCAAGGGGTCCTCGGGCCACAGAGGGAGAGGCAATTCCCCTGCTGGGAGGACATTTGGTAGAGGCTGTGCGGCTCCCCAACAGGCAAAGGTCCCAGCAGACCCTGGGGAACCACATTTGCTGGTGTTGGAACAAGGACGTTAAGGGGGAAGTCTCACGTCAGATGTGTGTTGTGATTTTCCATAATCCCCGAAATGCTGCTGCTACACGATTGTGTGAACTTTTTCTGGGGCAGGCTGGCACCTAGCCACAGTCTCTGGGCATTGGCCGCAGCATGATCCCACGAACATTCCTGGGGTCAGGTGGGCACCCAGCCATTGCTTGGTGAGATCCTCCCTTGGAGGGTGAGAACAGGTCATAGCTGCAGTCCTTCAGATGTGAGGGGTTGGGAAACAGCTGCATCTGAGATAAAACTCAGGAGGGAGGTGGAGCCTGGCAGCCTGACGGCTTGGTCACGGACAGTGTAAAAGCTGGAGTGGACAGAAGCCAAAGACAAAGGCAGGTGCTTGATTGCCAGGAGGGGAGAAAACAGAGCTCTGATACTAGAGACTGGGTAGCTGGGTGACATCATTTTCACCCCTCCTATGTATGCACATACACGACTACATGCACCACAACAGTCCACCCCAGTAAACTAAGCAGCGCCATCTAGTGAAGAACAGAGCACTAGGCCCCACCCAACTGGGCCAACTATGCTCTTGAGGAACACCACAAGTCTCTCCGCCTGTTTAGTTTACAGACCATAAAGTGCTTCATAGTTTGACTTCTAGGGGAAACCGATGTAATTTTAATCATATTTTAGTCTGTTTTCTGGTCCATCTATTTAATTTTTTTCTTTCTTATTCTTGAATACAGAAAGAGAAAAAAATCATTTTTATTTTCCATTTTTATTAAAAAGATTTTTCTTTAATTTTTTTCTAGTATGTTTTTTATTTTTTTGTAAATTTTTTAAATTCTAGTGTATGTTCATCATTTCATTTTGTTCTATTTTACTGTATTCATTTTTTCAAATTTTCAAATGTTTTCCTTTTTATTTTTTCCTTTTTTTTTTCTTATCTTTTCCTTTTTTCTCTAATCTATCAAGCTCCTTTCAACAAGCAGACCATAACACACCTAGGATCTACCATCCTTTATTGATTTTTTTGTGTTGTTTTTATATATTTTTTTCTCTGTTAATTCCTCTTCTTCCTTCAAAATGACAAAATGAAGGAATTCACCCCAAAAGAAAGAACAGGAAGAAATGACAGCCAGGGACTTAACACAGATACAAGCAAGATGTCTGAACCAGAATTTAGAATCACGATAAGAATACTAGCTGGGGTTGAAAACAGAATCCCCCTCTGTGGATTCTAATTTCATCCTAAAGTAGTAGAATACACATTCTTCTCCAGTGCACATGAAACATTCTCCAAAACAGATCACATAGTGGAACACAAGAAGTAAAAGTGAGTCAGGATGAAATAAAAAATTCTATAACTGAGCTACAATCTCAAATGGGAGCCACAGCAGCAAGGATGGATGAAGCATAGAAGTGAATCAGCGATACAGAGGACAAACTTCTGGAGAACAACAAAGCAGAAAAAAAGAGGAAGACTAAGGCAAAAGAGCACGATTTGAGAATTCGAGAAATCAGTGACTCATTAAAAGGGAGTAACATCAGAATCATAAGGGTCCCAGAAGAGGAAGAGAAAAAGGGGTAGGAAGGTTATGTGAGCAAATCATAGCAGAAACCTTCCCTAACCTGGAGACAGACACAGACATCAAAATCCAGGAAACACAGAGGACTCCCAATAGATTCAACAAAAACCGACCATCAACAAGGCATATCATAGTCAAATTTACAAAATACTCAGGCAAGGAAAGAATCAGGAAAGCAGCAAGGGAAAAAAAAAAAAAAGTCCTTAACCTACAAGGGAAGACAGATCAGGTTCACAGCAGACCTATCCACAAAAAGTTGGCAGGCAATAAAGGAGTGGCAGGATATATTAAATGTGCTCAATTGGAAATATGCAGCCAAGAATTCTTTATCCGGCAAGGCTGTCATTCAAAATAGAAGGAGAGATAAAAAGTTTCCCAGAAAAACAAAAATTAAAGGAGTTTATGACCACTAAACCAGCCCTGCAAGAAATTTTAAGGGGAACTCTCTGAAGGGAGAAAATGCAAGAAAAAAAAAAAAAAAAAAAGACCAAAAGCAACAAAGACTAGAAAGGAACAGAGAACAACACAAGAAACCTCAACTCTACAATCAACATAATGGCAATAAATTCACATATTTCAGTACTCATTCTAAACGTCAATGGACTAAATGCTTCAATCAAAAGACATAGGGTATCAGAATGGATAAGAAAACAAAATCTATCTATATGCTGTTTACAAGAGACCCACTTTAGACCTAAAGACACCTTCAGATTAAAAGTAAGGATATGGACAATAATCTATCATGCTAATGGTCACCAAAAGAAAGCTGGATTCTATCAGACAATCTAGACTTTAAAATAAAGACTGTAACAAGAGATGAAGAAGGGCATTATATCATAATTAAGGGGTGTATCCACCAAGATCTAACCATTGTAAACATTTATGCTCCAAACGTGGAAACATCCAAATATATAAATCAATTAATCACAAACATAAAGAAATTAATTAATAATAATACCATAATACTAGGGGACTTCAACACCCCACTTACAACAATGGACAGATCATCTAAACAGAAAATCAACAAAGAAACAGGGCTTTGAATGACACACTGGACCAGATGGCCTTAACAGATATATTCAGAACATTTCATCCTAAAGCAGAATACACATTCTTCTCCAGTGCACATGGAAAATTCTCCAGAATAGATCACACGATGAGACACAAATCAGCCCTCAACAAGTACAAAAAGATCAAGATCATACCGTGCATATTTTCAGACCACAACGCTATGAAACTCGAAACCAACCACAAAAAAAAAATGTGGAAAGATAACAAATACTTGGAGACTAAAGACCATCCTACTAAAGACTGCACAGGCTAACCAAGAAGTTAAAAAGGAAATTAAAAAGTATATGGAAGCCAATGAAAATGATAACACCACAGCCCAAAACCTCTGGGATGCAGCAAAGGCAGTCATAAGAGGAAGTATGTAGCAATCCAGGCCTTCCTAAAGAAGGAAGAAAGGTCTCAGTTACACAACCTAACCTTACACCCTAGATAGCTGTAAAAAGAATAGCAAATAAAACCCCAAACCAGCAGAAGACAGGAAATAATAAAGATTAGAGCAGAAATCAATGCTATCAAAACCAAAACAAAAAACAACAACAACAACAACAACAAAACAGTGGAACAGATCAATGAACCAGGAGCTGGTTCTTTGCAAAAATTAACAAAATTGATAATCTCCTAGCCAGTTTGATCAAAAAGAAAAAGGAAAGGACCCAAATAAATAAAATCAAGAATGAAAGAGGAGAGACCACAACCAACACAGCAGCAATACAAACAATAAGACAATATTATGAGCAATTATACACCAATAAAATGGGTAATCTGGAAGAAACGGACAAATTCCTAGAAACATATACACTACCAAAACTGAAACAGCAAGAAATAGAAAATCTGAACAGACCATAACCAGTAAAAAAAAAAAAATTAGTGGCCAAAAATCTGCCAAAAAATAAGAGTCCAGGGCCAGATGGCTTTCCAGGGGAATTCTACCAAACATTTAAGGAAGAGTTAAAACCTATTCTCTTGAAGTGTTCCAAAAAACAGAAATGGAAGGACAGCTTCCAAACTCTTTCTATGAAGCCAGCATCACCTTGATTCCAAAACCAGACAGAGACCCCACTAAAAAGGAAAACTATAGACCAATTTCCCTGATGAACATAGATGCAAAAATCCTCAACAAGATACTAGCCAACTGGATCCAACAATACATTAAGAGAATTATTCACCACAACCAAGTGGGATTTATACCTGGGATGCAGGGCTGATTCAATATCCACTAAACAATTAACGTGATGTATCACATCAATAAAATAAAGGACAAGAACCACATGATCTTCTCAATAGATGCAGAGAAAGCATTCGACAAAATACAACATCCTTTCTTGATAAAACCCTCAAGAAAGTAGGGATAAAAGGATCATACCTCAAGATCATAAAAGCCATACATGAAAGACCCACCGCTAACATCCTCAATGGGGAAAAAGTGAGAGCTTTCCCCCCTAAGGTCAGGAACATAACAGGGATGTCCACTCTCACCACTGTTATTCAACATAGTATTGGAAGTCCTAGCTTCAGCAACCAGACAACAAAAAGGAATAAAAGGCATCCAAATTGGCAAGGAGGTAGTCAAACGTTCACTCTTCGCACACGACATGATACTCTAATGGAAAACCCAAAAGATTCCACCTAAAAACTGCTGGAACTGATTCATGAATTCAGCAAAGTAGCAGGTTATAAAGTCAATGCACAGAAATAGGTTGCATTCCTATACCCCAACAATGAAGCAACAGAAAGAGAAATTAAGGAATGGATCCCATTTACAATTGCACCAAAAACCATAAAATACCTAGGAATGAATCTAACCAAAGAGATGAAAAATCTGTACGCTGAAAACTATAGAAAGCTTATGAAAGAAATTGAAGAAGACACAAAAGAGGAAAAATATTCCATGATCCTGAATAGGAAGAACAAATATTGTTAAGATGTCAATATTACCCAAAGCAATCTACATATTCAATGCAATCCCTATCAAAATAACACTAGCATTCATCACAGAGCTAGAATAATCCTAAAATTTGTATGGAACCAGAAAAGACCCTGAATAGCCAAAGCGATCTTGAAAAAGAAAACTAAAGCTGGAGGCATCACAATCCCGGACTTCAAGATGTATTACAAAACCGTAATCATCAAGACAGCATGGCTGGCACAAAAACAGACACTCAGAGCAGTGGAACAGAACAGAGAACCCAGAAATGGACCCACAAACGTATGGCCAACTAATCTTTGACAAAGCAGGAAAGAATATCCAATGGAATAAAAACAGTCTCTACAGCAAATGGTGCTGGGAAAACTGGACAACGACATGCAAAAGAATGAACCTGAACCACTTTCTTACACTAGACACAAAAATAAACTCAAAATGAAGGACCTAAACGTTACAACAGGAAGTCATCAAAATCCTCAAGGAGAAAGCAGGCAAAAACCTCTTTGACCTCGGCCACAGCAACTTCTTACTCAACATGTCTCTGGAAGCAAGGGAAACAAAAGCAAAAATGAACTACTGGGACCTCATCAAAATAAAAATCTTCTGCACAGCAAAGGAAACAATCAGCAAAACTAAAAGGCAACCAAGAGTATGGGAGAAGATATTTGCAAATGACATATCAGATAAAAGGGTTAGTATCCAAAATCTATAAAGAACTTATCAAACTCAACACCCAAAAAGCAAATAATACAGTGAAGAAATGGGCAAAACACATGAAGACACTTCTCCAAAGAAAACATCCAGATGGACAACCGACACATGAAAAAATGCTCAACATCATTCATCATCAGGGAAATACAAATCAAAACCACAATGAGATACCACCTCACACCTGTCAGATGCCTAACATTAACAACTCAGGAAACAACAGATGTTGGCGAGGATGTGGAGAAAGAGGATCTCTTTTGCACTGCTGGAATGCAAACTGGTGCAGCCACGCTGGAAAACAGTATGGAGGTTCCTCAAAAAATTAAAAATAGAACTACCCTATGATCCAGCAAATGCACTACTAGGTATTTATCCAAGTGACAGAGATGTGCTGTTTCAAAGGGGCACATGCACCCCAATGTTTATAGCAGCACTATCAACAGTAGTCAAAGTATGGAAAGACTACACTGCCCATATGGAAAATGTCCACTGACCAATGAATGGATAAAGAATACGTGGTATACATACGTACATATGTATGTATACACATATGCATATACATACATATGCATTATATGTATATGTATACATGTACATATACACATACATATATACATTTATACATACGTGTGTACATGCATACATATGTACATACACATATATACGTATATATGTATGCTGCACACACACACACATATACACACAATGGAATACTACCAGGTGATGAAAAAGAATGAAATCTTTCCATTTGCAACAATGTCGATGGAACTAGAGAGTATTATGCTAAGCAAAGTAATTCAGTCAGAGAAAGAGATCATATTTTTTCACCATATGTGGAATCAAGAAACACAACAGATAACAGAGGGGAAAGGAAGGAAAAATAAAGGATTTTTTAAAACAGAGAGGGAGGCAAACCATAAGAGACTCTCAAATACAGAGAACAAACTGAGGGTTGCTGGAGGGGAGGTGGGTAGAGGAATGTGTTAAATGGGTGATGGGCATTGAGGAGGGCACTTTTTGGGATGAGCACTGGGTATCATACGTAAGAGATAAATCACTGCGTCTACTCCTGAAGCCAAGATTACACTGTATGTTAATGAAATTGAATTTAAGTTTTAAAAAATAATAATGGTGAGTTGAAAGATACCGAAAATTTGTTCTTATAAGCAATAGATACTCTTACTGCTTCAGACAGAAAACTGGTTGATATAAAATCAAAAGGACATCATGATGATGTGGTAGTTAGTTAAGAGCGGGAATCTATAACTCAACTGCTTGGCTTGAATTCTAGCTTTGTCATTTGTGATTTTTGACCTCTCTGTGCCTCAGCTTTCTCATCTGCAACACAGGGATAACACTGTAGGGTTTTCGTGAGGACTGAATGCAGTAACAGACTACAACCTAAAGCATAGTAAGTGCTACATGAATGTTGGCTATCGTAGTTTGTGGAGTTCCAGGGAAATTCCAAGCTCTGACAGAGCCGTGGAAGAATTACTTGAAAAGTTAAATGAAAATATTGAAAAGACAAGCTATCATCTGAGGAAAGTGTTCTATGTTGGAAAAAAAGTATTTTAGAGGCAAACATCTTAGAAATGATGTATATCCAACTAAGAAAAATTAGTAACAATTATAAAGCAACAAATGATTGATAATTGGTTGGAAAGAAAAGAGAGGAAGAAGAGGAGAAGAAAAAGGAGGAAATGAATAGGTTGCCAGGGAAAGTTTTTCTGTTATTTATCATTCGAGAATTTCAGAGGCATTCATAAACACCAAAATCAGAAATAAAGAATGCTGGAAAAGACAACTTTAATTTTTAATACTGTTAAAAGGTGCTTAGACAATGAAGTTCTTTGTTTCTGGAAAGAGATTCCCAATGAAGAGATATCTTTTGTTTAAACTTCACTGGACACTTCCTTTTCTATATAAGGTCTTTGGGATCTTACAGATAGATATTTTATATTTTTTCATATATATGATTTATTACATATGTGATACATACATAAAGAAGTATAATAAAAAATGAACATGTATGGAACTGTCATCCACTTAACAGTTGGAATTGTATCTATATGTGCCCTTTCCCTAGCTCATTCATTCCCTAGCTTCTTTATCAATATATTGTTTAGCTGTTCTTATTTTTAAGCATTTTTTTAAATGTTATGCTGTATGTATTATTCTATGACTTATTGTTCTCATTTAGCATTCAAGTATTCATCTATAATGATACATGAATGGTAACTTCATTTATTTTCACCTACATTGAAAAGATATTCCACAATTAATCATATTCCTGTCAATGGCATTTTGATTGTTTCAGATTTTTTGCTCTTACAAACAGTGCTACTTGGAACATTCTTGCATTTGTCTTTTTTTTCTAGCTTTATCAATCTATAATTGACAAATAAAAATTGTATGTATTTATGGTTAAAAAAAAAAAACCAGTAAAGAAATAGGCAGAAGACACAAATACACGTTTTACCAAAGAAGACATCCAGATTGCTAACAGACACATGAAACAATGTTCAACATCACTTACCATCAGGGAAATACAAATCAAAACCACAATGAGGTAAGGTACCACCTCACATCTGTCAGAATGGCTAAAATGAACAACAAAAGAAATAGGGGTGGGCAAAGACACAGAGAATGGGGAACGCTCTGACACTGCTGGTGGGAATGCAAACTGGTGCAGCCACCCTGGAAAACAGTGTGGAGGTTCCTCAAAAAGTTAAAAACAGAACTACCCTACAACCCAGCACTATTAAGTATTCATCCAAACGATACAGATTCGAAGGGGTACCTGCATCTCAATGGTTATAGCAGCATTATCCACAAGAGTCAAATTATGGAAAGAGCCCAAATGTCTACTGACTGATGAATAGATACAGACAATGTAGTATACACAAAGACACACACACACATACACACACCACTCATATACACAAAATGGAATATTACTCGGCCATCAAAAAGAATGAAATCTTGGGGCGCCTGGGTGACTCAGTCGGTTAAGTGTCTGACTTCAGCTCAGGTCATGGTTTCACAGTTTTTGAGTTCAAGTCCCGCATCAGGCTCTGTGCTGACAGCTCTGAGCCTGGAGCCTACTTCAAAATCTGTGACTCCCTCTCTTTCTGCCCCTCCACCGCTCATGCTCTGTCTCTGTCTCTCAAAAAATAAATAAACGTTAAAAAAATTTTTTAAAAAAATGAAATCTTGCCATTTGCAATGACGTGGACTGAACTAGAGTGTATTGTATCACATGAAATAAGTACCTATGATTTCACTCATATGTGGAGTTTAAGAAACAAGCAGATGAACACATGGGAAGGGGAGGGGAAAAAAGATAGAGGATGCCTGGGTGGTTCAGTCGGTTGAGTGTCCCACTCTTGATTTCAGCTCAGGTCATGATTCCAGGGTCATGGGATTTAGCTCTGCACTGCAAGTGGAGCTTGCTTAAGATTCTCCCTCTCTCCCTCTTCTCCTCTCCCCAGCTCCAGCCCTCTCTCTCTCTAAAACTTAAAAAAAAAAAAAAATTAATATTTTATCAAAAAAGAGAGAAAGAAAAATGCAAATCAAAACCACAGTGATGCACTTCACACCCAGTAGGATGCCTATAATCATTAAAAAAAGAAAAAAAAGGAAATAACACGTGTTGGCAAAGATGCAGAGAAATCAGAACCCTCACTGCTGGTGGGAATGCAAAATGTCACTGTGGTAAACAATTTGGCAGTGCCTCACTAAACTAAACAGAATTACTGTATGATCCAGCAATTCCACGTCTGAGTATATAACCAACAAAATGGAAAGTGAGTGTTCAAACAAAAAGTTGTACACGAGTTTACAGCAGCCCTATTCACAACAGCTAAAAGGTTGGGAACAAGCTAGGTGTCCAACAATGAATGCACAGATAAACAAAACATGATATATTCATGCAATGGAATATTCTTCATGCAAAGAAATGAAGTACTGATAAATGTTACAATGTATGCATATAGACACGCACAATGTATGTTCAAAGGATGAACCTTGAATACATTATGCTAAGACAAAGAAGCCAGACACAAAAGGCTGCATATTGTATGGTTCCATTTGTACAAAACATCCAGATGAGGCAAATCCAGAGACCAAAAGCAGATTCATGGTTTCTAGGCCTAGGAGTGGGGGAGAATGGGGAGTGATTGGTTAATGGGTACAGGGTCTCCTTATTTAGGGTGATGAAAATGTTTTGAAACTAGACAGTGGTGATGGTTGCACAACACCGTGAATACACTATCACTGAACTCTATGCTTTAAAATGCTTCATTTCATGTTACGTGTATTTTACCACAATAAAAAAAATGTTAATTTTAGAAAGAATACTGAAAATAAAAAATAAGTGACTGATTTAAAGCTCAAATGACAAGCTAAACTCCAGACTGGACACAGTCAAAGAAAAATTAGTAAACTGGAGGATCCCCTCAAGGGCACAACAAAGAGAGAGAAAGCAACTGAGATACCATATCATGTACACTATTCATTTGTTTTATAGACCCTTTGTTTGCACAAAATATAAAGAGGGCCAACTAATTTATCAACATTTCTGAATTTGTAGACCCCAAATCAATACGGTTTTAAAATATTCCTATTTTATTTTATTTTTTTTTTTTAATTTTTTTTTCAACGTTTATTTATTTTTGGGACAGAGAGAGACAGAGCATGAACGGGGGAGGGGCAGAGAGAGAGGGAGACACAGAATCGGAAACAGGCTCCAGGCTCCGAGCCATCAGCCCAGAGCCCGACGCAGGGCTCGAACTCACGGACCGCGAGATCGTGACCTGGCTGAAGTCGGACACTTAACCGACTGCGCCACCCAGGCGCCCCAAAATATTCCTATTTTAAACTTCACTGCACAAGAAAAGGGGGCTGACCCCTCAATTCGCGACAAAAGTATGAAGAGGGCTCAGGAATTGAAATAAAAGGGGTAAAGGGGAATAAAGACAGGTGGGAGAAGGACCCCAGAGAGGAAGCAGCTGAATGGGACAGCAGAGCCACTGCCTGTCCTCATCACCCTGGGCCCAGGGACGCTCGTCACACAAAATAACTGAGTGCCTACAGTGTATAAGGCACTCTGCCATTATGCAGGGTACTGGACCACCACCACAATGATGACACTGGTTTTAAGGTGGCCCCAGACAGTTAGGTGGGGAAAGGAGAACTGGTAAAAGTAGGCTGTTGTTCACCTTGGAAAATCAACTAAGCCAATCAAGGAATCATGAAAAGCTAGGATTTAAAAACAAAAACGGATATGGTTTTGCCATTTGGGCAAACGGAATGTAAACTGTAGCCACAGAGATGATGCAGTTAGTCTAAGTCTGAGACCTAAAAGAGACAGGCAGAAATAAATAGGGAAGCTGGTTAGCCAATCACTGAAGAGAGTGAATGAAAAGGAAGGAGTGACAGAAAACTAACTGATTTGACCAACATCAGTCACACATATGCATCACACTTCACAAGAGCCATCGGCCTGTGTCGCCATCCACCAGTCTTGCCATTTATTTACTATTATTTTTTTAAGTTTATTTATTTACTTTGAGAGAGAGAGAGACAGAGACAGAGCACATGAGCAGGGGAGGGGCGGAAAGAGTGGGGGGTGAGAGAGAATCCAGGCAGGCTCTCTCTGCACTACCAGCACAGAGCCCGACATGGGGCTCAAAACACGAACTGCGAGATCCTGACCTGAGCCAAAGTCAAGAGCCGGATGCTTAACCGACTGAGCCACCCAGGCGCCGCTTGCCATTTATCATCAATGAAGATGTGATCCCACGTTATGATTTCCTAAATTTACATCAACAGTAATGCCTCTGGCATCACAGCCCTTGCCAAAGTATACAAAACAGGCTTCCACTGAAAGCTCACTCAGGCTGCTAACGTGCTTTATGCAGTAAAAAGAGTAGAAAATTAAACAAATCTATAAACTAAATTAAACAATAACCACAAGCAAACACTAGATGTGGGCTTCCTCCTCCTGTGCTTTCTCTTTGCATTACGAACCTTTAGGAGACCTGGACATAATGGATGCCCCACGGAGTGAACAGAGCTGAGGCAATCACAAAGCTGCTGCACTCCTGAAATGTCGTTCAACGTTTTTCTAGCCCTTTGCAGCCCACAACAGATCAGTCCCCACAGAGAATACACAGGTAGCTCTTTTTAATGTCATGGCAGCTTTGGATTTGCTCAACGAAGCCTGCAGGTGATTGCTTTCCTAGGCCCATTACAAATGTCTCAGAGTTGGAACAAGAAACAGAGATCTTGAGAGCAGAGATCTCTCTTTCCAATTATCCCATTTTGGTATAACACTTACTTTTTCCTAACTATAAAAGCAATGCATGCTCAATACTCAACTTTAGGAGCATTTAATGCCTCCTACTGAACACCACTTTCAGCGCCCATCTGAAGGATGGGGATTCCCGAGGGGCTGCTGAGGGGCACATTTGAAACCAGTTTCCTGGGTCCACTCAATCAGTCTGAGTGTCCAATAAAGCACCCTTAACCTCTGGCTCATCCTGCAGTAGAGGGCAAAAACTGATGAATGTATGCATTAGGTTTATCACCCCTAAAGCAATTACGGAAGAAGAGCCAGAGAACAGGAAAAACCCTTTGAAAGCACCAGAGTTATGAACTGTGCAGGATTAAAAATGGCCACAAACTCTGACATTCCTTCTATTGCAAGGTGGGTCTACATCCCTCTTCTGGAATCTGGATGGGTATGAGACTGCTTTGGCCAATAGCATATGGCAGAACTGATGCTGCACCCCTTTCCGGGCCTGGCCTCAGGGGGCTGGCACTTTCATCTCCTGTCTGTTGAAACACCTGCTCCTGGAGTGCTTGTAGTGGGAGAAGCCAGCTACAATGTTAGAAATCCAATCACCCTGGGGCGCCTGGATGGCTCAGTTGGTTGACTTTGGCTCAAGTCATGATCTCACGGTTCGTGAGTTCAAGCCCCCTGTACATCTCTGTGCTGACAGTGCAGAGCTTGCTTAGGATTCTCTCTCTCTCCTTCTCTCTACCCCTCCCCTGCTTGCTCACGTGCACTCTCTCTCAAAAAAAGTAAATAAACTTAAAGAAAGAAAGAAAGAAAGAAAGAAAGAAAGAAAGAAAGAAAGAAAACAAACTACCCTGTGACTACCAGGTTATGAGAAGCCCAAGTGATGGGGGGAGACCCTGGAGGATAAGATAAGGTGGGAGGAGGGGAGGAGCAAGATGCACACAGGCCATCTTAGAAGTAGATCCCCCAGCCCCAGCTAATACTAAATGGATCAGAGACAAGTGCCCAGCCAAGCCCCTCCTCAATTTCTGACCCACAAAAGGAAGACAGAATGGTTATTTTTAAGCCACTGAATTTTGGGGTGGTGTGTTATGCAGCAATAGCTAACAGGAGCAGAAGGCAAGGTAGGCAAGTTCTTGAGAAGAGGAGATGCCCTCACAAAGCCAAAGGGTCAGGGGGCCAGCCAAATGAGAGCAGAGTGGGGGTGTGCCACAGCAAAAGCAAAGGGGGTTCCAAACAGACTACACCCAAACAGGCCAAAGGTGCTGAGAATTCTGGTCATGTAGGTGTGGTGGGTCAGCCTGGTTTTCAAGGACCAACTCAAGGCCAACTGGGGCAGAGCAGGCCTCAAAGAGCCATTTGGGGTAATTATGCCACTAGCCCCTCCCTCCCAGGTGCCCAGACAAGAGACACAGGTGAAAAGGACACCCTCATTAATTGCACACACATCTATGACAGTCCCCTCTCCATCCCCTCTATCCCCACTGCTAGGACTGCCTACTCCTCTTGCCCACGCCCCTTCTATTTATCCCACCTCCCCACGGCTACCAAAAAAGCAACTGAAGGATATACAATGGCACTTTCAGCAGCCTTCCAAGAGCCACTTCTTCCATCCCCCTTCCCAAGAGCCCCAGACCTCCACTGTGACTCCGGTGGTCCTCAGGAAGTCAACTCCATAGGCCACGAAACATATGACCTAAGCTGAGCCATGCAGTCCATCCCATATTGGTTCAGAGTTGACATACAACCTACGCTGGCCCAAAGTGACCTTCAGGACTTCTGCTTGACATGAAGAGACAAAGGCTCGTTCTCCTTGGGATGGTAAGTTGTGAAGACTGCAATCATCATGGCCATCCTGCAGAAGGCCAGCCTGAAGACAAGGCTAACACACATGGGAGAAAGCAGGGCTCAGTGAATCCCAGAGAAACAGTCACAGCAATGACAGAAGGAATGCAGTGCAAGCTGAACCTGAACTCATCATACCTCTGCATTCTTCAGTCATATAGCAATAAACCCTGTTTCATTTAAGACTGGCGGGGGTCCAAGTGGGCGGGGGTCCAAATGGGAGAGTTGTGGCTGGTGAGGAAATGCCTGAAAGCACATGAGCACTGGGTGTGAGCACTGGGTGGGAGGGACAATCTTCCCTCTATTCGATCCTTAAAAAGTAAGAGAAACAATAAAATTTAAAATAAAGTTCAATCACTGAAGAGGAAGGGAGTGAAAATAAATGCTAAATCTAACTAAATCAACAGCCAACACACGAAAGCAACCTAAGTGTCTACTGATAGATGAAAGCATAAAAAAGATGTGGTCTAGGGAGGGGGGTGGGGGGGGGAGCCCGGGTGGCTCAGTTGGTTGAGCCTCTGACTCTTGATTTCAGCTCAGGTCATGATCCCAGGGTCGTGGGATCGAGCCCTGCATCAGGCTCCGTGCTGAGAGTGGAGCCTGCTCTAGATTCTCTCTCTCCCTCTGCCCCTCCCCTGCTCGTATGCTCTCTCTGAAAAAAAAAAAAAATTAAGAATAATAATAACAAAGCCATTTTAAAAAAGGATGTGATATATATACACAATAGAATACTATTCAGCCATAAGAAAAGAAGGAAATCCTGCCATTTGCAAGAACATGGATGCACATTAAGGGCTTTCAATCAGACAGAAAAAGACAAATACTATACAATCTCACTTATACACGGAGTCTAAAAAACCAAGCTCATGGATACAGAGAACAGATTGGTGGTTGCCAGAGTCAGGGGGTGGAGAGTGGGTAAAATGGATGAAGCTGGTCAAAAGGTTCAAACTTCCAATTGTAAGATAAATAAATTCTGGGATATAAGATATGGCATAATGACCAAAGTTAACAATACTGTATCACATATTTGAAAGTTGCTAGGAGAGTAGATCTTAAAAGTTCTCATCACAGGGGCGCCTGGGTGGCTGGTTAAGCATCCCCCTCTTGATCTTGGCTCAGGTCATGATCTCACAGTTCGTGAGTTCAAATCCCAAGTTGGGCTCTGTACTGACAGTACTGAGCCTGCTTGCGATTCTCTCTCCTTCTTCTCCTACTGACGCTCCCACTACCCCCCTCAAAAATAAATAAATAAACTTTGTTCTGGTTGAATTACTTATTTTTGAGAGAGAGCATGCACGTATGTGTGCAAGCGGGGGGGGGGGGGGGAGGGGGGAAGAGAGAGAAAGGGGGAGAGAGAGAGAGAGAGAAGAGAGAGAGAGAGAGAGAGAGAGAGAGAGAGAATGAATGAATGAATGAATGAATATCCCAAGCAGGTTCCACGCAGTCAATGCAGACCCCAACATAGGGCTCGATCTCACAAACCATTAGATCATGACCTGAGGGGAAATCAAATGCGACACTTAACTGACTGAGCCACCCAGGTAACCCAAATAAATAAAGTTAAAAAAAAAAAAAAAGTTCTTATCACAAGAAAAGTAAAACTGTAACTATGTGAGATGATGAACATTAACTGAACTAACATTAGTGATCATTTCACAATATACCCACATATCAAATCATCATGTGGTACAACTAAAACTAATGCTAAAACTAACATATGTCAATTGTATCTCAGTAAAACTAGAAAAAAATTTTAATTTTTTCCAAAAAACAAATTAAACTACTTTAAGTCTTAAAATTGCTGAAGTGGCCCTGAGAATCCTAAAATAAAGAAAATATAGAGGCTCCTGGGTGGCTTAGTCAGATAAGCATCCGACTTCAGCTCAGGTCATGATCTCACGGTTTGTAGGTTTGAGCCCCACATCAGGCTCTGCACTGATAGCTCAGAGCCTGGAGCCTGCTTCAGATTCTGTGTCTCACCTCTCTCTCTCCCCTCCCCCACTTGTGCTCTCTTTATTTTAAATAAAATAAACTTTAAAAGAAAAAAAAGAAATAAAATGTATTCATTAGCAATTTGTTTGTGTTCCAACATCCCTCCAGCTCTGGGGGGGGGGGGGGGGCTTTCCATACTGGAGCTGGAAGCCAAAAACTCAAAATTAACCAAAACATAGCAAGTGTGTACAACATGCTCTCTGCGTCTTGTTCCATCAAAAACCACAAAAGAGATAAAAAGCTGAAAGAACAAGAGAGACCCTACTGATATCACTGTAGTTGTTTCTGAAAGCCCGAAGGACTTGGAAATAAATTGATTAAAACTTTTTGTATAAATCACATCAATTTTTCATCAAAACGATCAGATATATCATATCCCCACAAACTTAAACTGTGACCCATTATTAAAATTATATTGTTAACAGTACACTGCTTCAGGCACTTCACAGAATTACCTGGACAAAATACACATCATTTCAAAAAGTAAAAGGCACATGGGTGCCTGGGTGGCTCAGTTGGTTAAGTGCCCAACTCTTGATTTCAGCTTAAGGTCATAATCTCACAGTTCATGAGTTCGAGCCCCACATCAGCTCCATGCTGACAGTGCAGAGCCTGCTTTGGATTCTCTCTCTCCCTGTCTTTCTGCCCTTCTCCGACTCATGCAGCGCGCATGTGCTCTCTGTCTCTCTCAAAATAAATAAGTAAACTTTATTAAAAAAGTAACAGGAAAACAAAACTAATACTACACAAAACACTCCTCTTTAAGGACTCAGGTGAATGCTCATTTGTTTTCACTTGGGCATTCCTTAACAAGCACCAGTGTTCCGCCACCTAAAATACCTTCACTTACACTCTTATGGTATTCCTTGTGCTCGTCCTTTCAAGGGACTTCAGGGTGTTCCAAAATTTGTCTGAGATTACTCAGCAATGGGATGATTCTACAAATACCAATCAGAGGAGACAATGATGACAGCATTTAATCCCCAGCTCAGCAAAGAAAAATAATTATTCAGAAGACTTGACTTAACTACTGAATTTTGGGAAGAAGTATGTCTGCAGCAAGGCCATGCAGAAGGAACCCCGTTGACACAGGGTGGGAGAAAACACTGGAGACATCCATGACCAGACTTGTGAATGGAGCTCTAAACTTGGATTATTTCCAGAAGAGGCAAATACATTCCGTTCAACCAGGACCCAAGTAAAGAGTGGGATTTAAGGCAGGGATGTCCTGATCATGGCAAAGAGACATCTTACACAAGTAAGAGGAGAAATAAGATAAAAGGAAATGCCAAAGAGGAATAGGAATATCACTCTTCTAAACGTAAGTAATCTGATGAGCTGATAATCCTCAATGTGGGGCTTTGCTACAGAGCTTCAAAATTAGGCAGTAACTTTTCTTACTTATGGCTGAAAACAGATACAATAAATAAGGGATCAGGGTTTGTTTCTTCCAGAGAAAGTCAAAGTATAGGAGATACCACAGAGTTAACTGTTAACAACTCTTAGATGTCTATAAAAGGGTATGATGGCAGCAAAAGAAATTGTAATTAGATATTGAGACATTCTTAGGAAAGTCTCACACTGAGATGTATTACCAAAGGAGGCTAAACATTCTAATAACTGAAGGAAAAGACAAAACATGATGGTATTAAATGCAATCTGCCCTCCAGAAACCTGAAAACAGACTAGAAATGAATGGTCCCCTTTTTAAAAAGACACATAATTTCAGATTCATAATTCTCCCGTAAACCAAGACCACTAGAGCAAGGCATTTTCTAGACTAAATCTCAAACTAGGTTGGCATTCCTTCCAATAAACAGTTAAGTAAAGACCTAAACCTTCACTATCCAATATGACAGCCATTACACACACACAGCTATTGGGTATTTGAAATGTGGCTGGTCCAAATTTAGATGGGCTATATGTATAAACTACACACCAGATTTAGATGACTTCAGCACAAAAAAAAGAATGAAAATTATCTCAATAACTTTTTATATTGATTAAAAGGTGAAATCATACTATTTTGGATATACTGAGTTAAATAAAATATACTTTTAAAATTAATTTCAGGGACGCCTGGGTGGTTCAGTCAGTTAAGCATCTGACTCTTGACATCAACTCAGGTCATGATCTCCCGGTTCATAATTTCAAGTCCCACATTGGACTCTGTGCTGACAAGTGTGGAGCCTGCTTGGGATTCTCTTCTTCTCTCTCTGCCCCTTCCCTGCTCGTGTTCTTTCTCTCTCTCTTTCTCTCTCTCTCTCTCTCTCTCTCTCTCTCTCTCTCTCTCAAAATAATAAGCTTTTAAATAAATAAGTAAATAAAACTAAATAAAATTAATTTCACTTGTTTCTTTTTACTTTCTTTTAATATGGCTACTAGAAATTTAACGTTTATTTATTTTTGGGACAGAGAGAGACAGAGCATGAACGGGGGAGGGGCAGAGAGAGAGGGAGACACAGAATCGGAAACAGGCTCCAGGCTCTGAGCCATCAGCCCAGAGCCTGACGCGGGGCTCGAACTCCCGGACCGCGAGATCGTGACCTGGCTGAAGTCGGACACTTAACCGACTGCGCCACCCAGGCGCCCCTAGAAATTTAAAATGACACATGGCTATAGGGCGCCTGGGTGGCTCAGTCAGTTAATCATCTGACTTCGGCTCAGGTCATGATCTCACAGTTCATGGATTTGAGCCCCACACGGGGCTCTATGCTGACAGCTCAGAGTCTGGAGCCTGCTTCAGATTCTGTGTCTCTGTCTCTCCCTGCTTCTCCCTCACTCATGCTCTTTCTCTTTCTCTCTCTCTCTCTCTCTCTCAAAAATAAGTAATTAAAAAAATTTTTAAATAAAATGCCACTTGACTCACATTTGTACCTGCATTGTCTTCTCTGTCAGACATCATAAGCAAGCAAAATTAAACACCACTATATCAAACACACTTCTGGGATGCTAAATATTTCAAATGTGAACAGAAGAATGAAAAAGGGTGGGGTGCCTGGGTGACTCAGCTGGTGAAGTATTGCCTCTTGATTTTGGCTCAGGTCATGATCTTGCGGTTTGTGGAATCACGTCCCTAATGGGGCTCTGCACTGACAGCAAGGAGCCTGCTTGGAATTCTCTCTCTCCCTCTCTCTGCCCCTCCCTCACACATGCAGGCACTCACAGTCTCTCTCTCCCAAAATAAATAAATAAACATTAAAAAAATAAAGAAAGAATGAAAAAGAGTAAACAGTATCCGTGGCATTCAGAGAACTCCTACCACAACAGCAGTAGCAGCAGCCACTAGGTTGTTTTAAGTGACAAGCACAAACAACAAACTTTCTGGAAAAAGAGATGCCATAATCGCAGATTCTCTTTTCGACCTGCCTGGAAGTGTGCCAGAGACTCTCCTCTTGGGCGGCTCACCCTTCTGCCTACCTTTGATGAGCTCCGGCCTGTAGGTCTTGCGCAGCTGCTCCAGGAAGCTGTTGTAGAAGCTTTCTGCCTGCTCTGTGGGCATTGCCAGGTGAAAGTCAGGCTTGTTCCCCTTGAGCACGCACTGGAGGGTGAACTGGCTGATGCACAGCACCTCATACTGTTTGTCCATCACACTCTTCGACCAGTGTTTCCCACTCTCATCCTCAAACACACGCAGGTTTAAAATCTTTCTGACCCTAAGCAGGAAAACAGTGGTTAGAGAAACCTGAAGAATCATAAGCCCCCAACACACTCCATACCCCCAAAGTGTCACCTGTTGAAAAAGAACATAACGACAAACTCCTCTACCTCAGTAAAAAGAGCACCAGCTTCCAAGTCAGGTAGCCTAGATGATTCTTTTTTTTTTTTTTAATTTTTTTCTAATGTTTATTTATTTTCGAGAGATAGAGCATGAGCAGGGGAGGGGCACAGAGAAAGAGAGACACAGAATCCGAAACAGGCTCCAGGCTCTGAGCTGTCAGCACAGAGCCTGACATGGGGCTTGAACCCATCAATGGCGAGATCATGACCTGAGCCGAAGTCAAACACTTAACCGACTGAGCCACCCAGGCGCCCCACGTAGCATAGATTCTAATTTGAATTCAGGCTTTTTGCTAAATACATGTTCATGATCTTAGGCAAGTCAGTGAATTATCAGAGCTCCAGATCCTATGTGTACGATGAACAACTGGACAGTTTTTAAATGGATAAATGGTGCCCAGATCATATTGCTCAAACTGGAAACAGAAATCATTCATAAGAAAACAAGTTCCGTTTTGCATTAAGAGAATGGTTCATGGATATAGCAGCAAATAGGGACCAAGGCTGTTGGGTTCAGCTCTGCTGCTGACTTGGTGGGTATCATCTGACAAATTACTCTTCCTTGGCCCCCTCATCTGAAACACAGAGATAACCACATTACATCAAACAGGACAGACAAAAAAAGTAACAGGGGCTCACTTCACAGCAACAAAATATCATGGAAGTTCCCAGTGTATGTATATACATAATTCAGATAGCTAGGCAGGTAGAAATACAGAGCTACAGATATATCCAGTACATATCCCATTCAAACAGAAATGACTTAGAAATCCGCCTCTTGGGGCGCCTGGGTGGCGCAGTCGGTTAAGCGTCCGACTTCAGCCAGGTCACGATCTCGCGGTCCGGGAGTTCGAGCCCCGTGTCGGGCTCTGGGCTGATGGCTCGGAGCCTGGAGCCTGTTTCCGATTCTTTGTCTCCCTCTCTCTCTGCCCCTCCCCCGTTCATGCTCTGTCTCTCTCTGTCCCAAAAATAAATAAACATTGAAAAAAAAATTTAAAAAAAAAAAAAAAAAAAAAAAAAAAAAAAGAAATCCGCCTCTTACATGTGCTCCAGTTCCTTCTGTGTATCTTCCAGAGAAATACCCAGCAACACACAGATTCCCCGTCCAATTGCACTTATTTGCTCTCCTCCAACTAGAAAGGAAACAAAAGAGGAAAGAAACTCAGAACCAAACAGGTGCCATGATGAACTTTTAAGTAACCACAAGAATGTTTAAACATCACACATACTTCTTAGAACTTCTTTGGTAAAGTCAGTGGGTATTGAAAAATGAGTTTCATAAATGCAGTAAGACTATCAAGATTTAGGTCCTTTCTGATTTTATATCTGGAATGAACGAGCTGTTAACAACCATTAAGCTAACTTTTAGGGCCACATTTTCTTCTGTGTTACCTTGGGCAGGATACCTCAAACTTTCCATGATAGAGTTTGCCTATCTGTAAAAACACAAGAGTTTTCCTCCCCAGGGAATCCAGCCCAGCTGCACTAATTCTCTGAAAGGAGATGCTTGCTTTTCTTCAGAATTAGCAAATATGGGACATAATATACAGATAGTACAAAATAATAAACATTTATGTCAGAAAAAGAATTTTTCTACTTACTGCAAGAAGATAAATATATACAAAAACCATAGTTTAAAAGTTAAGCTTCAAGTCAGCAAACTTCTATTATGTCCTAGTTTAGTACTCAAGTTTGTATTCTAAGCCAATGACCTCCAAATCCCTTTCAATCATGTACCTCATCCACAAAAAAACAAATCTCTAAACATATATTCCAAACATTTGTGTATGTATTTATAGTCAAATGCATAGCTCTACCACCATTAGGCAGTATCTCAGTGCTGGTTCAGTTCTTAGGCTAAGATCCATCATTGTTACAGTGAACCTAAATCCATATTTCAAATGTTAATCTTCATAACTGTCCATATTTTTGGCCAACTTTTTGCCAAATCTCATCATGTTACTGACATCTTGTTATTTTACCATCTATTAACCTAACATTCCAATCGGGAGAAGGGTCAACTCTGCCATTTTCTTGTTTGCGTCTGCTAGATAATAATATCTATAAATATATCTGAAAAGGCATCATAGACTGTAACATGTTATAATATCCAGCAAGTTAAGGAAAGAATGAGAAACCGCCCCCCCCTTCCTTCACCCTGACAAGGGATCACCTGCTATGCAGACCCCAGGGAAGCATCAGCATCAACCCATTCCAAACCAAGTATCAGTAAAGCTTAATTTCTCTTCTTTTTATGCTAAAAAAAATTTTCTTCTGTGCTACTTTTCTTACAATGGACTATGAATGATTTACCGTCCTTTGAGCCAATGACTCAGAAGCTGAAACAGGAAAAATCTACCTGAAATAAGCAGTAAACAACTGGGGTGGCTGGCTTGTTGCTTTAGAACACAATCAAGCTTTATTTGTGCTTTAAATAAATCAGTATTATTTTCTTACAATATCAAAATATTTTTCAAATTTTCCCCATAGTATGTTTTAAAAGCTTAAAAAGAATGGTTATTGAGTTATATCCACCATTAAACTAATGCATACACAACATAGAAAATTTGGAAAATATAAGAAACAGGAAGGACAAAAGAACACCCAAAGACAAGCACTTCAATATTTCAATAATTTCCCTTTGATATTTTCTCTATTCATACGTTTTACTTTATATTTGTTTTCAATTACTGCAATAACATACATAAATTTTTGTGTTCCACCTTTTCTCTTAACATTGCATAAGGATTTTTTCACGTTATAAGATTTTCCTAAACATCTTTTTTTTTTTTTAATTTTTTTTTCAACGTTTATTTATTTTTGGGACAGGGAGAGACAGAGCATGAACAGGGGACGGGCAGAGAGAGAGGGAGACACAGAATTGGAAACAGGCTCCAGGCTCTGAGCCATCAGCCCAGAGCGTGACGCGGGGCTCGAACTCACGGACCGCGAGATCGCGACCTGGCTGAAGTCGGACGCTTAACCGACTGCGCCACCCAGGCGCCCCTCCTAAACATCTTTTAATAGTTGCATCCCATCAAGTCGAACAGTTGCATTCCATCCAATGGACCAACTAACCATCTCATTTGGCTGGATATATGGCTTGTTTCAAAATTCTCACTTCAATAAATAACACTGTGGTGAAAATCTTTGAATACTAGATTTTACATTTTACAATTTAAAGCAGTTTTAGGTTCACAACAAAATTGAGCAAAGGTATACAGATTCCCCTATACTCACTGCCCCCATAATGCATAGCTTCCCCATTGTCAACATCCCCCACGGAAGGGGAACATTCCTTACAATTGATGAACCTGCACTGGCACAACATTATCATTCAAAGTCCATAGTTTACATTAGGGTTCACTCTTGATGTGATATTCTATAGATTTGTTGGACAAATATATAATGACATGTATCCACCTTACATTATCATAGAGTAGTTTCACTGCCCTCTAAGAATGCTCCATGCTCTGCTATTCATTCCTCTAAATCTTTTCCTATAATTAGGATTCTCTTCTTAGAATAGATTCTCAAAAGCAGAATCAGTATAAAGTGATTCAAATCACTATCTGAGGAGTTTCAACATTTTTATAATGTATTGTTTTAATAAGAAACAAATTATGCCCCAAAGCCTGTATATGACACAGTTAGCTGCTCTCTTATGCTAGAGTAGTTTTGCTCCCCACCTCCAGCGACAAGTAGAAGAACCAGAAGATTCAAAAGGATCTTTTATTATACGCAAATGGATTTTCAAGGGAAAAAAACTTGAGAATCGCCATTTTAGGCAACAGATCACAGGACTAGAAAAGACCTGAGATCTTTGGTCAATTTCCCATGTATACTGGCATCACCTCTGACCACTTCTTTGAGAAGAATTCACCTCTTCCCAACATGATTCTATTCAAATTTTAGCTGCTGAAGCTGAGGAATGGGACATGGTTACCACACTTTGCTGCCTGTGTAACCAAACAAATACATTTGAAGTGTTCCATAATAAAGCTTTTAAAATTAGATTATCACAATAACCATGCTAAGGCATCAAAATGTGCTTGACCAATCTCATTAAGTGAGCCTGCCATATAATAAAATATGAATCCTAACACTGTAGTCTGTCCCAACCATAAAATCAGAAGTGACATTTTAGAACCCCTGAAATAAAATGTACAACCACATTTCAGTGAAGCCAGTCACATTCTAAAGGAATCAGAAAATGTCTTTCCATTACAATTGAACTAGAAGGCCTGCCTACCTTGAAGGTCCCTCCAGCACTGAGAAAGAATTCCACTTTATTCAAAACCTTCCCACAATTAATACCTGTATCTTTTTTTAATACCCTTAACTTGTTTAACAGGCAGGTTTGTTGGTTTTTAACAAGAGCATACAATTTAAATTGTAAATTAAAATCAAACAATTTAGCAAATCTCACAAAACACATGTTTTCAATATTCCAGATCAGCAGAATGAAGAGTTCAAGTAAGAGAAGATTAAAATTCTCCAAACTTCACTCATTGGTGATGACCATATGGAGTAGAATGTAAAATTTTGCTCAAAGAGGCAAAAAATCTTCTCATCTACTAATTTTCCCAGTTTCCGTGAATTTAAATATTAACTGAAATACCAAAAAACCTTCGTTTTAAAATCCCATAAATCCCAATGCTATTCTGCTCCTTGCTATTTCAGGACCATATTCAAAACGAGTTAACAGAACAACTTAGAAATCACTAGGCAGGGTTGAAAAGTAGACCCTCTGATGTAAATATATGGTTTTCCTGGGTTTGGTTGTTTCTTTACGGGATTCTGTTGCTTCGTTTTTTTTTAGATTTATACTTTTATGGACATAAGAACATGTACTTCGTGTAGACTCGGCTGGAAGAAAAGTCTATCTGGAAATACTTGGACTGAGACAATACTATAATTCTGCAAAAACAAAACAAAACAAACCGAAGTCTAGAAGACAATCTAAAATTAGTCATTAATTTTTTTTAACATCTTTTTAACTGGGTTTGTTTTTAAAACGACTACCTTATATACATTAATCATCTGCACCCCTGATGTTCAAACTAGACTACAGTAGATCCAGCGATGACTAATGGTCGGGTGGCTTGGTCCACAAGAAACTGGTGGCAAAGAGAAACATTTCATCCAAGATTCTTTAGATTCTGACCCCATCCCTGCAGGGTTAGGCGAGTGAGAGGTGTCCTCACGCGGGGTACATTCTGTCTCATGGGGGCGCTGGTCACGTGTACGTAACTGTCACAACTCAACCGTAAGAACAACTCTTCATATCTGTGCATTTTATTGGCAGTCAAGCTCCATAAACATTGGGACATTTAGACAATGGGCAAAAATAGGAAATTTAAAATAGAACATTATAAAGGGGAGGGGGAGGGGGTCCTTGCTCCGGAAATGCTGCCTACGTGTTGTTTGTGCAACGTTCCACCGAAGAACGCGCCGCGGGGATGCTCAGAGATTCTGCCACCCGGTAGTCAGGCCCAAAACAAACAAACAAACAAAACAAAAACAAAAAACAAAACAAACAAAAAACGGTAATAATAAGGCGCGTTTAGTGTGAACCCAAAACGGAGCCCTGCAGCCAGGGCCGCGCCGGGGCCCGCCGGGCACGTGGACGGCTCTGCAGCCGCGGCGACGCCCGGAGCCGGCCCGGGGACTTGGGGCTGCGGGGGCCGAGCTCGCCAGGGCCGTTGGCGGCTGGAAGGGCCCCGGGGACGGCGCGGGGGAACCCTCGCGGGGGCGGCCGGGGACAGCCGGGAGCGGGGTCAGGGGTGGCTCCTCCCGGGCCCGGCCCCGGCCCCGCCCGACTGACCTGTGACGCTGGCCCGGGTGACGCGCTGCACCACGGCTTTCATGGCGGCGGTTGGGGCGAGTGGGGCGGCGCCGCGCTCCTTCCGGCCTCGCGACTCTGCGGGCGGCTCAGTGGCCGGCGCCCTCTGGGGGTGACACCAGGAAGCGCGCCGGACGGCCCAGTCAGACCCGGTTGGCGGCGGCCCTCCTACGTCGGCCACGCCCACCTACAGGTTGGCCTCCCCTGCATAGGTCACGCCCACCTGGTGATAGGCCCCGCCCCTCCCTCAGTCCCGCCCAGGCCACAGGTGGGCCCAGCTCGGACCCTGGGACCCAGAAACCCGCGCCCAGCTGTCACCCCCTACCCAGACTCAGTTGTGCCCAAATCGCAGTTTCTGCACCAGATGTTTCTCACATCTCCGACCTAAGAGCCAATCATCCCTAAATCCCAGCTTTGTCCTGAATCCTAATCCCGTGTTCCTCCTTCCACCCTTCCGTCCAGATGTTCCCAAATTCCTTTTCTTTTGTTTTCCTGCCTCAGTGCTTCTCAGAAACCAGACAGAACAGAATCTGCTGCCTAAAATAGCCATTTAATGTGGAGAAACGGGAACCCTCTTGCACTGTTGGTGGGAATGCAAATTGGTGCAGCCGCTCTGGAAAGCAGTGTGGAGGTTCCTCAGAAAATTAAAAATAGACCTACCCTATGACCCAGCAATAGCACTGCTAGGAATTTACCCAAGGGATACAGGAGTACTGATGCATAGGGGCACTTGTACCCCAATGTTCATAGCAGCACTCTCAACAATAGCCAAATTATGGAAAGAGCCTAAATGTCCATCAACTGATGAATGGATAAAGAAATTGTGGTTTATATACACAATGGAATACTACGTGGCAATGAGAAAAAATGAAATATGGCCTTTTGTAGCAACGTGGATGGAACTGGAGAGTGTGATGCTAAGTGAAATAAGCCATACAGAGAAAGACAGATACCATATGGTTTCACTCTTATGTGGATCCTGAGAAACTTAACAGGAACCCATGGGGGAGGGGAAGGAAAAAAAAAAAAGAGGTTAGAGTGGGAGAGAGCCAAAGCATAAGAGACTGTTAAAAACTGAGAACAAACTGAGGGTTGATGGGGGGTGGGATGGAGGGGCGGGTGGGTGATGGGTATTGAGGAGGGCACCTGTTGGGATGAGCACTGGATGTTGTATGGAAACCAATTTGTCAATAAACTTCATATATAAAAAAAATAATAATAATAAAAAATAAAAATAAAATAGCCATTTAACTACAGTATGTAAGTATTCATTCGACTTAACCATACCATGGTAGTGCGGAGATACATGATCCTGTAATTCTCGTTTCTCTAATACTAATACTTGGCAGCTCCCCCATCCAGGGTTGTTAGAGGAGGTTTAAATAAAATAGACTGTGTAAAAATGATTTGAAAGCCGCAAAGGACTGTACAAGTATTACCCTAACAAATTATTATCACTGATAAAAATAAAGCCCCTTTCCATGTGCCTTCTAGTATTACTGGGTATTAAGAACAGGCTATCCCGGGGCGCCTGGGTGGCGCAGTCGGTTAAGCGTCCGACTTCAGCCAGGTCACGATCTCGCGGTCCGTGAGTTCGAGCCCCGCCTCAGGCTCTGGGCTGATGGCTCGGAGCCTGGAGCCTGTTTCCGATTCTGTGTCTCCCTCTCTCTCTGCCCCTCCCCCGTTCATGCTCTGTCTCTCTCTGTCCCAAAAATAAATAAAAACGTTGACAAGAAAAAAAAGAACAGGCTATCCCAAAATAAGGCACGTTGGCATATTGAATACTTTAATGGAGCTTGAGAAAGAGGCAGAAGCAGGAAAGTCACTCTGACCTTCCCCCCACCCTTCTATCCTAAAACAGGCCATAAACCCATGGGTGAGAGGTGCACTCTTATCTTCAAAGACAAAGGGATGGCAAGAACAAACAGGCCTTTCAAAGTTTCCTCCAGTTTGCTATGCTTACCTCATACTCCTTGGCCTGTCATATTCCTCCATGATGTCCACTCTCCATCAAAAATAGCGGGAAAGGGGTGCCTGGGTGCCTCAGTCGGTTGGGTGTCTGACTTTGGCTCAGGTCATGATCTCACCGTTCATGGATTCCAGACCTGTGCTTGAAGAGCATTCGTTGGCCTCTGTGCTGACAGCTCAGAGCCTGGAGCCTACTTTGGATTCTGTGTCTCCCTCTCTCTCTGCCCCTCCCCTGCTCAGACTCTGTCTCTCTCTCTCTCAAAAAAAAGTAAACATCTTTAAAAAATGTTTAATAAAATAATAAAAAATAAATAGCATAAGAATACACAGGTCTAACTGTTTCTTCGGGTCTTCGTTTTCTTATGAAGGCCACTCTGTCATGTAAAATTTAAATAACTATTTGTATTTTTCTCTTTCAAAATAAATAAACTCAAAATTTTTTTTAAAACTTGAAAGGGGTCTTGAGGTAAAATGTTCAAGCTCTGCTGATTTAATGTAAACAAATTTCAGATTTTAAGTTTTTCTCACTCCCAGGGTCTCTGGCTGGGTCTGACAATTAAACTGACAAAGATTAACTGGAGAACCAGTGCGTTGGAGGGGGCTGGACAAAGGATCCGAAGAGGGCTCTCAGCTGAGGGCTCAAACTTACAAACTATCAGAGCTGAATCAGTTAAGCAACCAACTGAGCCACCCAGGTGCCCCATATTTTTAATTTTTTTTAAGAAACTCTGCCCCCAATGACTCCAAGAGTCACATGTTCTACCGACTGAGCCAGCCAGGCACAACCATGTCAAGACCCCTTTACATTACTAAAAACTATGGAACACCCCAAACAGCTTTTGCTTATCTAGCTTATATCCAAGGAGATTTACTACATTAGAAATTACAACTAAGAAAAATTGTTAAATATTGATTTCTATAACATTTACAAACAACACTAATAAGGGGCACCTGGGTGGCTCAGTTGGTTAAGCATCCAACTCTTGATATCAGCTCAGGTCATAATCTCACAGTCATGCTGGGCATGGAGTCTGCTTAAGATTCTCTCTCTCCCTGAAAAACAAATAATCCAGTGAAGAAATGGGCAGAAGACATAGACATTTCTCTAAAGAAGACACCCACATGGCCAACAGGCACATGAAAAGTTGTTCAACGACACTCCTCATCAGGGAAATACAAATCAAAACCACACTGAGATACCACCTCGTGCCAGTCAGAGTGGCTAAAATGAACAAATCAGGAGACTATAGACGCTGGAGAGGATATGGAGAAACGGGAACCCTCTTGCACTTTTGGTGGGAATGCAAACTGGTGCAGCTGCTCTGGAAAACAGTGTGGAGGTGCCTCAAAAAATTAAAAATACATCTACCCTATGACCCAGCAATAGCACTGCTAGGAATTTACCCAAGGGATACGGGAGTGCTGATGCATAGGGGCACTTGTACCCCAATGTTTATAGCAGCACTTTCAACAATAGCCAAATTATGGAAAGAGCCTAAATGTCCATCAACTGAGGAATGGATAAAGAAAATGTGGCTTATATATACAATGGAATACTACGTGGCAATGAGAAAGAATGAAATATGGCCTTTTGTAGCAACGTGGATGGAACTGCAGAGTGTTATGCTAAGTGAAATAAGTCACACAGAGAAAGACAGATACCATATGTTTTCACTCTTATGTGGATCCTGAGAAACTTAACAGAAGACCATGGGGGGAGGGGAAGGGAAGGAAAAAAAAAAAGGGAGGGAGGGAGCCAAACCATAAGAGACTCTTAAAAATTGAAAATAAAGTGAGGGTTGATGGGGGGTGGGTGGTGGGCATTGAGGAGGGCACCTGTTGGGATGAGCACTGGGTGTTGTATGGAAACCAATTTGACAATAAATTTCATATTAAAACATTTTTTTTTCTTGTTAAGTAATCTCTACACCCAACGTGGGGCTCGAGCTCACAACCCTGAGATTTGCACATGCTACCAACTGAGCCAGCTAGACATCCCTTGTTTTGTTGTTCTACCATTCTTTAGGAGTTGTCTTTATCCGAATGGTCTAGTCAGATGGCTCAGGCCCACCTTCCTGCTCCTCCAGTGGGAGGGGCCTCAGGAAGAGGAGCCCATGCCCAGGAAATGGCTCATCACTCACTCACACCCTCTTACTGATGTGGCCCCACTTTCCTTTCAAAGAGGCAATAGACTTTGACAAATACTCCTGTGGAAGAAAAAGTCAACAGTCTCTGCCACAAATTCCAAATAGGAGTACTTTTCTGAAGACACTGTGTTAATGAACTGTCCATTTCCAGCCATTTTAAATGGAAGATGTTATTAACCTGATATAAATTGGAGACAAAGAAGTAACTGTTCATCCCAGAACCTGTGAGTTGTGCATAGAATAATTACTTTTACATTCCCTCCAGGGTGGTGACTATGGTAGGTACTCTATGGACATGACCTGAATAGGTGAATGAACAAATGAAGAAAGAATAAGTGAAAAATGAACTAGACAGCTTCTGCTTCTGAGTTAGTTGTGCTATGGGAGATATTTTTTGTGTATAGTAATATCTGGATATGACATATTTTAGCACTAGAAATACACGTAATACTAAAAATTCCCTTTGCACCTTCATCCTTTCTCTGATGATACAGGATGCTGCTCTGTCCCAAATCATCAACCACCATTCTATTAGATAACATGTAATATAGCCAATGGATAAAATATGTGGTCAAATTGCTAATTATCTTAAATTCACTGAACTTTTTTTTCAAGTAGGCTTCACACCCAACATAGGGCTCAATGCTGGGCTCAAACTCATGACCCTGAGATCAAGACCTGAGCTGAGATCAAGAGACACTTAGCTGAATGAGCCACCCAGGTGCTCCTGAACTTCCATTTCTAATAGAACCCTGATGGGGGAGGGAAGGGGCACCTGGTTGATTCAGTCAGTTAAGCATCTGACTTTCAGCTTAGGTCATGATCTCACGGTTTGTGGGTTCAAGCCCCACATCAGGCTCTGTGCTGACGGCTCAGAGCCTGGAGCCTGCTCAGATTCTGTGTCTCCCCCTCTTTCTGCTCCTCCCCCACTTGCACTCTGTGTGTGTGTCTCTCTCTCAAAAACAAATAAACATTAAAAAAATAAATTTAGAACCCTGGGTAGTTTTTCATTTGTGATCTGGCTCTCACAACAGCATAAAACATTCCGGTAACTTGAACTTTCTGGCATTTGGATTCTAGAAAAATAAGAAGTTTTCAGTGTTTCTTTTCAAAGCTTATAGTCAATAGCTCCCTCTCTGCTTTATGAGAGGAGGTTGGTATGATGCGAAAAGCTTAAGCTTTGGTGCCAGAAAACCCTTGCTTTCTGTCCCAGCTCTATGCATTTCTGTGTGACCTTAGGAAATATGGTTTAACCTCATTTGGCCTCAGTCTTCTTATCTGTAAAGTGAGGATAATATCTTATCTGGATTGTGGTGAGGAGTAAACATAATACAGGAGATCTCAAAAAATGATCTTGAAGCAAATAACCTAAGCATATTTTTACAGTTACATATATCCATCATATCTGTCTGGGCCAAATCTGTCGTTTTGGAAATGATGATAGATCATGTAATTCATCTTAAAAACTCTAATTCAGTGCTTAAGATTCTCTGTGTTCCTCTGCCTCTCTCCCCATCTTGCGTTCTCGCTCTCTCAAAAAAAAAAAAAAAAGTTTGAATAAAAGTCTAATTCAGGGTAAAGCAGAGCTCCCCTGAGTGTTTAAAGCCCAACACTCTGCATGCTAGAGCACTCTGGAGCACAGTGTCCCCCCAAAAGCTTATTTTTCAGCCCCAGTCGGTGGATCTCGATGGCTTAGGAGAACCTTAACTGTTGCTTCTTTGACTTCTGCCACTTAGATATATTTCTGGTTCCATCAGTACACAATTGGGTATGATTTTCTTCTCTGAAAATAGACAAAGGTCAGGAGAGTCTCATGTTCATTTTGACATATGCTGAATCTGTGACAGAAAAAATACATAAACATGGCAAGATAGCCCTCTGATACGCTATCACCAGAAAGACCCTGTTAGAAATAAGCCCATCAACCCAATCAAAGGAGAGACACGGGGACTCAGAGCATGGTGAAGTGAGGCTTTAATCAACATTCTTGTAAGAGCAGGTGTCTGATGGACAGGCACACTCCGGGCAGTTACAACAGACAATTTATCTCCTAGCATGCAAGTCCCTCCCCTGGTTCCTTATTGGCTGAGTACTACAGAGGTTACAGCCTTACCCAGATGTTGCTTATGCGCATGTAAGGCAAAAAGTAGTCCGACTGCAACAAATGTACATTCCCTGAGGTGATGTAGAGACTTTCAGTCCCTCCTCCCTTTGTTCTTTGGCGCATGCTCATTGCAAAGCCAGCAAAAATAAGCCCACAAAAGGGAGACGGGAAGAAGAACCTGGAAGTGAAGTGTCTAAAGGTTTGGGACTCCATTGGGGGGGGGGGGGGCGGTTGTACATATTTCCAATAGGTTGTAAACCTATTATTAATTAGACAGCATAGCTTTTATTTGGTATTTCTGAAAATGAATCATCTCCCTTACATCTCAGCCCTGCCTATCTGATCCCTTCCACAAAATCCTCTCAAATTACTTCCTTACCTTGGATGTGACCCTCAACTCACCTGTGGTGTTTGGTGAGGCAGCAATTACCAGGCAGGGCTGGAAACTGAGCCCCTGAGTCCTGACACTGCCAATGACTGAGTGCTGTCAGGATGCTGTAAAGAAAAATTATCCTAAACTTGGAGTATCAGGCGAAAAGAAGGTAGCAAGTACTTTTTAAATTTTTTTTTTAATGTTTATTTATTTTCAAGAGAGAAGGAGACAGAGTGCGAGCAGGGAAGGAGCAGAGAGAGAGGGAGACAGAGATTCCAAAGTGGGCTCCAGGCTCTGAGCTGTCAGCAGAGAGCCCAACGCAGGGTTCCAACTCATGAACGGTGAGATCATGACCTGAGCCGAAGTCACTCGACTGAGCCACCCAGGTGCCCCTAGCAAGTGCTTTTAATGTGTTTAATAATCTGTGATATGGTGATTTATAATAAGAAATATATATTTGGTCTTCTTTTATTCCTGGTACAGAGCTCCTAAAATCCTTGGAATTTCCTAAGTGATGACAGTGATAAATGTGTCTTTTGTTACATTAATGACGTGATTTTTGGACTCCACCTAAAGATGAGGCCTGGTTGTCAGGAGATCCAATCATGTGATTACAGGGTTAGAACTTTTAGTCTCACCCCCAACCTCTGGGGAGAGTAAAGGGGCTGGAGATATGGTTCCATTGACAATGGCCCAGGATTTAATCAGTCATGCCTATGTAATGAAGCCTCCATAAAACCCTAAAAGGATGGGGTTTGGAAAGCTTCCACATTGGTAAATGCATGGATATTGGAGAGACATGTGCTCGGAGAGAACATGGAAGCTCTGCTCCCTTTCCCCACACCTGGCCCTGTGCTTCCATCTAAAACATTAGATGGTTGGGGCATCTGGGTGGCTCAGTCGGTTAAGCGTCCGACTTCTGCTCAGGTCACGATCTCGCGGTCCGTGAGTTTGAGCCCCGCGTCGGGCTCTGGGCTGATGGCTCAGAGCCTGGAGCCTGCTTCCGATTCTGTGTCTCCCTCTCTCTCTGCCCCTCCCCCGTTCATGCTCTGTCTCTCTCTGTCTCAAAAATAAATAAACGTTAAAAAAAAAATTTAAAACATTAGATGGTTGATTGGAATAAATGTACATTCCCTGAGTTACTTCCCTTCATACTAAGCCACTTACCTAGTCAGTAAAATGTTTCCCTGAGTTTCTGTGAGCTGCTCTAGCACATTAATGGAACCCAAGGAGGGGGTCATGGGAATCTCTGATCTATATATAGCCGGTGGGTCAAAATATAGGTAACAACCTGGACTTGAGACTGGTGTCTGAAGTCCAAAGAGAGAGTTGGAAGTGTACTGCCACAGGCAGAAGCACAGGTGAGAAGGACTTGGGCTGTGACTGGCATCTGGGGGGGAAGTGACAGTCTTGCAGGATGGAGCCCTTGATCTGTGGGATCTGATGCTCTCTCTGGGTAAATAGTGTCAGAGTGGAGTTGAACTGTAGGACCCACAGCTAGTGTCCAAGAATTGCTTTGGTGTGGGGAACCTCCCCCCTCGACACACAATTGGAATTAGGTTCCACTCAAAGATTTTTTACAGGCCCACTCAAAAGTTCCTTAATTATCTAGGGGAATGTACCTTTGTTCGACCCATCATTTACCTATGATTAAAAGGTTACACATCAACTTGTAGATTTTTGACCAATGAGGATAAAAGTGATTCCTGTCTAGGAAACAAACAAAACCCCTAAATATAGGTATTTACCACCCTGTAGAATATTAACCAGAAACCTTATTCTAACATTTTTCTCTAATGCCTAAATTATCCCTGTTCCCCTATGTTCCTTGAACTAGCTTTATCATCCTACTGTTTTTTTCATTGAGTAGTTGAACAAGTCTTTGATATTTGCTCATCTGGTTTTATATTAGATTCATGTTTTTAACTTTTTGAAAAGTATATATAGATATATATATGTATACACACACACACACACACACACACACATATATATATATGATTTTATTTTTAAGTAATCTCTAAGCCCAATGTAGGGCTTGAACTCACAACCCCAAAATCAAGAGTTGTGGGGTCTACTGTATAAGCCAGCCAGGTGCCCCTTGAAAAGTGTATTTTGACAATCCTCAACTTTAGAATAGCCATCCTTCCGTATCTAGATGGACTTTGCATGGGTAGTGTGCGCAGGGTCCCCAGGACCACCCCCAGGTTTGGTGATTCCCTAAGAGGACTCCCAGGACTCTGCAGATAGTCATACTCATGGCTATGACGACTTACAGTGAAAAGATACAAAGCAAAATCTGCAAAGGAAAAAGGCACATGGGGCAAAGTCCAGAGGGAACCAGGCCCAGGCTTCCAGACTCTTCTTCCGGTACAGTTTTCCGGTGCTGGATTCCTCTGGCATCATGTGACATTTCCAAAGTGTTTACCAGGAAGCTCGTTAGAGACTCCGTGCCCACAGTTTTGACTGGGGACTGTTGATGTAGGTACCTTCTTGTAGAGGCTGCTTTTAGGAAAACAGGCTTGAGCAATGGAATGTGGAAAGGGCCCACAGCGACCACCTGGCTGAATACAGACAGGCCCTTCAGGTGACCCACCTCAAAATATCCACAGACCCTAAATGACCAGTGGACTACTTACAAGCAGGCAGTTACCAGAAAAGGGAGAATTCCATACATCGCCGTATCTCCTCTTCTTCTCCCTTTAAAAACAGCTCTAACCCACTGCCTCGTTGCAGACAGCCTCTCCTCTGCTATCCAGCCCGCCACTCCCTGGCGGTGTGTTCAGTTAACTTCTATCCCCTTTGTTCTGCCTCAGGTGAACTCTTTCACCTCGAGCATCACCGACTTCCACCTGATCGTCGTCCCACATTTGGGGGTACCCATCCGATCAAGAGACACCCCATTTAGACACCACACTTCTGTCTAGCATGCACCAAATTCCCAGATTCTCAAATGGAAAGGAAGGTATTCCGCAAAGAACCACATTGTTTGCACAGTTTAGCAACAGGGAGCCAGTCTTATCATTTAGAGAATGGTAGAAACTCGGAGGAAATCCAAGTTCCTGGATGCCAGCCGAGGACCTACCTGGCTGGCCGGTCTCTTTAAGGATAGCCGTGTAGGACTGCTCTCTCGACTCTTCCGCACAGCTAGGTTACACGTTTATAAAGGACACAGATGAAAGGCCTCCTCGGGGACTCCAAGGCAGATTGCCAAGTTGCCACCCCAAATCTGTTCTCCCTTTCTACCTTAGCAACAGAAGAGCAATATGCCCAGTTACACAAGTGCACCGCCAACTCCCATCAGCTCAGGGTGGCCAATGAGATGTAAGCGGAAGTTGTCAGGTGGGACTCAAGGAATGCTCGGGTAAGAGACGGCAGGCAGCTACCATGTCCCTTTGCAGCGCTCCATTCCCTCCTGTCCGGGAGTGTGGAGTCTTCAGCAGCCATCCTGTGAATGAGAGGATGGAAACCACTTTCTATGAATGGAGAATCAGAAGGACAGAAGGATCCTGGGCCCCCGATGACTCCATGAATCCCTTCTACCAGCCCTGGACAGCCTACTGCTGGATGCTCCTATGAGAACAAACCCTTACGAATGTAAGCTGCTGTGGTCAGGCCACGGTTACTAGCAGCAAAAAGCAACCCCCACTTTCTATAAAGCCTATCTTTAAGAAAAAGAAAAGTTACTCAGTCAATACTGCCAGACCTCTGAATTTAAGGAAGCTGGTTTCCAAACCTGCGAACTTTTCTCCAACAGGCAGTTCCCAACTTCTGAACGTACGTTTAAGTTGCATTTGCAACATGGATGTTTGGAATTCTTAAAACGTCTTCCCAGAGAAACATTATAAATTATATTTAGTTGTTAGATTAGTCCACAAAGGTCTATTTAGGCCACAATTTGGCTAAACTGTAGGAATCACTGTGGCTCCAAGCTGTTTGGAGCCACGATTTGTTCTGTTTTACTAGTTGGTTAGAAGTGTTGTGGGGTGCCTGGGTGGCTCAGTCTGTTAAGCGCCCGACTTCGGCTCAGGTCATGATCTCACAGTCTGAGTTCAAGCCCTGCGTCGGGCTCTGTGCTGACAGCACAGAGCCTGGCGCCTGCTTCGGATTCTGTCTCCCTCTCTCTCTGCCCCTCCCCCCACTCACACTCTGTCTCTCTCTCAAAATAAAATAAAGACATAAAAAATGTAAAAAAGAGAAGTGTTGTGGAGGAAGAACATGGTCTTAGCACAAGCAGTTGGGGTTGAAGTGTTTTAAACAAGAAGAAAATGTAAGCAGATATATCTATCTATCATCTATGAAAGCTTTTAAATTTTTTGAGTAGAGCTGACACTAAAAATCTCATGGGTAAACACAAACTTCCACTTTGATGAAACTAGGAGCCACATAATGGAGGGGAAGAACCAGAATCCTTAGCGCTGTTAAAGAAAAAAATATTCGATTACCCTTTTTAAAATACAGTAAGGCAGACTTTATTCAGGGCAGGGAGAGAGAGGGGGCTCAACTCTGAATACAGCATGGGCAATTGGGGATTTCCAGTCAAGGAGCAGAGTGGGAGTCAGTGGATGGGAAATTACCAGAAGGAAACATCAGCAATAAGGAGGTTCTGGTTGGTTAAGCTGACCTAACGGGATCCTTGCTGAAGACAGGCTAGGCTGCTCAGGCATCACCAGACGGATGGTGGAGGATAAGGAACCTGATCAGATATCAAGGTGATCAGGTATTAAGTGTGGAGAGTTCTAGTTAAAATGACTTAGCAGGGTTCTTGCTAGAGCAGAATTTAACAAGGAAATGCACAGAGGGGCCTTGGAGAAGTTTCAGGAGCCCAACTTAAGTTTTGTCAAGCAGAGAATCTTTGCCAGGACCTGCAAAGAGAACACTGATAAGAAGCCAGATATTTAGCCTCACAGAAACTGGAAAGATCTCAGTAACTGGGGGCAGCAGAACACTGGAGGTAGAGGTGGAGAGGGAGGGCTGAAAACAGAAGGATGCATGGGTCTGTATAAGCAGCTGGACCCCGAGGTGCCCACCACCACTTCAGAGCCAGTAATATCCCTGCCCTTTATTCAGGAGAGTTGGGGTTTCTGCTTGGGGATACTCATGGTAGCAGCCAGAGGACAGAGCACTGGACTACATGGAAATATATATTCTAACCAAATACCCTAAGTCCCTCCCCCATCCAGCTCCCAGAATTCCTACAGCCAGGTGTCTACCTGCAGGTAGGAAACTAGAGGAAATTCTCTGGGGAAAATGATCTATATACAAATGCTGGCATTTTGGTACTTCCCCATAAAAGTCTGGGGCACCTGGCTGGCTCAGTTGGTTAAGCATCTGACTTCAGCTCAGGTCATGATCTTGCAGTTCCTGGATTTGGGCCCCATGTCAGGCTCTGTGCTAACAGCTCAGAGCCTGGAGCTTGTTTTGGGTTCTGTGTCTCCCTCTCTTTCTGCCCCTCCCCTGCTCACACTCTCTCTCAAAAATAAATAAACATTAAAAAAAAAAAGTCTGGCTTACTGCCTGGAGTGGACATTTGTCATGGTATCTGCTTGCCCAGAATTTTTTGAACATCCTTTGTATATCTGGATAACTTCCCCCTGTAAAAAATATTTCTTTAGATGTTTATTTATTATGAGAGAGCAAGCAAGAGAGAGAGCAATAGCACATAAGTGGGGAAGGGGCAGAGAGACAGAGAGAGAATCCGAAGCAAGCTCTAGGCTGAGAGCTCAGGGCAGAGCCCAACGTGAGGCTCAATCTCACGACCGCAAGATCATGACCTGAGTCCATACCAAGAGTTGGATGCTTAAGTGACTGAGCCACCCAAGTGCCCTGAACTTCCTCCCTTAAAAGTCCATGAATCCCTAGTACAGAAGCCAGAAATTCACTTTCCCAGCCTCCTTTGCAGCTAGGGCCCAGGCATGTGATGTTATCAGTTAAGTATCACTGCACAAAACAGATTTATTTTTAATTTTTTTAAGTTTATTTATTCATTTATTTTGAGAGGCAGGGGAGGGGCATAGAGAGAGGGAGAGAGAATCCCAAGCAGGCTTCGCACTGTCAGCAGAGCCTGATGCGGGGAACAATCTCAAGAACCCCGAGATCATGACCTGAGCCGAAATCAAGAGTCAGATGCTTAACTGACTGAACGACCCAGATGCCCCTAAAATCTAATTTATAACACACTTACCAAGTACTCAATAGTACCCAAAGTGTTTCTATAAATCCCTAAACGTAGGTGGGGACTTGCTGAATATAACCTTAAAGGGACCCCTAAAGCCATGTCTTCCAACAACATGAAAGAAATACAAAGTTACATGAACTAGTTTCAGAAAACTGAGCTTATGGAAGCTCAATGTGAAATTTCACTTCAACCTTCCATTCATGTATTGAGGGACACCTCATATATGCGAGTTTACTTTTCTTCAAGGAAATATTTATTGCATATTACTAGTGATTATATTTCACAGCAAAATTTAAATTAAATGGATACACTTTTCACAAACATAAACTGGAAATTAAGGCATCCATCAAATGTATATGCTGAACCCAGTCCCGGTTTTCAGCTTTCAGCAGTTAATCAGGATTCTGGTCCAGGGCCACCAGTCCATGATTTCCAAAAGTTGAGGATCCTGTCAGTGACTGGAACAAAATCTTCTTTATATGTGACAATTGTTTCCACGTAAAACCCTTTCGGCGGCTCGAGCATTTCACTTCTTGCGACATCCTTTTGCTCTACTTCATTGCCTTTCAAAAAAATGGAACACCTGAATGAGGAACTTTTAAGACAGCAATCCGTCCTTAAAATTATTAGTCAAGCCTCAGAAATCAAATAAACTGAGGTGAGAACTACCCCCACCCCCATCAGATTTCTGACACTGTATTTCCTTTCTGTAAAAGGAAAAAATAAATATGACATGAGCACTACAGACACTGCAATGTTTTCAAATGCTCAATACTGGACACTAGTATTCTCAGGCCACTGATAATCGTCATCACCAATGTAATCTTCAGCAGTTATCACCTAACAGCTTTATCCAGATATACTTAACATATCGTACAATTAACTCCTTTGAAATGTACCACTAAATGGCTTTCATTCACAAAAAGAAACCCCATTCCGTTTGGCAAGCCCCGCCCCCCCTTCCCTTCAGCCCCAGGCAACCAGAAAGTCTTACAGATATCTATAGATTTCCAGCATATTTCTGAAGGCTCAGGGATTTCCTTTTCCGCCCAGTAACTGGGAAGGTTTTAGTACTCGGCTGGCGGGGGTGCTGAAGTGTTTGCTCGCCAACTACAACGGGGGCTAATGTAACCGAGGCATCACCTCTTTAAGTCACCGTCCAGGGTCTTTGACATTCCCTCTGGGGCCTTAAATAGATTCTTCAAATTCTAAGTGTAAAAACGGCCTCCATCAACAAGACGTAGGCAGGAGGACTTAAAAAGTAGTTCCGGGTGGAATGGCTCTAAGCAATCGTTCCCGCTGGTTTTGCAGAATAAACCCGGTGCTTGCGGCACAGCTAAACCGCTTATATAACCCCCTGGGGACGCCTCACCGAAGGCTGCCGGAGAACCGTACCTGGTACTTTGCTCTTTTTCCGGCCTAAAAAAATCAAGGAGCCTAGCAGGGTCCAGGCGCCCAGCGCGTAGACCGCGGACATCCGCCGGTACCAGGACGTGGCCTGGTCCGGACGCATGGCGGTACTCGGAGAAGACTTTGATCCTGGGAAGCTCGGAGCGGAGGCGGGCCTTCCAGTCGGCGCGTCACAGCCCCCGCCACCGCCTCCAATCGAGAGTCGACTCTGGGAGGCCGCTTCTTGCGTTGGCCCCGATGCATCCTGGAGCGTGTAGTCCCGAGAGTCGCGCCGGGGATTGGACTCTGAGTTGTGGGGTCTAAGCGGCTTCTGTGCTGTGTTATGCACCCACTGCCTCGCATACCACGTGATGGGGACCAAATGACAATTCCTCGGAGCAAACTTCTCGCGTGGAAAATTGTAACACCTGCGTTACGCAGGATTCAGATGGTAATTGTTTAGATTAATTTCACTCCTCCAGCTCTCAGATATGCGGGAATACCTGTCTTCCAACCCAACTCTTCTCCATTTTCCTTTCTGGAACCCAATCTGGGTGAGCCTTGGGTCCCTCCTTGTCAAAGCTAATCCCTCCACTGGGCTCTGGGTCCAATTCTTTTTTTTTTTTAAGTAGGCTCCACGCCCAACGTGGGGCTTGAACTCAGGACCTGGGTCCTATTCTCTACAGCCTTTTCAGGGTCTTTCCCATCAATTACACTACCCACATCTCAAAAACAAAACATCTTCCACTATGTCCACCTTCAACTTTTCTCTTACCCATACATTTCTTCAAAGCATAATCTACCCCCACTCCAACAGACCAAACAACTTGAGAGCAAAAGCGATGTGCTTGGCACAGAGTGGGCGTTCAGTAAATTGCCATATCCAGTAACTACTTTTCAGCCATAATCAAATTTGCCTTCTAAAGCATTTGACACCACTGACCCCACCTGCTTCTTTCACGGCTTCAAAAACATAATCTTCTTTAGTATCTTGGTATCCTTCGAGGATCTTCTTCCACCCTTCAGAAATTGCTTTGCCATACACAAAAAATTAACTCTAAATGGACCATAGGCTTAAATGTAAAAGCTAAAACTACAAACCCAGAAGAAAAGACAGGAGAAAATTTGCCACCTTGGAATAGGTAAAGATTTTGTATAATACAGAAAACATGATCCATAAAACCAAATATTAGTAGAGGCACCTGGGTGGCTCAGTCTGTTAAGTGTGGGACTCTTGGTTTCCTGTCAGGTCACCATCTCGATTTGTGAGTTCGAGCCCGGCTCTGGGCTCTGAATTGACAGTGCAGAGCCTGCTTGGGATGCTGTCTCTCTGTCTCTCTCTGTCTCTCTCTGCCCGTCCTGCTCTCTCTCAAAAGAGGTAAATAAACTTAAAACAAAAAAACCCTCAAATATTGGTAAATTGGATGTTTTCAAAATTAAAGCTTTTGCTTTTCAAAAGTCACAGTTAAGAAAATGAAACAAACCACAAAATTAATTATTCAGATACCTATATTTGACCAAGGACTTGTATCCAGAATACATAAGGACAACTTACAACTTGATTACAAAAAGACAACCCTACCAAAAATCCTTACACATAAGATGTAAATTCTAGTCATTCTAATAGGTGTGTGATGGTGTCTTGTGGTTTTAATTTGCATTTCTGTGATGATTAATGATGTCCCTGAGCGTCTTGGCCATTTGTGTATCTTTTGTTAAGAGTTTGTTAAAATTTGTTGCCTTTTAGTAGGTATGTGAAGGATTTGGAGCTATCAGACCTCTTACTGGTGGGAACATAAAATGTCACAACCTCTTTACAATACTGGCAGTTTCTTAAAAAGTTGAACATACACCTACCATATGACTCAGATCTTCCATTCCTATTTATCCAAAAGAAATGAAAACATATCCACATAGACATGTACACGGATGTTCACAGAGCTTTATTCAAAAGAGCCAAAACAAGGAAACAACCCAAATTGGTATCAACTAGTGAATGGCTAAATGAAATGTGGTATACCACTCGGCAATAAAAAGGAACTACTGACACATGCAGCTATGTGGTGAGTGTCAAATGGGTTATGCTAAGTGAAAGAAGCTAGACACAAAACCAGACAAAATTCTAGAAGCAAACTAATCTACAGTGGGACAAAGCTGACCAGTAGTTGCCTACTAAGGAAAACTTTGGGGGTGATGGAGATGTTCCATCTGGTGGTGGAGGTTTCACGAGTGTACCCCTGTCAAAACTCATTGAACTGTATACTTTAAATGGGTGCAGTTCATTGTATGTAAGTTATACTTCAATCAAGTTAAAAACAAAACAAAAACACTGATATTCTGTTCCAAACTCGTTTCTCTTCTCATCCTGAGCAACTTTACTCATGTTATTTGTTGATAGAAATCTGCTCCAAATTCTCCTGAAGGCAAATTTCTATTAATTACTTCCAACCTGCTGGACATTATTATATCTCAAAAGCTCCTTTAAATGTCCAGGACTGAATTTATCAATGCTAGGAAAGAAAGAGGAAAAGAACTCTTTCCTTCCTTTTGTGTAATTCAGAGAATGATTGACATGATCACCCAAGCCAGAAACCTGAATTCAGACTCTTGCCTAATATCCTATCTGTCACGTCTGTCTGAGCACCTGCCTGTGTTCAGGCCTCACCTAGATTCCAGCTTCCTCCCATCCATCCTGCCACTCTCTAGTGTTTAAAAAAAAAAAAACAAAAAACCCTAACTGATCCTTTCCCCTGCTTAAAATGTCAGAGGCTTTCCTTGCCTTGGAGAGGAATTTCAGAGTCCTCATTAGCCACACTAGGCTCCATGCTTCCCCACTCAGGATGGCTGCTTTCCACACAATACTACCCCCCATCTCCATGTTCTCTCTGGAAACAGCCACCAGTACCCAGAGGTGGCACCTGCACGGCCACGTCTTTGATGTTGTCACCCAATGGTGCCACCTCACCTCAGCACCTGAACTCATTGTCACTGAAGAGAACACCAGAGCAAGGTGGGTCTACCACATTCTACCTTCTGTTAATTTGAAATGGAAAGGACCAGGTGGAACAGTTTCAACTTAAATCTGTATATGCAGTTTTCTGTACTCTTCTATTTGATGTGTCTCAATTAAAAATTATTTCCAAAAAGTAAGAAAAATATTCTAGGGAAAAGATACATAAAATAAAAGCCCTTGGCATTTATTTATTTAAAAAAAATTTTTTTTAAAGTTTATTTATTTTTGAGACAGAGAGAGACAGAGCATGAACGGGGGAGGGTCAGAGAGAGAGGGAGACACAGCATCCAAAACAGGCTCCAGGCTCTGAGCGGTCAGCACAGAGCCCGACACGGGGCTCAAACTCACGAACCACGAGATCATGACCTGAGCCGAAGTCAGACGCTCAACCGACTGAGCCACCCAAGTGCCCCAAGCCCTTGGCATTTAAAATGTAAGTGCTAGGGAGCCTGGCTGGGTCAGCTGGAAGAGCATTCGATTCTTGATCTCGGGGTCGTGGCTTCAAGCCCCACATTGGATGTAGAGATTACTTAAATAAACTCTAAAAAATGAAATGAAATGAAATAAAATAAAATGTGTTAAACAGTTTAGGATAGGAAACACTCTGAGAACACACACCAAAGGCAAAAGGTAGTAATACAAATTCGAAATATAGAGAAGAATCAATCCAGATGGTCCAACAGTCAATTAAAAGGAGTTTCCAGCTTTGCTTTTCTACATAGCACTCAATACCTTCTAATAAGTTATATAATTTACTTCCATTTTTTTTATTATTGGTCTTCCCTAACTAGAACATAAGCTTCACAAAAGCAGAAAATTTTATTGGCTACATTCCCAGTGCCTGTAAGACACTCCATACATATCAAATACTGAACAATTATTTGTTGAATGAATGAAAAAATAGGTCCAAAGTTCTGAGAGGAAAATGATTTGGGGCCTAGAATTTTATACTCAGCAAAGCTATCAAGTATGAAGACAGAATAGATTCAGTCAATTATCTCCCATGTAATTTTTTATAGAAGCCATTTAAGATAGCAAATGACTTATGGGATAAAGAGTAGAACTAATCCAGGAGTCCAGACAAAAGAAATTCCTGGATTACTATTGTTGTAGCAATTGGCCGGTGATTAAAGGGGAGATCAGTGACCTTTAAAGAACAATGGACTCCATTCAGTAGAAGAAGAGATTTGAATTTCTGAATAAATAGAAAACAAAATCTTCAATCAAAACAAGAAATTAGGAACTCGAGGGAAAATAACAATATAAGAAGTCATGATGTGAAAAGGAAGCACACCAACCTGGGGCGTGCTAGAATGTGAGCACAGTGACTAATTCTGTCACTGCACATGTTTTCCTTCAAGTGGTAGAAGGACTGGGGCAGCAAACCCCTGGAGACAAATGTAATATTGCCTGACCGAACACGGACAATGTTTACATGATCACAACTGTGTAAATGATATTTATTAGTTTCCAACTTTCAGAATGAACTTTCAGACAAAAGACAGAACTATGGTTATAAGTAGGAATGTAAATTTTACCAACCTTGATAGATAGAAAAATAAAGGCGTAGCTGATCAAAACTGGATGGTCAAGAGAAAGGTCTTACTTTCCTCATTCTGGAAAATGGGAATTGAGTGATACTGGTTGGCTAAAACTGATACAGCAACAAAAGTCTTGAAGGAAAGGTTAAAACCAGTCATCTCGGCACAGTAGGTTTAGGCTCAGGGAGTGGAGGGAACTATTATTTGTTATAACGCTCTTTAGGATAAGTTTTGTCTCTTTTTTTAAAACCATGCATATATTACTTTGATTAAAAAGCAGTGCTAATGTTAAAGTTATTTTACTTGATGCCCAGGACAAATGGCTGTCATTTTGTTATAGCTATTTATGCCCATCAGTCACTCTTTAAAAAAATTTTTTTTAAATGTTTATTTTTGAGAGAGAGAGAGAGAGGATGAGCAGAGGGGCAGAGAGAGGATGAGTGGGGGGGGGGGGGGCAGAGAGAGAAAGACACAGAATCCGAAGCAGGCTCTAGGCTCTGAGCTGTCAGCACAGAGCCCGACGTGGGGCTTGAACCCACAAGCCGTGAGATCATGACCTGAGCCAAAGCCGGGCGCTTAACCGATTTGAGCCACCCAGGCGCGTGCCCCGCCCACACCCCCCCCCCCCCCCAGCAGCCACTCTTTAGGGCTACTTGGGCTGGGCTGTTTACATGTGAGTTAGGGACAGTGCACTCCAGACAACTCTGCCTTGACAAAGTTTCACATATTTCAAGGTTTCCTTTGGTCTATTAACATTTAGACAGAAAATGTGAGGATTAAGTTCAGGAAATATCTCTTGGGGGAGTCACTTAAAACACACACATACACACAGACCTCAGGAAATCAAATTTGTATTAGCATTATTTTAGCCAGTGCTTTCTTTATCTATATTTATTTCCTTTCTGATCATTATGATTTTCATCTAAGTAAGTTGCCAAAATACAGTATCTCTGATTTTACATAAGTGTGAAGTTAGGATACAAAAAGCATATAAACATCTACAAGTACCAAAACATTTATGACCTTACAATTTCATGTTGCAAGAAAAGGGGCACAAATAAGGAATACAAATAAATTATAATCTAAAGAGTTACATACAATGCTTCCTTTGATTATTTATTAAAACTCACAAGGAAAGTGAAAGGAATGTTTTTGAGCCATAATAAGCAATTGTGAACATCATGTGACGATGTTCTGCTCACATCTCCAGCTTAACAAGCAGTGGACACAGCCAGCTTCTTCAAATGATCCATGAACACCTGCAGGCTAACATCGTCAGTTAGGATGGGTGCTCCTGTTTCCTGAAATTTAATGGTAAACATTTATTGGCAGGTATCTCAAAAGCTGGTTAGAATTCATCAATTATTAAGGATCTTTCCACCTCAGAACATTCACAGTGTTTCCCCCCTCTGCTCTGAGTAGTCCCTCTGCCTCATTAACCAGTCTTTCAACTGAAGCATAATTTCCTCACTAAACCCTTCTCTGACCCCCTGAGTTCAGGCCATCCCTGCCACTCCGGACTTTTCTAGGCATATGCCCTTCTACTTTAATCCTCTCCACAGTTCTGATGACCTGTCCAGAGTCTGGCTCCCCATCAGGCATGAGCACGCCGTGTCTCATGTTCCCTATCATGCTGACAGCACCTAGCCTGAAGCTCTTTCATGGCCTGCTTACAACAGAAGCTTGAGGAGGATGTATTTACAAATCAGTGGATCAGTGCATCCACTGAACAACAGATGGATATCTGTATTATCCGAAACTGCTTGTGATTTATGTCATGCTTGGGGAAAAGAACTGAATAGAAACTTTGACTTCCAGTAAGATCCCAAACTTGTAAAAAATAAGTAAAAATATACATGATATACACATTTTATATTATCTACAAAGAAGCTGGAAATACTTAACTCTACACAGTGGCAATATAGGTATTAATTTTCTTTCTTAATCTTTTCTTTAACATATTCAAATTTTCCAAAATGATACTACCAGTATAATTAGGAAAATATAAGCATAACTAAAATTTTATAAGAAGATTTCTTCTGGGAAGGAGTAGATGTGCTTTTCCCTATTCCTTCCACTAAGTACAAATAAAAACCCCAGACATTTTATATAAAACAAACATAAGAAGACTCTAAAAGGTGGACAGAAGAGAGCAGACAAACCAAGGTCCCTAAGGCCGAAGGAACAACACAGTGGTGAGTTCCTTGGGTTTCCTTTTTGCCTCATATCTCAGACCTGGAGCCAAAGAGGCTGGCAAACAATCACTGCACACAGACAAGAACATCAGAAAAAGCCAACTTTCTCTAAAGGAACAGCACAGCCCAGAAAGACCAAAAAATGTTAGATAATAACTGCTGCACTCCAAAGGTGACAGAAGAAACTGTGTCCCAACCCACACCAGCAACAGCTGAGTGGGCACCTTAGACTGCCACCCTCACAAGACAGCAACAAGGGACCCCAACACCCCCACCAGGATGCTGGCAGAGAAGGCCAAGGACAACACTGGGAATTTCATCCCCAATGGCCAGGGGGACGTCTCCCTACTGCCATGGTTATCAGGAGAGACCATTCAGGAAGCCTGCACTCCCACCCCTGCCTGGCAGTAATGAGATGTCCTCCAGGCCCCCTGCACTGGGAATCAGAGGCGGCCTAGTGGAGAGTCAGGACTTTTCATTACCACCCAGCACTAATATGGAGACTAGGCGGGGAGCTGGAATGCCCATCTCCACCTAGCAGTAACAAGGAACTGTCCCTCACCCACGTGTTAAGAGGCCAATGGAAAACCTGGTTTGCTTCAAGTGAATGAAAAACAGTCAGCAGGTATTAACACCAAGCCACCAAGCTGCCTACAGTGTTAGAATTATTTGACAAAGACTTCAAAGCAGCCATGACAGAAGTGCTTCAATGAGCAATTACGAGCACACTTGAAACAAATGAAAAAGTAGAAAGCCTCAGCAAAGAAAGTCTCAGGAAAGACGCAGACATAAATGAGAATCAAAGGAAAATTTTAGAACTGGAAAATACAGAAATAAGTTCAGTGTCTGAGCTCAATAGCAGAGAAGGAACAGAGAAAACAATCAGCAAACTGGAAGATAAAATAGTGGAAATAATGCAACTGAAAAGCAGATAGAAAATAGTGGGAAAAAAATGTACAGGGCCCCAGGGGTGTGTGGAACTACAAAAGACCTGACATGCATGTCACTGGAGTCCCAGAGAGAAAGGAAGAAGAGGATGGGCTGAAAAATTATTCAAAGAAATAATAACTGATAACTAACCAATTTTGGCAGGACCGATAAATATACAGAATCAAGAAGCAGAGCAAAGTCTAAACAGATTAAATCCAAAGAAATCCACACCAAGCACATGGTACTTAAACTTCTGAAAACTAGTGTTAACAAAGAAACAATCTTGAAAGCAGGCAGAGAAAGATATCTTACCGATAGGGGAAAAACAATAAGAATGACAATAAATCTCTCATCAGAAACCAGAGAGACCAAGAGAAGTCACAAAATATTTTTTCAGCTGCCTGAAGAAAAGGACAGCCACCAAAATTCTTTATCTAGAGAAAATATCCTTCATGAATGAGGGGGAAATCAAGATTCCCAAATGAAAAAAAATTAAGAATCTATCACCCTCAGACCTAAAAGAATGGCTAAAGGGGGGTACCTGGGTGGCTCAGTCGGTTGAGTGTACGACTCTTGATTTCAGCTTGGGTCATGGTCCCAAGTTATCATGGGATCAAGCTCCCTGTTGGGCTCCATGCGGAGTGTGGAGGCTGCTTTACAATTCTCATTCTCAAAAAAAAAAAAAAAAAAATGGCTAAAGGAAGATCTCTACCTAAAATGGTAATGATAAAAGAAGGAATCTGGGAGTATCAAGAAGGAATAAAGAACACAGTAAGCAAAATTATGGATAAATATAACTGGATTTGCATCTGCTCTTGAGATATATAAATTATGTTTGATGGTTGAAGAAAAACTGTAACATTGCTGCATGTAGAAAAAAATATTTAATACCATTATATTATAAATGGGGTAAAGAAATATAAATGGGAATAAGTTTCCTATACATCACTTTGGTCAAAAAGCCATCAGTAAACTGTGATAATCTATGTATGTATAATGTAATACAATGCTCTACTATCAACAACCAGGAGTGACCACTAAAAAAGGCTACACAAAAAGATACACTCAAAAACATTATAAATGAATTAAAATGAAATTCTAGGAGTGCATGGGTGGCTCAGTTGGTTAAGCATCTGACTCTTACTTCGACTCAGGTTATGATCCCAAGGTCGTGGGATCAACCCCACATTGGGCTCCGTGCTGAACATGAAGCCTGCTTAACATTCTCTTTCTGTCTCACTTTGCCCCACTCCCCTGCTAGTGTTCGCTCTATAACAAAAATTAAAAAAAAAATAAAAATGGAATTCTAAAAAATGTTCAAGTAATCCACAGGAAGGCAGGAAAAACAGAGAAATGAAAAGCAGAGAAAACAAACAGAAAACAAAAAATAAAATGACAGACTTGAGCTCTAACGTATCATTAATTACATTAAATATAAATGGTCCAAATGCACCAATTGTAAGAGTTTAAGAGTAGATTAAAAACCACGATCCAGGGGCGCCTGGGTGGCGCAGTCGGTTAAGCGTCCGACTTCAGCCAGGTCACGATCTCGCGGTCCGTGAGTTCGAGCCCCGCCTCAGGCTCTGGGCTGATGGCTCAGAGCCTGGAGCCTGTTTCCAATTCTGTGTCTCCCTCTCTCTCTGCCCCTCCCCCATTCATGCTCTGTCTCTCTCTGTCCCAAAAATAAATAAACGTTGAAAAAAAAAATTAAAAAAAAAAAAAAAAAACCACGATCCAACTATGTGCTGTTTACAAGAAATTCACTTCAAATATAATAAAGAAATAGGTTGAAAGTTAAAGAATGGTAAGACATATAACAGGCAAATATCTTTTTTTAATTTTTTTAAATGTTTATTTATTTATTTTTGAGAGAAGAGAGACAGAGCATGAGCAGGGGAGAGGCAGAGGGAGAGGGAGACACAGAATCTGAAGCAGGCTCCAGGCTCTGAGTTGTCAGCACAGAGCCTGACGCAGGGCTTGAACCCACAAACTGTGAGATCCTGACCTGAGCCGAAGTCAGACACTCAACGAACTGAGGCACCCAGACGCCCCCGCAAATATTTTTTTTTTTTTGCATGAAAAATAACGGGAAAGAAAGGAAAGAAAGAACGAGCTTTATTAATGTCAGATAGACATCACTGCAAACAAAATGACCAGAGACAGAGGGAGACATTATATAATGAAATAAAGTCAACCCACCAAAACAAAGCAATCCTAAATGTCTATGCAACAAACAACAGAGCTACAAAACATGTGAATGAAAACTGACAGAATTCAAAAGAGAAACAGATAAACTCACAATTGGAGTTGGAAACTTCAACACCCTCTCTCAAAAACTGACAGAACAACTAGACAGATAATCAGCAGGGATATGTAAGAACTCAACAACATCAACTAAATGTATCTCTGGAGTCCCAGAGAGAAAGGAAGAAGAGGATGTCTAAGAGACATTTATAGTACACTCTATCCAACAACAGCAGAATACACATTCAAGTGACCATGAAATATATGCCAAGATAGACTACAGCTTGGGACATAAAACAAACTTCAGGGGCACCTGGGTGGCTCAGTCAGTTAAGCGTCCAACTCAATTTCAGCTCAAGTCATGATCTCATGATTCATGAGATCGAGCCCCAGGTTGGGCTCCATGCTGACAGTGCAGAGCATTCTTGGGATTCTCTCTCCCTTTCTCTCTGCTCCTCCACTGCTTGTGCTCTCTCTCTCTCACTCAGAATAAATAAATAACCTCAAAAAAAAAAAAAAAAAGAACTGAAACCATACAAAGTATATACTCTAACAACAATGTAATCAAAATAAAAATCAATAACCTACAAATAATAAGATAATCTCCAAATACTTGTAAACTAAGCAACACTTTTTTTTTTAAAATAGGGTGATACTCATTTTTTTTTTTAAGTTCATTTATTTTGAGAGAGAGAAAAAGCATGAGCAAGTAGGGGAGGGACACAGAGAGAGGGGGAGCAAGAATCACAAGTAGGCTCTGCGCTGTCAGTGTGGAGCCCAACACAGGGCTTGAACTCACAAACTGTGAGTTCATGACCTGAGCCAAAATCAAGAGTCAGATGCTCAACCAACTGACCCACCCAGGTGCCCCAACTAAGCAACACTTCTAAATAAACTTAAAGCAAGCAGAAGAAAATAAAGATTACAACAAAAATCAATGAATTGAAACAGAAAAACAAGACATGAAAAGGAAATACAGGTATTCAATTGGAAAGGAAGAAATAAATTGTTCTTATTTGTAGATGACATGATTATTTATGTTGAAAATCGCAACAATCTACGAAAAAATTACCAGAAGTAGTAAGTAACTCAGGAAAGTCACAGGATATAAGATAAAAATACAAAAATCAGCAGTATTTCTATATATTAGCAATGAGCACTGGGACACTGAAATCAAAACTATAATACCATTCACAATCACTCAAAAAAAAAAAAAAGTGAAAACATTCAACCTTAAAGAAAGAGTAAGAAATCAAAACAGAATGAAGAGATATACTGAATTCATGAACTGGAAAGGCTCAACATAGTAAAGATGTCAATTCTCCCCAAATTGATATAGAGAATTGATGTAATTCTTTAAAAAAAAAATTTTTTTTTTGATAGAGTGTGCGAGTGGTGGAAGGGCAGAGAGAGAGGGAGACAGAGGCTCTGAAGCAGGCTCTGCACTGACAGTAGCGAGCCCAATGTGGGGCTCAAACTCACAAACCATGAGATCATGACGAGAGCTAAAGTCAGACACTCAACTGACTGAGTCACCCAGGCGCCTCTGGATTGATGTAATTCTTATCAAAATCCCAGCAAGAGTTTTTAAGGACATAAACAAGATTATTCTCAAATGTTTATGTAAAATCGAAGGAACCAGAATAGTTAAGACAATTTTGAAAAAGAAGTGGGAGAAACCAGTCTACCTGACTTTAAGACAACCTGTACAGTTACAGTAATCAAGACTGTTGTATTGGTAGACAGATGGAAACACAGATCAACGCAACAGAGAAGAAAACCCAGAAATGGACTCATACATGACTAACTAACCTTTGACAAAGATGTAAAAGTAATTCAATGAAAGACAGCCTTTCTGACAGATGCTGCTGGAGCAATTAGACATCCGTACGCAAAAAATAAAACTAAGCCTCACATCGTATATAAAAATTAACTCAAAAATTGGGGCACTTGGGTGGCTCAGTTGGTTAAGCGTCTGACTTTGGCTCAGGTCACAATCTCAGAGTCCGTGAGTTCAAGCCATGCATTGGGCTCTGTGCTGACAGCTCGGAGCCTGGAGCCTGCTTCAGATTCTGTGTCTCCCTCTCTCTCTGACCCTCCCCCGTTCATGCTCTGTCTCTCTCTGTCTCAAAAATAAATACACGTTAAAAAAAAATTCTTTTTAATAAAAAAAAATTTATTCAAATGGATCACAGACTGAAAGGTAAATGTAAAATCAGGCAAACAAACACGGGACATCTTTGGGATCTAGGGCTAGGCAAAGAGTTCTCAGACTTGGCACCAAAAACACAATCCATAAAAGGAAACATTGATAAAAGTGAACTTCCTAAAAACCACTTTTGCTCTGCAAAAGACCCTGTGAAAAGGATATAGCAACAAGTGAGAGAAAATATTTACAAACCACATATTCAACAAAAGGCTAGCATGTAGAGCACATAAAGAACTTAAAACTCAACAACAAAAAAGCCAAATAATCCAATTATAAGATAGATAAAAGAAAGATTTCATTGAAGAAAACAGGTAAGTGGAAAAGTACATGAGAAGATGCTCAGCATCATTAGCCATCAAGAAAATGTAATTTATTTTATTCACTTAAATGTTTATCTGAGCGAGAGCGAGAGAGAGAGACAGAGGATCTGAGGTGGGCTGTGCACTAACAGTAGCCAACTAGATGTGGGGCTTGAATTCATGAACCGTGAGATCATGACCTGAGTCGAAGTCTGACGCCCAACCAACTGAGCCACCCAGGCGCCCTGAGAAAATGTAATTGAAAACCACAATGTTATACCACTACACACCTATTGGAATAACTAAAATCAAAATGATGACAATACCAAGTGTTGACAAGGATGCACAGAAACTGGATCACTCACACATTGCTAGTGAGGACGCAGAAGGAATCAGTCGCTCCAGAAAATAATACCACAGCCTCTTAGACTAACCACATGACTACCGTACAATGGAACAAATGTACTCCGGGGCATTTATCTCAGAGAAAGGAAGATTTGTGTTTGTAAGAAACCCGTACGTGAATATTTACAGCAGCTTTATTCCTAATGGCCAGCAACTGTGAACCCAGATGTCCTTCAACGGGTGAATGATTAAACAACTACAGTACATCTCTACCCCAGTACATCTGGGAATACCACTTGGCAAGTAAAAAGGAACAAATTATTGACACATGCAACAACCTGGATGAATCTTTAGATAATCACGCTGAAGGGAAAAAGCCAGTCCCCAAAGGTTATGTAACATGTGATTTCACATACATAACCTTCTTGATGACAAAATCACAGAGGTGGAGAAACCAGCAGCAGTAGCCAGGTGGAGGCGAGGGAAGTGAGAGTGAATATAAAAAGCCAAATTAGAGATCTCTGTGGTGATGGAAGTGTGTATGTGGACCACATCTACGTCAGTATCCCAGCCATGATACTGCATTATGGTTGTACAAGATTTTCCCACTGCGGGACACGAGGTAAAGAGCACAGGGAATCTGTCCACATTATTTCTCACAACTGCTTGTAAATTTACAATTAAATTCACAATTACCTCAAAAGAAAGTTTAACTTTATTTTTTTTTTTTTTAATTTTTTTTTTTTTTCAACGTTTATTTATTTTTGGGACAGAGAGAGACAGAGCATGAACGGGCGAGGGGCAGACAGAGAGGGAGACACAGAATCGGAAACAGGCTCCAGGCTCTGAGCCATGAGCCCAGAGCCTGACGCGGGGCTCGAACTCACGGACCGCGAGATCGTGACCTGGCTGAAGTCGGACGCTTAACCGACTGCGCCACCCAGGCGCCCCAAGAAAGTTTAACTTTAAAAAGCGTAAGAAAGCAGAGTGAAAGAAAAGACTTGAGAGAGACACAAATGTTGGGAATAATTAGATAAAGAAGGAATCAGAGGCTGACAAGGGAGGAGGCAGAACCAGTGGGGAGCAGGAGTAGATGTTTTTGCCCTGCACCCTTGGGAGAGGGAGGAGGGGGGAGAAGGCTGAGGGCGATGTTGTTGCGTCTATGAGGACAGCCAAATGCAGGTCAAGCTACAGAGTTCTGTCCTCTGGCCGAATCTGTCATATTATGCTGTGTACTGCAGGAGATCCACACCAGTGTCCCCTCCCACCCCAGCTACGGTATTCAAAGTTTCCACCCCTCCCCCACCCCCCAGCAAAATACCTGAGTGAATTCTGTCTCTAAGGCCAAAGAGATCCATTTGGAAACAAGTTTTTCAAAAAGAGCCTGGCCTCCTCCCCTAGATACCTGACAATTTCTTACCTGTCCCCAAGCGTACAGGTTATTGTGTGTCTGAGATGGGTTCACTTTGGACAAAAGGAATCGGGCCTTTAAAAAAGCAAGACATTTAAAGATTACAATGGCAGTATTAGTGTAATAGTAAAAAAAAAAAAAAAAGTGTTTACAACATTTCTTTTGTTAAATTAGCATTTTTCTATTACATAGAAACCGATTTCTTTAATGTAAGCCAATGACTCCCCATTTATTAGGGTTCTTAAAACATGAGATATGTGTTTTATTTTGGCAACCCTCTACTTTTATGTTAATGTGTTTTTACCACTCATTTAAGAAGTCATATTTGAAGTTTGGCTGAATGTCAATTTATGTCACCACATAAAATATTAGTTACACCATTGGATTTATAGCCACGAGAATACATCAGGAAACCAACCATGAGAGCTGGAATTCAACTCACTCACCTGGCTGCCTCCGTGCTCCGTGTTAATGTAACGTGGCATTGGAAAGCGTGCCTGAAGAATCTCTTGAGCATCATCCAGTGGTGCCTGCAGAAGGTGCTTGAAGTTTTCATACTCAGGCATGTCCTGGTACCCAGCTTTACGCCACTGGGCTATGGTCTGCACCAAAACAAACCAACCAAAACCATCGTGGAAACACCAAAACAATAGTTTTCCTTGACACTCTTGACATTCCCACCACCACCTAGAACTTGTTTCCCATAAGAAAGTCTTACATAGGGGCGCCTGGGTGGCTCAGTCAGTTAAGCGTCCGACTTCGGCTCAGGTCACGATCTCGCAGTCCGCGAGTTCGAGCCCCGCGTCGGGCTCTGGGCTGATGGCTCAGAGCCTGGAACCTGCTTCCGATTCTGTGTTTCCCTCTCTCTCTGCCCCTCCCCCGTTCATGCTGTGTCTCTCTCTGTCTCAAAAATAAATAAACGTTAAAAAAAAAATTAAAAAAAAAAAAGAAAGTCTTACATAAAGAATGATGAGTTGCAGAGGGGAGCTGGGTAGTGTAAGTAGGAGTAAGCAAAGAGGTGCAGACAGAACACCCCCACCTACACAGTTCTCCCAGAAATGTCACAGCCATCAGTCACACCTCTTCCTTTTCTTTCTTTTTCTTTTTAATGTTTATTTTTGAGAGAGAGAGAGAGAGAGAGAGAGAGAATGCAAGCGAGCGAGCAGGGGCCGGACAGAGAGAGAGGGAGACAGAAGATCTGAAGTGGGCTGTGCACAGACAGCAGAGAACCTGATGTGGGGCTCGAACTCATGAATTGTGAGATTATGACCTGAGCTGAAGTTGGACACTTAACCAACTGAGCCACCCAGGCACCTCTTACCTCTTTCCCTTCTAACCGTACACACCAACTAGCTAAAAACACCCAAGGAACCGCTGTCCCAAAGAGCCACCCTTCCTTTCCATTCCCAGTGCCATCACTCGGTTCAGCCTCTCATGTCCTTCCAGCTGGTAGGGAAAGGGATCTGTTGGCTTCCTATGTAGAATCTGTTCCCCCTTCTTGTGACTAGGGGCACACCTCTACACCCTCGTCCAGTGCTTAGTGTCACACAGACTCACCCCACCTCCCCTGGGCTCTGAGTTGGGACACTCTTGACTGGAGAGAAAAAAGCTGCAAGAATCACAGCGTGGTGTTCATTAGGCTAGTAGAAGGCAATATACTACGGTGCGGAAGGTAAAACCTATCCCCCCACCTCAGCTAACACTGTGTCTCACCCTCTTGTATCCCCAAGAACAATGCTCTAGAAAATGCCTTGTCCACACAGGAAATCAAGAAATATTTGCTGACTGATTAATATATCTTTAAAATAATCTGAAGTGCTTTCACATGTTATTTAGGGGACATTTTAAAAAAGAAAACAGTGAGAGGGGAAATGGAGTAAGAGGACGTAACAAGTGACCAATAGGTTTTAAAAACAGAACTGTTAGTCTGGTATCAGGGAGAGGATTCTCTTTAGATGCTTCCTTCTGCAGCCTGTTCTCCCTTCTTCTTCCAGGTCTTAATTTGTATGTATGTATGTATGTATGTATGTATGTATGTATGTATGTATGTTATGTATGTATTTATAAAGTGCGCGTGTGAGCGAGAGTTCAAACAAGTGCAGGGGAGGGGCAGAGAAGAGAGAGAGAATCCCAAGCAGACTGCACAGTCAGCACAGAGCCCGATTCAGGGCCTGATCTCACAAACCATGAGATCATGACCTGATTCGAGATCAAGAGTCAGATGCTTAACCAACATACCCACAGGTGCCCCTTCCAGGTCTTAATTTCTGACTGACTGCTGGCATAAAGGAAATGCCCATAAGCTGGTTTGGGTCCAAGAGTTAATCAGAACACCCACAACCAGCAGACTTAGGGCTTTTGGAGAGTGAGACCTATGTCATTATCTTCGTGTTTAGAACCCATCACTTGCATGCAACAGAAGGTGCTCAATAAACATATGAATGGACAGGACAGGGGTTGTGGTCAGAAACGTCTGTAAGGGGAGAGCTGAAGGCTAGAAACCTAGTCATGATTACTGCTTCTATAGGACCAGTGGGAGCAGCAGTTGGTCACCCAATGGCCCTGGGTCTAGGACCATTACTGAAACCTAGTGTCTGTGGGCAAGCAGCCAGCAGAGTGAGCGTTAATATGCTGAAAAAAGCTGAACACCATAAAAGTATGCATATTAAAATCAAGAAACTAATCATTGAAGTTACTACAGGAATTCTGAAACACAACGTATAACTGCAGGACATCTGAAATCACATCTAATGTAAAGACACTAGGAAGTCATGTCAAACACCAAAACAATTTATTGAAGGTAAAGAATGGACAGTAGAAGGAAAGAAGGAAAAAAATATGTCAATGAACATAATGCTCAGTGAAAGGATTTTCTTCAGAGGAGCCATTCATTTTCTCAGGAAATCCCATTGAGAAAGAAAGAGACTCCCCTGAAAGCCATCTACAGTCATCCTTGGGCTCCACAGACCCAGTGGAAGGATCAGCATGCCACTCTTTTTTTTTTTTAAAGATTTTAAGTAATCTCCACACACAATTTGGGGCTCAAACTCGCAACCCCAAGATCAAGAGACGCATGCTCTACCCACTGAGCCTGCCAGCTGCCTCCAGTGTTATTTCATCAAAGAAAAACTTTGGTCCCAAACTTATTGTTCATTAGTGACTCTAACATAACTCCGAAAGGATAGCAGTGTGAGTGAAAAGCTGACTGAAGAAAAGTAAAGTGACCTTGCCTGACAACTCAAAAAGCAGTAAGTTATAGTGATTTAAAAGGACCACCTGAGATTTACTTAGAGCAAATAAAATTAAAAATTACCAAACATACAAATACCCCTCAGGGACTTGAAGAAATATTTTATTCAATAGAATGAAAACTGCTATACTCATTATAATAAACAGTGGGTCTTTTAAGCCTGAATTATTCAAATGTCACTGAAACCTAAATTAATAAAAAGAAAGCCAAAACAATAGTAAGGAAAGAAATTAACATCTTCTTACCTCACCAAGGTAAATGACGATTTGGAAGAAAGTATCCATCAGCAAAATTCTGTCAGCTAGAATGCTGCTGCTGTCCAAGAGTACTGGCTGAAGAAAAAGGGAGAGGGACAACGTTGGTCTTCCCTGTTCCCACATGGCAACCACTCCAACCCCACACCTGGAGTGTCCATTTCACAGCTACAAGGCTGCTTACAAATGGCACCTGGCAGGGTGACTCTCCCCGTTTTTTCTCATCTTTAAGGAAACTCCTTTCTGCTCCTTGACTCAGCAATTCCAAGTATCAATTTTGTAGAAGAAACAGGCTCCAAATAATCCCTCATCAACTGGGAAGAGAGACTAAGAACATCTTTTGCTCCAGCAACCAAAATTAATTCCAAACATTCTCAGTTTTGTGTCAGAAACACATCAGAGACATAGTCTCTCAAATCTACTGCTGTAGATAACTGAGAACAGTGATTGCCTACATGAAAAAAAAACAACCAGCTTTTAATACAAGTTTTAAAAGTTTACTACAAAATATATTTTATTATGATTTCTATTTCAGGAATAAAAGTAACATACTCATTAAGGAAAATTAGAAAATTTGTACTCAAGTACAACAAGCGTTTGTAATTTATTTTCACATTATTTAATTTTTGTATGCTGAAAAATATAATTTATAAAAGTTTCTATTTTTTCACGTAACATTTGTTTTTAAGTTTTTTTTCTTTAACATATATCTTTTAGTAACCTCTAAACCCAGTAAGAGGCTTGAACTCACGACCTCGAGATCAAGAGTCAGATGCTCTTCTGACTGAGCCAGTCTGATGCCCACCCTTTTTTAAATTATTAAATGTGATACTTGTATTTTTTTGTTTTTTTCCCCCTTTTTTACATTTTTAAATAATTTCTATGCCCAACACAGAGCTCAAATTCACGACCTTGAGATAAAGGGTCACATTTTCTACTGACTGAGCTAGCCAGGAGCCCCTTCATGTAACACTTTAATATTTTATCACATTACATAAACTTTGTAAACATTTCTTAGATTACTTATTTTCCTACTATTAAACACGTGGATTGTTTTCTAATCTATCATAACAGTTCATTTTACTATTTCTTTGAACAAAGCTTTTTCTGTACTTAGAAGGATTTCCTTCAGGCACAAGACATAGATTTACTGGGTCAAAGTATATGAACACATTGGAAAAAAAGTACCTACGTATTTTTTTTTAACATGTAATCCTGCCTTCCACAGATAATAGCTTTCTTTGTATGCCCTGTGACTTTTTTCTATGTGTATTTTTTAATACTCAGAAATACTGTTAAATTACTACTAAGACTCAAAGTTTTCTTTTTTTATAGCTTTGTTCTAAGAGTAAACGTGCTAGAAAAGAAAAACCCATACTAGGTGATTCCAACTCTGAGAAAAGCATTCACGTAAAACCTCACCTCTGGTGGCCCGTGGAACGAGTAGGAGTACAGAATGGGCTGGATCATGATGAGGGACTGAGTTAGGTCCTGTCGGGCAAAATGGTGTCTGTAATACGATGACTCGTCAGGACTGTTGTTAAACACTTGGAGAAATGGAGATCTTCTAAGATGGAACATGAACTGCATTTACCAAAAAAAAAAAAAAAAAAAAAAGGTAAATGCATACAGCTGTAACTTTCTTAGAAACCCCAGATAGTGGACTTGCCTTCGATCTCTGAAAGAGAAGCCAGACTTTAAGAGAAGGCTTCTGGGTTCATGTGAACAGAAAGTACATGGTATTACCAAGGATTGGGGGAACAGGGAAATGGGAATCTGTTTAATAAGTACAGAGTTTCAGTTTTGCAGGATAAAAAAGTTCTGGAAATCTGTTGCATAACAACGTGAATATACTTGAAACTACTGAACTACACACTTAAAAATTAAGATGGGGGGCGCCTGGGTGGCGCAGTCGGTTAAGCGTCCGACATCAGCCAGGTCACGATCTCGCAGTCCGTGAGTTCGAGCCCCGCGTCGGGCTCTGGGCTGATGGCTCGGAGCCTGGAGCCTGTTTCCGATTCTGTGTCTCCCTCTCTCTCTGCCCCTCCCCCGTTCATGCTCTGTCTCTCTCTGTCCCAAAAATAAATAAAAAACGTTGAAAAAAAAATTAAAAAAAAATTGTTAAGATGGTATATTTTATGTTACGTGTTTTTCACCTCAATTAGAAATAAACATTATTCTTGAGAAAGGGGGAGGGACCCTGTGGGCATGCCAACGCTTCCACATGTAAAGGAAAAGGCAAAGCAGCATTTATTTCTGAAGTCACTGGGCCAGGTTGCAGACAGAACGTCTAGAGAGGCCACAGTGCAGTGGGGAAAAGGCACACTCAGGGAAGCCACAGTCAAAAGTTGTGAGCACTATATAAGAAAGTACTAGTAGGATGGGGTGGGAATGGAGGGGCAGCAGGTTTCCCAAGCCACTGGGGTCTGAAAGTCGTGCATGAGGAGGCCAGAGGAAGGGGACTCCAGCTGCAGCAGCAGTTAAGTAGGTGGAGAGCTCAGGACTCAGGATGGAGTGAGGGATATAGGAGAGGGAAGGATAAGAGAGAGGGAAGGACAAGAGATGAGGCTGGAGAGTTACGCTCTTTACCATGAGGATCAGAAGGTGGACGGCAGACTTTTAGCTCAATCTAAAGAGGTGCCAGAACGAGCTACACTGAGAAGTATAAAGTTTCCTGAAATTCCAAATACTGAATCATAGATTCCTAATAATCATGGCTGATATTCAATGTATCTCATGTGCAAGGCACAAAGCAGCTGACAAAAATGATTTCATCTTTCCAATAAGCCCACGAAGTAGGTTCTCTTACCTTCCCTAGTTTACGGGTGAGCAAACTATGGGATAGGCAACTTGCCCATGGCCACTCGCACTGAGGGGCAGAGCCACTCTATTCCAGGCATTGGGTTCCAAAGACTGGGCTTGACTTCTAACCTAGATGCCACAACTGGAGGAATCTTGGAAACCACCTCATTCAGTGCTTTTCAAACTGTGCTCTTCAGTCCTAGCAGATCCTTAGGGTGTGGGTTGGGGGGGTGGTGGAGGGTGCTGTGGCAGCACCCAGTGGGTGAGGGTGGTGCATGGGCACAACCAAAGCAGCCGGAAGTCTATCTGCTTTACGTGCTGTCTTTTAAGGGGGTCCTCTCGAAAAAAGGATTCCATGGCTTCAAAGAGATTGCAAACCACTTCTCCAGACCCACTCCTTCCTTCTGAGGAGGATATCAACATCCTTCTGAGGAGGGGGTTCAGGACCTCACCCAGAATCGGCAGCAGCAGAACCAGTGCCAGAACTCCACTCTGACTATGGCAGGTCCAGGGCTCCTTCCACAACACTGTACAGCCTCACCTGTTCCAGCACAGGGCAGAGGCCCACATGTTAGGGACCATGGAGCCCTGCCCTGGGCCGGGGGTCAAGTGAAGTGATCTCTAAGGTTCCCTTCTAATCCTGAGAGTCCAAGCTATACAAGTTCACAACTGAAACCTGTGACCACTTTCCAAATTGAGTAATTGAAAGAATAACACCTATGTGCATATGTAAGTGCTCACAAATTTATTAAAAAATGGAAGTTTTCTACTCTCTACTAATTCTTAAGAAAATGATGGAAGGGGAGGGGAGGGGAAGGAAGGGGAGGGGAGGGGAGGGGAGGGGAAGGGGAGGGGAGGGGGAGGGGAGGGGAGGGGAGGGGAGGGGGAGGGGAGGGGAGGAGAGGGGAGGGGAGGGGAAGGAAGGGGAGGGGAGGGGAGGGGAGGGGAGGGGAAGGAAGGGGAGGGGAGGGGAGGGGAAGGAAGGGGAGGGGAGGGGAGGGGAGGGGGAGGGGGAGGGGAGGGGAGGGGAGGGGGAGGGGGAGGGGAGGGGAAGGAGGGGAGGGGAAGGAGGGGAGGGGAGGGGGAGGGGAGGGGAAGGAGGGGAGGGAGGGGGAGGGGAAGGAAGGGGAGGGGAGGGGAGGGGAGGGAAAGGAAGGGGAGGGGAGGGAAAGGAAGGGGAGGGGAGGGGAGGGAAAGGAAGGGGAGGGGAGGGGAGGGGAAGGAAGGGATGGAAGGGGACGGGAGGGAAAGGAAGGAGAGGGAAGGGGAGGGAAGGGGAGGGGAAGGGAGGGGAGGGAAAGGAAGGGGAGGGGAGGGGAGATAAAGGAAGGGAGGGGAGGGGAGGGGAGGGAAAGGAAGGGGAGGGGAGGGGAGGGGAGGGGAGGGGAGGGGAGGGAGGGGAAGGGAAGGGAAGGGAGGGGAAGGGAAGGGAAGGGTTGGGATTGCTTCTGGTTCAGGGAAAGCTGCACTGCAAAGAGGCCACCTGAGAGTCCTGGGCCCCAGCTGTGGAGCGGGCTCACACCCACCAACAAGCACTTAGCGAGCACCTGGCCCTGAGGTCAACACTCCATCCACCTCGGCCTAGCATCTTCACAGCACCTACAGGGCCAAGCTCTAGTTTCCTCATTTACAGATGAGGATGGGGGTTCAGCAAGGGTAAATACACAGATCCCTGACAGCGGCTTTGAGCTCTGCCCACTTCTCTCCCTCCTTTCCCTGTCCAACGGCTCCCAAGTGCCTGGTTCGGGCACAGTGCAGTTATCTACAGGAGCTGTTATTACTGCTGTTTCCCGAGTATGACGTAGCAGAGTCACTACAGACTTATCATTAAATATTTGTCATTATTTCCGGTCCCATTTTGTTAAACTTGTCTTCACATGTGCTGCATTTTCTTGATTTGCTGCTGAGAAAGCTGTCTACCCAGCACTGTTTCAAATTAAAAGGTTTTGTTGTGGCCTTCAGCAACGAAGGAGGTTTACATACATCTCTTCTTCCTGCATATGTCATCTTGTCTTCTGTAGGGTTGAAACACGGTCTCACACAGACACAGAGAACTGAACAGAATAACCTTCATCACCTATAGACACAGTCTCAAAACACACCGAGTCTTCACTTTAGCCTGAGAGCAGTGAGTCTTCTTATTTCCAAAAAAAAAATTTTTTTTTGAGAGAGAGAGAGACCGAGTGAGCGAGCACACACACAACTGGAGGAGAGAGAAAGAGAATCTCAGTGCGGAGCCTGAGTAAAAAAAAAAAAATTTTTGCAGCGCATTTTATTTCGATCACAATTTATTCTTCTACAGTTACTTAAAAAACACCTATTACTCACCTGAGGATACAGAGAGAAAGAATCTGATAACCTAAAAGAAGTGGGGTCTTCTTTGTTATACTGTCCAAATTTCTGACACTGTTGAAAGGGAACAGCAAAAAGGAAAAAAAGAGAGAGAAAAGCCAAGTTAGTGTCACCTGGAAAAATGCCTGCAGTAGGACAGCTATGTTCCAATTTCAATTCTGACTTAGAGTCCCAGACCAGCACTTCCCAAGCATGGTCGGGCCAACCCAGCAACAGGGTGTTGTTAAACACAGATTCTGATTCGGCAGATGTGGAGACGTCCTGCATTTCTCACCAGCTCCCGGGGCTCCCAAGCAATGCTGCTAGAGGATCACCCAGACCGGTCAGAGGCTCGAGGCACTCTCTCAGGCCCTCTCCCATAGGAAAAAACCCAAAGTGCACCAAAAACTGGCAATAATAGATAAGCTTTGATGTTGCATCACTCTACACCTCAATTTTCTTCCTCTTTTCAAAGGCAATTTTCTGAACAATATTTTCTCTTCCAGCCTTTATTTCCTCTTTGTTTTGCACCTCTCTTCTGGCCACTAGAGAACTAGACCTTCCGCCACTCTAGGAAAGATTATCTCTGACAGTTACCTCTCCTACCAGGTCTGATGACCTTGTACGGCTCTCACCTTCCTGGACTCCCGAGTAGCACAGGCCAAGTGGCTCCCCCAAACCTCATGAAATTCTCCTCCAGTTGCTAACACAGCACTTTCTTATTTCTCATTCTCCCCAACTGATCCTTCTCTGGCTTGTTCCATGGCCCCTCATCTCCCTACCTCCTAACTGTGGGTTCCTTGGAGGCTAGTCCTTGGCCCTTGCTCCCATCCTCACTACTTCAGCTATAAGTAACAGACTGATGTCATCTAAATCCACCCCCACATCTAGTGCTGCCTGTTAGGGGCACCCAAATGCAGGATGGTTTCCCTCGGACGTATTTTCACAAGTTCATGTGTAAAATCAATTGAACTATTTAGTACACTAAAAAAAATTTGGGGGGGCGCTTGGGTGGCTCAGTCAGTTGAGTGTCTGACTTTGGCTCAGGTCATGATCTCAAGGTTGATGAGTTTGAGCCACGCGTCAGGCTCTCTACTGACAGCTCAGAGCCTAGAGCCTGCTTCAGATTCTGTGTCTCCCTCTCTCTCTCTCTGCCCCTCCTCTGCTAGTGCTGTCTCTATCTCAAAAATAAATATAAACATTAAAAAAATTTTTTTCCACCCCTTCTACCCCTCCCTCATCCTTACAGTCACCCACACTTGAAACCTAAGTCAATGTCGATTTTTTGATTTTTGATTCCATAAATAGTGTGACCATATTTTATCAATTTTTCTTTCGACATACATCCTGATTCCAAACTTTCCCTACCCTCTGACTGTCCTACCACACCCTAGTCTCAGCTCCCTTGAACCTCCAGAATCCTCCACTGGTCTCCATAACAGCAGCCTTTCACCCTGTAGTTTATCTCATATGGTAATGGTAGATGTAAACACAAGCATCATGCTCACGGCACTCCCCTGCTTAGGAATCTACCCACAACATTAAGGCAGTGACTTCACTTTAAAATCAAGGCATCCAACAGAATTGTTGAATCACTATGTAGTGCACCTGAACCCAAAATTACATTGTATGTCAACCACACTTCAATAATAAAAATTAAAATAAACTCATAGAGGTGCCTGGGTAGCTCAGTTGGTTGAGCGTCCAACTCTCGATTTTGGCTCAGGTCGCAATCCCAGGATTGTGAGATCAAGCCCTGCACTGGGCTCTGTGCTAAGCGTGGAGCCTGCTTAAGATATTCTCTCTCTCTCTCTCTCTCTCTCTCTCTCTCTCTTTCCCCCTTTGCTCCTCTCCCCTGCTCACTCTCTAAAGTAAAAAAATATATATTAAAAAAAATCAGGGGCGCCTGGGTGGCGCAGTCGGTTAAGCGCCCGACTTCAGCCAGGTCACGATCTCGCGGTCCGGGAGTTCGAGCCCCGCGTCGGGCTCTGGGCTGATGGCTCAGAGCCTGGACCCTGTTTCCGATTCTGTGTCTCCCTCTCTCTCTGCCCCTCCCCCGTTCATGCTCTGTCTCTCTCTGTCCCAAAAATAAATAAAACGTTGAAAAAAAAAAATTAAAAAAAAAAAATCATAAATAAAATGAAGCATTCTACAATTAAACAGCACTTTCACTGCTTTTCCCCATCATACAACCTGGCCTCATGAGGTCTCTCCAGGTCCCCAGCAAAAGCTGAAATGCACAGCTATGTCCCACAGGCTTGTCCATGCTTGGCCCTGACTTCTCATCTGTTACCCTGCTCGTTTTAATAAAACCTGATTCAAAGCTCACTTTCCCCTTTCCCCAAGGCTCACTTTGCCAACTACCCGGACCTTCTGCTCAATTTTCAAATTGTTTCAAATGTAGACATTCCCTGAAAAAATGGTTCCATGGGACAGCAAGGGCACACACACACCTGAATAAAGTTAAATAGGTGTTTGATCATGAATCCGTGCTGTGAATTTCCATAACAGTAAGCCTATGTCAATTACCGATTTACTGCTTTGTAGCTCCAAATTTACTCTTGCCTGTTGTGAAAAGGGCTTGGGCCCTTTGAATATTTTTCCTGTGCCAGTTGTCATGATGTTAAGCTGTCAGTAGAGTGTGCTGGAGGCAAGGATGTTTCAGGGTTCCAGGATGCTCACTCAGCAGGAGTGCCTGTGGCTTCCCCAGTGCTGAGCTCCTGGAGCCAGCAGCTACCTCTGTATACCCTGTGTGCCTCTGATGAGACACTTCCTTATGAAGAGTTTTCCTTGGCACCCCAAGGGTAGACTTTCATCATCCAATTCCAGAGGGTGAATTTCTGTCAAGGTCCTCTGCCATGACACTAGGGCAACTTCCTTGCCAAGAGAGACTCAGTGAGCCAAGGCTGTGCCCTCCCACCTAGATCAGCCCTGGGAAGTAGAGGGTCCTTCCTTGGGGGATCTACCTGAGCCTAGAAGTAATGGCTGCTACACATTTGCTCTTCCTATATTCTTTAGACTTCTCTTTGCTTCTTACTACTAGCTAATCCCTCATTATTCAAAGCCTCTGTCGTGAGTCTTTTTTAAATTTTCTTATATTGTTTGCTCATCGATGAAACTCATTTAAGTTTTATTTACTTATTTTGAGAGAGAGAGAAAGAGAGAGAGAGAGAGAGAGCAGGGGAGGGGCAGAGAGAGAGGAAGAGAGAGAATCCCAAGCAGGCTCTGCGCTATCAGCAAAGAGCCCGATGTGGGGCTTGAACCCATGAACCATGAGATCATGACCTGAGCTGAAATCAAGAGTACATCACTTAACAAACTGAGCCACCCAGGTGCCCCAATCTTTTTTTTTTTTTTTTTTAAGAGAGAGAGTGAGTGTGCATATGCATGAGCAGGGGAAGGGCAGAGAGAGAGAGGGAGACAGAGACTCTCAAACAGGCTCCATGTGCTGTGTGGAGCCCGATGTGGGAATCAGTCTCACAACCCTGAGATCATGACCTCAGCCAAAATCAAGGATTGGACACTCAACTGACTGAGCTACCCAGGTGCCCTGTGACAGTAATTTTTAAGTAAAACTTTCCCTGCTTAAATTACTGTGTGATTTATACTGATTAGACCCAGAACAACACATGAGGCATCTCTACATTCAATGGGCCACAGACACCTACTGCTGAAAAATATCACCCACTCCTGGAGGGAAAAAATAGAACCACAGCTTCCACAGGGACTCATCTAAATCAACTCTTTGGGTACACAGATCTGCATCTTTCGCCAAATGTCCTGTGCATGCATTCCTTCCCAACTATAATGTAAGCCCTTGAGGGGAAAAGGTACTTGTAAATGTGTTTGGCTTAAGGTAAGCAACAGAAAATTCTTGTTGACTAACTGTATGAAATGACAGGTTTAAGCATCAGCTTTCTTTTCTCAATGTAGAGCAGAGACTAAGACTGAACCTGGTGCCACGGTGCCCAACTTACCAGTCGAATGAGCTGTCGGTCTAGCCACCGGAGCACATCAGGCCCTTCCTCTGACTCTGCACGGAACACCCCCAGCCGAGCCATCAAGACTGCTGCAGCCTCCTGGTCAAATGCTGCTTCTATGTGCCTGAGCTGGCTTTGTGCATCTGCCCAACTGACAATTCCAGAATTAGTGCCATGCTTATATTCAGGAGAGACCAGAAAGCCAGCTTTCCGTTAAGATAAAGAAACCTAAGTCCTGTTACTTCATCTAAGGCAACATAGACTAGAACTCAGTAAGGAATCACAGGAGTTTTACATACATTCTCATTTGCCCTCATGTGATCTCTGAAGGATGTAAGTGCAGAGGAAAAATTACGTAGAACTTCCCAATGTGCCATAAGTTATCATGAAAGTAGATACCCAAAAGGTGCCTAAGACTCCAATTCCTTACTCTAGGTCAATCTTGCAAAAATCTATATGTTTACAAATATACAAGATGACTTTCCAGCATCATACCCATAGTAGAAAGAATTAGCATGTATACAAAAGTTTTCTAAACAAATAAAGACATTATGAACAAAACTGAAAGACAATAGACCAGGAACAGATATGAACAACAAACAATAATCATATCCAGAATACATAGAGTCCCTGTAAATTAATGAAGAAAAAGAAACAGGTTTTACAAAATGGCCAAAGGCTATCACAGAAGAAATATATATGGCCAATAAACATCAAAAGTGCTCAATCCATTAATAAACATGTGAAAAATTAATAAATATGTATTTTAAAATACATATAAAAGTGGCAAACTGCTCTATATTAGCATGTTAGAGATCAATAATATTAATTATTAATGAGAAGACAAGACTCTCCTTACAGTATTAGGGAGAATACAAATTAACTTCTTAGGACAGTTTTACAGGATACAAAATTCTACTTCTATGAAGGGGCTGGAAAGAAATACTCATATACACAAAGACCTAAACCCATGAATGCAGCACTGTTGGAAGGAAGGTAGGACCTGAAATTCCTTGAAGAGAGGAGTGGTACATCCCATTCAAACCATGCAATGCTGTGCAGCCATTACAACCAGTGAGGAGCTCATATGTGTTGACGTGGAAGACGTCCTTGATACATTATTGAGAAAAGTTTGTAAATATACTAATATAAGAAGCCATCTGTGCATATAATACACACATACAACACAACTGCACAGAAACGGGACTGTGAAGATAAATACCGGTGTAGTAATAGCATTTCACCTCTGGGGAGAGTGGGCAGAGACCCATTCTTTATACAATTATGAGCTGCTTGAATCTTTTACAAGGAGGATGTATTTATGGGTCACTTATCTGGTGGTAATGAAAATTAATTTTTAATTAATTTATTCCTACTGAAAGAGGATTCTTCTAGGCAAGTGTCTGCAGGCCTAACTAGGTTAGTCCGCAATATCTCTTCCTCCTCCTCCTTCTCTAATCAAATGAGTCTGTGAGACTGGTGAGAACCATTCAATGGAACTATTAAGATAAACTAACAGATGTTAAATGATCTCTTCAAAAGAAAAGCACTGGTGGTTCCACAGAAAGGAAACCGGGATGCTCACTTTCGGGCAATGGTGGTCACGCGGATGCGCCTCTGGGTGCTGGAGTGTTGATACTGAGTGACAAACTGGATGGCGCCTCTGCCTCCCTGGGGGATCGGGGCGTTGTGCTGCAGATGATAGGTCACACACCTGGTTACTGTTACAGGCATGACTCAAACACACATGGTCACAGAGCCCACTGTGCTCTTCCTAAAACAACTAACACAGTGGTGACAGTAAGGTTCTCGATGCACTCTGAACGGTACATTTAAAATCTGGGCATGTCACTGTACACAGCTTTTACCTCAAAAAAAAAAAAAAAAAAACCCAACCAAATTCAAGTAAATATTAAACTCAAGTTACTGATATGCATGCTGAAGTGTTTAGGGATGAAAGACACGACAGGAATTTGTCTTAAAGCAAAGTAAAATAAAGTAAAACGGGAATTATAGAAGTATAGAATCTAAGTGGTAGGTGAAGATACCTGTAATTGTACAGGTATTCACTCTGCAATTCTTTTCATTTTTCTGTACATTTGAATTTTTCTAAATAAAATAATGGGGAAAAACTGACACACTCAAAAATTCACCAACATTATGATGGCTGGTAAAAGCCAGTTCAACAATTTAAGTGATGAAAGCAATCTGCTGTCTGACTCTGACCAAACCCTAAAAGGAAAAAAAGGGTCATGCCAGACAGACGTCAGGCAAACACAAGCCCAAAGAAACATGAGTCTTCAGAGAAAGAAGCTAGAGGCCACCAGTCTGTAATAAATCAGAACACACAGGGATTCCTAGGTGGCTCAGTCAGCTAAGTGTCCAACTCAATTACAGCTTAGGTCATGATCTCACAGTTGGTGAGATCAAGCCCCGTGTTGGGCTCTGTGCTGACAGTGCAGAGCATGCTTGGGATTCCTCTCTCTCTGCCCGTCCCCGCCCCACATACTCTCTCAAAATAAATAAACACTTAAAAATAAACCAATAAACCAGAAAACACAACACCAAGAGACATGAATACTCATAAAGAAATCCAACTCACTTGATTGACTACTTCAAAGTAGATGCCAAGTGTAGATGTGGGATCCATGCCACAGATTTTCCACTGACTCGTGCCACCAACACCAAGCTCCTGGGGTAAGAAGAGGAATTAAAAATAAAAACAAAAAGCTACTCCTGTGGTTAACTGCTGATGAAAAATACTGACTCTAAGAATGGTAGGCTACTTAAAAGATTTCATTCCAAATGAAAATTTAAATTTAACTAAAAAAAAGTACAATTATAAGCCAGAATAAGGTTTAAGATTTATTACAGGCCTCTAAAATTAAGCTATTTATATTAGAACTTGGACCAATTTCCATTATATCACCAAGATAGCTCTTTCTCCCTCTACACACACACACACACACACACACACACACACACACACACACACAAACACACACAGAGTATGTAACACTGAAGTTAGCTGAAAGAAGCCACGGTTAGAATTATCGTGAAAGTTAGCTTGAAAGTTTCACCATTATTATTAGAACAAGAAATAGTTACAGGATATTAACTATTAATTATTAATTTTGAGTCCAGTTCCTTTATGCAAAAACTACATATAAATCCTTGTAAGAGAATTTAGATTTTAGTGGGATGAAGCCTGCTTTTTATTGACTAGCTGAAGGACTCCCAATGATAAATGAAGTTCACTGAAATGTGAAGAGTGTTGCTGTTTTAAGCAGGACATCTACAAGAAAAGGCTGCAGGTGTCAAAAATACCTAGAATTGTCAACCAAGATCACTAGATTCTGCAACATACATTCTTATCATTCAGTAAATATTATACGTTTTAACATACTTCATCAAAATGCAGAATAGTAGATGCCAAGTGTTGTTTTTTTTTTTTTAAGTTTATTTATGAGAGAGAGAGAACAAGCAGGAGAGAGGCAGAGAGAGAGGAAGAGAGAAAATCCCAAGCCCCACGGCTTGATCCCTCATGACCTGAGCCAAAATCAAGAGTTGGACACTTAACCATGTGAGCCACCCAGGCACCCCCAGAATACTGTGCTTTTTAGGAAGTAACATGAGCATGCATCGAGAGGGTCATATTTCTTTTGTATGACTCTGAATTGTATACTGCACCCAGATTGTACACTGTCAGGTAAGTAGAGCTGATACTACTGTGGCCTCTACAAAGCTATGCCAGGAGCCTTTGTACCTGGCCAAAGAACCAGCAATCTCAGGAAGGAGACGGTCAGAGGGTGAAGGGAACATTCTTAGGTGAAATCACAGAGCAGCTCTAAGGTAGAGAGAAGAGAGGGCTCTGTTTCATCAGTATTTCCAAAGCAAGCTGGTGAGATGGATGGATTTGTACATGTCACCTTCCCTTTTAGTGGCCTTTTCTAATAGAAGCAGGGAACATCTGTTGGAAAGTGAAGGGCCACACTGAGGGAATATGGCAAAGAAGCAAAAGAAGATTGCATGCCTCCCTTTCTTGGCTTGCTAATCCTTTCTCCCAAATCTTCCCATACCACAACTCAAGTTTTAATATGTGAAACTTAAAGTTTCAATTCGAGGGATTCAGAGTATGCCACTGCAAAATACACCACTCTGACATAAGGATTATTTTAAGCGGAAGGTAGTTTGAAAAAACAGACATAAGAAAACTCTCTGCCCTCCACCTACTAAGGGCAGGATGATTCTCAATCATCAAAGACAACTCTAGATGCTTATCAGCCCAGAGAGGGCATAAGACGAATCTATACAAGAAACATGCTAAGACCAACCCTCCTTCTCTTCCATTAGCTCCCTCCATCTATCTACCTTCCACACTGTGCCAGCCCTAGAGGCTCAAAGTGCCTTTCCTGTATCTTGTCACTTTTCTACAGATTTACTGTTCTTTTGTTAAGATACCACATAATCCCAAGTTCTAATCAACCCTTTGATTTACTCCCTACTGAGTACATACATGCAATGTGTTTACGTGTAATGTGTGCGTTAATTTATTCTATTATGAAACTTGTCCTTTGCCAGTCTTGTTTGCAGGGCCCAAGCCAATGAAATCAAGATGGGTAGACAAAAAGAAAATCTTCCCTCTTCTATCAGCACCAATGCCTGAGTGGGCCACAAACCCTCCAGAGCCCCAGAAGTACATTTTCTCACTAATACACAAATTCCGTATGTAAGCATTTACCTTGCATTTACCAGAGTAAGTATGAAGATAAAATTAGGAAATCACCATTTGATAATCTCCAATGAAACATAATGATTCAAGTAAGGATAATCAATGGATGTTAAAACCATTAGGTAAAAGGCTGTTGGCAAGCAAGATATTCACATTTTGCCACAATCTCGTTCAACAGATTTACTGCTAACGACTAAAAGGAAATGTGCCCTTATAACAGAAAGATGTGGGGCAGTCATCACCTTCACCACACTGTCTAACTCAGCACCACTAACACAGAAGACCAGACAGAAGTGGTTCTTGAAGAAACACGCATGAGGTATAAGATTACCCAGGAACTGTGGTGGACAAAATGGTCTAACCTGAATCAAATCACTAATCTTTCACTTTACAGAAAATACAGAGAGGACAGAAACCAGTTCACGGCCACCACAAGGAAACAATCAAATACACTGAGAATGTGTGGTACTCTATTGCAGAAGAGATGGGCACTTGGCACTGTATCTTCAACAAATCGATGTCATCAAACAAAACAAGCAAAAAACCCCAAAGAACAGAAAGACCATTCCAGATTTAAAAAGACTAAGGATACATAATGCTAGATGCAATACTGGTTAGCGTGTGGAAGAAACAGCTATGAAGGGCATTTAGGGAAAAATTAGGGAAAGAATATGACTAAATACAGCTGATATTAGCAAATTATCATTTTCTTATCTTAGGTTTGATATGTCATGGTAGGAGAACATCCTTAATTTTAGAAGATACACACCAAAAGACTAAGTGTCATGACACCTGCAACTTGTTTTTAAAGGTTCTGAAGAAGTATGATAAAGTAAATACAGCCAATAGATAATAATCAGATAGACAAAGCAAATATTGCAAAAATAGAGGACAGAATTAAGACAAAATGTTAACAATTACTGACTCTAAATGTTGGGTATACAGGACTCTTTCCCACCTCCCTAAGCTTCTCTGTATGTTGAATTCTATCTCCCCCTCTTTGCATCCTCCACCCCCCTCCCAAAACCTCATCGTTGAATTCCTACCGGTTCCTAGAACAGCTAATCAGCTTGCACTGATTCATAAAATTATCTTCTAAGGAGATTTTAAGTCTATGGAAAATATTTTGGAACAGGGTAACCTTCCAAAGCCCTCCCAGGAATTAGGGGTATAAGTCCTTTCATACACTGGGATAATGAGTGACTCCTCAGATGGGCTTTAGGGCAGCAACCTGCCTCGCCCAGGGGATTACAGGAATATTCTCTCAAATCACCTTGCCTCTGGCAACTTCAACAAAACATTAACCAAAGTAGTCACTAAGCATTATATTAAGTGAAAATAAGTCTGTCAGAGAAAGACAAATACCATATGATTTCACTCATTGGTGGAATTTAGAAAACAAACCGAAGGTTGATGGAGGGAGGTGGGCAGGGGATGGGCTAAATGGGCGATGGGCATTAAGGAGGGCACTTGCTGTGATGAACACCGAGTGTTGTGTGTTAAGTGATGAATCACTAAATTCTACTCTTGAAACCAATAGTACATTGTATGTTAACTAACTAGAATTTAAGTAAAAACTTGAAACAAAAAACAAAAAAAAAACAAAACCGAAGTAGTCACTAAGTGAATATTCACTGCTGATGAAGACAAAAGTGAGGATGTAAGGGGCACCTGGGTGGCTCAGTCGGTTAAGCATCAGACTTTGGCTCAGGTCATGATCTTGCCATTTGTGGGTTCAAGTCCTGCACCGGGCTCCATGCTGACAGCTCAGAGCCTGGAACCTGCTTTGGATTCTGTGTCTCCCTCTCTCTCTGCCCCTCCCCTGCTCACGCTCTGTCTCTCTCTCTCAAAAATAAATGTTAAAAAAAAAAAAAATGAGGATGAGAAAGTTGAAATCTATGTGGGCTTCCATTGTGCCAGGGGCTGTTCTGCACGTTTGACCTGAACTTACTCATTTAGCTCTCCCAACAGGTACTATTACTATCTCCACTTCCTAGATAAAGACGTTAAATCCCAGAGTGATTAAGTACCTTGTCCAGGCCATAAGATAGCAGGGGTAAATGTGCACCCTTGTATCCACATCTGGCTCTGCAGAGTCCAGCGTGTCCTCATTGAAGAGGACATCGAAGGAAGGATGTAACTATGACAATCCCAGCCCAGAACCACTCTGGAGGGGCCTCACTGCACCCAATGGTCTGTCTCCTAGCAGCTAAAGTATAAGCAGAGGAAGTGAGCCACCAGCAAAGCCACCTCACCATCTAGTGGGTTAACTTAACTTTGTTCACATATTCTCAAAATGTGTTACCCAAAGAACATACCTGTCTGCATGTACAACAGTGTCATTCATGCCCAACCAACTCAAAATGGTCTCTGAGAAGTGAGACAAAGGTATCACCTCTAAGGCAATACACAAAGCTTTATCCCTGAAGGCTTCAGCTGAATGCCTGTCTTGCTACACAGAATACCTTGTGGCTCACTGTCACAGAGACCCAAACAAGGGCAGTGGGGTTAGGGGAACCTAGGCTCTAGCTCCTCCATATCAGTTCTGACCCAGAGAACAAGATACTTGACCTCTCGAGCCTCAGTTTTCTCCTCTCTGACCCTTTAGATAGTTGGAAGGACAGACAGAAAAGACACCACCTCTCAGAGTTGTGGTCATCAGTAAAGAGTTGGCCCTTCTCCTCTCACCACAGACACGGACACATCCCAACAAGTGACATAAGGTCACCCCACTGACATTTCTAAGGAATTAAATCCTGGGGCAGAGGGGCTGAGAACAATGGAGTTTTCCTTACATTTTCTGACACACACGGTCCTTTCACATTCAGAGACACACAAGGACCAATGGCTCCTGCAACTTTCAGCTCCCGAGAGGTCTAAAATGGAAATACAAGACAGCATAAAGTTAAAATTCATTGAGAGCCATCCTCTCACGAAAGACACAGCTAAAACTTACAGGAAAAATATGGCAGCATTATCATTCCAGTGAGAAGAAATCCTACGTGGATTATTCTCTTACAAACTTTTCCGTGACCACTGTAATCGGATAAAAACTAATAAAATCCTCCTTTAGAAACTGCATTAACTTTGTTCCAAAGATGATGCAGCATTTTGAACTTTTTCACCTTTGAAATTATTGTACACATAGAAGAAAATAATTCTGCCAAAAATACATTTCTTTCCAATCCCAAGTACTTAGCTGTAATTATTTATAATCTCTGATCAGTGGATATACTGTTGTATGTTGCTTTAAAAATGCTTAATTCAAGGGGCACCTGGATGGCTTAGTTGGTTGAGCATCTGACTTCAGCTCAGGTCATGATCTCACAGTTTGTGAGTTCGAGCCCCGTGTCAGGCTCTGTGCTGACAGCTCGGAGCCCGGGGCCTGCTTCGGATTCTGTGTCTGCTTCTCTCTCTGCCCCTCCCCTGCTTGTGCTCTGTCTCTCTCTGTCTCTCAAAAATAAATGTAAAAAATAAATAAATAAGTAAATAAATAAATAAATAAAAATGCTTAATTCATGAACTCCAACATAACTACATGGCCAACATACTTAGATTTTTAAATCTCAATTCATTAAAGTCTACCTCTCTTCAGCTCAAAAAAAAAAGAAAAAAAAAACTCAAACATTTGAGATTATTTAAAGTTTATCTCTAATTCTCAAAGTAATAATCCCAATTGTATCACGTAGCAGCCCCTTCTAATGTTTTCTCAACAACTCCGAATGAAGTGTGTAGGGTTTTCAGTCCCTACGAGAAAAAGGAGGACCCAAACTCCCACTACTGCACTATTTCTGAGCACTCTGGTTAGTCTGCAGACAGCCACTAAATATAAACATGGTTTTGTGAATGTGGTGGCCCATACTGACGGCCGGGAGGTGCTCAACACCACGTGGCAGCCTCTGTGCTCAGCCTGCCGTCACTTCTCAGGCCTGCTGTCCTAGAGCAGGACCAAGCAGAGCCTGCAGGGGAATCAGACACCTCTTTGCATAAAACATTAATATACGGGTCACCCTCAAGAAGCACAGTAATAGAATCAATATACCTTGTTCAACTATTTTGCTGGGAACCTTTTAATTTATTTTTTGATGTCTGTGTCCAGCAAGGTGAGGCTTCTACAAATCTGACTACTAAATAAGTAACAACACTTTTCTTCCGTTAAAATTTTAGAAAGTTATCATACCTTCACTTCCAAAGTAGCACCAAACGCCATGCGAAAATCTCCATTGAAATCTTTAGTAAAAATTCTCTGGAAAGTCTGCTTGAAGAGAGAGGTGTTGAAAGAGTCTCCCATCACCATGTGGCCTCTAGGAAAGAAAGAAGAAAGTGAACATTTAGGATGACTGAAAGCCACTCAGATGCTTCCACGGTGTTCACAAACAGTAATTTAAAGAAAGAAAAAAAAACTCATGTCTGTGAAGGTGCTACTAACTTAAATGGGAAACAGCAAGTTCAATTTGTACTTAGGAAAGACATTATTTTCAAAATATCAAAGATAGGACTCCTTAGAACAGTTCTAAATCTGTCCCACAGAGGTGGTCACACAAATCTACAGATGATACAACCTCATACTATACACCCCCACATGTTACAAAAATGAGTGCCTGTACAAACTCAAAGTCCAAGCAGACTCTATGATATAGTTCATTCTATCACACAATGTCAATCCCTGGTTGTGATACTGTGCTATATTTCTATTAAGACACAACTTAAGACACAACCACTGGAGTTGCTAAATGGAAGAGCATGGACAGACCTCTCTGTAATATTTTTGCAATTTCTTATGAATCCGTAATTATTTCAAAAGAAGAAGAAAACAGAAGAACCCTTCATTGGTAAACCCACAGGTTTAATGGGTCATCTACTGAGGAAATGCATCCAGCTCCCCTCATTTACTCTCCTCTGACAGGGGAAATACCCAGGCTGCAGGAAATCCTTTTCAGGTTAATTCACTGCCTCAAAACATTGAATCTCTGCCTGTATGTAAATTATCTCTAGTGTATGAATACCTATATGTATCCCTTCTTGAAGTTAGAGGAAAATACTATTCAAAATTTCAGCAGTTCATGTATTTGGGCAGATAAGCACCATCTGATGCAAGTTATGCATCTAGTCATTGATCATCCAATAGGATTTCAGAATTGGGCAGGATACAAGATCATCTGGTCCAGCTATCTCAGAGTGCCTGACCCCTCCAGGAACAGAGATGGCTCTTTGGCCCTGTATAGTCTACTCTTCTCACCCTCCTTAGTCATGGGATCCATGGTTTCCTGAGGAAAAAAAAAAGGCTACCTTTCCCAGCCTGCCTTGCATGTGGCTGTGTAACTCAGCTTTGTTTGTTGGAGATAGGCTTTGTGATTTGTGGAGGGCCTTCTCATGGGAAGACGCGTATCTTCCTTGGACCCCTCCTCCTTCCTGCTGCTATAACACAGCAAGAGCCCGGTTACCATCCTAAATCTCAGGTAGCACAGAAAGGTGGTGGAACAGCACAGGAAGGGCCTCAGCCCCAGGGATAATGAAACTAATATCCCAGCCCTGGCTGCCTATTTCCAGTGTCTACTTCTGTTGCACTCACACAAACCTAATCCTGACTCACACCAACCCTGCCAGGTTATTATTACCCTATTAGACTTGAACTCCTCCAGCATAGGAGGCCACACCCTCCACAGGTAGTCCATTCCAGGCACGGACAGTGCTGACCGTTAATACGGTCTGTCTTCATACTGGCTCAAATTCTATTTCCCAGCAGCTTCCAACACTGGTTCTAGTTTTCCCCTTTGGTCACACATGTAACAAACAAATCTGATGCCCTCTCCGCAGAAGAGGCAGTCGATTGTTCAGTATAGATCTTATGCCCCATCTGTCTTCAGTGGTATCTTTTCTAGATCCTTTAATCGCTCTCATTATGACACAGTTCCGAGTACTCTCCGCCACTCTTACTGCTCATCTTTGAACTGCCCCAGCTCATCTGTACATCCCTTTTAAACTGAAAATGCTCAGAATGGAAGATGATATAATCTGGGTGTGCCTGGCACCAAGGAAACTAAGCACTATGGTCTTCTCTGAAGACAATCAATTCCTGTAACACAGTCTACCTACCTTGCCTTTGCTGGAAGTCCTCCCAAATGGTTGGCTCACCTTGAGCCACAACCAAAACCTCTGAGGCTAATGTCACTGCTAACATGTTGCCCTGATACCATATTTGTGTAAGAGGTTATACAACCTAAACACCAAGTCATTCAGGAATCAAGGACCTCATTGAGAATCTGATGGAAGTGATGGTCCCTCTCCACTGGAGATACACGCGCGTGCGCACACACACACACACAGGCGTATAAACTCGGGATGGTCACAGTAAAGCTTTTCGATGGATGTTCTAAGATAAGAGCTCTTGGAGGATACCAGTAGGAATTCATCCTACTAAATGCAGTTCACTGGTATAGCTATGTCAGTGTCATTTGGGACATGGTCACCCAACAAATCTGCTGCTCTCTGGGACAGCTTCGGTGACGAGTTCAACCTTCTACGTGCCCCTTCTTTGCTCAGTGAAGACCAGTAGCATTGCTGGGAGCTTGTTAGAAATGCAGAATCTCAGAAACACGCCACAGGTCTATGCCAGTACTTCTCAAACTGTTCTGAGCAAATCACCTGGAAACTTATTCAAATGCAGGTTTTGATACAAAAGGTCTAGGGTATGGCTCAAGATACTACATTTCTTGCAAGCTCTCATGTGAGGCTGATGCTGCCTGTGCTCAGCCACACTTTGAGCACTAAGGGTCCACACCGTGGTTCTTAAACCCTGCTTCACATTAGAAACACCCAGGAGAGTTTAAGAAATGCTGATGCCTGGGTCATACCCCATGAGGGACAAGACTCAAAGCAAGAGTAGTTTTTAAAGTTCCCAGGAGATTCTAGCATGCAGCCAGCTTCAGATCATTGGTGCACATGAGCAGTTCTCAGGCTTTCTGTGCACCAGAGTCCCCTGGTAAATGTGTAAAAGCTGACTATTGGGCTGCAGCCTCATAGTCTGATTCAGGAAATCTGGGGTGAGACCTGAGGAAGTGCACTTCTACTCAGTCCCCGGGAGCCCTGAAGGTTGCTGGTGAGGCCCCTTACGCTCTGAGAACTATGCTCTACACCATGACTGGTTCACACAATACAGACACAGGCTCTAAGCATGTCCCACCAAGTATCCTCAGGCTGAGCATGTGCTCCGTGTCCGTCATGCTCCTTGCCACCGATACCACAGCCTGGAGCTTTCTGAAAGCTTATCTAAGTCAGCCACGCACATCCTATAGTCCCACCACTCACTTCTCTTTCCTTAAAACACACACACTTGCCTTTCCCAGGTATTTGTTGTCAACATACCCAGTAAGATTTGCACAACACTTCATCTCCAGAAGTCCCGTCTGATCAAGGGCACAAGCGTAAATATCAATGCAGTGACCATTTGTAGCAGTTCGGTTGGCAAGCATCTCGTAGTGCTGTGAAGAGAGAAAAATTATGTTTAGGAAAGAGCAATGTTATTCACTAGGTATGCCTTACTATACCAAAGGGATGTAACCGAACTTAGGAATATGGAGATAGTTTTCTTTATGACATCCAAATTAAATCAAACATACAGTTTTCAATCTCAAAACACGTTTAGCAGTTTTAAGACCACCCACTCTAAGTAAGGACTCAGAACTGGGGCAATAATTTAACAACAGCCAATATCTGGAAGTTCATCTCATCAAGATCAACTTGCTGACCACAAAGCATGGTCTCAGCAAAGTAGCTGTCACTCCAGAGCAACCTAGACCCAGCACCAGGATACCAGAATTACAGCCTGTGTTCAAGAGCACCTACCTTGGTCGCCTTTTTCATGAAACGTGCATTATCTTTCTCAATATCATGCCAGGAACGAATAGGAACCTTTAGTTCATCTCCAACTACCATGCCGGGCCCTTGGGTGGGGGGACCTCCAGTAAACAACATAATCCTGGCTCCCGTGTTTGGAAAAGTGCCCTAAAACAGTAAATGGCAATATTTTAGAAACATACCGCCCACCCCAAGTATGCTTCCATTTCTCTAAAGAATACTCCAAACAGTTCTCATCAGCTGTGCTGAACACTGTTGACAGTACAAAATAACACAGATGATAACGCACAGAAGCAGCCTTGTGTCTTCCAGCCTAAGGGCTTCATACACTTTTTTTTAATTCACTGTGAGCACCTGCCATTGCCCTAATGGCCTCGTGTTTCTCATGCAAACTTCTGATATTTTCAAATCATCACGGGGCTCCTTCATTGTGGATAGTAATAACAACTGAAGTGCTTTCTAAGTTGACTCAGGTCACAAATGATTTTCAAACAAGGCTAGTAAACACAACTTGAGGTGCCCCGGTAAATTCTGAGTTACCTCCAACAGGCCAACGGCAATGGACAAAGCAACACCAGTGGATCGCAAAGGTCTCTTCCCCTGAGTCACAGGCCATGGGTCCCTCTGCAGCTCCCCAAGGAGATCAGTGAGGTTCATGTCAATCTTGTGAATAGGTTGCAGAAATCTGCATGATTTTCAATGGACACATTAATCCTGGTTTAATAAGTACTCTGGTTTTTAGCCCTAGGTGACACACAGTCACAGCTCTGCAAAATAATTACTCACAGTAGAAAAAACTTACAATTTTATTTCTTCAAAGCAATTTTAGCCAGGGAAACAATTTAAAACTGAATACAGAGCAATATATATATATATATGTGTGTGTCTATATATATATGTGTATATATATATATACATATATGTATGTATATATAGTATGGGAACAAATGATTTTAAATATCAGTTTTAATTACATTTTAAGCAGCAAAGAAATCCTAAAGACAGGTCTAATGTGAATTCAATCCATGCACAGTTCATGTACGTGGACCACCTTCATCATTCTAAAGATCCACTTTATTTAAGTGTATTTATTTATTTTGAGAGAAAGAGAGAAATTATGTACACACAAGCAAGGGAGAAGCAGAGAGACAGGGACACAGAGAATCCCAAGCAGGTTCCATGCTGTCAGTGCAGACCCAACGTGGGGCTCGATCCCATAACCATTAGATCATGACCTGAGCTGAAATCGATAGTCGGATGCTCAACTGACTGAGCCACCCAGGTGGCCCTAAAGATCCACTTTAAAGTGATTCTCAAGTGTTTCTCTTGAGCCTTCAGAGTAAACATAGAGAAGCACTGGTTTCTTACCACAGTAAGTGGCTGTCCCCAGAATGTCAGAAAATGAATTTTATCATGTTTGCTGACTGTTGCCAGCCATAGGCAGCCCAGGCAGTCAATGGGCTGAGGAAAATAAGTGCCTGGTCCTAGGTTTGCTTGAGGACACCCCACAGAAGCCTGTTGTTTTATTTAAGACTCAAAAAAGACAATAGCCATGCATAAGAGGAGGGGAAGGCTCGAGTACAGTGGTCTCAAAACCTTTGTGACGATATAACACTAAGAGGAAAAACATTCTGAACAAATCTACTACACACACATGTGGGTGTATATATGTACGTGTAACTACACAATTTAGTTATTAGTTTCAAATATATACCAACAAGTTATACAAGTCATTAAACATTAAATACTGGTTAGGCTTAATCATTTTTTTTTTTTGTCTAAAAACAAGAAAACAGAAGTTCTAACATTTTTCTTCCCTCCCTTCAGTGGAATGCCCTGCATGCCCACTACTGTGTGTGCAACATTCTATGTTAGTAGCTCACCTGCTTGAAACGAAAGGGTGCTCCTGTGGTTGACCAGGTCTTGCTTGCTGCATGGGCATGGCAGGCTTGGTGAGGCCCAGCATATCCTACAAAAACCAAAAGGACTCATTTCCCACAACACTAGATTGAATAACCAACTACTTTTTAAGAAATCTCCTTGCTCCTGCTTGTGTACAAACAAGGCACAAACCTGTATTTGCTTTGCGGTTAAATCCTTGGTCCCTCGGAAGACATAACTTTTGGAGATTCCTTCACAGCTGAGCTCGTGAACCTGCACCATCCTCCCAAACGTGATCAAACCCACCAGAGCATCTGGAGGAAGGAGACTCAGGGACATCTGCAGGGATTCTTTGAGTGCTTGAAGGTCATCTTCTTCCAGGCACGTGTCAACCACATAGAGGAAGATCAGAGGGGATGGAGCACCTCGCTTTACGCAAAGAAACACAGTGTGATGATCAGTATACAAACAGACATAACCAGCTCTTTTCAAAGCAGATCAGGTATGTAAGTAACAAGTCTCATCTATATTTACTGTCAGGAAATATGGACATCTAACTAACTTCTACTCACTTCGTTAAATGACAGTTTCTATTAAAACAAACTAAATGTAAAAACGATTTGTATCCAACGATTTATTCTACATATTTTCAAATGTTTTATTCTTAAGAGAGCACAAGTAGGGGAGGGGCAGAGAGAGGGGGACAGAGGATCTGAAGTGGGCCCGACACGGGGCCCGAATGCACAAACCGTAAGATCATGACCTGAGCCAAAGTCAGACACTTAACCGACTGAGCCACCCAGGTAACCCTCTACGTTTTTGAATGCCTTCCATGTGCCAGACACTGTTCCAGGTCCTGGGATATATCAGTGAACCAAAAGAACAAAGATCTTTGCCTACCTTAAGGAGCTGATTTTCTGGATGGAAAGAGTAGGGGGATGCCAGGAGTAGAGGTAGGGGGCAGGTTCCAGTATTACATAAGAGATCAGGGAAGCCTCAATAAGAAAGTAACATTAGAGCAAAAACCCAGAGGAGAGGGAAGGAGCAATACAGACATAGGAGAAAGAGAATTCCAGCCTAGAGCAAAGGCCCACAGGCAGGAGCCTTCCTGGCATTTCCAAAGAAAGTCATGAGACCCATATGGCGAAACGAGGACACTAAAACAAGTTGAGGTCTGAGTGATAATACAGAGCTGGTCCACAAAGAGCTTCGAAGACTCTCTCTCACTCAAGGTAAAAGGGAGTCATTTTCACCATTGGAGGTTTCTGAACACAGAAACAACATGACATGTTTTTAAAGAGTTACTCTGGCTTTTGGGTTAAGAATAAACTGTAAGTAGGAAAGGGTGAAATTAGGGAGAAGGGTTAAGAGACTGCCCAGTAATTCAAGCAAGAGGCGATGGCTGGCCCAGGAAAAAAGTGGGGGAGAAAGAAGTGGTTGGACTGTGGATAGATTCTGAATATAGACCCAATGGGATTTCCTCATGGATTGGATATGGAATGTACAAGAAAGACAAGTCAAGGACGAACCTAAAGTTTTTAAGCTTGACTACAAGATGGAGTTACCTTAACAGAGCTGGAGAAAGCTATGGGGACAGGTGCTGAACACAACAGTGACCCCTTTTCTAGCCTTCTATCAAGATTGTAAGTAATGCCAATGAGTGCACACACACCATGACCAAGTGTTTAGGATCCATCTGCCCTCATAGTTTTAAATTGTCCAGGGACACAGAAGACGAAGAGAAACTCAATATTTAACACCGTTTATTACGCAACAGAGAAGTTACCTGTATCACATACTCAATTGTAGAAAACTGGGGCATCAATTCAGCAGGCTGATTCACCTCAGATATGCCTGTATAAGCAGGAGGAAACTGAAGAGAAGGAAACAAAGCAACGTTTTATTAGGGCGAAAGATATTTATGTTATACCTCTTATTTTCCATATATAAAAAATAGGTAATGTCCATGGATTAATTCTGAAAGCATAGAACACAGACCATGTAACTAAAAATACAAAAATCAAAATTTTAAATCGAAACCCTGCCTTACATTTATATCCCATTGTAACTTTTTAAAATGTAGTTTGAGGGTATGTTGTAACTTTGAGATGATTAAAAAATGTACCAGTAAAAAACATTTTTTAAGCACTGCCTTGCAAATTAAGGGCAGAGATTTCAGCTGTCTCATCAATAATTTATGTGGGAGGCCGTGCTTTACCAGCTGGCAGTGCCCTTGCAGCCCCCTGTGTTCTCCAAGGCCAGATCCCAGGAGTGTGACTGAGCTTCTCTCTTCAAATCCCTTTGGAAAGTGACTGGTGAACTAAGCAGGAGATGGGAGTCAGGAATGCTGAATACTGATGTACTGTCCACCAGTAGTTCAAGACATATTGGCCTGGGACTCTAGTCTCCAGGCAAAATGCCTTTGAGAGAAGTGCCACTGGAAATAGAAATGAACCCTCAATCAACTTGCTAAGGACCACCCTAGAGCTTCCTCTTCATTTTCCCCATCTTTCTTTTCATGATGTCTTACAACATGAAGCTTCCACCACTGTCCTTTGGAGAGTCAAACCTCTGTTTTCAAACTTTGGAAAGACAAACCTTTTGCTCCACATTTCAAAGAGGACAGAGAACTTGGAGAGAGTTCAGAGAAGAGGGATCCAAATGATAGAAGCGATAGAATGTTGATATGTGTAGAGTACGGTTCTACAGAAAAGGAAGGTAAAAGATGGCAGGCATATGAAACAGAAATGGTAAATGAAACTGTAAGGAAATATGTAAGGAAACTGTAAAACCATCTTTCTTCAAAGTTAAAAGTCATAATTTGGGAAACAGACTTAAATTAGGAACATTTTCATTTATACAGGAAAATATCTGATGAACCATGAAAGTTAAAAAATAGTTTTAACCAACAACAAAACAAAAAGCTACAGGACAGCAATTCTTATAAACAAGAGGAGCCCTATGCAAATGAGGCATTAAAGAGCTGTAATTGGAACTGAAAAAAAATTTATGTGGATGACTAATTCTTTTACTTGAGTTTATTATTTTAGCTGTTATCAATCAAGTAATACATGTTCATTGTAGAAAACCTGGCAAATACAAGAAAATATAAGAAAACAGGAAAAGGAGCACTTGGCTGGCTCAATTGGAAGAGCACGTAATTCCTGATCTTGGGATCAAGAGTTCAAGCCCCAAGTTGGGTGTAGAGATTACTAAAAAAAATAAACTTAAAAAGAAAAAAAAGAAAAGAGGAAGAAAAAACTCTTTATGTTCCTACCAACTAGAGACAGCTAGTCAACATGTAGGCATATTTCCTTCCAGACTTTTTCTACTTCCGCACAGATGAGCTCATCCTGTATATACAATTTTGCAAACTGTTCTTTATGCTTGACATTGTATCACAGGCATTTTGTCTTTAAACTGATGTTTTAGATCAATTAGATTGGTGTTTTACCCAATGTTTTTTATTGTGGAAAAACATGTATAACTTTTGCCATGTTAATCTTTGTTCAGTGTACCGTTCAGTGGTCTTAAGTATTCATCACCACCATCCACCTCCAGAACTCAATTTTTTTTCCAATGGATGACAGAAGTTTAATATCAGAGAGCAGAGATTTACAAACACAGTGACTGAAATTGTATATTTATTTTCACATGAGAGTACCTTCCTGTCATCTACCTAATATTACTTCTTTTTCAGTGTAACTTAACTCTAAAAATCATTCACTATCATGTGTCCTGAACCTGTGAGGGTGTGATAAGCCCAAGTGAAAATCTGAAAATTGTGTTCAATGAAAATTTCCTTTTAGAGAACAGAATACCATTTAAACAAACAAACAAACAAACAAACAAAAAACAAAATAATGACAGATGACACAAACATATGGGAAGATGTACAATCTTCATGAATGGGAAGAATTAGTATTAATAAAATATATATACTACCAGAGGAACATAGAGATACAATGGACTCCCTATCAAAATGCTAATAGCATTTTTCACAAAAGTTGAATGAAGAATCCTAGTATTTGAATGCAACCACAAACAAATCCAAATAGAAAGCAATTTTGAAAAGAAAAAAAAGAAAACAGAACAAAGCTGGTGGCATCATAATTTCAGATTTCAAGGTATACTACAAAGAAAAAATACAAAACATCATGGTATTGGCATAGTTACATAGATCAATGAAACTGAATAGAGACCCACACTTACATGGTCAATATATTTACACCATTAGAAAATTAAACAGGTGTATGCAAAAGAAAGAACCTGGATCATTTCTTAATGATATATAAAAATAAAAGCAAACTGTATTAAAGACCTAAATGTGAGACCTGAAAACCATATATTTATTTTTTTTATTTTTTATTTAATTTCCAGTTAGTTTACATACAGTGAAATATAATTTCACATACATCATATAGTGATTCGACATTTCCATACAGCACACCATTCATTACAAGTTCCCTCCTTAATCCCCATCACCTTTTTACTACATTCCGCACTAACCTCCCTCTTGGTAACGATCAATTTGTTATCAATACTTAAGTGTCTGTGTTTTGATTTGCCTCTTTCTCTTTTTTGTCATTTTCCTCATTGGTTTTCTTTCTTAAACTCCATGTATGAGTGAAACCACATGATATTTGTCTCTTTCTCCCTGACTTATTTCACTGCCTCATACCCTCTAGCTCAGTCACTTGACTTTGCTAATAGCAAGAATCCGTTGTTGTTGTTTTTGTTTTGTTTTGGTTTTTTGGCATAGTAATATTCCATTATATATGATATATATATATATATATATATATATATATATATATATATATATCCATTTCTTTGTCCATTCATTGGTCAATGGACACTTAAGCTGCTTGGAAATTTGGCTACTGTAAATAATGCAGCTATAAATATCTGGGTGCACGTATTCCTCTGAAATACTATTTTTGTGTCCTTTGGGTAAATACCTAGTAATACAATCGCTGAGTCTTAGGGTACTAATATTTTTAAGTTTTTGAAGAAACTCCATACTGTTTCCCAGAGTGGCTGCACCAGTTTGCATTCCTAAGAACTCAATTTTTTTATCTTGCAAAACTGAAACTCTGAACTTATAAACATTTCCTCATTATCTCCTCCCCTGGATGTCCTGATATTAATCCCTTACAAGATTTATGATTAGCAAATATTTTGTGGACTACATTTTTACTCTGCTGACATTGTCTTTTGATGCCTTAGAATTTTCACTATAACTGTATTAAACATGGACCTCAATTCTGAATGCCTTTAAGAGTTGCACATACTCCTGAATCTCTCATGGAGGTGAATTTTGAATGGTACCTGCTCATAATTCCCAAGCCTATACTTAGTACACTGATTGGTCTATTTATCACTGGACTTACTGTGAGATGTATCAAAGAATGAGATTATCTGCAATTATGATTAAATATGTGAATAAATAAATGCATGTTATTAATATCTTAAGAGGTACTAAACCACTATATGCTATACTGGAAATGATTAAATTTTTCTAACAGCTTTATTGAGATATATTATATATATCATAAAATTCACTCTTTTAAATGTATAATGTGATGATGTTTTAAAAACATTTATTTAGATAGAGAGTGTGTGCATGAGCAGGGGAGGGGCAGAGAGAGAGGGAGAGACAGAATCCCAAGCAGGCTCCACGCTGTCAGCACAGAGCCTGATGTGGGACTCGAACTCACGAACCATGAGATCACGACCTGAGCTGAGATCAAGAGTTGGACATTTAATCAACAGCCACCAGGTGCCCCAGTAGTTTTAAAATTTTTAAATCAAGAAATGCTCAACATTGGTACTTGGACCCTGAAAGTTATAAAGATCAAAAAGTGAAAATTCAGTAATGTACACACTATGCAATTAGAATAAACTGAAGTCAAATGAAATATACACGACATATCTGTTTTCTTAGGATAACATATTCACTGCCTACAGAGGACATCAAAAATGGGAATTTTATGTCCCCTCCAGAGCAAATGATAAAAACCCACATAATGAAACTGAGTCATCGTTCAACAGAAAAATCACATATGTTCAGTGTTCAATTATGCTTAACAAAAGCTATTGCCTTGAGGTCAGCAGAAATTTATGACTACCCAGACAGACACAAATTCAACCTTACTTAATTTTTTTCAGAGTAATTCAACTAAAATGAAACACAGAAAAACACTTAAAAAAAATTCACATACCTGATTTCTTTGGAAACAGAAATTACAGGCCCAAAGTTTTGCTCGATAATCAACCTGACTGTGAGAAAGATAAATATTATAGCTAGGTACCATTTTCATTTGTAATGTGGAAAGCATTCAAATGTAATCTTTAAGTTTAGTAAGTCTCATAGATATGTTTCAGATATCATTCTGAGCATGAATGGATGGAGTGATGTAAAATGTCTACTGCAGTTAAGAGTTATGGCTGTTAAATACACCAAAAATTTCCTTCAAACAGCAGCACTGAAGAATTAGTAAATCTTTTTTTCTCTTTTCTAATTCCCTTGACAATATTTAAAATGTCATGATTTTATATAAGTTACAGGTTATTCCCTTTTGTCCTGTTCTTAACATAATCTGTGATTTTTCTAGCACTTTTATTGTTAAGATATGTGAAACCACTAAATGTCAATACTAAATTTCACACATGGAAACACTTGCCTGACTTTCACCTCACCTACCTCACTTGAAGAAAGGTTGGGAGGCATGCTTCCTAGAACTGGTTCAAGATAATGCTTCAATTAGCTTTTTCTCCCTTTCTGCACTTAGAAAATTAATAAGCAATGGCTACCTCTTTGAAAGAAGAGTAACAGCATCTTATGAATGGGTGTAATAAGTAAAAGTAAGGGGAATGAAGTAAAAAATATTCCTTCATATGAGTCTCATTTTTCCCTCATATAAAAGTCTTACCTTTTAGACAATATTTCTGATACTCTTCACCTGTTTAAAGGTTCTTTCAAATAATGCCCACATTTCAGGAAAATATCATAGGTCATGATCTCAGGTACAAAACATTACACTTAACCATCACTAAGAGTTATAATTTCTTCCACCTATTACTTCCTGCCATACAGCATCACCATACCAGGTAAGTATGAGAAAACCGTCAAAAGCTTTCTGATTTTTTTGGGAAAATGCTTCGAAAGGTACCAGTATAATCTATGGTTAAACCAAAAACAAATTGAAATAAGAAAAAAAAGTGAATTCCAATCCTTTCCCTTGACTTCTACCTCATTCCTGTAAGTTCCAATTTTTTTTTTTTTAAAGATTTTTTTTTTTCAACGTTTATTTATTTTTGGGACAGAGAGAGACAGAGCATGAATGGGGGAGGGGCAGAGAGAGAGGGAGACACAGAATCGGAAGCAGGCTCCAGGCTCTGAGCCATCAGCCCAGAGCCTGACGCGGGGCTCGAACCCACGGACCGCGAGATCGTGACCTGGCTGAAGTCGGACGCTTAACCGACTGCGCCACCCAGGCGCCCCTGTAAGTTCCAATTTTATCTCAAATATTAGGCCAGTAAGACTCAGACTTCTACAAGCATTCTTTTTTAAATATATATATATTTTTTTTTAATTGTATGTAAATCCTAGTTAACATATAGTATAAGAATGGTTTCAGTAGTAGAATTTAGTGATTCATCACTTACATATAAATAACACCCAGTGCCCATCACGAGTGCCCTCCTAAATGCCCATCCCTATTTAGCCCATCCCCCCACCCTAGACTTCTACAAGCATTCATCACCTCAGAATCTCACCATCTACTACTAATCCCAAATTTGATGATTTGCCCAAACTGAATCACTTTTATGAGAATCACATAAAAATCATAACATACTGCATTCTTCCTTTTTACTAGTTTTAAAAAGAATTCATACCAAAGTGGATTGAGAATGGCTTTGCAAGTTGGCCGGCTGCAGAGCACAGGTTCATACTGTACGGGAGGCAGGTCTGGACGTTCTTTCAAAGGAGTGAGGAGACAAGCCAGGGGAACAACCATTCTTGTAGCCTCGAGGCGGCTGGAAGGCCACACATTCCAACTAAAGCGCACACCATCTCGTTCTTCATTCTGCTGAATGAACTCCAAATATGTTGCCATAGTCTAAAAAGAAACTATAGATGAGGCTTTTTAATTTTATGTGAATTTCTCAACTAAACTTCAAAAAAAGAAGATGGTCACCCAACAATGTTCTTTAAACACTTAGTCTGGGTGGCTCAGTCAGCTAAGCGGCCAACTTTGGCTCAGGTCATGATCTCACGGTTTGTGAGCTGCAGCCCCGCGTTGGTCTCTGTGCTAACAGCTCGGAGCCTGGAGGCTGCTTCAGATTCTGTGTCTCCCTCTCTCTCTGTTCCTCCCCTGCTCGCACTGTCTCTCTCTCAAAAATAAATAAAGATTAAAAAAAAATTAAACACTTAGTCTAGAAGAACTGGTCACTGGAGGATGACAACATCTCCCTTCCCTTTGACTCCCAAAGCCCATTAACTTCACAGTTCTCTTTGCCTACTATTCCTTTCTCAACTCTCCTCTCTAGCACTTAAATAAATGGAAAGATGTGGGGGGTTTACAATCATTTGATCATTTCCAAGCTGCAAGTAGTTGAGTAATACTAATGTAAACCTCCTCATAGATCATACAACATTTCAACCAAGCCAGTTCTAATTCCCCTTCCCCAAGAGTCAGTCTCAAGCCCTGTTTCAGCATCCAGCTACCTTCCTCCCTGATCCCCTCCCTTCCTTGCTTTATTAAAGCAAACACTGCATTAAATTCTACTTTCCAAGTGATCTTGTTTTTGTGCCCTTTCCCCTCCTCTGTTACCTGGGGAGACAAGAACTGGATGCTGACGTTGTGAGTCCAATTCGTAATGAGAACCACCACCAGTTCCTAGCAAAAATACTTCTACTTGGGATCACCAAGATTATAATGCTGAATTTGCTATCGTGCTGAGCGAGTCCTTCACCAGGACCTTTTCACCAGGGTTGCTTATGTTCATGCCTCGAAAAATTCTGGTTGATAAAATAACCATTTAGACTAAGCTTTTCAAACCCAGACAATGCCAACTCCATTGAGTGTTTCATACACCCTATTTGCATTCTAAAGTCTAGGCTAAGGCTAACACATATCTCAGCCACCTAGGGTTCACAGGAACAAGACCCTCAAGAAAAATGGAAAAACAGGCAAATTAAAGAACTATGTTATTAGTGGCCTCTAGTGCTCACTTCCTGAGGCGCTGAATAATAAGTGTATCCAATAATAAGTGTTATTATGAGAAGTGCCATACTGTAAATAATACGGAGTAAGGGAATGATTTTTTGACGGTGGGGGGTAAAGGGTGGGAGAGAGAGAGAATCTTTTTTTTTAAATGTTTATTACTTATTTTAGAGAGAGAGACTGAGAGAGCTCCTGCAGGAGAAGGGCAGAGAGAGAGGGAGACAGAGAATCCAAAGGGGGCTCTGCACTGACAGCAGAGAGCCCAATGCAGGGGGCTTGAACTCACAAACCAGGAGATCATTAACCCGAGCCAAAGTCGGATGCTTAACCAATTAAGCCACCCAGGTGCCGCAAGAGAGAGAGAATCTTAAACAGGCTCCATGACACGGGCTCAATCTCACAACTGTGAGGCCACAACCTGAGCTGAAATCAGGAGTTGAATGCTTAACCGACGTAGCCACCCAGGGAATGATTTTATGCGGCTAGAAAAGCAAATGAAGGAATTAGCCCACTACACACAACCCAGACCACAAAAATTCTAAATGTTTGCTCCAACTGACACTCTAAGGCATCTACTTGTTATTTCTGACAAAGGCGGGAAACTGAAGCACCCTTTACATAGGAGGCCCTTCTGCAGCTACGAAGTGGCAAAGGGATAACTCAGGTGGGAATAAACGCAAGTTCTAATATCACAATTCTCAACAAGTACCTCAGCAGGTTTCATTCACTGACTGGTACCCACTCAAAACATTAATGAAAGATACTGGCTCCATTCAATGTCCCCAAGCACCTACATATTAAAACCTGCTCTTTCCGTTTCCCACTGTCTCTTCCTGTCGCCTCTTCTAGAACATGGATTCTTAAATCTGGGCACAAAACCAACGGGGCACTTCAGAGCGTCAATAAATCTTCTGAAGCTGTATGCAAAATTGTGTGCATGAGCGAATGTGCATTTTTCTAGGGCGGTCGATCTTTGACTCACATCATATTCTCACAGGGGAGGAGTTTCTGAAGAGGCTAATAGATGAATGGATGAGTTAATGAATGAATGAAAAGAACTTTAAAGGTTCTGTAGGAGTGTCTGCCAAAAATACACACACGCCAAAAACTGAACCGGTCATTCCATCAAATCATAACTTCTCAGGACACGGTAGCCAAGTTTAAGCACAGTTTAATGCTTCAAGCGTAGTCCGAAGCCCCGGATCCTAGTTCCAGCTGTCACGAGGCAGAAGTCATTCATCCCATTTCAGGTTACTCAACTCTAAAAAGAAACCTGAATCCTTCCGCACCCCGCGATTCCTAGGGTTCCCCAGCCAGAAGCCGGCCGGCCGCACCGCCTGACGAGGAACGCGTCACTCTTCAGCAGACCCCTGGGTCACTGAGTCCCTAAATTCCTCTGCCCGCCAAGCCGCCGAGAAGAGGCTTCGCCCCAGGAGCAACCCATTCGGTCCCTACAGAGACTCCAGTCCGTGCCCTCGGCTCCCCATCACCTGCGCGCCCACTCACCTGGCAGGAGCAGTTCACCTGGCCGCGCGTCCTCACCCACTGCTGCTAGGGCCCCGCTCCGGCTCCCACCGCCAAGTCCAGCTCAGCTCTCAGACGACTGGTCAGCGACCCTGTGCGTCACGCCACAGCGCCGTCCTCTGGCCAATCAAAGAGGGCCTCCCCCGGCGGAGAAGCGGAAGCAAGACGCTCAGTGAAGCCACGCCGCCATCTTGGAATGGGGCAAGCCCGTTGTTCTCAGGCCACAAAACCACCGCTCCTCAGATCCTACGTTCCTCCACGTTCACCCCTAAATGTTTATGCTTCAGAAAACTCAGGTGCCTGCGCGACTGTTTCCTAGGTGCAGCCGGCACGCCTCAGGGATTCGCCCTGATCCAACATGACTTCCGCCCGCCCAACTGGGAAGTCCCTCTCATCGCCTTAGCTACCGGGAAGCGAGAATGATGACGTGTGGCACCGGAAAAAGGAGAGGCGGAGGAAACTGAAGCTTGCCGGGAAAAGGTGTCAGCGCGGCAAGGGGCGGGGCGGACGGAGCGTGGGTCCGCACACTACCTTTGGAAATTCAGCACGCGTAGCAATACTTCATTATGTTACTGCTCGCTATGTTGACTTCGCGTTCTCTTCGGGGATTGACACTAGCGCGCAGTTACTCTCTGCGTGTCTAGCTCTGTCCTCCATCTACGAGAAGGTGAATAATTGGGAGTGGTCATATTCACGCATCCTGGGAGACTAACCGAATTCCTAAGTATATAGAACACAACTTTCTACAGCCACCACAGCCTTTATATACCTTTTTCTAAGTGACAAAAATGAGCACGTTTATTAATCTGACTCCGAGATACAGCCTGTCTATAGTATATTTTTTAAAAGAAGAAAAGCTATATAAACTTACAATGATGCTTAGAATATATCTAGACATGCAAGAATTACCATTAATTAGCTCAACTTAGTACAAAATTTTCAGCTACTTACAGAACACAAACTAGTTTTAGGTCAATATATTATGAAACATACTCTTAATATAAAAAGTCTGTCAATTAATGATTCATTTTTGTTGAACAAATTTACGGTTTTCATGTTCCTAAACCATGTCAGAATAACATTAGGTTTTACATCATTAAGTGAATAAATTTAGGCAGTTTGCATTAATCTCTCAGTAAGGAAGCAAACTCAATTAAAATAAATACACATTTGTATTATAGTTTACCCCGAGAAAAGACATAGCTGTATGGTTTTTTTTTTTTTTTAACCAAACGTTAAAAGAATATCATTTACCAAAGACTTGCTTTAATTATTTGATCCTGGCTTCTTTCTATACTAGAATTTTCTAAGAAGGGTTTTTAAAATTCCTACACATTTAAAGTATTGGAAGTTTAATTTCATTATTTTTGGGTAGTTTTAGGAATATTTGATTTATGTAAGTATGTATTTATCTCAATAAGCCAGTCAGAACAGAGCTCCTATTTATTTATTTATTTATTTATTTATTTAATTTTAGAGAGAGATGGTGAGTGGGGAGAAAGTAGAGGGAAAGAGAGTGAATCCCAAGCAGGCTCCACACACATCGTGGAGACTGACTCAGGCTCTATCCCACAAACAGAGCCAAAATCGAGTTGGATGCCCAACAGACTTAGTCACTCAGGCACTCCGGAACAGAGCTCCTTTAAGAGACATACTAATCTGGGGTGCCTGGACAGCTCAGTTGGTTGGGCATCTGGCTCTTGATTTTGGCTGGGGTCATAACTGATGAAGTTTTTGGGGTGATGGGGGATTTGTGGGGTCCAGAGCCAACGGCCATGAAATAATTCTTGAAGATGTTTTTGGTGCAAAAAGGTGATTTTATTAAAGCATGGGAACAGAACCCATGGGCAGGAAGAACTGCACTGGGGTCTTGATGGGAAACTCATTATACCCTCAGGTTGGGAGGGGGTCAGGCATAGAGTAAGTCTCTAAGGAATTTTGGAAGCAAGGTTTCCAGGACCTTGAGGGGCTAGCTGTTGCTAGGGAAACACCATTTATCACTGTTTAATAAAACCTCATGAAGGGTCATGAGACTCTTCATCATATGAAATGCATATCCGGGGGCCATAAGCTTGGAATATGATTGCCAGCATATATCTTGGGGCAGTTGAGATAAAGGAAGTTGATTTACAGGATCCTTGAGGTTGGGGTAATGTTAAGCTAAGGTTTTCTTTTGCCCCTAACAAAGTGTCATTATCAAGGCAGCTGAGCTCCTAGAGGGAGGTTACTCTGCTGGTTTCAAGGACTTGTCAGTGGGTTGTAGACAGTAAAGGAATTCAGTTTTTCGTTTGCCTTAGTCTCCCACATTACCATGGCAAGCACTTAAACCCCTTTCCTTTGTTCTTGGGTAGTTGGGAGTGTCCGAGGAATATCACACATATTCCACGGGGGGGGGGGGGGGGGGGGCGGGTAGAGTACCAGCCAGCCTGAATTTTGCCCTCAGCCTGCCTCATGCTCCTTCATCAATGATGTCACTGTTCCTGGGTTCCAGCCCTGTCCCACTGACAGCCTTATGTTGGGCTCCACACTGTTCGCACTGAGCCTGCTTGGGATTCTCTCTCTTTTTCTCTGTCCCTCCCCTGCGTACACTCTCTCTCTTTCTCAAAATAAACAAAAAATTTAACTAAGAAAAGAGACATACTAATCTAATTTATTAGAGGTCTCCAAACTTAGTAAACATTTCACACTCCACAACATGTGAGGGCCTTTCTTGGTTATAGCCATAAAGACACAGAGATGCATAGACACAAAGAAAGTATACAGCTTTGGGGCTCCTGGGTGGCTCAGTCAGTTGAGCGTCCGACTTCGGCTCAGGTCACGATCTTGAAGTCTGTGAGTTTGAGCCCCGCGTTGGGCTCTGTGCTGACAGGTCAGAGCCTGGAGCCTGCTTTGGATTCTGTGTCTTCCTCTCTCTCTGCCCCTTCCCCATTCATGCTCTGTCTCTCTCTCTGTCAAAAATAAATAAACGTTAAAAAATTTTTTTTAATTAAAAAAAAAGAAAGTATACAGCTTTGATTCTACAACTTTAGTCACAGGTCAGAAGTGAACACAGAAACACAAAAACTCACCAGATCAGATATAGAGTCATTCTTCTTCCCAGGAGGCATGAAAATCTTGACTGATTTGAACTCATAAATAGACAAAAAAGGCAAACAAACAAAAAAGACCAACTAGATTCTCTCTCATCTCTTATCCAAAAGAGTATATATCTCTGTAACTACCAATTAACTTAAACCACCAAATGGTCAGAAAATAAAGTCAAATTCCTGATTGCTGTTGCCACCAATGATGAGAAACATATTGGCTGTAGATGTATCAGAAACAAAACCAAAAATACAAAATCATTAAAGAGAAAAAACCTAGAGAAACAGAATCAGTTTATTGTTGTATGATTGCCACTTGAATATTCACTGTTCACTCTGAGAGCCAAAAGCAAAATATTCCTGGGCTTAATTAAGCAGCCCACAAGGTATTCTTCAGCAACATGATTTACCTGATTTTGTTAGGTGAATCCATTGGGATGCTGGTGAAACCTTCAAAATTGTTAAAGTTTCAAAAAGGTAAAATTCTGGCCCTCATACAAATATAAAATGAGCATATGTCAAAAACTCATTTATTAATGAGGTAACAAGTAAGGATGTTCAGACTGGTTCAAGGAAGAATTTGATTTATAGATTCATATTCCCTACCACACAAAACTCATTTGCATTGCTGTGGACAAGACTCATTTGCATTGTTATGGACAGGAGACATTTGCATTACTATCAGTTTTCTGTAAATTAATTTCTTTCGCTGCAGAGTTGTAAAATAGCTTAGTCAAAGATAGAGGCACATACCCCTTACAATCAGATGACCCCAGAGAGTCCTTTAAAAAATGCCCAGCATTCCATGGAAGTTCACCCATGGACTTTTGACTATTTCAAAGTCTTTCACAATTTTCGTGACATATTATTCATCATCTATAATCTAATTTCTATGTTTCTGGCTCAGACTTACCTAACATGAGATTCATATATCCAGCAACCTGCTAGATATCTCTGGGGTTTTGGCACCTGAACCTCCATGTGTCCTGTCAAGTTAATTAAAAAGAAGGCCGTTAGACTGATGTGGCTCTAATGCCATGACAGCCTACATAAGCAAACTAAAATGTAAGTACAGAAATGCCTCAAGGTTATGAAATTGAAACACTGAATACAATCAACAGCCAACTGGACAATCAAATAATTTCTTCTCTTGGCTTCTACACCTTTTCTGTTTAAGTGTTTTCCCTGACTCCTGTTGACAGAGGGCTCCTAACCACTTCCAGTTTGGTGCTGTTTGATTCAAATTGAATTTCGCTCAAATAAACTCTTACAATTAAAAAAATTTTTTTTAATGTTTTTTTTGGGAGAGTGCACATGAGCAGGGGAGGGACAAAGAGAGAGGAGGACAGAGGATCCAAAGTGGGCTCTGCACTGACAGCAGTGAGCCAGATGTGGGGCTCAAACCCACCAACTGCGAGATCATGACCTGAACCGAAGTTGGATGCTCAACCGACTGAGCCACCCAGGTGCCCCAACTCTTACAATTTTAGTATGCCTCAGTTTATCTTTTAATGGTCCTAAGCTGAATTCATTGTTCCCCTCGCCCTAAACTAACCTGTCTCTTGTACTTTCTATTTCACTTGGAGATACCATTCTCCTCCCAGTCATCCTAATAACTAGGGAGTTATTCTTGGTCCCTCCTTGTCTCTCGTGGGGTTCAGGACACACTACCAAAATATGACAGAGTATCATATTTAATATTTTAAGCTGAAGGATTTTGAGAGAGGGTAGGTGCAAGGAAGGACCCACTGACCTTCCCTGTCTCCCCTCAAACCGGTCATAAGACCATCATATGAGAGGTGCTCTGTTTTTACCAGGAGGAGACATTTGTTACCTCTGCAGACAGATGGGTGAGCCACACAAATGCCATCTTGGATAAATCCACAATGACTATCTCTCTGTGACCCGAAGCATTCTCCATAATAGCTACTCCCCTCCCACACTTTCTTTTGTCTAAACATACTATTAAGTACACCCTTGGGACATAACATTCTTAACTTTCTTTGGAGATGTGACTATGACACAACTATTCTCAAACATTTCCTCCTGTGGGGTGGGGGGTCTCCCAGAATGTATTCCCCAGCCTCTAGGGCTAAAAAAGCAGGTCTTATGAGAGATAGGGCCACAGAGATCTACTCATCCCCTTAGTAAGCCATTTCTGTAGGGGTGCCTAGGTGACTCAGTTGGTGAAGTGTCTGACTCTTGATTTGGGCTCAGGTGATAATCTCATAATCAAGACCCGCATTGGGCTCTGCACTGACAGGGGACTCTGCTTGGGATTCTCTTTCTGCCCCTCACCAGCCTGCATGCACTCTCTCTCAGAATAAATAAACATTAAAAAAAAAAAACACATTTCTGTCAAGCTGGATTTATCAGGATTTTCCTTTGGTCTTACGACTCCTTGAGCCTTTGGAAGTCATTTTGTGTATGCCTCCCTTTCACAGAACAGATGCCAAGAGGAATCAGAATGAATAGGCCTTGCTAAATTTCTTCCCTTATTAACTACCCTTATTTCATATGCTTTTGTTCTATTGCATTTTCCTCATGACCTACCACTCTTCATAAAACCTAGCATAAAAACAATCCGGTTTAACTGCTTTGTTGGGTTTTCATTTCCTTTAACAAAAAAAAATTTTTAATGTTTATGTATTTTTGAGAGAGAGAGATAGAGACAGATAGAGAGCAGGGGAGGGGCAGAGAGAGAGGGAGACACAGAATCTGAAGCAGGTCCAGGCTCTGAGCTGTCAGCACAGAGCCCGATGTGGGGCTTGAACCCACAAACTGTGAGATCATGACCTGAGCCGAAGTTGGACACTTAACGAACTGAACCACCCAGGTGCCCCGGGTTTTCATTTCCTGATGAAGGCTCCCATGTCATGTAAAACATATTTAAAAAATCAATTTTTTGTATGTTCTTCTCTTGCTTATATGTCTTTTGTTTCAGAGCCCCAGCCAAGAGCCTAGAAGGGTAGAAGGAAAAGATATTTTTTTCTTCCCCTACCTCTTTAACACCCCAACCCTGAAAGTAATAATGCATCACTTGGGCCTGTGGGGTTTTTTATTCTAAATGCTTCTCATTTCCATCTAGCTACTTAGTTCAAGCCCTCATTCACTTTTCCCAAATGACCACAATAGCCTCCTAAATGATCTCTTTGCCAAAATTTTGCCAAACCCAAATCTCACTTTGGTTGCCAGAGAGATTTTTCAGAACCACACATCTGACCCTGACCTTGCCTTGTTGAAAACTACCTAGCTTTCCCTCACTCACAGGATAAAGTAGATGTCCCCTCTTGCTGTACAAGGGTCTCCATGATCTATTTACCTCAGTGCTACGTATTGAACCAGTTGTCTCTCCCAGCCTGTATGCTGTGTCTCACCTCTGTGCTCCTGTATGTCCCTCCTCTCTGCTAAGAACCACCCGGTCACCACCATGCTTTTCCCACTTGACTCTCATGTGTCCTTCAAGACTCCAAAGAAGCTTTCCTTATATTCTCCTTTCTTCTTATTGGTTAAAACAATAATATGTGAAAGAAATAGCAAAGGAGCTCAGAAGGTATTTGCTTGGACAGTGAGTTTGGAGAGTCACAGACAAACCACCTAAAGAAGAGATTCTGACCTGAAAAGAAAAGTTCAGGCAAAGGAAGGTGATTCAGAAAGACAGTCTTAGAGGTTGGTGGTGGCTGAGTGTGTCAGAAAAATGAAAACAACTTTCTCAAGTTCTTGAGAATGGCTCTTTCAATGTTAGCAAATGATGTACCAGACAGAAATGTGCATTTTCAATGTTTTTAGTTCATAAAGATGATGTTTTAGTTTTGAAACCAAGCTATATTTTCCGTGATAATGGCAAGTTCAGAAAATGGTTGCCCAAGAGATAGAAGGTAGAAAAGAAAACAAGGCAGATTTAATGGTAAGTACATAATCTTTGCCATCATTATCAACAAAACAATCTGAGAAGGTTGACAGTTGAGACCATTACCTTATTTTTCTCCTTCTCAAAGGAAGAGTCAACTACCTTGTGAGTGAAAAGAAACACAAATCTTTTTGTGTGTGCATGTGTGTGCAAAAAGGTGATTTTATTAAAGCACGGGGCACAGGGACAGGACCTGTGGGCAGAAAGAGCTGCTGAAAAAAGATCTTAAAACAAATCTTAAGGAAGGATAAATCCTTTTCAGCTCACAGTTCCTTTTAATAGAGTGTCATTGTTCCTTGAACTAAAAACCACTAAGCAAATGGTCTCTAGGCTACAGGAATGCCTCTGCTTGTTTTAATTTATATTTAAATTTTAGGGGCACTTGGGTGGCTCAGTTGGTTGAGCGTTCAACTCTTGATTTTGGTATCGCTTCTCGGCCTTCTGGCTAAGGTCAAGTGCAACTCTTGATTTTGGCTCATATCATGTTCCCAGGATCATGAGATCAAGTCCCACATCAGGCTCTGTGCGGAGAGTGGAGCCTGCTTGAGATTCTCTCTCTCTCTCTCTCTCTCTCTCTCTCTCTGCTCCTCTCCCCTACTTGTGCCTGCTTGCTCTCTCTCTCTTTAAAAAAATAACAAAAAAATAAAATAAAATAATTTTTAAACAGCTTTATTGAGGTATAATTGACACACAATAAGCAGCACATATTTGAAGTGTATAATATGTTAAGTTTTGACTACCATCACCATCAGGATAGTGAACATGTATATCATCCCACAATGTTTCCTTGTGCCCCTGTTATTTTCCATAGTTTTAACTTATTATTATTATTATTTTAATGTTTATTTATTTTTGAGAGACAGACATAATGCAAACAGGGAAAGGGCAGAGAGAGAGGGAGACACAGAATCTGAAGCAGGCTCCAGCCTCTGAGCTGTCAGCACAGAGCCTGATGCAGGGCTTGAAATCACAAACAGTGAGATCATGACCTGAGCCAAAGTCGGATGCTTAACCAACTGAGCCACCCAGGTGCCCCTCCACAGTTTTAAGTGAGTGGAATAATACGGTATGTACTCTTTTTGTTGTTGTTGTTGTTGTCTAGCATCTTTCACTCAGCATAATTATTTTGAGACTAATCCATGGTGGTGTGTGTCTCAGTAATTCATTCCTTCTGAAGTGAATACGGTTACATTTAAAGTCCAGACTAATATGGGGTGCCTGGGTGGCTCAATTGGTTAAGCGTCTGACTTTGGCTCAGGTCATGATCTCGTGGTTGTGTGTTTGAGCCCTGCCTTAGGCTCTGTGCTGACAGCTCAGAGCCTGCAGCCTGCTTTGGATTCTGTGTCTTCCTCTATCTCTGCTCCTCCCCTGCTCTCACTCTGTCTCTCTCTCTCTCTCAAAAATAAACATTAAAAAATGATAAAATTCAAGCTAATATGTATGGAAGTGGCCTTATGAATATTATCTGTGTACTTTATTTATAAAGACTGATTATGACTCCCTTAGTAAATTAATATATTATACATTGCAATTAATAAAGTAATTTCAAAGTAAAAAAATAAATAAATAAATAAAAAATAAATAAAATTCAATAACATTGACTTCTTTTTAATGTTTTATTTATTTTTGAGAGAGAGAGAATGTGCAAGTGGGGTAGGGGCAGAGAGAGACCTACAGAGGATCTGAAGTGGGTTCTCCTCTGACAGCAGTGAGGCTTGAACTCACAAACTGTGAGATCATGACCTAAGCCGAAGTCATATATGCTCAATGTGCTGAGCCACCCAGGCACCCCTCGACTTTTTTGTTCTTGTTGTTTATGTATTTATTTTTAGAGATAGAGAATTAGCAGGAGAGGGGCAAAGAGAGAGGGCAAGAAAGAGAGTCCTAACAGCATGGAGCCCGATGCGGGGCTCAAACCCAGAAACCGTGAGATCTTGACCTGAGCAGAAACCAAGAGTTGTATGCTTAACCCACTGAGCCACCCAGGTGCCCCAATAACATTGGGCTTTTCAAAAAATTCATAGTCTAAAGTTCAAGAAGGAAGAGTATGCGTGGCTCTTCCTAAAGAATGCGGTGGTGGGGCAGTGTATCTTGATCACCTGCTTGTGCCTATTCAAACAATAAACTGTGGGGGTGCCTGGGTGGCTTGGTTAAGCCAGCAGGTCTTGATTTTGGCTCAGGTCATGATCTCGTGGTTGGTGGGTTCAAGCTCTGCATTGGGCTCTGTGCTGACAGTGTGGAGCCTGCTTGGGATTCTCTCTCCTCCCTCTCTCTGCTCCTCCCACCTCGTTCTCTCTCTCTCTCACTCTCTCAAAATAAATAAATAAATAAACTTAAAAAAAATAAAGTGCCTAAGAGTGTTTCTCAGTAACAAATGCAGAAACATGCCTGATGTACAAAGTGAGTAAGTTCATAGGAGAGGCAAGGAATAAGAAACACTTTTCTGTTCATTCTAATTTTTTGTTGTTGTTTTGAAAGAGAGAGAGAGAGAGAGAGAGAGAGAGCACCCAAGCAGGGGAGGGGCAGAGGGAAAGAGAAACTTATTTTCAATATTTAATTATTTTTGAGAGAGAGAGAGAGAGAGAGAGAGAGAGAGAGAGAGAGAACGAGCAGGGGAGGGGCAAAGAGAGAGGGAGACATAGAATCTGAAGCAGGCTCCAGGCTCCAAGCCATCAGCACAGCCTACAAACCGTGAAATCATGACCTGAGCCAAAGTCAGATCCTTAACTGACTGAACCACCCAGGTGTCCCAAGGAAGAGAGAGAATCTTAAGTAGGCTTCATGCCCAGTGTGGAGCCTCACATTGGGCTCCATCCCACCACTCATGGCTTGAGCCAAAATCAAAAGTCAGATGCCTAATGAACTGAGCCACCCAGGCGCCCCTGTTTATTCCCATTTTTAACCACATAAGCATACATTTGCCCACCCCAGTATAAAAGATTTTGATAAATCTATAAGGTATATGTGTTTCCTAAAATTTCAGGACTGCCATATTATAATAGGTAAACCACTGCATTGCTACTTCAGTTTTCCCAGTCTCTAAATTTGTTAAAGTATTGATGTGGAAAATATTGGGGTTCGGAGAAAGAATTCTTGAGATATCTTTGGTGCAAAAAGGTGGTTTTATTAAAGCACAGAGACAGGCTTCGTGCGCAGAAAGTGCTGCACTGGGGTTGTGACGGTGACTGATTATATACCTTCAGGTTGGGAGGGGGTTAGGGACAGGGAAAGTCTCTAAGGTATTTTGGCAACAAGGTTTCCAGGACACTGAGGGGCTAGTTGCTGTTAGGCAAATGTCATTTATTACTGTTTAGTAAAAACTCAATCATGAGACCCTTCAGATGTATATTAAGGGGCTGTAAGCTTGCAGTACTATTGTCAACATATATCTGGGGAAGGGGAGAGATAAAGGAAGTTTCCAAAGGAATTTTTTTATGTTTAAAGTAGACTTACAGGATCCTGGAGGTCCAAATAACATTAAGCTAAGATTGCCTTTTGCCCTTAGCAAGTTGTCATCATCAAGGGAGCTGAGCTTCCAGAGGACTATCACTTTGCCTGTCTCAAGGACTTGTCATTGGGCTGTAAGTTGTAAGGAAATATTATTTTTTTCTTCTGCCTTTGTTCCTCACATCAATTGTGAATGTTATCCATGTGCCATCACCAATGGTGATAGCTTTTAAAAGGACAACATTGAAAGCAATGAAAAATAACAACCAGGGCTGACAGTGACAACTGTACTAGCAACAAATGTTTCAAAATCAGAAGGAAAAGTAATAAGAATTCCACGAGTCCTCAACTCATAAAAAGGTTATTTCTGTATATTTGGAACTAAAACCACACTTTCCAATAGAAATATATCATAATTCTAGTAAAGGGAGAGTATATTCTGGGCGTGTGACAGCCTGTCCTAAATAAGGCGAGGAGGGGACCAGACCGCTAGCAAGAGGCAAGTGAAAGGCGATTTATATTTGCTGGAAACTCGGAAGTTTGCTTTGGCCACCTTCTTCAGTAAGGGCGGCCAGAGTCCAAGAGCCGGCCCACCGGCGCCCCCAGAACTACAATTCCCAGAATGCCACAGTGCAGGCTCCCAGCGGATGCAGTCTCGGACTCCCGGCCCTGCAGGCCCTGCTGCTTGCTGGTCGACATCGGCCCCTCTGCGCTCATGGCTTCCCCGAACAAGGCAGTTATTGTTCCTGGGAATGGAGGTGGGGATGTGGCCACCCACGGCTGGTACGGCTGGGTGAAGAAGGGGCTGGAGCAGGTAAGAGACAAGCCTGACCGCGCTGGGAGCCTTGAGGGGACGGAGGGGACAGTGGACTGAAGTTTGAACGTGTGTTCACCTCGTCCCCAGCCCCCCACCCCTTCAGCGAAGCCCCGTGTTTTCACTGCTCTCCCCGCTGCCCTGTCTCAAACTCTAGAACTAGTGGTCAGAATTTTGGTGGATAAAACTGCCCGGAAGACTTCTCTGAAGATTCAGTGGTTAGAGTACAAGGCACCACCTCTTAGAGCACCCCCCTGTCTCTCTGCATCTGTTGCTGGTTCAGATTTGGGGCTTACTAGATAAGTGTATCTCTGTCTTCTCTGCTTCCTGCCTCAGATTAAAAAAAAAAAAAAATCAGTATGTAATATTTAATATAGGAAAAAGATGAATGTAACATACATGGAAATTGTGAAGTATAATGTAATGAATACCTGAGACTCCATAACCAAACTAAACTCTGCAACATTAACAATACCTTGGAAGCCACATGTATACCCCCCCAATCCCATTTCCCTGAAATTTTTTTCATTTGCTCCTCTTTTAAAAATGAACATACTTTTGCAGCTATGTGGGTATACTTTGAACAATATCTTATTTAATTTGGTTTCTTTGTGAGCTTTACACAAATGGCGTTGTGTCCCACTGTAATTGTCTTGTGCATCTTGATTTTTTTTTTTAACCTCTTCCATAACCAGTCAATAGGACTGCTTCCTGGGTTGCCATCCTTTAGAGCTCTAGAGTATGTGTCTAGAAGAAAATTTCAGGTTGTGGCTGAAAACCGAGGCCAGAGCTACAGATCAAAAAGAGCAGGACTGAAGTTGTCCAAGAGGGTGGGATCTCCAACTTTCTGTACCACATTTTGTACCATGTTTTACCTACTTCCTGGTGCACAGTCTTTTGGACTCCAGTTTGTCTAGAATGCATTCATTCATGATGCCTCTGTAGATACATGCCTACGGTGATAAACAGAGATGTACAAATGCAAATATGTACAGAGCTGGCTAGGTAAGAACTACAGACAGAAGGCAGTTTATCAGGAGGGATTGTCTGTTCACATGGAATCCAATGGCACTTAACCTGCTTCATTTCATAATGTAAGCAAAGACTTATTGAATTGATAGAGATCATATCAGGTGTCTCATTTCTTATTAGCAAAGTATTAGTTGTAATTAAGCTCTTTATTATAGCTTTTTTTTCCCCTCATGTCATAGATACCTGGTTTCCAGTGTTTGGCTAAAAACATGCCTGACCCAAGTAAGTTTTAAACATGTTTTTAAATAGCCTCATCGTGTTGGGTTTTGATCTTGCCATTTTCCTGGTATAGAACAGGAATATCATAGTAGAGAAGCCAAAGGGAATATATTCCTAAGAATGAATGAAGGCAAGTAGTTTGGGGAAAAGGGTGTAAACCAAAAAGCATCATAGAAAATTCTAGTAAGGATCGAGAAAAGCACCCAGGCTTGGTAAAATTTAATTTTCCACTTTTTAAGCAACTCAGTTTTCCCTTCTATAAGTCAACAGATTCAACAGATATTTTCAGGCAAAATGTGTGAGTGTTTCATGTGAGACAGAGATATGATAAAACTTCACAGCACCTATATGAAATCCAAATATTTCAAAATGTAACACTGCCACTTTTGTTCTGACTATGCCCATGACTTGTGTCAGGAATTTCCTCTTAGGAAAGAAAGCATATTTATACATGTGAATTTGAGAATGTTGTCTAGTTATTTCTTTTTTTAAAAATTTTTAAATTTATTTTTGAGAGAGAGAGAGGCAGAGTACGAGCAGAGGAGGGGCAGAGAGAGAGAGGGAGACACAGAATCCAAAGAAGCCTCCAGGCTCTGAGCTGTCAACACAGAGCCCAATGAGGGGCTCAAACTCATGAACCATGAGATCATGGCCTGAGCTGAAGTCGGATGCTTAACCGACTGAGCCACCCAGGTGCCCCTAGAGTTATCTCTTAAGTTTACATTAAAGCTGCAGAATTATATTTTTATTATTTCCTATTTTCTTATAAGAACATGGTAAAATAAAAAAAAAAAAAAGCCATATATATATATAGCAAAACTATGGACTTGAGTCCCTCAAACAGCAACATATAAATCTTTGGCTCTATTGAAACAGCCCCGTCTCCTATATGGTCCTGAAGTTCTTAAGTTGAGAAATGCTAAGTAGTCCTCTGTCAGAAAGGTGGGGTGGTATTAGACTAAGACTGTCCCTATCAAATGACACTCTTTCTTTACCCCGAACCTTAGTTACAGCTCGAGAGAGCATCTGGCTGCCCTTCATGGAGACGGAGCTGCACTGTGATGAGAAGACCATCATCATAGGCCACAGTTCTGGGGCCATTGCAGCCATGAGGTGCGATCCTTGTTCAATAGTCACCCTGTGTGGGCTCCAGCTGGCTTACAGACCTCACTGCAGTTCCTTGAACTTGCCAACTCTGTACCTACCTTAGGCCTGTGCTGGCCCCGGTTCTACCTGGTATACTGTTTCTAGGTACTTGCATGGCTTTCTTTTAAGTCTCTACTTAATGTCTCTTTTCACTGAGGCCTAATCACTCCAAATGAAACAATGGCTCCTATCCCCTTTATATCTTGGTATCCCTCTTTTAATCTATTACACTTTTCAACATCTGATGTCTTGTTTATTTCTTGCCTGTCTCTGGCCAATAAAAATGTAAGCAACATGAGGGTGGGGCTTTGTTCACTCTGACACTGGGACCTTAGTGCCTAGAAGAGTGTCTGTCATATGGTAGGTGCTAAGGTGCTAAATAAATATTTGTTGGAGGGCAGAGGCTGTTACACCACCCTCCACCACTCCCCCCCCCCCCCCCCCCCCCCCGTCTTAGGATTCATGATACTTCCTGATGCTCTCGGTTATAACATGTCTCTCCCTTTAGGCTTATGAGGCCTAGAGGATAGGACTTAGCTGGCTGAATAAGCATATTAGGGTTGGGTTTCTTGCACATTTGCTAGGCTGGATGAGGAAGGAATACAGTTTTTGTGTAACCTCTTGTCCCAAGCAGTCGCTCAGGCTGGCATATAAATTGCATGTCAGGGACCCCTGCCAAATTCCATAGCCTTTCTGCCATTTGAAGCTATGAGATAATGCTTTCCAGTGTGGAGCTTAGTGTTCATAAGCTGCCAAAGGTTGTCTGGAAAATGAAGAAATCCCTTTATGCTGAAATCTGTACCAACTCAAGGCCAACTGAATTTTTCTCAGGCTATTGGCTAATAAAGATGTGCCTTCTTTTTAAAAAAATTTTTAAATGTTTATTTATTTTGGGGAGACAGAGAGACAGAGTGCAAGCAGGGGAGGGGCAGAGAGAGAGGAAGACACAGAACCCAAAGCAGGCTCCAGGCTCCAGGCTGTCAGCACAGAGCCCGACACGGGGTTCAAACCAATGAAGCATGGGATCGTGACCTGGGCCGAAGTTGGATGTTCAACTGACTGAGCCACCCAGGCACCCCAGATGTGCCTTCTTTTAAAGATCCCTGTAACTGGGGCACCTTGGGTGGCTCAGTCGGTTGGGTGTCTGACTCTTGATTTTGGCTCAGGTCATGATCTCATGGTTCATGGGTTCGAGCCCCACATTGGGCTTTGTGCTGGCAGGGCAGTGCCTGCTTGGTATCCTCTTTCTCTGCCCCACCCCTGCTCATGCTCTTTCTCTCTCTCTCAAAATAAATAAACTTAAAAAAAAAAAAAAAGATCCCTGGAGCACCTGGGTGGCTCAGTTGGTTAAGCGTCGGACTTTGGCTCAGGTCATAATCTCATGGTTTGTGGGTTCAGGCCCTGCTTGTCAGGTTCTGTGCTGACACTCGGACCCTAAAGCCTGCTTCAGATTCTGTGTCTCCCTCTTTCTCTGCCCTTCCCCTGCTTACGTTCTCTCTCTTAAAAATAAAATAAAAAATGGGGCGCCTGGGTGGCTCAGTCGATTAAGCATCCGACTTCGGCTCAGGTCACGATCTCACAGTCCGTGAGTTCGAGCCCCGCGTCGGACTCTGGGCTGATGGCTCAGAGCCTGGAGCCTGCTTCCGATTCTGTGTCTCCTTCTCTCTCTGCCCCTCCCCCATTCATGCTCTGTCTCTCTCTGTCTCAAAAATAAATAAAAAACGTTAAAAAAAATTAAAAAAAAATAAATAAAAAATAATAAACTCACTGCAAGATTGTCTGCAACCTAAAAATTAACATCTAAAGTTAAGGTAGGCAAGGAGAAAATACATGCCAGTATGTGGTATAAGATGGTAGGGGAAAAGGATATTGGTAGGGCCACAGAGGACCACCCTGCGGATTACTTACTAATCACAAAGTGGACAATTGTGTCTTTACAATGGATATCTGATATCACCTTAAGTAATCAAACTTAATCTCACCAATAAAGGGACACTGGCATTGTGTGTCTCTGATGTGATGGAGTGGGAAGGACACATTGCCTATGTAGTATTCTTGCCAAAAATGTTTAACCTCTGTCTAATCACGAGGAAACAAAAATTCAATTTAGGGGTGATATACAAGACAATTAATTGGCTTATTAAACTCTTAGAAAATGTCAATGTCACTTAAAAAATTTAAAAGGGACTAAAGAGTCATGAAAACCAAATGCAATGTGTGATCTTTGACTGGATCTAGGATTGAAAAGCAGTTTTGGGGTGCTTGGTGGCTCAGTTGTTTAAGTGTCTGTATCTTGATTTTGGCTCAGGTCGTGATCTCATAGTTTGTGAGTTCAAGCGCCATTATCAGGATCTGTGTATTACTGTCTCAGTGTTAAATGTACTGGGTGTAATAATGGCACTGTGGATATGTAAGAGAATACCTTGTTCTTAGGGGACACAGTTGATGTATTTAGGTGTGAAGTGTGGTAAAATGAATGAATCAAGTGCTTGTTGTTCTAACTGTCCTGTAGGTTTGAAATTTTTCAAAACAAATTGTTGGGCAAAAAGTTTAGACTGCAAAACAAAATACCAACCCTAAATTTTTCCTGGCACAAAGGCCCCTTGAAGCTATTACTATTCCACATCTTTCCCTAGCCTAATCTTTGCCGAGTGTCTGCTTGTGGGCACTGTACTAGGCACCAGGGTCATAGAAATCAAGAAGGCTCACACCTGCCCTTAAGGAGCTGAAGGTTTATTGGGGAAGACAGATATAATACAACGCAAAGAGTAATACAATACAATGTGGAATGTGCAGCAAAAGAGGTACATTTCCGCTATGGTACATAAAATACGGTTCACAGATCACTTGTATTAGTCATCCGGGTTGTGGGGGAGGTGTCATGCCTTAAGATGCAGATCCCTGGGCCTCATACCAACTTTGAATCAGATGCTCCGGGACTGAATCTACAGGTTAACCAAACCAAGCAATGCTGATGCATACTGAAGGTAGGTTAATAGGCACATCAAAGAGAATGATTACACTTAAAAAAAAATTTTGGGGGGAGGGGGAGAGTGCAATCGGGAGGGGCAGAAAGAGGGGGACAGGATCTGAAGCAGGCTCTGCTGTGACAGGCTGATAGCAGCAAGCCTGATGTGGGGCTCAAACTCATGAACCGCGAGATCATGACCTGAGCCGAAGTTGGACACTCAACCGACTGAGCCACCCAGTTGCCCCCACTTTTTGTTTTTTTTGAAAGGATTACCAAAGAGGTTTGGACTACCTTGAAAAATAAGTAGAAACTCATCAAGTAGCCAAGGGTAATTTATTAACCACTGGGCTTGGAGTTCTGTAGTTTCCTTACTTTTTTTAAATTAACCTCAACAGCACCTGTTTTCTGTAAGCTAGATCAAATGAGTTTTCATGTGTTTTTTTTTGTTTCTTTTTTTACTTTTCGGCAATCAGATTTAACATTAAGTATTAGTTGACATCATTTCTCTTTCTCCAGGTATGCAGAAACACACCGAGTATATGCTATTGTGTTAGTGTCTGCATATACCTCTGACTTGGGGGATGAAAACGAGCGTGCCAGTGGTAAGTTTGAAACCAATTCAGTGGTAAGTTTGAAACCCTTCCTCTAATCACAGGGCTACCTGTTCAGGTTAAACAGTACTGGCTTTTGAATAGGCTAAAAAAACCCTCTCGTAAGAGATGAGAAACATTTGCTGCCCTTCTTTTTTACAAATTAGACCCTTTGAGAGGTGATAGACCATTTTCTAAATGCATTGAACCCTAGAGGCCTGATTTTATCTGAGCCACATATGCCCCTTCACAAGTAGCTATGGTATTAAGCCCTACAGATTTGAAAACTAATGGACTTGTAACTCACAGGCTCAGATTCTGTGTGTCTGCTATGGTCTTCACTAGATATTTTACCATGGCTAGAATGGGAATTATCCATGGGCGGTAATAGGCTATATGTATATTTTTTTCCCATAGGATACTTCAACCGTCCCTGGGAGTGGGAGAAGATCAAAGCCAACTGCCTTTACATTGTGCAGTTTGGCTCCACTGATGATCCTTTCCTTCCCTGGAAGGAACAACAAGAAGTGGCTGATAGGTTGGAAGCCAAACTGTACAGATTCACTGACCGTGGCCACTTTCAGAATATGGAGTTTCATGAACTGATTAGCGTGGTAAAGTCTATGCTGAAAGTACCAGCATAGGTAGGATTACTTCTGCTATTTTACATTCCAATATGGGGTAGAGCAATGATCAGGTTATTAATAGATGAAAATTATCTATTATGAGATGATTAGTAGACACATAAAACAGATCAAAGTTCCAGAAAAATAACCCAGAAGTTCAATATTCAAACTAAGTTACAAACTGCGTTTCCATTTTCCATTGGATTTCTATCTCACAAACTGCCATGAACTAAAGCAGTATTTTTCTCATTTGATCAGGGACATAAGGACAGTTTAACCACCTTTATCTGTCCAAAGTGAGTAAGATAGAAGTGGAATCCAGCTTTCCTGATTCCCAGTTCACATTAAAACTAGTTTGTGTATGTTGTAGGAGTTGTACTCCTCTTTGAAATGAACCTTTTTCTAGTTGGCAGGGTGGGGTGGGGTGAGGAAAACGACTAAAGATCCAGAGTGTTGGCTTAGAGCTCAAAACACTAGCTGTTCTGAGCTGGCCCAAGACATTAAACCCAGACTGGGGCCTTCATCTTTGACCCCTGCCCCAGTCCTTCAAACATGTTGAGGGAGAGGGATACATATGGATCTAAGAGTTGGGTCTGCCAGGTCGGGCAGGGAACAGAAGCCCAGCCTGTACAAATATGTCAGCATAGCCAACCAGATGTGTGCTAGACCAGCGTGGTGGGAATTTGGGCAGCATGGAGAACTCGTGCCCTTTCTAAATTGTTGCCATCTGGGAAGGTAGCAGGGTGTTGCCAATTTTCTGATTTTTTGAGGGAAAAACTTCATGCAGTGGTTTTCATATCTAGGGACTATATGTTTATATACACAGTTTATATGTATATGAATTATGCCCAATATATGTACATATGGATTACATAAGTCGACAACGACAGCATAAATAAAAAATGTACAAACACTGCAAGACACACAAAGTCCAAGCCGCCCATTTGTGACCTCTGCCATTAGGAATTTACTTATCCAGGTGCTTTAAATGATTCTCTCTAAGCCTGAGAAACAAATTTAATGTCAAAGGATGAAATCATGGGAACAATTTAGATTTTGTTACAAAATTCTAAGTAATCTTTCCATACTTCAAATTTTGTTCTGTAAAGAGTTCTACCTTTTAAATTCTATGTTCCGTTAGCTCACTTTCAAGCATCATTCCACTTTTCTTCTGATCATACTCCTTCAAAAAATTTTTTTCTTTCCAATATTTTTTGGCTGTTACAATCCCTAAGTATTGACTCAAAACAATTTCCAGTGACTTTGTACATGTTACAGAACCTTATGTTTGCTGCAAAAATATGAATTAACTCACTATTTATGTCTACAGGAGATTCAAAGCCACCATTTTAACCTGAAAAGTCTTGGCTTCTAAATGTGTTCAAAGAAAAAATGGAAAGACTCTAAACTTTTAATAGCAGTTATCTTTGGGGAATGGGAATTTTAGGTACAGTGTGAAGGAAGTCTCCTTTTTATTTTGTACACCTGGGGATTGAGTTTGTTATAGTGAACATTACTTTTATAATTAAAATGACTATGTTTAAAACAACTCATTTGACATGTTAGTGAGAAGCAAATTAGATAAAACAATTGAGTAGTAATTTTCTTAAAGATGTTTGATTTGACCAAGTCTATAACCAAAGTTTGATTCTATTTGAATTGTTTGGAATTAGTAATCATTCTACTTACTCTTGGCCTTGTTTTCTGAAGTCCTTTTGCAAAAAATTACAAACTTACACTACAAATAACAGTTAATAATATTTTGTCCTCTTTCTCCACAGAAAAATACATACAAGTGAGAAATAATTTTGATATCCTTCATTCTATAATTAACATAGACCTATGTGACTGTAAGGATTGTGCTATATAATATGGTAGCCAGTAACCACAGGTAGCCATAAATTGAATTCATTTCTTCATTCAAGTCTTAACAGTCACGAAGTGACAAGTGGGTACTTTTACTGAACAGCAGATGTGGAATACTGTCACTATAAATTGTCCAGCAGCAGTAATTTGGGCATGTATTTTCTTCCCTTACCCACAATCTAATAATGAGTAATAGTTCAAAGTAAAAGTCACTCAACTTGAAATTACTTGTTTGACTAGTTTTTACTCAGCTGATCACCATAAAAATCATGGCTCATAAAATTTACTCCTCATCAAACGAAGCTCAGAGGAATTTTATAGAAGAATGCCACATAAACTATCCATTTAACCACTGAATCACGGTCTCTCAGGATTGTCTGACTCCCTATGATCATTAGTAAGCAGAACAGAAGGGCCATGACAGACTTCAGGGTGTATCTCTTCTCAGGTGACCAAAATACCTTATACTAAATGGAAATCAACTGTAAGGATTAGGACGTCACCACAATTTGATTTTTTTTTTAATTTTTTTTGGTGTCATCAGTCTAGAGCCCCATAATTTGTTTTGGTCAAAGCTTACTTCTGGTGGGTAAATATCTATTTAACTATATATCGGAGCTGCTGTTGTTTGTTTTTTTTTTTAACGTTTATTTATCTTTGAGAGACAGAGAGAGAGCATGAGTGGGGAAGGGGCAGAGAAAGTGGGACACAGAATCCAAAGCAGGCTCCAGGCTCTTAGCTGTCAGCACAGAGCCCGAAGTGGGGCTCGAACTCAAGAACTGCGAGATCATGACCTGAGCCAAAGTTGGATGCTCAACTGACTGAGCTACCCAGGCGCCCTCAGAGGTGCTATATTTTTAAACTATTGTCTCTTTTCTCCTTCAGTTAATATTCAGAATGAAAGACCTGCTATGGGAAAACCATTTAAAGGGTCTCTTTATTCTGGTGAGTCAATGAACTTTTGTTGTAGCCTTTGATTGTAAGCTTTAAAAACCAATCTTTGGCTATCAAGACATAATACAAAATCTGTAGTTAATACATGAACTGCTTCCTTCTCCCTACATCTGCCTCTCCCCCCAACTTCAGTTTTCTCATTAAATAAGACTAGCGCCTCTGTGACAGGCCAGGATCCAAGAAGGACAAATAATGTTCTTACTATTCTAGCTTTCCTTGGGGGTGGAAGAGAAAGGCTTGTGTAGTTTCAGGCTCCTAGATTCTTCTGTATCTTCTATATATTTAATACTTGAAATGATCCTTGTTTCAAAGTGCTGGTGTCACTGAATGCTATTTTATAGAGCTGGCCACAAACTCCATCTGGTTCTTAGTTCGTTACTGAGCTGATTTCCTTTTATTGATCCTATTTATCTCAAAGTTACCCTTCTGATGGTTGCCCACTTGGAGAATCTCCAAACTGGTAGTTGAACTCTGGTGTCAGTAGTAGCTGACCTTCAATTCCTTTCCCTTGGTCCCATACTTTTGGCTTGGACACAGAAATCACTGAGTGGAGGTACAAAGTGAAAATACAATAGCTGAGATCCTAAAAAGCTAACTTTTGTTCAACAGTACACTGAATAACCTAATGTTTTCTCTATGGCTAACGATTAGGACTGGAAGTACTATTAGAACTGAGAACAATTATAATGGCTTTCTGCTTAGCCTAGACTAATTACACCATGATTTTAGAAGAGAATAAGGAAACAAATCTAAAATAGGACAAGAAAAGAAGAATGGTATCCTGCTCACAATGAAGTACGAATGGAGGGTTATGGATTATGGGACAGTTCTAGCAAATAATACAATTGAACCACAGAATGAAACTTGGAAGACTTTAACAAAGGATCAGTGAAAACATTCTCTTGAAGATGAGAATAATCTAACTATGCACTAAAAATCCTTGATAATAGTCATCATTTGCATTTGAGGTAAGTACAAAGGCATAATCCTCTGAAATAATATTTGTGACATAAGGAATTAATAATGTGCAGAAAAGAGATGTTCCATTCTCTTCCCCACTCTTCCCTAAGTGCTATTCCTGCCCCATCACTTTTAATTACTTCTCAATGAAACCACTGAGGAAAGAGAAAACAAATGGCAATAGTGAAGTAGATGTAAAAAATTTCCAATGAAGATCTTAATAACTAACTTGGAAAAGGGCATTTTTAAGCTCTAGCCATTATCATAGTATTTGGCAAATTTAGATTTATTGGCTTCTTTTTCCATGAACCATCACAAGTCTTGAAGGTTTCAGAAGGTGGTCTTCCAGAAGTTCTAAGTATTTATCGAAGAATGGATTTCAGTATTAGCCTTACCTGCTTCATATTCCGTTGGCTACTCTACCATTATAAATTTAGTCTTCATAGATAAAAAAATATTTTTTCATAGCAGCTAGTCTATCCATTATTGTGAAGTTTGCTTTCAAGGGTATTTGATGTTCCATCACGAATTAAAGTATTTGCTCTCAAAGTAACTTCATTTGCAAAATGTCAGTAAAGTTCCTAGCTCTCTTAAAATTCGAGCCACTCTGTCATATAAATACAGTTAGATGGTGAAATCTCACCACCTTCATGGCAGTCGTCAAAAACCTTTAAAAAGAAAAAAGTTTACAATCAAATGAGAGTTTTAAAATTATTATATTATAGGTAAAGTCTTAAGTGTCAACTACAACTATACTTTTTGTTAACAACATATCCAAGACCCAACCATTCTCTAAAGCGGTATTAAAAGTGACACTTTGAAACTGAAAGAGACTAGAGCTGTAATAGGACCTGCTGTGTGATTATAAAGTTAGTTAATGAGAGACCTCTCACTGTAGCACTAAGATGACATGTTCTGCCCACTGACCCAAAGGCTATTGGCAGGTAACAGGGATACAGGAAAGCAGATCTGTATGTGTGTTTGACTAGGCAAATGTTTCGTGTTTAACTACGTTCTTTTTTGTGAAGGGTGCTAAGCAGAATTCCCAATATGCTCGCTTTTTTCCCTAGGAGTTGACACGAGCATACAGACAGCTTAGGCATATAGACAAGGGCCAGTATAAAGAAATAAAACAGCAGCTATGAGGGCCAGGACAGGGCCTGCAGCACGCAGCTGGCAAGCAGTAAATGGGAACGGATGGATGGAGAGTGCTGGTGCATGCTGCAGGGGAAAGCACATCTCTGGGTTTGAATCCTGATTCTTCTAAGCCGTATATCTTGTATCTTCCTTAGCTTCAAGCTTATGCAGAAATAACACCACTAGCTCCAAGGGACAGGAGGAGATTAAATGAGACCACATAAATCTTCAAGAACATACCTGGCCTGTGACACGTTCTCAGCAAATCCTATTTCCCTCCCTACTTAGGTTAAATGATTAGCCCTTGTTAAAAATTGTCCATTTTAGGGCCAAACCCAGAAAAACACAAATTTCCCTAACCTGGTTATTCTAAAAAGGAATGTAAAGCCATGACTTGTTCATCAAAGGCCTGTCATCAAAGTTTACGTGGAGGTTTGAGCAGCTGTTGGTCAACTCTGAGAATCAGAAAACTGGGGTGTGCTTGCTGGTAAGTTATGTGGCATTTGCACTTGGTGGCAGTCAGGTGTGAAATGAAGCCACTTTAACTCACCGGGCAGAGTCCGCAGGGGGCCCGGACCAAACCTGTGGGCGGGATGATAGGATTGACTGCTCTATACAGTTTCATGTGTCCATCCACACTTCCAACTGTGCCTTCTTTTGCAGCGATGATAGTCATCTCTACTTTCCCGTCATAAATGAGTGTATTTAAGATAGTTTCAATGTCCTCCATGGACAATTCTACCTGAAAAGGGGACACATTAGAAAGGACACAGAAAGCACAAGAAGACATCCTATCTGAGGGTGTTTAAACAGTAAGGGTCGCAACTCCGCCATGAATGGGGAAGCATTGCGCCGATGGGTGATTTAAAGCACAGAGCTGAACAACAGCCCAAGCTAGCACAAAGCACTGAAATGCTAAGGACAGAACTCTAACCTCATCTGAATTTGATACTTTCTTTCTATGTTTCTACCCTTAGGTAAAATCTGGAAGTCTTATAAAGTAACATTTCCTTAGCAAGAACTTGATGTGGATTTATAAAATGTTCAAGCATAAAGTTATTTTAGATATCAAATTGTCCAAATTCCTAGTTTTTTATATAAATGAGAAATCTGTGTGGGGTATCTGGGTGGCTCAGTCGGTTAAGTGTCTGACTTCGGTTCAGGTCATGATCTCACGGTTCATGAGTTCAAGCCCCGCATCAAGCTCTGTGCTTACAGCTCAGAGCCTGGAGCCTGCTTCAGATTCTGTGTTTCCCTCTCTCTCTGCCTCTGCCCCACTCGCGCTCTATCTCTCTCTCTCAGAAACAAATAAACATTAAAAAAAATTTTAAATAAGGGGCACCTGGGTGGCTCAGTTGGTAAATGTCTGACTTCAGCTCAGGTCATGATCTCGCAGTTCATGAGTTCGAGCCCTGCATCGGGCTGTGTGCTGACAGCTCAGAGCCTGGAGCCTGCTTCAGCTTCTGTGTCTCCCTCTCTCTCTCTGCTCCTCCCCCACTCACACTCTGTCTCTCTCTCAAAAATAAATAAGCATTAAAAAAATTTTTTTAAATAAATGAGAAATCTGGGGTCTAGGAAATGAAAACAGCTTGTCCAAATGGCCGATTCAATTTCTTCTCTGATTCTGAAAAGCATCCAGCACTCTGTCTTTATATAGGTCTTCAAAAGAATATGCTGATGACGCTACTCGCCTCTTACAAGTTGGATAATACCAGTAAGTGACAACTGATGCTATTGAGGTTTGTCATCTATGTTGAAATGTCCCTGAGAAAGTCAAGACCTTGTCAGAAGAGACTTTTGAATTTTGGGAGTGCAGTGCACTGCCAGGCCTCTACACTGCTGCTCTATATGCCAAGCTTAAGTATATACAGATCACACAGTGCCTGATGGCAGGACAGTCACCTTTGTCTAAATGGCTTAGGACAGTGCTTTCCGAAAGTGGATTCTGCACAATGTTCACAGGTATCACCTCAAAAAAGGGTCTGGGTCAAATATGTTCAGAATACATTGTAAACTATACCCCTGTGATGAAGAGTAACTTTAAAAAATTAAAATGAAGGGGCGCCTGGGTGGCTGTTGAACTTCTGACTTCATACCAGGCCATGATCTCATGGCTCGTGAGTTCGAGCCCTGCGTAGGGCTCTGTGCTGACAGCTCAGAGCCTGGAGCCTGCTTCAGATTTTGTCTCTCTGCCCCTCCCCCACTCATGATCTGTGTCTTTCTCTCAAAAATAAACATTAAAAAAAATTTTTTTAAATAAAAAATAAGATGAAAATTCAAAACCCAAGCTCTCACCTTACTGATCCCCAATTCACAGATGTACTTCCATACTTCATGTGATGAGGCAAATGAACTATTTCTTTGTATCATTGGATTCTGTTTGCTTTCTCGTGCTGTTTCTGCCTATAAGGGTAGAAACACAAATCTCAGCATAGTGTTTTCTGAATACAATTTATATAGTCTGAAAATCAACAATGGAATATACTGTTTAGTAAAAATTATCAACTTCACCATTTTCAAGTCCTATAAAATACGATATAAACTTTTTAAAAAAGATTTGCAGTGATGTGTCCTCAGTTATGCCTCACCTTGGTTTGTAGAAATTTAAAACACTGTTGGTTAAGCACCTCTACAAATTCTGATTCAAAATCCTGGTCACTGTACCAGGCTCCACCAGTCACAGACCGGTCTGGCTGCAGGTTATAGAGCATATATACTTTCTTTTTTGAGGCCTAGGAAAAAACATGCACAAGCAGATGTGGTTATAAGATAAATAAGTCTTCTGAAACTAAGATTAAAAAAAAAACAACAACTCAAAACTTTGTATTTTAGAGCAGTTTTAGATTTACACAATTATTGTAAAGATGGTACATTTGCCTTGTGCTCAGTTTCCCCTCTTATTAGCATCTTACATATTAGTAGGGTACATTTACTACAGTTAATGAACCAATATTGATACATTATTATTACCTAAGTCTATACTTTACTGAGATTTCCTTAGTTTTCCCCTAATGTCCCTTTTCTGGGTCAAGAACCTATTCAGGATACCACACTACATTTACTTGGTATGTTTCCTTGGCAACTTCTGGTTGTGACAGCTTCTCAGACTTTCCTTGTTTTTGAGAACTTGCCAGTTCTGAGAATTACTGATTGGGTATTCTGTAAGATGCCTTTTGATTGGGATTTGTCTGATGTTTTTCTCAGGACTAGACCAGGAAAAAGACCACAGAGGAAGTGCCCTTCTGACCACATCCCATCAAGGGTACTCAATCGTCACCAAGTGATGATTGATCACCATCACTAAGACTTTTCGGTGTTGATGCTAACCTTGATCATGTGGCTTGAGGTAGTGTTTCTCAGTTTTCTCCACTGTAAACTTTCTTCCCTAGCCTTGCCATGTTTGGAAGGAAATCAGTACGCAGAGCCCAAACTGAAGGAGGGAGAGTTACGTTCTACTACCTAAATTACCTGGTACTCTTCTGCACAGGAGGTTTGTCTATTCTGCCTCTTTCCACTCATGGGAAAATGGGTCATTTATTTATTTCAACATTTATATCAGTATGGACTTAGGAAGATTTATTTTAGACTTTGGGTTACAATCCAATACTACTTCAGTTTGAAACCTTGAAAACATTGTGTAAATGAAAGAAGCCTGATGCAAAAGACCACATACTGTATGATTCCATTTATACAAAATTTCCAGAATAGGCAGATCTGTAGAGACAGAAACTACATTAGTGGTTATCAAGGCCTACAGGCAGGGATGCAGAGGACTGACTGCTAGTGGGGTCACATTTCACGGGTGATGAAAATGTCCTAAAATTACAGCAGTGTGATGGTTGCACAACTTTGGGAATACACTAAAAACTACCAAACTGTACATTTTAAACAGATGAATCTTATGGCATATCAATTTTATCTCAATAATAAGGCTGTTATTAAAAATAAAGGTGGAGAAGAAAGATTGGCAAAGTGAAGGTAGGTGATCGGTATGTGGAGACTTGTATTATTGGCTCTACTTTTGTGAAAATTTGAAATTATCCATTAAAAATGCAGAAGGGAGATAATGGTATAAACTAGGGATTGGTAAGGCAAAAATACTATTTGATAAAATCTCTGATGAACATTGAATTCTTATTTGCCAAAATCCGTGTTCAAGCAAACTTTAGGGGGAATCTTGGCTCTTCTGATACCTAAGTCAGTGCAGTCAGCAGCTGGTGTCCCTGATGCAGCCAGCTCTGGAGTGGAAGCCCCTGGAGGAGGTAATAGGGTGGGGTGGGATGAGGAGAAGGAGAAATACCATGTACTGGAACAGACAGGGCAGAGATCTTTCTCTGACTTGTTTACTCACGTATCCCAAGCACTACAAGAGTACCTGGTACACAGCAAACACACAATAGCTATTTGTTGAACGAGTAATCTAATATGCCAGGATGGAGTAAATTATCTTACACACTGGAAATCCAGGAAAAATGCTCATGATTCCAAAAATTCTTTACTGAAGAGTAAAGTGGTTTTAGCTTTAATGGCGCGTGAGACGCAAAGAGTTAATTAAGCAGCAATAAATCTAGGCAACATCTCCAAGCCAATCCAACTTGAGCTTAATTTTTAGAAATCGTTTTGACCAGTAGTTTTAAATCATGACACAGCTTACAGAACAATAAAAATCTTGAAACGTACTTGGACCAGAACATATACAATGACCACTTGGGGGGAAGAAAAGAGAAAACTACTCACTGCCACAGACTTAACAGCTTTGATAAGCTTTTTACTTTCCAAATTCTTTAGAATTTTGTTAATTTCTGTTAATGGCAAGTTACTTTTGTATCGGATATCTCTGCTCCATATTCCTATAAGAAAATAAAGTAAAATGAATTCAACACCATAGGATGTGTGTTTACAGTCCTACTGCTGTATCTCATGCCAAAACTATAACAAAGTATGTATATATATGTATATATCCCTAGAGCACAGCTATAGAGAAAACAGTGACTTAGAGGTAAGAATCTCAGATAACATATAAAATGTTAAGTTATGTGCTCTATCTTCTAACCAGAAATTTCTTGGAATCCTAGCATGGCACCTTTCTAAAAACACTGAAAAAGATATTTTTTAATGGAAGGAAAGAATGGTACTGAATTGACTTACATTGTCTCTTCCATCCCCTTTTGCATCCCAACTTCTGTTTCCTATTATTTTTACTTTAGATTTGTATTTTTTTTAATTTATTATTTTTTGAGAGAGACCTCAAATCAGGAGGGGGAGAGAGGGAGGAAGAGAGAGGATGCCAAGTAGGCTCTGCGCTGTCTGCACAGAGCCCAACTTGCAGCTTGATCCCATGACCTAGGGATCATGACCTGAGCCAAAATCGAGAGTCAGATGCTTAACTGAGCCACCCAGGCACCCCTACTTTAGATTGTATTTAGATTGTAACTTAAGTTTGCGCCAAGGTCAGTTGCCACTGTCAGCGTAGAGCAAAAAATACTTTATGTAAGCATCTGTGTGCATGTATACCCATTACGTATACACAAAAACTGTATTTAAGAGATGAAAAATGGAAGACTGGGGTTCTCACAGCCACCAAAAGCCCTGTGCAGGAGGCTATGGTTTCTCTCTGTTTTAAATGCTTATTTATTTAGTTTTGAGAAAGAAAGAGAAGGAGGGGCAGAGAGAGGGGGAGACAGAGAATCCCAGGCAGGTTCTGCACTGTCAGCTCAGAGCCTGACACAGGGCTCGAACCCACAAACCGTGAGATCATGACCTGAGCCTAAGTTGGACACTTAACCAACTCAGCTACCCTGCCGCCCTGGTTACTCTTTTAAAAAAGGCTTGTATATGGAATTTTGTTAAAACATGTTACCCTATTTTCTTCCCAGCACAGAGGCATAATGAGATAGGAAGAAGTTTTTAAGATAGAGAATGCTTTTTTCATGAATCTATTTTTAAAATATTAATTTAACTTCTAATAAATATAAGAATGATATGATTTCAAATTATATCATGGTTGATACATTGTTGAAACTAGTATCAGTGACTCAAATCCTAAATTGTGATAACAGCAGTTTAGATAGAATTCTGTAAGTGGGATAGAGAGATATCTAATAGTTGCTGAGGGACCTCAGTCAGGCACTGCCACACTGCACTAGACATCCCTCTGCTTTCTCCAAAAACCAGAGAGATGTTATTATCCATAATTTACAGATAAGAGGAAAAGGAAGAAACAAAGGCCTCCAAAGTTTAGAAAGAATTAAAAAACAAAGCAAAACAACAACTCCTTAAGTTTTAAGGATCATAGTTTAGAAGTTCCTTTCCATCCCTGCCCATAGCCATCTAGCTCCTACCCTCCCTGGAGGCAGCAATGGCATCACTTCTGGGTGTCCCTCAAGCATACGCACATTACACGTTTATGTCGTATCTCCTCTTCTTTTAACATACATGGCAGCATTCTCTATACATAGATCTATAGCTTGGGAAGCCAGATCTCATTCCCTATTTCTGGACCTACAGACAAAGACCAGGAAGTTTTTTCCTGCTTCTTCCTTCACATGCTTACCTTTATTTCCTGCATCCTCTATGATTTGATATACCAGTTTTTCTTGGTTATCTGATCCTTTCATTTTACTGCAGGGGAATAAAGTAGAATTAAAAAGGCAAAGAGATACAGGATAATCTAAGAATCTACATAACTACTTGAATTAGTGAACAAGGTCATCACATTGACTTATTTACCAAAAGAAGGGCTTACCTTAAAAAGAATGAGACAGGGCTGTATGTACCAGAATGAAAAGATGTCCAAGATATAGTAAGTGAAAAAAACAAGTTGCAAAACAGTATGGATAGCATGATCCCATTTTTGTTAAAAAAAAAAAAGAAAAAAAAGAAAAAAAGATTATATATATAGTATATAAATATATAATCATCTCTATATATTTATATATATACCTAGAAGAAAGGACATATACCAAATTATTAAGAGCAGTCATCTCTGAAAAATGGAACTCATGACAAGAGGCCGGAATGGTATGCAGGACAGATTACATTATGCAATTCTCTATTGACTTTTTTCCCCAAAACCATAGATTATGTTCGTAATAATTAAAGTTTCTAAAAATAAAAAATTGGGTGCTTACCCAGCATTCTGAGAATCCTTTATTCTATACAGAAGGCCTGTATTGCTCCTTAAGAGATCCAACTGACCCTAAAGTTTTTTTTAAACAGAAAATAATAATGAATTATTTTGGAGCTATTTTAAATCAATCACAAATGTTAATGTATGTATTCTTGAAAAGTTTACACAAACCAAAACATCCTGCCTTGCAGTTATTTGTTAGTTCCTCACTCAAGACTTTGGTCTTTGTCTACATATCACATGTAATATATTTTCAAAAACTTAGCGCTTTATGTTACCATTTTCCAAATTATATGCTGGTGTCCTGGCTTGGGTATATGACCAATGCATCAATAATTTTGAAGAAGCAGCTTTAGAATAATAAATAAAAATCCATAGTCAAATTCGAATAAATTCAATCAGTATATGTAATGTAAAGATAAATAATTTATATAAACAAGAAGTTCAAATAAAGGCTAACATGCATAAATCTATAACATGATGATTAACTAAACCTGACAAAATAGTGACATTTAGTGATTTGTGTGATTTCTGTTGTATTACATGAAAATTAGAAAGGTCAACCAATGAATAAAAGATGCAATAGTTTTGGTTTTATATAACAAATCAAAAGTAAAGCATGTCTGGCGTGCTTTTGAAATTCCTTGGGTGTGAACTCTGGAGCACTCAGGTGGCCATATTATGGGATTTCTGGCAGTTTGGGGAATCCATGGCTGGGAGAGGCCCCACTGCCGTGCGTTGAGACTGGGATGACACATGACTTAGAAACAGGCTTACATACGGATGAACAGCAATAACCTCCCTCCCCAAACCCCACTAAGTAGGAAAATCGAACCACAAAGTTCCATTTGGAGGTCGTTTAATTCAGCCCATGAACATTTCCTGAAAACCCATACTGTGATCCATGTTTGGTGGGGCACAAACATGAATTCTAAAAGAGAATCACACAGCTAACGTCAATGTATCTTGTCGGCATCAACACAGAGGTAAGTTAAGGGTGGAATGGGCGCTCAGAGAAGCAGCTTTGGCCCAACCTGGGGGGATTTCAGGGAAGCTTTCTGGGAGACAATAGCAGAGCTGAAGGAAGAGCTGAAGGAAGAGCTGAAGGAGAATGAATAATTTTCATGTAATACAACAGGAGTTAGTCTGTGAAGAAAGGGAAGAAGGGCCTTCTAACCAGTGAAGACAAAGGACCTGAGGCATGATGTGGCAGGGAACCAAAGACAATCTGTTCCCCTGAACCCTAACTTTTGAGGCAGAGTGGGTGAGGAAGGTAGGGGCTCAGTGTGGTAAACCCAGGAGTGTGGACTTGAATCTGTAGTGTTGAGAGGATTCTGGGTCACGAATGACTTGGTCAGATCTGTATTATGATCAAGGGGCACCTGAGTGGTTCAGTCAGTTAGGCATTCAACTCTTGTTCTCAGGGTCTTGATCTCAGGGTCGTGAGTTCAAGCCCCGCATTGGGCTCTGTGCTGGGTGTGAAGCCTACTTAAAAAAAAAAAAAAATCAGGCTGGCTGCACTGAGGCAGATGGAACCAGGAGAGCCAGTTAGAATATACTGTGATAGTCCAGGAAAAAGCCAAGAGCCTGAACACATGCCGAGGTAGCAGGAATGGAAAGGAGGGAACAAATCTGAGAGCTGTTTATGAGCTAAAAGCAGCAACCCTTTGTGATTTACTAATAATTAAAAGTCATCATAGCTCCACCACTGCTTACAAACTGTAGACCACAGGCCTGGCAGTAGATGGGGCTGCAGAGGTGGCGAAAGAGAGGGAGGTACTGAGGAGGATTTTCAGACAGAAGGCAAAGGGCTCAAAGGGTAGTCAGAGGACAAAAACAGTTTCAGTTGCCACAACCTCCAGCATCCCTTCCACTATCCCTCCTGGAGCTGAGTCCTTCACCACGGTGAACTGATTAGAAATCACCAACAGTACTAAAACAGGGCAAGCACTCCGGCCCACTGCTTATTTTTATAAATAAGGTTTTACCGGAATGCAGCCATGCTCATGTGCTTATGAATGGTTCATGGCTACTTTCCTGCAGAGTTGAGTAGTTATGACAGAAACCTTATGGCCTGCAAAGCCTACGATGCATACTATCTGGCACGTTATAGAAAGTTTTCCAGCCATTGAGCTAGAAGGTCGAAGGGAGTAGTTTAACAGAACGTTCACCTGTCCTCAAACTTCCATGAGTCCTTAGTGGAGAAATCTTTTATTCAATTTCTACTACAACCAAACTGAAATGCTTTCAAGACATGGGAGTTTTGATGATGGAGAAATGAAAGAAGAAATAGGCAGATTTAGAGGATGGGGTGCCACAAGGTGGGGTGTTTTGGGACAGTGTAGGAGAATGATATTAGGGCCCCAGGAGAAGAGAAGAGAGAAGAGCAGGTAGAAGGGCTTCAATGAAAAACCCCACTGCAGTGTGACGAGACTCATTCCTGCCTCCTGAAATGCTCAGAGTGAGGAGTGAGATTGTGGAGAATGAAACCCTAAGGAACCGACTCTGTGATAACCTGCAGAAAAACCAGATGGGGCATATTTCATAGGCAATGGCCCAACACCAACAGCAGGAAGCAAACAGAAGGTGAGAGCAGACTAGGCCTATGTGCCCTGTGTCTCACGATGACAATTAGGTTAACAAATACAACAGTTAAAACAGAATACATTTATTTCATTCTTCTTGTAAAACGATGTGTAATTATTTCTTCTTTCCTCAGTTCGGGCAGTCTGAGCTGTTTCCTGGTTTGGAGTCTTAACCTAACACACTTGAGAATGGTTTCACATCTACGTAACAGGAAGTAATGACAGTCCATAGCACATAAATAATTACATCAACTAGTTGAATTTGCCTTACCATGGACAGCAGTCTATTGATGGCCACTGCCCGCTGCTGGGCTTCTATATGAGGCATTTCATTCTGAATTACTTGGTCTGTGATTCCATGAGGGAACTGGTGACATAATTCTATAATCCTAGGAACAAAGGCAATAATGATTTTATTCATGTTCTGACCCATTTCAAGAGGCAATGAGGGAAAAATACAAGCAGAATGGTTTGAAATTGTGCCTTTTTTCACATTTGGCAGATGATCTAGGTTTCTATGATGGTTGTGAATCAAAGCATGTTAGAAATTGAGCAAGATAAAGTACATGTTTACATAATTACTACTATTTAAGGGAGTGTTTCTTTTCCTCACTAATATGAACTTTAAATTAGAAAAGTCAAATGAAAACAAACACAAAATATATTAAAGCTGGGGCTTCAATTTTCTCAGACAGAACAACTATGACAAAGTTAATATGCAGTGCATTGGGCAGTCATAGTCTGCAAGGAGGCAAATCAGATACGTCTGGTGGGAAGACAAAATTTGTTATGCCAATTAACCACAACTGGGTCTGCTTTGGGAATTATCTATACCAAGCAAAAATCAACCAAACTATCCACCTTGTCATAGGATCATCGTACATGTTTTCATAAGTTTGAGAAAGTCAAGGTCTTTAAAACTATGTGGTAACCTAAAAATATAAAATTAGGAGAGGCTTTAGGTGACCTAAACTCTCAAAAAAAATTTTTTTTGTTTGTTTTATATTTGAGAGAGAGCGTGAGCAGGGGAGGGGCAGAGAGAGAGGGAGTCACAGAATTTGAAGCAGGCTCCAGGCTCTGAGCTGTCAGCTCGGAGCCCCACATGGGGCTGGAACCCATGAGCGGTGAGGTCATGACCTGAGCTGAAGTCGGAGGTTCAACCGACTGAGCCACCCAGGCGCCCCCCCCACGACTTTTTTAAAGTTTTTTTTTTTAATGTTTTACCTTATATTTGAGAGAGAGAGAGAGAGAGAGAGAGAGAGAGAGAGAGACAGCAGGGGAGGGGCTGAGAGAGAGGGAGACACAGAATCTGAAGCAGGCTCCAGGCTCTGAGCTGTCAGCACAGAGCCCGACGCGAGGCTCGAACCCACGAGCGTGACAGGTAACCTAAAACCTTAAATACTGCACGGAAACCATTTGGCTTAGTGTTGCTTCAAAAATCCAGACTGCATCCTAATTTCGCCCAAACATTCTGTCGTGGGAGTTCCCTTAGCGACAAGAGCGATCCTGGATCAGAGTACAGTACGTATCTACAAGTACTACGGGAAAAACGCCAAGTCCTCTCTGGGCGTCGGTTACCTTAATGTAGGAAGAAAACACATCATCACAACTTTCCGAACAGCACCGGCGCAAGATCGGATACGTAAAGTTGCAAACTGTCAAGCTCGCCCGGAACTTCTTAAGAAGTCTGCGGTCCAGGGATGGGAGGGAGGCTCCAAACCCCACGAATCCCCTTCCTGTGCGCGCAAGTATCTGCCGACGGTGCCCGTGGAAGGGGTCCGCCTGCCCGAACGACCAGCCGCCTGAGGGGGGCTCCAGAGCAGGGAAGGAGCCTCACTCACTGGTTTACCTGTTTTCTATTTCCACGGGATCCGCGTCGGGCGGCTGTACCTTCACCTTCACCTCAGCCATCACTGCCCAGTTCCCGTCCCTCGTGGGAAGAGATGTTCGGAGTCGCCGGTTAACCAGCTGGGGAGCGAGGAAACCGGGGAAAGAAAGCACCAGGTTTGGCAAGGGGCCTTCTTCCTCGTGTCGCAGCCGGTCCTTACTTGTTCTGTCGGCCTGAGGTGGCCGAGCCGCGCCTGATCCGCTACGTCTTATTCTTGTTTTTCAGAAGGTCAATGCCTGTCGGACCAACGAGTCTGGTTCCCTCACTCTGTGTTGGGATGTCACCTCTGAGCATTTTCCAACCTCTGTGAAGCCATATTCTCAGAGACCTGCAGTGAAGCCTTTAGGAAAGGCGCGCGAGGCCGGTACCAGTCCCCCGGCCAAGCGGCAGAGGCGGGGTTGGTTGCTAGGAAGTCGGTGTCCTCCAATCACCTGCCCGGCTCTCAGTGGGAGGGGCGCGGCTCGCAGCGTCTGTGGAAACCCAGGAGGCAGCAGAGGAGACGGCAAGAGGTGGTGAGAGGTGGGCTGCCTGACTGGGGACAGTGGCGGTACCTCGGTGATCCCAGTCCGGGTTCTGGTGGTCGAAGGAAGAGAGGGAGCAGGAGGAGAAGGGCCTCCCTCACTCCAGCCGAAAGGAAGCGGGCGTCCCTATCTGCCCCTGATGGACAGGGACTGGGACCGGACGGGGTTCCGGATCCGGGAGGCGAGGGGGCGGTCTTGATGGAAGGATTTGATGGGTGAGGGGTGCTGTTGACCCTACACTGCTGTTTGGGCCTAGCATGGTGGTCTACTTCTTGATCCTCTTCGCTTGGGGCCCACAGGCCGCCCCAGCCTCCCAAGGGGTAGCTCCTACTTGGCTGCGCGTGTTATTCCTTCCCCTATATATATAAATATACATTATTTATAATATAATATATTTAAATATATATATTTATAATATGATGTATTTAAATATATATTTATAATATATTTTTTATATATGACTAAATTTTCAACTTTTTAAATTTTAATTGCCTCTTACTTAAGTGGAAAAATGAGAAACGGCACCTTCTTCTTCCCTCCTTCTCCCTACCCCCCGCCCCAGTCCAGCCACCCTTCTGTAGAGGATATTACTCTAAAATCAGCATCTGCAATTTACATTTGTAGCCTTTGACCTGGAACTATCCAACCAGACATTAATTTCACTTCTTAAATTTATTTATCCAAGTTTTGGGAATATAGTCTGTGACAAAATTCAAGCCACAAGCTGTTCAGGGCAGCATTATTTACAATTACCAACCAAAGCTAACAAGAAACTAGTAATAGCCTAAATTCCCAACCACACAATGATAAGATTATATAAGTATATGGAAAACTGTAAATAATAGAGAGTGCAAGAAGTATACTGTAAAAATGTAATGAACATATAGATTATAACTGAGTGAGACTATACATCCATAATCACTGAAATTTAAGGGGTGCCTGGGTGGCTCAGTCTTGAATGTCCCAAAGGTTATGATCCACTCAGGTCATGATCCCAGGGTCATGGGATGAAGCCCAGCACTGGGTTCTGTGCTGAGCGTGGAACCTGCTTAAGATTCTCTCTCTCTCTCTCTCTCTCTCTCCCTCCCTCCCTCCCTCCCTCCCTCCCTCCCTCCCTCTCTCTCTCTCTCCCTCTCTCCCTCTCCCCTCCATCTCTTCCTTTCTCAAAAAAGAAGTTATTGAAATTTGAAAAGGTGACACAGAGATGTAAATGGTTGTTGTATTAAGGTGACGGTTGTTTTTCCCCTGTATATCCTTTATGTATTAAGAATCATACTCCCTCCCATAGAAAAAGATCAGTAAGGCCTCCATACTTGTACTTAACTGTTTATACAGTAGATAGAGTGGGAGACTTTTTTTGTTTATTTATTTATTTTGAGAGAGAGACAGAGACAGAGAGAAAGAGAATGTGAGCAGGAGAGAGTCAGAGAGGGAGAGAGAGAATCACAATCAGGCTCTATGCTAACCACTTGGGTCTTGATCTCACTGATGGTGAGATCATTACCTGAGCCAAAATCAAGAGTCAGACCCTTAACCAACTGAACCACCCAGGTGCCCCTAGAGTGGGAGACTTTTTGTTCATTGCTCACTGTTTGTATCTGTTCCAGCTTCCTTTCAGCTGAGGCATGATACTCTGCCATCCTTCTAAAATTTCTTTGCAGCTTTCAAATGCAAGAACCACTTGGCCACAACAGTAGGGCCTTGAATGTGGAGCTTTCCCAAGGGAGTTGGCTCTAAATTAACATTTCATGCCACGTACAGAGTTACTCTGCTCCTCTTGTGTGATGAGTTGCCCTGAATCCAGGAGAGGTGGCACATTAATAAGAGGCAGGAAAGGGTGATAGTGATCTAGGGGGAGCTCAGATCAGATCATGAGTAATGGTCTCTGTTCTTATGTACAGTAGTCTCCCCTTATCTGCAGTTTTGCTTTTCGTGGTTTCTCTTACGTGCAGTCAACTGGGGCGTGGACGCAGATGATCCTTTTCCTGATGTTAGAAGGTCAGTAGTAGCCTAACGCTACATCACTGCCTCAGTCACTCACCTTACTTCATCTCATCATGTAGGCATTTTATCATCTCACATCGTCACAAGAAAGGTGAGTACAGTACAATAAGATATTTTGAGAGAGACTACATTCACATAACCTATTACAGTATGTTGTTGTAATTGCTCTATTTTATTACTGTTGTAGTTAATCTCTTACTGTGGCTAATTTATAAATTAAGCTTTATCATATGTATGTATAAATAGGGAAAAACAGTATATACAGGGTTTGGCACTATTCATGGTTTCAGGCATCCACTGGAGGTCTTGAACATTTCCCCCATGGATAAGGGAGGGACTACTGTATTCGTTTAATTTGTTCGTGTACAATAATTCTATTCCTATATCCCATTTGTTCGTGCTCTTTTCCCAGAAGTGAGGTAAGTATTTAGATAGTTAAAATTCCACACGAGACCTCAACAGAAAAAATGCATCTGAAGCAATAATTGTTTGAGTTAAAAACGAAATAATATTTTTAGGTGGTATTCTCTTTAGTTTTTAGTAGTTTTGCTGTATTTAAACAAGTGCTTCTCTTTGACTTTTGTATTCAAATGTAGGTGCCTATTGGAATTTATATTCATCCACCTTTTTTTTAATGTAAGGAGGGAAAATGACTGCTGGTTCAGTGTGTGTCCCTCAGATCATACCACTGCGAGTGCCTCCACCTGGAAAAGCCAACCATGAAATTGATAACAATACACTTTTAGAAATGAAATCAGGTAAGAATCACATGTACTTGAAATTATGTAAAATAACATTGCCACATTTCTTATGTTCATCTCGTTGATTTCTCACTTTGCGTGCCTTCTACAATTAGGACCTTGGGGATTTTGTACAAGTCCCAAAATTTGCAATAGCGTTGTACTTGGTGGTTTATGGAGTCGTATATATTTAAATTAAAATGGTTAGCTTTGAGGCATCTGGGTGGCTCAGTCGGTTGAGCGTCTGATTCTTGATTTCAGCTCAGGTCATGATCTCATGGTTCTTGGGGTCAAGCCCCACATCAGGCTCTGTGCTGGCAGTGTGGAGCCTGCTTGGGATTCTCTGTCTCTCCTCTCTCTCTCTGCCCCTCCCCCTACTTGCACGTGCGTGCACTCTCTCTTTCAAAATAAAGAAACAAACATTTAAAAATAAATAAGTAAAATGGTTAGCTTTGACCAACCTTTCATTTGTGTCAGTACACAGTTGCAGCAATGCCTTGACTCACATTAGCCTAAGTGACTTCCTTAGGATTCTTATTATTTTGCTGGGATAATAAATTTGACTGACTAACACAGGTTTTGCAGTCAGGCATATTGGAGATTAAATCCTGACTTTCAACTTCTAGTGATACATTACTGAGCCTTTCTGAGTCTGAGTCTGCGTTTTTTCATTGTTAGACAGTGAGAATATTATCAGCCATTAGACCCTGTGTCAGGGTCTGGCACATTAGTAATGCCCAAATAAATCTTAACATTATTACAGAAAGAAAGCAGTGAATACATTTCCTGGTAATGACAGGAATGTATATACATATACTCGTATATATATCTACATATATATGTACACGTGTATGTGTGTGTGTGTGTGTGTGTGTGTGTATAAAATTAACATAAGGAGAAATTAAACCTGTGTTTTTAATTTGAGAGAGAAAGAGCACATGAGTGGGGGAGAAGGGCAGAGGGAGAGAGAGAGAATCTTAAGCAGGTACCATGCTCAGCACAGAGCCCAACATGGGGTTTGATCCCGCAACCCTAGGATCATGACTCGAGCCAAAATCAAAAGTCAGATGCTCAACCAACTGAGACACCAGGCACCCCTTTATTTTATTTTTTTTAAGATAATGTCTGTGCCCAATGTGGGGCTTGAACTCACCACCCTGAGATCAAGAGTAACATACTGGGGCTCCTTGGGATTCTCTCTCTCCCTCTCTCTTTCTGCCATGCCCTCACTCATGACTACGTGCTCTCATTCTCTCTCAAAATAAACATCAAACAAACAAACAAACAACAACAACAAAAAAAAACCCCAACCAACCAACCAACCAACCAAACAAACAAACAAAAAAAGAGATCCATGTTCTTACCCAGCCGGGTGCCCTGGGAAAGTTTTATAGATAAAATATATGAGCAAATACTTGCTTTAAAAGATTTTGAAGTTCCAATTATATATTTCAATAAATAATGTGTAAAAACTATTTATCTATATTTTATGGTGACTCCTGTACTTCCTAGACAAATTCCAACTAAGAATACTATATAATATACTACATCTCCCTTTATCTTTTTTAAATGTTTATTTATTTATTTAAAAATTTTAATGTTTATTTATCTGTGAGAGACAGAGATAGAGCATGAATGGGAGAGGGACAGACAGAGAGAGAGAGACAAGAATCCAAAGCAGGCTCCAGGCTCTGAGTTGTCAGCACAGAGCCTGACGTGGGGCTCAAACTCATGAACGATGAGATCATGACCTGAGCTGAAGTCAGACGCTTAACCGACTGAGCCACCCAGGCGCCCCTTTAATGTTTATTTTTGAGAGAGAGAGAGAAACAGACAGAGAGTGTGTGCACACGCAAGAGAGGGCAGGGGTGGGGCAGAGAGGGAGACACAGAATCCAAAGGAGGCTCCAGGCTCTGAGCTGTCAGTGGAGAGCGCAATGTGGGACTCAAACTCATGAACTGGGAGATCATGGCCTGCAGAAGCCAGATGCTTAACTGACTGAGCCACCCAGGCGCCCCTACATCTTAAAAGCTAGTATTATTTTTTAAAATTCTCTTTATCTTAAAAGCTAGTATTATTGTTTAAAATTCTCAAGCTAAAATGCAGGGTTTTTTTAAGTTTATTTATTTATTTTGAGAGACAGAGCAAGAGGGGGTGGGGGAGGCGCAGAGAGACAGGGAGAGAATCCCAAGCAGGCTCCGTGCTATCAGTGCAGAGCCCAGTGAAGGGCTAGATCTCACAAGCCATGAGGTCATGACCTGAGCCAAGAATCTGACACTTGAGGTGGAGAGTCCACCTGAGCCACCTAAGTGCCCCCAAAATACAAATTTTAAAAAATGTGCCCATAGCACTTGGGATGATTATTAACAAATGATGATATGAATGATAGAGGATTCAAATTCCCTAATATTTAAAATGTTCAATAAATAAAGAGGTTGTACAATTTAATAACAAAAAGAATAATAACCCAATAGAAAAGTGGGCAAAAGATAGGAAAGGACATTTTATAGGAAAGGAAACATAGGTGTCTTTTAAACATACGGGAACATGCTTCTGCCCATCCCTTTGCCTACTTGCTAAGCAGACCTTATCCCCTGCTTTATTTACTCCATTGGATTTAGCCACCCCTTGATATCACATATATACTTGTTTGTTTACTGTTTGTGTGTCTTTTATAAACTTGAGGCTCTGTGAGAGCAGGGACTTTGGTCACTAGTTATCCATCACCACACAGTTACAATTTTTTTTTTCTTGTGATGAGAACGTTTGAGATCACCTCTCTTAGCAACCATTTTTGATCTTTTGAACTTTGAATTCTGTAAATTTATTACCTTTAAAATTCCTCCAAGAAGTGTAGGAATCATTCACCAAATCCAAATAAAATATAATACCAGGATTTCTGAAGCAATGCTCAAAAAATAAAAACTTAGCTTCTGCTTTCTACATGGGTGTTGTGGTCTTAAAACTGAGCCCCACTCTATTTATATCGATGCCTTATTGGAGTGGCACAATAGCAAAGAGGTTCAAGAGCATGGGCTATGGATCCAGTGTAGCCAAAGTGAAACCACAACTCTGCTGTTATTGAATGACTTTCTTACCCTCCCTGGGACTCAGTTTCCTCATCTATAAAGTGGGTATAAAGTGGGACCTGTCATATAGGGTTGTACACACGCAATGAGCTAATTCATATAAAGCACACTGCCTGGCACAGAGAAAGAATTCAATTATTGTTAGTTATTGTTACACATTCTTATAATATATTAAAAAATCTCATTAATTAACTGACCCATGGGAATTATTCAGAGACTTTGCTACTTTAGTGTTAATTACAGTTACCCTGTTTTGGGTTTTTCAGACACCCCAGATGTCAACATATATTATACGCTGGATGGCAGCAAACCTGAATTTCTGAAGAGAATCGGTTATCGTGAAAACAATACATTTAAGTATACGAAGCCTATTACTCTGCCTGATGGAAAAATACAAGTTAAAGCTATTGCAGTCTCTAAGTAAGTTAAGAGCATGGTGATTAAAATAACTGGTCAGATAATGACATTATTTTTTAATTTTATTTCTTCCTTTAAGAATAAGTGTTGTATTAGAAGGTCACTAAAGGGAAAGTAACTTTAATTTCAACATATATCTATAGCTTTTGTGTTTTGTTTGTCTTTTACTGAGGTATACTGTAAAGTGTACAAATCATGAGACTACAGCTTGATCAGGTGCTGTGTATATTAATATATATTAACACTGTTTTTCTTTTTTTTTTTTAAGTTTATTTCTTTATTTTGAGAGAGAGAGAGCACAAGCAGGGAAGGGGCAGAGAGAGGGAGGGACAGAATCCTAAGCAGGCTCCACACCATAAGTGCAGAGCCTGATGCAGAGCTCGAACTCAAGAAATGTGAGATCATGACCTGGGCTGAGATCAAGAGTTGGATGCTTAATTGACTGCGCCACCCAGGCGCCCCAACACTGTTTGTATTTTCAATTCCACGTTGGGATTTTGGGAAGGAAGAGCCTTTTCAGGGTTTGGGACCTTTGGAGTGGTTCATCAGACTTTGAAGAAAATACTGTTTTTAGTGGATGGTTCTTTTATTCCATAGGACACAGCCTACAACCACCACCATCATTCTCTATTTTATTTTGTATTGACTTAATCGACCTTCATGGCGACTGCCATTTTAATCTTTGGACATTAACTCCTTTATTCCTTTCTTTGTCCTTTCTTTCCTGCTTAAGGACTTTTTCTAATTTTCAAGTATAGAAACACCACTTAATTTTGAAACTGTGTGTTATAGAGAAAATAACTCAAATGCTTTGCCAGTCTGTGTGTCTGTGATAGAAGAATTCTACTGCACAGCAAGACAGGTTTAGCCACATTTTTGAAACACTTTTAAAGCCCCATACCCTGGATTTGCACATGTACTTTATAAAAGTCTCTCCAGGCTCCCCCTGGTGGCTGAGCTACTGCATGGCTTTTGAGGAGAGCTACAAATTATACACAGATGACTGCTTTGGCGTTTGGAAATTTAAAAAAGAATACAATCAAATCAAAACAAAACACTCTTATACACATTATTGTTCTTAATTAAAGATTGGAAAAAATTGGCTTTTTTCACTTGCCAAACCACTTCTGTCAAAACAAGTCATCTCAAATATCATTAAAAACAAGCAGGGGCATCTGGGTGGCTCAGTCAGTTAAGTATCTGACTTTTGGTTTTGGCTCACGTCATGATCTTGTGGTTTGTAGGACTGAGCCCCATGTCCGGCTCTGTGCTAAGAGCCTCCTTGGGATTCTCTCTCTCTGCCCCTCCCCCATTCACACTCTTTCTTGCCCTCTCTCTCAAAATAAATAAACATTTAAAAAAATTAACAAGCAAAAAAAAAAAAAAAGAAAAAATTAACAAGCAAAATACTCTGGTGCTTAATGCTCTAAGGCAGCCCCTCTTATAAGTGGCAGGCAGTAATGATACGAAGTAGTAATTACTATGTAATTCAGAGGAGTTAGTATAGCTTCCAAAAGAGTGTAAAATAAGGTCATTCTTTATGCATCTCCCCATCTTGCTCTGTGCCCACTTAACATCTGTCCTGAAAGCACTGTTAGTACTTCAGGTGAGCTCAGCTCAGGGAAGGTATTTATACAAAAATGTTTTTGAGTCTTCAAGACAGGAAAGAAATTATACTGCTTCACCTAAGCCTTTTTTTCTAGGTACTTAAGGTAATTAATTTCTTAATAGAGAGAAAAGGATTTGAAATGAGAGTGTTAATAATTGAAGGCCACTAAAATGTTAAGAGGAAAAATTATGGGGGTGCCTGGGTGGCTCAGTCAGTTAAGTGTCCGACTTCGGCTCAGGTCATGATCTCACGGTCTGTGGGTTCGAGCTCCGCATCAGGCTCTGTGCTGAGAGCTCAGAGCCTGAAGCCTGCTTCGGATTCTGTGTTTCCATCTCTCTCTGCCCCTCTCCTGCTCATGCTGTCTCTCAAAAAAAAAAAAAAAATTTTAAAGGAGGAAAAATTATGGTCCTGAAGTTTTGAGTGATATGGGAAAATATTTATGATATAAGTGAAAACAAATTAGGGTGTAAGAGTGCACTATAGTATTTTGACACTTTTTAGAAATGCGTTGTACCAAAAAAAAAAAGAAAAAGAAAAAGAAATGTGTTGGAACAGAACTGGAGAAGGGCAATGACCAGAGCTGAGTGAGCAGTAGGCAAGGAGGGCCCATTACCCGGAGGCAGTGATCTCCCCTTTCCCTGAGCCAGACTGCCAGGGACACTGTGGATGTCTTTGTTTCAAAGGAGTCAGGTTAAGGGACAGCCCCAGTCCCTTGTGAACACACAAGCCATACGTTAGCATTCTTTGCCTCTGGTGATTCAGTCACTTTTTGTGTTGTTGTTGTTGATAATTTTTATAGCTTCCAAAATTTAACAGTGAGCATTGCTTTTGTAATACGCAGAAATAACACAGAATCTCCAAAATCATCATGGAACCAGTGCTTCTCAAGCTTGGCTGCTGAATCAGTTGGCTATTGCTGTATAACAAATCACCCTGACAGTTAGTGGTCTTAAAAGAAACATCATTTATTTGCTCATTATTCTGTGGATCAGCATTTTGGTGTGCATTCATCCGGGTAGTTGTTCTGCTGGCCTTGCCTGAGGTCACTGACATGGCAGCAGTAATTTTGGTCTCCCCTTGAGCCCGCTAGTCTAAGAAAGTTTGAGTCACATTTCTGGTGGTTGATGCAAGTCGTTGGCTGAGCCTTGTGTCTCCAGTTGGGTAACCTGAGTTTTTTTTCACTCAGTTCCAAAAGCTGTAAGAGAAATGGCAAGCCCTAATGCGCAGATGTTTTTCTAGTCTCTGCTTGTGTCGTATTTGTTAATGTTTCATTGACCAAAGTAAGTCATGTGGCAACACTCAAAGTCAATGTGTGAGGGGATTCTACAAGGGCACCAGGGCACCACGGTGCAGATAGATAAGGCATAATATCTCGGACTATTATTGTGACAGTCTACCACAGGTTGTCATCAGAGTCACCCAGGGAGCCTTGCAGAATCTCTGTGCCCAGGTCACACACTCCAGACCAACTAAACAACAATCTCTTGGGGGTGAGACCCAGGCATCAGTATTTTTAAAGTTTCCTGATGATTCTAATATGCAACCAAAGGTGGCAACTGACACATTAATGGGGGAAAAATGTTTCCATTTAGAGAGATTTGACCAATACAACTTTTTCAAAATACAGTAAAACCTTGGATTGTGAGTAACTTGTTCTGCGAGTGTTCCACAAAATGAGCAAACATTTCTACTAAATTTTAACTTGATAAATGAGTGATGTCTTGCAATACGAGTAGTATGTGATGCCAAATGTCACATGGATCACAACTGAGCCAATGGTTCTTGAAACTTGCTTTGATATACAAGTGCTTTGGACTACAAGCATGTTTCCAGAATGAATTATGCTCACAAACCAGGGTTTTACATATATGATATGTATATATGATATATATATATATATATATATATTTAATGCTTGTTTATTTTTGACAGGGAGAGAGAGTGTGTACAAGTGGGGGAGGGGGCGGGGGGGAGACTGAGGGTCTGAGGCGGGTTCTGCACTGGCAGAAGAGAGCCCAATGTAGGGCTTGGATTCACAAACCATGAAATCATGACTTGAGCCAAAGTTGGAGGCCTAACTGACTGAGCCACCCAGGTGTCCCTGAAATATATATAGATATTTATATATGTATTTATATATATATATATACACACACACATATATATATATATATATATATATATATATATTTAATGTTTATTTTATTTTTGAGAGGGAGAGGGGCAAAGAGAGAGGGGGACAGAGTATCCGAAGTGGACTCTGTACTGACAGCAGAGAGCCCGAACCAGGGCTTGAACTCATGAACCATGAGATCATGACCTGAGCTGAAGTTCGACACTCAACCACTGAGCCACCCAGGCGCCTATGAAATATATTTTTATTAAAGTGTCATATTCTAGAATGAAATAAAAGGACGTGTTTGCCTTCATGTGTCCTTATATATATACATGAATTTTCACATCAGAGCATGGTCAATGAGGAACACAGGTGGACAGGAGGGGCTGGGAGCTTGGGGACATTTCAGCAAGCAGGGGTGGGTTTTAGGTTTTTAGTTTATTTATTTATTTAGAGAGAGAGGAGGAGGAATGGCAGAGAGAGAGAGAGAGAGAGAGAGAGAGAGAGAGAGAATCCCAAGCAAGCTCTGTGTTGTCAGCACAGAGCCTGACACGAGGCTGGAACCGATGAACTGTGAGATTGTGACCTGAGCTGTATAATCAATAGACAGATGCTTAACTGACTGAGCCACCCAGGTGCCCCAGGTTTTAGGTTTTAATGGTTTAAATGGTTTAATGGTTTTAGGTTTTCATGGTCTAGTCCAGGGTCTGTAAACTTTCTGACATCTGTTTTGCTTCTTTAAAAGCCACCTTTATGGCCAGGAAATTCCCGCTTTGATATCATCATTGTTTTGAGAATGAACTTGGGTGGTTCTCCCTTCTTTGTCAGTTACCTTATATGGCGGTTAAGATATATGGAGCTGCCCTGAGGTAAAAGTTGTCTTGAACTGAAGGTAGGTGGTCGGGGGAGCCAGAGTTCCCTAAGAAAAACCATTTTTCTTCCATGAGGGACATCCCAGTTTTACAGCAATGGAATGAAGTAAACTCATTAGCAGGTTACCAGGGCATGTCATGGTCATCCCTCTGCAGCCCTGTGCTGGATATAATGTGTGGAGGAAAGATCCAGATGTCATCTCCATAGGCAGCAACAAAGGCAAGAAGAACACTGCTTCAAGAAAGGTAGTTTGGACAGTGGGACAGAGGATGGAGGTTGTTGACCTTCAGATCTGGACTTTAATCCCAGTTCTCTTGCTCCTCTTTGTCTGACCTTGAATAAGTTATGTGGCCTTCTGATTCTCAGTTTCCCCATTTATTAAATGAAGTTAATAAAACTTAGTTGACAGCCATTGTGAAGATCAGAGGCAATACACTTGGCATCGCACATGTAGTAGCTGTTATTGTTGTTTGTTGCTATTCAGATTCTTAACAAAGGCCTAGCAGATTGCTGTTGTGTGACCCAACTCAAAAGGCATGCTTCTGTATTTGAAAAATCTCTGCCTGCCTGGGTAAGTGGTTTCCACTTAACCCCTTCATGTTCCTAAACCAGAGATTCTCAGTTGGGCATAATTGGGCCCCAAAGGGGACATTTTGTAATGTCTGGAAATATTTTTGGTTACCACATCTGGAAGTGGGAGTGTGCTGGTAGCATCTGATGGGTGGAGATCAAGGATGTTGCTAACCATGTTGTGCACAGGACAGCCTCCTACAACAGAGTTATCTAACCTGAAGTTTCAGTAGTTCTCAGTAGATTGAGAAAACCCGACCTGGACAAGCTGCAGAATTCTTACAGATCCAGCTTCTTACCTCTTGTAATCATCCAAGTAATTCTGTTGTTTTATTGAGAGGATAATAATCTTTGTGAGGACAGAGCTACATGTAACTTTTTATTTTATTTTATTTTTGTCGAATGTACCTTCTATTACTCCTCCTAAAGATCCATATTTAAGGCCTCTGATTTCAATCCTTGAAAAAATTTATGTGTATTCAAGTGAGATTTGGGCTGAGTAGGATTTCTAGCTCCAACCCCAAACCTAAGCCTTTTTTGATATACAGTCAAGAAATCCTTCTACTTAGCAGACATTTGAAGCTAGTTTCTGGGCTCCTTTTGGAGGGAACAAAGTCCATGGGTGAGAACCCTGGCTGGGTTCCCATGGAAGGTGCCGGCTGTGGTGGAGACAACCCATGTCTTCCAGGAGTAGAGCAAGTGGCGGGGCAGTCAGGCTTCTACTCAGCGTGATGGGGTGGGGGCTAGAAGCACACATTTCAGGGAGCCCTGCAGTTATCCAGGCTTTGAAGGATTCCTGAATGGAGATGTTTGTGGTGTCCGGGAAGTGTGCTAGCAAGGAGGACGACTGTATGTATATTGGATGACAGACCTGAGGCCAAAAATAAACATTTAGATGAAATGAACGTTGGAGTGAAGGAGTTAAGCAAAGATCATCTGTATCTGCGTCCAGATTTCTGTACCTATAAAACTGGTTTTGTTATTAAGAATAAAACAAAACAGGGGCGCCTGGGTGGTGCAGTCGGTTAAGCGTCCGACTTCAGCCAGGTCACGATCTCGCGGTCCGGGAGTTCGAGCCCCGCGTCAGGCTCTGGGCTGATGGCTCAGAGCCTGGATCCTGTTTCCGATTCTGTGTCTCCCTCTCTCTCTGCCCCTCCCCCGTTCATGCTCTGTCTCTCTCTGTCCCAAAAATAAATAAAAATGTTGAAAAAAAAAAAAGAATAAAACAAAACAAAACAAAACAAAACATGTGCTTCCCTAAAGTTTAGCCACCCGTATATCGCTCCAGCCAATGAACATGCAAGTATCCATTGATCATATTATTTCTTCAGTATTGTCCCTCACTGATAGATAGTGGTGATTGACGTGAATTATGTATTTCTGATAATTCTTTTCTTCTAAAAATGTAGCCTGAAACTTGTATATTGCTTAATGTTTCACATTTCTCAACTGTTTTGGAATTGATGTTTATGTGTTTACAAATATTTACTTAATCAAAGAATTTAAAGCATTTTAGGACATGGAAAAGTAAAAGAGCCCAGACATGTAAGACTATATTTGTGTGGTGACATCTTTTTAATTAAAAAATTTTTTTAATTTTTAAATGATTATGTATTTTGAGAGAGAGAGAGAGAAAGAGAAAGAGAGAGAGAGCATGATCACGGGTGGGGCAGAGAGAGGGAGGGAGAAAGAGAAATTATCCCAAGCAGTCTCCATGCTGCCAGCACAGAGCCAGATGTGGGGCTTGACTACACAAACTGTGAGATCATGACCTGAGCCCAAACCAAGAGTTGGACGCTTAACCAGTTGAGCCACCCAGGTGCTCTGGTGAAATTCATTTTAAATGTCTGGAAAAGGTAAAATTATAGGGATAAGATACAGATCAGTGGTTGCCTGGGGTAGGGGTTGGTAGCAAGGAGTGTCTTCAAACAGGCACAAGGGATTTTTTGGGGTGTGGGGTGACAGAAGTGTTCTAAAACTGGATTGTGGTAATGGTCACACAATTGTATAAATTTGCTAAATATTCTCAAACTATATACTTAAAATAGGTGAGTTTCATGTCATGTAAATTATACCTCAATAAAGTTGTTTTTAAAAAATAAGAGGGGCACCTGGGTGGCTCATTTGTTTGAACGTCCAACTTTTTTTTTTTTAATGTTTATTTATTTTGAGAGAGGGCGCGCGAGCGCAAGCGAGTGCGGGGGAGGGGCAGACAGAGAGGGAGACACAGAAGCTGAAGCAGGCTCCAGGCTCTGAGCTGTCAGCATAGAGCCTGACCCAGGGCCTGAACTCACAAACCACGAGATCATGACTTGAGCCAAAGTTGGATGCTTGATGGACTGAGCCACCCAGGCAGCCCATGAGTGTCTACCTCTTGATTTTAGCTCGGGTCATGATCCCAGAGTTGTGAGATAAAGCCTGTGTCAGGCTCTGCACCCCCTATATTCCTCTCCCCTCCTCGCATGTGCTCTGTCTCTCTAAAAAAAATAAAAATAAAATAAATGGGAAAAAAAAAAGAGTCTAGGCAAGCTGCTGGTGCGGAGATGCAGTCACCACCAGTTTTTAGTTATGGGCACCTCTATATTGCTTTCTCATGGAACTTCTATTATATCCAAGAGGAACAAGATTAATGGTGAAATGTTATGAATACATTGAAAAATTGCTGGTATGTAAGGAATTAAGCTTGCCAGAGCAGATGCTACCTTCAGCTGGAGGAAGGAAAATTCTCTTGGCTCACATGGAATGGTTTATTGGTAACCCCACTCTTTGTTTTAGAATAGTTTGAGGCTTAAGGTATGAAATCTTATGGTGAGTGTGGCGGACTCCAAAAACGCAATAAACCATGCCTCCCAGTAAAGCCCCTCTGCTTAAATCTGGGCTGGCCCTACAACTTACTTTTGACCAATAAAATGCTTCAGAAATGATGTTAAGTCTAGATAAAAAGAAGTATTACGGTTTCTGCTATGGTGTCTTGGAACATAAACCCTGGGTGAAGCCAGGCACCATGAAGGATGTCTGATTTCCCTGAGCCGTCCATACTGTGAGGAAGCCTAAGCTAACCACCATAAGAGGGAGGGAGACGGAAACAGAGACAGATAGACACCGAGGCTGAGAAAGAAGACTGGCGAGCCCCCAGCTGTTACAGTTATGCTAGCCCAGGCTCTGAATATGAGGGAAAAAAGCATTTTATTTATTTATTTAAAAAAATTTTTAATGTTTATTTATTTTTGAGAGAGAGAGAGAGAGTGCAAGCACAAGCGGGGGAGGGGCAGAGAGTGAGGGAGACACAGAATTGGAAGCAGGCTCCAGGCTCTGAGCTGTCAGCACAGAGCCCGACGCGGGGCTTGAACTCACGAACCACGAGATCATGACATGAACCGAAGTCGGACACTCAACCGACTGAGCCACCCAGGTGCCCCAAGAAAGCATTTTAGACACTCAGCTGAGCTAATCTTTCAGTTCACTCCAGTCTAACTGATATCTATCTGACCATGTGAGAGATGACAAATGAGAGCTACCCAGCTGAGCCTGGCTAACCCAGTTTATGTGTGAAGACACTATGTTTTGGAGTGCTTTGTTACACAGCAGTAGATAATCTAACTGAGAACAGGGTAAGGAAGGACTTTAAAAGTTGTGCTTTGATTTTTCCAGTTTAAAACATAATAACCTTAGTAGTGAGGCCAAGGAACTTCATAGAGTTCTCTTAATTGTTAGCCATCTTTTCTTTGAAGCTTTGTGTGACACAGAGGCTCTTTCTATTTTGAATAATTTTCAGGGACTGCAGACAGAGTGGCATTGTAACAAAGGTGTTTCAGGTGGGCTATGAGCCACCAAATGCAGTGTCTTCTGAAGACAATGTTGAAAATATTCTCAAAGATTCTTCAAAGCAGGCAAGTAATGAACCTGTAGCACTTTCAGATAGTCACCACATTCTTGGTTTCTCCTTTCTCAGCGATCCCATCTTCTTTTTCATTTCGTACCCTATGCTCACATGTCCTTATAATTGAGGTCAGTAGTGGTCATTGCAGAGTGATTTCCCACCTGTTGGTCAGTCCATCCTGCACGTGTTTCATCCTGCACATTAGACATTCCTACCCAGCATCACGGCCCATGCTCCAGTGTCTTCATTGATTCCCCACTTACCTATTGATGAAAGCAGAAACCTTTAGCCTGGTATCCCAAGTGATCAGTTTCTGTCTTCAATAATCCTTTATTGCTCTGTGACTCCCCTGTATATATGGCAGCCAAACTAGACTCTGTATGTTGTGTGCTATCATTGCTCTCCTAGCATCCAGGCCTTCTCCTTTTGTATAGTGCTTTCTATATGTGATTACTTTGCTTGTTGTCTGTCTTCTTCATGCGGCGTAAATTCCAAGGTGGCAGAGAGCATGACTGCCATACTCATTGCCTTCCATAGAGGTGGGCAGGAGAAGGCAGTGAGTGTACATTTGTTGAACAGATACATCAGACTAGTAGAAGCCATCTGTGACCAAAGCCTTACCTCTTTAGAGAGTGAACTAGACTTATCTACAAGGATGTTTGAAACTTCAGTCCCTGGGCTGTGGGCATCAGTGAGATAGATCCAAGAGCCAGAGGATGGGCTAACCCATGGTAAGGCAACCAGCCAACAAGTCTCAGTCATGGAGGTCTTGATGGGGATGACTGGAAGTTTGTGAGGGAGTCCCTTCAGCCCAAGGATGGACCAGAGCCCATAGAGGTGGTTGTGGGAGCAGAGCAGTGGGTGCAGGTATAGTGTGGGGTTCAAGTGTGATCAGATCAGAGATCTACCGTGGGCAGGGGCATCCAGCAGAGGCTGAGCCTACATGCATCAGCAGGGGCTCAGGCTTGAACAAGCCATAACCGGCTGCATCCAGGAGAAGAAAGTTCATGGAGAATAGTATAAGGATTGTGTGTGAGCAGGTATTGTACTTAAGTCCTATCTTGGTCTGACCCCACCCTTTATTTACTTCCTGGATCTGGTGGTCCCTTTGTTATTCCCCAGACTGCCATGATTGTAACATCCTGCCTTCATGTCCTGCTGTTGGCCTCTGTTCCTGGCTGTTTGACTGCTGGTCCCTACCAACCAGACATGCTGCCAGCCAAGGGCCCAGATACAAAGCTGTGTGTTTTCAGAGTAAAGTAAAACAGAGGTTACTATGTAAAAAACTACTGTAAACCCTTCCCAGCAAGAAGTACATACCATGACACTGTCTCCACCTGACAATTTTTAATTTTCACATTCTAAATGGGTGTAATGAAGTGACTGACATGAAATCTCTTCATTCCTAGGAATTGAAAAATGGGTTTGTTGGGTCAAAACTACGGAAGAAATGTAAGAATGCTGAAAATAAACAGGGTTGGAACGTTAACCTTAGAAAGTCTCCAAGTATGACATGGCAGGACGAAGGTAAGGTTTAGAATTGTAAACCACCAAACAGGTTCACTGCTGGTTTTCTTGTGTGAAGAAGGGTTAGAATAAGAAATACTGGAATAGAAAAGTAAGCTATAATCTGAGTCTTAGTGCTGTCCTCACTAACAGTTTAAGCATTTGAGGAGGGCACCTGTTGGGATGAGCACTGGGTGTTGTATGGAAACCATTCTGACAATAAATTTCATATTAAAATAAAAAAAAGACCAAGAGGGATAATCAAGGAGTCCAACAAAGTGAGATTTGTTGACCCATTGCAACGAGGGATACCACACCTCAGAGGAACCATGGGGCATCTCACCAAATAAAGGAAAAGACACAGTTATAAGGTTAGGGGGGCAGGTGGAGTTTGGGAAGCAGAATTTTGACAGACTTGAAGCAAAGCAGGGCCTGGTGTAAAGTGCTCACCATCAAGTATGTATTGTAAAGGAACCAGGGTTTTGTTCACCTTGGAAACTGAAAATAAATGTGGAATGTTGTATTCAGAGACCCTTCTCTGATGCTCTACACCAAGGTTAGAAATTGAGGCTGCTTCTCTGTGTCCGAGTGACTTACGTCCTCCAGGCAAGAGTCGGAGGTTTCATTCTTGCTGATATGATTTCAATCAGCAAAGTTTCTGATTATCTCTGGTTTCAGAGCACAAGGTTTCTCAGCAAGTAAGAAACAATAGCCACTCAAAAAAGGGGGGATGCTGTTATGACATTTTACAGCTGCAGTGTGTCTTTGGGAGAAACAGTGTTTCCTGCTAACGTTGGCATTGGATTTGTCTATTTTCTCAGCTTGATGTGGAATGTTGTAGAATTTAGCAGGGCAGATTTTTATTTTCTGAGTCCAGGCTAATTTTTTCTTTCCTAGTGCTAGTTCACTGAGTGGAGGCTTCTTTATATAGTTGCTACGTCTAGTTAAAGATATGATGACAGTGGTCACTTAGAAGGTTTCCAACTATAAAGATGTATTTGCATGATTACATATATAATTACAGATGTCCACAGAATGATTTTTTTGAAATAATTTTAGACCTTGAGGTAGGTGAAAGAACTGACTCTAAAACATGGAAAGATCTTCGTTTCTCAGAGAGTCCAATGGAAATCCCACCTTACCATGAAGAATCAGGTTCTAGACCACCCACCCGCCAGTCTCAGGTAACTTCTAAAAAAAATCTTTATGGTACTAAATACCTCCTATATTCTTAATCTTCCCATAAAATACTTTTAAGACAGTGTACCCCAGCCTTCTCACCACGTGCCAGGCACCGTTTCAGTTCTGGGAATACTGCGTTGGACAAGAAAGGCCCCTGTACTCGGGAGCTTACATTGTATTGGGGGTGGGGGTAGGCAGATAATAAACATGTAAGTCATCAAACAAAAATTTTTTAATAGTAACAAATGTCATGAAAAAGATAAAGCAGGGGTAATGGGATAGAGCAGTGGTTCTCAAATGTGGCCCCACATACCAGTAGCATCAGCGTCACGTGAAGTTTATTAGAAATACAGATGCTCGGGCCCCAGCCCAGATCTTTTGAATCAGAGATTCCGAGGCTGGGCCCAGTGTCTGTTTTAATTAGTCCTTCTTCTGATGCATACTCAAGTTTGAAAACCCGTGGGATAGAGAATGCCCACAGAGGAAGAGCAAGAGTGGTTCTAATTTGGGGTGACAAGAGAGGGCCTCCTTAAATTTGAATTGAACCTTCTGAATGGAATTGAATTGATGTTTGAATTCAAGATGAACAGAAGCCAGCCCTGCAAAGATCTTGGAAGCAGTAACAATAGCAAAGTGAGGGAGTACCAGGAGGTTGGTGTGGATGGAGCATGGTGAGCAAGGCAGGAGATGAGGTGGGAAAGGTAGGCTGGGGCCAGAGCACAGACCCCTGTGGTTCTCAACACGGCTGTATAGTAGAGTCATCTGAGGGGCTTCAAACCAATCCCAAGAACCCAACCTCAGAAAAAGTTGTTTTTAATGTTTATTTATTTTTGAATTGTGGGGGAGAGAGAGAAAGAGAGAGAGAGATTTTCTTTATGTATGACTATTTGGATTACCTTGCCCACCTAGAGTTGTTTTAAGGAAAAGATAGAGTAAGACAATATGTGAATATTCCAACATTTGAAATCTCCTAAAAACAGAAACTCTTTCTGGACATATTACAAATTGTTATGGTCACGTGAGACTGTCTTCTGAAAACAGTTATGATTGCATTTTGTCGTACACCACTCATTCTTCAAAATGATATTTTTCTGTCTAAAAATCAGTATTATACACTATAATGGCTACAGTGGTGAGCATTGCTCACAGGTGTTGAGCGTAAATTAGTCCATTTGGTAACCAAGGAACCATTCTTCCAGAAGACTGGGAAAGGGTGATCTTCTATTGCAGGGATAGTTGTTCTTTTGTTTACTAAGGTTTCCATGAAGGCCTTAGTAGGTCTGTGGTCCTCGGCCTGGACTTTGTGGCCCTCCAAGAAATATGGTGGGTGGGCAGATAGAGTTGTTACAAGGAAAAGATAGAGTAAGACAATTTGTGAAGACTCCAACATTTAGAATCCTCTAAAAAAATAGGAACATTAGAGACACATTTGGGGACTTTGACTAGAATTCAGAGGAGCAAGGGGGCCAGAAAAGGACCACGAAATATTTATCTTCCACTCTTTTTATTCCTATTGGTATGAGACTCTTGTCAGCATTCCAGCTGAATCCCATCTGAACCATACTTCAGCGAACATCAGAATTAATGATACTGGTGGGTATTATAACATGTCAGCAACCACCAGGAAGACAAGATGTCTCTGAAGTAAGCACTGACCTGGGGGGTGCCATCAGGGGCTACACAGCAGAGTAAATGCATGGTACAGCCTGGGTGGGAGAGAAATGACAGCCTACACTAGGCTTCAGTTTCGGGCATAAGAGCTGGGGGTTCTCTAGCAACATGGAATGCCCCAGTCCGTTAGTGGGTTATCTCTACTCAGCTCCGGCCAACTATTGACAAGAAGGCCTATGGGCTCAGTGTTGCCACATCTTGATTTTACAAGAAAAGCCAGAAACCTGCCTGTTTATGTGTAAATATTAACAATTAAATCAAAATTTGAAACATTGTGGACCAGTACATCTGGGTCAAATGGAACTCAACGGCAGGCCAGATTTAGCGAGTAGACCACCACTTTGTGACACCTGGTCTATGCCACGTTGGACCTGACACGAAAGCAACTCAAGACCTCTGACCACTCCCTATTGCCTACAGCACAAGTTCTAGCTTCCTAAGCTCTGCATGCAGGTATTGTGGTAGACAGGGACCCTACTGGGGTCAGATAGGCTGAGGTCCCTGAGACAGTTCACATTCTGTTGATGCGACCTCAAGCAAGTGACTCAACCTTTCTGAGCCTCAGTATCTTCATCTCAAAAATGGGGATTATATGTGCCTCTTTGTGTGAGGCACTGAGATGGGACACAGTATCGTTTCTCTCATATTTGGGCCAAAATGCGTGACTGAATCCCATCAGGAGGAAACATCAGACAAAACCAAATTGAAGGAGATTCTACAAATTAAATTCAAACATGTCAAGGTCATGAAAAGTAAGGACAGACTGAGGAACAATTCCAGATTAAAGGAGACAAAAGACACATGACCACTAAATGCAAAGCCTGACACGGGACTGGATCCTAAACCAGGAAAAAAATAAATATATAGCTGTGAAGGACATCATTGGCACAAACAATGACATTTGAGTAAAGATCTGGGGATTAGATCACAGTATTGGGTAGCTGTTAACTTTTCTGGTTTTGATAATCGCATTGCTGCGTGAGAGGACATCATTGTTCTTAGGATGTGCACACTGAAGAATGTAGGGGAAAAGGGGCATCGTAACTGCCGTCCATTCTCACATGGTTCAGAGATAGAGAAGGGAAGTGCACCGGGCAAAATGTTAATGTGAAAACTGGTCAAGCTGGGTATGCAGGAGTTATTTGTACTCTCCCTGTACTTCTTCTGTAAGTTTGAAATTATTAAGAAATTATTGAAATTGAAATTAAGTTTCAAAAGAAACTTACAAACATTTAAAACATGGGGAAAATGCTACCCACCTTGTAAGGTCATTGTGAAATGTCAAGGAGATAATGGCCACATGATGCCGTTTTAGTAGTGTCAGACCCTCCTTAAGTGATAGCTTCTCCCGTGCACATTCCACCTCCAGCCCCTCAGACCTCCAAACCATGTCAAACGGCTGAGCCCCGGGATAGGCTGAGCACTGCCCTGCCACTGTGCCTTTGCAAATGGGTTTCTTCTGCTTGGGATTCCCATTGTCCTTGTGTCCATTTGACAAACCTTTACACCCCAGGCCCAGCTCAGATGTTAGCACCCTGGGAGGCCCTTCTCCCCTGGAACAAGTGTGATTATGTCCTCTAGGGTCCCATGGGACTCCACACACACACACACACACACACACACACACACACACACACACACGCATACTACACTGAACCTACAGTGTTTTAGTATTTTGTGTATATTCCAGTTCAGGTCCTGGAAGGTAGGTATCATGTAATATTTATTTTTCCCCCCTTCTGCGTCAAACACAGTACCTGTTACAAAGTGAATGCTCAAATAAAAGATATCAAAATGATTTCAATGTTTTTGGATAACAGCAGACAGTTGCTGCATATGTTCTTTTAGGTGACTACTTTGAGTTTCCTAAGGATCTCAAAGATTTTTGAGAAAAATGAAGGTCAACTTAGGTCTTTAAATTCTAAACTCTGGTCTGTTTGATGGTTAATTCAGATATCTTTTCTTATAAACTCTTGTTTTTAATGAAATATACATACCTAATTGTAATAGCACTTTGATATTTTTAATGTCAGGTACTTGGGGTAATCAGTACTTAATGTTTTTTCTGTCATGGTTTTTAAAAGATGGGTACTGGATATGATAAGACAGCCCATTAGAATGAATTTTTAATGAAATTTTACTATACCATAGCTTTTACCATGATTTTATATGTATTCTTAATTGTAGTTCCCTAGTTTTGCACACATAACTGGCCAGAAGAGTTTGACAAGCACAGAGATCATGAGAATTCAAAGACAGACAGACTTTCTCAAGTAAGTATCACATTTTCTTTACTATTTCTTAAATCCTACTGAGACATATTGTCAAAAAAATGTAAGGATGAGACATAAGAATAGTGTTTGCTCACCCAACTGTCCTTCATTACATTTTACAAAATGTTTTTTTTTTTTAGAGAAAGAAAGCATGAGTGGGGGAGGAGCAGAGAGAAAGGGAGAGAGAGAGAATCCCAAGCAGGCTCCACACTGTCAGTGCGGAGCCCAAAGCAGGACCTGAACCCTCAAACTGTGAGATCATGAGCCAAAGTCAGATGCTTAACTGACTGAGTCACCCAGATGCCCCAAAAGTTTTACAAATTTTAAAAGTGTATTGATGTACAATAAAATTGCACTTCTTTAAAAAGTACAGTTGATCGCTATGTATATCACAGTGTTACATACAATAGCCAAGATATGGAAGCAACCTAAGTGTCCATCAATAGGCGAATGGAGGGGCGCCTGGGTGGCGCAGTCGGTTAAGCGTCCGACTTCAGCCAGGTCACGATCTCACGGTCCGGGAGTTCGAGCCCCGCGTCAGGCTCTGGGCTGATGGCTCAGAGCCTGGAGCCTGTTTCCGATTCTGTGTCTCCCTCTCTCTCTGCCCCTCCCCCGTTCATGCTCTGTCTCTCTCTGTCCCAAAAATAAATAAACATTGAAAAATAGGCGAATGGATAGGGAAGATGTATTATATTTATACAATGGAATATTATTCAGCCATAAAAAAGAATGAGATCTTGCCATTTGCAACAGTGTGGATGGAGCTAAAGAATATAATGCTAAGTGAAATAAGTCAGTCAGAGAAAGACAAATACTATATGATTTCACTCACATGTAGAATCTAAAAAACAAACCAGTGAATAAACAAAGAAAAGAATCAGACTTATAAATACATAGAACAAACTGATGGTTGCCAGAGGGGAGGGAGTTAGAAGGATGGGCAAAATTGGGGAAAGAGGAGTGGGAGATACAGGCTTCTAGTTATGGAATGAATAGGTTGCAGGAATAAAAGCATAGGGAATATAGTCAATGGTAATAGTGTTGCATGGTGACAGATGGTAGCTATCCTTGTGGTGAGCATAGCATAACATAGAAGTTGGATCAGTAGGTTGTACAACTGAAACTAATTTAACATTGTGTGGCAACTATACTCAAAAAACATTTTTTTAATTCCTCATTTTGCAAAAAGAAACAGTACAATGGACATATGCATATAACCTTAAAACTACCACCATAATCAAGAAGATGAACAAGTCCATCACCTCTAAAAGTTTCCTGCACTGTACCCTTTGGAAATCTCTCCCTGATCTGCTTCTTATCACTGTAGCTTAGTTTGTATTTGGTTCTGTCCATAAGTGGAATAATTCAGTATGTGCTCTTTTTTGCCAGGCTTCTTTCATTTTCCTAATTATTTTGAAATTCACCCATGTTACTGCATGTTTCAAATGTTTATTTCTTTTGACCGCTGAGTCGTATCCCGTTATATGGATACATCACAATCAGTTTATTCGGTTGTCTATTGATGGACATTTGGGTTGTTTCCAGATTGGGACTGTTACAGATAAAGCTGCTGGGAAAATTTGTATATAAATCATCATATGCACATAATAGTTTCATTTCCCTTAGGTACACACCTGGAATGAAATGGACAGGTCATATGATAGGTATATGTCTAACTTTTTAAGAAACTGCCAAACTGTTTTCCAAAGAAGGTGCACCATTTTACATTCCCTCCAGTGGTGTGTGAGAATCCCACTTTCTCTACGTCCTTACCAATGCTTTAATTTTTATGTTTAGCCATTCTAATGAGATGGTGTTTGTGGATTTCATGTGCATTTCCCTTGTGACTAATGATTTTGAGCGCCTTTAAAAGTGCTTACGTGCCATCGGTACACCTTCTTTGGGAAAGTGACCGTTCAAACATTTTACCCTTTTCAAAGATTGAGTTCTATATCTCATTATTGAGTTGTACATGTTCTCTTTTGTTAATATATGTTTTACAAATATTTTCTCCCAGTTTTGGCTTGTTATTTGCTTAAGAAAGTTTTTTTTTCCGAAGCACTTGTTTTTATTTTTTATGAAATCCAGTGTATTTATTTTTCTCTTATACTTTATGTTCATTTTGACATATTTAAGAAGTCTTTCTCAAACCCATGACATATTTCACTTACAATATTTTATTTTATGTTTTCTTCTAGAAGTTTTATCGCTATTTAGGTCCATGATCCATGTTTGATTATGGTGTGAGTTTATTCCAGCACCATTTGTTGAAAGCAATTGTCCTTTCCTCACTGATTACATTTGGAATATTTAAAACCAATTGATATTTGTGTGGATCTGTTTCTGGACTCTGTATTCTGATTCGCTGATGTTTGTTTATGTTTACTACCACACTGCTTTGATTACCATAGCTTTATAATAAATCTTGAAGCTAAGTATTATGAATTCTCCAACTGTGTTCTTTTACAAAAATGTTTTGGTTATTCTAGGCACTTTGCATTTTCAAATAAGTTTTAAAATCAGCTTCTCAACATCTACAAGATGTATGCTAGAGTTTTGATTTGGATTGCATTTAATTTATATATTAATTTAAGAAAAATTGATGTTGTTAACAATTTTGAGTCTTTAAAGTCCAGGAAAATGGTGTATCTTACTGTTTATTTAGGGCTTTCTTAACATCCTTCAACTATGTTTTGTAATTTTTTTTTAATGTTTCTTTTCTTGTCTTTTTTCTTTTTTTATATATGTGGGTTTTTTTAATGTTTTATTTATTTTTGAGAGAGAGAGAGAGAGAGAGAGAGCACAAGAGCACAAGTGGGGGAGGGGCAGACAGCGAGGGGGACAGAGGATCCAAAGTGGGCTCTGTGCTGACAACGGTGAGCCTGATGTGGGGCTCAAACTCACGACCATGAGATTATGACCTGAGCCTAAGTCGGACGCTCAACGAGCTGAGCCACCCAGGTGCCCCTGTGTTGTGTAGTTTTCGTTGCTCAGGTTTTACATATCTTCTGTCAAATTGATTTCTGAGCATTTCATGTTTTTTGATGCTGTTGTAAATGGTATTGCTTTTAAAATGTAAATTTCTGATAACTCATTGCTGGAATATAAAGTTGATTTTTATGTAGTGTTCTTATAAATTCATTTATTCTTTCAGCTTTTTTTGGTAGAGTCCATAGAATTATCTACATAGGTGATCAGGTCACCTGCAAATAAAGGCAATTGTTTTACTTCTTCATTTCCTTTATGGACATACCTTCCTTCCTCCCTCCCTCCTTCCCTTCCTCTTTTCTTTTCTTTTCTTTCTTTCTTTCTTTCTTTCTTTCTTTCTTTCTTTCTTTCTTTCTTTCTATATAAATTGATTTATTTAAAAGTTACAAAAGAGCACAATAAAATAGAGATTATCCTTAGAATTATGAATGCTGGGGCGCCTGGGTGACTCAGTCGGTTGAGTGTCCGACTTCAGCTCAGGTCACGATCTCGCGGTCCATGAGTTCGAGCCCCACGTCGGGCTCTGTGCTGATGGCTCGGAGCCTGGAGCCTGCTTCCGATTCTGTGTCTCCCTCTCTCTCTGCCCCTCCCCCGTTCATGCTCTGTCTCTCTCTGTCTCAAAAATAAATAAACGTTAAAAAAAAAAAAGAATTATGAATGCTTTGTTAATATCAGGTAGGATTAGAGGGAAGGAAATGGTATTGGGTGGGGGGTACATCTGACTAGTTCTAGAGCTTTAGATGCCTTAGTTACACTGCAGTTGATTACATATTCATTCAGCCATTACATACTAGGTTATAGTGGTTGGGTGGCCAGTAATTTATCTACAGGGAACTCCTACACAAATTAGATCCATCTAGACCTCCTCAGTGCTGTCCCCCTCTACTCCTCAGGATCCTAAAGCCACCTGGATGATAACATTCCTTATTCATATATTCTTCGCTCCTCTAGGGTGCTGGGCAAGCTGAGAGCAGTCTGCTCTCTGCAGCTGGAACATATACAGATCCCTTTTCTTTCTTTTTCTTGGCTTGTTATTTTGGCCAGAACATCCCAGTAAACTTGGAATAGAAGTGATGAGAGTGGTTATTCTGCCTTATTCCTGAACCTAGGGAGAAAACACTCCATTTCTCAATATTAAATGTGATATCGGCTGTAGATTTTTTTGTTGCCCTTCCAGACTGAGGAAATTTTCTCCTATTCCTAGCTTGCTGAAAGTTTTGTTTTGTTTTTAAATCAGGACTGGATGTTAGATTTTTGTCTAAAGCATTTTCTCCATCCATTAAAGTGATCATGTGGTTTTTCTTTTTGTGTTAGTGTGGTAAATCACAAAGATTGATTTTTAAGGTTTAAATCCACCATGCATTCCTGAGTTAAATCTCACTTCAAGTATTATCTATTTTATATAATGTTTAATTTGATTTGCTAAAATATAAAGAATTTTTTGCATGTATGTACATGAGGGATATTGGTCTGTAGTTTCCGTGTCTTTCTGTCTGATTTTAGTGTCAGGGTAATGCTGGGTTCATCAAATGAGTTGGGAAGTAGTCTCTCTTTTTTAGTTTTCTGAGTTTGTGTAGAATTGGTATTATTTCTTTCTTAGGTGTTTGGTAGGATACACCACTGAAGGCACTGGGGTCCAGAGTTTTCTTTTAAGGAAGATTTTAAACTACACAATTTATTTGACAGATATAAGTCTGTTTAGGTTTATCTATTTCTTTTCAAGTGAACCTTGAGTTCCATTTGCTCCTCTTTTTCTGATTTCTTTAATATAGGCAACGAAGTCTTTTATTTGAAGCCTTTCTTCTTTCTAATATAGGCCTTTAGGACTCTGCATTTTCCTGAGTACTGCTTTAGCTCCTAATGTTGGTATGTTGTGTTTTCATTTGGTTTCAGTGTAAACCTTTCTAACAACTATCCTGGTGGTTTCTTTTTTGACCCATGGGTTATTTGAAAGTATTTTATTACATTTCCAAGTATTTGGAGATTTTCCTTATATAGTCTGGTATTTATCTCAAATTTAATTCCTTTTTTGGTCAGAGAGCATATATTGTATGATTGGATTGGTTAATGCTCCATGTTTATTTGATGTGTACTTTGCTAAAGTGAGTATTCTATAAATGTGAATTAGGTTAAATTGGTTGATAGTATTATTTAACTCTTCTCTACCTTCACTGAGTTTTCTGTCTATTGCTTAGTCAATGATTGAGAAATCTATGACTATAACTATGAATTTGTCTACTTATCCTTGCTTTCTATCAGATTTTGCTTCATATACTTTGAAGCTTTATTATTATGTGTAAAGCTTTTGGATTCTTAGGTTCTCTTAATCATGAAATAAACTTCTTTAACCCTGGTGATACTCTTTGCTCAGAAATCTACTTTGCCTGATGTCAATGTAGCCACTTCCTGCTTTCTTCTGATTAGTATTTGCATGGTATATCTTTTTTTATCCTTTTACTTACAACCTATTTGTTTTTCCTTATTTACAGGTTTAAAAAAATGTTTATTTAGGGGCGACTGGATGAGAGAGAGAGGGAGGGGGAGAGAGAGAATGGGAGAGAGAGAGAGAGTGAGTGCAAGCAGGGGAGGGGTAGAGTGAGGGGGACAGAGGATCCGAAGCAGGCTCTGTGCTGACAGCTTCCACGCTGACAGCAGTGAGCCCGATGCGAGGACTTGAACTCACGGACTGCGAGCTTATGACCTGAGCCAAAGTCAGATACTTAACTGATTGAGCCACCCAGGCACCCCTACAAATTTTTTTTAAGCAGCATCTAGTTAGGTCTTGCTTTTTAAAAAACCTCATAATATCTGCATTTTAATTGGGATGTTAAGAGTATATTTATTCTGACTATTGATATGTTTGAATTTAAATCAACCATCATACTATTTGTTTTATGTTTGTCTTATCTGTTCTCTGTTGCTCTTTCCTTTTTTTCTGCCATCTTTTGGATTAATTGGGTATGTTTCATGATTCCATTTTATTTTATACACTCTGTTAGCTTATTAGCTATAACTTTTTTTTTTAGTGGCTGCTTTCGGATTTATAATACATATTTTTTTTTTAATTTTTTTTTTCAACGTTTATTTATTTTTGCGACAGAGAGAGACAGAGCATGAACGGGGGAGGGGCAGAGAGAGAGGGAGACACAGAATCGGAAACAGGCTCCAGGCTCTGAGCCATCCGCCCAGAGCCCGACGCGGGGCTCGAACTCACGGACCGCGAGATCGTGACCTGGCTGAAGTCGGACGCCTAACCGACTGCGCCACCCAGGCGCCCCATACATATTTTTAACACATCACAGTCTATCCTCAAGTGTCATTATGCCACTTCATATATAGCATAAGAACCTTACAATAGTAAACCTCCAGGAACTGAGTAACAGTAACCTTTGTGCTATTGTGGTCCTTTATCTTACTTCTACAAATATGATCCCCACAATACATTATTACTTTTATTTGCTATAATCAATTTTTGAGGCCCTTTAGACTTTTATTGTGGTAAAGTATACGTAAATAAAATCTACCATTTTAACAATTTTTTAAATGTTTATTTATTTTGAGAGAGAGAAAAAGTGCATGCATGTGCGCTTGCGCACGTGAGCGGGGGAAGGGCAGAGAGAAGGAGAGAGAGAATCCCAGGCAGGCTCCACGCTGTCAGCACAGAGCCTGATGTGGGTCTCGATTTCATGAACTGTGATATCATGACCTGAGCCAAAATCAAGAGTCGGTCACTTAACTGACTGAGCCACCCAGGAGCACCCTCATTTTAACAAATTTTAAGTGTACAATTCAGTGGCATTAAGTACATTCAAATGTTGTGCAACCATCACCACTATCCATTTCCAGAACTTTTTCGTCACTCTAAATAGAACTCAGTTCCATTAAGCAGTAACTCCTTTACCCAATCCCTCCAGGCCCTGGCCAGCTCTGTTCTCCTTTCTGTGTCTATGAATTGGACTATTCTAGTTACCTTATGTAAATGAAATCAGACAATATTTGTTTTTTTGTGTCTGACTTATTTTACTTAGTATAGTATTTTCAAAGTTTATTATGTTGTAGTATGTATCAGAATTTCATTACATATTAAAGATGAAAAATAGTCCATTATGTATACACCAGAATTTGTTCATCCACTCATCTGTTGATGGGCATTTGAGCTGTTACCACCTTTTGACTATTATGAATAACGCTGCTTTGGACATTGGGGTACAAGTATCTGAGTCCCTGATTTCAATTCTTCTAGGACTAGAATTTTGATTTTATGGTAATTCTTTGTCCAATGTTTTGAGGAACTGCCACACTGCTTCCCACAGCAGTTACATCAGTTCACTTTCTACCGGAAATGCACGAGGGTTCCAATTTCTAACCAGCCTCACCAATACTTGTATTTTCTATTTTTCTAATGGTCATCCTAATAGATATAAAGTGGTATTTCATGGTGGTTTTGATTTGCATTTTCCTTATGACAAGTGATGTTGAGCATTTTTATGACAACAGTGTTTCTTGGCCATTTGTATATCTTCGTTGGGCAAGAAGTGGCCCTCCAGCGTGCCTGGTGAGAAGACATGGCACTTAGACTGGACTCAGAAGTCATGGAGCAAGTCAGAAAAGTACAATTAATGTAGACATTACTGGAATTGCTGGGGCTCACACATGCCAGATCCTGTGTGATAGGACGAGTCTGAAGTGGGACCAAGGCTGCTGCTGAACTTCTGCCACTGTCAGGAAGTGAGGTAGCCAGGCCAGGTGAGGGGCACCAGCGGGTCCAGGTGGAAGGCCACTTTGTAATAAAATGACTGGAGAAGCATCTCCTGTCTTCAACTTGGTCCATAGCCTTTGACAGTGGTCTGCTCTTTGTTTTGCTTTTTATTTTCTAAAATGTTTGAACACTGTGAGATTTTCACCTGACTTCTAAATGTGAACCCCTCAGAACGTGGCCAACGAGGAACCTATTTTGTTGTAGGTGTGCCCACTGCCTGGCCCCCCGCCCATCTGACCCCTTTGCTCGCTTCTGTCAAGAATGCGGCTCTCCTGTCCCGCCCATATTTGGCTGTCGTCTCCCACCCCCAGAAGGAGCTCAGGTGAGCAGCAGAATCTTTAAAAATGCCTTTCATTGGTTTATCTGATCTTTAATAGCAGCAGTAGCATTGTACCTGGGACACGTGATCCACAAACATAAATATTTGTTGAAAAAATTACTGGCAGGTTAATGTCTTACTATCCAGTCTCCTACTTCAGGATGGAAAACCCCAAAACCTTAAAAGTTGCCTTAGTTTCCATTCAAGAGTGAAAAACCTTATTTGCAATGCCAGTGCAGGTGGCCTTACAGAAGCACAGGCTCAGAGGGAGACTGAAGCCTTATTGTTTCAATGATAAATAAGAATGGATAAATATGTATTTCCCACTCATGTGATATTTCAGTTCATGACCTGGGTACAGTAAGGAAATATATTCTGGAAATAAATGGAGAGAGGTATTTGTTACAAGTCTATATATCTATAAGATACATCGTTTTGTCCAAAGACGCTGTTTGTATAAGCTATAGATTGATCAGTTAAAAAGTTTTGGCTGTTAAGTGTAGATAATAATTGGTATTAACCTACTAATAAGTTTATAGTTAGAAAACATACTCAGTTTACTAACAATCAAAACCTTCATTGAAATGTATTATCTGTTATTCACTTGATACTTTAGGGTTTTTTGGAGTAGGGTTTACAAAATGAAATAAAAGGACCTGTGATATGGACTGAAAATAACCATTTTTAAAAAGATAGTCACAAGAAAAAGCCACTAATTCAGTGAGGTCAAGCTGAGTTCTAGAATTAAGTTCTATCTTCAAGCAAAGGGTCAGAATCTAAACAGGTATCTTTTTATAATTTATTCTAATTCATTGCTCAAGACTATTGTAGAAGTTAATTTAATTTACTATAACATATTTGGAACTTCATAAAGAAGATAAAACAGCAAATAAAATATGAACAGCTCCTGTCAGTTTTAATTTTCCTTGCTTATATTCATTCGTTGGTGCAGCGTCCGTTCTTTTTCACTTGCCTGAAAACAGATTTTCAGAGCAGGGAGGAAAAGTTGCCAGAGATTATAAATATTTTAAATGATGAGCTGAACTTTGAAACATGTATATTGCCCCCCAAAATAATATTTGTTAATATGCTGTAATATATAAACAGCTTTGTAATTTGAACTATTTATTAACTACTTATTGTGTCCTGCTCTCAGCTGGGTTTCTGGGATTCGAAGGAGTAGAGCCTCCTCCTGACTCTTAGATCCAAGACACTCAGTCTCATGAGAGATGCAGAAGTCACCTTACGGCTCCAGGTCCTCCCTTCATTGTCCTGCCCTGTGAGTGCTGGAGCAGGACCCTTTATACATTTCTCCTGTGCCAGCTGGCTACGTGTTCATTTCTGTTAATAGAGGGACATTGCTGCTGGAGGGACACTGCAGGAGAATGGGCTTGGCTTTTCTTTCTGGTTCCGGTATGCTTTCCACTCTCTTTGCTCTGACGGTGCTCACTAACCTACAGGAACCCAGTTGTGCTGAACCCCAGTGAGTTTTGGGGGCACCCCATGGACAGCTGCTCAGTGAGTTTCACTGGCATGCCAGCCAGTTTCCAGATAGTCCTCAGCCATCCCAGTGGGCCGTTTGCCAGCGAGTTTCAGCAGCATGCCTGCACGTGGCTTCCCAGCATGTTCTATGGGCTCCCCAGAGGGAGATTTCCAAACAAGTTTCATTGGACTCGGTTTTTTGCTTCTTTTCTTGCCAGTTTGGGTCCATGTCACCCCAGTTGAACTTCCCCACCATCCAATGGGTGACAGCTATACTCCTTTCCTCCCCACTTACTTATCTTTTCTGTAACATATATTGTCCTACATATTACATCCATATACGTTATGAACTGAAAATGCAGTGTTACACGATCTTACATCATTTAAAGATGAGAGAAGATGTTTATGCACTCATTTATATTTACCCACGTATTTATGAAATCTGGTCTCTCATATCTTCTCTTTCCTGTGAACTCAAGTCATAATCTAGTGTCACTTATTTTCAGCCTGGCAGACCTACTTTGCTAAAGGCATGTCTGCTAGCTGTTTCTGCCTTTGTTTATCCGAGAACATTTACTTTGCATCCTCTTTTGAAAGATAGTTTTACTGGATGTAGAATTCTTGTGTGACAGTTATTTTTAATTTCAGCCCTTTGAACATATTATTCTCCTACATTCTGACCTCCGTGGTTTTTGATGTATGTGATAAGTCATTTTTTCTCTTGTTACTTTTAGGATTTTCTCTTTGACATTCAACAATTGTACTATATTGTGTCTAACTGTGGATCCTTTTGTGTCTATCTCTCTTGGGATTAATTTTCTTGGAGCTAATGTTTTTCTTCAAATATGGGAAGTTTTGGCTAGTATTGCTTCAAATTCTTCTTCTGCCTCTTTCTCTCTCTCCCTTCCTTCTAGGACTTCTTTACATGTATGTTGATAGGTTTTATGTTGTCTCACAGCTTGTTTGATAGTCTGTTTATTTTCTTCCATCCTTTTTCTCTCTGTTCTTCAGATCAGAAAATTTCTATTGTACTATATTCATGTTCATTGCTTCTTTCTTCTGTCTTCTCTGACCTGCTGTTGAATCCCTCTGGAGATTTTTTTTTCCCATTTCAGTTATTTTAATTTTTAACTCCAGGTTTTAATATGATTGTTTTTAAAAAATAATTTCTATATCCTTATTTAGATTCCCTATTTTTCAGATCATTGTCATCATACTTTCTTTAATCTTTTAAATATGGTTTCCTTTAGTTCTTTGATCATTTCTGTAATAGCTGTTTTGAAATCTTTGCCAAATCCAACATCTGGGGATACTATTTGTATTGACTGTTTGGCTTTTTTTTTCCCTCTCCCTGATTATAGGTCACACTTTCTTCGTTTTTGCATACCTCATATTTTTTCTTGAATTCTGGACATTTTAGATTATATAATATATTGTAACAATTCTAGATTCTGACTTTTTCTCCTAGTGTTTTTTTTTCTTTTCTTGTTTTGTTTTGTTTTGTTTTGTTGCTTACTGGGATTAAATTTTCCATGTTTGTCTCCCCTAAAATGTATGGCCACTGATAACAGGTTTTTTATTATTTATTTATTTATTTATTTATTTATTTATTTATTTATTTATTTATTTTTAAGTCTGGATCACCCCTGGGTCTGCATAGCTTAGAGCTCAACTGAATGTTGGCCAGAAGTTGTGCTCAAATACCTTAATCCTGTAAGGCTTCCACTCTCTGCTGAGGGATCTGTGTGTGGGCTGGACCTAACATTCAAGCTTCAGGCTGTTTACAAGTCTGCCCTAGCTTTTACTTTATGCTGAACTCCCTTGAATCTCCGTGTATAGCCTCCATCAGCCAGAGATGTGTTAGTGGCTTATGTTCACTCTGGTTTATGCCGCACATGTGCATATCCTCCACTCAACTAAGGGTATATGGGGAGCTTCTCAAACCCCCTATATTTGACCTTCCTCCTGGAACTCTCTGTTAAATCCCTAGCTAGTTGCCTCAAACAGGACCATGATTTCAGGCTAGTAGAGCCACTGGCCCTCCCTGTTTGCTTGCCACTAAGACTGTCATCTGAACAGTCCTCCAAATCAAGTGAGCCCTGCCTATCAGCAGCTGCTGGTTTCTGCAATCTGTTCTGCCCCAGTGAGGCTACCACACTAACAGAGCTGGGGGAGGGTGGGGATAGCCTCAAGCAGGAACCATGTAGACTTGTAGTGTTTTTATCTGAAATTCACCACTTTTCAGTTTCTTGTGTGCCTTTGGTGACTTTCAGAGTCTGAAATGATTGTATTTTGTATCCAAAATGGCAGTTTTATCCAACTTTTTTTTTTCTAAGTTTTTATTTATTTATATTGAGAGAGAGAGAGAGAGAAAGCACAAGCAGGGGAGGGGCAGGGAAACACAAGAGAACAATAATCCCAAGCAGGATCCACACCGTCAGTATTGAGCCTGATATGGGCTCGAACTCTCGAACCCCGAGATCATGACCTGAACTGAAGTCAAATGCTTAACTGACTGAACCTCTAGGCTCCCCAGTTTTATCCAACTTTATAAATGCTTTTTGGAGAGAGGATTTGTGGGCTTCCTTACTCCACTGTGCTTACAAGATATTTTTGGAGTGTCTGGGTGTCTCAGTTGGTTAAGCATCTGACTCTTAATTTCAGTTCAGGTCATGATCTCATGGTCCATGGATTCGAGCCCTGCATCAGGCTCCACACTGGTTGGGATTCTCTCTTTCTCTCTCTCTGCTCTCCCCTGCTCACACACACTCTCTCTCAAAATAGACTTGAAAAAAAGATATTTTTTCCTTTTAAAAAAAATTGTTTTTAAGTTTGTTTATTTTGAGAGACAAAAGAGTGCACTCACATGAGTGAGGGAGGGACACAGAATCCCGAGTAGGCTCTGCACTGTCATCACAGAGCCTGACATGGGGCTCGAACTCACAAACTGCAAGATCATGACCTGAGCCGAGATCAAGAGTCACACACTTGTCCGACTGAGCCACCCAGGTGTCCCAAAGATATTTTTTCTTTTCTGTTTTTCACACGTCTGTTTTCCACAATAAACATTTTTTACTCACAAAAGAAACAAAATTAGATTAAAGGTAATTATTTTAAAACATTTTTTTACAAAAGCAAATCAAATGTTATATTCTAAGATCTACTTATACCTTCGGTTTTTGCATTCCAAGACAAACCTCTTTCTTTGTGCAGATGGGCTTATGTGCAGAGTGTGGAAACATGGTGCCCATGAACACTCCCATCTGTGTGGTGTGTGAGGCCTCTCTTACTCTACAGCTGCAGCCACAGGCCAGCCTCCGCTTGAAGGTAATGAAACGTGATTCTGTAAAAGCATGAATAAAATATATGGAAAGTGATATGTAAGCAGTTAAATGTCTTCAGCTGGTGGAGTTGGTGAACAATTGATAAACTAATATCTTTGAACAAAATCCATTCTAATGGTTGGGAACGCATGCTGCCCAACAGTTTGACCTGCCAATAGGATCTATAATGTAAGAGAGATACAAGGAAATGTGTTCCCTGAACATGGATTTGAAGGCCAAAATGCATACAGCTAACTTAGACAATTTTTTTAAGAGTTTATTTTTTTAAGTTTATCTATTGATTTTGAGGTGGGGGGAGGGGCAGAGAGAGAGTGAGAATCTCAAGCAGACTCCACACTGTCAGTGTGGAGCCCGATGCAGGGCCCGAATTCACAACCATGAGATCATGACCTTGAGCCGAAATCAAGAGCCAGTTGTTTAACCGACTAAGCCACCCAGGAGCCCCAACCTAGACAGTCTTTTACTTTATGTATTTAAACTTGAACATTGCAAATAAGAACTTTTACTCATGTCCTTAAAATTGCTTTATGCTTTTATTTGCTTTATTTGTTTATGGGTCCCTGTTATACAGAAAAGAATAATTATAGTCATATGGATGAAAAACAAGAGTCAAAAAAAAAGTTAAATATCATCATCAAATATATTCAGAAAACTTTGCTAGACAATGTCATACCATGAAAATATTTTTGATAGAATCACTAAGCATACAACTGTATCTTTTCTCCATTTTTCAATGTATAGTCCCATTCACCTTCTCTTTAATCTCAAGTAAATGTCACTATAGAATAAAATAGATTTTTAAAAAAATTTTTTTTAACGTTTATTTATTTTTGAGACAGAGACAGAGCATGAACGGGGGAGGGTCAAAGAGAGAGAGGGAGACACAGAATCCGAAACAGGCTCCAGGCTCTGAGCTGTCAGCACAGAGCCCGACGCGGGGCTTGAACTCACAAACCGCGAGATCATGACCTGAGCCAAAGTTGGACACTTAACTGACTGAGCCACCCAGGCGCCCCAAAATAGATTTAACAAAGAGAATTTGAGGCATAAAAAAGCAAGCATTTTTAGTAATAAGGAAAATGCATAGATTTAATGTCAGTTGGAATAGTAACACTCCTAAGTCACTTTGTGGATTTTCATTTGGGCAAATGGAGAAAGGGAAAATCCACTTTTTCTTCTACCTCCAAGCTCCCCTTCACTCTGAAAGTTTTTTTTATTTGATAAGAAGTTGTTTATTAATACATTCCAAATATACTTAATATTTATTTTTGTGCCACTAATATGAGATAAAATGTTTAAACGTATTTATTAAAGTTTTGTAAAACTTTTATAATAAGAGGACTTTGGATACTGAGGAAATTCTGAATCTCTATTTGCCGCTCTGCTTAAGGATTCTTGACTGAGATAACCAAATCTTTTTTACTTTTTCTAACTATTCAGCTATTTACTCCCCAAATGATCCTCTTTCCTCTCCTAGACATTCTTGAATTGGACATGCCTGCCTGCACTCTCAAGATTTCTCTCATTTTCTCTGCTAAGTTTTGTTTTTTGTTTTTCGTTTTTTGTTTTTTAGGACTTTTTTTTTTATTATGAAATTTATTGTCAAATTGGTTTCCATACAACACCCAGTGCTCATCCCAACAGGTGCCCTCCTCAATACCCATCACCCACCCTCCCCTCCCTCCCACCCCCCCCATAAACCCTCAGTTCTCAGTTTTTAGGAGTCTCTTATGTTTTGGATCCCTCCCTCTCTAACCATTTTTTTTTCTTCTTCCCCTCCCCCATGGTCTTCTGTTAAGTTTCTCAGGATCCACATAGGAGTGAAAACATATGGAATCTGTCCTTCTCTGTATGACTTATTTCACTTAGCATAACACTCTCCAGTTCCATCCATGTTGCTACAAAGGCCATATTTCATTCTTTCTCCTTGCCACGTAGCATTCCATTGTGTATATAAACCACAATTTCTTTATTCATTCGTCAGTTGATGGACATTTAGGCTCTGAAATGTTTTTAAGTATTCCAAGCAGTGCAAGCCTTCAGAAATGAGGTGTGGAAGAACTGGCTGGGCCAAGGTCAGAAAGATGAAAATTTACTAATTTTTTTGTTGGATGGATGGAGTGGGGAGTGGTAAGAGCCTGAGGTATTATAGTCAGTGGATACTCGCTTTAGGGTCCCTTGAATAGTGAAGATTGAGGGAAGGGGTCTGAGGAAGGAGTAGTCTCCAGGGTCACAGGCATTCAGGCCTAGTCTGAGGCTGCTGGCATCCCTCACCATGGTGCGGCCATGAAACTTCCTTCAGCTGTTTCTCTGAGTTCTGCCTTGCACCTCCGGTATGAACCCTCATGTGCTGAAGGGATTTTTCAAAGACACCTTCGATGTGACTTTTCCCCAGCATGCTGCTTCCTGGACCACTCTCTGGTCCTCTGCACCCAACATTCCCTGGGCTCTGATACCTGGACCCACTGCCCCTGTGCCTGCACACACTTGCAGTGGTGGAGGTGGCAGTCGTGGTGGGTGGGTGGGGGCACGGAGAGAGAATTCACTCTTACCAGGGGCTGGGGCCAGGGATAGCTTTTAAAAGGGGGTGTCATCCGAGGGATATCGTGGGAGGCACAAGCGTTTGCCAGATGGGGAAGGGATGGGACAAAGAAAAGTGGCTTGTGTGTATATGCCTGTGTGTGTTGGCGGTGGGGTGGGGTGGGGTAGAGGGCATTCTAGGAAGATGTCCAGAGACTGGGAACTGCAGGGTGTGCTTCAAAACTCTGTAAACAGTTTGGTTTTGTTGAGCTGCAGAAATGCTGGGGGTGCTGTGGGCTGTGCAAGATGGCGCCTTGTCTACCATACTTAGCAGCTCATATTTCTCCCAGTGCACCCTGAAGGGTTGAAAGCAGGGACAGGGCGACTTCAGCCAGGTCACGATCTCGCCGTCCGTGAGTTCGAGCCCCGCGTCAGGCTCTGGGCTGATGGCTCAGAGCCTGGAGCCTGTTTCCGATTCTGTGTCTCCCTCTCTCTCTGCCCCTCCCCCATTCATGCTCTGTCTCTCTCTGTCCCAAAAATAAATAAACGTTGAAAAAAAAAAAAAAAAAAAGAAAGCAGGGACAGGATTTAGTCAGGCTTGATTTTCTAGAGAGACTTTTATCACCGTAACATCTGATCTTAAAGGAAAATTCCTGATTTTTATGGCCAATCAGTATTGCTGCCTCTACTCACAGGATACCTGTTTGGAAACCCTGGGCTGAGAATCTGCATCCCAGGGGCTTTCCCAAGTGTTACAAGGGCAGTGGATTTTTAGATAACATTTTCACCCAGAGAGGCACCTCCAAGGTCAGTGGGAATTCCTGTTGTTGACAGAAGCCAACAGCCTTGCCTTCCCCAAGGCACCAGCAGGGACTGTTATTTTTGTGTTGTTCTCCATCTCACTCCACGTAGTGCATGAAGCACCACCCGTCCTCTTCCTGCCCACAGTCTGCTGCTACGGACCGATCTTCTGTTGATTTAAAGGACTTGTCAATGCTGAGGGATTTAGTTCTATTTTATATATATATATATATATATATATATATATATATATATGTATATATATATATATACCTTTTTTTTTTTTTACTGCCAGGATTAGAAGCTATAGTAGCAGAAGTTTCTCCATTTACTCTCTGGCACAGGTGCCTATATTTCAGAATAAGAGAGGATTTTACACTTTTAAAAATTCTCTAATTTTTTGTAACAAGTGAAATAGTCCCAAGATATACAAAGAAGTGCATAATTTCCCCATCCACCTCTATTTCTATCCTCCCGAAATAACTGATGATAATAAATACCCTTCTATGTATTTTTTAGAATGCACAGAAACATGCATATATATTCACACATTTGGATTTGGATTTGTTTTTGGTTTTTATTTATTTATTATTTTAGAGGTGGGGAGGGGCAGAGAGAGAGAGAGAGAGAGAGGGAGGGAGGGAGAGGGAGAGGGAGAATCTTAAGCAGGCTCCACGCTCAGTGCAGTGGCCTTGTATGGGGCTCAATCTCATGACCCTGGGATCGTGACCCGAGCCGAAATCAGGAGTAAAATGCTCAACTGACTGAGCCACCCAGGCACCCCTTGTTTTGCTTTTTAAACAAATGTATCCCACTGGCCATTCTCTAAAGTTAAAAATTAACTTGAGCATCTCGTATTTCACCAGAATACATGAGCTTTCCTTTACCAAGAGATCATCAGTTTTCTTGGGACTCCAACTAGCAATATATAGCATACCTCCAGGTCTCCAGGCATATTGGGTTCCCAAAATCTGAGAGGCCTAGGGCAGGGATCCTCTTGAAGTTATTACTGAAAAAGTTCTGATGATTCACATGACTGGGGCAGTTACCTCCTTTTGGGACCCCCACCTCTGACACAATGATTTGGGGCTGAAGCTAGTGTGACCACAGCTCTGCATCAAGCAGAACTTTAGCTTGGCATCTGTTACAAGATCCACTTTGAGCTGAAGTTTGCAATGACCTACTACATGCTTCCTCACTTCATTTTGTCAAAGCCTTTCATCTAGGGGATCAGAAAATTGTTCTTATCTTCCAGCTACTTTGCAAGGAAAAATTTTACCCCAGTAACTGACTGGGTCCACCAAATTGCTTAGAACCATTCAACTAGACATACTGCAAATGCTGTGGATGAGGTGGCCAATGAAGTATTGACTTTTTAAAAAAAGGCCTCATCATAGATGTGTAGCATCTTCTTTAAGGTAGTGTGATGGTGGCCTCAATCCCAAGTCATCCCCATCGACATCTATGAGTTAGTGATTATGATGTAAAATTATTTCTATCTGTGGGTTATGGTCACTGTTCTTCAAGGAAGTGAGCCATGACATGGTGTTAAAAAGCCACCACCAAAACCATTAGAAACACCTGTTGACCAAGAAGGCTATGTTTATTGGACCTGATAACAGTAAGGTAGACTGGTGCTTTTTCTTGGTAGTGTCTCTGAAGGGAGAAGGCAGGGGAAGGTATTTATAGGATTTTAGTGATGCACCTGGGTGATTGCTGGGTATTCTCTCTCTCTCTCTCTCTCTCTCTCTCTCCCTCTCCCCTGTGCACACACTCTCTCTCAAATAAATAAAACTACAATTAAAAAAAAAATTTAAGGGAGTTTTGCAAGGCAGGGTTGGGATAGGGCAGAGTTAGTTTGGATTGGGCAAAGTTATGACATGCTAGTTTTAAATTTAGTTTATTTAAAGAAATTTTTTTTAAATTTTTTTTTTTCAACGTTTATTTATTTTTGGGACAGAGAGAGACAGAGCATGAACGGGGGAGGGGCAGAGAGAGAGGGAGACACAGAATCGGAAACAGGCTCCAGGCTCTGAGCCATCAGCCCAGAGCCTGACGCGGGGCTCGAACTCACGGACGGCGAGATCGTGACCTGGCTGAAGTCGGACGCTTAACCGACTGCGCCACCCAGGCACCCCTAAAGAAATTTTTTTAAATGTTTATTTATTTTTGAGAGAGACAGAGACAGAATATGAGTGGGTTAGGGGCAGAGAGAGAGGGAGACACAGAATCTGAAGCAGACTCCAGGCTCTGAGCTCTCAACACAGAGCCCAACGCGGGGCTCGAACTCACGAGCTGTGAGATCATGACCTGAGCTGCAGTTGGACGCTCAACCAACTGAGCCACCCAGGTGCCCCTAAAAATAGTTTATTTAAATAAAACTTTAATATACTTAAGGTGATGATGTTTTAATATACACGTACATAGTGAAATAATTACTCCAGTCAAGCTAATTAACATATCCATCTCTGTATAGTAGAAATTTGCTAAGAGAGTAGGTTCTGGTGTTACCAGGTCACATGCACATGTGTACACGTGAATGCACACAAACAAATGTTAACAATGTGAGGATATACTGATTTTGGATTGTGGGTCCTGCAAGGTGAGGGTCTTGAGGTAAGCTGTTGGACTTAATAAGTAAGCAGTTTTACTGGTTTACACTCTTTCCAGAATATTTCCTGCAGCAAACAGCTATGTTATTTTTGTTTGATCTTAGTATTTTTTTTAACACAGGGACAAGAAATTTGATTCATTTCTCAACAACAAGTGTCACCAGATCTTTTCTGAGGCAACATGTTCAGGAAGATCACAGCCTTAAATCTCACAGAAAAGCTCTGGCAGTTGTAGATCATGCTACAGAGACTTTAAGCAACTTTGAAAAATGCTGGAACCAGGGAGTGTCAGGATCCATTGAGAGCAAGTCTGTGATCCTCTGCCATTTTGAATAGCAGTCAGCCTTCCATTTGCACATTAGGAGTTCTTTGAGTTGCAAGAACTTGGAATCTTCTACTAGAGTGGAATTAACCAGGCTTGCAAAGGTCAGGGACTTCAGAGCCTTCCTAGTGGCATTGGAACTAAAACCTTGGGAGTTGGATTTTCTTTCTCTTAATGGTCTTCTTTGCCTGTCGAGCTTCAGAACACATGGTGTCAGTTTCAGGACACCTGGGAAATGTAGACACTGGAGTAGAAAGGAACATTTGTGTGACACTGGGCATTGATAATTGAAGGGAATAGTATCCTGATAGTGCAGAATGGTCCAGTGACTGAACAGCTGTTAGCAAACCTCTGATAGCTGAACTCTAGTTAGACTATTTTAGTCTTTCTTTTCTTTTCTTTTCCTTTCTTTCTTTCCTCCTTTCTTTGTTCCCCCCTCCTTCTTTCTTTTTCTTTCCTTCCTTCCTTCCTTCCTTCCTTCCTTCCTTCCTTCCTTCCTTCCTTCTTTCTCTTTCCTCCCCTCTCTCCCTCCCTCCCTCCCTTCCTCTCTCTCTCCCTCTGTCCCTCCATCCCTTCCATTTTCTGCATTGCAACCTATCCTCAGTTTCCTGACTTAGAAAGTTGCACTTACCATTTCTTTTCTTTTTTCTTTTTTAAAAAAACTTTTTAACATTTATTCATTTTTGAGAGACAGAGCACGAGCGGAGGAGGGGCAGAGAGAGAGGGAGACACAGCATCCGAAGCAAGCTCCAGGCTCTGAGCTGTCAGCACAGAGCCCAATGCAGGGCTTGAACTGTGAGATCATGACCTGAGCCAAAGTCAGAAACTAATCCAACTGAGCCACCCAGGTGCCCCATTACCATTTATTTTCTAAGATAGTCTTTTCATTTTTCCATTTCTGAGTGAGAAAGTACAGAGCAAACCTAAATTCATTAACATGAAGCCCCATGGGGTAAACCCCAGTCCAAGAGCTAGATTACTTATAATTTTTTTTTAAGTTTGTTTATTTTTGAGAGAGAGAAAGAGACAGAGCATGGGAGGGACAGGGAGAAGGAGAGAGAATCCCAAGCAGACCCTGTGCTGTCAGTGTGGAGCTCAATGCAGGGCTTGAACCCACAAACTGTGAGATCATGACCTGAGCTGAAATCAAGAGTCCGACGCTTAACCGACTGAGCCATCCAGGTGCCCCAAGAGTTAAATTGCTTGTAAACGCGTAGATCAGCTTTTGCTAGTCTTGGATTTTTCTGTTTATTGTTCAAGCCATGAGACAGAAAACCAACAATCATGTTTTCCACATTGGGGGGGAAAAAAACTCAAAAAACTGACACATAATCAGTGTAAAATTTTGCATTTTAAGGCCAAATGAACACTCATTTTCAGTTTGTTTCTTCAATTTGGGTTTTGTTTCTTTTAAAATTATTTTCGGAGGGGGCGCCTGGGTGGTTCAGTTGGTTGAGTGTCCGACTTCGGCTCAGGTCATGATCTCGTGGTCTGTGAGTTCGAGCCCTGCGTCGGGCTCTGTGCTGACAGCTCGGGGCCTGGAGCCAGGCTGTGTCTCCCTCTCTCTCTGCCCCTCCCCTGCTCATGCTCTGTCTCTCTCTCTCTCTGTCAAAAATAAATAAACATAAAAAAATTTTTTTAATTATTTTCAAATTTCTGACACTGTTTATGTTGTAATAATTCCTAAACAAATCCTGAGTGTTAAAAAAAAAAAAAGGTCAATAGATGGCTGATTGACTAAAAAGACTGCTCAAGGATTTCTTTGCATGGTTGTTTGCTCAGAGGAACATGTTTTTCTTATTCTTTCTTTTTAAGGAGAAAATAATCTGCCGCACTTGTGGCACAGGGAATCCAGCTCACCTGAAATACTGTGTCACCTGTGAGGGGGCCCTGCTGTCATCACAGGAGGTGGGTTGACTGCATGTGTCAGTCCTATACTTAGTGTCTGCTAAATGTCTAGCGTTAATAAGAATGAAGAAATGCAACCTGCAGAGGAGGGAAGAAGTGGCAGAGTGGAGAAAGACACTGAAAGCAACATTTCTCAATGTGGAGAGGACTTTATATTCACCAAAACAAAGTTGTTTTCAAAGTCTTCAGGGGGGAGTCAATAAAATCAGCAATTTCTTACAACTTCACTTAGTAACTTTGCATGGAAGGCTGGCAGTAGCCAGTGGGAAAGTGGACCACTTATAATTCTTTCAAAGTCAGAAGTATGTCTTTTTTGACCATGCCATGCTATTTTTTGAAATTGAAAGCCTGGTGGGTACCCATTTCTGGATTTTCTAGCAGCCTATTTTGAGTATTCAAAGTGAAGGAATGAGTATGGACAACTTAAATACAGTGAATGGTTCCATTTAGGTGATTGGTTGTTTATAAGATGTTTCTGGTGAAGAAGAGGCTTTAAAAATGACTTCCAGGTGACTGTTGCCCTAGCCTAGCGATAGATACCAAAAAGAAGCTGGCATTTACTAGCCAACTTAGAAGAAAAAACTTGCTTCCTTGGGGCCATTGTATATATTTTTGAGTGTTTGGGGGTTTGTTCTCATCTCAGAGAGATTCCTTTGGAAATTGGACAAACGTGTGATGATTCTCATAGGGTCTGTAATATATATAGATGTAAAAATACATAGAACTCTAACATATAGGATGGAGGGAGAGGGATATGAACCAATGGTTGTAAGATTTCTGTATTTTATCTGATGAGGTACAGTAATAATTAATTAGACTGTAAAAAGGTAAAAATCTATATTTTATGGGTTCCTGGGTGACTCAGTTGGTTAAGCGTCCAACTCTTGATTTTGGCTCAGATCATGATCTCATGGTTCATGAGTTCGAACCCCACATTGGGCTCTGGGCTGACAGTGTGGAGCCTGCTTGATATTCTCCCTCTCTCTCTGCCTCTCCCCTGCTTGCACTCTCTCAAAAATAAATAAATACATTTGAAAAAAATCTATGTTTTAATCACTAGGGCAACTACTCAAAAAGAATGCCAAGAAATACAGAGAAAAAGCTAATGGGAAAATTCAAATATAATTCTAAAAAGTATTCAAATTACCCCCCCAAAAAAAAGAACAGGAAAGTAGGAACAAAGAAAACAAAACAAATAGGAAAAATACAAATCAAATAATGAAATGGTAAGTCAAAACCAAAACATCAATAATTACATTAAATTTTGTGGACCAAACATTTCATTGGAAGGTAGTGATTGTCACCATGGATTTCTATAAAAAGAAAAAACAGGGACTCCTGTGTGGCTCAGTTGGTTAAGCATCTGACTGTTGATCTCAGATCAGGTCTTAATCTCAGGGTCATGAGTTCAAGCCCCGCGCCAAAAGAAAAAAAGAAAAAACAACTCTATGCAAGCCACAGACAAGACCTAACTATGTAGACTAAAAGTAAATATATAGTAAAAAATTCCATGTAAACAATGTATACAAGAGGGCTGGAGTGGCTCTATCAATATAGGAGAAAATAAGTTTCAAGGAAAAATATATTATGAGAGATAAAAGATATATATATATATATATATATATATATACACATACATATATATATAGTGAGATTGTTATTTTGTAACAATAAAAGTTAAATTCATCAGGAAGACATAACAATCAAAAACGTTTATGAGCCTACCAAAATACATGATACAAAAATTGGCAGAATTAAAGAGAGAAGCAAACAATTTCAGAATTATAGTTGGGGGTTTTAATGCCCCTTTCTCAGCATTTGCTAGAACAGCTAGACAAAGGTCAGCAAAGGCAATTAGGGTCTGTGCAACCATTCACTTTGACTTAATTGATGTTTCTAGAATAATGTACCCCCAAATGATAGACAACACACTCTTTTGGACATGGTTAGCATTGAATGGGGGTGTATTATTGGTTCCAGAACAAAGTACCACAAACTGAGTGGCTTAGAACAACAGAGATTTATTGTTTCACAGCTTTAGAGGCCAGAGGTCCCAAATCCAAGTGTTGTTGGCAGTGCTGTTCTCCCTGTGAGGCTCCAGGGAAGGAATTCTCCCATAATTCTCTCCTAGCTCCTCCTCTCCCCTTCTGCTCTCCTTCTTGGATGCCATATATTCATCTGTTGAATTGTTTGATATAATTTAAGGTCCCTGAGGTTTTGTTCATTAGAAAAAAATCTCTTGTCTGGTTCCAGTGGTGAGCTACAAAGCTCTGTGCCAGGTAGTTGGTTTCCTTTTCTTAGAGTGGGTTTCAGGCTTCCAGTCTGGTCACCAGGCAGCTCCGCCCTGCCCTGCCCTGCCCTCCACTGTGGTACCTGTACAGGAGTCTGAGACATCCCTTTCCAGAGTCCCAGAAAGGAGACTGAAGGGTACCTAGAGACTCAAACAAATCAGTCCAGAATGATAAAAGAAGGTCACCATCAAATGAGATGATGACCGAGGAGTCAGAAGTTGTCCTAATATCAGCTCCGCAGGTCCAGGTTCCCTCAGAGAGCCTCTATGAAGACTCTGTCGAAGACCATGAGACCATGTCCCAAAGGAATCCTCCCAACGCTGCAGCCTCCTGGCAGACGTTCAGGAAATTCCACTATGAGGATGCAGCTGGACCCAGGGATGTCCTCCGACATCTCCAGAAACTTTCTGGACAGTGGCTGAGACCTGATATTCAGACAAAGAGCAGATTGTGGAGATGCTGGTACAGGAGCACTTCCAGGCTGTCCTGCCCGAGGAGCTCAGATCCAGGCCCAGAGATGTCAGCCTAGGGTCAGAATCACTGCCACTGGGTTCTTGTGCAGCCTACATGTGAGAAGTAACCAGAGGTTCACTTTGTTGTTTCAAGAGCCAGCTACAGTGATGGGGAAACGTGAACCTCAGTTTTTTTGAGCTTGCCTTTGACTAAATTGTAAATAAGACTCCATCAAAACCCACATTTGGATGTCTGTCTGCCTGAGACTGCTCTAATTCCTGGGACTGAGCTCCAGAAAGAGTTTCTTTAATCCCCTGTTAGGACAACCAGCCTGTTGCTTGTTTTTGCTCTGTTGAATGCCTCCTTTTTTGCACTTTCTGACATGCTTTACTATGTTGTTATATATCCAAAGAAGTAATTGCCTCAACTTTCAGAGTTCTTGATTCTTGCTGTGGTGGCATGAATGGAAGCTATTGTAACCCCGTCTAGTAACTCTCATTTGAGATGTCCTTGAAATACTGAAGTTTGGTCCTAAAAATCGTTTTTTCTCTTCTTTACATTGTATAATTTCTTTTTTTTTTTTTTAACTTGTTAATGTTTATTTTGTGAGAGAGAGAGAGAGTGTGAGCTGGGAAGGGGCAGAGAGAGAGGGAGACACAGAATCTGAAGCAGGCTCCAGGGTCTGAACTGTCAGCACAGAGCCCAACCTGGGGCGCAGATCCACAAACTGCGATATCATGACCTGAGCCAAAGTCAGACTTTTAACCAACTGAGCCACCCAGATGAATCAAATTTATTTCTTTTTTTATTTTTTTTTTTATTTTTTTTTTTAATTTTTTTTTTCAACGTTTATTTATTTTTGGGACAGAGAGAGACAGAGCATGAATGGGGGAGGGGCAGAGAGAGAAGGAGACACAGAATCGGAAACAGGCTCCAGGCTCCGAGCCATCAGCCCAGAGCCTGATGCGGGGCTCGAACTCACGGACCGTGAGATCGTGACCTGGCTGAAGTCGGACGCTTAACCGACTGCGCCACCCAGGCGCCCCAGTTTTCTTTTTTTAAAAAAACATTTATTTATTTTTGGGAGAGTGCAAGTGGGGGAGGGGCAGAGAGAGGGTGACAGAGGGTCCAGAGCAGGCTCCGCACTGATGGACTGATAGCAGAGAGCCCGATGCGGGGCTCGAACTTACGAACCACAATTATCATGACCTGAGCCAAAGTCAGATGCTCAACCAACTAAGCCACTCAGTTGCCCCTATAATTTCTTTCTTTCTTTTTTTTAAATGTTTATTTATTTTTGAGAGAGAGACAGAGCACAAGCAGGGGAGGGGCAGAGAGAGAGGGAGACACAGAATCTGAAGCAGGCTCCAGGCTCTGAGCTGTCAGCACAGAGCCCGATGTGGGGCTCGAACTCACGAACCATGAGGTCATGACCTGAGCCGAAGTCGGATGCTCAACTGACTGAGCCACCCAGGTGCCCCAATTTTTTTCTTTAAAAAAGTTTATTTATTTTTGAGAGAGAGAGATAGTGCAAGCAGGGGAGAGGCAGAGAGAGAGAGGGAGAGAGAGAATCCCAAACAGGCTCCACACTGTCGGCATGGAATCCGACACAGGACTCAAACTCATGAACCGTAAGATCGTGACCTGAGCTGAATCAAAGAGTTGGACACTTAACTGAATGAGCCACCCAGGTGTCCCTACACTACATAATTTCTACTGCTCTCTCTTCAAGTTCACTTACTTTTCCCTTTACCATCTCCTTTTAGCTATTAAGTATATACAGCAAATATTTTATTTCAAATGTGTTTTTCTGTTCCAGAATTTTCATTTGTTTCCCTTTCCATTGTTTCTATTTCTCTCCTGAGATTTCCTAACTTTTTATTCATTATGGGAAGAATGTTTGCTTTAAAATTCTTTTTCCAATACCTGATTTACCCTAGGGTTGGGCTAAATTGATTTTCTTTTCTTTTGAGAGGTATTAGTTGTAATTCATTCCAGGCAATGAATTCCCCAAACCAGGTATACATATTATTGCCTGCTAAAGCAAAGCAAAGCAGAGCAAAGCAGAGCAAACAACAAACCCAGCACTCATCAGAGGCTAGTAACAGAATTCAGAAGCTCCACAAACTAACAGGTATAATGCTAAGATCCAATCTAAAATTCCTTAGCATACTAACAACCAAGAAAACTGGGGGTTTTTTAGAGGTAGGGAGCAGAAATTCTGGTTTCCGTTTAGATATGTTGTCTTTAGCTGAACTGCTTTGAGTATTCTGTGCCTGCATCTTTCAGGGGTCAGTAAGAGATGTGAGTACAGAATTTGGGGATCCCCGCTCTGTTTCTTTTCTTTCTGGGAGTTCCCACCTCTTCAGTAGCCAAATACTTCACAGTCTCAGTTTTCTGGTTCTCCTAGTCAGAATTCTGCCCTTTCCCCACTGTTTCACATGCAGTATTTTAGCCCCAGGCTCAAATGAAACTAATTTTGTATAACTCCCCTCCTCCTTGTATGTACTTGTTACAAGAGTCTATCTGCTTCTGTTCATTCTCCAGTGCCTTCAGAAATTATGAGAATGAGCATGGTTTCAGACTTTATGTCACGCTCTCATCATGAAATCACACTTTGTAGTTTTCCAAGGTGCTAGAGAGAAAAATAGTGAGAAAGAAGACAGTAGTGCTTTGGAATTCTTGGAGTGATCTTGCTGATAAATTTAAGTAAATTGTCAAGCAAAAAATGTACCTTCTCAGATAATCTGAACTTCTTACATAAATAGTAAAATAATTTAAATTGATTTTATTACCTGTCAGTGATGTAGTTGTTTCTGGGTCTCACATCAGCAAAACTGTTTCAGGAACAATTACAACATTGAATTTGTTTTCAAAATTTGATTTCTATTTGAAAGGTATATCAGAGTTTGGATGTCACAATGAGGGTATATATCATTGAAGTGCTATAAAAGTAATAATGTGTATTCATTCTGATAGCTTATGTCTTTTCTTTGTTTAGCAGCATTACTATGGATGGGTTAAAATAACTTTTCTTTCTTTAAAGCAATATTATGGGAGAAAATTCCACTTGAACTGTAGATGCATTTAAAAAAAATTTTTAATGTTTATTTTTGAGAGAGAGAGAGAGAGAGAACACAAATGGGGTGGGGAGGGGTAGAGAGAGAGGGAGACACAGAACTGAAACAGGCTCCAGGCTCTGAGCCATCAGCACAGAGCCCGACGTGGGGCTCGAACTCACAGACCATGAGATCATGACCTGAGCCAAAGTCAGACACTTAACTAACTGAGCCACCCAGGCACCCCTAGATACATTTTTTTAGTGGATGCATTTAAATAAAAGATCTGAAGGCTTTATATTTATTTTTTTATGTTTATTTATTTGTTTTGAGAGAGAGAGAGAGAGCACATGTGCTGGGAAGGGGCAGAGAGAAAGGGAAGGAGGGAATCACAAGCAGGTTCCATGCTGTCAGTGCAGAGCCTGATGCCAGACTCAATCTTGTGAACTATGAGATTGAACCTGAGCCAAAATCAAGAGTCAGATGCTTCTCTGACTGAGCCACCCAGGCACCCCTGAAGGCTTTATATTTAGAAACCCAGATCAACAAGTGTTATATCAAAACCCTGTTGTAGCAGTAGGATAAATTGAAATTTAAGTCTGCAGCAAAAGCGTGTAAAGGGTTTCTCTTTTGATTTGCCCTGAGGAGTCTCGTTCTAATTGCACAGAAATGGGGTAAGGGTAATTGTATGCAAAGAGAGATCTTCATTCTCAGTCTCTGTGGACATTGAGGGCTAATGAGACCTCTTTCTGGACAGATGTCTGTTTTAGGATAACAGAACAGTCCCCAAAGTAAAAGAGGATATAGCTGGGCAAATAAAGCAACTAAAATATTCATCTTGGAGGAAAAACCATCCTTTAGAAAATGTCTCCCCTAGTGTGCGCATTCTTAGTTTTATACATGGAACAGGTGGCAGTTATCAATTGAATCAGTTATTCATTGATTCATTCATTCAGTAACTGAATGACTTCTATGTGCCAAGGTGCAAGGTACTGTCTTAGTGGAGAAAAAATGTGAAGTATGTCTTTCCCTTAAAGAAATTAAGATCTAGTGAAAAGCAAGAGAAGGGAGGGAAGCTGACATATGGAGCTGGACCCTGTGCCAAGCACGCCTCCATACTTAATTGACATTAACCATCTGAACCCGTCCTACAGACCTGTGAAAAGGCTGCATGGAGTCATGGATAAAGGTCAGGCTTTAGAATCAGATGGCCTATGATCAACTCTCACCTCTGTGTCTCGGTTTCCAACCGTAAAACACACACCTGTAAAACACAGGTGACAATAGCACCCACCTCACAGGTCTGTTGTGTGGTTTGATGCGAGACTACAGGGGCAGTGCTCAGCATGGTGCCTGCATACAGCAGGTGATCACGTAGCAGTGACGAATACTATCATCCTCATTTGTCTCATGAGAAAATCTCTTACTAGTCAATAAATAAGTAGCAGGAGTAAAAATTCTCATCCAGGCCTACCTAACAAAGTTTCAGAAATTCTCATGAAACAATTCTCTCTCCTCAAAATAAAATAATTCTTTTCATGTGTCAGGGGTGGAAAATAAATTCACATTCCCAGATGGAAACCAAAGCCCTAAAAAAATAGAAGATACACCTCAATTGTGACACCTTACTAGCATGGGTCTGCTTACATTCTTTTTTTTTTAATGTTTATTATTTTTGACAGAGAGAGAGAGAGCTCACGCGTGAGTGCACTCGTGCACGTGAGTGGGGGAGAGGCAGAGAGTGAGACAGAGACACAAAATCTGAAACAGGCTCCAGGTTCTGAGCTGTCAGCACAGAGCCTGATGCAGGGCTCAAACTCACAAACTATGAGATCATGACCTGAGCCGAAGTTGGACACTTAACCAACTGAGCCACCCAGGTGCCCCACATTCTTTTTTTTTTTTTTTTTTTTCCAACGTTTATTTATTTTTGGGACAGAGAGAGACAGAGCATGAACGGGGGAGGGGCAGAGAGAGAGGGAGACACAGAATCGGAAACAGGCTCCAGGCTCTGAGCCATCAGCCCAGAGCCCGACGCGGGGCTCGAACTCACGGACCGCGAGATCGTGACCTGGCTGAAGTCGGACGCTTAACCGACTGCGCCACCCAGGCGCCCCTCTTTTTTTTTTTTAATGCTTATTTATTTTGAGAGAGAGAGAGAATGCACATGAGTGGGGGGGAGGGGCAGAGAGGGAAGGAGGGAGAGAATCCCAAACAGGCTCTGTTCTGCCAGTGCAGAGCCCAATGTGGGGCTTGATCTCATAAACGGTGAGGCCATGACCTGAGCTGAAATCAAGAGTTGGATGTCTGTCTAACTGACGGAGCCACCTGGGTGCCCCATACATTCTTTCTTTAAAAATGTTGTCATAGTAAATCAGGAGGAGGCTTACCATGTTTGGTATTAAAGATACTGAGGAATATCAAGATGCACGAGCCACTGGTTTCATCTATTTGCTGTGAAGTAATATGTCCTCTTTGTACTAATGTATTCATTAGTGAAGCTTATCATAGTTTTATTCTTTGGGGCAAAAATACCTTATTTCCAGGGTTTGCATTGATCTGGGGATTTTTTTTCTGGATTCAGAGGGGGATTGCAGAATCTAGTATTGATGCCTATTGATAAATGCCATTGCATTCAGCAGCCCATGCGCAGTGGAGATAAAGCCCCTCCTCCCCCCACTCAGAAAGGGGAGACCATTTCCTGCTCCAAGTGTGGTCGCAGGAATCGCCCGGAAGCTTGCTTCTGTGACTGGTGTGGAGCCACGGTGGGTATTTTAAATCTGAGTTTCTTGGTGCTGAGGCTTCACCACCACCCTAGAGAGGCCCAGCTCCTCCTCTTCCCCTGCCCTACAGAAATCACTCCTTGCGATTTGAAGACTACCACCTATTTACCTAAGACTCCGGAGACAGAGATACTTCTCTTAAATTGAGAAAGCTCTGTCATTGCTGTTTCTTTGAGGTTAAACTTTTCCTATTTCTATTTGACTATTGGTATTTCTTTTATGAATTATCTGCTTACTTTTCTAATAAAACACTCAAAGTCATTTATTCAAATAAGCGTTGCATGTAAATAATACAAAAGGTTTCGTGTGAAGGGTTAGTCTCCCTTCTCATCCCAGGCCTATAGAGCCTATCCCCAGAAGCAGTCACCGTCACCTAGTGTCTGAGTGTTCTTTGAGCCGTTCAGTGTGCTAATAAGTAAACTGGTAGTTTACTATGAACACTGGCTCAGTTCTTTTCACCTAGCAATATATCTTATTTGTAGCCTCTCATTCTTTTCAGTGGTTCCGTAATATACCACTTTCTGTATATACCATGATATATTGAGGCCATCCCCTATTGCTGGACATTTAGATGGTTTCCAATTATTTTCTCTAAAACCACAATCCTGTGGGGAATGGTCTTAAATATACTTGCTTTGTGTAATTGTTCATCTGTAGGACAAAGTCTAGAAGGTAGACTTGGGGTCAGGGGAATAGGCATATGTTATTTTGATGGTTGGAGATTGTATGGTATGAGAATAACTTACATGGAAAAATTAGGACTCTAATATTTATGAAGATGTAAAAATATTTTCTATCCTCTAGCCAGGCATTTCTGCCTGCTACTCTGTTTGCCCCAAATGTGGGGCCAGCAATCACCCATCTGCCCGATTCTGTGGTTCCTGTGGTATTTATGTGAAGTCCTTGGCAAGACTTAGCATGGATAACAACCTGGCTCTTGCCGCTGGAGAACTTCGCCCTTTTGCTGAGGTGAGGGCTCCACTGTAGTAAGAGCTGGTGCCTGGGGAAGAGCTTAGGACTCTGAATTTGTGTTCTCTACCTTGGGGATCAACCTGGGGAGAGAGAGCCAAAATACAGACTTTTCACATGGATTTTCAACTAGGTGTGTAAGTAAATTCAACCAATTCAAGTTTTCAACACTCAAGTGATTTCGTCTGCATTCAAAGATCTAAGGGTTTATCTGTAGTAGATTGAGATCTAATTGCATTTGGAAGACTAATAAAAATAATGTAAGTTGACATAATGTCATGAAGGAGAAGTGGATTTAAAATACATGAGACAGAAAAAAAGTAAAATAAATACATGAGACAGAATGTCCTTCTCGTGCATTTCTCATGAGGCATACTAGGAACGTTGCTCCCATTGTTTTAAGTTTTAGAAAACTTGTATCAGGTATATGAAATAGCTGCTGCTATTTAAAACAACTGCATATAGTTTAAGGAAAATCTTACAGGGTTATTTTCAGAATGACTTAATCTCTAACCAGCTTGATATTAGCCTTTTGTGAATTTCTCTAAGCTAGATGAAGACTTTTCAGGTTTCTTTTTAGCTCTTCATTAGAAGAATGTGAAGATTGGTAGTCCTTAGAATGCACATGCACTCAGTAATTTTGCATTCATTTTTAGGGAGTTCATGGCCTTCTTAACCCAGACTGAGACTTATGGATCCTGGGAGTGTCAGTAGCCCATATTGACACCTTTGTGCAAATGAGACCAAGCGTTCTTTCTTCAAGACACTAGACTGCCATCTGTTGGAAACTGATTGTAATATACTAATTTTCTTAGACATTTTCTTCCACCTACCAGAAAAACTGTCCTAATAAATTTGCAAATATATGATGCCTACCATGTGAATCTTAGCTCATTAGATGCAGTGATGTTGTGCAGTACACAACCTACACAACCTTACATGATGGTCCTCTCAAGTTCCCATGTCCAGATGCAGGAGTGCCTCAGAGAAAATACCGGTCCCCAGTAGTTGAGTGTGGATGAGTAGTAACTCCATTGGATTGTAGAACTGAGAGGATAGATTTCTTTAGGGCCTCGGGCAGCAAGACAGGGAATATTAGTTTAGTTGATTTGTTGAGTTTGAGATAGTAAATGGCCAAGCAGAAGAGGCTGGCTTTATGGGTCAGGCTGGGAGTTCCTGGGAGAGACAGACCAAGGAAGGTGAGGCAAGGGCTGAAAACCTCTTTTTAGTTCAGAGTACAGTTTCTTGGAGATATTTTTTACTTCTGATTAGAATTCTTTTCTATAAGTAATTATGAAGAATTAATGAAATTATATTCTAGTATTTTATGTTTTCTGCCTTGCTCATAGCCCCGATCTGCCTGGCAGTCCCTAAATGTTCCTTTGCTCAGACCTGAGGCTGGGACTCGGAAGGACGTGGGCACACAGACTACTGGCCTGTTCTACCCATCTGGTGCACTACTAGCCAAAAAGGAACTGGAAATGGCTTCTCAAAAGCAGAGGCAGGAGAAAATGAGTGACCATAAACCTCTCCTCACAGCTGTCAGCCCAGGAAGAGGTGAGAGAAAAAGTACACTTTCTTGTCAGGAGGGAATTCCCTCTTTCTCTGAAAGAAAACTGCATTTTTTTTTTCTTCCTTTAGCTTTATTTCTATGCATAAGTAAATCCCTTTGGGGCGCCTGGGTGTCTCAGTCGGTTAAAGCATCCTACTTCAGTTCAGGTCATGATCTCACGGTTTGTGAGTGCAAGCCCTGCATCAGGCTTTCTGCTGTCAGCACAGAGCCCACTTCAGATCCTCTGTCTCCCGCTCTCTCTGCCCCTCCCCCACACCTCTCCTAAAAAACAAACATTAAAAAGAAAGAAGTGGGGTGCCTGTGTGGCATCCAACTTTGGCTCAGGTCATGATGGCATGATTCGTGACTTCGAGCCCCACGCCGGGCACTCTGCTGTCAGCTCAGAGCCTGCTTTGGATCCTTTGTCCCCTTCTCTCTCTGCCCCTCCCCCACTGGTTCTCTCTCTGTTTCTCTCAAAATAAATAAATTAATTAAAAAAAAAAAAAGTAAATGGGGCTCCTGGGTGGCTCAGTCTGGTAAGCGTCCGATTTTAGCTCAGATCATGATCTCACAGTTTGTGGGTTCGAGCCTTGTGTCGAGCTCTATGCTGACAGCTCAGAGCTTGGAGCCTGCTTGGAATTCTGTGTCTCCCTCTCTCTCTGCCCCTTCCCTGCTCATGCTCTCTCTCTCAAAAATAAATAAACATTAAAAATAAATGAATGAATGGATAAATGAATGAATGAATGAATGAAGTAAATCCCTTGGGGTGCCTGGGTGGCTCAGTCGGTTGAGTGTCTGACTTTGGCTCAGGTCATGATCTCACGGTCCGTGAGTTCTAGCCCCGCATTGGGCTCTGTGCTGACAGCTCGGAGCCTGAAGCCTGCTTCAGATCCTGTGTCTTCCTCTCTCTCTACTTCTCCCCTGCTCATGCTCTGTCTCTCTCTCAAAATAATAAATAAACATTAAAAAAAAAAAAGTAAATTCCATCGTTTTTCTTTAGGTAATTTTCCTTTGTATTATAGCTCTTCCTTAAACTTTTAGTACTCTGATGTTTTGACTCATAGCCCCATCATCTAGTTTGTAAATCAAATAGCACATATGGATTGCAACTATGATGGTAGAAATGTTGTTAGTCTGTGTCATTATTGCTCTCTGCCAATATCTCTCTCTTTTTACTGTTCTAAAATTCACATAACGAAATTCACCATTTTGACCATTTTGAAGTGTACAATTCAGTGATAGTACATTAGCAGCAGTATAGAAACATTACCACATCCAGAACATTTTCATCACCCCAAAAGTAGTCCTGATACTCTTTTTTGTAACCACTGCTCACATCTCCTGACCCAGGTGCCTGGCAACCACAAATATACTTCCTGTTTTTTATTTAAAAAATTTTTTTTAATGTTTATTATTTATTTTTGAGAGACAGAGAGAGACAGAGTGCAAGTTAGGGAGAGGCAGAGAGAGAGGGAGACACAGAATCCGAAGCAAGCTGCAGACTCTGAGCTGTCAGCACAGAGCCCGACGTGGGGCTCGAACTCATGAACCGTGAGATCATGACCTGAGCCAAAGTCGGATGCCTAACCAACTGAACCACCCAGGCACCGCTTTCTGTTTTTATAAATTAGCCTGTTCTGAACATTTCCTGTAAATGCGTCTCCTGCTTGCCCACAAGAAACCAGAAATCCAGACTCTTGTGACATCTCCCAAGTATTAAATGGTGGCAGTTAGTGAATTCAAGTGTGTTTAAACCCTGTGCAGACTGTAGAAGGGCACAAGGGAGTTTTTGGAATGATGGAAATGTTCTATGTTTTGATTGGGATGCATATGCTTGCTGGAATTCAAACCATATACTTAAAAGTTATCTCAATAGGGTTAATTTTAATAGAATAAAATAGGAGTGGCTGGGTGGCTCAGTTGGTTGAGCGTCCAACTCTTGATTTCGGCTCAGATCATGATCTCACGGTTCATGAGTTCGAACCCCACGCTGGGCTCTGGGCTGACAGCACAGGACCTGCTTGAGATTCTCCCTTTCTCTCTATCCCTCCACTGCTTGCACTCTGCCTTTGTCAAAAATGAATAAATACACTTTTAAAAAAGATCTATATTTTAATCAATAGGGCAACTATTCAAAAAGAATACCAAGGAATACAGCTAAAAAGCTAATGGGAAAATTTAAATATAATTCTAAAAAGTATTCAAGTTACCCCCCAAAAAACCCCAGGAAAATAGGAACAAAGAAAACAAAACAAATGGGAAAAGTATAAATCAAATAATAAAATGGTAAGTCAAAACCAAAACATATCAATAATTACATTTAATTTTGTGGACTGAACATTTCATTAGAAGGTAGCAATTGTCATCATGCGTTTTGAAAAAACGAAAAAACAGGGGATCCTGGGTGGCTCAGTTGGTTAAGCATCCAACTCTTGATCTCAGCTCAGGTCTTGATCTCAGGGTCATGAGTTCAAGTGCCACACTGGGGCTCCATGCCAAAAGAAAAAAAAAAAAAAAAAACAACTCTGTGCAAGCCATAGACAAGACCTAACTATGTAGAGTAAAAGTAAATATATAGTAAAAAACACGCTTGCTGAAATTCAAACTGTATGCTTAAAAGTTATGCCTCGGGGCGCCTGGGTGGCTCAGTTGGCAGGGCATCCAACTTCAGCTCAGGTCATGATCTCACGGTTCATGAGTTCAAGCCCCGCATCAGGCTCTGTGCTGACAGCTCCAAGCCTGGAGCCTGCTTCGGATTCTGTGTCTCCCTGTCTCTCTGCCCCTCCCCCACTTGCACTCTGTCTCTCTTTCATAAATAAATAAATGTAAAAAAAAAAAGTTAAAAAAAAGTTATGTCTCAAAAGGGTTAATTTTATTTTATTTTATTTTTTATTTTTTTATTTTTTTCCACTCGTTTAATTCTACCATTTATTTTTTTTCTTTTTTTTTTTATTATGAAGTTTATTGTCAAATTGGTTTCCATACAACATCCAGTTCACATCCCAACAGGTGCCCTCAATACCCATCACCCACCCACCCCTCCCTCCCACCCCCCATAAACCCTCAGTTTGTTCTCAGTTTTTAGGAGTCTTTTATGTTTTGGCTCCCTCCCTCTCTAACCATTTTTTTTTCTCCCCCTCCCCCATGGTCTTCTATTAAGTTTCTCAGGATCCACATAGGAGTGAAAACATATGGAATCTGTCCTTCTCTGTATGACTTATTTCACTTAGCATAACACTCTACAGTTCCATCCATGTTGCTACAAAAGGCCATATTTCATTCTTTCTCATTGCCACATAGCATTCCATTGTGTATATAAACCACAATTTCTTTATCCATTCGTCAGTTGATGGACATTTAGGCTCTTTCCACAATTTGGCTATTGTTGAGAGTGCTGCTATAAACATTGGGGTACAAGTGCCCCTATGCATCAGTACTCCTGTATCCCTTGGGTAAATTCCTAGCAGTGCTACTGCTGGGTCATAGGGTAGGTCTTCAATATGGTTAATTTTAAAAGAATAAAATAGGGGGTGCCTGGGTGGCTCAGTCGGTTGAGCATCTGACTCTTGATTTCAGCTAAGGTCATGATCTCATGGTTCATGAGTACAAGCCTTGTGTTGGACTCTGTGCTGACAGTATGGAGCCTGCTTGGGATTCTCTGTCTCCCTCTCTCTCTTTTCAAAATATGTTCTTTTGATATTCTGTACTATTCTGTGATTAATCATGTCTAATTAAAAAAAAAAGCTGGGAAAAAAATGGAACTTATTCTAGTACATAGTCAAGGTTCAGTAAGCCAAACCATCACAAAATTTGACCAAACAAAATAATAACCTCTCTGAGTATGCATGTTGCAAACTAGCATTTTTCTTTCTTGGCTTCAGAAGAATTATCCACGTGGATGGGTTTCTCTTTTTCTTTAGGGTACTGGAGAAAACAGTTGGATCATATCTCTGCTCACCTCAGGTCTTATGCTCAGAACAACCCTGAGTTCAGGGCTTTGATTGCAGAACCCAGAATGGGAAAGGTGGGTGAGCTCTGACTGGAATTTCCACACCAGAGCATCGCATGGGGTCAGGCTGCAGTTCCCCTCCACTGACTTCACCTGAAATCGCACTTTGCTTGGCTCCTTTCCCTTTCCTGTCCTGCTTTCCACACTTCTTTACTGCCCTCCCCTACAAGCACGGCCTCAATAAATCACCTGTGCATGAAACTTGTCTCAGGGTCTGCTTCTGGGCACCTGACCTAAGCAAGGTAAAATAGTAAATTGTGAACCATCCATGCTTTTACATTCCACGTGCTATGGAGATTCTTGTGGTCAGAGCTAAAAGACCCAGAAGAGTTTAGTCTAGCCAAATTGCACACTGAAATCCATTCTGTATTAGCAGCAGTAGTGATCATAACAGTTGCCGTTTAATGATGCACTCACTATGTGCGTTATGTTCATCGATCTGTAGCGCTCATAACAAACCTACAAGGTAGGGATATTACCTTTGTGGCCGCTTTTAATAATGGCCACAAATTCTTTGATAGTTTTCCCTGCAAAGGGCAGAGTCCCTGTCCCCTGTGGACGGGTGGGAGGACTTATGGCAGTTGGGCTAATAACTGAGTGCAGTGGCAGTGATGCCATGGGACTCTCAGGGTGTGGTCCTCTTACTTGGCACACTCACCTTCAACACTCCTTCTTGGAGCCCAGCCACCCTGCTGTGAGAAGCCCAAGCCCCATGGTGTGGCCACGTGTAGGTGCACCGTCTGCAGCCCTAGCTGAACCCGGGCCTGGAGTCATCATCCTGGGTCAGGAGCCAGGCAGACGAGTGATGAGAGCCTGGGTCATTCCAGCCTCCAAACATGCAGCCACCTTCTAGCCATTTGAGTTTTCCCAGCTGAGGTGGCAGATGTGTCGAGACAAGACCATCTGTCCCCTCTGTGTCCTGTGGGAAGCCACAAACTTAATAAAATGGTCGTTCAGTGCCACTAAGTTTGAGGTGGCTTTTTACACTGCAGTAGATAATCAGAACAAGCCTTATTTTTGACACCCAGGAAAACTGGCTCAAAGAGCTTTGGTGACCTGCCCAGGACTGCACTGTTGGGTCTTTTGGGGGATTCCAGATTTGAAGCCCCATGCTCTTTCTCTGGCATTATACCACCACTGTAAGAGACAGCTCTGTGAGAAGACCTCTTCTGTTTGTCAGAACACTAGAAGGAATCTTTAGAAATCAGCCTGTTTGATCCTCTACCACCAAATTGGCCAACATTGAAACTATTTCATTGTCAAGTAGTGCTTAGTTTCCCTTGATAATGTTTTGGGGGTGTATTCATTCTCTCGCCTAATCCAGGGGTCTGCAAACTATAGCCTGTGGGGCAAATTAGGCCCATTACTCAGTTTTACAAAGCGAGTTTTATTGGATCACGGCTGTACTAATTTGTTTACTTACTGTCCATGACTGCCTTTGTGCTACAATGGCAATGACCCACAAAACCTCAACTACTTACTATCTAATCCTTAAAGAATTTGTTGACCCCTGTTTGAGACAAATTCCTCCTGCTGCTTACAGAGAAAGCTTGTCAACTATGATGCTTGGCTCTTGATTGACAAGGCCTGGCTCCTCCAGACACCCAGCTGACGACATCCAGCCAGGTGGCTTGATTAAACTTAATGTGTGTTTCTTGCAGAGAATATAAATTTGGGTCTTTCTTATCCATTCTGGCAGTCTCTGCTCTTTGATGGGAACATTAATTTCATTCATTTACAATTAGTGGAATTATAGCTATAGCTGGATTTGTGTCTGCTGTTTTGCTACTTGTATTATATCTTACTTAGGTTTTGTTCCATTGTTTCTCTTTTCCTGCCTTCTTTTGAGTTAATTAAATGTTTGGTTAAATTTACGGTTTAACATCTCAGGATTTCTTGGCTGTTGCTCAGGACATTAAGTCCCACATGCATGGTTGTGAATTTTCTCTAACGGTTTTTTAAAAGCTTATCTCTGCTACTGTCCATGAAGATGGCTATGAAGTTAGCATCCAGCTGAATTATATTCAAGTATCAAACAAGGTGCGTAAGACTTTCAGAAACTGTTCATCTGAAAATTGACTGAGCTAGTAAATTGTAGCCTATAGTCTATTGAAATGCTTCTGGGTAACCCATGGAAGACATAAGTTTCAAATATTATAAAACTTGACTAAAGGCCAGTAATTTCATAGGATTAGGTAAATAACTGTGCTAAACCTCAGAGAAGTCAGGTTTCAGGCACATAAAGATGTAGTAAGAGTAGGAATTACTGTCGACCCTATCGGTCCTGTGGTTCTCAGGCTTTTTTATACTCACTGAAGTCTGGGTGTGGATGAAAGACCAACAAAAATGTTTGCCTGTTTGTACTTTCACCTATTTGCCTATAATAAATAAGCCAAATTTTGTGGCTATGTCTCTCTTGATCTGCCTCCTTATATGGTGATTGCAACTTCGCTACAGAGCCTTTAATGTGTGGCAAACATTAATTGATTCATACTGGCAGCTTTAGTTTCATTGGGCAAGAAATCAGAATATACAAAAGAATAATGAATGGATTGAGAAGGTGGATGAAGAAGGCCAGGAAAAGCAGGGGAACTAGCATTTATCAGGCCCTGGCCATATGCCCAGTAGGGAGCTAGCAGTGTCTTTAAAATGAAGACAGACATATGGGCACTGCCTAACTCAGAGGCTGGGAGTGTGCAGTGGGCTGACCCACAAAAGTGCTGTGAATTCAAGTAAAGTGCTAAATGCCATGTTTTCAGTTGTGTGGCCAGAGCAGAGCTTGGGTCAGAGAGGTACTTGAGGAGAAGGGGAGTGAGGGACATGAGACAGGGAAGGGGCTGAGTGGTCACACATAAATTTTGGCTTTAGCCTGATCCACGAGGAGCTCTGAAATGTGGGTCACACCACGAAGTTGTCCCAACTGAGGCAAGAAAAGGAGGGCTGTAACTTCTAGGGTAAGGCAGCACCCATCTCTGGAGGCAGTTGGCCAGAGAAGGGAGTCAGCTGTGAGCTGTTAGCAGTCAACCCAGCAGCTGGGAGGGGTATGCTGATCAGTTAGGGGTATGCTTTGGGTGGGCACTGAGAGCATATATAACATGCTATCAAGTAGAAGTGGAGTAATTATCTTCGGGTTTAATATGTGTTTTTTCTTAACCTGTGTGTTCTAGTGTTGAGGAAGTAGCAGGTGGTTCCCTGTGGCGGGAGAGGCAACCAGGTGAGGGTGGGGCAGGATGCCACACTGTGGAATCAGTCCAGGTGGATATAGAATTCCAGGTCTGGACCATGTATCATCTATCCTAACTTTATAGGCCTCCATTTTACCTCATTTTACTTTCACAGTATCCCTTTGGGGTAGGCCATAATATTTCCACTTTACAGGTAAAGAACCTGAGGTTCAGAGAAATTAAGCAACTTGCTTCTTCTAAGGTCCCTAAACTAGTAAGTAATAGAACCAGGATTCAAACTCTGTGGCTCGAGTCTCCCCATGATGTCACCTAATTCCAAGATACAGAAGGGTTTTAAGCAGGGAAAGGACACCAGTACTTACACAGTTTAGAAAGATGACTGGGGCAGCCACATGGAAAGTGGGCTGGCAGGAACCTGTTGGGATGCCCTTGGAGTGATCCTGGCATATGAAAAGGGGCTGTGGCTGTAACAACAGAGAAGAAGGGCTGCACTGAGGAGCCGTTTAAGAGGCAAAGTGGACAAAACATTACAGGGAGGGGAGGAGGTGTCAGGAAGGATGTCCAGGTTCAAGCTTGACTGTGTAGCTAAAGCTGTCATTAACAAAGAGAGGAACAGGTTAGCAGGGAGATTGTTCCTTCTGTGGGGACACAGCAACCTTGTCATTCATGGTGACTAATTGTTTTCATTGTCCAGAACCTTTACCGCAGCAAGGCTGTGGATTTCAGCAGCCACTTCCTGAGCAGTGTCACTGAGGGTGGTAATGGGCCATTTGGCAGCAGGTCCAGCCTGGGTGAGTTGTACCCTTATGGTGACTTTAAAACAATTGACCAGGAACACATTGACCTGGCAAGGATGGCAGGGAATTGCTTATAGTTTTCCAGCCCAACCATGCATCTCACTGTAATGTTCCAACCATTTTATTCTTCTGGCTTCTCTGAAGTCAGGGGTGAGATTTTTCAAGTCTTTCACAGGGCTTGGGGAGATAGGTTGTGTGGGGGGGTGTTCTTTGGTGCCTATAAACTGTAGTCCCTTTTATTCCTTCCTTCCCACTCATCCTCTGGTCTTAGTCTGGGATGAATGGCTCCAGGAGTCCTTCTTGTGAAGTTCAATCAAGTAGAAATTTCTATAAAAGCCATTTTATTCTTCTGACCTCTTGAGGGGCACAATAGTAGGATAGGTCTATATTATTTGTGGGGAGTGGCGGGGGGACATTGTTTTGGTCCTCAACTCTTTGTCATTCCAGTGAGCAACTACAGCCAGAGCACCTCCGATACCACTGAAAACGTCAAGAGGGCAAAGAATTTCAAGACCAAAACATTTCAAGAAAAGGAGCAGCTCACAGTAAGTGTACTCCTTTGTCCTCACAGCTGTCTTCTTAGGCCTATCTGTTTAATGTTTTACTTTGAGATTTTTTAAATGGAGAAATACTTTTTCATTTTCTGTGCCTTTTTTGGGTATATTTTTTATTTTATGGAATTCTTTAAAATATGTCAAGATTATTAATTAGAATTAAAGTTCTCATCAGTTTCCTGAATCACCTCTGTTTCCTCTGGGGTCAATTCTGTCTGTCCATCTTTCTCTGTCTTGTTTTTGGTTGGTCTCAAATAAGTGATGATCTGTGGTTGCCAGGTCATGTTGACAAGTGAAGGGCTAGTTTGCGTAGTGCCAGTGCTTGCCCTGGGTGTGTGGGCCTGAGGTGCCTATTGGGGGGGATGGGCATGCTGTCTCCCTGGAGAGTGTTTGGGCAGAACACAAGAAATTTCCTTGGGGTCCCCTAAGTTGCCTTCCCCCTAGAGGTGAGTCTGTGCTGTGAAGGGCTCTAGAGTGTTTCATTCCTGGATGGGGCTCTTTTTATTTCCTTGCTCTCCTTCCATCTATGTTGTCATAGAGGTCTGGGCTCTGGCCTTCCTGGGCCCAGTACTCCCAGGAGAACTCTTTGTTAGGCAAATAATTAACGCTCTGGAAAATAGTTATCAGGGTTTAAGCAGAGAGCACAGGAGAGAGGGGAGGACATCACCCAGCTCAGCCCTTTCCTAAAATGCTCATGAATCCAGCCTGCACCCAACACCTGCCCTCCTTGTTGATTAACTCAGCTTCTTCAGGGCTTCCTGGAGGAAACACACTCATATGTCTGGTGTCTTCAACTGCTTTTTCTTTGCTTTGATTTCCCTCTCAGTCAGATTCCACCTACTTTCAGTCTTTGGAATTTCTCACGATTACTGATCCACTGATGGCACTCTTCCAGTTTCCCACAGCTGTTAGAGTTTTGTTCTTCAAAAATATAGAGCATTAACATTTTAACGGGAGCTTTGGAGAAAGAGACAGTGGGTGCCCTTGTTCAGTCCACCACCTTGCCTTTCATTTGGTCCTCTTTGGCTGCAGTAGGAGGACAGATGTGCTTAGCAACAAACCCAAAGCCTGGGTCTCCACCAAGATGGAGATGGGCACAAGTCAGTTCTTCCCTCCTCTTTTCGCGAAGCCAAGCCCTCAGGGCATCCTCAGGGGTGCACATACTGGCGCCCAGATTGTTATCATGAGTTCTACAAAGGCAGGTGATTTCTTGCCTCAACTTGTTTTTTTCCACTACATGCTTTACATGTCATAAACACCAATAAATGTGGGAAGAAGACCTTAGAATTGTATTAACTTTAAAAAAAAATCTATTTCTCCCTGGCCTTGATTTATTTACTTATTTAATTTATTATTTTTTAATTTTTTAATGTTTATTTATTTTTGAGAGAGAGACAGAGTGTGAGCAGGGGAGAAGCAGAGAGAGAGGGAGACACATAATATGAAGCAGGCCCTGGACTCTGAGCTGTCAGCACAGAGCCCAACACGGGGCTTAAACTCACAGACTGCAAGATTATGACCTGAGCTGAGGTCAGACACCTAACCGACTGAGGCACCTAGGCTCCCCATTTACTTATTTTATTTAAATCCAAGTTAAGTTAACATATAGCATAAGAATGATTTCAAGAATAGAATTTAGTGATTCATCACTTACTTATAACACACAGTGCTCGTCCCAGTAAGTGCCCTCTTTAATGTCCATTGCCCACTTAGCCTGTCCCCCCACCCAAGACCTAATAAGCAAACTTCAGTTTGTTCTCTGTATTTAAGAGTCTTTTATGGTTTGTCTAACTCTCTGTTTTTATCTTATTTTTTTGCTTCCCTTCCCCTGTGTTCATCTGTTGTGTTTCTTAAATTCCACATATAAGTGAAATCATATATTGTCTTTCTCTGACTTATTTTGCTTAGCATAATACACTCTAGATCGATCCACATTGTTGCAAAAGGCAAGATTTAATTCTTTTTGATTGCCAAGTAATATTCCATTACATAGATATACCACATCTTCTTTATCCGTTCATCAGTCAATGGACATTTGCTTACTTTTTCCATACTTTTACTTACTCTTTCCATACTTTTGCTATTGTCAATAGTGCTGCTATAAACACTGGGGTCCATGTGCCCCTTTGAATCAGCACTTTTATATCCTTTGGGTAAATACCTAGTAGTGCAGTTGCTGGGTCATAGTTCTATTTTTAATTTTTTGAGGAACCTCCATACTGTTTTCCAATTTGCATTCCCACCAGCAGTGCAAGAGGGTTTGTCTTTTTTTTTTTTTAAGTGTTCTTCTTTCTCTGCATTGTCACCAACATCTGTAGTTGCCTGAATTGTTAATTTTAGCCATAGAACTATATTAACTTGTATCGCTTATGATTCCTCATACTCTTGGCCTTCTCCCAGTTTAAGTATAAAGTTCAATAAACTTTAACAGTTTTCGAGACTCCACCTGCTTATTTTATGTGTGACCTGAATCCCCCATTGTTATGTGCCTTTATTTTCTCATTTGTATTTAGGGGATAAGTATAAGAAAATAATAACAGCATTCAGTGGTTCACTCATTCAGCAGTTATTTTGAGCACACATGCACCAGGCACAGTTTTTGGTGGTAAAAATAAATTGTGAACAAAAGATATAAAAGTCTCATGGGGCACCTGGGTGGCGCAGTCGGTTAAGCGTCTGACTTCAGCCAGGTCACGATCTCGCGGTCCGTGAGTTCGAGCCCCGCGTCGGGCTCTGGGCTGATGGCTCAGAGCCTGGAGCCTGTTTCCGATTCTGTGTCTCCCTCTCTCTCTGCCCCTCCCCCGTTCATGCTCTGTCTCTCTCTGTCCCAAAAATAAATAAACGTTGAAAAAAAAAAGTTGTTTAAAAAAAGATATAAAAGTCTCAGACCTCATGAGGTTGACATTCAAGTGCATTCTAGTATAGTTTTCCATAAGGAATGGAATTCAGCCAGAACAAGTGTGTCCCCCAAGACTGCCTGGGGTTTCACTTGTTAGAGTACATTGTTCCAAGCTAATCACTCTAGAATGGGGGCAGAGGGGACATAGCCTGAACCCGGCATCTTCTCCTGAAAGGCTCAGAGGCTTGACCAATGCCCTCATCTCTGACTTCCCAGAGAGCCAGGAGGGGGGTAGATATTATTTTCACTATGCATACAGGAAACTGGGAATCCCAGAACCATCCCAAGTCACCCTCAGATCCATTGATAGAAACACACTGAAAGTAATGTCTCCAGCTTTCTAGACTGCCTCTTCAACCTTGTGGCAGCCAGCATTTGAAATCCTTTATATAAAGATTGTATATAATGATGAATTTCATCATATTTTGAAAATAGAGAAAAGATAATAAACTCTTCAGATTTCTGATGATAAGTGAGAGCTTTTAACCCCCAAACAAGAGTTGACTTTATCGGTTCACTCATGTGTCGGATGAGTGTGTTTTCTGGATAGTCATACTTAGGCTGATTCTGAACACCTTATATAGCATGCAGGGTGAATTGTAGGATTCACCCGTTTGCTTTTCCTAGGAATATTTGTTTTCCTTTGTAATAAAACTAGTGTGGGGTTTCTGGGTTTTTGTGAGGTTTCTCATTGCATCCCTGTCCTTAATAAGCATAAAATAATGTCCCCAAATATAAAACCTTTCCCAAGACAAGGTTTCAGAGACCAGCAAGCTTTACATTAGCTGGGTTTATTTGTGTTGCTGGCTGTCAAAGATCACACACACGCACTCACGGACACACATGCATGCACTTGCTCACACTCGCCTGTCCCTGGGACTCAGAACTTAACCTTGGAGAGGAGGCATTTGCCTTGAGGGTTGAGTTCACACAAGTGGGGCAGCAATATTTGTGGTGGTGGAAATGACCGTGTTGTATAATCCTACAGCCTGAAAACAGGCTCCTGCTGAAGGAAGTGGGACCGACAGGGGAAGGAAGAGTCTCTGTGATTGAACAGCTGCTCGATGAGGTGAGTACATCCCAAAGAAATCTCTCTGAGGATTTCAGCCTTGTGATTCACCTGTGTCTCTTTCATGTGGAAGTCTTGTTCAGTACTGGGATCATCACAGGGCCATTTCATTTTAAACTGGAAGTGGATTAACTGGCCAGTCCAGAACTTTACATTAATTGTTATTGGTTGCTAGTTTTTATAGCAGAGAAAATATACCGAAAAGTCATATGAGCCCGAATAATGTGCACAAAGGTGGACAGAATCCCTGGTCTGTGACCCCATGTGACCTTCATGTTTCCTAAAGAAGCAAAGTTGTCTGGGTGCCTGCCTTCCTGATGAGGACAGCACAAGTTCTATGGCACCATGACCCGCAGCTCTGTTATAGGTCAGATCTTAGGTTTCCTGATGTTCCTTTCTTTTGATGGAAAGCATATTTGTTACACTTCATAGGACGGCAGGTGGATGCTGCTGAGAGCAGGGCTTTGTGGCAAGTTTGTCCTTTTCCTTATGCTGCAGGGAGCAGATCCCAACTGCAGGGACAGTGAGGAGCGACCCCTTATAACCATGGCTGTTGTGAATAAGCACCACGAAGCGATTCCGGTTCTTGTGCAGAGAGGAGCAGACACCGAGCAGCGGTGGGGACCGTAAGTAAGACACAGTAAAAGGGCAGCCCTGGCAATGTCGCAGCCAGCTGTGACCTCGCACGTGTGCCCTGTTCAATTTGAACCAGTCAGGAACCATTTTTAAACCCATTTGGGCCTTAATCTAGGGAAAACAAAAATTTTTAAATGGACTATTGGATTGCCTGATTTTTTGTAGCTTTTATAAAGGATAAGTTTTGTTAACTCATGAATTTATACTGTTGTGGGGCCGGCAAATCCTTTGCCCTTGGGATGTCAGGTGACATTTTCATCATGATCTGAGCTGTTGGCATCCATAAGAGAGGAGTGGCCCCAGTGTATTCCCTGTGGAAATGTACCCATGAAATTACTGCAGAAAGAAAACCTTATCCGTCTGTCTCTGGGTGCTGACACCCTGGGGGCGAGCCTGCACATGAGAGTTCACCACATGATTTGATGAAGCAGGAGGACGATACCAAGTCCTGTTGGGTGCTTCTGTCATTTCCCTAGTCTCAGGGCTGTCCTGCCTCTTGACTTCTCCCAGCTTCGTGATTCTGTTGTTCTCTTGCAAATTACAGCAAAACCTGGGATAGTGAATAACTTGTTCTGCAAGTGTGCCGCAACATGAGCAAACATTTTTTATAAATTTTAACTTGATAAACTAGTGATGTCTTATGATACGAGTAGTACATGATGCCAGATGTCACATGATCACAACTGAGTTAATGGTTCTTGAAATTCACTTTGATATACAAATGCTTTGGATAACAAGCATGTTGCTGGAACGAATTATGGTCACAAACCAAGATTTTACTGTACTTTGGAAAGGTGGGGTGGAATGTTCCTTGAGGACGAGTTCCATATGTTAATTGCTTATATCCTGCCAAACAAGTTGCCAAACTAGAAGTTCTCCAGGGGTCCTGCAGATATCTGACACTGCTGCCCCCTGAGTTATTTCTGAGACCAGATTGAGGCCCCGTCAGAGCATCATGCAGCCAGCACAGGGGTCTAAGAGTTAAATAGCTTTGCTTCTGGCTTTCTCCGTCTCAAAATTTCCTCTAGTGTTTTTATTAAAAATATATCCCTGTTGGGGCACCTGGGTGGCTCAGTCGTTGGAGTGTTTGACTTCGGCTCAGGTCATGATCTCGCAGTTTGTGGGTTCGAGCCCCGCATCGGGCTCTGTGCTGACAGCTCAGAGCCTGGAGCCTGCTTCGGATTCTGTGTCTCCCTCTCTTTCTGCACCTCTCCTGCTTGCACTCTGTCTCTCTCTCAAAAATAAACAAACATTAAAAAATTGTTTAAAAAATATATATCCCTGGGGCGCCTGGGTGGCTCAGTCGGTTAAGCGTCCGACTTCAGCTCAGGTCACGATCTCGCGGTCTGCGAGTTCGAGCCCCGCGTCGGGCTCTGGGCTGATGGCTCAGAGCCTGGAGCCTGCTTCCGATTCTGTGTCTCCCTCTCTCTCTGCCCCTCCCCCGTTCATGCTGTGTCTCTCTCTGTCTCAAAAATAAATAAACGTTAAAAAAAATTTTTTTTTAAAAATATATATATCCCTGGTAACTTTTCTATGTGTGCTTTTATAAGTTCTGCCCAATAGGACAGCTATATCAAGACATGACCCCTTTTTTAGCAGAATGTTTGGCACACTTGGTATACATATTTAGTGGCTGGCATTTACTTGCTCACCTTTTCAGGATTCACATTCTTCATACTTTGTCAGCTTCTTCATTTACCCACACTCATTATTCATAAAAATAATGTCACCTTGTTAAGGTATACTTTATATTTGCACAAATCAGATAGGCTTTTCTTGGAGCACTTACGTATAATGTATGTGGTTGATACAAAATCTCTTAAGCAGATTTTGAATTGATGCTTATGTATAAGGTGTCCTAGCTTTATGAAAAGTCCAGCTGATGGGGCGCCTGGGTGGCGCAGTCGGTTAAGCGTCCGACTTCAGCCAGGTCACGATCTCGCGGTCCGTGAGTTCGAGCCCCGCGTCAGACTCTGGGCTGATGGCTCAGAGCCTGGAGCCTGTTTCCGATTCTGTGTCTCCCTCTCTCTCTGCCCCTCCCCCGTTCATGCTCTGTCTCTCTCTGTCCCAAAAATAAATAAACATTGAAAAAAAAAATTAAAAAAAAAAAAAGTCCAGCTGAGAGGAAGAAACTACTCTGGACACGGAACAGATTACCTGTTTTTCCTTGGTGTTCCTCAGTTTCCATTCTTGCTTCATTACCATTCTATAAATCGACATTCATCCACACGCAATCCCGTTGCGTCGCTACTAACTTTCTGCTCGTACCATCTGTCTGAACAGTGTGTGATAGCCCGTTGTCTCTCCCACTGCATTAGCCTGGTTAGCAGAGTTTAGCTCCATGGTGGGGGAGGGAGGAAAGCCAGACCAGAAGCCCTCCCTCAAAATAGAGCACAGAGATCTCTTCTTCCATTTTAGTTTATGCCAATAGAAGAAAGCAGATTTTTCCACCAGGAGCCAACTCTGTTAAGTCTGGTTTATAATTGTTAGTTCTAAGTGTTGAGACCTGGGTCAGCCTGGCTTCTGCCCCACAGCTGGACCTCTATAGATCCAGGAACATGACCTCAAGACTCCAACCATTCTACTGCTCTTCATGCACAAGCCATGGAGAGATCTGGCTTTCCTGTAAAAGAGGCTCAGTGAGTTGTTCCTTAGCAAACAAGAATTAGAAAGCTCTTCCCCACCCCCTACCCCGGCCCCCACCCTTACCCCTGCCCCAAGCTTGTTTGGCTAGGGGAAAGAAGCAGTCAAGGTAGTCTCTATGCAAGGTAACTCCTGTCAGGTAGCTCAGTGGGTAGCAGAAAGCCCCGCTTTAGTGTTTCTGTTTCCAATGTTTGTATCTTTCCTACCAGAATACACTCATATTCAACCCAAAGGGATGGCTAAGGCGAAGTATGCATTCTTCACCAAAGCCGATACCTCTTATGGGCAGATTTCACAAACACAGATTCAAGGTCTCACTAGGAGAGGGGCAAAGCAAAGTGCCATTTGCTTTTGGACAACAGCTGCCCTCCTTCACTGGCAGTTTCAAACATTTCATCCCTTAGCTCTGCCCCAGTAGCCAGGAGGGACAAATGTAACCATCAGTCTGTTTCTTAGAGCTTCAACTGAGGAGATTTATTCTATTAGGTAATTCACAATTTACAAAGAAAGAATGTGCCTTCGTCCTCCCTGATACTTAGATTTGAATAAACAGTTTGAGTTGTTTGTGCATTAATAGTAAAGTTTCTTTAAAGTACAAATTCACAGGGGGCGCCTGGATGGCTCAATTGGTTAAGCATCTGACTTCGGCTTAGGTCATGATCTTGCAGTTCGTGGGTTCAAGCCGCACATGGGCTCTGTGCTGACAGCTAAGAGCCTGGAGCCTGCTTCAGATTCTGTGTCTCCCTGTCTCTCTGCCTCTCACCTGCTTGCACTCTGTCTGTCTCTCCCTCTCTAAAAAAATAAACATTAAAAAGAACTTAAAGTACAAATTCACAGAACATCATACTGTACCTGCTGTACAAAACACGTTCTAGAAGGTCTGGTAATATAGTACCAAGCTGTTCAGAGGAACAGATTTGTAGGGTATCACCTCTACTCTGAAGCATGGGGTCCTGATAAGAGGGTATTCCATCAAGTGCCATTGCCATGTTGGAGTTGCGTTGTTTGAGGGGCGGTGTACAAAGTTAGAGTTGGCAGTCACAATTCATTACTTTCAAAAACTGAACCGTGGTTACACAGAAAATCTAACCACGGCACCCCCTCCCCACCTAGTAAATGGAATGCATGTTCTCTCAGTTGAGAGGGAGTCACGAAGGAAGAAGATCATACGTCTTCTCAGGAGATATGGCAACTCCATGAATGTATGCAGGTTCCAATGGTAAATGCCATATAAAGACCCAAGGAACTTGAGTGGTGAAGTGACCAACAGTTGAGCCCTATACTACCAGAGAGAAAGGAAAGATGAAAGGAGGGGGTCAGTGTCATTGGTGTGACTGAGACATCCGTTGTCCGTGTGCCCATAGCATCCTGCATTGCAACTGCTTTAGCAGGATGATTTTCTTCCCCCCAAACAGGCTCCGAAATACAGCTCTTCATGAAGCGACCCTCCTTGGCCTGGCGGGAAGGGAGTGCGTCGCTGCTTTACTGCGGTATGTTCCCGGCCTCTGGGGGAGACTTCTGAGGGCCACAGCGATCCCCCTGCTGACTATGATGATTTCAGAAGGCCCCAGTTCCTGAACAGTTAACTCTGTGAATGGGGGCCACCATCCCACTGTGGGTCCCCAGCACTGAGGGCTTCTAAAAGCACAACGAAAATACCCACACACACACCCAACACACTTGGTTGTAGGACTTTCATGCAATGGGAGCCAATGGCCAGGATTGGCAATTGAATGTGTTGAAATCACAGAGCCCCTCAAAAGGTCTCAGGGTAGAGCCACCCTTGAGAGTTAGAGTCATGGTGGCCTCTTGGGGACGGGTGTAGGAAGGTCTGTCTGGGAGTCTCCCAGACCGGCCTCTGTGTCAGGGAAGAGCCATCCTTGAGTTCAAGCACCTGAGTGCCTCTATTCATGCCTGTTTCCTTGGCAGATGCAATGCAGGCATCCAAAAGAAGAACACGAATGGCCAGACGGCATATGACCTGGCTCTGAAAACTGGGGATGAGGTCATCACCTCACTCTTTGCTGCTAAGCTCGGCCTGGATGACTCTTAGACCCAAGAGCCTGCGCGGGACCTGATTTCAAGAAACCATCCAGCTCTAGCTGTTCTTTGTTTCTTTCTGAGATGTGTTATTTGTGGTTTGGAAATTGAGGTTGAGAGGAACGCATAAGATTTTTTTTTTTTTTAATATGACAGTGTAAGCCACCATGTGGGCATTTCCCAATATGCTCTGGATGGTGACGAATTTAACATATGTTTTGTAAAGGGTCTGTTGCTGCTTATTTTGGAATTTTCTTTAAAATTTATTTTTCAATAGATAATTGCACATGGTTCAAAGCTAAACAGTATGAAGTGTTAAGTAGTAAAAACTCTGCCATCCCTGTCCCACAGCCACCCACGTCCCCTCCTCAGAGGCTGCAATGATACCAGTGTCATCTGCGTCTTTCCAGAAATAGTAGAGGATTATATAAGCACATGTGCGTAATATATGCATATGTACATATAGGGTATGTATAAAATACAAATACAGAGAACAGATATATTCTTTCTCCTCTTTTAAGACAAGTACTAGCAAACTACACACCCGTCTGATGTTTTACATCTTGTTCTATTCCTTAATATCTCTTGTAGGTGGTTCCAAATTAGTACATTAAGATTAACTTTATTTAAAGACTTTCATTTCTAATGTGAAATATTCCTATTGTTGTGGTTTGTTCTCCGGTTGACAAACAAGCTTTGAATAAGCCCATGTGCAGGAATGTGCAATTTTAACTCACTCATTTTTTCAGACTGTTATTTCAGTCTTTGGGTGATAACTCTGCAATCGTGGAGTCCCTAAATAGTTCCTGTTAAACTATGTTGACAGAGTATCTGTTAGTTTAGAATGAGTAATTCAGCACAATAAATAATAGACCTGGTTGAGTGGTTGCTGTTATCACTACCTGCACTTCCTTTCCCGAGATGGTGACTGCGGGAGGACAGGCGCAGAGTCTCTGGGAGCGAAGCCCCCGCATGGGGTTTGGGGGCACCGGCACTGGCTCTCCCCTGTCCGACTTGGCCGGCTGTATTTGCTGTGGGGGCCACTGCAAGGTAACCAGTGTCCTGAGAGACCCGCGGAGTGTGGTCAGGTGGTTTGATGTCAGGGTTGGTTTGCACTGTCAACCTGGCTGTATGATACAACCTTTCCCAGACTTCTCTGCCTTTATGGTTCAGCTCAGGGTTGGCAGCAAGAGTCACTGCACCAGGTTTCAGATTCCCGAGGTGGAAGTGAAGCCGCAGCCATCACACTAGGAGGGTGGGTTAGGGCTCCAGACGCTGCCACGGCTCACACCCTACAGGCTCTGGAATCAATCCTGCAGGAGGAGGGTACAGAGTTCAAGACTATTTTCCCCAGAGCTCAGGGAGCAGGGAAGGCCCGGAGGACCCATGGGTTCCAGAAACAATCCTCTTGGAGCTCTCAGGGGTCACTTTCATACCCTGAGCGCAGGATCCACATCTCTACTGTTCCTTGGGCTTCCACACTTCCTAGGGGAGGGTCCTGCCCTCTACCCGAGCAGCAAAGCACAAACCTGACCTCTCGTGCCTTTCACTAAAGCCCATCCACAACCTAAATTACCCCTGAGTTTCACTGCTTCAGAATCAAACCTCATTTACAAAGTGAACAGGTGGCTGAAGATTCAAGAACATTGTTTCAAATCCAGGAACTTTCTGATAAAATCCTAGAGGGTTATGTAAAACATTACATAAACATTGAACAACATGTTTTCGGGAAAAATAAAGTGAAACACCTGTTTCAGGCAGGGCCTTTCTGATTTCAAAATTCATGTTCTTTCTTGTCCTTTGTGAAGTTTTTGTTTTTTCCTCATGCCACTGTATCAGGGCTTGATACGGGAGAACCACCATAGTGACGCTGAGTGAGGGGTTATTAAAGGAACCGGGCCGCAGCAGTCGCGGGGGTGAGTGAGGCTGGTCCTGCGTGGGCCTGGAGCCGCCGTAGCTCAGCAGGGCCGCAGCGCGGAAGGAAAGGTGGGCTCCAAGTGGGATGAACGAGGACAGACTGGAGCCCGCAGGCCCAGTCCTCCCCCTCTCTCCTCTTGGTCACCGGCGGCTTGCAGCAGCTGCTGGCGCCCTTCAGCAGGGAGCTAGCTCCAGGTGTCCCAGGCTGGACTCTCCAGGAGCAGACCTGAGATGCTGAGGGACGAGAGACAGAGGAGAACGCATGTTCATAGGGCATCAGCGTTTGCGGAAGGAAGAAGGAGGTGGTGCAGCAGAAGTCACTCCAGATGCAGCCCCCGCAAGCTGCAGCCGACTGTGGGTCGGGGTGCTGGAGAGGAGGATTGCCCGTCATCCCGCTGTGCCTGGACAGCTGTAGCTCAGTCGCTGGTTGACAGCTGTCCCAGGAAAGCTGTGACTTCAGGCCAGGAAGCTCTCTGAAGTTGCTAATGGCTGGGGGCGGCCCGCTGCCCTGTCTGCTGCTTGCACTCCCTACCCCCAGGTGGTCAGCCCTGCCTGCGGGGCACGTGGATGGTGCATCTCCGTGTGTTCCCTGGAACTGCCCTTCCCACCCTGGCTGCTGGAAGGAGGTCTGGCGGGAGCTGTCCGCATGCACCAGCAATCCTGCCCCCGGGATGCGAGGGAGGGCAGCAGTGACCCTGATCGCAGAGCCCCCACCCTGCAGGCTCAGCTCAGGCACGGTGGTTGGTGCTCAGGGTGCTGCTGGTCCCCAGATGGGGTGAAAATCAGCTCACTGTCCGTTGGTTGGTGGCTCAGGTCACTGTGACCTTCCTACATCTGGACCCACTTCCAACAACTCCCAAGGCCCAGCCGCTCCTGTTGGAGGACCTGTCCTTGCTTTGTGGCTTTGTCCCCACATCCCACAAAGGCTCCAGTGGCCTGGAGTTTACCATTACCCTCCTTACCATCAAGGTGAATGCATTCCCACGTGTTTATCGACCAATTTTCCTTGTTGATTTGGAGAGGTGATTTATATCCTCTAGAATCAGAGTGTAATTCTAGACTCTAGAGCAGCGGTATCAAATGGAAATACAACGCTGGCCACATAAATGTTTTCTAGCAGCCAAATTTAGTTTCCGCTGATTCCTAACTTACTACAATTTGTAATGGAATGAAAACTGCATGGGGCACCTGGGTGGCTCAGTCGGTTGAGCAACCGACTCTTGGTTTTGGCTCAGGTCCTGATCCTGGGGTCTTGGGATTGAGCCCCGTGTCAGGCTCCGTGCTAGCTTAAGATCCCCCGCCTCTCTCCCTCTGCTCCTCTCCCCACCTGTGCTCTCTCTCTCTCTCTCTAAAAACAAACAAGCAAAACGAAAACACTGTATGTTAATGATTTTCAGCATCCACTAAAATAAAATTTTTCCCATGAGTAACATTGATAGTATGTTTTTGAATCAAGCCTTCATTGCTGAGATGAATATAATACATTCTTACTGAATTCCACTCCTGGATTTTATTTGCTAACAATCTGCTTGTTATTAAATGAAACTGACCTCCATTTATTTTTGTTATTTGTTTGGAACCAAAATAATGCTAGACTCACAATGTTACAGCCTTCCGGTTTTTTCCCAGTACTTTAGAGAGGTTTATGAAACACAAGACTGAATTATTTTGTGCAGATATGATAGAAGGCTTTCAGTATAACTCAGGGCTTTATGATTTTCAGTCCTAAATCTTTGTCCTCTGTATCAGGGCTCACACCAAGAAGCAGAACTAGTAGGAGATGTGTGTCTAGAGACTTGTCACAAGACACGGGCTTAGGTGGTTGTCGTGCTGACTGGGCAAGTCCAAAGTCTCAGCGTGGGTGTCCGGAAGGGCGGCCTGCAGCTGTGGCCTTCTTCTCCAGGGAGGTCTTCGTTTTCTACTTCAGGTCTTTCAACTGAATCAGGCCAACCCAGACCTGCTAGGATGATCTCCCTTTCTTCAAGTCAGCTGACCATGAACTTTAATCACACTGCAAATACCTTCCCAGCAACACCTGAATTAGTGCGTGAGTGAGGGCTGGAGCGCAGGCAAGTCGACACATTAAAAGAAGCCCATCGCAGCCTCCATCACAGTGTCATCGATTATTTCTTCGTTTTTTTCTACCCCCACTTGAATAAAATCGGTAATACACACGTGCATCTTGTTTCCCTTTTTGTATAAGGCTATACATTTTTTTCTGCCAGTTGCATGGGTTTTGGGGTCATAAGATTTTCATTATCCTTCTTTTTTGTTTTTATATTTAGATTTGGTTGTTAACCCCTCCTTTGGCCGCCACTATTTCAATAGGTGTGGAAGCGCAGCGGCAAGAGCCTCGCCCTCTGCAAAATACCGGAGTAGTGAGGGTTACCCAGAGCTTCACTGTTCTTTCAGGCAAGGCTGAACCCTCCTCTCCCCACTCCGCCCCACCTGGTCCCCAAACGTGACCTCTGAGAAGGACCAGAGTGACCTAAAATTCAAGTCTGCTTCACTGTCAGACCACTAACCCACCGCTGGGACCTCTCCTGGGGGAGGGGAGGGGAGGTGAGGGGAGAGGAGGGGAATGGAGGGTCCCCACGTTTCCAGCTGGGTGGTAATAAATGGCTCAATTTTTAGATGAATTACTCCCAATGCATTTGGAGCCTCAGAAATCCTACTTCTCACCCAAGCTCTGAACACGAGAAATTTTATTCTTTTCTACCCCAAACCCTTCCCCCACTTTATCCTTCATCTGCTCAGTACAGACATCCTTTCCTCCATCAAATGGAAGAAGGGAAAGAGGCAATCCTTGGGAGTAGTTCCCAAACCATTTCTGATTTTGGCAGTAGAGAGAGGTGTTCTCAAATATAATTTTCTTCCTTCCTTTTTTTTTTTTTTTTTTTACTGTTTATTTTATTTTTGAAAGAGAGTAAGAGAGAGAGAGTGAGAGTGGAGGAGGGGCAGAGAGAGAGAGACACAGAATCGGAAGCAGCTCCAGGCTCTGAGCTGTGAGCACAGAGCTGGATGCGGGGCTAGAACTCACGAACTGTGAGATCATGACTTGAGCTGAAGTCGGATGCTTAACCAACTGAGCCACTCAGGTGCCCTTCAAATATAATATTCTGTAAATGTCTACTATTAGGCTTAACTCACATTCTCAGCCCCCGCTATTGTGGGTGCTTTTCTTATTTTTTCTTGTTCCTCCTCAAATTCCCTTTCCTACTTTCTCCAAGCATGGAAAAAGAAACTGGTAAAATCTGGTCGATTCTTTTCTCTGCTGAGCAAGTAGTTGTTTGGAATGGTTTACCCTTAGAGGAACATTCACGCCTTTTCCTTTGCCAAGTGTATTCTGTTCCTCAGTTGTTTTCTTTTCAAATTTGGGGAGGTATTAGAGATTTTTAGCATTTGACCTTTCAACCCCTTCCCTTAGGATGCTTTGATGAGGGAGATGTTAGCTTCATGGAGTATGAGACACATAACTTCTAGAAACTTCTATCTCTGAACACCCCTTCCTCTAAAATTTGAATAGTATGGGCATTATTTGTGTTTTTACTTATTTGCTTTAATTTTATTGGGTTTAGAGAGGGCTTGCTCTGAGCTAGTGTAATACTACCATCTTACCTCAGCAGCCCTATTTACTCAGAAATTCTAGATTCTTCACCACTGCTCCAGCCAACATTTCCACCAGAGCACCCATCGCTCTGAGATCTACCACTGCAGCAAAGTCACCATCTGCTATTTCTCTCTCTTGACCAAGGGCTTGGTAAATATTTAAGTATATTAGATTTTTATTGCTGCGTAACTGATTATTCCAAAGCTTAGTAGCTTAAAAATAATAAAACCTTACTATCTGACTGTTTCTGTGGGTTAAGAATTTAGAAGCAGCTGAGCTGGGTGGTTCTGATTTGGGGTCTTTCATCTGAAAGCTTGGCTGGGGCCATGCCTCTGGATGGCTCGCTCACACACTGCTGGTTTTGTGGTGAGGCCATCCTTCCTGGTGTGGGCCTCTCCATGGGCTGCTTGAGTGACCTCACAACATGGTGGCCTGTTTTCCTTCAAGGGAGCAATCCAAGAGAGAGCAAGGTGGAAGACCCTTGTCTTTGATCCCCTACAATGGGGATTACACCCCATCAGTGCCACTTCTTCCTACCATGGCCAGCTCTATTCAGTGCGAGAGTCAACCACAAAGACAATAACAGGAGGCAAGGATCATGAGGGGGCCGTTTGGGAAGTTGGTTGCTTCCGTGAGTAAATAAGTAGAATGAATTGATGAGAGTCACTAATAGATTTTCTAGAAAATAAGGGTTTCTCTCTCCCTCTCCCTCTCTCTGTCCCTCCCTTACTCATACGTGTGCATGCTCTCTCTCAAAATAAATAAATAAATAAGCTTAAAGAAAATGAAATTTAATTTGGGACACCTGGGTAGCTCAGTCGGTTAAGTGTCCAACTCTTGATTTCAGCTCAGGTCACAGTCTCATTGTAGTGTGATTGAGCCCTGCGTCGGGCTCTGTGCTGGGCATGGAGCCTCCTTGGGATTCTCTCCCCCCTTCTCCCTCTGCCCCTCTCTTGCTCATGCTTGCTCACTTTCTCTCTAAATAAATAATTTTTAAAAAGGAATTTAATTTAATTCAGGTTAACTTACCTGACTCCCCTCTTCTCTTTCCATTTTTCCATGATCAGTGTTATCTTTAGATGGTAATCAGAAAAAAAAAATCACAGATGCCACTGAGCACCCAAGTGCTCTGCCATCTCAGACTGTCTCTGAGGACAATTTGCTTCTCACCAAGACAAGAAATCCCAGACTTTTCTTCCATCTAAGTCCCACCCCATCTCTTTGTCCCGGTCTGTCTCGGGCTCCTGCTTTCATACTCCATACATGGGGTAGAGTTATCATTTATCAACGTGCACAGAGAAATGTAGCTTCACACATGGCTTCCTATTTTGCTCATGTTAGCCCTTCCTGCCCCCGCTCCCAGCCACCATGCCCGTCTTTGGAGAAGCTGCTGGCAATGGTTAACTTCATGTGTCAACTTGACTTGGTCATGGAGTGCCCGGATATTTGGTTGAGCATTAATTATCTCTGGGTGTGTCTGTGAGGGTGTTTCTGGATGAGACTAGCACTTGAGTTGGTGCACTGAGTAAAGCAGATGGTCGTTCCCAGTGTGGTGGGCATCACCCAATCTGTTGAGGGCCAGATGGAACAAAAAGTTGGAGGAAGGGAGAATTCACTGTCTGCCTATGGAGCTAGGACATCCGTCTCCTCCTAACCTTGGATTAGGACTTACACCATCGATGCTCCTGGTCCTCTGGCCTTTGGACTCAGATTGGAACTACATCACTGGCTTTCCTGGATCTCCAGCTTGCAGATGGCATGGCATGAAGATCCTCAGCCTTCGTAACAGCATGAGCTGATTTCTTATAATAAATCTCTCTCCTTCCTACCCTGTACTACTGTTCCTGTTTCTCTAGAGAACCCTAACTAATGCACTCCTTTATTGTTGGTTTTTCCTCTGATATTCCAGGGCTATATTCCTTCTCTTCTTTCCTTCAAACTGGGGTTACACAGTGCCGGAGGCTAAGTATGGAAAGCAGAGTTCTAAAGTGACTCCCAGTGAGTCACATTCTTACGTAGCCCGGCCAAGAGGGCCTGTGAATATGAGGGACGCCACTCCCATGAGTAGATTATGTGGTATGCCAAAAGTGGGGGGACTCTGTGAGGTAATTAAAGCCCATAATCAGTTAACTTTAAGTTAATCTAAAGATCACTGTGGGTGGGCCTGACCTAATCAGTGGAATCCTTTAAAAGAGCATCTAGAGGTTGGAGATTTGGAACAGCAGAGATTCTCCTTTGTTGAGCTGGAAGAAGCAAGCTGCTATTTGTGGGAAGACTGGTGTGAGGCTCTAGGAACTGAAGTCTTCAGTTCTACTGCCGCTAGGAACTGAATTCTGCCAACAGCCAGTTAGCTGGGCAAAGATTCCTGAGCCTCCGATGAGATCACAGCCGCGACATCTGGACTTCAGCCCAGTGAGACCCTGAGAGGTCTCAGCCAAGCTGTGCCCAGACTCCTGCCCCATGGAAACTCTGTGATAATAAATGTGGGTTATTGTAAGCAGCTACTTTTGTAGTAGCAGGTTATAGAGCAGTAGAAAACTACCATGCTCTTCAAAAGGAGGTCTGTGCAATGTTATCTGGCAATGAGCTTAACTCCGGGCCAAAAAGATAAGGATCGTCGTTCAGAATGTGGAACCCCTAAGTCACAACAAGCACACAGTTTTGCCTGGTTGACTTTGCAGCAAATCTTTCCTGCTAAAGGAAGCAGCATGTTGAATGAACTCTTTCTGGAGACCTAAAGTCCCTGCGTGGAAAGCAGATTCTTCCAGGATCCAGCCGTTCCTATTGTCCCTCTCATATGTCATGGTGGGGAGGCAGCTGCAGGTGGCATCTGTCTACTTGGCCCCCCTCTTGCCTGTCAAGTCTAGAGACACTGGATTCCTTCTGCTTCCCTCCGGGTAACAATTCTGTTGTGAACACCCTCAACCAGTCGTGGCCCTTCGCTGCCTGCACGAATGAGAACAGTGGCTCAAGTCCACGTTTCAGTCTGGACAGAAATCTCTGCCTGCCTTGGATCCAGCTGGGAGCCACTTCCTCTGCTCAGGTTATTCTTCAGGCTTGAAGTCCTGTAAGTTTCAGGGTTGCATCCTTCCAGAGTTACTGTGTCCTCCAGCTTACTACTCTACGCATGGATCATCACTACTTGGTTTCTTTCCCCTTGGAGTGACTTAGTGTACAGGTCAGTGAATTTGTCATTTTCACATCTTGTTCTTTTTCCTAGAGCCTTTGACTTGGGCATAGAGGGCTTTCAGATACCTTTGCTTTGATCTCTATCACCATCCCCAAGAGGCCTGTCATTCTTGAACCTCCAGCTGTAGCTGTGGCTGGGACCCCTACACTGCACCTGCTAAGATGCCAGGCTCCAGGACCCAACCCTGTGCCTTACTCAGGCCCCCATCCACCCACTCTGGTCCCCTTGTCGCCTCCTTCCTCCTGTCCTGCCTTGCGTCCCGCCTTTCTTCAGGTGACCCATGGTTGTCCTCATGAGAAATCCAAACGCCTTCCCCAAGTCGGCAGGTGACTCCTGGATTAGAGGGCCGCAACCATCACTCCAGCCTCTCTCCTTGCTGTTCCTCACTGAGACTGTACCTGAGCCTGAAAAAGTTACCTGGGTGTGCTCTCTCAGCCCTGGGCCTGTGCACCTGCGGCTGCCTGCCTCAACTGCCTCTGCTTCTCCCTCTGGAAGAAATGACCAGTCCCTGCTGAACTTGTCTGACCATATGCCCATCTCTCCAGGACACTGAACATATGTGGGCACTAAATCCAGTTTCTGGCATGTGGTAGGTTCTCAAAAATAGCTGTTGATGCAATACATTGCGTGGCTTTTGGGGCAGAAAGTTTTCTAGCCAAACTGTAGACTTTGTGGCAGGGTGTCTTGGCTGTGAAGTTTGAAATATACAATTCTTACTTTTTTTAATGTTTATTTATTTTGAGAGAGAGAGAGAGCATAAGCAGGAGAAGGGCAGAAAGAGAGAGTGAGGGAAAATCCCAAGCAGGCTCCATGCTGCCAGTGCAGAGCGCAATTCGGCGCTTGATCCTACGAACTGAACCGTGAGATCATGACCTAAGCCGAAATCAAGAGCTGGGTGTTGTAGACTCTGGGTCTAAAGTTCTTTCTTGTCCAGCAAGAAAGCGGAATGCAGGATTAAAATTTGAGAGATGGCTAATGTCTGGGAGAAGACAAGAGCCCAATTAAGGGTCTTTGCTCCATTTTTATTAGGATCAGAAGGCTTACAAACATGGTGATAAACGTGCACAAAGATAATAAGTCTGTGAACATTAGCTCATGGGCATGAAGGAAAGGGGGCTTTGAAGATATACTGTTAAGGGTTTGGGTCAATGTAAACCAAAATCCTGGAGGAGCAGATGGTTGTTAACCTCAGACTTGAGGCTCTGGGTCTGTTTATCTTAGCTAGCCTACGGGATAAGAAAGATAAAGCATGCTACCTCAGGGTCAACAAGGCACCTTTCTTTTGCTAATTAGCTCTACTCTGGGCAACTTCACCCTGCCAAGGTCTATAGCCCTATTTACCTGTTTACCTAATTTGGTCCTTCCTTCCTGTGAAAGTAGCTTTCTGCTACAGTGCTAAATTGGGGGGCTTATCCACCCTGAATACCTAATCTTATTTACCTCATATGCCTTTGTATTAGGACCTTTGCCCCCCCTCTCTATACTGGAACTTTTGCCCCACCCTCTCTATACTTAATTACCTAATCTTGTTTACCCAAACTTGGGTGTGAGCATCCTATGGCTTTGTAATTCTTTATGCCTTTTTAACCCATTGGTGCAAGCCCAGGGAATTCCTAAACTTATTCCCCACAGTCAGGCACTCTAAACGAATGAGCCACCCAGGTGCCCCATTTCTTCTGTTAATTTTAATCTGATAGTTCTGCTCTAAGTTTGTAGGTAAAAATAAAAGTATGCATGTCAGTAGATTAGAAAATATTGGGGTATTGTCTTTTCTAACTTAAACTTTTCTTTTTTTTTTTTAGTTGATTTTTTTTCCAATATATGAAATTTATTGTCCAATTGGTTTCCATACAACACCCAGTGCTCATCCCAAAAGGTGCCCTCCTCAATACCCATCACCCACCCTCCCCTCCCTCCCACCCTCCCCTCCCTCCCACCCTAACTTAAACTTTTCAAAATAAATATTCTAAAATGTAAAATAATACCCTGTTTTGTGGGTTTATGTGCTGTTACAAGACAGACAATGTATGTTTTGCCTCTTAGCCACATTTATAGTCAAGGTAGACATTTAAGCCCCATTAAATGCTGGCAGTCTGAGTAATTTACTATTTGTCTTATTGAAATAATTGCTTTTATAAACCATTATGTGTTTGTTGTAAAAAAAAAATTAAAGCAATGCAGAAAACTCAAATAAAGAAGAATTGTTGAAATACCACCATCCAGAGATAGTTTCCTAAACATCTCTCTACACATAGACTATCTTACATAAATATTTTTGTTCAATAATATATTGACATTTATTTCCTTATTAAAAATCCTTGTTTTACCCCATATACCAAGAAAAATACCTTGTGAAATACCTCTCTGTTGTAGGTCGCGATCGCTTATGAACTCCGGACAGCAAAAACAGGATCAAAACAAGTTATTACGGCCGGGCCAGACAGGGAAATACAACAGGTCCCGAAAGTCTGAACAAGCTTTGGGAATGTCTTATAAAGGCTGTATCGACCAAATGGGTTGCAAAGGGTGGCAGTTAGAAATGGCAGGCACCAATTACACAATGTTGTAGGTTTTTAAAATATAAGGCAGGCACCAATCACACAGTCCTGAAGAATTTTAAGATATAACTTGTTGACTCCAGCCAGTTGAATGCTGAATCATGTTTACAATATTAGTCTTCTATCTATTCGAACAAGATGCGGTGCCCGAGAATGGGGAAGGTGATTACGCCAAGCAGGTTTACAGAAGCTCAAACAAGCAGTTAAGAGGAAGTTGTATTTCTCAGCAACTCAGCAAATGTGGTTCTAAGCAGAACTAACATCTAGGGAACAGGAACAGCATTTCTAGGAGAGCCCAAAACAAACACTGGTTCAGCATCTCAACTCTGGGGTCCTTCTAAGCTTACATAGGTCATAGCTTACTCCCGGGCTACAGGAGGCTAGCCATGCTTGCCCTTTACACTGTCGTGAGGGGCGCCTGGGTGGCTCAGTCGTTTAAATGACTGACTCTTGGTTTCCACTCAGGTTATGATCTCACAGTTCCGCTCAAGTCATGACCTCAAGGATCCCTGCTTGGGATTCTCTCTGTCCCTCTCTCTCTGCCTCTCCCCACTTGCGCTGTCTCTGTCTCTCTCAAAATAAATACACTTAAAAAAGAAAAAAAAACTTAAAAAAAAAAAAACCTGGACACGCGTGCACACAAATGGAATAATACCTCAGGATGGAAAGCCCCTCTCTGAGACCTAACAAGAGCTGAAACTTCTTACTCAAGCCCCTTCTCGTGTTTCTTACATGTCACTTTTCAAAGGTCCGAAGAGGGCGCGATGACTTCACATTTAGCTGAAGTGTGCCGGTGCGCCTGGTGGTTTTCACGTTTGTGCCCTTTCGGTGACCTAGTTGGAAGGTAGCACGTCCAGTGTCACATTCCCACGTTTCTCAATGCCCCACAGAATGGAGCCAACAGCACTGCGGAAATGTATGGTTTTGTTACTGTTTTGTTTCCTCTTATCCTCCCCAGGTGGTAGCCGCAAGGCGCAAGGGTGTGACGTTTTCAGCCAGAGGGGAAGCCTAGAGGCATTGGCACAGGGACGCTGCTGTGCAAGCTCCATTCTGGACCTGCTGCCTGACTGCATCCTCTGTGGGTCAAATGCACATACTGAATCTTTATCAATGGGCTGCACTTATTATGGGGAAAACTGTAAAGTTACATTTCCAGGTTTTTGCAGTTAAAAAAAAAGTTAAACCAAACTATTCAGAGCCCTCGGTGAATTCTGGAGAGAAATCACCTACAATGAGGCTCACCTTGCTACGCTGTGTCCCTAGGGTTGAGAGAGAATAGGGTCAGGACTCGGGGCTCCGCCCCAAACCTTTAACCGACTATACCGTATGGTTAAAACTCCCTAAAGGAAAATTCTTGGGCAATATATCTTACAGGAATGCAGAAAACAGGACATCAGTTTAAAAGAAACTCGCAAAAGGACAGACGGTCAGCTTCCTGCAAACACCAAGCAGAGCCTGAAGGCAAGCGTGCAAAAAATTAGTGATATCCAGCCCAAACCAGTCTGCACCAGGGTGGACCTCTGATGCTGACCTCAGAGTATGCACTGTGACCACCAGGAGTGCCCTCAAGTTAACTTTCCCTCATTGAAATGCTAAAAGTCACACCCAGAGGGGGAGATTTAACATGCTAATGAGGCATGCATTGTTCGGAAAGCATAATCTCTCAGTACACAAGCGCCAAGAAAAACCCCACCTCTACATACTTAAACCTCACCCTTTTCCCACCTAAATTTCTTTACTCGGGGAGTCAGCCTGAGGATTCTTTCCTCTGCTGTCTCCCTTGTGCTGGACCATAAGCCCCAATAAAGCCTTGCCTAAAACTCTCATTTGGCCTCTTGTCAATTTCTTTCTTTTTTTTTTTTTAAGATTTTATTATTTTTTTCAATTTTAATTTTATTTGAGACAGAGAGGGCGAGGAGAGGGCGGGTGGGGGGGAGGAGAGAGAAAGAGAGAGAGAGCAAGAATCTCAAGCAGGCTCCATGCACAGTGCAGAGCCAGAGACAGGGCTTCATCCCACAACCCTGGGATCAGACCTGAGCTAAAATCAAGATTCAGACACTCGACGAACTGAGCCACCCAGGTGCCCCTTAAAGATTTTATTTTAAAATACTCTCTGTACCCAACATGGAGCCCAAACTCACACCCCAGAAATCAAGAACGGCTTGCTTTTCTGACTGAGCCACCAGGTGCCCCCTCTTGTCAATTTGTATCTCTTAGAGAAGCCTAAGGGCCTGGTTCACTAACAGTGAGCTCAGGTCCCAAGGTCTTGCTGTGTCACTTATTCCCTATCTCATCTGGGAGCGCTTGAGGTGGCCAAGGGTCCTCCTTGGCAGTTGGCCCCAGCTCCCCCCTTTCCCCCACCACCCATTTGCATCCAGGCACCAAGCCCTGCGGACTGGGTCTCCTGGCTCCCTTTTCTCCTCTTCCTGCAGCCATGGGCTTGGCCAAGGTCATCTCTTGCAGGTTTGATAAAATTGCCCTCCTGCAGATCCCCACCCTGGCTTTATGTTCCTCAACCACTTTACTGTCATCGCTGCCAGAGTGGTCAACACGAAGGTGACCCCTATGGTGACCGCTTAGAATCCATCGCTGGTTTCCTTCCACTTAGGACGGGTTCCACTCTTGGCCCTGTGCTCCAAACTGACACCAGCAACTCACACTCAGGCAAAAGGACAGATGTGCAGCTTCCTGAAAACATCAAGTAGTACCTGAAGGCGAGAGTGCAGGATGTGGGTGTCCCCAACACTGATCAAGCAGAGCCAGTGACATGCAGAAGAAAAGAAAGCAGATACACGAGATATGAAGGTCTTCCTTCCTTAACTCTGTTAGAACTCATAGCTATTCCCTGGTGTCTAGAAGCTGGGAAGTCCTTGGAGACGCTTCTTTATCCAAGCCCTGGAGGGGGGTCTGAGACTGGGCCAGTAGAGCTGCAGCATAACAGACACTCCAAGTGTCACTAAATGGGTTTGGTTGGCTGGAGGAGGGAGCCCTTTATGTGTCCGATTTACTAGAAGTCTGGCTTTTTCCTTTCTGCTACTGAAGGCCTCTTGCTCAGTCAACTAGGAACTGGGAATTTGCAGCTGGTGGGCATCCATGATGCCCTGGGGGCTCCAGATTGTTGTTGCCCCTCGGTGGGGCAAACTGCTGGGAAAGCTCTTAAATACATTGATCATTCAGTGACAAAGGAAGCCTAGAATTGTACACATTTGTTAAAACATCCTTTTTTGTGGGTGGAGGGGAAGCTTTTTATTAGGATGCAACCCCTGTCTAACATGTTTCAGATTGGGCCTAGCTGCCTTCATTGAATTTGCTAAATATTGCAGACTCTGCTTCCCGGCCTCCTCCCCTAAATTTCCCCTCCCCTCTTACCCAACCCTCTGTTCTGGCCCTTATCTTCATCTTCCCCTTCCCCACCTCTCCAACCCCTCCTGTCCCTCCATTCATTTCTAACAGTTACCCCTCCCCCACCATTTCTTTGCAGATCCAATATTTGGTATTTACCTTAATGATAGACTAATTGCCTGATTTGTCCATTTTTCTTTCTCAGTGAAAGCTCATACCAATATTTCATGGAGATATCCCTTATTTATTTAAGAAACACGCATTTGAACTGGTACACTCATCTCCTGTGGATATAAACTTACCAGTGTTAACGGAAAATACATGGTAAATTATGCTATTTGTTCTCTCGGTTTTGTTATTCACACAGCGCAGGAACCCAGTTACTGAAAAATGTAAATGTGTATGATGTATAGACGTTTCATCCCCAGAACTCTCATAATCCTCCATGTTTTCCCCAAGGGAACAACTAGAAAGTTTTTATTCTCTTAAACCTCATGGACATAATCAAATATATGTATGCCTGGCTGCCAGATGTGGTGTTGTGCTCACTTATACATGTTACATGTAATATGGTGGATTTTCTTCAGTGGTTTTTGTGGGTGGTCAGTATTAATATGTGGCTGACCAACAAGATTGGTAGGTATGGACACTTTCTCCTGTCCCTGGTGATGCTGGAGTAGGGCTGGGAGTTTCTTTCACAGGCTTTGCTTCTAGCAGCAAGGATGGGGAGCAGGCAGGTAAGTTATCACTCCTCCATTCTGGACTATTGGGTTCGTAAAGGAATTGAACTTATCCTGCCTGGCAAATCTGATTTCCTTACTATTATCCTAGCTGTGTGCTTTGAGGTGGCCTAAGTACCCTGTCCATCTCTATGCTTCTGAGATTCTTCCATCCATACTAAACATTTTAAAAATTATTAATTCTATCTCTTGTTATAAATCTGTTCAGATTTTGCATTTCTTCTTGAGTCAATTTCTGTAGGTCGCCTTTTTCTAGAATTTGTCCATTTCATCTGGGTTATCTAATTTGTTGAACAGCATACAATTGTTCATAGTATTTCCTTACACCCATTTTTATTTCTGTAAAGTCAGTAATAGTGTCCCCACTTTCATTTCCTTTTTTTTTTTTTTTTTTCAACGTTTATTTATTTTTGGGACAGAGAGAGACAGAGCATGAACGAGGGAGGGGCAGAGAGAGAGGGAGACACAGAATCGGAAACAGGCTCCAGGCTCCGAGCCATCAGCCCAGAGCCTGACGCGGGGCTCGAACTCACGGACCGCGAGATCGTGACCTGGCTGAAGTCGGACACTTAACCGACTGCGCCACCCAGGCGCCCCCCCACTTTCATTTCCAATATTATTTTCTCTCCTCTCTTTTCTTCTTAGTTTCGCTAAAGGTTTATCAATGTTGTTGATAGAACCAAATTTAGGGTCCATTGATTCTATTTTTATTCCCTATTTCATTTATTTCCTTTCTAACCCTTATTATTTCTTCCTCTGCTAGCTTTGGGTTTAGTTTGTTTTCCTTTTTCTAGTTTCTGAAGGTGGAAGTTTATTATTGTTATGAGACCTTTTTATTTATTTATTTTACAAAGAGAGAGGAGTGGGGAGAGGGAGAGAGGGAGAGAGAGAGAATCCCCAGTAGGCGCCATGCTCAGTGTGGAGCCCAATGCAGAGCTGGAGCCCACAACCCTGGGATCATAACTTGAGCTGAAATCAAGAGTTAGACCCTCAACCGACTGAGCCACCCAGGCACCCCGAGATCTTTTTAAATGTAGATATTTATAACTATGAATTTTGCTTTGAGTACTGGCTTCACTGCATCCCATACATTTTGGTGTGTCGTGTTTTCATTTCATCTCAACGTACTTTCTAATTTCCTTTCTGACGTCTTCTTTGACCCATTCATTATACAGGAGTGTGCTGTTTGAGCCCCACACATCTGTGAATTTTCCAGTCTTCCTTCTGTTATTGATTGCCAGTTGTATTCCACTGTGGCTGGAAAAACTGCTTGGTATGGTTTCAAACCTTTGAACTCTCTCTAGACTTGTTATAACCTAATACATGTTCTGTCTGAAGAGCGTTTCATGTGGACTTGAGGAGTGTGGATTCTGCTTTGCTGTGTGGTGTGCTCTAGAGAGCTGTCCAGTCTGTCAAATCTGGTTGAATGACAGTGTTCAGTTTCCAATTTCCTTGCTCATCTGCTAATTGTTTTATCCATTATTGAAAAGGGAGTACTGAAGTCTCAGTAATTATTGTTGAATGACTGATTTCTCCCTTTAATCCTGTCAGTTTTGCCTTATTTATTTTGAGGCTCTGTTGTTAGGGACATGTTATGTTTTTTGTTTTTGTTTTGTTTTGTTTTGTTTTGTTTTTTTAGAGAGATGGCACAAGTGAGTGAGGGGCAGAGAGAGAGAGACAGAGAGAGAGAGAGAGAGAGAGAGAGAGGATCCCACAAAGGGCAGAAAGGGAGAGAGAGAGAGAAGTAGGGCTCACCTGGGGCTCGTGCTCAACTGAAGCCTGGCTTGAGCTCACCTGATGTGGGACTTAAACTCACAAACTGTGAGATCATGACCTGAACCGAAGTCAGAGGCTTAACAACTGAGCCACCCAGGTGCCCAGAGGAGTATGTTATGCTTACAGAAAGATCTGTTCAGGGCAAGTTAGTCAATCCCTTTAACTTCATTTTCTGTAAAAACTCCTTATTGAAAATGCCAACAACGATATAAATTGAAAACTCAGGACTATTTGTGGAAACAAATCCTTAACAGTGCCAATCCCACTTTGAGTTACTCTGGGTCATTGGTCAGTGAGACTGTCTCTTCTTAAGAATTGTATCCATGGTGCTTAGCTGCCACAGCAACCCACAGATGCCTCCTTACTGCTTTACTAATGGTGTTCCAGAATGGCCTTCCATGAGGTTTATGCATTCTGTGTGTCAGGTTCCTTGCACACAAAAGCACAAACACCTCAAAATGAAGGCTATTTCTGGAGACAGTGGTGGAAGTTTTTCTAGCTATGACCCAATAAGGGTGGTTCCTCCAACCTGCAACAAGTGTTCTATCCATCGTTAAATGTGCTGTCACTCTTCCTGTGACAGTCAAGGCCTGTCCTTTTAGGCTAAATGGCTGCAGGCATTATTCAATTACCCCTGAATGTAAAATTTACCTCTAGAATTTTTATTAGGTTTTGTTTTATAATTTCTAAATCTTTATGGATATTCTCTCTTTGGTGACACATCATTTTCCTGGTTTCCTTGGACTCTTTGAACCTATCTTAAGACAGTCGATTTAAAGTCTTGGCCTAGTGGGGCACCTGGGAGGCTCAGTCAGGCGACCAACTTCAGCTCACGTCATGGTCTTGTGGGTTGTGGGTTTGAGCCCCACATCAGGCTCTATGCTGACAGCTTGGAGCCTGGAGCCTCCTTCAGATTCTGTGTCTCCCTCTCTCTCTACCCCTGCCCCTCACACTCTGTGTCTCTATCTCTCAAAACTAAATAAACATTAAAATTTTTTTTTTTTTAAGTCTTGGTCTAGTAAGCCCAATGTCTAGTCTTCCTCATAGATAGTTATCATTACTTTCTTATTTCCCTGTGAGTGGTTCATAATTTCTTGTTGTTGTTTTTTTTCTGGCATGCCTCATAATTTTTGGTTGAAAACTAGAGATTTTGAATAATATAATGTGGCAGTTCTAAAAATTAGGTTCTGCCCCATCCCAGGGTTTGTTGTTGCTGCTTGTTATGGATTGTTGTTGATTCAGTTACTTTTCTAAACTGTTTTTGTAAAGATTGTATTCTTTGTCATGTATAGCCATTGAAGTCTCTGTTCTCTTAGCTTAGTGGTCAGCTAATGATTTGATAGAGATTTCCTTAAACATCGAGAGCCAAAAATACAAAATACTCTCCAAGTTTTGCAGGTTGGCTCTGTGTGAAATATTTATTTAATGCTTAGCCAGGCTGTCTAAAACTCTGCCTTAGCCTTTACTTTCTCCTTCTGTGGAGCTGAAAAGTTAGCCAGAGGGGACAAATTAGGGTCTTCTCTAGTCTTTTCTGATCATATGTCCAGGCTGTGAGTGCATGCGGCCTTCTAGATTTCCTGGTATATGTGTGGGCTTTTTAAAGCACTCATTCCCCCAAGTGTCTCCTTACTTAACCTCTTCCTTCTCAGACTTTCTGGCTATCGATTGCTCTCCCTATCTGATATCTTGTGCCTCTGGTGGCTGAGGCTAATATGTTAATCTTTAAATGCTTTCAATAAATGCCATCTGAGAAGCTGCTTCTGTCTGGGGAAAGTCCAAGTCAGATGCAGCAAAGGCAAGCCCTCGAGCCAATCCTTCAGGGAGTCACCAGACTCCTCAAAACACACAACCATGGTTCCTTGGGAATAGGGTCCATATTGCTCCCTCTGGTAACAACCTGCACCCAAAATGTAGGCTACTGTCTTCATGGCTGCTGCTGAGCTGGGGGTGGGAGATGTTCAGCAAGTAAGATATAATGCCACAACACTCTCAGAAAAATTCTCCTGTCTTCACTTATCATTCCCTTGGTTGTTGTAAGGTTGTTGTTTTTTAAAATAGATTTCAGAGTTCTGAAAAAGTTGATTCTGACAGTTTCTGCCAACTTTTTCTTTACTTTTGTGGAGAGGAAGAATGTTGGAGTTCCTTACTCTGCCATTTTCAGTGACATCACTCCAGTATGACTGTGTTATCCTGTTAACAGCAATCAGAAGTGTATCATTTCCTTAAAAACAAAGGTCAGAAAAATTATAGGATGTTCAGAACCAGAAACATTCTTGGGAAATTTTTAGTACATGAATCTTTTCATGAACTAGGTGTTGAGTACTGTTGAAGAAATGTGAGAATACAAGACACAACACCAGGGTGCCTGCCTGGGTGGCTCAGTTAGTTAAGCATCCGACTTCAGCTCAGGTCATGATGTCACTGTGTGTAAGTTCAAGCCCCACCTGGTTGGGGGAGGGGGGGTGGCTCTGTGCTGACTGCTCAGAGCCTGGAGCCTGCTTCAGATTCTGTGTCTCCTTCTCTCTGCCCCTCCCCAACTCACGCTCTGTCTCTCTCTCAAAAATAAACATAGTTTTTTAAATAATAAATAAAAAAAAGAAAAAGAAGCGCCAGGCTCTAGAAAATTAAAAACAAACAAACACCTAGCTTCCAAAGAACTTGTATGTGTAGGTAGCATATAAAGGATTCTCATTGGAATAGAAGATGTACAGCCTCTCACATATTCAGAGGCATTAATTCTCTTAGTAAAGACATTTTCAGATACTGATTATGATTAAAATTGGGATATATGGTATAAACATGTGTGTTACGCTTTTTTCGTCCACTGGTAGTTATCCTGGTCAAAACAGTAATTCACTATGCTAGGACTTGAAAACTATCAAAGAGTAACAACCCCAGAAATTTATGATTTATAAAAATTTTGATAAAGGGACCTCAGTCAGTTAAATGTCCAGCTTTGGCTCGGGTCATGATCACGAGATTTGTGAGTTCGAGCCCCGTGTCGGGCTCTGTGCTGACGTCTGGGAGCCTGGAGCCTGCTTCAGATTCTATGTCTCCCTCTCTCTCAGCCCCTCCCCTGCTCAGGCTCTCTCTCTGTCTCTCAAAAATAAATAAATGTTAAAAAAGTTTTTTTTTAAATAAGAAATCATACTTCCAGGTCATTTTAAAAGAATAATCTGGCATAGGATTTATATGCAAATAATCTAGAGTTAGAGACGATCTGAATTAAAAAATCGTATTTCTGGATGACTTTGAAAAAAAATTGCCTTGAGATTTATGTCCAAAAAAATTCTACAATTTGAATATGGATTTAAAAACTTGCATTTCTGTGCCATTCTTTGGAAAAATTATGGTGAATAATTCATGTCCAAAATCTCCCAAGATTTAGCAGATTTGGATAAAATATTTTGTTTTTGCATCATTTTGGAGGAAAAATATGGCATAGAGTTATGTCCAAAAATACATTTTGAGAAAATTTAGATGAGAAGCTATCTTTCTGAACCATGTTGGAAGAAAAAAATTGCATGGGACTTCTATCTAAAGAACCCACTTCTTGGAAGAAAAAGCTAGCATAGAACTTATGTCCAAGAAATTGCATTTTGTAGTGAATTTGGGTTTAAAAAAATATGTTTGGGGATCCACTTTGAAAGAAAATATGCCACAGGACTTATATCTAATAAACCTCATAAATTTAAATAAAAAATAATATTTTATGGCCATTTACAAAGAACAGTCTGTCACAGGGCTTACCAAAAAACCATCTTACAATTTGAGGACATTTGGATGAAATATCACCATTTTAGGCCGCTCTGAAAGAAAATCTGGCATAGGAGTTGTTCAAAAAATGCCAAAAAAAAATATTTGAGCCAATTTGAAAAATCACACTTGCAGGCTTTTTAGAAGAAAAGTCTTACATGGGACTTATGTCCAAAAGATACCAAGATTTGAGTGAATTTGGATCAGAAGTCACATTTTCTGCATATTAAAAAAAAATATATATATATATATATCTGGTGTAGGTCCTAGTTTCAATAAGCCCCCAAATTTGAGCAGACTTGGATGAAAAACATCATATTTCTAGGGCATCTGGGGACAAATACCTAGCATATGACTTATTTCCCAAAACTCCACTACTTATATGAAATTGGATTTTAAAAAATCATGTTTCTTGCCCATTTGGGAGGAAAATTTGATGAAGGATTTATGCCCCCCAAAAACTAATGTTTTGAATGAGTTTGGATGAAAAAGTGTATCTGGGCAATTTTGTAAAATAATGTAACATAGAATAATTTGAGCACAGTTAGATGGAAAGTCACTTTTGGGTCATCTTAGAAAAGTCTGAGGTAAGAATTATTTCCACAAACCCATAAGACTTAATGAATTTGGATGAAAAATTATATTTTCAAGAACATAGTGTATTATAGACAGAAAATCCCAATTATTGTTCTAATTTTGATGAAAAATGTCTTTTTAGACCATTTTAGAAGAAAAACCAAGTGTGTGAGTTTAGGTGCAAAACTTAAGCTATTTGAGTAAGTTTGTATGAAAAGTTGCATTTCGTGGGCTATTTGAGAAGAAAATTTTGCTGTAGGGCTTATGTTCAAGAAACTCCAGTAATTATTGCTGTAGATTTAGTAAGCTTTGAAATTGGGAAGTTTAAGTCTTTCAATTTAGTTCTTATTTTCTAAAAATATGTTATTCTATTGCTTTTTAATGTAAAACATAGCAACACTGGCTGTAGCATTCTTAGACTGTTTTCCTTAACCCTCCCCCTACTGATTAATCTTGGAGATCTTCCCATGTAAATACGTAGAGATGTTTCTCATTCTTTGACAATATACAGCATATTGTTCTATTTATGCATGGCTGACTTTAATTAGATCCTCTATTGGTGAACATTTTTTTCTTTACTAAAATTTGAAGTTACCACTGCACTGAAGAACCTATATAAATGATTTTGCACAAGAACACCTACAGCTATTGGATAAATTCTATTGAGATTATGGACTCATCAGGGGAATATGAAGTTTTAATTTTGGTACATATCACCAAGTTGTCCACCATAAAACTTGTGCCAATTTATATTTCCAAGACTAACATGTAACCGTACCTGTTTCCACAGACTACAAGAGTATGTTTTCAAATTTTATAATTTTTGCCAGTCTGACAGGTTGTAAATCTCTCTGTGTGATTTTCATTTGTATCTTCACCAACATTAAGGACATTTTCAAATGAAAATAAGACTTCCTAAACTGTGATCTGAATCTGATCAGTCAGTTTGAGTATTTTTTGTTGCATTGTTGATTTTAAAAACTCCACTTCTTGGGGTGTCTGGGTGGCTCAGTCAGTTAAGCGTCGAACTTTGGTTCAGGTCATGATCTCACGGTTCGTGAGTTTGAGCCCCACATGGGGTTCTCTGCTGTCAGTGCAGAGCCTGATTTGGATCCTTTGTCTCCCTCTCTCTCTGCTCCTGCCCTGCTTGCACGTGCACTCTCTCTCTCTCTCAAAAATAAGTAGATATTTAAAAAAAGGGGGGGGGATTTCTCTAAAAAAAATAAAAACTCCATTTCTAGAGATATTTTGTAGCTCTTTATGATATGGACTTCAGCATTTTCCTCCAGTTTGTCTTTTGTTTTGGCTGAAGGTGTGAGTTGTCTTGTAGAATTTACCTCTGTGTAGCCAAACTCAATCTATTTTCATTATGGCTTCATGGTTTTAAGTCCTAGTTAGAAAAGTCAGCCCTATGTTACAAAGGTGTTACAACTATCTATTACTATGTAAGGACAACACTAAAATTTAGGGCTTAAGACAATTTTATCATCATCCCTCGCAGTTGTGTGGGTCGACTGAGCTCAGCTGAATAGTTCTCCTTTGAAGTGTGAAGGCTCCGCGATGGCTCAATCATGTAACTGCAGTTGATGTTTGCTGCTGGTTAGTGTAGCTAGGGCTACTGACCAGAATACCTCCATGAGGCCCCTCAGTGTGGCTTTGAGGTTTTTGCAGCATGGAAGTGGGATTCAAAGAGTAGAAACTGTAAGGATTGAACTAGTTTGAAACTGAACTAGCATCAGAAGTCCTGTAATATCACTTCTAGATTCTCTTGATCAAGCAAATCACTAAGGCCAATCCAGATCCATGTGGAGGGTAAATAGACCACACACACGAAGGAATTGATGATGTCCATCTTGGGAGACTATTTTCACAGGTCACCCTCTTGACAACAAACTTCATGTCCATCCCATGTGAAACATACATTCATCCCCAAGACTCCCAAATTCTTAGCCCATTAATGCATTGGCTCAAGGTTCAGAATCTTGTTATCTAAACCATGTCAAACAAAGTATGGATGATTCTTTATATGAAGACTTGAGAGCTAAAGACATGTTATCTAACACTCAATGTTGATTTAGGGATAAAATAACCACAACGAAGGCTTCTATTTTAAAAAAAGTAGAGCAATAACAAATACACAGCAGGCACCAGTTCATATAAATTTTGAAATTCAGCTGGGCACATGCCATCAGTTCCTTAATTAATGTCCAGTACTGCTCCCTGGCAGTGATTCTCCATTGCTTTTATGTCTACACTGAGTTATTCTTCCATTTCTCTAAGAAATGGCCTATTTTTGCAGTGTAGATTTATTTCTTAGCCTGCCTTTCTGCCCATAGAAAAGTAGGGAGTTTTCTCTGTCCTTTTCAGACTAGTCTGGTGTTTCTATTACAAAATCATGGGTTCTCCATGTTTCTTACAGAAGTTCACTATGTTAGACAAAACCACATCTACAAGCTCTTCAAGTGAAGGCTCTCTCTGGTTTGGGTTGCCAGGTGCTGTGGGATGATATCTTTAAAATTCATAGGAACCATTTTGTGTAGTTGAGAATCTAGGAGCTATACACTAATCCTTCTTAAGTCTTAAAAAAAAAAGGGTTTATAGCTGCATCCTTCAGATGACCTTTAAGGTAAAGGTAGTCCTAGTAGCACTATTGTTGGGTCATAGGGTAGCTCTATTTTCAATTTTTTGAGGAACCTCCACACTAAAACAAATTGTGTGGAGGTTATAGTGTGGAGGTTCCTCAAAAAATTAAAAATAGAACTACCCTATGACCCAACAATAGTGCTACTAGGAATTTATCCAGAGGCTACAGGAGTGCTGATTCATCGGGGCACATGTACCCCAATGTTTATAGAGCGCTTTCAATAGCCAAATTATGGAAAGAGCCCAAATGTTCATCAAGTGATGAATGAATAAAGATGTGGTTTATATATACAATGCAATACTACTTGGCAATGAGAAAGAATGAAATCTTGCCATTTGTAACAACATGGATGGAACTGGAGTATATTATGCTAAGTGAAATAAGTCAGTCAGAGAAAGATATCGTATGTTTTCACTCATATATGGAACTTGAGAAACTTAGAAGACCATGGGGGAAGAGAAGGGGAAAAAATAGTTTCAAACAGAGAGGGAGGCAAACCATAAGAGACTCTTAAAAACAGAGAACAGGGGCGCCTGGGTGGCGCAGTCAGTTGAGCGTCCGACTTCAGCCAAGTCACGATCTCGCGGTCCGTGAGTTCGAGCCCCGCGTCAGGCTCTGGGCTGATGGCTCGGAGCCTGGAGCCTGTTTCCGATTCTGTGTCTCCCTCTCTCTCTGCCCCTCGCCCATTCATGCTCTGTCTCTCTCTGTCCCAAAAATAAACGTTGAAAAAAACAAAACAAAACAAAAAAAAAAAAACAGAGAACAAACTAAGGGTTGATGGGGGGGGCAGAGGAGGGGGAAAATGGTGATGGGCGTAGAGAAGGGTACTTGTTGGGATGAGCACTGGGTGTTGTATGTTAGTGATGAATCATGAGAATCTGCCCCCAAAACCAAGAGCACAGTGTATACACACTATATGTTGGCTAACTTGACAATTACATATGTGTATATATGTATATATATATATATATATATATATATATATATGTTATTTGTTTTGAACAAAATCACTTTGGACTGGAACACAGTGAAAGTATGGTTAAGAATCTTCAAATATGCCTGAATATCTTTAACCTTGTGATGGGAGAGCTACTGAGGGTGTGTGGCTAAGGGACCTTGGACCAGTTCCTGGCTGGCTGGCATAGGGCCTGGGCCTAGGATGGAGGGCTGAAGAGTGTGTGATTAACGGTCATTACACTATTGGAGCGAGCTGATGAGGTGGTGTGGCTGGGGGTGGCTGGAGATCATCCATGTTCTTAGTGGTCTGATAGGAATGTGACTGGAGATACCAGGCTCTGAGATGAGAGAACTGGTTGGTCATGGCTGAAAGACCAGGCCTGGGGCCTGGAGTGCTGGCGACACTGTACTGTTGAAGGGACTCCATGGTGGGAGGACCAGGGACTAAATAATGCCTGAGAAAAAGCATTTAAGGTGGTTAGGGGCTGATTTAGCAACGGCAATAAAATGGACATTTGAGAGCTAGGAGGAGAGAAGCAGGAAAGGGAGCTATCACAGAAACCAAAGGAAGAGGATAGTTGCAAATAAAAGTGGACTGCTAGTCCACTTTTTTTGGAAGACACCTGGAAGATTCCCCTCACCTGAAATCCCTGAATACCCTTGCTAGGTTTTCTCCCTATACAAAGGACTGGACTTTCCAGTAGATATTCCACTGATTGTCTTCCAGGGAATTGAAATCTTGTGGAAGAGTGGACTTCAGAGCAATCCCTATCAAAATAACACAAGCATTCATCACAGAGCTAGAATAAACAATCCTAAAATTTGTATGGAACCAGAAAAGATCCTGAATAGCCAAAGCAATCTTGAAAAAGAAAACCAAAGCAGGAGGCATCACAATCCCAGACTTCAAGCTATACTACAAAGCTGTAATCATCAAGACAGTATGGTTCTGGTATAAAAACAGACACTTGGATCAATGGAACAGAACAGAGAACCCAGAAATGAACCCACAAACGTATGGCCAACTAATCTTTGACAAAGCAGTAAAGAATATCTAATGGAATAAAGACAGTCTCTTCAGTAAGTGGTGCTGGGAAAACTGGACAGCAACATGCAGAAAACCTGGATCACTTTTTTACACCAGACACAAAAATAAACTCAAAATGGAAGAAAGGCCTAAACATAAGGCAGGAAGCCACCAAAATCTTCGAGGAGAAAGCAGGCAAAAACCTCTTTGGCCTCGGCTGCAACAACCTCTTACTCAACATGTCTCTGGAGGCAAGGGAAACAAAAGCAAAAATGAACTATTGGGACCTCATCAAAATAAAAAGCTTCTGCACAGTGAAGGAAACAATCAGCAAAACTAAAAGGCAACCGACAGAATGGGAGAAGATATTCGCAAACAACGTATCAGATAAAGGGTTAGTATCCAAAATCTATAAAGAACTTATCAAACTCAACACCCAAAAAACAAATAATCCAGTGAAGAAATGGGTAAAAGACATGAATAGACACTTCTCCAAAGAAGACATCCAGATGGCCAACCGGCACATGAAAAATGCTCAACATCTCGCATCATCAAGGAACTATAAATCAAAACCATAAAGAGATACCACCTCACACCTGTCAAAATGGCTAACATTAACAACTCAGGCAACAACAGATGTTGGTGAGGATGTGGAGAAAGAGGATCTCTTTTGCACTGCTGATGGGAATGCAAGATGGTGCAGCCACTCTGGAAAACAGTGTGGAAGTTTCTGAAAAATTAAAAATAGAACTACCCTACAACCCAAAAATTGCACTACTAATTTATCCAAGGGATACAGGAATGCTGTGTTGTAGGGACACATGCACCCCCATGTTTATAGCAGCACTATCAACAACAGCCAAAGTATGGAAAGAGCCCAAATGTCCATCGATGGATGAATGGATAAAGAAGATGTGGTATATATATACAATGGAGTATTACTCGGCAATCAAAGAGAATGAAATCTTGCCATTTGCAACTACGTGGATGGAACTGAAGGGTATTATGCTAAGTGAAATTAGAGAAAGACAAATATCATATGGCTTCACTCATATGAGGACTTTAAGATACAAAACAGATGAACGTAAGGGAAGGGAAGCAAAAAGAATGTAAAACCAGGGAGGGGGATGAAACATAAAAGACTCATAAATACGGAGAACTAACAGAGGGTTACTGGAGGGAGTGGGGAATGGGCTAAATGGGTAAGGGGCCCTAAGGAATCTACTCCTGAAATCACTGTTGCACTATATGCTAACTAACTTGGATGTAAATTTAAAAAACAAAAAACAAAAAATGAGTGGACTTCGGAGTCCAAGGTATCTGCACCACTCCTTATTCCCTATCTTTACAGATGAGTGAATGAGGTGAGCAGTCAAGGTCACAGATTTGTAAAGAAGCAATGTTTATTAGAACAAAAGGCCACAAAACATGAAGACTTAGTGTGGAGAAAGTGAACTGAGTCAAATGTCCTTTGACCGCTTACGGAACGCATTTCTCTACTTCAATTCAAGGAAGTGTAACAATCTTGATTACTTAGTCCTCCTCACCATCCGCACTTTCAAAGAGAGTGTAAGAGGTCGGGAGACTGTCCGGAACAGGCCTCAGAGTCAGGCGTGAGTGGCGGTTTGTAGTGGACAGATTTCATCCTCCTGTGTCTGCTGAGGTGGGACTTCTGGCTGAAGCCTTGGCCGCACATCTTGCACACATAAGGCTTCTCCCCCTGGTGTGTCATCTGATGTAAGACGAGGTGTGACTTCTGGATAAAGCCCTGGCCACACTCTCTGCACACGCAAGGCTTCTCTTCTGAATGTACCCGTTTATGTGTGATTAAAGCTGACTTGTTGCTAAAGCCTAGTCCACACTGCCTGCACATGTACGGCTTCTCCCTCGAGTGTTTCCTCTTGTGCCTGATGAGACCTGCCTGGTGACCGAAGCCTCGCCCACACTCCCTGCACACGTACGGCTTTTCCCCTGAGTGTGTCCTCTGGTGTGCAACGAGGTTTGACTTCTGGCTGAAGCCTCGCCCGCACTCCTCACACACCATGGGCTTTTCCCCGGAGTGTGTCCTCTGGTGTCTGATGAGATTTGACTGCTGGCTGAAGCCTCGCCCACAATCCTTGCACACGATGGGCCTATCCCCTGAGTGTATGTTCTGGTGTCTGTTGAGGTGTGACTTCAGACTAAAGCCGCGCCCACACACCCCGCACACATAGGGCTTCTCCCCGGTGTGTGTCCGCCTGTGTGAGATGAGGGTTGAATTCTGGCTAAAGCTGTGTCCACACACTCCACACACGTAAGGCTTCTCTTTGGAGTGTGTCCTCTGGTGGTTGACAAGGGTCGTCCTCTGCCTAAAGCAGCGCCCGCACTCCTTGCAGGCGTAAGGTTTCTCCCCCGAGTGTGTTCTCTGGTGTGAGATGAGGTTCGACCGGTCACTGAAGCCCAGCCCACAATCACTGCACACAATGGTCTTCTCCTCTAAGTGTGTCCTCTGGTGTCTCACGACAGCAGACTTCTGGCTAAAGCCTTTCCCACACTCCCGGCACACGTAGGGCTTCTCCCCTGAGTGTGTCCTACGGTGTATGATGAGGTTTGACTTCTGACTGAAGCCTCGCCCGCACTCACTGCACATATAAGGCTTTTCGCCCGAGTGAGTCCTCTCGTGTATGATAAGTGTTGACTTCCGGTTAAATCCTCGGCCACACTCCCTGCACACAATAGGTTTCTCCCCCGAGTGGGCCTTCTGGTGTCTGGCAAGACTCTTCTTCAGACTGAAGCCCTTCTCACACACCCCACACACGTACGGCTTCTCCCCGGAGTGAATCCTCTGGTGACTGAGCAGGTTTGTCATCTTGCTGAAGCCCAGTCCACACTCTCTACAGTTGACCGTCCCAAATCCCAAGACTTCTATCCTCTTCAACAGTCTGTCCGCTTCCCCCGATGGAGCGGGGCTGGACTTGATTTCCACCCCTTTGATGCCGCTCCTAGAGCTCACTGGCTGCCTCTGGGGTGCCCTGGAGAACGTTCCCGAAGTCCTTTTCTTTGTCTTGCCAAACAGAGGCTTGGGGCCTTCTCTCTCTTGGCCTTCTGCTTTATCACTCCAGGAATCTCGATCAGAGGCTGGTTGCTGCTGCTTCCGGTCCCCTGGGCAGGGGTCCCCTGGCTCGACAGGAGTTTCTGCACACAAGCACGTAAAGACCCAGGGGGGATGGTTACACAGCATGTGTTGCATGTGGAACTTCTGACTGGAAAAATCCGAAGGGCAGAAAGGACACAGGTGGAGTTCCGGCTTTGGTTCTGCTGCAGAGAGAGAAGTTGGAGTCAGAATTGAGACTCAGTGAGGCAGCCTGAGCAATTCTGCCTAGTCTGACGGGGAGACTTGATTCCCTTCTTCAAAATGCTTACAACTTGAGCGCTACCCGGTCAAGACTTCCTTTAAATCACCTACTTTTCCAGGCTCAGAAAACCCACATCCTGGGGTGCCTGGATGGCTCAATCAGTTAAGTGTCTGACTTTGGCTCTGGTCATGATCTCACGGTTCATGAGTTCAAGCCCTACATCGGGCTGTCTGCTGTCAGCACAGAGCCTGCTTTGGATCCCCTGTCTCCCTCTCTCTCTGCCCCTCCCCTTCTCTTGCACGTGTGCTCTCTCTCAAAAAGCAAAAAACAAAAAACAGAAGAAAACCTGCTACTCAGCCTCTTCTATGTGGCCAGCTATAAAATAGCACAGGTGGTTTTGGCTCTTTAATTTTTTATTAAAATTTTTTTTCTTTTTGGGGCACCTGGGTGGCTCAGTTGGTTGAGCGTCTGACTTTGGCTCGGGTCGTGATCTCGCAGCTCATGAGTTCGAGCCCCACTTCGGGCTCTGTGCTGACAGCTCGGAGCCTGGAGCCTGCTTCGGATTCTGTGTCTCCCTCTCTCTCTGCCCCTTCCCGGCTCATGCTCTGTCTCTGTCTCTCAAAAATGAATTGGGGCGCCTGGGTGGCTCAGTCGGTTAAGTGGCCGACTTCGGCTCAGGTCATGATCTCGCGGTCCATGAGTTCAAGCCCCGCGTCGGGCTCTGTGCTGACAGCTCAGAGCCTGGAGCCTGTTTCAGATTCTGTGTCTCCCTCTTTCTCTGACCCTCCCCCGTTCATGCTCTGTCTCTCTCTGTCTCAAAAATAAATAAACGTTAAAAAAATTAAAAAAAAAATGAATAAAGGTTAAAAAAATTAACATAAATAAATAAAACATTTTTTCTTTTTAAGTTTATTTTTTTTGGTAATCTCCACACCCAACATGGGGCTTGAACTCACAACCCTGAGATCAAGAGTCATGTGTTCCTCTGACCAAGCCAGCCAGGCACCCCTCAGCTCTTTAAATGGGGCCAATAGGTAACAGTCTTTCCCTGCTATTACAATTACCTTCTAACAACCACCCACACGACATAAACTGTGTCCACAAGTATTTTCTCTGAGAGAGATCTAACCAGAGGACCCATATGTAAATGTCATGTCTTTCCCTATTTCCCCATGAGGACAAAGGGACAGATGGAGAGAGTGGTCATTCAGGTTGGAGAGCCCCTAGTATAGGAAGCAGCATAAAAACGGTTCAAGAATTGTGCGTGAGATGCCTGGAGGTCCCCCAGTCACTAAAAAAATTTATTAGAGGATGACTTTGTGCCAGAATTTCTACAAGGTTTTCAGCAATGGACAACACGAACACAGTCTAGTCCCCCACTGACTTAAAGATGTTCCCTCCTGGTGCCCCTGACCAGTTGAAGCCCTGTTAATTTTCAAAATTAATCTAAATTAAAATTTTCCCAGACATCAATATAGATTTCTTCTTCTAGCACCTCACGTATAGAAGATGTTAACATTGACTGTAATTGTTTCATCAAAGCTGGTTCTAGTCATCTGAATGCAACAAATAACCAAACAATTTGAGAAACCAGGTATTGATTGTACTAGACCAACCTGAACACAATTTTCCTTGATCAATGAACCGAACTTTAAAAACCAACTGTATATACATTTATATTCCAGTGTTCTATCCTATACAGAATGTTACTGTATTTGGAAATGGGGCTTGTTACTTAGTTTTTTCTAAAAATTTTTTTAAAGTTTATTTATTTATTTTGAGAGAAAGAGAGAATGCGCGTGAGAGCGCACAAGTGGGGGAGGGGCAGAGAGGAGAGACAGAATCCCAAGCAGGCTCCACACCATCAGCACAGAGCCCGACGTGGGGCTCGAACTCACAAATTGTGAGGTCATGACCTGAGCTGAGATCAAGAGTTGGACGCTTAACCAACTGTGCCACCCAAGCGCCCTGGAAATGGGGCCTTTAAAGAGGTAATTAAGGTTAAAGGGGGTCACAAGGGTAGAGGCCTGATCCAATGTGTCCTTACAAGAGGAGGAAGACACAGCCCTGCACTTGGGCGAGGATGAAGGTCTGGAAGGGAGGCCTCGCCCAGCAATGCAAACAACGTTCAGGAGTCAGGAGAACGGCTGCCCTCTCCAGCACCTGAGTGATGCCTCCTTTCTCCCACCCCCTGAGCCACCTGAAGCCCTGTGCTCCATTTGCCCAGTCTTCCCCACTCACCTGGACAGGTGGCTGGTGAGCATTTTCTCTCCTCTCTCCAGGTTTCCTTCCCTTGCTCCAGCTGCGTGATAAGTTTCGGTTTAGAAACCGGAATTCCTGTTCACAGGAAAAGAAAACAAGGTGGCTGTAGGTTAATGGCTTCAAGGCCCAACTCAGAAAGTGAGATGGCTACTTCAAGCATAGCCTAAAATGCCCAGCAGCAAGAAGGTGAGTCCTCAGAGATTCCAGGGCTTACCCAGTGAGACCAGGTTGCTGTAGTTTTCCAGCATCACCTCCCTGTACAGGGATCTCTGAGCAGGGCTCAGCAGCATCCACTCCTCCTGGCTGAAATCCACAGCCACATCTCTGAATGCCATGTGTGCCTGTAACAGAAAACACAGTCCTGCTCACTGAGGAGCCAGCCTTGCCCATGACTCAGGGTGAGGGGAAGGCAGAGGGTTGCCCTGTGGGAGGCAGGTGAGCTATTAAGATTCTGCCTTTGATTGTGACCCTGATGCCACGTGTTAAACCTCTGTTGCTATCCAGCCAACAACACTTGAGAGTCTACTACGTTCAAGATCTTGGGTGCGCTGTTTGGAGAATATGTGCAAAAAGGGTCCCCAACTTTTAAGAGCTTTAAATCAAGGCAAAAAGAAGAGGAAATAACATATAAAAATTAAATGAAAGTAAAGCATAACAGACTTTTTCAGAATTTAAATGATTAAATAATATCACCAATCATGTTAGTATTGACGCATCTGAATGACTAAAGTTTATACAATTCAATAGTGGCACAGGCTAAACTGTAACTCAGTCCTATCCCTAAATCCCATGGTCTCTTGGCTTCCTTGGATCTGAGAGGCACAAGTGGGTACTGGTGAAGTGCATGGGGTTGAACGTACTACCTGGGTTTGGGGTTCACTTCTGAGGTCAACAAGTGAAATGTAGACAATACTACATTAAATTTACAGCCCCACACTGTGGATGCTCCGGGTGGACCTTCTTGGCCACTCGACCTACAAATTCATCTCTACATTTGTTCTCATTCCCCTGCCCAGTTTTACTCATCTCCTTAACACTATTTAAAAATGGAGGACACAGATATCAGGAAAGGTATCCTGAGGCAGCCCCAGGAACTTATCTTAAAGGATGGGTAGGAGTCAAGAGGAGAGGGAAGTGCTAGGTATTCCAGATGAAGCATATGGGGAGCAGAGAAGAAGACACTGTGAGCAAAGGAAGGAAGGAAGCCACAACGTGGACAGGGAAGACAACCCGGGAGGAATAAAAGGTAGAATACAGAATAGGTGGAGTGTAGCAGTCTGTAGAACTTTTCATTTTTACTGTAAAATATACATAACAAATATTTTACTATAGCTACCATGTTAAATGTACATTTCAGTAGCATTAAGTGTACAACCATCACCACTCTCCGTCTCTAGAACTTGTTCATCATCCCATGCCGAAACTGTCACCATGAAAGAATAACTCCCTCCTCCTCTCAAACCCTGGTAACCACCATTTAGTTCCTATCTCTATGTATGTGGTTATTCTCCATACTGCAAATAAGTGGAATCACACAATATTTGTCCTTTTGTGTCTGGCTAATTTCAAGGTTCATTCATGCGGAAGCACAAACTCAGAATTTCCTCCCTTTTCAAGACTAAAAAAATACTCAATTTTATGTAAATACTGTTCATCTACTGATGGACATTTGGTTTGTATTCACTTTTTAACCACTATCAATAATACTACCTTGCAAATTGGTATCTAATGACCTGCTTTCAATTCCCTGGGGTATATACCCAGAAGTGAAATTACAAGAGCAAATGGTAATGTCATGTTCACTTTTTTCAAGAACCAGTTTTCCACAGCAACTACATCACTTTACATCCCTACCCAGCAATGCAGACGTGTTTTAATTTCTCCACATCCTCACCAACACTTGCTGCTTTTTTTTGATGACAGCCATCTAATGGGTGCAAAGTGGTACCTCATTGTGGACTTAATTTGCATCTCCCTAACGACTGGTGATGATAAGCATCTTTGCGTGTGCTTATTTGCCATTTGTATAACTTCTTTGCAAAATATCTTCAAGTTCTTGGTCCGTGCTTGAATTGGGGTGTTTGTATTTTCATTGTTGTTGGGTTACAGTTCTTTATATATTCTGAATATTAATCACTTATAAGTGATTTGCAAATATATTTGCACAGAAATTTTAAATTTTGATGATCAACTTATCTGTTTTATTTCTTTTGTTGCCCGGATTTTTTGTGTTAATGTCCAAGAAATCATCACTAAATCCAGTTTCATGAAGGTTTTCCCTTTTTTCCAAAGAGTTTCATAGTTTTAGTTCTTATCTTTTAGGTCTTTGCTCCATTTTGAGTTCATCTTTGTATATGGAGTGAGGTGATGGTCCAACTATATTCTTTTGCATGTAGGTATACTGTTTCCCCAGCAATATTTATTAAATAAGATTGTCCTTTCCACATTGAATGGTCTTGGTACTCTTGTCCAAAATCATTTGACCATATACATAAGGTTTATTTCTGGGCTCTCTGTTCTATTCCATTAGTCCATAATTCTGTTTTTATCCCAGTACCACACAGCTTGGATGACTGTAGCTTTATAGTAAACTTTGAAATCAAGAAGTGTAAGCCCTGCATGTTTGTTCCTTTTCAAGACTGTTTTGGCTATTCAGAGTCCCTTGAAATTTCATATGAATTTTAAGATGAACGTTTCTATTTCTGGGAAAAAAAAAAGTCATTGGGATTTTGGTAGCGATTGCACTGAATCAACTTGGGTCCTATTGTCATCTTAGCAATATTAAAATTTCCATTCATTAACTTGGTGTCTTTCCATTTCTTTAATTATTTCAGCAAGGTTTTGTACCTTTCAATGTACAAATCTTTCACCTCCTTGCTTAAGCTAATTTTTAAGTATTTTATTCTTTTTGATGCTATTAAGTTTTTCTTAATTCCCTTTTCGGATTGTTCATTGTTAGTGTTGTAGAAATGCAGCTGATTTTTGTGTGTTAATTTTGTTTCCTGCTATTTTGTTGAATTTGTGTATTAGTTCTAACAGGTTTTTGTGTGTCATTTGCAAACATAATTTTACTTCTTCCTTTCTGATTTAGATTTCTTCCTTCCTTCCTCCCTCCCTCCCTCCCTTCCTTCCTTCCTTTCTTTCTTTCAACTTTTCTTGCCTACTTACTCTGGCTAGAACTTCCAATACTGTGTTCAACAGAAGTGGCAGAAGTGAGCTTATTTGTCATATTTAATCTTACAGAAAAAGCTTTTAGTCTTCCACCATGGAGTATGATAGCTGTGAATTTTCCACATATGGCCTTTACTATGTTCAGGTAGTTTCCTTCTATTCCTAGTTTATTGAGTATTTTAATCATAAAAGAGTGCTGGATTTTGTCAAATACTTTCTGCATCAGTTGAGATGATCTTGAGGTTTTTGCCTTTCATCTGTTAATGTGGTATATTTGCTGATGTTTATATGTTGAAGCATCCTAGCATTCTAGGACTAAATCCCACTTGGTCAGTGGAATTCTTTTAATATGGTGTCTAATTCTATACAGCAACATAGAATTCTTTTACTAACATAGAAAAGCATGTAATTCTTTTAATATGCTGAATTTGGTTTGCTACAATTATGTTGAGAATTTTTGCACCAGTATTCATAAGGGATTATTGGCCTGTAGTTTCCTTTATTGTCTTTTTCTGGCTTTGGTACCACAGTGATGCTCACAGAATTAGCTAGGTAGTGTTCCTTCTTTGTTTTTGGGGGGAAATGTTTGAGAATTGTTTTTCTTTAAATGTATGGTAGAATTCACCTGTGAAGGTATCATGTCCAGGGCTGTTCTTTGTTGGGAGCTTTTGATTACTGATTCAATCCCCTTACTATTCTATTAAGGAATTTTATTTCTTAATGATTCTGTCCTGAAGTTATTCTGTTTCTAAGAAGCTGTCCATTTTAGCTAGGCGGTCCAGTTTGTTGGGGCACTATAGTTCATAACAGTCTCGCATAATCCTCATTTCCACAGAATCAGTAGTAATGCCCCACTTTTGTTTCTGATTTTAGCAATCTGAGCCCATTTGTTTTCTCAATCGAGCTAGCTAAAAGTTTTCAGTTTTGGTAAACTTTTTGAAGAACCAATTTTTTTGTTTTATTGATTTTCTATATTTAACTCTGTTCTTATCTTTATTATTTCTTTCCATCTGCTACCTTGGGTTTAGTTTGTTCTTTTTCTAGACTCTTAAGTTGTAAAACTACATTGTTTCCTGACAATCTTTTTCCTTTTCAATATACATATTGTAGCTATAAATTTCCCTCGTAGCACTTCTTTTGCTGTATCCCTTAAGTTTTGGTATGCTGTATTTTGTTTTTATTTGTTTATAAATATTTTTTAATGTTTATTTCTTTTGAGAGAGGGAGAGAGAAAATCCCAAGCAGGATCCATGCTGCCAGCACAGAGCCCAACACAGGCCTCAATCCCATGAGCCATGAGATCATGAGCTCAGCTGAAATCAAGAGTTGGACGCTCAACCGACTAAGCCACCCAGACGCCCGTGTTTGTAAGTATTTTCTAATTTCCACTGTGATTTCTTCTTTGGTCCACTGGTTGTTCAGGAGTGTGTTGTTTAATTTCCACAAATATGTGAACTGTCCATTTTCCTTCTGTTATTGGTTCCTAACTTCATCCCACTGTGAGAGAAGATACACAGATCTTTTAAATAAATCTATTGAGACTTAACTTGTTGTGTAACATATGGTCTATCCTGGAGAATGTCCCAGGTCCCAGGGGTACTTTGTTGTCAAGCAGGGTGTTCTGTATAGGTCTGTTAGTTCTGGTTAGTTTATTGTGTTCTTCAAGTCCTCTGTTTCCTTACTTCTGTCTGGTTGCTCTATTCATTGTTGAGGGTGGGGTATTGAAGCCTCCAACTATTGCTGTAGAACTGTCGATATCACCTTTTAATTCTATCAACTTTTGCTTCATGTATTTTGAGGGTCTGTTATTAGGTAGGTAAGTATGCAGAATTTTTATATCCACTTACTGCACTGAACTTTTTATTAATGTATAATGTCTTACCTTTGTAATCTTGTTTGGCTGAAAAATCTATTTTTCTCATACTGGTATAGCCACCTCTATTCTCTCTTGGTCATTATTTGCATGGAGTATCATTTGCTATCCTTTTGCTTTCAATGTATTTGTGTCTTTGAATCTAAAGCAAGTCTCTTATAGACAGTGTATAGTTGGATCATAGTTTTATTGTTGTTGTTGTTATACATTGTGCAAAATCCTGTGTTTTGACTGGAGGGTTTAATACGTTTACATACTATGTAACTTCTGATAAGAAGGGACTTCTGCCATTTTGCTATTTGTTTTCAACATGAGTTGTAGCTTTTCTGAACATCATTTCCTGCATTACTGTCTTGTTATTTAGTTGATTTTAGTACATTAAATTCCCCTCTTATTTCCTTTAGTGTACATTCTATATCTATTTTCATTATAGTTATCACAGTGATTAAATTTAACATCCTAAAGTTGTAAGACCCTAATCTGAATTGATATCAGTTTAACTTCAATACACAATTCTTCTCTCATATAGCTCCATCTTCACCTCCTGTCGTTATTAAAGTCATAAAATTACACCTGTATGCATCATGTGTCCAAAAATATAGACTTACAATTGCGTTTTTTGCTAAGGCATTAGTCTCTTAAATCATGCAGAAAAGAAAAAGTGTAGTAAACCAAAGTGACAATAACACTAGCTTATATAAGTGCAGATTTATTTATTTTTACTGTAGAACTATTTCTTCATATAGCATCAAGTAACTGTCTAGTATCCTCATACTGCAACCTGAAAGACTCCCATTAGCATTTCTTACAAGGCAAGTCTAGTGGCTGAAAACTGTATCACCTCTTATTTTTCTGGGAATGACTTCTCCCTTACTTTTGAAGGACAGTTTTGCTGGATATAGAATTCCTGGTTGACAGTTTTTTTTTCTTTCAGAACTGAATATATCAACCCATTGTCTTCTGGCTTCGAAAGTTACTGATTAGAAATCTGCTGATTTTAGAGCACAGTTTGTATGTGACACACTGCTTCTCTCTTGCTGCTTTCAAGATTTTCTGTTGCCTTTGGCTTTCAAGGGTTTGATTACATTGTATTGTGGTGTGGGTCTCTTTGATAGCTTATCCTACCTGGAATTTGTTGAGCTTCTTAGTTCCTTTTTAAGTTTTCTCTTTATTGATATTTCCATTTTGTCCTAACATAATTCTCTTGACTTTTCCACATCTTCCTTTAGCCCAGAGAATCTTTAAGACAGCTCTTTTAAAGTCTTTGTCTAGTAAGTCCACCATCTGGCCTTTATCAGGGAGTTTCTATTGATTTATTTGTTTCCTTTGAATGGACTGTACTGTCCTGTTTCTTTGTATGCCTCGTGATTTTGTGTGTGTGTAAAACTGGATATCTGAATCTTTTAATATGGCCGCTTTAGAACTCAGATTCTTCAGTATTTTCTGGATTTTAAAACTGCTGTATGCCATCTGCACTGAGATTCAGCCTAAGGTGTAAACTTAGGGTTTCCTCAGGTCTTTCTTATGCTTTTCTGATCCTGTGCTTTTCCATAGGCATGCATGGTAACTTTCTAAATAACCTGTATGTGCAGTTCTTTTGGATGTTCTAGTCTTAAAATGTCTGGCTCCCAAAAGGGGAAAAAGGGAAAAAATAAAGGGGGAAAAAAAACCCTGCCAGGATCTAGTTCTTTAAATACCCTACTTCAGTCAGAAGGAGTTGTAACAATGGTGCCCATTTATGTAATCAGAAGCAGCAATCAGAGCACGGGTCCTCGATATTTGGAGGACAAGGTCCTTACTGTCCACCCTGGCTTCCACAAGCTGTCAAACTGCTCCAGGTACACATGCATGGATTTCTGCCATGGGGATGGGGGTGGGTGATGGTTACTGCACTAAGAGCTGAAACTGACTGTTCCAAGCCTTCCTTTGGACGCTGCAAGCATTCAACTAGACTCCAGAGTTCCAAAATATTACATTAAACAGATTCTGGGTGCTTCCTACCTCATCATTTTCCCTGATGTCACTCTCAGCTTGTAAAAGTTTTAAAGCTGAAGAAAGGAATACAGACTCTATCCTGCCGTATAGAACTGTGTGTTGTTCAGAGTTAGCCACTTGGTGAATGACTTAAGTCATGGGTTGAACAGGTTTCAGGTAAGGTAAATCATACCTCCAGGACTAATGCTAGATTCTGCCAGGTATCATCAAGGCAGTCAGGATAAGAGAATGTGTCCATCCTGAAACAGCCAGTATGGAAATACAGAAAACACTCACCATTACCCTGGCTTTCCGGGACGCTGTGGCCATTTTTCCTGGTATCCCTAAAGAAGGATGATATCTCAGAAGGCAGATCTAGGTAAGGAAAACAGAAATGAAAGGGTGTCAGGTGGAAATGCTCTCCCCAACAGTGAGGCAGGGCCTCACTTGGGGGAAGGGAGAAGGGGGAAGCGTGGCATGATGGGGAATGTAACAGTCTGATTCCCTATCAGGGCCCTGGAAAAAGGTCCAGGGAGCCAAGCCTTCAGCAGGGTCAGTTCCAAACTCTCCTGATCACAACAAATTAAATGTAAAAGGAAATTTCTGAAGTCATTTATTTGGCAGTAGGTGATATTAAATGCACTATTATGAATTTGAAGAGTTGTGAAAATGGTATTCTGGTTGTTTTTCCAAAGAAATACATATTAAAGTATTTATGGATGAAAATGATTAAAAACATTTTAGAAAAAAATGAGACAAAAACGAGAAACAAAGATTGCAACATGGTGATGGCTGTTAAAGCTGAGGCTTTATTATAATATTCTTGCTTCTTTTGAACATGTTTGAAATTCTTCTGTTAATAAAGAGTTATTTTAAAATTCTTAAACACCACCAAAAAAGCTTATGTAATATGGTAAAGCATTAAGAAGTGTTAAATCAAGATGATGTACATAAGGATGGTAATTATGCTACTGTCTCCTTCATTTTTGCGCTTTCTCATTAAAAAGGCAAAAAGTATACAATTTTTCATTGGATAGCCAGGACAGAAAAAAACACAACAACGCTGTATTGAGAACAAAATTAGCAAAATCGAAAGCAATACCTGGGGACAGAAACTGGTAAGAATGAAGTATCAATTCTAAAAGAATAAAGTATGACAACTCAAATTAAACTAATAAATATTATGACTTGGATGAAGTGGTCAGGAAAGAAGTAAAATAAAACTGCAAATCACTCATAAGGGAAGTCAGAAAACATTTTTCAACAAATGTATTTTTGTGGTTTAACTTCATTCTATTTAATTATACAGGCAATTAAAATCTGTTACTGTTAGAAAGAATCCAGAGTAGTCTGAAGATTATAAAGGAAAAAGTTCAGTTCTCTTTCTGGACTCTGCCCCAGGCCCACATTCAGGTAACTGCTGTTAACTATTTTATGAGTACTCTTTGATTTATAATATTGTCTCTTCATTTTCATTCATATTTGGGTACACATGCAAATAATGTTACTTTCCTATAAATAAAAACCATCTGTATAATTCTTTGACTTGTGTGCATTTAATATTTTGGGGTTATGTGTACACCAATACTCACAGACCTAACTCAATTCTTTGATTATTATTACTTTATTAAAATCTTTGTTTATTTTTGAGAGAAAGAGACAGAGAGAGAGAATGTGCAAGCAGGGGAGGCACAGAGAGAGAGGGGAACAGAGGATCTAAAGCAGGGTCTGTGCTGACAGTTGAGATGTGGGGCTCAAACTTGTGAACTGCAAGATCATGACCTGAGCTGAAGTTGGAAGCTCAATAGACTTAGCCACTCAGGTGCCCCTTATTTTTTATGAGAGAGAGAGAGAGAGAGAGAGAGAGAGCACGAGTAGGGGAGAGGGGTAGAGGAAGAGAGAAAGAATCTTAAGCAGTCTCCACACTCAGCACAAAGGCCAATGTAGGGCTCAATCCAAAGACCCTGGGATCCTGACCTGAGCTGAAAACAAGAGTCAAACACTCAACCGACTAAGCGACCCATGCGCCCCTACTCCACTCTTATTGATAACTCATACTATGTCCATCAGCAGACCACATTTTCTTTAACAAAGTGTTCCTCTGTCAACTGACAGACTGTAGTGTTATATCACTAGAAAGTTAAAAGCAATACCTTTTTGCAAACTTTTTGCAAACATGTCAGTATTTCTGTATGAGTGCTAAAGGAGTGTAATTACTGGACTTAATACCAAACATATGCTCACACTGCCAAATTGCCCTCCAAAGGCCGACCAATTTACAATCCCAATGACTACACAATAAGTGTGCCCCTTTCCACACTTTTGGTAACACTTGATTCATCCAAGGGATTCTTCAAGTAAGATGATTATAGGAAAACAGTTGTACACATGCAAGAGTTTGAGGAATTCTATAGTCATGAGCTCTTTGTGAGGAATCTACTGGAAGATGAACATTAGACATAATAGGACAGGACAGGGAAAACCAGGTAAAGACCTGATAGTGAGCATTTAATATACATAATTGTAGATCTAGCACTAAATGGTGGGTAAGAGTGGGGAAGAAAAATATATACTAATGGTATAAGGCCTATGTGTCCAGATAAAGTAGAAATGCCACTAAAATGGGAGAAGAGAAAAGGCAATAGGGAAGTAGAAAAAGTTTACTGAATGTTGCATTAGGTAGGAGGTAAAGGAAAAACAAATGAAACCAAAGAATTTCTAAAAACAATGAAAACACTATGGATGTGTGAGATTTATTTAAAACAGTGAGGTGAGGGAAATGTATAGCTTTAGATATTTCAATAAAGACAAGAACATAAATTAATGAACAGAAAAAAGTATAAAAAGTGAAATCTTAACTTCTTAAAAATTAGTGAAATGAACACAGCTATTTTAGGAAATGAGAAAATATAAATATTCAAAATAAGAAACCACAAAGGGGAAATACTTGACTCCAGTTTTTTGAAGTGTCAATGTACTGGGTTTAAAAAAAACAACCAACTAATTGTTCTCACTTGCCTTCTACTCCAGAAAGTAGGAGAAAAACAAAAACTAAGAAAAGCAGAAGAAAATGTCTTTTTTTTTTTATAAAAAGAACGAGTAGCATTAGATTCTGATACTGAGGACAGCTTCTATCAAACTAACCCTCTTACTAACAACTATAAACCCTACTCAAAATACAAAAAACAACTATTTGAAGACACTACAACCAGAAGCAGTCAGAAACCAGAAGGGATATGATCCTTGAAAGGAAGGACGCACATGGGGTAAGACCTGTATTTAACTGTCTTTTCATTTAAGGGTGCTCCCCAGTACGTGTGGCACATGGGGAACAGATCAAAAGTCTGTGGCTTCCAGACTTCCTGGAAACTATATGGCATAATCCTAGAAAAGTGGCAGCAACAAAGGATGGAGCCTCAAATCTACACAAGCCCCTCCCACAGCTGGCTGAATACAGAAGGTAAGACAACAAAGAGCTAACGTGGATAACAATGGATGGAAGGTCAAATGAGCTGTGCAGGTGTCTGCTACTGTTCACAGGTGAGACTGAGTTCAGAGCTTGAGGCCAATCAAGGAAAAGATTGCTAAATACCTTAGATAACCTTCTACTGAAACACAGGTAATTTACACAAAACATACATCCTGTCAGCATACCTAGACAGAGAATATTCGAACTTCAAATTACTTGTAATAAAAATAAATAAGACATAAAACACTAAACCAGTGAGCTATCTCTTATACTCCCTACACAGAGCCAACGGGGAGCAGAAGAGGAGCTAAGAGGGAAACTACACGAAAGAGAGAAAAGAGGCACTGTGTGGACTTAGTTGAGAGGAAACGACCGCCCAAAAAGAAAAGCTACCATATATGAGAAAATACTGATAGGTTAGAGCACTTATAAAAGGGAAAGGACTTAAAAAGGGTAGGCAGACGGAGCACAGAAGTCTCGGGAAGGTACAGCTCCAGGGGAAAGGGGGATCACAAGCAAGGAAAAGGCACCTCTCGGCAATGTCAAGATAAAGGGAAAAATAAGCAAGGGGGTGGGGGGGAATACAGGGCCTTGCAAAACAGAAGAGAAAGAGGAAGAGGAAGAAGAAGGAGGAGGAGGAGGAGAAGGAAAAGAAGAAGAGGAGGAGGAAGAAGACACAATATCTCCTCCTCCTGCAATCCAGTAAAGAAACCATACTAGCTACATTGACAGAAGAGTTTTCCTGAACTAGAAAATTAGAAACACACTAGATCTTATTTACTAGATTTCTGTCTACAGAAATGCAGATGAGCAGTTCTCTTGTATAGAAAACCAAAACAGAAAATGAGAATCCAAAGTTCAGCTAAAGAAAATTCTACCAAAAACAAGTGACACAGAAATAGCTGTAATAAAACACTCTAAGCTGAGTTCAAGATCCTCAAACATTTGGGCATATGAGAAATCATGTTGAATCAAAAATTCAAATTTGTACCTATGTTATGAAAATGGATAGAATTAAACTTATTGTGATACATTTCCCAGTATATACATGTATCAAATCATTATGTTGTACACCTTAAACTAATGCAATGTTATATGTCAATTATACTTCAACAAAACTGGAAGCAAAATTTGAAAGCTAAAAACAAAAATGGGCCAAAAAGAAAAGAAACAAACAAAATGAAAGTTGATTGAACTTCAGAAAGAAATGAAACTAAGTTACAAGATACTGAAGAAGAATAGATTGAAATGAAAACAGGATGGGCACTTAAGTGTAGCAGGAAAACCACTTAAGAGAATAAAAATGAAATAAAGAATGGGTCGGAGATAAAGTGGTTGAAATGGAAAACAGACAAAAAAAGGATTATCACCCATATAATTGTAGTTCCTGAAGAAGAAAACAAAAACATACAAACAAAAAAGGAAACAGTATACTTAAAACTATAGTCCAAAGGGCACCTGGGTGGCTCAGTCACTTAAGCATCTGACTTCGGCTCAAGTCACGATCTCATGGTTGGTGGGTTCGAGTCCTGCGGCCGGCTCTGTGCTGACAGCTCAGAGCCTGGAGCCTGCTTGGGATTCTGTGTCTCCTTCTCTGTCTGCCCCCCCCCCTGCTCACACTCAGTCTCTCTGTCTCAAAAATAAATAAAACATGAAAAAAAAGTTTTTTTAAGCTATAGCCCAAGAAAACTTCAAAAATAGATGACCTGAATCTAAATATGAAAGGGCCTACTTCTGAGTACCAGAGTTTACTCACAAGCACCAACTTCAAGGTATCTACTGGAAAAATGGTCAGGCTTTTAAGAACAAAACTCCTAAGTGATTCCAAGCAAAAAATTTACCAGACTTCCATCATAATGATCAAAAGCATCATTCAACTGTTGCGCAGTGCTCAGAATGTACAATGGTGCAGCCACTATAGACAACAGTATAGTGGTTGCTCAAAAAATTAAAAATAGAATTACCATGTAATCTACCAATTCCACTTCTGGGAATATCCTAAAAGAATTGGAAGCAGGGACTCAGACAGATATTTGTATACTTATGGTTTGTTTTGTTGCGAGAGAAAGCGTATGTGCACGCACAAGCACGAGTAGGGGAGGGACAGAGAGAGGGGGAAGAGACAGAATCTTAAGCAGGCTCCATGCCCAGTATGGAGTGTGAGGCAGGGCTCAATCTCACAACCTTGAGATCATGATGTGAGCTGAAATCAAGAGTCAGACACTTAACCGACTGAGCCACCTAGGTGCCCTGTACACTTATGTTTATAGCAGTATTCATAATAGCTAAAAACATGGAAACAACCCAAGTGTCCATCAACAGATGAATGGATCAACAAAATATGACAGACACACACATGGATATTAAAAGGAAATTCTTACAAAGGAAGTTTTGACACATGCTACAACATGGATTAAACTTGAAGACATTAGGCTAAGTGAAATAACCTGTTAGAAACAAAAAGAGAAACATTGTATGATTCCACTTATATGAGGTACCTAGAGTAATCAAATTCACATGGACAGAAAGTTGAAGAGTGGTTGAGAGGGGCTCAGGGTAAGGGTAAATAGGGAATTATTGTTTAATGGGCACAAAGTTCCAGTTTGGAAAGGGAAACAGCGAGATGAGGGAAATGTATAGCTGGAGATTTTAAACACAGCTAACTTAATCAGGAAAAGAGAAAGCATAACTATTCCAAATAAGAAACAACAACGGGGAAATAACTACCAAATCACCAAAACACATTTTTTTAAAGTAATTTAAGAGTATTTTTCAGATCTCCATAAAATAATTGTACACCTAGATGAAGTGCATAACTTCTAAGGAAATATAATTGACCCTAAATGGTCACGAGGGAATTCAACCAAACTTTCAAACCAGAGTCCCAGTGCTCTGAATACTGTCCGGGAGCACTGAAAAATGAAGGGAACTTCCTTATTCTTTTTATAAAACAACTATAATGTTGACACCTCAACTTGATGGCAGTTCGGAAAATTAAAAATTAGGCACCTGGGTGGCTCAGTCGGTTGAGCATCTATCTGAATTCAGCTCAGGTCATGATCTCACGGTTTGTGAGTTCAAGCCCCACGTCGGACTTGCTGCTGTCAGTGCAGAGCCTGCTTCAGATCCTCTGTCCCCCTCTTTCTCTGCCCCTACCCCACTTGCACTCTCTCAAAAATAAAACAAAACATCAAAAATTTTTATAAAAAAATTAAAAATTAAAGACCATTATCACTTATGAATTTGGAGCAAAATTCTAGAAATATCAGCTAAGAGACTCCAACACAACAATAAGAAAATATTTCACCAAGACAAAGTGGGATTCCCAGAAATTCAAGATTGGGTCAATATTAGGAAATCCGTTGCTATAATACACCTTATTAATCAACAGATCTAAGGAGAAAAACCACGTGTTTTTATGCATGCTGAAAAATTATTAACAAAACTCAGCACCCATTACTTAAAAAAAAGTAAGTTTTTTCATTACTTAAAAAAAAAAACTCAAGAATATAAGATTGAAGGATTTTTAAAACTTTTTATTTTGAACTGATTTTAGACTTACAGAGAAGGTACAAAAATATCAGTTCTCATATAACCTTCATCCAGCTTCCTCTAGTGTTAACATCTTAGAAAACCATAGTACAATGATCAAAACCAGGAAATTAGCATTGACACAATACTGTTAACTAGACCACAGTCCTTAACCAAATTTTGTCAGTTTTTCACTAATGTCCTTTTTCTGGTCCAGGATTCAAATGAAGTTCCCACATTGTATTTAGTTGCCATGTATGTTTAGTTTTCTCCAATTTGTGACAGTTCCTGTCCTTTCTTGTCTTTCATGAACTTGACACTTTTGAAGAATATCTCTCAATTTTGGATTTGTCAGATGTTTTTTCATGATCAGAAGGAGGTTAGTTCATTTTTGGCTAGATTACTTGAGAAGTGATGTCATGTCCTTTTCAGTGCACTGCATCAAGGGGTTGATGATACTCATATGTCTCATTACTGATGATATTAACCTTGGTCTTGATCACTTGGTTAAGGCGATGTGCTGGGTTTTTATCATTAATAAGTATTTTGGGAGAGATACTTTGAGATCATACAAATATCCTGTTTCTGTTCAAACTTCCACTCACTAATGTCAGCATGCATCTGTGGGACGTGTCCGCAAGACGTATTACTGTGGTATTTACCAAATGACGATGTTCTAGTTCCCTTTTTGATTCTAAATTCGTTAACTGCTCTGTAAGCAAGAGCTGTCCCTTCTCCCTCATTTTTTTTTTTAATTTTTTTTTTATTAAATTTTTTTTTTTCAACGTTTTTATTTATTTTTGGGACAGAGAGAGACAGAGCATGAACGGGGGAGGGGCAGAGAGAGAGGGAGACACAGAATCGGAAACAGGCTCCAGGCTCCGAGCCATCAGCCCAGAGCCTGACGCGGGGCTCGAACTCACGGACCGCGAGATCGTGACCTGGCTGAAGTCAGACGCTTAACCGACTGCGCCACCCAGGCGCCCCTCCCTCATTTTTAAATTTATTCAATTATTTATATCAGTATGGATTCATATCTTATCCTATGAGTTACAAGAGAATATCATCACTATTTTCTTGCTCAAATTATTCCACCTTCAAACATCGGGAGCTCTTGCATGTTGGCCTTGTTCCTGTTTTAACCAATAAATGTGGCACAAGTGACACTGTGCCAGTTACTGATTTAGGTCTTAGGAAGGCTGGAGAGCTTATGTTCTAGGGAGGCCCAAGATACCATGCAACAAGTTCAACTCCTCTGCCAGAGAGACCATGCAGACGCCCTGATACTACATGGAGAGAGTGAGGCCCAATTGTCCCAGCTGACCCCAGCCTTCTAGTCAACCCATAAAGGGCCAAATATGTGAGGGAACCGTCTTTGAGGTTCCAACCCACACAAGTCCCTGAGAGACTGTGGCCACAGCCAGATCTATAACTCACACAGAGCAGAAGAACCACTAAGCTGATCCCAGTGGATACAAAGACTTGTGAGACATTATAGCATGCTGATTCTTTAAGCCGCTAAGTTTTGGGGGGGTTTGTTCTGCAGCAATCAATAATCAGAACCCTTCCAGACATGCTATGGCATCTTCCTCTTCAACCTACTTAATGACAGTAGCACCTTCCCTCTCGCCCATGTGCCTACTCAGGCACCAGGACTACTTCCCCACTTGCCACATCAAGCCCATTACCTGGGCCAACCGGTTCCATCTCCAAGAACTCTCTCAACCCCTCCCCGCTCCCACTCCAGCTGGGGTAAGACAATGGTCACAGTCTCTCCTGATAGGGTCTGCAGACCCTCTCCCAACATTCCAGTTGGCCTCATCCATTCCTACCAGAATTGGCTCCATATACATATGGCTGGATCGTTCATTCATTCAGTAAAATATTTATTAAGCTCCCACTGCACGATAGGCACGATTCAGACATTGGGGATACAAAAGTGAACAAAGGAAAAAGCCTGCCCTCATTGACACGAAAGTCCAGAGGAGGAAGATGAGCATACTCAATTAATGAATAAAACACACAGGATGCCAGGAACTGATGAGTGAGGTGAAGACCAATATGGCAGGGAAGGAGCAAAGTAACAGAAGCAGGGTGGGGTTCTGGAATTGTACCTAACAGTTCGACATGGCCTCTCTGACAAGGCAACAGAGTAGAAATCTGAGGGATATGAAGGAGTGACCAAGCAGGTAACTCTGAAAAGCGACAGTTCACTGTACTTGGTGTGCTGAGCATCACAGGTCAGAGACAGTGCACAGTTAAGGTACAGAGTTCACTGTGGCTGGGGTGCTGCTATGTTTGAGACCGCGTTGGGGAGATATAGTTCAAGTGTAAACACGGGGCGGGGAGATCAGACTCAGCTTTGCAGGATACTGGTTTTGACTTTGGGATAAGAAGCCACTGGAGGCTTTTGAGCAGATGCATGACACAATTTGATTGACATTTTTTTTTTAATTTTTTTTTTAACATTTATTTATTTTTGAGACTGAGAGAGACAGAGCATGAACGGGGGAGGGGCAGAGAGAGAGGGAGACACAGAATCGGAAGCAGGCTCCAGGCTCTGGGCCATCAGCCCAGAGCCTGACACGGGGCTCGAACTCATGGACCGCAAGATCGTGGCCTGAGCTGAAGTCGGATGCTCAACCGACTGAGCCACCCAGACGCCCCTTGATTGACATTTTTTAAAAACAATTTTATTTTTTTAATTTAAATGTTTATTTCTGAGAGAGAGAGAGAGAGAGAAAGAGAGAGAGAGAGATTGTGTGTGGGGGAGGGGCAGAGAGAGAGGGTGACAGAGGTTCTGAAGCAGGCTCTGCACTGGCAGGAGAGCCCAATGTGGGGCTTGAACTCACAAACTGTGAGATCGTGACCTGAGCCAAAGTCGGATGCTTAAACAACTGAGCCACCCAGGTGCCCTGACTGACATTTGAAAAGATTCCTCTGGGGGCGCCTGGGTGGCTCAGTCGGTTAAGCTTCTGACTTCAGCTCAGGTCACGATCTCACGGTCCGTGGGTTCGAGCCCCGCGTCAGACTCTGGGCTGATGGCTCAGAGCCTGGAGCCTGCTTCTGGTTCTGTGTCTCCCTCTCTCTCTGCCCCTCCCCCGTTCATGCTCTGTCTCTCTCTGTCTCAAAAATAAATAAACGTTAAAAAAAAAAATTTGAAAAGATTCCTCTGGTTGCCATACTAATATAGTTTAGGGGGACAAGGGAAGATGCAAAGGGATAATTCAAGGGCTCTGATCATCCAGGTGAGTGAGGTGAAATGGTGGTCCGGGCCCCAGTGGAAATAGTGGAGATTGGAGATAGTTAGAGTCCAGATTTGCTTAGTGGGGATGGAGTGTAAGAGCAAGAAAGAGTCAAGGGTGACTCCAAGGGTTTGAGCTGAGCAATCTGAAGGAAGGAGATGCCATGTCCCTGCTCCTTATTAGAGCTTATTAAACTCCCTGAAAGAGTGGTCTATACTCCACTTGGGCGGAGCATGTTTGGGAGGTGACCAGAGTTTACTGTTGGACACATTAAGTTTGGGATGCCCAAGAGATACCCAGGAGGAAATTCGAAGTAGACAGCAGGAGACTAGAATTTGGAGAGGAAGGCATGGGTCTAGGCTGAACCTCAAAGATGGCATTTAAGGCCTGGAGAGGAGACGGGGTCACAAGGGAGACAGTATGGCTGGAGAAGATGAAAAGTCCAAGAACCAAACCAGGGCCTTCCACAGTAGGGATCTGGGAGAAGGGAAGCTGGCAAGAGAGAGGAGGAGTGACCTATGAAATAGGAGGAAAACCCGGAAACCAGGAGCAACCAACGTGAAAGGGTATTTTAAGGAAGAGGACGTACGCAACTATGTAAAATGTTGCTGAGAACGGACTATGGCTTTAGCCACAGGGAGAGCATGGGCACCTTGACGACAATGTGTTTCAGTGGGGAGGGCCAAAAAGGCCTCATAGGAACATTTAAGAGATGAAGGAAGGACAGACATGGAGACAGCAAGCAGAGGCAATTCTTTCAAGCTTAGCTCTGACGGGGAGGAAAAACACAGAGCAACAGCTGGAGGGGGAAATCACGTCACTGCTCTGCTCCCTGCTGCCCTCAGATCAAGGCCACACTCACTAACTTGTCATTGAGGACTCATTCCAATAACACCCAACCCACACCTTTCCAATCAGATCTCCCCTGTGAACTTCCTTCCCAGCCAGCAAGAACGACAACTCTGTGCCTTCACACTGCATCACCTGCTTAGTTTAATTGGGTGCCCAATCCTCCAAGAACTACATCATGATCCAGTGGGACAGCTGGACAGTCACAGTGCAGCCTGGGAGCCCAAGAGTCCTGAGAGTGTCGACTGTTCTGCTGCTGACAAGGACACTGGAAGTACTGCCTGGGGAAATCCGGGAATGTTCTACAGTGGGATGGCATCTGAGCTCAATCAACAGGGTTTATACTGAAGCAGAGAGGCATGGAGAAATCAAAGGGGTCATGAATGAGGACACAAGGTCTGAAGAAGAGTCCCTGTGAAAACTGTCACCCTGACAATGGGCCTTCTTTCCTGGGGATGGGACATTGTAGGACACAAGATGCAAAGCTGAGCAAAGAAAACCCACTGTGGTTCGCCAAGCAAAAGGTAAAGGGTCCCCACCTGAAGCTGGATTGTCAGGAGCCGGGAGTCCTCTCTTTGCCCACCAGGCAGTCCTCTCTGGGCAGGCAGGGGCTGCGGGGGGCAGAGCAAGAACAAAAAAACGTTCAGAGTTACAGGAAACCCTCATGCTCCAGTAGGGTAGGGCCTCTTCCAACCTTCCTTCCTTTAAGGAGGAATGGACCTATCATAGAAGAAAAGACTGTGCACAGCTTGCTGGGAACACAGCTTGCCCTGACACGCTGCTGACACTGAGCAGGAGCTGATCCTCTCTCACCTTTGTTCTTAGTAAGAATAGTACTTAGTGGGCCCTGAGTATATACGAGTATACACCAGAGACTGTTCCAGGCACTGTGAGTTTTACCTTTCTCCTCACCCAGTGAAGTACAATTTATTATCTTCATTTTACAGATGAAAGAATTGAGGCAGAGCAAGGTCAGTCTCTTACCGGAGGTGGCACAGCTATAAAATGACTGAGCCTGGATGAAATCTGGCTGCAGAGGCCATATTCTTAACCAGTCAGGGCAGTGATGGTGAATCTCTGTGGGTTGCAAGGATTCTCAGTGTATCCACGATAAGAATCAAGAATGCTCCTTGGGTGATAAGCACTGAATTTGAGTAATGGGTCTAAGGAGTTCTATCTACTTCTGACTGTTTGAAATTTCTCCATAAAAAGTAAAAATGGAACTTAAAATTCCAAAGCCCGTTCACACCAGAGACGTGGGAATCTGGGATTCCTGTGGACAATGACGATCCTCGGGACCTTTGAAAAACTTGCCCAGTGGACCCTGGCCCGACCTCTTCCTCCAAAGCCGGAACCCAAGGGCGACCAGCCAAATTGAGAGCCTAGCATCGCGCCAAAATGGCCACTCCACACCCAGTGCAACTCGGGCACGTCTGGCCAAGCCAGCCTGCCCATCGTCCCGCCGCGGCAAAGCTGAGGGGTACACCCGAAAAAAGACGATCAGCACCCACCCACCCAAACCCCAGACACGTGGCCCCAGGGACGGCTCCCACACCACCACCTGGGAAATTATCAGACCCCCAAAGCCTACTTACTAAACTCCCCGCAAACCCGGGGAGTTGTGACACGAGCGACCCCCTCTCCCAATATCGCGATTTTGGCCAAGGCCGAACCTGTCCCCACCCACAAGAATCCCTGGACGAAAGGCCCAAGCCCAGCACCCACCACCACTGGACTTCGCCGCTGAGCTTCCCCCACGTTCCTCGGAGATGCGCGCCCACACCCCCAAAATAAGACATCCGGGAGAGCACGGCCTGAGCCACGACAGCGTGTCCCCACACTACCTCCTCTCCCCGCCATCTGCACCGACCCCAGCCTCAGCCCAAAGACTAGCCTTTCAGGACCTACCTTTCCGCGCCGGGAAGGGCACAGCTGCGGCAAGGGTCCCACGGGAGCCTTACTCGCCAGCACACCAAAGAACAAGGGATCACTCCAGCCACCAGCTGGGGACCTACTTCTGTAGGGCGCCGGGACTACACTCCCCAGCATCCTCGGTGTGGCGCCGGGACCACACTTCCCAAGATGCTCCGCGCAACCAGACGAGGGCTGACATCCCTCGGCTTCCACTGCCCTCCCTGGGAGCCGTTTCTGGGTAATGTGCCCGGTCACTGTGGAGAATGACCACTGTGGCACCTGGATCCCCGGTCTTTTTTCTTAAATCCGCGTCCGCAAAACATGCTTCCCGGGTGAAGCTTCTCGACCTGCCGTGACCTCCACGCTAACGCCTCGGCCTCAAAGACTACACTTCCCAGTGACCCCTACTGTGACTTCCGCAACCGGTGCCGGCCCGCCTCTCGGTGGGCGGAAATGACGCGTCAAGGGGGAAAGATCGGTTTGCCTTCTGGGATTGGCTGAGGTCGGCGGCGGTTGGGTGAAGTCGCCCTTCTCCAGCGGCGGGGTTGCACACCACGGTCGGGGGCGTTCAGTGAGCGCCCCGCAGGCGTGGTCTCGTCCAGCTCACGTGCCCTTTTAACTCGGTTGAGGCCCATGGAGGGCGGAAGCTGAGAGAGGCAGAGCAGTCTTCCCGAGGTCTCCAGTCCCGAGCGAGGTAGACCTGGATTCTGAGCATAAGCCCTCAACCCGAACAACCCATTTCGGATGCCCGGAGACCTTTTTCTTCTGCTGGAGTCCCCAGAGTTTTGGGCAAACTCTCATTTGTCTTCTGGAGAACAGGAGCCTCACTGTTGGACCATAGCTTGGGGTAGAGCCCACTGTCGACTTAGCTCTTTAGGTCTTTGTTCCGGGGTCTGGTTGAGAATAAGGGGTTTTTGTTTGTTTGTTTTTGTTTTTGGAAAATGAATCCATTCCCTTCTTTTGGCCCGCTGCCTGTTCATAGTGAGTTTAGTTCATCCCTGGTTCTGGAGAAATGCTCAGTCTTACTTGGAGCCCTCTTTTGACACTTCCTCTCTGCCCCACCCGTGACTCATTCACCAAGAAATTACCTGTTAACATCCATGAAGGTTCAAAGTAACAATGCAGACACATCCATGTGTAAGTGTCCAGGGATGCTTGCTGTATGCCAAGGGCAGAGATGGCTGGGATCCCAGGGGCCTTGGAGGTGAGAGCCAAGGGAGACTTCCAGGATGAGAGACTGCCTGAGCTCCCCTGAGGGAGTAGATGAGATGAGGAGTTGGAGAAAGGCCGGTGAGAAGAGAGCAAGAAGTAAGGTCAAGGTCTTAGGAGCTTGGTCACTGGGTAAATTGTCCTGGACTCAGTGAGGGAAGTTGTCAAAAGAAATTGACAGGGCACCTGGGTGGCTCAGTCGGTTGAACGTCCGACTTCGGCTCGGGTCATGATCTCACAGTTTGTGAGCTCAGGCCCCACGTTGGGCTCTGTGCTGACAGCTCAGAGCCTGGAGCCTGCTTCCAATTCTGTCTCTCCCTCTCTCTCTCTGCCCCTCCCTCACTTGTAGTCTGCCTCTCTCTCTCAAAAATAAATAAATGTTAAAAAAAAAAAAGAAATTGACACTATCTTTTGTCATCTTCAATCTTCTAAGCCCCTCTGGTAAATTTAAAATTTTTATTTATTATGCTCTTTAGTCCTACAATCCCCACTTGGTTCTTTTTTCATAATTTCCATCTTTCAGATGAGGTGCCCCCATCTGTTCACTCATTATGCACATGTGTTCCTTCATTATATTTATATTACCTGTTGTAAAGTCTTTGCTAAAACCTCTGGGCCATCTCAAGATCTGTTTCTGTTGACTGCTTTTTTTTTTTGTCTTGACTATGTTCCTCTGCATGTCCAGTAATTTTTCAACTTTATCCTGGGCATTTTTGTTAGCAAGACTAAATTCTCTTCTGTTCCTCTCCTCTGAGTGTATTTTTTATTCTTATAGATAGTTTAGTTATTGGCTGGTCATTTTGAACTTGCGTAGGCTTCTTTTATGCTTTATTAAGGTAGGTCTTTGAGCATTCAGGGTATTTATCAAGCCTCTCTAACTTGGCAGCACTCAAATTTAAAGTTCTTTCACCCATGCAAATATTACATCTTTATTCTAGTTTCTGTTAGATCACGTCTAGAGAAGATGTTACTGTAAGATGTGGTTTTTCTCAGTGGCGGATTAAATGTTACATTAGATAGTTGAGAGAGAATAAGTCAACTGGAAGATAAAGGCCACAAACTTACACAAAACGTAGCACAGAAAGACAAAGAGGGAAAATTTTTAAGGAGCAGTTAAGAGATACGGAAGATAAAATAAGAAAGAGACAATATAGGTAGTGGAGGAGAGAGAATAGATAAAGGAATAATGGATGAATTTTTTTCCAAAATTAATTTTTAATCCCTAGCAGCATAAAGGAAATTAATGAAAGAAATAAAAACTAGGAAATAAGAGGAAAGCCATGCCTGCACACATCAGTACTTAAAGACAAAAATTATATCGCAACAACAGAAAGAAATGAAGGAATGATTGGTTACAAAGAAACAGCAATTAGACTGACAGCAGATATTGCAACAGCAACAGTGACGATCAAAACCCTAAATAATATCTTCAGAATACTAAAGAAGAGTAATTCTCAACTTTTAATCCTATGCCGGCTAAATTATTATTCAAGGATAGTGTGTTAAAAAAGATGTTTTCATCTAACCTAAAATTTGGAAATTTGGGATTGTTAACAGTTATAGATGGTAAGATATTAGGTGAATACTGTAAAAAAAAAGATGTGGTTTGACCCCTGTGGCATGGCCTCTCTCGTTTCTCAGCTTGAATGACTGTGTCAGTGAGGCCTCCCCACTCTGGTGGAATCAAAACTGCAGTTGCTAGTCTCAACTTTCAATATTTCTGTCCTCTCAGCTGCACAGTAGCTTGTGTAGTTAATCCTTGTGTAGTTCATACCACACAGGCATGGCCCACCCTCAGCAGGGATGGGTGCTGCCCCTTCTGCACAGTTGCTTCCTCTTGAGATCTGCCCGACGTGTTTTGTCTGCTTTACCAAACCTGAAGTCCTTTTTGCCTCCTCACCTTAGTGGGACCAGAATGCTCTACACCCACCCCGCTATATCATGGTCAGAAATTATCCCCAAGCTTGCCAGTTAACCAGGGAAATGTGAGACTCCTGTAGGAGTTTCCTCTCCCTCAGGGATCACAGTCTTGTGCTGCCTGTGGTCCAGTGCCTAAAAACAGTTACCTCATACTTTCTCCACTGTTAGGATTATTTATCATGGAAATGATGGTTTGGTACCAGCTACTCTGTCATGGCCAACAGAGCACGTTCATCTGGTAGCTATTTTTTTTTTTTTTTTTTTAGAGTACACATGCACATGAACAGGGGAGGGACAGAGGAAGGGAGAGAGAATCTTAAGCATGCTTCATGCTCAGTGTGGCACCCAATGTGGGGCTTGATCTCATGACCCTGGACCATGACCTGAGCCGAAATCAAGAGTCGGACGTCCCTCATCTGGTAACTACTTTTTATTTTTTTTATTTTTTTTTATCCAACGTTTATTTATTTTTGGGACAGAGAGAGACAGAGCATGAATGGGGGAGGGGCGGAGAGAGCGGGAGACACAGAATCAGAAACAGGCTCCAGGCTCTGAGCCATCAGCCCAGAGCCCGACGCGGGGCTCGAACTCACGGACCGCGAGATCGTGACCTGGCTGAAGTCGGACGCTTAAGGACTGCGCCACCCAGGCGCCCCTGGTAACTACTTTTAACAACAAAATTTATATTTATTTTTCCAATCATTCTAATTCTAGGACTAATCCTTTGTATAGGCAACTAATTTGTTAGAATCAATAAGACCACTCATCTTCAGAAGGAAACCCTACCATTTGTGACAACACAGATGGACTTGGAAGACATTCTGCTGAGTGAAATAAGTCAGACACGGAAGGAGAAATACTACATGATTTCTATATGAGGCAGTTAAATAGTTAAAAAGGTACAGAAATAGACAATAGAATGATAGTTGGGGAAGGGGACTTGGGGAATTGTTCAGTGGGTATAAAGTTATAATATTACAAGATAAGTAAGTTCCAGAGACCTGGCAAATAACATAGGGACTATACTTAACAGCAAGATATTGTGCACTTAAAAATTTGTTAAGAGAATAGATCTAATGTCAAGTGTTCACACACACACACACACACACACACACACACACACAAGGACACAAGGAAACTTAGAGATAATAGATATCTTTATTACCTTGATTGTGGTGATAGCAATATGAGTGTACACACATGTCCAAACTCACTAAATTGTATATGTTAATCATGAGCAGTTTTCTGTATACCAGTTATATCTCAATAAAGAATTAGTAAGGCCATGGCTGTACAAGGAATTTTAATTGTTAGGTTTATCATTCTTTCTCTGGAATACTTGTAAGGTACATTTTATTAGGGCACCCTAAAAAAATTTCAGCAGCCATTGTGATAAAGTTCAGCCACAAAGTTAATTATGTTTCTCTTCAACTCACAAAAAAGATCTCACAGGTTAATGATATTCAGAGGAACCAGTTTTCAGGCAAAATAAGTTAGTTTAATGGATTGAACATTTCAAAGGTATGTGATTGGTGTTACTGTTATCCTCAGCTCTATGATAGTTTAGCCTTTTTGTAAAATTTTGTAATGTTTAATTGTGCTGACGTTAGATTACAGGACATAACTAATAATACTACATTAAACTAGTTAATCAATGTCCTTGTTCTGGTTGAATTAATTACACCTTTAAATCATAACCTTATGCATATTTTGTTATATTCCTGACATCTGATAAATACAGTTACAGAATGTATCAAATTTACTCTCGTTGTATCCCCTCCAGGCTTGATGTATTTATGCCAAGGTATGATCACCACATAAAGTCACTTTTGGAAAGAGGAAGAAGTCTGCCCAGGAGGAATGGTTTTATATTGTTATTTAGTTTAATATGTCTACATTCCTTGCCCAGATCTCAAATGACTTAATCTTCCCTCATCAATGTGCCTGTTGAAGTTCAGACTTCCCAGGAGGAAGTGCAGTCTTCCCAGGAGATTACTGGTTTCTATTGCTTTGTGTCCTGCTTTCTCCCTTGGTCTTGAGCACTTGAACTTAGTAGGACACATGTGGAACCTGTCCCTTGTGATGATGGCCATGCCCCATGTAACCTATGTCTACTATACAAACTCAAGAGAAAGCCTTAAATCACTTGCTGCAAAGACAAGGAATTGCTTTGAGATACTTATGTACCAAACAAGTTGGGATTTGTGTAGGGGCCGTCATTTTTGGTTGTATTTGGATACATCCTTCTGAATAATAGAGTGCAAGAACAAGCCAGTTGGTTATCCCAGGTAGGACAAACTCGACCGTCAAATTTTCCTTTACGTGACTCAGTTTGGCCAAATAGGAAGTTGGTTAGAGGATTCTCTACACGTGTTACTTAGGCTATTGTCATACTTGTTCCCAATTGTTGCTTCTGCCAAGTGTGTTGTTGAGAAGGTATTAAATACTTTGGCTACCAACCCATCAGTACAAACCACAGATGATTTTGTATCAAAAAGAAATTGAAGCAAGTCTGATAAAAGCAAAGAAACTCTGTGAGAATGACACTGAAAACACCGTGGAGGTGTAGAACTGAAAACCTGATCATTTGGCTGTGATCTATTTGCATGGCCATCCCATCATTTTAGGAAGGGAAAGGACCAGAAGGAGGGACAGTAAAAGGAAAATATTTTATTCAGAGCAACACTTACTTGGAAGATTATTAGACGCTGTCTCCTTGCAGCTAAATCTATTAAGAACCATGAACTTTGAATGACCCTCATTAGGCCAAAAACTTTCTGGATTTAACTCAAGAATTTTTCCTGACCTCCGAAAAATGGAACCTCTTTTAGCCAATCATGTAGCAGTTTTGTGGACTCATTCCAATCTGTGCAGAGTGCTAGCTTTCAGGCCTTGATGAGCCTAGCCACAGTGAAACACACTTTCTACTTTCAAACATTCTAAAACGTGACCTTTCCCCATTAATGAACAGTCTAGGAAGCTTTGTCAGTGGTGCATATAATAGACTCAGGCCTTTTCTTAAGCCCCAGTCATTTTTGTTTTACATTAGAAACAAAACAATACTATATATGAAAACCAGAATTCTGATCACAGCAAATTCACTATTAAATGATTATCTTATCAAAAGAAAAAATTAAAAAGGTAAGAAAACAAAGCCTTCAACCCAAGTTAGAAAAAAATAGCAAGAAGAAACAGAAAGGCATGAATGGATAAATTAGAAAACAGACACGCAGGTGGTTAGAGCACCTGGCACAGAATGGGAGTTCAATACCTGTTAGCTAGGATTCACCACCACTGTTTCCACATCCCCCCAAAACTGCCTTCTGCTCACCTTCCACCAGGTGGTTTTTCACAAACGTGATTGCACTTTGGTTCCTGATGGTGTGGTGTACTTTTGCTTCGAAAAACATGTCATTGAATAAAATTGTTTTTTAATTTGGAAAGAAATAGTTTTTTTTTAATTTTTAATGTTTATTTATTTTTTGAGAGAAAGAGAGAAACAGAACATGAGCAGGGGAGGGGCAGAAAGAGAGGGAGACACAGAAGCAGGCTCCAGGTTCCAAGCTATCAGCCAGAGCTTGACACAGGGCTTGAACCCAAACTGTGAGATCATGACCTGAGCTGAAGTCGGACGCTTAACCGACAGCCACCCAGGCACCCTAAGAAATAGGTTTTTTTTTTTTTTTAATTTTAGGCTTTTTATTTGGAAATCACTTTAAGCTTATAGAACATTGCAAAAGTAGTACACAGAACATGAGTACACTCATGATGCACCAACAGACGAATTTTGCCCCAGGTGCTCTTATTTGCCCAGTGAGCAAGCTTTCTCTCCCTTCTCTCCCTTTCTCTCTCTCTCTGCCTGTATACACACACACGTACACACATTCCCCCCTGAATCATTTGTGGGTAAGTTGCATACACCATAGACCTTCAGATATGTCAGCACGCATTTCCCAGGAATTAGGACATTCTCGGCCATGACTACAGAAGTTATCAGGTACAGTCAATTTAACACTGATGAGATACTTTTACATAACCTGCCATCCCTATCCCAATTTGACAATTAACCTGGTAATGTGTTTTATGCGTTTCCCCCACTCTAGTACAGAATCTAGTCGAGGACTTTAGTGGTCATGTCCCTCCTTTCCTTTAATCCGGAATAGTTCTCAGTTTTGTTTTTGTTTTTGTCTTTTATGACAATAACATCTTGCAGAACAAGGGCCTTCTTTTTGGCAGGTGAACGTTTCTTGCTTGGGGGTTCCCACTCAAGATGTACACTCAAATGTACAATCCTAGTCAGAGCACTGACACGCCTGGGTTGCGTCTTTCCCATTAGGTGGTGCCCGATTCTGCCTCGTGCAGTTACTACTCTTTCCTCCTACCTCTACCTAAGATCATCCCTGGGGGAGATACCTTAAGACTGTATACCCATTAATGATTCTTGCCTAAGCCAGTCTTCACTGTGATGGTTACAAAGTTACAATTTTCCAATGCAGGCACTCCTTCCATGTTGTCCAGTCGGCACTAGGCACTGGAATGGAATGTTATTTTAAAAAGCAGTGTTGGCTGTCAACAATAGCCAAATTATGGAAAGAGCCTAAATGTCCATCAACTGATGAATGGATAAAGAAATTGTGGTTTATATACACAATGGAGTACTACGTGGCAATGAGAAAGAATGAAATATGGCCCTTTGTAGCAACGTGGATGGAACTGGAGAGTGTTATGCTAAGTGAAATAAGCCATACAGAGAAGGACAGATACCATATGTTTTCACTCTTATGTGGATCCTGAGAAACTTAACAGAAACCCATGGGGGAGAGGAAGGAAAATAAAAAAGAGGTTAGAGTGGGAGAGAGCCAAAGCATAAGAGACTCTTAAAAACTGAGAACAAACTGAGGGTTTATGGGGGGTGGGAGGGAGGGGTGGGTGGGAGATGGGTATTGAGGAGGGCATCTTTTGGGATGAGCACTGGGTGTTGTATGGAAACCAATTTGACAATAAATTTCATATGTTGAAAAAAAAAAACTAGAAAAAAAAAGCAGTGTTGGGGCTCCTGGGTGGCTCAGTAGGTTGGATATCCGACTTCGGCTCAGGTCATAATCTCACAGTTTGTGAGTTCGAGCCCTGCCTTGGCCTCTGTGCTGCTGACAGCTCAGAGCCTGGAGCCTGCTTTGGATTCTGTGTCTCCCTCTCCCTCTGCCCCTCCCCTGCTCATGCTCTTTCTCTCTCTCTGTCTCTCAAAAATAAATAAACATTAAAAAATTTAAAAGAGCAGTGTTTCCAAGTAGCAGTGAGAGATAGATGTGCAAAGCCCTCATCCCAGGGTCACCAAGGCTCTTTGGAGGTGTAGAGAGCTGTGAGGAGCTGGGGAGTGCAGCAGGGGTGGGGTGGCAGGAGGCAAGGCCAGGGGCTCCATGCACTTCTTTGTGTGTCTGGCTCAGGTGTCCAGACTCAATTCTGAACATTGGTGAGCTTATAAAATTATAACAATATAAAACCTAATATTGGAGAAAAGAGCTTTATCAATATAATTTTTTAATGTTTTTTAAAAAGTTTATTTTGGGGCGCCTGGGTGGCACAGTCGGTTAAGCGTCCGACTTCAGCCAGGTCACGATCTCGCGGTCTGTGAGTTCGAGCCCCGCGTCAGGCTCTGGGCTGATGGCTCAGAGCCTGGAGCCTGCTTCGGATTCTGTGTCTCCCTCTCTGCCCCTCCCCCGTTCATGCTCTGTCTCTCTCTGTCCCAAAAATAAACGTTGAAAAAAAAAAGTTTATTTATTTTGAGACAGTGAGAGAGCAAGCAAGGGAGGGGCAGAAAGGGAGGGAGAGAGAGAGAATCCCAAGCAGGCTCTGCACCATCAGCACAGAGTCTGACGTGGGGCTTGAACTCATGAATCATGAGATCATGACCTGAGCCAAAACCAAGAGTTGGGCACTTAACCGACTGAGCCATCCTGGGGCCCCATATCAATGTAATTTTTAATTTAAATAATGCTCCCCTGTACCCATATATTTAATATTTGCAGAAAAGCCAATTGTCCCTTCATTTAATTTTTTATCATATTCAGAGTTAAACAAGCCCGAGCATCATGATCAGATTTTTATAAACAATGACAATAACAGCAACAGTGAAGAGCAGTTTCTGAGGAATGAAGAGATTAGGAGCCATGAGAAGTAAGATAAAGAGAGTAAAGGGCCGTGGACCTCTGCTAAAGACAAATGAGGTTTATAGTCGATGGGCAACTGCGAGTTGTCAGAAATCCCATCTAATGTTGACTGGAGCTTCTCAAAGATGAATATGCTGGGGGTTCTTATAAGATGTAGATCCTGACTCAGGGACCTGAGCTCCACACTGAGATGCTCTTGGTCGGTGCCCACCCTCTGAGCTGTTGGTCCCCAGGAGGCCTGTCGTAAATGACAGGGAGGGTGTGGATAAGGCAAGCTACAGAAGGAGCAGTTGAATGACAAGATACCTCAGTCTTGATGAGAATGAACAGTCACCACCACCACCACCCAGCCCGTTGGGACTGTGGTCCCCAGTAGTTCCTTGAGGGCTCGATGATGCAGGTGTGGCTCAGTCTCAGGTCTCAGGTACTTTTGAAAGCTATCCGCAGGGTCCAGATACTGTGCTTTACCTACATCATCTCACTGAAGCCTCAGAACAGCCAAACAGGGATTACTCCCTTTTTAAAGATGGGGACACAGAATCTCAGAGCTGGTGGCAGCATGTAAGTGCGGAACCCAAATCTGAACCTTCTGGCTCCAAAATCCCGCTCTTACTATGCATTAGTGAAGTGCCCACCACACACCATTCATGGGGTTCATTAAATGATGTGGCATTCCCTGCCCTCCAGCAGCACAGACTAAGAGGAAGAAGGATGTATTGCAAGCAGTTCCCATCCAGCCATGCGAGTAAAGAAAGGTACCACCACGGCATTAGGTTTCTGCTATGCGGACCTCTTTGGCTGGAATGGTAATACACGCCCTTTTAAAATAGAATCTTGAGAATTAAATATGCTGGAGTAACATATTTAAAGATAATAAATGATTGAGCCTACCTTAACTCTTTCCCTCCTAACATTTTACTGTGAAGATTTTTCCAACATAAAAGTTGGGACAATTGTGCGATGAATTTCCAGATGCCCGCCGCAGTTAGCATTTTATTGTGTACTTTTGTCACACACCTCTCTGTCATCCATCAGTCCTTCAATTTTTTTTTAAGAGAAAGAGAGAGCTCAGGTGGGGGAGAGGGGCGGGGAGAGAGAGAGAGAGAGAGATTGAGGGAGAATCCCAAGGAAACACCATGCTGTCAGTGCAGAGCCTGACTCAGGGCTCAATCTCATGAACTGCGAGATCATGAGCTGAGCTGAAATCAAGAGTCAGACGCTCAACGGACTGAGCCACCCAAACGTCCCGGTCGCTCTAATGTTTTAATGCATTACAGAGTTCCAAATATCAGGTACCTTACCTCTAAAAAAGCCTGCATGCATATCATTAACTAGAGTTCAGTATTTGTTTACAGTCCTTTTCTTTAAGTGAAATTTACTTACAATGAAACGCACAAACCTTAGGTGTGTTTTGACAAATTTTGACAAACACAGATGCCCATGGAACCCAAGCCCTTCTCCAGAGGTAGAATGTTCCCATCACTCCATCACTTCCCACTGTCCCTTCCTAGTCAATTCTCATCCCCATGGTCTCAGAGGCAATTGCTAGATTAGTGATTGCTGTCCTAGATCACATAAATGGAATGAGTCCTTTTTTAAAATTTTTTATTGAGAAGCCTGGGGTCTTAGCCAACAGTTGTACATTGAGTAGACTCCAGATACACATCTTTAAAAATTAGTTCATAGGAAACATTTGTTTTAGTTGTGTGGTAAGAAAGGTTGGAGGGTTGGATGGGCCTTCACACCAAGGTACGTACATACATCAACAGTCTCAGTCAAGGAGCATCATAATCCCGTGTGAGAGCAGAGCACCCCTCTCTCCCCCAAAGTAGGAGAGTCAATGGCTGATGGCAGTCAGCCCCAGCCTGTTGCTCCTAGGTCTCCAGGTATTCTCAGAGTCACCTTTGAACACTTATTATTTTTAATATTTCAAAATGTCAAGTAGAAATGATACATTAGGAGCACCTGCGTGGCTCAGTCGGTTAAGCGTCCGACTTTGGCTCAGGTCATGATCTTGCAGTTCTTGAGTTTGAGCCCCACGTTGGGCTCTGTGCTGACAGCTCAGAGCCTGGAACCTGCTTCAGATTCTGTGTCTTCCTCTCTCTCTACCCCTCCCCCGCTCATGATCTGTCTCTCTCTCTTAAAGAAATAAACATTAAAAAAATTAATAAAAAAAAGAGAAATGATACATTAACTTTCCACGAGGCAGCACAGACTGACAAAAATAGCTTTCAGCCCCCTTAGTTTTTGGCTGGCATCACGTAATCATAATAGCTAACGTTTCCAGAATGTTTACTCTGTCTCAGCCTCTGTTTTAAGTGTTTTACACATCTAATTTCATTTGATAATATCAGTCAGTAGCATAGCATTTCATACATGGCAGTTGTATCTATGCTTTTAGAAGCCAGAAAACACATTTTCCTTCTAAATGTGTGTGTCATTTGGTAGATTAAAAAGCCTTCAAAATATGAGGCCTATGGAGAAAAAATAATGAAGGAAATGCCTAGGCTAAAAAGAGGCAGGGGACTCATTAGTGCTTAAGGAGAGCCATTCACAGGGAGCCCTTGAGATACAAAAATGATGCATGATTTTATTTTTAAAATCATGTATTGAAATGTCAACAGTTCACATTATAGCAAGTGGAAGGTATAAATCATAAGAAATGGGCACTGAATTTATAATTAATCATTCTTAATTTTTAAAACATATATGTATATTTATTATATATTTATATAACATATATTACATATAAATTATTTTTTAAGGGACAGCTTTGTGTAATTCATTATAAAACATGAAAAAACACCCAAACACCAAGCAATACAGAACTGCATGAAAAATAAAGGAATCAGCCCAAATGCCATCATCCAGAAACAACTATCATTAACATTTGGTGAATACCATTACAGACATGAATAACAGAGATGGAAGGAGAGATAGTTATAGCTAACATTTGAACCCTGTGCTAAGAGCTTTACGTGGATTACCTGTATGCCATAAAGTAGGGACTATTAATCTCATTTTACAGATGAACTCAGACACAGAGCAGTGAGTAATCTTTGCAGGTCCCATTAGCAATCTGAGTCAAGAATTCAGACTGTTAACCACTTGGCTATTGTTTTACAAAACTGGGATTATATTAGTTATGCTATTTAAATCATTTATTTAAATTAAACACAGTAAACTAGATTTACTTGAATTTAGAGAAAAAAGCGGAAATTAAAATAATCTAAATAAATTCTGAACATCAGCTCAACATTTATTATAATATGACCCTTCTCCTCTAAGTGACTCTTCTGAAGATAAGGAAAAGAAAATCACGAAAGTCATAAAGTGACTAGAGTATTTTTTTTAAACCACATATTTCAGTTTTAGGCAGTACCTATTGATGTTCTGTGAGAAATGTGGAAATCAGCGTATGTATATATAAAGTCAATTTTTGTGAGCTATTTTTATTCTGTCGAAATTGAGATAGTTTACATTCTATCCATTACCCTGTAATTCCCCCCACGGCTCCATCCTGGGTCTGTATTAAACCGAATTCTATGCTCCGTAATAGCCCATTTCCTGCAGCTCCTCTGAATGTGAGTTCTGCATTAATGTCACATTTTGGTTGGCTGGATTTCAGCAAGCCATTTTTATGACGATCTAAATTTTTAAGGAGTCGAGTTCCAAGTTCAATTTCCCTCGTTTGGGAGGCACAGGTCAGGGAATCCAGCTTCTTCCCCCTTTAAAAGACTTAACCAGCTATGTCCCCGTGGATGAGACATTTGACCTCTTTGGGCCTCAGTTCCCCCATCTGTAATACGTGGATTTGAATTAGTCACCTCTGAGGTCCTTTTCAGAAATGAAACAGGTGGTTCTCTGACCTTTCACCCCAATGCCTCATCCTCAGAAAGCCCCGCCCCATTCTCCCAGAGGCACCGCTGAACAGCAGGGGGCGCCCTAAGCACAGCGATCCATTCCCTTCCCTCCAGGCATTCCTGGGGATTCAGGGAGAGAGTGGGAGCCGGACAAGTTCTTGAAATTCAGGGTTCAGTTGTCCAGTGGCCAGCTTCCTCCCTGAACAACACGGGTAGCTAAAGCCTCAGAGGACTCTGTTGGTTTTTGTATCTTTCTAAATATTTGTGAGACTGAAACATTTCATTGTGGGGCGCCTGGGTGGCGCAGTCGGTTAAGCGTCCGACTTCAGCCAGGTCACGATCTCGCGGTCCGTGAGTTCGAGCCCCGCGTCAGGCTCTGGGCTGATGGCTCAGAGCCTGGAGCCTGTTTCTGATTCTGTGTTTCCCTCTCTCTCTGCCCCTCCCCCGTTCATGCTCTGTCTCTCTCTGTCCCGAAAATAAATAAACGTTGAAAAAAAATAAAAAATTAAAAAAAAAAAAAGAAACATTTCATTGTATTCTAAGTATGAATATTATTGAAGAAGATTAAAATAAGGACCCATATTCTTATAGTTCTATGGTAATTTACTGCTTTAGAATTAAACAAAGATAAGTAATAGGGGTATTCTTTTTGGAGGGTGGGTGGGGAGTGGACATAATGTTCCAGGTTCTCAAAACATGAATTCATTCATTCATTCATTCATTCATTCATTCATATTTATTGATAGTCTACTATGTGCCAACCACTGTTTGTTTATAGCATTAAGGAAACAAAGCCCTTGCTCCCATTAAAGCCTATGCTGTGTGAGCATTTGAAGGTGATGGGCTGAGATACGGTCTCAGTGTCAGAATGCATATGTGGAGCCATATTTGAGATAACCACGGGTAACCCTTAAAAACATCATATAGTATTCAAAAGAAACTGCTCATGGGGTAGAAAGTCTGCTTATCTATGCAGGAGTTTTACTACCAGCAAAATGGGGTAATTGAGAAAATTACCGTAAGATGAGTTAAATGCAGAGATACAACATTTTGGAAAGAGAGTTAGACAGAAAGCCAGCTCAGTTTGTATTTATCAGTCTCAAGGGTAGTACCGCAGGTGGAAGGATATTAGCGTTCAAACTAACCCTGGCAACTAATGCATCTCTCATGGTGAACAACACAGGTTCTGGAATTAGGCTGCCCCAGTTTGAATACCAGCTCTGCCACTCACCAACTGGCTGACTTTGGGGAAGTTTCTTATTCTACCTTCAGAGAGTCATGTGAGGATTCCGTGGGTGCATATATTTGAGCCAGTAGAGCAGTGGCTTGGCAGATCATCATCACTCAATAAATATTCACCATAGCCATCAAAATAATTATCATTATGGTTTCAATTTGGCCTGATTTCTTCTCATCCTGACTGGATTTTCAAACCTTAGTTTCAATTTGCTCAGTCCGAAAAAAAAAAAAAAAGATTTACTGAGCACCTACTATGTGTCTGGCACTGTTCTAGGCACTAAGGATTTGGCATACACAAGACAATGTCTACCTTCTCATGAGCTTACAATTTCTGGGGGCAATGCCAGGCAATGAATTGTTTGTTTGTGTGTGTTTTGTTAATAAATAAACAAGTGAGGGTATAATAGATGGAAGTTGTGTTTCTTTCTTTGGAATTAATTTTAACAACATTGAAGTATTATTTATGGTATTCTTTTTTTTTAGTTATAATTAAAACATTTATTTATTTACATAATTAATTGTCAAATTGGCTTACATTACAACAACTCTTATAATGCTCACATTTATGGTATTCTTGATGATGTGCTGCTATAGATTGAATGTTTATGTCCCCTCAAAATCCGTATGTTGAAACCTAATCTCCAGTGTTTGGAGTTTGGAGGTGGGGCCTTTGGGAGGTGATTAGGTGACACAGGCAGAGCCTTCATAAAAGGGATTAGTGCCCTTATAAAAGAGATCCTGGACCATTCCCTCACCCTTTCCACCATGCAAGGACATACGGAGAAGACTGTTGTCTATGAGCCAGGAAGTGGGCTCTCACCAGCCATGGAATGTGCCGGTGACTTGATCTTGGATTTCCAGCATCCAGAACGGTGAGAAATAAATGTTCGTTGTTTAAGCCACCCAGCCTGTGGTATTTTTGTTACAGCAGCAGGAATGGACTAAGACACGTGTTTGTGTAAGAAAACATCTTCCATTTAAGGTATCGATACATGAATCCTAGCGAAGAACTTAAGTCAAGATATCCCGTGGCTTCCTTCTCCACTTTCACAACATGTAAGCAGGAGGTGGAGATCCTAGACCTTCTCTTGGTAACAGAACATTGCATTCGACTGTAACAAGGTTTTAGACCTGATTAAATCTTGAATTGTGTTTGTTCTGGCTGAAGACTGGATTTCAGGCTGATACCTGCAGTATGATTCCGGCAACTAGAGAATGAGTGGATCGTGTTTCCTCAGCCTTCAAATAATGGGTGAAATGGGTATATGGGACTGCTCTTACATTTGTCACCAGTGAAACATCCTCAACTGGAAAAAAGAGTTTCTACTAAGCCAAGACAGTATCTTTGGGCAAATTAGAAAAAGATGTCCCCTTCCTTAAGGCACATTACTTCCATCTTCTTGAAATTTTTCACGTTCAATGTCCATTTCTATAAGGTCTGAGATGTGAATTGCACTCCCTAGTGCCCACCCTGTGCAGTGATATCAAACAGCTCTCCTGATGGGTCTCATCAAGTCCTGTGAAGAAAGAAGCAGGAGAGCAACTTATTTCATAACCTTATTTTGTAATTGCCTTCTTTCTACCCCTTCCTCTCATCACTAGCTCTTCTCACCTGCAGGCAAACATAAATTTTTATGCCAGTGGTTAATAAGTCTATGCCAGATCCTAGCAATTAAGTACATTCTTGGGAGAAGACCATCAGCTCACATCTAGATGACCACAACAAACAAGCAAGCAAATAAAATGGCACACACACACACCCTCAACAAAACAAAACTAAACAAAATTTTAAAACCTGGGAGACATCCCTGTCTGGTCTAGCATCAGGCCATCGTTTTCAGCTGCCACATTAGCTTTCATGCTCTCATCCCATCTTTTGAATGAGTACTGCTCCATCGTTTCAGGATTATGAGAGCCCTGCAATCTCTTGAATCAAAACCAAACTCTGAGGTGCCTGGGTGGCTCAGTTGGGTGAGCCTCTGACTCTTGATTTCGGCACATCATGATCCCAGGGTTGTAGGGTCGGGTCCAATGTCGGACTCTACACTGAATGCTGAGTCTGCTTAAGATTCTCTTTCTCCCTCTGCCCCTCTCCTGCTTGTATACATGCTCTCTCTCTCTCTCTCTCTCTAAAGTAAACAAATATATAGTGGCTCGGTTGGCACCAGACTCCTGATTTTGGCTCAGGTCATGATCTCATGGTTTGTGGGTTTGAGCCCCTCATCGGGCCCCATGCTGACAGTGTGGAGTCTGCTTAGGATTCTCATTCTCTCTCTCTCTCTCAAAATAAATAAACATATATATATATATATGTATATATATATATACACAAAACTCTGCCTGTAGCATATAAGATCCAGCCCTTCTCAGTGTTCTGGAGCTCCAGACCTAGTCTCCGGTGCCAGGTGCACGTCTCTGTGTGGCCATGAGGCACCTAGCTTAGCATGTCTCCGACTCACCCCAGGGCCCTCCTTCCCAGCCGTCTGTCTCCTCTGTCCTCAGTCTCCACCATGTTCATTGCTCTCCTCTCAGCTTCTCCAGTAATTAACCATCTTCTTAGAGTCTTTCTCCACATCTCCCTTTCCCTTCACCCCAACAGCAAATCCATCACCTAGCACCCACTGCCTGTTCTAGATTCTTCAGTCTGTCAGGTTCTCTCTGTGGTGCTGCCCCCCCGGGGAAGAATGCAGCAGCTTCGGAGCCAGGGCTCCAGCATTCGGGAGGCCCCTCCCCTCCTTTCAATTTTCTGCCCTCCTGTTGTCCAAATAGAGCTCTGTCCATTTACCCAGACTACTCATAAACCTCCAGACGCTCCTGCTGCCTTCAGGATAAAAACTGAACTCTGGGGGCGCCTGGGTGGCGCAGTCGGTTAAGCGTCCGACTTCAGCCAGGTCACGATCTCGCGGTCTGTGAGTTCGAGCCCCGCGTCAGGCTCTGGGCTGATGGCTCAGAGCCTGGAGCCTGTTTCCGATTCTGTGTCTCCCTCTCTCTCTGCCCCTCCCCTGTTCATGCTCTGTCTCTCTCTGTCCCAAAAATAAATAAACGTTGAAAAAAAAATTAAAAAAAAAAAAAAAACAAAAAACTGAACTCTGTTCCAGCCTACCCCACTCGCCCCTAGTTTTAGCTGCTATTCGCTGCCCTCTTCTCTGCTCCCCCCGCTCATCTCATGGTTCCTCTCTGCCACTTCAAACGACTTAGAATCTCCTCCAAATGTCGTGCTTCAAGCCCCTCACCTTCCAGTACCCCATGGGTTGAATATCACCTTCCTCCCCCAGCGAACTCTTATCCATTCTTCAAGGTCCCACTCAAGTGTCGCCTCTTCTCTGAAGCCTCCCCACCCACTCCCCACTTCATGTGGCTTTCCTGGCATGTGTGACAAGCCTCTGCCTCGATGCTTCTTATCACGGGGCCGTGCGGCATGTTTCTCCTGGCTTTTTCTCTCATCAGGAACGAGCTCCCCCAGGAGAGGTGCCAGGTCTCATTTTATACCTAACGCCCTCGGAGCTGACACTCAACAAGTCCTCAGGAGTTGGCTGGAACCCTGACGTGGAAAGATAAGAACAATGAGATAGGCAGGTGACTCAGGGGACTGTTGAGCAACGTCCGATGAGCTGCAGAGATAGAAGGGAGGGCACTGCTGTTGCCTGCCAGACCCCTTGTTGTCCAGACAACTAGAAAACTCGGAGTGCTAAGAATCAGAACTTTCCCCAGGATGTTTTCCTGTTTTCTGCCACTTGACATTCTGGGGTCCAGTTGGCCTACGGCTTTACAAAATGAAATAAGAGAATCTGTGCTGTTAACTATAAACTGATCGTCTTTAGAAAGACAGACACTAAGGAATCACTAATTCAGTGAATTGAAATTTCAGAGTTCTGGAGTTGGTTTATGGACTCCAGCAAGGGGGCAGATACTGAATGGTTATTTTTGTCTCTTCTTCCAGTTCATTGTTCAAATATGTTACAAAAGCTAAACCAGTCTTGTTTATATGATACATTTTGAATTCCTTGGAGTTCAAGATTTGACTGAAAATAAAATATGATTGGGACTCATTATCGTGCTTAAATTTCCTTGATGAAATGCCACATTCACTTTCCTTTTGCCTGGAAACAGTTTTTTTGGAAACTTTTTTTTTTAATTTTTTTTTAATATTTATTTATTTTTGAGAGACAGAGTGAGACAAAGTGAGACTGGGGGAGGGGCAGAGAGAGAGGGAGACACAGGATTGGAAACAGGCTCCAGGCTCTGAGCTGTCAGCACAGAGCCCGACGCGGGGCTCGAACCTCTGTGGGTTCTCTGTGAGATCATGACCTGAGCCAAAGTCGGACGCTCAACCGACTGAGCCACCCAGGTGCCCCCCCCTTTTTTTTTTTAAGAAACAAAAATGTCAGATTATTATTGAAGTAAATTAATTTTTTAAAAAATGCATCCTCCACAAATATATCCATATAATATAATTTTATTTATATTAATTTGATATATTACTTATCTATTTATGTTGGTTTGATAAATGCTCTAACATATAGACAACTAACAGCTGTGTATTGAGTACTTACTGGGCCCTGCTCAGCTGGGCTGCTAGGATTCAAAGGAAGAATCCTGTTCCTCACTCAAGACACTCAATCTCGGGGCACCTGGGTGGCTCAGTTGGTTAAGTGTTAGACTCTTGATTTAGGCTCAGGTCATGATCTCACCCTTCGTGGGTTTGAGCCCCACATTGGGCCCCATGCTGACGGTGTGGAGCCTGCTTGTGGTTCTTTCTCTCTCTCTCTGCCCCCTCTCCTGCTAGTTCTCTCTCTTTCTCAAAATAAATGAATAAACTTAAAAGAAGTCACTGAATTAACTTTAAAAAAAAAGGGGGACAGCCTGGGTGGCTCAGTTGGTTAAGCGTCAGACTTTGGCTCAGGTCATGATCTCACGGTTCATGAGTTTGAGCCACGCATCAGATTCTCCGCTGTCAGCGCAGAATCCATTTCAGATCCTCTGTCCCCTCTCTCTCTCTCACCCTCTCCCACTTATGCTCTCTCTCTCTCAAAAATAAATAAACGTTAAAAAAAATTAGTTAATATTAAAATAAAATAGGGGCGCCTGGGTGACTCAGTTAAGTGTCCGACTTTGGCTCAGGTCATGATCTCATGGTTTGTGAGTTCAAGCTGTGCTAACAGCTCAGAGCCTGGAGCCTGCTTCAGATTCTGTGTCTCCTCCTCTCTCTGCCCTCCCCTGCTCACACTCTTTCTCTCTCTGTCTCTCAATAGTAAATAAATGTTAAAAAAAATTTTTTTTAAATATTAAAATAAAAAGACACTCAGTCTCACTGGGGAGTTGATGAAGTAAAGAAATATTCACATCAGTGTAGTGATGTAGAAAGGTCTGTAACATTCTGTTGGCATACAAAATTCAATCAGATAATCGGTTGATGAAATGGTGATGCTGGGGTACACATCACAAAGGGGGACACAAGCTAGCTCCAAGTGTGGCCAAAAAAGCATGCAGTATAATCAAGCAAATTCATGTATAAGCAGGTGGGAGCTGTCTTCTGCTTTGGCCCTATTCCTTTACGATGAAGTAAGTATCCAGGCACAGGAACCGTGGTGTGCACAAGGTCACCCAGGTCTAGTGCCTCATCCTACTTCATGAGATGCTCTAAAGTCTTGACGGCCATGCTGGGAAAGTTTTGTGTTACCAGGCCAGGTGGAAACCAAATTCTAAACTCAAAGCGTTAGAGAGATGTTTTCAAATTTTATTTTTATACTATATTCTACTATAGTTTTAGTTAAGTTTTCTGATTTAGGAAATAAGCTTCAGATTAACAATAAGCTAGGATATTTTCAGTTCCAGAGTTGACATTTATGTCAACCACACAGGGTCATGAGTACAGCATGTGTGTTGAGGGAATATGCGTTAACTGAGAATAATACCCTGAGTTGCTTCAGATTCTTGGTTGTCGCTGAAGGATACGCCAAAACAGGAAGAAGACTGCAGTGAATTGGAGATGAAAATTGGATGTCTTAAAAAGGCAAATTATTTCTCTCCTTTTCTTGGATTCTCTCTCATGCGTGAGTATTGTAACGCCTCTAGTAGCCAAGGGCTCCAAAAGGAATCTATCTCTCCGTTACCTGCACTGTTTGGTTAAAAGGAATGTCTCTTGATTTTATCTTTTGATTTTATCTCTTTATTTTTTATTCGTATTTCTTTTATTTTTTTTCCTATTATTTTCATGATGTGACACTGAGAAGACCCAAGTGCTTTTGGCAGGAGTGTTAGCCAGAGATATTCTACAGTTTCTTTCAGCAATATGTTAGAATCTTTTTTGTTTCCTCTTTTGGAGAGCATTTCAAACACCTAGGCTTTGATATTGCTGTTTTCACATTTGGATGGCAACATGCATATGCATTTTCCCAGATGTCTCACATGCCTTGCAGCCAGTGGCCACAAGCTCTAACAGGTCCAGAATGAAAGTGAAAATTACAAGACTGTTTCCAGTTTCATCTTTATGGCCAATTCTCCAGGTGATCTTGAGAAATCTGATGCCCCAACTGCATGAGGCATAATGGGGATGATAATACTCCACCTGTGGATAGGTTTGTCATATAGACAAATAAGGTCATGTCTGCAAATGACTCTCAACTCCTTGGAAGAAGATGATGTTACGAAGCCATGAGGATTACAGCAGTAGAGAGTCTAACTGATTTTAGTGAGTTCTGCTCCATGGTGTCTTGCATCTGGTTTCATTATAACCAGCAGCCTTCTAAAGGAAGGGGGCATTTCAGGGGAACGTAGAAGGGTAAGAGAATTAAGACTACCAGTCAATATGTAGGATGATGTGTTATAATCATGTGCTTTCCGCACAACTATTTGTAACAACTGGTCTTCTCCACAAGGCACTGGCATGGCCCCAGGCGATCACTCCTGGATTCAGTGATCTACTTCAGAAGGTCCTCATGACCTTGTCTGTGCTGCTCTGTCTAGTTGGTGCATATTCCTATCGTCTTGGGAAGTGGGGGACGGGAGTGGTAAATTCAGGCCAAGGAAGCCACATTGTGCATTTCCCCCCTAGGGGACTGTGACTTTGATCAACAACTTGAGCAATTCTGAAGCTTCCAGTTGGTTGAATGGGGTTCAGAATGCGCACTGGACTTCTGGAAGATTTGAGAGGGAAGGCAGTCAAATGGAAGCTTCCTGCACACGGGAGGCTTTTTCATGGATTGATGGATAGCCATTCTTTGGAAGGCCACAAAATCTTACATGTTGCGCAGGGGGTCTGCGGGGTAGTCAATGTCATTGTCACAGAGGACACTGTTTTCAACCCTTTTCCAACGCCGTGGAACTCTTATTTGCAGGTCCTCAACACCATGAGACCTAACAACCTTCCTAGTATAATTGGGTAAATTCCCTTCACTGTCTGGAAATGAAATTCACAGATAATAAATGCATATAATTAAATACATGTATACATACATACACACACATACACATCATATATACATCATATATGTCATGTGCATGTATATATTCCAGACTATATATATGTAAATATATATGTATATATTCCAAACCATAATAAAAGTAGAAGAAAAGTAATTTATAAAGAAATACTACATAACATGTATTTCAATATGCAGTTGTTCTATCATGACTACACTAGAAAACATAATAAAAGAACAAATGCCTGTACCTGTATGTAGAAGTCAAAGTTATACCTACTTGTAATTAATGAGTTTGGACTTAAAAGTAAGTGAGAAGTTCCAAATACATTCCATATGAGAAGTACAGAAAAATAAAAGACAGCATTTAAGGGTAGAGGATAGAATGAAAACTAGTGTTCAGGTAAGATGGACCAGACTTATTTGCATTTGAAAAGAGAAATGGGACACTAATCTTAACGTAAGCAGGGATAACATGTTAGGACCAATACACCTCTGAAGAGGGACATGGTGCACATAAAAGTATCAATGAGCATCCCAACAGGAAATAGCATGCACGAAGGAGGAAGTGAAGGATGTTTCATGAAGGTACAGGCAGGCTTATGGGAAAGCATCAGGGAGGGCTGAGATTCCCTAGGGGCTATGGAAAGTTCCTGCAGGTTCAAAGGGAAGCAGCAATGGATGGAACTCAGTGAGTCATGGAGCTGGCTACACCAGTGTTGTAGCTTTGGGCAGAGGAACCTAGCCACATAAAATGGGCCACTGGGTGCTGAGCGGGGAGGAAACCAGAATGGTAAGTACCCTGACCTCTCTCCTTCTACCCTCCATTCTCTTCTCAGGACCTCATGCTGGCCGGATCCAACAGGAGCCATTGAGCAAAGAACAATTGAAAGCTGTGTGGGATATTAGCTAATTCTTTCTTTTTCAGGACTGCCTTGAGTATTGCTTCACCCCCAGCCACCCTTCCCCAGATATTTCCAATATGCTCTCTGGGACTGGTGCCCTGCTGAGAATCACTGTTTTACCTCTCATCAGACTGAAAAATGCTTTTCTTGTCTAGACCCTTCAATGGCCTTTGGAAAATAAATGGCTAACAGTCATCTGCAGTCAGTGTCTAAGTGTTAGTGAGAAGGTCTGATTGTGGAAGATGCTCTGACTTGTCACAACAAACTGGCTATACCTGTTATCTATTTCTGCATAACCAATGACACAAAACCGTGGTGGCTTACAGCAATAGTAATCATTTCTTACTGTTCCTAGAGGACAGGAATTCAGACAGGGCACAAATGGGATAGTGTATCAGACTCAAAGATTTGGGGTTGGAATCATCTGAAAGCTCCTTCACTCACATGTCTGGTGTTTGATGCTGGCTGTGGGCTGAGGGCTTAACTGAGGTGGCTGGTGAAGCAGCCACACATCCCTTCTGCATGTGGCCCAACCTTCTTTACAATATGGTGGCTGGGTTCCAAGAGCAAGTAAGAAGAGAGCCAGCTGAAAGCCTGTCCTCAAAAGGCTATTCATCAGAAGCCCAGAAGCTCTGGGGGCGGGGGGGGGGGGGGACTTAGATCCACCTTTCAAGGGGAGGCATTTCAAAGAATTTGGGGACCCATTTTAAAACTACCACCCTAACCTTCCAGAAGACCCAGCTCCTGCCTCTGTAAATATCGGACGGGAAGAGGGTATATCAGAGACTCGCCGTGTCCTTCCTTTATAACCCCAAACTTACATGGTAGGCCCTTCGGCTATCTGAATGCTTGTAAGCCAAGTGGCAGCTCCCGGTCTTACAGGTAAATCAGAAGGCAGAGCTGGCTAAACCCAGCTTCATCTTTTCCACAGGGACCTCGAGACAACTGTGAAAAAGAGGGAACTGCAGGGACCATCCTTTCAACTTTCCAGTTCCTCCCCAAGTGTTTATTGGAGCGTCACCACCTGCTCTGTACCTCCAGTCTACCTTAGGTGTGCAATGGTAGCAGGCCAGCTGTATCGGTCATTCTCTGCAGAAACCCCCTCTGGCAGCAGGGCCAGAAGCCTTACTGTGTGGGCTGGCCTTTTGGGAAGACTCCTGCCGAGAGAACACGGAGCCTTCACTAACGGTGGGTTGTGGGCCTGTGAGCCTCAGCAAGTATCTCAAACCAACCCTGGTGTACCGTGTGTCCCTAATGGAATGATATGGGGATAAGCTTGAACTCATCCCTTATTTACTTCTTTTTTAAAAGAGTCTTTTAAGTTTATTTATGTATTTTGAGAGACAGAGAGAGCAGGGGAGGGGCAGAGAGAGAGGGAGAGAGAGAATCCCAAGCAGGCTCTGCACTGTCAGCATGGAGCCCGATGTGGGGCTCAAACTCACAAACCGTGAGATCATGAGCTAAAATCAAGAGTTAGATGCTCACCCGACTGAGCGCCCCAGGTGCCCCTTATTGATTTACTTCTCGATCACCTGCTCGGTGCCAGGAACTGCCTTACTCCTCACAATCATCCTGACAGAAAAGGGTTGTTAACCTCATTTCACTGATGAGGAAACTGAGAGGTAGGCAAAGGGAATAAACAGAACAAGAGAACTCTTCTGTCACAAAATTTGATGGACTGTCCAGGGAAAGCCAAGACTCTTCCTGTAGTGAGACAAAGGTCTCGCTGCTTGGGCAGCCTTTACCCCTCAGAGCGAAAACTCCCATCAGTAAGCCCTAGACACATACGAATTCCTTCCGGCCATCCGCAGGAAACAGACTCCATACACAGTAGATTAGGAAACCGAGAGCAGCCATAGAATCCTTTACATGAATGGGTCAGGGAAGCTGCTGAGGGTACCAGTCTCTGGGACTAAAGATGGATGGAAATGCATGTCTCTAAAAAACACTCTTTCAATTGCATCTTGCTGCTTCTCCAGGTAAATGCCAAGATGAGAATGAAATCTTAAATTTGAAGCTTGAAACCTAATTATTTGGGTATTTCATATCTTGCACTATTATCTATCTTTCACTTATCTTTTATCATGCCCCGAGGAAGATATTCTGCCCCAACAGTGATTATACAGAAAGAGAAACTAAGGGATAAGTAATATAATTACTTTAATGTTTTTAATTAAGCCTTTAATAGGCACCATAAAATAAACACTAAAAATACTAACATGGCACAATGAGATCATTCACCCTAATTCACAAAAGGTTAAGGACCCCACCTGTGTGAGGATTTAGGCTCTTTGGTAGTCACACACCAGTCTTCTGTTTTCTCTGTCCTACCTGTACGTAGTAATGTATAAGAAGGACATAAATATCTGTTGAATGAATAATTTTATCTAAAATTAACTCCCTGTATTTGTAATTTAAGAAGTGAAAAAATCAGTAGGTATATTTTTTCTTTAAAAGTATGTGTGGGGCGCCTGGGTGGCTCAGTTGGTTGAGTGACTGGCTCTTGATTTCAGCTCAGGTCATGATCCCAGGGTTGTGGGATCAAGCCCCGTGCCTGGCTACATGCTAAACATGGAGCCTGTTTAAGATTTTCTCTCTCTCTCTCTCTCTCTCTCTCTCTCTTTCCCTCTGTCCCTCTCCCTTACTCATGCTTTCTCTGTCTCTCTGAGATAAAAAAATAACAAAAAAACAAAATAAAAACTTAAAAAAATATATGCGCATAGGGGGCACCTGGCTGGCTCAGTTGGTGGAGTATGTTACTCTTGATCTCGGGATTGTGAGTTTGAGCCCCACAGTGGGTGGAGAGATGACTTAAAATCCCTAAAAAAAAAAAAAAAGTATGTGCATAGGTAGCCAAAATTGGTGAAGAGACCCCAGCCTCTGTCCTCTGGAAAAGGTCAACAGTTAGACAAGTATCTGTGAATGAAAACAGCTCTGGGGGCTCTCAGGAGTCCACTTAAGATGCCTCCGCAACACAATGGAACAAAAAACCTGAGAATAAATGCACAAAAAGAACAGGAAGAACAGCTCTATTTTGTCATCGCCAGCCCATTCCTTAGCCTGGCACCACTCAGTGCCAAGAGGAGCTCCCTGGATTGCAAGAGTTCTCCTTGGGGCACCTGGTGGCTCAGTCAGTTAAGCGTCTGACTCTTGATTTTGGCTCAGGTCATGATCTCACAGTTCGTGGGATCGAGCCCCACATCGGGCTCTGCACTGATGGCACGGAGTCTGCTTGGGATTCTCTCTCTTCCTCTCTCTCTCTGCCTCTCCTCTGTTAATACTCACTCTGTCTCAAAATAAATAAATAAGCATGTTGAAAGAGTTCTCCTTGCCACTAATTAGTAACATGAAAACATGTGAAAATATACAATACACTGGTAATGGTAGGTATATAGTCAGATGCAGAATACTCCAATACTGTACTATGGTAGTGTGTTGATCACTTAACTCTGGTACAAAGGTTAAGAGACAGAAGTATTAAATATAGCCATAGCCACAATAATTTGTTAATGTATACACAATGCAAAAAGATGTAAACTGTGATATCAAAAACATGAAATGTGGGCAGGGAATAAAAGCATAGAGATTTTGTATGTCATCAAAGTTGTTATCAGCTTAAAATAGACTGTGATATCTATAAGATGTCTTACGGAAGCCTCAGGGTAACCACAGAACAAAAAAACTACAGTAGGTTCACACAAGAGAAGGGAATCAGGGTATACCACTACAGAAAATCAACATCAAGTCACAAAGGAAGACAGTAAGAGATAAAGAAAGAAACAAAAGAACTACAAACCCAGCCAGAAAACAATGAATACAATGGCATTGGTAAGTCTTTACCTATCAATAATTACTTTATTATTTTTTTTTTTTAATTTTTTTTCAACGTTTTTATTTATTTTTGGGACAGAGAGAGACAGAGCATGAACGGGCGAGGGGCAGAGAGAGAGGGAGACACAGAATCGGAAACAGGCTCCAGGCTCTGAGCCATCAGCCCAGAGCCCGACGCGGGGCTCGAACTCACAGACCGCGAGATCGTGACCTGGCTGAAGTCGGACGCTTAACCGACTGCGCCACCCAGGCGCCCCATATCAATAATTACTTTAAATGTAAATTAAACTTTCTAAACAAAAGGCAGAGAGTGGCTGAATATCCGGATTAAAAAAAGAAGACTCCACTATATGCTGCCTACATATGATCCACCTCAGCCTCAAGGACACACAGAGACTAAAGTGAAGGAATGGAAAAAGATACCCCACACCAAATGGAAATTAGAAGAGAACAAGGGTAGCTACACTTCTATCAGACAAACAGACTTTAGATCAAAAACTATCACAAGACACAAAGAAGGCCATTATATAATTAAAAAGGGGTCATTTGTCAGGAGGATATAATGATTGTAAATATATATGCACCCAACACCAGAGCACCTAAATATATTAAGCAAATACTGACAGATTTGAAGGGGGAAATAGACAACAATACAATCATAGCAGAGGACTTCAACATCCCCACTTTCAACAAAGGGTAGGTCATCCAGACTTAAAAACCCATAAGGAAACATTTAACTTGAACTGTACTTTAGGCCAAATGGACCTAACAGACATATAGAGAACATTCCTTCCAATAGCAACAGAATACACATTCTTCTCAAGTGCACATGGAACATTCTACAGGATGGATCATACGTTACATCACAAAGAAAGTCTCAGCAAATTTTATATTATTTTATTTTATTTATTTTTATAAATGTTTATTTTTGAGAGAGAGAGAGAGAGAGAGAGAGAGAGAATGAGTGGGGGAGGGGCAGAGAGAGGGGGACAGACAGAGGATCCAAAGCAGGCTCTGTGCTGACAGCAGTGAGCCTGATGTGGGGTTCAAACTCACCAACTGTGAGATCATGAGCTGAGCTGAAGTTGGATGCTCAACCAAGTGAGCCACCCCGGTGCCCCCAAGTCTCAGCAAATTTTAAAGGACTGAAATCATACCAGGTATCTTTTCTGATCACATGGCATGAAACTAGAAATCAATAACATGAGGAAAACTGGATGATTCACAAACATGTGGAGATTAAACAACAACTCCTGAACAACCAATGGGTGAAAGAAGAAATCAAAACACATGTTGAAACAAATGAAAATGGGGGCGCCTGGGTGGCTCAGTTGGTTGAGTGACCGACTTCTCAGCTCAGGGCGTGATCTCGCGGTCCATGGGTTCGAGCCCTGCGTCGGGCTCTGTGCTGACAGCTCGGAGCCTGGAGCCTGCTTTGGATTCTGTGTCTCCCTCTCTTTCTGCCCCTCCCCCATTCATGCTCTGTCTCTGTCTCAAAAATAAATAAACATAAAAAAATTAAAAAAAAAAAAAGAAACAAATGAAAATGGAAATACAATATACCGAACATATGGGATGCAGGAAACAGTTCTGAAAGGGAATTTTATAGTGATAAATGCCTACACTGGGAAAAAGGAAAGATCTCAAATAAACAACCTAACTTTCCATCTCAAAGAACTAGAAAAAGAACAAGCTAAGGCAAAGTTCGCAGAAGAAAAGAGATAAAGATCAGAGCAGAAATAAACAAAATAGAGAATAGATAAAGATTAGGAAAGGTCAGTGAAATTTAGAATTGTTTTTTTGAAAATATAAACAAAAGGGACAAAATGTCAGCTAGATTTACCAAGAAAAAAAGAAAGAGTACTCAATGAATTAAAAGATATAAATGAAAGAAGAAAGATTAAACAGACACCACAGAAATACAAAGGGTCATAAGATACTATGATGAACTAATTATACACTAACAAATTGGAGAACCTAGAAGACATGGATGTATTCTTAGAAGCATACAGCCTACCAAGACTGAGTCATGAAGAAATAGAAAATTGAAACAGACCGATAACGACTAAGGAGATTGAATCAGTAATCAAACCTTCAAAGAAAGAAAGATCCCAAGACTACTGGTGAATTTTACCAAATATCTAAAGAAGAATTAATGCCAGTACTTCTCAAACTTGCAACAATTTAAAGAGGAGGGAGGGAATACTTTCATGTTCATTTTATGAGACCAGCATTACCCTGGTATGAAAGCCAGATAAGGTCACTACCAGAAAAGAAAACTACAAACCAATAGCCCTGATGAATATAGATATAAAAATTCTCAACAAAATATTAACAAACCAAATTCAACAGCACATTAAAAGGATAATACACCATGATCAAATGGGATTTATCCCTGGGATGCAAAGATAGTTCAACACTGGATTGTGCAACAAGAGTAGTATACTGTTGCTAATGTAAATTGGCCCAGCTACTACGGAAAATGGTATGGCAGTTCCTCAAAAAGTTAAAAATGGAACTGTCATATGATTCAGCAACCTCACTTCTGGGTATACATCCAGAGGCAATGAAAACAGGGTCTTGCAGGGGCGCCTGGGTGGCGCAGTCGGTTAAGCGTCCGACTTCAGCCAGGTCACGATCTCACGGTCCGTGAGTTCGAGCCCCGCGTCAGGCTCTGGGCTGATGGCTCAGAGCCTGGAGCCTGTTTCCGATTCTGTGTCTCCCTCTCTCTCTGCCCCTCCCCCGTTCATGCTCTGTCTCTCTCTGTCCCAAAAATAAATAAACGTTGAAAAAAAAAAAAAAAAAAAGAAAACAGGGTCTTGCAGAGATACCTACACACCCATGTTCATTGCAGCATTATTCACAATAGCCAAGATACGGAAACACCCTAAATGTCCACAACAGATGAGTGGAGAAAGAAAATGTGGTATATATACACAATGGAATATTATTCAGCGGTAAAAAAGCAGGAAATCCTGCTATTTGTGACAACATAGGTGGACCTTGAGGGCATTATGCTAAGTGCTTGGAAATGATTTTTAGATACAACACCAAAAGCACCATTTATGGAAGAAGAAATAGACAAGATGGACTATATTAAAAGAAAAGACAGGTCATGGAGTGGAAGATAATCTCTGCAAAACACCTATCTGATAAAAGGCTGTTAGTCAAAATATACAAAGAACTCTTAAAAGTCAACAATAAGAAATGAAGAACCTACTTTTTAAAATGGGTGAAAGATCTACATAGATATCTCATCAAAGAAGACATACAGATGACAAGCATATGAAAAAAATGCTCAGCACCACACATCACAAGGGAATTGTAAATTACAACAACAATGAGAAACCACTACAAACCTGATAGAACGGCTAAAATCAAAAACACCGCCAACACTGAATGCTGGCAAGGATGTGGAGCAACAGGAACTCTCGTCATTGCTGGTGGAAATGCAAAATGGCACAGTGGCTTTGGACAGCAGTCTGACTGCTTCTTACAAAACTAAACACGCTCGTATCATGCAATCCAGCCATTACACTCCCAGGCTTTTAAAAAAATAAGTTGAAAACTTATGTCTGTCCACACAAAAACCTGCACATGAACGTTTACACCAGCTTTATTCATACGCACCCCAAATTGGAAGCAATCAAGATGATCTTCGGTAGGTGACTGAATATATATTCTGTGATAGCCCCATTCAACAGCATAGTATTCAGTTATTAACAGAAATGAGCTATCAAGCCACTAAGAGCTATGGAGGAGCCTTAAATGCATATTGCTATGTGGAAGAAGCCAGTCTGAAAGGCCTGCATATTGTATGATTCTTCCCATATGACATTTGGAAAAAAAGTACAGAGACAAGAAGACCAGTGGCCACCAGAGGTTTGGGGTTGGAGAGTCAGGATGAGTAGGTAGAGCATAGGAGATTTTTAGGGCTGTGAAATTATTCTCTTTGAAACTTTAATAGTGGATACATGACTGTATGCATTTATCCAAAACCTATAGTTCTATACTATACAACACAAAACATAAACCCCGATGTAAATTATAGACTCTTAGTTAAAAATAATGTAATATTAGTGGCTCATCAATTACTACATATAGACCACACTGACTCAAGATGCTAAAATAAATATTGTATGAATCAAAAATATAAAGGTTGTGTGAGTACGAGTGGTTATATAACACATAGAGATGTAATAGTTAAGACAATAATATCATAAGGAGGGGAAGGGAATGGATCTATACTGGGGAAATTTTTCTATATTTTACCGGAATTAAGTCCGTATTAACTTGAAGCGGACTATAAGTTAAAAACATGTATTACAATACCTAGAACAACCCAAAAGAAGGTAACAAAGAAAAGAGGAAACAGCAGTGTGTTTGAAAGTACTTGGTGGTCTCCCCTTGCTGTGGGTGTCATCCACCGGGGTGTGGTGCCTTTCACTCATTACATTGATGGGAAAACTGAGAAGAAATTGCTAAAAGCCACAGGATGAATCGGCAGCTGAGCCCAGGAGCGCATGAGAAGCAGGTTTCTCCGGACTCCACCACACCTTCCTGGGGATTTATTAGGGAAAAAAAAAATCCTCTAAGTCCTTGTAAACCTTGATTTATGGTGCTCTTTGGGGCAGGGAGAAGACAAATAAAAACTGTCATTATAATTTAAGATGCCCACCTGATGGCCAAAGCTTGCAGGCGTGGCATCTAATGTATTTGTCTAATTATTTGGTGACTTTTCCAAACCTGTCCAACATGCTGGATAACAAGCAGTCCTCCAAAGTGCTCGATAATGTGCTTACGTTTGAGTCAATACGATGGAGTCTTCTTGAATATTTTTGTCAATGTGAAGCTTTCCTGTACTTGAATCTTAAATGCTTGGTCTGAGAACATGTGCAAGACTTTTGAACACTGATATAGTATAATATGTGAATAACACAGGGTACTGGAAGCTGGTGATTTTAAAAGTCCTTTAAGGGGCGCCTGGGTGGCTCAGTCGGTTGAGCATCCAACTCTTTTTTTTAAATTTTTTAACGTTTACTCATTTTTGAGAGAGCATGAGCGGGAGAGAGCAGAGAGAGAGGGAGACACAGAATCCCAAGCAGGCTCCGGGCTCTGAGCTGTCAGCACAGAGCCCAACACAGAGCTCAAACTCACAGACCTTGAGATCATGACCTGAGCCGAAGTCAGACGCTTAACCGAGTCACCCAGGAGCCCCCAGCATCCAACTCTTGATTTCAGCTCCGGTCATCATCTTGTGGTTAGTGGGATCGAGCTCTGTGTCAGGCTCCTTGCTGGCAGCGCGTGCAGAGCCTGCTTGGGATTCCCGCTCTCTGCCCCTCCCCTCCCTCAAAATACATAAATAAACTTAAAAAAAATCTTTTAATATAACATGTTGCTTGCTGGCCTCACAATGTGCATTTCCTCTCTCACCAGCGCCTGAGCCAAAAACCCTGCAGGCACCCAATCGGTCAGCCCCTGTGGGAATGAAAAGGTGAAAGCTCTGATACTATATCACTACCTCTGGGTGTGCAGCTGCCTTTAAGTATTTGACGAAGCTCCCCAGATGTTCTAGTGTGCAGTCAAGGTTAAGAACCACCGGCATAAAGCTCTTTAGTATTTCATTCACTGACTTTTTCATCTTTCTAGATTTTCTCTTGCGGTCACAGTCCAGAGGACCCTGGTAACACTCCCTTAAGGGCCTTGATGGAAGAAAATCTTAAATTCGGGCCCATTGACTAAATCACTTGAGTCAGCATGTGGAGAGTTACTAAAGGGAAGAAATGAAAGTTGTTTTTTTTTTTTTCCTGGAAGTCCAACGCTTATGTCACAAAGGAAAATGGAGAGAGATGGTGTTTGTCTTTTCAAACTCAGGATGCCCAGCCTGAATTAGCATGCATTCACAGGCACCTGCTGGGTTCACAAATCCAAGTCATGAAGGGGGGCGGGGGAGGGCAAAGGGGGCGGGGGGGGCATTTCTTTGTCTCAGCCCTTTTTGTCACCTCCTACAAATGTCCCTATTACGCGTGGTGAGTGGAGTGCAAGGTGAGCCCCACAGCACCCACTCATCTTCAGGCTGGCAGCCCTGGGGAGACACTCACCCTGCACAGACCCTGCGGGCCTGCTGGGCGACCTGGCAAGAGCTCAATTAAAATGCTTTCATTCACCAATGTGTTCAGAGCACATTTGCAGCCTTTTGATTAAGTAGGGCCAACAGGATTACATTCTCTACATTACAAACACCTCCCAAGGCTCTCCACCCCACACTCTGGGTCCTAGGAGGTCCTCACCGTCTCTTCCCCAGACATTGCGGTAGCTCCCTAATGAGACTTGCTACCTCTGGTCTCATCCTCTCGGATCCCGGCCCGCACACTGGCCAGAGTCATGGATTTAAAACTCAGACATGGCCAGCTCTCATCCCTGCTCGGCGCCCTGCAGGGGCTCCTGCCACTGGGCTCCACCCTGCCCAGTTAAAGTTACCAGAACTAGGGGCGCCTGGGTGGCTCAGTCGGTTGAGCGTCCGACTTCAGCTCAGGTCACGATCTCGCGGTCCGTGAGTTCGAGCCCCGCGTCGGGCTCTGGGCTGATGCCTCAGAGCCTGGAGCCTGCTTCCGATTCTGTATCGCCCTCTCTCTCTCTGCCCCGCCCCCATTCATGCTCTGTCTCTCTCTGTCTCAAAAATAAATAAACATTAAAAAAAAAAATAAAGTTACCAGAACTAGAATTTTCCTGGTCTCTGCTCACTTCCCAAGCAGGCCGCCCCTTTGCTCTGGCCTCACGACTCCTCCAGCAATGCTGATTCACCACCCTTCACACACATCCCTTGAGGGTGTTGTTTTAATTACCTCCTGTTCTTCTTGCTGGTGAGGAGGGATTCCCGTCCCAGGTTATGAGAATGGCCAAGTACACGCACATGGCACCAGACAGATGAGAGATGGAGGGCAATTTATTGGGCACATATACTCACAGCCCGGGAAGGAGATCCCTCCGCGCCACAGGGGGGCTGCCCTGGAAACAGAGAGAGCAAGCTGTTTCCTGTGGACGTTGGCTCTGTGGTATGAAGAGGATGGGCTGACCCCCGGGTCAGTGGAAGGAAGTGGTTGGCTTGCTTGAACAAGTCCGTGGGCTCACGGGGGAACTGCACCTGCCCGCCTGGCCAGGGAGGGCTCTTTGGCTAGGGGACCCTCTCCTCAGGAGCAGAGCAGGGAGGGGAACTTGCTCTTGGGGCGTTTGAGGCTTCCTCAGTTTCACCAGGTGTCAAGGCAGCACTAATATTGGGCCCTGAATTTAGATCTTATGTCACCGGCATGAGACTTTTCTCTCTGTATGCTCCCCTATGGCCCCACTCCCGTTTGCTCGCTGGGCTAACTCCTGGTCACCCCTCATGTGTCAGCTCCAGCATCCTCTCCAGCAGGACACTCTCCCAGACCTCTCCTCTCCAGCTGGCTCACTTACTTATTCTTGTTGCACCCTCTTACCCAGAAGTTAAAATATCACATCTAATTTCCTGTCTTTCCTCTAGAATATGAGCTCCTTGAAGGCAGGGACCCTGCACAACTTACTTGTTTTTGAATCCTCAGTGCCTGTCCAAAAAAAAAAAAAAAAAAAAAAAAGGTGGTGCATTTAAACAATATAACTCAAAAATTTCATTCACAAAAGAACGAAAAGAACAAATTTACTTTTACCAAAATTTATAGTGCCAGAAGAATCCCTCAGTTGGAATCCCTCAGAGAACACAGGCAACAATGAAAATGCTAAACACTACAAGAAAACTGTGAAGAGAAATTATTTAAAAACTGTTTTGTGAAGGCACCTGGGTGGCTCAGTCAGCTAAGCATCAGACTTCGGCTCAGGTCATGATCTCATGATTTGTGAGTTTGAGCCCCAAATCAGGCTCTGTGCTGACAGCTCAGAGTCGGATTTGGATCCTCTGTCTCCCTCTTGTTCTGTCCTTCCCCCACTTGTGTCCTCTCTCACTCAAAAATAAATCTATTTTTTTAGAAAACCTGTTTTGTGAATACGTCTCCTCCCTCCTCTTCTTCTTCAATGTTTTAGTTTGACCCCCACCCCTCCGCACACACCTCGGTGATTTTGTTGCCTTTCTCTTAAAGGCTTGGGTTGAAGCCCCTGGGTGGCTCAGTCGGTTGAGCGTCTGACTCTTGATTTCGGGTCAGGTCATGATTGCAAGGTCATGGGATGAAGCCTCACGTTATGTTCCATGTGGGTGTGCAGCCTGCTTAAGATTCTCTCTCTACTGCTCATGCCCCCCCCCCTCTATCAAAAAAAAACCCAAGAAAATTAAAGGCAGAGGTTAAGCATAGGTCAAAAAGAATTTGTAATTCTAAAGCACTGTTCAAAATCAGCATGCTGGTAACCAGCCCACATGGCCAGGAGTTGAACTCAAGATTGGTATTACGCAGGGCATATTGGAATCAGCAGTAGGTAGAAACGACTCTGGGCTGAGCCATTTGGAATCAGTACCTCCAGAGACTTTTGAGTATGAGGCAAACACAGTGACAAAGCTTTTCTAATCGCCCAAGCTATCGATAGAAGTATCCAACATCTCATGACTAGTCAGAGGCAGAGCCAGGTTTCAAACCCAGGTGTGCCCAGCTGCTGAGACAGGCTTCCAGATCTCAGCTGGGCAAGAAAGTGGATACAGCAAACAGGCTGATGTGCAGGGTCATGTACAGAAGAGGAGACAAGCTAGCAGCCTCAGGACCCACTGGGACAAGAGACAAGTTTTTGTTTTATTTTGTTTTCTAAAGTTTATTTATTTATTTTGAGAGAGAGAGAGAGAGACAGTGCAAGTGAGGGAGGGGCAGAGAGAGGGAGAGAGAATCCAAAGCAGGCTCCATACCACCAGTGCAGAGCCTGGTGTGGGGCTCGAACTCATGAACCACAAGATCATGACCTGAGCTGAAACCAAGAGTCAGATACTTAACGAACTGAGCCAGCTGGGCACACCCCAAGAGACAAGTTTTGTTTGGCCTGCGCTGGCACCGAGCACCTTAACATCGTCGTGCAACCACTCCCATCATCCATCTTGGAAAACTGAAATTCTGTCCCCATTAAACAATAACTCTCCACCCTCCCCTCCCCAGCCCCCCAGGAAACCATCCTACTCTCAGTAGAATTTCTATGAATTTGACAGTTCTAAGTATCTCATGTAAGTGGAATCTTACAGTATTTGTCTGTCTGTGACTGCCTTATTTGGCTTAGCATAGTGCCCTCAAGGTAGTCCATGTCGTAGCGTGTACTAGAATATTCTTCTTTTTTAAGGCTGAATAATATTCTCTTATGCATTTTGCTTCCCCATTTATCCATCAATGAACACTTGGAATGTTTCTGTGTTTTCGCTAATGTCAAAGCTTCTGCCACAAACATGGGTAGACAAATATCTTTTCGAGACCCTGCTTTCAATTCTTTTGAGTATATACCCAGAAGTGGAATTGCTGGATCATATGGTAGTTCTGTTTCTAATTTTTTACATTTTTTAAAAATTTATTTTTGAGAGTCAGAGAGAGAGAGAGAGAGACAGAGCACAAGTGGGGGAGGGGCAGAGAGAGAGGGAGACACAGAATCCGAAGCAGGCTCCAGCCTCTGAGCTGTCAGCACACAGCCCGACATGGGGCTCGAACTCATGAACTGTGACATCATGACCTGAGCTGAAGTCAGATGCTTAACCGACTGAGCCACCCAGGCGCCCCTGTTTTTAATTTTTTGATGGCTGGCTATGCTGTTTCCCACAGCAGCTGTACTGTTTGGTATTGCCATCAACAGTGCACAAGAGTTTCAATTTGTCCATATTTTGGCCAATGCTTGTTATTTGGGTTTTTTTCCCTCTTTTCTAACAATCACCATCCTAGTTGGGGTGACGTAGTATCTCATTGCAGCTTGATTTGCATTTCCCAAAAGATTAAATGATTAGTAATATTGAGCACCTTTTCACATGCTTGTACAATGTTTTTGGTTTTCTTTTAATAGTTGCCAACATGAAAAACTTGAAAATTTCACAGCTTCAAATTCCTGGCTTCTTTGGACAAATGAGAAGGTCTGGCAAAGCTGGGCACTCATTCCCATGAGGCAATAGTCAGCTAAAGGGGCGGGCGCTGCTTTCTGGAAGGGGCAAGCGTTCTCCCGTTCACCATATTTCTGCTGCTTCCTGTAGCCTAACCTGGGAGACACTGGAGTTTGTGGGGATCCCTGTGGGGATGCTCAGCATTGCCCTCAACTTGTCCATGTGTCCAGATCTGTAGGTAAATGATCCACCCCAAACCAGTGTCACATGGGCCCCGCGTGGCCCCTCAGGTGCCTGGAAAACTGCCGGAGCACATGCGAGTGGGGCCTCCTCCGCTTCTTCTCCATATACTTGTAATCATCTCCAAACAGCCGCCAAACAGTATTTACCAAGCAAATAATAGAGAGGAACCTTTCTCCATAAAACTTAAATCAGTGAAGAATCTAGGCGTGACCAGGGAGTGACATCCTGAGCCCAAATGATTTGGGGAGAGGCTGCCAGAGGGCTTTTAAAATAAAGAACAGTGTGAGTACTGGGAGCCAAGCATGCAGCCCACGTCCCTGGCATTCTGCTTTTACGGGTATCGTACTTTTGAGTAAATGGCAATGGCTTGATGAGGCTTTCTTGAGATGACAGAGTCTGGAATACCAGAGAAGTTGCCAGTGTGGAGCTTGTCTATTGCTACATCAACCAAACCGAAGTGTGAGAGCTTTGCTGGGTGACTAATACCCCTAACTACTAATGCCCATGGGAAGGAGCCAGTGGGTCCACCACTCTCCCACGGCTGGCAGCCAGTACCCAGGAACTTAGCTGAGGATACCAAGATTTGGAGAAAGAAATCTGGGATCCTTGTGTGTCTGGGAAGCTCTGTGCCTGCTTCCAGACTGAGCCCAGTGAATCACCCAGCAGCTCATGGTAAGGCAGGCAGGAGAAATGTCTGGGGAAAACACGAAAGGAGAGGGATTACCTGGGACACCCTCCTGGGACCTTCCAGTTTCACCCTTATGCCAAGGCTTTTCCATTAGCAACAGTGGCTTTTCTTTCCTGCCACCTTGAGGAGGCGCGCCCATTTCTCAGGGGAGGGAAATGAAGGTTTGTGTCATACCGGCATGTGACCTTGGACATGAACTACAGAAGCGTTATATATTTTTTAATGTTTATTTATTTTGAGAGAGGGATGGGAGGGAAAGAGAGGGAGAGAGAGAATCCTAAGCAGTCTCCACACTCAGTGAGGAGCCTGATGCGGGGCTTGATTGTACGACCCTCAGATCACGACCTGAGCCGAAATCAAGAGTCAGGCACTCAGCCGGCCGAGCAAACAGTTATTAAAGGTCTATATGGCCATTTTGAAGTTCTGAGTTCCTAGCTAGGCTGATTAGGTACAGCCTTTATCAATCATGACTTTGTCAAAAAGATGCTTAAGCTACTTATGGCAGATTCTCACCATTTTGCAAATATAGGCTGGCCCCAGACATACTTAAGGGACCCAGGGGTATCAGAATAAATGCCATGCTGCATTATTATCGTAGTAACAATGAGTAAGTTTATGGAGTGCCTGCATTAAGCACCTCCATGTGCTCTCCTAATTCTGTTCCATATGGTTTTAACTCACTGCAGGCCCCTGGGGCCATATTGAATTCAGAGTCTGAATAGCCACTTGCTCACCCTGTCTTCTCAGAACATCAGTCCAGAAGCAAATCTGTCCCCCACATCCTCTGGGGCTTCCTCTATGAAAGGAAGGCACCCACATCCATGATTCTCTTTATTCCTCACGACATGGGGAAGTGAGTGCCGCACGAGTGCCTGGAGAGCAGTGCGGCCACAGATGCCTCCCTGGTGCCCGGGTCCCCGACTGTCCACCCACAGTGGGTTGTCAGAAAGTTTCAGAGGGATGAATAAGCCCACTCAGGAGTTCTCCTAGGCAGCCAACTTTAGATCGCTCACGACTTTACCCTCTACTCCTCCATGCGGCGAAGACGTCTTCATATTTTAGATGAACATCTTTGTAAAACACATTACCGCTTTCCTGCAATTTTTTTTTTTTGCTTCTTCAAGTGCCAATTTTTATTTTAGCAGTTTTGATAGAAGTTTTTCTAAAATACACATTTCCTTATGTTTTTTTTTCTCCCCAGAGCAGCTCCGAACAACCTTTATTATGAGTTTTGAAGACACACAAAAATAGTTCAGATCTGAATGAGTCGACAGTACCTGACATCGAGCCTCAGCTCGATGGTGACGTCTGCCGGATACACCCTCCCCGGTGACCCTCCACCCACACCAGTTCTGAAGCAGATGCCAGACATTAGATCGCTTCGCGTCTAGATATTTCTGCCTGGATCTCTAAAAGAGGAAGCTCTTTTTGAACATAATTGCCTTACTGCTATTACATGTAAAAAATTAATCATAATTTCTGAATATCATCACATGCCCGGTTGTGTTCACATTTTCAATTGTGTCACAAATTCAGACTTCTTAAGCAGAGTTTTTTTTTTTTTTTTTTGAGGTAGAGTGGGCAAGTTAATTTAGTAAACTCAAGACTTCTGACATTTTAAAGCAGATTTTTAAAAAACGTTTATTTTTGAGAGAGAGAGAGAATGTGAGCGGGTGAGGTGCAGAGAGAGAGAGGGGGACAGAGGATCCGAAGTGGGCTCCATGCTGAAGCAGAGAGCCTGATTCGGGGCTTAAATTCATGAACTGTGAGGTCATGACCTGAGCTGAAGTTGGGCTCAACCAACTAAGCCACCCGGATGACCCTAAGCAGATTAAAAAAAAAAAAAATCAAGATTCTGGGGTGCCTGGGTGGCTCAGTTCATTAAGCCTCTGACTCTTGATTTTAGTTCAGGCCATGATCTCATGGTTGGTGAGTTCGAGCCCCATGTCCAGCTCCCTGCTGACAGTGCGGAGTCTGCTTGGGATCCTCTTTCTCCCTCTCTCTCTGTCCTTCCCCTGCTCTCTCTCTCTCTCTCTCAAAAATAAATAATCTTTTAAAAATCAAGATTCAAATAAGGAGCTCACATTATAATTGTGATATCATTTTTATTACTTTTTAAAATATTTTTTAAGGTTTATTCATTTTTCAGAGACAGAGAGAGACAAAGTGTGAGTGGGGGAGGGGCAGAGAGAGAGAGGGAGACACAGGATCTGAAGCAGGCTCCAGGCTCCAAGCCCGACGCGGGGCTGGAACTCACGAACCGTGAAATCATGACCTGCCCTGAAGCCAGATGCTTAACTGAGCCACCCAGGCACCCCGTGATCTGATTTTTAAGTATCCCATGTAAAGATTTGCCTTCCGTTCTTTTTTTCCTTACATTGTGTTGAAGAACGCTGAATTCTCTTTTTAAAAATTCTCTTTATCAGAAAAAAAATTTTTTTATTGCTTACTTTATAGACAGAGAACAGAGAATCTTCTTGATGCCTTGGGATTATCATGTGAAACATCAGTTACTGTTTGTTCTCTGCTATGATGGGAACCCTTTCAGGGCCCAAGTACATGGAAGGGCCTGAAGGCTTGTACACCTTCTATCTATTCTGCCTCTGTTCTTACGGCCACTGGTCACTCCTTGTGGCTGGGGCCTGCCTGCAGCCACATCCTTCTGTCCCAACCAGCAGCGGGCTGTGTGCACGGTTCACCAGACTCGGGCCCTGCCACCCGGTGCCAGGGAGAGTGAGAGACTGTGCTATCTTGAACTTGAGCCTTAGTGTGGAGACTGAAATAACCTGGCTTCTTACAGCCCGCTGTGTTTATTCTCTCTGGTGGTGTTTCTGACTGGCTCTGGCTGGGGAGGTCTGTGTGGTTAATAAGGAAAGCAGCTACCAGTCTTGTTTGTTTTAATATCTTTAGTCCAGCATCCCATTTTAAGTGATTGCTACTCTTTTGAGGATATCAAAACAATAGCTGGTGTTTAATTGAGCATGTATGATACGCCATGTCCTGTTTTGAACATTCCACACAGAAGATCTCATTCAATCCCACAACCACCCTATGACGTAGGTACTACTGTGCTCCTACTTTACAAATGAGGACATCGAGTCACCAGGGGTCAATTTCCTTGCCTGGGATGCCCGGCTGGCTGATGGGGCAGCCTGCACTCTGGAGGCTGGCTCCAGGGCCCAAGATTCTGACCAGCAAGCACTGTGTTAATGCTTGTTTCCATTGTTCTCTGGGTCTTTAGGTGAATAAATTAACTTCCCTCCTTTACTATCAGTAAGTGGGAAGCAAAGTACATTTCCTGAGCAGCATTTTACAACCCTCTGTTGAGAATGAAGACAGCTGGGCGGGGGTGGGGGGTGGGGGGGTGGGGGTGGGGGGGTTGGTAGGGGGGGTTCACCCAGGTGGCTCAGTCAGTTAAGCATCTGACTCTTGGTTTCCGCTCAGGTCATGATCTCTTGGTTTTTGAGTTTGAGGCCTGCATTGGGCTCTGTGTTGGTGGCGCAGAGCCTGCTTGGGATTCTCTCTCCCATCCCTCTCCCCCTCCCATGCTTGCTCTCTCTCTCTCTCTCTCAAAAAAAATAATAAATAAACTAAAAAAATTTTTTTTAATTTAGAAAATGAAGCCAGTTGGGATTACTATAAGCCACACCAGGCCTCATTTGAATTATTCAAATACAGGAATTATTTCAACATTAAAAAAAAGTTTCCAGCTCTTAACTTTAAGTCAACGGACTCTGGGCAGGAGTGAGCTGGTACAATCCCCTGGGAAATACGCTTGACACTGTTTCCTAAAGCTGATCAACACCCACACCCTCTGAGCCTGAAATCCTGCTCCTAAGTTTGTACACTCAAGAGAAATGAGTGCATAGGGCCACCCAGAATCACAGGCAAGAATGTTCTCGGAATTTCTGTTTGTACCATCCTCTACCTGGAAACAACTCCAATGTCCATCAACAGGATGATGGACAAATTGCGGTTTATTTTATTTTATTTTTTTCAACGTTTATTTATTTTGGGGACAGAGAGAGACAGAGCATGAACGGGGGAGGGGCAGAGAGAGAGGGAGACACAGAATCGGAAGCAGGCTCCAGGCTCTGAGCCATCAGCCCAGAGCCTGATGCGGGGCTCGAACTCACGGACCGCGAGATCGTGACCTGGCTGAAGTCGGACGCTTAACCGACTGCGCCACCCAGGCGCCCGCAAATTGCGGTTTCTTTACACAACATAACCTTTAAAACTTTTTTTTTAATGTTTATTTATTTTTGAGAGAGAGAGAGACAGAGTGTGAGTGGGGGAGGGTCAGAGAGACACAGAATCCGAGCTGTCAGCACAGAGCCTGACATGGGGCTCAAACCCTCGAACTGTGAGATCATGACCTGAGCCCAAGTCAGACGCTCAACCGGCTGAGCCACCCAGGTGCCCCACAGCATAACCTTTTTCTAACAATGGAAGTACTTGAAAGAAACAGACAGTGAGAATGAACATAGTCCTGTTCCGCTCTGCAGCATGAATGGATCTCACCCTTGTAATGCGGAGCCCAAAAAGCCGGAGCTAGCAGAGCGTACTTGGGATTCCATCAATGCGCAAGTGTGACAGCGGGCATCCACGCAGTCAGGAGTTCGCTCGGATGGTGGTTACCTTGCGGATGGGGAGTGACCGGGAGGGGCCGCTCACGTTCCGCTTCTTGATCTCGTGCTAGAGGGTGTTCAGTTTGTGGAAAGGCGTTGGATTGCACACTCACACGCTTCTATGTGTTTACATGCACCATAAAAAGGTTTTCTTCACTGCTAAATATATAGAACTTAAAAAAATAAAGACTACAAAAGACCTAAGATTAGTGGGAGAAGAAGCTAACGAAATTAGAATTGTCACGCGGCCTGCTTCCCCACAGCACAGTGGACTGTCAAGGACAGGTGAGCTCTGGGTCCAGCTTGTGCACAGCAAGAAGGCGAGGACATGGGGGAGCACCCCAAGAATCATCTGGTGTTTTCAACAACCCCATTCTCAAATAACACTGCCCTTCTTCCTTAATACTCATAATACAAAATTCTCTCCTTGCATTTATTTGCTTAAACACTTGAACAGCACTTACTCGTATATTAATGCATTTACTCCTCATAACAACTCTTTGAGGTAGGCATTCAGCATCCCCATTTTACAGATGAGGAGACTGAGGCACAGAGAGGTTAAATAACTTGACTTAGGTGTCCCAGCTGATGAGGGGTAGAATGGTCAGGTAGATGCAGTGAGGAAGGTCAATGTGACAGAGGGCCCAGCTCCCAGGCCATGTTGCATGCAGGGGAAATGGCCCATAGCAGAGAAGCTGGCCCATGCTAGCTGGGGGAATGATGACCCGGGATCCTTGGGTTGGCCATCCTCAGGCCTCCAGATGGGACATCTCAGGACCCAGCAGAGACCCCACTGCTGGGCGGAGGGGTTGTGAGGCAGGACTTGAGTCTCATTGTGTCTGAGAAATAGGACTCCTCCCAAATCCCTGGGACCCAGAATAGAGAGCAGAGCCCATTGGAGCTGGTGTATTCTAGCTGGGGACACACTTCCAGGATGGAATGAGTTGCTCCTGGCATGGCCCTGTGACCAATCCTGTAGACGTAAACATGTAAACTCACTTTTAGAGAGTAAAACTATTGTCACTCGCAGGTGATGTGATTGCTCTCTGGGAACCCAGGAGAAAACTGAAAAATAGACATATTAAGAAAATTCATAATGTGGCCGCTTACAAATTTAACATTCAAAAATCAATTGCTTTTTGATGTGCAAAGGACCTGTTAGAAAATACAATAGAAGAAAAATCCCATTTGCAACCAATACCCACTGATTATAAAGTCAATTAAAATGAATCTAAATAAACCCAAACTTTAAAACGGCGAAGAATCTTTTTTCAATCGAATGAATGGCAAGACACCCTGTTTTCCAATAAGAAAAAATCATATATTTTTTCTCTCTGAATGTATCTAAAAACTTAATCCAATCTCAGTGAAAATATCTACTTTTAAATTAGATGAGCTGATTCTGAAGTTCATCGGAAAAAGAAAACCTACAAGGATAGCCAAAAAAATTCTACAAAAGACTAGCAGGAGACTAGAAGGAGACTATTCCTTCCAAATAATCAAACGCATTATAAAACTATACTTAATTAAAGAAGCTTGAGAAAGCATATGAATGATAAATAGATCAATGGAACAAACTATAGGGCCCCAAAATAGACCCAAATACATACGGAAAGGTGGCATTTCAAAGCAGTGAAAAAAAAAGACAGATTAGTCAAGAAATGGCTTTGGGACAGCTGAGTGCCAGCTGGAGCCATACCTTACTCCTTACACCAAAGTCAATTCCAGATGGATTAAAGTACTTTTAAAAACATAAAGGTACCAGAAGAAAACTTGAGGGTTGTTTTTGATCATCTCCAAATAGGGAAGATCTTCCCAAGTAAGACATAAAATGCAGAAGCCATAAAGGAAAAGACTGCTACACTTATGTACATATACAGTTTATTTAGGGAAAAATATTTTAAGAGTTTTTGAAAATGAAAAACTTGGAAAAAAAATGTTTGCTACTCATGTGACAAAAACTCAGTTGCCTTACTTCGTAAAGAACTGTTATTTAAAAACAAAAAAGAGCCAGGGGCACCTGGGTGGCTCCGTCGGTTGAACGTCGGTCGGACTCTTGATATTGGCTCGGGTCATGATCTCCTGGTAGTGGGGTCGAGCCGCATGGTCTCTGTGCTGAGTGCAGAACCTGCTTGGGATTCTCTCTCTCCCGCTCCCTCCGTCCCTCCCCCTGCTTGCATGCTTGCATGTGCGTGCTCTCTCTCACTCTGGCAAAAAGAAATGAATAAACATTTTTTAAAAAACAAAAACCAGAAGAGCTGGTAAGTACCAATAATCCAACCACCCGAAAGGAAAATGAGCAAAAGACAAGAACATGTAGTTTATAAATGAAAAGGTCTGTAAGAAATGGAAATTTCAGTAGTGGGACACTGAATTTCTTCCCATGTCCACTGTGCCTTATCTGTCATAAAACAAAAATGCACCTACCCCTTGAACCAGTAGTTCTTCCTGGACTAGGGGTTTACCCTACAAATACACCGGAGGGCAAAACCCAGTGAATGAAAATGTTACAGAAACATTTTTTATCATAGCCCTGGATTGGAAGCACTTCAAATGGCCTTTCAATAGGCAGCTGGCCAACTGTTTTAGGATTGACAAACTTTTCTTAAAGGGCCAGATGGTATTTGAGGCTTTGTGAGACAAGGCAAAACAGAGGTTATTCTGCAGGTACTGCTTTAAGATTATTCTCAGCTCAGGTATGAAAACAGGCGGCTTTGGTCTCTGGCCTAGAATATCCACACATGGAAAGCTATCCAGGGAATGATGAGGAATGTCTAAATATTGATTGTGTGGAAAAGTCCCAATGCATACATTTTAAAAAGCGAGGGGTGGAGCAGGATACAAAATCAACATGCAAATATCAGTTGCATTCCTGTACGTGAACAATGAAGAGTCTGAAAAGGAAATGAAGAGAATAAGTCCATTTATAGTAACATCAAAAAAAATTAAATACTTAGGAATTAACTTAACCAAGGAGGTGAAAGACGTCCACAGGGAAAAGTACAAAATACTTCTGAAAGTTGAAGAAGACATAAGTAAATGACAAGACAGTTTGTTTCCATGGATTGCAGGATAATATTGTTAAGATGTTAAAATTGCCCAGAGTGATAGAGTCAGTGTTATCCCTATCAAAACCCCAATGACATTTTTTGCAAAAATAGAAAATTCCACCCTTAAGTTGCAAGGGACCCCAAATAGCCACAAAAATCTTGGGGAAAAAACGCCCCACAAAGTTGGAGGACTCACTCTTCATGATTTCAAATCTCACTACAAAGCTATGCTAATCCAAACTCTGTGGTGTGGCATAAAGACAGACATACAAACCAATAGAATAAAACATAAAGCTCAGAAATAAATCCTCATGCATAGGGTCAAATAATTTTTGGCCAAGGCGCCCGAACTGTATAATAAGAAAAAGACAGTCTTTTCAACAAGTAATTCAGGGAAAGCATTTCTCTGAACAAGATAGACAAATAGCCAATAAGCACATGAAACAATGCTCAACATCACTAATCATTATGGAAATGAAAATCAAAACTACAATGAGAGACCATCTCACCCCTATAAGGATGGCTACTGTTTAAAAATAAAAAAAAAACAGAAGGGGAACCCCGGGTGGCTTAGTCGGTTGAGCATCTGACTCTTGATTTTGGCTCAGGTCTTGATCCCAGGGTCGTGGGATCAAGCCCACATCAGGTTCCATGCTGAGTGTGGAAACTGTTTGAGATCCCCCCCACCTCTGCCCCTCTCCCCCAGTGACACACTCTCTCTTTCTAAAATAAAAAGTAAAAAAAGCCAAACCCCACAAAATAACAGGTGTTGGCGAGGATATGGAGAGATTGGAACACTTATGCGCTGTTGGTGGGAATATAAAATGGTGCAGCTGCTGTGGAAAATACTATGATCGTTCCTCAAAAACTTACAAATAAAATGACCCTATGGTCCAGCAATCCCATTTCTGGGTGTGCACCCAAAAGAACGGGAAGCGGGATCTTGAAGAGATACTTGCACACCCATATGCACAGCAGCATAATTCACAATAGCTACAAATGTCGAAGCAAACCAAGTGTTCACTGACAGAGGAATGGATAAACAGGTATGGCATATGCATACAATGGAATATGATTCAGCCTGAAAATAAAGGATATTCTGATATATACTACAACATAGATGAGCCAGGAAGACATTATGCTAAGTGAAGTAAGACAGACACAAAAGGACAAATATCTTATGACTTCCCTTACATGAGGTACCTGGAATAGTTAAACGCATAGAGATGGAAACTAGAGTGGCAGTTGCCAGGGCCCAGGGGGATGGGGGTGGGGGCGTTGGTGTTTAGGGGACAGAGTTTCAGTTTGGGAGAATGACAGAGCTCTGGTTATGGTTGGACAGCAACGTGAATGTGTTTAGTGCCATTGAACTGTACTCTTCGAAATGGTTACGATGGTAGATTCTGTATTAGGTACATTTTATCAGAATGATAAAAAGGATATTTTTAAAGTTTTTGAAAAGCAAAGGATATAATAGTAAACTTCCATTTGTGTAGATGAATACGCATGTATGTGTATGTGTGTGCGCACATATGTATGTGTATAGGATATTTCTGAAGGATACATGAGGAGTGAGAGTGACTGGGGGCCCGACGCGGGGCTCGAACTCACAAACTGCGAGATCATGACCTGAGCCGAAGTCGGACGCTTAACCGACTGAGCCACCCGGGCGCCCCACTTTCTCGATAAATTTAGAAAGGAATATTTACCGTAGAATAGTAAAGAATTTTCAATAGTCATAGATCGTCAAAATCCCTTTTCCCATCCCAAACTTATATTTCCCAATCTGTTTGCCCCAAGGGTCATACACACACATCACACCTACTGTTAGAGCTAACAGCAGGCCAATCGGCACCTCTGTGTAATCATAAACAATCCCATAGGCATGCAGCTTGAGGAACAGAGCAAAGGAGGGATTTCAGCTCCACTAGCCCTTCGACTGGGTGCCTTTCTTGCAGTGCACAACGTGCACAACTGTTCATTGGTGGCCCTGGCTAGAACCATTCTCTCCCCTACTTGGCCAGTGTTATTCTTCATAGACATGGAAAGAACATATAGCACCTGTTGTGATAAATACAATTTCCTTAAAAATAAATGTTTCCTTTTCTTTTCTTTTTATTTTTAACATTTATTTTTGACAGAGAGAGAGAGACAGAGCATGAACAGGGGAGGGTCAGAGAGAGAGGGAGACACAGAATCTGAAACAGGCTCCAGGCTCTGGGTGGTCAGCACAGAGCCCGACACGGGGCTTGAACTCACGGACCGTGAGATCATGACCTGAGCCGAAGTCGGACGCTTAACCAACTGAGCCACCCAGGCGTCCCTCTTTTAATTTTTTTTAAAAAGTTTATTTATTTATTGAGAGACAGTGAGAGAGAGAGAGAGATCAAGTGCAGGAGCGGCAGAGAGAGAATCCCAAGCAGGCTCTGAACTACCAGTTCAGATCCCAATTCAGGGCTCGAACTCACGAACCCTGAACCCATGACATGAGTCAAAGTCAGACGCTTAATCTACTGGGTCACCCAGACGTGCCAATAAATGCTTCTTTTTAAAGCCCACAAGAAGTAAAAGTAGGGATGCCTGGCTGGCTCAGTCAGTAGAGCATGTGAGTCTTGCTCTTGAGGTTGTGAGTTCAAGTCCCATATTAGGTGTAGAGATTACTTTAAAAAACAAAATCTTTATGGGGCACCTGGGTGGTCAGTTGGTTGAGTGTCCAACTTTTGTTTTCGGCTCAGTTCATGATTGCAGGGTCGTGGGATTGAGCCCTGAGTCGGGGCTGAACATAGAGCCTACTTAAGATTCTCTTTCTCTCTCTCTCTCCCTCTGCCCCTCTCCCCTACTTGTTCTCCCTCTAAAATAAAAAATAAATGAATGAATGAAATCTTTTTAAAAAGTAGAAATAGGGAATGTTCTGCTCTTTTCAATTGTTTCATTGGTGTAATACAAAAGTCACCATCCCAATTTCCTGCTCAGGGTTGGTTGCTGTGATTTTCATGACCCGGAGGGACCTGCAAATCTTTCTGGTTACTTGAAACTTTATTTTTTGTGTCAGAAAGTGCTAAGATTTTAGTTAGAAGGGAAATCCCTTGTTCTCTGTTTTCCTTCCCATCACTTCAATCCCTATAACCAAAGCCCTGTATTGAGGGAGATAGTCTGTCTGGATCTGGTCCGAGGACATCAATGCCCAGAGAAGTCATAGGGTAAACGCAGCATCTGATTTCAGGTAAACAGAATTCACACCAACTGGTTTTTGTATCGCTTTATTTTTTAGAACAAAGTATGGTATGAACTACATTACCCTATGCAAAGAATTACAATCATTTGTAGTATTTATGAGCTAGGGGTTCATTTATACAACTTGAAAAACCAAAACAGCGGTAATGCTGAGTCAGCAAGGAGCAAAACAAGAAGGAAAGTCTCCGTTACCTTGACAGTTAGTTTTTGGCTCTTTCTCTACAGACACACAAGCTGGTTCTCTCTATGTACCCCAAGTCCATGGTAAACAGGTGCCTTATAAAACCAGACCATTCTGAACCTTAACGGTAAATCTTTTTCTATGCAACCGAAAAGACACCTGCTCTCAAATGTATTCTGTCCATGGGACACCTGGGGGGCTCAGTTGGTTACACATCTGACTCTTGATTTCAGTTCAGGTCATGATCTCACGGTTTGTGAGCTCAAGCCCCGCATCAGGCTCCTTGCTGTCAGTGCGGAGTCTGCTTGGGATTCTCTCTCTCTTCCTCTCTCTGACCCTCCCCTTCTCTCTCTCTCTCTCTCTCAAAAAAGGAATAAATTAACTAAAAAATAAATAAATAAATAAATAAATATAATTTGAGGTCTAGACAAAAGTTGCAAAAATATGAGTTCCCAGTTACGTTCTCCCAGGCCCCCCCCCCCAATATTAACACCTTGCATAACCATATCAAATTTAAGAGCTTGACATTGGTACAATACTATTAATCAATCTGCAGACTTTATTTGAATTTCAAGAATTTCCCCACTATTGCATTTACACATCCTGTATTCTCAATCTCCCCAAATGTGATAGTTCTTTACTCTCCTTGTCTTCCATGACTTTGACATTATCAAAAAGTACTTACCATGGGGTGCCTGGGTGGCTCAGTTGGTTAAGCGTCCAACTCTCAGTTTCCACTCAAGTCATGGTCTCATGGTTCGTGAGTTTGAGACCCAGGTTGGTCTCTGAGCTGACAGCGTGGAGCCTGATTGGGATTCTCTCTCTCTGTTTCTCTGCTCCTCCCCTGCTCATGCTCTCTCTCGCGCGCTGTCTCTCTCTCTCTTTCTCCCTCTCTCTCAAAATAAATAAACTTTTATTTATTTTTATTTTTTTAATGTTTTTATTTATTTTTGAGACAGAGAGAGACAGAGCATGAGCTGGGGAGGGACACAGAGAGGGGGAGACACAGAATCTAAAGTAGGCTCCAGGCTCCGAGCTGTCAGCACAGAGCCCGACGTGGGGCTCGAACTCACGGACCGTGAGACCGTGAGACCGTGACCTGGCTGAAGTCGGACGCTTAACCGACTGCGCCACCCAGGCGCCCCTAAATAAACTTTTAAAAAAAAAGTTCTGATCGGTTATTTAGTGCCATCTCCTTCAATTTGGGCTTGTCTCAGGATCAGATGGAGGCGATACGTGTTTGGCAGCTACACCTCTGGTGACGTCATGCCCTTCCCAGTGCCTCATGGTAACATATCCTCTTCCTGGTAATGCTGCTTCTGATCTCTTGGTTAAGGTGGCATCTGCTGGATTTGTCCATTATAAAATCACTGTTTTTCTCTTTGTCATTAATAAACATCTTGGCACAGTTAGTTGAGACTGCAAATACCATTTTTCCTCAAATTTTTGCTGATGACTTTTGGCATTCGTTAGTTGATCAGACAGTTGTCACTGTGGTGTTCTCAGGATAGTTTTCTATTTTCTTGTGCCTTCTACATTATTAGAATTCTTCTATAAGGAAGAGCTGTTCTTTCTCCCTTATTTACTTAATTATTTAGTGATTTTTAAAACTGATTTACTTGTATTAATACGGACCCATGGATGTTTATTTTATTCTGCAGGTTATGATCAATCCGACATTACTGTTATTTATGTTGCTGCTTCAATTGTTCCAGCTTTGACCGTTAGGAGCTTTTTTCAGGTTGCTTCCTGTGCCTTTTGACATGTCCCCATCCTTTCCAAATTTTTCCTTCCTTACTAGTCCCCATGATGCCTCAGGCTTATTTGATATTTTCCCTGCTCCAGTCCTGGTATAGAAACACTAATGATACTGCTGTGTAACAGATCAGGAATAAAACACAATACAATTTTTTAAGATTATTTATTTTGAGAGAGAGAGAGAGAGAGAATGAGAGAATGAGCAGGGAGGGGAAGAGGGAGAGAGGGGAACAGAGGATCCGAAGTGGGCTCTGTGCCGACAGCAGAGAGCCCAGTGTGGAGCTTGAACTCATGAACTGCGAGTTCAGATCATGACCTGAGCCAAAGTCAGAAGCTTCACCGACTGAGCCGCCCAGATGGTTCATAACAAGATATAATTATTGATATCTGCCTGATAGAACTAAAATGATATCCCAGACCTCAATATCACCACCATTTACAAACTCTGTAATTAGTTTAGATGCTGTGGTTTTATTTTATTGTTTGCCATTTAAGTAACATCTAGGCACACAGGGGGGCATATCATAACACCTCTGAGAATGCATGTTCCACATCAGCATTTTTCTTTTCTTACCTTCAGAAGAACTATCCACGAGTCTGAATTTATGTTTCTCTTCTTTTAAGATATAGAGAAAACGCTTGGATCACATCTCTGCTCATCTCGGGTCTTCAGCTCAGAATGAATGGCCCACAATTCCAGGCCTTCATTGCAGAAGCCAGGATGGGAAAGGTAAGGAAAAAGAAGGAGGCAGGACACAGCAAGGATGCACACAAGACTCAGAAAATCACCACCTCTGGAGGGTCTCCCAGCCTGCAGGCCCAGCCGACAGGCCTCACCAGCATATTTTCCTGGTTGTGTTGATGTTGGATTTGCTTATTCTCAACCCTGACACTGTTCAAATCTTGATGAGAGAGAAGAAAGCAAAGCAAGCAAATGTAGGGATTTTTCTCTGTGAGCGTTCCCTGGATATTTTGGTTCTGGCATCCAGCCAAGAAAAACATATACGCTCCAAGAAGCATCACCCTCAGCTGGGACCTGCCACCTGTCAGCACAGAGGTTTTCTTATCAAAATAAGGCAGGGGTGAAGAAGACAGAGGTTGCTTGAATCCCAGGTTCCCAGCCTGCACCTCTGCCTCCGGGTGCTGTAAACTTGTCCAAAGCATGAGAGAGGTCACTGCCGGGCACACTTCCCATGGGAGCCAACAGAAAAGCCAGAGAGTGTTCGACACAAAGCAAGACAATGAAAAAACATGAAGACTGAGGTTTGAGAACCCTCCCCCAGGTGATGCAAAGATACTCACTTTCTGGGTCTCCGAAACTGACTTTTTTTAAAGTTTTTTTTTTTTTTTAATGTTTATTTATTTTTGTGAGAGAGAGACAGACAGAGAGAGAGGCAGAGCGTGAGTGGGGGAGGGGCAGAGAGAGAGGGAGACACAGAATCGGAAGCAGGCTCCAGGCTCTGAGCTGTCAGTGCAGAGCCCGACACGGAACTCAAACCCACGAACTGTAAGATCATGACCTGAGCAGAAGTTGGGCGCTCAACCGACTGAGCCACCCAGGCACCCCTCCCTGAAACTGATTTTTTTGTTCTGTTAGTTGATAGGAAGCTGTTTAGCAAGAACAGGATTCCTAACATCATGCCAAGCTTACAGTTAACTCAAACCCACAGCTTTGGGGATAGATCGTATTTTCCCAGGCATTGAGAGAGCTTGCTGCAAAGGAAGTATTGTTTTAATTTTTTTTTTTTAAGAATATAAAAGGAGCGTAAGAGAACTCTTGTATTTCTTTACATCTCTATAGTCTTTAAATTTGTACACTTATTTTGAGAGAGAGAAAGAGAACAAGTGGGGGAAGGGGGGAGAGAGAGAGAGAGAGAGAGAGAGAATCCCAAGCAGACTCCACACTATTAGCACAGAGCCTGATGTGGGGCTCAAACTCAAACTGTGAAATCATGACCTGAGCCAAAATCAAAAGTCAGACACTTAACCGACTGAACCACTCAGGCATCCCTGCATCTCTATAATTTTTTATGTCTTTATTTCTGGGAAACTGGAAGCTAGATGAGAAAAACGTACCGAAATCATTGGAAGTATATGTAGCTACTATGAACTGCACTGTGTTCCTCCCGAAAAAGATGTATGTTGCAGTTAGAAGGTGATCTTGTTTGGAAATACAGCCTTTGCAGATTTAACCAAGTAAAGATAAGATAAGATAACCAAGTTAAGAACACCGATGTCCTGGGGTGCCTGGGTAGCTCAGTCGGTTAAACGTCTGACTCTTGGTTTTGGCTCAGGTCATGATCTCACGGTGAACTTGAGCCCCATATCAGGCTCCGTGCTGACAGCACAGAGCCTCTCTGGGATTCTCTCTCTCCCCCTCTCTCTGCCCCTCCTCTGCTCTCTCTCTGTCAAAATAAGTGAACTTAAAAAGAAATAAGAACACCGATGTCCTTATTAAAAGGGAAAATTTGAACACAGACACACACAGAGGCAAAATGATGTGAACACACACAGAGCACACCATGTGAAATAAGGTTGTGGTCATGCGTTGCAAACCAAGGAACACCTGAGGCTACTGGAAGTTAGGAGAGAGGCATGAGCTTCACAGGGAGCATGCCCCTGCTGACATGCCTTGATTTCCCACTTCTGGCCTCCAGAGAGCAAATTTTTGTTGTCTTAAGACATTCATTTGTTGTGTTTTCTCATGGCAGTCTTCGGGAACGAACACAGCAGCATCAGAAGACCACACGTTCACTGTTGTAAAATTACACTGATAAGACGGTCTCCAGGCTCTTCAAGGATTCCATCCTGGTCATCCATTTCCCAAGCAAGTCCTCAGGAAGCAGCCAGGGTGACCGTCACACGTGTGTACCTGTCGCAGCTGCCCAATTTATTAGCTGCATGACCCTGGGCAAGCTCCTAAATCTCTCTGAAGCACTTCCTTGATTCTCAAAATGAGGCTAGTGAAACCATCTTTCTAGGGCAGCTTCAAGATTAAAGGAGACAATGTTTTTGAAATGATCTATTGGGTGGCCTTTCAGTAGATGTTGGCTCCTTTCCTAATAAACGTGAAAGAAAACCCTTCCTTCTAGCAGGTAAGCTGGTGTTGGATGAGAATCCAATGTCTCTTCAGCCTAATAGATATTAGTAAGTGTAGCAGACCCTGTCAGGGCTCAGACAATTGCTCAGGTCAGCGAGCCCCAAACCCAGGGTTGAGAACTCTAATTCTTTGTAACAGCATGTTTTCTTTACCATTCATGACAATGTTTAGGAAGTCAACATCAGGCTGGATTATATTCAAGTCTCAAACAAGGGAAGTGAACTCTTCAGAAGTTATTCATTTGGGAGCTGACTGAAACAGTAATTTCTGAGTTATTACTGTATAGAAACACTTCCATATGATCCATATAAAGGAGAAGTTGTATAGTTGAAGATAAAACATTGAAGGGTTATGTAGTTTAAGATAAAAAAGAACCAGCTGAGAGAAGCCAGCTTGCAGGCAAGAAAAAAAATTAAGCAGGAACAGCAATTATCGGGGCACCTGGGTGGCTCAGTTGGTTGAGCGTCCTACTTCGGCTCTGGTCATGATCTCAAAGTTCGTGGGTTCAAGCTCCACATCGGGCTCTGCACTGACGGTGCAAAGCCTGCTTGGGATGCTCTGGCTCCAGCCTCGCTCTCTCTTTCAACATAAACTTAAAAACAAAACAAAAGAAAAACTTAAACTTAAAAAAAAAAATGAACAGCAATTATCATCTACCCTGTTGGCACTATATTTTGGGGGGTTTATTAGTGTTCCCCATAATCAAATTGCAAGTATCTAACACATCTGGTTTTGGAAATGACTAGCAAAAATATTTGCTGATATTTCTTTGACTTACTCTACTTAAATAAAACAAATCCAACTTTGTGGCTATTTCTCCCTTGATTTGCCCTCTTACATGATGGCTGAGGTATTGCCAGAAAGTCCATAAGTGTCTAACAAACATTAATCGAGTGATATTTGCAGCTTGAGTTTCACTGAACAAAAAGTTAGAATATACGAAGATGAATTCATAAAATTAACATTTACTGAGTCCTGACTATGTTCCCAGCAAGGCGCTGGGATATTTAATATGGGGATAGATCAATCACAGGGAGGTTGCCACAAAAGCTCCTTGAAAACTATCGATGGGGTAAATGCTACTTTTGGTTGGATTGCCTGGACCAGAGCCTGAGCCAGGGAATAGGTGCACAGGATAGACTGAGGGTGGGGGGCGGGGGGAGGGACTCAGGAGACAAAGAGGAAGAGAAGCTCTGTGTCTTCATCTCCTCATTTACAACTTGGGGATACATATCACAAATTATTATGGGGTGCCTGCGTGGCTCTGTTGGTTAAGCGTCCAACTTCGACTCAGGTTGCGATCTCACAGTTCCTGAGTTCGAGCCCCACATCGGGGTCTGTGCTAACAGCTAGAAGCCTGGAGCTGCTTTGGATTCTGTGTCTCGCTCTATCTCTCTACCCCACCCCTGCTTGTGCTCTGTCTTTCTCTCTCTCCCTCTTTCTCTCTCTCTCTCCATCAAAAATAAGCATTAAAATAAAAAATTTAAAAAAAAGAAATTATTCACTGAATCAACAATAGTTTTTTTTTTTTAAGATAAACCTACAGTTCTTTTTTTAAGTTTATTTATTCATTTTGAGAGAGAGAGAGAGCATGAGCAGGGAGGGAGGGGTAGAGAGATAGGGAGAGAGAGAATCCCTGCTGCACTGTCAGGGCAGAGACTGACTGAACTCACGAACTGCCAGATCATGATCAGAGCCGAAATTGTACACTTAACCGACTGAGCCACCCAGGCGCCACTCAACAATTGTTTTTGAGCACACTATACACCATGCACAGTTTTAGGTACAGTGCATAACACAAACAAAAGAAACTAAGCCCTCCTCATGGGAGACATTCTTGTAGATTCCATTACTTCCTGGTCCCCTTTTCCCCTCCTGGGAGTGTACTGATTAAAGTGCCTTGTTCCAAGCCATTTGCCCTGGAGCGAGGGGGACACAGAGCCTGGACTGGCATCTTCTTCTGAGAGGCTCAGAGTCCTTGCTTGACCCATGTCATCTTCATGGCTTCCCAGGGAGCGTGGAACAGCGTAAGTATTATTTCCACTTTACAAAGATGGGAATGGTAGTCCCCCATTACCCCTGAGATCCAGTGGCAGAAACATACTAAAAGTAGTGTCTCCTGTGTTCTAGACTGCTTCCTTCAGTCTTCCAGCAACCAGCATTTGAAGTGAAGACGTATTAGATTTAATACGAAGGTGAGCTCATCAAAATCCTTCTGTGACACCTCTGATTCCTGAGGATGAGTTCTTGAGGACACTGCCTACATCCTGCCTCATCATTGCCCACAAGGCCAGTCCAGGGCTGACTTATTAACTTGGGCATAGGATAAAACCTCTGACCCTTCCCAGTTCTGGACACCCATGTACAAGAAAACTGTTTATTATTGCAAATCACTGAGTTTGGGGATGGTTTGTTACACAGCAGAATTGCGGTGATAGCTGACTAATAGAGGGATCTTTTCATTAGCATAATTGGACAGACTTAGTCAAAGGCTATCACTATTTTAAAGTTCTTGACCCACATTGCCAATTTGCTTTCCAGAAAGATCGTTCTGATACACGCTCCTACCCCTGCAGTGACATTTGACTGGATTTTTCCTGTAGAAATGCTAAGGTCTTCTATTTTTTCCTCCCTGCATGCCTCCCCTCAAGTAAGTTTTGCCTTCTTGCCACTTTGTTTTGTTTTGTTTTCCAGTTGGCAGTCGGACCCAGGAAACAGGGCAAATTCATGAGTGAGTCTGTGAAGGCAGCAGTCTGTTAAGTGATCTTAGGAACTGTGGGTGGGTGTGTTGCCAGAAATAACATCACAGCAACTCTCTACAAGGCCTTGGGTGAAGCCCCAGCAAACCCTGCTGGCCTGCTAAAACGAGCCCCAGATTTATATAATAAATTGCATCTCATTATCTTCTCTCTGGCGCCTTCCTGAGTAATCTCCAACACAAGCTTGGTGGAAAGTGCTAGAAGAAATGGCAGACTTGCCAGAGCTCAGCCCCGAGGCCAACCCTTAATAATCTACTTCAAACGGGACTGTTTTGTGACTGTGCCCCTTGTGGCAGAGAGGGAGCCCGCTGTCTCTCTGGGTGGGCCTTTCATTCCCAGAGGGCGTGTCTACTCTCTCCTCACCTGTCCCCACTCTTAGAGATTACAAGTTCAAACCCACCAAAGACCAGGAGGAAGGCCAAGGAAACCCCTGAGAGTCAAGGGGCTTTCACACAGAGAGAATATCTAAGGCATTTAAATGTGCTACCACATCCACAGAAACCATTTCCCCCCACAGGTCAAAGCAGTTTGCATTAAGGCTACAGCATAGCTTTGGTGGTCAAGGGTTTAGAAAACCTAGAGCGGGGGTGGTAAACTTATTCTGGAAAAGGCCAGATAATAAATATTTTAGGCTTTGTTGGACCATATGGTCTGCTGCAACCACTCAGTTCTGTCGTACCTGTGTGAAAGAAGACAAATTGGGTGCCTGGGTGGCTCAGTTGGTTAAGCATCTGACTCTTGATTTTAGCTCAGGTCAAAATCCCACAGTTTCGTGAGTTTGAGCCCCGCATCAGGCTCTGTGCTGACCACACAGAGCCTGCTTGGAATTCCCCCTCCCTCTCTGCCCCTACCCTGCTCGTGCTCTCTCTGTCTCTCTCAAAATAAATACATAAACTTAAAAAAAAAAAAAACAAACACAAACCATTGGGTGTTGCTGTATGTATGCCAATAAAACTTTATTTACAAAATCTTGCTGACCTGTGACTCAGGAGATGGTGGTTAAAAAAGAGGCAGAGCCCTGCCTTTAGCTGCTGAGGTGGGAAATATGTAAGTATTTTCATGTCTTCATTTAACAAACACTTAAATAGCCTCATTATGTTCCAGACATTTGGAAGAACTTTATAAATATTGATGCACTTAATTATCACAATAACCCTATAAAACAAGTGCTATTTTTCTCCCTGGTTTGGTACAGAGAGGTTAGGTCACCTGCCCCAGGTCACACAGTGGTAAGTGAATGTCAGATTTGTGTTCTTACCCATCAGTGTGTGCCGTGAGAGGCAGACTGGCCTTCATGGAAGGAACATCCACTGTGCACCTGCTCTGCATCAGCCTCGGGGAGAAGGGAATGGGCCATGGGTGATTAAGACCTATTCTCACCTCGAGGAGCTCCAGCCCTGCAAATTAACGAGTGTGAATACAGGAAAGCATAGGCTTCAGGAGGATTCCGTTTCTATGACAGTCAAGAACAAGAAAACTCACCTATGGGATAAAGGTCAGAAAATTGACCATGCGGATGCCTGGGTGGCTCAGTTGGTTAAGCGTCCGACTCTTCAGCTCAGGTCATGACTCACAGTTTGTGACTTTGAGCCCTGCATCGGGCTCTGTGCTGATAGTGCAGAGCCTGCTTGGGCTTCTCGCTCTCTCCCTCTCTCTCTCTCTCTCTCTCTGCCCCTCCCCTGCTCTCTCTCTTTCTCTCTCCCTCTCTCTCTCTCTCCCCCACTCTCTCAAAATAAATAAACTTAAAAAAAAGAGAGAAAGAAAAGTGGTGATCTTGGAGCATACTAAGTAGGGGAGGCACAAGTTACTTTCTACAGTGTCCTTGATCTAGGTGTCTGGTATACCTAGGTTAAAAAAAAAAAAAAATCATCAAGCTGACTCAATAAAATATACATACTTAAAAGGAAATTTTTTTAAGTTTATTTTTGAGAGAGAGAGCACCAGAAGGGGAGGGGCAGAGAGAGGGAGACACAGAGTCCAAAGAAGGTTTCAGTCTCTGAGCTGTCAGCACAGAGCCCTACATGGGGCTCGAACTCACAAGCCATGAGATCATGACCTGAGCCGAAGTTGGATGCTTAACCAACTGAACCACCCAGGCTCTCCTAAAAGGAAATCTTTAAAGAGACAGGGAAAATGATCAGCCCAAGCCTTGGGACTGAAAGAATACGTTCAAAAATCGACTGAGCACTCCCTCCTCCGAAGAAAGGCAGACTCTGCACTCACTGTCCCCAGCTCAGAGGACCAAAGTTGTTCATGTCTCCCTGATGGCATGGCTGTCTCATCCCAGTGTAGACCTCAGACCTCAGGCCCTCAGCTGGAGGTTCTAGGAAAGGCCTCCTGGCACCTCCTATTCCTTTATTTCCTGTTCTTCAACTTTAGTAGAACCCACGCAGAGATGAGGTTAGGGTGGTTCTCAGCCCATCACGTCATGTTCTTGCCAACAACCTATCCACCCAGCCATCCACCGCCATGTCCACTGAGGCCCCCAACCATCTACGGAGCCACTGATCCACCAGCCCGCCGGCCTGTCACCTCCAACTTCTGTCCCTCACGTGAGGAACCGAGGGTCTTTGGAGGTGATTTTCTTCTTGAGGTTGATTGCGTGTCTTGGGGATTTTCGGAGAGGATGACATCCTTGAGGGCCGTCCTCACAGTCAGGAAGCCTTCACAGACACAGAGAGATGGGAGGGAGGTTGAACGAGTCACTGGCATCTGATTACTCAGGTTCACACCCACCGCTCGTTGGCTTTGTGAGCCTGGGCAATTTTAAGAAACCTCTCTGTTCCTCACTCTTCTGACCTGCAAAAGCCAGTGAGGGAAATTACCAAAATGCCCACGAACCTCCACTCCCCCTTGTACACACAACCCCTTGCCAAGTGACTTCTCAGCTTTTCCGCTGGAGAGGTTGAGCCTATTTTCCAACCCCTCGAATCCGGGCCAACTTTGTGACTTGCTTTGGACAACAGAATGTGGCAAAAGTTGTGCTGATTCCGAGCTAGACCTCACAGGCCTTCGCTCCCCCTTTGTCCTCCCTCTTCTTCTCCTCCACCCGTCTCCCCTCTGAATCCTGCCCCCACTGTGGAAACAAGCCCACGCTAGCCTGGTGGAGGGTGAGGAGCCACGTGGACCCAAACCCCCCATGGCTGCAGCCAACAGCCATCTGACCCCCAGAAGCTGAGCCTCCTAGCTGACCCATAGCTGACACACGATGGAACCCAGGACAAGCCAGGAGGACTGCCCAACCGAAATTATTCACTCACGAAATCACAAGCACATGATTGTTTTAAAAGGCTGCGTTTTGAGGTGGTTTCCTGCAAAACCATTGCAGCACAGGAAAGCACTGTAACAGGATTATGTGCCTCACGCACCTCACAGGCTCTGGAGGGAACGAAAGGAGGGGGTCTATGTAAAAGTGTAATTCGGTGGCTGGCGCGAGGCCACATTCCACGAATACTAACTGTTACTCTCGACAAGGAGATCAAACCCACAATCTCGGCCGAATTAATTACGCTGGAAGTTGACTCCACCTGAGCACTGAAAAGGCCACTCGTGGACCCGTATGTGGCCCCGCCCACAGAAGCCTGGGCTCTGCCTAAAATTTCTAGCCAAACCTTTTTACAGTTATATCATTAACAGACACCGATGAACTAGCTGAGAAGGGACGTGTGAAGTCTGGTGGACATGTGATGCTGGACTCACCTGCCGTGCAAATTTTGGGCACCTGCTGCGAGCCAGCAGACAGATTTCAACAGTCCGTGCCCAGCTTCCTGGAGGACGTTCGGGCCCTCCTCTGGGAAAAGCTGGGATTGCATACGACTGGACCCGAGCAGATGGCCCCTGGCGGCGTGCCTTCCTCCCACTGCTGAACAGCTTTGAGCTTTAGTGGATCACGAGAACTTGTGGTGCTTGAATTCTCATTTCAGAAGTGAGTCCCAGCTTCAGCACCGATACAATGGTTTAGATGCACAAGGATGGTTTTTTGCTTCCTTGTTCGTAGCAGCAAAAAACCTGGACACTAGGAATATCCATCGTTAGGGAGGCGGTTGAAAAGATTGTGATAGTTTTACACCTATGGAATATTATGCAGCTGTGTTTAAACCCATGTCTTTTGACCTGGAGGGAATCTCTATGCTGTATTGTTAAAGGAGAAGATCAAGTTACACAATAATTAATGCACACAGAAGGATCGCATTTTTATCAAACAATGAAATCCCATCTAAGCGAATAAATATTAGTATGAGCTTGTGTGTGGTATAGAGAAGGTAGAAAAGGATACACACCTGGAAGGGGGCAGCTTGTTAGCTTATACCCTCTTTTTTCACTTTATTTTTTATTTATTAAATGATTCATGTATGTTCTCATCTGCATCCCTCACTTTCTCCCTCTCTCTCTCTTGCTTGGGATCTCTACACACACACACACACACACACACCCCGAATTTTTTTCCTAATCCATTAGAGAGTAACTTACATATATCATGGAAATTTACCCCTAAATTCTTTGATGTGTTTTTGTGGTCCTAAGAATAGGACCACAGGGTGGTCATGATCTTCAGAAATTTAGCATTGATGCTAATTATGTTCTCTGATCACAAGAGAATTAAACTAGAAATCAGTAACAGAAAGATATATGGAAATTTTCCACAAGATACGGAAATTACATGATTCACTTCTAAGCAACTCACGGGTCAAAGAGGCAGTCATGGAGACATGAGAATATATTTTGAATCTAACAATGTTAAAGAAGAATACTCCCATCTAAGCTACAGATTCACGTTTACTTTTTTTTGGTAATGTTTATTTATTTTTGAGAAAGAGAATGGGGGAGGGGCAGAGTGAGTGGGGGTACAAAGGATCTGAAGTTGACAGCATGGAGCCAGATACAGGGCTCAAACCCATGAACTGTGAGATCATGACCTGAGCAGAAATCAGACACTTAACTGATTGAACCATCCACCCAGGTGCCCCTATGTTTCCTTTACAGATCGTTTATAATTCCTGTTCTTTGCCATGTGACTTTATATACCCACTCACTGGAATGGGTGGTTACTTCCCTTCCCTGCTGATATTGGGCTGGGACATGTGACTTGCTTTGGCCACATGAAAGGGGCCAGAGTGAGAACGTGCTGGTTCCTGACCAAGGCCTTGTGTGTTTCCAGTATCTTGGACCTCTGCCATTGTCTTGAGAAGAGCTTGCCTCTGGCACCTGATTCAGTGTTGCTCTGGGACCCAGAAGGAACAGGTGTGGGGCAGACCTGAGCCTAACCCAGCTGCACACACAAATAGATCTGGAGTGGCTCAGCCAACCCCTACCAACCTGTAGACACAGGAGACATAAATACTTGTTGCAGAAGACCACAGAGAGTTTTGCATTTGTTTGTTATACAGCAATGACTGGCCAATACAGTAGCTAATATTTAAACAACCATTTAGGGATCTTTGTAAGATCTTTACTTATGTTAAGTCATTATACCAACAACAGTCCTTTTTCACAGATAAGGAAACTAGTTTACGTAACTTGCTCAAGGTCACCTAGTTAGTAAGATAGTAGGTTATGTGACCATGGGACATATTGCTTCTGGACTTCCAGTTGAGTGACAATAATTGGTGGTGGTGGTTGTTTGAGCCACTTTTGAGTTGAGGCTTATCTTACTTGCAGCCTAACACGTCTTGCCTCAGCCACCTGCACAACCCTTCTCCCTGCCTCACCTCCTGGCCTCATCTTCTCCAGCCCTAGAAAATCCCTGATGACCTTGGGGAGGAGGCATTGCTTTCCCCGAACATTAATTTACACTTGGTATCCTCTAAGGTGCTCCAAGGGTTTAGACCTTTGGAGCACAGAAGCCAGCGAGTCTAGTTTCCTGTCTACAGACGGGCAGGGAGGGCAAGAACGAATACTACTTTGAGGCTAAAGACAAGGGGTTGTGAGCACAAGATGAAATTGAACAGAGTCAGCTTCTACCTAAAGAAGAGAAGCGGGTCCTTCTCTGGCTTCTTTCAGAGCAGGTTAGTTATGAACACTCAGATCGTCAGACCTGGAGAAGGAACACATTTCAAAAAGAGAGATGAGGAATCTTGTGCCTGGGAACCATTTGAGGGCCAGGCTCAGAGCAAGGGCATGGAACTGTGAGTGTGCAGAGGGTGTGAGATCAGGTGCACAGATTACCATCCTTGGTTAGTTCCCCCAGCCTGTGGTTATCAACCTTGGCCATACATTAGAATCACTACCAGAGCTGGGAAGCTTTTCTTTCTTTTTTATTTATTTATTGGGGTGCCTGGGTGGCTCAATTGGTTGAGCGACCAACTTCGGCTCAGGTCATGATCTCACGGTTCGTGAGTTCGAGCCCTGCGTCGGGCTCTGTGCTGACAGCTCAGAGCCTGGAGTTGCTTCTGATTCTGTGTCTCCCTCTCTCTCTGCCCCTCCCTGACTCATGCTTTGTCTCTCTCTGTCTCAGAAATAAATAAACATTAAAAAAATTTTTTTTAACTTTATTTATTTATTTTGAGAGAGAGAGAGAGAGTGTGCCCAAGCATGCCGCATACACACAAGGCGAGGAGGGGCAGAGAGAGAGGGAGAGAGAGAATCCCAAGCAGGCTCTGCGCTCACGAACTGTGAGATCATGACCTGGGCCGAAATCAAGAGTCAGACACTGAGCCACCAAGGTGCCCCACGCTGAGAAGCTTTTAACAATCCCTGTGCCCTGACCATGCCCCAAACCCATTACATCAAGTTCTCCGGGGATAGGCCCCAGGCCCTGGGGTTTTTGTGGGCGAGGTTGGGGTATACACACAGTCCCGTTTTAACTAGGGATTTCTCTGCTCCCCTGAGGGTAATAACCATTATTATATGCCCACCAGCTACCAGGCTGCATGCCAGATGCCGCACATGGTATCACAGGTGATCCCCACCACAAATAACATGTTTTTAACAAATAGGGAAACCGAGGCAGAGCTAGCAAGCAGCAGGTGCTGGAGTCAAGCCCAAACAGTCCAGAGGCCAAGCTTTTTACAGTCGCACACATACCTCTGTGATTCAAACGACCTGAGAATTAGGACATAAGACAGAAATTTCCATGAGGTTCAAAACAGGGCCCGGCCTGGGTGGGCAGAATGAACAGTCCACTGTGGCTGGCTGGACGGAGCCTGGAGAAGGAAGCCAGGTTCCTGGGGGTGGCCAGGCCCTCAAAGCCCAATGGGAGCAGATGGAGAAGGGAATCAGGCTAAGCAGCCCAGTTTTTCCTGACAGCCTTTGCTCCCAGGATTCCGAAATGGAGTGTGCTTGGTTGAGGACCAGCTGAGGACCTGGAAAAAAATGCCCCAACACCTGCCTTAGGGTTGTTTTGTTTTTGCTTTGGTCTCTCCCTGCTCTTGCCCTCCCTCCCTCCCCCACCCCCTACTGCTTCCCTCTTTCCTTCGAAAAAAACTTTCAAGAGACCCTCTCTGCAAATTCCCAAGATGGGGCCAGCCAGGTTAGACTCAGAATAATCACTACTTTGATTGTAGAAAGAATGGTTATAAATAAATAAGGAGAAGCACCAAGACTCCCCTATTCGCTTGAGATTAACAGAAAGTTTACAAAAGAAGTGCTACCAGGAAACAATGGACAATGTTCAAACACACTAATAATTTAAGTGACAAATTATTGCTTATGTAAAAATTAGCCAAATGTCTTTAAGTGATAAAACCCAATCTTGGTAGTTTTGGGGCGAGACTGCTGCCTTGGTACATTAATGACCATACTGATGAGGAGAAAGTGGCCATGAAAATGGTCACATCCTTTGACTTGAGAAAACCACTGCTGTATCCAGAAGTTAAACAAATCCAATCCATGGCAAAAAGCCTTAAGCACAAATATGTCCCTGGAGTGTTATTTACAAAAGCGGACCTCTTAATGAGGAAAAATAAAGAATAACTAGGAAAATAGAGCCACTGGAAATTGGGTGTGAAAACAATTTAGCAAGTGGGAAAAATCATGAGGATATAAAACAGTAAGTGATATGCTCAGGACACAGAATTCATGTGTACCAGCATTATACTGTGCTTAAAAAATAAATGGACCCCCCGAATGAAGGCAATTTTAGAGCGCAAAATTGTTTTTACTTTCTTTAAAAAATGTTCTCTATTATGCTTATAATAATTTATATACAAAGCATCCAATTTTTAAATTAAATTAAATTTTTATTATTTTTTAAAATTATTTTTGAGAGAGAGAGATAGAGAGACAAAGTGCAAGTGGGGTAGGGGCAGAGAGAGAGGGAGGCACAGAATCCGAAGCAGGCTCCAGGCTCTGAGCTGTCAGCACAGAGCCCGATGCGGGGCTCGAACCCACAAACCGCGAGATCATGACCTGAGTTGAAGTCCAGCACTTAACGGCACTTAACCAGGAACGCCCCAATTTTTTTTAAAAAGAAGCACCACCACCTGATAGCAGGATGAAAGGTGGACGGGGAGTATGAAGCATCGAGAAGGCTCACACAGCACCTCGGGAAGGGATGCCAAGAGAAGGTGACAGAAAGCGGAGAGAAGAGGGTGGGCCAGAGTAGAGAGATATTTAGAAAGCTGACTGGCAGAATTTGGTCCTGACTGGCCAAAAAGGAAGCGGGGTGGGGTAAACTGAGGCTCAAGGTTTTAGTTTGGGCAATGCACTGAGCAGTGGTGCTGCTCTTGGATGGAAAACACAGGTCTCTTCCTTCTGCTCCTCCTTTTCTCTCTCTTCTCCTTAAAACAAAAACAAGAACAAAAACCCAGCATTATTGTGGTGTGATTTACATAGCTTACCATTGACCCATTTTTGTATAGGAGTCAATGATTTTGTAGCCTATTTACAAAGTTGTGCAACCACTCCAGGATCCCATTCTAAAACGTTTCCAAAAAGAAACGTTGTGCCCATTTACAGCTACTTCCCATTCCTATGGCCCTTCTGAGTAACCCCTAATGTTTCTGTCTCCATAGATTTGCCTCTCTAGATATTTCCTATAAAAGGAATCATGCAGTATGTATTCTTTTGTGTGCGGCTTCTTTCCGTGAACATAATGTTTTGAAACGCTTTCATGCAGGCGGTTTCATCCAGGTTGGAACATTTATCAGTGCTTCGCTCCTTTTTATTGCTGGGTCGTATTCCATCGTATGCATATACTGTATTTGTTCGTCCATCTGTCAGTTGATGGACACTGGGTTGTTTCCATTTGGGGGCTATTCTGAATAATGCTGGAATTAACCTTCGTGTACAAGTCTTTGTGTGGACGTATGTTTGCATTTCTCTGGAGAAGATTGCTGAGTCATATGGCAATTCCATGTTTAACGTTTTGAAAAACTGCCAAACGGTTTTCCAACGTGACTGCACCATTTTACGTTCTCACCAGCATTGTACGAGGGCTCAAATTTCTGCACAGCCTTGCCAACACTGATTATGTCTCTTTGATTAAAGCCATGCTGGTGAGGATCATTTGAATTTCCCTAATGGCTAATGATGCTGAGCATTTTTCATGAGCTTATTGGCCATTTGTATATCTTCTTCAGAGAACTGTCTCTTCAAATCCTTTGCCCATTTTTAAATTGGGTTGTTTGTCTTTGTAAGAATAATTCAAGGGGCGCATGGGTGGCTCAGTCAGTTGGGTGTCCAACTCCTGATCTTGGCTCAGGTCATGATCTTACGGTTCATGAGATCAAGCCCGGCTTTGGGCTCTATGCTGACAGCATGGAGCCTACTTGGGATTATCTCTCTCTCCCTCTCTCTCTGTCCCTCCCCCACTTGCACACATGCTCTCTCTCGAAAATTAAACAAATAAACATTTTTTAAAAATAAAAATAGGTTTGGGGTGCCTGGATGGCTCAGTCGGTTAAGCGGCCAGCTTTGACTTGGGTCATGATCTCGCGGTTTGTGGGTTCGAGCCCTGCGACCGGCTCTGTGCTGACAGCTCAGAGCCTGGAGCCTGCTTCAGATTCTGTGTCTCCCTCTCTCTCTGCCCCTCCCTCATTCTCTCTCTCTCTCTCTCTCTCTCTTTCAAATAAACATTTAAAAAATAACAAAAATAGGTTTGATTTTTTAGAGCAGTTCTAGGCTCATGCAGAATTAAGCAGGAGGTACAGAGTTTCCCATAGACCCCTGCCCCCATATCACAGCCCTCTCTCCATGATCAACATCTCACATCAGAGTGGTACATCTGTTACAGGAAACTTATATTGACACATTATCCTCCAAAGTCCATAGTTTACATGAGGGCTCACTCTTGAAGTGCATTCTATGGATTTGGACAAATGTATGACTTATATCCATCATTGTACTATCATACAGAGTCTTTTCACTACCCTAAAGATCCTCTATGCTCTGCTTAATAATTCCTCCCTCTCTCACTAACCCCCAGAAACGACCGATCCTTGTGCTGTTTCCACAGTTTTGCTATTTTCCAGAATGTCACATAGCTGGAATCACACAGTATCTAGCTTTTTCTAGTTGGCTTATTTCACTTACTAAGTATGTATTTATGTTTCCTCCATGTCTTTTCATGCTTGATAATCATGTCTCTTTAGTGCTGAAAAATATTTCATTATCTGGATGTACCACAGTTTTTTTTTCCATTTACCTACTGAAGGACAGGCACCTTGGTTGCTTCCAAGTTTTGGCAAATATGGATAAAGTTTTATGTGGATATAAATTGTCACCTCAATTTGGGTAATATGAAGGAGTATGATTGCTGGATTATATGGTAAGACTATGTCTGGCTTGGTAAGAAACTGCCAAACTGTCTTCCAAAGTGGCTGTACAAGTTTGCATTCCCACCAGCAGTGAGAGTTCCTGTGGTTCCACATCCACGCCAGCACTGGGTATTGTCAGTGTTCTGGATTTGAGCCTTTTTAATAGATGTGTATTGATATTTCATTGTTGTTTCATTTGCATTTCCTTGACGTCATGATGTGGAACATCTTTTCATATGTTTATTTGCTCTTTGTGTATCTTCCTGAGTGAGGGGTCCATATCTTCCACCATTTTTTAATCCGATTGTTCATTTCCTTATCGTAGAATTTTAACTGTTCTCTGTATATCTTGGCTAACAGTCCTTTTATCAGATGCATATTTTGCTAAGATTTCCTCTCATTCTGCCATTTGTCTTTTCAGTTTCTTGGCAGTATCTTTCATAGAGCAGAAGTTTTTAGTTTTAACAAAGTCCAGCTTATCAAATCTTTCGTTCATGGATGGTGACGTTGGTGTGGTATTTAAAAAGTTATCATGGGGCCTCTGGGTGGCTCTGTCAGTTAAACATCCGACTTCAGCTCAGGTCATGATCTCACAGTTCATGAGCCCCATGTTGTGTTCTGTGCTGACAGATTGGAGCCTGGAGCCTGCGTTGGATTTTGTGTCTCCCTCTCTCTCTGCCCCTCCCCTGCTCACACTCCATCTCTCTCTCTCTCAAAAATAAATAAGTGTTAAAAATAATATGGAATACTACGTGGCAATGCGAAAGAATGAAATATGGCCTTTTGTAGCAACATGGATGGAACTGGAGAGTGTTATATTAAGCGAAATAAGTCACACAGAGAAAGACAGATACTATATGTTTTCACTCTTATGTGGATCCTGAGAAACTTAACAAAAGACCATGGGGGAGGGGAAGGAAAAAAAAAGTTAAGAGAGAGAGCGAGCCAAACCATAAGAGACTCTTAAAAACTGAGAATAAACTGAGGGTAGGTGGGGGGTGGGAGATGGGCATTGAGGAGGGCACCTGTTGGGATGAACACTGGGTGTTGTATGGAAACCAATTTGACAATAAATTTCATATTAAAAACAAAGAAATTAAAATTGAATTTTAAATGTTACATAAATACTCCCATTTGAATAATAAATAAATAAATAAGTTATATACCCAATGTCATCTAGATTTTCTCCTAGGGCTTTTATAGTTCCTTTTATAGTTCTGTGTTTTACATTTAGGTCTATGATCCATTTTGAGTTAATTTTTGTGAAAGGCCTAAGTTCTATGTCTACATTCTTTTTTTTTTTTTTTTTTTGCATGTGGACATCTATCTAGCTGTTTCATCACTGTTTGTTGTAAAGGCTATGTTTTCTCCACTGTATTGCTTTTGCTTCTTTGTGAAAGATCAGTGGTCTATTTCTGAGCTCCTTATGCTGTTCCATTTATCTATTTGTCTTTCACCAATACCACGTTGTCCTGATTACTGTAGCTTTATAGTAGGTCTTGAAGTTGGCTAGTGTCAGTCCTTCAACTTTGTTCTTTTCTTTCAATATTGTATTGGCTATTCTAAGTCTTTTGACTATAAACGTTAGAATCAGTTTGTCAATATCCACAGCATAATTGCTGGGATTTTGATTGAAATTGCCTTGAATCTATACATCAATTTTGAAAGAAATGACCTCTTGACAATATTAAGTTTTTGTATTCACAAACATGAAATATCTGTCCATTTACTGGCTCTTTGATTTCCTTCATCAGAGTTTTGTAGCTTTCCTCGTATAGATCTTGTACATATTTTGTTAGGTTTATACCTATGTATTTCAAGTTTTTTGGATGCTAATGTAAATGGCATTGTGTTTTTAATTTCAAATTCCACTAGTTCATTGTTGGCATATAGGAAAGCGACTGACTTTTGTGACTGACTTTGTATCCTGTAATCTTGCTATTTGCTTATTAGTTCTAATTTTTTGGGTCAGTTTTTTCAGATTTTCTGTAGAGACAATCAATCGTGTCATCTGCAGAGTTTTACTTCTTCCTTCCCAATCTCTGTATCTGTTATTTTGTTTTCTTGTCTCATTGCATTAGCTAGGACTTCCAGTACAATGTTAAAAGGAGTGGTAGGAGAGGATATCCTTGCCTCATTCCTGATCTTAGCTAGATAGCTTCTAGTTTCTCACCATTAAGTATGATGGTTAGGTGTAGGTTTTTTGTAGAAGTAATTTATCAAGTTGAGGAAGTTTCCTTCTTTTACTACTTAGCTGAGAGTTGGTTTTTGTTTTTGTTTTCTGAGGGTTTTTGTAATGACTGCATGTTGGCTTTTGTCAAGTGTTTTTTCTGTATCTTGTGATACGGTCATGTGATTTTTATTCTTTAGCCTGCTGATCTGATGGATTATATTAGTTGATGATCTAATGTTGAACCAATCTAACACACCTGGAATAAATCCCGTTTGGTCACGGTGTATAATTCTGTTTACAAATCATTGAATTTAATTTGTAAATATTTTATTGAGGGCTTTTGCATCAATGTTCATGAGAGATCAAACTGGTCAGTAGTTTTCTTGCAAATGTCTTTGGTTTTAGTTTTAGGGTAATGCTGGCTTCATGGAAGCGTTAGGAAGTATTCCTTCTGCTTCTATCTTCTGGAAGAGACTGTAGAAAATTGGTATCATTTCTTCCCTGAACACTTTGTGGGATTTACCAGTGAACCCATGTAGGCAGTTGTTTGTTCTTTTATTGTTGAGTATTAAGAGATCTGTATACATTCTATATAGAAGTATCTTATCAGATACATGATTCCCAAGTATTTTCCCTAGTCTGTGGGTTGTATTTTTACTTTCTAGATGGTGTCTTTTGAAGTGTAAATGTTTTTCATTTTTATTAAGTCAAATTTTATCCATTTTTTCTTCTATCAATTGTACTTTTGGTTTTTGTATCTCAGAAAAACCATTGCCAAGCTCAAGATTGTGAAGATTTACTTCTATATTTCTTTCTAGGAACTTATTAGTTTTAGTTCTCACATTTAGGTCTCTGATATATTTTGAGTTAATTCTTGTATGGTGTGAGGTAGGGGTTCAAATTTAGTTTTCTGCATGTGAATATCCAGTTGTCCCAGCACCATTTACTAAAAAGATCATTCCTTTCCCATTGATCAGTTGATTATAAATATAAGGTTTATTTCTGGGCTCTCATTTCTATTCGATTGTTCAATATTGTTTGCCGTTTTGCTATCACCCTACTGCCTTGATCACTGTGACTTTGTAGCAAGCTTTGAAAATGAGAGTTATTGGGGCGCCTGGGTGGCTCAGTCGGTTAAGCGGCCGGCTTCGGCTCACGTCATGATCTCGTGGTCTGTGAGTTCGAGCCCCGCATCAGGCTCTGTGCTGACAGCTCAGAGCCTGGAGCCTGTTTCAGATTCTGTGTCTCCCTCTCTCTGACCCTCCCCTGTTCATGCTCTGTCTTTCCCTGTCTCAAAAATAAATAAAACGTTAAAAAAAAATTAAATAAATAAATAAATAAAAATGAGAGTTACAAGTTTTCCAACTTTGCTCTGGAATTTCTTCTTGAATCTTACAAGTTGTCTATTCAACAGTAACAAGAGAAAGGATTGTAGTTATAATACAGTGGATTGAATTATAAATTAAAAAAAAATTATTTGTGTGATTAAAAGTAAAGGTTCTGAAGTCAGACTGCCAGGCTCTGCCAGGCTGTGAGATTTGGGGCAAGTTAATAACTTCTCTGTGCCTCAGCATTTTTCTCCCTTGAGAAAAACGAGAATCATGATAGTGTGTACCTCAGCGAACTATGGTGATTTAAATAAGTTTCCAAGTTGTTCAAGGCTCCTAGAATGGTGCTTGCACATCAGAAACACTCAGTAAATGATAGGCATGATTATGATTTCTACTGATTGTATTTCAAGACACTGTGTCTCCTTTTATCCAGCAATTCCACTTCTAGGAATGTATTCTTTTTTTTTTTTTTAATGTGTGTTTGTTTTTGAGACAATGCAAGCGACAGAGTGCAAGGGGCCGAGGGGCAGACAGAGGGAGACAGAATCTGAAGCAGTCTCCAAGCTGTGAGCTGTCAGCACAGAGCCCGACGCGGGGCTCGAACTCACAAACCGTGAGATCATGACCTGAGCCGAAGTTGGACGCTTAACCGACTGAGCCACTCAGGTGCCCCTGTAGGAATGTATTCTAAGGAAACATCCATGCATGTGCCTCCAGATCTAGCTTCAGGAGTGTTTAATGCAGTATCGTTTACAATAGAGAAATTGGAAACAAGGAGCATTTGTTAACTTATGTTACACTCCTATAATGAAATACAATTCTATCACACATGATGTGTTTTTGTTTGGTTGGTTTGGTTTCTTTGCGAGTGAGCCAACATGGACAGGGGAGGGGCAGAGGGAGAGACAGAATCCCGAGCAGGCTCCACGCTTAGAGCCCTACGTGGGCTCGATTCCACGATCCTGAGATCATGACCTGAGCTGAAATGAAGAGTCTGACACTCATCCAACTGAGCCACCCAGGCGTCCCCATACATGACATTTTTAAAACAATGTTTGATAACTTGGAATGCTATTTCTGATCACCTACAGAAAAAAATAGAAAAAATTTAAATGCCTTATAGAACAAGGTATACAATTGGACCACAGTTTGTTTTAAAAAGTAGCATATGAAAAAACCAAATGGTATTGCAAGGGCATGTCTATGTAAGCGAAAGAAAAGGCTTTGGAAGATTTATACTAAAATTTCTAAGGTGATTGGCACTACTGGGTCAGAGAAGCCAACTCTTAGGAAATGCAGAAAAGGGTCCTTTGACAAGTTATGTCTAGAAAAGGTAAGTCTCTAGAGACAAAACCAATTAGTGGTTGCCTGGCACTGGGGGTAGGAGTGGGGGTTGGCCACAGAGGAGCTCCAGAGAGCAATTTGGGCCTATGTTCTAAAACTGGGCTGGTGATGGTTGCACAACTCTATAATTTTACTAAAAATCATTAAATTGTGTCCTGAAAATTGGCAAATTTTACAGTATGTACATTATACCCTAATAAAACTTAAGTGGGGGGGGGTCGGGGGTAATTTAAATGGGGGTTGGGATGGGCCTCACACAGCCAGGCCTCAGGGAGAAGCCCCTCACCTCAAGTCTGTCTGGGACTGTCTTACCCTTCCTTTTTTTTTTTTTTTTTTTTTTTTTTACAGACGTGGCCACCCAGGGCTCCTGCACTCTGGCCACTAGTCGTGCTGCCCTATCATTCCTAGTGTGTGGACGAGGTACCCACCAGCTCTGGCCCACCCGGTTGCCCCAAAGCAGAACTACTCCAAGTGGGGCGGCCACATCAAGGTGTTAGAACTTCTATAAAAGACTGTTGTGTTGACTATATTTTGGTGGCCCCCCTCACGGACCACATATCCTGGTGTTTGTCCCTTGTGAAGCCTTCCCACGTGGTGTAGGCACTTGGCCGTGTCGCTGGTTCTGGGCAATGGGGCAGCAGGAAGCATGTTGCAGGTAGAGGCTTGGGAAGCATTTCCAGCTGGGGTTTGTCCCCCTGGAGTGCTGGAAGAATGTTGCTTCTTGGAACGCAGCCACCGTGGCATGACGCAGTCCAAGCAAATATGTGCAGAGGCCCACGTGGACTGGAGAACTGAGACCACTGGTCAGCGGCCCCAGCTGAGTTCCCAGATGCCAGTAGCTGCCCCGGTGCCCTGGTCAGCACCATGGGAAGAGCACCACCCAGAAAACTCATTGCTATGGTTTCAAGCCACTAGATTCTGTGGTGGCTTCTTATACAGCAGGAAGTAAGACATCCTTTATCTTCTCTGTCATCAGAAAAGTTCTGGTAAATGTTGAGACGCACGACCTCCAACACACTGAGTAACTGGCCCCCAGGCTGAGGCATCTCCACCTTCCCACGACACTCTGCTGTTCCTGCAGTGGTGGCCAGCATTTTACCAAAGGGGCGTCAGGGGTCCAAGAGCTACTTCCTGCACTCGGGCTCTCATTTAGGCTGGGTGCTCACTGTGCTGCGATGTGAAAGTGCAGGGCAGTGCCGAGTTCTCAATGCTGCTTCCTTAAGGGGATGCACATCTAGAAGGCCAAAAGGACATCGTTTGCATGCTAAGACGGGTGGTGAAGAACTTGAGGAGAGGCAGGATATTTGCATCTTCTCAATCTCCCCTCGAAGCCTTATTTGCAAACAGAGTGAAGGACAGAGTTCACTTTGCCAGAAATGGGACTTAAGGGGCAGCAGGGACTTGCTAAGTGGTGCACATGCAGGGTGTTCCTGCCAAAGGGCCCCACAGGACTCTGAACAGGAGGACACAGCAGACAGCCCGGCCTCAGGGACATTCTGCAAATCAACTGGCCGCTACCCTTCAAAAGGGTCCACTTAACAAAGACTTGGGGGCGGTTCCTGTGAGACCAAAGAAACTTGACAACTGAATGCACTCTTGGTCTGGATTTTCTTCTGCTTTTAAGGGCAGTTTCACAATTAGTGAAACCTGAGTTAGGTCTGTAGCTCAGGTAACAGCATGGTGTCAGCGTTAACTTCCCTGATTTTGGTCATCGTACTGTGGTTAGGTAAGAACATTCCTTGCTTTTAGAAATGCACATTGTCATGTTAAAAGGAGCATGGTATCTGCAACTTACTTTTATTTTTTTAAGACTTTATTTTTGGGGGGGCACTTGGGTGGCTTAGTCGGTTAAGTGTCTGACTTCGGCTCAGGTCATGATCTCACGGTTTGTGGGTTCAAACCCCGCGTCGGGCTCTGTGGTGACAGCTCGGAGCCTGGAGCCTGCTTCGGATTCTGTGTCTCATTCTCTCTCTGCCCCTCCCCCACTTGTGCTCTCTGTCTCTCAAAAATAAATAAATGTAAAAAAAATTTTTTAAAGGCTTTTTTTTAAAAACATTTATTTATTTTTGAGAGACAGAGAGAGAGAGAGCATGCATGAGTGAGGAGGGGCAAAGAGGGAAGGAGAGAGAGAATCCCAAGCAGGCTCTGTGCTCAGCACTGAGCCCAACACGGGCCTTGATCTCACAAACCCGAGCCAAAATCAAGAGTCAGTCACTCAACTGACTGAGCCACCCAGGTGCCCTTAAGATCTTATTTTTAGTTAATCTCTACACTCCATGTGAGCCTCAAACTCACAACCCCAGGACCAAGAGTTGCATGCTCTACCGACTGAGCCAGCCAGACGTCCCTACAACTTACTTTTTTAATTATTTCTTTTCTCCAAAATTTTATTTAAATTCTAGTTAGTTAACACACAGTGCAATATTGGGTTTCAGGAGCAGACTTCAGTGATTCTTCAGTTACATACCATATTCCCAGTGCTCATGATAACAAGTGCCCTCCTTAATACCCTGTGACTTAATTTTAAATGGTTTGGAAAAAAGTGTGCACACGGGTACGTGTATGTGTATGTGTCGGGGGCAGCAAGTGTGTAAAATATTAACATTTGTTCTCTTTTGCAACTGTACGTCAAGCCTGGAATTATGTCAAAAGTAAAAATAAAACACATTGAAGGAATTGTTTGGTGTGTCATTTCTTTTGAAATTTTGTCCCAACCTCCCAGCCGGCTCTAGAAAGTTCCTTCCTCCAGTCTGAAGAGGGCTTGTTACTTCTTTTTGGCTCACACATCCCTGTGAACATCTGATGAAGCCTTAGGCCCCTCTCCAGAAAAACACTCATATTCAGCACACTCACATACACCTGCCTTTGCACACCACCACCTCCGGTTCTACTCCCTGGCCTGGGAGACCAGCAAAGAAATATCCACACGCACAAAAGTCTAAGGAGGCGCAAGCAGCAGAGTGAGTGTGGGAGGTGAATGGTGTGGCTCTCAACCACAGGACGCCGTTGAAGGTCCAAGAGTGGCCTGAGCGAGAGCCCCTCCTCCATTTCTCACCCCTCTGCAGACACAGAGGGGCAGGCGCAGTTGCAGTTCCAACAGGGACCCGGGTTGCTGTCCTCTGCTTTCTATGGGCGTGCCCTCGGCACTGACTTACTCAAGCCCTCAAGACTCAGTTTTCTCTTCCACAGAACAGAGGCAATTCCAGCACGGCCATTACGGAGCCGCCGTTGGAATGTGTGCGTGATCAATGCCTTACGGACCTTGCCATTTCTACCTCGTGTCGCCCTGGAAACGGTGAGCGCTGCTTCACTGCTCAGCAACAAACCACTCAGACATGAGCCCACCGCCCGAGCCCCAAGCCCCAGAGGCCCGAGTTGCCCACAATTCTTGTTTTCCCAAGGGCCTCTGAGCTCAGACCCTTGCTGTTCATCCCACCTGGAGCCTAATGCCTTCTGTTGGACATACTTTTTCATTTAGTTTAGCCTTCAGCCAAATTCAGCTAACTAGAGAGCTAGACACTTTGGCCAAATGTAAGCATACCAGCAGCATGTTTGCTTTTCAACAGCTGCCCATCTTCGCCTTGAAACTCTCTCTCAAAATGACATGAATTATATGGTGTCATTCAAAGGGCAGACAGGTCTGTCTTGAGCCCCTGGAGCGTTCAGTGCAGAGGAAAAGAACAGGATTGCAGAGCTGTGCTGCACAGGCACACACCCAGCGGGCATTCTGCACACACCCTCAAACTGCCGACTCACCGCCGACCGCCGACTCACCCTGAAGCTTTGGGTGAAAAAAACCCATCATTTTAACATTAAAACAGACACACTTAAAGAGTAGAACATAAAATCCCTGTAATTTGAGGGCCACCTGGGTCAGCTGAGCGTCTGACTTCGGCTCAGGTCATGATCTCACGGTTCGTGAGTTCGAGCCCCGCGTCGGGCTCTGTGCTGACAGCTCACAGCCTGGAGACTGCTTCATATTCTGTGTCTCCCTCTCTCTCTGCCCCTCCCCGCTCATGCTCTGTCTCTCTCTCAAAAATAAATAAAGATTAAAAACAAAATTTAAAATTCCTGTAATTTGAGGGGCACCTGGGTGGCTCAGTCAGTTGAGCATCTGACCAGCTCAGGTCATGATCTTGCGGTTCATGAGTTCTAGCCCTGCATTGGGCTCTCTGCTGTCAGCACGGAGCCCGCTTCAGATCCTGTCTCCCTCTCTCTCTGCCCCTCCCCCACCTGCTGTCTCTCAAAACTAAATAAAACATTAAAAATTAATAAAGTAGCTGTAACTTTAGACACATAAATCTTAAAGGACATGAGTGCATGTCAGGCTATGGCTTGGCTTCCCCCCCACCCCACCCCCCACCGCTCTGTTGGGGTCCATGCAGGGCTAGGCTAGGAAGTACTGGTGTAGTTCCCTGGGAAGGGGAGGAAGGTGATTAAGAGCCAGAGGACTCGTGTTCTGGAGGTACGCTTCGGGAAACCTGGCAGCTGAGCAACTGTATGCGTCCAGCCCTGCGCCAAGTACTGGGGAGGACAAACATGTTACATGGCCTCTGCTCCCAGGGAGTGCAAACCTGGTTGATAGAGACCACAGCGCCCACATGGGCACTGACGTGAGCTAACATTTTACCAAGCAAAGGCCTGTTCATGTTTCCCAAGTGAAATATAACGTGGGGAGACACCCGCAAACGGCCTCTCCCATAGTTGGTTATGTTCACTTTTTCCCCTAACATTCAATTTCAATGGTTTCAAAATTCTGTAATTTAATTTGATCAAGTTTTTTCCATTTTCATTTAATTTTTTTAAGTTTATTTTATTTTGAGAGAGAGGAGGAGAGAAGGGGGGGGAGGGGCAGAGAGAGAGAGGGAGGGAGAGAATCCCAAGCAGGCTCTGTGCTGTCAGCAGAGCTGGACATGGGGCTCGAACTCACAAACTCTGAGATCACGACCCACGCTGAGATCAAGAGTTGGACGCTTAACTGAGCCACCCAGGCGCCCCTGTTTCTATTTCTATTTTATTTTTTAATTTTTTTTTAACGTTTATTTATTTTTGAGACAGAGAGAGACAGAGCATGAACAGGGAGGGGCAGAGAGAGAGGGAGACACAGAATCTGAAACAGGCTCCAGGCTCTGGGCGGTCAGCACAGAGCCCGACGCGGGGCTCGAACTCACAGATCGTGAGATCATGACCTGAGCCGAAGTCGGACGCTTAACCGACCAAGCCACCCAGGCGCCCCTGCTGTTTCTATTTTTAAAGAGAGATATGCTAAAAACAAATAGCTCGTAATGGCCATAAACTGCACAGAACACAGACTGTTCCCTCTGCGGCTGTTGCCAAGCCCTGGTCACTCTAACCACTAGCCCTGTGTGGCTGGCTGGCTGACACCACAGGTTCTGAGAATGTTCTGTTGTGTGGGGAAGACGGGGGGCCCCGCACAGCTCGCCTCATGTCATGTCACACAACCCAAAGAACACACGTACAGCATGCTGGGTGCAATGCAGGGACGGGCCACCTCTACCCAGGGCTTAGTGAAGGAGATAATGTTTATTATCAATAGGAGAAAGGTAAAGTAATTATGACACTAAATACTGAATTTGTATGCCGTTTACCCCCAAAACCTCTTCAGATGTTTTCATGAGAAACTTCGTCTGGCTTCCAGGAACATTTTTTTAAAATATTAGATATTAGGTTTTAAATTATTACACACAGGGCATCTGGGTGACTCGGTTGAGCGTCCAACGTCGGCTCAGGTCACAATCTTGTAGTTCATGGGTTTGAGCCCCGCGTAGGGCTCTGTGCTGATAGCATGGAGCCTGGAGCCTGCTTTGGATTCTGTGACTCCTACTCTCTGCCCCTCTCCCGCTCATGTTCTCTGTCTCTCTCAAAAATAAACATTAAAAAAAATAAGTGAAATTATTACACACAATTCTCGATCATGAATGTTCACTAATTCTCTTCTAGCTTTTGACTGTCACCCATGAGAAAAGTAGTTGACAGGAGGTGATATTCAACCTTTTTTAATTGAAAAATTTCGAAGAGCTGAAATGACAGTCTAGCAGCCCATTTTGTTTCTCTCGTGGACACAAGTAATGTTGATAATTGTGAAAGTGAATGGAATTTGAACCCAAAGGCCTTATCTTCAAGTGATCTTTTCAAGTGTTGGGGAAGCTCCCGCAACGTCTCCCTGTGGCCAGCTCAGAGGCCACAACAGCTGCCGGTGGACATAGGGCTGGGACCCAGACCTCCCCGGCCCAGCCGCACAGGTTCACCTTCACCTGGGCTCATGTTGCCGTGTGCCCGCTGTATGGGGGAGCTGATGGTGACATTTCCGGGGATTTTGTGAGCCGTTATTAAATGCTGAATTATATGAACTTATAACTACATGACTCATGTTAAAAATAAAGGTAATAAATTCTCAAAACTCACCATAGGCTGATAATTAGACCACACGACCGTTACCTATGCTCTCGAGGTGATATCCATCCATCGTATGTATGTGATGGCAGTGCTGTGTCACGGTGTGCTACTGTGTGTGTCTTTCCAACTCTGGGTTCAGTGACAGCACATTGGTGGCTTGGGATCCGCCGTGGCGCGAATATTTATGCCATGGAAATCAGCAAATGCTGCACCTGGGGCCTCGACTTACTGTTCCTCTCTCCCTGAACCTCACCCCCCACCAGTGGTCAAATATTGATCAGCACACCCCTGGCTGTGTGCCCCTGGGGACAAACACCTAGGGGCTCCAGCTGCCCTGAGGGCTGAGGGTTTAGAGCAGTGGCCTTCTTGACACTGACACATGCTAAAATGTCACCCACAGTAGGAAACCATCTAGTGAAGCTAGAGGGGGAGGCTGAGCTGCCCTCTGCACACGTGGACTTGCCTGAAGTCATACCACCCACAGCAGTACAGCCATGGGCCCCCTCCAGCTCTTACCTGAGTTAACCTTCAGTCTTCTCCATTAGCTCATCGAATCCAAATGATTACAGTCTCTGTTTACTTGGGTAGGGTTCTCCCGGCCTAATGGAACCTGTGTAGGGTGTTGTAAGGTTTTAAAAGGTAGCAGCCGCCTTTTCCCATCCAGAGAAGGGGGCCAGTGCTCATGCAGACTCCAAGAAGTGAGAAAACTTTAATTTGTGATAAACAGAAAGATGCTGTGCATATGAGATTTGGAAAGTGGGGGGTGGGGGGGCAGGGAAGCCACTTACTGAGGTCCGTCCCCCCACCGAGCCCAGATGCACACAGTAAGATGCTTCATTTTCCCCTCACTCACCCAAGGCTTAGAGGGTACTGGTTCTGCACCAGGCAGTTCTAGGCACTGGGGATAGTCGGGAGCCAAGCTCACACTGATCCCTCCCAGAACTCCTACCTACGCGCCCCTGGCCACTCCCGATCCTGGGCAGGGCCTGGGTGGGGAAGGCTGTGGGCTGACACCAGACTACCTGCCTTTGAGTTCGGGGTCCTCCATTAGTGATTTTTCTTAGCCTTGTTGTGCCTATTGCTGCAAACCTGCCACGTAGGTGTCATCAACCCCATCGTACAAGGGAGCAAGCTGAGGTATGACATTGTCTAAGTTTGTTAACTTAGCATGTTTCTCAGAGTCAAGCCCGTGCTTGACCACACAAGTATGTGAGTTAAGTGTGTACGGATGAAGAGTCTTAAAACCACTCCATGGCCATACCCCAGTACTAAGGGGGTTTTTTATCCCAACCTCCTGCTAGTAGATATCAGAAGCACATCCTTAACCAAAGTGTGCCACACACCCCAGCCCTTGTGGAGTGGACCTGGGAGCCCCCCCCCGCCCAGGGCTTAGTGGGAACACTGAGCCGACTTGCAGAAGACCGTTCCAGGGAAGGCTTTTAGGTGATGAGCATTTTGCATAAAGCATGTTAACTAAATCTGGAAAATTCAAAAGTATGGTTTTGGTTCGCAAACATCCTGCTGCAAAGAGCTCAATCTCCCTAGAAAGACTCTGGGTAAATAAAGACACAGTTAATTCTGGTCTCACTCCAACCTGGACCCTGAAGGCCCACTTGGCTACCATGAGCCACCTCCCCAGGGCCAGGAAGGCCTGGATACAGGTCAAGGACAATCTAGACTCCCAGGAACACACAGCTGGAGATGGGGTTCCTCAGCTTTTTAAAGCTCACACCCACTTCTGTGGAAGAAAGAAACAAGCCCTCCTCTTACTTGGAATTTTGAAATCTCAAAATAAATTATACCTGAAAGTCCACCAGAACGTGGTAATTTGAGAACGCTCTTGGCACCTTGGGCCCCATCTGTATGCATTGTTAAGTATCACTTTTGGAGGGTGGACAGAGGTTTCTTACAGTGTCAGCTGTAAGGCCAAAGGCAGATCAAAACCAGCAGCTGTCTGCTGTACTGGGGCCACCAGACCCACCTTGCCCGACACTGGAGCCAGACTATGGTGCGGCAGGGCACATCTCCACGGACAGACTGTGGAGACAGGGCCGTCAGCCACCCGTGTGAACCCCACTCAGATGCTGATCCAGACAAACCAAGTGTAAAGGCACTTCTGAGACCATCCACAGGATGTGATACACTGACTACTAGCTAATTCCAGAAATGGGCTCACCTTGTTGTGAGTGGTACTAGGTATTGAGGTTATGTGAGAAAATATCCCTATTTTTTAAGAAATACCTACTGAAGTAGGTGTGAAAGTATAGGATATCTGGGATTTGCCTTAAAATATTCAGCAAAAGACAGATGAAGCAAATGGGGCAAAAATCTTGATAATTACTGAATATGGGGGAGGGGGTTGTTGTATCGTAATTTAAAAATGTGGGGCACCTGGCTGGCTCAGTCGGTGGAGCGTGCGACTCTTGATCTCATGGTTGTAAGTTGGAGCCCCATGTTGGGTGTGGCAATTACTTGAAAATAAAATCAATCAATCGATCGAAATGTAAAACAAAGAACTGATTAATGTAATCACAGAATTCCCCAGTTCCTTGAAGCGATGGGAGACACTTGCCTCGGCCACCTTTTGCAGCAAACGCTTGACATTCACGTACAACAATCACAAGCTGGACTGCAGGTTCAGAAAATGTCACTTCTTCAATTTTACTTCTTGGGGTCCTAGTCCTCAAATCCTTAAAAGGTAGAAAGCTCTCAGAAAGAAGGGAAGGAAGGAAGGAGGGTGGGATGAAAAGAAAAGGAAAGGAAGAAAGGAGGTAATGTCACTCTTGGGCCTCAGGCAGCGGAGTGGAGCCTGGGCTGCTCTCCAAGGACAGAACTTCCAGGCTTCGCGCGAGGTGCAGTGCGTTCCTCTGAGGAAAGGGATTCGAGCTGGCTGCAAGCGTAGCCCCTAAAGCAGAGGCTCTTGACTGTGGTCCACAGATCTCCGATCAAGATTTTAAATGTGCATGCACAGTTTTCTAGAGAATATTCAGCCTTCTTTGGATTCTCGCAGGGAGGGATCCATGTTCCCAGAAGTTAAGAGCCACCGCTCGACTGGAGCTCTGGCCATTGATCGTCATAAGGAAAGATTTTTATTTGGAAACATCTGATATTTTTGGAAAAGCTCCTGCTGGATCCAAAACACCCTGACGGACAGTCCCTCTCCAACACCCCCTACGACAAGAGTGGTCCTGGAGACACACGGGCCCGTCCTCAGCTGGCTCTGCTTCCATCACCCGCACCTCCCCGCCAGCACAGTCTAACTGACAGGCTGCTCAGACAATGCGACCCCAAAGCAACTTTGCAGGCGCAGGGACAGGTGTCCACTCCTAGGCCAAAGCCCCCAGCAGGAGGTACTAACAGCAGACCAGGTGACGGGACATGTGGACACAAACACCATGTTTATTTTGACTGTGGCCAAAGTCAGGGAGACAGCAGAACCTCAGTGCCTTGAAGGTCCTTCGGGTTCAATGATGGCTCATCGACGGCTGGGGAAGTGTTGGCCCTTTGTGTGATCACCTCGTAATCTCCCGTTGTCCCGATGACACAGCACCCCTCGTTAATGGCTGCCACCCTTCCTCATCCTTTAAATCAGAACAGATTCTCTCTCCCCGAGAATCCTTTATTGCTGAAGCTGTTTGGCAGAAGGATAGCAGCACTGCTCGGTTCCAGTTAACTGTGGAGTCCCAAGATGTGGGCCCAGGCCTGTGCAGGACAGGACAGGACAGGACAGCGGTTCTGCTGACGGGCTGTGCACTATTCAATTCCTCTGCCCACCGCCTGTGTAGCCTCCAGCGAGAGGTCTGAAGGGACGTCTGATTGCAGAGATGAGGGCCCACGGGGACGTGAACACCTGCCTTCGGGCCTACGTGAGGACCCACCTCTGACAGCACACGCGTCTCTCTGTGAAGCGCTGTGCTCACTTCAGCGCCGGAGCCTCAGGAAGAACGCGTGTTTACACTCCGTACTCTCCAACGGGTAATATTTATCATAGAAATCTAAGACGTACTCTTCAGTCTTGAATCCAAACTTCTGGTAGAGCAGCATAGCAGGGTTGCTTGCCGAGACGTGAAGGGTCACATCCTTGCCCATGCAGGTCTGCCAAAAGAGTGGAAAAGTACGGGATGAGAATGAAAGCGCCTGAGGGAAAATGAGTAGGTGAGGAAAGGCTGTGAAGTGTAGGTAGGTAGTCATGGCAACTGGGGACAGCAGGGACCTCAGCTGAGGCACTGCAACACGCCACAACAGCTGGTAGCCCGACTGAAACTATGAGACCAAGGGAACGGGTGGCATGCTGGCTGTTTCTGCTCTCTGAAGCCAAGGGCCCGGGGGAAAGTTCATTGTCAACTGGATTATTTTATTTAGAATTCAATTACACTTAAACATATCACACTTATCAATAGCAGGCGTTCTGACAATCTCGAGGAAATAGAGTAAGACAAGAAGTTTTGCTTTTTATTATTTTTTTAAATTTTAGAGAGAGGAACAGTGAGCGGGGGAGAGAGAAAGACAATTTTAAACAGGCTCCACGCTCGGCACGGAGCCCAGCGTGGGCTCCCACAACCCTGGGATCATGACCTGAGCAGAAACCAAGAGTCGGACGCTCAAAAGACTGAGCCATCCAGGTACTCCAAGAAGTTCTGCTTTTAAAAACTGGATATTATCCTGTACTCAAACTTGTAAAAATTCCTTCCGTTCCTACACTTACTAGAAAGGATGCTACATTATGAGGCTAGATATGAGGTACTAAGACTTTCATTTAGTTATGAGACCTGAAAACCCTGTACAGATGTTCAGAATCCCACAGTCCCCCTCCATCCCTCACAAACCGATGGAATTAGCTTCTCAGAACTGTGATTTCTGTATTCAGCATTGGCCTAATCCTAGGGGGAAAGAGTAATCATCATTCTACTAATACGAGGCAAGTTCTTAAGATTCTTTAATTAGCTACACAGAAGAAAGTACCAAAAGTCATATAAACTAAGAATGTGCTTTCTAGTGAGGAAAGCACCGAAATACTGAAGCTGACAGGGTCCTTGAGGTTTTGTAAGCCATGGTTCCCGAGGCCTAGATTTAAGAGGCCTCTCAGGTAGACAGCTGCCGTCTTCTCTCTGCTTGATTCACGTTCTGTGCCCTGTGGTGTTACTGTGAGTGTGTAAGATGAATTTCGTGGAGTGACTTTCGTGCACACATGCACAGTGTCACCACAGCATTGAGTACTACTGCCCGACTGAGCAGTGCTGCCTGGGCCCAGGACTCACGGTCTGGCTGAGGGCCAGGACCCGCATGAAAGGATGAATACTCCTCACCTGCCCAGTGAGCGCTCAGTCAGGACTGACTCTGTGCCAGGCCCCCCGCCAGGCACACACTCGGGAAGGCCGCTCCTGCTGGTGACGGGAAAGGCAGTGGTGCAGCGGCCGAGGATGGAAGGGTGAACAGGGTGGAGGTCGTGGCTGTGAGTGGGGTAGGCGGTGGGGTGCGGTATGAAAAACTGAGAGTCTCAGCTGAACACAACACAAGGGAGCACGTGTTAACTGCCAAGTGAAGAGAGAAGAAAGCAACTTCTACAAAATGGTTCTAGGTTTCTGCTGACATTTGGGAAGTATTGAGCAAGTTTCATTAAGAGTTGGAAAAATTGGGGGCACCTGGGTGGCTCAGTCGTTTAAGTGTCTGACTTAATTTCAGCCCAGGTCATGATCTCATGGTTTGTGAGTCTGAGCCCTGCATCAGGCTCTGTGCTGACAGCGTGAAGCCTGCTTGGGATTCTCTGTTTCCCCCGCCCCTCTCTGCCTCCACCGCTCTCTCTCTCTCTCTCTGCCTTTACCCTACTCATGCTGTCTCTCCTTCTCTCTCCCCATAAATAAATAAACTTAAAAAGATTGGAAAAACAACATTTTATCTTCTCCTTCCTCTATTTAAAGGGAATCTTGCCCACATAACACACAATCCTTCATGCCAAATGGTTTCTAAATAAGATTCTGGGGGTGAAAAATCCCTTACGTGTTTTTCTGATGTTAGTATATAAATATATGGTATATTTTCTTCAACAGTGTTATGGATATATCAAAGGATGAATTATAATTTGATATTACAATCAAATTTTAAAAGGTTGATACCAGCTTCTACAGTGATAGTAAAATTAAGAATAATCAGCAATAATAGACTATGTACTACTCATTGATAGAGTTTTGCTAAAATGTTTAAAAATACTTGATAATTTTTATAACAACTTAGGTGGCATTATGCTCAATGAAACAAGTCAGACAGGGAAAGACAAACACTGTATGATCTCATTTATATACGGAATCTAAAAAACAAACAATAAAAAGCTGAACTCACAGACGCAGACAACAGACTGGTGACTGCCAGAGGTAGGGCTACAGGGTGGGTGAACCAGATGAAGGGGGTCAAAAGATACCCAGTTTACAACACAAGTAAGTCCTGGGGATGTCATGGAGACCATAGTTTACAATACTGTACTGCATATTTGCAAGTTGCTAAGAGAGTAGATCTTAAAAGTTCTCATCCAAGAGGAAAAACGTCTGTAACTGCGTGTATTGACGGGTGGTAACTAGACTTACTGTGGGGAATGTTTCGCAATATAGACAAGTATCTATCAGATCATTACGCTGTATGGCTGAAGTGAGTGTGTTCTGTACGTTTATGCCGCCATAAGGAGAAAACCCCTAAAAATCACAGCTCCACTTCCATTCTCAGAGTCGTGGCGATGGTGCTTCTAAGAGCAGCAGCAGTTACCAATATGGGTCATTGTACAAGGGCTTTGGATTCTCACTTTTGGTATTTTCTCATTTTATCTACTATAATGTGTTTACAAACTGGTTTCTTTGAAGATTATTTTACTGAAAGAGAGAAAGGGAGTGCACATGTGCACTGAGTCAGGGGCAGACGGAGAGGGAGAGAAAGAATCTCAAGCAGGCTCCACATTCAGCCTAACGAGCCTGGCATCACGACATGAGTCGAAATCAAGAGTCAGATGCTTAATCAACTGAACCACCCAGGTGCCCCTCAAACTGGTTTCTTTAAAACCTGGGCCTGAATAGTGATCTTATTTTAGAGGGTCAAGGGTTTTCTTTTCTTTCTTTTCTTTTCTTTTCTTTTCTTTTCTTTTCTTTTTTTTTGAGAGAGAGAGAGAGAGAGAGAGAGAGAGAAAGAGAGAGAGGCAAAGAGAGAGACAGAAGATCTGAAGCAGGCTCTGCACTGACAGCAGTGAGCCCGATGCAGGGCTCAAACTCATGAACTGTGAGATCATGACCTGAGCTGAAGTTGGCTGCTCAACCAACTGAGCCACCCAGGCGCCCCAACAGCGATCTTATTTTAGAGGGCCAAAGATTCTTATCTGTGTGATGGTCACTGTCGTTCTTTTACTGGGTTTGCGAGACCACCCATTCGGTTGGGCCGTGCTAGGAAGGCCCAGCTCAGCCCCGTCCCTCCTCAAGTCTTCCAGGGGAGCCCAGACGCCTTACCTGAATCAGATGATAAATCATGAAAGTTGCGATCCCTGCTCTTCTCCACTCAGGATGGACAAACAGAAATGAAATGTAAGCTTCATTGTACTTCACGTCAGGAACCATGAAGCCAAAGGCAATGATAACTTTTTTATAAAGGACAACCACACTGAAGTCTGGATACTGCAGGCACTCAGACAGGTCAATGCCTACGGAGAAGAGTTAATTTGATATTAAAACCATGTGCCTTTTGGAATTAACACATGACAAGCTGTTTGGTCTACACCTGCCTGCTAAAAAAACCAAAAAACAAAACACTGAAGACAAAGATATTAGCACAGACATCATACATTCAGATCATAAAAACAAAAGTGAATTTTAGAAAATATCAAAATTAACAGCATCTTTTCCAAGTACACATGTTAAAAGAAGTAGGCAGGATAGGGTGGGTAGCAGAGAGCACCCAGGTTTAGAATGGGATACATCTCTCTGGCTTTGAACTTAGCCACTTCTACAATGTGTGGGCCTCAGCGTCTGCACACTTAGACCTCATAGGGTGGGAGCAGAGATCCAGAGAACTCACATTATTGTGTTCCTCACCTCATACAAGTATAATTTATAAGCTCTTTTGTACAAATGCTACATTGGACAATAAAGGGGTTTAAACAAAAAATGATTCCATGCATCATGTATGGAAGGCAACCCAGCATAAGGTCAAGAAATAGTAGATGCTCCCAGAATGCTTTCGGCCTCCATACAGCTCCTAAAAGAACGAGCACAAGTCTGCCACCACGTGCACTGTTACATGATTACCACACAACAAAGAAGACACAGCTCTAATCCCGAGGAAATCTTATCTAACCTCTGGAGGACATGTAATTTTCCTTTACTTTCAAAGCAGTGCAGTAAGGCAGATCTACAAAGAACAGGCTTATATTTAACAATGAAAATGTGCTCCTATAATTGATGGCTTCGGTTTTCAGAAAGACAATATATTAAGACTGATAAAATGACAAATCGTATTGGGTTTACTCTTATTTTCAAAGTCTGCAATTGGGGTATTTGGCTTTTTTTTTTTTAATTTTTTTTTTTTTTTCAACGTTTATTTATTTTTGGGACAGAGAGAGACAGAGCATGAACGGGGGAGGGGCAGAGAGAGAAGGAAACACAGAATCGGAAACAGGCTCCAGGCTCCGAGCCATCAGCCCAGAGCCTGACGCGGGGCTCGAACTCACGGACCGCGAGATCGTGACCTGGCTGAAGTCGGACGCTTAACCGACTGCGCCACCCAGGCGCCCCTTGGCTTTTTAAAAATACCTTTTCGGGGAGCCTAGGTGGCTCGGTTGGCTAAGCGTCTGACTTCGGCTCAGGTCATGATCTCAGTTTGTGGGTTCAAGCCCCACATCAGGCTCTGTGCAGACAGCGTGAGCCTGCTTGGGATTCTAGCTCTCTCTCCCAGTCCCGCTCATGTTTTCCTCTCTCAAAATAAATAAACTCAAGGAAAAACAAAAAAAACAAAACAAAACAAAAAACCCTTTTGGCTGTACTAACACTCTCCAAGTAACGGCTAAGTAAACAAAATTACAGAATTATTAAGCAAAAAATAAAAAATGTCCAAACATGTCCAAACTACCAGTCTGTATACCGTGGGTAGACGTTACCTGGTATCTAAACATATGTAGAAGCAAAATAGGATGAATCTTTTACTCTGGCAGCACTGAGAAACATACAAAAACACTGTTTATTACTTTAATTGCTGGCTCCTTGAACTTGGGAAGCAGGAGGTGTGCATATTTTACTCTTTCCATGAGAGTAGAGACAAACTAAATGAAATTGTGAGTAAAGGTTTTAGAGTCACACAGCATGCACTAATTTAAGAAAAATTACTAACGTGAACTGGACAGAAAACTGATCTGCCTAGTTTGGGAGGGGGAACATACCAGGCCAGAAAAACTCCTGACACATAGAGTTTATTGTTGGGATGTGATTTGGCCGGACGTAGCAGTAATCAAGAGGTGCGTCAGCTTCCGGGGTCCAATGAGGGTCACTCCTATGCAGGTGGGAGCGAATCTGTGACAGGAGCTGCAGTTTGGGTGGCTTTGTTTCATAATCACGCCTCCAAGAAGAGAAGAACAAGATTCAAGAAAAGAACAAATTCAAGTCAAGAAAAATACCCAGTATTATTCCTAGCCAACTGATTCACATAAACTCTTCAATCTGCTACTTTATACGGCAGAGAGCTTGGTAAGAGCTACGATACTTTTCTGGCATGAAATTTAAAATTTGCTCTGTTAACATATATCAGACCAAACCCCTCTGTACCGACCAGGAAGCCTGCTTGTGCTGGAGCCTGAACAAACAGAGTGAGGAAACAAACAGCAGCCTGACTCAACCCTGAGAGCTCCAGCCCAGGACACAGCCCAGGGAGGGATGGCCCAGCTCTGCCAGGGCCGCTGGGGCAGGCTCTCACACTGCTTCTCACGGGGCCGGTCTGGGATGGCGGTGCTGGGCAAGGAGGATCCTGGGACTCTGGGGCCATTGTGGCGATCAAGACAACACGCTTTCTCAAGACAGCACTGGGGGGCCCTAGCCAGCTCGGCTTCCACAGCACTGCCTAGACAAGAAGACTCATCATCACCCCAGATACAAGCCCAAGTGAGGCATCTCTCCCATGTTCTCATTTTACAGACTACTAAATATACACAACTTTAAAATTTAAAAGAAACACGATGAAATACAATCGAACAGTGTTAACTTGTTCATGCTTTTTACACTTCTGTCAAACGACCATCCTTTCTGCAAAAAAACGTACAGTTCAAATAAGGCAAGGATCAGACTGCACGCAGAGTCCGTGCCGACGCCTGCTTACAGGGTTGGTCTTGACTCACTCTAACAGGGGACCAGGGTGGAGAAGCCACAAATGCCATTCCTCACAACACACTCGACATCACAGCTCTTCCCCGCGTACCTGATGTAAGGTTTCAAGATCCGAGAGGTGTAAGGACTGATGATACTCTGGTCCACAGCCATATTTTCTGATCCCACCAAACGATACAGAAACTTAGTGGTCTGGTGCCGAAACCCTTTCCTGGATGGCAAGGCAGTCTAGGAGAAAGGAACCCCAGTGATGTAAAAATAGCCACTCAAAAGACTGGTTTAACTTATCAGATAATTAGTACTTAGGACATTGCTTTGTGTTAGAAAGTAGGTCTTTTTGTATTACTTCTTTGGAGAGCTCAAGTTTCAGTACAAACCTCATAGGTACCTTTGCATAAAATTAGATATGAAAAACTAGGGCCGTTTGTAACAGTTTAAAATCTAAATAATTAACAAAATTTTAAGTCACTTAAAAAAAATTTTAAGTCATTTAAGTGAGTGAAATGCAGGACTGAGCACTGGATTTACGGCTTCCGCAAGTTTCATTTCGCCTGATAACACAACCAACCCAGTCATCAGATACTAACCTGCACTAGCGTCAACTGGGTAACAGACACGTGGGTCACACTGTAGGAGCAGTCTGTTATCCACAGAGCGGTAGGGGCCAATTACTGCTGCCCCTGTGTATGGACTCATTAAAAGATGACTCGGGACGCTGGGTGGCTCAGTCAGTTGAGCGTCTGACTTCAGCTCAGGTCATGGTCTCATGGTTTATGAGTTAGAGCCCCACGTTGGGCTCTGTGCTGACAGCTCAAAGCCTGGAGCCTGCTTCCAATTCTGCATCTCCCCCCCCCCCTTTCTGTCGCTCCCCTACTCACACTCTGTCTCTCAAAAATAAACATTAAAAAAAAAAAATTAAGAAGTAAATAAATTAAATATGTCTCTATTCCAATGAGTAAATTTGATAAGGGTAAGACTGATGTAGATTAGCATTCCTAAGATAAATCAAGTCAGCAGAGAAGCCCCGCCAGGGGTCGAATGAGAAGGTGGTCTGCGTTTCTTAGGTGAGTGTCCTAACAGAACAGGTGGGTTTCACACTGGGAGCCCGACTGGAGATGTCTGTTTCCGGGAGTGCTGCCCCAGGGCCCTCAGTCGTGTAGTAACAGAACATGTGCAATTAGGGTTTTACAGCAAAGAGCCCAGATGGAAGATGAAAAGGCACACTTATAAAGTGGTTTGCCAAGGGCTGGACGAAGTTTAGAAACCTGAGTTGTTTTTGGAGAGTCAGTTTGCTCTTTAGCTTAGAAAATAACTTTCTTGGAAGGAGAGCAAGAATTTCTTCTTTATAATTTCTCTTATTACTATCCCAAACTGGACACTAAAACTTTGAAAGGATGACTTTGAAATTCTTCCAGCATTTTCAAGTAAGTCTGGGAGGGCAATTCAGAGCTATGGCATGTAGTGTCCAAACACGGCCTCAACACTTCCTCCTGTACCTGTGGGGTGCTGTGGCTCCTCATGTCAAACAGCAGAGTCTGTTCCCTCCCCTTGAATGAGGGTGGGCCTGTGACAGGCCTTGACCAATTACCAAGTGCAGAAGTAACATTCTGCGACCCTGAGCCCAGGCCCCAAGAGGACAGGAAGCTTCTGCTTTCTCTCTCTTTGCGTCCAGCAGCCATGGTGTCCAGGCTGGACCACTGAATGCATAGAGGCCACATGGAGACCAGCCCGGAGGAAAGCCATCCTGGTCATTCCAAACTTGATCCAGCTTCCTGTTGAAGGCAGCCACGTGAGTGACCTCAGCCTTCAGCACACAGGGTAGAACCACCATCCAGTTGAGCCCAGTCAACCCAGAGAATCAGAAGAAATATTAAATATTGTTTTAAGCCTCTAAGTCTTGGAATGACTTGCTGTGCAGCAACAGATGACTGAAATACCAGTCACCGAACCACTGGCCCATGAGAGACGATCTGGTTAATGTTTCGGGGTCAGTTTTGTGGAACTCCCCAGATGTTACCCAGTACCCCAACTTCTTGCCATCTCTGCTTTCACCCTAGTCTAGACCACCTTCAACTTCTGCCTGGATCACTACCGCTGCTTCCTATTGGTTTCTCTGCTGCCACTCTCAGCCTTTATCACCCATGTTCCACACAGAGCCAGGAGCTTCTTTTAAAAACAAGTAAATTCACTTCCCTTGGTCAAAATTCCTATTTGGCCTTCCCTTGCAATTCAAAGTTCTTACCTGGGACTTACAGGATCTGTCCTGTTACCTCGGCAACCTCACCTCCCACCCACTTCCTCTGCCATCACTATGTTCCAGCCCACCACACCAAACTACCTGCTGCCTGGGGGCCTGCCCCTGGGCCTTCTGCCCTGAACCCCCTTCAGCCTGCCTCCTCCTTGTGGACCAGGACTGGGCCAAGTGCTACTTCCACCACAAGACTGTCCTTAAGCACCCATCCAATGTGTTACCACTGCCTTCTGCTCTTCCCCTCCACCGCAACACCCGCCTTGCAGGAAATGATCCCGTTTAGTGAGTTAGTCCTGTCACCTCCCCGCTCCATAGGGTGGGCACCTTCTGTCCTAATTTTCTGCGGTGTCCCCAGCTAGAAGAGTGCTTGGCACACATGAAGTATTCAACTTAGGTTTGCTGAATGACAAAATGGTGGGGAAAGAAGCATGCCAAAGTCAAATAAGTTTGGAAAATGTTAAATGAGTTTCGTCAAACTTCTAGTTCTAAATAAAAGGAGCACTAGATGGGCTGCTGTGTTCCTTCCCATCTGTCTTGAAAGATGCCACAAAAGTGAGAGGGAGGACGGAACACAAAGGCTGTGAGAAACCCCAGGGAGGGACCAAAGGTGGCCGGGTCCACGTGAGGCGGCAAAGGCCAGACCAGAGCAGAGAAAGGCTCCGCACCACAGGTGGGGAGGGGGAGCTTCCGAGTTAGGCCGCTTCCTCTTGCAAGGTCTGCTCTGGGAGGACCTCGGCCAATCAACTTTGCCAGCAAGTGTCAGCTGGAGGGGTCACATCAGGACACTGCTGGAGCCTCAAACTTGCTAACAGGGTGTCAAGCCAGGAACCAGGCTTTTGCTCTTCCCTTCAGGTGTTTATACCAGCAAAGGCATCTGGTGACACCAAGAGAATATTCTTTCACAGGGGGAGAAAAAAACAAGATATGTTAACAAAGAGTGTAAATGAAAAGAAAGCAAAGTAAACCAACTGCACTGGAAACAGCAGAATTAATTTACCAGACAGCCAAGAATTTTCAAAAAGCAAATAAGCAGTCATCAGGGAAATGCAAACCCAAACTGCAACGAGATACCACTTGACTTCCACAAAGATGGCTACAATCAAAAAGAGTAACAAGCATTGGTAAGGATGGTATGGAGAAATCAGGATCTTTATGAAGTGCTGGTGATTTTGGAAGACAGTCTAGCAGTCCTTCAACATGTTAAACAAAATGTTACCATTTAACTGGGCATTCCAACTCCCGGATATATACCCAAGAGAAATAAAATCCTATGTCCACATAAAGACATCTACACCAATGTTCAAGCGGCATTATTCACAACAGCCAAAAGGTGGAAACAGGGGTGCCTCAGTGGCTTAACTGACTGAGTGTCCAATTCTTGATTTCAGCTCGGGTCATGATCTCGCGGCTGATGAGTTCAGATCCACGTTGGGTCCTGTGCTGACAGTGCGGAGCCGGCTTGGGATTCTCTCCCTCTCCTCCTCTCTCTGCCCCTCCCCAGCTCTCTCTCTCTCTCAAAATGAATAAAATAAACTCAAAACAAAAAATCCAAAAAACAAAAGGTGGAAACAACCCAAGTGTCCATCAACTGATGAGTGGATAAACAAAATGTGGTACGCCTATACAATGGGGTATTAAGTAGCCATAAAAGGGAATGACATGCTAATCTATACTACAACATGGACAAATCTTAAAAACATGTTGTGAATGAATGCAGTCAGAAAAGACTATGTATTATGGGGTTCCATTTATGCGAAATGTCCAAAATAAGTAAATCTACAGAAGCTGGGAGCTGGGGGGGGGGGGGGGGCGGGGCAGTAATACTGATGAAAATGCTCTAAAATTAATTATGATGATGGTTATCCAACTCTGTGAATATAGCAGAAACCACCAAATTGTACACTTTAAATGGGATTGTATGGTATATGAATTGTATCTCAATAAGGTCGTTTAAAAAAAAAAAACATAATAAATGGACTCCAGGGTAATAAACCTAGAAACAGGAATGAGTGTAGTTATGATGGATCTCTTACTCCTTTTTTTTTTTTAATTTTTTTTTTTTAACGTTTATTTATTTTTGAGACAGAGAGAGACAGAGCATGAACAGGGGAGGGGCAGAGAGAGAGGGAGACACAGAATCTGAAACAGGCTCCAGGCTCTGAGCTGTCAGCACAGAGCCCGACGCGGGGCTTGAACTCACAGACCGTGAGATCATGACCTGAGCCGAAGTCGGACGCTTAACCGACCAAGCCACCCAGGCGCCCCTGGATCTCTTACTCCTTACTGGACATTAAATGCATGACCACTGAAACAAAGCACTCAGTGAATGAGTAAGGGACAGATTGAGGATCTCTTCACAAAGGCAAAGGAAGAGAGAAAGGAAAGAATTAATGCGTCAACATCCATATTAGGAGTCCAGAAAAGGAGGAATATATTTAAAGAAGCAATGATAGAGGCACCTGGGTGGCTCAGTCAGTTAACCATCCAACTCTTGATTGCGGCTCAGGTCATGATCTCACAGTTTGTGAGATCAAGCCCCACAAAGGGCTCCAAAATGGGTGTGCAGCCTGCTTAAGATTCTCTCTCTCTCTCTCTCTCTCTCTCTCTCTCTCTCTCTCTCTCTCCCTCCCTCCCTCCCTCCCTCCCTCCCTCCCCCTCTGCCCCTCTCCCACTCGTGCCTGTGTTCTCTCTCTCTCAAAATAAATAAATAGACATTAAAAAAAAAAAAAAACACAAGACACAATGATAAGGACTTTCCCAGATGGGGGGCACCTTGCTGGCTCAGTTGGCAGAGTATATGACTCTTGATCTCAGGGTCATGAGTTCAAGCCCCACGCTGGGCATGGAGCCTACTTTTTAAAAAATCAGAATTTCCCAGATTAAAGAATCATGTAAGAAGACTTCTGGTTTCCTGTCCAGCATAAAAGGAGAATGGAAGCTGTCAATACATTCTAACAAGAGGTTAAACAAACTGAAAATCGACAACTCTTCTTGGATCCACCAGAGAATTGAGATCACAGGGCACACTACTCCTCCCAAAACTGGAAAGACAAACACGTGCATACAGAGAATCAGAAACCTCCAGGAACCAGTGACCAGTAGGAAAACTTAATGAGCAACAAGCAAATTGCTGGAGACACAATGTGGAAACCTCTGAGAGACAAAACTCTGGTTGGGGGATGCACATTTTTGTGACTTTTACCTCCAGGAGCTCTACCAGGTTCTCGTGGTAGGGATCAAAGAAAAATCCCCTCAGGCTTTCGGCAGGGAAAAAGCAGCCGTTCTGAAAATACTTTAGAGTACTTTGTCTTCTTAACAAGGCCTGCACTCAAGAGAAAGTATTTGACCAGAGCCTAACCTACTGGGTTTCATCAGAGCCTAACCAACTTGTGGAAAGGGAATTGCCCATCTCCAGTTCCCGCCAGTTATCCCATGCCTGTGTCGGTCACAGCCCAGAGGCACGTGTTCACTAACAGACTGAGAACTAATCTTAGGACCACAGAAGGCTCACCACCATACCACCAAAGGCCTACTTTCCACAGTTCCTTTTCCCCAGTAGGTCATATGTGGCTTTCAACTAAAAATTACAAGGCATATTAAAAGGAAAAAAAAAAAACCCCACACTCTGGGGACACCTGGTTGGCTCAATTGGTTGAGTGTCTGACTCCTGATTTTGGTTCAGGCCACGATCTCACAGTTTGTGGGACTGAGCTGTGAAGGGCTCTGTGCTGACAGTGCAGAGCCTGCTTGGGATTCTCTCTCCCTCTCTCTCTGCCCCTACCCAGTTTGCACATTTGTGCACACACACTCTCTCTCAATAAATAAACATTAAAAAAAAAACAAAAAACCATCCAAAAACACAGTCTAAAAGAGACAGAGAAAGCATCAGAACCACTCAGACAAGGTAGACATGTTGGAATTATTAGACTGGGAATTTAAAACAACTATGATTAGTATGTTAAGGGCTCTAATAGACAAAGCAGACAACACATAAGAACAGACAGACAATTTAAGCAGAGAGATGGAAATTCTAAAAAGAATCAAGAAGAAATGCTAGGGACCAAAAATGTTGTAAGAGAAATGAAGAATCACCTTTGTGGGCTCTTTAGTAGACTGGACATGGCTGAAGAAAGAACTTCTGAGCTCAAGAATATGTCAAGAGGAACTTCCAAAATTGAAAAATAAAGATAAAAGAAGACTAAAAAACCCAGAACAGAACATCCAAAACTGTGTTACAAGGACAAAAGGTGTAAAATACACATAATAGGAATACCAGAAAGAAAAGAGAGAAAGGAACAGAAGAAATATTTGAAGCAATAATGACTGAGAATTTTCCAAATTAATCAAGACACCACACCAAAAAGCACAAATCCAGGAAGCTCAGAGAACAAGAGGAGGATAAATGTCAAGATCAAACTGCTTAAAAGCATAAAGTTGAACAAAAATCTAAATGCTCACACTAATGCTTCAGTGAAGCTCAATTTTCTTTTTTTAATTTTAGAGAGAGGGTACGTGCAAGTGAGAGAGAGAGAGAGGGGCAGAGGGAGAAAGAACCTTAAACAGGCTCCACTCTCAGCACAGAGTGAGACACAGGGCTCCATCCCACCACCCTGGGATCATGACCTGAGCCAAAATCAAGAGTTGGAGGCTCAACCAACTGAGCGATCCAGGCACCCCAGTGAAGCTCCACTTTAAAGTAATCTGTTTGGGGCGCCTGGGTGGCTCAGTCAGTTAAGCATCTGACTTCAGCTCAGGTCATGATTTTGCAGTTCTTGAGGTCGAGCCCGGCATCGGGCCATGTGCTGACAACTCAAGAGCCTGGAGCCTGCTTCAGATTCTGTGTCTCCCTCTCTCTGCTCCTCCCTCACTTGTGCTCTGTTTCTCTTGAAAATAAATAAAACATTAAAAAAAAATTTTTTTTTTAAGTAACCTTTTCACTCTCTTCGGAAACCTCCTCTCCTCCCTTCTTAGCCTTTTGTTTTGGGAACCCAGTACCACGCTGAAGACATGACAAACAAGGCTGGCAGCACAGACACAATTCCTGACAAAACAGGCTAAATCCTGTATTTCCCTATAGAACCCCCAGACCCTTCCTCCTGGCAGGCTTGCAGTTTTGAAGGCTTTAGCCTGCTGTAACCTCCTTTGCCTGGCAAAGCAATAAATCCTACTGTTTCTTTTTATCCCAAACTCTTGTGTTGTGTTTATCCCAAACTCTTGTGTTGTCTTGTGTTGTACTGGGCTCTGAAGCAGAGGTTACTGGTTTTTGACAGCATATTAGCATATAAGACACCTGTGACTGAAGGAGAAGTACACGATAAATGAGATTAAAAAAAATACTTTAAATGCGCAAACAAAATTAAAGATCAGAAACAAAGACAAAATTCTGAAAGCTTCCAAGGTATGAGAGAATAAAACAGGAGATCACCTACAAAGAAAGAAGAATGAGACAAACAGTGAGGCTCTCAGGAGTAATAATTTCAAAATGTTGAAAGAAAAAACAAAATTAAAATTTTATATCCAGCTACACTATCATTTAAATTCAAGAGTGAAATGAAGATATTCTTAGGCATACAGGTATTCAAAATTAAACTCAAAAAGACCAGATTTTTAAAAACTGTTAGAGGAAGTAGTCTAGCAAGAAATTAACCTAGGAAGAAATGATAGGAAGTAAGGGTGAATAAATAATTTAGTGAGGTTTACTGTTGTCTAAACAACACAAAAGAAAAAAGACAGATAAGAGCACACAAAAATATTCTGTTTGAAGGGAAGACCACATGATAATATTAAAAAATTAAGAGAAAAAAATAGATGTCCTAAGTTAGAACCTACAAAAAGAATAAAAATTGAGCATACAACTTTCTTTATAGCAAAGAATCAACATAATATACTTTCTCTGACAACACATATTTGATTAGAAATTAAATCAATTACTAAAAGATACCTTAAAAATTTCTATATATGTAAAAAGTAAACAAACCAAGAAACAAACTGTTGTGTTACAGAGGAAATAATGAGAAAAATTACAAAACGCTTAGTACTGATTGATAATAAACTCCCATCACTTCATGAGTCACAGCTAAAGCAGTATTGTAGGGATACTTATAGCTATGACTACATTTATCAGAAAACAAGAAAGAGTATGGATTGAACAAATGCATTTAGAGCTGCTCCTTGTGTAGCTGCATTAAAACGGTACTAAAGTTCCAGGTTAAGATGGGCGATTAAATGCACAATTTTACTCCCTCCCCAAACCCACTAAACCTACAGAATCAGCCTTCTAAAAAAGGGAGAGAAGCATACAAAAATAGGAAGATCAGGGGAAAAAAACATCTGGGAAGCAGATGGATAAATACTAACTGCTTTAAAGCCCAAACTCCAGGGGCGCCTGGGTGGCGCAGTCGGTTAAGCGTCCGACTTCAGCCAGGTCACGATCTCACGGTCCGTGAGTTCGAGCCCCGCGTCAGGCTCTGGGCTGATGGCTCAGAGCCTGGAGCCTGTTTCCGATTCTGTGTCTCCCTCTCTCTCTGCCCCTCCCCTGTTCATGCTGTGTCTCTCTCTGTCCCAAAAATAAATAAACGTTGAAAAAAAAAATTAAAAAAAAAAATAAATAAATAAAGCCCAAACTCCCAAGCTGGCTTTGGGTTAGGTGTGAACCAGCCCAATCTGTACCACAGTACCCTCGTAAAACCCAGTGGCAGCACCAGACTCCTCTGGAGCTGGGAATAAATGGGGTACTTAGAAGAAGGAGCAGGTAAAAGTTGTGCGCACAGCAGTTCAATTCCCAAATCCTCAATCCCCTGCTGCCAGGTGGCTGCCTCCCCACAGAAGTCTGGAGGTCCCATCTCTAGAGAAGGTGTAACCAGCGCTCTGGAGGGACAGCTCATCTAGCGTGAAGGTGGGAGTACAAGTTGAAGGCTAAGGTCCCTCTTCCTCTACGTGGTAACCAGGGTTCTGAGACTGGGAGACTGACTAGCCAGGGGGAAAGACCTCAAGGAAGAGATGTTGGGGGGTCCTTGTCAAAGGATGCTCCTAGATAATGGGTCTGTACACAGAATCTCAGGTTCGGCCTCATTTTCCCTCACAAAGGGAAAGCACTGCTTCTTGGTATTGAAGTTGTCTCTCAGCCTGTCCCAACACTAGCTTGGAATTTTGGCTTTAAGTTCAAGGCCTTTCAGACATATAAAGTCTCCGATTTTACTTCCCAGGCAGCTTTCCTCAGGAAGTCACTAAGAATATGCTCCACTAAAACAAGGGACTAAAATTACAACATGGCAAAGATGAGGCACAGGAAACGGTAAGATTCAAAACAGAAGAAGGGCAAAGGAGTTTCCAGTGAAGGGACTGCCCAGGACCACTACTGGGTGACAGGTGTCACTCAAGGGGCAGCTACAGAGGCTATCATAAGTCCCTGCTGCACTGCACCATCTTTTATTTATTCATTTTTATCAGTTTATTTTATTCTTTTCACCATAAATGTACCTTCAGGGGCACTTGGGTGGTGGCTCAGTGGATTAAGCAGCCAACTCTTGATTTCAGCTCAGGTCATGACCTCATGGTTCATGAGTTCGAGCCCTGAGTTGGGCTCCTGAGTTGGAGCCCTGTCAGTTGGCGCTGACAGTGTGGAGCCCACTTGGGATTCTCTCTCTCCCTCTCTGTCCCTCCCCCACTCATACTCATTCTCTCTCTCAAAATAAACAAATAAACTTTAAAAAAATAAGTGTACTCTTTAATCCCCATCCCCTATTTCACCCATTGCCCCACCCACTTCCCATCTGGTAACCATCAGTTTGTTCTCTATAGTTAAGAGTCTGTTGGTTGGTTTTATCTTTTTTCCCCCTCACCTGTTTGTTTCTTAAATCCCACATATGAGTGAAATCATATAGTATTTGTCTTTCTCTGACTGACTTATTTTGCTTAGCATAATACACTCTAGTTCCATCCATATTGTTGCAAATGGCAAGATTTCATTCTTTTTTATGGCTGATATTCCATTGTGTGTATATAAATATATGTATATATATACATACACACACACCCCATCTTCTTCATCCATTCATCTATCGATGGACATGGGCTGCTTCCATAGTTTGGCTGTTGTAAATAATGCTGCAATAAACATAGGGGTGCATGTATCCCTTTGAATTCATGTATTTGTATTTTCTGGGTAAATACCAAACAATGTGATTACTGGATCGTAGGGTACACTGGACCATCTATAAAACCTAAGGAATTGTAGCCCAGAATCTCACTGGTGCTCAGCTTGGCTTCACCATGTACTCTGAGACTCCTCTACGACCTCCATGCCCACTCCATGGATCAGTTGAGGACACATGCCCCACAAACAACTGCTCGGACCTCCTACAAGCTGGAAGGAACCACATCAGTCCAGACGCAGGAAACAGAGGGCCCCACTGTCCCTGCCCAGATTTCTGCCACACTGAGTGTTATACACTGCAGCCCTGCCTGAGGCTCAGACTGTGGTAAGCCTTACGCTCCCCAGAACTGCCTAATGACCTTGAACACTGACTTCTCTACAAAGGGGTCATGGAACCTGAAGCCAGAATGTGACTGTGGGAGCTTCCTGGGGCTGCCATATCAATGGCTTGTCACAAACGAGATGGCTAAAATAACAAACTTATTCTTCCACAGTTCTAGAGGCCAGAAGTCAGAAATCAAGGTGTTAGCAGGGCCATGCTCTCTCTGATATTCTAGGAAAGAATCTGTTCCACACTTTCTCTTACCTTCTGGTGTTGCCAGCATTCATTGGTATCCCTTACTTGTGGACACATCGCTCTGCCTCAGTCATCACATGGTGATCTCCCTGTGTCTGTTTCTATGCCTCTTCTCTTCTAAGGATACCAGTCATATTGTGTTAAGTACCTACCCTGCTCCAGTATGACCTCATCTTAACTAATTACATCTACAAAGGCCCTATTTCCAAACAAGTTCACATTCATGGGTACAAGGGGTTAAAACTTCAATATATCCTTTTGGGGGACACAATTCAATCTTTAACAATGACCCAGAGAGATTGCTTAGCTTATTCTCTCCTGGAAGCCTTCATCTAATAGTGGCAATTTCTTACACAGCTAGATTTGTGCCTCCTACTTAGTTTTTTAAAAACTAAAAGTGACATAAAAAACTCAGAGCGGCTCCCTCTTAGGGGGAGGGAGTAGGCAGTACACAGAACTTCTAAGGTGCTTGTATGCTCAGTTTCTTTCTTTCTTTCTTTCTTTCTTTCTTTCTTTCTTTCTTTCTTTCTTCTTTTTTGCTAATGTTCTGTTTCTTAACCCAAGAGACAGATACAAAAGTATTTATTTAATTAACCCATAAACTATAACATGTCCTATGTATTCTTCTGTAGCTACAGGACACATGTCATAATTTAAAAAATTAAGTACAGGGATTAAAAAGACAAACCCACAAGAACAAAGAACAGGCGAACAGGTGACTGCAGTCCAAGCACATGAGTAAGTGGCAAACACCTGAGACGAGAGAGCCAGAACTTAAGGCAGCAGTGAAGACAGGCCAGGAGCAGGATGATATACACGCAGAGCCTCAGGAAAGGCAACAAGGCATCGATCAGGTCCTGCTAACACTGAGACTGGGCAAGAAGACTCCGGACTGAGAGTCTCTCTACCTAAGAGGTTAAAGCCTCCAACTACACCCCCAATGCCCACATCCAGAAATGATCTTTCCCTCCATGGGCAGAAGACCAGAGTGTCTGGAGATGCTCGGGAAACACTCTGGACACCAGAGCACCTGGCCAAGCCAAGATGGGACTGAAAACAGGGAGACTCAGGGAAGTTTTCCAGCTGAATGGTAGGCTCCTGGACCACCCCATTCACCTCTAGGGTGTAGGCAGGCAGGTTACTACTTCCCAGGCAAGATGCAAAATAGGAAAAAGAAAGAAAACTAAGGGATCCACCTAGAGTAGGGGTTGTCAGCAAACTATATCCTACAGGCCAGATCCAGCCTGTTTTAGTAAATAATGTGTTACTGGGACACAGCCATGCCCATCCATTATATCTTGCTTTCACACAACAGCAGAGTTGAGTAGTTGCAACTCAGACTGTGTAGCCTGCAAAGCCAAAACCATTTACTGTCTGACCCTTTACAGAAGGCCTGCCAAACCCTGGTGTACAGGGTTCAATATCCAAATAATAGGTGTGCTCCAAAAAGACAGAACAGAAATGGGACGCTTGAGTGACTCAATTGGTTGAGCGACCGGCTCCTGATTTTGGCTCAGGTAATGATCTCATGGTTTGTGAGATCCAGCTCCATGTTGGGCTCTGTACTGATAGAGTGAGGCCTGCTTAAGATTCTCTCTCCCTCTCTCTTCCCCTCCCCTGCTCCCGCTATCAAAATAAATAAACATTTAAGAGAGAGAGAGAGAGAAAATAGAATATAGGAAATTAAGATGTTCCAGAGCTCTAAGAGAGTTTCAAATTGAAAGAGCCCACACACCACATGCCCAACACAGTGGAAGAAAAAGCCCCACACATGGTACCTCATAGAATAAGATCACAACACCAGCAATATCAGCCCACTAGTTTCCAAAGAAGACAGAAAACTGCAAATAATCTTATTTGGCAATTATTTAATCCTATTTAGCAATTCACGGGCAGAGATATAAGAATGTAATCAGAAACATATAAATAAAAGATGCGATTTCACTTTACAGCCATCAGATTAGCAAAACTAGTTAAAGGCTATTTAGGAGCAAGTGCTAACAAAGACTCAGGGAAATCAGACCTGTCATTCCTGCTCTGGGAAGGCGCATTCTCGAAGTTCTGAGTGGAATTGACCATTCCCAGGAGCACTCACAGACTTGGATTCCCCTGAATATTCTCAAGCTATGCTGCCACACACGGATCTATTTCTACGCGTTGTCTCCTAACTACACAGATGTTTACACATCCTCCGATTCTGCTCAGCACGTGGTCTGCTACATCATATGTCCTCAACAAACCTGCCACTCAGGGCTATGACACAAACCATGTGCAAACTCAGTCCCCATCCGGGACTAGGAGAGGCAAAGAAAGTGTCAAGGCTCTGTCCTGAATGCCCAAAGGAAACAAACAAACCCGGCTGTAATCATGGGTATTCATACCGAATAGTTTCAAAAACCAAAGCCCAGAAAGTTTTCTATTTTGCTCCCTTGCTGTTTCCTTCTCTTCCCCGAAGTCATTCAGGACTTCCAGTCGAGCACAGCTGCGCCCCCTCCTTCTGTAGTGCCGCCTGCCCGCCCCCATCTGCTGCCCCCGGGAATCTTACCTGGTATCGGTCAAGGATTCTGAAGTCCTGACAGGTTGTTCTGTATGTGGCTTGTCCAGCTGGAAGCCTGGAAACTCCCCCTTCTTTGGCTCCATAAATTCCATCAACTAACAGAAGAGCAGCATTAACAACTTGATCCAAGTCAAAAAGTGGTAATCCCCTATCCCTTTTCGCTTGTCTGACAATCAATTTCCGCTTCAGTCTGCGAGCTTCTGGCGTCATGGCAACGGCACTGGGACAAGCTTCCAGCCTCTTCAGGAGCAGCTTCTCCTCGTAGATGCTCACGGGGGTGTACTTGGGCCCTTTAGGTTTCCTGTCCTTCTCCAGCTGGGGCTTCCTCTTCTCTCGAGTCCTCGTTTGCAAAGATGTGTTGGAATCTGTGTCTTCGCTGTCAATGTCCATCCTGTCAGGCTTTTCTTCCTCGCTCTCCACCTCCTGCTTTATCTGTTCAGGCGCTCTGACCTTCTTTCTGCCCCCGACCACTGCCCCAGAAGCTGCTGCCCCAGCAGGCGGAGGTACATACTCCATCCCTGGGTCTATGACCCCATCGCCTTCCATCTCGTCATCGTCTGCGCAGAGTGCAAGACAGTGTAATCAAGACACGGGAAAGAAGAAATGCAGGGCGCACCGCCCACAAAGTGAAAATACACACATTCTATCACACACGAAAAACAAAAGACCCAAGAAAGGCAAGTCTTACCGTGAAACAAGGCTTGTGGTGGCATCACATCTGGAATCAGATCAGCCTCTGAAAGCAAGCTGGGTGTGGCCGAGTGAGAGGCGGGGGTCCCAGGGGCAGAGAAATCCAGAGACGGAGAAGGAGACGGGCTTGTCAGAGGGGTGCGGTCAGAGGAGCTCAAGGACGAGAAGTCAATCACTTCCCCTTTTTCTAGAACCACGTCTGGCCTGCGGCCGCGGCTTATAAACTTCACAGGGGTCGAAGAAGTACTCCTGTCCAGAAAGCCAGCTGCTTCCTTCTGAGCTCTCCTAATGTCCTTTGCTTCCTGAGTACGAGACCTTTTCTCTTTTAATTCCATGGCAGATTCCACGGGATTACGACTTGCCCGTTTTCGAAGGCCCTCCACAGTAATGACGGGATCTAAAGCTGGTTTGGAGGCTGCCAAAAGAGAAGTATCTCAACTTTAGTTTCTTTTGCTAATTTAATTGTGAACCTATTACCATGTTCAAAATAGAGAAATGTTCAACAACGAACGTCCTAAACTAGGACTTGGGGTGCTTCTGACAAGAAAAAAGGGATTACAATGCAAATTTAAATAATTAAATACTGTATTTGCCTGTTGAAATTGGCAAATCTTAAAAGTTTGGTAATGTTCAACAAGAGTATGGGGAAATGGGTATTTTCATGCCTTTTTAGTAAGGTGTGAATTTTTATTACAACTTTTTGGAGGGTGATTTGGCAACACTAATACTTGGAATAAACATGCCCTTCATATGGCAACCTGTTTCCAGGAATTTATCACAAATAATTTACCCACATATAGTATTATTTAAAATAACAACAACAAAAAGGCAGAAGTAACCAAAATATCCATCAATAGTGGGAATGGCCTATTATATTATCCTATGAAGGTCATTCAATGGGATACAATTGGAAAAAAAGAAAGTAAGGCAGATCTACATGGAACGCTATGGAAAGATGTCCAGGGTCTCCTAGTAAGGTGGGGGAGAGGGATAGAGAACAAGTATTACAGCATGAGTTTATTTTTTCAATTAAAAATGCTAAAAGCATTCACAGGACACAGCAGTGGTTACTCTGGGGAGTGAAACTGCAGGCAGGTATAGGGGAGGAGGACACTGTCAGGCTTTATACTTTTCAACACTATTTGATTTTTTTCTCAAATATATTTTTAAAAATTTAAAGCTCACTAAAATTTTTTAGATTCAAAAAACCCCAGACCAATATGTGATTGTAAGGAGTTTTCTTTAAGTGGGAGAATGGCATCAGGTTAGGCCACGAAAAAGAATCCTTATCTCCTAAAGATAGTACTGAGATGTTTAAGAATGAGATGTTGATGATGGGATTTGCTTCTAAATAATCCAAGGCGTGGAATGGGTGGAGGGTTGGGGGAAAGCACCCAGTGGCCAAATTAAACTGAGATGGCCAGCAATGAACTGCTGCAGTGAAGAGAAAGGTACATAGGGACTCATTACACCACTCTCTTCGTATTGGTGGGTGTTTACAAATTTCCACATAAAAAGCTGTAAAAACAAAATGAGATTGAAAATAGAGAAGCTTGGGGCACCTGGGTGACCCAGTCAATTAAGCATCTGACTCTGATGGAGCAAGGTCCGCTTTAGATGCTCTGTCCAGCCCTTCTTCTCTGCCCCTCCTCCTACCCCTTCTCTGCCCCTCCTCCTTGAACGTGTGCGCTCACTCTCTCTCTCTCTCTCTCTCTCTCTCTTTTCAAAATAAATAAACATTTTTGGGCCACCTGGGTGGCTCAGTCGGTGGGGCATCGACTTTGGCTCAGGTCATGGTCTCAAGGCTCCTGGGTTCAAGCCCCGAGTTGGGCTCTGTGCTGACAGATCAGAGCCTAGAGCCTGTTTCGGATTCTGTGTCTCCCTCTCTGTCTCTGCCCAACCCCCACTCGCACCCTGTCTCTCTCTCTCTCTCAAAAATAAATATTAAAAAAAAGTTTTTTAAATAAACATTAAAAGAAAATAGAGAACCTTGCAGATACCAAAGGACATTTCCAGAACTGGTAACTTGATTAGGAAATACTAAAATATTTTTTGTATGGTATTTATTTACAGCATACACAAAATGTGTCGTAATAATACACCTGCCAAGCAGAGTAGCTCCAGAGAGGCAGCTGGCCTATGCCTTACAAGCAGGAGGTCTTATAAACTCATGCTTGCTTGGCTCCGGCCTGGCCAGCACGTGCTATAGTGTTCTCACAAGAGTACCTTTTACTTTCAGGGTAGAGGCAGACAGCTTCTCTCCTTCAGGCTTCATTGTTGGTGGCTTGTTGTGAACGAGCTTCCACCATCCTGGTTCTCCGAACTCTTGAGCCCCTGAACGGAAAAACATGGGGCTTCCCACACTGAGGCAACCCGCTACTGTGCTCCACCAGGTCGAAGTCTTCTTCCTGGAGAGTCCAAGAATTTAAAAATTATTGGCTTTTCAATTTTGGCATTATGTGGAAAATATACTCTCCAGATACTCTAGGACTCCAAGCCTGTGTTATGCTATGGAACCTCCAATCTTTGAAGGAACAGAGCATAAGAGTCAAGGGAGAGGCTCTGGAACCTGTCTGGCTTCAAATCCTGGCTCTACCACCTTCTGGCTGCCTCAGTTTCCTCTTTTTTAAAATTAGGATAACAACTTAACTCACAAGGTTGCTATGGGGATTAAACAAAATAATTCAAACAAAGCTCATAAAACACTTATCACATGGGTGCCTGGGGGCTCAGTTGGTTAAGTGTCAGACTCTTGATTTCAGCTCAGGTCATGATCTCAGGGTTTGTGAGACCAAGCCCCATGTCGGGCTCTGCACTGACAGTGCAGAGAGGAGAGAAAGAGGGGGAGAGAGAGAGAGGTAATATCTCAAGCAGGTTCCACACTCAGCTCAGAGCCCAAGGTGGGGCTCGGTCCCATGACGCTGGGATCATGACCTGAGCTGAAACCAAGAGTCAGATGCTCAACCGACTGAGCCACCCAGGTGCCCCAAATGAAGTTGCTTTTATATGTGAATTAAAACCAGCTCTCAAGAAAGCAAGCAAGAGAATCATTGGCCCTGGTAAACAGTTCATTTTACCCCAGAAGTCAGATGCACCTCTCAGTCTGCTCCTATTTGCCTGTACAAATAGTAATGTGAAATAAAACTATACAGTGTGTTTCATAAATAGAGTTGAACTTTGGGGGAATAACCAACTTTGGCAAAAAAAAAAAAAAAAGTATATAATAAAAAGCCTTCACACCAGCACAGAGTCCAAGGCAGGGCTTGAACTCACAGCCCCAAGATCAAGACCTGAGTTATCAAGAGTTGGATGCTTAACCAATTGAGCCACCCAGGTGCTCTTGTAAGTTTTTAATGATACATAAAATGCTAACTATTCAGATTCCTGTTGAAAATTCTTTTAAAGGCAACTGTTCTAAAAAAACAAGTACCAGAAATCCTATAACACAGTCTTTCATAAGAAGGCCAGTCTTAACAGTTGGAAAATATTGCTCAAGAGGCAAAAAGAAAAAAGCATTCTTAGGGACAAAGATCTGCTAGAAAACAAAAAAAAAAAACCCCACAAACATAAACTTTAATAGGCATGAGCATTTTCTGAGATGGGGACAAAGACACCTCAGTTTCCTCCCCAGTGTTTTGGTCCCAGAGCACCTCTCCCACATTTGTATCTTTTTCTAAACTACCCAAGCCTCCCTCCTCTTGCCCAAAGGATATGGGAGGGGAGGGGTTCCACTTGCTTTCATACACCAGCTGATGGTGCCTCCCCAGGTCCTCAGGCTCTGCCCACTTTTCTTTTTTAAAAAATTTTTTTTAAATGTTTATTTACATTTGAGAAAGAGAGCTTGAGCAGGGGAGGGGCAGAGACAGAGACAGAATCTGAAGCAGGCTGAATCTGTGAGCTGTCAGCACAGAGCCCAACATGGGGCTCAAACCCTCGAGTAGTGACATCGTGACCTGAGGCAAAGTCAGCCACTCAAACAACTGAGCTACTCAGGTGCCCCTCTTCCATCTTTCTTCTTTCTGTTGTTCAGACCCAGAAACTCCCACTGTCCTACTCTCAGGCTCACTTACTCTTTCTTCTGCCCACTCAAAGCTGCTTCTCAATCCCTCCAGGGAATTTTTCATTTCAGCTACTGTATTTTTCAGCTGCAGAATTTCTTTTTGGTTTCTTTTTAGGTTTTTTATCTCTTTGCTGACACGTCTGTTTTGTTTATACAACATTTTCTTGACTTTCTCCACATCAGTTCTTAGGACATCTTTAAGACAGTTGTAAAGTCTGTCTTATAGATCCGCCAGTAGGTCTTTTTCAGGGACAGTTTCTGTTGTTTTATTGTTTTTTCCTTTGAATGGGCCATATTTTCCTGTTTCTTTGTATTCCCTGTAATTTTTTGTTGAAATTGGATATTTGAATTTAATAATGTAGTAACTCTGGAAATCAGATTCTCTTCCTCCTCTGAGATTTATGGGTTTTTGTGTCTGTTGTTGTTGTTGTTGTTGTTTTTATTGTTGTAGGGTGTCTGTGTATCAAAGATCAACCTGAGGTATAAACTTAAGGTCTTCCTGGGTCATTTCTGAGACTGTGCCTTTCCCTGGGCATGCAGGGTGACTTCCTAATTTCCTCTGTATATGTGGTTACTTTTGATTGTCTTATCTTTAAAGTCTGGCTCCACAAAGGGGACAAAGAGAAAAATAAAATGGTTGGGGGGGGGGGGGAGTGCCAGCCCTTTAAATCTCCTTCAAGTCATTTCAACCAGAGGGAGAAGGGTTTGCAACCATTCAGGGGAGGTGCAACCCACCTCTTCATCTGCATTTCTGTGATGAGAAGCAGCAATCAGCAGAGCACAGATTCCTGACATTTGGAGGACAGGGTCCTTTTTGTCTACCCTGGCTCCCACAAGCTGCGTGTGAGCTGCTTGGGGAACAAGTGCGTTGCTGCCTGACACAGGGTTGAAGGGTGTGGAATGGGTAAATGTTACTAACAGCTGAATTTGACCAAATTCAACTGCAATTTACCTTCCAAGTCTCCTCTTGGAAGTTACAAGCCTTCAATATAGATCCAGAGATCCAAAATAGTTACATCAGACAGATTCTGCCATTTCAACTGTTTGTTGTCTAGGTGGGAACAGATTTCTGGTGCTTCCTACTCTGCCATCCCCCTGGAATCTTTGTCATACCGTTTAAAAAATTTTAGGAGCGCCTGGGTGGCTCAGTTGGTTTAGTGTCCGACTTCAGCTCAAGTCTCGATCTCGTGGCTTGTGAGTTCGAGCCCCACGTCGGCCTCTGTGCTGACAGCTCCAAGCCTGGAGCCTGCTTCAGATTCTGTGTCTCCCTCTCTCTCTGCCCCTTCCTCCCCCTCAAAAATATATAAACATTTTAAAAAAAAGAAGCTGGGGATAGAACAATGGGAGGAAAATAAGTCAAAATCACTGCCTTCACTGAGTTGATTCCTGATAAAGGAGATACACAATAAGAAACAAAAAAGTATAGAATCAAGAAGTGCTAAGAGGGCTCCTGGGTGGCTCAGTTGGTTGGGCGTCTGACTTCAGCTCAGGTCATGATCTCACAGCCTGTGAGTTTGAGTCCCGCATCGGGCTCTGTGCTGACAGCTCAGAGCCTGGAGCCTGCTTCGGATGCTGTGTCTCCCTCTCTCTCTGCCCCTCCCCTGCTCATGCTTGGTCTCTCTCCCTCTCAAAAAATAAACATTAAAAAATAATAAAATAAAAAATTTTAAATACTATGAATGTGCTTTATCATATTTCATCATATGTAAGACCCACTGACTTTAAGAGATACCATTTTATGTACAACAAAAGAAGAAAACTAGCCATCAGTTATGACACACTATCCCTTATAAGATGTATCCAGATGTCAGAAATGTGAAATTTTTAAAAAAAATTTTTTAAAGAGATGCAAAAATTTTAAAACATGTGCATCTTGGGGTGCCTGGGTGGCTCAGTTGGTTAGGCGTTCAATTCTTGGTTTTGGCTCAGGTCATGATCTCACGGTTTCATGGGTTTGAGCTCCGCGTCACTGACAGTGCAGAGCCTGCTTGGGATTCTCTGTCTCCTTCTCCCTCTGCCCCTCTCCCATTTGCACTGTCTCTGTCTCTCTCAAAATAAATAAATAAACTTAAAAAAAAAGTGTGCATCTTAGAAATCAATGAAATACAGTAATAGAAAAAGTATTCAAAGTATTCTTCATTATTCAAAGTTATACCTCCTATATACTCCATACCTGAAATTAATATAACACTGTATGTTAACTACACTGGAATGAAAAAATATTAAATTATGGGGCGCCTGGGTGGCGCAGTCGGTTAAGCGTCCGACTTCAGCCAGGTCACGATCTCGCGGTCCGTGAGTTCGAGCCCCGCGTCAGGCTCTGGGCTGATGGCTCGGAGCCTGGAGCCTGTTTCCGATTCTGTGTCTCCCTCTCTCTCTGCCCCTCGCCCGTTCATGCTCTGTCTCTCTCTGTCCCAAAAATAAATAAAAACGTTGAAAAAAAAATTTAAAAAAAAAAAAAAATTAAATTAAAGGGGCACCTGGGTGGCTCAGTCGGTTAAGCATCCGACTTCAGCTCAGGTCATGATCTCACACTCCGTGAGTTCAAGCCCTGCGTGCTGACAGCTCAGAGCCTGGAGCCTGCTTCTGGTTCTGTGTCTTGCTCTCTCTCTGCCCCTCCCCTGCTCATGCCCTGTCTCTCTCTGTCTCAAAAATAAATTTAAAAAAAATTTTTTTAAATATTGAATTAAAAACAGATTTTTAATGTATATTATATTTGAGAGAGAGACAGTGTGTGAGCAGGGGAGGGGCACAGAGAGATGGAGACAGAATCTGAAGCAGGCTCCAGGCTCTGGGCTGACAGCACATAGCCCAACGCGGGACTCACAAGCAGTGAGATCATGATCTGAGCCGAAGTCGGACACTTAACCAACCGAGCCACCTAGACAATCTGGAATTAAAAAAAAAATTAATAAAAAAAATTTTTTTTTTTCAACATTTATTTATTTTTGGGACAGAGAGAGACAGAGCATGAACGGGGGAGGGGCAGAGAGAGAGGGAGACACAGAATCGGAAACAGGCTCCAGGCTCTGAGCCATCAGCCCAGAGCCCGACGCGGGGCTCGAACTCACGGACCGCGAGATCGTGACCTGGCTGAAGTCGGACGCCCAACCGACTGCGCCACCCAGGCGCCCCAATAAAAAATTTTTTTTAATCCTGGAAAAATTCAAGGTCAGGATTATAAAAGCAGATTAAATGATCACACATACAAAGGCAATTAAACTGCAGCAATTAATTAAAGCTTTTAAATACTTTTTTTTAAACATGTTTATTCATTTTTTGAGAGAGAGACAGAGTGTGAGTGGGGGAGGGGCAGAGAGAGAGGGCGACTCGGGCGACACAGAATCTGAAGCAGGCTCCAGGCTCCGAGATGTCAGCACAGAGCCTGACGTGGGGCTTAAACTCACAAACTGCAAGATCATGCCCTGAGTGGAAGTCAGATGCTCCACCAAATGAGCCACCCAGGCACCCCGGCTTTTGAATGCTTTTACACTTATTTCCATAATAGATAACATAAAGCCATTTAAGTAAGCCTTTACATATTTAAACTTTAAGAAAACATTAAAGACACGAATGAAAAACCTGTAAACATCTAAAAGAAAATGTATTCAAATCCCGCACTTCATTACACAGCACACTATTCTCTTAGGTCATATGGCAAATGAGAAATGCTTATCTTGTTAGGAATTTAAAGAATGTTCTATGGATAACAGAATTAAAATCTTCAATAGCTATGAAAAAAGTCTAACTGTACATGTTCTCTGCAGGCCGCTTCCCTGGGGCATAGTGATTCTGTGGATGTTCACACACAGAGCCGTCTGAGCACGTGCTGACTGCCTTGGGCAAGGGGTTTCGGTGGCTTTTCCAATCACCGATGCTTATAGCAGAGTTCCAAAAGCAAAGGACAACGTTGACGTAGGGAACTAATCGACAAGGAATCACAGAGTAATTTTTAATGATCTCTCATTCCTTCTGGTTAGATCAAGAAGAAAGTTGGTTGCTTTAAGTTCTAACTTAAAGCACACACTGCTTCCCTTTCTGATCAAGAAAGAGGGCTTTGATTGCCTTTATGGGCCATGAGATCCAGCTATAATTCAATAACATTGTGTTATTTTTAGCACACCTATTTTTATAGTTTCATTCTATGTATGGCAAATGATACGAATTTTCCACTTATCATGGCGGTGTGAAGTTTCTTTTCAAAATGAATGTATTTACAAAAAGGGGGGGGGCTTGATTCAACTAAGTAAATGGTAATTCTAGTGATTCACTAACATGGCCAAAAACCACTAGTTTAATGGTTACACCACACAGAAACTGGAGAGTAATTAATGCCTTTCAGTAAAGGATTAAAAAGGAAAAAAAAAAGCCTTGGCTGATTCCTCTCCAAACATACTCTACAAATGAACAAATGAAACAACTGAACAACTTATGTTAAAATATAGCAAAATCCTTAAAAACAGGCAATTTAAATCCAATTTCTTCTAGAAGACAATCCACTAAGCAGAATGGCACTGAGAGATCAGGAAAACATTCCAAGATCTAATTTTATCAGTTTTTTTCCCTTTCTTGTGCTTTATAAATGGGGTATATTAAGTTCCATAAATAGTGCTAAATCATTAAACTAAGACAACAGATTCTCTTTCTTTAAGAAAAGAACCAGTTATACTGTCAATTCTTTTCTTAGTACTACTAAATAACTCAAGAACAAAAATAACTCCTTTTGTAAAAATGTACTAAATCTCTTCTATTTTCTCCTCACAGCGAGCCTTCAGAAAGCCGCCTCTCCTTTTGACTGCCCTCCCTGAGCTCCGAGTGATGCTGGCAGAGCTGTGTCTTCTCGGCGCCCGAGGAAACAGAGGCCGCAGTGCGTTCAGAGAAAGGACAGGTACAAACTTCCTGTTCTGACCTGATGTGATCAGAGCCTGTATCATGTCTATCCTGACCCAATTAAGCAAGACATATGAGCCTCACACAGGACTTAAGATGGCAACTAACAATCAGAATCTCATACAATTTGCAAATGCAGTTGGAAACTCACTAATCCCTAATGGCAATAAAAATCTTGTTGATCTGCATGGATCTTTAGTTAAAGCATGTGGTTTTAAGATCTGTGCCCTGGCATATCTGAGTGTGATGAGCCAAAGCAGCCACCAATGAGGCGTGCTCAGCAGTAAAATCAATGCGTTATCATGTAGAGGAATGAATGAACAAGCCATATGCGTATTAACGTGCCTAGACTTTGCTAAGCACTATAATACCAAAACGTATCACCAGTATTTACTTTCCAGTTCATAAAAACAAATACTGATAAGAGTCTATTAATGAAGAGCAATTTAAAGAGGTGAAGTCAGCCATTGCCATTATCTTCCTTCCTCTGACCTTCTATCAGACACTGATTTCAAAAGGACAAAATGATCCTATATCCTCAAATTAGTTATTCATCCAACTATTAAACAGCCTCATGGAATTAAGCTATTTTTTTAACATTCTAAAAATCTCTTCAAATCTCTTCATGCTCAGTAGAAACCAAGAGTGTCCTCTAAAGTAGGATTAGAAAAGTCCGGAAACCTACATTTTTTAATAGTATATACTTCCGGGGTGCCTGGGTGGCTCAGTCGGTTAAGCATCCGACTCTTGATTTTGGCTCAGGTCATGATCTCATGGTTCGCGAGATCGATTCCCACACTGGTCTCTGTGCTGGCAGCACGGAGCCTACTTAGGATTCTCTGTCTCTGCCCCTCCTGCTTGCGCTCGCTCTCAAAACAAATAAACATTAAAAAAAATCCAAAAAACAGTACATACTTCCACTTTGGTTTTCCACAAACACGTGTTTTAACTTAAAAAAGTAACATTTTCTGAATTAAAAAATTCTTTGTAATTGCCACAGGTACTCTAATTCCTAAAGGGCTGCATTAGGCTATCTCAAATCTCGTGTACTTTGTTCTTCACCTCTTCGTGCAAGTATAAGATTTCCAAAAATCACATTACCTATTCCCCAGTAAAAAGGTCCAATGTTTCTCAATAAAAGCACAGATATCTTCTTTCCATCGGAAATAACCTTGCCGTCCACTTCCTTCCAGAGACAAGTTATACATTGCCAGCATGACGACCTGGAACACAAACGCAACAAGGGCTGGGAGGCAAGCACGATTAGGGATGTTAACCTTCAGGGGGCAAAAGTTTGTTTTCTATTCTGAGTAGGAATGGTGGGGAACAGAAGCGGAAAGGGTGATATCTTGGAATACTCTCAGTATAGAATTTTATTTTCTGTTTTGCTTCCATTAGATGAATATCACTAATCCACTTAAGTATCTGCCGTTGTTCCTTACACGTTGCACATGCAGGGCTAATGTGTGGCTGAACTGATTATGATAAACAACGACTGTCCTATGCAAGCAACCTGTCCCGCTGCCCCGCCCCCCACCCCGCTCCGTGTCCTTCCATCTTATACAACGCGGCACTAGATATAGTGACAACTACTGGCTGTCAGGCATCCAGGTATCTGCTGCAGCCCACGTTTTCTGAATGATGGTGCTAACCTTTATTTTGAAAGTCACCCCTGCCTATCTATATACTTTCCTAAGCTCTTTAGAGAGCAAAAACAGAGACTCTCAGAATTTCAAAGCTGAAAATAATGTTGGTCACCATCTACTCGATGTTTAGCCATTTTTAGCTGCGGAAACCTTTCTTCTGATGAAATTAGCATTACTCTCAGAGCTCCAAGTGGAAACTCCTCATCTGGTCCAGCCTTGCTCGTCTACAGGTGATTAATTCATAGCCCGGAATTGGGAAGTGTTTTCCAGAAATATAAGTAACATGTGCTCACTGTAAAAGACTTCCATAATAGAAAAGCAAAGAAGGAAGTAAAAATCACTCTAGATCTGCCATCAAGAAACAATCACTTTTAACATGTTCAATGACTATCCTTTGAGGCATTTCTACTTGCATCTATATATATGCAGTTTTGTCATGATGTAATTTCATGTAAATGAACAAAACAATACAAGCTATTTGAAACTACATTTTCAACCTAATGAAAATAATGATTGATTTGGGGCCACTGAAATTGAAAAAGGGACAGAGAATCTATGTAAGGAATCTAACTTAATTATTCTTTCCAGAAGGAACATCCTGAAAGTGTAAGGAGACTAGTAAACTGCAGTTCAGGCTCCCCAACCTCCGTGCTCACAGCGCGAGACCCTCAATGGTCCAAGGGAAAACCTCCAACTCAAAGGGCCCAGTAATACCGACACTTCCACTAACCAAGCTCCCCGCTCCTTACACTTGTGAAACCTGCAGAAACCCCACCAAACAATTAATCCCATCGACGGATTTGTCAAGTCCTTCCACTCACTGTTGCAACAGGTCTACATCAACTAACCAACAGCTTCCTTAAAAACTTATTGTCCATGAGGACTTACTATTCAATGGATATGGAGTTTCAGTTTGGGAAGATAATTATGTTTGGAGATGGACAGTGATGATGGTTGCAAAACAATGTGAATGTACCGAATGCCGCTGAATTACATGCTTAAAGGTGGTTAAAATAGTAAACTTTCATGTTATGTATATTTTACCTCAATTTTAAAAGCTATTGTTCAAGAAATACTTTAAGGAAAGTCTGAAATCAGCTTCTTTTGCCTACTCCCAGACCCCTCAAGTACTTCAGACACACGTATTCACTGTTAATCACTGTCTGCTACTTTATTTCTGGTACTTTTTTTGTATGTCTGAATTATTTCACCACTTTAAAAAGCTAAAATTCACACATTTACTTGAAAATAACTTTTTCTGTAACACTTAATATTTATTAAGCAAACTGCAAAATCTATGAAGGACATGGTTTTCCCTCTCCCCTGGAATCTGGAATCTTAAAAAAAAATGAATCCCAGTACAGTTTTTCACTCTCACAAGAGCTTATCAGTGACAGAGTATCCCCAGGGCCCAGCTCGGGGCTGGCTCAGCCACAGTAGGCACTTCACAAGTACCCGCTGAAAAACACCTAGAAAAATAATGAGCACAGATCACGGTACGTGCTACACCTGCCATGTAAGAATAAGCATCCAGGATGAGAATATAACCACTACCCTATCCTTCCCAAACACATGATGGTTTCTCCCGCATTTCAAACTGCTGTTCGCAAGTCACTACGAGAAGAGAACACAAAAAAGAGCATGGAAGAAAGGTCAGGAGACCAGACCCTCTGTACTGTTGGTATTTTGTGGTGAAACAGGCATTTCTACTTATTACTTTGGTAAATCAACAAATATAAAGTTTAAGATTTAAAAAGACAGAAACCCCACATTCCAATATATTATTTGGTGACATCAATAGAATCTATAAAACACCATCTGATTTAGCTCTTTCTTGAGATGCTGGGGTTTTTATTTTTAATTTTTTTTTAATTCTTTTCATTTTATTTATTTGAGAGAGAGGGAGAGAGCAGGTACAAGTGAGGAAAGGGGGGAGAGGGAGGGGGAGGGAGAGAGACAGAAAGAGAGAGAGAGAGAGAGAGGGAATCTTAAGCAGGCTCTGCTTTCAGTGAGGAGCCCGACGCAGTGCTCAATCCCATGACCCTGGGATCAAGACCTGAGCCAAAATCAACAGTCAGACACTCAACCGACTGAGCCACCCAGGCACCCTGAGGCTGGGTTTCTTAGAGGCAACTAGAAATACTGGTCAGTAGTTTACCAAGAACCAGACGTGTCTGATCTATCACTTCATCGTACCAAGGTATTATCTACCATCAATCCATCTTCTGGAAGTGAAAACATAATTTTCAAGTGATGTCAGCCTAATTAAATGTGCAAACTGAGCCAATATTGTATCTTCTGAGCAATATAACCAAAAGCCAGTTGTTCTCTTCAAAAGAACCTCCGCAAAAACTCATATTCTTGCCAATAAATTACGTATATTTGCTCTTCTTCCACTTTACAGCTTTTTGAGACGCTTACAGATCAAATGCAAATCTGCTGATGGGTGTACACATGAGAATAATCTATTATATTAATCTGACCTTGCCTAGACACAATATCCCAGGTACACGTTGAGAAAAACATCCCAATTACAATACGCATAAGACTATATCCTCAGTACAAACGTCCCTTCATTTTCTACTTGCATACTCTCAGCCAAGTCAAAAAAGGCTCCCTAAATTCACCACTGACAGATTTCATTAGCACATCTCCTAGTAAAGCACTGATAATTAATAGTCCAAGCTGCTAAAGCAACTGCAGTTTATAAGGAATACCTTACTGGCTCAGATCATTTCATCCAAACTTTTTCTCATTTACCCTGTTTATTTCTTTCATAGCAAAAAAGTGCTATGGGTAATTAACTTGTTTATTTGTCTGCTTATTGTCTAAAATGTCTAAAATGTCAGCTGCCTAGCTGTCTTCCTCATCACAGCAGTCTCCAGGCCTAGAATGACACCTGGTTCATCATGGGCACTCACTATTTGTTAAATGAATAAACATAAAAACTCAAAGTAATGTGTAATTCGTTCATTTTTAGAATTCAGACTATGGCCATTGGTACCTTGCAATAGACCTAGTTAGTAATATAAAAACAAACCAAAAAAATTAAGGCAAGCTGGCGATCAGTAAAAATCTATTGTTCAGGCTACAGTTGGCTTGGAGGAGGGGGCTGGTACCAGAGACGGCTAAAAGGTGGACGTAGATATTCATCCCCCCAACAATATTCAAACATATCCATGTTCAAACGCGGAAAAGCCAGATTACGTTGGCTTCCGCAATGAGTCACATTATACTTTCCCAAACTATTTCCAACGTGGTCACCTTTACATTGTGCTAAAAACGGCTGCCAGAAAAATATGAACCTCATTGGGAATTCAATTAAAATCAGAGTCTGGCATCATATCCATGTGAAATTGTGTGTGTGAGGTTTTCGAGAATCTCAAACCTAATTCACCACATTAGCAGGGAGTATTTTCACAAAGAACTCCTTTCTCCCTATATTTATCATTTTCATTGTGAAGTAAGGAGCGACCCTCAAAACAGCTCAAAAGCCTATGTGTAAGCTCCCTGTTCTCTGAATATTCATTCCAATGAATTCCTTGGGGGATTGACCCTGCAAGTTCTAGGGGAAGAGCTTTTTACTCACTTGCTGCCATGTCAGTTTCAGCCTTTCATACTGCTCCTTGCCATCTTCTGAGCAATCGGAACAAGTGAATCTAAAAAAATTATCACCCTTAAGGTAACTGAGCTGTTCCCTCAGCTGACCTAGGAGAAAAACAAAAAAGCACATCATAGGTTTATCTAGAGCAGCATTTATCAGTGTATCAACCAGATTTTCCACGCTTCCCATGTGTTCTTCCTCCTTTTCAGCTAACCCATGATAGCAGGATGGGAATAGGGAAAACAGAAGAAAAGCACAGAAGAAAAGCGTATGCCTGTTAAGTGTATGCTTCCTAGCTTTTAGGAGAAAGATGCTGGAAAATCACGTTTTCATTGCTGTCACTGGATTTTCCAACTGTTAACATTCCTGACTCCTATGGGTCTCCACACACTCTTTCAAGAATTATCTGAGTTCCCACTGCGTGCCAGGCACTGGCCTAGGAACCGGAACACAGCGCCCAAGATAGTCTGCTCTCGGCATTTTATAAGTTCTGAGGGTGACTTACAAGGAAATAGGTAATCATAATAGCACAACGGTTCTCCATCCTCACTGTACATCGGAATCACCCATGGAGTGGTTTTGTTTTTTTAAAAGATGCCTGGGCCTACTCACACAGAACGAATCAATCTCTAAAAGGGGGGGTCTGGGTCTCTCCATTTTCTAATGTTCCCCAGGTGATGCCAATGCTCTGGGAGACAGGACAACCACTGGAATGGAACGTGGTGTGTGCCACAGGGCAATGCGAGGGTACATAAAAGGGAGGCCCAACCCATACAAGGAAGATGGGAGAGCTAGAAAAAGTGGCATTGACAGGGGACCTGAAGGATGACTAGAATTGGCCAGGGGAAGAGGGGTGCCTATGTGAATGGCGGGAGCCCACGGAGGCTACAGAGACACATATTCCAGAGAGGAAATTGAAATGTGCAGAGACCTTGGTATAAGAATTTTTTTGTGGAGAATTAAAAGCTCACCCTAACTGCAAAGTTCTGGTTGTGTGGGGACAGGACACTGAGGAGAGACGCTGAGGAAGTTAGCAGGGACCCTATCGTGATGGACAGTTTAAAATGTATCCTTAGAGGACAAGGTGGAACGCCAGAGATTTCTCAGGCAGGGCCCTAAATCACTAAGCAGAAAGAGCTCAGAAGAAAACTCTAGCCAATGCATAGAAAGTTCTAGATTGTTTCCTATGCAACTGTTACTATTAATTTATTAATAGTAACTGTTAATCTGAATAGTTAAATCCATCTTAAAAACACTTCCACAAACCAGAAACTGACCCGTTTCAGCTGAAATTTCTCTGACCTAGTTACAAAGTATTACACAAAGAATTCCTCTGGTACCGATGTCTTTCCTAGTCTCTGCCGAATGGGAAAATCCCATTTTGGTAAGACTCATGATGGCTGCCAAAGCATGCTCCTTGAGAGCCAGGACACTGGCAGATGAAAAGATTAGCCGAAAGAGTGGGGTATCGGGGCAGCATGTGTATATATATCTGTCGCCAGCAGATCTAGGAGGCTAGCAAGCAGAAAACAAGAATGGTCCCAGAAAAAAAGCATAAAATATTTTTAATCTGCTAATTCTGACTTACTTCAGCACACAACAGCAGTTTTCCAAGGAAGTTAAACATTAATAGAGTACTTGAACTTTCATTCTATACTGGGCCTAGTATTGGGCCCTAAATCCACAACGTGATCTTGTTAAACAATGTGGCTAATTCTTTAAATAACACAGGATTTCCAACTTTCTTTTATTGGGTTGCCATCCAAAATGTTAACTTAACAATGTGAGAGGTTGACAGTAATTTTTATTAGCACAAATGTGTCTACGTTTTATATAAGTCTGTCATTAACCAACTAAACTAATCATAAATATAATAATTATCTTTTTATTTAGGTCCATTGTACATTCATGTTTCGTTCACAGGTGAGAAAAACAAACCTTCACATTGGAACTGACAAATCAAAGGAATTGAGAAGCTCCTTACTGGCCGGTATCCATTTTTGGCACTTGTCACAGAAGTAGGACAGCTGCTCCTCCATCCAGGACACATCTCCTTCGTCACTGTTGAGGGAATCCCCACTCTGATCATGAGATAAGTCCACTGATGCCTGGTCTTCCGATTCAACGATCAGGAGAGTCTCCCCCTCCACCTCTCCCTCCTCCAGCCCTTCTGAGGTAGATGTTCTCGTGGCTTCATCATCATGCCGGCTTATCAAACTACTCAGGTGGATGTTACTATCCATCCCTTCTTCTCCCAGGCTCTCAAGTGCTTTTCACGAACAATCCTAAGCTCTGGACACCAGGCTTCAAGGGGCTTCTACCAGGATCACACAGACAGACAGAAACTCTTCACGAGAGTGTCTGCCCGCTTCTTTACTCAGATAGAAGGGATTTTTAAGCAATCATTTAGAATATGTGATCCACTGTCCTTGTCTTTGGTCAAGTTTGAAAGGACAGTGACCAAAAAAGGGTGAACACCTCACAAAGCTATTCTCCATCCACACTCACACACCCACACTCAACACTGTCCCATCAATATTTGGCATCCATTTCAAGTCATGTTTTTTGAGATCCTTTTGCCAATAACATCTTCTCTCTTTCCGCTTCAAGTTGCTCAGTCAAAATAATCTGTTCTCCCAAGAGACGAATGTTTTCTTTTTTCCGATTCTGCCTCTCAATGTCTCTGATCACTCCATCGTGAAGCCTCTAAAAACGCAAGAAACAGATTTCAGTAACACCCAAACAGGTGGTTCCCTTCCTTGTGCCATTCAATCTGAGTAACAGTACTACCAAAATACACTGAAAACTTTGAGACTCCAAATACCTAATTACTATTTCAACTTTCTGCATAAATGTAAAATGTTAACAAGCTATCAGATGAATTTGGTCGTGTGCTCCACCAGTGTTATTACTTAACATGACTTAACCATATTTTAAGAAATTCCTGAACATTCAGTATAGAAGCTTCATGGGAAATTAAAAAAAAAAAGAAAAAAAAACTGTTCTTGAGGTGAATTTTAAAAGTTTAATTGATATACAATGCTTTAAAAGATCTGGTGAGAATTACTACAGTAACTTTACAAACTACTTTCCTATTAGCAACGATCCTAGCTGAATAATAAATATCAAAGAAAAAAAGACTCCTGAAATTTAAACAAACTGTCAGGATGCAAGAAAATAAAGATCTTAGCTTCTTCTAGTGCATAAGAAGAAGTAAAAATTGTACAGAATTACTAATCAATTACATGACTGAGAGAGACGGGAAAAATACAATGCTACTACCGGAGGAAAAAAGAAAGGTGGTAGTTACTTTGAGAAGCACTAAAGACAGGTCGAAAATTCCAGAACACAGACTTGGCACCTAAGATGAGACTTTTTAAAGCCTAAGTCCAGTCATTACTAATAACTGCCATTTTCTAGTTTTTAGGTCCCCAAATACTAATTTTTTTTTTAATGGCAACCTTGTGAGGTACAATTAATGGGGGTGGGGCCCAGGGCCTGGGGTTTTTTTGTTTGTTGGTAATCATTAGGTCTATTTTATTTTACTACTATCATCATTATTATTTTTAAGCGGGCACTATGCCCAGCACAGAGCCCAACAATGCACTTAAACTCACAACCCTGAGATCAAGACCTGAGTTGAGATCAAGAGTCAGATGCCCAACCGACTGAGCTACTGAGGTGTCCCTATTATGCCTATTTAAAGAAACTCGTCAAGTACCTACTTGCCAGATCTCCTCCAGGCCTAGAGTTTCACTCACTATTATGGGGGGAACTGGGAAGTTTAAGAGTCCTAGAACAGATAACACAATTGAAAACCATCTTTTTTGGACCTTGCTCCTTAGCCAGATCTCCAGAGACATTTGGCTCCTCCCTCCCCAGTCCTTTGGGTCCTGTACTTCCTGTACCATGACACACCCATGCACACACCCCACCCCACCCCCAAAGCCCACACCATCCACTGGAATCATTCTTTCCATACCTGCCTCTGGGATCTTCCATACCTGATCTTCCTTCCTCAGACTTCAGCATATGGCTTAGGAACTTGCTTTCCTGCCATCATTGTAGTGCTACCTTCCTTCAAGTTGCAGTGTATGCCAACTGCCTGCGACTTGCACTTAGCTACCTTACTAATCACCTCTCTTACTAACCACCAAGACCTCTTCGCCATTACTCATGTAGTACAACTCGTTTTGCTGGGTTCCTGTGAGGATTAATGTCAGTGCCTGGCATATGGTAAACAGTCAAGAAATGCTAGAAAACAACAGTCATTATTTTATTTCTTGCTTCCTTGAACCTTCCAACATACCCAATGTGTCAATCATTTGTCTTCTTCCTAGTGTAAAAAAAAAAAGTCCACTGAATGACTGGATGCAAAATAAACACAGGTTATTCCGGTCAATCTTTTCTTCATCTAATTTCCAAACACCTAAATCTTTGTTTTTCTACCCTCTAGTACAGAGACACTCAACCCCAGCTGCATGTTAGAATCCCCTGGGTGGCTTTTAACACATACGTGATCAAGATTCCCCATATCCAAGAGATTCTGATTTAAGAGGTCTGGAGTAGGTGACATTGTAAAAACGAGAGACACTGAGTTAGTTCAGAACCAAGCTCTCATCCATCCCTTACCCCATAGTCTGAAAATCTCTGCCTCCACTGACCTCAGAACTACATCTGACCATCCTCTACTCCACCTCAAATTTCTTTTGATCACCCTCTTTTCCTTTCACTTCTTGGAAGAGAAACTTGCCTGCCTCCATTCCAAAAGCTCCACCCTCAGAACCTGTACTTTGTTCCCCAATCTCTAACCTCTTCCATGTCCTCATTACTCATCCCAATAGCCCCTCCCCCAAATTCTTATACCATCACACCTTCCCGATTTCCAGACTGTGAACAAGGACAAGACCTCTTCTGCTTCATCTCTGTGTACCAAGCACACTGCACAGCCCAGTACGACAAAAGGCCATTTACTATTGATTCATCCAGTTCATTACTTCCACCCTTGGCAAAACTAAGCCCAACCCTAACGCACGCACTGACCTAGTTGCCTGTTCTCAACTTTCAGCACCGGTGTGAAGCAGTTACAAACTCAGGAACGCCCGTCCTTCCTATCTTTGTTTCCCAAAGCGCCTAGTGTGGTGCCTGGCACACACAGACCAATCACTAAACATTTGCCAACTAGAGTAAAAACAATATGAACTGACACACACGGAACGGGCGGTCGGTCAACCGATCAGTAAGTTACAGATATTTCTAGAAATACAGGTACAGAAAAAAGAAAAACTGGAGGCTGGTATCTCTAATTCCCAGAATCGTTTCTACAGCATACTGTTTCTTAAAAGAAACAAACAAACAAACAAACAAACAAAAAGCATCCACTAAATTACCTTGGCTAAAGGCAGAGAAAGTGGATTCGGGGCAGCCTCCTTAATCCTAGGATAAAATCTCATTAACACTGGAAATGAGATACATTAGGGTTGAGCCTCAACCTTGGGCCTGGGGTTGGGGAGAGGCCGACAACTTGCTGAGTGCACCCCCACGAAAACCCTTTCCCGCCTCTACTTTGCAGCGGCCCAAGCGACACGCTGAAAAGTCCGTGTCACTGTAGGCTGGAGGTGACCTGGGAACCGGGCCGCCCACCACCCTGCAGGCCTGCCTTAGCTGGAGCCAGGAGGCTGCGGCGCGGAGAGCAGGGGCTCCCCCGCGCCGACAGGACGGGGTCGCCGGGGCCTCCCGGTGCACGCGGCCGCGGGGCTGCCGCGCCCGGGCCGGGCGGACGGCGTGGGAGCCGCAGTTGCGCGACCGGGGTGATCGAGGAATGGGTGGGACGCAGGATCGCGCCGCCGCGGAGCCGACGAAAGAGGGAGAGACGAGGAGCAACGGAGAACCACGCGGAGAGAGGCCACTGGGCCTTAGGTCGCCCTCGCGGGCCCCGGAAGAGGAGGTCACGTGACACCGACCTGCCGGTCCTGCCGCTGCTTCAGATGCACGCCGGCCACGGTGGCCGCCGTCAGCACCACCGACAGGCCCAGCACCACCTTCGAGCTCCTCGACATCCCCGCGCCGGCCGCTGCGGCCTCCGCCTACCCGCCCCGGGCCCCAGGGCCGCAACCGAACGCGACTCGGAGGCTGCGGGTCAGGCTCGACCGCTCGAGCGCAGAGCCCCTGCAGCCGCTGCACCGCCCGCCGCGCCAGGCGCTAGCAATCGAGAGCCGAGCGCGGAGCGGCGTCCCTGCACTGCTGAAGTGTGGCTGCGGTTGCCTCTTCTTCCCGACCCCGCACACACGCATAATCTGTCCCCTCTGAGCGTTCTGCTGACCCGGGTCCTTTGCTCCATACCAGCCTTAGTAATCGCAGCCTCTTTGGCCCTTTGCGCGGTAGGTGCCACCAGAAGATGGAGTTTTTGCTTGTAGATCCATAATTAAATGTTGTAGACACGGTCACCTGTTTTCATCTAAATACTGTGGGCTGGCTGGTCAGGCTCTGATTTTTCTTAAAACCGAAAAGCCTTCTGGCTAAAGGGCATGCTAACTGGGTAGCGATGCCTCTTCGTTGCCTCTTGGTAAGAAAAGCGCTGGTCAACTTGCTTCCCGTGTAATTACTAAGAGATCGCCTTTATACCTTTGGAGCCTCAGTTCCTGCACCAATAAGACAGGATTCCTGATTCCCACATTACTAGGGAAATGAATGAATGAATGAATGAATGAATGAATGTAAGGCATTATGCAAGGCATCATTTTCACTTTTCCTTGTGGTAGAAAGAAATTTGGCTTTCTGGAAAGTGTAAAGTATCTAATAGAATAGGCAATGGAAAGGTATTCCCATTAAGTCATGCTTTCCCACTGGAATTCACAGAGAGCAAGCTTCTTCCTGTGGAAACAACTATGGCCAGTACTGATTAGGACCAGGTCTTGGTTAGCACCACCCAAGGGCTTCTCCAATATTCATTTCTGTAGTGCTTTGCTATTCCAGTTTGTTACTTAGTGTAAATGGCATGAGATGATTATTGCTTGTAAGAAATGTAATAAAAAAAAATTGAATACTTTTTTCAAACCACATTTTGTCCATGGCATTTTTCTCAGCCAGAGGAGGATATATCACTGAATTGGGAAACTGATTTCCTCCCCTAATAGACTGTGGAGTTAGAAGCACTTCAATTCAAGGTGTATTTGTATTCTTTTGTAATAGAAAAGAAAAAACAGTATTAGACTGCTTTTTTACTTCATGACCTGAGCTGAAGTCGGACGCTTAATCGACTGAGCCACCCAGGTGATTCGGAGAAGAACAAACAATATTAGACTGCTTTTTTACTTGTGGTGGACTCCAGATATTTTTCTCTGTAAGTCAGTGAGCCTTCAGCAAAGCTACATGTCCTTAGAATTTGTCAGATTTAGATGGCCTTTCACTATTGTAACCAATTTTCAACTTGTCTTCTTGAAATATACTTTTGTTCTCCTTTCAAAACATCCTTTATGTGTTAACGGTGTCAAATTGAAAAGTGGATTATCTGTTTAAATATTTATGACCCCCAGCAGGGTGTTTTGTGTGATTATTGTCACACAAATGACTGGGATAGGAGGGAATGAGTATAGACTCCTCTAGCCAATAATCACGATACAAAAGACAAGACGAGGGATGCCTATGTGGCTCAGTCTGTTGAGCGAGCATTCAACTCTTGATTTCGGCTCAGGTCATGATCTCACGTGAGATGGAGCCCTGCATCGGGCTCTGCGCTGACAGGGTGGAACCTGCTTGGGATTCTCTCTCTCCCTCTCTCTCTCCCCTCCCCCACTTTCTCAAAAATAAATAAATAAACATTACTTAAAAAAAGACAGGGAGACAGTTGACAAGTAGCAATTGCTATGGTTCACATGTTTGTGTCCCCCCTAACACTCTTATGTTGAAATCCTAACCCCCTGGTGGGGTGGTATAGGAGATGGGGCCTTTGGGAGGTAGTTAGGTTTAGATAGGCTCATTAGGGTCAAGCCCCCAGGCTGGATTAGTGTCCTCTTAAGAACAAGAGACTACAGCTCGGTCTCCACCATGTCAGGACACAGCAAGAAGACAGCTATCTGCAAACCAGGAAGAGGGCCCTCACTAGAACCCAACCAGGTTGGTACCCTAATCTCAGACTTCCCAGCCTCCAGAACTGACAGACACATATCCACCATTTAAGCCATGCAGTCTATGATATTTTTGTTCTAGCAGCCCAAGGTAAGACAGCAAGAAACTGTTCCCCAAAGTGAAGTATGAGTGTGCATTTACTGCTGCAGAGTCAGTATCACCTAATACAGAAGATTGAAGACCCGCTTCTCTAGGTCAGAAAGTTCCAGCAACTTTCCTCCAGGAACTAGGTGCCGATTGGTTTTGAATTCCTCACTCCCTTTTTCTCAATGGTAAATCATTACTTATGCCAGCTTAATGGAAGAGTCCTGCTTAACCACTGGAGACTCTGAGTAAGAGGGGCTCCTTTAATAATCACAGAGGTAAGTCGAGGCAGAGCTCTTACTACAAGGTAGAAGGCTTAAAATTAATATTGGCAAACACTTAGCACATTAATGTGCTTCCCTTTTCTCCACATCCTTGCCAACACTTGTTACTTCTTGTCTTTTTGAGGATAGCCATTCTAGCAGGTGTGAGGTGGTACCTCTTTATGGTTGTAATTTGTGTTTTCACAAATTTACTTCACTGATGATCAGTGGCATCGAGCACCTTTTCGTATACCCGTTGACCATTTCAGTTACCAGACAAATGAGTTCCGGGGGTGTAAAGTACAGTGTGGTGACGCTAGTTAATAATGCTGTGTCGTACACTTGAAATTCACTAAGGGAGTAGATCTTCAGTGTTCTCACCACACACCAAAAAGGTAACTATGTGAAGTGATGGATGTGTTAATTAGCTAGATTGTAGTAATGATCTCACAGTGTATAGGTATATCAAATCATCACATTGTACACCTTAAATAGAAACTATTATTGTTATTGTTATTATGAGAGAGAAAGAACACGTGCACGCTTGAGGGAGACAGAGGCAGAGGGAGAGAGTCTTAAGCAGGTTCCACACCCAGCAAGGAGCCTTGGGGCTTGACCTCACAACTGTGAGGTCATGAGCTGAGCCCAAATCAAGAGTCCGACGCTTAACCAACTGAGCCACCCAGGCACCCTTAGAAACAATTTTTATTAGTAAATTATGCCTCCATAAAGTTAGGAAAAAAAGAAATTATAGGAAAAAATTTCAAAGCACCAAGAAGAAAAAATAAATTATACACACACATATACACATGCTCAAGGAAGAGAAAAGAAGTAGTGATACATACTACAACGTGGACGAAACCTGAAACCTTACAAACATTATGCTAAGTAAAGAAGCTAGTCACAAAAGACCAGGTATTGTATGATTCCATTTATACAAAGTATCCAGAATAGGCCAATCCATAGAGGCAGAAAGTAGATTACTGTTTGCCAAGGGCTCCGAGGTTTGGGAGATGGGGAGTGACTGCTAATGGGTTTCTTTTGGGGGATAATGAAAATGTTCTAGAATTAGATCATGGTGACAGGTGTACAATTCTGACTCTACTAAAACCCACTGAAGTGGGCTCTTTAAAAGGGTAAGTTTTATGGTATATTAATTATTTCAATAAAGCTGTAAAAGAAAGTGGGGGGGGAAAAGCTATTTATATATATCAACCCATTTCATCTTCACAATGACCCAACAAAATAGGTGCTGTCCGTGTCCCCATTTTACAGGTGAGGAAAGTGAGGCACAGTGTTAGATAACTTACCCACAGCCAGAAAGTTACAGAGCAAACTAATTGGTTTTTAGTTTTCTATTCAAAGACATAAAAGATTAAATTTGCCTGGTTTCAAGTTTAAAACAGAGAACGGATATCTTCTTATAGACACAAGGAGAATGTGTGTATCTAGAATCTTCTCATCCCGTATTTAGCTACTTAAAAAATTGGACGAGGGGTGCCTGGGTGGCTCAGTCGGTTAAGTGTCCGACTCTTGATTTCGGCTCAGGTTGTGATCTCACATGAGATGGAGCCCCACGTGGGGCTCTGCGCTGGTAGCTCGGAACCTGCTTGACTTTTGGCTTTTGGATTTTCTCTCTCCTCTCTCTCTGCCCCTCCCCTTTCGTCCACACACGCTCTCTCTCCTTCAAAATAAACAAATAGACACTTTTTAAAAATGGGAGGAGAGAGGCACCTGGGTGGCTCAGTCGGTTAAGCGGCCAACTTTGGCTCAGATCATGATCTGAGATCTCGAACTCTGGGCTTCGGATTCTGTGTCTCCCTCTCTCTCTGCACCTCCCTGTTTGCACTCTGTCTCTCTCTCTCTCTCTCTCTCAAAAATAAATAAACTTTCGAAAAATAAAAATAAGTAAAATGGGAGGAGAGTAGGCAAGAGAGGGAAAAGAGGAAGGAGTGAGGAAGACAGGACTTGGCACGTGATGGGAAAGGGAAGAGAGAGAGAAACAGAAGAGAGCAGAGAAGCCCACAGGAAGCCTCAGTAGGTTCCGAGGGAATAACACTCACCTTTGGAATTCTGTTTTTGGGTCTTCCACGCCTCCCTTTGATAGGGAAGGCTCGCAGCTATCCAGCAGGATATTGTTCTCAGAAGATGGCCTCTGTGAACGAGGCTCTGCAGCAGCAAAAAGGTGCAAAGCAGGGATTCTGGCTTTACTCAGAGGACGATCCCTTACATTTTGGGGCCTCAGTTTCCTCCTCTGTACTAAGGGGACAGTGATATGTCTGCTACCTCCTTGGCTTTCTGTTTGAGACGATGAAGTAGTATCATGACTACACCAAAGTCAGGCATCTGGTTATAATGCGTGTTGGCGCATCCCAGCCAGCGAGCCTTAAGATGGGAACCCCTCGGCCCTGGAGGGAGGAGAGGGCTCCTGTCACCGCTGCTGTGGGGAGTGACCCTGAATCCTGGCTTCGCCTATTTAGGAAATGTCTCTTCTTTTGCAACTGAGTGGGCCTTTTGGTGACCTCTTAGCAGGCGGCTGCAGTGAGGCCTCTCACCCAGCTTGCCCAAACCCTGGATTACTTTCATTGTGTCCAAATACTCCATGTGACCGACCTCTCTCGGATTCAAAATCCAGTCACATTGTCAGAAAAAAAAAAAGTCACCACTGCCATTGTTAATGGAAGAAGAGAGCTATGAGAGCCTTGAAACATGATTTCGGCTGCTATGTATTTATAAATCAGTGTTAAAAAATTGTGGCTTTATCAGACACCACGGCACGTTGACAAAGACACGGAGCAGCTGGAGCACTGCGCCCCTTGAGTTGGAACCACTTCAGCTGGAGCTGCTGGAGCTGAACAGGTGTGAGCTCCGTGACCCACCAACTTCACCCCCAGACACTTCCCAGCAGAACTGCATACGTGTGCACCAACACACAGGTGCAAGTATGTCTGTATACATCACACTTCCAGAAGTTGGCATGGTGGTTCCCCTATCGGGAGGGCAGAGGGACTATTTGATGTGAGAAGCCCTGAATGAGGCTTCCGGGATGCTGGTATCATTCTGTTTCTTGACCTGGTTGCTGGTACTGGGTGTTCATGAAAATGAACAAGGGACACACGGATTTTACTGTAGCAAGACCTACTTTTCTTTTTCTTTTTTAATGATTTTTTTGAAGTTTTTTTTTAATTGTATTTTTGAGAGAGAGAGAGAGCACGTGAGCAGGGGAGAGGCAGAGAGAGAGGGAGAGACAGAGGATCCCAAGCAGACTCCACAGCCGTCAGCTCGAGGCAGGGCTCAAACTCCTAAACCGTGAGATTATGACCTAGGCTGAAATCAAGAGTCAGACGCTTAACCTGCTGAGCCACCCAGGTGCCCCAAGACCTACCTCTATGCAAAATCTTACATAAAATTATGAACTGATAAAAACGGCTTGTACTTTTTATCATCGTCGCTTCTTGTGCCAAGAAAATTTGTTCTCCATGCATGATAACTATCAAGAATGGAAGATATTATCATTTAAAATGTCTTGATCGGGATTTATGTACATTTTGTTTTTTATTTTTTTAATTTTTTTAAAGTTGGTGTTTGTTTTTTTTTTTCGTAATTTCTACACCCAGTGTGGGACTCGAACTCAAGACCCTGAGATCAAGAGTCACATGCTCTCGGGGCGCCTGGGTGGCTCAGTCGGTTAAGCGTCGGACTTCAGCTCAGGTCATGATCTCACAGTCCGTGAGTTCGAGCCCCGCATCAGGCTCTGGGCTGATGGCTCAGAGCCTGGAGCCTGCTTCCGATTCTGTGTCTCCCTCTCTCTCTGCCCCTCCCCCATTCATGCTCTGTCTCTCTCTGTCCCAAAAATAAATAAACGTTAAAAAAAAAATTAAAAAAAAAAAAAAGGAGTCACATGCTCTTCTGACTGAGCCAGCCATTCGCTCTGATGTGCAGACATTTTAAACATAAAACCTGGTATAAAAAAGACACAGAGAAATGAGCTCTAGATTGTCATTTAAAAAAAAAATCATAGAGTTGTCAAGAAATTTTACACGGATTCAATATTTAAATCTGCCCCAATAACTTGGTTTGTATTTTTCTTCTCATAATTATAGAGTACCATAGATTTTTTGTTTTTGTTTTTATTTTTATAAAAATACAGAGAAAAGCAATGTAAATAATTATTATCTGTGAAGTTCCATTTAAGAGTCTCATGCTGTACAGCCAGAGCTAGCCAGGCACCCTTCCATGAAGCTCTGTTTAGAATTATCCAAGATCCCTCAAGTTGATCCCAGCAAGCTATACAAATTTCCCTTTTTTTTTTTTAATTTCCCTTTTTTTAATGTTTATCAGGATGAGACAAAAGTTTGGAACCGTGGCTAGTTTAATGCAATTTGCTTTGTAGGCCAGAACTTCTGAACCTCGTGTCTCTGCCTTTCTTCTAGTGTTCTGGTACCCTGAGATCATATGAGCTCCCGGCCCTCTCGGCTTTGGACTGACCCAGGTATGCCCAGGGTGACCACTGTTCTCCACTGCTCTCACCACAGAGGGACAATAGTGCTCCATTCACAACTCCTGTCCCTTCAATATCCATTCTGATAGGAGCTGGAGAAGGGGCCGGTGGTGACATTAAAACAGGAAGCCTCAGGAGCAAATCTGTTCAAACTCAGGTGTACTGGAGGCCTCTGAGCTTCAGAATACCCCACCCTCGCTGAGTTGTTTTCAAACCTTGAAGTCCCTTTGAAATTGATTGCTTGAGTGATGATTCTTCCTATGTAAAATCACTGGGACACACAACCACTGCCACCAGACTGAGCTAAATTTCTAAACCAAAAATATGAATCTGACCTTCTTAAAAACTTCTCCCTGGGGGTTCTGGGTGGCTCAGTCAGTTAAGCGTCTGACTTTGGCTGAGGTCCAGAATTCACAGCTCATGAGTTCAAGCCCCGTGTGAGGCCCTGAGCTAACAGCTCAGAGCCTGGAGCCTGCTTCAGATTCTGTGTCTCCCTCTCTCTCTCTCTGCCCCTCCCCCACTCACTCTGCCTCTCTCTTTCTCAAAAACAAATAAAAACATTAAAAAAAAGATTTAACAAAACCATAAAACACCTCTCCCTGGTTCCACATTCCTAGGGCATGAAGCCCCATACTTCCCTCTGCCCTCCTTTCCAGCCTTACTTATTTATTTATTTATTTATTTATTTATTTATTTATTCAAATGTTTATTTCTTTTTGAGAGAGAGAGAGACAGAGCATGAGTGGGAGAGAGAGAGAGAGAGAGAGAGAGAGAGAGAGAGAATCCAAAGCAGGCTCCAGATTCTGAGCTGTCAGCATTGAGCCCAATGTGGGGCTTGAACCCACGAGCCGTGAGATCATGACCTGAATTGAAGTCAGATGCTTAACTGAGCAGGTGCCCCTCTCCAGCGTCTTTTAAAGAAAGACAAGGCATCAAAAATAAGGACAGTTGGAAATCGGGGACTTGAAGAAGAACCAAGAAATGGAAACTAAGTTGGGGGTACAGTCCTCTCCCTGTGTTTGAACAATGTATTCACATGATACTTGTTCCACCTTAACTCATATAAGGGCAGGATTTGGGGGGAAAAAAAAAAGGCTTCACCAGTGTGTAATTTGGCTTGTGTTTTGTGGACTTGAATCAGGGCCAAGTCTTTGCAGCTATTATGGGAAAGCTGGGTTTCCAAGTCACTTCTGTTGTAGGGAATATTAATCATCAGTACTCTACTGGGAGATATTAATAGGAAGGCATGGGTTTAAAGTAGGATAGCTGGTGGGCATGAATGTAACAGGTGAGGGCAGACACTTAAGGCAATGAATGAGAAGGTTCTCTGGGGCAAGGCTGTGATGAAAAGAGGAGGCAGCAAGGGGGCTGGTTTGTTTAGGAAAAAGGTGGAGGGTGTCAGCTGAATTGGCACCATTGTCCAACCTTTGTGTAAATGTTCCAATTTCAGCACCAGATGATTGCGGAAACATCACATCACAGGGCACCCCATAAAGCGCCCTATGACTATTTGAAAAGCAAACATGGAGCCCTGCCTCACATATGGCCCAGTAGTGGGCTCTAACAGGGAGTGAATATAATAGGGCCCCATCTTCTTCAGGTTTAAGTTTTAAAGTCAACCCTCAGCATGTAGAGCAAAAATCACAGTCAAAACTGCCCTTGAAAGTCCCTTAAGAAGGTGACATGCTGGAGACAATAGACTTCACGTCAGTAAGTCCAACACAGGTTTTTCTCTGGCAGTGGAATTGATCACTGCGCTCAGCGGAGGATCTATTTATTTGGAATTCTACATAGGAGATTTTTCTCTTCTCCCCCATTTAGCAATGCATTCAATCATTTATTTGTATCAGTATGGACCCACACATACTTACTTTATACTTTGGGTTATTTTTTTTTTTAAGTTTATTTATTTTGAGAGAGAGCGTGCGCTCTCATGCACATGAGCAGGGGAGGGAGGGGGAGAGAGAGAGAGAGAGAGAGAGAGAGAGAGAATCCCAAGCAGGCTCCATGCTGTCAGTGCAGAGCCTGACTCGGGGCTCGATCTCACAAACTGTGAGATTATGACCTGAGCCGAAATCAAGAGCCAGATGCTAAGGTGCTTGGGTGGCCTAGTTGGCTGAACATCTGACTTCAGCTCGGGTCATGATCTCACAGTTTGTGGGTTCGATCCCCACATCGGGCTCTCTGCTGTCAATGTGGATCCTCAGTCTCCCTAGCTCTCTGTCCCTCCCCCGCTCACATGCTTGCTTGCTCGCTCGCTGTCTCTCTCCCTCTCTCTCTCTCAAAAATAAGTAAACATTAAAAAAATCTTAAAAAAAAAAAAAGAGCTGGATGCTTAACTGACTGAGCCACCCAGGCGCCCCTATACTTTGGGTTATAATGCAATATTGTGGCTCAAATTATTCCAGTTTTGGCCACTGGGAGCTCTTTCAGTTGGCTGCTGTACCCTGAACACATCCCCACCAATGTGGGCTTTTCTTTTTTTCATACTTAATTTCTTTCTGGCACTACAAGGTACTCCAGCATCATTTATTCAAAAGTCTCTCCTTTCCTCCAATTTCCCCTGGCATCATTTGTTGTGAATTTGACACCCTTGTTGAAAATTATTGACCGTATATGTGAGGGGTTACTTTTGGGCTCTCTGTTCAATCCCATTATTCTGTGTGTCTGTCCTTATGCCAGACAGAACAACACTGTTTTGATTACTGTAGGTTTATAGTAAGTTTTGAAATCAAAGCTGAGTCCTCCAACTCCAACTTGTGATATTTTTCAAGATTGTTTTGGCAATTTGGGGTCCCTTGAGATTGCATGTGAATGTTAGGATTGGTGTTTCTATTTCTGTAAGGAATACCATTTAGATTTTGATAGGGATTAATATTGTCACCTTAATGTTTTGAGTTTCTAGTGTACAGGTCTTTCTCTTCCTTTGTTAAATTCATTTCTAAGTCTTATTTTTGATGCTGTTTTAAGTGGAATTCTTTTCTTTTCTTTTTTTTAGTGTTTAATTTTGAGAGAGAGTGAGAGAGAGAGTGTGAGCAGGGGAGGGGCAGAGAGAGAGGGAGACCGAGGATCCAATGCAAGCTCCATGCTTTTAGCACAGAGCCCGACGTGGGGCTCGAACTCACAAACCATGAGATCGTGACCTGAGCCGAAGTCAGACACTTAACCGACTGAGCCACCCAGGTGCCCTGGAATCGTTTTCTTCATTCCTTTCTTGGATTGTTCATTGTTCATGTATAGGAATGTAGCTGATTTTTGAACATTGATCTTGTATCCTGCAACTTTGCTGAATTTATTAGCTCTCTTTTACTGTGTATAGACTCTTCAGGGGTGTCTGCATAGAAAAGCATGTTATCTATAATTAAAGATAATTTCACTTCTTCCTTTCCAATTTAGGTGCCTATTTTTTTTTTTCCATGCCTAGTTGCCCTGGCTAAGACTTCAGTACTATGTTGAGTATAAATGGCCAAAGTGGGCATCCTTGTCTTGTCCTAAATCTTAGGGGAAAAGCTTTCAGCCTTTCACCATTGAAGATAATGTAAGCTATTGGTTTTTCTTTTCTTTTTCTTTCTTTCTTTCTTTCTTTCTTTCTTTCTTTCTTTCTTTCTTTCATTCTTTCTTTCTCCATATTTTCTTTCTGTCTTTCTTTCTTTCACTATTGGTTTTGCATATATGGCCTTTATTATGTTGAGAAAGCTTCCTTCCATTCCTAGTTTATTAAGTATGTGTGTGTCTTTTTTATTAAAAATGGTGTCAATTTTTGTCAAATGCTTTTTCCATGTCAACTGAGATAATCATGGGGCTTTCTCCTTCACTCTATAAATGTGATGTGTTACACTGATTGGTTTTCATATGTTGAACCAGGCTGTATTCCAGGAATAAATCTCACTTGGTCAAGGTGTATAATCCTTTTTAATATACTGCTAAATTGCTAGTCTGATTTTTTTTTTTTAACAAATCCAACTTTTTCTTGCATGGCTAAATATCATTTGTACTCAGTTTGCTAGAATTTTATTGGGAATTTTTTACATCAATATTCATCAGGGAGATTTATCTGTAAATTTCTTCCCTTATAGTGAATGTTTTTGGTATCAGGGTAATACTGACCTCATAGAATGACTTAGGAAGTGTTCCCTCTTCAATTTTTAAAAGAGTTGGAGAAGGACTGGTGTTCATTCTTCTTTAAATATCTGGTAGAATTCACCAGTGAAGTCATCTGACCCAGGGCATTTCTTTGTTGGAAGGTTTTTGATTACTAACTTAATCTCCATAATACAGTTCTATTCAGATTTTCTATTTCTTCATGATTTAGTTTTGTTAGATAGTTTCTAGGAATTTGTCCATTTCATCTAGGCTATCCTGTCTATTGGCATATAAACATTAATAGTATTCTCTTACAATCATTTTTATTTCTGCAAAATTTGTAATAATGTCTGCACTTGCATTTCTGATGTTAATGATTTGAATCTTCTATATCTTTTTTTCTCAGTCAATCAAACCAAAAGTTTATCTAGGGTCACCTGGCTGGCTCAGTCCATGGAGCACGTGACTCTTGATCTTGGGGTTATAAGTTTGAGCCCCACAATAGGTGTAGAGATTATCTAAAATAGAATCTGTAGAAAAAAAGGTATGTCTGTTTCATTGGCCTTTCTGAGCGTTCCTGGGTGGCTCAGTTGTTTAAGCGTCCCACTTCGGCTCAGGTCACTATCTCACAGCTGGTGAGCGTGAGCCCCGTGTTGGGCTCAGTGCTTGACAGCTCATAGCTTGAAGCCTGCTTCAGACTATGTCTCTCTCCCTCTCTGCCCTACCCCCACTCATGCTCTGTCTGTCTGTCTCTCTCTCTCAAAATAAATAAACATAAAAAAAAAAAACCAAAGAAATATTTCATGGGCCTTTTTGAAGAACTAACTTTTGGTTTTGTTGATTTTTTTTTCTATTGTTTTTCTATTCTCTATTTCATTTATCTCAGCTTTAATCTCTATTATTTCCTTCTTTCTGCTAGATTTGAGTTTAGTTTGCTCTCCTCAGTGTAAGTTTAGGTTAGTGATCTGAGATATGTCTTCTTTTTCAACACATGCATTTACTGCTATAAATTTCCCTCTTAGCACTGCTTTCCCTGAATCCCATACATTTTGATAATGTTGTGTCTTTGTTTTCATTTGTCTCAAGGTATTTTCTAAGTTCCCTTATGATTTCTCCTTTGACCCATTATTTGTTTAAAAGCATGCTGATTAATTTACATGTATTTGTAACTTTTCCAGTTTTCCTTCTGTTATTGAGTCCTTGCTTCATTCCATGGTGATCAGAAAAGATACTTTGTATGATTTTAATCTTTTAAAATTCATTACTATTTGTTTTGTAGCCTAACATATGGTCTTCCTAGAAAGTGTTTAGGATGTCAGTTAAGAAAAATGTATAGGCTGTTGTTGGGAGGAGTGTTCTGTATATATCTGCTTGGTTTATGGTGTTGTTAAAGTCCTCTATTTCCTTATTGATTGTCTATCATTGTTGAAAGTAGTATGTGGAATTCTTCTACTATTATTGTAGAAATTTCTATTTCTCCCTGAAATTCTGCCAATGTTTCCTTCTTGTATTTTGAAGTTCTAATGTTGGGTGCACATGTTTATAATTGGTGTATCTTCATGGTGAATTGACCTTTTTATCAATATATTATGTCCTTCTTTGTCTCTTGTAACAGTTTTTTACTTAAAATCCACCTTGTCTGATATTAATATAGCCACCTCTGCTCTCTTTTGGTTACTATTTGCATGGAATATCTTTTTCCATTGTTTTACTTTCAATTTATTCTGCGTCTTTAGATCTAAAGTGAGCCTCTTGTAGACAGCATGTAGTTTGATCATATTTTTCGTACATTCTGCCGATCTATGCCTTTTTATTGGAGAGTTTAATCCATTTCATTTAAATAGGGGGCATTTATCACTATTGATTTAGATAGTGATGGGGGCACTTGGCTGGCTCAGTTGGGAGAGCATGTGACTCTTGGTGTTGGGATTTTAAGTGTGAGGCCCACTTTGGGTGTGGAGATTACTTAAAAATAAAATCTCAAGAAAAAAATTATTACTGTAAAGAAGGACTTACTTCTGCCATTTTGCTATTCATTTTCTGTAGGTCTTATGACTTTTTTGCCCTTCATTTCTTTCATTACTATCTTCTTTTGTGTTTAGTTGATTTTCTGGCAGTGATATATTTTTACTTCCTTTTCATTTACTTTGATGTATATTCTACAGATATTTTTTGTGGTACTCTGGGGATTACATATAACATCTTAAATTTTTTTTTTAACATTTATTTATTTTTGAGACAGAGAGAGACAGAGCATGAACAGGGGAGGGGCAGAGAGAGAGGGAGACACAGAATCCGAAGCAGGCTCCAGGCTCTGAGCTGTCAGCCCAGAGCCCTACGCGGGGCTTGAACTCACGGACCGCGAGATCTTGACCTGAGCCGAAGTTGGACGCTTAACCGACTGAGCCACCCAGGCGCCCCTACATATAACATCTTATAGATATTCCCATCTAATTCAAATTGATGCCACTTAACCCAATTGCACACAAAAATGCTACTCCTATAAAACTCTATCCGTCTTCTTTTTTTTTTTTTTTAATTTTTTTTTTTCAACGTTTATTTATTTTTGGGACAGAGAGAGACAGAGCATGAACGGGGGAGGGGCAGAGAGAGGGAGACACAGAATCGGAAACAGGCTCCAGGCTCCGAGCCATCAGCCCAGAGCCTGACGCGGGGCTCGAACTCACGGACCGCGAGATCGTGACCTGGCTGAAGTCGGACGCTTAACCGACTGCGCCACCCAGGCGCCCCTATCCGTCTTTTTTATGTTCTTATGTCTTGGTGTCACAAATTACATCTTTATATAATTTTGTGCATGCTAACATAATTATTTTTGTGCATTTGTCTTTTAAATCCTGCAGATAATAAAAAGTGGAGTTACGGTGTCACAATTATAAAACATAAAATGTTGAAGTATAATATATTTATAAAATATGGAATATTATCATCTAGTATAGATGTTTTATCTCTTCATGTATTTACCTTTACCACAAAACTTTCCCACTATTTAGAAAGTGGGTTCTTTTTTTAAGTTTATTTATTCTGAGAGAGAGCAAGCATGAGCGGGGGAGGGGCAGAGAGGGAGAGAGAGAATTGGAAGCAGACTCTACGCACCGTCAGTGTGGAGCCTGATGTGGGGCTCAGTCTTACACACCACAAGGTCAATACCTGAGCTGAAATCAAGAGTCCACCCCTTAGCCCACTGAGCCACCCAAGCACCCCTTAGAAGGTGTTTTTTCCTTGACTGAATGTTTATTTGGTTGCTGAAAACCTTTTGTTGGTTTCTAGAGCTCCTACAATGTTTATTCAGAGAGGTTTTGGTTGTTTTCTGACTGTTTCTGTGAGTGGACAAGATTCCTGAAGTAAGACGTGCTTTCTAGTTCACCGTTTTACCCCTGTCACTCCCTTCCTTTCCTTTTGTTGTCTCATTATAGCTTACTTAATCGCATGTAGCTCTCATTTATGTTCTTGAACTTGCTTTCTTGAGTGTTATAAGTCATGGAAATATGTATGGTCAAGTTTGTATCTACTCCTGGGCAACATTGTTTCTGGTGAGAGCTCTTCCTCTACCATTTTTTTTTTCTGTTATTTTTCTCCTTTTGTTTCTCTTGTGGGTATTCGCATTGGTCCTTTACCATTTCTTCTTCTATAATTATTATCATTATTTTCATCATTATTATTAATCTTTGAATGAAGTGAGTTCTCTGTGGTGCTATTTGCAGGAGAAATGCATGGAAGAAGGGTCAGAACATAATACAGGACCTCAAGAATTGTCCTCATGATATAAAGTTCATGGTTAGTGAATTTAGCCTTTACCTCTCCTCAACCAACCAAGAATGACTGCTCACAGTCAGGAATCTCTCTTCATCTCCTGATTCTCCCCAGCTTCGCTGATAGATTGAGTCTCTAAATAAGAATTCTCTGGTGACTTCTCATTCAGCCCTGTTTTCATTCTTCATTCATTCACTCCTTTGTTCAACAAATATATATTTTTTTTATTAAAGTACAACTGAGATACAATATCCTATTAGTTTCAGGTGTATGTTGATATTTTTATACATTATTAAAGAATCCCCACGATGACTCCAGTTACCATCTGTCACCTTGCAAAGTTATTACAATATTATTGACTATATTTCCCATTCTGTGCATTACATCCTATGACATTTATTTGATAACTGAAAGTTTGTCCTTCTTAATCCCTTTCACCTATTTTGCTGCCCACCCATCCCCTGTAATCAATGTTTTGTTTCCTGTATCTATGAGTCTAAATTTACAACAGATATTTATTTGATGCCTATCAAGGGTCAGGTGTGGTTTTAGGTACTTGGAATATATGTATATAAACAAAACCAATATCTAACCTTAAGGAATTCTTGTGGAGAAAACAGATAATACAAATTTACGTTGATAACTTGTATCGTGTATTGGAAAGTGATAAGGAAAGCCGGGCAGGATGGGAGGATTAGGAGTGCCAGTGGGGAGAGAAAGTCTGATTACAATTACAAATATGATGACCAGCGTTGGCCTTACTGACAATGTGATATTGACCAAAGATGGGAAGGAGCTGAGAGAGGAGCCCTGTGGGCCTCTGGGAGAAGAATGTTACAGTCAGAGGGAATAGTAGGTGCAAAGGCTCTGAGAAGCGGCCATGCCTGACCTGTTTGGAGCATAACAAAGAGGGCAGTATGGCTAGGGCGGAGTGATCAGGGTAGAGAATGGTAAGAGAGGGTCAGGAAGGTAATGACAGGGCCACATCGTTTATTTCCCTGTAGAACACAGGAAGGATTTTGGCTTTTACTCTGAATGGAATGGATGTCATTGTAGAGAACTGGAACAATCTGAATTACCACTGAAAAGCATCACTCTAGCAGCTGGGTAGATAATGGACTGTAGAGGATAAGGGTAGAAGCAAAAGGCCAGTCATAGGACTATTTCATTAATCCTGACAACAAGGGGTGGTGGCTTGCTCCTGGATAGAAGCAGTGGCAATGAAGAGAAGTAGGTAAATTCTAGATGTATTTTGAAGATGGAATCAACCAGATTTGCTATGGGTTAACTATAGGGTTTAAGAGAAGGAAACCATTAAGGATGACTCCAGAGTTTTTGGCTAGAGCAATTGGAAGGATGAGTTCACCATCTACTGAGATGAGAAAGCCTGTGGATACAGGACCTTGTAGGCAAAGATCAATGGTTCAGTTTGTGCATGGTAAGTGTGAGGTGCATACTAGACATCTAAATAGAGATGTTGAGCAAGCATTTGAATACACAGGTCTGATATCCAACATTGAAGTCTGTTCCGATTTATACAGTTTGAGGTTTTCATATACCTGGAATTTGAGGCCATATGACTGTGTGATATCACCAAGGAAATAAGTGTAAATAGAGGAGACTGAGGAAAGAGTCCTCAGACACTCCAGCATGAGGTAGTTGAGGATAAAGAACCAGCAAAGGCAACTGAGAGAGAATAGCCAGTGAACAGAAAGAAAACCAAGAAGCCAGATGTCCCAAGATCTGGTTTAGTGGAACAGTGATCAATGGTGTCAAATGCTACTAATTTAAGAAGGAGGAGGGCTAAGACTGGATTTCTCCATGTGGAGGTTACTGGTGATCATGAAAAGAACTACTTCAGGGGTTTTCTCTGGGGGCACTAATGCCAGAGTGGAGCGGATTTCAGAGAGAATACAGACAATGATGACGACAACGACAACAAAAAACAAAAAAAAACAAAAAATAACCCACAAAAAACAAAAACAAACAAACAAACAAACAAAAACAAAGATAGTAACACAGACAACCCTTCAGAGGAGTTTGGCTGCAAAGTAATAACGTAGGGTGGTAGATGATGGTGAAAGTAAACTTAAGAGAATTTTTGTTTTGTTTCATTTTTTAAGGTGTGAGCAGCAACAGCATCCTTGTCTCCAGATGAGATGAGCAGGGAGGGATATATTGATGGTGTGGGGAGGGAAGGGGAGAATCACTGGAGGGATTTCTTTGAATGCACAAAAGAGGATGGGAAATAATGTTGAGGAAGAGGGATTGGTTTTAGATAAGAGCATGAATAGTGATTGCAGCATCAATGGTAGCAGGGTATGAGTGCCGATGGTAAAAGTGGATAGATGGGGCTGTGGGAGATGTGGAAGCTACAGGCTAAGATTCTAAGATTCTTGCAGTAGGAAGCAAGGTCATCAGTTGAGAGTGAAGATAGAGAAGGAGGTATTGACTGTTTGAGGACAAAGGAGAAGGGTGTGCAATAACCATCTAGGAAGGTACAGGGAGTGAATGGACAAAGAAAGCATAATATGAATCCTGGGCAGCATTGGGGGTCCAACTAAAGCTCTTGACGTGCATTTCAAGTGTTTTTCTTTAGCTTGTTCAGCTACACGGGCGCGAAGCCAGAACAAGTGGAGAGGTGGATTTAATCAGTTTTGAGGTTTTGCCAAGTGAGTATGTGAAGAGAAAAAGGGATAAGCAAGGCGGGCGGGGGGGGGGGGGCGGGGGGGGTGATGATCACTACCGGTAATGGAAAGTAAGCTGGCTGGGGATGGAACAAAAGGTAAGAGAGATGGGGGGAAAGTGACCAGATTAATGGAGTGGGGGTTCTGGTGGGTCAAACGATTCATTGTTGGAGATACAATAAGGGATGGTAGTCAGAAGTAGAACGACTGAAAAGGGAGATTATGTCACAGAAGCAGTTATTGGCAATGACAAGGGGTAGGCAGGGCATCTCAAGCCAGCTAGCCAGCTGCAGTGATGGAGTAAGTGTTTTTCTTTCTTCTCCCTCACCCAATCTGTCACAAACTGCACACACACACACACACACACACAGAGCTGGAAAAAATGGAAACATATTTTAAAGATATAAAATACATTGACCAAAAAAACACTGATCATGTGATTGGATGCCACAGCAATGTCAAATTGCTATGAAAGTCTCTAAATGCTTCCTCTACAATTTCTGTGCTTACCTCATGTGGGCCACTAATAAGAGTTCCACTAGCACTTGCCCATGGACCACACTAAGTAGCTCTGGTCTAGGGTGTGACCATAGAAATGAGTGGCTGAGGTAAGATAAAGGTCAAACTCATTGGAGAAGTTCAGGAAAGTGAAAGGCCAGAGGTTGGAAAGATCACCTACATGTATATTGAAGTCACCCAGAGTTAAAAGTTTTAGAGAGAGTGATTTTGAGCCAAGAGCTAAGATTGTCAAGAAATAAGGGGTGAGGAATGTCCCCAGGGAGTAGGTGACAGCCACAGTGGGGTAGTGGGTGATACAAGCTGATAGATGATATTTAAAGCTGAGATTTGGGGAGGAAAGAAGAAGAATGATCTGGAAGCAGCAATGAGGAGCAAGGAGAACACCTATCTTACCTCCTGCCTGGTGTGGGGAAAAAAAAAGCCACCCCTGGGAGGGACAGAGGGGATACACAGGTCCTCAGGGGAAAATCAGACTTCTGGTAGAGCAGAAGAGGGTTGCTGTTGAGAGAAGTTAAGGATACAGGGGGTTTTGTTGTGGCGCAGTAGAAGAGAGGTTTGATGAGTGGCAGTGATGGGGAAAAGGACAGAACAAAGAATGGGCAGTTTTTCTGGGACAGGTGTGTATGGGTGATGAGAGATGAGCTCGGCCTCCAGGGCTCCTTACACACGAGTGAAAGGTGTAATGATGTAAGTCCTAGATTCAAAGCAGGTTGTAAAAGCAGGGATGAGTGTTGGGTATAGATAGGAATGGGGGTCTGGGGATCTCTCCTGATCCTTATCCTTGGAGAAGAGGAGAGCTAAGGACTCTGGGTCCCCTCCTGATCCCAATGATGGGAATAAAAGGTCTGAGGAGGATTGTATCTCAAGACTTCTACCTGAAGGGTTCAGGGGAGATGCCACCAACCGCCTAACAACCCTTTCCTGCTGTTGCAACAGGAAGTTACTTGTTTTAGGGTCTTAGGACACAACACTTATTTTGGAAAAGTGTTCTAGGCTGATTATTTTCTAATCTCTGCAGTTGCAAATATCCTTTATCCATATTGTTTCTGCACTTTGGCTGCTCTGACTCCATATTTTGGCTTAAGGCTTCAGAACAGTCTAAGCTTTCCTGACAATGAGTTTGCATTTTTGTTTCTTGGTTTCCTTGTTGATTTTGAGTATTTCACATCAGAAAGAAGACATGTTGACTCCACTTCATCATTTTTGAACTGGAAGCTCCCTTTTTCATTTATAAGCAATCATTTTTTATAGTATCTCATTCTTTACTTCATTGGGGAACCCTGAATGTTTATATCTACAGGTCTTTTCTCTTAGATTGAGAATTTCTACAAAAAAGAATCTTCTAATGTCCCGACTCTGAGGTAATAGGTCTGGTAGTCAACATTCTAGGATCCTAGCAGGAGAAGGATGCCAGAAATCCCCCATTAGGAGGTAGACTTTTGTTCAATTCCACTGTTTCCACTAAAGTCTTATCTGTGCCTGGTGTCCCCAAGTGGAAAGGTTCTCTGGTTGAGGTTCTTTATTCAGGGACTGGGCAAAACAAGATGGTAGACAGCATGGGGCAGGAGAGAGGCCTACGGTTCTACTACTCCTTCCTTATATAGATATCCACGTAATATGCCCCACCTCTTATCCCTGTGGAAAATTATGTTTTCCCAAATGGGCCCACCAATCTCACTCCACAAACACTTTTTACAAACTAATGTTGACACACTTCCATTGAGAGGTGGGGGTTTATGTTCCCTCCACTTGAGTCTGGGTGGATCTTTGTAACTGCCTTGACCAACAACAGAATGCAGCAAAAGTAATATTCTATGGTTTCCAAGCTAGGTTATAGAAAGTAATATGAATTTACCCTGGACTTGCCTTCTCTCTCTCGGGATGCTTGCCACAGAACCCAGATTGAAGAAGCCCAGGCCCCATGGACAAGCCACTTGTGGGTATTCTGCCCAGCTACCCTAGCTAAGGTCCCAGCCAACAGCCAGCATTAACTACCTATGAATGAACCCTCAGGTGACTCCAGCCCTCACCTTTGAGTCTTTTGTCTAAGTCCCAGACACTGTGGAGCAGAGACAAGCTGTCCTTGTAGTGTGCTGTGTGGATTCCTGACCCAAGGGAACCATGAGAAATGATAAATTGTTCTATTTGTTTTAAGCCACTAAGCTTTTGGGGTAATTTGTTACTCAGCAGTGGATGACTAATACACCCCTATATTCAGCAATCTCTTGTGCCTCTAATTTGTGGGCTTTTCCAGTGTTCTGATGTTGCTTGCTTGTCTGTCTTTCAAAACTGTGTTGACATCTCTTGTCTGCATGTTATCACGTCTTCTGTTCTCTGTGTCCTAATAGGGTTTGCTTATTTTTATTTTGTTTTGTTTTGCTTTCATTTCATTTTAATCCTCATGTGGTTGTTTTAGTGGACTCAGGGATGAGTGGGGATAAAGACATGTGTTCAATTCACATGTATAATTTATGGTCTTTCCTCTCTGATTGGGTTAATCCTTTTCTGAATGCTTGCAACATCATATGATTTACTTTTGTGGCAAGAAATAGAAATGAACTCCAGCTAGTTTATACATATACATATATGAAGCATATGAGGTTTTCAAATTATTGAAGAGTTGAATGACCAAGACGTGAGAAGGGAAGATGGAAGAAATTTTTCACTGAATAAATAAAAAGAAAAAAGAAAAAAACTTTCACCAAATGTTCACAGATCTCTTTTTGTCTAGAGTGCTGTCTAGGAGATAGAACATAAGTCACAGATGTCATTTTACATTTTCTAGTACAAAAACAGATGAAATTAATTTTTATATATTTTATTTGACACAGTATATCCAAAATAGTATCCTTTCAGCATGCAATAATATAAAAATTTATTAATGAGATATTTTGCATTTTGCTTTGTACTAAGTCTTCAAAATCTGGTGTGTAATTTACACTTACAGTACATCTCAGTTCAGACTAACCACATTTTAAGTCCTTAATAGCCACATATGGCTAGTGGCTACCATACTGGACAGTCAGGTATGGAAAATAATTGTTATTGCCCTTGAAGAAACTCTGCTCCGGAAATCTTTTTGTCTGGTATTTTCAAGTATCTGAAATCTCTTCAGATTTCAGAAGAGAGAATCTTATTGGTCCATCTTGAGCCTACTCTAGACCAATCAGCCATGGCCGGACACCCTCGTGTCATCTTGAAGACCTGACCACTGGGGGGGCATCTTGGGTATCAGAGAAGGTGGAGCCATAAGTCAGACAGCTATCCCAGGAAGGAGCAAATACTCTCACATTCTTAATCATTTCTCCTATTATGCTTCTTGCCCACTCTGTTGATTTACCTAGTGCTTCCCTTGCACACTGTACTTCCTTTTTCTTTTTTAAAAATCCTTTTTAGTGTTTATTAATTTTTGAGAGAGAGAGAGAGAGAGAGAGAATGAGCGGGGGAGGGGCAGAGAGAGCTGGAAACACAGAATTCAAAGCAGCTCCAGGCTCTGAGCTGTCAGCCCGGCACGGGGCTCAAACTCACAAACTGTGAGATCATGACCTGAGCTGAAGTCAGATGCTTAACCGACTGAGCCACCCAGGTGCCCCTGTACTTCCTGTTTCTAGGGGACTACAAGTACAAATTTCTTCCTTTGTGAAAATCATTGCCATGTCCAGTGTCCTACCATAACTGATTAAAATAAATTCTGAGTACATTTTAAAACACATTTGTTCATTTCACAAGATTTCCAAGTATAAGATGGCCCTCAGTGAAAGCTTTTCTTCCCATTTGCTCAGTTCTCCTTCTGTCCCAAGATAACCTCCGTCTTAATTTTTTCATTAATCTTTCCAGAGTAAATATATGTAAGCAAATACAAATGTTTTCCCTCCTTTCTACCAAAAAAGGCAGGGTAATACACCTCCTGCAATCATTTTTAATCATCTTGTATCTACCAGTGTCACTTCTATTTTTGATGTTCTTGTAGGAGTCTTAAAAGATTCTTACATAGTTCTGTGTAGTTTGTCTAGTTCTTGTACTATTATTACTATTTAATTTACCACATCTATAGATGTCTTCACAGATGTCATCTTTTAAGTTCCTGGAGGCAGGGGCCCCTGGGTGGCTCAGTTGGTTGAGTGTCTGACTCTTGATTTCAGCTCAGGTCATCATCTCAGGGTTGTGGGATGGAGCCCTGTGTCAGGCTGCTTAAGATTCTCTCTCCCTCTGTCCCTTTCCTCTCTGCCTCTGCCTCTCTGCCCCTCTCCTCATCTTGCATGCCCTCTCTCTCTCTCTCTCTCTCTCTGAAAAAAAAAATTCCTGGAGGCAAAATCTGGGTCGTATTTATCTTTGACAGTGTTATCATTTATTACAGTGCAAAAGCAAAATAAATTGAAAAAGATGATGAACAGATCTTTGTGGAATAAATGAGTTAACATTTGGAAAATGCATGCAACATCTCTCCTTTTCCAATAATAACTGATCTCATAAATATTGTGCTTTTTAAATCATTTAGAAAATATAGTTGTCAAAAAATACAGTTGTCTCAGGTTATTTCTGTTTGAAATGACTTTTTGGATTTTAAGGATAGGCTGGATTTGGAAGTACTTGGGAGGTTGGGGGAAAATAAGTGTAAAAATCATATCAGAACATCGTTCAAACCTAACATATGTAAATAACCTCCTCAAATAAAGGAGTTGAGGTTTAGTATTTTTTTTACATTTTTTTATGTTATTATTTTTTTTAATTTACATCCAAGTAAGTTAGCATATAGTGCAACAATGATTTCAGGGGTAGATTCCTTAATGCCGCTTACCCATTTAGCCCATCCCCCTTCCTGCAACCCCTCAAGCCACCCTCTGTTTGTTCTCCATATTTAAGAGTCTCTAATAGGGGCGCCTGGGTGGCTCAGTGGGTTGGGTGGCCGACTTCAGCTCAGGTCATGATCTCGCGGTCTGTGAGTTCAAGCCCTGTGTCAGGCTCTGTGCTGACAGCTCAGAGCCTGGAGCCTGCTTCCGATTCTGTGTCTCCCTCTCTCGCTGACCCTTCCCTGCTTGTTCTCTCTGTCTCTCTCTCAAAAATAATAAACATTAAAAAAAGAGTCTCTTATGTATTGTCCCCCTCCCTGTTTTTATATTATTTTTGCTTCCCTTCCCTTGTGTTCATCTGTTTTGTATCTTAAAGTCCTCATATGAGTGAAGTCATATGATATTTGTCTTTCTCTGACTAATTTCACTTAACATAATACCCTCTAGTTCCATCCATGTAATTGCAAATGGCAAGATTTCATTCTTTTTGGTTGCCGAGTAATACTCCATTGTGTGTGTGTGTGTGTGTGTGTGTGTGTGTGTGTGTGTATACCACATCTTCTTTATCCATCGATGGACATTTGGGCTCTTTCCATACTTTGACTATTGTCAGTAGTGCTGCTATAAACATTGGGGTGCATGTGTCCCTTCGAAACAGCATACCTGTGTCCCTTGGATAAATACCTGGTAATGCAATTGTTGGGTCTTTTTTTTCTTTTTCACATTTTTATTTGGGAACTTTTTGTGAGGAACGTGAAGGCATAAGACAAAACAAGCATAAATCAAACTAACGTGAGGACAAAGAGAAAGAACAGTATGTTTCCAGGAAGCTCTATTAGAAGCTAAATGGCACACAAAAACCTCTCCTCCTGAGATCATTCTGGTATGAATTCTGATCTGTGCTTTATTACAGTCCATGGCAAGTTTTTCCTTTAGAAGTGGTCTGTAGTAAGCACAGTCTAATCCCCTCCCACCCCCAGGGTGCTATTATAGGTAGGTAAAAAACCTTTTTCGTCTTGTGGAAGATGGTCATTTGTTCTCATGCAGCTGTGTTTTCACCAAGCAGGGACAAAATGTAATCCTGAATTTGGGGGATTCCAAATATCATCATTCCCCACTTTGCTATCAACGGCAAATATTTATTGAGGGCAGGGACAGTGTTTTCACTCAGCTGTGTCCCTGTCCATATTTGTTAAGTGGAGATTAGAAGCCCATTCTCAGGGGTGCCTGGCTGGCTCAGTCGGTAGAGTGTGTAACTGTTGATCTTGGGGTCGTGAGTTTGAGCCCCATGTTGGGTGTTAGAGCTTACTTTAAAAAAAAAAAAAAAAGCTGGCAACCAGCAACCAACAGTGAAGCTTAGCACTTTGTATACCACCACCTACACACGGACAAATCAGATTAAAATAATCTAAACCTCTTAAGCATTTAAAAACACATATACTGGGCACCTGGGTGGCTCAGTCAGTTGAGCCTCCAACTCCTGATTTTGGCTCAGCTCGTGGTTGTGGGATTGGGCTCCGCACTGGGCATAGAGCCTGCTTAAGATTCTCTCTCTCTCCTTTTCCCTCTCCCCTTCCCCTACTCCCGTGAGCTCGCAAACACACGAACTCTCAATAAATAAATACATACATACATACATACATACATATATACAAGTAAAAGTACAAGTCTTAAGTATATAGCTTAATGACCTTTTACAAATGAGTAAGTTCGTGGAGTCACCCCCAGGTCAAGACGGAACACATTGCTAGCACCCCAGATCCCTCCCACATATCCCCTTCCAGTCACCATCCTGACTGGCATCAACTTAGGTTCATTTTGCTTGTTGGTGAGCATTATATAAATGGGATCATACGTTGTGTTCTCTTTTGTGTCTGTCCACTTTCACTTAATACTATGTGAGATTCATCCATGAGATTGCACGTACCACTAGTTTGTTCTTTTTCTGCCCTGGGTAGTATTTTGTCGTTGGAACATATCGCAATTTACATATCCATTGGGAGGCTCTCAGTTTAGCTGTCATAAATAAAGTGCTATGAACACTCTCATCCATGTGCTTTTTTTGGGAAAATTCAATCTATTTATTGAATTTAGGGGGTGTCATTTTATGGGTTTTAACATGTATATAGATATATACAGTCACCAATCAGGATACAGTCCCATCATCCCAAAGAACTCCCTATCCCCCTCACCCCTAATCTCTGACAACCACTAATCTACTCTCCATGACTATAGTTTTATCTTTTTGAGGATGTCATATAGATGGAATTATGTAGTATGTAACCATTGGAGGCTGGCTTCTTTCACTAGGATAATTCCTTTGATAGCCATCAACATTCCTTTTTATTGTTGACATGATTACATGCCTTTTGATGGGCATAAGCGCTCACTTCTATTGGATTTGTTTGTAGGAGAGCTGCTTGATTACAGTTTCCTCCTGTGTTTAAGGACGGCCACATATTGTCCCCAAAGTGATCGAGCCAGCAACATAAGAGAGTTCAAACGTTCCCTGTCTTCGCCAGCATTTGGGAAACATTCTGGTCAGTGCGCATGTCAGCTTTTAGCCCTTCTTATAGGTGTGTATGTAATTATATTTTAAAGTTTGTCATAAATCATGGGAAGAATTAGTCATCTTCTGGAGCAGATGCTGTTGGTACCTTGCTTGGATCCTCTGGGATCCCCTTTACTGTCCCATAGTTGCTGCAGGTGCTATTGCTAATGGCTCACACCTGCAACTTTATTTAACACTTGCCCTTGGGCCATTAGAGCTGCCTCATGGTTTTTACCCCCAGCCCCAAACACACACACACACACACACACACACACACACACACACACTGGGGTGGTCCCAGCCAATGGTTGGCTATTATGGGGTGCAAGAACCCAGTTCCCTTGCCTCAAGGGCAGACAGATTCACAGTGTTGCGATTTATACTTCAGAGCTCCCCATGGGATCAAGCTGAGGCTGGCTTCACCTGAAACTACATCCGTGTTTGGCTTTTCCTCCCGCCAGGTCCTGTACTCCTTACTTCCTTACAAGGTTTTCCTGTGAGCACCCCCTCCGCCCCCCCAGTAAAGCACCTTCACAGCTCTACTTTTTCAGCTCTACTTCTAGGGAACCTGCCCCAAGACAGCTTTGCAGCATCTATTTCTCTATCCTCTGCCCCCAAAGGCTCCACTTTCTGTGTTTCTGTTGAGTTTTGTTTTTTTTTTTAATTTTTTTTTTCAACGTTTATTTATTTTTGGGACAGAGAGAGACAGAGCATGAACGGGGGAGGGGCAGAGAGAGAGGGAGACACAGAATCGGAAACAGGCTGCAGGCTCCGAGCCATCAGCCCAGAGCCCGACGCGGGGCTCGAACTCATGGACCGCGAGATCGTGACCTGGCTGAAGTCAGACGCTTAACCGACTGCGCCACCCAGGCGCCCCTCTGTTGAGTTTAAAAAAAAAAAAAAAAAACTCGGGGCGCCTGGGTGGCGCAGTCGGTTGAGCGTCCGACTTCAGCCAGGTCACGATCTCGCCGTCCGTGGGTTTGAGCCCCGCGTCGGGCTCTGGGCTGATGGCTCGGAGCCTGCAGCCTGTTTCCGATTCTGTGTCTCCCTCTCTCTCTGCCCCTCCCCCGTTCATGCTCTGTCTCTCTCTGTCCCAAAAATAAATAAATGTTGAAAAAAAAAATGTGTCAACCAATGCTTTCAAAGAACATCATCTTATAAAAAAAAAAAAAAAAAAAAAAAAAAAAACAACTCAACACTTGACATTTGACCGAGAGGGACAAAACACCCGATAAGTGGTAGCTTAAACAAACAAGTGTTTGTTTCTTTGTTTTCTCAAGCAACGTTAGCCTCAATGTGACAAGTGCCAATTAAGTTACAGGTCTGCAGGCAGAACTAGGAGTTAAATGAAATTACCCTTGACTGTCTCACTTGCCCTTCTACCTGTGTAGGTCCCTCCTTCTACGTGCTTCCCCGACAGTGTGTCCCAGTGATCTTGGAATGCTCACTCCAGTCATTTCCAAACAGTACCTCCTGAGAATTTTCAGGTTCCTGGGGTGCTTCAACAATTCTGCAAACATAAATTAGTATTTTATGTGAAACAATGGGAAATTTTAAATCCTGAGATTTTTATCACTTGGCAAATTAATAATTGGACAGTTAATTTCATTAAACTTTTCAAGACATCCCTCTAGTTATTTCTCTTCATAGGAAGTGGTCAGATAAACTCATTTGTTGCTCAGGTGTTAATAACATTCATTAATTCTTTGGTTCAATTAGTGTTGAGGGAGGTTCTGATCCAGGCTCCTTAATTAGATGTGTCTCAAATATGAATAATATATTGGCTTCTCTTTTATTTATTTATTTTTTAAATCTTTGCTCCTTTTTTAAAAGTTTATTTATTTACTTATTTAAAATTTTTTTTAAATTTTTTAACGTTTATTTATTTTTGAGACAGAGAGAGAGAGACAGAGCATGAACGGGGGAGGGTCAGAGAGAGAGGGAGACACAGAATCCGAAGCAGGCTCCAGGCTCTGAGCTGTCAGCACAGAAGTCGGACGCTCAACCGACTGAGACACCCAGGCACCCCTATTTATTTATTTTTGAGAGACAGAGAAAGTGAATACAAGCTGGAGAGGGGCAGAGAGAGGGGGGAAGGAGAGAGAATCCCAAGCAGGCTCCACACTGTCAGTGTGGAGCCCAATGCAGTACTTGAACTCATGCACTGTGAGATTGTGACCTGAGCCAAAATCAAGAGTCGGACGCTTAACCAACTGGGCTACCCAGGCACCCCTAGCCTTTCTTTTAAAGACCATATACATACACATATCATTGTATTTTTCACTCTGTTAACATTATCGGTTTGTGGTTTATCTTGCTCATTAGACTGTAAGCTTCTTGAGGTCAGGGACTATGTGTTATCTCTGTGCTCCTATACCTGGCATTGTGACTGGAAGATCCCATATTTGTGTGTGTGTGTGTGTGTGTGTGTGTGTGGAAAGCAGCGTGGCAGAGAGGGATGAGGGAGGACGGAGAAGCAGAAGCAGGTAAGGGAAGTGGGGTACGTTAAAGGTGGCCACCGATTCTTTGTGATTTTCCCAACTGAGGGACAGAGTCTATTTCTGCTCCCCTTGAATCAGGACTGATCTTGGAACTTGCTTTGACCAACAGAACATGGCAGACATGACGTAATTCCAGGCCTAAGCTTGAAAAAGATCCAACAACTTCTACGTTTGCTCCCTAAGGGAAACCAGACCGTGATAAGAAGTCCAACTCTCTTGACACTACCATGCTGTAAGAAAAGCCAAGATAACCTCACAGAGAGGACACACAGTAGAGGATGGAGGGACCCAGTCAACAGCAAGACCTGAAGCCCCTAGACATACAACCCCAGTTGGATTGTGTCAACAAGAACTCAGCTATGAGCTAATCCAGCTGAGGCCCCAGATATCACAGAACAGAGATGGGCTCTTCCCACCGTGCTCTGATCAAGTACCGGCCCATGAAATCACGTTCACGTGAAATGTTGTTTTGAGCCACTAAGTTTTGGGGATGGTTTGTTACACAGCAAAAAAATACCTGAAACAGGAAGTATTCACCATCAAAAGGGCAATTTACAGTTTCATTGTTCCTGGTAATTTTTCTTCTATTTAACATATGCCTGTGGGAAGAGAACATTCTTAATACAAGGTAAAAGCTGTAATAGCGGAGATATTTGGGGTGCAGAGAAGATATTTCTGATACATATCCTACATATCCTACAAAGGGTATAACATGCTTTGGTCGGTCATGTGGGATGCCTTGATCAGAGCTAGGAGGGAAGCTGGGGAGTTCACTACATGTGTTGAAACTCAATTAGGGGCGCCTGGGTGGCTCAGTCGGTTAAGTGTCCAACTTCGGCTCAGGTCATGATCTCGTGGTCCCTGGGTTCGAGCCCCGCGTCGGGCTCTGTGTTGACAGCTCAGAGCCTGGAGCCTATTTCAGATCCTGTGTCTCCCTCTTTCTCTGACCCTCCCCTGTTCATGCTCTCTCTCTGTCTCAAAAATAAATAAATGTTAAAAAAATTTTTTTTAATTAAAAAAACCCAAAAAACAAAAAAGAAACTCAATTAATTACTGTGGTCAGGAAGCTAAGGTAAATGAATGAAAAGGGTCCGTCATGGCAGGCATAGGGAATGGTGGGCACTTTGCGTTGGAAGCCACCAGCATTCAACTGCAGTCAATTACAGTCATGAGAGAGCACGGACCTTGTATTGCTGGATCATCCATTTTTTTTCCAGAAGCAAAAAAGCCATATTTTTATATGAAATCTCCAGATTGCCTACTAGGCTGTAACATTTGTTGGGCTGCCAATTTGAGCGTCCTAGTCCCGGGAATGAGAACACTGGATGATGTGTCATACTTGTCATCTACTGCATGTGTGTCTCTCCTAGCATCCTGTGGCCTTTGAAAGTGAATGTGGGTCTGTCTGTGTACGTTCCAGCAAAGTCTAACTGGATCAGACTCAGTGCTTGAAGTTGTAAGTGTTGGTGTGGATATAGAGCAACCAGAATTCCCACACTGACAATGGGTGTGGGAACAGGCACAACTATATGAAGAAGTCCCTGGCAATAAGTATCAAGGCTGAGCATGCACCTACTCTGTCCCTAGGACTGAGCAATGCCAACGTAAACATTCAAGAGAAAGGCAATATATATTTGTCAAGAGACATGCATTAGAGTGTGCAGAGAAGCACAATTAGTAATAGTCAAATACTGGAACATAGTGTCCGTCAATGGTAGAATGGATAAAGCATTCATCAATGGAATATTACCCAGCAGTGCAAATAAATAAACAAGTAAATAAATAAACAAACCAACAACCACACAATAAACCTGTGTTGCTTGTTTGCTGTATGCGGTCACTGGATAAATCTCACAAACAAAATGTTAGCTGTCAGAATTGGACATGGAAGGGTCTCTACAATATGATATACAGTGTATGAGGGTCTTGGCTGTTCCACATCTCCAGCAACACTTGGTATATAAAGTTCAAACACAGGCAAAGGTAATCTAAGGCTTAGACATGATGGCAGTTACTCTTGACAGGGAGGCGGTAACTTGATGGAGCATGGCGGGGGAGGGGCTTCCAGTGCACTTTTTTGGACTTGCGCACTCTTCTTTATGCATGCTGTGTTTCAAAAATATTATTTTGAGGGTCACTAGGCTGGCCCAGTCAGTGGAGCATGTGGCTCTTGATCTCAGGCTTGTGAGTTTGAGCCCCACGTTGGTTGGAGATATTGCTTAAAAATAAAAATCTTAGGGGCTCCTGGGTGGCTCAGTCGGTTAAGCATCTGACTTCAGCTCAGGTCATGATGTCGCAGTCCGTGGGTTCAAGCTCCACATCAGGCTCTGTGATGACAGCTTGGAGCTTGGAGCCTGCTTTCGATTCTGTATCTCTCTCTCTGCCCCCAATCACGCTCTGTCTCTCAAAAATGAATAAACATTAAATTTTTTTAATCTTTATAAAATTATTTTTAAAAAACTAAATTTGCAAAACGTCATGCTTCTCCTTAAACCTGGATCCTAAAGCAAGGACACCATCAACCTGGACACACCTCTAGTGCCCAGCACATACATGTAGGCGAGTACTACGCCTTTGTTTTCTTGAGTCACCGGACAATAGGGCGGTGCCCTGGGGCAGCTCCTCGTCTCGGATCCCCTCCATCTCCCCAGATAGCCCTGCCCGACAAGGGGAGCATTGTCTGGCCTCCCATACTGGGCCAGTGGCAGGTAGGCAGAAGTGAATGATGTGAGCAACCTTCTGGTCTCTGACTAAGCAGAGAAGGATAACATCCTGGGGGATGGCAGAGCCACGAAGTGGAGAGAAAGCAGGTCTCTGAATGACCACGTGACCCAGAATCACCCCGTCATCCTGGGTCCGCGGGAATGTTGACATGAGACAAGCAGACCCCTTTCTTATTTAAGCTTCTATATTTGGGGGTCTCTTTATTACCACAGCGAAGCCTCTGTCTCTTACCGAATGTTTCATAGTGCAGCTGTCATCATGCACCCACAAGCAGCAGGGAATTGGGGTTGGTGGAAGGACCCAGTGGGCTGCAATCAGAATGGCTGTGTAGCCTGGGCCTTTGTGGGCATAACTGTAGAATGAGGCAGTGAAAGAAATGGCATTATATTAAGTGTCAAGGTAGGGAGGTTAGAGCAGTGGTTCTCAAAGAGGGGCGTAGAGCAGCAGCAGCACTGGGAGCTTGTTAGAAATGCAAATTCTTGGGGCGCCCGAGTGGCTCACTCAGTTAAGCTTCGACTCTTGGTTTCAGTTCAGGTCATGATCTCATGGTTGGTGAGTTCGGGCCCCCATCGGACTCTGAGCTGGCAGTTCAGAGCCTGCTTGGGACTCTCTCCCTCTCTCTGCCCCTCCCCTGCTCGTACTCTTCTCTCTCTCTATCTCTCAAAAGAAATAAACTTAAAAAAAAAAAGCAAATTCTTGGGCCCTCCCCCAGATGGAATGACTCAGAGACTCTGGCCTGTGGCTCCTCGCTGTGGGCTTGCTAGCAAATCCTGTGGGAGATTCTAACACACACTCAAGTTTGAGAACCTCTGGCTTAGAGGAGTCAGCGAACTTTATCTATAAAAGGCCAGATAGTAAATATTTTAAGTTCTGCAGGTCATACAGTCTCCAGTCTCCATGACAGTGATTCAGCTGTGCCATTGTAGCCCAAGCAGTCACAGGCCACCTGTAAATGAATGGGCGTGGCTTGATTTGACTCAAGGTGGGTCTTAGAGAATCAGGTAAATGCTTAGAGTATTAGGTGAATGCAGGGCAAAGTTATTATTATTATTTTTTTTTTTACTTTGGAGGAAGAGAATGTTCCCTGAGTCTCTGTCTTCCCTGTGGTCTGTCTAAAGTCTACACTAGGCACCCTCTGAGTCCTTTATCCTCTGTGACTGAGCCCTTCCCTCCAGGTTCCTCATCTTACCTCCTACCTGCCCTTTTACAAAATCTGTGAAATGCTATAATAAATCCCCCTTAAGTATTAAAATCTAATAATAGCTAATAGAGCTGACTGTCCCAAAGGCATCTGGATTTTGACTTGGCACAATATTTGGTGGTGGTGGTTGGGAGGTCAGGGGATGGGGGGAAGTACTGTGTCCCCATATTGACATGGGCCAGTCAGTGGATGGATGTTTTTGGAGTAAAAAAAGGCTTCCAGTTGCCCTGAAGTCACCCTTCAGGGTACAGACCGCTTTCATGTAAATCCTGATCTGTCTGTTTGGGCTCAGATATCCCTGGAAGGAAAGTAGAAATCTGCTGCCTTTAATGCTACCCGGGTTTAGGTTGTATGTAGTATTCATCAGGAGCTGCTGGCAGCTTGTTTTCTTCTGAGTTGGGGGAGTCTGGAGAGAGGAGCTCTAGCTGAACATACTGGCCATCCTCCTTCCTCTAGGCTGCCCTCTGGGCTGGGGGTGCCTGGCCCCTCAGGGACCAGAGCAGCCTGTTCGAGTTTTTCCTCCTATGTAAGCAGAGAACAATCCCCACCCATGTCTCTGTGTATGCAGGTACTAATGCCCTAGTATAGTCTTTCTGTTCTATTTGGGCTCCCCCTCCCCCCTGAGTTGGATGATGCTGCCTTCAGTGGTGAGGGCAGATCTCTCAGTCTGCTGAATCGAATGCTAATCTCGTCCAGAAACCCCCTCACAGACACATCCAAAAATAATATTTTACCAGCCCTTTGGGCACCCCTGGCCCAGTCAAATTAACACATTACATTGAACTTCACAATCCTCCCAGGCTCAAAGTCGGTGAAAAGAAAGTCTGGTTGCATCTCATTGGCTTGGAATGGGTCACATGCTGCCCTCTGTGGCTAGTGAAAGATCAAAGCTGATTGGCTAGATCTGACCCATCTGTGCCTTGCTGGAGCTGGAGTGGGGCCACTAGGGAAACGGAGAGAGACAGAGAGAGAGAGACAGAGAGAGACAAAGACAGAGAGCGAGTGGCGCGGGGGAGTGTTTCAAGGAAATCAAACCCCAGGTGGTGTCCCCGAGACAGTGAGATTGGATGTATCTTAGTTGGAGTTCCCCCGGAATCTGACCCTGAGCTGAGTATTCAAAGGCAAGTAGTTTATTTGGGAGATGATCCCAGAGGAGTAGGGAAGCATGAGAAGAACGAGAAGAGAGCCAATAAACAAGGGACATGCTATCAAGCAAGTTTCTTCTGCGGGCAGCTGAAGCCCAGTCCCACTGGGGGACTCTGGAATACAGTATAGAGCCTGCCTCAAAGTTATCCCAACAGAGGGGCAAGGAGACTGAATAGTTACCCACCAACTCCTCCTCTAGCATGTTTATTAAGCTGCTGCTAGGACATTAATTCTCCAGAACTTTCAGCTTGCCCTGCACACCAGCCAAGCTTGCTCTTACACACTCCTCCTCCCTCCACAAAAGCCCTCAGGCAGAGAATTTGGAGGCATTTGCAGCAAGCAGCCACAAAGTGTAGAGGTGAATGCCAAGGGGATGTCTGTGACCTGCCAGCAGCGTCTGCCGCAGGATGCCAGGATAACGAATGTCCTCCAACCTTCCCTCGCCCCATGCCAGGGATCCTTTCCCACAGCAGGTGTTGGGTCCGTCTCTGTACCCCCGGGGCAACACACATTCTTCCTTCTGATGAATGAAAGAGAACATCAAGCCCATACCGTAGAAATAAGAGAGTACATTAAACAGACCCTATGTCACAGGAACTGCCCTGTGAAAGAAAGAAAAGGTTTGCAGGCAGGCACTGCATTCTTGGCCACAAGCTAAAGCTCCCAAAATGGCGTGGCTGACTCAGTTGACGGGAGCAGATGAGCCAAGTTTGAGACATCTCCACCTAAAGCACATGGACCAGGATTGAGAAGTGTGGACATCCAAACAGAACTCAGAACTGCTCCTGGAACTGGAGTGGATGAATGCCAGACCCTCAGAAATCCCCCACAGATGCCGGCCACAATTCTCACCCTTCACTTGGTTGATGTTTCAAAATAGGCAACAGCTACCAGTTCCCCAACACAAATAAGACAATTCAGCATCTTTACAGTACCTGCTTGCCCCCCCTTGTTTCATGATCCTATTTTTAAGTTCTTCCAATCGATACTTTTGTAACTGTAAAAAGGACTTATACTTCTTTATCTCGATTTCTTAACTGTGGTGGGTTTTTTTCTTATTTTTCAAAAAATACTTCACTATGATCTGCTTACTTTGTCCATGGTGTCTGGCTCTTCCAATCTTTTGGGGAATGGGGGGCATTAGAAAAATGTCTTTTCTTCCCTTTTTCTTTCTTTGCTTTTCTTCTTTTTATACAGTAATTTGTTTTTCATGGGAATTAGTTGATTCTCATAACTTGGACACTTGGAGGATATCACTGGTAAATTGTTTGGCTCTAAGTCATTTCTTTTTTCTTTTTAATGTTTTATTTATTTTTGAGAGAGAGAGAGAGACAGAGAGACAGAGTGTGAGCAGGGGAGGGGCAGAGCGGGAGGGAGACACAGAATCCGAAGAAGACTCCAGGCTCTGAGCTGTCAGCACAGAGCTTGAGCGGGGCTTGAACCTACGAACTGTCAGATCATGACCTGAGCTGAAGTCAAACACTTAACTGACTGAGCCACCCATGCACCCGGCTCTAAGTCATTTCTAAGAGGTATTTTAAACTTTGAAAAATTTTATTTTAGGTGTGTTCTTTTATAAGGAGTTTATAATTGATTTGGAAGGAAACAGTATGTATCTTTAAAATGGGGGCTTAGGGATGCCTGGGTGATTCTGTTGGTTAAGCTTCTGACTTTGACTCAGGTCATGATCTCACAGTTCACGAAATTGAGCCCTGCATCGGGCTCTCTGCTTTCAGCTTTGGATCTTCTGTCCCCGTCTTTCTCTGCCCTTCCCTGGCTCATGCCCACAGGTGCTCTCTCTGTCTCAAAAAAAAAAAATTAATTAAAAAAATAAAAATAAAGTGGGGGCTTCAATTTTAATTATTTTTAAAAAATATTTATTTATTTTTGAGAGAGAGAGAGACAGAGCGCGAGCAGGGGAGGAGCAGAGACAGAAGGAGACACAGAATCTGAAGCAGGCTCCAGGCTCTGAACAGAAGCACAGAACCTGACGCGGGTCTCAAACTCATGAACTGTGAGATCATGACCTGAGCCAAAGTCGGACGCTTAACTGACTGAGCCACCCAGGTGCCCCTGACACATTATTATTAACTATAGTACCTGATTTATTTGGATCTCCTTGGTTTTTACCTAATGCTCTTTTTTTCTGTTCCAGGATCTATCCAGGACATCACATTACATTTCGTCTTCCTGTCTCCTTAAACTTCTCTTGAGGATGACAGTTTCTCAGACTTTCTTTGGGGTGTGTGTGTGTGTGTGTGTTTAAGTAGCCTCCATGCCCAGTGTGGAGCCCAACACAGGGCTTGAACTCACAACCCTGAGATCAACACCTGAGCTGAGATCACAAGTCAGACACTTGACTGACAGAGACATCCAGGTGCCCCATGACTTTCTTTGTTTTTGATGACGTTGTCAGTTTTGAGGGGTATAAACAGGTATTTTGTAGAATGTTCCTCATTGGAATTTACCTGAGACTTTTCTCATGAGTAGACAGGAGTTACAGGGTTTGGGGAGAAAGATAACAGAAGTAAAGTGCCATTCTCACCACATCTCATCAACAGTGCACATTACCCACATGACTTATCACTGTTGACGTTGATCTTGACCACCTGGTTGAGACAGTGTTTGTCAGATTTCTCCACTATAAACTTCCTCTTTTCTATCCTGTCCCCTTTGGAATGAAGTCGCACTTGAGGAGTGAAGAGTGATGCCTCACCTCCTAGAAAATGGTGTAGGAGTCAGAATAATCCTCTCCCCAAAGAGGCCCACGTCCTCCTCCCCAGAACTTATCAGTGTGTTACACAACACAGAGCACATAAGGATGTGGAGGTTGGGCACCTGGGTGGCTCAGTTGATTAAGGATGTGGAGGGGCAGTGAAAGAAAGGAAGAATCAAGGACAACTTGGAGATTTCTGGCTGGGGATGCTAAAGGAACGCCATTTATTGAGATGGGGAAGACTGGGGTGGGGACATGGGGAAGGAGAGATTGAGGGGGAACATCAAGATGTTTTTAAGACTTACTGGGAGGGGCGCCTGGGTGGCGCAGTCGGTTGAGCGTCCGACTTCAGCCAGGTCACGATCTCGCGTTCCGTGAGTTTGAGCCCCGCGTCGGGCTCTGGGCTGATGGCTCAGAGCCTGGAGCCTGTTTTCGATTCTGTGTCTCCCTCTCTCTCTGCTCCTCCCCCGTTCATGCTCTGTCTCTCTCTGTCCCAAAAATAAATAAAAACGTGGAAAGAAAAAAAAAATTAAAAAAAAAAAAAAGACTTACTGGGATATTTTGGAGACATTCACATGGAGTTACCAAATAATTGAATCCCGGGAAATGTGGAGCTCTAGGTTGCACTCATAACATTAAGGAATGAGTAAGATTTCCTTGGGAAAGAAAAGGTGAAAGAGGCCAGGACCAAGCTCTGAGGAAGAGTTGAGAACAGAAGCCAGGTTGGAGTGGGTTCCATGGGAGGAAGAGTGAACACCAAGTGAAAAAGTGTAGTTACTTATTATTGAACACATCTTGGGTTCTTGAAATCAGGCAAACACCCGTAAGGCTTATAAGACCAACATTTCTGGGCCCAGAGTTTCCAACTCAGTAGGTCTAGGACGGTACCTGGGAATCTGCATTCTAACAAATTTCCGGGTGATGTGGATGCCACTAGCCTGAGGACCACTGTCAGAATGAACTGTTCTTGGCTATAAATGGGCATGAGAGAACTGGCAGGGAGTGGGGATAAAGGAGGACTTCTAAAGATTAAAGATAACAGCATATTTGCTTGCTAGTGGGAGTGACCCAATAGAGTTGGGAAGACAGATGGTGTGGAATGGGAAGGGACAAATGAAGACAGAGTCCTTGGCAACTCAAAAGGGGGCTGGATTTGGAGCATCATGGGGGCTTTGGCCTCTGTTAGGAGACTGAACATTTACCCCAAGGAAGCAAGTGTGCATAGATTTTGAAGATTAGTAGTGGGAGATCGAGAAAGCTTGTTTATCATCAAGAAGGATGAAGACTTTATCTGGAAACTTCTAATATTCTGTATTCTCAGAGAAGAATGAAGGGACAGTACAAGTCAATGTTAGAGGAGATTTGAGACAAAGGGAGAAGGTATGAACCAGACACACCTTGGGGGAGGGAAGCCAACTTTCCTAGACTGGCCTAATAGAACTTTCTGTAATCAGGGAATGTCCTATAATCTACACTGCACAATATAGTAGCTGCTGGTCACATGAGACAATTTATATTTAAGTTAGGTGAAATTAAATAAAAATAGAAATGTAGTTCCTCAGACTCACTAGTCACATCTTAGGGGTCAATGATGTGTTCTCAGAGAGACATGGTTGGGTTGTAGGGGGGTGTGGAGGGTGCTCAAGGTTTGTGAAACCAGCGGCCCTGGTTTGTGATTTTTTTTTTTTTTTTTTTTTGGTCAGCAACACTCAACAGTTCAGCAACAGGCTCAGAGAGGGTGGGTGATACAGGCCTTTCAGGGTGGGCTTTTTCCAGATAGGTAGGACCAAAGGGGAGAGGCCCAAAACATCAAGGGGGTTGAGGCTGGAGTGATTATAGTGCAGGACTGTGGAATGTCTCGTGCAGGACCATGGACAAGAACAGCCGTGAAGCTTAAAGGACTCTCACATGTGTCCTTAAATGTAAAAATGACCCTCACAGAGTAAAACATTTATCTTAGTTTTCTACAAATTCCATCTCAGAGATAAATTGTTGACAAGGTCAGGTTTCTCTTTATAGAACACGCCAGCTTGTAAAGAAAAGAATGATACAGTTAGAGCATCAACAATCCCAACGTCACCAATGAAATAATGCTCATATAAGCAATGCTCGTTAATGGCTGCTAAAACCACACAAAAAAGGACAAGATGGGGCGCCTGGGTGGCGCAGTCGGTTAAGCGTCCGACTTCAGCCAGGTCACGATCTTGCGGTCCGTGAGTTCGAGCCCCGCGTTGGGCTCTGGGCTGATGACTCAGAGCCTGGAGCCTGTTTCCGATCCTGTGTCTCCCTCTCTCTCTGCCCCTCGCCCGTTCATGCTCTGTCTCTGTCCCAAAAATAAATAAACGTTGAAAAAAAAATTAAAAAAAAGGACAAGATATTTTGTGTCTCTTGCGGGAAGAACTCAGTCCCACCTGATATATCCTTGCCAAAAAATGAACCCTGAGTCTGATCAGGCTTCTAGATCCAACAACCAATCTACAGGACATGTCAGCACCAAGAAGATAGAATCAGTAAAATCTAGACTGCAGAAAATTCTACCAAGTAAACAACTTGCTTTCTTGAACAAATTAGGAAAAAAGAGATGGGAAGGAAATGTAAAAGGGATGTAAAAAACACATCAATAATGATACTTTGGTTTTCTGTGTTAGGTGTTTATATTTTAGGAGTACATACTGAAATATTAACAGGTGCAATTATATATTTGGGATGTATTTAAAATAATCTCACTACCATTTGTAGTGTCGCTGGTGATGGGTACTTGGGGCTTCGTTATACTATTCTTTCTGCTTTATGTACATTTAAAATTTTCCATAATTAAAAGTTTAGATAAAAACAATCCTCCCTAAGTTTGCCTGGCTGGCTCAATTCATAGAGCATGGGACTCTTGATCTCAGGGTCATGAGTTCGAGCCCCACATTGGGTGTAGAGATTACCTCCAAAATTAATAAGAATAATAACCCTTCCTATAGTCTTTCTAGATATACACCTGCATCTCTCCTTCCTTTCATAGCCAAGTATCTTGAAGGAATCATCTCTGCTGTTTTTTCACATCCTTACTTTCTGCTCATGCCTCTAGGCATGCATTCCTCCATCTGTCTGTGTTCCTTCCCCAGACCCGCTCAGGCCAAGGTCCGCAGGACCTGCACTCCCTTGACACTGTTGGCCACATCCTCCTTTTCCAACTCTCTCTAAACCAGGATGAATGGAGTCAGAAAACAAGGGCTCACATCCAGGCTGACCACATCTTGGCTTGATTTCTTCTGGAGAACCCCTTTTATTGTCCACCTCCCCACCTCTAAAATCATGATAATAATAATTATACACTTCCTAGGTTCCAAATGCTATGTAACAATCCACCCCAAAACAGAGGAATTTGAAACACTGTTTATTATCTCCTATAGTTCTGAGGATTGGTGGTCTCAGCTGGGTGGCTGTTTCTTGGGGTCCCTCAAGTGGTCTCAGTTAGGTGGTGCCCAAGGCTTGGGTTGCCTTCCTTTACATACTTGGCCCTAAAGTGGGGGTGCTGGAGCAGCTGGGGCTGGTCAGGTATTTATCCCTCTCTCCATGTGCTAGCTTGGGTTTTTTCTCAGGAAACTTGAACTTTTTATATGGCAGCCAGCTTGCCCCAGAGTGAGCATTCAACAAGACAGGAAGCAGAAACTTCTGCTCCCTTATAGCCTTGAAACTGGCCTATCACTTCTACCATATTCTATTGGTCAAAGCTCTCACAGAGCCTGCCAGGATTCCAAAGGAAGGCCTTAGTGAAGTGCCAGGGAGAAAAATCTCAGAGTCATTCAGATGTGAAATAAACCCTATTCTCTGTTGTAAAAGCACTCTCTCTGTCTTCCCCACTCTTTCTTCCTACCCCCTATCATTTTCTTTTTTTTTTTCAAGTCTATTTCCCTATTTTTGAGAGACAGAGAGAGAGTGAGCGGGGAGGGGCAGAGATAGAGAGAGAGAGAGAGAGAGAGAGAGAGAGAGAGAGAGAATCCCAACTAGGCTCTGTGCTGTCAGCACACAGCCAGACACGGGGCCCAGTCTCACAAACCATGAGATCATGATCTGAGCCGAAACCAATGGTCAGATGCTCAACCAACTGAGCCACCCAGGTGACTCCCTCTAACATTTTCTAAATCAGAATTTCTCAAAATATTAATGTGCTAGGTATTCCTTTGGCTGCAAGAAACGATAGTGGCTTAAACAATAGATATTTTTCTCTTGTTATAAAAGATATGAAAAGGAACAGTTGTAGATATTGCTTCAGCTGTTCAAGGTTGCCTTCAAAGGCCATGCCCTTTCTTCCTGCTCTGCCAACATCGGCATCTGGGCTTTCATCATCGTGCTGGTATCCTCATGGTCACAAGATGGCTGCCACACCTCCAGACATCAAATTGAAGCAGAGCTATGTTTAGGACTCTTTGGATGAAAGTATGTCACGTGCCCATAACTAGCTGAATGGGGGCTAGGAGAGAGAATGGAGCTCAGTACATTACTGTGCTGCATAATGTTAGAGGTCCGTTATCAAGGAAAAAGTACGGAATGGATATTTAGTAGGCAACAACTGTGACATATTATGTCACTCACATTTATGTGTGTGGGTCATTGTTCAGTATGTGGTGGGTAGTAGATATGAAACGATGTTTGATGGATGGTGGCCTTCATGGATTGGGAAGTCAGGACTCCAGGTCGCCTCCTCTACGGGAGGACTCTTACTCCTTGCCCCGCGACAGAATTAATAACCACATCCTCTGCCCAACAATACTATAAAAGTACAGACTTTTATCAAAGCACCTAAAAGATGTTAGGACTCTTAAATTGACATTTCTGGGGGCTCCTGGGTAGCTCAGTCAGTTAAGCTTCCGAGTCTTGACTGTGGCTCAGGTTATGATCTCACAGTTTGTGAGTTCAAGCCCCCTGTCTGGCTCTGTGCTGATAGTATGGAGCCTGCTTGGGATTCTCTCTCTCTTCCTCCCTCTGCCCCTCCCCTGCTCACGCGCTTTCTCTCTCTCTCAAAATAAATAAATAAATAAATAAATAAATAAACAAATAAAATTTTTAAAAATTTATATTTTTGTCTTCTTTTTCTAGGTTGTGACCCTCTGAGGTCAGGAACCACGATTTGTTCACCTTTGGGCCCTCATCACCTAACACAGGTTGGGGAAACAAATGTGATCTTGAGTTACAGGTTTGGGGAAAGTTTTAATGGCAGAAGGCCTACTTAGGACAAGTGAGGGGAATCAGAAGAGAAAACAAAGCGGAAGAAACATTCAGGACCAGAGTTTTCTGAAAAACAGGAATGTAAGGGACATTACTTAGCAAGTGCAAGTACTTTTGCTGATTCAGTAAAAAGAGTAGGAAAAAAAAGAAACACAGAAGGTGGTTAAAGAGAATCAACATGAAGAGGAAGCACAGAAGGAAGAGAGAAAAGAAGGAGGGAGGGGAAGGTGGATATATCCCTTTCCTCGGGCTGCTGTAGCAAGTTACCACACATTTGGTGGCTTTAAACAACAGAAATTTATTCTTTCACTGTTGTGGAGGCCAGAAGTCTGAAATCAGTCTCCTTGGGCTGAAATCAAACTGTTGGCAGGGCCACACCCCCATCCCCCACCCAGGAGACTTTAGCCCTCTTGCAGGGTCTGGTGGCCACTGGTATCCCTCAACTGTGGCCACATAACTCCCATCCCTGCCTCTTTGGTCCCATGACCTCCACCTCTGTCTGTGTGACATCCTTGTCTCTCTCTTATAGGGACGCTTGTGATGGCATTTAGGTCCCCACCCCAGATAAAACCCAGGATAATCATCTTATCTCAATGTCCTTAACTTAATTATATCTGCAAAGTCTCTTTTTCCCAATAACATCACATTCTGGCTTCCAGGGACTAGGGCATCAATTTCTTTAGGGTTAAAGGGCATTTTCCAGCCTGATACAGTGGGAGAGATAGAGGAGGAAGAGGAGGGAACATCACTGTGGCAGCCTCCCCCACTTGAAAGGCCACCTTCCTTCAGACCAGCATTGTCCCCAAGCCATAGGAATTTAGCTCTATGGATGCCACACCCGTGCCATCATATGGTGGCCACAAGAATGTGCCACTCACATCTCCAACCGCTGGGAAGTGGTCAGCCCTGGGTCTGAGTGCTGTGCTCTGAAATCCATCACCTCCCTGGTGGCAAGGCCACGCTTCCCGTGGCTTGCTCACAGCAGGGATACGGAGGCAGGCCCGCTCCCTGGAGACATGGAACTCCTCTGACAGATGACTTTGAGGAGTCCCCGAAGGCCTTGCTGAACCTTCCTTAGATCTGCCTGGCAGTCTCTGTACAACACTTCCACCCAATCTCCACCCCCCTTCTGTCTCTCCTTCACTGGGGCCAGACGTCCACCCAGTCTGACGCTTCCCCCTCCCCAGCCAAACTCCTCCCAGGCCCCTCTCCATCTTCTCTCATAGGCGTACCCCTTAATAGGAGTCTTGTGCTTTTAATCTCTTCTTGATATCTGATTCTTGGACAATCTAGATTAATACGTATTATCTACTTAGTACTCCTCCTTAGCTAAGTCATTTAATAAATGTATTTTATTTTTTTATGATTTTTTAAATGTTTAATGTTTATTTTTTGAGAAAGAGAGAAAGAGACACACACACAGAGTGCGAGCAGGGGAGGGGCAGAGAGAGAGGGAGACACAGAATCCAAAGCAGGCTCCAGGCTCCGTGCTGTCAGCACAGAGCTCGATATGGGGCTCAAATTCATGAACCATGAGACCATGACCCGAGCCGAAGTCAGACGCTTAACTGACTGAGCCACCCAGGCACCCCTCAATAAATGCATTTTAAAAGGAAAGTTTACATTCACTACTAGAAGTGAAAGCCGACGTCACTTGCCATAAACACAAGGAAAGCTGAAAATAGAGAGATAGATCAACAAAATGATGTTATTAAATTTTAGTCAGGTACCCTTTGCTTGCCCACTAGAGGATCCAAGTCTGGAGTCGGCTTGCATTAAAAGGAATCTGGCCAGTGTTACAGATGTGTGAAAAACCTATTAGCACCAAGCTAAGACTTTCTCCTGGACTTCGTCAGAGAGATCAAAAGTGAAAATAACTTTCTCACTTGGGACTTCCAAGTTAACGCTTACCATAGACCAGGGAGCCACCTCAAATGGTCCCAGAGTCTTGCACATGGTTGATAGGCAACAATGATGAATTCATTATTGGTAACGGGAAAATTCCTAAGATATTAATTTGTGTTTTCTTCTAGCAGTAACGTTTTCTCCATTCGTGCCAGTCAGGTAAATGTTCCTTCATGCTTTCTTGTCTTTGGGGAGGTCTGTGTTGCAAAAGTGAAGTCTTTTGAAGGCACCTCTCTTGGAGTCTTTAAAGAAAGCCTAAAGTCATGAGTGAGGAACAGAGAAGTGTGGAGCATGGAGGGAGAAAAGAGGTGTCTTAGGCCAGAGAGGTGGATAGAGGCCCAGGATCCAGAGAGCCGAAGAGATCCTTCCCGTAGGGACGGCATCTAGAGGGGTGGGGTGCCTCCATAGCTCTGAGGTTAGAGCACGGTTTTATAGAGCATTTGTGGCAAATCCGCTACATTGGGATGGGCCCTTGAGTCAAAATAAAGACAATACAATCATGGGACATTGTGTCCCACCCTGGTTTGTGGGTGGGTATGGATTCAGGTATTCCTGTACGTATCTTAAGAACATTAGATCGATAACTTTTATAAAGATAGCCAACTCACTCCCAAGCCATCTATCTATTTACCTTTATATTTTTGTGGTACCCCAAATGATAGAGATTTGTTGTTTCACAAGTATGCCCTTAATTCGCATAACCATGCCCTCTGTCTCACAGGAGTAAGCTGAAAAGTAACTGTGGTCTGGTGGCTTTTGGACAACCGGCTTGCAGTTCACCAGGAAAGGACACGTTGCCTTTTCCATGAGTCACGGGACAGCAGAGAAGTGAGCCAGTGTCATTTTAATAGGTGTTTGGTTGACACTCTTGGCAGTAAGTAAGAAAGCACAATTCCAATGGGCTTAACCACAAGAGAGAGAGGGAGGGACGCCTGGGTGGCTCAGTTGGTTAAGTGACTGACTTCAGCTCAGGTCAGGATCGTACAGTTTGTGAAATCGAGCCCTGTGTGGGGCTCAGATTCTGTGTCTGCCTTTCTCTCTCTCTCTCTCTCTGCCCCTCCCCTGCTTGTGCTCTCTCTCTCTCTCTCTCTCTCTCTCTCAAAAATAAAGAAACTTTAAAAAGAGAGCTGGGGCGGGGGGGGGGGGCGTCCAGCCAGGGATAGATCCAGGACTGTCATGAGCACTCAGTATTGCTCTCCCATTCTCCTTGCTTTGCTTTCTCTGTTGGCTTCAACTTCAGGCTGCTGCTGGTGGCGAAAAGTGGCAGGCTGTCCCAGGCTCGGTCCTATTCTCTCTCAACCTCAGGGGAACGGAATCTCAGTTTAGATCTCATACGCCTGCCCTTGAGGCAATCACTGTGGCCAAGGCAAAGGCTCTAATTAGCCAGGTTAGATGCCCGCCTCCTCCAGAGGGGGTGGAGTCCACCTGCTCAAAACTACACTGTTCAGTTACTGGAGGAAGGCAGCATAGATGCCAGGGGGGGGGGGCAGGTGAAAATGCCAGGTGTCCTCCGCAGGTACACCTTAGATATGCCCAGGAGCAGAGAGAGCTCTTTAGTGTGGAAGACACACTGAGGTCTTTTTTTTTTTTTTTTTTTTTTTTTTGTGGAAAGTTCTCAGTGTGTTTACAAACTGAGTAACCTGCAGGTGAGGGGGTCCCCCACATGGCACATGGCGCTGACTGAATGCCCTCTTGGACTCACTGCTGTTTTCTGTTTAGCTCAGGATGCACATTCTTGGCACCCGGGTGCATCCCTAATGACAGTCTTAAGAACAGGGGTTCCTGACTTTTCTAAACCTTTGCTTTCTCTCTTGTGAGAGATGGGTATAAAACGAGTCTTTCTCTCTCACAAAGGATTGCTTAGTGAAACAGTATGTCTGGGGCACATTACCCAGTGTCCAGATCAGAGAAGGCATTTAACTAACATTGGCCATTGTTATTTGAACAATAGAAAAATACTTTTACAAGCACATTCACAAATATGATTCCATTTGATTCTCATAGTAACCTTGTGAGGTTGGGTAAGAGACACATTATTATCCCATTTTAGGGATGAAGACACTGAGACTCAAAGAATTTAAATGATTTGCCATATGCTTAGAGATTGTCAGTGGCAGAGCCAGGTTTCGAAGCCAAGTTGTTGTTGACTTCTTGTCATCCTCCAAATCACAATACTGACCAAGAAAACGTGGGGATGACTAAGGACCACCTTTCAGAACAACACAGACTGTTTATGCCAGTCATTACAGTGTAGACCAGCCCTGTCCAACAGAAATAAAATGCGAACCACAGACGGTATGTTAAATTTTCTAGTAGCCACATAAAAAAGTAAAAACAAAACAAAAAACCCCAAATAAACAAGAAAACACACAGAAGCTGATATTATTACTATATTTTATTTAAGCCAATACATCCAAAATATTATCGTTTCAACATGTAAATCAGTATACAAAACTATTAATGAAATATATTAGTCTTTTTGTAGTAAGTTTGCAAAACCTGGTGTGTGTTTTACACGTATAGCACATCTCAGTTCACATCAGCTACCTTTTCAAGTGCTCAGTGGCCACATGTGACCAACCAGTGGTTCTTGCTTTGGACAGGGCGGGACTAGAGGTAGATGAGGCACATATTTAGGGCTCCAGAAAAGCAGGGGGTATGAAAGACAGGGGACTAAGGAAAGAGAGATAAGGATTTTTCTTCAGTGAGTTTACCCAAAACCTTGCAAATTATTCGAAAGAAGACATTTAATATAAGCACAGGTAAAAAAAAAATAAATAAATAAAATAAAATAAAATAAAATAAGCACACGTATTTTGTGGGTTAGCGTTGTTTTTATTCTGAATTACAGTAAAATGGGGATGATGAGGCACCATAATCTTGTCCTTGATAAAGACAACAACTGAAGATCTTAATGCTGTCTGCAGGACAACGCCAATTGCAGAATAGATGAGCCAAGATGTGGCAACAGAACCCACTGTAGCTAGTTGAATCAGAAAAGCAATTCATTAAAGGATGTTAGGCGGTTCGCGGAACCTCCGGGGGAACCATAGAGTCAGTCTCATAAGGAAGAAGCCGGAAATGGTGCTCAAACTGTAGTTCCTGGCTTCTCCAGTAGCTCTGTTGCTGCCATCTCTGGCCCAGGGCACCTCGGCCTACCACCCTCCCTGAGCACAGGACACGGCTACCAGGACCTGACCAGGGCCTCCTTCCTAAATGGAGTCTGTGCGTGTATCCTAGTTGTAGAACCTGGGTCACCTTCTTGCACTGTATATAGCAAGGGAGTCTGGGAAAACTATTTTCTGGCTCCCTTGTGAGGAAGAGAGACTCATAACATAAAACTACCCCAAAATTAAGATGAATAACGGGTTTCCTCATGCATGGTGCATGTCCACTCCACAAGTTAATTGGTTTTTTCTTTTATTTTTATTTATTTATTTTTAAAGTAGGCTCCACGCCCAACGTGGGGCTTGAACTCACGACCCTGAGATTGAGAGTTGCATGCTCTACTGACTGAGCCAGACAGGCGCCCCTGGTTTTCTCTTTTAAAAATTATTGTGAAATATATCACACAGACAAAAGTGATTATAATACGGGTACATGGTTAAATAATAACAATTATTCTTATCCTCCAGGTTAAGAAATACAGCATTATTAGTACCTTGGAATCCCTGCCCCCGTTTGTCCCTCCCTACCCATTCCAGGTGATTACAACTATTCTGACTTTTGTATCATTTTCTTGCTTTGCCTAGTGTTTAAGTTGAGATATAATTGACATGTGACAGTTATTAGTTTCAGGTATATAATGTAATGACTTGATACATGTACATATTGCAAAATGACCACCACAATAAGTTCAGTTAACATTCATCCCCACACATAATTATAATTTTTTCCCTTATGATAATTTTTAAGATCTACTCTCTTCGCAAATTTTTTAAAAAGTTTATTTTTGGGGCGCCTGGATGGCTCAATTGGATAAGCATCTGACTTCAGCTCAGGTCATGATATCACGGTTTGTGGGTTCGACCCCCACATCCGACTCTGTGCTGACAGCTCAGAACCTGGATCCTGCTTCGGATTCTGTGTATCCCTCTCTCTCTCTGCCCCTCCCCACCCATGCTCACTCGCTCGCGCGTGCTCTCTCTCTCTCAAAAATAAACACTAAAAAAATTTTTTTTAAAAAGTTTATTTATTTTTGAGACAGAGAGAGACAGAGCGTGAGCAGGGGAGGGGCAGAGAGAGAAGGAGACACAGAATCGGAAACAGGCTCCAGGCTCTGAGCCATCAGCCCAGAGCCGGACGCGGGGCTCGAACTCACGCACCGCGAGATCGTGACCTGGCTGAAGTCGGACGCTTAACCGACTGCGCCACCCAGGTGCCCCTCTCTTCATAACTTTTGATTGTTTTGAAATTGAACTTTTTACATTGAGATCATGTAGATTTACATGCAATTGTGTACCTTTCATTCAGTTTCCCCCAGGCATAAATTTTATAGAACTAGGGCACAGTATCACTAGCAGGATATTGAAATTGAGACAATCCACAGGTCTTTCTCAGATCCAGTTTTACTTGTAGTCGTGTGTGTGCGCCCGCGCGCGTGTGTGTGTTTAGTTCCATACAACTTTATCACATGTGTAAGCTTGGGTATCATCTACCACAGATCCTGAACACTTCCATCACTACAAGCGTCCTTCGTGTTGCCCTTTTAGAAATCAACTCCTGACGACCACTAATCTTATCCCCATTTTCATGATTTTCTCATTTCAAGAATGTTATATGAATGGAATCAGATAATACATTACCTTGGGATTGCTTTTTTTAATTTAGCGTAACTCTCTAGAGATTCTTCCAGATGGTTGGTTGGTGCTTAATGGTTTTAACATGTGGGTTTGTATTCAAGCAAGATATTGTTTACTTTGATTAATTTTTAATAATCATTTGAATCATATTACAATTCTTCTGTAACTTGCTTTTTTTCATTCAACAATATGTTTTTGAGATTTACCTTTGTTAATATGTGTGGCTGTGGGCCATTCATTTCCACTAGATGCATTTTATCACAAAACATCAGTTATCGATGTACATTCTAGTCGTGTTCAGGTTTTTATATTTTTGAATATGATGAATGACTTTACTATGAATATTCTTGTCTGTGATTCTTGGTGCAAAAGTGCAAGACTTTTTCTACATTTAAAACCTTGGTGGTGGGGGGGAGCAGAGGGCGGGGGGCACCTGGCTGGCTCAGTGCATAGAACATGTGTCTCTTGATCTTGGGGTTGGGAATTTTGAGGCCCACGATGAGTGTAGAGATTACTTAAAAAATTTTTTTAACAATTAAAAATAAATTTAAAATGAAAAAATAAAAATTGGAATGGAATTTCTGGTTCATTGAATATGTGTATGTTTAATTTTACCAGATAAAGTCAAACTCTTTCCCAAAATGTTTGAATGAATCTATATACCTATTAGCAATGCATAAACAGTCTTATTGTTCTATATCTAAAGCAACACTTAGTAGTATTGTCAAACCTTTTAATTTTGCCAGTCTGGTAAACATGAAGTAGTATTTCATTGTCATTTTAATTTGCATTTTCCTGTTTACTAATGAGACTGAGCATCTTTTTATATGTTGATGGGCCATTCACGTTTTCTCTTCTGGGAAATGCCTGTTCATGTCTTCTGTCGTTTTTAAAACTTATGGTACTTCTGACATTTGAGTTCTTTACATAGCCTAGATTCTAATCATTTATAAGATAAATATGTTCCAAAAGTTCTCACAATGTGTGATTTAGTTTATCATTCCCCTTACCGGGTCTTTTGATAAAGTCATTCTTAATTTTTCTGCAGTCGGGTTTATCAAATATGTTCTTGTATGGTTAATTTTTTGTCCCTTAAGAAATTCTGCTCCATTGTGTGTCAACTATACTTCAATAAGATAAATAAATAGCAAACACACAAACATAAATAAATAAATAAAATTCTGCCCTATCTTATGGTCATAAAGATATTCTCCATTATCTATCAATGCATATACATACACATACACTTTTAAAGGTTTAACCCACTGGAAATTGATGATATGTGTGTGCATTACTCAGTTTTCCTTATTTTTCCCCAAATGGATTACCAGTCGTTCCCATTCCATATTTGAATAGCACATCTTTCCCCACTGAGCTGTGATGCCCTCTGTCATAAATCAAAGTCCACATGCGTGTGGGTCTGTTTCAGGGCTCTCTCCTCTGTACTAGTGGTCTCCGTGTACCAGTGTCACACAATTACTAATGATATCTGATAGAGTGAATCCACACACCTTGCCTTCACAATAATGTTTTAGTTATTCTTTCATATAAACTTTAGAATAAATTTGTCAGATCTCACAAAAGGATATTTTTTTTCAGGTACATTTAAGAACTGTATTCAGTCTACAGATGAATTTAGGGATTTTTAACCTCTTTTTCATTCGGAGTCTCCTAGTCTATTACTGTGAAAAATCTTTCCATTGATTAATGTGTTCCAATCAAAATTTTTCTAATATTACCCACAAAGATCTTCCACAATATTAAAAAAATTTTATTTCAAGGCACTTTGTGTTTCAGTTGTAGGTCATTTTTTTCATTAGATTTTTAATTTTTCTAAATGCTATTGACATTTAGAAATGCAACTGACACACAAAGATTTCCTATAAAACAACCTTCCTAAACTCTTATTAATTCCAATCATTTATCTGTAGTTTCTTCCGTTCTCCACATAGATAATCATACTGACTATAAATGGTGATTGTTTTGCTTTTTCCTTTATAATTCTATAAAGGAATTATAGATTTCCTATCTTATATTTCTTTTTTTCTGTCTTGTGCCCACAAAAAAGCTGGTCTAGTGTGAAATGGAGTGATCAGAGCAGGCAGCTTGGTCTTGTCCTGGGGTGCTGGCTCCACAGGTGAATTCAGTTTGTAAAAATGTATCAAGCTGTGTACTTATGATTTGTGCATTTTTTTCTAACACTATGTTATTCTTCAACAAAAAGTTAAAAAAATTTTTTTTTTTTTTTAGGAATATTTCCCCAACATCCTAACCTCTCCTCATGCTCTCAGGATGCCACTGAACAGGTCTGTACCTGTCTATTTTCAACCTGACTACATATTACTGTAGAAAGGAAGTCTTAAGTGAGAACACTCATGCTTGTTTTCTTGCATTTGAAGAACTACCAGGGGGAGGGGGCACAGAACTAGTCTCCGCAGCTTTAGAGGGCAGAGTGCAGAGGGGAGGTGAAAGTACAAGGAAACAGACTTTCCATTAAGCAGAAGGAAAGCTTTCCAACAGCATCGTCGTCTAACCAGAGCATAGCCTGCTTTTTGAAAAAGTGAGCTCCCAGCACTGCTAAGTATTCAAGCAGGGCTGGATACAAACCTACTAAGGACACTCACTACGCACAGCCACCCCCCTCCCCCAGCCAGTGGAGCGGTGGGGGCGGGGAGTGGGCCGGATCCCTGCTTCTGTCTCTTTCAACGCCTAGCTTTGAGATTTTTAAAGAATTGAGTTTATTTCTTATCCTATGTTGGGGGGATGCTTGCTTTATCAGCTCCGTAGAAAGCTACTTAGAAAACTAACCTTAAAATAAAGAAGAGTCAACAAAAGCAAAACAGACTGCTCCAAAATGTTAGTACTATTGATAAACCCCTAAGTCCGATCAAGAAAAAGAGAAAGAGAACACATCAGAATCCCCCCCAAACCAGCCAGCAAGTGCGCCTCCAACAATCTTTGAATGCAAGTGTACTTTATTCTTATTTTTTATTCCGAATCCCCCAAACCTTGCACTGCTTCTCGAGGTTTCTAGCCTTATTAGTCTGTCATTCTACAGCCTTTTCAGATAAAGGACAAAGTGGTTCAGGCACTCATTGATTTGAAATCCAATAAGAAAAAAAAATCTGTTAATGGGGCTGGCTGACTTTTTCACGAAATCAGGAATTTTGAACGAAGGGAAGTTCTAAAGATTTTTATTGAGATGGGAGGTGATTCTGTGATTTCACAGTTTTACTTTATTTTACTTTCATTCCACCAAGCTCCTTCTTTCCGAAAATCTTCAGTTTGTTGGTAGGTAAAATACATCCTCAGAGTCTCCCAGAAGCTGCGCCATCAGCCTTAAAGACTAAAAAGAAGCCTCGTTTCCTTGTGCCGCTATAGAAATGTCTTCCTTCTCCACACCCGGCTTAACCGGATCAAAGTCTTTTTCATTCTTCGTTGATTGTTCTCAGAAAATCTGGAGTCCAGACAGGCTTGAGCCAAGACAGGGTGACCTCTTGAGGGCAGACCCCGAGGCATGGCGCTTCTCTCCCCTTCGCAGACCCAGGAGAGCTGCGCCCCCTCTCCGTGCGCGGAAAGAGTACTCCAGCCGAGCCGAGAAATCCGTTACCAGGCTGCTGTGTCCCCAAGGGCCATTCCAGGGCGGAAGAGGACGGGGAAAACCGCTGTGTCGATTCCTCGGCCCTGTGGGCCGGGCGCGCAGCGGGTCGGGTTACAGACAGGTGAGTCTGGCGGATGGGCGAGCTGCGGGCGCCAGGGAGCTCCTGGCGAGACGCGCCCCGGCAGCCCCCGAGCCCGCACGAGTCTGCTCACCCACAGGAGGGGTGCGCCCACCGCAGCGGTGGAGGCAGTGCTGCGCGTCCCCGGGCGCACCCGAGCAGGGGCCGTGAGAGGGACAGCGCGCGCCCCAAACGCCGGCACTGCTGGTCTTAGAAACTTGGCATCTTTCTCTTACCAACTCCTCTTCCTTCTCTCCCAACTCCCCCTCCGCGAATAAAGCCCGAGAGGAAAAACCAAAACCAAAAATAAATACAAAGCTCTCCAGCCACCTCCCCAGTAGCAGCCCGTCTTCATTTACTGGGAAAGGTATTTCCCAGCCTCTGATTTCGGGGAGCGGGCAGTTAGGCGAAGACTGTAATGGGAGTGGGCAAGGATAAGAGATTTGTTTCGGAGCTGCGTTTGCATAACAGGCGCTTGGCTTTTGTTTCCATTGTGTGTTTATTTGGGTTGATGAGGCTCTTGGGGTGGTAGGTCTTGGGATGGAAGCTGCTTTAGCAGAGCAAGCCGACTTGTTTTCCCCAGATTGTGTGGCACAGATCAGTAATAACGACGTGTTCTAAAGCTGCCGAGCTTTAAGTCATATTATTACTGTGCTTATTTGGGGGGGGGGCTGTTGTAAATGATGGGGATCTTGAGTCCCAAGTCGCCCTCTTTACCAGAACAGAGCCCTGGGTAATCTCCCTGCCGCCTCCCCCTTCCGCCCGCCGGGATTTCAACTAGCCGCGGAAACCATCCACAAAGTCCGGAGGAACTGAGCCATTTTCTTGCTTGCTTGTCGGAGACAAATCCACCCGGGGGCGGGGGATGGTGGTGGTGTGTGCAACTCGCAGGAAGCTCCAGCTCTTAGGATGGACGCCCCGGGAAGCGGACCTGGGGGTTAACCTCTAAGAGTTTGCCCTGAGGTGCTCGTGATGGGGAATGGGGCGAGAGGCTGATCAAAAAACGTTCTTCCCTTTTTAAAAAGGGGAGGGGGGGAAGAATCAGACGTTAAATTCTTTTGCAAACATTCATGCCTAAGGAAGGGCTGGAACAGGCAGCCCCGGCCGCCGGAACCGGTCGGACAGGTAGCGAGCTTGTTGACACCGTTATGTTGCAGGGCGCATGCTCACTCCCAAGTTTCCTGGTGTCTCTTCTATTCCACCTTATGAAACTTTTTCCCCGGCGTGGTCTCACCCGCGATTTAAGGCATAGGTGTCGCCGAGCCCGGAGGCTGGGAGTCGCCGGGCGTGCGGGGGAGAGGCCTGGGCCGCGGCGCGGCGGGGGGCGGAGGGAGAGGGCAGGCTAGGCGGGAAGGTGGGCTCTGGCCGCCGGGAACCGGGGACCGAGTCACTGCCGCAGCCCCTATCGGGGAGCAGCCGGCAGGAAGGGGGCCGCCGGCCGGGGAGGGGGCCACACCATGCCCAAAGTCTTCCTGGTGAAGAGGAGGAGCCCGGGGGTTTCTGTCCGCAGCTGGGATGAGCTCCCGGATGAGGAAAGGGCAGACACCTACATCCCAGGTGAGCGCCGCGCGGGGGCCGGGCCTGGGCGCGGGACTCCCGTGGTGGGGGCAGGGGTGTCCGGGTCCCCTCAGCTCACCGCGGGGGCCGGACTGCCCACCCTATGCCCCCTCTTTCGGGGCGGGGGGAGGTCCTTGAGGCGCGTGAAGACGGAGAGGGAGAGGCTGGGGAACCCGCGACGCCCTGCGCCCCCTTCCTCCTAATGGGCGCCTGTAATTGCCCGGCGGCGGGACCGTTGGCTGCAGCGCGGGACGAGGTGGCCCAGGAGGGGAGACTGAAGGCCAGTAGGGGCTCCTCTCGGTCCCATGCCCTCATAGAGTCGCCCCAGGATCCGTCAGCCACTCGGGCTAGGTAGGTTGAAGTCAGACCCCTATCCCCTCATCCCAGGGAGAGGCAACTTGGCGCGTAGTGTCCCCAGCCGCCCAAGGCCCTCGGTTCCTTGTGGGCGCGGGAATGGGACCGAGGAGCCGCCCCCCCCCTCCAACCCCGTGCTCGCTCGGGAGGCCGAGCCGGGGACTCTCTCGCCCACCCCCGCGTGTTGCCCACTTGGCCTGGTGCCCAGGTCTAGGGCGGGGCGGCGGCACCGCCCGCAGGTCAAACTGCCGCGGACTCCCGGGCCTGACGCCGCGTGTCTGTGTCGGGGCGCCGCCCCTCCCTCCGCAGTGGGCCTGGGCCGTCTGCTCCACGACCCCCCCGAGGACTGCCGCAGCGACGGCGGCAGTAGCAGCAGCGGCGGCAGCAGCAGCGCGGGGGAGCCTGGAGGCGCCGAGAGCAGCTCGTCCCCGCGCGCCCCCGAGCGCGAAATCCCGGAGCCTGGCGACGCAGAGGGCCCGGGTGGACACCTGGCGGCGATGCAGCGCCCAGTCGCTAGGTCGAAAATCAAGGTATGGTGTCGACTCTGCCCCCGCCGCCACCTGCACCACGCCCTGGCGTCGGGCTCCGGGAACCCGCGCCCCTCCCTGCAGCTCCCGCCCGCGCACCCGGGCACCGGTGCACCCCGGCACCGAGCGCGCCCGCCGCGCAGTTCCTGCACCTGCCTCTGGGTCTCGGCCAGGGCGGCTCAGCGCGTCCTCCCGCCTGCTGGGTAGCCAGCGGCCCGCGCCGCTGAGCCTTGGAGCCGGCACAGTCTGCCGGGGTGGCCTCTGGAACTGCTTAAAAGACCCAGGCCCAGCTTCCTCCCTCCAGCAGCCCAGTGTGTGTGCGGGGCCTGAAGAATCACCAGGCCGTCGGGGTTCCCGGGTTCAGAAAGGAGGGACCCAGGCTCTCAGCAATTGCGTTCTCTGGGGCGCATTTCCTAGCGCTATGTGAATTCTGAGTTCCACACACTTACTTGCGTTCTGGAGACCGAGGCGGCAGTTTGGCACACAGTGGCCAATAACAGCTATTCCCAGTGACAATTATGGAGTGCCCGTTAGACTCGAGGCCTGTGCTGGGCACTTTAAATTTGTCATACCTCTCCAATCTTCTTTAATTAAACTGATGGATAAAGGAGTTCACCTGAAAATTGCCTCAGTGCCCCGCCCCCAGTGGGTTGGAGTGTTTGTTACCCTCCCTTACCATCCTTCAGCAACCCCCTCCCCCTAGTCTTCTAGAATTGTAGGCGACATCTTATCAGGACACCCATCTGGCTTTTCTGGGTAGAACTTGCATGATCGCCTGCTCAAATGTATCCGCTACCCCCAAGATTAAGGAATCCCATTCCACTGACTCAGTCAGCTGGAGCCAGGGAGTGGTGTTTTAGGAATCACATGACCCCATTTCCGAGCTTGGTGGGACTCTGCGGGCTCCAGGCCCTCTTAGTGGGCGATAATTCTGGAGCGCTCCAGGGCGGTCCTGCAGCCCAGCTGCCGGGGGGGGGGGGGGGGGGGGGGGGGGGGGAGGGGTATGGGGGTATGGGGAGGAGGAACTCCAGTGTTCGCTGTGGATTGGGTGACACTAGGTTACTTTTCCTGGGCGAGGCCATCCCTCCCTATGCATGTTCCTGGTTCCTGGGGTTTAGCTTGGGGGCGGGCTAGGGTGCATTTGGTTATCAATTGAGGCTAGAGGCTGGAGCTGGAATCCTCGGGAAAAGACCTCTTTAAAGGTTACTGCGGTGCCGCGTGCTGCTCGCTGGTAAGTGGTGCTGCTGAGGTTCAAAGTCAGCTGGCCTGAGGCTTTTCTGGGCCAGATGGGGTTAAGTGGGAGGGGACAGTTTGCCTGAGGCTGGTAGCTCTGCCCTCCAGGAAATTCTACTAAGTGTCCCACTTGCATATTTATCACCGGGCTGGAAGGACAATTGCAACGTTGTTTTGGGATTGACTGTGGTCCGTTTGCCCCTCTGTCCCCCAATTTCCCAGATTATCCTGGGAAGAAAGTGGCAGGGGAGAAAGGTCTAGTCCCTTAACCAGCATTTTAGGAGCTCTCTCTTGTCTCAGGTAAACAGTGCCATCGTAGCCCTGGATTAAAGGAATAAATAAACCACAATCTTATTTCTGTGATCTTGCCTACAAACCGCCCCAAGGGCTGCGGGGTGGTGAGTTTGCTCCTCAACCTTAGCATAGCTTCCGGAGAAGTTTTATTTGTTTACTGAGGATACTTAGATTCCTTTTCCCTTTCAGCTTCCGTCTGAAAATAGGAGATATCTTGGTGTTAAGATGCTCCAAGCCTCCAGAATTATCATCTGTGGTATTGGCCGTTTTCAAATGACTGTCCAAATAGCCCGTGACTTAGCATATTGGGTAATTCTCTAGTTCTGTGAAAAATATGCTGGACTCTTAAGAATTAGGTTCTCCAAGCGTCTGGTGGCTCAGTTGTTGAGCATCCTCTTGATTTTGGTTCAGGTCATGATCCTAGGGTCATGGGATCGAGCCCCTCCTCGGGCTCCACGCTGAGGATGGAACCTGCTTAAGATTCTCTCTCTCTCTCTCTCTCTCTCTCTCTTTCTCTGCCCCTCTCCCCTGCTGGTGGGCTCTCTCTCTCTAAAATAAATTAAAAAAAAATTAGTTTCTTAACTAGAAGAAAAGAAATACCACTCAAGAATGAGGCCCATGCATGAAGCATAATGATTGAGTTTGAATAACTTCAAGACACTCACTAAGCAGCTGGCTCAGAGGAGGAGAGGAGGGGCAGGTTTGAGCCAGTGCCCTGTGGAGAGAGGCAACATCCCATGTAATTTTTTGGAGTGCCTGCTGTGTGCTAGGCAGCCAGGAGATAAAAATGTTCCCAGCCTGGTGTTCTAGAATCATTTGACCGAAACAGTTAAGCCCCCAGGCTCTGGTTTTGTCACTTCTTAGCTGTGTGACTTTAGGCAAGTTGCTAATCTTTCTGGGCCTCTGTTTCCTTGTCTGTGAAATGGGAATAATAATGAAACCTACCTCATAGAGTGGTGAAAATAAATGAGTAAAGAGGGGAATATGGTAGGTGCCCTTTAACTGTAGCTGGGATGTCTGGGTTGGTGGGGAGACACAAATACTAATTATTAACTCTGTTACAGCAAAGGGAATGCTAAAGCATGTGCAAAGATGTAATTCTGAGCAGGGAAGTTTTCTTGGTGTGGATTTGAGGGTGAGGAAGGGGGGGAGAGTCAGGCTTTAGGGGCGTATGGCTGACCCCAAAACTTGAGTCAGTAAAGGACTCAAAGCTATGGTGCCCGAAGATAGAAAATGGACCTGCTGGGTCAGAGAGCAAGTGGGAGGTGAGAAACTGGGACAGGATGAGGTGGTGAAGGGGCCAAGCCAAGAGGTGGGGGTGCGCTTGGGCAGGCGGAGGAGGGCTCTGGAAGGGTTTTGAGAAGGAAGACCTCAGTTGGGTCCATCTTACCAGCTGTCTTAGAGATATATTATCTGTCCCGAGTCTTTTTTTTTTTTTCTTTTGTATTAGAGAGAGAGGGTGCAAGTGAGCAAGGGGGAGAGGGAGAGAGAAAGAAGCAGGGCTCCCCGAAGCAGGGCTCTAACTCATGAGCCATGAGATCATGACCTGAGCTGAAGTCAGATGCTCAACTGACTGAACCACCCAGGGTCCCCTCTGTCCTGAGTCTTACTTCCCTCATCTGTAAAATGGAAGAGCAATGGAATCAGCCTCTCAGAAGTGACGGTTAGATGAAATAAGGGCTGCAGAATGTCTAGCACTTATGTGCATGTATAAATTGCCAGTAGGAAGTTAGTTTAATAGTGATGGATGGCAGATTTCGTTAACGTCCGGTATTTTGTTGTCTCCAGTGGGGACTAGGGATTTGCCAATCTGGTTGTGCTTGTGAGTAGATCTGGAAAGGAGTCCTAGGTGCTGGTTAGGAAAATGGCTCTTCCCAGCCTGTCTGCCTTCTGTGTGCCTCAGTGCTGTTTGCAAAATCGTCTCTTTACTGCTGAGGATTCAGTAATTTTCCAAACAGATTCGGGGGTGGGGGGGTGGGGGGTAGATCATGTGCATCTGAGAAGGCGGTCGTGACAGGTCTAGGTGGCTTTAAGTCTCTTTTGTCCTGGGCCCATTTGCAGGAATCTAGCTGTGGAGCAGAGACCCCCAGACACCCTGATCACCATTGCCCTTCCTTTGAAGGTTTATCAGAAACTAAGTAACTCTGAAGTGAAATCAGTCAATTGACTGATGTTTTTCCTTCCTGTCTCAGTGGGTGGTGGGACCCAGGTGCAAGTATAGAATAGCAAATGAATCTCCTCCTTTTCCCCTTCTGTTCCCTTCCTTTGGCCTCTTCCAAGGATACTTCAAAAGGAACTGAGTGTAGAATTCCTTCTAAAGTATTTTTGGTCTTTTACCTGGCTCTGTAGTCTGAGTCTTCAAGTAGTGCCAGATATGTGAAGGTGCAGTAGTCTTTTTCCTTTTTTTTTTCTCATCATTTTTCATTTGTGGAGACTTTCAGAGGCATAGGGCCCGTTACCCCACCCCAACAACCGTTCTTCTATGGCTGGTCCTGCCCATCCAGCCCCCATCTAACACCTGACATGTGATTTTGAAGCAAATCTCAGTTATCCTATTATTTCAACCATAAATAACTCAGAATGTGCCTGTGATAGATAAAGATCAAGGTACACGATCACACCCATGTTAACAATGGTGTTCACATTGCTAATTGTCTCATAAATTCATACTTTTTTTTTTTTTTTCCAGTTTGCTGAGTCCGGTCCACACAATGTCTATACATTGTAATTGACTGACATGTCTTTCAGGTCTCTTTTAATTTACACATTCCCCCCACCCCCCATCTCTTGTCCATTTCCTTACAAGTTAATTATTGAAGAGATGAGTAATTTGCTTGGAGAGTTTCTAACGATCTGGATTTTGAGGAATGCATCACCACAAAGGCTAATGCTCCTCGGTCTCCTAGATTTTCTCTAAATAGGTAATTGGGTAGAGTGCCTGGGTGGCTCAGTTGGTTAAGCGTCTGACTTCAGCTCAGGTCATGATCCTGCTGTTAGTGGGTTTGAGCCCCACGTCTGGCTCTGTGCTGACAGTTCAGAGCCTGGAGCTGCTTCAGATTCTGTGTCTTCCTCACTCTGCCACTCTCCACTCGTGCTCTGTCTCTCCGAAATGAATAAACGTTAAAAAATTATTTTATTTTATTTTTTTAATTAAAAATTCTTTTTAATGTTTCTTTATTTTTGAGAGAGAGAGAGAGAGAGAGCAGGGGAGGGGCAGAGAGGGAAACACAGAATCTGAAGGAGGCTTCAGGCTCTGAGCTGTCAGCACAGAGCCCGACACGGAGCTTGAACTCACGGACTGTGAGATCATGACCTGAGCCGAAAGTCGACCGCTTAACCAACTAAGCCACTCAGGCACCCCCAAAATTTTTTTTAAAAAAATGGGTAGTTGGTTCTGCAGCTGCACTGCCCAGTGTAGTAGCGAAAGTCACGTGTGACAATTTAAATTTAAACTAAGTAAAATTAAATATTAAGTTCCTCAGTTGCACAAGCCACATTTCAGGTGTGAGCGGTGTGAGCGGAGGCTACTGTATCGAACAGTACAGATTAGAACATTTCTTTCATTGCAGAAAGTTCTATCAACACTGCTTTAGGTGTCTGATCAGGTATATTTGTTTTAGCCAAATAGTCTGTCACAGTGGGGGGCACCTATTAACATCCAGAAAGCACATAATATTTGGTTGTCTCTCTGTGATGTCAGCAGTTGTTGATATTCAGGGTCTAAATATTGTAGGTTATTAGGGGTTGTGATATTCCGTCCTTTGTTTATTAGTTGATATTCTTGTACAGAGATACACTTCACCTCATCTGCTGTTTAGTTCCCAGTGAGACAGTTCATTCAGGAAAGGCCAGATAAGATTTATTTACCAGTTTTCAAGATAACCAGTTGGGTCACCAGAATTCCATAGCTATGGCCAACTTGTTTATTTTTAGATATGTTGTGAATCACGGATTTCAGTAGTTTTAAAAAACCCATCCATTTGATATTTGGAAGAGAACATAGCTCTGTCCCTAACTCCTTACCTATTGTCTGTTATAAGACAGAATTGGATGCCCCTCACCCCACCCCTATTGTAACTCACTGACCATGTCCCTTACATTTGGCTGACCAGGCTCCTCTTCTTGACTCTAGACCCACCAAAGGCAAGGGACATTCCTCCTGGGCTTCTTGAATCCCCAGCACCTGGTACAGTAATGCCTGACTCATAGGAGGACATAGGTCAACATAGGACAGAAGTACAGGCAGGGAAGAAGGAATCAACAGTCCCAAGATGTAAATGACAACATTTGGAGGAAAATAGGCGAGAAGAAAATGTAAATCTGGGGAAATATCTGGACTAGATGCTCGAAAAAGGCCAGATTAATTAAAAGGGGGAAAAGGAATGGGGGAACCATGTAAGTGTTAATTGCACCAGCTTTTAATTTGAACATAGGTGAAGTGGGTTTAGCTGCAGACAACAGAATCCACTGTAGTTAGCTTCAGCTGGGAATGGTTAATGATAGGGTAGTAAATGGGCTAAAATACCAGGATTGAACTCCCAGAGCCACACTGCAGAACTGGGCCACCAAGGGAGGTCCACCTTCTGCCTCTATGGCTACCGACTGATGTAGAGTATAGAGTGATTGCCATGTGCCTGCCTCTGTCCAGTTAACTCAGGCCCAAATTCAAACCTCTTGATAGTGTGGGTCATTGGCGGAACCCCAGTCACATCTAGAACCTGTAACTGTAAAGGTGTCTGGGAAATGCAGTTGGTAGCTTTTTAGCCTCTGCAGTATGGGAAGGCGCACCAGAAAAAGTAGAAATAGTTGCTGAGAAGAGTGTCCATCCGTAGGATCCACTACAGGGAACTTTAAAGCTTGTGTGGTCCAGTCCCCTCATTTGCAAGGAAAGAAAGGTAAAGCCCTGAGGGGAGGGGGGCGGGAGGTGTGTTCATTGAATTTATCACAGTTTTTAGTAGCAAAGCTCAACCCAAGGATCCTTGTTTTTTTAGGGTTGCTGTATTGCATTTTAGGAGGTATCTTTGACACCACAGCCATTAGCATTGATGGTCTGACAGGAAGCTGTGATAGGAGACAAACAATAGGATTCATCCCCTCCCTTTCCCCCACATCATGCCCAGACCCGTGGGCCTGTCCAGGGGAAGCGTAGGCACAAGTTTTGCAGACAACAGGCCACATCCAGAATCTCAGTGTGTGCACCGATAAGTCAGGTGACCAAGAGCAGGTTAGATCTCTTGGAACCTCAGTTTGTTCTGGATTCTAAGGATACTCTTCATTATCACCGCATTTGAGAAGGTTCTCCATTCTACCAATATAGCAGAGCGGTGAAGCCTAAAGAAATGGTACAGGGACCAGGAGGGAGTCTTTTGTCCCAAAGGAATTGGGCAATATGCTTAGCATGTTTTGTTTTGTTTCTTGAGTAATCTGTATGCCCAACATGGGGCTTGAACTCACCACCCCAAAATGAGGAGTCCCGTGCTCTACCAACTGAGGCAGCCAGGCGCTCTGTGCTTAGCATGTGTTAATGCTGAAGCATAGCAAATGTGTCAGTTGGAAGTCTTGTCCAAACGGCCCCCACAAGGTGGCCTGGACGCAGTACTCTCCCACAGGAAATAGGACCATTAATACTTTAATAGACTTGTCTGGTGGAAGCATCAACAGACAATAAAGGATTTTCATTTCATTTTTTTTTGGTTTAGAAGTTTGACAGGTAAATGACCTTAGCCAGCTTTCAAGTTGGTCGGGGGCCAGCCTAAGTCCTTACCTCCCCCAACACTCCTGAAGTTTTCCACAGCCCTGATACAATGATCAGTTTGTTTTTACTGCAAAGACTTTTTTTTTTTTTTTTTAAAGAAGAACTAGAGGGGAACCTTGTGTGTTTTTTAAAATGAAAGCCAAGGTCCTGCAGAAAACAGGACAGCAAGCAAGAAAGCGCCCAGCCATGGGGTTGGAGAACCACTCAGTCTCTCTTCATCTTTCTTGCCCTGAATTAATGTCCAGATTGATGTCCTCTCCCACTGTCCACGGTAGCTTCCCCATTTCATTAGTAAGCCTTTTGCAAAGTGTTGTTTTTTGATTAAGGGTGAGACTGTCAAGCTTTTCCAGAAGGTGGCATGCTGCATATGCCACCCTGGTAGGTCTGGAGCAGTAGCCTATAATTAAACATGTTAGTGATTTCCATATCAAAACACATGAATATTGACCCCCAACGGGATCAAGTCTGCACGGCTTCATGTCTGCTCAGGTCCAGTTTTACTGCTAACACGAGATATGTGAGAATGTTGGTTTTCAGAACTTTTTGGATTTCAGAGTCGTGGCGGAAGGACTGGGAGTTGGCAGCTCACATTGAAGGTCACTTCTCTTCTTTTTCCCAATCAGAGGGAAAATTCACAAGGCCAATGGAGAATCAAGGGATTTTGACCAATTACCTTTAACTTAGGATCCCAGAACTTTGGAACTGGTCTATAAGAGTGATAAGTTATTGACCATCAGGTCCTTTTTAAGTAGCTTTTCTTATTTGATTCCTTAATAATCCTGAGAGGCAAATATAGTTATTGTCCACATTTTACGGGTGATGAAATTAAGGCTTAGAGAGGGGGAGTTACCTGCCTACGTCCCACAGACTGTAAGTGGTGGATCAGGGCTTGAACTTAAGAAAAAGGAACAGAACTGTGCTGTCAGATCCTCATACTTCTGAAGATGGCTCATCTAATACCATTTTATCATTTTTAAAAATCTCTACACAAATGCGGGGCTTAAACTCACAGCCCCGAGATCAAGACTTGCACACTCTACCACCTGAGCCAGCCAGGTGCCCTGCCATTTTATCATTTTTACACGTGGGAAATTGTGGCTCAGGGATATTAAATGACATCCCGCAAATAGATGACAGCCGGTCTAGGTTTTTATTTGATACTCAGCATTTCTTGTCTGTTCACTGCACTCTCATTTTGTAACTAAGATAGCCAAGATGTAACTAGTTTGGGTCTACTTGCAGAGTAACAAGGTAAGACTGGTTAACCTTATTTTGAACTTTTAGGAGGTTCAGTGTTAGGTATAAACCTGTGTACGGGGCACCTGGGTGGCTCATTGGGTTAAGTGTCCGACTCCAGCTCGGGTCATGATCTCGAGGTTCATGAGCTCAAGACCTGCGTCGGGCTCTGTGCTGACATCCCAGAACCTGGAGCCTGCTTTGGATTCTGTGTATACCTCTCTGCCCTCCCCTCTCTGTCTCTCTCTGTCTCTCTCTTTCAAAAATGAATAAACATTAAAAAAAACAAAAACAAAAAACATGCGTAAACATTGTAAAGATGGCCCAGTGAGCTGACGTGTGACCTGGGGAGGGATTGCTGGCCCTCTAACCCATGAGATGTCATTCCAAGAATCAGATGTGTTGTCTGTACCCTGCAGCCCATCCTGGGAGAGAACATTAGGAAATGTGGCAGATCTGATGTTCTGGAGAGAATGTGCTACATCTCTTACAGTTCCAGTTACGCATTGCTCTTTCACAAATTACCCCAAATTTAGTAGTTTAATTTATTATTCTGAATTCGAGTTCTGAGGATTGACTGGGCTTAGCTGGGCCATGCTTGCCTGCGGTTTCTCTTGCGGTTGCAGTCAGATGGCAGCCGCCTGGAATCTTCTGGGGGCTTGACTGGGCTGGACATCAGAGGGCTCACTCATGTGTCTGGCAGCTGATACTCTTTCCTTTTTCTAGCTGTTTTGATTATATGGTTCTAGCATCTTTTAACAGTCCCTCTTGACGGACATATAGGTATTTCCTGGCCTTTTGCCGTTACAGACAGAATTTCAGGGTACCTGATGTGTGAAATACACTCTGTGGGATAAATTTCACATGTAGGAATTTATCCTACAAATATTCCTTCCTTTCTGAGAAGTGAAACAGTCTGGCAGAAGCTGGCTTCTTCAGCCATGATCTTTTGCCATTAGTTCATTCTTAGATCTTGCAACAAGGCTCTCTTAAGGCTTCAAATAGAATTTGTTAATGTCTGGGTGCTGGATTGGTCATAGGTATAGAGAGGTGGCAGACAGTGCTTCAGGGATTGGAGGGTGCACCTTAGGGAAATTCCCCGAAATGAACCCCTGGGTGCTGGCTCAGTTTTCCATCCTGTGGAATGGGGATGTGTATGATGGTGGAGAAGTGAAAAAATTGCCTTTGTTGAGGCACATTTGGAGAATTTCTATTTTGTTCCAAGAAAACCAGAAGGAAACTCCCCCTTGGACTGGGGGAGGGCGGTTAGTCCTCAGTCTCCTCCCCCGTTATCATGTTTTCTCCTGTGTTAAAAGGCATTCTGTAGCTTGCTCAGATGATCCATTGGCCCTGCACTCCCTCAAAATGTCACAAATCTCCTTTCTATCTTTCAAGATTTTATTCTTTTCAAGCAAAATAATGCCAGTGATTTGAGGTTTTCATCTGGGACTGTAATAGAAGGTAAACAGGAGTTTGGGTTTGGACTGTAAGTTGGCAAATCCTTAAGAACATTCTGCAGGAAGACAGTTCTAGCTTTCTGCACGTTCTCAATCAAATTACCTGGGCTAGTTGTCTATGTTCTGCTTTATTAGGCACTTGCTAGCTCTCAATGGCCTTTTTCCTGCGTAGACATGGCCTCGAGGAGCTCCAGGTATTCAGTTTGCGAAGGCTTGGGCCATATTTAGTCTTTTCACATCCCTGCAAGGGTTGAAATGACCAAAATGGGGACTTCTGGGCAAGGAGAAGACCTGACCTGTCCTGGTGACAGAAATAGGAAAGTCTTGGGCTCAGCTGGGTCTCCCTCAGGACAAATGCCAGGCCCAACCCTCTTTGGGGGATGCAGGGCAGAGGTGGGACATGAGAGTTGGAGGCCCAGGATGGTTACCCACTGGGTCAACAACCCAACCCCCGAGGCTGTCCTCCACTGTAGCTTCCAGGGGCCCCTCTGCCTTTTGAGGTAGAGCCCCAAGGAGGACACTGCCCTGCTCTGCTACCACGGCTCTATGGCTCAGGCTAGCCATGTGGAACCACACACAGTCTCTCTCTTTTCCACTGCCCTCTTCTGGAATATTCTTTGCCATTGCCCTCCTCTTCCTCCTTATCTTTGACTGGCTGAGGAGCTCATTTCCTCTGGAAGTGCCTTCCCTCACAGTTTATGTCTGGGGTAGGTGCCTCTCTGAGGTGTCCATTGTGCCCTCGGGCTTCCAAGATATCAGGGGCCTTTTGACTGATCTCCTTCCCTACTAGACTGGCAGCTTCTTGGGATGTCATCCTGGTGACGTATTGCTTCCAGCTCTGAGCACAGGGCCTGTTGCAGAGAGGGCACTCCAGTGTCAGCTGAGACAAATTAAGCTCCAAGCAGACAAGGAGGCTGACCGAAAAACCCTGTTCTGGGGTCTTGTGCCTTCCCCAAGTCTCTTTGTATTTTGCCACCTGTGAGCCATTGCCCATCAACACGCTGTGCACTGGCCTGAGTCTGAGCTTGGGGTGTGGGGGGCAGGAGTGTGCACAAACACTTCCTGGCTTCTGCAAAGGCATTTAGTCGAGGAAACCAGATGAACTATGACGAAACATCTGTGCATGATGGAACCTTCTGGAAATAGTGGAATCAAGTACTGAACTGTGTGAGGGCCAGTACCCTAGCCTCATGTCTCAAGGATGGTCTGTGCCACAGTGGCATCTCCTGGGAGCTGGTTAGAACTGCCGTGTCTAGACTCCACCACATCTCTTGAATCAGAATCTGTGTTTTAACAAGCCCCCCAGGGGATCCGTGTGCATGCTGGGGTTTAAGGGCCTTGGCCTTAGGGGTACAGGAAACCAGTTTGGGCAGAAGCTGCAGAGAAGCTAGCTACATCAGGGAGGCAACAGTTGAGCTAGGTCTTAGTGGAGGGCAATACCCTGGGTGGAGGGGAGGGGGGTGGTTGGTGTTGGAGGCTAGGGAGGTGTGTGGAGCCAGGCAAGGACCAAGTCTTCCTGCTAATGATGTTTGTATGAAAATAAGGTTATTAGGCCCTTTTATAAGTAGTAGAGCAATTGGATCAAGCTTCTAAATGATCTGGTTTGGTAACTAAGAAACCTTTGATGAATATATTAGATCTGGTGTTTTTCACCACTTAATTATAGATTCAATTTTCTTCCTTAGAGGCGGCCAGCATGGTTGAGGGACCATGGGAGACAAGACTGGGAGCCCAGGGCCTGGGGTTTGGTTATTGTTTTGCTGCTAATGCAGCTGTGGGATCCTGACCAAGTCCCTTCCCCAAATGATCATTTTAGTTGTTGATACTTTGGCGGATCAGGAGCTGGGGCACGGCCAGGCGGTTCTACTGTGGGTAGCACTAGCCAGAGTCACTTAGCTGGTGGCTGCCATGGGCTGGGCTGGGAGGTCCAGGGAGGCTTTATTCATATCTGGTACGTCAGTGCCTCTCCGAATGGCCTTGCTGTCCAACGCCACCGGACCACTGGCCACCGGTTGCTTGGGCTTCCTCACAGCATGGTGGCTTTGGACGTCTTACATGGCAGCTGGCTTCCACGAGGGAACATATAGAAGCTGCAAAGTCTCTTAAGACCTAGAACTTGCCTCCATCCCAGGGGAGAGGAAATGGTTTCCGTCTCTTGATGAGTAGAGCAGCATGCAGGCACAGGGAGGAAGGAGTGGATTGTGGCTGTCTTTGGGGACTCTATGGCGGGCTCCATGACGTCATCAGGACCTGGACTCCCTTCTTTCTGCTCTTCTATCCTCAGCACTGGCTTCCCTGTCATGGTCCAAAGGGGCAGTTGGAGGTGTAGCCAGCAGGAAGGAGAAAAGGAGGAAGAGGGCCCCATCTTCCCCCAGAGAGGAGTGTAGTTTTCACTGGCCTGCTCGTCCTGTGGCCATGACTTGCTATCAGGCTGGCAAGTATAGACACTTAGCTGGGGGCAGGGAACACAAGTCTGTTCTAAGGTGAAGGGAACTGTGTGTGGGGGGGGGCACCTGGGTGGCTCAGTCGGTGAAGTGTCCGGCTCTTGATTTTGGCTCAGGTCATGATCTCTCTTTTGTGAGGTCGAGCCCTACATCGGGCTCTGTGCTGACAGTGGGGAGCCTGCTTGGGGTTCTCTCTCTCCCTCTTTCTCTACCCCCTCCCCTGCTTGTGCTTTGTCTCTCAAAATAAAATTTTTAAAAAAAGAAGAAGTCTGCTCTCAGGAAGAAGGGGAGAATGAATGCTGGGAGGAGCAGCCAGTGATCTCTTTCACCTTCCCCAAAACCCGCTTGGAAGTTCTTAGGGGTCAGGAGCCGCAGCCTGGCCACACGGGGAGGTGGGCTCCAGGCTGAGCCCGCTGGGGGTGCCCGCCTGCGCCGGGACCCTCACCCCCCCTCTCTCTGTCCCAGTTCACCACAGGCACATGCAGCGACCCAGCGGTTCACAGCTGTGAGCTGTGTGGCAAGGGCTTCCGCCTGCAGCGCATGCTCAACCGCCACCTCAAGTGCCACAACCAGGTGAAGAGACACCTGTGCACCTTCTGTGGCAAGGGCTTCAACGACACCTTTGACCTGAAGAGGCACGTCCGCACGCATACAGGTGAGGAAGGGGCGTGTGCTTCGCGGTTGCTTTCGCTGTTCTGGCCGACAGAGCTCCTGCTCCCTCGCCACCAAAGAGCTAAATTGGGAGCTTGGAGCAGTGTCATATTTCTGGAAAGACTGCAGGATGGGGCATCTGGGGCCAGTGCATCTCGGTCCAGCTCCTGGTTGTGCCACCAGCCGGCTGAGTCGCGGTGGGCCAGGCAAGCCCCTTTTCTGAGGCTGTTTGCCTCTGGAAGAGATGTGATGATGGTCCAAGTTCTGGGGCCGTTTAAGACAGATCCCTGGCTGGAAGCATTCTGGGCTGTGACGTCTGGTGCAATGCGGGGGGGCATAGTTCATTCAGCCCTCGTCCGGCTGCCTGCTAGAATGGGTTCTTGTGGTCCCACTGGTGGTGTCTTTTCCTCCTTTGTTGGGGTGTGAGCTGTCTCAGAATCAGGTCCTGAGAGCTCAGAAAGAGGAGGAAACACTCAGCTCCTCTGTGAAGCGGGCAAGTGTTTTCCTTCCCTTGGACTTTACGGAGTTCCCCGACTTGAGCATGGATCTAGGTCCTCACCAGCTCAATTCACAGAGAATCCTGGGAGTGCCCATTCGCCTCTCCTCTGGCCCATCTGACTGGGTAAAATCTTGTTAGTTTAATTTAGAAACATCTGGCCTTTAGGCTTCTCCTTGAGGCCCATAGTTCCACACCGGCCAGAAGGATCCCTTGAGGACAATGCTAAGGGTGCCCCTGCCCTGCTAAAAATTCTCCAACTCTGGGCAAGATGAAATCCCAACTCCTCATCTTGATGAGTTTCATATAAAGCTCTTTATAATCCAGGTTCCATTTTCAAATTCCGGTCTGGTCCCATCCCATCCTGGCCCACCCCAGCCCACCCCACCCCTCCCCACCCCATCCTGTCCTGTCTCCATCCCCATTCCATCCCCATCCCATCCCACCCCCTCCCTGCCCCACCCCTTACCCCCCAACCCCTCCCCATCCCATCTCCATCCTCTTTAATTTCATCTCATTTCAACCCATCCCATCCTAACCATTCAACCCCAACCTGGTCATGACCCATTCTCCCTATAGCCTCATAGAATTTACTATATATAGTCTCCTGATCCTCAAGCCCTTTCAGAATTTGGGGTTTCCTCTGGCATCTTGGTGGGATGGGAAAATGTCTACTCCTCCCTCCTCAATCCTCACACAGGGCCCTTCTCCGATCCTGTGTATTCAGATTTCTTTTATAGCTCCTATCACACGGTTTTGTTCTTAGACTGCTGGCCGTGAGCTGTTTGCCCGGCCTGGGAAGAGTGTCCCCCACCTTAGAGAGTGGGTTGGGATACTCAAAAGTTTCTCTTTTCCTTTTAAAAAACCTTTAGTGAAGTGGATTTTTGCATCCAGGAGAGCACACATATCATAAGCATATAGTTTGACGAGTTTAGGAATTTTTACAGAGTGAACACACCCATATAAGTAGCACCCAGACCAAGAAACAGAATACAGCAGTACCCCCTTATCCGTGGGGACACGTTCCAAGACCTCAGTGGATGCCTGAAACCACACGTGGTACCAAACCCTATATATTCTATGCTTTTTCCTATATATACATACCTACGATAATATTTAATTTATATAGTAGGCACAATAAGAGATTAACAACAATAACAAACTGGTAATAAAATAGAACAGTTACAGCCATATACTGTAATAAAAGTTCAGTGAATGTCGTCTCTCTTTCTCAAAGTTTCTTATTGTACTGTACTCCCCCTTCTTGTGATGTGTGAGATGATAAGATGCCTACGTGATAAGATGAAGTGAGGTGAATGGCCTAGGCATTGTGATGTAGCGTTAGGATACTACTGACCTCCTGATGTTATGTCAGAAGGAGGACCGTCTACTTCCGGACCACAGTGGACCACGGGTAGCTGAAATCACTGAAAGTGAACCCCCGGATAAGGAGGGCTACCGTACGCCCTGTGCCCAGAATTCCTGCTTCTCCCTCTGTCACTATCGCCTTCCCTCCATGAGGCACCACTAGTGTGACTTGTAGCAGCATTGATTACCAGGCCTGGTTTTGGGCATGACAGAAATGGAATCCTATGGTGTGTACTCTTCCGGGTTGGATACAAGGCTTCTTTTTTTAGTTCCTAGCACCAGTGAATCAGTTCAAGTTTGATCTCTGTGTAGTCAGGTTGGCACCTTAGGTTGGGGTGGGCGGAGGGTTCTCCGGGGTGGCAGAGCATTCTGTAGGATGTGGGGAGTCCTGCAGGGGGTGGCGGACCCAAGGCTATAGGTGGACTCATCGGGTAGCTACCAATCTGGCTTTGTAGACAGCTGACCCGAGGGGCTGGAGGAGATTGGGGGCCACTCACTCAGTCCTCTGTCCCTGGTTGCTCTGGACTGTTTCTCGGCTTTCCATCTCTGTCTGAGGATGTCCTTGAGGACACGGTCTTGTTCTTCTGAAACTCCTTGCCTGGTGGGCGCTGTGGTCACTCCCTGACCCTGGCCTTTAAGACCGAGTAAAGAGTCTCAGGGAGCGTTGCTGGCTGTGAGTACCTTCAGCTGGAGTAAGCAGTGAGCCAGTGGGGTTGCCTCATCTGTGACCGAGTTGACTCTCCATTAATGGAAATATCAGAGACTGCTTCTCCGAGAAGAGTTTGCAAATTCACCCAGTCATGTACTGATTAAAAGCTACAGATCTGAGTTAGCTGACTATGCAACCGTATCTAAATTACTTATCTTTTTTTTTTTTTTGGCCTTAGTTTGTCCATCTCTAAAATGGGCATAATTTTGGGACCTGTAACCTAAAATAATAATTGTGAGGTGTCAGGGCAATAATTGTAAGCACATAGTAAATATTAAATATTATTAGTAGCAAAAGTTCAAATAATTGGCAGAGGTTTCCTGAGACCCTGCTGTGGGACAGGCCCTAGACTCTCCTCTGTGCTTATGGAGAGCTCAGCCAGCCTGGGGAGAAATCAGACATCTGACTGTCACATGAGAAAAACAAGAGGTGTCAAACAAAAGAAAAAGTAGCATAGGTATGCCAGTGGGGAGGCCTGGCACATGCATTGTTTCTGACAGGGCATCAGGGAGGCTTCTCAGAGGAGGTGTCTTTTGGCTGACCTTGAAGGATGAGCCAGATTTCCACAGCTGGACGGGGAGGAAGGGCCTTGCAGGTGCCGAGTGTCTTAGTTTGGGTTGCAGACCCTAACCTAAGGATTTGGGTGTAAGTGGTTTATTTTGGGGGTGATCTCAGGGGGCATAGTGAGGGGTTACGGAGGGGAGGTGGGGAGGGGAAGACAGCCAATAAGAGCAAGCTATTGAGCAGGGTGTCACCGTGCGCACGTGGGGCTCAACCCCACTGGGGGTCCTCTGAAGAACCACGTAGAATGTACCACAGAATTGTTCCAGGGGCAAGAAATCTGGGGGATTTATCCTGTCACTCCCACCCCTCCTTGATGGGGTCCATCCTGGGACCCTCAGGTCCTAGGCAGCTCCTCCCCTCCAGCCCCTTGAAGGTCTCCGGTGTCTCCTGGGGAATCTCCTCCAACAGAGAGATGCCGGAAGCCACTGACCTTACTGGAACTGAGATGACCTGGTGGTAGGCTGGGGGCTTGGGGTGGGGTGTTGACGATGTCCTCTAAGGGAGAAAAAGGGCTCGCAAGTAAGGAGGGTGACTCGGCAGAGACTGGGAGTCCCCACAGAGGGTGACTCAGCTTCCTCAGATGGCAGCGAGCTACAAGTAGCCACTTTCCTTCATGCTGGGCCCTCAGCATTTATCTATTACTTCATACAACCCCAAGGAGTCAGTTAGCCCCACTTAATAGATGAGGAGACCAGGTTCAGGGAGGTCAGATAACCATGGGTGGTGGAATTGGGAACCAGACCGGCTGGTGCCGAAGTTCATGGTCCTCTATTTCCTGTAAGTCCCCTTGTCTGTCCCCTTTGCCTCCTGCTGCCATCCCCAATTTTCTCCCCAAGACTGGGGCCTCACCGGCCTTGCCCTGTTTTGGTTTCTGGAAGCCTGCTTGCTCTGCAGGAAGGTGAGATAAAGGGACACCTGGGCCTGGCAGAAACTGCACACTGCAGCCTGGGGTTTAGCAGGTCGCAGAGGAGTCTGTGTGTGTGTGTTCAATGGTGCCAAGATGCCCACGGTGAGCAAGAAAGAAGATGGCCTGTGTCTCCGACTCTTGAGCTCCTCTGTCTCTTTATCCTCAAACGTGAAATTTCTAGTGACCCCGGGAGGGGCTGAAAATTGCTGACATTGGTGAATAATAATGCCTTCCACCCAGGGCCTTCCCAAAGAGCTTCACGGTTTCTTCTCTGGGAGGGGGGCATCTAGAAGGTAAAAAGCACAGCAGCCCCAGGCCACATGTAGCGGGTGAGACCCTCCCACATGTGGCTGGTCTGATTGAGACGTGTCGATAAGTGGAAAACTGACACCAGATTTTGAAGACTTGATGCAAAATAAGAATGCAAAACATCTCGGTCTTTAATGTTGATTCCCTGTTGGAATGGGAATATCTTGAATACGTTGGGTTAAGCGAAATGGATCGTTGGAATTAATTTCACCTGTTCTCTTTTTACTGCTTTTAATGAGGCTACTGGACATTTTAAGGCTACAAAGTGGCTTGCATTTTAATTTCTGTTGGACAGCCCTGACTATAAGGTCGAATCTACAGGTAATGACTTAAAAATTTTTAAATCCTAATTTTGACTCTTTTTTTTCCTTTTTTTAATTTTAATGTTTATTTATTTTTGAGAGAGAGGGAGAGAGACAGAGTGTGAGTGGGGGAGGGGCAGAGAGAGAGGGAGACACAGAATCCGAAGCAGACTTCAGGCTCTGAGCTATCAGCACAGCCCAACTCGGGGCTCGCACTGGTGAACCGCGAGATCATGACCTGAGCTGAAGGCAAACGCCAAACTGACTGAGCCACCCTGGCGCCCCTAATTTTGAGTCTTAAAGTGATCAACAGATAGAATTATGGAAATGTCTTGAACCTGTTTTTCCTGCCCTGGTTTATTTGCTGCTGGAGATGTGCCTCCAGGTAATAATGGACCAGAATGAGGAGGGAGGAAAGGGCTTACTGACAAATTAGGTGGTAGCAAACTGAAAAAGGAGTCTTGGCTGTGGGGACATCCCCATGCCAGGACCTGGAGGAGCAGACCAAGGTCCTGGTGTGACGGGCCACCCTGCCATCTCTTGAGCTCTTTACAAAAGGGTTAATCCATGAATCAGTAAAAAGAGCAAAAATTTGGGATTCTCAAACATTAAAAAAAATTTTTTTTTTAAATGACGTGGGGCTCGAACCCATGAACCACAAGATCATGCCCTGAGCCAAAGTCTGACGCTTGACTGACTGGGCCACCCGGGCACCCCTCAAACATTTTTAAGGTTCATGTGAACAACCTCTCTGGTTCCAAAAGATCTTAACAGAAGTCTGCAGATTCGGGTCTTGTTTGAGAGATGAAGGTTGGATTTTTGCTATTGACTGTTACAAGTAAATGTATTTAGACCAGAAGCAAAGATGTGGACAGTGTTAACACAGGTATAGCAGACAGCAGTTGAGTGAAGGGTATGTTTGCTTACAGGCTGATTAGACCAGTCATGACTAATTTTTTTAAACTTTTATTTTTAACATTTATTTTTGAGAGAGCACAAGGCCAGAGAGGGGCAGGGGGGTGGGGGTGGACATAAGATCCAAAGTGGGCTCCCCGCTGACAGCAGCCCGATGTGGGGCTTGAACTCACCTCGAGATCATAATCTGAGCCAAAGTCAGACGCTCAACCGACTGAGCCACCCCTGCACCCCCAGTCATGACTAAAGACGTGTCTGGGATCTCAGGACCCTTCTTTTGAGAATTGTAGCTACAGTATCGATGAGGTGGGCAAAGAGAGTGGCACAGAGAACCAGGATTAATCCATCCTCCCCCACATCTCCTGTCACATGCTAAGAGGGACAGGGCATCCAAGGAAAGACTCAGAACAGGAGACATTTCGGAAGAGACCCAGGGAAACCGGAGCCTGTAAATGTCTTACCTTAATATCCAAGTGGATGAAAGAAAAGATTAAGATGTCTTTTTTGGATGACTTCACCAAGAAAAAAGTAACTCAGGGTGTGTGTGTGTGTGTGTGTGTGTGTGTGTGTGTGTGTGTGTGTGAGATGGGGAGGGGGGATGTTAGTCAAATGACATCTGATTCAAGGTTGGGAGACAGAAACTGGTGCAAAAAACCTGTGTAACATTTCATGGAAATAGATCAGCAAACAAGGGGCTATTTTTCAATCCAAATTGTCTTGGGTCGGGTTCCCTAGAAGCAGATTCTGAGATGGTGATTCTTATGAAATGATTTATTGAGGGAGGGCTGTCAGACGAAACTGGAAGGGAGGGGGAATCAGAGAGGTGGTCTCACGGGGAGTCTGGCCTCAGCCCGGTCCCACGGGGGTTCTGGAGTGTGAATGGCACTATAGGCCAGTGGCGGGCACTTTTATGTCAACATTGGCTGAGAGCTGCCTTTCCCCTTGGCTCAGATGTCAATTGTCCAGTGCCCATTCCTTGGAGAAGGGGACAGCCGGGAGCTGGTAGCTACCCACACACATGATAGATGCAGAATGAAGCACTAGCTCAGAAAAGGGGGTCAGCGTAGGGGACCAGCAGCATCCACTATGCACATAGTGGAGGAAACCATGCTATTTAAGTGGGGTTGACAGGACCACTGAGGCCAGCATGGGAGATTATGGTCAGAATGGAGAGAGGGAGCCATGAGCTTTAAAGAAACGAACGCACATCTAGTTCACAGCCTGTGAAAAACATCATGGGCCTGTTTTTAGAGAAGATTCTTTTGGATTTGCTTAAGTGTTTAGGTTGAGCCAGCTGGGATGCCTCCTAAGAATGGCCATCCATGGAAGGAAATGGTTTGCTTTTGGTGGGGGAGATCTGTATTCTAGAATAAAACATAATAGCCGGTATTTGCATGTGCCAGACTCCGCACCAAGTGCCCACCCTCACTACTCCTGAACCGGCAGCACCAGCACCACCTGGGAGCCTGCTGGGAACGCAGAACCACATTGAGGGCTACGGCGAGTCAGGTGTGGTCTGGGCATTGTTTACTGCTCCCAACAGGTGCACCAGGCTCTTCCGACAAGTACAGCCTTTACTGAAAGTATTCTATTTTTCTTGTTTGGAAAATGGCTACTCATTCTGTAAAAGTCCCCAGCCAATGTAGACCAGAAAGTATGAGCCACTATAAGCAGCTTGAAAAGGACACAGGCATCCGTGGGGTCCAGCGCAGCCTTTGTGGAGGGGGGGGTGGTGCCATGGCATATAACCCATGTTGATTATAACTTTATGACTCGAATGAAGGAGTCCGTTCAAGGCACCTGTCGTTCCAGGGAGAGGAGCAAAGGAATTTAGATTCTTGAGGTCAGGGAAGTGGGGAGGGGGGCACTGGCCAAAGCTGCAGTATCTGCCCCACCCCTTGGGACGCCCTCTGGCCTTATCTTCCAATCAGACCACATTGAGAGGGACTGGAAGGCAAACAAATCCCATCTTGATTGAAGAAGAGGAAACAATGGTGTCTTTGTTTGGAGCCTACAGGGAAGGATTGACTAGTTGGGAAAAATGCAGATTGGGAGAAGTTTGGAGTGGGGCCGATGGCTGCCAAAGAATAAAGTCAACTCCACCCCTAGGGAGTTGAATGCTGTCCTGTGGGATCACCTCTTTCGTTCATCAGACTGTCTGCTTTATTTTATTTTGACTTACATTTTAGCTAAAAAAAAGTAATACGAAAGGGAACAAAAAATGAAAGGAAAAAAAGTCAGCCTTCCTCCCCCTTCCAAGCCCCAGTTCCACACCTGAAAGCAAACCACCATTTCACTTCCAAGTTTTTAACACACATAACTTTTTTCATGCCCTATATATCTTGGACACTGTTTCATATATCTGCACAGGTAGACATACCGTAACTGTCTTTAATAGTTATCAGAGCATTTTTTATTTTTATTTAAAGAAAATTTTTTTTTCAATGTTTATTTATTTTTGGGACAGAGAGACAGAGCATGAACGGGGGTGGGGCAGAGAGAGAGGGAGACACAGAATCGGAAACAGGCTCCAGGCTCCGAGCCATCAGCCCAGAGCCTGACGCGGGGCTCGAACTCACAGACCACAAGATCGTGACCTGGCTGAAGTCGGACGCTTAACCAACTGCGCCACCCAGGCGCCCCTATCAGAGCATTTTTAAATACAAGATGAAGGGACACCCAAGTGGCTCAGTCAGTTAAGCGTCTGATTCTTCATTTCAGCTCAGGTCATGAGCTCATGGTTTGTGTGTTTGAGCACCATGTCGGGCCCTGCACTGACAGTGCAGAGCCTGCTTGGGATTCTCTGTCCCTCCCCTCCCCCCGCCCCCCCCCCCCACTCGTGCTGTCTCTGTCTCTTTCAAAATAAATAAATAAAGTTAAAAAATAAATATGAGATTTTGACATAATTTCAAATACGGAGGCACCATCAACAAACACCATCTCAAAGTTTCCTTCCTTTCCTTTCTTCCTTCCCTTTTTCTCTTTCTCCCTTTCCTTTCCTTTCCTTTTTTCTTTTCTTTTCTTTTCTTTCCTCCCTCCCTGCCTTCCTTTTCTTCCTTTGTTTCTTTTCTCTCTTCCTTCATTTCTTTTCTTTCTTTCTTTCTCTTCCTTCCTTTCTTTTTTAAATGTCAGACTGCCATCGATATTCTTGTACATCCTTTGTCTACCTGTGTGAGTCTTTCTGTAGATAGTTTCCCTAATGTGGGCCAAAGGGTAGACGACGTTACAATATTTTGTGGTCATTACCACACTGCCTCCAGAGGAGGTTGCCCTAGATATCCACTCCCACAAGTTCGTGTTTATATAAACTTCAATAACGGAGCACTTAGCTACAGCAAGGACAGCAAGCAGAAAGCACCAGTAGCAAAGAATTTTCTTTGGAGATGTGTGATGCGAACCTTTATTTTAGCAATAGGAATAGAAAATTTGGGGCACCTGGATGGCTCAGTTGGTTAAGCATCTGACTCTTGATTTCAGCTCAGGTCATGATCTTATGATTTGTGGGTTCGAGCCCTGTGTCGAGCTCTGCACTGACAGTATGGCACCTGCTTGACCTTCTCTTTCTCTTCCTCTTTCTCTGCCCCTTACTCTTGCTCTCTTTCCCTCTCAAAAACAAACAAATAAATAAATAGGAAATTTGAAGAGAGGAAACCATTTTGGGTAACCCAATGAAGTAGTTTTTGGATGAGGTAGTAGAAGCCTTACAGCACAACCTTCAAAAAGGTGACAGTGAAGGAGGTCTCTCTGCATGCTTCTTCTGCACCAGACACCTAATGCCTACATTTAAAAAAAATTGTTCCTTTTTAAAAATTTTTCTTTCTTTTCTTTTCTTTTTATTTTTTAAGTATAATTTATTGACAAATTGGTTTCCATGCAACACCCAGTGCTCATCCCAACAAGTGCCCTCCTCAATGCCCATCACCCACTTTCCCCTCTCCCCCCACCCCATCCCCTTTTTTTCAAACCACTGTAAGATAAACAATACATTCCAAAGTGCTTGCAAATAGAAAAAGTGTATATACCTGTGTGTATATATATATATATATATATATATATGTATGGACAGTGTGTGTGTGTGTGTGTGTGTGTGTGTGTGTGTATATATATATATATATATATATATATACACAGCGTATAGACAAATACTACATATGTGCCCACCAGCCAGTTAATGAGTAGAGCATATTTGTGTTCTCTTGAGCTGTATTGTAAACTCTTGAAGCTGTATCCTACCGAGTACTTAATGTTAATATGTTAATACGCACCAGGCCCTTTGCATTTGATGTCTTGATTAATCCTCAGAGCAGCCTAACAAGGGGGTGTGAATGTTATCCCCATTTTATAGGTGGAGAAACTGAGGCTCGGTGGGATTCAGCCATCTCTCATGGGCTCACATAATGAGTAGTAGATGTGTGGCCTTGGACTCTTGCTGTGTGGGTGTTAGTGAGTTACTGATGTCTGGAGCAGGCATGGTGTTTTCTAGTTCTGATATCTCACTCCAGACATGAACAAGGTTGGCCTTTGCTCCAGAGCACTAAGGTGGGTGAGGCCCCAAAGTCAGGGGGGACTTAGCATCAGTCCCCCTTGCCCAGGGGTCCTCTCTGGCCACCTTCCTCGCTCAGCCACCCCCACCGCACCAAGTTCACGGGGGGTGGGGGCTCCAGGAGGAAGGGGTTTGTTCCCAAGCCTTAAAAGGGTCACCCAGGGGCTGCTGCATGACAATGTCAGTGAGTGAGGGATGAGTTTGGTGTTTGCACAGAGGGGAGGAGGAGCAGGTGTGCAAAAGTCAGAATTGCCCTAACTAGAGCTTTCGGCACCTGCTGTCTTCCATCCATCTCCGTGTCTGTGAGTCACCGGTCCTCCGATCTAGGCTCACGTCCCACCCTCCCTGGGAAAATTCCACCACAGCGGCCATCCCCATTTTCTCTGTCATCTGGGTGATGTAGGACTCTGCAGTCTGTAGCCTTTGCTGTCCAGACCTTGCTGGGTGTTCTGCCCGTGGAAGGTGCTCGGTGACCTGTTGGATGCAGGGCAAGGAGACCGGTTCCTGGCACTCTCACCTCTGCCAGGGGGCAGGGATCAGGCGAAACCCTGGTCGGCAGCCACTTCAGATCACCTTTTTGGGTCACCGCTGGGGCCAGGCCTCCTAGAGCAGGACTGGAAGAATCTGTCCTTTCCCCGGGGCCCAGGAGCTTGCCTGGGGTAAGTGTGCTCCCCTTTCCACGTATTTAGTTTGGATGTTTTAACACAGTAGTGGGTTGAGTAACTGGTCTCTGGGTGAATTTCTGTTGTGATGAGCTGTAGGTTTGAAATCAGGTTGGCTGCTTGATCTGCCAGCTGCTGTCCCGGCCCAGAAGGCCTGATGAAACACAAAGCCCTCTATGGCCAAGCATGAAACCCCAAACAGCCCTATTCCTTAAATTTGTAGAAGACTAGCTCCGAGGAAGTAACCTCTGTGACTCCTCCTTCACCATGATGGTAGGGGTTCGTTCATTCATTTGTTGAAAAATTATTTACTGAGCACCTATTATGTTCCAAATGCCAAGGATTATGAAGGAATTTCTTAACTTCTGGCAGTTTTTCTAGAATGTGTGGAATATAACATAGGCCTGCACTCTGCTTGAGGAGACTGGAGTAACAGCTCACCATTGCATTGACCCCACAGTTTTTTCACAGGAGTGTTCTAGGATATGCTCCATGAAAGGGATTTGGTTCATTCAAGTGCTTGGATGGGGGTGGGGGAGACTTTTTTTCCATTTCAACTTACTTTAATTTCCTTCAACTTCCATTTCAACTTCCTTTATCATCTGTGTACTTCATGAACAGGAAGGGGCTCTCTCAGCCCCCTCCACAAGCCACCATTAAAGAAGTGGGGACATTTAGCCTTGAAGAGAGAATACTGGGGGGAGGGCAGCTTTCAGACACCCAAAGTGCAGTCCTGACGCCTAATTTGGTAGAATTTGCCTAGGAAGCTGTCTGGTCTTGGACTTCGGTTTGTTGGGGGTTTTTGGATTATGTGTTCAGTCTCCTTGCAATTTTCTGTTTCTTCCTGCTTCTGTTTTGGTCATGCCTAATTTGGCGTGGCTTGGGAGCTGTGACTCCCTGAGAGATCCCAGTGCAGGCAGCTTCAGCATCACTTGGGAACGCGTTAGAAGTGCGTTCCTACCCCAGAACCAGAAACACCAGCAGTGGGGCCAGGAATCTGTGTTGTGACAAGCCCCCTAGGTTTGAGGACCACTGCTCCACGTTCAATTCAGTCTGGGGTGGGTCCTGGGACTCTGCATTTCCAGCAAGCTCTCAGGTAATGTGATTTGACTGTCGGTCCGGGAAGCGCACGTTGGAACCCTGTTGTACAAGGCAGTCTGTCTCTGGCTTGGGAAAGATAGCATTTGGGTATAGCTGTCCAACAGCACACCATGGTGCTGTTGAAAAGGAGTGAAGCTGAACAGTAAGCACCAGCATGGGAAAATCCTCATGATGATTGGGAAGCTAAGAAAGTGGATTTTGAAAATATCTCTGGGTAAGTTTGCTTCCATTAAAGCCAGGGTAGTAAAATCATCATAAATTTCATTTTTGTCTAAAAAAAATAGTTAAACATTTTAAAACGTGAGTTTTAATACAGCTACTTTTCAATTTTTTAGTATTTTTCTTCAACAATTAGGACATTATGGGGAAAAGAATAACCAGTTAAAAAATACACAAAAACACCTACATAGGGCTCACATCTTCCTTTTGCCTCCGGGTCCTGTACAGCATTGTTGGGTCTTGTCCCTGTTTAGGATTTTGATAACTTGTTCATATGAATTTTTTTTAATGTGTTTTGGTTTTTGAAATATTACCTTTTTTAAATCTTTATTTGTTTTGAGAGAGAGAGCGCATGCAAGCACCTGTGTGAGCAGGAGAAGGGCGGAGGGGCTGGGGGGCGGGGGGGGGGGGTGGGGAGAGAATCCCAAGCAGGCTCTTGCTCAGCATGAGCCTCACACAAGGCTCAGTCTCACAAATGAGACATCGTGACCTGAGCTGAAATCAAGAGTCAGACGCTTAATGGACTGAGCCACCCAGGTGCCCCGAAATATTATTTTATCTTGACTGATGAGTTTTTAGCATACTCTTAAATTTGGCATCTGAGGCTTTGGGGGTTCCTGTAGGAGATAGCTCTGCTAACCTCTGGGCTCTAAGATTGTCTGACTGTAGTGGCCGCCCTCTTTGTTCCACGTACCCCTAGCACGATGCGCGCCCTCTCCCGGGCTTCCAGGTTATGTTACACTGTGTTTCCTTTACAACCAGGATCTCCTCCTTTAGAGCCTAAGTTGGGCCCGCCCTTACCGCTGCTTGTGTGACATTCCAACCTCACATTCAGGATGAGTGCTCTTGGTGGAAATAGGAAGGCCTGTGCTTTGATGAGGCTGAGCTCCCTGGTGTATATGGCACCTGTGAACTCTCCATCTAGAAGGCGAGCCCCACTAAGATTAGCCCGGTTCTAAGGCCAGCATGAGATCCAATTTGGAAATGCTTTCATACCTATAGCAGATGCCACCCATGTCCAGCCCACGCCCCTGGCTCCTGCCTTTTCTGGGCACACCTATCCACGTAGCAACTGCTCACACCTGCAACTCTGCCTGAGGGTGTTCCTGCTGGCACAGGACAGGGAGGGACAATCAGTGCCACCCAGAGGCGGCCCTAGACAGTGCTGCTGGAGGAGGGCTGGGGGGGGGGTGGTGACTCAGAGGTGAGGGTTCTGCATTGTCCCCTGAGCTTGCCTGGTGCACTTGGACTCTGGCTGCCTACAGCAGTGACTGCCTTGCTATCCCCACCTTGTAGGGCTCCTTCCTGTCCCTCGCTTCTTCACTCACCTACAGGTGCTACTGGAATCTTTGTCACAGGGTCTGTTTCCAGGAAAACTGCAACTAGAATAAAAACAAGGTTTACTTTGCCCACTATAAAATCAAAACATTGAAGCATACAAGTGGGAAGACTAAAGCTCTTCCTCCCAAAGCCACGTGGTGTTTCTTTGCCAAGTTTGCATCCCTTTTTATGTTTGCTCATGTGGATGTTGTGAACCTTTGTGGACACACTTTGTGTCTTGCCTTAATCGTTTTCCTCATGTTGAATCCCTCCCCATGCTGATTTCCTTTTTCTCCTATTTCTCCTACCCCTCAGCTCCTGGCAACCATTTTTCTACTCTGTTCCTATGCGTTTGACTTTTCCATATAAAAGTGATACCATGCAGTATTTGTCTTTCTCTATGTGGTTTATTTCACATAATGCCCTCATGGTTCATCCACGATGTTGCAAACATCTATCTCCTTCTTTCTCGTGGCTGTGTAATATTCCATTGTATAAATATACCACATTTGTTTTTATCCGTTCATTCGTTAATGGACACCTAGGTTGTTTGCATATCTTGGCCATTGTGAATAATGCTGCAGTGAACCACGGGTGTGCAGGTGTCTCTTTGAGATCCTGTTTTCATTTCCTTTGGATATATATCCTAGAAGTGGGATTGTTGGGTCATAGGGTAGTGCTATTTTTAATTTTTGAGAAACCTCCATACTGGTTTCCATAGTGGCTGTACCCGTTTACATTTCCATCAACAGTGCACGAATGTTCCCTTTTCTCCACATCCTCAAGGACACTTGTTATCTCTTGTCTTTGATGATAATCATTCTAACAGGCGTGAGGTGATCATTTCAGTGCAGTCGTGATTCACATTTTCCTGCCGATCAATGGCGTCGAGCACCTTGTCATGTCCCTGTTGGGACGCCTTCTTTGGCAAAGGTCTATTCAGTTTCTCTGCCTGTTTTTGAATCAGGTGGTTTGGTTTTCCACTATCGGGTTGTGCATCACGATTTTAAATGGTTTCGCGGTTGGGAGGCTGTGGCTTGGCCGTGACCAACTGGTGATGTGTCTGCCCATCGACCTTGCAGGCATTCGCCCCTACAAATGTGACATCTGCAACAAAGCCTTCACCCAGCGCTGCTCCTTGGAGTCCCACCTGAAGAAAATCCACGGGGTGCAGCAACAGTACGCCTACAAGCAACGCCGGGACAAGCTCTACGTCTGTGAGGATTGTGGCTACACGGGCCCCACCCAGGAGGACCTGTACCTGCATGTGAACAGTGCCCACCCGGGCAGCGCCTTTCTCAAAAAGACATCCAAAAAACTAGCGGCTCTTTTGCAAGCCAAGCTGACGTCCACACTCCAGGGGAATGTCACCCTGAGCGAGGAAGAGGAGAAGTGAGGAGGTGCAGGAGGAGGAGCAGGGAGAGACGCTCGAGCTGCCACGCTTACGGGGATTTTTGGTTTTGGAGGGGTCCCCCGCCCCACTGGGCTCAGTTCATCCCTCTGCCCTCCCGGGGCCACGGCAGGGGATCTGTTCCAAGGTTGTCAATGATGATAGTGGTGTCCAGTCCCCTGTAACCCACGTCCTGTTGAACAGTCACATTAACAAAAGTTCGTGGATGGTCACGATCGCCGTGCGGTATTTTTCTTTTTTCCTGTTTTTTTTTTTTTAAACGATTTTCACATGTGGAGGCAGAGGTGTTCTTAGACTATCATTTTATGGTGCCTTGAAATAAAAGTCCTTCCACCTGAAATGCTACTCAAGCAAGGAAAAGGAATTTTATTTTTCTGAAAGAGTTTACAGGAATTATTTTAATGAATGAAACGTTCTTGTGAAACTTCCCTTATAAAAACAAGGCAGGAGAGCATGGAGTTCTAGCTCCCTGTTTAGGGCTTATTGTGGGACATTTGACTTCAGGTTACTTTGGGTGGGTGATTTTGTATTGGTGGGTGGGCTTGAAGAAGTATATCTTGAGCGCTGGGTAGGAGAGCAGATAAATGGGGGCCTCAGGGCTGATGGGCAGAGACTCCTGGGGTGGACGGGGCAGGGCACTTACGGATGCTTTGGTCACTCTTTGTGGCCGTGGTGTTACTGTGGAGATGCCTCTGGCTTTCTGGGGCTGGGACTTGCTGGCTGCAGGCACTTGTCCCTCCCTTGAGTCTGGCACTGGGGGAGAAGTGGAAAACGCTGGACCGTGAGGAATGCTCGCTGGCCTGGCCCACGTCCTGCTCATTTGGGAGGCATAGCAGTCTCTTTTGAGGCATGTGACTGCTGAGTGCTGTGACCTTTGGCTACCTGCACCTCCGCACCTGGGAGGCCTGGCCCCAGAGGCCCAGGAGGTTAACAATAAAGCCGACCTGAGACCTAGGTAGGGCAGAAGAGAGGCAACAGCCCATGGGGGTGAGGGGGCTGGCAAGGTGGTTTCCAGGGTCCTTCTGTGACTGGAGGGCTAGCAGGAAGGGCCTGAACCCTCAGGGCACCATGGTGGCCAAGAGAGAGATTCTCCCCAGTCCTGGAGCTGCCAACACTGAGGGTTCAACCTTGGCTCCAGGACCGATTGCTGGCATCACGTTGTGTTTCCTAATGCTTGACACAGAGGAGAGAGTCTAGAAAGCTTTTGATTTGCTTTTATCTGGGTAATTTTGACAACAAAAATGAGTATTTGCATAAGGGAATCTCTAAATGAGTAGTTATTTAGGGGCAGCTGGCCTGTGGCACGAATTGTGAACTAGCTGACACGACATTCTCTTTTAGGGATAGATTTTTATTTATTTTTAAACTTTTAAGAAATTTTTTAAAATTTTCAAATAAGCCAACATGGGGCTTGAACTCATGACCCCGAGATCAAGATCTGCAGGCTCTACTGATTGAGTCAGCCAGGCGCCTGGGGCAGATTTTTATTAAACAGAATTCTCTGGGTTGCAAGTGACAGAAACTCAGTTTAAAATGACTTGAACAGGAGCGCCTGGGTGGCTCAGTCGGTTAAGTGTCCGACTTTGGCTCAGGTACAGTCTCACAGTTTGTGAGTTGGAGCCCCGTGTCAGGCTCTGTGCTGACAGCTCGGAGCCTGCAGCCTGCTTCGGATTCTGTGTCTCCTTCTCTCTCTGCCCCTCCGCCACTTGTGCTCTCTCTCTGTCAAAAATAAATAAAATAGAAAAAATTTTTTCTTAATGACCTGAACAGAAAAGAGAATGTATTGGCTGATAAGTCTAGGGTTGTCCAGCTTCAGGGGTGGCTGGATCCAGGTGCTTAAATCATGTTATCTTCACTCATCTTTTTCTCTTTTATTTGGTTTTCCCACAGGTGAATTTTTCTCAGGCAGCTTCAAGTGGGGGCCCCATGGCCACCCTGTGCTCTGGATTTCTGTCCCATAGTGCAGCAGCCCGGAAGAGGGGTTTGTCTTTCAGCCAAAGATCTTGGGCTGGTGCTTCTTGTCTGTGATTGGTCCGATTTGGCTTTCGGGTCCACCCTGAGCGGGTCAGCTATACCTCTGGTCTGGGAATAGGAAAGTGGTTCCCCAGCAGCAGAGCGGGTGCCATGACCAGAGAGGAAATGGATGTTGGGCAGGTTGTTGCCCTAGCTAAGACAGGCACAGCTGCTGTAACAAAGATTCCCTACAAATTCTGGGGCTTAGGGAAGAAGGCAGATCATTTCTCACTTAGCAGCCCTGGGTTGGCGGATGGTTTTCCTCTTGCCGTCACTCAGAGACCTGACTTCTTTCCTTTGTTGCTCTGCTGTGCCCTAGGACGTTTTTAACATATGCCTGGGTGAAACTGGGTCTCTGTGGGTTTGGGCTGTTAGGAGGGTTGTCTTGGTTTGCTTTCTCCGCAGATTCTGAGGCAAGGGTTCAGATTCAAGTCAATGGGTTGAGAGGCGATCCCAGGAAGCATCTGTAGTGGGAGTGGGGAAGTGTGACAGGAAAGAGCAGACAGCCAATAAAGGGAGTTACTGCGGTGGCGCCTGGAGCTTAATCCTAGTGGGGATCTCTAGGAAACAAACAGGACAGATACGTCTCCGTGCTGCCTCCCTCGAGAACATAGGAAACCGTTTGTCCACGAACTCCCCATCCCTCTGGATTTAGTTGAGGGTGCTGGCATCGGGGGCATTCATTTCTGGGCCCTTGCAATTTGCCCTGTGCACTGGCCAGGCGTGTTTCCCACGTCAGGAAGAGCCCTCAGGTTACAGGGGTTGGCCGTAAGCAGTCTCCAGCACGTGGAGCTGAATGCTGAGGAGACCTGAGGTGGGTGGTGCCGGGTCTGGAACAGGCGTGGGAGGGTCACACCTACTATGTGAAGCTGCTGGCCCAGACACGGCACAGAGCCCTTCCACTCCTGTTCCGGGGTGCGGATTTTGCCATATTACCTTCTTGGCCATATGCCCTCATATGCTGGGACCCGGGAATGGAACGAGGTGGACGTCTCACAGTCTCTGCTATGGCAGGCAAAGCCAGCTGACATCCACCTTGGCCTTTGGCCCCCTCCCCGTCCTGTCTGCGTGTCCTGCTCTCAGCCAGTTGTCAGGGAATCCAGCTAATGTGTCCAGGATCACGATTTAGGGGGCACTAGTTCTCAGGCTGGGGGCCTCGGGACCTTAGGTCCATGGACAGTGGGATAGCAGGACATGCGTTATGGTCAATATTTTATATCCCTCACTGGAAACCACATATGCACTTGTACAAAGTCTCCCCAACAGTCCTTGCTTTGGGTTGGTACTAGGTCAGTACAGTGTGGAAACTCATGCATCTGCTGGTCAGAAGTGCCTATTGGTGGTTCCTTTTGGAGAAAGGCATCTGTTATCAATTAATGGGCGTGGTTTGGATAAGTTTCTAGAAGTAGACCCTGAGACAGGGATTCTGGGCTAAATGATTTCCCTGGGGGAGGCTCTCACGAGAAACCAGTAAGGAGGAGATGGAAGCAAGTTACAACAGAAGAAACCAGGCGAAGATGTGGGCTCGGCTGGAGTCTAGCCTCAACCTGATCCCAGGGGAACTCTGGAGGGTGAATGCCACCATAGACGCCATCCCACCTTGAGGCGGGGCGCCAGTCATTGGCTTTGGGTTATCTCTGGTGGGGAGGGGGAAAAGGACATGACCACTGGGCTGTGTAGCTGCCAATGCTCTCAGCAGCTGGGGGCTTAATCACAGGAATGGATTATTAGGGGTGAAAAACTTTGAGGTCCGTAGGTTCTGGCTATTTCTCCATGGATGATTTACTTTTAAAAAAAATGGTTTTTAAAATTTTTTTTTAATGTTTTTATTTATTTTTGAGACAGAGCATGAGCAGGGGAGGGGCAGAGAGAGAGGGAGACACAGAATCCGAAGCATGCTCCAGGCTCTGAGCTGTCAGCACAGAGGCCGACTTGGGGCTCGAACTCACGAACTGTGAGATCATGACCTGAGCTGAAGTCGATCGCCCAACCAACTGAGCCACCCAGGTGCCCCCTGCAAAAATTGTTTTTTTGATGTTTATTATCTAGTTTTGAGAGAGAGAGAGAGAGAGAGAGAGAGAGTGCAAGTGGGGGAAGGTTAGAGAAAGGAGACACAGGATCCGAAGCAGACTTCAGGCTCTGAGATGTCAGCACAGAGAGTCTGATGCAGGGCCCAAAATCATGAACCGTGAGATCATGACCCAAGCTGAAGTTGGATGCTTAACTGATTGAGCCACCCAGGCACCCCTATTTACTTTTTGATAAGGGAACTCTTCTGGAGCTAAAGGAGCGAATCACTCATTGCAAATTATGTCATGTTTTGGGGAGAAATACAAAACATACTAAAACGCACACAAAGGGGCGCTTAGTGGCTCAGTCGGTTAAGCATCCAGCTTTGGTTTCGGCTCAGGTCATGATCTCATGGTTTTGTAAGCTCAAGCCCCACATTGGGCTCTGCGGGCACCAGGCAGTGCAGAGCCTGCTTGGGATTTTCTCTCTCTCTCTCTTCTGCCCCTTCCCTGCTCACGCTGTATCTGTCTCTCTTAAAAATAAACAAACTCGAAAAAAATGTATACAGTCTTCCCTCCGGACCTCTGCCTCATCTGCCAAGCCTCTCTACCATCATTTTTTAAAACACATTTTTGTAATGTTTATTTATTTTTGAGAGAGAGAGCAGCAGAGGAGGAGCAGAGAGAGAGGGAGACACAGAATCCGAAGCAGGCTCCAGGCTCTGAGCTGTCAGCACAGAGCCCGACACGGGGCTCAAACTCACAAACTGTGAGATCGTGACCTGAGCCGAAGTCAGATGCTTAACCAGCTGAGCCACCCAGGCACCCCACCTCTCTACTGTCATCATCAACCACTGTTAGCTTCTTGTGTAACTTTTTAAAAATGTTTTTATTGATTTAAATACTCTCTACACCCAACACGGGGCCCAAACTCACAGCCCTAAGATCAAGAATTGCACACTCTTCTGACTAAACCAGCCAGGCTCCCCTTCTGTAAATGTCTTGAGTTTCTTCACTCACATATAAGCAAACAAGAATACTAGTAGTATTCTCCAGGTGTTTTAGAATTAGTAGATAGCATCATGCATCCTGTTCAGAACCTTGCATTTTCCTTTCAATAATGCATCTGGTAGGTCCTCCCATACTAGTACAACAAAGTTCTCATTCTCCGTTACGGCCATCCAGTCTTGTGTTGTATGCACGTGTCATAATGTAGGTCATCCCGTCTCCTACTGATGGGCATTTTTGTTGTTTCCAGTGGTTTGCTACTTTGAAGGGTGCTACAGAGAGTGATTTCATATGTATGTTATTTCACATGTGTGCCAACCTATCCATGGGATAAATTCCCACAAAGGTACTTGTCGGGGCTAAGTCATATCCACCATAACACTGATTGACACGAAAAAATCTGCAGTCCCACCGGTGACATGTGAGAGCAGCCCTCTCCTCATCGGCCTGCCAGTCCTGGGTCCCCATGGTTCAGGATTTGGGCCAATGTGATGGGTCTTACTTTACATGAGTAAAGTTACGCGTGAGAGAAAGAGGTTGAATGTTTTTGCACATGGTTAAGGGCCGTTTGTGGTTCCTTCTTCTGTGAACTGCCTTGAATGGCCATGTTTCTACTGAGCTGTTGGCCCCCTTTTCTGTCTAATTTCTGTCTAATTTCTAGGCGTTTGCTTGTTTGTTTATATCAGGAGGTTTAGCTCTTTGTGATGGAAGTTGCTGGCTTTCCTCCCAGGTTGTCATTTATCTTTTGATTTTGCTCATGCTGCTTTTTCTTGGCCAAACAAAAGTTTTGTGATTTTTATGCAGTTTGCATCGGTCCATCTTTTTCTTTTATGGCTGCTAGAGATTGAGTCGTCGTTAGAAAGGCCTTCCCCCTCCAAGGTTCCATCGGAATTCTGTCGTGCCTTTTTCTAGGACTTTAATGGTTTCATTTTATCACGTATAAATCTTTGATCCGTTTGGACTGTTTCCTGGCGCATAGTGGGAGGTATAGATCCAACTTTATCATTTTCCAGATGGCTGACAAGAGATATTTTTTAACAGGGAGCTGGTCCAAAACACACCAGAGACGCTTTCTTCAGGAAAAGGTCGCGTGCCTCAGCAGAAGGTGTTGCAATTATAGTACGGAGCAGTTTTCTTTAATTAGCAAAGATTCGTTTGTTCAACAAGTATTTACCGAGTGCCCGCTGTGTGCCAGGTACTTTTCTAGATACTGAGGCTGGGGAAGAACGGACACAAATCCCTGCCCTCTAGGAGCTCCTGTTTTCTTATGGGGAGACACAAGAAGTAAGCAAGTACATATACACAGTCTTAGCTAATATACAGAAAAATCAAGTTTGATGTTTTAGCTGCTCTGACCATGTAACAGACTGTGCCAAACCTTAGGGGTTCTTGGGCCAGGGATTTGGGCAGGTCACAGAGCAGGGCAAGGGGGTGGCTTTGCTCTGCTCTGTGATGGCCAGGGCCAGAGCTGGAAAACTCGAAGCCTGAGGCCTATGAACCACCCGAAGGCTTGTTCACTCATGCAGCTGGTGGTGAATGGTGGCTGGGGCCTTGATTCCTCCTCACATGGGCCTCCCCTTACGGTCTCTCCATGTGGGCTAGTTTGGGCTTCCTTTGACGTGATGGGCTACCAGGGAGAATGCCCTAAGAGAGACAGAGAGAGAGAGAGAGAAAGAGAGAGAGAGAAGGCTGTATTGCCTATGAAGAGCCCACCCTGGAGTCCTGCAGTGTCCCTTTTGCCACATTTTATCTGGTAGAAGTGAGTTCCTAAGGTTGGTATTGAACGAATGGGAGGGGAGTAAGACTCCCTTTGGAGGGGAGGAGTGCTTCTAGAAGAGTCTGTGGGAGCATACACATTGCTATGGCCATTTTTAAAAAATGTGGACTGTCACACGTGGCAAGGAGGGCTGGGATGAGGATGCATAGGTGACGGTGGAGATTTTTGGCGTTTTAAATAGGGGGCAGGGGCGCGGGGCGCGGCACGCGGCTGGCGGGAGTGAGCATGCCCAGTGGTTACCTGGCAGAAGCCTTCCAGGCAGAGGGACCGGCAAGGGCACAGCCAGGAAGCAGGAGCCAACCTGACTAGTTTGAAGAGCGAGGATGAGTGTAGCTTAAGCGGGAGTGAGAAGAGATGGGGAGATAAACCAGGTCAGAAGCTGGGGGAGCAGCCCCAGTTGCAAGCGTGTTGTAAAGGCTTAGGCTTTTCCTCTCAATGAATTGGGAGACCGGTGAGAATTTTCAGCAGAGGAGTAACACCATCTCACTTACGTTTTAATGGGCTTGCTGTGGCCGCTGTGAGAACAGATTTGGAGGTGGGAGGCACGGGTGAAGTGGGGAGACCAGTCAGGAGGCCACTGCAAAAATCAAGGCAGGGCAGGATGAATGCTGGGCCAGGGTGATAGTGCAGGGTCGGGGGAGGCTGGCCGGATGCCGGATGGGTACTTAAAAATAGAGCTAACTGGGTTTGCTGATGAATTGCATGTGGGTTGATGGACAGACCACACATCCAGGTTTGTCTGGGACAGTTCTAGCCTATACAATGAATGACACGGCACCCTAGTTATGAGAAGCAAGAGAGCAGGCAGGACCGGCTTTAAAGTTTCTGGCCTGGGCCACGGGGAGCATCGTGGTGCCATTCACCGAGATGGAGTGACCGAGAGTCGCTGGTCAGGGAGGAGCGGAGTCAGGAGGAATCCGAGACGTCCAAGTGCCTCGGGAGCACAAGGACAAGTTGAACAGGTGGAGGGGTGTCGTGGGCGGGTCTGGGGTGGAGGCGGAACGTGAGTGTTGCTGGACCAGAGAGAGAGGAATAAAGAGGAATCCAGGAGGCTGGCCGCGGTCACACTCCAGCGATGACGACAGCCCTGGGCACGCCAGGGCAGAAGGTGAGGTGTGCGGGAGCCCCGTGGAGAATAAGGAGCTGCCTGGGAGAAGAGGGGTCGCGGTGAGAGGCGGTGGGGGCGCTGTGAATGAACGTCTTTCTCAGGTAGGTGTGCCTCTTCGTCTCAGGAGACAGCGCAATCTGATCTTTTCAAAGTGACTTAGTCATCCTCATACATGTGGCCTGCCGTCATACCATTTGTAGGCATGGCATCCATGGCCCATAGGTCTACGTTGGGGACTGCTCTGCTCTGTACCTTCCTGTTCACTTGGAGTTTTCTGCCTCCCCTTGCTGGCAGGTATCGCTTTCCTTCTTGTCCTATCTTAGCCCCCCCCCCCCTTAATCCAGGTCTTTCCAGGCCACAATTGCTCGATAACCGGCTTATCGAGCACACTAGAATCATAAAATGAGGGGCTGTCCTGTGACCTTTAGTCACTATTGAGGCTGCTATGAAGGATTTCTTCCTTTCTTCTTCGTTTTCCCCGGCTAATTGCTTACTGGAAGGTAACTTCTAGATAAGCATAGTGGGATTATAAAAGTTGTTTTGTTGCCAAATTAATTCAATAGTTCAGTATTTACTGGGCACACCCTCCCCACCGGACCTGTGAGCTAGACACGCCTGATTTATCATTCATACAACAAACATTACGGGGGCCTGCAGACAGAACAGCCCCAAATCCCGGCCTGTTTCGAGTTTACAGTCTAGAGGGAAAAGATAAATTAGTAAATAGCACGTATGGACTCGGTGCTGAGTGCGTGGAGAAATCATCAGAGGAGGCGCAGGGAGACAGCGAGGGGTGGAGGGTGCAGTTTAAATAGGGTGACCCTGGGAGGTTGGAGTGAGAAGAGGGAGTCTTGACCCGCAGTTGGGACCTGGCAGCGTTACCAGGTGAGCACCGTGTACCTCGGCACATCCCGGGCCTCCCGTCACACTAGAGATAACTCCCAAATCCTTTTCTATGGCCTGCATCGCTGAGGCGGTCTGACGCCCGGCTGCCCCTTGACCTCATGGCTCACTGCTCAGCTCCTGCCGCAGCGGACTGTGCTCTCCTCACACACCCCAAGCACACTCCTGTCTCAGGGCCTTTGCATGCCCTCGGATCGCGCCATATCACTCCTCCACTTGATGCCGGTCTCTGCTCAGATGTCACACAATCAGTGAGGCCTTCTGGGTGGTTGGCCCCCAGTGAGCCCTGCCTCCCAGGGCCCACTGCCCTGTGCAGTCCCTTGCATGCACACACTGAGTATATGCTGGCCCTGTGACCCACTTGAACCAACAGAATGTCAGGAGTGAGGCTGTGCCAACTCTGGGCCTGAGCCATAAGATGGCCTGGCAGCTTCTCGTTTTGAATTTGGGGAGCCCTGGGCTGCCATGGAAGAAGTCTGGCCACTCTGCTGGAGAGGCCATGTGCAAGGGCCATCTGGACAGGCCACCTGGACAGGGAAAGGGGCCACCTGTCCCGACATTCCAGCAGAGCCCAGCCTTCTTGCTGTCCCGGCCAAGACGCCAGACACATGAGTGAGGCGTCTTGGATATTTCTGCTCAGTGAGGCCTCAGCCGACTGCAGCCCCAGCAAAAACTTGTGGGGAACAGCAGAACCCCCAGCCGGGCCCAGTCAGTCCACAGAATCTCAGGAGATCATAAAATGATGGTTGTTAAAACAACAGTCATCTTGAGGTGCTTTGTCACCCAGCTGTAGATCCTGGGACACTCCCTGACCACTCAAGCTGTAGCACCCTTCTGTTTCCTCTCTTCTGCTTTTGCTTCACCGCATTTCAAGTTTCTGGACACTGATACATACATGCGTTTGTTTATCGCCATCTCTCCCACCGGACTGTAATCTCCATAAGGTGGGGGAATCGTCTTTGTTCTGCTCACTGCTTCCTTCCCGGAGCTCAGGACAGTGCCCAGCTCGTAACAGGCACTCAAGTGTATGAGTAACTCTTGAATGAATGAATAACAATGAATGAACGTGTTGAATGGATATAATAAATAGCCACTCTTCTACGATCAAAATAGCCTTGGTTTTAGAAGGACCCTTTTCTTCTGAGAAGAAAACAGCCAATCCCCAGCTCATAAAGGCACACACTGTTCCATGCGGTACCTCCTGCCACTGACCTTGGGCCTGAAACCTACACGTCTTCTACATGGAATGCTGATTGGAAAAGTAAGCCGAACGTTTACAAATAAACAGCAACTTTAAGCAGATCCAGTTCTGTGTTTGGGGAGCGCCCTGTGTCCCCGAAGAGGGGGCAGGAAGCAGTAGCTGACACTAAGCCAGGCTTAGGAAGGGGCAAAGAGCACCCGGGTGCCAGGAGGAAGAACGTAGGGCCCTTCCCCCGCTCCTCCTGATTCCCAGGGCCCACCTGCACCCCCTTCTCCGTGACAACTCCCCAGGAGTGCCTTCCAGGTGAAGGGGCAGATCTGTGTGTTCCCCATGGTCCGCACAGTTGCTATTTCGGTTCCCCCCTCTCTTCCACCGGCCTGACATTTTCCCAACTGATTCCAAGCCCAGTGCACCATTTTAGCTGACGTGGGTGAGCGTTTCGTGGGGACAGCAGATGGATGGGATGACAAATAGCAGGATGGTGGGGACAGCTGAGAAGTGCTTTTTCCTGTGCCAGAGCTGTTGGCTGTGCACGTGCTCCAACGTAGTCTAGACACTGCGGAAGCAGCAGCATGTGCTAAGGGACAGCGGGCAAGCTGGCTTCCATTTCTTTCTTTGCTGCTAAGCATCCTTAGCTACATCCAATCAACCAACTCACCAACTGTCCCAGAAGCAGACCCCGAGACAGTAGTTATTTGGCCCCAGGGAATGTGACAGGGTGGCGAGGAGGTGAGATAGGGGAGAGAAGAAAGGCAACACGGGGTGTGTCAGTGAGCAAGTGACCTCGACGGGGCTGTCCCACCTGTGGTGTGAGGAGGCGGGGCTGTTCATCCACCAACTCCTGTGTTTCTCCTGTTGGCTGAGGGTGGCTGCAGGGGACTTCTTCCATGGAACCTCAGCCTGCCCTGCCGCTGGACAGAACCTTCAGGCAGCTCTCAGCTTCCTAGGAGACATCTGGCTTAGTTCAGGCTGCTCTAACAACGCACCATAGACTGGGTGGCTTATAAACTATGGAAATTCATTCCTCACAGTTCTGGGGGCTGGAAGTCCAAGATCAGCGTGTCGGCATGGCCAGGTTCTAGTGAACGCCCGCGTCCTGGTTGCGGACTGCCATCGATCTCATATTCTCACATGGTGGGAAGACGGCAAGCTGGCTCTCTGGCTTCTTCCTAGAAGGGCACTAATAATTCCACTCATAGGTCTCCACCCTCGTGACCTAATCACCTCCCGGAGACCCGGCCTCCAGATACCATCACACTGGGATTAAGGCTTCCACGTGTGAATTTGGAGTGACACAAACATTCAGTCCACCGCACCGTCATGTGGAACAGTTAAGTGCCGAGGGTGTACGGGTGGGGCGAGACAGGGTTCGCTCCGCCAACCAGCCCTGTCTGTCATCTGCCCCAGTCGGGTGCTGTGCTAGCACTGGGGCAGAGGACTTTTTTTTTTAAGTTTTTATTTATGGATTTTGAGAGAGAGAGAGAGAGAATCCCAAGCAGACTCTGCACTGTCTGCGCGGAGCCCCATGCGAGGCTGAAACTCACAAACCATGTGATCATGACCTGAGCCCCGCAGTCAAGAGTTGGATGCTTAGCCAACTGAGCCACCCAGGCGTGGAGCAGAGGGCATATTAAACCAGATCCTTGCTCGTAGCCTAGTAGGGGAGATGGTTAGAAAGTAGACGAGGTGAACAGGGGCGCAGAGGCCTGCGTCAAATGCCGCGAGACGCAGATCACCGCTGAGGGTACCGGGAACCTTTGCAGAGCAGGGAAGATGAGTGGGGGCTTGAGAGCAGATATGAATGCAGGGTTACATACGTGTAGAACTGCACTCACATGGCGGCTGCCTTCTGTGATGCTGGACACATGGGATTCCTCACTAGCAAACTCTTCCTGGGCGTTCAGCACAGAAAGCTACACGGCGCAGGAGCGGGCGGAGGCCTCTCAGTCCCACATGTTCAGTAACACCTGAGGTGCCAGGCTAGGAGGGAGAGCTGGCTGATGGCCCTGGTGACAAATCAGAGGGTCCTGGAGCTGGAAGGTGGTTGGAGAGGCCACTGGCCCTGTCTCCCCAACTCATGTCCTACAACTGGCTGGGATTTGAAGACCGCGTGGGAGGGGAGCGTGCCAACATCTTGTAAGCTGTCCCAGTGGCTAGTGAGCGACCTCTCCCTTCCTCTATGGCCCGCCTCTTTGTGCACTTCTTTATGCCTAGCCTCGGGGAATATTCTCATAATCTGCCCCATTTATATACTACTTTATAGACTGAGATGCACTGTGATTTACAGGCCCTTGATTAGTTCTTACAGCAACTCAGTGAGGCAGGTATGATGATCCTAACTACGTTCTTCAGTTGAGGAACCCAGGGTCCCCCAAACGTCCCTTTTCTCTCCCTCCTCTTCCTACCCTTCAGAGGTCTCCTGGGCCTTCATGAGGGTGGGAAGCGATTCTCTCCTCCTGCCTCTGGTCTGGCCTCGTGTTTCCTAAATGACTTCAGACAGTTTCTGTACTGCACATTTTATGTGCTACTGTGGAGAGAACACTGGTGAAAGTGTTAGCACGTGGTCAAAGTCTTCTATCCTGCTGGTTATATGGAGAAGAAAACGTCAGGTTTTCTTTGGCAACTTTTTCTTGAAGACCCTCTTCTAACAAAGAGGTAGCGGGCCTCGGATCTGGCCTAAATAAGAACCTCAGTGATCCTCAAACATGGCCAAAATCCTGGCACAAGAGTGAAGTTTAGGAAATACTAGTCCCTAGTAGAGATTATTAAACTTGATCATTATTCGTTATCATAATAAAACAGTTACTAGGGGCGCCTGGGTGGCGCAGTCGGTTAAGCGTCCGACTTCAGCCAGGTCACGATCTCGCGGTCCGGGAGTTCGAGCCCCGAGTCAGGCTCTGGGCTGATGGCTCAGAGCCTGGAGCCTGTTTCCGATTGTGTCTCCCTCTCTCTCTGCCCCTCCCCCGTTCATGCTCTGTCTCTCTCTGTCCCAAAAATAAATAAACGTTGAAAAAAAAATTAAAAAAAAAAATAAAACAGTTACTATTGAATATCTGTTATATGCCGACAACTTTACATTTGTTATTTTTAAAAATTATTTTTGAGACAGCGGGAGAGAGAGCAGTGCGTGTGCCAGCGTGGGTAAGTGGGGGAGGGGCAGAGACAGAGAATCCCAAGCAGGCTCCGCAGCAGAGCCAGAGGCAGGGCTGGATCTCACGACCATGAGATCATGACCTGAGCTGAAATCAAGTCAAACACTTAGCCCACCGAGCCACCCAGGCACCCCTACATTTGTTATTTCTAATCCTTATAAAAACTTTATGAAGTCGTTGTCTTGCCTATTTACAGATGAGAAAACCAAGGCCCAAAGACTTTGGGTAACTTGCCTGAGTCACACCATCAGCACGGTAGATTGTAAACATGCCCCCAGTTCTTCCCTTCCCTGGGTCCACACCCCTTTGCAGTGTGACTTTCTGGCTTTTCTCGTCAAGAAGTGATGAGTGGAATTAACGGCCCCCCGCCTCCTGAGAACTGGGGCTTCAGTGAATATGACCCAGACAGGCTTGAAAAGCACAGTGCACTGGGGCTTGTTCTTTTGCAGCTCCTGGGAACCCCTTCCAGCACTGCCTTCTGAGCGAGCCCAGGCTAGCCCACTGGAGGATGGGAGGTGCAGGGCCAGGCATCTCCATGGCCCTGGCTGATGTTGAGCTACCCTAGATCGACCTCAGCTCGGTCCCCAGACCGGAAGTGCCAAGCTTGTCCTCGGACTCAGGAGAAATAAGTTTGAAGCCACTAATTTCGGGGTGATTTGTAACTGCAAAGTGAGCTAATGATGCTGTCGGCAAGGGGAAGAGCTAGGATTTCACCTGGTTTGTTCTCTCTCTCGTCTTTCCCGTTCTAGCAAACGACACCCACCTGCTCAAGCCCTGAACCCAGGAGCTACCCTTCATTTATACTTTGTCCTCACCCTGCTCATCCAAATGGCCAGGCAAGGCTCCCAAAGTATATCTCGGATCTGGCTCTTGCCCGGCATTTCCTGCCACCTCTCTTGCCCAAGCCACCATCAGCTCTCTCTCATCCAGACCAGGGGACGGCCAACATTTTCTGTAAAAGCCCAGATAACAAATACCTCACACTTTGCAGGTCCTACAGCCTTTGTTGCAAATACTTAACTCTGCAGCCACAAACAATATAAAAACAAGTGGGTGTCGCTGTGTTCCAATAACACTTTATTTTTAGACAATGAATTTAGAATTTTTATAATTTTCTTGTGTCACTAAATAGTCTGCTTGTGACTTTTTTCAAACATTTCAACAATTTTTTTTTTTTTTACATTTTATTTATTTTTGAGAGAGAGACAGACTGACCACAAGTGGAGGAGAGGCAGAGGGAGAGGGAGACACAGAATTCGAAGCAGGCTCCAGGCTCTGAGCTGTCAGCACAGAGCCCAACGGGGCTCGAACTCAAAACCCGTGAGATCGTGACCCGAGCCGAAGTCAGACGCTTAACTGACTGAGCTACCCAGGCACCCGTCAAACATTTCAAATGTGAAAACAGTCCTCAGCTCACAGACTGTACAGAAACAGGCAGCAGGCCGGATTCGGTGTCTGCCTGATGCTGAGGCCCCTGCTTTCGACACCACGGCATCTTCTTTCTTGCGGAGTTAGGAAGACTTGAGGGAGGATTGGGTTTAGACCCGAACACTTAGAAAATTAAGATCTGGCTGAACAAAGGGAGGAAGGGAAGTTATTTGAGGCAAAGGCATTCGCAAAATAACAGCTTAGAAATGGGCGTGAGCTGGGAGCACCTGGGTGGCTCAGTTAGTTAAGCGTCCGACTTCGGCTCAGGTCATGATCTGGCCATTTGTGAGTTTGAGCCCGGCGTTGGACTCTGTGCTGACAGCTCAGAGCCTGGAGCCTGCTTCGGATTCTGTCTCTCTCCGCCCCGCCTCTGCTTGCACTCTCTTTCTCTCTGTCTCTCAAAAATGAACAAACATTAAAAAAAAAAAATTTTTTTTTTTTAAGGAAATGGACACGAGCCTGCTGCTAAGGGACAGTCTAGATCAGCCTGAGTGGCTGTTTTTAATCACAGCTGACCTATGCTGCTTGTTGAGACTTTTTCTTTTAATATCCCATTAATTTAGTAACAGTACTTGATTAAATGCCTAAGGTTATATAACCTTTCAGTAACATTGCTTTATTTATACCTTTATCTTTCATGGAACATTTTTGTACAGATCTTTAAAAATGTACCTATGCCTTTGATGATTAACCACTAACATTGTCACACACTCTTAAATCTTTGTAGGCTATGATTTTAAAAGTCTTCACAGCAGACGGTCCAAGTGCCTGATTTGGAAGGGCGATAATTGGGACCCTGGTCACCCCTCTGTGGTGGTTTGAGGGAAGAAGGCTGATGCAGGCGCTTACTTGACCACTTGCCCAGGGGGGAGGTTAGGATCGCTCAAGGAAAGCCCGCCCTGCTGGGAGCCACAGTCTCCTGCCAGTTTGTAAATAGCCTCGTTCCTAATTTATCTCACTCCTCTTTTCTGAGCCAGTGACCCAGATTCATTGGGCTGTGAGGCCGCGCGCACAGGGTTGCACAGACAGGTCTCCATGTTGCTGTGCCAGAGAAGATGAGGAGAAAAATCACGAGCTGCTTAAAAGTGGGGAAAAATAACAGAAGAACCCTCACACAGTTGCCTCAATTCCAACTAGACCTGTGGTAGTGATGCAAATGCCTAAATTAACCCCAAGATACAGGTAGGTTCACCGGTATTTGGCTTGTGCCACATAACTGCAGTCTGCTTTTCCCACCACTAGATGGCAACCCCGCTTTAAAGCAAATTTTATTCAAACAATAACGCTGTTCCAAATAAAAAGTAACTATTCTCACCCCATCATGTTGGCACAAAAAAGTCCTAAAACTCTTGGGTTAGTGAATGTGTGGGACAGCAGGGAATTTCAGAAAGCACCGGTGGAAGAGTGAGTTGATAGCACTATTTTGGAGCAATCTGGCAGTAATGTTCATGCTGCGCACATTATGTGACCCAGCCACGACACGCGGAGATTTGATCAATTGATTATGACGATGACGGCTAACGTTTACTTTGTCCCCACTATGTGCCAGGCCCTGCCCTAAGTGCTTACCTCATTTGCTCCTTACAACCCTCCCGTCCCCGCCCGCCCCCCCCCCCCCAACTTACCAAGGAGGAATCCAGGCACACAAAGGTCAAGCCCCTTGATCGAGGTTACAGAGCTATTAAGCGGCAGAGCCCCAACCTTCGCCCTGCTTCCACTACACTGCACGTGCCTCGTGTGCACCCGGAAACACACACCACACACATGCAGCAGTGTCTGTTAGCCTAAACAGTGCGTTAGCGAGACAATAAAGCACGAGGGAATGCTGCAGAGCCGTTAAAGCCATGCACTAGACCTAGAAGCGGTCAACCGGGTACGCATCTCAAAATCAAATGCTGAGATAAAGTAAGCAAAAATCAAAACGAGGAAGCAAAACTGTGTATTATTCATTGAGACCAACAAGGGGAGTAAAACTATAAAAGGACACACCGGAAAGGTATGTACCAAATTTACGATGGTGTTTCAGGGGCAAGGTTAAATGGGATTTGGGGAACAAAAAGACAAGGGCTTTTAAAGTCATCTGTAATGCTCTGTTATTTTCTCTCTAACCTACCTGTCTCTTGAGCAAAGAGGCAAAAGCTCAAAGCCTAGCCTGATCCAGAATATCATTTTTTATGACTGGATCTTTACAAATGCAATCCTCAAGCCTGATAACTGCTGTTGTCAAGCCACCACACAAACCTTTTCCTCCATCAGGGACATCTCCCCAGAGAGCTTTTCTCAAGCTCCCTTCTAGAGTAGAAATCACTTAAGAGGTTCCGAAGGTGAGACTTCCAGCGGCAGCAGCATATGGTTTTTGCTTAAGGTGCAGGACTCTGAGGCTGGAAAGAGGGGAGGGAAGAGGGAGACAGGGAGAGTCAGTTCTAACTTGTACTTAGTGATTAAGACAGCGGTTCTCTTTAGAGCACCAGCTCCAAACAACTTAAGTGTTTCTTTTATTTAAAAAAATTTTTTTTCTTTAAGTTTATTTTGAGAGTGTGTGTGCATGCAAGTGGGGGAGGGGCAGCGAGGGAGAGAGAGAAGAGAGAGAGAGAGAGAGAGAGAATGAATCCCAAGCAAGCTCCTTGCGGTCAGTGCAAAGCCCCTCATGGGTCCCATCTCCGGAACCATGAGATCACCACCTGAGCCGAAACCAAGAGTCGGGCGCTCCACCAACTGAGCCACCCAGGCGCCCCTGAAGTGTTTCTTTTAAAGTTCAAACTATTCCCTTGCTTCACTGTTTCTTGTGGGGGGGGGGGAGAGGGGGGCGGAGGGCAGGTTATAATCAAATGTTTAATTGCTCAGGTGGAAAGACACAGTGATTCCAACAAATTACCTCCCTCCAACTCCATTTAAAGCCAGTAGGCAAACTGGTTACCTAGAAACACAATGACTGGGGTGCCTGGGTGGCTCAGTCGGTTGAGTGTCCAAATTCAGCTCAGGTCATGATCTCACGGTCTGTGAGTTCAAACCCCGCATCGGGCTCTGTGCTGACGGCTCAGAGCCTGCAGCCTGCTTCGGATTCTGTGTCTCCCTCTCTCTTCCCCTTCCCTGCTCATGCTCTGTCTCTGTCTCTCTCTCTCAAAACTAAATAAACATTAAAAAAAATTAAAAAAAAAAAAAAAAAAAAAGAAACACAATGACTTACAACTAACCCTCTTCCTGTATTTACCAGAGTCAACACATATGAAACCACAGGTCATATGTTGACAAGTTTTCCTAGAACTATAATAGGTTTATAGAGGTTAATGCTCTCAGATTAAACAGGGATAATGGCTCCGAGCAAGAGGCTAGGTCTGGGGGTGGGGACGGGGAGGGCAGAAGGCATAATTTTAGAAAGATTTGAAAATTGGTTTTTAGTGCCAGCATGGACTTTTTGTCAGCAGCTGAGTGCACTAAGAATGTAAATTACGGAGGAGAAGGCTATGTGGGTAGCTTTGAACCTAATGGATTGTCTCAAAGCCGAAGACTGTAATACTGTGTCCTGTACTGTAAGGAAGCCTCCTCACAAAAGCAATTTATACCTCCTTTTAAAAAATATTTTAAGCATCCTCAATCAGAGAATCCCTCATCACAAATCTTGTTTCATTTCACTGGAGTTTAATATGCCATATCACTTAGGGGAACACGTGGTATCCACAGTTCAGTAACATACATAGTAATTTTTTTTTTTAAGTTTATTTATTTTGAGAGAGAGAGAGAGCATGCGTGGGTAGTGGAGGGGCAGAGAGAGGGGGGGAGAATCCCAAGCAAGGCTCCACTCTGTTAAGTGCGGAGCCTAATGCTGGACTCAAAGTCACAAACGGTGAAATCATGACCTGAGCCAAAATCAAGAGTTGGGTGTATAACCGATTGAGCCACCCAGGTGCCCCCATAGATGGTAATTCTTGAAAAATTATCTAGTTAAGAAACGCAGATTTGGCTTTCTCCTCCTATGTGTTAGTGGGGAAAACAACTTTTCATTGACATTTCCCTCTCAAGAGGACTGCGACTTCTTGTAGTGACATCTGAGGAATATTAGGATTGTAGTGAGGAACTGGTGTGTCCCTGGGTCTTTCAGGGAAGCCTGCCCAGGGATCAACCTTCATTGTTCTCATAGAACCGTCTGCCTGGTCAGACTCTGAGTCTTTCATGGAACTCTTCGTGCCATTAGCTCGGGAGATTCTTCATGCAAAGTGACAGGTCCAAGGTGCATTTATAGTAACTCAAGAGAACTGTATTAAAATGAAGTCTTGCTGGGCCCTGGTCTCACAGTGTGGCAAAATCTGTTACAACTTTTAATTATCTCACTTGATTTTTCATTTTGGAAATGACAGGCTACATGAATATCTGCTGCTTGGAAAGAATGCAGAGGTGTATATACGAGTCAGTGAAAGGTCTCCCTCAACCCTCCTCTCTCCTACCTGAACCTTACTTTCCTTGCCAGGTGACCATGGTGGACAGCACCTCCTTCTTGTGTGCACTTACAGAGAACACATACCAAAGCTACTGAGCCAGTAGCAAACATGTGAATTCTGGGTGCGCCCGGGTGACTCAGTCAGTTAAGCGTCCAACCCTTGACTTCGGCTCAGGTCATGATCTTGCAGTTTGTGAGTTCGGGCCCTGGCTCTGCGCTGACAGTGCGGAGCCTGCTTGGGATTCCCTCTCTCCTCTCTCTACCCGTTTCGTGCTCTCTCAAAATAAATAATTAAACCTAAGAAAAAATTGTGATTTCTGAACTTCTAAAACCAAATCTAAACAATTTCCAGGTTTATGAAATTACTCTAGAAACACACAAATCTAAATACAAAGAAACAGAAACAAAAGCTTCATTGCTTTACTTACATTTTGTATTTTATTTCTTACAATTAACAGCTAAGAAAAAAGTGATTTTGGCACCCTATTATTTTAAGACCACAGCTGTCACTCAAATGCTAACCCATCCCATAAAACAGGGAACCTTCCCCCAAAGCTACACTGGCCATTTATTCAAGTTTCCTGATCCCAGTGACAACTAATAATTTTTATTACTTATCAAACACAGAAAAATTAGATTATTGTTCTCCCTAGCTGAAAAATCTCACAAATGATACTTTTTCTCTGTGCACATGGTTCACTGACTCAAACCAGGATAAAGCTACTAAAATATCTATAGTTACGCATCTCAGACTGGGGTCTGGATACCTGTGGGAGTTATTTAGTGTATGCTAGGGGGGACTGGCAATGATGCTCCATCTTCCCAGAGAGCAATGCTTATTTGAGGCTAAGGACTCACATATTTATTTTCCAAAAAAGTTAAAAGGAAGCTTTTTTTCCCCAAATGAAATATATAGAAAACTTCAGGGGCGCCTGGGTGGCTCAGTCAGTTGAGCGTCTGACTTTGGCTCAGGTCATGATCTCATGGTTCGTGGGTTTGAGCCCTGTGTCAGGCTCTGTGCTGACAGCTCAGAGCCTGGAACCTGCTTCAGATTCTGTGTCTCCCTCTCTCTGCCCCTTCCCTGCTCATGCTCTGTCTCTGTCTTAAAAATAAATTAAAAAAAAAAAAAAAAAAGAAAACTTCAATATATAAAACCAGTTTTAGGAGGCTGCACTGGCAGTAGGAGTTGGCCGATGCAAGTTCCCCCCACCCCACACATAGCCTGGGGGCGTGTGGCCCCTTCCCTCCCAGGGTACCCTGAGGGAACTTCTTGCACACCAAGCCTCACCCTCTCCAATCTCAATTCAAAGACTGGGCATCCTCCTTGGGATAACAGAAAGTTTGCTGGGGGAGTCCAAGGGACACCAATGCTGTGTGAGTCCTGCTTGCCCTTTTCCAGATAAGTGACAGACCTTACTTCCTTGTGCTTTTTTTTTATATGCTCAAGTCCAACCTTTAAAATCTAAACTCTTCTGGCTTTTCAATCTTTTTGGCTGTACTACATTTCAACAAATACTTCCACTTGTGTAATGAAGCTCTTAGATCCTGTCACATCTCTACAGTAAACAACAATATATCTTCCCAAACTGTGAGGAACTACTCAATGTTCCCAAACAGTGTCCTGTCCTCTAATCTGGTTTCTGAATATTCTGGTTCTTTTCCTTCTTCGTGTATTCTTCTAGTCGAAGAAGCCACTTGGCCCAGTACTGGGAACAGAGCTCAGTGTCCATGAAATGGGGGTGAGCAGGGGATCCATCCTTGTAGGCAACCACAATTAAGCCACACTGAACCTAGGAAGAAACACAGGGCAGTTCCAGTATTTATACGGTAGGGCCAGAGTTGATGTTCATTTCCGTCTTGCTTCAGGGCAAACTCAGAACAAAACAATCTACAATAATATCTTCTAACGGTTTCGAAGATGGGTTGATGAAAGATTGTATCAGGATACATAAGAACACAAAGATGACAAATAAGATATCCAAGAATGGACTGTGAACACTAAAGCACTATTAGCAATGACAGAAAGCTCAGGAACAGAGGGAAGTGCTTCTTAAGGTGGTAAAAGGACAAGGAATGGAGTAAACAGGGGGACACAAACAGAATAAAAATCATAAGGAGTTAAATGGCCATACATAAGCATTGACCAAGGCTTTACATAAGCAGAGGTGCAGTGTCCTGACCTGAAAGCTGTAGTTGGCATCATTATTTATGGCACCAACATAGGCCACAACCTGCAGCGGGTTGTCAAACGTATTTCGGATATAAGGTTTTGGTTTCTCCGATGTCTTCCAATCAATCACACACAGCTTGCCCCTAAAGAGAAACCAAAGGAAGTCTTAGTAGGTAACCGTCCAAACTGAGAAACCCTAATAGGTTAAGCCTTTTCTCAGGTATAGTTTATTATCACTCAATGACCTCTCCCCACTTCTCTTTAAAAAAAAATTTTTTTTTTTCTTTAATGTTTACTTATTTTGAAAGAGAGAGGCAGAGGCAGAGGCAGAGAGTGAGAGGCTCCCAAGCAGGCTCCGCGCTGTCAGCACAGAGCCTGAGGCAGGGCTTGAACTCAGGAACCGTGAGATCATGACCTGAGTGAGTCAAGATCAAGAGTCGGACGCTTAACTGACTGAGCCACCCAGGCACCCCTTTCTCCACTTTTCAAAAAGACAGCTGCCCTGATCTCTACTTCTGAGGATTAGAGAAGTGTGATGTTCTCTTTCCGATGAGCCCTATACTCAGCTCAGTGACAGGCCTGCCAGGGGTGTGATGGGAAGTGCTTCCTGAAGTACCCGGCTGACAATGACAGGGGCAGGCCCATGTGGAAGTGCTAGGGGACTTTTCCACAGTTCTAGTTTCTAAACTTTCTCGAAATTCCTTTGGACCCTCATGGCTTCCTTTTCTTTAACAGTTGACAGGGGAATTGAAACTATGTCTCTATCACTATCTCAGTTGATGAAGCACAACAGATCAGTAGCAAAGTCCCCATCATAAAGGATGAAGCATAGTGCTTCAGAAATCCTCTTGCTCAGAAACCAAAGCTGAGGCTAAAATCTGTTAGCATTTAATAGGCACCAACTATAAGCAGAGATACAGATAAGAAGACCTGGTCCCTGCCCTGAAAGTTTACACACAGGGCAGGGGGTCTTCCTAGTAGGGATATTGGGGGGAAAAAATTCCTGCCAGTTTCTAAAGAAAGTCAAATAACCAGTGCATTCTCCCCATTACCCCTCTCCTGGTAGGATTTTATACTTGCCAAACGCAGAGATCAGAAGGATCACAGGGACAGTAGACTGACAACTGGTGACTACTTGTTCAATCTTTCATGATTTCAAGTTTTAAAAAATTTTATTTATTCTGAGAAAGAGAGTGTGCACGAGTCGGGGGGGGGGGATAGAGATAGAATCCCAAGCAGGCTCTACACTATCAGCACAGAGCCCAATGTGGGGCTCGAACTCACAAACTGTGAGATCATAACCTGAGCCAAAACCAAGAGTCAGCTACTTAACCGTCTGAGCCACCCAGGGGCCCTTCATAACTTCAATTTCAAAACCAGCGGTCCAAACGGAGATGTTGTACAAAGTATGCATGTTACGTACCTGTGACCATAGCTCTAGAGTTACAACCTATGCAATGTATTTATAAGTCAGCCTAGAGTAGCACTGTCTAAATGATATAAAATGCAAGCTATGTGTTATTTCAAATTTTCTAGTAGTTACATCAAAAAAGAAAAAAGGAAACAGGTGAAATTTTAATGTTTTATTTAACCCAACATACCCCAAATTTGATCATTTCATTATGTAATACAAAAAAAATTATTAATGGGATACCATACCTTCTTTTTTGTACTAAGTCACTGAAACCTACTTTGCCCATTTACAGCATACCTCAGCTGAGATTGGCCACACTAAGTATTTAAAGGCCGTATGTAGCTAGTGGGTATTCTCTTAGTGCAGGTCTAGAGGTAGTTTTACTATTTCTGTCAAACTTTGTAATATTACAAAACAATTATAATCTATGCAAATGAAGAGAGGGCCCCAGTAACCCCAGAACCTCAGTTCTCAACCTGGAGCAAATCAAAATACCCTAAAATAAAGATTTCTGATATGGACCACTGTCTCTTGCAAAACATACTTCATACTATAACTTGCAGAACTTAATAATGTGGAAAAGATTTTTAGTAGTATAACTCCAAATTAAAACTGAACAAAGACAGTTCATAACAAATGAAAAGATGTTCAGTCTAACCTAAGTGAAATGCAGACTGAAATTATGAGATACAATGTTAATAAATTATATCTAACACTGTGTCATTAAAACTGTGCAGAAATAAGCACACCTTCATCTGGGAAAACTTACAATGCACATACCCTTTAACATAGCAATTTCCTTTTTAGGTACCTGCTGGAGAGAATGGTTTGATACCCTGGGGATAAATGCCTGGGAAAATGTCATAAAAGTGACAAATGCCTGGAAAATTTAAGTATTCATATCCAGGCCTACTTCAGACTAACTGTATATATCATCCACCAGAACAAACCAGCAAATGAACCTGTGCGTCTGCCTAGAGAAACTCTCACAACAGTATACAAGGAGACACGCTCACTGCTGCAGTTCGTGATTGTGAAAAACTAGAAATTACCTGAATTTCCCCAAAAGGAAATGGATGTGGTTCATTAGTAAAAAGGAATACCAAATAAGTTGAAAACAGAGAACAAGATCAAAATAATCATGCTAACAGTTACTGAGTAGATAGTATTCATTTTAAGTACTATACAGAGAATGTCTCATTTAGTCTCTATAACAACTCTATGAGGTAGATCCTATCTTTTGTCTTATTTTATTTTTTTCTTAAGTAGGCTCCAGGCTGGGTGTGGAGCCCAACACCGGTCTTGAACACACAACCCTGAGATCAAGACCTGAACTGAGATCAAGAGTTGGACGCTAAACCAACTGAGCCACCCAGCGCCTGTCTTATTTTACAGATGAACAAATTGAAGTACAGAGAGCCTAAGTAACTAGCCTAACGTTAAGATGAAAAGCCAGAAATGAAACCCAGCCAGCCTGGCTCTCGACCCTCGTATCTTACCAGCTTTGTGATAAGACATATCCAGAAGCTTCTCTGTATTGTGACTATTACAGACATGTATGTAACAATACACAGTGGTGTTTGTATGCAGAGTAGACTGGCAATGTACCTGTGCATGCATTATACAGTGTTGTGGGTGTGTTAAATAATATAGGAAGTAGCCTAGAAGGACACAGTAGCAAATTTATCACAGTGATTGTCCTTGGCCAGGGGTCTATGAGAGGAGATAAGAGGGTTATAGGTGATGCAAGCTTATTTTATGTTATATTTAAAAAAAATTGGAAGCAGATGTGACGAAGTGTTAACAACTGCTAATTCTGAGTGGTGGAAAATTATTAAAAGAGAAAAGGATGTTGCAGATCATATAAACTCTAATAAGGATCTCTAGAATGTTTTCAGAATGAGAAAAGCAGGGTTTGGCACTGTTAGTAAGTGGGGGTGGGGACCAATGATAGTGCATGCAGTCATAAAAATATCTCAGGATCACAAGAACTTTTAACCAAAGGTTAAAACCAGGATGGGGGTAGAGGATTCTAGGAGGATGGAAGAGTAGGACGCACCAGAAATCTGTAGGCCCACCTTGACAACAATTACAACGGCAGAATCTGTCTGATCCAATTATTGGAAATCCAGAGGCTACTGAAGGTTTGGATGGTAAACTGTGGTTAATTTTGGTCAATTTCAGCTCTTAGCAGCTACCCATCCCCCTCCTCCTCATGAGGCAGGCAGCTGTGCACATGATCCTGGAGCAGGGTGTACAAGGCTCGTGGGAATGGGAGGGGACACAAAGGACCCCTTCTCCGTGTTATCAACACCGACTGCAGTTTCTGTTCACAGAGGTGTAGACAAGAGGAGGGTAGCTATTGTTATTGCAACTCCACCCACTGCTGCAAGCCCCTCTCCTTCCACCTGCCTGACTTCCTGGGGATTTAAAGGGCCAACGCACATTTTTTTCCACCCCTTCATTTTTCTTTTTTTCCTTTTTGGGAATTAGATGCTAAAGACTACAACATCCAAAAGCAACTGCATATATGCGGAAAATTAAAAAGTGACAGTAACTGTGCATGTCCAGGGAGAGGCACAGGCTCAGAAAAGACCTGAGAAGACCTTAAGTTCATACCTCAGACTGATCCTTAGGAAAGAACCTACAACAACACCACCCCCAATAAAAACAATGAACAAAATCTGGCAAACCCAGGGGTAGAGGGAGAACCTGATTTCCAGAATTACATACTAGATTCAAATGCCCAGTTTTCAATAAAAAAAGTCACAAAGCATACAAAGAAACAGGAAAGTTATGGCCCAAAGAGGAAAAAAAGAAATCAACATAAATTGCCCCTGAAAAAGATGTGATAGCAGATCTAGCCAAAGACCTTTTTGGTCTTAAAGATGCTCAAAAACTTCAATAAAGGTAAATACACGGGCAATTATAAAAGCAAGTATTATTGTAACAATGGTTTGTAACTCCACTTTGTTTTCTACAGTTAAAACAAAAAACTTGAAGCAAGCAGACAAATTTATTCTTCTCAGGTTGGTTGATCATACAAATCTTGATCCACATTTAATGAAACATCAGATAGCATTGGCTCATCATGTTCTTCCACTCTGCTCAAGTGAGGTGCCCCATACAGATCATTAATTTCAACTTGTGTTTTCCGGGTTGGCTGCTGTATCTATCCTCTGAATGTGAAACATCTTCACTCTTATTTTCTACACACATTCTCATCTCCTTCTCTAATTGTTCTTGAGCTCTCTACAGTTCTCCTGTTCATTTTCTTGCATTTCCAACTCCAGCTGAACTATCAGCTATTGCTGCTGAAACATGAGCTCCTTTTACTTAAGTCTCTCCCCCACTTCAGGCTCCATTGGAGCTAGTTCTCATTCATGCTCCAAGTCGGCCATTTTCTTTTGTCTCGGCTGCTCCATGGTTACATTTTCCTTACACCTGTAAATCCCAATACTACATATTGTATTGGATCCACTAGGCAAATTCTTGCCACTTCTACTGGACCCCGAGTTAGACATGTTCCAAGGTACTTTTGATGGTATGTTGACTCCCTCTCTAACTCTTAACCTTAACCCGCCAACCGCACATATATAAAGACAATTTTGTGATATCAACAACTGAAAGGGTTAGGGACAGAGCTGTCAAAGGAGCATAGTCTGTGTATGCCACTGAAGTTAAATTGGTATAAATTCAAATCAAAGCACTATAACTGGGATGTTAAATGTAATCCCCATGGTAATCAAAAAGAAGATAGCTATAGAATATACACAAAAGGAAATGAGAAAGGATTTGAAATGTTTCATTACAAAAAAGGAAATAAAACATAAAAGAAGACTGTAGCATACAGGAAATGAGACCAAAAAGCTATAATGCATGTAAAAAATAAATAACAAAATAAAAGAAGTTCCTCCTTGTAACTATTTTTTTTTTTAATGTTTATCTATTTATTTTTGGAGAGAATCCCAAGTAGGTTCCATGCTATCAGCACATAGCTAGACGCAGGGCTCGATCTCATGAACTGTGAGATCATGACCTGAGCCGAAAATCAAGAGTCAGATGCTTAACTGCCTGAGCCACCCAGGTGCCCCATTTACATTTGGCAGAATGGATAAAACATATGATTCCACTATATGTTGTCTACAAGAGATTCACAGTATAACCAAAGATACAAATAGGCTGACTGTGAAAAGACAGAAAAAGATATTCCATGCACATAATAACTGAAAAAGAGCAAAGGTGGCTCTAAAACCAGACAAAACAGTCTTTAATAAAAGGTTCAATACATCAAGATATAACACTTATAAACATTTATGCATCTAGTAACAGACTAACAAAATATATGAAGGAAAAACTGAAAAAAGTTGAAGGGAGAAATACATTTCTTTCTTTCTTTCTTTTTTAAGTTTTATTTATTTAAAAAATCTCTATACCCAACATGGGGCTTGAACTCTGACTCTGAGATCAAGAGTCGCATGCTCTTCTGACTGAGCTAGCCAGGTGCCCCCAAAACAGTTCTATAATAATAGTTGGAGACTTCAATATCTATTTTCAATAATGGGTAGAACCAGACAGAAGGTGAGTAAGGAAATAAAGGACTTAAAACAACACAATAAACCAACTAGATTAACAGATATATAGCACTTGCTCCCCAACAACTGAATATGTATCTTTTCAAGCACACACAGGAATTTTCCAGGACAAACCATATGTTAGGCCATAAAGAATAAGTCTCAATATATTTAAAAAGATGCCATACAAAGTATCTTCTCTAATCACAAGATGAAGTTAGAAATCAATAACAGAAGTAAAACTTGAAAAAAAGTCACAAATTTGTGGAAATTAACACAATCAGCCAAAGAAAAAAAAATCACAGGGGAAATTAGAAGATACTTAGAAATGAATAAAAATGAAAATACAGCATACCAAAACTTAAAGAACACCATTCTTTTAATACTGTAACAGTATTACAGAAGAAGTACATAGCAATAAATACATTAAAAAATAGGAGAATTAAATCAATATCTTAACCTTACAACTTAAGGAACCAAAAAACGAAAATGTACACCCAAAGCTTATAGAAGGAAATAAGAGATTTAAGATAATTGAAATACAGAATGGAAAAACAATAGAAAAAAAAATCACTGAAACTAAACATTGGTTTTTTGAAAAGATGAACAAAATTGACAAACTTTTAGCTAGATGGATTAGAAAAAAAGAAAGACTCAAATTCCATAAATCAGAAATGAAATTGGGGACATTACTACTACTTCAGAAATAAAAAGGAGAAGAGTACTATGAAAAATCATATGCAAACAAGTTGGATGAACGAGATGAAATAAATAAATTCCTAGAAACATAAAACGTACTAGGACTAAGTCATGAAGAAACAGAGTATCTGAATAGCTCTATAATTAGTAAGGAGATTTCATCAGTAATCAAAAATCTACTAGCAAATAAAAGCTCTAGACCTGATGACTTTATGGGTGAATTCCACCAAACATTTACATAACTAATACCAATACCAACAATTTTCCCCAAAAATTGAAAAGTAGGGAACTCTTCTTGACTCATACTTTATGAATCCAGCATTACTGTGATACCAAAGCCAGACAAAGACACTGACTGCAGAACAATAATCCTTATGAGGGGTGCCTGGGTGGCTCAGTTGGTTAAGCATCTGACTTTGGCTCAGGTCATGATCTCGTGGTTCGGTTTGTGAGTTCAAGCCCCACACCAGGCTCTCTGTTGTAGCTTTGGATCCTTGGTCTCCCCAGTCTCTGCCCTTCCCCCACCCTCTCTCTCAAAAATAAATAAATATTACAAAAAAAATAATCCTTACGAACACTGATGCAAAAATCCTCAACAAAATACTAGTAAACCAAATTCAGCAACATACTAAAAGGATTATACACAATGACAAAGTGGGCTTTATTCCTGGAATGCAAAAATGATTCAACACAATGAAAATTGGGGTGCCTGGGTGGTGCAGTCGGTTAAGCGTCCGACTTCAGCCAGGTCAGGATCTCGCGGTCCCGGAGTTTGAGCCCCGCGTCAGGCTCTGGGCTGATGGCTCAGAGCCTGGAGCCTGTTTCCGATTCTGTGTCTCCCTCTCTCTCTGCCCCTCCCCTGTTCATGCTCTGTCTCTCTCTGTCCCAAAAATAAATAAAAAAAAAACAAAAAAACAAAAAAAACACAATGAAAATTAACCAGCGTAATATACCTTAACAGAATGAGGAAAACTACATAATTACCTTAATTGATGAAGAAAAAGCATTTGACAAAATTAAATATCCTTTAATGAAAAAAATACTCAACAAGCTAGGGATAGAAAAAAACTACCTCAACATAGTAAAGGCTATATATGAAAAACCCACAGTAAACATCATACTCAATGGTAAAAGACTGGAAAGTTTTCCTCTAAGATCAGGAACAAGGCACGGCTGTCTACATTCACCATTTCTATTTAACAGCATCTGGATATTCAAGCCAAAGCAAGTAGGCAAGACAAAGAAATAAAAAGCATCCAAACTGATGGGGCGCCTGGGTGGCTCAGTCAGCTGAGCGTCCGACTTCGGCTCAGGTCATGATCTCACGGCTCGTGGGTTCGAGCCCCATGTCGGACTCTGTGCTGACAGCTTGGAGCCTGGAGCCTAGAGCCTGCTTCGGATTCTGTGTCTCCCTCTGTCCCTGCCCCTCCCCCACTCGTGCCACGTCTCTCTCAAAATAAATCAACCTTAAAAATCTTAAAAAAAAAAAAAAAAAAAGCATCCAAACTGGAAAGGAAGTAAAATTATCTCTGTTTGCAGTTGACATGATCTTTTATATTAAAAATTCTAGGGGCGCCTGGGTGGCGCAGTCGGTTAAGCGTCCGACTTCAGCCAGGTCACGATCTCGCGGTCTGTGAGTTCCAGCCCCGCGTCAGGCTCTGGGCTGATGGCTCAGAGCCTGGAGCCTGTTTCCGATTCTGTGTCTCCTTCTCTCTCTGCCCCTCCCCCGTTCATGCTCTGTCTCTCTCTGTCCCAAAAATAAATAAACGTTGAAAAAAAAAAAATTTAAAAATTCTAGGAGCGCCTGGATGGCTAAGTTGGCTACGCATCCGCTTCTTGATTTTGGCTCAGGATGTGATCTTGCAGCTGTGGGATGGAGCCCCATGTCAGGCTCCGCACTGAGGGTGAGGCCTGCTTGGGATTCTCACTCTCTCTCTCTCTCTCTCTGCCCCTCCCCTGCTCATGCATGCACTCTCTCTCTCTCTCTCTCTCAAAATAAATAAAAATAAGCTTAAACAAAAAAACTCTATGAAGAATTGACACAAAAACTGGTAGGACTATATAAATAAATTCAGCAAAGTAGCAGATACAAAGCCAACAATGAAAAGTCAGGAGCATTTCTATACATAAACAATGAACAATCTGGAAAGAAAATTACAAAACAATTCCATTTATAATAACATCAAAATGTATAAAATACTTGAGAATTAACCCAGGAGACTAAAGACTTCTACAATGAAAACTACAAATCATTGCTGAAAGAAATTAAAGGCATAAATGGTAACATACACCATGTTCATGGATTAGAAGATTTGATATTGTTCAGATGTTCATACTACCCAACGTGATACACAAATTTAATATAATCTCTATAAAAATCTCAACAACAATTTTTGCACAAATAGAAAAACCCATCCTAAAATCCATATGGAATCTCAAGGGACTCTGAACAGCCAAAACAACCTTGAAAAAGAAAACTGGAGGACCCATACTTGATTTCAAAACTTACTACAAAGCTATAATAACTAAAATAGTGTGGTGCTGGTATAAAGACAGATATATATACCAATAGAAATGAATAGACAGCCCAGAAATAAACCCTCACCACACATAGTCACATGATTTTGGACAATGGTATCAAGTTTATTCAATGCGGAAACGGCAGTCTTTTCAACAAATGGCCCTGAAGAGTGTGGCTATCCACATGCAAAAGAATGAAGTTGGACTCCTACCTAACCCCATATACAAAAATTAACTCAAAATGGATCCATGAACTAAAGGTAAGACTTAAAACTACATAAAACCCTTAGAAGAAAACACAAGGCCCAAGTTTAATGACACTGGATTTGGCAATGATTTAATGGATGTGACACCAAAGGCACAGGCAACAAAAGAAAAAATACAGGAAAGTTTTTTAAAAATTGTGCATCAAAGGATAAAGATAAGTCAGTCACAAAAAGACAAATACTTTGATTCTACCTACATAAGGTACTTAACAGTAGTCAATCAAATTCATAGAGACTGAAAGTAGAATGGTGGTTGCCAGAGGCTGGAAATAGAGGAGATTACAATGATTACTTTAACGGGCCCAGGATTTCAGTTTTATAAGATGAAATGTCCTGGAGATGGGTGGTATTGATGGTTGTACATTATGAATGTATGTAATAATACTCAACTGTATACTTAAAAATGGTGAATTTTATGGTAAATGTTATGTTATATATACTTTACCACATTAAAGACCTTTTTTTTTTTCAACGTTTATTTATTTTTGGGACAGAGAGAGACAGAGCATGAACGGGGGAGGGGCAGAGAGAGAGGGAGACACAGAATCGGAAGCAGGTTCCAGGCTCTGAGCCATCAGCCCAGAGCCCGACGCGGGGCTCGAACTCACGGACCGTGAGATCGTGACCTGGCTGAAGTCGGACGCTTAACCGACTGCGCCACCCAGGCGCCCCTAAAGACCTTTTTTAAAAGAAAAAGTGGGGATGGGAGATTTACTTTTAATAGCTTGGATTAACCAAATGCATATATTACCTATTAAAAAGTGTTTTTAAAATTTCTGAAAACTTAATTTTCTGAAACATTCAATGTTCATATTCTTAACGTTGATGCTTTTCACTTAAAGAGCAGAAAACAAACGTCAGCACTGTGTACAGCGCGGTTAAGCGTTTGGCGTCATGAACTTCTTATAGGCCTTGGGTAGAACTGATCAAACGGCGGCCTTGGTTAATCTAAAGGGCAGCTAAAAATAGCTTATTAAATTTCTAGGCACATAGGCCTCCTCACAGATACAAAGCAGCTATGGCACAAAACTGTTTGGTTGCCTAAACAGTTTCCAGACTTAATGAATGCTCTGTCAATTTTTTTTTAATTCAAATTTTTTTTTTTTAATTTTTTTTTTCAACGTTTTTTTTTTATTTATTTTTGGGACAGAGAGAGACAGAGCATGAACGGGGGAGGAGCAGAGAGAGAGGGAGACACAGAATCGGAAACAGGCTCCAGGCTCTGAGCCATCAGCCCAGAGCCTGACGCGGGGCTCGAACTCACGGACCGCGAGATCGTGACCTGGCTGAAGTCGGACGCTTAACCGACTGCGCTACCCAGGCACCCCGTTAATTCAAATTTTAACTAGAATTCCAAGAGTTATACTCACAGGTTTTTCCCTATCCTTGTGTATTGCATCCTTTTTTTGGAATAGGGATATCTGCAGGTTATATCTCCCGTTGGAATATGGAATAAGTGGGAAAAACAGTAACAGAGCAGCAATTTAAAAACCACAGGAAGCTTTAGGAAGCTCAGAGTTCCTATCTATGTCAAACACTGCCTGGAAGCCAGGAAAAGAGTTAATTTTCAGGGCCAATAGATAAAGGTGCTATTTTTAGGGGAATGGGGAAACAATGCAGGAATCAAATTGGATGTTGCAGCTGGTAGTTTGCTTGGGCTTAGGGGAGGCGGAACATGCTGGATATTGAAAACTTATACCTTTTCTCCAGCAAATACTTTGATTTTGGAACACAGATTTACAAGAATTAGGAGGCTCTTCCTCCTATATCTGTCCTTACTTCCTACCCCATACCCAATTCTTTTTTTTTTTTTTTTTAATTTTTAATTTTATTAGAGAGAGAGAGACAGAGGGAGAGAATCTCAAGCAGGCTCTGTGCAAAGCATGGAGCCTAACACAGGACTTGATCTCATGACCCTGAAATCATGACCTGAGCTGAAATCAAGAGTTGGATATTCAACTGACTTAGCCACCCAGGCGCCCCCTGCCCCCAGTTCTTTTACGTATCATATAGGTTTTGACTTCACAAGACTACACCTTGGAGCAGGAATTCAGAGGAAGAAACAGTATTTGATAGGCATCATCAGTTCCACCCTGTGTTAATTTATCTCCACACTTCGATGGAAAAAAAAAAAAAATCTAATACTTACTGATACTCAGCCACACAGTCCAGCAGACCTACATACTTTAAGGTCTCATGTTGAACAGCACTTTCAAGAGCTCGCACTCCACTGACATCTTTCAGAATATGCTGGACACTTTCGACATATCCAGATTCAAGATTCTCATCTCTCTCTTTCAAGTCTCCTTGGGGTGAAAGTATGCTTTCCAAGGCTTTATGGAACCGTTTCCCTTGTAAAAATATGTCTGAAAAGAAAATCAGGGGAAAAAGAAAAACAAGTAAGAACAAAGCTAGTACTAAAAGATAAATGCCTTAAACCTTGTGAACAGTAAAATTAGAAATTACATAAAGTACCTTTAAAGTGACAATCCCTAAAACACACATTTCAGCCTCTTGTGAAACCTGAGAATCGCACTTTGAAAACCAAAGGGACTGAAATAGCTTGAACAATAAAATTCATTAAAATAAAGAATTTCTAGGATTAGGCCAAAGCTACAATTGAAGATCTGGGGGCAATAGGACCACACCTAGTTTAGGGTACTGTGAATTTAAGTATCCATTAGTGTAACTTAACTGGTTGTGATAAGTAATTATTGGAAATTTAAGGAACTTTGCTTCTGTTCACAATTCTTTTTACAATCAACACTTAATGAATACAGGTGGGGGAATCCTTTTACTAAGGCTTAATGAATGGCAAGGAATGAAAATCAAGGCATATACAAATTAAAAACAACAAATTGGATGTTTTGGAACTTGGGGGTGAGGAGAAGAAATATGTAACACTCTTCTGCATTTTTTTTTTAGGGCAAGAAGAGCCTAATTTTTTCCTGAATTTTTTTCCTCATATGCTTAAAAAAATTTGACCTATAGTTGCCATACGTTATATTCATTTCAGGCATACAACATAATGACTTGATATCTGCATATCCTCATACACTTTCAAGAAAAGAAAACCAAACATATTTAACAAACCCAAGAAGTTCTATGTATTCACTTGACTCTTGATAAGGGAAGGAGACAAAGAAAAGGCATTGTGCTAAGCAGTGGCCTTGGCACTTTCAAAATATTATTTAACTTTCAAACACAACAGCCCAGCAAGAGAAGAATCATTACTCCCAGTTAATGAATGAAGCCTACATAGTGCTGTTCATTTGCCCCAAAGCAAAAAGGTGGACTAGCAGCTTGGCACCAGAGTGCATGTTCAATTCCAGTCTGTTATACAGCACAGTGAAGAAGGCAAAATCAGGGACCATCATTTAGATGCGCACAGGAACAGAGTAAGAAATATACATGCTTGGAGACACCCATAGAAAATGAGGAAAACAATCTCATCCACTAAGGTAATAGCAAAACCATATTACATTTGTCAACTATTGTTTTACCAGGATTTTGAAAGGTCAGTTTTACCACTGACAAAAAAAATGGAATCACTTCTGGGGAATTACTTGGAGAGTTAAATGAAATTCAACTGAGAAACTGAGTTATTACACTCCAAATGTACTTGGCTCAATTGGACTTACTAGCATATGAAAGGCCTACAAGAAATTTAAGACAGATGGAATTAAAACCTAGGTAAGAGTATTCATCTATACATTAGCTTAATGAAAAACACAAACATGTTAAAAACAGGAAGAAAAAAATCCTACTTTATCAACTGCCAAGCAAATAAACTCATTCTCCACTGCAGACTTAACCCCTGGCTGGGTTCTTCACATAGAAGAGGCAACGAACATCAGAAGCTAGATTATATCCCTTAGATTATAAGGCTCAGAAGTCAGCCAGAGAAAATTAATATGTAATTTCACTTATACATGGAACTTAAGAAACAGAACAGATAAACATAGGGAAAAGGAAAGAAAAATAAGAGAAAAGAGAAAGGCAAACCATAACAGACTTTTTTTTTTTTTTTAATTTATTTTGAGAAGGAGAGAGAGCAAATGAGCACGAGAAGAGCAGGGGCAGAAAGAGAATCCCAAGCAGGCTCTGCACCTGCAGCTCAGAGCCCAAGTTGGTGCTCGATCTCACCAACCATGAGATATGACCTGAGCTGAAATCAGGAGTTGGACACTTAACCAACTGAGCCACCCAGGTGCCCTGAGACTCTTAAATAGAGAACAAACTGAGGGTTGCTGGAGGGGTGTTGGGCTAAATGGGTGATGGGCATTGAGCAGCACACTTGTTGAGATGAGCACTTGGTGTTATACCTAAGCGATGAATCACTAAATTCTACTCCTGAAATCATTATTATAATCGCTTCTTGGCCTTCTGGCTAAGATCAAGTGTAGTATCTGAAATCATTATTATACACTATATGTTAACTTGGATTTAAATAAAATTAAAAATTTTTTAAAAAGAAAAAAGATTGTAAGGCTCAGAACATTAAATATGATTGAATTTGTCAAAGTAAAATTTAAAAGGCATACATTTACTGCAGAAAGCATCAAGTCAGAGTAATCATTCAGTAAATTAAAGGAATGAAAGAAAAAAAATCCATGAGTCTCCAAGATTCTGACTGATAGAACCGGCAGGATTAAAAACTCACTGTAGCAAAAAAAAAATGAAGAAACCCATCTTTTCCACTATGATCAACACATATAAATCAAAGTCAAACTTTGTTATCCTTGGCAATCTTCAAAAGGTAAATTGATGCTTGAGAAACTGACCAAATGTTTGACAGAATGCCAGCTCTGGGCACTTCTCTATGCTCTAGCCTTTGGGAAGACCAGGTGGAAAGGAATTTATCAATACACTACTTAAAAACTGCCTCTCCTGACGCATTAATCAATTTAGCGGGTTAGGATATGCTCTTTTTCTTTCTTTTCTTCCTTTCTTTTTTATTGGTTGAGAGGATCAGGACACTAATCTTCATGTGATTGCCCCCTTGAGAAAACAAAAAAAAAGCAATCCCCCCCTTTTGTTGTTGTTGTTTATTTTTTTGAGAGACAGAGTGCAAGCGGGGGAGGGGCAGAGAGAGAGGGAGACATAGAACCTGAAGCAGGCTCCAGCTCTGAGCTGTCAGCACAGGGCCTGAACCCACAAACCGCAAGATCATGACCTGAGCTGAAGTCGGATGCTTAACTAACTGAGCCACCCAAATGCCCTGATTCTGTTTCTTAAAACTGATCCTGAGTTAACTGAGAAACATATCCGAGTAATAATCTAGATCAACAAAGTTGATTATATGTAAAACCACCATAGTTTTCTCTCTGCTTTGGGATGGTGGAGCTCGTTCACATTCCCAACAGAAATTCCTTTCCTTTATCAAGGAGGCCCCAGAGCACTTTTTTACTCTGCCAAGGGCTACAAGTTCTAGGTTCCCACAAGTCCTAGCAGGTTTCTGCGTTTACTTTTCTGATTCAGTAATTCCAGGATTCCCACAGCTATGACATTCCAGATTTAAGGAAAATGAAAAACAACTTCCCATGTGGAAACAACGTCAATTCTAAATTCTTGTGGTACAAATAAAAAACTTAAGATGCCATTAAAAGATGTTTTTATGTTGCTTGTTTAGAAAACAAGAGAATACTTTAGATGTTACTTATTATCTAAAGGCAGGTGGCCCTTGCATAGATTCTTGGCCCCACACAGCTGAGGAATGTTCTAAGAGATTAGGACCTTGACCATTTTTGCCATATGCAGGTACAACCTATATAAATACTTAACAGATGTGACCACATGTTTAATGTGATACCCACACACAGTTTTTTCTAAGGTGCCTAAAAACAAGTGCATTACTCCTAAAATTAAAAATGGAAGTGCTCTGTACCACCTACTAGGGGTACACATAACTGCTCTGGGAAGCATGGGCTAAGGAATGATCGATGTAAAACATAGCTCTAACAAAAAAAACAACTATATAATCTTGATGGGGACCAGAGAGTTCACCTGTGCCAATGGTCTTTCGTCTCACCTTGCTTTTGAATGGAACCTGTTTTTAAGGAAACTATTCTCCTCACTTGTCTAAGAAGTTAATAAGTTAGGAGTTGAATGGTAAAGTTTACTTATTTTCTTTTTTTTTTTTAATTTTTTTTTTTCAACGTTTATTTATTTTTGGGACAGAGAGAGACAGAGCATGAACGGGGGAGGGGCAGAGAGAGAGGGAGACACAGAGTCGGAAACAGGCTCCAGGCTCTGAGCCATCAGCCCAGAGCCCGACGCGGGGCTCGAACTCACGGACCGCGAGATCGTGACCTGGCTGAAGTCGGACGCTTAACCGACTGCGCCACCCAGGCGCCCCAAGTTTACTTATTTTCAATTACCAATCAAGAGCATCTATTATCTCAATTTGCCGAGATCTAAACAACAAATTATGTGTTCCAGCTTATTGCCAGTCTTTAAACTTACATGTCAAAGAGGAAAAGTAGAGCAAGGGGGTATTTCCTAGATTCTGAATAGCATGCCTAGCAAAGTAGAATTGTTATCAGGTGACTGATTCCTTAATTAGAGAAAACAGGCAACTCCAATACTCAAGTTTGTAGCTTATAAAACAAAATAATTTTCTACATAATTTGGTCAAATACTTGATCCCTGTGCTTCAGTTTCATCTGTGAAATGGGAATACTAGTATCTATGCCTCACAGGGCTGTCATGATTGAGCTAATATAGAGTGCTATTTAATGCTAATTATCATTTTAAAGTAGCGCCTCACTAATTCAGGTCAAAAAATACCCTCATTCTTTTGATCCAGTGCTCTATTTTCTAGAAAACATAGTAACCATACAGAATCAGGATTGAGAAAATTACTTGAAGAATATTCTGCAAAGCCATCTTCTCCCAATTCCAGAATCATCCGCTGTTTCCACCTCTCCAAGTAGAAAATCTGTTCTGATGTCATGGTCTGTTGAAGGACCTTGGTCACACTTGGAATCGTGTTTCTTTGCAAAGGGATTCTCAAAGGAATTGTAGGAGTACTTGTTGCATTTGGTTTCATGCTTTTCTCTGGATTGAAGAGAGGACACCAGTTTCCTGGAACTTTTGCCGCCTCATCTTGCTTTGGGGGCTTACACTTACTCACAGGTCCATACAGTAAATTATCCTCCTCGAACAATGATTCTGGAGTCTGAGCAAGGCCTCTGGATGACAAGACAGACTGTACTAAATCAGAATACCTTCCTTGGTCCACTTCTTCATAAGGGTTCACTTTTTTCTTCCGGCTACAGGAATAAGAGGAAGTGGAGAAATCCACACGGGTCGTTGGTTCTACAGAAAACCCCTTTGAACTTCTGAGCTGCCGGCAGATGGTCTGAAACGCCTTCATCTTTAGATGCTTTTTCACTTCCCTCTAGTCTACTTGTAATGTTAAGGGCCTTTTATTTTTGCACTCCTACTAAAAAGAAAAGTGGCATTAGATACCAAACGTATTAAATATTTAAACCGCCAAAATGAAAGCCGCATTAGCATAAGGCATATCAAATTGTATTCCATTAAGCTTTTTCGACGTGTTTGGACAAAGCTATTTCCAAAGAAAGACTCTCTTTGCCAGGAAGGACAGTACTTGTTAAATGTGAAATGCTACAGCTTGGGGCAAGACGTCCCCGATATTCAATCATAAGAAACGGGACGCCTAGAAAGGGAGGTGTGTGTGAGACACACAAAAGCAACGCTCCAGCCCGTCCTACAGCGGCCACCATGGTCACGGTTAACCACTGATCCCTACATACCAGGCTCTCTGCTAGGTATTCCGGGCGGAGACTTCTCATTTAAGCCCTTACACGCTTCAAGGTGGGTACTACTGCGACACCGTTTTACAGACGTGGAAACTGAGCTTCTGAAGGGTCCCACCAGGTCCGAGCGGGTAAGCGGTGGTCAGCGGGGCCCACCAACGTGATCCCCAGAAGGCGGCCTCCGCCTCCGCCCTACGTGTGGAACCACGGGGTGGGGACTGGACGGCTGCGGCCCCTCGTGTGGAAATCGAATTTAAGGAAGAGAAGGCTTAAATAGAAGCCCAGCTCACGCCACCGGTATGTACCTCTGAAGCCACCACACTTCGCTGAACTTCCAAAGCGCCGACAACCACTCGGGACCCGTACTTTCCTCGATCCCGCGCTTGGATCTCGAGTTTGGCTCCGCCCAAGGGGCGGTGGTCCCGGCATGCACTGCGAAGCTCCTACTCCCACAGCTAACCCCTCCTTCACTGCCATAGACACTCCCGCGATCCGTGGGGAATCCCTCCTCTCAGGCGTTAGCGCGGGCTCCTCCAAATCGCGCCCTTACGCTCTCACGATATCTTGTTACGTCACGGATGGTCGCCATCTTGGACTCTGGCTGAGTAATAAATTCTCCCGCACGAGAGAGCGGGCTTTCTTGACACGCGCTTTGCTGGGAGAGCGTCTGCTTCTCCGCGTCCTTCTCGCGGCCCTGCGGTCGGTGGTTTCCGCGTGGCCCGGAGCGAGGGTAGGCCCCGAGTAGCTTTTTTGCCCGGCTCCAAGATGGACGGCAGCGGGGACGGGGGAGGCCGTTCTGGGGGAGCACGTGGCGCGCCGCTGGCCTTTCCCGGGGCTGCTGGGATGGTGGAGGAGTCCGGAGGCCTCCTGCCGCCGTCGGTCAGGGAGGCTGGCGGAGGCGGGGCCGCGGCCGCCCCTGAGAGGCGCCCCCGAGGCGGCGGCGGCGGCCCAGTCTCTTCTTTCCTCGCACAGCCAGGCGGCCCCCGCTCGAGTCCCGCGTCGCCATGGCCGCGGTTCCCGAGTTGCTGCAGCAGGAGGAGGATCGCAGCAAGGTGAGGCCCTCCTCGCTCTCATGCTCCAGGACGGGAGGCCCCGCCGACCTCCCGGACCCCCACATTCCTTTCCCTTTCCCCCGGGGACTGCTCGTGCCGCCGTGTCTCCCCGCGAAAAGCCCTCCACGCGGGGGTACTCGCCGGTCCCCGCGCGCCCTCTGCTTCGTCCCCTTTAAGGGCTGTGCCGGCGCTCGTTGCGGACCCGAGGCGACAACCAGAGTCTCGAGATCGGTGTCGGTAGCACGAGCCCGGGTGGCGGGTACCGAGAGCGCGCGGCGAGTCCCCGGAGCTTCTTTCTGGAGACTCGGGAATGTGCTCTCGCGTGGAAGGTTGTGAAAACTCTTAGCAGAGACTGAACAGTGAAGGTGAAATCCACCTGACATGCCGCAAATGGCATAATTTGGTGCCGTTGCCTTCAAACGGACCCCTCTCCCCCGCCCCCCTCACTTTGGGAAAGGTCTCTTTGGCCCAGATACTGGGGAAATTCCGTCAAGTCCAATCTGACGCTTGTTCCTCACAACTTTGTAAACGCCAAATGCGTCACTGCGGGAATTCTGTAATTTTTAGTAGGCGCTCTCCAATACTTAGTGAACTTGGTTTTTTACTTTTAAAAATCTTGCGCGTTTATGTAAACCGTCCCCATGCCCCCTAAATCTTGAGGTCTGAAGGGTAACTGTTGCAGTAAATTCAGGGTATTATGGCCAAGTAAAGATTTAGAGGCCAGTCTCTGCTTATTACTGGCATTTACACTTAAGATAGTTTGGCAATTTGTAGAGGTGGGTGCGAGCCGCGACGTTGTGTGCAGATGAATCATCACCAGGAAAGTTTTTCTGACCGAAAACGAAAAAAAAGAATACAAGGCGCTTTCAAATGTAGGTGACCTGGAAGGCACCTTAGAGTTACACATACTTTTTAAAAGTCAAAGACATCCTTTGATCCACAGCACGTTTGGAGACACTTTCATGTAGTCAGTAGCGAAGTTAACACAGCTAGCTGGATTCTTCCAACAAAGTTCTTGTTGTCGTGTGTGTTTAGTTTTTTCTTCTTCTTCTTTTTTTAATGTGTACATATTTTAGTGTTTATTTTTGAGACCGGGGGGCAGAGGATCTGAGGTGGACTCCAGGCTGACAGCGGAGAGCCCCTAGGGGGTCTGGGACTCAAAGGTGAGATCATGACCCTAGCCACCCAGGTGCCCCTCACTGCTCTGTTATTGAAATGCAGCTTTGTGTGTGACAGTAGAGTCTTGATTGGGGTAGTTTTTTTTTGAAATTTGAAATAAGTAAACTTATCTTTCTTTCTTTCTTTTTTTTTTTTTTTTTAACTAAGAGGTAAGTGGGAACTTAAGACCATGATTCTTTGTAAAATACAGCGGTAGTTTTGTCTATAGAAGTTTAGGTGTTGAATAGGAATTTTGACAGCAATTTGACTTTATTTCTATCACCTGATACCTCACCTCTTCCTCCAAAATCTGTTTTATTACAGCATTTTAAAAGGAGTTAACTCCTTCAACTATCTTCCTGTTACCACACTAGATTGTAGCTGGCTTTTAAAATAATTTTCCCACCACGCTGATGCTCCGGCAGAATTGGAAGTTTATAAAGGCTGTTTCCTGCCTGTTGGTTTTAGTGGGTGCAGGCGAGGATTATACGGAATTTTCCTGATTTTTTTTTTTTTAATTACAGAAATTGGGAAATAATAAAGCTTAGTAAAATGCTACTCTAAAACTCAGCTTTATTTTGCTTTTATCTGTGATGCTTAGCCCCGTGCTGTGGATCAAGTCTAGGTGGTTTTCACTGTTGAGCAAAAGGGAGTTTGGGACAAGTGTAAGAAAAGCCCAAACAAACAGGAAGTCAAATCTTAGGCAAACTATCCTCTTGCCATAATACAGCCTTGTTAGTCAATTGAAATTTTTTACATTTAAAACAAATTTTTTTTTAATGTTTGTTTATTTTTGAGAGAGAGAGAGAGCATGAGCAGGGGAGGGGCAGAGAGGGAGGGAGACACAATCTGAAGCAGGCTCCAGGCTGAGTTGTCAGCACAGAGCCCAATGTGGGGCTCAAACTCAATGAGCTGTGAGATCATGACCTGAGCCGAAGTCGCCGCTTAACGGACTGAGCCATCCAGGTGCCCCTGAAATATTTTACATTTTTAAACTGAAAATGTTCTAAGTTTAAATATTCTGATTATTTTGGGATTTACATGAGGATAAGGGTTCATGGGGCACTAGTTAAGTAGGGAACATAAATGATTCTTGAGGGTTTTGAATGCTTGTACAGCAAGTGCTCTTTTTGGCTTGTTCAGCAAAACTAAAAGGAGTATTGGTTTGTATTTGGTAGCCTGATATTTCCGTTTAGTTACATCCGTTAGCTGAAGGTTTTGGGATTTGTCTCCTTTCCCCGAAAGTAGTTTAGGAGAAGAGATACATGGTTAATTTTGTTTTTTTAACTAGTCCTCAACTGATAGTAAAGATTATATCTTGGTCTTTAAATTCAGGAAAGTAGGTTTTTCCCAAGTTTAGTTCCTGAAAAAGTCAACTAAAGGATTAACACCATTAGGCCTTCTCTTCATGATAAACTAGTAATGAGCTTCCCTGTCCCCCAGAGTTCCCTGGTGTCTGGAGTTTTCTGTGATGGGTAGAGGAAAATAATTGGAGATTATGCAGAACCTTTTTTCTGCAACAATGATAGTTAACCCTGGCCTTTAGTCATTCTGTACTTTCTAGGTTCTCTGAGGCCTCCCTTTGCCAAAAAGTCATTAAAATAGCTGGGCAGCATGTTTGAGTTTCTACTCAGGTTCAGTGTGTATCTTTCTAAGGGTCCTCATTGATCTTGGATTTTTTTTTTTTTTTTTTTAATGATTCTTAAATTGCTACTGGACTGAAGCTTAACACAAAAGCTTTGCAAGAGCTAAGTGATACCCCTCCCCACCTACTGCTGTTACAACTTGGTCTTTCACTAGTTGGTTATAGGGACTTTGGGTGGATGGTGTCTCCTCAGAGCCAGTCATTAATATTTGAGGTACTGCTCTGGTTTGCAGCGAGTTTTTCTTTAAACTGGTGTGGAAGTTGTAGGGATGCTACTCTCCTCCAGCTTGGATGGAAGAATGACCTACAATTTGTGTTAGTATAGGAACAGTCTTGAACTTTTAACAATACTATAGCAAGTCCAAACTTAGTAATTTTTGTGGACTGGAGTTTATACTAAATGACTTCATTTTTCTTTTAATTTTCTAAGCTTGGGAAGCATGACTTATCAGAGCTGCCCACACCTTAGTTCTGGATCAGTAACTTGCACACAGTGTCTTAGGATCCTCATTTGTGAATGCCACTTTAGTAGGTCATAATCTCACTTTTTTTTTCTTTTTTTTTTCTTTTTTTGTGCCATGGGAAGAAATGGCCAAGGGAGAATTTTCTAGATTCTGAGGTTAAATTTTCGTTTGGTGAGACTTAGATTATGTCTAATATAGAGCTTTAGTTTAAGGTGGGATTTCTCAACCTGAGTACTATGGACATTTTGGTCTTGGTAAGTTTTTGTTGTGGTATGTACATAGTAAATGTGTGTTTAGCAATATCCCTGGCCTCTACTAGGTGACCACTCCCTTCTCTCCAGTATCGAGAGTAAAATTACACATTGCCAAATGTCCCTTGACTGAGAATCACTTGTTAATTCTTCTCTCTAAAATGGTGTGATATGAGTGGATTAGGTCGTGTTAGAGGCTAAATACTTAGTAAGCCTATTTCAAATCTTGTCAGATCTAGGACTGATAAATTCTAAGGCCACAATATGCTATATAAAATATAAGCGTTGTTGACCATTTTTGAAATTAACTTTCTCCCCAATATTGAGGAACCAAAGATGGTTAAAGGTGGTTTTCTTCAGCAGCTTCTGGACAATTGAAGGTTACAAAGGGGCACATAAGTGTTTACCATGATGGAGGTCAGTGCCGCTTTGGACAGTGGAAACCTGAGGCTCTGATGACAGCACTTGCAGGACATTTTGGGCTGGGATTGATTGAGTTACTTTTTTTTAATTTTTGAGAGAGAGACAGAATGAATGGGGGAGGGGCACAGAGCATTCCAGGCAGGCTTCTCCTGACACAGTGCAGAGCCCAACACTGGGCTCAAACTCACGACTGTGAGGTCATGACCTGAGCCGAAATCAAGAGCTGGAGGATTAACCGACTGAGCCATGCAGGTACTCCGGTTATTGAGTTACTCTTAAGAGTATCTTTCTCCTAAAAGAGGGATGTGGAAATCATCAGCTGTTTCATATCCCAAATGCAAGCCATAAGTACACAGAGGGGAGTGTGTAAGTTGTAGTTGAAGGCACAAAGGAATGACTGAACTACCTTTGCTTTAGAAGTTGGGTCTTTGGCTTGACTCCCTCCCACTTCTCCTTTAACAAATTTGTTGTGATATTTTAAGGTACTACTGTGTGGTCTGGAGAGGAAGGGTAATTTTCTCGAGATAGTTGCTTATGTTAACCTGTGGTATGCGTTTTCTGCCTGAAGAGTTTACGATTTATGTCTCTTGGTGGGTCAGACCCATAAGTTTTCATTCCGGTCAGTGTGAATCATGAAAAGTACAAATGTAGGTGTTACCACTTGCAAAGCTTTTATTTGGCTTTTCCATGGAGGGCAGTACAAAGCTTTGAACATTGGTGCTGATGGGTCCCAGGGAACTGGTGAGTTATAAAAGTGAAGAATTGAAATCTTTGTATCAGAATGATCTGGGAAACATGTCCTACTTCTGACACAAAGCAGAAGAAATCCCACCATGAAGCAGGCGACCTCTTTGTATGCTTTTTGTGTCTCAAATTTAGATGACACAAGCTTAACCTCAGACAGTTCTATCCATGTTGCTGAACCATCTGCATTGGTGGTGAAGGTAAATTTTTTTATTCTTAAACCTATTTCTATTTCATCTTGGGTTGATCATAAAGTAAGATCATAAGAATAAGGTGGTAAATGTTTCTGAATACTCTCATCAACATGAGTAATGTGTAAAATGTCAGGTTTCGGAGGGCTGTGGACATAGTAGACTAGGGAACTGCTGGGAGGAGTCTTGGTGGGGATGCAGAGGATTTGAGCTTTGAATGAATTTGTTGGAGCTACTTCCTCTGTAGCATTGGTGTTTTGCTTCCCAGCAAAAGATCTGTACAGATCTCAACTCATTTGTTTGTGAACTCCTTTGAAAAAATAATCCAGGTATCTGGCAAGTAGATGGATTTTTTTTAAGTTCTTTTTTTTAATGCTTGTTTATTTTGAGAGAGTGAGAATGAATGGGGGTGGGGCAGAGAGAGAGGGAGACAGAATCCCAAGCAGGCTCTGCAGTTGTCAGCCCAGAGCCTGACCTATGGCTTGAGCTCATAAAGCCGTGAGATCATGACCTGAGCCGAAAGCAAGAGTCACACTTAACTGACTGAGCCATCCTGGTGCACCAGTAGATGGATTTCTTGAAATGAAGGTATTTAAGCTGATAGGTAATACAACTTAATCTCTTTCTGGTTCCTTGTTGGGATTTGACTAGTTCATAGGCTTGCAGCTCTGTGAAGTGATGATTCAGTTTATCCATTCGCTGAGTGCGCTGCACTGACCTTCTTCCAAGCCTCGGTTCCTGTTCTAGGAACTCGGAGCTATGTAGCCTCTAAATGCCCTGCAGTCTGCAGTGTTCTACTGTGGACAGCTTGTGTGTTGGTAGACTACCGGTAAGAATGGTTGGTGTCAGCAGGGGTGGGGCCCTCTGGGTCCCATCTCACCAAGATGAGTGGTGGAAATCTGATCACTTGCTGCAGCCCTTTATCTAGTTTTTAGAGCATGTAACTAACTTCCATAGCTATTATCTATGTTGGTAGCCTGAGATTTTCCAGAAGTCTTTGGTCCCATTGTCTTTGAGGATTAAGATATAATATTGGCAGGCCTGAATTATAGGAAGGGGAGATCCAATTGGTGTGAGGGAGGAAGGAGGCAGGAGATGAAGACAAAGATCTATAAAAGCAGAGCTCCTACGTTGCTTATAGTCCATTGAATTGTTTTTTATGCACCAGTGCTATGATGAAAAGATGGGCTTGAATGCAGATAATAAACAGGTTTTGGTTACCTTTCAGGATGGAAGAAAACTAACAATTGGAATAGCAGTACTTGAACCATAAAGAGGGTTTTGGAGGAGGATATGGCATTAGAATTTCTCTAATAGAGCACTTCCTAATGAATTGGAACCATAATACAGTATGTTTCTTAAATATATTTTTTTAATGTTTTTATTTATTTTTGAGACAGAGACAGAGCATGAGCAGGGGAGGGGCAGAGAGAGAGAGGGAGACATAGAATCTGAAGCAGGCTCCAGGCTCTGAGCTGTCAGCACAGAGCCCGACACGGGGCTCGAACTCATGGAGTGTGAGATCATGACCTGACCTGAAGTTGGATGCTTAACCGACTGAGCCACCCAGGTGCCCCGAGTATGTTTCATAAGTATCATGTGAGTCTTGCTTTCAGAACTAATGCAGACTAATGCAGAACTAATGCAGAACTAATGCACACTCTAGAGTGTGTCTGCAGCTGAGCATTTTTGGATTTATTTCCTCACAAGTAAGTATTGGGCTATGTAAGGTATCCTTACCTTTCTAGCTGAAATAGCCTGTTTCTTGGTTCTTGTGATCAGAATGAAAATCTGATTTACAAGGCAGGCTTCTTGCCTCCCGTTTTGGCTCCATGCTGTTGACACCATTCATGGATGACTTGTCATATTGGCCCTCTCCCTGACACAGGTCTTAGTTCTGTAGGCAGTGGGAAGGATAAAGCAAAATCCTTAGGAAAAAGGAACAGTTTGAAGGGAAGACATACTGATGTCGCATGTGCTAGCGTATTCAATTCCTTACTATGTACAGAATAAGTAAGATTTATTTTTATTTCCAAGGTTTTATTTAAATTTTTTAATACTGGTTTCAGGAGTAGAATTTAGTGATTTATCACATGTAACACCCAGTGCTCATCACAAGTGCCCTCCTTAATACCTATCACCCATGTAGCCCATCCTCTGCTGCAAAGCTAGTTAGATTTAATGGTTATTCAGCTAGTCCCCATTCTAGCAGAGCACAGTTACTGTGGAGATAATTTCTTTTTGTTGTGTCTTGTCGTTTTGGCTGCATGGTGCTAGTTTAAACTGGAGTCTGTAGTCCCCATAACATTGATATTTTCTGTATTTCTATTCTCCCTGTGGATTCTGAATTTCAGAATCTACCCTTCTGTGTTGTCCAGTCACATAGGTACCCTTTGCCATCTGTAAGCCATTAAACCATTTGAAGAAGGAGCTTTGCACTGGATGCTGTTTGTACCAGAGTGAGTCATAAATGAAATTTGGACCAAAAGTGGTTTTTAGCAGCTCAGAGCTCTGCAGAATTGTCCTGTAACCAGTGTCAGGTGCCCCAACTGTGAAGGTGATGATCAGGTGAGGAAATGCACAGGGATTCTTTATCAGTTTTTCTCCTTTTCAGGTTCTCTTACCACAAAATTTACATTCAGAAACTTAAATTCCATTGTTTGAGACTAGGCAAGGTTTTTATTTTATTTTTTTTAAGCTTATTTGAGAGAGCACGCAAGCAGGGGAAGGCCAGAGAAAAAGAGAGAGAGAATCCTAAGCACAGTGCAGAGCCTGATATAGGGCTAAATCTCACAAACTGTAATATGACAATCATGATGTGAGCTGAAATCAAGAGTTGGAACCTTAACTGACTGAGCCACTGGGTGTCCTGAGAGTAGATACCTTTTAATTTAAAAAAAAATTCTTTTTAATGTTTGTTTTTGAGAGAGAGAGAGAGAGACAATGCAAGTGGGGGAGGGGCAGAGAGAGAGAGAGAGACCTCAGGGACACAGAAATCCGAAGCAGGCTCCAGGCTCTTAGCTGTCAGCACAGAGCCTGACATGGAGTTTGATCCCATTGACCTCGAGATCATGACCCAAGCTAAGATTGGACACTTAACTGACTGAGCCACCCAGGTGCCCCAGAGAAGATACCTTCTAAATTCACTTCTCAGGAGATACCTGAGGGAACCGGGAAACAGAAAAATTACATGCCTGCTCTCAGATAGTTCTGCAGTTTGCCTCCTTGCTGATTTAAACAGCCATTTTAGGCATTTTGATATCTGTGGCCCAAGTCAAAGACTGACATGTTGGCCTGCAGTGCTAAATAGTACTCTGAATTCTTACTTGGGATAGAGGTGGGTGAATGGGCGAAAGTATATGAAGGGATGCCATCCACTCCTTATACCCTCCATGCTGGTGATTTATTTAGCACGTACTGTGGCATCAAGCTGTGGAGAGTTAGTTTTGTTGACTAAGGAGAAGAAAGAATGCTGACCTTTTAATCACACTTGTGCTTCCGGAGTCAGGATACAGTGCTGACTTAAAAGCTTTGAACATTTCACAACTTTTTACTCCTTGATGATTTATCTTCGGTATCTGGAGGGTTATATGCTTCAGTACAAGAAAGTTGATTTAACTTGTGAATGAGAACTCTTGAGTTGGTGATGGATGACCTGAATGCTTAGAATTTTGCCGGTATCCCTTTTTCGACAACTCTTTAATGAACAAATACAGACTTACTGTGCTATCTGGGCTGTTTTTGTTTGGTTTTTGATGGTTAAGACTATCATGTCAGGTGGTTGGATTTTTGTTTGAATCCCTTCCTGGGGCAGTGTGTCCAGGCAAAAATGATTTCTTGCTGGAGAAGCTTGGGTCCTTGATATCCTGCTATGGTGGAAAGTCTTTTGAAACCTTTAGGGGTTTTTGCTATTTCTCTGTGTCCTCACTGCAAAAAATGAAATTTGTATGCTGACAAGAAAGGAAGGCGGTAACATAATAGTCTGGAGTTTTACCTCTGTGTGGTTGAGAGTATAGGAAGACAGGTGAAACCAGAGTAACTTTTAAAAAAAATGTTTGTTTTTGAGAGAGAGAGACATAGACACAGAATCTGAAGCAGGCTCCAGGCTCTGAACTGTCAGCACAGAGTCTGAGTGTGACTGGAACTCATAGCCATGAGATCATGGCCTGAGTGGAAGTCGGAAGCCTGATCAACCTAGCCACCCAGGCACCCTGAAACCAAAGTAATTGTTCTGTGGAACAAAAAGCAGTTGGGAAAGTCCATTGTAGCTTTGACTATAGTGCTTAAATGAATTCCATTTACTAGATTACATTCCCCTGGGGTCCTTCAATCCTAATTCACAACGTAGTCTGTGTGCAGTTTGTAGGCTCATAGAGTTTGCTTGGCTTGTAGGGAGCTAAAATGGAATTGTCGGCATGTTAAGAAAAAAATGGCTGGAAACCAGGATTTGTGACTTCTTCAGGAACTGGAATCTTAGGCACCGTAGCAGTTGTTTAAATGCACCTTAGACCTGTTCCAAGGGCTACTCTACCTTTCTAGCAGTATTTCTGGACTCTTTTATACCTGGCCTACTTTATCTCCTAAACTGCCGGACACAAACGTAAGATAGGATGGCCAGTATTCTCTGCAATCAAATTCAGTGTGTATTTTGAGATCTTTTTCAACATATTTGCCCAGTGGTAAGTTAACAGAAGGAAGGAAGCTTTTATCAGAAATATGTCAGAGTTGTGATAAAATGAAGTGTCCCTGACCTTGGGGCTTTATCTTTGTTTGCAGAGATCTCATAAATGGACATGTGAAAATTAAGCCAAACAAGCAAATATTTCATAGGAGTCATCAAGAATTCATTTTGAAGAAGTGTTGAGGTTGAGATGTCAGGGACTGTTAAAGTATACTGTGATTTTATTAATATTTGATGTTTGAATTATTTCTTAGAGGAGAGCCACTGTTCCAGGGCTACTGGTTTTTGCAATTAAAAATTTTTCTTCGTTGCAGTGCTTAATGGGAAAGGGCGAGTACTGGCAGCTTTTTTAAGATAGAAAAGAGAAAGAAATAATCCATGCGTTTTTTTTGTGTGTGTGAATCCATTTTTTGGTGTCTATAGGCCTGGTTGAACCAGATTTTCTAGTTTCAGAAGTCAAACCTTGGTCTTGAACTTTTTATTTTGAGGCAAAGAATCCACCAGGACATACATACCTTTGTATTCCCTGTTCTCTCATCCTCTTGATGCCAGTCTTCACTTGGCATTCTCCAGGTGCAGTAATCTAGAGTGTTGTGACATGTTATTTCAGCACTAGTTTCCTAGTTGGGTGGAAGAGGGATGAGCTGCTTATGCTGGTGCGCTGTCAGGCCATGTTTGTGTCAAGTCTTCAGATTGACCATCAGCTTGTCTGCTTTAAAAATTAGGAAATTCATTATATTTTAAGTTTAGTAGGAAAGCATTTTAGCCACTTTTTCACAACAGTGAAGTTCTTCCAGTTTTCTCCCCCCAAATTCTTAAACTGGCAAAAATGTGTTTTGGGGTATTATTTTCCTCTGAATTACCAACTCACAGAATCAGTTACTTTGGCTTCCAGGGCAGTGTTTTCACATTTGTCCCTCGTGTAACCACAGTGGGATTTTATAATTCACCTCTTGTGTCTAGATTTCTCACCTCTTTGAAACAATCCCTGAATATAAATTGGTTCACTCTTGAGCTGGATTTTTCTGTCTACTCAGGAATCTCATACCACTTTACTGTTGTTCTCTGTGTCTTCTCTTTTCTTAATTTCTAACTTCTTTCAGTTCTGTGTACTATCGGGTTAATGCCTTTTGAATGTTATTTGTAGTTTGGGCATTTATGTGAGAAGTTCAAGCTTTCATTCTATCTAGTTCAAGACTTCTTACTAGTACAGTTGAAGTGTTTGGTTAAATGTATTTTTCACATAGACCTAAAATCATGTAGTTGCTTTGTTCAGATTACATAAATATTTTGGACCTACCTATCTGCAGGTTTCCCCGCAATTTCAAATAAACTTAAGAGATATCTCAGCTGACTTTGTCATAAATGATCTTTTTTTTTTTTTAATTTTTTTTAATGTTTATTTATTTTTGAGACAGAGAGAGACAGAGCATGACCGGGGTAGGGGCAGAGAGAGAGGGAGACACAGAATCTGAAGCAGGCTCCAGGCTCTGAGCTGTCAGCACAGAGCCCGACGTGGGGCTGGAACCCACAGACCTCGAGATCATGACCTGAGCCGAAGTCGGACGCTCAACCGACTGAGCCACCCAGGCGCCCCAATGATCTTGTATAGAACACCTTTTAATTACTAGCTTCCATTTTTAGAAGGATACTTTTTAACACTACAGTGAAATTGAGACTAATAGCCAAAAAATGTATTTCAGCTGAGATCTGTATCTGTGGACCTGAATGTTGATCCCTCGCTTCAGATTGACATACCTGATGCACTCAGTGAGAGAGATAAGGTCAAATTTACAGTGCACACCAAGGTAAGTGACAGAATGACTTCAGTAATCAAAGCAATGTTAGGTTACAGCCTTGTGATTCACAGTGATGAAGAGACCTCCTCAACTGAAATCGTTGCTTTTTTGCTTTTTTTTTTTTTTTTTTTTTTTTTGGCAGTGTAGAACTACTGCTGAGTGAGTACATCCCTCATCTTGCTTGTAGTGAGCATCAGATAAATGCTCTTGGTTCAGCATTTTCCACTATGGTGGAGCCCTTGGGCTGTGGGTATTGCTGATATTGTATATACTGTGCTCCATGAGGAAGCCGAACCAAAGTGATACAGGTGGAGCTGCCTACTAAACAGAGCACATCTTCCACCTTTGTTTTTAATTAGCATGCATGAGAAGTGCTTGCTTTCTCCATATTTACTAAATTATTGGCCTTTGCCCCTCCTGTTTCTTGTGATTCAGAACAATTTCCAGAGTTTTAGTTTGACAAAGGCAATATGCTAATCTGAAAAACATGGAAAGTAATTGTAATTTTGCAGAATCCATCCTTTCTGGAACATGTTCAGCCTCCTTTCTCCTTCCATACAAGTTAAAATGTATTGAATGCTTGTCTTATGCCAGGCATTGTTGAAAAGGGTTTATTTACCTTTATTTTATTCATATTTATTTAGTTTATTTATGGATTTAATTTTCTCTTTACAACAACTTTATGATGGCATCCTATTATCCCTATTTTACAGATGAGGAAACTGAGCCACATGTTTAAAGAAAGTAAATGGCTGAGGCACAATTTGAATTAGGCAGTTTGATGCTAGATACAGGCCACCTCCGGCATACAGACCTGCTGTCTGTATGTAGGGTCCTCTCCCATGTGGTTTTCTTTTAATACCTTGGTGGCTTGATTAGCATGCCTCACTCAGGAGGCAGTGTGACACCTATGTGATTATATCTGCCTAAGTTGACCTCAGGTGGAGTTTTGTGAAAAGAATTCCTTACAGAATATGTTGAATCTTAGCTATGATTTTAGTGGGAAGGTCACGTGTTGCTGCTTTTGTTCTTTACTGAGTCTCACTGAGATGTTTTATTACGCAGAATTTTCCCATAGCGCAGCCCAGGAGATCCAAACCACTTTATCAAAAAGTGGTAGTTACCAATTAAGTTCTTACTCTGCTCTTTTACAGACAACGCTGCCCACGTTTCAGAGCCCAGAGTTTTCTGTTACAAGGCAACATGAAGACTTTGTGTGGCTACATGATACTCTTATTGAAACTGCAGACTATGCTGGGCTTATCGTAAGTGCATTTTAGAAAATCAAACAAGTCCGTTTCTTCTACCTTATTGTTCATTTTGTTTAAAGAGACTCTTACCCACTTTTTAATAAGGGGTTGTGAAAACTGATTTCATCTACCAACTAGAGCAGGTGTTATTGGTAAAGGCTAAAAACATGAGAATGGTGTTTTAGCTGTGAGGTGAAGCGTAGTTTTATGACCTGTATAAGAGAAGTGGCTAAACGGTTTCATGATTTGAATCTTCCCTATCTTTGGGTTTGGGGTTTCTCTGGTACTTTCAGCCATCAAGAATTGATTTCTAGGAAAACCTCAGTAGTGCTGATGGCGTACATTCAGTAGATTTCTCAAAAGTGTTGTAGTCTGCTCAAGGAGTGAGGGAAGCCGTTGTCTTTGTGTTAACAAAAGTAGTATTGAAGCCTGTGTTTGAGAATATTCTCTTCACTCAAAATTAGAGTTGTTTCCTTTAATATCTAGAGACTAATTTTGATGGTGCTTCATCAACTTCATTTTGGCGCTGATTATAGTATTTACATTTTTTTTTTTTAATTTTTTTTTTTCAACGTTTTTATTTATTTTTTTTGGGACAGAGAGAGACAGAGCATGAACGGGGGAAGGGCAGAGAGAGAGGGAGACACAGAATCGGAAACAGGCTCCAGGCTCCGAGCCATCAGCCCAGAGCCCGACGCGGGGCTCGAACTCACGGACCGCGAGATCGCGACCTGGCTGAAGTCGGACGCTTAACCGACTGCGCCACCCAGGCGCCCCAGTATTTACATTTTAAACTTAAATGGAAGCAGGCTGATATTATACCCTATCAGTCGTCCATCATAGGTAACCTGAACAAATGCTTGCAGTCTGAGAGCCCAGGTGTGGGTAGGAGATTTCTTTTTTATATGGCCAAAAGGAATCAGGTTAAAAGAAAAACAGAGATTGACCTGTCAGCCCCACTGGGATGGCTGCCTTCTGTGCATAGGCACTGAGTAGAACACCACCGGGACAAGAATACTCTCAAGTTAATCTGTTTCCCCTACAGATTCCGCCTGCTCCTACAAAGCCTGACTTCGATGGCCCTCGAGAAAAGATGCAGAAACTGGGAGAGGGTGAAGGGTCTATGACCAAAGAAGAATTTGCTAAGATGAAGCAAGAGCTGGAAGCGTAAGTGGATTTTCTTGACAGGACGGTGTCTTTTGAGAAAAAAGTGGTGATGTGTACAGAAATCAGGAGAACCTGGCAGCTTTTCCAAAGTATGGCAGTTAATTAGTGGCCCAATGCTGTCTTGTAGAACTACATTTTGCAGTTTGTACTTTAACTTTGATTCTCTGGGGGCCACTGACACTGGATGGACCCAGTTGTTTCCCCCTATGTAGGCCATACTCAGAATGCTGGTCTGGCATAGTGAAGTAAACCTTTGTCTTTATAGATAAAGACTCTCAGGCTGCTGATAATGTACAAAGCCTTACTCCCTGTAGTTTGGTTACTGGAGTTATAACTGAAACTAGATTGCAGTGATGGCTCTTTCAAGGCAGCACTCTGAATAGTAATCATATTGATGGTTTGAAAGAAGTCCAGGTTCACAGGAAGCATATTTTAACTTGGTTATAATTTATTTCAAACAAAAATGGATTCTTTATTCTCTATCACGGTTGGGGGTTTGCATTAAAGTTTCTTATGAAATTATTGTACTTCTCTCTTGACTCCCTCCCCCTTCCATAATCAGTGTGGTGCCCGTTTCAACAGCTCTCTTCTGTGCCTTGCCCTACGCATGTCGCTACTCTCTAGGGCCAGTGCTCATACGCCTCCAGGTACTAAGTCATTCCCCGCACATGGCTTGAGTGTCTATCATGGGCTGTTCTGAGCATAAAGCACTGAATGCAGCCAACTGAAGTCCTACCATTGAGAAGTTTAGAGTGATCTTGAATACCTAGATTGAGATGAAGTCACTTTATAACGTCTAATAATTCTAAGGCTTAGTAGATAGACTTCAGTGCTATGTACTTGGCTACAGGATTAAAGGGTTTTCATTATTTTACAGAAACCATGTTCTGTGGCTGCTAAATACTAGCACTGATTGCATGTAGGTTTGGACTTTTTGTAGACTTGCTCAACTCTGGTTATACTTTACTTTTGCTCTTCTTTGGGTTCGTTCCATAGATTCCCAATTGGCAAATGCCGTATTACCTAATTAGATATAAAGTTATACCAAAATGTTTTGGTCCAGTTCAGGTGTTTCACTTAGTGGTATGAAGCAGAACAGTGATAACCAGGACCAGTATTGGTCGTTGAGTCGAGTGGTGCCAGTTGAATTCCTTGTGTGCTTCTCTTCCAGTGAGTATCTTGCAGTCTTTAAGAAGACTGTGTCCTCTCATGAAGTCTTTCTGCAGCGGCTCTCCTCTCACCCTGTTCTCAGTAAAGATCGCAACTTCCATGTGTTCCTGGAATATGATCAGGATGTAAGGCATTTTTGTTCCATTTCCATGATCTAGTGAAAACACACATGACCATATTTTTAAAAATACGCTTGAAGGGCCCCTGTCAGGCTCAGCTGGTATATAACATGCAACTCTTGATCTCGGGGTCATGAGTTTGAGCCCCATGTTGGGTGTAGAGATTGCTTTCAAAAAAATAAAAATAAGACATGCTTGATATATTTTCTGAAAAATTGACTTTTAAAGTACTGAATTTTTTAATGGCATAATGGAATCCTTTTTTAGATGCTGTTTCCCTCTGCCCCATAGATCCATTGTGTAAGACATTTTTAAAGATGCTACTTAAAGATTTTTACTTTTTATCCCCCAGTTAATTTTGGGATTATTAAGAGGAATTTTGATTCACATTTTTTTCTCCTTGGCTACCTGTTTGTTGGAAGGAGTCATATGCTTTGCCCTTTTTTTCCAGTGTTATGTTTTTTATTACTTAATATGCGTGAAGCAAGCCCTGACTTAAAAATTTCCTCAGCATTTTTTTTTTTTTTTTAAGTTTATTTTGAGAGAGGACAAGCCATGGTGGGGGTGGAGGGCAAAGAGAGAGAAGGAGAGAGAATCCCAAGCAGGCACTGGTGCTGTCAATGCAGACCTGACACAGGGCTCAGTCTTGTGAACTGTGAGATCATGAATTGAGCTGATACCAAGAATCAGATGCCTGACTGAGCCACCTAAGCATCACACTTCAGCATCTTCTAACCAGTGAGTTTCAATAATTTAAGGATTTAGAGGCCACAAAGACATGCCTGGCTAGTTCAGTCATAGAGCATACAACTCTTGATCTTTGGGTCATGAGTTCAAGGCCCAGGTTGGGTGCAGAGCCTACTTTAAAAAAAATTAAAATAAAGGCCAAGACTTAGTGCTAAGTAGCTTCCCAAAATAACTTTAGGTCATGCTTTTAGAATTATTGCTTGTTATTTATGTTTGGCTGTTCGATATTTTAGATCTAGTGGTAAGATGGAAGTATCTTCTGTGTGTGCCTGTGTTAGTAGACAGTACCACTTAGAATGTATTTAGGGTTTTTTAAAGATTTAGAAAAATATGTGTGCCATAAACTGTTCTTTTGGATTCCCCCCCAGCTAAGTGTCAGGCGGAAAAATACCAAAGAGATGTTTGGTGGCTTTTTCAAAAGTGTGGTGAAAAGTGCTGATGAAGTCCTTTTTTCTGGAGTTAAAGTAAGTGGCTTTTAGCTGTTGTAGAAAATTCTGACTTCGTGTGAATAGGTGACCTTTTATTTCTTCAGAAGAGCTATTTGTGAAACAAATGGTATTAACTTCACAGAAATGTAAATAGTTTTTTCAAATTTTGGTTATTTTTTATCTACTCATTGAATTTTCACTTATTCTCTTAAAATACCCTGTTCTCTCAAGGAGATAAGAACCTTCACACACTTAATTCTTCCATTTTCTCCTTTTCTGTAAACAAAGCAGTTGTTCAATTATTTTTAGAAAGAAAATAAGCTACAGGATTAGTATTTCATGCTATTCTCCAGAACGACAGTGTCCACTTTGGTAGTCTCAGCCACATGCAGCACTTGAGCACTTAGCATGTAGTTACTTAGTATAATTAAAGAACCAGATTTTTAATTTTACCTATGTGTTGGGTTTTAAGAATTTCATAAGAAGAAAAGAATATAAAGTATTAAAAGTAGTTTCACCTCTTTTTTTTTTTTTTTTTTTAATGTGGCTACTAGAGATTTTTTAAATAGCACATGTGGTTCACATACTTCTGTTGGACAGAGCTGTTCTAAAAGACCAAATTGACATACAAGTCTCCCATTTACCCTGGTGATAATTAATCTCTGACTCCTCAACCTCCTTCCACTGATGGTTACCATCCACTGAGTTACCGTCTCGTGTCTGACTTTTACCACTTTTGTTGAGGGCTTGAGCAGGGAGCCCAGAGTACAGGTGCTGGGTGGAGGGCGTTGTCAAAAATTTGTAACTCTAGGACTTCATCCTTGCCGTGTTTTAAGGTGTGTCGGGCTGTCCTATACCCACACATTGCTGGATGTTTGGCATCCCTGGCTGGTATGCACCAGATTTACCCCCCATATACACAGATGTGGCTGGGTTACAGTGTAGGCAAGAACCACTTCTCTACCAGGATTGCTGGATCTTAGTGCCAGAGTTTTCCTGGGCATTGTTGAATGACTCTTCAAAGTGGTTTTCTCTGTTGACATTTCTTGCCAGCACTTGGGTTTTGCCAATCTTGGGTATGAAATGCTGTTTTGTCAGTTTGGATTTCCCTGATCCATAGAGGTTAAAGTTCTTATGGATGAACTTATGTCCTTAATGTTTCTTTTGATACAAAATGCATTCATATTCTTAAGAGTTTTGCTTCTTAAATATCTTCTTTTCCTCTTTTAGGAGGTAGATGACTTCTTTGAGCAAGAAAAGAATTTCCTCATTAACTATTATAATAGGATCAAGGATTCATGTGCAAAAGCTGACAAAATGACCCGATCTCATAAAAGTAAATACCATTTACCCACTAGCCACCTTAGCTTTGCTCAGTGTGCCAGCTTTGTTCATATAAAAAGAGCTGTCCTTATTTCTGCAGATGTTGCAGATGACTATATCCACACTGCAGCCTGCCTGCATAGCCTGGCTTTAGAAGAGCCCACGGTCATCAAAAAGTAAGTTTTTCTTGGAAAAGCATTTTCCCTTTCCGTTAGTCAAAAACTCCTGGGTGGTATAATGAATAATGACTATAATAATTTCACTTCTGCTTTTGGGTGCCAGCTCATCAAGAGTAGATGATCGTCTCCAGCACTCAAATCTTATCTACCCTATGAATGTAGACAGATTTAAAGTGTTTGTTGGGGACTTGGGGCACCTCTATACCAAACATGGTAGCTGTTGTCAAAGCCTTTATTTTTGTCAAACTGTCTCCATTTTTTAATTGATTTGCTTTAATTTTGGAGTTGTCTCTGAATGAAGTTTGCTTGTATGTTCTGTGGCAAATGGTGCTTTGTCTGGTAATGCCCTGGACTTAACATTTGTTTTGGTTAAGGTGGTCCTAAGGGTAATGCAATGACCCCAGTCAGATTTTTGAGGTTTTTTATATGAACTTTTCACAGTTTCTCCATCCTGAGCATTTCTGGTGTGAGGTTGTATTCTACTTAACACCTAGGGCTTGGTATAACAAGTATAACATTTCTGATTCGAAGGTGGAAGTCAGGCTAATAGCAGAACCCAGGTGAAATAGTAGCTTTTTGTTTTGTTTTAAATAGTATATTTATGGCTTTGGGATACCCATGGTGGTGGCTCTTTAGAACCTGCCCTTGGTTAACACAGCTTTGGCATTGGTTAAAGACTATCTTGGGACATGGTTTCTGCATGGCAAGGTGGCTGAAGGGGCGGCAAGAGAGGCCGATACCCATGAGTGTGGCACTGTCCGTGTGTGCTCAGTTCTGTAACCGTCTTCACTACTAGATTGCGCCAGTTGGTGATGAAAGTGCTACTTTGATAAACTGATTGTAAAGCACTAAAGGCTAGGACTCCTGCATTTACTCATTCATGTCTTAAGAGTATTGATAAGGTCCTGTTTCATACATGATTTTAAGACCTTCTGCCAAAATCATGTGTATATTTTCAGGTACCTTTTGAAGGTTGCTGAGCTATTTGAAAAACTTAGGGTAAGGATTTTTATATTGGTCTTCATAATATTTTATAATCTGTAGATGTCTGCTTAGGTGATGGTGACTTTTACTTTTTTTTTTAATAGAAAGTAGAGAGTCGAGTCTCCTCAGATGAAGATTTAAAGCTGACGGAACTTCTCCGATACTACATGCTCAACATAGAGGCTGCGAAGGTAAGTAAGACAGGAGTTCCTGCATTGGATTAATTCGGGACCACCTTGCCAAACTGAGAGACATTTGAATTACCATTAATTGAGTTCATTCAGGAATAGCAAGGGATTTGCAGTTTGGGGAAACACATGCTATAGCAAGGTACAGGCAAGTCTGTTCAGTGTTTGGGCTGGGCTTGTATTTAGGAGAGTGAAAAAGGGATGTCCAGCCAGAGTCCAAGCAGTAATCCTTTGGCTTGTATCACTTAAGAGCAGTAGGGGTGATGCTGAGTTGATCAGATAGTAATTTGGGGGATCGTAGGATATTGGATATGGGTGTAACTGAACACACACCAAAAGGGCTATTTCTGAAGGAGAAAAGGTTTTGGGGTTTGTGAGTGTTTATTGAATTGCAGTTACTGAGTCATAAACCATTACTTACCAAAAGGCAAGACTAAGTGGTAAGCAGAATGACCATTGGGAACGAAACATGGATTCACTGGGCATAACACTAAACAAAAATATTTAAATTACTCCTGCTGAATCAGGCAATGTAAAATTAGGGAAAATAATCATTAGGAAGTAGGAATTCATTATTTCCCTTATAGTCATTTTATTTTATTCATTTGTCTTTTGGCATGTTTCCTGAGTCATCTATTTGGATATATATATATATATATAATTTTTTTTTTTTTTTACATTAGGTTGTATCTCATTTTCTATTTTTTTTTTTTTTTAAATTTTTTTTTTTCAACGTTTATTTATTTTTGGGACAGAGAGAGACAGAGCATGAATGGGCGAGGGGCAGAGAGAGAGGGAGACACAGAATCGGAAACAGGCTCCAGGCTCCGAGCCATCAGCCCAGAGCCCGACGCGGGGCTCGAACTCACGGACCGCGAGATCGTGACCTGGCTGAAGTCGGACGCTCAACCGACTGCGCCACCCAGGCGCCCCTCTCATTTTCTATTTTAATGGACTTAAGAGCTGATGATAAACACAGATTTTTTGAGTGAACACAAGAACACATAATTGTATGTTGAATCTCACATATCTATCAGATTTCAAATACGGAGGTAACTTGTACTTTGCCATAGGTTGCAAATAGTCTTTATTTCAAATGAGAGCCTGGGGTTAGACTCCTCAAGGCAGGACTTGTGGGGCAGGGTTAGAGGAAGGTTCTTCCTGCCTCACTGCCTAGTTGTGCTCTAGCAGTATTACTGGATGCACCCAGTAGTGCCTGCCTGTGTTTCAGTAGAAGGTGGTTAATTTTCTGAACTTGCTTTCCGTGACTGAATCAACTAAAAGAAAATCCTTTAGTTTTCACTGTTGGGTTTTTTTTCTCGATCCATATAAAGAATTCCAAAACCTCTCGACAATGCCATAAGAATTACTGTTCCCAGCCTAATCTTGAGATTAAAGAAAACATAAAAACATGGGAGGGGAAGGTAGAAGTGGATTAGATTGTTGCCATCTGACATTTCAGGCAGTGCACTGACATCCACGGTACTTGGGCTGGTTTTTAGAGTGGTTCAGGTACTTAGTCTTCCTGTTGTGTTCTCTGGTGATTTTTCAGGATAAGTTTAACTACCATGTCCTTTCTGTTAATTTTCTTCTCAGGATCTCTTATACAGACGCACCAAAGCCCTCACTGACTATGAGAACTCAAACAAAGCATTGGATAAGGCCAGGTTGAAAAGCAAAGATGTCAAGTTGGCTGAGGCACACCAGCAAGAATGCTGCCAGAAATTTGAACAGCTCTCTGAATCTGCAAAAGAAGGTGGAGCAGGGCTATTCTTTACTTTTTGCTTTTTATTTGGAAATAATTTCAAGCTCACAGAGAAAAGTTGCGCAGAAAGTAAAAAGAACACCCATATATTCTTTACTTGGAGTCACCTAGCTGTCTAGTTTGCCCCTTCTGCTTCGTCTCTTGCACATGCACCCATGCTGCCACGTTTGTGTTTATAAATAACACGTGGGGTGGTCTTTTCTTTTTTAGCCATTTGAGATTAAGTTGTATGTATTATGGTCCTTTTATCCCTAAGCTTTGTTGAGTATTTGTCTTACATCCCTATAGTACACTTACCCACTTTGGTAAACTTTAATACAACACACTCCAACCTGCTCTCTCTATTCTCATCTTATTGTTGGCCCTAATAATGGCTTCCCGTCTGGGGTTGCCATTAGGTTACCATTGCTCTTGTGTCTCCTCTAATTTGGAAGGAACCCTTCTCAGGCCCCCACCCCTTCACCTTTTTTTAAAATGACATTTGCCTTTTTGGAGACCATAGTCTCTACAAACAGTGTTCTTCATTTTCAGATGGTCTATTTCTGCAACGAATAGTTGCTAGTTATGCATTTCCAACAGAATATTCTGTGAGTAATGTGTCTTTTGGGTGTCACATCTGAGGGCATGTTCTGTTCGTTTTCTCCTCATTTGTGGTGTTAATTTCTTTGCTGTATAGTTAATACCCACGTCACTAATCAACTGTGTGAGGAGACCATTTAAAAACCCTGCAGATAGTTTCTCCCTAAATTTAGACTGTGTTGAGTCTTGCCTGAGCCAGCTCCTACTGTGCTGGTTGCAGAAAGACGATTCTCTGCTCCCCAGTTCTAGTGTTCTCTTCCCAAGCCTTTGGCATCATCGTCATCCATTAAGCACAAGCCTTCCCTTCTTTTGCACATTTCCTTTCTTGTCATTGTTAGTCATGAGTTTCTATTTTTGAAAATAGTTTTTAAATTCATTATTGTAGTGCATTATTTTGGCGCTCAATTTGTCCAGACTTGGGGGAAGCACCTTTAAGTTGGCATGTCCTATATCTTCTCTAGCTCTAGAAATCACCATTTCTTCCAGAAGTGTAGGTTCTGTTTAGTTACAGAATTGTGACAAGATTAGGGTGTTGAGTGTGCTCATTTCTCCTGGGGTGTCTCTCTAGGCCCTTCAGGAGACAGAGCCAGGAAATGGAGGGGTGTGTAACTCTCTCCAGGAGTCATGGTGGCGATACAGTTCCAGTCCACAGCCGCAGGGTTCTTTTTTGCCTTATCTCATTCCAGAGTAGGGGGGATTATGGCTTAACTTTATTGGGAGATAGTGTTCCATTTCCACAGAACAGGAGTGTAAATTGTAGTCTTTTCCTTATTAGGCACGGGGCGGAGGGATGGGGTGGTCTCAGGAGCCATGGAACATGCTAGAGCAAAAGTCAAGAATGTGTTTTCCTGAATGTAATTATAATGGTAACTGTACTTGATTCACTCCCAGACCTTGGCTTTCTGTGACAAATCCCTAGCTCATTTTAAGACTGTTTTCTCAGAATTCCCCCTCCCTGCAAACCTTTGGTTCCAAAATCCAGGCATATCTGAAAACATCCTGATACTAGCAATAAGCAATAGAGTTCTTGTCCTTTGTTTTGTCTTGGCTTACGTTTTCAGTACTATAACTTAGCTGTAAGGGACAGAGCTTCTCTGTACAGAAATCTTGCAAAAGCCATGCCGATATGCTCATGTGGCCATCTTTTGGATTCTTTTGAGGGAACCTTCTTGCTGCCATAGTAAAATAAATTCTTGTCCTTTGTTTAATTAGCTAATTTTAGGTTTTTGAGAACAAACTTCAAAACTATGGAGTTGAAATCTTAGATTATTATGTAGGTCAAAGTTTGGTAGCTCTGACAACTTTAGAGAGGATTAAGGAAAAACTACAAAACTTGCCAATTTAGGCCTGTCCTGATTGCCTAAGGTTTGTCCATGTGTTGTTGGATTTTTATCCTCTTTATTCAAAAGTGTAAGCCTGGGTGTACTGTATTTAAAAGTACAGTGTTCTATAGGATACTGTAATGAATGGATCTTAACCTGTTTACCTCTGATCCGAGTTCTTTCTAAACTTCATAGCTGAACTAATGAGTTAGTTGAATGAGCATGGTACAAGTGATAGTGTGGGCAGGCATCATGGGTGGTCTGACAGGTTAGTGTTGAGTCCTGGTTCTGGGTGCAGGCCTAGAGGCGGGAGGTGAGTTTATCTGGACATCCAGAAAGACCTGTTTACTATATCCAAGGTAGTGTTACTAACTTATCATTGTAAGTGTTCTTGCAAGTTTTTACTTTTTCATGTGGCTGCTTTCGTATTTCTTTTGGTTAGTGCTGCACAGACCTGATACAGGAGGGTATGTTTGCTCCTGAGGACTAGAGCACCAGCTTGATCTGGGAGATTTGAGCAAAGGAGTGGTGGTTCTCATGGAAAGAATCTGAGGGAGGAAGTACTTACTTTTGGCTTACCCTGATTTCTAATAGGGCAATAGTCCTGAACAGTATTTGGCAATAGAAAGAATAGATGTAAAGGTGGCCTGTTGTACAGATCACATCCACAGAGAAGCTGTCTGAACATGAGTGGTCATTTGAAAGTTTAAAAATAATCGTTTAAAATAGTCATTGGCGCAGGTATGTATGACTCACGACCTCTCCCGGCCCTCTTTCCACAAGCACTGGGAGTTAGAGGTTTGGGGCAAGACTGACCATTTCAGAGATTCTCCTAAGTAGTCCGTGGCATTATCTGGATTTTGATGTTCAGTGATTGAGTGCGGTGTTCATTTTAAAGGCAGTGGCAGGCACGTTACTACGTTGTCTATAGAATGTCAGGTGTGTGTCCCAATCACTGAGGTAATAAAAATGTGAGAAAATGCGTGTATCAAAGCTTTGAAGATTGTAAGAATGATATTTGGAAGTTAAAGATGAAAATTGTTCAGCTTTTGTCGGTAAACTCTCTTGCAGAACTAATCAACTTCAAACGAAAGAGAGTGGCAGCATTTAGAAAGAATCTAATTGAAATGTCTGAACTGGAAATAAAGCATGCCAGGGTAAGTGTTTTCCTTCAGATTAAGCCAGAAGCTTTTTAGGGTTCAAGTTCTTTCCCAGTTCACTGTTCCAGTGTCATCAGGCAGATGGGGTTTGCTTTGTGTGTGTGTTTTTAATATTTATTTTTAAGCGAGCGTGCATGAGTAGGGGAGGGTCAGAGGGGAGCGGGGCAAGGGCAGGCTCCACCCTGACAGCAGCGAGCCCATGTGGGGCTTGAACTCATAAACTGCAAGATCATGACCTGAGCTGAAGTTGGAAGTTCAACTGACTTGAGCCACCCAGGCGCCCCTGCGTGTGGTTTTAATCTGTAATGTAGGTGGGAGTTGTTGGAATATTTTTTTCTGCTTGCAAGCCAAAATTCTATAACTTATTGATGAAATACTGCTTTTGAGAAGAGCATATACTTGTCTTCTGATACTAATTTCTTTTTTGTTTAGGAAGGAAAAACTTCCTTGAATATTTAATGTCTAGCTTAATTTAATACAGAAAAAATGGAGAACAGTGATCCTCAATGTTAGATACACATTAGAGTCTACTTAAGGAGCTTTTAAAGACATTTTGGTGCACAGACCAATTCACTCAGTTTCTGGGCATGGCTTTTTCGGTGGTTCGTGGATACAGTTGAGTTTGAGCACCAGAAATGCTGTAAGGCCCAAGACAACAGGGTCAGCAGAGAGCCACTGGAGAAGGGGGAGCAGTCACTGGCCAGTCGTCATTGGTTAAGCAGGAAGACCTTGAACAAATTCAAATATTTTGAATTTCTTAGACTGTAACATTTACTTCTTAAGTCCAAGTCCTGTTGTGTATGAACTTTTAAATTGGGGTTTTAGAGTGTCATGTATACATAAATCATAACTGTAACATTCCAGACCTTTTTAAAGTTTATTTATTTGAGAGAGAGAATGTAAGGGATGGGTGGAGGGGAGGTGGAGGGAGGGAATCCCAAGCAGGCTCCATGCTGTCAGTCCAGAGTCTGATGCAGGGCTCAGTCTCCCAAACTGTGAGATTGTGACCTGAGCCGAGATCAGGAGCCGGATGTTCAACCAACTGAACCACCCAGGTGCCCCTCATTTCTTTTAAAATGAGAACTTTTCTAAAGCAATTTGTGCTAGGTCCTATATGAATATTTATCATTTATAATCTCACTCATGAAAATTTGTAGCAACTTTTTATCTGGTCTTTCCAAGGCCTTCAACTTCAAAGAACAACTCTTAGATAGCATTTAGGTTAAGTCACAGTAAGCAGAATTGGTGTGAGTGCATTGAGAGCAAACCTCGGGTGGGGGAGGTGCTGGATGGCCACCACTACCTTCAGTGGTGAGCCTCTCCAGGCTGCAGTCCCAGACCCTCAGAGGGGAGGAACTTGACAGCATGAAATTGGTGTGCAGGTTGTAATTTAATAAAGAATAGGACCAACCCGGTTTGGCAGGCTTCAAATCTCTTGTGAAAAGCTTTAAGTTGGTGGGTTTGAGTTTACTTCTTACAGATATGTAGGAGGTCTGGAATGTAAAACGATTCATTGGTCTACCTTGACTTCTTTCTTCCAGAACAATGTTTCCCTCCTGCAGAGCTGCATTGACTTGTTTAAGAACAACTGATCTGCCTTTTCTCTGAATGAAGGACACAAATGTGAAGCCAGCGTCACTTGCACTTAAATCATTACCACAGAAGATTTATTACCTTTGACTTTAGTTTAAAATTATGTGAATAAATATTTTGATTTCTAAAAATCTTAACACTTAACCATGTTGGTTTAAAAATACTTCTATTGCATGCTACTTGGACGTAACTGATCCTTTCCTTATGCATTTAATACCTCAAAGTGGGCAGAATCTAAATGCTGGGTTCTCCTGGAAATTTGTCTTTAGTTCTTAAAGAGTGCAGGAAACATGTGCCTTCTGGAAACAAGTATAAGCAGTTGCCTGGCACATGTTGTCTCACTGTTTCATGTGCCCATGTCCCTACAATTTGGAGTAGGTGCCAATTACAGCAAATAAGTCAGCTGCTTGTTACAGGTAACAGACATTCCATTCCTTAATTAAGGTGATTTTTTTTTCTCCCTTCTTATGGTTCTTCAGTCACCTTAAGTGATTGCACTGTAACAGGAGCAAGATCTCATTTGTCTTTATATACCATTTGCAGCTTCATTTTTTGGTAGTTTGGTAAATATTTGAGGGGAGAGAAGTATCTTAAGGTTATAAAAAACAAATAATACGGCCTATTTTAGAAGATGGCCATTCTACATTAAGAAAGATGTGAATCCCTTCCCTGACAATAGGGTGTGTGTGTGTGTGTGTGTGTGTGTGTGTGTGTGTGTGTGTGTGTGTGTGTGTGTGTGGACTTTTTATAAAGTGTATAATAAAATAATCATGTTACCACATGGAGTGTTTTTGTGGAAAACAAGGCCCAAGTTGCCCCAGAACTGCAGTTGGTGCTCGCTCTTGATGGTGGTGAGGGCTTCAAGGTCTCTGTCCACATCTTCCTGGCCTCTGTTCTAATATTCATGTCTCTTGAGACTATTAATGGCCAGTTTTTTGGAAGGTCCTCAGATCTGCTCATGGTTTGATTCAGGTTTGCATTTTTTGACCGGCTCAGAAAAGATGTGTCTATCCTATATTTGGTGATGACCGAGCACTTAAGGTAGTGCCTGCCATGTTCCCCTGTGAAGTTTCACATCTTAACCTTTGTAGTTAACTATTGGGAAGAGACTTGGAGACTGTGAGAGGTTTACCCACCATGTTTATTCTCTGTTCTTTAATTAGTTGTAACTGGTATGAGGGTTGCAGAACACTGATATTTGAACACCATTGGGAGCATTTTTCTTTCATTGGCATCGGAAGTGTCACCTCCCCATCTGCCACTTTAAAATTAGCCAGGTACCTAAGTTTACTAAACGGGCCAGACGGTACCTTCTTCAATCACATTTGGGAAGCATGGTGCACAAAATGAATAAAGTAGTACGACTCTGATTTGGGTTCCTGAGCATATTTGTCTCCCACTTACCTGTCACTCCCATACTGTTCAGAGTAGCACAATGTGTGGTTTGGGTGGGTGACTTAGTGGCCCTGGGTCACACGGGTGTAAGGAGCCCACCATGCTTCAAAGCTTGGGTGGGGGGAGGAGCTTGTTGCACTTTGGGTCGGTGTCTGGGTGGTAAATAAGCAGCCAGTACATGGGTTTTGAGTCCTGGCCCCACATGCTGAGTGTAGCAATTCTTTAGGTACCCCTCAAAATTTTTTACCAGTGATTTCAAGTACAGTTCTGGGCACAATTTCAGGTGTGCATCTGAATTATCTTGGTTTCAAGGATAATCTTGGAGTCCCAATTGGGTCTGATGGTGTTCACAAAACCATGCAGTTGTGAGTAGATGAGGTGTTTCTAGTCCTTTCCCTCTACCATCTGTCAGAGCAATCACTGCCTTTGTGCCATCTCGTGCTTGGTGTTCCTGAAGAACCAGGTGGACTGGTGGGAGAGGCAACCCATCCTCGCCCAACATGAAGGCAAGGCAGTGCCGGATGCTGGCGTGTCCCACACATTACAGAGCCTGTGCTGATTGGGGTGCAGATCCCCAATCAAAGGGAAGGCAGCTTCCATGTGGGAGGAAAGTCAAGTGGGAAACCAACTGTGGAGGAAACTTCAAGAGTGAAGGGGGGCTTAGAACATTTCTAAATGTTGTAAAGCCAGCAGGTGAACTTGGGTCACTTCAGAATGATTTGTGGGGATGTCTGTTGTAAAGCTTCAGTGGGTGACTGATACTAGGGATGTTGCATTGTAGCATACACAGCCGCAGTTCAGTGATGCATCCTCCTACCAGAAGATGGGATGCAGGTTGGAGAGGAAAGGCCACCCTGGGTATGTAAAGTTTCAGTCACTTCCCTCCCCATATGTTCACTTGTCCCAACCCTGTTTGTCCAGCTGTCTGCATTTGCTTTCCCCATCTTTTGGGGTTGTGAGGTCCATTTGAGATAATGCCCAGACCCGGCCCTGAGAGGGGTGGATTTTCACTGGGAAGTTCCTTGCACCATCAGCCTTCCGCCTGTAGGCGGCAGAGGCTCCTAGGGCAGCCACACGCCCTCTTCGGGGCCTCTTCCCATGCAAGGGAGGGGGAAAGCCTGGGGCTCCTGCAGAGTTGCTCAAAGGATCATCGTGTAGCAGGAAGAGAAAAGTCATGGGATTAGAGATTTTGAGTTTCTCCGGATGGTGTGTTCCCGGGCCAGCCGTCCTTTCCAGGATTCATGTGGGCCTCTGATCCCTGGTGACCCAAGGCTGACTCTGTGGCTGAGGCTGCTCCTCCTGTTCTGGGAACTCGCCTTCTGGGACTAGTGTCAAACAGCTGTGAGGTAATGGGGGATTCAGAGCTGGCCAAGAGACACGCCTGGAAGGACGGCAGGGGGGACCCTTTCCCTCCCCATCCCCTCAACATGTGGCTCCCCTTGCCCGGATGGGCAGAGTGAAGATTCCTTACTGGAGCCTTGGTTTGTCGCCATTTAAAGGCATTTACTTTTTGTTTTAAATCCCTATTTATAGCTATAAGAGCAATTCATACTTAGAATCCAAACAATACAAACGTATTAACTGGAAAGTAAAGGTCCTCTATTGCATCCTATAAAAGTCAGTCCTGAGGAGTGCCTGGGTGGCTCAGAAAAGCATGCATCTCTTGATCTCAGGGAGTTTGAGCCCCACGTTGGGTGTAGAGATTACTAAAAACTAATAAAAACTTGTTAAATATGCTTCTGATATTTTCTATCCATATGTATAGGGTAGCTTACAGAAAACAATTTAGGGATGCCAGAGTTGGGGTCGTTTCTGCTGTAGAGTATCTCTCCCTTTGAAATGGTCACCATGGTCCCCTCCCCCCTCACCTGAACATCTCTTTGGCATCTTGTCTTTTCCCTTCCATCAGCTGACTACTGCACCACCCCCAGCTACCCCCCCCCCCCCCGCCCGCTTCCAGCCCCGCCTTCCTTCAAAGCCTTCACTACTTAGACTGTGAGTTACATATGTGGCCATTTTAGGAGGATTTTAATTTTAACTGGGTCTTAACTTTTATGCTTTACAAAACTCCTTTAAAGCTTGTTAAACTGTGGGACCTGTAATACTCAAAACACTTAGGAAAAGGAGACCCATAATCCCAGCCCACGGCCATTTTTATTTCTGATGGTTGCCTTCCAACCCTTACATTAATTCATCGGTGCACCCTCAGTCATGGGGATTTTTAGCCTCAGTCGGAGGGGAGAGGTCTGAGCGGTCCAGGGTGTGGGATTCCCATTGAACTTTGCCGCAGGGATTGCGTGGTGGAAGGCTGCTTATGTTTCAGGAACTGTTTGTTACTGGCCTTATTTTTTTAGCTGCCATGTTGCAGATCTCCCCTGTCACTTTATAGAGTTTTTGCAGATGGAATGGAAGTTGTCCTTTCTTTACCATGGCCTCTCTACACCTCAAAGCCACAGAAGGAAATTTTCACACCCCCGATGAACCTAATATGAGGCAAGATTCCAGAATAGCAAGTAGAAACTGCTGCTGGGGGCGTTAGGCTAGTACCAATCATTCCTGATTCCGGCCTGATACACATGGTAATTCTTGGCATGGTTGGTGGAAGTCGCAACTCCCCATTGCCCTGTCCTGCCAGTAAGGGAGGTTTCTGCAAAGCAGTTTGCTCAGTGTGGAAACTTGGAGCCAGAGTCAGCCTTGGCGATTCCAGCTGGCTCCAGCTGTGGCTCCCAGGGCCTCTGCTCCTTGGAGCTGCTGATTGTATCACAGGAGCCCATAATTCGGTCGTGCTGGGAGGCAGGTGGCTGAGCATGTGTTTGGGGGCAGTAAAAGGGGCAGGGCGGGGAGGAAGAATACAGGAAAAGGACCCTCAGCGGGGGCAGAGGAGACGGAGCCAGGGAGCGTGAGCTAATAGGCAATGGATAAAGCCCCATTCCTTCCTTCCTTCCTTCCTTCCGTGAAGCTGATCTTGGCCTGCTTAGCAAATGCCCCAGAAGACAGGAAACCCAGTCTGGGCGGTCGCGAGGGAAATACTGGAAACGCCTGCTGTGTCCGTAGGGCTTGCACAGGGTGTTTTTCTAAGGTCTGGTTTGTGTCTGCAGTGCTTTTGACCCTTTTTTGCTGTTAAAGTGCTTGTCCCACTAGGAAGGGTGGGGGACAGGGAGCTGGCTGGATGAGACAGAGTTGGAAGACAGGAGATGGAGATGGCATGTGGTGGTCTCCAAGTGTCCTTGCAGGGAAGGCAGAGGGGTGTGGGGGCTGGAGGCTGGGACAGTCCCACAGAGCCTGCCAGCCTAGCCAGGTCCTGGATGAGCTCCCACTCCTACCTTCACCCCTAACATTTTATTTTAAAACCTAAGTCCCATTATGACCCTTTCCTACGTTCCATGACTCCCCATTTGATGCAACATAAAAGCCCAAGTCCTTCCAATGACTATGTTTGCTGCCCCCACCCCGAGGAGGTGTCTTCCAAAGCTGTCCAAGACAATATTTCCAATTCCATGCATCCTTTTGTAATGTGACCTTGCCGCTTCCCTGTCACAGAAATCGAATCTCCCCACACCACTCCGTTGAATCTGAGCTGGCTTCAATTACGCATTTGTAAGTCATACAATGGGACAGAAGTGATGTGTGGAGGTAACTTTCCAGTATAGACCAGAGGAGGCGATGATCCTTGCTCACTTGGGGCCTCTCTCTCTGTGTGTCTTTATCTCTCAATTCAGCTGCCGTCTGGGGAGAAACCCAGCCTCATTTGGGAGACACCACGGGTCCCAGCTAAGCCCATCCTTTCAATCATCCCAGCCCAAGAATCAGACAAGTCTCTGGAAGAAGTCTCTAGATTGGCAGAGTCCCAATAAAACTTTGTGTTGATGGAAGTGTTCTATGTACGTGCTCTCCACTATAGTGGCCATTAGCCACATGTCAGCTACGGTTTAGAGAGAACACGAACACACTGTTAAATTTGAATTTGAGTTAAACGGTAAATACTTCTTTGGTATGAGTATGTCTCATGCACTATTTGGGTTACACTTACATTAAGAACAGTTTTCATTGTTTACCTGAATCCAAATTTACTGGACATCCTGCATTTTTATTGGCTAGGTCTGGCACCTGGAATGTGGCTAGGGCAACTGAGGAAGCAACTTTTAAGTTTTGTTTAATTTAAATTTTAATTTGAGTAGCCACATGTGCTTGGTGGCTATTGCATTGGACAGAGCATGCTAGAGGATTCCAGATCCAGTCATTCTTGTCACCTCAAGACAGTCAGGTCTCCCTGGCTGAAGCCCCAGACATTGTGTAACGGAGACAAGCCATTTCCACTAAATCTTGTCCTGAAGCATGAGATGGTGGTTGTTTCAAGCATGAAATTCGTGGTGGGTTTTGCTCTCAGCAATAGCATCGGAAACTCCCCTGACCTCTCTGACCTCCCCTCCGTAGACCCCTCCCTCATTCCACTCTAGAGAACCCCAGGCAAACTTCTGCCACAGGCCGTTTGCTTCACCTCCTCCCTGTGCTGGAATGTTCTCCCCCTATATGCCCTTGGCTCATTCCCTCACCTGCTTCCAATCTTTGCTCAAAGCTTACTTTTCAATAAGGCCTTCCCTGACTGCCTTATTTAATCCCTGATTCACTTTACCTTACCATATATAAAAATTTTTCACAAGCCTCTTCATCTTGACGCTGTGTACATAGAGCTTATTTTCCATCTATTTCTGTTCAACTGTAAGATCAAGGAGGGTAGGCTGGGCTCTTCCCCCTTAAGGTTTTCTGATGTGCCCCAGATGCCGAGAAGAGTGCCTTTTCATACAGTGGGTACTAAGTAGATATTTGTGGGATGAGTGAATGAATGTTAAGTGGATGACAGGGTGCCATCTTTCCAAATGCACCTCAAGTATGGCTATGCTGTTCACCGTCCCTAGATTCCCTGTTTGTTAAGAGTATTCATTTGGGGCACCTGGGGGGGGGGCTCAGTCAGTTAAGCAGCCAACTCTTGATATTGGCTCAGTAAGTCATCTTGTGGTGGTGGGATCAAGGCCTGCATTGGGCTCTGTGCTGAGCGTGGAAGCTGCTTAAGATTCTTTCTCCCTCTCCTTCTGCCCCTCTCCCGCACATGCATGCCCCCCCTTTCTAAACAAATGTTCTCTAAAAAAGAGTATTCATTCAACAAACACTCCAAGCCAGGTACTGTCCTGGGACCTGGGGGTTCAGAGGTGCCCATGACAGGTGAGGGCCCTGTCCTCAAGTAGTCTTTCCATTAAGAGGGTGAGGGTCTGGGAAAATGACCCTCAAATTGCCGTTTAATTTGATGTTGGTGACACGAACACAGGAGTTGTAGCCGCTTTCACAGGCATGGTCTTGTCTCAAGCTGTCGCCGTGGAAGATTAAAAAAAAAAATTTCTTTTTTAACGTTTATTCATTTTTGAGAGACAGAGAGAGACAGAGCATGAGCGGGGAAGGGGCAGAGAAAGAGGGAGACACAAAATCTGAAACAGGCTCCAGGCTCCGAGCTGTGAGCATGGAGCCCGATGTAGGGCTTGAACTCATGAACTGCGAGCCCATGACCTGAGCTGAAGTCGGATGCTCAGCCGACTGAGCCACCCAGACGCCCCTGTGGAAGATTTTTTACAATGCTGGTGCCTGGGCCCACCTCCATAGATTCTGATTTCAATGTTACGGGGTACAGCCCAAATGTTGGCAGTTTACAAAATTTACCTGGTTGTTCTGAAGTACAGGCAGGATTAGAGCCACTTGCATGTGTGAATCCTGGTTATTGTCTGTGAGCCAGTCCCATTTTACAGATGAGGAAAATGAGGCTCAGAGGCTCTGCCAGATGCCAGAGGTAGGGTGAGAGATGGTGCCTCTGGGGGTCCCTTTGTCCTCCCCCTACAGTGAGGGGACAGTGTCTGCCCAGAAGGCAGAGGCCTGGGGCTAGGGCCTCCTGGGCTTTGGAGGGACCTCTGCCCCACAGGAGGCAGATAACCACCTCCCCCAGGGCCTGTCCTCCCTCCATCCGGGCCTCTCCCTGTAGCTAATCAGGCTAATGAGAAGCTCTCTGGTCCCGCCCACTCCCCCATCTGTAATTTGCTTACCGTCCTTCCCTCTAATTGTATCACCTCCTCAGCAGTTTCCCAGGACCTGGGGTCTCCGTTTCCAGTGGGAGGCCCTCCCCTGACTTAATGAAAGGGGCTACTTTCCTGCAGCTGGCAGACTGTCCTCTGGGGGTGAGGGTGGGGGTGGGGGTGTGTGTGGGAAAATCTGGTGGCAAACGTTTTAGAGTAGAAGGCAACAACCCGCTCCATCCACCAGTGTCACTCGGAGTACTTTTTCAGACACTTTTCGGAAACTTCACAAAATATGTAAAGGGAGCCACAGGGCTCGCCACCAGGGGAGGAGGGGCTGGGACATCTGGGTGCCCAATGTGTGGCTCCGGGTGGGTCGGGTCGTAGCCTTTCCAGTGTGACTGCTTTGTGCTGGGGTTTAACTAACTCCCCTTTTGCTCCCTTTCCTCTCGGTCTTGTTTCCCCCACCAGCCCCTGGCTCCTGCGGGAGAGGATTTTGTGACATTTTGGAACCATCCAGGCCTGGCATGGGTTGGTTTCTGCCTCACTTCCCTGCGGTGGTGATGGTGGGCAAACTCCTGAAGCTCACTCCTTTCCACGTTCATGAAGTGGGACATCTTGACTCTGAGCACAAGAAGCGGGTCTGTTTGGTGAAGTTTTTGGCTCTCCTGCCTGTACCTTAGGGGGCATTTGGAATATCAGTCCCGGGGCGCCTGGGTGGCTCAGTTGGTTAAGTGACCGACTCTTGATTTTGGCCCAGGTCATGATCTCATGGTTCATGAGTTTGAGCCTGTGTGTAGGTTCCTGCGCTGACAGTGCAGATCCTGCTGGGATTCTCTGTCTTTCCCTCTCTCTCTGCCCCTCCCTGCTTGTGCTCTCACTCTTAAAATAAATAAATAAATATTAAAAAAAAAAAAAAAGAATATCAGTTCCATCTGTGATGAGGATAATTCAGGCCAGTTTGAGGGGCTGTGAGACCAAAGGAGGGAGTCCACGCCAAGCCTTAGAAGCCCAGTGCTCGACACAAAGTAAGTGCTTAATAAATGCGGCTGTTGTCACGACTGGTCCCTGCCCGTCTTCTGACTGCGGGCTGTGCATGTAGACTCGGAGTCAGTGCTGTTTATACCATGGGTTTGGAGCTGTTTTCTTGGAGGCTAATTCTAGGAGTTCCATCTCTACTGAAGAAGAGTTCCCAGAGTATAAGCGGAGGCCACAAGTCGAGACCTTCTATGGCTGGGTAGGCAGCTCCTGCGGCAGCCAGGACCCTGCTCTGCTTTTGCACAGGTGCCTTTGTGGGCCAAGTCTCTTGGCCAGGGGGGCTTGGACGATGCATGACCCAGTTGGAAGGCGGAGGGTCCCCCGCAGGAGTTCCCCAGGCCAAGCCTCGGCCTTCTCTGCTGAAAGAGCCACTAGGGAGCCATTCTTTGGTATACACCCTGGGTTATCAGTTTTCCCCATGGCCCTGGCCACCGAGGCCACCTGCAGCTGTTCCTGCACATGCAGCCTGCCCTACCTCAGGCCCCGGCTCTCTGTCCCAGTGCATGCCTGCCTGCAGCGGCCAGGAGCCACCCTCACCTGGTGAGAGGCAGGAGCTGGTGGGTCGTCACCCCTCGGTGGGATGAACTGGAGGTGGATTCCACACTGTCCCTACTCAAGACTTGGTTTCACCTTCACACCCCCTCCCAGGACTTCCCAGGGCTACTTCCCAGGCAAGGTGCCCAACCCCCACTCTCTGTCCACTCTTAAAGGAGCCCAGACTAAGACGAATGTTACCAGCAAACTCCAGAGACTTGCGCTTATGACCGGCATTTTCCCTGAGGCGCCCACGGGGGGGGAGTGAGGGAGGTTGAGGTACAGGTAGGAGCAGCCTGGAGGCTGTAGGGGAGCCCCGTCCTTTCCCCTCTTAGTCTCTCAAGCTCAGAGTGGAGAGGCCCCGCCAAGACCTGTTAGCCTGTTTTTTTCCTTTTCCTTTGTCCACTTTGCATTAAACAACGTTGAAGTCCATTTAATCAGGTGCTGGGGTGGTGGGTGGCTTCTTACTGAGGGGCAGGCTTCTGTCTGCACAGGAGGGCCAGGCCAGGCCCCAGAGCAGGCAGGGAGGAGGAGAGAGGTCTAAAGGTCTGAGGGAGCTCCAGGCAAGATGATGGAGGGAAAGAGGGACCAAGCAGGTAAGTGCTGAGGTCCCTTTTTACACTCCAAAGGGATTATTCAAATGCAAGGACCTCCGTGATTCAGGGGAGCAAGGATCCGGAGCAAGGCAGGCAGATGCGGGAATGCCCAGAATAAATCCACCGGGTGGTGGCCCATGCCCAGCCAAATAGGAATCACGAGGCTGTGAGATGAACCCATTTGTTTGTCCCAGAAGCAGGTGAGCCCCTACTACATGCTGGGCACCAGTGATAGCAGTGGAGAAAATAGACAGTATCCTTCCTCTCACAGAGCTTACACTCTACTGTGAGAGTTGGGGCAAGAGAGACAATAAACAGGGGCGCCTGGGTGGCTCAGTCAGTTGAGTGTCCAACTTGGGCTCAGGTCATGATCTCACCGTTTGTGAGTTCAAGTCTCGCATCGGGCTCTGTGCTGACAGCTCAGAGCCTGGAGCCTGCTTTGGATTCTCTGTCTCCCTTTCTCTCTCCCCTTTGCCCACTCACACACTCTCTCTCTCTCTCTCTCGAAAATAAACATTAAGAAAAGAGAGAGAGAGAGACAGTAAACAAATAAGCCAATACATCAAGAAGTGAGGTATCTGTCAGGGAGGGAGAATGGGAGTGGAGCTGTTATTTTTTATTTAATTTTCAATTTTTTAAATCTTTATTATTTATTTTTGAGAGAGAGACAGCATGTGAGCAGGCGAGGAGCAGAGAGAGAGGGAGACACAGAATCAGGCTCCGAGCTGTCAGCACAGAGCCTGACGTGGGGCTCGAACCCATGAACCATGAGATCATGACCTGAGCTGAAGTCGGATGCTTAACCGACTGAGCCGTCTAGGCGCCCCGGAGCTGTTATTTTATATAGACCTGCCCGTATGACCTCACTGAGCAGAGACCTGGGGGCAGTGACATACACAGACACGTGGATATTTGGGGGGAGAGGATTCCAGGCTGAGGAAAGAGCAAGGGCAAAGGTCAGGAAGTAGGGACATTTCTAGTGTGCATATCAGTTAGCTATTGCTACATAACAAACTACCCCAGTGCTTAAAATAGCACTGTTGACTTTGAATGGCTGGGCCCTGCTGGGCGGTTCTGGTTCCCTCGGTTGTCCGAGGCCAGCTGCCAGGTTGGCTGGAGCTGGGGGTTTTAAATGGCCCAAACCGGGATGGCTCACCTCTGCTCCGTGTGACCCTTGTCCCCCTGCAGGCTAGAACTGGCTTGTGCTCTCGGCCACCCAGCTGGGCAAGCTCCCAAGAACTTCCACTTGCTCTTGCTTTTGGGGGGTTGCCCAAGAAAAGAGTGCCCACGAGTGGGTCCACTCTCTAGGAGGGTCAGAGAATTTGGAGATATTTACCAAATTATAAATATTCAGAACAGGCTTATGGGATAATGACTAACTGTCAGTTCTATTGGGGGGGGGGACAAATTTAGATGGATCTTAGAGTGAAGGTTGGTAATGGGGAGCCATTGAGGGTTGAAGCAGGAGAGGGGTCCATGTATGACAAACTGCAGGTGGCCAGGGTTGGGCAGGCAGCTGGCACAGGAGGGGTCTGGAATTTGAGGCAGAGGAAGTAGGGATGCAGGGCCAGGGATACACTGATGTGAGGGTTGGGGTAGCTGATGGATGATGTGAGAGCCGTGAGCAAACCCTTTAAGGGCCGTCAGGTGAACAAAAGGAGAGGTTGTTCTGGGCAGTACCAAAAGGCAGAAGCAGGTGTAAAAGAGACAGGGAGACAGGACTGGACTTGATTGTGAAGAGTTTGATCATCAGCGTGGCCCTCAAGATAGATGAGCCCCCAGGTGGGGGGAAGGGAGGAGGGGAGGCGGGCTTGGCCGATACATGAGCTGCCTTCCCTTTGGGTTACACACCCACCACCCCGAGTAAACCTCTTCACCCCAGATTTTCCCGTGGGGCCCTCCAGAGAGATCGCTGATGACCTTGCCTCTGCATCCGTGTCCACGTGCCAGGCACCGTGCTGCAAGGGCATCCAAAGGTCAGTGGCTTGTCATACTCCAGTGCGGCCAGCGCCAGGAGAGAGGGAAGCCCAGGGGCTGGACTGGAGGCTGGGGGGTCAGGGAAGCCTTCCTGTAGGAAGGGGCTGAGACTTCCATGACTCAAGAGTGGTTATCTGGGCAATTTGGGTGGGAGGGAGGGGCAAACGTTCCCAGGCAAGGCGACAAAAAGGTAGCTCCATTCTGTGGGGCTGTGGAGGGAGGAAGTGGAAACCAGGATGCTGGGGCTCTCCTCCCTGCCTGCCCCTTCTTCCCCGTGTGGCCAAAGAAAGTTGCACCCCGCCTCTGGGCCTCATCTTACCTTTCTGTCAAATGGGTCTAATGGGCCTCACAGCTAAATGGGCATCAGAATCACGAAGGAAGGCGCTAAAAATGCACGTTCCTGGGCTGAGTATCCCTGAGTACCTCAAGGGGTGGATGTCAAGTGGATGTAGCCCAGGAATGTGCGTGTTTTCCTAGCACCCCAGAGGCCTCTGATGAGAGTCCTGCACCTTCACTTTGAGAAGCTCCTCCCGACTCACTGAGATTGCCAGCAGGCCCTTTGGACCCTGCTGAAGCAGGACTGCTGTTTACCCAGGACTCCCAGCCCTGGCACTCGTGATAGATTCCAGGTGGCCCCTTTGGGCTACACCTTTGCCAAACACAAGCTGCTGAGTCCCTGGCATGGCCACCAACCCGGAGGTCTGATTCAAAGTCCCCCAGGGTCTTGGAGCATCAGCTGAAAGGCATCAAGGACCACTATGGGGGAGAAGAGGGGAGCCCAGTGGCCTGGGGATTCCTCAGAGCTCCCTCCACGGCATCCTCTCTAGGCCATGTTCTCTCTGGGGCCTCAGCCACCTGGCCTTGTGCTGCTCCTCGCCTTGGTCAGTATTTATTTCTTCCTCTGCCTCCAACAGCCTGGTATTTGCTTAAAGGGCAGGAACAGACATGGCAGACCTTGCACTCATCTCCCTGGCGTTTCTGGGCAGGCTGCCTGGTCCTCGGCGCGTTAGGCTCACCGGGCAGCCCGCCTCTGCCCCTGGCTCCAGCACAGGGCCCGAGGCCTTAGGAGAACTTTCTCTCATCACCCTTGACTCCACTTCCTCTCGGAGACCCCCCTGAACCTGTTCTCTGGCTCCACACACGTCATGTCTGGACTATAGGCCTAGAACTGAGGTACTCAGAACATTCTAAACGTTCCCCAAATCTCCTGGCTGCAGCATGGCTCCTGCTCCAAGTCTGAACGAGCCACAGAGAGGTTGTTGTGAATGGCTGCGTGGTTTGAAACAGATGTGAGCATCACTTTCTGTGAAATCAGATCCCTGCGTTGGCTGAAGCCAGCAAGACCCGGGACCACGGAGCCACTGACACTTGTGATAAATGTGCGAAGCCCTCCGTCAGGTCACTGAACATTTATTTTTTCCAAATCTGTTCAGATGAGATCTTCCAATTTTTATCTCCTCCTAATCTCAGGGGCATATTTCAGAGAGAGAATTCCTTGGCTCTTTTCTCCTCGCTCCTGCGTTTCACAATACAGTTGGTCCTTGAACAAGGTGGGGGATTAGGAGCACCAACCCCCTGCACAGTCAAAACCCACATATTAACTTTTGGCTCCCTAAAAACTTAACTACTAAGAGCCTACTGTTGACGGGAAGCCTTACCAATAATAAAAACAGTCTAGGGGCGCCTGGGTGGCTCAGTCGGTTGAGCGTCCGACTTCAGCTCAGGTCACGATCTCGTGGTCCGCGAGTTCGAGCCCCGCGTCGGGCTCTGGGCTGATGGCTCAGAGCCTGGAGCCTGCTTCCGATTCTGTGTCTCCCTCTCTCTCTGCCCCTCCCCCGTTCATGCTCTGTCTCTCTCTGTCCCAAAAATAAATAAACGTTGAAAGAAAAAAAAAAATTAAAAAAAAAAATTAAAAAAAAAAATAAAAACAGCCTATTAACACATATTTTGTAGGTTGTATGCATTCTATCCTGTATTCTTGCAATAAAGTGAGCTAGAGGAAAGACAATGTCATTAAGAAAGTCACAAGGAAAAGAAAATAAATTTACAGTCCTATACTGTATTTTTTAATGTTTATTTATGTCTTTATATTTGAGAGAGAGTGCGCATGTCCACGCATGGGGGAGGGGCAGAGAAAGAGAGGGGGAGAGAGAGAATCCCTAGCAGGCTCTAGGCTGTCATAGTACAGCCTGAAGTGGGACTCTATCCCAGGAACTGTGAGATCATGACAGAAACCAAAATCAAGAGTCACTTAACTGACTGAGCCACCCAGGTGCCCCTATACTGTATTTATTGACAAAAATTCAAGTTTTGGGGCACCTGGGCGGTTCAGTTGGTTAAGTGTCCGACCTCAGGTCGGACAGGTCATGATCTCACGGTTCGTGAGTTTGAGCCCCGCATCTGGCTCTGTGCCAACAGCTCGGAGCCTGGAGCCTGCTGCAGATTCTGTGTCCCTCTCTCTCTGACCCTCCCCTGCTCATGCTCAGTCTCTCTCTCTCTCTCTCTCTCTCTCTCTCTCTCAAATATAAATAAACATAAAAAAAAAAAATCCAGGTTTCCCTATGTCCCTCTCACAACCTCCCCCAACCAAAATCATAGCATAGTGGTTAAAACCAGGACATTGACCTTGGTACAAACACCTTAATCAAACTAAAGATGCTGTAAGAACCTCCCATGATTTTACGCTAATGTCCTTCTTTTGCTCCAGGAAAGCATTCAGGACCTCATATTTTCATTTACTTGTTGCTTCCTCCCCGGTGTCCTGCTGTCTTGCAATGTTCATCCCTTGTCTTTCAGGACCTGGATGCCCACAGAGAGTATTGATCAGTCACTTTGCTGAACGTCCCTCAGTGCAGGCCTGTCTGGGTCTTCTCATGATTGGGTGGAGGTCACGCCATCCCAGGCAAGGGCAGCACAGATACGAAGCTCAGAGCGCCAAGCTGCGGGGTCATGGCATTGATGAGTCTTACTTCTGCACTGCTGGCCTGGATCCGTGGTCAAGTGGTCTCTGAGGGTCTCGTCTTCTGTAGGATTAAATCTACACACCACCCTCTGACTAGTTAAACTGGGAGAGATGCCTTGAGGCTACGCAAATCCCTTTTCTTTTTAAACCTTCCACAGGTTCTAGCCTCTACCAGTAGATCTGGTCTGTACCAGTCATCTCTGTTTGCCTGGTGCTGATTTTCCCCTTCCCTTCTTCCACGTTTATTCACTGAATTTCCATTGCAAGAAAGAGCTGTCGCTTCTGCTCCATTAGCTTATTTAATCAAGTAGTTATTGATACCAGTATGGACTCATGGATATTTTGTTCTGTGGGTTATACTCCAATACTATCACTATTTATTTTATTGTTCAGATGATTCCAACCCTGGCTGCTGAGAGCTCTTTTGTTCTTTCTACAGGCCACCAGCTTTTTATGTCTTCACATGAAGTTCCAGAATTTGCTGCTGGCCTTGCTCAGCTAATAGTTAGATATCCTTTTTGGCATTCTTCATAGATTGTGATCTACTGTGTTCATAGATTATATCTTCCATTTCATATCAGTTGTGGGCCAGAATGTGCTCAAAACCTATACCTTGGTTGACCGATGTGTTGGCAGAGCTGGTTCCTTGGAAGACATTCCCACCATTTGGAGTTTGGATGTTTTGATCGCTGTGTTGGGAGCTGGTGAAACCAGGCAGGACCCAGTAAACTCCAAGTCTACCGTCTTCTACAGCTCATGTTCCTTCTACATTTGTGTCTCTGCAGTGAGCATCTAGAGTTCAAAAGCCCTGGAACACCCAACCCATATTGACCTTAGCTCCCTTTCCCTGGCATGTGGGATACTGCTAAGATTTCATGACTGATAACTTTGACCCTTGTCCAAGAGCTTCACATGATCTTACCAAACAACTGAGAAAGCTGGGAAGTTTCTTAGTTTGGGTTCCCCCAGACGCTGACTTTGTTATAAGGATTCAAGTACAAGTACGTTCTTTGGGACGTGATCTCACTGGGGAGTGGAGGGTGAGACAGGAAATGGCGGGCAGCCATCTCTGTATTACTAAGTACATTATCACTACGTGCCCCTGGAGCTCAGTCCTGCTGGAGAACCCGCAGGGAGAGAGCATAGAAGATGTATCTAAGAGCTTTCCTGCCCCTCATGAGCTGGGGTATTTATATACCAACTCCTGTTAGTTTTTGGTTGAGGGCTCTTTTGGGGCATGTTAATTCTCTAGCACATCTAAGCATGTAGGCAAGAGTGGGCTCTTGCTACTAGAGAAAGTCCTCAGGCAAAGTTGTGCTTGGAGATGGTGAGGGTCTTCTGTAGGACGTAAGTGAAACACCAATAGTGCCCACTATAGCCATACCCCAATTTTATAAATGAAGAAACAGGTTCAGAGAAATGGTATTGAGCGCTGGCATGATTTGGATAAGGATTGTGTTAGATGGTTCTAAGTCTCCACCAACTCTGAAACCTTCTCCCTTTGCCTCTGCTTCTCATGGTTAAGTTCCTCCTCCACTGCCTGCTCACTTGCTACAAGGTGGACTGGCCCGGAAATGGGTACATATTTGTACAACGTCCCAACCCATCAGGATGAGTGATGGTTTGGCCTAATGTCCTGGTGGTTGTACATTCATTGTTTGAGTTGGATGGAGACAAGCCCCTGTACTATTTCAGGCTTGAGTTATGTCAACCCACCAATAAGCGGTGTTAAAAGATTAGGCAAATAGACAGAAGAAACTCCTGGCTTCTTATTTGCTTAGACTGCTGGGCTGACAGAGAACCTGTTTAATCTCTAGTCTCAGGTTCCTCTGACACCTCCAGAAGCCAGAATTTCCCAGCCCTGCAATGCACTGTGGTGTGTCCCAGTTTCTCCCTGTTTTCCTCTCTCCCCTGACCTCCCAGACCTGATTCTTGGCTCTTCGTTCCTGGTGAACTTTTGCACTTAGGCCATCCTTGAGTCTGGAGAGGGGAATCTGGGCCAGGAGACCCGGACTCCGCCAACAGATACACATGTGCGGCCCCAGCCTCTGTTTCCCACAGGAGGAATCCGAGTGTTGGGGGGCCGGGGGCGGGGGGAATTACCCTTTCCAGGTCCACCTCCTAGGAACGCCTGGAGCATCAAAGCAGATGAAGTTACAAAAGGATTGTCACCACCCAGGGCCTGGCTAACTTCCTGGGCTGGAGGCTGCCAGAGACATATAAACAGACAATGAGCATATAAAAAGAAGCTCCCCCTCACTGGTATTCAGGAACACGTGAATTAAGACCAGCTACTAGTGATGGGGGGAGGGGGTCTAGCCAGCAAGCTGACACTAGGTATTTCAGGCATACTTCCTTTTATTGTGCTTTGCTTTACAGGCCTTCGCAGATAGTGTATTTTTTTTTTTTTTTTTTTTTTTTTAACAAATTGAAGGTCTGTGGCAACCCCATGCTGAACAGGTCTACCAGCACCATTTTCCGACAGCCGTGGCTCACTTTGTGTCTCTATGTTACATTTTGGTAATTCTAGCAGTCTTTTAAACTTTTTCATCATTATTATATTTGTTGCGGTGATCTGTGATCAGTGGTTGCGACTTGCTGCAAGCTCACGTGACGGTTAGCATTTTTTATTTTACTTTTATTTATTTTTCTAAGTGTTGGCATTTAAGAGTTTTTATTTTAAATTCCAGTATAGGGGCCCCCCCGGGTGGCTCAGTCTGTTAAGTGTCTGACTTCGGCTCGGGTGGTGATCCCGTGGTTTGTGAGTTCGAGCCCCGCATCAGGCTCTGTGCTGACAGCGTGGAGCCTGCTTGGGATTCTTTCTCTCACCCTTTCTCTCTGCCCCTCCCCCACTCATGCTCGCACGCTCTCTCTCAAAAATAAATACAGTAATAATTAAAAAATAATAAATTCCAGTATAGTTCACATATAGTGTTATGTTAGTTACAGTGTATAGTGTAGTGCTTCAGCAATTTCATACATCCCGGGTGCTCATCACAGGTGCCCTCCTTCATCCCCATCACCTAGTTTACCCATCCCCCATCCGCCTCGCCTATGGTTAGCATATTTTATATTTTAGCAATAAAATATTTTATAATCAAGGCATGTACGTTAGGTTTTTTTTTAGACATAATGCTATTGCACACTTAATAGACTACAGAATAGTATAAACATAACTTTTACGTACCTCAGGAAACTAAAAAATTCATCTGAGTCACTTTCCTGTGGGGATCTGGAACTGAACCAGCAATACCTTCAAGGTAGGCCTGGACAATAAAAAATGTTCTTATCCAAAACCCAGAGAATCATTTCTTAAATTTACAGTGATGCTTGCACACAAGCATAAGGAAGTGGGTATGCATGAGTCTGTTTAACAAAGTCGCACTTCTCGACCATCTGTAGGCAAGATGCAGTTTTTATTTCGAATCGGTTGCAAATTTGTACATTTTGTATTTTACGATAAAGATGAATTACTAGAGGAGGAAATTTTATTTTATTTTATTTTTATTTGAGAGAGAGAGAGAGAGAGAGAGAATCTTAAGCAGGCTCCCTGCTCAGTGCAGAGCCCAATGTGAACCTTGAACTCATGACCCTGGGATCATGACCTGAGCCGAAATCAAGAGTTGGATGCTTACCTGACTGAGCCCCCCAGGTGCCCCAAGAATGAAATTTTAAAAATCAAGACTTACAAAATACAAGACTCTGATTTTTTATTGTGGGATTCAATATAACGTTACTGTGCCAAATCAAACTTTCTCAGTGCTTATCCTCAGTTTCTATTCGTATCTGCACGTAGATTGCTAATAAACAGCTCACCCGCCGGCACCAGGTGTTGGAGGACAGTTTTTGAGTAGGACTGCTCTGTTGTGTTGCTTGCAGAACAAACAAAATCGGAAAGAACCTAAACATCTATCAAGAAAGAATGACCGTATAAACATTTTATGTCCATACTATAAAATCTGTGTAATAGTAAAGTATAAAAATATGAGATTTATGAGACCTGATGTGGAAAAGTGGCTGTGACACTTTACTGAGTGGGGAGAAACAACAACAAACAAGTTGCAAAATTATACACAGCTTTCTCATGTGTTAAATGTAAAAAAAAAAAAAATCAACAACAAAACAGCACTATTTCTTATGTGTACATAAATATGTATGAGAATATAAAGGAAGGAATCGGAAATGCACGCCTCTGGTAAAGGGGGAATCTTTTGCAATGCTTTAATTTTTATGAAAAGAATGCATTTAAATATTACTTGCGAAATTAAAACAAATTTAATATGTAGGCAAGGTTAATCTAAGGCAAGTAAAAGCCTCTCCTCACCGGCTAAAGTTACACTGGAAACCAAATTTATTTTAAGTTTATTTACTTATTTTGAGAGAAAGGGAGAGAGGGTGCATTAGTGGGGGAGGGACAGAGAGAGAGGAAGAGAGAGAATCCGAGGCAGATTCTGTGCTGTCAGTGCAGAGCCCGATGTGGAGCTTGATCTCACAAACCATGAGATCGTGACCTGAACTGAAATCAGGAATCTGACACTTAATGACTGACCCACCCAGGTGCCCCTGGAAACCAAACCGAACTCTTCCCTGACTCCAGAATGAGGGACACACTACCCACTCTGCTGTGAGGTTGCAAAATGGACTGAATGAACAGTCACTATCAAGGGCAAACTCACATAAAAAATATGGTGTCCTCACCCCAGTTGTAGCCGGACAGGTTGGGAGAGGAACTGATTGGTCAGTTGCATATGAGCCCCCTGTGAGGTGGCCAGAGGCAGAAGAAAGAATTTGGATTTTACATTCAAACATAAAGTAAAGCTCTAGCGTCTGACTTCTGATGCAGAGGGTGGATTGAGCTCAGGTATTCAGTCTCGGCTGCCTCCTGAATCCTGGCTCAAATGACAGTAAGGGGAGACAAAATTCAACAAAGACGGAGAGAATGGAGCTGGAAAGCTAATGGAAGAGTTGTTGATGGACTTAGCAGAAGGGAGGCAATGGAATCCTTAGTCGGCAGTGGGGAAGTGGAAAGTTACATGACTTAAACCACCAAACCCTCAAAAGGCCCTTTTACTTTTCTCCTCCCTGGGTTCTTTAGCCCTAGAGTTGTGACATTTTGTGATGATTTACCTTTATATGAATCTTTCAATATGGAAAGTTACTTCCTTCCATTCTGGTAGTTTCATTGTATAATTTCCTGGATAATCTCCTCCCCCTACTCTTTCTCTGTTCTTTTTCTGGAACTCTTCTTAGCTGGATGTCAGACCATCTGGATTAATGTTGTATTTTTCTTTCCCAGTTTCCAGGTTATCATTTTTTGTCGCTGTTCTATTTTTGGAAAATGTCATCAACTTCATCTTCTAATGCTTCTATTGGATTTTTTTCCCAATTAGATGCACATGTAGTTGTAAAAAATAATACACAGAGATCCTATGTCAGTTTTATCCCTCTCCCTATTGGTAACATCTTGCAAAAGTATAGTACAACATCCAAGCCAGGACATTGACATTGTTACAGTTGAGATACAGAACACTTCTGTCATCAAAGAATCTCTCCCGTAGCACAATTGTAGACCTGCCTCCTTGCTTCCTGCAGCCATTCCTCTCTCAACCCATTTCTATAATTTTATTATTTCAACAATGGGATCATAAATGGAAACACACAATGGAAATTCACCCAGGTTATTGATTTACCAATAGTTCATTCCTGTTTATTTCTTAGTAGTATTCCATGGTATGGATGTACTACCATTTCTTTAACTATTTGATGGATGCATAATATATCTGTTCCCATTATATTACTTTTTTTTAAGTTTACTTATTTATTTTGAGAAAAAGAGAGTGAGTGAGGTAGGGGCAGAGAGAGAAGGAGAGAGAGAATCCCAGGAAATCTCAGCACTGTCAGTGAACAGCTGAATGCAGGGCTTGAACTCCTGAACCGAGAGATCGTGACCTGAGCCGAAGTTGGACACTTAACCAACTGAGCCATCCAGGTGCCCCTCAGCCATTCTTTTAGGGTAGGGCTGCTGATGACAAAGTCTTTGTTTTTCTTCATGTGAGAATGTTTTGAATTTCCCTTGATTCCTGAAGGATATTTTCACTGGATGTAAGAGTCTGGGTTGACAATTTTTTTCTTTGAGCACTTGAAAAATGTTGTGCCCCTTCCTTCTGGTCTCCTGATGACAAATCCACTGTCATTCAAATCCTAGTTTCTGATGAGAAATATTTTTCAGATGAGAAATCCACTGGCTTATGCAAAATCTTGCTGTCACTCATGTTTCCCCATACAGATAATATGTCATTTCTCTCACTGCTTTCAAGACTTTTTTTGTCTTTAGTTTTCAGAAGTTGCACTGATTTTCTCTATTGATTTCCTCTTTTCAATTTCATTGATTTATGCTCCAATATACTCTCTTATTTTGTTTTCATCTGTTTAGATTTAATTTTATCTTCTATCTCTAGTTTCCTAAGGCAGAAACTTAGGTTGTTGATTTTAGATCTTTCTTCTTTTTCAACACATGCATCCAATTCTATAAATTTCCCTGTGAGTACTGCTTTCATTGCATCCTACAAATTTTAATAAGTTGTGTTTGCATTGTCAAAATGTTTTTAAGTTTCCTTTGAGGTTTCCTCTTTGACTCATTGTTATTCATACGTGTATTGTTTAATAGCTGCATATTTGGGGATTTCCTAGTTATCATTCTATTATCGATTGCTAGTTTAATTCCACCATGGTCTGAGAACAGACATTGTATGATTTCAATTCTTGTAAATTGAAGATGTGTTTTATGGCCCAGAATGTGATCTATCTTGGTGGATGTTTTCCTTGTGAGCTTGAGAAAAATGTGTATTGTGCTGTTGTTGGATGAAGTAGTCTAAGGATGTCAACTGCATCCACTTGATATGTGGTGCTGTCGATCCAACCACATGCATACTGATCTGGACGTACGTCCTGCTGTGTCCTGTTGGGTCTGTCCATGTCACAACAGTACTGCCAACTTTCAGTATTTCTTTAGGAAAGCCTGCTTTGCCACTTCCACCAACGACCATGTCAGGCTGTATCTTCCTTCTTCTAGGCTGCTTCCTCCCCTCCCACACTCTTACTTCCAGGTTCAACAGCTGACTTTGCCTCATTTCACTGAGAGATTAGAAGTCATCTGGGGTGCCGGGGTGGCTCAATTGGCCAGGCGTCTGACTTCAGCTCAGCTCATTATCTTGCAGTCTGTGGGTTTGAGCCCTGCATCAGGCTCTATGCTGACAGCTTGGAGCCTGGAGCCTGCTTCGAATTCTGTGTCTCCCTCTCTCTGCTCCTCCCCTGCTCATACTCTGCCTCTCAAAAACTTAATAAACATTAAAACAATTTTTTTTTTTTTTAGGGGCGCCTGGGTGGCTCAGTCGGTTAAGCGTCCGACTTCAGCTCGGGTCACGATCTCACGGTCCCTGAGTTCGAGCCCCGCATCAGGCTCTGGGCTGATGACTCGGAGCCTGGAGCCTGTTTCCGATTCTGTGTCTCCCTCTCTCTCTGCCCCTCCCCCGTTCATGCTCTGTCTCTCTCTGTCCCCAAAATAAATAAACATAAAAAAAAAAAACACAATTTTTTTAGAAGTCATCAGATCTAAACAACTCATCCTCCCTGTGTCCAACCCCATTCATTCACCTACACCATCTTCCCTTTCTTCCTGTTTGCTCCAACCAGGGAGACATGTCATCTGCCAGTCTGGACAAATCCCTTCATCTGACTCCCACCAATTCAACGACTTTATTACTTCCTTAATTTTTCTGATTTCTTTCCCCATCACCCATCCCCGATCTACTGCATCATTTCCACTGGTGTTTATTTTTTATTTTATTTTTTTTTTATTTTATTTTTTGGGACAGAGAAAGACAGAGCATGAATGGGGGAGGGGCAGAGAGAGAGGGAGACACAGAATCGGAAACAGGCTCCAGGCTCTGAGCCATCAGCCCAGAGCCTGACGCGGGGCTCGAACTCACGGACCGCAAGATCGTGACCTGGCTGAAGTCGGACGCTTAACTGACTGCGCCACCCAGGCACCCCTCCACTGGTGTTTAAGTGGGTTGAATATTTTCCATCTTTAAAAAAAACAAAAAAACCAAAAAACCTCTCCTTGGAGAAGTTCATATCATCTATGTGGTATTCTTGCCAAAAATGTTTAACCTGAATCCAATCATGAGGAAACAATCAGACAAATCCAGGATGTGGGACATGCTACGTGACAGCTGGCCCGAACTCTTCGAGCATGCCAGTGCCATGAAAGACGAAAAAAGACTGGGGGCTGTTTCAGATTAGAGGAGACTACAGAGACGTGGCAACCAAATAGAATGCATGAAACTTGATTGGATCTTAGGCCAGAGAAAAGGAAAGCAGCCCAAAAGGATGTTTTTGGACTGTTGGGAAAAGGCAAATATGGTCTGTTTATTAGATGATATTATTGATTCATGTTAAATTTCTTCAGGTGTGATATGGCATTGAGGTCACATAGGAGAAGGGCCCTCTTCTTAGGAAAAGCATGTTGAAGTATTTTGAGGTCTCTGCAACTTTATTTCCAATGATTCACCCCAAAATGGGTATATATGGGTGTGTGTGGAAAGTAAATGTGGCAAAGTCTTAACAAACGATGTAGTAAAGGTGAGGGGTGAAGAGGTGTGTGTGATACTTTTCTTTCAACTTTCCTGCAGGCTTGAACATTTTCAAAATAAAACGTTGAGCAAAAAAGAAGAATCTTCCCTTGATCCGTATCTGCCGGCCTCTTGCTACATTAAGTATATTCGTCGCCCAGCTCGGCCAAACTTCTGGACAGAGTCATTGACCCTCCGTGCGTCTACTCCCTCATGTCTCTTTCATCCTTCCATCCGTTCCTGGCAGTCTTCTGTCCCACCACAGCACTGACACTGGTCTCTCTCGTCGTTGCCCTGACACGTCCACGCTGGCAGCTGTGAGGGCAGCGTTCCACACAGGTGGCTGCTTCCTTACCTCGAAACACCCTCGACTCTCAGCCTCAGGACACCTGTCGCCAATTTTCCTTTTACCTCACTGGTCTCTTCTTGTTCTTCTTTGCTTGCTCCCTTTTTATCTCGCAGCCTCTCAATTTTTGCTTCCTTGAAGCTCGGGCTCTTTCTTCTTTAAATTTCTCCTCGATCGAGTGCACCGATCGACTCCTATGGATTTAAAAACTGGATTTGTTCTAATGATGTCCAAATATGAGCCTCCAGCCTGGGTCTTCCCCATGCTGACAACTGGACGACTCTCTTACTTCACCTCCTTTCTTGGATATTTCACTGCCATCTCAATTTTAACTTCTACGCATTTGTTCATTAACTGCGCAAATACTGATTGAGCGCCCATGGAGGCAACTGTTCTAATCACTGGGGACAAGGGGAGAATGAGCCAGTTATGGCTGTACCATTGGAGGACATTTTGGCAGGCAGAAACAGATAATAAGCAAATACAGAATTCGATGGTAGTAAGGGTTACGAAGGGAATAAATGAAAATGGAGATGTGTGTGTTCCAGAGTGTTTGGTGGGCCTATATTTTGGGTGATCTGAGAAGGCCTCCCTGAGGAGGGGGGCGGGTGTAAATAGAGATCAGGATGAGAAGCTGGGTCCTGTGTAAGAAGACTGAGAAGGGAATTCTAGGTGGAGGCAAAGCTGGTTTAGATGCCCTCAGGTGGGAGTGTGCTTGGGATGTTCCAGAACGGAGTTGTGCCCCCATAGGCAGAATCTTGATCCCTTCTCTCTTTGGTTTGTATTTTTGAATTTTAGGGCATTTAAGATCTGCTCATCAATTCTATCTGAAAGACCTTCAACTGACCTTGAATTCCTATTTTGGAATCTTCACATCAGGAATGGCTCTCTCTCTGGGCTAGAGAGTTCTTTGATTCTTTTATGGGCAATGAGTCAGAATGTTAGGACAAGATGCAGGCATTTGTCAGGGCTCTGCTAGTCCTTTTATCCTCCACCACATGCAAAGCCCCAATAATAATCCTGACATCCGCTTGAAGGGGGCAGGTTTCCAAAGTCCGCTGGGTCTTGGCTCCACCCCCAACCCACCCCCATCCTCTGCAGCTGCCTTCCATGTTCCTGGGGACTGGAGGGGGCTGTTCAGGAGGGTCCTGGGACACTCAGCTCGTAAGTGTCTCTCCCAGCAAAGTGGAAAGGGTGCTTTGACTCTGTTTTATAACGTTTCCGGGTAGAAATTGCAGCCAATGATGATAAAATCTTTGCACCTCCCTCAGGGCTGGATCCCATTAGGCCTCTCTAATGAGGCAAAAATCTATCTTTTCCTAAAAAGTGTATGTGTGGGAAACCACTCCTGAAATAGATTAGAGCCATACTTAGAACTTTTTTTTTTTGAGTGGGCAACACATTCATATTTTGTTGAAATTTAATAAAGACTAAAAAATGTACTCAAGAAGCCTTCTCCACACCATTGTCCCCAACCTCCCAGTTCCCATCAGCCTCCATGCCCTGTCCTGTCCTACAAATGCATTACCACCATTGTCAGTTTCTGGTAGATCTTTGCGTGACAACCCACCAGCAACCGCAGAGTTGGTATAAATATTATTTTAAGGGGTGCCTGGGTGGCTCTGTCGGTTAAGTGCCGACTCTGGCTCAGGTCATGATCTCACGGTTTGTGAGTTCAAGTCCCGCGTTGCGCTCTGTGCTGACAGCTCAGACAGAGCCTGGAGCCTGCTTCGGATTCTGTCTCCCTCTCTTGCTGCTCCTTGTCCACTCCTGCTCTGTCTCTGTCTCTCAAAAATAAATAAACGTTAAAAAAAGTTAAAAGAAAAGGTTATTTTAAGCTGTAGACATTTGAGATTCAACAGATACAGAAGGAGGCCTTCAGATTTTCCCTTATCTGACTGCAAGTAGAGACTTCTAAGAAAGGAAGACTGCCATAAATCCTCTCCTGGGGGCAACTTCTACTTCCAGGAGAGACACCAAGAGTCAACCTGTCCTAAGTCCCCTCTCCAGGGGAGTTTTATGGCCATGAAGAACCGGGAAGGACCACCTGCACCTGTATAGACAAACATTTTCACAGACTTTCTCATTTCCAGTTTGTTCTAAAAACCCATTTGTCTTTCCTAGAGAAACATATTTGCGCTTCTCATAGAAGCCTTTATTCTCCCTCCCTTTTCCCTGTGAAGTTAGGTATGTAAGTGTATAGAAGGCCCAAATGTTAATGACCACTTTGTGTCACTCATTACTGAGTGATGAGCATGAGTACTGAGTAATGCATGTGTATGTTACATGCTTTAATCAACTGTCTTTTCTCTTGCTAATCTGTCTCTTGTCAGTTAAAAAATGTTTATTTTTGAGAGAGAGAGAGAGAGAGAGTGGGGGGGTGGAGGCAGAGAAAGAGGGAGACAAAGAATCTGAAGCAGTCTCCACACTGTCAGTGCAGAGCCCCACACAGGGCTCGAACTCATGAATCGTGAGATCATAACCTGAGCTGAAGTCAGATGCTTAACCAACTGAGCCCCCTAGGCACCTCTGTCTCTTGTCACTTTGATCTGCAGGCTCCCATTCACTAAACCTAAGAGGGTAGAGGACTCTTGCCAAGACTTTTTTGAGGGGATATATAAACAAGTATATTTTTCTGAATCCGACTTATACACCTTTCATTTATTTTTTAGACACAAATGGTTTTGTACTGTACAACTGTTATGCATCTTGCTTTTTTTTTTTTTCCACTTAAAAATGTATCCTGGGAACTTTCTTAATTTTTTTTTAAGCTTATTTATTTTTGAGAGAGAGCTAGAGTGTGAGCAGGGGAGGGGAAGAGAGAGAGAGGGAGACACAGAATCTGAAGCAGGCTCTAGGCTCTGAGCTGTCAGCACAGAGCCCGACGTGGGGCTCAAACTCATGAACAGTGAGATCATGACCTGAGCCCAAGTCAGATGCTTAACCGACTGAGCCACCCAGGTTCCCCTCGTCATTACTTTTTTGTACCAGAATAGTATCCATTGTTGGTATGTTCCATACTTTAAAAAATAAATACATTAAACAATAAATATAAACATAATAAATATTCAATGTAAATAATTTAATAAATATTAATATTTATTTAATGACCCAATTGAGGGGCATTTGGGTTGTTTCTGGTCAAGCAGTATTACAGTGAGGCAATGAATAACCATGTCCATACATGGTTTTACATGTGTGCAAGTTTTTCTGCAAAATAAATACTTCGAGGTAGAAGTGTAGGTTATGTACATGTGTAACTTTGATAGACTTTTGCCAACCTGCCTTCCACAGATGTTGTACCAATATATATTCACACCAGCAACACAGGTGAGTGGGAATGGAGACCTGGATGGGCAAGCCAGTCTTGTCCCTGGGAACTAGAGGTGGGACAATTCACCTGGTTTCTTCAGCTTCCCTGAGGGCAAATTTAGGACAAGTCTTTCTTTTTTTTTTTTCTAGAGAACAATGGAAGGATTTTATTTTATTTTATTTTATTTTATTTTATTTTATTAATTAAGTTACTTTGAGAGAGAGAGAGAGAGAACCAGTGGGGGAAGGGCAGAGATAGAGAGGGACAGAAGATCCGAAGTGGGCTCTGTGCTCACAGCAGAGGGCCCTAAATGGGCTCGAACCCAAGAACCATGAGATCATGACCTGAGCCAAAGCTGGACACTTAACCCACTGAGCCACCCAGGTGTCCCAGGACAAGTCTTTATAGAAGAAGGCCATGGGGAGTTTTGGCCTTGCTCCAGAGCAGCAATTAAAAGAAGGTCTATCCTTCTATAGAAATGAAGAATTGCTACACAACAGATGTCAGGAAATTCAGGTGACCAGGTGGGTTTTCCTGTGGATTCTCATAGCAAGCTGTGTCAGGAGCCCACTCTCTCCTTCCCCAAGCATCCTGACAAAGCTGCTTGGCTAAGATGCATTCTCTGTTTCCTTAGCCCCCATCATCACCTCTCAAGCTACCGTTAGAACTGGCCTCTCAAGAATGACTTCTTGGGGCACCTGGGAGTCTCAGTAGGTTAAGCATCTGACTTCAGCTCAGGTCATGATCTCACGGGTTCATGAGTTCAATCCCTGCATCAGGCTCTCTGCTGTCAGTGCAGAGCCTGCTTCGGATCCTCTGTCTCCCTCTCTTTCTGTCCCTCCCCTGTTGGCGCTCTCTCTCTTCCAAAAATAAACATTAAAAAGAGAGAGAGAGAGAGAGAGAGAATGACTTCTCATTGCAGCATCATTTACAATAGAAACAACGTTGGTGTCCATTGACAGATGAATGGGTAGAGAAATATGATAGCTATAGCTATAGATACAATGGAATACCATTCAGCCATTAAAAGAAGGAAATTCTGCCATTTGTGACAACGTGGAGGGACTTTGAGGACATTATGCTAAATGAAATAAGGCAGACAAAGAAAGGCAAATACTGTATCATCTCACTTATATGTGGAATCTAAAAAAAACCCAACTCATAGAAAAAGAGATCAGATTTGTGGTTGTCAGAGGCAGGGGTGGGAGAGGGGGGGAATGGGTGAAGGTGGTCAAAAAGGACACACTTGCCTTTATAAGATAAATAAGTTCTGGGATGTGGTGACTACATGATGACTACAGTTAACACTGCTCTACAGAATGGGAATGAAGGACATTTCCTTGGAGGCGTAACTCTGAGATATTTCTCAGGTTTAGTTCCAGAGCAGTGCAAGAAAGTGAATATCTCAATCAAGAGAGTCCAAATGAATGTTCTGGTTTCCCAGTGCAAATAAAAGTTACGCTGATACTATACTGTAGTCTGTTAAGTGTGCAATAGCAGTATGTCGAAAAAACAATGCGAACACTTTAATTAAAAAATACTTTATTGCTAAAAAAGGCTAACCATCATCTGAGCTTTCAGTGAGTCATAATCACTGATCACAGATCACCCTAACAAATATAATAATAATAAAAAAGTTGGAATATTGGGAGAATTACCAAAATGTGACACAGAGACACTAAGTGAGCAAATGCTGTTGGAAAAATGGTGCCGATAGACGTGCTCGATGCAGGGTTGCCCCAGACCTTCAATTTGTAAAAAAAAGTGCAGCATCTGTGAAGCACAATAAAGCCTCGTGCCATCCAATGAGGTGTGCCTGTACTTTTCAGCTTTTTGCTATTTAACTGGAGGTATGGTTTATATGCAATGAAATTCATTTACGCATTTTACACCTTCAGTTCAATGAGCTTTGACCAATACCTAGAACCTAAGCAAGATCTAGAGCCTGCCCACCATCTCAGAAAGTTCTTTAGTTTCTCTTTGTAGTCTCCTCAATTCCGGACAAGCACTGATCTGCTTTCTGTCACTCTAAATCAGTTTTACTTGTTTAAAAATATTATATAATGGAATCATGGGGTAGGTGCTCTTTTTCAACTAGCTTCTTCTATCCTGCAAGGTGATGTCCAGATTCACCCATGTTGTTTCATCTGTAATTTCATCCTTTTTATTACAATCCCTTTCTGTGGATATACCAAATTTCATTTGCCCAATTTTTAAATGTTTATTTTTGAGAGAGAGGGAGAGAGAGTGAGAGCAGGGGAGGGGCAGAGAGAGGGGGACAGAGGATCCAAAGTAGGCTCTGTGCAGCCAGCAGTGAGCCCGATGTGGGGCTCAAACTCATGAACCATGAGATCATGACCTGAGCCAAAGTCGGATTTTCAACTGACTGAGTCACCCAGGTGCCACGTGTTTGTCCATTTCTTAGTTGATGGATGTTTGGATCGTTTCCAGTTATTAGCAATTGTGAATAAAGCTGCTATGCACATTTGTGTACAAACCTTTTCTTTTTTTTACAATTTTTTTTTTTTTTACATTTTATTTATTTTTGAGAAACAGAGTGAGACAAAGCGTGAGCGGGGGAGGGGCAGAGAGAGAAGGAGACACAGAATCTGAAGCAGTCCAGGCTATCAGCACAGAGCCTGATGCGGGGCTCGAACCCACGAACTGTGAGATCATGACCTGAGCCGAAGTCAGACGCTCAACCGACTGAGCCACCCAGGTGCCCCTAAACCTTTTATTTCTTAAGATAACTTACGTATTTTAATATAAACTGTCACGAACATTTGAGCAACTAGATCATGTAGAATTGACATGTTCAACATGGCAGTCACTAACTACATGCAGCTATTTATATTTATGTACAGGTCTTTGGGGGGCCTTCGTGTGTTTTTTTGCTCTTTGGTAAATATCGAAGAGTGGGATTGCTGGGTCGTATGGTAGGTGTATATTTAAAAGAAACTCCAGCAGTTCCCCGCATGGTTTTACTATTTTCAATTCCTGCCAGCAAGAGGCGAAAGTTCCAGGTGCTCTCCGTCCTAGGCAACACTTGGTATTGCGAGCCTCTAATTTTACCCATTCTAGGGGGTGCTACGTGGTATCTTGCTGTGGTTTCATTTTGCATTTCCCTGATGACTAATGATGTTGAGCATCTTTTCATGTGCTTGTCGGCCATTTGTATACCCTTTGTGAAGTGTTGGTCCCTGTCTTTTGCCCATGTTTTGTCATCGTGCTGTTTGCCATCCTGTTAGTGACTTGTACATGTTCTTTATATGTTCTGAATGGAAGTCTGTCTGTCTTTGAGAGAGCGCAAGTGGGGGAGGGGCAGAGAGAAAGGGACAGAGGATCTGTAGTGGGCTCTGCGCTGACAGCAGCGAGCCCCATGTGGGGCTCAAACCCGTGAGATCATGACCTGAGCTGAAGTCGGAAGCTCAACCGACTGAGCCACCCAGGTGCCCCTCCCTTTTTTTTTTTTTTTAATGATCTACTTGTTGTGAATATTTTCTCCCAGGCTGTAGTTTGTTTTTTTCAGAGCAAGAAGTTGTAAGCCTGATGACAGCTGAACCTCCCCTGCAGCGAGCTGGCCTCCCTGCCCACCCCCCCACCCCTCCCCGCAGCTCCCCTCGACTCACTTCAAGTTCTTCCTTTCCTGCTTTGCAGATCAACTTGCCCAGCTCCTCTCTCCAATTGTGCTCAAAACCCTTCTCAGTGCTCAGTCAAAAAAAAAGAGTGTTAGTCCTCTTCAGAAAGAAGAGAATGTCTTTCTGCCCTTCTCATCTGTAATATTCTTACCCTTCCCCCTCCCCCCCTCATTCCCTGCCCTGCACCCAGCTCTGCACAAAATCTCCTCCTGTTCATTCCCTTTTCTCCTCCTTAATTTCCCCTGCCCTTGTTTTCCATCTACCTTGAAGCAAAGATTAATCTTGGAGGGTAAAATCAGGCCTTTCCCCAATTTGAGGGGGAAATTTCCCCAATTTGGGGGAATATGCTTTCAGGCAAAGTGTTCTACCAGAAACTTCTCCAGGTCCAGTGGTGCCAGAACAAACTCTCAGGGATGGACACCTGGAAAGTAAATCCTGCACCACCAGGGACCCCAAATTACAGTTTTATGGCATAAAAAAGAGGCCCCAGACAGGTCACATTGAGGAGCAAATTGTATTTCTTCTCCTGTCACATTCTCACCTGTGTGGGCTTCCTGCCCAGGTGTGGGCCTCCTGCCAGATTACATGATGAAAGTCTATGGAAGCTCTTACTCGTCTGCGTCAGAGTCGCTTACCTGGGTAGCTTTGAGTTCTCCCTCTCTGTCCTAAGCTTGGCTCTACCCATGAGACAGACAGTGGTAGGTCTCAAAGAGTGGCCCTCAGAACTGCAACCTGGGAGTCTGTTAGAAATGCAAGTTTTTAGCTACAGCAGTGCGCCTCACGCCGGAGCATGCAATCAGAACTTGGGAGGGCTTGTCAGAACAATTAGAACAAAAATTGCTGGGGCGGCTCCAGAATCCAGCAGGTCTGGAGTGGGCCTGAGAATGTGCATTTCTAAATTTTTTTTTTTCATGTTTATTTTTGAGAGAGAGAGCCGGAGCGTGGGAGGGTGGGGCAGGGGGAAGGGCAGAGAGAGGGAGACACAGAATCTGAGGCAGGCTCCAGGCTCTGAGCTGTCAGCAAAAACCCTGATGTGGGGCTTGAACTCATGAATTGCAAGATCATGACCTGAGCTGAAGTCAGACGCTTAACCGACTGAGCCACCCAGGTGTCCCGAGAATGTGTATTTCAAACAAGTTCCTGCTTCGGGAATACACTTTGAGAAACACTGGTCCTGATTCATTCTGTCTGAGTCTGGGTGGGTGGGCCTGGGGGAAAGCCTGTGCGTCGAGAGCTTCTGGTGGTTCTGACGTGTAGCTGAGATAGGTTATTCCCGGTCCACGGGCTGACGGGTCCACCACGTACAAGTCTGGTGGTACAAACGGGGCTTGAAATGCAGGATCTTTCCATAGGGCTTCTTCCTTCAGCAAATCTTTCCTTACAGGCCAGCTCTGTGTGTCCTGTGCGCTCAGGTCATGATAAATTTCCTCCAAGGACCTGCAGGGCCCTCTCGGGGTCTCTGAGCAGGCCTGACCTTCTGGGGTGCTGGGCTGGGCTGGCTGCGTGTGCTTGGCCCTGGATGCTGTGGTAGCCGTAGGAGGACGGCCCAGGGGAGTGAGTCTCTCTGGGTGAGGCCACAGCCTCCTTGGCCGAAAAGAAACGTGTCTGTTCCTCCATTCTTTTAGTGCCAGAGAGCAGTAAGGATTGAAACGATTGCCAAGGGCTCTGGGAAGTGACTGTATTGGAGGCTGTTGTATTAAACCCCAGACGACTGAGTTTCCTGTATAACACGTAGGCTTTTGATGTTCAGCCATGCTTGTATCAAGTGTGGTCACCCAAGATTTTAATTGCTTTTACTCTTTTATTGAGGCATAAACCTACATCCAGTAAAACGCACAGATCTGAAGTGGGCACTTTGATGAATTTTTACCTATGTATACATCTGCATAACCACCACCCAGATAAGCAGAGAGAACATTTCCCTCATTCTAGTAAGTTCTTTTGAGTCTTCTTCTGGTCGATCCACACCTCCCCACTGTCCCGACTCCCACCACTATTCTCACCTCTATCACCATAGATGAGTTTTGCTTGTTTTTGAAATTTGTATATGTTGTTATACAGGATGAGCTCTTTTGCATCTGGTTTCTTAGGCTTAACTTTGTTTTTGAGATTCATCCCTATTATTTTATTTTATTTTTTATTTTTTTATTAAAAATTTTTTTTTAACATTCATTATTGAGAGACAGAGATAGAGCGAGAGTGGGTGGGGCAGAGAGAGGGAGACACAGAATCTGAAGCAGGTTCCGGGCTCCGAGTGTCAGCACAGAGCTCAATGTGGGGCTCGAACCCACGAACTGTGAGATCATGACCTGAGCCGAAGTCGGATGCCCAACCAACTGAGCCATCCAGGCGCCCCCCTACTATTTTTTTAATGTTTATTTATTTTTGTGTGTGAGTGGAGAAGAGACAGAGAGAGAGGAAGGCAGAGGATCCAAAGCAGTCTCTGTGCTGCCAGCAGAGAGGCCGACGCAGGGCTCGAACTCATGAACCGTGAGATCATGACCTGAGCCAAAGTCTGATGCTCAACCGACTGAGCCACCCAGGCGCCCCAAGATTCATCCCTATTATTATGTGTAAGAGCAATTCATTCATGTCCCTTCTGTGCTGTACACAACATGTCTGTCCTTCTTCAGTTGGTGGATTTGGGGGCTATTACCAATTCAGCCACGATGTACGTTTCTGTACATGTCCTTAGATGTACAAAAGCACACTCATTTCTTTTGAGTATATACCCGTGGGTAGAACTGCCTGCTCATGTGTTAAGCGTATGTTTAATTTTAGAAGAAAGTGTCCAGACAATTCCCTGAAGTGCTTGTATCTATTTATACTCCCACCAATGTTATATGAGTGTTCTGGTTGTTCCGTACCCTCATCCATCTTGGTATTTTTAGAGGTTCGATATTTGCCATTCTAGTGAGTGTACAGTCACAGCACTTGTACTTTTATTTTTTTATTTATTAAACAAAATTTTGTAAGTTTACTTTGAGAGGGAGAGAGAGAGAGAGAAAGAAAGCAAGCGGGAGATGGGCAGACAGAGAGGGAGAGAGAGACTCCCAAGCAGGCTCCACACTGTTAGCGCAGAGCCTGACGCGGGGCTCGAACTCACAAACCGCAAGTTGATGACCTGAGCCGAAACCAAGAGTTGGATACTTAACTGACTGAGCCACACAGGTGCCCCAGCACTTGTACTTTTAATTTGCATTTCCCTGCAACCATGGATGTGGAGCATCTTTTCACATGTTTCTGGCCATTTGGACATCCCTCTTGGGTGAGGTGTTGGTCCAAGTCATTTGCCTGTTTTTTTGTTTTTGTTTTTTTTCCAATTTGGTATAGGAGACCTTTTAGTAAAGGGTAAAAATGTCATGAAACGGTGCCTTACGTATGCCAGGAATTGAGAGGGGGCTCAAGTGAGCTTGTGAGGAGGAGGATGGGAGAGAGAAGGGTTCTTCTTAATGAATCCTTCCCCAGCCCCTTGAAGCTTATCAGTCTCTGTTTCCCCAGCACCTAGAACAGAGGGAGGCATGACCCTGGAAACCAGTAAAAGTTCATCCATAGGGGGACTGTCCTGTATGGGCGTGTGTGGGTGTGCGTGTGTGTTTGCAGGGAAGGCTGTTGGGGATCTTACAGTGAATGATATTCTCCACTGTCTACTCTTCCAATCCTCTGAAGCTAGGCTGGACCCTGGGTCCTCTCCAGCTTTGGACAACTGGGCTGTAAGTAGCCCTAGGCTGCCAGCTTGCTAATATAGCCCTGACAGACTTGGTGATGAGCCTGCTTGGGTCCCATGAAAACCTCCCCAGTGACTGGGGTCCACCACACCTCCTGGCATTGCATCACTGTCTACACTGCAATTTCTTCAGAGTCAAGATTTGCATCCAGTAGCACAGGTCCCCTGGCATCTAGATCCCTCGATGCCATCTAGCCCTTCAAAGAGCACGGGCTGCCCTTCCCACTCCAGGTCTTTGTTGAACATTTGCTCTACCCAGGGTGATTTCCAGATTGGTGATTAATTTTGGATGCATTACGTTCATTTGTGTGCACAGGACGCCAGCTCACTTCCTTTGCACCTGGCTCCCAAGCCGCCCAATCAGGATATTTGTGAACTGAATGGATAAATGAGTGATTTAGGGTCTGATTCATCTCCCAATCAGGCAAGCCGTCTCTCATTAGTGCCACCTTGGGCCAAAGGGAAAAACAGGACCCTCTTTTCGTGTTTTATCAGAGGCTCAAAAATTTTGACGTCTTCTCGTTTGTGATGATTTCATGAAGTCCCAATCTCCCTTAATGATTGAACGCTTTTGTGTCAGCTAAGTTGTTTGAAACAGTAAATCCTATTTCTGTGTTGACTTCATAATATGAGATGTGTCCAATTGGGGGAAAAATGTGGAGGATACAATGCTCAGTGGTTCAGTTCTGGAATCCTCAGAATCAATCAATCAATCAATCAACCCCACCAGTCAATTAATTATTTAAGTAACTTCTTGGTGTCAGGTGTGAGGGATATAATACTGGGGATATCAGTCTGGTGGTGGATGCATTTTCTGACTCAGTTTCTCTTCCTGGCAGTTCATCTTTGATCCTTTCCTGGCATGGGGTTTCACCCTCACTTGTGAATCCTCTGATATCCCACTAATGGCTATTGGACCCCATCCTCTGGCCCGTTTCCAGTGTCTGATTGTGCTAGGTTGTAATCCCATATGCTGCCAGTAGGTGCCGCTCTTCTAACACCTGATGCTTCTATGGCTGAAAATGTTGGTTTCCATGTGACATAAGAGAACAGTATAAAAATAAATTTTGTGGGTTTGAAGTTTTATTTAAAAAAAAAAAAAACCAGTTAACTCTGAATGAAGAGTGACCTGGCATAATGAGGGATATGTAATTTTGGAATAATGCTGTCCAACAGAACTTTTGGCAATTTGTTCTACAATCTGAGCTGTCCAATGTCAATAGCCACTAGCCACGTGTGACCGTTGAACACTTGAAATGTGACTAGTGTGACCTGGAAACCGAATTTTAAATTTTGTTTAATTTTAATAACGTTTTTATTTATTTTTGAGACAGAGAGAGACAGAGCATGAAGGGGGGAGGGGCAGAGAGAGAAGGAGACACAGAATCGGAAGCAGGCTCCAGGCTCTGAGCCATCAGCCCAGAGCCCGACGCGGGGCTCGAACTCACGGACTGCGAGATCGTGACCTGAGCTGAAGTCGGACGCTTAACCGACTGCGCCACCCAGGCGCCCTAATTTTAATTAATTTTAATTTAAATAGCCACATACGTGTCCAGCAGTCATTGTATCAGGCAGCACAGTTTTAGAATCATTTTTTGCTTCCATCATTTTGGCAAGGGAAGAAATGGAAAAACAGAGAAGCATCCAGTAATCCTCCTCACTAATATCCCTGATGATGATTCCACTTCAGGTTTGTTGGTTTAGTGTAAGACTGTGGAACCAGAGAGATTTGGGAGTCCATTCTGGCCTTGCCACTTAATAGCTGTTGTGTTCTTGAGCATGTGAGTTCATCTCTCTGTGCCTCAGTTTCTTCATCTGCAAATTGGGGACAATGACACCAACCTCAAGATTATGGTGAGGAGTGAGTGGGACAGCTTTCAGGGCAGCACCGACATACAGTAAGTACTCAACAAAAGGTGTCCCTGCTGGTAACGATGGGCAGTGACAGACAACCCTGGTGGTCTTCCTGCTAAGTGTCTCTACAGGGGCTAAATCAGGGTAAGAACACAATCTAAGGTCAAGCACATCAAGCAAAGGTATTAGCTAGGCTGCTGGCTAATACCACAGGAGTCAGGCTGCTGCGTCAACTTCATTCATCCAGAGGTCAAAATCAAGGGGCATGCTAGAAGGGTGAGCTGTCCTCCAAGGAAGTGGGGTCTTCACCCCTACCTGTGCTCTCTGACTTCTGCCCTCTCTATCCCTGCCAGTGTCCTGACCGTGATGACGGCTGGACAAATACAGACCAGCTGGAACTCCCGTTCTGGGTCCAGTGGACTGACTAGCTGCTTCCAACTGTCACTTCTTTGACTGGAGGGTTTTTTTTTGTTTTTTCCATCATACTACTGAGGGTTCTCCCCACCTGCACTCATCTCATCCAGAGTCCTAATCACTCAAGGCTCTAACACACATAATGTGTGTGAGATGGTGTGGGTTTCCTTTAAAGCAGAGCTCCTCAAATTTTCCCATGGACACAGATCACCTGGCAATCTTTTACTATGCAGATTCTGGCTCAGGAGTTTTTTTTGGGGGGGGGGTGTCGGGGATGGGAGTCTGCATGTTTAACATGCTCTCGGGTGAGACTGATGTTGCTGGTCCCAGTGCCATGCTTGAAGTAGCAAGTTGTCTCAATCAGTGGTTCCCAAAGTGTGGTCCTGAGACCAGCAGCCACAGACTTGTAGGAATGCACACTCTTTGGGTCCCCTCCTACTGAATCAGAAACTCTGGGGTGGCACCCAGCAGTCTGTATTTTATCACGCCTTACCGGTGATGCAGATGCCAGGTGTTGTTTGAGAATCCCTGTTCTAAATAAATCACTGGTCCGCAAATGTGGCTGCTTTTTGGAATCATCTGTTTCCAGTTGATTGCTTTTTTAATTTTTGGATTTGTTTTTGATCATTTCTTTTTGTTGGTTTGTTTTTAAAAATCAGCATCATGGAGGTAAAATTTCCTGGGGAGTTAAAAAAAATATATGTTGGTTAGGTCTTAACCTAGAGCTTCTGGTTTGGTTGGTCTGGAATGTTGCCCAGACATTAACATTTTTAAGTCTCCCTGGGTGGGATGCAGGGTCAATTTTTAAAAGTCTTGGCTACTCAATAAAATACCTGGAGAGCTTTAAAAAAAAAATTATCCTGGTGCTTGGGTCTTACCCTTAGAGATTTTCATTTAGGGTGTTTTCCAAGTTTGGAGTTTTAAGAGTCTCCTGAGATTGAGAACCACTGTGTCAACTGATGGGGATGGGGGCAGGTGCGGGGGGACTTCTACTTTAGAGCCGGATTGGAAAGGTTTTTTTGTCTTCATTAGAGAAAAGGATTCTTAATCCCAGATGGAAATTCTGAAGGGCCAGTGAGGAATTGGAGAGAAGGATGAGCCCCCAGACAGGACAGAGATGGCTTTGTCATGGAGCTAAACACCCATGTGAAGAGAGGACAGTCCCAAGGGCTGAAATGCCTCTAGTGCCTGAGGTTTGCAGGATTGTTTTTATCTTTTAACTTTATGTTTACATTATTTCAGGCTTATAGGAAAATTGCAAGAATAGAACAAAGAATTGTTCTACTCTTCACCCAGATTCTGTGTGTATGTGTGTGTGTGTGTGTGTGTGTGTGCGTGTATTTTTTTTCTAAACCATATGAGAATAAGTTGCAGATATGATGCCCTTTACTCCTCAAAGCTCCAAAGGTAAAATTCCTAAAAATATAGGGGACATTGTCTTATGTAACCACAATGTAATTATCCAACTCAGGAAACTTATATCAATTCAATACAATTATCTAATCTGTAAACCTTATTCAGACTCCGATTTCACCAAGGGTCTCAATAATGTCCTTTATAGCTAAACAATATCCCTGATCACATGTTGCACTTCGCTGTCCACTCTCTCCTCCACGCTGACGCTGGTCCTCAGACTTTCTTTGTCTTTCACCACGTTGGTGTTTTTGAAGAGCGAGTCTGTAGAATGCCCCTCACTTTGCCCATGATTACACTCAGGTTGTGCATTTTGGCAGGAATACTGGGAAAGGGCTGTTGTGTTCTTCTTAGTACGTGGTATCAGGAGAATGAGGTCAATTTCTTGGTTGGGGAGATTTTAAATCAAATTCGGATAGTAAATATTCCCGGTGAGAAGGAAAATCAAAAAGCATAGAGGGAGGCTGGTGTGGTTCGCATGAGCAGGTGTGATTAGCTCAGATTTTCAAAGGACAGGAGCAAAGCTGTACAAGCAAAGAATTCAAGGCAGAGAGGGGAAAAAAAATGGAGAGAATAATGGCTGGAAAGTTGATGCTCAGAACATAGTCTCCACTACAAAACACGCTGAAGTCTACCAAACGGGCTTTTAAATCCCTTGCTTAAAAAAACGCTGTGTTTTTCTGTCAATAAAAATAGAATATGCCTATTGTGGAAAACACAAAAAGCAGAAAGAAGAAAATATCTACTCCCGAGGTCCTGCCACCAGCTGTAATCACAGCTAATATTCTGGCACGGTTGCTGCCAGTCTTCAGGAAGGGCTTTTAAAGCTGTGCCTGGGACATGAAACAAAATAGGGAAGAACTAAGTCTTCTCCGCTGGGGGAGGTGATGTCATGCTAGCGAAGGCCCAGCCGAAAGGGCCGCCAGTGTGTGCACTTCACTTGGCCAGGACAACGTGTGCAAGCTGGGAGAGGACGTAGCCCAGGGAGGACACGTGGGGTGCACTGGAGAGCCCAGAGCCACTGCCCCGATCTTTGCAAAACTCAGAGGCTGGTTTCAAAAGTTGGGAGCTGAGCAATATTTTATTGATTTGTAAAAATAAAAGCCAGCGTGAAAGCAGGATGTGTGGCCATGGGGGAGCCTCAACTGGAGACTAAGTGCACCCCTGATTCCGACTGGGGGAGGGCCTACAGGGCGGGGGGAGGCAGTGAGCATATGTCACCCAAAATAGGCTTCACAACTGTCCGTCCAGGTGGGTATTTCTCATTTCTGTTTTATAGACACGGAAAGCGAGACTCCGATGCAAGCGATGTGTCGGGTCCCATCAGTGCCCCGCCCAAGGTCCTCAGTCACCTGGAGGTCACCCCAGAAAGTCCCCATTTGTGCTGATGGCTTCCTGCTTTTCTTTTCAGGGATGTTCTCTGGACTTTGCGGTGTGGGGAGTTAATATCCTAAGGGCAACTCTCAACCAGGGAATTGATGGTGAATACCCCGATTTTTTTGCTCCTTGATAAGACTTTTTTTTTATTGTGTCAAGAAACTCATTACATAAGATTCACCATCTTAACTACTTTAAAATTTTTTTTTAATGTTTATTTATTTTTGAGAGAGAGAGAGAGAGACAGAGCACGAGCAGGGGAGGGGCGGGGAGAGGCACATAGAATCCGAGGCAGGCTCCAGGCTCTGAGCTGTCAGCACAGAGCCCGACATAGGGCTCAAACCCACAAACTGTGAGTGAGATCATGACCTGAGCTGAAGTTGGATGCTCAACCGACTGAGCCACCCAGGCTCCCCTACCATCTTAACTATTTTTAAGTTTGCAATAAGTAGTATTAACTGTATGCACCTTGTGCAACAGATCTCTAGAACTTTTTCATCTTGCAAAACTGAAACCCCATATCCATTGAACAATTCTCCTCATCCCCCTCCCCCCAGCCCCTAACAACCACTATTCTACTTTCTGTTTCGATGAGTGTAACTCCTTTACATACCGCATATAAGTGGAATCATGCAGAGTATCTGTCCTTGTGGGATGAGTTTATTTACTTTGCATAATGTCCTCAAGGTGCATCTAGGTTGTAGTGAGTGACCAAAATGTCCTTATTTTTTAGGCTGAAAAATATTCCACTGTAGGTATATTCCATATCTTATTTTTCCACTCATCTATTGATGGACACTTGGGTTGCTTCCGTGTCTTGGTTATTGTGAATAATGCTGCGGTGAACGTGGGTATGCAAATATCTCTTTGAGATCCTGTTCTCAATTATTTTGGACATATGCCCAGAAGTGCGATTGCTGGATCATATGGTAATTCTGTTTTTAAGTTTCTGAGGACCCTTCATACTGTTTTCCACAGTGACTGCACCATTTTTTTTTTTTTTTTTGGATGAGACAATTGTGAGATGAGTTTTGGATACTCTCTCAGAGGGTCCCAGAAGGACTGATCATAGTGGTAACCGGCTCAGACATGCTCTCCTTCTATTGCCTGCCTTCTCCTTTCCCTTCTCACTCCCCCATTCTCCCAACTGTGTTTCCTGGAACCACCTCCCAGATATACCACCCGCACCAAGTCTTTGTGGCCGGCTCTGCTTCTTAACCAACGCCCATCACTTGCTTCAGGTTACACAGTTCATAAGTGGCTCATCTGAATGTCTATTGCCGTATAATAAACCACATCAAAGCTCAATGACTGGGGCGCCTGGTTGGCTCAGTGCCTTAAGCATCCCACTTAGCCTCGGGTCATGATCTCTCAGTTTGTGAGTTCGAGCACCGAGGTGGACTCTGCTGGCAGCGGGGGAACCGCGGGGGGGAACCCTCTCTCTCTCCCCTTCCTCCACTTGCACAGTCTCGCTCTCAAAATAAATAAATGAACTTAATTAAAAATTTTTTTTGTTATTTTTAATTTTTTTAATGTTTATTTATTGAGAGACAGAGAGAGACAGAGCATGAGCATGGGTGGGGCAGAGAGACGGGGAGACACAGAATCCGAAGCAGGCTCCAGGCTCTGAGCTGTCAGCACAGAACCCGATGCGGGGCTCGAACTCACAAACTGCGAGATCATGACCTGAGCCGAAGTCGGACCCTTAACCGACTGAGCCATCCAGGCGCCCCTAAATAAATAAACTTAAAAAAAAAAAAAAAAGCTCAATGTCTTAAGACAGCCACTTATTATCACTCATGGTTCTGTGGACTGACTGAGTTCCGCTGGGTGGTTTTCACTTAGGGGCCGTGTGGTTGCAGTCAGATGTTGGCTGGAGGCATGTAGAGGCTCCGTGGGGCTGGACACCCGCAGTGGCTCACTCCCATGCTGGCAGTCGGGGGCTGGAAGCCCAGATCTCTAAGTGGTCTCCCTGTGGGATGAGGGCTTCCTCACGGCATGTTGGCTGGCTTCAGAGAGCAGCATCCCAGGAATGGACTTTCCAAAAGGCACAAATGGGAGAATGCTAGCCCAGTCCAGGCCTTTGCCCGGGAGTGGCCGTGTCGTGTGCATCGCGTGCTACTGGAGAAAGCACTTATAGGCTCACCCAGACTCAAGGGGGTGGAGAAATGGCCTCTACTATGTGATGAAGAAGAGTGTGTAGGATGGGAGATATTTTTGTAGCCGTCTTTGGGAAATACAGTTGGCCACAGTAATGGGGCCAGGATGCAAACCCAGGCAGTCTTAGTTGAGAAATTGTGGCCTCAACTTCTAGGCTGCCTCCTCTTAAGAGATACATTCTAGGGGTTCCTGACATCTTTAAAGATTTGTTTTCAATGTTTATTTATTTATTTTTGAGAGAGAGAGAGAGAGAGAGAGAGAGAGAGAATCCCAAGCAGACTCCACACTGTCATCACATAGCCTGATGTGGGACTTGAACTCACGAGCTGTGAGATCATGCCCTGAGCCAAAATCAAGAGTCAGAAGCTCAACCAACCAAGTCAACCAGGAGCCCCTTTAAAGATTAAAAAAAATTTTTTTAAAGTAATTTCTACACCCAATATGGGGCTCGAACTCATGACCCTGAGATCAAGACTTGCACGCTCCACCAACAGAGCAAGCCAAGTGCCCCAGGGTTCCTGACATTTCTAGGAGGCTGTAGAACCAGCAGTAATGGCAAACTTGAGAAATGTTTTTGCTGATTGTGACGCCATTTTTGTATCTAGATTGATGTGACTGGGGAAGTGCAGGTCTCAAGTGGATTCCAAAAAGAAGACACAGGGGATATATGTGTTGACTTTTGGAAGATAATAGAGCAGAGTATGACATAGTTTATTTGTAACCATTAGAGAAGAATGCAGTGCCCATGAGGTGGGAAAGCTTGGTGGTGGGGGTGAGCCGTGCCAAGTTGTGGTGGGCTGAATAATGACCCGAGATACTAGGACCTAATCCCTGAAACCTGTAAATGTCATAGGGAAAAAGATCTCTGACATGTGACTAAGGATCTAGAGATAGGTAGATTATCCTGGATTATCTGGGTGGTCTCTGAATGCCATCACAAGTGTCTTTATACAAGACAGGCAGGGGTGCCTGGGTGGCTCAGTTGGTTGAACGTCCGACTTTGACTCAGGTCATGATCTTGAAGTCTGTGAGTTCAAGCCCCGCATCGGGCTCTGTGCCGACAGCTCAGAGCCTGGAGCCTGCTTCTGATTCTGTGTCTCCCTCTTTTTCTGCCCCTTCCCCACTCATGCTCTGTCTCTCTCTCTCTCTCTCTCTCTCTCGCAAAAATGAATAAATGTTTAAAAAAGAGAGAGAGACAGACAGACAGACAGACAGAGGGAGACCTGACACTCATGCAGAGGGGAAAATGATGTGAAGACAGAGCAGAGAGAAATCAGAAGGTGCTGGACTTGAAAACTGGAGAGACACGGCCACGGGCCAAGGGATGCCAGTGGCCCCCAGAAGATGGAAGAGGCTCACAGATGCTTAACTGACTGAGCCACACAGGTGCCCTGTGAATAAACCCATTCTGATACAGGCTTGGCAAACTGGTTCATAACGAGAGTGTTCCCCGGGGGATTTATGGCAGCTTGCACAGCTCTCTACAAAGTGTATGTCAGCAGAGGGTCTCTGTTGCCCAGGCGGCGGTGGGGTGCACAGGGGAGTGCCACAGGGCTCTGGGATTCACTCTCCAGATTCACTCTTTCTATCAACTTTCTGGACACAGACAGCAAGGAACTACATAGGGCACCGCATGTGAAGGTGACACAGTATTGGAGGGAAGAGTGAAAGTGATAGCTGAACTGAGATAAACGTTATGTTGACAGATCACAACTTTGGGATAAAGTCGAGATGGAACTGATGGGCGAGAAAGCTAGATTTTATATATTTTAAAATTTTTTTGATTTTAGAGAGAGAGTGTGTGCCTGGGAGCAGAAGAGGGGCAGAGGGATAGAGGTAGAGAATCTTAAGCCTGACATGAGGCTCAGTTCCACGACCCTGGGATCATGACCTGAGCCGAAATCAAGTCGGACACTTAACTTGAGCCACCAGGTATCCTGGTGGGTATTGAGCCACCCAGGTACCCTGAGAAAGCTAGCTTTTACAGAGAAATCCTTTGCCTGAACACAGAACTGGTTGAGGGGAATCTGGCTGGTCAGTTTAGATGAGAAGGAGCTAAAGGTAGCAGTAGTCAGTGGTGGGGTGTTGGTTTTTATAAGGATAGAATGTGGAAGGGCACCTTAGTAGCTCAGTTGATTGGGCGTCTGACTCTTGATTTCGGCTCAGGTCATGATCTCGAGGTTCGTGGGTTTGAGTCCCGCATGGGGCTCTGCACTGATTCTGGTGGAGGCTGCTTGCGATTCTCTCTTTGTGTCTCTGTCCCTCCCCTCCACCCCCAATAAATAAATGAACTTAAAAAAATAAAGACATAATTTGAAGCATTTTGCAGGGAGGGTAGTGTCCAGCTCACAGAAGGGGATGGCCCTGGGTACTCACTGCTGGTTGCAACACATTGAACAACTTCATTCAATTGTTAATGCCTCCTTCCTTTATTTGAAATGAGAGGCACATGGTAAGGGATCAGGAAACCAAGTGTGCTGGATTAGTTTGCCCATCCGTGTTCATTTTCTGCCCATCTTCACTCTGCTCTGAGCCTCTGGAGGCTGACCTCTTCGGGCCTATCACCCAGGATATCAAACTAGCTAATACTCTGAAATAAGCCACGCTGTGCAAGAAAACAGTGGCCTGAAAAACAATAATCACTTAAAAATTATTTAAAATATTTATTTATTTTTGAGAGAGAGAGGGAGAGACACAGAGTGTGGGGGGCAGGGGAGGAGCAGAGAGAGAGGGAGACACAGAATCTGAAGCAGGCTCCAGGCTCCGAGCTGTCAGTACAGAGCCCAATGCGAGGCTCAAACGCAAGGATAACCTGAGCCGAAGTCAGAAGCTTAACCAAACAAGCCCCCCAGGTGCCCCACAACAATAATCATAAAAATCAGTTTCTATGGGTCCAGAAATCAGGAGTGGCTTTAGGAGGGTGGGCCTGGCTCCAGGACTCTCATGAGGTTGACATCGAGATGCACCAGGTCTGGGGCGCCTGGGTGCCTCGGTGGGTTAAGTGTTTGACTTCGGCTCAGGTCATGATCTCATGGTTTGTGAGTTCCAGCCCCTCATTGGGCTCTCCAACGAGCCTGGTTGTTTTTTTTTTTTTTTTTTTTTTAATTACATTTATTTATTTTTGAGAGGCAGAGTGAGACAGAGGGCAAGCAGGGGAGGGGCAGAGAGAGAAGGAGACACAGGATCCGAAGCAGTCTCCAGGCTCTGAGCAGGCATTCAGTACAGCGTCTGGCGTGGGGCTCGAACCCACGAACCGTGAGATCATGACCTGAGCCGAAGTCAGACACTTAACTGACGGAGCCACCCGGGCGCCCCAAGGAGCCTGCTTTTTGATCCTCTGTCTCCCTCTCTCTCTGCACCCTCCCTTGTTTTCTCGCTCTCTGAAAAATACATAAATATTAAAAAAAAAAAAAAAGATGCACTGGGTCTACACTCATCTAGTCTTGACTGGAGTCAGAGTGTTGGCTTAAAAGTGGCTCACTCACGTGGATGGTAGGTTCCTGCCTGCCATTAGCAGGAGACCTCAATTCTTCACCCTGTGGACCTCTCTCCACAGGGCTGCTGCAGTGTCCTCACAACCTGGCAGCTGGCTCTCCCAGGGGGAGCCAGGTGGCAGAAGCTGGTATGACCTAGTCACACGCTGGCCTTCCCACAGCCCCTCTCTCGGGCCAGCCCCGCGTGATGCGGGAGGTGGCCACACAGGGGGCCAACTGCCAGGACGTGGGGTCCAGCTGGAAGCCTGCCATCCCAGGAACAGCGGGTGGCGGTGTGCCGAGGCCAGAAGAAAATCAGGAAAGACCAGAGCTGGAGGGTGTGATGAAATTTGCCCTGACTCAGGTTGCCCAAGTTCCGGCCCCGGTTCCGGGACAGAGATCTCCCCTCCTCCGTCTTGCCAGTAGGACTTGCACACGTGCTGGGAGGGAGCGAAGGCTTCCTTTGAGACCTGCCAGGATCGCATTACACTGCCCACGGAGCAGGGCTTGGGGTGAGGTTGGTGCATTGTGAAGGCAAGAGCCGTGGAGCTGCTGGCAGGAGACAATGGCCTCCATTGAGGAAATATGACATAACGGACCAGCCAGTCCACGGCCACCACGTCAGGAAACAATAGGCATTTCAAGAGGGCACAGGACGTGCTCTGATCGGGCCAGCAATAAGCCACCATGCCCCGCACACCCTCCCGACCTGCCGTCTCAGAGACGGTACCACGGGAGAAATTTTGCCAGGATTTGCCTGAAAAGTTCAGTTGTTCAAAATAGCGTTTTAAACCCACAGCGTCTTTGACCTTGGCTGCAGTCTGTCCTTGCTCGGTTCAGTGTGGCGCTCTCTGGATCCATTTTCCAAGTGTACAAAGCCATCATTCTCCATTAGCGCAAGGTGAGAAGAGATCAGGAGCTCGAAAGAGAGCCGAGCATGAGGTGTTTAAAGCAGTCATGCAGGCACCCTGAGATTCGTCTGTTTCCTGACCTCTGTCCTTGAGATCATGTGTCCAGCAAAGCGCTAGCTGACATGCTGTGCTGGGCGGGGGCTGGGATGTTGGCCTCAGTTACGTGTCTGCTGGCCCGGGCTCTGTGGGCGTCGTGGGTCTTGGACTGGAGCAGAACTCTCAGCTGGGTGTGGAGTCTATCCTTCTCGGAGTCACATGCTCAGTTATTATCAGTGATGTAGAACTTTGCAGGGATGTCTCCCATCTAGGACTCTGAGAACAGAGAAAAATCCCCTTAGAAGGACTTTTCTTGGAAAATACTTGCCAGCTGCCAGGTCACCCAAGGCAGAGGGTGTACGTGGTAGACCGTGGGTGTTCCTGATGGGAACATCAAGAGAGAACATCGTTGGGAAAGATCCTGCTGATTGGGTGCTTAAAGATCACAGTTCAGAGGTGCCTGGGTGGCTCAGTCGGTCAAGCATCCGACTTCGGCTCAGGTCATGGTCTCGGGCTTGTGAGTTTAAGCCCCGCGTCGGGCTCTGTGCTGACAGCTCAGAGCCTGGAGCCTGCTTCACATTCTGTGTCTCCCTATCTCTGCCCCTCCCCTGCTCACATTCTCTCTCTCTCTCTCTCAAAAATAAGTAAACGTTGAAAAAGATTAAAAAAAAAAAACAGCATCACAGTTCAATGTGGAAGATCACCTAGAATATCAGTGAGAGCTGTCAGAGAGAACAGGTTGGTGTTTCGATCAGGGCTCAGCCACTTACAATGAGGTGACCTTTGCAAGTTAATTTGCACCTTTGTGGAATGGATGGCTGGTATTCTGTGGCCTTCCAGAGCCTGCTTCTTGGGAACTATCTGCCCTCCCCAAATTGGATGCAATTAAGGAGGTCACTGGAGGGGACATTTTCAGAAAAGGTCCTTAGAGCCAACCCAACTTTGCACTGTACTTGTGTTTACCTAAATGTCTGGGGTCCTGAATAGCTCTGAGTAAGCTGAATTTTCTGTACTAGAACCCTGTTTTAATTGGAGGGGGAAGTTCATTATTTTTTTAAAAAATTTATTTATTAAGTTTATTTATTTTGAGAGAGAACAAGCGAGCACAAGCAGGGGAGGGGCAGAGAGGAGAGACAGACTCCCAAACAGGCCCCGCATCATCAGCGCAGAGCCTGATGTGGGGCTTGAACCCATGGACTGTGGGATCATGACCTGAGCCAAGATCAAGAGTCGGACCCTTAACCAACTGTGCCACCCAGGCACACCAGAAGTTTGTTATTAAAAGGCAACCAGTTGGGGGAACCTGGGTGGCTCAGTTGGTTAAGCATCTGACTTCAGCTCAGGTCATGAGCTCATGGTTTGTGGGTTTGAGCCCCAAGTCGGGCTCTGTGCTGGCAGCTCAGAGCCTGGAGCCTGCTTCGGATTCTCTGTCTCCCTCTCTCTTTGCCCCTCCCCCACTCATGCTTTGTCTCTCTCCTTCTCTCAAAAGTAAATAAACATTAAAAAAAATAAAAGGCAACTAGTTGAAAGTGTTTGTAAAGCAAAAAAAAAAAAAAAATCCTTTAGTTGAGCAAATAATCACTTCCTAGTTTCTTTACACTAAATTCATAATTTCTAACTGGATTGCATACTTTATTTTTTTTTATGTTTTTATTTTAGTTTTGAGAGAGAGAGAGACAGAACACCAGTGGGGAAGGGGCAGAGAGAGAGAGAGAGAGGGAGGCACAGAATCTAAAGCAGGCTCCAGGTTCTGAGTTGTCAGCACAGATCCTGACGTGGGGTTCAAACTCAGGGACGGTGAGATTGTGACCTGAGCTGAAGTCAGATGCATAACCAACTGAGCCACCCAGGCGCCCCATTGGATTGCATGCTTTCCAAGCCTTTGTGTAAAATTACCTTCCATTGCTCTTCCTTTCTGCTCCCCTCCCAGCTCTCTCCAATGCCTGTCTACTCTGACCTGTGTCCTGTGATGCTGGACACATAGCTTGTATCAATGGCAGCCATGACATCTAGTTTCCAGATGGGTCCACCCAATGGGAGGCTATCTGGAGGGCAAGAGGAAAGTGAGGTCTTGGTATTTGCAGCAACTCCCCTGCCCCAGCTCCCAGCTCCTTCCTGAGTCCCCAAGGTTGCATGCATCTATCTCCTGAAGGCCCCAGGTCCTGTCCAGGGTCCCCCCCCCCCACTGTCATTCTCCCTGGGTTCCAGTAATCACTCCTTCACCCTTGGGAATGGTCCCTTGATGTTACCAGCCCCAGGCTTCTTTGTGACCCTGCACTGGTTTCCCAAATCCTGCCGGCACCTTTGTAAATGGTGTCCTTATCAAACTCCCCTCAAACCGCCCAGTTAGAGTGCTGCTATCAGGGTCCCCAGAGACTGTGACTGACGTGATATTCAAACTTTTATTCTGTGCAATGTTTTAAAAAGCTCTGTGGTATCCCTCTTCCTCTCTTGAAGGCCTCTGGAGAGAAGTGGGTGTGTGTGTTCAATCGAATCACTATTGTTTGAACTTAAAAAAGCAGAGCTGGGCTTTGGAGAAGGAGAGAAGAGTGGCTTTGTGCCTATCTTCAGTGTGAGAATCCACTGCATTTTAAAAGTCACAGCTGCCAGGGAACACGGACCAAACCGAAGATGGGTTCATCCCCGAGGGGCCTATCTTCAGAAAGCTCGGCGGACGTCAAAGCAGGACGGGAGAGAGAGGTCGTGGCGTCTGCCACCATACTGGCTGTGGTGGGCTTCACATGAAAGTCACATCAGGGGCTGGGGGCATGGGGGGGGGGTATGTGTGGCGGAAATTGAGACAGGGAGTGAGTTGGTCACCTGCTTTAAAAGGGATCCCGGGAGATGGCTGTCGGGAAGGGACGTGTGTTCCGGACACCAGTGATAGTGGCCATGAAAACATCCTAGGCTGATGGACGAGTCCACGAAATAAATATCGGTCCAACATCTGGAGGAATCCTAGGGGCTGCTGAACGCGGTGCTGTGCTTCCTGGTGAGAAGTGAATAAAAGCAGACTGCAGCACAGTTTGCAAGCGTGAGCCCATTTTTGCGGAGTAACGTCTATTTTTATTTAGAATACATAAACTCGTGAGCTGGGGGGAACCATATTTGGCCACATGCGGGATGAAGCAGGAGGGGGACAAGGAGAGAGATGCAGACGCGGGGACACCAAAGGACCCAGTGATGAGTAACTGAGTCTAGTTCCCCTTTCTCGTCAGGGTCCCCCAGGGCCCTCCCATAATTCCCTCTTCTCCTGAGCCGGTCTGAAGGGCTCTTATCTGCCACATTGAGAATATGGAGGCGTTTAGCATTGGTAGGATCACACCCATTTTCCAGATGGGGAAATGAAGGCTGAGGGAAGCCAAGAACTTGGAAGTGAGTGGTGATTCCAACCCAGGTCATCTAAGGTGGATACTCAACATTTGCCACTTTGCTGGAGCCGGACGTCATCCAAGTCTGTGGCTCAGGGCTACATGACAGGAGGGAAGCAGCACTTGGCGGGATTATGAAGGACACTTTCTTAATAGAGGGGCTGCTTGCAGCCAGGTGGGCAGAGTGAAGGGAACCAGAGAAAGGCGTTGAGGCACCCACTACTCGCTCCACTTGAAGGGCCAGGGGGAGAAAGAGCCCCTGCCAGATTGTGAGGAGGGGGGGAGGAGTGGAGGGGCGGGATGAATACTCTGCATGCTCCCTCTCCCCCCACCCCAATCTCCTGCAGGCTGATGCAACAGCAAGAGAACCAGGGCCCAGGCAATGCAACCCCCAGGCTCAGCTTTCCAGGGTGCAGGCAGGGCAGGGAGCCATCTGGGATGCGGAGTGCAAGCAAGGACACAGGGGTTTTCCGGAGGGGCCGGACAGGGTGCCTCAGGATCCAGCGTCTGACCCGTCTGACCTGAGGAAGGAATCCTTCTAAGTGTTTCCCAGGAAGTGGTGCCCCCTCCTCCCTCCCCTTCCTCCACGTCTTCCCCTTGCAGATTCTGCTTTCTATCTCCTTCCTCTTCCCCTCACAATGAGAAGTAGGGAAAAGGGGGCAGGAGGCACACAGAACATTCTCTTCGCCCCAAATCACAGCTAACTGATGCATAACAGGCAGGTAACAAATGTCTGTGGCCTGAGTGAACATGGCAGGGGGTGAGCCCAAAGGCCTGGGGAAGGCCCCGAATGCTATTCTATACCAAAGTAGATGCCCTGCCGACACCCCGACTCCCCACCCTACCCCAGCAATACCTGGGCACAGGCAGTGTATTTGCTAGGTGACTCCAGAAGCACGAGGGAGGGAGTGGGGAGAGGGAGACAGGAAGGGGGAGGCTGATGGTGGGCGCGTTCACGGGCAGTTACCAGCGTGGGCACCTAGGACTCCACTCTGCGGGGATCACCTGAGGAACCAGGTAGGACGCGCCTCCCCTCGGGATTGTCTTGCTGGGAAGTGGAAGCTGCAGGGTTTATTCGCCAGCTCCCGACCTGACCTGCGTGGGTGGTGGGCGGCTCCTGGCAGGATTAAATCCCCGGCTTCTAGACTGTTTTGAGTGCAGGCTGAGCAGCCGAGAAAAACGTTCACTGGAGAAGGACAGCCATGCAGGTGCTGGAGGTGAGAGCAGGGCTCCTCCTCGGGAATTGTCCGCTTAAGTGCAGGGGAGTCACAGGAAGGCCGAAGGGCCCGGAGGGGCTGCGAGAGCTGCTGAGGGGTCCATGGAGGAAGGAGGCTCTCTTCAGCTGAGGCCCACCTACGAGCACCTGCCATGTGCACTAAAGGCAAATAGAACAAGGCGTCCACTGAACTAACCACCGCCCCGGTCCTCGAGACGCTAAGGCAGAGATGCAAAGCACTCTGGGACCTCGTAGAGGAGACTGTGCCTGGCTCACCGTAGTCACTCCACAAAGGTTTGTTGAGGGAACATTTCCGGCAGTGGAGGGAGCTGAGAAGACTTGGGGAGATGGGGTTTGAATGGTTGACATGGTTGAGAAGGACTTTAACAGTTGGAGAGGACCACGGGGTGGGGTGTTCTTGGTCGCCCCGAGCACGGGTATCTCAGGAGCTCCAAGGCAAAGGGGACTGGGGCCACATGGGCCCAGGAGGAGCCAGATGAGTGTCTGGAGAGACAGTGGGTCTGGAGATGAGGCCTTGGAGCGCCAGGGGATGCGCTGGCTTTTGTCTGCAGACAGTGGGGACCTCTGTAGGCCTTTGTACCCATCTCTGCTGTCTTATTTAGGTGGGTTGGGGGGGAAGGCTGGTGGCAGGGACCCCGATTAAGGGACACCTCGATAGAAGCTTTGAGTGGCCAGCAGGACTGAGCCCGGAGGGGGCGAGAGGCTTCAGAGAGGCGGGAGGCTGTCCACATTCTGCCGGCAAGTCTGGAACCAGCGGCTGCTTTCTGGACGCCCTAGGCCATCTGAGGTGCTTCACCTGAGTGTGGCTCTGTCTCCTGGGCCACCTGGCCCGCTGCACACTCTGAGCTGAGCCTCCCGGGAGACTCCCATGGCTGCGTCCCAGTGCCTGGCAGAGGAAGGGAGGTGGCGCGCCCTCCAGGCGGGGCGCACAGACGGGCCTTTGTGCTGAGGGGCACAGGGGAGGTGTGGGCTGTCTGCTCACTCAGCGTCGCTGGCCCCAACACAGGCTGTCTTTGTGGGGCCCAGGAGCTGGGGTGCGGGGGTGGGAAGGGGGACAGGAGGCTTGGAGACAGGTTTTCTGTGGAGCAGCCCCGATGTGGTTGAGAGCCCCACAGAGACAGGGCGGGAAGAAGCCCCTTGGGCTTCCAGGGTGTGGGCGGTCCCAGGAGGAGGTTCCCTTGGGCCAGCCAGGGGACACCACAGGCATAGCTGTCACATGCCTCGCCTGACCTGAAGGCCCTCCTGACTTGCCCCCTTACTAATGAAACCCCTGGCACCCAGGGCCCATGGAGCCTGATCGGGAGCCTTGCGGGAGACTTAGCCATCTCCAAAGGCCAGCATTCCAAACGGGGAGCACACTGTCAATATTCATCATGCTTGCTCTGGTGAGGTTCCAGGTGGGTTGAAGCGTCCCCGGGAATCTCTTTCTCACTTAGGCTGCAGTGTCTGGAGTCAGCGCCTCCTTGACCATTTTTCCTGGCCTCTTCCCTGGCTGTTCCTCTAGCAGCCAATACTCCATAATTGCTCAGATGGGCTTGCCCGGCAGGGCCGGCCTCACAGTCCTGCAACCCGTGCAATCACACAGGCCTGGGCTCAGAAGGGCCTCGCACTTGGCTTAATGGCTCTGCTGTTGTCACCTTGAAATTTTTAACGATTTTTGAACAAGGGGCCCTACACTTTGACTTTACGTTGGGCCCCACAAAATCTGTAGCTGTTCCTGTCTCGGGGCTCAGGCAGGGACAGGGGAACAGAATGACAGCCCGGTGGGGGTCCTCGCTCATCACTTCCCCCATCCCCGACTCAGGGTAGGACTAGGGAGGTCTCCACCAACCTTTGGGGTTCAGTGAATGTCTCTTAAACACTTTGCAAACATCAACTTACTCTACAGGCTCCTACACAATTATCTTTAATAATAACTGCTTCACTAAAATCAAAAGTGCTTATTGTGAAAATTTTAAACAATACAGAAAACTACCAAGAAGAAAGTGAGGGAAAAGTCATTCATATTTCATCGTGGAGAAGTAACCACTCTTATTAACATTGTGGCGAACGATTTTTATGGCGCTGTGTGCGTGTACATTTATGTACTCTTAGTTTGGGCTGCTATAACAAAAATACCGTAGTTGGAATGGCTTAAAAAAAGAAACATTTATTTCTCACAGTTCTGGAGGCTGGAAAGTCCAAGATCGGGGTGCTGGCAGATTTGATGTCTGGTGAGGTCCCTCTTCTTGGTTTGCAGATGGAGATCGGGCTGTGTCCTCCTCACATGGTGGAGAGTAAGGTCTAGTCTCTTGCCCTTTACAAGGACACCGGTCCCATCCTGGGGGCTCCACCCACATGACCTCATGTGAACCTAACTACCTCCCAAAGGTCCCATCTCCTAATGCCATCACACGAGGGGTTGGGCCTTTAACATGAATTTGGGGTCCATAACATGCAATATATATTTAATTAATTTATTAATTAATATTTATATTCATATCCATATAGACTTGGTCATATATTTTATATATGAATGGGAAAGATATATACACACACTCACACATACACATATATACAAATATATATATATATATATATATATATATACATAATATATTTTTTTTTTGTTCATGTCTCTGTTTTTACTTTACATTCAGATTCGGGCTGTTTGGGGGGCACCCGGGTGGCTCAGTTGGTTGAGTGTCTGACTTTGGCTCAGGTCATGATCTCACCGTTCGTCAGTTAGAGCCCCACATCGGGCTCACTGCCGTCAGCTCGGAGGCCGCCTCAGATCCTCTGTCTCCCTCTCTATGCCCCTCCCCTGCTCTCTCTCTCTCTCTCTGTCTCTCTCTCTCTCAAAAATAAATAAACGTTAAAAAAAATTTTTTTTAAAAGATTCAGGCTGTTTGAAGTCCAGGGCATATAGATTTACCTTGCTCATTTTTAAAAAAATGTTTATTTATTTTTGAGAGAGAGAGAGACAGAGTGCGAGCAGGGGCAGGACACAGAGAGAGAGAGGGAGACACAGAATCTGAAGTAGGCTCCAGGCTCTGAGTTGTCAGCACACAGCCCCGATGCGGGGCCCGAACTCATGAACCTCAAAATAATGATCTGAGCCGAAGTCCAACATTTAACTGACTGAGCCCCCCCAGGTGGCCCTTGCTCATTTTTAAAAGCTGCATAGAGGAGCACCTGGGTGGCTCAGTCGGTTGAGTGACCTACTCTTGGTTTTGGTTCAGTTCATGATCTCACAGTTTGTGGGTTTGAGCCTTGCATTGGGCTCTGCGCTGACGGTGTGGAGCCTGCTTGGGATTCTCTCTCTCTCCTTCTCTCTCTGCCCCTCCTCTGCTCGCATTCTCTTTCTCTCTCTCTCAAAATAAATAAACTTAAAAAAGTAAAAGCTGCACAGAATCCCGCTGCATTTATAAACCATCAAAGGACTTAACCAGCCGCCCCACCACGCACATGTTGGCAAACGCTCACGCTTACGGCAGCGTTGTGACGACCATCCCTAAGGATATACCCTGGGGTGGGGGCAGATTCTGGGTTTCCTATTCTCCTGTTGTATGGACGGTGGAGCTGGAATGTTCTTTAAACCCCCCGACCAGCGGGCAAATTAGATGGGGCATATTTCCACCACCAGGTTTAAGCAGCTGTTCCCAAGCCTGAGGGCATGTGGTCCTCCTAGAATGTGTGGAATACCCCAATCCCATACCCTGGGGGCCAGGCCACCTGGCTGTTCACTCTCCCCACAGAAATCTGTTCCTGGCAGACCTACGCGGGCTTTTCTCCTTCACCCTAATCTCACTCCTGGGCCCCTGGCCCTGCGTCTCCTCTGTGAGAAGGGACAATGACAGTTCTCTGGTGGAAGGCATCACCTCAACTGGCCGTCACCCAGGTGGCCCCTGATGATGATACAGCTTTGAGCACCTGTGGTAGCAGGTGCAGCGCCTCAGGTACAGTGTGTGTCAATGTGTATGTTTGTTTATTTCTTTTTAAATTGAGATACACTCGACATATACCATTATAGGAGTTTTAGGCGTACGACGTAATGATTCAATCTTTATGTATACTGTGAAATGATCGCCACAGTGAGTTAGGTTGACATCCAACACCATGCACAGTTATCCTTTGTTTCTTGTGATGAGAATTTTTATTCTCTTAGCAACTTTCACATATGCAACACAGTTTGTTAACTCTAGCCACCGTGCTGTGCAGGACATGCCCCGGACTTATTTACTCTATAACTGGAGGTTGGTACACTTCCCTCATCCCCCCCACCCCACCTCTGACAACCACCAACTATTCTGTCTGTCAACATATATCTTTGGGTTGGATAATAAATATTCTCACATTCTTTTTCTCTACTCCCCCACCCCCAACACTTTATTATGAACCATTTCAAGCATACAGAAAAGTTGAGTGAATTTTGAAAAAAGTTGAGGGGATACCTCCATACCCACCACCTGGATGACATTTTACTGTTTGCTTCATATCTCTGTCCATCTCTCTGCCTCCCCAGGAATCCATCTTCTTTTTCTGTTCCTCTAAAGGGGAGTTGCAAACTTCAGTACACCGCACCCCTAAACACCTTACCATGTATATCATTAGATAGAGTTGAATAAATATCGTTCATGTTTTTTCAGGGAGAAGTTACATGCAATGAAATGTTCACATTCTTAAATATACCATTTGCTGAGTTTTGACAAACGCCCACACCTGTGTGAGTCAAACCCTTACCCAGATACAGACCACTACCATCACCCAGAAGTTTCCCTCACTCCCCTGCCCAGCCAGTCACCTCCACCTGCCCCTAGAGGCAGCTACTGTTCTGATCTTTATTTTATCAGTGGTTAGTTTTGCTTTTTAGAACTTCTTATAAATGGACCCAGACCACAGATGCTTTTTTGCGTCAGGTTTCTTTCATTCCCTATAATGGTTTTGAAATCCACACCGTTGTACATATCAGGGACATTGTGTGGGTAATACCACGAGGTGTTGGTCCCTCACATTCTTCTATGTCACTGATACACTTTTATTTACTTATTTTTAAAATTTTCTTTTTAATGTTTAGTTTTGAGAGGTGGGGGGGATGGGGGAGAGAGAATCCTAAGCAGGGTCTGCACGGTCAGCGCAGAGTCCGATGCAGGGCTCGAACTCACAAACCGTGAGAACAGGACCCGAGGCGAAATCGAGAGTCAGACCCTCAACTGACTGAGCCACTCAGGTGCCCCCTGATACACTTTTTAAAAGGCCCTTCCTTACAATTTCCATTTGACTTGACTGTCTGGGGTCCCACTGCCGGTTACAGGGGGCTCAAGAGTCATCGTCTCTACGGCTCCAGGCAGGGAAATGCCCCCGGAAGCCATGGATGGAAACCTGCCCAGACCCCACCCTCAGCCCCGCTGCACTGCAGGATTTCTCGATGGACAAGGGCATGTCTGCGAACTCTGCACCTCGTTCTTTCTTCAGCCCACTGCAGGCTGCCTTTGTTTCCCACTTTCCTGACTTACCAGGCCTGCCTGCAGCATCCACTGTGGTTAGCCCTTGCCTTCCAGAAACTCCCTCCTCTGTTGCCCTCTTACCCACCTTGTCGATTTTCCTCCGGCCTCCCTGGCTGTTCTGACTTGGTTTCCTTGGCTGTGTGCAAAAGGTGAGGGTCTTCAAGGACTGGATCCGGCTGGTTGTCTCTGCCTTCAGTCTCACTCCCCAGGCAGTCACATCCAGAACCATGGCGTCATTGAGTGCCATCAGTGGGCTGGTAGCTCCCCAGCCAGGCCTTTCCTTAAGCCCTGCAGCCTCCGCGTGGGGCTCAGATAGACATCCTGAATTCAGCATCAGCAGAAACAGCCTGCACCGTCTTGCTCATCTGACCCTGCTCTGTCTCCCCTTCTCACTTAGGGGCTCCGTCGGCCTGGGATCAACCTTAATTTCCTCATCCTCATTGCCCACAACCATTCATCGCCCATCTCCATAGAGCCTCCCTCCAAATCAGATCTTAATATTTGTCCCTTCTCTTCATCTCCATTGCCATGGCCCTAGACTGTGAGATACCTTATGATGAACATTATATCTGGTTAATGTGCAATTCGAATGTAACTGGGCATCCTCTATTTTTATTTAGTAAGTCTGGCTGCCCCGTGGCTGGTCGGTGCCTCCCGCTGCATCTGACCTCATCGCTACCAAGCAGGCTCCTGTCCTGCTACCCAACCCCTGGGGACTCGGGGGAAACCAGGGGAGCCCCTGCCTCCTGGGCCCGCTCTCCCCACATTGCCCTCCTGCAGCGGGGAGGGGGAGTTCAAATCCTCTGCAACCCCCTGGGATGTCTACCCAGCTCAGCCAGAGCTGGGCTTCTCTGCTGCCTTCACTCCAGGCCGCTCTGACACAGACATTTCCCTTCTGCTTGGTGTGGATGACATTTGCTCCAGGGGTCTTTAAGGGTGGAGGGGACTGGGATTTGTGAAGTTCTCAGCAGAGGGCCTGGCTCGCTCAGTGTCTAGTAAACGATAGTGCCCCTTTGGTCCTCCTGGTGCCGGCTCCCTCCACTGGCACAGCAAAGGGCCATGCAGGGGAATGCCCCCTCTCTCCCCGAGTAGGCTTCTTTTAAAATCACAGGGTTTGGGGGCAGTCCGTTAAGCTGGCTCAGTCCGTTAAGCGTTGGATTCTTGATTTAGGCTCAGGTCAGGATGTCACGGTTCGTGAGGTCGAGCCCCACATCGGGCTCTGTGCTGACAGCATGGGACCTGCTTGGGATTCTCTGTCTCCTCTCTCTCTGCCCCTCCCCAGATCATGCTCCCTCTCTGTCTCTCTCAAAAATAAGCTTTGAAAACAAAATAAAATAAAATCACAGGGTTTTAAACCCCATGTAGGGGTGAGGAGCCCTGTTGCAGGACAGGTACGGAATTACACGGACAGAATCCAGCCTTGCAACTGGCAGAACAACGCAGGGGTATGGGCACTTCCATACGGGCTCCCTGTGCCCACGCGGGACCACATCCTGGCCACAGGCCAGGCCTGTGGCCAGCGGGCTCTGGCTTAGCTTTCCAGCCTTGCTCCTCCGTCATTTTCTTTGCCTTCCTGGCAAACTTCTGCCGAGTTCAGAAGCAGAAAGAGCTGGCGACTGGCGACCAGAGAAAACATCCCTTTACTCCAAGCCTGCTCTTGGGGAAGATGTTATTTACTCTTAGTGCCTCTACCTTTTCATCAGCCAAATGGAGCAGAGAAAATGGGCCCTACCATCCATCCCAGAGCTCAGGAAGAGGGGTGCCTTCTGTCTATGTGGGCCGTGTGTGGGTCCTCCTCTAAGATCCGGCCCCCTGTCACCCCAGGAAGGTTTCCTAACTCTCCCCTCCTCCCCACCTCCCCACCCTGTTAATTTGAAGCTGTTTCCTCTCCTATTTCTGTAGCACTCTCTACACTCCTCCGTATTGCCTTCAGCAATCTGTTGCTTGGTGACTCATTATTTTTACGTTTCTTTCTGCCTCTGGATTCTGAGAGCTCCTAAATCTGCAGAAGGCTGTGGGGCCCCCACACAATGCCTGGCACGGGGATGGTGCTCAATAAATGCTCCATGAGCAAGTGTAAGACTGTGGAATTTGACAGCCTTTGAGGCATCTAGAATGCAGAGAGAGGCCCCTCCAGCCTCCTGTTTCCCTGTGCTATTCTAAAACGAAACCATAATTCCTGTCCCTGAAAACGCGGCCCTCCTTCAGACAACTGTAAGCCTCCTCGGGAAGGTGAAGGCTCTCAATTCTAATTAGTCCTTTTCCTGCCCGTGGGTGAGAGGATCCCCGGAGTGGTCAGCTGTGCTGATGGATGGGGCTGGGCGCAGAGTACCAAGGCCAGGGAGGCCAGGCAGTTGCGGTGAACAGCCCGGCCAAGCCCTCCCTCCCAGCCCTGCAGGAAGCCGGGCTTTACTTTTGAAGCTAATGAGAAGCAGATTTGAGCAGTGGGATGGGCCGGAGACCCAGAGGCTGCCTCTGCTACGTGGCATCTTGAGCAACTCCCTAAGCTTTTGCCACCAACCAGCGGAGAGCCGGGTCGGGCCACGCGGCTGGACGATGGGTCTCCCTCCAGCTTGACTCCAGGTCAGACTGTATTTTATTAAAAGACAGATCTAAACATTGCCAGCTTCGGTGAATGATGCAGCGGGCTTGTGGAGACGTGGGTCACCCACAGAGGGTGTCCCTCCTGTGATGGGTTTCTCCCTTCTTCCCTGACACGTTCACGGTCCAGCCCACAAGCCTGAGTCCCGGGAGGGGTCTGAGGCACACTGAGGGAGCGGGCGTGCACGGGGCTCCAGCAAAGGCTGCTCTGAAGGTCCAGCCGGTTCCACCTCCAGCCAGGGTGCTGGGGGTGGGGTGGCAGGCTCCATGAGGGCCGGGACTGGATGTGTCTGGGTGACATCTACATCCCCAGCATCTTGAGCGGTGTACCTAGTAGATGCATAAGAAACACTACGCTACATAACATAATGGCTCTGCAAACAGTTCTGGAATCAGCCACGGTTTGAACCTCAGCTCCTAGTTAGAGCTCAGGGGACGAGTCAACCTCTCTAAGAGTAATTTTTGTTTCCAAAAATTATACAAGTATTTACCTTGGAAGGGTGTTTGGAAGATTGTATCTAGTATTTACTGAGCACTTATTTTGTACCAGGTGTCATTTTAGTGCTCTGTTTTCACTCACCGAATCCCCACGACAACCAACCTGAGGCAGAGAAGTTATTGTTCCCACTGTATGAGTGAGGAAACCGACACCCAGAGAGGTTAAGTAACTTTCCCAAGGTCACACCGTTGGGAAGAGGCAGAGCCAGGCTTTACGCTCAGGCTGTTGGCTCAGAGTCCAGTTCTGAACCATCACACGAGCTGCCTCTGAAATGCGCCGAGCATAGTGCCTGGCACAGAGTAAGTGCCCAGTGAAAGGGAGCCATTGCAGTTTAATTAAGAAACAAGAGGGAAATCAATGTCCTGGATCTTCCTGAAAGAAATGAAGTGATAGAATTTTGTACCATTCACGATTCATTCATTCATTCATTCATTCATTGAGGCTTCACGTAATAATTCTGCACGCTTTGCCCCAAACGCAGGGAGTGTAGATATTGGGGAAGCAGTAGCTCTGGGCTTGGCATACTCCTGGAAGCCTGTGTGGGGACAAAGACCTGAGAGCCATTCAGGTGAACTCAACGGGGAAAAAGTGTTCTCTGTAGGCACCTGATTTGCAGGAGGAGCCCTCGCGGGCCTCATGACCGGAGGTTGCCAGGCAACCTGAGGCGGTGGGCACTTCTCTGCCAACCTGCTCCCGTCTCCCCGCAGACTGACGATATCCTCAAGGTCCTGTGCTTCTGTTCCCCCAAACTCCGCGTGCGACAGACTCTGGGTTGCCATGGTAACAACCGGAGCCCCCATTTTATATGTTCTTACCATTCCAGGGTCAGTATCACCTGACCGTGGCTGGGTCTTTCTGAGTTTACATTCTACCCCCCCTCCCCCCACACCCCTCCCCCAAGGAGCGGGGTCATCTCTTTCAAACCTGATTGTCTGCTCCTTCATCCTCAGCAAGGAAGGGGGGACAGTCCCAGAAAAGACAGAGTCGCTAGGAAGGCAGCCCGAGATTGTGTACTATGAGCAGACTAAGGGACAGGGTACCTCTAAGCATCCTTTTCAGATGACTATTTCTGCACTATTTTAATTTTATCATCTTATTTCTCTTACCCTGAGACTATGAATAGCTCTGAGAGCCACAATAATAAGCTACAAGCCAGTTTCTTCACAAACCAGCTTTTCGGGGGGGGGGGGCGGGGCAGGGAACAGGTCCACTCTGCCGATGGAACGTGCCAGGCTCCTGATTGCCCCCAAACTTGTGCTCACACTGCCCCATCCACCCAGAATGCCCTTCCCTTCTACTCTTGGTCAGCCTTGAAGACCCAGCTCAGTTTCTGTTTCCTCCAAGAATTTTGCACACAATTCCAGCCTGAATTGGTTGGGACCCTCTGAGTGTAGCCTTCATTGTCTCTTCCATCCATGAGGTCATCTCCGGTGTTATTGTCAGGGAAAATCAGTGAAAAACTTTCAAATGGATAAGAGAAATAAAAAGATCACTGGGTGTCCTGTCTAGGGCACCCTTCCAGGTTGTCTCTGTCTTTCATTGTCTTTGAAAAGCTATTTTTATGACCCTGTAAGTCATCGAAAACAGACAATGATGCCAATGATTTGTGTTCATAGAAATACAAATTAGTAGCGTCCAGTGGAACTCAACTGACGGTTGCCCTGTGGATAGACTTCTGCATCTATTTGTAAGGTCACGTCAGCATGCTGCTTATTTGTGTGTGTGTGGTTCTTAGAAATCTCCTTTGAGCCCGTTAGAAGACCTCAACTCCATTCCTCATTAATGAACGAGTTACATAAAATCTTTATACTTTTATGAGAGTCATAATTTTATCCTGTTTTCCCTAAAATTATTCTTTGTCATTTTTTAACTCAAGTTAAAAAAGAATGGTTTGACACATTGTATCAGTCAGAGTTGGGAGCAAGCAACAGAAATCAACAGTAGCTAACTTTAACAACGAGGAAAAGAATATACTGGAGGTTATTAGATGGCTTGTAGAATTTACAGAGAGCCCACAGTTGTGGGCTTGGAAAACGGACCGGGGCTGAGGGTGGCTTGGTGACAGGACTACAGGCAAAGGCATGGGATGGGCTGGCCTGGAAACCATCTCTGGGCACTGCCACTTCTGGACGTCACTGCTGGTGGCCCCTGGCCATGACCTCAGCCGCAAGCTGCCGCCACCATGAAATGAATGCTAAATGGCTCCTGAGTGTTTCCATCTCTGGCTCAACATTTGAAGTCCTGGCCAGCATTATCCAAGTGTCTGGGCAAAAACCTATCTATGCCTTTGCCGGAATAGGAGGCAGGGACGCTCCCCATGGTGGGGAGCGTCCCTCTCTCCCAAATAGGAAAACGGCTGCCAAAGAATGCCAAATGTCTACTTGAAATCACATTGTGAGTTCCATTAGTGCCATTACCACAAAGTACACATGTTCCTTTTTTTAGATAGTGAGGGGATCTCCAAGGGGCCCGGCCTAGCAGATCTCGTGGGGACATTACCGAAGAGGCAGAGGGAAACACTGGAATTAGAGACTGTCCAAACTGGACAGGGTCACAGAAGCCACCTCGCGTGATCCTCTCATTTTCCTCCCGAGGACACTGAGCCTCAGGAGCTGGAGGTGCCGTGTGGCCTGGAAGATGGTCCGAGTGTCATGGTATGGTTTGGGGACTGTCCTTCAGATGTTCGTAAAACGGGGCAGTCCTGCTTACCCCCAAATCTGGTTACTGTCACCAGTGGGAGGGCACGGCCGTCGGCTAATTTAAAACAGAGCATCCCGAGTCAGCTTCTGGGCCGCTTCCCGGCTTTGCTGGCCGCAGACCGCTCTTCAGGGGTATGTTTTGCTGACGTGGCTGGCCGCGGGGAGCCGGGAGGCACAATTTTCTGAAGGTCCATTTGCAAAATTGAAACCCTGCCCTTGAGAACTCTGCACATCACAGCTGTGAAGAGATGTGAGAGCAAGGCCAAGGGCGGCCTTCCAGTGAGACCTCCAGGTCCGCTGGGATGCCCACGGCTTCGCGTGGGAATTCAGCAGCCTGTGGCTCCAAGGTGCCCCCTCTCACAGGCTCTTTGGGGGAGAACGGGTCCCCGTCTTCTCTTTACTGGGGCGCTGTTCTTTCTCTCTGGTTTCTTGCTCTTAGCTCATCTCACATCTTGGTTTCCAGAAGGTGGGAGATTCTACCCGGGACCCAGGGGCGCAAATGTGGCCAGCGGGCACCCTCGACCCCCAGGCCTGGTGAGACGAGGGCTCTCCTCCACGTGACCCGGCTGTTGGTGCCCAGCCTGGACCGGACTGCTCTCCAGTGTGGTGAGGAGGAGGGGTTCTGGCAGACAGGCATACCATCTGTCACCCAAGAGACGCTCTTGGGGTTTGGCAGAGAGGCCCCTGCCTGGGCAAGGGCAGGAAGCCAGGTGTCTGGCTCCCCATCACTGCCGAAATGACTTTCTTTTCTCCATCCAGGCACCTCCCCACCCCCAACTCGAGGGACCCAGTCTATGCCATGCAGCCCCCCAGGGCCCTCACCATCCCTCCCTTCTCTCTTCTGCTTCCAGTGAGACTTGGGTTCAAATCGCCCCACTGCCTTTTCAATGTGACTTTGGGAAAATTCCTTCATATCCCAGAGACTCAGTTTCCTCATCTGTAAAATGCTGATGACAAGAAGGCCTGTCCCAAACACAGTGCACACATAAAGTGCATGCAGGGCTATTATGATTACTGTGTGGGTTTTTTTTTTTTAAGTTTATTTATTTATTGGTGGGGGAGGGGCAGAGACAGTGGGAGACAGAGAATCCCAAGAAGGCTCCATGCTCAGCGTGGAGGCTGACTCGGGGCTTGATCCCACAAACCATGAGATCATGAGCTGAGACGAAATCAAGAGGCAGATGCTCAACCAACTGAGCCACCCAGGTGCCCCGATTATTGTGGTTTTACGTGTTTTTGTCTTTCTCTCTCTTTGCATTAGGTGATGATTCTCTTTCTCTACCATCCTTTAATTCTCCACAGTGTGTGGCACGGTAGTGTTCACAGGGCCGTTGGCTGAGGCGGGGGGGCGGAGGGAAGGGTATTGAACTCAGCCCTGTGTGGCTCCAAGGCCGTCAGTCTTCCTAGGACACCGTGCTGAATTCCTCCTCTTCCTTACTGTCCTCTCCAGTTCTGCTCGGTCAGTCAGCAAATACCCCAAGTGTGACTGACTGACCAGCAAGAGAGAAAGGAAACGGGGAGTTGAGGTTTTTCTGTTTTGTCCTTTTTTTTTTTTTTTTTTAATTTTTTTTTCAACGTTTTTATTTATTTTTGGGACAGAGAGAGACAGAGCATGAACGGGGGAGGGGCAGAGAGAGAGGGAGACACAGAATCGGAAACAGGCTCCAGGCTCCGAGCCATCCGCCCAGAGCCTGACGCGGGGCTCGAACTCACGGACCGCGAGATCGTGACCTGGCTGAAGTCGGACGCTTAACCGACTGCGCCACCCAGGCGCCCCGTGTTTTGTCCTTTTTTTAAAACGCTTGCAGACACTTGCTTGCCCATCTGAAATGGTCTTGGGCCTCATTTTTGGAAGGAGCCCCAGATCCCTGCATACAGAGAACGATCTTTGCGTTTCCTCACAGAGGTTTTCAGCTGGAGTGCTGGAGGTTGTCTCTTGCTTCCCTAGCTCGGGAAGACCAGGGGCAGGAGAGAGAGGACCCCGCCACACTGCTGGGTCAGCTGAGGCTCCCCCCCCGCCCAGGTTTTCTTCTCTTTTTAAAGTTTATTTATTTTTTAGAGAGAGAGCACGAGCGAGAGCATGAGCAGGGGAGGGGCAGAGAGAGAGGGACACATAGCATCCAAAGCAGGCTCCAGGTGCTGAGCTGTCAGCACAGAGCCCGATGCCGGGCTTGAACCCATGAACTGTGAGATCATGACCTGAGCCGAAGTCAGATGCTCAACCGACTGAGCCACCCAGGAGCCCCTCCCCTCCCCCAGGGTTTCTTGATGGGTAAGGGAGTCTACCAGGTACCCATGAGGACATGGCTATGCTCACCTGTCAGCTGGCAGTGTGGTGATGGGGAGAGCATGCACCTGCTGCGTCCACATCCACGGCTGTCACTTCGCTGTTCTCTGAACCACTCAGGGCCTCAGTGTCTCTATCTGTGACATGAGAATGACATGAGAGTCTACCTTGTGGGGTGGTTGTGAAGATTAGATGAGTTTATGTGTATAACCATCAGGACCACTATTTTGGATACACCATGAAGTTCCCTACTCCCCAGATGATCCCTGGGATAAGAAGCTCTTCTCCCTTCCCTTCCTTTCCCTTCTCCTCTTCCCTTCCCTTCCCTTCTCCCCTCCCCTCTCCTCTCCTCTCCTCTCCTCTCCTCTCCTCTCCTCTCCTCTCCTTTTTCCCTCCCCTTCCCTTCCCTTCCCTTCCCTTCCCTTTCCCTTTCCTTCCCTTTCCCTTTCCTTTTCGCTTTTGCCCTCTTTTCTTAGAAGGCTCCACACCCAGCATGGAGCCCAACACAGGACTTGAACTCATAACTCCAAGATCAAGACCTGAGTGGAGATCAAGAGTCGGACACTTAACCAACTGAGCCAGCCGGGTGCCCCAGGAAGTTCTTTATTTTCAAAAATTACCTCGCACAATCTTTCCTGGCACGGGGTGCTCTCCATTACTTTATTGTGAACAGACAGGTGCTATTTGGGTGAGACATGTCACCTGAAACAACCCCTCTTGGTGGTCACTCTGGCCGCTCAGTAAGGTCATCTGAAGAAATTGATAAAAAGCAGGTAAGACCCGGTCCCCAAGGGGGTGGCGTCATAGCTTTGCAAAGGGAGTGTAGACAAGGACAGTAAGAAAGCCACCATCAGTGGTTACTTTATGGAGATAGCACACTGACACCTCTGGGATGAATGGAACAACAGCTGCCCCAATGTTATGCAAAGAGGCTCTCCCGGCTTGGGATGAAAATGCCACCCAAAGCATCCTCCAGATTCCAAAAATGCTGTATCGCCAGAACTGAGAGGGGAGGGTAGAAGATGCACTCAGACACTCCAATGACTCAGAAGGTGGCTTTGATGATGAGGAGGACCCTGAGCACCAAGATGAGTTGGAAGAGCTGGCAAGATATGGAGTCAGGGGCCCAGGGTGAAGACAGCACTAAGTTAACATATTATCACACATGTGATTGTAGGCATGTACCATAAATAATCAATCAATCGTTAGAAACAGATATTTCATCTACTTTTAAAAAGATTACATATCAACTAGGTCATAATGCCTTTGGATATTTTGAGTGGGGAAATGGGGGGATCATGGTATGTGGGGATTGTCTTTTATTGTCCCCGGCAGCACCCCCTTTCCAGAAGGCCCTGATACTCCTTGTGACTCTGCCCCAGGGCGGGGGGTGGGGGGGCTTCCTCTGGCTGCCTGCACTGGTGATGGCTGGAATAAACACCTTCCAGGAGCAGCCCTCACCCAAGGACCAAGGGGACTTGGGGTATAAATCCCACAGCTCCCTCATCCCTTGAAGGAGAGGATGTTCAAAGCGCGAGTTCTGCACCGGCTCCCACAGTTCCCATGGGGATTAAGCACCACGTGCCCCGGTGGTCACCTGCTTCATAGCATATCCTCTCCTGTCTGACTTGCGTTTTCTATGTCACTTTCCCATTCCCTGCCCAGAGCTTCCCAGATCCCCTCCAGATAAACTAGATTGACTGGAATGCTTGTGTCAGGGGCCGCTCCTGGGGAAATCCAACCTACGGCAAGCACAAATGATAAAGGATAGCGATGGTTACTCTCACCCATTATTATTTTGTTAAAGATCAGGAGAATGCACTTCCTGCTTTGTGTTCTTGTTCCCCAGAGCTTGTGAGAGCTGGGCCCGGTTCTGGGGTATCTTTTAGGTCTGGTCAGAAACGGGGAGGTCTGACTGTATATTTATCTCAAAATAATCTAAAGTGATTCATTCTCTCTCTCTCTCTTACTCAATTATATGCTTGAGCAGCTATGCCAGAAATCGGTCCATCCAGAGCAATTAAAAGCTTCCTTTGTCAGACCTTGGGGATTTCTCTCTGATCAATGAGAAAAACACTACAGCTGGAAAAGAGCCGAAACCAAGAATAGGGCCATCATGTCTTAGCTGTTCAGACAAGCTACAGCACCATTCGGATGTTTTTAAAAGACCCTTTTATTTTCCAATATGGAATGTTGGAGGAATTATAAGAAATTTCACATTAGTTTTTCAACGCTTTTGACCCCAAACTGGAATTCATTTGTGAAAATTAGTATCAGGCTCTATGTATCAGCTCACAAGCCATGGTAAGGTACTTATTATTATATTTGTGATTAGTAATAAAGTAATAGCAGCAGAAATCATGTCCCTCATAGCTACCATGAGATGGCCAACATGCTAAGAACATCACACGTTCTTATCTCAGCTGACTATAATGTTACTATGAAGAGGTCACTGTTATTACATCTATTGTATCAATGCAGTTGAGAGATTAAGTAGTTTGTCTAAGATCACACAACCAGGAAGTAGGAGAATGGGGTTACAAAGCCAGGCAGTCGGGCTCCAAAGCCTGGGTTTTTAACTATGGGAAGGCAACAAGCTTTTCACACCAGAAGGAAAGAAGAGACGAATGGGCTTTGTTGATTTCATTGCCCAAGGCCAGGCTCAACCTGACCTGCTTTTTAATGTTTATTTATTTTTGAGAGAGAGAAAGAGCTCGAGCGGAGGGGAGGAGAGAGAGGGAGACACAGCATCCAAAGCAGGCTCCAGTCTCTGAGCTGTCAGCACAGAGCCCCACGCGGGACTCGAACCCACGAACCGTGAGATCATGACCCGAGCCAAAGTCAGATGCTCAACCGACTGAGCCACCCAGGTGCCCCCTGACCTGCCTTTTACAAGAAGTTGAAACAAGGTGGATTTTGGTTCTCACGCCATTCCTCTCTGCTGCTCTCTTCTGTGGAGAAGTCAGAGAGTTTTGTCACAAACTGGGGTTCCCTAGGTCTCAGCTGCGTGTGGCTGCAGAAGGGGCCACAGCCACAGTGACGGAGGACATTTCCTGGGTCTGCTCCAGCCAGCTGCTGGTGCAATCCTCCCACCCCTGGGAGACGCCTCTGTGGGTCCACAAACAAGCTGGTTCCCATGGGAGCCTGCTGCTGTGCAGCTGAGAACAGCTGAGATATTGCTTATCTAGAAAGACAGCGTGAATACCCCAAACACATGATACTGGTTATGTGCCATCATAGTGATCACTTTCGAGCGGGGCGTACCAGGAGACTCCGGGCTACCCACGGAGCCAGCGAGTGAAGAACAAGGAAAATGCCCCAGGGACATCGTGGGATGCTACAGGGGATAGAGTCATCTCAGCTTCACCTGGCCATCATTCACTGTGTGACTTTGGCCGCTTCGCCCCCTGCCCTATTTCCTCCTCTGTGAAATGGGCCGATGGTTCAGAGGAGCCCTGAGGCCCTTTCCACCCCCAGAGATCTGTGGGCAGCCCTTCCCACAGTCAGCTTGCATCCCCCCAACCCTTTGCTCTGCATACCATCCGCTCTCTTTATGTCCTTGGGCCTGTTTGTGTGGTTATTTGTCGAGTTGAGGATTCAGCTGGACTGTAAGTTTGAGAGGTCGGTGAATGGAAACTTCTTTGTGTTTGGATTTGCACAGAGTGGGTCTAGCACAGTGGTTCCCAACCAGGGGTGAGTTTGCCCCCATGGAACATTTGGAAATATCAGGAAATATTTTTATTTGCCATGACGGGGGTGGAGGGGGGAGGGCACCACTGGCATCTAGTAGGTAGAAGCCGGGGTAGAAGTTGCTAAACATTCTACGGTGCGCAGGACAGCTCCCACAAGACAAAATGATCTAGTTTATAATGTCAGTGGTGCCGATGCTGAGAAACCCTGGTTTAGAGGAGGCTAGATGGGCTCACTGGCTATAGGCACCAGGCATTGTGCAGTCCTTGGTTTGCCCTCCTCTTCAAGTTTCTCTCTCTACAGTCCGGAGAAGACCAGCAAATACTTAGGGCCAACCTGAGGCACAGTTATTCTTTGAAAGAAAATAGGTATTACATGCACTCAGTGAGAAGGTCAGTACAGACCAAATGATCCTCTGTTCAGTGGGGGCTGTCCTGTGCATTGTAGGATATTTAGCAGAGACCCTGGCCTCTGCCTACAAATGTCAAAAATGTCCACAGGCATTGACAAATGTCCCTGGGGACCCTGGTTGAGAACCACTGTTCTAGAGGTGTCCTTTGCCTGTCCACACACCTATTTATTTATGAAAAGATGTCTTTTTCTTATGGTGCTTGACACACAGCAGATGCTCCATGAATAGATATTGACAAATGGATAATTGAGAATAAAGTGATTTACGTAATCAGTCAAATCCTACCTTAAATGCCGCAGAGGTACGGGTTACATGTATCCTAACACAAGTACAGGATATGAAGTCATTCTTTCCTGGTTCTGACTTCTCAATTTTGCCTAGAGGAGCACCATCTCGTTACGCTTCCAAACTATGTCACTGCTGAGGGCGAGGTTGTGGAGGATGAGTCCCAAATACCTTAAAGTCCATTCTCAGAAGCAGCCGGGAGGCCTGTAACAATGTGGATTATCTGTATTCTGTGCACCTGAGGGTCTCCTTCCCCTCCCCTGACTGGCAGACTGGGGGAGGCATCAGGGATGTGCCTTGTCTACCCCAAGGGGCCTTTCCTGCCCCATCAGTCCCGTTCTGCCAACGTCTGGCTTTCGTGACAAGCTGTGGCCTTGGTTCCAGCAAGAGTACCCTTTCGAAGAAGGTGGAGGCGTTAGTCCAGCTTGGGCAATCAGCCCAAAGTCCATTTTGTGTAATTCTGGGCTGCCTGCCCAGCTTCTTCCTGGAGTACAGCTGGGGCTGGGATGGTCTCTGGATTTTCCATGTTTCCTGGAGTGGAGTGGTTGGGGATCTGGGAGCTGGGCAGGTGACCTGTGCCCACCACCACTAGGACCTGCTCAGGGTGGATACTCCAGGGGCCAGCTTGCTTATTGCTTACTCTGGGTCTTGGGCACGGTGTATATGGGGTGATAAAGCCAGCTTTCCTAGAGAATGCACAGCAGGAGCGATGGGGCAGCGTCTTTTGAAACCCTCCAGAGAACAAGACAGACCACAGTCAAGAGTCATCATAGTGAGAAGTGTGGCCTGAGAGCTCAGCTGAGGCTGGGCTGGGGGTACCTCTTTGTGGTGGCTTTAGGATAACTGGATGTACTCTACCGTGGCTCAGGGCTTCAAAGACACGTGTCCCAAGAGAGAGAAACCTGGGAGAGCCGCGTGGCCCTGTTCAACTGTGAGGCCCAACCGTGAGGATGAGGTCACCCAACCTCATTTCTGCCAGACTCTACTAGTTGAGAGGTCATAAAGGCCCACCAGGTTCAAGGTGAAGGGATACAGACCCCACCTCTCAAGGAGAGAGCGTCGAAGCCACCCTGGAGACGAGCATGTGTGGTGGGAGACAGTGCTGCAGCTGTTTTTGGAAAATGCCATCTACGACAAGGCTGCACTGAGTTCCAATCTTAGAGAAAAGGGGAGAGCGGGGTGCTCTGTGCACCATTCAGAAGCCCTCCCAGCTGCCTTAGTTCTCACTTAGCCTTGCCTTTAAAGCTTCTCTCAACAGTTGGGACAAGCCCAAGGTTGGGGGCAGGTTCAAGAGTCCCAAATGTGTTCTCTTCCCAAGTCTCTTCCTTCCGCAGCTCCTCTTGTCCCGCTGATGGGAGAGTTGGGGCAAAGCAGGGAATAGAATATTCAGGGTGAGTTTGCTAAGTCTGAGCTTTTAGGCCGGCAACTTTTGTCCATCCCAGAATATCCTCCATCCATTCTTGTACCCATCCCTTTTTTCTCCTCTTCCTCCCCCCTTTCTCACCATCAAATGCACTCTCTGAATTACCCCCATGCTCCTTCTTGAAGGAGCGATTGACCCTCCTCAGCCTCCCATTGACCTGGAAACTGCACCCCTCTGAGATTGCTCTCACGTGGTCATCACCAAATCCTGTCAGTTTTCATCTTGTTCGCTCGGCCTCTGTGAACGTGACCTGCCTTCCTTCTTGGAATTCTCCTTGTGGCACCCCCACATCTTCTCCTACCTCTCAGTCTGACCCCTTCTTCCTTTCAGGGTGCATAATTGGTTCTCTTCTCTCATTTAACCCCATTGCTTCTTCTATCCCCTATTACCACTGACTACAGGCCCTATTTCTCTTGTTTCCTACCTACCCTCATGAGCTCTGAATCTCACATTTCCAACTTTCCACCCCATATCCGAACCTGCCTGGCCTCACAACCACCTGGGGTCCCTTAGACCAAAGTTAAACTCAGTGTCTCCTTCTCATTTTGGGCTATTCATTCCCATGTCACCGAGTGTCACCACCCGGTCTGGCAAGGTGGAACTCTTAAAGCATCACAAATGCATCCTTCTTCTGGTACCAACAGGTTAGCAACTCTATTCCCAGAAGATCTCTTGGACACATTCATTTGTTTGTTCATTCATCCCTTTTTTTTTTTTTCAAGTTTATTTATTTTGAAGGGGTGGGGGGGAGAGCATAAGCTGGGGGAGGGGCAGAGAGAGAGAGAGAGAGAGAGAGAGGGAAAGAATCCTAAGCAGGCTTCACGCTGTCAGCAGAGAGCCCAACGTGGGGCTTGATCCCATGAACCTCGACATCATGAACTGAGCCCAAATCAAGAGCCGGATGTTCAACCAACCGAGCCACCCGGCTGCCCCTGTTCATTCATTCATTCTTTTAGTTAGGAAATACTGATTGAGTATGCGCTATACCCCAGGCACTATTCTAGTGGCTGGAGATATAGCAGTAAGTCCGACAGAGTCTTAGAATCTACAAGGGAGAGAAAGACAACAAACGGGTTCATAGACAAATGGTGGTAGATGCTGTGAGACAACAGAGCTAGGCGAGGGGTGGGAGGAGGAGGGAAGATAGTTCTTTTATGTTAGGTAGACAGGGACAGCCTTACCAGTCACGTGACATTTGAATAGAAACCATAAGGAAATGAGAGCCAGCCAGGTGGATATTGGGTCTTTCTTCTTTATCCCCATGGCCACAGCTCCTCATTCTCTTCCCCTGAAGCATGGCAATTACCTTCCAAAAGGGCAGTGGCCTCTTTGCCTCTCTGCTCTTATCCTTCCTTCTCGACCCCTTTCAGTGGCTTCCTACAGCTCACAGAATAAAGTTCTTACTCCTAACTATAGTCTGCAAGGAGCTTCACCATTGGACTCCAACCCTCTTTCCAGCTAAGTCATACTGTCATAGGCAGAATTCTAAGATGGCCCCATGCTCTGCACTCTTTCTGTTCCTCCCTGTGTAATCTTCTCCCCTTAAGTGCCCGTAGAACCTGTGACTTGCCGCTAGCCAATAGAATGTGGCAAAGGCGAGGGGGGTGTCACTGCCTTCAGTAGGTTTTGTTATAGAGGAGTCTGTCTTAGCTGACTTTATTGAGAGAAATTCTCCCGCTGGCCTTGAAAAAGCCAAGAGCCATGCTGTGAACTGGGCTATGGGGTTGAGGAACCGGGGGCAGCCTCTGGAAACTGCAGGAGGCCTCAAGTTGCTGAAGGCAGCCTCCAGCCTCCGGTCAGGAGGAAGCTGGCACTCTCAGTCCTCGACTTGCAGGGAAATGAATTCTGCCAACTGCCTGCGTAAACTGGGAAGCACATTTTTCCCCTCATTAAGCTTCAGATGGGATCACAGCCCCAGCTGACACCTTTTGCAGCTAGTGAGCAAAGAACCCAGCAGAGCTGTGCTCGCTCCTGACCCACTGTAAGATAATTAGTGTGTGTTGTCTTAAGCCTCTGAATGTGTGGTGGTTTGTTACACAGCCACAGAAAACCGATACACTCGCCCTGCATAGCCTATACTAGTCCTCAGGCCGTCCCAGCTTTCAGACACGTTTTCCTTTGCATGCCCTGCTGAGAACACAAATTCTGTCCACAAATCTCTAATCCTACATTTTCTCTCTGGAAAAATCTTGTTTGTCCTTCAAAACCCCATTCAGACGTACCCTCTTCTCCTTCACACTCTTGTGACACCCTGGCCCTCCTCCCCACTCCCCAATCTTGCTTTTCTCGACAAGCATGGGGTTGGCTGCTATATGCCTGCATGTCAGTCCCCTCTCTTCTCTTTCCAGCTCAGGGTCTAGCTCAGTGCCTGGCTTCCAGTCATTCAAGGGTTCCTCACTTGGGGATGCGTGTTGGGGGGGGATGGTCCTGGATAGGGCCTGTGCCATGCATAAATCCCCTAAAATTGCTTCGAGAATGCTGCTGCTTAAGCAATTTTTCTGGGCCCATTGCTTCCACTCAACTCTCAAAGAGGCTCAAGGTCCTGGGAAGATTAAGACCAATTGAAGCCTGGTGTCAATACATGGTTCTTGAATTTAAGCCACTGGGTTATCGCCTGCTAAGGAGATTTTCATTTTAAGCCTTCCTGCTAATTGTGGCTTTGCTAGAGGAATTTGAAGCTTCTGGGGTATTTTGCAGGAGAGCTGCTGTTTTGACACGTGTAAAAGCACAGTCAGGTAGGCAGCCCCGGGCTCCGACCAGGGATGAAGGTGGTCCAGGCTGGGGAAAGAGAAAGGAAGGAGGGGTGGAGCAGGGGTGCAGGGAAGCCCACATGTCCAAGAAGAAGAAACAGAAGGGAGAGCCTTGGAGACAAAGGGAGCGCGGGGGTGGGGGTCAGGGGACCAGCGGATTCTGCGCTGAAGGAGCGCCTGTGTTTCTCCTTCTAATTGTGCCAGGTGCCAGGATACCTAGTCCCCACTGCCGGCTCCCCTGGGCTCTGGAGGGCTGCCTGTGGCAGCGCAGTGTATTTTTAGCCCTCCAGTAAGTGGAACAAAGCGCTCTGAGAGGCAGTGCTGCGCTCTTGGCTCTGGGCTCCAGGCAACACTCAGCAGCTTTCTGAGGAAGCGCAGGACACCCTCTCCAGATGCAGTGGGGATGTGGGTCCAGCTCCCTCCAAGTCTCTTTCCCTCGGGGTGGGGGGCCTGGGAGAGGGACGTCCTCACCAGAAGGAGGACAGTCAGGGCTGTGTGGCTGGGCAGCTTAGGGGAGAGCAAGTGAGTGGGCCTTTCACTGGGAAGGACACAGCCTGGCGCCAGATGCTTACCTCTTCTGGCCGCTGGCGCTGAGGGAGATGACTGGTCCCGGGACTACCAGGGTTAGGTGGGCAAAGCAGGGCGCGCTAGGCTCGGGGCGGGGATGGTGGGCAAGCCCCTGGCCCACGCCAGAGAAGCCTGTCCCTGAAGGCAGCGAAGACCGCGGTGAAGGGAAGTGTGGGGGAGAGTCTCTGGAAGCCACTTTCTGACATCCCAGGTGGTGAATTGTCAAGGTCAACCTTGAGCATCGATCTGCCAAATATTTGCTTGGATCGCTGACGCAGCAGACCTCTCACCCCAACCTGCTCCCTGCTTGTACCGGGGCCTTGTCTCAACCAGACTGCCTTACCCCTTGACCCTCGAGGAGATGGGACTGTTTCCCAAAGAGCCCTTTCCAGACAGATGTGGCTGGTCTAGTCCTCTCACGGGGGCATAGACTGTGGGTGAAGGTGGGCAGACTAGAGGCTGGAGGCTGGGGCCAGGCGTCCCCACGGACCCTTTGTTTGAAATGGCTACCTCCGACAAACTAGACTGAAGTGATCAAGGTTCAGCACAGCTGCCCACGTAGAACCAAACTCCACAAGGTGGGGCCCTTAGGGCCTTGTCCCCACCACAGCCTTCCCACACACCAAGCCCAGGAAGAAGAGAGACCTCACTTCCTAGGCAAGACAGAGAGAAGCCGAGAGCAGGGCTTGGCTGAAGCCAAACCTAGTCTCCACCTCCCCGGGGGACTCTGAGTCCCTTCCGCTCCAAGCCCCCAGCCTCTCAGTTTGCTTCCTGTACGGCGCTCATCGCATGCTGACTCGTGTGTTCTAATCCTCCTTTGCTGCGTATCCACCCACCTGACTCATGAGATCAGAAGAGAGTGCGTTTGTTTGGTGTAGGTATGGCAGCTCCCTGGGAGGAATAGTGCTCCGATTTGTGGGGCGTACCTATTCCTGTGCTGTCGAAATACTCCCACCATGGCCAACTTCAAGCTATGATTGTTTCACAATGGGCTCATGTTTCTAAATATCTAGCAGTTGGCTGTGGTGAACCAGTCTTCATGGGTATGAGCTCACCACTGCTGGAGGGTGCCCCACTGCTGAAACTTAAGGCTTGCACTCAGCAGGTGCACCCAAGGCTGGTGCCACAGAATCCTTGCTTGGATGGACTGTTCTATTCAGTACATGTTTTGTTTTTGTTTTGTTTTGTTTTGCTTTCTTCTGGAGCACCTACTCTGTTCCTAAAAGAATGTAGAATGAATTCCTGGGGGGAGGATCACCTGTGAACAAGGTAACAGTCCTTCTCTCCTCCCCATATCTTGGCCCCTTTGCAATGTGACCTTGCAGTTTCTACCATCAAGAGCTAGCACCAGTTTCTTAACCCTTGATTCAGGCCTACCCTTGTGACTTGACTTAGCCACTGGAATATGGTGAAAATGACTTCGATCATTCTAAGCTTGGGTCTCAAGAGGCCTTGAGTACCTCCTCTCTTGTCTTGGGATCCTGCCAGCCAGCACATATAAAGCCCAGGCTATTCTGCTGAGCAGTCGAGAGGTCACATGGAGCAGACACCCACCATCTCAGCCAAACCATCCTTGATCAGCCAGGCTCAGCAAACCCAGCAGCTGGCCAAAGGTGTAGGAACAAGCCCAGCTGAGACCAAAGGTGTCAGCCAGCTGAGCCCAGCCTAGATGGCTAAATTGCAGACTCATGAGCTGAATAATGGTTGTTGTTTTAAACCACTAAGCTTTGGAGTGGTTTGTTATCCACCAAAAGCTAACCAACAGAACACTATGCTTGCGTTCAGAAGTAGCTTGGCTCGGGGCACCTGGGTGGCTAAGTCGGTTAAGCATCTGACTTCGGCTCAGGTCATGATCTCACAGTTTGTGGGTTTGAGCCCTGCACTGGGCTCTGTGCTGACCGCTCAGAGCCTGGAGCCTGCTTCGGATTCTGTGTCTCCCTCTTTCTCTATCCCTCCCCTGCTTGTGCTCTCTCTCTCTTTCTCTCTCAAAAATAAAATAAACATTAAAAAATTTTTAAAAAGTAGAAAAACAAAAGCAAAAATCAACTACTGGGACCTCATCAAAATAAAAACCTTCTGCACAGCGAAGGAAACAATCAGCAAAACTAAAAGGCAACCGACAGAATGGGAGAAGACATTTGCAAATGACATATCAGATAAAGGATTAGTATCCAAAATCTATAAAGAACTTATCAAACTCAACACCCAAAAAACAAATAGTCCAGTGAAGAAATGGGCGAAAGACATGAATAGACGCTTCTTCAAGGAAGACACCCAGATGGCCAACCGACACATGAAAAAATGCTCAACATCACTCATCATCAGGGAAATACAAATCAAAACCACAATGAGATACCACCTCACACCTGTCAGAGTGGCTAACATTAACAACTCAGGCAACAACAGATGTTGGCAAGGATGCAGAGAAAGAGGATCTCTTTTGCATTGTTGGTGGCAATGTAGGCAGGTGTAGCCACTCTGGAAAACAGTATGGAGGTTCCTCAAAAAACTAAAAATAGAACTACCCTACGACCCAGTGATTGCACTACTAGGCATTTATCCACGGGATACAGCTGTGCTGTTTTGAAGGGACACATGCACCCCCATGTTTATAGCAGAAGTATCAACAATAGCCAAAGCATGGAAAGAGCCCAAATGTCCATCAGTGGATGAATGGATAAAGAAGATGTAGTATATATACACAATGGAGTATTACTCGGCAATCAAAAGAATGAAATCTTGCCATTTGCAACTACATGGATGGAACTGGAGGGTATTATGCTAAGTGAAATTAGTCAGAGAAAGACAAAAATCATATGACTTCACTCATATAAGGACTTTAGGAGATAAAACAGATGAACATAAGGGAAGGGAAACAACAATAATAGAAAAACAGGGAGGGGGACAAAACAGAAGAGACTCATAAATATGGAGAACAAACTGAGGGTTGCTGGAGGGGTTGTGGGAAGGGGGATGGGCTAAATGGGTAAGGGGCCCTAAGGAATCTACTCCTGAAATCATGGCTTCACTATATGCTGACTAATTTGGATGTAAATTTTAAAAAAATAAAAAAGTTTAAAAAAAATTTTTAAATTTAAAAAAAAAAAATTTTTTTTTAATTTTTTTTTTCAACGTTTTTTTTATTTATTTTTGGGACAGACAGAGACAGAGCATGAACGGGGGAGGGGCAGAGAGAGAGGGAGACACAGAATCGGAAACAGGCTCCAGGCTCCGAGCCATCAGCCCAGAGCCCGACGCGGGGCTCGAACTCACAGACCGTGAGATCGTGACCTGGCTGAAGTCGGACGCTTAACCGACTGTGCCACCCAGGCGCCCCTAAAAAAATTTTTTAAAAAGTAGAAGTAGCTTAGCTCTCGGCTGGATTGTCCATCTCTGAATGAGGTAGAATTAGCCTCCTGTCCGCTACAGCTCATTAGCTATGAGCCAGAACTCTAGGTATCAGCACCACTGACCCCTGCGGTACCTGAGTTGTGGCAGAGTATTAACAGTATTAATCCTCCCCTAACACAGCCTATTCCTATAGGCTGTGGGAAGGAGTCCCACAGCTCCCTGATGGGAGAGCCCGAAAAGAGGCCTACAGTCGGAGACCGCAGACCCCAACTGGGATGAGCCCTTCTCCGCTTTGAATTTGCCTGGCCCATGCAGCCCCATGGCTGGAGCTGCCCTTTTCCCCCTGAGCAGTGAAGACTTCACTGCTCTTCCCGGGAAATGTCTCACCAGGAATGGGGACACTCTCAAATTCCTGTCTTCTGGCCATAGAATATAAACATATTTTGGGGGAGGTGGAAAAAGAAGAAATCCACATATTTGGAGTGGGGAGGAGGGAGAGAGCCAGGTCTTAAAACTTAATCGATTTCTTTTTTAAACTGAAAACTTTCAGTTCACAAGTAAAAGCTTGCTTGTAACCTACGAAGGAGTGTGTGAAGAACCAGACCTCGCCCTCTGGACCCTCTAGGTTTGACTGTCAAAACTCGGTAGTAGCAAAGAGGCTTTCTGGAGAAAGAGAGAGGAAGCAGGCCCTGAAACAGATTTGCAGCTGTGTGCGGTGGTGTTCTGTGGTTTTCCTCTCCCCAGCTGTGTGACCTTGGGCCTGTGTATAACCAGGGAGACTGGAGAGCTCCACAGTTCCTTTATGAGGTGGTCTTTTTCTTGGTTTAAAGGGAAAAGCCAGGGAGAGCTGGAGAGGTTTCTGACAGTTGACTGTTCACTATACCACCGGAGGTATATACTCACCCTGTTTTGTTAGCACACGGCATACTTCTTGTGCTGACGTGAGCGCGTTGATGTCACCACACTCTCCCAGTTTGTATCTGGCTCAGGATGCTGCCAGAACATACACATCCAACATCGTCCCCCTTCCCCACCCACCTCAGCTCAGGGAGCAGGAGCTTTGAACCTGACTGGTCAGGTGGGGAAATGTCAATGATAGGTAGAGAGTTAATTAGCAATCACTCCGCCGAGGGATATGATGTCTCTCACTGACAAGCTGTGTGACCCTGGGCAGGCTACTCTACCTCTCTCCGATCTTCCATTTCTTCCTCCATATTTTCCATTTCCTTCTCCATATTTTATATTATTGTCATGTGAAGCTTTTCCAATGGTGAATCACGTTCAATATTAACTAACTATTCAATGAAAACATATAGAGTGACGACAGATGCTTTATTGCATAGAACATACCCATGGAGTGCCTGGGTGGCTCAGTTGGTTGAGCAACCAACTTCAGCTCAGGTCATGAACTCACAACTTGTGAGTTCGAGCCCCGGGTTGGGCTCTGTGCTGACAGCTCGGAGCCTGGAGCCTGCTTCAGATTCTGTGTCTCCCTCTCTCTCTGCCCCAACCCACTCACGTTCTGTCTCTGTCTCTCTCAAAAATAAATAAACATGAAAAAAAAATTTTTTTAAAAGAAAGGAAGAAAAAAAAAAACATACCCAGAAGTTAAGTTTTTTCTTTGTACTTAATAAAAAACTATGTTGACCTGAAGGTCTCATTTGGTCTCAAGCAGCCACACTGCATACTCAGAACTTCTGGGATGTTCTCATTTTTCAGTTTCAGGACTTTGACTTTGTTCAGTTATTTGTGGACACCTGGGACACATTTTTTTTCTATAATTTTTTTCAGCGTTTTATGGGGACACCCTTGTTGCTTATCTTAAAGGGTTGTTAAAAGAATAAAAGGAGGGGTGCCTGGGTGGCTCGGTCGGTTAAGCGTCCAACTCTTGATTTCAGCTTAGGTTATGATCTCACGGTTTGCGCATTTGAACACACATTAGGTTCTGTGCTGGCAGCATGGAGCCTGCTTGGGATTCTCTGTCTCTCTCTCTCTGCCCCTCCCCTGCTCTTTTTCTCTCAAAAGAAATAAAGAAAGAAAAAGCATTAATAAAAAAAAAAGAATTAAACAAATTAATCCACCTATGGCATGAAGCTTAGCGCCTAGACTAGTAGATTCTTCATCAAGAGCAACTGCTGCTGTTACTCGCCCCAAATGCTGGCTATCCACTCCTGCTGATGTGGAGCTAGAGTTTCAGCCCTGTTGGCAGGTCCACTCAAGAACCACTGTGCAAGGAACGTCAAGTGTTGGGAGTCCATACATCCTTGTTCTCCAGGCCACAGATTGAGTGACTTCCAATTCTCCCTCCTGCTCACCCTCTCTGTTGCTGTATGGATCAGAAGAGACTCAAAGATGTCAGCTGAGGCAATCTCCTGCCCTCGAGTAAGGCCTGAGAGACTTTTTCATCCCCATCATAAAATGAAGGCAGTAGAGCCTGTCATTTTCCCACATGACACCCTATCCATTCCTTATCCTTTCCTGCTCTGTGTTGCAGAAGCCTGACCCTGTGGACTACATTTCCCAGGCTGCCTTGCACCCCAACGTCCTGTAGGTTCAGCCAGTGGGAGACCCTGGTGAGATACTGGTGGTCGGAAGATGGGAGAGGGGTAAAGCTCTCTGCAGCCCTCTCTGCTTCCGGGGGTGTCTCCAGTAATGGCTGTGTTTTCTCCACAGTTCTAGCTCCTGCTGGACATGGTTCCAGCTCCTGCAGGTCACGGTTCCAGCCTCTGATAATCCCCTCCCTTCCTTTGTCCCTTGAGCCCTGGGAAAGTAGCATTTTCTTGCTACTTCTAATCTCTGGGTTGCTTTGCCCTTCCCTGTTTAGGTTTTCAGCTCTTTTGTCACTTTTGTAACTCTCCCCCCACACACCCTTTTTTAAAAAAGTTTATTTATTTATTTTGGAGAGGCGGGAGGGGCAGAGAAAGAGGGAGAGAGAGAATCCCAAGCAGGCTCCGCACTATGTGGGGCTCAATCCCATGAACCTGGAAGATCATGATCTGAGCCAAAATCGAATCTGGGGCTCAACTCACTGAGCCACCCTGACCTGACACTCCTGTAACTCCTTTCTTGTATTAATTCACTTTTTAAAAAGTTTATTTTAATTCATTTTGGGAGAGAGAACAAGCAGGGGAGGTACACAGAGAGAGGGAGATAGAATCCCAAGCAGGCTCCACACTGTCAGCTCAGAGCCCAATGAGGAACTTGAACCCACGAAACCTGAGATCATGACCTGAGCCGAAATCAAGAGTTGGACACTTAACTGACTGAGCCACTCAGGCACCTCTGTATTAATTCACGATTAAACCCTTTGGCCTGGGCTCTGTTTTCCTAGTGGACCCTGACTACTGCAGCTACCATGGTAAACATCTTGCAGACATTCCACTCCTCAGGCCTACAGATGCTCCCTGAGGAGAAGGAGGTATGTGAGATCATCCAACTGGACGTGTCCTCTTGGCCTCACTGATTCTTTACCTTGTGGGGAGGAACGTGGCCTTGGAGAACCAGCATGGCTCTCAGAGCCCACTCCTTACTCCTTAGACTGTAGGGGGTTCATTCTCCACTTCTAGGGGATGCCAAGTTCAGGTCATTTCAAGCTGATTTCCTGTCCTCACTCATCCTGTAACGTAATGGACAAGGTCTTTGTCTAGAGGACCAAAACTTCTAAATTCAATCTTTGCTCCGGAATCCCCTTTGGAAGGTTACCTTGCTACAGAGGAGCATCTTAGCCCCCCTGAGTGGGTCCCTCACCGTGGTGCTCAGGAGCTTCAGGCCCATGAGTCACACATGGGACCCTGTCCCAACACCTGCAGGTGCAATGCCTGCCACCCTCTTCCTGTTCTAGATCACCCTGGAGGCCCTTACCTTGCAGCTGTCCCTTCCCATCCTGGGCCCTTTGCTGCTCAATATTTCATCCAGGAAACATGTGGGCAGATGTTTTTGGCAAGCCACTTGGTGGTGGTTAACCTGTGGGGCGCCAGAAGGGGTAAATGCCCTGTTTGGGGGATTCCCCACCCCCTGTCCTGCCCCCAGGCCATCTGGGCTTTCTGGTGGAGTGAGCTACATACATATTTATAGTGGCAGTGACTGTGGGAGCCTGGGGAATACATAATGGCAGCTGCGGCTTTGGGTGTGCTCCATCCTCTGAATTAAATCCCTCTCCCACCGCCTGTAAGTCAGGAGGCCCAGCCTGCACCATGAGCTACAAGCCCTTGATGAAGCACCCAAGGAGCATGCCGTGTTGGGGCGTCAGAGCTGAGAAGCCCTTTCCGCTACAGATGAGCAAACTGAAACCCTTGACCCATGCGTTCTGACTCGTAAGGCCTTTCTGTAGACCCAGGTGGGTCTGGCCTCATAGGCTTCTCCCGGGCAAGTGTGGACTCTGCAAACTTTAGCCACTCCTTAGAGTGTGGGGCTGCCTAGGAAGCTGGGGGTCGAGGGCAGCATTTCTGGGTGTGAGCACCCAGGTCCTGATGGGCTGCTCCACGCTCAAGGGCACAGGCAGAGTCTCCAGCCGTGGTCACGGAGGGAAGTGCTCTCTGGAGCCCATCCTTGAGATTGCACCTGTTCTGGGCCTGAAATGTGAAGGCATCCTCACTCCTGGGACGTGTCACCAGGAGCTGCTTGGAAGAATCCTGAGAAGCCTTTGTGAGATGGTTGTGCCGGGAAAATTTTGCCAACCACAGTTTAAAAGCGAAACAGAATGAGCATATGGGTGTGTGATGTGTATATGTGTGTGATGGGCATACATGTACATGTGTGATATACAAGAGACTACTGGCTGGCCTATGTACATGCACACGTGTGTGTATGCATGTGTGGGTATTATGTGTGCATGTGCGAGCAAACGCATGTATGCACATGTGTATATAAGATCATGTGCGTGCGTGTACATTTACGTGTGTCACATATGTAAGTGTGGTGTGTGTGTTTGTGAAGAACGGTCTAGACCACGGCATGTTACTGGCTCCTGGTTTTGTCCCCTCCTAGGGGAGGAGGCTGCAGGATGGTGACAAGCCATCTGTGCTGGGCAGTCTGCCCTCCCATGACCATCTTTTGCCCCAAACTTTTTACCTGTTTAAGGCTTCAACTGGAGCCTGCTACCAGTTTGGTGCCGCCTGAAGATTTTCTGTCCTTTCCATTGATGAAGATGTGCATGTCCCTTGAGGAATTGGAAAATATAGAAGAGCACGAAGAAGAAGATAAAAATCACCCTTAGTCCCAACACCAGAGTCCTGGCTGTGGCTTCATCTGACTTTCCTGTCCAGCTACAACTGGAACTTGGTGGGCAGAAGGGGAAGCAGACATGAGTGACACTGTCACCCCAGGGCCCTTGATCCCTGACCCACACACTGGTCAAGGCTTTGGAAGCTCCTAAACTGCCATCTTTTGTTGTTGAATTCGTCATTGTTTGCAAAGTTCCTAAGGTGACTGGTTTGACCTGAGCTATGAAGACAGACATACTGACCTGGGTTTCAACAAGGGTTTCACTGACCTAAAAGTTGCTTCATTCTGCTTGGGTCAGTTTTTTGCTTCCTCATCTCTAAAATGGGGTGAAGGTAAGTACCTTGAGGGGTAGTTGTCAGGGTTAGAAATCTGGTGGTGTCCCTGGCAGTGGCTACATCTCCTGCTGGGTGGCCTAAACTATGGGCTCCAGTAACCCTACCTTCTCCTTTTGTCCCTTCCTGTCATGGCCCTAGTGGTGGCAGCAACAATGTCCTGCTGTTACTAACCTCTGGGTCACCTTGCCACCCATTTGGCTCTTAAGCGAGTCAAAGCTGCAAAATAAATCCCCTATATTAAATTCCCTTGGTTTAAACACCTCGTGAGGCTTTGGTTTTGTGCTGGAATTGTAAGTGATACAGATATGACACACAGGGCAGTGTCTGGTGCTTGGATGATGCTCAATGTGTGACAGGTCTGTGGCTGTGACCCCTATGGGCTTGTGACAGCCTCACCAGCTAACCCCTTCCCCAAATGATGACATCAGGAACCGTGCCTTCTCTGTACTCTTGATCCAAACCCTCGCTAGGCTTATTTAGCTTCTTTTTTTTTTTTTTTTTTTAATTTTTTTTTTTTTCAACGTTTATTTATTTTTGGGACAGAGAGAGACAGAGCATGAACGGGGGAGGGGCAGAGAGAGAGGGAGACACAGAATCGGAAACAGGCTCCAGGCTCTGAGCCATCAGCCCAGAGCCCGACGCGGGGCTCGAACTCCCGGACCGTGAGATCGTGACCTGGCTGAAGTCGGACGCTTAACCGACTGCGCCACCCAGGCGCCCCTTATTTAGCTTCTTAAATCACACGGCCCAGTGGTACCAGCATGAGTTCTGGAGTAAGGTGGCCCTGGATTTGAATCTCAGATTCACCATTACTAGCTGGGTGGCCTTGAGCAAATCACTTTCACTCAGCTACATTATTTAAAATGAGTGGACAGGAACAGTATTTTGTAGCAATGGTGTATGCAAAGTGCTTGAGGGAGAGGAAGCTATCATATTTGTTAGCTTGTATTATTAATATGGTCACCACAGCCCCTTCTTTCAAGAACTTGGGAAGTTTTTCACTTGGATTTGCATCAGTGGACATAACAATGGCTCACCCCTATTCCTCCCAGCATCTCTTGATATAAAGAGCTCCAAGGTTGCTGTGACAGGTATGGGCAAATTTGTAACAGGCTGAGAATCATTGCAGGAAGAAAAAGGTAAAGACTTGGAACCTTCCTTTTTGATATTGGCCTCAAAGCATCCTGCATGGACTGAGGAGGTCACCAAAAGGATGCGGGCCTCACCACGACTGGAGGGTGCCCCTGGCGGGGTCTTAAGTGTGCCAAGCCAAGGTCTAGATGGTCACAGCATGTGGGCCAGCCTGTGACAGAGGACAGGTGTGCAGAAGTAAAGAGTGGCAATCCTGGACACTACTCTGATTCTTCACAAGACACTTAGAAGAAGTCCTTCCTATAATTCACCCTGCCCCTTCTCTCCTCCCCTCCTGGCCCACCTGTGTGTTTGCACCTACCTGGAATGCCTTTTCCCCTCTTGTCCATCCAGCAAACCTCTACACATCCTTCAAGACCCAGCTAAGCGAGCACCTTGGGGGTCTGCAGGCAGAACGAGACACAACATTCTCTGTTCTCAGAGCTTGCACATACTTCTTTTGTGGCACTTAGCGCCTTCTCTTCTGTGCACCCCTAATAGCTTATGTGTTCTTTTATTACAGGACTTAGCACGACCTCCTCTTAGCACGATTGTATTATGGTTTGTACATTCTTCTATTATGGCACCGGTCACATTTCTGCAGTAACAGCAACAACAACAGCTGTAACTGTTGAGAGCTTTAGCGACCTGCCAGGCACCGTGTCACTGGCCTCACGTGCATTGCGTCATTGATTCCTCGCTTTCCCGAGGCGGCACCACAGATGAGGGGACACACCCGTGTTCAAACCCACTGTTACCTGGTTGGGGAGTCCGTGCTCCCAAGTGCCATCATTTTGCCTGCGAACCCGGGGAGAATGGGTGGGGGGATGGACCGACTTAGACCCACCTCGGTTTACCTAGTAGCTGTCAGGGCACCTGTCGCCTAGTGACCAGTTAATGAACGTTGGAAGAAATGTTTAAAAATTCCATTGTGCCGATGTACCATTTTTTTTTTTTTTGAACCCTTTCCCTATGCTGCTGTGAATATACCCAGACACACCCCTCTTTCTTGGTCTGGATTATTTTCTTCCAGGCAGCTCGTGGGACTGAAAGTCTGGGCGCGAGGATGTGCACCTTCAAGAGCTGCCAGGTCACCTTCCACGTCCCCGCGACGCCAGCCGCGCAGAAGCGCACCCAGTTCTTGGCAGCCCCGCCGGGGCTCTTCTCACCTTGACGTGGCGGTAAACGTGACCTTGGCTGCCGCGCGGGTGCAGGCTGAGCCGCTGGAGTTTCCAGCTGCACGCTCCGCGCCCTGCCCGCCGCCCCTCGGCAGCCGGGTCCCCCTGGAAGAGGGGAGCCGCCGCACCGCACGCAAGCACCCGTCTAACCACTCCTCTGCCTCCAGCTTCCGATCAGGGGCGGGGAAGGGGGGGGCAACAGGAGGTGGGGAGACAGAAGGGTGGATGGAGGCAGCACTGGGGGAAAGTGTAGGGCACTGGGTGGGAGGGGGCAGGGACATGGAGAAGGGGTGGTCCTGAGGGTAGGGGGGCGGCGTGAGGGGGGAGTGGCTGAGCCCTCTTCCCACCGCTGCCGGGCTGGGGTGCTGCAGCTCCCCGATTTCTTGGCTTACAGAAGGAAGGCAAATTCTCATCCTGGACAGGGACGGAGCTCTTCTCAGTCTTGTGCAGCACGAGGTGGTGGGGGGGAGACCTGGGGCGGGGGGCGAGGGAGCAGGCACAGGGAAGCTGGCAGCATCGCTCGCTACCCGCTCCCAACTTGGACGCCCTCCTTTCTTTCCATCGCTTTTCAGCTATTTCCGCACCTTTCCCTCCACCTACAGGTAGGTGGAACTTCTTTCACTGCTACAGATAGAAGGCCAGAGACACCCGGGTGAGACCAGAGACATAGTTAAGCACAGAGATACTCAGTTTAACTCAGACATCGAAGTTAAGGGTGCCCTAGCCAGTTGAGATCAGTCTATTTGTGAGTTTTGGGGTTGCCAAATAAAACCCAGGGTGCCCACTTCAATCTGAATTTCAGATAGGCAATGAATAATATTTTTGGTGTAAGCATGGCCCCGTGCAATATTTAATATAAGTATGCCCCGAATATTGCATGGGGCACACCATACAGTAAAGAAAAAAAAAAATTAAAAAAAAAATCATTGTTCATCCGAAATTCAAGCTGAACTAGTTATCCTGGGCTTTTATTTGCTAAATCTGGCAACCCTAGTGTATTTCCCTTTTCCCGAATTTTAAACTCCGAATTCTGCCCCGCCCCCAACAAGCTTCCCTCTTTCACCTTCCTGGAAGAAGTTTGGCTTCTCCAAGACCCGTGTTTTATTTACTTTAGCAGAGTCACACTGGGTCTCAGTTTCAAAGTCTTTGATGTTATTACCAGAGACTGGGGTTGAGGAAGGTTTCTTCAGGACACTGGAAGGAAATTAAACCTCGGAAAATATGCCTGACATTTTTTTTTTTCTTTCTGCAAAGAAAATCTGCGGGTCGGGCTTCGTTATGGTCACGGGAGCAGGAACAGAGGAGTTAAGGCCAAAAACCTCATTTCTCAAGCCACCACCAGCTGCAACCCCAGCCAACAAGTGATTTATCTCCAGCTGCACTGGTGACCTTCTCAGGGTTTCCATCCTCAGCTGAACTTGTTCAGGGAGGCCCCAAACTTGTAAGCTCAGAGGGATCTGGGAGGTCAGCTGGAGCAGGGCTTCTGGAACTACACAAGTTCATCCCCTTGGGAGATTTTACCAGTCTCAGAGCTCAGGCCCTAGCCCCAGTCCCTTAACTCAGGATCTGTGGAGGGGGGACCCAGGCATCACCATTTAACAAAAACCTCCCAGATGATTCTAGTTGGAGTTGCAGTAAACCACAGTAATGCTTCTCAGTGGCTGGCAGGAGCTGGTGGGTAGATACCCAGCTCCCTCTCCCTTGGTCAGGCGAACTCTGAGGCATGTGACCCTCTCCTGTTGGGCATCTCTATCCTTGGTTGCCCAGTTGCCCACAGAAGTAACTGGCTTGATAAAACACCCTCTGTTGGTTACCTTCACCTCCTGGGAAGTACCAGGAGGCTTTTGTTTGCAACCAACAGAAACCACGTCTGGGTTCTGGCTTCCTTTCCCTTCGATCTGCAGACCAACTTTTTTTTTCTCAGTGGCTTCCTTCATACTCCAAGCCAGCACGTTGTCTAGATGGTATCTGTGTTCCAGAATTTCTAGCTTCCAGATAACTGGATCGCCTCTGCACCACTCCCTGCAGCATTCCTTGGGAATTCCTTTCACTAGGTGACTGGTGGCCTGGGTTCCTCATCCCAGCGGCCATGCAAACTGCCCGATACTGGTCAAATCTTACCCTGGGCCTAGGGCAGGGTCAGATACGCAGATACTGTATCTGCACAGTTGCTCTGTGGTGGGGGAGGGGGGTGTTTGGGAGCAACCAGGAGTCTAAAGAGTGATAAGCAGAGGAAGGGGTGGGGTGGGAGAGCAGGGAGGCTGTAGGAGGGGCTGAACTTCCTACGTTAATTCTCAGACAAGACAATATCCTTTTACAGCCAAGACCTCTGAGCCTCTCAAACTGTTGTAATAGCCCCTGGCAAAGGTCTTTCTCTACCGCAGGAGGGGGAGTGGCAGCGGGGTTGGGGGGGAGGGGGGGTGGGTGGTTCCTTTGGAATAGATCCTGGGGCCAGGGCTCCTGTGCCTGCGATTTATTAAGGAAGTTCTCTCAGGAGAAACTGAAGGTCAGGGTAGGAAGGAGGTCGAGCCAGGGAGGGTCTCAGGCAAAGCCCTGCAAAGGGTAGCTTCCGCCTGCTCCTTGATCAGTGTTATCTTGATCCAAGAGAGGAGAGCTGGACTCCCACCCTCTTGGTGCCATTAGTCCTTCAGCTCGGTTGGTGGGCAGGCGTGGGAGGAGCATGTAAAATTCTAGGCATCTCTGGCTCACGGGCAAGAGGCTCCAGTAGCCTGAGGGAAGCCTTCAAGGAGGAGCACCGGGTACACACTTCAGAGCTGGGAAGGGTCAGGGTCGTAAATAGGTAGAAGGAGACCTGAGGGAAGGGTGGAGTGCTGATGTCGCCCACTCCAGGATGCCTCGGCCTGGGGTCCCCACGTGTAAGTGCGCACCCATAACCCAGAGATCCCAAGCTCTGACCTGCAGGCCAGGCTCCACCCACAGATTCATTCTGCTTAATGATATGCTGCCTCGCCAGTGCCTTGAATTCTTCTGAATTAGTTGCCAACGTTTGAATCGCAGGCTATTTTTACACAAACATCCAGATCTCTAGGTCAGATTTGGTATCAGAGGCCCACATCTCCACATGGCCGCCATTGGTGGTGTCATAGAGTCTGCCCAGCCTGAGCAATTTTACCTGGTAGCCTTGATGCCACAGTCCCCACCACTCTCTATTGTGTCTCAAACATATGCACTATTTTCCTTATCAGATAGCTAAGAGGAATGAAGTATTTTTTGGCCCACCTCTCTGAAGTGGAGGAAAATCCATGGCCCGAGGATGACTAATGTGGATACAGGATGTGTCTGTGTATGAAGAATGAAGCCCAAGACGCCATTAGGAGCCTCCCTGGTGGTGCCCACTGGGACCACTGGGCATCTGGGTTTGCCCCCTCCTGCTTCGAGCTTTGTGCCCCCACCAGACTCTTGCTCTTCCACCGAGATCCAGTGGCTCTGCTTCCCCTCCCCCATCCCATTTTGTTAAAAGCAGCTGTTTTTCCCCTTCCAGGTCTCCAAGTGCTGATTTCATTTCTTTCCCGACAAAAGTTTGAAGCCAGGAGGGAAATGGTTTGGCAGGAAATCAACACGCAAGGGGAGGAAGTAGGCAGTGGAGACAGCAGATGCTGTGTCGGGGTCTGAGACGGGGTGTCCGCACCAAGACTGGACCCAGGCCCTGAAGACCCCAAGAGGCAGGACGACCCCGGAGGCCTGGTGGGGCATCGGTCCCTGTGGTATTTGCGCAGTGCCTCAGAGTTTTCTCTCTCAACAACTATAGCTGGGGTGGACTGCAGGGAGTTCTTTCTCCCGGTCATTCTCTCCAGTGTAGGTAGGGAGAGGCTGGGACCAGGAGAAATGGAGGGGAGACGGCAGAGGCCCACCGCAGAGGCCTCAACTCCTGTCCACTCAGCTTTAGGGGGGACTTTTGAGCACTTCCTTTGCCCAGAGGTGGGGGGGTGGGGAAGGAGATCTGACGGATAATGAGATGCTTAGCACGTGACCAAAGATGAAAGCGTGACAGCAGGCAACCCTGGCTCAGGACCCATGGGCCCTGGGCAGGGTGGCCCGGGGCAGGAGCCCTGTCCGCTCCCCGGGGCTCTCACAGCAGCTCCTCTCGTTCTTCCCCCTGAAATCACCCTCCCCTCCTGACCCAGCTACGCCAACATCTTTGACAGAGCTCTGGAAAAATTCCTTTCTCCTTAATGATGCCAAGGAAGGGCTGCAGATTTCCAAGAGGAACACTTCACTGAGACCCGGAGGGAAAAACCCAGGGGCAGAGAAACGGGCGGGTTTACAGAGTGCAGACAATCTGACCACACGTCTGGTGGCGGAGCACTCGGTGGGCACGGTGGAGGAGGCGGCCGTTCCTTGGAATTCCTTGGCTCAGCCGGGCCTGGCGGGAGGCTTGCTTCCAGCCTGGCGGGGCCGGCCCGTCGTCCCAAAGAACTGGGATCTTTTGAATGATCCATCTTTCCTCCACGGCTATGAATTATGAAACTCCTTTCTCTGGCGTATATTTAGCAGGGAGGCTGAGGGGAGGCGGGCCGCTGGTGCTGACTTTGCTTCAGTTCTGTTTTCTCAAATAGTTCAGTTCAGGATCCAAACTTGTAAATTCCACGCAGGGAAGCAGAAGCTTTGCAGTAAATGACGCTTCTCTCCCTGGGGCCCGGCACTGCTCAGTCCCACCTCCCGGGTCCCTCCCCAGGCACCACGTGCACCTTCCGGTTGCCCCCTGTGCCCCTCCCCCTCTGGGAATGTGGTTTTTTCCATCTCTCCGTGCTTCCAGGTCACCACCCTGGTCCACGACCCTGATCCACTCTGACCTGAGCCCCATGGGCTGCCGCGTGTGGGATTCCCACTCGGTGCTCATCTGCGCTGTGGGTTTAAGGGGCTTCAGCGCATTTCATCATCAGATCACACTTTACGGCGGGTTCTCACACTACCTCCCCCATTTTAGGGATGAAGAAAACGAGACTTGGAGAGATTCAGCCACTTGTGGATGGCAGGACTTGAACCCAGCCCTGACTCCAGAGTCTGAACTCTTAGCTAGTTAGGACGTTGCCACGAGAGAGCTGTAACCTGCAGGTTGCAAAGATGCTCTGGCTGCATGAAGGGTGGTCCGGGCCGTCCTGAGGGAGTGGGGTCAAGCTCAAGAGCGTTGTCTTTGACATCCCCGGTTCTCCACGCCACATTGCACATTTTGGGATTCCCCACCGCAGGCCCCGCCCAGCCAACCAGAACCCCATTCCCCGGGATTCTCAGCGGTACCGTCGAAACTCGCCAGAGACTCGCCAGCCGGGCCCGCTGGCTGCTGGCAGCCATGGATGGTAATGAATTTGATCGATCACTATCTCCAGCTTTTATGGTACAGGCAGCACAGCGGCCAGTCCAGGCTCTGGATTCCCTGGCGACATCCACCACTACCTTCGTGTGAGGGGAGGGGCCTCACTGGGGTTCATCTGCCCCAAGCCACCAGCCCTCACCCCCGCCCTCCTGCACCACCAGGACTGGGAATTCCCATCACAACATTCACTCGCCAAAGGCCACCTGGATAAGTGTTTCTCTTTCTAAATCTGAGCTTATTCAAAGAAAAATGACTTCAGCTTGGCACGGGAAAAAGGTCAGGACGTTGTGCTGTTGGAAATGTTTACGAGCTTGAAGAGAACTGAGAATTCTTTCGATGTGCAGCATCCTCACCCCCTGCACGGTGAGGTGTTTCACCCATTTGGTGGCAATCAGAAGCAAGGGTTTCATAAAGGGTGTCGGGAAGCATGGACGTTTTAACTGGGGATGTCATCCAGAGGATGACGTAGCAACTGGCCACGACCATGAGGAGGAGGGACTCATTTCAGATTGAAATATGAAAGCGGCAACACTCATTCCGTGTGTGTCTTTTTAAAGTTTATTTATTTATTTTGAGGGGGACAGAAACCACATGAGTGGGGATGGGTGGAGAGAGAGGGAGAGAGACAATCCGAAGCAGGCTCCCTGCTGCCAGCACTGGGCCCAACACAGAACCGTGAGATCATGACCTGAGCCGAAACCAAGAGTTGGACCCTCAACTGACTGAGCCACCCAGGCTCCCCTGTTGTTGTTGTTTTTAAATCAACAATCATTTCAGTGTATTTTCAATTTCATGTTCACCTTAATTTTCCCTGACTTTTCATTAGAAAAATTTTATATCATAGAAATCTGTAAGAATAATAACTATGAGATTTGCCAACAAGTTAACGTTTTGCTGCATTTGCTTTCTCCCTCTCAAAACAGATACATTGGTCCAAAACAAATATCAATATTTCTCTCCTTCCTCCCTTCCTCTTTTTTTTTTTTTTCCTGAAATATTCAAGAATAAGTTGCAGGCCTCCTGATATTTTACTCAGACATGTCTAAGATGGTGAGCGTTCTCCTTCATAAGAACAAAACCATTATCACACCCAATGAATTTAACACAGATACAAATCCACTCTCTCTCTGTGGTCCGTCTTCCAATTTTTCCAGCCATCCTGATTATGTCCTTTCCTGCTTTGATCCCGGACCCGACCAAGGCCCATCACCTTCTGTTGGGTTTCCTCAATCTCCTCCGATCTGGAACTTTCTCCCAGCCTGCCTTGTCTTTTGTGACACTGATATTTATTCATTCATTTGGCAGAATGCCCCTCACTTTGGATTTGACTGATTGTTCCTCATGAAGAGATTCAGGTTAAATGTGGGGCATTTTTATGCTATTTTCGAATAACTGACATACTGACATGAATAAAACCCAGAAGGCGTGAAAGAATACACGCTGAAGAGTGTCCCTCTTTCCCCTGTCCCCAGTCACCCATTTCCCTTCCTGGGAGGCAAACTGGGTTCCAGGTTTCTGCGTCTCCTTCAAAGGTAACCTGAAGGAAATGTCTAGTGGTGGCTCCCACACCTCGAACCGGGTGGTTCACCGGGTGTGTGTGTCTGTCTGATTATGTTCTTTCTTGCCTAGAAACCTTGGAAGGTCTCTGGAAGGCTAAGACCCTGATATGGCCACAGGATCTGGTGCTCTGGGCCCTGCCCCCCCCCCCCCGGGGCCACTTTACTCCACTCTTGCCCCGAAGGGCCCTGTCACAATGGCCTCCCCTCCACCCTTCCTGTCTGCCACACGCTGTTTCTCCTCTCTAGAACACTCCTGCTCCACTTCACCTAACCAGCTTCTCATTATCCTGCATGTCTTATCTACCAGCCCCTTCCTCCAAGAAGCCATCCCTAAATCTCGGGCAGTATTACATCTCCTCGTAAGGCCTTCTCAGGACACCCTGTTCCCTCTCCGTGCTCCAGGAGGGAGGAACCAGTTCTAATTTGGGCACCCGGCTCAGTGCCTCACGCATAACAAGCTTTCAGTAAATATTTGTGGAGAGCGGATGCGCCCGTGAATCTTTCACATCATGCAGGAGGCACCGGAGCCAGGCTTGGGAGGGAGAGGGGGGACTTCCAGGGCTGGTCCGACCCAGAGCCGAGCTGAAGAAGTCAAATATCCCAATGTAGACGGGGGTCAGCAATGAGGCCAGCAGGGAACTGGCTCCTACTCTATCAGTCCTGAGGGTAGGAGTTCCCGGGAAGAGCAAGCAAGTTCCCAGTGGGCCTTCGATCCGGAATCAGGGACCCAGCAATCAGGGAGGGAGACCTGAGGTCCTGGGGCTGCCAGAGGGCCTGGGCCCTGGGTGAGGCTGGGCATTCTGGAGGATTATTAAATGGATACATGAAGGCTCAAGAATCATGCAGGGCCCTACCGCTATGCTGCCAGGAGCCATCAGAGACGATGTGTGCCAGCCCCTCACAGGAGGGCAGTGAGGCCCAGCAAAGTTAATAAAAGCCACCCTCCAAAGTCTGGAGCAGAAAGCATGAGATATGGCCTTTGATCCCTGGGTTCTACAGGGTCCCTTGAGCTCAGAAACAGGGAAGGAGTTGCTGAGAAAATCTCTGTAAAGAGGTTTCACACTTTGGCCCACTGGAGAGATAGCTTAGCTCACACACAGGACCCCACTCTCCTTCCCCACTTCTCCTTTGAAGAGAGAAGCAGAATGACTTCTAAGAACCTTGAACGCCCTGCATGACTCGGTGGGAAAATGTATTCATAGAAAAAAGAAATCCCAAGAGGGTAATAGTACACCGAGGTGGGTTTGTTTTGTTTTGTCTTTTATGGTCTTTTCTGCTTTCAATTTTTTTTTTCTGCAATGAATTCCAATTATTATGTACTTCTGCAAAAGTAAAAAACAAAATCTTTTCAAAGATTCTGTACACGTTCCTTGAGAATGCTGGTTCTAAACTTCCACTGTGCACTGGAATCACCTAAGGCTCTAGAAATATTGATGGCTGTGGGGGGAGGGGTGCCCGAGTGGCTCAGTTAGTTAAGCGTCTTGATTTCCACTCGGGTCGTGATCCCAGGGTTGTGGGATTGAGCCATGCGTCAGGCTCGGTGCCGAGCATGGAGCCTGCTTAACATTCTCTCTCTCTGCCCCTCTACCCCGCTTGCACTCTCTAAAAAAAAAAAAAAAAAAAAAAAAAAAATTGATGCCCGGGTCCTACCCCTAATTGATTCAGATTTCATTGGTTGAAGGTGTGGCCTACCCAGGTGATTATAATGTACAGCCCTGTTGGGAGCCCCTGATCTAAAAGGAGTATGCATTAGAGAGGCCGAATGAAAGATACACTGTCACGGAATATCCATATCCAGGGCGGCCACGTTCAGGCGTATGAGCTGAGTATTGCATAACTTCAGGGGACCCCGTTTCCATAGCCTACAGTGTGAAGGCGGCCTCCCTGGAGTTGCACAAGGCCAGGTAAATATGGATATATAATTATATATTCATAGGTACATAATTAAACACTGATTACATTTGTTAACTACAACCCTCCTGGGTCACGGGGCGGGGAGAGTAAAGTGACTTTCACTAAGTTGTGCAGAGCGTTTTCAAAGACTTAGTTTGTGCCTTCTGGGAGTGTGAAATCTGAAGACCAAGAGAGGAAGAAGAATCAAGAGCCAAGGTGAGCACAGCAGTCTGGCACCCTGGGTTGCACCGCACACGGGACGGGAAGGACACGCCTGAGAGAGCCGGGACGTGTGCCAGGGGCAGGTAGGAAGTCACCAGCAGATGGTCAAGATGTGGTTGGTGGAAGCACTGTTGGGGCGATGGGACAGCAGTCATGTGGGGGTCGTCAGCTTTTGCCATGAAGCTTTTTGGTTTCTGGCTGTTGGGGTGACCACAATTCATGGATGGGATCTAATTCCCTGCCCTTGAATCCAGGCTGGACTTTGACTTGTTCTGATGAATAGAAGGCAGTGTGAGTGAGGCTAGGAAAGTCGTGAGGCTGCAGAGATATGCACCTTCCGCCCTGGCCTCTTGAATCGCTCACTCAGCCATGTAAGCGAGGCTATCTGTCCCTTCCAGCCATCCCCGGTCCCAGCTGACACCGCACCAAGCAGAAAACCCACCTGGTCAACAAACAGAATTGTGAGAAATACCCTGCTGTTGTTTTGAGTCACCAGGTTTTAGGGGTTTTTGGGACCCAGAAGTAGGTAGCTGGAGCAGGGCCATTTCTGGGCTGAACTGCTTCCGGGGCCTTATAAGGCTAGAGATAAGGGCAGGTCCCAATACAGCAAGGTTGTTATTTTTAATATTTACATTCATCAAAGTAACAGTACATGGCAAGCACATTACTGGCCACAGCTTGGAGACGTCAGAGAAACCTACAATGAAAGCAATTGCATGTTACTCACCTTACTTCCGCCTACTCACCTCCAGTCTTGAGCCCCAGAGACGACGTCTTTCAGCCGTTCCTATTGACGGGCTTTCTCCACGCTCCAAATCACAAACTTATGCCTCCACTCCTCCGTTACCCTCTTTAGACAGTAGCTGCCCACTCCATGCTGGCTTAGATAAGGGTTTAGCTCACTCCTCCCAGCGTGTGAACTTTGTTACTATTTTTGGTTCCTCTGGGAACAGCTCCTACTCCAATACTAGTTGCTGATTCCCAACTTTGGGGATCTCTCAATTCCTAACATGAAGAGATGGGCACCCCTCCCTTTCTTCATGCTTTGTCCCCTCTCCGATAAACCGCGTTTCGTGGCTTCGCTTCGGAGCACTGAGCTCTTTAACATTGCGTTCCGGTGCCTCCCTGGGGGAGCATCCATGGGGTCCTCAAAACTAGGCACAAAATACCTTCCATTTCCTGGGGGAGTTCAGAACTTCCATCAGATTCTGGAAGGGGTGAAGTGTAGGAACCTACACTGGGTGTCTTGTGTCTGCTGCCCTGACCCATCCTCACCATCGCCACCCACTGTGCCCTGGGAACTGACCCACACATCATGTGCATCAGCAGTCCTTACCACCCAAGTAGCTTTGTTATGCCCAGAATTCGTGATCCCCAAAGACCACTAGGGAGCCGAGTCCGATGCAAAAACAAAAGAGCCTTTATTCAAGCTAGCTCGAGCTCAATCCCCTACCTACACCGACGCAGCGGTGAGATACCGGGGAGAGAGAGCGAGTTTCAAAAGCACAAAGGTTTTATAGGGGTCTAGGGGCAGTTGGTGAGGTAATGGCTGTGGCCTCAGCCGATTGGCTGGGGAAGGGTCCGAGTCCTGTTACGCAGGTCGCTGGGTGTGTTTTGATCAGGAAGTTTGAAAGGGTGAGCGGGAGGTTACTCAAGGGGAGGAGGCGCGGTCTGAGGTTTCTACGATTTTCCCCGGAAAAGGGGTCATGTCGGGGACATAGTCACTCAAGGTGGAGGACACAGAACAAGATGGAGTCGGCCGGCGTAGGCCCGCCCTTTCAGCTTCTGGCTGGGGTCAGCCAGTGAGGAGCTCTGGTAGGAGCCAGGGGAAAGGAGGAGTGTGAAGGGCGTTTATTCCCGTGGCTCCCCTCCAGCAGGGCCATCTTAGACTATCTGTGTCTCACTGAAGGACCCGCTCCATTCAGGGTGGTCCTTCTTCCAACAACCCTTCCCTTCAGTTCCAGGAACCACCCCGTCTCCCGGAACTTAGGGCAAGGGGGTGATAACAGCTTAGTTGCTCCTAGCCTCAGGTCACTACGCTGTCCCTCGTGGTCCCACCACCCCTCTCCTACATCTTTCTAAATAGGCCCTTTCATCACCCACCTGAATAATCCTAATCTGGCTATGGCATTGGTTCCTGTTGGGCCTGTGTCATCGATCAGGTTTCTTGGACACGAACTAGGAGATGGGGATTGTGTGTGGAGGTTTTGGAGGAGAGATTTGGGCACAAGGAGAAGCTGGTCTTCGATGATGTCTCGGGTGGTGGGACAGGGGGAGGGGGTCCAAGCTGCAAAGGCCTGAGGTGGGACAGCCTTTAGAGTTATCCTGGGGGTTCTTGGGTGGCTCTGTAGGTTTTCTTGGGTGGCTCTGTAGGTTGACTGTCTGACTTTGGCTCAGATCATGATATCATGGTTCGTGAGTTGGAGCCCCGCTTTGGATCCTCTGTCCCAATCTCTGTCTGCCCCTCCCCCGCTCATGCTCGTTCTCTCTCTCAAAAATAATAACTTAAAAAAAAAAGAGTAATCCTGAATCCAGGCAAGGGGCCAGGTCTGTAAACCACACCCCCAGATGACCAGGCGTTAAATGCAGCACCGGCTGTAATGTCAGGTGAGGTAGGTTTCTCTGGTGAGGGCAGTTCCCAGAAAGGGCCCAGGGACAGCAGGCTCCAGACCCCATCCAGGGCCACAAGAGCCCTGGTGTGGGATGGGGGAGCTCGTGCATGGAGCCTACTTCACATCTGGCCCTTGTCCCACCTTTTGAGACTGGGTCCTTCTTTCCCTGCATCCCACCTCCTAGCATCAGACTTCTTGTTTTCAAATACTTTCACCAAAAACTTACAAAAACAGGACAAAAATCATCCAGATGTCCCAATTGTTAATATTTTGCCCTCTCCTCTCTTTCTCTCCATATATATATATTACATACATAATACTTATAATACACACACGTATTTACACTCGTGCTGTTATTATTAATTTCTGAAGCGTCTGAACGAGCTGTAGACCTCCTGCCACTGTGGTCTGACTATTTCAGTGTGAAAGTCATGCACACGAGGGCATCATCTTACGTTCTCTCCATGCAATTGATCAAATTCAAGAGGTACAATACGACTCGAAGCTATTATGGAATGCTGGATCCGTGTACACACGCCCCGGCCGTCCCTCTAATGTCCTTTACAGAAACCCCCCTCCGGTCCCCGGGATGGACCCCAGATCACACACTGGATTCATTTGTCACCTCTCTCTAGTTCCCGGTCTTTGTCCACAATGACACTGGCACTTTTGAGGACTGCAGACTGACTGTTTTGGGAATTGTTCTCCCGGTTGGGGTCTGCCTGCTTCCTCCTGATGAGATTCAGATTGTGACTTTTCTCAGGACTCCGATGCTCCGGTCACCCCTCCTCTCCAGAGCTAGCAGAGCAGCAGACCTACTCAGGTCTCATCCGTCACGAGTGACCAAGCGAGCTGAGACAACATCCAGGTATTCTTAGCTGCAGCCAAGGATGGTATATTTTCCCTAGTACCTGGTAAAAGAAGTGACAGTGACAAACACATTTTTATTCACAGCCTTTCTGCCTAGGGCTAGGGTGGGGCTCCCTTAACCCTGCCCCCTGTTGTGTTAATTGAGGTAATGAATGGGTGGGGAGGAAGCCGGAAGACCCCAGACCCGGTGGACCTGGGAATCCAAATCGATTTTCAAAAGGATGCCCTTGGAGCTCTTCTCCGAAGGAAAATCTTTTGGAGAGGGAGCAGGGAGGAGGAGGGGGAGGCTAGTGATCCAGAAAGCAGGCAGGGGCTGGGAGCTTGACCGCCAGCGAAGGAAGGCTGGGTAGGCATCGCCTGTGGCATGGGACTTTGGAGAGAGCGTGAGAAGGTAAAGGCATTTTTAGAAAGTTTGTAGTGTGTTTGGAATACGGTTCTCCCACCCCTCACTCCTTCCTCCCCTCTGGTGTTTGCTTCTTCAAAAGACTTCAGGAAAAAAAAAAAAATCAAGGCTTTGAGAGAGGGCTGTGTTTTATTTGAATTCACCTCCGTGTTCAGACTGGCCTCCAGGTGGCCCAGTTATATTCTGGTTACATATGAATGGAGGTGATTTCATCTGGGTCAACAGTAAGGGCTGCTTTTGTGGAATAAACACAGGTGAGGCAGGTGGTCCAGCCAGGCACCCCCCACCCCCAGCCCAGGGCTTCACCAGACCGGGGTCATCATGGTTGCTGAGGAGACCACAGACGCTGCTCTTTACTTCCTTCTGATTATTTCACGAGCGCGAGTTTTGCGACCCCAAATAAGTTGGACATTCCAAGGCAAAAGCAGTGGGCGGGCATGTGCACTTGCTCTGCCGCATCCTGTCCACGCAGTCCCTCACTTCTTTGGGCCTCCACTTCTCCACCTGTAAAATGGGGCGATTAATACTGACTCTCAGACAGGGTGCGTGTATGATTAAACAGGATATACCATGTGAAAGCCCTCGGCAGGCCACGGAGCATGACATGTATGTATGGGGCCCAGGTACCTTCAGGGCCTCTGTGTTCCACCCTCATTTAGGAAGACCCCAGGGTTGACTGAGCACTACAGCACTATAGGGATGAACCACTGACCTGACAGCCCCAGACACCTCAGGTTCAAAGCACACTCTTGGCATTCCCTATCCTGGCTTCCCTTTGTCACTGTGGAGACAGGTGACCAAAAGAGACCTGAGGCCTCAGAGGGTCTGTGAGGGATGCTGGGCCCTGAGCGTTCTTCTGAGAGGCTGCTTACCAGGAGGCCCTGTATTTTAGAGGGCTCTGCTCTGCCCCTTGTCTGGCTGTGCTCCTCCCCATAAGGCGAGGAGTCTGGGGGCCCTGTGACATGAATACTCAGAGTCTGCGAGACCTTTCTGGACCAAACCCCCATGGAACTGGGGCCCTGGATTTCCTGCCCAAATGGCACGAGGCCTCCTCCCAGGGCCCATGTGGTTCTCCCCACTGGGTTGTCTCCTAAAGGCATCCTGTGACTGGAACATGCAGGCAGGTGCAGGGCTGGCCAAGGGGCGGCTCTTTGTGGAAGTGTGGGTGGAACTTGGACCCCAGGCTGTGTGACCCTGTGCAGGCACAGGAGGCCTTCCCGGTACCAGATGGAGTCGTTGGGGCCACGCAAGGGCCCATGTCTTGGCCTAGGTCAGTTCTCCCCACCCTGCGGTATCTAGGGATGCAGCTCCGTGGAGCCCCAGAATTCTGAATTCAAACCTGGCCCCCCAGGTCTTCTGAAAGTCAAGGTAGGAGCATGGAGCATATTTTACTGAATAGCTCATTTGCTTGCTTTATAACAGTAAATATTCAGAGACATGGTATGTGGGCCTTCGTCTGGCCTGTGACTCAGGCCTGCAAATGAGGGGCGGGCCTGCCCACAGAGCTGACCGTGCCTGAGCCAGGGCCGGCTCAAGCCAGGACCGCCATGTGGCATTCCTCTGGGCTGTCCCCCATAGAAGAGTGGACGTCGGGGGAGGGACTCTCTCAGAGCAGAAGCAAAATGTTGGTGCTTTTAGGAGCGTAGCTAATAGCATCGGACCATCTTAAACTCATTCCCGGCTTGGACTAAATGTGGGTGGCTGCAGAGTTGGGCAGATTGCCAGGATGCTGGATTTAGGGAGTCCTCTTGAGGAGCAGGTGGCAGGACGTTTTAGGAGGGAAAGGAAGTGCCTTGGGAGTTCCGTCCTGACCTTTCACCAGAAGCTAAGGGCTGAGGCCCACCTGTCTGTGAGCTCACCCTTGACCTTCACCCCAGGATCACAGCCCGCACCGCCAGCTGCAGCTTCACCTCCAAACTTCGGGGGTCTCCTTGCCCACTGACAGGGGGCCTGGATAGCACGGGCTGAGGCCCAGGCCAGTGGGGCGGGTGTTGCCGGCTGCTGGTCGAGGAAGCATGTGTCTCTCGGCCAAAGGAAAAATTCAAAAGATATTTGGCTATGGATCTAAAGAAAGAATCAAAGAGAGACAGACGCTCTGGAGGTGGGAAATTCTTCTCAAAACCAGTCTTTTGGGGGCGGGGGGCACGAACTTGGAGCTCCCACTTTTTCCAGAGGCTTCTGAGGAGCCACGTGGCAGTGAGTCTTGTCCTCCCAGACCGTTGCCTCTCTCTGGCCAGAGACAGTGTTTCCCAGGATGGACTCGAGATCATTTTTTTCCCTCTCTTCATAGGAAATTCTGAGCGCATGAGGTAAACCACGTCTGGGAGAGAAGGAATTCGCAGAGTGGAGCTGCCAGAGCATCGGCTCTTGCAGGGGGGTGTGGGGAGGAGCCTGCTGCTTGCACATGGGCTTTGCTGACTCAGCCTCCCCCTCGGAGAGCGGAGAGCGGGACATTCTCAAGAGGTTTTGAGTTAATCCTTCCTGATTTGCTGGTCACTGTGACTCAGTCCGACATGGGGACTGGAGTCCCTCCTAACTCCGGTGCGGGGGTTGGGGGGGGGGGCGCGGTGGGAGGCGGTAGCCAGGCCCGGATAAGCAGAGGGAACACCAAGGTTACATCGGCTGGGCTGTAGAGACCCTAGTTCTTGCGCTGGGGAGGGCAGAGACCAGATTGATGGTGGGGAGGCTGGCTTTTGGCAGCAGCAAAGAACAGCTGGAGAGAGATCTCCTTTCTGTTTCTCAGCCTTGGAGAGAAGCCTCTGTGGAACCCAAACCAGCAAAGGCAGGGCCAGGCATCTGGGGAGAAGCCACCCCGGGGGCGAGCCCTGTTACCTGCAGGGAAGCTGGAGTGTCCCTTGCGGATGGCACTTGGCTTCCATTTGGGTTGGATGGGCCAGCAGAGCGGGACCTCCACCCTCCACCCCCCTGCGATTGTGCGGGGATTCTCTGTAGTTTGTTGCTCATTTTTCTATGGGGGCTGCAGAGTCCGCCCAGGGAATGCTGCTTGGAAATTCCAGCCGCTGCCTCCTGAGGGGCTGGGAGGCTGTGTGGCAGCTGCTCAGAAGGAATTGTGCTCCTGTTGGGTTTTCCCCGAGCCGGGGGACAGTCGAGTCAGGCGATTTGGAGAAGGCTGAGGTCAGGGCTTTTCACACAGGAGTGACCACCCCACTGATGTTGACGGGTCTGGCTTGGGTTTGAGAAGCGCGGACTTAGCTCAAAGCTCTTCCTTCCAATCCCTTTCTCCTCCTCCTTCCCTTTTGCCGCTGAGTTTATAGAGGGCGCGTTCATTACCCAGGGCTGCTATAACAAAGTGTCACAAGCTGGGTGGCTTACGACAAAGGACATTCATCTTCTCACAGTTCTGGAGGCCAGAAGTTCAAAATCAAGGTGTTGGCAAGGCTGTGCCCTCCCTGCAGGCTTCGGGGGGAATCCTTCCCTGCCTCTTCCAGTTTCCGGTGGAAAGCGTTCCTTGGTGTTTGGCTGCATCCATCTATTTTCTGCCTCTGGGTTCTCACGGCCTCCTCGCATGTCTGTGTCTCTCCTCTGGCTGTCTCTCATAAGTGTCCAGTGACACTTGTCACTGGATTTAGGGCCCACCTGGAGAATCCAGGATGATCTCATCCTGACATCCTTAATTACATCTGCAAAGACCTTCTTTATGAAATAAGGCCACATTCACAGGTTCCAGAGATTAGGATGTGAACATCTTTCTGGAGACCACTGTTCAGCCCACTACAGAGGGTTTCTGTAAACCAGGCCCTTTTACCCATTTAAAAAAAAAATTTTTTTTTAACGTTTATTCATTTTTGAGAGAGAGAGAGAGAGACAGAGCATGAGCGGGGAAGCGGAAGAGAGAGGGAGACACAGAATCTGAAGTGGGCTCCAGGCTCTGAGCTGTCAGCACAGAGCCCAATGTGGGGCTCGAACCCATGAACTGGGAGATCATGACCTGAGCTGAAGTCGGATGCTCAACCGACTGAGCCACCCAGGAGCCCCACCCATTTAAAAAAAATTTTTTTAAAGTAAGCTCCATGCCCAATGTCTCACGATCTCGAGATCAAGAGTCACGCATTCCACCGATGAAGCCTGCCAGGCACGACTTACCCATTTTTAAATGGCTTTAAGGACACTCACGTCGTTGTGTGACTGTCAGAGATAAAATAGAAAGTCTCATTCATGGGTGAAGCTTCTTACAAAAGATGCCTTCACCACACAAACCACTATTCACGCTTCTTTGGGGAGCTATGACGAACAAAGTCTCAGGAGGGGAGGCAGACAGGACTGAGAACGGGGGTGACCCCACAGCAATAGTCCAGGACCGGGGTGACTCAGTGACTCAAAGAAGATGACCGCCCACTGAATGTTCTATCCTGTCTTGTGGCCACACCATCCACACTCTGCATACCCATGTTGGCTTTTTCCCTCCAGACCGATGGTTCTCCAAGTCTGGCCCCTGGCCCAGCAGCAGCAGCATTACCGGGGCACTTGTTAGAAATACAAATTCTCAGTCTCCACTCTACATTCCCTGGGTCAGAAACGAGGTGGGCTCAGCCTCTGTGATTTAATAAGCCTTTCGGGTGATTCTGAACCACGCGAATGGATGAGAAGTACGGCTCTGGATTTTCAGAGACGATCCTACCTTGAAAGAACTCACCGCCTCCTCTACAAAGCTACAACGTTTATTGCTAGAAGCTTCATGAATAGATGGAACAAGGAGGCTGACAGATTCGGGAAGATTTCAAATGGGTTGCCAGAGGGCACATCTTCTTCTTGGACTTGTTTGGCCTGCACATATTTCAAACAATTTAATTAGTTGCCAGCATTAGAGGAACAGAACATTTCCCATAGAAATCCACCTTTCAATATTTCTTGAAAAAGTTGGTATATCTGGCACTCCTGATATACTGGGTTCCTGTGTGACATTGGATTGGGGCAAAGCAGGGGGCCAGCTGTCTCACCTGAGACATGGGCTTTCCAGTCAGCTACAGTCCCCACTCCTCCTCAAGATAAGGAAGTGAGCCCCACCTGATAAGCCCCCTCACTTATGTCACTGCACTGGCTATTGTGGGGATTTTGAGCTTTCAAAACCTATGTGTGAATGGAGGCTTCAAACCAAAGTCCACTATGATGGTTAATTGTATGTGTCAACTTGGTTAGGCCATGGAACCCAGATGTTTGGTCAAACACTCGTCTGGATGTTGCTATGAAGTCATTTTTTAAAGAGGACATTGACATTTAAATCAGTAGACTTTGAGTAAACCAAACTGCCTTTTTCAACATGGGTGGGCCTCATCCAATCAGTTGAAGGCTCTAAGAGAAAACCCCAAGGAAGAGGCAATTCCATTGCAGTCCACCTTTGGAACCCAGCTACAGCATCAACTCATCCCTGAGTGTCCAGCCTGCTGGCCTATCCTGCAGATTTGGGACTTGTCAGCCTCCACAGTCATGTGAGTCAATTCCTTAAAATAACTCTCTCACACCCATCCTGTGAGTACTGTTATTTGTTGATGACCCAGGGCCATTCAGGGACAAAGAGCCATAGGAATTCTGTTTGCTGGAACTCCTGGGGATACGTTCGCATTCAAACCACGCCCTCAAAGATGGAGGCTAGTGAATAATAAAAATCAACCATGAGGTATTATCAATAACAGTAATTGTTTAACTATAGCAGTATATGTGTTTATTATATGCCAGACACCCTGGTAAAGGCCTTCTTGTAATCAAATCTCACCTAAGTTTTGGCACAGCCTTATGGGACAAGTCCTAGCATCATTACACTATTTCACTGATGGAACAGTGACAGTAAGGAAGTACTTGCTCAAGGTTACTCAGCCCATGAGTGGCAAAAACAAGATTTGAACTTGGAGTAAGATTTCAAAGCTTGTAGGCATAACCACTATGCCATACTGCCATGCACCCTGAGTTTCCCAGATGAGATTGGCAGTAGAACACCTTGGACTAAAGAAATCTGACATGCTGGACTGTGATTCAGGTAGTCCTTGGGTCATAGATTGCCACGTCCAGCTGCACAGGTTGTGTGCTGTACAACTGTATTCAACACTACCAACATAAGTATTAACTTTTGGTATATGGTTGCCGCAGGCAACAAAGAAAGAGACACCTGGTATTTCCCACTTCTCCCAGGGGTAGAGAGAGATGGTGGTGTATTCATATAATGGAACACTCTACGGCAATGAAATAGAACAAATAATACATGCAATAAAATGGATGAATCCCCAAAACTTGATATGGAGGGGGGACAAGCCAGACCCAGAGAATGTATATTATATAATTGCATTTATAGTGGAGAAACCTCCTAGACACAAAGTTAGCCAAGTTATCAAAGTTAGCATCACCAGGAATAAGGCGTACTGACGTCTTGAACCCTTTGATATGACGAGGGCACAACACAATTAACGGAATTCTTGCCAAAAATGCAAACCTCACTCCAATATGAGAAAACATTGAACAAAACCACATTGAGGGATATTCTACAAAATAACTGACCAGTACTCTTCCAACATGTCGAGGTCACAACACGGAAACACTGTGGAACCGTACGGACCCGAGGAGACTCAGAAGAAACACCCACTAAATGCACTGTGGGATCATGGATAAAATTCTTCAACAGAAAAAGGACATTGGCAAAATTGGTGACATTTGAATTAGGTCTGCAGTTTCGTTAACGGATGTTAGCTTAAATTCACCAATGCTAATTTTCTGTTCTTGGTAATTGCGCTGTGATTATATAAGATGTTAACATGAGGGGAAGTGGGATGAGGAGGACAAGGCAACTCTCTGTAGCACGTGTGCAACTTTTCTCTAAGTCTAAAATTAGTTTAAAATTACATGTTAGAAACCGAAACAGTCCTAGGAGCCAGGCAATGCGCGGCCGGTGCCGTTGACCCGGCTGTCTCCTGCGGGCCCCGCTGGAAGGAGCAGGGTCACACGGCTGTCTGGTAAAGTCCACTGGGAATCAGACGTAACAATTTGTCTGCTACCTGAGGAAGCCCTCGGTTTTAGGTTCTTACTCTTCTGGCAGAGGTTGGCTGGTCTTGGCCCTGTGGATGTGCTGGGCGCCGCGACCTTTCTTGGAGTCCTCAGCTAGGTGTGCTGTGGGGTGAGGAACCAGGGAGGGGGGCTCTGACCCAGTCCAGGGAAGGTGTCAGCCTGCTGGGTAGGGGGAGAAGGCAGCAAGGGGGCTTCTCTCTGTGGCAAGGAGGCCTCCTGGTCCCTCCTGCATGGGGACCAAAGGCAGGACCTGGCCTTTCTCCTTTCCTGTGACACCACTGCCCCCAGGCCCACACCAGTCTTTCATCTGGTGCCTGCCCCCTCTGGTTTCCGGTGAGCTCTGGGTGTTCCGTGAGGCTGTTGAGCGACTGATGAGACCAGGACTGTCTGAGGATTGATGAGACCAGGATGAGGGCGTTGAAACGGATCTTCCGGGGTGTTTCAATTTTGACCTTTCTCACTCCCTCCAACACCTGGATGGTTATTCAGATGAAACATGGGCAGGTTCCACGGCACTGATTTCAGTCTGAGTGTCTAGAAGTACATATTTGAGGCATGAAGGACCCCTGGATGATTGGCTCCAGACCCCACAGAGAAGCACATGGGCTCCTTCACTGAGAAATTGCTCAGATCTCCTCCGGGGATTTTGAAAGATGTCCCCGCCCCATCTCATTCACACATTTCTCACTTGATTCGAGAACTTTCTTCTGCCGCTTTTGAACCATTTGGGGATTTATTTAGTCTTTATCTTAGGTTGGGTTCTCCTAGGAGCAGACCCCAAAGCAAGCATTTTGAGGGTAAAAATACTGGTGGGAACATGGGGAGGGAGACAGGGCAGGGAGGGAGGAAGGGAGTGGGGTCTGTTAAGCATGCTGGGGCATGCCACGGGGTGTCCCCCTACGGGATGAGGGAGCGGGGGGCGGTGGGGGGGGGGAATCTGTACCATTGTACACAGTGGAACACTGCTGGCCCACTTCTGGACGGTCATGCCCGTGCGTGGGTGAGGTTGCCTCTGCAAGCCAGAGACGCTGCCCAGGCAGAGACGCTGGTGCTGGCAGCTGGGGTTAGCCGGAGCTCCTGGCGGTGGCGAGGCCTGGGGTTGCCAGAAAGACGTGCGTGTCCTGAGGGAAGAACAAAACCTACCTGAGGTCAGGATCGGTTGTTTAAACTGCTTCACGAGGGTGGGAGCCAGGGTTACGTAGAAAGAAAAGATTCCCAAAGACCCTCTAGAGAAGGTTGGGGAAGCAGGTCTGGATCCATCCTGCAAAGAAAGGTCATCCTGCCATCCAGGTGAGCCTTGGCGTGTCCCCGGTACTGCTGAGAACCTGGGGCTAGAGCCGAGGGAATGTGGAGCCCCAGGTAGGATCTGGGGAGTCCTGAGTCCATTTTGGACCCCACAGAGCCGTCCTGGTGGCTCCAGAGGGCCTCAGTGCTGAAAGCTGTCCTTTCTCTTTCCATCCCGTGAATAGCATCAAGCTGTTTTGAAGCCAGTCTTCCTTAAAATAGTTCTGTTTAAAAAAAAAAAAAAACAAGAAGTACCACCTCTTTATCGGCTATTTTTTGAAGAGCAGCCAACCAGTGAGCAGAAGCTGCTTTCAGCTTTAGGGTCTGAAGCCTGCAGGGGCCAGTAGACCTCCCCCACCCAGGGGTCTGCTTTCTCATAAGTGCATCCCCCAAATATGCCAGATACTAGATCTAGATGATATTTCTGTAGAGTTTTGAGTAGGGAAGTTGTTATTGCAGAAATGAAAGGGTGTTTTTACAAATGGCCGCCAGAATTCCTCGCTGTCCAGGGCTGTCCCCCGGAGTCCCACTGAGCCTCTAGAACAGCGCTGTCTGATAGACCCTTCTGGGATGATGGCAAGGTTCTGAATCTCCACGGTCCACGACCACAGCCACATGTGGCTACGGAACACTTGGCATGTGTTTTGTGCCACCGATGAACGGAATTTTAAACTTCATTTAAATCGGATTAGTCTAAATAGCTATCTGTGGCTGCCAAATTGGATCGTGCAGATCTCGAGCAAAGGAAATCCTGAACCTAGGCAGTCTTCATGGTGGCCTGTGGGCTGGGGCTGAGGTTGGAGTACAGGTAGGCGCAAACGTATGCACTCAGAGGCAGGGCTGGAGCCCAGAAAGAAAACATCTGATGGCTTCTTCTCAACTCATGTCTTCTTTAGGAGACGAAAAGGCTATCAATATGTCAGTTCACGTCCTGCCCTTAGCCTGTGATAATGAGTGTGACCTGGGTGGGCAGAGCAGGCAGGAAAAGCTAGCATCTCAGAGCCTGCCTGTGTCAGAAACTTTCATATGTTCTGACACACTTTCCTCTTCATGACGCCCTTCCAAGGGCAGGGTGGTGGTGGGGGCTGCATTTATCCCCATTATCCTGGGGTGGGGGAGGGAAATAAGGCTCAGCAAAATGTGTGCATGGGCTTCACAGTAAAAAAGTGCCGAGTCAGGATTTGAACCCCGGTCCACGGAGGCCCGTGATCCCTGGGCACTTGGAATGTGTTTTTTCTCCCTAGAAGGAGGCGGTGTTGCCTTGAAGTTTCTCCCACACTCTTTCTCGGAGTCCCTGAGTGACCATGACACTCCCTGGGGAGAGTCCCGGGCCGCAGAGCTGAGACTGTCCGTGTAGGGGCGCTCTGCTCCCTCGGGTCTGGTGGTGGACTCGTGCGAGGGCAGCATCTCCAGCCCCCGCCGCTCCCCCCACCCCCATCCCAGCCATAAGTCACATGTTCACGATAACAAAGAATGACCAGAACTGGGGCCTGGCAGTCCAAGGGACAGCACATACTTTTCCATTTTCTTCTTTCTCTTCCCTGATTCTCTAGAAGTGAATTAAATATAAAACAGAACTTCCTGACCAAAGGGTTAAGAGACGCTGGGAAAGGGTTGTCTAGTGGAGAAATTATTCTCCTGAGAATCTTTTTAAAGCTAATTCTTCTTAAAAAAAATTTTTTTTTATGTCTTTATTTTATTTTTGAGAGACAGAGTGCGAGTGGGGTGAGGGGCAGAGAGAGAGGGAGACACAAAATCCGAAGCAGGCTCCAGGCTCTGAGCTGTCAGCACAGAGCCCGATGCGGGGCTCGAACTCACAGACTATGAGATCATGACCTGAGCCAAAGTCAGATGCTTAACTGACTGAGCCACCCAAGTGACCCTTCAAGCTACTTCCTAAAAAAAGGGGAGGGTGGGGAGCGGTGCCTGGGTGGCTCAGTCAGTTAAGAGTCTGACTTTGAATCAGGTCATGATCTCACACTCCGTGAGTTCACAGCCCGCGTCGGGCTCTGTGCTGACAGCTCAGAGCCTGGAGCCTGCTTCAGATTCTGCGTCTCCCTCTCTCTCTGCCCCTTCCCGATTTGCACTCTGTGTCTCTCTCTCTCAAAGATAAATAAACATTAAAAAAATTTAAATACTCTCAACTTCTTTTTTTTGTTTTTAATTTTTTATTTTAGAGAGAGAGGGAGAGCACATGAGCCGGGGGGGAGAAGGACAGAGGAAGAGAGAATCCCAGGCAGGCTCCATGTTCAGCGAGGCGCCTGATGCAGGGCTTGACCCCATGACTCTGGTATTATGACCCGAGCCAAAATCAAGAGTCAGACACTTAACTGACGAGCCACCCAGGAGCCCCAAAAACTTACTCTCAACTTCCACACTTATTTCGTGATAGTAGCACTGGTCTGGAGCGGGAGTCTGCAAACTGTGGCCTTTGGGCCAAGTCCCACCCACCACTTGATTTGAACAAAGAATGGTATTTATGTCTTAAATGACTGGGGAAGGGGGGCATCATGAGAATGATATTTCATGACATGTAAAAGGCCTATGAAATTCACATTACAGGGTCCATAAGTAAGGTTTTACTCAAACATCCCCCATGTTCTTTCATTTATGCATCATCTATGGCTGTTTTTGCGATCCAATGCCATGGAAGCCAGTAGTTACGAAAGAGACCCGTTGACCCATGAAGCTTAGTAGTATTTAGGGTCTGGCACTTTACAGAAAAAAAAAGTTTGCTGACTTTTCTAAGTTTGCTGCCTCTTAGAATCCCTAAGGAACTTAAAAAGCATATATATAGCTCACCAGGGCCTCCTCCAGCCCCGTGGAATCAGAATCTCCAGGATGGGGCCTGGGAATCTATTTTTTGAAATTCTACCCCCACCCAATGCCCCCAGGTGGTTCTGATGACCAATGGCTCTGGAAGCGCCCACCAGGTGATAGGCTTCTCAGAGCATACAGACTGAGTCCTGCTTCTCTGCTCAGAGCCTCTCTCTGGTACAAAACCTCTTGTGTCCAGAGCTATTGGAGGTGTGGGCTCTGCAGCAACATTCCTGGTGGGTCCAGCCTTTCCCAGGCACACAGCTGGGATTCACTCCTGCCACAATTCAGCCCCTGCCTGCCTGCCTTCTCCTGCTGCCCACAGGCGTCCCTGATGTCACCCCAGTCTGGGCCCCCTGGGCTTCTCGTGGGCCTCGGGTGTCTGGAATTCTTGGCTTGTCTCAGGGTGGCCTGGAGGAGCTTTGTGGCTCTGTGTCCTGTGCACTGGGCGACTCTGCTCACCTCAGCCAGGCCCCATGCCTCTCCCACCCTCTGGTTTATGTTTCTGGCACCAGAACCCGGAGTCCCGAGCCAAGTGCACACGCGGCCTGAGCCAGCTCTACGGGGGAGTTGAGAGCTGGAAGGGAGACTGACCACGAAGCAGGCCTCTCTCCTCCCTGGTCTCTTCTATCTGCTCGAATTGCCTCATGACTCCCATCTTTGTGTTTTCGACCTCTTTCCTGTTGCCCCTCAGCTCCCAACCTGTTAGACTCAGCTCTGCCTTCTTCCTATTTTCCTTCTCGCCCCACCTCCTCTCTCCTTCTTTCCTTTTCCCCCCTCCTACCTCTCTGCTTTTTCTCACTCCCTGGCATTCTTTCCCCTATGCCTTGAATGTTCTAGTCAGACCACTGTTTCTGGCAGAGCTAGGCCACCCACCTCAGAGAGCTGGCCCCTCCTCCAGCATGATATGACATTGGACCAGCTCCTTTGCTAACGGTAGCTCAGGACTGTGGGCTAGACACGTATACAGAGTTTTCTCTGGGAAAATATATTCAGGTCCTGCCCTCATGGAGTTCACAGTTTAGGGAGAGCTGGACAAGACACTGGCAATTTTGATAGTGTCCTAGAGGACACCCTGGGGGTCAGGACAAGGGTGCTGGGTAGGGCAGTGCCCAGCAAGACACTGAGCCTGGTTGGGGGGGGCGGGGGGTTGGGAGCTCTGTCTGAGAGGACATCACCAGCTCAACATGCAGGAGCTGGAGCCAAATTAGGTTCAAGGTGGAGAATGTCCCCAGGAGAAGGAATGGTGTGCACATACAGAAGGTCCTGATGAAAATCCGTGGAAAGGTCTTACGTGAGGGAGGGCTGATTTACACTTCTGAAAACTCACTCTCATCTGGAAAGAGTGGACTTGCGTGGGCCAGTCTAAAGTCAGGGAGACCACTGGGAAGCCACTCTAACCCAGAGATGTGAGACATGTACTAAGGCAGAAGCAGAGAGGTTGAGTGGACGGGACAGCTTTGAGGAATATCTGGGGCTTGGGGATTGGGTGTGAGACATGAAGGAGAGGTGAGAGTGAAGGGTGACATTCAGGTTTCTAGCATGGCTATCTGAATGGGTGGTTGTATTGGTCAGTTACTTTTGTGATGATGCTACATAACAAGCACTCCCATAATCAACAAACTCTTTATTTCATACTAATAAAGCTGTAGGTCTGCTGCTGTTGCCTGATTTTGAGTGGACTGGGCTGGGCCTGGCTGAGCCCGGCTTCTGGTTGGGTTCATAATGACTTAGTTCCACAGCCTAAGCCAAAGGGCAGTAACTACCTGGTATAGGTTTTTGTCTGGAAAATCATAGGAATGCAGATCACACAAACATCTTTAAATTCTTCACTAGTATCACATCAACTGCAGAAGTAAACTGAAGGTCACTAGGGGAGACAGGAGCTAAAGCCCCTGGGGACTGAAGGCTGGGGCTGATCTTCCCTGGAAAATGTAGCAGAGTCTCCTGCTCTCCCTGGACCAACACAGGTCACTTTTGTGATGTATTTCTCAAGTCCTTAAAAGGATGCTAGAGAACAGAGGTGTGGTAACAAGAAATGGGTATGACTGGTGTCCACAAAAGTCTTTGTCCATCCAACAAATTTCTATTGCACATTTGCTTTATGGCAGATTCATCACCTCCTCCTGTGAGGTACACATGCCTGCTGGAATCACAGCCTTAGGTTAAAGCCACTGTTCCCCTACCGTGAAAAATAGGCTTTTGGTGTCCTAATGGGTAGTTGAGCCATCAAATTGTAACTTCAGCTAGAATTTCAGAATAGTCAATTATGTAAACTTAACGAATTTAAAATTATTATTGGCTGTAAAAGATCTGAAAGAGTGACCTAAATCCCCAGACATTTATTCTTTCACTTATTAAGAAGTTTAGAGGTAGGCAATCCAGGGCAGAACCCATGCTTGTTACATCTTTCTGCTCCATTGTCTGCAGTAAGTAGTTTCTACCCTCAGAGTGTCCTCATGGTGCAATATGGCTACTGGAGCTCCAGCCATTGTATGAAGTGCAGTCTGGAAGAAGGAGGAAAGGGAAAGGGATATTTGTCTCAGTTGAGACAGGTGCCTTTGAAGCAGGTTTCCTGGAAGCCCCACCAACACTAAGGCTTACATCCCACTTAGTCACACGTCCACACCTCACTACAGGAGAGACTGAAATGTAGGTTTAACTGAATACATTCCTTCTCTGGATAATGTCAGGGTTCTATTACCAAGCCAGAGAGGAAGAGTAGATATTGAGTGGCATACAGAATTTTCTCCCACACCTTCCACATCCCCTCCGCCCCAAAACAGACAGGCAGTGGAGTATAGCAGGAAAAAAACAAACAAAAAAAACCAAAAACACCCTGGTTTGGACTCCAGTTCAGTCCAAGACTTAACTCCCAAGTTCAGTCCTTACCACCAAGGCATCTGGGGAACATCACATAACCTCTCTGGGCTTTCTGGTCCCTCTTCTGCAAAATGAATTGTTGACAATATTTGCCTTCCAGCATCCAAGTGGGACCAGGAAGTCTATGAATTATAATACACTGTACAAAAGTTAATGACATAGAAAAAGTGAAAATAGAGCAAATACCTCTTTCCACTAGAAGGGAACACCTGATGGCCAGCTTCTCCCTAGACAGAAGGGATTCTCCTTTGTTCCCATTGCTTGTCCCCCACCTCCAGGCTGTCATGCTTATAACAGGCATAGCTGGGGGTGACGCAGGACTGAGAGTGGAAGGAGCTAGGGCCCTGCAGATGCACCTGGTATTCCCATGCCCTGGAGACAGTAGATACCTCAGGAAGGTGTCTACCTGCGGATGGCTCTCCTAGATTCAGTGCTTCTCAGCTGTTCCAGTTGGGCTGTTGACTCGACCCCACCTTCACTGCGTTTCTCTATGTGGCTTGGGCTTCTCACAGCATGGCAGCTGGGGTCTGAGTGGGAACATCCCAAGAACAAATGTTGCAAGAGGAAGAAAGCAGAGACTGCCACTTCCCTTATAAGCTAGACTGGAAGTGACATGCATCATTTCCACCCAGGTTCAGGGGGTGGGGGAACAGGTGCCCCGTCTCTATGGAGGAACTGCATTTATACGAGGAAGCGTGAGGATTGATGCAGCATCATCAGTCTTCTTAGAGAGCAGCCACCACAGCCCCCCTGGCTGTATGTTAGAACCACTCAGGTGATTTCGCCTGCATGATAAAACATGGAGTCCTGAGTGTACCTCAGAGACTGCAGCGACTGGTAGTCTGCAGTGTGGGTGTGACCATATTTCAAAGCTCTGAAGGTGATTCTAATGTACAGCAAGGTTGAAAACCATTGGCTTAATCCAACCCTGAAAAAAATCCAAAAGACCCAGGGAGGGAAAGAACCCAAGGCTTGGACCTTGGGAAGGTCCTAATCAGACTCCAGGAGGCTCTACTAACCCCCCACCCCCACCCCTCCATTGCCTGGGTTAGTTTAGGTCCCATAGGACTTTCTTGTCTATTTTTTTTTAATGTTCATTTATTTTTGAGAGAGAGAGAGAGCAGGGGAGGGGCAGAGAGAGAGGGGGAGACACAGAATCTGAAACAGGCTCCAGGCTCTGAGCTGTCAGCACAGAGCCTGATGTGGGGCTTGAACTCAAGAACTGCGAAAACATGACCTGAACTTAACGGTCAGATGCTTAACCTACTGAGCTACCCAGGCACCCTCTTTTTTTTTAATGTTCAACTTATTTATTTTTGAGACAGAGAGAGAGAGAGAGCACACGCACAAGTTAGGAAGGGCAGAGAGAGAGGGAGACACAGAATCCAAAGCAAGCTCCAGGCTCTGAGCTGTCTACACAGAGCCTGACGTGGGGCTCGAACTCATAAGCCATGAAATCATGACCTGAGCTGAAGTCAGATGCTCAGCTGATTGAGCCAGCCAGGCACTACCCATGGGACTTTCTGCATGTAGTTGCCCATCTGATGGGGGAATAGGGAAACAACATGGAAGCCAAGGTGGAAAGCCTAGTGGGGGTAGGGCCAGTAGAGTTTATAAAACTACCTGGGAGTCTCATTGTTCCTAGACCTTTTATTTGAAATTGGTGGGTTGGCCAGTTTTTTTCCATTGTCTTTGCCAGGAATTAACTTGTGTCAGAACATGGTGTAAGCTCTAATGAAAATGTCAGAAATCCCATTTTTAGAGCGTTTTGGGGCCATCAGCCTGCTAGTGGTTAATATCCCTTTCCCCCAAATGGCAATACCTAAAAAGATGTTTTCCAACACCTTCATTTCAGGATGGAAAGGCAGGGAGTATGCTCATGAATATTCATGGTTCTGCCTACTGGCCTCACATATTAGAAACTACTCTATTCCTAAGGCTAATGAGCTCTTAAATTTCTTTTGTGCTAGAGAATGAGGTTTTATTTTTCTGAATAATTTATTTTGGTGCCTGTCCATTTTCTGAAAGGGATCTTTCCTTTAAGACCCTGGGCACATTTCAAGAGCAAAGAGGAGTTTTAAATAAACCCCCCACGCAGAGAAGCCCACGAGCCTAGTGATAACATTGATGAAGGCAGCACCAAGGGGCTGGGAGGCAAAGGATGAGAAGTTTGCTGTGAGCCTAGTTCCCGGGGAGATCAATGTCTAATGGGAACCACATAATCAACACCCCTGCAAAATGCATAAAACCATGCCATGGAAGACACGGAAATGTGAATGTGGACAGTACATAATTGGAATTGGAGACTCCTGGGCCTTTAAGGGACCTTATAAGACATTTTGCCCAATGACCTGTGAGGCACTGGAACCCCCATTATATTATTGCTGAAGCAGCACAGAGAGGATGGTTGTGTTCTCTCTCTCCTTGTCTCTTCTCTTCTCTTCTCCTCTCCCTCTCCCTCTCCCTCTCCCTCTCCCTCTCCCTCTCCCTCTCCCTCTCCCACCTCTCCCTTTCCCTCTCTCTGCTTCAGTTGTCCAGTTCTGGCTGTTAGGCTTTCTTTACATCCATCCACACGTCATTCTGTCCGCACCCTCCACTTGCTCTGTGAACCGCTCAGCTGCTCCTGTTCAGTTCCTGTCCTCTGCACTCTGTCCTATGTCACAGGGGCTGGAACCCTACAAGTGGCATTTCCCAGACTCTCTTGCCTGCGCACAAGCCCTATCCACAGGGCAGATGAAATCCCAGTCGTTCTCAAACCCAGACGCACCCTCCAAGCTTACAATCTTGGTTTACAAGCCTCCTCTACAGTCTTTCTCAGGATCCCCTGTCAACCTCGGGGAGGATTCCGATTGGACTTGCCTGAGCCAATCAGAGGGCCCAGGAGGATGAACTATTCTGATTGGCTAGCCTGGGTCACATGCCCACTGCAGGGGTGTGAAGTTGGGGCTGGCTTCGTGGTTGTCAGCCCCCCCAGGCCCAAGTGCTGAATGGGAGCTCCCCAGGGTAATCGGCAGAAGGGAAATAGGAAAGCAGGCAGGACAGACAAATGCTGTGGCCGCTACAGGCCACTTCAGCTCCTCACTCCTCATTTTGATAGCTCCTATGTTGCACTGTCACATGCCCCAGTGGCACCGGCCAGGTTGTGACCCTCTCATACCCTTCCCTGGTGTTGGGAGGTGGGAAGCACACATATTCTCCTGCCAGCCTAAGTATAAATGTATCTCGGTTTGGGCTGCCCCTGAGACAAGTACTTGGGTACAGGTAGTTTATCTGAGAAATGACCCAGGATGCACCGGGAGGGAGAGAGTAAGACAAGGGAAAGAAGAAAAACCAATAATGGGTGGGCTCATGAGAGGAGGAAATAGGACTCAAGTGCCTTTGGGGACCTTTTGAGAGATTGTCTAGTTTTCACTTCAAACAATCCCTCAGCATTGGGCACACGGGCGTGAGGATTCAAGGGTTCCTTACAGCACTTGCCATCATCGCTCACTGCTTGGTCACTGTTCCCGGGAGCCGTCTCTCCCTAGCTCTTCTGGCCAGACCTGCTGGGGTGGGATGGGCCAGACCTGCTGGGGTGGGGAGGGATGGAGGACGCTCTCGGTCAGAGGGACACAGATGCTCGAGGGAGGAAGCCCTTGGCATGGCCCCGAACTGTCCCCTGAAGCTGTGAGAGACTTCCAGAGGGGATTTGGCTGCCATCTGTTACTTTGACCATTGCAGTGGCCCCATGAGGTTAGTATTACTCCATTTGCTAGCCAAGGGCGCTGAGGTCCAAACAATTTCAAAACTCTGATACTAGACATGCTCTAATAGCAGGCAATCTGACTTTTAAAATAGAATGACCTAGTTTACAGGGTTCAGGGTTTTAAAAGTTTCTTCCAAAAGTTTGACCTGCATCCTGTTTTGCGAGTTTGTTGCTACAGTGGCTTATTAATTGGCATTAATAAAGACTCTGGCAGTTACTATCTGATAAGCATTTCAAAGCATAGGAAATAGACACATGGGTGAGACATAGTAGAGCTTCATGCTTCAGAATGTTGATGCGGCTCGAGATTGACTTTAGCTCTACAGGGTTCACGAGATAGGGGGCCGTGGCACTTGTGGAGCATTTCCTGCTACAAAGGGAAACCACAGCTTATCTCCACGGCTACTTCATGCCCTACCACGAACAAGGTTCTGGACGGCAGCACTCCCTGTGAGTCAACCTCCCAATTTTTCAGACATCATAAACATGAGATAGTTTAGAATTTTTTAAAAATGTTTTTAATTTATTTTTGAGAGAGAGAGAAGTGAGTGAACACGAGCCGGGGAGGGGCAGAGGTGGGGGGGGGACAGAGGATCCAAAGCGGGCTCCGCACTGACAGCAGACAGCCCCATGCGGGGCTCGAACTCACAAACTGCAAAACCATGACCTGAGCTGAAGTCGGACGCTCAACCGACTGAGCCACCGGGAGCCCCGTGATGTGTTTTTATGGTTGTGAAAGCCCCTCCAAACAGCAGTTCTCACAAACCAAGGACTAGATGGGGTCCTGGACCCTGTCACTTTGTTCTTGAGATCTCAGGCCAGGAAACTTGGCACAAAGGGGACGTGGGGATCTCTTTGGCTTAGATGTGGCAATGAGATGTTAGGATAAATGTAACTTTCCATTTTGCCTCAGTAACCTGAAGAAGGCAGTTGATGAGCTCCCAGACCAAAGCTGTGTGGCATTGGGCACATCACTTAACCTCTCTGGAATCTAGCTATTTGTATAGAAAATGAGGGAGTTTGGTGAATCGAATGGCCAATATGAGCACCACGGGTGCTGGTGCCACTGCCCCCTCCCTGCCCGTGGCATAGAGTGCTGTTCTCTTATGACACCAAGCTAGGTGTTGGCCTCAGAATCCTTCTCAACACAGTAAACCGGGAAGCCACTACCGAGCAATCAGATCTGGCAGGTAGGTTGAAACCCATTTGTCATTCCTGGACAGGATGGTCTCTAAAGTTCCTTCTAATTTTATTTTGTTGGATTCTGTGAACATGTAAACCAGGGGTCAGCAAACTGCCTGCAGGCCAAATCCGGGCCATTGCTGGTTTGTGTTATAAAAGTTCTATTAGAACATAGCCAGACCCACCGGTTTCTGGATTGCCTGTGGCTGCTTTTGTGCTACAGCGGCACAATTAGGTAGTTGTGATAGAGACTGTGTGGCCTGCAAAGTCTAAAATATTTACTATTGGGTCCTTTACAGAAAAAGTTTGCCACCCTCTGATTGGAAACTTTCCTTCCCTCCAATATTTTCTTTCTTTCTTTTTTTAATGTTTTATTTATTTTTGAGAGAGAGAGAGAGAGAGAGAGAGCACAAGCTGGGAAGGACAGAGAGAGAGGGGGACAGAGGATCTGAAGCAGGCTCTGCACTGACATCAGTGAGGCCGATGTGGGGCTCGAACTCACGAACTAGGAGATCATGACCTGAGCCGAAGTCAGACGCTCAACTGACTGAGCCACCGAGGTGCCCCCCTCCAATATTTTCTTCCGTGAGTGAAGCTCCCCTTTGTAGGGTCCTGTATGGCTGAGCAATACTCCAAGTGCCTGTGGGACTTTGGCATTCCTAAGTCAAGAGAGAAGGAGACAAGCCAGTGGGAAACTATAGGGAAGGGAATTTTCTGGTGGGGTGGATGGAGGCAGGTGGGGAGATGGGATTAGAGAAAAGGTAAAGGTGTATCCAGACAAGAGGGGCAGAGTCCCTTCCTCGTGCTGTCGCTGAAGGGCCACTCTGGGCAGCCTGCCTGGCATCCAGGTTGGAGGCCAAGCCAGCTTCTGCAGCTCTGAGCTCCAAGAACGCGGGGATGGCCAGCTGCCTACTGGCTTCCGTGAGTAGTTTGGCATGAAAAGTGCAGGCTTGGGCCCTTGTATTGTTTCCTGAAGGGAAACAACCACCTTTTCTTGGTCTGTGGACGGCCACCACTGCCCGCCCGGATGTTGGCAGGAGTGTTAAATGGCACCCTTGAAGGCTGCCTCAGGAGCTGGGACCTGGGTGGTGCTCCTACAGCTATGGGGGACAGACCGCCGTATCCGGGCTCGGTCTGTGGGGTCAAAATCCATCGCCCCGGCAATGAACGCCATGATGGGTCGTACATGATTCTTGGTGGGTATAGCAAACTCCACAGTCCCTTCTCTTCTTCCCCACCCTGGTCTGTTGGGATCCCTTTGCCAACTTCTGTGTGCTGTGCTGCCAATGGCTCACACCTGGGGCCTCTGGGGGCTTGCCATTTGGCACAGGGCCTCTTGCTCCCGCTGAGAGCCCGAAGTGGCTGGACGTCTCGGTCTTCCTGTGGGGCAGCCTGTAGCCAGTGACCGCTGCAGAGAACAAAACCCAGCTCCTGGGCCTCTAGGTATAATTTCTGCCCCAGCTCCCTGTGGGATCAGGCTGAGGCTGGGACTCTGTCAAGCCCACGCACGTTCAGGTCAGGCCAACACCGGGCCCTGAGTGATTGGGCTAATGAACACAGACAAACCACTTTTAGATTCAGACAGTTTGTCACTCACGTAGACAGTGAAAAGGAGCATTAGCCAAAGGTGCCAGCTCCCCAGCTCCTTGGCCCGCACGCCCAAAAAAGGATGACGCCCACACGAAGGAGACCAGATGATCACAAGGTGACTCGGGGTTACCCCGTTGCTGAGGAGCCAATTCTAAGCTGCAGCTTTAGGGGGGCAGGGCAGGAGCTCCCATCCCTCATTGGAACCCTGCCTCAGGACAGCCTCCGCTGGGATAGCGAGGCGAGTGGGGACAGCCTGCCTGGGGATGATCAAGGTGTCCCGCCAGGGCCCGGTGTGCCCGATTCTTGTTGCTGCTGTAATTCATCACAAACTTGAGGGCTTAAACAACATAATTGTGGCATCCAGCTCTGGAGGCCGGAAGTCTGAAGTAGGTTTCTCTGGGCTAGCGTTGAGGCGTAGCCAGCCTGCACACCTTCCAAAGGCTCTAGGGGAGAATCACTGTGCTCACCTTTTCCAGCTTCTAGAGGCCTGTGTCTCCCGGCTGGTGGCCCTGGCCAGCCATCACACCAGCCCAGCCTCTTGTCACATCTCTCTCCCTTTTAAAAGGGCACTTGTGATTATGCTGGGCCAACCCAGATAATCCAAGATCATCTCCCCAGCTCTAGATCCTGAACTTAATCCCTGCTGCAGTCCTTTTCACCATGAAGTTAGCACAATCACTGGTTCTATGGAGTAGGACGGACGTCTTTGCGGGGCGTTATTCTGACCACCACGTTCAGATTAGCTGGGCTTCAAGCCTTTGCCTCCATGGCCTGGATGCATGCAAGACGGCCAAGCTGCCATGGTGGGCCGGCTTTGCCTGGGTTCTTCCTCTTCCCCCTCCAGTCCCTCTCACACCTTACTAGTTCATCCTGGGAACACACGCTTAATAAATCACTTGTCCCAGGTTGTTGGCACAGGGGACGCTGCCCTGAGACAGTAGGTCACTCCCTGTGTAGAAAGAAGTACTAGGTAGGGTACTGAGACTTGCTTTCTTAGCTCCTTTGCAAGATTATAGACCAGGGGACCTAGCTCCTCAGTTACTTAAGGAGAAGTTGGCTGGAATTCTTGAGGGATTATGTAAACTTGACCCCCCCCCCCCCCCCCCAGGGAGGGAAGGTCTGAAGGGAGTGTCCTAGACCCCATGCAGTCTCAGGAAGTTTCAGCAAGACCTTTAGGGGGCCGTGGAGCCAAAGTGGCTCATGAGAAAGCCCTGTGTCACCCAGGAATGGGCCACCCTAGTGCCTCTCCCGTGCTCGGTCATTGGCTGGGAGCAGCTGGTGGGAGGCGTGGCCTCCATGCAGCAAGTGGCCATGGCTTCAGAGCCCAGCAGCTGGGACCCTCTGCCAATTGTCCCCCGGCCTTGACACCCTCTGCACTTGGCATCTCCTCCTAGAAGGGCGCGGCCAACTAGAGAGAGAATTTGAACTTTATCCCAGGCACGTTGGGGAAACTCTCGGGATGATTTAAGCCAGGGGAGGGACACGGCCTAGCTGACAGTTTTGAACAGCCGCTGTGGCTGCCAAGTAGAAAAGGGATGGTGGTGGGGCAGAGGGGGAGGCAGGGAGGCTGCACCCTTGTCCAGGGAAAGATGGTGTGGCTGACCTACTCAGCGCAGTCCTCAGGAACACTCAGAGAACAAGGCAAAGTGGACCTCAGCTCGGTCTTCTGCCTCATCTCAGCAAAGTCCACACCTTCTCTTCATCTCTGGCTGCTCAAATTCCATGGGGTCTGCACTTTCGGCCCCACCCACCCCCTTCCAACTCTCCCTTCTGCCAGTTCCTTTCAGGCTTCACCTCAGACACCTCCTTCTCCTGCCTGTCCCCAGTACTGTCCTTCTCCTCATCCCCTGCAGTCCTGCTACCAACTCTCTGCCCTGGGAAGATGTGGACCCTGTCCTTTGAGAGTCTCCTGCATCCCGCGAGCCGTGCAGATCCTAGGGCCTCACAGCAGACCTGCTGAATGGGAAATTCTGGCCCAGAAATCTGTTCTAGCAAGTCTTCTAGGGTAGGTGGTGCTGATGCCCTGGGAGCCACTGTGGCACACCCGTTGCAGTCACCTTTGGAATTGTTAAAACAATCCTGATCCCAGACCAATCAGGGTCTCTTGGGGTGGAGGTGGCGTGGGGGAACCTGACTTCAGTACCTTTTCAAGTTTCTCAGATTCCAATGTGCAGCCAAGACTGAGGACTGCTGTGTGTGTGTGTGTGTGTGTGCACGTGTTCATACATGTGTGGTGTACATGCAATTCATTCAGCATTCACTGTGCCCCAGCAACACACACTGCACAATGTTAGGTGATCCCCAAGACTGTAGAGCTGGTGTCTTACAGGGTTACAGCGAGTAAACAAGGGCTTGCAGTTCTGCGTGTGTATTCCCATAAGTGTGGAGGGGGGGAAGGGGTCAGGGAAGGTGAAAAAACAAGACCCGGGGGGAAAAGGCAAGATCCAAGACAGGTTGTTAAAATAAGCCATTCAGGGGTGCCTGAGTGGCTTGGTCGGTTAAGCGTCCAACTTCGGCTCAGGTCATGATCTTGTGGTTCGTGAGTTTGAGCCCCACATCAGGGGTGTCATCTGTTGTCAGCACAGACCCTGCTTCAGATCCTCTGTCTTCCCCTCTCTCTCTGCCTGTCTCTCTCTCTCTAAAAATGAATACATTTGAGAAAAAATAAAAATAAAAATAAAAGAAGCCATTCAATATTGGGGAAGTGGATGCTTTTGTGAAGTCAAGCCCTCCCATCCTGACCCCCTCTGCCATCTGACCCTGGCGGGTAGCAATGGGTCCATTAAATATCTGGACAACCCCAGACCATGAAGCTGGATGTGGCTCTCTGATTCCTAGCCCACAATCACACTGTCCCAGCAGCTTGTGGGTTGGGGGGTGGGGAGTGAGGGAGGGCTGGAAAATGACAGCCTTCAAACAGTGGTGAAGTCTGAGATAGGAGATGGGGCAGGATTTTGTCGGTATGCTGGGCGGCAGGAGAGGAAGGCAGGGGAGCCCCTGGCAGAGAGGGAGGCAGGCATCAGAGCCTGCAGGGGAATTGAGGCTGTGGCCATTCACATCTCCACGCTGTTGGGACTCTTCTGGTTTCTGGAGCTGAGTTCAGGGTAGTCTCTTGGTTCAAGTCCCTCTATTAGGAAAGTTCATCTGCACCTATAAGTTACAAATGAGAGTAAGTAAAACTCTGGAGCAAAATAGTACAGGCCCCGTGGCACTTGCCTTTTCCCCAGTTCCTCCTGCAGGGACATTGTCTATACAGGCGAGGTCTGCCCAGGGAGTGGAGAAAGACTTGGCTGCTGGATAGCTATGATTCTGTGGGGAGGCTCCACTGCCCATGTATTCTTGGAAAAAGAAGTGCCTTGAGGCAGACTTCTTGTCTGGGTTTCAGCAGCATCAATACGAACACAGGCGACTCACTGTCTCTCTTGTCGATGTGCTCAGAGCAGCGATAGCATCCACCCCTCCTTGCCTCTAGGTTGGATATTGGGTCAGCAGGTGCTGTGACCTGGTCCAGACCATGTGGGCCTGGGTCTGGGCTTGCAGTGCCGGAAGGGAGGGAAGTTGGTGGGGGCAGGAAGTCCCCTGCTAAGAACTCTGATAGGTGTCTTGGCTGGGCTCCTCAAGAGCAGAGCTGAGCAAGGACTGGTGCAGGTGGTTTCTCTCATGGTGATCCTAGAAGGTAGGGGTGCAGTGTGCTTCACTGGGTATCTCTGTGAAGCATGCACTCAGTATCAATCCACTGATACTGGAATTCACTTCAACTAAACCCCCGGAAGAGTGTTACCTCATAGAGTCGTGCCCATGTGTGAACCTCGTTGCCTCTCAGGGCTTCAGAAAAAGCCCTAAGATGGCAAAGTGGAGAAGCACTCCAGAACAATTGAGATATGATGCTGGCAACATGCGTGGACCGTCCATCACAGCCACTCTGAAATCAGAGGGACTGAGGGGAGGTGGCCCAGGCACTGGAGGCATTGGCCACGATGTGCACTAGTTCTCAGATCAAATCGCAGTCCTGCCATTTGCTATCTGTGTGGTTTTGGGCCACTTTTCACCTCTTGAAACCTCAGTTTCCCCATCTGTAAAATGGAATTGATAACACTGCTTCTCTCATGGGATTAATATGAGGAGTCAAACAGAGGTTCTAGACAACTGTGTATTGACATGCAAAAGAATGAAGTTGGATCCCTACCTCACACCATATTGACAAAACTGACTCAAATGGACCAACCACAAGACAGAAGAAAACACAGAGGTAGACCTTTATGACCTCGGATTTGGCACCAGGTTCTTAGATACAAGACCAAAAGTGAGACAATATAAATTGACTTTTATCAAAATTAAAAACTTTTGTGCATCAAAGGACATTATCAAGAAAATGAAAAGACAGCCTGCAGAATGGGAGAAAGTGTTTGCAAATCATATATCTGGTAAGGACCTAGTATCCAGAATGTATTAAAAACTCCTACAACTCAACAACAAAAAGACACCATTAAAGAAAGGACTTGGGCAAAGGACTCGAATGGACATTTCTCCAAGAAAGACATACAGATGGTCAATAAACACATAAAAAGATGCTCAGCATTATTAGTCATCAGGGAAATGCAAATCCAAACCACAATGAGATACCACTTCATACCTACTAAAGTGGCTATAATAAAAAAAAAAGAAAACAACAAAATGACACGTGTTGGCAAGAATGTGGAGAAATTGTAGCCCTCAGACATTACTGGTGGGAATGCAAAGTAGTTCAGCCTCAGTGGAAAGAGTTCAATAGTCCTCCAGAAGTTAAATGTAGAATTTAACCCAGTGATTCCACTCGTAGGTGTATATCCAAAAGAATCAAAAACTGTTTCTCCAACAGATACATGTACACACACGTTCATGGCAGCTCTATTTTCAATCGCCAAAAAGTGGAAATAGCCCAAATGTCTACCAGTGGATAAATTGATAAGTAAACTGTGATCTATCTAACAGTAGAATATTATTCAATCACAAAAATAATGAAGTACGGATACATGCCACAGCCTGGATGAACCTTAGAAACATTATGGTAAGTGAAAGAAGCCAGACATAGAAGGTCACATGTTGTATGACTCTGTTTATACAAAATATCCAGAATAGGTAAATCCATAGAGACAGAATGCAGACCAGCGGTTGCCAGGGGCTGGGAGAGATGGGAAATGGGGAACAACTGCTTAGTGGGGATGGGCGTCCTTTCTGGGGGTATGAAAATGTTTCAGAACCAGACAGAGGTGCTGGTTGTGTAACATTGTGAGTGTACTAAATGTTGCTGAATTGTTCACAGTTAAAAATTGGTTGATTTTTAAAAAATGTTTATTTACCTATTTTTGAGAGAGAAGGAGAGAAGGAGACAGAGAATCCCAAGTCGGTTCCACACTGTCAGCACAGAGCCTGATGCGGGGCTTGAACCCATGAACCGTGAGCTGAAATCAAGAGTCCGACACCTAACCGACTCAGCCACCCAGGCACCCCTAAAATGGTTAATTTTATGTTATGTGAATTTCACTTCAATTTAAAAAATAAAAATATTTTAAAAAGAGAGTACACAGGTAGATGATGGTACCCTAGCATCGTGCTGACTCAGCAAGTCATGGTGTGACAAGCGGTAGCTGTCAATATCTCTGTCCCCATAACTGGAACCAGTGTGATCCCAACAGTGCTCTTGTCACCTTGGACCCATCCCACACACTCCCATCAGGCCAATTCTTCCTTGACCCCAGGAAGGAACCTCTAACTGTCACTGCTCCTCTGCTCAGTCTTAGGTCATAAAAGGTCCTCAGAGCCAGGACACCTGGGTGGCTCAGTTGATTAAGTGGCCAACTCTTGGTTTTGGCTCAGGTCATGGTCTCACAGTTTGTGGGTTCGAGCCCCACATCAGGCTCTGTGCTGCAGGTGTGGAGCCTGCTTGGGATTCTCTCTTTCTCTCCTTCTCTCTGCCCTCTGCCCCTCTAAATAAATAAATAAAGTTAAAATGTCCTCAGACCCTTTTTCAAATACAAGACTTGACACATTAATACCTGATATGCACAGTTCAGTGTAATCACCCAAGCTCTGATGTGACAGTCCTGCCCAGCTTAGGTTCGCTCCACTTGCAGTGGGCAAGTGGGACCAGCCCTCTTGCTATTTCTCTGACCTGGGCTCCTACTTCTCCTTGACATTCACTTGGCCATTGGCTCTTCCTGGGAGCAAGTTGAGGGGGAATGGTGAGGGTCAGGGAAGGGCCACGTCCCAATAGGACTTGAAATGTTCTTTTCAGTGCCACCCTCTCTCACACTCGTCTGATACTTGACAAGCCTGCAGGCGCCCTTGCCCTGTCACTTCCAACCACAGGGGCCTGGCTGGCTCCAGCGCAGCCACCCCACCCTCACCTCCCTGCTCAGGCTGATGGCCACAGTCTCTAGACTTCACGTTCCTAGGCCCCTAAACTGCAAGGTCTCCCTGATTCCCTTTGCTCCAGTTTTGAGGTGAGACAGCAGCATTCCTGCCTGTTCCCCAGAGAGTGGGCCTCACACTCGTTGACCACTTTCCTCAGAGAACTCTCTGGTCACTTTGGGTTCAACCCTCTGACACCTTGAGGTGGCTGGGAGACGAAGAGTCCCACGCCTGGTTTCCAAGCACCTCCTTTACGAATCTGGCCTGGGTTTCCTTTGGCCTGCTGGAATCTTCCTTCCATTTCCTCATTCCTGGCCTTTGGGCCTCAGTAAAAATGAAGATGGGAAGAGGCCCTTTTAAAAAATCCTGTTACATTTTTATGTCACAGTATGCATTCATTTCCTGGAGCTGTTGTGACCAATTACCACAAACTGGTGACTCAAAACAACAGAAATATGTCATCTCTCAGATCTTCCAGCTGGAAGTCCAAAATCAAGGCGTTGCCAGTGCTGTGCTCCCGGGAGAATCTGTCCTTGCTCTTTCCAGGCTTGGGCAGCAACAAGCATGCCGTGGCTGGTGGTACAGAGTTCCATCTCTGCCTCTTCCTCACATAGTCTCCCCCACTGTGTGTCCTCCTTTCCTGTCACCTAATCTCCTGCTGCCTCCCTCTTATAAGGTCACCTGCACTGGAGTTAGGGCCCATCCAGTTAATCCAGGATGATCCCATCTTAGGATCCCTAAGTTAATTTCCTCTGTAAAGATCCTTGTTCCAAATAAGGCCACACGCGTAAACTCTTGAGTAGGACATGTTGAATGGAGCCACCATTCCACATAGAATTTCTTATTCATTTATTTTATTTTAGCCTCATTCTCTGCTCCTATATTCCTCCCTACCACAGTCAACAGAGGAGGTTTTTTTTTTTTCAAAGTTTATTTATTTATTTATTTTTATTTTTGGGACAGAGAGAGACAGAGCATGAACGGGGGAGGGGCAGAGAGAGAGGGAGACACAGAATCGGAAACAGGCTCCAGGCTCTGAGCCATCAGCCAAGAGCCTGACGCGGGGCTCGAACTCGCGGACCGCGAGATCGTGACCTGGCTGAAGTCGGAAGCTTAACCGACTGCGCCACCTAGGTGCCCCAACAGAGGAGGTTTTTTAATGAGCAGAAATTCTTTGAAAGCTCTCCCAATAAGAAGCAGAGTCTATGTCCCTTTTCTTGCATCTGAGTGGGCTTGTGACTGCTTCCACCAGTGGAGTGTGGTAGAAGTGATGCTGTGTGCCTTCCACGCAGCCTCCTCCTTGCTTCCTGGCACTCTGAGCCTCCATGTAAGAACTCCAGCTACCCTGACACCATCATCCTAGTGCCAATGCTGCTTCCTGGAAGTGCTCTGGCTGACAGCCCCAGCTGAACCCCTGCCAAAATGCCAGACATGTCAGCAAGCTCCTTGAGCCCTGCAGACCAGCCCAGATTCCCACAGATACCACCCAGTGACCCCAGTCAATGCCGTGTGGAGCAGAAGCATCTCCTGACAACCCTGCCCAAGGTCCTGACCTAAGGAACCCATGCACTACTATAGAATGGTTGCTTTAAGTCACTAAGTTTTGGGATAATCTGTCACAGGGCCATAGTAACTGGACTATCACCCTTCTGTCTATTCCTTTAGTTTGTATGTATTCTTGAAAATATGCTTTGTTATTTTGGGTGCCAGCATTTAAATTTATATGAATGCTGTTATATCATGGATCTCATTCTGCTTTTTTCCCCCCTTTCACTCAGCACTGGTATAAAGCCCCTGCCATGCCAGTATGTGATACCTGTTTTGTTACTTCAAACTGTTGGCTGGGCTTCCCAGCTACACGTGGTCTGCATAATTTCTCCACTCCAAGTGAAGGACATTCACCTTGCTTCTGGCTCCTGCCATCACCACCACCAACATGATCCACTGCTCTATCCTTGGCCTATTATAGGTTTGTAAGAGCAAATCTGGGGATTGACTCAGGGACAGAATATCTGGTTCACAGGATGAGTGACTCCTTTTTAGAGTAAGGAGTGTGTTGGCCATACCAGTTTACATTCATGTGCACCAATAGGATGGAAGGTCCTAGTGTTCCAAATCATTATCTCATTGTTGTTTTGATTTTACAATTTCTGTGATTACTAACTACTTTAAGTAGTTCTTTAAATAGTTGTTAGCTTTTGAAGGTTTCCTCTTATGTTGATTGCCTGTTCATGCCCTTTACCCATATTTTGGCTGGGTTTGCTGTTTTTTTTCTCATTGATTTGCAAAAGGTATGAAAATAATTTATTTTTTAATTTTATTGTTTAAATTTTATTTGAGAGAGAGAGAGAGAGAACAAGTGTAAGTGGGGAGAGGCAGAGGGAAAAAGAGAGAATCTCAAGCAAGCTCTATGCTCAGTGCAGAGCCCTACTCGGGTCTTGATCCCACACCCTGGGATCATTACCTGAGCTAAAATCAAGAGTTGAATGCTTAACTGACTGAGCCACCCAGATGTCCCAGGTATGCAAATATTTCAAATATTACTTTGTCAGTTTTAGACATTGCAAATATTTTCCCTCATTTTGTTATCTGCCTGTGAACTTTGTGGAGTAGAGATCCTTGGTTTTGATAAAATCAATTCACCAATATTTTACCTTATCATTTGTGCATTTAAAGGTGTGTTTAACAAGTCCTTTTCTATCTTTGGGCCATAAAGGTGTTCTTCTACCATGTCTTCTTTTAACTTGACAGCATGTTATTTTAGGTCTTTAACCCCAGCTAGAGTTCACCTTTGTGTGAAGTGATAGGTGGGGATCCAGTTTCATTTTTCTTCATCTGTTTCATCAGCACCATTTACTAAACAACCTGCTCTTTTCCAATTGATTGTGGAAACATGAACATTTCTCAGCAGGGGAGTCTGTGTTCTCAGTCTTGCCTCCACCACCTAGATTATAAACTCCTTAAAGACAGAGGTGTCCTCTGCTTCTTCCCTTCTTCTTCCTCATCCATTTTCTTCTTCTTGCAACTCAGTGCCTTGCACGGTCCTATGCATGGAGTGGCTGCTCATCTACTGGTTAATTGGAGTCTCCAACCTTCATTTGTTTATAATAAGCCCCATATTTCTTGGAATGCACATAGAATTGTTAAGTTCACCGAGCCTTGTGAAACAGGTAGGGGACATGATGGATGGAGAAGTTCTGGAGCACGCGACTTTCAAGGTAGCATACCAGAGAGGCAACCCACCTATGAGGTTGGCAACTCCCACCATCCTGGGGCCCTGCTTCCTCCAGAAAGTAAAGAAAATAGAAACTAGCAAGCAACCTTCATGTTAGATCTTAAGGATTGGGACCTTCCATAACAACGCCATTATCATGGAATCATAACATGATTCTATAACATTGCCATTAGTAGGGGGAAGAGGAGAGGAGCTACATTCTTTTGAGCACCTCCTATGTGCCCAACACTGTGCATTGGGCAACAGGCCACCAGAAGTCCTATTCTTGCCTTTAAGAAGTTGCTTGGAGGAGGATGAAATTACAAACAGAAAAGTGTGCTTAGTGCATTGATGGAGATAAGCTGAAGACATTGGATGAGGAAGGGACTGGCAAGAGGGCAGGTGTCTGCAAAGGAATGCAGTTGGTTGAGGAGCCTGTGAGGGGTGGGACAGAATGAAGAGGATTCTGGAAACAGACGGAGAGGGTGTGGTAACAGGGCAAGAGGAGAATCACAGGAGTGAGCAGCCATGGAGGCCAAGTCTAGGAGACATATGGTACCCTCAAAGTCATCCCTCAGTCCATCACTGACTGGGGCTACAGCAGGGACAGTTCCTGTGCATGCAGATGGCTCCCCACCTCCAGCACCCACCATGGCTCTCTGCTTTCTTCCCTCAGGGATTTAATGCCCTTGATGAATGACCCTTAACCAGTAGGCTCCAAGAGTCCAGCTAAATGTTCCTGTGTTTCATCCTTGGTGGAAGCAATTCTAAGGAGCATCCTACACAGTTCCTCAAAGGACCCAGGAAGGATGAAGTTCCAGGTGATCACAGCAAGAGCCTAAAACATATGCCCTTTCCTTGTCCCACTTTCCCCACATTTCACTCCTGCCTCCTGGGACCACCTCCCAAATAAACTACCTGTACCCACATCCTTGTCTTGGGTTCCACTTTGAGTGAGACTGATAAGACAGGAGAGTAGAAAGTTTTAAGAAAGAGAGTGAAGAATTGTTCCAAATGGGACAAAGTGGGTGGTGATATTGGTAATGAAGACTGGTCATTGGGTTAGCAATGAAGAGCCACTGACATCCTTGGTGCCAATTTGGTGGCATGGTGGAGGAGGCAGTCCTGGGGGCTGAGGAGGCAGAGACAGTGAGTGCTGCTTTGAGAAGTTTAGAGAAGAGTGGGGAGAGGTTCCCTTCAATATTCAGCTGTCCCCTTCCCCCACTCCCACCCAGTTCCCATCACACTCTGCTTTCTCCCCTCCAAGAGTTCTCTAGCCTCCTTTGGGGGATGACATTGCTTTGTATACACTTTTTTTCTGGAATTTTCCATGATGTATTCTCTAGCACCCCAGGGTCTGTCATCTGTGGAAACAGGGTCTCTGCCCCTGTTTCAGTGGCATGGAACTGTAGTCCATGTACCAGCTCTGTGTTTGGAACTATTGTCTGCTTTTTTCGAGGCTGCCTCAGACATCTACCCAGCCATCCCCAGCAATGAGGTAAGCGGCAGCTGATGGCGGAAAAATAGGCACAGACAAAACATAACCATCTGTCCAAGGTCAGCCAGGAAGCCTGCGGCAGCCTCAAGTCTGAGACACAGAAAACAGATCTCCCAGACCTAGCCCCAGTGTGATGAACTAAACCCACACACTTCCGAAGCAGGAGGAGGAGGAGGAGGAGGAGGAGGAGGAGGAGGAGGACGAGGAGGAGGAGGCGGAGGAGGAGGAGGCGGAGGAGGAGGAGGAAAAGGAAGTTTTCATTCCTTTTTGTCTGCAGGGAAATAACCCGTGGATGCTGGCAGCATTTTTAGGGCCACCAGCAAGGAGTCACACAGCTGCAGTGTCACAAAAGGGTGGGGAACGTGTGCTTGGCCAGGCCTGGGCCCAGAGTCAAGAGCAGACACTGGCCAGCTTCTGTGGTGAGCCCCAGGGCACAAATGCACTTGTGAATGGGCTACCAGGGCTTGCTTTCTCCTCCCCAGTGCCCAAGTTCAAAACCAAGTCAGGGAAGGTCTTGGGTTTGGAAGAAAAAAGAGAAAAGGGAGGAAGAGAGCCATGATGAGGGGAAGGCCTTGCCCTTGGAGGGATTGAATAATTCCAACCTTGACCACAGGGCAGCACTTAGCCAGGGAGGAACACGTGTGAGTGTGTGTGTGTGTGTGTGTGTGTGTGTGTGTGATGTAAAAAATCCACAGGATTACCATCATGCATTTTTCTAAAGTTAGGAAAATGAAAGTTTATATTTTCAAGTATGTGAAGAAACAAGCACACATACATCTGGGGATAGAATGTAAAATTGTGAATTTAAAAATGACAATAGGAGACTTTAACCAAAGGCTTGAGAAGCATTTATTTAATCCAGCGGTGTGCTAGTATGTGTTGAACAACCAGCTCTCAAAACAATGGCAAACAGTCCCATCTGCAGCATTTGCCAACTTCCATGGTGTGGAAAGTCCCTCCATGGCCGATTGCAGCCTACCTGAGTGACATCACTGAGCGTGGAAGTAGGCAGAGACGCGCGCAATCTACTCTCACAAGCTGGCAGGAGCTGGCTCCAGCCTACTGCCGATGCTCGTGCACTCCTCGTTTCAGAGCAAGCAAAACAGAGGCCCAGAGAGAGACAAAGAGCCCCTCAAGGTCATGAGGGGAATTCGTGAGAAAGCTAGTCCTCACATCCTAACCGATGCCTTTCCCTTTGTTCCATACTGTCGTTTCTTTGTTTTAGTGACTCTTCTCCAGCAGAAGTGAGGCTTCCATCAACGTGAGTCTTGCTTTTCTGGTTTTAGAATTGTCTGTGTGTGTATATGTCTTTTGTAGCTATTTCATTTGGCTGTTCCCTCTGCCAGAATACAGCTTTTCACTTGCCCAGAGATGGCATCCTTTTTATCCTTCAGGTTTCGAAGGCCGTCCACTTAGAGAGGGCTTGCTTGACCTCCATATCACAGCCAGTTCCCTCCCTGTCACATGGCCCTGCTCATTTTCTTCACTCCAGTTAGTGTCTAAAATCATCTTATTATTGCTGTCTCCTGCCTAAAGAGCAGTCTGTATGCGGGCAGGAACTGTGTCTTGTTCACTGTTACGGTAGCTATTAGAATGGGCCTAGAGCCTCTTCCTTCGTTTGCCAGATATTTATTGAGCACCTACTGTGTGCCAGGCACCATGTTGGCACATGGCTTTCAGACAGAGGCTGGATCCTGATGCTCTAGAAAGTGGTGTGCTCAGAGCTTCTCTCTGGGGCTGTGTCTGGAGGCTTGGACCCACAATGCCTTATTTAGGAACAAAGCAGAACAGAGAGGCAACCAATCTGGGATTCAGGGAGCGAGCGATGGCTGTGGAGACGCCTTGGGCTTATTACCTAGTGTTCCAATTATCTACTGCTGCACAGCAAATCACCTCCCAAACCAAGTAGCTTAAAACACAGTGTTTTACTATTTTATTGTAATTTTTTTTTACATTATCTCTTGCTGTCTGGAAAATGCAATCTGCTGCAATTAGCCTGTTGAGTTTCAGCTTCTCCATAGAATTATATGTGTATATATATGTGTGTGTATATATATATATATATATATGAATTTTATGAATTATATATATATGATGAATCATATATATATATATATATATATATATGACTTTTAATAGGTGAACTGAAACAACTAGCAGATTATCTTACATGCAGAAGGCCCTCAGTGGGGGGGTCATCCCCTTTCTTATCCTTCAGACTCAGAGGCTGTTACCTTTTCCTTCATTTTTAAATTGTTCATGAAGACATTAGAATGAAAGCTTTCTAGGGCAGGGATCTCCAATTGTTTCTAAAGCCACTTTTTAAAGTTTATTTATTTATTTTTTTGAGAGAGCTAGAGAGTGATCGGCAGAGGGGAGACAGAGAATCCCAAGCAGGCTCCACACTGTCAGTGCAGAGCCTGATGCAGGGCTCGAACTCACAAACCATGAGATCATGACCTGAGCAGAAACCAAGAGTTGGACGCTTAACCAACCGAGCCCCCCAGGCGCCCCTACTAATTTTTGTTCAAGTCAGGTTTATTGAGGTATTGTTTACGTACGATAATGTTCACCCTTTTTAGCAAACAAGTTGTGACTTCTGACAAATGCATATAATGAGCAGCCATCACCGCTATCGGGATATGGAATGTTCCCGTGAACCCAAGATCCCTGTGACCTTTTCCAATCTTGCCTTTCCCAGCTCCTAGCAATCACTGATCTGTTTTCTGTCCCAGCCCTTTTATCTTCTTTAGAATGTCATGTAAGTGGAATCATAGAGTGTGTAACCTTTTGAATGTGGCTTCTTTCATCCAGTGTAATGCCCTTGAGATACATCCATGGTGGTGAATGTATCAGTAGTCCATGGCTTTGTGACGCCGAGCTGTATCGACTGACGGCACCGCAGTTGTTTTTCTATTCCAAGCCTGTTTTTCAGATAAGGAACTCCTTAAATGAAGTCCAACGTGGGAACTCAAAGTATGGAGCAGATGAGAACAGAGATCTTCTGACACAGTGCAGGCGGTGGGGGTGGGGTGGGGAGCCACACCCGTGTCACAGCACCAGAAGGGGCTCCTCGGAATGCAGTTTGAAGACCCCTGGTTGAGACGCTTATAAATGAACCTGTCTGTTCTCTGGCTTCTCTCAAGTCTTGAAGCCTCCGTGAGTTTTATTTTTCTGGAAGTTGTTTTCTGTTTTTCCATGGAGGTGGACCTCAGCGAGAGAGAGGATATGGGCCCGGATGGGGGCATGGGCTTAGAAGTCAGCTCTGTCTTAACCTTAGCACATTCTTGGGCAGAATCTGGCCCCCTCTGGATGGGTCTATTTCCCTATCTGCAAAATGGGGATTGTATTAAAATGGATGCCAGAGAGACCCCCTCGTAGGGAATGCGGAGAGGGCAAGGATGCTGGCTTTTGACCCCAGGGCCACCATCTTGCTCAGTTCTTTCTCCTCTATCCCAGTCAAGAGGGGGGCTCTCCTCCAGAGCCACCACCCTGTCGAGCAATACTGGACTGAGTGGAGGAGGACAGATAGCATGGAGGGTGTGGGCCATGGGGTGGGAGGAGAGTCTGTTCTTGCCTTCTCTGCCAAGAAATGAAACTGCTTCTTGGCCCTGCCCCTTCTGGCCAGGACGGCCGGAGCCCTAGGAATCACCATTCTTTCACGTGGCCGACATGCCACCACTCTGATGATGCCTGTGGGGACACTGGGCTTTCTGGCTTTCTGTTATTTGCCTTGGCCAGGGAAGCATGGTTGATATGCCACAAGGGTGTCTCGTAAGAGTGCTGGTGTTCTTACTGGAATAAATAATTAATAGTGAAACCGTACAATCAAACATCCAAGAGTACTGTCCCCTCCAAAGCCCAGGGGCTATCAGAGTCACACCCTGTTCTCAGAGAAGGGATATTTAACTTTATCTCAGCCTCTTCTTTTTGGGACACCTTCCAAAAACACTCCCCACACCACTCTTCACACACTTGGGGCTAGACTGCCTTAAACAAATAATCTTCACTGATATCACCCCACCGCTGATAGTGACACAGGTGGCATTATATCTGCAGGTGAGTAAAGTGCAAGTGGCACATTCTGGGCAAGTAAAATGTTCTCTCTGGCTCCTGTCCCCAGCCCAGGCCCTCCTGCAGACTCTGGGACAGCAGCCTGTGTAACCCCATTCAGCAGGGGATGGTCTTCTACTTGTCCAGCCTGGACTCCCAGAATCTGTGCAGACCAGCCGCCCCGGACTGTCCTTGGTGGGTGGACATCTGACGTCCTTGTGCACCAGGCTTTCCTGTGGCTGCGTTGTTCACCTGTGCAGGGCAACCCCGGGTGAGACTTCTAAGGCTCTTCTACGGGGGCCTTGTGGTCAAGGCTGGTCAAGGCTCATGAAGAGGTGAGAAGAAAACATTCAAAATGAGCAGCAGAAGCACCAAGAACCCACCGGGTAGGTGCGTCATTTCCCCTTGATTGTGTCTCAAGTCTGCACACAGTCATTTTGCACCAGCTGTCCCATATGCCTGGGACACGCTTCCCACAGAGATCAGCATGGTTTAGTTCCTAAGCTCCTTCATGTCTTTGCTGAAATCTTGCCTTTTCAGGAGGCCCCACCTGACCCTCTAATACTGCACACTGGCCACCACCCTGCTCCCGCCCCCCCCCCCCCCGCCAGCTCCCTTACCCTGTCCTAGTTACTTCCTCATAGCATTTACTCTGATACGATAGTTTCCATATTCATTATGTTTATTATTTAATGTCTGTCTCTCCCTGCTACTGTGTAAGCACAAGGAGACAAGGCTCTTTGCTTTGTTCCTTAATCTATCTCGAGTGCCTAGAACGGTGTCTGGCAAATCGTAGGTGCTCAATAAACAGTGCAGGGTGAACCGATGAGTATCTCTGGTCAGCAATGGAAAGAGCACTGAGGTCTGAAGACGGGGGTCTGAAGTCTGTGTCTGTTGTTTAGTAGCTCTGGCAACTTTGCACGTGCTGTTTGGCCTCCCTGGGCCTCCATTTTCTCATCTGGAAAATGGAAACAGTAGTATGTCCCCTTCACAAGAGTTTAGTCGACACATGAAAATAAATAAAAAGAGATGCATTCGTTTTCTACAGGTGCTGTAACAAAGTACCAGAAACTAGACAGCTTAGAACAACAGAAACTTACTGTCCCACAGTTCTGGGGGTAGGAAGTTCAAAATCAAGGTGTGGGCAGGGTCGTACTCCCTCCAATACCTGTAGAGGATGCTTCTTGCCTCTTGTTTGCTGACAATTATTGGTGTTCCTTGGCTTGTAGACATACCACTGTGTCTCTTCTCTTAGAAGGACATCAATCACCTCACTTCTCCAGGATGACCTCATTTGAGTTGATTACATCTGCAACCCTATTTCCAAATAAGATAACATTCTGTGGTTAGGACTCTAACACATCTTTGGGAGACATACAATTCAACCTGTAACAAGAGAGATGAACTTTAATAAGATATTTTATTTAACTCAATATATAAATAGAGCATCGCTTGAACATGTAGCCAGTATAAAACATTATTAATGAGTACTTCATCTTATTTTCTTGAAATCAGTCTTTTTCTTGAGATTAGTGCATGGTTGATGCTGACAACACATGCCAGTTAGACCAGCTGTGTTTCCTTTTTTTTTTTTAAGTTTATTTATATTTATTTTGAGAAAGAGAGAGAGGGTAAGAGACGGAGAGAGAGGAAGAGAGAGAAAGAATCCCAAGCAGGCTCTGTGCCATCGGTACAGAGCCCGATGTGGGGCTCAAACTCATAGACTGTGAGATCATGACCTGAACCGAAATCAAGAGTTGGATGCTTAACCAACTGAGCCACCCAGGTGCCCCGGCTGCATTTCCAATGCTCTATCAGTGTGCTTGGCTGGAGGCCACCATACTGGACAGCACAGGGGTAGATGGAGTTAATATGGCTATGCAAACAAGGACAAGCCTAAGTCCAGTTAACAGCAGCCCAAGGAGTTAACTCGAAATAGAGGTTTCATAATTTAGGCTGTAGGCACCCTTGTCTTGCTCTTGGTAGGGTTTCTCTGCCCACTGCCATCCTATACCCAGGCATTTCTTTTTGTGTCCTGGGCAGTGTCAATATCCTTTCAATTAGATGTGACCTGTAGTTAGTGTTTTAGAAACACATCTGGGAGGCACCTGGGTGGCTCAGTCAGTTGAGTGTCTGACTTTGGCTCAGGTCATGATCTCATGGTTCATGAGTTCGAGCCCCGCATGGGGCTCTGTGCTGACAACTCAGAGCCTGGAGCCTGCTTCGGATTCTGTGTCTCCCCTCTCTGTTTCTCCCCTGCTGCACTCTGTCTTTCTCTCTCTCTCAAAAATAAATAAAGATTAAAAAAAAAATTTAATAAAGCAAAAAGAAGCATACCTGGAAGCCCAAATGAAGGACTGGCAGACTTAGGACTCAATGTGAAACACTTACGGGGGTGCGCATACCCCACCCACCTCCTAGTTGAGGCTGAATACAATAGTCCTGCGGGTGTGGGGAGGGCACGCTGTGCTCACAGCGAGGTCAATACTTTCCAGACTCCCAGTTTCCCTTCCCAGCGCCCACTGCTCCACGCATTGTGTCCACAACTTGTCCTCAGCAGCCAGATATGCCCATCCCATTTTCCTCTGAAGTCAGGGAGCCATCTTTAACTCAGGATCCCAGATATACAAGTTCAAGACCACCAAGGGAGTTTATTTATTTATTTATTTATTTTTTTATTTTTTTAATTTTTTTTTCAACGTTTTTATTTATTTTTGGGACAGAGAGAGACAGAGCATGAATGGGGGAGGGGCAGAGAGAGAGGGAGACACAGAATCGGAAACAGGCTCCAGGCTCTGAGCCATCAGCCCAGAGCCTGACGGGGGGCTCGAACTCACGGACTGCGAGATCGTGACCTGGCTGAAGTCGGATGCTTAACCGACTGCGCCACCCAGGCGCCCCACCAAGGGAGTTTACTCACACCCTCAGAAAGGAGCTGTGAGCCCCAGGCAGTCAGAGGCATGGATTCCCCAGCAGGGGACCCGGGAATGTGCATTCAGACTCCACTTTTATCCCTTACACATCTCTGCCAAGTCAAACATAGCTCCTGGCACTGTCCAGACGTGAGTGCATGCTCTGTGCTGGTCATCATGGAGCTCCTGGGCCTTCCAGGGCTGGAACAGGATGTGGCCAACAGGCTTGTGTGGCATCCCATAAGTTTGAGCAGTGAACTTCCCTCCCCCTACCACTGCGGCCGGCTTCACAAGCCAGAACAGAGGGAGGGACAGAGTCCCCCTCCAGGCATCTGGCACAGTTCCGTAGAGGTCTTTTCATTTCCAACTTTAATTTCTGCTTTTGTCACTCTTTACTGTGTCCCCGTGGCCTCATATTTTCCTTTACCCCTGGAATCCTGGCTGCTTCTCTCAGTTTGGCAGTCACGGCCCTTCTGTTTGTGAATCTTCGCCGGCTCTGTCCTTTCCGACACCCGCCCGCTGTGTGCTCTGTGGACATCTGGGCACGGGTCCAGGGCCTGGCGTTGGAGGCCCAAATTCAGCTTTATGCAGCATTGGGGGCTGTATGTCCAAGAGAAGTCCTGCTATTGGAGCCTGGGATGAGGATTTAACGGTAAGTCATTTATTTGGGAGGTGCTCCGTGAGACTCTGACACTGGGGAGGCCCCAGGGGAGTGGACAGGGAAGGGAAGGAGCCAGTACAGGTATGTCACAGAGTAGGTTAGCTCTGGGGGCAATCAGAGCTCAATGGTGTGGGAAACTCTGGCGGGGGGCGGGGGGCAGGGGTGCTCACAGGCAGGGCAGCTTTCTGAGGCTTTAGAAAAAGCTTTTGTGTAAAGAGGGACAGACACTGGCAGATGGAATTGGTAAAGCCCTACAAATAAGGGTGGGGCGTCCAGGTTTGCTACAACAACCTTCCAGATAGGTCCATCCATCCATCCATCCATTCATCACATATCATCGGGCATCTACTTGCATCAGACCAAGTGCGAGGGGCTGGGAATAAATGGTGAACACGCGAATGGAGGAAGGAATGGTTCAGGGGGATCAGGGGGGTCGGAGGTGTGTTAGGGACAAGGGCATGGTGCTGGCTTCCAGCTGCACAGTTGCCAGCTGGGTTGCTAGGCTGAGGCGTGAGTATGCAGACAGACCGGATGCTCTTTGGGGGTGACAGCAGCAGCGGTCCCCCACGGCCCGGTTCCTCCTCAGGCCTGTGTGTTGTCTTGACCAACATGTAGATCTTGGCCACCTTGGGGACTCATGTGTCTTGGGGACTTTAGCCTCTTTGGGAGGCTCACCCAACTTGAGACTCTCAACTACCTTCTGAGTCGTTTCCACCCCCTTCAACACATTTTTCTTGGAGTCAGGGTATTCCAAGATAGTTGACTTGGATTTGTATTTTCAGAAGAAAATCTAAGAACCCAGACAGGGAGAGGAGAGACAGAAGAAAGGAGAAGGGCAGGAATAAGTTGTCAGAAAGTAAAGGCATCAAGGGGATGGGGCAGCGACTGGAGTGGCCTCCTTCCCACTGCCTTATCTCTCACCTCCTCCCTCCCTGTCTTGTTTGGCCATCAGAGGCCAGGAGGGGAGGGGAGCTAGAGGCCACTGACCAGCATCTCCCACCTTGGCATGTCACGAGGAAGGGGCAGTCTCTGAAACTCATCCAGTAAGTAATCTTTTGCCAAATCCACCAGAAGAATCTCAAGAGCACAGCCATCTGTCCCAATGTGATGAGCCCCAAGTAGGGGCACAGCCAGCATTTGGTACGGTGGGGGTGGGTGGGGCACAGGCCTGTGCCCCACCCACCCCCACCGTACCTTCAGGCCAGCGGCCACCACGTAAAGGGGCTTGTGGGCACTTGAAGCACAGCAGTGAAGAAAGACATAAAGAACCTTCCCAAAGCTCCCCCCAGTGACTCATTCTAGGCCTTTCTTCTTCGCCCTGGGACAGGGAGAGAAGTCTAAGTGGATGAGAACCCAAAGGGAGAGAGGCTTACAGCCCATCCCAAAAGCCTGCCTGGCCCTCACCTCAGCCCCCCAAGCCCTTCCACGATCCCCAGAGCCAATCCCTACACCCTCAGCCTTTCCCTGCACTCCCATCCCGATCCAGGGCAGGGAAATTAACATTTATCAAGTTAAATGGTAATTTCACTGGGTACTCACTAAGCGTTTCCCACACATTATGGCATGCATGACAGCAGCCCTTCCAGGTGTGTCCCTGCCCTCCTGGGACTTCATCTGGCAGGAGATATAGACCCCCGGACAGGTGGTTGTACACTGGTACCATGAACACTCTAAGGCTGTGGCCCCAGGAGGGTAAGCGGTGCTGACAGAGCTGCAGGACCAGCAGAGGAGCACTGGGGCAGTTGCTGAGGCTGGTGGAGCTCTGGGAAAGTGGGAGCAAGCTCCTGTGACCCGGTTAGGGACCTGATGTCCGTTCTGTCAGGGAGAGGATGGTGGGATAGGAGGAGGGGGGCCTCTGGTCGGACCTGGAAGGACCTGTAAACCATATTAAGGAGTTGAGATTTTATCCTGAGGACAAAGGCAAGTCATTGAGGAGAGTCAACCACAGGAGTGGCCTGTGCAGATTCATGTTTTGGGAAGACACCCCACCATCCCTACACCCCATCTCCCTCTCCCCTACGGAGTCTGTTTCAGGTCCCTAAGTAGGTCACATGTGATCTCTGATGGCCCTGTAAACAATGGGTGGGGTGGGTGCCAGAGGGACGGTGGAGGGACCCACTGGGGGCTGGAGGTGGCCGTGGGCTGGGCTGGGCTGAAGCGGGGGGCGGGGTGGGTGGAGAGAAAAGGGACCCCCTCCCCTGCAAGGCTTTTAGGGAATCCCTAGTAGTTCAAGAAAAGCAGGCAGCTCTGGGCTACCTCTTCCCCCTTTTCTGTCTGTATTTTTATGGTTTTTTTTAAATCTTTATTTTTGAGAGAGAGAGAGAGAGAGAGACAGAGTGCGAGCAGGGGAGGCACAGAGAGAGAGGGAGACACAGAATCCGAAGAAGGTTCCAGGCTCTGAGCTGTCAGCACAGAGCCGGATGCAGGGCTTGAACCCATGAACTGTGAGATCATGACCTGAGCCGAAGTCAGCCGCTTAACCGACTGAGCCACTCAGGCGCCCCTATTTTTATGTTTTTACTCTTTGTTTTGCTTTTGGCTTTTTCATTGGCCCCTACTGTAGACAGTACGTGCAGGAATTGAAGTGGGTCGCTCACTGGATGTTACATGTGTGCCCAGCTGTATGGCCCAGATCAAAGTATGGGGCGCCCCAGTTCCCAGGGCTTCCCTCACACTCCTTTCAAGTCAGTCACCCCTACCCCCCAGTTAGCCACCACTCTGGACCTCTGTCACCATTGGTCAGTTTTGCCTGCCATTGACCTTCATGTAAATGGAATCATACATCGCTGTATGTCGTTTATTTTTTTCTTGCTGAGTTGTGTTCTGTTGTGTGAACGTACGCATGTTATTTATATATCCTCCTGCTGGAGGGAGTCTGGTTCCCGTCTGGGGCTTTTGTGAACAGTGCCACTATGAATATTCTGGCACATGCCTTCAGGTGCTCATGCCCACGCAAGCACTCATTTCTGCTGGGCGTTTCCCCAAGTGTAGAGTTTCTAGGCAGCATCCTTAGGAAGTCCCCTTGCATCTGCCCCCCATCTTTCGGCAAAGGGAAAGGTTTTAAGGGGACTGGGAGGAGGGATTTCCTTACACTGAATGTACCCCCACAGATGGGTGCTTACCTTGACACCAACACACTTGTCTGTCCAGGGGGCTCAGATGATCCCCCCCGCCCCCACCACCCACTGAACAAAGTGAGACAGGTTTTCTTACTTTGGTGAATCTTAAGAGCCCCCCTACATCCCTTTCCTCCCAGTGGATTATTTTTTCAAATTTGTTATTCTTTAATTCTTTGAGAGAGAGAGAGGATCCCAAGAGGCTTTGCACTGCGAGCACAGAGCCCAATGCAGGGCTCGAACTCATGAACTGTGAGATCATGACCCAAGCTGAAACCAATAGTCAGACGCTTAACAGACTGAGCCACCATGGCGGGGGGCGGGGGGCGGGGGGGGGGAGGGGCGGCTCACAGTGGATTATTTTGCAGGCTGAATGACCTGAAGACCCCACACTGGGAACGTCTATGTGGAGGGATATTCAGGACAAAGCATTCTCAGAATATTTATTTTTGTTTTGGTCCCCAGAGCTTGTTTGGTCTAAATCTGGAGGCAGAGGTCAGTGGCAGCAGGACATCCGTCCCCCCTTGGGACTGCCCAGGTGAGCAACACAGCCCTCCATCCTCTCTGGCTTTTGGCTGCATCCAGCTCTGAGTACAGGGGTTGACCTGTCCAATTCCGTTCCAGTACTATGTGGACAAAGCAGGGGAGGAAGCAGGCCTCTGGGGCACTCCCAGGTGCTCAGGCCACACAGACCCTTCCACAAATGAGGGCTTTGTCCCCTCTCAAGCCAGTAGGGTCTCTGCACCTGCTGTCCCCTCTGGCTCCCCCCCACCCCCCCGGATATTGCAGACCCCACTGCCTTCCCTTCTCAGGCCTTGACCTTCTCAGTGATGATTTCAACCCCTCACTTCCTATCCACTTTCCCGCCGTTTCCCCTCCTTAGCCACACCGCCTCTATTCAGCTTGGGGATCATCTGTCCTCCTTCCTCCTCTGTTAGAATACAAGCCCTGTGAGGGCAGAGAGTTTTATCTGTCTTGTTCCGCTGTAACCCCAGAGCCTAGGACCCTGCCTGACACAGAGTAGGCGCTTAGCGAATAGGTCCTGGATGAATGAAGGGGTGTCTGCTGTGTCCTGTCTGGAACTCTTTTTTCTGATTGTTGTTGCTTCTGCCTGGAGGAGGCAAAGTTATCAGTCTCATTTAGAGAGACGGGGGGCCACACATAGGACCACACTGGCTTTATTCAAGAGGGACCTATGCGTTACTGCTTGGAGCCAGACACCGGACAGGGAGCTTACACAGGATTCTGAAACCCATCGTGACACTGCACACCAAGGTTAGTAGATTCAGACTAGGGGACAGGGCTCCTCTCTGTTTTTATTGATGTTCCATTAAATGTGTGTGTGTGTGTGTGTGTGTGTGTGCACAGACACACACATATATGTATCATGCAAAGTGAAGTTTCTTTCTCCCCTCTGTCCTCTGTGTTTTATTTCTCCCCAGAGGCAACCCCGGGTGGCCGTTTCTTGTTTATCCTTCCAGAGACATTGCATGCCTTTATAGGTACCCCCCCCACCCTTTTCCCACAAGTCACAGTGCACACTTTTCTTTCACTTAACACTACGTTTGGAGGTACTTCCAGCTCGGAGCATTAAGCTCCCTCTGAAAAGGCCACTATCTATCCCATTAGGTAGAGAGAACTTAATGGAATTAACCCTCCCGTGCCCAGGGACACAAAGGCCGGTTTCAGTCTTTGCCCATCACAAGCAATGGCACCGCATGCACATTGAGAGAGAGAGGAGGAAGGAAGGAAAGAGGGCAAGAAAGAAGAAAGGGGGGGAGAGGAAGGGAGGGAGGAAGAGAGAGAAGGAAAGAAGGAAGGAAAAAGGATCCACCTGTATGGCTTCAGAATGTATTTGACAAATATTTATTGGTGCATATTTTAAAGCTTCAGACATGTTGTTATAAACCCTAGGAGGCTCTTGCCCTTGGAGCCAATCTAACAATGAATCTCAACTCCCTGGAGGGAGGGCGGGGAGTAGGGGCTCTGCTCCCTGCACTTTGAACTTCCCACAGTGGCTGGGTTTTACTTGGAAGCACTCAACCACAGGCTTGGGCGACTCACAAATACGCATTTGGGCCAATGAGGGTTGTGAGTTAGTCGTGATATATTTAGAATGAGCCCTTTAGTGGTGCCCAGGGCCAGAGAGTAAATAGCTGCTTGCAGGGGCATTTAAAGTGAGCAGAGAAAGAGGCTGTAATTGCAGAGCTCAGGGAATGCTGTACTTGAGAGCTTTTCTGAAATGACATGCTATTTGACCCAATATTTTCCCCAAATGCAGAGGCCGCTTTGATCTCTGAGGCTAGCTGTACTTTTGCACAATGACTGGCTGGTGGTGGTGCTCTGCCCTCAGAGGAACTGACCCCAGAGGGCTAGAGGCTGATAAGCTAGGAGGCCTGGGCTGGGAGTTGGTGGAAGGCGTCTTGGGATTGAATTCTCCCACACCAGACAAGGATTGAGTGCGGATTGAGTGCAAGCAGATGATTTGTGAGAAGTTTCCTGGAAGCAGGAGGAGAGGAGTGGGGAAGGGGGAGAGAGGCATGGGAAGGAAGCCCAGTCAGGGTGTACCTGGGTGGGTACAGCTGGGGCTCAGGCCGCCGGAGACCCCGGGGGCTGGCACAGAACATGCTGTAGAGGCTGCTCACCTACGTGTGAGGAAGATGGGGTATTTATTCCACCAATATCCGTCCATCACTGGCTCCCTGGGAGAGGTGGGGGCTCGAGTCCCCAGCCTGCCTTGCATGAGGCTGGGTCGAAAAGCTGTTGGGATGGCCTCTAAGAGTTTTATGGAAAACCTCCCAATTGATAAGTATTGGCAAAAGATCCCCATATCTTTTAAATAAACGCTACAAGAGCCACACAAAACAAGTTGAACTCCGGGATGTGGCTTTGTGGACCTCCAGACTGTCACCACTGCTGGGCAGAGGGCAGTACCCCACTGCCCTCCCTCCAAGGGGCTGCATCCCAGACTGGGAGACCTCCAGACACACCAGAGTCAGAGGAATCAGAGAGCTCTGACTGGCTGGCCATTTTCCTAACTTTGCAGCTCTTCATCTGCCCCTCTCCACCCCACTTAAAAAAATTCTAATGAATCAGTCTGAACTGGAACAAGATCTGGATACTTGAGACTTACAGGGCTGGAACAGAATGGAAGCATTCTTTGGATTGAACTCAAATATCCTTTTGTGCGAGCCTCTGATTGAGGGTAGTAACAAGAATTACCCTGCAAGCAGCCGGGACAGTAGTTGTTTACAGGTTGTAATTTAGGTCCCATTAACAGCTCCTCACCCCCAAAAGCTTCACCCCCCACTTCCCCACTGGGGAAATAATGCACTATCACGACATCATTCTTCAGCCTATGACCCAGTGAGAAATTCCACCAAGTCAGAGCAGGCTGATAGTTTAGACCCTCCTCAGTTGCTAACACCTCAGTTTCGATGAGTTTTCCAGATTAAAACGGTATTGCTTTCTACTAACATCCTTGCAGATAAATGAGATGATGTTTGGGATTTGTTTCCGAGTAATACAAGAGGTGCAGAATGGGTCAGGTGTAGACAGAACAAGATTGGTCATGAACCGACCATAATTGAAGCCAGGTCACCATGGTCATATACTACTTTGGCATTTATTTACCATTTCCAATAATGAAATTGGGGGGGGTACTTTAAAACTTATTGTTTTGTTGGTGAGTGGATTAAATGCAAACACCACAGAATAAGAGCGGAACTGAATGATATGCTGAAGGCATTCAATACCTCAGAGTAGGTTTTATGGAATGAAGTCAGCTGACACCCTTCACTGCACATTTTGCTTTGGAGCCTAAAGTAACATTGACTATGATTTGGGAAGTAGCAAACTTCTAGAAGAGAACTTAGGTTTCTGTATTGGTGTATAAGCAAATATTCTTGGGTGACTCTTGGTGAAATGTAGCCTCAAAGTCAATTCTCACATGGTTCTAGAATCCCTTGGGAAACACAACACCCTCTAAGGCTGTGGAGTGCCGCAGCTAGTTCACGTCAGCACTCAAGAGCTGATTGTCAACATCCCTTCTGAGTTCTATTTTCAGTAGCTTCAGTTTGGAAGATTGAAAAATTGGTTACAGTGGGAGAATTTATGCCATAGTAGTTGGCAAATGCTACATCTTGGGACCTTTCTTTTTGGGGAGCTAGTTGTTGGATGCGTATCAGCACACCTCTGCTGTGGGGTCTCTTGTCTTGGGATGGCTTCACATATAGAGCTACCATCTTAAAGGTCTGTGGACACTTTCTGGAAATAGATTGATGTCAACACTCATTGGAGCTTTGGCAAAGGGAGGACTGACAGGAAAGGGGACACAGCAGATTGCCTTCATTTAACAAGGTGATGTGTTCAAATGAGCCCAACCCATGGTAGATACCTACTTCATGTCAACATACTTCTGTTGAGCAATACCAAAGAGCTGGGGCAGGTTCTGAAGGAAGTGATGTACATATTTGAAAAGGATGGTGATTAGTTTCATCTGGAGTGTTGTGTTAAGAAGGATTCTGAGGCCAGTCCGAGCTCAACAGGAAAGAGAAGAGTCATCTCTTGGTGATGCCAGGCATTTGCCACCCTTGACCTACTACTATGTGCCCTGTCCTCAGCTAGGTTTTTGCTCTCAAGTAGCTTAAATTCTTGCAACTAGTAAATATTTGTTCCTGTGTGCATTTGTTCATTTATTCATCCTTCCACCCATCCATCCACCCACCCATCTATCCACCCATCCATCCACCCATCCACCTATCCACCCATCCATCCACCCACTCATCTACCCACCCATCCATCCATCCATCCATCCATCCATCCATTCACCCACCCATCCATTCTTCTCAGGCTACCTGGAATGAGTTTATCAGCAACTTCCTAAGAGGAAAGTGCAGGTATTTGAAGCAACCAGATACAATTAAAAAAATTCTTTTTGGGGCACCTGGGTGGCTCATTCAGTTAGGCATCCGACTTCGGCTCAGGTCATGATCTCGCTGTCTGTGGGTTCGAGCCCTGCATCAGGGTCTGTGCTGACAGCTCAGAGCCTGGAGCCTGCTTCAGATTCTGTGTCCCCCCGCCACCTCTCTGTCCCTCCCCCGCTTGTGCTCTGTCTTGTTCTGTCTGGAGACACAGAATCCAAAGCAGGCTCCAGGCTCTGAGCTGTCAGCACAGAGCCCAATGTGGGGCTCGAACTCACGAACTGTGAGATCATGACCTGAGCCAAAGTCGGAAGCATAACCAACTAAGCCACCCATGTGCCCTGCAACCAGATACAATTTTAAAATCTGCTTTTTGATGGTTTTTCATCATCTACTTTCCCTTTTCCTGCAAATAATACATACCCACTTCTTTGGAGGGCCCCCTCCTTACCTCTCAGTGCACCTCTGATTCCAGGATGGTCAATCAGCACATCAAGGCTCTTGACCACAGTGATTGGTTCAAGTTGAACACCTGACACAGGTTAGTCTAAGGAAAGCCCACCCTGGAAAACTACATTGGTAAAGAGGCCCACTTTTTTGGCTGAGATTGACTTGTTCTATCGGTGGCCATGTTTTTCTATTACATGAAGAGAACTAGCTTGAAAGTGCAGAGATAAAGGCAAAGATGAAAAATGAAGAGAATTGGAGCCTCATAATATTTTTGAGCACCCAGAACCTACTATTCCTGAAACCAATACCTCTAGATTTCTCAGGTGCACAAATCAATGTATTTGTTGTGTTGTTATTAAAGCTACTTAGAATTGGATTTCTGTATTGTTCTCAAAGAGTCCTAGTGATACCCTGCATTGATACCTCCAGAGGACCCAAAGCCATGTAGATGGTCATCACCCCTACCTAGTGAGTAATAAAAGTGGTTCGTCTCCAATTAGCCTGCTGTCTAGATAGTAGAGAAATTTTCACCAGTCCCTACAGGAAGACCGTACATTGTGGGATTTCCTGGCTCTGATTTTTATAGGTGGAGGAGGCCTGCCATGCCCCAGATTCAGTGCTGGCTTTGTATGGGTGCAACACTAACCGCAACCACTGGCTGCCCAAAGGAAGTGTGCCAAGGAAGTGAGCTTCCTAGTTTGTACCATATGTCCCTGGGGTAGAGTGTGAACAAGGCTTGAGAAAGCTCTCAGTGTTTGCTACTGGGTTTCCAACCCCGGAGAGATTCCAGGGAACAGACAAGGAGATGGGGTGTTTGGGAAGCTGAACAGAGGCCATAAATAAATGAGCAAAACAACATGATTTCAAGTGACTTCTAGGCCGGGTGGGAAAGCTAATTGTTTGCTTATCCCTAGCAGGTCTATTTGCTCTCTGAGATTTCCCATACCAGCTTCATTGCCCTTGGGGCCACACGATGCACAGTTCAAAGAGAGATGGGGTGCTGAGCCGAGAGGGACTCTGTGGGGCTGAGTTAGAATCTCTGGGTTTAAGGACTGATTCTATGTTGTGTGGCTTTGGCCAGCAAGCTTGCTGTGTCCTTCTCATTGAGGTGGGAGAGTATTTTCCTCATTCCCATTGCTACCAGTCACACCTTCACCTCATCCTTGCTTACCTGGATCATTCCATCACCCTCTAACTGGTTTCCTCCCCTCCACTCTGATCCCTTAGGGCTCTTCACACAGCAGCTGACCTGACCTTTCCTATATATACACAGTCTGTTGTGCCAGGCTCCCATGGGAAGCCCTTCATCAGACTCTCAAACCACTTTGAAGAACTCCTTGATGGGACCTACAAAGGGCAACACAGACCTACCTTACCACCTAGTGGTTCCACTCCCGGGCATACGCCCAACAGAGATGGGTGCCCAGCACCACTGAAAGACAGCCGAGAGTGTTCACAGCTGCTTCATTCCTAATAGCCCCCAACTGGAGCCACCCAACTGTCCATCCACAGGAGAATAGATAGGCATGTCACAGTAAGCTTACACTGTAGCATACTACACGGCCACACATGTATGACCTGCCCTACATGTGGCAAAATGAGTGAATCTTACAGAGACAATGTGGAGTGAATGAAGTCAGATGTAAGTGAGCCCAGAGTCCTACGACCTCATTTATTTGAAGATCAAAATTAGGCAAAGCAATCTTTGGCAATGTAAGCCAGGACAGTAGTTATTTTCAGGGGCTATTGACTGGGAAGGGCACAGGGGAGCTCTCTAGGACACTGGAAATGTTCTGTGTCTTGCTCTGCTGGTGTTTTCATGAATGTATGCATATATAAAATATGTCGACCTGTACACTTTTGATGGTGCATTTTATTACGTGTCAATTATACCTTGATACAAAAGAAATAAAGATCCCTCCCATGGGTCCCGTGGCCCTGAGAATAAAACCCTCATTTCTCTGCATGGTCTGCCCCACTCAGCTCCCCCCGCTCTAGGTGCCTTGGACTTCTTTCTGTAAACTCCGTCCTGCCTCCTCCCACAATGCTTTCTGGGGCTTTGCACAACCGGCACCCACATGGCGCCTCCTCTCCCCCAAGTGGCTCGTACCCCAGTTAATATGACCAGTTCTGCCATTTGAACCAGGTTAATAGGCACCCTCCCCTCTTCATGCTCCTCCCTGCAAGGCAAGGAGTGGATGGGGCCAAAGGAGGGCCCTCGTCCAGAGCCCAGGAGTGTATACAACTCTACGCACAAGGCCCCCCTGCCTGCTGCCAGGGCTGCACAGGGCTCTCTTCCCTGGGTATCTTTTCCTGCACCTATGGAGAGGACAGGGTGGAAGGTAAGTGTACATCTGGGTTGTTCACATGGCTGAAGGCCCCTTCAGAAGCAGGATAGAGCCTAGAGCAGGAAAGGAAAGGAGTGGGCTTAGGCCAGCGGCCCCTACTTGAACTCTTGTCTGGGGCCCATAAATATTAGGGGTGGGTCTCCTCTCTGTTGTCACAATTAGCAATCACCTTGTTTATTTCGTACTTGCTTTTTATCTGTCAGGGTTGTGAGGACGAGAGTGGGTTGCCAGCATCTAGCACAGTGCCTGACACATAGTGAATGTTCAATACGCACTCACTGACTGTGTCACTGAAAGCTGTCCCTCAACCCAGTGGCCTCTCTTGATGCTGTGAGGAGCACGGTGTGGTCATAGGGGGCTGAGCTGAACTAGTCTGAAGGGTGTCGTTGGCCTGGAGCATGGCGGCTCTGGCAGGCACGTGAGAGCCAGCCTTGTCTTAGCGTTGCTTCACGGGGGCTCATGTCCCCCTTTCCTGGAGAGGCACGGCTCACCCACCCAGCACTGACTGGGGTGCACTGAACTTCAACTGAGCATGAACCTTGGCTTGACTGGAGGATGGGGAGCTGAGTTCTGGGGTCATGAGTGGAGCTCCATGTGACTACCCTGGGGTAGGACACGTGTGGGAGGCAGCCCAGCTTTCAGGGTGGTTGCCTCACAAGGGGGCATTCAGGAGGCCTGCAGACAGTCTGCCCTCCTCCCCTCTCACACCTCCTCACCAAGAGACTAGCTGGGCCTGCTTTTGGCTTATTTAAAAATAGCAGATATATAGCAACATGCATGTGGCCTAAGTGTGCAGCTTGCCACATTTTCACAAACTGCACACCCCCAGATCAAGAACCATCATAATATTAGCCCCAGAGCCCCCCACGCCCTCAGAGCCTCTACCTTGTAAGGCAGCCGCCATCATCAGACAACAGGGATTCACCTTGCCCTCTTGTGCTTACATACTTGGGGTCACCCAGCATGTGCTCTGTGTTTAGCTTCTTTTGCTCAACATAGTGTCTGTGTGTATACTTGTAGATTGTTTATTCTTGCCACTGTAGAGTATTCCATTGGATGGCATTTATTTGTTTATCCATCTGTTTACTTAGGATTATGATTATTATTTATTCAATTTATTTATCCATTTTACTGTTGATGGACATTTGGGTAGTTTCCAGTTTGGGACGATTATGGTGCATGCTACTGTGGACCATCATTTATTTGTTTGTTTATTAATTAATTAATTAATTAATTAATTTAGAGGGAGAGAGAGAGAAAGAAAAAGAGAATCCCAAGTAGGCTCCACGCTGAGTGCCATAAGGCTCAATCCCATGACCCCAGGACCATGATCTGAGCCAAAATCAAGAGCTGGATGCTCAACCAATGGGGCCACCCAGGTGCCCCTGCTGTGAACCTTCTTGAACATGGCTCTTGCTTTTCTCTTCGGCACGTGGGAGACAACTGCAGGGCTATAGGATGAATGTGTGTCATAGGTCAACTTCCATAAATTCATAGAACCTGTTTTCTTGGGGGAGGGGTAACATGGTTTTCCCAGGCTTTGGTCCTTCTCATGCAGGATGCAAGGTGTCTGACTTGGTTGTGAAACAGTCTCATTTTCATTTTAAAGCAAGCTGCCACCTCCCCCCCATACCATGATCACCAAAGAAACTGCCAGAGCCTGGATCACACATGAAGACATTCCTTCTTCCTCCCAACCCAGCCCCAGGCAGCACCTACTCCAAGGCTGGAGGGGATGGAAATCACAGTGATAGGGGAGGAGATCACCAAAGAAGGAGAGGAAAGGAGAGGGGGAGGGAGAATCAGCTGCAAAATAAAAAGGAGCAAAACCTGGGGGCTGTGAAGTGAAATCAAATAGCTCTGGAAAAGGTCTATAGCTTCAAACTGGTGACAGTTGTATCTTTCTACCAAATTGTTATGAGATATAGCTTCAATTTGAAAGCTTTCAGGACTCACCTCAAAATGATGCCAGGGAAATGAGATAAGCAGGGTCCCAGGGCCATCTTCAGAGGAAGCAGGAGCTTTGTAGAGGAGGCAGAACTTCTGGGGACTCACCAGGCCCTTCGTTCCACCTACAGTGGCCCTCCAGCAGCAGCGGGAGACTCCAGTGCTTCAGGGCAGGTGGGGTGGAAAGAGTGTGGCATGCTTCTTCAGGACACAGCAGAGGGACCCTCCTCCTTCTCTCTCAATGCCAGACTCACCTGGGGCTGGGCACAGTCCCAGATGCTAGGCTTTTCAGAGAGGGAAGGACCATGACAGGCAGGTGAATGATGCACTTGGCTTGGGTGCAACATTTAAGGAAACACCAAGAAACTCAGTAATCGGGATCAAAAATACTTTAACATGCTATTCTTTTTAAAGTTTATTTATTTATTTTGAGTCAGAGACAAGGAGAAGGAGAAAGAGAGAGAGAGAGAGAGAGAACAAGTGAAGAAGGGCCAGAGAGAAAGGGAGAGACAGAGAGAATCCCAAGCAGACTCTGCACTGACAGCATGGAGCCCGAAGCAGAGCTCAACCTCCCGAACCGTGAGATCACGATCTGAGCTGAAACCAAAAGTCAGACGCTTAACCGATTGAGCCACCCAGACATCCCTAACATGCTACTTTTTATTAAAAAACAAAAGTAACTCCAAAAATCCATGATGAACAAATTGTCAAAATTTCAAATGAAGACATGACCTAATCTTCTGTTGCCTGACCCCATCTCACTTACCTGTCCCTAGTCCTTACCCTGGTTCCAATAAAGCATCATTTACAAAGCATCATTCCTACCAGGCAACTGGCAAGAAGACCACAGTTTGCCAATTTGCTTTTAGAAAACTATTGGGTGAGGCTGACCATCTCCTTTCATGAATCCATCAGCCTGTTGGGTCTCTGGGCGTGACAAGAGACCAGGGCTCCAGGTGTTGTGGACTTTGAGATTAGCAGACAGGAAACAGAGGACAATGAGGCACTCATCTATGGGTGGCTGACTGCCTAGGTTGGGGGTGGTGGCAAGATGACCAACGGTCTGCCAAAACACACACATACCTCATTTTATTGTGCTTCACAGATACTGTAGGTTTTTTTTACAAATTGAAAGTCTGTGGCAATCCTGTGTCGAGCAAGTATTTTAGTGCCATTTTTTCCAACAGCGTTTGCTCACGTGGTGTCTCTTTGTCACTTTTTTGGTAATTCTTGCAATATTTTAAACTTTTTCATTGTTGTTGTATTTGTTGTGGTGATTTGCCACCAGTGATTACAACTCACTGAAAGCTCTGTTGATGGTTAGCATTTTTAGTAATAAAATACTTTTTAATTGAGGCATGTACATTGTTTTTTAGATATAATGCTATTGCACACTTAATATTTTGCACACTTTACACAGTAGAGTGTAAACATAACTTTTATATGCGCTAGGAAACCCCAAAATTCATTTGACTCACTTTTCTGTGACATTCATTTTTTGAGGTGGTCTGGAACCAAACCAGCACTAATCTCTGAGGTATTCCCTATGTTCTTCCTTACATAGTATAAAGTCATGGCTGAGAAGCAGTTATCCAGCCAGGAACTTCATTTCCCACAACCCCTTATATTCTGGAAGGGTCATGTGAGCAGTCCCCACCAATGAGAATGTGACTAGAAGTGAGGTGGTTAAGAAGTGGGTGTGTTTTCTCTCTCTCTCTCCCATCTTCCTGGCTGAATGTCAAGGACTCTGAGGCAGGGAGAGGTGGAGCCACAAGATGGAAAGAGGATTTAGATCCCCAAATTAACATGTGGAAAGCAACCTCAACTTCAAACACACACATTCCACTTTCAAGTGAGCCAGAAAAATCTTGTACTGTGTAACCTACTGTGTTGCAGGGGTTTATTTGTTATGGCAGCTAGCATGACCCTAACTCGCAGAAGAAGTCATCAAAAGGTTGAGTAACCCCAGGAAGGAGGTCACAGAGGAGGCTGGCTGAACGGGCTCCCAGGCTTGGGTGGGATTTGGGTTGGAGTCCAGCAGATGTTACAGGTTGGGAGGTGAGAAGAGCAAAGGAAAGCAGGAGCTTTGTGGGCCTTTCAATGGTCTCATTTGAACCCTCAAAGTTGGCAGTAAACTTGGAGGGGGCATCTAATGATTGAGTCTACAAATCCTTCCCACTTTGATAAACTTTCCCTTCTCTACTGCCAGTCATGATGGACCACCTCCTGGTCCCCACTGAGTCCACGATTACCTTCCTCCAGGACTTTATAAAGTACAACTAGGGGCACCTGGGTGGCTCAGTCAGTTAAGCATCTGACCCTTGATTTTGGTTCAAGTCATGATCTTAGGGTGCGTGAAATCCACATGATCAGTGTGGAGCCTGCTTGGGATTCCCTATGAATCCCCTTCCCTGCTCGTGCATGTTCTGCCCTGTCTCTCTCTCTCTAAATAAACATAAAAAACCAACCCTGCAACTTAAAGATCAGACCCTCTGTTTCTGGATGCCATGGGCGTAAGGGCTAGAGGCAACCATGTTCCCCCCATTGTGAAAGTTGAAGTCTGTGCTCAGAGGGAATAAAGCTGCTAGGCAGAGAGAGAGACAGAGACAGAGACAGAGAGACAGAGACAGAGAGAGAGTAGTGATGGATTGGATTATGGATTCCAGCTGCCCGAGACCCAGACTCCTTCCTGCTCTTCCTGCACTAACTTGAGACACCTCAGAAATGACTCCTTCCAACAAATTCCTGCTCTGGGCCAGGCAAGCTCTAACTGGGTTTCCTGTCATGTGCACACCATTGATTCCAATGAGACCAAATCCACCAAGCCCAAATATTTATGCAGCACCTACTAGGTACAACATGGTGTGATCAGCTTTTTGTGGCTTTGAGAGAGGCTGTGAGAGGGGATGCCTCAGAAAGATATAGAAGGGATGGGACTCTGAGAAGTGGGTCAGGACCCTCTGCTCTGGTTAGAAAAAAAGAGAGGTGAAGAGAGAAAGAATCCCATCCATAGTTCTCTCTTTAAGGACACCACAAATTTGGCTTTCTCCCTCCTTCCTCCCCAATCTCCTCTCTGATCTGATGGGTGATTTACACCCATGATCATCTTCTGAACCCTAGAAGCAACAATGCTCTGCTATGCCAGCCTCAGCTGATGGAATATGGGGCACCTGAAAATGTGGAGCCTTGCAGGGAACACAAATATTAGAATTACATGTGTTGCTTTCCTTTCCAAAAGATTAAGCTCAGAAATGAACAGACATTTAACCAAAGAGGATACACAGATGGCAAATAAACACATGAAAAGATGCTCAATATCTTTAGCCATTAGGGAAATGCAAGTTAAAATCACAATGAGATATCATTATATACCTATCAGAATGACTAAAATAAGAAATTGTAATGAGGCCAAATGCTGGTGAGGATACAGAGTAACTGGATCCCTCATTCACAGCTAGTGGGATGTGTTATGGTGCAGCCATGCTAGACGAGAGTTTGTCAGTTCTCTTTCTTTCTTTCTTTCTTTTCTTTCTTTTTCCTTCCTTCTTTCTTTCTCTTTTTTTTTTTGAGAGAAAGAGAGAGAGAGAACACAAGCACAAGCAGGGGAGAGGCAGAGAGAGAGGGGGGAGAGAGAATCCCAAGCAGACTCCATGCCCAGCAGGGTGCCCAACGCAGGGCTCCATCTCATGACCTGAGCTGAAATCCAGAGTTGAACGTTCAACCAACTGAGCAATGCAGGAACCCTTGGCAGTTTCTTTTAAAAGCCAAATGTGAGGGGTGCCTGGGTGCCTCAGTCTGTTAGGCAACTGACTTTGATTAAGGTCATGATATTGTGGTTTGTGAGTTCAAGCCCCGCCTCAGGCTCTGTGCTGACAGCTCAGAGCCTGGATCCTGCTTCAGATTCTGTGTCTCTCTCTCTACTCCTTCCCTGCTCACACTCTGTCTCTCTCTCTCAAAAATAATAAACATAAACATTTTTAAAAATAAACAAATAAAAGTGAAACATGTAACTACCATACATCCCAGCAATGCACTCCTAGGCATTTATCCCAGGGAAATGAATACTTTTGTCCACACAAAAACCTATATATAAATATTCATAGCAGCTTTATTTATAATAGCCAAAAACTGGAATCAGCCCAGGTATCCTTCAATAGGTGAATGGTCAAAAACAAAACAAAACAAAACAAAAAAAACAACTATGATACATCTCTGCCATGGAATAAAGGGATGAACTATTGATACGTGCAATTTGGATGGATCTCCAGGAAATTATGTTGGGCAAAAACAAAACAAAAACAAACACAAAAATTCTCCAAAAGGTTATATACTGTATGATTCCATTTATATAACATTTTTGAAATGATGAAATTTTAGAAATGAACAACTAATAAGTGGTGACCAGGAGCTAAGGAAGGTATGTAGGTGGGAGGGCAGGGAGTATGGCTATACAAGGACAATGACGAAGGACCCTTGTAGTGATGGAAATGTTATGTATCTTGACTATCTCAATGTCAATATTTTGGTTGTGCTATTTCACTGTTTTACAAGATGTTGCCATTGGGGGAAACTGAGTAAAGGGTACAAAGGATATCTCTGTTACTTCTTAAAACTTTATATGATTTTAAAATAATCTCAAAATGTGGTATATACATACACACACACACACACACACACATATATATATATATATATATACACACACACACACAATGGAGTATTACTTGGCAATCAAAAAGAATGAAATCTTGCCATTTGAAACTACGTGGATGGAACTAGAGGGTATTATCCTAAGCAAAGTTAGTCAGTCAGGAAAAGACAAATATCATATGACTTCACTCATATGAGGACTTTAAGATGCAAAACATAAGGAAGGGAAGCAAAAATAATATAAAAATATAAAAAAGTATATAATATACATAAATATATATATAATATAATATAAAATAATTAAAAAACAGGGAGGGGGACAAAACATAAGAGATTCTTAAATATGGAGAACAGAGGGTTACCGGAGGGGGTGTGGGGGAGGATGGGCTAAATGGGTAAGGGGCCCTAAGGAATCTACTCCTGAAATCACTGTTGCACTATATGCCAACTAACTTGGATGTAAATTAAAAAATAAATAAGTTATTAAATGTGAAAAAAATAAAATCATCTCAAAATATAAAGTTTAATTTTTAAAAACCCTACCTGAATGTATTGGAGAGTGAACAAAAGCAGGCAGAAACAGGAAGGGGCTATGCACTTGGAATAAAGGAATGGCATTTTTTATTTCTATTTTTTATTTCTATGGCTTTCACCTGAAGGCAGTTCCCAGCCTGAACTACATAGGGTAGCTAAAACTCCAGTAGAAAATCTGCAGTCTTTCTGGCTGAAAGAACCAGAAGACAGGGTCTGGGCAAGTATAGCTGTTAAGAGGGAGAGGAGAACCCCAGAAAAGAGAGGATTGGCCCTATGTTCTGTGTACTAACTCTGTCCACATCTCTGGCTGATCCCTGAACCATGCATGTATGGGAAAGACTTCCAACAGCCCAGCCAAAGCCAGGAGAACTGAACTGAGATTTGAACAACTTCCCAAAAGGCAGAGTCTACAGTTTGAGTCTGGGCAAGTTTACTGCTTTATAAAACAAGTAAGCAAACAGACAAATAAGCATCAATATTCTTCAGAGGAATATAACAGAATCCAGAATCTCCACAAAACAGCATCCACAATACCTAGAACAGAATCCAAGATGGACATAGGGAATCCAGGAATTGTCCTTGATTCTTCCTTGTCTCTTGCTTTCGATAATCATCCCATTACTGAGAGCTGTCTGCTCTACCTTGGAAACACAGCCTCATTTCATCTGCTTCTCACCATCTCCAATATGACCTCCTTGTCCCAGCCAACATCATCTCTGACCTGGATTACTACCATGGCTCCTCGCTGGTGTTCCTGCTTCCTCTCTTGTTCCTCTATAATTCATTCCTTACACAGCAGTCAGAACCAACTTTTTAATGTATAGATCATGTCACTGACTCTTAGGATGTAATCCAGCCTCCTCACCATGGTCCACAAGGTCCTGCTGGACTGACCCAACCTATCTCTTTGGCCTCGTCTCCTCCATTCATACCCTTCCTTAACCATGTTCCACTTTCACTGGCTTCTGTCTGCTCTTTTAGTATCCTTAGCACCTTTTTACTTGCTGTTCTTGTTCTCTCTGTTATCATTCAGCTTTCAGTCCAAATATCAGCTCCTCTGATAGACCTTCCCTGGACCTATCACCCCCAAATGTAGCCTGGCAATCACTGTTATATTCCCTGGTTTTATTTTTCTGAATCATTGAGTTACTATTTGTTTACATTATCTGTCTTTCCCAGGTGGCACGTTAGCCCCACATAGGACTTTGTCTATCTTGTTTATTGCTTATCTGCAGTGCCTGGAATAGCACCTAATACACAATAGGTTCTTATCCCAGATAATTCTTATCCATTATGCAGAATGGCCTTCCCATAAACAATGCCATTTAATTATGCCCACAGAATCAGACAGGACCCCTCAGGGATAGCTTGTCTCTGTGTCACAATGTCTGGGGCCTCAGCAGGGAAGACTAGAGTGGCTGGGAGTATCTCAAAAGGCTGAGATGGGGTTAGACAATCTACTTCCAAGAGGTCATCCTCACTCATGTACCTGATGCCTGGGTTGGAATAGTTGGGAGGTGGGGCTCACCCGAGAAGGTTTGGTGGAGCCCCGCCTGGTAATCTCAGGGTCATCAGATTCTTTATATGGTGGTTTAGCTTTACGTGAACTGGGCAAAAGCTTTGTAACTTCAGAAGCCACAAAGCAGAGCTTCTACCACATTCTGTTGGTCAAAGCTGTTAAATATGGGACTCTACATGCCTATGTTAATGAGAAGAATGTAAAATAAATTGTAGCTGTTAAACAAAACTACAACAGTTCTTAATAAATATTTGTTGGCTGAATGAATGAATGAATGAATGAATCTTTATTAGCATATCCCTAGGTGATTGGTCTCATGTATCAGCCATTGAAGTCAAAGCCAATAGTGAAGTATCTCTCCAAAGGACGACACTTAGATAAATGCATTTTCCCCCATGCCAACTCAATTAGAGGGTCCTTCCTGTTGCCTGCTCTGCTTCTTGCTCCTCTGGCCTGCATTCACAAATCGGTGAGTGAGGACATGCGTCACTGAGTTGAATTTTCTAACACCTTGCCTTCCTTCTCAAGCCACTGATGGCAGAGGCTGGACCCGACAGGAGCAATGCAGTGCACGGTGGCTGTCCCAGGCTGGATGTGGACATGCCATTCTAGATCACTTCATGGGATGTGAAGAGTTGCAAGGTATAGATCCCGCTCACCCCTGCCCACCATCATAAGAGTTTAAAACCAGAAGAACTTTGAGCCTGGAATTGGACCGAGAGATGGTGTGCACGATCATATGCAATGTAAGCAGTTGCGAGCACTCTTCCAGAAGATGGTAAAAGAACAGAGAGAAGGCTTCCTCCCAAAAGCTAGTTAAATGATGGAAGTCGATACACAAACACATGTGTATTAATAAAAACCATCAAACATGGCTTCGAACTGAAAGATGAAGGGCCTCCAGCATCAAAGCTTCCCAAGGGGCCCTGGGTGAGGCAAGCTTCTGGTCTGTGTGCTTCTCAATCATTTCCCTCTCCTTCACCTCCTCTTCCCTCCCTAGTGCACCCCAATCTTCCTGTGGGAGTCCCCACTGAAGGGACCCCACTAAGGTTACCAGTGGTGCCCTTGTGGCCATACCTCATGAGCACTTGTTGGTAATTTTCTTGCTTGGCCTCCGAAGAATTGATGCTGCCTTTTGGACCCTCTCTCCTTTCTCGATGGCCTATGGAACTATTCTTGCAATGTCCCCACAATACCTCTGACTGCTCCTTCTTGGTTGTCTGAGTGTGTCCCTCTACACCCTCTTGCTCCTAAACCCTTGCAGTTCCCCCCATTTATGTCCCATCTTCTATTTTTTTCTCACCATCCTCTCCTCCACCTGTGCCTTCAACCTGTATCCTGGTGACCCCCAAGGCTCATCTGTTGCCCCAATTTTCTTCCTGACTCCAGAACCACAGGGCCATTAGCTTATGAGACTTTGGCCCTCAGACACTGCACAGACACCTCCAGTTCAATGTGTCCAGAATAGAACTCGTCAGCTTCTCCTACAAACCTGTTTCTTGCTCCACTCCACTCCTCCACTTCCAATCAGTCCCCAAATCCTGGGAAGGAGGGCAGTGGCTTACAGAATATCTCCTAAATCTCTCTCCTGGGTTTCATGCCCTAACACTGTCCTAGCTGAGACCTTGCCATTTCTTACCTGGATTCCTGCAATCACCTCCGATCCCACCTTCCCTCTCTCTGCCTTCTCTGTGCCGTGGTCATAGTGACATGGCCTCCCTGCTTAAACCCTCCAGAGTCTCCCATCAAGGTCAGAATAAGTTCAAAGATGCAGGAGTAACACATGAGGTATTACCTGATTTGGCCCCACCTCACCTTAGCGGCAATAAGGCTCCAAGTCCAAGCTCCTCCACTTACTGGCTGTGTGACTTTGGGCAAATAACTTAACCTCTCTGTGTCTTATTCTCTCCATATACAAAGCAAACAATGATTCTAACGTCTGTTATGACAATGCAATGAAAAATGCACATGGGTGCTTAATACTGTGCCTGGCATATAGTGGACTGTCATTGACACTCTCATCTTTGTGGAGAAGTCGCCATCTCCACACTCCAGATACACCATGGCCCCAAACTCCAAGGATCTCTTGTTATTCCCCCCGCATGGGTCAGCCTGTTACCTCTTCCTCTGCCTGAAATTCCCTTCCTCTTCTTTCCCCACCTTCTTCCCAGGCTTCTCCGTCTTGAGACCCTTCTCAGGGATCACACTTTTCTGAAACCTTCCTCCCCTTCCTTCATCCTCCGATCATGGCTGGGCTCTCTAAGCATTGTTTAGCTCACCAGCAGTAGCAAATTCCTCACTGGAAGGCAGATTACAGTTACCAACATGCTTTGTCCTGCACAGTGTCTTTCAAACTCTTTGAATTTGTTACAACATTAAAAAGTTGGGAGACCTCATGTGAAAATCTAGATTTCTGGAAACTCCTGAAAAGACATGTACAAGAATGTTCTCAGTAGTATTATTTGCAATAGTTAATGAACATATTAGTCTATTCGTACAATGAAGTACTACACAGCAGCCATTGCTGTATAGCTGCAATATTATACATGAACCATACATGAATAGCACACGTGAATCCCACGTAGCATGGAAAGAGCTGGGCACAGAAGTGTACATATGGCAGATACCCATTATATCAAGTTCAAGAATAGTCTAAACAACGTCTGCACTTGATGTCAGCACGACAGGTATAGGGGATGTAAACCTGCTTGAAAGGGGCATGAAGGGCCTCTGAGCTGGTGGCAATATTCTGTTGTTGATCTGGGCGTTGATCACCTGGTGGTGTTCTATTTCTGAAAACTCTCCTAGGGGCTAGTTTATGATTTGTGCACCTCTCTGTGTGTCTATTACACTTGACCAAAAAGTTCTGTAAAAGATCATGTTGCATAACTTGATCACCCATCATATTCATAAGACTTTGCTCTAAATAACTTCATTCTTCCCAAAATTCAAATGGACTTTCAGAAGACAGAGATTCACCATGTTGAGAATATTTAAGAAAACATTTTGGGCATTGGTAGCCTTTCTGATGGACGAATCCAGAAATGCTCTGAGCCAGTAGTGGGTGCCCCCCTCCCCACCAGTGGCTGTGTCCCCAGGGGCCTGGGGAGGGCGAATTAGGAGGGAAAGCTCTTTGGGCCTTGAGGTGGGCCTGCCTGCTGGTGGAGGTGACTTAGGAAGGGCTCTCGTTCTGAATTTGCTTCCTTGACGCAGGCCTAACTCTAAGACTGTTAAATATGGGTCATTTGTCCATTAACTTATGGACGCTTTAAAAACACTGCTGTGTGGGTTTGAGAATTTTGATCTTCTGCCTTACAGTGCAAACCCCAGGAGGCTGGCCGGAAATGTCCCATGATGGGAGGCTCCTGAGGACTCCCTGCTGCTTGGCCAGACAGGGCCAGAGAAGGGATTTCCCAGCTTCTTGGCTTCCCGTGGGTTTTCCCCTCCTGACCCCAACTGTGGCAGTGTGGGCTGTGCAGAAACCGCCCTCTTTGTGGAGGCCCGTGGCCGCCCTCCCTCCTTGGCATGGAAAGCCTGCTCCCTGGGAAATGCTAATGCAGTCCCAGTGCTCTGTGTGTCCCAGAAGCAGCTCAGGGGCCACAGTCTGGCTGGGCCACTGGTGGGCTTTTTGCTGGGTGGGCCCTGGGAAGGTCTGCCCTCCTTCCGGAAACAAATCTTTGTTCTGCCCAGTCACAAGCGGGCTTATCTATCAGGGTCAACCTCTTCCAGGTTTCACTGTAGGGCGGAACAAACCGTCCTGGAGGCAGCCACCTGTCGAGTTTGCTCCAGAGCTGAGTCAAGGAGGAACCGCCAACTAGGACTTGGTTCAATGACCAGAGCCTGCAGCTGCCTCCAGGGAGAAGGGCTGGGTGGGCCACAGGGTTTGTAAGGAGGGCTCTTAGGGCAAGCCATCAGCACAAGCCAACGCAGATTTATTGAGGCCTACCTCACTGTTAGTGAAAGGCCCGGCACCAGGCCAGGTTCTAACAGTTGATTCTGTGGGTTGAAATAATCAATGAGGGGCACCTGGGTGGCTCAGTCGGTTGAGCATATGACTTCAGCTCAGGGCATGATCTCACAGTTCGCAAGTTCGAGCCCCGCATCGGCCTCTGTGCTGACAGCTCAGAGCCTGGAGCCTGCGCCCAATTCTGTGTCTCCTGCTCTCTCTGTCCCTCTCCCCCTCACGCTCTCTTTCTCTCAAAAATTAAATGTTAAAAAAAATTAAAAAAAAAAGAAATAACGAATGAAATAACTAAATTATGCAGTATAATAAAAGGCAGTAAGTGCTATTGAGAAAAATTAAAGCTGGTAGAGGAGATAGGGAATGCTGAGGGTGGCATTTTTTTGATGTTTGTTTATTTTGAGAGAGAAGGAGACAGAATCGCAAGCAGGCTCTGTGCTGTCAGTGCAGAGCCCAATGTGGGGCCCAATCTCATGAACCATGAGATGGTGACCGGAACCAAAATCAAGAGTCTGATGCTTAACTGACTGAGCCACTCAGGCACCCAGGGGGTGGCATATGTAACGAGAGAGTCTGGCTGAGAAAGTGTTTTGTAAGCAGAGCCTTGAAGTAGGTGAGTGAGCTATGCAGAGACCAGGGAAGGGTGTTCCAGGCACAGGGAACAGCCATTGCAAGGTCACTGAGCTCCCTGCTAGGAAGTGGGTCTGGGTATTTACAGGCCAACAAGGAGGCCAGCGTGGCTGGAGTAGAGAGAGCCAGTGGGCAGAGAAGAAGCGGTCAGGGAGGGCTGTGTAGGGTCTCCTGGGCCACTGTGAAGAATTTGCTTTTACTCTGAGCGAGATGTGGTCAAACTAACTCAAAGCCACATTTAGCAGATTGATTTAGCCTTCTAGAAACTAGCATTTGCATTAAGAATCAAAAGTCCTAAAAACTTCCCTGTTTTTTCACCCATTTAGACTCGTTTCTAAGCATCTTCCTTAAGGGAAGAATGAGAAATGTTATCCATATTTACAGTTACAGCTCCATTCATTCATTCAGTAAAAAGTGTATAGCTACTCATAAAAGCTTTGTTTATAATGCTGAAAAAATCCAGCAAACACCTGAAAGTCCAAAACTAGGGACACAATTCAACACATTATTGCACATAAATTTGATGAATTGCTATAGAACTGGTAAAAACTATTTTTCAAAGACTGATGGGGGAAAACAAGACATATAAAAGAAACAGGGTAACTGATGTTTGATAGGATCTCAATTCGTTTTTTAAAATGTACACATGTACATGGTAAACACAGACTCATGGACACAGTAACTATGGACACATGGACATGTTGCAACACGGATGAGCCTTGAACACATTATGCTAAGTGAAAGAAGCTAGTCACCAAAGACTGCATATTGTATGATTCCATTTACTTGAAATGTTCAGAATAGGCAAATCCATAGAGACAGAAAGTGAACTAATGATTTCCAGGGGCTGGGCAGGAGGGGCTGGGGGTGGTAGCCAATTACTAACAGGGTTTCTTTTGAGGGGGTGATAAAAATATTCTGAAATTAAATAGTGGTGATGGTTTGCACAATTCTGTGAGTATACTAAAAACCCCTGAATCGTACACTTTAAAAGGGCGAATTTTATGATATGTGAAATATATTTCAACAAAGCTGTTATTAACAAATGTATACCTACGCCATTGGAGAAAGACTGGAAGGAAATAAAATATTGGATGGTAGTTTTTTTGCAGGGAAGTTATCATTTTTCTCCTATATCTCAGTCACAGTAGCAAGTTTGCAGAATGACAAAGAAAAGGGACAAGTATGGCACGGAACAGAGCCTATTTGGGGACTTTCTGCAAGTCTCACCCACCTCCTGACAAGGATTCCTATGGCAGTGATGTGTGATATTTGCCCCACTTTTCCACTGTCCCCTCTTCTAGCAGACAGCGCTGCAGGCCCCTTTGGGATTGGGCGGGACTACATGACTAGTTCTGGCCAACGACTGTTAGTGAAAGTGACATGTCACTTCTGAGCTGCAGCATGTAATTGCCCACGCGAGCCATCCCCAGGGCTCCTTCTGCTGAAGCAAACTTTGAACGTTCAGGATGGGGGCTGCTCTGTCAGCCTGGCTCCTAGTCATGACAACACGGAGCGCTCCCAGCAGACCCAAGATGGGCATGCGAGGTGAGTGGGACCTTCCTTTGGGAAGCTTTGTGGTATTTTTTTTTTTTTTTTTTTTTGTCACAGCACAACCTAGCTGGTACCGACGAATGTGTGTAAACCATGTGATCTGAAGAGACGCCGCTGCCATTAGCCCTCTGCAGCTGCTGTCCAGACCGAAACAATGCAATGACTACCCATCACACTGCAGTCCAGTGTCCTACCTTCTTTTATGTTCAAAATGCCTTTGTTTATTTTTGAGCTCTCTTTATAGCCAAGATGGGAGATAGGAGAATCAAATATTCTCACTGCACAGGCAAGTCAAGTGATTTGTCTCTGGTTCCCAGACTCATTCAGTGGCACTCTCCAGTGCGCCGGCCGCAGCGGCCCCTCAGTCTGGTCCAAAAAGATCCAGTCACTGGGCCAGGTTAAGCAATACAACAGCATAGCTTGTTCAATAAAGTTTGTCTTTAAAACAAACCAGAGACTTGACTGTAGAGGAAAAACCATAGCACAGCAAAGAAGTGTCTGGGAGAAATAGGCAAGAACAGGTCTATGAAAATAACGACTTACTTATATTTCTCCAAGGTGACCTTGATCTTAGGAAAGAAGGGAGAGAATTAGAAGAATTAGAAAATAGGGGGGTTGAGAAAGGGGATCTCCAAGTCTCCAAGCCAAAGAATTTGAAGAGGAGTATCCCCCCTGCCTAGAGCGACAGCTCGTGATGTGAGGCCAGTGACATGGGAGGCTCCAGGGGTGGTAGTGGCCGCACAGAATGTGTCCCAAGGCCCTCAGCCCACACTTCTCTCCTCAGTCTCCCTCATCCCTTCTAATGCCCGTCTGTCCCTGGCACCCAGTCCCCAAGGGTGGCTCAGCAGGCAGCCGGCACAGTTTTAACGTCACGCAGACCTGGACTGAAACGACTCGCAGCATCGGTGTGGCCATGGCACTCGAATCCTTTGATCCTCAGTTTTCTCATCTGTAAGACAGAGAAAGTACCTGGCTCACCCCAGGAGGACTTGGGGTGCTACAGCAAAGTAGCTGGTACAGTGTGTTCGGTCAATCATTCGTATTTCTGCATTTCTGTATTTAGAGCAGCAAACATTAAAAATTATATATATATATATATATATATATATATACACACACACACATATATACACTCATGTGTATACACATATATGCATATACACTCACATATATACATATACATGTATGCAGATACATGTATACACACATGTATACACACAAACACACATATACACATGCGTACATGTATGTATATAGATACATATATACATATGTGTGTATAGATACACCTACACACATATGTGTGTATACACATATACACATACATGTATATACACATATACTTATGTATATATATATACTCACATATATACATACATATGCATGTATAAACACATACACACACACATATATACACACATACATATATACACATACATATATATACCCATATTTCCCAAAACACTTGCTAAAAGGTTTATCTCCATGAGTCAGCATTCTTCCAGAAGTTTCCCAGAGTAAATCACCCTGGCCTCCCACAACTGGTCACACGATTGACAACTCTTGTCTTGCCCTCTGAGATTGTCATAGTTTCATCCTACATTCTTCCACACTGAGCCATACTCTTTACCAAATACTCTGTTCAAAGTTTAGCTTCCATTATTTCCCCACTCTGCCCCCACCACAGTTGCTTGGCTTTTGGTATGAGCCATGGGATCCCTCTCATCACCATTACCAGGATATCACTCAGGGTGCCCTCTAAAAAATAAGTGGGGCTTCCCACTTTATACCTGGAGGTGCTCCACACTGAAGCTTCACGTGGGAATTCTAGCAGTTAGCTATAGCTGCATACACAAAACATAGTGGCTTAAAACAATAGGATTTATTTATATGAGTTGGTGGGGTAGTTAGGTGCTTTTCCAGCTCTGGGCCAGGCATGGCCAATCTCAGCTGGACTCACTCATGGATCTGAGGTCAGCTGATGGGTTGGCTGGTCCAGGATGGCTTCACTCCTATGGCTGGCTCTTGGCCAGCTGTTGGCCGAGGCAATGGAGACAGCTGGGCCATGTGTGTCTCATCCTCTAGCAAGCTAGCACGGGCTTGTTCACATGGTCGTCGCAGGCATAAAAGAGAGCAAGCAGAAGCCTAGGCTCACAACTGTCACAATGTCACATCCGCCATATTCTTTTGGCCAAAGCAAGTCATGAGGTTAGTCCAGATCCAATAGGAAGGGAGGGAGACTGCCTCTTGGCAGGAGGAGCTGCAAAGTTGTGTAAAGGGTGTGGATATGAGGAAGAGTAAAGGGTTGTTGGTTGTAGTAACCAGTTACTACAGGATCTTTCTCAGGTGCAGGGAGCAGGGCTGCCCTATTCTGAGTTAAGCACCAATGGGGTTCCAGTCCCCAATGGCTGCTGCTGAGCACTAACTTTCCTAGGACAGAGAGCCTGCAGTGACTCTACAGGTTACCACAACTCACTCTGTCTGGGCCAGTTGGGTTTGTGTTTCCCCTCATAGCTCTTTCTCCCTCACCTTCTTCCCCCTGCACACTCCCCACCGCCTTCCCTGTCCACAGCTTATTCAATCCGGACCTCCCCCTTTAACACTATGCTCAAATGTCACCTCTTCCTGGAAGACTTCTCTGACTACTCTCATCCATCCCTTCCTCTCCTTTGTCTACACACAGTCAGTGCTGAACATTTTAAACCTTAGGTTTTTAGAGCCACCATGCATGAAGCTCTAATCAGGTGCCAGGAATGTTGATCTTCCCGGTGCTTGAGTAGATACTTTTATTATCATCATTTTACAGATGGGTAGCTAGGTTGACAGGGTGACTTTCCAAAGGACTTCCAACGGGTGGTGAGGGATGGATTCTTCAAAGTCAGGCCTGTCCTACTCCACCACCTAGCAGAAGCTACGGGTGCCCTGCTCCCTGTGTGCCCTCACCTTCACTGCTTCAGTGCACACAGTGGCCCAGCTTCCAGCTGCCAGTGCCTGCATCTCTGCCTGACCTCCTTCTCATGAGGTTCACTTTCCCCACATGGAAGGTTCAAGAGCTGAGGGATTAACTTCCTGCAGGAGCAGTCCTCAACAAATGGCTAATAGGAGCAGGTGTTTAGCTACCCCAGGGTGGGGTGACTTGAATGTATGTCCTATGCTGGCTCCCGGGCAGGACTGAGGTCCCATTGTCCACAGTGCTAGAGATGGAACACCTTTCTTGGCTGCTTTCCCCTTCCTGCCACACTGCTCACTGTCCTACTGACAGTTCCTGGGAACATTCGTGAACACACTACTTTCCCTGAGACCCTTGTATCGGGGGATACTTCCGGGATGGCGCAAGCTAAGATATACCTCCTAACACCTTAGCTGTTCCCCCCCCTTCTCTTTAAAAAAAATTTTTTTTTAACGTTTATTTATTTTTGGGACAGAGAGAGACAGAGCATGAACGGGGAGGGGCAGAGAGAGAGGGAGACACAGAATCGGAAACAGGCTCCAGGCTCTGAGCCATCAGCCCAGAGCCTGACGCGGGGCTCGAACTCACGGACCGCGAGATCGTGACCTGGCTGAAGTCGGACGCTTACCCGACTGCGCCACCCAGGCGCCCCTCTCCCCCCCCCCTTTTCTTAATCATCTCTTGTTAAGCTGTAAGCTACTTGAAGCCAGAGAAATTTGTGCTTATTCCCTTGGCCTTTCCTCAGCACCTAACCATGCTCAGAGCCTTAGACGCTCTGCAAATACTAACTGAAATCATTTATTGATTCACAGATACCCTCAGACTACAGATTTGGGGACAAGAGTCAATATCTGACCCCTCTTCCTTGCAGGTGGTTTGGCTTCTGTTTAATGCTGGTCAAATCCATCATAATTGGTAAATGTTCTTAGGTACCAATCTTCTCCCAAATCTTTGGAACAACTGTCCTGCCAAGTAGAAGATGAGCCTTTGACGTGGCTGAGGACATACACGCATGCTCACCTCTCTTGAGTGTCCTTGAACATGCCTTTGTGGATAAGTGGGCTGATGTGACCCTATAAGATTGCAGTCAAAATCTGAAATAATCTGATTTGTCCTTTCTTACCCACTCATTAAAGAGTGCGTGGTCCCTTGGGGCGCCTGGGTGGCGCAGTCGGTTAAGCGTCCGACTTCAACCAGGTCACGATCTCGCGGTCAGTGAGTTCGAGCCCCGCATCGGGCTCTGGGCTGATGGCTCGGAGCCTGGAGCCTGTTTCCGATTCTGTGTCTCCCTCTCTCTCTGCCCCTCCCCCGTTCATGCTCCGTCTCTCTCTGTCCCAAAAATAAATAAACGTTGAAAAAAAAAATTAAAAAAAAAAAAAAAAAGAGTGCGTGGTCCCTAAAGAGTGTATGGTATACAGTGTCCTGTACTTGTCTACTGGAACAGAATTAGATAAGCTGGTAGCTGGGCTCCCTCCCACCTCATAGCTATGAATTTTGTCCCAAGTATCATAACGACCAAGCACTCAGAACATCAGGCTCAGAGGAGAACCCTAAGAACAGAGCCAGAGCTTCTATTAGGAACCATGTACCTAACCTACACTATTTCAATTAATCCAGCCTTTGAAGCACGGTACCTTCCTGCCCTTATTTTACAGATGAAGAAACCAAGGCTCAGAGAGGTTAAGTAGCTCACCCAGGATAAGGTGCTGATTGGCAGAGCTGGAATTCGCACCCATGTCTGGCTGCCTTCAGAGGCAATATTCTTTTGCCCACCTTGGACTCCATCTAAAGCACCCTTTGGCAGGGTAAGGACACATTAGACTGGAAGGAATGTATCAGTTAGATACTTCTGCATAGCAAACTTTCTCAAATATTAGTGGCTTTGAACAGCAATCCTTTATTTTCGCTCACACATTTGAGTTGGCTGACGGTTAGCTGATCCAGGGTGGGTTCTGATGGGCAGCTTTGCATCAAGCTGCAGGTCTGGCTGGCCTCAGGTCCTTGCTGCAAGTTGGGCTCAGATCAGCTTCACTGGGGTTCATTCTAGGATGCAGGCAGCAGTTATCCAAGGAGATAGCTCTTCTCTTGGTGTTGACAGAGGCATGCGAGAACACATGGAAATGCACAGTGAATCTCAGAACTGGCATGCTGTCATTCCAGACTCATACCATTGGCCAGAGTAAGTCACGTGGCCAAGTCTAAGTCAAGAGTCTGGGAGTTACTTTGCGTCTAGTGGGAGGGACCGTAAAATCATCTGACAAAGGTAGAAAATTGCAGAGAGAAGTGAAGAATTGAAGGCAATAATTTTATCTGTGAGAAAGACTAAAATCAACACAAGGGAATGAGTGGCTGTAGAGAAAATTGTGGGGAGCAGGGTTCATCCTCAGTGTCCCTCCAGTTACATTACACAGAGAACAACTACTCTGAATTTCAATATCTGTGCTAGGGTCCCTTTGTAGAGGCTGCTTAGTCTTAGAAGACCGTCTCCTCAGGTTTCTCAGCTCCCTAATCCTCCTACATGATCCCAGACATCAACCTGATTAAAGGGACAAATTTCAGCAATATGGGAAGTGTGTGAAAATAGAATGAAGGACAAGACTACTTCCCATTTTCCTTTCCTAGAGCCACCCAGCTCTTGTCTTAGAAAATGAGTGACTTCTAAATCCCATGACTATTTTAGTAGAGAATTAATCCAATGGTGGGCTGTGCAGGAGGGAACAAGGGAAGGGCTCTGGATAGTCAGAACCTGAGGTCTTAGAAGAGGAAGATATTTATTTATTTATTTAAATGTTTATTTATTTATTTATTTTTGAGAGAGGGAGGAGGGGCAGAGAGGGAGAGAGACAATCCCAAGCAGACTCTATGATGTCAGTGCAGAGCCTGGTGCAGGACTCGATCTCACAAACCAAGATCATGATCTGAGCTGAAATCAAGACTTGGGTACTTAGCCAACTGAACCACCCATGCACTCCAAGATGGAGTTGTTTAAGTCTTTGGGCCAGCCAGCTGGCTCACCTGGAATTCTTCTTGACCTTTTCTTGGAGATAGCTAGAGAAGCAGAGCTAGAAAGGGCTAAACAGACCTCAGTGGAAATATCCCAATCATATTATGAACTTAGGAAATGTAACACCTGTGAGGCACCCAGGGAAAAAGTATTGAACCCAACTGATGACTGTGGTCTTGATTAGTGCTGTCACCAAATCTGCTCTTGAGTTCAGAAGAATCCATGACCCTTTGGAGTTAGGTATGACCATGTGATTTGTTTTGACCAATGAAATGTGAACATAAGTGGAATAGATCACACTGGGTAGATGATATGAAATACAGTGTGTAATCCACCATGATACCTTCCCGATGCTGTGATACTCATGGAAGCATGTATTGAAAGGGAATCTCCATCTACCTAACTCTCACAGTGATTATAACAGACAGAGCCCTTGTGATGGCATATACTGGATATGAAGCCTAAAAGAATAATCAAGATTTGTTGACTAAATCACTGAGCTTTGGGGGATTGTTTGTTACAGCAGCATAATCCAACCTCTTCTGACTAATATAATCATCCAACTCAACCAACAGAGAGATGTTTCAGAACAAAGAATTCAGGAGTGACAAAGTTATGATTTTTAAAGTTTTTTTTAAAATTTTTATTTTGAAAGAGAGAGAGAGAGAGAGAGCAAGCAGAGGAGGGACAGAGAGAGAGGGAGAGAGAGAATCCCAAGCAGGCTGTCAGCACAGAACATGATGCGGTCATCAATCTTACAAACTGTGATATCATGACCTGAGCCAAGGTCAAGGGTTGGATGCTTAACTGACTGAGCCAACCAGGTGCTCCAAAAGTTATAATTCTTAAAATAATTATACCAACAAGGATTTATAACCTCTTAAATACACAACTAAGACTAAGCAACTGCAGGGATTATGCTTATGGGAAGAATGTAAATTCTATAGACCTTGACAAGTTAAAAATAATACTAAAACCTATTTTTAAAAATGAGAGGGAAGAAATAAGAGTGCTAATTTCTTTTTACTTTTATTACTTTTTTAAATGGGAATTCACACCATCTAACATAGAAAATTAAAGTTTAAAATAAACTTAATGATACTAACCTCCCTGTTACTGTTTCCCCCATATTATTCTTTATGCTCAGAAGAAATTGATGTAGAAATGATGATGTCTAGTAATGAAGAAAAAAATTCAGTGTGGTTCAAGAATTTTCAGTTCCATTTTTTTCTTCTGTCCAAATAAAATTAAATTCTAGCACTTTTGTCTTAAGTTGGGTTCTTCCAGCAGAAGACTGATACTAAAAGTTAAATATTTCATGAGGGGTGATCCCAAGAAACCCCGGCAGTAGAGTGGGAAAGCAATATAGGGAAGAAAAGAAAGCAAATGCCAGAGGTGTTAAAGGGCAGGGGGGCCTCTGTGAGCAACTGGCTGAGTCCCACTGGGGAGCTGGGGGATACCACCTCAGAGCTGTCCCATCCAAAGGGCAAGGAAGCTGAGGCATTTAACTGCCACTTCCACCCATGGGTGGGTGTTAACTCCCTGGCACTCCCTCCCTGCCCTGTGCATGGGTAGACCCTACTCCTGCAGCTAGAGATACCCTCTGGCAAAGGGTACTCAGGTGCTTACTGAAGGAAGTTACTGGACTGTACTAGAACAGAGAATGCCAACAGCATATGGGGCCAGGCTCCAATACCACCTGCCGACATTTTCTTGAATTTAAAAGGCCTGTTTAATGGACTCATCTCAACTGAATTATTCCAAGTGAAAGAAGCCAGTCACACAAAAGGTACATATTATGTGATTACATTTATTTGGCTTTCTGGAAATGTCAAAACTATGAGGACAAAAACCAGATCATTTGTTGGCAGGGGCTGGGGAGGGCCACAGGGATGACTATGGGGAGGTACCAGGGAACTCTTTGGGGTGATGAAAGTGCTCTCCATCTTGATTCTGGTAGTGGTTTGGGGACAACGCATTTGTCAAAAGTCACAGAACTACACACCTAAAAAGGGCAAGTTTTCCTGAATATAAATTATACCTCAGAAATCGGACTACAATGCTCTTAAAAACATGTCTGCATATTAGTTGCTGTTTCAAGAAAGTTTAATTCTCTTCCTTGAGGACTTAATGACTTGCTTCTAAAAATAGAATAAGACAGAAGTGACATAGTGTGAATCAGAGACAAGGTCATAAAAGGCATTGCACTTCCTGCTTGCCCTCTTACTCCCTCTTGGGTCAGCTGCTTTGGAGGAAGTTAGATGCCACTCCATGAGTAGCCCCATAGAGAAGCCTATTTAAAGAGCAACTGAGGACTCCAGTTGACAGCCACATGAGTACAACATCTTAGAAGTGGATTCTCCAGCCCCAGTCAAGCCCTCAGATGCCTGCAGCCCAGCTGACGGTTTTCACCCTCATGGAAGACCCAGAGACAGAAACACCCAGCCAAACAACTGCGTGAGATAAAATGGCTTGTTTTAAGCTGCTATGCTTTGGGTTCCTCTGCTATGTAGCAATAGATAATCAATACACTGGCTTCAAACTTAAAGTAACCTATTCTAAAATAATTCATATGCTGAAATATTTGGCATGATATTCATGTAAGGTGAATGACAATTGTTTTTAGGTGGTCAATTTGAAGATCACTTGTCTTTCGTTTGTTCTCTTTTATATATTCTTGTACTACTTGGTATAATGACTGTGTATCCTTAAAGTTAAAAACAAAAGTAGGGCGCCTGGGTGGCTCAGCTGGTTGAGCATCAACTCTCAATTTTGGCTCAGGTCATGATCCCAGGGTTGTGGGATCGAGCCCCGCATCAGGCTCTGCGTTGAACAGGGAGCCTGCTTAGGATTCTCTCTCTCCCTCTGCCCCTGTCCCCTACTTGCGCTCTCTGTCTAAAGTAAAAACTAACAAAAAAGAACAAAAAATAATGACCCCAAGCCTGGGTATCAGTACAGAACTTGTCGTTTACCCAGGCATCAGAGCAAGGGGACGTGTGTTCACAGGAAGCAGGAACACCACTCCTTCAGACAGTTAGAACTCTCCTGGGCCTCATACTCGGTGGCGCCGCAACAGCAAATGAGCCACTTCTGAAACTCGGCTTCATTCTTGTGCATCAGAAGGAACTGTCCCAACAGGATGTAGGCCTGTGGGGAGTGGGGGAGGCATGGAGAAAAATGGGAAAGGTTATAATAAGCCGGCCCAGATGTGCTCTTCTCCAACACTAGGAATTGCGTGAAAATCAAAGGAAGGGGCACAGGTCAGATGTGGGGGAGAATGACGGCAGGCCCTGAACCCCTGACTGGGGTGATGGGGATTCTGGGACTGGCCCCTGGTGAGGTGTGAGGCCAAGATAAATGCACATCTCTTGGGATGGGATTGAGGGCTGTCTAGCCTGGGGTGAACCAGAACTTTCCTTTCTCGACTTTAATGAGCCCATAAATCACCTGGGACGTTGTTAAAAGGGAGGTTCTGACTCAATTAAGTCTGGAGTGGGGCCTGAGAGTCTGCATTTCTTTTTTTTAAGTTTATTTATTTTTGACAGAGACAGAGTGCGAGCTTGAGCTGGGGAGGGGCAGAGAGAGAGGGAGACACAGAATCCGAAGCAGGCTCCAGGCTCCAAGCTGTCAGCACAGAGCCCAACGCAGGGCTCGAACCCACAAACTGAGATCGTGACCTGGGCCGAAGTCAGACGCTTAACCGACTGAGCCACCCAGGTCCCCCAAGAGTCTGCATTTCTAACATGCTCCCAGCTGAGCTGGTCCAGGGACAACATTTTGAGTAGCAAGAGCTTAGCATACTTCTAATGCTCCCCTCTGGTCTCTGATCTAGTATTTCTCTCTCTCTCTCTCTCTCTCTCTCTCAAGATATTAAGTAATCTCTACATGCAACGTGGGGCTCAAACTTACAACCCCACGATCAAGAGTCACTGGCTCTACCAACTGGTGCCAGCCAGGCACCCCTAGTATTTCTTTTTAACACACCCCCACACACAAACACGCACACATGCACATGCATGTGCACACGCAAAGAGGAGTCAGAGAGGCTCCCCACCCCATCACTTTCTCTATTGACCTTGCAGAGTTTCTAACTCTCTTCACTTGACATTGTGGGTAATTCTGTGCTGTCGTGGTGGCGCGGAGACCGTCTTGAGCATTGCAGGAAGTTTAGCAGCGTCTTTGGCCTCTACCCACCAGATGCCAGTAGCGCTCTCCCATCCCTCCAGACTGTGACAATCATAACCATCTTCACACATTGCCATGTGTTCCCTTGGGAACAAAATCTCCCTGGATCAAGAATCACTGCCCGTGGCGTTGGCAGATGAGGGGCATCTTAGTACCAATTTGTTCTTGCAAACCAGCTCTGGGACCTTGGGCAACTCACTTAACCCGTAGTGAAGACCCCAAGAACCCGGCCTCAGTTTCTACATCACCTGAAGGCACACAACATGCCCCCCCCACCACCTTGCAAATGGAATTAAGTGGATCTAGAACGAGAACATTAGGAAAATGCTAATGCCTTGCTTGTCCTGGAATATGTGGCCCTGTGGGGGGAGCACGGAATATATAAAACTCCATAAACCTTGCCCACCTTTCCCTTCTGAAGAGTCTGTGTGCATGAAAAACACACATAATTAACATTAAGTACACCGGGACAGATAGCTCTATGGCATTCTCTCATTCTCTAACTACTGCCCCACAGCCTTCACTTCTCTCTTACAATTTTATCACATGATTATTGACAAGGAGCAAGCTCTCCATGGAGAAAGTGGTGCCCGAGACTGCACGGCCAGGATTGACTGAGTCACTAAATGGTGAAGCCTGGAGATTTAAGGTCACGTAAACGCCTGCCTCTCGAGGCTGGTTTGGGGGCCCTCCAGCCTGGAGTGAATGGGAACCAGCGTCCACGCTTGCCGTCCTGGGTCCTCTCCAGGAAAACCAGCTGGTGTCTGTTTGCTTTCAGTTACATAAAACAAAGCAAACTTCACCCTAACCAAAGGGAACATTTTTTTTTTTTTAAGAAATTAAATAGTAGCTGAGTCCCAGCTGTAAAATGTGCCCAAGCCTTGGAGCTTGGGGTCTCTTCTTTTGAGTCATGGTCCAGTTGTTGAAAAGATTGAAAAAACAGCCAGGATGTCATGGTCATGTTAACCTGCTACCTTCATCATCTTTTTAGAAAAGCCGTATAGATGCTTAGAACGATCTCATTTTACTTTATCAGTATCCTTGTACTTTCGCTGATGATTTTATGGAGATGTTTTTTAATTCAACATTTAAAAAAAAAAAGAACATTTATTGAATGTTCATTGAGCCAGTAGCTTCAGTGGGATGTGGGAGGCACAGAAGTGAATAACAGAATCAAGGAGAGCCTTGGCTCTGTCCAAGGAGAGGGAGCATTAGTGATGATAAATAATAATGATGGTAATAGCAAGTGGCACTTGGGTACCTTCAATGGGCTCCAGACCCCTGGCACGTTTTAACCCAGTTTCAATCTCCAGATGAAATCACCAAGAATCTGAGAAGTTGACTCCTGTTTTCCCGAGCCCCATTCTTGCACATCTCGACTGACAGAATCTGGCTGGGCACCTGTGGCAGGCTCTGCCGTTTCAGAGGCCTCGCTGCTGGTCATCAGCCGGTGGCGATTGGAGCCTCCACATCCCCACCAGCCTCAGCAGCCAGGAAGCCAGGGAATGTGTGGCACGCAGGACCAGAGGCAAATTGTCCAGGAATGCCGTAGGAAGAAGGGCCTCTTCTTGTGGCCTCTGGAGCCAAGGTGCAACCTGTCTCTTGTCCTCTCACCCTGCCACCTTCCAGTGGTGGGGAGGGAAAGTCAGCCCACGTCACCCTGCTCCCAAGGGAAGCCGGAGTCGTGGGCCCCCGTCACGGCCCTGCCCAAAGCCTGCTCGGTTTCTCCACTGGTTCCAGAAAGCGAGGCCTTCACCAAGGAGAAGAAAATCTCTCCCCTCTCTCTCGGACCAAAGCTCACGAATTTCTGGCTGCGAGGAGGGAGATACAGACACACAGCAACGCCGAGCAGGCAGCGTGCCCCCACCACCCTGGACAGAGCCCCCCTTGGTTTAGTGTTCTGCTGTTGCATCTTGAAGTCCTCAGTATATGTGAACGAGGGGCCTCGTATCTTCATTTTGCACTAGGTGGCTGGTCCTGGTCAATGCCAATTAAAACTTTTCGTCTTCACGGTAACATCTGGCCTTTTCTTTCTTTCTTTCTTTTTTTTTTTTAACTTTTTAAAAATTTGAACAAAGTTGGCCCCCATTAGTTTTAGGTGGACAACAGAGGTCCGCCATCTTGCCCTCTCTGATTCTCAGGCTTGTCTGACGCCTCTGCTGGGAGCTGCCACTGCTTGGAGCCTACACTGAACGCTCTTACGTGGCCACAAGACTTCGTTGTGTGATCAACTCTCTTTTCCTCTCACCGGCTCTTCAGCCTTCATGGCCACTGGTAGCCATTGACAATCTTGAAAATCCAGTACCTCTCAGTCATATCTGGCTTAAAACTCCTTGCCTCTAGTGCAAATGCTCAATCCAATGCAGGGCTTGCCCCTTCTTCTTTCTTCTCCATGTCTCCCTGGGATATCCTTTTTTCTTTTCTTTTTTAAGTTTATTTACTTATTTTGAGAGAGACAGAGACAGCGTGTGTGGGGGAGGGGTAGAGAGGGAGAGAGAGAGAGAGAGAGAGAGAGAGAGAGAGAGAGAATCTCAAGCAGCCTCCATGCTGCCAACAGAGAGCCTGACACGGGGCTCAGACTCAAGAAACCATGAGATCATGGCCTGAGCCAAAATTAAGAGTCAGACCCTTAACCGACTAAGCCACCCAGGTGCCCTTTGGGGATATACTTATACTAAAAAAGTATTTGTTTAACTGACATTCAGATTTAACTGAATGGGTCCCTGCATTTTTTCTGGCAACTCTATGCAGGGTAACCCCAAACTTGTGTGACCGACTTCTTGTAGGGCCCAGATGTCTGGTAGTGGGGTCTTCTGAATTACCAGCCCCCAACCCTGGGACTGTCTGCCCAGATTCAAATTTCATCTTTCTCATCCTGAGTGACTTTGGAGCAGTCACATGGCTATTGTGTGCCTCCGTTTCCCAATCGGTAAAATGGAGGTGAAATCATATACCTTATAGGATTTTTTGATGATTAAATGAGATATATGTCACACACTGAGGCCAGTCAGTGGCTGACATGTAGCAAACATCACACACAAGTTCTGCTATTAGGAGAGCCTTAGGCAGCAGGCACCCAGAACATATACCCCTTCCTGACCTTCCAAGTATCTTTCAGGAGGAAGATTTAGTCTCAAGGATATGCCTTTATAGCGTCTTCAAAGAGCATTGAACCAAACTAGAGTCTCTGGGATGGAAACGTCCTTCCTCTCTGTTGGATGACTTCAGGGTTATCCCCACAGTAATGCACCTGCCCCACAGGGCACTGCTCAAAGTCCCTGGATTTACTGAGTGCCTGGAAATTCACTTGCCCCTGGGCAGGGCTTTCATAGGGAGAGGAGGAGTACAAAGATCATAGAACTATGATCATACAACATAGAGGAGACGTGGGAGAGCCCCAAAGGCAAGCTGTGCCTCTCTAGCATAATGAGTGTGGGTTCTCAGGCCATGTGTGCAAAAAATAGTCAACAGTACAAATGTCACAGCAAGGAGTCCTATTGAATACTCAGTGTTCAGACACACAAGCTCGTTAGGCTGGGGTGGGTGGGCAGAAGGAAGCCTTTCTTCCCAGAGAAGGTCAGTTGTGAATGGGGTCCTGAAGCAGGTGAATGTCCATTTCAAGAAAAGCCTGCAAGGCGGGTGGTCCTGTATGTGTTTGTGATTCATGGACAGTCTGGCTTGGGTATGGCGTGGATGAGGGTGGGGAATATAAGACAGAGCTAGAGCTGGGCTATGGAAAGCCTTCAGCGCCTTATGCACAACGTATTTCCCCTTCCTGGTCATTCCTTTGTCCTTTGTAGCACTTTCACTGTTAAATCTAGACCAGCACTATCCAGTAGAAATTTATTTTTTTAACGTGTATTTATTTATTTTGAGAGACAGAAAGTGAGAGAGAGTGGGGGAGGAGAAGAGAGAGCAGGCTCTGCACCATCAGTGGAGAGCCCCATGGGGGGCTCGAACCCATGAACCGTGAGATCATGACCTGAGCCAAAGTCAAGAGTCAGACGCTTAACCAGCTGAGCCACCCAGGTGCCCTTATCCAGTAGAAATTTAATGTGAGCCAGCCACATATATAATTTTTAATTTTCTAGTAGCCACAGGAAAAGGGGGGGACTAAACAGGTGAAATGAGTTCTGATAATATGCTTTATTTTCTATTTCAAAAATATTATCATTTCAACATGCAATCAATAAAAAATTATTGATGAGATCCTTTACATTTGGGGGGGTACTTTAAAATCTTAAATCTTTAAAATCAACCTTGTGTATTTTACATGCAGAGCACATCCTTATTCAGACAGGTGCTCAAAAGGTACAAATGGCCAGCGGCCAGCGGTATCAGACAGCAGAGGTCTAGATTCTCAGAGATCTAGATCTGCCAAAGCTGACTGGCTCGGGAAAGGGCAGGCACAAAATAACCCAGGAAGGGTGCAGCCAAATTTTTGACTGTCGAGGTCCTGAAGAGATTTGGGTGAATCCATAGAGGAATCAATAGTTTTAGTTAAAAGTCATGCCGTAGCTGAGGGAGGGGACAGCCACCCCCCCAGCAGAGGCCAGCAAAGACCAATGTTAGCGTGAGGCCCAGAAAGGTGTCTCTCCCTAAGGTCTCCTGCAGTCAGGGTAGAAAAAGCCAGGAGCTCAGAGGAAGTCACATCTCTGCACGTTACTATAAAGATGGCTTTATGTGTCATTACGCATGTGTCCAAACCCAGAGAAACTCTGCAAGTGAACCCTAATGTAACCTGTGGAGCCTGGGTGATTATGACGTGCCAGTGTCATTTCTGCAATGGTTACAAACGCACCGCTCTGGTGGCGGTGTGGCTAATGAGAGAGTCTGTACACGTGTGGGGGCAGGGGGTACGTGGGAAATCTCTGCATCTTCTGCTCAATTTTGCGTGAACCCAGAAGTGCCCTAAAAAGAAAAGCTTTAAAAATCTATAGGAGCCTTCATTTTTATCTGCTAAATCTGAGACCCCTTCCCTGGACCACGCTCTTACTGCTGGCCCTAACCACCAACCGGTCCTTACCCAGAAGCACTTGTTCACCTACAAAGTGTCTCGTGGATCCTTTCGCACACCCAGCCAGGCTCCAGCCCTGGTGTCTCGTCACCAAATCCCAGTGGAAGCCCCCTTCATGCTGCAGTAGCCATCCTCCTGCATGGTTTGTGACGATACAATCCATGGCCATTTTCCCCTTCATTTGGGCCCCTGATCAAGGCATTAACTCCCTGGAGCCTCTGTCTTCTCCTCTGTAAAGTGGACATAGAGGCCCTCCTCCCATTTGCGGGTGAGTGAGGGGCTCAAAGCAAAGGAGAAAGGCGAAATCCCCTGCGTCAGTGCTTGGAATCGACCCTGGGAATGAGTAGGGCCTGGAAGTAGCATGCTGATCTCCGTGCTCACCAGGAGGTTGTGAACACAAGAGGGGCCTGGTCATACACAGCCAAACAGTTCCTTCTTCCCTACAGCCCTTCATCTGTGTAACAGGTTCCAGGATGCCTGAAAAGTTCCCATTACACATTCATCCCCTTATCTTTTTTAAAAATACTTTTTTTTAACATGTATTCATTTTTGAGAGAGAGAGAGAGAGACCGTGAGTTGGGGAGGGGCAGAGAGAGAGAGAGAGAGACACAGAATCTGAAGCAAGCTCCAGGCTCCGAGCTGTCAGCACAGAGCCCGAAGCGGGGCTCAAACTCACAAACCGTGAGATCACGACCTGAGCCGGAGTCAGACGCTTAACTGATTGAGACACCCAGGTGCCCCGATTTGTTCGTTTATCTTAAATATGCCAACTGGTCAGTTAGGCTGGAAACACAGGCTGGAAAAGGTAAAACTAGAGGGATAGGAAACAAATCAGTGGTTGCTAGGGGCTGAGGGTGGGGGATATGAAAGCACAGGGGGACATTTGGGGGTGATGGGATTGTCCTAGGTCTCGATTGTGGTAGTGGCTTCATGACTGCATGCATTTGTCAAACCTTGCGGAACTGTGTACTAAAAAAGGTGACATTTGCTATATGTAAATAAAAATATTTTTTTAAATGCCGAGTATGTCCGAACAACAGCAAAAAACATTAAATCGAAGGTGTTAGAAGCCAGAATAATGGTTACCTCTGAGAGTGGGGGGATGACACAGGCCAGGGAGAGACACAAGGGAATCATATGGCATTCCGGAGGTGTCCAATCACTGGATCTGGGGGGGGGGGGCATGAGCATATATATATATGTAAAAATTCACTGAGCTGAACCCTTTCTATCAATGCAGGCATACCACAATAGAAAAGAAAAAGCAACAATCATTTCTTTGAAAGAGGAATTTTCCATGGAAACTGTCTCCCTAGCAGTCTTGCTTACTTCACTACCTGCTTGGTCCCATCTTTTATCCTGGAGGAAAGAATCAAATCTACCTCAGTCCCGGATCTCCAGCTTCCTAACAATATCACCTGTTGGATGTTAGATTGGTAGATATTCAGAATATTTAGCAGCTGGTGCAGGCAAGGTGTTAACCAGAAAACCACAGGCCCAGTAGTTCAGATGCCCCCTGGGAGCAGCCGTGCATTGCCCACTGAAGGCACACCACGCTGATTATCAGTTGTGCACACCACAGTTCCCGGCCTCTTTGGGTGTTTCTGTAACATCTTCCTGCGTAGTGGTGCAGACTGACATTAAAAACTAAGGGAATGGGGGCTCCCGGGTGGCTCAGTTGGTTAAGTGTCTGATTTTGGCTCAGGTCATGATCTTGTGATCTGTGAGTTTGAGCCCCATGTCAGGCTCTATGCTGACAGCTCAGAGCTTGGAGCCTGCTCGGGATTCTGTGTCTCCCTCTCTCTCTGCCCCTCCACGCTCACACTCTTGTCTCTCTCAGTCTCTCTCAAAAATAAATAAACATTAAAAAAAACTGAAGGAAACGAACAGCAATAACTGTGTGTGAAATCTCTCCACTGAGTGTGCAATGTTCTGCGTGATTCCATTTGCCTCTGCCTGTGCTCACTTTCTTTGGGTTCTCTTGGGATCGTCTCCTATTCTCCCCTAAAGTTCCAAGCAGCTTTACCAGCACCCTAAAACCAATCATTATATAGAAAAAGAATGTTCAGATTCCACTGGATGCCCTTGAGGCCATTCGTGGGTTGTGAGCAACATCTTGGAAGCTCGTATCTTACTCTGGTGTAGCCCCCAGTCTGCTGTTACTCCACCTGCCGCTGTCAGGGTGGTGCCCTGGTGGGGCAAGTGAGACCCCGCGAGTCTCTTCATGGAGATGGAAGTGTGTCCAAATCATCCGTCCTGACAGCTCAGCCCCAGGCTTGGGCGGCCGGCTCACTTCTGTTGACCTCTGGGTATTGGAACACCCAGTGAATCATGCCTGGCCCAGCTGCTCTGAGCCAAAGCCATTCAATTTGCCCATCATCTGCTGGCCCTCGAGGCTGCCCAAGCATGAGGGGTCAGCAGCACTGAAGACTGTGGCACCCTGCCAAGTGGCAGCTTTCCTCTCTGATGGCGCCTTGCAGGGACACAGAGTGGCAGCTGCCATCTGGCAGGACTAGGGGAAGAGACATTGGGGAGAGAAGTTGGGGAAATAGGAAAAACAATGAATTACCTTGTTGAAACCTTTGGTGACCAAATTGATTGCAAGCTCATGGCTGATCCCGTCCACCCAGGCAACATCCTTTTCTCCGATGGGTTCAGAGAGGAAGGCTCTCAGCCTGGGAGACATGTGATTCATCTTCTGTAACAGCAGTGGGAGGAACACAGTTAGAAGGTGGCTGGCTGCTCACAGCGAGAGGGGACAATGGGGGACTGCCCTGCCGAGGGATGGGGACAACAGATGATGGCAGGCTTCCTTCCAGCACCCAATAGTTATTGGGGACTTTCAGATAGCAGGGGCAGTGCCCTGCACTGAAGGCCTCAACACATCCATTGCCACCTGGATGGAATGAGAGATGTGTTATGATGGCTGTGGATGAGTTCAGCAAATTCCACCAAAAGATTGTGTTTAATGCTAAGAACTGCAACAGGTTCTCCTCTCCTCCTCTTCCCTCCCTAAGTGCTTAAAGGAACATTGCTTTTTGAGACTAGGGTTGCAGTTGGGGCAATGGGGATATGTGGGTCATAGATGCAAATGTTTAGTTATGTGGGATGAATAAATTGTGGGCAGCTAATATACAGCATGGTAATAATGGTTACCGATAATGTATTATATACTTGCAAATTTCTAAGAGGATAGATCTTGAGTTAAATCTCACCATACACACACACACAGAGAAGGATACCTATATGGAACTGATGGAAAAGTTGTTTAGCTTGATCGTGGTGATCTTTGCACCATGTATATACATTGATCAAATTATACACCTTTTAAAAAAACTTTTTCCTGGAGTGTTTTTTTTTTAATGTTTATTTATTTTGCAGAGTGGGGGTGGCAAGCAGGGGAGAGGCAGAGAGGGAGGGAGAGAAAGAATCTCAACTAGGCTCCACACTGTTAGCACAGAGCCTAACGTGGGGCTCAATCTCATGAACCATGAGATCATGACCTGAACTGAGATCAAGAGTCAGACTCTTAACAGACTGAGACACCCAGATGCCCCTGTACACCTTAATATAAACAATTTCTATAAGTCCAGGATATCTCAATAAAGTTGTCTTAAAGAAAAAAAAAACATTGCTTCTCTTAGCTAATTAACCTACCTTCTCCACCACCAACACTTTTATCACACTCTGTAATAGTTGGTTGTTTGGTGGCAAGTAACAGAAATCTCTTAAGCTGGATCAAATATTAAAGAAAATATTATAGAACTCAAAAGCCCAAGGATAAGGACAGGGATGGTGCAATTGGGGTCACAGCTCCATTTTCTCTGATTCTTTCAACTTTTTCTTCCTGTTTTGGTTTCAGTCTTGATTGGTTCCCCTCATAGCAGTGAAATGGCTGCTTTAGGATTCACATTCCTCAACACTCCACCCCGGAAGAAAAAGGAAACAGAGAACATATCTCTGAGGAGTTCCAAGCAGAGCCCATCCAGTCTTGAAGGTCTACACAGGGCCACCAGTGTGAGCTTAGTGTTGGCCATATGCCCTAGTCCTAGATTTGGAGTGGAGTTAGCTTTCTCTGAACCATACAAGCTGTGAGATCAAGCAAAGTTTACCTGAACAAAATTAAAATTATTACCCAGAGAGGGTAATAGGATATATTAGGATTATTAGGATAATTTATTTATTTATTATTTATTAGGATAAATTAGGATTATTACCCAGGGTGGAGGGGATGAGTGTTAAATAGTAACCATAATATCCCACTATAGTCCACCCCTTTGGCGCCCCAACATCGGTACATTCTCATTCCCTTACATTGTCATCAGAAATACCCACACTGGGCAAATGTAGACTCACCTCCTCCCTCAAAGGGTGAAGCCCTATGACTCATCTAGTTACTGGATTCAGATTCAAGTTTGTATTTTCTGGAAGATGCATCATAATCTCCATCATGTCTGGAAGTAACAACTCATGGGATGGTAACCTATAAATTAAATTCTGAACTTCACTACCATCAACATAGTCAGTGCTAGGGGGAAAAAAAAACCAGTGTATCTGCAATAAAATTTTCCAGAAGGGCAATTCTCCATTTGAAGAAGGGGACAATGGGAAACACATTCAGATGTCATTGCCCTATAGTATATACAATATTGACGAAATATAGGGGGAATTCCTTGCCATGATGGTAAAGCAAGTTCCTCAGTTGGCAGAGATAGTTGCCCCCAGTTCTGTGTTCTGGTGTATCTGCCCCATCCACTGCCTTGCTAAAATCTGAGTGGGCATAGGGTTGATGTCTTTGGAGGAGTATCACTGCTTTAACAACACACTTCTTGTGGGTACAGGTTCGGGGATTGCCCCGAGGAATGGGCAATTTCAGGCATTAGTTGGCCACTTGCTTTGGCAAGTCAGTACCCTAAAGAATTTACTGGGTTTCTTCTATTCAAGTCCATGCGCCAGTAGTTCAAGCTGGATTTTGTTTCAGGTCAGAATCCTTGAACTGGCAACTGGGCTCTGTGTCTTGCCCACTGCCCTGCTCCTCAGATTCATGGCATCTTCCTTTACCTCTGATGTGAAGGTACCCCAAGTCTGCTCCCTGCCCCCCAGATATATCCTAGCTGCATATTCACAGTGAGTTGTCCCTGTCATCAAGCTAGATGTATCTAAGATCAGATGCTCCATAGAGACCTGAGAACTGGGGGCACTGCTTTTCCAGGGCCCCAATCTTTTGTTAAGTCACCCTACTTGCTGCCCATGTTCTAACTTTAGCTCGATACTTTAGCTTTGCCGACCCAGTGGAGCTTGCTTATCGAAGTCCAGTCACATTGGATTGCAGGCCACTGGCAGAAAGACCCTCTCTCAGCAAAGTTTGGTTTTTATCCCTCCCCATTTTCAAATGGGCACCCCTCCTTCTAAATTGGAGTCTTCTAGGACCTTAACAAAGACTGCCAGAGGTAGCCAACATCCTGAGTATTTCCCTCCAGATCTCCAAATGTCACATCTCCCTACACATAGGGTCTCTATCACAGGGTAAAACAGGAATAAGCAGCCATTTTGCTAAACCGCGATCACCGTCTTTCTAGTTCTGGGTAGAGACACCCTGCTGCTCTCTGTGTGAATATGTCTTCTTGACTGAGCCACTTTTGAGGTTTAGTTATTGTAGTATCCCTTTCTTAGTACCAAACTCTGGGTCAGTTTGGACAGTTCATAATTCAAGTAACAGAAAAATCCAATTCAAACTGGCTTGCACAGTAAGAAGGTTTTATTAACATATGCCACCTAAAAGCCCAGAGGTGGATCACAAGCCTTCAGCTTGAGTTCCCTGCAAATCTCTTGGCTCAGCTTTCCTTTATATGTTGGCTCAGTCCTCAGCTTGACTCCTTTTTGGAAATGATTGGGCTGTAGCCGGACCTGGTGTCTCTTTTGCAAGATGCGACCCCCTCCCCCAAAGGAAAACTGTTTTTCCCTCGAAGCTGCCAATGGATGCCTTCTCCAGTCCAAACTGTCACATGCCAAGCCCTGATGTGTGTCCTTCCTCTGGTTCAGAAGGCAAGTCAGTGACCTACAAAGCACATAGGCTGCAGGGGTGGGGGTGGGGCACAAAATTGGGGTAGCTGCCATGTTAGTGGGGGTAGTCGTCCCCTACCACGATACGGGACAAGGTCAGGAGAGCATACCAGTGTCCACCACATGGTCCTCAGTAGATTGTGAGGGCCACGGCTACCTCCTAATGCCCTTTGCTGCCCACCCCAGTCCCAGCCCCAGTGCCTGGTATGCAGTAAGTGCTCAGTGACCTAAGTGACTGATCCATCCACTGTTTGCAAACACTTCCAGCACTGGTCCCCTTGCCTGTTCTTATGCTCCCAATTCCCCACATTTAACGTCCAGCTCCCCTTGTAAGCCTTCCTGCTCCAGGAGACATTTGTGACACTTTAGAGACACAAATTCTCTAAGAAGCAATGAATCCGAAGGCACTGATTGTAACAGCCAGGGGACTCCTAAGGACAGAGGCCTTGATGTGTGGTGGGTTCGAGGAAGGATAGCGGGAGCCAAGACTGGTTGTCCAGGGGCCCCTGACGCTGTGGGCCTCAAATACACAGATGTGTAAGCTGGGAATACACTATTATGTGGAGGGCATCGATCTCTTCAGCAGCTCAATATGAAGATCTCTCTTAATCGGTGCAAATGCATTAAAGGGTGAGCTCTACAGCCCCCATTCTTGGATGATGAGTCGGGATCAGGGGTCCAGCTCAGGTCTGGGCTATAGGAGATCAGAGTTTCTAAGCAGGAGGAAGAGCCCCAGAGAGTTCTGGCGGGGCTCACCAGGTTTGCCCAGGGAAAATTCCATTCATTATCCACGTTGGCCATCTGGTAAGTTAAACAGTTCTGCCCATTAAAAGAATAAATGGAAACTACAACATTGCTATCAATGCAGCAGCAGCATCAAAGACAGGTAATGATTAGCAACACCTTGTGTGTATTTGCTTTTCTCACACACCTCATCTCACTTTGATCCTTGAAACACTCTGGGGCATATAGGCAGCAGCGATTTTGATCCTCCTGAGGACCCACTAAATAGAAGGCCCTCACATTCATTACGATGTTTTTATCTGCGACAGTGGTTCTTAACTGGGTGCAAATTGTTTCCCCCTCTAAACCCCAAACATTTGGCAATCCGTCTGGAGACACTCTGGGGTGTCAAAACTGAGGGAGAGGGTAGTGCTATTGCCATCTAATGTGTAGAAGTCAGGGCACCGCCGAACGTCCTGTAATGCACACAACAGACCTCCCACAACAAAGAATTATCCAGCCCCAAATGTCAATAGTTTCAAGGATGAGAAACCCTTGGCTAAAAGTAATAGAAAACCCTGACTCAAATGGTCTTAAACAAGAAATACTTTTTTTTTAACGTTTATTTATTTTTGAGACAGAAAGAGAGACAGAGCATGAACGGGGGAGGGGCAGAGAGAGAGGGAGACACAGAATCGGAAGCAGGCTCCAGGCTCCAAGCCGTCAGCCCAGAGCCCGACGTGGGGCTCGAACTCACGGACTGCGAGATCGTGACCTGAGCTGAAGTCAGACGCTTAACCGACTGAGCCACCCAGGCGCCCCAAGAAATACTTTTCTAATCTCACATAATCAGAAATCCATTGGTGAAGTGGACCCCAGGATTTTGTCCATTAGTGGCCGTGTCAATAACCAGACTAGCAGCGTCCGAGGTCCCAAGGTGCATACAGAATTTGTGTGGATCCTGTCCTGACATGGAAACTTCCAAAGGAAGGACAGACCATTTCTTCTTAAGTGTCTCCAGAACCTCTTCAGTAGAACTTGCCTTAGTTTCATTGGCCAGAACCAGACAACATGTCTGCCTGTAAGCCAGTCACTGGCCAGGGGAGTGATCTGTGTGGAGGTGTGGATGAGGTCAGCCCCCTGAACATAAATAAGGCAGCTCAGAGAATGCCAGGTTCTGGAACAAGTAGGGAGAGGCGGTGGATACTGGGTAGCAAAGGCCCATGTCCACCACGTCTTTCAAACTGGTCAAAGGATCGGGCCATCACAAGTAGCGCTTCTCAAAGTTTAATGTGCACACAGACCACCTGTGGTGGGGGTGGGGAAGTCTTGTCTAAAAATGGGGGTTCTGATGCAACAGGTCTGGGGTGTGACCCGAGGTGCTGCATTCCTAACCAGCTCTCAAGAAGATGCCCAATCTGGGGGCCCACAGATCACACTTTGAGTGGCAGGGAATTACATGATGCTATTCCCCCGCCACCTTTTTTACATTTTATATTGAATTGTGGCAAAATACACATAGCAGGAAATTTATGTCTTAACTATTCTTAAGTGTCTAGTTAGGTGGTGTTGAGTATATTCACACTGCTGTGCAACCAACCTCCAGAAGTCTTTTCATCTTGCAAAACTGAAAACTAAGTCAAATTTAGAATTGACTACTCCAGATTGCTCATATAAGTAGAATCATCAGTATTTGTCTTTTTGTGGCTGGCTTATTTTACTTAGCATGATGTCTTCAAGGTTCAACCATGTTGTATCATGCACGGGTCAGAATCTTTTTCTTTAAGTTCATTTATTTATTTTGAGAGAGAGAGAGAGAGAGAGAGAGTGTGGGGGGGGGAGCATAAAGGGAAAGAGAGAGAGAATCCCAAGTAGGCTCCACACTGTCAGCAGTGTGAGCCTGACATGGGGCTTGAACTCATGAACCCTGAGATCAAGACCTGAGCTGAAACCAAGAGTTGGACGCTTAACCGACGGAGCCACCCAGGCACCCCAGAATCATCATCTTTTTAAAGAATGAATAATATTCCACTGTATGGATACATCACATCTTGTTTATTCACTCGCCCATCAGTGGACATTTGGCTTGCTTCTACCTTTGGCTATTGGGAATAATGCAGCTATCAACATAGGTGGGCAAATATCTCTTCAAGACCCTGCTTTCAATTCTTTTGGATTGAGTGGAATCGCTGGATTATATGCTAATTCTAAGTTTCATCTTTGGAGGACCACTGCACAGTTTTCCACAGTGACTGTACCAATGCCGTGTATTCTTAAACTTTACCACACATTAGGCTCATGCTGGGAGACACAACCCATGCTTGGGTCCCTCCTCTATCACTGGACTTAATCAGTACAGGCCATGGGCCGGACATTGGAACTTTTAAAAACTCTCAGGTGAGTCCAATATACTGCCAAGTTTGAGAACCACCGTTTCTCTGTCGTTTGCTTTTTTCTCATAAAGTTATGAGCAGGTTTTCTAGGATGATGGGATTTCAACTAAATGGGACTTTATAGTGGGTTGTCTAATGTCCATGTTTCCAGATGGCTGATGCTCACCAACTAGCAGGCAGTGTCTGTCCCCCTTCCCCAGGCACATCAAATCCTCATTAGCCATCGTTAGGAAGATTTAACTATGACCCCTGACGGCTTTGAAGTCAGAGAACTTCAGAGCGGACAGACCTCAATAGCGGCCTACTCCTTTTTTTTTTTTTTTAATTAAAAAAAGGGATCTTCACTTCAAAGGAAATTTTACCTGGAATCCCTTTATATAAAATAGATCAAAGCAGAATTACTCTATTGACTTTCGAACGAGGGGAGGGCACTAGAGCCTACCCTGGATATGTGGCACCATCCCTATGCCCCCCCCCTTAGGTCTCCTTCAAACCTCTGTCTGATCTAACCTAAAACCCTCATTTCACTCTAAGAAAACCAAGACCCCAGAATTTCAGTGGCCTGCTCAACATCCTGCACCTAGCACAATATGGTTGGCTCTGTTTCCCAGAGGAGCACTCCTTCTAAGTCCCCGGGCAGCTCCTGGGTGGGATTCAGGGTGGGCTACATTATGGTCAGATCAATCACTTGACCACCCTATGACAATACTACCACAGATGTCTTAACATGGTCCTGCCCCATGAAAGTCTTATATTACAAGGTGTTCTCTCAATGACACCATTTTGAACCACAAAGTACTGTTTGGGGAGGATACATTGGCAGGAAATGACTTTAACCAAGTCTGGTTTTAAAGGTTCAGAAAGTCACTTACCTGTTTAAATAAGGAGTAAAAGGGTCAATGGAATTTAATCATGATTCCCAAAGGAATGACCTAGTTGCAAATGTTTGTCATCCTTTAAAGATCATTTTAAAAATCTATACAATAAGTCTTTGTAAGGAGGCAATCACAAGTGCCCCATCAGATTAATGGAGTGGTGGTGGGGGGGAGGGTACTGCTCTAATGTCATACAAATTGGAACTGGGAGCTTGGGATACAATTTCTGGTGGGGACATCATTGTACACGAATTCAAAAAGTGAACATTTCAACAACCATTAGCTGGAAGGGAAGTTCATTATTCTCTGGAGCCCAAGTAAGATGACTCAGGGAGTGACCCCAGTGATAGAGACACAGGTGTGGACCATACATGAATATAGTTAGAATACGATCGTTTCTTTGAAATCTAAATGGAAAAGTGTAATATTTCTAAATATATTACTTTGCATAATATGTGATTTTAAATGTATATAATTAAATTATGAAATGAAAAGGTGTAAGTAAACTATTTTATCTACATCCCTATGAGTTCGTATATTCAAATGGCCAAAAAAACCATTCGGGGGTGGGGAGGGGTCTTCTTGTTGAGTAAATGAGAGATTATCTTATTTTTGTGTTTGCTTTTTTTTTTTTAACGTTTATTTATTTTTGAGACAGAGAGAGACAGAGCACGAATGGGGGAGGGTCAGAGAGAGGGAGACACAGAATCTGAAACAGGCTCCAGGCTCTGAGCTGTCAACACAGAGCCCGACACGGGGCTCGAACTCACAGACCTCAAGATCATGACCTGAGCCGAAGTCAGCTGCTTAGCCAACTGAGCCACCCAGGCGCCCCATGTGTTTGCTTTATATTTGGGCATATGTGACACTGCCTACTCTAGGGAACTGAGGGTTTTTTTTTTTTAATTTTTTAAGTTTATTTATTTATTTTCAAGAGATAGAGAGAGAGACCCGGCAGGAGAGGGGCAGCCCAAGCAGGCTGTGCACTGTCAACATGGAGTCTGAGTGGGGCTCAAACTCACAGACTGTAAGATCATGACCTGAGCCAAAACCATGAGTTGGACACTTAACCGACTGAGCCACCCAGGAGCCCTGGGAACTGAGATGTTAATACTACCTAAGCTTTGTGTTTTGCTCTCACGTTTTATTGAAGGGATATGGGACAGAAATCTGCATAGGCAGTAACATTGTTGAAAATGCTGCTACCCACATTTTGTTCTAGAAAATGCCCCCTGTGGTGAATGTTTTTTTAATGTGAAGAAAAAAGTATACCTTTCAAATCTGGTATATTTCTACCTTGATGAAGAAACAGAATTTGTAAACATATTTCTCTTTTTACTCAGCCTGCTGGGAAGCTTTGAGCTAAACCAAATGGCCATATAGAGAAATTAGCATGGATAAGTCTCTCCCCTCCTGGTCACCATATATGCTGCGTCTGCTCAATGCCCTCATTTTCTTTCTAATTTTGCTTTGAAACTTAAATTCATGTGCTCAGAGTACACACACACTATTTAAATTATGCTGCTTTACTTTGTGCTCAAAGCCTGAAAGATACGGAGAATAAAAATCATTCCTAAACTAAGCAGCTTTATGGAAAAATTAAGGTCCATCCCTACGGCCTCAAAACACTGCAGCCTTGTAGCACCAAGAGAAGGCAAGAGAATGAGGGTTAGAATAATCTCAGGATTGTCCCTACAGAGGCCTTTGGCCTGCAGTGTGTGGATGGGGAGACAATGGAGTTGGACCAGAAGGGAATGAGGACAGTAGACACTTCTCACCATCAGGATCTAAGGGAATGTTGTTTGTCAAATACCACTCCTGGTTCTATATACCTCTGCCCCACTCTTCCAAGCTACATCTTCTCTCTTCAAATGAACCAGTCTGCCTCTCCCTCCCAGTCATTCATTAAGAATAAAAAGAAGGGTGGTAATATCCCTTGGACAATGAAGTCTGACCCTGCGGGGCTCTCTCCCTCTTAGCCGTTAAAGTTCTGAGGAGACACTGTAAGGTTGCCTCCCTTTTTGGATGGACGCTCATGGCCTCAAGACCTAGGGCTCCAGTTTGTACCGTCAACTCAGGAATTACTTTCCAGGGCCTACCATGCTCACCACAGTGTCATGGGATTGGCCCATGGACACACCTCACCTTCTCAGGCTACATGCTGGAGCACCTATGAATGCTTTCTCTGTGAGGATGGCTCAGTTGATGGGCTCTAAGCCTGCTGGCGGCCCTCTTTGCCACCACATATGGAGAGCCTGCCTGAAAAGGAAGCAACATGGACAAAAGCAGATCTGAGAGACAGAAGCCCCAGGCAATGCAGATGGGCAGAAGAAACGCCCAATATAGGGAGTCAGAGATAAGTGGGTGCAAATATCTGCCCCTTCACTTACTAGCTGGGAGACTCGAGAGGATTTCTGAACCAAAGACTCGATTTCCTCATCTGTAAGGTGAGCATAATGAATGTCACCCAACCACAAGGTGGCTGTGCAGATCAGATGAGTTAACTGAATGTCAAATGTGCAGTACTCTGTCTGGAAGAGAGTAAGGACTGCTGCAGGACAGCCAATTCAATGGGGTTGTATTACATCACGACTTCCCAAGCCTATCATTACACAGATCTCTATGGTTATATGATCAAGTGGATTTCTATTGCACTAAGCACTATCTTCTTGTTTGCTTTTAAGTTTTTATTTAAATTCCAGCTAGTTAAAATACACTGTAATATTAGTTGCAGGTGTACAACATAGTGATTCATCACTTCCATACAACACCCAGTGCTCATCACTACAAGGGGTCTCCTTAATCTCCATCATCTATTTCATCCACCCCTTCCACCTCCCCTCCAGCAACCCTCAGTTTGTTCTTTATAGATTGCTTTCTGGTTTGCCTCTTTTTTCCCTTGCTATGTTCATCTGTTTCATTTCTTTTTTTTTTTTTAATGTTTGTTTATTTTAGAGACAGAGAGGTGAAGCACAAGCTGGGGAGGGGCAGAGAGAGCTGGAGACAGAATCTGAGGCAGGCTGCAAGTCTCCAAGCTGTCAGCACAGAGCCCAACGTGGAGCTTGAACCCACGAACCATGACACCATGACCTGAGCCGAAGTCAGACACTCAACCGACTGAGCCACCCAGGTGCCCCTGTTTCATTTCTTAAATCCCACATATGAGTGAAATCATATTTGTCTTTCTCTGACTGACTGACTTCGCTTAGCATAATACACCATAGCTATATCCGTGTCATTGCAAATGGCAAGATTTCGTTCTTTTTGATGGCTGAGTAATATTCCATCGTATATAAACACCACATCTTCTTTATCCATTCATCAGTCGATGGATATTTGGGCTCTTTCCATAATTTGGCTATTATTGATAATGAACATTGGGGTGTGCATTTCCTTTCGAATCAGTATTTTTGTATCCTTTGGGTAAATACCCAGTAGCGCAATTGCTGGATCATAAGGTAGTACTACTTTTAACTTTTTGCAGAACCTCCATACTGTTCTCTAGAGTGGCTGCACCAGTTTGCGTTCCCACCAACAGTATAAGAGGGTTCTCCTTTCTTTGTACCCTCGCCAACACCTGTTGTTTCCTGTGTTGTTGGTTTTAGCCATTCTGACAGGTGTGAGGTGATATCTCACTGCAGTTTTGAGTTGTAGTTCCCTGATGATGAGTGAGCACTAACTCCTAAAACATGAGCTTCTGTGTCCTTCACATCCCATGGAAAGAGCCTCTGGCAATTGCCCCTATAAGGGGTTATCTATTGTCTACCTCTGTTCAGCACAGGCTGTCTCTAATTCTGGGACCAGCACCTCTACTTCCCTGTGGGCATTCACTCTTTTCCAAACCTCAGTCTCTATCTTCCCAATACCCTGGTGTCAGGGGGCAACCATGTTCAGGCCTAGACAGTGAAACTCATATATCATTTTGGCCACCGCAAATGGTTCTGAGACGGGTGTATTCTCTAGCCCAGGCCAAGCTCAGTTGGTCGGATAGGAGTACAAAACTGCTGGTGACGACCTCTGCCATCACCCGTATCTGAGAACCTGCCTAGGAAGGAAGCAACATGTAGGAAAGCAGATCTGTGAGAAGGAAAGAGACAGAGTCCCAGTACTCATTTGCAAACATGGATCTAGCTGTTCCTGAAGGCACCTACTTCTGGACTTTTCAGTGGTATCAGGCAATATTTCTCACTTTCGTTTAATGCAATTTAAGTTGGGATTGTGCGATTTCTGACTAATATACCCCCAATGTTCATTCACTCATTCACCCACTCGTTCGACAAGTGTTTGTGGTATACCTTCCATGCACCGAGTACAACGCAAGGTACAGAAGCATTCTCATTCCACCCAGAGGCCTGGGGCAGGATTAGCCCCACAGCTAGGCATCAGGGGTGGAAAAAAATCATTTTTCAATGACCATTAATGCTTACCACTCACAAATAAAAGCAATATGTGCCTTCCTTGCCCTTAACTCCATTAACTCCAATTCTACAATGGCAAACAAGATTCCTCTGCTCCTTGGTGGCTGTCTTACACATGACCCTTTAATTGTAAATCTTTCTCCTGATGCATGCGATGAATACCCAAATAAATGCAAGGATTCCTCAGAAGTTTACTGAGCACCATCTGTTACAGGCCTTGAGTCAAGCCTGTGAACATGTAGGACAAAGATTTCTGTGTGCCTGTCAGAGAAAACCTCAGTGATGAGGGGGAACATTCCCAGAAGCAAGAGGTCACCTCTTCAGGAACTGTAAAGGAGAGGGACGACTGTCTTCACAGGCTCCAGACTTGAAAGGTCAGTGTAGGTCTCCTAGAGCCCTCTGGGGTGTGCTGGATTGAAGGTAGGAGACCTGAGTCTCATCTCAGCTCTGCCCATGAACTTGGGCATGTGACCTTGGTCAAGTCACTTCCATTTCATGTGTATAAAGTCAGAATGTTGATTAGCTGGACCTAATCGTTCTGATCCCTCCCAACATTGTGTGTCTATGTTAACTTATGCCTTTTTGGTGGTACAAAATTCATACAGGTTTGTCATCCCTTTTCTGCCATTTTCAGGTCCAAAAAGCTCTGAAAACCAGAAGATTGTTTTGTTTAAAAAAAAAAAAAAACGTATTTGGCAGCAAAACCTGGCCTGGACCAACATAAAGCTATTTATAGTCTTTATTATCCCTCTTAGTGTGAATATTTATACATTTCACCACAAGAATATTAATGGGTTTGTTTACAGCATACTGAGCCAGACTCTACCAGGAATGTTCTATAACACACAGAACCAGCACCATATTGCCTTTCTAAAATTAAAAAAAAAAATCTGAATTCTCCAAAACTTCTAGCCCCAGTGGTTTAGACGTAGGTTTTACAGACGTAGGCTAAGATCACTGTGCCTGCAGCCAAAACACCCTGCAACAATCTCTTGCAGAAGGCACTTGTCTCCCCGGCTTGTCCACACTCCTTCTTTCTTGTCCATGTCACTAAGGCTCTCAACCCCCTCTCCCTGAATATCCTGTCTGCACTGGATAGCCTCTGTCTGGATGGTAGTTCTAACTGGGACCATTGCTGGTTACATCTTTGCTTCATGAAAACATTTCCTATACTTTGGAGCCTTGTTCTCTGCAAAGGACCGGGGTCTGAGCTAAGAAAATAAGTCACCTAAGGAATGGTTGAGTGTATTAGCTACCCTCTGTGGACAAGACATCTGCATTTGTAATGGATTTTGGGAGCTTATTTTTATCTTTTTTATTTTTACTTTTTTTAAATTTTCTTGTATATTTATTTTGAGAGACAGAGAGAGCAAGCAGAGAAAGGGTAGAGAGAGATGGAGAGAGAGACCATCCTAAGCAGGCTCTGCATTGTCAGCACAGAGCCCAATACAGGGCTCGAACTTGTAAACCGTGAGACCTCGACCTGAGCCAAAACCAAGAGTTGGACACTTAACTGCCTGAGCCACCCAGGCGGCCCTGTATTTTTATTTTTAATTGTGAGAAAATACTCATCACACAAAATTTACCATCTTAATAATTTTTAAGTGTACATTTCATAGTGTAAAGTCTATCCGTATAGTTGTGTAAGCAATCTCCAGAACTTCTTCATATGCATTAAATTCTAACTGCACCCCCCTCATTCCCCACACCCCCAGCCCCTGGAAACCACCATTCTTTCTGTTTCTATGAATTTGATACCTCGTGTAAGTGGAATCATACATTTGTCTCTTTGTGACTGGCTTTTCCCATTTAGCATAATGTCCTCAAGGTTCACCCACTTTGTGTCATGTGTCAGGATTTTCTTTTTAAGGTTGAAAAATATTCCATTGTGAGTATATACCAAATTTTATCATCATTCATTCATTGAGGGACATTTGGGTTGCCTCCACCATTTGGCTATAGTGAGTAAATCTGCTATGAATATGCCTCTCTCTGCAATTACAGCCCCAGAGAGATGGGGCAAGCAATGTCATCTCGGGACGGGAGAGGATTTCCCCCTAGAAAGAAGAAAAAAGAAAGGGACAGCCTATCTCTTCTGCCTCTTTCTGGAGAAAGCTTGTTCCATTATCCACAAGAGAGACGACAACGTCTGGGAAGTCGGTAATAGGGGCAGGGGACTTGGTCTTCCCTCTCTGGGACACAAATCCCAAAGTGGGCGGACATGCTGGATTCTAGAGGGTAACATCTGGGATACCAGCTCGGCTGTGAAAAGGGTGTCTGAGACCTAGTGGCCTCCTTCCTTGGGCGTACCCAGAGATGACAGGAACAGGCACTTTCAGAACGTTTGGGGCGGTGGTGCAGCACTGTGAACAACGGCTAGATAGATGAGCCTGCGCACAAGGCAGAAGATACTGCGAGGGCTGATGGGCTAGCCGAAGCCTGGAGTCAGAAAGAAGAGGCCCCATGAGTGGAGACCTTACAACCAGGGCAAAGGTTCACGTCACAGACTCCAGAAGTGGGTGCCAAGATACCCCTAAAAGACCAGAAGGGGCTAATCACTTGTGTGGACCAGAGCGGCCACACTGCCACAGGATCAGACTATTGCCCTGCAGATCCCATGAGTATTCAAAGCCCTGGGCCCCATAAGGACCGATCAGCACCTCTCCCCACCCCCACAGCACAAATCCCCTTAGGGAAGGCAGGGAGGGGCAGAGGGGTCCCCAAGGAAACACACTTTCCAACACAGACTCTTTAAGGTTTGCAACAGAAAAGACAGAGTAGTAGGTCCAGAGCCCGTGGACCTACTGATATGCCCCTCCCCAGCTGCTTGGGCTGCTGTTTATGCTTCCAGGGGTGGCTCTCTCCAGAGCAGGGTCTCAGCAATGGAAGCCACCACGCCTGGAGACACCTGGGAGGTTAGAAGGCCCAGGCCCTGCCTGAGGGCAGCCAGTGACCTCGGACCTCGAAGTAGAAAAACCCGATCCCCTCTTCTCAAGGTGGGACCAACTCTCCGGCACCACTCTTGTTCCAGAACGCTCATGGCGCCAGGTGGAAGCTGATTCCAGCCGGCACCACAGCTTACGGAGCTCCTGCTCGCCTGTTTCCCTGCCCTGAGGGTTTATCATGAGGGTAGCCAGATTTAGAAAGTAAAAATACAAAATGCTCAGTTAGGTTTGAATTTCAAATAAATAATAATAAAAAAAAAACTTATAGGCTAAGTACGATCCCCAAGTATTTCATAAGACAGACGTACCAGGGGCGCCTGGGTGGCTCAGCTGGTTAAGCATCTGACTCTTGGTTTCGGCTCAGGTCATGATCTCATGGTTCATGGGCTGAAGCCCTGTGTCGGGCTCCATGCTGATGGCATGGGGCCTGCTTGGGGTTCTCTCTCCCTCCCTCTCTGCCTCTGCCTCTCCCTCTCAAAATAAATAAACTTTAAACAAAAAAAAGAGACAGACATACCAAAGAGGTTATTCATTATCTGAAATTCAAATTTCACGGGGAATCCTGCATTTTTTTTCAGGCAGCTCTCTCCTACACCTCCGACTCAGCAGAAGCCCCTAAATCTGCCCACACCCCCGACCCTGGGCTGCCAGGTGAACTACAGGAGTCGGAAATTCTTTCTGTTGGGCTTTCCCTCCTGGATCTTATTCCACTTATGCCTCCGCGTCTGGATCTGATGAAAGCCGCAGACTCACAAAGCTTGTAGCTAAGGGGGAAATGGCATGATAATACATGGCTAGGGAGATAATTGCTGTAGGACAACACATCACTCAGAAGTCGCCTTGAGGCAAACACTAGTTTGGACGTCAGGGCGCCCCTGCTCATCTGGAAAGAACGTCTGGTGCCAGCAGGGCTCACCCTGGGTCTGGGAACCGAAACAAGGATTGTGGGCAAGTGGGAGGAATGGAACCAAACAGATGTGGTTCGGGCAGGGACACCTGCTACCATCGCTGCTGTCGGCCTTCTGAGGCCTCTCCTGGAGAGGAAAGAGCGTGGGCTTTGGAGCCCCCCGGATCTGAGCGACATCCCAACATTGCCTCTTACTAGATATGTGGCCCTCTTTGCCCTGCGGACCTTACTTTCTCCACCCACTACGTGCTTGCCTCTTTCTGGCCGTAGTCCCACAGAATCCTCAAAATTCATTCGGCAGCACTGGAAAATTGTTTCTGTTTTGAGACATGGAGCAACTAAGCCCCAGAGGGGCAAAGAGGGTCCCATTATCTAGTAAGACGCAACACTGGGATGTCGCTCAGATCTGGGGTGCTCCAAAGCCCACGCTCTTTCCTCTCCAGGAGAGGCCTCAGAAAGCCAACAGCAGCAACAGTAGCAGGTGTCCTTGCCTGCCCACATCCTCTTGGGGGTTCACGGTTCCCTCAGCCGGCACCTGTGGCTCTCCCGGCAGCTGACGCATGCCAGCAGATGGATAAATGCTCAGTGCTGGCAGGGCTCAGGTGGGACAACTCGGAGGCGTGTTCCAGGTCACCTCCAAGATGTCCCCAGAGGGGTCGAGTCCCGATGGCTTGTGAGCAGAGTTAGTGGCCTCTCCCTTCCTGTTTTAGCTCCTCGCTCTCCTGCTTGTATGACCTGAACCCCTCCCGAATGAACTAACTGCACTTCAACTAGGTTCTCAGGGTTGGTGACTGGGAAAGCCAGCCTAAGAGAGCAGTTAGTGCCTCTGTAGGTTCCCCAAGGCATCATGGGAAGTTCTTTCCCATGTATTACCTCATTCACCCTGCCCTCCCTGTGAGGACGTGGGTTCTGTGATTGCCCCCATTTTACAGATAAAATGCTTTCACCGACCCAAGGCATTGCCAGGCCTCAAACCCAAGTGAGCCTCAGACTAAAAGCTGCATTCCCAAGTGCTGAGTCATCAGGAGAGGCTTCTGCTGGGTTTCTGGGCCGTCATTTTCTCTCCTTCCAGCTCTGCACTGCATTCTTTCACTTGGGTGCAAATATGAACTGGGGCGGCTGGCTGATGGCCAGCACGGGGACGTCTCGTGGTATAGGAGGAACGGTGCAGTTGTATACTATCGTAAGCGCTGCACTGGTCCCACCCTAAGATACGTGAGGTCACCATGCCATGTGTCTTCCGCCTGTGCTTTGTCAGACAGCACGCTTTAGGCCTAGATTCAGCTTTCCTTGATTCCTTTTGCTCACATTTTATGTATCTGTCCTTGTTTCCTGGTCCTCAGCCTAGTGGTCCTTCTTCTAAGGACCCCTCCCATTCTGCATGTCTCTGGTTGCGAGGGCGTGTGTCTATGTTCTAGGAGTTTCAGTTCAGAAAATGGCCCTTACCCATTTTCCCAAGTGCAAAAAGGTTGGGTGACTTACCCAACCTTCCCAAGTGCAAAAAGTCTTCCCCAAAAAATCACTAGCCTTCTAGGCTCTGGCTTCAGAGAGAGGGCCCCCGCCAGACAGTGGTGTTCTTCTCTTTCTGATTTGTTTCCATTCAAAGCCAGGTTCTCAAGGCCATAAAGAAAGGATTTCCCAAAGATTGCCATTGATTTCATTTATTGCATTATTTATGTGAGCAGATAATGAATTGTTTTGTATTGCAAACAGGACTTTTGCAGAGATTACACAAAGGAGTTTCAGTAATTCCTGGAGACCTTTTGGTGTATTGTAGCCATCAAACGATAAGCCTGCCCATTTGTAAACACGCTCTTGGACGTGCACCATAGCCACATTCCTTAGGGGGAAGAGACTCAGTTCCCTGGCCTGGGCAGGGTGGTGCCCCTCTCCTGCTAAGGACCAGTTTCAATCCTGGATTGTCAGGGAAGAGTTTAGGCTGAAAACCTCAATGACTCTTTTGAAATCAGACACTGTTTTGAGCATCTATTAAAAGTTCAGATGAGAGGCGACAAACAGAAATGCAAAGGGTCCAAGTAAATGAAAAAATAAATAAATGAGTGAGGAAAAACAGTGCAAGGGCAAAGATAAACAAGGACAGACATTTGGCATTCATCAGAGAGGCCACAAAATGTGGGGGCTGTGGCTGAGTGCGGTCCCACATCCCACGAAAAGGAGGTAGTCCCCTCTCAGGAACATGGGTCCCGGGTGGCCAGATCTTGCGAGTTATTTCAAAAGAATCTAAAAATGTAGAGTTTTATGTGAAAGCTCCCATTTTCTAAATGTTGGGCAATACTTCAAATACCTATAACACGATGTGGGCCCAACCACACAAAGCCATACCACCAGTTTCTTCCAGAAAAATGTCCAGCTTGCACACATAAATACAACTTGACGTCAAATTTCAGAAGTCTGTGAACCTCTGCCTTCAAGTTTCAAGTGGATGAGTGGTTCTCATCTTTAAACTTGCACATGGTTTGGGGCACCTGGGTGGCTCAGTTGGTTGAACATCAAACTCTGGATTTCAGCTCAGATCACGATCCCAGGGTCATGGGACTGAGTTCCGCATCGGGCTCCGCGCTGAGTGTGGAGCTTGCTTAAGATTCTCTCTCTCTGCCTCTCTCCCCTCCGCGTGCTCTCTCTCAAACAAACAGACTTGGACACGGTTTCTTGGGAACATGTTCAGACTGTCCCCCATGAAGGTTATCTACAAACAGGCAACCACCATCCTTACTTCCACTCCCATCTTTCCGCTTGGTGGCCAGACGCTACTCCCAGCATCTTCCCTTAAGTCCTCCATGGGGATTTTCATCTAAAAAGCATCTGATGATGGTCAATCCTCAGGAAAATGCAAATCAACACCACAATAAGGTATCACCTCACTCCTGTTAGAATGGCTATTATCTAAAAGACTGGACACGTGAGTGCTGTAAAAAGGGAACCCTTGTGCATTGCTGGTGGGAATGTAAACTGGTGCAGCCACTATGGAAAACAGGATGGAAGTTCCTCAAAAAATTAAAAATAGAACTACCAGATGATTCAGCAATTCCACTTCTGGGTATTTATCTAAAGAAAGCGAAAATGCTGATTCAAAAAGATACATGCACCCTCATGTTCATTGAAACATTATTTACAGCAGCCGAGACATGGAAACAACCTAAGTGTCCATGGATGGATGAATGGACAAAGAAATTGTGGCATACACATAAAATGGAATATTACTCAGCAACAAAAGCAAATCTTGCCACGTGCAACATAAATGGAACTTGAGGACATCATGCTAAGTGAAATACGATGGAGAAAGACAAATATCATATGACCTCACTTATATGTCAAATCTAAAAAACAAATGAATAAAAACAAACTGAGCTCATAGATACAGAGAACAGATTGGTGGTTGCCAGAGGTGAGGGGTGGGAGTGGAGGAAATGGATGAAAGGGGTCAAAAGGCACAAACTTTCGTTTATAAAATAAATAAGTCACTGGGACTTATGTCCAGCATGGTGACTCTAGTCAATAATATCATATTATAGGGGCACCTGAGTGGCTCAGTCAGTTAAGCACCAGACTCTTGATTTCGGCTCAGGTCATGATCTCGCGGTTTGTGAGTTCAAGACCTGTGTCGGGCTTTGTGCTGACAGCGCAGAGTCTGCTTGGGATGCTGTCTTCTCTGTCTGCCTCTCCCTCTCTATCTTTCTCTCTCCAAATAAATAAAAATAAACTTAAAAAAAAGATCTTGTATTGTGTATTTGAAAGTTGCTTAGATAGTAGATCTTCAAAGTTCCCATCACAAGAACAAAATTTGTTACTATGTGTGATGTTGGATGCTAACTAGACTTAACCGTGGTGATAGTTTCACAATATAAACAATTATTAAATCATTATGTTGTACACCTGAAACTAACATGATGTATATGTCCATTTATATCTCAATTTAAGCGGGGGGGAAGCATCCACTGGTGGAGACATGATTTCCAGTCCATGTAAACCTGGCTGAAAATGCCAGGGTGTGGTTCCCAGTCTCTTCCCTTCCAGAACTTGATTGCTGATGGCAGATGTGCAACCAAGTCATGCTTGGTGCTGGCCCTGCTCGCGTGAGTCAGATACACACAGCCCACCCTGCTCACAACATCTACTTCTCCACCTGGCCTTTGGATAGAGTCCCCTGGAAGTGACCAAAGAGACACATCTGCTACCCTGCTCTGATACAAAGGAAGACTTGAAAAGCCCTTTGCACATCTTGGGTTCTGAGCCATTGCCATATGCTCAGTCCTGCTGCCCTGAGTGGTGGCACAGGGGCAGGAAAGAGTCAAGCCAGGGCATTGGTTGGACCTGTGTTTGATGTTGGCTTTGCCCCTTGACTAGCCAGGAACCTGGACCTGAACCCACCTGTCCATTACCACCACCACATAAGGAGTTCTCACTATGGATAGACAAGGCACATTAAATCCTCAAATGTGTATGTGTATGTGTATGTGTATGTGTGTGTGTGTGTGTGTGTCTACATACTCTGGAACTCATTTTTGGCCCACTTAATGGATGACAAAACTGAAGCTCTTAATAACACATCCGCGACTGTGTACTTGGCAAGGAGAGGAGCTTGAATCCTTCATGTTGAGGTTACTGCCAAGTAACCAATGGCCGCCCTCTATGCTTTGCAACTGTGGGCCATCGAGTGGCTTAGAAGCATCACACATGAAGGGCTCAGACCAGAGAGGTCCTCGGAGATGTTGTTGTTATAACCAGCACCTGACCCCACAGCTCTGACACACAATCTCTGTCTGGATTTACAGAGCACACTTGGCCCCAGGAACCTCATTTCCCCCAGCCCCTCCTGCCCGGCACTCGCAGTGCCCTGGCTGTTGCTCTCTTCCACGTTTGGCCAACCTTCAAGCCTCTTCAACCTCAAAATGCTGCCATCTTGCCAGTTGGGTGGCTATGTTTTTCCAAGTGCAGACCCACGGGGCTTTCTGCCCCGTCAGTGGAACCCGTCGGCCTGACAGCCCCAAGGGGAAGGTCCCAGGCAGGGGTCTGTGGCCCCTTACAGAAGCCAAGAGCCATTGCAGGGGGTGTCTGAGGGAGAGGAAAGCAAACACCCTCCAGAGGGAAGGAAAACAACCAGTGCTGGGGGACAGGCCACCCTGAGCTACAAGGCAACGCTTCCATGCAGGATCAGATTTGTCACTGTCACGGCAGCTGGGGAGAAGCTCCATACTAACTAGTTACATTAACTTGCCTGAAGCACTTTCCCCTCCTCTGCCTTAGCTGTTTCATCTATAAAATGGGTGAGGTGGAGTTAGGCTGATAATTTCCTAAAGTGTGCTCAAAAGAACATTAGCCTCTCATCTTCCCCTCACTCTTGAAGATTCGTAGCATAGTCCAGCTTATTCAAGGCCCTGACAAGTCCTGTGCAGCAAGGAACTGCTGTCTTGGCTTAATGCACCATCTTCTAAGCTTCCTGGACCAGAAAGCTTTTTAGGTGACATCAGTTAACATCCCTTTGGCCAGTGTTCTGCGGAACATGCCTTGGCTAATTCTCAAGTCTTTTCTGGTAGTCTCAGCTCCTGAGTCTGTGCTGGGGTCCAGAGGGCCTGGCTGGCTATGGGCCACCTGGAATTGATAAGGCTCCTGCCCTCTGCTTCCCTGGCCATCACAGAACATCTGTTTTGCATGGCTAACTGTGGCGAGTTCTTGACTTCTCAAGACCTCTCTCTTCTTTCTGATTTCTGCACCTTTCCTGACTGCCTTCCACGTGGCTTGGGTGGGGCTGGCCTCACCACCTGGCTCCAGGAACATACCTGTGACCTAGGCCTGGCTGTTGAGGTAAAACATCCTCCTGGCCATCGTGATTGGTTTGTTACAGGCATGGCACTCCAGTGGGACGAACCAGAGAACTCCGGCACTTTTGTTGGGAAGGTTTGGAAAGAACTGGTGCCTTCTTCCTGGCATGGTTGCAAAGCAGGGCGTTGTCTCTTCCTCTACTGTGGAAGGGTCTGCCAGAGAGATCCCTAGGGGAGGCAGAGCTGATGACGGGGGCAAATAATGCCTTGACAAGATCACCAACGGGCTGGATCCAGGCTTTCCTGAAGCCATGGCACATTCACCCATCCTTTTCCACTAAACTATTTTGAGTTTGGTTCTAACCTTGTAACCAAAAGAACCCTACCCCACCAATTTTACAAGCGGTGTGGTGGGAATCCAATATTAGCGGAAAGGGGGAAGGGACTGTAGAGCTTGACGAAGCAGTGTGCGGGAAGCATCTGGGAAATGGAGTGGGATGGTTCCCTTGGCATCGTGTGGGACCAGGCAAGAAAGGACTGATCCCAGGGACCCTGGCAACAGTGGGTAATGCTGAACCCAATGGAATGATGCACCAGTGGTAGTGTTCCAGGCCAAACCTAAACATGGGCCGGCCCTGACAGAACACACGCCAACACAGCCTTGGCCGTGGTTCTGATGGTCACAGACCCTCAGGCTTGGCATCTCCTGGGATCTTGTTAGGAATGCAGAGTCTCAGGCCACACCTCAGACTTACTAAATCAGGATCTGCATGTTAACAAGGAGCCCAGAGGTGCGTGTGCACAGCCCCGTTTGAGAAGCACCCCTATGGGGTTATTGGTAGTGACTGTGGTAGCATGCCAAGATGGCCACCATCAGCTCCTTCCTTCCTGTTTGCCTGCCCACTGGGGGGTGGGCAGTGTCTTCGTGCCTTTTATCTGGGCTTGCCCAGGAGTTGCTTGGAGCAACAGAATGCAGTGCCCTGGTGGTGCCAGTACTATGTTTCACCCCCCAAAAGCCTAGCAACTCTGCATCATCCCTCAGAAGCCAGCTGTCATAAAGTCTGACTACCCTGAAACCTCCATGCTAACCACATGGAGATGCCATATGGAGGCCCTGTGAGTTCCAGAAAGGTGAGGGAGTGACCTTCGCCAATGCCATGCAGAGCTGGGTCCTGCCCAAATTCCTGACTCATGGGATTGGGAGAAATAATTGATCATTGCTGTATTAAGCCATTAAGTTTTGGGTTACACAGCAAAAGCCTACTGAAGTAGCGACTATCTTTCCTCTTGCAGGGTGTTCACTCGCTCTAGACCCTGCTGAGCACATTCCGCCTGCCAGATGCTGTTCCAGGCACTGTTCCAGGTCCAGGGTGAGTGATTGTGAGATAGACAGCACCCCTGCTCTTGCAGGACTGAAGTTTTTGTCCAGGAAGATGGCAATAGGCAAGAAAACACCCAAATACAATGCAACGGAGGAATGTTTGTCCCCTCCCCTCCCCCTACCCCAGTATTCATATGTTGAAATCCTAACCCCAAGGAGTGACAGTAAGAAGACAGGGCCTTTGGGAAGTGATTAGGTCATCAAATGATTAGGGTGGAAGAGTCACACATGGGATTAGTGCCCTTATAAAAGGAACCTTAGAGAGGCTCCTGGGTGGCTCAGTTGGCGAAGTGTCCTACTCTTGATTTCAACTCAGGTCATGATCTCACGGTTTGTGAGATCAAGCCCCATATCAGGCTCTGTGCTGGGCATGGAACGTGCTTAAGGTTCTCTCCTCTCCCTCTGTCCCTCCCTCCTCTCTCGCTCTCTCAATAACTAACTAACTAGCCAACTAACTAAATAAATAAAAGGAGCCTCAGAAAGCTCTCTTTCCACCACAGGAGGTGACAAGGAAATGGCTGTCCACAACTTGGAAGCAGATGATCACCAGAACCCTCCACTCCTGGCCCCCCGATCTCAGACTTCTAGCCTCTAGAACTGTGAGATAAGCCCCCAGTCAATGGTGCTTTGTTACAGCAGCCTGAACTAAGACACACGATAATGTCTGAATTTAGGAGCAGTTTGGAGTGGGGCTGGAGAGAATATTAGACAACACAAGGAAGGCTGCTCTGAGGGGATGCACCTGATCCGGGTGGTGACATTGAACAGGGGGCAAACCATGCAATGACCAGAGGGAAGGGTGATGTTGCCAAAGCCCTGAGGGAGCAATGTGGCTTGTTGGAGGCATAGGCGGTGGTCTGTGGGGGGCGTTTGGGGGGAGTGGGGAGAATGAGGTCAAGAGATGAAGTCCCAAAAGTTGGCGGGGCTATAGCTACACTGACCAGTAGTGGCCACGAGCCACACAAGGCTATTTAGGCCAAACGTAACATAAAATTACAATTTAGAACTCAGTTCCTCTGTCCCACTAGCCACATTTTGAGCCCTTGAGAGCCATACATGGCTCGTGACTAGCATATGGGACACTACAGATGAGAATATTTCCCTCAGTGAGGAAAGTTCTATCAGCCAGCGCTGGCTGTAGAACAAACCAGGAGTCGACCAAGGTTCAAGGTCAGACCACGTGCCCTTGAGCCTGGCACCTCATTAAATCCCTGGAGGTGCTGGTTTTCCCCAGGATGAAATGAGGCTCCCGCAGCCCAACAGTGGGGCTGAATTATCCACAGCAAGATATCAAGTCCACAAACAGTTGAACTGAGGTCTTACTGGGAGAGCATGTTCAAGGCTTCATCCACGGTAAACTGGCAGCAAAAAGGCCTGTTTAACTGACTTCTTTGCAACCTCATTTAGGCTGCCAATTTGGGGCTCCCTGATGTGAAAAAAAGAACAGAGCGTGGCTACTATTTCAGAGCAATGCGCAGAAGGGAAATTGCTACAATTAGCCAAAGCTGATTTTGATTAGCATATTTTCTTCCTCGGCGCATAACATCTGTTGGTGTGGAAACAGTCACTCCATCTTGTCCCGTCAGAGCGAGAGGCACGGGCAGTGAATGAGGCAGGCCCACGGGGAGCCCGACAGCAGCCGGGACGAATGTGAAGAGGGGGGTAAAAGAGCCCCTGAGGAGGGGCACCTGGGCGGCTGTCGTTTGAGCATCTCTTGATTTGGGCTCAGGTCATAATCTCAGTTTGTGGGTTCGAGCCCCGCAATGGGCTCTGCGCTGATGGTGCGGAGCCTGCTTGGGATTCTCTCTCTCTCTCCCTCCCTCCCCCCCCCCCCCCCGCCTCTCTCTCTCTCACTCTCTCCCTCGCTCGCTGCCCTCTTTCCCTCTCTCAGAATAAATAAATAAACTTGAAAAAAAAATTTTTTTGAGGAGGTAAAATAGCCCCTGAGGAACTGGGCAAGTTACCAGAAGTTTGTCCTTAGGAAGGATAAATAGGAAAGTGTTCCCCTCTCCCACCGCCCTCCCTGACCCTGCTCAGGCTGGGGGGCGGCAGCTGGAGGCCGCACGCTCTCTTTAGAGAGCATTGTCATTTGCTGTTGGTGGCGGATCCACAAGTTCTCTACCCCTTGGGGCGGTTACCCAAACATCCTCATCTGAGAAATGCAGACGATGACACCCACGTGATGGGTGAGGGGCGGATTATGGAAAATAATCTCTGTGACCACATTCGGCATACAGTAGGTGCTCCATAAATGCTGGCTGAATCATAATCTTCATAGGAAAGAGTTTTGGGAGAGAAAGAGAGATGGGCTGAGGGCTTTGGGGAGAGGAAGAGAGTGTGATTAGCACTCAGGCTGGTTCCAATCCTGTTGCCCCTCATTCATCCATTCAACAAACATTCATTCTGGGAATTGGTCTGTGCCCTCACACCAACCCCCTAGAACCAGCCTGACCACCGCTTTCCTATCTAGGGCCCAGCAGATTGCTGGAGCTGGTCTCTATGGTCCCTTTAGGCTTTCCCCCCTAACAAAGTTTGTAGCCGTCCTGGAAGGCCTGACCCATTTGGGTTCAAACATGGGAGCTTAGCAAGGTTTTGAGACCCAGATCCTTCAATCTGGGATTTGGAACAGCTTTTAAAGATCTTTTGGTTCAGCTCCCGACTGATCACAAGGATCCTGTCCCAGCCCTGCTGACGGAAGGTACTCGGTTTGCCTGGATGCTTCCAAAGGCATTCTTACTGCCTCGCAAAGCAGCCCATTCTATTTTCAGCACGCTCTAATCTACGGATACGCTTGCCTGTATATGGAGCGTATAGAAATTCTAGGTTAATGTCCCTCTTAGAACACGGCACCCAGCACAGAACATAGTTCTCAGTTTCCATATCTGTAAGATGAGCACAAAAATACCTACTTCATCTTCCTGGTGGCAGGAACTCAGAGCAATAACAGAGATAGGGGGTCTGATACTAGTAGGCGCTTGTTTGTTCCTTCCCTTTCCAAACGAGGGCTGTTGCAAGTGGAGGATGTGGACCCCTCTGGCTCCAGCCTCTAGACCGTTCTTTTCCTTCAGTGGGGCCTGGGATGAGACACAATGTTCCCAGCAGGCCCAATGGACCACTACGACTTGGATTCCCGCGTGTGAGGGAGAGGATGGCAGTCAGCTCTCACAAGAAGACAAACCACCCCGGGGTGCGAGGCGTTCTGCGCCCTCTGGTCTCTCTGGCGAATGGTCCCTCTGGATGCGGGGAGCCAACGGACAGACAGACAAGGCAGCGGGGAAACCTGGCTCTGCCTCCTGGTGCCCCTGCTCTGGTCCCCACTGTTGGCTGTTGAAGGCCTGGGTGCTGGTGTCCCAGCTGGGAAGAGCCAGCATCCTCCCAGAGAGAGGGCCCTGCACCCCACCCCCGCCCTCCTCTCGGTTGCCTTCTCTTCCGGTGTGCGAACCCATCTACCAATTTCCCAGGATGGTCTCAAATCTCTCACTGTCCCAAGAGGGAAGGAGGAGACTTGAGGCGTCCGGTGCCACTGGCAGTGGGATTTCACAACAGCCAAGGAGGGAAGGCACAGCGTACAGAGAGGAAAGTCGTCATGCATATGGTCGGGGGCGGGGGGGGGGGGTGTCTCGCATCCCTCCCATCGCCAGTGAAGCTACACCTGCTCTCTCTGCTGTAGGGGTGTCACTGGGCCGATGGCTGCCTTTGTCCCCAGCTGGGACCCAGAGCGATCCTCTAGTGGATGTGCCATCTGGGAGCCTGGCCTCCCTGCTCAGAGCCTCTATCCAGCACCGAGATGACCTTTGCCCAGGCAGCCGGGGCAGGTGGCCGACTGGGGCTGGTTGGTGATTAGAATACCACTTCCTCCATTTGGCAACCCTGCCGAGAGAGGTCTGGAAAGGGGTGTCTGAGTCAGGTGAACTAGCTTCCCCAGACAGGCTCAGGCTTGTCCCGGCACACTCCCGGTCGCCAGATCGGATGATCCGCTGTGAGTATGAGACCCTGGGGGGCTAGCCTGGCCAGCCATGGGCTGGGTCTCTTTCCATGGTTCTCGGGAAGTGTGAATACTCACCAAGAGCGCCTGGCGGGTCCGTGCCACAGGTCGACTTGTCTCCGTTGCCCTGGCCCTGTTAAGTGCAGGTCAGCCCTGGGAGGGTAAACTCACATATCCTGGGCCCAGGGGCAAGTGAGGCCTGAGATCCTGAATGCGCCACATTGTGATGTCACAGCACTGGGGTCCCTCACAAGGCCTGCTGTCCCTGCTGGTATCAGGGGACAGGGAGCTGTTCCTGAAGAAGTAACACATCTGATTGGCACTGTTGGAAAAAAAAGCAACTGCCCTGCTAGGGCTCATCAGCCCGGGAGGCCCACATCCCCATCCTGCCTGGTTGGGTCAACATAAGTAACCCAAGTGCCTCTTTTCATTTTTCCCACACATTGACTTACACAGGTACCCCCAACCCTTAGCTATTCCTTTGCACTGATTGATTTGAAAGTCCAAGGCAGACCCAGGACTTTTCCCCCACCGCCCACCTGGTGTGTTCAGAGTGCAAGCAGAAGAATTTCAATATTAGCTCAGAAAACAAACAGGAACATGTAAATCTCCCCACCCTCTCTCTTGAGTCAAACCTGTCACATGCCTTTCAGGGTATCTTCTATAGTTTATACGCCTGCGCTGCTCTCCTCGGCAGGTGATTGGTAATTAGGTACAACTTCCAGTGAATAAGCCCCCAAAGGGAAGAAAAACCCACAAAAGGGGCCAAAGTCTAAGAGGTTTCTAGAAGTTCTGTCCCCTTGCTTCTCTGGTGCTTCAGGTTGGGAACGGGAAGCATTGTAACCAAAGAGAAAATGGCCTTTCCTTGGAGACGATCCTAAATTTTCGAGTCTGAAACAGTGGTTTTCAAGCTTTGGGGGTACATTTGAATCACCTGAAGGGCTTGTTAAAATACAGATTCCCCCCCATCCCCCAGATTTCCTGATTCAGTACATCGGGTGTAGAACCAAGAATCTGTGTTTCTAACAAGTTCCCAGGTGTTGCTGCTACTGGTCCAGGGAGTACCTTTTCTCTTTTTAACGTTTACTTATTTTCGAGAGAGAGAGAGAGAGAGAGAGACAGACAGACAGAGCGTGAGCAGGGGAGGGGCAGGGAGAGGGAGACACAGAATCCGAAGCAGGCTCCAGGCTCTGAACTGTCAGCACAGAACCTGGTGCCAGGCTTGAACCCACAAACTGTGATATGACCTGAGCCGGAGTCGGACGCTTCACCGACTGAGCCACCCAGGCGCCCCCAGGGAGTACACTTTAAAAAGTATTGCTTGGAAACATAAGGCTGCTGGTCTTCTGGGTTTGATCCTAAAATAACACTGCCAGCTGATGGCAGTATTCAGGGCTGGCTGGGGAACAGAAAGAAGTCCTAGCTTTGGGGCCAAACTTGCTGAGTCCTAGGTTCAACCAGCCTGCTGTATTGAGGGTCTACCTGTTCACGGCCAGTGCTGAGCCATGTTGGGAAGGCACGGCTCATGTCTGTGCCCTGCCCATAGCCTCTTGGCTTTACCATTTCTGTGCACAAAGGTAGCCTGACTTCCAGCCGCCAGTGCCTGTGTCCCTTTGTCCGGGGGATCTCCTCAGCTTCTGGAGCCCATCCTGTCTACAGGCAGTGCAGCTGTGAGCCCAGGAATCAAAATCTCCCCAGGAACCTCCTCAGCCAGTGACGTTTAGGGATTGGTGGGTAAATGCCCCAGCTCCTTCCTGCTCAGGTGGAGTCACTGGGAAGCACGCTCTACGCCATCTCCCAGGGGTCGCCACAGGACAGAGCCTCCGTTGCCCAGTGGTAACTGGCTTGATAATACCCGATCTTGCTGCCCTCCCTCTCCTGGCCCACCTCCCCGCCTCTCTGCCAGAGTTTCCCGGAATTGCCTCTAAATAAGCAACTTGCCTTTGAATCTTGCTTTCAAGGTCTGCTTCTGGGGGAACCCAGATCAAGACATCATGGATAAGGAATGGTTTTTGTCCTTGATAAGTTCACATTTACAGGAGGGAAGACACATACTGTGGCTTAGTAAAATCAGGAATTTCTGGGAATTGCTGGTGAGTGTCGGGTCTCCAGGCAGATGAGGCATTCTGCTGGTTGCCCTTAGGAGTGTCATCAAGGGCGTCTTAACGCAGTGTAGGAGCTCAGATGACACTATCAGGGGGAGGCCAGGGGGAAGAAGGGGCCTGGCAACCTGGCCCAAAGGCCTTTTCTTCCACACAGGCAGGCCTGAATGGGGTACCTGCAGGGGACTGATTTGCTATGCAAATTCCTCTTGCTTCTACCTCCCTGGACAATTTCTCTTAAAATATTAAAATAGGAATACGGAGGTGCACCTGCACCATATAAAATATGACTCTTGTTAGGTTTGGGGGGCTGTCAGAATCTGGGGGAGGGGTTGGTAAGGGTCTCTGCTGGCCTGATAGGATTAACACGCTGTCCTAGGTGCCCACCCCCATGCCACGGCTGTGTCTAGCCTCACACCTGCATTGTAGCAGGATTGATCGAACTCATCCCTTGCCTTTACAGTGGGCGTGGCCCCCCAACTCATCCCACATACCCCTCCTCATCATCAGCGTCTGTCCTCCAGAGAACCCCCACATACAAACATACAATCCAAATGAAATCACTCCAAGTGGCATCAAAACACCCTGCAAAGCAAGTCCCTGGCCCCTTCAGTCAGACACTTACATACAGAAGTTATGGAACGACCAGTGAATGGCCCCAGTTGCTCCTTGGCCGGGCACCTTCACAGATCATTCTCAGGGGACCAGGCACCCCAGAGTTCTTTCCCCACATTTCAACTTGGCTAGAGGGAGAACAAAGCCTATCATCCTGCAACATTGTGTTAATGATATTATCAACCTTTTCGGCATTACCCAAGACTCAAAAAATAATGGCTACCAAACAACCATGAGCCTGGCCTCTAGACAAAAGGATCATGTACATGAAGGGCCCCAATTCCGAGACCTCAGCACAGAGCTAAGAGATGAAAATGGGGGCTCAGCTTGTGCCTTCAAGGACAACAGTCTCAACAAAAATGCCTTCGACCTCATCGTTTTATTTTGTGATTAATTTGTGACATAATTTAAAATATGGGAGAAACATGTGCATTCATGTGTTAATTTCAGCGCCTTTTTTTAGAAATGTGGGAAATTGGAAATCATGTAAATGTCTAAAAGAGGAATGATTGAATAAATTGTAGAGAATCCCCATGTTGGAGTATTAAGACCATTAATAAAATGATCATTAGGACCATGGGGAAACAGAAAAGAACGGTATTATTAAGTATAAATTTAAACGGCAGAGTCTACAAACAATTACAACTATGAAAACACTTGCCTGTGAAAAAATACGCAACATCACTAATGACCAGGGAAATGCAAAAAAACTAGGGCACACTCACAAGCATGGCTACAATCAAAAAGAATAGCAATACTAAGTGTTGGTAAGAACGTGAACTTGAACCTCCATACGTTGTAAAATAGTACAACCACCTTGGAAAAGTGCTTGGTAGTTTGCTCTAAACATACAGATCTACGAAATGACCCCGCAAATCCACTCCCAGGTATTTACTCAAGAGAAATGAAAACCCCTCCAACAGTTGTACAGAAGTGTTCATAACTGCTTTATTCACAATGTCCCCCAACCAAAAACAACGCAAATGTTCAATAACAAGTGAATAACAAATTCTTGTAAATGTTTATAACGGAACATTAGTCAGCAATGAACACAAACAAAGTCCTAGTGCCTACATGATCATGTGATAAACCTCAAAGACACCCTGAACAGCAGAGGCCAGAGACAAAGGGGACATACTTGATTCCACGAAGTTCTGGAACAGGTAGAACTAGTCTAAGGCAGCAGAAATGTTTAGTGATTGCCTGGAGGTGAGAGTGGGGTGGGGTGGGGTGGGGGATGGACTAAAGGGATAAGGGAACTTCGTGGTGTAAAGGAAATGTTCTAGATCTTTAGTATAATGGCATTACTCAGGTGCATATATTTGCCAAAACTTGTCAACCTGCACAGTTAAAATGTGTGAATTTTAAAGCACGTAAATTATACCTCAATAAAGGTAAGAATGTGTGTGTGTGTGTGTGTGTGTGTGTGTATGGTATGTGTATATATGACATATATATTACATATCCATACATTCACATACGTAGTCATATCAATACACACACACACACACACACACACACACACACACACTGCTTGCCCCAGAGTAAAACCCAAAAGGAAATACACTAAAATATGAAAAACAGTTGTGTTTCATTAATGACATTATAGATGATTTCTTTTTCACTTCTTAGAGTTGCCATAATTTTACCTGTGTGGTCCTATGGTAGAATAATAAATGTTCTTTTTTTTTTCATCGCAAATTTCTGGAAGCAAGCACTTACGGTGATGTATATGACACACTAGGTTTTTATTGAATATGTGTATGATGACTCCTATGGATTTCTTTTCCTGTATGTCCACCAATCTAAATCTTCAAGCCAATATCAAATCTCACATCCCCCACTGAACCATTCATAATATCCTTGTCAGAAACAAAAACTGTCTTATATCATCCACCATCTCTTCATATATTGTTTCTCTTTAACCACAATCGTCTGCTCACCAAGGGCTGGAATAATATCTTTATTCTTTGTATTCCCAACAATCCCTAGCACAGAAAAAGCACAGAAATTTGGAGAAAATAGATCTGAGCTAGCACAGGGTCACTATGTACAGTGGCACAGGCTGTGTACTGCACAAACTCTGAGCAATGACACAAATGGCTCCCCCTGCTGCATGAATAATGCCCTCTGGAGTTGTGCAAACAAAGTTCTTGGTCAGAGTCCCTGTCTAGTTTTGTGACCCTGAGGAAGTTACCTCCTGAGCTTTGGTTTCTTTATCTGTGTAATGGGAATGTTGAGATGATTGAATCGAGATAGTGTGTGTTCAAAGCCCTGTGCAAACTATGTGTTATCTCTACGATGTTAGATGTGATGATTCTCATAATAAATCTGGTCACTGCCTTTACAGCTTGCTCATTACCACCACTTCCTCATCAGCTTTTCCTCAATTCCCTGAAATTGTCAGACATGTTCCTGTTTCAGGGCCTTTGCACATGCTGTTCTCTCTCCCTAGAAGACTTTTGTGCCCACATCTTCTGGCAGATGGTTCCTTTGGGTGATTCAGATTTCGGCTGCAATGTCCCTTGAGGCTTTACCTAAGCCTCCTAAAATAGCCTCCTCCCTGCTGTTATTTACTATCTTGTCACCCTGTGGTATTAATATCTGAAATTATTTTATTTGTTTAAGGCTGATTGTCCACCTCCCATCCCAAACCTTGTTGTGTAGAGGGTCTATGTCTGTTTTGTTCATGCCCTATCTCAAAAATCATTTACTGAACGAATGAACAAATACTTATTGGTAAGTAGGCACATGCCGTATTTATTCAGTTCAGTCTGCCAACTGTTTTCCAAAAACCAGAGACTGTGAGGCAAACACGGCTTGTTCCTACCTCTGCTGAGAGTGGAAACCCACCCTAGTGGCTGAGGGAATCTGGCTAAGATGTGCCCGGCAGCCGCAGGTCTGAACGTTTGCCGCTGACGCTGGGCCGGGTAAGGCTCCAAGTCAGCCACCGTGTCGTGAGGACACGGGGAATAAGGAGGGCATTGTGCTGCCCACGGAGACGGATGGTTCCGAGAACGGCTTGGGAAAGCACCTCCCTCCGACTGGACACACCTCTCCCAGCCAGGTACTTTGCTCCTTTCTCTCTTCCCTTTTTCTTTCCCCGACTGTGAGCAAGGATTTCAGGCCAATCAGCCTTACCTTTGTTCCTCCTAGCTCTCATTGTGGGGTTTCTTTAAAGTTCTGTGTTGGCATAAGCTCGGTCAGCGCCACGGTGGAATTTTCTGATCCATGCCAAAGATGGAGCTCATTAGTTTCCTTGCCTGGAAGAAAGAAAACACTTCTTTAGGAACTGGCGTGTTTAGCGTTCTGCTGAAGGAGGGTGAGGCCCACTTGCAAGGAAGTTTAATGTAGGTTTGTAGGTGGGTCATTTAGGAAAAACCAGTGCACTGCAAGGTGCTCACGGGCCTGCAGAGACCCCTGAGTGTTGCCCGCACCGATGGCTACCCACTGTCCACTGGCTGAGTGCAGGGCAGGGCCCTGGCAGACTTAACCAGAGGCAGGAATGCACCCCCACTCCCCTTAAAGTGCCCACCCAGTACTTTCTAGAAAGTTCTTCTGCCATCTCCTTCCCTCCTCTTCTGAAATGTGCATGATTCCTGGAGAGGTGACTCCTGAGGTCCTGCTTTCCAAACTGGAAAACAGGTGGGTTATCCCCAGTGCTGGGAACTGATGCCACCAGATAAAGAGCCAGAATCTTTTCATTTTATTTTTAGTTTTTTTAATGTTTATTCATTTCTGAGAAAGAGAGACAGAGCATGAGCAGAGGAGGAGCAGAGAGAGAGATGGAGACACAGAATCCAAAGTGGGTTCCAGGCTCTGAGCCAGCAGCACAGACCCCGTCGTGGGGCTCGAACTCACGAGCTGTGAGATCATGATCTGAACCGAAGTCGGACGCTTAACTGACTGAGCCACCCAGGCACCCCATAGAATCTTTTTATATGATGATAGATAATTTAAAAGCTTATATTAAAATGAACTTTGTGGGGGCGCCTGGGTGGCGCAGTCGGTTGAGCGCCGACTTCAGCCAGGTCACGATCTCGCGGTCCGGGAGTTCGAGCCCCGCGTCGGGCTCTGGGCTGATGGCTCAGAGCCTGGAGCCTGCTTCCGATTCTGTGTCTCCCTCTCTCTCTGCCCCTCCCCCGTTCATGCTCTGTCTCTCTCTGTCCCAAAAATAAATAAACGTTGAAAAAAAAAAATTTTAAAAATAAAATGAACTTTGTGTATTTATGAATAGAAAATGGTGTAGAAGGAAAAAGGTAAGAAATATTACCTTATGGGGTTGGAACTTCAGGTGATTTTTAAATATTTTTCATGATATTTTTCCTATATTATCTGCACTATGTATAGTATTCATATATACTGCTCTGATAAAACTAACAGTAAAATTATTTCCATTTTTAGAACATCTGCTTTTGTGGATTTATTTTGGAGAAGAATGCAAAAATACATACATGGCTATTTATGTATACCTGAATGACATCCTAATACAGATGATTTAGAGCCCGGAATCCCCACCCCCCGCCCATCCTCAATATCTACCTTCACCCTCCCCTGTCTTTGGAGTCAGTTTGGTGCAAATATTTAATAAGAGACATTGCATGGAGGGGCCTGGGTGGCTCAGTGGGTTAAGCGTTCAACTTTAGCTCCGATCGTGGTCTCGAGGTTCATAAGTTTGAGCCCCACGTCGGGCTCTGTGGTGACAGCTTGGGGCCTGGAGCCTGCTTTGGATTCTGTGTCTCCCTCTCCCTCTCTCTGCCCCTGCCCTGCTCACGCTGTCTTTCTCTCTCTGTCAAAAATAAACCTTAAAAATAAAAAGAGACATTGCATGGTAAGTCAGTAAGACTTTAGCGTGATTTAGTCTGAGTTCATCTCCCTCTCCCTCTCTCTCTTCCACACACACACACACACACACACACACACACACACAACACAGATAGTTCCTAGAACTCTGAAAGAATCCATGGACTCCCAGTATAATGACACTGGAAGAAGAAACCAAAGTTGCCTAAATTAAACCAGCTAACTGATTTCTGCCCAGGCCTGGATTTTTTCTGACGACAGTGACCATTAGCAGTCTGAAGAGGAATGTCAACGGCGTTACAGGCAATGTTCTCATCCCACCAAATCTAATTTTTCTGCAGTGCACATTCAGATCGGTGGAGACTGGGCGGTCGTGCTGAGCCAAGACAGGCGGCTTGATGTATGAGCTGGTTGGGGGGCCTGCCAAACCGAAGCAGAGAGCTCAACTCAACCGCCCTAGCAGGCTCTTTCTGAATTTCTCATACCTTTTTTTTTTTCCGCTTCTGGTTAAAGACCTTCTTCAAAATTCTCACTAATGATTTTAAAAAAAAATCTGATTAACAGAGTTTGAGAAGAGCCATGCGATGATTAAGTGGTTGGGAAAAGACGTGGAAGAAAGGCTCAAGGACCCACACTTTTAAAGTCTGGAGGGGAGAACCTGGAGGAGGGTATAGAATAATGATTTTTAAGTGCCAGGCACTTACTAATCAACTGACATGCACTCTGTGAACACTTAGCAGATGCCAGGTCTTGAGCTGGGTGCCTTAGCTCTGCCCTAGAGCTGGGAAGAGTAAGGGTTTAAAAAGTAAGTACACAGTGACGTGGGAGTGATTTAAGATCGACAAAAGAGGGATGCCTGGGTGGCTCAGTCAGTTAAGCATCTGACTTTGGCTCAGGTCATGATCTCGCAGTTCTTGGGTTCAAGCCCTGCATCTGGCTCTGTGCTGACAGCTCAGAGTCTGGGGCCTGCTTCAGATTCTGTGTCTCCCTCCCTCTCCACCCCTCCCCTACTTACTCTGTCTCAAAAAATGAATAAACATTAAAAAATTTTTTTTCTTAAGACCAAAGAAAGGACTTCCCCAACCTGAAGCAGCTCGTTGCAGAACTGAAATCCCAGGGAATCCAGAAGGAAAAACGTACGACATAGGCCTTTTCTAAGTTTTTATCATTGTCGAAGAGTCGTGATTCCTGCACACAGACTCTGCCAGTGAACTCTGGTGCCCAGTTGTGTCAGAGCGGCCTCGACATGAGGGTGGGGAGGAGGACTGTAGCCAGACGTTTTGTGGAGGAAACGGTTCTGTGGGTTCTGGAAGGGCAGAGAGAAAGCAGGTTCGCTCCAATGTTGCACCTCCACCAAGAGGGGGCCTGGCAAGCTTAGCACCTGATTCTGGAATGAGGGGCCACAGGCAGCTCTTGAAAGGTGGGAGCGAGAGATACTAATCAGAAGTGGGGAGAGCCTGCTGGGGGCTGAGGCAGAGGGTGGGCGAAGATAGGAATAGCCACAGCTTGGCGAAGGTCGCGGCCAGAGGGCTACGGCATTCCACGCAAGTCTGGCAGAGAAACAACGATTTGATGTGGTGGCTCCTGAGGGGGCGAAGGCAGGATGGAAGCAGTAGTTTGGGAAGGTTACGTTTGCTAAAACCGAGAAGGATGGATGGGAAAGAGAAAGAAAAAAAAAAGACGTTCAGGTCTTCTCATGGTTCCTCTGTACCATTTCACTCTGTTTACTTTGGAGCATTTACCACAAGCTGAACGTTAGTCTAATGAATTATTGATTGCCTGCCCCCCTCTCTACCAGACTCTAAGCTCAGGGAGCATAGGGTGTTATTGGTCTGGTTCTCTGCAGAATTCTTAGCACCTAGCAGAGACTCTCGTGTGCAGTAATGCTCCGTAAGTATTTATTGAATGAATGAAGTAAATCAGGAATGGGGCGGGGGGCAAAATTCTGGAGTCCTGAGGTCTCACTGCTGGTAATCACAGAGAAGAGGCAAGATGTCTAACCAGCTAGAAGGATGCTTTGTCCACACGGCTGGAAAAATGAAGCCCCGTCGTGCGTCTAACTCAGTGGCTCTCAGGCTTTGTCCCAGGATGTCCAGTGAGAGGCATCTAGCCCTGCCAAGCTGACCTCAGGGCCACGAAACATTACTCACGACTGGTACTTCCCATCGCAGACCGAGGAGGGTGATTCCAGACCCCAGAGGGTTGTGTTATGGAAAGATGCCATTTCTGGCGTCTCCGAGGCTTATTCAACTTTGTCATAAGTGCGAAGTCTTGAAGAGCTACTGCACTTCTCTGAAGTCACCTGCCACGCATGCTACTGAGGGGAACAATAACACCACGTCTCTCTTGTGGTTCGAGTCAGGATCATTTGCAAAGCATTTTAGAAACAGGCAAGTGCCAGATAAACATCATCCATCTATTCCCCCCCGCCTCCTTGCTTTCTTTGGGTGCTCACAACCAGCCAGTGGGTTAGTCCTCATTTTTGCAAAACTCCTAACTCCAAGTTCCCTTCCAATGTCACCCACACAAAACCAAACACTCTTACCAGAGTTAACTGTTACTACCACTAGCAACCGTAAAAATGGGTGATTTAGGTTCACGCTTACTATCTAATTTCTTTGTGTAAGTTCTATTTTTCTTTTGACAGTTATTCTGGTCCATCTACAGAGATTTTTCTTTAAGCGCATAATAAAATTCCTCTGACTTTAAGTAACACTACTGCAAAACTTAAATCGTCTGGGGTGTCATAGGTCTTCCGCTCTAGTTTTTGCAAAAGTTGAAATGTGCTGCCTATGGAGTGGAAGGAGCTGCGTTCTCTCTTAAGACTTTTGAATCTTAAATTTGTGTTTAAAAGCACCCAAAGGGCCCTACCTTCATTCATTCGCTCGTTTGTTCATTCGTTCAAGAAATGTTTAGGAGTTCCTGACCGACACGGTTGGTGGCTTCTCACATCCGGTCCGCCATTCCTGTGCATCTCAACAGCCTCTGATTGCAAACACCAGCAACCTTCTTCTCAGGACTTCATCCGTGGTGTGGGCTGGAAATAGGAGTAGCCTTCAACCAGTGGTGGATAGGAGCTGGTAAATAAGTACCCAAGCTTCCTTGCTTCTTAGTTTGGGTGACTCTGAGGTATAGTCCACACTGTCTCCCAGAGTTCCCTGCTGGAATTAAGGCTTCAGCTGCCTACAGAGGAAATGTGCTGACCAGGCACTGCTCTTTGGCCGTCTTCCCTTCCTGTCTCACTTCTCCACTCCCTTCCTGGTGATTCCTAGGATCACCTTCCAAATAAACTGCCTTCACTCAAATCTTTTCCTCAATGTCTTCTGGGGAGACCCAACCTAGGGTGAGTTTGTGCCAGAATCAAGGCATTGGGCTAGGTGTTCAAGGAGCATCGTGATGCATCAGATTGAGCTACTGACCCCAACGAGTTCAAAGTTCACACAAGGAATGAGATGTGTGCAGAAATGTCAACATGAGCATGTACAATATCTCATTGTTCTAATATTTTCAAATCTCGTTGGGTCTCTCTCTCTGTCTCCCTCTCTCTCTTACACACACACACACACACACACACACACACACACGCACACACACACACACACACACCCTCTACTCTGGTCCAGATGACTATTATATTCAGTGGTGTGGAGAAGCCAACTGGCTTATGACAGCTGATTGTTACATTTTCAAGAATTTTTCAAGCAGTTCATTAAACACAGCCATTATTAAAAATTTTAATGATAAAGGGCGCCTGGGTGGCTCAGTCGGTTAAGCATTTGACTCTTTGTTTTGGCTCATCATGACCTTGTGGTTCGTGAGATCGAGGCCCGCATCAGTCTCTGTGCTGCCTGCTTGGGATTCTCTCTCTTCCTCTCTCTCTGTCTCTTCCTGGCTCTCTCTCTCTCTCTCTCTCTCTCTCTCTCAATATAAATAAATAAACTTAAGAAAAAGCTTGTTACAAAATTTTAATGATATAAACTTACAATGAAATAGATGATGTGAAAAAAAAAGTAATAAATACTAAACATCATCACTTCCCAATTATTTCACTACATTTTACTATTGCGTATGTCTTTGAGATAATTTATGAGATTATCTCTGTGATATATGAAGGCATATTGTTGCAAATTCCTTCCCACCTTTGTGTTCAGTGACTCAGTAGCTTGAAATCAGCTATGATGGGAGTAGTGACACCATTGAAATTGCCAATTGCTGCAAATTAGAAATGCCCCCTCTACCCCCTACCTCCATAGCCAGTTGTTAAATATTTACCAGGGTAACATTCTTATCTTGCCTGGAATTTTGCAAAAGCCTCCCAGCTGGTCTGGGGATCCCTCATTCCCACTAACTTAACTAATGCTAATGTAATCTTTTAAATGTGGATCAGATTGCAAGACTTTCCTGCTTAAAGCTCCCCACCCCCATTGGCTTCCCAATACCTCCTAGGGAATGCAGGACCTAGGTACCTTCCTGCTTCCCTTGCCTTTCTTCTCTTCCTCCTGGAAGAGCCATACAGCCTTCTTCCTGTTCCCTGAACTACCTGCTAAGCTTCCGGCCACCCCTGGCTTTTTTTCACTTATTCTTCTTATCCTCGTTTCCAAGACAAGATCAGCTTCTTCTCATGTTTAGGTGTCAACTCAACCATCACCTCCCCAGGAGGGTTTCCTCTGACCATGTTCTCCATCACTAGATGCTGCTCTCTTTTTCTTATAGCCTTTTGCACCATTTTAATTCGTCTTGTTTATTTATTGGTTGACTTGTCTACTTTCTCTCACTAGAATGTGAGCTTTAGGAAAGGAAACCCATTGCTTTGTTCATGGCTGTCTCCCCATCACTTAGAACAGTGACGGAAACATAGCAGATACTGAGTTGGATTCATCCGTTGGATGGATGGGTGCACATGGTTTCGTCTCTCCCCACTGTCATTCATCTCTGAACGTTCCACAAGTTGGTGGCTACCTTATCATCCACTCCTTCTCTAAAACTGTTTCCCCAAGGTCCCTGGTGACTCCCGAGTTGGCATGTTTAACACATAGTCCAGTCTTTATCTTGCTGGATTACCAGGATGCATTTAACAGTGCTTACCATTCTTTATTTCTCGAAACTCTCTTCCTTCCACGAACCCCCATCCTCTCCTGATTTACCCTTGCCATCTATCTTGGGCTCAGTGGTAGATTGCCTCGGTAGTGCCTTTCTTCATGCCTGGCCATATTTCCCCTCCTGTTGAATCTAGGCTTGTCCACGTGACATGCTTTGGGCAATAGAACAAGGTGGAAGTGACACAGTTGTAAGCCTTCGAGAGACCTTGTGTATTTCTGCTTGTTTTCCTTTGCTTCAGCTGTTGCTGAGGTGAATGCCCCTTTTACCTCCCTGATCCAGGAGAAGGGAGGGATCCAGGTGGAGCAGTACTTCTAAGATGCCCCAGTCAAGCCCAAACTAGAGGTGAACCCCAGCCCACCCAAAGATCCAGGCATGGGCCAGCCAAGATCATCCAAGACTCGAGTCTTTTTTAAAGCTATTGAGGTTTGGAGTGGTTTGTTATGCAGCAAAAGCTGATCAATACAGACTCTTTTGTGGGTTTTCCATTCTCTGTCCAGGACTCTAGTCTTGGCTTTCTCCTGTCTCCATCCACATGCAGCTCCCAGCTCTATATGCCACACATGAGCATCTCCGTCCTTAAGGTTTGAACCCCCCCTCATGTACTTGGGTTTCCGGTGTGTGTTACCCACACCGGCCTCAGCGCCTGGGCTTCACGCCCACAGAAACAGTGTCTCCACCCGGACTTCCCTCAGCCTCCTCAAACTCCACATGTCAATAAACATGTAATAGCCTCTCCAGTTCCTGTCCCTTATGTGTCCATTCTCCTGTGGGTCCTGCTCCAGTGGTGTCACTCAGGCCAGGAACAGTTGCTCGCAAGTGGCAAATCTCTGTCCCTCACCCCATGGTCACCAACCCTCACCTATTTCATCTCCTAATCACCCCTCCCAAAGGATCATTGCATCCCCCGCTCCTACCAATGTCCCATTCCTAAACCCTCATCTCTGGAGCTATTACGACGGTTCCTCAACCTAGTGGGTCCCCAACCAAGCTAAGCATCACTATCACGGGAAAGAGAGTGCCAAGGGAGTGATATCTGCTATCATTGATCACAAACCTTTCCCTGAGTCACCACCACTGAAGGTCAGAGTTACCCCCTCCACACATAGGTACAGCACGCCTTCCGGTATCTGACACCAAATGCAGGAGTTACGTGCATGTGCCCTGAGCCAAACACTCCTCTTCTGATTAGCCCTGTGACACTGGGCAGGTTGTCTAACCTCTCTGTGCCTCAGTTTCCTCATCTCTAAAATGGAGATAAAAAGGGGCACCTGGGTGGCTCAGTCAGTTAAGCGTCTGACTTCGGCTCAGGTCATGAGTTCGAGCCCCACGTTGGGCTCTGTGCTGACAGCTCAGAGCCTGGAGCCTGCTTCAGATTCTGTGTCTCCCTCTCTCTCTGCCCCTTCCTGGCTTGCACTCTGTATCACTCTCAAAAATAAATAAACATTAAAAAAAATTAATAAAATGGAGATAATAACTGTACCTCCTTTATTGAATCATTCTGAGGGTTATTAAATATTTTTACCTATATGTAGGGCATCTCAAATAATGTCTGGCACATGACAAGATGTAAAAATGTTACATATTGTCACAATGACTTTTTTCCCACATAACATTTAATTCTGTTTGTCATTTATCATCCTTTCATAGATGTCGATAAAGCAAAAGCTCTTTTTACACTGTAAGATATTCTCATCTTTCTACTCGTTTAAAATAATATTTGCAATTTAGTAATAGAAAGCAAAGCACAGCCATGAGTTCATAGGCCATACCAGGTAATTACTCTTGTATATTTAGGGTTTCCTATTAAGAATGTTCTATTTGTTTTTAACACACAATGAAAACCCAATACGCCCTCTTTATGAGTCAGGTTGATTGAAATACAATTTCCTCACAAACCAACTTCACCCTTTCAAGAGAGGGTGATTTGATCATGTGACCATCACTATCACCAAGATATGGACAATTGACATCACCCAAAATGGTTCCCTTGGTGCTCGTTATGATCACATTTTGAGACTCGTCTCTTCTTACGGTCTTCTGCAAGTCTTGGGGGTTCTGGCAAAACCAAACAACTCAGAGTTGCTCCTAGTGCATCATGCCAGCTTGGGTCACCAGGTCTTTGTCCTTGCTCCTCTCTCACCAGGTGCACCCTTCACCCACTCTCTGGTCTAGGTAACTGCCACTTCTCTTTCAAGCTTCTGCTGTCACCCCCTCTGCTCTCCTCAGTCTAGGTTAGCGCCCCTGCCTGAGGGCCCTCCATCACCTCGGGCCTCTCTCTCTGGCCCTTTTACCGTGACAGCCCCTCACTGGACTATCATCCAGGGGGATGGCAGAGACCTGTTTCCCAGGCTCTAGCCTCGTGCCTGGCACTGAGCAGACAGGACCTGGAGGCTGCACTGTGCCATGGGGTCTCTCTGCTGCCATGGAAGGCTGTGTGATTTGGCAGATATGAGCCTGCGATAGAAGACACAGCAGGGCCAGGGGCCCTGAGCCTGAGGGAAGCCCGTCCGGCTCCACACAGGCACCCCCATCCACCTAATCCTGGGGTGGTTCCTGTTTTCCCCAGACACACCATGGGAAAGCGCAAGATCAAGACACGCTGATGACGCTGAGCAGGACCAAGGCTGGGGGGCTCCGCGGCTGAGAGTCAGGCTAGGCCAGGCGGCAGGGGCAGTGGGGCGTGGGGGCTGCCCTGACCCTAACAGAACCTGGTGGAGGGAGGACAAGGAGCAGGGAGGGAGGACAGGCGAAGGCTCAGGCCAGGCCACCTCTCCGTATTGAAACATACACTGGGTTGAAGCCAAACCAAATGTCAGATTATGGGAGGGAACACAGAGCCCCTTTTGGGGAAGTACCCCTCACCCCTAGGAATCCTGTAATCCTTTGCGATCCTGTAATTCACTTGACGTATTTATGGAACATGTGTTTACTGAGCCTCTACTCTGTGTAGGTGCTGTGTCAGGCTCGGCATCACAGTTGCAAAGAAGACACTACTGTGACCCCTCCACACCCTCCAGGCACACGCATCCTTCTGCCAAGGGCTTCTTGTTGCAAGCGGCTGCCTTTTTCTGCCAGAAGGCTTTTCTCTGGGGCATGAGACCAGTTAAAGTCCTCCCAGAAGAAGCCCTCAATCAACGAGGAGTGGGAGTGGTGGGTAAATAACACACCTCCTCATCCTGCAGGTAGGACGTCTCTGGGACATGTGCCACACAGTGTCCCGGCATGCCCAGCGATTCTGAGCCCTGGTTGCCCACACCAGTCACTAGCCTGATGTTGTGCTAGTTGCCTGACACAGCTCTCTCCCATTCAACTTCTCTACCAATGTGTCCTGTGATTACCCCCAAGTGAGTCACTTGAATCCATGTCAGGATCTGCTTCTGGGAAAACCTAAACCCACAGCAAGGCCCTCAGGGGCAGTTGAGTCTTCACCTGGTCTGCATATCACTCTAGGCTATGCCCAGCCTGGTAGTGAATACCAGGCACTCAACAAACACCAATGAATGCATGAATGAATGAATGAATGAACAATGAGTGACTTTCTTCTCTAAAACTCAGATTGCCCTAGAGGGATACATCCATGTTCAGAAAAGTTAACCGGTTTACCCATGATCAATTAGAACTAACTGATGTGGGGCACCTGGGTGGCTCAGTCACTTAAACATCCGACTCTTGATTTCAGCTCAGGTCATGATCTCACAGTTGTGAGAGCGAGCCCTGTGTTGGGCTCTGCGCTGACATCTCAAAGCCTGCTTGGGATCCTATCTCTGCCTCTCTCTCTCTGCCCCTGCCCCACTCACGCTCTTGTTCTCTCTCTCAAAATAAATAAATAAACTTAAAAAAAAAAAAAAAAAAAGAACTACTTGATATGCCGGCCAGAGGCTGAGATTCTTGACTTTTATTTCAAGCGGGGGCTCACCGCTGGAAACAGACTGAGTGTTGAAAGTTAATCCAGGTTAATTCCCTTTGATTAATCATTAATGTGTTAAGGAACTGCTGAGATTAAAAATAGGAATGAACGGTTTAATTTCAACTCCGCCCCTCTAGTCCCTTACCATAGCTTGTATTTTTCACATCTTTCTAACAACAGCTAGTACCGCACCAGTGACAGAGCAAGGGGTAATGTGAAATTGCCCAACAGATATTAGGAACAGGACTCTGCAGCCACAGGGGCCAGGGAAGTGGTGTGGAGATTAGGCTGCAGCAGCCCTTTTGGGTTTTTGGAGACCTTAATTTGAAAGAAGCTGGCTTTGGCTCATATTCAAAGAGTTGGCCTTAAAAGACCCTGATATAATGGTTAAAAACCAGGCCTAAAATTATCTTAATTGAAAGACTTATTTGGTTATGAAGAGACAGTGTTGGCTTGTATTGAGGGGAGGAAGCTACATAATGAAGTACTATTTGTTCAGTTTTCAGGGAAATGGGTGAGTTTGCTTGGGTCAGACCCCCTCACCCTCTTCCTTACATGGAGCAAAACGCCATAGGGTGGGTTATATTTATTGCTCTGCCAGTTGTGCTTTGTACCAGTAACTCTATTAGACTGTACTCAATTGCACCACCTCTAAAAATGGGTGCAATCACATCCACCTTGGATTCCTTGTGCACCTTCTGGCCTTTCAATCCCAATTCCTCCATTTGCTCAAGAAAATCCTTTCCGGTACTGAATGCCATCTCTTTGAAGATTAGAACTTGTCCTCTCGGGGTTGACCCCCAGCCGAACTTGTCCTCACACCCTGGGCCCGGTGGAGCCGCTGCTGGGGGACTGGGGGGGGGGGCGGGGAGTGGGATTCAGTGGGTTTAAATAAGGCATTCCTCTCTGCTGTTGGCGGGTTGCGCAACCGCGTTCAGGGTGACACCCACCGCCACCTCAGCCTGTCGAGATCCAGGGGCTCAGGCCCGGCATCCCCTGTATTCGAACCTTCTGCAGGCTGCCTGGGCAGCGCCCGCCCCAAGGCAGCGACTGCGAGCGGCGCCGCGGGCCTGGGGTGGGCGGGACCTACCGGCGCCCCCTCCCGCTTTGGCGGGGCGTTTCGGTCCCGCCCCGCCCCCGCGCAGGGCCGAGCGCCGCACCGCACGACCCCGCCCCTCCCTGGCCCCGCCCCCCGCGGCTCCCCGCAGCTCCTCCCCTCTCCCATTGGCCGAGGCGGAGACCCTCCTCTTCGCCCAATGGCCGCCGCCGCGGCTCGGCCGCCCGCGCTCTGACTGGCCAGTGACCCGCGGAGTGGCGGGGCGCGGGCCAATGGGGAAAGGCGGCTCGATGAATGGCTGGCCCGGGTGGGGAAGGCAGGAGGCGGCGATCCCGGCGGAGGGGGCCGTTCGCCAGCTCCGAGGCAGAAAGTGCCACGACTCCACACGCGCGCACGCAACCAGCGAGCGGCCGGAGCGGACGGCGGACGGGGCGGACGGCGTCGGGGTCGCGGTGCCTGCAGCTGCTTGGGGGCGGCTTCTCGGCGGAGGCTCAGCGGGCTTCTCTCCCGGTTCCGCGGCGGCGGCGGCTCCTGCCCTTTCGCTCTCCCTCCCGCGTCTCCGGCTGCAGGTAAGAAACTTGGCAGGGCCCTGCAGCGGCGGCGGCGGCGCGCGGGCCGGGCCGTCGGGGCGCCGGGGCCGGCCGCGCCGCGAGTGACACGTCTCCTTGGCGGCCCCTCCCCCGGCGGCGCCGCCCGCCGCCGGCCGTCGCCGCGGCCACCGACCTTCGGGGTCGGGTCGGGCCCCGGGGGGGCGTGTTCCGGGCGAACCCCGTGCAGGGGCGGCGGCGGAGCGCGCCCCGCGGCGTGGACCCCACGCCCCTAAGCGGTCGGAGGGGACCTGCGGCGGCCTGGCGGCACGACGTGGCGACCCCTCCCTCCCTGCGGGCCGTCGGGCCGGCCCGCACGCTCCGAAGTTGGGCGAAGAAAGTTGGCGGCGGGGCGGGGCTGCGCACAGCTGGCGGAGGAAGGGGTTAAGTTTCGGGAAGCGGCCGGATGACGTTGCCGGGCTGGAGTCCGGGCTGGAGGGGTGGGGGGGGGGCGGGCGGAAGGCGGCGGGGGCCGGTCGGGGGGAGGAGGGCGGGATTGAATGGGGGGCCCGCGGGCCCAGCACGCCCGCCTGCGGGCTGCGGCCTGAAGGCGCTTCCGGGGGGCGGGCGGCCCCCGACAGGGCGGGCCCGGGACGCGGGGCTGCAGGGGACGCCGTGAGAGCACCGGGGCCGTCCGGGGTCCGGACTCCCGAGCGGCCGCGATGGCAACTTCCCGGAGTCGGGCGGCGGCTCCCTGCTCCCCCTGGCGGCGGGGCTAGGGGCACCGTTTTCCCGGCCGGGCCGCGCGGAGCCCGGCGCGAGGGCGCCCAGGGGGGTGACGGGGCCACCCGGGCCCTGCCCGGTCCGCCCCGCCCGCGCCACGATGAATGGCCCGGCGGTGCCATGCCCGGGCGGAAGCGGGCACCTCCGGCCCGGCGGGCCGGGGCGCTCTGGCACCCGGCCTGGCGCTCGCCCCAGCCCGCCGGGTTCACCAGTCCGCGCCCTGGGGCAGGGAAGACGGGCTGGGGTCCGCGCTTCCAGTAGGGCGTCCGGGAAGCGTCAGGGACCCTTCCCCAGCTTACAGACCATAAATGGTAGCTCATTGTGGTATAACGGTTAAGGGAGTGGGCTTTTGAAATCCCTGAAGCTCTGAGGGTGACCAGGGCCAAGCTGCCTCACTTCGGGTGTCCCGCTTTTCCCTCTGAAAAACGGGGTTGCTTATCATTTCTACTTAAGAGAAAAGCTGTGAAGACCCAGCACGCATAAGGAATAGCCAACAAGTGTTGCCTGTTAATGCTTGGATGAGTTTTTAGGGGCTTGGGCACCAGAGGGAGGTGGAGTCTGGGGCTGACTCCAGCCCGCCTGCCACAGACCGAAGGCTCGCAGAAGTCCCAGGGTCCACCCTGATGCCTCTCTTACAGACCCCCTGCGCAAGCCCCTTAACCTCTCCGAACCTGGGTTTCCTTATCTGTAGCCTGGAGAGATACCACCTACTCTCTCACCGCATGGTCAGAGGAGCCTCCCCCACAAGTGCTGGGAAAAACTAGGACCTTGTGCAAACAGACGGCAGTTTGGCAATGCTCCTGGAGGTCGGAGGTCAGCAGAGACTGGGAAGCACCAAGGAAATGAAACTTTAAAGGGTGCTTGGGAGCTTCCCACCACTGTTTGCTTATTGTGCTGGCTGGGGGCATTTGGATGGTATATTTTGGAGGTTGAGGAAGTGGGCCCACTAGGACCTCACATCCTAGGCTAGATACCTCTTTAGAACTCTGGCTGCTGAGTGTTTCTAGAGACCTGGGTCTTCTTTCTCGTAGTCTTAGGAGGGACAGCTGCACATTTTATGCCAGCTCTACACAGTTGGGGAGCCTTCTCCTAATGTCTCTGCCTGCCTCCTTACACTTTCCTTCTGTGTGTGCTCTTAACTTCCTCTTAATCTGACACCAGAGAGGTCCTGGTGATCCTGCGGCATGCTGCCTACAGTGGTGATGTCTCAATTACTTCATGAACTTTCTAAAGGTCAGCTCCACCAGGGGCTGCCAACCTGTTTCCCTTCCAGAAAAGAAGCTTCCGATTCTAAGGTCCTGGAGATACCACTTCCTTCTCTATTTAAGCAAAGGAGGAAAAGTGGGGGCATACCTCCTACTAGGCTAAGTTTTCCCTTAACCTGGAGCAATGCAGACGTGGCCTGCAGGGTGGCTGGGATGGGGACAAGTGAGGCGTCTTGGGGTTTGGAAGCAGAGGACGGCCAGTGGGGAGAGCCATAAGCACTCTGCTATAACAGGACTCCTTTCTTTTGTAGTTAGGAATCAGCCTCTCAACATCTATAAAGAGTTTAGAAGTTAGAGTGGTACCTTGGTGTATGAATATTTTTTTTGGTGATGGGAGAGTTTTAGATAAATCCAAGTCATTGAGTCACATTTGAGCAATCAAGCTCTTTGCTGAAGAGTCAACAGGCTGCAATAATTATACAGTACCAAATTCTGTCTAAGTGGTTGAATGGGAATGATTTAACTGGAATATTGGCTTACTGTGTATGTAACAAGGACACCTTTTAAAAGTGTCAGGACCCCAGACTCATTGTTCTTTTATCTCTGGGAACTTTAGCTAATGAATGACACATAGGCAGGGACTCAAAAGTTCTTTCCAGATAGCAGAGTTTTCTGCCCTAAAATCTTGCTTCAGGAGGGAAAAAATAACGGTCAGTCCGAATTACAGAGGCAGAGTCTGTGCTATCCATCTGTACATCCTGGGTCTACTGTAGTTAAGGCCTGGCCTGTAACGTGTTGAATGTTGACTGGTAGACGGCCATACCTGTCAATATTCTCTCAGTTATCCAACTACTTTATTGGACAACTCAAGCTGAGCCCAGTTTGGTTTTTAAGGTTTACTGTTTAGAAATAGAGTCCACAACTTCAGTGTGTACCTAGGCCTTGCACAACCTCATTCTATAGAAAAGGTGTTGTTCCCATTCTGCCGCTGGAAATGTGGAGGCCCAGCAGGTCAGGTGGCTGTCAGGCCAGTTCCTGTTGCCCAGTTCCTGGGCAGTGTGGGCATGGCCTTCTGAATGTTCACCCACAGGGTCCTGTAATTCCACATTTACTGGGATAGTAACTACTCAAGACATGGATCTAGAAGATTGGAATTAAGAGCTTCAGAGGAAGAAAGGTAGACAGCCAGTTGAAAATGTGATCAGTGCAAAAAGGTATTTTTCATTTCTTTATGCAGTGTCTCCTGCATGCTGGGCCTTCAAATATTAAATATAAATGAATGAGACCTGTTTCTCGTGCAAAGAAACTGTCATCTAGGGGCATCTGAGTGGCTCGGTCGGTAAAGCGTCCAACTTCAGCTCAGGTTATGATCTTACGGTTTGGGAGTTTGAGCCCCACACCGAGGTCTCTGCTGTCAGCACAGAGCCCTCATTGGATCCCCTGTCCCCCTCTCTCTGCCCCTCCTCTGGTGGTTCTTCTCTCTCTCTCTCTCTCTCTCTCCCTCTCTCTCCCTCTCCCTCTCTCCCTCCCTCTCTCTCTCTCAAAATAAATAAACTTAAAAAAAAAAAACAACTGTCGTCTACAACTGTGTTGTCCAATACAGTAGCTGCATAGAGTTGTTTAAGCTGAAGACAGTTACAATGAGGCCAGTAAAATATGGCTTAGTCACACTAGCTGTATTTCAAATGCTTAGTAGCCACACGTTTGCAGTGCAGATTTATTTTTTTTTCAACGTTTTTTTTTTTATTTTATTTTTTTATTTTTGGGACAGAGAGAGACAGAGCATGAACGGGGGAGGGGCAGAGAGAGAGGGAGACACAGAATCAGAAACAGGCTCCAGGCTCCGAGCCATCAGCCCAGAGCCTGATGCGGGGCTCGAACTCACGGACCGCGAGATCGTGACCTGGCTGAAGTCGGACGCTTAACCGACTGTGCCACCCAGGCGCCCCTTGCAGTGCAGATTTAGATCATTTCCATTATCATGGAGAGTTCTCCTGGGCAATGCTGGTCTGGAGATAGCTGGAGTTCTTTTTTTTTTTTTTTTTTTTCTTTTTAAGAGTTCCAGGTAGCTGGAATTCTTTAAACATTCAAGTCTCTGTTCTTGATCATTTAGGAATATTATGTCGAACCACATAAAATGCCCCATTTTATACGTTAAAAACGGTTGACTTAGTGGCAGTTCATGGGCTTCACCCTAATCGCCTTTAGAAAATGTTTATTCCTGCCTCCTTGTGTGCATTGTAAATTGCATACCAAGAAAAAAAGTGGGTGGGGGAGCAGAACAGATAGTGGCCCTGCCCTGGGGAAGTTCTTACCTATTATCAACAGCATCAAAATGGTCAAACCAAGCCAAATAGGTATTGGGCAGACAGCATATGGCTTGTAGGGAAAGTTAATATTTAATTCTAAGTGAGAGCGTGGGCAAGAGGGCCATCCAGCATTATAGAAAATTAACTCAGGGACTTCCTAGAAGGTTGTTTTCTTGGGCAGACAAATTCTGATGAGTCTCCTGAAACTGGCAACCGGACTCCCACAGGTAAAAACCGGACGCATCTAATATGTTTACCTTAAGTGCCTTGAGTGGTGTATCTCCCACTGTCTAGCAATGGGAGCAACTTTGATTTGTGAGCAAAGTATTGCATCTGAGTTCGATTAATTTGGCAAGATTGGAACAGCTGCTGGTCCCTGAACCTTACACCAGCAGTGTATTGGTGTTTTCGTAGTTGGCTGGCATAAATTGTTTCCTGGGTCATTTGCAGGTCTCTGTTCTCTGTATAACTTCGAAAGAATCATTGGACGGTATTGGGGAAGACTTTTTGAATTCTTGGCTGTTCTAAGGGGCTTATCTTAGTACTCCACAGAGAATAAGGTAAAGCCAAAGTTAACAAAGAACCCAGAATGATGGGCAGCTGCATATTCTCTTTTCGGTGGGAGAGGAGGTCCACTGAGGTTGGTTTAGAAGTTATCAGCTATTTATAGGAATAATGAATGTCATCTGCTGGCTGAAAAGTTGGACTAAAAGTCCATCTTAAACTGAAACCTTTAATTCCATGCCCTAACCCTGGTCAAGGTGTGAGTGAACCAGGTCTGTTTTAGGCTGTCTTGGGACTGGTTCCAGGATGGTGCCCTGTGTGGACTGAACTTGGCCTGCACATGAGATTTGTTCGGCCAACCTCAGGTTGTTAAACAGCTGAGCCGCCTTCTAAAGGAGAATTTCTTCATTAAAGTCTAGATTTGGGAGTTCTTTTGGGAGAATGGGAGTGTGTGAGCACAGCAGGTCTGTTCTCTTGCATGGCAGGCAGGGGCTGTGGTCATCCTCTCTGGGAGGGCCCGTGGTTCGTTCACCAGCATTCCTACCCTGGTTTACATTCCGTGCTTAGTATCGGTGGTCTCCCAGGGGGCACTGTCTGCTGCGGCGTCTGAGAGCATAGAGGAGTTGGAGGGCATCCGGGTGTGACCTGAGTGGTCACTACTGTCTCCTGCTGAGCTGCAGTTTGGGGCAGAGGGAGAAGTGCTAGTTGGGGTTCTGGTCCTAGAAACAAGCTATGTGAGCTTGGACATGACTTTGTCCTCCCTGGGCTTCCATTGCCTCTTCATGTAAAATGAAGCTAGGCCAGATGGCTCCATCTTTCAGGCCACAAACTTCAGTTTATCCTCAATTATTTGCTTTCTGGTTCTTGTATCTTGTACAGTGGCAAACCTCCACGTTCAAAACAGAGCAGGAATGCAACCATTCTCCCCTCTTCCACTGGCACGACCCTGGTCCAGACCCCTCTCTTCCGTGGATTACTTCACTAGCTCTCACCCCCTGCCTTCTTAGCACTTCTCTGCTTGAGACCCTCCTTGGCCAGAGTCTTCACAGTGGCCTCCAAGGACCCCGCTTTCACTGTGGCTTCACTCCTGCCATTGCCCATGTCCTCTGCTCCAGTCACACCGGCCTGTTTATCCGTATGCTTTTGCCTCAGGGCCTTTGTACGTGCTGTTGCTGTCCACGCAGCTGGCCGCTGTTTCTTAGAAGGCCACAGGGCTTGCTCTCCCCCATTTTCTTCCCTATTTAAAGTGACAGCCCCTAGTGATCCCCACCCTCACCCCTGCTCCCTGGCCTGCTTCTCCGTATTTCTTTCCCTTCGTTATCATCAGCCAGACATGCTGCACGTGGGACTGACTTTGTCTGCTCTGCCAATGCTGGGATCTGTCTACTTTCTTTCCCCTTGGTATCCCTAATGCCTGGAACAGTGGTTGGCACACAGTGGATGCCCATCCTTGCCAAGCTAATGGGGAGAGGATTTTCTAGTGCTTGTGTTCTAGGAATGTATTATTGTTTAGCCTGAAGTAGTCAGGATTCCTAGAGCATCAGATATAAAACACAAAAAACATATTATAGAGCCAAGTGATTTTTGGATTCCCTCCAGCCTGGCTGCAGTTGAGAGGTTGACAGTAACATTCATGGAGGAACACTTTGGAATGGGGATGATCCTGCTCTGCTCGTAGAGTCCAGGGGTTTGAAGTGACCTTAAGTGGAAGGCCTGGGCATTGGCTTTCTCCCAGGTGTCATAAGCTTCCAGGCTAGTTATATGTATACATTATATATATTACATTATACATATATATATATATATTTTAATGTTTATATTTTGAGAGAGAGCAAGTAGGGGAGGGGCAGAGAGAAGGGAAAACACAGAATCTGCAGCAGCCTCCAGACTCTGAGCCATCAAGACAGAGCCCAACACAAGGCTCAAACCCACAAACTGTGAGATCAGGACCTGAGCTGAAGTTGGACGCCACCCAGGTGCTCTCAGGCCAGTTATATTAATCTCAGTCCTCCCTGTCCCTTCATAGCCCCCCATCCATGTCAGGGTGCCTCACCAGCACTAGGTCCTTCCCAGCTGCTCCGCAGTTCCCGGAGGAGAATCTGCAGCAAGCACCCTTGATTTCCTTCTGTGGCTGATGAGCATTGGTGGGGCTTCAGGGAGTAACTGAGTGTATCAGCGACAACACGCTCACCAGGAAAGAAAATGTTATTTTTGCTTTGAACAATGTGCCGGTTCTGCTCTGAGAAGAGGTGGATTTTGTGTTTAGTGAGCAAGAGTGTTCCTTAGTGGTAGGAGGAAAATTCTTTTCTTGTAGTTGGCATTTTATTCTCTCTTTTAGTCAGACTTCGAGGAGTACAGGAACTGATGAGGTTAACCTGCTGCCTCCCGCAGGGAGGTTACTCTCCTTGAGCACTTGCATGTGGAAACCAGGGGAGGTGGGAGAAGATGGTCCAGGCAGGTGGTCTGGTTGGTAAGAGTCCGTCCCAGGTTTCCCCCCATCCTTTTGTTTCCCCCCTGCTCTTCTGCTTTGCTTCTTGGCAGAGACATGAAAAGTAGATCCTGGATTCCTTGCCCTTCCTTCCTTCCTTTCTCTCTTCCTCTTTCTTTCTTTCTTTCTTTCTTTCTTTCTTTCTTTCTTTCTTTCTTTCTTTCATTTTTGTTTAGTTTTGAAAGAGAGCATGTAAGTGAGGGAGGGGCAGAGAGGGGAGGGTAGAGGACCTGAGGTGGGCTCTGTGCCAACTGACATGGTGCTGGAGCTCACAAACGTGAGATCATGACCTGAGCCAAAGTCAGACGCTTAACCGACTGAGCCACCCAGGTGCCCCAATTCCTCTCTCTTTTTGATGGGCACATCTGGCCTATTTGTTTGACCCGGGATGGTGGAGACGCTTGTTCTTCCCTAAGCCCAGGTGGGATGTTTTTCTGGAACTTCTCATTCAGTGGTTAGAATGTACCACTCAACTCCATCAAAACTGTTTTCTTTTCGATTAAGGCTCATCCTGAATAGGAATTCGATGTAGTCTTGTTTCTGTGCAATACACTTCAATTTCTTTCTGAGTTCTAGATATTTGTAGTAAGGAAGGGGAAAAAAAAAACCGAGTAATTTTTGGAATTTAGTAGCAATCACAGTGATTGAGGAAAAGAAGGGGTCAGTGCTGAAGAATAAATGAATTATTGACACCTTTAATGAAATCTTACAGTGATGTGTCAGCGGACATTGAAAAGGTCAACTTTAGCTACGGCTCCGAAGCCCAGGCACTGTTTTCTGTGTTAAGTTGCTTCCCTGTTAAGTTGGGAGCTTATTAAGTTGGAGCCTTATTCTGAACAGTTTTATTTTATGTATTTATGTATGTGTGTATTTATTTATTTTTGCATTTTTTTCAGTGTTTATTTTTGAGAGAGAATGTGCGCATGAGCAGGGGAGAACAGAGAGAGAGGAGGACAGAGGATCTGAAGTGGGCTCTGCGCTGACAGCAGAGAGCCCGATGTGGGGTTCGAACTCACGAACCACGAGATCACAACCTGAGCCGAAACCAGGAGTCGGACACTTAACCGACTGAGCCACCCCGGCACCCCTGAACGGATTGATTTTTCACTCAGTGCTGTCTGGCGGCCAGCACAGTAGGCGTGGCCACAGACTGTGAGGTGACTGCCTTCCTGCTCCCCCCTCCCCCCACCCCAGCTACCCGCCTCTTTGTGGGAGCAACGCGGCCATGCCCATGAGAGGGCTGGGAGGTGGCAGCAGCGACAGTGTCACAGATACTCCAGGCACTGAGGATGCTCCTTCTTCAAGTTCCGGGTGATACAGTTTTCCTACCTGAGTGGGCATATATATTTTTAACTCTTTAGTAATGCAAAGTACCTACACAGAAAAGTGCTCTGTTGTGAGTCCACTGCCCAGTTTTAAACTGCCACAAACTGATCACCCTGTTTAACCAGCAGATCAGGAAATATTATCCCCCCACATGTTCCTCTTCTGCCCTCTCCAGCTGCTGCCTGTCCCCAGGGGTAGCTGCGCTGCTGGTTTCTGGCACACAGATTTGCTCCATCGAATTTGAACTCCAGGTAAATGGAATCACAAAGCCCGGCCCATGCTCTCTTGGGTCTTTCATTTGATGTCGTGTGTGGGAGTCATCTGTGCTGTCGGCCTCATAGCTCATTGTCATTGTTGTGTAGTATTCCGGCTTGTGAGTCCATCGCCAGTGCTCATTTCATTCTGCGTGGGTACTTGGACAGTTTCTGATTGGGGGCTTATAATATAGGAGATGTTATATTACGAAGTATAAAGTCCTGCCCCTCATTGTGGTGACCGCTTATCTACATGGCCGTCAGGTCTGTACCTAGGAGTGGGATTATGAGCCACAAGGAGGCATATCCTCACCTTTAGAGGAGAGGCCAGACTTCTTCCCAAGGTGCAGGTACTCATTTCTGCTCCCACCAGCAGTACAGGAGGGCTGGGGACATATGATACAATGGCTGATTTTAAAAAGGAACCAGAATGAAGTTTGCTATTCCTAAGAAATAATTCACTCATCCCATACTTCCCCTTGGTCACAGAGATGGGAGCGTCTGGCCAGGAAATTCGTTAATACACGGTGGGCCTTTGCAAAAGGCTTGTGGAAGATGGTCAGGTTTTGTTGCCCATGAGCAAGTGCTCTTAACCACAAATCTAAGTGGAAAGGCAGCTCCTCTTCTCAGCAGTTAAATGAAGGGAGAGCCCTGATCTGGGGATTGATTTCTTTATCAGATCCACGCCCCCAGGTAATGTAATGAGTGTTGGAGTATTGAGTGGATTTCTTAAAAACAAAGGAGCCAGCAGCCGAGTACCAAAGTCATTTGAGCCCTGACCCACGCATTTCTAACCTGAAAACCCTCCCACCTTGGAGAATCCTTGGCCAGGGCCCCGGTTGGTGGTGGAAGGACACCCTGAAGGCTCCTCTCTTCTGGGGTTTGGATGTCTGTCCAGAGCTGGATTTGGAAGTCTCCCTGGCACAACCAGCCCTCCTGTCCCGCAGCAGGGATGATCTCATTTTTCTTTTAAGAGCTTGATTGGCTGGGATTTCATTTGGCAAGGAGTGCCAAATGGCAATGTCTTTTGGTCCAACAGTGCCAAGAGTCAGTAGCCCAGAGAAGTGAGGGGCCACTGTGCTCTGGCGATGGGGTGGACTGGGTGGGATGGACCAGTCTAATGAACGGGGTGGGGCAGGGCAGGTGCTACATAGCCAACAATAAGCATCTTCTGAAAAGCAGGGAATGGCTTGAAAGATACTATCTTTTTTATTTAAGTATAATCTACAATATCCTGTTGTGTACGGTAGTGATTTGTATACGTTGGGAACTGATCGCCACGATAAGTTTAGTTACCATCTGTCACCATGCAAAGTTGATACCGTATTATTGACTCTATTCCCCATGCTGTGTATTACATCCCCCTGATATTTATTTTATAACTGGAAGTTTGTACCTCTTGGTTCAAACTTCACCCATTTCACCTCCTCCCACTCCCAGCCTCCCTCCTCTCTGGTAACCACCACTCTGTTCTCCATAGCTGAAATCTGGGTTTAGTTCAGTTTGTTTCTGTTTTTTAGATTATGACTTACAAGTGAAATCATGTGGTATTTGGCTTTCTTTGTCTGACTTACTTTATTCAGCATAATATCCTCGAGGTGCATCCATGTGGTCACAAATGGCAAGATTTCATCCTTTCCTTTGCCTGAGGAGTGTGTGTGTGTGTGTGTGTGTGTGTGTGTGTGTGTAAAATAGACCACATCTTTTTCTTATCCATTCACCTAACGATGGACACTTAGATTGTTTATTCTTAGAAGATAGGAGGCCAAAACCTCGGTGAAAGGAGTAGCCTTGGACAGCAAACACGGCCCCCAGGGCATTTGGCAAAGGGGGCAACCGCTGAATTTTGATGGCCTCTCTGGGCACAGGAGGCAGTATGATGGAGGACCCTACCCCTCAGAACTGCAACCACAGCGGACTGCTACACCGTCAGGGTGAAGGCGAGCCAGAAATAAGCCCATTCCCCTCCTGAGGACTCGTTCTCACGAGTGGTTCCTCATGCAGATCCTGTGACCTAAGTGGGAGGAAATTCTCCAGCCAATTTTAAAGTTCTTTATTTCAGAGTCGACGAAGACTGTCCTTCTGGGCCATCCTGCAAGTGAACAGATGAGCAGATCTTTGAAGGACCGCCCCTTCATTCCGGGCTTAGTGAATCCCAATGTGTAATTTTCACAACGAAGTGAGCGGTTCCCGGTTAAGAATAAGTAAATGCACAAAGAATGCAGAGCGCTATGAAAGAGGACCAGCAGAAACAGATTTGTGAAAATATGAGACAGTAGAGGGGTTGACTCAGATTTTGAACAATGCTTCTCACTATACTTAAAGTAATAGACAAGATCAAAAATACCTACAGGGAAAGGAAACTATAAAACGACCTGGCAAATTTGAAAAAGGAATCAGGTTACCACTTCTAGATATGAGCAGCTCAATAATTGTAATTAAAAACCTAGGGGCACCTGGACGGCTCAGTCGGTTAAGGTTCCGACTTCAGCTCAAGTCATGATCTTGCGGTTCATGAGTTCAAGCCCTGCATTGGGCTCTGTGCTGACAGCTCAGAGCCAGGAACCTTCTTTGGAGTCTGTGTGGCCCTCTCTCTCTGCCCCTCCCCCATTTGCACTCTCTCTCAAAAATAAATAAAACATTAAAAAAATAATAAAAAAACCCAACAGACTGAAGAGAATAAGTGAACTGAAAGATAAAGCAGAAGAAAATATACAGATTTCATCTTAGAGGACCAAATGAATAATTTGTAAGACCAATTAGGAATTGGGGAGGGTAGAAGTGTGTTTAATTGGGGTTCCAGGAGAGGTGAGTGATCATGGGCCAGAGCCAGTATTGGACAAGATGATGTCTGAAGGTTTTAAAGAATAGATGAGACACTCATCCAAAAAAGGAAAAAACACCCATATGTAGAGTGTAATGATACAGGAACCAAAGGAAAAACAAAAATCAAAAACTCAAGATAACTTTTAAGACAAAGAAAACTAAGACAGGTAATTACTGACAGGCCCTCACCGAAGGAAATTCTGGAGGATGTTCTTGGAAGGCAAGTCATGCCAAATGGAAAGAGTAAGCTGTACAAGCAAGGAAGGATAAAGAAGGTGGCAAATATTTGGGCCACTCTAAACAAATGTGGAAGAATAATAGTAACATGTGGCGTGGGGTGGGGGTGACTGAGAAAAAGATAGGATTAAATACTGAAAACAGTAACACTGAAGACAAAAGGAGTAATAGAGCTAGTGGAAGGGGTAAGCTCATTTAACTTTGAACTTGGCGAACCCTGCCATGTTCTTTTTTAAAGGTAATTACTAAAGAATAGAAACAGTATATTCTAAAGTAGTAGAGGGGGAAAATGGGATGACTTAAAAACAAAAAGAAGAGTGGACAGGTGGGAAAATAGCACAAAATAAGATTACGGAATTAAACTCAAATATATCAGCATTCATATCTAATATACATTGATTAAATACTGCAGTTGAAACATAAAGATATACTGGATTTTTTAAAGTCCACTCTTGTGCTGTTTACAGGAGACAGGTTGAAAATAAAAAGATAGAAGGTACATTATAGAAATTCTAAAAGAAAACTGGTGTTGAGGCAGTCGGCGGGCTCAGTCCGTAGAGCAAGGGACTCTTGATCTCGGGGTCATGAGTTTGAGCACCATGTTTGGTGTAGAGATTACTTAATACAAAACAAAAAAACAAGAAAACTGGTGTTGTATTACTGGTATATAAAAGAGACGTTAACACTCACTGAAAGTGTTGTACAGAGAAAGGTCACTTCATAACGATCAAAGTTTAATTCAGCTTAAAGATTCGGCAGTTTTCACTTTGGGTGCATCTTATTAACTTCGTCACAAAATACCTAAAACAAAATTGACAGAACTACAAGAAGTGTTCAAATCTATAATCATGGTGAAGAACTTTAGTACATCCCATCAGTAATTGACATTGACAGTTAAGCAGACAAAAATCAGCAAGGATTGGAACTTTGAACAAAATTCTATGACTATGTATAAATAAAACATTGCAGCCAGCTAGTACACATGTGACTTCAAAATTTTCAAAGATTGGTCATATCTGGGGCCTTAAAGTCTCAACAAATACCAAAGGATTGGGATTATATAGAGCAGGTAATCTGAGCACAGTTATACTAGAAATATGAATAAAAAGAAATAGGAAATCTTCATGCATTTGGAAATTTTGTAAACCTATGCTTCTAGCACTTACTTGTAGGCCAAAAAAAAGGGAGGGGGATAGAAAATGTCTTGAAGTGAGTGATAATGAAAATGCTACACATCCAGCCTTGTAGGATATAGCTAAAGTATTGTTTACAGGGAAATGTGTACCTTTACATACATGCATCCGAAAACAAAAGATGAAAATTAATGAGTTATAAGTAAGCATCTTCCCCCAGAAGTAAAAAAAAAAGACATACAAAAACCAGTCAGAAGAAAATATGGATGAGAAGGAATAAATGAAACCAAAAACAGGTGAATACATAGCAGATGAATCCAACAAAGCCAAGATTTCATTCTCACAAAAGATAGGTAATGTTGACAAATATCAAGCAAAATGGATCAAGGAAAAGGCGCAAATCCTCAAGAATGTAAAGTGGGACTTTACTACAGATGTGGTTGACATTAAAAAGGTAAGTGGTTGTAACGAGCGACATGTGCTAAGTAAAACCAGTGTCGTAGATGCTTATTAAAAATATCTGAAGGATCCAGAGGAGGGATCATGCCACGCATTATACAGAGAAGACCTCTTTTTTTTCCACGTCAACATGGCAAGAGTTTTTCAAGTTCTGACAACATATATAAATTTCTAGGAAAATATAACTTATCCACACTGACCCAAGAAGAGAACCGAGAACCTGATAAAAGGCTGTCTACAAAAAGCCTATAGCAAACACTGTACTAACCAGCAGGATACCTAAATCTTGCCTTTGGGATCAGGAAAAACTGGAATGCCTGGATCCTTCCTTCTCTTTAGCACAGTGTTAGGAGGGCCTACCCTGTGAAAAATTCAAGGAAAGTGAAGCCGAAGACAGGAAGACTGGGGAGAAAGGAACAAAACTGTGATTCATAGGCAGTATGCTTATATACCTAGGAAATGTTTTTAAAAATCTAAGGATGTGTCCCTAGAATTAGGCAAAAGTTGCTGGGGGGAGAAATCACCCTACAGAAATCAACGAGCAGCAAACAAAATGAAACAGAGACCACGTTTGCAATAGTGGGAAAACTCTGAAGAACCAAGAACTAACTGTTTGCGAAGGTGTGCAAAACCACCAGCGCACATTCTTTTCCTTTACCGGGGATACCGAGGCTTTTCTGGTTGGGTGTGATCTTTATAACCATACAAATGGCGACTCCTGTCCTGATGGCCTTTGTTCATGGAGCACTTGGGAGTGTTGATGAGCTGAGGTTTGCTTGGATACAGTACGGAAGAGACCGGTCCCTGCTTTCTGGGAGCCTGATGTCAGTCACAGTACCAATTCTGTCATGGGCCAGCACATCTTAACTGCTGTCATTTTGAGAAGTCAGGATTCTGGATTCCTGCCTCATAGGCATGTTGTCTTCATTGATGAGGTGAGGCCTGTAGGCTTCCTGTGCGTTCTCGGAAGATCTAGGCCTTTTGAAGTTATTACTTTTCCAAAGACCATTATTTTGGAGAAACACAAAAACATGTCAATTCTTTATTTTTTTTCCTTAGGCGTAGAAACTGAATCTGAAATAGCCAATGAATAAGCAAAGGCTTATAATAGAATACATTTCTATTTTTAGTGTTTCATCTTTCTTTAAAATGAGTAGCATTGTTTTTCTAAAGTGGGAATTAAGTCGTTTCCATTCCCTTAACTCATGAAATAAATTATTTCAGAATATATTGTTTAGCAACCAAATTTTCTTTCTCTGGGTAAAAAAAAAAAAAAAAATCAGAAATTACACTTAATATTTAGATGAGTTGATCTGAAAACCCTCTTCTCCAGACATTTAGAAATGTTAAAGTTCATAGGCATTCTCTAAAAGCTTAGCTGGGCTTGCAGGGTAATAAAAGAGGTTGCCAAAGCTGTAAACCAAGGGTGAGGGAAATGACTGGGACCCAGAAGTAAACTGACCATGGGGTGTGGGTGGGGTCTTGTCAGCCAGAGTCACCTGGGTCTTTGGCTTTTGTGTCTAGATGGGAACAGGGGTTCGTCAGTGGGGAGTAGGACCCGAGCCCCCCTCACACCCTCGTGTGAAACGCGCACCCTCAATGAAAGGACGGACTAGCAGCCATGGGAAATGACATAGAAACTTACCTGTTTTGTCCTGGGGCGGGGGGGGGGGGTGGGCATCAGTCTCCTGAGAATCTATTATAGGAAGCCCAGGCCTTGTGTAAAAGTTAGTCCGAGGCTGCTGCTTTCTGAGGGCCCCGTTGTAACAAAGATTAAACAGCTCTGACACAAGCCCACTACTCACCCCAGACAGGATTGCCTCTGATAAAGTCCCACCAAAGACGTGACACGAAATCGCTATTAAAGATATAAAAGTAGATAATGAAAAACATTAATGGAAAAAATAACACCAGAAAAAAAAAACAAAACAGGCCAACTTGAAAAGAGATAAACTCAAAGGACTGGTTACAGAGCTGTTTAGATTCAGCTGAAGAGACTGTTGGTGAAATGGAACGTATGTCTGAGGAGTTTTCCCAGGTGGCGGCATGGAGAGCTTGAGGTCAGATTAGGAGTTCTGCCCCAGAGAAGGAGCAAAAAAATTTTCTAAGCACAAAGTGGCCCAGGATTTTCTGGAATTTTTGAAAAGCATGAGCCCTCAACCTCAGAATGCACAATGAGCCTGAATAAGACAAATAAAGATACACACCTAAAAATATTTTCTTGACAGGTGCCTGAGTGGCTCAGTCAGTTAAGTGTCCAACTCTTGATTTTGGCTCAGGTCATGATCTCACGGTTTGTGAGTTCGAGTCCTGCGTCGGCTTATAGCACAGAGCCTACTTGGGCTTCTCTCTCTCTGCCTCTCTCTCTCTCTCTCAAAATAAATAATCTTAAAAAATATTTTGTTGAATCCTTAGAACTCCAAAGATGAATCTTAAAAGTTGTGAGAGATTTTTTTTAGGATGTCATAAAGGAACAACAGATCAGTAGCATGTTTCTCAATAGTAACTCCTCCTCCCCCCCAAAAGAGCCAGAAGACAGATAAAGTAATATCTTCAGAGTGGTAAGAGACAAGGACAGTCAGCAGGGAATTTTGCACTCCGTTAGTCCACTCACGAAGAGCATGAGTAGAATAACGATATTATTGCGGGTCTATGAGGACTTGAGAAAGTTGATCCAGAATGGATCCTTGTTGAAAGAGCTAGTCAAGGATGTACTTTGGAATGACCCAATAAGAAGGGAGTGAGGTGCAGGAAGCAGTGGTCAACAAAGAAATTGGTAAACATTTGGGGAATGCAAACATGAGCTGTCTGAGACAAAAGTCGCTTTGGGTCGTTTGAGTCATTCTGGGGTGTGTGTGATGGAGAAGCGGGGTGCGCCAAGTCGGAAAAGGGGCTCATGTCAGATGGATGGGCACCAGACTTCAGGCCTTCCACAGTTCTTTGGCTGTTGGGGAAGTGGCCGGAGGCATCGGGGAAATCAGGTCAAGTATATATGCTAGGAAAATGGAAGAGTAAAACACATTTTAATTATAATTTCAGTACACATTAAAAAAAAAAAAAGAGTAGCAGTAGCATGTATAACTTCTAAACACCATAGAGGAAAAGGAGATAAAACCTAAATAGCCTGATAGGATGCAGAAATAAAGGGAGTGGGAGGAGAATAAGCAAGGAAGTATTATAAATAGGAATGACAAAATCAAGGTTTCAGTGAGTCCAATTATATAGGAAATCACAATAGGCGTTGATGAATTAAACCTACCAGTTAAAAAGACAAATTGCTACACTGGTCTTAAAATAAAATCCAGCTTTATGCTATTTTTAAGAGTTCTACTTAAAACATATGAACACAGAAAGGTTGGAAGTGAAGAATAGAAAATGATTCTAGGTCAGTATTAACCTCCCAAATGTTGGTATAACTTTTTAAATAATCAGACAAGCTAGACTTTAATGGTAAAAAAAAAAAAAAAAGTTCATTATTAGGGATAAAGAAGGTCACTATGTAATGGGGGGGCGGGTGTGGGGAATAGCAGATACTTTATCAAGAAGATGTAACAATGCTGATCTGATGTTCACCTAATGAGATGGCCTTCAAATAAAGCCCAAATTGGCAGATTCCCAGGAGAAACTGATAAAGTACATGGTACGTGGTGGGAAATGTTAAAAGCTCTCAATAGTTACTAGATTGAATTAGCCAAAAATGGTCTATAGAAGGTATTAAGCTGAAGCTAAGGATACACATAGAACCCTTCACTCCATAGAGAATACGTGTATTTATAAAAGTTGACCACAGTCTAGCAAAACTCACCAAATATCATTATCTAAATTAGTATTTTTTTTTAATGTTTATTTATTCTTTGAGAGAGAGAGAGCGCAAGCACATGAGCCAGGAAGGGGCAGAGAAAGGAAGACACAGAATCTGAAGTGGATTCCACGTTCTGAGCTGCCAGCACAGAGCCTGACACGGGGCTCAAACTCGCGAGATCATGATCTGAGCCGAAATCGGATACTTAACTGAGTCACCCAGGTGCCCCTCAATTAGTATTTTTTAGAGTATAGGCCCAACCTATTGTGAGACTCAAAATCAATTTAATTTATTGTGAAAAACCTTTTCAGATGTTTTAATGGTATAGAAAATACTGATGTATCACATGTACTAGTACTGAGTCATTTCATGAAAGTGTTGTGTGTATATATATATATATACACATACGTATGTATGTTTCTGTGTCCTAGGTCATGTAAAAAATTATTAGTGTCTCCAGATCCTGATTAGAGGTCTAAAAGCTTTATATCACCCAGAACAGATTCTCTGATGACAACACAGTTAAATAAGAACTATCAGTGATATTTTAAAGCCCCCATGTGTTAGGGAAGTTAAGGTCACTACCATCTCATGAGTCTAGGAGATCTTATGGGATTTAGAAAAGACAACTGAACAATCATGAAAAAAGTGAGTATGTGTGCTGCAGCTTGTAGTATGTAGCTACAACAGTACTTAGAGGGAAATTTGTTGCCTTAAATATTTGCTGTAAGAAAAAAGAAAGGCCTGAAAATTAATAAATGTCCATGTTGTAAAGTTAGAGCAGAATAAACCAATAGAGATTAGAGGAAGGAATAATGAAAATTATGTATGCTGGATCACAAACCCAAAAGCTGGTTTGGAATCATCCTTGATATTGAATCAGCAATTTATAACAGCCAAGACATGGAACAACCTAAGTGTCCATTGACAGATAAGGAAGTTTGTGTTACGAACACACACGCACACACACAATAGATTATGATTCAGCCATAAAAGAGGAAACCTTGCCACTTATGGACCTTGAGGGCATTATGCTGAGTGAAACATAATGTGTTGTGTCAGAGGAACACAAATTCTGTGTGATCTCACTTATATGTGGAATCTAAAAAAACCCCAAAACCAGTCTCCTAGAAAAAGGGGTGACCAGCAGTCACCAAGGGCAGGAGTAGGAGGAATCACAGGAAGGTGGTCAGAAGGTGCACACTCCCAGTTAACAACATAAGCGAGTGCTAGGGAGGTCCCAGACGGCTTGGCTGGCGACTACAGCTAACATTGGTGTGTGGGGTGTCTGAAAGATGTTAAGAGAGTAACAGTTCTCCCGAGGGATAAAATTGCTTTTCCCTTTTTTTTTTTCTGCCTTGTTTTGGTCTCTGTATGAGATGATGGAGGTTCACTGAATTTAGTGTGGTAGTCATTTCACAATATATGCATAAGTCATTATGCTGTACACCTTCAACTTACACAGTTCTTTTAATTTTTTTTTTAATATTTATTTTGAGACACAGATAGAGTGTGAGCAGGGGAGGGGCAGAAAGAGAGGGAGACACAGAATCCGAAGCAGGCTCCAGGCTCTGAGCTGTCAGCACAGAGCCCAACATGGGGCTCGAACTCTTGAGCTGCGAGATCACGATCCGAGCCGAAGTCGGACGCTTAACCGACTGAGCCATCCAGGTGCCCCAAACTTACACAGTTCTGTGTGACAGTTATATCTCCATAAAACTGAGTGGAAAAATAAAATAAAATTAGCAGTTAAAATAAAATAAAATTAGCAGTTAAGTAAAATTAGCAGAAAGAGTTAACTCTTTACCCCCTCCCACCACCGCCAAGAACAGATCTGGAAACACCAGATCTTGACAGTTTTGCAGGCAAGTTCTTCTAAACCCACAGAGAAGAGAGGGGAAAGGGACCATCCTTAGCTCATTTTGTAAGACTCGAGTGACCTTGCTACCAAGATCACAGAAAGACGGGGTCATGAGAATGATCCCTAGGTTTTCTCACTCCACAGCACACATGCAAATCTCACATGAAAAAATTGAACAAACCAAACTAGTGATACATTAAAAAAGAAAGGGCCCAACATCAAGAAGCGTTTATACCATACGAACCATCTGTGAGTTAACATTAGAATATATATTATTGTGATTCAACCCATTTCAGATTAGAGAAAATGTCAAGGGATAAAGAAAAAGCATTTGCTAAAATTCAGTACCCAATTGTTAAAAAAAGAAGAAAAGAAGAGGTGACTAGGAATACAAGATAGCTTAACCTCATAAAATGCTTCTGCTACAAACCTACAGTCAACACAGCATCTAACAGAAGTGGAAACTCAGAGAAGAGACCAGTAAGCCCCCCCTCCCACCCTGCTCAACACTGCTTCAGAGTCCCTGTGAGATAAGAGCTTGAGTGGTAGGACATGAGTGGTCACAATATTTTTTACAGTATTTAAACAAATTAGGTGATGGTGGTCCTGATGCAGACATATCTGCTAGGGTCTCTGATTTATTGTCGCTCTGTTTTAGTTTTGTACCTGCCTGGCTGGTCACCTTGTGCCCAGGAAGGGTGTCTGGAAACTAGATCTCTTTGACATCCACCGGGCACATCCCTGCCCCACGCTTCTCTGTGCACCTGCATATGGTCCATGACAGAGCAGATGGTTAGTGATGATATCCAGCCCCAGAAGTGCTGTTGAGGGTATCTTCACAAAACCTACCCAAGTCTCAATTGCCAAATTGGCTTGAACTGGCCAAATTGGACTGCGTTGGTTGGGCCACACGAGCTGGTAAATGTATTCCATGTCTAAAGAATTCAGGGCCTCCACAGACTTTTGTTCCCTGAATCCTTACCCCCTAGGAACAGAAGAAAAGCCATTCTTTCCAGACCCTTACTGATTTTAGAGAGACAGCAGGGGAGGAGCAGAGAGAGAGAGGGATGAAGGATCCAAAGTGGGCTCTTAGCTGATGGCGGAGAGCCCGATATAGGGCTTGAATTCACGAACCGTGAGATCATGACCTGAGCCAAAGTTGAGTCAGACGCTCAACCAGCTAAGTCACTCAGACACCCCTCTGCTCTATGCTTTCAAGTGTACTAGCAATAGTAAGTGAAAGCACATATTTCACAGAAGTTTCTGGAATTGACAGAACACAGGTCCTTTGTGGTCAGTCCATACAAGATGTGGGTGGTCACACATCTGGCCTCATTCTTTGACCTCCTGGGCCTGGCCCAGTGGGAAAACCCAGGGGACATTCCTACTGGGAGTCCTTTTAGGACAGTGGGGATTTCAGAAGCGAAGCACCCAGAATGCTGGTCCCAAGAGCACAGTTGGAAGGCATCGCTGGCGTTATCACCCCGGTGAGTGTGGGATCTCCCCACGACGTTTCTGCTGAGCAGCGGGCTGGCTTGGCTTTCGCTGAGATTTCTTTGCCATTTGTGGCAATACGGCCTGAGCCGTAAATGTTTCAGTGTATTACTTCTCGAGACTAGGGCTTTTCATTTTCCTGTGAAAGATTTCTTTTAAAGAAATTCTAACTCAGGAATTAGTGGTGGGGATGTAATTCCTTTTTAGAGCAACCCGTTCTGCACAACTTGGAAGACACACTTGTGCTCCTCTCAAACATGCGTTTGTGTGTGCTGCGGAGGAAAAATATTCTCCCGAGCTAGCTTTTTCTCAAGTCTGCGCTCCTAACAGAGGGTATATTTTTGTATCCTGTATTTGCCTAGCTTGAGTAAGATTCAAGGCACATTTTTCAACCTTGGCTTTTCTGCCTACACCGCAAGGCCGCACCGATCCCACAGTGCTCAGCGGGGAACAGACCCGGCTTTGTGGGAGCCTGGTGACTGTGTCGGCGTGGTGACCCTGCAGCAGCTCCACGGAAGACTGCCCTTTGAGTGCACAGTTGTTGAGAAGCCACTGGGACTTATGGAGTGACCCAGACCAGGGTGACCCAGGCCCCTGGTCTCACACTGCCTCTGAAGAAGTGGGGTACGGGGGAGGGAAGGGAGTGTTTCAGAGGATTTTTGTCATCTGAATAGATTAAATACATTTGATTACAATGTGATCTTTGTACCTGAATGTGTCCATGTCGGCGAAGTTTTGAGAGCTCCTTGTGAGGACCTAGAGTTTTGGTTGGTCGATGCCCACCAAGAAATGGAAGTTGATGGTAGAACGTTCCAGGCCTTCGTGTCCCTGCCCTCCCACCCACTGGATTCCTTCCGGGACTGAACAGGGTGCAGTGTCACACCTCGCTTGTGAGTGTGTTCCTGGAAAGGCTAATTTGGGACAGCCTCTCTTGAGGGTGCCTGGCTGTGGCTCACGCCGTCCAGAACCCACGGCCAGAGGTCAGAATCCACTTGCCCAGGATTTGAAAGCTCCATGAGCCCACCTCAGAGTTGGCTTGCGGCGGTCACAGCTGCAATAAAGGTGACAGTCTGGGAGAAGTAAATGTCATAGCCTGCAGCTGGTGTAGTCACCGCGGGGGGAGCACATGCTGTGGAGTTTTTGTCATGAGTACCTTAAATCCTTTTCCTGCAGAGAGCTTATTTAGAAAGCCACAGTGAAATTGTGTGTGTGTTCCGTGATGAGTGATTTTTTTTTTTCCTCAAACCTAATGCTGAGGCATTTAGAACAATCTCTTCTTAGTCTCTTCTTTAAAATGCCCTAATGTTAGAACACTTGGGTGGCTCAGTCGGTGAAGCGTCCAACTTTGGCTCAGGTCATGATCTCATGGTTCATGGGTTTGAGCCCTGCGTCGGGCTCTATGCTGACAGCTCAGAGCCTGGAGTCTGCTTCAGATTCTGTGTCTCCCTCCCTCTCTCTTACACAATTCTCACACTCTCTTTCTTTTTCTCTCTCAAAAATAAACATTAAAAAATAAAAAATAAAATAAAATGCCCTAATGTCAAAATTTGGATTTCATGATTGTTAAGAAATCCCCACCCTCTTGCCCTCCCCTGCTCCCAGTGGAGGACAGATCTCTACTTCTGAGCCCTTGGCAAGCCTGGACCCAGCCTACCCCAGGGTCTAGAGATTTGGGAGGCAGTGGTCATGCCAGGGAGGGGGGCTTGTTGACCTCTCCCCTTCTGTTCCCTCCTTCCTCTTGTCCCACCTTCCCCGACTCACCTTTTTTTGGTCAAGTTTATTTATTTTTGAGAGGTGGGGGAGGGGCAGAGAGAGAGAGAGAGAGAGAGAGAGAGAGAGAGAGAGAGAGAGAATCCCAAGCAGGCTCCATGCTGTCAGCTCAGAGCCTGACATGGGGCTCGATCTCACGAAGCATGAGATCATGACCTGAGCTGAGATCAAGAGGAGGACACCTAACTGACTGAGCCACCCAGGGCCCCTTACCTGCCTTCTTATACTTGTGTTCTGTTCACGAATTCCATCGCTGCTCCTCTTAAGGGGGGCTAGGATCTGTGCAGGGGACTGGGAATGTGATAGTCACATCAAAATTAGCTGATAAAAGTTGACCACACCCAAATAAGTAACTCTCTTGGGGTTCCTCACTGAAGTCAGACCCAGCCTGGGCTGGCAGCCCAGAAGTCGTGGACTCTGGTCCAGGGGCAGCGAAAAGAAGTGGCTCATCCTCTTGGTTTGTTTGGAGTGTCATCAGGCAAAAGGCTCCCTCCCTGGGGTGAGGATTGGGTCTGGTGACACCATTTACCCCCACTGTTTGCAGCCTGTGGCTGTGAAATTCCAAACATGAGGTCTCTTCTTTGGTGGGCTTTCCAGGACTTCCTGTTTCCTGTTGTGCACATTGCAGCTTCAGCAACTCTTTAGGAGCTTATCCTGAAGGCCATTTTTTCCTCAACAATTTCTTGATCACTTTTCAGGATTGTGAAGGTTTTTTGTCTCTGACGCTCGGTCGTTGTGTCTGTCAGCACTGGGGAAGAGGGAAAGGAAGGCAGCAAAGTAGAGCTAGAGGGCCAGGGGCTGCTGGCTAGAACGCATGCAGCCGAAAGCCTGCAGAAGTACTTGATTTGGTTCACATGGTATTTTTTTAAATCAGTCGATTTCATTTTGAGGAGAAAAAAAAAAAAGATTTCTGGCCTCGTGTGAAAAAGCAGATCTCTCAACACAGCACTCAACATTTCTACAATAATTAACAATGGCTGGGTGACACTGTCCCCCTAGTTTACTGGGGCATTCATGCCCCAGTCCTCACCACTCCCCATGGTCTCACACCTCGCCCGTGCTCATGCTGATGTGCATCTTTGACCCCCACGGTGGAGAATCTCTTGAGTTGTGATTGTGGCTTCTGAGTCTCCAGGGTATTATGTGTCCACACCTGTACTCTGCCATTTCTCTGCCACTTCCTATCCTAGCACTAATAGGGGCTGCTCATATCTTGCATAAAAACTCACTCCTGAAGAGGGGCAGGAAGGAATGGATGACATCAGAGATTGTCTGGATTTGTTTCTTTGACTTTATCAGTCTGAAGGATTAGCAAAACCTTAAGTTTGGGGGCAGGGGTGAGGATGGAAACTGTCAAATGCCTCTGTTTCTACAAAAAGTAACCTACATGTATGTATTTGGCAGGTGAAAGGAAAACAAGCCAGGATGGATATTTACGACACTCAGACCTTGGGGGTTGTGGTCTTTGGTGGATTCATGGTCGTTTCTGCCATCGGCATCTTCCTGGTGTCCACCTTCTCCATGAAGGAAACGTCATATGAAGAAGCCCTAGCCAACCAGCGCAAGGAGATGGCGAAAACGCACCACCAGAAAGTGGAGAAGAAAAAGAAGGAGAAAACAGTGGAGAAGAAAGGAAAGACCAAGAAAAAGGAAGAGAAACCCAATGGGAAGATACCTGACCATGAGCCAGCCCCCAACGTGACCATCCTTCTCAAAGATCCTGTGCGGGCACCTGCAGTGGCCGTGGCTCCAACCCCAGTCCAGCCCCCCGTGGTCATTGCCCCTGTAGCCCCAGTACCAGCTGTGCCCCAAGAGAAGCTGGCCTCCTCCCCTAAGGACAAAAAGAAAAAGGAGAAAAAAGTGGCAAAGGTGGAACCAGCAGTTAGTTCTGTAGTGAATTCTATCCAAGTTCTTACCTCCAAGGCTGCCATCTTGGAAACTGCTCCCAAAGAGGTGCCTATGGTGGTTGTGCCCCCAGTGGGTGCCAAGGCCAGTACCCCAGCCACTGGCACTACACAAGGCAAAAAGGCAGAGGGAGCCCAGAACCAGAACAAAAAGGCAGAGGGAGTCCAGAACCAAAACAAAAAGGCAGAGGGAACCCCCAACCAGGGCAAAAAAGCAGAGGGGGCTCCCAACCAGGGCAAAAAGGCAGAGGGAGCCCAGAATCAGGGCAAAAAGGTAGAAGTGGTCCCGAACCAGGGCAAAAAGGCAGAAGGGGCCCAGAATCAGGGCAAAAAGGCAGAAGGGACCCAGAATCAGGGCAAAAAGGCAGAAGGGGCCCAGAATCAGAGCAAAAAGGCAGAAGGGGCCCAGAATCAGAGTAAAAAGGGAGAAGGAACCCCAAACCAAGGCAAAAAGACAGAAGCGGTCCCCAACCAGGGCAAAAAGACAGACGGGGCCCCCAACCAGGGCAAAAAGGCAGAGGGAGCTTCCAACCAGGGCAAAAAAGTAGAAGGGACCCATAATCAGGGCAAAAAGGCAGAGGGGGCACAGAATCAGGGCAAAAAAGCAGAGGGGGCCTCAAACCAGGGTAAAAAAGAGGAGGGGACCCCAAACCAGAGTAAAAAGGCAGACGGGAGTCCCAATCAGGGGAAAAAGTTGGAAGTGGTTCAGAACCAGAGCAAAAAGTTAGAGGGGACCCCCAACCAGGGCAAAAAGGCAGAGGGGGCCCAGAACCAGGGCAAAAAGGTGGAGGGAGCCCCCAACCAGGGCAAAAAGGCAGAGGGGGCCCAGAACCAGGGCAAAAAGGTGGAGGGAGCCCCCAACCAGGGCAAAAAGGAGGGAACCCCAAACCAGGGTAAAAAGGCTGAGGGTGCCCCCAACCAGGGCAAAAAGACAGAGGGGACCCCCAACCAGGGCAAAAAGACAGAGGGGGCTCCCAACCAGGGCAAAAAGGCAGAGGGGGCTCCCAACCAGGGCAAGAAGGCCGAGGGGGCCCAGAATCAGGGCAAAAAGGCTGAGGGGGCCCAGAATCAGGGCAAAAAGGCAGAGGGGGCCCAGAATCAGGGTAAAAAGGCAGATTCAGTTGCTAGTCAGGGCACAAAGGCAGAGGCTGTTGCAAGCCAGGGGAAAAAAGCAGAGGGGGCCCCCAATCAAGGCAAAAAGGCAGAGGGAACCCCGACCCAGGGCAAAAAGTCAGAAGGGTCCCCCAACCAGGGCAAAAAGGCGGATACATCTGCCAATCAGGGTAAAAGGACAGAGTCAGCTCCTATCCAAGGCAAAAATGCAGATATGGTCCAGAGCCAAGAGGCACCAAAGCAAGAGGCTCCTGCAAAGAAGAAGTCTGGTTCAAAGAAAAAAGGTGAGCCTGGTAAGTAGTTCTGATTTCTCTGTGAACTGGAAGGGAAAAGTGATCTTTTAGTAGCTTATGGATTCCCTTTGGGGGAGCCATATGTATCAGTTAGCTGTTGCTACAACAAAGCTGTGTAACAAACATCCCATAATTCAGTGACTTACACCAGCAGTCATTTATTCTTTTTCGTGCTTCTGTTGAATTGGCTGAAAGTAGACTGATCTGGGTTGTCTCAGCTGAGTGGCTCTGCTTCACGCTGCAGTTTAACTACGTTCGGCCCCTTGCTGTAGATTGACCATAGGTCTGTTCCATATGTGTTCATTCTGGGGCCCAGGCTGAGGCTTCAGGGATTCTGGAGGGTAGAGGTCCTTCTCCTGGTTACAGTAGAGCTATAAAAGGGCACATGTCAAACCAGCATCCTATTGGCCAGAGCAAGTCATGTGACTGAGCCAGAGTCAAGGGGTAGGAAGTGCACTGTCTCCAGTGGGAGGGACTGCCAAGTGATGTTGTAAGAGGTGTGAGTATGTGAGTACAAGGAGTGGTGAGGAATTAGGAATAGTAATTCCATCCATCACACAATCTGAAACACTTCTGTGTCTTGGCAAATCTTTCTTAGATGTCTGAGTATGTTCTGCCAGGCTGTTTGTTGCTTACCTCACCTGGTACTCGTTTCTGTATGTTTGTTGAATGACTAATGGCAGGATGTTCTTAAGGTTAACAATGGCATCCACCCCCATCCCCAGTTTTTCCTCTTCCCAACTCCCTATCCCAGTTACTTAGTGGACCATTTTATATATATACAATATAGAACGGTAATTTTCTGTTATGTTTTTAGTGTGCATTATAGAAATTGGGCCAGTGAGTTCCTGTTTCCTGTTCATCACTCATTTGATATGGCAGTCTTCGGTTTTCTTTTCTTTCTTTCTTCCTTTTTTTTTTTTTTTTAATATCTTTGACTAGCCATTAGTTGATTTGGATAATTAATTGCATTTGTCTTACCGAGGTATCTTAGGGGGTCTGAGATGTTTGGGCCTTGTGCTGGATATGTTCTTAGCTGGGTTTCCCTTTCTTGCCTCTTTGTGGAGATGCATTACCTTTTCTCAGGTTTCCTCCTCCCCCACCTTTTGGGGGGGCATTTGTTCAGGCAGCACCCAGTTCCTTATGAGGGGACCTGTGCTGTGTGAGCAGCTTCAGGCTCCTGCTGAGCGTCAAAGATGAGCCCACCTGGCCCCCACAAGTGAGGCCAGCCTCTCAAAGCCCTCTGAAAATCCAAATGTTCAGCCTCCGTCTGCCTCCGCAGGCCGGAGGAAAGGCTTGCTGCCTTGTCTTTAAGTTGATGTTCCACTTGACCCAGGGACAGGGTATTTGAGACATGAGGACAGGGATGGAACTGAGAAGTGGCCTGTTTTCTGTAAAGCATCAGGTGTGTTCAGAATAGAGCTTCCTCTGTCCCGTGACCTATGTCCTGTGGCCATTGTTACCATGTTTGGCTTTAGGCATCTGAAACAGGGCACTAAATAGAAATGTGGTACTTTAGGAAGGAAGGCAAGTGGTACTAATAAGCCAGAAATAGAGAACCTTGTTAGGAGGAAGACCTAACTTTCTGACCTGTATGAACCCACACAGCACCTTACTGGCCTAAGAGAAAATTTGAACAGAGAAAAGAAATTCCAGAGGTTAAATATTATGGATAAAATGACAGTTATTACTAAAATTATTCTAGCCAAAATTTCAATGGGATTCCCCTGCCGACTCCCGCCTTTAACTTGACAAAACTATTCTGAAAGTCCCATCTGGAGGGGAAAATAGGTTGGAATATTGGATAGATTTTTTTAAGCGGCTTTTGGGAAGCCAGTTGTGTCTGATGTGTGAACATATTCCCAGGCCATTGTAATTACAGGTTAGGGTGCTGGCCCAAGGACAGACAGGTCAGAGAATAAAATGGTCCTGAAGCAGACTGTCATGTCTGAGAACTTCAGTGAGGGGAGGCAGCCTCATTTCAGTGGGAAGAAGAAATGTTCTGATCTTGGGCAACATGTTCAAGATTTGGAAGAGTCTGCTTATGGATCCCTCTAAACATGTAAGGTCTGGATAAATTAGATTTAATTGAAAAAAAATCAAACCCCAGAAAATATCAAAGACAGCCAAAATTAATATTAATCAGCCCAGATATCGGGAGGCCTGACGCCACTCCAAAGTTGCAATGAGAAAATCACAAAGGCCAGTATGGGGCACTGGGCCACAAAAGCAACCACACAGGATCATCAGACCCAGAATGAAAACCCAGCCACACAGGGTATTATGTGCAGCTGAGAGGACACCTGAAAGGCGAATTTCTTTATTCTTCAGGGGGTTTGAGAGCCTAGAGACATGGGGAAAACACTGTCTTGTAATTTGTCATTTTCCTGAATGTAATTTGTCATGTGATCTCCACCTGCTGTGGTTGGGGTGTAAAGCCATCTTGAAGCCCCACCCCCACCCCCAGGGTAGATGCAGGCCACTCCCTGCACCAACACCAGGAAGATCCTGAAATAATCTGTGTGTTCAGAAGTAGTGGGGATATGCCCAAGTGCATTGCTTCTCCAACTTTCTATGCAGTTGGATCCCCTGGGGGACTTGTTAAGGTAAAGAGTCGGACTCACAGTTCTGGGTAGAGCCTGAGACTCTGCATTTCTAACCAGCTCCTAGGAGATGCTGATGCTGTTGTTTCCAGGACCACACTTGGTGGGGGGGTGGGGGGTGGGGAGCAGGTAGTAAGGACCCCTGAGTCACTGCCTGGATGGCACAGGGCAAGGTGGGTGTCTCCATGATGCCTGGCTTCTGGCAGCTTTGCAGTTCTTGTCTGTCTGTAAAGGACTCTGGACCTGAGGGTAGAGTAAGTGAAGTGTGTGCTTTGGGTGTTTGGGTGTTTGGCGCTCCCAAATATAGACATGCGGTTTGGGGCTTGCTCTGAAGACGACTCCCAAGTCAGATGTCAGTGACGAGCCATCAAGGCCCTTCTCCACTCTGAGAGCCTTCAGTCATTTGCAGCCATATTCCCACTGTCCAGAATGCTGATTTCTTTCCATGTTTTCATTTAGCCACCACCTGTGTCTATGGACGGCACGGATTTTCCAAATGGAGTATGATAGAATAGGGCTCACTCACTCTTCCGTTGTGATGATATCTCATACATGTTTAGCATTCTAGAACTGATCTGACTCACATTGAGCATCCATGGCGGTGATCTTGTGGCCATGACCGTGTTGCTGAATGGGAAGCAGGCCACATTCCTCTCATGCAGTCATACTGTATGTCCCGTGTTCCTTCCTTTGCTCGAGATGCTGCAGTCAGCCCCGGCTGCCTGCTTTTGACCTCCTTGCCCGCTAGCTGGGGTGGAGGTTCTGTATTTCTGTCCAGGGCCTGCCCACCGCCAGCTTCTCCATGGCCCTGTGCACTCAACTCAAGAGCACAGCTCGGGCTGGGCTGGGTGGCCCCAGGCATCTAGAAACTCGGGGGCGTGGAGATGTGAGCGGCCTCAGCTAGGGGAGATGCCTGGAGAGTAGGTGTGGAGCAGGCCAGGAAAGGAGTTCCTTCTCCAAATAGAGGAGACCTGAACTTGGGTCAGGGAGGGCTCTAGGGCCGTGAAGTTTTAACCGTGGGCACCAGAGAGCTAGAAGTCTAGGGCTGGTCACATGGGGGCTATCTCAGGTAGCATTCAGAATGATCAAAAGTCAGTCAAATGACTGGTTCAGTTGCGCTCACCACATTCCAAGTGCTCAACAGTGCCCTGTGGCCAGTGGCTGCCTTTGCTGGACAGTGCAGGGAAGAGCGTCTCCATCAGTGCAGTCAGTTAGGACAGTGCTGTTCTAGACCAGAGCCACCAGGAGGAGGCCAGGCAGCCTGTAAAAATGAGCATGTCTTTGCAGCATCGTGTTGGCACCACGCAGCTCACCCAGTGCCTTGTTCTGTCTGCCTGCGTCCTGAGTGGGGTGGGGGTGAGCTCCCCGTCGTCCTCCGTATCCCAGTGCTATGTGACAAGTGAAATCGTGGAGCCTGTGGCTGGCCCATGACGCACGACAGATCAGCAGAACCTGCCCCGGAGCTGGGGGGCACCACAGACAGGGTTGTGTCCTCAATTGTCACCAGGTGGGCCCAGCAGGGTCCTTGCTGACAGACACCCCAGAGAGAGACCAGGCAGGTGTGGAGGCGGGCACAGGACACGCTTCTGCAGGCCCCAGTTGGAACTCTTCCAGGACTTCTGATCTGTTTCTCCTACAAGAGCAAATCAGGGCCGTGTGGCAGGTTTTTACCACTTGTCCGTGGCTGGATCTGACAGTGAACACCTGCCTTCCTAATCCACGCTTTTAAAATTTATTAGCGTATAAATGTGTGCTTCCAGCAAACAAAGTACAAACAGCATAGAAGCATGGAAGGTGAAAACCGAAAGTCTTTCCACTCCCTCCCTTTCATGGGGGAGCCTGGGAGCCATTCCGCTCATTGCTTTGGCACACACAGTTGCGGCCTGCGGTGCGCACAGCCTTGGAGCTTGCTTGCTTTGTGTACCAGGGTACCAGTGACATCTTTCTGTATTGTACCTACAGGGCTGCTGCTGCTGTATCCTGTCCCATAGCATGAATGTATCGTTTACTTATTTAAATGGCATTAACCAGCATGCAGCTTTTTTGCTGCTAAAATTAATGCCACAGTGATGTATGTATATTGTAGTGTATCTCTGCAAAGTAACTATGTCGATACGCAGTTGCTAAGTGAAAAGACGGGTCCATTTTCAATTTAGGAGCACAGTGCTGCATCGCTCCCCAAAGACACTTCACGATTTACAATTCGCTCAGAGTGCTGAGAGGCCCACATGAGCGTTTTCCAGCACCTTCCACCTGACTTGACTCTTCACGTGGTGCTGTCGAGATGGTGACCACTTGAGGGGAGCGTTATAAACCCAAGTGTGGAATAAGGAGAAGACACTTACTTATGAAACAAAAGGCGCAGATTCTTTTATTGTTGTTTGCAGAAGAGGGAACTCGGGGAGCCACAGAGAAGTGGAAATTTCCCCAGAACTAAAGCTTCTAGGTGCGTGCAGCCTGGTTGCAGACCTCCGCTGGTTCGCTCTCGGAGAGTCCCTCAGGACTCGTGCATGGTGTTTATCAGGAATGCTGCGTCCCTCTTACAGGAAGTGTGTTGTGTACATGGTGGGGGTTTCTTGAAAATCTGTTTTTGCCCTCGGAGTCGGTCTTTGCTGGCATATCTCGGCTGGGAGTGTGAAGTTACACTTTTAGGACAGCTCTTTTTGTCCCAGTGCCTAGAGGTGAGTCCAGATTAGTACGGCGTGGGCTGGCCCCAGAGGAACCAAGGACCGACGGGGAGCGCGAGATGCCCGTTTGCACACGCTCCAGAACGTCGTGCTTCCGCTGGAACTTGGTGGGTGCACTGCTGTCGCTGAGTGTGGCTCTTCCCCTCTTGCGCTGCCTTCACACCGGACACCCTTCCCTGTCTGCGGGCCTGTTAGCCCTGAGGCCAGAAGACCGTCATCGTGTCAGGGCCCGGGGGAACCCCGCCAACCTGCAGGAGATGGAAAACGCTCTCAGACACCCCACGATGACCTTGTCACACACACACGAGTCTGTGTGGGAGAAGGGCCTTCTTGGGGTACCCGACTGTGGGTAAATTTTAATACCTTTCCTTCGCCCTTATTTTCCGGTTTTTTGGTAACCTGCATTTTTTTTTTTTTTCATTTAAGTTTTAGTTAACAGACAGTGTAATATTGGTTTCAGGAGTAGAATTCAGTGATTCATCACTTGCATACGACACCCAGCGCTCATCCTAACAAGTGCCCTCCTTAGTATCCCCCACCCATCTAGCCCATCTCACACATACCTGCCTCCCTCCATCATCCCATAGTTTGTTCTGTATCATCAAGAGTCTCTTATGGTTTGTTTCCCTCTCTTCTCTCCCCGCCCCCTTCCTATATGTTCATCAGTTTTGTTTCTTAAATTCCACATATGAGTGAAATCATACGGTAATTGTCTTTCTCTGATTGACCTATTTTGCTTAGCACAATACACTCTAGCTCCATCCACATCATTGCAAATGGCAAGCTTTCATTCTTTTTGATGGCTGAGTAATGTTCCATTGTATATATACACCACATCCTCTATATCCATTCATCAGTCAGTGGATATTTGGGGTCTCTCCATAGTTTGGCTGTTGTTGATGATACTGCTATAAACAGTGGGGGGTGCGTGTACCCTTCGAATCAGTATTTTTGTATCTGTTGGGTAAATACGTTTTCTTTTTTAAATGGAAAAGAGAAAAAAAAAGCTCTATTATTTGTCTGCGAGTCAAATAAGCAGGCACTCATTGTACGGAGTGGGGCTCCAAACCTTTCGGGCTTTGTGAGGCAGCCCAGCCCTGACCATGGGTCTTCTGAGCAGCAGAAGGGGGTCCCTGCTCCTTCAGGGGGGTCAGGTTGAGGAAGGAAAGTGGCGAGTTCTTTTCAACCTTGTCCCAGCCTTTGGGTACCCAGTCTATGATCACAAACTGAGCTAAGATGGAAAGTTAGTGGCTCCCCACATCTGTGAACCTTGAAGTGTCCTGGGGGAGCTGCTCAGCTCCATATTGTGCAAGGCCTCCCTGGCCCCTCCCTTCTGTGCCAGAGCAGATGGAAATGCACAAATAGGATCATGCTCTGTACCCTTCTGGGGCAGGAGTCACCAGAGGTCAGGGGATATAGGGAAGGATCTTCAGGAAAACTGCTAAAGGCGTCTGTACCTTAGCATGTGACTTAATCTAATCTTAAGGCATGCGACTTGATAATAGCATCACCCCTTCCTTCCTACTATCCCATCCCCACCCCCACCCCCCACGGTGTCCTTCTTCACTGTGTGCTTGCTGGGTCGCCCCTAGGATTGTGACACTATCGTTCTCAACTAGATGTTTGTGAGATGTGTGGTTTACGAAGCTCCTTTCCATGCATTTCTCCTGAAGGTCTGTAACGTGGATTGGTATGTTTACCTGTTTTTGCAAAAGCAGAAGCCACAGCTCACCTCTTGTTTTGAGACTTCCCAGAAGTCACGTGGCCAGTGGACGGTCAGGGATCTCAGCCTCCTGCCTTGGGCCCTCTGTCTCTGTGGGTCCCTCAGGCCAAGTGCAGCCCACCTCAGTGTCTACTCTACAGCTGTCTTAGGGCTGAGGTACATGCAGATGTGTCTTGAGATTAGGTTTCATACTTTTTTTCTTTCAAACTTAGTTTTTCAGGGTCTGAAGCTCTGAAATCTCTGTAGGACTTTTGAGCCTTCATAGCCTTCATTCCCTTTCTCTGTAAGTTCTTCAAGCCCAACTTTTCTTTCTCTCTCTTTTTTTAATGTTTATTTATTTTTGAGAGAGAGAGAGAGAAATGAGACAATGCAAAAGGGGGAGGGGCAGGGAGAAAATGGGACAGAGGATCTGAAGCAGGCATTGTGCTGACAGCAGTGAACCCGATGCAGGGCTCAAACTCACGAACCGTGAGATCATGACCTGAACCAGAGTTGGATGCTTAACCGACTGAGCCACCCAGGTGCTCCAACTTTGCCTTTTTGCAAGAAGAACAAAAACATGCCCTAGGGAAGGAGCCAAATCAGTCTTGGCGCCTCATGTCTCAGAGAAGCTGCTGGATGACATTGCTTCCAGAACTTTCCATTCAGTCATGTTAAAACATGGCAGTGCTGGGGCTCCAATCGCTGTCCTCAGGCAGCTGTGGTCAAGAAGCCCATAGTTGCACAGATCTTAACCTTTTGTTAACACCTGGGCCTCTGTCCCCCCAGTTCAGCTCCTCGGTGCCCTTGGGCCTGGCCCCTGGCCCTGGGGCTCTTCCCTCATCTGCCCTCCCCCCGCCAGCCTTGTCTCCCAGGTGTCCTGAAATAACATCTCCTCATTGCAGACCTTCCTCCCTGCTGGCATTGCTTCTAGCCCGTAAGATAGAATCCAGATCCTTGGGGCCTGGGAAGACGTGGACTCACTCCAGTCTCACTTCCCTCTGCTCCGAGTGGCAAGGCCCCTCTGAGCCTCGCTGCCTGTCCTTGCCGCTCCCCTTTCCGAAGCCCCGCACAGCCCTCACCGTTTCCTTACCCAGTAGCGCTTGGCCAAAGCATCCCCTGCCACTGCTGCCACGTCACTTCCTTGGCAGCATGCCCTCCCTGGGTTCCCTTCCTGTGGCTCTACTGCATGGTTGCCGGGCGTCCTGTGTCTCCTCTGCCTCTCAGCTGGCAGTTCCAGTTTCTGACTTAACCCTGCCAGCCCCAGTGGTGTGCTGACTGCCGGGTGCACGGTACGAGCACACTCTGTGTCTCTAGAGACCGTTGGGACCTGCCTGCCCCAGGCAGGGCTGCGTCAGGGTACCTGCACCGGCCATTGGAATTGAGCCGCGGTCACCTGATGGGCTGTCCCAGGGCCAAGGTGGCCACCTGCTCCCATTGCTGGGCAGCGGTCAGCACCGACCTGTCGGTTGAGTCCTCTGGAGCCGCGCAGGAGCGGTCCCGAGCTGGACTCTGGAGGGGCTGTGATAGTGCCGGGCCGCGGAACCCCGCGAGTTCCCTAGCACTGAGACCTGGCCGCAGGGGATCCTGGTGGGGATGTAAAGACAAAACTCTCCCGAAAGGACTTTGCGGTCGACAGGGAGAGAGGGACTCCTAAGTGCCTCTTGGCAAGACAAGTTTGATTTTAGGTGACCGCACCCCCCGGCATGGTCACAGAAGGGTGCATGGTTTTGGAATTTGAGGTGTTATACACATTACCCAGTGCCGCATGCTCCCTGGCTGGGGGCTGCGGGAGGCATAGGGCTCCTTGCTTTATCTAACCCTGTTGCCCTTCTTAGCCTCATGAGAGGGTACAGACGGGGGTGCCAGGCAGGAGCCAGAGGGTCCGTGGGCTGTATTGCTCTATCCTCAGGGCTGGCTTCTGGGCACCACCCTTGCACGACTTCTCCGTCCCGCTGGTGGGAGTGGGGGAAAGGGCAGAGCCCCACCTGAGTCCTTCCCGGTGGGCGCTGTCTGTTCAGGGAGGGGTCGGGGCTTGTGACGGTCCTGTGACGGTCCTGTGACTGGGGCTTGCTTGAAGGTGGCCCTGTTGGTTGACTCTGCAGTGCGTTTTGTGCCGGGCATTGTTCCAAACGTGTTGGGATTTAATCTTGGCAGTGAGGCTAGGAAGGAGGAAAGATTGATTATGACCCCTATTTTGCAGATGAGGAAACCGAGGCCAAGGGAGGTGAAGCAACTTGCCCAAGGACGCACAGGCAGGAAGGAGCTGAGCTCGCAGAATTTGAGCCCAGACCGCCTGACTCAGGGGCCTTGTTCTGACCACGGTGCCCAGTGCCCAGGGGCAGAGGTGATCTGCAGGCCACACCTGGCCCACAGATGTGTTTGTTCAGCCCCACAGAGGTTTTATTTATTTCTTTTTTCTTTGAGTTAGCTGTCAGCACTAAAGGTCAGGAGGTGACACATACAAATCTCGTTTCTGGTTCTCCTCGGCAAGTCCACAGCTCTGAGGGTTCTGGAGGTGAAGGAACATGTCCAGAGGCTGCCCCCTGAGCCAGACCTGTGCCATCCTTGCAGGGCCCGGTCCCTGGGGGTGTTTATTGTGTCCCCTGCCGGGCAGGTCTGGATTACTCCAGAGCAGTGAGGCACCGGTTCTATCTCTGTTCTGTCTCTCCGCTCTTTGCTCTCTTGCTGTGACCTTCCTCCAGGCCTCCCTGCTCGTCCATTCCTGGTATTTCAGAACTCACCAAGGTGGGCAAGGCAGAGACTATAGGGGCAGGCTCTCAGGAGCTGGTCTCACTACGATTCACCGCCTCATGGTCTTCGTGACGTCAGTGGTTTAGCAGATTAGATGTTAGTCTTTGACAAATTTAGTGTAGTGCCTTAAGATTTCACAATGCCGGGGATTATTTCCAGTTTTCTAGTCTTTGCTGGAGATGTGTAACATGCCGGCCCAAGTTAGCTCCCGTTAGCACGTGATTTGTGGCCTGGGTGCCCGCCTCCCAGGAACAGGCATCCAAGTGAGCTCAGCGCCACTGGTTTGGTGAGAGGATCTTGAAACCCAGAAGCAAATGCAGTTCACACGGAGGTCCAGAAGTTCTGGTGCCTACTTCCAAGTACTTTTTTCTTTCATTTTTACTTCCCCTGATTTGGGGGACATAAAGATGGCACCATTCTTTAATTTTTTTTTTTTTTTACATTCTCTTTATTTTTGATAGAGAGAGAGCACAAGTAGAGGAGGGGCAGAAAGAGGCAGAGACACAGAATCCGAAGCAGGCTCCAGGCTCCAAGCTGTCAGCACAGAGCCCAACGTGGGACTCGAACTCACAAACTGCGAGATCATGACCTAAGCCAAAGTCGGATGCTCAACCGACTGAGCCATCCAGGCGCCCCAAAGATGGCACCATTCTTACCTAAACGACTTCATGGAAAAGTGTAAAGCTGGGGCTCTCTAAAAATACCTTAAAAGATAGTGTTCATATGAGCATAGAGAAGGCCAGGGAAGTTTGTGTGGGGAGATCGGGCGATAGGCAGGGGAGAGTTAAATTGTGCTGTGTGTAGCTTTGGATTGTTGCACCTGCTCAAGTTTTCATTACTTTGTTCGCTAAAACATCTAATAAAATATGATTAGGTAAGAAAGTTTGAATAAAGGTGTATTAGAATGATACTCTTACAGAACACTCTTGGCAACGTTCTGCAGGCAGAGTGTCCTGGCTATCCAAGAGAGAACACGGTCTGTCAAGACCACTGGGGTGACATCTGTGGGGAAACAGAGCTCCGTAGCAAAGCCTGGCTCCATTATCTAAATGTCTCCCCCTCCCGCCCCCAGCAATGTGGTAGGGACTACGGGGGCCTAGAAGGATGGTCTAGGAGAGGCTTCAAGAGATGCCCGAGCCCCTGCGCAGTCTGAGGCCTCTGCAGGGACAACGGCCGTACTTTTGGGGGGTTGGAGGGTCCCCAGGGCTGGAAAGGAATAGACCAGCCTGTCCAGTAGAAATAGTGTGAGCCACCCGTGTGAGCATATGTGTAATTCAGACTTTCCTAGCAGCTACGTGAAAAAAAAGCAAACAAAAAACAAAGAATTAAATTTTAATGATATATTTTATTTAACCCAATTTTCCCCAAATATTATCATTTCCACATGCAGTCGATACCAGAAAATTATTACAGATATTTTACCAAGTCTTCAAACCGGGGTGTACTTGTACCTGCAGCACAGCTTGGTCCACGCTGGCTGCATTTCAAGTGCCCAGTGGCCACACGTAACTGGTGGCCAGCCTGTTGGGACAGCACAGTAGACATTTCCCAAGTCAGGAAAGGAAAACATCTGTCCATTTGAGCTCCAACTGTGTCTTTGAAATAGTGGACTTCCGTCTTCTGGAAAACCTGCATCTGCCTGCAGGCTGAGGGGGAAGGGCAGGGACCCCGGAAACCAAAATGCTACTGGTGCGGTCTTCTCCTAGTAGTGAACTTGAGAGCGGTCTTTGCTTTGTTTTTGGCTTAGCGGTGCTCAGAGTGGTTTTTCTAAGTTTGCCATCAAGATGATTTTGTGTTATATACATATATCAATGAAAAGAAAGGCTGAAGGGAACACGCACCCCACCCCCACTTCATTTTCATGGCACTCTTGAGCTCTTAGGCCTTGAACGTCACCGTGGTTATTTTTAATCTCCCGAGCCTCACGAGGTAAGAAGTTCTACAATGAAGGTGCTCATAGCAACCAGCTCACCCACATCCCACGTTCCCCTCATTAAGGTATCACGCTAAATGCTTTGACTGGCGATGAAAATATTGTGACTAGCAAGTGAAAATATTGTGACAGGCCAGAGAATTTGGGGTTGCTATGGAAACCTTCCCCGTGCGTTGTCCTCAGTGAGGGGGGCTTAGCTGAAGGTGCTGCCATGGGCCGGCCTGTTTCCCTTTATTTCATTCATTTGGGGCCTGTCGTTCGGCCGCGGGGCAGCTCTGGGCCTCGGCATAAGTCATTCCCCGGGGCATTTCAGGCGGGGTTGCTGCCAGATGGGGCGTCTCAGTTCACCCTTTCCTCCATTCGAGGCCACTCGAGAGCCTGCCTTGAGTGAGTGTGTGTGTGTCAGGGGGCCTCAGGAGCACCACAGAAGTCACAGCACAGGTGGCTGTTGGCACCTGACTCTGTGCCTCCCGGGAAGTCACTCGTGGACTGACAAGTGGGCAGGCCCACTGTGAAAGAACCTAGCCCATCTTCCCCTCCCCTAAAACCTGCCTCGGGCTTCGTGAAGCCAGAAACAGTGTTTGAACCTGGATGTGTGGGAAGAGCCTCCTTTTCCCTGGGGCCACAGAGAAGCAGCCTTAGAGATGCGGGCCTTTGCTTGCCATCCTTCTCCAGTGACTGCAGGGTTGTGGCGGTGGGGTCCATGTTTACAAGGAGCCATGGGGCTTGGTCACCGCAGGCGGGTGAACCCGCCTATGCAGGGCTGTGCAGGGCTGTGCAGGGCTGGAACTGGACCAAGCGGTTTGCTGGAAAAAGGGAAGGAAAAGCACCTTTGGGGAAGGTATGCCTTGCTTAATTCTGCTCATTTTGATGATAAAAAGGGGGGCAGTGAGGATGTCTCCCCCAGCCTAGGAAAACAGCCTTTCTTTTACTTAGGGACCTTCCCCCTCTGCTCTCTTCGGGCAGTTGGGACGACTGTGCAGGGACCTGAAGTCTGGGCCGTTTCTCAGCACTCTGAAAGAGCTCAGGGTACCCAGGTCAGGCTCGCATTCAGCCCGTACAGCCCAAGCAGCTGGACAGAGTCCTCGGTCGGCTGTCTGGCCCCTGCTGCTTTGAGGTGTGACCAGCTTGGTTGCTTGGGGGCGGAGGGTAAGTTCCTGTTCCTTCTCTCTCCCTGCACAGCGCCCCCGGACTCCGACAGCCCTCTCTACCTCCCTTACAAGACTCTGGTCTCCACGGTCGGAAGCATGGTATTCAACGAGGGTGAGGCCCAGCGGCTCATTGAGATCCTGTCCGAGAAGGCTGGAGTCATCCAGGACACCTGGCATAAGGTAGACCCGCCCTCCCTGCTCTCCCCTTAAGTCCTGGGGCCCTTGCCTCCCTTGAGTGACCCCGTTGGGCTGGCCATGTGCACAGAGTTCAGGAAATAGTCTCCACTGGCCTCTCTCAGCGGCACCCCGCCTCCCCTTCCCAGACACAGATTGCATGAATCACCCCGAGTACACTCTGCCTTCTGCCTCAGCCCAGCCACAGCCCAGCCACGGAAACAGGAAGACTGTTACGGGTCAGGGCCGGGCTCTGTGTTGTGTGAGCCGGGGGGGTGAACACAGGCACTGGGGCCCGGCTGGCCTGTGGCCAGGGCTCGGGTGCAGAAAAGAAGGTGTAGGGACACGCTGCACAGTGGGGAGCTTGGAAGCCCCTTTCTCTGACATCCCTCCTGCTGTTGGGGGTCAGTCCAGAGGCCGGCACTTGCCCTCTGCTTCTTGTGGCGAATGAGCTGCCCCCAGGAGATGCTGCCTGGCTCGTGTTTGTTCCTCATCCAGAGTCAGAACTCTAGGAATTTTGCTGGAGAATTTTGTGGCACCCTAGTGGTTAGTGATGCTGGGGGGTGTCTTGAGAGCCAGGCCAGTGACTCCTGACCTGAGGCCAGCAGGGCTTACTCCCTTCCTGACTCTCGCCAAGGTGTGGCACGCCCCACAGTCACAGGAAGCTTTGTGCTCAGTGAGCTTGGGGGAGGGAAGGCTGTCTCTTGGTGTGCGAGTGACTGGAGGTCGGGAGGACCTCTCCTCCAAGGAGACGGGCCCAGACTCACCTCAGGCCACTGTCCCCAGAGTACACCTCGCCTCCCGAGGCATCTTGCAGGCCTCACACAGCAGCTAAGGGGTGGGCCCCAAGCCAGAAACAATGACTAATTGCCCTTCAGTGGGGTAGGAAGAGGCCTTGGCCACCATTGGCCCAAGTTCATGGGAAGCACCATGTTCCTAAAACCTACTGCAGAGATGCAAAGCTTTTGGTCCAAACAGCTCCTGTATGCAGTGGGCCTAGAGACCTGGCCGACTGGGTGGCTGAGGCAGGGGTGCCTGTCCGCAGAAGTGCGTGGAGTCGGGCTAGAACCCGCTCACTCAGAAGCCCCATCCCACAGAACCGGGCCCCTGCTCTGGTCGTGGGTCAGGGTCTGACTGCTGGGGTGGGAGGGCACACCAGGTATCTGCACACCCCCTCTGTTAACGCTGCTCTATGGGCACTTCCAGGCCACTCAGAAGGGCGACCCTGTGGCAATTCTGAAACGCCAGCTGGAAGAGAAGGAAAAGCTGCTGGCCACAGAGCAGGAAGATGCAGCTGCCGCCAAGAGCAAACTGAGGGAGCTCAATAAGGTATGGCTGAGCGCACACCCTGTCCTGAGCACCCCCAGCGGTGGCCAGCGCTGTCCCCAGATCGCGGGCTGGCCTTCCTACCTGGACTCCTTGCACGCGCCTGCTGGCTTGGGACTACCTCTCACACCAGGGATTCTGTGGCCACAGGAAGGCCTTCTGCTGTCTGAGAGCCTGACAACCTGGGGCTGGCTTACCTGTCATGGCCCTGGGTAGCTGTGCGGGGTGGCAGCTCCCCTCCATGATGAAGAACACATGCGCATGGACGTTAAGTAGAGGGTTAGGGCCCTCATTCTCTGATGGGGATGGGCCAGAACCTCACCACTGGTCCCACAGTGACAGGCCATCTTTTTAGGGTATTCACCCTGAAAGCGCAAGGGGCCACTCCCGCCAGAACTCGCTGAGCTTTGTCCTTGCCTCTCTCCTGAGGAGTAAGTCCTGGTGCCACGGTCCCACGAGGCCAGTTGCACTCAGTTTGAAAGCTGTCTCTTTCCAGCAGAATTCTGTGGCTTGCTCTTGCCCTCTTGCTGCTTACTTCCCCCTTCTGTCCGGGCAGCGGGCCCAGGGAGATGGCCTGGGACTGGGGATGTCCCATGTGGTCTGGGCCACAGCCCTTCCTCAGGGTACCTCCACCTGCTCATTGGAGAATAGTCAGAAACGAGGCAGCCTGAGTTTCTGACCTCAGCTGGAGAGACACAGCCCTGAGCCAAACAGTGAAGTTCATTTGGTGGAGATGGCAAGAGCAGATGAGCTTTTTGGGTGGTAACTCTTGGTTAATGGTCCACCCAGGAGAAGGACCTTCCCTAGAGCTCAGTAGCCTTCTGCCCGCTGGGCCTCATCACCTCTGTTAAGACTGTCCACGTGCAGCCTTCACGTGAGCCCGTCTTGACTTGTTGGTGAAATGCAGGCTGGCTGGAGCCGCTTGCCCTGCCCCCAGGAGCCGGACACGCAGCCTCTTTCTGCCTCGGCCAGTGGTGTGCCATGGCCGTGAGCATTTGCACCACAGAAAAGGGCCAGCACCGTGAATCAGTGCCCTCCCACCCCCAGGAGCCAGCAGGCCAGCACTGGTCAAATCTGTGGTTTCGGGGAGCCATCCTTCTGTATCTTTTTTCTGGACAAACTGAGAACTCCCTGTGACATTTGTCTGCCTCCAGAATGAAGGTCAGGGGAGAGGAAATGGAGCAAATGTCCCCACGGTTGGTTGGCCTTGTGGTTGTCTGGCTAGTTCCGTGCCTGCCCCCTTGACTTTAGGGTGGGCTGGAGGTGTGAGGAGTGAGGAGGTACAACCTTTGCCAGTCCCAGTGGCCTGTTTCTTCCCCATGCCCAGGGTCTCTGGCTACCGTGGGCAGGGCAACAGGTGCAAGCAGGGAGTGCATCCTGCAGGAGGCCCCTTAATGCGGCCCTCATGCTGGACACTTACTGCTCACCCTAGTGGTGGCCGCTTGACACAGCCCTTGGTGTTCGTTACCCATCTTGCTCCGAGGTGTCCAGCCAGGCCCCCGCTCCTCTGACCGCACCCTCCCTGCACCCTCCTCGGCTCCCAGGTGCTAACACGGTCCTGTGAGGTCCCTCTTTAAGCTCTGCCAGTGGGTCTTAATCTTCAGACCCGAGCCCACACCCCTGCGGTCCTGCCCCATGTGCTCCCCTGACATGCCGACCCTTTGTTGCCACCCCTGGGCCTCTCCTCCTGCTCTTCCCTTATCCTCAAATGCCTTTCACTGCATGGCTGGCTGGAGATTTTCTCCTTATCTTTGAGGACTCCTTTGACCTCCCTCCCTCCCTCCTGCGAGAAGCCTTCCAGAATGCCCATTTTCCTCTCCCAATGCCATGGTTGTCATCACCAAAGCAATTACCTATCATTGTATTGTCCCCTGTGATTCTGGCCACCTTGCTTGACTTAACCTAGCAGGCTGCCTGTTAGCGAATGGCCACCAAGGCCCAAGGCCAGCACACAGCTAAGAGGAAGCCTTCCTGGCCTTGGACACCATCATATCTTCCCCAGGGCTCAGTGAGCTCAGCTTTAAAATGGGGGTCGTGATCCCCATCTTACTGACAGAATTGAGTGAGGCGCCTGCTTGCCTCAGAGTGGGAGCACAGTGTTGGCCACCTCTCCCGGCTCCGGTGGATGATCAGTGAGGTGTCCTTTAGCGTGGACCTCGGGCTCCTGTGGGCTCTCACCCTGGGCAGAGCCAGGAAGAGGATTGTGTGAACAGTGAGGCCAGGGGTCCCAGGTGGGCTCAGGGAAGGCCGGGCACACAGGCAGCGTTGGCACCCAGCGGCCACCCCGTCAGCCTAGCTCCTCCTCTAGCCTCTGATTTGCTTCTGTCCCAGCCCAGGGACGGAAGTGCGGGGGGTACTCTGGCCCTTCAGGGTGGGTCTCCCTGGCATCCCTGGCCTGGAGAAGGAGAGCATTTCCCACTTCCCTGGTCTCCTGCCCAGGACCAGGATGGCACAGGGCCTGGAATCTTGGGAGACGCTTGCACCGTGGTCCCCCAGGCCAGCTGGGCCCACACCAGGCTCTGCCAGCCCAGCTGGAGGCCCACTGGACAGGGAGCATCCTCACCCCAGGGGCTTGTTTGCATCACCCTTTCTCGAATAGTCACTCTCTGCTCCCCTGTGGCTTCCATCCATTGCCATTCTTCCAAGAATGACACAGACCCCAGCCAGCCCCTCTCCCCTGACCGGCCCGTCCCATCCTGTGCTCTGCCCATGCCTGAGGCTTCAGGTCCCCAGGCCCAGCATCCTGTGTTCATCATGGGCATCTGACACTGACCAGAGCAGATGTTCCCTGGGCTGCGGAGGGAGGACTGATCAGGTGCACGTGGAGACCTGGGCCCTCCGTGTGGCTCAGCCATCAAGGCTCACTGCTGCTTCCATCCTGACACGAAGCACTCAAGTAGAAGTGGGCCTTCCAGGACCTGGATGTCAGGGACCCAGCCAAGCCAGGGTGTTGTAGCCCCAGCAGGGCCGAGCCAATAGTCCTGGAGAGCACAAGACAGCGTGTCCTGTTTACATAGCTCCTTCCTGTGTCCGCTGCCTTCACATGGCCAAGGTCTGACATCCACTCCTACTGGTCAGGTCAGGGTTTTCCAGGGATCAGATCCCTCATTGCCTCCTGTGGGTTCTCTGCTGTGGCTGGCTTGGTCTGTCCGGGAACTCAGGGGGAGGGGGTCTCAAGCCCCCAGCCCCAGGCGATGTCTGGGCTGTGATGACCTTGGGCCCGTCTGACAAGCTCCTGCCCTGGCCTGACTGCCTCTGTGCCCTCTGCTGTGTCCTAGGAGCTGGCAGCAGAAAAGGCTAAGGCAGCAGCCGGGGAGGCCAAGGTGAAGAAGCAGCTTGTGGCCCGGGAGCAGGAGATCACAGCCGTGCAGGCGCGCATGCAGGCCAGCTACCGGGAGCACGTCAAGGAAGTGCAGCAGCTACAGGGCAAGGTGGGCAGTGGCTCTGGGGTGCGCACGGGGGCCCCAGGGGGCACATGGCTCCCCACAGGGTGGGGGAGCTGGCTTCAGAATCGGGTTGGTTTTGGAGGGAGGGGCCGTTTCACATGGCCAGCCCACCACGCGTGTGTGAACGTCAGCAGCCAGGAAGATATAAAATAGATTTTAAACAATGCTTTTTGAAAACAGCCTGGTCCCAAGTGGCCGGTGCCATGTCCCGTCTCCTCCGTTCCTGTGGGTCAAGTTCGCAGCCTCCATGTGACTCCCCAGTCATGCTGGCTCTGCCCTCTCCACTTGTGCTTGGGAGGACCCCATGAAACAAGAGGCATGAGCTACCCGAGGCCAGCGGGGGCCTCCTGCCCAGCCTGGCCTGCGGGGCCAGAGTCCCGTGCCTTCTCCCCAGCCCTGTGCTCTGTTCATGGTGAGCCATGGCCACCTCCCTGCTGCTTGGCTCGGGATGTGCCACGGGAGGTCAGAGATCAGGAAACAGGCTTCCTCGGGGTAATTGTAGGCTGTGGCTATGTGCTTGGTGTCACGGCGGTTAACACAGTGCCTGGAGTCTACAGACTGTAAGGCAGAGGGAAGGGAGGGGGCATATGCAGGGGGTCACCCTGCCTCTGGTGCATTAGTTTGTGGGCTGGGGCCTCGCTGACCTCGCTCCCCACCAAAGCTGGCTCTCTGTGAGGCCAAGAGGCACTCTGATGCCCCTTCGCTGACTTTGCAGATCCGGACTCTTCAGGAGCAACTGGAGAATGGCCCCAACACGCAGCTGGCCCGTCTGCAGCAAGAGAACTCCATCCTGAGGGATGCCTTGAACCAGGCCACGAGCCAGGTGGAGAGCAAGTAAGCTCAGCGCCCCCGTTCAGACACCGTGAGGGCGCTCTCCTGGAGGCTCTGGAGCTGGGGAGGGTGTCCGAGCCTCAAGGCTTTGCAGGTAGATTCTAGTTTCTTGCTGGATGTGGGGCTGGCACGGCAGCCTGGCATGGGCCCCACACGTGAGTGAGCACGGGAGGCTGGCTGTGCACTTGCGACCCTCCCCGTTCAGGGCTCTGGCCTGAGACTCCATCCCCCTGTCTGGTTGTGCGTGGCCAAGCCTTCCAGTGCGTGGCCGGCATGCTCACACGTGGTCAAGGCGCCAGGGAGAGCCAGCAAACCCCGGTCTGGTCTGTCCGTGCCCAGTGTCCACGTGGTTGGGTGCCTCTCAGGTCCTGGCTGGTGCTGGCATCTTGCCTTCCCGGGGGGAACACGTACTTTTCCACGTCTGTCTTCACAGGATCTCGATGTAGGGTCTTTAAACACTTCTCATGGTGACCCAGAATTTTGGGGGTTAGCGGATTGTCCATGATCAGAGTTTGGTGGTGTGGGGACCCGCCGTGGGCCTGAGCCCCTGGATTCTCCACCGGGAGACGAGATCTCCTGTGCTGGAAGGGACATTTGCAGTAGTAAGTCCTGCCTCCCGGCACTCGGCCCGGCCTGCTCAGGGGGGCTCTTGCTCTCAGCATCACCCATCAGGAGTTCCAAGGGCTAGTGAGTCCAGTAGGGGGCCGACCTTGGAGGGCAGCAGTGACCTCACCCTGTGAAGGGCAGCGTGGCTTTCTTCTGACTTCCTGATTTGAGTATTACAGTCTCAACAGGCTGGCCCAGAGGAAGCCCCACTACATTTTCTTTTGATTCACATTTCCTTGCCCTCTCTTGGCCTGAAGCATCCAGAAGGGACTTTCCAAGGTTCTGCGTTATCCCCAGAGCATCCCCTCTTGCCTGGAGAACCGACAAAGGTTGAGGGCGCTAGTACCCTCTGTCCCTTAGCTGCAAGTCAAGTGGGGAGAAGGTTGGCCCAGGAGCCGGACCGGGGAGGGGGGTCTGTGCCCATGCGTCTGGTCTTGCTGGTGGCCCCCCGGGGCAGTGTGAGCTAACGGCCACCTTCCCCAGGCTGGTGCCTTCTGTGTGGAGGCCTCCTCTGGGTGTGCGTGTGCAAACATCTTCATGTCTGCCCTGGCCTGTCAGCAGGCTGGAGGTTGGTGGCTGTGGTTTCCTCAGCAGCTACAAGCAGAAGGTAACAATGGAGCTCTGGTTTCTCCGCTCATGTAGAATCCACTGCGGCCTTTGTCCTGGGGAAAGCCATAAAGCTACAGACCTGTCACCCTGAGGCGGTGGCCACTGACTCCCTTTGTGGAAGTTCTGCTCTGCATGGGGTGGGTGTCCCGGGGCCCTGCCCAGAGCTCCAGAGCAGTCCCAGGAGGCCACCCACTCAGCTTCCCGTCTCTATCCCAGGGCACTGGAATCTAGCCTTTGCTGTAAACCCCTCCGGTCTTGAATCTTGGCCTTAGCGTGAGCTGAGAGAGAGCCTTTGGGACAGCCACGTTGGTGCAGGTGGGAAAAGCCAAGTGCAGAGAGGTGGGACCCACCTGGCCCTCAGCCAGCAGAGTGCAGCTGGTCCTAGCCAGGTTTCTGGCCTCCACGTGGTGTGACACCACTGTGCAGGGTTGTGGCCGGTCTTGTCTGTCCCCTTTGTCTTGCCTAGTATTGTCTCCTGGCTGGACGGTCGGTCCTGCCTCAGAGAGATGTCTTCTGAGCTGATGAGGCTGGTGGGCCGATCACCTGCTCGCACTGGGGAAAGTGGGTCTTGAGCTGCCTTTCTTTTCCTTTCAATCGAGTCTCCTTCCTTCACTTCTGTGCTTGTCGCCGGTCCTGAGATCCAGCTTTTGTGCAGTGTTCAACAGTCTGTTTTGTAAAGTGCCTCAACCTCCCACCTCTGGTGGCCCCCAGGCGTGGCCATGGTCCAGTCTGCCAGGGAAGTGGGGCGCATGGACTCCAGCCCTGCAGGGGTGTCGAGGCCAGTCAGCCTGCATCTGGGGCCTGTCTGGTCCTAGATCAGCAATGAGGAGAAGAGTGTCTTGCCTTTTCTCTGACTTTCTGGGCGGGGTTCCTGTGGGATACTGTAGGGCACATTTTGCTCTTCGCTCTGTATGGTCCATACGCGGCGCTGGCAAAAGAACGTCTTCGCCAACACACATCAAAGCCCATAGGACCGACAATATGAGAGGCTTTGGTAGTGGCTCTGGGATGTGGGTGACCACTTGTAAAAGAGCACGTGCCCCAGAGGAAAGGCTCGTCTGCCAGGCCCTGTCACCCAGGGGGAGCCCTCTGGGCTGGCGAGAGCTCACCCAGTCAGTCCCTCTTCTGTCCATCAGTTGGGGCTGGTGACTGTCTTGCAGGCAGAACGCGGAGCTGGCCAAGCTCCGGCAGGAGCTCAGCAAGGTCAGCAAGGAGTTGGTGGAGAAGTCAGAGGCCGCACGGCAGGAGGAACAGCAGCGGAAGGCTCTGGAGACCAAGGCGGCCGCCTTTGAGAAACAGGTCCTACAGCTGCAGGTGAGCCAGGGTGGCAGCCGCTTCAGCGCCCGAGTCTGCTCTGCCCCCCCCCCCCCAAGCCTATTTGCGTAGCAGGGACAGGCCAGAGCTTGCCTGGCCATATCGGGTCATCCCTTCCCCGTGATCGTGATGGCCGGAACCCTCGGCCCGGGCCTCGTTAGTAACAGTGATCGCTAGTGGTGTGGAGCGGGTGCAGTCAGTGTGGTCAGCATTGTCCTGAGCGCTCTGCAAGCATTGACCCCGCCAACTCTCATCGGGACCCTAGGAGGTAGGTGCCGTTGTTATCTGTCGTCACCCATTACAAGATCTGAGGCACCGGGAAGTAACTGGTCCCAAGTTCACACAGAAGTGGGATTTGAACCCCTAGGTCTGGCCCCAGAGCTGTTTGTCCTTCCATGTTTGCCACCACCAGTGGTCCCGCAGCCTCGGGCTTCAAGGCTGGGCTGGTATGCTTCCTTCTCAGCCTCCGGCTGTGGCCCGAGAGCTGTCATTTTCCCCGGAGAGTGGCTGTTCTCCTTCAGAGGAGGAAGATTGTCCCCATCCCAAAGTGCACTGGGCAACATCCAGTGTGGCCTCAGCCTAGGGGCTTTGCTCCCTGTTGCCCTGAAGGCTTCTGGATGCCCCAGTCAGCCCGTTTGGGGACCGCATGTGGGGAGCCTTGCTATCATGTCTGCTGTGTATTTAACTTACCTGCGGGAGGAAGTCCTGGTGGTCTGAGGGCCCTGGGCCCTTCTGCGGCTCAGCCATTGAAGTTAGGCTGTAGCATGAGTCTTGTGGAAGGTACTAAAACAACAGACGTGAAATTGTAAGATCAGTTTTGGGTGTATACGAGGGACCAAAAAGGAACACGGACAGGTAAACACAGTGTGGATTATTAGGGCAGCATCAAGATGGATGATGTGGTGTTTGCTATTTTTACCTAAAGCAGGCCCACCCACACCAGTGAGATCAGATGCTCACTGGGGTGGGCCTAGAGGTGATCACGTGTTAAAGGTTTCGGGATAGTTCCTGTGCTTCGGGGGCTGGAACCTCCCCTCTGGCGCCCAGCTCATCACCGTTATGTGTGCCACTTCTAAGGGGTCAAAGCCTGGGGCTGGCCCTCACCAGTAAGCCCCAGACTCTGAGCGTCTCTTGCCTTCTCAGGCTTCGGGCTGTCGTCCGCCACCTGGGGCCGCAGAGAGTCCCCTCTTTCCTCTCTGATGCCAGAGATTCTGGGAGTGGATGACCACAGGTGGTGAAGGAGGCAGGGGTGTGTGGCTGCCTCCTCTGTTGTCCCGTTGCTGACAGTGAAGCCCCCGGTGTCCGCTGGGAATTTTGGAGCCTTTTTCCCCATCTGAAAAAGGGTGTGACAGTAGTACCTGTCCCATGGGCTGGCTGGGGGTTCACCACACTGATGCACACACAGAATGCCTACAGTAGTCCTTTGCTCAGAACAAGAGCTCAACAGATGCGAATCTTACAGGGGCCAACTCAGGAGGTCTCCAGGTTTTTCTGGAAGGTTAGGTTGCGGGAAGCAACTCTCTGTGTCACACTGAAATCAAAACGGGGCTTTTCCCTTTCTGTGACTGCGCTTCATCACCTGGGGCCCCTTACCAAGAACTCACAGTTGAGGGGCCAGGGTGGCCGTGGCCTCCTGGCTTTTTCCGGTGGGTTAACTGACTCTAGAAATCCAGGAGCATTTTTTTTTTCAAATTTTTTTTAATGTTTATTTATTTTTGACACAGAGGGAGACAGAGCATGAGCGGGGGAGGGGCAGAGAGAGAGGGGAGACACAGAATCTGAAGCAGGCTCCAGGCTCGGAGCTGACAGCACAGAGCTGGACATGGGGCTCAAACTCACAAACCATGAGATCATGACCTGAGCCGAAGTTGGATGCTCAACTGACTGAGCCACTCAGATGCCCCGAAATCCAGGAGCATTTTTTTTTTAAGTTTATTTATTTATTTTGAGAGAGGAGAGAGGGGCAGAGAGAGAGAGAGAGAATGATTCCCAAAAAGGCTCCGCACTGTCAACACAGAGCGTAGCTCTGGGCTAAGCTCACGAACCGTGAGGTGGTGACCGGAGCTGAAATCGAGTCAGATGCTTAACCGACAGAGCCTCCCAGGCGCCCCTGCAGGAGCATTTGATAAAGGCTGTTGGGGTAGGTTGGCAGGTTGGAGAGAGCTCTCTGTCATCTGCGACGTCAGAGCCAGCTGAGGGGCTGGCCTCCCTCTGGCATCTTCACGGCCCCCTTCCCTGTGCCCGGTCCCCAGGTGTCTCACAAGGAGAGTGAGGAGGCTTTGCAGAAGCGCCTGGACGAGGTCAGCCGGGAACTGTGCCGCTCACAGACCAGCCACGCCAGCCTGCGGGCGGACGCCGAGAAGGCCCAGGAGCAGCAGCAGCAGATGGCCGGTAAGGGTGGCCTGTTGGCTCCCAGCGGGCCTGAGGGTCTGTGCCAGATGTGGAGCCACACACCGCCCTGGCCCCACTGCCGGGCCGGAGCCCATAAGATGACCAGCCCTGCTGGCGAGTGAGGGCAGCATGGGATCCCTGACTCTGCCCCTCAGGTGGTCATGAGGTGACGGTCTCGGCAGGAGGCGGGCAGAGCCAGCAAGAACTAGGTGTCGGGGCGGAGCTTGAGAGCAGGGCTGGGGAGTCGGGGGCGTGGAAGGTGCCACTGCCTGGAGCCTGCCTTGCCATGGGGCCCCCTCTGGAGCATCGGCTGTGGGTGAGAGCCGCAGCAGCCCTGAGGCCTTTGCCGACCTTCTCAGCGGACTCCTTCTGGACCTGTCCTGGCTCACTCAGCCCAAAAGCTAGGTTTGGAAGGTGGGGTCTATGGTCCTCCTAGGCCTACATACAGGTAACCTTCATAATCAGGAGAATGTGGCCAGGTGAGGATGCTGAGGGCCCCTGGAGAAATAGGGCAGACGAGGCCAGTGACCGCTCCATAGTCACTTGCTCACAAGTATTTCCTTAGCGACTGCCATAGGCACCCAGAGCTCGGCCAGGAGTAAAGCAGTGGCAGCAGGGCCACATTCTAGCAGGAGAGACGGTAGTCAGGTGGGGGGCCATGCGTCAACCAGCCCTGTGCTCTACAGGCTTCAAACAGCCAGCGTGACCTAACGCAGGGTTAGTATTCTGTTTCTCTGAAGAGGCAGCTAGTAAATAGTTTTGGCTTTGTGGGCCAGACACAGGGTCTGTCACAGCTGCTCAGCTCTGCTGTCATAATGCAAAAGCAGCCCTAGACGGCGTATAAACAGACAGACCTGGCTGTGTTCCAATGAAGCTTTACTTACAAAAACAGGCAGTGGGCCAGAGGTGGCCCTTGGGCCTCGTTTGCTGACCTCACTCTAATGGGCCAGGTGTGGCTTTAGATTGGGTGGTCGGGGAGGCCTCTCTGAGGCGGAGGGAAGGTTCAAGCCAAGTCTGGATGACAGGAAGGGGCTGGTCTCACAAAGACCGGGAAGAGGCAGAAACGGCCAGCACAGGGCCCCTGAGAATGGGGATGAACTTGAACTTGGCCCGTACAAGAAACAGAGGCATAAGATCAACAAGTGTGACTGGAACAAGAAGGCGGTCGGCCAATGTGGGGCCCCAGGTAGCCCTCCCTGAGAGGTGTAGCGTGCTGGGAGCAACTCAGGAAGTCTGGGACGGGGGTGGCATGAGCGCCTTGTACTTGTGGATGCTCCGGTGCTGGGTGGAGACTGGACCAGAGGAGCAGGCGTGAAGCTCTTGCAGTCATTCCGGCCAAAGGCAACAGGCTGGGCCCAGGTGGCTCCAGGGTGCTGGTGGGCCGGGGAGGGATTTGGCAGACAGCGGATGTGGAACCCACAGGCCTCGCTGGCTGGTGAGAAGTGGGGACACGGAGGAGCAGAGCAGCCAGACGAGGAGACCAGGCTGGTCGGCGGGAGTGCTGGGTTCGAGTTGCCTAAGCAGAGCTCAGCTGATATGAGCCAGTGTCCCAGAGAATAAAAGTTCAGCAGCTACAGCTGGAATCCATTTCAGAGTGGCATCATTTTCCCATGAGCGATCTCAGGGCATTTCGTTCCACCCCAGTGTGCGCTGGGGAGCAAAAGCCAGAGTGACTTTGTCCCTCAACCGCTAAGATGCCCGGTGGTCACAAGTGTGTCTTACGGGCCTGGGCGCACGCAGAAGGCAGTGGGGGTGGCCGTGCCGGCGTTTCCCGCCCCCACCCACCCTTGCACGCTTCTCCTCAGAGCTGCACAGCAAACTTCAGTCCTCCGAGGCGGAGATGAAGAGCAAGTGTGAGGAGCTGAGTGGTCTCCACGGGCAGCTCAAGGAGGCCAGGGCTGAGAACTCGCAGCTCACCGAGAGAATCCGGTCCATCGAGGCCCTGCTGGAGGCGGGCCAGGCCCGAGACACCCAGGACGCCCAGGTCAGCCTTCGGGAGGGGAGGGAGAAGGCTGCCGAGTCCCACCCTGCCAAGCAGAGAGGGCCGACCGTGGATGGGCCCCGTCCTGACTAGTTGCCGCACGAGGCCAGTCTCATGGTGACCGCGGCGCTTTCTGTCTCTCGTTCCAGGCCAGCCACGTGGAGCAGCAGGCCCAGTAAGTGGAAGCGGAGGCCCGCAGCCTTAGCGTGGGGTGGCCAGGACCCCAGGAGCCAGGGCTTCCAGCAGGGTGCACAGATTCCCTGGGGAAGAGCCCCTTCAGAGGCCCTTGCCTTTCCCTGCTCCCTCCGGTGGCTCTGAGGACAGGGAACAGGCCTGGCCAGAAAATAAGGCCTCCTTGCAAAGAACTCCTTGCCTCCTCTCGAGGAGCGAGGCTCAACTGTGTGGAGACTGGCAGGTGCTCGGTGGGGGCTTCTGGACCTTCTGCCCCCTCCTGTCCGTCCATCCATCTGTGACTCAGCTGGTTGGAGGGTCTCCATGTCTACAAGGCGAGGGTTTTTTAGGGACTGAGATCGTAAATCAGGTAGCAGCCATGATTACACACCCATCTAGAGAACCCAGGAGGTCTCCAGCTTTTTGCACAGATCTGCGATGTCCGTGCAGTTGAGAGCTGACCCAAGTCACAGGATTGCCCGCGAGGCAACTTCACTGCTGGCAGACCTTGTTCGCTCTCAGTATTGGTGACCCAGCACGAGGCTGTGCTAGGGGACTGTTTATTTGCTGTTGCAAAGGCTGGAGCCAATACTTGGGTGGAGTGGCTTGAGTTAGGGGACTTAGAGTCCTTGGGACCATCACCTCTGGAGCATGCGTCCCTGAACAGATGTCCACAGGCTTGGGAGAGGGTCCTGGCTGCTGTGGCCAGGGCTCCACAGGATAGTCACGGGGGGTGAGGCATGAAGGGTGTCCTCTGTCCCTATGCAGACAATAAGACATGTCCCAGACCATCAGCTGACATGGTTCCCTTGTTCTGGCTGCTGCCACCAGTGACTCACCTCCCCTGCGCCTCCTCGGGCCGTGGTCCATGTTTCTTTCTTAGCCTCAGGCTTAGCGGTTTGGGAGCTGAGGAAGGAAGCCAGAGGGCCCAAAATGCCTTGAAGGAGACGCAGGACCAAACTCTCCATGTTCCTTTCCCACTGTGCTACTTTGCAGAAAGTTCACGTGAATTTTGTTTCTCTTGGTATTTATTGGAGTAGAGAGGTTGTGTTTGATGAGGGTTTTTTTTGCTTTTGTGTTTTAAGATCACATTCTCGGATCACAGAGCAAATTATTGGGGCATCAAAGTTACACTGCAAGTAATGGTTCATTCTAATTTTTTGCATTGTGCAGATGTGTTTGGCAGAAATCGGTTTTTTAAATTTCCTTCTGAATTTATCTGGAAATTGTGTCTAAGTCTGGCCATCCTGTTCTGGGTGGAGATGAGTGATCTGACCCAGATGTTCTGGAACCCAGGCAGCGGCCGCCAGGGGGCTGATTGTCAGTGTGTCCTTGCCATCTGCCTGTCTGGGTTTGCTCATGTGGTGGTTTGCTGGAGGCAGGCTCTTGCATGGGCGGGGGGGGGGGGGGGGTGCTTGAGGGAATTGCTGCGAGGGGTCCCGGTACAGCTTTAAGGGTGAGGTCAAGGTTCCTTGGGCCTGAAACCACCCCCCAAGAAGTCGACAACTGACTTCAAGGCCTTGACCAAAACTGTTTTGAGAGTAACAAGGTGAGGCGTTGCCACGGTGGGAACCCATTCCCTGGTAGGGTGGTTGGGGCAACTAGTGGCCCACGCTCACAATTGTTTTGTTCAGTCCTAAGGTGCGTGAGAATGGTGTTTTGCAAAAACGTTGTTGACCGCAGCCCATGAAAAGAAATGCAGATGTGTATGTCCTCATCTGGCTGGCAGTGGCCAGGGCCCCACCCGCCTCCCCCAGACTGCTGGCAGCCCCCTCTGGTGGGCACACCCATGGGTGGGGGACCTCTTTCCAAGTTCATCACTTCTGGACTTCAGATTTCACCTGTTCCTGCTGTTCCTGGGGTCTTCGCTGCCCTAAAGTTTAATGCAGAACCCAACATGTTAAAGCCCCTGTTTGAAGCCTGTGAGTCAGAACAGCTAGTCCATCTGTAGCAGCGTCAACCTCTCACTGTCTGGAAGATGAGGGTGGTCAAAGCCCATTAGGCTCTTGAATGTGGAGACAGGACTGACATCTCGCCAACCCCATGGCATCTGGGGCATCACCCAGAGCTGATTCCCCAGAGCCCGGGCGCAGGCCTGAGGGAGGAGCCTTTGGGTCTCAGCAGAGTTAGGTTCTGGACAAAGGATGGTCCTGCTGTACCCTGCAGAGACTGCTGGCTTGTCATGAGCTGCTGAGACCAGTGGCGTCCGGAGTCTCGATGGGTGTGCAGGTGACAACACCACCTGAGTCTAGCTCAGTCGACCTCTGAGAAGGCCCAGCCCATGTCTTCAGAGGGCCAGGTGTGGCTGTGGCCATAGGGAAGGGCCAGCTGACATGTTTTGTGCGGACCGAGCAGGACCAGGTTGAATAGAAGCCACATACCGTTCAGTAGAAGAAAAAGCATCCCCCAAACCCTATTGTCTGGGATACATCCCTGTTTCGGCCACTGTGGCTGCTCTGACCTCTTCAATCCCAGCAGCCAGTGTCACCAGGTGTAATTCTGGTGGCCTTTTGGGTCTGCACCCAGCCCCCTGGGCACTCGGGATGAGTGGAGAGGATGGGGCCGAGGCGGTTCCTTGGGCTCCCCTTGAAAGCTTGTGCTCTGTTGACGTGATTGGGGGCAGTGGGAGGGGACTGACCCGTAGCCAAGTGGCTCCGGGTAGGTGTCCAGGCAGCAGAAGGGGCACTCCCGAGACAGGACCTGGGGTGGCGCGGCCCTTGGAGTGCAGCAGTGACGTCGCTGTCTCCCTTCAGCCTCAAGGAGCTGGAGTCCCAGGTGCGGTGTCTGGAGAAGGAGACCACCGAGCTCAAGGAGGCAGTTGAGCAGCAGAAAGTGAAGAACAATGTGAGTGCTGAGAAGCGTGGGTGTGAGGCTGGCCTTGTGGGAATCCCACCCCTAACCACTCAGGAAAGGGTTTGGCTACCCCTTTATGTCCCGTCGTGCTGTTCGTGGCTGGAAGCCTGCCTGCCTTTGGCGGCTTGGGTGAGGCCTCCTTTCCCCTTTGGGTCCGTCATAAGGCCCAGAGCTGACTCCCTTCCCATCGGCTTGGTCACGTGCCCAAGCATGGAGCCCCCTGCCCCCCCTTACCCCCACCCCATGGTGGGGTCAGAATGTACCAGTTGGTCTGGTCTGGGTCATATGGTCACCTTGGAGTAGGGAGGCAAATGTCAGGAGAAGGGGATATGGAAGCCCCTTTCCTCTGCAGGGGGTGCGGAGCCCCCACTACATCCTCCTTGCCGGGCTGCCCCTCACTGCTCCTCAGGTGGCCCGGGCTCCCTGGCTCCCCCATCTCCTCTTCCCCCGGGACCCCTGCCTGGCCCTCCCTGTGCCTGGCGCGGCCAGAGCCAGCTGAGGGGTCGGTGGTGACAGGAGCTGCTTCTCTCTGAGGAGCCAGCCGACCCTGTCTTCTCTCTCCTTCACGCTGGATCCTCCTCATGGCCTGGTGCCACGGCCGCTCCCTAGCGGGCTGCCCCAGAGGAACCAGGCGACGTGCGCCAATATAAAGCACGTTTTGTCCCTTGGCAGTCTCCCCGTTGGGGTCCCAAGTGGGGTTGGGGAGGGTTCTCCCTTGCTACTGAGCCCGGCTCAGGCATCCCGGGTGGGATGTGTGGGCAGCCGACCCTCCCTGGCTGCTGACCTCTCCTGCCTCTGCCCCCAGGACCTCCGAGAGAAGAACTGGAAGGCCATGGAGGCTCTGGCCTCGGCCGAGAGAGCCTGTGAGGAGAAGCTGCGCTCCCTGACCCAGGCCAAGGTCAGAGTCCCACACGCGCAGACCCCTACTGGTCAAGATTCGGTCGGCAGCAACTGTGTGGTTTAGCAAACCACGCAAAACACACAAACCGCGTGCAGAGCAGCCTTGGCCTCGGAGCCTCAGAGATCCATGCCAGGGGGCCCCTCGGAGATCCGTGCCAGGGGGCCCCTCGGAGATCCGTGCCGGGGGCCCCTCGGAGATCCGTGCCAGGGGGCCCCTCGGAGATCCGTGCCAGGGGGCCCCTCGGAGATCCGTGCCAGGGGGCCCCTCGGAGATCCGTGCCAGGGGGCCCCTCGGAGATCCGTGCCAGGGGGCCCCTCGGAGATCCGTGCCGGGGGCCCCTCGGAGATCCGTGCCAGGGGGCCCCTCGGAGATCCGTGCCAGGGGGCCCCTCGGAGATCCGTGCCAGGGGGCCCCTCGGAGATCCGTGCCAGGGGGCCCCTCGGAGATCCGTGCCAGGGGGCCCCTCGGAGATCCGTGCCAGGGGGCCCCTCGGAGATCCGTGCCGGGGGCCCCTCGGAGATCCGTGCCAGGGGGCCCCTCGGAGATCCGTGCCAGGGGGCCCCTCGGAGATCCGTGCCAGGGGGCCCCTCGGAGATCCGTGCCAGCGGGCCCCTCGGTGATCGTGCCAGGGGGCCCCTCGGAGATCCGTGCCAGGGGGCCCCTCGGAGATCCGTGCCAGGGGGCCCCTCAGAGATCCGTGCCAGGGGGCCCCTCGGAGATCCGTGCCAGGGGGCCCCTCGGAGATCCGTGCCAGGGGGCCCCTCGGAGATCCGTGCCGGGGGCCCCTCGGAGATCCGTGCCAGGGGGCCCCTCGGAGATCCGTGCCAGGGGGCCCCTCGGAGATCCGTGCCAGCGGGCCCCTCGGTGATCGTGCCAGGGGGCCCCTCGGAGATCTGTGCCAGGAGGCCCCTCGGAGATGCGTGCCAGGGGACCCCTCAGAGACGCGTGCCAGGGGGCCCCGAGGCCAGCGGACAGTGTGCCCTGTGCGCCTGCATCGTCCCCCTTACCCTCCTCCTCCCTCTCCTTCATTTCTCCTTAAGGTGAAGAGGGGAACGTACCCCCCCCCCCCGGTGCTTTTTCTCATCTGGGCCTTTTGCCATTAGGGTGCAGAGACTGAGCGGCCATGGGGCTATGAGCCCTTCTGGCCTCACTGCCTTTGAGCCCAAGGTTGGCTGTCCTCAAGTTGTTTTTCTCTCTGGCCACTTTCTTGGGGCCCATGAGATCCTGGCCCAGTAAGTCCTGTGGTTGATCTTTACCGTAAGTAGCAGAAGGACAGCAAGCTGTCTATAGGTCCCGGGATCTGTGCCACCCAGCTCGGCGGAATGTGGGTGTCTCCATGTTTGGGGCCCCACGTTGCCTCTGGAGCCCTGGGCCGGGAGCCAGCACTGAGCTCTGGCCTGGGGACGTGGCCTGCAGTGGCAGCCATGGGAGGCCTCACCCACCCCCTCTTGCCACCCGTTTCCGTCCTTGATGAAAGGCCCCGGGGCAGCTAGCCCTCCCCTCCCAGCCTCGCTCATGCAGAAGGAATGTCTGTCCTGTTATCATGAGCTCTGCAGTGACTTTCATGAGCCTGAGGCCCCAAGACAAGGCAGGAGGTGGAGGGCTGGCCTCGGGTCAACAGCTGTAGTTAGACTCCTCGGAGGTGACCTGGAAGCCTGTGGCCTTTCTGTGGCAAATGCAGGAGCTGTAATGAGAGATGTCATCTGCAGTCATGCAGCCAGATTGATAGGAGCTGGTCTCTGGGTCCTCTGGCCCTTGCCTGGGATTCACGTGGCCAGGGGGCCTGAATGGGGTCATGAGGTCAAGGATTCAGAGCAGGCCACCGGCATCGACCAGCAGCGTTGTTTGCATCGGTGGTGAGCCAAGAAGGGTCCACTTCTGAGACTTGAGTACAGATCACATGGGTGCTGTGGGCGGACGGGGCGTCCGTTTGTCATGCACATTCCAGAACAGCATTGGAAGGTCCTGATCTGGTCAGAGTTCTAGTGTCACCTTCAGGTCTCCAGCCATGCCGTCGGCAGCAGGTTCAACCTACTGGGCACAGGATACTAGATAAGACTTTCTTTTAGCCAGAAACCTCCCCGGGGTCCTCCTTGCGCTTTGCGTGGGAGCCTCAAGGAGGGCGGATGGGGTCTGGCCTGGCAGCCTGGCCAGTGTGAGTCAGGCTTCAGAAGAGCCAGGACCCCAACCAAGCCCTTAGCCCTTCTGGGTGGGTCCCTTCCTTTGCAGAGTGGGGGTCCTGATCCCCGCTGCTCCTGGCTGGCAATAGCCCTTAAGTGGTGGCTGCTGGGAGATTCACCTGTCCTCTGCCTCCCCCTCAGCACCCCCCCCCCCAGCAGCTTGGTCGTCCACATGCACACAGGAGCACGCACATGCTCATGTGGAGAGCTCCAAAATTCAGAACCGATGGTGGGTAGGTTCCTGCTGGGGGGTGTCAGGAGCCTGCACCTGCCACGTGGGCACCTTGCTGTCTCCCCGTCAGCACTGAGATCTGTCGGGACTGACCCAGCGCAGGCCGAGGTGGCCAGAGCCTGGCTGCTGAGGTTGAGCCCCCACTCCACCGCCCCTTTTGGTCCCACAGAAGCTACCTGTCTTCTCCTTTGATTCTGTTCCTCCCCCGAAGAGCTGAGGTGGGGACCGGGCATCTCCAGGAACACTCCCTGGGGTTGCCCTAAGTGTCACAACTGAATGCTGCCCTCCCCCACCCACCCACCACTGCTCTAGGAGGAATCGGAGAGGCAGCTCAGCTTGACCGAGGCACAGACCAAGGAAGCCCTGCTCACCCTGCTGCCAGCGCTCTCTGGCTCGGCACACCAGGTAGGAGGCGAGGTGGCTCCCGCGGGACCCCACTGCCCACAGGAAATGTCTCCGGGCCCTACCTCGTGTGTTTTGTGGCAGAGTTACACCGAGTGGCTGCAGGAACTCCGAGAGAAGGGCCCCGAGCTGCTGAAGCCGCCACCAGCTAGCACAGAGCCCTCCTCGGTAAGCACGGGTGCCGACACACACCCTTGCCGGGGCCGCCGCGGTCACTTCTGCTGTCCCCTGTCGCTGGGAAGGGAGGATGCCCGGAGCTGCCTCATCAGGCAGCTGGGCGAAACCTTTGTGCTTGGCTAGCCAGACCCCTGTTCTGCCCTCAGGACCTGGCCTCCAAGCTGAGGGAGGCCGAGGAGACCCAGAACAGTCTGCAGGCTGAGTGTGACCAGTACCGCACCATCCTGGCGGAGACGGTAGGGTGCGAGAGGCAGGACCTCTGGCAAGGCTCTTGGCTGGGTGACCCTCACGGGGCTGCCAGGAAAGAGCTCTCAGAGCCTCCAGGCAGTGGGCAGGCCATTGGCCCTGGGGGAAAGAGCCCTGGGTTCAGACTCTGGCTCTGTGCGCCCTTGGGCGAGCCGTTGCCCCTGCCTGGGCCCCAAAGGGGATGAAGGAGGTGCTCAGGCCTTCGTTGCTTCTGAGCGGAGGAGAGGGCTGGGCTGCGGGTTTGGAGCTGGGGGTGCAGAGACAGTCGGGACACGGAACAGTCTGGGAAAGGAAGAGGTGGGCATCTGGCTGACGGCGGGCTTGCAGCCACTGTCCGTGTGACTGCCAGAGCCACACTAGGTCTAGACCTCCTGCCCGACCCCGTCCCGGGCCTGAGATCAGCGCTGGTGGCAAACCCAACGGAGATGAGAACCCTGGTGGTGTCCTTCGGGTCACAGACCTCATTCCCCTGCATGGCCCACGCACAGCCTTCGTTCGCACACTGGCCAGAGACCCCACTCCGGGACTGTGGCCCGCCTTCCTCCCCATGTGACAACTATGACGAAGTCAGAGCTGGGCCACACTGACAGCCAGGCAGCCATCCCAGAGGAGCCAGGGGCACTAGGCTGCGGTTGTGTTCATGGGGGTGCGGTCTACAGGCAGAGGGGCCCCGCCTCAGTGTCCCTTTCCCCCAGGAGGGCATGCTCAAGGACCTACAGAGGAGCGTGGAGGAGGAGGAGCAGGTGTGGAAGGCCAAAGTGAGCGCCACGGAGGAGGAGCTCCAGAAGGTACTAGAAGGGCCCTGAGACCCTGGCCTGGGACCGGTGACCTGGGCGTCGCTCCGGGGGGGTCCGCCTTCCCTAGGAATTCAGACACAACTTCCCAAAGGCCCACAGCTAGATCAGAATTCATCAAAACCAGGGGGAGCGCTGATGGGGTCGCGTGGGTCTCCTGGGAGACAGGAGGCAAGTGTGCTGGGTTTTGGCGATGCCACATAAAGTGTTGATTACGGAGTGACCGCCGACTTCTCCGTCTCCAGGGCACCCCCACCCCTACCCTAGGGAGAAGCTGCTGGTCATGCATGAGGTGGGCGGGCACCACTGGGCTTCCTGGGAGAGGGGGCCCCGTCCTGCTCGGGTCCGGGGACACGTGGCACCGCATCCCGGGACCGTCCCCTCCCAGGGGCTCGCATTTGATGGGACCTTGCCCTTGCTTTGCAGTCACGGGTCACAGTGACACATCTCGAAGAGATTGTAGAGAAGCTGAGAGGAGAACTTGAAAGTTCAGATCAGGTAGGCGCGGGGGCTCTGCCCAGAGGGCTGCTTTCCTCATTACAGAGGCCACCGTAGTTCTTTCTCCCTCGTGGACTGCACGTGTTGAGAGGGGCGGAGGGATCTCGTCTGTCCTGCTTTTCTTTCTTGAGAGCCACTTGGCACCTCAGAGCGGCCCGAGATAGCGGGGGGCCTGTGCGGGATGCCCGGCCCCAGCACACGGCCGCGTCTGCGGCATGGGAGGGGCGCCGGGTGGCCCCAGGGCTCTGCAGACACGGTCAGCCCTGGCCTTGCGGAGGGGGCCTCTGGTGCCCACCTAACAAGGAGATCTAAAAGCTCTTCCCCACCGTGGAGTCTGGAACACATCTGGGCCCAGGAGTGCCAGAGTTCAGGACGGCGTTCTGCTGCCAGGGACTCATTTCTGCCTGTCCTTGGTTGGTTCTGCTGCCAGGGACTCATTTCTGCCTGTCCTTGGTTGGCCCGTCGCCAACAGGCCACGGAAAGTCTCCCAGCTCCTACCCCAGGGCAGCCAGCCTTGTTGCGCCCCGTCACCCTGTCCCCCGTGGTCAGTGCCTCCTGCTGGCCCGCTCGAGGCCTGTGGTGTGTGTGTGTGTGTGTATCCAGGTGCGGGAACACACCTCACATCTGGAAGCAGAGCTGGAGAAGCACATGGCGGCCTCCAGCGCCGAGTGCCAGAACTACGCCAAGGAGGTGGCAGGGGTGAGTCTGCCCGGCGAGGTCTCCAGCCCGTCCTGGGTTTCTCCTTCCATGGTGCTCATTAATAGGAACTCAGAGTCTGGGCTCTCAGGCTTCTGCCGTGGGCCAGCTGACCTGAGAGGGGTGTCATGGGCGAATGGCAGAAAGACCGTGCCACCAGCGGGGAAGCATACAGCAGGACAGCCTCGTGAGGCCACTTCCTTCCCTGGCCCGGGGACACCATTTCAGAGGCAAATGGGCTTAAATCTGATACCGTTTACTGACTGTTCAGAGGCGGCACCCCCCCCCCCAGTCCTGGTTTGATTTCAAACTTTTGGCCGTATTTTATAAGATGGTCTGTAAACGAAGATCCAAGACAGGCCTGTAGTGGATTCTGTCTTCCCCACGTCTTCAGAGAGAAACCGTAGTTTGGGGAGGCCGAGGAGCCCCTGCCAGGCCCACGCTGCTCCGAAATGCTCTCAGGGCTTGGAGCAGCTTGTGTGCGTAGGTGTTAACTCATAGGAACTGGTTTTCTTTTCTCCTTTTCCCCCCATCACCTGGATTCGTTTTCTCTCCAAGTTGAGGCAACTTTTATTAGAATCTCAGTCTCAGCTGGATGCAGCCAAGAGTGAAGCCCAGAAACAAAGCAATGAGCTCGCCCTGGTGAGTGAGCGTGGACGGGAGGGGAATGGTGCCAGGGCGTGTGTGCGTGTGTGTGGTTCATCGCCCAGTCGTGGTTCTCCACCCCGTGCAAGGTCACACGGCACGGTGGAGTGGGGGTGTGCCCCGGTGTAACCTCTGGGGCCGGCTTTGATCAGCCGTGCTGAAGGGGCTCCTTGCGCGTTGGCCCAGAACTCAGAGCTGGGCGTGTGGCTGCCAGGGCCAGTGCTCGGGCTCTAGTCACACATCCCCTGGTGCGGCCTGGCCCCATAAAGGCACTGGGAGCTCAGGGCAGGGGTTCTGGGAAGTTCAAATCTCCATGAGCCCTGTGGCTCAGCACTACCTCGCCCTCCGTGGCCCTCGGGTGTTTTCTCACTTCAGCAGTGGCTCAGACCCATTCAGTCAAATGTATGGGTGGGCACCGAGGCAGGGGGATGACTGGGGGTGCCATTTCCTGCTGTGTGGGGCTCCCTGCCGTGCAGGTGACCTCGGGTCCTCTTAGTTGTCTGCTTGGGCAGCTGCCCGGCTCCCTGCCGCCCGGCAAGGTCAGTGAGGCCCCACGGAGTCGGGCCTCCCCCGTCCTGGTCCCAGCTGTGGGACTACAGCCACAAGCCGTGGCCCCGGAGGCCACAGCCTATTCCGTTGGATCTGTGGTCTTTCTTCACACCTTGAATTCACTGTTAACACTTAGAAATTGGTAGATCTTGGATACAAACACACGTGCCTGGTTTTTTGAGAGGAGACGGAAGGTCTGGTCCGTGGTGCTGGCGTTCTCACAGCAGCATCCATGTTGGGACACGAGCTCCTGACTCCACAGGGGCCCCTCGGGTTATTAGGGCCTCACCTGGGACTGTCACACTAGAGGGCAGGTGCCATCCATGCCGAATCACCTGAGCCCGAAAGCTGCTAACCTAAGCCGGGTCTAGGCGACCAGCCTTAGGGGTGCTGTCCCAGTTGAGGTCGTGTGCAGAGAAGATCCCCAAATTCCTCATCATCAAAGGCCTGCGCATTTTGGGGTCACCTTTGGGGGGCTGGTGTTGGGAAGGAGGGAAGCAGGAAAGGGTACCCGCACACTAGGGGTACCCTTTGGAGCAGGGCCTTTTGGAATGGGGCCCGAGACCATCCATGCCCGCTGGAGAGCTCGCACCGAGTGCCCACCCAGATCCCCCGACTAGAACCTTTACCAGCGCTTCGTGGGCAATGCTGCTTCCGCTTCAGGTTGGAGGCCCAGTGCCTGGGGGGCCACCACGTGTGTCACCTGCTCCCAGCGATGGAGCTCTGGTGTGATGGGACCTTGATAGGCACGTGTCCTCTCGTGATCTTTTTTAGGCCCTAAATCGTGGGCTGCATCTGGAAGGAATCCAGGACAGGGACATAGGCAGTGTTTGTGCAGAGCCTGTCCACCGCCTCTCCCTCCCGTTTGGATTCCTTAGCTGTGTGTGTGCCGTGTCCATCAGGGGTCACCTTGCTCCCGGGGAGGGCTCCACCGCTGGCTTTGGAGCAAAGCACGTGGATGGGACCAGCGTGGGCCCCTCAGAGTTTGGCTCCGGTGAGGGATCATGGCACTGGCCCCCTGCCCAGTGAACCTGCATGGGGACTCTGACAGAGGTCATAGTTCCCAAACCAGGTCCCCCATAGGGGCTCCAGCCGTGGAGAGCCTGTGCCGTCCTCCTGAGGGGCCTGTGCGTGTGTGCGTGGCACGGTGGGCGTGTGTCTGGCTGTGTATTTGCACAAACCCACCCTCCCTGTTTCAGGTCAGGCAGCAGCTGAGTGAGATGCAGAGCCACGTAGAGGATGGTGACGTAGCTGGGTCCCCGGCTGTCCCCCCTGAGGCCCCCCCAGCAGAGCAGGACCCTGTCGAGGTTAGGGCGGTGAGCCGGTCCCCAGATGTCTGTCACTAACAGCCCGCGTGGGCCCCCTCGAGCCCAGTTGGAGAGCAAAGGCGGCAGGCCTCTGTTCCGGCTAAACACTGGCAACTTGCGGCCTCCAGCACCTGCTCTCCCCACCCCGCTCTGCCCCGAGAGGGACCACCAGGTTCTGAGGAAGTCCCAGAGCAGAGGAAGGGGCAGGGAAGCGGCCAGACGGAGAGGGGTCGGGCGCTGGATCTTAACAGTTGTGCGCAGGAGTGGGGGGAAGAGGGAGTCGGGGCGGCTGGGCCTGCAGTCAGGGAGTCTGGTCTCCCGCCCGGGCCCTCGCCGGCACGTCACAGCAGGGTGCTTGCCCTCCAGACTCTGGACCCAAGTGGCTGTAGTTGCGAGCCCTCAGCGGGAGGTGGGGGCCTGTCACCAGAGTGGCAGTGGTGGGCACGACACTGTGGGGCTGGGACTTGCACGGTGGCTCTGAGGCCTCCTTGTGCCGTGAGTCTCAGGAAGGGTGTCTGAGGTCGGCAGAGGTGGTGGCTCTGGACCCGGGGGCCGAGGCACCGTCTCCCCGCAGCGGGAGTGTGGGAGCGACTGTCAGCCGGCTGGTGGGCAGCCAGGGGCAGGGAAAGGCCGAGGGGGCGCAAGGAGCTAGGAGACGGCGCCTGCCCAGGAGCCCTGGTTCCCAAGGGGGTCCTTCACCGGGTTCCCACAGTCTGTGCGGTGTTTCCACGCAGCTGAAGACGCAGCTGGAGCGGACGGAAGCCCTCCTGGAGGACGAGCAGACACAACGGCAGAAGCTCACGGCCGAGTTTGAGGAGGTCAGGCCCTGCCTATGTAGCCCTCGGGGTGTCGGGGACAGTGGGGGTGCGGGCCGGGGTCTGCCAGGCGGTCTGGCCTTGTCCCTCCCGGTGGGGGGGGGGGGTGCCACACAATCCCCTGCCCCGTGCGTGTGGGTCCCGCCTGCTCTCCCTGGCCACAGCCTTAATCCCCTCCTGGTGGGCGTCCCCAGGCGGACCTGTGGGACCTGTGGGGTGTGTATGGCATCCCGCCCATGCCCCGATGCCCTCTCTCTACACCAAGGCTCAGAGCTCGGCGTGTCGGCTGCAGACAGAGCTGGAGAAGCTCCGCAGCATGGGGCCCCTCGAGTCTTCAGAAGCGGAGGAGGCCACGCGGCTGAAGGCAAGGGGGCCCGGGGGGTCTGTTCCAGGGCTCAGGGTGGGGTCAGGAAAGGAGCACCACCTCTCCCACCCCGGCTCTTGCCACCATCTCCCACTGTCGCTCCGTGCGGTGGGAGCCATCTTGAGGCCCCTCGGGCAGGGTCCAGCCTCATTTGGTGGTGATGGGGGTGGTGGGATGTCTAAACTTTCGATGTCGCACACAGCAGCCACCAGTCAGCGGGGCTGTTTACATTAAACAAAACTGGAAGTTCAGTTCCTCGGTCAGGCCACAGTACGCCGTAGGACATGCCCCGTGTCATAGGAAGCTCTCCTGGTAGTGCTGGTAGCTGGGACACAGACCTGTCTCTGGGTGACCAGGAGACCACATCCTCTCGCCGCCTTTGGCAGACTCCGGCTTCCCGGGCATATAGCCACGTGGTCTTTCTGCTGTGTGCCATGTGACAGCTGATCTCCTTTGATCCTGTGACCACCCACAGGAGAGACTAGAAAAAGAGAAGAAGTTAACCAGTGACCTGGGACGCGCTGCCACCAAATTACAGGAGCTTTTAAAGACGACCCAGGAGCAGCTGGCAAAGGAGAAAGACACGGTGAAAAAATTGCAGGAGCAGCTGGACAGAACAGTGAGTGTCCTGGCCCTAACCGTGGCCTCGGCTGCCCCATCCCTGGAGCTGGGCCCTGGTCCAGAGCAGAGCAGACCCCGTGGGAGTCCCAGGACTCCCAGGACGCAGGACAGATAGGAGACCCAGGCCTGGGGGGGCCGGAAGTGGTGGGGACAGACTCCTGAAAGCAGGTGGCAGGACATTCAGCCTGCTGGGCCCAGCACCTGCCCTCCTGTGGCTCCCCTTGGTGGGAAGTACGTCTCTGGCCCCCACTGCCAGCTAGGTCCTCGCTCTGCAGCCTGGGGGACCAGGGTCCTCACCCAACTCAGGGCCCTCCCTCTCCTGTGTCCCCGGCTCCTGTCAGCCCCCGGAGTCCACTCTGGTTTTCCAGACTTGCTGGGCTGGGTGTTCTCTGAAAGTATTGGAGTGGTGGGGGTTGTTAATCCCAAGGGGTGACTGGAGGTCCTTAGGAGTTTGGGGTGAGTGCTCGCCTTGGCTCTTTGACCCCAGCCTCTCCTTCCGTCTGCCCACCTTTGTTCGCAGGAGGACAGTAGCAATTCAAAGGAGGGCACTTCTGTCTGAGTCTCCTCTGCGGGAAGAGAAGTTACTGTTCAACTTACCAAAATGCCTTACACATTCCTTACAGATAAATAAACCAACCAACAGCGTTATCCAGGCCCAACTTCCAGTAGCTCTGAGAGAAGCCATTAGAGACGAGAGTCTCTTAGAATCACAGAAATAGATCTTCCAGACCCCTGTTTATAAAAGAACCTTTGTCACGTTTGATAAACACTATTCCCCAGGACCAGGCCTGGACCACCACCGAGCAGACGCCAAAGTCCTTATCAGCTCCGTGACAGACCCCAGGGTGTGAGCTGGGGAGGCTGGGGCCTCTGGGGACCCGTGTGTCAATCAGTGCAATTGTTTTCTCTCACTGGGCTGGGGGCTGGGAGGCGGGCGGGTGGGGAGCCTCAAAGGCTGTGGGACAGACTGGAGGGTCACAGCCCGGCCCAGCGAGGCAGCAGCCCCTCAGCCCTGGGAGAAGTTGCCAGCAAGAACTGATGTATGACCTCCGGATGTTAATGCCATTAAAACCAACGTTGTCGCCCGGCACTTCGGTCTTGTCTGGTCTGCTGGGGCTCCCTGGCCTGGCCGCTGGGCCCAGGATGAGGAACGAAGAGGGGCTGTCTCCCTCAGGGGAAGAACAAGCGTGCTGTTTGGTTCCCCTGAAATCAGGAGATTTGCAGCTGTCTTGGGGCTCCCCCAGCACTTCTCCCGGTCATCGCACCCAGTGGCCAGATGTGCTGACCGCTGCCCCCACCCTTCAGAATCGGAGGCTACCTAAGCAGGCCACGGGTGGCCTAGGCTGTTGTCTGGGGTGAGCTCTGTGAACGAGCAAGGGAATCTGTGTCCTGACTGAGGCTTGGACGCTCCTCTGTGCCTCAGGGGTGTGGTCCAGAGCTGGAGCAGCCAGCCCAGACTTGCCAAGATCCTAAGACCCACTGTGTCTGGTGGCTGGAGGCAGCGTGGTCTTGGAGGAAGCAGTGGGAATTGAGCTTGAGCAACACCTGGATTGGAGGGGTCGGGTCCCAGGATGGGTGGGACCAAGCCAGGAGCAAGCAGGTGAATCTGAGCAGCCTGGGGCTTGGTGGCCAGCATCAACCAGTCCTGTTAAGGGGTTGCCTCGAGCAAGCACTGTCCCCTTTCATCACCCTCTTGAGCCTCAGGCCTGTGACAGGAGTTGGAGTGGCTAGGGAGAGGGCACATACCCTCACAGCAGGTCCAGCACGATGGGGAGGGTGCCAAAGAAGGGCAATCCAAGAACTAGCCTCCACTGCCTGCTTTGGGACCTCCGTATGTCAGGAGTCAAACCCGCCAGAGGGCACTTCTGTGGGTGGCCGTCACGGGAACCCTGAGACCCAGGCAGCATGTTCTCAAGCCGGCAGCCTCCGCACTGAGCAATCCTCTCGAGGCCAGGCAGTACTGCCTTCAATCTGCAGGACCCTGACCTGGTCCCGGCTCCTGTGGGCCACCTAATCATGCTACGTGGCACCTATGTATTGCAATGGTATTGGCATAAAGGATGCTGGGAGTTTGAGGAAGGCTCCCCAGAAAAGTGAGCTTAAGCTGGAGTTCACCAGAGCAGGAGATGTTTGTCAGGGGAGGGGAGAAAGGCCCAAGGCCAAGGGGATGGCAGGTGCAGGGACAGGAAGTGAGGTCGAGGGGGCCTTGTAGAGCCAGGTTACAAAGGACAAGGTGTCCGGACAGGTAAGGCAGTAGGGGCTGTGAGATTTTTAAGCAAGAGGAGACCCTCCTACCTGTCCTAGAACTCTGGAGGGGGCTTACGTGGAAAGAGGAAGCCCATGCTTTCTGGCAGGAGACTGAACAGAAGTGACTGGTAATACCTGATGCTGACCACGTGCCCAGCCCTGCCCTTGGTTCTCACGTGAAACTTTTCAGAACCCATGGGCGGTATACCGCCCGCCCCCCCTCCCCGCCATTTTACAAAGAATCCCCACAGAAGGGAAAGCTCACCTGGTAAAAGGCAAGGCAGGTTTTAAACCCACCTTATTGTCAGTGCAGCACGCAGCCTGGAGGGCCAGCTGGAGAAGAGTTGTGGAGTCCATGGACCCCATGAACAGTGGCCACTGAACACCCCCCAAACCTGTGGTCCCTCACTGTACCTTCCATGTCCCCTGTGCACGAGGAGCAGGGATTCTGTGCTGGAGGACTGGCCCTATGGGGGGAGTCACAACCCTCCTCCCGCTGACACGGTGGCCTTAAGGCAAGTGGTTTGGGGCCCTGGTCAGTCTCCTGTTGGAAAACTGAGGCCAGACTTGGCCCTGCGCCAGGACGCCCACCTCAGAATTGTCACCAGGCCCTGTGAGCCTACATTTCTAGTAAGTTCCATCCCCTTGCCATGCTGCAGAATTGAGAACCCCTATGTGGGGTAGATGCCCTCTGAAGGCACAGGAACGGGGGGGGCTCTGGGGCAGGAAAGGCACAGAGAGAGACCTGGGGGTACCAAACTGCCACCTTCGGGTATTACAGGGCGGCAGCTGCTCCCTGGGTTCTGGCTCCAGCCCTACCCCCTGCTCAAACCACGTGGTAAGAGGCCCAGTGTCCACTGGTTAAGAGGAGGTAAAACAAAGGCAGGGTGTGGGGCCCTGGGGGCTCTGAAAATGCCACGTCGGAGACTACCTGCCACTCAGGCTTTAAGGGCCCATCATCAGTCTTCCACTCCACACGCCCCAGCAAATGTGCCATGCAGCGCTGAGGCCAGGTAGAAGGGAACCCAAGTTCGCCAAGCAGCCTGATAGGGTTTGCCTCTGCCTGGCCTCCTCGCCAGGGCTGTTCCTGGGCAAGCTTCCATCACCAGGCTGGGGAAGGAAGAAAGAGCCATTCAGGAAGATAACAGAGACAGCCACCCTTGGTAGATGCTAGAACAGGAGGCTGATAGGCACCTGGTGTTTGTCAACATGGCACAGATGCCCTGAAAGCCTGGCTCATCGGCCCGGCCATTCCTAGCTCTGCGTCCTGCAAATGGAGTACCAGTGCGGCACAGGACAACCGGCTCTTGCAGTCGCTTGCTCAGTTCAATGTGGAGGCAGGAGTCACCCGGGCTCGGTTAGAGCACTGGCTGGCCCGCCAGCCTGCTGACAAAAAGCCATGCTCTCCCCTAGGTCAGGCTTCGCAGAGGCCACAGCTGGGGCTCAGCACTGCCACTGCCATCAGAGACCCCCGACAGTGCAAGTGGGAGAGTTCTGAGAACATCTAGTCTACACCCCGCCCTTCAGAGGCTCCAGGAATTGACCTGAAGCTCCGGGGTCACACAGCCCATAAACAGCCATCTCCAGACCTGGGAGCCCCATCATGCCAGCAGCGACTCTTGTGACTAAGTTCCTCTGGTCATCTCAGCATGATATTTAGTAAAATGTATACACACCAGGATGCCTGTAGGCAGCAAAAACACAAGGTTTCAGAAACCACCAGACACCCTCCATAAATGTCTTCTAAGCTTCCTTCAGGTTTGGGTCTAACAGGATTCAAAGCCCAAAAAAACTCTCGCCCTTTCCTGCCCCAGTTCCAGTCTCATCCCTGGCGCTGAACAAGATTAACCTCAGAATTCCAGATGTCAGAAACAAGGAATTCCCGTGGGATACAATGGGAATAGCTTAGGGACAGAAAACAAGAAATCCAAATTGTAGTCCCAGGGCTGCCCAGTAGAAGTTGTGTGACTTTCCTTCCTGGGCTGCCTACCAAGGGCACTGGCTAGGGGCTGGGGAAGTCTCAAGGGCAGACCTGGCCGGCCAGATGCAGCTCAAGTTACACAAGCCTTCTTTCCACCAAAACTCTGGCTCCTAGAACTGCACCCTCTTGCAGCCACAATGCAATTATGGGTGACCCTTGAACAACTCGGGGGTTAGGGGCAAGATACCCCTACCTGCATAGTGAAGAATCTGTGTATTACTTTTTTGTTGTCTTTTTTAAGTAGGCTCTACACCCAGCAAAGAGCCTAACATGGGGCTTGAACTCACGACTCTGAGATCAAGACCTGAGCTGAGATCAAGAGTCAGGATTTAACCGACTGAGCTACCCAGGCACCTGTGTATTACATTTTTTGACTCCTCCAAAAACGCTACTAATAGCCTCCTAGTGACGCAAAGCCTTACCAATAACAGATTAATACATTTTGCAAGGTATGTGTATTATACACTGTATTCTTACAATAAAGCTGATGTTAAAATTATAAGGAAAATCCACAAATAAATGGACCCACACAGTGCAAACTTGTATTGTTCAAGGGTCAACCATAATGACCCTTCTTCTAGCTGCAGCTCAGCTGGAACTTGGTCTGGAGAGTGTTGCCGTGTTTCAGAAATGCCCAGATCACGGGAAAGTGATGTGTCCCTGGGCATATCCAATCTGTTAGTCCCAAGAGCAACAAACCAGTCAAGAAACAGAAGCTGCCCTTCCTGTGTGTGTGGACAAGCCAGCCCTCTGGGCAGTTCTGCAAAAAGGAAACCACTCGACTGAGCCTAATTCTATTATCTGAGTCGCTGTGCTGTTTTCTCAGGGATTAATATTCCCTGAAAGAACGAACTTCACAGTCAAGCTCTGAATTTGTTAGCAATGGCTTTATTTGCTTCTTTCCCGGGGCAAGAGAGTATCACTTTAGTCAGCTTTCCACAAACACATTTTTGTAATGTGTTTACACTTGTAAAAATGTAAATGTGTTTGCTGAGAGCAGAGTATACCTGCCAGTTTTACTCCTCACCAGTGTTGGCTGAGGTCTCAAACTCTAATTCTGCATCAGAATTACCTGGAGTCCTTGTTAGCAGGATTCTTGGGCCCCAACCTCAGGAATCCAGTAAGAATCTCTCAAAAGTTCCCCTAGGTAGAGATAACAAGTAACTATTAGCATCTTCCCAATTTCTGGTGTAAGAGTGGAGTGTTGGAAGACGTTTACGTTCTCTTACATCCCTGCACCAATTTGAAATCCTTCCATTCCCACAGCCATGCATCCCTCTCCTATACCCCCAACACACACGCAAATGCACACACACCAGCAGGAAAGGGTGGTTACACAGGTAGCGCCACATGTCACAAGCTAAAACCACAGAAAAAAGCTTCCTTCTTTTAAAACGCTTTGACCAAATACCTGGCTGTATCTACATGGCTGATTCTGGAGTAGGGCAGCTGTGGCCTGTGATGCTTCTTGGGCAGGCTGTTAATATACACGGTCTCTGAAAGCACTGCTTTGCAGTAGAGAAAATAAGAAACTCCGGAAGAAAGAATGACAAGCAGTCCATCAGTAACAGTAAGCCAGTAGCCGGCACTGTCTTCTAGACCTTTTTTTTTGTTTTTTGAGAGCGAGTGTGGAGGAGGGGGCAGAGGGTGAGAGACAGACAGACACACGGAGGGAGGGAGGGAGGGAGGGAGGGAGAGCAGGCTCTACATCCAGCCTGGAACCAAACATGTAGCTTGATCTCATGACCCTGGGATCATGACCTGAGCTGAAATCAAGAGTCAGATGTTCTTCAACTGACTGAACCACCCAGGTGCCCCTAGACAACTCTGAAAGAAGTATTTTGATTTAAGTGTAACTTTTTTGTCTCCCAAACAAATCAGGAGATATAAGCCTGCTGTTTGAATACACATTTAGAGTAGGAAAGGATTCCCAACTTTTACACCAACTTCCTCGTTCAATAAGAGGAGGAAAGAACTGTGATCTTAACTCTAATGGTCTGAAATACCCAAACCTCCACGCCTTACCCCACTTATGGAAGGCAAAGTCCTCCATCCCCAATTCACCGTGAATAATTACACGAGAGGGAGTTAAAAATGCTTCCTTTATTACATAAAGCCAATACTGCTACTTCTAAGTCCAACCGTGTGCATCTCTACACCGTTCAAAGTGTCGTTATGCCTGTGATGTTAAGGACAATCACTTGCAAGTGTCATCAGGTAGTGGCTTCCGTGGGTGTCATCCATTACACCTGCTCCCCATTTCCCATACAATCCACAAACTGCTCTAGGAAATTTGGAAGTTCTCCCAGGCCCCAGCATAAACATGTACCTAATGTTCTTCCACACTTTACTGTACCAGAAGCAACAAAATTTTGAAGGAGACACAATTAAAGAGGTCACAAGTGTCCCAGCTTGTCAATACACCATTTTATCATTTTCATTAACAAAGTATATTACAATGGAGCCCTAATTTGTGTTATAATGAAGTCGTTGCAAGGTATTGCACATTCTCCTGAGGACACACCATGATTTGATTTCCAAGATGCAAGGTCACTCTCAGAGCAGTCTCCCGAACTAGCGAATGGAGAGCTTACTGCAGGTGCAGAGAGCTGCTTCCTGTATTCCAACCGCGTGCTCAAAATAGTGCTTTGCAAAATCAGCGCCGGTTAGAAGTGTGCACAATTCTGAGGCAGTCTCCATCACACAGTTGCTAGAATTAGAAGGCTGCCTGACTTAGTCTTACTGTAGTTAGTATATTAGTGCTGTTACATATGGTGAGGAGATTTATTTTCTAGTATGCAGTTTAGCTCCAGAGAGAATAAATTTGGGCCAAAATTATAACCAGATTATGACCAATTCTCTAAGCAAAGAAACAAAGTAACTGCTGAGGTTACAAAGATGCAGTGATTCTCTTCACACGGCCTTGTACTGTTTTGTGAACTGCATTATTAAAAATCATGAGTTTAACAAAAATCTTTACAAGCCAACCCATCAAAAACAGGCATCTGGCCAATAAGAATTTAATTTCACACCAATAAAACTTCAGATTTTAGATTTATTTAGGGCCATCTGCACATGTTTATAGAATATTTAATTTACTCTAACAGATGACAAGACAGCTCCCCCTCAGTGAGACCCTGGCCTAAACATTTATATAGCAAGAGGATAACATTAAACATGGAAGCTTTCAATTTGTGGCACTGAATGATGGTCTACACAGGGCATCCTTCAAAAGCTACAATTAAGGATCCACCTAGCTTTTCAGCAATACAAGCCCGATTGAGGTCTTCTGGCCCATTTGCTTGACATTCGTGTTTTATGCCTAGGAAGGAAAAACAACAATTCTATTTAAGAATTATAGCAGTAATTTAACCTATTTCTCTAAGACAGCAACTGTTTTAAAAGACCAGCGCTAACATGGATAGACAAACTGTGGTATATACAAACAACAGAATACTACACAGTGAGGAGAATCAATAATCTGTAGCTACATGCGACAAAATGAAAGACTAACAGAACGCTGACTAAAAGAAGCCAAACTTTATAAAAACATACATTCTAGATGATTCTATTTGTATAACAGAAAATCAGCCAAAGCTATTTTATACTGCTAGAAGTCAGGGTGCTGGCTCCACGTGGAGGAAGGAGTAAAAGAAAGTGGTGTGACTGGAAGGGATATGAGGGAGACTTTTGGGGTGCTGGTTGTTAAATCAAGAAACCACCATTTTGTTCAGTTTGTGAAAACTGAGTTCTACAATCATTTATGATGCATACTTTTCTATAGCTACGTTGTACTTCCATAAAAAGTTAAAAAGCAGGGGCGCCTGGGTGGCGCAGTCGGTTAAGCGTCCGACTTCAGCCAGGTCACGATCTCGCGGTCCGTGAGTTCGAGCCCCGCGTCGGGCTCTGGGCTGATGGCTCGGAGCCTGGAGCCTGTTTCCGATTCTGTGTCTCCCTCTCTCTCTGCCCCTCCCCCGTTCATGCTCTGTCTCTCTCTGTCCCAAAAATAAAATAAACGTTGAAAAAAAAAATTTTTTTTTAAAAAAAGTTAAAAAGCAGGTCTAGTAATTTTCTTGGTTTTTAAAATGTAAGTAAAAATATGAATTCAGTGTTTTGATTGCACAGTTGATTTTAGGTTAACTACACTGAAGAATAAGAGTATTTACATAACCAGCATCTCCTTTGCTCTAGAAGTTAGCTCTCCAGTGGTATTATACTATACATTTAAGAACTCAATCACAATGAAAACTACGTAAAATGTGTTACTGATTGCTTTCTCAGAAAAATTACATCACCACGCTGCAGAATCAGCTCACTTAGGGAATCACATACAGTAGCTTCTCTGTAAACAGCCACTGTTTTTCAAACAGCTGCATTGTTTCTGATTGTTCATAATTTTAAGACCATTTCTTAAGCTGCAGAAAGTACAGCAGGTCAGCCTTTGGACCACTTAGACTGACTAGAGAAAGCCAGTAATGGTTTCTCTAGGGAAAAAAAAAGCAACAAGGTGACCATCTTTAACATCACCAGGCCAAGTCTATATAGCAATTCCATTTCCTTTACTGAAAGGCAACACAGAATAAGGACGGTAAGGAATCCATTGTCAATCTTTTTCAGTTGCATTGTGGAACGTTAAGGAGTCCCGCTAAAACATCAGTTAACCAACCAGTGAACACACTTCGGGCGGTGGGGGGGCGGGGAGAGCAACATCAACCCAAATGCCTGTGGAATCTGACATCTGACAGGCCTGAACTATGCAGCAGCAGGCTTCAAGAAAAGAAGTGAGTTTTCCTAAGCAAAACAAGCTAGAGCAAACCTGTTCCACTACAAGAATATAGAAGCCAGCCATGGTAAAACCAAACAAAAACCACACTGGGCCAAGCCCTATGACCTTGGCTCACACAGCTGTTTGGAGCTAGCCACGGCAAGGAAGGTGGTGGGACACCTCTTAAACTGAGCCTACACAATCCAGACCAAGCCTCCCATTCTGCTATGGAGAGAATCAAGGTCGAAGGAGGTTAAGCGGTTTGGGCCAGGGTCACACAGCAGTTAGATTACAAGCTTAGCCCTCATTGCAGGCCTTTGGGCATTTGCCCCATGCTCCTCCCATCATACCAACATTTCCTCTTGGCTGGAGGCAGTAAGTACGGTCAGGACATCTCATCAGGAGCCCACTCACCCAGTGGCAAGTCAGAGATAACTGGCCAGTTCAAGAAGGGCACTTTCCTTTGGACACAGATGAGACAATTAGCTAAAATCATACCATTCCAAAGTAAAGCTAGAGACAGAGTATCCTTTCCCATTTATGAATGTCTCTTTTATGCAACTTTATTATGTCAACACATTCAAAGGCTATAAATTCACTACTTAGTATGACCAACACAAACCAATTAATCTCCACATGCCGTGTGAGAGACTCAGCAGCATCCCAAACTAGTTTAAAACCAGCCTAAACAAGTCCTATGCGGGCAATGTCCAGAGAATAAGGTGTTTGGGGGCTTTTTGTGTGTGCCCCCTACTCCTACCCCTCCCTGAGAATAAGGTTTTCAAGACAAGCTGTTCAGACCAGGAGTGACCAGCATAAGGCAGAAGACACGCTGAAAGCCGGGTTCAGTCTTCCAGGTTTTTCCTCAAACCAGGCAGCACGTGCCTTCTTTGTCACCACGACTCTCCAAAGGAAATAAGGTGCTTCTTAGAAAAGATGCAGCCCCCAATTCCAGGCTCACCACACCTCTAAATATTTGCAAGTAAATCTAATCCATACCTTGAAACTTCTTTTTGATTGCATCCTTGGAGCTTGCATAGATCATTTTACTTTTCAGAGGAGCTAGTTCTGGTGCCCTGGATAAAAAGATGCCAAAAATGGAAAAAACGTTTAGAGAAAGTACAATTTACACTGTGTTAAGCATTTGCATCAGTGATAGGGGACGGTCCTCAGAATCTCCCAGGAGAGTTTTACTAACTACCCAATTTTCCTATTTCCCACCTCCTTAGAGATGTCATGATGGACACGCATACACACAATGGCTCAGGTTGACTAAGGTGGAAACAAACTAGAACCACTGATTTAAAATCAGATTAGCGGTCCGTAATAAAAAATCCCCACACTGGTCAATTGACTATATCACCCAATTTGTTTTCTTTAAATTTTTTTCCCCATTTTTATCAATAAGTTCAGGCAAATTACAACCATCTTTATACAAGGTTTTTAACTCCTTCTGGTTAGAAAAAAAGTTTCAAAACACAGAAAAGTACAGAGAATAATCTGTAAATCAAGTATTTGCCACCCTGAATTAAGAAATGCTAGCAACTTAAGCATTTTTGCTTCAGATTATTTGTAATATATTCTTTTTTAGAAAACAAAGTAAAAGTCCCCTTCTTACCCCTCACCAATCCCTTCATCTACGTCTATTCCAACGGCAAATTCTGACCACACAAGTATGTGCTTTCCATCTTAGTCTCAAATAGTAAAAGAAATCACAAGGATTTTTTTTTTAAGCATAAGCAATTCAGCATTAATATGCCTTAATTGTCAATATTACTATTATCTTGTATTTACAAAAATGTTAGTGTCTCCCTCCTCTTGAATGAATACTGGAAAGCATGCTTCACCACTTTCTTCACCAGCAATATTGAAAAATAATAGCAATATTATCAGAAATATTAATAGAAAAATAATAGAAATATTAACAATGGACAGAAAACTCTCATCCTATCCAAACCCCTTGTCCATGAACGGATCATTTCGCACAATACCATCAAGCCCCACTGCCTCCACTCCCCACTATCTACATACACTCCTAGATGGAGTACAGTTAAATACTTTTAAACACCCAATGCTTGCATTCAGCTGCCATGTTTCTAGACAGTCTTCCACAGCCATTAGCGACAAAGGCTGGTGTGGACCTCACCTAATCCACTCCTCCCACAGCGGGCAGTCTCCATCCTTGGGAACCAGAAAACGCAGTCTGTGTGTCTCTCAGGTGCTTATTCCTCCCAACCTGAAGTTCCAAGGAGGGAGGCAGGGCCATAACCACCACCTCAGGTCTGGAAATTGCTTGAGCTGCAAAGTTACCTGGGTTCTTTCTTCACACAAAATAGGTCAGGGACAGGAAAAGGCATTAGCTGTTCTGATTCTACTCTAACCAAACACATATGTAGTTAGTTAATTTTGAGAGCGTGCATGCACACATGGGGTAAGGGCAGAGAGAGAGAGGGAGAGAGAGAAAATCCCAAGAAGGTGGGATCCTGGAAATCAAGAGTCTCATACTTAACCAACTGAGCCCCACAGGTGCCCTCTGACCAGATTTTTAAAACACCTTAAGAGCCATTTCCTGGGCCCTAAACAGAGCCTGCTGTGGGAAACTCCTATACAATTTTACAATTTCTTAAAGGAGCAATGCAAAACAAAACACTGCATTAACACTGAATTTCCCTTTCTTCTTTCCAAATATTCTCCAAATGTCCTTTAATAAGGACGTATTGTATTCACAGTGGGGGAAAAAAGTATAAACACCAGGGGAAAAAACAGCGCAAAGGAAGGAAACAGGCACCAACTTAAAAGCCTAATCCTTTAGCTGCCATCTCTACCACTCAGCTATAAATCTTAGAAGGGCAGAGGCTTTACCTGTTTTCCTCACAGCTGTTTTCGCAGGCCCTAACACAAACGCTGGAATGTAGCAGAAATAAAAGTTCAAATCAGGAATGCGTTCACCTGAGGTCCCATTAGCTACCATCCTTACGTATGTATGTCCGTGGCTGTCAGGCTTGCGGAACAAAAAGCTGCCGCCAAACAAGCACCCTGACCCCATATTTATATCCACACAGCATCTTGGTTTAACCAAGTTCGATAAAGGCTTGCTGCAATGTAACTGAGGAGTGATCTAGAGTTACATTCCTTTTAAACCAGAATTCTTTTGACTACCTAGCTCCATATCCCAAGCCATTGGTGGCACACAGTTAAAAGCTAAGCCCCTCCTCGCTTTGCCCTGCCTCAAGCAAAAGTATCAAGGACCCTCGCTCCCCCAGAATCAAAGGCTGTCACCATTCCCCCTTCCATCGGAAGCTAGAGAATATTCTGTGTAAGAGTTCCTTATCAAGGACAGTAGCATAATACAACTAAGTAAGACATACATGTGTGACTGTCAACTCAAGCTTAATCTCAAACTTACTTGAAAAGACGAGAATAACTAATTTAAATAGCCTTTCAAGAAAAAGGCTACATCACCTTTATAACATTTTTTCACCATTTAGAACAATGTCCAGTAGAGCTTTCTGCAATGATGGAACTGTCCTGTCTGTGCTACCCAGTAAAGTGTCCACTAGTCATATGTAGCTACTGAGCATTTGAAATGTGGCAATTGGACTAAAAAACTGAATTTTAAAATGTATTTAATTTTAATTATTTTAAATTTAAATAGCCACAGTGGCTAGTGGCTACCCTGAGCTAATCACAGTTGTAATACCAGTACCGACTTCAAAAGTAACAAAGCACAGGGGGACAAGGATGGGTGATTTAAAAAGTGAGGAGTTGGTTCCTGCAAGACATGTTGCAGAAGGATTTTGGTGCGCTAAACTTTCTCCTCAGGATTCCAGGAAGAATTTTTTGAGAAACTGTAACTTATAAGAAGTGAGTCCAGGGGCGCCTGGGTGGCTCAGTGGGTTGTGTTCAATTTCAGCTTGGGTCATGATCTCACAGTTCATGAGTTTGAGCCCTACATCAGGCTCTCTGGTGTCAGTGCAGAGCCTGCTTTGGATCCTCTGTGTCCTCTCTCAAAATAAACAAATATTTAAAAATTTAAAAAAAAAAGTGAGTTCAGAGAATGCATAACATCTAGCTCCTGTCCCATCTCCTACCAAAAAATTCAATTAATAAAAGTCATAGTCTTTCAAATACACAGAGAGTAAAATTTAGTTTTCATCCCACAAACATCAATCCAGCTAAGACATTATGAAGCCCTAAAAATAAAAACTAAATGACAACGACTGCAAATAGCTTGACTGAAAATCATTTTGGCCCTAGGAACTGGTTCTCCAAGTGCCAACAATAAGAGATCAACACTGAGTTTTACAGAGCCTCGATATTTCTGATGCTTACCACAAAAAAAACATCAACTCCTCTTTTCTGGATTCCTTGGTTTCAAAGCTTGCATCATACAAAGCATAGCGACAATCTTTTTCAGGAAGCATTCCCACAAAATGCTTGAAAGGATCGGTTATGGTTACACCAACATCTCCAACCAAGATCTCTTTCCCTTCTTCTACAATGATGCACTTTTTGTCTGCACTGAGACAAAAAATGACAGCCTTCTTTCTTTTCTTGATTTCTTCTGGTGTGGAGCACTTCCGAACTTTCATGTCATAAAAAATGCGACATACTTCATCTGCAACTTGCACTCCTGAGGCCTATAAGGGGGGGAAAAAATCAGAAGGAAGCTTACAACTTTTATTGTGCCAAACATAAAAACACTATGTAACTTTTTGTTATAGAATGTCATGCACTTCAAATTTTTAAGAACTCATCATCCAACAGAAAAACAAAATCTAAGCTGTAATCACTAATTTCAGGCATTGAACTTTTAAAAAGATTACATACATAAAATATTCATCACTATTATATGGGAGTAAGAGAAGACTGAGCGACAGCAACCCCTCCTACCCTAAAACCTAGAAAAAGATGCTTCCTTGAGGTGGATTCTTTTCTTTTTGAAGTGGTTGTTCAGAGCCCTGCCGGGGACTAGTCATCTCCCAGTTTGGGTTAATGATACCCAAAATTATTTTCATAATGCACAACAGAGGGACAGAATGGCTGGGTTGGGAAAATCCCATCCCCCCAGCATATCTTTCTCTAATAAAAGAGGAGTTAAAAGGTCTTTGTTCTACTCACATTTCAAAATCATGTGATTAATATTCAGTAACATATTAGTCATATGCCTTTAAGATTTCACTCACAAAATCCCCAAGTTTAAGTTTTATTTATTTATTTACTTGAGAAAGAGAGAGGCCAAATGAGCACACACGCAGGGGAGGGGCAGAGGGAGAGGGAGAGAGAATCCCAAGAAGGCTCTGCACTGTCAGCACAGAGCCCAACTCAGGGCTCAATCCCACCAACCGTGATATCATGACCTGAGCTGAAATCAAGACCCTAACTGAATGAGCCACCCAGGCACCCCTAAAATCTTCAAATTTTAAATTAAGATCAGGGTAACTAAAACTGAGACTAGACCTTAATTGTTTTGACCATGGAAATGATAATTATGTGACAAGATAGTGGTATTAATGTAATCATCACACTGTAATACATAACTCTATCAAATCAATACCTTGTATATCTTAAGCTTACACAATGATATAGGTCTTTTATATTGCACATTTAAAAAAAAGGTAAGAAAATGTTTACTGCTATAGAAAGAAGACAGTTTAAGATCATACTGACCAGAAAAATAAGCCTTTTACCATGTTATACTTGCTATTCTGAAATGAGGAAGCAGTTACACATAATCTTCAGAGCAAAAAATCTAAAGCCAGTTTTTAATCTTTTCATCTTTAAGAAGTGTTCTATTTACACTAACTTCACTAGAGCCATAATTTTTAATGCTTCATTAACTACTGTGGTTTGCATGTTACCTTTTCTAAAGCAAGATTTATGACCTTAACAGAATTTAAATACTAAACAATGCAAAATTAATGTCAAGTAATGTGATTAATAAAACTGCATATAAGATGAAAGGACAGCCCACATACGGGGAGAAAATATTTGCAAATCATATATATATCCAGTAAGGAATTTGTATCCAGAATATTATAAAAGTCCCTTATAACTCAAAAATTAAAAACACAACCCAAATTAAATAGAGTTAAGGGATCTGAATAGACCTTTGCCAGAAAGATATAAAAAGGGTCAGCAAGCACTTGGAAGGAGCGCTCACCATCATTAGCCATTAGGGAAAAATATATCAAAACTACAAGGAACTACTGCTTCACACCCACTAGGACTAACAAAAAAGACGGCAGTAACAAATGCTGGTGAGGCTGTCGAAACACTAGAACCCTTCTACATTGCTGACAGAACCGCAAAAACAGAGCAGCTGCTTCAGGAAACCGTTTGGAAGTTTCTCAAAAAGTTAAACATGGAGTTAATACCTATCAAAGCCACTCCTAGGTATATGCACAAGAGAAATGAAAACGTATGTCCATATAAAAACTTGTACACGGGGCACTTGGGTGGCTCAGTCAGTTAAGCGTCTCTCAGTTTCAGCTCAGGTCATAATTTCATGGTCCTGAGATATAGCTGGGTGTGGAACCTGCTTAAGATTCTCTCTCCCTCTCTCTCTGCCCCTACCCCACTTGGGCGCACACACTCTCTCTCATACAAAATTTAAGAAATAAAATAAAACTTAAAAACTTTTACAGGAATGTTCAGATCAGCATGATTCATAACAGCTAAAAGGTAGAAAGACCCAAATGTTTACCAACTGATGAATGGACAAACAAAACGTGGTAGTATCCATACAGTGGAGTATTATCCAGCCATAAAAAAAATAAGGTGGCATTACATGCTATACCATGGATAAACCTCACAAAACATTATGCTAAGTGAAAGAAGCCAGATATAGAAGGCCATATATTGCATGATTCTATTTCTATGAAATGTCCAAAATAGACAAATCCACAGACAGGAAGCAGATCAGTGGTTTCCAGGGGCTTAAGGGGGGAAAGGAATGGGGACTGACCACTAACAGGCATGGGGTTTCTTTGTGATGTGATGTGATGAAATGCTCCAGGATTTGACAGTGGTGATGGATGCACAACTCTGAATATACTGAAAATAACTGAATTATACTTTATGATAATGTGAATTATATCTTAGTAATAAAGCTATTACTTTAAAAATGCACATAGGAATTCTGGGGATTAAAATATACTAAGATTCTAGCATGTACTTAATATTGAGGTAACTGGGCCATATAGTCATCTCACTTATTAGAAGAGCTCTAACACACTTCAATCCTATCCAATCCATATCTGATCATAATCTACTTCAATCCTATCTAATCTAATCCATTTTGTTTATAAACTTTTCACTCTAAATTAATGAAGTAGTAGAGAAAATTAAGACTACAAAACTACCTCAAAAGCGATACAATTTTATCACTTTCCTGCTTTTAAAAAGCAATTTTCTTAAACTTTCTTTTACTGCTTTAAGACAAGTATTGTTCTGATCTTCAACAGTTCATCTCTGTTAAACAAGAATCTTTATTTTGCTTTTTTGAACAGAGGTGAATAAAATGTCCCAAGTAACAAAGATTAATGAACACTAGAAAGAGCCCCCACTTCCTCTAACTCCCTAGTCCATATGCTGATCCATAAATCACAATTGACCAACCCATATTTAAAAGCATGAAGGAAACATTGGAAGTCTTTTTTTTTTTTTTTTTTTAATTTTTTTTCAACGTTTATTTATTTTTGGGACAGAGAGAGACAGAGCATGAACGGGGGAGGGGCAGAGAGAGAGGGAGACACAGAATTGGAAACAGGCTCCAGGCTCCGAGCCATCAGCCCAGAGCCTGACGCGGGGCTCGAACTCACGGACCGCGAGATCGTGACCTGGCTGAAGTCGGACGCTTAACCGACTGCGCCACCCAGGCGCCCCTATTGGAAGTCTTATATACAACGAATCATTTGAATGTACCTGTCAATATGTAAGTGAATTACCTCAAACAACACTTTAAATTCTGACTTAGAAATAAATCCTATTAATCACATACCAGTAATTGAAAACAAAGTCAATATGTATTCTGCAATTATAATGCAACTAATCTCAGCCAAATCTAGCTGTAATTTAGAGTAACCTTAAAAGCTTCAGTAAGGAGAAGTTTTGAGCTTTTCTCTATCAGAAAGAAGGTTTATGAAGTTTCTGATGAAAGGAATACTACAGACACTTGTGCTTGAGGAAATTAACATTGAAGACTGTGAAAGAAAAACTGGCAAACACAATGAAAACAGGAAGACCACTTCTGAAGCAATTACAAATATCCAGAGTATGTTAATTTTAAAGACATCTAGGTGGAGATGACCAGTTAGCAGCTGGCAACGTGAGCATGTATCTGATAGGTATTTTGGACTATTATCAATATCTTAGAGGCACTACCATTAAGTTGCAAAAGAGTAGCAAGTCAAGGGGACTAAGAAGAAATGACCAGGAAACCAGAAAGAAAAAGTTAGAAGGGAGAAAACAGCATCCTAGAAGCCACGAGAGAGTGGGCAGGAGGGGTCAACAATACCAAAAACTCTGAAGCTTGAGAATGACTGAAACAGACCACCAAGTTTGGCAATTGAGTTTCTATGCATTTCAGGAGATTGGAGGAATGGGCAGAAGTCCAGGGTAATGGGCTGAAGATTTACTGGGGTAAACTGAGGAGTTAAAGACAGAAAGCACAAGATGGTTAATGGCAAAGGGAAAATAGTGTGCTAACTTTACAGAAATTGTCTTAGGACTGGGGAAATCTGACCATACTAAAAGTTTAAGAGTTTGAAGGAACAAGAGGAGGAAAACCAAAACACCAAAGGCGGGGGCAGGGTGTGTGTGTGTGTGTGTGTGTGTGTGTGTGTGTGTATACATATATATATATATACATACACAGGGTGTGTATATATACATACACAGGGTGTGTATATACACACACACACACACACACACACACACACACACACATATATGGAGGGGGGAGAGAGAGAGAGAAAGAGTACTTAAAATCATCAGACACTTATAAATCACAAAAATTCTATGAGATGACGGATCATCAGTCTTAGAAAAGAATATACAAATATCCCTTGATTTTCCAAAGTTCAAGTTATACCACTTTACTTTTATGAAAGACCTGCCATTAGTATGTTTTTGCAGACCAAAAGAAATCTAAAGATTTTCACTTTTACAAAAAAAAAAAAAAGGCAAATAGCAAAACTAGTGTTCAGCATTTGTATGGAAGCAGTGCATACCCCCGAGCAGTGAGTGGCCCTGTCAAGCTCCTTGCCCAGATCTACACTCAGCATTTCCTCATCAAGACACCATAGCTTTAAACAGTGTCTGTGGGCATGTGTGCTTTATCTTGATTTATTTCGTTCATTTGTTATCAAGGTGTGTCCTAAGGTATCAGAAGAGCCTAAGAAAAAAGGTCATGTTTTTGGGTCTGCAAATGCTCAAAAGTTTCTCCATATAAATTATTTTTTGTTGTTTGTTATTTTTTAATATTTGACAGAGAGAGAGAGAGAGAGAGAGAGAGCACAAACAGGGGAGAGGCAGAGAGAGAGCGAGACACAGAACCCGAAGCAGGCTCTGAGCTGTCAGCACAGAGCCCTACGCCGGGCTCGAACCCACCAACTGTGAGATCACGACCTGAGTCAAAGTCGGATGCTTAACCAACTGAGCCACCCAGGCACCCCAAGTTTTTCCATATAAATTAATGGTAATTGCTACACCATTCTGGCTTATGAAAGGTTTCAAAGGATCACTCTACTTTTGGATAGTGGGGGGAACCTACACATTTTTCCCTCTAAAATAGTAAAAGGGAGGGTAACTGTTTCGAGAAGGAAGATACACTGCTAAAAACTGTACTTGAAAGGCTCTATTTTCTCTGTGAAGTATAAGCTAGAAGAAGTAGAGCAGGGGTTTGAGGGCATATTAGGTAAAGATTTAGAACAGCTGTTACAAGGAGTTCCCAAAGGGATCACCTGAGGACAAGCAAAGAGGTTCTGAGGACATCTAAAGGTCAGCTGAGGTCAGAGAGAGTGACAGTAGAGCAATCTGGCAGTACTGAGATGCTGATGGCAGTTAGGTGGGAAGGAAGGACTCTGCATTCTCCCTAGGAGATTTTATCATGCGTAAGGTTTCAATCATCTAATCCAAATGACTCACACATTGTTCAGATTTCTGCCTGACCTGGAAGCCTTTACACCCAATTTCCTATCTAAAATCTCCAGCTGCGTGACTCAAAAGAGATCGGATGCTCAGCATGCCCAAAGTCCTCTTCTACCCAGTTTTCCTTTCTCAGTACATACCACCATCCGGGTTACATAGGCTCCAAACCTAAGAGATATCCTCAACACTTCTTTTTCCCTCACCACATTCAGCCCTTTGGTTTTTTGTATCTTTTCCAAGACCTTCGGCTCTCTCCATCTCTGTTGCCACTCTCCCAGCCCAAGCCACCACTGCCTGTTATCTGACTGCTACAATAACCTCCCAAGTGGTTGCAGGGGAGAGATCAAGATTATGTATACACCACACTGCTTCCTCCTCATGAGCACACAGGAAGACTACATTCCCCAGCCTCCCTTGCAAGTTCAGCGGGCAGCCATGGAGTTCTGCTTAGCAAAAGCTGTACACAGTACTACAAATGACTTCTAGCCCTGGCTCTTTAACAGTGATCTTCAAGCTCTGTCTTCCCCTGACAAGAGGACCTTGGTGGACACACTTCAAGACAGAAGAAGGCTGCCCGACTCCCCTGAACTCCACAAGATAGAGAGTAGTATTTTCTGTATCGAGTCACTGAGACTTTGGGTTTAATACGTTATTGCAGTTGTTCAAATACAACAGACTGCCCATGCCCACTGCTGATCCCCTCCACCTCCAATTCATCTTGTACACTGCAGCCAGAGATCTGAAACACAAAGCTTATCTCCATGCTTAAACATTTCAATGGCTTTGCATTGATCTGAGGGTAAAAGCTGTAATAATTCTTTAACATCCACTGGTCCTACCCAGCTCTCCAGCCTTATCTTATACCCCATGAACTCTGTAATCTCACCATCCTGGCCTTCTTTCGGTGGTTTATATTGGCCATGCTCCCTCCCACCTTTGCTCTTACCTTACACTCTAACAGCACTTCCCTACCCTTCTTTGTCTAATTCCCTCAGCTCAATTCTCACTTTGCAAAAAAGTTGTCTGGGTCAAAACCACTATAACATCTATGACACCATGAATACCATGTACTCTATCCCATAGCACTTACCACAGTTTCAATGTTTTATTTATTTATTTATTTATTTATTTATTTATTTATTTATTTATTTATTTATTTTGAGAGAACGAGCACATGCATGTGAGGGACAAAGAAAGAGAGGGAGTGGGGCGCCTGGGTGGCTCAGTCGGTTAAGCGGCCGACTTCGGCTCAGGTCATGATCTCGCGGTCCGTGAGTTCGAGCCCCGAGTCAGGCTCTGTGCTGACAGCTCAGAGCCTGGAGCCTGTTTCAGATTCTGTGTCTCCCTCTCTCTGACCCTCCCCTGTTCATGCTCTGTCACATCTCCCTGTCTCAAAAGTAAATAAAACGTTAAAAAAAAAAATTTTTTTTTTTTTTAAAAAGAGAGGGAGAGAGAATACCAAGCAGGCTCTGCGCTATCAGCATGGAGCCGAACTCAGGGCTCAAACCTACGAACCGTGAGGTCATGCCCTGAGCCGCAATCAAGAGTCAGACGCTTAACTGACTGAGCCACCCAGGCACCCCTTTTTATTAAGTTTTTAATTTTAATTCCAGTACAGTAACATGCAATATTATATTAGTTTCAGGTGTACAATTAGTTATTCAACAATTCTATACATTACTCAGTACTCATCATAAGTGTACTTTTTAATCCCAATCGCCTACTGCACCCATTCCCCCACCCTACACCCCTCTGCAACTGACTTATTTCACTTAGCATTATACTCTCTAACTCCATCCATATTGTTGCAAATGGCAAGATTTCATTCCTTTTTATGGCTGAATATTCCTGTGTGTGTGTGTGTGTGTGTGTGTGTGTACACACCACACCTTTATCCATTCATTTATCAGTGTACACTTAGGCTGCTTCCATATCTGGGCTATTGTAAATAATGCTGCTATGAACACAAGAGTGCATATATTCCTCTGAATTAGTATTTTTGTATTTTTTGGGTAAGTACCTTCAATGTTCTCTAAGATTATTAAATAATGACTGTCTCTCCAAATAGGCTGTAAGTTCCCTTAGACTGTGTCTGCTTTCGTTCACTGCTGCATTGCTCTGAGGAAATCAAAGATTTCCCAAGACTCCCAAGAAAGCTTATTTGACCACTGAGAAAGATAAAGACAGCATATATAAAGCTTCAATACTTGGTAAAACTTACATTATTCCTTGATAAAGAAAGCAGAGATTAAATGAGGGGTCAGAGGGATGCAGGGAGTCAGGGAGGATTCCACATGTAAGCTGACTTAAAGCACTCCAAAATAAGGTTGAAAGAAGGAAGACAGTTCCTGACAAAGCAAACCTGGCACAAACAATAAGAGAGGAGGACACAGGAGGAGAAAATGCAGATGTGGACTGGCTTCAAGTGGAAGAGGCCACGAATAGTAGGCTGAGTTTGGAGACACTGGATATTTTTAAAGAGAAAAGAGGACCAGCCAAAAGGCTCATTCAGTAAGCAAGGCAAGAGGTGCCCAAGGCCTTCAGCAGTGTAGTGGGAGCAGTACAAGGAGGAGACTGGGTGCCGGTACTGTGAAGGTACAAACAATTGCACTTGACAACAACTGGCTGAGAGAGGAAAAGTAGAAAGTAAGGAGTCAGAATAAAGTATAGTTCGGTGATTTAGCGTTTCATCAAATGCTTACTTTCTCACATCTTTCCAGATGGCAGCTTCAGAGGCTTTCATGTTAAAAAAAAGTATGGTCTTCTACAGCTAGTAGTGTTGTAGTACTAAATTCTGCCCATGAAAGTAATAAAAAGTCCACCAGGTAAAGTGTATACTTTTAATACTATGGAACTATATACTATCCAACTGTAATAAATAAATATGCTTGGATCTGTTATACCCAGTATACCCCTGAAATTGCACCGATATGGAAGATTAAACAAATGGCCCCTTGATTCTTGATAATGATTTTATAAAGTATAACTAAAACCATGAGGTCAGACAGGGCAACAGGGAGTGCTGGTCTTAGCGCCCAGGACTCCTCTCAACAAGCTGGGAGCTCTTTTACCCTTGATTCGGGGAGTGAAGAGTGCACTGAAAAGCTGAGATAAACATTAGCAAGAGGGGAAAATATGAAATAATCTTAAGTAACTATAGTTTATTAACATCTTGAGGCCAAAAGAAGATAACCTGAGGGGCGCCTAGGTGGCTTAGCAGGTTGAGCATCCAACTCTTAATTTCAGCTCAGGTCATTATCTCACAATTCACAAGATCGAGCCCCATATTGGGTGCTGCACTGACAGCAAGGAGCCTGCTTGGGATTCATTCATTCATTCATTCATTCTCTCTCTCTCTCTCTCTCTCCTTCTCTCTCTCTCTGTCCTGCACCCCACTCACGCTCTCTCAAAATAAAAAAAAGTTGAAATTAAAAAAAAGTTGAAATTAAAAAAAAAAGTTGAAATTAAAGCACCAGAATTTTGAAATAATGAATCCAGATTACAAAGTGTTTTAATGTTTTTTATTTTTGAGAGAGAGAGAGAGAGAGAGAGAGAAAATATGAGCAGGGGAAGGGCAGAGATAAGAGAGGGAGACGAAGAATCCCAAGCAGGTTCCATGCCATCAGCGTGGAGCCTGATGTGGGGCTCGATCCCAAGCACCACAGGATCATGACCTGAGCTGAAATCAAGAGCTGAACGCTTAACTGAATGAGCCACCCAGGGGCCCCTACAAAGTCTTCTAGTACCAATAAGGATAGGGGCAATTCTCCCTCTCCCTCTGCCCCTTCCCCAGCTCACATGCACTCTTTCTCTAAAATAAAAAAAGGGTAACTTCATTTTATGTAATATTACACATTACCATTCCATATGAATTTTACAATTAATTGGGAATACATGTTTTAAATAAAGTCAGATACTTTACTATGTTTTCTTTCTCATAAACAGAATTTGGAAGATTTAATCTTAGAAGACTTTTTAAACAGAGGAGAAAGCATACTGAATCTCTTACTCAAATCTTGTAACATGAGCAAGTTAGTTAGCTTCTCTAAACCTCACTTTCATCATCTGCAAAATATGAGTCATGATCATCCTACCTCAAGAGGACTGAACACACAATACAAGTAAATCACCTAAATAACAGTGCCTGTCAATGGTACCATTCAGTAACTGAGGAGTCATGTTATTCTTAACCAGAAAACCTGGTCAGAGCTTCTCCAACTCCTTTTAGCTACCAATGTGGCTAATTTTTAATGAAGCCTTTGGGGAGTGGAAGGCTATGGATAGAAGAAATCCAGACAGGGGCGCCTGGGTGGCTCAGTTGGTTGAGCATCCGACTTTGGCTCAGGTCATGATCTCGCGATCTGTGGGTTCGAGCCTCGTGTCGGGCTCTGTGCTGACAGATAGGAGCCTGGAGCCTGCTTCGGATTCTGTGTTTCCCTCTCTCTATGCCCCTCCCCAGCTCATACTCTGTCTCTCTGTCAAAAATAAGTAAAACATTAAAAAAAAAAAAAAAGAAAGAAAAGAAATCCAGACAGCTTAAAACTTGTATTTGAAACAGTCATTTCCATCTGTTCCCTGATAACCAGAACTACAAACTAAACCATACTGACATTTGACACATGTTTCCTCTTCCATCCCATAACTACTGAATGGTTGCAGAGCAAAGACACGCAAGGGCAAAGCTTAACAGCCCTCTCAAACAGTCACGATTCAGTTACACTACCTCTTACTATGCTGCTAGGCAGAGCTACCACTTACATGCCTAAGTCAAAAAAATCTACAGTGATGAAAACTGGGGCCTGTGGGGCAAGGTAAAAGGCTGTTCTAAAATTTGTCCTTACCCTAGTATACATCAGCCAAGCAAGCACATAGCAAATCCTCAATCACTTAAGTTCAAAATATCTGGAGCTGTTAAGTACAGTTTTAAATAAAGATTGTGCCTTGCTTAAGGGTGCAAGACAAGAGCTAAATTCAAGTTCATGGTCCACTAGCCAAGGGATGTGCCTGCAGGGCTTCAATTGTTTGAAGGAGTGCCATCTACCAGTCTCCTGAGGCCACATCACCAGTGGGAACACCATTCCGTAATTTGCACAAAGTAACTACGTAAACTATCAGCAATCCAGAAAGAAATCCAAGTTAACTCTCTGCCTCAATACACTCATTCATTCCTGAAAAAAATTTCCAATTACGGAAGTCCTTCATTCACCTCATAGCAAGGCAGTGTCCTTGAGACAGCCTACACAGACTGAACAGCAATTCTACTAGCTATATGTTACTTTTATTTTAAAGAGTTCCGCTAAAACAAATTTTATGTTTATACCTTACTCAGTAGGGAAAAAATTCAATTAATATCCTAAACTCTATGAAACACTACCCACACCCCATCAAAAGAAAACAGAAAACAAAACCTTACAGAAGTCATCTCAACAGTGAAAGTGGATTAGATACAATGCCTAGCTGCATAAAGTAATCCATGTCATTCGTACTGTGCGCAATTGTATAGACAATGCTAACCAGATTTGTCAACTGATTTCCCGCCACAACTGGGAAGCAGAAAGTCAGAAGGGGAGGGTAGGAAGAGTGGGAACAATAAGTTTTACAAGCATGGTAGAGAAAATAAAACTCCCCACTTCTCACTAAAGGACTAGATAGAAAAATGGGAGGTAGGAGGGCAAGCCAGGGACAGTAAACACACTGGCAGACAGTCTTATGCTTTTACTGTTTTCTTTTTAGAGTTTCCAACTTTCTTCAGGATAAAATCCATGCCATATCAAGCTCTTTATGGCCTACTACTGCAGCCTCTTTTCCCACTTGTTCCTGACACATTCCCCTTAATTCCAGCCATGTACAATTCTTTGCGATTCTCTTGAATACACCATGTTCTCTTGAAATGCTTCATCATCCTTCTCTTCATCTGGTTAAATCCTTCAGGGCTCAGCTCAGGCATCACATCCTCTGGAAAGGCAACTCTTACTTGGTCCTTCAATCACCACCTCTAATCTAAATCACATGATCCTTCTATGTACTGACACGAAATACAATTATTTCTATCACAGTACTACCTACTACTGTGATTAACTGTCTATTGTTTGTGTGATTCTCACTTAGTGCTCCTTAACTCAGGATCTTTTTTTTCAACACTACTTCAATTCAGAACTATCATCTACTTTCACAAGTTTTGAAAAATGATTATCCCATAAAATTTTTACAAAATGTACCATCGCCTTCAGGGTATTTTTTTCCATCCTTTATAGTACAATTCTTCAATTTATACCAAGGAAAATCATCCATCTCAAAACTTTAGTATTTTCAGGAAAAAATAAAGCAAAAAAAAAAAAAACCTCTAAGTAATTTTTATTGATCTCTATTGGAATGTTTTGGTCTTGATGAGATCTGCTATTATGGTCTTTTTCCTAAAGATACAGAACTTTAGTCCTGTGAAATACTGTTTGCATAAATCCTCATAACTGATAAAGAAACTTGTAAAGAGAAAAAAATTTTGCACTATTTGACTTATAAGTGACAACTTATTACCTACCACATCATGAAAACATGAAGGTCTTCATGATAATATTGAAAGAGTTCTTTTGAGCTATAAATTGGCATATAACATTAATTTCAAGTGCACAGCATGATTCAATACTTGTGTACACTGTGAAATGATCACCACGATAAGTCTAGTTAACATCCATCACCACACAGTTACAATTCTTGTCTTATAAGAACTTTCAAGATTTACTCTTCTGGCAACTCTCAAATATGTAATACAGCATTATTAACTAAAGACACCATGCTGTACATTACATCCCCATGACTTATTTATTTGATAACTGGGAAGTGTGTACCTTTTGACCACCTTCAACCATTTGACCATCTTTAACAACCACCAATCTGTTTTCTGTATCTAGGAGTTAAGGGTGGGGGGTGTTTTGTTTTGTTTAGATTCCACATATAAGTGAGATCATCCAGTATCTGTCTTTTTCCCTGTGACTTATTTCACTGCACATAAGTTCCACCCATGTTGTCACAAATGACAATATTTTTTTCTATGGTTAAATAATATTGAAGAATTCCTGTGTGTGTGTGTGCACACGCGTGCCACATTTTCTTATCCACTCATCAATCCGTGGACATTTAGGTTGCTTCCATGCCTTGGCTACGGTAAATAATGCTGCAATGAACATGGGGGTGCATTTATCTCTTCAAATGTTTTTGTTCCCTTTGGACAAATACCCAGAAGTGGAGTTGCTGGTAGTTCTATTTTTAATTTTTTGAGGAATCTCCATATTGTTTCCCATAATAGCTGTATCAATTTACATTCCCACTAACAGTGCACCAGGGTTCCCTTTCCTCCACATCCTCATCAACACTTGTTATTTCTTGTCTCTTTGATAATAGCCATTCAACACATATATGGTCAATTCATTTACAACAATGAAGCCAAGAACGTACACTGGAAAAAGGACAGTGTCTTCAATAAATGGTGTTGTTAAACTGGACAGCCACGTACAAAAGAATGAAACTGGACCACTGTCTTATACCATACACAGAAAATAACTCAAAATGGATTAAAGACCTGAATGTTAAGACCTGAAGCAGTAACACTAGAATTAAAAAACAGGAGATAGGCTCCTTCACATAGGTCTTTGTGATTTTTTCGTTTAACACCAAAAGGCAAGGCAACAAAAGCAAAAATAAACAAGTGGGACTACATCAAACTAAAATGCTTCTGCACAGCAAAGGAAACCATCAACAAAATTAAAAGGCAACCTACCAAATGGGAGAAAATTTTGGCAAATCATATATCTGATAAGGGGTTAATAGTCAAAACATATAAATAACTTATACAACTCAATGGCAAAAAAGGCCAACAATACAATTTAAAAATGGGCAGAGGATCTGAATAGACATTTTTCCAAAGACCTGGATGACCACCAGATGAGCAAGTGCTCAACATTAGTAATTATCACAGAAATGCAAATTAAGACCACAATGAGATATCACCTTAACTCTTAGTATCTTTATCAATTCCCTGTCCAACATATACACACAATCTCCCATCTACCCAGAATTGTGAAGCTGCCTAATAAATGTTTACTTAACCAATACAAGTTCTCTCCTTAGTATTGTTTTAAAAGTCACAAATTATCATTTTTTAAAACTGATATATAAGTACCGTTTAATTTCTGAATAAATGCTGAAGAGACATTAATGTGTAAAATGACCAATATGCAAAGAACATAACCTTTAAGAAATCAAGATCCCATAAAGCACATTGACACATTTCAAAAGTTGTGCAATCTACACCCTTGTTAAATAGGTGTTTGATTCCACAATTGAAAAACTAAGGGCACTGTTTAATAATAAGGTGTGTATCTATCAGTAGTAGCTTTACCAAGGTGGAGAGAATGACTGTTTCAAGCCATTTATCAATATTAGGAAAAGAAAAAGATCTCATCTGCCTTACTCTTCACTAAGACAGGAAACAATTAAAAAAGGACTCTATTCCTCAACTGGGGAACAGAATACTACCCACAGTAAAAAGGAGAAACTGCTGATGCACAAATGCTTTATGCTAAGTGAAATGAGGCCTAACTCAAAGTATCTGCTTGGGTAATTCCATTCATAGGACATTCTTGCAAAAGTGAAATTATAGGGACAAAAAACAAATCAGTGGTGGTTGGTGGGAAGAAAGATTAACGGAAGAAAATTTTTTGGAGTGAAGGAACTATGCTGACTGTCATGGTAGTTACACAAGTGTATACATTTGCAAAAACTGAAAAACTTACACTAAACACGGTGACTTTTCCTTAACATAAATTATCCTGAATGGAAGAAATTATACATTACTTCTAGTCTTTACTTCAAGTAACAATATAAAAAATATTCCACTCCCATTTGAGAAAGATCATTTTGAACACATAATAAGCTAAAGGCAAAAGATTTCTCTTTGGTTTAACAATTTGGCTTCTCTCTGGATAATTAGCTAGTATGTCAATGAACCTGAGAGAGGAAACAGATTTGATATTGTTGGTTAACCTTTTTTCCCATGGTCGCACTCCATTTCTAAGCCCTACCAGCCCCTCCTTAAATGTGTATTTCAAATCTATTCCTTCTTCTCTACTCTTAACATCTCATATCACTCTCAAGATTAAAAATATTCACCAGGGCGCCTGGGTGGCTTGGTCGGTTAGGCGTCCGACTTCGGCTCAGGTCATGATCTCACGGCCCGTAAGTTCGAGCCCCGCGTCGGGCTCTGTGCTGACCGCTCAGAGCCTGCAGCCTGTTTCAGATTCTGTGTCTCCCTCTCTCTCTGCCCCTCCCCTGTTCATGCTCTGTCTCTCTCTGTCTCAAAAATAAATAAACGTTAGGGGCGCCTGGGTGGCGCAGTCGGTTGAGCGTCCGACTTCAGCCAGGTCACGATCTCGCGGTCCGGGAGTTCGAGCCCCGCGTCAGGCTCTGGGCTGATGGCTCAGAGCCTGGAGCCTGTTTCTGATTCTGTGTTTCCCTCTCTCTCTGCCCCTCCCCCGTTCATGCTCTGTCTCTCTCTGTCCCAAAAATAAATAAAAACGTTGAAAAAAGAAAAAAAAAATTAAAAAAAAATTAATAAATAAATAAACGTTGAAAATAAAAAATATTCACCAATTCCAAAGCACCTACAAGGTAAAGTCCATATTCATTAACAGAGCATAGAAAGCCCTTTATTATCAGAACCAACCTACTTTTCCAGAGTCATCTTCCACCATTAAGTAACTGTTTAACTCACTCCTAGCTTTCAGAAAGCAATTAAGCCATTTAATTTAAGAGCCTTAAAATAATCCAAACCCTTTGACACTTTAACCTGGTAATTTCACTCCAAGAAGTTTATTCTGGGGGAATAATCTGCATACTAAAAACCAGATAGTTCAAACAGAAACAGGAGAATTACAAAGTATAATATATCCACAGGACAGTTTCTAATGCAACCATCAAAATCACGTTTATTTAAAAACATGGGGGAAACATTATTTGCTTTAAGTGAAAAAAGAAAATGAATATAGTTTTATGTATAGTGTTTCTCAACTGTGTAAGACAGTATAGAGAAAAGGAAGGGAATTTTATCTCCAAGAGTGGGAATGTAAGTGATTTTTATCTTCTAGCTTTCTGTATCTTCCAAGTTTCCTAAGAGCTTATTTTTTAAATTGGACATATATATACACATACACAAACTTTTTGATTCAGTGACTGCATAACTAGAACTCTATTTTAAAGAATAATGCAGGGGCTCCTGGGTGGCTCAGTCGGTTAAGCGTCCGACTTCAGCTCAGGTCATGATCTCAAGCATTGGGTTCTCTGCTATCAGCACAGAGCCCCCTTCAGATCTTCTGTTCCTCTCTCTCTCTCTCCCTCCCCCATTCGCTCTCTTTCAAAAAGCAAACATTAAAAAGAAAAAAAGATTCCCTCTCAAAAAAATAAAGTAAAATAGTCATTTTTTTAAAATTCAAAGTTTTTAAAGATATATTTAATATGCCATAAAATTTCACCCATTTAAAAGCATAAGTTCAGTGGGTTTTGGTATATTCAAAGTTGTACATCCATCACAATCTAATTTTAGAACATTCTGAACACACAAAAAATTGCTCTGTAGTGAGCAATCACTCCTCTTTCCCAGTCTCACACACCTCAGACCTGTCCTACCACTAATTTGCTTCCTGTCTCTTAAGATCTATCTATCCTGGATATTGTATATAAATGGAACTCTATAACGTAGTCTTTTTTGACTGGTTTCTTTTACTCAGCATGTTTTCAAGGTTCATCTATGTTGCAGCATGAATTGGTACTTCATGTCTTTATCTTGCCAAATAATATTTGATTGTATGGATATACTACATTTTATCTTTCCAATCATCAGCTGATGGAACTTCGGGTTGTTTCCACTTTGAGGCTACTATGAATACTACTACTATGTACATTCATGTACAAATTTTTATGTAGACATGTCTTTTCAGTTCACGTGGTATATAACTAGGGGTGAAAGTGCTGGGGTCAATGGCAACTTCCAAGCTTAACCTTTTAAAGAACTGGCAAAACATTTTCCAAAGTGGCTGCACTACTTTACATTCATTCCCACCAGCAATGTATGAGGGTTCCTACTTTTCCACAGCCTTGCCAACATTTATTACTCTTGTCTTTTCTATTATAGCCATCTTAGTGGGTACGTAGTAGTGCCTCATTGTGGTTTTGATTTGCATTTCCCTAATGGCTAATGATTTTGAGCATTTTTTCGTGTGCTTATTGACTATTTGTATATCTTCCTTAAGGAAATGTCTATTCAAAGCCTTTGTCTATATGACTGGATTGCCTTTTTACTACTGAGTTGAGATACTCCTTGATATATTCTATTTTTTTTAGTTTATCTATTTATTTTGAGAGTGTGCACAGTAGGGGCAGAAAGATAGAGACAGAGACAGAGAGAGACAGAGAGACAGAGAGAGACAGAGAGACAGAGAGAGACAGAGAGAGAGAGAGAATCCCAAACAGGCTCCACACTGTCAGTACAAGGAGCCTAATGCGGGGCTGAAACTCACGAACCTGGGAGATCATGACCTGAGCCAAAATCAGGAGCCACCCAGGAGCTCTGTACTCTTTGATATATTCTAGATACAAGCTCCTTGTCAGACATGATTTGCAAATATTTTCTCCCATCCCATGGGTTGCCTTTTTGCTTTCTTGATGGTGTACTCTGATGCAAGAGTCTTTAATTCTAGTGGCTCAGTCGGTTAGGCGTCCAACTCTTGGTTTCCACTCAGGTCATGATCTCACAGTTCAGGAATTCAAGCCCGACATTGGGATCTGCACTGACAGTGCAGAGCCTGCTTAGGATTCTCCTTCTCACCCCTCTCTCTCTGCCCCTCTCGCACTGTCTCTCAAAAAAAAAAAAAGCATTGCATTCTAATAAAGTCCAATTGTTCTATTTTTCTCTGGTCACTTGTGCTCTTGCTTATAAATGCCAAGAACATTGCCCAAACCCCTCTTCCAAAAAAACAAAAAAACCCTGTCTAACCCAAACTCATAAAGATCTATGCCTACATTTTCTTTTGGGAGTTACACAGCTTTAGCTCTTACATTTACGTCTAGAAGCCACTTTGAGTTAAATTCTGTATATAGTGTGAAGCAGGGATCCAAATTCATTCTTTTACATGTGGATATTCAGTTGTGCCAGCACCACTTGTTGAAGACACTATTTCCCCCCACACTGAATTACTGCACCCTTGTCACACTGGGATATGAGAAATAAAGGATATAACTGTTACAGATGAACTCCACTGTGTGAGAAAAATCTATATTGACGATCTCTGGATATTCACTTTCTCCCTTACTTCCATTATAGTACTTATTACAATCTGCAATTATCTTATTCATGTGTTTACTTATTCCTTACCTATCTCCCCCATTAGAATGTATACTTCATAGGGACAGGGACTTAGTCTTGTATACTGTTGAATCTCCAAAGCCCACTACAGTACCTGGTTCCTAAAAGGTACCAAACAATTATTTACTGAAATAATGAGGATACATTTAAAAATGATCTGGAAGAAAATGCACCAAATGTTAATACTTTGGTTGGAATTGCCATTACAAGTAAATTTTTAATGTTTTACAATGTACATACATTATTATAATAACCACATATGAAATTAGGTACTCTAAAAATGGAAAATACCTCTGGATCAATTTATTATTCCTCAAAGTTCTAAGAACCTCACTCTTTGCCAAACGATCTTATTTTAGCTTCTTTTCTAGTCCCCAGCACAATGACACCACCAACTACCTAACAGCTCTGGTCTTAAGAGTAAGTTATCCTTGATGTCTTTCTCTTAAGCCACACACCCAAATTATCAGTTGGTCCTGTCAGCTCTACCTCCAAAATATGTATCTAATCTAAGCACTGCTCATTTGCCCACTCCTAACAATTCCAATCCAAGCCACCACCATCAACTGGATGAACAGCAATAGTCTGTTAATTAGTCTTTGCCCCACTTGCACATCTCCACAGGAGTAAACTCTATCTTATGCCACTACTTAACACCTCCCCACCACCACACACGCAAAAGCTTCCTTGCGCAATGAGAATTAAATTCAAATTCCTGACGTTGGTCTGTAAGCTCTTCCTGTTCCAGCTCTCGCCAACAATCCATTTCCTACTTTTCTGTCCCCCTTTTACTGAATTCCAGCTACACAAACCTTTTTTTGTCCTTGGCATGTCAAGTTCGTTCTCTTCTCAAGGCCTTTCTACTTATAGAGTTCCTTCGGCCTGAACTGCTCTTCACATGGTTATTTTTTGCCATGCAAGTCTTAGCTGAAATGTCACCTCCTAAGAGGCCTTCCCTAACAATCTGGCTAAAAGAAGCCAACTCTTCTAGCACTGCCTATTGATGACACTATTTCCTTCGTACCACTTAACAATTCTCTGACATGATCTTGCCATTTTGTTTTTCTCTCCCCGTCCCCTGCCCCACTAGAAGGTAACTTCTACAAATAGAGGACTTTTTTAGTACTATATCCCTAGTACCTGGATGAGTTTTTAGTCCATAACAAGTTCTCAATTATTTATTGAATAAATGGTTGCTATTCTAAATCTTGAGGGTGAAGAACTGTTGGATTATACATTAATTTCTTTGGGAAAAATACTAAGAGTGGAAGACAAGATATTTTTACATTAAGAATTAAATCACCTGAGAAAGCACCTCACATCAGTAAGAATGACTAGTATCAAAAAGACCAGGAATAACAAGTGTTGGCAAGGATGTGGAGAAAAGAGAACTCTCAGGCACTTTTGGTGGGAATGCAAATTGGTGCAGCCACTATGGAAAACACTATGGAGGTTCCTCAAAAAGTTAAACATATAGCCCAGTAATTCCACTTCTGGGTATTGACCAAAAGAAAACAAAAACACTAACTCCATTAAAAGATACATGCACCTCTACATTTACTGCAACATTATTTACAACAGCCAACATATGGCAACAACTTAAGTATCCATTGATAAATGGATAAAATGATGTATATATACACACACAGAATATTACTCCACTGTACAAAAAAATGAAATCTTGCCATTGACAACAACACAGATGGTCCTACAGGGTATTATGCTAAGTGAAACAAGTCAGGGAAAGACAAATACCATATGATTTCACTCATAGGTGGAATCTAAAAAACAAAGAAAGCAAACAAAAACAGACAGACTCATAAACAGAAAACAAACTGGTGGCTGCCAGAGGGGAGGAGGATGGAGATGGGTGAAATAAGGGAAGGTGATTAAGAGGCACAAACTTCCAGTTATAAAATTAAAAAAAAAATTAGTCACAGAGATGTAAAGTACAGCATAGGGAATACAGTCAATAGCTTTGTAGGACAGACAATATTTCCAAATGCAGATAACTGTCACATCATTATGTTATTATACATGTGAAACTAACATAAATTGTATGTTAACTATACTTCAATTTCTAAAGTCAAGTTACCTGAAAAATAAAATTTAAAAGTAGACCATAAAAAAAAGTTGATCATATATAATCTAAACAAAATTAGTTTTAAAACTTATAAAACAATTGGAAACATGTTCTAATGCATTCCCTTCCACCCTTTTCATTGTATCTACAATTGCTGAAGCATGTGATGGTATAATCAGAATATAAAGAAAAAAAGACTGTTAATCTAATTAGGATCTAGGGGTGCCTGGGTGGCTCAGTCAGTTGAGTGTCCGACTTCGGCTCATGTCATGATCTCATGGTTCACAGGTTCGAGCCCTGTGTCAGACTCTATGTTGACAGCTCAGAGCCTGGAGCCTGCTTCGTGGATTCTGTCTCCCTCTCTCTGCCCCTCCCTGCTCATGCGCTCGCGCTCTCTCTCTCTCTCTCTCTCAAAAATAAACAAAACATTTAAAAAAATATTTTTAAGTAATAATGAGGATCTAACGTTGTTTAATGTCATTTCATCCAACACTGATAAGCACTTTACTATATACCAGGCACTGCTTTTAAATTACTTATATGCATCACCCAAATGCTGTGATGGTAGGTACTCCCATTAGGAGAAATAATGAAATTGAGGCATAGCATAATCAGTAACTTACCTAAGGTCACAGATAGTAGGTGGCAGAGCCAAGATTCAAAAACCCTAGGTAGCCCCACTCCAAGCCCATGCTCTTAACCACTTCTCAGTATAGTTTAACAGAAATGATAACAATACCTACCTCACTGGGTTACTATAAAAACTGAGAGAAAGTATAACACAATGCCTGTCACATATTAAATACTTATAAATTTTCTAAGACATTATTTCTTGTTCTTTCATTTGTTAGGCTTTCAAGTGCTTTTCTATGGTTCAGGATGCCTCAATGAGCATCAAATACTATTATTGTTTCATTTTCAAGGGAAGAAAGGGAGCTGGCATTTATTGAGGAATTTCTGTATGCAAGAATTATTTTAAAGGTACTACTCTAACAATACTTGCCTTATCTCAAAGGATTTTCACTGTAAGACTCAAATTGTAATGCAGTATACAAAGGGGAGGTACTATTCAATTAGTTTAGTACTTAAAACTTAATTTCCAGGGGTACCTGGGTGGCTCAGTTAAGCCTCTGACTTCGGCTCAGGTCATGATTTCACGGTTTGGCAGTTCGAGCCCCATGTCGGGGTCTGTGCTGACAGCTCAGAGCCTGGAGCCTGCTTCAGATTTTGTGTCTCCTTTTCTCTCTGTCCCTACCCTGCTCATGCTGTGTGTGTGTGTGTGTGTGTGTGTGTGTGTGTATGTGTCTCTCTCTCTCTCAAAAATAAACTTAAAAAAATTTTTAAATAAAGAAAACCTTAATTTCCATTGAATTAAAAAAAAAAAGTATGTGGGAATAGAAAGTATAAAAAAGAATCCATATCCATGGGAACCTGTCCCTGTCATAATTACAAATGCCCTCTCACTAACTCATGTTCATTCAGGACCATCTGTTGTGGGCCTACTATGAGAAAGGCATCTTGATACTGAAAAAACCTTTTCTTAAGGAGATCAACAGTCTAGTTCTACAAAACATCTTAAGTGCCATAAAAGAAATTCACATGCTGTCTTAGCCCTGCTTCTTAGACATGTACAGAAATGCAAAGAAGTAACATAGTATTGATACCCATATTAACTTCCCTTTACAAATTAAATAGGCTAATCCACAAAGTCTGAGGTTTGTCCATTAAGTTAGCCACTACCCACATGTGCTTTAGTGAGTCTGTTAAACGTGACTGGTATGACTGAGGAGATGCATGTTTAAATGATATTTTATTTTAATTAACTAAAATTTTAAACTGATTACCAATACCATTATACTAGAAAACTTATAAGCATGCATTGAACAACTTAGGTGCGTGAATCTACTTTTTCAACTGTAAAATGTATATCTAAATACAGATCAAATGCTTCCAGTGAAAACTGAGTATTTGAATTAAAATGTGCTATACGTGTAAAATATATACTGGATTTCAAATAATTTGTATGAAAAAATAATGTGAAATGTCTCGTTTCTTATATTGATTAAATGTTGATATGACATACTGGGTTAAATAAATTTCATTCTTTTTTGTATGTTTTTAATAGGGCTAGTAGAATATTTAAAAGTACACATTAACTTGCATTTTATTTCTATTCAAAAACCCTGGTCTAAAGATTACTTACAACATTCTTAAAACAAGTTTTCAATGATTTGAGGAATCCTCAGAGTTCCAGAGCTTCAAAAACTGACTTAACAGATTGCTTCCTAACAAACTGAAGGAATCTTACCTGTATTTGCCTGCACTTTAGTTTTAGCTCTAGCACTATATGAAAATTCCACCACCGTCAAAAATGCACATGAAACCATTTAAAAATAAACGCTAATTACATTTACAGGTTGGCAGTTTTCTGAAAGCATGCCAATATGCATTTTTCAACAAAAATGTTGAAAAGAGTAAATAAATAGTCTTCCTTTGATGTACTCCAAAAACACACACAAATTAGTTTCAAATATGGGGTTCCTGCTATAGTATGCACTGAAGTTTGTCTTTGAAGTGCTCATCCTATGCCCTGTTGCAACAGAACAAGAGTTCTTTGACACACTTCCCTCATGTTAACAAAAAGCCAAAATCTCAGCTTTTCCTCTGCTTTTTCATATTCCAACTACATATTAAAACCTGAATTTTAGGGGCGCCTGGGTGGCTCAGTCAGTTGAGCGACTGACTGGTTCAGGTCATGATCTCATGGTGAGTTCAAGCCCCCCATCAGGCTCTGTGCTGACAGCTCAGAGCCTGGCGCCTGCTTCACATTCTGTCTCCCTCCTTCTCTCTCTGCCCCTCCCCTGCTTGCGCTCACCTACTCTCTCTCAAACATAAACATTTAAAAATTTTTTTAACCTGAACTTTAAACGTGTTAAAAAAATTTTTTTTTTAAATATTTCTTCATTTTTGAGAGAGAGAGCATAAGTGGGGGAGGGACAGAGAGAGAGGGAGACACAGAAGCTGAAGCAGGCTCCAAGATCTGAGCAGTGAGCACAGAGCCCAACACGGGACTCGAACCCATGAACTGTGAGATCATGACCTGAGCCGAAGTCGGATGCTTAAGTGACCGAGCCACCCAGGTGCTCAGAATCACATTTTTACTTGAATCAATCACCTTTTAAAGATCTACACAAAAACTGATTCAATTTTAACATTCCAAAGCAAATCACAGAATAGGGTTAACAATACGTAAGCATTACAGTATCAGCTACTAGAAGACTTTTAGAGTTACAAATCACTCTAGACTAAAAACTACCCAACTCCATGGGGGATCCTTGTACAGAAGACTCCAAGATGAAATAAGTAACAAGTCTGTCAAAGTATTAGTGAGATGAACCAATCTGATGTTTATTTTGCTATACTTCTCCCAATGTAAACTTTCAAGAAAAATTAACACCAGCACAATTCCAAGTGAAAACTCACTTCCAACATCAAGGAGGCAGGGAAGAAAAACTGTGATTAAAATATTTCTGAAGCGTTAGATGTAAATCTTTGAGTACATCTTTCACGGACAATGTAGAGAGAATATTATGCTACAAGAGAAGGAAGCTCAAAATACTTAAATGACAATCTTCTATTTATTAGTCTCTCTGGTTTAGATATGCAAATCCCAAGCAGTACAACAAAAAACAGACTAGGCCTAACTACTCAGAGGCCAGAGCCTTGCTGTGTAGAAAAAAGCGACACATACGTGTTAAATCCAGTTTTTTCAATTTCTAGAGCTTTTTCTAATTTCACCTGTGTTCATCTCAAAGATCTTAGTTATTACTAAAAGAAACTAAAGTTACATTAACATAAAAATAATAATGTTTGGAGTCTTCCTGGATAGGAAGTTAAACACCTCTTGATTTAAACCAATTCTGTTTGTGAAATACAGTCAATTATTTGTTTTGTTTTGCTTCTTTAATAGACTATTTTTAGGGACATTTTGAGTGCACAGCAACATTGAGTGGCAAGTACAGAGTTTTCCCATATATCCCTAGTGCTTGTTTGGTTTTAACATTTTGGCTGGATGAATTACCCAAGAAAAAGAGAGAAGTATAAAGCAGAGGATGTTAATTACCAGGGCCACTGGCAAAGATGGAACTCTACCCTGAATCACTTTGCATTCTACCACTACCAGGGCCTGACAATGGCAGGTGACTAGAATTAAGGGTCTTTATTCTGTTACTTAGCAGCTACAGAGGCATGCAAAGAAACGTAGGTGCCATAGAAGGATATTAGTCTTCAATATGCAGTTCTGACATTGACAATCATGTTCTTGTAGATTTTTTTTCCTTAAACGTTTATTTTGGAGAGAGCATGCAAGCAGGGGAGGGGCAGAGAGCAAGGGACAGAGAGAATCCCAAGCAGGCTCTGTGCTGTCAGCGCAGAGCCCAACACAGGGCTCAAACCCACAAACGATGAGATCATGACCTGAGCCGAAATCAAGAGTCAGATGCCTAACTGACTGAGCCACCTAGGGGACCCTTGTGTATTTTCTTTTAATGCTAGATTTAATGCTAGGCTCCACAAATAAGCCTAGACGAAGATGTGATGAGTATTTACATAACGTCAGGTTCACCAGAAGGGCATGCATGTAAAAACACTGGCTGCAACAAACATAAAGATATTTTACTACTAATCAGAGAAATGCAGGCTTAAAGAATAAAGAAGTCATTTCACACCCATCAGACTGGCAAAGGGTCTCATAACACCAAGTGGTGAAAAGGAATGGAGAAAACAGACAAATGTAGCTAATGGGATGCAAACTAGAACCACCTGTAGTAGAACAAAAAAGGCATACGCATACCCTCTAATCCAGGACTTCCACTTCTAGATCTATACTGAGAACACACTCACTGGGGCTACAGAAGTAACATAAAACATGGAAACCGTCTACTGCAAAACTGTTTAAGTAGACAAAAAGAGATAAAAGAATGGAAACTTGAGGAAATGTTCATCAATAGGGAAATGAATAAACGTATACAGTCATAAAAACGGAAACTATTCAACAGTTAATATAAAGAACCACAGCTACAGCTAAAACCAAAAATCAACCCCCTCCCCGAAAACTCACCAAGTTTAATTTCTTTTTAAGTTGCGAAAGGATACCTAAACCATAGCACTTACATGAAATTTAAAAATACATCAAAATGATATATATTACTACAGATGCACATATGTATAGCTAAAAGTATGGAAATACCAAGGAGAAAGAAATATATTAATTTCAGCTGACTATGTTAAACTTTACCTGAGCCCTGTGCTCCTGGAAAGCAGAGCAGGTTAAGAAATCCACCCCCATCATTTTGTGTTTGGGGAAGCTGGTAACATAAAGATCCTGCCATTGCTTGCTGAGATTAAGACCTGTCCTCATGGTTCCTCAAGACTCTGTTTTACCTGTCCCAGGTCCTTGTCCTTTTTTTTGAAACATTCCTCATTAATTAATGGTCTCCTAATTGCAATAGCCTGAAAAAATCATCTCCTTAATTGGCCAGCACATTATGTCTTTGACACAGGAGTGGTTATCTCTGGGGAAGGAAGAGAATGGGTTGGGGAAGAAGATATTTAACTGTAATGGTAACATAGAAACCTGCAACGTGGCAAAAAGTTAATCTTTTCTTTTTTGTACAAAGAGACCGGTTATTATGTGTACTTTCTGCTTAAAATGTTTCAAAATTAATTTGTAAATTATGTTAAACCTTGATGTGGAGTCAAAGAAGGTCACAAGTAAACCCTTTACAGTCTGTTTTTTCATGTCAAATAGGCACACGAACACATGCCCAACCTATTTCATTACACTGCTGTAAGTAAAAGTGTTTTTCCTAATCATCAAGTGGCAGGATACATTTGTAACGTATTCTGAGCCAATTAGCTCAGCTTGTTATAGCAGAGCTCTGACTAGGGCATGGTTAGATTATCATGTAGACTTTTATTGTTTCAGGGGCAAGACTACACTCCTACTTCCCAGAAAGCTATACAGCTATGCTATAAATGTCATACACCATTGGTTACAAGAGGCACTAGGCAAGTCAACATGTAAGATCTCGATCCACACCCAACAGATAGAACTACTAAGCAGATAACCCTAGGAACTTGACAGTAGACTAGTAAATAAGCTTTCCAAGAGGAAGGTGGCACACCAAGTACACACATCAAAGTTTTGTGTGGTTCCTGTGGAGGATAGGCTTTTTTTTTTTTTTTTTTTTTGGCACTGTAAAGTGAGATTCTGAAAACATGAAATCTCATCTTAAAGTGCCCAAGGTGATCTTTTGAGTTGGTTTCAAATTGCTTTTATTCCCAAGTGCTTCCAGAAGGCTTGTGAGTACCAGGAAGTGATTTTGTTAATGCAGAACAAACCCATCAACAGCTAAAATTTAATCTTAACAAACCAAAAAACCTTAGAAACTTGGAACCTCAGTTTCAAATATAGAGGCAAAGTGCTAAAATCTGGGATAATACAAGAACTTCCAATCTTCACAATATGCTCTGTGCTTATAAGGCTAAATACAAGAGTAATCTTTACAAAAGGTCAGTCTATATTTTCTGAACCCTATTTGCAAGCATCCAAACAACAAGAGCTTGTAAGGTCGTCTTGATCTCCCTAAGGCCAACAAGTTTGAAATGTATCTGGAATCCACTCATCTTGATTAATTTTTATTCCTCCTCCTCCCCCAAGAACCAGTAAACAAAATATTTTAATGCATAGAAATATGGAAGGCTTGAACTAAAACTTAAAGCTAAAACACTTGGTCCTGTTTTCAAATAGAAAATAAAATTTGTATTAAAGAAACTCAAAAAAGAATGTCAAATCATAACTTAAAGCAGGCTCCAACCCACTTCAAAGCACTTTTATCAGAGTGGATGGTCTTAAATTTATAATTCAAAGCCCTTAAAGTCTTTTAGTATAAAGTAGCATATACATTTATAATCTGAGGTTTAAAAAAGTCTTAAGGTGCTTCTCCTAAGCTTACAGATTTAAACCAAAGAAGAACTGAAAACTGAACAATATCAAATTCCTACATCTCCTTACTCATCAAGAAACTACTAGTTAATCTTTTTCTTCCTTGCACTACCTTAAGTAAAAGTTAAGTTATTCAGCAAAATTGTTATTCAGCAAAAAAACATTCTGTATGCAGTAAACTGGTACCAACTGCTCCCAGGCAGACAGATGCAATAACAGTGTAATATTTCTAGCAAAGTCTGGTAAGCCTTTGCCTGCAAATCATTGACCAAAAATGGTAACAGCCAGTGCAGACTAAAGAAAATGACAAAATGTTCTACTCGATCATCCAATTAAGAATACTGTTGTACTGCAAACTAGAGACAGTTTATAGAGGGAAATACGTAAATTAAGCCAAGTGTCTGTCCATCACCTAGAATATAAGGGGCATGTTCACTTTTTAGTGACAGGATAATCCGATGGGCTTTTAAAAACCTTTTTCATTCGCTTTTATTAGCATCCCAGCACTATCACTCCTCACACGCTAGGTTCTGGCAGAGACAAACTGTTCACAGGTAAAAGAAAATTTCTAACCATGCATGGAGAGACTAGGTAGGGAAGGGTTAAAAGAGCCACTGCCAAGCTTGACAAGCACTACAAGAGTGCTGCTGGAAGCTGATTGCCAGATACGACAAACAAAGCGGCTGCGAGGCCACCCTGTTCTTAATCATACCAGGGTCATACTCGTGATAATCATTCCGCCCTCTAGGGTTGTTCAATAAAGGCCTTATTTTCTTTAATGAGATGGACAGACCTCAGGGGCCGAAACTCGCACGAGTCACTGACCACCTCGGTGCCCGGCTTTGGGGAAACCTGCGCCAACAAGGCCCAGGCCGGATTCCGACGCCCCCCACCCCGGGAAGGCGGACTCCCGGTCGATTTCAGCGAGGGGGTGGCGCTGCTCGACCCCGGCAGGTCGTCCCCAGGCCGGGGCCGGAGGAACCGCGGGGACGAAGCTGCCGGCGGCGGCCTCGCAGCAGCAGCGACCGACGCAGCGGCCAGGAGCCGCCCCGAGGCGCCCCCAGGCGCGCGAGTCCCGGCGGGTCCGCGGGCAGCGAAGCCCGGAGACCCTCCCCCGCCTGGGGACTGCAGCAAGGCCCCGCGTCCCTCCCCGGGCGTGGGCGCGCCTGTCGCCCCTCCACCCCGACCCCCGCGGTGCCCCAGCGCCCCGGCCCCGTCAGCCCACGCCTCGGGCTCCCTCCCACTCACCATCTTCGCCGCGGCGGTCGCAGAGACGCTAGAAGGGTAGCCGGTCGGCGCCGAGTCTGCGTACTGTCCTCCGCGCCGCAGAAGGAAGGAGCAACCCAGCAAGCAGCCTACGCTAGGCGCGAGCCTACCAGGGGGTGGGTGCGCGAGCGCGCGCCTCGGGCCCAAACGCGGCTGCGCACGCCAAGCGCGGCCCGTCGTTGCTGCGCAACCGGCTAGCCAGGCAGCGCCCCGCCCAGAGGGCGGGCTGAGGATTCCGCTTCACCTTCCGGAGGCTGGGGGACGCGGTCCTGCTCTCACCAGCTCGGCTGCGTGGGGTGGGGCCTTCCTCATCTACTAGCGACGAGGAGGCCCGGCTCGGGCTGGTACCTGCGGGCGAGGGGAGGGCAAAGGATCAAACGGGGCAGGGGGCCCTATCCCCAGCTCTGCCGGCGAGGGGGTGGGAGGGGGACGGGTCACGTGGCGCCCCGCCCACTGCGCTGCTGTTGCCCTAACATGGAAGTATCCACCTGGCCAGGTGTGCGCCGCCGCTGGAGGCGGGGCCTGGGAGGACACGGAAGGAGGAGGAGGAGGAGGGAGGAGAGACGAGGCAGGAGGGAGGGCGAGGGAGAGCGAGGTTGACTGGGGACTGGGGAGAACGACGGTGGGCGGCTTTCCCCGAGCAGCAGTCCAGAGGGAGGACCCGGGGGAGCCGAGGAGCGGGCTGCAGCGCCGAAAACGCGTCCCGCATTTTTTTACCTACTTTGGTGCGATTCCCGCCGTCCTCCCCTGATTGGCCCAGCCCGGCACCGTCGGGCCCTCGCGTGAGGGAAAAATCTGCACATTCTTCCCTCTTCCCGAGGCGACTGTGGCCATTCAGAGTGCTCTGTGAGTCACCGCTAATTTCAGGTCTGGAAAAAAACAAGGAGTGATTTGTTTATCTTTGGGAACTGCCCCGGGAAGGAGGCCCGGCGGTCCGCAGGGGTGTGGCTGGGAAACGGCAGAGTTTACTGGGACTATGGCGCCAGCCCCGCCGCTCTGTTTTGGGGGCTTTTAATTTGGGGTTGGGTTTTTTTTTTTTAATGGGTGGTTACATCACAAACACAGTTTTGAGAGAGCCTGAAGGAATCCCAGTGTTTTTCCTGAGGGTGTTTTTGTGGAGAGTAAAGGGAGCAGAAAGAATTTACAACTGGGATGATTACTTTAAGTTTTACTTAATTTAGCCTACGGAGAACATCACGGCCTCTACCAAAATTATTTTAATTCTCCAAATGTGAGGCTTTGGGACAAGACTTTTTTGTTGTTTTTTGTTTTTTCTGGTCACTGTATGAAATCTAGACTGTTGTGTGACTTTTGTTCTGCCCACTCAACGTAGAAACTTATTTCTCATTACCTCGTCCTGTTTTTTGTTGTTGTTGTTGTTGTTCTTTTCCAGAAAAGTTGGGACAATTCTAAGCCTTTACCACCTGATATAAGACTTTTGCAGGCCAGAGCAGTGGCCTCAACTTGAAACAGAACTTGTTAAGGTCAGATTTGTGTTTCCCGTCCCCAGAGTTTCTGAGACTGTATCCGAGTGAAGACGCAATAATTTGCATTTCTCACAATTTCCAGGTGATGCTAGTGCGGCTGGGGGCACCACGCTTTGAGAAGAACGAACCCACCTATATCACACTGCAGCTGGAACCCTTTGTTTCTCTGCCTGGGACTCAGCGGCCCCTCCACCTGTAAAGTCTTCAAAGAGGAACTCCTGCTGGATGGCTGAGTCAGCTAAGCTCTGGGTTTCAGGGCAGATCATGATCTCACAGTTTGTGAGTCCGAACTCTTGCAGAGTCTGCTTGGGATTCTCTCTCTCTCTCTCTCTCTCTCTCTCTGCCCCTCCCCTGCTTGTGTTCTCTCTCTCTCAAAATAAATAAATGAACTCTAAAAAAAACAAAAACAAAAACAAAAAAAAAACTTCAAAGACTTCCAGTCTAGTCCCAAATAGAATCCTGCTCATTTAAAGATACAAGCCCGCCTCCTCTAGCTTCTCTTCTGCATTTCATCCTCCACCCTGCCACTGGTGTTCTATCCAAACATAAGAATCTGATCTTGTCGCTTTCCTGCTTAAAATTTTCCAAGACTTCCTCAGCAGGTCATTCTGGCCCTTCCTTCTGCCTCTGGCCTCTCAGCCTACCTTTTCTGCCCTGCCTCCCATATCTTCCATAGTGCCCAATTTCCTTCCAGACTGAACTTCTCATTCTGGAACCTTCCTTAACTCTAACTGCCATAATTATTGACCTGTTAGTTTCTCAGACTGGAATGTTTCTATTACCCTTCCATCCTGAAAACCTCTGACCACTTTCCCAGGGATCATTAGTGGTTTCTTCTTTAATCCCACATTTCATCACTTCTCAAATCATTAATAAGCATCCAGATCACCTGAGGATCTTGTTAAAATGCAAATTCAGGGGTTTAGGGGGTGAGGTCTCAGATGCCCCCAGGTGATTCAGATGCTTCTGGTCCTCAACCCATACTTTGAGTAGTGAGGTCTTATGGTTTTTCCCTAATGTTTGTTAATGTCGATCTGTCATTGTTTATATAAATTTGCCACCACCACCAGTTTAGACTGAGTTCTTTGAGGACAGGGACTGTTTAGGATGTACCTTATATGGATTGGCATCATCCCTGATCTCTAATAGGTGTTGAATACACGTTTGTTCAGTATGTGAACCAATATCTAAAAATGTTTTACAATTCATCAGGCAAACTTCTATGTTGGTTCATTATAACCTAAGATGAGCCCCCGTTTTTAAGAGTCCCTTAAACTTTAACCTCTGCCTTTACACATAGATTTTCTGGGTCTTTCCATTCTTCCTCATACCACAGAGGAAAACATTTTGACATAAAGCCCCTCCTGAAATACGGATGTATTCCATTGCAAAATTAGAAAACATTTTTCATACTTAATCTGAGCATATACATATAAGCATTTTCATTTAAAAGCATTAATATGGCAGGAAGAATAAAGTATACATTAACGAAGAGCTTAGAGATGTATGTTAATAGACTGGAAAAGGTTTTGTTTATTTTCAGGTGGACACAACCCTGTCCATAAACAGTATAGGAAAACTAGTTTCTACCCTGCGTCCCTACAAATTCACCTGTTCTCTCTCCCCTTGGGCACCCCCAACTGTCCATTCTATAGTCTCTCCTGTAGTTCCCTCCTCTGAAGAAAAGTCACTAATTCTTATCTTTGTTCTTCTCTAGGTAAGATGTTTTTTCCCTCTTCTTTTAGAATTTTTTTTTTAATCTCCGATTTTCTATAATTTGAAAATGATAGACCTAGGTGTAGTGTTTTGTTCTGTTCTGCGTTTATCCCTCTTGGTGTTCTTTGAGTTTTCTGGGTCTGTGGTTTGGTATCTGACAATAATTTGGTTAAATTCTCAGTAATAGTTTCAAATATTTCTTCTGTTCCTTTCTTCTAGTATTACCATTTCGTGTATGTTACACCTTTTGTAGTTGTCCTACATTGGTTGGGTAGTCTGGGTTTTTTTCAGTCTTCATTGTCTTTGCTTTTTGCTTTTGAGGTTTCTGTTGACATATCCTCTAGTTCAGAGATTCCTTTCTCCTCTGTGCCCGATCTACTAATAAGCACATCAAAGGCATTCTTCATTTCTGTGGGTCTTGTTTTGTCTTTTAGTATGCTTTCCAATTTTTTCTTGATAACTGGACATGATGCATTGGGTGAAAGGAACAGCAGTAATTAGGCCTTTAGTGATGTGGTGAGGTTGGGGTGAGGGGAAGACCATTCTATAGTCCTGTGATTTGGTCTCATTTTTACTGAATCTGCCTCTCGACTGTGAACTTCACAAGTGTTACTCTGAAACAGGCTGCACCCTGCCCCCCCCCCCCCCCCCCCCCGCTCCCGCCGCCACCGTCCTTCCCTCCCCAACCTCTGCCCTTCAGTGGTTGGAGTAGGCTGGAGGTGAGGGTCTTCTTTCCCCAGATCAGGTAGGTTCTGGTAACTAGTTTCCCCTCAGAGCAGGCCTTGTTAGGACTGAGGCATCTGGTGTATTTCAAAATGGTTCCTTTTCCCCTCCTGCCTTCAGTAGGGGATTTTTCTTTGTCATTTACTGTGGGAACCTGGTAGAGCTTCAGGAGGTGAAACAGATGTTGGAGGGTGGGGGGTCCCCTGTGACTGAGTCTCCCCAGAGTTTCTGTCAGACTTGTCCACATTGAGCCTCCAGCAATTTGTCAGTTACGGCTCAGGTTTTCTTACCCTGCACTGATTCCCAGGGTGGTTTCTACTTGAGTCTCTGCTTTAGGAAGCCATAACTCCCTGTATTTGCCTGTCTTATGTACAGTTTTGGGCACAGCAGTCTGCCCTGTGTATTCCTCTCTCCTATGGATCCAAGAAGAGTTGTCTGTTCAGCTTTTTATTTATTGTTAGGACAGAGTAGCAACTTCCAAACACTTTACAGGCAGACCAGGGAAACCTGAAGTCTGCCCCTTTCTTTTTTTTTTTTTTTTTAATTTTTTTTTTTTCAAAGTTTATTTATTTTTGGGACAGAGAGAGACAGAGCATGAATGGGGGAGGGGCAGAGAGAGAGGGAGACACAGAATCGGAAACAGGCTTCAGGCTCTGAGCCATCAGCCCAGAGCCTGACGCGGGGCTCGAACTCCCGGACCGCGAGATCGTGACCTGGCTGAAGTCGGACGCTTAACCGACTGCGCCACCCAGGCGCCCCTGCCCCTTTCTTTTTAAAGAAGCATCCCAGAAGTACCAGGGTTTCTACTTTTATCTCATTGACCAGAATGTAGTGTATGGCTGCCAGGGGCACTGGGAAATGTGGTCTGTTCTCTGAGCAGCAATGTGTTCAGCTAAGAAATTGCGATTCCTATACCTAGACAGGAGGAGAAAGAGGGTACTAGGAGATAACCAGCAGTAACTACCATGGCTAGATACTATTACTCCATTCTATAGGTGAGGTAAGGTGAAGAAATGTTCCTTAGGAATCCAGAGGAATTAGTGATCTGCTCCCAAGCCCATGACCTTTACTGTCAGGCCACGTGACACATCAGTGGTGCTGAACAAAAGACCTGAGCTACCTCTTATTGCTTCCTTAACACTACGGAGGGCGGTTATACAAAATGAAGCAAATGGAAGCTGTAGAAAATACATTCTGGACATTCCTTTATTGTAGCCGGGTCCTCTTGGATCGACTGCCCCAAGGGCCTAGACATCTATTTTAGGAAAGAACTAAATATATTTAAGTATATTCATGGGAACAGCACAGTACTACATGGTAACACTTGATTTCTGTGTTAGTCTTCATGGTAAAGTAAAAGTTATATGCTTTTTTTTATAACAACATTTTATAACATTATAAACAATACCGATACGTGTTTTTCAGTTACTGGCGTACTACTTGAATGAAACCATGAGAAATTGGAGTGGAAAGTGGCACAACACTCCTGACCAATGGTTATTCCCCCTCTTGGGTCTTCTGTTCCCTTTCAAGTTCTGGTGAAAAGTATAGACCCTTTCTCTAGAAAAATAGATACTTGCTCCTACTCACAAAGCTTGGCTTACATTTTCAGGGAGCTCGTGGACTGTCCTGAAGCCCATCCCTTAAACTACATATTTCAGGAAAGGTTTGGGGGGAAATTCTAAAAAGGAAACCCGAGGTAGGGGTGACTGAACAGTCCTACAGTTCCTCCTCCACTGGGTTGCTATCACCCTGGTTATGAGTGCAGCATGACTCTTTCTGGACCCTTACAATACAGAGCATTTAGAAAAACACAGATGGCCTCCGAAATGCATGTAGGACTGCAGCTTGTTTTTGTTTGCTCACTCATTCAGCAGTGTATCTTTGGGATCTATCCTTACTGTCTTCCCATTTTCCAGAAGTAATGGTGCACTCTACAGTTCTGATTGGGTTGCTATACTTCTGAAGAAAGAAAAGCCACAAAGGATTCAGAAAGGGACAAATAAAGGCATCTGGAATCTGGTATTTGATTTAAGGATAGACAAAATGACTTCAAACTCTCCAGAATATAAAGAAGCTCAAGGGTTGAATGTGACCACAAGTTAAAATAAATCATGAAGGGTAGGAATGAAGTAAATAGAAAATCTCAGCAAATTATAAAAATAAGAAGGCATCTCTTAAAAGCTCAAAGTGTGTACTTTCAGAAAAAATAGGCAGTTTTACATGGGTAAGGACAGGAGGCAGGTTGGGAGATGGAGGGAAAGGAAGACCTGACAGGCAGTAACAGACTGGTAGTGGTGAGCTTTCCAGTTGGGACCCATTTTTCCCCCACCCCGTTATTTTCTGCAGACCTCTGCCTCTCTCATGACTACCAGAGAGCTAGAAAACCTCATTACCTGTGAAGTGCCCACTGCCAAGGCTGCTGGGTAATGTCAAGGCAGCACTAGAGCACCACAGAGCCCTATGGGGGTATGGAGATACACCAACACATGCAAACGGGTTGTCCAAGCTTGGAAATTTCCCTCATCCCCCTTTTACCTCCCCTGCCTCTGGGGACTAAATAGTTCTATTCTGCTAAGGAGAGAGTATACTCGGAAGTCATCTGGAAGGGCGGGGCCTCCTGGTTGAGGTTGGGGGGGGCGCCCAGTTTGCAACCTCAGAGGTTCCCCAGCTTGGTGCATCTCTACCCATCTTCCCCCAGACTCTCCAGGAGTGGTACCCGTCCTCAACCCCTGCCCCAGGTATTCTATACAAACCCAGCCAGATGAAAACCCTAAGGACATATGTATGAGTCCACAGGTAAAGTTAATGAGATGGAGGAGGAATCCTAGCATTATGAAAAGGGCAACAAACTGAACAATTTCAAGCAAAAGAAGAAATAGGACAAGAAATTAAAATGAGCATAGTAAGTATTCTCAGATAAGGAAAGATACCGGGAGACCAAAAGCAAGAACAAGCAGTTATGGTAAAAAATGCAGACGTTAGGAATATTCTTGAACTGGAAGATTCAATAGAGGGGCTGGACGATGGACTGGATATATGTAAATAACAAAGATGTGAGTCAGAAGATGAGGTCAAGTAATTCACTGTCTCAGAATGCATCAAGAAAGGATAAAGAAGATGCAAAGAACAAGAGAAGAATTTCAGAGACCTGGAAGATAGAGGAAAAGGACGAGTATCTATCTGTATACAGGAATCCCAGAATGGTGAAATCAGCAAACTAGGGAAGAAAATACTTGGAAATACTTTAGTTCTGCTACATTTTAAAAGTTAATTGTTGAATCCATCATTTCCACATGTATGTTTTGAGCCTATGATGTGCCAGCTCTTCAGAGCCATGAATAAGACAGACAAGGCTCCTGTGCAGTCCTGCAGCTTAAATCCTAGTCAGCTCCAGGCAAACAATGAACAACCAATCAAAGAAGTACTTCAGTGACCGTAAAACTGGGTGATGTGACAGAGGGTAACTGGGGGCGGGAAGGGCACGCTTAAATCAATGCTCAGAGAAGTCTCATCCAAAGAAACAATTTAAGCTGAGGCTTAAATGCCGAGAAGGACTCAATTGTGTGAAGATAGTGGGGAACATCCCAGGCAGATGGGCTGAGGTCAGCGTGTTCTAAAAACAGAAGGAAGACAGTGTGGCTGGAGCCTGGAGGGCCAGGGTGGGTGGACCCAAATGAGACTGAAAGTGTAACTATAATTACCAGATGATGTAGGACCGTGCAGACGATGGTAAAGAGATCAGGGTGGATTAATGAAAGGACTGAATTATTGCCCCTGTATAAAGCAATGTATTTATATTATTTTCAATTACATTAGGCTGTACCTAAGAAACAAACAAAATTCAACTATCTTTGACCTACAAAAGCAGGAGTTTGTTTTTTTTTTCTTTTTAGTAGGATGCACACCCAATGTGGGGCTTGAACTCATGACCCTGAGATCAAGAGTCACATGCTCTACTAACTGAGCCAGCCAGGTGCCCCTAAAAAGTAGGACATTCTTGTGGTTCAATCTAATATACATCAATTAGTAGGAGTCCAAGCAGCCTGGCATTTTTAAAAGATATTTGCATCATCCTATCTATTATTACCACCTGAATTTCTTGTAGGAAAAAGAGGGGGTAAGTGTTAAAAAAAAAAAAAAAGTTTGTGTTTAGGGTCAAAGCAATTGTCTTATTTACATTCGCAACAGGATGCTACTTTGAAATCTTTTCAGTTAGATTTGACATGTTTACTGGGTCCTACTGGGTGCCAGCTGTGGCCATGTTAGCTACCAGGAATACATGGGCCCTGCCACAAGGAGATCATGAGTGAAAACAGATTGATGCCAAGATAAACTTGGCCCAGGTTCCAGTGGGAATTCTCAGGATCCTACTGATGGGGCAGATCAAACCAGGGAGGTGTGACCAAATCTTAAGGAGTGGGGCATCCGGAGAGGAAGGAAGTGAGCATTTGTTACCAACATGACTTCTCACTTAGGTTGGTGAATACAAATATGGAAGAGATGGCTAGGGGGCTGACTCAGAGGCTGATGATTGGGGGAAGAAAACACCTAATGTTCTTACCCAAAAATTAGACTCCATGGACCAAGGTACCTAGAAAGATACAGATGTAGGGATTTTTGTTTGCTGCTTTTGTTTCTTGCTTTGGAAGAGGGGATGGTTATAATTTATACCCAGTTTTCCCTTCTGGGGGTGTGAGGCAGAATGTGAAATGGTGCTTCAGCCAAAGAACCCCAGCTCTGCCCAGTGAGGGAATTTGGAGCATATTCAAGGACAGCTCTGCTAGAAGCAGCTGAGGGACAATGGCCATGATGCGAAATTGGAGTGCCTTTTCGTATAACTTTTGCCTTTATCACTACAACTCCGGTATTTCTATCACCAGGCTCCCGAGAAGGTGTTTTATACCATTGGCACAAGTTCTGGTCTTGACTGGCTGTGTGACCTCTTAGGAGGTACACTTCTCTGGACCTCCTTATCCTCGCTTGCAAACTGAAGGTGTTAGGTTAACCCCTTTGGTTCTAAAGTGTAATGCCTGCACAATACAGAAAATTTCTTGAGTATCTAGGGCCATATTAGCAATTTGTGGAGTATCCTAGTAATACTAAAGCAGACCTCTGAATTTTGATTTATAAACTCTAGGCCTTGTGCTCTTGATACAAGGCCTGTTTTTACAGCAAAATCACTAAGTTGCTATAACTGTCCAAGTTGTGGACTCCTAGCGGGTCCCCATCTGGGGAAAAGAAGCTGATTGGCACAAAAGGGGCAAGCAGCACTAATGAAACACACTCTTATACATAACTAAGGGCCACACATCACATCTTACAGTATTTTTCCCCCCTTCGGTCGGTGTAAATTCAGGCCCCCTTGCAAGATGTTCCACATTAGAGGTGGAAGGAATCACTTGCTCATTTGTATTTTCGCTCCGATGGAAAACCTTTCCTCCCACCCCTTGAGCCAGTGAGTCACTTCCGCCCTTGAAACCTCTACAGCTTCCTTTCCTTTCTGGCCCTGGCCTGGCCATCTGGAGAGGGGCCGGGCTGTCGGGCCAGAAGGTGTTCAGGCAGGAGGCAGCACACCTTGAATGGCTTTGAAATCTCAGGAGGATCCTCCCCATAGGAGAAAATATCTGTGTGGTCTGACAAATGCTGGGTGTTGGATTCCAGATTCCGTGTTTTCCCTTTTATCTTAAAAACTCTAGGAAAGAAACTCCCATAGAAGGTAGTGCCTACCGCAGGTTTATTTTATGACTCATGGAAATTTCTTAAATGATAAATATTGGCTCAGCTATAGCCTGACATAAGAAACACTCAACTAGACCAGAGTCTATGGTTACAAGAAACAAGAAGAACGTGTTCAACAAATAAACTGTGACTCTGTGTCCAAGCTTTCAGAGGAAAAAAAGCAGAAAGTATTGCCTGGATTCCATGAGGTGGCTTGGCAAGCCACAATTTCATTTGTTTTTCTGGAGGACAAACTTTCCCAAGATGGTTGCAGTATCATCCTGGCCAGGAAACCATTTCATATGCCTTTGGTTTTCTACTTTTTTTAGTCCAGCCTCCTTTTGGCTAATATAATGAAAATGCTTCACCAACCATAAAAATTAATGAGGGTGAAGGAGGAAATATTTTCCCCTCAGAAAAAAAAAAAAAACGGAAAATAAATATTTTCTTTCCTTAGTAAAACTCCCTCTATCTCTGTGCATACACAAAGCTAGTCATTCTGCATAGATGTTAACAACCCAGACTATCAACTTGTTTCAAAGAAAATTCAGAAATTATGAGCCTTGGGGTGCCTGGGTGGCTCAGTCAGTTGAACGTCCGACTTGGGCTCAGGTTGTGATCTCACGGTTCTTGGGTTCGAGCCCTGCGTCGGGCTCTGTGCTGACAGCTCAGAGCCTGGAGCCTGCTTCGAATTCTGTGTCTCCCTCTCTGTTTGTTCCTCCCCTACTCACATGTGTCTCTCTTTCTCTCGAAAATAAATAAAAGATTTAAAAAATTAATTAAATAAATAAATAGAGACTTAAATATGGCTCCTCCTGAGTAGGTTTTATTTCTCGCAAAACGAAGTCAGCATTACCTTCCCATCAGCTGGTTTTATCTTCTAAAGAAAATGTGAATAGTAATATCCATACCCAATGAAAAGGCTAGCATCACAACTTATCAAACCTAGTACTGAGTAGCTTGAATCTACCTTTTGCGAGCAGGTTTATCCTGTATAACTGTTGTAGGTTTGTTAACAGAGCAGCATTACTTGTAATGTTCTTTTTTTTTTTAATTTTTTAAATTTTTTTAACATTTATTTATTATTGAGAGACAGACAGAGCATGAGCATGGGAGGGGCAGAGACAGGAGGAGACACAGAATCTGAAGCAGGCTCCAAGCTCTGAGCTGTCAGCACAGAGTCCAACACAGGGCTCAAACTCACAAACTGCAAGATCATGACCTGAGCCGAAGTCGGACACTTAACCAACTGAGCCACCCAGGTGCCCCATTTTTCTTTTTAAGTTTATTTATTTATTTGAGAGAGCAGGGAAAAGAGGCAGAGGAAGGAGGAGAGAAAAAATCTTAAGCAGGCTCCGTGCCCAGCTCAGAGCCCCACTTGGGGCCCCATCTCACAACCATGAGAACATGACCTGAACTGAAACCAAAGTCAGATGCTTAACCAACCAACCAAGCCACCCAGGCACCCCTACTTGTAATGTTCTTTAGAATCGGCTATCCCAACACACACACACACACACATACACTTTATAGAAGACGAGTCACGATAAATACACGGTGAGGAGGATTAATAAATAAAGTGAGAAAAGACTTAGGCCATAATTCCATGCTTCAAATAGAGCAGCCAAAGAGACTGGGTCCCAAGCCAGGGCCCTGGGAGGAGGAAGAACCAAATATGAAAAGGTGTTTTTAGTAAATCTGCCAGGCCATGCTGATAACTCTCCTAAAACCAGTCACAGGCATTCATACCTCCCTTGGGGAAGAGGAGACCATATTGGGATAGCCGTGGACACCCAGAGCCAAGACTCTAGAGCACATTGCAGAGGACATTGGACGGCAGAGAAACCGCTGAAGGCCATTCCATAGGCTCTTGTAGAAACCACCATGGGGTAGGAGAGTAACAAGGTGGCCGGCGTGATCTGGAACCCGAGTGCAATGGGAAGGGGTATGCAACAAGACACTGCATCCGACTGCCCTTTGCCCCAGCCGCTGAGAAACTTATCTCAAGTTTCTCCAGAGAGAGAAACTGCGAGAGCCAGATTAATCAGGGAGATGCACCATGGGGCCTGGTGTCGATACTGAGGAAACAGGACTTCCCCTCTGGAAAGCCATGGCCCTATGTATTTTTCCTCCCTTTGCTTCTCTGCTCATCTTATATTAATAAGCCTTGCAACCTGATGGGAAGGGAGCTTTCCCCACTGGAGAGGCCGTGGCAGGAGTGTCTCTGCAGGTAGTCAAGGTGATGCTGGCAACCACAGAGGCAGCAGTTGTGGGGAGGGCTCGGCAAGATCACCTTGCTTGCTGCGCCGAGAGAGAGGGAGCCCCCTGGGCCCTGAGCCAGGACAGAGATGGGCCCTGGGTCATTCTGGTGGTTGAGCCAAAGAGCAGTAGAAATAATTACAGAATGGAAATTGCTTTGTTGCATTTTTTTCCTAGTTATTAAAAAAAAATGCAAGTTAGGAAAAGAAAAAACAACCCTGAAAAGAGAAAGAAAATAAGGGTTCCAAGGTCATCGTTCCAACACCTTTTGGTCCAATAATTAAAAAGAATTAAAAAGGCGCCTGGGTGGCTCAGTTGGTTAAGTGTCCTACTTTGACTCAGGTCATGATCTCACGGTTTGTGGGTTTGAGCTTCACGTCGGGCTCTGTGCCGACAGCTCAGAGCCTGGAGTCTGCTTCAGATTCTGTGTCTCCCTCCCTCTCTCTCTCTCTCTCTCTCTCTCTCTCTCTCTCTCTCTCTGCCGCTCCCCTGCTCACACTCTGTCTCTCAAAAATAAACATTAAAAAAACTTCTAAAAAAAGAATTAAAAATTTTAATTATACAAATTGTCTAAGAATACCTTCTCCTTATTTTTTTTAAAAAAAGAAAAAGGCCACATAGAAAACTTCACCTTCACTGCCCTGCATTTCTTGGCCCCTCACCAAAATTAAGCCCTGCCGTTGGTGTGGAATGTGTCCTCCAGAGTTTGTGTTGTACATCCATACTCCATACCACACATTTGCACATATGCACATACACCATTGATGGACAAACACAGACATAGTTTTCGTATTCCTGTGATTTAAAAAAAAAATGTTAATAGTACTCTTCATCATCAGCTTGCTTCCCTATGCTTGGAAGGCAACCAAATGGCTTGCTTTATCACTTCTCTCAGGTCTGTGCTCAGATGTCACCTCCTCAGTGAGGCTTTCCCTGATTACCCTGCCTAAAATTACCACACACATCTAACCTTCCAGTTCCTTTCTCTGCTTTATGTTTCTCCATAACATTCATCATCAAACCTCCCACATTTTTCACTTGTTTTTCTTATCTACTTTCTATTCCTCCCCCCCTCCATTTAAATATAAGGTCCACGAGAACAGGATTTTAAACCATTTTTTTTTCACTTCTGTATCCCTAGTGCCTAGAAGAGTGTTAACACATAGTGAGTTGTGAATAAATATTTGTTGAATAAGTAAATGAGTTAAGTTCCAAAGAGTTGGTGGGAAGACGTGGCAGGTGTAGACACCATGACTACAGGGCAGCAGCCATCTTGTGAGCACAGACACCAAGCCACACACTGAGGACAGCAGAGTGAAGAGTGGTCCAACATACCAGCCCTGAACTGCCTACCTCTAGACTCTGTGCCTGAAGACAAAAAGCAGGTCTTATTTGGTTAAACTATTGTTGGCTACCTGCTGTGTGCACCTGCATGCAATCCTAGCTGATACCTACTGAGAAAAATTGAGATGTTTTCTGAGGGTAGAAAGAGAAGAGGGCTGGGGACAGAACCCGCAGGAACTCCAGTAGTTCAAAGATGTGAAGCTCAAGAGGATCCCTTCAAGAGGCTAAGAAACTGAAAACCCAGAAGCAAGTGCAATAACGGGCGTAAGAAAGGGAGCTTCAAGGGGCGCCTGGGTGGCTCAGTCGGTTGAGCGTCTGACTTCAGCTCAGGTCATGGTCTCATGGCTCATGAGTTTGAGCCCCGCATCGGGCTCTGTGCTGACAGCTCAGAGCCTGGAGCCTGCTTCCGATTCTGTGTCTTCCTCTCTCTCTAACCCACTCACGTTCTGTCTCTCTCAAAAATAAATAAACATTAAAAAAAAAAAAGAAAGAAAGAAAGGGTGCTTCAAGAAGGGGAATGTAGTCAGCAGACTCAAATATTGATGAGCAGTCCTGGAGGGGAAATGGCATGTTGGACTGTGAACTTGGGGGCGGACGTTGAGAGAGTGTCTTTCTGAGGACTCCTATTTTCCCCATGAAGTAGCAGACATAACCATGTGTGGTGGCTAATTTTATGTGTCAAGTTGATTAGGCTTTGGTGCTTGATGGCTTGGTCAAATTCTAGTGAAGACATTGATGTGAAGATATTTTGTAGATGTGATCAACATAATCAGTAGACATGGACTGATCCGCATCCACTCGACTGAAGTCCTGAACAGCAAAATCTGAGATTTTCTGGAGAAGGAATTAGCTCAAGGATATAACGATAGAAATCTTCCCTGGGGGTGCTTAGGTTTCTCAGCCGGTCCAGACATCTACATCTCAGCTCAGATCTTGATCTCAGGGTCATGAATTCAAGCCCCACATTGGAGCTTGGAGCCCAGCATGGAGCCTACTTAAATAGATAGATAGATAGATAGATAGATAGATAGATAGATAAAACAAAATAAGCTTTCCTGAATTTCCAGCCTGCTGACCTGCCCTACAGATTTCAAACTCAAGACTGCAATCTCACCTCTTCCTGGAATTGCCAGCCTGCCCTACAGATTTCAGACTTTCCAGCCCCAACAATTGCATAAGCCAACTCCTTGAAATAACCACCTCCCATATATATATGTGTATGTATGTGTATATATATATATATATATATATATATATATGTATGTATTCTGATGTGTATTTTGATGAATAGTGAAATTGAACATCTTTTCATGTATTTGGCCATGTGCCTTCTGTAAACTTGAACATTTCATATCAAACTCTAAAGTAATTCTTTGCTTCAGAACCATGAGCTACTTATATATGGTTCTTTTTCCTTTCATTTGAAAATGTCACAAATGGCTGATTTCTGAAACAGGTAAACTTCTCAGCTGATCTTGTCCTTCACTTTTCTGCTGGCTTTTTGTCTTTTTGTTCTTGATTTGTAATTTTCATTACCTAGTACTTTGTCTTTTGTGTAATACGCAAACCATCCCCCTGTGTTTATTTTAGCTTTTAACATTGTTTAGGGTTTGTTGTTCTTTATTGTGTTTTTTTTTTGTAACACAAAACAGTTTACGTTTCTTTTTTACATTTTTTTATGTTTATTTATTTATTTATTTTTAATATATGAAATTTATTGTCAAATTGGTTTCCATACAACACCCAGTGCTCATCCCAAAAGGTGCCCTCCTCAATACCCATCACCCACCCTCTCCTCCCTCCCACCCCCCATCAACCCTCAGTTTGTTCTCAGTTTTTAACAGTCTCTTATGCTTTGGCTCTCTCCCACTCTAACCTCTTTTTTTTTTTTTTTTCTTCCCCTCCCCCATGGGTTCCTGTTAAGTTTCTCAGGATCCACATAAGAGTGAAACCATATGGTATCTGTCTTTCTCTGTATGGCTTATTTCACTTAGCATCACATTCTCCAGTTCCATCCACGTTGCTACAAAAGGCCATATTTCATTTTTTCTCATTGCCACGTAGTATTCCATTGTGTATATAAACCACAATTTCTTTATCCATTCATCAGTTGATGGACATTTAGGCTCTTTCCATAATTTGGCTATTGTTGAGAGTGCTGCTATGAACATTGGGGTACAAGTGCCCCTATGCATCAGTACTCCTGTATCCCTTGGATAAATTCTTAGCAGTGCTATTGCTGGGTCATAGGGTAGGTCTATTTTTAATTTTCTGAGGAACCTCCACACTGCTTTCCAGAACGGCTGCACCAATTTGCATTCCCACCAACAGTGCAAGAGGGTTCCCGTTTCTCCACATCCTCTCCAGCATCTATAGTCTCCTGATTTGTTCATTTTGGCCACTCTGACTGGCGTGAGGTGATACCTGAGTGTGGTTTTGATTTGTATTTCCCTGATAAGGAGCGACGCTGAACATCTTTTCATGTGCCTGTTGGCCATCCGGATGTCTTCTTTAGAGAAGTGTCTATTCATGTTTTCTGCCCATTTCTTCACTGGGTTATTTGTTTTTCGGGTGTGGAGTTTGGTGAGCTCTTTATAGATTTTGGATACTAGCCCTTTGTCCGATATGTCATTTGTAAATATCTTTTCCCATTCCGTTGGTTGCCTTTTAGTTTTGTTGGTTGTTTCCTTTGCTGTGCAGAAGCTTTTTATCTTCATAAGGTCCCAGTAATTCACTTTTGCTTTTAATTCCCTTGCCTTTGGGGATGTGTCGAGTAAGAGATTGCTACGGCTGAGGTCAGAGAGGTCTTTTCCTGCTTTCTCCTCTAAGGTTTTGATGGTTTCCTGTCTCACATTCAGGTCCTTTATCCATTTTGAGTTTATTTTTGTGAATGGTGTAAGAAAGTGGTCTAGTTTCAACCTTCTGCATGTTGCTGTCCAGTTCTCCCAGCACCATTTGTTAAAGAGGCTGTCTTTTTTCCATTGGATGTTCTTTCCTGCTTTGTCAAAGATGAGTTGGCCATACGTTTTAGATAGGCAAATCTTCCAATCTTTTCCTCTGAGGCAGTCATTTGTCTTTAGAAACGTTGGCCTTGGGGCGCCTGGATGGCTCAGTCGGTTAAGCGTCTGACTTCGGCTCAGGTCATGATCTCACGGTCTGTGAGTTCGAGCCCCATGTCGGGCTCTGTGCTCATAACTCAGAGCCCAGAGCCTGTTTCAGATTCTGTGTCTCCCTCTCCCTGACCCTCCCCCCTTCAAACTCTGTCTTTCTCTGTCTCACAAACAAATAAACATTAAAAAAATCTTAAAAAAAAAAAAAAGAAACATTGGCCTCATATACAGGCTTTCTGCTTTCACATGAAGAAGACACAATCAGATTATCCAACAGATACATTGTGCAGTTTAAGAATGGAGTTTATGGTGTTCATTACCGTTTTAGTGTTTTGAACCTCTGGATGCATGGGAAAGTCTTAATATATTATTTTTCCTAAAAACGCAAATGGTTTCGTTTACTGAAAAAGCCAGTTATTGGAACTGCTAAGAGTTTGGTGACTTTTGAAAAAAGAGGGATGTTTTCCTTTTCCATGAAGGCTTGGGTCTTCCACAGAACTGTGAAAAACACTGGATACTTTCCTAGCTTCGGGTGATGGATATTGAGGAAGAGTAAGCCGTTCAGAGCAGAATTAGGGTTGAAACTCCATCTATTATTCTCAACATTGTGTTGATTTAATGGGCACTTACATACAAATGTTTTTAAGTTACATGATTTATTTCTTAATACCTCCATTAAAACCAGCATAGAATGAACACAGTTTTTTGTTTTGCTCTGTTGTATTATTGTCACTTAAGGGTTGACCCATTAAAACAAATATATAAACTTCAGAGGTGTCTTGGTGCCTCAGTCAGTTGAGCGTCAGATTTTAACTCAGGTCATGATCTCGCCGTTCGTGAGTTCGAGCCCCATGTCAGGCTCTGTGCTTAACAGCTCAGAGCCTGGAGCCTGCTTTGGATTCTGTGTCTCCCTCTCTCTCTGCCCCTCCCCTGATCATGCTCTGTCTCACTCTCTCCCCCCCCCCAAATAAATAAAGATTAAAAAAAAACCCAAAACATCCCAACTCTTGATTTCAGCTCAGGTCATGATCCTAAGCTCATGAGATCAAGCCCTGCGTTGGGCTCTGTGCTGACAGCATAGAGCTTGCTTGGGATTCTCTCTCTTTGCCCCTTCTCTTGCTCATTCTTTCTCTCTCTCAAAAGAAATAAACATTAAAAAATAAATAAAGGAACTCCAGCTCATTTAATGATCTGAAAACAGTGATGCAGGGCTCTAGTAGCTGCTGCCAGTTCCCCTCCCGTGTCCCCTTCCACTCTCTCACGCTGAAGGCTGAAAACTCTGGACTTCCTGCCATTTTCTGTCCCGTGTCCTAGAGGGTGAATGCCCTTGGGAGCAGTTCCCAACCAAAGATGGACAGGGAGCTGTGGATAAGTACCCAGCTTCCTCCCTGCTTGGGTGGGATAGTTCTGTGGGGTGTCCTGTTCTGTCTCCTAGAGGTTCCAGATACAGGGAGCTCCTGCTGCCCACAGAGGTAGTGGTGATGACACCCCCGTGACTGGCCACCTTCCCTTCCTGCCTTACGTCCCCCATTCATCCACTGCTGTGACATGATCATCTCCCAAATACACCACTTGTGCTCAGAGGCTGTTTCTGGGGGATTCCAAACTAAGACAAATGCTTAAAGTCCATCAGCCTATATGCAAAAAAAAATAATAATAATCGCTAATGTCTATTAAGCACTTACTATGTGCCACACATCATTCTGAACACATTATGTAGCCCTCACAACATCTTTTGGGAACTACTATCACCCCCAGTTTCTAGATGGGGCGTGTGAGGCTTAGAGAGATTAAGTCTCTTTTCTGAGGCCATGTAGCTAATGGGTCACAAAGAATTATTAAAGTTTATTATTTATTTTTGAAAGAGAGAGAGAGCGCAAGTAAGGGAGAGGCAGAGAGAGAGAATCCCAAGCAGGCTCTGCACTCTTAGTGCAGAGCGCAACATGGGGCTCAAACTTAAGAAACTCTGAGATCACGACCTGAGCCAAAATCAGGAGTCAGACGCTTAACCAACTAAACCACTCAGGCACGCCATGGGTTGCAGAGAATTTAAACCTAGACCGTTGAACTCAAGTGTCCATGATTTTAGTCCATACATCCTATGGCACAGTGTGTATCAGTTTACTTCAAATAACTTCACTGGTACATTATTTAATAGGCCTTGGGAGGGCATTTTGCTGATAGTTGAGCTGACTGATTTTTTTTGCAGTCCCCAGCAATCATAATGTTGCCTAACTTGGATCATCTGCACTCATCCAACTGAAGTCCGAGTCACTGCAAGAAGCTTCTGTTTTCTTCCAACCACGTCAAGAAGTTTTCTCTGTGCTCTTCTAACATGTGAGTCTGTTTTTGCTGCTAACTGCAGTTCCTGCTGTTTTTGTCAAACCTAGCTGCCCGGCTTACAATTTGTTGTATGATAAAGGTCACCATTTAATGCCCTAATAATCAGCTGAGCGGATCCAGGATTTTAGCTGGATGTGATGTTGTGCAAGGCACGTTCATTATTGGTTTGAAAGGCAGCATTTCACGGGCTCTGGATGACCGTTATTTGAACTGAAATATTCTTCCAGCCGCTGACCTTATCAAGTTTTTTTCTTTGTTACACGGCAAAATATTATGCTCTCCTTCTGGTCTCACTGTCGGTCTTCAGAAAGAGTAAAACAAAGGTTTTGTGGTTCCTAGAAAATGTTATAAAATTGTTTCCCAAGTTAGGTCATTGCAGTTGCAAAATTCTTGTTTTGGTCAAACACTTGGCCAAAAACAACAGAGGCAGTGGTCAGTCATTATTTCAGGAAAAAGAAATCTTGGGCTTTGCTAAGGATTGCTACCTTCCTTTCCACTGGAACAGAGACCAAGTCCTCCAGCTGGGCCTAAACTAGTCTTGAGATCAATCTCTTTCTCTCCTTGCAGAGATACACTTTAATTTACTGGCTGATTTCCCTAGGTTTTGAAATGGCCCCATAAAATTTTGGAAGGCATTTTAACTTTATAAGGCAATTATAGGAAATTAATTGTCAGAAACTTCTTGAGCCAACTCGAAATCAAAACAAACCATTTTCTCAGGCTGTAGACTCTAATTCCGCTCTATTTTAACTGAGTATTTGAATTTAGGGGACTATTTTCAATAATGTACTTGGGAAGGCTGGTTCTCTTCTTTGAGTTTGCAGGGATTGAAGAAAGAACAAGTTTCTACCCATCAATTTCAGCCCCTGTGTTATAGCAAATACTCGGCGCCCAGGAAGAGACAAGCGACAAGCGCTAGGGAATCAGAAAAGACTTTTTATTTGTCACCGGTGCCGGCCCAGCGGAGTCAACTCCAAAGGCTGAGCATCTGGCTTGGGTTATACTGATCTTTTATACATATGTGCTTCCAGGTTGGGCGGGACTAGTATACTCAAGCTTCAGATTCCTGGCTTCTGGCTGATGCAAGAGGAAAGCAAGATTGCAGAAGCCAAAAGCATGCAGGGGGACTATCCGGCCTTGGATATCTGGCTGGCCCTTTTTATTTGCGTTTACCAGCTTTCCTTCTCAATTGGAGAGATGGATCAGTATTATTTCATAGTTAACATGATTCCAGTGAATGTTGAACAGCTGAGTTTCAAGGGAAGAAATGTCTTTATAGTGTTTGTCAACTCCTGTGGTGTGAAAACTCTCACTATTGCTGATTTCAAGCTATCAGTGAGGTGTTAACCAGCAACCCAAATTCCTGGAAATACAATAGTTGGGTCTTATGAGCTCCTGAGAGGCAGCTCCAGAATAATACTGCAAGTGACTCAGCCAAATAGTGCCCCAAATGCAGGCTTGGGGACACTGGTGTGTTGTCCCTGCGATGTCCTGGAATTGGCCTTAGAGGTCACTAGGCTATCACACAGCAAATCGTGACAAAGTGGCATTTTCAGATCCAGTGTGTGTGTTACCCAAAAACCCAGGTTAGTTTGAAAAAATAATGTACCCCGGAGAGCTGGACCCTAAATGTCCCGTTTAATTCTCATCCTTTCAGATTCTAAGTCCTATGATTAGGGTCATTGAGGATAATCCAGAAGGCATTTTAGACACAGGGGCCACTCACAGCTCTGTGGCTTGTTTAAACTGCTATGTTCAGCACAGGCTGACCACAGAACAGAACAAGCAGCCGGAATCCAGCTTGGATGCCACCCTTTGTAATGGACTACGTTTCAGGTTTACATCTGAAAAGCCACAGAGGCTGAGGATGCCTGGGGAATGTCTTCATTATCTATCACTTGAGGGCATCTCTTCTTTTTATTCATCTTCTTAAAATAGAAAGCTCTTTTTCAAGGAAGTTTTTTTTTCTTTTATTGTGTCTAGTCATTCTGCTGATTGGTGCACTGTTTTCTTTCTTAACGAATGGATTTTTGTCCTGTCCCTCTATATTCCTTCTAACGGTGGGAGACAACAGAAATCTAGTCATCACAGTGGAGAGCAAAGCAAATTTCAATTGAGGGCTGCTTACAAAATTTGACCACATCTTTTGAAACAGCCCAGTCAGCAAACGTGGAGTAAGAGGGCCAGGCCTCTGGTACAGCTATCGATAAGAGCCTCGAGCTTCGTCTTTGGCCAAGCGATACTCAGCTTCCCCATCTGAAAGTTTCAAGATGAAACTTCCCAACACTCAAAAACTTTGTCTTGATTTCAAGTTTCTTTCTAAGTTTCATTTGTTGTTTAATTCATTTTAGCGGATACAGTGTTTCAGAAGCTTTACTGGTTGATGAATGAGATTTTGCATCCGCCAGGGTTCTTCTGTATCTGGCGGGAAATAAACGGTATAAACAAAGAGCTTAACTGAAGAGAATTTAATGAAGAGACAACCTCCAGAGCTGTGAGCAGGGTTAAGGGAATCACCAAAGCGTGATAAAGGGCCCAGAACTAGCAACAGCAGGAAGCATGAGATGCCATGAAGGGGTGATTTTGCTTAGAGGGGAGAGGGAAACAGGAAGGAAGTCTCTGTGATCTCCTGCCAGCGACCCCCATTTGCGAAACCCTACAGGAAGACCGAGGGCACGGAGTCAGGTGAAGCAATCTAGGAGGGCTAACCTTCTAGGGTTTCCAGCAGCCTGAGGAAGGATGGAAGATGGATCCCTGCACCGATCCTCTGGTGGAGAGTGGGCACTGTAGAATGAACAGCATTGACATCTGCCTTGCCTTTAAAGAGCTCTAGGCTTGGGGCGCCTGGGTGGCGCAGTCGGTTAAGCGTCCGACTTCAGCCAGGTCACGATCTCGCGGTCCGTGAGTTCGAGCCCCGCGTCAGGCTCTGGGCTGATGGCTCAGAGCCTGGAGCCTGTTTCTGGGCTGATGGCTCAGAGCCTGGAGCCTGTTTCCGATTCTGTGTCTCCCTCTCTCTCTGCCCCTCCCCCGTTCATGCTCTGTCTCTCTCTGTCCCAAAAATAAATAAACGTTGAAAAAAAAATTAAATAAAGAGCTCTAGGCTAGTTAGAACAATCGCGTGAGCAGGTCTGCCTGGGTAGTGGAGAGGTGGAGCCTTAGCCAGGAGCCTTAGAGAGGCATCTTGGCTAAGCCTGTGGTGGGCTCAGGTGTGTGGAACTGAAGATCTCTCAACAGTCTTCTTCATAAATTAATTTGCATGAGCTGATGGGTGGGTGTGGGGGGTTGTTCAAGGGAGTAAGGAAGATATTGGTTTCCAAAACCAAGGGGCAAAGACAAATGAAGAAAAGGATGGTATCTGCTGGGTGAGAAGAAAAGTCAGAAGACAAAAATATTAGATAAATGAAGGGGTAGGAGTTAGTAAGTGTCAACCATGAGCTGGTGGTAGAGAGTGGAGTAGTAGGGTAATTCACATCATTACAGTCCTTTTGCAAATGAGCTAACAAGGAAGATGGTTGGAATAGGTAGTTCTTTGAATTTTGGTCAGGCTCATATGCCCGCCGAACAATGGCGCTCTCACTCAAACAGGCTATCGTTACAAATTTCACTGGAAAACTTCATGTGGAGTTTAAGTCCAAGAATTGAAGGTTAGAGCTTAAAATATACAGTCTTAGCATCCCTTACTATACTTTCAAACTGTGTGCAGAGTCTGAAAATAGTGGATAAAGTAGCTTGGAATATCATCCCTCCCAATTTCAGGTTAAAGCTATAAAGTTGGGTGAACTTGAGAAGATAAGAACATCTTCTCTTATGAAATAGTTAAATCAGTTCCTCTTGATATCCATGGGAAAGTAGGTATGGCCCTATAAAAATGATATACCAGATGTATGCTTCAATCTGTGAATGTATATTTCTATCAGAAATGCCTTCGTGGATATGTGTGCCTAATTCCTTGGTATCCGTTTCCTAAGTAGTACAAACCAGGGGCTCGCACATCCTCCTTTTAGGGCAAAATGGGCATGCCGGTTGGCCAACTGTGACTCCATGATACATCAAACCGCTTGACAATCTATTCCCAGAAGAAAAGGAGCTGTGGTTCAGATGTAGGCTGACGCAGCTTAAGAGTGGTGGTGGGTCTTTTTAATGGTATCTTAAAGAGAAGTACAGAGCAGAAATATGAATAGCGTGGCTAGCTTTAAATCCACAAGAAATTATAACTGTGAAAGAGCCTTCTCCAAACTTGGTCCTGATGATGGCGCCTGCTGGGACAATGACTCATTTCTGCATCCCTGAGGTCATGGGTATGGTCACTTTTCATGCATGACCAGAATGATGATGAATGAGCAGGTGTAGCAATGTCTAAGAGACATTCGGAGGTAGTGCCCCATTGTCTGGTGTTCAGGGAAGGTAAGTCCACATATATTTCAAAAGCCCTTCGTTATTAGTGGTGTTAAACTCCCACCATAATCATCAGTGAAACCCTGGTTGCTGAGACCATGATACCATCTCATAAATCAAAGGAGCAAGGAGCATTTTTGTATTTTCTTGCTGTTACTAAGAAATATCTATTCTCAGCACAATTTTCCCAGAGGTGTTTGGGGTTTGGGGAGGGGAGTGATTTTTCTTTTGTTATAATTTCAAATTTATAGAAATGTTGCATATGCCCTTTACCCAAACCTACCAATTATTTACATTTTTCTCCATTTGCTTTTTTATTCTCTGTATTTATTTTTATACGTGTGTATTGTATATGCATGTATATTACTTATTTTCTGACCAAATGAGGGTAAATTGGACACTATGACTCATTATTCTTTAAACTAGCATGTATTTCCTAAGAACAAGATCATTTTCTTACATGCCATAGTACAATTACCAAAAGCAGCCATTTTTTTTTAATTTTTTTTTTTAACGTTTATTTATTTTTGAGACAGGGAGAGACAGAGCATGAACAGGGGAGGGTCAGAGAGAGGGAGACACAGAATCTGAAACAGGCTCCATGCTCTGAGCTGCCAGCACAGAGCCCAACGCGGGGCTCGAACTCACGGACCGCGAGATCATGACCCGAGCCGAAGTCGGCCGCTTAACCGACTGAGCCACCCAGGCACCCCAAAAGCAGCCATTTTAACACTTGTAATAATATTATTATTATTATTTGAATGTTTATTTTTGAGAGAGAAAGAGAGCACGAGCAGGGGTGAGGCAGAGAGAGAGACAGAGAAACACAGAATCTGAAGCAGGCTCTGGCTCTGTCCTGACCAGAGCCCAGTGTGGGGCTCGAAACCACCAACGATGGTGAGATCATGACCTGAGCTGAAATTGGACGCTTAATGGACTGAGCCACCCAGGTGCCCCAACACTTGTAATACTATTATCTAATTGTATTCCTTATCCAAATTTCACCGATCATCACAATAATAATCCTTTATAGCTTTTTTTTCTTAGTCTAAAATCCTATTCAGTATAGGATTGTGCGTTGCATTTAGTTGTCATGCCTTGTCCTGGTGCCCATCAGTCGAAAAGCCCAAGGAACATACCTGTCATCCAACAAATTTGGGTTTGTTGATTCTTACTTCAGTTTCTGTACCAGACCCTGAGAAAGGCTGGTTGGTGCTCAGTGCCCTCCTGCCTTTGATAGTGTTTGAATCTGTGGCTTTACTTTCCCGGAAGTCTTCATAGTTATCCGTGTGTGTGCAGCTGGAGATTGAGCCTTGCTTCTGATGTTTCCCCATCTGTTATTACTCTTCATGCGGACTCATCACTTACAGGGTAGCTAAGCATACTATAAAGGCTGGGGCCTGATGGGGAGGCCACCCTAAGAGAGCAGGGGCTGGGGAGCCAGGGGTCTGCCCTTTCCCTCGGGTTTGCTGGTCACCCTACTGGAAATGAAGCTTTCCAGGATGGCTTGTCTTTGGGGTCGATCCAGTTTTGTGGAAAGGCTTCAGGCTGTTCATCTGCACATCCTTCTGTCCCCTTTGCAATCAGCAATCGCTCTCTGGGCGACCAGGAGGCAGGGTGTTCACTCTGAGGGCGGAGTGGCCCTCTTGTGGCAGACATTTATATATCCTGGGAAATGGATGGCCTATAAAAGAAGAGCAAGCGGAAGAATCAGAATGTTAGAGCAGTATATCGGTTTGCTTGGGCTGCCATAACAAAGAAACACAGACTGGGTGGCCTCAACAGCAGAGATTCACTTTTTTTTTTTATAGCTGTGGAGTCTTGAAGTCTGAGACTGAGGTATCGGCAGAGTTGGTTTCTCCTTGGCTGCAGATGGCCACCTTCTCCCTGTATCCTCACATGGTCTTCTCTCTGTATGTATGTCTGTGTCCTCATCTACTCTTCTCATAAGGACACCAGTCACACTGGATTAGGGCCCACTCATATGACCTCATTTTACCTTAATTACCTCTTTAAAGGCCCTATCTCCAAATACGGTTTCATTCTAAGGCCCTGGGGGTTAGGACTAAAATGTGGTTTATTTATTTTTATTCTTTATTAATTTTTGTAATGTTTATTATTTATTTTGGGGGGGGGCAGGGATAGAGAGCGAGGGAGACACAGGATCAAAAGCAGTCTCCAGGCTCTGAGCTGTCAGCAGAGTCCAACGTGGGGCTCAAAGCCATGAACCGTGAGATAGTGACCTGAGCCAAAGTCAGATGCTCAATTGACTGAGCCACCCAGGTGCCCCTAAAACGTGAATTTTAGAGGACACAATTTGGCCCCTAACAAGCAGAAAGGAGATCTTAGAGATTGTTTTGCTCAAATCCATCATTTTAGAAAACAGATTAACTGAATTGTTCAAGACCACACAACTAGAAAACAGCAGAGACCTGGCATTTACAAGAATGTTTTATACTACTCTTTGTGTCTGGAAAAAGCCCACAGCAAACTCAGAATGTATGTAAACTGAAAGAGAAAGCTCAAAGTTGTAGAATATGAAGTTGACTAAAAGGCAAACATCTATGCCTATTTTACTCAGGCTTTTAAAATAGTTGTTCAGTTCTTTAATCAAGAATGCTAATTAAAAATTTTAAGAAGCACCATATATGCAATTAGCTTTAAATGACAATAAGATGTGATGAATATAAAACCTGGTATATGACACGAGTATCCGATTATGTACATATATGTGTTCTTAGATGACTGTCATCACCATGCATCTGGTATTTTGTTTTTCTGCTCCCCTTCATGTTTGTTATAAACATTCTCACTTATATCATCATGTCTTCCACATGCTTATAATGGTTATAGACCATTTTCTCCTGTTGTTACTACACAGTTGGCTAAACCATCTTCCTCTCTGTCCTTCTCTCTCTCTCTTTGCTGTTACGCACATATGTATGGCTATAAGGTAAAGGAAGTGATGTTTGTTAAATGCCTACACTGCAAAATGCTTAACATAGAAGAGGATCGGGATTTCCACAAACGGTTTTGAAAGTAATTTCCAACTTTCTTTGAGAAATTGCGATTATACAACACCCATATATCCTTTACCAAGACTGACGTATTGTCACTATTTTGCCTCATCTCCTTTCTCTCTCTTTCTCCATACATTTTTATGTTTATGTCTATGTTTATATTTACACATATCATGCTTTTCAGAACTTATTTTATTTTATTTTGCTTTTCAGCATTTTTTCAGAGTAAGTTGCATACATCATGTGTTTCACCCCTAGATGGCTAAGAATATATTTTCTAAGAATAAAGATATCATTTTACTTAACTGTGCTATAGTCAGAAACTTCAGTGAATTTAACATTGACACAATTCTTTTACCTAATTGAGTGTCCATAGTCTAATTTTGTCAAGGGATCTAGCGATGACCTTTATAGCACTTTCTTCTCTTCCAAATGTAGGATGGGGTCTAGGAACAGTATTGCATGTAGATGCTGTGATTCCTTAGTTTCCTTTCATCTGGAATATTTCTCTAGTCTCTCTTTTTCTTTTCTGGTATTTACATTTTGGAAGAATATCATCCCCTTCTATTTTTATTAATAGAATGTTTCTTATTTTGGGTTTGCGTGGATGTTTCCTTATGATTAGATTCAGGCTAGACATTCAGGTCACGTGGGCCAGAATAAGAGAGGCAGCATTCCCAGACAAACCAAGAAACTCTTGAGAATAAAAGAGGGTGCTATCTATATTTGTGCTGAGATAGATGCGTAAACGTGGATCATCTCAGGTAAACTGAGATGTATGACGAGCCTCTTCATGTAAGTGATTATTCCCATTGCCCGGTGTCCATACCGGAACCTGATTGGCTAGGTCACTTGCTAAGGTGGTGGGGTCAAAAGCTAACCTCAGCTACTTTGGCTGCCTGTGGCAGGCCAGAAATACCCTGTGATCAGCCCTCGGGCCCTGGGAGTGGTGGGTAAATCTCCAGCTCTTTCACCCTTGGGTGGGGTGGCTCTGAGGTGCCTGTACCGAGCTATCTCCCAGAGTTTCCAGTGCGACTGACCCCCATTGCTTGCCGCAGCAGGCAGGTTTGTTATCACAAACCGTGTTTGGCCTTCCTTGTCTCCTTCCTGCCTCCCTGCAGGCCCTTCCTGGGATTACCTTCCAGATAAACTACTTGCACTTTAACTCTTGTTTCAGGGTCTGCTTCGGGGGAGCCCAGACTAAAATGACCAGGAGAGGGGGAATCCAGCTGTCGATTAGTGCTCATTGTCATACTTTATGGCCAGTTAAAAAACAGGATTCAAGAACAAGTCACAAAGTCACAAACCAGCCAGAGGTCCCACAGAAGAAGCTAACTACACCAGCTTAGTTTCTTTCCTCCAGTGAGAGGAAAACCCAACTAATTATAGTAACATTCCGATAGGAAATATTTACACTTTTACACTCCACATCAACAGAGTGGAGCAGGATATCATGATAATACCATTGCTCTGGTACAGGACAGGGCAAAGTATACAAATCTAGGGAATCTATCCTTTTAGGGAAAAATACTAACTTTCAAAAACAAAAATCTAGGTGAGAAAGAGAGATTTAAAAATCCTATGCTGTCACAAGTAAAACTTCATTATAAAATGGGTCTTAGTCTAATGATCAACGGCTTGGGTTACGTTGGACTGTACAAACGTGTTCCGTGTTCAAACCAAAAGCCAGTCAGTCCATATTCCAAATTCAGTATCTGGTGATTTTTTTTTCTCCGAAGTCACTCAGTTTCCCTAGAGAATTTTCTCCTGCCCCAGGGAAATATATGCCAGGTGACCAGCATCCTAGAAGAGAAGCGAAGCGGTAAATGGAGAGATGGAGATTGTACAGCTCATCTTTCATGATGCATCCACTGTCTTAATTCCTTTGTTCCAGTATGGTCTTATCCTGTCCTTAGCTGTGTTTGGTGAATTTCAACTCAAGACCTCTCCCGTTCAGTTTCACTCAGCTTTGCGAGGCTGCGCAGGAATGGGGTAGGCAATCTGAAATTCTAACTGCTTCTTGGGCCCTGGGCTAACCCTATGGCTTTTCAGCTCTACCCTTCACCCCCACCTTCTGTCGTATCTGGTACATCCAGTTAGTTTTTTTTTTTAATTTTTTTAATGTTTATTTTTGAGAGAGAGATAGAGTGCGAGTTGGGGGAGGGACAGAGAGAGAGGGAGACACAGGATCTGAAGCAGAATCCAAGCTCTGAGCTGTCTGCACAAGAGCCTGACTTGAGGCTGGAACTCACCAGCTGTGAGATCATGACCTGAGCTGAAGTTGAATGCTTAACCAGCTGAGTCACCCAAGCGCCCCTGGTACATCCAATTCGTAAGCTTTTCTGAGACTCCTCTAGGTGAACCATCTTGTTTTCCTTTCCCAGTGCTATTTGCCCCATGTAGGTGTCAGCTTGCTTCACTCCATTAAGTCAGTTGCCACTAATCTCTCTGTTCAGCCCTCTGAAAATTTGTTGGTATATCTTGTCCACTGTGATCTTTTCTTCCTTATTTTTGTGGAGTTTTCGTCTAAAAATAAATTCTTTGCTGCCATTTTTGGTAGGGCTTGGGAGAAGTTGTGGAGATGATGCCCGCATTCAAGCCACCGCAGCTGATGGGAAGCTCAGCCCTTCCTTCGAACTTTCCTTTTTTGGGACCCTTCTTGCCAAGCTCTCCTCAGTTCAGGCTCACCACGCCCAGGAAGCACACGGCTCCCTTTACTGCACCTTACTCCAGTTGTTCTCACACCTTGTTTATGCTGTTCTGCCTGAAATTCTAACTTCTCTTTAACTTTCTGCTTTAGGTACAACCACATTTTGGGAAGATCTCTATTTTAGAACTTATTCCAGATTTCCTTGTGTCTTGAATTAGTTGAGTAGGAATTTGTCTCCCTGCACCTTGAGGGTAGGGAGGGACTTGACCTTGTTCAATATTTCTCTCCCTGAGACATGCTTTATGAATAAATATTTTCTAAGTGTTTATTCCACTGGATTAAATTGAAATGATATTTTTTCCCTTTGTTTTGTTTCTGGGATATCTATTTTTTCTTTCAAATGGGATTACTGTGTGTGGTTGATGGAGTTTCTGGTCCCAGTTCTTCACTGCAGTGTGACAGTTACACACCCGCACCCTTGCCAGGGCCCTGGGGGTGGGCGGTGCCTCTTCCCTGCCTCTCGACTTTGGCTGTGGCCACCTGGTTTGCTTTGATGAAAGGGGTGTTAATGGACAGGATGCAAACAAAGGCTTGGAAAGAGATTGTGTGGCTGGGCTTCTTTTCCTCCTCTTGTCATCACTAGTTCTAGGAGGAAGAGAGACATTTGGAGCACAGCTCCCCTAGCAGATTGAAAGATCTGCAGCTCGAAGGAGATCTATCCAGCTGACCTGCCGATCTGGGAGTGCAGCGCTAAATATTTCTTCTTGTGTGCCACTTAGTTTTGGGGTCAGTTTGTTCTGTAGCAATATTTAACTAATACCTGATGTCAGAAGGAACAAGTGCTTTTATATCCTTTCTTTGTTCTGTGCTGGTTTTGCTCTCTAGGAAGCCGGAAACCAATTTACCATGCCATCAGCATGATACATGTGTATCTACCAAAAATACTCATGTGGCTCTCCTTGATTTGATCATAACATCTATTTTTAAATGCCTTAAGAAAAGAAAATAGAACAATAACCGCACCACCACCACAACTCTGGACCTTATCTTAGAGTCACTCTCAACTGAATTCATTCCATTATCTTACAGTCTTTTTGGGGAAATAATAAAACCCATCAAAGATCTGTGTCCTTTTCTCGAACTTTGGTAACTATAACTTCAATTTGTAATATAATTATGTAATTATGTGCAATCCATATAGTTGTTAATTATATGGCACTGCTAAGCTGAATCCTTTTTTTAGGAAAACAACCTTTTTGATAATGATTTTTAAATCGGAGACTTGGGGCACCTGGGAGGCTGGCTGTTTCAGTTAAATGCTCAGCTCTTGATTGTGGCTCAGGTCATGATCTCACTTTTTTTGAGTTCAAGCCCTGCATCTGGCTTTGTGCTGTTAGGGTAGAGCCTGAATGGGATTGTCTCCCTTGCCCTCTTCCCTCCCCTGCTTGCTCTTTATCTCGCTCTCTCTCAAAGTAAATAAAAATAAACTTAAAAAAAAAAAAAATTGGAGGGCACCTGGGTGGCTCAGTGGGTTAGGCAACTGACTTCTGCTAAAGTCATGATCTCACCATTCCTAAGTTTGAGTCCTTAATCAGGTGAGTTCCAGCCCTACTTCCGGTGAACACGAGCCCCCATTTGGTTAAAAAAACACACAAGCCCCACTTCAGGGGAGCCCTGCTTCTCTCTCTCTCCCTCTCTCTTTCTGCCCCTCACTCACTGTGCCCCCCCGCTCAAAAAATAAAAAAATAAATTGGAGACATGACAAAATAGTCATATGTTGGATCATTCTCATCAAATGCTGTTAGTTTCCTTCAACACCCACAATTTACTTTTAAATTTGTTAAAGCCCAGCTTTGTTATTTCCACAATACAAATTAAAATTAAACATAGTGGCAAAAAATTCTTTTATATTCTCGAATTGAGAGTTGGCCAATTTACTAAATCTTTTAGGCTGTGAGGGTTTTTTCTTTAGTGTAAAGAATCAGTTATGCCAATATCCTGATGGAACTCTACTTGCTTCTTGCTTCTACTCCGGAAAGGATGGCGGAATCCACGGGAGCAAGGGTAACATTATAATGATAACCGTGCATTTGCTTCTTAAGTTGTTGTACAAAGAATGTTTTCCTAACGCAGATGCATAGGTATTAGTAAAACTTACTTGCCGCACACATCACAATTTTATGAGATGGCCATTTATTTTGCATCCGTGGTTAAGAACCCCTAACGTAAGGAGGGTTCCTAAATGTCATGTTGTAATTATGCAAAAGAATTGCTGAAGTGATCGGAAAAAAAAAATGGCATTGTTGAAAAGGCCTGTAATTGAGAGCTTGACCGAAAAAGAGGAGACAAAGCGAGGGTCCCTGGGCTTTTGAGCTAGTCCAAGTTTAACAAGCTCCCTTGGGCTTCCTTCACAATTCCCAGAGGAAGCAGTCCTGCCTCTCTTGTCCTCCTGACCCCCCATTCAATCATAAAGCGACAGGCTTTAACAATCCCAGAACAAAAACCTCATTGCCCAATTTAACCTTCCAACCCCCAGAGCTGCATGGTCCGCTAATCCGGCGCACAAAAGCAGGCCTGCTGCTCTTTTATTCTTCCGGGGGCTGGGCGCCGTGTTGAGCTCGACAGCTGATCGGCTCTGGAACGTCCCAGCAGCGTGCCTGGGCCCCCCCCGATGTTTATTTAGCGGCCCGCCGCCCCGGCGCACGGCCTCCCCGAGCCGGTTCGCGCGCGCTCGCCCGCACCGGAGCCATGTACCGGCGCAGCTACGTCTTCCAGACCCGCAAGGAGCAGTACGAGCGCGCCGAGGAGGCGCCGCGCGCCGCCGAGCCCGATAGCCTGGCGGAGGGCCGGACGGCGGCGCCCAGCCTGGCCGCGCTGCAGGGGCTCGGCGAGCGCGTGGCCGCTCACGTCCAGCGGGCCCGCGCGCTCGAGCAGCGCCACGCCGTCCTCCGGCGGCAGCTGGACGCCTTCCAGCGCCTGGGCGAGCTGGCCGGCCCCGAGGACGCCCTCGCCCGCCACGTCGAGGGCAACCTCCAGCGCGCCCGGGACCTGGCGGCCGAGCGCACGCGGCTGGAGCGCCAGGGTGCGGAGGCGCAGCGCGTGCTCGACGAGTTCCGCTGCAAGTAAGCGGCGGGCCCGGAAGGGGGGGGGGGGGGTGAGCGGAGGCAGGGTAGGGGCGGTCGCCCGGCGACCCAGGACTTCCACCCCGCAGAGGGCGCGCGCACCACTGCGCCTCTCACCCACCTAGGACCCGCTTCCATTCCGATGGCACTTCACGGTTTGCACGAAACGGCATCAGTTGCTTGTAATGTGCTTTAAAATGTAGCTATAATTTACATGCAGTAAAACGCACAGGTTTCGGGGCGCTTGGCAGGCTCAGTCGGTAGAGCCAGCGACTCTTGATCTGGGGGTTGTAAATTTGAGCCCCACGTTGGGCGTAGAGATTACTTAAAAATAAAATCTTTAAAAAATGCACAAGTTTTAAGTGCATAGTTCAATGAGTTTTGATGATGTATGTACCCATGTAACTACGGAAACAAGCAGGGAACTTTGACCACCCCAGAAAGTTCCCTCCTGTCCTTTCCCGGTCAGTCTGTACCCCTCCCCCACAAAAAAGCGGGAAGTGCCCAGTGTTCTGATTTCTGTCACCGTAGTTTAATTTTGCGTGTTCTGGAATTTCACAAAAATGGAATCTTACAGATTCGTGCTTGTATGTCTGGCTCCTTTTGTTTTTGAGATATATTCATGTTATTTGATCCTCACAGCCATATCCTGTAATGCATGGTACTGCACCTGTTTTGCAGATGAGGAGACTGAGGCTTAGACAGTGTCAAGGTTTAGGGCAAGGTCACTCGCCTAGTGAGTCCCAGCAGCGGCACGGAATTCAGGGCCTCGGCGTGCTGAGTCTAATCATCTTTACCGCATCATAGTTGATACCCAGAAATTATTTCAATGTGTGTCCTCTAGAATCTTGCTGCGCAAATTGTGGTCTGTGGATGAGCAGCATTGCCATCATCTGGGAGCTGGTTAGAAGTGGAGTTAAGCTTGAAGCTTCAGGAGCCCTGGTCCAGGGCATGTCCCCCTTTCCCACAGAATGAATAAGATGATAAGATCGCCTGAAGAATTGGGGCATGCCGACCTGGGTGGCTTAGTGGGTTTAGCCTGACTCTTGATTTCGGCTCAGGTCACGATGTGAGTTCCAGCCCCACATGGGACCCTGTGCTGACTGCACAGAGTCTGCTTGGGATTCTCTGTCTCCCTCTCTCTCTGCACCTCCCCCACTTGCTCTCTATGCCTCTCCCCCACTTGTGTTCTCTCTCTCTCTCTCTCTCTCTCTCTCAAAATAAATAAAACTTAAAAAAAAAAAAAGAATTGGGGCACCTGGGTGGCTCAGTCAGTTGAGTGACCCACTTTGGTTCAGATCATGATCTCACAGTTCATGAATTCAAGCCCCACATTGGGCTCGCTACTGTCAGCGGGGATCCTGCTTCAGATCCTCTGTCCCTCTTTCTCTGCCCCTCCCGCGCTTGCATGCTGTCAAAAATAAATAAATAAATAAATAAATAAATAAATAAATAAATAAATAAATGGCATTTAAAAAAAGATCACCTAAAGAACTATTAAAAAGAAAAAAGGATACTCAGCAATTTGTCCCCATTCTCCAAGGCTATAAATACAGGAACCTGTATTTACTCTGCAGGGACCACTTCAAGGAATTTATTTATTTATTTATTTATTTATTTATTTATTTTTTAATTTTTTAAAATTTACATCCAAGTTAGTTACCATATAGTGCAACAATAATTTCAGGAGTAGATTCCTTAGTGCCGCTTACCCATTTAGCCCATTCCCCACTCCCACAACCCCTCCAGTAACCCTCAGTTTGTTCTCCATATTTATGAGTCTCTTCTGTTTTGTCCCCTTCCCTGCTTTTATATTATTTTTGTTTCCCTTCCCTTGTGTTCATCTGTTTTGTCTCTTAAAGTCCTCATATGAGTGAAGGCATATGATTTTTGTCTTTCTCTGACTAATTTCATGTAGCATAATATCCTCCAGTTCCATCCACATAGTTGCAAATGGCAAGATTTCGTTCTTTTTCATTGCCGAGTAATACTCCATTGTATATATATACCACATCTTCTTTATCCATTCATCGATTGATGGACATTTGGGCTCTTTCCATACTTTAGCTATTGTTGATAGTGCTGCTATAAACATGGGGGTGCATGTGTCCCTTCAAAACAGCACAGCTGTATCCCGTGGATAAATGCCTAGTAGTGCAATCGCTGGGTCGTAGGGTAGTTCTATTTTTAGTTTTTTGAGGAACCTCCATACTGTTTTCCAGAGTGGCTGCACCAGCTTGCATTCCCAAGGAATTTATTTTTTGATGATCCGGCCGGTGTAAAATACATGCCAACGTGGCGGTGTGATCTGCATTAGCAAAAGCCTGGAATGAACCTGAATGCCTATTCATAGGAGATCAAATTGTGCTTCATATATGCAATGAGATGCTACCCAATTGTAAAACAAGAGAATAGCATGTTACTATCCTTTACTTTTTAAAAAAAAGGGGAGAAGAGTAGAATTTTTTGCTTGCATTAGGAAAAAGGGGACACAGACACACGCAAAACCCCAATGGCACTGATTACCTGTGGAGGATAGGGGAGTAGGAGCTGGGCAATGGGAGAGATAGGAAGGGAGACTTTTAATGGAACAGCTTTTTAGGTAATTAAAAAAATTTGTCTAATCATGTAAGAGATTAATCTATTTTAAAATTACTTAAACTAATTTAAATATACAGATGTCCAGGCCCCACCCTGGACCTCAGATGGGGCCCAGGAATTTTAAGTTTTATGAGCTCCACTGATAATTCCAGTGAACAGCCAGGTTTGGGGGCCCCTGGTCTAGGGTAGTCAGAGCGTCTTCTCCAAACGTGCTCTATGTTTGAGTTCCACGTTCTTTAAAAGAATTTTTTTTAATATTTATTTTTGAGAGAGAGAGAGAACACAAGTGGGGGAGGAGCAGAGAGCTTGGGAGACACAGAATCCAAAGCAGGCTCCAGGCTCTGAGCTGTCAGCACAGAGCCCAATGCCAGGCTGGAACTCACCAACTGTGAGATCGTGACCTGAGCCGAAGTCAGACGCTTAACTGACTGAGCCACCCAGGTGCCCCTGAGTTCCACATGCTTAATCTGAATCTTGGGCAGGTTATTCAAGAGTGTGTACTGAACATATTAATCAGTCAGACTCATTGATTTCATTCCTATCAGCCCTGTTTCTGGGTATGATCCCTAAAAACAGATTTGGAGCCAGAAGAAAGGATCCACCTGTTACAGCCCTTCATGGGAAAACTGTGGGTGGCAGGACTTGAACTCGGGTTTTCTCACCTTATGCTTTCTAGAACACAGGGTCTTGAAGAGAAGTCATTCTTGGATTCCTGGGGAGTGAGGTCCAGAGATAGGACTCATTCAAATGAAGCTCATGTTTTCTAAAGCAAAGGGAAATGTACACTGGTTCAGACACCCAGGGCAGCTCCATAGGCCAACAGGAAACCCTGGATCCCCAAATGGTCTTTGCTTAGTTATTAGGCCCCAGTCTACTGAGATTTGGCTGGGTGCACAGGACTCCTTTGAGCCCTCATTGAAGGAATGGCCATGTTGAATTTTCCTGATCTTTTGGTGATTTTACTTGGTTCTGAGTTGTATGTTTATCGTGGAGCTTCAGACTCTGTGATTTATTTAATCATTTCCAGTAATTTATTCCCTCCCATTGCCCCTTTGCAGATACTTTAATATTCCAACTAAAGTCTTGGGATTTGAAAATTATAATAAAAATCACACCCATACCCCTGCATGCAGGGGTATATACACACCAAATTTGGTTTTACATCCCAGAGGTGACTTATTGGTTAGCCAAAGCCAGGTGAAAATAATGCAGCCTTGGTAGGCATATTCTCTTCTAGGATAGTTGAATAATTTCAAAATCAGGTTTTCAGCACATCAAATGAAGACTAAATAAAACAGAATGAAATAAAAACAAATAAAACTACCAAAATACGTTAATGAATACCGTCAATTATCTAAATTGCTAAAAACCAAAAGTAATTATGTAAAACAATCAGGTAATTGAAGCCAATGTGTTTTTTCACTTTATGAATTCATTTGTATATTCGCTTATGTGGATATATATATGAATATATCATGATTTCTTTTTTAAACTTTTAAAAAATTTTTATTTATTTATTTTGAGAAAGAGAGAGAGAGCAAGCAGGAGGGGGAGAGAGAGAATCCCAAATAGGCTCTGCACCGTGAGTGCAGAGCCTCAAACTCACGAACTGTGAAATTATGACCTGAGCTGAAACCAACTGCACCACCCAGGTGCCCCATATCATTTCTTATTATGAAGTCTTTATAATGAAATCACTTGCCTTTAATATCTAGACTTGTCTTTGCAGCATGAAAATTACCCACGATAGGGGCGCCTGGGTGGCGCAGTCGGTTAAGCGTCCGACTTCAGCCAGGTCACGATCTCGCGGTCCGTGAGTTCGAGCCCCGCGTCGGGCTCTGGGCTGATGGCTCAGAGCCTGGAGCCTGTTTCCGATTCTGTGTCTCCCTCTCTCTCTGCCCCTCCCCCGTTCATGCTCTGTCTCTCTCTGTCCCAAAAATAAATAAATGTTGAAAAAAAATAATTAAAAAAAAAAAAGAAAATTACCCACGATAACACATTATTGCATTATTTATCAAACATGTTTTTAAGCTACAGAAATTCTTGGATGTTTCTAGCAGGAAAGAGCAATGAGAAAATTTGGATTTTTGTTAACAGTTTTATTCGCGAAGCTAACTAGCCATTAAAACAGAATTTCTGGCTCCGTTAGAGCCACACACAAAAGACACTGCTAACTGTGACATCCTGGTGGGAAATGTAAGACTTGTACAAATATGTTTTGCTTGCTGGTTATAGCTGAGCTTCTTAGGTGGCTTTAGGACTGGGAGTGTGCGCAGCGCACATATTCCTGATTGTTCTTTCCCTAGGTTGGAACTCGCCCTACAGCAGCATGGTTTTCTAGAGGCCTCTTTCGGTACTTGACTTGAGCCCATGGCATGCGTGTGCAGGGGCCCTGAAACCTATGCTTTGTGGGTTGGGCTGAGTGCTAATTAGGATTCGTTTCAACCACAAATGGTGTAAACTCCAAAGTGACATTGGCTTATCCAGGATGGAAATTTGTTTCTGTCTTGTGGAAGGTCTGGCCTAGCAATTCAGCATGCTACTCTGCAGTATTTGAGGCTCAGAAGGCTCTGCCTGGCCTTCTGCAGGGTGGAGGAAAGGATACAGAAGGGCACACCCACAGCGTCTCTTATGGAAGATATTTGGAAGCTGCCACAGACTTATGCTTATATCCCATTGGTCAGGACTTAGTCACATGGCCACACCTAGCTGCAAGGAAGGCTGGGAAATGTAGTCTTCCCTCTAGGCAGCCTTGTGCCCCTACCCACATCAAGGGCTTTGACTCTTGGAAGAAGGCCATGATGGATACTAGGGGCAGCTTATAAGGAATGAGGGCGGAGTCATTTGGGAAGGAGCCTTCTCTTTTTCATAAGGGGATGAAAGTCCCCCTAGAGGGAAACTCTCAAAACAGTATGATTTCTGTGGTCTCTCTGCCTCTTGATCTCTATCTAATTTTCTTCAAGTCCAGGGAAGAAGATGACTAGGAGGGAAAAATACACCTGTTCCTAGTATCTGTTGCTTTATCAGTTTTGTGTATGTTTAAATTTGGGGGGTTTCCCTGCTCTACCCAGGCAGCATGGTGTGACTATCAGGGCATAGTTTTTGGTGTCAGATTCAAGTGTGAGTACTGACCCCACCCCTCTTTTAGTTTGGGGTCTTCCAGAAGCCGAGCCTGATAAAGGGGTTTGAGGGCAAGTAGCTTATTTGGGAGGTGACCTCCAGAAGCACAGGTTGGGGAGTGAGGAAGTGAGGCAGGAAGGAAAGGCAGAAAACACTGAGTGCCCTCAGCAAGTTAACCTGGAGCGAACTTACCGGATGGAGAGACACTTCAGTTGTCCTAGCTGAGGGCAATGGGGCTGGGGTACTTATGTACCCACTCACCTTCTGTCAGAGGTCGAGGGCTGCCCCAGGGGCACTGACTCTGTGGCCTGTCCAGCCTGCCCTGCCCACTGGCCCAGAGCAGGCCTTGAGGGCACAGAGATGAAGGTGAAGTGCCCTGAGCATCTGCCCAAGGTTATAGGCCAGTTTCTCAGCCTCAGTTTTCTCATTTTCCCCCTGTGGTGGGAGGGTGGGGGAGGGCAATGATAACTGCCCTCTTCCAGGGTTTTGTAAGGATTAAATGGCATAATCCAGAAAAACGGACACATGTATAGACACAATAGTACAGGCAACCCAAACAAGGTCAAGGTCAGGTTAGTGGTGTTTGTTGTAGGTCATGTAGGGTGGTCTCCCATTCTCTGTGTCACTGCTGTACTTGGGTTAGGAGTGTGTGGAGATACGATTCCCTTATCCTTGATGTGGCTGGGCAGGGGTAGGGGGGTGCTGGAGGGGTTGGGGGGGCGGAGGTTGGGCCTCCAGGCTGGGGGACTCCTGTTCACTTACTGCTCCCAGTTACCCCCGTGCATGGTGGCCACAGCACCACTCTGTGCGTGCGCCATGCTGTGGAAAAGGTGAGGAAGCGACAGGCTCAGCGGTGCAGCATTAGCTACTATTTTAAACTTAAGGACCTCTCCTTTTTTTATTTTTATTTTTTAATGTTTATTTATTTTTGACACAGAGAGAGACAGAGCATGAATGGGGGAGGGTCAGAGAGAGAGGGAGACACAGAATCTGAAACAGGCTCCAGGCTCTGAGCTGTCAGCACAGAGCCTGACGCGAGGCTCGAACTCACGTACTGTGAGATCATGACCTGATCCGAAGTCGGACACCCAACCGACTGAGCCACCCAGGCGCCCCAGTTAAGGACCTCTCCTTAAAGAGACAGCATATACTCTGTAACGCTGATTGTGTGGTCGTTACATATAGAATCACGGAAGCTGCCCAACTTTTGCTTATGTGTCCAATTTGCAGGTATGAAAACGAGTGTGAATGTCAGCTGCTCCTAAAAGAAATGCTGGAACGGCTTAACAAGGTGAGCTGAGCACATCTGTGAGTCTGAGTAGGGACAGAATGGAACTAAATGGCTGAAATGACCATTGCGCATTCCTCTCTGTGTCTTTTTAGGATTTGCCTATTTCTTTTGCTGTCACTCTTTCTTGAGTTCATAATTGCTTTTTTTTTTAATATTTATTTTTGAGAGATAGAGCACGAGCTGGGGTGGGGCGGGGGGCAGAGAGAGAGAAGGAGACACAGAATCCGAAGCAGGCTCCAGGCTCTGAGCTGTCAGCATAGAGCCCGATGCGGGGCTCGAACCCACAAACCATGAAATCATGACCTGAGCTGAAGTCGGACGCCTAACCACCTGAGCCACCCAGGCGCCCCTTGAGTTCATAATTTCAACTAAATCTTTTTGTGAACTCACATACCCAAGACACATACTCCTTTCCCACCACACACAGGGTCTTGCCAGAGAATCCGAGACCTTTAAGCTTATGACAGCTAGGCTGTCAACACAAGGCAGCATCACAGCGACCAGCTGGGATTTTGCCATTCCGATGTACCGGTCCCAAACACCAAACTCAGGAAACTTGCTTTGGTTATTGGGATGCAAGGATAACTCTGTTCTGTTGGCTGAGAGTCTTCTACAGGGGAACTCTCAGGGAACAGAGGAAGAAATTTCCAAAGAAATTTCCATTTCCCTTCAAGCTCTTCCCTCTTGGAGCCTGGAGAGCAGCTATGTGGAGGGCACCAGGGATTCTCAGCTTCTTGCTGGGACCCTCCTGCAGAGTTGTGTGGGGTTGTTCTTTGCAGGGAGTTTCCTTCTTCAGATCCTCTGTCATCAACGTAACTGATTGGATTTTCTGCTCTAGCCAGGGGAACTTGACTACCAAATGGAATAATCCTGGATCTCAGAGGTTGGGCAAAACCAGGGATGGCAAATAACTGTAATTTCAGAGCTCACATGTCTTGAGCTCATGGAGCTCTGTTCCGTTGAAGGGTGGCTTATTTCGGGCACATGGCCGCTTTCCCCCTTTCCCTTCCTTTCACACCCGTAATTCCTCATCAGAATTGCTGATAAAACACAGCACCTTTCCCTGCTGGGCCCAGATGTGTGGCCCTAGGATTCTTCTCCACCTGGAGCCCCAGGCAACCACTTCAGATAGTTGAGGTTAGCTCAGGATGTTTGCCAGTCCCTGGCTTTGCCCAGCCTCTGTTGTCCAGGATTAGTCTGCTAATCAGTGGGAGTTAGAACCACAACGTAGGGAAACTGAATTTTTCTTTGTCTGTATTATCTACCACGTGATGCTTCTGTGTCCTTCCCTTTGTGAGCATATAATACATTGTCCAAACAAGGACACTGTGTTTTGAAAGGAGCTGCTGTCAATAGTTGCCAAGGCCAAGTGATAGAAACTGGAATAGTCTCAGGCCAGCCAACATGTGAACACTCCGGATATAAACACAAAGGCGGGGGTGGGCGTGTGCTTCAGGAGAGCCCTAAGTGCACAGGCTCAATGATTGGTCTTGTATTGGGTTGGGTTGCTATGGCCCCAAGTCTGTTGAAGGTGGGATTTGGGTGTTGTTAGCATCAGGCATCGCCCAGCTGTTCTGCTCATATTTGTAGCTCATCCCCATTCTTGTTTTTGGTGGTGATCCCAGGCTGCCAGATGGGGCTGCCATCTTGTCCACAGACCACTACCTTCAGGGACTTAGGTGCCCGACACCCTTCACTTAGCTACCAGTTCAGCCCCTCCCCAACCCACCACATTTTGCTTTGTGCATATTTGTCCTCACTGCAAGCAGATCTCTCTCCAGACCTATTTCTGAGGTTGTCACTCATGCAGTGCCATCGTGTGCACTCTTCATAGAAGAGTGAGACAGAATGTAGTCCCTCTTTCTAGCTTTGGTGGAAAGTAACATCAAAGATTTATTTATTTATTTAAAAAAATTTTTTTAAGCTTATTTATTTTGATCAAGAGAAAGAGAGCAAGTAGGGGAGGGGTAGAGAGAGAGAGAGAGAGAGAATCCCACGCAGGCTCTGCATCATCAGCGTGGAGCCCTACGTGAGGCTCGAACTCACTGTGAGACCATGACCTGAGCCAAAACCAAGAGTTGGGTGTTTAAGTGACTGAGCCCCCCAGGCGCCCCAGTAACACTGAATTTAAAAAGAAGCTCCAGCCTTCTGTTGTTTTTCTCTTGTTACAAAAGCAATAACGTATTCTCAGAAGAAAAACACGGCAGTGGAGATCATGAAAACTAAGGGAAAAGGCCTCCCTGCCATTTTGTCCCCCTGAAACCACAGCTGCAACACCTTTGTGTATATTGTGACAGGGAGTCTGGACAATTGAAGTATGGGTCCCATTGAAGTAAGGGTTACGAAAGTCCTGGGGAAAGACGCTACCAGCAGCTCGGGCCAGAGCCATCACAGGGCATCGGTGTGGCTCTTCCCTGGGTCCAGGGAAAGACACTTCTGCCCAAAGTGAGCTGTGCAGCCCAAAACGGGAGAACAGCTTGATCATAGGACCCTTCTCGCCACTGTTGTGTATCTGTGAGACTCTGGGGGAACTGCTTCATCTCCCTGAGCCTCAGCTCCTTCATTTCCCAAGCGGGAGCAGTAAAAGTTGCCACCACCATGGAGTGGATGTCTGTCGACCCACACAGTAAGAATGAAGTGGCAGGATAGTGCATGTGACTTGCCTGTCGCGGTTATTATCGCAGAGCCCTTGATGTGATGGATGCCAGCTTAGTTTCCCCAGAGGGTGGGATTCATAGCCCTGGTGGTGTGCGGGGTGATTTTAGATGGTGCGTGGAGGAACCATTTTTTAGGAGCTCTGAATTTATTTTTATGGTTGCCTCTTCTCTACAGCAGGTGACATCAAAAAGTTCCTTTTTAAATGCATGCAAGTGAAAATGAGTCAGTTTGAAGAAAAATGTGGAGTGACTAATAGTACAGGTGGTGCTCGGATGTAGCAGGAATCACGACGCAGGGATTGGCCAAGCCCGGGCGCTAGCTTGGAGCCTCAGCATAGTTGTGTGGTTATTTATTTCACCCTCAGAAAAGACCCAGTCCAGCCCGTTTGTTGCCAGCGTGTTGCCTTGGTGAGATTCAGTGACTTAGGAGCCCCACAGCCCATCCTTGGCAGGCGTAGTCAGGAGCCAGGTGTAGTCAGGAGTCTTTTGTGTACGTGGCTCGTTCCCGGCCTCCGGTCCCTGACTCTCAGGAGACAGACACAAAGCCAGGGTCTCTGGGTAAAGATGGCCCCTTCACACTTGATGTTGGTGCTCCGTCCATATCCCCTGGGCCACCCCTGAGGTCACACAGACCTGCTGAGCATACTGGCAGCTTCCTGCATGTCTCTGGCTGTGGGGATGTGCATGATCTGCTGGAGGCATAGGCTGGAAGTGAGGCAGTTAGCTCTCCAGGAGCAGCCCTCGGCCACTGAGGGGTGAGAGTGGGTGGATGTGTTCCCCAGCTGCCCCATCCCTTGTAGCAAGAGTTCACAGGTGAGTTCTGTTGAGTTTCTCCACGTGCCCCCAGCAGGACTGAGGTCTGGTTGTCCACGGCAGTAACCTACTCATTACATAGCATTATTGCCTTTTGTTCCTTTCCCCGGATCACTTCCTCCCTTCCAGTGCTTCTTGGAATAAACAACATGTATCCAATCCTTGCCTCAGGGAAACTGAAGGGGCCGGCCAGGGGAAGGCTGGACCTTCTTGTTCTCTGTCCATTGAGATGGTCACATGAGAAGGTGAAAATGCAAGAGTATATTCATGTCTTGTTGGCTGGTCCTATAAAGGATTTTGGTCGACAAATCTTGGAATGTCTGCATGCATCAGATCAACATGTTTTTTTTTTTTTCAACGTTTATTTATTTTTGGGACAGAGAGAGACAGAGCATGAACGGGAGAGGGGCAGAGAGAGAGGGAGACACAGAATCGGAAACAGGCTCCAGGCTCTGAGCCATCAGCCCAGAGCCCGACGCGGGGCTCGAACTCACGTACCGCGAGATCGTGACCTGGCTGAAGTCGGACGCCCAACCGACTGCGCCACCCAGGCGCCCCCAGATCAACATGGTTTTGACTGTCATCTTAGTCTCAGCACCCCTTTCCTTTGCTCTGGTGGAAGAGATTCATTCATCCCTAGGTGTGGCCATGGAAAATGGGGTACAGGAGAAACCGTTGACCCGGTCTTTGAACCATGTTTGGAAAATATCACCGTGTATGTTGACAAGACTGATTGCTGCTGCTTTCATCAGACTGTTATCTGTGAATATTGCCCACGTAATCACATCTCCAGAACAGAGTTACTGTATTTGTAACAGCCACATAACCTAAAACGAGCCACTCTCTGCTAGGCATTTGGAAATAAAATAAATTCCGTAACATACCACTTACATACTATGGCCAAAGGTATTTTGTTTGATGCAGTAAGAATTCTTGATGACTTTTAAATATTTGGGTTTGGCTGAACTCCAGGACCCGTTTTCTCTCTGTGTATATATGGCTATTGGTCCCAATAATGCCCAATGTTGTATTTTAAGAAAACTATAAGGAGGCTTTCAGGTTTCTCTCCTATTTTCCTTTAAAATCTCCAGAATTTTAAAATGATGTAGGTTCTAGTCAAATGCTTTCACTTAAAAACAATTTTTAAAGAAACGCCTAAAGCTGTCATAGGTGCACTTTTTTCATGCAATTTGTAGATCTTTAATTTGTCCAGGAAACGGTAAGAAGCAAGGGCATTTGGGGAACACCAGGGTGGGGCTTGATGCCTTCACCTTCAGGGCTACAGGCCTTCATTTGCCTGAGAACAACTCTGGGGCTGGAGATGAACTTCCGGGGCAGAAAAGGAGAGGGAACTGGGAAGGCTGAGTTCAGGAGGAGGCTGGGGGCGGGGAGGCTGGGAGAACAGAAGGGGAGAGGAGGAGCCAGGAAGAGTGCCCAGGGAGAGAAGACAGTGGGAAGAGAGGGAGCAGAGTCTAGAACATACTCAGCACCGTCCTCCAGGCCAGCCTGAGCCCCGGGAAGGAAGGCAAACCTACAATTTCTGGAAAGGTTTTTGGCGTCCAGGGTTGAAGTGTTTTTAATTAAATCCTAATTAACTAGAAATCTCAATGAACTTGAATACCCATTCTTGAGCAGCTTTTCTTTTGGGGTGGGGGGGTGGCTGATTGGATGCTGGATTTGAGGCTGGGTAAAGATACAGACAGTGGGTTTTTAAAGGGATTTCTGGCATCCCTGTGAATGGGTTGGCAAGGCTGATTCTTCAGAGGCACGCTGGACTCTAGTTATTTCCCTAGTTTCTTTCTCAAAAAGTGGTTTAGATCAGCGATTCTGAAATGCCCATGTCCACCAGCAGCACCTGGAGGGCTTGTTAAAATACACATTTCTGGGTCCTGACTGCAGAAATTCTGACCCAGTACATCTGGGGTCTGCCAGATATTTTACACCCCGAATCATTGTACACTTCTCATTTTCCCTCATCATCGGTAACCACACTTTGAGAACCACCAGATCTCAAACACGTACAGCATCAGGGTTGGAATGTTTTCGAAAATTAGACTATTGACCCAGCGTCTCGATTCGGAAAGAATCTAGATGCTTCTGCTGGTGGAGCTTTTGAAAATGCAGCTGACAGCATCCAAAGCATAATAAAAACACCAGCGTCCACACATTTCTGAGTTCTGGTGCAAACAAAAGAAAACACTTCCAAACGAATTTTCCTCGACATACCAGCAACTGCACATTCCAGAGGTACCTACTCACCTTTGGGAATTTGGGGGACGGTTTATCAGATGACTGTCCTCAGAGCAGGAGAATGTGCGTGCAGAGGCATCTGTATAATCCCTATTTTAAGGGCAAATATTGGCTAGCCTCTGTTATCACCACGAGCAGCTTTAAAGGCTTGGCTGATGGGAGCCGAGAGTGGTTGTTTGGGCACCATCCTAAGAGGGAGATGTGGAAAGAAAGGCAGGCACCTTGCAGGATGGGGTCAAGACTCAGCACTTAACTCTTGACTAGTGGAGACAGATTCCAGTCCTGTTGTTTCCCGGTAACTTCCGTTAACTAGCTGCATGACCCACTGGTTGATCTGGCCTCAGGCTGGCCATCTATAAGGAGAGACTCTAGTTTCTGAGCTGTGATTGGCAGAGCCCACAGGCCCATGGAGCTGCTGAGGGGCCTTTGAGGGAAGAGGGCTGCTGGATGGACCCCACTGTGGTCATACTGTTCCAGAAACACGTCTCTGCATTGCCGCTATGCAATGACATCCTGGGATATTTTGTGGGAAGGATGACACATGTGACTTAACAAACGCTTGAGGACCAATGATCTCGGGGTCCTCTCTATTTCTAAAAGTGTGAGTGTTCGATCCCTTTGTAAGTAATGACACAAAGTGTCCTTGAAACCGTATTCCCAGTTCTTCAGCTCTGGTGACTGTGGGTCAATCATGGATGAGTTTTTGGTAAAATGAAGATGTGTGAGAATTCTCTGTCCTGCTTCCTCCTCAGCAGTCTTAAGAGGGGGGTATGGTGAGAGGCTGGGGATGAGATTAGTGGGTAGGGAGGGTAGAAAGATATCCAGAAGGACCAGTTCAAGGTCTTCCACCAACTCTGTCCCGGATTGAGCCCTGCCCAGTCACTTCCACAGCAAACCCCTGCTCCTGAAGGGGGTACAGCTGCATCCCCAAACACTTTGATCGTCCTTCCCATCATTGTGGTCCTATTAGGACGATCAGTCAAGATGGTGGTCTTGTGACCCATGATGGTCATCACAGCCCTCTCCCAGAACTGGAGAGACACGGAGATGAATTCATTGGCAGCTGGGTCATCCTGAGGGCGGAGCCATTACCTCCTGCTGTTTAGATTCCTGGGACTGTCCTGCTTTGTCTTTCTTGAGCCCCGGCTGCCTTCCCTTTGGTGTCTGTAAGTTATCCTGGCTCTGTCTGGTTCCTCAGCCCTTTCCCATTGCTGGACAGTCACCTAGGCTTTCTTTGCCCCACGCTTTCTCTCTCAGAGGGGCTTCGCTAGGCTCAGGTGATAATTCTGGGGAGTTCAGAGAGCCAGTCACCAGGGCCTCCAAGGGACCTGCCCACTTGCCCTGGGGAATTAACACCTCGATTGTATAAGGGCATATTCGTTACTGTCCCTGGGACACAGGATTTGAGGGCCCATTGTTAAGTCCTGAGGACAGAGCTCATCAAAAGTCAGTGAACGATCAGATCAATTCATTAATCAAAAGAATGAGCCCAGAAAGTGAACACCCATAGTTAGATTGCACATGAATTTAGTTCAGACCGTTCAGAGTTCAGAGCCCTGTACCTGGGAACATGCATTCTTGTCTTGTAATTTGGTTCATTCTTTTACTTCTGATTAGGCAAAAAAAGACTTCAGACCCTGTGTGGGTCTCCCAAAGGGTGCGATTTTCCCCTATGCTGTTGTGTCTGCCAGTGGGCAGCAGAGGCCAGCTCCAGGGCCAAAGAGTGAGAGGAGCCTTGGGGAAAGCAGAGGAGTCTAGGGGCAGTGGGCAGGGAGCCAGCTCTAGGCTGGTGTCCTTCCCTCCTTCTGTCTGAGGGTTCCCTGCCTGCTTGCTCAGTGTTGGCCTCTCTGGTACCCATAGAGGGACTTGAGATTCTTCCAAGGGAAGGATTTAGTAACTGGAAATTAGAGGAAAGACACTGGGGACATTCTCCCCCCAGGCAGAAACCTGGAGGAGATACCGAGGAAGAATGAGATTCTCCTTTGTGCCTAAAATTAATCCTGTAGAGCTGCGTTGTCCAGCTGAGGAACCACCAGCCACGTATGCTGGGGAGTGATTGAAACACAGGGAGTTCAAATCACAGTGTGTTGTAAGTATAAAATATAAGCCAGGTTTCAAAGACCTTGCCTGAAAAAAAAAAAAGGATGTAAAATATCTCATTAATACCTTTTAAATATTGATTACAGTGGTGCTTGGGTGGCTTAGTTGGTTAAGTGTCCGACTCGTGATTTTGGCTCAGGTCATGATCTCACAGTTCATGGGATCGAGCCCCACATTGGAGTCTGTGCTCACAGCGTGGAGTCTGGTTGGGATTCCCTCTCTCCCTCTCTGCCCCTCCTCTGCTCATGCATACATGCTTTCTCTCTCTCTCAAAATAAATAAACTTAAAAAAAACGTTTACATGATGAAAAGACAATATGTGGGGTATATTGGGTGTAATAAAATATATTACTAAAATTACTTTCACCCATTTCTTTTTATTTTATTCCGTGTAGCTGCCAGAAATTTTTAAAATTATGCCCAAGACTTGGACAGTGCTGTATTAGGATAGCTTATTTCATTTTTACTTGCATAAACCCTATGCAAACAGGAATGCTTTAAGATGCATTTCTGATGTTTGCCAACTGACCCAGTTGATTTTGTAGAACTCTGAAGAAGTTCTTTTAAGAGAAACTCAAGGTTATTTTTGGTAGATAAAATACCCTCAGAAGTTCGAGTTGGGTGGGGATTAACTGCTCCCCTACAATTTTGCTCAAGTTTCGGACCAAATTCACACAGGCACATATTTCTTTTTTTTCCTTCTTCTTTTTTTAATGTTTATTTCATTTTTGAGAGAGAGAGAGAGAGAGTGAGCGTGAGCAGGGGAGGGGCAGAGAGAGGGAGACACAGAATCTGAAACAGGCTCCAGGCTTCGAACTGTCAGCACAGACCCAACATGGGGCTTGAACTCACGAAGTCAGAGGCTTAACCGACTGAGCCACCCAGGTGCCCCGGGCACGTATTTCTTAATTAAACATTTTCATACAGCCTGTTTTCTAGTCTCATGAAGTCCCAGCTCTCCCACGTGGCAGTTGCTGACACAGCACTTTGCGTGAAAAGCTCATTCAAAGCAGGTGATCCTTTGGAGTCAGAAACCTGATATCTTTATTGTTAGCCTCCAACAATCAAAATCTTCCTACGCCAGTCATCTTTTATAGGAGTGATGAAGGAATCAAGTGCCTTTCTGAGGAGTGCAGGCCAAAGGCCTCCCTGGAATCTAAACCCTATTTGTGCAAAAGTGGGATTTGTCTCAAAATACCTGGGCCCTTGCACATGCTGACTGTTGTAACTCTGTTCACACGAGGGTGGACAGTGTCTTAAATATGTTAGCCAACCACCTGTCTGCCTTTGTTAATGAAAGCCGATTGCTACCATTCATGCTTTTTTTAAAAAAAAAAATTTTTTTTTTCAACGTTTATTTATTTTTGGGACAGAGAGAGACAGAGCATGAACGGGCGAGGGGCAGAGAGAGAGGGAGACACAGAATCGGAAACAGGCTCCAGGCTCTGAGCCATCAGCCCAGAGCCCGACGCGGGGCTCGAACTCACGGACCGCGAGATCGTGACCTGGCTGAAGTCGGACGCCCAACCGACTGCGCCACCCAGGCGCCCCCCATTCATGCTTTTTAACAAGTCATTAATAAGTCAGTAAAAATTCCCTCGGCAAGGCCTCGGGTATTGGCAGTTGACATTGCAGGGGGGTCTCAGGAGAGTGACAGTCTTGAGGAACCCAAGCAATGCTCACCTATAATAGCGTGCTGGACCCAAGGGACACTCACCTGTAATATTACACTGGACTGCAGTAGCATTAAGGCAGTTCCAGCCATCACAGCACTGTCCTATTAAGAGCACAGTAATCCAGGGCGCCTGGGTGGCTCAGTCGGTTGAGCATCTGATTTCGGCTCAGGTCATGATATCACAGCTCGTGAGTTCGAGCCCTGCGTTGGGCTCTGTGCTGATAGCTCAGAGCCTGGAGCCTGCTTTGGATTCTGTGTCTCCTTCTCTCTCTGCCCCTAACCCACTCGCATTCTGTCTGTCTCTCTCAAAAATAAATAAACATTAAAAAAAAAAAGAGTATAGTAATCCAACCTATTTGGTTCATCCAAACAAGATCAATGAGATGGAAGTCGGTGAACTATCACAATGTTTGATGAGGACACTCAGCCTTGTGTCATACATGTCACTTCCCACTTTAAAGGAATAAACAGCATTCACCACAGCAATCATTCTAAAAAATATGCATATTGTATTAAAGAAACATCGTGTAAGAGTAAGTGTCAGCAGTACTTGGGAGAAAACTATTAAAACGAAGGTTTCATCGTTAACGGAAAATTCTTTCTCAGTCTTAGAAACTCAACTTACTGATGCTGAGATATAGAACAGATATAGCTGTAACTTAAATTTTAAGGCTGTTGGTATGTAAATATATGCTAATTTTCTCCCTGATCTTTTAGGGAAAATCTTCGCAACCCTGACACTATTGACATTTTGGGCTGGAGAATTCTTTGTCGTGTGGGGCGTGTATTGTAAGATATTGCGCAGCACTCCTGGCCTCTACCTACTAGATGCCCGTAATCACACCCCACCGCCCAAGTGGTCACAATTGAAAATGTTTCCAGATATTACTAAATGTCCCTTTGGGGGTAAGAAACTCAATCTCAGTTGAGAACTGCCGTTCTTGACCAGAATCAATGGGCTCACCCAATGCCTTGTTGGAAATGTGGAATCTTAGACACTCTTCCAGACCTACAGAACAGGAATCTGTGTTTTAATAAGACCCCAGGAGGTCCATGTGCTCATATGCCCGGCCGATTTCACACCCATGTATCCCTGCCTCCACGTGTGGCTCCCTTTCTCATTGCAGGAAGCTGATGGAGCCTTACTGCATAACCTGCGCCTTCAGATCGAAGCCCAGTTTCTGCAGGACGATATCAGTGCAGCAAAGGACAGGTACAAAAAGGTAACTGTGACCCTTCCGAAGCCCGTCCCTCAGATAACCTGGTTTGGGTTTGGCCAGACAAGTCCAGGGCACTCGTGGCTGAAACATGAGCCTGCTATCGTGGGTTACTTTTGTGTGGATTGCTCCTGAACCAAGGTGGCGATGGGTTGGTTGCTGGATGGCACTCAGGGAGCCAGACATATGTAGAGGAGGAGGCAGTAATGTGTGTGTTGAGGGGAGGGAACTGATGTCCGTTTCATACGTTACAAAGTGATCGTACATAGATCCGTCTCGAGTAAGCTAGGACCTGTCCGTTGTTTCGGCTCAAAAAACGCAGAAATACAGAAAATGCGATGTAGCTATTTATTAGCCCTGCCTCTAAGCCAGTTAGTTGAGGGAACACACGGCATTCAGGAGCTTCCTCTCAGGAAGCATTCCTCTCTGCCTCCCGCCTCTGCTAGCTGCTCACAGGCCTGACTTTGGGGGGCTTTAGCGTACTGGAAAGATCAAATCCTGAGCTGCGTAACCATGGGCGAGTGCCGTCCCCACTCTGTGCTGCTTCATCTTCAAAATGCGGATGCCAGACTCTCCTTCTGCACAGCTGTGTGGTTAACTGAGTGTAGCAGACCTGTGAGCCTGGCCGTGGTCCTGGGGACTGACCTCTCCAGTGGGCTGTGGCCTCCCTCCACCTGCCAGTATCTGCCGCTGGGCCTCCGGACGCTCGCCAGGCAGTGGAGGGTGGCTGTGCCTCATGGTAGGTGTTGGGGAACTAATGCCCCGGGAGCAGCTTCAGCCAGTGACGGATGCACATTGTTGGATTCTTACCCCAGCTCCCTCTTACCTGCTGTTCTGCGCGACTCCCAGGATCCCCGGCTGGCCTGAGCGCCAGGCGCCCATAGGGGTAACTTACCTGGTAACATTCTTATTGGCTGCCTTGCCTTTCCTGTCTCACTTCTCCCTCCAATAATGTTTCCTGGCATCTTCACCCAAATGAACTGTTTGCACTCAGACCCTTCTTTCGGGGCCTGTATCTGAGCCGACTCAGGGTGCTATAACAAAGTACCACCAACTGGTTGGCTTTATACACAACAGAGATTCATTTCTTACCATTCTAGAAGCCAGCACACTGAAAGCAGGGTGCCAGCCAGCATTCCCAGGTCCTGGTGAGGGCCCTCTTTTTCGCTTGCAGATGTCCCCCTATCACTGTGTGCTCACCTGGGCTTTTCCTGATGTCAGCTCTTTGAATTTTTTTTAAATCTTTTTTTAATGTTTATTTATTTTTGAGAGAGAGAGAGAGAGAGAGAGCGAGCAGGGGAGGAGCAGAGAGAGAGGGAAACACAGAATCCAAAACAGGCTCCAGGCTCTGAACTGTCAGCACAGAGCCCCACACAGGGCTTGAACTCACAGACCGTGAGATCATGACCTGAGCCGAAGTCGGATGCTCAACTGACCGAGCCACCCAGGTGCCCCTGGCTCTTTGGTGTCACTTCTTATAAGGGCACTAATCCTGTCCTGGGGCCCCATCCTCATGACCACATCTAGATCTAGTTATTTCCCAAAGGCCCCACCTCCAAACCCCATCCCACTGGGGGTTGGGGCTTCAATATGTGACGTTTGGAGGGACACAACATTCCATGTCTTTCTGCTTCTGGGGAAACTGATGTACTGTGGTAGTATAGGTGAGACACCTGGTACCGCCTGGAGCCTGGTGAGTGCTGAGTAGTGTTAGACTCTCTTCCTGCCTCAGTGTGGACCTGCCTCAGCACAATGGGAGGCCCCGTTACTCATACTGAAGGGGTCCCCCTCCCTATGGTGTTCCTCTGCTTTTCTACCAGGCCTGGCCTGTTTCCTCCCCCCACCACTTCAAGGCTGTTTAGAACAATGATAATAATAAGAGCTCACACTGTGAAACTTTTGTGCATTATCTCGTTGGTCCCAACAGCAGCCTCCTGAGATAGTGTCTTAGGGTGGGCTGCCTACGAGGAGAGCCCAAGTGGTGATTTTCGTGCAATTGCCGTATTAGTGGTGAGCTCTCAGGAGGAGAGGAGGGGGAACAAGGGCACGGGGGTAGGAGCTGAGCAAAGGTGTGGGATTAGCTGGAGTCTGGTCCAGCTTGATCCCACGGGGGGCTCTGCAACATGAATCGCTCACTCCACAAGGTTGGTCCCACTTTGAGGCAAGAGGGTTGGCCTTTTGTCCTCCTGTGCCAGAGAGTCATTGGTCTGGGGTGGGGGTGAGGTGGGATTGGGGGGCATTGCTTCCTGGACAAGATGGCCATTGTCTGGAGGAGGGCAGTTCTCTGCACTGTGCCATCGGCCCTCGTGCACGGAGCTGGGCACAGGTGTTCTTTCTGCTGGGAAGGGGGATCAGGACCCCCCCTCTAGATCGTTAGTCCTCCTATATGGAAGAACCTGAATTTTGGGAGGTTTAAATTGCTTACCTGAGGCCACACACAGCTAGTAAGTGATTTAGTCTGGGACCATCCTTGGAAGCACTGCCCTGTTCTGGGGTCAGAAAGGTCCTTTGTACCCTGCAGGGTCTCTCTGCCCCCACCTCTGCTTTCTCTTGTAGTTTTGCCATCCTGGGCTCTAGGAAGACCAGCAGCAAAAGCATCCATGTAACGGAGGGGAAATGGCGAGATCAACAAGCCTCTTTATTTGTCTTCTTGTTCTTGTGAAGATTAAAGGGAGTGTGAAGTGTCCACTGCACGGGTCGTGGTCTGTCCTGTCTGTGACGGTGAACATGTGAAAGCATTCATCCCTGGGGTCACCTGGTCCTGGAGGCAAGATCTCAAGGAGCCCAAGTTTTAATGAGAATGCTTTCCTTCCCCCAACAGAATCTTCTGGAAATTCAGACCTATGTCACCATCCTGCAGCAGATTGTCCAGACCACCCCTCAAGCATCTGCCATTACAAGTGGGATGAGGGAGGTAAGAATCAGAGCCCAGGCTGCAGGGAGAGCATACCTGGCGAGGGCGCCTACGCCCCCAACGGCCTAGTTTAGCAGAGACTCAGGTAAGGCTTCAGGTCAGGTCCGACTGGGCGCCGAGCCGCGTTCGCTGGTCACGCTCTCGCTCTGCGTTCGCCTTTGAGGTTTACCCTTCCCTGCTTTCACTCAGACTGGGAACAATTTAGGCATCTGAGGACACAGACTGTGTCCCTGACCATTGTCTTAGGCATTTCCTCTTGAGAATTTCAGGCTGTTCTTCCTTGCGTAGCTCGTAAGAAACTGCCAGACTGTTTCCCAAGGCGGTTTGCATGGTTGCAGCCCATCAACGATGAGTGTGTGAGCGTTTCTGTTGTTTTGCATCCTTGCCAGCACTGGGGATGTCAGGTTTTTATTCTGTTTGTGCTTTTTGCTCATCTAACAGGTGTGTTGTGTATCTCACTGTGGTTTTAACTGCGTCCCCCAGTGACTAATGATGTTGAGCCTCTTTTCGTGGGCTTATTTGCCATCCATGTATCTTTTTTGTGGTATCTGATCCAGTCTTTTGCCCATTAAAAAAAAGTGTTTTCTTTTCTTATTCTCCTTATCAATTTGACCGTAAATTTTGAATACAGAGAGACCCAGACAGTATGTGGCTGTATTTTCAAGGTTGGCCTCTGTTAATGATTATGTAAGTTTGTGGAATGAAAACTACTGTGGAAAAAAAATAGAGATTACAGAGGCTGATTTTTTTTAATGTGAATTTGGATGTAAAAACCTTTTAAAAAATTTTTTTAATTTATTTTATTTAAAAAAAATTTAATATTTTCTTATTTTTGAGAGAGAGAGAGACAGAGTGTGACCGGGGGAGGGGCAGAGAGAGAGGGAGACACAGAATCCCAAGTAGGCTCCAGGCTCTGAGCTGTCAGCACAGAGCCCGATGCGGGGCTTGAACCCACGAACCGTGAGATCATGACCTGAACTGAAGTTGCATGCTTAACTGACTGAGCCACCCAGCGCCCCACTTTTTAAAAAAAGTTTTTAAATATTTAGTTTTGAAAGAGCGAGAAAGAGGGAGAGAGAGAGAGAGTGGGGGAGGGAGACACAGAAAACGAAGCAGGCTCCAGGCCCTGACCTGTCAGCACAGAGCCTAACATGGGGCTCAAACTCATAAGCTGTGAGATCACGACCTGAGCCAAAGTCCGATGCTTAAAACTGACTGAGCCACCCAGGTGCCCCCTCATTTCTGATAGAATGTTCCACATTCCTTCACTGAGCTCTCTAGCTGCTGATGTTGTGTTTTCCTAATGTGGTTTAGTGGATTTTTTGATGCATAACACGAGACATGTAAAAATAAACTGACAATAATGCAGATTAAAACAAAAATGTCATGGTGCCCCTTCTCCAGGGGTTGTGGTAGGTTGTTACAAGGTTTGGGGGACTGGTCAACTGGTGAGATTCTGTTATTCTGCAAGGACGACTTTAGGACAGTGGTGCTCATACCCACTGACATTTGGAATCACCTGGAAGTCTGTCCAGACCACACCCCAAGTCAATTAATCAGCTGCCTGGCAGGTGGAGCCCTGCCTCAGTCATTTAGAAACTCCCAGGGCAGCATGTAGACAAGCTCCAAGCTTGTGGGCCAGGGGAGCTGGCTGCTTGGGTCTTTTTGTTTTAACTTAATATTTCTTTATAACAAAGCCAAAGAAATCCCAAAGCTTCCTTTGGAAGACACTTTATTTTTTTAAAATGTTTATTTATTTTTGAGAGGGAGGGAGGGCACAGGAGGGTGGGAGTGGTGGGAGGGTGGGTAACAGGGAAGGGGGAGGGGGAGGAGGAGGGACAGAGAGAGAGAGAAAGAGAGAGAGAGAGAGAGAGAGAGAGAGAATTCCAAGCAGGCCCTGGGCTATCAGTGTGAAGCCCGACACAGGGCTCGATCTCATCAACCAACATGAGGTCATGACCTGAGCTGAAATCAAGAGTTGGATGCTTAATTGACTGAGCCACCCAGGTGCCCCAGAAGACACTTTAAAACTCTGCTGAATAACATCTGTGAGGTAGGAAAGTTGCTTGTTTTGGCCTCCATGGGGATATTCTTGTCCACATCACCCATCAGTGACCATTTCAGGTGACTGCTCTCCATAGTTGATATAACTGAGGCTTCTAGAAGGACCTAAAATAGCTTCTCTTGAAGCCTTAATTTTTTTTTTTTCAGAGGTTTCTTTCCAGATACCTTATTTATATTGTGCAAAGTCATGCCCCCCCTCCCCGCCCCCCCCCCCCCCAGTTCAAAGCTCTTTTACACCAAACACACTTTTTAAATCATGCATCTGTATTCTTGTAACAAAATTCTTCTGAGTTGTAAGAATATAGAGACTGGACAGTCTGAGAGCATCAATGATCGTCAGTGATCTTTGCCTCATCTGGAAGCTGGTCAGAAAGGCAGAATCTCCAGCCCGAGTGCAGACCCCCCTGAGTAAGAATCTTCCTTTAGCGAGACCCCCCAAAGATTTACATTACAGATGGAGAAGCACAGATTTAGAAAGCACCACATTCTTTATTACTCTTAGCCTAAAAATTCTATACGTGAGATAGATGGTCCCTTTCAGGTTTGTCTGATTGACTCTTGTTACCTAAAAAATGTGTTAAGTCACCTTTGCAAAATGAGGCTATAATTAGTGTCGTTCCCTAGGACAGCAGGTCAATGGTTAATGTGTCAGTAAAGCATAATGTCAGTGCCCTCTAGCTAGAGGCCACTGAGGACGCACCTATGGTCAAATAAAGCCGGGTGTATTATTCACTGCAGCAAAGGAGTGTGTCCCCTGGGGACTTGCAGGGTGTCTCAGAGGAGGAGGGATGTGTGAGAGGATGGAGGCCTGTGGTGGGTAATTCGAGGGGAGGGATCAGCTAAGCAGGGCTCTGCTCTGGGTTGGATGCCCTCAGGAGAGGGCTGGTCCTATGACTGAGTATCCTGATAATTTGTACCTAGGAGGGTATACTTGGTAATCAAGCAGCATCGCTTGTTACTGGGGCGGGGGGTGGGGGTGGGAAACGTTTGGTCATTTTTGTGGGTGCCTAGACACAGGACAGTCTTGTTTCTTTCTCATTCTGCCATGGTCCCAGTGTGACATCTTCAGATGTGGGGAGGGGGCATCCTCTATAAGTTTGTAAGTAGGGAGCACCACGGCCTGGCAGTTAGTGCCAGCTGCCAGCAGCCAGGCTGTCTTTCTTCCTCTTCAATGAATATCCAAGGGTCTATTGTGCGTGAGACACTCCTGCTGTGGGTTGGAGGGAGCAGGGGTGTATGATGAGTGGGAGCTGGGCAGTGAGGAGAGACAGGGCCAGACAAGCAGGCAGGCCCCTGGCAGGGAGGTGGTGCAATGTATTTGCACCTTGTCTGCCTCTATCCCCAGGCCGCAGGCCTAGAATTTGCAAAGTGTGGTATAGATGCATATCTTCCACACACTGGTGCTCAGAGTCTGAGTCCCCCTCTGCTCCCACTACCCCTTCGTCTGCGTCTTTGAGGCAGGGAGGTGGGGACTGAAACACAGAGAAACAAAGAGGACAGAGATAGAGAAGCCGACTGAGAGACACAGGTATAGAGACACAGAGATAGACTGAGAGAAAGCATGCCTCCGTGCACCGAGAAACACAGGAGCACACCAGCTCTGGAGTAAGCACACAGCTGAGGAGGGCCGTCTGCAGTTAGGTCTCTGGTTTCCCCTTCTCCCTGGGCTCAGGGACAGACAACAGAGCCCTACGAGAGTCTGCATCCCCAGCTTCCCTTTTGCGGAGGAGGAAGCGCCTTGTCCGGAATCTTTTAGCCAGTGTATGGCACATGCAGTCTGAAATGTGGGTCTCGTAGCATTTATGGTTCAGACGCTGAAGACAAAGTGGAAAGGCATTAACTAAGGGCGGCCACTGGGGCCCTGTCTTAGTCAGCTCAGGCTGCTGTAACAAGCAGCACAGGTGGGGCAGCTCACACAACAGACATTTGTTTCTCATGCTTCTGGAGGCTGAAAGTCCAAGATCAGGCTGCTGGCAGATTCAGTTCTTTTTTTCTTTTTTTAACTTTATTTGTATTTTGGGAGAGAGACAGAGAGAGCAGGGGAGGGGCAGGGAGAGAGAAACAGATCCCAAGCAGGCTCCACCCAGTTAGCTCAGAGCCTGCCTCGGGGCTCGAACTCACGAACCATGAGATCACGACCTGAGCTAAAATCAAGAATCAGACATTTAACCAACTGAGCCACCCAGGTGCTCCCAGATTCAGTTCTTGATGAGGGCCTGCTTCCTGGTTTGTAGACAGCTGCCTTCTTGCTGTGTCCTCACATGGTCTTTCCTTGGTGCATCTTGGAAAGAGAGAGCACTCTGGTGTCTCTTCCTTTTCCTATAAGGACACTAATCCCACCATGAGGGCCCCATCCTCATGACCTCATCTAGATCTAATCACCTCCTCAAGGCTCTAATTCCTAACACCATTGCATTGGGGGTCAGGGACTGAGCAGATGAATTTGGGTGGGGTGGGAGGGATACCCTTTTCCCTCTGGATTTCCTCACACATCAAGTGCATGGGAGTGCTGAGTCTGGCTTTCTTTGTGCAGGAGAAGCTCCTGACGGAACGAGAGGCCGCTGTCCTGCAGAGCCAGCTGGAGGAGGGCCGGGAGGTAGTGTCCCTCCTGCAGGCACAGAGAGCCGAGCTGCAGGCCCAGGTAGGGTGTCACACTCACATGTCCACTGCTCGCCATTGGGCATTCACACCACACACGTCAATAGGGTTCTACAACACATTTTATTCAGGTGTCATGTGCATGCAGAAAAGTGTACAAGTATCCATCTGAGGGAATTCTCACGAGTGTCACATGCCTGTGTATCCAGTGCTCAGAGCCAGAAACAGGCCATCCTGAGTAGCGTGACCAGCTATCCTGCTTTAAGTGAGGATTTCCCAGGATGCAGGACTTTCAATGCCCAGACTGGCCAAGTCCTGGGCAAACGGGAACCATGGTTCATGCTATTCTCAGGCCCCTCAGGGGTTCCCCTTGCGCCCACTTTGAGTCACCACCACTCCCCACCAAGGGTAAGGCTGTCCTGACTCCTGCACAATTGATCTGTTTTGCCTGCTTTAACCTTATCCTTAAAAATAAGAAGAGATGGACACATATTGGGATTTCTATCCTCCCAATATATGCTTCCTGTTTCTCTTTTCATGACCTAAAATCTCCCCTTTGGAATTTGATTACAGGCGTGGGAAAGGGTGGTCATGTCAGTGTTTGCCTCCCCTCAGGATTCATTTGTATAAAGCTCCCATTTCTACCCCTCCCCCCCTTTTTTTTGGCAAAGCTTAATCTGAAAACTAAAGTCACCGGAAGAATGCTCTCCTGTTTCTGTGGCCTTCCTTCTTGGTTAGTGAGCTTCGTGGTTCACACCCCTGATTCCTTCCAGTTTGCTTTCTCTCATTACTATCCCGTTGTAATGGGAGACATTGGGTTAGAATACTAAACCTTCATATACTGTGCAACTACATTCCAAAATCAAAAAATAAATGGACATTTGGTTTGACAAGTACACATGAAGGGACAAGAGAAGAAAAAGTTTTGGACTATTTAGGAAACCTGGAACATTTATATGTTATATGTTACTCTGTCTCTATCCAATGTCTGCAAAATCAAAAAAAGTTAACGCCACACAGATCTGGTGCTTTTGTAGGTATTCAGTGCCCTCCAGATCTGCCCGGAGTTTTATGAGGGGACCATTGAGTTCCAGAATCTTCATTTCTGCCCCACCACACACTGTCACTATGCAGCAACTCTCAGGGGCCACTGAAAGCAAACCAGGGTCTGGTGATTATCTCCCGAGGTAAAAATCACAGCTCGAGAAATCAAGTACTGCCCTTAAAACTCATCCTTTCATGACAAACCATGGGTTGGGGACCAGATGCACCATTTTGGTGACTTGGTAATTTGTGGCTTCCTCTGAGGCCCTGGAAGAATGGAGTGAGAGTGAGTGAATGTGTGTGTGTGTGTGTGTGTGTGCACATACGTGTATGTATATGTGTTTATGTGTGTAGATATACATGTGTTTATGTGTATATGTGTGTGCATGTTGTGTACTATATATATGTCTATATTCATATACGTGTATATATGTACGACTTTGTATGAACGTACGTGTGCACGTGTTTATGTATATACGCGTGTATGTAGGCGTGCACGTGTGTGAATGAGAGATTGGAGAAGTGGATGCAAGCCCACTGGTCCTAGAGACTGGTGTTTTCCAAACCACTGTTTACAATGTATTATTGGGTTGTAAAATGACTTCAGCAGAATTGAGTGGCATTAATAAAGAAGAAATTGACAACACTAGACTAAGATAGAATAAGAAATAACAGAGTACATGGCATGTAACAGTGGGATTTGCTTTGTGAAACCTGTGTTTTAAATATATATGTTTGCATATTTAAATATATATATTTGCTCAAATGCACACACATGCACACACACGTTTGTATGATGTGTATGGTTTGTGGTGTTAAATGTGGCTCTTCAAGTGGGCGTGGTGACAAAGTTGAAAACCCTGCCCTAGATACTGAGAAAATGAAAGAGCCCAGCTGATGTGGTAAATTCCTGTTCCGGGGCAAAAAGGTTTCTGTCTCTATGTACATATATGTATTTATTGAATGTAAAAGTAAGACATTTCATGAAGGATCAACCTAGTTTCTGAGGACGTGAAATAAATCTGCTTGGCCACGTGTCCCCTCCCATAGTTGCTGCAGGAAGGCTTATAGGTCTTGCTCTGACATTGTTGTCTCTCTAAATTGGGGATCTTCACTTTTTCTGTGCCCTGCCCCACCCCCCAGCAGTCTGGCAAAGTCCGTGGTCCACTTCTCAGAAAAATGTTAAAGGCATATAATAAAAATAAAGAACATACAATTAAAAGAAAACCAATTATATTGAACCAGTTATCAAAATATTACCAAATCATTTTCTATATAATAATACATGTGCTTATATTAAATACAACTAGCAGTGGGTCTAATGCAACACAAGTTGTGTTTTCTCTCGCTGCTGTAAGGAATTACTAAACATGCAAGGGCTTGAAACAGTAGTCCCTTGTCTCGCACTTCCATAAGTTAGAAGGCTGGGTGGGCTTGGTTGGTTTTTCTGCTCTGGGTCTCACAAGGCTGATACAAAGTTGTCGGCCGGCCTCCTTATCTGAAGGCTCTTGGTGGAGAATCTTCCAGTCTCAATCAAGTTGTTGGCAGAACTCAATTCTGTGTGCAGGTGGGATTGAGGACCCTATTTCTTGCTGGCTGTTGGCCAGGAATTATTCTAGAAGCCGCACACATGCCTTGGCTTATGGCCATCCTCAAATCCAGCAACAGTGCATGGAATCTTTCTCAGGCATCTAATCTCTCTGACTTGTGCTTTTAAGGGCTCATGTGATCAGGAATAGTCTATAATAATCTCCCTATTTTTTTTAAGTCCACTGATTGAGAGCCTTAATCACATCTGCAAAGTCCCTTTGCCATGTAACCTAACATATTCATGGGCGGAAAGCTAAGGGGCAAAGGTCATGGGGACCAAAGTCTGCCTAATTAGCACTAATTAAAACACAGATGTGGCTGGGCCCACCCAAGAGTTTCTGCTCGTTCTGGGATGTGGCCCAAGAATTTGCATTTCTAGACTTCCAGCTGATGATGCTTCTGGTCTAGGAATCACACTTTGAGAACACTGGTGTAGGGGTGGGCCCTAGGTTGGGTCAGAATGTTCTACATCTGGCCTACCTTAGTCCCTGGCTTGGGGCTTTCACATCCTATTCAGGAGTCGTTCATGGCTGGCTTTTTGTTGATTTTGAAAGGTTTTAGTGACTGCCCAATAGAGTAGCTAAGCTGAGTGCTCTAAGGGAGATTTGGTGGCTTAGCCCCTCAGTAGTGCCAATGCTGACTAGGGACAGGGGAGGGGGGTGGGGCAAGGAGAACTCCTTGTAGTCTGAGGGCTCCAACCTGGCACAACCAAGGCATATGGTTCTGCCTGTGGTTGGAGCTACTGATGCTTCCAGAGCCCTCCATAGCATGGTCCTCAGCGTGAGGTCCCTAAACCAGCAACATCAGCATCACCTGGGAACTTGTCAGAAATGCACATTCACAGGCCCGGCCCGGCCCAGACCTACTGAGTCAGGAACTTTGGGGTGGGGCCCAGCAATCTCTGTTTTAACAAGCCCTCCAGGTGGTTTTGCAGGCTCAAGTTTAAGAACCCGCGTCCAGGGGTACTTGGGTGGCTTAGTCAGTTAAGTGTCCAACTTCAGCTCAGGACATGATCTCACAGTTCGTGGCTTCAAGCCCACGAACTCTGTGCTGACAGCTCAGAGCCTAGAGCCTGCTTCGGATTCTGTCTGTCTCTTTCCCTCTTTCTCTACCCCTCCCCTCTCATGCTCTGTCTCCTCAAAAATAAATAAACATTAAAAAACAAACAAAACACTAGTCCAAAGGATGGAAGAAACAGCACCCTCAGAGCTGGCAGCCCCTTCTTTGAAGCCAAACATAGTCCATGCATGAGATCACTGGGATGGCGCTTCCTAGAGGTGGAAGAAAAGGGACAGGCACTTCTGGCTCCCTAAATTACATTTCACTGAGAGTTTCTGAGGCAGGGACATGGAAAGAGTCATGTATTACTTGGAAAGAGTGAACCTCCCGAGTATCATTTCTCATTAAAGTTGCCTAGCACCATCTAGTGGTAGATTTTGGGAAGACAGCATGTAATCCGTGAAGGACACTTGATTTCTTCCATTTCCTTCTTAAATTGTTTTTCTTTTTTTTTAATTGAAGTAAATTAGTATACAGTGTTATGTTAATTTCACGAGTACAATGTAGTGATTCAACAATTCTATGTGTCAGTGCTCATTAAGATAAGTGTACTTTTAATCCCCTTTATCTGTTTCACCCTTCCCCTCTGCCCCCTCCGCTCCCTCCGCTCTGGTGACCACCAGGTTGTTCTCTGTATTTAAGACTCTGTTTTCTTTGTCTGTTTTTTTCTTTGTTTGTCCACTTACTTTGTTCCTTAAATTCCACATGTGAGTGAAATCATATGCTATTTGTTTTTCTCTGATTTATTTCACTTAACATTATACCCTTTAGTGCATCCATGTTGTTGCAAATGGCATGACCTCTTTTTTTTTTTATGGCCTGAATGGTATTCCATTGTATATGTATATACCACATACATCTTCTCCATCCATTCATCTACTGAATGGGAGGAGATATTTGCAAATGACATATCCAATAATGGGTCAATATCCAAAATATATAAAGAACTTACACAACTCAACACCAAAAAAAACAACTAACCCAATTAAACATGGGCAGAGGACCTGAAGGGACACTTCTCCAAAGAAGACATACAGATGACCAACAGACCCATGAAGAGATGCTCCATATCACTCATCAGCAGGGAAATGCAAGTCAAAACCACAATGAGGTATCACCTTACATGTATCAGAATGGCTAAAATCAAAAACACAGGAAACAACAAGTGTTTGTGAGGATGTGGAGAAAAAGGAACCTGTTTCCTTTTTTAAAAAGACCTTGGACCCAAAGGAATCTGGGGGCCTAAGAGGACCAAAGCAGGAAGTCACCCGTCCAGATGGGGCTCACTGTGAGGCACTGCCAGGGTCCCATTGACCCATGCTGTGCAAAAGCAAGCCCCACAGCTGTGCTTGAACGCTGACTCCTTCGTTCATCCGTGACTGCCAAGTTCCATGTGAGGTTCAGCAAATACCGATCAGAGCATGATGTAGCTCCTGCCTGCAGCGGCTTACAGACGACCTAAACGGTCCAAGGAGAAACACAGCAGTCACTCTTGCTTAGGATGAAGGTCGGGTTGCAGCACGGCCCACACCTTCCACCTGCCTCGCTCTCCAGTCTCCATGCAGCTACTCCCCTCCAAGAAGCCCTGGGCTGGGAGTGAGATGCTCTCTCTTCTTCTCCTGACCCTCCTGTGGTTTCTGGCACCTGCCCCTTGGCTCATCACATCTCTTTCTGGAAGCACCTTCTCTTCTTCAGTACCCAGGACTGGCCTTCTCTGACATCTTCCAGCACCTGAGGGCCTCCCTGTACTTTGTGATGCCCTGGGCATGTCTCTGTGACTGAGCCACCTCCCCACACTGGGCTGTGGGCTCTAAGGAGGAGCGTCCGCATCTCATTCTCAGGCAGCCAAGCTGGTGCCAAGGTTGTACACATCAGAGATGTCTCTTTAGCCCCCTTTAAGGCAGTGAAAGTGGGGCTCTTATTATTTTTCTTGCACACCCCTCTTCTGATACCTCCCAGGGCAGGTATCCATCCTGCAAATTCCATCAGAGGACAGCCATCACCCACCCACCCACCCACCCCCAACAGCAAACCACCAGCTCGTGAGATACACAAAAAATCATGCTTGCCCTGTAAGGTTCAAAGGTTACAGGTGACATTTTTCTAGTTTCTGATTTCCCGGTTTGTGACAATGCTTTGCTATTCCGTTTACCATTTAAAAGTTGGCTAAGTGAAGGTGCTCAGGGACGGAGGGGTCTGTGCGTGGATCACCCTCAGTCTCCCCCCAGGTCTTCAGTGAGAACACGCTGGTGTTGCTTGCCTGTTGATGTGTGGGAATAGGGGGTTTTCCAAGGGCATGGAGTGAGTGCACGTGTGTGTGTGTGTGTGTGTGTGTGTGTGTGTGTGTGTGTGCACGCACGTGTACTGCTCACCTGCAGCTGGGAGGAGGCTGACACAGGGAGGCCCATGGTTTCAGGAAGTGTCTCAGACCCTGCACAGGTGGCTCTGAATCCTGTACTTATTGGTAAGTCATTTTGTGCCTGTGTGCCTCAGTTTCCTCATCTGTAAAGTGGGTGCAGTAGCAGCCCCTGCCCATATGGTTGCTGTGAGGCTCATGGCTTGTTCCCAGTGAGAAGTTGCCAGCACAGACCATTGTCCCCACCCCGGGCCAGGGAACCCATACCCAAAGGGGGCAGTCAATTCGCTTCACTCATAATCTTTGCTTATGTTTACTCTGTTCTGGAACACTTCAAACATATACAAAAGTGAGAGGACAGTCTCATGAGTGCCCGTACCCCCATCCTCCAACACATGGTCCCTCCTTCATCACCTGCACTCCACATACCCCCATGTGATTGTGAAGCAATCCCTGACACCAGACCATCTCATCTGGCAGTATTTCAACTGTACCTCTAAAAGATGAGGGCTGCTTTTATAGAATGTGAGGCTGTTAACCCACCTTAAATATTTTTTTTAATGTTTATTTTTGAGAGAGAGAGGGTGCACTTGCAGGGGAGGGGCAGAGAGAGAGGGAGACAGACACAGAATCTGAAGCAGGCTCCAGGCTCCGAGCTGTGCTGCTGGGGCCCCAGCGTGGCCAAGGTCCCCCAGGCTTGTTCTTGGGACTGCTCCGTAGAAAAGAACGTCTGACTTCAGGGTTCTTCCACTCCTGGATGGCTTCTTGTCTCTGAGATTCGAGCTTCAAAGGGGGTCTTTTAAATTCCTTATTTCCTGGAAGCATTTCCTAGAGTGTATGAACCCTGGCGTAGGTAAGAAAATGTGGCCGCACCAGGAATTAGTGGTATGCCTTGGTATTTGACATGACAGGTAACTGAATTTAAAATTTTTTTTTTTTTTTTTAACGAGGAACAGAAACTCGATCACAGTAGCTTAAGCAGGAAAGGGTGCGCTGTGATTTTCTTTTGAAATAATTTTAGACTTCTCAAATGCTACAAAAATAGCACACAGGTTTCTCACAGACTCTTCACCCAGCTTCCCCAAATGTTAGCACCTTCACTACCACAGAACCATGTCAGGAAATTAACGACAATACCATCCTGGTAATAGACTTGACAAACACTTCACAAATACCCCACCAACATTTTTTTCCGGTCCTGGATCCTACTTGCAATTTAGGTGTTGTGTCTCCTTAGTCTCCCCAATCTGGGATAGTCCCTGCCTTTCTCTGTCTTTGATGACCTTGATGGAATTATTTTGTGGAATGTCCCTCCTTTTGGGCTCCTCGATGTTTTTTCAGGATTAGGCTGAGGCTATGCATTTGTGGCTGGAATCCACAGGAGTGATGTGTCCTCAGTGCGTCTCATCAGGGGAGTGTCATGTGGGCATGTCTTCCTGCCGGTGATGTAACTTGGATCACTTGGTTAAAGTGGCGTCTGCCGGGTTTCTCTACTGAGAAGATACTCTTTTTTTCCCCCAGAGGAGCAAGATATAAAAGGTCGTTTATGAGATTTGAGAGCAGGGTGTGGGGCAGGAACCAGGAACTTGGATCTGAGGCAGCTGCTTACTCCCTCTCTTTCTTCTCTCTCATCTCTGTTCGCCTTTGCCCTTAGGCTTCATTTCTCTGCCCCTCGGGAGAATTGCCTTTGTCAGTTTCTCCATGCACGTTATGAAAGATGGCCACTCCAAAATGGCGGCCTCAAGGTTATATGAATCTGCCACCCACTCTCTGTTGTTTCTGAGATCCCTTTCCAAATTCCACAGGGAGGAAGCATGTGATAGGCCTGTCGGAATCAGGCCCAGCCCTGGTTCTGTAGGTCTGGTCAGGAGAGTGGAGTCACACTGCTGCTGGGACTCCTCTATGAGTGAGATGGTACAGGTATCAGACAAGGGGGATGACATAGGCTGACAGATGACTTCCCAAGTGTTGAGTATATGTACCCCTTCTTTTCCTCCTTCTCTCTCTGCTTCCCTCCTTCCCTCCTTCTCTCTTTCCTTTCCTTTCCTTTCCTTTCCTTTCCTTTCCTTTCCTTTCCTTTCCTTTCCTTTCCTTTCCTTTCTTCTCCTCTCCTCTCCTCTCCTCTCCTCTCCTCTCCTCTCCTCTCCAATCCTCTCCTCTCCTCTCCTCTCCTCTCCTCTCCTCTCCTTCCTTCCTTTTTTCTTTCCTTCCTTCCTGATGCAGTAGATACATTGCTGAAAACCTTTGTAAGCTGTTTTCAAATGTCATCACTTAGGGAACTTCACTATTCTAAAGCGACATCTGTATGTAAAGTGAGGAATCAAGGGCACCTGGGTGGCTCAGTGGGTTAAGTGTCTAACTCTTGATTTTTCTCACGGTTTGTGGGTTCAAGCCCTGCATTGGGCTTCGTGCTGATAGTGCGGAGCCTGCTTGGGATTCTATCTCCTTCTCTCTCTGCCTCCTCCCCCCCCCAAATAAATAAACTTTAAAAAAAAAAGTGAGGAATCAGGTGTCCTCCTAGGAATAATCATTCTCTAGATTTGTCCAATATGCACATTCAGCTGCATGTGAGATACCTGGTGGCAAACATACATGAAGTTGAATTCAGATACTTGTCCAGCCCCCCCACGACTCACTGTGTGGACCAGAGACAGGGCCAGTAACGTCACGTGGGCACTGGTTAGAATTGTAGAGCCTCTGGCCTCCCCCAGACCTGCTGAGTCGGGATCTGCAGCTTAACAGCGTCCTCCAGTGGTTCAAATGTGCAGTGAATTTTGGGATGTTCTAGGTACAAGTGGCTTTTTGGTTTGGTTTGTTTCATTTTGTTTTGAGGACTGATAAGGCACGGTGAATTCTTTTCTACTTGGGAAAATGCGATCGTAAAAGTCACGACTGCACACATACTAAGCTTGTAAATAAATACACATGTTGCTCTTTGCACATTGTTGGGAGCTCTTAAAGTGACTGTAAGGCCACCTTATATTCTGTCATATTTCTATTTTCCTACCTCAATTTGGACTTGTGCTGTGTCAGTATGCACCCGCCCCAACTTTATCATTTCAGTGAAAATAGCATCTTGTCTATTTAGTATGTGTGCTTTTTTCTATTTATCTTAAATTTTTTTTTAATCTTTATTTTTGAGAGAGATACATACAGAGTGCGAGTGGGGGAGGGGCAGAGACAGAGGGAGACACAGAATCTGAAGCAGGCTCCAGGATCAGAGCCGTCAGCACAGAGCCCGAGGTGGGACTTGAACTCACAAAACTGAGCTTAGGACCTGAGCTGAAGTTGGACGCTCAACCGACTGAGCCACCCAGGCGCCCCAGGGCAGTTCTATTTATCTTTTAGCCAGGTTTATGCTAACTCAGAATGTGAGTGATACAGTTTATTTGAATTGTACATTTTATTCCACAGACAGGGGTTTTCTTTTTATTTTCGGGGTTTGTCATCCGGAGACGTCTGTGTCTTGGGGAGAGGTGGGGTGGGTTTCCTTACGGCTGTGTCTTTGCCCACAGACGGCGGCCCTGGAACAGGCTATTAAAGATGCCCATGAGTGTTACGATGACGAGATTCAGCTCTATAATGAGCAGATTGAAAGCCTGCGGAAGGAGATTGAGGAGACTGAGAGGAGCCTGGAGAGGTCTTCCTATGACTGCCGGCAGCTGGTGGTCGCCCAGCAGACCCTGAAGAACGAGCTGGAGCGGTACCACCGGATCATTGAGAACGAAGGCAACAGGTATGGTCACAGACGGGCACGGCCCAGAGGCTGCGCGTCTCTCTCCGTCCCGGCTGCTGGCTTAGTTCACAGGTCCTCGTTGGGTGCTTCCTGTGTGCCAGGCACGGTTCCAGGTGGTAGGGGCGTGGCAGGGAAGGAATCGCAACCCCGTGGCCTGGTGGAGCTGGAATGCTAGTTGGGGAGGCAGCTGATGGATGGCTTTGTAACAGATGACAAGTACCAGGGAGTGAATTGTGATGGGGGAGAGGGGAGCGGCAATGGGGCGATGGCGGGAATGTTTGAAATTTTAAGTAGGGTGGTCGCAAAAGACCCCATGGAGAAGGTTGCTTTGGGCCCCACAGGCCTCTGGGGACATAGATGTCTTAGCAGGTGGGATGACCGGGAGTATTTAATGAGATGCTGCAGGTGAGGTGCCTAATGCAGTGCCTGGCACTCGACAAGCGCTCGGAGGTGTTGGTGTTATTACTGCTGCTACTGTCATTGCTTTTGTCACCTGGTCGCGTCAGTAATGTGGCTGTCAATGCACTGGCTCGTCTTGTTCATAGTGGAGCCGTGAGTTAAGCTCCATTAACTTCAGGATAGCTGAGAAATTACCTCTATCCCTATCCCCTACCCCTGTCCCTACCCCTGTCCCCTATCCCTATCCTGTTTCCCTGTCCCTATCCCCTATCCCTGTCCCTATCTCCTGTCCCTATCCCCTGTCCTTATGCCCTCTCCTTATCTCCTGTCCTAGTCACCTATCCCTATCCTTATCCATGACATTATCCCTATCCCTGTTTGTCTCCCTATCCCCTATCCCTATCTGCATCCCCATCCCTATCTCTCTCTCTCTCTTCCTCTTCCTCTTCCCCTGTCTCTATCTCTGCATCGTCTACACCGACACCTACAGTCTCCATCATGACTCTGTCATCTGGGTGTACTGACACCTACATGTACATCTGCATCCACAGCCACACCATCCACCTGTACATGTATGCCACATTACCTGTGTCGTCTGCTTCTGTGTCATATAATCTGTACCTGCACCGACAGCATTACGTTTACACTGACACCTGTAACATCTACCCCTACACCTATCCCTACATCTACATCATCTCCGCCTACCCCTACACTTATGTCTACACCATCTACGTGTATACCGTCCACACCTCCATCTACATCACCTCCATCCACATCTACACCTACGTCATCTAGGTCTATGTCATCTTCATGTGTGTGCACACTTACACCTGTACCTACAACAAGCGTGTCTGCACCTACGTCATGTCCGTGCACACCTATATCATGTACATGTGCATCTCTCCACGTGTGCATCTGCATTATTTATATCTACACCTACATCATCTATATCTGTGTCCATGTCCCTGGCCATATCCATGGATGTCATTCAGAGAGCAGATTGGAGACTCATAGAAGTTACCTCATAGAAGGACTGTCACTTTATTAAGTTGTGGTTCTTTGATTAAGTTTTGCTGATTTGGGGGTTTAGACTGCATTAAAAGAGAAGCACCCAGAATTGCCCCACCAGGAGCAGTTCTTTCCTTGTCTCATGAAATTTTAAGTAGGATGGTCGCAAAAGACCCCATGGAGAAGGTTGCTTTTGGCCCCACAGGCCTCTGGGGACGTAAATGTCCCCATGGGTGCTCTGTCTTGGCCGTGAGTGCTCCAATGTTTTAGCAGAGAAAGCAAGATTTTCTTTTTCTTTCTCTAGTTATGGTCAGTGGATTGTTGCGTAATCCTACATTATATTTGCGTCACAGTGAACGCTTTATGCACGCGTGAAAATATGTCTTGAACTGGCATTTAAGTGACTGTGTGGAGATTTTTGTTTTGGAGGCAAGACTTCATAAAAAGGTCATTGGGTTGCCTTTTTGCTGGTTTGCTTAGAACTTTGAATTTTGTTGTAATTTCAAGTTGGTAGAAATGTTGTAAGCATAGAACAAGGAACTCCTGAACACTCTTTTCTCAGACTCACCACTTGTCTACGTTTTGTCTCAATTGCGTAGTCAGTTTTTTCTCTACTTATATATAATGCATATTATGTTTTAAAAAAGAATTGGGGATACCATATCCTGGTTGCTGTAAATACTTCCACCTGAGCTCACTACTTTTTTATTAAAAAAAGCAAAAACAAAAACTCTGTTCAACAGAGAAGTGCCATTTTTTAGATTACAAGCAACCCCCTTTTATAATTCTCCTGTGTGTTTCACAGGGTATGACTCGAGCTCAAAGAAACCCTTCACATCCTCATCTAGTGTATAAGTGTGTATATGTTTCATGAATAGTGTGATTTAGAGAAAGCTTTCCTCATTTTTGGTCACATTAAAGAGTCACTCTTAATCCCCCACCATCTGTTTGGTTTGATGAATTCAAGATGGCGATCATCCTCTTTCTGGTTCTTTCTCCAGGCTGAGCTCTGCCTTCATTGAAACTCCTGTCACCCTGTTCACCCCAAGCCATGGAACCTTTCTCAGCTCTCGGCTTGGTGGGAAAGGTAATGCTTCCTAACCCTGGCTTCTGCTGTTTTCTATCATGGAAAAGTGGGGGGAACAATCAAACGGCTTTCTTCTTGAACTTAACATTTATGCTTCCTTCTGATCCATTTGGAAATTAAATGCTTTTATATGAGGTCTTCTCTCTCTGATTCACTCCCACAGGTGCTGAGTGACTGAGCCAGAATGTTTACAAGGAGAAAAATCAGACTGGGGGATAGGCCACCTTGGGAATGTCATCCTTGAACTTGAAGCATTAAATTGGGGGGAAATATAATTCAATATTCACCTTAGCAAAGGAAATGAGCAATGCCGTGCAAAAGTGCTTAATGCGGTGTCTGGGGCAGAGTCAACGCTCAATTATCGCTCACTTCTCTTCCATGCAAAACCGAGCACAACCAGCTTGGTTGGCAACCATGGCTTCCATCTTTCACGTTTGGTCCTTTGGGGATGGTTTCATGCAGCTGAGAGATGTTACCTCACAGCTAAATCTCCCTAGTGTTGAACAAACACAGTGTTGTAGGAGAAAAGAAGAGGGTGTTGCCTATAATGCTTTCAAATCCACGTCCCTCAGAGAGCTCAGAGGGATTTGTGGAAATGGGGTTTCCGAGTCTGAACGTGTTGGAAGGGGGCAGCAGTCCCAGGGACTGGGACTGGCTCTGGGAGCATGCGGCCACACACAGGGCCCTGTGCACACAAGGGTCCCCACACTTGGTGTAGTGCTCTGCTGTCACTGTCTTGAAATTCTTTTTGTTTTTTCTGTATTAAAAAATTTTTTTTTTTATTTTGAGTGTGGGGGGAGAGATAGAGAGAGAGAGGATGCACACACGTGGGAGAATGGCAATGAGAGAGGGAGAGAGAGAACCCCAGGCAGGCTCCACACTGTTAGTGCAGAGCCCAACGTGGGGCTTGAACTCGCAAACCACAAGATCATGACCTGAGCTAAAATCAAGAGTCGGGGGCTCAATTGACTGAGCCACCCAGGCACCCCACTGTCTTGAAATACTTCATGATTTTGAACAGGGCCTTTCCCTCTTGTACCGGGCCCTGAAATTCTGCAGCAGTTCCTGTAAGCCCCCCCTTCCCCCAGCAGGCTACCTTAGACAAGTCCCTTTGCACATCCCTTCCTCCCTTATGGCTTCATGGCTCATTTCTGCCATTCCCTGGTCACTCAGCTGTCTGAGTCAACCCGTGCTGGGTGCCTTCGTTTTGTCTGTCAGTCCTCTGGTTCATGGCGGGAGGGCATGGATAAGACCTCTGAGATGAAATCTGCTTGCGAGTGGAGTTGAAAAGCCTCATAGACGAGGCAAGGCGAGATTGTGTGTGTTTTCTTAACCGTTCAGTTTTTCCTTTTAGAAGACAGCCTTGGGATCAGGGGATTCCCATCACTTCTGAATTTAGTACCTTGCTTCCTCTTTGGCCCAGGAGGAAAGGGATGCTACTGAAGGGGCATTTGTATCTTTTTAGCTTGGGATGCGTGTGGAGCACGGGAGATTGAGTCCCCTGCCTGAGGCCATTCAGAACACACTGGAGGCCCAGTCCGCTCTGCGAGGATAACTCTGTAGAATGAGTTCCATCGACTAGCCGGTAGAGCCAAGTATTCACCATGAGCTCAGCAGGGGCTGGGGTGGGGACTCCGAGTGTTACTGCAGTAGAATGTCTCAGTAAGTCGCAGCCAGTGGGGTGGGAACTGTGAGAACTGTCAGAACAGGCAGTACCTTCCCTCCTTTCTGCAAGCCCAGAGGGGTCAAGCGACTTGCCCAGATTCACACAGCTGGTGGCAGAGCTGGGACCTTAATGTGGGCCATGAATGCTGCTGGTCAGATCCAGGCATCTTTCTCTGTTCTTTTTGCCCCATGTATGGTAAACTCTACTCCTGCGCTAGGCCTTGGTCTCCAAAATAGCATATTTTCCCACAAACACATTTTCTTCCTCTTCCATTGACAAACTTGACTTATGCCCCTGCCCCCTCCCCCCCTTTTTTTTAGATCTCACTAGGGCTGTGCAGGATATAACAGCAGCAAAACCAAGACAGAAAGGTCTCCCCAAGAACATTCCAAGGAAAAAGGAGATTATAGCTAAAGACAAAGCTGATGAGAGTCTGGAAGACATACCACTGAAAGGTCCAGAAGACACAAAGCTGGTGCAGGTGGTACCCAAAGAAGAAGGTGAGTCTAAGCTTGAATTAGGAGCCGAAGAAGCAAGTCTCCCAACCCCAGAAGGGGCTCCAGAAGACGTGCCAGATGGAGGGCAGATAAGCAAAGCCTTTGGGAAACTGTTCAAGAAGGTCAAAGACAAAGTGAAAAGCCCCAAAGAACCCGAACCTCCGGCTGACCTCTACACCAAAGGGCGGTACGTGCTGGTTTCTGGGGATGCCAGTTATGTGGACCCTGGGTTCTGTTCCTTCTCCATCCCAGCCAAAGGCGGAGTGGTTATTTCCATTGAGGATGACTCTGTACATCGCGACAGCACCGTGGAGCCCTCTCCTGAGCCGCCCGGGCCCCCTGTGGAGAATGGACAGGGGGACCTTCAGGAGAAGGAAGGCGGAAAGGCACCTAACCAGCATACTGCCGACAAGAAGAATGAGATTAGTGCCGAAGAACCGAAAGGGCCTGGGGAGAAACATGATGACCAGAAGGAAGAGAAGGAAAAGGAGGAGGAGGAGGAGGAGGAGGAGGAGTCGGAGGAGTCCAAGGGGCCCTGTCCCGTGATCACACCTGGTCCAGAGGGACCATCTACACCCCAGTCGCAAAGGCCTGGGGTCGGTCAGGGTGGATCTGGGGGGCATACGGCTAGGAGCAGTGATGCACAGGAGAGAAGTCCGCCCAGGACTTTGGCATATGAGAAGGTGGAAGTGATGGAATCCATTGAGAAGTTTTCCACGGAGAGCATCCAGACGTATGAAGAAACGGCTGTCATCGTGGAGACCATGATTGGGAAGACAAAGGCAAACAAGAAGAAATCGGGAGAGAAGAGCTCTTAAAATGCCCGGGGTCAGTGGGAAACAACGTCTTTGGGGCCACTGTAGGGGAAGTGCCTTGATAATTTAGAACAGATGACAAAAGAGTGAAGGTTCCTTGTTTGGATTAGACCATAGTTGGCCCTTCTGACGTTGCCAATGAAGCCTTAATTAAAAAGTTTTCTTTGCTTGCACACCCTTTGTCTAATTAACAGGGGCCTTGGGCGTGTAGGTGGGTCAGCCATGCTCAGGACAGGGATGCTCTGTTCAGGGGCCATCAAACCCTGCTCCTTTAAGGAAAGAGACATGCCCTTCATCACCGGTCATGGAGAGACTCATTAGAGAGTCAGGGAGTGTCTGGGCCTCACACAGAAACATGCTAGTGGATGCATTGGTGCCTTTTTATTGCATCTCAAGCACAAACACCTGTTCACATGGAGGACTGTTTTGTTAGAGGTGCATGATGAAAGGTGTCTGTCTTAGTTTGGGTTCGCTGAGAAGTTGATCCTGAAGCAGGGATTTGAGTGTAGTTTCTTTGGGGGTGTGATCCCAGGAAGCGCCAGAAGTGGGGTGCAAGAGGGAGCCCGGGACGGCAAGGCAGCCAATAAGAGGTCTGCTACCAGATCAGTTAGCACTGCGGGCACTTGGAGCTCAGTCGCCCCAAGGGATTCTGGGCGATGGAGTAGAACCCATGCCCCAGAGTTATCCTGCCCGAGTGAGGAGGGAGCTGAAGTATCTCCTCCTGTCCGCCAGTGGGGAGGGCTGCTCCCAGGGCACTGACTTCAGGGGCAAGAAACCCTCAGGTGCAGAAATATAGCTGCAGGCATTTGGACATCGGGCATGGAAATACATGGGTCATGAGGATCTAACTGGGGCACCCAGGCCTTCTGCCACAGCTTATGTCCCGTGTCCTTTTGTCTGAGTACTGAAAATGTTCTCACTGAGAAATTGCAATCCTAGGTCAGGTTCAAAAAGAAAAATCAAATGTCACTGCGTAGTCCCTCGTGTGGGATTTAGTTAACTGATTGGCCCAACAAGCACTCATGAGCATATACCGTGTGCCAGACAGCGTGCTGTGCTGCTGGGGGGAGATTTTTCACGTTTATCAGTGATCTCAATTATCGTCATATACGTGTATCTGCATGCCCCTCTTGCACACATACACACGCACGTGTACATATAGATACTGTGTCACGTCCTAGGAAACAAATTCCTTCAAACTAGAATTTTTAAAAAATGTTTTAATGTTTACTTATTTTTGAGAGAGAGAGAGAGAGAGAGAGCGTGAATGGGGAAGGGGCAGAGAGGGAGGGAGACCCAGAATCTGAAGTAGGCTCCAGGCTCTGAGCTGTCAGCACAGAGCCCCACCCAGGGCTCGAATTCATGAAGTGTGAGATCATGACTTGAGCTGAAGTCGGACGCTTAACTGACTGAGCCACCCAGGCGCCCCACTTCAAACTAGAGTCTTTACAAAATTTCTGTGTTGCCTCTAGGCATCTGTTTTTCTACTACTGGTCCAAAAGAATTTTTTTTTTTACTTCTAGCAATTGAGAAACTGCTCCTACCCTATGTAGATGCTCATATGGGCACTGAAGAAATATGCTTAAAAGGATTATTACATCTGCCTAAACAAAAGTATTCCGTAAGACAGTGACACGTTATTAGGCAAAATTGACGGAGTGGTAAATTACATTCTATTATTTCTTTGTTATGAATAATAGAAAGAGTACTTAATAGTCACCTTTCCTATTCAGAGTGGTAAAAAAAAAATCTTGTTCTGAATTCATTTGAGGTTTTGACTTCAAGAAAGAAATATGCTTTTGTTGTTCTTTCTAAAAGATGAATGGAAGGGCCCACTCCATTGCACACTTTTGAAATATTTATAATTTAAAAGCTTAAGAGAGAATGATGGAAACCATTAGCTAGAGCCCGGAATGTACTAGGAATTTGGATCAGTGTATGTTATATTCAACATCACAGCCACTGAAGACTTTATCTCTTCCCCGTGAAGTCTTTTTACTGTGTGGACTATATGTTCAGTTCATATTCTTATTTTCAAAGGCAGGGTATCACTTTGGAAAGAAATGTTATTTTTATATTACATTCAGTCCACCATCAAAAATGGACTGGGGGTCTGTTCTGTGCCATGCATGGTTCTGGGCACTGGGGAGACAGCAGAGAAAAATCAGACGTGGTTCTGCTCTCACAGACATGACATTTTGGCATGGGGAGGAAGGACATGCACAAGCAAGCAGATAACTAAGAGAAAATTAGTCTGACAATACTAGGAAAGGAACCAACAGGACGACATGTAAGAGTGGCCATGGGTCTACTTCGGATTGAATGGTCAAGCAAAGACCCCATGAATGCGGTGACATGTGATCTGAATGACAAGGTGGGCCAGTCATGTACAGAGCTGAGGAAAGAGCATTTAAGTGCAAAGGCCCTGGGGCAGGAATGGACTTAGCCTGTTCAAGGAGGCGAACTAAAGGGGACTACAGAGGGCCAATGGAGGAGGGGAGGTCAAGGAGGGAGGCAGGAACCAAGAAAACACTATTTCCTGGCAGCCTCGCCTCAACCTCAAGCTGGGCTCGCCATGTGGAATGTGGGACTGCTTACAATGGACACTTTGGGGTGTAGTTGGGCTAGTTGCCCCCAGCCCCCCAGAACCCTACTTGCTCTTTTCTTGCCTCCTTATCTCCACTTGCCCTGCTTAGTTTGTTTTCCCCAAGGAGCTGAAGAATGGGTTCATCTCCTAGCTTTCCCTCTCCCTGAGGTCTCTGAAAACAAGCACTTTATAATTTTCTAAAAAACATTTCTTGTCAGTAAACACGGGGGCTCAGAGCAGGCCTTCCTGTAGCTCGGTGACAAGAGCACCCCGGAGCTTGGACAAGTCCTGGAGTACCTAAAGTGCCAGTGCTGCAGGTGCCTGGCCCTAACTGTTGCACCGGAGTCCCAGCCTCAGGTCCGGGACTGAGAGTCTCCTGAAGCTGCCTCCTCCACAAAGAAGCTGAATCCCAGCTGCCCACCCCTCCCATCCGCCAAGCGCTGAGTCGGTGACCCGTAACTGCTGTCGTGGAAGCCACCATGGGTGTTGATCCCCCAGTTTCCCTGACCCTCACTGTTCTGGTTCACGCCTACATCCCCACGCTTCTCATGCCGAGCACATATGACTCTGCCTTGGGGGATCCTGTGGTATAGGATTGTGCTCGGTCCACACACCCGGCAGGTTGGGAGCACTGGGGTGTTGATGCTCCTGGGGGCCATGCTTGATCAGGATGGATAGGACCTGGTGCATAAATACCCCAGCTCCTTCTCCCCTCCATTGGGATAACTCTGAGGTGTTCTACACTCCTCCTGGGGGGTCTGAGCCCCAGCTGCCCGCAAAGAAGCCCATTCACCCACATGTCCTGAATCAGTTTCCCTCCACCCCTGCCTTACTTTCTTGTCCCCTGTATATAGATGCTCCTCTCCAGTAAACGACTTGACCTCAACTCCTTGTTTCAGACTCCGCTTGTGGCAGGACCCAACCTAAGATGGCTGGTTGGCACATGCCCAGCAACAACCCCCACTCCTCAGGTGGCAGCCCCAACTTTGTGGGGTTTTTTTAAAAAGATGTATTATTATTATTATTTTTTGGAATGTTTATTTTTGAGAGAAAGAGAGAGAGAGAGAGAGAGAGAGAGAGCATGAGCGGAGGAGGGGCAGAGAGAGAGGGAGACACAGAATATGAAGCAGTCTCCAGGCTCTGAGCTGTCAGCACAGAGCCCGACGTGGGGCTCGAACTCACGAGCCGTGAGATCATGACCTGAGCCGAAGTCGGACGCTCAACCGACTGAGCCACCCAGGTGCCCCACTTTGTGGGTTTTTTTTTTAAAAGGTTTATTTATTTTTGAGGGGAGGGGCAGAGAGAGAGGGAGGCACAGAATCCAAAGCAGGCTTCAGGCTCTGAGCTGTCAGCACAGAGCCCAACATGGGGCTTGAACTCACGAACCCCAAGACCATGACCTGAGCTGAATTCAGATGCTTAAGCAACTGAGCCACCCAGGCGCCCCTCAACCCTGCTGCTTTAGCATGAAAGCATGCTAACATGCAATATAAAAGTGAACAGGCATGACTGTTTTCTTTCTTTCTTTTTTTTTTAACTTAAAAAAAATTCTTTCAGAGAGGGATAGAGTGTGTGAGCAGGGGAGAGAGGCAGAGGGAGAGGGAGAATCTTAAGTAGGCTCCAGGCTCAGCTCCCACAACTGTGAGATCATGACCTGAGCTGAAATCAAGCCAAATGCTCAACCAACTGAGCCACCCAGGTACCCCATGACTGTTTACAGTAAAAGCTTACTTATAAAAACAGTCAGAAGTCTGTATTGGGTCCCTGGGCTGTAGTTTGCTGATCCGTGATCTAGGGAGTGCTCCAACAGGGTCTAATACAAAATTAATTTACATATCAGAAGACATTTATTTTTCTTCTTTCTTTCTCTTTCTTTCTTTTTTTGAGAGAGAGAGAGACAGAGAGCATGAGGAAGGGGCAGAGAGAGAGGGAGGGAGAGAGAGAATCTCACACAGGCTCCACACTGTTAGTGCAGAGCTTGAAGCAGGGCTCAAGTTCTCCTGAAGTGGGGCTTGAACTCACGAACTGTGAGATCATGACCTGAGCTGAAGTCAGGTGCCTAACCAACTGAGCCACCCAGACGCCCCAGAAGGCATTTCTAACCTGGCATCTCTACTTGTTTCTTCCTTCCCCTTTCATGTTGGAAAGTTCCATTTAGGTCTTCCCTTGACTTAAAGCTTCTATTATAAGAAAATATCTTCAAGCAGCCATTACAGTCTAGCTTTCCTACAATTTTTTGTATCATAGGTTTGTCCTTGGGATGTTGCTGGTGAACAAAGTCACCTCAAACCTCATAGGACATTTGGCACATTCATGATAGAGGACATCCTTCAGATACCTTGATTGGTACAAATGCTTGCCTTCAATTTCTCATGCTTGGATAAAAGCGAATAAATGCCACAAAAAACCCACACTGACTTATGTTTCATTCAAACAAATAGGGTTCTTAGTTGAGATGTATATTCTATCATGAGATACCTCCCTGGTCAATAACTCTGCTGTGTTGGTATCCTTACTAGTCATACCTGCCCCTTCACTTGCATTCTTGTATCCTTCCTATCAGGAGTCTATTGGGCAGCTTATCTGTCACCTGTGGTCAGTCAGTGGCTCCAGAGAAAAAGATAAGTTGCAGCCTCTGCCTTCTGTCCAGCCTAGAGTAGCCCATGGGGTGTCCTCTTGGGTGCAGATGGACATCTTTGAAGGCACTGTGAGGTGGGTCACCCACACTGGGATGGGGGGGGTAGGTTGGCCTGAAGCCTCCGTCCATGGTGGAAATCAGTGTCAGTTAACATCAAACCAAAGGAATTCCCAGACTCAGTTGGCCGTCGTGCATTGAAAACTCTGTGGGCTGAGATTTCCAATCGCCCCTGCCCCAACCCAAACCATGCAGGAATTTTGCAATATGAAGTCTTCGTCTCTTTGGGCCGAGTGCATTTCTCACCATCAGTTCATTCCATCCCCAGGTTCAAAGCAGTGAGACACTTCTAACAGAAAAATGAAGCTGGGAGGCTGACTTGGAGAATTTGCCTTAGGTTAAATTTCCATTCCTGGTCCCTTATAAATCCAAAAGCAAATTCAGCGGGAGTGTTTTGAACCCAAGGAAAGGGTCTCTTGGCAACTAAATACATAAGAGACTATCGGAAGAATTCAAGAACTACTTGATTAATTTGCAATGCAAAGAAGTGACCTTTCTCCCTAGAGCTCCAGGTGCTGGTATCCCCTATACTGGTTATCCCCTCTCCTGTGTCAGTGTCCTTGGGAAGCCAAATAAGGCACAGGAGGCTGCGGGTGGCCATGGAATCTGACCATTGGCAGGTGGATGGTGTTGACTGGGGATGGCTTTTTGTGCAGTGGGCTCTGTCCTCAACAGACTCGAGCTCTTCAGAGACTAGAATTCTCCTTTATACCAGCCTGTGTGTTTCCCTATGCTTAACACCTCTAGATCCTGTCTGCCAACTTTTGCTCTCCTGACTGTCCATTTCCCTAAGCACCCACGTGCTGAGTGCTGGCCCTTCCCCCAACTTTGCATTGACCCCTTCTTTGGAGACAGAGAACCACCCAGCTGGCTACAACCAAATCATTTTCCTTGGCGCTGATGTTACTTCAAACTCTCAAGAGTTTTTGGAACCCCTTATTCTCTCTTACAACCATGGTCTTTAATCTTGGCATTTTGATTTTTAGAAATTTCTATCAAATTAAACTCTTTGCATCCAAGAACTTACTCTGGCTATGAGAGCACCAGTTCCCCTAATTAAGCATTTCTCTCTCTAAATCTAAAATGCTTCAGGGCGTCTGGGTGGTTCAGTCAGTTAAGCATCTGACTTTGGCTCAGGTCATGATATCATAGTTTGTGGGTTCGAGCTCCAGGTCGGGCTATGTGTTGACAGACAGCTCAGAGCTGGAAGCCTGCTTTAGATTCTGTGTCTCCCTTTCTCGTCCCCTTCCCCACTCACACTCTGTCTCTCTTTCTCTCTCAAAAATAAACATTAAAAAAATTAAAATGCTTGGCTATGATTCCCAAAGGTTTTATAGTGTGTGGTTTTCACTGCGATGAAAGGCATTGATCACCTGAAAGCTACTCTTACTAATTTATAAGTGATACTAACAATGACAGTACAGTAATAACACAATAAGAATGATCAGTTTTAACTTAGTCTTTTGGAAATCAATTTTTGGACTTAAGTATTGAAAAGCAGTGTCTCGGTTTGTCACAACCTCAGACTTTGGACCTTACTCCTTTCAATGGCTGTTTTTGGCCTCTCTAAAGATTTTACTCATTGGGTTTGAGAAGCATTCTATCATAGGAGAAAATTAAATGTTGTTTTTACAATGAACCATGATAAATAAAATACATTAATGTTTTATTAATAACTATTAAGATTGCTAGAATAGCGTGTGGTTACATGGGTTACAGCTACTTTGTAATGCTGTTCATGGCTATCCATGAAGAGAGGTTTGCCATGTAAATCAGTATTTACTATATTTTAAGAGAATGTCAAGCTTTATCTGTGGTAGAGGTCATTGACCAGTACTGGCCAATGCATAGTAGCTCAAATGGTATACAGTAAAACCTTGGATTGTGAGTAACTTGTTCTGTGAGTGTTCTGCAAGACGGGCAAACATTTCTAATAAATTTTAACTTGAGACACGAGCGATGTCTTGCAATATGAGTAGTACATGATGCCGAATGTCACATGGTCACCACTGAGCCAATGGTTCTTGAAATTCACTTTGATATACAAGTGCTTTGGATTACAAGCATATTTCTGGAACAAATGATGCTCACAAACCAAGGTTTTACTGTATATGTAAATCTCCTTCAGGCTGAACATAAAAGAGTGGATGAGTGTCCTCCATGGGTTTTCTTCTGTATAGTGATTTAGCAGTCTTGTGTTCTGATCACAACCCATAAGATTGAAGATCAAAGCAGGCTGAATCCCTGAGTCTCTGGCCTTGGGGAGTCACCTGAACCCTCAGAAGAATTAGTGTGAATGATATACATTTTGGGGCTGTTTGTTATTACAGCATAACTCAGTCTAGCTTAATGAATACATTCTAGAGTAGTCTTTCTAAAAGATTTTTGGCCACAACCCACAATTAGAAATATTTTACCTTGTGAGCCAACACACACACACACACACACACACACACACACACACACACACTCAAGGCAGATATTTTAAGAAATACTTACTGATATGCATGATGTATTCCGTTCTATTCCAGTTCCTATTCTATTCTATTTTATTCTATTCCAAAATGTTGGTTTTGACTCCCTAAAATTTTTTTACAACCTAATGGGATGTAACCTGGGTTTGAAAATGCTGCTGTAGATTATAGTTTGTATATGATTTATTTTCTAATTATGAATCTCTCAGGCAAATTTATGAAGGCAGGCTTTTTATTTAGCTCTCTCTTTGGCAACTTTTTATCATCTGCTCCTAGAACAGATGAAAGTGTTTTTATAGAATATATATCACATCCCACATAATTTCTGGAAGGTAATGCTTTATTGTTAAGTCTCCTAATTTACAACATGTCTTTTTAAATTTACTTAAAAAATCCTGTCATGGGGAGTAACAGTGTTAACTTGAGTAATCCTTATTCACTTATTTTCATTTTTTAAAATAAATGATTATAAATAACTGTCTCTTGCATTAGGATCAGGGATATCATAAAAACCTCACTAGCTGGACATATTTGTGTGTTAATACTGGTGCAAAAAATGAAATAGAGACCAAATATTTGTATATAGCACTATATATATTTTTATATACTGTATACTCATATCAAAACTTGCCATTTCTATTAAGAAGCTGATAAGTTACTCTCTAATTTCATAAATTATACCACAGCTGTGAAAATATGGACAACTATTTTATATTTTTGCTGCTATATAAGACATTTAATGTTTATACAGAGAGCTGCAAAAATCACAGAGGTGATGTAATGGGAATCAATGAACATTTTCACCTGAATTTCCACCGGCCTTTTTCTTCAGCCAGAATCATCTTGATAGTCTCTGAATATTCTTTTAGAGATGAATATGGTGTCTGTTTCTTCAATAAATACACATACACACATTTTAGGTATATGTGTGTATATACATTTATACAAGTGTATATATATATATATACACATACATACACACATGTATATAGTCTACATATGTATATATATTTCTGTGTGCACTTGTACACATATGCACACATAATGTCCTTTGGTTTATTTTCAGACTGTTAATATGAAATGGATTTTTGATGGTTTCCATTAATTTTTTCTTTAAATCTAAAGTGGTTTAAAAAGACCTTCGTGACAGGTAATAAATTTCTTTTAAAAATCATAAATATTATTACATTTTAAAGCATCATATAGAGAAGGTCAGACGGTGTTAGAGAAGACAGAAATTCATGCCAATATGGGGGGGGGAGGAAGAAAATGGGTTTTCCAGAGTTTTCTCTTAAAGTTGCCACCTTCAGGGAACAGAACCTAGTGCCCTGTGTTGCTGGCTTTAAAGGAAAGGCGCTCCGAGCTTCGCTACATGCTCCCATGGGAAGGAGTGGTTGACCTGTTCTTGGGAATCAAATCAAACAAATAACTCATTTCTTGGGAATGGGTGGGCCTTGGGACTGGGGATGAGGGGCAATCCTTGGGTAGAAAAACAAAGGGATGACGGGTCAGAGAGTATTCCTATTTGGTAATGAAATGGTGCTGTGTCTTTGGGGGGCAGGGAGAGACACCTGTCTCCTTTGGGTTGCGTGTTGAATATCTTCATGGATCGCGTAGCTGTCAACATGGTGACTGTGTGCTTTCCCTATGGAGGCCTTCTCTGGCTTCCTTCGGGGCCTCACGTGGCTGAGAGATGAGTCAGCATTCCTCCTCCCACCCCCCCCCCACTTTGGCAGAAGAGGCTTCACACAAATGGAGGTCCACATCTTCAAACATGCCCCTTTTCACCCTACACACGCCTCTTCTAGAACACAGGCCATTTCCCCAACACAGCAAAGAAATCACAACCATATGTTCTGGAAATCAACGCCCGAGTATATGTGTGCCAAAAATACTCATCCCACGTCTCACTTACATCAGAGTAAGAAGCCCCAAAGTGTTTTGGGAAAAGGAACGTTCCTGTGTTCTAAGCTACTAAGCTATTCTTTACTAGACATGTTGCCAGACCCGCCTTGCCTTTTTTTTTTCTTTTGGATAGCTATGTGAGGAACCCCAGAAAATTGGGGCTGGGATGAATTCTATACAAACTGAGTAATTTGGGCTTCTCTAGCAGATTTTACCATAACTCAGAGCAGCAGCTGGTGAAAAGGACAGCCAAGCTACGCAGGTTTTACATGTATCACGCTGGCTGAGTAGGACAACACCTGTTGGTGTTGGTGGTTAAGATTTCCAATGCTCATGCTTTTTGACTCTTTCTTTCCCCAGCCAGTAATCAGGGCTGTCACGGATGGCGCCTTTCGCATCATAACCACCATCTACGTCACTGAAAAATCTTGCTAAGCTCGAAACGTTTTCCCCCAAAGGATCGACGGCATCTGTTGTGCTTTAGCGATTCAGAGCTCACCTTCTGTTATAATCTTTTTCTTTTTATGTAACAAGTCCTCAATTGAGACCATGAATAAGCGTTCTTGGAGTCACTGTGCGTGGCGTTTTCAAAGCAGTCTCTTCTCAGATATGAAAAAAATGGAGGAGAAAGCTGTCCCAGTTTTGTTTGCTGGCTACCACCTATTTGAATGACACAAACAAAGAGCTCAGAGTCACAAATAGGACATAGGTGTTGGTGGGAACACTGTATTTGGGGCCGAGAATGAAAAAGATTGCTGCCATTGTAACGAAAAGAATCACTGACAGTGAGCGAAGCTTCAGATCGGGAGGCTGGGATCGCTTGTGTGAGGGTGACAGTAACTGCGAGGCTCCTGACAGAGTGTGGAAGGAGGACAGAGAAGGCAGAGATGGGGGAGGGGGGGAGGCGGTGGCGGCCCGGGCGCGGTGCTAGTTCTCGCGCAGGATGCTCTTCAGACTTCTCTCCACGGCTTCATCCAGCTCCTCCTCCAGCTCCTCCTTCTTGGACATGGCCAGCTTGGACTGGTAATCCCTCACAACCTGGTCAATGTAAGGGGCGCTCTGCGTGCCATGCAGCATCAGTGTCCACTCCTTCAGCACCCCCTTCTGGGGGGTGCTCCCGACAAACCCCAGCTCCAGGGTCCAGGTTCCTCGGGCGTCTTCCCCCCACGTGTGGGTGGTCATGAAAGGCCACTTGTCAAAGCCCACCTTGGAGTCGTCATCCCGCGGACGCCGGCTCAGCAAGATGGACTTGGTGCCCATTGGGGAGGTCATGTTGATGTTCAGGTCTCCTCTCCTGCTTGCATTGACCGTGATGACAGCTTGGACGTGCTCAAGGTAGCGGACGAAGTTCTCTTTCCCCTCACATGCGTCGGTCGTGAGGGTGAGCACCAACTTGCCAGTGGAGGGTATTTTCCTGAGGGCAAAGTGAGGAGATATGGTAAGGGTGGGCACACTAGACTTGGGGTTTTGAAGGCAGGTGCAGGTACCAGGCAGGTTCAGCCTTGGGGCTGATCAGACAGACCAGCGGTGTGACCCCGAACACCTTACCTATGACCTCTGAACCTTCTGTGCAGAAGGGGTGTAGTGGATGCTGTTCACTCCCTTCTCACTTCTAAGTCACCTCTGAGTTCACCTGTGGCTGCCCTGACTGCTTCCCACCTCAGGTATCAGCATCTCCCGCCTTCTTTCCTGGAGCTTCCCCCCACATCATGGGAGCTTCCTCAGCCAAGGTGCAGGGCAGTCCCAAAGTGTCAGGGATTTAACCCCTCAGGGACAACTCTCTACCAGTGGTTGGGATTAGAAAGCCATAGATAAATAGATCCTGGCTTCCCTGTTCCTCAGCAGGACAACTCAATGTCCCCAGTGGGACTGAGCCTGTTGCCCACAGTGACAACTCGCTCATCAGTGCACTTCTGACTGGCTCATCCATCTCCGTTCCTTGCTTGTGCTTCCTGGGGTCATCTCTCAAAACATTGTCAGCACCCAGGTCTCACTTCCGGGTCTGTTTTGGGACAGCCCAGGCTGAGACAGGAGCTCACAATGCCTTTCTTTTAAAGTGCTAAATATCTTGGTAAATAGAAGTTATTGCTCATATGATTATTACTATCATCGAGAAAGCTGAAATGGGGTTAATTAAACCTAGTGAAAGATTCCTCAGTTGACTTCCCATGCAACCAATCTTCTTCCCGGATATGGCCTCCTTTGAAGGCAAGATGCTCAAAGGTTCTTGAGTCAGAAACATAATAAACTACATTTGAGGACGGCATGGTGTGATGGAAAGATTCCAGACTTCAGGAACAAACCTCTCTGGGTTAGAATTCTCTTCTATGCTTACTGGTCAGGAGAGCTTGGGCAAATTATTTAAATACTTTGAAGTCTCACTGTCCTTATAGTTGAGTTTTATGAAATTAAATAAGACCATGTATGAAAACACAGAGCACAGTGCCTGGATCATGGGGTTTTCCCTATGTGAATATTCTCCCTTGACAAGATTTTTATTTTGAAGCATAAAATGGTGGGCATTTTAAAGCATACATCTTGTAGAGCCCATCTACAAAAAGATGATCACACACCCAGCTCAGAGGCAAGCCTTGATTCTGCATGACCCTTGGAACCAAAGCCACAAACCTGGGAGGGCTTGCCGAAGCTTACCCTGTAGCTCAATGATAAAGTCAGTACTCTCCTGAGGAACTTTCAAAATATATGCTTTAATAGCTTCATGGAATGCTGCTGTATGCACTCTGCATAGATGTTGATGCTGAATGATGCATGAAATATCCATTGGCCATGGAGATCCAGTGATGGTGGTGGAGGTGGTGTACCAAACTCTGGGAAAATCATCCAGTTTGGTGGAGAGCAAGCCTTAGGTCAGCTTTGGAGGTCAAAGTGTGGAAGGCCGCTACCTAGATCTCTTAAAAAAGATGTATTTACTCACAATAGGGTCAGAAACGTAGCGGGTAAGCTAATACACGACCAACAATCATTTGGGCTCCTGCCTATAGGTAGAGAGCTATGTGGGTAGAATGAAGGTCCAGTCATAGGTGAAGCATCTGTACTATCTGAGCTCATCGTCCTTACCTGTATAATGGAGATATTACTTCTTATACCGAAGAATTGCTGTGCAGATAAAATATATACATACACTCATGTATCGTACAATTACAAATGCCTAGACCAGAACCGGCCATTAGAACTTTCTACAATGATGAAAATGTTCTGTATCTGTAGTGTCCAATATAGTAGCCACCGGCCACATGTGGCTATCGAGCACCTGACGAGTGTGAGTGAGGAACTGAGTTTTTAATGAAATTTAATTTTAATGGTTAATTTAAATTTATTTGATTTCATTAAATAGCCACCTGTGGCTAGTTGCTCCCATACTGGGGAGCACAGATCTAAATTATTTGCATATGTTCATTTGGAACCTGATGCCACCACCACCATCACCACGAAAATCTCTCGGGCTTCTGTTGTAAGCACATTCTATTTTTGTCAAACTGTGGATCCTGTTTGGCAGGTCTCCCAGCCGCCTTGCCGGAGGCTCCTGGAATGTCCAGACCTCAGATATGAGTGCAATGCCACATTCCACTTCTGAGTTTCTATACAGACAAAGAGGCAGGTCCCAAGTGGAGGCTTTCCTTCTAGACTTGAGCCTCAGGGGCTCTGGGACTCCCCAAGAGTTCACTAAGTGACAGTCCCTTTACAAGCCAATTCGTGGAAACCCTGGCAGAAAAGTGACATTGCTGCTCCCGGAGGGACACTGGAAATATTTCTTTGACTGGCTAAGGGTCAGAGATGGCATGGCCACCGAAGCTGGGCATCAGATCCCCCCTGCCCACATGCAACGGGGTTTCTGTAAATGAACAACAAGCTCTTTCATACAGGAAGGAAGGTATTCCAGGGCCGAGATGAGCTCTTAGGATAGAAAGGGAGAAATCCATTTTGGACCAAACCTGAAACAACCTTCAAGCACACCATGACTAAGGGGGCTTCAGTAGACGCCATGACTTAGCCAGATTCCCTCCACAGCTGCTTTGAGCTTGGACAAATGACTCTCGGCTACCCCCTTCCCTGCAGGAGGGGAAACTAGAAGACAGGCTCCCTGTTGCTCTGCCTAAGGGATGAGAGAGCGTATCCATGAGAAGGGCTGGAGGAGGCTAAAAAATGATGGGCATTTTGCTCTCACCTTGGAAAGCAGAAGACAGATTGGAGTCGGTACAACCACACCGCTTGTATTAGGATTCACAAATTGTCCCAGCAGCCTTGGGGCTGCGGTGTGCGTGGGGGATGGAGTCCACTCCAAGTACCCCTGGGGAGTCTGCTTGCGAAACTCTGCCATTCCTGCCCTGCCACGTGAACTGCCCACCGAATGCATGGCGACCAGGCCCCCGAGAGAGGGAACATTCCAGTGGATTCTTCTTGGAATGCTACGTCACTTTGAAATGAAATGAAAAGCCCTGTGTGAATTAAAAGTAGCAAGCTTGGAAGAGAAAGAACGCCATTTCCCCCCTCAGAGGTAAGCTTCTCGGGGGTATCATGGCGTCCGCAGAGCAGAGGAACAGGATTTCCAGGGGTTTCTTACCACCTTTTTTTTTTTTTTTTTTTTTTTGCCTACTTGTATTTTCTGCAATGTATTTCTCCATGTATTGCTTTTATGAGAGGAAAAAGAATACAATCCATCCTTATTTTGAAGGAAAAGCAAATCCTTATTTGCTCAGGAAAAGTTAATTTATAGGTCGAAATAGGAGATGGTTGTTTGTGGAACAAGAGGAGACTCTGCTGAGATCCTTAAACAGTCCTACAGGCCACATTCTGGAACTCATTCGCTGCAGAAAATGAGGCACCCATCGAGAGGTTTGAGCTACTCTCTGAACTTTGAGGGAGTATGTACAGAAGCCTCGTGTTTGAGTCCTATAGAAGGTCAACTCAGGGGCCTGAGGATGGCTTGTAACTTCCTTGCGTGTTGTTGCAAATAGTGAGTGGCCCACTGCCTCGCCTCTCGAAATAAGCACTGCTTCCCAGAAGGAACCTGTGGCCTGCTACCTGTGTTCTGAATCCTCAACCGTGTAAAAATAATTAGTTGCGCTACAGTTGTTTTATTAGGGTAATGATACTATTAATAACAGCCGTCCTTTCTTGGGTGTCTAAGATGTCCGCTCCGTGGCAGGCACAGAAAAACACTCAACAGGTGGGCATTCCTCACACAGGAAGACACTGCAGCTCGGCAGTGACAGGTCCCACCGCTGGTTCATGGCCAGGTACATGCTTCTCTCTCCCTCCCCCGTGCTGCTTCTGGCATTCACGTCAGGTTTTAACATCTACTTCCAAATTCACTTAAAATTCCAAGTTTGCCACAGCTTTGAAGGAGCCGAGCAGACAGATCTCTTGGGTGGGTGCAGGGAAGGGCGGGGACAGCCTGTGCTTCAGCCCTCAGAGGACTCGCGGCTACCGCTGGCCGGCGAGTGGGCCTGGGTTTGCTCTGCTCACTGCACACGGCTGGCCTGGTGCAGACACTCAGGCCAGTTGTATTTTTCCTTCTAATTTTAGTTGCACACCCTCCCCACTGACTTTGCTGATAAAGTCTCTTTAGAAAATTGCTTTTCAAATTGACTGCTTCCCTGGGAAGATTAATGCTGAGGAAACCCACAGACCTGATAGTTGGCACTCGGCCCACTCAGGGGCTGTTTCTGTGAGCCCCACACGTCAGAGCAAGTGGCTATAGATGCCTCTGTCCCAGCCCCTCAGGAGAGTGATTCATGGTGACCAAGGCCTTTTCTGTCAGTAGCACAGAGGCCTGGGCGCTGCCCTAAGGACCAACCTGTACCACCCTCTGAGTTTCGCAAAAAGTACATCTGGGGCACCGGGGTGGCTCAGTTGGTTGAGCGTCCATCTTCAGCTCGTGTCATGATCTCACGGTTCATGGGTTCGAGCCCCGCATCGGGTTTTGGGCTGACAGCTCGGCGCCTGGAGCCTGCCTCGGATTCTGTGCCTCCCTGTCTCTCTCCCGCTCACACTCTGTTTCTCTCCGTCTCTCGAAAAATGAACAAATGTTAAAAAATAAAAAAAACAACAACAACAAAAAAGCACATCTGCCCTAGATCTCACCCATGGGCACCTGAGAACAAAGTCAGGTGTGGGGTGGATGGCAGTGCAAAAGGTGCCAGGGGACGCAGAGTCCTTCCAACAAGGCTGGGGCCTCCTTCCCCAATTCCTCTGGCTGGAGAGCGGGTCCTCCCGCCAGCGTTTAGCCAGTACTGCTGGCCGAACATTCATTCATTCAAACAATATTTGCCACGTGACTGCTGGGCACCGGGCACCCTTCCAGGCACTGAGGCCACACCAGCAAACAAGACAGACTAGGTTCCTGTCCCGAGGAGGGCCCCGCTGAGTCAGTGCTGAAATGGCTTTCCAGTGTCCTTTCATTTAACACCAGGCTGCCGATATGGGGTAAAGTTCCGAGCTGGTTGGGAGCTGCTGGGCCCGTCACATCTCTGGGCCCCAGATCCTCTAACTGGAACATGATAGACTTACCGCCTCTGGCTCCAAATTCAACATTTATGTGGATCACGACAGAATGCTATGCATACTGACAAACTGAGATAAACTGTCCTTCATCACAGCCTGCGTTCTCTGCCTCGCTCTCCTCCCTCCCCCCCGGCCTCACAAACGCACAGAGCTGGGGAATCACGAGGGATCCATCCTTGTCCGGAGAGCGCTCAGAAAACAAGGCCTGCTATCAACGTGTACCTGGACTAAGCTGACCATTCCTCTGCAACCCGGCCACCTTTCTGTTAATTGTGGGCGGAGCTAACTGTGGATAATGCCTTCACGGCACGGCCGTGGGGAAGTCTCGACCCCTACCTGCTGCTGCCTGAGCTGTAAAGGAGCAAACACCATAAGCCTTCCTCCCTCTTGGGAAGTCCCTTTCTGCAAACCTTTCCCTCTGTGCAACAAGGGAAGGAGGTTCCAGGCCCAGGGCTTTGACGGACGTTGGAGTCGCTGGTTCTGTGAACCAGAACGATTTACTTTCTCTTCCTGAGCCTCCTGCCCTCTCACCTGTAGATGAGACTACCCCTGCAGCCTCCTGTGATGAAATGAGGCGGTGGGAGAAAAGCCGCAGCCTCTGCGAGCAGCTCTTCTGGGCCGGCCCTCTCCCAGGACCGCCTCAGGCAGCCGTCTGGGCTGCTGGAGTGTCCTGCAAGCCATGTGTGGGGGGAGCAAGCGGTGGACCCGAGCGCAGGGGACCCTGGGAGAGGCACAGGCTGTGAGACTGGGTCGGCTTTCCTTCAGGCTGGACTTCTGGACACCCCTTCGTGGGGTTGTTATCCGACGTACACTTCGGGTTCTGTGTGCGTTCTTTAGCAGCCTTACTGTGATGGCATGACGACCAGATGGGGGTCGGGGCTGAGCTGTCCAAGATGGAGGCCGCCTGCCACATGAGGCCACTGAGACTGAAATGAACTGAAATTGGGCCCGATGGAAACTTTGGTTCCCAGGCACACGAGCCACGTTTCCAGCGCTCCCTAGCCACGAGCTATTGTACTGGACGCTCAGATACAGAACAGCTTCACCACGGTACCAGCCTTCTGGGCCTTCCGAGTCTCGCAAAGACTGTTCCGAACTCGAACAAGGGCAGCACAGCGGTCAATGCCCGTTGAATGTTTCCTTTGGATTTACCCTTCCCTTCCCCATTTGGACAGTGGTTCCCAGTCTGGTCTCCATTCTGTCACCCTGTTTGTAGTCTCTGGCAGAGACAAGGACTCCAGGAGGGCAGTTACGGAGTTTGGGGAGGGGGCCCACCCTCTAGGTGGGTGTTTCAGAGTCCCCGCCCCAAGGAAGGTTTTACTGGAGGAAGCCCCCCAGGCCCTTCTGCTATCTGCTGGGCCTCACCTCCTCCAGCAGGGGGTCGCTGAGATACACAGAGAGGCTCCTCAAGCGATGGAGTTCTGGCATCGGAGTGCCTGGGTTCAAATCCCAGTTTGGGGCTCAAGAGCTAGGTGTTCTTTGGTGTGCCCTTAACCTTTCTGAGCCTCTTCTCACATGTAATGGCACTCCCCAACTGCCAGCAGGGCGGTCTGATGTATTACCTAATGTAGGGCCTGAGCGCACAGTAGGAGCTCCCTAAGGCCAATGTCATATAATGAGACAAGCCGAGGGGTTACATTCAGATGGGCTTTGTTTCAAGTCTCGGTTAGACCTCTGTGACCTTGAGCACACTTCTTGTGCTTTCTGCATCCGCCTCCCCGCCTCTTCCTCCCTCCCCGCCTCGTGAAGAGGTAACAGTGATGGCACATACCTCCTGGACTTGACCAGGATTAAGTACAAATAGTGTAGGTCAAAGGTCTCACCCCAGCCACCTAGGAGGTGCTTCTCTCTGAGGCACAACATGGGACCACTTTGCTGTCCATCCTGCAAAATACTCATACCCTGGGTGTGTGAGGTAGGGCACACCCTCAACGGGGTGGCTAGATAGCTTAGGTGGGTGTAAAAGCACACGGCACACAGTAAGTGCCCAATGAAAGTTAATTCCTTACTTACAGCCTCCATGACCTTGACCGACTCGACCAATTTGTCTGGGCCACGGTGAAGCTTGTCTTATCGGGCAGAGGGGCACAAGGATGAACAGAAATGATTCAGGTGCATGGCAGTCTTGGGAAAACTGATAGGAAGGCTGCAGGAGCAGCTGTTTTTTACTAGCATGTCAAGTGGGGCTTATGCAGCTCTGTTTAAAAAAGTTATTAGTGGGGCACCGGGGTGGCTCAGTCCGTTAAGCATCCGACTTCGGCTCAGGTCATGATCTCACGGTTCGTGGGTTCGAGCCACATGTCAGGCTCCATGCTGACAGCTCAGAGCCCTGAACCCGCTTCGGATTCCCTCTCTCTCTGCCCCTCCCCTGTTTGCACCCTGTCTCTCTCTCTCAAAAATAAATAAACATTAAAAAAAAAGCTATTAGAGAAAGGACTTGGGCTGATGCTTTACTTTTCCACCTAGTGCTGGCGGGAGCTCTGCTTAGGAGATCATGGACTGGTCATGGACAATACAATGTCCACTTAGTGCCATTTTCTGGGGGTCCAGGGAATGAACAGTGAGGACGGTGGCTCAACCAACAGTGGTTGGGATGTTGGGAGGACAGTGTAGGTCACAACTTTGAATTCATATAGGAATCAGACAATTATGGCATCTAAAATTCTACATTATGATCTTTCCTTTTCCCACAGTGTGAACTAGGAGTGTCCAAAGTCATAGATGAGAGGGAATGGGAAAGCTACATTTACTGAGTGCCTACTATGTGCCAGCATTATGTCTGTTGTCTTATTAAGGTCTCCTAGCAGCCTGGTGAGGAAAGAGAGAAGGAGGTTTTGCTTTGGGAAATAAGGAGGGAATTCAGGGGGTATAAGACTTTAGATGGCAGAACCCCCTACATATTAATTTGCACTAACTTGTAAGGACAATGTAGCTTTTCCACATGCTGGAGTGGTATCAGCACTTCCTCAGAGTCTGCCATCAAAGAGCCCAGAGATGTTCATATCCCATTACAATTACCGACAGTATCTTCGAGTAGCATTTTGTTTATCATTGCTGCTCTGAAATGATCGTGGCCATTAGACTTGCATTAGACTCCTGCCGCTAGGAGCTTTTTACGTAATGTGTTGATGAGAGAAAGGACATACATTACTTCATCACGAATTTGTTTTTCAACAAATTTTTATACCTAGTTTTCAATATCATTGGCTTCCTTTCTTTGTAGTCCTATGTATTTTATCTAGTGCATCTAAAAACATCGTGCTGAGATGGGGTCCGTAGACTTCACTGTCCTGGCAAAGGGGCCAAGGTACAAAGGTTGAGGATTGCTGAAAGAGATGTTCAGGGAGGTCAAAAGTATTGTCCCTGTTTGGTGAAATCAAGATTGGAGTCTAGGTCTGCGTAACTGACTACAAATCTGCAGAGGATCTAGGACCGAGGGTGAAAAGAGAGGGAGGATGTGCTCTGAGCGTCTCACTCTGACCAAACTCAGATGATCGACAGAAATGAGGCCAGGGTGGGTGGTTAGAGGGATGGGTTCTAGCACTATTTAAATGACATAATCGCAGGTGTGTTTTCAGAATGGAACACTGCACAACAATGAGAGTGAAGGAGTCACTACTGCACATGAGCACTGGGGTGGATCTCATCAACATAATATTGAGTCAAAGAAACTGGACACATCCCTATCATGTGATTCTAGTTAGATAAAGTCCAAGAAGTGGTAAAGCTAATCTATAGGGACAGGAATGAAAATGGTTGTGTATAGGACGTGGGGATGAACCGGAAAGGGGCACGAGGAATCCTTCTAGGGCGATGGAATGTTCCATCACGTGATCGGGTGGTGGCTACCTAGATGTATACATCAAAACCCAAATAATACATTTAAGTTCTGTGCATTTCACTGTATGTAAACAATGCCTGCATTAAAGAAAATAATGATAAGAATTGCTACTTTCATCTTACTGACGAATCAATGAGGAGAGAAATTAAATACAAGGGGTCCTTATTATCCAATCCTCTTGCTGTGATTGGAAGTTAAAAGGGACGTAGGTGCAGGTGACCAGACTGGTGGTTTCTGTGTGGGGAACTCCTCACTCAAATCCCTCCAAATGGCTATCTACCTCACTCAGAATCAAATCAAGTCCTTACGCCGCCTCACCAATAGAACGAATAAGAAAATTGTGTTATAGTCACATAACAGAACATTGCTTAGCCACGAGTATAAACCAACTACAAGTACGCTAAACATGGATGAATCATTCTGAGTTAAAGAATCCAGATATAAAGGAGAAGACAGTGTCTCATTTCATGTATATTAAGTATAAAACAGGCCAAATAATCTATGGAGTTAGAAGAATAGTGGTTACTCTTGGGGAGGCCATGATGGAAGGGGACACAAGGGACTTCTGAGATATTGGTCACGGTCATGGTCTATTTAGTGATCTGGGACCCAGTTACACTGGTTGACTTGTGCACTTAAAAATAATGGTATAAGCCAGTGAAACAATAAAGGATCACACCTAAAAGCACGGGTTCAGAGTCACCTAACTGTGTTCTACGTACATGGGGCTCCTGGGCTTCTGCAGCTCTATAGCTCTGCCTGGAAGCTGGTTGTCCCTGAATCAAATCCAGTGTATCTCAAGCAGACAGAGAGGGAATCTGAGATTGTTGCCAATGCCACAGCACCACCTCTGGGGTGTTTTCAACATGCAACTGCCACCCCCCACTTACTCAGGGTCCTGCACGGAGCCTCCTACACAGTGGAATCTCTCGGGCACAGTTTTCCAGTCTTTAGCCATTTTCACCATGGCGCCTGCATCAAGGACCCCGTAGCCAAAGAGGTGATTAAACTCCAGGCCAACCCCATTCCTCCGCCATTGATGGACCTCGTCGTGAAGCTGGTTCCGTTTGGAGGTAAGCACAGTCAGATGCTGTATGTCTCTCCAGGTCAGACCCAGGCTGGATACCAGAGGCAGAGAGATTTGAGAACAAGGGTAAGGGGGAGGGCACAAGGCGAGAGAGAGAGAGAGAGAGAGAGAGAAAATGACTAAGCACATATATCCTTTGTAGGATTTGGAACATCTATGAACCGCGAAGGGAGGATTTCCATGCACCATCTAGAGCCATTATATATCTACATTTAAACATCTTGTCTTTCTTACTTAAATAAATTTACTTCAAATGCACATTCTAACACACACTGGAATGGCTGAAATGAAAAAGGCTGACAATACTAAGTACTGGCAAAGATGTGAAGCCACTGGAGCCCACATACTTTGCACATGGGATTGTAACTTGCTGCTGATACTTTGGAAAACCATTTGGCTGTATCTTCTCATGTTGTCCCAGTGTCCAAGCTATGGCCCAGAAGTTCCATTCCTAGGTATGCATCCCCCCCAAAATGTGTGTATATATCCACCTGACGTGTACTGGAACGTTCACAGGCCCAAACGACAAAGCCCCAAATACCCAGCCACAATAAAATGAATAAGCCAACTGAGGTGTATTTATTGGATGTGAAATACTGTCTTACAATGAGAACGAATGAACTATAGCTACGCTGAATAATACAGATGAATCTGTCAAATAGAATGTCACCCTAATGAAGCCAGACACAGAAGAGAACATACTGTATACTATTTCTTTTGTTTAAAGTATCAAAACAGACCCAAGTAATCTGTGCTGTTAGAAGTCAGGTTAGTGGTTAGTCTTGGAGGGGGGGCTGGAAGGTGACACAAGGGAGCTTCTGGGTGAAGGCAGTGCTCTGCCTCTTGATCTGGGCATTGGCTCCATGGATATGTTCCATGTGTGCAAATGAGGCTGTCATTTCTTCAAGGGCAGAGATGGTATCTTCAGCATACTCGTGTCCCCCGGGCCCAGGACAGCAGTCCTTTGTACGCTGTTTGTCCGGTGAATAAGCACATCTGCTTGCAGACGCTACTGTCTTTGGAAATCAGCATCTAATATAACTCACTGCCTGTGTTTTTCAAAGGACAAGTCAGACCCATCTGTGGGCCAAGAAAGCAACTTAACTGCACAGATTATCTATGTGGGCTGCACATTAAAATCTTCTGGTGAGACATTTCAAATCCCATTGCTTAGGCCACATCTCAGACCAATTAGATCAGAATCTCTGGGAGTTAGACTCAGGCTTTGGAAATTGTTAACACTTCCCAGGCCAATTCTAGTAGACAGCTAGGCTTGAAAACCCGTGATTTAATGAATGGGACTATCATTAAAAAATGAACAGAACAGAACAGAAAAGAGTAAGAGTGTGCATTAGCAAGTACTACGGGAAACTATTTTTCTTGGAACTGTGTATGTGTGTGTGGTGTTGCGTTGCTATGCAAAATTTATTCCTGAGAGTCATAATCAAAAAGTTGGAAAAACCCTGCACTGTGGTTCTCTTTAGAAGTCAAATAATTCAAAAGACCAGGAACAACATAACTCATTTGATTTCAATACATGCAGTGTTCATTGGTTCAAAGCCTTGAGTCAGAGCCAAAACATGCCAATGATTCATGTACTCTTGCAATGCAGACCTTCAGCTATTAAGGAGAAAGTTTCAAGGAAGGTCACTGCTTATTTGGGAAATTTATGAACATATCTTGATATGGTTCCCAGGACCCAGGTGAATGGGTGAAACTTCCAGAAGTTGATTATGGCTAAAAGCTCAGTGTTTTGGTGGAATGAGATTCTGAATTAATTAAAAACAGAAGTGTTGATAAATGAGGAGCTGGTGGTCTTGAGATGACCTGAGGGCAGGCTGGCAGGTGGATTATCGCCCATCTTTGCTGGGGGTTCTGCCACAAAAACATGCAATGCTTCCTGGAGCTTGGAGAGCTCGTTAGATATTTCTCCACAGATTTATTCTCATGGAGTCCATGAGAAATAGAGAGAATGCATCAGAACAAAGATCTTCTCACTTCTAGAATAAACCAGATAGACCATACTCTTATGTAACGGAGTTTGTGACATTGTTTGGCCAGCCATTTATGCATACCTGAGAGGTAAAACTCAGTCCCTCATGATTCCCCCTTCTGAACACTTTCAGAATTGACAGAATACACTGTTGTGCAAAACAGTATTTCTTCCACCTGCTTTAAGCTTTATTCCTACCATGGTAGCTCAAGAATTGTAGGCTATGCTTATCAAATAATAAAAAATAGTAAATTTACAGATGATCTACAATACAAAGGTCACTGTGAACAGTGTAATAGGACAAATAACATGAAAAATATTTTATATAATGGTTGGGAAAATAAGGCACAGGTATATGGAAAGGTCCTGCACAATGAAGCGATTCTATGAAGGTTCACTGAGTGTATACCAGCTCTAGGCACTGTGATAGTTGTGGGCATGTCGTAGGAAGCTCCCTGTTCTCTCAGAGGCTACAGCCCAACAGGAAAGACCGATAACTCAGTGTTTAAAAAGGGAGGGCTGCCATGATGGGGGAGCTCTGAATACCAAGAAAACCAACAGTGGAGCCAATGTGTTATCCCATCTAGGGGGCTTCAGACTCTGGTCCTCAAGTCTCCTGCATCAGAATCATGTGGGGACTAGTGACAGATGTAGATTCCTGCCTCAGTGCCCTTTCTATATTTTTAAGGTAAGACAACAGAGATCCAGAGGTGGTAAATGATTGCCCATGTAGATACCGGGAGACTGGAGGACATAGCTATTGTCTCCCTCATATCTACCCTCCCTGTTCCTTTTTAAGAAAAACCTCAATTTTATTCAGAACAGCAATGTTACCAGCTACAAAGCTATAGTTCCCAGCCTCCTCTGCAGTCTGGGGTGGTCATGTGACAGTTCCGGTCAATGAGAAATAAGCAAAAGCCACTGGGTGAGGCTTTTCAGAATAAACTTTAGACGAGGCTGACTCCGATGGTGGGTATCTTTTGTCCCTTTGCTCTTCCAGTTTTTTCTATCTGAAATATCAGCGTGATGGCTGGAGCTCCAGCAGCATCTGGAGAACATGAAAGTGGAAGAGTAGAAATCTAGGAAGAGCTGGATTCCCCACATCCCAGGGGTACCCTCAAAGTAGCCCTGGGCTCCTTACCTCTGTTTCATCTTTCACATGGCAGAAAAATAAAACCCTGTCTCAGTTTAACTACTGTCATTGGGATTTTCTGTTTCCAGTCTTGACCCAGTCAGAGGCAGAGTCCAGATGGTCACCTGGCAAACAACAGTATATCCTGATTCATAGGTTCATGGAGCTCTTGCTTTACTGCATGCCCAGGCCACGGAGCTTCCACAGGCTGGCTACTTACAGAGTCCCTGGAACAGCGCTTGAAAAGACAAATCCCTGGGCCATCCATAACCCCAGAGATTTGTATTTGGTGATTCTTGGTTGAGATGTGGGAATCTATTGTTTTCAAAATTCCATCCAGTGCTCAACGTTACCAGTTATCTGGGAAATGCAAATTAGAAGTAGAGTACAATTCTACTGAACAGTCATAAGAATGGCTAAAGTGTGGAAGACTGGCAATACCAAGTGTGGGCAAGGATGTGGGGCCACCGTTAACTCATACTGCCTGAGCGAGTGTCAATGGCTATTTGGAAAAACTTTGAAAAACTGTTTGGGGGTATCTACTAGCACAGCACATATGTATATCCCGTGACTCAGCATTTTGAGTGCCTGGTATGCACCCAACAGAAATGCATTCATACGTTCACCGAAAGAATGAATATGTAAGAATATTCACAGCAATATGACTCATAATAGCCCCCACCTGGAAACAACCCAAGTATTCATTTATGCAGTGGGGTAATTAACAATGAGGATGAATGACCCATGGCCACACACGACAGTATGGAGGAATCTCTCGGACATACTATGAAGCAAAAGAGCATATACTGGGACTTAGGTAATCGTCTGTTTCTTGATCTGGATGCTGGTTAACAGGGGTCTGTTAGCTTTGTAAGAAGTCACTGAGCTGTATCTAATATTTGTGCACTTTTCTCTGTGTCTCTTACGCTTCGATTAAGAGTTTACATGGAAAAAAAAATCCATCTTCTGGAAGGTCAGTTTTGGAAACTTTAGTCAACATATGGGCCATGTTACCACAGATGGTTCCATCAAGCCAAAAAAATTACCTCTCTATGACCTACCCCTCAAACCCAGCTCAGCCTTCTCGAGCCACACAGAAAGCCCTGGGTCATGGAGAGAATGCAAAATATTTCTAGCTGGCGGTCACCCCCCGCCCAAAGAAATCATTTGGAGTTTTTTCTACTGTTGGTCACACTGGGAAATGTGAACAATATTCCCTGTGACTCAAGAAGCCGTTTTCAAGCATATTGGCAGAAAAGTACATTATTCAAGTAATGACTGGGCAGGACAGAGGAATAATGGCTTCTCTTTTTTCCCCTGGAGTCCTGGGGGGTAGTTGTTCCCCTTTCATGGGTCCTGATGGGCATACATTCACATAGGATAATTTGTTTATTGCATGCAAACTGCTTTGGAAAAGCTTTCTTATTGGACCTCTGGGTGGCAAACAGCCCTCGACTGCTGTCGACACAACTGGGGGTCACCAAGGTCCCCCAGTTGTCTCATCTCACAATAAAGAGAGATGAGTTGCAGGAACTGTTCATGGAGGGGCTTTCCCAGCTCCTCCCCCTGGATGATCTCCTGGGGCTATTTTGTTCTGACCAGTGGTTTTAACTGCTGGCTACTGGAGCTGCTTTGCCGACAGGTGCAGAAAGCCAGAGGAGCCTTGGAGATTCCCTCCCAGGCATGGCTCTCAGCCAGTGACTGGCCACCACCAGGACATGGCAGGCCAGCATCCTTGCCCTGAGGGAGACATACTCTGAGGCATAATTTACACGCCAGAGCTCCCCAGGGGATCAGGCTGAGGCCGAAACTTCTGAAATTGCATCCTTACTTGGATTCTTCCTCATCCTCAACCTGCTTTATCCTGGTTTCTCCCGAGAGCCCTTTCTTAATAAATTGCTTGCCACCAACTTCTGTCTCAGGGTGTGGACCCAACCTCAGGCAGTTGGTGTTCTCGGGAATATTAGGACTAGCTCCTAGGATGGGCTTGAACCACCACTGGCAAGGATCACTTTTTTCCTCTTTATGGCAACAGAGATTTAAAACCATTGCTCCAAAACAAAGTGTGCCCGGGTGGTGATGCCTTTTCTGTAAGGCTATCTGCAAGGGTGTTAAAGAATGGCGAATGATTGGTGCAGAGCCCATGAACCTGTTTAGAGATCCAGCAGCCTTGTTCCATTATGTTGATGTATTTAGGTTGTCCTTTTGTGTGCACAGAGGACTGGGCAACTGACTCTTTGCTTGCCAAAATGCAAGGCGACTTTGAGTCAAGTTCTGTCCTCTTAGATGGAAAGGGTGACCAGAAACCCCTTCTCAGTTTTGGAGCACCCCCGCTCCCTGTTCTCTTCAAGGCTCAGTGGCAGCCAGCAGGCTCCCACTGTTTGTCTGCTCCCGCCTGGGGTGAGCAAAGCCAGCTCAGACACCGGGGCCTGACAGGCCTTGAGATAAACAGTTTCATCTTCAGGAAATGCACATACAAAGCAAGTTTTGGTTTCTGCGCTTCATTAGGAACACTTCAATCAGTGTCTCCTGGAATCCTAAAATTTCCACCTGATTTTTGCTAGAAGAATCAGAGTTTGGCCTGATCCAATGAAAGGAGTCACTCCCAGTTGGGGGCCTTATCTGTAAAAGGAGGGCAATTACGCCTTTTCTGCTTAAAGACAGAGTGTTGGACTAGATAATCTTTCAAAGTCCTTTCCTATCCAGGAATCAACGCTTACCTTCTTTGCAAGTCAGAAAGCACGCTGTATATATGGAGAGAGATGAGGAGGGCTGCCTGGGGATTGATGCTAGAAGCTCCGGTTGCCTAGCAACGACTGACAAGGATGGGAACTCAACGCCCCTTCCCCAGGGACCTGAATCCAACCTCTCACAAGTTGCTGGTGCTGCATTCTTGAACAACTCCCCACAGCGTGGGCATCTGCAATCACACCACACGGGTGATGCCTGAGACCACATGTTCAGCTCTCAGAGTAGTGGGTGGGTAGGAAACTCTGTTGGGGATCAAATCCAAGTGTGTCCAGCAACAGCAATATGCGGCCTCTCTGTGGGATGGTGAGAAAAGAGAAGATAATCTCCTCCTACCTGTAGCTCGGAAGGTTTCTTAGTAAAGCCCATTTCCTGGTCTACATTGTGTGATTCTGCCCACCTCGTTTCAGTGTTAAAAGTGAATTTGCCTTATAAGCTAATGAATCTTCACTGCGGGCATCCTGATTACCACACGTTCTGAAATGCTTTGCTAGATACTAGTTTGGCAATAGTTTTCTTTCATTTAGCTGATGGTATTATGGAAGTAAAACAGTCAAAGGATCCAGATGGTTTTCACAAAGAAATATCTACCTGCCCCTACTTGGTATCTGAGTAAGCAGCTGATATGCACTATGGAGTGTCGGGGTATTGTGCTTTCCTAAGGATGTTATTTGTGGAATGTGTGTGTATGTGTGTATTACTTAGGGCCCGTGGTTCATTCAGAAATGTCCATCACAGTCCATTGACCCTGACTCTTCAACACTCTCACACCCACTTTTGCCTCCATAGACACTTGGTATTGGGTAGAAAGACAAATGTTAGTCCACCCTTGGCCCCGAGACGGAAACATACTTAGCCTCTAAAGCCAGTGCAAACACTCCAGCTGCCTCGGGGGCAGCCGCGGATGTCCCAGAATGCCTCAGAGTGCAGTTGCCATACAAATCTGTGGTTGCCTGGAAGGGAAGATATTCAATCATGAGTGAATAAGTCACGCTAGTTTGAACCCCAAAACAATATGAGGCAGAGGGTTGTCTATTTCTTTTATTTAAGTTCTACCTTGTTCCGAAGATTAAGCTGAAGGTAAGGATAAGCTAGCATCCATCTATCTATCTATCTTGCCATACCTTTTATTCAAGCTTCCTAGTAGCCCATGCAAAAAGGGACAACCCGTGCCAGTCTGAGTGTTCACAAGATAAAAAGAAGTCAGTTGTTCAGAGAGGCATATTTGCAGTTATTCCAGAGACTAGAGAGACATCTGTTTCCTGGGTCCTGACAGGAAAATCTATAGGTGAAAAGTTGACAAGTCAATACTACCTCCAAGTCAGTGCAACCATGAGTATCGTTGCCCTGGGATCAGTTGGGAAAACCCAAGCTCACAGTGTCATTTGTCCCCCTTCAGAAAGGAAAGGGTGGCATTTCCAAAGAGGGAGGAATAAACGCGCTGGGCTAAAGTTTGCCTAGAAGGACAGGCCAGTAAAAAGAAGATGTTTCTCTAGATCCCATGAGGAGATTCTGGGACACATGGAGCCACGATAACGGATGTGTGAGAAATCACTTCCAGAATTCTCAAGTGGGGAGACTGATCCATAAGGTTTTAAAGGACTTACATGAAGAAGAAAAAAAACTGCTCATTTTCAATGAGCCAGGGTGAAAGCCAGGGGGTTCATTAAGATCATGTATACACCACAGGACTTCTCCTTCCTCTGTTTGTCTGTAGGATCCTCAGAAAGGCCTATTAGCTTGAGGTACAAAGTGTCAGGGGAGTTTAAAGGCATCTATTGGGGGAAAGTTACAATATTCAGAGTAAACTCAAGGCCCTTCCCGGGCCCAAGAAGAAAGAGAGTCATAGACAAGGTTGAGGACAAAGTGACACCATTGGGGTAGGGAGGGACACCTTCTGGCGGGGGAGGGGGGGCGGAGGAGTGAAGCATCACAAGCAGAACAGGATTGGGGCCTCCTTCACTTCCTTTCTGCTCTGCTCTTCTCCCTTTCTGTCCATATAGCTCTCCTAGGATAGGAGAGGCTGAAGCCTTCTTCTGCTTGGGAGGAGTGGGCATACTTGCTGGTTCCCCAAGACCAAGGGGGAGCTCAGGAGGGCTCAAGGAAGGAGGCAGGTAAGGTCTGTGTCCCTTCCATAAAGGGATCTCTTGGCTCCCAGGAGAGGTGAGGTGGGTGGCCAGTCAAAATGGAGCTCAGCAGAACTACTGAATCACCAACCAAATTCTGGGCTTGGGGGTCTGAGGAAAGGCTGATATGTGAGTGAAATACCCAGAGAGAGGAAGAGATCCAAAAAGGCTCATTATGCTCTACCGATTAGATTTTAAAGGGATTTGGAAAATTCACCATGTTACCTAGCTGCCCAGGAAGGAAGAACTGCTCAGAAAAGTGCAATAAGTAATCTAACTCTGGGATGCTTAATCTTTTCTTCCCTCAATTATGGACATATTTTAAAATAGAATGAAAACCATTGCTCTTGCCTTGAGAAAACACGTGTGTGCCCAATTTTGGAGGGCTTATGGACTTACTATTTTTTAATTACTGTAATAAACGGATGGGCTCTTGGCTCAGATGGTGTGATGCCTCAGTTCTTTTCTTTTCTTTTCTTTTTTTAAGAGAGGGGGACAGAGAGCGCGAGAGCGCTCCCAAGTGGGGAAGAAGGGCAGAGGCAGACAGAGAATCCTAAGCAGGTTCCACGCTCAAGGCAGAGTCCGACCCTGGACTCTCTCCCACAACCCTGGGATCATGACCTGAGCCGAAATCAAGAGTCAAGGCTCCAGTGACTGAGCCCCCCAGGTGCCCCGATGCTCTAGTTCTTAATATTAGTTCTCCTTATAAGTGGTGTGCTGCGGCAACTTTTTGATCATCAGAGTTTGTCATTATTTGTAAGGCAAAACAATAAACAAGAAAGACAACCTATGGAAAATATGCTGGAAAGGAAGCACAGTTCTTGCTTCCGACTTGCACACCGTATGGCTCTACCTTGATAACAAAGCATTATCTGCCCTGAAAGACAACGGATCTCTAGAGCCTCGACAGGTGCGCTGACTCTTTGAGGGTAGGAGGGGAGATCCCCTTCTTCCCATGAAGTCACACAGTGGTGACGCATGACGGCACTCTGTACCTGACGTCCCATAGCGGCTGTGCACTTCACCGCCTCACCGAGGGCCCGGGGCTGCACTCACCACGCCGGCCTCAGGGTTCCTCTTCCTCCCGTTGCTGAAGGTGGAGGCCAAGGTGGAGGAGCAGCTCTCGTCGTACAGGGCGGTTCTGCCGTCGTTGATGGCCGAGTTGATGGAGATGGTCCACATGCTGGAGGCGTAGCCATCACAGTTACAGTCGTCGTAGCTGCCGCCGTCCCCGGAGGCCCACACGTAGATGCTGCCTTTGCCGCCTCGACCCTGGGGGTGGGGGCACAGGGAGGGAGGCCACCAGATCCCACGCGCCCCGCGGGGGAGGAGGTGGTGCGGGCTGCCGGGGAGTAGGGGGCGGGGCCCCGGCCCGGGGAGGAGGGGGCGGGGCCCCGGCCCGGGGAGGAGGGGGCGGGGCCCCGGCCCGGGGAGGAGGGGGCGGGGCCCCGGCCCGGGGAGGAGGGGGCGGGGCCCCGGCCCGGGGAGGAGCTGGTCAGCCTGGGCGAGCCAGGTTTCCTCGGCAACTGTGAGCGGCTCTGTGTGCCTGGAAAACCACTCTCCTGCCCACAGGGCGCTGTGAGAATGCTCCTTCTTGTGTCCGAAGGATCCAATACAAAAAGTTACCTGACTTTAGTGTTTGAGCTTGGGGGTAACACGGTAAGAAAAGCTGGAAGAATCGCCTTAAAATTTACAAGAAAATTGCTTTTAAAAAGCTAGAAAGGTAGTACGTCCTCATGGTAAGAAATCAAAGTATATGAAAAGAAAAAGGAAAGAAAAACCCTCCTACAGGTCATCATTATCACCCAATTCTTGTTCCTCCTTTCAGACTTTTTTTTTCAGCAAAAATGTAAATGTACATTTATATTTATCCTTAGCTCTATAAGATGTAAAAGATATTTATATAGCTCTGATTTTCTAGTTATATATTTTATATATACATTTACATATATACATAGATATTTTAAGTTTAAAATACACATTTTACTCCAACATATATAAATCTTGCATATCAAATATGTGTGTGTGTGCGTGCATGTGTGCAAGCTTGTGTGTGTGTGTGTGTGTGTGTGTGTGTATTTACCTGGTTGGATCATACTAGAATTCTTTTAAACACAATATTATATGACATTTTACCTGTGTAAGGGAACACCAAATATAGGAAGAAAGTTTTATATGAACAAAAGTAACTTTAAACACATAATAATATGCACAATGGTTATTACTATGTGCTAATTAGTTATAAACAGCAAGCTTAGCTATAAATCCCTACAGTTCATGTTGCTCTTCTGTTCAACCACATTCTTATTTGCCTGTCCTTTTCTTTTCCTGTTCTTTGTCTTCTAGGAGTATTCTCTCTCCCTCCACAACCCAGGAGTGCCCATCCCCTCTGGCTTCCTATGTTCTGACTCTGGGGGCAGTAGGGCTGGGGGTACTCTGTTTCCCTGCAAGCTAGGTGGGCAGGGCAGATCAGCCATGCAGTGTGGGAGGTAAGGGCAGGTGTACAGCCTCCGCCCCTACCCCCCACCCCTTCCTTCATGGCTTGCCCCAGGGCAGCTCAGTAACCCTCCAGGACCAGAAGATATGGATGTTATGACAGAGAAAGTCTGTCCCTGCGTGGCCATCAGGGGTCTATGGTCCTGACTCAGGGGCTTAAGGGCAGAGATGCCAGAAGGCAGAGAGACAACCGGATTACCTCCAAGGTCTCTCTGCCTCCTGGCAACGAGAAAAGACATTTTGATTGCTTCTAACAGGACTTGGAGTTAATTAGCCTGTGATTGACTGAGTCGATACATCAACAAAGATTTATTCAGCCACCAGCTGAGAACGGTCACAGTGTCTTGGAAAATCTATACTGGAAAACTCCACCGAAGTCAGTAACTGCTCTCAGAAACCAGGACAGACGGGCAAGTGTATCATCCCTACAGCTGGTGCAGGGGATCACACGCTCAGACAGACTCAGATTTGGGCTCAATGTCAAGAAATGGCACCCAATGAAATTGAGACAGCTGTGGATCAGGGTAAACGGGTGAAGCCCACCAAACGTGGAACTTTCCTCTGATCCAGTCCACAGATGGGCTGCTGGTGAGACAAAGCAACATTTGCTAAAAGGTAATCGGTGCTAGAAGCATTGTCACTGTGTTGTAGGGTTTTGGGAGACGATTGTGACTCTAATTTTTCAGGCTTCTCTGTATTCATGCCTCCTCTGCAATATGACTTTGCAGTCTTGCCCACCAAAAGGAGAGGTGTACTTCCCACCCCTTGAATCTGGCTGGCTTCCTGTCTTTGCTTTGTCCAACAGAAAGTGGTGGAAAGTCAGGCTGTGTCAGTTCCCAGCATAGGTCTCAAGAATCCCTCAATTCTCTTGCACCATGGAACAAACCTGAGTTGGTCTGCTGTTTGATGACAGATTTAGCCCAGATTACCATCCCAGCTGACAGCCCACAAGTGGCAGACATAGGAGGGAGGCTACTCCAGACCAGCCGGTCTGTAGTTCACCTTCTAGCTGACCACAGATGCATGAGTGAGTCCAGCTGGCATGAGCCGAGGCTGGCCCAGATCAGCAGAACAACCCAGCTGACCTGCAGACCCATGAGCAGGACTTAAATGGTGGTTGTTTTATTTTTTTTAAAAAAAAATTTTTTTTCAACGTTTATTTATTTTTGGGACAGAGAGAGACAGAGCATGAACGGGGGAGGGGCAGAGAGAGAGGGAGACACAGAATCAGAAACAGGCTCCAGGCTCCGAGCCATCAGCCCAGAGCCTGACGCAGGGCTCGAACTCACGGACCGTGAGATCGTGACCTGGCTGAAGTCGGATGCTTAACTGACTGCGCCACCCAGGCGCCCCAAATGGTGGTTGTTTTAAACTACTGAGTTTGGGGGCAGTGTGTTATGTGGCCTGGCCCACTGATGCACAGAGCACAACTGTCAGCCTGTTTCTGAGGAGTAAGCAGCAAACATTAGTTTTGTATTGGACTGTAAGACTTGCCCACAAGACTTGCCACTGTGATTCCTAGCAATAGTAAGCCTTGTTTTTTTCTAAGATGTGGTGTGTGTGTGTGTGTGTGTGTGTGTGTGTGTGTGTTTATATGACATAATAATAGTTACATCTAATGATTGGGTATCAGGACCAAATAGTCCCCAAGTAGTCTGGGGACAGATACATGGGAAAAGGGCACCTATAAGAGAGCTGAGACCTGGTTATGGAATGGGTCTGTCGCTGGCACACCTTACTTTCCTGTTAATTGATGCCCCAAGATCTAGTTCTGCCCCCAGCTGCTCCTGAACGGGAGCTGGGCAGAAACAGACCGAACAACTGTGACCCATATTCCAACAATAAGCTGTTGGGGAATACAATAAAAGAAACTAAGATGTTAATGAGAAGAAGCACTACTATGGCACTTACTGTATGCCAGGGACTGCCCTCAGGACTTTACATATTAACCTATTGAATTTGATGTGAAGCACCATTTATACTAACCACAGGAAGGGTAAAATACTTAGAAAGAAACCCAAGAAACTAAGAAAAAAAAAAAAAGAGCTAAGTACTAAATAAGACTTTGAAGGCTTTGAACACTATGGAGGGACACATGAAGATTTGACCCAATAGAAAGACACATCAACACATGATGATCTTGGACAGAAAGAAAGCATTGCAGAGATGTCGATTTTCCCCAAGTTAACTTATAAATTTAACATCCCAATCAATACACTGTATCAGTCAAGGTTCAGTCAGGCAAATAATGCTGTACGTAGTTCAACAGAAGGAATTTTATCCAGAGACTCCATGGTAAAGGAGAACCAAAGACCAGATGGGTTTGGGAGGCTCACCTAGAGACTTGGATGAGATGGGTCAGCAGTCTGCACTGCAGGAGGGAGCTGGGCCTGGAGGGTGGGCTCTCTGCTGGGGCTCTCCTACCCTTCGTCAGTAGCACATGCTCATATAGTAGACTTGCCGTCAGACTCGCCCCAACCCTTTACATTGGAATTCCCTTCTCCACCTCCACTTCCCCTCCTATAGGACTTTTTCTTTTCTTTTAAGAAGGCAAGTGCATTTATAAATTTTTTTAATGTTTTTTGTTTATTCTTGAGAGAGACAGAGCATGAGTAAGGGAGGGGCAGAGTGAGAGTGGGACACAGAATCCGAAGCAAGCTCCAGGCTCTGAGCTATCAGCACAGAGCCCGACGCGGGGCTCGAACTCACGAGCTGTGAGATCATGACCTGAGCCGAAGTCGGACACTCAACCGACTGAGCCACCCAGGCGCCCCATAGTGTTTATTTATTTTTGACAGAGAGAGAGAGACAGAGCATGAGTGGGGGAGGGGCTGAGAGAGAGGGAGACATAGAATCCAAAGCAGGCTCCAGCCCGACGCGGGGCTTGAACTCACAGACTGCGAGATCATGACCTGAGCCGAAGTCAGACACTCAACCGACTAGCCACCCAGGCGCCCCTGAACACATCGTCATCAAATAATGAAAATTTTACTTCTTCCTTTCCAATTTGCATGCTTTTTGTTTTTTTTTGTCTTACCTAACTGCTGTAGCTAGGACTTCCAGTACTATATTGGGTAGGAGTGAGCAGAGTAGGCAACCTGGTCTTGTTCCTGATCTCAGAGGAAATCCTTTCAAATTTTCTCCATTGAGTATAATGTTAGCTGTGGGTTTATTGTATCTGGCCTTTATTATGTTGAGCTATGGTTTTTCCACATCTAATCTATCAAGGATTTATATCATGAAAGGATGCTGTATTTCGTTAAATGCTTTTTCAGTATATCTATTGAGATGATCATGTGGCTTTTATCTTTCATTTTATTGATATGATTGAGTTACATTTATTGATTTGCATATGTCAAACCATCCTTGTATCCCAAGGATAAATCCCATTTGGTCGTGGTGTATAATCCTTTCAACATAGTCTTGAATTCAATTTGCTAGTATTTTGTTGTGAATTTTTGCATCTATATCCATCAGGGATATTGGTCTATAGTTTTCTTTCCTTGTGGTATCCTTATCTGGTTTTGCTACCAAAGTAGTGCTGGCTTCATAGAATGAATTTGGAGGTGTTCCCTCTTCTCAATATTCTGGAAGACTTTAAGGAGGGCTGATGCTAATTCTTCCTTAGATGTTTGGTAGAATTCACCAGCAAAGCCATCTGGACCTAGAGATTTCTGATTTCTGTGTTATTTTTTAATTGACTCAATCCCTTGATTTGTTATTGATCTGTTCAGATTTTCTATTCCTTCCTGATTCAGTCTGGGTATATTGTTGCTAAAATGTATCCATTGTTCCAGGTAATGTAATTTGTTAGTATATAATTATTCATAGTGGTTTCTTAAAATTCTCTATTTCTGTAGTATCGGTTGCCATGTCTTGTTTTCCTTCTAATTTTGAGTCTTTTTTTTTTTTTTTTAGTCTAGCCAAAGAATTAGTCTCGCTGTCAAACGTGTTTATCTTTTCAAGGAACAGGTTTTTAGTTTTGCTGATCCTTTCTACTGTTCTTCTGGTCTTTATTTCATTTATTTTTGCTCTGATTTTTATTATTTCTTTCTTCAGCAATCTTTGGACTTGACTAGTTCCTCTTTTTCTAGTTCCTTGAGGTGTAAAATTAGGTTGTTTGGGATTTTTCTTATTTCTTAATATATGTGTTTATTGCTATAAACCTTCCTCTTAGAACTGCTTTTGCTGCATCCTACAAAATTGGGTATATTGTATTTTCATTTTAATATGTTTCAAGATAATTTGTTTCTATTTTTAATTTTTTGAAAATGTTTATTTATTATTTTATTGTTTTTGACAGAGACAGAATGCGAGTGGGTTAGGGGCAGAGAGAGAGGGAGACACAGAATCGGAAGCAGGCTCCAGGCTCCGAGCTGTCGGCACAGAGCCCGACAGGGGGCTCGAACTCACGAGCTGTGAGATCACGACCTGAGCCAAAGTCGGACGCTCAACCAACTGAGCCACCCAGGCGCCCCAATTTGTTTCCATTTTGATTTCTTCTTTGACCCATTGGTTGTTTAGAAGTGTGCTGTTTAGTTTCCGCATATTTGAAGATCTACTCACTTTCCTCTTGTTGAAACTTCTAATTTCCTGTCATTTGTGGTCAGAGAAGATAGCTGAAATTGATTTTAATCTTTTTCAATTTGCTAAGATTGGTTTTGTGGCCTGTCATATGATCTATCTTGGAGAATGTTCACAGGCACTTGAGAAGAATGTATGCTGTTGGTGGATGGAACATTCTGTATGTGTCTGATAGGTCCATTTATTTTAGTGTGTTTCAATTCCATTGTTTCCTTGTTGATTTTCTGTCTGCACAATCTCTCCTTTGCCGACGGTGGGATAGTGAAGTCCCCTCCTGTTATTGTATTGTATATTTCTCCCTTAAGATTTGTTAGTATTTGCTTAATATATTTCAGTGCTCAGATGTTGGGAGTGTGTATGTTTATAGTTGTTATGTCTTCTTGACGTACAGAGGCTCCCCAATTTATGATGGTTTGACTTAGAATTTTTTTACTTTATGATGGTACAAAAATCATACTCATTCAGTAGACACGATGCTCTGAATTTTGAGTTTTTAATCTCTTCCTGATCTAGTGATATGCCGTACTCTGTCATGATGGTGGGAGGCAGCAGGAAGCTTCAGTCTACTCACCCACGTGATCATGAGGGCAAGCAATTGGTATACATGCAACCATTCTGTACCCACATAATCATTTTGTTCTTCACTTTCAGTACAGCGTTCAATAAATTACCTGAGGTATTCAACTCTGTATTATAAAATAGGCTTTGTATTAGATGGTCTTGCCCAGCTGTAGGCTAAACTAAGTGTTGCTAGCACATTTAAGGTAGGCTAAGCTATCATGTTTGGTAGGTTAGGTGCATGAAATGCATTTTCAACTTATATTTTCAACTTTTGATCAGTTTATCAGGATGTAACTCTAGTGGAAGAAGATTGATGTTGACCCTTTTATCATTATATAATGACCTGCTTGGTCTCTTGTTGCCGATTTTGGGCTTGAAGTCCATTTTGTCTGACGTGAGTATGGCTACACCCGCTTTCTTTTGGCTACCATTTCTTGGAGTATCATCCTCTGTCCCTTCACTTGAGTCTATGTGTTTGGAGCTGGGAAGAGTCTCCTGAAGGCAGCATGCAGTCGGGTCTTTGTTTCAGTTCATTCAGACACTCTGTTCCTTTTGATTGGTAAGTTCAATCCATTTACATTTAAGGTGATTACTGATATATGAGGACTTACTATTGCCATTTTATCTTTTGTGTTCTGATTGTTTTGTATCTCCATTGTCTTGTCTTTTTCTCTTTCTTTCTTTCTTTTGTTTGATTTTTAGGTTGGTGGTTTTTTATGACATTTTGCTCAGTCCTTCCCTGCTTTTTATTGTATTTTATTTTTTTAAACTTTTTTTCAAATGTTTATTTATTTTTGAGAGAGAGAGAGAGGGAGGGAAGGAGGGAGGGAGGGGGATAGAGAGAGGAAAACACAGAATCTGAAGCTGGCACCAGGCTCTGAGCTGTCAGCACAGAGCCTGATGTGGGGCTCGAACTCACAAACTGGGAGATCATGACCTGAGCCGAAGTCGGAAGCTTACCTGACTGAGCCACCCATGTGCGCCCTCCCCCCCTTTTTAGATGTTTTGGTTTTGCTCTAGATTTTGTGGTTCCCGTGAGATTTGTATAAAATGTCTTATAAATAAAATAATCCTTTTTCTGTTGATAGCAACTTATCTTCATTTGCCTCTACAAGTTCCAGCATTTTCCTCCTCCCTTTTTATACTTTTGTTATCACAAATTGTCTCTTTTTATGCTGGGAGTTCGTTTCCAAATTGTAGTAGCTATATTTATTTTTAATGCCTTTTTCTTTAAAGCTTTGTGTTACATTTAACATCCTATTGTAAGAGAGGGTTATAATTTTATGATTTTATCTATCACCTTTGAAAAATCTGGGGTATTTTTGTCTTTTCATTTTAGGCAGAAGAGCTCCCTTCAACATTTTTTGTAAGGCAGGTCTGGTGGTGGTGAACTGCATCAGCTTTTGTTTGTTTTTCTCCTTCATATCTGAAGGGTCACTTTGCTGAATAAAGTATTCTTGGCTGGAAATCTGAATTAGGACATTCACTCTCTCCTGGCCTGTAGTTTCTGTTGAAGAAATCTACTGATAATCGAATGGGATTTTCTTTGTAGGTTATGTTCTCTTCTCCCCCCCAGCTGCCTTTAAGAATCCTTCTTTATGGTCAATTTTTGACAGCTTCATTATAATATGTCTTAAAGAGGATCTTTGAGCATTGAGATACTAAGGTGACTAATTAGCTTTGTGGACTTGTATGTCTAGTTCTCTCCTTAGGTTTGGGAAGTTCTCAGCTATTACTTCTTTAAATAACCCTTCTGTCCCCTTCTCCTTCTGGTATATCCATAATTCTTTTGTTGGTCCCCCTGAGGGAGTCTGATAGCTCTCGTACGGTTTCTTCACTTCTTAAAAATCTTAGTTCTCTCTCTGCTATTACCTGAATTATTTCTAGATTCCTATCTTCTGGCTCGCCTGTTCTTTCTTCCCTCCCATTTGCTCTGTTTCCAATACTTTGTAATGTGTTCTTCATTTCCTCTGTTGAGTTCTTTAGTTTCAGAATTTGAGTCTGTTTGGCAAAGCACTCCTTCTGTTCATTTATTTCATTACTCAGTTCATTAAATTGACTTTCTGAGTTTTCTTCTAGCTTGCTGACTTTCTTCATAACCAGCTATTTTGAATTCTCTATCAGTTAGATCCTAATTTTCTGTGACTTGGAGATTGGTTGCTGGAGAACTGTCTGCCATTTGCTTTTGGTGATACCATGTTACTGTGATTTTTCATGGTGTTTGATGAGATGAGCCTCTGCTGACACATTTGAAGTAATGGATGCCTTTCTATTTTGGTAGAGTTCTATTGACTTTGATTTTAACAGTTCAACCGGTTGGGAATTAAAGACCTTTCTTTTATTTTCCAGCAGGTGGCGATATAGTGTAATTTTTTCCCCTCTTACCTAAACTGCTTTACGGCTGTATTTGGGAGCACACACTTTCCACCCACACCACCTGCTCTTCTGGCGGGGTCACTGAGGCTGTCATAGTTACCCGTGCACTAGCGTCTCACCAGTGCTGAGGTTGCCAGGGTTGCTGGCGCGCGGCTGGGTCTGCTAGGGTCATGGGTACTGCTGCTGCCCAGGGTTGTTGGGGATACCACGGTCTCGGAGGCCTCTGCCACTGCCAGGGTCACTGGGTTTACAGGCACCACTGCTGCTGTTCCCCTGGTTTTCCTGCCTCCATGAGGTCCAGTCTACCCACCTTCAATGTACAGATGTATGGTTCTCTGTGGAGTCCTGATGTGCTGTTGAGGAACCCCTGTTGGGTGATGGGTGCCCTACTCATTGCAAATTAAAGGGAGAAACAAAAGATTTCTCATGCTGCCATGTGCTGATGTCACTCCCCCCAAATTTCTTAGCAGTTCATGCAGATTTTGTTATTTTGCTCATAATATAAAAATGTCACAAATCGCTTACCATCTGCTAAGGTCAAGTTCTAGCCAGAGACTGGTGCTATGGCTCTGTGTGCCCCCACCCAGGACGTCACCTGTCCCAGGAGGTGGAAATCCACTTTGTCGGTCCCTCCTGCTCACCAGTCAGTAGCGACCTGGACGAATGACCAGACCAGGCCCTGGCCCACTGGTATTACCTGCTTGCAGATACTAGGGAGGCAAGCCTGTTACAGGTTGCCTCTTCCTGAACACTCAGTTAGACTAGTTTTTATTTTCCAGTCACTTTGACATCTTAATACAACATTGACCTACTTAAAAAAAAGTTATCACATTTTTTATTGCAAAATCATACTCATTGTAGAATAACTGAAATTTAGACTCTGAACAGGAAAATAAAAATCCTTTCTAATTTTCCACCAATAGAAAAAATCCCTGGTGATATTTTGTGGATTCCTGCCAAGTTGATATATAAATGCTAAGTATAAGAACAGGTTTAGGGATAAAATTAGGATCATAAAAGAGATCCACTTTTGTGGCCAGAATGCTTCAAATGTATATTCACTATTATATCAGTAACATTTCCTAATGTAATTAAATATTCCTCTACACTGTAATTTTTATTAGTCTTATTAAATAGCCATTCCATAATTTATTTAGTCCTTTATCTAGACATACCTGGAAGGCTGTTTCTAAGTTTTAAAGTTCTGCGATGGACATCATTTTATATGTCTTTGTATTTCTGTTTATTTCCTCAGGCAGAATTTCTAAAAGGGGGAATTTAGGGTAAAAAGGAATGAATGTTGGAAGATTCTTGATCCATATTGCCATATGATTGCTATTTATAATGCGTATGAACAATTTATTTGTTTCACCAGCAGTGTGTAAGAATTCCACAATCAGCCCCCATGGTTCAAGATTGAGAATCCTACATTTAAAAAATCTAGTTTTGCCAATTTGGTGGGCAAAAATGGTACCTTGTTGTTTTGAGTTATAAATTTTTCCATGACCATTGAGTTTATCTTCTTGCATTCTCACTGCTCATTTGTATTGCTGCTTTATGAATAAGGTTAGCAAAGCACCAAGCCATAAAGATAATATCCTCTGCCTATTTTTTCTTTTATATTCTTTTTGATTTGTTAGAGCTTTTCCTATATTAAGGACCTTAGCCAAATTTCTGTCATTTACGTTACATATATATTTGCCCAATCTTTTCTTTTATATGTTGCATTTTGACTTACAGAAAATTTCCCCCTGTATTGCATAAACCTATTAATTTTTGCAAATACTTGTTTTAACTACCGCCTAGAACAATGTATCGATTTGCAAACACTGCCTTTCTGTGCTCACAGTTCACTGAACAATTTTACTCAAACTATTCACAAACATCTTTGACATTGTGTTTGTCCTCACTGGATCACTGTTGAGTTGCCTTTCGAGTCACCTAGAAGTTGTTCTGGGCGCATTGTGGTAGTCATTGGTGCTATCTGATAAATGTTTCTAGCTGTCCACAGTTTGGGTCAGTGACGACATCCCTTTGTGGTTGGGTGGGGTCCTGTAAGCCATTTTAATTAATGAGTTTTGAGTGGCAGTGACTGATACATAGTGTCATTTCTAGGCTGAACCATTGGCTGGTCAGGGCCAAATGCCGTGGGACACCCTCTTTCCCTCGGCACAGTGACTAGCAATGTTTCAGATGCAAGCTCTGTTCTCTGAGAGACTGTGATAAGCAGCGCTCACTATTGACCATGGTGATGTGTAGCTGAATGAGAAATAAACCTTTGTGGTCTGAAGCTTCTGAGCTTTTGGAGCTATTTGTTACCACAGCATAATGTAGCCTCTCCTTACTGACAGTTCATCATGTCCCCTTAATTTGGGTTATATCAGATGCACCATTAAAAAAAAAATCTCTGTGTAATGCAGTCCCTGGAATTTTTATCCCAAGCCACAAGTGGCCATCTGTATAATATTAGAGCAGCTGCTGTTTTCATTTTTCCTAAATTGTGTATTCTTACTTTTGACAACTTATCCACCTACTGAATTGCTTTTTATTTGGGGGGATGAATAAAAACCTTTTAATCTGAAAAATATTAAGCACAACAAAAGTGGAGTGAATAGTATAATGAATCCCCACGGATCCATTGCTGAGCTTTAACAATGACCAGACTTGCAGAAATTTTGAAAGGTTTTATGTAGTAATATTTCTTACTTAGTTTTGGTAAATATTTTCCTTTTGCTTTTATGCTTAGAAAGTCCCTCTGTGCCACAATATCAGTGATTGGATTATATTTCCATGCAGTTGTTTTGTGTGTTCATTATTTGTCACTTCTAGTCTTTTCTGTACTCCGTGTTGAAGGTGGTGGTGAATTCACAAAGGGCTTTAAATGGGGACGGTGGATCCTCCTGTAAGGAGCTACGCTTACGCTTACTTTCAGAAGGCTGCTGGCTTCACCTGTAGGAGAAAGGGGCTGGTCTCAGTTTGTGTTCCTTCATAAAAAGACCCTGAGACCAGGGCCAGGGAGCAGGTAGTTAATCTGGGGGGAGGTGGTTTCAAGAAGCCTAAGTTAGTGGCAGGGGGACAGGAAACAGGGAAGGGAGAAACATCCAACCGAGTGTGAGCTGATGAGCAGGTTGTCTCTGTGGGAGCTGGGGTCAACTTCTCTGGAGAGCCCCTGTGACCCTGCCACCAGGACAGTGCAGCTGGGTGGTGGCCCCTGGGGTGTTAAGTCCTCCCAGTCTGGGCTGTGTGCACACTGGGGAGCACACTCCACTGGAGCCTGGCAGGTCCTCACCCAGAGGAGCAGAGAGGCCGGCTGGCTGGTGAGCAGGAAGCCACGGCTGGCTGGAGCTGTGTGCCACAGCCAAGTCACTAGGATCACGGCGTCTGCCCCATGTCCCCATTGGGTTCCATGGGAGTTCGAGAGTGTGCTGGTGGTGTCATGATCCCTGGAAAGGCCAACAATGGATGGTATGGTTGCCCTTGGCTTCTGATTAAATCCTTCCCTCAAGGCCATGTTTAATGGCGCCTATTGTTGCCTCTAATTATGACCTATTTTGCCATGTGTCCACTTTGGAAGGAAGACCCTTATGCAATCCTGTCTCATTTCTAGCAGGATCCAAACACACCATGATTAACCTTTCTGATGTCAAGGGGGTTGGTGAAGGGTTTACATTCATGTCAATCCCTTAAGCTGGTTGGTGTTTTCACTGGGTTCAAATAAGTCACCGCTGCCAATAAGGCCACAGGGTGAGTGACCAAGGGTCTTGGTTCTCCTGGGACTGGGAGCTCCTTGGAAGTGGGACTTTCAGTGTTAAAAATGGGAAACCAAGATGGTTGACCATCCCGCCTATGGCTGGTCAGCACTTAATAAGTTTCACCTAAAACCTGCCAGCCTTTTCTTCCATTTCTCTTGATCACAAATAACGGGGACTGTAAGTGCAACAATCATTTCAGAGAATGGATTGCAGACTCCACACTTTGGCAGCTCCTGCTCAACTGTGAACCTTTGCTTGGTTTCAAAGCATAAATCAGGGCTCATGGAGTGTTCCTGAGAGCTCCTTGGCAGGAGGCATCCATTGCCTGCCAGAGGCCCCAACATTTGCTGCCACTGTGTCAGCCCCACTGCTCTGATTAAGTTTCAGAAGGCTGCACCAGGGCTCTGCCTCGCCAACACCCAATTCATCAGCATCTCCCTAGGCAGCCTTCTGCCCCCCTTGCCTGGATGGTTCCTTTCGAGCCACACTCTTGCAAGTGATCTCTCTTTACTGCATTCCAGCCCGAAGATCTGGGATCTGTGCTTGGGTCCTTCGAAATCCCACAGGGATTGATTCCTAAAAATCAGTGCTCTGTCTCATCTGTCAGATGGCTTTCTGTAGTCTCGTCTTTAAATATTCCTGTAGCCTTGCCTATTTCTGTAGCCTTGTCTTTAAATATTCCCTCCGGTAGCAATCCTGAACTGTGATTACTTAGAGGTTGGGGTGTAGCCGTCAGAGCCAGCCACAGACTTACCAGGGTTACCCTGGGTGGCTGTGCTTCCTCAAGATGCGGAAAGAAGTTCATGAATCAACTGTCACTTTTCAGGCCCTCTGTGTTGTCGGAATTGCCTTCTGGTTGTCAGGACAGCGTCAGACTCCATGGTCCCCAACGTCTGGGCTCTGTTACTCCACCAGTCTCTGCAAAGGCTGCATCTTTCTGACCAGCAAACACATCACCTTACTGGTCCTTTATTACCCAGACAGCGATGACTCCAAGCCTAAAATTAGGTTTTGTCAACCTGCACCCTCGAGATGGCAGCAGATGGCAGTGGGTGTCGGCCCACGTCCCTTAGACCTTCCGTGCACTGCGATTTCCGAATGCCAGCACCACATTGGCATCTCTTTGTGGAAGGGCTTTCTCCCAAGAGGCTGACAGCTGGTGGGCACACCTGCCCCAGGGGGGCCGCAAGTACTGTGGCATTTATGTGGATCAGGATTTTCACCTCTGATAGATTCAGGGTCCACGTGGTTTTCCAGCTTCCTGGTGGGACTGAGCTCAGGGTGTTCACAGTGGTGGCTGGCTGGTGGTAACACACACTTTCCCGGTCCCTTTCTTCCCTGTCACACATCCCCATTCACTGCTGGTGTTCCCTTTGCCTCCCAAAGCAACTACTTGAACAATCCTTGTTTCAGCGTCTGCTTTTGGGGGGGCTCCCAAACTAAGAAAAAAGTTGATTATTGGATTATTTCATAATTCAGGGGTCTAGGACTGTCACCTACTTCCCACAGAAGATATGAAAAATGCTTTTACTATATGGTCAACACGTAGACTAGAAAGGGGAATAAAAAGTTGCCTCCTCTTTTTTCTTGTCTGCTCCTTGCTGCCTCAAGTATTCATTGAGCAAATTTAGGAGCTACAAACTCAAATCCCTAAGGAGTCAGGTCGGTGATGTTTATGTGGAGAACAAATGTCAGACAATTGGGAGTGGGGAGGTCTGTGGTGAAGAACACATCCCCAGAAAGGTCTCTCGACTCTTTTTCCTCTTCCTCTATCATTACTATGTTGGTCAAACAAAACCTACCTGCAGGATGCTAACATTCAAAGACAAGCATAAGACCTACCTTTGTCCACTAGGTAATTGTCTGACTCCTTTGTTTAGGTGGAGACCATCTTTCAGAGGTGGACTTTCCTTTAGAGTAGACCAGACAACTGAAATAACTGAGAGGAGATCTTTGCTCATGTATCATATACCACCATGCACGAGATTCTACAGTTCTTTCTCCCCAAACTGTCACCCTGAAACAAGGAAAGAACCACTCCCACAGCTTGGGGTTTCGAAAGTCGAATGAGAAATCATGTATTTTTCATTATACTTCACTTTCTAAAATATTTACATGCTGTCATCTGAAGATAAGTCATAACAATTTTTCTCTTAAGTTTTGGAGCAGTTGGCATGCTTTCCAGAACAATCACACTTGAAAGGGCCTTTTTAGTTGTGACAGGGGAGGCTACAGATGGAGGAGAGAGAAATACTCAGACTTAAGATGCGGGGAACAGTTCAGAAGTTGTGGAAAATGACAGGAGCCACTGGGGGATGTGCTGCATTGAATGCCTTGTGCATTTGTAAATTGCGACTGAGGGCGGATGTCACCTACATGTCTCTCTGTCGGCCTTGTGTGTCAAAAAAATGCTTCTCAGTGGAAATCCATGTCTGCTGGACATCTGCCAAGTGTCCCCCATGGGACTTGTTGTCACCCGGTCCTGGGCTCAGATGTGTGACCATTTATCTCCAGCCACACAGTGAACAGTGCGATATGCAAACAAGCTGCTTGTGCGTCTAAGTTTCATCCTAACAACTCCCAAGGGTTGAGGCACTGAAATGGCACTGAAATGGGGCAGCACCATCGCCTCCTACCCCCTCACCCCTCGATCCTGTCGCTAAGCCCCCTCTATAAACTGAACTGTGCTTTTCAAGCATCAGGGGCCCTTGTGGCTGTCTCAGATGGGCTGAATGTCAATGGCATCATGAGAATTTTTGCAAGCTTCTCTTCTGAGGAACGATATTAGAGAATGAAGGAAAGATGACTCTCAAGGTGCCAGATGAGAATGAGTTGTAATGGGATCAACGGTCAGCCATCTTGGCTTTCAAAAAGGGAGTCAGGTGACATCAAGAGTAACTAAAAAAGGTGACCATACTGTTTCTGCACTGCTCGAGTCTGGCGAAATCTCTTTTTTTGACTATCCCTTCTAAGACTGAAAGGTGTATGGTTTTCTAGGGCTGCTGTAGGAAAATACCACAAACTGGGTGGTGTAAACCACAGAAATATATTGTCTAGACATTCTGGAGGGTCAAAGTCAAGGTGTTGAGAAGGCTGGTTCCTTCTGAAGGCTGGGAGTGAGAATCTGTCCCATGCCTCTCCCCTAGCTACTGACAAGTTTGGGTGTTCCTTGACTTGTAGAGGCATCACCCTGATCTCTGCCTTCATGTTCTCTTGGCACTCTTCCTGTGCATCTGTGTCCAAAAATATAAAAAAATCATGTTTTTTATAACATGATTTTTTTAAAATGCTTATTTATTTTTGAGAGACAGACAGAACGTGAGCAGGGGAGGAGCGGAGAGAAAGGAAGGCACAAGACACACAATCTGAGGCAGGCTCCAGGCTCTGAGCTGTCAGCACACAGCCCGACGCGGGGCTCGAACCCACGAACTGTGAGATCATGACCTGAGCCGAAGTCGGATGCTTAACTGACTGAGCCACCCAGGCGCCCCTAAATTACCTTTTTAACACAGACATCAGTCATATCAGATTAGGGGCCCACTCTGCTCCAGAATGAACTCGTCTTAACTAATTACATCTTTCATGGCCCTATTTCCAAATAAGGTCCCTTCTGAGATATGGGGGGGGGGTTAGGATTTCAATATATGAGTTTTGACTGGGGGGGGGCGGGGAAAATCCAGCCCATAACAGAGAAGAAACATGGTGTTATATTTCTATTGAGACTTCTGGAGGATTTCAATGGTTTAGAAGAAACTTCTCCATCAGAGGTCTGAAAAGCCAGTGTGGGGGTAGACAACTGCCACTTGACATTACTGGAATGGAAAAGAAGGGGCTCTGTTAGCAACCTTCTGACTGATCTCTGACCCTTCAAGTTCTAAACCTTTCCAAAAGAACCACATTTGCTAGTTTTGGAGCCCACCAGAGAGAGAAGTGTCTCCCCTAATTTGGGGTCAAGATTCCCCCTCAGGCATTGGAGGGGAGCAAACGGCAGTTGGAATAGAGCCTGACAGGTTGTGACAAACAAGAATGCTAATGGCGTCATGTCCACGTAGAAAGAGCACATGAACATAAGCCCCAAGCAAGAGGAAAAGTGGATTCAGAGAAGGACACACAGAGCCAGTGAGAGACAGGAACTATAAGCATGGCCAAGACCCACGACCGTGGGGCCCCAGTGGGAATCTCCACACACTCTCGTGGCTGGAGCCCTGCAGCCACGCTGGGTCCAGAACGTCTGTCTGGTCCCAGCCTGTACGAGGTTCTGCCCGAATCCCCCCTCAGTGCCCTTGTCTCTCTTCGTGCATCCCTATAAGAAACCCCTGAAGTTGAGCCACTGGGCCCCTGCTCCTGCAGCTCAGAGACAAACCAGAGCATCTGGCTTGGTAATCAATCCCTTCAACATACCACCTGGATAGGGTTGTGCAGTGTTCCAGAAAACGAGTCACCTCTGCCGCCTTTTCCTAGTCACTGGGGATGTTTTTTTAAGTTTTATTTATTTTGAGAGAGACAGAGACAGCATGAGTGGGGGTGGGGTGGAGAGAGAGAGAGAGGGATGGGGGAGAGGGAGAGAGAGAATCCCAAGCAGGCTCCATGCTGCCAGCTGCGGAGCCTGATGTGGGGCTCAAACCCATGAACCGTGAGATCATGACCTGAGCTGAAAGCCAGAGTCGGAAGCTTAACTGATTGAGCCACCCAGGCACTCCAGCACTGGGGATTTTTTAAAACCATATTATCTTGTGGTCTTAGTATCTTAGGGTTACCGGATACATTTTCTAGAAGTCAGTTAGAGTAGCACCTCTCAAACTTGAGTGTGACCTTGTTAAAATGCAAATACTCTTTAAAAAAATTAAAAAAAAATTTTTTTTAACATTTATTCATTTTTGAAAGGCAGAGAGAGACAGAGCACGAATGGGGGAGGGGCAGAGAGGGAGACACAGAAACAGAAGCAGGCTCCAGGCTCCGAGCTATCAGCACAAAGCCCGACGCGGGGCTCGAACTCACGGACCGTGAGATCATGACCTGAGCCGAAGTCGGCTGCTTAACCGACTGAGCCACCCAGGCACCCCTAAAAAATTTTTTTTAATGTTTATTTTTTTTTGAGGAAGAGACAGAGACAGAGCATGAGCGGGGGGAGGGGCAGAGAGAGAAGGAGACACAGAATCTGAAGCAGGCTCCGGGCTCTGAGCTGTCAGCCCAGAGCCTGATGCAGGGCTTGACCTCATGAATAGTGAGATGACGACCTGAGCTGAAGTCGGACGCTTAACGGATGGAGCCACCCAGGTGCCTCTAAAATGCAAATTCTGATGTATCAGGTGGGTGGGTGGGGCGGAGCCTCTGCATTTCTCACGAACTTGCAGGTGGGCCAGTGGTCACACTTTGAGCACCACTGATGTGGATTATTTTACCAAAGAAGAAAACGAGGCACAAAGAAGCTAAGGACTAATCTGAAGTCCTATGGCCAGAAAGGGTTAGGATTGAGATGAGAATTCTGGCCTCCCAACTCTCAAGCTCAGCTCTCTAACTTGCTCATCCCAGTCCTTAAAAAAGTCCCTGCAGCAGAAGCACACCTCTTGTCATGCAAGCTGGCTGTCTAGTGAAAATGAAGATGGGGACAGGCCAGCAGAAGAGCCCAGGGTTCTGATGATCCAGTGCCCCAGGTGCTTCCCTGGGTGTGGAGCCTGTGACAGCCGTGATCAGGAGAGAAATCATGGATGGAAAGACACAGGGGCCTGGCTGTGTTCCAATAAAACTTTATTTGCAAAGACAGCTAGTGCGTTGGGTCTGGCCTGTGGGCCAAAGTCAGCTGAGCCCCTCTCTAAGGGGCTGCACTTTGTTTGACCTACTGTTTACTATTTAGGGCCCAGGCACTGTTGATTTTTGTCCATTGAGATGGTTTAGTCCATTAAGACTAGGAATTGCGGAAGCAAGAAACAATTTGAGGATCCCAAAGTTAAAATTTACACCTTAATTTAATCAAATCAAATTGAACTCATTTAAGCAATTCTTTTACAAATTTTATACTTCATAGTATTCATGGGTTTGGATTCCATAGAAATATGAAAAAGGACATGAGAACAAAAGTTAAGGAATGATTTTTGAGGCCATGGTTGGTGAACAGAGGGGAGAAAATGGGATAGGAGAAGACTTAGCCTAAAAAAAACCCACACTGTTAGGCCCAAACTTAGTTCTGAGCTTCCTGGCAGCCAAGGGAAAGAATGAACCTCATTTCTAATGTCTTAGAATGGGTTCACTAGAAGCAGAGCCCAAGGCAGGGACTTGAGCTCACCAGGTGTATTAAGAACATGTACTAAGGGGAAATGTGTCAATGAGGGAGTGAGACAAGATAGACGAGGTAGGAACCTCAAAACGGTGTGCTCTCAAGCAAAGTCAACCCTTGCTTGGCCTGATTCACTGGGGTCTCTGGAGCATACATTACACCACAGAGTGGTACCTACTGGGGCCAAGTGGTCTGGCCTCTTCTCCCTGAATCAATCATTGGCTGTGGGTTGCCTCCTGGGTGTGTGTGTGGGCATAACCATCTGGATGAAAGCCTCCCATCAGCTAGGGCAATTCTACAGGGAAGGGGCAGCTGTGTGAGTCATTGTAGCTGGGGGGTTCCCCCTCCCCACCTCACCCCCACCCGATAAAGGGGATGTAGTGGGCACCACTGACGTTCACCACAGGTACAGTTTTCTATAGGACTTTTAATCTTTCAACCATCCAATTTCATTCATGTATTAATTCCACATCTACTTATTGAACAGCTGATCCACTTTGCAAGCACTAGGCCAGTTTCTGAGACTAGCTGGAGAGGAAAAGACCTGTTCTCTGACCTTAGGAAACGTATAGAAAAAGTTGCCTTCACGATTATCAAAAAGGTAAGTGTTGGTGAGGATGCAGAGAAAAGTGAACCCCTGTGCCCTGTTGGTGGGAACGTAAGTTGGTGCAGCCACTATGAAAAACAGTATGGAGGTTCCTCAAAACATTAAAAACAGAACTACCATATGATTCAGCAGCCCCACTTCTGGGATAATCTGAAGGAAATGATAGTACTATTTTTTAAAAAATTTATTTAAGTAGACTCCATGCCCAGTGTGGAGCCTAAAGTGGGGAGGGAACTCATGACCCTAAGCTCAAGCCCTGAGCTGAGCTCAAGAGTCAGATGCTTAAACGACTGAGCCACCCGGGTGGCCCTGAAATTACTATCTTTAGATACCTGCACCACTATTTCACGTCAGTGTTATTCACACTAGCCAAGAAATGGACACAACCTAAGTGTCCATCAATGCACGAATGCATTAAGAGAATACTGTATATGCACATACATATATACCACCCCCCCACACACACACCAGAATATTATTCAGCAATAAAAAGAAGGAAATCCTGCCATTTGTGCCAACTTGGATAGACCTTGAGGGCATTATGCTACTTAGTTGTCCACTCTAATTTTCTTCAATATTTTTACCTGTCTAAGTTACTGTTATATTTCCGGTGTTTCATACCCATACCTATTTTAGTGATATAAATGTGTAAATAATAGGTTCATGTATATTTCACATAGACCATAAATAACAAAGATAAACATAAAACAGATGCATTTTGCACTTAATTTGTAGCAGTGCTAGTTTATATATCCAAATATGGCCATATCCATTTCATCCATTTGAAATTGGCCAAAATCCAAGAAGCAGACTTTCTAAAAATTCCTAAAAGGCATTTGCAAAAGTGCATATACTAAACCTCACACACTTGTCTTTCCCTCAGTGAGGACCTGGTTACTCTCACTCTACACACCATTGTTGTAATCTTTAAAAAAAAAATGTTTTTTAATGTTTATTTTATTTTTGAGAGATAGAGACAGAGTTTGAGCAGGAGAGGAGCAGAGAGAGAGAGGGAAATATGGAATCCAAAGCAGGTCCCAGGCTCTGAGCTGTCAGCACAGAGCCTGATGCGGGGCCCGAACCCACGAACTGTGAGATCATGACCTGTGCTGAAGTCGGATGCTTAACTGATTGAGCCACCCAGGCGCCCCACCATTGTTGTAATCTTGGGAAAATGCGACTCCTGCCCACGGCTGGTTAGATAGGCAAACTAAAAGCATCAAGAGGGTATCACTATCACCTGATGGTAAGTCCAGTCCTGAAGAAAACACTAAATACAACAAAATGATTAAGTACTCTCGAGTGGTTGGTGTTGTGGCACAAATGGCGATAATTTGGCACATCTCAAGGGCACTAGAAGACTCAACAGTTTGGCAATTCAAATCTGGAGACTTCTATCCGAGGCCCAGGACTCTTAGAGCTGGGACAGGCCATCCCCAATGTGCCCTGAGTTCTTGACACATAAAATTCACAAGCTTAGTGAAAAAAACAAAACAAAACAAAACAAAAACAAAACCCTGTGCTTTACTCCACAAAGTTTTGGGGGGACAGGTTAAGCGTCCACAATGGCCTGGATCAACACCAACCCTTCCCGGGGCACTTCTCACTACCAAACACTGGTATATTTATCTCATTTACATCTTACAATGATCCCAGGAGAAATGTAGGATTATCACAATTTTACAGGCAAGAAAACAGAGGCGCAGCGAGCGAGGTCAAGTCATTTGCAGATACACCCAGACGCTGACTGATGGAAATGGGACCTGAACCCAGAAGACTGATCCCAAGGCCTGGCTCAGGTCTTGTCCGATGTGACCCCTACTCTGAGATGCATGGAGGGTACCAACTTCCCCTCCATTGGTCGCTGACCTGGCTGTCCTCCCTTTGGGGGCTCTGCCTTGGTCTCTTTTCCTTGAGTTTGTCCATTCCTGGGCTAATCCCAGGGATGGGCAACCTGGAAATCCTGTGGCTCACAGCCCTGCCATTGGAATATCGTGGATCCACCACCCCGTTTGCACCCAGACTCCACTGCCTGGGGGCTGCTCCCAACTGTTGTGTGGCAAGGTGGGGGTGCCAACACAGACCCTAGGGTGGCCGTCCTTCCTCCCCGGTCTTCACAGGGGTCAGACTAACATCACCATCTGAAGGCACCCCCGCCACCTTACTCCCCCTCCCCTTTGCCCTTTAAAGGAGTCCCCTCTGATAAATCTGCACGGCTAACCCTGTTTGGGGGTCCATTTCTTGGATGCCCTGAGCTAATTCACAGGGTAACAGCCCCACCTCTGCCCCATTCCCTGCTCCTTGTTTCATTCTCATCACCTCCACTGGACACCCCACCCTCCACCCCTCCCTCCAGAGGACCTGGGCCTGGTGGGCGCAGGAATGATCTTACCTTGTTGACGCCATCGGCCATGGCCTGAAGCGTGAGCTCCCGGGGTCCATCCACTGTCTTCCCGTTGTCTGTCGGGCCCCAGCTGGCACTGTAGATGTCGATCAGCTGAGGCATGTGGCTGATGGAAGAGGCCTCAATGATGTCTGTCATGAATGGCTGGTCTAGCATCCGGATACCTGTGGACCCAATTGGACAGGGAAACACCATGTTTTGGTCCCCCAGTGCACTGGAGATGGGGGAGGGGTGATGAGGGCTCAGGTCCTGGGTGTGATTGGAGGGCCTGCCACCTGGGTGTCCTGGGGGGACGCTGCAGAATCTGGAGTCCAACCTCAGGCTGTGTGGGCTACACCTTTAGAGGCTAAAAGAACGACACATACACTGTCCCACTCAATCCTTTTAGGACTCCACCCACACCTTTCCTTATATAACTGAAGAAATTTTTTCCCACTGGAAACTTTACTAGAATTTCTAATGGGGAGAGACCACCTTTGCTGAAGAGATTCCTTGATAAGTCTATTTCCTTTTCTCTCTCTCTCTTTTTTTTTTTTTTTTTTAGCGCGCGCGAGAGAGCACGTGCATGTGAGCAGGGGGTGGGAAGAGGGAGAAAGAGAGAGAGAGAAAGAGAATCTCAGCGTGGAGCCCCATGTGGGGCTCTATCCCATGGCCCTGGGATCATGACCTGAGCTGAAATGAAGAGTTGGACATTCAATTGAGTGAGTCACTTAGGCGCCTCTTGATAAGTCTATTTCTTTTATTTCTTTTTTTATTTTTTAATTTAATGTTTTATTTATTTTTGAGAGAGAAAGAGAGGGAGAGAGAGGGAGAGTAAACGAGCAGGGGAGGGACAGAGAGAGGGAGACACAGAATCCGCAAAGCATGCTCCAGGCTCTGAGCTGTCAGCATAGAGCCAGACACAGGGCTTGAACTTGGGAACCACAAGATCATGACCTGAGCCGAAGTCGACGTTCAACCGACTGAGCCACCCAGGTGCCCCGACAAGTCTATTTCTAGGTGGAAGCTCAGCCTCCAGTGACTAGGTATTGACCAGGGGCCAGAGGAGGGGGGCGGGGAAATAAACCCACTGTGCGTGACAGTGGGCTGGGAGGAATTCAATTGATACTGAAATTTTAAGAGAAAATCCTAGAGGTTAAGGGGCAGAGAGAGGAATAGGGACAGTGCAAAGATCGAGGGAGTCAGAAAAAGATGATTCCCAAGTTGCATGGTAGCTAGAAGGGGCTGTGGGGAGGACAGAAATATTGTATGGGTAATTCTGAAATATCCTGGAAATGGGGTGCATGATACAACCCCCTCCTCTTTCTCCCCTATGTTACCTTGGTGAAGTTTGTGCTACTCCAATAACCTGTAGGAGCGACTTCTTGCTGGGACATTAAAAAATTTGAGTCCTGCAGTCCACGAGTGTGTGTGGGTAAGCTTGAGCTGCACAAACGGATGCAGAAGGGACATGCCTGTGGGCGTCCACAGTTCACACCACCTTCCGGCTGTCCAGAACAAGCCTCTCCAGGGTGAATGCAGCAGCCGCCACTGGGATGGGCATTTTGCCCTACTACTACCCTCCAGACATTGCTGCTTGGTGCCATGTCATACTGTTCTCTGCCTGACACGCTATTTCTCTTCTGTGCGAAGCAGCCTAGAATGTTAGAGTTGCTGACCTAAGTTGTTCTGTCCACAGGAGTCAGGAAGTAAAGGGGCCGGGCTCTACACCGTCAAAACCTGGATCCTGACACCTCTTACCTATATTTACCATGGCCAAAAGACATGATTGCACAAACATCTCTCTCTAACATAGCATAACATTTAAATAAGGACAACCCAGGTCCTTGCAGGGCTTGTGATGCTGACATGAAATTGTCTTCTCTCTAAGGGTCTCTCCTCCCTCCTCAGTGTCCCATAGCTACCCTTTGTCCTTGCATACAACTTCCCCCAGTGCTCCTCCTTCTCCTGACTAACGTATGTGTTTAGTAGGCATTTCCCCAGCAGTCTTTCCGGATCCGGCATCCCCTGTGAGCACCACACTTTCAGCCTTCCAGTATAATTATTTGCTTGTGAGTCTCATTTGTGGAAGATTACAACCTAAAGCAAGCACTGCTAAGAGAGTCATCCAAAATAGGGGGTGGGGAGGACATGGAGGAGGCAAAGTCTCTGCACGGCTCTTGTTTCCATTTTTGGAAGCCACTGCCGACTTTTGACTTCGGTCAATGACAATTTGTCGATTGCACCTTCACCACCTCCTGGAAAACATCCTTTTACTTTAGACTGAAATAGACATAATATAGCATTTGTTAGCTGAATAGCCAACCTTAGGTAGTCAGTTTAACACTGTTAGTGCCAAAGATAATGCTTCCAAAACAAGTTGGACCTCGTGGTTTTTGCCTGTTGAAGCCTGCACTCCCCACTCTCGGTTCTGAGCACGCTTGCATTTCAGTCGACTCTGTGTCTCCTGGACTGCGATCTCTGAGACCCAAATAAATGCTTTTAGTTGCTTCATAGCTCTTCTGCGTCAACACAGTCATCACTACACAGCAAAATCTTTTGAGTACAGGGCATGTGTCCATTTTGTTCTTTTCTTGTGTTCTAGGTTATCAGCATTATTTTAAGCTTAATAAATATTTGGTGAATAGATGTATAGTGTCGTCACTTGAATTGATTTTTTTTCCCTAACAGAAAGGACAGGTCCAGAAGAACAAATAATAACATGTCGAGATTTCCCATCCTCTACCCATAAATCAGGTCACTATTCTTGCCAACAAATATCCAATTATCAGTTAGCATCCTTTCTCTTGGGAGAAGCTCATATTGAATGAGGAAAATCTTTGGTTTGAACTTTCCAGAAGCTAAGTTTTACGGTTCATTTTATAAGGGATAGGACATCTAAAGCGTCACATTTTGCTTTGGCCCTACCTGTAATTTTATTTATTTAAAAAAATTTGTTCGACAACAGTAAAGCAAATAGTGCAGCTGCTTTTGGCGAGACGCCATGCCCACCTTGTGGGCAGGGAAACCTCGCAGAGAGGCTGGTATTCACTTGCCTGCAAGGAGAAAACTCAAATGGTCTTGAACTTGTGTACAGGGTCGATGGCCGGAACTGAACAGCCTGCTTCAGCTGGAAGGTGAAAGAGATTCAGCCCTGCCAAAGTGGATCTGGACTGTCCCAGATGCCAACCGATGGCAACACTGAATTTCATCCACTGGATTTCATCCACTGCACCACAGCCAGTGTGGCGCATCCAGATCTGCCCTTTACCCTCTCTCTAAGCAGCTCCGGTGTCTCTGCCTCTTCCTCTTCCCGCCCTCCCTGGCTCTCTTTGTGCTGCACAGAACATCAGAGCTGCTGTGCATTAATCTTCTGACTGTTTCAGAGTCCAGGGAGTCAAGGGCCGCCACAGACTGGGAGCAAGGCTCTCATTCATATTCTGGGGCCAGGCTCCCGACATTCCTTTAATCTAGTTAAGCTCAGGAGGAATGAGGCGTGCATTAATTGAATGAGATACAGCGTTCATTTTTGCAAGCGACTGCACCATTAGTAGCCAAGACAGAGGCTCAGGGTGACCTGAGGGTTCTCTCTCTCCTCTGTCCCTGGATGCTGTAGGAGTTAGAGGGGCACAGAGAGACAGAGACAGAGAAAGAAAGAATAAGGGAAGGCAAGAGAGTAAGGGCGAGAGCCAGAGGGAGAGAGGGGAGCCGAGGGGGCTAGGACTTGGTGTCTTCACATTTGTAAAATGCTCTCTACCAGCTGGTGTGATTCAATGGCATGGAGAAACCCAGTGCACGTCAAGATTCCTACCCCCCCACCCTGCAGTCCTGATCACTGCACTAATGACCGATGGGGACACTGTGACTTCCTTCTCTAAGAGCTGCAAGGCCCGGGGATTTGAGCTAAATCCTTTCTATCTCTGCTCATGTTACAAAAGGGGAACTTGTACCCGACACTGGCAAAGCCGCACCTGCCAGCAAACCTCAGTGTTGCTAATCACCACCTTTTGTGCTCATGAATATTAATCTGCAGGCCCAGGAGGGAATTCATGCTGATCTAGGTCTAAAGGATCTGAAAACATGTTCATCATGTGCTAATATGTGATTTTCATCGGTTTCTTTTAAAACTCGGATAAAGTACCTGTGAACTCAGTGAAATGTTAAGAATTCTACTGGCCAAATATGGGAAAGCAATTCATTGCTGCAGAGGAATTTCAGGGTATTTTGTTAACGGTCAACCGTGCGTTTTTCAAACTCTTTTTCAGAACCTTTGAACAAAGGAGATCCCGTTTCCAAAACTCAGTGCATAAATCTGAATGCTCTGGCTTAGCAAGAATGGCAGGTGAGGCCAATCCCACCTGGACTGGCCCTACCCTGGGGTGGCTCTGAGGACCTCCGTGGAAGCCCAGGTGTGGTGCTGTAAGGCCCGCCCACTAATCAGCTACTGTGCCCTCATCTTATTCGCTGCCACCTTACTTTGTTTTATTCATAGCGGCCACCATTGTCTGATATTATCTTGTTCACGTGCTCATTCTTCTTCAGTCACGGCTTGTAAACTACGTGGAGACAGGTGTCTTGTTGGCTGGCTCGCAGCTCTGTCCCACCACCCACAGCGGAACTGGGGACATGGTAGGCACCCAACAGTCACTGTGGAGCCCTGGAACGGATTGTCAGCAAGAGACAGCATCTCCTAAGGCGCGGTGCGGTTTTTGAGCTTTAATAATCTCAGAAGTATAAATCTGACAAATTCGCAAGGAACGTCATTTGAAGGGTTCATTGTTTATACTTGTGCATTTTATTTTGCTTTTGCAAAGTTTGAATACTATATTTTTAATTTTAATTCTTTGTCTTAATCCCTTTGATCGAAGATGTTAAACACTTAAAAATCAAAAGTAAGAAAAGAATTAGGTTATTTTCTTAAAGAGTTACTTAAATAATGGCATTTTCAAAGTCAAAAAATGGAAATTAATTTTTTTCCTCAAAATTCATAAAAGTAAGCAAGTGGATAAGGAAATGTAAATAATTAAATCTTCAAATACACATAGTTTTGAAGTTATTAAAGCTTCAAGGTGAGCACTTCTGGAACATGTCATATGTATGGGTTTACATGTTACAGAGTGTTAACTCTTTAGGAACCAGACTAATTGGAATTTTTCCTCCCTCCCTGCAATGTGTCATCTCGAAGAGGTGGTAACAACTGTGTCCGTGAACAAAGGCAACAGAAATCAAAGAGAGAGCTAGTTTTAAGGAGGAAGTTTCTCAAAGTCACACCTCTCCAAAGGCAGAGTGGACTGTGTTGGAAGGGAGTGAGTTTCCTGTTGCTGGAGGCGTGTCGTTCCAGGCTGGATCTAGACTATCGGAAAAGTAGGAAAAGAGAAGTTGTTCAAGCATTTTAGTGTAGGGGGTCAGTGGTAGAATTTCTGGCTTAGGGCATTCTAGGTGCAAAATTATCCTATAGCTTACAAGCTGTGTGGCCCCAGTTTGGTTCTCTGTAAAAGAGGGATACGAATATATATATATATATACACAAATATATATAATTATAATATATTAATATATAATAAATAGTATAATAATAATTATTATATCTTTATTATATATTAATATATTTATATTTATATGTATTTATATAATTATTATATATTATATATAATATAGTTATATATATTATATATATGCAAAACTTAACTCTTTACACAATCTTATGCATCATTATATATGTATATATACGTATGTATATATACATACATACGTATGTATATATACATATACGTACACATACTTATGTATATATACATATATGTACATATGTATATGTACATGTATGTGTACGTATATGTATATATGTATGTATATATACATATATAATGATGCATGATAAGATTGTGTAAAGAGTTGAGTAAAGAGTTGTGCATCGCACTGACACATTGGAAGAGTAAATAATGTGTTATTTACTACTACTGCTGCTATTATTATTGCTATTATTATTATATTGTTGCTACCCTTATGCAAGTATCTGTGGGTTTGTGGACTAAAGGATCTTTGGGGCCCAAGATTTTGAGATTCTAATGAATAGGTGGAAATGATGAGCCCCTGGAAATTTACACACTCTATTTGTAACACCTGAATGGTGTTATATTATGGTCGATGGACGGTCGTGATACTCGTCAGCCTGGAGCGGCTTAGGGCATAGGTATAAAGGGGTCCCCTGTCCCTTTTTCAATGGTGGGCCCTGGGGCAGCTCCTACTGGTGATGCCAGCACTTAGAACATTATCATGGTGCCCTTGGAAGGGAGGGAAGAGGGGAGAGGATATAAGAAGGCTCAAGTCTCCTTGGAACTAATTTGATTGGGATAAAATAGCAAAGGTGAGATGGTACTGGTGGAAGACAAGATACTTTTGCTTCCTGGTAGAAATTCTATCGGCTTTGGGTCCTTAGATCCTAATGCCCTTAATCTTACAACTCCATTCATCCATCCATTCTTCTGTCCAGTGATTAATCTCTACTGCTTATCATGGGTTTATTCACTGACCCTTCCTTCTCTGTATTCCTTTTTTGCTTCCCATCACTCAGCAAATAGGCTCTGAGCATCTGCTGGGTGCCAGACCTTGTTCTAGGTGCTGAGGTGAGAGAAAACAGACAAGGCCCCTGTCCTCAAGCAGGCTGTTTTCTGCCTGGGGAGAAAGATATTGATCACATAACCATGTACAAGAATGTGGGCAATAACTGGACAGTGGTTAGTGCCAGGAAGAAAAAACTGCATGCTTTATCAAGTGTAGATGAGAAGGCTGGTCTGGAGGTGATGCTGAAGGTAACAATGGGGAACCTGAGAAGTGCAGGATAAAGAGGTGGCTGGGTAAAGCCTATAGGGGAGGTATTCTGGGATGAGGGAAGAGCAGATACAAAGGCCCAGCAGTACAAGGAGTGTGGCTACACTTCCTAATTTACACTTGCTAGGAGGTTTTATCTAAATTATATTTACCCAGGGACTAACCATATATGCACGGGAACTTGAAACATGATGAAGATGGCACCACAAATCAAAGGGACAGGATGGATTACTGAATGGATGATATTGGCGTCATGTTGGGAGAAAAATATAACTGGATCCCAAGCCAGCATGACATGCAAATGTGGAATCCAGACGGACTAATGATCTCACGTGAAAGTTTGGGAGAAGATATTTGCACTGACTGTAACCGACCAGGAGCTAAGATCTAGGACATACCAAAAACACATGCAAATCAACAAGAAAAAGACAGGAACCCCAGTGGAAAAGTGAACAAAGTTTATGAAGAAAAGAGAAACCCAACAGGCTAATAGGCAGATAAAGAGATGCTATATGATTTTTTCCTTTTTTCCCTTCAGAGGACCCATTTTATCATCTTATCTCCACTTTCCTATTTCTGGACTAAGATTCTACATCCCCTTAACTGAAACCTTTTTTTTTTTTTTTTTTTGAGGACAGGATGAAGAGAGACACAGGACTCAGGAAGGGCATGGAACAAGACCTCGGGCGCCTGTGATGGGACACCTCCAGACTGCCAGGGACTAGCAATGATCCCAGATCACCACCAGGTGGCGCTCTAGACATCCCTAGCTCAGAAACCCGCAAGAAAGCTTCTCTGGAAAGGTATGGTTCATTTAGAGTAATAAAAACTAGCCAACTTCTAAAAAAAAAAAAAAAGAGGTTAGAGTGGGAGAGAGCCAAAGCATAAGAGACTGTTAAAAACTGAGAACAAACTGAGGGTTGATGGGGGGTGGGAGGGAGGGGAGGGTGGGTGATGGGTATTGAAGAGGGCACCTTTTGGGATGAGCACTGGGTGTTGTATGGAAACCAATTTGACAACAAATTTCATATATATAAAAAAAAAACAAAAAAAAACCCCAAAAAAAACTAGCCAACTTCTGGAATTGCCATCCAGAAATGTTTCCCATAAATTTGTAAGGTCTAGGAGGATGAAATTCCACTTTTATTGTGATTCTTGAGTGACAGTCCAGGGCTTCCTCATGAAGAATTCCTCGTGCTGCTCCAGTAAAGCCCAGAGGACACTGGGTGTCCTAATGGGCACAGGATGATGGGGACCAGACTTCTGAGCCCCTTAAGCAGTTAGCACCAGCAGAAGTTGTTACAGAGGAGCACCACTGGGATTAAGGGAGCGGAAAAGGAGGCTCCTCTGCTTAAAATCTTTGTGTGGCTAGGCATGCCTCCCACTAGTTCTGGCCTATTTCTGGAACATTGGAGCATTGCTGTGAGACCTGAGCTGTCTGGGGTTTCACAAAGCACAGGTCAGGTCGTGTCTTTGAGGGATCAGGCTGCATTCACTCACCTTTGGGATTGGGACTCAGTTAGCAGGTGAGGCAGAGTTTATGGGTTGCACCTGCCTGAATCCACTACCCTGTCCAGGTGTCTTTGCCTGGGGTGAGGCATTCTTTGCCTCAGGACTATGCTCCACCTGTGTGAACTGGCAGGCTGGACAGGGTGCTGAGGGCTCCAGTGAGGGGTGGGAGTTGGTAAACAGCCTCTTCACCTCGGGGGTGCAATTCTATAGTCCCTCAGAGCCCTGCTTGTCCTCAGCTCATCTACATACCCTTTGTTGGCTTCCCTCCCTTAGTTGTCTCTCTTCCTCTTTCTCTCACTCTGGCTTCCTGGCATCACCCTCCCAAAGAAACTCCTTGCTCCTGTAAGCAATTCATAAAGGGAGCCCTCACTAAAATGGAATCAGGAGTCCAGAAGGGGGAGCCATATCACTCAATATCAATTACAGGAAGAATCGTCAATTACAGGTCCCAGCAGAATTGTCAGCAGGAAAAAATCAATACTTTCCAGCCCCAACTGGAAAAGATGTACATTGCATCTCCTATGAGAAACTGACTATCCGCGCAACTCAGCCAAAGAGAAACCACCCTCACCCCAAACTCCTGCTTTTCTCCAATGGACTTCCATTCAAAACAACCCCTCCCAACTTTCTTCTTCTCCCTAAAATGACATTCTTCTGCTTTGTGGGAATTGCCTGTGGTTTTGCTATAGCTTGCACGTCCTGAATTGCCATTCTCTGTTGTCCTAAATGTAAACCTGTTTTGCTGGTAAGATAACTGGCTCTTTTATTTCTTAGGTTAACACACTCAAATCTTTGTCTCACGCTTCCCTTTTAGGGAATTCCAATGAAAAGAACAGGAAAATGAGGTACATTTGGTGAGCCCCTCAGATGTTTTCAGAGTGCAAATACTAGGAGAGAAAAGGATAGAAGGCAGACGGAGAAAGGGACCCCAGTGAACCCTCCTAACGCTTGAGCTGCCCTTAACTCAATTTTGCAGGGAGTAGTTCTAAGAATCCCTGTTCAAAAAAGCCCAGTTACTTCAGGCTCCAAAAGTATTTTGAAACTGTACTTTGGGATCCAAATTATTTTGAAAACCATAATTGTGAATGGGAAATCCAGGTTTGAAGTTTTCAGTTGCCTCCAGTTCTGTCCTGTGGATGGGGAACCCACCTCGCCTCAGATACCACCCAAGGTATGAGCCTGGCTTATAAAATATTAACTGAGTGTTATTCTTTCCCCTGAGCTCATAATGGCTCCTGACATTTTAATGCCAGCATTTTGAATGCATACAAACTAAAGACAGCAGAAACCCAAGGGGCAAAGCTTCCCCTATTTTGCATTTCAGAACCCTCCAGATGGATTCTTTTGTGAAATTCAGCACCCAGCAAGCCTCTTAGCAAACAGTGTTGAAAGAGGTTGGTGGTGGGTTTGTATAGGTTGTTCTTGCTTTATTTAGGTCCCTGGAAGTGCAAGCGTCAGCACAAAGTATGTTTATGGTTCTCTTAAATTGCTAGGAAAAAAAAATACCAAGACAGTTGTAAAAAAAAGAAAAACAAGGTTGAGTGACTCAGCCTGAACAAATTAAGAACCCATTTGATGCAAAACTTGGAATGTGCCAGGAGTCACTCCATTCTCCGGCATCTTGTTGACAGCTTATGAACCCCTCCTTCTCACTCCCTCTCTTTTTTGAGAGGAAGATGTTGGTTTCTAAGTTTCTAGTGATCTGCCACATCATTTCTAAAGCTGCCTTTAGGATGAAATTGTCAAATGTCCTTCCTGTGGAACATGATACAAAGGTTTAGGTAGAATATATTTCCTTAAAGATGAGATGCACTGTGTAAAAAACCGTTTTTTAAAGAGCTTTGAGTATGTTTACAATAATTTGTATGCATCTCTTTATATTCTACAGTCTTTGAGTCTTGTTGATAATGACACAAAAGAGTACAGCAGTGCAATTCCATTTATATTAAAGTTTAAAAACTGGCAATAACCAGTTTTTGTTGTTAGTAATCGGGATCATGGTTACTCATTTTCTTTCTTTCTTCCTTTCTTTCTTTCTTTCTTTCTTTCTTTCTTTCTTTCTTTCTACTTATTTTGACAGAGAGAAAGAGTGTGAGTAGGGGAGGAGCAGAGAGAGAGGGAGGGAGCGAGAATCCCAAGCAGGTTCTGCACTTTCGGCACAGAGCCTGATGCAGGACTCGAACCCACGAACTGTGAGATCATGACCTGAGCCGAAACCAAGAGTCAGATGCTTAACTGACTGAGCCACCCAGGCGCCCCACGATCAGGGTTATTCTTGTGTATATGGGTAGTAACTGGGAGGGGACATGACAAGGCCTTTGGGGTGCCTGTGATGTTTTGTTTCTTGATGGTTTCCTTGGATGTGGTGGGTTGTGAAAACTCACTGAGCTCATGAGCCGTGCCCTTTTCTGTATTTATGTTACACTCGAAAAAAAATCTGAGTTTATTGATACTGCCAGATCGATTAAAAAGATTGTCTTTTTCACTCTTGCTAAAGCTATTGGACCCGGCTCTGCTGCTCCAGTGGGAATTTTTGCCAGGCCCCAGCCAGGCTGGAGACTGCAGTGTGATGCCTTCTGGCTCAAGGCACCTGCTGTTTGGCAGGGACAGCTTACCTGCAACCTTGGAGTTGTATGCCACTCCGACCCCACAGATATTGTTGTTGGCCGCGGCAGAAACCTCCCCTGCGCATCGGGTCCCATGGCTGTGGAGAAAAATAGAGGGAAGTTAGACACGGCATCAAAAGACTGTGGGGGAGGTTTCTTAAATTCTATCAACTGGAAGCAATTTGCTGTCGATGGTCTGCTTAGCCGGAGCTGGCAGATTTTCCTTCTGTGTATCGCCTCTCTTCCCCCTCTCCCCTCCCACCTATTTTCCTGACCTTGACCTGCTTCTACAAGAAGGAGGCTTCTCAGAGCATTTTCCACCTTGAAATCTGATCTTTACTTTCAAATCTGAAGTGTCTTCCTGCAGAAAATACACTTAGAGGCTTCCAGGAAACACCAAGCATGAGAGGACACGTGTGTGCTGGTCGGACAACACTTCAGCACTTCCTAGTGGTTGGAGCACTAGGATTGTGGACTAGTGGTTATTTTCAAGGCTGGTTCTCTACACAGGCATGCAAGGCTGCCTGTCAGGTATAGGATAATGGTTACTTACCTCTTCTGGAAGATAGCCTCCTTGGAGGGCGTATGGAATGCTATAGATTCCCACCTTCCTCCAGGAATAAGAAAGCATGTGTTGGCAACATTTGCATGCGATTTCAAGGGACTCACAGAACCTCTGAGGCTGACCAGATTAAGGAGCCCCGCCAGGCATTAGATAACCTTTCCAAGGTTTTCCCAGCCTTACGAGTCTGAGCAAGGCCTTCCCATGGCTTATGTTCTAGAACGTTATCAGGAGCAGACACCACTAATTTTTGTCCTTCTTGTTTTGCTCTCTCCTGCCTTCTACTAAAGGGTTCTAAACAGTTCTATCTGTTCCGTGTGCATTTCCCCTCCCGTTGGATTGAGCTGGCCTGGGGACTTGCTTTGACCCACAGAGCACAGTGGAGATGTGATGTATCACTTTGTAAGAGGGCTGACAGCTTGGTGCCAGGTGTCAACGAGGGGAGCCTGGGCTAGCCTACAAGTGGACGAGACCACGTGGGGAGAGAGAGAGAGAGAGAGAGAAAGACCCAGCAATTTCTGCCATTCCAACACCTCAGATGAGGCTCCTGGCACGTGAGGGATGATGCCCTCCTCCTCCAGATCTTGCTAGACCACCCCGGTGGGCGGCACGTGGAGGGAGACTGGCTGTTCCTGCCCAGCTTACGGGTCTGTGAGCAAATAAGTGTTCGTTCTTTTTTAGGCCACCAAGTTTTGGGGTAGTTTGTTAAGCCACAACGGACAACTGAAACCAGCACAAACTCTGAGCCTATCAGAGTGTTGTGTTCTAGCCCTAAACAGCATTCAAGATGTGGGAGGTTCCGAAGGTACAAGTCCTCTGAAACTACTGGTCCCCAGTCCCCAAAAGTCCATTCTAATGGCCCATGAAGCAGCTAAAGGAATAACTGGGCCACATTATCCGCGCTGCTGGAAGAGTGTCAGCACCGCCTGCTGAAGGGACAGGGCGGTGAGCGTTGGCTTTTCCAAATACGATAAGGAAACATGGGTGAAGGGGTTTATTGGCTGCATGGCCCTAGGAGTTTAGATTTCTAAATTGTTGACTAGTGTGCTGTTTGCATCATCCTCTTGGGGCAAGCAAAGCTATTGTTTCAGCCCTTAAAGAACCACACCTGAGGACTGGGTGTGGGGAGGGGGATATATATATAATTATATACTCATCATATATTGTATGAGCAAAAGTAGGGGCCCCTGGGTGGCTCAGTTGGCTGAGCATCCGACTTCAGCTCAGGTCATGATCTCGCGGTTCATGAGTTCAAGTCCCACATCTGGCTCACTGCGGTCAGTGTAGATAGAGTCTGTTTTGGATCCTCTGTTTCCCTCTCTCTGCTCCTCCCCTGCTCATTCTCTCTCTCTCTCTCTCTCTCTCTCTCTCTCTCTCTCAAAAATGAATAAACAGTAAAAAAATAAAATAAAATAAAAAAGAAAGTAAATCCTACTTCCATAAAGGCTACATCTTTCATGGGCTCCAAATGTCCTTTGGAACAAGAATGAAATCTGTATATTGTGTTCAGGTAAACTGTGTAGTTACAAGGGCAGAGGATGGCCCTCATGGTAAAAAAAATCTATGAAACAAAGTGCTGAACACATCGCTGTCTACTTGTCTTTAAGTTTTCTGTGGATCACATTTGAAATTTTTGAGAAGGTGCTCAGTCTACCACGGATGAGATTTTCATAGCCACCTATTCCAAATGCTGAAGGACCTTATTCCAAATGCTGAAGGAATTGCTAAATAAAGTTCTGAAAAGCAGCACGGAAGCACACACATATGTGTGTATATGTGTATATATATATGTATGTTTGTATATGTATATATAATGAAATATGTACATTCTTTAAAAAATGTTTTTAATGTTTATTTATTTTTGAGAGAGAGAGCGTGATGGGGGTGGTACAGAGAGAGGGAGACACAAAATTTGAAGCAGGCTCCAGGCTCTGAGCTGTCAGAACAGAGCCTGATGCGGGGCTTGAACTCACAAACTGTGAGATCATGACCTGAGCCGACGTTGGATGCCCAACCGATGGAGCCACCCAGGTGCCCCTGACATATGTACATTCTTTATGTTGATTCATAGATCTACTTTAAAAGTACATAATTGGAAGAGAGCCAAAGCATAAGAGACTCTTAAAAACTGAGAACAAACTGAGGGTTGATGGGGGGTGGGAGGGAGGGGAGGGTGGGTGATGGGTATTGAGGAGGGCACCTTTTGGGATGAGCACTGGGTGTTGTATGGAAACCAATTTGACAATAAACTTCATATATTGAAAAAAAAGAAAAAAAAGAAAAGTACATAATTAAGTATATAATGATATATTTATATATAATATATACTCATACATTCTATATAATCCATATATTTAAATACATGCTTATATAAAGTACCTACCAGATATAAAGTACATATATATATCCTTTACATATATGCACATGTATTTTTTAAAATGGAATTTAATGGATACTGATTAAATTAAATTATTTTTTATTTTTTTTCATGTTTATTTTCGAGAGAGATTGGGAGACAGAGCACAAGCGAGGGAGGGACAGAGAGAGAGGGAGACACAGAATCTGAAGCAGGCTCCAGGCTCCGAGCTGTCAGTGCAGAGCCCAACACAGGGCTCAAACCCACGAACTGTGAGATCATGACCTGAGCCGCAATCGGCCGCTTAACCGACTGAGCCACCCAGGCTCCCCTGAACATATAAATATTGAAATAAAAGCTTAAAAATCAATGCCATGTCTAATTTGGCTAAGCACTAATTTCCTTATTATTTAATAATTAGCCCTGTCAAGATCTCCTCTCCGAGAGCTGACGTGTGCAATTAGGCCTTGCCTGGGATAGTCAGTTGTGCCAGCATCCTCGGAGAACACGGATGGCCTCATCGTGAGGGGAGCCCTGTTGCAGGTGACGAAGGAGGCAGGGAAACGAATACCCATCGGCCACTCACTAGGCCGTTATCTACTACCAGATGCCGTGCTCAGTGCCTTGCTCACCTCGCCCCCTTCAGGCCTCCCGGGAGGGCTATGAGAAACCACGGCCCTGTTTCACAGACATCAGAGCTGAGTCTCAGAGGTGTTGGCCCCCGAAGGCGCACAGCTAGAAGATGGCTGGGGCGGGGCTGAGACCAACACTAGGTTACTGAACTGCCCCTCTGCGCTCCTATCTTTGCCCTAGACTGCTCCCCAAAGGCTAGTGGATGAATGTGTGTGAACTGGCTGGAGCGAACTAAAGGCACTCAGTGCTTCCATAGCCTTAACTTTGGCCTTTAAGCGGGGAGACAAGTGTTGTGGGCTCTCCAAAGGAACATATGGGAAGAAACGTTTCATTGCTAAATTAGGCAACACTAATTATAAACAACTAGTGGCGGTTCCCTATAATTGTTCATGGCACCATGTCTTTCCACACCCCTGGGGCTTCCCAGGCTCTGTTCCCACTGCCTCCAATGCCTTCCCCTGTCTCCTGCCTTCCTGATTGTCTCAGACAAGCGTGCCTGCTCCCCCAAAAGTCAGGAAAATCTTTTTCCAAATCCATTTTCATTTGGCCTCTTTGCTTTCTTAAGAAAGTTCAGTAGCTCCCTCTCGCTTCTAGAATAAAACATATGTCTGTCAGATGTGGAGCTATAGGGGGTGAGGAACACATATCAGCCGCTCAGTCGGCCTCCTTCTAACTGAGGCCAATGGGAGGGAGGCAGGTGGTAGGAGTCACAGATGTGTTGCCAAAATGGCCCCAACCCACCACTCTTCTGAGTCCGTGCCCTTGACAATGTGCCTTTCTTGCTCCTTCCATGAAGAGGTGAAGCCTGTTTCCCGACTCCCTTGAATCTGGCTGGACTTGTGACCTGCTGTGGCCAAGACAAGGTGGTAGAAATGGGGAGCTTACCCCTCAGCTTGAGACCCTGCCTAGGCGCGTGTGGACAAGCCTGGGTAAGCCTATTAAGTGATGAAACCCATGCAGCCACGATCCCAGGTCCCCCAGCTGACAGCCACCCGTCCTTCAGACATGTGAGAGAGGGCATCCTATCAACTGGCTCCCAGCCACCCTGCAGGCTGACCATGGATGCATGGGTGAGCCCAGCCACAAGCCCGAGCCTGGTCCAGGTCAACAGAACTGCCTAGCCGACTCTACTAACTTTTGGGACGATTTGTTATGTGACATTATTTGGCGATCGATAACTCATACATAAACAGACAGACAAGGCTACAGGGACAACCCATGCTTAACTTATGGGGGATTGGGGTTCAAAGCTGGACTCTCATGATGACTGGGGCTTCCCCAAAGAACTGCAGCGGCTGTAGAGGTATCCAAGTGAACACCTGAGGCGCGGCCCCGACCCTGGGGATCTCCAAAGAGACAGCCCAGGCACACCCCTCCTTTTCACATCACTGGCCTTTCACTAAAGGGATTTGGTCATCCCTCTCGCCCTCCCTAGCCAAAAGCATGTCCTTCTGTAGGCACAGTGTAGGTATACTGAGTAAAATGAATATAACAACTCTTATTTATTGATACCTACTGAGGGTTGAGCACTGTGCTGAGAGGGGTGCCTCAGCACCTCTGTTATTGTCCCCATTTACAAAAAGAGAATCCGAGGCATAGGGATAAGAAGTCACTTTTCACGTAGGGGGCAGTAGCAGAATTCACACCCAGGTGAATGTTCCCAAACCCCTGCTCTTACCCAGAACCCTTGACTATCATCTATTCCTGACTAACAGAAAAGTGCGGACAGAAAGTGTGATGGTTAATTTTATGTGTCAACGTGGCTGGACCAAGGGGTGCTCAGATATGAGGTCAAACATTATTCTGGGTGTTCCTGTGTGGCTGTTTTAGATAACATTAACAGTTTTTTAAAGTTTATTTATTTTGAGGGGGGAGAGAGAGAGAGAGAGAAAGTGTGTGTGGGAGGGGCAGAACGAGAGAGAGAAAAGGAGAAAGAGAGAATCCCAAGCAGGTTCTGCACTGTCAGCACAGAGCCCAACATGGGGTGCAAACTCACAAACCGTGAGATTATGATCTGAGCTGAAATCAAGAGTCAGACACTTAACCGACTGAGCCACCCAGGTGCCTCTGGATAAGATTAACATTTAAATTGGTGGACTTTGAGTAAAGCAGATTGTGCCCCACCTTAATGCGGGTGGGCCTCATCCAATCAGTTGAAGGCCTACATAGAACAAGAAGAGTGACCTTCCTGAGCAAGAGAGAATTCTCCGGCAGACAGCCTTTGGACTTCATCTGCAACATTGCCTCTTTCTGGGTTTTCAGGAGGCTGCCTTTGGACTTGAACTGGAACATCAGCTCTCCTGGGTTTCCAGCTTGCCAGCCCGTGCTGCAGATTTGGGGTTTGCCAGTCTGCATCGTTGCATGTGCCAATTTTCTATAATAAATCTCTCTCTCTCTCTACATATCCTTTTGGTTCTGTTTCTCTGGAGGACCCCGACCAATACAAAAAGTAACTGAGTTTTCACTGGTTCTTTAGCTCACTCATCTGTTGGTACCACTGGCCAGGTTTTCTGGTACAACATTATCTGTTACTTTGCAACGTGATTTTTGTTGCTGGCAGAAAATGCTAACTGATCACCAAGCTCATTTTCTTTTCTTTCTGGGATCCAGCTAAGCTCCATTTCCAGGTCTCCCTTGCACTGGCAGGCAGCCATATGACTGAATTATGCTAACGTGATGGAGGCATGCTGCGTCGGGGCATAAATACTACCCACGAGTGTCTATCTGTGCTCTTTCCCCTCTTTTAGTTTGACGTGGACAAGCATGGTAACTTTGGAAATGTGTGTCACAGATGAAAGAAGCCCACATCCCTGAATCGCTGCTTGGAGGGGAGCTGTTCCTCCAGAATACGTGCAGGAACTGGTAGGTGAATTATAAATAACTTTTATTGTGTTAAGCCACTAAGATTTGGGGATGTATTTCTTGTAGCTGCTGGAATAACCTGAACTTGTAAACTTAAAAAAAAATTATTTTTGAATGTTTATTTATTTTTGAGACGGAGAGACAGAGCGTGAGTGGGAGAGGGGCAGAGAGAGAGGGAGACACAGAACCCGAAGCAGGCTCTGGGCTCTGAGCTGTCACCATAGAGCCCGATGCGGGGCTCGAACCCATGAACCGTGAGATCATGACCTGAGCCGAAGTTGGACACTTAACTGACTGAGCCACCCGGGCGCCCCTGAACTAGTAAACTTTGATTTTAATCTTATTGAATAGTTCTACCATATTTATATTAGTAGTTGCTGCTTGATCTCTTATCTGGAAGGAGACATTCAAATAGTAAGTAAATGAAAGAAACGAATTTGAAAGATACCATAAGGACCAAACAGATGACAACAAGGGGGACAGCAAGGATGTTGGATGACAAGCATCAGAATAAGGCCATCCTCGAAGAGCAGAAAAAAGTCTATCTTGTCTGATCTCTTATTCTCTACCCTCCTCTGAGGTTTGTGTGGTGTGTGGGAGGGCCTTTGGGTATTGGCCGATTTAATGGACCCTCTGAGGCTGGTGAGCAGAAGTGATTCTGTTAATGGCATGAGACCTGGATGACATTTTGGTGTTTGTATTTTGGCTCAGTTTATGTTTACTATTATTATTATTATTAAAAAATTTTTAATGTTTTATTTATTCTTGAGAGAGAGAGAGAGAGAGAGAGAGAGAGAGACCAAGCACTAGTGGGGGAGGGGCAGAGTGAGAGAGGGGCACAGAATCCGAAGCAGGCTCCAGGTTCTGAGCTGTCAGCACAGAGCCCAACGTGGGGCTCAAACTCACGAGCCATGAGATCATGACCTGAGCCGAAGTCGGATGCTTTACCAACTGAGCCACCCAGGTGCCCCTATTATTATTATTTTTATTTTAATGTTTATTTATTTGTGAGAGAGAGCATGGGTGGGGGAGTAGCAGAGAGAGAAGGGGATGGAGAATCCAAAGCAGGCTAGGTGCTGATAGCAAAGAGCCTGATGCTGGGCTTGAACTCACAAACTGTGAGATCGTGACCTAAGCCAAAGTCAGATGCTTAACTGACTGAGCCACCCAGGTACCCTGTTATTATTATTATTATTATTATTTAAAAAATACAAACAGGGGACATGGGTGGCTCAGTCAGTAAGAATCTGACTCTTGATGTCTGCTCAGGTCATGATCTCACAGTTTGTGGGATCGAGCCCCACATTGGGCTCTGTGCTGACAGTATGGAACCTGCTTGGGATTCTCTCTCTCCCTCTCTTTCTGCCTCTGCCCCCCTCTCTCTCTTTCTGTCAAAATAAATAAACTTTAAAAAATACAAATTCAATGAATAACATAATTGCATATGAATCTCATATGGCTACCACCCAACTCTATCAAAGCCAAATGTTTCCCATACTTCAGATTTTTTTGTGTGAGTATGCTATAGCTTATTAGATCAGCCATCTACTGATAGACATTTGGTTATTTTTATTCTTTAGTCTTGTGCATGCGTGTACAATTAATATTATGCCATATTTGATTACGCTTTTTTTGCAAATCAGCCTAAAGAAAAATACAGATTCACCCCCCTCAAATTGCTTAATATATCTGTAAAAAAATGATAGTATCCTAGATAACCACAATGCCATGATCACACATAATGTAACTAACAAAATGGTAGTGGTTTTTCAGAGAGAGCAGGAAGACAAAGCCCTTGCTGTGATGGTAGAATGAAAACTAAGGCAGTGGCAGTGTGCAGAGAAAATAGGAAATTGATTCAAGAGACATTTTGGGAACAGGGGTGTCATTCAGCAAGATTTGGTGATATAATGAGCACTTCTAATGTTGTTCTCTTAAGATACCTTCAATTTTCCCATGAGGGTAAATTAAATCTTGTTCAACCATGTACCTACTTTCATTCTATTATAGACCATATAGTTTTTAATTTTAAAGCATATGCCTTGAGGAAAACGAACCCTTGAAGGAACACAAGGGCAGGTAGAATAAAGAACACATACCCCATTTGTCACGGAGACTCTGGTCACAGCACAAAATTAAACGGCAGAGCGAATATGTAGTACGGTTACAGTCTCTGGTCTAATCCCCGTCTTCCTGAGCAAAGCAAAGTGTGGAGTTCTGTGCATGGTTAATTAAGGCACCCTGGATATTCTCATGACCAAAGGAGTGTATAATTACAAGGGTGCATTCCATGTATTTTTATATAGGGATAACTATTTAAAAAAATTTTTTTTTAAATATTTATTTATTTTTGAGACAGAGAGAGCATGAACAGGGGAGGGTCAGAGAAAGAGGGAGACACAGAATCTGAAACAGGCTCCGGGCTCTGAGCTGTCAGCACAGAGCCCGACGCGGGGCCTGAACCCACGGACTGCGAGATCATGACCTGAGCCAAAGTCGGACGCTTAACCGACTGAGCCACCCAGGAGCTCCGGGATAACTATTTTTTCAAGAAATAAACATTTACAGATTCACTCGAAGACCTTCCTGGGCCCATACCTCTCTTTGCTTCCTCGTAAGTGGCCACTGTACTCAGGCGATCCTTGGAATCCCTGTGCATGTTTCTATACAATTACTTTATAATCAGATGTACATAAGCATATATGCCACTACTTGCTTGTTTTCCAACTCAGTACACGTGTTTCCTTGTATACAGTCTTCTTAAAATTTGCTTTTTGCACTTGAATTTCTGAGGTGCATTCATAGACTCTGGTGCGTTCTTTTTAGTGCTGTGTGTAGTCCATTTATAGATAGGCTGCAATTTACTTGTTCATCCTCCTAGGGATAGGCATTTGAATTGTTTGCAATTTGCTTGCTCTTACAAATAATTTGAAAGGAAATATTCTTGTGCGTTATTACCCGGTGCACGTTTGTGACTGTTCCTCTAGGATGTGTATGTAAAGGTGAAAACAGGTTCTTTGAATATATATGACCTCCTGCAGAGTGGGAGAGTGCCAGCATTTAGCATCATCAAACTTGACCTTTTTTGCTTATCCAAAGGTTGTGAAATGGTATTTCATTGTTTCACTTTGCAATTTCCTCATTACTAGGAATGTTGAGTGTCTTTTCATACACAAGTTAGCTCAGGTGTTCTGTTAATCATCTGCATATAACCTTGGTCCATTTTTTCTATGGAGTTATTTTATTTCATTGACTTGTAGCTGTTCTTGTTTAAAAAATATATATACGTTTATTTATTTACTTTGAGAGAAAGAGAGAGCAGAGGAGGGGCAGAGAGAGAGGGAGAAAGAGAATCCCAAGCAGGCTCCATGCTGTCAGCACAGAGCCCGACATGGGGCTCGATCCCACAAACTGGGAGATCATGGCCTGAGCCAAAACCAAAAGTCAGACACTTAACCAGCTGAGCTGCCCAGGTGCCCCTGATTCGTAGCTGTTCTTTATTGGATACTAACCCTTTTGTTTCGTAGAACTTGTTGCACATAAGCTCCTGGTCTGTGGCTTGTCTTTTAACTTAGTTTATTGTGATTTTGAACCAAAATGTTTAATTTTAACTTAGCTTTCTCAATATTTTCCTTTTCCTTGTGGCCTAGTGTCTTGTTTAAGGAAGCCACTCCTATTCCAGGGTCATAAGGACATTTTCTTACAGTTTACTTCTAAAAGATTTATATACATTTAGGTCTTCATTTCCCTAGAATTTGTTTATGCTCTGTGCGTGATACTTATTTTCCCATATGAATAACTAGCACCATTTATCGAATATCACTACATCATCCTTTTTCCATTGTGTTTATTGCCATCTTGGCCATATTAAGATTCTTTTATGTGGTGGTCTGCCTCTGGGTTTTCTATCCTGTTTCTTTGATCTTTTTTTCACTCCGTGTGCTAACGCCGTTCTCTCACGATTATTATGGTTTTGTAATGTTTGATATGTGGCAGGTAGAATTTCCCCACCTTGCTGTCGTGGTTCATCTTCCCCTTTTATTTCTTCTTCATTTTCATTCTCCTCCTCCTCCTCCTCTTTCTTTGTCTTCTTATTGTATTCATGGCTCTTTGCTGTACCATATCAATTTTAGGATCAGATTTTCTAGTTTCACAGAAAAATACTATTGAGACTTTAGTTGAAATTGCATTGAATTAACTTCATATCTTTATATGGTTCCATCCTCCCATCTGTGAACTTAGTAGGCAACGCCATTCATTCAGGACTTCTTCTATGTCTTTTCTAAATTTTATAATTTTCTCCTTAATGTTCTCATGTATCTTTCCTTAGATTTACCATGATTTCATTGGCTATGAGATGTGGCATGGTGTCAGATAAAAGAGAGGATAGGCAGAATTCTTATTTCATCCAGCATTTTTTTTTTTTTGCACCAGCCAATAAACATAGTGTAACTTTATTTTATTTTTTTTTATATGAAGTTTATTGACAAATTGGTTTCCATACAACACCCAGTGCTCATCCCAAAAGGTGCCCTCCTCAATACCCATCACCCACCCTCCCCTCCCTCCCACCCCCCATCAACCCTCAGTTTGTTCTCAGTTTTTAACAGTCTCTTATGCTTTATCCAGCATTAAAGAGAATGCCATCAAAGTTTTAGCATTAAGAATAATGTTTGTAGGGGCGCCTGGGTGGCTCAGGAGGTTATGCCTCTGACTTCGGCTAAGGTCATGATCTCACGGTTCGTGAGTTCAAGCCCCACATCGGGCTGTCTGCTGTCAGCACAGAGCCTGCTTTGGATCCTCTGTCCCCCTCTCTCTCTGCCCCTCCCCACCTCACACACACGTTCTCTCTCTCTCAAAAATAAATAGCATTGTATGTGAACTCTACTCCCTCAGCCGTCCAGAAGAAGCACGTTTGCTGTAGACTTTTTAATAAACAGTGTTTATCTTCAATTCAATAATTATCTCTTCAACTGCACCCAGGCTAGATGTTATCACATTCGTTGAGACTTCATTCCAAGTGCAATTGGTTCCTTTTTTATATTCATGTTTATTTTTGCTTGTGTTTCCCCATCATTTATTTTTCTTTTTAAATGGATGTTATCCATGCATTTATCCCTCGAAGCAAACAAAACATAACTTGCTTTATTGTCTTTTTCAAGTCTTTCCATAAAACTAATTTCACCTGGTATAAATTCATTCCTGATTTTTAAATTGTGTTTGATGTGTTTTTTTTCCAGATATTTTGGAATGTTAGTTTGTAGGCTTAGTTTGAATTGCAGGGTATTTTTTCCTTTTCTTCCTCTCTCTTCCTTTGGGCTCTTTCCTCGTTATTGTTCCCTTGGTTGCTTTAATGGGCTCCTTAGCTCTATATCCCACAGCCAAGTCTTATAATGATGTTTTAGGGCTCTGGATTCACAGAGATACAGGAGATATGGGGAATTCATTCAGCAAGCCAGTGAGAAACTTGGCCAGGTTCATGGACATGAGGCTGTCTTTGCCTTCCAGACTCCAGTCTCCCTAGGTCTATACAGATTCTTACATAAGCAGAGCTCTATATGGCTAGCTACGGTCTGTTCAGCCATGTCTTTGGAAAAAGAAGCTTTCATGTCACATGAAATGCAGAGATCAGCCATGTTTGCTGGCTCATATCCAAAGGTCTCTACAGGTAAGACTTTGGAGTAAGCCCAAAGGTTTGGATAGGTAAGCATGTAGAGCTGCTTCTGGGGAAAACCTTGGGTCTGCTTGCAATCATCTAGTACTTTCTGGAGAAGTGAAGAGGCATTCCATCTTCCTGATGCTAGATGCTAGGCTCTTCAATTTTCCCCACAGATCAATCTTGTTTCATGCATTTAAGCTATCTCTGGATATAACTCTTCTTTTAATCAGCACTGCAGAAACAGAGACATCAGACTCTCTCCAGAAAGTTTAACCTTCAGCTACTGTTGTCTCGTGTCAAAGGCTCAGATGAGAGAATGAAGGGCTAAGAAAGATGGGTGAAGTGTTGGGTCATCCATTAACTCCTTTGGAAGAAACTCCCCTCATTTTCTATCTAGTTGGGGAATCTTTGACTTAGCTCCTATAGACATCCCTTCACTGAATTTCACAATTAATATTTGCTGCCATTTAGGAAATGCCTACCACGTGTCATGCTCTGAACCAAGTATGTGTCTCTAGTCCCTTATACAAACTTCCATGGTGGAGTTTCAGGCCCAGTTTACAGATAGGGGGAACTGATTCAGGGATCACTTAATCTATGCCAAGCAATTAACATGACACTGCATTTGTCCATCATAATCTGCTGTGTTTTTCTCCCATAAGGAAAGAATTATTGCCACCTGAATACCATAAAATCTACCTATATGGCATGCATAACATTTGTTTCCAAAGTAGAAATAACAATACAATATACAGATTTCTTCTATGATCTATATAATTCTCTCCATAACCCCCAAATCTGTGTTATGTCTATTTCTTTTAGCTGAGGGGAAAAATTTAAATAATGAAGACTTGCCTAATCCAGGTAAGGGACCAGAAATGTTTTAAAAAAACTTTGTGGGGGTGCCTGGGTGGCTCAGTCGATTAAGCGCTGGACTCTTGATTTTGGCTCAGGTCACGATCTCATAGTTTGTGAGATTGAGCCCCATTTGGGGCTGTGAGCTGTCAAACATGGAGCCTGCTTGGGATTCTCTCCCTCTCTCTCTGCCCCTTCCCAGCTTGTGCGCAGGTGCGCCCACGCTCTCTCTCAAAAATAAATAAACTTTAAAAAACAACTCTATGGTATTTCTCCAATGGCTCAGTAGAGCTCACAAAGTTAAACCGTGTTGGATTTCACTGTGCTCTGATTTGGATAGAGAGACAGTTGATTACAAGCAGCCACGTTTGAACTAATATGGGCTTATGAGGTTTTCTCAAAGCTCACATGAGAGAAAAAGTTAGATTAGGTCTTTGAAAGCAGTTTAAATTTTATTATCCAGGAGGTGATTTCAGAATCAGTTCATAAAGACAGACGGGAAAGATGTTCATGCATTTCTAAACCGTTAAATGTCACCAGGGTAAAATATTGGTTTCCATCAACGGGCAAATAACCAACCAGAGATGGCCGTTTTTCCCACATGTTCATTTTTGGCCTGTCACATAAAGTTCTTCAAAATGAAATATGACTTTTAATAAGAAAAAAAGTTAATCACTAAAGATCTTTCTTATTTTTTTTTAATGTTTCTTTATTTTTGAGACAAAGAGAGACAGAGTGTAATCGGTGGAGAGGCAGAGAGAGAGGGAGACACAGCATCCGAAGCAAGCTCCAGGCTCTGAGCTGTCAGCACAGAGCCCGACGTGGGGCTCGAACTCACAGACTGTGAGATCATGACCTGAGCCGAAGTCGGACGCTCAACCGACTGAGCCACCCAGGCACCCCCCTTTTTTTTATTATTATTTTTTATTTTTTATTTTTTATTTTAGATCTTTCTTATTGGAAGGTTTAACTAACGCTATCAATCACACGAGCCCACGTGGAGATAAATGTTCCTCAGTATCCATTTATCGTTCTTCCTTCCCTCACCCCCATTTGGGTTGCTTGAGCAATAAATGTCTTCTCTCTCCCTGAATTTATAGTAAACTTTTTGTGGCCACGAATTGCATCGAATCCCAAATCTCTTACTCTTTAGGGCTTAATAGATAGAGCGTGCTGCACCCTTGTGATGCTCCATAAATATTGCCGATGGCAGGGATGACATTTCAGTGGTGAATGCCTGTCAAAGAAATGCTATGCAAGAGGGATTTTTATGGACAGCAGCACGGTAATGGAATACAGATCTGCAATGCATCACCAAACATTGACCTAAAACCGAGCAAGGCTGGAAAATTATTGACAAAGCGTGGGCTGCAAACCTCGGAGGAAGCGGGAAGCTCTGAAGTGGACGGATGTCAAGGCCACTCAACATCTCGGCATGGCTGACAAGGTGTGCCGCCCATCTATCAACCAGCCAATCAACATTTACTGAATGCCAGCGAAGAAAAACATGTCATGCTAGATCCTGATACCACACAGGAAGTCGGTTATATCTGTTCTGCATATTAGTGAGGTTCATTAAATGTGCATGATTTTCTACCTTTTTGCAATTTGGATTACTACTACTACTATATTATTGCTTTGCTCGGCCATCTGTATTTTCCTGCTTGCAAGCTAGGAGGAAATTTACTCCTTTTGCAAATTTCTCAACTGTGTTTCAAATATATCTCTAGAGCTCAGATACTGCATGTAATTATTAAATGGTTCACAGTAGAATAAATACACTTGCTCTGCTTGAAAAGGAATAATCCTACAAAGTCAAATTTAGCACCGGGCAAGAAATTCTAATATCCCCATCCTCTAAAAGGAGTTCTGCATATGCATGAAGTTTGCTTTCATAAACGGTCCTTGGCTGGGAGTTTTAAATAGGTTCTTGAAGAAATGCACACTTGAAGGTGCTCACGCCCAGAGGAGAGCACCTGAAGAAACCGGCATGCCTTCGTGGCTGCAGAACTGGCCAGAGACTCATGCTGGCACTGCAGTGAGCACAGCTCCAGCCAAAGGCAGGTGCTGGCTCAAGACTCCCGGAGCCTCGGGCAGCAACATTCCCTGAGTGCGGTGAGAGAAGGGTCCTCATCTATGCCTCGGGCCCAGTTTCTGACCCAGTCACAAAATCTCTCCTCCTTTCTCCTAAAGCCTGCGTGATGCACACCTCTTCCATGAAGCCTTCTTAGAATGCTGCCCCCTGTCCCGGGCTCTAACTCCCAGGCCAGGTGTCCAGGTTACCTCCTGAACGTGTCTGCACCTCCCGCTTCCCCTCTTTCACCTAAATTGTACCCTCAGCCTGCAATATACCCCTTAACTCTATCAGTTACCTTCCTTCAAATCCTAGAGCAAATGCTACCCGTTCAGGGAAGCCTATCTCTGCTTCTCTGGCTAGAGATAATTTTGCATTGCTCCATACTCTCCAAGGCATCTTTGTTATGAGGCAGTGCGTATAATGACCCCCTCAATGGTGTCAAATCCTGTCTCCACCACGTATTAGCTGTATGATCTTGTCCACATTACTTAGCCTTTCTATGCCTCCATTTTCAAAATGGGGATAGTCCTGATAAGAGTTCTTTCTTTCTTTTTTTTTAAATTTCTTTTAATGTTTATTTTTGAGATAGAGAGAGACAGAGTGTGAGTGGGGGAGGGGCAGAGAGTGAGGGAGACATCAGAAGCGGGCTCCAGGCTCTGAGCTGTCAGCACAGACATGCAGCTCGAACCCCATGAACCGTGGGATCATGACCTGAGCCGAAGTCGGGCACTCAACCCACTGTGCCCTGATAATAGCTATTTCAAAGGTGTATTATGAGAATTAACTGAATTAATACATGCAAAGCACTTAAAACAGTGCCTTAAACACAGTAACTGCTTAATAAGCTGCTATTTTAGCCCTAGCTACACTTAGCACTGTGGTGATTTGGGCATCTGTCTCCACTCATAGGACATTTTGCAAGCTCCTCAGAAGCTCACATATCAAAGCTAATAGTTTCATAAATACCAAACTAAATTATGCCCCATGCTTTTTAAATTTACTTCTTATTACGGAAAAAAACCCCCAGAGATCTACAAAAGTAGGCGGAAATCTCATGTACCCATGATAAGCGTTAGCACTTACTAACCCATGACCATTTTATTTTCTGTATTCCTCCACTCATCTCCTTCCTCCTGCCCCAAGCCCTAAGTTATATGGAAGAAAATCCCAGGCAAATATTTCACCCGGAGGGAATTCTGAATAAACTTATCCTACACACATGGATAGGATGTTATATTCAACTTCTCCCTGGGCCAAGAAGGAATCATCTCCAGGACAGACCCAACTTTTCAGACCACAGGTCCTGCTAGTGGTGTGGGCTTGGACTTTGACCCACTTTCCTTCCATAAGCATTTACAATAATAATTATGTTTTGAGAGGCCATGATTTGAACTGGTACCATCCAGTCTTTATAATAACAAGATGGTGGATAAAGATCTTTGAATATGACTTGATCATTGGGAAAAGCCCTATTTATAGGTCAAAGTGGCTCCTGTGTCTTGAGTCAGTGGCTTCCTAATAAGCAAAGATCCTACATACTTGATTCATTATACTGTGTCTCAGGCAATCGGACACTGGGGAATTTTTACCACCGACAATGAAGAATTGTGTTGCAAGAAGCCCTAATTCGCCCTAGTTAGACGATTTTAGCCAGTTTAAAGTTGAACTTTCAAGAACAAGTTTGCAAATGAAAGTATTTAAAATAGAAGCCAATTCTGTTTCTTTGTTTGTTTGTTTGTTTGTTTAACGAATATTCTTACAGCATATCACACAGGGAGACTTGCTTGGGGTGGTTGTGCTGGGTTCAGAAAATGGGCTGTGGTGGGGTGGGGGGGGGGAGGGGACCATTGTGTTGGTTATATTTTTGTGCCTGCATCAATCCACCAAAGATTAATTTAGTACCTACTAGCTGTAGAGAGAACAAGTGACACATGTATTGCTCCTGCCCTGCTGTCATGTGGACAACTGGTAAGCAGTCATGTTGAAGCCGGGCACCCCCTCTTGGTCCTCCTCAGTGCAATGTTCCAAACCACCATTACCCGTTAGGTCTTGCCCCTGGCTTAGTGACATCTGTCTGGGGACTTCACATCTCTGTGTCTGAAAAGGGTTTATTTGCTAAGGGTAAGTTAGGAGGTTGGGTTGCAAGTTGTGGAGGGTATGAGATGCTTCATGTCAGAAGTTCTCAGACCTTTGGGATACACCCTCATCTCCTAAGCACACCCTTTCGAACACGACGTGATAATTTTAAAGCTGTCGTAGAAGAAGCTGATGAAGAGTAAATTGTGCTGTTGAACATAGGTAATGATCTTTTTTAAAATGTTGCAAATGTGACTGGTTTTTCTCCTTTCTTCTTTTCTGCATGTTTTGTAATTGCCAAACCCCCAACTCATGTGCCCTTTTGTGTCCCCCAGTCACACTCTGGTCAACTTGCTGACTGTAGGGACAGAGTATAAGTCACCTGGTCTGCTGGGGACCCATATCTGGCCAGTCTGGCCATCATGCCTTGTGTCTTTTATCATAAAAATGTTGCTTATAAAAGAATGGTACAGTTTGGATTTAAAAACCTGTCTGAAGCTTGGGTTCAAGTGATGGCTTTGACACATCCTAGTCTGACCAGGGAAGAGACACACAACCTCTCTGAGCCTGTTTCCTTCTCACAGAACAGAGAACGGCAACATTTATTTTGCCTACACGCGTTTGCCATGGAAGTGAAAGAAACGAGTAGAGTGATGTACACATATTGTTATACCATTAATTGAAGTTCATATGTTCTTATGAACTTTACCCAAGAACATCAATAATAGGGAAGCGCTAGGTTTAAAACCTAGCCGATTTTGAGTAAGCAAGCCACACGACTTTATTTCTCAATATTTCTTGTATGCAATCAACCGTAAAGGCAATAACTTTACTTGGAGAAAAAAGAGACTGCATGTTTACATGTTTAGTAGCAAAACAGGCGGAAGAAAAGTCACACCTTTGGATGGACCATTGGGTACGTTAACATGGTAGGACGCCAAGCAATGCTTCGAACCTATGGGTTGATGACACTGCATTGCGTATTTGGAAATGGCTAAGACAATAGATCTTAAATGACCTCATCAACAAGAAAAAATATTTCTTTGGTACTATGCATGGTGTCAGATGCTAACCAGACTTAATGCAGTGATCATCTTGTGACATATGCAAATATCAAATCGCTATGTTGTATACCTGAAATTGATATAATGTCATATGTCGATTGTGCCTCAGTTAAAAAAATACTTCAAACCTTTGCCAATTATGCTTACTGCTCCATTGCAAGGAACTACGTGAGCCCTTATAAGGTTACAGCAGAAGCATTTTTCCAAAACACACAGAAACAGAGCAGAGGGCCAAAACAGTTGTCTTCAACAGATCGAGTGGAACGAGCATGTTTTTTATCATCTTATGGTGGGTTGAAAAGGATTTCTTATTATTTCTATTTTCTTTTGTCTTTTTAAAAATGTTTATTTATTTTTGAGAGAGAGACAAAGAGAGACTGAGGGGCAGAGAGAGAGGGAGACATAGAATCCAAAGCAGGCTCCAGGCTCTGAGCTGTCAGCACAGAGCCCAGTGCGGGGCTTGAACTCACAAACCATGAGACCATGACCTGAGCTGAAGTCAGATGCTTAATTGATTGAGCCACCCAGGCGCCCCATCTTCTATCTTTAATAAAGTGGCAAATAACTCCCAACTCATCCAAACAAAATAGTCCAAGACCATTCTAGAGGAACATTGCCATATTAACAAAATCCAAGAATTTAGAGAATGTAGCTATGACGGAGAAAAATCACAGTATAATTTAGGGAAGCACTAAGATTATTTTCCTGGGAATAGCCAAGTTTTCAAAACAGAGTCAAACAAAACCCCCAGATCTAAAGTCAAAGGCGGCCCCCGAGGCCCAGTATACCTGTTGAACCAGTCGTCTGTGTATCGAGGGTAGGGGTAGGGGTCATTGCCGCTGAAGTCATAGCTCGCTTCCGCGTTCTGAAAAACACAAGGCGTCTCATTAGGTCAGTCAAGCCAGATGGACAGGCCAGAGAGGATGCTTCAAGACATGACTGTCTGATGCTTACAGGTCCTCTGTGGAGTGCTGTGTTAATGTTCCTCCCTGGGCCAGCCCTTGCAAAGGGGTGACAGAGCTGGTGTGTCCTTGGATCTCTCTGTCCCTCCCTTTATCCTCTTCCCAGACTTCCTCATTCCATTCTGCTTCAGGCCCTCAATGAACTAGCAAATTTGAGTCCTGTGCTCTCCAGGACTGTCTCCATTTTAAGTTGAGTTACCATCTGTGGGTGAACGGGCTTCACCTAGAATCCAGGACTTATGTTATGCTTCCTTGGCTTGATGGTCAGAATGCTCTCGGTCTTATGTCACAAGTGAGGCAACCTCTGGAGTTTTCTTGCTTTGTGCAGAAGGCTCCCTGCTTCAGACTGACCTAGGCTTGTGTCCTTTATATTTATGGGTGTTAAACCTCTGCCCAAGCCCCTAACATCAGCACAGTATCAACCTCAGAGTCACTCAACAAAGGTCAGAGTCTAATATATGCCAGTGATTATGCCAGATATGGGAACGCCCTTGTGTAACTTACAGCCTAGCTGGGGGCACAGACATCAATCAAATGACCAAACAGATAAATATACAATTATGAACGGGGAGTACTCTACTCCCTACAGTATTTGGTTAGAAGTTTAAATTCTATGCATCTAACACCTCCGTTTTTCCCCTTGAGAGTTCCCCCCCCCCCCCCCAGAAATCAGTTACATATCCACTTAAATAGTTTTCCATTTAGGTCTTTAGTTGGCCAACCTTTTATTTTGGCCCAAGATGAGAAATGATCTACCATCTTTTGGAGACTAATTCATCCTTCCCACTGCTTTCTCTGCTTGCCTGGAATGCTCAGAACGAGAATCCCATTTTTCTCTGTTCTGTTTTTGAGTTCTGCAGTAGAGACCCAGGTGGCTTCCTGGCCCACAGTATACATTTGGCTAGAAAGCACTGGATTAGGTATATATTCCGGTGTGGGCATTTCTTGATTTCATGGGTCCTGAGACATTTTCAGGAATCGTGCCCTTTTATGAGGTAAAACACTTTAGTCTGTAAACTTTATGTATCAGTCCATAATGTTTTTAAAAGCAAACTGATGAATTCCATTAGTTTGCGTTTCCATTTGCTGGACGAACAAAGGGCTATTAGTCACCAGTAGTTGTAGTAATCAGAATTATAATACTAATTTATTTAAATAAATGTTGTGTTTGGGATAGACATCACCCTGAAATTTGTGGGTTTTTTTTTAAATTTTATTTTTTATTTTTTAAAGTTTACATCCAAATTAGTTAGCATATAGTGAAACGATGATTGAAATTTGTGTTTTTATTTTTTTTCCAGTTTTTATTATTTAGATTCCAGTTGGTTAACATGAAGTGTAATATTAGTTTCAGGTGTGGGATGTAATGATTGATCACTTATATGCAACACCTGGTGCTCATCACAAGTGCCCTCAAGACCCATCACCCATTTAACCCATCCCGCCCACCCCCCACCCACCTCGCCACCAGTAACCATCAGTTTGTTCTCTCCAGTTAAGAGTCTGTTTCTTGGTTTGCCTCTATTTTTCCCCCCACTATGTTCACTTATTTTGTTTCTTAAATTCCACACATGTGTGAAATCATATGGTATTTATCTTTCTCTGACTAATTTTGCTTAGCATAGTATTCTCTAGCTCAATCCACCCCATTGCAAATGGCAAGAGTTCATTCTTTTTGATGGTTGAGTAATATTCCATATATCTCACATCTTCTTTATCCACTATATACATGTATCTATATCTATATCTATCTATATCACATCTTCTTTACCCATTCATCAGTTGATGGACACTTGGGCTCTCACCATAGTGTAGCTATTGTTGATAATGCTGCTATAAACATTAAGGTGGATGTATCCTTTTGAATCAGTATTTTTGTAACCTTTGGGTAAATACCAAGTAGTGCAATTGCTGGATCATAGGTAGTTCTATGTTTAACTTTTTGAGGCGCCTCCATACTGTTTTCTAGAGAGGCTGTACCAGTTTGCATTCCCACCAACAGTGTAAAAAGATTCCCCTTTCTCTACATCCTCGCCAACACCTGTTGTTTTCTGTGTTGTTAATTTTAGCCATTCTGACAAAAGGTGTAAGGGGATATCTCATTTTTTTAAATGTTTACTTATTTATTTTGAGGGAGAGAGAGAGTGCAAGCAGGGCAGAGGGGTGGGGGGGGGGGAGAGAGAGAGAGAGAGAGAATATCCTGAGCAGGCTCTGTGCTGTCAGGGCAGATGGGGGCTCAATCCCATGAACTGTGAGATCATGACCTGAGCTGAAATCAGGAGTCAGAGGCTTAACCGACTGAACCACCCAGGTGTCCCATCTCATTGTGGATTTGATTTGTATTTCCCTGATGATGAATGATGTTAAGCATCTTTTCATGTGTCCGTTGGCCAGCTGGATGTCTTCTTTGGAAAAACATCTATTCATGTCTTCTGCCCTTTTCTTAAGTGGATTATTTGTTTTTTGGGTGTTGAGTTTTATAAGTTCTGTATATATTTTGGATACTAACCCTTTATCAGATATGTCGTTTGCAAATATCTTCTCCCATTCCAAAGGTTGTCTTTTAGTTTTGTTGATTGTTCCCTTCACTGTGCAGAGCTTTTTATCTTGATGAGGTCCCTGTAGTTTATTTTTGCTTTTCTTTCCCTTGACTCAGGAGACATGTCCAGTAAGAAGTTGCTGCAGCAGATGGCAAAGAGGTGACTTCCTGTCTTCTCCTCTAGGACTTTGATGGCTTCTGGTCTCACATTTAGTTCTTTCATCCATATTGGATTTATTTTTGTTTATGGTATTAATTTTTTTTTAATTTAAGAATTTTTGGCATTATTGAGGCATTGATATACTTCATGCGTGATGAGTTTGGGCATGTCCCTACCCCCATGATAACATCACCCCAGACAAGGTGCTAAAAGCATGTTCATCACCTCCCCAAATTTCCTTTTGTTCTTTTGTGTCTGTGTGTTATTTTTGTTTTTGTCTTGGTGAGAACATTTAACATGAGATCTACCCTCTTAACATAGTGTGAAGCACACAATACCATATTGTTGACTGTGTTGCACAGCACAGTTCTAGAACTTACTCATGTGCATAACTGAAACTTCATACCTATCAAAAATCAATCCCTCATTTTCCACCTTCTCTTACCCCATTGGAAGTTTGGGTCAATGCATCTTCTGTGTCGAATAAGCCTATCTTTTATTCTAGAATATAGGTCTTCCTTTAACACCCAGTCATCAGAGAGGACAACTTCCTGTCTCCTCCGGCCATAATGATTGGCTCCAAATTATCTGTTCCTCCTTCTCCCCTTTGGTCCCAAACTACACTCATTTACCTTTTTTTTTCAACGTTTATTTTTATTTTTGGGACAGAGAGAGACAGAGCATGAACGGGGGAGGGGCAGAGAGAGAGGGAGACACAGAATCGGAAACAGGCTCCAGGCTCTGAGCCATCAGCCCAGAGCCCGACGCGGGGCTCGAACTCACGGACCGCGAGATCGTGACCTGGCTGAAGTCGGACGCTTAACCGACTGTGCCACCCAGGCGCCCCAACACTCATTTACCTTTTAAAAAAAATTTTAATTCTCTCTCTGGTCTCTATTTCCTGTCTCTGGGAGACACTCTCAGGTCAGGCATGGTTTTTTTTGTGTGTCGTTTTATTTTTTTTACTTTTCTTGAACTGTTTGGATTTCAGTCCTTTTGAGGGATACTATTTTGAAATAGTTACTATGTTTGGTTACCCTAACCTTCTCTGAGTTTTTGAGACAAGAGCATTCTTAGGTAGAGTTGGTAGATGGAGTGTCGAGAGAAACCCAAATTCATACTTCCTCTTTGGGGCTTCAAAGCTGGAGTCGAAGCCGAAGCAACAGACTGGGAGGACTGTAGGCTAAGCCTGGTTTGTTTCTCCACAGAAGAGAGAAAAATTGCCTGGCGTAAGGCAAGTTGGACAGAACATGCAATACAGTAGCTATTGTGGGGCTCTCAGAGGGGGTCCTCTTTTTTTTTGTTCTGGAGTGGGATGGGGGTTGGAATGTCCAAAGTCGGAGGGGTCTGGGACTCATCTAGGGACAGGGGACTCATCTTGTGTTGCTGCAGATCAGCAGCGGCTCCCCGGGACGTCTGCGTTCAGGGACTTGGGGTGGCCCCACTCTGCATTTCTTTGGCCATCAGTGTGGAGCAGTGGGCAACAGAATACTCTGTGGGAGGCTGACAGGGGTGAGAGTGTGGCAGTAAGAATCAGCTGGCCTAGAAAGCTCGGGAGTCAGGACACTGGGGATCCAGGGTTCAGGCAGGATCCGCACGAAGTGACAACCAATCCGTGAGAATGGGGACGCAAGAGTGGAATCCAGGGGCACAGACGGTGAGCCGCAAGTGCACGCACCCCGCATCCTCAGCGCTGTGCCGGTTCTTTGAAGCTCAGGGACAATTCTGGAGACAGGAGCGGGGGGCACCCCCTGAACTGACCAAGGTAAAATTTCTGCCTTGAGTGAGTGCCATCAGGCTGGCAGATAAGAAGTTAAATTCCACTAGAGAAAAGAAAAATCGAACTGGTCTGCACCTCCGTGTTTGCTGCCTGATTGCCCACGTCACACGCTTTCACCCGGGTTCACTTTTCTGGTTTATAATTATTACCTGTGATCTAGGCTGAGGCTTTTTGCCTCCAATTCCTGGTCCTGGAGAAAATGGCTTGCCCTGAGGTGGGTGGGGCCGGGGGGAACATTGCAGAGATCTGATGGCAGAACTGGCACCCGAGAATCCGTGGAAATCTGAGCCCACTTTTGTAAGACGAGAAAGACCGTGTGTTGTCAGGGGTCACATTCACTTGTGAAGGTTGAAATGGTTGATGACTTACAAACTTTTTTTGCTGTTGTCTTTTAGTTAATTTGGTGACTAATGCTTAATTCCTTGTGGAAGAGTCTGTGCTGAGTATCGAGGAAGGCAAGTGGCTGCTCTAGCATGTCTTTTGGCCAAAAATCAAACGGTTTATGGCCAGAAAGAACAGTGAGCAATTTTTTGTAAGTGTTGTTTATACTTTTATAGCCCAAACCGAATCATTTATTGATTTGAGTTACAATGTTGCCTTCCATAAAATTATTTGTGTACAGGAATAAATTAAATGGGTCTTGAGTTATGCTGGAATTTTCTAAAATAGCCAATAACGTGGACGTTTAGGGGGAAGTGGTGTCTCTGGAAGTTGAATGCTCTGGTCATCCCAGGCTAAGCCAGCCGCTTGTTTTGGTTTGGATTCTTCCATAACTTCTTTTGGAAACCCATTAGTCTTATTTTCTTGCTTTAGAAAATACTAACTGTTTAGCAAACATAATTTAATCACGGATGATTCAGGATCAGGATGATTCAGAGTCATCATGAAGAACTTGAATTATCATTGTCCCGTCGTGCAGAAAGTGAGAAGCCTGGACTGAATCCAAACCGACCTCAGGGCTGCCCTGGAAGTTATTTCTGGAAGAAACTTCTGATAATGGCTCGTTTCTCTTATAAGAGTTGAGAGTGGGAGGAAAAAATAAACCCTCTGGTATTTAATAATTCTGGGGCTTAATTTCTGAATATTTGACTGCGGGGTCAGAAAGCAAGTCTAGATTAGTCCTTAGAAAAGAAGTTTCAGGGGCACCTGGGTGGCTTAGTCGGTTAAGCATCGGACCTCAGCTCAGGTCATGATCTCACAGTCTGTGAGTTCGAGCCCCACGTCGGGCTCTGGGCTGACCGCTCAGAGCCTGGAGCCTGCTTCGGATGCTGTGTCTCCCTCTGTCTCTGCCCCTCCATCGCTTATGCTCTGTCTCTGTGTGTCTCAAAAATAAATAAACACCAAAAAAAATTTAGAAAGGAAGCTTAATAGTTATGACTTTGGTTGTTGTTTGTACTGTGAGCTTTCCACCAGGTGGCCTGCCTGCACATTAAGCTAAGAAAGGACAGGAACTTACTTATTTTCAAGTAATCTTCTGATTTCTCATGTCCGAGGTGCTGCCTTTGTGCAGCCATCAAAGTCACAGGCCGACAAATGGCACATGTCGGATGCCAGAGCTGGTCTCACCGAGAAAGCTGGCGGTGAACCCAGTGGCAATCATGCCCCTTGGCTTTCACATACACAGAGAAGCTTCTAAGACTCCCCGAGACTGAACCTGGCTCCGGCACTGTCACTCTTGCCCCCAGATCTGGAATTTAATGCCTCTGGGACCCGCAGACTGTCCCTGTTGGGGTTGTACACAACAAATGTGTCTGTAGGCATCAGCTTGGACTAGAGAAAGGGAGAGAGGCATTCAAGTCAGACAGATGTGGTGTCAAACCTAAGCAGTTTGGTCTTGGCAATGATCTTGTTTTCTGGAAACCCTAGTTTCCTCATCTTTACAATGCAGGTGATAAGATGTAAGTACCTGGTTGCTGTGAGGGTAGAATGAAAGAATCGATGTAAGCTGGCAAGTGCATTGCCCAAAAATGGGGGCATTCTCTCACTCCTACTTCTTCTGTGTCCTTCACTCTCTTTGATCACTGATAGCAAGAGTCACAAAATATGGTATGTACCAAATCTGACCCTCTACCTGTTTTTGTAAATAAAGTTTTATTGGAACATAACCATGTCTATTTGTTTAGTGGCCACTGGCTGCTTTTACACTCCAACAGCAAACTTAAGCGGTTGTGACAGAAACCTACAAATCTTGAAATATTTACTTTTATAGAAAGAGTTTGCCAAATCAGGCTGCCCTCTGAGAGCCCGAGGCCTACACTATAGCATCTTGCGCAGTCCTCGTCTTCCTGAGGGCCCCCTTTTGCTCTGAGACATGCCCGACCCCTTTCCTCTTCTCTCTAGGTGGGCTGAAAAGGAATCTGATACAAACTAGCCTTACTACATTGCTAAGAGTTTGACATTTACGTCTCCTGGGTCTCATGCCAATCAAAGGTGGGTCATTGGGTGTTACTATGGTCAGAAACTGGTAGGGGCACTCTTGGAGGCAGAAGGCTGGGACGGTAGGGAAGCCTCACCATTATTGCCACCATCTCCCTGTCCATCACTGGTTGAAGGCTGTTTCTAGAGGCAACAACCCTCTAGGTCTTTGTCTCTCCATCTACAAGTGTCCTGTCTGCCACACAAGGCCATACTCATCTTTCATTTTGAAATATGATGCTGCGCTCACATTCTGACAATACCTAGCTTTCCTAATAGGCCAAGGTAGGTAACATGGGGATCCATGGCTATGAGTGAACAGACCTCTTTAGAGCGTGAGGAGCAACCTCTGTAGTCTGACTACAACATTGGGAATGTGGTCTTTTTTTCATCAGGGCTGCCCATGCACAGTTGTGCATAAGGGTGCATGTCCAAGGGGAGGAATTAAAGGCTGCCCTGGACTCCACAAGCTGTGTGCCCTGGGGTGGGGCTTTAAAAAAGAATTGGCCTGTCTTGGGGTGGGGGCACTCTTTTCTCATTTGTTTGCCCAGAAGGGAAGACATTTTCTAATTTGCTGGCCGGGAAGGAGGGTGTGGTTTTGCAACTCACCCACCAGTAGGGAGCGCTTTCATCAATGCCACACAAATGCATGTAAGTGCTACCATGTCCAAGAACCATGGCAAGTAGATCTCCCCAGTTAGAGTCATCTGTAAGCTCAGACATCAAAGAAATTGGACCAGGAGACAAGGTGTGCCCTGTGAAATGTCAAGTAATACCACACTTAAATAATATCTCAAACGATAGGAGTTTATGAGTACAGCGTGGCATATGATTAATCGCCAGTGAGATTTCCCACAGCTATAGGCACTCAGAACAAGAAAGTACATCTGTCTCGTTGGTCCCTTTATTCTGCCTTGCTACTTTCCCTGAAGGCATTTAACCAAATAACCCAGCTAGGAGCTGTGTAACCGTATTAGCTGAAATTGCACTGCGCTCCTGGACTAATGAAAGAGAAATGAGTTTCCCCAGATAGACTTGCAAACTGCAACCATATTGCCCCGGAACAAAGCTCGTCTGTATGGAAACTGAGCAGCAAAATAGCCCAGTCCTTTAGAGCCTACAGAATTTTGCTGCTTGCATCTAATATGGTCATGGCTGAACGTTCCCAACTGTGCCTATTTTGATTTTCCTCAAATAATTCTCCCACATGCGCTGCTTTAACGATAATGTTCAGCTCACTTTTGACTGAAACCAACATTAAAGGGATTTATGTCTATATTAAGTCTGGCCGTAAAACTTAATGAAATTTAACATTTCTCCAGCACTCAAAAATTAAAAAAAAAAAAAGATGCATAGTCAGAAAATTGTTTGAAATCTTTCTGTTATACTCCTGAGATTGCCAGAGTTGTGCATTTTTCCAATGACGGGGTGTTCTCTGATTTGACGCCTCCTATCATCACTTCCTTCTTGCTCTGGTAAATTCCAGTAATTTCTCTAGCCACTGGAGTATTCTCAGGGTAAGAGAACAAGGTAGTATCCTAGCCAGGCCGGGCAAGGATCACCGTGCCCCCAGACCGTGTCCTGAACCACTAGACTTTTTATATTTTCCAAAGCTAAACAGCTCCTTCCTTGGCCCACAGGGTCGCTTTTATCAGCAGAGCTGAGAGAGGTTCTAAGCACTACACATAAGAAGAGAAAATAATATTGATTCCCAATGGTTAACACAGAGTCTTAAGAATGAGTGCCCTTTAGGGGTGCCTGGGTGGCGCAGTCGGTTAAGCGTCCGACTTCAGCCAGGTCACGATCTCACGGTCCGTGAGTTCGAGCCCCGCGTCAGGCTCTGGGCTGATGGCTCAGAGCCTGGAGCCTGTTTCCGATTCTGTGTCTCCCTCTCTCTCTGCCCCTCCCCCGTTCATGCTCTGTCTCTCTCTGTCCCAAAAATAAATAAACATTGAAAAAAAAATTTTTTAAAAAAAAGAATGAGTGCCCTTTAGGGGCTCCTGGGTGGCTCAGTTGGTTAAGCCTCTGACTCTTGATTTCATCTCAGGTCACGATCTCGCGGTGTGTGGGATCAAGCCCGCGTTGGGCTCTGAGCTAACAGCGCAGAGCCTGCTTGGGATTCTCTCTCTCCCTTTCTCTTTGCCCCTCTGCAACTCGCACACATGCGCTCTCTCTCTTAAAATAAATAAACATGAAAACAAAGAACGAGTGCTTTTTTGTTTTCCAAGGAGTTAAAATTCTCTTATTTTATTTAATATTCTCCCAAACCCTGGGGATAGGAGAGCAGGTGTACTGAAGGAAGAGGTAGGGCTATCTCTGAGAAACAGTCAAAGCAACATCCTTGGTGGCTTCTGTAGACTTATCCCTGCCTGTCCACATCTTGTCTTGTCACTTCAGAAGGCCAATGAAATGGGTTTTGGCTAGATGAGGCTGATTCCCACCCACGAAATTTAAGAGCTGCCCTGAAAGTGTGAATTCCTGGGGTTGACCTGCTGCATTGACGAGAAGCTGCCACTCACCACAGTTAATCTCTGAGGACTGGCTCGGTTCCACTGATAGGGTCCCTCACTTGTTCCGAAAGAATTTACATCTTTATTATCACTAGCTGCCAAGTCAGATTTAGCATTTCCTTCAATTACGGATGGAGGCTACAAGCCACGATATTATTAGCAGGACCTGGGAGCTTGTCACCAGCATGTAGTTTCATATCACGTTACAGTTGTTGCAGATACGCTGAAATATTTTTCCTATTCACTCCTACCTGCCACGAGATTTTGTTGTTCAACGCGTTGAGAAAGAATGATACGTATTACCATTTCACACTTGTATTCTTACACGTGGATAACTGTGTCTCAATACAGTTGCTTTCTTTGATTATTTCATGTATTTTGTTTTATGAATTTAAAATAGTTTTCCGAGAAGGAGGGGAGAGAGCTGTGTGTGCAAATTGGTGCCATTTCTTGGAAGAGGAATTTGGCAATATCTACCAAAATAAAAGATCCACAGACTCTTTGACCCAGCCATCCCACTTCTAAGAATTTATCCTAAAGATATACTTGCACATGTATGAAACATTTGCTTTTGAGTGTATTCCTGGCAGCATGATTGTAAATGTTCAATAGTGGGGCCGACTTAAATAAACAATGGGGCCTCCATAAGATGCCAAACTCTGCAGGCTCAGCAAAGAATGAGGGACCAAGCCTATCATGAACTCATTCCTAACAAGTATTGTCAAGTAAGAAAGGCAATGTGTAGGGGCTCCTTGGTGGCTCAGCCGGTTAAGCGTCTGACTTTGGATCTCGTGGTCCATGGGTTCAGGCCCCACGTTGGGCTCTGTGCTGACAGCTCAGAGCCTGGAGCCTGATTCAGATTCTGTGTCTCCCTCTCTCTGCCCCTCCCCAGCCTGCACTCTGTCTTCTCAAAAATAAGTAAACATTCGAGGGGCGCCTGGGTGGCACAGTCGGTTAAGCGTCCGACTTCAGCCAGGTCACGATCTCGCGGTCCGTGAGTTCGAGCCCCGCGTCGGGCTCTGGGCTGATGGCTCGGAGCCTGGAGCCTGTTTCCGATTCTGTGTCTCCCTCTCTCTCTCTCTGCCCCTCCCCCGTTCATGCTCTGTCTCTCTCTGTCCCAAAAATAAATAAACGTTGAAAAAAAAAATTAAAAAAAAAAATAAGTAAACATTTGAAAAAAATTAAAAGAAAGGCAGGGTGTAGGAGCCTTGTGAGCTCCTAATTGCACAGAAGAGAAGGATATTTTTAAAGTATTTTTTAAAAAGTTTATTTATTTATGTTGAGAGAAAGAGGGGCACAGAGAGAGAGAATCCCAATCAGGCTCCACCCTGTCAGCACAGAGCCCTACAAGGGGCTCAGACTCACGAACCATGAGATCGTGACCTGAGCCGAAATGAAGAGTCAGACGCTTAACCCGCTGAGCCACCCAGGTGCTTAGAGAGCATATTCTTTATAGTAAATGCATACAGTATTTCCGGAAAGTTACCTAAGAACCTTTATATGCTACTCTGCCTCTAAGGAGGGTCATGGGGTCTGGGGTGGAAGACAAAATTTTCATGGCATAACACTTGATTTTATGTAAAAAAAAATTTTTTTTTGCCATAATAACAACAGGTAACACACAATGAGTGGTTGCTTTGTGCAAGGGGCTCTTTCGGATGCTTTGCATGCATCAGCTTCTCACGACATCCTTAGGGGGTAGACAATATTCTTATCACTCTTGTTCCATGAGCAAGGAAACTGAGGCACAGAGACACTGAGTATTTTGCCTGAGGTCACAAAGATGAAAGGAGACAGAGTCTCTGACAGTACAGAGCCTGCTTAGCATTCTCTCTCCCTGCCTCTCTCTCTCTTTCTCTCTCTCTCTTCCTCAAAATAAATAAATAAACAGTCTGACTCAGAAAGGCCTCTCCTCTAACCATGCAGTCTTGCCACTCTGCATAAGAACATACCATTACAGGGACACCTGGGTGATTCAGTCGGTTAAGCATCCCACTTCAGCTCAGGTCATGATCTCACGGTTCATGAGTTCGAGCCCTGCATCGGGCTCTCTGCTGTCAGCACAGAGCCGACTTTGGATCCTCTGTCTCCCTCTCTCTGCCCCTTCCCTGCTAGCACGAGCACTCTCTCTCTCTCTCAAAAAGAAATAAACATTAAAAAAAAAAAAAAAGAAACACAACCATCACATTCTATTGCATGCGTTGCTTAAAAGAGAAAAATACCTAGCAAGTTGAAGTAAATACACAATTTAGTGTACTTACACCCTACAATGTCCATGGGTCATTTTGTCTAAATCCAAGCGTGTAAATTGAGCCAATAATTGAACCCCCACCCGGGACACACCTCACTAAAGGGCCAGGAAGCATATCTCTTACTTTGCGTGATCCATTCATTTTTCAAACAGCATAGTTTTGGTTAGTAAACTCTCTCATCCAAGGTGGGTATGAAGCCTTTGAGGCCCAGAGCAGCAAATATGCTTTCAAAAGAGAAATCTCCTTCTCCTCCTTTCAACAGCAAGCTTCAAGCTAGTCCCTTTTCCTCTCGATTATGTTGTTCCTCTTAGAAGCAGAACTCTTTTTGAAAAACAAACATCACAGTGTATGTAAGCATGGGTGGCTGGATTCCTCAGAAACTGAAATCTTGGAAATGCTTCTTCTTCTTTTTTTTTCCCCCCCAGAGCCTCTTCAGCACTACTTGGTGGCCCTAAGCGTTCTTAAAAAAAAATTTTTTTTAATGTTATTTATTTTTGAGAGAGAAACAGAGCATGAGTGGGGGGGAGGGGCAGAGGGAGAGGGAGACACAGAATTCCAAGCAGGCTCCAGGCTCCGAGCTGTCAGCACAGAGCCCGATGCGGGGCTCGGACCCACGAACTGTGAGATGATGACCTGAGCCAAAGTCGGACGCTTAACCGACTGAGCCACCCCAGTGCCCGTTGGTGGCCCTTGGATTTCTGAATACAGTTTGAGAACTGCTGGCCAAGAGAGATGTTTCATGGGATGCGTACACGCCGTGCCTTCACTAATACGGCCTTGCAGGCCAGACCGTGACTTCTTTCGAAGCAATCCCCCGATCCTTCTTATTATGCAGCGACAGACAAGTCTCCGTTAAGTGCACTGTGTCTTTAATACCTCCCTCAGCCTTGCCATACGTCTTCTTCTTTTTTTTTTTTTTTATTTTTTTTTTTTCAACGTTTATTTATTTTTGGGACAGAGAGAGACAGAGCATGAACGGGGGAGGGGCAGAGAGAGAGGGAGACACAGAATCGGAAACAGGCTCCAGGCTCTGAGCCATCAGCCCAGAGCCTGACGCGGGGCTCGAACTCACGGACCGCGAGATCGTGACCTGGCTGAAGTCAGACGCTTAACCGACTGCGCCACCCAGGCGCCCCATTGCCATACGTCTTCTTATCTGACAGAGGCAAGCATTGGCAGGCAGGGTATCCATCTTGAGTTGTTTTCACTGTATGTATTTTGATAGTTACCTTCCATTTATGTCAAGGGATATTGGTTGTTTATCTGTTTGAAATAGTGATTTATAGTTTCCCTTCAAAACACATTCATTTATAATAAAAGAGGTGAGTCAGTTTAAGGAAATCTCCTAGGTAAATAATAACACCCGCGGCAAGAATCATGCAGGTGTGTTTGTGACCAGTCAATGTTTGGGAACCACTGGAATAAAGCACTGGCAATATCACGGCTTCGGGTTCTCCTGTTATCAGCAGACTCGGCCTCGAGAGGGGGGGCCAAGAACTGATTATCTGCACAGGGGATCTGAAGGAGTAATGGAAAAGATTTTCCGTCCTCAAATCTCAATCTTGTCACTTGTCATTTCGACGTTCTAGCTTCCATTCTTTACATTCTGTAGGCTCTTGGCCTTTATTCATTGTGTTCGGCCTCTCACCTATTTATTTTTTTCATTGAACAACTATTTCTCGAGTACCAACTACTTGCCAGGCATTGTAGAGTAGCAAGCAACTTTTGGAGAGGAACATACAAGAGCTGGGATGCCTTGCCTTTGGCCGTCATGAGTGAATACATTAATTATGGACTGACACCCAAGTGTTCAACACAATCTTTAGCAGCCAACTGTGCCTTTCAACTCAGGCTGCTCAGGGGAACTTCTAGAAGGATGGATACTTGAGTGACCCCTGGATTCTGATCTAATTCATCTGGGGCGGAGCTTGGACATCAGTAGTTAACAAAACCCAACTCTGCAGGCGATTCTGATGTATAGTCAATACAGTGTGGCCTAGGGATCAGTAGCACTGACATCACCTGAGCACTTGTTAGAAACGCAGAATCTTAGACAGTACCCCAGGCTGGCTGAATGTGAATCCGCATTTTAACTGGCTCTCCAGGGGATTCGTGTATGCACACTGATTCTTTTATTTGTAAAGCGCTGCAAGGGGTCAGGCTTGCCTGTGGCCCTTCCCTTCCCCTTACACATCCATAATCTCCCTGTTACAATCTTCTCCACCCACTTCCCCTCCTCCCCCTTCCACCTAAACTCTACGACAGGAAGAAACTGAATTTGATAAGCCATTCTTATCTTAGCATGAATAAGTTCAGTACGGTGCCTTTTCCAGTATTATTTGCTTTAGCAGAAGAGAATGGACATGGAAAGGAGCCAAAGAACTCAATCTCTAATAGTAGAGATTGAAGGGTGGTATTTTGGAAGCATCAGGAGCTTCTTGGCATCTCTCAGAGTGAAGTGCTTTCTATGGAGAAAGTCAGTTCTGAGAATAGAGTTGTCGCAATGGATTACTTGGCTTTGAAGGCGTGGCCTGATAGACCAGGGAAAACAAGAAAGCAAGATAAGGTGTGCGGTTACTACGCATAATATTATCGGATTGTCTGTGCTCCTGGCAGGTGAGAGCTGTCACGGGAATTGATTCTGCAAGAACGAAGAGTGGAAGTTCAAAGTGAAGGTTTTCCTGCTGTTAAATAATTTTTGATGAATATTAAGGTGTGAATTATTTTTTGCTTCCTGCTGCTTAAAATAAAGTTCTGTCAAAACTTTAAAAATATACCCAATTATAGACAAAACTTAATGCCAAGCTGTTTTAATAGCAATAGGAATTAAAGCATTTCTTTAAAAGTGTGTGTATATTTCAAAGCTGCTCAGTTGTACACCCCTGCCTCTTTCCTGAAAAGAAACAATATGGGTTTCCTGGGTTCTAACAAGTGATATAGACAAATTAAGTTAACAACGCAGTAGGATACAATTTGGATTTAATAAAATTGAGGGTGCACAGAGACAATCACCTCTTTGAGCATAGATCCCGCTTGAAGCCAATGCTGGTGTACAACCTGTTCCGTCAGCCGGGTGGTCAGTCCTCCCGGCCCTGTGCTAACCCTGCTGAATGCTCCCCCCCGCCCCCCTTTCCCAGGGCCCTTCACTGCCGAGGTATCTCTGTGTTCCCACAAGGACAAGGCTGACCTTGAGCGAGTTGCACAAAGGCAACTGGTGGATGTGCTGAGCGCCTTTATCACTTCATTACCCGTCACATCAGGAGAGGGTGACAGAGGCAGCAGCTAACTTCAGGTTGAAGGAAAAGAAGAGATGTGGGTTTAAGAAAGGCAGTCCAAGTTAGTCTCGGCAACTTAATGAGAAGATGGGAAGAGCAATCCCACAGGAGACTGCAGGGATGTCCTCCTGGACCCAGGACGGAAGCGGGGGCAGCCCTCGGAAGGGCTGACAGTAGCTGCTGTTGGACCTCACCCCTTGTCTGGGAGGGAAGATTGAAGCGGCTGGGAGTCGCCTGTTCCAAAGGCTGTTCAAGCCCGCTTCTCCCAGTCTCGCAAAGACAGAGTGTGCTCTCAGGCCCTGCAATGGCAATCGTGTAAATCAGCAGGACGAGAGCGAGACATTGTTTTGGAAAAGGAATCAGAAGAGCATCTAGCAGCCAGGGTCTAAATTTGTGTTGTCAAGGTGACGAGGTACAAGTTGATTTGTGCTTCCCTCTTTTGGCTGGGTATTCTGCGATGTTGTAGAGATAGGAAATCACTGCTTCCCCTCTCTCAGGTCCTCTGTGTGTTCTGCTCGCCTCTGAATGGCTGCTGGGGTCCCAGGCCACTGCCTATGAGTCCAGATGTCCTGGGAGAAAGGGAGACACTGCTTTACAGCCCTCCCTGTGTGACTGGCTCAACAACTTCAGTATTGCCTGCCTCTCCCTTTTTAGCCCTAAAAATAGCAAAGAGTTCACTGATAACTGAGTCACCTCAGCGAAGGGGCTGTTCAGTCCAAATGTTATTTATTGGAGACTATCTCCAAAAACGCTGTTTTTTCCACCTGTCAGAAGCATAGCAACACGAAGAAGTAGATCACACAGGGGTCTATTGTTATTATACATACAGGTACAAGTTTTAGGTATAAATCACATACGTGTATAATTCAACACAAATTAATGTTGGTTGAGCCTCACGGTAGTTTTGAGAATTGAGTATTGTAACCCCCATTTTACAGACAGGAAAACTGAGGCTCTGGGGGAATGTGACTTGCTCAAGTCTTTTTAATTAGAATGGGTTGACTTTGTCCTGGGAATGTGATTTGATGGAGACTCATTCTCTTCTCTCTGCAGGTCTTTCCCACCATGAAAAGCGGGGAAAAAATTATGAGACTTATCCTAGTACCCTTGGAAATGGGTGGGCACGTTAATATACCTGAGATAAATGATGTAGCAGCAAGATGTGTGTGTGGTGGTGGTGGGGGGGGGGTGGGTCTCAAGGTTTTCTGTTGCCACTTACTTTCTCATCCATACTAAATCAAACACAAAATCTTCCCGCAATCTTTTCACTTGTCTTTTTTTTTTTTTTTTCCAAAGTGAATTCCTGCTTTGGTGATTCCTTTTAGGATAACCTTGCTAACAGGAGAGGATGGATACCGGGTGTTATGATCTTGGGAGAGAAGCCAGAAGGAAGAAAGGCACATTGTAAATATCTTAGTGTTTATAGTTGGGGAAAAAAAAAAGCTAAGTGGATCAGTTCTGTTCCATGAAGAAGTTGTTTGAGTCTTACCTTTGAACAAGCCCAATCTCATGTTCCCGGCTAATGTGAAACGTGACACGGAAAAGGACTGATCCCTAACCGTTCTGGAGGAAGATGAAATGCACGTCTGGTTCCTTTCACAGCTGTTCATCATTTTAATTGGTTTCGAAGCCAAAAAAACTTGACAGCGCTTGTGATGGGAATCCAACTTCATAATTCAGAAACTATGGAAAAGTGATTACAGCCTTCATTTGGAGGCTGTGCACATACTTTATTAAGTTGCTACGAGGATGGAGCGCCAGAATCCACATTAATCACACCATCACTTTGTGCACGGGGGCTGCGCCAGTTGAATTATGGGTGCTAGTGTTTTGGGAAGGAATTACAGTGCTCTAGACCTTTTGGGGATCGCATGCCCTGGCTCATGGGGCTCCTCACCACCCCACTACCATCCTCAGTCGTGGCATTTCTAAGACCCATGGAGAATGCTCATCTTCCCCCTTGCCTTCCCGTTCCATGGTCTTCTCCCCCCTGCCCCACTGACTCTCCCTCAGTTCCATCTCTGCACCTCCCTTTTGATCTTCTCATAGTGCATAATCGTCCCAATCACAGACACCACATCTTATTCTTCGCTCTCCACTGCATGGTCTCCCGCCCGTTCCTTCACTAATCACCACAATATCTCACCGGGGCCTGCAAATCCCCTGCCCACTCTGCCTTCTCTTTGTGACTTCTCCAGCCCATTGGTGCCTGCACACTTTCTATCAACATCAGACCACATTCCCTAGAGTGGTCGGCACCACGGTCTCACTCCTTGGCTTAACCCCCAAGGCCATTCATGATTACCCGATTTCTCTCTAGCTCAGGGGTCCCTAAACTTTTTCTAGAAGGGCCAGATGGTAAATATTTTAGGCTTTGTGGACCCCATGGTCTTTGTCACAATGACTCTTTTCTGCCTTCGGTGAACAAGTGGGTGTGGCTGCGTTCCCATAAAACCCTATTTACAAACAATAACTGCAAAAGGGCAATGGGTGGGCTGTAGTCTGAGGGACCCTGTTTTGTTGTGAGTTGAACTGTGTCTGCCAAAAAGATATGTTGGAGTCATAACCTTGGTATGGAAGACCAAATCCCCCGTGAATGTGACCTTATTTGGAAATAGCACCTTTGCAGAGGTAAACAGGTTAAATGAGGCCATACTAGGTTAGAGTGGGCCCTAAATCCAATGACTGGTGTCTTTTTAAGAATGCCATGTGGGAGGAGCTGGGTGGCTCAGTTGGTTGAGCGTCTGACTCTTGATCTCAGCTCAGGTCATGATCTCACGGTTCACGAGTTCAAGCCCTGTGTGGGGCTCTGTGCTGGTGGCATGGAGCCTGCTTGGGATTCTCTCTCTCCCTCTCTCTCTCTCTCTCTGCCCCTCCCCCACCCACTCTCTCTCTCATAATAAATAAATAAACTTTTTTTTAAAAAAAGAATGCCATGTGAAGGGATAGAGACAGAGACACAGAGGGAGGAGAATGCCAGCTGGAGGTGGGGGCAGAGATTGGAGTGATGGCTCTATAAGCCAAGGAATGCCAAGTGTTGCCCACAATCACCTGAGACCGGGAGAGAGGCATGGAACCAACTCTCCCTCAGAGTCTCCAGAAGAACCAGCCAGGTTGTTACCTTGATTTCAGACTTCTGGCCTCCAGGACTGTGAAAGAATAAACTTCTGTGGTTATAAGCCACCCAGTTTGTGGTAATTTGTTACAGCAGTCTAGGAAACACATATATGGCTTCAGGCTCTAGTGTTACCTTCCTGTACTCCCTGGCAATCGCTCCATCCATGCCTATGCTCTATGCTGTTTCATCTGCAGAGAGTTCCCTCCTCCCTAAACCAGGCTAACTTGAGTCAGCTCAAATATCACCCCGTTTAAGAAGATCCTTCCCCATGTGACCCTCTGTCTTGGCTAGATATCCACCGACAATACTTGCCTCACTTTTCCATCCTATCCATTTCACTGTAAGTGGTTCAAAGATGGGGACAGTGTTTAACTTGATGCCTCTATGGACATAGGGGATGTCAATGCATGTCCAATGAATGAATGAATGAACTAATTGCAAGACAAATGATTGTCAAAGCTCATTTTGTTAACTCTAGCTTCACTGGACTGTGGAAGTTTATCAGGTGGAACGTGCTCATTTTCTACCTACTAACAAGATGATTAAAATAAGATCATTTGTTTTTGGAACCGGGCAGAACAACACAAGCATGCTTCCACAGTTTTTCAAACCTCTAAAATTCACCTTTTCACTAGTTGTGGTTTTATGAATTAAATGCTGATTTCCCCAAACTTCCTTTTCTATGTGCCAGTGTCCTATTACTTTATTTATACCATGATTAGCTGCGGATTATTTGCATATTTTAATTGCATTTTTTCCTTATTATTTCAGAAAAACAAGTGAAAATTGGAAAAATGAAATAAGTTGACACTAGACATAAAAATAGAGGTCTCATACACTTCATTCAATTGAAACAAGATAGAAATCATTGTGTGTCGCAAACGGCACACAATTGAATTTAACTCAGCTGTGTTCATTTGCGATAGAAAAGAAGAAAAAGTTTTAAATATTTCATCTTTTTGAAGACAAATCATCAAAAATTGTATCTAATAATTCAGATATAATAGGGATCGTATAATTATGATAATATTTTTAGCTTTCTGGGAATATAATCACATTATAAATTCACATTTAATGAGCAAATTTGGGAACTGCATATATTTTCAAAAAATTTCAAATGGAAAAGTAATAAGAACTCCATTTACATATGTTTCCTTCACTTGAAAATCCCAATATCTATTTGTCTACAAATCTTTTTTTTTTTTTTTTTTTCAACGTTTATTTTATTTTTGGGACAGAGAGAGACAGAGCATGAACGGGGGAGGGTCAGTGAGAGAGGTAGACACAGAATCGGAAGCAGGCTCCAGGCTCTGAGCTGTCAGCACAGAGCCCAACGTGGGGCTCGAACTCACGGACCGCGAGATCGTGACCTGGCTGAAGTCGGGCGCTTAACCGACTGCGCCACCCAGGCACCCCTGTCTACAAATCTTGATGAAACTTTTAAGATACAGACATTGATGGGAAGAGGAAAGGAAAGGAAATGGAGTGTCCTAGGGTAGCTTGACTTACGGCTCTCCCCAAAACGGGCAAGTGATTTTCTGGAGTCACTGGACTTGAAGACATCAAGTCCACATCCTGAGCCCCTTATTCCACGCTGGGGACACAGCTGGAATGGATGACTGGACAAGACCAGATCATAGCTTGTTCACTCCCAGACTCCTGCTACATAAGTGAGAACAGTGTTCATGGAGAAGAGTATTCAACCCCCAGAGCAACTGAACTGTTTCTAGGCTCCTTGTACTCTAAGGAAATTAAGTAGCCGTTGGATTTCCATAGGGCCCAGCAATCCCAAGATAAAGGAAATCTTAATTTCACACAAAAACTTGCATGTGAATGTATATGGTGACTTTATTTATAACTGCCCAAACTGGAGGTCATCCAAATGTCCCACAACTGGACAATGGATAAATCATGGTATACAGACACACACACACACACACACACACACACACTGGAATACTACATAGCAATGAAAAAGCAACAAATATTAATATATACAACCACATGGATGAGTCACAAATACATGACCACAGCCAGATTCAAAAGGCTAAGATTCCACGTATATGACATTCTCTAGGGAAGGTATAACTATATAGACGGAAGATAGATCTGTGGCTATAAGGGAGTGAGGGTGGGGGTTTCAGAGGGGTTGCCCACAAAGGACAGCATGACTGAAGTGTTTTGGGGTGATGGGGATGTCCTGTCTCTTGATCGTGCTGGGAGTTATGTGATTTTATGCATTTGTCAAACTCGACCAAAAAGAATACACTTTTACTTTCCATCAAAAAAAAAAAAAAAAAGGAAATTAAAAAACAACCATTGACTTAATGGCCAGAGTGATTGTATGTGGTAATAAGTAAAGTACTGTTATCTTGGTGAAGTATTATAGATGATTTCTGGTCATAGCTTTGGAATGTACTGCCTTTTCCCTCAAATGTTTTTATTTATTTATTTTTCCATTCTAGAGACCTATGTTCAAAAAACTTGACTACTAGGTGGGTCATGAATTCTCTCTGCCTCGCTCAGCAAGATGTGAAAGTGCTGCATTTGGTGTTTTCCCTGCTGGTGCATGCCATCACAGGACAAGCTAAGTTTCCTTCAGGGTCATATTCTTTCAGGTTCAGAAAAAGTTTAACTCCATTTAAGGAGAAAAAAAAATACCTTGGGGGATATAGCCAAAATGTGTTTGTTAAAAAGGGTCCTATTTCTTGAAAAGCAAGCTGTTCCAGATGGGGTTCTCTGGGATGTGGGGGCAGAATGGAACTCTGTTTCTGAGAACCTGGCACACATCTTGGAGAATGAGAGCTTCATCCTTTTCTCAACCCTAACACTTTTCTCGCCTTCCCATCCCCACCAGCAGCTCATCACTCAGTTTTTAAATTGAGGCTTGGCTGGCAAGAGAGCTTCTCTTCAATTCGTCTTCATCTCTGGTTAATTACTGTAATTGACGTAACACTGTTTCTATCCCTAAATCTATTAACCAGCAAATGTTCAAGTCATAAACTCTCAACTCTCATTAATCTCATTGCTTAACAGTTTTTTTTTTCTTAAATCATGTGTTTTATTTCCTCATTATGGAAATTTCAAGTCCACAGTGAAAATAGGGACACGTTGACCTCAGCATCACCTTTGTTTTTCAAAGGCATTGGAGAGTCTTTGAACGTCGCAACCTTCCCTTTATTTTCCCTCTCTGTGAGATCAAAAGGAAAAGTGATGCTCTTGGGAGAGCTGTAAATTGATTCAGTCTTTTCAGAGAATAATTTGATAAGCTTTATCAAAATTAAAATTGCATGTACTACTTGACCCAGAAATTTCACCTCTAGGAATTTATTCTAAAGGGATAGTCACACAAGAATTCAAAGACTATGGTTAAAGAAATATATTCATTCCATAGTTTACAGTAACAAAACATTGGGGGAAACCAAAAAGGCAAATTTTAGGGGCCGAGTTAAATAAATTATGGTGTATCCATACTATGGGAGAGAATATGTTGTTACATAACAAGGCAGATTGCGCAATATGATCTACTGTATGATACCGATTTAGGGAAAAAAATCTGGAAGATTCACACAAAACAGGTACTTCATTAAAATTGGGAAGTGAGCGGGGGTTATAGATGAGGGATAGGAGAGGGGAGAGAGGGAAATGGTAGTTTTTCTTTTATCTAATCTGTAATATCTAAATCTTTTTTATGATGAACAAGCTTCCTTTTCTATTAAAAATGCAAATATGGAAAAAAGCAAGAGTGACGCGGCTCTCAGGATTTAGTAATCATGATTAAACAACATCCCTCTCAGCCTATACAGTGACTGGAGAGTTTCCAAATGTCTTGGCATCTATTTCCTTCTTTTATTATGAGACAACCTGGGGAGATGGGTGGGCATGTATCTCCTCCTAGCGGGCAGTGAAAACGCTGACCTTTGAATCCCTGCTTTTCCCACGTTCACGGGGCGTTCTCAGTAGTAACTGATTTCTAAAATAGCTCTTTTGCTAATAGGTTATTTTTTAAAATTGTACTTTTAAAACTGAAGTATAATGTATCTGTAGCACAGTATGTGATGCTCAGGGTGCAGCCGGGAGAATTTTGATAACGTGTATACCCATGTAAGCATCTAGGCAGTCAAGATACAGAACGTGTCCATCTCTTAGGAAACTCTCTCATGCCCTTCTCAGTTAATCCCCACGCACCTCGGCCAACCACTATTCTGAATGGAACCTGCGAGTGTGTACTTTTCTGTGTTTATTCTCAGCCCTCTTCAGCTAACGGTGTTTTTGAGGTCTGCCTATGTTGTTGTATGCATCAGCAGTCTGTTCCTTTGGCTGGAGGATGGTATTCCGTTGTATGAACACACGTCGATTTCATTTATCCATTCACTTGTTGATGGGCATTTGAATTATTTCCAGTTTTTGCCAACATGAATAGAGCTGTTGTGACCATCCTTATACATGTCTTTTTATGAACCTATGCTTTCATTTCTCTTGGGGAAATGCTTAGGGGTGGGATAGCTGGTTGTATGGTAAGTGTATGTTTAATTGTGTAAGCGACTGTCAAAACTCTTTTCAAAGTACCCCGTTCGGCATTCCCTTTAGCAATGTATGAGGTTGCAGGTAAATTTTTGCCCTGTGCAAATACCTACCTCTGGGTGCCTCTGTGGCTATTTTCGCGTGGGGCCAAGGTTGAAGGAAGCTTTCAGCACAGTACTGAGCCTTTACCGAGTTCAGTCCCTGTCCTTCCCCAGATTATAGACCCACCAGATAAATGAGACCTGGACCCTGTCTCAGGAGGGGCGTCCCCTCTCTCTGGTTTTTTAGCTGGCCGTCCTTGGAGCTGCAAAGTCTAAGAAGTCTCTAGGCCTTAGCATATTTTCAAATCCTTTTTGTGTATTTTACTTCCTTAGGTACTTGTGATAGATTTTCTTGCTGTTCACTTGAGAAATCTCCCTCTTACTCTCCTGCATCTTTCCCTATATCAGTTGCTGAGTGTGGCCGGCACACACAGCCGTGGGGACTAATGACCTGGCTATTCATTCCGAGCTCCTTTGCTACAGGCACATCCCAGTCTGGTATTTTTCAGGGCACTCTGCGCCCACTATGGGCTGTGCACAGGGAGTTTGAGGCGTGGATTGTGTCCGCTTTAATGATTGTCCTTATTTGTATCGCAAGTGAGGTTTTCCATTATGGTGGTAACGTACAGTTACCTTCGGAAACAATCTATTAAGTCAAAACAGTGAGTCGAGTAAAAATGATTAAATAAATAATTGCACAGTGGGTCATATTTAGAACACCCCAGCTCTGGTCCAATTCGTCACTAGCTATTAAAGACACTGAGCAATGTGGTTAATCATCATAATCAAAAGAGATTTGCTAAGCACCCATTGTCACTCAGGATATAATGAGCCCCAAAGTAGATACGGGTCTCTGCTTGGGACTGAACATCAGTGATACTGTTACTAAATATATTTCTATCAAATTCTTTGTGATGTCTAACTCTCCATGATGTGTGAAAAACCCGAGCATCCAATTAATTTCCAGATCAACGCTGCGTGCTTTCTGATTAAACATCATAAATGCTATCCAGAGCTCTCTGTGGGCTGGTCTGGTTTCCTGCTGATGGTGGAGCAAGGCTTTAAGATTGTTGCTAAATCCTCCTCTGTTTCCCAAGACAAGGCTCTTTCTGGACCCTAGTGCGCCTGAGCTTACAAGGTGCCTAATGAGGCTTGCGGTATTTGACAATATTTTTGTCTTCTCTTTTTAGAGAGATCTGTTCTGCGCATATCACCTTATTTTAAATGTTCCTGACTTGTTTGTTTTAAGAGGAAGAGGGGAGTAATAATATTTAGTGAGTATCTCCTAAATTTGGGGTACTTTACATTTTCTCTTGCTCTCTGTTTAAAAAAAAAAAACAACCTGACAGCTCTTTTGCAGTAATCTTTCTCTTGGAAAACTCTCCTTTGTGTTCTCCTGGCCTTCCATTCTTGCCCACCCACAATTCATCTCCGGAACAGACAGATGTTTGAAAAATACCAAATCCCAGGCATCTCATTCCACACCCCACCACTGCCTGGAAGAAGAAAATTCCTTATGCTTCTAGGATGAATTTGCAAATCCTTAAGGCTCACAAAGTCCACACTTTCAGGTATCTTTCCTCTCGCCCAGTGTCATCTGGGGCCATTTACTCCCTGAATTGATATGCTCCTCCCTTTCCTTCAACACACATGCACAAGGTCTTTGAAAGGGCTGAGCATATTCTTGCCTCAGGGCCTTTGCACAAGCTGTTTCCATTGCTGTCAGTTTCCTGTCTAACTCCTCCTCATCCTTAAGGCACCTTCTCCAGGGAAGACTCAGACCAGATCAAGTTCCTGACATTACACACATTTAGGGGACTCAGTAGTCTTCCATCCTAGCAAGGCACCACAGTAACAAATAAACAGTCCTTTCTGTAATTATTTATTTGGAGTCAGTTTTTCCCTCTACATGATACGGTGTTGAGGGTAAGGACTGTGTCCCCCTTATTCATCAACGTAGCCACGCTGACCCCCAGTAATTCTTGCCCCTTAGTATTCTTGACCTTGCATAGAGTGTCCCACAATGAAGAAGGCTGATCCATAGAACAAACAGGATATTGTGAAAGGGTGGTGGGTGGCTTCTGAGGCTCAATCGTGACAGGCGTGGTCGCTTCCATTTTGCTCCCTCTCAGATCACTGGCTCTGGGCGTGGTCGGCGGCCACCACGCGGTTCACGAAGACCCGCACAGGGGGAGTGACTGTGGCCTCTTGCCAACAGCCATTCCCATGTGATCCATGTTGGAAGCGGATAATCTAGCCTGGGTCAAGCCTCCAGATGATGTGGCCCCAGCTGATATCTCAACTACAACCTCAAAAGAGATCCTGAACCAGAGCCATCCAGCCAAACTTCTCCTGACTTCCCGACCCGTGGATGCAGTAGGAGATAAAAACTGTTGCTTTATGTGTCCAAGTTTTGGGAGTCATTTGTTATCCACAAATATTATATCGATAACTAATATACCAGATATTTTATTAGGTAACTAATATGCCACACGTCCTTGTGTAGTAAAAGCACTCAATAAATAGTTGTTGAACGAGTAAATGAAAACATGTTTCTTTTCTTTTCTTTCTTTGTTTTTAGAGAGAGAGAGAGAGAGAGCGAGAGATCGAGAGTGGGCGAGAGGGGCAGAGGGAGAGAGAGTGTCTTAAGCAGGCTCCATGCTCCGCACAGAGCCCGATGCAGGGCTGGAACTCATGACCCTGGGATCATGACCTGAGCCGAAACGAAGAGTTGGATGCTCATTTGACTGAGCCACCCGAGTTCCCCGAAAATATGTTTCCATTACCTTTGAGGAACGTATAATTGAGAGAGGTTGACGTACCTGCCTCAAATCACAGTAAATAAATAGTAGAGGCATGCCAGAACTCAGATCCACACGTTTGTGTGGCACTCACTAGCACCATTTCTATTATCCTGTTTTATCCTCCTTGAGGAGAGAGATCCTAACATCTAGTTGGCCAAAGGAGTTTTTGTTCAGAACCTTTTAGCAAGCACACCATGGATAGGGTGACCCACTGGTTAGTTAGTACTAAAGTCTCCAAAGAGGGCATACCCATCGCCGGGGCTGGGTAAAATGATCCACTGGGGTGTGATGATAAAATAAATATTAGAACTTGCTTTTTTTTACTTGATTAAAAAATTATGTATTTATTTATAATTGGAGTGAGAAAAGCATGGCATAAAATTGATCATCTTAACCATTTAAAATTTTTTTAATGTTTATTTTTGAGAGAGAGAGTGTGTGTGTGTGTGTGTGAGTGGGAGATGGACAGAGGGGGAGGGAGACACAGAATCCGAAGCAGGCTCCTGGCCCTGAGCTGTCAGCACAGAGCCCGACATGGGGCTTGAACCCACAAACCATGACATCATGACCTGGGCTGAATTCGGACATTTAACATACTGAGCCACCCAGGCTTCCCCATCCTAACCATTTTAAAATGTATTGTTTGGTAGTGTCAAATATATTTGCATTGTTGTGCAACCAATCTCCAGAACTTTTTCATCTTGCAAACCCGAAATGCTATACCTGTTGGGCAGTAACTCCCATTCCCTCCCCAGCTCCTGGCAACCCCCATTCTGCTTTCTGTCTCTAGGAACTATGACTCTAGGGACCTGATGCAAATGGAATCAAACAGTGTTCTTTTTGTCACTGGCTATCTCACTTAGCACAATGTGCTCAAGTTGCATCAATGTTGTAACTAGGCAATAGAATTCCCTTCCTTTTTAAGGCTGAGGGATATTCCATTGTGCGGGTATTTTGTTTATCCCTTCACTTGTCGAGGGACACTTAGGTGCTCCTACCTTTTGACTATTGTGATGAATGCTGCTATGGACATGGGTGTGTATTATCACATTTTAAATATTTATTTTCCTCTTACCCTTTAAAGGTTTCTTTCTTGAATTTTTATAATGTACATAGTCCATTGTTATAACCGTACATACATACACTGTGTGAATAAATAAATAATTATGAATATATTCAGAGAGGCTGTTCAAAAATCTCTACAGATAGGGATATGTGATTAAAACTACAGATCTGTGAATCAGCACCTCAGAGTTTGCTTCTGGGGGAATTCAAGACATTAACAAATGCTAAACTCTTGGAAATCGCTCAGTCACAGTGATTAACATCTAGAGCATCATGCATGGAAAAGGAACATAACTTTGACTTTATGTCTGTCATTCTCCAAAGCAAGTGCTCAACAATTTCATTTGCTTATAAAACCAATTTAGCTTTTGTTTCTTAATCAGTGATTTTATTGGAAGCGGGGAGAGTTTCATAGGATTTTAGAGTTATAACAGGCAAGAATCCAATTTTGTCAGCTTACAAATAAGGATGCTAGCCCCTTGGACATTTAGCAGCTTGCGAGAGGCCACGCTGCTGGAAAGCGGTGTTGCCCTGACCGGGCCCACATTGCAACTCTCTGGTCTCCTGTTTCTACCAAAGCCATTTTCTTACATCTTGAAGGAACAGTTGGTTAGATCGAGGTATTTCAGCGGACTTTTTTTTTTAACATTTATTTATTATTGAGAGATAGAGGGAGACAGAACATGAGCATGGGAGGGGCTGAGAGAGGGAGACACAGAATCCGGAGCAGGCTCCAGGCTCCGAGCTGTCAGCACAGAGCCTGACACAGGGCTTGAACTCACGGACCGCAAGATCATGACCTGAGCTGAAGTCCGACACTTAACCGACTGAGCCACTCAGGCGCCCCTCAGCAGACTTTTTTTTAAAGGGTCAATGTAAACATTTTAGGCTTTTGCAGGACTGACGGTGTCTGTCACAACTACTCTACTGGGTCACTCTACTGTGAAAGGAGCCATAGCCAGCAAAAAAGTGTGGCTGGGTTCTGATAAAACTTTACAAAAAGAGGTGGCTGGCCCATGCATCAAGGTTTGCCAACATTTAAGGGAGATTATAGAGGAGACACAGGTTCTCTTTGTTTTCATGTTTAAAAAATATTAATTTTTCAGGCTCTCCTTAGAGTTGTTTAGTATTTGTGAAATAATTTATTCTTTTTTTTTTTTTTTTTTTTTTTTTTACTAAGTAGGTTCCATGCCCAGGGTGGGGCTTGAACTCATGACTCTGAGATCAAGACCTGAGCTGAGATCAAGAGCCCTTCGCTTAACTGACTGAGCCACCCAGGTGCCCCTGAAATAATTTATTCCTCAGTAGCATGCAGTCCCTTGGATACCAGCTTAGTGTGCTTTCTTTACAGCCAAAGAATAGCTTACTTGGTCCTAAGATGTATCATTGTCATTTGTCACGCCCCCATGTTTCTGTCGTGTTATCCCGATCGTCAGCCATGCTGGGCATTGGGGCTACTGTGTTCTGCTTCCTCCTTCTCGTACTCGCTGCACACAGACAAGTCTTCTCCTCCCCCAAATGTTGAAACACGAGTGTATTTTTTTCATTGTGTCAATATTAATTACTCATAATTTAGGGCTCGATATTATTTTCTCTATTAATTTCCACACACTGGAATGAGTCTAATTTGAATGATAAGGTTCATTTGCATTTAAATTGATATCTTAAGCATTCCCTGTGAGGAACAAGTAGCATCCATGGTTCTAATTATAAGCATTGTTTCCGGGGCAGGTTTGTTTTCCTTTGGAAGGATTTGTAAATATGGTGCATGGAGGTTAAAATTGGTAATGAGAATACAGCTCATTTGCTAGCTGTAGGAGCTCCGAGGGGGCTCAGTTGAATGAAGTCAGCGTGACAAATGGTGAACTTCACACTTCACTCTACACTAGCTGTGTGAGTTAAGGGAGTTCACTAACCTCTCTGATCTTTAGTTTTCTATCTTTGAGAGGCACATAGTACATACACAACAAATGCTGGGTTATCAGTACTGCTGTGATTCGGAAGAAGCTGATGGAGACAAAAAGGACTAAACAGAGGGGATCAAAATATTCGAACCGTGGCAGGGAGATGAGCTGGGAGAGAAAAGATGGGTCTTGTACTCTGTTGACAACAATCAGTCCTCCCTGAGGGCAGGCAGATATGGGAGTGAAGACCAGCCAAACAACAAATGAAAAGTCACAAACCAAACTATCGTGGAAGATAGCAGAACTGTGGTTGCTTGCGAGTGATTAGTAGAGTGGTTAATGATCCTGGGCTCTTTTTCACAGATAATGTATTTTTCATTTGTAAAGTGCCTGGTAAGACTCCCAACAAGGTACTGACAGTATCAAATGACTCAGTGTCTGTCTGGTCACCATGCTGGCACCCACACAGAGACTGGCTCCTTACCACTGAGTTTTCCGGAACATTCTCTGCGAGTTGAGCAGGGGACATGTTTGTGTCTGTCTGTGGGGCCTGGCGGAGAAAAGAAGGGAGGGTGGTCCAAGATCAGTACCAGAAGGGCATCAATGCTTTTAGCGTTCTGGGGAGGTGTGTGTGTGTGTTTAAATCATCATTTTTAATTTATTTTCTTTTATTAGAGAGAGAGAGAGAAAGAGAGAATCTTAAGCAGCCTTCATTCTCAGCGCGGAGCGCGACAAGGGAGCTCAATCTCACAACCCTGGGATCATGACCTGAGCTGAAATCAAGAGTTGGATGTTCAGCCGCCTGAGCCACCCAGGCACCCCTGTTTTTTTGACAGATCAGCAAAGACTTATTGTTCAAGTCAGTAATATGGGCAGTCCTACTCCTTCGATTCTCAAGCAGGGCAGAAAATCATCTGTTTTATAGATGGAGAAACTGAGCACCTTCAAGATCAAACAATGCATTTTTACTCACAGTCACTCAATGGGAGTCCTTGGACTCAGCGCTCCCTGAATAGCTTAGATTTACACTAAACCTCTTATTTTAAAAATTGGCAACGTTTGAGCTATAAAACACAAGCTTCTATTTCCATAGCTTAATGAAAACATCTCCCACACACTGTAATACATCTTATTCTTCTTCTGCCTAGCAGAGCACGCGTCGTGGCGAGGTTGTGTGTGCGCGACATTAAAAGTACAGACCTCGCCATCGTCCTGGGGATGATGAGGAGGAACATTGCTCAGAGCCAAGCCCTGGCTTCCTGCACTTGGCTTCAGGTTTTAATTATCCGCTGATAATTAAGGGTTCTTTCTTTGTGACAAATAATTTCCCGTAGGTTGGGAGCCTGCAGGGTTACCATGGTTGGGAGCTAATGTTATTTCTATGTCAGAGATTCTCTCTGCCTTGGCCACGTAGGATGGAAAATTCAGCTTTGCCCAGGTTCCAGAGTGCTGTCCCAGAGCAGACTCAGAGATGAAGGCTTGTGGGACTTATTGAGATGATTGATTGAAGATGTGGTCTCCCAGGGGAAAACCAGTGAAAGAGGGGAGAGAAGAGGGGAGAACGAGGGAGGAAGCCAAGTCAAGGAGGCATTTTGGGCAAGTCCTGCAGGGAGCCCTGGAGGGTGAATTGCACCTCAATGTAGGGCAAGCCTCTACAATTGGAGGCAGAAATCGAGCAAAGTCAGGGTGGGGGCACACAAAAACAGTACAAAGGGGTCAGAGCGGGCCAGACACAACCTGATCCAGAGGGTTCTCCTTGGTGGCAGAAGGTGGGTTGGGAGGACTTAGCAGGTGGAGATTGTGCTTAGAGGGGCCAAGAGGCTTGAAGTTCCCTCAGAGGGACCCACAGCTGGTTGTCTGCCTGGGCTAGGTTTTGCCTGAGCACGTGGAAACATCCAGATATGTGGTTCCGCACTGTGATGTGAACTGGCATATGGAAGGGAGCAGGTGCAGCTATGCCTCAGGGTTGGGGGGTGCTGGAGGCTAGTGGGAGGACGAGCTCTGCCGTCCTCTGGCCAGTCACAATCCTCTTTGGCCTCAGTTTCCTCCTATGTAGTGAGTTAGGGACTAGACCAGAACACCTGTCAAATCCCTAGAGTTGTTATCCCCAAAGCCCATCTTCCCACATACCCAGGACAGACCATCTTTCCTCCATTTGCTTCAACCATGTTAACTTAGAGGCACTGAAAAGAGATTAAAAACTGGTAAATGCCCTGGGCATTTGGGTGGCTCAGTCGGTTGTGTCCAACTTCAGCTCACATCATGATCTCATGGTTCATGAGTTTGAGCCCTGCATTGGGTTCACTGCTCTCAGTGCAGAGGTGCTTGGGATCTTCTGTCCCCACTACCCCCCCCCCCATCCCGCTCATGCTCTCTTAAAAATAAATAAGCATTAAAAAAAAAACAAAAACAAAAGTTGTGCTTTAGGGGTGCTTGGGTGGCTCAGTCAGTTAAGCATCCGACTCTTGCTTTCGGCTCAGGTCATGATCACATGATCTCACTGCTGGTGAGGTCAAGCCCCGCGTCGGGCTCTGTGCTGACAGCTCAGAGTCTGGAGCCTGCTTCGGATTCTGTGTCTCCCTCTCTTTCTGCCCCTCCCCCGCTCACACTTCCTCTCTCTCTCTCTCTCTCTCTCTCTCAAAAATAACTAAACCATTCAAATAATAAGAAGAAGAAAACTTAAGAAAAACCGCTGGTAACTGCTCTCAAATCAACCTACAGCGCAGGCAGCTTTAAGGAAACATGTGCTGGAGAAATGGGATGTCTATTTCAGTAAGGACTGAGAAGTCTCAGGGGATGCATTGTTGCCACTTGGATCCACCTCAGAGTCCGCACATGTGCTGCAGGAAGGGGTCTGATTTGCTGGACTTCCAGGTAGAGCCATTTTGGGCTCATCCAGGTTGTTGCTGGCCTCAGAACTGGTTTACCTGGGTCCCCACTGAGCCTGCAGAGCTGGGGTGGCGGCGGGGGGTGATGCCCTACCCTCAACCACCTGCGAGGTTTGTGCGTTCCGTTCTCCTCCAGGTGGAGGGAAAACACTATTTTCAACGAAGATGACCTGTTTAGTTTTCTATCGCTGCTGTAACCAGTTACTACAAACGTAAACAACAAAAATACATTATAGTTTGCAATGGTTCTGTGGTCCGAAGTCTGGCCCCGTATCGGTAAGCTAAAATCCAGGTGTTAGCGGAGTGGTTTCTTTCGAGAGGCTTTAGGGAGGAATTCGTGCCTCGCTATTCAGGTGGTTGGCAGAATTCAGTTCCCAATGGGACCAGGGTCCCTGTTTCCTTGCTGACTGAGCCGAAGGCCACTCCTGGCTTCCATGCCACCCAAATGCCTTGGTTTGGGTCTCCCTTCCTCCATTTTCTGGTCCAGCAGTAATGGGTAAGTCCTTGCCCTTGTAAGTCTCCTCTGTCCTCTCGCCTCTCCAGCTTTCCTCTCTTACTTGTGAGAACACGTGATTACACTTGGTCCACCTGGAGACTCTCCCTATTTTAAGTTAACCTTAAACCCATCTGCAAAGTCCCTTTTGCCATGTAAACTATTCACAGGTTGCAGGGATTAAAGCATGGATATTTTGGGGGGCCATTATTCTGGTGACCCCATGGCCATTCTGTCATCACATCTCCCCCCTACCCTTGGTTCGGGTTGAGACCTTTTCTTCAATCTTTGAGGTCAAATCTTTCTTTTGATGTCATTCATTCATTCATTCATCAGTCATTGATCAGTCACCTGTTTGGTTGCACCTCATGGGCCAAGTAAGCGTTGAGGCTGTGGACAGCACTAAGGTATGGACCTTGTCCTTGCTGAGGAGAACCACAGCAATGCAATGCCTGGCTAGTGACACTGTCAGTGCGCAAGATTCTCTTCACTAGACCAGGGCACCCACGCCCTAGCTCTGGGAGTGTTGGCTGCTAAACAATCACCGCCGTCCCCGTTCTCTGGATAATTTGCCTTTGGACAAATGGGACTCGCCAAGCCCAGGGAGTTACACAGGCCCCAGGGACCACTGGAAGTTAGTGACTGACTAACACAGGAGTTCAAAATGCTGAGACTCAGGGAGGGATGTACTTTGTGATGTGATTCATGCTGTAGAGTTTCGCAGGAGTCAGGCTGAGGCTAGACTTCTGCCCTGCCCTGCTTCCCATCATTCCCTTGTCCTGAGAATGGGCACCCCAGAAAATCACTTTCTTAGTTGCTTTCAGGGGATGCGGCCTAAGGTAGTAGTAATGATAATAACCAGTGTGCACACACACATTCTACTTTTGTAACAACGAAGAAACACAAATGTCATGCTTTCCATAGGTCCATGCAGCTATGTCTCACTGGAATACATTTCTAAGGTGGCCTTCAAGGCCAAAACGTAATTCAAGCAGGCAGTAGGGTAAGTGCTTTGCATCCTGCAGTCTCTGGGACTTGGTTTAGCGTTGGCTTAAAAAGCAGAACAGAGGAAGGCTATTCATGAACTTTTGGCACACTTTGTAACAATGGGATAGGGAAAACTTAGAACAACACACTAATTGACTCTTCGAATTTCATTTTCAAAAGGGCCTTCGTAACTTCATTATGTGTCCTTAAGGCAGGAAGGGAGGAGGAGTTAAGAGCATGGCCTTTGAGGTCTCACCATCTCAGGTTTGTGGCCTTCTTCTGCTAAGGTCTAACTGTGTGACCTCAGGCAAGTTGCTTAAATTGCAATTTGCACCCCTTAACAGCGGGGTGTCTAATATGTTGGAAGCAGTTCTAAGGGCCTTGTGTACACACTCACTTGACTAATCACAACCATCTTTAAGGTGTGGCAAGTACAATACTTATTAATAAGTATTACCCATTTTACAGATGAGACACAGGAGATTAACTTGCCTAGGGTCACATAGTTAGCAACTACTTGGGGTGGGATCAGAACTCAGGGGGTTTCTGGTCCTAAAGCTCTTAACTCCCATACTAAATTTCCCTGCCCCTCAGTTGTAGCAGGATTATTATTTCTGACGGAGTTATTTTTGCGCTAAAAGCAACCATATTAACAAATGTAAAACCTGAACAACAGTCTATTTTTATTAACTCAGAGGAAAGGCAAGCCATTCAGTTCCTGCTGAAATCTAATCAAGAAGTGTGTATTCCTTTTCTATTGCTGTATAGCAAATTCCTACAAACTTAAAAGAACACAAGTTTATTTTTATATTTTTTTTTTCGACGTTTATTTATTTTTGGGACAGAGAGAGACAGAGCATGAACGGGGAAGGGGCAGAGAGAGAGGGAGACACAGAATCGGAAGCAGGCTCCAGGCTCTGAGCCATCAGCCCAGAGCCCGACGCGGGGCTTGAACTCACGGACCGCGAGATCGTGACCTGGCTGAAGTCGGACGCCCAACCGACTGCGCCACCCAGGCGCCCCGAACACAAGTTTATTATCTCAGAGTTTCTGGTCATGGGTTAACGGGGTCCTTTGCTCGTGATCTCGCCTTGCTTAAAGCAAGGTGTTAGCGGGGGCTGCAATCTCATGTAAGGCTTGGGATCCCCTTCCAGGTTCACTGGTTGTTGATGGAATTCAGTTGCCTGTGGTTGTAAGACTGAGACCCTTAGCTTCTTAATAGTTTTTTTTTTTTTAATGTTGATTTATTTTTGAGTGAGAGAGAGTGCATGCACGAGTGGGGGAGTGACAGAGAGAGAGGGGACAGATGATGAGAAGCAGGCTCTGTGCTGACAGCAGAGAGGGTGACACGGGGCTCCAACTCATGAACAGTGAGATCATGACCTGAGCTGAAGTCGGCCTCCTCACCAACTGAGCCACCCAGGCACCCCTGACATCTTTAGCTTCTTTTTAAATTTTTTTTTATGTTTTTATTTTATTTTTGAGAGAGAGAGAGAGAGAGAGAGAACGTGGGGGAGGGGCAGAGAGAGGGAGACACAGAATCCAAAGCAGGCTCTAGGCTTTGAGCTATCAGCACCAGAGCCTGATGCAGGGCTTGAGCTCACGGACTTTGAGATCGTGACCTGAGCCAAGGTTGGCCTCCTAACCGACTGAGCCACCCAAGCGCCACCCCCCCCTTTAAAATTATTTTTATGTTTTTATTTTGTTTCTGAGAGAGACGCCTTTAGCTTCTAGCTCCATTCCCTGACATGTGCATCTGCACAACATGCCAGTTTGCTTCTTCAAAGCCAACAACTCAAAGCCTCTGTTGTTTAAGATCGCTCTTGCTTCTTCTTTTTCTGATCTATAGATCCTCTTTTTATGGGGCTCCCCTGATGATGTAAGACACCTAGGATAACTTCCACTGTGATTAACTCAAAGCCAGGTGATTTGAAACCTTAATTACACACGAACAATCCCTTTAACCCTGCCCTATAATGCAACCTAGTCACGGGAGTGATATTGCACCATATTCCTAGTCTTGTTCACACTCAAGGGGAGGAGATTATACAGGGCGTTTAAACCAGGGGGTGGGTATCTTGGGGGCATTTTAGAATTCTGCCTACTGCAAAGGCTTTGGCTTCAGGGAAAAATGATTGAGAGATTTTAAAGAGAAGAATGGGGTCTAGTTGAAATCAAAGTGTGGTCCTCACAGTTCTTGAATACAACTACACAAGCGTTCTTTACCTGAGGTCTGGGCATTGTTTCCTGGTCTTTGTTGCCATGTCAGAAAACTGAGACTGGATGATGGGTCAGACCTTTAGTCTCCATCAGATGCACAGTGGCCCTGGCAATGACCACAGTTAGGCCAGGCTCTAGTGGACACACCTACTTGGGCTCTGTGGCTTGACAGCCAGGTTTGGACAGGCACTAGAATGGTCACCCATTCCTTCCTTCTGGATGGGGCATGTGGATTCAGGAAGCTGGGCAGACTCCCAGATATCCAGGACTGTGGCTTTAAGGAAATACAGTTGGGAAACAGGCACACGAAGAAAGGGAGAGGGTAATGATGATGTCACCTTAGTAGGGGCAGCATTTTTCATCATGGCTGCAGTAAGGAGATATTGGCATATTAATTATTTGTAAGGTCTGCTTTAAGCAAGGCTTGGTCACCTAAGCATTTTTGATTCCCTGAGGTAAAAAGCCAAAGTAGAAAACTTTAGTGAAATGTTTCACATCTTGGGAATTCAGTGAGCATATCTGATAATGAGAAGGAGAGTAAGAAAGAAACAAAAGCCGTAGAGAAAATATTTTTTACATTTACATAAATGACTTTCTTGTGGCTTGTCATGTAATGTAAATATTGCTATCCTTTTTCTGAATAGATATGGTTGGTGATGAGCAGAATAGAATCCTAATAGTCTCATTGGCACCCACCCATCCATCCATCCGTCCGTCCATCCATCATCCATCCATCCATTTATCCATCCATTCACAATTCAGTTATTTATTTATAGAAGAATCTCTATTAATGATCTCCTTGGGGAACAAGGCCTCCAGTTGATTCTCTCATGAACAAAAAATTGAAAGATATCTTGGTTTTTAAGCCGTTTAAATTTAGTCAAAGAGATGAGACTGCGTCAAAGGCCGTTAGAGAATTTAAGGTAAGAAAATGACTTTTGTGGGTTGCTTTTAGTCTGGGCTTGGTGGAAGCAAATCTCTAGATGAAAAACTAATTATAATCCAATCATCCTTTGTATAGAACAAGCTTCTAGACAAATTCATATGCTGTCTCAACCTAAGAGAACATTCTTTAAATGCATTTAAGTATCTTCCCTTCTCTAACTTTTGGGGCTACTTCCTTGTTCTTGCTGTTGTGTTCCCATAGTGGGCAGTATTTTTGTTTCCAGGACCACACTGTACACATTATGATGTAATTATATACTTACAAGTGTGCCTCCCCCATTGAACTCTGAAATCCCTTGGGGGCGGGGACCAGATTTTTCACATTTTATAGTCCAGGCCCCTAGTACAGCATCTTGCACATGGTAGCAACCCTACAGGTCTCTTAAATGTTGACCTGGTCCAATGGAACAATAACTAGTCAACTGAGCAACAAGGAAAAATCGATTATCCAGATTTTTCTCTTTGTTTTCCCTGTAGTTATACATCTAGGTCCAAACAAGTAGATTCATTTCAGTTAAACCAGATTTTATTTTCTTCCATTTTTATATCAAAGTACATTCCTGCAAAAATGAACAGATTCCTCTACCACATGGGTTGAGTCAGACGATACTCATTTGATGGATGATCTGTCCAAATGATTAAGAAAAAGTTCTTATTCCCGGTAACCAGTCTGGTGTCCTGGTGATAAAGCACTTACTATGACCTGGCCAGCATTAGCAAGTACACAGAAAGAAGCCAACTCCTCCTTCCAATAAGACATAAAGGTTGTTTAAACTTCAATTTCAAATGCAATATTAATGTGGTTATTTAAATATTAATCGGTCTAAAAGCCTGGAGCCATGCATGCGCTTAATACTTCATAGCGTCTGAGTCATTCAGGGCTGAGGACTGAGCCCATCTCCAGCAGGTGCCCTTTCATCATGGCGGCCACCTGCCACCTGGAGCCCTGGTGTGCACGCGGCTGCCAAGCTCAAAGGCAGTTCCTTTGGGCTCAGAGATGGCAGCCCTTCTCAGTGCTCCAGAGGCCCCTCTTCAGAGACAGTCACCTGTCAGGAACCCATCAAAAGAATGGAAAAGTTCAGGTCCTGAGGGGTGGGCTTTTTTCTTTTACAAGAACTTCTTTTGGCGAAATAACCCTAGAGCATAAATATATCACGTTCCCACTTTTGAACCAAACCAAAGGACATAATTTGTCCTCTCCCATATGGGAACTTAATTACATTTTTACCACCTGACGAGCTGTAGACATTACAGAAAAGAAATAGCTCTTGGCTACCTGCATGTGAATCATCCATACTGGGAGTCATATTCTCTCCAGGCCTTCAGCCACAGAGACTTCAGTTAATTCCGTGGCCTTCTACTTTCTTCACCAGGGACAAGCATTATGGGGAATGGAATGAGACATCCACCTATGAGGTGGTTGACAGCTGGGAGTAGGGAGTTCTGCATGCTAGAGTTTCCCTTCATCGCTGATAGAGGGCCATCATATGATTGAGCTCCTGATTTCATTTGCAAAAGTAGGAATGATGAATCAATATTCAGTGCAACTGAACAAATATCTATTAAATGTCTGCTAACCATCGTGCTAAATGTTAAGGGGGACACGAAATTAAAAAGTACACACTTTCCTACAAAGAACTCGTGATCTAGTTGTAAGGTAGTCATACGTTACAGGGGAACAGCTTTACTGAATGAGTGAATGAATGAGGTGCCAAAATGAATGATGAGATTAATCATCAGAATCTGGGAAAGCTTTCAAAGAAATACACGTTACAAGGCCTATCCCTAAAGATTTTGATTCAGTAGGTCTGGGGTAGGGGCAGAAACCTATATTCTCCTTATATTGGGATGGGCATCAGTCATGATGGGCGGACCAAGGAAGGGGTCCAGAATGGGTAACTGTAACAGCCGCTGCATAAAAACAACCATAATATGTCAGTAGTGGATGACAACAAATATTTATATCTCTTACGGGTCTGCAGGTTGGCTGGGAGTTTGATGATCTAGGCTGAGCTCAGCCGGGTGGCTCTGCTTTCTTGCTTCTGGGGTCAGCTGGTTTTCACCTGCTATTGGTGGGGCTCCAAATGGTGGCTCTGTTTCTTATTGCCGTTCTACAGATTGATGAGGGTGGCTTAGCTTCAGGCTCTGCCAGCTCCTCACCACCCCCCCACCCCACGCCAGGTCCAGTGGGCTAGCCTGGGCATGTTCTTCTACTGGTGATAGTAGAGGCATAGGAGGGCGCATGGGAACCCGCAAGGCCTCTTAAGGCCTCGTCTCTGAACTGGCACAACACCTCTGCATTATTAAATTGCTTTAAACAAGTCATAAGGCCCAGCCTGAATGAAGTCAAGGGGTGGGAAATTTACTTCACCCCTCTAGAGGAAGTTTCTGCAAAGCCCCACAGCAGAAGCCACAGGTCTAGGGAAGGATGGGTAGTTGGTGAATGTGTTCTTCCACAGTCCATGGAGAAACTCCAGCAAGAGCACGTGAATCTGCATCGATTTTCAGCACAGGGTCCAGGGGCTGCTCGGAGGGTGACCCACAGTTTCCCAGCGGAAAGATGAAGGCTCTCGGGAAAGACGCAGCCCATCACCCCTGCCAGCAGGGTAGATGCCTGCGGCCTGCCCCGTGGTCACGTAAACATCTGGAGATGTCATTCCCTGGCCTGGAGAAATCCCCATTTGGAAAAATTGCTGTCTTACCATCCCTACACTCGCCTTGGAAATTAGCCCTCCCCTCTGAATATCCATGAATATCCTTTTAGTTCAAAGATCTGTGACAGAGAAGCGGCATGTGGATCTGAAATTCTCCTTCCCAGGGCCATCCTTCATTATATCCCTGGCCGTGAGCCAAGGGTTTTCTTTCTCCCTGTGTCATCTGTTTGCCTGGATGTTCTTTTTCAAATAAATCTCTTATTTTTTCAAATAAAACACACTTTACCTTTCAGAGAAATCTCATAGAGTCTCTTTGGTAACTTCCACTCTTTTGGCTTCTGCTTTACAAGCTCATGACCTTACCCTTAAGTCTGGACGAGGTGCCCTTTTTCTCTTTTGAGAACTCTGAGCTGACTGTGGAGTGCACTGAACGATGGCACTGGTTTTTTAAGGCATTCCCCTGCTTCTGCTCCAGCAGGACAAGCTGCCGTCGTGTGAAGTTGTAATCTCAACTCTTTTGCGAAGGAGATAAACATTTGTGTATATGTCCCCACCCCCCCCCACATTATCTCAATGATACCATGCAACAGACCTGATGTTCGTTTTTCCCATTTCACAAATGAAGAAATTAAAGCTCAAGGGGGTTTACAGGGTTAGTCTAAGGCTGCAGAGCTATGAATTAGGGAGCCAGTTGTCACACTCAGGTTTGACTCAGTTTCCCACTGTTGTCATACTATAATCCCACCCTTGCTGGCTGATTTTCAGCTTCCGGCACCTGTCACTCTGTGTCTGAAGACTCCCTATCCAGTGACTCTATTCTGCGTGTATGGTGGGGAGGCCAGAAGAGCCAGGGAGTTAGCCCCCGATCTCCCCACCCTATACCTGCTTCTGGGGCACGGCCCTCAACCACTGATTGACAAGAGTTGGGTGATAACTCTGAGAAGGCTCTGTCTACACTGCTTCCCAGAGTGCTACAGTCAGATTAAGCTCCCATTAGCCCTCAGTGGTAATTGGCTGCCTAACAAACCCTTTCTTGGCCGCTGTCCTTTCTGATATCACTTCCCTTCTCCCCGGCTAGTGCTTCCTGGGATCTTTTCCCAAATAAACGATTTGCCTCTGAGAAAACACCAAGCCACAGCGAGAAGACTCTTCTTGGATTATACAGAACCACTAGCCATTTCTTCACCCCTGTACCTCAGCAGAGCAGGCCTTGGAGCAAAGCAGGAGATGCTCAGTTCTGTACCCCCTGCCCCTCCTCTGAAAGCTGCCACCTCCGTCACCCTTCACATGTTCTTGAAGGAGTCTCCCTCTTTTCTGTACATCTGGAAGGACCCCTAGGCTTGGACCAGTACTGTGAGCACAGACCTATGGTGGTCACCACCTGGGGGCTGCAGCGTAAAGTGATGAACGGCCCTGCCTGCCTGCCCCTCACCTGTTAGATGCATCCCACACCTGTGTCCTCACTGACTCGGACTCCTCTGGAGAACAACCCTGCCTGGTTTCCCTCTTCCTCTGGGGCTTGCATATAGCAGGCCCAACACACAGAGATTCAACTGAGTTCGAGCACACATCCAGACCGTTTGCACAGAGAGAACAGGAACTCTGCTTTTGACTCGGTCTAAAATTGTTTCTTCGCCAATACCCATTCCATGTTATTACTGTCGGGACGGAGAAAGGAGGATTTTAATCATTTGGAATAGTGAGCATTGACCAGGGGGACTGGATCCCTCGGATTAAATTCAATCACAGAACCATAGAGTAATAATAAAAGAAGTGTCTCTTATTATCCTTTGCCCCTAACAATCAACAGATTCACTGTAGATTTGTTGAATTAAATTAGCACTAATGACTTACATTTATATACTGATTTTTAGTTTTCAAACGATTTCAATTCTCAGTTTGAATAGAGAGAACACTGGAGTACCAGCATCCTCAAATTTGTCTCTTTAATATACAGAATAAAGAAGCTTTGAAAATAATTCTGCTTTGGGAAACATTTTGCCTGATTTGGTTATCAAGCAATTTTTGTCATAGCCGTCTAAGAACCTCTCATAGAGCTTTCCCTTCTCATTGCAAATAATCAGTAGCAAGAGGGAATTTTCTCCACACAATACATTTCTGTTTATTGCAAACCCTTAATACATTTAAGGGTCATTAACCCATGTGAATGTTGCCAGAACCAGGCCTATATGACCTTTGGCCTGTCACCCATGTCCCTGCTGAGCTCTGTCCAGCTGCCTGCACCACGTCTCTTTGTCAAGGGCTTTCTCTGAGACCCTGGAAGGTAGGAGGTGCTAGAATGTTCACATCCACATCCCTAGGACCAGCCTTCAACCAATGACTGATGGGAGTTGATGTACAAAAACCCAGCCCTGGCCCACATATTCTACTCCATCTCCTGGATTCCCCAGTGAGCTTGAGTTGGAGACTCTCCCCATGGTGACTTTGATAACACACCATCTATGGCCTGCCTTCCCTTCCATATCTCATCCCCCCCTCTCTCCTTGCTTCCTAGAATCACCTCCCAAATAAACTACTTGCACTCTGACTCTTGTCTCAGGGTCTGCTTCTGGAGAAACCCAAACACAGACCTTCCCAAAGCACATTTCACTAGAAGCACTGGGCAAACTCATCACATCCGAGCCATTAAGTCACCTAACAAAGTGTGACTCTGCCTGTTAATCCTTTACTCAAACAATTTTTGAGTTTATCACCGTCCACTGATTTCATTGCTCTCCCGGGCAGCTCTCCTCCACTTGCCATTCTCATTCTCTTAATTATAGTGTAAAATTTTTAATTAAAAATAAAGAAGATAAATTTGGTTGGTTAGTAGCTTCAGAGTTGTCACTCCCAACTCTACACGGGGCGAGAGAGACGCTGACTGGAGCAAGCCAGTTCAAGTTCAAGTTCTCCACTGAGAAATTTAGAAGGAGATCTCTGGATGCTGTTTTTTCACCTGTACCAATGACGTGGAAACACTTCACAGCCAGGCATAATTATATATGATTTTTTGGTAAGATTCCAAGTGTTTGATAAATGTTGAAGACTCGGACCTTCCTCTGGATGGAAGCTGTCAAAACGTGCAGTTTTGGACAGAACTCACGTGTTCTGTTCTATTCTTAGGTGATGTCTAGTTTAAGTTTACAGGAGATAGTGTCATCTCCTCGACAACATCCCCACCAAATGGCCATCAACCCTCCCCTTGACCATTTTCAGATATGGAGAACTCATTATTTCCCAGGAGACCTAACTCCTTTGATTAATAACCTCAGCGACTGGACAGTTCTTCCTCTGACTGAACTATACTCGTTGTCCTGCACTTGTGGGCAGGGATTTTCTTGGGAGAAAGTACTGAATAAGTTGAATGTCTCATTCCTCATGGAGAATTTGAAATATTTAAAAATGTATCTAATGTGCTTCTTACTTACCGTTTTCCCCCCAGTTTTTTCAGCTGTCCTGAGTATGTCATGGTTGGGAGTCCCTCAAGCATCCTTGTCACTATCTGTCATTCTCCCTCTCTGAGACGGCCATTGGAAGAAAACTCATCCAATAATTAAGGATTGGGATGTTTAAACTATTTTTTTTTAGTTTATTTATTTTGAGAGAGAGAAAGAGAGAGAGGAGAGAGAGAGAGAGAGAGAGGAGACAGAAAGAGAGAGAGAGTAGGGAAGGGGCAGAAAGAGGAGGGGAGAAAGAATCCCAAGCAGGCTCCGTGTTGTTCGCACAAAGCCCGATGCAGGGCTCAATCTCACGAGCCATGAGATCACGACCTGAGCTGAAATCAAGCGTTGGATGCTTAATGGACTGAGCCACCCAGGGACCCCAAGGACTAGGATGTTTAAATAAATCACAGCATAAGACAATACTATGTAGTCCTCATAATCATGTTTTGAAGACTATTTACTACTACAAAACTATTTACAACTTGTCTAGTGGAAGAGGGGTGCTGTACATGCAACAGAGCCTGATTTCATTAAAAAATACACACAGAGAAGTGAAAACCCAAGACATGCTAAAATATTAAGAATGGTGCCATGGCTGCTTTTGACTCTGTATCGTGATTTGTCCAAGTTTTCTACAGAGAACATGTATGTATTTTTTAATCGGAATTTTTTTTTTGAAAGAAAAAATAAAAAAGAACACAATGCTCATAAAAGCCATGGAGTTGTTCAGGTATATATTCTGATATTGCAGAATAGAGGGGAGCTTGGCACCTCCCTCCATGGATGTTTCATTTTCCAATTTCAGATCTGGGTTTCTGGCAGATGAACCCCGCTGTTGATTAGCGTTGTACCTGCCATTCATCAGAGCCCCCGGGGGTTGTTTTCCCACGTGAATTACTATCTCTTTGGACTCTGGCAACTGGCATTGGGGGCAGCCTGTCCCAGAAGCACAAGGGCGGGGTGGGGGGTGGGGGAGAAGGGAGGGGTGCCTAGGTCACTCTCCATGTGAGTAACCTCAGGATGTTTCCATAGTGTAGTGATTCCATAGTGTAGCGTTTCCCTTGCGCAGTGTCCATTCATAGGACACAGAAGTGACCTGCAGAGGGCCTGGATTGGCTGGAGGGAGGCCAGGCACTGACAGCCGCCAGCCCGTCTGACAGCCACTCCACCCCGAGGTCCTACGAGCTGTAAGATGCAGTAACATTGGTTTGTGGAAACGAATAGAACCCTATTTGGCAGCTCTGCAGGGTGCTGGGTCCTGGAGATGGGGGGAAGCTTAGCAGCCTGTGAAAAGAATATAAATGCCTCTGTGTGCAGAGAGTGGCCCTCTGACGAGGAACCGGCCGCCCCTGCAGACTATCATCCCTGCCATCTCTTCCTAAGGAAAGGCCTCTGGGTGTCAGAGCCTTGGAGAACACGCAACACACGCCTTTCCCACTCTCTCCTTCTGAGAACTCTTTAGGGCCCTGCAGTTATTGGGGAGGCAGAGGAAGGGAGGTCATTAGAGGAGGCAGATGAGGCCGTGCATGGAGGCAGAGGAGGGGCTCCTGGGTGGCTTAGCTGGTTGAGTGTCTGACTTCGGCTCAGGTCATGATCTTACGGTTCATGAGTTCGAGCCCCGTGTCAGGCTCTGTGCTAAGAGCTTGGAGCCTGGAGCCTGCTTTGGATTCTGTGTGTGTGTGTGTGTGTGTGTGTGTGTCTCTCTCTCTCTGCCCCTCCCCTGCTTGTGTGCACATGTTCTCTCTGTCTCTCAAAAATAAATGAACATTAAAAGAAATTTTTTTTTTAATTTACAAAATTTAAGGAGGCAGAGGAACAGCCAGGGAGTCAGCTCCATGGTACTTGCAGTGAGGGAAGGTCACAGAGAGGAGGCGAGAACTGTTTCCTCAGACACAGCAGATGGGTGCTGAGACAGAATCTGCAGCTTCCAGGCCGTTTCTTACTGTCTTCTCTGCAGAGGTGGATTCTCCTCTTTGGGAATAAAACTTCGATTTAATTTCTGTCCTTTCTTTCTGGGGGCATATTGGCTGGACTGTACCAATGGTTCATTTAACTTTTCTTTAAATTCTTTTCTTTTAAAAAATTTTTTAAAAACTTTATTTTGAGAGAGAGAGAAAGAGAGAGAGCAAGCGAGGGAGGGGCAGGGAGAGAGGGACAGAGAATCCCAAGCAGGCTCTGTGCTGTTAGCACACAGCCCGATGTGGGGCTCAAACTCACAAACTGTGAGATCATGACCTAAGCCAAAATCAAGAGTTGGACGTTTAACTGACTGAGCCACCCAGGTGCCCCCAACCCTTTAAAAAAATTATTATTCCAAAAGATAGTCCAAAGTATACTCCTCTAGATTTGTAAGACCCATGAAGTAAATAGAAGCTCAGCACATCGGTGCTTCCTTTCCTGATGCCTAATGCACTAAACAGATGATAAACTTTGTTCTCTCTTTGCAGTGTGGACACACATACCTTCTAGGATGAATAACCCAGAACGTTGATCTCCCAACGCTTCTGCTTGTTAACAATCTTTACCTAAGTCTACATTCTTCCAACTGTGAGTCTCTTAAGCTAACTAAAGTAACATTGAAAAAAACCCCTTAGATCTGGAGGTTATAGGAAAAGTACAGCTTAGTAATAGTTTGGATAATTTCAAGCAGACACAGCAGTGCTTGACTAGGATGCTCCCTGGGGTTAACATAAAGCAATCTCTTTATGTTGAAAGGGTTTGCAGGTTTCATCAGGAAAGCAGTGTTTGATTTGCTATGTAAGAAGTTAGAGCACGTGGGTCTAGCTCAACAGTGTTTATTACGATTTTCTGTTAATATGTCTTACTCGTCAAGAGATACCAAATGGTGCGCTCAGTGTTGCAGGGGAAAGTCGGGGTGGGGTGCTCCTAAGCACAAAAACAATAAAAAAAAGTTGACGTCCTTGCTTTCATAAAGCTACGGTTGCGATGTGAGGTTCCCCTCTTTTTGGCTTTTTGCGATTGGTTTTATCCAGCGAGAACCCAAACGGCTCATTTCCACCCTTCAATTCAATATCCTCATCGAGAGCTGATGGGAAACCTTGCCGAGGCTCTCTCTTCTTCGCCTCTCCCTTGTCTCTTGGCTCTGTTCTTTCAGACCCCAAGTTTCCTTATCGTCTTCTCACAAAGCCACTACGGTTACCTGCTGCCAGGCTCCACGCTTTGCCCCTTTGCTTCGGGCCTGAGCTGAGGCTCCAAGAGGGGCCGGGCTAGCGTGCAGGTGTGCGCATGCGTGCATGTGTTTCTGTGTGTGTGCGCCCCCCGCCCGTGCAGATCGGCTGGTACTTACATAGTTCGAGGCCAGGTCCGGGTGCAGGTAGTCAATCCCTGTGAAAAGAGCACCACAAGATGAAAGGTTAATACCTGCCACTGTGTCCTCCGGAAAGTTGCTCAAGAAAGTGCCCTCGTGGTGGGGCTGGCGCCAGGACAGTTGGACGGGGTGAGCCCCTGTGCCTTAGTCCCAGGCTTCCGTTTCCGTTCCCGAGTGAGGGTGGGGCGTACCCACCAGATGCGTCAGAGGGGCGAAGCCAGTTAAAGCTGGGGCCTTGGGATAAGACTTCTGACATAAATGTCAGTACTAAGGGGCTTAGTGGCTGCAAGATGGATGGTTCATCAGAGCAGCGATCTAAAATTTGTGAAAATCCTGACATTTCCAAAGCACCGGCAGACATTTCTTTTGAAATGAAAGTGGCCCTGGGGAGGAAAAACGATTATTATTTAACAGGGTGCAGACAGCCATGGACTAGGGGAGCGTCCTCTGGCACGGAGATAATAAGAGGAACACAGGCTGCGTGGGAAACGGCGATTAGGCAGAGAGCAAATGTCTTCAGATGAAGTGTCCTGGGTGGGAGCTGATGCTTGTCTCTGCGGAACGTGGCTTTCCAGGAAGCCCGAGACTTCAGCCTCCCTGCACCAGCCCCGTGCTTTCTCCTGGACGTGGCCTGTCTTGTTGCCTAAGATTGGTTATAAGGGTAGAATTACGAGCACCGGCGCATTCCATCACAGGTGAACCTCAGCAAGCACGTGGAAATTCAAGGCCACACTGGAACTCTCGTCCAGGTCTGCAGAGCCATAGAACCTTTGCAGCAGTTACACCTGAACATCCAGCCCTTTGCAAAACCGGCCAGGTTCCTGCACCACCTGACATAATGGTCACGCGTGTAGGTTTTGGAGTCAAAGACCAGAGTTTGGATCTCAGCAGTGCCGCCAGCTGGCCTGGTGACTTCAGGCCAAGTGCTTGGCCTCTCTGAGCTTGTTTTCTTCTCCACCAAGTGGGGGTGTGATCAGTGGCATTAGCTCCATTGACATTCAGTAGCTCTGTTGGGTTTGCCATATTTAAAAGCTAGAGGTATCACTCAGTGCCTCCGATAGGTAGCATCTTCCCTGCGAGCACACTGAGGCCTGGCTGCTGTTACAGCTTTGCCCCATGTAAAAAAGAACCAGTATCAGGATGTTTATCTCAAAAAAAGAAATCTTCCTTTGTTTTCTTCTGGTTATGCAAGAAATTTCTGGACTGGGAGTCACCATTCTACAGAACATATGTTACATTTTGCTGCTGATATTTTGACATGTGAAGGGTTCAAATGGCTGCCTCCTAAAGTCTAAGAGAGTATAGCTTATCACTTCCCACACACCATCCTCCTCCTCCTCCCCCCCAACGATTGTGCAAGGACAGGGGTTAGAAGATTCAAAAACTAGGGGTGCCTGGGTGTCCCAGTTGGGTAAGCGTCCTACTTCAGCTCAGGTCATCACCTCACGGTTGGGGAGTTTGAGTCCCACATCGGGTTCTGCACTGTCCGTGCAGAGCCTCCCTGGGATTCTGTCTCTCCCTTTCTCTCTGCCCCTCCCTGACTTGCGTGCAATCTCTCTCTCTCTCAAAATAAATAAATAAACTTTTTTTTTTTTTTTAAAGAAGATCCAGAGACTCATATTTTAAAGGTTGCAAGCCCTGTCCTGGACCCTAATTCAGAAATAGTCCCTTTCAGCTGTGGGATGGGTTGGGGATGAGCACAAGCTATGGAGACCAGCAGGTCCAGTTATCTTCTAGGCTCAGACACTATAATAATAGTGAGGCTTCAGCCAGGCGGCATCATCTCCCGGAGCTTCCGTTTCCTCATCTTTGAAACAGGAATATTATGTACCTTGCAAAGCAGCGTTCAAGATGAGGGCCGATTCGTCGAAAGTGTTTAGCATGTAGTAAACACCCGATAAGTTATATTTACGGTCATCACCCTTAGTAGCATCACCTACCACATCATTAGAGTCCTGTGGATAATTCAGAAGAGCAGAAATAGTTTTAAAAATCTCCTTGGTCTTAGAATATTGTGTTGAAGTCAGATTGTTGTACATATTTGTTGCAGTTGGTTATGGTTTGTGAACTCAATGTCAGGCAAAATATTTTGTAACATATAGATAAGTTAAACATAGACATGCACACAGAGAATATGTTTCTTTTCTAGCAGGGGGTCAATTTTTTTTTGGCATAATTATACTTCTTAAGCTTATTTCTTTAGTGATCTCTACACCTCACATGGGGCTGGAACTCCAGACCCTGAGATCAAGAGTTGCATGCTCTGCTGATTATGCCAGTCCGGGAGCCTGGCATAATTGTCCTTCTATTCATGCTCATACTGTGTAAGAAGATCCTGGTGTATGTATAGCCACACCTACACCTCGGGAAAGCCAGCTACAAGCCTCCTGCCCAGACACTCTGAGGCAGAAGCATCCAGTACGCACAATCCCAGATGATACACCTCCCCAACAAATCAAGCTGACTTAGACACCTGGGTATTTCCCCTGAGGGGGTGCACTGTTCTTGGAAGAACTCCAATACGAGGTCGAGGTGCAGAACGGATGGAGTGAGCTCCTATTCCATGCAGGGAGTCAGTTTTTATTTTTATTAAAAAAATTTTTTTTCCAACGTTTATTTATTTTTGGGACAGAGAGAGACAGAGCATGAACGGGGGAGGGGCAGAGAGAGAGGGAGACACAGAATCGGAAACAGGCTCCAGGCTCTGAGCCATCAGCCCAGAGCCTGGCGCGGGGCTCGAACTCACGGACCGCGAGATCGTGACCTGGCTGAAGTCGGACGCTTAACCGACTTCGCCACCCAGGCGCCCCAAAAAAAATTTTTTTAAGGGGCCCCTGGGTGGCTCAGTCGGTTAGGCATCCGACTTCGGCTCAGGTCATGATCTCATGGTTTGTGAGTTTGAGGCCCGCGTCTGGCTCTGTGCTGACAGCTCAGAGTCTGGACCCTGCTTCTGTGTCTCCCTCACTCTCTGCCCCTCGAGAGAGAGACAGACAGAGCGAGCCAGCAGGGTAGGGGTAGAGAGGGAGGGAGAGAGAGAATCCCAGTCAGGCTCCAAACAGTGCGAAGCCCGATGCGGGGCTAGAATCCACGAACCGTGAGATCGTGACCTGAGCTGAAGCCAAGAGTCGGACGCTTAACTGACTGAGCCACCCAGGGAGTCAGTTTTTAAAACACGATTCCGTGTTCTGATAGTGCAAGTCGTCTGGATCAGAAATTTTCTGAGAAATAGTAGTCTATTCTCTGTGAAAGGAAAATATCAAGGCAGAGAGATAAGAGACCTGAAGGAAATTAAAATTAAAATAAGATAAAATTTGCCTCATTAAAATGAAGGATCTTGAATTAGGTTGAGGGGAAGACTAAGTGTTAAGTCAGAATAGATACAGTCTTTGGTCTAAGAAAGAAGAGATTATTGATAGAACCGTGAGGGATGACAGACATGATTCAAAAAAGAAACAACGAACTAAATGAAGCATGAAAATAACGGTCTGGTAATTAAAGAGTATTTTAATATTTTTGTATATTTGATTGTCTTTTCAGGTGGAATGTACTGAATACATTTTCTCAGTCAGCTCTTATTTATGTTTTATTTCTTGTATTATTAATGTATTTATTTTTATTCTTCACTCATTGGTTTATTTCTAGCAGTGAATGCCGGGCACTATGTAGGTCTTGGAAAATCATAGACTGTGTAGACACAGAATCTGAACTGTTCAACTATGTATGGCTCCCAGTCTACAGGGGGAACCAGCTCATTGCCAGCCAATCACAACGCGCTGTGGTATGCAAATGACAATTACTTGGTTATATTTTACATTAGTATCCTGTCATCAGTGTCAGCGTTTTGAGAAAGTCTAATCCACAATAGTCCAAATTCTCAGGAAGCTCTGATGGTTCTGGAGACCTTGGGGAATTACCAAGGAGCTCCATGTACATATTCCTAGTTACAGTTCCTAGTTAGTAGTTTGGTTGAGACGTATAACAATATCACACACCTCCTTTGGAGGTAGGTGTGTTTTCTCCTCTTTCATCTGAGTGGGCTACAACTGCTTCTACCAATAAGATGTTGCATGACTTTCAAGGCGAGGTCAGAAAAGGCCAGACATCTTCCACCAGTTCCCTTTAGACACTGGTCCATTTGGGGGAAGCCAGCTGCCACGGAAGAAGCCCATATGTCGGCCCGTGGTATGAAAGGCTCAGCTGAGCTACAGGAGCCAACGTCAATGGCCAGCTGTGGGAATGAGCCATGGACGTCCACCCTAGCTGAGCCTTTGGATGACTGCAGCCCAGCCAACATCTGCCCACAATTGTCTGATAAACCTCGAATGAGAAGTGCCCAGACTGGCTCTCCCTGAGTTCCTGTGCCACAAAATCATGAGCAAAATAAAGAGTTAATCTAAGCTGCTAAAGGTTGGTGTCATTCGTTACACAGGAATAATGACTGGAACAGATACCCCAATGGCCCTTCTGAGAACCATGAAACCCAAGTTAGGGGAGAAAGCACTGCTTTCCTATGTGATGCAGACTTCTAACTCTCTTGGGAAAGTGTGGCTGACTGCCTGGTCCTTAGGCTTGGACCTCCACTTAAAAGGAGGAGATCCCACTCACAAAGACCCACCAGGGGGCAGAGCCAAGGGGTGGGCTTCAAGCACTGAAAATGGTGGTTCAGATCAGTTTGGGTAATTTTTTGTCTCCCTAAACCTTAGTTTCTTCATCTGCAAAATGTGGGTAATAGTACGAATCTTAGAGGATAATTGTGACTATGTTTCTAAATTGTCAGGCAGTGCCTAGTACACAGTGAGCACTCAAGAAATGTTAGTTTCCATTGTTATTTCAGCTTGAAGTTCTCTCTGACCCTGCCTCCCTGGCCCTCAGTCTTACTTCCTTGGCTCCATCTGATGTTGACTAACGGCCTTGACTCCTGCCTTCGCTGACCATCTTTGACCCCGAAAGCCTGCACCTGTCCTGAACTGTGCCGGTGATGGCTGGTGGCTCCTATCCATCTCTGTGTCTTGTTATGGCCACATCCTGTTTTCCAGCTCAAGTTTCCAACGTGAAACAACTCTATTTGCAACAAAGGGGCTGAGTTGTTATCATTAAGTGGGGTCCTTGCTGACATCTACATACATGCCCGGAACATCAGAGCAAACCCTTAAGAAATGCTTTCTGCCCCTTTGAGCCACAGCTAACTGTGGCGGTATCTCCTATTGATGTGTAGCGTATGGAAATGACATTAAGTTGCATCGAAATGAAAGTAGGAGATACGTGTTTTAAATGTTTATTTTGAGAGAGAGTGAGAGAACACAAGCAGGGGAGGGGCAGAGACAGAGGGAGAGGAAGAATCCCAAGCAGGCTCTGTGCTATCAGTGCAGAGCCTGACGTGGGGCTCGATCCCACGCCCGTGAGATCACGACTTGAGCTGAAATCAAGAGTCGATGCTTAACTGACTGAGCCACCCAGGCGCCCGAAAGCAGATATTTATTGAGCATGTATTGAGTCACTGGATTTGGCAGAGAGGATGTTGGCCCAGTTCTGAGTTGTGCAACCAGAGAGCATAAATGGCTTTTAAAACTGAGCTGTCTATAGATTGACTCTTCCACATGCAGATAATCAAATTATTTCCCATGGAGGCCAAAATAATGAGCCAATGATTATAAAATATGATGTTTATTTTGCTCTTATGTATGAAGGTCAGTATCTGTGTCTGTCTTTACCTTGGTTGGGAATGATATCTTGCTAAGCAAATATCTGGGAAATGATACCATACCATCCACTGATGCTCCCAGCCTCACCATAGTGCTTCCCATTCTAGGTGTTAGGGCAGAGGTGCCCAATGACACGGTGACGGCTGCTAAGCATCGTCCTCGTTGCTTAGGAGGCCACTCGTGTCTCAAATGTGTTCGTCTTGCTATTCCACAGCGGATTTGGAGAACGGCTTGGTAGTCTTTCTCTTCTTCAGTTACCATACCGAATAAGCATGCGCTGAATTAAAGACGGTCACAAATCCTTCGTTTCTTTCCACAGCCAGGGTGTGGAACCTATTCCCCCTCCTCTGGGATCTAGCCCTGAGACCATTCATCCAACAGAAGTGGCAGAGTGATGCTCGCTCATTCTACGTCCAGCCTACAGGTGGCCTGGAAGCTTCCACTTCTCATTTCTTAGAATGAACGTTGGGTCCCTAAGCCATCTGTAAGAAATCCAAGCACCTTGCTGGGGAGACCGTGTCGAGAGGAGAGGTCCTGGCACTACGTGGAGCGGAAGGGAGGCCAAGCCATTTGAGCATCCCAGTCAAGACTACAGTCGACACTGGCCCCAGTTGCATTCTGACCCCAGCTGTGTAAAAGACCCCAGGGAGACCAATAACAGAACTTTCCAGCTGAGCCAGGTCAACCCACAGAACTGTGAGAGAGAAGAGCGGGGTGGTTGTGTTAAGCCACTCAATTTTGGGGTGATTTGTTCTGTAGCAGTAGATGACCAAAAGAGCGGAGAAGTTAGGAGTTTAAATGGGGGGGTGGGTGGGCAGAGAGTTCAGTTCTGGGGGGAATTCCCAAAGGCTACTAAAGCAGAAGAAATAATATCAAACAGTAAACTCTGCTGAGACTTTCTTTCTAAAATTTTTTTTTAATGTTTGTTTTTGAGAGACACAGAGAGAGAGACAGAGCATGAGCGAGAGAGGGGCAGACAGAGAGGGAGACACAGAATCTGAAGCAGGCTCTGGGCTGTCAGCATGGAGCCCGATGCGGGGCTTGAACTCATGAACTGCGAGATCGTGACCTGAGCTGAAGTTGGATGCTCAACCAACTGAGCCACCCAGGCGGCCCAAGACTTTCTTTCCTAAAGGGTTTGGCTTCTCAAGCCAGGAAAGATGGATCAGAGTCAGGGCTCATCCTCCCCCTTTTTTCCAGTAAAGAAAGAATTCTGACATGGGCAGCACGGGCTGTTGGAATTTTTGTAGGAGCAATGTGCCTGTCTGTGGCTACCGCAGTGCCACTTTTTAGGGTGCCCCTCGAGTCCCCCAGATGCTGTGTGATTACAATATATCCTAGGCAGACTTCCCCCAAACGTAGGTGCCTCTTTCTCCCGGGTGAGCTGGCTTAGCCACTTTTGGTTTCCAAAGCATTAGGAAGGAAGAAACAGTCATAAGCTCCCAACATCCAAGTTCACACGTGTACTTTCTCCTGCAGAGCTCCTTTCTTCTTGTGAAAGCCCTCGGCCACCGGAGAAAGCTTTTACATCCACTTCAAAACCTCTCACACATCAGAAAACACGAGGCATTGTTTTTCTGTGGATATTTAATGAGACTGTGCGAAGACAGCAACAATTCTAAGCATGCCGGCTCCCTGTGTCACCATTAATTTGGCTTCAAAGGCTTGCTTTGGAGAGCATAGTGTTCTTTGAGGTGCTTCAGAAGGGAAAGGCTCCATTGTTTCATCTCTGTATAGGCTTTCTGTGTAATTGCGTCAATAGAGCACAGCCGCACAGGGGAGCTTTTCCTGGAGGATCCAGGCGGCTGATGAAGGACAAGAGTATCTCCCCAGTGATATGACCGCAGGGCAGAGATTCTCCAGGACCTTGGCAGAGCCAAGGACGCGTATAGTCACAAAAACACCAATTCATCAAACGCATTGGTTTTTGTATCACAAACTATAGGAAATAGTTTGTCTGGCAGGCATAGGGGGTAAAATAACATCTTATAGGGGGCATATGTCATAAAATGTTTTCAAAGTCTGCTTTACCAGGGTTCATTCTGAAAGTAGCAATAAAGTCGAAATTTCTCCAGACTCCAATCCTGTTACCAAAAAGCTATTTTGTGGATGTAAAACCACACTGTGTAATAGAACTTTCTGTGATGATAGTAAAGTTGAATTGAATTTCAGCAGCCGCTAGCTAGCCCCTTGTGGTCATTGAGGACTTGAAATGAGGCTAAGGTGATTGAGGAATTGAATTTTTAATTTGATTTGGCCTTAATTAATTTAAACTTCAGTGTAAATTGCCACATATGGTCAGTGGCTATTGCACTAGACTGTGGATCTGGAGAAATAGATGATAAACACAAGTGGGTTTAGAAGATACTGGAGGTAAGGTATAAACAGTGGCTCAATAAGAAATTACAGGTCAGTGACGGTCAGTTTTCCTTCCTTCATTTTTTTTTCTTTATTAATCCAATAAATATTTGTTTTAAGGCATCCTGAAGTTTGAGGACCACTGATCTGGAGAAAGGGAAGGATTTTGCCACAATATAGATGGTGGTTGAGTTTAGCAGCATCTCCAAAACAGTGAATCTTTCTTAAAAAAATTTGTTTTAACATTTATTTATTTTTGAGCGAGACAGAGAAAGCAAGCAGGGGAGGGGCAGAGAAAGGGAGACAGAGAATCTGAAACAGGCTCCGCCCTGGGAGCGCAGAGCCCAGTGAGGAGCTCGAACTCACAAACTGTGAGATCATGACCTGAGCCGAAATCAAGAGTTGGACGCTTAACTGACTGAGCCCCCAAACAGTGAATCTTTTATATTGCAAAGGCATGCAAAGACACACTTGCTTCCAAATGATGCAAAGGCTTTGAAATACTCACCATCATCCATAATTCCAATGGTGACACCTTTCCCTGTGTATCCCAGCTCCCAAGCTTCTGCCACATTCAAATCAAGGCCAGGAGTGCCATCGGCTTGCCCTGTGTTGATCTGGTTCAGGAATTCCAAAGCAGAGAATCTTGTTAGTCTGGTGCAGTAAAGCACCTGTCTAAATGTTTGCAGCTGTCTGGTATTCCAGGGCCAACTCAAAGGCCAAGTCTTCCAGGAAACCATACTTCTGGATGTTTCCCCATCCACCTCTTCCAGCCTTCTCCCTCCATTTTTTTAAATGTACATAATTGACGTTTCTATGTTATGTAATTATGCAAACACAGTTTCAATCCCTCTATCTCTTGCATTTTAATGTTTATTTATTTTTTGAGAGAGAGAGAGAGAGAGAGAGCGCGAGAGCGAGCATGGGGGAGGGGCAGAGAGTGGGAGACACAGAATCCAAAGCAGGCCCCAGGCTCCAGGCTGTCAGCACAGAGCCTCATGCGGGGCTTGAACTCGTAATCATGCCCTAAGCCTAATCAGACACTTAACTGACTGAGCCACCCAGGCGCCCCTCAATCCTTCCATCTCTTATGATTGGATTGCTATCCTTAAACTCCTTAAAGCTGCTATTGCAAGAAACTCTCCAATTTGGAATTAAATGCTCACTCTTGTAGTCCTTATTTATGCCTCATACTTTGAATTTAGCACATACTTTCTTGGATTATTCTTGTTTGAATGTGATTTCCTTGCTCAACAACGATATGCTTTGCGAGAGAGAGCACATCCTATTTACCTTTAATTTCAGTACCACCACACCAAATCTTGCTTAAAAATGTCTGAGGAACTGATTAAAGATAGTTGGTTCACTTTTAGTGCTTGTTCTAATGGAGGAAAACAGTCCTTTCCCTAAAAAAAATTCAAAAAAGGAAACAAAGGAATTCCAGATAAATAGGTTCACTGCCTTCTTTTCATGCATCTTTGTCCTGTGCAGATTTTCTCAAAGATGAGTTGTGGAAACAGCGCAGTCAGAATTTGTATCTGCAGAAGCCCACAGTGACCCGTTGCTAAAACGCTGTGTGGATGTCATTAGCGCTTTTTGCAAAAACGACTGGTCTTCCAGGCACATGTTAAGATTACACTCTCTATTACTTTGGAAGTTAGTAGAATGCCCACGTGACTGGTTTTGGCCAATGGAATGTGAGCTCGGGCGTCATTTGTCACATCCAGGCAGAAGCCTTAGGGCGCCAGTGTGTGCCCTGCTCCTTCCCCTTGTTGAGGTGCTCTTGAGAGCAGGGGTCGAGATGGAGCTGAGATGGAGACTGGGTCCATGAGGAAATAGGAAGTGTTGGACGTATAGTGAGTGGGCAACAGCTTCAATTTGTTAAGCCAGTGTGATTTGGGGGTTGGTTGTGATTGCAAGACCCATGGTAGCCTAACCTGATTAACACACAGAAGCCTTTTTCACTTGCCCAGATCAGATTTGTGGGATTCCATGCCAAAAAGCCAAGGGCACAGTCGAGCTGTGAAGATCCAAGAGGTAAGTTGTGATGCATTCCCATAAATGTATCAGTCCACAGGGCTATAATTTAGTCTTCTTTCTCTTTTGATCTTAAATAAGGTGAAGCATCACTCATATTTTAAAATTACTCACTCCTTTCCCCTCAAGATGGCCTGCAGATAGATTGGTTTAGAGGCTCTGAGTCTCTTTTAAATATAACCCAACCTGTCCAAATGGGCCACGGAGGATGCTGGTGGGCCAGAAAATATTCATTTCACCTGACAGATTGGACCCCCCAGGCCTTGAATCCTGCATCAGTGAAGCACCATGGATGTGACTTCCTGCCATTATTTTAGGAAGAACTAACGGATGCTACTTTCATTGCTTTGGTCTTTGAGCTCTCTTGCTTGTCCCTTGTGAAGTCGCCTGATTCTTTCTCTTATGCCTGTGGTTTCATTATGTCCTCCCATCACTCTGCCTGTTGAAACCCTTGGATTACACCCCCTAGACCCTTGACTCAACTTCTGCATGATTTTGCAAGTCTCCCCTCATGCGCTGGTGTGCTTTTTCAGAGTCTGGGGCAATCTGATCAGCAGAGATCATGGCTATTTAGCAGTTCCAGAAGAAACAGATGAGGGAACATGATGTATGGGTGGTGATAGAAAATCAATACGTATCAGAGGGGGCAGAGAGGTTCATGGAGTCAGATGCTGGCTGACATTCCATAGAATAATGAGGAAATAGAAATGAGTCTTTTATCCAAAGTCTCAAGGTGGGAAATGTTAGGAATAATACGGAGATGCTTACCAGATACCACTGCTTTGTAAAAAGAGGATCATTCATGTTGATGTCAATCTCATTGATGTCTCTATACCCCCGCTTCTTTCTGTCAAATCCTTCCTGCTGCAAGGCCATCTTTACCTGAAATGACATATTGGCAGAACACCTGAATATCAACCTGAACACCTTCTTCTGGAATTCATTTCCATGAACTCAAATTCCATTTGTACATAAGGTGTTTTCTTTTTTTTCTGCAGAAGCCAAGTTCATCTCCTGTACACTCTGCTCTCTATGATTATTTTCTGAAAGCATTTGCTCCTCTCTGTGCCGAATAAATTGGCCTTGGTGATGCCTCAAAGTGAGTTTCTTTAAAATGAGAATTCGACAGAGAAAAGTACTCTCAAGGAAGAAAAGGTGGTAGGGGTTGTTGAGGGAAATAAACAAAGCAACCCAATACTTCTATTAAGTAAGGAAGCTTGATGTGGATTCAGGGAGGGAGAGAGTGAAAACTGCATGGATTATTTTTCTGGAAGGCTTTCGAGCCTTTATGTTTGTTGACAGGATTGTGCTGTCACATTTGGGAATCAGCCAAAACCAAAACCAAGACTGAACCAGACCAAACCAAAACCGGACCAAAACAAAACCTGCGTGGAGAGCCAGCTAGTTCACGGCAGAGCTTTCGAAGGTAAGTGAGGGATCTTTGAAAAGAAATGGACGATGTTGGCATCCTGGCAATGACAATACTTCAATTTTTGGAAAGTCAGGCAGGACCCCAAGCCCTTGGATGCAAATGAAACTTAGGTGCTGAATTGTTCAAGCAGGCTCCTGGACACAGCTAGACTTTGTCCCATTCACGAAACTTTCCTTCACTTGGGCAATAATGCATTTATCACCCAGTGGCTGTGGCCAGTCTCTGAACAGCTACAAACTCAAGGACTATGCAAATGTAGAAAAGGGTGTGGGCTGAATACATAGCTTTAAAATTATATTTTGCTGCCCAACATCCATTTCTTCCTTTCGCAAACATCCTCAGTGTATTTGGGGGACTACCTGGAGTCCACTAGGTTCTGCATTGGTGGAAATGAAATGTGAGACACCTTATCTGCTGCAAAGAAATTGCAGGCTCTCTGCCTCAGGGGAGCCCCGGTGGGTATGGATTTGCATCTTGGGAAAGCAATGTGAGGGGAAAAGGAGCCCTTGAAGGCTATTTATTTCCTAGGTTCACTCCCCAGACCTTCCCTGTAAAAGGTTCTTGCTACAGTTCCACAACCCAACCCTGGAGCTCCCCCAAGACTAATCTTTTGGCCTCTCACTGATTGGGAGCTCCCCATACCATTCCAGGAAATTCTCTTTTGCTTAAGTAATCCAGAATTGATTTCTGTTGCTTGCACTTGAGAACTCTGATTGGGACCAGGGAAGACAAGAGGACCCATGTCTACAGTGACGGTAGGGAGGGAAAAATGGAGGGATCATAAAGGTGGCTGGAAACCTCCCCTCCCTTGCTGTCCTGGAATGTGCAGGAATGCTGTAAGAGAGTGGTACTTCATTTCCTTCTACACACTGACATAGGAAACCTGGGGGCTCGTTTGCCAGAAAATCTTTAATTCTATCAGAAACTCTGTATGTGTAGAAAAGAAGTGGTAGGTGTGGCATTTGCTCGATTCCTTGGAAGTATTCCAACAACAGATACTCACTTTGGCACGTAACAAATATTTGGAAGCATGGGATGGATGTGTTTTCTTTTTTTTTAATTTTAATTTTTTTCTATTAGAGAGAGAGAGAGAGAGAGAGCACTCATGAGTAGGGGAGAGGCACTAGAGGGAAAGAGAGAGAGAGAGAGAGAGAGAGAGAGAGAATTCCAAGCAGACTCCATGCTCAGCACAGAGCTCAATGTGGAACTTGATCCCATGACCCTGGGATCATGACCTGAGCTGAGATCAAGAGTCAGAAGCTCAACAGACTGAGCTACCCAGATGCCCCACGGATAGATATTTTTATAATGCCAAAAATCTAGACATAACTAGTGTCCATCAAATGGAGAGAAATTATGATTCAAATATACATGTGCATATATGTATATGATGTGTATTTTCTATGTATTCTATATATGTATCTTCTGAGAAGCAGATGCCAAGATGAGATTAAATACGCAAGGTTTTTATTAGGAGAGAAAATGCAAGGCACTGCCATGCAAGCTTGACCCCATAAAGGAGAGCATGAACAAGGTTGGGCAAAAGTGTCCTCAACTGCCCCATAGTGTAAGGAAAGTGTGACAAGTCTGTTGGGGTTCCAAAGTCGACTTTCAGAGGAATCCTGTGTCTCCCAGGGATGATCCTGCCTCAGTGCTCCTGCTGTGCTCAGTGACTGGCTGGAGCCGCCTGGGAAGCATGGCCTGTTGCCAACACAGTGACAGATTTCAGAGCGCAGCAGCTGGGGTGCTTGGTCAATTACTCTCCTGGAAATCAGAGGTGTGCTCTGTGTATCTTCACAGCTGTCACAGAACAGATAGAAGATAGATCTACCTACACACACACACACACACACACACACACACACACATGTTTATGTAAAGAGCCATAGTGCACCCCTCTTAAAACGTTTCTTTTACTATGGACGCAGGTATTCAAGGAAGAGGGGTAAGAGTGTCGCTTTCACTTGGGAAGGAGCCTGAATTCGGCCATCGCATCTTCCCATAGTGGTCCTGAGTAAGACCTTTATCTGCTCCGCTCATTAATGGTAAGCCTGGGTTGGCTTCCGTTGCGGGATTCCCATCATATTGGATTCGTTGTCATGATTGATTTTGTTGAGGTAGCGTTGTTCCATTGCTAGGGTCTTTGCTAAGCAAGAGTAGCTGCCCCGTGGATGCTTGAAAACTCCCCTTTGGAGTTGCTGATTCTCAGCAGCATAAGAACAAGCAGACCCACATCGGATTTCATCTTTTTTTAGATAACAGAGCAGGAATGGCTACGACAATAGCACTCCAAACTTAATTAGACTGAGTGCAGTCTAATGAAAAGACTTAAAACTCATTTCCATAAAATTAATTTTTAATTCCATAAATTAGGTTTTAATGGAGACCAGCGATGCTTTGGAACGTTGTGCTCTCTGGACACCACCCCTCCTTGCTGCTCAGAAGTGCCGAAGCATGACGTCGGTGTCTGCAATCTTGTCATTTAGTGTTACTGAAAATTAAAAATCCTAAGACTGCAGACCTTTCTGAGCCTTTTAGTTGATGTTCACGTCTTCAGTGAAGATCACAGTTACAATACCAAGACAGAGAACACCTTTAAAACATATATTTTTCTTGTTATATGCAAATAACTGGAGAGTACGTATTTTTCCCCACAGTGATACCACGGACTACCATAAATTGCTTTCTTTTTCTGGGTTCTTGTCCAATGCTAATTTTCATTTAAACCTAATTTTTACATAAGAGTAATTGAACAAAAGATAGAATTCTGCATTCTTTCTTCACTAAGTAGTGTACACAAGGATTTTAATATGCTTCTCTAGAGCTCTCATAAATTAATTTTTAATAGCTACCTAAATATCCCATAGAATAATGTGCAATAATTTACCCAATGATATCCCTCTTACTGGTCATTTGGATTGTTTTCTACTATAATTGAAATTTCCAGTAGCAGAAAGATGAGATTATTAACTATTTTTAAAGACCCCTGGAGGAGATTTCAGTGTTATAACCCCTCGTGTGATAAAACAGTTAATATCAGAGAAGTATTTCCTGGTGTTCAAATTCCTTCTGCACATTATAACTACAAGGTTACTTTTATTCTTTCTCCTCCTCTGAATGTAACCTTTCACACACGGTACCTTTCATTACCACTTCGATGTGGCACCAGTGGCCTGCAACTTAACCATAGCTCCTTGCCTTCTTGAAAAATAATGTACAGTTAGCTTAGGTATTTCATTTTAGACTGCTCATCCAAGTTGTCCATTGACCTAATCATTTACATAGATAAACAAGATAAGAAAGCATTATTTTATTAGAATTATTTTCTTAGAAACGAAGAGATGGATATTCTGCAATTCTGGTTCAACTTTTTTTTTTTTTTAATTTTTTTTTTTCAACGTTTATTTATTTTTGGGACAGAGAGAGACAGAGCATGAATGGGGGAGGGGCAGAGAGAGAGGGAGACACAGGACCGGAAACAGGCTCCAGGCTCTGAGCCATCAGCCCAGAGCCTGACACGGGGCTCGAACTCACGGACCGCGAGATCGTGACCTGGCTGAAGTCGGACGCTTAACCGACTGCGCCACCCAGGGGCCCCTCTGGTTCAACTTTTAAATCTTAATTTGACACCCATGCTTGAACAAGTTTTACTCTAGAAACTCCCCCCACTTCCTTCCTTCTTATAGTCTTTCTCTTTAACGAAGAATTTTCCATCAACAAATGTGTTTGTACATCTACAATGTGCCGGTTACAGATCATTCTAGGAGGCAGATACTATCCCTGCACATTTGCCTTCTATTTTAGAAGTTTCATTAACAAGGTACTTTCACTACATATAATCTTCTCAACAAGACTGTGGGGAGGGTATGGTTACAACTGAGGAAAGGAGGGTTAGCGGCCATTGTTCAGCTGTTGAAAACATGGCGGAGTCACGCAGGCTGACCAATTCTAAATCCTCCATACTTCTCACCAAGCCACATTGCCTCTTGCTAAGGCACGGAACACAGTCAACCTTCCAGTATCTGGGACAACTTAACTGTGGATCTGACTCTCTGAGGATCAGGGTCTGGATCACTCCACCGCTGGGCTGATAATTAAACAGCTGCTAATTAGCATCTACTGTGGGGGCAGGAGAGGGGCCAGGAGAAAGACAGCAATATGGGAAACCTGCTTCCAAAGGGTGAGACGACTTCGCTGGGAGTGAGTGTGGGAAAAGAAACAAAACACAAAACTGACATGTTTGTGAAAACGCTAAAGTTTTAAAATCTATGATGCTGTAGATGTGTTACACCATTATTTTGTGTACTACCAAGAATTATTTTTATGTACCACCTTCATGGGTTAAATTGTGTCCCTCTGAAAGATATATTGAAATCTTAACCTTCAGTACCTCAGAATGTGACCCTATATGGGAACAGGGTTGTTGCTGATGTAATTAGTTAGGAGGAGGTCATACTGGAGGAAGATGGGCCCCTAATCCAACATGGCTGGTGTTCTCATAAGAAGAGGACAGACAGACACATGAGAAGAATGCCACAGGAAGACATAAGGACACACAGGACAAAGCCATGTGAAGAGGGAGGAGGCAGAGAATGGAGTTATCCTTCTACAAGCCAGAGAACTCCTGGGTCTACTAGAAGGTGGAAGAGGCAAAAGGAGGAGGGCTGCTAGAGATTTCAGAGGGAGCGTGGTGTCCCAACACCACGACCTCAGGCTTTTGGCCTCCAGAACTGTGAGCGAGTTAATCTCTGTTGTATTGGGCCTCCCAGTTTGTGGTATCCTGTTATAGAAACTAATACAACCACTAAGAATTGAATTCAGCCCTAGGAGATTACTACGACTCCTGAGAATGAAACCATGTCACGATGCTTACTTCTCATTTGTAAACTTCATTTTGTACAGGAAGTGCTCTTGTAGCCCCATTTGGACAAAGACTTCTTCAACCATGTATAACTTTTATAAAAAAAAAAAAAAAAGAAAAAGGGAAAATGTTAGGAAATACATTGGTTAGGATGTTCCTAAACTGTTGCACATTTGGAGCCTCAGAATCCTCCACGTCTGTGTTTTCCTACGGGATGTCATCCTCCGTGCCGTCGAGCATGTTGGTGATCAGCATTTCTTGAAAGAGTGCTCCACTGTTGCCTCCAGGATTTTCTGCTAAATTGCCAACACCTATTCTGCATGTTTTGACGCCCCAGCCTAAGGCAGTACGATGTCCTCACTCTTGTCATTTGCCAAGAGCGGTTGTAAGACACGTGCATAAACCCATGCATTTGAGAACAGGTAGCGTGTGATCGTTTTTGCTTTTCTCGATTTTCTGATGGCAAACTTTTGAGCAGTTAACAAAGTGGAACTTCTCAAAGTTTGCCCCACCCCAGGACCGGAGTGAACTGGGTAAGGGTCATCCGTGGAAGCCAAGAGGTTTTGTAGAAAGAGCTCTGGATTGTGGTGCCGCAGAGGTGGGTTTGAGACCTGCATCTGCCCCTACTAACTCTGTATCTTTGAGCATAATAGTGATATTTCTGAGACTCCTTATCACTGGACTGAGAGGAACTACTTCTGAGGGTTCATTTGAGGAATGAGTGGCCTCAACCTCTGTGGAGCACCTGTGAAACACAGCTCCGGGCACACAGTAAATGCCCACATATGTCAATTCCCCTCCCAGCCTTCAGCCAGCTCACCTCTACCTGGGGTGCACACCAGGTCACCCGGGGAGCTTTAGCAATCCCCACACGTGGCCCACGCTTGGACCCAATCAGACTCTCCAGGGGATCCCAATCTGCCCCAAGGTGGACACTGTCCTGGAGGCCAATTTTCTTCCCCTGTAGAATGCCCATTTCCACTTCTCAGAATTGTGGGGAGGCCCCGGTGGGATCCAAGCTGTGAAATCCTCACTCGGTAGAGAGATCTGCAGATGGGAAGCCTTGGGGCCATCACCTCCCAAGGCGAGGAGGCAGGGAGATGCCCACTCCCCCTTAGCAGCCAGCTCTCCCAGTGCCTGTCCTGCCCTCCTTCTTGGTTCTTTCTCTGTGAGAGGACACGGTCAGATTGGGTCACTTACTCTCTGATTGGGCGGGACATCCAAATCACCCACGTGAGCTGCTTCTTTGATTAAATAAAAATTGTTGTTTTACTTTATTTATGTATTTATGTATTCACTTATTTTTAAGTTTATTTGTCTATTTTGAGAGAGAGAGAGCAAGCATGAGTGGGGGAGAGAGAGAGGGAGAGAGAGAATCCCAAGCAGGTCCCATGCTGTCAGCGCAGGGCCAGATGTGGGGCTTGATCCCATGAGCCATGAGATCATGACCTGAGCCAAAACCAAGAGTCAGATGCTTAACCGACTGAGCCATCCAGGTGCCCCCAAAATTGTTGTTTTAAAATGGAGAAGTAGGAAAGAAGAAAAGAAAAAACATAATTTCACACCCCCAACCTCCTGAGAATCCTTGTTGACATTAAGAAAAAAAAAAAAAGAAGGTAACACATGTGCATGGCTAGAAAATTAAAGCAGTACAGGAAGTTGTATAATAGGAAGGGAACGTTTCATCCCCCCCTTTCCTTCCTTGCTCTCAAATAGTTCTCTGCTCAAAAGTGATCACTGTTCATGACTTCGCATGAGTCCTTCCAGAAAATGTTTACATGTTTGCACTAATACACATACATAGAAAGAGGAGGTTTTTAAAAATTGTTTATTATTTATTTGTTTAAAATAAAAAATGTTTATTTATTTTTGAGAGAGAGAGAGACAGTGCATAGGCTGGGGAGGGACAGAGACAGAGAGAGGGAAACACAGAATCTGAAGCAGGCCCCAGGCTCTGAGCTGTCAGTTCAGAGCCTGATGTGGTGCTCGAACCCATGGACTGTGAGATCATGACCTGATCCAAAGTTGGACGCTTGACTGACTGAACCACCCAGGCGCCCCAAGAGGGAGTTTCTTTCTTTTTTTTGGGGGGGGGGAAGTTTCTTTTTTTAAAGGAGTATATTTAGCATGATTCTTTTGTACTGTAGTGGATTGAATGTTCCCCCCAAAATATATGTTCCCCCAACTATATATCCCCCCAAATTGTATGCTCACATCCTAATCCCTGGAACCTGTGAATGAGACTTTGTTTGGAAAAAGAGTCTTTGTAGTTGTAACTCAAGATCTTGAGTTAAGACCATTCTGGATTATCGGGATGGGCCTTAAACCCAGTGACACGTATCCAGGGACCAGTGTCCTTATTAGACTCACACTGAGGAGATGCATACACAGAGAAGAGCAGAAGGCCAGGTGAAGGGGGAAACAGGGCCTGGAGTAAAGAGCTACAGCCCATGAGTGCTGGTGGCCAATAGAACCTCCAAGAGGCAGGGAAGGACTTTCTTCCTCTGGAGCCCCGGAGCGGCACAGCCCTGCAAGCTGATGGCCTTGACTTTGGCCTTCCATCCCCTAGAACTGTGAGAGAGTAAGTAGAAGTTGTTTTAAGCCATCGAGTTTGTGGTAATTAACACAGTAGCTATAGGAAACTGATACAATGTCGTAAATTTGAAACGCGTGTGTGTGTGTGTGTGTACACACATATACACACTTGTGTGTGTGTGTGTGTGTATACACACACGCACATATATACAATATTGATGGATAATATCCATATGTTTGGTACATATACATAGATATATTTTATAAAATGTAACCAGTGGATTTATATGTATAATACCTACATGTTATTTGTATATGATACCTATAATACCTATGTTATAATATCTACATCTGTTCTAATATAGATATGACATCTGGTAGTATCTCTTTTAAATTTACTCCAAAAAGATCAAGAAACATCTGCTGTTCTTAATGAAACATATGGATGGCTGTCAGACAACCTAAGGTGGCTACTCTGACCACCCAGGAATGTGTCCCTTAAGAACGCCAGGGAGTTGTGCTGTGGGTCCTGGCTGAGAACTGGTGGAGAGTGGAACTCTAAGACCTGCTCTGGTCCTGCGGAGCATCCGACAATGCCTCTGTGGGGGAAGCAGAGGGTCCCAAGCTTGGCCAGCGGCACCATCGCCTGGAGGGGGGTGGTGGTGGGGAGTTTGTCAAGAGTCCCTAGAGGTGGGCCTGGCCTCAGGGTCTCTTCAAGCTTTCCAAGTGCCTGATTCCTAAGCTGAGGCTGAGGAACTGCATGCTGGGGGCTCCTCCCCCTCCTCGCTCTTGTCCCAGTTCTCACACTGCTCAAACCACAGATGAGAGCAAGGGACAAAGCATCTATGCTTCCAGAGACCACACCAAGTGGTCTCTGAAAGAGAACAAACTCACATCTGTAAGATAACACAGCCCATCTACTCCTTGAAAAATCATCTCTCTGGATTCACCTAGTGCTAGCTGGGAGGGGCAGGGACGGCAGGCTGGGGAGGTGCGTGGGCGGGCATCAAGGCTACAGCAAGGTTTCCAAAGAATGTGGATCTTCTGTTTATTAAAAACCTCTTAATTTGCACACGAAATGACCTAGCCTTTATTATGGGCTGAGGACTTTTTTTTCCCTTGATAGGTTAAAACAAAACAAAAATAGCTGTTCCAGAAACATCACGCCCAACATGTTAGCTAGGACAACCGTGGGCGGGCTTGAAGATGCGTCCACATGGGGCGCAGGATTAAGGCTGAAGTCAGAAGTCTCCTCTGGCTCCTGGCCTGATCATCCTCCCTGGTGTCAATCTCCTGGGTAGGAGAGAAGAATTCAAGTCCTTTCTGATGTGTGCTTACAGAGTCAGTGGCCAACACGGACAGGCTCTGTTCTTCCTCTCATGAGATGCCAGAGGCACACTGGGGGCTTTCCCTTCAAGCTTTGAGTTGCTGGGGGGATTTGAAATGGATTGGGCTGGGCTTCATCTCCTGGAAAGGACGATATAGCTTTACTTCTATTTAGATCGAATATTGACTTTTATTCAGAATAAAAGGTTGCAGAAAAGGAGGCAGTGTAGCATTGTAGACGAGAGATTGGTCTTTGGCATAGGCAGATGTAGGTTACGGGCCGCGATGTATCTGCCGCTCACCAGCCGTGTGATCTCACGCAAGTTGCGGAACCTATTTAAGGCTCAGTTTGTTCACCTGGAGAATGGGGATGAGCCCTGATACCAACTAACATTTATTGAGGTCTGGCTGTGTGTCAGGAGGGCTTTAAGTATTTCATGTACATAATTTTCACAACAACCTCAAGGCTGCTTAGGAATGAAGGCAGGACAGAGTGAGGGGCTGGGTAAAAGTCACACAGGTAGCCAAGGGCAGAGCCATGGTTCAGATCTGTTCTGGGTTGAACTGTGTCCCCCTAAAAAGTCATATGTTGACGTTCTAACTACTAGTCCCTCAGAATATGATTGTATTTGCAGATAGTGTCTTTTTTTAATGTTTATTTGTTTTGAGAGAGAGAAAGAGAGCACATGCACGTGAGCAATCACGTGAGTGGGGGTGGGGCAGAGAGACTGGGAGAGACGGAATCCCAAGCAGGCTCCCTACTGTTAGCGCAGAGCCCGATGGGGGGTCCTATGTCATAAACCGTGAGATCATGACCTGAGCCGAAATCAAGAGTCAGATGCTTAACCAACTGAGCTACCCAGGTGCCCTGGAGATAGTGTCTTTAAAGAGGCTATTAAGTTAAAATGAGCTCTTTAAGGTGAGCCTTAATCCAGTATGACCGGTGTCCTATTCTAACACGAGGAAATTTGGACAGAGACACACAGAGGGAATGCTGTGAAAATATAAGGTCAAGACAGCCATCTCCAAGCCAAGGAGAAAGGCCTGGAACGGATCCTTCCCTCCTGGCCAACATGCTGACACCTTGATCTTGGACTTCAAGCTCCAGAACTGTGAGACATGCATTTTTGTTGTTTAAAACACCCGGTCTATGATACGTGGTTATGGCAGCCCTCAGAAACCCATAGGATACCAGAGCAATCTGTTTGCACAGTCTGTATGCTTTCCTACTGCGCCAGTTGCTTCTCTGTTCCCACTTCATAATTTGGATTATGGAGAGAATCAGATGAGATTATGCATATGGACCCCTGGCTCATAGTATATACTCAATAAATGCCTGCATTTTCTGCTATAATTGTTGCCAGTGTTCTAATATTTCAGGCCCTGTGGAAAGGCAGTGGCACGGTGCTTTCCAAAGCAGCCCAGGCACCTTTGATTCATTCTTACTGCTCTTAGCTAGTTGGAGACAAATTAATCATGGCAAGAGAAACCAGCTAGAGCCTGTTCCCCTGTGGGTCCTGGAGGCAGAAGACCCACCTACAGGAAGAACACAGCTCCACCCTTTTCTGACTTCACCTTTCCAAGGCAGTGCGTTATCTCAAATAAGAGACCCAGAAAGATCATTGCTGGGGGTGATGTGGGAGATTACAGAGGAAAGAGGCCACTCCTAAGCTTAGACACTCTAGCTTACCTGCTGTGCCACCGCTGCTGGCCTTGGTTGTCAAGATCCAAAAAGGGATCTAGAGATGAGAAGGGTTTGGGGAGGGAAGACGTGACCCAGGAAGGTCAGTCGCTGGGAGGGAGGGGGCAGGCAGGAGGCTGGCTGCTTGATTTCCCTCTTGAGCATGCAGGGATGCCTTTTTGGAAAGGCCAGTTTTAGGCAAATCACATTGCTTAACTTTTCAAAGAACAGGGAGTTAAGCCACAATTATGGCTAAATGCGCTGTATTGATTGCCCTCATTTAGAGAGGTTTGCCTATCTTGCAAGAATGAAGACAGTCAATTGAGGAAAGAGGATATGGCTGCATGCCACTGATCACAGTTCCAGTCACTGCGTCTCTGTGACAAGATATTAACAAATTGGTATCTATCATCAAAAGCACTGTATACAAGATATACCATGAGATAAGTCAGTGTAATTAAAGAGGGATCAAAAGACGTTTCTAGCGGAGCAGAGTGCAAAGACAACCTATGGGAATGCCTTGAGGAGGTAAAATGCCATCTCCTGTGTTTGCTGGAATGTGTGTAGGGATTTGAGGTTGTGCTTTAGCATGATCTCAGTCTTCCTCTTGCTCCTATTTCCAAGATGGTGGAAGAATGTCACGGGTTGGATTAAGGGGGCTGTATTAAGGAAAAGGATATTAAAAGATGGTAGGCACTATGCCAGATGTTGAGGAAGGGATGGTCAGGCTGGGGTGTACTTGAGAGGACAATTTCCCAGGGCTGCCAGGAACCTGTAAATGCTGTCCTTGGCGAAAATGATGTGGTCCTGTCAATGAGGTTCTTTTGAGAGATGAGTGTGGAAAAGAAGCAAAGGGAGGCTGTCACTTTAATATATGAATAGCTTTGGCCACACACCTAGCGTAGACAAAGAGAGCCTGCCTGCGACATGCAGGCACGTCGTTTGTTTCCTAACAACAAACGGCGGGCCTCAGTGTAACTGAGAAGGTTTCTGGGAGGACACATGAGAGGAAGGCTCTGCCCCTGTCCACTCCAGCTGTGGCCCAACCAGTGTCCTCACACCTGACTAACTCACCCAGTGCTCTACCTTCCTGGGAAGGCACCTGGAGGTGAAGGTGAAGAGAAGGACCCACAGAGTAGGTGTCATGGTGCCCAGCTGGGAATGAATGGCTCCAGCACAGCAGGAACATAGCTTCCTAAAGCTCTGTCCCCTGCGAAACTTCCACCATGATGCTGATGCATGGCTGCTTCTGCTGGTGAACCAGAAGGAGGAGGCTGAGTGAGGGCGGGTCTGGGATGCCTAGTCCCCATTCTGTGCTGCAGGGAGGGCTCCATGATGTGCTTCTGGAAGGAGTGGATGAATGTGACTGAATATGCAATGAAGCTTCACTAATTATCCTGTCTAATGGCCTGGTTTGGTCCTGTGGGTCAGTTACCTTCACTCTGTTTCCTTGACCGCATGGTAATGATGGTGGCCTAGTCCCAGATGTTGCCTCACTAAATGTGCACGGGGAGATGTGGGGATGGGTGGAGATTGTGTATGACTTGATCCAAAGTCATGACTCTACCGAGGGCTAAAGACCATGCTCCAAATGCAATGCTTTGTGGCGAACAAGCAGTAGATTTGGAGTCAGAAAGCACTGGGTTCAGGTCCTGGGTTGATCTGCTTCTTATTTGTGTGTGCTCTGGGGCCCTCGAATTTCTGGATCCTGTTTCCTTCTTCTAGAGCAGGGATTGGCAAATGCAGCCTGCTGCTTGTTTTTGTAAATACAGTTTGTTGAACACAGCTGTGCTCATTCGTTCACATGCTGCTCCTGGCTGCTTTCTCACTCCAAGGGCAGACTTGAGTAGTTGCAGCAGAGACCATATGGCTAACGACGTATTTGCTTTCTGGCTCTTTATAGAAAAAGTTTGCTGACCCCTAAAGTATAACATGGAGATGATAGAATTCTTGCCTGTACAAGGCTTAATGGTGGGGAACACATGAAATAACCTTTTGTTGGGAACTATGAGACATACTATAAATATTACTGCCTATAATTATGTTGAATAGCATGTCTATGGAATTCATCTCATCTATGAAGGAAGAAGTAGGGGCAGAATTTTGAGTTGTAGTACAAATGGTGCGATTTGAGGGGCCCAGAGAAAGCTTCCAGTGACTCAGATCACCTCCCCTGCGCACCTCTACACTGACTGAATTCCAGCGACGAAGAGTTAAGCTTGAATTCTAAGCCCTCATTATTCATGTTGATTATGTCTCTATTTAAAAAGATTTGGAAAACAAGTCCTCTGGGACAGGCAACACAGCCAGGTGTTACCATTTACAAACACTTGGGCATGAGGTCCTTCGTTAGATGGCTTCCCTCCAGTGAAGCTGGTTGAGATTGGTGCAAGAAAGGAAGGAGAGTTTATGGAAAAGGTGATTTTGAAACTCTTGGGCCGTTTCCAGGGCTTAGAATCGGGCACCACCAGAAGGGGTAGAATTAAGACAAAGGAGGCAAGAGGACATGGTGAGAAACCCCTCCGAAGTTGTTTGTTTCTAGATGCTCTTAATGCCTGACATGTTGCTGCATGGAGGGCCACGCCATTTATTTGCTTTGATAAATGTTGCAATATGGCTTCATTGTACATTTTCAGTGGTGGTGGGGGGGTACAAACCAACAAGCTGCTTGCTTCCAAACACAAATGGATCCTTGAAAGCGCGTGGTCTCCTTTTCTTTCGCAAACTCTGAAGAAGGTTCGATTTTTGGGTTAGGACAATAGACCAAAGAGTTAAAGACGAGAGAAGATTCACTTCCTCGGTTCTTTCTTCCTAAAGGGCATCTATTTTTAATCTTCCTCAAAGGTTAGGCCCTTTGTCAACAGTGATGCCTTGCCAATTCCTTCCTCCTATCGGTCTTTCATTAGTTGCCAATGGAACAATTCCAGGTTGACGGGGTGGAAAAGAGAATGTGTGTTGAAATCGCAATTGGCATATGTCTGAAATATTTGGGGGCTGGTAGCTGCATCCTCTGCATCAGGCAGCCAGAGTATAATTCACATGTCAGGTCGAGCAGCCCACGAATGACAAAACACCAACAAGGAATAAAGGTCAGAGCGATTGATTCTTAATACGTTTCTGCTTATGCACAGAGCACCCAGGGATGGGGTGTTAATGAGCCTCAGCACAGTGATGCAGAACAAACGAAGAAAATAATAAATCGGCTTTTCAATAGTGCCCCTGGAAGGTACTGAACCAACGGGTGCTTAGATCTGCCCTCTGACAAATGCAAGGAGAAAACAGTTTTTCATTCTGCAGTATCTTAGTTTTCTGTGGCTGCTGTAACAAATTGCCGAAATGTAGTGGCTGAAAACAACACAAAGGCAGCCTCTTACAGTGCTGGAGGTCAGAAGTCTCAAATCAAGGTACCCGCAGGGCTGCGCTCTTACCGGGCCTCTAGGAGAGGATCCATTTCCTTGCTTTCTCTGCATTGCACAGATTGCTGCATTTCTTGGTTCACGGCCTTCCTCCAGCTTCAAAGGCAGCAACAGTGGGTCAAAGTCTTCATCTACGGTATTACTCTGCCCCTCTCTTCTGCTGCCTTCCTAGGAGACCTTCGCGATGACATTGGGCCCTCCTGATCATCCAGGGTAATCTCCCTACCTTAAAGCTATTTGCCACATTATGCTTTGCCATGTGCCATGACATATTCACCGGTTCTAAGGACTGGGATGGTGACATCTTGGGGGGCCACTATGCTCCCTGCCACCTGCGACACGGCAGCTGATATTCATGCTGGAATATGAGGCAGATGGTTGATATTTGTTCAATGAAGATATCCGTGCAGGGATGGAATTTGATGGAGACACAGAGCACCCACTATCATGAAAAGGAGAGCTGCCAGTCCAACCAGCTTTAGAATTAGAAGGACCTACTCGTGAAGCTGTAGAAATAACATGTTCTGTGGCCCATCTATGTGATGTCCTGAAAACAAGATAACCTTGCAGCACAAAATCTGATACGATCATCCTCAGGCCCTGGCCCACTGTGGTGCATTTGAGCTCAGAAACACAAGGTCTCTATTAACCACCGAGGAAGCTATTGTATGTCCCTCTCCCACACGCCACCTCAGCCGTCCCTGGCCAATACTTCTCTTCCGCTTCCCCCAAGAAACTTCCATTTGCAAAATGCACAACTGACAGAAGGGAGGGAGAGACTGGTGGTGGCTCGTTTCATGTGGGGAGCCATAAATCACAAAGGCTGAGTGCCATTTGTGTGAGTAGAAGCAGGAAGAACCCTGGTGGCACTATATATAGCAGATTGCAATTTTCAACCCCTTCATTTGTTCAGAGCGTCAGAGAAATATGCAGTGGGGGTGGGAAGAGATTCCATCTTAACACTGCAAGTCCTTGACACATCGGGAACTTGGTAAAGAACTGTGTGCTTCCAACACCGCATCGGAGAAGGTGATTAAACTAATGAACAGAACCAAGGACAACCCACCAGTGAGTCAAGAGGTCAATGTTGGTGTTCTAGCTACTGTTGCTGCCATCACAAATTATCCCAAGACATGGTAGCTTAAAACAACCACTTCATGATGCTTACAGAGTCTGTGGGTCAGGAATTGGAAGGTGACACAGAGGGGTGGCTTGTCTCTGCAGTGTTATTTTTGGGGACTCAATGGGAAAAGCTCAAAGGCTGAATGTGATTCAAGAGCTGGGGGCTACGTAAGATGTAAAAATGATCATTACTGAGGTAGGAGCTTGGGATACATCTGGCCAGAAGAACAATGCTGTTTCCTTTGGCCCTACACATGGTTGCCTTGCTCATTTCCTCTCCTCCACCATAGATTGGGAAGTGAGACAGAGGGTTAACTAGGGAAATGGCTTTCCCTCTCCCAAATGGCTAAGGTCTAGTTTTCTCTGCAGTCACCAGCATGATTTCTCCCTACAGAATACAACAGTGCTTCAGTCCAGACTTCGAGGTTGCCAAAGTATCCTCACCCCATCTGCCCAGCCTACATCTGCACACCACAGACTTTCCACCATGACTCAGACAGGCTAGTCTCTTTATAAACCTTCACATGTGCCCATGTGCCTCCTGCCCGTACTCTCCGATCTCAGTGTTTTTGTGTCAAAATGTTGATGCACAACTGTTGGTTGCAGCCACTATAGAAAACAGTAGTTGGGGGGGGGATCCTCAAAAAATTAAAAATAGAACCAACATATGACCCAACAATTCTACTTCTAAGAATACATCCAAAAGAAATGAAGACAGTACCCTGAAAAGTTCTGCACACCCGTGTCTACAGCAGCATTATTCACAACAGCGAAGACATGGAAATAAGCTAAGAGTCCATCGATGGATGAATGGATAAAGAAGTCATGGTATATATATGTACCACGTGGTATATATATATATATATACACACACACACACACAACATACAGTATTCTGTCATAAAAAAGAAGAAATCCTGCCATTTGTGACAACATAGATGGACCTTGAGGGCATTATGCTAAGTGTGCTAAGTGAAATAACTCAGAGAAAGACAAACACTGTATGATCTCACGTATATGTGGAATCTTAAAAAAAAAAAAAAAAGACTCAGACAAAAGAGATCAGATTTGTAGTTACCAGAGATGGAGGGGGTTGGGGAGAGGGAGAATCAGAGGAAGGCACAAACTTTCAGTTGTAAGAGAAATAAATACTGGGGATGTAACATATCTCATGATGACTACAGTTAACACTGTTGTAAGGTATAAAGGAAAGTTTTTAAGAGTAAAATCTAAATGCTCTCGTGACAAGGAAAAATAGTTTCTCTTTTTTTCGCTTTTCCTTTTTATTGTATCTTTGTGAGAAGATGGATGTTAACTAAGCCTATTGTGGTCATCATTTCACCATATATGTAAGCCAGGCCATTGCATTGCACACCTTAAATTCATACAGTGCTGTAGGTCTATTACATCTCGATAAAACTGGGAAAGAATATCGACACACAAACCATTGCCCACACCCTCCCCATTCTTGAATATCTGCTCCATTTTCTGAAAATGGCCAACATTATTTTTGCTGACTTCTTTGCAAAAGGGTTGTTTAAGTCACACAGCTGGGACTCGAATAGTCATTTAGAACACTGGATGTTTCCTATCATTGGGTGTATCTGCCATTAAACTGTAATTTTCTTGGGGGAAACAAAACCAAGTATAAAAATATATTTTGTTCCAGTTTCAGAGAAAACCTGGCCATTTCCATGGTACAGCTTTGCATTTCTAGAACTCTGGGCATGTGAGGGAACTATTGCCATTTCCACCCACCTCCCCCCCCCACATGTGGCTGGCGTACTATTATTCCCTGACGAGATCTTATTTCTATTCACCCCTTTCCCCCACTTCCAGACATGAATTGGACCACTCCAGTTACACAAGCAAAGGAGGGGCACCAGGTTGTCCATGCCTAGTCAGCATTTTAAAAAACTATGTCATGCTTTGTTTCATGCTATACAAGGTGGTCACTTTTACACAGCCAGTTAATGAAATCTGAAAGGTGCTGTGTAGCCCCAAGGAGACTTCGAGGGGAAAGTCTTACTATTTTAATTGTTGAATAGGTGTCCCTAAAAATATGCGATATTTGTGACAAAAAATACATGGTATGTCTTTTTTCTTCCTCTTTTTTTTTTTCCTTTTAATGTTTACTTTTGAAAGAGAGCATGAATGGGGGGGGGGACAGAATAGGCAAATGGTCACTTTAAAATAAAAACAGCAAAGGAGTGCCTGTGCGGCTCAGTCAGCTAAGCGTTCGACTCTTGATTTCAGCTCAGGGTGTGATTTCATGGTTTGTGAGATCAAGCCCCCAGTCGAGTCGGGCTCTGGAACGACAGGGAGGAGGCTGCTTGGGATTTTTCTCCCTCCCTCTTTGCCCCTCCCCCACTTGCAAGCATGCATGTTCTCTCTCTCTGTTTCTCAAAATAAAACGCATTTAAAAAATCTAAAAACAAAACCAAAAACAGCTGCAGCGAAATCAAATTTCTTCTCAGGAGAGAGAACCTGAGTCCAGAGAGATCTCAGGTGTGGAAGCACCTGACTTCAGGGACAGTTCGAAACAACTGCCTGTCCCACCTACAGTTTTCTGTCCCTGAACCCAGGCTCTAATGTGCAGAATGGAGACATTTAGACCTTATTTTCCTTTCTCTTTTCTCAATGCTTTAAAACACCTTTACTATTCATTTCAGGGAAAACGAAGGAATCCCATTTTCCTAAAGGGAGATGAGGCGGTTTCCTCTTTTGGCTCCGTCTAGAAATTGGATAGAAAAGCAAATTTGTTTCTTAGTTTGAAATGAAATCACAGCATCCTGTTCGCATCCATAGTTGAGGATAAAATGGACGTTCTTCAAACGGAATGCGGAGAATGTGCTCCAAAGACAGGGCTCGGCAAACGTGCCCTGTGATGGTCTTTTCCTTTATGAACATCACAAAAACCTAAAACCCAGCTCAAGAATGCCCACAGTTCTCACCTTATTCTGCTGAAAGCAATAATCCATTTAAATTCAGAAAATCTGGCAAGATCATTAGAAAGTCTCATTCTTTGGGGGGCCTGGGTGGCTCAGTCCGTTAAGCGTCTGACTCCAGCTCAGGTCATGATCTCATGACTTGTGAGTTAGAGCCCCACATCCGGCTCTGTGCTGACAGCTCAGAGCCTGGAGCCTGCTTTGGATTCTGTGTCTTCTTCTCTCTCTGCCCCCCCCACCCCCACTTGTGCTCTGTCTCTCTCTCCCTCTCAAAACTAAATACAAACATTAAAAAAAAAAAAAAGAAAGTATCATTCTTTGGAGATTGTCCTTTGTTGTTCCTTGAGGTAAATTCTTTGGGAATGCATGTTGGGAATGGCGCCAACCAAAATCTCAAGAGGCCCTCTCCACCCCTCATCGGTGGTTTCCTTCCACATGGTGTGAGTTTGTGGGTGATTTCCAACCTGCCTTCCTTTGACCACCTGAGGAACCCCTGGATTTTTTTTTTCCTAGCAGAGGTAAACATACCTCAGTTTCCCTGGGTGTCAAAAGCAATATAGTGTTGGGTGGTTTCTAGAATGTCCTCTATACTAAAGAAATCCTGTGTTTGTCGCTACTGAGACAGACTACACAGGTCTCTCTTATCATTTCCAAGAATATAAGCAATTTCGCACTTGGGCCTCTAGGATGCACACCCCATCCTCTGAAATGCACAGCCCCGTCTGTCGTTAGCACTGCATATCTGAGTCTTTAGTCAGCTCTCCTCAGAGAGAGCTACAGCCTCATCTCCATGGATTGGTTGGAAATTTTTTCCATGATGCTACTTAGTACCATCTGGGTGAACTATATTATGAATCGGCAAATAATAAAGTGTGAATAGTGGGCAATTTCCAATCTAAAACCAGAGGTGGGGGGGAGGTGCACCTGAAGCTTAACCAGCTTCACGTTTGGAAAACCATAACTGCCTTTGTTGCTCCTCACTTGATCTATTTCTACGTGGTCGGCCATTTGCCTGATGTTTGCTCAGCACCTGGTAAGCAAAGAGCTTTCAAAAATGGTAGAAAAGAAAATCAATATCCCTGCCCATTTAGTCGGCCTCTCACCATTCAGTGACATTCACACAGCGCTGGGGAGGGAAGCAGGAGATCAATGCATCTTAGGGACATGGAGAAGGCATTCACTCAACTCGTCTGAGCAATCGATGGCATTCAACTAGTTGCTAGCCTGGATTCAAGTGACTAGATTTTTATAAACCTGTGGCTTGTTTCTCTATTACGACATGCAAGCTCTCTGACTGACGGGAAGCAGCAGCAAATTATCCTCCAAGGAACCAATAATTATAAAAATCTCAACGATAACACTATATGCAAAATGCCTTATAGTCTTATAACATGGTATTACTATTGTGGCAGCTTTGAGACATGTCTATAAATTCTGTGATGGTCTGTCCAATCAAGAGGTAGGGTGTATATGTCCTTTCCCCTGCTCTGAGTGGGTTTGTGACTGATTCAACTAGTACCACATGGTAGAAGTGATGCTATCTGATGGCTTCCAACAGTAGGTCAGAAAAGGCCAACTGGTTCTGTTGGTTTAAGTAAGCCAATAACCCATGTACAGAAAGAAGTTCAACTACACTGAGGCCACTAGGCCAGAGAATCCACGTGAGAGTGCTCTGGTCAACGTTTTCTGCTGGGCTCCCAGCCTGTAGCCATGTGAGTGGCCCATCTGACAGCAACCATATGAGACCCCAAGTGGGAACTGCTGAACCTTGTATGAGTGAAGAAACCAAATCTCACAAGGCTCGAGTAACATGCCTAAAGTCATACAATTTCAATGTTGCCAGTTTCTTCTAAGTTTATTTCTTGTTATTTATTTTGAGAGAGAGAGAAAAAGAACCAGCGAGGCAGAGGGGAAGAGGGGGACAAAAGAGGGGTTTATTATTATTATTTATTTTTTTGGGAGAGAGAGAAAGAGAGAAAGAGAACCAGCAGAGCAGAGGGGAAGAGGGGGCAGAGGAGGGGCAGAGAGAAAGAGGGGGACAGAGGATCTGAAGTGGGCTCTGCGCTGATGTGGGGCTCCAACTCACAAGCCGGGAGATGAAGACCTGAGCTGAAGTTGGATGCTTAACCGACCGAAACACCCAGGCACCGCTCAAAGTTGCCAGTTTAATGCCAGATTTGTCCCAGTCTGAAACTAATGTCTTTGACTCTGTACCATACTGCCTTTCCAATTAGCCAGTTAATTGCAGGGGAAGCCCACCACCACCGAAAATGTGTGAACAAAGATAGAAATCTCACTATTTTAGAGGCTTCCTTGAAGATTCTATTGGCGGTGAAGATCTAAAAGCTCCTCTCTCCTTCTCACAGGGTGGAACCCTTGGAAGCTTTCCTACTAGGTAGTGCCCCACTAGCACTAGTGATGCCCCTCCACCCCTTTCTATTTGTCCTCAGTAGCTTAATCTTTACCATCAGCTCCACTGCCAAAAAGGCGGCCATCTTTTTTTTTTTTTTTTTTTTTTTTGAGCAGAGAACCAACAGTCATTGACCACCCAGGGCCCTAGACTACCTTCCCCGCAGTGGGCATCTCATCTGAGTTTTGCTCCCCACATTGGGAGAGGTGTGCTGCTACCCTCACCTCGTGGAGGCAGAAATTGGAGCTTATGGAAGTTAAGTGACTTGCCCAAGTTAGTGGGTAAATTTAAACTTACAGTGTTCTGACTCTCATCGTACTGTGTTCTTTTCCATTGTTCACAAAATACCTAACCCTTAAAAAATGAATTACAGTCAGGGCTCCTGTGGCACCTGGCACTTTCTCACGCTGATGACTCAGGCGAGAATATTTATTCTCACTTTTGGAGGTGCAGGGTACCCAAAGGTAAAGCTGTTGTATTTTATTTTATTTTATTTTATTTTATTTTATTTTATTTTATTTTATTTTATTTTATTTTATTTTATTTTATTTTATTTATTTTTGAGAGAGAGAGAGAGAGAGCTTGAGTGAGCGAGGGGCAGATAGAGAGGGAGAGAGAGTGTGGAGCCCAGAGCACGGCTCGGGCTCATCAGATGCGGGGCTCCAACTCATGAACCGCGAGATCATGACCTGAGCCGAAGTCAGATGCTTAACCAACTGAGCCACCCAGTCTCTCCAAGGTGAAGCTGTTTTTCGCTTAAACCTCTGGAAAACCAAAGAGTGCCTGTGTGGCTGCTCTTCCAAAGCCCTAACCTTGAGAGTGTGCTGGCAGAAATGATTTCAGGCACAAATGTCTTGCTTGAATTGGTAAGTAATTGTGACAAGTTAGGGTGCCTCTCGCAAGTTATTGAACTTCTCCGGGTTTCTGTTTTATAAGGTGTAAAGTGAGAGGGACCCAGATGAAGGTCCACACCCTGGGAGCTTACCATGGACACACAACTATCTGCACTTGCAGCCATAAACATGAAGTGACTTATAATGAAGACAGGCATGGATATAATAACAACAGTAAACATTTACTGAATAACTGACCATGTGCTCTGCACGGTTCTCAGCATGCTCCAATTATTTTATCCCTATGGTTATCATCAACCCCATCTTACAGATACCTCGACGTGGGGGCTTGTCTGAAAGTATATGAGGCAGGATTTGAACCCTGGCTGTTTGGCCACTTCTAAATATGTCAAATAAGCATTACAGATAATAAACCCCCTAGAAATTCAGAGGGGACCATGGCATTTCCAGCTGTGACAACCACAGTATTCCTGTTCTCCTCACCCCTGGTACCCACCCTCTCTCCATAGGCATCTCCAACATCCGGACACCCCGGAGGGATGAGAGTGATATGACAAAACATGAATGAATGTGAAACATGAGTTTCTGTGAAATCAGTTGCATAAACATGGAGCATACATTATGGTGGCTCTATTTCCCCTTTTCAACTTCTAATTTTGAAATAATACCAAAAAGTTGGAAAAACAGTGCATAGAATCCCTACATATTCTTCACTCACATTTTCCAAATACTAACATTTTACCCCATTTGCCTTATCATTCCCTCTCTCGCTCTCTCTCTCCACACACACACACACTTTTTTCTGAATTGCCTGAGAGTGAGCTTCCAATAGTATGCTCCCATAAGTTCAAATATGACCATATGTGTTTCGTAAAACAATCACATTTTCTTACATAACCACATTTCAATAGTGAAAATAAGGAAATTAACACTGATACAATATTATTATCCAATCTCCACACCTTGGTCAAATTTCATCACTTGTCCCACTAATGTTCTCTGCGGCAAAAAAATAAGAAAGGTTCAGGATTCAATCCAGGATGATTTATATACCTTTCAAAGGGGAAAATATTGCAAAGGTTCCATCTCCAGAGAAACCAGAGCTAAAGATAATATAAGACGGGGTCTTCTTTGTAGGACAGTGAGGACAGTGGCTAAACAGACCACAAGCAAACCCAACCATTGTATTGACAGTAAGATAAAGGCACAGTTCACAGAACCAAGCACGGGGAGGCTGTGGCAAAAAACAATCAACCTTTCAGCAGGTCAGTGATCATGAACGCTGTACACAGCTGTGTTTCTTTGTGTTCGCAGAGATCCTTAGGTTCTTAAATTTTAGAAGCAGCATCAGAAACCTCTAGAAAGCTTGTTGAAACATGGACTACCAGGTTCCCCCCTCCCCCCCAACAAATTCTGATTCAGTAGGTCTGGGGTGGGGCCTGAAAATGTTTATGTCTGGCAAGTTCCCAAGTAATGCTGGTGTTTCTGGTCCAGGGGGCCAGTGAGAGAACTACTACTCTAAGGTAATGTATGCCAGCCAGATGAAGTTTCATCTGGGGAATTTCATATGATGACTTAATCAATGACCTCCTAGTTATCAAATCCGATGCCCTATTCTCAATTCCATTGGACCTTGTGAAGAAGATGGATAGGGGGATATTTCTCTACTCGTTGGAGGCCTCTCATTTCTACCAAGACACTGGAATAGGACTCCAGTTCACACTCAGGAGTACCGAGAAAGTTCTGTCTGTGTGTGAGGCCCCTGGAGTGTGCAATTTTCAATTCAGATGTCATTTGTGTTCCTCAGAAGTGCTTGCGCATGTGGCGATGATCTGAAAGGTGAAGCAAAGTTGGAAATTGCTATAGTATCTAAAAAATGTTTTTTGGCTATGTCATGTGAATTCAAGTATTAAGTCAGGGAACCATGTCCCAGACAGAACTGAATTTTATTCATCTTTGAATCTCTACATCTCAACTCTAGTATTTTATAGCTGTGTAACTTCAGAAGAGCTTCTTAACCTCTGTGTCTCAGTTTCCTCATTTATAAAAGAGGCATACAGAATTCACTGATGGTAGATCAAGTTATTGTTCAACAGGTAGTTACCGTTGACCACCATTGCCGGGGAGCATGCTTGCCTCCCAAGTGACTTTGGGCTTGGTCATACAACTTGCTTTGGCTAACAGAATGTGCGTGTAAGTATGGGGGCTCTAGAAAGCGTAGGCCTCAACGGCATCCTTTGTTTCTGTTTTTCCTTTGGGAACTTCTGACTTCTGTCGGAAAATCCACTGGCCAAAAATAATTTAATAAGATAATTATTATTCAAGAACAAACTTGAACCCGGTCTTTGGCTTAGAGCCAGGACTGGCTGAACCTACCCTAGTTCAACTGAACTATAGACAAACCATATATATGTTAATGAGAGCTAAGTGTCTATTGTAGACCCCTGCAAGTTTGTTATGCAGAAATAGCCGACATGCACAACCTTACGGGACTATTGTGAAGATTAAATAAATTAACAAGTGCAAAAGGTTCAGAACAGTGCTTAGCATGTAATAAATGCTCTTAAAGGTGTGAACTGTAACTATTATTACACCCAGTGCCTAGACCATTGGGAAATTTTTGATACAGGAGACATTGAATGCTTCCCTGATGTCTAGTATTCCTTTCTTCTATGTCCTAACACCTAAGACCTGGGTCCTGGATTACACATTTGGTCTTGACCTGATCACTTTATTTCTCTGAGTCTCTGTGACCATATATCTGATAGATTTGGACACTTCTACCAACCTCGTAGGTTTTTTTTCCTTTTCTTTTTTTCCTGCATCACATCACGGGCATAAAAGCACTTTGAGATTTTTATCTTCTCTTCAAGAATAAAAGCTATTCTGAGTAGATCACAGTAGACAGATCACTCAGTGTCCCCAAGATCTGTTTGCCTGATGCTCAGACAAGGACGGCATATACAGGGGTTTTCACAAATACCAGAGACTCTGCTGGGAGGAGACGGACTCTTACATTGGGTTTTCAAACTGGTCACAAAAGTCAGATTGACATTCTTTAATTGTACATTCAGTTTTCACAAACCATTCTTTATGTATCAGGCAGATCACAGCTGAGAATAGAAGCAGCAGTGGGTTTCTCAACAGAAGACCTGGATTTAAGGGGTGGTTCATGGCTCAGCCTCTTGGTGATGGCCTGGGAAAGCCATTGAACTTCTGGGTAAAATGAAGGTGATGCTCATAAAAGCATAAACCATACAGGGTTATTTGAGAATCTGGTCATGCCAGTGCTGCTGCTGATGGTGTAAGATGTATTTTTTTTTTTTTTTTATAGTTTTGGAGGAAGTGTAAATTGGCAAAGCCCACGTGGAGTGTGGGTTTGAAGAGTCCATCTTACTCTAAAGTGAGCATCCTGTTTGAGCCAGGAATTCCATTCTAGATCTTTACATGGTCTTTGGTTTCTTATGACCCATTCTTGACCCTATTTTCCATTTCCTGCTTCTTCTCACTGTGGAGATAAAAATACAGTAGATGTTTACCCATCTTCCCTGTTACTAGGGAAGGACTTGTGACCTGTTCTGGCCAATGAGGGGCATCTGAGAAACATCTTTTCCCCTCCACAAATACCGGAAGAGCCCCTTCTCACTTTTGAAGCTATCTCTCTGCTTCCTGTCGTTGTAGGCTGATGTACAACGATGTGCTCTCTGGACCGGTAGCAGCCATCTTGCAGCATGGAAGGGCTGAGAGCATTACAGAGACACCAACCTGGAACCTGGATTGTTAGCTGTTGGTCCAGCCCTGGAATCAGCAGCCTTGGCAATCCAGATTTTCTGTTACATGGCTCATTTAGGGCCTTTGTTATTTAGGCTATTGTTAGTTCTGTTACTAGCAGCAAAAGAGCCCTTAACTGATATACCCTTTTATAGTCTCTCTGTCACCCATCTCCACACACACCATACGCTCAATGTCTATAGAAGGAAATATCTAGAGTGGCCTTGTCAAATAGGTAGCCATTGCCCCATGTGTCTACTGAGCACTTGAAATGTGCTCAGTCCGAATTAAGGCGTCCTGTAAGTATAAAGTACACAGTGGATTTTGAAGACAGTACAGAAGAGAATGTAAACTATCTCACTGCAATTTTATATTGATTGCATATTGAAATGATAATATTTGGGATATGTTGGGTTATATAAAATATATTATTATTAAAATTATTTTCACTTTTTAGCTTTTTTAAATGTTTATTTTTGTTCTTGAGAAAAAGAGAAAGAGAGAGACAGAGCATGGCTGAGGGAGGGGCGGGGGGGGGAGAGAATCTGAAGCAGGCTCCAGGCTCTGAGCTGTCAGCCCAGAGCCCTTTGCAGGGCTTTAACCACACACCATGAGGTCGTGACCTGAGCTGAAGTTGGACGCTCAACCGACTGAACCACCCAGGTGCCCCAGTTGGCATGTAATTTTAGATATGTTTCAGAATATTTCAGATATTCTCTAATAATCCTCTGTAACTCTGTGGTATTGGGTATTATTTCTCCTCTTTCATTTCTGGTATTGTTTGAGTACACCCCCCCGCCTTTTTTTTTTCTTTTTTTTTCTTTTTCTCTTTTTGATGAGCCTGGCTAAAGGTTTATCAGTTTTCTTGATCTTTGCTTAACTGACTGAGCCACGCAGGTGCCCCTCTTTTCCTTTTTAACAATATAGGTATTTTATATTTTATAGCCATTTATGGCTCACATTCTATTGGACAGCACTGTTCTAGAAGAATAGATACCAAACTAATGATAATGGTCACCTGTGGGATATGGAAGAGAATAAGGGGCTTGACAGAGTAGGGGATATATATATATATTTCTTTAATTTTCTACAATAAGCATATATTTGTGCATTATTTCTGTGTGCTTTAGGAATCTGGGATAAGATTTAAAAAATGAATTAATATTTGCAATCATGCCTTGTCAATTGTAAAGTTGTGTACATGCTAGTTGTTTAAATTTGATAATCATCTATTTTGGAACATCACTGCACTTGACTATAAGTACCTGGTGTTTTAAATCTCTATAATATTAAATATTAGATAAAGCATACAGAGAAACACTCAGGTAGCCTTTGTGTAATGTAACAGAGTGTATCTTATTTTACCAGCAGAACCCTGTATATAAAATGAACTTGCTTTTGAATAACTGGGGGCATATTTATGAGGCCAACATCAAGAAATGAAAAAGGTGACTTATAAAGAAGTTAAGGTATTTTGGGGTTAACTCATATTTTTTATTTTAAGGTATTTTGGGGTTAACTCATATATTATGAACAATACTTATGATAATTCTCTTTCCACTGGTAGAACATAGCAACTTAACAAAACATCCCAAATGTCGTCTTGGCCCTTGCCTTTTTGTGATGCTTTGGGAGGTTTATTTTTCTCCAAAAACCTCTGAGTCATTGAATTTCAGATTTAGCATTGATTTATTCCTTTTGAGGGTTTGCCAACTACAAAGATAAATTGCTTGGCCTAAGTGATTAAGGAAGAATAATGGTTTGCTTCTAGTCAACACTGTGTTTAGTCCTTCTTTATTATCTTTAATTAAAAAGCCAGCCCACGATTCTCCACCTGCTAATGGATCTGGATGGAGGACAAAGTAGCAACCGGGGTCCTGGAGACTAGCCTGGCCGTGGGTGGGGAGGGCAGCCCAAACGGTGTCTCAGCAGCTCTGCTTGCTGGCTTCCTGCAAAGCTCTGATGAGTGACATTAGGTGTGTACCCTAGAGTCTTTGAGTGTTACTACATGACTTTGCACCATGGGAGCAGAAAGCCACATGGTTTTGCTTCAGTGTCATCATTTTACTCACAGCTCAGCCATAGATTGGATGTGTGACGTTGGGCAAATCAATGTCCCTTTTGGATGCCATCTTCCGGGCCAGTAAAACAGAGTGTCGGTCTCAAAAATAATCTCCAAAATCTTTTCCAGCTTTGAACTCACCTTCCCCTTCCCTCCTCTTCCCTTTCCCTTCTGCATCATCTCCTTTCTCCAAATAAAACACGTGCGTTGTCTGACATTTAAAGCCAGGGTTAATTATCTTGTTAACAGATGTCCCTGCTACTACAATATATGTATTATATATCAAATTATGTATACTGTGTATATTTAAATTATGTGTAATATATACATTGTGTAATTTAATATATTACATACATTACACATATGAATATATCGCACATATTAAATTATATAGCTGTATGTTTAAATTACTATATAATTACATACAACACAAAATATTATATACAGTGATATATTATTTTATATATAATACAATCATGCATAAAATCATATACAATTATAAATATTATCACATAATTTATGTAAATATATATGTATGTGTACACATATATGTAGATTTATGTGTGTATGTATATATATAAATACACATACATAGGGAAGAAGCTTTATTGTAGAAAACATACTCATAAACTCCCAAACTCTAACAACTCCTCTGGGATAGGTCAGAGAGAAAAAAGCAATCTAATTATATTTCCAATTTGTAACAAAACCTAAATTTAGCAATGCTTTATAAGCGCCGTTTGGAAATTTAATTTTAGAGAATGGCTGGTGAGCTTCCGTTCCATTTTGTCACCTTTGTTTTTCCATTTTCCTGCCACCCCAGGTAGAACCAGAACTCCTGAAAGGCTGAAGTAAGAAATCTTTGCTTGAGTTCGGTGTGTGATCCATCAGTAGAATGGCTTCAGGAGTAGAGTCAGACTTACGACTCAACAAAGGCAGCCTGTTAACAAATCTCTTTTCAACACGGGTATAGTGTGCCTGTATCAAAGCATGATTTACTTGGATCTGTTGAGGCGGCAATAAATAAATTTGGAAGCACTGAATTGTATTAGAAAAACATGACTGAGCATTTAAAGTGAAGTAAATGGTATGTTTGCCGACAATCTCTTCCTCATGCATTAATACGGAAAAACCGATTTACTCAAGAAATGGTAATAGAAACCAGCAAACACCTTAATTTGTGTTATTATCCCAGCCAATATAAAATTCAGGGAAGTGGAAATGGCACTGGTGGAGACCAGCAGCAGCAGCTGTTCCAAAACTCCATGGAGCATGGTCTACTTGAGGGATGCCACGTTGCCATGGCAGCCAGCGACTCCAGTGAGCAGTGCGCAACCTCAGACAGCTGGCTCTGCCCCTTGGGGTGCACAGCATTGGTCCTTCCTTGGGTATTTGGCAGGATGGAGGTGGGGGCACATGACCTAACATTTTGTTAAATCTTTGGAGGATACAGGATATATTCCCTGTATCAGGGAATATCCCTGTACAGGATATATGGTCCCTGCCTTCGGAGGACTTACAATTCATTAGGCCGAGACGCTCTAAGAAAAGCTATGTGGTTAGATGGTATAAGGGCTTCTGGCGTCCCGAGAAAGTGTCTTTGCTGAAGGCGGTAGCAGTCGAGGAGGCCTTCTTGGAAGGCAGTGGGATTTAAATGAGATCTTGAAGAATACATGAAATTGAAATGGACTTCCTCGATCCCACTGTCGCCGTGGAGTTTTCAGTTAGCTTGTTTCCAATCGTATTACTCCCAAACCACGGAGGTTGGGTGTTGGGTTTGGTGTTGACCCAGTCTGACTGATGTGCAGGTGAAGAAACGGAAGAAAGAGAAGGCGAGTGGAGGGCAGAGGTGCTGTGAGGAATAAGACTGCGGTGGCCTGAGGCTGGGAGGAGCCCAAAGGGAGGTGCTTGGGGACTGGGGTGGGCAGCTCCACATCCCTCGGGGGGTGCCGGTGGGCGGCTGTTTTCTCCTGACTGACAGGTGACTGGGACAAGAGCCCTGTCCACAAACACCCCACCCCTCCCTGAGTATATGTCTCAGGTGAGTATATCGCCGGTCCCAGAGTCTCAGACAAGGGGCTTCCCCCAGGCAGTAGCCCTGACATTTGGAAGACAGTAATCCATTTCAGTACTTGATGAATCTTGACAAGGAGACATTCTTGCTATCATAAACCGTACTCCATCTTTGACTGCTTTTTTGTTTAAGGAAACTTTTAATTTTAGAATAGTTTTAGATACACAGAAAAGTTGGAAGTACAGAGAGTTCCCATATACCTCACACTCAGTTTCCCTATCATTAACATCTAATATTAGCATGGTACATTTCTCACAACCAAACATTATTATTAACTGAAGCCCATATTTTAGTCAGGTTTTCTTAGATTTTACTTAATGTGCTTTTTTTTTCTCTGTCCCATTATCCCATCTAGAATTCCAAATTACATTTTACTTTTTTGTCATGTTTCCTTATTCATCTTGACTGTGACAATTTTCAGGCTTTTCTTGCTTTTCATACCTTGACAGTGTTGAGGGGTACTGCTTTTGGAAGGAATTTAAACCCACACACTGATTGAGGATATGATTGCCATTTGGCCATTTGCTTTTCTAAATGCATTTCGTCATTTACTTGACCTCGAATCTCGTGGTTGACTCATTGGTGGTCTTGAGTTTTTAGCCGTGCCTGTCTCCATACCCTTGCTGTGGCCTCATCGTGTACTTCTGTACCTCTTGGCTTTGTGTTTGCTCATCTGGCTTGTGCTGGCCAATGGCTTGTGAGAGAACTGACAGTGAGCCACGACTGAGCCTCGGGCTTACGAGGACCCCTGTGATTTCACTGACCTTCTCTGCTTTTGTCATGGCCACGAAAAGGACACGGCTGGACTAGCCCACTGGTGTCGGGAGAAGGATGAGAGTTACAAGGGTCGAAGCTACCTTCAGCTGAGCCGGGCTTAGGTCAGCTCACTTCCAGCCAACTCAAAGATGGCTGTTATTTTTTGGCCTCTGAGCTGTGGAGACATTTGTTACGCAACAATAGTTAACTGATACATACCCTAGGGCTGAATACACTTAAGACTTAGAAACTTTTTTAAACAATTAGTTTAAAAAATTTTTTTTCTTTGGGAACATGTAATTAAGAGGCCCACGTGCCTCATTGGGTTATTCTAGTGTCTGTCATGAGAGGACAGGTGTCTCATTGAAAATCCGAGTTGTCTTCTCTCTGAGCCAAATGGACAATGTCTTCAGCTGATTGGCAACCTGTGATCTGGGTAAAATCTAAATGGAGCCGCTTAAGAATGAGCTCATTCATTCCTTCAACAGCTAATTATTAGGTGCCTAATATGTGTGGAGACCTCTGCCCACTGCTGATTGTATAGGAGAGAGCAATAGTGGGCAAAACACCGGCCCCCGGGGAGCTGGCCTCATGGACAGGATGTGAGTAAAAATGCAATTACAAGGGGAATGCATTTCTGAAAGGAAAGCTGTTGTGAGGGATCTGACCTGTTTGTGTTCTCAGGAAAAGCTTCCCCAAGGAAGGCTGACCTGAATTCCGAAGAGGGGAGCATTCTGTGCAGAGAACAGCTCACTTCACAGCAGCAGGAAGTGCGGAGGCTTCCTGGAGCCGCATCAAGCCCAATAGGGCTGGGTATCAGGATAAGGAGGGGCCTGTGAGGCAGGAGGGGGCTGGCCCGTTTAAACACCCTGGTTATTTGGCAATGTGCCCCCTTTCCATGGTAGATACTGAAGTAGGGAAGAGAGTCCTCTCCTCACATCCTGTAGCATGCTTTTAAGCACGTCAGGCCTAGGGCACCTGGGTGGTTCCGTCAGTTAAGCGTCCAACTGCAGCTCAGGTCATGATCTCGCAGTTTGTGGGTTCAAGCCCCGTGTTGGGCTCTGTGCTGACAGCCTGGAGCCTGCTTTGGACTCTGTGTCTCCTTCCCTCCCCCACTTGCACACTGTCTCTCTCTCTCTCTCTCTCTCTCTCTCTCAAAAATAAATAAACATAAAACAATAATTTAAAAAAAGCATGCCAGGCCTAATACTCTCTCTCAGGCTGTAACTTGAGATTGGGCCAAGAAGACACATGCTGGTTAGGGACTCTCCCATGAAGTTGCTGGTAGCTGAGCATTAGCTGGTGGGGTCCAGGCACTGGAATCTGGCAGCAGAGAGTGACCAGGACCAAGGTACGACGGCGTCTGTTGGGGTGTCCTACAGAGATTACCTTAACTCTGAATCAGTCTGGTTCTGTAAAAGAGGGCTTTCTAAATGAATTGCTTTTCTGATTTGGGTACTCAGATGATTTCTATTGGTAAAGCCAAGAACCCTGACAAGAACAGATGGGTTGGTGCCAGATCATGCCATGTCTTCCAGGCCAGATTAAAAAACATGACCTTTAGCCTAAGAGAACTAGAGGCCCATAAAGAAGTCTGAGGCAAGAGAGGAGACTGTCAGATGAGAGCCAGTACTTATAGCCCGGTGTCTCCGACTGGATTCTTCTAGCCAAAGATCCTAAGACAAGGAGCTGAGTGCAGACATCTTATTTTGGGAGGAGATCTCCGTAAGCACCAGTGGGGGAGGGGAGGCAGCAATAAAAGGTGAGTTATCAGCTGGTTACTACTGTGGGAAACTGGGGTCAGTTCATCTGGGGAGCTGTGGAAATAGTATAGAACATGTCTCAGAGCTATTTATCCATCTTTCCCATCAGTCATTGACTGATGGCTGCTCTGGGGAAGGGGGTATTCACTGTCCAGAACTTCCCATCAGCCCCCAGCAAGGGCTCCAGTGATCACGGAACCAGCCCAGGTGAAGAGTTGCAGATATTGGCAGTTGGAAGTCTCAGAATCTCTGCACTTAGAAAAGGTTAAAGCTGAGGGGATGTTGAGGTAGGTGGGGGAGGGACACAGGCGTATACACTCACCCAGAAAAAACACCATCTGGTCCTTACAGCTTGCAAAGTGCAAAATGCTATCCTAGGTTGAAGGCTATAGAAACAAACAACAATGGGTGCCCTGTGGAAAACCGACCAGTTGACTCAAGGAATAACAAACCCCAGTTACTTTCTTTTTGGTCCCTAGTATAACTCATTTCTGCTTTATAGGAAAGTCCAAGCTCTGCAGGACAGAGAATCTTGGCTCATCTTCATAGCTCTGTAACCTTGAGTGTGTTACTTAACCTCCCATTCCTGGAGGTTCGAACAGGATTCTAGAACCTGATTCCAGAACAGAAGACTGTGCACCAACAGCATTTGTTTGCTTGGGCTGCCATAACAAAGTGCCACAGACTGGATGGCCTAAATAGCAGAAATTTATTTTCTCAAAGCTCTCGAGGCTAGAAGTCCAAGGCCAAGATGTTGGTGGGTGTGATTTCTTCTGAAGCCCCTCTTCTTGGCTTGTAGTTCACCATCTTCTCCTGTCTTCGTGTGGTCTTCCCTCTGTGCATATCTGTATCCTAATCTCTTCCTTTCAGAACACCAGGCATATTGGATTAAGGTCCACTCTAACCTTTAACCTTTAGCCTTTAACCTTTAACCTTTAACCTCTACTACCTCTTTAAAGACCCTATCTTTACATACAGTCTCTTTCAGGATACTGGGGTTCAGAGCTTCAACATATGAATTTTGAGGGGACACGGTTTATCTCATAACACCCACTAAACAGCTTACTCATCAAGACTCCCTTCAAAGTCCTTACCTCTATGTGTTCACCAACCCAAAATAAGTAATAATAAAGTGACAAATTTTGCCCAACCCCAACAAATTCTAGGTCTTGTAAGATCCACCTAAAAATCACCTAAGTCACCCCTAAAATCATTCACTATCAAGGTGGTGTTCTTCCTTACTGCAGTAAGTCTAGCAAACGTAGGCCTGCCTGATCAACAGTTTTCTCTGTTGTTCTTTGTGGAATCCACAGGATCAAATAACATGATAAATGAAGACTCTATCATAATACCTAGCATTTAGAGGTGTTCCATACCTGTTAGTTTTTTCTTATAACCCAATCTCATCGCAAGAGAAAGGATTTTCAGAGCTTAAGCAATAATTTTTATTATCTTTCTTTTATTATGCCCCATTGACAAATTAATCTCACTTCAAAAACCTTCTGTCTCGCTGTTTTATCTGAATAAATCTGTGCCTAATACAAGTCAGCAGTTTCTAAATGGTTTTCGACTCTTCCTCATCGTCTTTGGAATGTTGGAATCAATCACAGGTTAGTCAAAGGTTTTTTAGTGTGTAATACAATTCCGTTGAACGTGGCAATTGCTAGGAATTTCACAGACTCTAGCAATTGAGTGTGAATTATGGAACCAACTACTGTTATGTAAATTACGGGAACATAGAGAATAATTCCTCTCTCCCTTTAGATCAAAGCGTAGCAGTCTTTATATCGAACAGAATACTTATCACTACCTGATTTTATTAGAGCTACTTCCTGATATGTCTGCCTTTCTCCAAAGCAGAAAGCGACTGGAAGGAAAGAACTGTGTTTTATTAGCTCTATTCTTCCTTTGTAATCTAAGATAGATTTTTTTTGCATATGCACGGACTTAAATACAAACTGATGGAATAGAATAGAATTTAGCCTTCAGCAGGGAGGGTATTGGACAGTGAGGGAGGAGGAGGACATCTGAGTGCCTCTCATATATCAGCTGCTTCACATTCTGCCTTCTATTCAATCCTTAACCACAGTCCTGTGCAGTCAGAATTGCTATTCCTTTTTCACAGACAAGGAAGCTGAAGCTTGGAGAGAATACCTTGGCCAAGGTCACAGTTTAGGTAGATGTCAGACACAAGGAAGTCCAGATCTACTATTGCTTCCTAATGGAAAGCACTAGTTTGCTTTCCCGTTGAGTGACTTGGGTAGATTACATTGAAAGCCAACCATGTATGTAAGGCAGCTAAGACATTATTAGTTTGCATAAAGGCAATAACAATGACAACAGAATAAACCAAGCAAACAGTCTCAAGAGGGAAAAAATAAATAAAAACAATCAAAAGGATTGTTGGATGCTGTAACAGTTTGCTTGTTTTAACAATGTTTTGCTTTCATGTGCTTCCCTTGGTTTTGGTCAGAGCTTTCATCCATGTAAGTTATTCCTGACTTTCTGTTTTGTTCTTCAAGGACGGTTAGGGCAGAAGGACTGTAGGCTCGCCCACAGTCCTTCTGCATTCTCCTCCATGAGCTTAAAGCTGCCTCCTATAAACTCCAGTGACTCTACCTAAAGGTCCTTCTCGAATGTTAGTGCCATGTCTAGAGAAGCCAAATGTGCTGGAGAATTAATTCTAGTGGGGGCACCCTTGACCACTACCTGTCAGGGAGTTGGTTGTATAAACACTCTGACTCCCTCCTCATTGGGTGGGGGTAACCGTCGGGCATGTTCTATAGTCTCCCATAGATGCTCAGCAGGCCTGAGCCCCAGTTGCCCCCCGTGGTAACTGGCTGAAGAACACACACTTTACTGGCTTCAGTCCCTTTCCTGTCTCACTTCCCTACTTCCTCCTGGTGCTTCCTGAGGAACTTTCTCAGGGTACAAAGCCCTCTTAAACAAAGTGGGCTGCATAGGGAGTGGGGACATAAGAGTTCAGCCCTCCTCTGCCCCAGTGAGTGGTAACTACCGTTACGCAAAGAAAATGGTGGTTCCAGGAGGAAGAGGTGTGGGGACAGAGGGAATATCCCTGAGGTGTGTGACTGGGAGATGAATCTAGGTTTCACAGTATGTTCTAAATAGTAATTCCTTTTTTTTTTAAGTTAATTTATTGATTTTGAAAGAGAGAGAGAGACAGAGAGAGAGGCAGAGAGAGAGAGGGAGAGAGAGAATCCCAAGCAAACTCCTCACTGTCGGTGCAGAGCTGGACGCGGGGCTCAATCCTGCAAACTGTGAGATCGTGACCTGAGCTGAAATCAAGAGTCGGAGGCTAAACTGACTAAGTCACCAACGCACTCCCAAAATATGTTCTATGCATTCTATGTTATTTTGGGGAACAACAAGGACGAGAAGCCTCTGTCTCCTGGGCACACACCCCTTTCACTAGGAGTGTTCTTCCTGGAAGGGCATTGCAGTTGGATTTCTGTCATATTAATATGGGGAGTGGTGATATCAGTGAGGAAAGATACACATAGAGGCTGAATAAAGAGGACAGATGAGGCACTGAATGGACAAGGCTAAGTCCTAGAGCTTTGCCACTATGGTCCCAGCAGTATCAGCCTCACCTGGGAGCTTGTTAGAAATGCAGTCTCAAAACCCACCTCCTGAATGAGAATTGGCATTTTAACAAGATCCCAGGTGATTCATATGCACATTGAATTTTGAGAAGCACTACCTTAGGAATCTAAAAAATATGAGGAAAATATGACCCTCGGGCTTTTAATTAGTTTCCCCCTCATTATATCTACATATTCACCTGCCTACCTAAGCTCTGTCTTTTCTCTCCCGAAGTATTTTCCAGACTCTCTAGTCCTGGGAGAGTTCTTATTTTTGTCCAGTATAAATAATTTTGCCTATCCTAAACACGAAATCAAATTACTATATAAACGATTCCAGGGGCTTTCCCATGTCTTCACAGTTAATGCATTACCGGCAGTCATGTGATCTTTGGCGGAAACGTGGCCTCAACTATCAAAGGAAGATTCTGGACTTGAAGGCATCTAATATCCATTCTGTCACATGAATGTATGATTCTAAGTTCTCATATTTCAGTCTGGTAGATACAGAGAAGAGTGTTTCTAAGAAGACTTCTGTGATCGAGTAATGGCCCCAGTTTATTCATACCTCTCCGTGTGCTCACCTTTGAGTATTTCCGGCCCACAATGAGCCTGGCTGTGTGACTCGTGTTGGCCGATGGGCTACACGCGCCAAAAGCAGAGATTTAAAAAAAATGATTCTGCTTGCCCTCCTTTTCTACATGTAGGAACCACCACCATGTGAATAAACCCAGGCCATCCTGTTGGAGATGCAGGGCCCAGTCACCCTCACTTTCCTAGCCAACAGCCAGTACTGAACACCAGACATGTGAGTGAGGCCATTCGAGACCAGTGGGCTCCCAGCCACGCCCCCAGCTGACTGTACCCACACGAGGGACCCCAGACCAGGCAAGCAGATCATCTGCCCAACGGAAGCCATCTCAAACTGCTGACCCAGAAAATCAGGAGCCTATAAATGCTTATTGTAAACTACTACACCCCGATGACTTATTACATAGTGAAAGCTAATTTGATATAACTTCTTTTTCTTTAAATTTCGATTGCAACTTTTTACAGGTGCGTAGTTTGGTAGTGACTTACAATGGTGTGATATAGGCGCCCGTGCAAAAAAAAAATATGTCACTTTCATGATTAGATATTAGTTTCCCCCATTACAGTTGACTCTTTCGGGTTTCACTAATGACTGATTCTTGGTTGGCTATACTCTAATTGAAGAAAACAGAATGTATGTTTTTCTCACAAAGGTAGCAGCATGCTCCCTCCTCAAACACTGGCTCAGAAATGAACACTGTCCACAATGAAATAGGGCTCCCCCCCCCCCCACTGCCCCGTTTTCTCTCCTTTTTTCTGATTGCAGCTGGATCTAATGATCTTGCACTGGGCCGTTCTGATTGTATGCATGCTCTTCCAATAGGCTTCTTGTCTAAAGTAGCAGATGTCTTTCCCTCTATCTCTCTGAAGAAATGACAATAGAAGTAAATTGTGGCCCAGTAGCTTATTCAAAGCCTCTGAAAGCAGAGGCAGGCTTCAGAGAAACCCAGTAGAACTTTGACATTCGTAGGCGTCCCTGGCAGATGGTGGCTGTTGGGTGGAACGCTCCATGTAGATGAAAGACCACCAGCCACAAGTGGTCTGGGGCCATGATGTTTATAGAAAATGACAAACGTATCCATTGTTTCCTGACTTAAGTCAAAACAAAACAAACCAAAACAACTCCCACGCTGCAATCATAGCCACTTGACATTACTCAGTTCATATACAATGCAGAATGCATTGTGCCTTTGAAACAGGGGCTGGTAATGTTTTCCATCTATATGGGACCTGGGCGAATGACAAACGTGATGACAAACAAGTCAACTTCAATATCTTTTGTACCTCAAATGCCTGTTCATCAGGAGCCAGTCACATCCCTCATCTTTCACGGAAGGGCTGGCACGAAGCAAGGTACCCGCGGAACCTCTGAATGGCAGCTAACAGACGAGACCGCAAGTTTGAAGACGGTGGTTTTTTTTTTTGTTTTTTTTTTCTTGTACCGCATTACGGATGGAAATGGGACCGAAGGGTTCTGTCCTCGGTGTTCTTTGGCGTTTGCAACTGTGCTCCTGCAGGGCGCTCATTGTGTGCAAGTAAATCAGCATGTAACCTGGATGGTGGGTCTTAAAATGCATCCAGTCTTTTAACTAAGTTTCATTCAAAGCCCAGAATGGGCACTGGAGAGGTCTAGCACATCAAAACACATCCGAATGACACATCACGTTTTAAAGGACGGTCTGTAAAATAGAATCAGGCAAACACTTTTTTTTCTCTTCTGATTTATACCCTTCATCTCTGCTGCAGACTGTCCTCTGGCTGTTTGGTTATTATTCATCTTTCCAGCCATCTCCTAATTGCCCTTCTTACATCCAGGTCTTTCTTTTTTAAATTCATTTTCTTTGTTATTTTCCAACCTTTCAGGCGTTGTTTATGGTTTGATTTTATTTTTTTTTTTTAAATTTTTTTTTTCAACGTTTATTTATTTTTGGGACAGAGAGAGACAGAGCATGAACGGGGGAGGGGCAGAGAGAGAGGGAGACACAGAATCGGAAACAGGCTCCAGGCTCCGAGCCATCAGCCCAGAGCCCGACGCGGGGCTCGAACTCCCGGACCGCGAGATCGTGACCTGGCTGAAGTCGGACGCTTAACCGACTGCGCCACCCAGGCGCCCCAATGGTTTGATTTTAAAAAGCTCTTCCCGTGTCTCTTTTATTTTGGGGTAGTATTTTATTATTCCTTCTATTTTGAGTTACTTCTTCTTTCTCATATTTCAAGAAATGTCTGACAACTGAACGCAAAAAGGAATAAAGAGCAATGAGGATGCTGGAGGAAGAAATGGGGATTATACTGAGGCGGAGAGGAACAGATGGCTGCTGCTAGGGAAAGAAAAACACCTCTAATAAATGAATATTTAGTTACTCATGTTCCGAATCCAAGTTTGCCAAGAGAGCTCTAATGGACATGGTCAGAATCAGCCGGGCAGCACAACAGGAGATTATGAGAAACTGCGTCCACTCCGGTGAGAAACGTAAGAGAGACGGGTCATTTAGAAGGGAAGGAGCTTCCAAGGGCACCTGGGTGGTTCAGTCAGTTAAGCGTCTGACTTTGGCTCAGGTCATGATCTCATGGTTTGTGGGTTCGAGCCCCGTGTCGGGTTCTATGCTGACAGAGCCTGCTTTGGATTCTGTGTCTCCCTCTCTCTCTGCCTGTCCCTGCTCATGCTCTGTCTCTCTCTCTCTCAAGAATAAACATTTAAAAAATTCAAAAAAATAAAAAAAAATAAAAGAAGGGAAGGAGCTTCTGGATAACCCAGAGGAATACTGGATTTCTATCTGCAGAGTCCACACGGATGTTCCAGGGAGGAAAGTTTTCTGGGGGTGAAAACTATCAATGTATAAACACAGAAGTCTGGAAATACTAGAATTAATTTTTTTTAAGTTTTTAAATTTATTTTGAGAGAGAGAGACAGCACGAGCAGAGAGGGGGCAGAGGGAGATAGAGAAAGAGAAAATCCCAAGCAGGCTCTGCACTGTCAACACAGAGTCCGATGCGGGGCTCAAACTCACGAACTATGAGACCATGACCTGAGGCGAAACCAAGAGTCAGATGCTTAATGGACTGAGCCACCCAGGTGCCCTAATACTAGAATTAATTTTAATTACTTTTGCCTGTTGGACTGGGAATATAATGTTGGCCAAGAGTGGCCCTGCTTGGAGCCTGAGAATTACTTATGGAACAGAAACTGTCCTCCTGTGTTCAGTTCTTAGAACCTTGCTCTCACATCACAATATCACACACCACAATCACTACATCGCACATCACAATATGGGAAATATGGAGGCAGAGGAGACAGGGAGCCATTGTTTCTGGTAGAGATCGCTCAAGTTGAGGCCAATTTGGAATCGTAACTGTCTTGTACTGAGGCAGGGTTTCCGTATCTATCTTGAATCCTGGGAAAGGATGATAAGTTGCCAGCTCTCCAGATTCTCTTAGCATCAGATCCTGTCGTGGGATTCGAGAATAAGTAGTTTCCCTTGGAGGTGATCTCAGAAAGCTCTAATGGGGCAATAAGGAAAGGAGACAGGAGGGAAGGAAACCAGTAGAGGATATGTTTTCAAGCCTGTTACCTGGAGAAAAGTGTACAGGCGCTTGCTGAAGTACTATTTTACCTAGACATTCACTTGTAAAGAGATTGAAACAGAGGCGGATACACATAGACATAGCTACAAACACAGATGTGTATGCATGTGTATACGTGTACACACACACACACACACACACACACGCCATATAATTTTAAAACACTTGAATTGCTCCGCATGCCTGGTGCTTTTTCTCTTACATTGGTCTACCTTCAGGTCAGTGACAACACAAATGGAAGCAAGAATGGAAACGTGTGACAGCAGCAAAAAGAGGGGCAGTATTATGGAAATGGCAGCTCATATTTATTGTGCAAGGATGGCTTGTCCACACACGGTGCTGGGTGTTTTGGGTGCATTAGCAATCCCGTGGGGTCAGAGCTGCTGTGATTCCCATCTGACTACTGAGGGATGAGCCATAAAGAGGGTGAGGTTTAGGAGTGGAACGTAGGCAGCCTGACTTCAGAGGCTGCGTTCTTAACCTCCCAAGCTCCCAGGACGGAGCCTAAGAAGCAGTAGCTGTACCGTCAGCAGTAATGATGGAGTTGATAACCGAACACAGATGCCCATGGTGGCTAATCTTTAAAGCTGGGAAATGGACATGGCTTTTAGGTTCAGGGAATCCCACGATGCCTTGCCCCCAGGCATGCTTGGCCATGGATTCACCACCATGGGGTGGAGACTGGATGTGAGATGGACCCAGGGGAGAGGGAGGCTGTCAGGGAGAGCTCAAGGGCAGATATCACAAGCCTGATGTGTGAGTACCTCCCACTGAAGGATGGGAACTTGCTTCCCCGAGAGGGATCTGCCTGGGCGGGAGTTGCCTAGCTCAGACAAAGATCAGCGATCAACAAAGGTCCCAGTTCACTTCAATACATAACTTTGCTAAGACCACCGCCAGTTGTGCTTTTCTGGATTCTGAAAAAGCCCATTTTCACATTTCTTTTTTTTTCCTTCTTGTCTATTCAACTCTATTCTCCAGCCTCTCCCACTCCATCCCAACCAACACATTCACAGACACACACCACTGCCATCACCACCGCCACCATGCACATATCGAGACCCCAGTAGTTCTGTCAAATTTATGTCAGGAATTACTCCTTGGAGGGCCTCCAGAACTCACAGGGCATCTGCCCCTTGGGTATCAGACGGGCATTCCTGACCGGAGGATAATACAGACTTTTCAAGGTGACTCCAAGAAGAAAGTGGTTTCATTTCTTATTTCTCTGGCTTATTTTAGAAAGGAATTAAGAAGATCTGACAGCATTTAATACCACTTGTTGTAAGGAAGTCCTTCCAAATGCCTACCCTAAATCGCTATTGCTGCAATTTAACAATGAGCACATCACCAGAGGACAAAATGCCAACACAAAAGAACGTTAGGCATAAAAACCATGAAGGAGTCACAGATTAGCATATGTTTAGAAGCATCTGATAATGTTAGTAGCAAAGGTAACATGTGAAAATTTAGTTTTGGAGATCGGTGACTAGCAGAGGCTGGAGAATTGGAAAGGACACACACACACACACACACACACACATATATACACACATATATTTGTAATTTTATATCTTTGCTTAATATTTATTTATTTATTTTGAGAGAGGGAGAATACACACTCATGAGTGGAGGAGTGGCAGAGAGAGAAGGGGAGAGAGAATCCCAAGCAGGCTCTGTGCTACCAGAGCAGAGCCCAACACAGGGCTCAAACTCACAAACCCTGAGATCATGACCTGAGCTGAAACCAAGAGAAGGACTGTTAACCAACTGAGCCCCCCAGGAGCCCCTACATATTTTTTAATCTGTAGGATAAATCAGTATCCTCCTCTAGAGATATTATTTTTAAAATCATTCAAAAGCAACAACCAGCATCTCTGGATTCATCTGGTTTAAAGCATGATAAACGTCGAAAGACTAAACCCATCTTTACAGACAAGTCAGAAACCATCCTGTGCCCACCGCACAGAGACCTTCTCCACCTTGGTCACACCTGAGGCAGTAGTAACTGTAAGTTATTCAGAGGGCAATTCGGGCAGCACCCTTTTAGTCCAGAACCACCAAACGGACACAGTTTTTACATGAATAGTAAACACTGCCTGGAACTGAAATATTTTAGTTCCTGTGTGTTTGGAAAACTCTCCCCAGCTTGGTTCATTTTTATTTCTGCTCTGTGCTTGAATCTAGATGTCCCAGCAATGTTTTTGAGCCCAGCTCTGGTTTTCCTTTGATATTGCAAAGTCAGTGCTGGATAAAATACAAAATAAAAAGCTCCATAGGAAGGAAATCAAAACTGATTTGAAATTCTGGAAGTTGCTAAACCGTAGGTCCACGTATCCAGTGAGGTGCTATTTCAAGACACAGTTTAAACAAAGGGCTCAGTTTTAGGTGGCAGTCACATTTGTTTGGCAACATCTGTTACTACTTGGAGTAATTTAGCCTCTTTGGGGTGGGGGTGGAGGTTCAGGTCTATTTACTGCTGGAGAGAAGCACTTAGTCTTTGATAGAAACAAAAGTGAGTCATTAGTCACTGCTATGTTGGCTGAAAAATGGAGTTTTCAGAGTTTACCTTGTGCATGTGAACTATTCATTTACAATCAGGTACACATGATTTGTGTCTCATTTATCTATTAGGAAATGGTCTGCAAATGGGTTTGGGCTTGGATTTCTCAAAAGGCTGATGGAACAAACAGTCACCCTTTTATCTCCCAGTCTGTCAGCATCAATGTTAATGCCGGCCTGCCATTAGCAATGGTTGACTTGCAGACAGAAACCTTCTAAATTATGGTCCTTTGTTGGGTGAATCCCTTAGCAATGACCCAGAAAGCAAGTATGGAGGGCCCTCCCCTCCCCAGGATGCAAACATGTTGGAAATGAGGTTGGTGAGCGGCAGGGACAGCGGCTCCTGTTGGCTTGGCTTGACAGTCCCTCTCTCTTTCCCCACGAAGAAGCCACACTGTAAGATCTAATGCCAGTTATTCCTTGCTGGGCTTTAGTGCTGCCAGTGTTCTCCTTGGAAACAGCAATACGAGGTGCTCTGGGGACCCCCTCTGATGATGGAGGTCAGGAGACTGTTTTGTAAAATCTGAGGAATAGCGTGAGAACTCTTGGAGCTGTTCTGTCACTCACTGGCCACATCGCATGTGGCTTTGGGGCCCTTGAAGTGTGGCCGGTGCAAACTGAAATGTGCTCCGAGTGTGACATGCACGCTGGAGTTTGAAGACTGAAGATGAAAATAAGAACGTGAACATCTCACGAACACATGGTGGGATATGGATTACATTTTGAAATGATAACATTGTGTTATACTGGGTTAAGCGGAATGTATTATTCAAATCACATTTTACCTGTTTGTCTTACTTTTTAAAAATTTTTAAGTTTTATTTATTTATTTTGAGATAGAGAGAGAGAGAGAGCCAGCATGAGTGGGATGGGGCAGAGAGAGAGGGAAGGGGATTTCCAAGCAGGCTCCACACGGACACAGTGCAGAGCCTGATGCGGGGTTTGAACTCATGAACCATGACATCGTGACCTGAGCCAAATCAAGTCGGGTGCTTAACTGGCTGAGCCACCCAGGCATCCTTTGTCTTACTTTTTTAAATGTGCCTACTAGAAAATTGAAAGTCGTCTACATGGCACCCTTTATTTTGGGGGGCTCATTTTATTTTATTTTAAAATGCTTTTAATGTTTATTTATTTTTAAGAGAGAGAGAGAAAGCAGGAGAGGGGCAGAGAGGGAGACACAGAATCCGAAGCAGACTCCAGGCTCTGCGCTGTCAGTACAGAGCCTGACGCAGGGCTCGAACCCATGAACCATGAGATCATGACCTGAGCGGAAGTTGGACACTTAACGGACTGAGCCACCCAGGTGCTCCTTGGGGGGCTCGTTTCATATTTCTAGTGGACACTGTGGGTCTTGATGTCCTTCACAGAGGAAGACACTGACTAGGGTAAGTGACCCAAATTCTCCTTTGGGGAAATAAACTCTGGAAGAAGGAAGAAAAAGACGAGTTTGGGACATGGAAATCTAACAGCTTTAACGTTCTGAGTTTATGTGCTGCATTCCCTGGTTTAAAGACAATTCTCTGTGGCAGATTTGGTGGCTGCAGCTAGACATTATGGGTGACACTCTACTTTAGCCCATGGCTCCCTAATGGCCACACCTGTCCTCTTAGAGTTTTGAAAAAACAAAAAAAAACAAAAAGCTGTGCAAAGAAGGGTGGACATTTTCCCAACCAGGGGTCAGGTCAGGCAATGTTTTCCTGTCCTGTTAGTGCCCAAGTTTTCTCTTTGTCTTTGTGACAATTGCTTGAGCACTCACTCTGTGCTTCATTTTCTCATGTGCTAAAAATGTAACTATTTGACCTGTTGACTTCATAGGACTGATACCTGAATCAAGCAAGTTCATGGGTTTGGAAGTATTTTGAAAAGTAGTAAATGGTTCTTAAGGAGCGGGTCACCACTGGGTCTTGAAAGAAAAGAGTGACAGTCAAGAAAGGAACGGATTTACTTCTGGAGAAACCACAAGACATCAGAAGTCCCTCGTTTTCCTGCCTCTGAGGTTGTTGTTGTTTTATGATTGCTCCCACACTGATGTCAGAATCTGCTCCTGGCAGGAGAACTGTGCCAGATGGGAGAGTTTTGAAGTCCATAAAATCTAGTCTCCAAACCTGAAAAAGGAGACCCTGCCTTTCAACGTCATCTGCTTTGTGAAGAACTTTGAAGAAGTGATGTATTTGCAGCCAGGATAGATAATTCTCAAAACCAAAGGTTGCAGAGTAAAGCAGTCAGGCTCCATAACTTGAGTGAAATATCATTTATTTATCTATCTGAGTCCTTCTGTTTAGTGAGGGCTGCTGTGAGCACATACTGAACAAGGAACAGAGAGAAATGCTTTCCTACAGATCTTTTGAGCAAGCTGGTTCTAATGGCATTTGGAGTATATGTCAATTACAGCAGCAGGGAAAGAGAAAGAGAATTATTCTCTAGAGATATTGCTAAGTCTATAAAATCAGGTTTGGAGTCATGGTTTTACGTCTTGTAAAACTTTCAGTCTCCTATTTCATTCCAGTCTAGATTCCTTGCGGGGTCATCTAAGGGGGTCATGTTTCCGGAAAAGAGACTCTCCTGGGGTCAGAAGATGTGTGTTCTTGTCCCAGCCCTGATCTATCCTTTATAAACCACACAATGAAGGCACATCCATCACTGTCAACATGTACTTTAATGGCCCAAGACACCTCCTAACAGCCGAGAACTTCTTCATATTTCCCCACAATGAAATGATAAATCACCCACTTTTGGATTCAGTCATCTACTTTCTGGGTCACCTTGGAAGACCAGCAGCTTACAACATCAGTTAAATGATGATGACACCACCTGGCCCTTCATTGCTCCTGTTAGGATAACAGTCAGGTTAAATATGTTTGAGCTCTTTAAGAAATATATACAAAGGAAATATTCGCGTAACATCGATCAGGAATTACCAGGAAATAAATTATTCTACTTAAAAGAATTTTCTAGGAACTGAAACTTACCTATTTAGCACCAAATGGACTTAAAAAGTAGGTGTTTTCCATGGAAATCTTTCCAAAATCCACTAAAAATGTGGAGTAGAAATGAGCCTTTTTTTCTTAAAAGCGGAATGTGTTCATTAAGGGGCTCAATTAATACTCATTGATATAATTGGAGTTTCTCAGAGTAGATTTGCCCTGAAATTAATGGTCTTACACTACTCTGGTTGTTGAATCTTTCTGATGGCTTTTCATTGTTAGCACTTCTATTTCTGATGAAGACTTCATTGATTTGTTCATTTTCTTCACAAATGTTTTCTGATGGCGTACTTGGTCCAGGGTCCCATGTGACCAACTGGGTATGTGTAGATGAATGACGCCCAGTCCATGATCTCAAAGACATTTCTGTGCACTGAAGGGACAGACTGACTTCGAGAATTACATCTGCACAGAAAATGTAGTTTGCGTGGACTGGCGACATTTATTTTGGCATTTTAGAGGCTAGGTAAGATGAACAAGATAAGTTCTCAACCAGTGTAGCTATTATCATATTATTATTTTTGGTAGCCCTTCAATTAAAACAACTTTTTTAAGATTTCATTTTTAATTAATCTCTACACCCAACGTGGAGCTCAAACTCACAACCCTGAGATCAAGAGTTGAATGCTCCACCGACTGAGCCTTTCAGGCACCCCATTCTCGGGAGCTCTTTTAAATGGTTGGTGATATGAGATGATAAAATTTCTGCATGAAAGAAATATTACCACACTTGTTGATTATCATCAACATTTTCTACCTTGTGATAGCAAACGAGCTTCCAGACCCTGTGTCTCCGGGGACATGGTCAAACTTTAGTACATCTGCTTTCTCATTTCTCAGCCTGTTAGGTCGAGTCTTTAAATCAAGAGTGTCTTTAATCAAGCAGACAGCATGGTGGATGGAAGGAGTCCTGGATGGAAATTAGGAGACCTACTTTTGGCCTTCAGCTCTTCTGTTAACTCTTTGGAACTCAGTAAGAATGAGAAGATAACATTTGAATCTGCTAAATCTCTTCTAGCTCAGCAATTATGTAATAACTACCAGTAAGGCTTTTATTTCCTCCTTGCTACCCTAGTACTAACCTATTTTAAGGTCCTAAGAAAAGAAACTCTCCCTGCATTGACTCACTTCTCTTCTGGTCATGGATGAAGCAGCAGAAGAGAGGTTGCAAGTCCTTCCTGACCTGTCTCTTGCCAGTCTCTTCAGTTTTATGACAGACTATGCAAAAATGGCCACGATACTTCACTTCTCCCACATGCTTCACTCACTCCCTTTGTGATGCAGTTTTTGGGGGTCTTTTCATCAAGAAGAAACAAAGTCTCTTTCTCCTCCTGTTGAATCTGGACTGGCCTTATGACTTGCTTTGTATTTGTTCTGTGATAGAACTTGGCAAGAATGATGGTGTGTCAGTTCTTAGGTTAGACCTCAAGAGATGTGGTTGCCTCTGCTCTCCCTGGGGCCCTACTCGGTCACCAAGCTGGACCAACCTACTGGAAGATGAGAGACCACAAAGAGCAGAGACGAGTAACTCCAACGTCTCAACCAAGGCTCCAGACATGTTAGGGGGCCTGGGTAAGATCAGCAAAATTGCCTCCATGACCCAAGTTGTCCACGGATATATGAGGGAGTCACCTAGCTGAGTTCAGCCTAAATTATTGACATGTAGAATAGTTAGCTAAATAGATCATTATTGTTTTAAGCCATTAAGTTTTGGGATGGTTTGTTATGCAGCAATAGCTACCTGATACACGCACAAAACTCCTTACATTGTAGCCACCCTGGCCATCATTCTATTCCTCAAACACACTGAATTTGTTTTCTCCTCAGGACTTTGCACTTCTGCCTGGAATGTTCTTCTTCAGATCTTCGCATGTTTGGCCCTTTTGTGTGTGTGAGAGTCAGGTGTCATCTTAAAGGTCACCTCTTTGGAGATGCCTTCCCTGACCATCATAACCTAGTTACAATGTACCATAATTCCGTCCTAATTGTACCACCTGCGTATCTTCTATCTCATTGCTCTGCTTTAGTACTCTGCACCATATTGACTATTTCTTGATATTTCCTTTGTTATTTATTGCGTTCGTGGTTATTCTCGATCTTACCTAATTAGAACGCAAATGCCACAAAATGAGGGAGTCTGCTCTATCCCCAAAGCCTAGAAAACTCTTGGTCGCTGGTAGGGCACACAATAAGGCATGGGGAAGGAGTAGAAGACATTCTTCAGTTTGCTGCAATTTGACAGAAGCAGTATATAAAAGGTAGGTAGTTGTATCCACCTGCATTCACAGAGTTCTTTTCCGGTCTAGCTATGTCCGGCTGTTCCTGACATTGCCAGCATCACCTTTTAGCCACACCAGGCTGTGTGTCATATCCATATTCCATTCCAGGTAATGGCTTATTACCTGTGGACATGCTGTTCACTTCAGAATGGCCTTTGGCACACTCCCATGGCACACTCCCATTCATCTCCCAAGGCTTTCAGTGAAATTTTCAACTCCTCCCTCTATTCACCTCTGGTCACCAAGGAGAATTAATTATGCCTTTATCTATGTTTTCAGAGCTCATAACAAATGTTTCTATGATAATTTCCTCCATTAGCCAGAAAATGCATTGATGTTGGAAACTATTACTTATCCAACTTTGTACTCTCAAACACAACGAAGACTCTCCAAAAGTATTTGCCAAATTAAATAAGGCACAACTTGTGAAATAACTCGGCATGGTAGAGGGAATCATAATCTTACAAGGTCACGCGGCTGACGCTCTTGTTTCTGGCGTTGACCTCGCTAGGTAAAAACACTTTTTAAAAAATTAACATCTCCTACCACCCTTACTGGAATGAATGAACGAGCCAGCCACCCTCTGGAGGACTTTTCCTCCCAAATTACCTACCTAGACGAGTCATGCCATTTGGGTTTACAAAGCTCTTTCTAAGTATCAACAGAGTTTTGAGAGAGACTCTTCTCTAAGGGGTCCGAAGGGTTGTGATTAGGGGGGACAGCAGTTTCTTCAGGAAAGATATGAAGGCTGAAAGAGTCTGAAGGCCGCTCATCTCATATCACTCTGAACTCTTTACATAGGACATAAGAAAGATTTCTGGATGCGCCGAAAGTGTTTCTGTTCGTGAACACAGCGGTCGCACCAGGCCTTGCACGGGTGGAGTGCTAATGAGAAACAGTGGGGCTGGGGGTGGGGATACTGTTCCCAGGCAATATGCATTTAAACTTAGAGAAAAGCAGTTTCATTTTCAAAATCCAGTGTCCTAGAGATGTCCTAAGTCATCACCTGCCCGGGGCCATCTGTTTGAGGATTCAATGGTTCTCTTCGGGAAGCTTCAGCCTTTTACGTCAGTCAGTGTGCCACCTCCCTCGCCAAAGGGCTTATTTTAATTCATTAATTAATTTTGGCATACTTCACTCATTCGGGGTCAATGCCAGCTTGAAAACAAATCATCCACTTGACCTAAATGATTTATCTGCAAACCAAGAACCAGCTGTGGAACTAAGGAAATTCACATAAACTGCACAAATTACACTGTCGATGCATTTTAGCAAAAGGGAGATAAGACTGTACCCTTCACCTTTATGTCCATATAATTGTGTTTTAGGAAGCTGTATAAAAACAGTTCATTCTAATAAATCCCATGTTCAGTACCAAGACATTCTTCATGCAAATTCTGTCTCATTTTGGGAGCAACCCTTTTGCAGAAAAATGCCCAGCTAAGAAAATACTGCAGCACTCGCAAGCAAATGCCTACCGGTAATGAAATGCGTCATGTTCAACTTTATTACGATAATAATTTTTAATGTTTGTGTGTATGGCACACTGACATGGCTGAACTTGTAACGGTTTGATTCATTACCCACGGAGTAACTTGATACACCGTTTTTTTCTATTTATTTATTTCACAAAGATTTAATGAGTGCCTGCTATTATAGATGCCCAGTCAAATGTTGTGAGTGTCAAGAATAAATAAGGTAAATGAGATAGCTTTCTATACTCGCTGTATGGTTAAGCTTTCTTGTCCGAAGACACATTTAATAGGCTACACGCTTTATGTTTTTATTAGGTCCTCATAATGACCCTTTGAGGGATATAGCACTCTACCCATTTTAAAGATGAGAATACAGAGTCTGAAAGGAGGCAGGTGACTAGTTTAAATCACAAGGCAAACCAGTGGCAGAGCTGGGATTTGAAGCAAGAAGAAAAATGAGGCCTGGCAGGGAAGTAAAGGATAGAAAGAGCAAGACTGACCGACAGCAACTAAGCAATCTGGAAAAGCTGTTGGTAAATTGAAACATGCTCAGGGGGACTGATAAAAAACAATAGTCAGACATTGACATGGGCTGGCGAGGGGGTTGTGGGGTGCATCCTGGGTCATGACATTCCAGGATTAAAGACAATTTAGTATCAGCTCTTTTGAAGTGAGCAGGGAGACGTACTGCAGGCCAACAAGAAAATTCTTATTTTGCCCAAGGCCTGGGGTTGCCTGAGGTTCTGGGTTAGTTGGGATAGCTTACAGAGAAAAGTCTGACAAATGTGGGATTTTTTTGCTTTGTGTACATCCCACACCCGGAAATTTCTGGGTTCACACACGTTGACTTAATGTGAAGGTCAAGGCTGAAGTACTGAGAGGAAAACATCTATATGTGTTCTTAGTTTTGATCTCTTGGCTCCTGGTTGTTGGCAAATGTAGAGATCTTTCAGTTTGGGTATCTTACAGCTTCACCATAAGCGTGTGTGCGTGTGTGTGTGTGCATTTTTTTCCAGCACCAAAAGGCATATAGAACACCAAATAACCACCGTCTTTCAAATTCCTTAACTGAAATTAAAATAATCAAGACACTCCTTTGGAAGCAATTTGCAACTTCCTGGTAAGCAATAGGAAGGTGATAAATAACCAAGTATATATTGTTTATAACCTTGGTATTTTATAAGGTCATAAAGAGAATTGGGCTATAACGTGAAATGAAAGGGCCACTTTTGCTTTGCAATATTTTAGGTTTTATGACAGTGTTTATACTGACTGTCCAAATAAAAGGTGACCTCAAAGATAAGGCGATGCCCCATTTTCCCAAGAAGAGTATGCAAAAAATGTCTCACGGGCAATGTAAATATGAAAGCTTCTTGGGAAATGGATGGACCGGGCCAGTGCCTCCTTGTGGTAATTATTTGTTGACTCACATTGAAAATGACATCTGTGGAATGTTGATTTAAAACCATTGCTTTTTCAGACCCTATTTTATCCAAAGTCTTTCCAGGTGCCTTGGACATCAGGGCCCTCCTCCTGCTGGAAGCTGCTTTATGAGTCATCACACAGTTGTCAAAACAGGGCTTCTAACATTTTACCTCGTGTTGTGATTTATCTGCGGCAGGACACTTATTTTTAATCCATATCCGATGCCAGTGCTACAATTTCCCTCCTAAGTTCCAAGTTCCTATTCATGTAACATCAAATAGCTCTCGTCTTCATTGATCCTGCAGGTCACACTCTCCACTGATCCTGTCTTGCTTTTTAAAAGTGATTTGAAAAGGCTTGTTTACAATGACACCCCACCCTGAAGCCCAGGGCCATATCCCAGGCGATGGTGACTACAGTCTGGTGACTCTGATCACCTTTGTGAAGTTTCTCTGCGTCTTGCATTCTTTCGCTTCATCAGGTCGCTTCTATGAGCATCCAAAATTAGCATCATTTAAGGTTGTTTAAGGCAAGTTATGTCTCTCCCCCCCAAAATGTATTTTTCAAATAAAATAAATGTGAGAGCACCTAATAGTCTAAGAGACTTTGTGAGGACTTCACCTTAAGGCAACACACTCACTTTTGAGGGTCATTTTGGTAAAGCCTCAACTCATATCAGAACAGAATCAATATTTTATGAGTTCAACTGAACAGTATTATTGAAAATCCTTCTCAGTATTAATCAAAAAAGCATGAAAATGAGGAAATGAGAAAAACGAAAAGTATTTTCATTGTAATAATTGAAACATAAATAAAGCTCACATTTCCCTTGACCATGCCTGTACCTCTTAGACGTCCAGACATCAAAATCTCACCCTCTTCAACTCATTGGAAATGACCAAAAAAGATGTAAAAAGAGAAAGCTGTAAACCAGGGGGTGTGCCAGGAACTGCCTGGCATTTCTTGGAGATTCAGTGGGGAGGGGCTGGGCGGTGATGTGCGGAGAGGACTCAGCCAACCATCCTCTGGGAGATGTGTTTTCATCCCGTCAAATGGCCCTGGGTAGAAGGTGCCCAGAGCAGTGCAGACTCCAGGCTCCAGTGGGCACAGATGGCTCTACCAGGGACACAGGGCTGTGGACTTGTAAAGAGGGCAGCTGTCACCGGCCAGCCCTGGAGATCCTGCTGGGGCTAATTCGTGCCTGCTCAGTGAAGGGGCAGGAGGCAGGCTGAAAGACCATCCTTCAGGCTAGGGCGCCTTCCCCTGGGTCTCTGAACAGATGGGATCAAACCAGAGTTGAATCTCAGCTTTTCACTCCTTCTTTCCCCGGGGCCTGAAGTATGTGGCCAGCCAGCTGTCAGGGAGCCAGCTCATGTGACAAATGAGAGTAAACACACACCTGCTTCCTTGAGGAGGAAAAGAGACACCCTAAACCTGATGAAGCCTGGGTCATCCATCCTGGAGAGTTAGAACTGGTGCCTTCCCCCCAAATAGATCTACAGGGTGGGATAGGAGAAAGAATGAATGTCTTTCTAATTCCCAGCCAGATTCATGAAAGCACAGCTGAGAGTCGGTGAGAAGAAGGCGCTTTGATAGCACTAAAGATTGCCTAAGAGCAGAAACAGGATTATTAAATCCAAAACTGTCACACCAGAATAATGACAGATAAGGTAGAAAAAAGGATTAGTGAGGGAAAAGCCAAATTTGGGAAATTCTTCCAGAACTCGGAGGGAACAATGAAGGTATAACAATGATGGAAGACGGGAGAAATGGAATCAGGGATCAGAGATAGCCAGTGTTAATTTGGACATGTGATAAAATTCCAATAAAAAGTCCCAAGGGATATTTTTGGGGACTGGGTAAAAATTACCCCAGCATCCTTCTGAGAAGACTAACTAGACAAGGAAAGTTAAAAGGATGATCATTACAGGCAGTTGTGATGAAGGAAGTTGGGCAGGCATGAAAACATACCATACGGCCACATGATGCAAACAGAGAGGAAAACAGAGTGGATGAAGCAGAACGGAACCCCAGAAACTGACCCTTGTGTTTAGCACACAATAAGGTGGTTTTGCAAATTAAAGGGGGAAAGGATGGATTGTGTATGAAGCCATACTGTGAGAATCATGCAACTATTTGATGGTATTTTATAACAAACACCAAAATAGATCCTGTTGTGTTAAAAATTATTGCGCGGAGAGATATAATCCAAGACAACCAGGAAAATGTCTGGTGAAAAGGCTGGAGAAAGGCTTTCTGGCAAAAAAAAAAGAAAAGAAAAGAAAAAGAAAAGAAAAACCATGAAGGAACAAACCGTGAAGTAAATTTTTTAAAAAATGAGAATTTAGGGGCACCTGACTCAGTTGCTTAAGATCCAACAGTTGGTTTTGGTTCAGGTCATGATCTCACCGTTGGTGGGTTCGGGCCCCGTGTTGGGCTCCGTGCTGACAGAGTGGATCCTGCTTGGGATTCTCTATCACTCCCTTTCCCTCTGCCTTGCCTCTGTTCACCCATACCCTCTCTCTCAAAATAAATAAAACATAAGAAATCTGAAATAGGATTAGGGTGTCAACGATATCTTAAACATCATTAACTTAAAACAACTGTAACAGCAATAGAAGCAAAAGTGCACACACAGCGTCCCGAACTCAACACTACTGGGATTTAGGAGTTGGATAGTTCTTTGTTGTGGGCTCTGTCCTGCGCACTGAGAATGTTGAGCAGCATCCCTGGCCTCTACCCACCACCTCCCCACCAGCTGTGGTGATCCTATCTCCAGGCATTGCCAAGTGTCTTCTGGGGCCGCAAATCTTCCCTCCCCGCACCCCCCTCCCCTTCGCCCGTGAAAACCATTGTTCTAAAGCTAAACTATAACATGTAAGCTATGGGGGGCGGGGGAGGCTAAGTCTGGAATCCCCACTTAAGTCAATTGAAATAGGAAAGCAGCCAAGTGGAGAGCAAGTAAGAGCGTGTTGAAATCTAGTGTCTCCCTCAGAGATCATTTCATAAATACTATTGGCTAGTTCACATTTTATAATTAGAGAAAAATGGATTCATATATGTTTCACTTCTTATTGTAATCATGAGGAGAATAAAGATGGGTTATAGCTCTCAGAGCAGAAAAGGAAGGAAAAGAACAGTAAAAAGATAATCCGTAAAGGACAGAAAAAAGGAACTAGCCTAGAGGTCCCACGAACAAATATATTAATTTTCGGGCGCCTGGGTGGCTAAGTCGGTTAAGCATCCGACTCTTGATTTCCGCTTAGGTCATTATCTCACTGTCTGTGGGTTCAAGCCCTGCATCGGGCCCTGCGCTGCTAGTGTGCAGCCTGCCTGGGATTCTCTTTCTCCCTCTCTCTGCCCCCACCCCCCAAATAAATAAACTTAAAAAGTTTAAAAAAAATAACAAATATGTTACTTTTGACAATAAACAAAAATACCTTAGAGCACCACACTAAAAGAAAATTACTTTTAGTTGAGATCAAAAGTCCAAATTCAACTGTATGCTATTTTAAAAAATTACCTAAAGGGGTACCTGGGTGGCTCAGTTGGTTAAGCAGCTGACATCTGCTCAGGCAGGTCATGCTCTCACAGTTTGTGAGTTCGGGCCCTGCATCGGGCTCTGTGCTGACAGCTCAGAGCCTAGAGCCTGTTTCTGATTCTGTGTCTTCCTTTCTCTCTGTCCTTCCCCTGTTCACACTCTGTCTCTCTTTCTCGCTCAAAAAGGAACATTAAAAAAATTTTTTTTAATTACCTAAAAAAGTAATTGTTCCAAGAAGGCAAAAAATAAAGGGATTTTTATTTATAAATAAAGCTAAATCAGGTTCATGTACTAACAGGAGAGTAAGAGTGGCAATATTAATTGGACAAAGTAGACCTGAAGACAAAGAATATTGAATGATATGACTTTTTATTGATAAGAAACTGTGTTTACAGTAAGGACATAACAATGATGACTCTGAACCAAATACTATCACATCAAAACACATAACCCACACTTGCCATTTGCCATGTGCTATAGACTGAATATTTATATCTCCTCAGCCCTCAAACTCATATGCTGAAATCCTAACCCTCAATGTGGTAGTTATTTGGGGGTGGAGCCTTTGAGAAGTGCTTGGTTCAGGAGCATGGAGAGCTCAGGAATGGGATTAGCACCCTTATGAAAGGGATCCCATAGCTTCCTCGTCCCTTCTGCAAATGAGGACACAGGGAGAAGATGGCCATCTGCGAATGAGGAAGCAGGTCCTCGACAGAATCTGAATCTGCCAGCACCTTGATCTTGGATTTCCCAGCCTTCCGGGCTGAGAGTAATAAACTCCTGTGGTTTAAGCCACACACTCTGTGGCATTTTTGTGACAGCAGCCTGGGCAGGCTCCAGGGAGCCACCAGCCTGAAAAAGGAGACACATGGGAAAGACCCTAACTCAACCTGCAGCCTGGAGCCAGTGCTGCTTCAGACCATGGCGCCAATGAACCTGGCCCCACTATGCTAAATCCATTTCCAAATAGCCAGATGATGCTCCGATGTTGAATAGTCTCTTTCTGTCCTCCCTGCCCGAGAAACTCAACCGCAGCACCGGGACACTCACCATTCCTAATTCTCTAATGTAAACAGTCCTTTTTTGACTTTGAACCTGGCTGTCCTCATCGTGTACAACACCCAGCATGTACTTTGCAACACCTGTTCACTAAATTTTCTGCTCAAACACCAACACTTGTAATTAATGTAGTGTATGCAATTGTAATTCAATTCAAATGTCATGAAAACATTAATCCTGTAAAACACCCTTAAAAACAAATATAAAACACAAAGGGTCCACTTTGAATATCATTTAAGTGTAGCTCACTCTCTAGATAATATTGCTTCCTTATCTACAGTGAAACATGACATTTTATGTTCATGTAGCATCTTTGGGCCAACAGAGGAAAACTTTTTGAGTGTTATCACTAAGAGATGTCACCAATGGGCCTGCTGTTCCCCTTTTATAGTACAAGTAAATTCATCAAAACTTTTAGGGTTGAGGTGACTTTACCATAAGAAGACTCTTCCCACATTTTCACCTTTTGATGAAAAAGGTTATGGTAATTAATTTTAGAAAATAAGGCAACACAAAATAATAAACATTTTCAATATAAGGGATGAAAGGTAATCCCGCAAAGGTGAACAACCCCCCCCCAAAAGGACTTTTAATTTCTAAGTTAAAAAAAAAATTATGTTTATTTTTGTGAGCAGGAGAGAGAGACAGAGCACGAGCAGGGGAGGGGCAGAGAGAAAGGGAGACACAGAATCTGAAGCAGGCTCCAGGCTCTGAGCTGTCAGCACAGATCCCACTGCGGGGCTCAAACCCACAAACCATGATATCATGATCTGAGCCCGAAGTCAGGTGCTTAACCGACTGAACTACCCAGGTGCCCCAGAGGATAATTTCTTTCTTCTTTTTTTTTTAATTCGTTATTCTTTTATTTTCTATGATATTTTAGGGGAAAATGTAATGATTGATATTTATAGGATCAAGCTAATGTTATCTAAAAAGAATTATGGATAAATCTTCACTTAAATTTAGCATTTATTTATTTTTTTATTTATTCATTAATTTTTAAAAAATTGACATTCAAGTTAGTTATCATACAGTGCAACAATGATTTCAGTAGCAGATTCCTTAACGGAGGATAATTTCTGATGCTCTCCTTGTACTCTGTTCCTGCCCAGGACTCTGCTTCATGTATGGTGATTACTCAGCAAAGACTATTGAATTGGAGGGTATCGTACATTCCAAAATGAATATTTTTTCTCACGAACCATTGTTGTAAAGTATCCCTTGCTCCTGGCTTTTCACTAAATGTATTTTCCCAGAAAAACAAAACAAAACAAAATAAAATAATGCAACACAAAACTTGCTGGAAATACAGGAAGGCCCATTTCAAAGCAGTGATTTGAGCTCAGAGGTTCTCCTTCCCTTCCTACAAATATTCTATTGGAATAACCAAAGGGATGTAAATTTAAAAGAAAATATGCAACAGAGCTAAAAAACTCAGAAGGACAGACTTGACAGGCCAGGCTGGAAGAATTTCTGGAAGACAGGAAACAGATGGCGTCAAGGTGAGGACAGGTGAAGGGTGATGGGGGTACATATGGTTTGGCTGCATCAGAGGTAAGGATGTCAACAAAATGTCATGTGGAGGTTCTTGGAATTTATTCTCTATCTTAAAAAAATTGGTAAATTTTTAAACCAGTTGTACATTTACAAAAACTCTTTCTTTCTTTCTTTCTTTCTTTCTTTCTTTCTTTCTTTCTTTTTTCTTTCTTTTTTTATTCTGAGAGAGAGAGAGAGAGAGAGCATGAGCAGGGGAGGAGCAGAGATCTCACGAACCATGAGATCATGACCTGAGCTGAAATCAAGAGTCAGCCACTTAAGCGACTGAGCCGAGCCACCCAGGCACCCCAAGAATGTGGGATTCTACGATAGATCCCATGATTTAGGTTTCAGAGTTTATGTAGGTGATTAGCTAGCTATGTCTCGTTCTGGGACGTTGGGAGTTTTTGATGTGACGTATGTGGCGGACCCTGCGGATGTCCTGCTCACATGCCACACCGCTTCTCTGGCCCGAGGGAGTCGCCTGCTTTGTTCAGACAGCCCCATGGCTTTGCACAGGCAGTTACATCCCTGCTGGCCTGCGATCAGGTACTGGAGCAGTGAATTGGACAGACACCAGGTCTTAGGACTCTGGAATTCCTGAAGCCCTGCCCCCTCAAAAGCTGGCATAATTCTTGCCCCGGGGCTTTGCCACCCCTGGACGGAGCAGTGCCGGAGGTCCCTTGCTTGGGGAGAGGCAAGCAGGAGACACTGGTTATCAGTATGGAGAAATTTATATTTTCATTTGTAAAGATGAGGCAGATAAGAGAAGAACCACACACCCATATCCGTAAAAGCAGCAGCTGAAAGAGGAGACTACCTGAGCACGAAGAGAAAATTCCACGTTGCAATCGCGATGGCGCTTCAGGACGCTGGGGCCAGATGGCCTGGGTTAGCGTCGGCCTCTGCCCTGCTCTCCTCGCGGTGAAATGTTGGTAATAATAACCGTACATGTCCTAACTATCTAACCCACACCGGTTGGTTGGATGAAATGAGTTAACATATGTAAAGCATTTAAAACAATGCTGGGAACACATTAAATTCGCAATAAATGTTTGCTGAATGTAACTGTGGATCTCACTGAAAGCATACAACAAAACAAAACAAAAAAAACAAAAACAAAACAGAGATTATCCCAATTTTAAATTTATAGCCTCAGTGAAATTTAAGGGATATTTCTATCAATATGACATGCACAGTTTGCTATGAGAAAAGAATAAACAGGAAAAAGAGAACCTTTTAAGAAATTCAAAGCAATTACTGTTCTCAAATTTAATTTAGGAATAGAATGGACATTGTTAAAAATCAAGTTAATGAATTCAAGGAATTGTCTCAGAGAACAGGACAGAGAGAAAGAAAAAGAAAGCAAGGGGAAGAGGCATGGAGGAGAGATCCAGAATATCTTATATTTACATAATGTCAATTTAAAAAAAGGAGAAAACAGAGGAAATGAGGGGGAATGAGGAAAAAAATATTTTTGATCTGCACAGGTTTTCTTTCAAATTAGTAACTCTCACTGGATGACAAACAAGATTATTTAAAATAAATCAGATTGTGGAATATTTCTAAATTTCCAGAATAAAGGAAAAGTCCTACGATCCTTTAGACAAGGCAAAAAAAAAAAAAAAAAAAAATCCCTCAAACAAAAAACCCCACAAAACCTCTAAAGGAGGGAGAATCAAACTGGACTTCTTAGGTACTGGGCTTTTTACTTGAAACACCAAATGCCAGGAGAAAATAGAATAGGGTTTATGGAGTTTAGAGAAAAATGGATTGTGGCTCCTGAATTCATGTGTGAGGGCAGAAGAAACAAAGTAAGGTTGCTTATTCTAGCAAAAGGCTGGAAAGGGAAAAAGGGAAATATCAAAAAAGTATAGTAGAAGTATAAAAGTATAGTATAGTTTTAAGAAGACTTAAAACGAAGGGCATAAGTTCCACACAGTGGTCACAATGAATATGAATGACTTAGATGCTTAATAAAAGACAAGGTTGTCCAACTGAATGAACCAAAGTCATCACCAGTTATGTGGTACCACCAAGAGACACATCATAAAAAGAAAGGTTGCAAATAAAGAGACAGTGAAAGATGGGCTGAAAGAATGCAGAACAAGGCCTACTAGAAAGGCAGGGCAGGCAGTATTAACATCAGAAGGAAGAAACCATGGGGAAAGTATCGTAGGGACAAAGGAAATATTTCCTATTGTTAAAAGGAATATCTTCCAGGGGAACACAACAATCACAAAACTTTACGCATTCATTATAACTTTGGAACTGGAATCAGCAACTCTTAGAAATAAAAGGAAACGTCACCTCGACCACAATTATAGTAGAGAGTTTACATGTTGCCTTCAAAAATTGGCAGACCAGGAAGAACAAAAAATTGCAAGGATACAGAGTATTTATGTAGCGTAATGAACACATCAGATTTAATGGTTATGTAGCAAACTGCAATTGTCAAGGAGATACTGCACGTCATCTTCAAATACTCATTTAAAAAATAATTATAGGCTACTTAGAAAGGAATAATAATGGAAGATCACATTTCAAAGCCTGTGAGATGAATCCAAATCTTGATTCAAAGGAAATCATTTTAATACTGTATATTTAGTAATAAAAACTGTATAGCTTTTATTGCAAATAAAATAACAGCATTGGGGTGCTTGGCTGGCTCAGTCGGTGCAGCATGCAATGCTTAATCTCGGGGGTTGTGAGTTCAAGCCTTGCGTTGGGTATAGAGATTACTTAAAAAAATTTTTAAATAAAATAACATAGTGTTTACTTAAGAAACACAAACAATAATTTCAAAGGAAATAGGAAAAAGGTATTATTAAGATAAAAACAAATATCCTCCCCCCCAAGAGTAGTATTGAGAAACAAATCTAAATTTTGGTTCTTTCAAAAAGCCGACATAATAGCCAAACCTAAGTGTAATAAAAAAACAGAGAAAGAGAAGAGAGCAGTATACTACATTAGGAATAAAAGCATATAATTATATATGAAAGGATTTTTAAATGGTAAGGAAATACCATACACAAGTTTACAGTAACAAATTTGATAATTGAGATTAATAAATAGTCTTCAAGAAATGTATAAATTACTAAAATGGGCTCAGGAAGTGGCAGAAAACCTGAATAGACAATATGCAATTTAAAGGAAGTTGAAAAGTTGTCAAAGATACACTTCTAAAAAAGGACCAGAACAACCCAGTTTTTAAATGAGTTACATTGACCTTCAAGGAGCATATTGTTCCTTTGCTATTTAAACTGTTAGGAAACAAAAAGTTTCCAGTTCATTTTATGGGCTTCATGATTCCCGAGAAAAAGATTGCCCCAAAAAGAAACTGAAGACAAATATCTCTTAGGAAAAGATTGCCCCAAAAAGAAACTGAAGACAAATATCTCTTAGGAATCCAGACTTTTAGAATTCTAAATAAAATATCAACAAATTGAATCTGTATTATAATAAAGATAAAGTCTCATGACCAGGTGAAATTTACACTACTAATTTGGAGGTGTTTTTATATTAGGAAATCAGTCACTGTAATATACTTTATTGCATTAACTGTTTAAAAGAAAAACAATATGATGATGTAGACATATGTTTCAAGTATATTTGCTATATTTGATAGTTTCCATTTTTGATAAGTACTCTTTATGAATTAGAAGCATAAAAAGTGTTTGAAATGTGATACAGTGTTTGTTAGGAAGCAAAAGATACAAAAACAAAACAGGCACTCTTGTTACCATGGACAACACAATGATGCCCACACTGACAGCTCTTACTCGTTTCTTTGGAGGTTGTAAACAAAACAAGGTCAAGAAAAATGTATGAGATATAAATATGATAGAAGAGATAAGAGGGGTGCCTGGGTGACTCAGCCTGTTAAGCGTCTGACTCTAGATCTCGGCTCAGGTCATGATCTCAGGGCTTGTGAGATCGAGCCCTGCGTGTTGCTCTGTGCTGACAGTGCAGAGCCTGCTTGAGATTTTCTCTGTCCCTCCTCCCATCTCAAAATATGTAAATAAACTCTTAAAAAGAAGAAGAAGAAGAGAAGAAGAAGAAGAGAAGAAGAAGGAAGAAGAGGAAGAAGAAGAAGAAGAAGAAGAAGAAGAAAAGACATACGAAATGGTCATTATTTATACTTTCTTTGAGTTTCTCCTTAGAAAATTCAAGATAATCGTGTTTCAGGCTATCATAATTAATAAGGCTCAGCAAGATGGAGAAAATCAACATTTAAGAATTTCATAGCTTTCCTATGTACTAGCAGTAGTTTTTCAGAGAAAGTCATAAGAAAAAATGTATTCATAATAATACTTCAGACTATGAAAGTCTTGGGAAAATATCTATACGTAAGACATAAGACCTAATTAAAAAAAAAACAACTATGAAATTTGACTGAATTTTGAATGAATACATTGGGAGACATACCATGACCTTGAAAGAGAAGACATAATATTGTGAAGGTGTCAATTTCACTGCTTCTCAGCAATCTATACTCAATGGAAACTCAGTCCAAATATTTGATATTAAGATTTTTGTATATAACAAAGTCATATGGTTAGGGCTGTATAAATTAAACAAGTGGCATTGAATCAATTAGCTAACTGAAAAAGAAACCCCTACATCACATGAAATTAATTTCCATAAAGAGTCACCATATGAAAGTATAGTTTTAATTAATTTGTCAAATACTTTTATGATTTAATCTTGTATAAATTTAGGAAAATACAAAAATATCTTTTCTTATTCTCTTTTTACTTTTTTAACGTTTATTTTTGAGAGACAAAGAGAGAGAGCATGAGTGGGGGAGGAACAGAGAGAAAGGGAGACCAAGAATCTGAAGCAAGCTCCAAGCTGTGAGCTGTCAGCACAGAGTCTGACGTGGGGCTCGAACCTACGAACTGTGAGATCATGACCTGAGCTGAAGTCAGAGGCTTAACTGACTGAGCCACTCAGGCACCCGTCTTATTCTCTTTTTGAAGGACTGGATGGGGAAGATGTTTTGAAAATATTCTTTTTTTTTTTCTAAAAAAAAAAAAAGAAAATTCTTAAAGAAAAAAGTACTATGTATTAAAATAAATTTGTGATAAATTAACGTTAAAATTGAGGATATAAAAGAAGTAAATAGAAATGCACATAAATACTTATTTGGTTTTGGAGTGGGGACTCAGTGAAGAAAAGACCTAGCTGTGACACGGTAGTAAGGATTGCTGCTTGTCTACTCAATATCCACACTCTCTGGTCTACCTTCTTTAAAAAAACTTTTTTTATTGTTTATTTTTGAGAGAGAGAGAGAGAGAGAGAGAGAGAGAGAACATGAGTGGGGGAGGGGCAGAGAGAGAGGGAGACACAGAATCTGAAGCAGGTTCCAGGCTCTGAGCTTCCAGCACACAGCCCGACGTGAGGCTCGAACTCACATACCTCACAGATCATGACCTGAGCCAAAGTCGGATGCTCAACCGACTGAGCCACCCAGGAGCCCCTCTAAAAAAAATTTTTTTTAATGCTTATTTTTTTGGTCTACCTTCTTAATAGAAGTCTGCAGAAGTGAGGGCATCACATGCTCGGCCAAAAAAGTATACTTCCCAGCATTTCTTGCCAATAAGTTTAAGCAATGATATTTTTGGACTCTTGTAGAAGTCACTGTTTACTCTTGGTCTTTTCTTGATCTTGTTTGGGATGCTCATGTGACAGTGGAGTTTCAGCAGTTATTTTGTGAGTTTGAGATTAGAAGCCATATGTTCAGAAGGACAGAACCAAAACAAAGTACAGGAGCCTGGTTCCTTACGCTTTGTGGAGCTGCCATTGCAGCCCTACCCTATTTGCCTTCAGATTCCATTTATGTGAGGAAATAAACCCTTATGGGTTTATCCTGCTGTGATTGGGTCTCTATTACTAGCAACCAAATACAATTTCTAACTACACAAAACAAAACAAAACACCAAAAACCCTCTTATACCTGAAAAAGCACCATAAATATAAGTGTAACAGCTGCTATGGAGGGCAATATGGTAACATCTGTCAAAATTACAAATGTATATACTTTGACCTAACCATTCAATTTCTGGGAATTTACTCTACAGATATACTTACACAGTCAGGAAGCAATACACATAAAATGTGTATGGTAACAAAAGATGAGTAGCAACCCAAATATCCATCAATAGAGAACTGGCTAAGTCAAATATGACTCATTCATACAATAGAATATCATTTATCTGTACAAAAGACCAAGAAAGCTGCTCTTGTACTAATACGGAAGGTATCAAAAGGAAGATGCACGAGGGCGTTTATAGTTTACTACTGTTTGTGTTAAAAGGGGAAGAAACAGGATATATATTTATACTTTGTATGTACAAAGGACTCAGGGGAGTTACACAGGAAATTAATAACGGTGGTTATTTAGAATAGGTAGGGGTGAAATAAGCTAATGAGGGAAGGAGAGAGAAGGAGACTTCTGAAGAACTTTATACATATACATGTATTATATATACATAATTTTGATCCATGTAAAGATATTACTTACTCCAAAAACCTAAGTATAATTAAAAAGGAGGCAATATAGCATCAATGGTTTAGGCTTATGGAACTGGGTATTGTCTTTTAACAGTGTGATCAAGGCACCATTTAACCTCTGGGAGTCTCGACTTCCTCATTAGTGAGGAGGGTAGTAAGAGCCACCTCCATGGGTGGAGGCCAGAATTAAATGGGATAAAGTATGCAGAATGTATATTCCAGGCTGGGCACATGGTGATAAATAGTGGTGGTGAATATGGTTCTTAGAAAGTGTAAATGACAAAGAAGATAGGTTATTTACCATATGGATAAAAGAAAATGGGTTAATGTTCTTACCATAAAATGGGATCATACAGATTGTTTAGGGAAACATTAACACTCCACCCAGAGATGATAAGAACATAAAAAAGCAAATCATTCATTCCTGATTGAATGACCCACTGTATACTAGGCAACGCTTACACGTCATACTGAAGATCACTGCCTTCTTACAGAAGACCTATAAATGTGTCTGTTAGCCATCTGGATGTCTTCTTTGGAAAAGTATCTATTCATATCTTCTGCCCATTTCTTCACTGGATTATTTGTCTTTTGGGTGCTGAGTTTCATAAGTTCTTTATAGATTTTGGATACCAACCCTTTATCTGATATGTCGTTTGCAAGCAGACACATGAAAAGATGCTCTACATCACTCATCATCAGGGAAATACAAATCAAAACCATGATGAGATACCAACTCACACCTGTCAGAATGGCTAAAATGAACACTCAGGAAACAATAGATGTTGGTGAGGATGTGGAGAAAGTGGAACCCTTTTAGCATTGTTGGTGGGAATGCAAACTGGTACAGCCACCCTGGAAAACAGTATGGAGGTTTCTCAAAAAAATTAAAAATAGAACTCTCCTACGACCCAGCAGTGGCACTACTAGGTATTTATCCAAAGGATACAAAAATGCTGATTCGAAGGAGCAAACACACCCCAACGTTTATAGCAGCACTATTGACAAGAGCCAAATGTCCATAGACTATTGAATGGATAAAGAAGATGTGGTATACACACACACACACACACACACACACACATAAAAAAATAAATAATATTATATATTATAATATTATAAATAAATAATATATAAATAAAAATATATAATGGAATACTACTTGGCAATGAAAAAGAATGAAATATTGCCATTTGCAACAACGTGGATAGAACTGGAAGGTATTATGCTAAATGAACTAAGTCAGTCAGAGAAGGATAGATATCATATGATTTCACTCATATATGGAATTTGAGAAACACAACAGATGAACATGGGAGAAGGGAAGAAAAAATAAGAAAAAAAAAAAGAGGGAGGCAAACCTTAAGAGACTCTTAATTACAGAGAACAAACTGAGGGTTGCTGGAGGGGAGGTGGATGGGAGGATGGGTTAAATGGGTGATAGGCATTAAAGGAGGGCACTTTTTGGGATGAACACTGGGTGTCATGTGTCAGAGATGAGTCACTGGGTTCTACTTCTGAAGCCACGAAAACACTGTATGTTAACTAACTTGAATTTGAATAAAAAAATTTAAAAAAAGAACATACAAATGAGAAATACAGGGAGAAATTCACTTTCATTAAAAATCAAATATGTGCAAATTGAAGTAACATAAGATACCTTGTTTGGCTTGCCAAACTGAAGAAGATGAAAAGTTATAATAATACTCTACTGTTAGAAATGTGTTTAAACACCTCAAAAATGGGCAAACTGATTAATGCAGCAATTTTATCTCTAGGAATTTCTCTTCTGCAAACAATCAGAAATACGTTAAGAAGCACATATAAGAATTTACTTATGACAATGTTCTCTGACACTCAGTTATTAAAAAAAAAGAAGTTAGAAATGGCCATTGTTACAAAATACGGTAAATGTTAAGTAAATAATGCTAAAATCATATAATGGAAAACAAAACATCTTTTAAAAACAATATTATAGAAGGAAGTAAAAGAAACATTTTACCATAGGATGACAGATTTGTAGAGTAATAAAAAAGATAGATAAAACACTGAAAGGATATACATACAAAATGTTAAGGGATACTTCGCTTTGCCTCTGGGAAGTTTTTATTTTTCAAGTTATGGACTCAATGTTTGTGTCCATTCAACATTCTATGTTGAAGCCCTAACCTCCAAAGGCATGGTATCAGGAAATGGGGCCTTTGGGAGGAAATTATGCTTAGATGAGGTCATGAGGTAGAGCCCTCAGGATGGGATTAGTGCCAGGAAGGGGACCCTCACCAAGAGCCAATCTCTTGGCACCTTGATCTTAGACTTCCCAGCCTCCAGAACTGTGAGAAATAAAAGTCTGTTGTTCAAGCCACTCAGTCTATGGCATTTTGTTACAGCAGCCTGAGCTAATTAATATGAAAGTTATACTCTTTGAAGACATACATTGATTTACAGATTTAGACAAATTGATGTGATATGTATTTTTTAATAGTAAAAGTATTTTTTAATTCTTACCATTTTCAGATCTTTTTTAACTTTTAAATTAATAAACTTTATTTTTTAGAACAGCTTATTTATTTATTTATTTATTAAAAAAACTTTTTTTTTTTTAGCATTTATTTATTATTGAGAGACAGAGCATGAGCATGGGAAGGGCAGAGAGAGGGGGAAACACAGAATCCGAAGCAGGCTCCAGGCTCTGAGCTGTCAGCTCAGAGCCTGACATGGGACTCAAACTCACAAATCATGAGATCATGAATTGAACCAAAGTCAGATGCTTAACCAACTGAGCCACCCAGGCGACACTCAGAACAGCTTTAAGTTCACAGCAAAACTGAATGGAAAGTACACAGTGTTCCCTTATACTCCCCGCCCCACACATGCACAACCTCTCCCAGGACGAACATGACACCAGGCACCACAGGGGAACATTTTTCTACGACCGATGGGTTAATTTCTAAGAGAGGAGCTTTATACTGACTCTCCAATATGCATCTGTTACCTCAGTAACAGATGGAGTTACTTTTGTATCCAAAACTAATTGGGCTCCTTTTTGGTATATACATCTAGACTTCCAAAAAGGTCAACCTCACCACCCATTTTGCTCTTCAACCTAGATACTGATTAAGCTAACAAATTGACAAGATTAAGCAAAGTTGAGAGATAACAGCACGGCAGCCTCTGGGATTCTGCCACTATTCCTCTGTTGAGTGAAATGAAATATCTCCTTTCAGGCACAAGGTGGTTTGGAGCAAAGGCTGTCATCCTTAATTCCTTCCGTAAATAGATCCAATAGCACAGCCCATCTTTCTTTTACGCAGGCTTTTAGGATAGCCTCGTGCAGTTTTCTAGAATTGCGAACTCTAATTCGATGCAGAGTGAAGCCGAGTGTATTAGTTTGCAAAGGCTGCTACAACAAAGCACCACAGACTGGGTGGCTTCGTAAGAGAAATTTATTTTCTCACACTGAGGTCAAGGTGCTGGCTGGGTTGGTTTCTTCTGAAGCCTCTCTCTTTGGCTTTGGTAAATGGACATCTTTCTCCCCATGTCCTCACATAAGTCTTCCCTCTGTGTGTATCTGCGTCCTAATCTCTGTTTCTAAGGACACCAGTTGTGTTTGATTAAGACTCACCCTAATGACCTCATTTTAACCTAATTAGCTCTTTAAAGAGTCTATCTCTAAATATAATTATAGTCTGAAGTACTGGGGCTTAGAACTTCAACTATGAACTTCAGTGGGACACAATCTAGCCCATAGCACCAGGTATTGTGTTGCTGGAGCCCCACCTATGGTGCCTCTCTTGGGCACCTCGCATTTCTCTTCTATGTCCTTGGAACTGCACCTGCCCTCATCTTACCGCCCTTAGGGTTGCTCCCTGTCAAAGCCACCCTCCACCAGACCAGACCATCACACAAAGCTCTTGTCGTTCCTCTTCTTGAAATGCTTTTCTGGATTTCCACTGCCTTTGGGAGCGTTCTCATATATCTTAGGATAATAGAGTGCCTGCCAGGGCAGAAGTTAGATGAGACTCCACTCAAGGACATTCTTGCAATGTCTTCTTCCACAAGAAGGGCTCTCCTGAGAGCAGAGCTGTCTGTTCCTGAAAGGGCCATGTGGGGTTTCTGCTTTGTCAGGTAGATTTAGGGGAGGGGGGGAAGGGGACATACACATGATCCAGACTGCAGAGCTGGCCCCAGAGGGTGGAACAAGACCATTTTGCACAAGGAAGGCAAAGGCATTTGGGGACAGAAGGAAGAACCATACAAGCTCTGGATTCTGGGTCGAGTTGCTTTATTAGGGTGGGCTAGGAGTGGGCACATCAAGGGCAGGTGTAAGGTTAGAGCAATGAGGCCCCCAGAGTAAGGGCACCTTAAGGATAAAAGCATACAAGTTTTACGGTCAGATCCTACACAGGCCCAGGGCATCAGGGAGGTACCCCAAGCCTCCCCAAGTCTCCCGGAGCTTCTCTAGACCTCCCCTAGGGAGGCTTGTGAGAACATCCAGTGGCCAAGGTGGGAATTTTAAGTAAAAGGAGCCATGGGCTTGGTGCTTGGCTAAAATGGAACAGTACCACCTATGGCTGCTAATGGCGTTGCCGTCTCTGAAGCTCCAGGCTGCTTGGAGAATAAGGATCTCCTTCCAATAAGGTATGTGGACTCTCAAGTCACTAGTTAAAAAACTATATAGCCACATTTTCTCCTATGATTGAGAAGCAAATCACACTGGACACAAACGAATAAGCCTTCCCCTCCTTGGCCTACCTCCCTCTTCGGGTTCCTTAGTGTCACCCTCCTGTCTCCTCCGGACTTCAGCACACACATCATATGCACACACACACACAAATTATTTCAGATAATTTTCAAGTAGTCATATGTGTCAGGTAGTAAGGTCTTCTTTTATGGCTGATTTTTGGCAGTGGGCCTCCAGAAAGAGTGGTTCCCCTGTTATGCACTCTATTTTAAAAACACTCAGAATGCGAAGCTCCTTGAAATGCCTTATGTCCTTTTTTCACTGTGGTTTATTCTCCCTTAGCCTTGGAAACTCATCATCTGTGGCTCTTCTCAGTACCGCTGCATATCAATCACTGATTTGTTGGCCTTGCCCATTGGATGGACCATGGGGTGATTAATTTTTTGTGTCAACTTGACGAGGGCTTGGTACCCAGATGTTTGGTAAACACCAGTCTAGATGTTGCTGTGAAGGCGTCTTTTAGATAAGATTAAAATTTAAACCAGTAGACTGAGTAAAGCATATTACTCTCCATTATGTGGGTCAGACTTGTCCAATCAGTTGAAGGCTTTAAGAGCAAAGAGTGAGGTGCCTTAGGAAGAGGGAATTCTGCTTCCAGAAGGCCTTTAGATGCAAGACTACACCATCAACTCTTGTTGGAATTTCCAGCCTGTCAGCCTCCCCTGCAGACGTAAGACTTTTGCGCCTGTACAATCATGTGAACCAATTCCTTCGAATAAACCTCTCTCTTTATTTACACAGCGTGTTGATTCTGTTTCTGCGGAGAACTTTGACTGATACAGACTGTGACTATGACCCTCTCCATCAGGTTAGGGACAAAGGCTGAGGGTGTTGGGGAGTGATGCCTGGACAGTTTTACGAACTAAGCAAAGCAGGTAGGCTTACAAACATTGCAAACTCATCTTGAATTCTTGACAAAACCAGGATTTATATGTAAACATCTACCAAAATATGGCTGAAGGGTCATATTCAGAACATTACAGCCAATTGCTACCTTCTTCTCCCTCCAGAAGCTTAAGCTCCTGGAAAGGTAGTTAGTACATTTCTTACAAAACATCTGACACATTCTACGTGTTAAAGAAAAAGTTAGTTTCCTTTAAAAAAGAAACCATTCTGTGCAGAGAGCTTACTCTTCCAGTCCTATGGAAGCTGCACCTAATTTCACATTTATCTTTCATGTTCTTCCTCTTGCCTTTGAAACTCTCATCTAACATTAGCATTTGATTAACCTTTTATTCAAGAGACATCTGGGTTTTGTTATAGACTATTATGCTGATTCTGGCTTGTTTTTATTTCAGATAATTTTCAAGTAGCCACACGTGTCAGGTAGTAAGGTCTTCTTTTATGGCTAATTTTTGGCGGTGGGGCTCCAGAAAGGCTGGTTCCCCTGTTATGCTAAACTTGTTCACTGTGGAGAAAACAGGAACCATCAAGTAGTGACAGTGAGATCTTGTTTCACTGTCTGGAATTATTTGGAGGAATGTCTTGGCCATCTTTCCCTTATATATATGCATTTTCAGCTGTCTTTGAAAATTACATTGTCTATCAATGAAAATTCATATAAAATACAATTTAACTGAGAAAACTAAAGATAAATCTGCAGTTACCGTCACATGGGAATATTCTCAGCAGTCCCTGTGGATTCTGTAAGATTTTTTTCAAGTGTTCTGTGAGGCCATAGTGCTGATAGACAGCCAGGTCTGTGGTGTTAGGGCCTGGATGATGTAGACTATGGCCTAACTTCTAGATCTGGAGGAAGGAAAATTCCGCTCCTAATTCTTTAACAGTAATGATGGGTCATGGTTGCCAGGGACAGAACTGATCCAGAATTGGCACCATGCTTTGGCACTTCCTCAAAGCTTTGGTCTGAAGATTACTACTCTCACGGGGCCACTCTGTCTGCCTTTGTCTGAAGGAGGAGCTCAAAATACAGTCTCCTCAGGAATTCGGGGCTATTGAGAGATTCACAGCTTGCACATGCCTGCTCTCACACAAAGAAATGACAGGGGAAATGTAGCAGACGTAATTCCTGGAAGGTAGAGCCAAATGTCCAAGATATGGGTCAGGGAAAATCAAGGAATGCTTTCATGGATAGGCTGAAAGGCATTTTCAATAATAGCATGCTGTACCTTACACTTAGCCAAACACAAGGGGCAATTCCAGGAGATTAGCTGAGCCCTGTTAGTTAATAAGTAGTCAGAGGCAAGATTGGTACCACTGAAGACCAGCATGATAGCCTCACTTTTTAACTTATTATATCCATAAACCTCAGTGTCTCCAGCTAGTGGGAACAATGTTTCCCAAGTGGGAATGATGAAACACTCCTGGCTTACCTCACGTGGTGCTCAGAAGGCTGAGAGGTTTGTAAACTCCCAGACCATTTGAGATGATGATGATTAGGGTGGAGTTAATAATGTAATTTTCCCAGGAGAGCCAAGGCTACACGGATGCCTGTCAAAGATCTAAGTATCAATGGAGCATGAAAGATGTGGATTCCAGCCGTGGCTCCAGCAGACCTAGATGATAAACTGGGTCATCTCTGGAAAGTCTGAAAACTTCAGGGAGGCTCATTTTGTTCATCTGTACCCATAGAGAGGCCTGCTAGGAGTGAAGAAAGTAAGTAATTTCTACTCCAGCTGATCCTGGTCTAGGTGTGGCTGCTAATTGCACCTGAAATCAAATTGTCCTCTGTCTCTATCCTTAGCATGGCAAGATAGCTCTTGTCTTAGTTCTTTAGCACAAGAAACTGAAGCCTTAAGTAACTGTCAAAAATGTTTACCCTTTTTAAAAATTAAAAAAAAAATTTTTAAATGTTTTTATTTATTTTTGAGACAGAGCACAAGCAGGGGAAGGGCAGAGAGGGAGACACAGAATCTGAAGCAGTCTCCAGGCTCTGAGCTAACAGCTCAGGTGCGGGATTTGAACCCACAAACCGTGATGTCATGACCTGAGCCAAAGTCAGACACTTAACCAACTGAGCCACCCAGGTGTCCCCAAAATGCTTACCCTTGATTGAAATCATATGGCGGTCATACTCAGCTTGACAGAGAAATGGTTAGAAATTAGGCCTGGTCTGTAATACATAGATACTTAATGTGAAGAAGCCCAGCCTCAGCAACCCTTCCCCTTGGTCCAGCTGTATTTGTGCTCTTTGAATGGGATAGTTTCTTCTGGAGATTCCAAGACTGTTTTTGTGTGTAACTATCATGGTGGAGGTGGGTAGCAAAACGAGCTCCAAATAAGATTTCAATTTATCATACAGATCTTAGATCACTCCATACCTCCATGAAACCTCCTTAAGAATTCAAACTCATCCTGAGCTCCTCCATCTGTGAATATATTTTTTCATTATATGTCTCTCTACAGAGTTTACCCCTAAATTATTCTTTAGTCTCTTTATTTACATATATACTTAGCATCTCAATCTATCTATCTTCTATCTATCTATCTATCTATCATCTATCATCTACCCATCCCTTTTCCTATTGTAGCACCTTTTCCTTTTCTGTTTGAATGCAGCATCTTGAGGGATGGGATCAGGTTCCTATCCAGTTGCTCAATGGGGCACAACCCATAGAAGGTGCTCTTGGCAAATGGTTGATCAGTTAACTGGGCTAATGGGGTCTTAGCCATCACACTCAGATCTAACTCCCTAAAGAGGTCCCCAGTTCTAACCATCCTTCAGGCAAGGCAATGAACAATGAGAAAAAATCTTTCCCAAGAACAGGGAGAAATAAGTAATCTGAGATCTAAATAATTTTCAAATCACGATAGGTTATCTACAAGACTCACTCAGACTCATTCTCCCCAGCCTGTATGATAAGTAGGAAGAAGACAAAAGGTCTTACTGCATTAAAAAAAAAAAAAAAAAAAGCCTGGCATAACACTTTTTTTCACAGCATGTATGCCCTTTCAAAGGAAATATTTCCACTAATGAGTCTCCTTTGCTTGTCCATTAGTTATTAGACACTTCTTAGAAAAAAGCCAACTTTCCTTTAATTAATGTGGCCGTTCTTTAGGCTCTCTTTGGAGATTTTCTTTTTATGCTGAGCTACAGAAATGAGATGAGGAGGTATTATATTGCCATGAGCTTATCTGTATTTGATACAATGGGGCGCTTCCCTCTTTCTTTCCTTCAGTAAGCTTGCCTTAGAAAAGAACACCCCATGGGTTAAAGATAATATTTGACTCAACAGCAAGTACATCCAGTGAAAGAAATGGATGTTCCATACTTAAAGTTACATAGGAATTGGTGCATAAGCACACTGAGAGCCGCTTCCCACCTCCTCTCTCTCCTTAAAACTCTTAAATATTAGAGGAGGATAGATAGATTTTTTTTTTTTAAATTTTAACTGCACTAGAAAACAAGAAAGGGTTTCCTTGCTGGAACATATACCATGAGAAATTCTTGAAAGATGGCATCAAAGCAATACAGAATATTACAGGCAGACGAGAACTCTTATGGATTGCGTGCATGGCACTGGGAAGCTCAAAGTTTGAAAATGGATATAAGGGTCCAAGGGCAATAGTCAAGTGGTTTTCTGGGGCACCATAGTAGGAATAGTCAAGTGAGGTAACAGAATTCCCTGGCAATTCCCAGAGAAAGCTTCTACCCACTGGCAGGAGCAATGAGCGTAGGAGTCAGGTTGGCAGGGCAATGTCCAGAGGGTTCAGAGACATCCTCATTCCTTTAAGAAAAAGTGCTTGAATATCCTCTTTGCTGCACAAGCTGGTCATGGTTTGCAATGGCTTAGTTAACAAATAGAGCATGCATAGAGATGCACAGCTACCAATAGAGGACGGCCAATGTAAAGATGAGTATATGATAAAAGTCTGTCCTGGGATGAGAAGCTATCCCAGCCATGTTAAGTGGGAAGATTAATGAGAATAAAGAGAAACATTACATTTGGTCACTTACATGCCCAGACCAACCATCTCGAACTGGTGGTGAACTGGATGATAGGTCTTTGAGACCTTCTCAGCATTACCATGGGAAAGCAGTATCAGACCAAGGATTTGAACTAGTATAAAGCACCCAAGTTTGGGATCCTCTCCCCTATAACTTTCATAACTCATTATTTGGTTCCATCATATGCTCTTCCAGGGTGTACTGAATACAGCATCCAGTCTGCTGGTCTACAGTATCTAGGTGACCACTGATCTGGGAACACCAGGGATCAAATGTCTCAACAGCTGGTGAATGAGTCCATCCCAAAGCGGGATAAAACTAAATGGGAAAGGGAGCCTGGGTGGCTCAGTTGGTTAAGTGTCCAACGTTGGCTCAGGTCATGATCTCACTGCTCGTGGGTTCGAGCCCCACGTCGGGCTCTGTGCTGACAGCTCAGAGCCTGGAGCCTGCTTCGGATTCTGTATCTCCCTCTCTCTAACTCTCCCTCCACTCATGCTCTGTCTCTTGTCTCTCTCTCTCTCTCTCAAAAATAAATAAACATCAAAAAAATAAATAAATGGGGACAAGGTATAATTAGTAAAGACACCAGTGAACTTCCTCTGGGTGACTCTGAGAATGAGGGGAAGGCTCTAACACACTTTCTGAAACACAAGGACCCCATGTTCAATTTCTAAGTGACATCATTTTGGTATGAAGCCTAACCACCATTCCAGGACCAAAACACAACTTTGACCCATGAATTACATTTCTGGTGACTATCATAAAGAAACAACTGCACCTGTACACCAAGAGACATGAAACATGGTTTATGTAGTGAAAATTTGAAATAACTGAAGTTTCTATCAATAGGTTAATAAACAGTGTACATACATTTTGGAATGCCATGAAGTATTTAATAAGAAAAAAGTCAATACATATATACTTATAAGTCAAGTTAAGATACACTACTATATGGAAAAAAGAATTTGCAAAATTGTTTATGTAATATGACCCATTTTGGTAAAAATTACTCTTGACACACACAGAAAAAACCTATTTCCACATGCACACATGTATCTATATAGACATAGTAAAATATCTAAAAGTTGACTCAAAGGCAATATAAATTCCATTTAATGAGAGTTTATTATGTATTTTTGCCATGATGGGTATTCGAGAGATGAACAGTACTGAGATACAGCTTTCTTTTTCATGAAGTTTGCAATCAAGCCAAGAACCAATTATTCTTTTATCCATTCACTCAGGAACATAATGGTGATCTGAGTACTCACAATTCCCTATGATTCCCTTAAAAATATTTACTGAGTACTTTTTGCATGTCAGGCACTGTGTTAGGCATTGAGGATAATGAATAGTTATAGCATCTGCCTTTATGAGGTTCACAGTCCAGTGCAGGAGATGTGTAACTGATAATTTTATGCATCGTATTTTTGACTTCTGGTTAAATATGTTAGATTGCACACACATGTTTATTTCTGTTTCTTCCATAAACTGCACTAAAGTGAATCAAGGAATAAAAAAAGATGCAAACCCATGATGACAAATAAAAGGGGATTAGAGATACAGCAATTGAATGATGTGAACAGAAAATAGAAGATAGAAAGTGAATGGACAAAATGTCATTGACTTTTTAGAGCTAATCAATGAATTTAGCAAACTTGTGGGATACAAAATCAGGACATAAAAATCAGTTGTATATCTATGCACAACCAACAACAAACAATCTGAAAAAGTATTTAAGAAATGAATCCCATTTCTATTGGCATCTAAAAAAATAAAATACTTAGTAATATATTTAACCAAGAAAATGAGAGACACATACATTGGAAACTATAAAACACTGCTAGAAGAAATTAACACACAAATGAATGGAAAGACATCCCGTGTCCATGGATTATAAGATTTAATATTCTTAGAATGTTCACATTACCCAAAGTGATCTACAAATGCAATGCAGTCTTTATCAAAACCCTAATGGCATTTTTTTCTTTTTTACGGAAATAGAAAAAAACAATTCTAAACTTCATATGGTACCACAAAGGACCCTGAACAGTCAAAACAATTTGAGGAAGAAGAGCAAAGCTGCAGACCTCACACTTCCTGATTTCAAAACAGATTATTAAAAAGTTACAGCAATCAAAACAATGTGGTACAGGAATAATGACAGATACATAAATCAATGGAGCAGAATAGAAATCTCAGAAATAAACTTATGGGGAAAAGATGGCTCACAGGTATATGAAAAGATGTTCAACATCAATAATTATCAGGGAAATGCAGATCAAAACTACTATATCACCTCATACATGTTAGAATGGTTATTACATTAACAAACAAAGAAAAACCCAGAAATAGCCAATGTTATTAAAGATATACAGGAAAAGGACCCTGGTACATTGGTGGTGGAAATGTAAATTGGTACAGCTATTATGGAAAACAGTATGAAGTATCCTCAAAAAATTGAAAATAGAACTACCTTATGATATACCAATCCCACTTCTGGGTATTTATCCAAAAGAATTGAAATTAGATTCTTGAAAAGGTATGTGCACAATGTTCACTGAAGCATTATTTACAATAGCCAAGAGAAAGACAACCTAAATGATCATCAAGGGATGAAAGGAAAATACACTGATGGATGTATTAAGGAAAATGTGATACATACATACAATGGGATATTATTCAGCCACACACAAAAAGAAAATCCTATCATATGCTACAACATGGGTGAACCTTGAGGACATTACGCAGAGTGAAATAAGCCACTTACAGAAGGACAAATGCTGCATGACTCCACTTATCTGAGGTCTCCAAAGTAGCTAAAGTTATAGAAGCAGGAAGTAGAGTGGTGGTTGTCAGGGGCTCAAGGGAGAGGAAAATGGAGAGTTGCTATTCAACATATATAGAGTTTAAATCATTCAGGATGAAAAAGTTACAGATATCTGCTCTGCAACATTGTAGTTACAGTTAACAGCACTGGACTGCACACTTAAGATTTTGTTAATAGGGTAGATTTCATGTTATGTATTATTTACCACACACAAAAAAGTCATTGATTAGCTAGACTGGGAAGCTGGAAATTAAGTGTATGTGAAGGGAGAAGCCAATAAGATGTAAGCTGATTTAGACTGTGGCATCCCAGAAAGACTCAGCAATCAGAGGCACCAACTACATCAAAAGGTCAGGAGAAAAGTTGAAACCTGTATGAAAGCAATTAGGGTTACTATTTAGGAAATTGGACCAGAAAGTTTTCATATTAGAGATAACAAGCATGCAAATGATTGGAAATAGATGTCATGTTAAAGTGGGGATCAATCGAAATGATCTCACAGTACAGGGGTGAGTAACATTCTTTTTATGGCTGAGTAATATTCCCTCGTGTATATACACACCACATCTTCTTTATTCATTCATTCATTGATGGACACTTGGGTTGCTTCCATAACTTGGCTTTTGTAAATGATGCTGCAGTAAACATCAGGGTGCATGTCCCCTTCTGAATTAGTGTTTTTGTATTCTTTGGGTAAATCCTGAGTAATGGAATTCCTGGATCACATGGCAATTCTATTTTTAGATTTTTAAAATGTTTATTTATTTATTTTGAGAGAGAGAGATAAGGGGGAGGGGCAGAGATAGAGCAAGAGAGAGAATCCCAAGCAGGCTCCACCCTGTCAGCACAGAGCCTGATGGAGGGCTCGAAGTCACAAAGTATAAAATCATGACCTGAGCTGAAATCAAGAGTCAGATGCTTAACTGACTGAGCCATCTAGGGGTCCATATTTTTTAATTTTGGGGGTAATTTCCATACATGACATGATTAAATCCCAGAGTGTAAGAGCAAGACTCTTCACTCCAGGCTGGATATATGGTGTATTCTTCTTTGGAAAACCAACATGGTCAAGACATAAGACCCCAGTTATTTGTGGATAGACAAACAAATCACTATGTCTCTACTAATGCACGTAGAGTTTCCAATCAATTTTTAAATATGAATTAACAGCTAAAGATCACCAGGCATTTGAGAAAATATTCTAAAAGTTTAAGTAAACAAATCATAACAAAACACACAAAATACAAAACACTCAAGGGAAACAGAGACAACGCAGGGAGTAGGACAAAACTTTAAAAGAACTAGAAGAAACATCCTGGAGAGAATAAAAACTGCAGCAATGAAACAAGAGCATGATGCTATAGCAAAAGAACAGGAAAGAGATATTGCATTTAAAAATTATATGTACACACATATGACATACATGTATATACACATATATATCTACATATGTATACATGTGTGAATGTGTATGTATTAGAAAATCTCCCAAAAATGTAGATTAAAAAGACAAATAATATGGGAGGCAAAAAAGGAAAAATAAGAAAACTATAAGATCAATCCTATAATTTGCCAAACAGCTAACTGATACATCTCCAGAAAAGAGAACAGAGGAATAAGTTATCATGTCTCCAGATTAAAGGGGCTCACTAAGTGTTAACTACAATGAGTGAAAAAAGTCTCATCCAAGGAATATAACTGTGAAAGTTTAGAACATATGAATAAGGAGAAAATAACGAAAGTTGTGTGAGAGGGAGGGAAAAAGAGAGAGAGCAAGAGAAAGGGACAGGGGGAAGAAAAAAACAAGGAAAGGAATCAGAATGATCATCAGACTTCTCTCATTATCTTTGCTTCTGTAAGCAAAGATAATATAGTAATACCTCCAAAATTCAGAGATGTTTATTTCCAACATAATAATCTATAACCAGACAAATTATTAATTAGATTGAATGTAGAATACAAGTTCTAAAATATCATGTGTTGTGAGAAACATCCTTCATCAGATTAAACGGATACAGTGAATAAAAGAAAAGTATGAGATCCAGGAAAGAGGGATTTAATACTGGACAGCAAAAAGAGAATTCCTGGAATTATGGTGAAGGAAGTTCTAGAGTAAGAGCTGTGAGCTAGTCCAGCAAGCAACCACTGCAAGTGAAGTGAAGAAATGATAGCTCCAGAATGGGTGACTCAACTAAATAAAGGAATTGATAGTTTATCAGGCCTGTTTGACTATACTGAAGGGAGATAGAAAAATATTAGACAGTTTAAAGAGAAAATTTGACATAGAGACATATGAAAGTTAAGCAAATGAAAAATAAGGCAATCATTAACTCCAGGAGAACAAAAAAAGCTGTTTGTGAAAGGATATGTTATTGGTATAATAAGTGGCTCAACTGTGAATAATACTTAAATACTCATAATAATATAAACACTGAATGTTAATTTAGCCCCATATTTATTGTGATATAACTATATTCAAAAGCTGTAACACTGGGTGTTGTATGGAAACCAATTTGACAATAAATTTCATATATTGAAAAAAAAATAAAAAAAATAAAAAAAGGAAAAAAGCTGTAAGAAAACATTTGTGTGTGTGTGTGTGTGTGTTGTGTTGTGTTTGAGAAAGTTAAATTCCCATCTTCTATTGAAAAAAAGTCAATATACTACATTTGAAATAAAAAAATACAATACATTTCACTCTACACATATTATTTTAAAATGTGGAGTTAACAAAATGAACAGTAGAAAAATTAAAGGACAATGCCTCTCTGATGGACAGAGACTGGGGAAATGTGGGGCAAAAGAGGTGTCTTTAGTTAAGCCTTGCATTTATTGCTTAAAGCTGTATTACTTTGGCAGTGAAAATAAAATTACCTACTATAATTAAATGTGATCATGACATACGTATAAAATTGTGAAAAGGCAACAGTGAATAAAAGTGCTCACAGGTAAATTTCAGAAATCAATATTAATCACTATGTATCTATATGCTAGAGAATTAAATGTTACTAATCATGGCTATCATCTTTTGATCATTTAGCATCATTTCATTTAATGCTTACATCAACCCTTGAACTAGGTTCTATTATAATCAACCACATTTTATAGATGAGGTCATGAGAGGCTAAATAACTTTTTTTAATATTTTTTTAATTATTCATTTTTGAGAGACAGATAGAGACGGTGTGAGTGGGAGAGGGGCAGAGAGAGAGGAAGACACAGAATCAGAAGCAGGCTCCAGGCCCTGAGCTGTCAGCACAGATCCCAATGTGGGGCTTGAACCCGCAAATTATGAGATCATGAACTGAGCTGAAGTTGGATGTTTAACCAACTGAGCCCCCAAACACCTATAACTTCTACAGACATACACAGTTGGAAAGTGCAGTGGTGGGCCTAAGATTAAAATCTGACTCTATCCAAAGCTCATAAACTTGGCCACAAGTCTACACTCCAGACATACTAGGAGATTATAGGAATTCAGAGAGGGCAAGAGGTCTGGATTCACCCTCTTTCCATACCAAATACAGCAAGTTTCCATGTATTAAAAAAAAAAATTACCTCCAGTTTAATTTGCTATTTGATAAGACACTGGATTGAATTTTAAGAAATACTTTTACATAAAGTTCTTTTAAAATTGGCTTCCTACACATTTTTAGTCAGGTTATATTTAGAATTTTCAGCACAGAATTTAAAATGCTGCCCTGAATCTCTATGAACAATAATAACACTTCACTGTATTCAGAGAACCTTCCTTTGTATCATCTTATGTGATTGCCACAGTAACTCTTCAAAATGAGCAGGGTTGATGTCATTCATCATTTCACAGGTGGGGGCATTAAGGACCATAAAAGTGATGTGGTTTTCTGGGACCCACAAAGACGATAAAGGATGGAGTTGTGATTAGAACTCATAACTCCTGACTCTTTAACTCTCTACCAGACAAGTAGCTCCTTACATGGGTCCTCAAGTGGTAACCATTGGTGTCACTGCCCTGAAAAGGGTATTTATGTTTGTCTTATGCCAAAGTTTAGACTTTGGAGAAGCTCATCTCTTGTATGTATGTATATATGTATATATATATATATATATATATATATATATATATATATATGTATATATATATATATGTATGTATTTCAGCTTATTTTATTTATTTTTAATTTTGAATGCTTAAATTTTAAGTCCAGTAGAGTTAACATGCAGTGTTATACTAGTCTCAGGTGCACAGGATAGTGACCCAATGGTTTTATACATTACTCAGTGCTCATCATAATATGTAAAATCTTAATAAGTAAATGAGTAATAATAAGTAATAAGTAAAATCCTCACCCATTTCACTCATCCCCCCCCCCAACTTCCTCTCTGGTAACCCATTAGTTTGTTCTCTATAGTTAAGAGTCCGTTTCCTGCTTTGTCTCTTTTTTCCTTTGTTCATTTGTTTTGTTTTTTAAATTCCACACATGAGTGAAAATTTTCTTTCTCTGACTGGCTTATTTCACTTATCATTATACTCTCTTTGATCCTTCCATGTTTTTGCAAATGGCAAGATTTCATTCTTTTTATGGTTGAGTAATATTCCATTGTGTGTTGTGTGTGTATATATATATATGTATGTATTTATTCATTCATTTATCTCTTTATTCATTCATGTATCTATTCATTCATTTATCAATGGACACTTGAGTTGCTTCCATAATTTGGTTATTGTAAATAATGCTGCAATAAACATTGGGGTACACATATCCTTTTGAATTAGTGTTCTGTATTCTTTGGGTAAATACCAAGTAGTGGAATTCCTGGATCATTTGGTAATTCTATTTTTTAAAAATTTTTATTTAATTTATTTTTTAAATTTACATCCAAGTTAGTTAGCATATGGTGCAGCAATGATTTAAGGAGTCAATTCCTTAATGCCTTTTACCCATTTAGCCCATCCCCCCTCCCACAACCCCTCCAGTAACCCTCTGTTTGTTCTCCATATTTAGGAGTCTCTTATGTTTTGTCCCCCTCCCTGTTTTTATATTATTTTTGCTTCCCTTCCCTTGTGTTCATCTGTTCTGTGTCTTAAAGTCCTCTTATGAGTGAAGTCATATGATATTTGTCTTTCTCTGACTAATTTCACTTAGCATAATACCCTGTAGTTCCATCCACATAGTTGCAAATGGCAAGATTTCATTCTTTTTGATTGCCGAGCAATACTCCATTGTGTATATGTACCACATCTTCTTTATCCATTCATCCATTGATGGACCTTTGGGCCATTTCCACACTTTGGCTATTGTTGATAGTGCTGCTATAAACATTGGGGTGAATGTGCCCCTTGGAAACAGCATACTTGTAACCCTTGGATAAATACCTAGTAGTGCTATTGCTGGGTCATAGGGTAGTTTTATTTTTAATTTTTCTGAGGAATCTCCATACTGTTTTCCAGAGTGGCTGCACCAGTTTGCATTCCCACCAGTAGTGCAAAAGAGATCCTCTCTCTCCATCTTCACCAACATCTGTTGTTGCCCGAGTTGTTCATTTTAGCCATTCTGACAGGTGTGAGGTGGTATCTCATCATGGTTTTGATTTGTATTTCCATGATGATGAGTGATGTTGAGCATTTTTTCATATGTCAGTTGGCCATCTGGATGTCTTCTTTGGAAAAGTGTCTATTCATGTCTTTTGCCCATTTCTTCACTGGATTATTTGTTTTTTGGGAAAAATGAACCTGGACTACTTTCTTGCACCATACACAACTCAAAATGGATGAAAGCCTAAATGTAAAGCAGGAAGTCATCAAAATCCTTGAGGAGAAAGCAGGCAAGAACCTCTTTGATCTTGGCCGCAGCACCTTCTTACTCAACATGTCTCCAGAGGCAAGGGAAACAAAAGCAAAAATGAACCACTGGGACCTCATCAAAATAAAAAGCTTCTGCACAGCAAAGGAAACAATCAGCAAAACTAAGAGGCAACAGACAGAATGGGAGAAGATACTTGCAAGTGAGATATCAGATAAAGGGTTAATATCCAAAATCTATAAAGAACGTATCAAACTCAACACCCAAAAAACAAATAATCCGGTGAAGAAATGGTAATTCTATTTTTAAATTTTGTAATATTTATTTATTTTGAGAGAGAGAGAGAGAGAGAAGGGGGGAGGGGCAGATATAGAGGGAGAGAGAGAATCCCAAGCAGGCTCTGCACTGTCAGCACAGACACCAACATGGGGCTCAAACCCACAAACTGCAAGATCATGACCTGAGCTGAAATCAAGAGTTGGATGCTTAATTGACTGAGCCACCCAGGCACTCATATTTTTAATTTTTTGAGAAACTTCCATGCCATTTTTCTACAGTGGCTATACCAGTTTGCATTCCCACCAATAGTGCATAAATGTTCCTTTTTCTCCATATCCTTGCCAACATTTGTTGTTTCTTATGTTTTTATTTTAGCCACTCTGACAGGTGTGAGGTGATTTCCTATTGTGGTTTTGATTTGAATTTCCCTGAAATGATTGATGTTAAGTATCTTTTCATGTGTCTGTTGACCATCTTTATGTCTGCTTTGGAGCAATGTCTGTTCATGTCTTCTGCCCATTTTCAAATTGGATTATTTGGTTTTTGGGTGTTGAGCTTTACAAGTACTTTATATATTTTGGATACTAACCCTTAATTGGATGTCATTTGCAAATATCTGCTCCCATTCGGTAGATTGTCTTTTAGTTTTGTTGATTATTTCTTTTGTTGTGTAGAATTTTTCATTTTGATGTAGTCCCAATAGTTTATTTTTCTTTTGTTTCCCTTGCTTCAGGAGAAATATCTAGAAAAATGTTTCTGTGGTTGATGTCAGAGACATTACCGCCTGTGATCTCTTCTGGGACTTTTATGGCTTCAGGCCTTACATTTAAGTCTTTAATCCATTTTGAGTTTATTTTTGTGTATGGTGTAAGAAAGTGGTCCAGTTTCATTCTTTTGCATGTAGCTGTCCAGTTTTCCCAGAACCATTTGTTGAAGAGATTTTCTTTTCCTATCACATATTCTTGCCTCCTTTGTCAAAGATGAATCAACTGTATAATCATGGGTTTATTTCTGGGCTTTCTATTCTGTTCCATTGATCTATGTGTCTATTTTTAATTTTTTTTAATGTTTATTTATTTTGAGAGAGAGAAAGAGAGTATAAGCAGGGGAGGGGCAGAGAGAGAGGGAGACACAGAATTAGAAGCAGGTTCCAGGCTCTGAGCTGTCAGCCCAGAGTCTCACGTGGGGCTTGACCCCACCAACCATGAGATCACGTCCTGAGCTGAAGTCAGGCACTCAACTGACTAAGTCACCTAGGCGCCCTTCTATATGTCTATTTTTGTGCCAGTACCACATTGTTTTGATTACTGTATCTTTGTAGTATATCTTGAAATTTGGGATTGTGATGCCTCCAGTTTTGTCCTTCTTTTTCAAAACTGCTTTGGCTATTTGGGGTCTTTTGTGGTTCCATACAAATTTTAGAATTATTTGTTCTAGTTCTGTGAAAAATGCTGTTGTTATTTTGATAGAGATTGCATTAAATGTGTAGATTGCTTTGGGTAGTATGGCTATTTTAACAGTATTTGTTCTTCCAGTCCATGAGCATGGAACATCTTTCAATTTGTTTGTGTTGACTTTAATTTCTTTCATCAATATTTTATACTTTTCAGATTATGGATCTTTCACCTCCTTGATTAAGTTTATTCCTAGGTATTTTATTATTTTCAGTGCAATTGTAAATGGGATTGTTTTCTTAATTTCTTTCTGCTACCTTATTATTATAAATGGAACAGATTTATGTATATTAATTTTGTATACTGCAACTTTACTGAATTCATTTATCAGTTCTAGGAGTTTCTTGGTGGAGTCTTTAGGGTAGTATCATGTCATCTGCAAACAGTGGAAGTTTTACTCCTTCCTTACCAATGTGGATACCTTTTATTTCTTTTTCTTGTCTGATTGCTATGGCTAAGACTTCTAGTACTATGTTGAATAAAAGTGGTGAGTGAACATCCTTGTCTTTTTCCTGATCTTATAGGAAAATCTGTCAGTTTTTCACCATTGAGTATGCTGTTTTCTCTGGGTTTTTCACATATGGCCTTTATTATGTTGAAGTATATCCCTTCTAAACCTATTTTGTTGAGAGTTTTTATCATGAATGGATGTTGTGCTTTGTGAAATGTTTTTTCTGCATCTATTGAAATGATCATATGGTTTTTATCCTTTCTTTTTTTGATGTGATGTATCACATTGATTGATTTGTGAATACTGAACCACACTTGCATCCCAGGAATAAATCACAGTTGATTGTGGTGAATAATTTTTTTAAAAGCATTGTTGGATTCAGTTTGTTAATGTTTTGTTGTTTTTGCATCTGTATTCATCAGAGATATCAACCTATATCTCTCTTTTTTGTAGTGTCTGCATCTGGTTTTGGTATCAGGGTAATGTTGGCCTCAAACAGTGAGTTTGGAAGCTTTCCTTTCACTTCCATTTTTTTGGAATGGTTTGAAAAGAATAGGTATTAATTCTCCTTTAAATTTTTGGTAGAATTCATCTGTGAAGCCATCTGGTACTGACTTTTGTCTGTTGAGAGTTTTTTGATTACTGATTCAATTTTGTTGCTGATAATCAGTTTGTTTAAATTTTCTATCTCTTCCTGATTCAGTTTTGGAAGGTCAGATGTTTCTAGGAATCTATCCAGTTCTTCTAGGTTGTCCAATTTATTGGCATATATTTTTTTCATAATATTCTCTTATAATCCTTTATATTTCTGTGGTGTCAGTTGTTACTTATTTCATATCTGATTTACTCTGAATCCTCTTTCTCTCTTTGATGAGTATGGCTAAAGGTTTATCAATTTTGTTGATCTTTTCAAGAAATCAGTTCCTGGTTTCATTGATTTGTTCTATTGTTTTTCTGGTTCCTATTTCATTTGTTTCTGCTCTAACCTTTATTATTTTCTTCCTTCCTTTTGGGCTTGTTTGTTCTTTTTTTTAAACTCTGTTACATGTAAGGTTAGGTTGTTTATTTGAGATTTTCCTTGCTTTTTAAAGTAAACCCATATTGCCATAAACTTACCTCTTAGAACAGCTTTTGCTGCCTTCCAAAGATTTTGGACTGTTGTGTTTTTATTTTCATTTGTCTCTATGTGTATTTTTATTTCCTCTTTGATTTCTTGGCTAACCATTCCCTGTTTAGTAGCATGTTATTTAACCTCCACATTTTTATGCTGCTCCAAGACTTTTTTTTGTGGTTGATTTTTCTAGTTTCATAGTGTTGTGTTTGGAAAAGATGTTTGGTATGACTTCAATCTTTTTGAATTGTTGAGAAGCCTCATTTTGTGGCCTAATATGTGATCCATTCAGGACTTTGTTACATGTGCACTTGAAAAGATTGTGTATTCCAATGGAATGATCTGGATGGAATGTTCTGAATATGTTTATTAAATTCATCTGGCCCAATGTATCATTCAAAGTCATTGTTTCCCTGTTGATTTCCTGTTTGGATGCTCTATCCATTGATCTAAGTGAGGTGTTAAAGTATTACTATTGATTACTTTCTTAATGTTTGTTATTAATGGCTTTTTATGTATTTGGGTGCTCCAAATTGGGTACATAAATATTTACAATTATTGTATCTTCTTGTTGGATTGTTCCCTTTATGATTATATAGTGTCCTTCTCTGTCTCTGTTGCAGTTTTTGTTTTGAAGTCTATTTTGTGTGATATAAGTATTGCTTCCCCAGCTTTATTTTCACTTCCATTCACATGATAATACTTCCCCATCCCTTCATTTTCAAATCTGCATGTGTCTTTAGGTCTGAGATGGGTCTTTACAGGCAGCATCTTGCTTTTTTAGCCATTCCATGACCCTATATCTTTTGATTGGAGTGTTTAGTCCATTTACATTCAAAGTAATTATTGATAGGTATATACTTATTGCCATTTTGTCATTTGTTTTATGGTTAAGCCTACCTTTTAAAGATATATTTCAAAAGTATTAATTTCTTAAACTTGAATGGACCTGAAAAAGAAATGGACTCTTTTATAATGAAAATCATTTTTCACTGGTCTCCCAGTATTAGTATGTTGTATAAAATATCCACAAAATAGAATTTGGTAGCAACTGCTAATGCTTATAGCTCCTGTACAACTATAATACTAAAACAGGTTTACAAGTTAAATATAAACATCACAAAAGCAATAATATCTGAAGAAATAACATGAACTAAAGGACTCTGTGAATTCGCCATAGACTACTACCCAGTTTTCCACCGCTCAATCCCATCTGAACTGGTGGGCAAATTTCTTTGCCTTCTGTTTATCTATCGCTGCACAATACACTACTCCAAAAGTTAGTGGCTTGAAGTAACTATTTTATTTGGCTGAAGAGTTCATGGGTCAGAAATCCAGAAGAGACACAGCCTGAATGGTTTGCATTCAAGCAGCAGCAGTTGGAGAGACTGAATCTGAAAGATCCACTTCCAAGATGCCTTCTCCACTTACATATCTGCTGTCTTGGTGCTCCTTGACTTCTCTTTCTTCTCATGGCATATCGGCTTCTCCACCTGGCTTCTCCTAATAGGAAGATGTTTGCCTCAGGGTAACATCTATAGTGGCCAGGCTACAGGAGGCAGGCGTGGAAGTTCCCAGAAAGCTACAGCTAAGGGCTGTACCGACTTGGCACAGCATCAATCCTACCACATTCCAGTGGACAAAAAGTAACAAAATCTGCTCATATTCATGGGGATGGAGAAATAGACTCTGCCTATTGACAGAGGAGGGGCCAGGTCACACTGCAGAAGAGCACCCATGATGAGAGATGCTGGCCCAACCATCTTAGCAAAAATACAATTGCCTCATTTTGGCACAAACGCCCAGTACATCCTTTCTCATTAACCAGAGGCTGCATGATAGTAATCGCTGCCAATATGATTAAAAACACGAATGCCGAGTTCATGGCAAAGTCTGAGTCCCAAGGAATCACCCACAAGAATAAAACATGCTTTTATTCATATTTTTATTATTGTTCTGAATAAAAATGCACTGTGCAAGGGACTTCTGCTATTCCCCATATCCAGTTTGTCTCTCCTACCTGAGCAAATGAGAGCACCACACTTCTCAGCTTCTTCACATTGAGACAGGCATTGTGTCTCTTTCTGGCCAATGCATGGTAAGGAGAAGTGATATGTGCCATGTCCAAGATAAGGCATTAAAAGTGGATTGAGCCTATCATGCTTCCTCTTCCCCTTTCTCTTCCAGTACCTGGGAAGCCATATGTTAGGATGATGGCATCTCAAGATGATGGAAATGTCAACAGCATTGTTATAGAAAGATCATGTTAATTAAAACTTCCACTGACCCAGTCTAGACATGTAGAAGGAGTAAACAGTAAACATTGTATATTAAATCACTGAGATGTCAGAAGAAATCTGTTTTGTTACTGCAACATAATCTAGTATATCTTAAGATTGTTATTATTTATTTATTTAATTATTTATTATTTCATTATTCATTATTTATTCATTTTAAATATTTTATTACTTTTATATTTCTGATAGGAAATGCAAGGACCTTATTATAATATAGTTTGAGGAGCACTGTTTTAAAATTTTAATCCACTAGAATTTTTCCTGGGTAAAGGCAAGCGAAGAGAATAGAGAATTAAGTGGAAGAAAATGCACAAGGAATAGGAGTTACTGTCACATTTTCTGCCCAGCAAAAGCTATAGTGAATCTGTGGAACTAGTATGTACTTTCAAAGATAAAGTCACTCTTTTAGCTTTGAAGTTTTAAACACTTATTTGTCGACATTTGTGCTTTCACTGTGATTCCCTGATAGAGATTAAAATAAGGCAATTTATTTCCAGACATTTAGACTTTCATTGCTATTTAATCATAGAGATGGTAAAACAGAGGTACTTAATGAAGGTTAAGTGACTTGCCCAAGTCGCATGATTAAGCGGTAGAGAAATTCTTTTGAAGACAGATAACATATGTTTTCACTCTTATGTGGATCCTGAGAAACTTAACAGAAGACCATGGGGAAGGGGAAGGAAAAAAAAGAGAGAGGGAAGGAGGAAAAACATAAGACTCTTAAAAACTGAGAAAAAACTGAGGGTTGATGGGGGGTGGGAGGGAGGGAAAGTGGGTGATGGGCACTGAGGAGGGCACCTGTTGGGATGAGCACTGGTGTTGTATGGAAACCAATTTGACAATAAATTTCATATTTAAAAAAAGGCACTTAATTTTATTATAAAAAAAAGAAATTCTTTTGAGTGCTCCTATATATAAGTCAAATGACAGGTTATATTTTAGCCACGGAGAATATGATGTTTAGTTGAATTAGTCTATTTCTGAGATGCCTTGACTTACTCGCTTAAAAGGAATCACTTTATTAAGTTTTAGAAGAATTTTATTTGGTCCGCACTTCAATGCCACCTGGTACTCTCATGATTAGCATTGATGATTACTCATTGATTTTGGTTCTTTGATTGAAACTTTTCATAATTAAACATCAACCAGTTGCAGATGTGTGAACAAGTTATCAAGTGAATTCAAATGATCTCAAAAGACCAGATTGAAAACTGGTTGGTCTAGTGATTTGGGTCATGTGAATAACTGGTTAGATTGCTCCGAGGCAAACAAACTGATTGCTCAGAGAGCAGGTGTACACAAACGAATCAACTAGATTTCAGAGTGATGCAGTCAAGCCATATCAACAGCCTTCAAATAGCCTCCCTGGTGAGACAGTTTTTCATCTGACCTGAATGATATTTTTGGGATTTGGGGTGCTTTATAATTTCCTTTCAATGTGGGGTCAGTGTGAGATACTCCTTAGAGTCTATATTAATAGATTTATATCCTACTGGACAAAAGATTCCGAGCTTTGCCATTTCTCTGTCCTATTTAACATTTTTATTGAGAACTGGTTGAGGATCTTGATGTTGATCAAAGTCGTAGATGACAGAAAGCTGAAAGGAGACTGAATCAGTGTCTAATAAAATCTTGACAGGTCATAATAATGAACTCTAACAAAATGGAAGAAATCAAAGTCAAACCTAAGTCCTTGCTTTAGGACCAATACCCTAATCCTGTAAGGATGGATTGGTTTGTGCATATTTGAGAAGACACTAGACTAATAAAAATTAGTTGTAAGGTCAGTATCAGTCAATAATAAGGTCTGTGACTTCTAAAAAGGCTAATGTGATCCTATGGTGTATTAATAGAAGAATGGCTTTCAAGACACAGGAAGTGAAAGTCCAGTGCTACTCTCACCTCATTATGCCAGAGCTGGATTGTGTTTAGTTCTCAGACAATGTTCAGAGAGGTGTAATCAGGAAGGCACAGGAGATGAGCACAAAATTCCTTTAAAACATCTCAAAAAACTACAAATGTTTACTCTGAAGAAGGTCCAGGGGGCATGGTCACCAACTCCAAATGTTTCAAGAGTTTTCACATGGAGGATGAAATCATTTGGCTCTGGAAGCAAAACCTGGATTGTGGACCAACGCTTTAAGGGGGTAGCTTTGGGACCGCCTTAAGGAAGAATTTTTATGGGGACCACATTGGCAAACAGTGAAGTCAGGGGCTAGTCATGAAAGTGTCTTGCCAAATGCTGGATCATCCCATCTTGGGAGGCAGGGATTACAAAATGGTGTCCCATGGACAAATTTGTTTGGTTGACATATTTTCTTTAGCTTTCTAGTGTGTTAAGAATTTTTGACTTTGTCACTAAAACTTTTTGAAAGAACAAAGATTTTACAGAGCGGTGGATATTTTCTGGTTTTGTTAAAAAATCGAGAAATCTGGTAACCACGGGCCTTCATTTTTGTGAGGCAAAGAATCAGCCACTGCCTTTTGACAGGGTGTGTACTCCGATTCTCCGGTCCCCACCACTCCTTCTTGTGTTCCCCAGCAAGTGGCGGAAGATATTTGCCATTTGTCCTCTTGCTTGAGTTACCGCTTTGCTTACACTCAGTCCACCTCAGTTATAACTTACTTGCCTGCCTGGCCGGCCTCTCCAGCCTTGGGTTTATGACCCTGGCTACACACACTAATTGACTGAGCTGGAGAATAGGACTTATTTAGAAATCAGTGGTTTTCAAACAATTTTTTTTTTTAGTTCACTTACCTTCACTCTCCCACACCCACCATGTCAAATGAAATCTTACACCATATCCCAGTTTATAAAACATGATAGAGAAGTTATTCTCTTTGAAGGTGGATGAATAACCTCTACCTCATCACTTAACGTTTCCGTTGGACAACAAGTGAAGTTTTAGGGCTCCAATGGACTGGTTTGAAAAGGATATGAAATTCTCTTCCAAAAGATGAAATTACTAATGGGGCACGTGGGTGGCTCAGTCAGTTAAGAGTCTGACTTCAGCTCAGGTTATGATCTCAGGGTTCATGAGTTTGAGCCCCACATTCGGCTCTGTGATGACAGCTCAGAGCCTGGAGCCTGCTTCCGATTCTGTGTCTCCCTCTCTCTGCCCCTCCCCCACTCATGATTTCTCTCTCTGTCTCTCAAAAATAAATAATAAGCAAAAAAATTTTAAAAGATGAAAATACTAACATAAATTGTAGTTCTAAATACTTTGGAGTATTGTTTTAAAGAAAAAACAATCCCATTTCTGAGATGAAAATAAGGATATGCAAAGGAAGGAGCACAACCTAGTGGGAATATCTGGGATCTAGTCCTGGTTTTGACATTAACCAGGTGGAAGGACTTCAGGACCCCTGTAGTCTCAGATACTAAGATCTGGAGGGGAATTTTGGAGACTAACTAGTCTACACTCCTCACTGTACAGATAAAGAAACTGAGGACTGTAAGATACAATGGTTGTTCAAGGAAACTTAGCTACTGGTCATCAGAGCTAGTATAAGAGTCCAATAATGACCTCATGTTGCCCCGGTGGAACATGCTCCTTTTCTTCCTAGTAGACAATCATTTGAATCTCTTTCCACACAATGGGTTTGAATCACTTTGCTTTTCTTCAGTTCTCTTGGGAGGGCTTTCTCTTGCCATTTCTCTGAGGTGTCCTTACAAACTAACATCCATTAAAGCAATTCTTTACATGGGGTGGGCTGCTCTCCCTTTTCAAGGGGAACGGAAAATGGAAAATTGTTTTGTCTTACCTGTTTTCTCTTGGGCAATAAGTTCTTTGTTGCTAAATGGGACATACTTGCCGAAGAGAAGATAGAAAACACAACATTTTCAGTACAGATAATGGGAAACCAATTAGATAAACTCCAGCAACCGGCTGTTATTCAGACATGAATCTCTTTGTATAACTGCTGTTTACTCATTTCTAGACCTGGCTTCACTTGTGTCCTCTCCTCAACCCATAAGGGTTTGAAACTACTGGAAATGGTAGGAATTCAATTCCATTCATTTTCAAAATTCCCTTGGCTTGTATTTAAGAGCATGTCTGTTTACAGATGGAGACGTGATCACAAACATGTCAACGTGCATCATAAAGGAAAAATGGCCAAACCAATAAAAAATACCCAAAGAGAGTTTTAAAGAGTGGTGGGATTTTTTTGTTTGTTTTTTGTTTTTGTTTTTATAAAATCTGAGGCATATCCAACTCCAAAGCTAACTGTCTCACAAAATATTATCTCAGGAAAAGTCAGTAGCTGCATAGACATACCTATTTTAACCATTTTTTTATGTCTTCATTGAGGAACACTAGGGGTGCCTGGGTGGCTCAGTCGGTTGAGCGTCCGACTTTGGCTCAGGCCACGATCTCGCCGTCCGTGAGTTCGAGCCCAGCGTTGGGCTCTGTGCTGACAGCTCAGAGCCTGGAGCCTGCTTCGGATTCTGTCTCTCCCCCTCTCTCTGCCCCTCCCCCACTCATGCTCTGTCTCTCTCTGTCAAAAATAAATAAACATTAAAATTTTTTTTTTAAAAAAAGGAACACTAATAGTCTCCTTCAGCTAAGCATTGAATAAAATTCATTTGGGAGCAGTGGTTTAAGGAGTGAGAAATTACCCTCTAGACAGATTTTGAATCTTAACAGGAAATTATTTTAAGAACTCTATCTTTCTGAAATGCATGAAAATGTGATCTGAATTGAATCAACACAGCTTGCATTTTTATTTTTCTTAATTGGAGATTAAGTTTCTTTCCTTTGGGTTTACAGTCAAACTTGATGCTTCTCATGGTTTTTATAGCTCCTAAAAATTAGAAAAGAAGTGCCCAGCTTAGATTCTCCATGTCAAATAGGCTGTTTTCCAGTAATTTCACCCAGGAGCTCCCAGAACCAGGTCTTAGCTCTGAGATATTGTCTAATTGGGCTTGAGTTTTTATTTTTTAAATTTTTTATTAAAAATTTTTTTTATATTTATTTATTTCTGAGACAGAGAGAGACCAGGCTTTGTGAGACAAGAGCGCAAGGCTCAAACTCACAAACTGTGAGATCATGACCTGGGCTGAAGTCGGTCACTCAACCGACTGAGCCACCCAGGCACCCCGGGCTTGAGTTTTTAAAAGCTTGATTCTTATCCATTCTGAGTCAAATGTGATTCTCTTCTTCAAAGTATACCACCTAGCCCAGACACAGCACTGTCCATGACATAAGACTTAGAACTACCCGATGATCCAGCAATTGTACTATTAGCTATTTACCCAAAGGATACAAAAATGCAGATTCAAAGGGGTACATGTACCCTGATGTCTATGGCAGCATTGTCAACAATAGCCAAACTATGGAAAGAGCCCAAATGTCCATTGACTAATAAATGGATAAAGAAGATGTGGTGTATATATATATACATATATATATGTATGTGTATATATATATATATATGTATGTATGTGTATATATATATATATATATATATATATATAGGGTTGATTACCTACCCACTCCCCATCAACCTGTTCTCTCTACATTTTGCCCACCGACATAAATGCCGACTCTATACCATCCCCATTTCTATCTTTGCCTTCTTCCTTTCTCTCCCATTCCTTATCTAATCCATATATATATATGATGGAATATCATTCAGCCATCAAAAGGAATGAAACCTTGCCATTTGCAATGACGTGTATAGACTAGAGTGCATTATGCTAAGCAAACTATCAATCAGAGAAAGACAAATATGATGATTTCACTCACATGTGGAATTTAAGAAACAAAACCGATGAATACATGGGAGGGGAGAACAAAAGAAAATGAAAAAAGAGAGAGGGAAACAAACCACAAGAGACTCTTAAAGACAGATGCACCTGGGTGGCTCAGTTGGCTAAGCGTCTGACTCTTGATTTTCACTCAGATCATGATCTCACGGTTTGTGAGTCTGAGCCCCATGTCAGGCTCTGCACTGACAATGTGGAGGCTGCTTGGGATTCTCTCTCTCTCCCTCTCTCTCTGTCCCTTCCCTGCTTGCACACTCTCTCTCCTTCTCTCTCTTTCAAAAAAAAAAAAAAGAGGGAGAGACTTTTAAAGACAGAACAAACGGAGGGGTGATGGAGAGAGGTGGGTTGAGGATGGGCTAGATGGGTGATGGGTATTAAGGAGGGCACTTGATATGATGAGCATATGTATGTAAGTGATGAATCACTGAATTCTACTCCTGAAACCAATATTGCACCGTATGTTAACTAAATAGAATTTAAATAAAAATTAGAAAAGAAAAAGAAAAACAAAACTCATGCTCCCATTTTTATTTCATAAGCTTCTAATTCATAACTATGAATTACAATACCTCTCGAGAAAAAAATAGATTATAGGAAAAAGCTGAAGAAACTTATTGATACCTCTAAGGGGTTTTAATAAGAAATACATACAAGGACAGTCAAGTTATTCTGGTAAAATTCAACTGAGCTCAGAAACACATTGACTAGATTGGTTTTGGCTTGACCTGCCGATCCCCTTCCTACATCATTTGTCACTCCTCTGTCTCGTTTGCAGGTCTGAAGTTATCTCCCAGATTTCTAAATGTTTGAGTGCCCTAGGACTCTGTCCCATATGGCTTGTTTGTCCAATTTACACTCATGTTTTAGATAATCTCAACTGGTCTCATGGCATTGAATGCTGTCAATATGTGGGTGACTCCCAATTTATGTCTCCAACTCCCACCTCTAGCCTAGATCTTTAAATCATTTGCTTATTTTACTTGTCCACTTGGATACTCAGTGCAAGTTTCAAAAGTTAACATGCTTCAAACTAAACTCTTGATTCCCTACCCACTCCCCATCAACCTGCTTCTCTCTGCATTTTGCCCACCGACATAAATGCCGACTCCATACCGTCCCCATTTCCACCTTTGCCTTCTCCCTTTCTCTTCCATTCCTTATCTAATCCATCAACAAAAGAATCAGCAAATTGAAAGACTCTACCTTCACAATATGTCCCCCAATCTGACTTGTTTCTTACCACCTCCACTAACTTCTACCCTGGCTTAAGCCACCGGCCTTTCTCTTCTAGAATGCTGCAATCACCTAACACTGATCTCCCTGGTTTCCAGCTGTGCCCCCCATCCCCATGCCCAGCCACAGTCTATTATTATTCACTTTGAGGCAGAGAAATCACATTTCATTCAGAATCAACGAGAAGTCCTTACCTGACCGTGGTCTTGTTCCCTTGCTCCTCTCTGACTTCATTTCTTTCCCCCTTCTCCTCGGCTCACATCTTCCCAGCCTTACTGGAATTCTTGTTAGTTTTTAAAACACATCAAGTGTACCCTAGACACCTGGCTTTTATCCTTGGTGGTTCCTCTGCTGGGAAGGCCCTTTCTGCAGATAGCCAGAGGATACCTTTCTTAACCTCCTTCAGGTCTATGTGTAAATGTCACCTGACTAGAGTAGACAACCCTGGATGCTTTTTATAAAATGGAAACACCCCCTCCCCTGGCCCTCTCTTCCTCCCACTTTTGCTCTATTCATTTTCATAATATGTTTGCCAACAGTCATATACCTACTTTAGTATCTGGTTTTCGTCTTTTTCATCCCCGGTAGTATATAAGCTTCATGGGAGAAGAACTTTGTCTATTTTGTTCCCTGTTGTGCCCTGGTACCTGGAACAGTGCTCGGCATGTAGCTGAACTCAATAAATATTTGAGGAATGAATAAATAGTTTGCTAGCAAGCAACCAGATAATGTAATTACATTGTGAATTCAATAAGCATACATAAAATGCTCATTTTTAGAGGAAACAAGAAAAACATTTTAGGTATTTAAAGACATTTCCTTTTGCATCTTGAGAAAGGTTGGGGAAGGAATCAGGTAAGGCAGGTTGGGAGAAATTTGCTCTACACACATTGAAGATTTTGCCTAGAAGTCCTAAAAGCTTGCCAGCTCACCGTTTGAGAGTCTTTATCTTGTGAGTTATAAAGTTGATACGGAACCACTTTCTTCTCTTTGTGTTGTTTTTCTCTGCACTGGGGCTCATTAGAATTCTCTCAAAGAAAGTTAAAACTCCCCAGAGATCTCTGGGCTTGCTAGAATGGTGTCTCCCAGAGTGCTCCTCCTTCCTTTTAGTAAGCCTGGCAGCGTGAACCGTAGTAATCATTTAAAAATATGCTCACAACATCTAGGAAAAACCAGGCCTACTCATTAGCAGCTTTCTCTCTGCCTTTCTGAATTCATGGTAAATAATTCTCCCCTGTTCCCCACGAATACTTAATTATAGCACGAGCAGCAGCTCTTTGAGGCAGGAAGCTAGGCATATCTGCGATGCCCAGAGGAGATACTGAACTGTTGTTCCCTGCTGCATAATAAAGCCAGCAGATTAGGGCAGATTAGCTTTTCGCACAGGCTGGAGCATTTCTGAAGACTCCTTCCTGCATTGTCTCCCAACACACTTTTTCTCTGGATGCTGTCACGTCACTTTCCAAATATATGCCCCATGGAAGGTTTACACCTGCCGAGCCCAAATCTTAAGTGCAAATCAGAGTGCAAAGGTAAGTCAGAGTGCAATCCACATGCGTTTCTTGGCTTCATTGACCATTCCAAGCATGGTCAAGGTTGTGTGCTTCCAGATTCCTTTTCCTCTGAGTTAAATGCAATCCCCGGAGGAGGGCAGTGAGGGGAAGCTGGGCTGTCTAGAAGGAGCTATTGACCCTAGAAGGCATGCCAACTCTTCCAGGAAGGTCAAGGCTCAAGGCAGAATTTTGACACCCATGGTCTCCTGCCCCTAGTGTTACTCATGGTTGTATTGCGTCTTGTGGTAAAAGGGACTTTGCAGAGGAAATTAAGGTTACTTGTGTGCTGACCTTAAGAGAGAGAGATCATGCTGGGTTATCTGGATGGATCCAATGGTGTCACATGAGCCCTGAAGTGGAAGAGGAAGCAGAGGGGTGTGAAGCACAGGAAGGATCTGAGTGTATTATTGGTTTCAAGATGGAGAGAGCCACATGAGACAACGCTGTTTTCAATCTCATGCCCAGCTAGCGTTCTTAACAACATCTTTTACACATGCAACTCTCCATCTCAGAGCACATTTCCAGGAAATTCAAGCTAAGACACCATCTTTGTTTACATTCGGAGAGGAATCCAAGTAGGATTCTGAAGTGGGTGTGGTAAAAACTACACATGGTCAACATTGACTATGAAAATTTATTAGGAAAGTTAGATAGTGATGTACCACGTCTCAGTGCCTCACAGGTCATTCCCATCCACAAGGAACCTGGTCCTAACACAATCTTTGTGCAAAGGAGCCAGGAAAATTAATTTATGAACTACAAGTCCAGGACAGCAGCACTGCACAGTGGTGAAGATTTCTTACAAACTGTGGGACGAGCCTCCCTAAGGTCCTATTGCCACACCTGTAAACTGGGAATCTGACAGTATGTAATTCACAGGCGACGTTTGAGGGTTAGGGCTAATGAGATGATGCATGCTAAGTCCTCAGCACAGCATTGGGTTTGTGCGATTTGTGACAGTAGCTGTGGATTTCAAGCCTATACTCTCTGGGCCCTCCTCTGAGTTCACCTGCGACTGCTCACGGCTTCTCTGCTATCTCTCTACTCTAGGGCTTTCTCCCGCATCCTGAGACTCAGCCTGTGCACAAGGCAGCCCAAAGCGATAGGGATTTAACATTCGGGATCAACTCAAACATGAGACAGAGCCTGTAGATTAATCATTCCTCAATCAGCGTCACTCCTTGTGGGACAAGTCTAAAGCACATTCTACGCACCACTCTCAGAGAGAACTCGGTGGGACTGAGCCTCTGGTGCCTACGATGAAAACCTGCTAAAATATCCACCCTCTATATGCTTTCCTCACTTCCTTTTTTAATTTCAGTCTTTCCCTCGTGTTTCCTAGGACCAACCACACAAATAAATGACCCTCTTCTGAGTTCTTGTCCCCGGGTTTGCTTTTTGCAGGAACCCAAATAAAACGGCAGCATCTAACACTCACTGTTCTTAAACTGTTATTAAATTAAAGTGAGAGGAAACCCTGGAGCCCTCCTCTCTGTTCTTTTCTGACTCAGTGATCTGGTTCCTGCAGAAATGTCATGAGCACGATCATTGAAGGACTGCGTCCTTGCTTTCTCCTCACTAACGCGCAGAGGGTCACTAGCTGGCTGGCTGGGCATGGAGAGGTCTGAGCCAAAATTCCTTCCTAATGGATTTCATTGTACGTGCATTCGCTTGCATTTATAGCTTTTTTTTTTTTTTTTTGTAAAACAGCTTTTCTCTTGAAGCCTGAGACACAAAGCACATTCTGGAAGTGTGTGTTTGCTGCTTATGGATTCCTGAGGAGAAGAAATAAGGTGGAGAGAGGCAGGGAGGAAAAACCAGAAGAAGGGAGGAAGAAATGATATTTGCTTAACTTTGCTATGCTCTCCTTTCAGGTATTTGCCCTTTTAGGGTTGGCAACATGGTTTCCTTTTTTATGATAGAAAATTGAACTATTTACAGTAGGAAATGTCCAGTTCACTGAAGGGACCACTTGGTTCCGTGATTTTGAGAGACTGTTAGGAGGTTGGGGGTGGGGATGGGGGTAGTTGTTGCATTGGGTGTGGGGATGGGTCTTCTCCATTTTCCACCAGTCAAAAATTTTTTATTTTTTACAATTTTCCTGTGCTTCTGTTTCTCATTGTCTACCTTCTTCTTCGCAATGTAGCTTCAACATTACTTTATTTCAGTTCTATATCTTTTTACTTTATTTCTGTTTAGAGTAGATGTGCCAGAGACACCCATGAACATTTATTAGCCCATGAACAAATATTAGCCCATAACCATTTATTATTAGGTAGGAAGGAGTCTTTCTTAGGAATTCTGGCTAATCTGTACTTTAACCCCAAGACATAAAGAGATTTCATTCTACTTCCAGACCCCACCAATGGTTAACACTCTGTTTGGTTTGTGGTCTACTGGACTGTCACAATTATACATCGTGGACGCGCCTTTCCCTATGAGAATCCTAATTCCAAATATGTTGTTCCCTTGTCCAACCAGGACACCTAAACCTGGATTGCACAAGATGGTCACCATTTCTGGGGACCTGAGTTGTTTTAAAAAACTCATGTGTGACTTCGTACCTCCATTTCAGGTTGGTCTAACTCATGCTACAAGAAAATGAGAAAATGGAGTAAAGGCAGCCATGGGTGGCTTCTGGAGTAGAAGTTCTACAAATACTATTATATTTGCTATACAGTAAACTTACCCTGCTTATTTTTTAAAATAAGTAACATATAATTAAGTCTCTCTGCTTCCTCCCCCCGCCCCCGCCCCTCAGTGAAGCATTTGGAAGATAGATTGGAGAAGTCCTATACATTTCTTAGAGCAGCATCTCAAAACCTCAAACCTCACCATGTTAGAGTTAACAAGTATGAAGATAAAAAACAATCGATTCTTTGGGTATAAATTCACTTTAAAAGGCACTCAAACTATCTAATTTCTATTTTTACTGTCCCTCAGGCTGAGAGGCTCTCATGCATTCACTGTGATGGTAAGGACAGGACACCCCAAAGTCTACTAGTTATCCACTGGCTAAAGGTTTGATCAAAATGAAAAACCAAACCAAACCAAAACAAAAAACAAAACAAAACAAAACAAAACCCAAAAGACAAAAAAACAATAAACAACCAAAAAGTGCAAGAAGACATTTTTTTCCATAAAATTTTCCATTTGAAGGTAGATCTTTCACAAGATAGTGATGCTTTTCCTTTTCTTCTCCCAACTTTTAATCTAAGAAATCAATTAGTTATTTAATACTATAAATCAGGCACAATACATACAAGTGGCACATGATTATTATAAAAAGTTACTATGACTGATGTGTATGACTGTGTTTGAAAAGGGTTGTATGCTAAGAGCTTAGCAATTGTGACAAAATTTTATGTTACTTGTGGAGGAAAAGGTAAACGAGTTGGTTTGCTTGCTTTGAACTGCTGAAGTTCCAGTACTCTTTTCAGAAAGATGTCACAATCTAAAGATTGTGAATAAATTGCTGTATAATTGCTCTGATCATCTCACGGGCTTCTTCAGGTCATGGTTTCCATGTCATCCATGCTTAATCTTTCTGATCTAAGTCTATGTACAGCTTTTCTAGGTGTTCGCCAGTCATGGCTAAATTACTGAACCTGAGTTAGATCTAAAAGCATTATTATGTCGTGTCAGAAAAGGACCCAGAGCAATTACAAGCCTTTCTCAGCTTCTGTCCACCACCTGAGTTTGAAGCATGCTAATAAATCCATTTTTTAAAACAATATCAATTAGTGTATTATTAAATCCCACAGACAAAGAAAGTCTGGCCTGCTCATTATTCAGAATTTTACCAACAAATCACACCAGTCTTGTCCAGTTAATTTTAAAGAATGAGAAAACTTCTTTTTTGTTCTGATGGTATGGTTCTATGAAGTTATTGTAGAATTATCCAGTGAACGTAACTTTTGTGGGTTTTTGCAGCACCCTCAAAACTCCATGAATATGCTCAGAGTAGACCCTTAAAGAACAAAACTAGGTCACTATTGGATCACGTGTCAGCCATCTACGGTCATTAGACAGGGGGATGTGTTCTGATGAAGAAGAAGCTAGAGAAGTAAAAGTTCTATAGATAGAATGCAAGGGAGACATCATCCATTCTTTGAGAATGGGAACTGAGATGAGTTTTCAGCAAACTGATAGGAGTTTCTGACTTGCGAAATGATTTTAAAATGATTTCAAGTGATCACTATGTGATCTAGTAAAATTGCTCTGAGAAGGGAATAAGTGTTTGTAATTCTCAAATGAAATTAACTTTTCTCAACAAATGACGTTCAGATTATTTGTTGTTAAATTATTTGGCCTCCATATGGCTAATGTGTGTTGCTCATTGAACGATGGGAACCTTCATGTTTTTTAATGTATTTCATTTCAATGCTATGTCAGATATGCAAACAGGGTTCAACGTAACTGTGAAACAAATATTATCTTAAACAAATCTATTCTCTGCAGCTTTTAAGCCACTTGCAGAGCTGTGGGGAGTTGGTATGTAGACTGCGGACTGCAGTCAGATTTGGTTTCAAGACTCGTTGACGTTGCTCTTAGCTGAAGTTTAACAAATCCCACAGACATTTTGGGCAGGGGATATTTGTTCTTAACCTTGATGCTCAGAAGTCATTTCTAGTTTTATTATTTCAGCCAGCATTGGGTTTAATGACTCCCTCTTTAAATTATTTTAGCTACCCAAACTTTCCAAACATATTGCCCTCATGTGGGCGGTTGTACCGGGACTGTGAATATGATCAGCAACCCAGTGTATTGGACTTTTGAAATTAAAAACTGGCTCTTGGGACACATGGGTGGCTCAGTCAGTTAAGCCTCCAACTCTTGATTTCATCTCAAGTCATGATCTCATGGTTTGTGAGTTCGAGCCCCACATTGAGCTCTATGCTGACAAGTGTGGTGACTGCTTGGGATTCTCTCTCCCTCTCTCTCCACCCTTCCCTTACACACTCTCTCTTTTTCAATAAATAAATAAATAAATAAATAAATAAATAACTGGTTCTTCATGGGGTTCTCAGTGACAGGGCCTGGAAGTCATAAAATGGTAACTTGTTTCTTTTACCTACAATTAAGAATATACTGAAAGGAGGAGCTAAAGAGAAGGCTATGCTGTTTCCTAGAGGGTGCACATTTTAGAATAAGGACAAAAATACAAGATGAGAAGAACGTTTTCATGGATTAAAACCCTGAGGAAAAATTATTAATCATCCATTCATTTGGCAGTTATTTATTGAACATCTTCTATGTATTCAGAACTGTGCTGTGCAAAGATATCCAGAAATAAGCAAGACACATTTAGCAGAAAGAGATGGAAAGGCAAGAGAACACCTTTAAAACAATCTGCATCAGAATCTATTTTCTTAGCTGTTGTCCTGACACTTAGTGAATGAATATGAACATATTGAAAGCAGAACTTTATTGGCCTGGACAAAAAGCACATATGATCCTTTCCCAGTCTTTCTGTTGTTTTTCTTAAACACAAAAAGTATTTGCTAGATGAGGGTCAACCATCCTTGAAACTTTTGTTCTGAAGCCAGAACAAAACCAAAGTCAAGTCTGATCCTCTACCTTTTCCCTTATTTCTTGAGCTGATAGCACATCTTGGTAGTTTCTATGACTAAAAACTACCTAGTAGATTCAGCCCTGAAAGCCTGTAGCTACTCAAACCCTCCTGCTCTTATAGGCCTGGTTGCTTGGGTTTTGCATCATCCTTCCCCAGCTGCAGGACAGTGAGTGAGAAAAGCCGGGAAGAAATGTGGAGACAGGAGGAAGAAGGAAACTGGGGCTGCAAGCATGAGTCTAGGAGATAACACATTTCAGAGAATGATAAAACAACTTGCCCTTAAGATGTTGGCTCCTAAAATGTAACTTAAAACATGTACCCAAGAGATAAAAGCCTGGACCAGTAATCCTTTCTGGCTATCTGGTCCTTTCCTTTTTCTTCCTCTCCTTCTATTTATTTTTCTTTTTGCAGCCTGTGTGAATGTGCTTGGAACCCAAAACTTGAGGTATCCTAATTCTTGACATATTTGCCCTTTTGTTTAAGATCTGTAAACCCACAGGGCAGAGTCCTTATAGTGCTACTCTTGCACTGATCATAGTCAATGCTTTTTGTTTAAGAATAGCACCCCCTCCGATGAGGATGAGGAGAAAAAGGAAATCTCATGCATTGTTGGTGGGAATGCAAACTGGTGCAGCCACTGCAGAAAACGATATGGAGGTTCCTCAAAAAATTAAAAATAGAACTACCCTACAATCCAAGAATTCCACTACTGAGTATTTGTCCAAAGAGTATGAAAGAAAACATTAAAAAGACATATGCATACCTATGTTTATTGTGGCATTATTTACGATAGTGAAATGCTGGAGGCAGTCCAAATGTCCATTGATAGATGAATGGATAAAGAAGATGTGGTATATATATGCAATGGAATACTACTCAGCCATAAAAATAATGAATTATTGTCATTTGCAACAACATGGATGGACCTAGAGAGTATCATGTTAAGTGAAATAAGCCAGTCAAAGAAAGGTAAGGATCATAAGATTTCACTCAAATATGGAATTTAATGAACAAATGAATAAAGAAAAAAAAAAGACAAACCAACCCCCCTCCCCCTCCCCAGACTCTTAACTATAGAGAACAAACTGGTGTTTACCAGTGGGAGGTCGGGGAGTTGGGGATTGGTGAAATAGGTGATGGGGATTAAGAGTACCCTTATTGTGAGAAGCACTGAGTAAGGTATGGAATTGCTGAATCACTATATTGTACACTTGAAACTAATGTAACACTGTATGTTCATTATACTGGAATAAGAAAAAAAGAATAGTCACCCCCATATTTTGCAATCAGCTGATGCCCAAATTAGATAACCACAAGAACATCATGCAGGAAAGACTCAGGGCTTGATCTAATATTTTGAAATGAGGCAGTCATCACTAGTAGTTTTTTCCCCCCCAAATTATGAGATTTTATGCTTTTTTTCATTTCCTAGAATGACTTTATTATTGACAACAGTCTTAACATTTACCCTTGATGAGAGGACAGAGAAGAGGTACAGGAGATGTATGATTGTTAGTGTCCCTGCTATCTTCTAATGATCATGGGCAGGGCAGATGGTTGTCCCACCACGTAGAGGCAGATGGCTACCAGGATCCTTCTAGTAGGCAGTGATGGGGGAATAGCTGCCCCTTTTGGTTACAACAGACAATATTTTGAAGATAAAGACAAATGATTAGAATCACTAGTGCATGATCTCCTTCCTTACTACCTAGCCCATTTTATTTTCTTCTCTTTTGAAAATATCACTCTAAACTTCAAGAATAAACATTTCAAAGATTACTTCAAGTAAGTATAAGAATATCTTAACCTAATGGGCCCAAGGAGTCTCTCTGACCCAAACAATGGCTTCTTAGTTTCACTGTTCCTCAGTTCTCTTTCCCAAGCCTCTCTTTCCTTCTGTCCCAGTTTCTTTTTTTTTTTTTTCTCCCTGGATGGTTTTGAGGAAACATCTTTAATTGTGGAAGAGGAGAACTCAATGGGACTTTGAAGCAAATATATAAATAAAAGGAAAACAATGGGCCATAAAGGGTAAGATCATGGGACAGCGATGAAGTGTAGGGAAAACCAATGTCACAGTGCACCAGAATGGTCTTTGTCTACTGGTATCCACTCTGGACCCATAGGTGAGACATACAGGATTTCTGTCCTGTATAATACCTCTTCCCAAGGTATTCCCCAAGCTCTGAGTTGGTACAGCCAGGGCCAATGCAGTTATGACACAGAAAATAGAGCTTTCCCTTAGATAACGATGCCAGGTTCTACAACAGACCCTTTGAGAATGCCTGGCATGGGCTGGCAGCAGGCAGCTTGGGTCTTACTGTGAAAGCAGATAAAGTGGCTTCTCAGAGCAGAATTTCCACTCCAGGGAATGGGGGATCCCCTGGGTTGAGGAGTTGAAAGAAAATTGCCTATGGCCTGTCAGTAGGTGGTCTGCTGGGGGCGTCTGTTTCATCTGCATTCCTAATTAAAGCCCAAATTAAACCCAGCCAAATGTTCACATGAAAAGCCCCACCAGAATGAGTTTCCAGATTCCATCAACTCCAAAGGAATCTCATGTGTAAATCTCTAACTCAACTGTCTGGCCCACTTTATATCCACTTTCCCCCCAAGAGTTCTGGAGAAGAGGTTGTGCAGCCATCAATGTGCAGAGAGCAACTTGCTTGGATTATTAATTTCCCTTAATTAACAAGGAAATAACTTATCTTATTAGTAATTAATAAGATGATATTTTCTCTTACTCAATTGAATGAGTCTGTGAGTATAGGAGGATGGCAGAAGGGATTTGATGGAAGATTCAGGAATGACCAAAGTTCCTATTCTGGAAATGGAGCTGTTTCGTGGCTAAAATATTAAGTTTGACTGTGGGGAAGTTGAATTTAAGCTTCCAGGGGGAGTAGGAAATGAGATCTGGATTCCAAGATCAAGGTAAAGATTCCAAATTAAAAATGGGGGTCATGAGCACCATTAAGGCATGGTGGTAAATTAGGTGGGTGTGAGAAAATATGGAGAGAAAGGCTGCAACTTTGCATGGATACTGAGAAGCCCATTGCCTACCATGAGCCAGGCACTTGCCGACCCGCTCATTTCTCCACGTCCAGGATGGGGCACAGCAACCTCCTCAGAACATGTGGACTCACCAGAAGAAAGCTTCCATAAAACAACTCATTAAACAGCTTGGTTTTTTCCCATCCATCACAGGCCAAAACATGCTCCCGGGGAACCAGAAGTCCAAACACAATAATGCAGGAGAAGATAGCCAGTAAAGGGGTGGTGTCCCTGTTTATTCCCCACCGTATCCACAGCCTATAAAATATTTATTTATCATGCACAAGGTAGAGGAGTAGAGAGTCCCCAGTACCACTCTGCCAAAGATCCATTTTGCCTATCATAATACTTGAGTGTCTTTACTTCAAAATTCCCCACCCACCCATCCCTTTATACATTCCCTCAGTGGGCTCAGATGTGGCAGCAGAGGTTGTAAGGCAGGTGTCCAGGGAAACTCACCCTGGGGTCTCTCTCCAGCTGCTGCTTGTGATGTAGGCTGCGTCTTCTCTTGGCCTTTGCAAGGCCATTGTGGTAAAAGTGGTACAGGCCGTCAGTGAAGGGGAGCTGTAGAGAGTCAAACAGACATAGGACATAGTTAGCTTCTGGGGGTGGCCCCAGGACATGGAAACCAAAGCTGGGGCTGCATGCAAGGGTTCCATGAGATGAAGTATATGTGAGAAAACTGCTGGAAACTTCCTTCCTATCAGACTTGGACATCTATTTCCCTATCTGTACTCCTTTCGTTTTCTCTATATACTGCCCATTCACCCCTCCTCCTCAAATACCTTCTACTCTTTCCTCTATTTCTTTAGTTTCTACCCATTCTTTGATCTCCTCCTCCATAGAGTCTTCCCTTTATATTTATACTCACACCAAGTTCTCCATTCTCTTCCCTTGAACTAGTATTTATACTCCATGTCTGGTTTCTCCAGAATTGTGTTGTGATGTACTCCTGTCTTCACAGCTGCATTATCTGTACTGTACCTTAGACTTTCTCTGTGACTCCTTGATGCCTTTCATCATATTGAGCACAGTGCAACCATGTAAATATAGTAAGCACCTATTAGATGGTGGACGGGATTTCCTTCTATCTCCCTAACTTACGGATCCTTGGGATTAGGTATGAGTGTCAGAACTAGTTGCAGAAAACCACAATAATGAGAGCTTGTCTGCTCATCAGGGCCTGTAAGAATCAGAGAACATAAGACTCTCTTGCCCTATGACCAAACTGCATTTGGGGACTTATGATGTACAGAGATGTATTAGTACAACAACAATAGCACAATACTTTTGAAATTAAGTTGGTATTAATTTGTTTAAGTTCTTTATTGTAATCTCCAGGGCATCCACCAAGAAAATAACTAAACAATATATAGTATAATAAACAACAAGGTAATTAAAAAGGTACACTAAAGGGGTGTCTTTGTGGCTTAGTCAGTTGATATCTGACTTCAGCTCAGTCATGATCTCATGGTTCATGGGTTCAAGCCCCACATCGGGCTCTGTGCTGACAGCTCAGAACCCAGAGCCTGCTTCAGATTTTGTCTCTCTCTCTCTCTCTCTGTCTGCCTCTTCCCAACTCATTCTATGTCTCTCTCAAAAAATGAATAAGTGTTTAAAAAAATTTAAAAAAGTGTACTAAAAATATTTAACACAAAAAGGACTTTATGAAAGAATACAAGAAAAAAGTTTATAAGACATATAGAAAGCACATGGTAAAATAGCAAGTGTAAACATCTTTTAAATATTACATTAAATGTAACTGGATTGAAAACTCTAATCAAAAGACAGAGTTACAGAATGAATAAAAAAACATTATTCAACTATATGCTATCTAGAAGAGATACGCTTTACATTTGGGGGGTATGATAAGGGAGCGTAAGGCAAGCTGAAGGCAAAGCACAAGCTAACAATAACCCTACTCCCCAAGAGTGGGATATGTGTGACATTCTTCAGGCACTCCTGGCAGCCCAAGAGCAAAGGAAAGAAAAAAAAAATGGTTAACTGATAGTGATCATAGTCATGCAGGACATGAGTCTCCACCAGTTTACAAATGTCTTAGTAATTTACAAGAAAAACGCAATATTATCAATAGCCTAATCTCCAGAAACCTATAGACTCAGTTTCCTGGAGCCCCAACATTATCCTCCCCTCTGGAGTGCCGTGGGGAACAAAGGCAAGAAGGAAATGGTAGGTAAAATTAAATTTCTTTATAATCCGTAGCCCACTGACAAATACTTGAGGAAAATGTAGAGTATAACATTTCTCCAGGAACTCCCTATTGTCTTAATGTTAATGCCTTACTAGAGGAAAACAACTTAGCTTGACAATAGCCAAGCCTCTGGTATCTTATGAGTTCTCGTTAGTATATGAAATTCCTTTTGGAGGCCTCCCTTTTACCTTTACCTCCCTCAACTCCATAGTATATAATCAGTCACTCTTTACACCCCCAGTGCAGCTCTTCCTGCCCATGAGTCCTGTCCCTATGCTTTAATAAATCAACTTTTTGCACCAAAAAAAAATACACTTTAAATTCAAATGCACAAATGGGTTGAAAGTCAAGGGATGTGAAAAGATATACTGTACAAACAACCAGAAGAAAGGACTGACAATACTAGATATAATTGATTTTAACAAAAATTGTTACTACAGACAAGGAATGACATTTTATGGTGATAAAAGGGTTAATACATCAAAAAGACAGATAATTATAAATATATATGCATGTAACAATGAAGCCCCCAATCACAAAACAAAAGCTGACAAATCAAAGGGAGGAATAGAAGGGCGCCTGGGTGGCTCAGTCAGTTAAGCATCCAACTCTCAATATTGGTTCAGGTCATGATCTTGCAGTCATGAGAATGAGCCCTGCATCAGGCTCTATGCTGAGCATGAAGTCTACTTAGGATTCGCTGTCTGCCTCTCTCTCTCAAAATAAACATTTTTTTTAAAGGGAGGCATAAATAATGGATCAATAACAGTAGACCATTTTCAATAATAAGCAGAACCAAGAAGTATGCAGACCAAAAAGTAAATTGAAGACTTGAACAAAACCAAAAACCAACTAAATCTAAGAGACATTTATGGAACATTCCACCTAACTATAGCAAAATTCAAAGTCTTATCAAGTACACATGGAATATTCCCCAAGATAGATCATATGTTAGGTCACAAATCAAGCTTCAATAAATTTAAAAGGACGAAAATAATACGAAGTGTGTTAGCTGATCACAAATTCTAATTACATTAAAAATCAATAACAGATGAAGAGCGCCTGGGTGGCTCAGTTGCTTAAACATCCAACTTCAACTCAGGTCATGATCTTGCAGTCTGTGAGTTTGAGCGCCACATCAGGCTCTGTGCTCACAGCTCAGAGCCTGGAGCCTGCTTCAGATTCTGTGTCTCCTCTCTCTGCCCCTCCCCCACTCATGCTCTGTCTCTCAAAAATGAATAAATGTTAAAAAAAATCAATAACTGATTAAAAATTTAGAAATTTGGAAAACAACATACTCCTAAATAATCAGTGGGTCAAAGAATAAATTACACTGACTATTCCAAAATACTTTGAGATGAATGAAAACAAAAACAGAATTTAAAAACTTTTGGGATGCAGTTAAAATAGTGCTTACAGGGAAATCCATAGCTGTAAGTGCCTACTGTGAAAGAAAAAAGACCTCAGATCAATAACTGAACTAGAAAAGGAAGAGCAAACTAAATCCAACAAATAGCAGGAAAGAAATTAGAAGATTTAAGTTGGAATAAATGAAATAGAAAATTGAAAAAAATAGAGGAAATCAACAAAACCCAGTTATTCTTTGAAAAGTTCAAGAAAATTCACAAAACTCTAAGAACATTGACCAAGAAAAAGAAAGGTTCAAATAAATACAATCAGTGATGAAAGAGGAGACATTGCTACCAACCTATAGAAATAAAAAATATTGTAGGGAATACTGTGAATAACTGTATGCCAACAAATTAGATAACCTTGGTGAAATAGACAAATTCTCAGAAAGATATAAATTTCCAAAATTTACTTAGAAGTAATAGAAAATTAGAATAGACCTATAACAAGTAAAGAGATTAAATTAATAATTTTCAATCTTCCTGTAAAATAAAGGCCAGGCCCAAATAATTTCACTAGTGGGTTCTACCAAATGTTTTCAGAATTTATACCAATCCTTCAGAAACTCTTCCAAAAAATGTAAGATGAAGGAACACTTCCCAACTATTTCACCAAGGCTACTATTACCTTCATATGAGAACCAAAGACAGATATCACAGGAAAACTACAGACCACTACCCCTGACAAATATCAGCCCCTAAGTCCTCATCAAAACACCAGCAAAATGAATCCAGCAACATGTATAAAGGATTATATACCATGACTAAGTGGGATTTATCCTAGGAATGCAAGGTTCTTTTAACAGCTGAAAATCAGTTAACGTAATAACAATATCAATAGAATAAAGGGCTTTTTTTTGAAAAAAAAAAAAGTATTTATTTAGCTGATTATTACACAAAATCAAATACTCTTATGTTAAGACATTCAAAAAACTTAAAAAGAAAGGGAATTTCCTCAATCTGATAATTGTATCTATCAAAACACACATAACATCATATTAAATGTTGAAAGGGTGATTACTTTCCCCTTAAGATCAGAGCAAGACAAGTTTGACTGTTCTTTCCATTTATATTCAACAGTGTAATGGTGTCCAGCTGGGACAATCAGGCAAGAAAAAGAAATAAAGTCATTCAGATTGAAAAGAAAGAAAAAAAATCTCTATTTGCAAAAGACATCATCTTGTTCATAGAAATTCCTGGGAAATCCACAAAGAACTATCCAAATTAACAAATGAGTTCAGTGTGGTTGCAAGATATAAAATTAATATACAAAAATCAATTATAATTCTGTATGCTAACAATGACCAATCCAAGAATAGAGTTAAGAAAATAATTTCATTTACAATAACATCAAATAAGTAGAACACTTGAAAATAAATTTAGCAAAAGAAGTATAAGACTTGTACACTGAAAAATACAAAATATCATTGAAATAAATTAAAGAAGATATAAATAAATGGAAAGACATCCCATGTTCATGGATTTTTAAGATGGAAATATTCCCCAATTTTGCTGATCCTAAAATTCATATGGAAATGCAAAGGACTCCAATTAGCCAAAGCAATCTCAAAAAAGAACAAAGTTGGAAGACTCACACTTTCTCATTTCAAAACTTAATAGAATGCTACAGTAATCAAGATAGTCTGGTATTGGCATAGGAGAGACATACAGTTCAATGGTATAAAATTGAGAGTCCAGAAATAATTTACGGTAATTTATGGTTAATTGATCTTAACCCTGGTGCTATGAAAATTCAATGAGAAAAATTAGTCTTTTCAACAAGCCATTCTTAGAAAACTGAATATCTACACAGAAAGAATCAATTTGGATCCCTATCTCACATCACATAAAATTTTTAACTCAATATTATTTATAGCCCTAAATGTAAGAGATGAAACTATACAAATCTTAGAATAAAACATATGAGTAAATATACAAGTAAATATTCATGACTTTAGGCTAGGCAATGATTTCTTAGAAATGACACCAAAAGTACAAAGGACAAAAAACCCCCAAAACCCAAAATTGGACTTCATTAAAATTAAGAATGTTTGTGCTTCAAAGGAAATCATCAAGAAAATGAAAAGACAATCCACAGAATGAGATAAAATATTTTCAATTCATATCTATGATTAGGGACTCAAACCAGAATATATAAAGAATAATTTAGCAATAAAGTCAAATAACTCAATTTAAAAATAGGCAAAAGATTTGAGCAGTTATTTCTCCAAAGAAGATATACAAAGTGGCACATGTAAAGTTGCTCAACATTATTAGTCATTAGTGAAATACAAATCAAAACCACAATGAGATATCACTTCACACCCACTAGAAAAAAAGAATTAAAAACCAGCAAGTGTTGGTGAGGATATATGGAGGAATTTGAACCCTTGTACGTTGCTAGTGGATAATAAAATGGCACAGACACTTTGGAGAACAGTCTGTCAGTTACTCAAAATACTAAGCACAAATTTTCATTTGATCCAGCACTTCTAATCATAGGTATATATCCAAGAGAAATGAAAGTATTATATCTACACAAAGACGTGTACACAAATGTTCTTAGCAGCATTATTCATGATAGGTAAAAACTAGACACAACCCAAATGTCCATCAACTGAGTGGGCACTCAGTAAGTGTTGGCAATAAGTGAGTAGATAAATAAAATGTGGTGTGTAGATACAAAGGAATATAATTTGGAAACAAAAAGGAATGAAATACTGATATATGCTATAACACAGATGGACCTTAAAAACTAAATGCTAAATGAAAGAAGCCAGACCCCCCCCCCCCAAAAAAAAGGCTACATATTGTATCACTTCTTTTATATGAAATGTCCAGAACAGAAAAACACATAGAAATACAAAGTAGATTAGTATTTACATCAGGGGCTAAGAGGAGGCAGAAATACAGAGTGATTGGTAATGGTATAGGGTTCCTTCTTGGGGCAATCAAAATGTTCTAAAAGTAGATCGTGGTAAGATTTCACAACTTTTTGAATATATTGAAAATCATCAAATTGTACATTTTGAAAGGGCAAATTTTATGATTTGTGCATTATGTTTCAATAAAAATGTTATTTAAAAAATCCTGTGATGAACAGCCTTGTAAATGTCACTATATGCACAGATGAGAGGGGTTTTTTTGAAGGATATATCCCAGGAATGCACTAATTTAATTAGAGATTGTGAACATCAGCATTTTGACAAATATCCCCCCAAATTTTTCCTATCAAGTTGTAAGTAAGTTGTAAAAGTAAGAATAAAATTATCCATTGCCCAATACTTCCAAACACTGGACTGAAATTTATTAATTGAAATTTTAATTTTGCCTATTTAATAAACGAAATATGCCATCTTATTTGGATGTCTTTGTTTTTAAAGTTTGAACATCTTTTCCTATATTTATTGAACATTTTAATTCCTTCTCTTCAAATTGCCTGTTTGCATCTTTTCTGCATTTTTCTATTGCTTGTCATAAGCCAGGCACTGTGTTTTGCACTGGGGACACAAAGATAGATATGACATGTAAAATAGCTCACAATCCCAGGGAAGACCTATTTACAAACAGCAGCATATAAATAGTACTCTGTGATGGAGTGATTTAAGAGCATGAGTTCTGGGGTAACTTGGTTTAAATTCTGGATCTTCCATTTAATATGACCTTATGGCAAGTTATTTAACCCTTCTGGGCATCAGTTTACACACTTATAAAGTGGGAGAGTCCCCTTTTCATGTTGCCCTGAGAATTCAGTGAGATAATGCATGGAAAGTTCTTGGAATAATGCCTGGAACATAGTGGGCACTTAGTAAGTGTTGGCAAGTATTTTTATTGTTAGAGTACAGAGTGCTACAACAGTGTTACAAGGTGCCATTAGAACCCAAAGGAGAGATTATTCCAGTCAGAGGGATATCTGGGGAACGTTTCATGAAATTTCTGGAGGAAGGGAAGGGTATTCAGACAAAGGGAATACTTTTTGTTTTTATTAAAGTGTGTATTTTCCCAATGTTTCAATTTTGAAGAGTGTGGCTATTTTTAAAACATAGGTGTAAGTTCTTCTACAGTCTTCCCATCAAGAGATGGAATACATGACCGCAGCTCTTGAATCTGGGGAATGTGATCACTTGGATCAAAAATGTATGTTGAAAATGATGCCATATGACTTTTGCGGCTGGGCCATAAAAGGCTACATGACTTCCTGCCTTGTTCACCGGAACACTTGCTCTTAAAGTCCTGATCTGCCATTAAGAAGTTCAACTACTCGCAAGCTTCCATGTTATGAGGAAGCCCAAGCAAATTTGGCAGCTTTGTGCAGACCTTTGGTTGACAATCTTGGCTGGGCCAAGTCTTCAAGTCACCCTATTTTGGGTGCTAAATATATAAATGAGGAAGCTCTGAATGATTCCAGACTCCAGCCATGCTAGGCATTCTTCAACCACCAAGTCTTCTCAACTAAATTCCTATGTGGACCATCCACAGGTGATCCCCTGTGCCTTGCCTGAATTTCTGATCCTAATCCCATGAACATAAGAAAATGGTTGTCATTTTGTACTACTAAGTTTTAGGTTGGTTTGTCACCCAGAAACGGAGAACAAGCAACAAATACCTGGCTTAAAAAAAAAAAAAAATTGTTCCCTCAGTTTTCAGGACTGTGCAAACTTGAAACTCTACAGTATTAGCTCTGTCTATTAATTGGTGATACCAGCTTGGAACAGTTCAGTTAGAGTCCTTCAAGCAACCTTCCTGGCACAGTGGGAAGGGGTCTTGGGGCCAGAGCAGCAGATACTGGATGAACCTCAAGGGCACAGCAAACTTGTCTAGGAGTCTGGTGTGTGAGTGAAAATCTTTTAGAACACTGCAGATTTTGTGATTTAGTTCCTGTTCATTAAAAATCACATTCTCCAGGGCAAATTAAACATCAATATTTCACGTGCATTTTCCAGGCTCAGTAGTTCTTGAATGGTGTTTTCCACTTAACTCCACTGATATACTCAAGGTAATGTTAAGATTTGACTTCAAAAGTGAGGGTGGGTGGAGGATGGAAAAGGAAAGAAAATATAAGTGTGCTGACCTTTTGATTTCCAAAGACTTGTGTCTCTCTTGACTGTCAAGTGGTATGAACTTGGACTTTTATCTCCTGTTGTGGAGAGCAGGATGAATCTGAGAATTTTTAACACTAGAAAGGACTTGGGGATAATCAAGCACCCGTGAGCATCGCAGGGACATTATTCTGGTTTTGTTTTACTGATTTTCAGGAATTAAATTTGAATGGAGGCAAAAGGAAAATTCTTTCTTACAATGGAATTCCAACTAATAAATGTAGAAGTAATGGTGGAAATTGGTCACCACCTTTTAGGAAACACTGTAGTAATAATCATGGCTGGCAAGCATCACCAACAGATACTAAACTTAGTGGGTGAAATATAATGATAAATAAAGCGAATTAAATTTTTATAGTAGAGAAACCTAACAGGCACCATCCATCCTAAACAAATGATCAAGTTAGCCTCACTCAAGGTGAAATGTCTCAAAATCAGGTGCCTCATGACATGATGTACCAGGAAGGAGACAACATTGCAGATCCTGGATTGGATCCCAGATCAGTGAAGAGGACATTCGTGGGGAAAATTTGAAAAAGTCCATAGATCAATTAGTAATATTATATCAATTATTTTCTTGACTTTGATAATTGTGCTATGGTTATGTAGGATGTTAACCTAGGGAGAACTGGATAAAGGGTATATGGTAACCCTGTGAGCTACGTTTTTTTTTTTTTTTTTTGAGCTATTTTTTTTTTTTAACGTTTATTTATTTTTGAGACAGGGAGAGACAGCATGAACGGGGGAGGGTCAGAGAGAGAGGGAGACACAGAATCTGAAACAGGCTCCAGGCTCTGGGCTGTCAGCACAGAGCCTGACGCAGGGCTCGAACTCACAGACCGCGAGATCATGACCTGAGCCGAAGTCAGATGCTTAACCGACTGAGCCACCCAGGCGCCCCTTGAGCTACGTTTTTTAAGTAATCTTTTTGTGTGTGGTAAAATGTACATAGTATAAAATTTATCCATTTTATCTATTTTTAAGTGTACAATTTCAGTGGCATTAAGTGCATTCACATTATTATGTAGCCATCACCACTGTCCATCTCCAGAACATTTTCCATCAAAACTGAAACTCTTTATTAAACAATAACTCCTCATTCTCTCCTCCCTGCAGCCTCTGACTACCAACGTTTTGCTTTCTGTCTCTATGGACTTCAACTACTCTAGGCACCTCATATAAGTGGACTCGTGCAGTTTTTGTCTTTTGGTGACTAGCTTATTTCACTCCGCACGATATCTTCCAGGTTCACCGATGTGTAGCATGTCTCAGAATTTGCTTCCTTTTTAAGGCTGGATAGGTCCTAAATGTATATTGTATATATTGATGAACACTTGGGTTGCTTCTACCTTTTGGCTAGTGTGAATAATGCTGCTGTGAACATGGGTGTACCTGTGTTATTTGTGCAAAAAAATTTTTTTTAAGTTTAAAGTAATATCTAAATCGAAATTGTTAAAAATGTAAAAATATTTTTAAAATTAAATTCGAGGGGCGCCTGGGTGGCCCAGCTGGTGAAGCGTCTGACTTCGGCTCAGGTCTTGATCTCATGGTTCATGAGTTCAAGCCAGGCCTCGGGCTCTGTGCTGACAGCTCGGAGCCTGGGGCCTGCTTCAGAGTCTGTGTCTCCCTCTGTCTCTCTGCCCTTCCCCTGCTTGTGCTTGCTGTCTCTCGCTCTCAAAAGTAAATAAATAAACATTAAATAAATAAATAAATAAATAAATAAATAAATAAATAAATAAATAAAATTAGAATGTTCCTTAGGAGGAACCGTCAAGCTGGAGGCCCCACCACTTCCTATTGTCACATGGAAGTTCACTTCAATGGTTATGTTACCTGAAGTCCGTTGGGTTGCACCCCTGGCTTGGTCTAATTGCTTTATCTTATAAAATGGTAAAGATTATAATTCGGGGAGGGGCAGGGCTCTTTCAGTTGAGAAGGAGTCACCGGCAGAAATCCCAGGTCTCCTGTCGATCAGCACCTTTCACATCACATTGCTTCCACCACAGCCTCGGTCTATGCCCCAGCCACCTTTGCAGCCGTGGCTCTACATCCAACAGACTGCAGGCTGGAGTTCTTAACAAAGACAAGGGCGACCGAAGGACAAGGAAGCTGGTGCGTGACATCCCCTCTGCGATGTCCTCGCAACCCACGACCTGGGATTCTCTGATGAGAGGCACTGTCTTGGCTCTGTTAGAAATGGAGCTAACTGGTGTCATGGAGCTGAAACTGGAAAGTAGCAAGAAACAGGTAAATGGATCGCAGACCTAGCAGAAGATTAGTCTGCAGCCATTTGTTATTTTTTGGCATCCTCTTGCCTCTTGTCTTTGGACTGTGCAGCCCACATCTGCTGGCCTCTGAGCGCCTGAGGAGGGCTGTCTGAGATCATTATGCAAGTAGGAAGGCACCACAAGCAGAGAAAGACAGATGCTGGGTAACTTACAGTAGTACAAGGTTGCTGCCTACACAGACCTCGATGATGTAATGCTCATGCATTCCTCAGTTTTTAAAGTAGAATGCTAATCTCTTTTAGGTTTATTTATTTATTGGGGGGGGGGGTTGCAAAGGAAGGAGAGAAAGGGAATCCCAAGCAGGTTCCGCACCGTCAGCAAGGAGCCCAATGCGGGGCTCGAATCCACTAACCATGAAATCATGACCTGAGCAGAAATCAAGGGTTGGTGGCTTAAGCCGACTGAGCCACCCAGGCGCCCCAAGTAGAATGCTAATCTTAAAATAGAAAAGACATATTAAAAACAGTCTTAGGTCCCTAAACACTCACCTGAGTGTCCCAGTAAGAGATGTCTCATATACGTCAACATTTGGTATATTTTCAAATGTTTTCTTTATTTAAAAATTTTTTTTCAGTGTTTATTTATTTTTGAGAGAAAGAGACAGAACATGAGTGCAGGAGGGGAAGACAGGGATGGAGCCACAGAATCCAAAGCAGGCTTCGGGCTCCGAGCTGTCAGCACAGAGCCAGACACAGGGCTCGAACCCACGAACTGTGAGACTATGACCTGAGCTGAAGTCAGACACTCAACCGACTAAGCCACCCAGGTGCCCCATGTTTTCTTTATTTAAATGCATACACACCCTTCTTTTATACCATCACCTTTTTTTTTTCTTAAGACAAAATATGTTTGGTTCTGAAGGAAGGAGAAAAACAAGTGAAAGAAGAATTCACAGCAAATTGTCAGCTTGAAGTTTCAGGCTGGGTGATGGTATAATAATGTTGCTAGCTCAGACTTGCAGTGTTTTTAGAAATTCTCATTATGCTGCAAAATTTTATGGAAACCAGCAACACTTCCTATTGCCTTTATTCCTTACCTCTTGCTTCCTTTTCCTCCTGATAACCATGGCTCCAAGCTATAGCTCTTCTCCAAACCCACACACTCCCGTCCCTTAATGGGAGGGAACCTCTGAGAACTGCAGCCAATTATGAACCAATAAAAAGGTGTGTTAAATTCTCACAGAGCCCACCGCCTGCTTTCCTTCGGACCAGGGTTTTTTCCACTTAAGCAATTCCTGGATGCTCCAGAAGGTCTGTGAGCATGGCTTCCACCCCAAATTTTGTGCTGCTATGCATTTGCTTACTTTTAAAAAAAATTTTTTTTTCAACGTTTATTTATTTTTGGGACAGAGAGAGACAGAGCATGAACGGGGGAGGGGCAGAGAGAGAGGGAGACACAGAATCGGAAACAGGCTCCAGGTTCTGAGCCATCAGCCCAGAGCCCGACGCGGGGCTCGAACTCACGGACCGCGAGATCGTGACCTGGCTGAAGTCGGACGCTTAACCGACTGCGCCACCCAGGCACCCCAGCATTTGCTCACTTTTTAGGAGACCCCACAGCTTCTTACCAATTCACAGATGGGTCCAGAGTCCCCATACAGTTAGGCCTCTCTGGTTTAGACCCATCATGTTCTTTGCATTTGTCCATTGTGCTAATTTTCATGATGCTCAGTCAGCTAAGTTGGAAGTCCAGTTTGGTAGAATTGGATGTCATTCCACATATAAAGATTTTTTATAATTTTATTATCAACAGGAACTGCTGTCAAGGGATTTAAGGAGAAGGGATGCCTGGGTGGCTCAGTCGTTAAGCATCCCACTCTTGCTTTCGGCTCAGGTCATGATCTCATGGTTTGTGAGTTCAAGACTGGCATCGGGCTCTGCAGCTGGCAGCATGGAGTCTGCTTGGGATTCTCTCTGTCTCTCTGTCTCTCTCTGCCCCTCCCCTGCTCACACTGTCTCTGGCTTTCTCAAAATAAATAAATAAACTTTAAGAAGAAAAAAGAGGTTTCAAGAAAAAAAAAAAACAAAACCAGAAAACAAAACAATACATCAAGGACTGAAACCAGCCCAGCTGAGAATTGCTCTTCAGTTTCACTTTGGCCCTGCGTTTTACAGTCAGATCTAGGCTCTGCATTACACTGACATTTCCTGAGACCATTCTTAATTTCCCTGGATCTCATGCAATCTCTTATGGATGAGAGACTGCAGTCTGTAATAAGGTTGGGGGACAAAGAGAACTGAGGGAGTCCCAGGCTCTGCCCTACAGATACTTACAGGCTGGCGAGGAAATGTACAAGCAGGAAAATTGTACTTGTGTAATGGACAGAAACATGACAGTATAGAAAAAAAGAAGAACAGAAAGAGAGGTTGTGGCTGTTAAGTAGGCAGGAGACAGTAAGAAGAAGAGAGGAGAGGGGAAGGGACAGGCTGACAATTTTTGTGAGAGAGGGAGGGTAAGTTAGTGTGGATTTAGATAGCATTAAAAGGCCTTTCTTTGCATCCTAAATTGTGTGTGTGTGTGTGTGTGTGTGTGTGTGTGTGTTGAAACTTGGTCTCATGAAAGTGCAGTTATCTCTAGGAGGCTAACTCCCTAAGCCATGACTGGCTAAATGCCTCCATTGAGATTTGCTGATGGGATGGTGGTTTCTCGGGCCAGAAAGGAAGAGAGTAGGACTAAAAGAGGCAGAAAAGAGGATACCAAAGGCCTAGGTATACCTGTATTGCAATCATGCCCCAGCCTGAACCACCTCTTGTATATAGGTTCTAAATGTTCACCCCTACTGACTTGTACATCTTTCTCTCAACCAAAGTTCCTCCTCTTCAAAGTCTGGACCCAGGATCACACTTCTAAGCTATTTGAATTCTCTCACTTCTTCCTGTTTTACTTTGGAAAGAGAGATGGACAAGAAATGGGTCTGGAGAATAACTGGTAAAAATCACCTCCTTTCCTGCAAAAGACTCTTTCTTTGTCTTATGCCTCCCCAGGACCACTATTAGCTGCCTCTGCTGTCAGGCTCTCGGGTGATTCACAAAGAAGCTCAAAGAACATGATCAGTAGCTGAGGATTGGGGAGACAGGCAAACCCGCAGAGGGAGGCTGTCACTCCAATGCTGAGGAGCCCCAGGGGTCCTCATTAAAGCCCTTTAGTATTGGAGGAAACTTCTCAGTCACTCAGGGTTCAGTCATGTATGACCATGATAATGTGTGCTGCAAAGCACCACAAATCTTGGTAGCTTTAAACAGCAACCACAGTTGCTCACAGTTTCCTGGGTAAACAGTTTAGGCTCATTGAGTGTTTGTTCAGGTCTTGATTGGGCTACTTCATGCATGTGTGGTCAGTTGTAGTTTATGTAGTTGGTTCTGCTTCAGAGTGTTGACTGGCTGTGAGCGGGGGCACCTCAGGTCTCTTCTACATGGTCTCTCATCTTCCAACAGCCATGTCCAGGCTTGTTCTCATGGATGATGCAGGGTTCCAAAAGTAAATACAACAGTGCAAAAGACCAAATGGGAATGTGTAAGGCCTCTTGAGTCGCAGGCTTGGAACTGGCCCACAGCACTTTGACCATATTCTTTTGGCCAAAGCAAGGCAGAGGCTAGCCCAGAATAGAGAGGACTGCCAAAGTTCCAGGGCAAATATAGGAAGGTCAATAATTGGGCCATGAATGGAATCAATGTATCACAGTCAGAACATACCAGGAAGTCCACCCTAAAGATGAATCGAGGACCAGCTGATGCCTTGGGACACCCAGTTGCCATCTCTTCCCAGAAGGCAAGGCATGGATATCACCATTTTTGGATCTGCTAGATGGGACAGTTGATGCACAAAGGGAGTCAGCATGAGGCCACAAACCAGGATGTTGCCAGTTTCCAGCAGAAAAATGGCTAAATCCATTTGCAAATTTGCCTTGCCAGGCCCTTCAAAAAAAATCATCCCATTTACTGATTGAAGCAGTCCTGCAAGGTGGGTGTTATTATTTCCATTTTAAGTATGAGGAGACAGAGGTGCAGAGAAGTTCATTTGGACCCAGGTCTGGCTGACTTTGAAGCCAGTGCTCTTCTTCTATTTTTCACTCTCCCTCAAATTTATTTCCTACCCTGAACTTGTCTTTCTCTGAGTCAGTCAGAGGATGGGTCCTGCACGTTACTGACACCTGCCCAGAGACCATTACTGGTTTCCCTGGATTGAGTGCAAGGTAAGCGAAGGAAGGGAGAAGGACATAGTTCGGCATGATTTTTTTCAATTAAAAAAATAAAAAAGTGTGTTTAACCTAATACACAAATTAAATATGAATTCCCATCATGAAATAGAAAACTTTTTTTTAAAGCAGACTTTTATATCAGCTATAAAGTCATAGCTGCCATCCAGAGCAAGGGTAAGAATAGTTTGATTGACAGCTCAAGATGATGAGGGAACAAACCATATTCCTCAGGTTCACACTGGACTATACCCCCTCCATGGGTTGGGAAGGGACCAACCAACTTCCGCAGTACAGAGAGGAGGTGACTTTTATCCAGATATTTTCTGGAGAACACCTCCATTTACTAGCCTGTCTCTTAAACCAGGAAGCCTGAAGGATTTTTGATCCATACTTTTGAGATTAGGCCTTTACATTTTCATTTTTGCACTTGTGGCTTGCCATCAAAGGCTGGTAGTGACTAATTACTCTAAGTGCTCTGATCATTTGTCTCATTTTGTTCTCATTGTCAGACAACTGAATATCCTTAGTCAATCCCAGGAGAGCAATTCCGACCCATAGCCAAGGGGATCATGCATGCTGCACAGTAAGGAAATGCTTCTTCTTCCTTATGGGAAGATTCATACACAGGCTGGTTTTGTATGAAATGTTAGGGATCAGAAGAATCTTAAGCCTTAAAAACTTGAACTACCGACACAGCGCCTAAAGTTTCATCTTTCAAAATTATCCTGGTATGCCAAAAAGAACGTTCTCTCTGGAGACAGACTTGGGAACAACTGCAGGCTCCATATGGACAATCTTTGTATTGCTTACAAGTACCTGGTATAGAGCATGTGCTTCATAAATATCTATTGAATGAATGAAAAAATTGGGAAGTTCTAGACTGAATTTGGGAGGAGTCACTAATAGCTGTGTGCCTCAGCGTAGATGGCTATCTTTCAGTATGGCATTCTTTGGGCATTAGTAAGACATTTAATGCTTTGGGAGGCAGGCAGAAAATATAAATATGTGAGTCAGGTATAGGACAATAGGGAGAGGTGAGGCTTGTGGCAAATTAGAGAGTACATGCCTTCCTTACGACAAAAAGATTGAAAGAACTATGTTGGGCAAAGAAAACTTAATTTGTGAGTCAATGAGTAATGCATATTGCACCTTCTAGCTCTGAACAGTCTAGAACTCTAATAAGTGCTTGGCAAAAGGCACATCTTTATTTATTTATTTATTTATTTAAAATTTTTTTTTTCAACGTTTATTTATTTTTGGGACAGAGAGAGACAGAGCATGAACGGGGGAGGGGCAGAGAGAGAGGGAGACACAGAATCAGAAACAGGCTCCAGGCTCTGAGCCATCAGCCCAGAGCCTGACGCGGGGCTCGAACTCACGGACCGCGAGATCGTGACCTGGCTGAAGTCGGACGCTTAACCGACTGCGCCACCCAGGCGCCCCATAAAAGGCACATCTTAAGAGGGATTTTGAACTCCTAGAAACTCATGAGATTGAACCAGGGTAGAAATACCCTCAGTTCTTTTAGCATTAAAAAAAAATCTATTTGATCACAGACATGACTGAGACTATCTGTTATTTTTGTCCATAGTTGGGCCCAAGTACTCTGCAGCAGTTGTGGAAGACAAGACAGATTAATTACTACCAAACATCAGCTCTGGGGTTGATTACAACGGAGAAGAAGGGGTGAAAGAAAAGTAGTCACCTGAGCTGGTGTCTTCACAAGCAAGTTGTTTCCTTTTTCTTTGAAATCTGGAATAATCCAGAAGAAAGCTGGATTTGGCTAAGTCAATAGCAAATGTGATTTCTTAATGAAGTTCACTGGTGCCATATTAAATTCCACATCGATAAGAGGGCTGGAGAAAGGGGATTCATTTGGAATTGTATTCAAAGGGATACATTTGTTGGTTTGTGTATATGAGAGCAGTGATATCAAGACTAAGTTAAATATTGAAATATCAGTGTTGGTCTCACTGGAATAAAGTTGCAGAAAGAATGGAAAAGCTTGTGAAGGAAGAAAGGGACTTTGCAGGGAAGAAAGCTGATTGCACTTTCAAAGAGTAAATAGCTGTAAAAATGATGTTGCGTTTGTCTTCATTGCAGCAGAAAGATTTTCACAATATATTGCTTTTGTAGAAACAAAACAGTGTGTGCCAACTAAGGTTACTGCTTGAAGAGATGTTCAGCTAATATTCACCTAAGTGTTAATAACAGATGGCAAAACTTGGAATGATTTAATTTTTTTGGTTTACCTCTTTATTATTTTCTACAGTGAGCTTTGTAGACTCTTAAATTTTGACATATACAATAAAGATAACTTCATTTTGTAAAATAAAAGCCAGTGTGCTTCATAGTATCTCAGCATTTTCACAGTGGAAATGGCCCGATAGAGTACCTAGCACTATGTCTCACTTTGCAGAGGTTAGGACACCTTAGCTGGCACCGGAGTTCTTCTTGGGGAGGCAGTGGTCTTTATCTGAGAGAGTCTTGTGATGGTTGGTAGAGTCCTAAGGTCATGGGTGCCTAGAGAACAAAAAGATCTGTTCTTCCTGAGAAGAATCTGTTTTGACCCATGAGAGGAAGGAATTATAAGCAGACCAAGGGACAGAAAAAAGAAAGGGGAGAGAAGTCAGTAAGAGATATGAAGCTGGCATGACATTGGGCACAGGGGCCACTGCTTGAGCCCCAGTGGTGAGGTGACCAAAAGTTGTCTTTATGCCTGCCTGATGCTTACTTTACAGTTGTTTGTATTTTGCAACATAAATCCCCTCTCTGCATCCCTGACATCTTTAGTAAAATACATTATAGTTACAAATGCCTTGGGTGAGTGGTTAGAGTTAGGTAGGTGTGGGGAAATCAAGATGGTGGCTGACTTTCACACCTGTTAGCCTAATGAAGAATAGAGATTGCAGGTGTGGGATGAGGACATCAGCTATTAACCTAGAAGTTTTATTGGGAGCAGAAAACAGGATCCAGAAGTGAAACAAAGATCCAGATTTCACCCTTAGAATTTACAGGAATGTTGAGAAGGGCTTAGGACTTCTAAACGTACATAATTCAGGAGTGGGGGAGGGGTTTGAGTGAATCTTATTTAGATCTCAAGGTACAGGGCATTTTCAGTTGACATCTGGATTATATACATAAGAAAAGTGAGGTTCAGAAAGTTAAATAGCTTGGTCAAGGTCATACTGCTCTATAGTGGCAGAAGTTGGATGAAACCTCATGGCTATTGAGAAAGTGGAAATTTTCTCAGTTTCATAGAGGGAGAGAGACTTGAATGATAGTTTTGAGCCAATATACCTTTTTGGGATAATTTATTTTCAAAACAATTTCTTTCTTTCTTTCTTTCTTTCTTTCTTTCTTTCTTTCTTTTAAAGAAGTAGACTTTATTCTTCCATTGAGGAAGGGTAATTGTTTTTTCCTAGACAAAAGTACAGGTTTAAAATGTTTCTAATGGATTAATATCAATGAAGGAGATCCAACCACAAAGTAATTCATACTATCTGCTATTCTTCAGTGTATAACCATACATTCAAATAAAGCAAAAACCAATTGCAAAGAAAAAAAACATTTTAAATAACTTAGGATGCTTTTTGAGTATAATTATTAAAGTTGATGACTTTACAGAACCAACTGATTAGGGTTGAAATAATTTCAAACTCACAGAAAAATTTCAAGAATAGGGCAAAGAATGTTCATAGAACCTCTATCCAGAGTCTCCAGTCACTAACATTTTACTGCACTTTCTTGATCATGTTTTCTATGTATACATATTAATTTTGTTGAATTTTCTGAGTGTAATTTGTACATGGCATTTGTTTCCTAAGGACAAGACAGTATAAGTATTATAATCAGAAAACCAACTTTGATATATTATTTTCTCACTTGCAGACATCAAGACATCACTAATATTCACCACTTGCCTTAATAATATTATTTATGGCTTTTAAAAAGTCTGACCAAGGTCAATCCAGGATCACATGTTGCATGTAGTTTTCATCTCTCTTTTAATCTGGAAGAGTTTCTTAGTTTGTCTGTCTTTGTCTTTCATGACCTTAATACTTTTGAAGAGTACAAGCCAGTTATTTTGTAGAGTTCCATTCAATTGGGAATTGTCCAATGTTTTCTTACCATTAGAAAGAAGTTACGTTTCAAAATTTACTGTAAAGCTATACTAATTGAGGCAGTACAGTCTTGGTGAAAGCATAGAATAATTGATCAAGAAAACAGAATAGAGAGCCCAGAAATAGGCCTGCATAGATATAGTCAACTGACCTTCAACAGAGGAGCAAAGGTAATACAATGGAATAAAGATAGTTTCTTTAACAACTGATGCTGGAACAACTGGACATCCACATGCAAAAACAAAACAAAACAAAAAAAATCCAGGCACAGACTTTACACCCTTTACAAAAATTAACTCCAAATGGATCATAGACCTAAATATGAAACACAAAACTATAAAACTCCTAGAAGATAGCATAGGAGAAAACCTAGATGACCTTGGGTATGTGATACATTTTTACATACCACACCAACGACACAATCTAGGAAAGAAATAATCGATAAGATGGGCTTCTTTAAAAATAAAAACTTGTGCTCTCTGAAGGACAATATTAAGAGAATTAGAAGACAAGCCACAGACTGGGAGAAAATATTTGCAAGAGACACATAAAGGACCATTATCCAAAATAAACAAGGAACTCTTAAAACTGAACAGTCAGAAAACAAACAACCCAGTTAAAAAAAATGGTCAAAGATTTTAACAGACACCTCACCAATGAATACATACAAGTGGCAAATAAGCAGATGAAGAGAGTCTATATTATACACCATGAGAAATTGCAGGGACACCTGGGTGGCTCAGTCGGTTAAGCGTCCAACTCTTGATTTCAGCTCAGGTCATGATCTCATGGTTCATGGGTTCGAGCCCAACGTTGGGCTCTGTTTTGACAGGATGGAGTTTGCTTGGGATTCTCTTTCTCCTTCTCTCCCTGCCCCTTCCCTGCTCTCTCTTCCTCTCTCAAAATAAACAAATAAACCCAAAGGAGTTGAAAACTCATCTTTACACAAAAAGCTGCCCATGGATGTTTACAGCAGCTTCATTCATAATTGCTAATACCTGGAAGCAACCAAGAGGTCCTTCAGTAAGTGGTTGGATAAACTGGTATATCTAGATAATGGAATATCATTCAGTGCTAAAAACAAAGCAAAACAAAACAAAACACGAGGCTATCAAGCCATGAAAAGACATGGAGGAAACTTAAATACGTATTACTAAGTGAAAGAAGCTGATCTGAAAAGGCTACATTTTGTATGATTCCAATTCTCTGGTATTTTTAAAAGGGCAAAACTATGCAGGCAATAAAAAAGATTAGTGTTTTCCAGGGGTGGAGGGAAGGAGAGATGAACAGCAGAGAACAGATGATTTGGAGGGCAGTCAATAGTTTGCATTATATTATAATGATGGATATTTGTCATTATACTTTTTCCAAACTCATAGAATTTACAACACAAAGAGAGTTGTGTCAGTAAGGCAAACTGGATTTGGGGTGATTATGGTGTGTGGATGTAGGTTCATCTTTGGTTTAAAATGTACCCTTCTAGTGAGTGATGCTGATAATGGGGGAGGAGATGTATGTGGGGGAGTGGGAAGCGGTATATAAGAAATCCCTGTATATTTAAATTTTGTTGGAAACTTAAAACTGCTTCAAAAAAGATAGCTTTGAAAAATATATACAGCCTATTTCAGTGGATTCTGATTGCTATAATTACCCAACCAGGGAGCAACATGTTGGGAATGGAATATAAAATATGTGGCTTTTATTTTTTATTTTTAATTACTGCTTTTATTTATTTTCATCATTCTTTTCCTGTTAATCTTGGAAAGCATGGTTGGGCAGTGAAAAACATAGGGATAAGGAGTTGGACATTTTGAATAAACACAATGCCTCCAAAACTGTAAAAGAATATAATTGAAAGGATTCAGTAAGAAGCTATTCCATTCTTAGCAGAGAGGCATATGGACACACAGAAAGTGATATGCTATCTCATAAAAATCAATCAATGAGAAACAGTGCAAGACCATTTCATACAGAAGGCAAACAAGCCACATTATTTAGATGAATAAAGTAAATATGATTTCCATAGAGGAGTAGAAGTCTTGACAGCTTCTTTGAACAGATGCCACTCATGCAGCAGAGAAGCCTAATTGTTTGTATGTGCCTTCAGCTTCTCTGTCAACAGGAGGAAGCCTGTGGAGTGAGTATGTCATTTCCTTGCATAACCAGATGTGACAGAGGATATTATTCAGCCTCAGCTTATCTGGGCATGTTATAAGGTTAGCCTGGTCTGAGAAAGTCCGTTGTGTAGAACCAGAGCTTTCCACACCCCAACTTATAAAATGGGTATTCATTAAAGCTGAATGGAGTCATCAGATCAGGCGAAGTCTAACAAACTGGAGTAGAGAACTTATAACATGCTTTCCTTTGCACATAAATCTGCGTGTGTAGTCACCTTTCTGTCTGTAGAATCCATGCCTTTCAATGTGCTTATCTCTGTAGGACTCACTAAAAACCTGTTGATAAAATATGAATTGCATGGATGGATGTTCCTTTGGAATTAGATATTTCCAAGGGAGGAATTGGCTATTTGAAGGGAGACTAGCAGAGAGAGTGGAGTCACTGACCTCAAGTCACAGCACTCAGGACACCTTGTCCATTCCTAAGCCACTACTGAGCATTTGTCTCCATGGACAACATTCAGCTCTCTTCTGTGATTCTGGGAGCCACTCTTGCCTACAACCAGGAGCTCAACAACGTGAAACAGCTTGCATTGTACATGGTTGTTTTCTATATTGTAGGACTGAATGAACAGTCCAAAGTGGGATTCAAGCTATGATTCACTACCAAAAACTAAACAACTAATTTATATCAAGTTTATGACAACCAGGTAGTGAGATAGATAGAGGGTACCTGATTCTCTGCCTCACTCACTGTTTCCTTCTAGCCTCGGGCAAAATTTCCAAACACTATTTAAGAAATGAAAATTTAAGAACATACATTATTCCTTTAGAGGAGCTGGGAATAATCTACCTGTCAGATCCACTGGGATGACAGTGATATACTACTGTCCTGGCTTTTCTTTTTAGCTCCTAAGTTAGAAGGTCTGTTTTAGATTCATGCATTCATATGTTGGGAGAGGAAGTAGGATGCATTTAATCATTTTGTTCTTAGCTGGAATAAATTTCACAGATGGAACTGGCTGCCTCTACCAGCCATTTATTGTGGCTCCAAAGACAATAATTAAGCCATTCGTATCCTTGATGTCATCAGCCAGTGGCAATGGGATCAAAGACATGTAACCTGACTCCCAGTAGCATCATCTGTTAAAGGGGATGATGCTACCAGCTTCCAAAACATGACTGATTCCATAGGACAAAGGAACCAGGCTGGGAAACCTAGGCCCCTCCAACTCACTATTAGCTCAACTTGTTATCCTAGGCTTTCCTGTTACACTTTCCAAGTATCCTTCAACGCCCCCTTCTACATAACGACAACATCCAAACTCCTCTGCATGGCTTGGGTGACCCCTCATAAACTGACCCCAGTCCACTTCTTTAGCTTCTCGGTCTCTCTCCACATTTAGCCAGACACAACCACTGGCATTCCCTCCAGAATCCTGGTGTGTTCCTTTGCACACGTCATGGGATCCTCTATAAACCCTCTTTCCTTTTGGCCTGTTGAAATTATGAGTCTCAATGCAAATTCACATCAACCTGACACTGTCTGCCCTGGGAAGACTCCCTTTCTGCTGACAGTCATTGCCTCACGGGTACTGTATCATAAATCTACCACAAAACATATTGCCAGTACTCTAGTTGTTTACAAAGAGCACTGTATTCCTCTGATTTCTTTAAATCAGAACCTATATTCTATCTAACTGATGGCCTCTGTGCGTCAGATGGTGTTGATGCCCTGCCTTCATTCCCGTGGCCTACCCGGGACACCGCCTGTAGACAGTACCTATACATGACAGTCTTCGTGCATTTTTGCCTCTGGAAGCATGTTTGGTCTTCTTGGGGAAAGCAAAAGTGCCAGCAATTTGATGGCTCGGGTGCAACCCTCAGCAAAGAAGGAATGGCAGCTGGTGGTTAAATTTCCCAGCTTTCTCAGTCTTTGATGGGATAACTCAGAGATGTCATCACTCGCAGAAGGTCTAGAATGTTGCAATAATGGTCTGCATTTTGTTTCTGCCTCTCTGGATCAATTCCATGGTTAGTTGTCTCCACACTGACTGAACTTGGCCATGTGCACTTGTTTTGGCCGATGGGACTTAGTAAATGTGACACAAGCAAAGATTTGTTCCCAAATCCACGTCTCAGTGTCTGACATCATACTTGCTTATTGAATGTACTAAGTACATGATTGTAGAATGAACTGAATATTTTTCTGCTTCTATACTATCCCCTGGTATGACTGTGGCTCCTGTTAGTTTCTTTGTCCATTCGTTTCAAACTCCCGTAATTTTCCCTTGGTCCTTTCCTCTTTTCCAGTTAATGGCCGGGAAGGTTTGTTTTGGCTTCAGCTGCTGGGTCTAAATTTAGGTTAATGTCAAGCCTCACTGAAGACACAACTCTACAAAGTTCTCTTTGGCACTGATTCTGCCCTCCCTCCCCCACAAGATGGTACCACTTCTGGACTTCGAGATTGACAATGGCTTGTCTCCCATCCTTCTTCCCATGTCTTAGGCTCTGCAAGGTCTCTCTTGGTCTCCCATTCTTGGCTCACAGTCCCAAGAAATACAATCAGCAGGAACTGACTAGAATGGACCCTTGGATGCCAACTACCTTCTTGTGTCTGAATTTCCATCACCTTGGAAGGGAACTGATAGCCTCCTGATGAAACTGATTTTTTCCCCTTCACAGAAGTAGAGAGCAAGCTAAGGGCAAGGAAGGATAGAATTTGTGGATTACCTTATTTTCTGTCTTAGGTTTCTTTATATCCCATCAAGTCACAACATTTTAGGCCATTAATGGTAATTAATTAATTGAAGCCATTTAACACAAGCACAAATTAGGATCTTCATGTAACCTTTCCTAGCATGCTTGGTCTTCCTGATTGCAGTGTTACGTAACACATCAGTCTGTCATTTCGTGAGCATCCGATGATAATGTAAGCTTTTAGATTTTTTTTCCTCATCATTTATTTTTATATTTATTGAGTGCTTACTAAATGTACAGTGCTGTATTAATCACTAAGGGGGCAGTCAAAGAAACATCAATTCTTGTTCTGTATTTCACCTAGTGTAAATCCAATAGGTTGTGGCTGGTGCAGAATCCTTGCATCTACAAGCCGCTTTGTTTGGAAAACTGGTCTTTATACAACTTTTACAAGTAAAGTGGTGAAAAGCAGGCCAGGGGGCTTTGCAGTGAAGTGGCGTGGTCAGATCCAGTTGGTGCGTGTGGCTAATTACTCATAGGAATCTCATGCAGTTGGGGTCTCGGTCTCATCCAATGTGAAAGGCGGATATAACGGTTCTCTGGTCTCTGAATCTCAGCCAATAAACGACAGGGTTCAAATGCTCATTGCTAGTAGTGAAGAACATAAACATCATGCTTTATTTCCTTTTCCTCCTGTGTAAAATGAGAGGTTAAACTAATGCCTTTCTATGATTCCTTCCTGTAATTCCATCACTGTAGATATTACTTGTAAAAATTTAAATGACTCCAGATAAACCACTTAGAATAATTAGGCTAACATATCACAAGTTTTTGGTGGGATAACATTTTCCAAGTGGTCTGACAAGTGTTTAGAAACTGTTATTTACAAACACCATTAAAATGACATATATTTAAATTACCTCAATGCTTTTCCTCTTTCCCCTCCCTTACACTTCTTGAAGAAATTGTCTTGATACCTCAACTTCATCATATTTACTGCTACCCTTCACAATGTGGCTTCCTTCCTATAGCAGACGTGATCACTTTTCTGCTCGGATCCCTTTGGGCCTTAGCATTTAGGGCAGGCCAGCTCTGCATTTCTTCACCTGAGTTTTCTCTAGTTGGCCAAATTCTGCTCTTCTGAACATGTGCCAGGTCAAAGTACTGGAGACTTAATGTCACCCAGGAGTAATTAGCAATCCTGAATCGATGTGTGATTGCAACTGGCACATAAATACCCCAGCTCCCTCACAGCTCAGGCAGGGTACCTCTGGGGCACGTGTTCTACACCAGCTCTCCAGAGTTTCCTGGTGGGACTGAGCCCCCAGTTATCCACAATGACAACTTGCTTTCCCTTTCCTGTTTCACTTCCCCCACTCCCCCACCAGTATTTTCTAGGTCCATTCCTTAAATAAACAACTTTCATTTAAATTCTTATCCCTTAATCCTGGAAACCCAAACTAACATATGTGTCCTCTTCCAATGTGCTAAGGTGGCACCTCCAATTTCAACAAGGACTTCATCTCTAAAACTGGTGGCCTTGGTTGCCCCATTCTTTCTTTCTTAACCCTCACCTACTTTCCTTTCACAGTCCTCAATTCTCCTTCCCTATCTCTAACAGTCCAAGCTCTGTCTCCTTGCCTGGCTCCTCTTTTCCCCTTCAGGTCCAAAGTTCTCCAGGATTTTGTCCTGGGACCTCTTCTCTCCTTTTTCTCTCAACACTCTTCCTTGGCAATGCTATCTATTGCTGTGGTATGACTGAGGTGTATGTGGATGGATGTTTGTGCATTTGACTTTCGGATCCTTGGCCAGCTTTACCTCTTTTTGACTTTGGTAATTAACCTCTATGGGCATTATCATTATCTGGATGTGTTCGGGACTCGGAGCCTAGAGAGTCAACACCCCAGTCACTAACCAGAGCTTTCTTTCAGTTCTCTCGCTATGAATCCCAATTTACCTTCCGTTCTAGTTTATGGATAGTCTCTAGTTTTTAAAAACTTCATTTCTCTCTCTCCCAACCTCTACCACCCCCACTTAAGTGCCATTTAAGAAAATGATGCAGTAGGTGCCACTATAAATCGATTCTCTCCCTCTTGGTCCCTCAGTGCTGCCCAGAAGTCGTCCTTTGCCCTTTGTCAGCATCCCTTCCCTTGCCAGTAACAGTGTGCAAAATGTTGTCTCCCTTGAAGCCCCCACCCCATCACCTCTTCCCTCACTGGAAGCGTTGACTTTGCCTCCTTCACCTTTGAAGTAGTTGTGACTCCTCAGTGGGTATTCTCCCCATATCCTCTTCTGTGACCTACACACTGAACTTCATCTGCCCATCCTGTTTTTTTAGCTCAGAGAGAAGAGAGTTCCCTTTTCCTACTCAGGCTCCTTTCACTTTTCAGTAAAGCCTAGCTAGGCAAGAGACAAATGAAAATGAAGAATTTGGGATTGAAGAAGTTCTGGGTAAAGCAATTGTGATGAAATCACAGGCAATTTTAATGTAGAACAAATACCAGCAATACTGTAAATCATGGTTATATGCAGAAGGTTAATATTTACACGTAACCTAGTGCAAAATATGACACACCTAAGGAGCACTGCAATGTGTGAATAGGGGAGGCAAGAGAAAGTGTTAGCAGGCTAATGTCCCCACTTTGCTGAGCATGGACTCCACAATTCACTGAAGTTGAAATACATAATGAATTAATCAAACTTGTCATTAAATATATATTATCTACCTATCTACCTTTTGCATGTAAAATAGTCACAAACTCCTCAGTACCATCACAATAATTTTTTTTTTTAATTTTAGGGAGACCTATTACAAAATTATATCTTTTCTGTGACTAATTTGTCTGAAGTTTAACAATGTCATCAATTTTTTTTTCAGTTTCCTTTCCTTTTGTTAAATTCTATAATAATCAAATGAATAATTTAAAACTTAAAGTAGTGTGTACAGGGGCACATGGGAAGCTCAGTCAGTTAAGGTTCCGACTCTTGTTTTCCACTCAGGTCATAATCTCCCAGATTGTGAGACTGAGCCCCATGTTGGGCTGAGTGTTGACATCAGGGAGCCTGCTTGGGATTTTCCCTCTCTGCCCCTCCTCTGCTCATGCTCTCTCTCTGTCTCTTTCAAAAATAAATAAATATTGGGGCGCCTGGGTGGCTCAGTTGGTGGAGCGTCCGACTTTGGCTCAGGTCATGATCTCGCAGTCTGTGAGTTCGAGCCCCGCGTCAGGGTCTGTGCTGACAGCTCAGAGCCTGGAGCCTGCTTCGGATTCTGTGTCTCCCTCTCTTTCTGCCCCTCCCCCGCTCATGCTCTGTCTCTCTCTCTCTGTCAAAAATAAAAATAAACATTAAAAAAATTTAAAAATAAATAAATAAATAAATAAATAAATAAATATTTTTTAAAAAAGTAGTGTGTACAATATAATCCCAGTTCCGTAAAACAATTTATCTAACTACCTTTTTTCTCTCTGTATATATATATTCTTACAGAAATATCTACAATAAAATTTATCTAATGCTATTAATGGTTATTTCTGAGTAATGAGGTTTGGGGTAATAAAAAAAACCCCACCTTTCTTTCAGTGCTTTTTTTGTGCTACTTTATATTAAAAAATAGTAATGAGAATGTGTAATTTTGACAAAAATAATTAAGTTATTGTATTTTTTACATGATCAGGGAGTCTTAATTTATGTCAAGTTAACAACTTGGTTATTCGTATTCATTGCATTCATGAGGACTGCAACAAGTAAGAACACTGTGTTTACACTGAGAGATTCGCCGTCCCCCAGTAGAAGAATTCACAATTTTGTTTGCTTGTTTGCTTAAATATCAAGAGGAAAGACGCTCGATTATCTAAGAAATCTGACGCCAACATAAATTAGATCATTCATTCAACTACTCACTGTAGGCTTAGTTTTATCAGGCGTCGCATTTACACAGAAAGCAAGACTTATGATGTCACTACTCTCAGCTTATATTAAAACACTGGAACAGTGAAAGCCAAGTATCCCAGGTCAAAAAAATTTTTTTCTAATGCCGTTACTGTACGTGGCACATGTTTTAAGCCTAAGTTATTATCTTCCTGTTCTTGATGTCTCCAAATAAGTCGTCCTAACATGTTTTTCATCTTCCTTTGAACTCTTTCTACCTTGACACAATGTAAGCATTAAGTGAATCTATTTAGGAAAATTTAGGAGAAGAATTGGATGTTCATGAGAGTCAAGCAAAAATGAACTATTGGAACCTCATCAAGATGAAAAGGCACAGGGAAGGAAACAATCAGTAAAATTGAAAGGCAACCAATGGAATGGGAGAAGATATTTGCAAATGACATATCAGATAAATTGTTGGTAACCAAAATCTGGAAAGAACTTATCAAACTCAACAGCCCCCCTGCAAAAAAAAAAAAAAGTAATCCAGCAAAGAAAAGGGCAGAAGGCATAGACATTTTTACAAAGAAGACAGCCAGATGGCTAACAGACACATGAAAAGATGATCAACATCACTCATCAACAAGGAAATACAAATCAAAACCACAATGAGACACCACCTCACACCTGTCAGAATGGCTTAGATGAACAACTCAGGAAACAACAGATGTTAGCAAGGATACGGAGAAAGGGGCACCCTTTTGCACTATTGGTGGGAATGCAAACTGGTGCAGCCCCCCTGGAAAGCAGTATGGAGGTTCCTCAAAAAATTAAAAATAGAGCTATCCTACAACTCAGCAATTGTACTACTAGGAATTTATCCAAAGGATACAAAAATGCTGATTCGAAGAGGCACATGCACCCTAATGTTTATAGCAGCACTAGTGACAATAGACAAAGTATGGAAAGAGCCCAAATGTCATCAGCTGACAAATGGATAAAGAAGATGTGATATATATAGAATGGAATAGTATTTGGCAATCAAAAAGAATGAAATCTTGCCATTTGCATCATGAACGGAACTAGAGTGTATTATGTGAAACGAAATAAGTCAGTCAGAGAAAGACAAATAGATGATTTCACTCGTGTGTGGAATGTAAGAAACAAAACAGGAAAAGAAAGAAAAAAGGAAAAATAAGATAAAAGCAGAGTGGGAAGCAAGCCATAAGAGACTCTTAAATACAGAAGACAAATTGAGGGTGGCTGGAGGGATGTTGGGTGGGGGGATGGGCTAAATGGGTGATGGGCATTAAAGAGGGCACTTGTTGGGATGATCACTGGGTCTCATATGTAAGTGATGAATCACTAAATTCTAATCCTAAGATCATTATTACACTGTATGTTAACTAACTTGGATTTAGATTTAAAAATGCATATATTAATTAATTTGATTCAGAATTAAAATAATAATTATAAAAATAAAGTTATAAATAAAGAGCAACCCTAGGATTCTACAGTTCTCATGTTCTTGTCAACTTTCTAATGGAGAAGCTACCAACATCTTGTGATATTGTTGAGGCTACTTCATTTGTGTCAGAAAATTAAGGGTTTGTGTCCATGTTTCACTTCCAACCTAAGAGTTTGTTATATTCAGTTATTCTCATCAGAGGAGCTCAGCACATCACAACCTTCTCCAAAAAGTTATGGTCAAATTGTTTTAGGGACAAAAAATGATTTGTCTAGGGAATTTATTGCTTTTTATATATACCTAACACAGAATAATAGAAGCCATTCATTAATATGGAACCATTACATTTAGGGCAGAACTGTTAATTCAAATGCAATTTCTTGATTCCCTAACCATTAGTGGAGTTTAGTCACTTAATGGACTTCAGCTATTCAGCTATTATACACACACACACACACACACACGCTTCTTTAGAAGTATATTAGTATATTAGTAAAGAAGATGAAACTAAAACTTTTGCTTTCGAATGTTCTGTGATTATTTGACTCTCAAATAATAACCCACAAATTCAGTTCAGGGTTTCTTTTTGAAATGATGAATCTGAGCTCAAATGTAAAATGAAGCCACTGCTCTAGTGGGTGGAAAAAGTATGAACTTCAGGTTTTATGTTTTATTTTTAAAGCCTGACTTCTTTGAGCAGTTACAGCCAAATATATAATTATTGCAAACTTAACTATAGCATCACTCCCTGATGTGCTGTAACATTGTGATCTACAGCTAATAAGACCTTTTGAAAGAGACATTGAATTTTAGATATTCATTCATTTGAGAAAAAGAATTTTTTTTTGATCTATTCTATCGCTGATAATTTATAAGTTGGGAATTTAGGGAAACGCAGGAGTCTGCCAGTCATTGACACACTGCCTGTTACCTACTTCTATTTCCTAGCTACATTGCTGCCTATAAATAAATGGATGCTACAGGGGTAGTTTCTTGAAAACTAGTACTTCAAGTGCCTTTTCTCTGAGTTAATGGCCGAATAGTCACCTTGTGATCCAGGTGTACTTATCAGTGAAGAAGCACATAATGAGTCCCTATTATGAGTAAAGCATATTGGTTGCCAGTAGGACAAGAGTATTTAATGGGTTGTGTATTCTTCCTGGAGAAGAAAAATCACAAAGACCTGTAAAGTTGGTTGACATTATGAGGTGAAGATGTAGGAGCTTTCATAAGTCTTTTAAAAATTACTATTCTTGTAATTTGGTTTGGTTTGGTTGTAAGGTTCAGAGAATACTCTTGCAACCTAAGAAAGAAGGATATTTATTGACAGGATATTGGCTTAGGTAATGTTGGTGGTTCTAAAGATAAACTCTCAAATCCCAGTGCCTTAATGTAATAGCAATTTACTTTCTGACTCATAAAGCTCTTCTAAGTCAAGAATCAGGGACCTGGGGTCCTTCCATCTTGCGACTCTACCGTCTTTGGCATTTGGCTTCCAAAGTTAATGTTCTTAATCACGTCAAACCTCAGAAGAGAAGAGGTGGAGAATCAACCTATGGTCAGTTTTTACGTATCAAGGAAGGAAGAAGTGCACATCACTTCTGCTTACATCCCACTGGCTAGCATCCTCATATGGTGGTACCTGTCTGCAAGGCAGGCTGGGAAATGTGGTACTGCTGTGGCCCAAGGAGAAGACAAAATTAGTCTGGTAACTAGCCTTTACCTTCTGTCCCATCTTTTTGCTGGGAAATGGAGCTGGGAAGTTATAGGAACTCAGATGAAATGTCTGCATCTCCCATGGCCTGGATACTCTCTTTCATGACAACTAGACCCCATTTTCCTCTCTATAGCAACTAGTGAATCAAATTTCCTAAGAAAGTCAGCATGATTGGTTAAGATAATTACCATGGGCTATAGTGAATTTAATTCTGGATTATTTCAGCCAGGCACTCTCAGGGATCATGGCCAACTCCTGGATGGGTTCCCATTGGGCTGTTTACTCCTCATTCAATCAGTTGTCACTCCCAAGAAAGTACAACTTACAATTGTTTTCTTGAGCAAAAAAATGTAACCAGGTCATCACCTTATTATTATTACTCCTACCAATAATAGGTTTTTTATTCTATGCACTTGCCACTGTGTTCAAAACCTTATACACACTGTACTATTTATTTTTCACAACCACCATATTTTATTAGCCATTTCAAATAAACATGAGCCTCTTAGAGATTTCATAATCTAGACAAGTTTCCGGTACTTTCTAATTCTAAATCCCATTATCTATACCTTTGAACATTGCTGTTCCTGGCTTCCTTTAGTCACAAGTATATAGTGAGTGCTGGGGCAAATGTGACTGGTGCCAAGAAAAGGAACAGATTAAATGCAGGGGAAGTCCCAAAGAGATAGAGAATATTCCAGTCTAAGTCAGTCAGATAAGGCTTAAGGGATGAGCTTGGACTTGACCTAAAGCATACTGTATTAAGTTAGAGTCCAAAAGGAGTTCATAGCTTTCATGTTGGGGAAGTTGAGTTCTGGGCTATTTACCTTTGGTTACCATGGTAATAGATCGTGTAGTGTCAGAAAAACTGTCCCTTAAGGGATTCTTAGATAGGAATCCTCTTGGAAACACTTAGGATCAAATCTATCTCTTGTTTTGTTTCCCCTTCTGAACCATGTTAATCTTGATCTAGAGAAGAACAGGGCAGAGGGTGGAAGACTATTTCTTCTGACTTACAATTGATCCATGATGAAATGAGAGTGAAATTATAGAATCTGGATTCAATATTGTTAATACCACTAAAAGGGCGAAAATAAATATATGACAAAAGATTCTTCCTATCCACAATAGCTAAAGAGCTCCTACAAACGGAAAATTAAGACAGACAATCCAAAAGAAAAAAAAAAGAAAAAAGAAAGAAAGAGGAAGAAAAGAAAGAAAGAAGAAACAAAGATAGAAAAAGAAGAGAAAACAAAACCAAACTTTTCAGGGCAAAAGACCTGAACAAATGATGTGTAAAAAAGGATTTCCAAACCACTAATAAGCATATGAAGAGGTATTCCGCTTGAGGTGATCATCAGGGAAATGCAAATTAAAATCACAATGAAATATCATTATGTACCCACCAAAATAACTAAAAGGAAAAGGCATAAGAAATCAAACGTTGCTGAGAATGTGGAGCGATCAGAAACCTCACACATTGCTGGTGGTCAGTTTGTCTGTGGCAGGCGGAATTCTGAGATGACCCCCAAGATTTCCTCTCCCTCGTGTACGTGCCCTGTATCATCCCCTCCCCGTGAGTGTGGGGACAGGATTGTGAAGATGATGGATGTCATTTATGTTATTAGATTACCTTTTGTGGCAGAGGGGAGGGATTTTATCAAATGTAGTTATGGTCCCAAATCAGTTTACCTGAATTAATCAAGACAATTCTCCTGGGTGGGCCTGACCTAATCAGGCTCACGTAAACAGGGACTGAGCCTTTCCTGAAAGAAGGGTGAAAGTGTGAGAAGGTTTATGGAAAGGGTGATGCAGCAAGGTCATGAGCGTAGCTCCAGGAGCTGAGAGTGGAACTTGCAAAAATTGAAGACTCCAGGTCTACAACTACAAGGAGCTGAACCCTAAACACCTGAATATGCTTGGAAGTGGACTTCCCCTTAGTTGTGCCTGTAGATGAGGACATAGCTGGCCAATATCTTAATTTCTACCCATAAGCCCATGAGCAGAAGACCCAGCTAAAATGTGCCAGACTCCTTATCCATGAAAAGTATGAAATAATGAATTTGTGTGGTTTTAGGACACAAAGTCTGTAGTATTTGTTACACAATAGAAAACTGATACAGTCTCCTAAAGTTGAACGTATATATGCCCTTTTACTCAACAATTCTAATCCCAGGGATATTCCTAACAGAGAGACATATATGCTGGGAATACATACATTACAAATTCCACAGAAGCAATAATCATAATAGCTTAAAACTAAAAACTACCTAAATGAGCAAGAGGGGGAACTTATGGGGTATGGATAATACTTTATTTCTTGATTTGGATGCTCATTACATAAGTGTGCTCAGTTTGTGACAGTTTATGAACTGTGTTCTTTCCTAAGTTATACTTCAATAAAATTAAAAGAAATTTGATTTTAACATTAAATTCAATTAAAGAATTCAATTCAAGTAAAGTTAAAATTAAAAAGTCAGTTAAAATGAAAAGAAGTTTTATTCTTTCATTGTATACCAGCACAATTATTGCTAGAGTTTTTCAAATGCAGTGAGCACACATATAAAAGTGGTCACATGATTTTACTTGTGTAATTATCCTAGCCTCAGTCCTACCTGAACAAAAACCAAAACCTACTGTAGCAAAACAAAAACACTTCATTGTCAATTGTTTGGATTTCTACCTTAATTCTTACTTGATTTTTGGCTAACCTTCAATATACTGTTTTAATAAATATTTTTTTGTTCTTTTTCCAAGAGATTTAAAATTAGTAGTATATTAAGAATTTTAAGGGGTGCTCGGGTGGCTCAGTCGGTTAAGCATCCGACTTCAGCTCAGGTCATGATCTCACAGTTTGTGAGTTCGAGCCCTGTGTCAGGCTCTGGGCTGACAGCTCAGAGCCTGGAGCCTGCTTCACATTCTGTGTCTCCTCTCTCTCTGCCCCTCCCCCTCTCATGCTCTGTCTCTCTCTGTCTCTCAATAATAAATAAACATTAAAAATTAAAAAAAAAGAATTTTAAGGCACTCGGAAAAACACCTCTGATGTTATTGTAAACTCACTTACTCTCCTAGACATATACATATGTCTATACATCTTTTTTGATGAACAGATGTCTTTTAGCCAGGTCACGATAAAATAGAAAACTTTAGTCTCAACACACCTTTCTGACAGTAAAGTTACAGGTATTTTTGTTCCATTTCGGGGAGGAAATACATTTGTTTGGTCATGGCCTTGCAAGAGTTTGGTAAAAAAAAATCACCAGGTATTCATTTAATATCTCATATATAGACCACTGTGCTAAAGCCCTATGGCTTTAAGAAGTGTATTATTTCTACTCTTAAAAGATTTATGATCTATCTGAAGTACATACTCATACACATTTGTTAATGACATAGGTTTATACGTTAATACCAAATAGGTGTTGGATATAGAAAAAATTAAAAAGAAAGAAAGGAAAGGGAAAACATCAGAACTCTAAAATGGTGCCCAGAGAGCAGAGTTCTTGGCTGTCCAGGAAGGTTTCCCGGAGGCAGTTCGGTAGGAAAACAAAGTTATTTTCCACAAAGCAAATTTGGTTTTAAATCTGAGTTTTTTTCACTCTCCAGATATAAGTTTAACTGGTTGGGGCTTTACATTTTCATCTGAGAATTAGGTCTGATGGCAACAATTTCTACCTCACAGGCTTGTGAGTTTAGATGGGATAACTCAGTAAAATAGCAGGTTCCCCTAGTCTGCATAGCTGACCCTTCTTTGGGATGAATAAGTAATCACTGAGGATCCTTGGTGTCTGGCCCTGAGCATTGGAGAGGATGGGGCGGTAGGGAATTGGAAGATACACTAAGTATTAGAGAGAGGAAGGAGAAGGAGGTATTGTAGGTTTAAAATCAAAAAAAAAAAAAAAGAGTGACAAAAGTGCAGTATGTGATGAGAACAAGACAGGACTGTGTGTGAGAAACCTGGAGGAACAGATAAGACTAAGGAAGTTTCCTTACAGGCTGGCAAACCCAGTACTAGGCTGGCCATGGTGAGGACTAGAGGTAAGTATGGAGGATATGGTCCTTGAATATTTACCTTTTAAGTGGAAAGACAATACTTACACCCACATTTACTTACATATATAAAATGACTGGAGGAAGAGTGTTGGGATGTACTAGCTTATGTCATGCAGGCTTTGCTTTTTCATCCCGTGGGAATTTGGAGAAGAGAAAGCACATGGTGGTCCATAGCATCAGGGAAGGTTTGGAGCTCAGTCGTGAAGGAAGAAGGGTGGGACATGAATCCAAGGAAAGAAAAGAGGGCTCCTTCTACACAGGTGTGGCACCATGCAAAGATTTGTCAGACAGAAGCATTCTGCCATAGGCTGATTTTTTTTTTTAACTTAACTATGTATCAGAACAAAAATCATTTGGTTAAGAGATACTGTTTTTGAGAGGGGGTTATAGAGAGGGGAGGAGAGGTGGCAAGGTAAAAGTTCATTTTTCCCAGATAGAAATTGCATGTTTGTGGCTGACTCAAAGCCAGTGGGCTCCTCTCAAATAAAGAGTAGGGGTGAGAGAGACTTAGGTATCTGATTTTACCCCAGAGTATGAGTTCCCTGAGAGCTCACAGTAAGCATATCAAGATTCTCCAGATATATTTAGGATGAGATTGTCCCTACACCTCCTTTCTCAAACTCCACCGTCAAAACTACAAATCCCCTCGTTAAGCCGTTTACCTCTACAAAACAAAACAAGACAAAACAAAAGCGACCCCTTGGAGAATTAATAAGTCAAGTCATTATCTGTCTTAGTTACACCCGGATTTGCTTAAGTTGCTAAGATCCTAAAGGGCATTGTCTAAAGGGGAAGTAAGGAGGAGGTAGCAATAGTCTGCCTACACTATGAAAAGGTGCATGGTACGGAAAGAGTAGCAGGTATTCCTGAACCAGCTGCAGCCCCTTGACAGTCAGAAACTAAAAAGCCTGATGCCATATCCCTTTTCAGCCCACCTCAAAGCTCAACACACCCTGCAGAGCACTTAGCCTGTTTGGCATGTACTAAGAGGTAAAGAGCATGAGTTTATTTCTGAAAGATCCGGGTTTAAATCCAGATCTGGTTGTTTTTTACCTTGGGCCCTGATCTGAGCCAATGTCCTTATCAGTACCATGAGCTTAATAATAATAGCAGCTTCCTCGGAGTTGTTGAGAATATTAAATAAGAATATGTGTAAGGACTCCAGCACACAAGGGTGCCCCATTGTTGTCAGGTAATAATAATCACGGTGACAATCACTGTTCTATCTGTGGCTCCTGGGTCCTGAATCTTGTCTCCTAACAAGTTAGGGAGGTGGGTTGGGAAGGAAGGGGGGTCTTCTTGTTTCCTGTGTTGAAATAAACACAAACTCTTGAAACAGCCCCAGACCCTGGGCCAGAACGACAGCGGGCTGCTCCCTCAGCTCGCATCCTCTCTCCCTGCTCCACCCACGCTTCCCGGGAGCAACAAGTTCCCTTCTGCAAAGACCCGCCCGCGCGCCACTGGTAGACCCGGCGGGCTTCTCCTCCCAGGCTAGTATGACTGGCGGGGAAACCCACCGAGAGTCGAAATCGCTGCTGCCAACACCCTACCGGGGAGGGAGAGCCAGCTGCTCATGAGGGAGCCGCGTCCGGTAGGAAGACGGGAGGCATGGGAAGTCCGGACAGAGGGACTGATAGGAAACCTAGTTCGCACTGCCCTTGAGAAGCAAAAACAACAAAAGAAAGCACCCACCGCTCGTTTCCCGCCCCTCTCCTGGGATCGGGAGGGAGAAGATAGGGCCCCGAATCCCACACCTCCACCCAGCCTCCACCCAGACCTCCACCCAGTCTTCTGGTTGCCAAATCGCATTCCTACGTCCTCCACGCTCCCCTTGCCCGGTTTCTCCGTGCATCCTCTCACTCTACCCCACCTCTCGCCAGGTCTCCTAAGGACACTTGCGATTTCTGACAAGATATTTCGTAAGAAGGACAAGCAGGTAAGCCACGGCCCCCACCCAGCACTCTCCTTTCCGCTGCGTCCCAGATAGATACCCTGGAGTCACAAAAGGAGTCCCAAGGCGTCTTAGGTTGGGAGCCTTAGGCAGCTGCCCGAACAGTTGAACTCTGGCAACTTCTTGGAATGGGGATCCCCGCGCCCTCGTGAGAAAGCCACGGTGGCCGCCCACACACCAGGAGAGACACCCCAACTTCTCCATCGGGAACTCCTCTAAAATCTACCTTTCCAGCTTCTACAGCTGTGAGTTGAGAATCAGAGCTAACTAGGAGTACGCTTCGGGGGCGGGCGCTCGTGGGCAGGGGCGAGGGCGAGAAGTTCCACCCGGATTTTGGAAAGAAACCCCAGTTCATGTCTCCAAGTCTCCTGGAGCCAGAGAGCTGTTAAGGAACCGGGGCCGAAGTCACCGGGAGGGAAGTCCTCCTAGCGCGGGGTCCGAAAAGCACGGAGGTGAATTGCAATATCCAAGCTTTTAGCCTTGTCCCTTGGAAACTACTCTTTCTCCAGGGGATGGGGGCGGGGGCTACATCCCTGGCAAAGACTGCCAACGTCAAGCCCAGATGTTCAGCACTTCATTCCCCCATCCCCACCCAGCCTTGAGAACTTGGTACCTCGGACAGCAGCCCGGGCGCAAGGCATTGTCAGAAAGGTGTTATCTTGTTTTCGCCACCAAGTCAAAGAGCAATAAATTATTTTTATGACCTTACTAGTATAATTTGAAGGACATTTTAATTACATAACCCGTGAAAGATCACCGGAGGCAATGTCGTGTTAAAGAGCCCATGGCAGAATATCTGCATCGCATGAGAAAGAAAACTTGCAAATCTGCAATGAGATTGCGCAGGGCTGCCCCCGTTTTGAAACAACATGCGAAATGCAAGGGAGATTTTACCTTTCGGACTCCAAAGCCGTGTTCTGCTGCAACTTGGCGAGCTTCTTCCTCTCCTCCTTTATGCAACTCCACAAGAAAATGATTCGTGAAGACCGGTCTCTCGGCAGATGCAAAAACCATGACACAGAAGAGGAGCCCGGCGGCCGCCTTCCACTGGGAGACACAGCCACCTTTCATCTTTCTTGGGAGTGAAAAGTGGTGCTAGGAGGCGCGCAGGCTGGTGGAGCGGAGGACTCGGAGGAAAGGTGCAAATGAAAAATGTATATATATAGTTTTTTTTGTTTGTTTTAAAAAAAATCTCTGTGTAGAGAAAGAGACTGATTAGGGGGCTCAGAAAGCAGCAAATCAATGTGTATTCTCCTCCAGCATCTGGCTGGCGGGGAAGCCGTGTAGTCAGGCTCGCTGGCAGAGGTGCGAATGTGGGGAGCTGTGTGTATCTGAGAGAAAGAGCGAGTGTATGTCTGTGCTTGAGGCTAAATCTGCATTTTCAGCTCCTCCTCGGCTCCAATTCCACTGGGGACAGAGGAGAGCACCAGCCTGGCTGACGTGCGCTCGCCAGCAGCCAATGAGGGCTGGAGATGCGACGGGCCCCGCCCTGGACCGCCCCGGGCCCACCCCTGCCCGCCCCCAGACCGGCCGGTCCGCCTCCGCCGGCGGGGGGCGCTGAGCGGCGAGCCCGCGCCCCCGCCCCTTTCAGAACCCTGGAGAGCTCCTCCATCTCTCCACCCGGGCCCGCCTAGCTCCCAGGAAAATCCCCCCAGCTGTAATCTGGTCGGCGGCGCCGGAGTGATGTCATTGTTTGTGGAAATCTGTAAGGCTCTGGAAAGAGAATTACGGCGTGTGCCGCTCCCTGAGGCTCCGAGGGGAGCTGGGGCACCGGCCTCTCCCCATTCCTCTCCCCTGCTTATTTTCCGCTGCAAAATAACTCTTTTTTTTTCTCTCTCTCTCTCAAGGCACACTTGCCTCTCTCGCGCTCAACAACAAAGCAAATATTAACCCTCCTCTCACCACTTTGGACAAATCCCGGGGAGGGTTACTCCCTTTCCCCGCACGGGGAAGGTTGGGGAAAGCAGCCTTCTTGGGGTGACTCATGGGGACGAGTATTTATTTATTTATTTATATTTTTGTAGGCTCTGGACTTGTCTGGAACTAAGCAGCTGGGAAGCCTAGCAGATCAAGCTCACTCCCACCAGCATCTGTGATTAGATGAGACTCCTTCGAGAGTCAGGGTTGCTCCGCAGAGACCGCCTTCTAGAGAGGCGCGGCCAGGATTGACATGCCTGGAGGTACATTCTCAGACTTGGGGACAGACGTTCGGTTGCACAAGGACGGCGAGAGTGTGCGTTTGGGAAGGTATAGCCACCAATCCTAGGCGCTGGGCCAAGACGCCAGTTGGGCATTCTAAACTGAGGCGAATTCAGGCCAAGTGACACCGGGTCAACGAAATTATCCAGTTAAGAAATGTGCACTCCCAGACTACAAATGGCTTACACTGACTTCTTCCTGTCCCAGCGAGAGGAAGCAGGGGCGAAATGTCTGCCTCGAAATCAGGGCGATTGTTTTAAAGTACCCCAAATATTGTTGAATTATAGAATGCGAACACTGATCCCCATTATCATTTAGCTCCAAAGTTCAAAATTCTGCTTCACTTGAATAAGAGGTGAGGCCTTTGTCCTAGAGGCTTAATTAAGTGTATGCAATACAGTGAGAGAGAGAGAGAGAGAGAGAGAGAGAGAGAGAGAGAGAGAATAATGTTGACACATTTTACACACACACACACACACACACACACACACGAGCGTTTTATTTTTAACAGACTTCCCCCTTTTCATTTTATCATGAAGTCGGACTCTGCACAAGAAAACATTATTGTTAGAAAAGAATACACACAATGCCATGGGACACACTGTCTTCAGAGCAGAACCCTTTTCCTGACATAGTTGGCTCCCTCAGAGCCCTTTCCAAACTAGCCAAATAAAAACACAGACATTATTGAAAATTTTGATTAAAGCATTAAAGAAATCGGTATGTAATTAATATTAGGATTAGTAGTGGTAGTACTTGAACTCCTTTAAGAAACACTGAGTACTTGAACTCCTTTAAGAAATGCTGAGAAGGTGCTAGCACACAGACTAAAGATAAAAGGGTCCAAAGTGGAGACAAGTTTTCTGGGAAGGTATTAATAAGAGGGAACAGAGCTGCTCTGGATTCCTCAGTTCTTTACTGCTCAGAGGCTCATTTCTGCTGAGATCTTTTTTTTTAATCCCCCTATCCTACTCCACAGCTTACCTCTCATAGTCCATCTGTTTGATTTTTAACACAAGGTTTTCTTACTAAGAGACCTTCAACTCTTTCTCTCTTTTCCTTATATTTTGCCCATATTTTGAATCAAAGTACTAGGCTGATATGAAAAAATGCCAAATGATTCTTCTGCCCTGTATTGTCATTTGAGAAAAACGGCACCAAATGTGAAAATTACATTAGATGGATTCACAATCATGGAGATCATTTCAAAAGCAGCAACAGAGATAAAAATCTAAGTCTTAAGAAAAATAGATCCGAAGAGCATCAAATAAGTCAATTTAGAAGATTATGGGTGTTGGGAAATAGCGCTGTAATGTAGCTAAATCTCTCTGGAAATGAACATGAAATTACCATCTATTCAGAGATATTTATTAATTTTTTCTGAAACCACAAAGCAATACTCCATTTCCTAAATAAATTCCAAAGATGAAATGCTAGTAAGTGTTGAATCTTATGTATTTGAATTTTCAATAATTAAAACCATGCAAAATTGGGTACAGGCTAAATAAAACCCGGATGGTTGATTAAAATAGGACATTTTTAGTGTTTTACATAGAATACAGTTCATCAAAATATTGCCAGAACAGCATATCAAATGAAAATGGGAATCTTTTTGTGATGTAAATGCTCAATTTTAAATGCATAATAATGTCATATGCAAGTGGAGGAAATATATTGATACATTGAATTGTTATTTGAAATACAAATACACATCCATGTGCATACACACCTAGCTTTTTTAAGGTAATTCTTCCTAGGCTCCTTTGTTTTTTTTGTTTTCTTTGTTTGAATACCAACAGTAACTTTGGAGCAAAATGGTGAACAAAAGAGAGAAACGATAGCAGAATGTTTCAAGGACTAAAATGGAATCCAGTGGACAGGAACTCTCCCGCCGGCTCTGCGGTTACTGACGATGCCACTTGGGCTAAACCACTGTATCCTTCAAAGCCTTTATCTCCTTATCTGTAAAAGGAGATGGTTGGATTAGAGACCCTGCAGGTCCAAAAGCCAACTTGTAATTTCAAAGAGTTGCCAAAGTAGACTATGATATAGAAAGAATCATCAATAGCTTGAGAAATGTTAAGGACAGTCATACTTTTTTATTACATGGTGGTGGTCAATGGGCTTATTTATTTTTATATCCCCTGCCCCCCCCCACACACCAATAGTCTCTTATTTGCCAATTTTGTGGATTTGAGGAAAGAACTAACACAAACTGGCTGACACTCAGTACCAGACAAGAAAACCATCAATATGTTGAGGTTCTTACTATTTAAGATACTGTTGTATCTGTAGAAAAAAACATAAGTTTGGTTCCAGTTCAAATGTGCAACATAACCCACAGAGTCTCTTTGAAGACATTGTCCTACAAACACCAGAACATTCCCATTATATGGATTCATAACTATAAATCAACAGACCTATGTGTATTAAAACAACCCAAACCACCTGGGGTATGATTAGGACCCTTCCATTCAGATATACTTCTAAGGAGAACTTTGGGCACAGGGAGCTTCAGGTCAAGGAAAACCTATCACTGGGGAGGAAAGGGAAAATTAGAAGCAGCTCTAGGGAGGCTGCTGGATCTTTGAATATTCTTTAGTCCATTAGGGAAAAGATCTTAAGTTTCTGTTGATTTCAGTTGGGTGGGGTGTAATCTGAAGGGGAATAGACACGTACAACAGAAGGTGCAATATAAAATTCAGCCATCTTACATATCAGTTGAGTTTTGTCATTACTGTTTCATTCATTCTGAGTATTTTAAGTGCAGTAAAATTAATTTCACTGGGTGCCACAATTCTTATTTCTTTTTTTTTTTAACATTTATTTATTTTTGAGACAGAGAGAGACAGAGCATGAACGGGGGAGGCGCAGAGAGAGAGGGAGACACAGAATCGGAAGCAGGCTCGAGGCTCTGAGCCATCAGCCCAGAGCCCGACGCGGGGCTCGAACTCATGGACCAAGAGATCGTGACCTGAGCTGAAGTCGGACGCTCAACCGACTGAGCCACCCAGGCACCCCAGGTGCCACAATTCTTTACTATCATACTGTATTACCAACCCCTTCAAGTAGATTCCTCCTAATGACCCTGCCCTCCCTGTTCTTTCCACCCCAGCCCATACTCAGGCTTTCTGAAGTATTGTTACCACTGTACAGGTTTCTACCAAATTTTGGATTCAATGTTGATCAAGTTTTTAAAAAATTTTCCCCAGATGATTTTTATTTGCCAAGATCTCACCTAATTTCCCAGTGGTATTTATCTACACTTTCATATTTGCAGTAACTCAAGATTCAGGTATTTGGAAATTTTTAATTCATTCCTTAGTGTACACCCACTCCTTCTAAATTATTGGGATTTACTTGGTCCATCCTCCAACTTCTATAGTTTTTATCACCTTATACCTTTTCCTTGAATGACCTATCTCTGTTTTGCCTTTAGTTGCAAAGTCTCAGGTGACTTTAGTTACCTAAGCCATCTTAAATTAATATTGTGGGGAGGACTCATGCGGCTTTATTAAAACCAAAGCATTGAATCTAGAGTGTTTTGGGTTGTCTTCATTTTATAACTTCATCAACAAACCATCAAATTTATTCAGACTAATTGACTATTCATAAATAAAAGCTACTCATTGCTTCCTTATTTTCCAAAACAGTAAAAATTTATTTTTTGTGTGTTAATTCAGGTTCTATTATTTTGAAAGGATTTGAAGTAGCTAAACAATGAGGACCAAGAACCCTTTTAATCTTCTTTTGAAAATTAGGAACACATTTCTATTCACTATCTTTAGATTCCTCTTTTGGTCTACAGGGCTACAAAATAATGTTTGCTCACTTGGAAAATTAATTAGCTATTTCTCAGGGCTTATTGGAACATTGCTTATTGTCTGTAGAAAGTGATTACCTATTCATGAATTCTTTACCTTGTGTTATTTCTCTTTTCTTTTTCATGGTCTTAAAAAAATACAGTAAGTTTCCTTCAATTCACTTTTGAAATGATTATGGAAATTATCTTTAACAGTGAGATGTTTTGTTGGACTCCTCAAATAATGTAGAAGTAATGTAGAGAGAACAAAGGAAATAGCTTGTTAGCAAATATAAACTGAATTTAAGAAGACACAAATTTTATGAGCAAAATGAAAGTTCAAACATTAAAATGTATATACTAGAGTTTTAAGACTAACTCTGTCATTGCAAAGAAACACCTGATTCTAGAAAGTCATTACTTAGACCTAGTTTTTTGGGTAATTATACACTACTTAGTATTGATTTGGATGGCCTTGCCCAAGTAGAGAAATTGATGTATAATGTTATTTATTACGCCAGAAGAATAGCTATACATTGATGACTGTGCTCTTGGATAGCTCATTTTTTTTTTATTTTTTTTTATATGAAGTTTATTGACAAATTGGTTTCCATACAACACCCAGTGCTCATCCCAAAAGGTGCCCTCCTCAATACCCATCACCCACCCGCCCCTCCCTCCCACCCCCCATCAACCCTCAGTTTGTTCTCAGTTTTTAACAGTCTCTTATGCTTTGGCTCTCTCCCACTCTAACCTCTCTCTTTTTTTTTTTTTTTTCCTTCCCCTCCCTCATGGGTTCCTGTTAAGTTTCTCAGGATCCACCTAAGAGTGAAACCATATGGTATCTGTCTTTCTCTGTATGGCTTATTTCACTTAGCATCACACTCTCCAGTTCCATCCACGTTGCTACAAAAGGCCATATTTCATTTTTTCTCATTGCCACGTAGTATTCCATTGTGTATATAAACCACAATTTCTTTATCCATTCATCAGTTGATGGACATTTAGGCTCTTTCCATAATTTGGCTATTGTTGAGAGTGCTGCTATGAACATTGGGGTACAAGTGCCCCTATGCATCAGTACTCCTGTATCCCTTGGGTAGATTCCTAGCAGTGCTATTGCTGGGTCATAGGGTAGGTCTATTTTTAATTTTCTGAGGAACCTCCACACTGCTTTCCAGAGCGGCTGCACCAATTTGCATTCCCACCAACAGTGCAAGAGGGTTCCCGTTTCTCCACATCCTCTCCAGCATCTATAGTCTCCTGATTTGTTCATTTTGGCCACTCTGACTGGCGTGAGGTGATACCTGAGTGTGGTTTTGATTTGTATTTCCCTGATAAGGAGCGACGCTGAACATCTTTTCATGTGCCTGTTGGCCATCTGGATGTCTTCTTTAGAGAAGTGTCTATTCATGTTTTCTGCCCATTTCTTCACTGGGTTATTTGTTTTTCGTGTGTGGAGTTTGGTGAGCTCTTTATAGATTTTGGATACTAGCCCTTTGTCCGATATGTCATTTGCAAATATCTTTTCCCATTCCGTTGGTTGCCTTTTAGTTTTGTTGGTTGTTTCCTTTGCTGTGCAGAAGCTTTTTATCTTCATAAGGTCCCAGTAATTCACTTTTGCTTTTAATTCCCTTGCCTTTGGGGATGTGTCGAGTAAGAGATTGCTACGGCTGAGGTCAGAGAGGTCTTTTCCTGCTTTCTCCTCTAAGGTTCTGATGGTTTCCTGTCTCACATTTAGGTCCTTTATCCATTTTGAGTTTATTTTTGTAAATGGTGTGAGAAAGTGGTCTAGTTTCAACCTTCTGCATGTTGCTGTCCAGTTCTCCCAGCACCATTTGTTAAAGAGGCTGTCTTTTTTCCATTGGATGTTCTTTCCTGCTTTGTCAAAGATGAGTTGGCCATATGTTTGTGGGTCTAGTTCTGGGGTTTCTATTCTATTCCATTGGTCTGTGTGTCTGTTTTTGTGCCAATACCATGCTGTCTTGATGATGACAGCTTTGTAGTAGAGGCTGAAGTCTGGGATTGTGATGCCTCCTGCTTTGGTCTTCTTCTTCAAAATTCCTTTGGCTATTCGGGGCCTTTTGTGGTTCCATATGAATTTTAGGATTGCTTGTTCTAGTTTCGAGAAGAATGCTGGTGCAATTTTGATTGGGATTGCATTGAATGTGTAGATAGCTTTGGGTAGTATTGACATTTTGACAATATTTATTTTTCCAATCCATGAGCAGGGAATGTCTTTCCATTTCTTTAAATCTTCTTCAATTACCTTCATAAGCTTTCTATAGTTTTCAGCATACAGATCCTTTACATCTTTGGTTAGATTTATTCCTAGGTATTTTATGCTTCTTGGTGCAATTGTGAATGGGATCAGTTTCTTTATTTGTCTTTCTGTTGCTTCATTGTTAGTGTATAAGAATGCAACTGATTTCTGTACATTGATTTTGTATCCTGCAACTTTGCTGAATTCATGTATCAGTTCTAGCAGACTTTTGGTGGAGTCTATCGGATTTTCCATGTATAATATCATGTCATCTGCAAAAAGCGAAAGCTTGACTTCATCTTTGCCAATTTTGATGCCTTTGATTTCCTTTTGTTGTCTGATTGCTGATGCTAGAACTTCCAGCACTATGTTAAACAACAACGGTGAGAGTGGGCATCCCTGTCGTGTTCCTGATCTCAGGGAAAAAGCTCTCAGTTTTTCCCCGTTGAGGATGATGTTAGCTGTGGGCTTTTCATAAATGGCTTTTATGATCTTTAAGTATGTTCCTTCTATTGGATAGCTCATTTTTTATGCCTTGTGAAAATATTTTATGCTTTCACAATTTTAGAAACATGGTATAGTCTATTTTTAGGGAATTCATCATTCAATATCCATTTTATCTTCTTATTACGCTAGAAAGATTGAACCAAAAAGTACAACATAGAAATGTATTTCTACAACTAGCTACTGAAAACAATACATGGTGGCTTTTATACATTTAGAATTTAAAATTCTTTTAAAATGCCCTAATCAGGGGCGCCTGGGTGGCTCAGTCGGCTAAGCGTCCGACTTCAGCTCAGGTCACAATCTCACTGTTCGTGGGTTCGAGCCCCGCGTCGGGCTCTGTGCTGACAGCTCAGAGCCTGGAACCTGTTTCCGATTCTGTGTCTCCCTCTCTCTCTGACCCTCCCCCGTTCATGCTCTATCTCTCTCTCTGTCAAAAATAAATAAACGTTAAAAAAAAATTAAAAAAAATAATAGAAAGAAAAAAAAATAAAATGCCCTAATCAGGATATTTTAATTCATATCAGACTTAAGAACAGTATTCTTAATTTCTAATAGCACATTCCATGATGCATTAATTTATGCTAATATCATTTATTTAGTTCATGAGCATGTTTTATATGGATCACATGTTTAAAAAGTCAACATCCTTTAAAAATGGATCATTTCCCGTTTAAAAAATCCCAAAAGGTTCCTTCTTTTGCAATAATCCAAGATTTGCCAACATGGTCACAATTACTTAGATTTAGTAGCTATGCTTCTCCAAGACCCCCTCCCCTACAATGTAACAGGCCCTGAACTGCCAACTTTGCTAGATCGTCTCCCAGCCTTTTGATTCATATGCTTTACATTTGTGACCTAGCTCAGAAAGCCATCCGAGTTTGTGACTTCTGGGGTAAATGATCTACCAGGTTTCAATTCATTTTGCTATAGAGATTTTTATAATGCCTCTGACAGAACACATTCAAACAGCATGGGGATAAGATATGTTCTCTAAAAACAATTATTAGCATCGATGTTAAAAAAAAAAAAAATCCTACCAAATTAGACTCAGGCTTCCAGAACACAGCCTTCCAGGGAAATGAAGCAGTCTTGGCCAAAGGCATTCTATCCACATCGGAGAACACAGAGTAAATAAATTGGCATTTCCTCTCTCCTGTGGTAGTGAAAATCTTGGCAAATATATCCAGTATGGTTACTTTTTCTCATGTTCTGTATTTTGCTATAAGGTAGTCCTTAGCAGAATGCCAGGGGAAGACAGAACGAGCATTGCCAATATGAGAAGAGTGAGATATGGAACTAGGGTATGAATTAGTCTCTAGTATGGTGGTGTTATGGGAAGATCATGAGGCTGGAAGTAAAAATTCCTTTGTTCAGTGCTGGCTCTGTGTCATTTTAGCCGTGTGACTTGAGGTACGTTGCTTCATCCTCAAAGCCTCCGGGTAAATTGGGAGTAGGGACTATTTGCTTTGATTGATTGTGTCTCAGATTCTGTTTAGGGCTAATTTTCAATGATAATATTCTAAATTAAGCCCTTACCTTTTCACGCATCTCATCTCTCTCAAGTTCTATTGGTTGTGTGCACAATACAGTAGTACATAAAGCACAACAATGAGATTGCACAAAGTGTAGCAATCAACTATTGACACTATAGCGCTGTGTCAATCACCCTAAACTTAATGGCTTATAATGAGTATTTTTATTTTTATGTTACGGCTGCCTGTGGTTTGGCTGATCTGGGCTGGGCTTGGCCAAAACGGCTTTACTTCAGGCTGTAGATTTCTCCAGCCTGTGAGTTTCACTTAGATCTTCTCCACGTGTATTCTTTTCTGAAGCCCAGGCTGAAGTGGCAGTGGTTACCAGAGTCACACTCTTCTTACGATTTATCACTGCACCTCGAAACCCAAGCCAAGCCACCGAGCAACACTTATGGCCTCTTGCCTCGTGTCCACCAGAATTCTGTTGGCCAAGACCAGTCACATGGCCAACCCCAATTCTGTCCAGAGTGGAGGAGTCACCGGAGAGAATATGTATTCAACAGTAATCCAAACTCTAACACCAGGCAAAGTCCAGCATCTATAGACATTTTCATTATGAAGCATATTTCCACAAGCCAGTTTAAGCAATTGTCTCAGGAACCATTTTAAGAGGTTAATTTCTTTTTTCTCTTAATTTTTTAATTTATTTTTGAGAGAGAGCGAGAGAGACAGAGAGAGAGTGCAAGCAAGGGAGGAGCAGAGAGAGAGGGAGACACAGAATGGGAAGCAGACTCCAGGCTCCAAGCTGTCAGCACAGAGCGCATTGCAGGGCTCTAACCCACAAACCGCGAGATCGTGACCTGAGTGGAAGTCGGACGCTTAACCGACTGAGCCACCCAGGCGCCCCTAAAGGGTTGATTCCTAAATTAATCTCTATAATGCATTTGGGGTTGTCCTAAAACACTGAGAAAGAACATTTCAACAATTTCATTTCTGTGTGGAAGAATGAATCACTCTTCTCATGGAGGACTTTAGAATTAGAGTGGGTGTTCTTTTGGACATTTTCTTCAGAATAACCAAGTAAGCATTGCTGGAGTCTCAGTTTAACCTGAATGACAATGTTCCGCATGAGGATTATGGAAGCAAGACTGATCTTGCCTCAAAATGGATCAGCTAAGACAAAACCACAATAGAAAGTGTGAAACCCGGAGTTGAGAAATAGTAATGGAATCTAGTTACGTGATCTTAGACTTTGGACACATTCCAGATTGTAGTTCCCCACTTGTATTAATTCTTCTCCTCCTCCCCCTCCTCCTCCTCCTCCTTCTTCTTCATCTTCATCTTCTTCCTCTTCTTCCTTTTTTCCCCTTCTTTTGTTTAGAAATGTTAGAACTACAACTAATGCTGGCTTAAACAATGAAGGAAATTTCTTGCTTGACATTCTTGAAGAGTCTACAGATAGATACACATTCAGATATGGCTGGATCCGGAGCTTTCTTCATCTTCACTGTGGGGGTCTGTTATCCTTGTTGTTGGCTTAACCTCAGAGGAAAGGGAGCTTTTATTCCTCCAGTAGTTTTGACTAAATACCAGAAGACTAGTTCATTAACTTGGCTTGTGACATGTGACCAATTTTTCCCCTACTATGGGGTTCAGATAATTGAAATCAGCTACTGGTCAGGCCTGTGTGTTCTGCCTTCCACTGAAGCTGACACATGACCTGAGCTGCATGGGCTGATAATAAACAAGTTTTTATTAGATGAAGGAAAACAAGGGGACTTTCCCTAGAGATCGGGACCAGGACATTAGATGGATAAAATAGCATATGTCTATCACAATTCCTGTTCAGCAAAGATAAACAGTGCATTAGGATAAGGGACAATCTATGAAGCAGAACTATACTGAAAGGTATTGACTTGAAGCTAAGATACAAATTGTCTGGTGCTATAGTAACACATCCTCTAAATGCTGGGCAGAGAGAGTAATATTTGATGCATTGGCTATTTCTTTGTGGGTGTTAAGGACTGTTCCATTTGTGTGGGCTCATCAGGCAATGATATCTCTTAGCCAATGTCACAAACATGTCACAGACTCATGCCTAGCGACTAGTCAGTGATGAGTTGACTCAGCTGGTAAGAGTATAACCGTCGTCAAATCATGGGTTCAGTCTTCACAAGGGGAAGTCAGTTACTCACTTCACCATGTAGCTGTATATAAACGCCAGGAATCAAATGGTTACAAAAATAAATCTTTGAAAAGATATACACTGATACTAGAATGAGTCCTCATATATCCCTTCCACTGACAGGGAAAGGAGGGCTTTTGTTCTCAGTTCCACATGAGATGGCAAAATCACCTCAACTTTCAGCATTGCCCACAAGACTTTATGTATAATTACATTGTTTCTCCAAGGTGCCCTTATTATTTCTCCTCTCATCTTTTTCAGGAGACATGCACCAGGAGGAACTGGCAAGTTCCCTTGGCAAGAACAGGCGAATAAATAAGGAGCATGAGCTTGCGTCTTTTAGCTGAGGTGATTTGTCAAAAACCACAGCGCTGTGGCTGTTTGCAGATTTTAAGGGTTATGTTCAACTTTAATCAAGGGGAATTTGAAAAGCCAAATCATTGAATGAATAGAGGAAAAATTTTGGTGGAACATGAAGTTAACTCTTCACATATGGCCGAATACACTGGCCTGAAGTCGTTTCAAACACAGGCTAGAGTGCTAGACAATTGTGAATTACCTACTCATGTTTGCCTAATTAATTGAGTGGTAAGTGATACTGAGTGAGGAATCCCATGAAGAATAATTGGCTTTGACACTCAAGAGAGAATAAAATACCTGACCAACAGACCCCCGAGGGTCAGCTACTTGTTGTAAGTACCAGGTGGTGAATATGGATAAATCGAGTTCTACAATATTATCCGAGTTTACAATATCTTTGTAATTTTCATTGTTATATTTTATTATGTAGATCTCAACTGTGCCTATTATATCTGTCTGGTTATTTCCATTTTCCTCTTCAGATCTCCTCTCCACCCTTCTCCACTGTGTGCTGTGCCCCAAGAGATTGACTTTTATGTACCACATCAATGAGATTCATTGTGTTATGGTTTCCCATTGGGTTCAGCTAACAGGAAGAACTGTTAAAAAAAAATCAGAGTACAATAGGAGAATCAACTCAAGGCTTTTCTTTTCCAGGCTTTCCCTGTTGGGTCACCATGTGTTGACTTCGCCCTTTTCCTGGATGCAGCAATTTCTCCTAATGAAACCTCTCCATACAACCCATTCTCCAGATTCTACTGACTACCACCTTCTCTCATCTCTTCAAGCCGAAGGAGATAATGTCTCCAGGATGTGGCTAGTCCCAAGGGCTTGACTATACTTTGCTGAATTTGCTTGATCTTCCCATGCATTTGCAAATGGCCCCATAACAGATGACTGACATCTTTCCTGTGTGACATATAACACATGTTATATATTTTCAAGACATAGAATACATGTACCTTCAACTTACTACATATTTAAAGACAGCACTTGTGATTAATAGAATCAAAACAAATCACAGCCTTCTGGGAGGCCAACTGGGTGAAAACAGTAGTTAAAGCAAAAACAAACTAACAAATAAGAACAAAAATGTGACATATATGGGGTAAAGGGGAATAATACTGAGAAAAACTATGTTAGGAGGCATGAATAAAATGGGAAAATCAGGATTTGGGGGGACAATTTCCCAGGACCAAAAAACCAGAATTTAAATTGTGAACAACCAGGAAATTCTAATATCCAGGGGCTGGAAAGTGGAAGAGAGAGAGAGAGCTCAGTAAAAAAAACAAAACAAAACAAAAACAAAACAAGTATGTGGGATGGGGGGAGGCCCTAAGGAGGTCAGATGAAGGTTACAGGACCCTGCTGGGTGACAGGATTCAGAGCCTTCTGTAGCATCCACATTGTGGCTCTTTCCATGGTGCTGGCCAAGCCCAAGCTGCTGCATATTTCTCCTCTCCCTCTGAGGATCAGGTGAACTGAAAGAATTCTTAATGCTTAACTGATGTGCCTTCAGACTTCCCTGGAAATTACTTTGTACTAAAGGCATCCTGCAGAAGAGCAAACTGTACCAGGCTAAAAGAAGAAGGGGGGTAATGTCATTTGTCTCCAAGTTATTACACATTTGTACATGATTGATGCTCGCGTTACTGCCACTGGCAATTGATCTAAGTATATTACCATGCTAAAACAATTTACCATGAACGCAGGTGCGAATGTGACAACTTTGAGAAGCAGTTTCAAAATAGGAGGCCAGGTTGGAAATAATCTTAAGACCACAGGGTGGAAATACTCCAAATGCTTGCACGTAAATATAGAACCAAGTTTCTTCTATTTCTCCCAATATTTTGTCCTCAGCTGAAAAATGAGTACTCTATGTAATGCTATGTCCAAGAATGATTTCTAAAAAACTGTTAAAGGGAAGGATGGGAATACATTAGCTTTCACAACAAAGCGTATTTTCGTGTTTGGGGAAGAGACCACAATTTAAGTCTAGGGGTAATTCCACCTTGGAAACATATCCAAAGGAAATGAGAACATGAACTTGCAAAACTATCTGCATCCCCATGTTTATAGTAGCATCATTTACAGTAGGCAAGACATGGAAACAATCTAAATGTCCAACAATGGATGAATGAATACAGAAGTTGTGAGATTATATATATATATATGTATTATAATTATATATATATATATATATATTTCAGCCATAAACAGTAGAGGAAATCATACCATTTGCAACAATACGGATGGGCATTATGTTAAGTGAAATGAGACAGAGAAAGAGAAAGGCAAAAGCAAATACTGTATGATTTCGCTTATATGTGGAATCTTAAAAAAAAAAAAAAAGCCCTTGTGGTTTCCAGAAGCAGAGGGTGGGAGGAAGGGGAACTGGAGGAAGGAAGGTAGCCCCAAAGTACAAACTTCCAGTTATAAGTTAAATAAGTACAAGGGATATAGCATGCCACAGTGTGACTGCAGTTAACCCTGCTGTATGGTACATAGAAAAGCTGTTAAAAGAGTACTTCCTAAGAGTTCTTAATCACATGGAATTTTTTTTCCCTTTTTTCCTTTCTTTTCTTTCTACTCTTTCTACACCAGAAGATGGATGTTAGCTGAACCTATTGTGGTGATCATTTCACAATATATGCAAATCAAGCCAGTATGCTATGTGATTTGTGTCAATTATTTCTCAATATACTGGGAGAAAAATAAACCTAAGGTTCTACTCTACTATACCGTTGTTACTTCTAACAACACTAACCAATGGAAATAAACAAGTCCTTTTTAAAAAAGCCTCTTCAATCTGATCATTCTTTTTTTTTTTTTTCTTTCTTTCAATTTGAGAGAGAGAGATTGCAGGGGAGAGAGGTGGGGGTGGGGGTGGGGGTGAGGGGAGAATCCCAAGCAGGTTCCACACACAGCACGGAGCCTGATGCAGGGCTTGATCTCACAACCCTGCAATTATGACCTGAGTGGAAATCAAGAGTCAGATGCTCAACCGAGTGGGCCACCCAGGGGCCCCCAATCTGATCATTCTTAAAGAAACAAAAAATGTAGTATCTTGGGAAAATATTGAATGTACAATCAATGAGGAAAGTTTCTCCATCTGACAGTTTTAAGAAGTTTTGCAGTTCTGCTGTTAAAGATCTTAAGTTTAAAACAAAGAATTTAAAATTGATGGGAGCATTGTAGTGACTTCTGAAAACTGCTCCTTGGATTAGAATGAACTGGTGTAAAGATGGAGAGAGGAACCTGGAACCAATTACAACAACGAAGAGAAAATTAATCCAAGGAGACCACCAAACAGAAGGAGAAATTGTCTTCCCACTTGGGTGGGAAGTTCTCAAAAAGCACAGTACACACTTACAATCCCACTTCCAACCATCAGTGCTTGGAAATGCAATCACTTGAAAGCCACCGTGTGCTCGATCTCTTGCCTTTTATTCTCTAATTTTGGAAAAGTCTCTAGGGGTGATGGCAATGACAGTAAAGGACCTCAGGATACAGGTTCCCAGTCTATCAGGACATTTTGTGCGACGTTTTGGACTCAGCGCCTCCCCCCCCACCCCCAAATAGTACATGAGCTATCTTGTTCACAAGGTTATCTTGGATTTTAAATAAGCACACAGGAATGTAAAAAATACATCAATAAATGGCAACCCAGCCATTGGGACCGAATAGAATCATTCCAGACCCCAATGGGAGAGCCTGGGGGAGATCCTAATCATCCTCAAGGTATCTGAAATTTTCTGGAGGCTACTTCCTCATAATTGCCTTTAATGCTGGATTCCCGGTACCCGCTGGCAGCTTTTCACATTGTGTTAACTCAGATATGGAACTCAAGACCTCAATGAATTTCCTCTCCCAGATGTGCACATCCAAACCCACGAAGGTACTTCAGAACACCTTTGCTTGTGGACTTAGCAGGGGGCAGCCTCTGTAGACAGCAGGTAAGTAATAGAAAGTAAAAACGCTTTCCCTGTTATATTGATTTTAATGACCACTGATAAATTGAGCATACAACAATGGAATCACGGATTCTTCCTTAAGAAGGTACAAAAATAACTAGACTACTCAAATAAAGCTGCCCAAATACTCACTGGGGCAGTCCAGTGAAACATTACAAAGAAAAACCACTGAGAAGCAGATACGGAATTATTCCATCTCTATCAGTTTGTTTATGTCAGGAGAGGAGAAAAGGAACAAACTTGTGGTGTGTACATCCTTGGATACTTAGCAGATATTTTAAAGCAAAAATAGGTTCAGAGCACATGGCACGCAGGCTTTAGACTTAATATGCAGGACGCTTTTAGCTAACAGCTCATCCTTCTCTTAGAAATTTGGCTCATTAGAAGTTTCTGTACTTTAGGTACAAAATAAAGTAAAATACAGATAATAAATTTCTTTTGAAACTAGTGGCCTGTCTTTAGGAGTTCCTGGGGTCTTTGCGGAGGGTCTATTTTGATGTTTTGAGTCATAATTTTTGGATAACAGTGTTACAGAGGATGCAAAACAAAGACTACCATACTTCTTTCCTGCCCTGCTTCAGACCAGATCATTATTACTTTGACCCCATTAGCAAAATAAGAGGCTATCCTTTCACAATTAAAACAAAATCCCACCTTCTCATCAGAGTGTGATGTATATACCATAAAGCAAAGGTCTTAATTATGCAGCAGAGTCAAGAATAATACATTGAGGATGTCTTCAAATGGATATGTCAGTGGGTATGTACATTCATGGGTTGGGCTAATGCGACCTTGAATAAGGAGGACTTCAAGTGTTTAGCTTCCCAGGCATATTGAGATGAATCTGAGAACCAACATGTCAAGGGCAATATACTTGGTGGCTCTGATCAAGCATGTAGTTACTTATTTTATTATTATATAGCCCTGGCAGGGTGAGGAAGGGAGAGGGCGATATTACCTACAGTAGCTGAGAGCTATCACATTAATGCTGTGATGGCTGGAGCCACAGCATCAACCTTGGATCATGAGACAACCTGAGGAATAGAGTTAATGCCCACCTTGCACATTAGAAGTACACTCCTTGCAATAGTCAGTCTTGAGTAATCTAGTTGGCCAAGCTGCTAACACAGCTCTAACACCTTGAAACTTGTCTGTCTTTCATGCTAAGCACTTTGCAGTGCTGGGGGCTTTCCTAAACAGTGAGGGGAAGACCAGGAAAATGAAGGATGATGCAATAGAGTTAGATAGGTCAGAGTTCAAGACCTGCATGGGTACTTGTAAGCTGTGACAAGATTTTAAACTTAATGAGCCTCCATCTGTTCTTTTGTGAAATGCTCTAGGATTGCGAGAATTTTTTAAAAGGCAAAATATACGCAGTACTTTGTATAGAGTAAATCCTCAGCAAAAACATTATATTATTATAAGCATAGTTATTACACTGTTAAATAGACCAGTCTTTCAGCCCCACTGGATGCTTTTGTTTTAGTCACTCTTAATCCTAGCATATTTTCAGACTCAGCTAGATCCAGTCTGGTTCTCGACAGTGATTAGATTCAATGTAGCCTGGACGTTTTGGTTAAAGCAAGCAGTTACTTGGGGCTTCTCTGCCATACCCTGGAATTTTATCTGAAAACAAGGAGGAGATAATTGTATCTGAGAATAAATGATATAACTGCTGACCATTGTGACATAAGCAGAAATGCGAGTAGATTCCAAAAAAAAAAATCTTTATTAGAAAGGAGGAATGCACCCTTAGCCTATTTTTCCTTTTTGGGGGGGTCTCTTTCTCCTTCTTCTTCATCACTTCCTCTTCCTCCTCCCCTTTCTTCTAATCTTCCTCCTCTTTCTCCTCCTCCTCCTCCTCCTCCTCCTCCTCCTCCTCCTTCTTCTCCTTCTCCTTCTTCTTCTTTCTTCTTCTTCTCCTTCTCCTTCTCCTTCTTCTCCTTCTCCTTCCCCTTCCCCTTCCCCTCCTCCTCCTCCTCCTCTTTCTTCTCCTTCTCCTCCTCCTCTTCTTCTTCTTCTCCTTCTCCTTCCCCTTCCCCTCCTCCTCCTCTTTCTTCTTCTTCTTCTTCTTCTTCTTCTTCTTCTTCTTCTTCTTCTTCCCCTTCCCCTTCCCCTTCCCCTTCTCCTCCTCCTCCTCCTCCTCCTCATCCTCCTCCCTCCTTCTCCTTCCCCTTCCCCTTCCCCTCCTCCTCCTCCTCCTCCTCCTCCTTCATCTTCTTCCTCTTCTTCTCTTTGCTAGTTGGAATGCAGATGTGATAGATGGAGCTGTAACAGTTATCCTGGAGCATGAGGTAATGTTGGGAACATAGCTAATGCACAGCAGAGCACAAAGATAGGAGGAGCCTAGGTTCTTGATACTATGGAACAATATACCAGCACTGAACCTGGACTTCTGAAACCACTGTTATATCGAGTTTTCTATTATAGCCAAACTGAATCTTAATCAATACACTGACCTTTTGTGGCGGCAAGGAGCAAAAAAGTTATTTTATATTGTGCTAACAATCTTATTTTGCGACAGAAGATCACATGACACGCATTTCTAACTTACCTAAATTCAAGGTTATGCATGAAATAAATTAAAGAGAAAAACACACTGTAGACAATTCCATTCTGTACCACTTAACACACTTGTGTCCCAGAATGACTGTGAACCAAGGAAGTTCAATCTGCTGTTTTCTCAGCCTGTGTCAGCTCCTGTATGAGTGTCAGATAGCACTGGGTGTAATCCCAGAGTTTAAAAATATCTATGATTTCTAAAGTTCAGCCAACATTTTTTCCTAGTTCTGAACCAAATGAAGAGCAACTAACAGCGATTTCAACCTCATATTACTTTCTTCTTAATTCCTGGCATTAGCATAAGCTATGTCTCCACTGTGTTTGAAATCAAGGTGGTCTCAGGAAGTATAGATTCCGGCATCTGACAAACGGACAGAGCACTGAGTTGGATTGGGAAGACATGGGATTTTGAATCATAAGCCCTGGATCTGTCATTCTGGGGCCCGTAGCCAGGAGCCAGGTATTGAAAGGAACCAACTTTTGGAAGATCTCCTGTGTCTCAGGCACCGGGCCAGGTACTTCATAGAGCACAACTTTTTAATCTTTGGAATGGACCTCTGTGATTTTTGCTCAGGGACCTCTTGGCTACACTGGTATGGCATTTCCCAGAATTTCCTCTGCCGGTTTCCAGATTAGAGTTGGCCAAAAGAGAACTCTGTGAGAGATTCCGAGGGGTGAAATGAAGCCACAGCCGGTATGCTCTGAAAGTCAGATACGGTGAGAAACAGATGTGGAGATGGGGTCTGGTTTGTCTCTGCCCGCACCTCCCCCTACCCCCTGATTCTAAGTGCAGCTTTTTTTGCTGGCCCCCCAGCCCTGTTGACCAAAAGCAATCTCAGGTTTACTGGTGGACTCTGGGCTACAAACTCACAAAGTCAGTAGACTGATGAGCAACAGCCTTCCCTAGACTTCTCCACCAGCCCCGACTACTGTTGCAGGATATGCTTGGCTTCCAAATTCCCCGGAAAACTCTGACACACCCACGTGGGGCAGTGCTCCAAGCAACCAGGTTGATGATTTCCCCCTGATCTTCCAATCTGTTCTTTGGGCCCTTTCTTCCCCAGCAACCCTACAGTTATGTGAAGTCCAAGTCCTTATTCCATAGCACTCAGAGTGATGATGCTTTCCTGGTTCTGCTCTTGTGCTATATTTGACTGCTGTCAGGCATCATTCTTAGACCACATCAGCTCAGTCCCCTCCAAAATCGTTTGAACTGAAATGGATTTTGATGTTAACCTCTGGATTTTTTAAATGTAAATTCCTTATTAAAAAATCCACGTAAAAGCCCAGTCAACAATTTTTTTTTTAAATGAAATTGATGTCCGGAGACCTATCATGTCAACTCATGTTACCCTTATAAGGTTTCACATGAGAAATTCATGATTATTGTTGCTGCTCAGACTTTGTTTCTTTTTTTTTAAATGTTTATTAGATGGGGGAAGGGAGGAGCAGAGAGAGGGGGGGACAGAGAATCCCAAGCAGGCCCCATGCAGTCAGTGTGGGCCCACACAGGGCTCGAACTCAGGAACTGTAAGATCATGACCTGAGCTGAAATCCAGAGTCAGATGCTTAACCAACTGGGCCACCCAGGTGCCCCTAGACTTTATTTCTTTTGAAGCACTGGTATACTTCTTTCTTTTTTGGACGTTCACCAGTTTCAGTTTTTGCCCTGGCTTCCAGGAGGCTCGGAGGTATACATGATGCCTAATTACAGGAACTATCTTAGCTCCCAGTTGTTTGGTTATTCTTCTCTTTCATGCGTTTAATTAATTCTATTTTTATTACTCTTGGACTATACTTATCCTTTATTTTAATTTGTGTCAAATAAGATGTGGTGGAGACAGGACAAGGGACTGGCAAGATCAGTTTATTCTGTGCCAACCTAGTGTCATCTGGCCTTGACACTCTCTATGTCATTCTGTCTTATTTTTTCTTCCATTTCACATATGAGGACACTGAGATTCAGGTAGATGAGGGCTACTGCATGATTAATGACAGGATAGGGGCCTGAGTGCAAAGGTGACCCATTCGTTCTACATTGTATCAGGCTGTCCACTGGCTGGAAGAGTCAGATATAAACACACAAGACACCGTGCACTGAGAAATAAGCATCTCCGTCCTTCTTGACCTGACTCGAGAATGAAGACTTTGACACGGGCCCCTTCTTTGTTGAGCAGAGAAGTCTCTGAGTATAAATGCAACCCGAAGCAAGCATGTTATGAAATGGAAGTTGGTGACAAGGTGGCAAAGGTAATGAAGTTGAAGGTGTGATGAAACTGATGACGATGGCTGTGGTGAAGATGATGTGTCATTCTAGTGAAAAGGAAAATTGTGATTATTTTTCAATCACTTTACTCCCCCCCATTATATATGTTTTCAAGAGGTGCAGGATATGGGAACTTACACCTTAACCCACAGGTTCTTTTCTGGATGGAACAGATTCCTTGACTCCAAAAATCATATAAAGTAGCTAAAATGATTAACCAAGTGCTCACTGTATATGTCAGGCACTGTTCTAGGCACTTGACATATGTTAACTCATTTCATACTTAAAACAGATATTTTCCTTGCCCCCATTTTACATATGCTGAAACCAAGGCATTAAGAGGTTAAGTCACAACGCCGACCGAGATCACAGAGCTATTCAGTGGTAGAGCCAGAATTCAAACCCAAGGAATCTAGCCCCCAAGTCTGTACTCTCAAACATGATTTTGTGTTTCATTCCCTCTCTGGTGGCCTGGGAAAAGAGCCTGCACGCTCAGTTAAACAGATTTGGATTCAAATGTGGATTCCATAACTTCCTAGCCATGTGACCTCGAGCGAGTTACTTAATCTCTTCGAATCTCAGTTTCTCTGAGGTTCTCTTGAGTACCAAGTGATGGGATTCTTATGAATCAACCATTTACTTACTTATCGAGCACCTATGAACTTAGAACTAAAGCTAAGTGTTATGAGCAGAAAAGTAAACCACCATTCCAGAGTTTTGCTCGTGGACACAAGCATCAACATGCTCAAAATACTTGCTTAATTGGAATACATTTCCCTGCAGCTGGTCCTCAGACATTCCAGCTTCCCATAAGATGAGAAGAAAGGCTATCATTGAAGACACACTTTGCCTTTTCTCTTGACTTTTCCCCGGCAACTCAGTGCATCCCTTTCTCAGAGAGTTTTCTTTATGGTATTCCTTTGGCAATGTTAGCTCCTTTGAAAACCTACCGTCTATATTCCCCTTTAGAAATCACTAATGCATCCCAGGACACTTGCTGAGACCTGGACACTATGAATTTTCAGAGGCCTAATGGGTGACTGATGTGAGGTAGGGCTAGACGAATGTCATTCCCATCCCTACATTAATGCCATCGAGCAAGCGGCATCCTGGCTGAAAGTAGCATCCTGTAAGTGCTAGTGTGGAAGACCAGCTCTTGGAGAGCGCGAAGAGGCTGTGTGTTGGCTCTGGGCAAGGGGGAGGCAGCAGTTCCAAGAGACAGATTGTGGCTGTTCTTTTTTTCCCTCTTCCTTGAGTTTGTTGGCAATAAGGCATATGACATGGATCGCCCAGCCTGATCACTGTCTCAGGTTGCTAAATAATCTCCGGCATTTATGAAGGCAATACCACATGTTCAATGAAGAGAAGCTACAGGACAAAGAAGGCAATTATTTCTGGTGACGGAATTCTGCCCCAATCCGTGTAGTCACCGAGGCTTTCCAGATCAAGGGAGGGCAAATGAAAGAGAAAGGCTTAAAGGAATCTGCAGTCTGACGCCTCTGGGTTCCTGCTCAGTTGTCCAGAACTGAGCAGCCAACAGGAGACTTGGTTGTTTCCAGGCTGAGCATCCTTCAGACACCGCTTCAATCAAGGCCAGGGGCTTTTTCGTTAAACAGGGATCAATTTTTTCAAGACTGCGCTTTCCAAACATGCAGCTGTGGGACACTATCCCTACTGGGGTGGGGGAAGTGCTCAGAACAGAGTCTGAGTATCAAGGAAATTCTGCTATAACTCTCCTCTCCTTCCCAGGGTTTCTTTTTGCCCACCCATCGACCAGCCCCTGTAGTTTGGCATGGGGGGAGCGGTCTGCGGTTGAAACGGCACTCGCATTGGATGCTGGAGAGAAAAGGGAGGACCTGGCCACACCCCCAGAGGAGGCCTTGCGCCAGAGCTGGGATTGATTGGCAGGTGGGAAAAGAAGGGCAGTTACCTGAGTAAGGGGCTGGGATCTGGGGAGAAGCAATTGCGAGAGTGCTGGTCACCTGGAGTGTGTTGGAGGGGGTGGGGGACAAAACCAATGCTTTTTATACTTTGCAGTTGTTCAACAAATATTGTATAATTGCATGGAGCCCCTAAACTTTTTTCATTGGAATATAAGGGGGACGACAAGGGAGCGGAGACTGATGGCTTCGTTTTTAAAAGTGGCAGAGGGGACGCTTTGTCTAGAATCATTTGAGTCTGTTGGATTCAAATCTGCCAATTAGAATTGTTCTCCATCCTCGAGGAATTTGGGAACACATAAACCCCTCTTATCTCGATGTTTGGCTGAAGATTACGAACAGAAGGCTCTTTGGACATAAACACAGCGACGACAAAGACCTATTTAACATTTTATTATACTATTTTCCTTATTTTATCTTCATAACTGTACGTGTTGGTCATTATTATCACACTTTCTGGATGAGAAAACTGAGGCCCAAGGGACTTTTTATAATGGCAGAATGTAACTGAAAATGAGGTCTGCAAACTCAGATCCATGCTTTACCCTAAAGCCTCAATTTCTGTAGGGCAGTCAGCAATGCTGGGGAAAAGTGAAGAATGAGTTTCATTATATCCTCGGGGCAAATAAACTGATCACAACAATTATTTGTTTAGGATTCTGTTGTAGTGTATACCTTTCCCTACGGGGGAGACGCCCAGAGGCGTCATTAGCCAGTCTGTCCAGAGTCATAGAGCCTAGTGTGTTGTCGGGAGGACAAAGTTTGGACATGTGGCAAGATAACCATTGAGGCAGAGAATGCTGTATGTCAAATCAGTGTAGAGAGGGACTGAAAAAAAGGAGGGCTTCCTATAGGAGACAAACCTTGATGTGAGCCGGGAAAGCATGAAATTAATGCAGGATCGGATGTGATTGATTACTGCGGGAGACAACCCAGTTAGAACTGAGGTTTTAATGAGGCTTGCAACGGAGATTGGGCCAGGTTATGGGTAGGCACTGAATGCCACGGAGAGAAAGTTAACTCTCATCCTGCACTACAAACTTACTCCTTTATACCCTATGAGCATAATATTTTGAGTTGTACTTAATGTGTGTTACATATACATAGGGGCCAAGGGCAGGTCCAAGATGGGCTGCTTTGGCAAACATGATTTTGAGTTAAAAACCATCAACACCCAGCAGACCTTTTGGGAAAAGATCTTTACCCACCCTCCTCCCCACCCAACTGCCTGCTTGTAGCTGGAATAAACCTACCTGCCGAAGGGCAACCTTTGTTTTTCAAACACCTCCCCTCACCCTTCTGCTAATGGTCTTCCCTCCCTTTTTATCCTCAGACCCCTCCCCCTCTCCTTAACTCATACCAGCATCATGTTGCCTATCTTTGGAATTTCCCTGTCTGTGAGGATTCCCCATAGTACACTATTACATTTTATTTTTGTCTGCTGATCTGTCTCGCATCAGTTTGATTCTTAGTCCAGCTAGAAGGACCTTGAAGGGCAAAGGAAATTCTTCCCCCTGGAATATATACATATATTTAAACACACCAGTACATCACATACATTATGAAATGTACCCCAATATAGTAGTTAAAAGTAATGAATTAAGACGAAAGTTTTAAATGTCTTGACAATTGACGTGGCCAAAATATACTTAAGCTGATGTTCATTGTTACGAAAAAATGGATTCAAATCCATATTTCAAATAGTCTCTTATTTGGACTTTTTGGTTTTTTTTTCCCCTTCTTTTCTAGTTCTTACTTTATACCATTGGTTTGAAAGGTAAACATTCTATTTCTATTCTTGAGGAGTTTACTTCTAACCTGTTAAGAGCAACTGCTGGGGCACCTGGGTGGCTCTGTCAGTTAAGCCTGGGACTCTTGATTTTGCTTCAGGTCATAATTTCATGGGGGGGGAGGTTGGGGACTGGTGAGAGCCCCAAGTTGACTGCTTGGGATCCTCATGATCTTTCTCTCTCTCTCTCTCTCTCTCTCTCTCTCTCAAAAAGAGAGCAACTGCTAAGATGTCTGAAGCTGATGGTCATTGCTCTGGGGGAGAAAAGAAGAATCAAGAATTCTTGTTTTAGGGGCTCCTGGGTGGCTCAGTAGGTTGGGCATCTGACTTCAGCTCAGGTCGTAAACTCTCTTTCGTGGGTTTGAGCCCCGCGTCAAGCTCTATGCTGACAGCTCAGAACCTGGAGCCTGCTTCAGAATCTGTGTCTCCCTCTCTCTCTGCTCCTCCCCTGCTCATGCTCTGTGTCTCTCTCTCTCAAGAATAAATAAACATTAAAAAAAAAAAAAGAATTCTTGTTTTATCCCTTATTCCATTTCCAGCCATACTGGGATAATCTGGAATAAGAATATCTTACAAATATACTTACTCATTAATTATTTAATCAATAGGAAACATTACACACCCTAACTTCCCATAGGCCACTGCTTTGTCCTGGACTAATTTCTGTCTTTCCTGGAGAAAGTCTCAGGAAAGCGGGTTTAGCGTAAGTGTGTGTGTATGTGTGTGTGTGCACGCACATGCTGTTCTCCAAGAGATCTTTGTGTCTGAGAATATTGACATCTTCCCTTACAATCAAATTGTGGTTTTGCTGGGTTCTAAGTTTGAAGATGCTACTCCATCTTATCAGATTTTTAGGCAAGATTTCTTTGTGATACAAAAACCCGTGCTTGTATTTACTGAATTATTTTTGAAACAGCCTTAGAAAAATCATTTAGTTATAATATATATAATTGAGAAGAGATACCAGTAATATGACTTAGCAAAGTGTTGTAGCACCCTAAAACATCCTTCAGCCACCAGGACATTGTTCACATTTTTATAGTTTTCCCATTTCTAATGTCTTAAACATTTTTTAAATGACTTGAAATTATACAATCTATGAGGATACTACTTTTCTGATCTAATATGTCTACAACTGAACAGATCATTAAAAAAAAACTAATCATATGTGCCTCTTAAGCATAGAGTGGCAACTCCTGAGATTTAATCTACTCACTGATTTTTGCAATTATAATCGAATGCATCTGATACAAAGTATTCAACTAAGTTGTTTTGAAAAACGCATGAAGATTTCAGTACTGTTTAGTTGCACAGATACCTGGTAGTTCAATTATACATCTGTGCATTTGCAAATTACCTTGAAATTGGTAAATTGATGTAGCTTGTGTTGTTGAAGAAATACTTCTTCTTGATTTGGGGATATGGGAAATGATGCAATTGTAAATGCCACAGTCTTTATGCCTTTGTAAGAAGTAACATATTTGATCCTCGAATCCAAGAAATGATAGAATCATGCTTTATATCATGATATCTCTAAGGAATCAGTCAGAATGACTTCATTCTGCTTTGTTTCCTGGCTACTACTATACCTCGAATGCCTAGAGGCTTCTAATTGTACAGCGAGATTTCTATTATTCACTACTCGTGGGTTGCATAGATTGCCATGAAGGATGTGACCATTGCTTATGAAACTTTTAAAGTATAACTGTTTACACTCAGACACACATTCCTGATGTGTGAACAGTGTGAAATGATGCAATCACTTCATTTGTAAAAGTCTTTTACATGTCTGGACGGAAATATAGCTCTTAAGAAAATAAGGCAGTTTCAATAAATTTGTGGATGTTTTAGGACAGACTCTTAGAAACAGACCAAGAGAGGGGTGCCTGGGTGGCTCTGTCAGTTGAGCGAATGATTTTTGATTTTGGCTCAGGTCACGATCTCACAGTTCATGGGATCGAGTCCCGTGTGGGGCTGTGCGCTGACAGCAAGGAGTATGCTTGTGATCCTCTCTCTCAAAATAAATGAATAAACTTTAAAAAAGAAAAAAAAAGAGACCAAGAGAGAAGCATTCACATGTGAGAGGTTTACTAAGGATGTGCTCCACGGACACTGATGGGGGAGTGGAAGAAGCAGGACAAGGAAGGGGGAAGTAGGTGAAACAGGTGTGTGATTTTAGGCAAATCTCCATCTGGTTCTGCAGAGGAGCTCTGGTAGGTAGATTACATTTCTGAGTTTGTCTCAACTGGAAGCAAGGAAGCTTCCATTATTAAAACCCAATACAGGGGTGTACAATCTCCAGGCATCTCCAGCAACCTGTATAAGCCAAGCAGCTCTAATAGCCTGAAGGCAGCCACTGTAGGAGAATCACTGGGTAGCCTTTAGAAGTAAAAGCACAGAAATGGTAAAAATTGTGGTCCAGGGGCTCTGAGCAGAGAGCACTGACCCTATTTCACTGTCCCTGCGTCCTGATTTCCATCTTTCTGTGCCTTTGGATCTCCATTCAGAGTGAGTGCTCACTAATATTCCACTCCCTTCTGAATTGGGGACCTCAGTCTGGAGAAAGTCAGAATGTGGATTCTCACGTGGGCTTCTAAAATGAAACTTTCATTTCTTCTTCACCCTCATCATGATAAAGTTGTGGTTCAAGTAAATCAGTATTTTTATTTCAAATTCACAAATAAGAAAGACTCTGTACAAGCGAGTGAATTGCTTCCGTTTACACAGCTGAACGAGAGGCACGCCCAATCTGATTCCCGTGCGACTGATCATTGCACTGACTACAGCAGTTTCTCTGGGACATGCAATCGAATGCTGACCTCTCTGTTTCTGATACAAATGCATTCTTCCATATGGCACACGCCATGAATTTGGGGGCATTTTTAAATGCTCACTGGTACATGGAAATGCCAAGTTGCTTCCAAAAGTGGTAACTTTGCATGGTTCAAGGATTCTTGCTAATGAAATCTAGATTGGCATCTCACTCTTAAATTAAGGGACTCGCGCTAGTAGTCCACAGATGTGTGGAAGCTATTTCAAATAATTGTCAAATTTATAAATGGAGAGAATTCACATCAATGTTTGGATGTCTGGCTCATCTTTGCAAAAGTCAGGTGAGCTAGTAACTTGGTATCTACATTCTTCTGCATCAACAATTTGTTACAGCTAAGCATGGGTGTTTCCTTGGGCTGTGCTCTTGAATTTGCCAGTCTGCCCATTGCTCATTTCCATTACCTGCCTGGTCCCCAAGGCCACCTATGCTTGCTCCTCTGGCAAGGTTTAAGCTCATGACAGGAGAGATCAGTAATTTTGGGGGCCCCTTCACCTTGGTTTCTGCTGTTGAAGAACTTAAAATGTTGAGATTGGAGAAGGCTTTGTTGTCAATTCTGGAAATTTTCCCAATTCTCCTTTATTCAAAGACTGGGTCCTTTATGAATGGCTTTGTCTACTGGACATATTTTTTTTTTCTGCCACTCCTTTGGGCTACATATTTCTTAAGCATTTGATTGCTAACTAACATCCTCTATAGGAGACAGAAGGGGCCATACAAGAAACATAAAAAACATTTTGTGTGGAAGTAAATCCAAAACTGACCAGTTAAATTAAAAGTTCACCTTAACTGTAACATTACTTTTTTCTTGCTACTCCTCCATTCTTTAACACCAAGGAACTCTTTCCTCTGTGTATTAACTATTTTATGAGTAAATTTTATTAACTGTTTCATGAGCACACACATCAGGTTTTGCATGTTCTTTGCTCAGATGTGGGTAAAATTCTTATATTTTCTCTGTGATGCAACAAGAAAAGACATAGATTCAGGATCTAGTGGTCTGTTACTTTGCCTTTAAATCTGGGATCATCACTTTGCCATTAAATCTCCTAAGGTTTCAGTTTCTTAGTTGATCAAATGAGTACAGTGGCAAGTTGGGCAAGATAGTTAAGTTCTCCTAGACTTTAAAAGCCATACGTTTGCCCAATTCTTCCAGGATCATTTGAAAGCTTACCACTCAGGCTACACAATTTTCCTACATCTTGACTGTGAGATGCCCAGGTTCCAGAAGGCATCCCCTGGAGGAGGCATTGTCTCCTGTAGCTTGTGGCAGCTTGGAGAATAACTTCAGGGCTGGGAGAAGAAGGGCTAGGAATTCTGTTCCATGATTGTACCATTTTGAGGTACCTTCTGGTGGTCTAGCTTCTTCAACCAAGGTTCTGCTCTGTTGAGGTATTATCACATGGAGAATTATTAAAATGCAACTTAAATACATTCATCATACTCTAAAACATCAACTTTACCCTAAGGATCTCCGTGAGACAGGCCTGGGCCCTGGATGTTTTGCTGGAAGACCTCAATACATCTGCCAAACCAAAGCCAGTTCATCAATCTTACCCAACCAGAATGTAAGTGCAAAGAAAAACGAATAACTCCATGGAAAAATAATGAATCTGAAAGTTATTTCTTTGAAACGAAGGAAAATAAAATCAATTTGGTGTTGCATTAATTTTTGATGATTTACAGTGCTAGTTCTAACGCCCAGCAGGTACCATTTGACATTTTCATCTCCAGTGCTGTGACGAGATTAGCACTTACTGGTATTGATTTAAACTAGGATTTATACCCGGGCTGTCATTTTTATAGAAAGCACAATAAAAGAGATTAGAAAGAAATTGCCAAGCGGCCTGAGTCTAATCAATTGTAGAATGCTTTCATTGGGAATTTGCAATTTTACCAAGCAGAAAGTTAACACGCAGGATAAGCAATAGGAAATGAAATTCACATCAGGACTTAAAGAAATGTGGCCAGGCCAAAAGCAAACCGCATCACCCAATAAGACACAGGCTCTAGTGCAGCATCACTCTGCTAATTTGCCATGGAGTTGGAGGAGAATCTGTGAAAGGCAGCATTTTAAAGCCTACTGAACTGGAGCAGATACCCGCTAAAAGACTGAAGAGGAAACATTCATGATGGCTTTTTCAAAACAGAACATTTAAAGCTGCATTTGGCGAGAATTTCTCAGAGCCAAAGTCACGATGAATCAAGCAGGGCGCATGACTTTTAACCGGTTTTGGTTGAGAAGGAGGAGCTAGATCAGGATTGGCTGGAGGGCAGGAAGTCTGGCGCCAGCGAACTCAAAGTTCACTGCTGAAACTGAACCCAGAGCTCAGGGAAGACAAAGAGAAAACTAATGTGGGGGAAGCATTGATTGCTAACTTCTGAAGCAGAGCTTATCCAGCAGTGTGACATGTGAACACTGAGGCCAGAGGCTCAAAAGGGGTATCAGTAGGACTCTTGACTTTCCACCAAAGCGATGCCCAAACAATGGCAGGCAATCTATTTTACTTGAAACATGACCCAGAAAGGAGATTCTATTTAAGTTAATCACCAATTAAACATGTAATTGATGGCAGTATTGCACAGAGGGCTCAAGATAGAAAAGAAATTGTTGGAAGGCAGCACACAGAATGAGCTACTTGATGGTGGATAATTACAGGACAGAATGACAGAATAGGAGCATAGATTTATGGCCTTGGGAGATAGACAGCTCAGAAGAAGAGGTAGTTAAGTCTTTCAGGGAGGGAAGGTAAAGGGGGATCAAGGACAGATCATAGATAATATGATCTAAGGGGGTTTCATAAAGTAGAGCTCTGAAGAATAAATGGAAAGACAAGGGAGAGAAGAGCATTCTAGGTAGAGGGAACAGCAGTGCGGAGGTATGGAATCATGGCGCAGCACGCAGGACAGATGTACGGAGAGAGGTTCGGGGTTTGACCTTATTCCCTGGGCAATGGGGAAAACTTGGGCTGGTTTCAGGAGTGGGCATGCATGGTGGGTGCACGGGCCAGGTGAGGAGAGTGACCTGATCAGAATTGTGTTTTAGAAAGGCTCTCTGATGCCTTCATAGTCTACACCACCTGGATCCATGCAATGGTCTTCTGTGGTGCCTCTGTCTCCACCTTGCCTTCAGAGTGTGATCCTTTAGAAATACCACCTCTCTGCTCAAACTTGTCCATTGTTCCCCATGGCACTCAGAGAGGGCCACTAACATACTTTGAAGCTGATGAGGGCTGCTCAAGCTGCAACTTCTAGCACTCAAAAAGATTCTCTCTTTCCTTCTGGCCCTTAAATACATCTGTCTCAGAGCCTTTGCACATATCACTGTTTCTTCCTGGAATGCTTTCCCCTAGGAAATCTCCATGCTCACTCCCTGAGTTGATCTAGCTACTCAGAAGTCATCTCTTCAGAGAGGTCTTCTCCAGCCATCCTGCACGGTCAGTATGACTTTGAGTGACTGAATGGATGGATGAATAAACGGAGGGGGCAAAATGGAGGTAAAGTGTCCCTTATATGGTTTGGAAGAGATAACAAAGCATGTGGGAATTAAGCATAATGGGTAGTTGTTGGAGATTACTTCAATATGGAGGAAGTAGGTGTGGGAGACCGAGGCATTAGAAGGTGCAAAGGATCCCTCCCAGATCCCGAAGTGGAGGACTGGATGCATCCTGGAGGAAGGACACATATTTGGCAGGAAGAGGGATAGTCAGAGAGTAAATAAGAGTATTATCTAATAGCTGCGAAGTATGTATTATATGCCAGGCACTGTGCAATTACGTATATTATCTCATTTAATTCCCTATGGCAGATCGCTCTACTTGTCATCATCATTTCCTCCTTTCAGCTGAAGAATCTGAGGCTCAGAGAGATTAAGCAACTTGCCTAAGATCACACAGCTAGTAAAATGTAGAACGGAGATTTAAATGCAGGTAGTTTGATGCATTTCACATACATTTACATTGCTTTGGCTACTGCTGGTGGTTTTCATTGTGACAACCAACTGCCACAGTCTATATGAAAGATTAGAAGGTGCATACATTGGATACAGCGGGGTACTCTGAAAGCATTACCAGTATAATGTTCCTGCTATTGTCTTGGGATTTTTAGGGAAGCGAGGCTCATTTATTGTTTTACTCGAATCCTTTCTGCTATAGACCTAACTCCTTCTCCATTGCCTGAAACCCACAGAAATATTACTGTTAACTTCGCCACACAGTGCTAGCCTCGCTGCTGCCTGAGTGGTCTGGATACCGCAGAGCTAGGGGCACTTGCCATATGTGAATGCTCCCCCTGGAGTTGTGAAGTCCTCGTGACACGTGTTCTAAAACTGTCGTTCACTATACATAACACTCCTTAGTGAAGCAAAGGTAAGCTTCAGAAAGAGGAACTGAATAAAAGAATGAGGGCCTTGCCAACCATGGAAAACAGGCTCCAGGATGTGGCAAAAATCTCTCCTAAAGACGCAGAGACCAGGGCAAATCGTTGAACACATGATAAGATTGGGTGGCTGGACACAGGTGTGGAAACAGAAAGACAAGCAGGGCCATTTTCATAAATACTTTATTCACTGCCAGAACTCTGACCTTTCCTCCAAGCTACGCCCTTTATAAACATATAAATGGGCAGTCATTTCCTATGAAATTACCTATCAAAAGGGGGTAGTTGAAAATATTACTCAGAATTTTTTTTTTTCCTGTAGACAAGAACATCAATCTTGCCTGGTGGACTGAAGTTTGCGGTTTCTTTCTACCCACCCCCCCTTCTGTTCTTTACTTTTAATTTGCTTAAAACTCATCTTTGAGTTTTCATTTATTAAAAAATATAAATAAATCCCATTTATTATGAAATAGAATACACACACAGAAAAACGCACAAAACACAAACCCACATTTTGACAAAATGATTATAAGCACTCAAATAACTGCCACACAAAGAAATAGAACATAACCATTCCTGAGGCTCACTCCCTAGTCACCCCTCCCAACAGGATCGCCCTCTCTCCCACCTAGAGGTAGCCATTCTCTGGACATTTATGGTCATCAATTCCTTCCTTTCCTTTATAGTATTACCATCTAAGAGTGCGTCCTGGAACTATAGGTTTGATGACTTTTTGAATTGTATGTCAACGGAGCTTTTTCTTCTGGTCTTGCCTTTTTTGGGGGGAGGGTGTTGAATGATATAGGTTGAAGATCCAACTGTGTGGTTTGTAGCTTTAGCTCATTCATTCATTCTTTTTTTTTTTTTTTTTTTTTACAGCATGGGTCAGCAAACTTTCTCTGTCAAGGACAAGAAAGTAAATATTTTTAGTTTTTGTGGCCACATATAGTCTATTATGCATTCGCTATGGAAAAAGCAGGCCATCAAGTTGCATTTGGCTCATGGACCATAGCTTGCTGACCCCTGCTCTATAGTATCCCACCATTTGATTAAACACTCAATTCTTTTTTTTCTTTTTAATATGAAATTTATCGTAAACACTCAATTCATCAATGAAGACGATTTTCATTGTTCTCAGGGTTTGGGTTTTTTTTGTTTGCACACATTAGAAATCATAACATTATCATCATTATTACTGTCTTATACAATTGTCACTTAGATTTATCCACAGATTTAATCTCTCTCTTTGATTTTCACATATTATAGCTTATTCCTGTTTAGAGTTTCTGCTGACTTGCATTTATAGTGTCGTGTCTTTCTGTGTGTCTGTTTATCTTTGAGTATGTACCGAACACTGTGTTTGAAAAATTATTTGTAGAAATCATTTGCAATCTAGGATGACATATTTTTCCTGGGATGACCTTAATCCAGTTTTAGGATTTAGAATGTTCTGGACTACACAGAAGAGGTAACGTGAGGCTGCAGTCTGTGTTAAGACTGGATGACTTTCATTTCACCCTCACTCTTGGAATCTTTCTGGTAGTCTCTGAACTCTGGCATGTGTGTCCTGATATTTTCAGAAGGGTAATTCAGATCATCAGCCCTGTTTTTAGGATACACACTTGTCCCTAAGGGTAAAAGTGGTCTGGACTGCTGATCTTACCTTTCAACCTTCCTCTTTTGGATACTGGTCCAGTAATTCCCCACTTTCGTTAGCTTAGACTTTTTAATGTACTTTTTTCCCCCTGCTTTTCTAGTTTAGGTAACATATTACCTGGTCATTTATGACTAGAAGCAGAAATCTTCCTAACTTACATTTTTCATTTAAAAAAGGACAAATTTAGAAATTAAAAAATATATGCAAACAAATGAAAATAAAAATACAACAATCCAAATGCTTTGGGATGTAGTGAAGACAGTCCTGAGAGAAAAATACATTGCAATCCAGGCTTATCTCAAGAAACAAGAAAAATCCCAAAGACAAAATCTAACAGCACACCTAAAGGAAATAGAAGCAGAACAGAAAAGACACCCCAAACCCAGCAGAAGAAGAGAAATCATAAAGATCAGAGCAGAAATGAACAATATAGAATATTGTTCATATAAAAAATATTAAAAAACTATAGAGCAGATCAATGAAACCAAGAGTTGGTTTTTTGAAAAAAATACACAAAATTGATAAACCTCTAGCCAGGCTTCTCAAAAAAGAAAGGAAGAGGACCCAAACAGATAAAATCATGAATGAAAATGGAATTATTACAACCAATCCCTCAGAGATACAAGCAATTATCAGGGAATACTATGAAAAATTATATGCCAACAAACTGGACAACCTGGAAGAAATGGACAAATTCCTAAGCACCCACACACTTCCAAAACTCAAACAGGAAGAAATAGAAAACTTGAACAGACCCATAACCAGTGAAGAAACTGAATCAGTTATCAAAAATCTCCCAAGAAATAAGAGTCCAGGACCAGATGGCTTCCCTGGGGAATTCTACCAGATATTTAAAGCAGAGATAATACCTATCCTTCTCAAGCTGTTCCAAAAATTAGAAAGGGAAGGAAAACTTCCAGACCTATTCTATGAAGCCAGCATTACTTTGATTACGAAACCAGAGACCCAGCAAAAAAAGAGAACTACAGGCCAATATCCCTGATGAATATGCATGCAAAAATTCTCAACAAGATACTAGCAAATCGAATTCAACAGCTTATAAAAAGAATTATTCCCCATGATCAAGTAGGATTCATTCCTGGGCTGCAGGGCTGGTTCAATATTTGCAAATCAATCAATGTGATACATCACATTAATAAAAGAAAAGATAAGAACCATATGATCTGGTCAATCAATGCAGAAAAAGTATTTGACAAAATTCAGCATCCTTTCTTAATAAAAACCCTCGAGAAAGTTGGGATAGAAGGAACATACTTAAGCATAATAAAAGCCATTTATGAAAAACAAGCCCACAGCTAATATCATCCTCAATGGGGAAAAACTGAGAGCTTTCCCCCTGAGATCAGGAACATGACAGGGATGTCCACTCTCACCGCTGTTGTTTAACACAGTGTTGGATGTTCTAGCATCAGCAACCAGGCAACAAAAGGAAATCAAAGGCATCAAAATTGGCAAAGATGAAGTCACACTTTCACTTTTCGCACACAACATGATACTCTACGTGGAAAACCCAACAGACTCTACCGAAAGTCTGCTAGAACTGATACATGAATTCAGCAAAGTCGCAGGATACAAAATCAATGTACAGAAATCAGTTGCATTCTTATACACTAATAATGAAGCAACAAAAAGGCAAATAAAGAAACTGATCCCATTCACAATTGCACCAAGAATCATAAAATACCTAGGAATAAACCTAACCAAAGATGTAAAAGATCTGTATGCTGAAAACTATAGAAAGCTTATGAAGGAAATTGAAGAAGGTACAAAGAAATGGAAAAACATTCTGTGCTCATGGATTGGAAGAATAACTATTGTTAAAATGTCAATACTACCCAAAGCTATCTACACATTCAATGCAATCCCAATCAAAATTGCACCAGCATTCTTCTCGAAGCTAGAACAAGTAATCCTAAAATTCGTGTGGAACCACAAAAGGCCCTGAATAGCCAAAGTAATTTTGAAGAAGAAGACCAAAGCGGGAGGCATCACAATCCCAGACTTTAGCCTCTACTACAAAGCTGTAATCATCAAGACAGCATGGTATGGGCACAAAAACAGACGCAAAGACCAATGGAATAGAACAGAGAACCCAGAATTGGACCCACAAAAGTATGGCCAACTAATCTTTGGCAAAGCAGGAAAGAATATCCAATGGAAAAAAGTCTCTTTAACAAATGGTGCTGGGAGAACTGGACAGCAACATGCAGAAGAATGAAACTAGACCACTTTCTTACACCATTCACAAAAAATAAACTCAAAATGGATGAAGGACCTGAATGTGAGACAGGAAACCATCAAAACCCTAGAGGAGAAAGCAGGAAAAAACCTCTCTGACGTCAGCCGCAGAAATTTCTTACTTGACACATCTCCAAAGGCAAGGGAATTAAAAGCAAAAATGAACTATTGGGACCTCATGAAGATAAAAAGCTTCTGCACTGCAAAGGAAACAATCAACAAAACTAAAAGGCAACTAATGGAATGGGAAAAGATATTTGCAAATGACATATCAGACAAAGGGCTAGTATCCAAAATCTATAAAGAGCTCACCAAACTCCACACCCGAAAAACAAATAACCCAGTGAAGAAATGGACAGAAAACATGAATAGACACTTCTCTAAAGAAGACATCCGGGTGGCCAACAGGCACATGAAAAGATGCTCAACGTCACTCCTCATCAGGGAAATACAAATCAAAACCACACTGAGATACCACCTCACGCCAGTCAGAGAGGCTAAAATGAACAAATCAGGAGACTATAGATGCTGGTGAGGATGTGGAGAAATGGAAGCCCTCTTGCACTGTTGGTGGGAATGCAAACTGGTGCAGCCGCTCTGGAAAACAGGGTGGAGGTTCCTCAAAAAATTAAAAATAGAGGGGCGCCTGGGTGGCTCAGTCGGTTGAGCATCTGGCTTCGGCTCAGGTCGTGCTCTCACGGTTGGTGAGTTCGAGCCCCACGTCGAGCCCCACATCAGGCCCTGTGCTGACAGCTCAGAACCTGGAGCCTGCTGTGGATTCTGTGTCTCTCTCTGTGCCCCTCCCCTGCTCATGCTCTTCCCTATCTCTCGAAAGTAAATAAACATTAAAAAAAAAATTAAAAAAAAATTTAAAATAGATCTACCCTATGACCCAGCAATAGCACTGCTAGGAATTCACCCAAGGGATACAGGAGTACTGATGCATAGGGGCACTTGTGCCCCAATGTTTATAGCAGCACTTTCAACAATAGCCAAATTATGGAAAGAGCCTAAACGTCCATCAACTGATGAATGGATAAAGAATTGTGGTTTATATACACAATGGAATACTACTTGGCAATGAGAAAGAATGAAATATGGCCTTGTGTAGCAACATGGATGGAACTGGAGAGTGTTATGCTAAGTGAAATAAGTCATACAGAGAAAGACAGATACCATATGGTTTCACTCTTATGTGGATCCTGAGAAACTTAACAGAAGACCATGAGGGAGGGGAAGGAGGGGGGGAAAGTTACAAAGAGGGAAGGAGGCAAACCATAAGAGACTCTTCAAAACTGAGAATAAAGTGAGGGTTGATGGGGGGTGGGAGGGAGGGGAAAGTGGGTGATGGGCATTGAGGAGGGCACCTGTTGGAATGAGCATTGGGTGTTGTATGGAAACCAATTTGACAATAAATTTCATATTAAAAAAATTAAAAAAAAACTTTTAATGGGCAGATTGGAAAAATAAATAAATAAAAAGGGACAAATTTTAAATTATTTTCCACAAGGAAAAAGAATATTATAAGAAAATTGGAAAGTCATTTTTATAGAATTAAGCCCACACACAAAAAATGCAGTATTCCAAAATCTTTAACCATTTTCTATTCCTCTGCTGGTTCATAGGAAATTTCTAACCTATGAATTGTTTTATTATTATTTTTTCTATCAAAGCTAAGTCAATTCTGTTAGAACCTTTTAAAATTAATTTCTTAGCATAAATACAAACAAGATTACGGCTAGATCCCCATATTCTGATTATTCTGTTTGTGGATTTTTCCCCCTTTGCACTGCTTACGAATTCAAAGAAAAGAATCTGGTCCAATAAATGATTCATCTCACACTAATGAATACATACATCACTGCAGCTTGTTCTGATTTATTTCCCAACAGAATTAAACTACAAAGTGAACTTGAGATGCAGGTGAAGACAGCGTGTATTGTCACCGCTTGCAACAGTTTCACAGTGCTTAACGAAAGCTGAAAAGACTCCTCAAGATTTGAATAGAAAATGGATAGGACAAATCAATGAAAACTTGATTTCTGAAGGAACTGTAACACCAATGTGGATTACAGGTCTCCTTGGCACTTGTCCTGGATGGGGCCAGATGAAAAAGCACAGGGCGTGTCAGATCCTCAGCCTGAATATTGTGTTTAGATACACATTGTGACAAACATTTATTAATTTGTATCAAGTAAAAAAAATACAAACAAAATAATAAAACCACATTACTGAGAGCTATAAACATTTCACGGAGACTGGGGTGAAAAGGACACAGCAAGCATGAGTTTTGTTCTTTTTCTTCGTTGTGTGCTCTAAATTCATCTTTCCCTCTATGTTACCCAGGGGAGCAATGATCTTCGGTATATAATGGAAAAAGCTAGAGAATGAAGGTTTTCACCTCGCATTGGGCCTTTAACGCATCCAGACTGAACCAATGTTGCAGCTTAAAGTGCCAATTTGCTGGTAATAGAGTCCTTATGGCTTTTGCTGTGTATGTTATGCAGCCAAATCAAGGACCGAGTGACTGTGGGAGCTTTAAGTCTGCAGTCGTTAAACAGAAATAGAAATGTGCAGTGTCTTTCCTGGTCAGCCAACTGTGCAGCAACTGTGGCTAATAGTAAGAGATTCGATTGGAAGTCAGAAGATGCCCCCATTTCGGGAGGCTTCTCAGTGTGACTCTGGACAAATCATCTCACTGTTCAGCATCCTCGGCAAATGCGTAGGGAGAGCTTATTAATACTCTCTACCCAGGACTGTACCGAATGCTAAGGATCATGGCCCGGGGCACGGCATTTAGAAGTTCACTGATTAGCTGTGGAGGGTGATTTCGACGTTGCGGCCTGATGTCCTGCGTTCAGTGATATGTTCTGCCATTTCCTAGCTGGGAAGCCTTAGGTAAGTTATCCTGCCCCGGCCTCAGTTTCCTCATCTATAAGGTAGGGATAATGCATGTTACCTTATAGGACTGCTTCCAGAATTACAGACCCAAGTAAGCATGGCATAAACACAGGTGTGGCTGCTGCTGTAAAAGCAGTAGGTGCGATTGTTATTATTTGTAGTAGCAACAGTAGCATTTTGGCATTTGCACCAGAGATATAGTTATCAAGATAGATAATGAATAATAAGTGCCCAGGGAGAGGTTCAAAAGAAAGGTCCTACTTGAGAACCAAACCATTCACACTCACAAAGCTTAACGTCTACGTCAGTATGACCTTACTTTTCCACTATATTCATCACCATGCATTGCTATTTCAGGAAACTCTTGCCTGAGAAGTTGTAGATAACTTGATTGATCATTCCAGAAACTTTCTGAAAGACCCATCAACTCTTCAAAGAAAGCTCCAAATGATTTTATACCTTGCATCTTTGAACCTCACAGATTGGAACCCCCACCATAAATTCCTCACCACGCTGTGTCCACCAATCTCGAACCACTATGTCACGATCCTTGGCCGTATTCTTCATCAAGCCTATGACCTGTCCTGCTGAAAGACTCACTTTAAACTAGACTTCAAGCTCTCACATGCACCCCTACTTTCCCTGCCCCCTCTGAAATGCTGCGTAGATGCCCTGCAGAAGAATTAACTCAGCTCTGTCTTATCGATAGGTTGTTTTGGAGATATTTTCGGGAACTAGCATTTCACCTAGTGGGAGGCAAAATGGGAAAGAGGAATTTATTTTCTTCTACGGACAACTAACGCTATGCCTTATTCGCAGGAATTGCTCAACACTGACTAGATGAACATCTGGAGTGACTGAACACATGAATGCACTATCCCTGATAAACTTAATGACTCAAGGGGCACCTGGGTGGCTCAGCTGGTTGAGCGTCCAGATTTGGCTCAGGTCATGATCTCACAGTTCATGAGTTCAAGCCCTACATCGGGCTCACTGCTGTCAGAGCTGGCTTTGAATCCTTTCTCTCTCTCTCTCTCTCTCTCTCAAAATAAATAAACATTTAAAGAATAATAATAAACTGTGACTCAAGTCATTTTAAAAAAAGTTTTTAAATCTATATTTATTTTTGTTTTTTGAGAAAGAAAGAGAGAGAGAGAGGGAGAAAGCACAAGCAGGGGAGGGGCAGAGAGAGAGGGAGACATGGAATCTGAAGCAGGCTCTAGGCTCTGAGCTGTGAGCAGAGAGCCCAATGCAGGCTCGAACTCATGAATCGTGAGTATGACCTGAGCCAAAGTCGGATGCTTAACCAACTGAGCCACCCAAGTGCCCTTCAAGTCATTTTAAATATTAACAAAATCCATGCTAGAAAAGTTAATATTTATGACCATTTATTTATGAGGTGGGCCTTGTGCAAAGTTCCTATTAAAGGGTAATTTTTTAAGTAAAATCATGACCTTATAAAATGAGCACCTGTCAATGATTTATTTAACTCATAGCTCATCCATCTGGCTTATCACTGCCATCCATTTTCTGTGAGCTATTTCACAACTTTGTAAGTTGTAGAAAACTGATGGTAATACAAATGACTCTTGTGGATGATATGCAATTTGAGGCCAGTGGAATGCAGTTAATCAACGCCTTGGCTATTGACTAGTTTTGCATCTAGCTGTCGATTGATTTCATTTCTTATCTATACTTATAAATGGGTGGTACGCTTCCATTATAAATGGATTCTTCTTTGAACTGGCTGTAACATGTTGTCAAACTGCTTTCCAAAGTGATTAGATCATTTTATATTCCCCTCAGTGTATGAAAGTCCCAGTTCTTCCACATCTTTGCCCACACCTGGAATAGTCAGTCTTCCTGGTTTTAGTAATTTTAATAGGTGTGAGGTGGCATCTCATTGTGCTATTAATTTGTATCTTCGTAAAAACCAGTGATGTTGAGCATCTTTTCATGTATTTATATACCGTCTATATATCTTCTTTGCTGAAGTGTCTGTTCAAATCTTTTGCCCACTTTTATTGGGTTGTTTATTTTCAGATTATTGAGTTTTTAAAGCTCTTTATGTAGTTTTGATACAAATCTTTCATCGGTTATATTCTTTGCAAGCGTTTTCTCCCACTTTGTAGTCTGTCCTTTTATTCTCTGATTAGTGTCTTTCAAAAAACAGACATGTTTCATTTTGATTAAGTTCAGTTTATCAATTTGTTCTTTCATGAATCATCCTTTTGTTGTTATATATAAGAAATCTTTGCCTACACCATGCTGCAAATATTTTCTCCTATGTTTTCTTTTATACAGCTTTGGGTTGCTCATAGAAGTCCATGGTACATTCTGAGTTGATTTTTGTATATTGTGCCAGGTAGGAATCAAAGATACGGAAACCCAATTATTACAGCCCCGTTTGGTGAAAAGACTATCCATTCTTCACTAAGGTTCAGTGTTACAAGATGAAAAGCTCTGGAAACTGATGATAATTATTGCGAAACGTTATGAATGTATTTAATACCACTCACTTTTACGTTTAAAAGTGGTTAAGATGGTAAAGTTTATGCTATATATAAATGCCACCATAAAAAATGGCGAAAAAATAATTCAGTGAGGAAAGGATAGTCTTTCCACTAAATGGGGCTGTGAAAATTGGGTATCTTTAATAGATATGGGTGTATTCAGGTTATCTAGCTCTCTTTGAGATTTAGTAGCTTGTATCTTTCAAGGAATTCTTCTATTTCAACTGTTTTCTAACTTATTGGCACAACTTTTTAGAAATACTGTTACTTTGGTTTTTAAACAATATGGAATATGTAGTGATGTTGCCTCCCTCATTCCTCATGATGGTAATTTGTATTTTTATTCAATCAATCTGGCTACATGTTAATCAATTTTATTGATCATCTCAACCAATTTTTGGTGTCATTCATTTCCTATGTTGTTTCCCCATTTTCTGCTGCAATCACTTCTATTCTGATCTTTATCATTTTCTTTCTTCTGTTTACTTTGAGTTTCATTTGCTCTTTTAAAAATTAGTTTCTTGGGGTGCCTAGGTGACTTAGTTGGTTAAGTGTCCAACTCTTGATTTCGGCATAGGTCATGATCTTGTAGTTGTGAGACTGAGCCTTGTGTTGGACGCTGCATGCTGGGCATGGAGGCTGCTTAAGATTCTCTCTCCCTCTCCCTCTACCCATCTCCTGCGTACACTTTCTCTTTCTCTCTCTCTCAAAAAAAATTAGTTTCTTGAAGACGAAGGTAAAATCATTGACTTGAGATATTCTTTTCCAAGTTAGACATTTAGTATCGTAAATTTCCTCCCTAAGTACTGCTTTGTCGACAACCCAAATTTTGATATGTTGTGTTTTTATTTTCATTTAATTCAGATACTTTCTAATTTCCCTTTAGATTTCTTGTTTGACCAATTAGTAATTTATAATTGTGTTACCTCGTTTCCAAGTATTTGGGCATTTTTCTCCAAGATTTTCAGTTATTGATTTCTGTTTTAATTCCAGTGTGGACAGAGAACGTACTTTGCACAACTTGAATACTTACTCTGTTTACTTGTTCTATTAAGAAAGAGACTGAATCTCTGTTTATAATTGTTGATTTGTGTATTTCTCTTTGTAGTTCTCAGCTTTTGCATCATTTATTTTGAAGATCTCTTATTAGTACATGCATATATAGGATTATTATGCTTTCTTGATGAATTGATCTTTTTACTGCTTGAACTGATCATCTTTATCTCTGGTAATATGCTTTGCTCTGAAATCCACTTTGTCTCACATTTATAATGTCACTTCAGTTTTTTTTCACTAGTGTGATGGACATACTCAAGATGACCCCCATTGTCATGTCCTTGTTTAACGGCCTCCCCATAAGTACTGGTGGAACCAGTGACTTGCTTCTAACCAATAGAATATGGAAAAGGTGATGGGATGTCACTCCATTTTTTCTTTGTTTGATTTTGGATAGTTTCTATTGTTGTGTGTTCAAGTATATTAATTTTTTTTTCACTGCTAGTTCTAATGTGCTATTCATTTCATCCAGTGCTATTTTTCATCTCAGACGTTGTAGTTTTTATCCTTAGAACGTGAATCAGGATCTTTAAAAAGCATTTTTCCATGTCTCTATATAACTTTTGAACATACAGAATATGATTATAATAATAGTTTTGATGTCCTTGTATGCTAATTTCAACATCAGGATCAGTTCTGGGTAACTTTAAATTGATTGAAATTTCAATTGATTGAAATGCTTAGCCAACTGAGCCAACCCAGGCGCGCTCCCCCCCACCCCTCCATCTTTATCAAAATATATAAAACCTCTTTAAGGAAGAGTTAAAGGCTGTCAGATGAGAAACATTACTGGGGGGGAAGTCAGTACTGCTGGGTCCGAGTTTGACCAGATGTGTTGAAACAGCAGTGTCCGTGGTCATTGTCTAGACTCTCCCATTACTCTCTTCCACCCCTCCCAGCAGATTCTAGCCAGAATTCCTCACAGGCACTTCCCAGGGGCTGTACAGTTCCCCAAGTCCAGGGGATGAGCCCTTCCATTTTAAAGCTGGAGGAAGCAGAGTTTATCTTTCTTTTTCTCCTTAGCCAATGTTGATTTTGACAGGAGCTTCTGCCTCTGTGGCAGCCCCTGAGATGGGGGTCCATCTAGATGAACTAGAAGGAGGGTGGACCCCTTTCTGCTCACAAGCTCTGAAGGGAACTTTGAGCCAGTGCCGGTCTTATAACACTTCGGGAACTCTGGGTGGAGTCTCTAGCCTCGGAGGCAATGCTGAGACTGATGCTGTCATGGAGGTGATTGACAGGGGCTCCCACCACCATTAATCAGAGAAACAAGCTGGCCTTTCCTGCCTGTCTGCATTTGCCTGCAACTGACATCCTGTTAGCTGACTTATTACTATTATTATTTTTCTTTTCCTTTTTAGACAAGAAGACCTGCATATATCAACTCACATTATGCATGCCTGTGCATTCAAAGAGGCTTAAACAAATGAACAAACAAGCAAGAAAAAAAAAACTGTAAAGGAATCGCACACAGCATAGAAACATGGCAAGATTTCTAAATAATCACAGGAAAGGGATTATGTCAGAGAAATTCTTTATATTCCACCCTCCCCCACCCCCACTCCATATTTGGATCTAGGGGAAGCAAGGGTCAGTGTGTTCCTGGCTTTGATGCTGAATACTCAGTGACCCTTCTGTGCTAGCTTATTTTTCACTCCCAGAATGGCTTTAGAGATTTCATGGTTCCTGTAGTAGAAGGCTTAGAGGACTCCCAAGACATCCCGTGGCTATGCATAGCTCCGTCACTAGCCACGTCACTAGCCCAGACTCTAATTTTGCATCTGCGTAACCACTGTGGCAAACACAGTGATGGTTTCTATTCATTTTCCTCACAGGTGCCCCACAATTGTCCTGACCTGACTTCTTGCCCATGAAAAGGTATCTTTCCTGCATCCAAGTAGGGGGCGTCCTGCCCCACTAATAGGTCCCTTCTTTGCAGTCTCACCTCACCAGGATGATGGACAGGAACACTGAAACAGCCATCTGACTGCAGTGTGGGGGGGGATTCCCAATGCTGCAGTTCCTACAGTGTCCCTCACATCTGGTCTACGAGCCAAGGGAATGGACCTGATGGCGGCTGGTGCCTCAGCCTTGGGTAGGACTCAAATGACACTACAACCAGAGTTCACATTTCACAGCCTGCTTTATCTTATGGGGGAAAAAAATGTAGACAGAAAGATCTCTGTAGCAGAAGAGAAAGTCCAGAAATAGACCCAAATACATATGGGAATTTATATATAAAAAGACTAAAAAGATGCATCATTTATAGCAGTGTTAGGGCTCTAGGATAGATACGTGGGAAAACAATTACGTTTAATCCATCTCTCATACCTAATACCAAAATGAATTCTAAAATATTCAAAGCTTTCAGTGTGGAAAAAATGAAGCCATTCATAATTAGAAGAAAGCACTTTTAAAAATAATCTTGATGCGGAAAAGACTTCCAAAGCATGACCCCGGAGCCAGCAGCTATAGATATCGATCAGCTACATAAAAATTGGTCAAAATCCTCTAAGGTAAAAATCATGTATGCTAAGCAGACTCAAAAGACAAATGATAAATAACAAGCAAATGCAACTCATAGTCAAAGAGTTCATTACCTGAACAGATGAAGATTCATGTGAATGGATTAGGAAAAATACCCAAACCAGGACGGAAAACTGACAATGGACACAAATGGTATTTCAGAAAAAACAAATACAAATGATTTAAGTAACAAGCATTATGCAAAGCATAATAATAAAAATTTAAATTAAAATTACAATTAGAGTATCATTTTTATTTTATAATCGAAGCATTTAATAACTGTGATGGCAAGGGTGCTTACAGCAAACTTTATATCTTGCTGCTGGGAGTGACAGATGGTTCACTCACTATGCGGGGGGCAATTGGCAAAATTAACAAAGATTACAAGTGTGCATAGGTAGGCCAGCATCCTCTGGGAGTTTATTGTGGAGATATATATATGTACAATTTTTGTTTGTCTATTAGTTTCCCATGGCTGTCATAGCAAATTACCACAAATGTGGTGGCTTAAAAGCAGAGAAGTTTATTTTCTCACGTTTCTGGAGGCCAGAAGTCCAAAATCAGCATCACCGGCTGAAATCAAAGTGTGGGCAGGGCCACGCCTCACCTGCAGGCTCTAGGGGAGTGCCCATTCCTTGTCCTTCCCAGCGGCTGCTGGCATTCCTTGAATTGTTGCCACATTACTCCAGTCTTTACTTTCAGCATCTGAGCTGCCTAGGCATCCCCATGCACAAAATTCTCCTAATTCATTATGGATAAGATACAACGATACGAAGCTAAGGTCAAGATGACCTGTGGGGCCACCAGATAGTGGAAGAGAAGACAGGAAGACATAGATATTATGACACCTTAAAACTTGGGCCAGAATTGTCCTGCTTCAAGGGAGTTGGTTCTGTAGAGAAGTTCTAGCAAGTTACAAAACGCAGGTGTCTGGGTGGTCAAGAACCACAGGGCCAGGCATCGCTCTGTAGGTCTCCAGTGCTGACTACAGTGAAGCCAGGACTGGATTTGCTCAAAGTTAGGATATTTCTATGGCTCGCTTCTTCATTATCAGGGACAATGGTTTCTTCAGTAGGTTTGGGTGGCCATTGAGAGAGAGCCTTTACACAGAAGGGCCCTCTCTACTTGGACACAGAAAAGCCACCGCATGCAGTTGGTGATGGTTTCCTAATCAAAGGATACTGGGACAATGGGTGACCACGGCCACAGGGCAGGCAGACTCAAGGTGGAAACAGACCCCGTGGCCCCCGAGATGTTTGTGGCTTGTGGCCTCTGAGTTGATCCTGCTTTCCGAGTTCTTTGCTTTCGTCCCTGGGGGGCTGAGGTGAATTTCTTGTCCTTGGACCTTTTCGCTTACCTCTTATTTGAACTAGTGTGAGTGAGTTTCTCCCTGTAACCCTAAGACATCTGACCGGAATATGGTTCAGTTTTTAACATTCTTTTTGCAAATAAAACACATGTATATCATATCATCTGAAATCAAAGCTTGTAACATGTAGGATGGATCAACAATGTTGTTACACGAATGTCAAACCATGATCACAATGATGTAAACTGCGAAATACTAACGGGAAAGCATGAAGCGGCGAACAAAGCCATTTAGACTCAGGCGCACCTGTGTTTCAATCTTGACGGTATCATTTACGTGCTGTGTGACTTTGGGCAAACAAGTTAAGCTTCCTGAGACCATTTTTCCATCTGCATATGGGGGAGACACCACATGCTGTTTTGCCGAGAGGATTAGAGATAATACATGTGCTATGCTGAGCGAGGTACTTGGCACCTAGCAGATACTCATTGTCATGTGACGCTGAGTTCATGAGCAATGAACTAGTTCATGGATTGTGGCTGTAACGGCAACTGTCGGAGTGAAATGAAAACTACATTTGTACGAGTACACTAATCTGAAATCAACAAATGTAGATCCACCGGTGGCCGGGTATGTAAGTGAGAAGGGTTGGAGCGTGTGTGGAGAAGCAAGCTGATTCTGACTGCGTGAAGAAACTGCCTAACACGGGGTGAGGATATCGAGGGATTAGCTGCCAAAATGTACTTTGTGTTACAGGGAAAACCAATGAATTCCTGCACATGGAGTGAGTGGCGTATCACAAAAGCCAGCCAAGAGAGCATGGAATGTCCTATATGTTGGATAAAGGAGAGACATTAGGAACAGTTACGACAGTGACTACAGTGCCCATGACAGAGAAACGGACGGGATAACCCCCAAACGCACAGATTTGGGGATTAACCGATCTCCAAAAACTCAGAATCTCAGGTCTGTGAGTTATTTCATTCAGGCCTCTAACCCCAGGTGATCTTGAATCACAAAAGATACGAGGTGTTCCCCTTGAAAAAGTTGAAAAAGTCGAAGTGCTTTGCTCTAATATTACGAATATTATGTCACCTGGGGTTGCAAATCCTGTTAAAATGCGGGTCCAGACACCGCAGGTCTGGGTGGGGCCTGAGACGCTGGATATCTAACATTCTTGCAGGTGATGCTAACGCTGCTGGTCCACAGCCTGCAACTTGGGGGAGCAAGTCTCTATATGACAGAAAAAGCCACTGGGGAAATTAGCCATTCCTCTAGATTTTCCACATCCACAGTACATTTACACAGAAGGAGTTGAGAACGGAATAGAAATTAGAACCTGGAAAAATATATTCTTCCAACCCACTTGCAAAACCCTGGACATCGGAGAAGAGCTTTGGGGTTGACACTTCCACCTGGTGTCCAAACTGACAGGCTTGCTCTGTCCCTCCACACCGGGACACTTCCTTCAGCCTGGCCCTGCTCTTCAATGGCTGTGCCAGAGTTAGAAAGAGGGTGGAGCATGATTTTGGGGTGAAGGCAGGAAGCAGCCTGTGAAATCATGTCACTCTGAGGTCTGCAATCCTTTCCACTGTGACAGTTCATTGTCACTTAGCAGAAATTGCTGGTTATGAATATTTAACAAATTTGCAATTAGCTCATCTACCAACATGATTACTGAGATGGAGTAAGCCATTGAATGAAGCTGCTAGGATTATGTACATAATGCTTTCTGATTACACATGCTTACACATCTGCTTTTGTTTTTCCCTCTTCTCTGGCACCATTTTTGCTAATTTTTATCAAACCACAAGCCACATCTCCCTGCTTTCTATAGTCTTATACCATGCTAAGCGGGTAGAGGAAGGCATTTTTCAGATTGTGGAGAATATTTGGCGTTGGGCTTCGGAGGCAACTGCTTCTGATGCAGGGTTACCCTGCAATGAGAACGCCTGGAATCTTTCCCGAATTCCTCACCACTTTCATCTGCAGTCCAATTACCAAATTGCCCAACTTCGTCTCTCCATTTCCAAAAAGGCATTACCTATTATCTGCTTGATTCATCCCAGTTGGGCTGTAATGCAGATAAATAAAAAAAAAAATAAAATAGGGGCGCCTGGGTGGCTCAGTCAGTTAAGCGGCTGACTTCGGGTCAGGTCATGATCTCGTGGTCCGTGAGTTCCAGCCCCGCGTCGGGCTCTGTGCTGACAGCTCAGAGCCTGGAGCCTGTTTCGGATTCTGTGTCTCCCCCTTTCTCTGACCCTCCCCCGTTCATACTCTGTCTCTCTCTGTCTCCAAAACAAATAAACGTTAAAAACAATTAAAAAAAATAAATAAAATAAAATAAAGTAAAATAAAACAAATCCACAATGGAGGGGAGAGATCACTTCATTTAAAGTACAGGAAATGTTGGCAACTCACTGGCCACGTGACCTTGTCCCTAACTCCTTTTATTTCCTGGGCTCGATTCTCATCTGTAAACAGAAGACAACCATTACCTTCCAGTATTTACTTATTAAGATCATACATTGTTCTCCCTATTCTGCTGGAAACAGCTCCCTGCTACTCCCTTGGAGAAGTAAAAGAAAAAAAAAAAAAAAAGAAAAGTAAAGGATTTACTCTAGGGTAGGAGGTAGAAGAGTAGGGCAGAGAATCATTTTTCTGTATTCTATCCAGTAGGAGCTTTTTCCTCTGGTGGTGAAAACAACTCCACCAGCAGCATGGTAGCAACTTGTGCTTGATCCTAGGTACAAAAAAAACAAAAACAAAAAAAACCAAAAAAAACATTGCACAGGGCAAAACAGACACCATCGCTATGCTTTGACTATTAATTGGTTCTGTTGTTGAAGGGCTTTTATTTTTTCCAAGTGTATTTCAAACTGTCATCAAGGCAGGGCACATCATATTATCTTTGAGCTCTTTGCTGAATGGTGCTGTCTGATTTGTTGATAGATCCCGTACTCTGTTTTTCTTAGCATTTTTAGAAAATGATCTTGATTATTTCTGGCATGCAGCTTGGATTTCTAAAAAGCCAGTTTCAGAAGTGTGAAAGACAATCATGAATAGTATAAGAGTTACCAGAAGCTACTGATAATAATAGTCATGCTATTTTGCATAGGAGGGTAGGGCTTTTATGTTTGCAAAATGCGTTCACTTGCATTAGGTCATGTATTCTGCTGCTACTCACAGACACCTTCTGTTTTTCAGGATGGCCTTTTCCCAGCCCTTCTGCTGTTGGAGCTAAGGCTTTGCATTTGGAATCATCCCAGCTCTGATTACACCCTAAGGACCAAACGTAGGAGTCAGCAACCTGCTTGTCTCCCTCATTTCTTTCCTATTGCTTATCATTAGTCCTAAAAGGATATTCGAACATTTATTCATTATTCATTCATTCAGTTAGCCTTTCACCCAGTGACCATTAGGCGTCAGATAGCTGCCGTTTGCTCCATTGTGGGGAAACAGAAATGTGATACCCTTCCCACTCTCAGGGAGATCATTGCAATGGCAACGTCAGCCAGGAAAGTCAAGGCCCCGTGGGGTCACAGCCTTGCTGGAGGCAGTCATGGACAAAGGCTTGTGGACAACCGGCTCGGCCTGAGGCGGTCAGCAAATGCTTCCAGTGGGTAAGTCCCTGGGTATGTGTACTTAGCCAGGAGAATGGATGATGGATGGGAAGAAGGCCGTTTTGAAGAGGAGGGTGGAAAGACAAAGATTTGGTGCCCCAAATAGCATGGCCTGGTGAGCAAGGCAACACAGCAAAGCATTCTACATTCTGCTAAGATACAGTTATTTGTGTAAGTCTTGGTTATGGAAACTAGCAAATATACACAAAGCAGAGGGAACGGTATCATGAGGTCCTGCATGCCCACTGCCCAGTCTCAATGATTTTGTGTTCTTAAAGGAAAATGAAATTCATATCTGCCATTAGCTTGATGGCTTCAGGAGGCCACACGATGGAAGAGAAGAGAGGACTCTGAAACAGGTCTGTGCTGACCCACAAACTTGACAGATGACAAAGCTGGCATTGCAGATCTGTGGGGAAAGAGTAGAGTGTTCAATAAATCATGAGCTGATAATTAGCCGTACGGAGAAAATATTTTGGGTCCCTCCTCCACAATCGAGGTAAACCTCAATTCCCATTCCAGGCTGGATTAAAGACAAAAAGCAAATCATTAAAATTTTTGGAGAAACCGAGGAAGAAAACTATGGGTTTGGGGGTCTGGGAGGATTTCTTAGAGTTAAAAGTCACAAACCTTAAAAAAAAAGTTGTAAATCCAATTATACTAGGACAAAGCACATTTGTTGTAGGCCAAGATGAAAAATTCAAAGTACAAACCCCAGTCTGTGAGAAAATATCTGAAATGTATTTAATAAATGTAAATGATCAGGATTAAATTCCAGAACATATAAAAACTCTTACAAAGGTTAACAAGCCAATAGAAAAATCAGGTCGTTACCTGAGCAGCCAATTTTTAGAAGAGGAACATTTGAACATTTGAAAATACATTAAGCCTCACTTAGGCTTCCTGATTTCCTGAATCGGGAAATTCAGGAAATCAGATTAAATTCAGGAATTTAAAATTCAGAATTCAGGAAATTCCGATTAAAACCACAATGCTCTGAAGCAACCGGTGTTGGTGAGGATGTGGAGAAAAAGGAACCTTCGTGCACTGTTGGTGGGAGTGCAAACTGGTATGGCCACTGTGGAAACGGTATGGAGGGTTCCTCAAAAAGTTAAAAATGGAACTACCCTATGATCCAGCAATCGCACTACTGGGTACCCAAAGAATACAAAAACACTAATTCGAAGGGATAGCTGCACCCCTATGTTTATAGCAGCATTATTTACAATGGCCAACGCATGGAAGCAGCCCAAGGGTCCATCAACAGATGAATGGCTAAAGAAGACATATACAATGGAATGTTGTTCAGCCACAAAAATGAATGAAATCTTGCCATTTGCAATGAGATGGATGGAGCTAGAGAATACAACGTTAAGTGAAATAAGTCCGTCAGAGAGAGGCAAATACTGTATGATTTCACTTGTATGTGGAATTTAAGAAACAAAACAAATGAGCCAAGGGGAAAGAGAGGGAGACCAAGAAACAGACTCCTAACAGCAGAGAACAAACTGATGGTTACCAGAGGGGCAGTGGGTGGGGGATGGGTGAAGAACTAGGTGATGAGGAGTAAGGAGTGCACTTGTCTTGATGAGCACTGGGTGAGGAATGGGATCGTTGACTCACTATGTCACACACCTGAAGCTAATATAATGCTGTGTGTTAACTAACTGGAACTACATTTTGAAAAAATCACAACGCTCTAGGGTGGATCACATAGCAGGATTCACTGCTGTTTTTAATATTTTACATCTCAAGCTGGGTGGTGGGTACATAGTATCCACTAGACTATTCTATATACCCTATCGTATATGTGAAGCATCATATATATGCACATGTGTATATATGCATATATATTTATATGATACATTTATGTCTATAGAATATATATATATATATACACACATATGTTATGTAATGTTGTATTTCATTAAATGGATTGGCGCAAAACTCTTTGCAGGGTTTGACTATCTACCATGAACACCTTAAGAATTGCATGGTATGGGGGGCACCTGGTGGGTCAGTTGGTTAAGCATCTGACTCTTGATTTCGGCTCAGGCCACAATCTCATGGTTCATGGGTTTGAGCCCCATGTCCTACTCTGCACTGACAGTGCAGAGCCTGCTTAGGATTCTCCCTCTCTCTTTCCCTTTCTGTCCCCCCATTTGTCTCTCTCTCTCTCTCTTTCTCAACATCAATAATAAACAAGGAATATGCAACATTCCCTTAAAAAAAAAAAAGAATCGCCATTGTATGAGAACAGTGCAGTTGAACTTGGTTGGTCCCCAGAAACTGCAGTTGACATAATTCAATAGGTGGCCTGAGAGGAAGTCGAGGCCTGGCGTGCTCTGTGCCATAACTGGATACGTTGATCCTGAGGCATGCCATTCAACCTCTCTAGACCTCCATTCTCTCACTTGAAAATTGAAGGCATCCTATGGAAGGCCCATCGGCACTGCCTCTTGATTTACAATTCTCTATTACGGCAGCAGTTCTCAAAGTGTGTTGGAAAGAATCCATGAGATGCTAATCAGGATTCCTTGAGAACAGAGCTCTGTTATCAAACAAGTTGGAAATCATTTATCATTGTAATGCGCCGTCCTTTGGGAGTGTGGTTGTGCAGTATGGAGGCAGGGAAGGAACAGGAAGCGCTCGCTTGTGGGGGAGAGAGGCCCGGGAGGAAGACCAAAGCACCTCCAGCATGTTCCCTTGTGCTGTCCCATTTCTGGCTCCGGGGACGTGGGAGTCCTTTATTTGACAGACATATATTCAATCCCTTTGTGCAGCCAGAGATAATGAGACACAGAAGGGGCAGGGAGACCTTCTGTTCTATGCTCCCCAAATCCCCTCTTTGGAAGCACGCTTAGGTGGAAGCCTTATATTGCTTTGGCCTGTGAGAAAACAAAGCCAGCTGGCTGCACCTGCTTCCTGCTCAGAGCTTACCAGATGTAATTGAAATCGGGAGAGGCTCACACGCAGCATGGGTGCCTTCCTTTGTGAGGCTGGTAAACAGCTTCAGCCTGGGGTTTTATTTTCTGCCAAAAGCAACGGCGCGATGAATAGCTGTTGTGTTCTTGGGACCTCACTCGACCCACTCTGGGTTTCAGATCCGCACCTTTTTAAAAAATTTGTTTAATGTTTATTTTTTTTGGGAGAGAGAGAAGTGGGGGGAAGGGGCAGAGAGAGAGAGAGACAGAGAGACAGAGAGTCCTAAGCAGACAGTCAGCACAGAACCCCATGTGGGCTCAAATCCACGAAACTATGAGATCTTGACCTGAGACGAGATAGAGAGTTGGACGCTTAACTGACTGAGCCACCCAGGTGCCCCTCTTTAAAAAAAGGAGGTCAGAGGGGTGCCCAGATGGCTCAGTCGGTTAAGTGCCTGACTTTGGCTCAGGAGCTCGGCTCAGTGAGTTTGGTTCGTGAGTTCAAGCCCGTGTTGGGCTCTGTGCTGACAGCTCAGAGCCTGGAGCCTGTTTCAGGTTCTGTGTCTCCCTCTTTCTCTCTTCCCCTCCCCTGCTCACACTCTCTTTCTCTCTCAAAAATAAACATTAAAAAAAAAGAGGACCTTTGGTAGGATTATTTCTGAAGGTTTTTCTTGTTCATTCATTACCTAAAACATTTATTATGTGGCCTTTCAAAGTCCCTTAGGTCTTGGTTGAAGGCAGCGTAGAAGTATTCAACAAGGGAATGTGTAGTAAGGCATTCACTGCACAGTTATTGAGCATCCACTGTGTGTATCACTGTTTTCAGTGCTAGGGAGACAGCAGTGAGCAAAAATAGAGAAATTCTTTTCTCTTGTAAAGATTACATTTTAGTATGAGGAAATGACGATACTTAAAAAAACTGAACATCAGGTACCATCAAGTGCCACAAAGAGTAAGGAAGCAGGATATGTGGGCAGAGAGTGGCAGCCAGGGATTATTTTTGTGTGGGAAATTCAGGGAAGACCTTTCTATGAAGGTGCTATGTGAGCCGAAACTTAAATGTGGGGAAGGGTAAGCCACTCCTGGTGGGAAGAGTATACTAGGGAAAGGAATTGACATGTGCAAAGGCCCTGAGGTGGGAGTGTGTCTGGCATGTACAAGGGACAGCATGGCAATAGGAGGAGAGTGGCTGGAGATTAAATGGGGGAGCTAGTGGGAAGTGGAGAAAATTCTGGATTTCATCTGGAATGGGATGGCAAATCAAAAGAGGGAACTGAAAAGAGAATTGACATGATTTGGATAAAGGTTTAGAGAAAAGATTCCTGTGGCTTCTAAGAGGAGAGCAGTCTGTGGTGGGCAGGAGCACAAGGAGGGGAAGCAGGGACCCAACAGGAGGCTCTCCCATCATCCATGTGAGACACGGCTTGCAATAGGCTTTGGGGTGAAACTTTGAAAAATCCTAGGAAAGGACTCCAACTGGCTCAGCCACAGCCTGAGTGGCAGGATTCTGTGACCAGCAGCTCTTCCTTGAAACCCACGGCCGGGAGAGGAGAAGTGATGCCCCAAGGGAATTGGTGGAAAGGATGTGCATTGCACCATTGGAGAGAGAAAAACAAAATGGAGGGAAGGAAGGAAGGAAGGAAGGCAGGAAGGAAGAAAGGAAGGAAGGAAGGAAAGAAGGAGGAAGGAAGGAAAGAATAAAGGAACGAAGGAAGGAAGGGCAAGAAAAAAGAAACTCACCATGGGAATGAAGAGTTGAAGACATGAAAATTAAGAGCTGTGCTCAAAATTATTTCCTCGCATAATCTTGTAGTTTTGAAACAAAGAGCATAGGGTTATAATACATTAATGCTTCCTGTGACATAATCAATAAATTGATGTGCACTGATTACTTCTTAATGTTCTGGGTGAGGGAGGAGGTCTTCACTGCATGTTAAGATAGAGGGAATTAACAGTATCAAGCCACTTTTCATTCTGCCTTTTGTCTTGAAATTTGCCACTTCTCAGCTTCAGCTGACAGTATCCTGTCTGATTTATTGCTTCCTGTAGTTTTTTTCTCACTGCTACCACCCTGTTTGGAAAACCCTTCTCCTTTCAGAAAAGGCAAATCCTACGGGGACTCAGCCCACAAGGAGGTCAATGACCTAGCAAAAGAGGCAAGTCATTACTTAGCCTGGTGTTTGTGGGGAGTGCTTTGGGGGCAGGGGCATTGGGGGAGTTTGGGCTGTGGAAGGTGTGGGAACAGTAGAGGGCCAGGCTTGGTGCAACAGGCAGGGGATGCGGAGCTGGGCAGGCATAGATCAAAGCAGCAGTGGACAGACAGGAGCCAGTGGAACTCTGGGAAGGAGCACAAAGACAAGGAGAGCCACTGAGAAGCTTCTGTGCTTGCTTAGCCCCTGGGAAAGGAACCCTCCCTCTTGAAATGATGGCAGTGAGAGAAGACTAACAGGGACAAAGCTCAGGCATATCTCAGAAAACAAAACCGAAAGTTCTCTTAAATATGGAAGAAACATCGGGGCGCCTGGGTGGCTCAGTCAGTTAAACATCCGACTTCAGCTCAGGTCATGATCTCACAGTTCATGAGTTCAAACCCTGTGTCGGGCTCTGTGCTGACAGCTCGGGACCTGGAGCCTGCTTCAGATTCTGTGTCTCCTCTTTCTGTCCCTCCCTCGTTCGTATTCTCTCTCTCTCTCTCTCTCTCTCTCTCTCTCTCTCTCTCTCAAAAATAAATAAATGCTAAAAAAAAAAAAAAAACAAAAACAAGTGGAAGAAACAGCTCCCTACTCCCTAGCACAATGTAGAAGAAAACCAAAGTAGCCCGATCAATCCATCCGCACTGACATATTTATTTTCTAGCTTATATTAAGACGATGCACCAGTTACTATTCTCAGTACCTTACAGGTATTAACTCACTGACTACCCCCAAATAATCCACTTTGCAGATGTGAAAACTGAGGCACAGAGAACTTACATAATGGAACTGGAATTCAGACCTGAGCAATTTGATTCCAGATGCCAAGTTCTTAACCACCTTCCTTCCCGTGGGGGATTCTGATACTGGTTCTGGTACTTTTGTAGTCTCTCCCCTGCTTCATCTTTGAGAAATGTCAATTACATATAATCCCTTCCCTCTCTGATGGTTCGCTGGGTTGGAAATTGCAGACATTCTTTATAAACATGTCAGGCACTTCAAGTTGTGAGCCTCCTTCTATGGTGTGAGAAGTAAGCAAGATGATTAATTTTCAGAAGTACCAAATAAAAGCCATGCTGTGTGGTTAACAATAGGTTGACAACCTATTGGAAATATGTACAAAACCACCCCTCCCCCCACAATGGAGCCCCCAACCTTTAGACACTTCACTTCCTGGTTCTTCTTCTCCTCTTCATTTTGCAGCCTTATTTTTTGTGGGTTTTGCAATGAGCATGTGCCAAAGAACTGAAGTCTCTGTGTCACCTCAAGGAATGTGCATTTGTTCCAATCAGACTACTTTTTGGCCTTAGGTGGGTATACTGTCCTCCGGGTAAGGCTGTAACCTCTGTAGTACTCAGCCAATGAGGAACCAGGGGAGGGACTTCATGCTAGGAGGTCAATTGTCTGCTGTAACTGCCCTGAGTGTGCCTGTCCATCAGACACCCGCTCTTGTAAGAACGTTGATTAAAGCCTTGTTTCACTGTGCTCCAAGTCTCTGCGTCCCTCCTTTGATTGGGTCTGTGGGGCTTATTTCTCACAGTGGTGTAACACTTTTATTAACATGCATCAGAACATATATGAAGGGGCCCTTGGGTGGCTCACTTTGTTAAGCATCGGAGTCTTGATGTCAGCTCACGTCATGATCTAACCTCCCATGGGGCTCTGCACTGACAGTGGGGAGCCTGCTTGAGATTCTCTGTCTCTCCCTCTCTCTCTGCCCCTCCCCTGCTCGTTCTCTCTCTCTCTCTCTCTCTCTCTCTCAAAATAAATAAATAAACAAACATTAAAAAAAGAATATATGTGGAATCGGCTCAGGCATATATGTATTCACACACACACACACACACACACAACCAGTATCAAGTGGCAGTTGGGGAAATTCTTTGGGTCCCCAGGAGAGGGCTGGGTTCCATTTATCTCTCAGCATCATTGCCAGGCTGTGACATCAAGGAAACCACTTGACCTCCTCTACCCATGGACTTCCACCTCTTCCAGGTACCATTAAATGGCTGACAATTCTCAGGCAGAGCCTCAGGAGAAGAGAGGACCACGACTCCCACAACTGTGCAAGTTCATGGTTCTGGAGCAAAGCTAGCAGTGGCTGTGTTTGATACCTGGCCCAGATTAGACTCTTACCTCTAAATATGCTGAGTTATTTAAGAGCTGCAGTGCAAAGCTTGTTTGGAAGAAATGCCAGCCCACTCATATTTAGATGCAAAACACCTGCATTTGGAGAAACGTAAGTCAACAGCAGGTGGTTCCCATTTCCTGAAAACCAAGGGTGAACTTGCCTCCATTAGCTGGATTTTTTTTTTTTTACAGGTTTTAGCCTGTACACCTGCTCAGACTGGAGGCCACGCTCTCTCAACCAAATTTCCTTGAACTTACTCTGGATATCCCTGAAGTGGGATCCCCATTATTTCTTATCATTCCTCTAGATCACACAGATTAAGACTTTATATGATCAGGATTCAAAGAGAATGAATCTGGCCTTAGAGACAAAATTAAAAGGAAAAAAACAAGACTCACTCCACCGCTATACATATCCTTGGCAGGCAGGCCTTATTATTTAAGGCAGGCGGCAGCATGTTGGAGAGGAAAATACTGTAAGTAAAAAAAAAAAAAAGTTAAGAGATCTAGTTTCACCTTCTTCTGAGGTACTTAGTACCATATCTGGCACTGCAAGGCTCAGCAGAGTGGTATTTAGACGTTGGCATCTTTCCATCTCCTGCAGCCCTTCTAGAAAGCAGTCAGGATTCCCTTGTCCGAAATGGGTCCTCAGCCATCTTTGCCAACATTAGAATCACCCCAGGAGCCTTAGAAGCCCTACACTTGGGTTCCACCCCTAGTAAGTCTGTGTGTCAGTCAATGGGACCTAGGCAAGCAGCGCTCAAAAATGCCCCCAGGTGATTACAGACAACAGCAGACTCACAGTACTGTGGGTCTGATGGCTTGTTCTTGGAGGAGACCCCTGGCTTCATACTCTGATTTCACTTTTTAATTTAATTCTACTAACCACGTCTTTTCTCCCGACTCACAGGAAATCCCTCCCATCCCTCCTTTATTTTTTTTTTAAACAGGTAGAATTTTAATATATTTACTGAATAATGAGTTGAAGAAAGAGGAGTTATTTGTAAGTTTTAGGTTTTATTTTGGGAAAAAAACTACAGAAGCAGGAATTCTTTCTCAGAAATGTAACAAACAAACAAAAAGACTTTTGCTTCTGGGCTCTGAGAGCATAACGTGTAATAAAGTGGCAGAATTATGAACATTTGCACCTTTAAAAAGCTTTGTGTTTTATTTGTAAATTCAGAGAAGAGCAAATTTGAGAAAACTCATGTAGAAGCAAGTTGCTTTAAGGATTTTTTCCCTCATAATATTAACTGACTACTAGAAAATCATAAAGAGGGAGAGTTGTTTAAAAAGTCAGCTGATGGGGCGCCTGGGTGGCGCAGTCGGTTAAGCGTCCGACTTCAGCCAGGTCACGATCTCTCAGTCTGTGAGTTCAAGCCCCGTGTCAGGCTCTGGGCTGATGGCTCGGAGCCTGGAGCCTGTTTCCGATTCTGTGTCTCCCTCTCTCTCTGCCCCCTCCCCCATTCATGCTCTGTCTCTCTTTGTCCCAAAAATAAATAAACGTTGAAAAATAAATAAATAAAAATTCAGCTGAGTAAATCTGAAGATCTAATTGGCTCTACTAAATGATTCATGATTGGGGGAGCACCCCATCTAGCAACTAGAGATGCTCAGTTGTAAGAAACGGAAGGTTTCTATTGGAGAGAGGGTAGGGCAAGAGGTTATCAACTAAAGAAAAGGAAGGATTGTTACATTTCCTTTTTGTGAGGATGGAAACTGAAAGGTTTATTATCATGCAAATGACCTCACCCTCACAGATCTGGAAGTTTCAGACTGCTAAAAGATCACATTCCTGGGATAGATTGAAACTGTAATTAAGTCTTAGTTTGTTGTCCTGGCCTCCGGCGAAGGACTCCAACTTGCGCTCCTGTGATGTTTCTTTTTTAACAGTGCAAAGAGAGGACTGTTCTTTTGAATTGGGATTCCTCAATGTTGTACTTTAGGAGGAAGTGAATAAAGGAGAAGCTGACCTCAAAGATCCCAGGGCCCCTGCCTGTGTAGCCCTTTTGCCCTGATGTCCTTCCTCCTCGAAGGAAGGACAGCTAAACAAGCAAGTCTCAAGGCAGGCATTTTGCAACACCATAGTGATGTAACTGATTGTCCTGTTTCATTATTGTATGTGTACTATATTTAAAGACATCAGTTTTGGGGGTGCCTGGGTGGCTCAGTCAGTTAAGTGTCCGACTCTTTTTTTTTTTTAATGTGTGTTTATTTTTGAGAGAGAGAGAGAGACAGAGTACGAGTTGGAGACAAGAAGAGAGAGAGAGAGAGAGGGAGACACAGTATTGGAAGCAAGATCCAGGCTCTGAGCTGTCAGCACAGAGCCTGATACGGGGCTCGAACTCACGAACCGCGAGATCATGACCTGGGCCGAAATCACTATGCTTATCCAACTGAGCCATCCGGGCACCACTTGTGTCCTACTCTTGATTTCAGCTTAGGGCACGATCTCACAGTTTGTGGGTTCGAGCCCTGCATCGAGCCCTGCTGACAGCACGGAGCCTGCTTGAGATTCTCTCTCTCTCTCTCTCTCTCTCTCTCAAAATAAATAAGTAAACATTAAAAAAAACCCACCAGTTTTCTGAAATTGGAGATGCTGACAGCTCGTTAACTTTTGAAGGAGCTAAAATCCACCCAAAATTAATATATGTGTCAGAAAACTAAGAGGTATGTGCAGAAATATGTGTATATTCTCTAAACCAATTTTTCCCAATTCCCTTTATTTTTCCACTCCCCCTATTCATGAGAAGAGAAAATAAGTAAATAGAATAACATGACATGCATGAACAAATGATATGAAAATGAAACTCATTTCTAATGTATTTATCTACCTGTCTTCATTTTGCTTAAATAAAATGTAATGAGATATTTTGTCATTTAGCAATTAAGCTTTGGCTGTAATTGTGCCTTTGATGTCCCTAAGTAGGTCATTTAAAAAAAATAACCAGGCATTTCCCAGTTTTTCTATGATATACTGTTTGAATTATAGTTTAATATTCACGATTTCTTTGTGTATTACTATTTGCATGCCTATTCAGTGATGTGTGGTTAGCAATTACATTAGCGTTTAACATTTAGAATTGTTTCCTCTTTCCTTTCAAACACACCTATCATTTTTATTTTACTACAGAGACTATAAACTATAAGTCTGGATTTCTAATGTGCTTAAATTACATGTAACAGCCTCAGATTTAATGGCTCAATTATCCTGAAAGCTTGATATTATAGTCATAATAAATGGTAGAAAAATCAGTCATCCTGTATCAGTTATCTGTTGCCACATAACAAATCACGCTAAAGCATAGTGGCATGAGACAGCCATCTTATTATGACCGTGCATTCTGTGGGGCAGGAATTTGGGCAGAACATAGTGGAGATGGCTTGTATCTGTTCCAAGATGTCTGGGACCTTAGGTGAAATGACCCCAAGGCCAGGTATGTGTTGACGGCTGGAGCTGGAATCATTTGGAGGCGTCTGTGCTCACATGTCTGATGGCGATGCCGACTCTTGGCGGGAATAGCTGCGCAGGACCTTCGCTGACGATTTCTCTGATGGAGCTGGTTTGGGTTTCTCGCAGCATGGTGGCTGGATTCCAGCAGGAACATCCCAGGGAACGGATGGAAGCTATATCACCTTTCGTGTCCTAGCCCTGTGAAGACCATAGTGGGGCTTCTGTTACGGTCGCAGAACTTATCTGGCGTCAAGGAGAGGGACATAGATCCCATTTCCCCCCGGGGAGAAATGCCGAGTCACTGTGTAAAAGGGATCTATGGGAGGGAGATGTTAACGTGGCCATTTTCAGGAAGCACAATCTGCCGCACACCCATAGTTCCCTCTGACATCTTTTTTTCACTAGTTCCTTGGAGCTAACTTTTCAAGCTTTTATACTACCTGTTTATTTCAGAGATAGTCTTCCCGGTAGGTAAGTGAGGTGGACCGCTAGGTCAGCCACAAAATCAGTGCCTCCACAGTTTGCACAGGGTTGCAAACCAGGAAATTAGGAAGGAGCCCCTAACATTTATTTATTTTTTCCTGTAAAGATAACACTGTTTTCTTTGTGTGGCTTCCAAAACAACTGGTTTGCAGGAGCCCTGAGCATCTTTGTTGTAGGAAGATGCTGAGTGGATTCTGAAAGAAAAAAAAAAATGGTGAGTTTAGCCTGATAAATGAGCCTTAAGAGACACAAAGAGTGTGGTCACTCTGAGGGAGTTAGATATTCAACACAAAGTGAGGGCGCAGAGTACTTGGCCAAATCTAGGTTCCAATCGGAACTCTGTTACCTCCTGGCTGTGTGGCCTTGGGCAAGTTAGTTAACCTCTCTGAGTCTTGGTTTCCTCGTGTGTAAAAGGAGGATAATTGTAGCCTGTCCTAAGGTTACTGTAAGGATCAAAGGAAGAAAATGGGTGGGAATATACTTTGGAATCCATAAAGTGCTATGCAGGATAATCTGGGAATGATGGCAGGTTCTCTGGAGGGTTAAGTGGTGGAATGAATGTAAAACATACACACTCTAAGGTGAACAGTATCTGTGATGCAAAGGTGAGACGTTGTTCTTTCTCTAAGTCACATGCTGGGAGTGTGGCACCTTGGGTGCACAGTAGCATTTCTCCCGCCAGCAGCCCGTAGTAAATGCTCAACAAATTCTTTTCAAGTGTTCAATCTCTGAACGATTTCTGTTCTTGATCTTCTACAATGAATCACATATTTGTGCAAATCTTTGCTGGTTTGAAGCTGCATAACAAGCTCTAATTCAGTCATTCCAAGAGCTGTATCAAGTTCAACATTTCTGATTTGTGGTGTGGAATTTAGATATTCAAATCGCTCTTTGCATTCCCGAAGAGTCTCTCCAGAGAGGGCTAGTCTCTCTCTAACTCTTCTCCACACCAGGCCCCTCCGCTCATGAAGGCATTAAACATTCACGCAGCTGAAACCTGTCACCAAGCTAGCTTTCTGCAGAGAATGGCATCTGGGTCTAAACGCGTGTGCTATTTCTACAGCTCCAGGAGCTGAGCTGAAGGATCTGGGAAGAATAACGCATGGGCTGTGTTCTCAAATGAGTGAATTGTTCGTGCTCTCAGAATCTTCAGAGTTGGTTGATAGTACAGGGTGAGTCCAATGGGAATAATGGTGTCACGATATGGGGCTATTCAAGGGGACCCTTAATCAACAGACTGTGCGTGAAAAGAAGAGAATGCACAAGAACTGGTGAACCATCCTGAGGACAGAAAAGAAACAACGTGTTTTAGCAGCAGTCCACAGACAGGATGGCTCAACACAAACGTTCTCTGCCAAGCGCGCAATTTTACACATCACCTTCTGGAGAAGTGGCCGTCGCCTTGTGTGCGCGGGGGACCGAAAATCAAATCAGAATCCACGTGGGAGACACCCAGGCCTTGGTGTTTTTCAAACCTTTCAGGAGATCGCAAGTGCGGTGACGCTGCGAACCAAGCTAGATGGGGTCCTTGTTTCGTGTCCTTCGATACTTGATACTTGGCTACTCAGCGTGTGCTTCCTGGACAAGCAGCAGCACCTCCACCTGGGAGCTTACTAGAAATGCAGAACCCTGGGCCTCCCCACCCTGCAGATCCACTGAATTAGAATCTGCGTTTCACAGTATCTGTAGTGATTACTGTGCCTAATGTTTGAGAAGCACTTTGCTAGAGCAGTAGTTCTCAAATTTTGGCCACATATTAGAGTTAGTTGGGGGATATTTAAAAAACCCAGAGGCTCGTACATATCTCACTGGGCTTAGACCAATAAAATCTCTGGGCTGATCCAAGGCCTATCCTGTAAATGGATCAGTTAATAACAATTGCTAGTGTTCAAGACTGCTTAGCGTTTCTTCTTGTCTCTTTATTTTTATTTCTATTTTTTATTATTTATTTTTGAGACAGAGAGAGAGAGCATGAGCAAGGGAGGGGCAGAGAGAGAGGGAGACACAGAATCCGAAGCAGGCTCCAGGCTCTGAGCTGTCAGCACAGAGCCCGACGTGGGGCTCGAACTCACAGACTGTGAGATCATGACCTGAGCTGAAGTCGAACCCTTAACCGACTGAGCCACCCAGGCGCCTCTGTCTTTTTTTTTTTTTTTTAATGTGTATTTTTATTTTTGAGAGAGAGAGAGAGAGAGAGAGAGCAGGGGAGGGGCTGAGTGAGAGGGGGACACAGGATCCAAAGCAGGCTCCGTGCTGTCAGCACAGAGCCTGGTGTGGGGCTTGAACTCGAGAACCCTGAGACCATGACCTGAGCGGAACTTGAATGCTTAACTGACTGAGCCGCCCAGGCACCCCTGGACTGCTTAGCATTTCTTGGGTAAGCCACACCCTGACTCACATATCATATTCCCATTTTTAAATCTCTTTAAGGAGGAACAAGAATTCAATGACAACGACAACAGCAGAAATAACGATTGGAACATCATCTGAGGGTAGAATCTTCCTAGTTTTAACATTTTCTCCCCAATTTTTTTTATAGTCATGCCACTTTTAATTCACAGCAATTTCTATTCACCTCTACTGAGGTGAGAAGTTATTCACCTTTATTGAGATTTTCCCAATTAGTCAACTTAATTTTATTTTCTTTTAAATGTAAAAATCCCTTTGCACTCCTATTTCATTGTTTTACATGACTTTTAAATACCTTGCATAATTTCAGAAAAGGGGAAACAGGGCATGATCAAGTTTGGGAACAAATGCAATTTGATTCTTGGTAAGGGCAGAACTCACCTTTTGGAAGCAGAAGAGGACAGACAACTTAGAAAGTATTCTTTAATAGCTCATGTTGACCCATGAACAGCAGATACAAATGCAATTCTCCAGGTGAACCACACTCAGTATTTCCTGCCTCCGAACAAAGACAGAAACCACCAGAACTGTCACCATCCATTATGTGAGGACACAGTTGCCTGGCCACATTTTGTGCACAAATGTGTTGATGTTTTTGGACATTAGCTCCAACAAGTGCCAGGGTTCCAAGTTCCCAGTCTCCCCACGTGCCATTTGCAGGAAAATACACCTTTTGATAAGCTTTGGCTCGGAATGGGTGGTACAGGACAAGGACTCAGAGGACTCCTCAGGTGTTGTCGGAGGCACAGACTCCTCAGGAATCCAGTTTCAAGCGCACTCAGCTATTTTCAGACCTAATTTGTTCCCCAAGCAAAATCTAGGCAACATCCTAAATTCCTCTCCAAGCCTCTTTGGAAATAACACGCTTGCATGTGTCCCTTTGTCTTCAGTCCAAACCAACAACGATGCTTCTGCCAATGGCGATGGTTTAAGCTATTATGGTAAGCAAATGAAACAGCGACAGAAATAGAAACTCCAATTAAAAGATAATGTTATACCAGATCATTCTTGTTCCACATTTACTCTATATCCCTAAGTGCTACCGTACCCAAGGAAGACCGAGAACACGCTGCACATATTAAGCCCCGCTACAGCTCTCTGTTCTCTTCAAACGCATCACATTAGCAGTTACATTTCCTCCTTGCGGGCTCTAGGAAGACCTGAGGTCAGCGAAGCATGTTATAGTGACTATGAAATATGTGTTCCAATAGACATGCAGACTAGCTATTATTGGAAATTGCAGACACAATGTGTATATCAAATATTGATAAGCAATCTATTTCAACAGGAACCTTGAAACATCGTGCATATTATCAACCCACCCATTTCTTAAGGGAAGTTTATCTGGGGAAATGCCCACGAATTTTAATTTTACAACTAAATTTTTGCCTACGATCAGCTTACAACACCTGAGTGAAAAGAATACACATTAAATTGGGAGACTATATAGATAGATCCGCTTGCAAATGGCCTGGTGCATCAGTACCTTTAAAAAATTGTCACTGCTATGTTCACACGCAAACACTGCCTAATTCAGAACTGAAATCTTTGTATGTATTATAAAATAAATAAATGGGTATTATAAAATGCATAAAAAGTATTATAAAAATACTCTTACTGAATTTCATAACAATAAACCCAAACACAATCATTTTGATTAAAAAGCCTTCCATTTGTGGGAGAAGTATATTTCATTTCAGTGAAAACATCGTTCTTGTTCTCACTATAAAAGGTATTAAAATGTATAAAGTATTCAGTAAAAAAAAAATCAGAGAATGTAGAAAAATACAAAGCAAAACTGAAAATTACCCATAATCCTACCACTTAGAAAAGACTCCTCTTAATATACAGGGGTTTATGGGGCGTCTGGGTGGCTCAATTAAGCCTCTGACTTTGGCTCACGTCATGATCTCACAGTTCGTGAGTTCGAGCCATGTGTCGGGCTCTGTGCTGACAGCTCAGAGCCTAGAGCTGCTTCGGATTCTGTGTCTCCCTCTCTCTGCCCTTCCCCTGCTCACATTCTGTCTCTCTCAAAAATAAATAATATAGATAGATAGATAGATAGATAGATAGATAGATATGGGTGTTTATCCTTTCCCACAATGTTTTTATGAACACACGCTTATTAAAGGAAAGAACACCATAAAAACTGCTTGGAGCTAGATCTACATTATTATTTGTAACTATTTTTTTTAATGTTTATTTTTTGAGAAAGAGACAAAGAGAGCATGAGTGGGGGAAGGGCAGAGAGAGGGGGCTGGGGGGGGCGGGCAGAGGATCCCAAGAGGGCTCTGAGCTGACAGCTCAAACTCACCAAAGCAACTGTGAGATCATGACCTGAGCCGAAGTTGGATACTTAACCAACTGAGCCACCTAGGTGCCCCTTATTTGTAACTATTGCATGGTTATCCAGAATATAAACTGTATCTGTTTGCTTCATAAACAAGTTATTGTTGAATATCTAGATGGTTTCACTTTGAAAATTAACTGTTTACCTCAAAAATTGTACACTATGTGTACAGAGGGAATCAGGTCAGTATAGCATCAAAGCAAAAGATCTCATAAGTGCTAGGACTGTTCCATTCCTGGCCTTTTTTTTCCCTTAAAGATCCTTTGGCGGCGGTCTGTGAGAGGCTGTCGCATGTGGGAAGTGAATGTACTCCTTGTTCTCCATGGGAAGCAATGTGTATGAGTGTTTCCACGGACCGACTGTTGACCCTGGAAGGAAGAGAGCTCCCCGGAGCCATTTCAGATCCTGGGCAAGAGGACTACCTTGAAGAGATGATGGGACCGTCCTCGGGGAGAATGTGTCCCATGGGCTGGACATGGAGTGGCTGGCCAAAGGAGAGCCATAGTCCACACTGTGGGATCTGTATCCACAAGAACCCACAAAGGTACTGCACAGAAAGAAGGTTGACGATTATTCACCTGGCCCCAGAGAATCCCCACATGAGATAATAAACACATCCAGTGTATCAGAACTGGCCTTTTCACAAGCCCAGCTCTGCTTGGGCCAGTCCCCAGAGGGTACAGACTGGCAGTCAGCATGTGCAGGAGAGAGCAGTGTGGGGAAATAATGGAGAAGGACCATTCCTATTTATAGCCCCTGAAAACTGACAAGCCGTAGTCAGTTATTTCATTACTATTAAGGACTGGTCATTCTAACTTCTTCTTCTTCTTCTTCTTCTTCTTTTTTTTTTTTTTAACATTTTTTAATGTTTCTTTATTTATTTTGAGAGCCAGAGATAGCGAGCGAATGGGGGAGGGGAAGAGAGAGAGGGAGACTGAGAATCCCAAGCAGGGTCTGCCCTGTCAGCACGGCACCTGACCAGGGCTCAAACTCACAAACCTGACCTGAGCAGAAATCAAGAGTAGGAAGCTCAACTAAGCCACCCAGGCGCCCCCTAAATTGAGGCTTTGTGTATTGTTTTCAAAAGTGCCATAATACTGTCCAATGCCAACCTCATTTGACTTGCCCAGCTCTTTACCCAGGACAGGGAATTCACATTAAAGGGAAAATGGTAGAAAAAATGAAACAGTGTATATCCTGTGTACCGTTTGTGTTCAGGGGTTACCCAGTTTTTAGTGGTTCCCAACTGAAAACACTGTGGGTCTGCAGCAGATCTAGCTGGTAACAATGCTGTCAAGTGGAGGGTAAGAGGGAAACAGGATTTGAAGTCTCTCCTGTATCATTAAAAAGGCCCAAAAGGCAAATGTAGAACCACAGAAAAAGCTGGAGTATATGGTATCCCCCACTTGGATATTCATAATGAACTCTAATTTATGCGACTGAGATGAAAAGAAATAATGTTTCTTGTCAAAGAGCAACTCGGAGACATTTGTTAGCTCATGCTTATTATTTTGTTTTGTAGGCAGATTGTTTAGTCACATGAGAAGGAGTCAGTTGGTGGATGGGGCCAAGGGATAAAGGCAAAAACAGGAGTCATAAGATGGAAGGAAGAAAATGAGACTGTTGGCAGTCTGGGAACAGCAAATCTTGTTTGCACAATTTTTTGTGTAAACTGATTATCTGGAAGCTGGCAGGGAGAAGTCCATCTGGGCAGACTGTTTTCCAGTAGGCCAACCAGGGGCATCAACGATAACAATGTTCGCTGTGTAGAAGTTCTCCAGAAAGCCTTGGGAGTCGAGCAAAGGGAGGAACCCTCTTTACGGAGCTGCCACCATTTTCCTTTCCTTCAGCGCCTCTTTCTTGGTTCAGCCCCGCCTGTAACGTACAGCTCTGGAAAATTCCTCATTGTTCGCCACCTTTCCCTGCCCTTCCTTTTGTACCTTCTAAGATGGTTTTAGCGGGTTTGCATTAGAAAAGGTTGAGGAGGAAACTCCGATGTTCCTAAAGGCTGAATTTTTCTATGTTAGAAAGAACAGAGAGCCTTCCCTCTTTCTAAATAAGTGAATTTGGGTGGGGTGGGGGGAGGGATAGGACGAAAGAGTCAAGAACGGCTCAGTTTTTATTTGGGGGGAAAGATTTATTTACAGGGATGACAGTATGATTTGGGGGAGGCTGCTGGGGGACATGGAGGAGGGTTTGGGGGGAATTTTTACTGTATACAATGTAGTATATTTCTCCTGTGGTGTTTTTCAACAGTTCTGCAATAAAGATTTAAATTGCTTTTCAGTTCTTTTGTAACTCTTCTGAAAGCAATGTTGTGTTGAGAAAGGCAATGAAAGAGCCAAGTTTATTCCAGTTATACATGGTAAAGATTTGCTAAAGCTACAATAAAGACACTTTTTTTTTGAACCCAGCGTTCACCAAACTTTTTTGACCACGCTTTCCTATTTTTAGAGAATGTGATTTCATATGTAATTATTTGGAACTCACTTTGGGAAATTTGATTCCTGGCTCACATTATCTCAAGGTAGGCCAAGGATTATAAGAAAAAAAAGATCGCTCTGTCTCCTAATTTAATTTAAATAGCCATATAAAGTTTAATGGGGAGGAATGTCCCCCCCCACCCGTTAAAGTGTCACCCCAAAGTCATGTCCTTCCTGGAACCTCAGAATATGAACTTATTTGGAAATAGGGGCATTGTGGATGTAATTAGTTCAGATGAGGTCATACTGGAGCAGGGTGGGCCCCAAAACCCAATCTGACTAGTGTCCTTCTAAGAAGAGGAGAAGAGACACAGAGACAGACACACAGGGGAGAACGCCTCGTGGAGATTCAGGCAGAGATGGAAGTGATGTATGTGTCTGGAAGCAAAGCGACACCAAACGTTGCTGGCAACACCAGAAGCTACGAGAAGGGCATGGACTAGATTCTTCCCTAGAAGCTTCGCAGGGGCCGTGGCCCTGCTGACACTTCGATTTTGGATTCTAGCCTTTACTACATCACTGTTGTTTTTTTTTTTTAATGTTTGTTTATTATTGAGAGACAGAGAGACACAGAGTGTGAGCAGGGGAGGGGCAGAGAGAAGGGGACACACAGAATTCAAAGCAGGCTCCAGGCTCTGAGCTGTCAGCACAGAACTCACAAACTGCGAGATCATGACCTGAGCTGAAGTTGGTCGCCTAACCAACTAAGCCACCCAGGCGCCCCTGGATTCTAGCCTTTACAACTGAGAGAGAATACATTTCTGTCGTTGAAAGCCACTCAGTTTGTGGTAACTTGGTAAGGCAGCCCTTGAACTAGCAAAAAGGACATGTCTCCAAATTCAGGAAACACCTGATTTGCAAACTTGCAAACGTAAAGACCACGAAGCACTAAGAGGTAATGAACCCATGCATAAACTGAAAACAAAACCCTAAAACCACAGGTGAATCTCAGAATAATTATGGAGAGTGAAAGGAGCCAGATTAAAAAAAAAAAGTACATGCTCTATGGTTCCATCTACAAAATCCTAACAATGTAAAGTAACCTATTATGACAGAAGCAGGTGGTTGCCTGGGGCAGAGGTGCCTTAGTGGCAGGAGGGGACAGGGGGAGGATTTGCTAAAAACACAAAGAACCTTTTGGGATGATGGACACATCTACTCTGATGATTGTTGGAATGGTTTCATCATGTATATATGTCGAAACTTATCAAAAGTGTATACTTGAAATGTGGGCAATTGATTATGTGTTAATTATACCTCAGTAAAGTTGTTTAAAAGAAAACCACTTAGGGATTCATTAGTTTAAAATAACCAAGAAAGTGTTGTGCAAGTTTGCATGGAGTAGTGGCTGTTTCATAAAGTCCTTCTACTGCTGTGCACATGCTCTCTCTCTCTCTCTCACTATATTCTCGTCCTTAATTGAAAGTGGTAAAGCAAACACATTACTGAAACAGCTCTAATTATTTCCTCTGGACGAGTCTCCAGCAAATTAAGAAGAGGGAGCCGAGAAAGCCATTTCAGCCCTGAAATAACACGGCGGGGTCTTCTGAGACAATCAGCACACAGCAAAGCCAGGTCATCCCCAGCTTTCATTGTGCCCAGGGGGACATGCCCATGGCCGTGTTTAGAACGCACCTTGGGAGCCACCCCTGTTCCCTCACCGCGTGGACACAATTCATTTTCTCCCTCACTTTCCTCCTGGCTTTAATTAAACATCACAGCTGAAAGAGGTTACCAAAGCAGATTATGAGAAGGGACACGGGGTGCGCATGCTGTCATTTTATGTGTTCGTCTTGGCTGCTCAGTCACAGTGACCCCTGGATCTTTCTATTTGGAAGCCCTTTTTCTTGTAGATTCATCTCTATCCAGATTTTAGGACATATTCTATTTCTAAAGGGCTCCTCAACAGCCCGTGTGCTTTCCTCTTAAGGATCTCTTTCACTTGGCCTCAGATACGCCATTTCTCTGGCTGGAATTCTATGTCCAGGTGCAGCTCATGACTTCAGGTGCCTGCTTCTGTGTGTCATGACTGGGGACTTTTCAACAGGACTGCTCTGTGCGTATAGGCCAGAAGTGCCTGGACATTAAACATCCCCCCGGGAGGACACTCAGCAAATGAATGATGGGAGAGGGTGGTCAAATACCTCAGCCACTCTGCCCCTCAGGTGAGATGGCTCCACACTCTTCCCTCAGGCTCTCCTGGGACATGAACTTTCAGTTGCTCATTATGTAGCTAACCTAACCACACACCCTTATAGGCCCCCTTTCCTTCCTTATATGGTGTCCCCCACTTCCTTGCTAGTGTCGAAGGCATCTTCCAGATAAACCGCTTGCCTTCAAATTCTCGTCTCAGCATCTGCTTCTGGGGAAGTCCACCCAAGACTAAGACCTTGTCTTAGAGCTCACTGGGTACTTGACTTGCTGACTCCCCTTCCATACCCTCTCAATAGACTTTCTATAGACCCCCATTTCATACAGTTGAGCATCCAGTTGGATTCCCATCTACTGCCATAATCTTGAGCCCCATGGCTACCTTTCTGTAGTCCTTCACATGGAAGACAGCTCAGAGGAGTGCACAGTTGTTTCTCACGGGCTCATGAGATCATCAGGGAAAGAGGTCTAGTGTGATGGCTGAAAAGGTGAGCAGATCTCAGCAGGAATATGCTGGACAAAGCTTGCCGAATGCACGGAAGCCAAGAGAAAGAAAAGTGCATTTGGTTACCTGAATAAGGATACCTTCTTGGCTTAAGAGGACCATGGGAGAGAGAAGCCCTGTAGGGACCTTCTGAAGAACCCATGAAAGGATTTTTTTAACCATTGGTCAGGCCAGTGACTGCAAAGACCCACAGCCCAGTAAAGTCTGCTCTACCTTCTTGACTTTCCTCCCCTCAGGGCTCAGGCCCTGCCACCAAGGAGTGGAGGAGGGGAAGGGAGAACAGGAAAAGAGTAGAGGGCCATTACTACTCACCCCATTCCCCTTTTCAACTGCAGGGCTCCCATAAACTCAATGAAGAATTTTTCTCTGCTTGAAGTGCCAAAGTGTGAGACCTCCGTTGTGAGATCTCCACCTTGCTGGGACCATCTCTTTATCTCACCGTGGTTAGCATAATAAAAGCCCTGAAGATGTCTATGACTTAATTCCTAGGACTTGTGACTATGTAACCTGACATGGATGGCAAAAGGGACTCTGCAGCTGTGATTAACATTACGCACCTCAAGATGGGGAGAGTAGCCTGGATTATCCAGGTAGGTCCAATTTAATCCCATAAAGCCATAGATGCAGAGAACCATTTTCAGCTGGGGGGAGAGAGATAAAATGAGAGAAGATTTGTAACCTAAGGGGGATTTTACCATGGCTGATAGCTATGAAGCTAGAGAAAGGGGGTCACAAGCCAAGGAATGTGGGTGGCTTCTAGAAGCTAGGAATGGCCCTCAGCTGAAGGTCCTACAAGGGAAAGAAACTGGAGCCTGCTTCGGATTCTGTGTCTCCTTCTCTCTCTGCCCCTCCCCAACTTGTGCTCTCTCTATGTCTCTCTCAAAAAAAAAAAAATAATAAATGTAAAAAAAAAGGGGGGGGGAAGAAACTGAGTTCTGTCGATGACCAAATGAGCAAGGAAACGAATGGTCCCCTGGGGCCACCAGAAAGGCCTGCCAGGGCGTTGACTCCGGCTCCGTGAACCCATTTAGGACTTCGGACTTAAAGAGAGGGAATATAATAAATTTGTGTTGTATGAGCCACTGTTTGTTGTTATTTCTTATGGCAGCAATGGAAAAAGAATACACAGACCATCTCAAGAGTTTCTTTCTATGCTTGGGAGTTGCCCAAAAGAAAAAGCAAACCTTTGTAAGTGGCTGCCTGTCGGGTTGCAAAATGAATAATACTTTGCCAACCCTCTGACTGACCTTCTGCTCATCAAGGAAAGAGAGAGAGAACCAGGGTGCACGATTTGAAACCAGTGGGTCTGTCCTCACTGTTGCTTGCCTGTAACTGGACACCAGACATGCCGCCCATTCTCCACCTTATCTCACTTTTCACTTTTGCTTGAGCTTCTGACTCCTAAGAGCTGCATGTGCATCCAGACTGTCGCTCAGAGAGAGAATATGGAGAGTTCCAGTTGATAAAAGCAGCACATGTTCAGTTTATCCCTGCCTTTAAATTCACCCTTTAATTGGACAGAAAACCCATCTCTTTATTGGATCCTAGAACCTCAGCTAATACATTGACCTGTTTTGTTTTTTTTTTCCCCATACAATTTCAAACCAGTGATTTTCCAGGCATCAAAGCAGAGTGGAGAGGTTTAATTAACTGATAGGCCTGTGGTCACCTGTAGTGGGTTTGACAGTGTGTGTGACTCTTACAACACAGACTCATTAAAAACACTTCCTGCCTCACACTTGAGATTAAGGGTGTCTCATGAAAGCCAAGCACTGAACAGTGTACTTACTAGAACTTGCAATTGTATTTGAGCGTATTATATTGGCTTTGGAATCAGAAAAAAAAAAAATCCAGAGGATTTTACTTATTTTTTTCAAAGAATATTCTAAACAAACTCATTGAGAGATATGTAGGTGTTTTTATCTCAGGTACTTGTCATTTTTTTTTTTTTAATGTTTATTTCTTTTTGAGAGAGAGACAGCGAGTGCAAGTGGGGGAGGGGCCGAGAGAGAGAGGGAGACACAGAATCTGAAGCAGGCTCCAGGCTCGGTTGTCAGCACAGAGCCTGACACAGGGCTTGAACTCACAAACCATGAGATTATGACCTGAGCTGAAGTCAGATGCTTAACCAGCTGAGCCACCCAAGGCGCCCCGCAAAGTCATGTTTTAAAACGATTTGTGTTTCTCCCAAGGATGACACTTTGTAAAGAACAAGCTTCAGTGCTTGTTATTCAAATCTTCTCTATCCTATGCTTTTCTCTCTCTCCTTGATCTTTCAGTTACAGAGAAGGGAGGTTTAAACATCTTCCACTACCAAGATAGATTTGCCGATCGATTTCTTCCAGTCTTCTGCCAACTGTGTTTATTTTAGAGCTTTATTGGTATCATATAGCTTTTAGAATTCCTGCAGTTTTTTTTGTGAATTGAAACTTTTACCAATTTTTAGTGACCCATTTTACCTCTGAATAATGCTTTTTCCAGAAAGCCTATTTTTGTGTAATATTATATACATCTACACCAACCATAGTTAGTGTTTGCATAATTCTCATGCCATTTGTTTTCGGCATGTTTATAAATACCATTTGCCTGACTTTTTTTTTTTTTTTTTGCTTGACATTATAAAAGATTGTATTGTGGTCTGTAAATTTTTATCTTGTGTTTTTGAGAAGAAGTAAGAGCAGAGTTTATTGAGGACTAAATTTTTGTCTTTTAACAAAACTTACAATGATAGTGATTACAGATATATTTGAATTCTTTTAGTATCTTATTTTACATTTTCTTTTTTTAATATTTATTTATTAATTTTGAGAGAGAGAGAGAGAGAGAGAGAGAGAGCAGGGGAGGGGCAGAGAGAGAAGGAGAGGGAATCCCAAGCAGACTCCACCCTCAGCATGGAGACTGACACTGGGCTCCATCCAAGGCTGTGAGATCATGACCTGAACCGAAATCAAGAGTCAGACACTCAACTGACTGAGCCACCCAGGCGCCCCTTACATTTTCTTTTTTTTCTTTACCTTTTTATTCTTCTTTTCCTACTTTATTTTTTTACCTTGTTTGTCTTCTTTTGGATCATGAGTATATTTCTCTAATTTACTTTTCTCCTTTTTGGGAAATCATATATCCTATTTATATATTCTGTTTCTTTGACTTCGCTGGTTACCCTAGATATTTCCCTCCTTATATTTTAAATTATCACTGGAGTATAATTTATATATAGAAAAATGTACATATAATATAAGTGCATAGCTTACTGGATTTACATAACATGAACACACTCATGTAGCCAGCATCTAGATCCAGAAACAGAACCCCCATACGCAGAAGACCTCCTTATACACCCTAGAAAATTGAATACACTTGCCTAGTGTAAGCTTAACAAGGTCTATAATTCAGGACACTCTTTATGCTTCTCCCAACAGAATGTGATTTTACTTTTGAGTGTTCTACCTCCAACCACCTTCTAATTTCTATACTGTTGTTGTCAAGGATTTTATTCAACCTTATTTCTTAACTCCATTAACTTACCATGACAGGTCTATCATTTTCATTGCTTGCTATTCCTTCTTGCAGCTTAGATTTTCCAGCCATGGTGGTTTTCCTCTTTGAAGTTTATCATTTGAAGTTTCTGTACATAGAGCTACTGATTGAAAAGTCTCCATTTTGTTTGTCTACAAATGCCTTTAATCTTTTTTTTTTTTTTCTTCAAATTTATCTCTTCTGGCTGTACAATTCTGTGCTGAGAATAGTTTTTGTCTTAGTGTTTTGAAAAACTATTCCATGGTCCTCTGCTTTCTATTGTCATTGATACAATAGCTCTCTTTCTAATTCCCAAATATTTGTCTTTTTCCCTATTTAGAAGAGGTTTTTTTTTTTTTAATGTGGGGTTATATAATTTTACTAGGATAAATTTACATGTGGATATCTACCTACCTACCTACCTACCTATCTATTATTTATCTATCCTGATCAGGATTAATGTGCTTTCTGAATTTGAGGTCTGTGAAATTCTTTCAACAGTTCTAGAAATTTCTCAGCCATTATTTTTTCAGAGATTGCCTCTTAATTTTCTTTCTGGAAACTTGATCACACACGAGACCTTTTCATTCTATCCTCTAGCACGTTGGCTCTGTGCAGCGTTTTCCCCACACATCTCTGGGTACCTTGGTCAGTTCAATTCTCCATTCATGAATTCTCATCTCAGATGTGTCTGATGTGCTGTTTTCCCTGTCCAGTGAATTTCTCATTTTATTTGTGAAGGTTTTCTTACGAAGTCCCATTTAGTTCTTTTCCAAACATACCCGGTCAGTTTTTATTCCTTCATCATATTTCCAACATATTTCTCTACACTTATTAAACCTATTTATCCAACATTCTCTGTTCAGTCTAGTATCTGCAGTCATTACTAGTCCGATTATCTCATTTGGTGGTTTTCCATAGTGCCTTTTTTTCTCATAGTGCCTTTTTTCTTAGGTAGTTGGTGCTATTTGATTGTGAGCTCATTTCTTTTAGATCATCTCTGGGAATGCTTTGGAATTTTGAGTCAAGGAGATGGTCCTCCAGAAAGGATGTGGCTTTGTCTGCCAGCTCTTGGGATGCTACCAACTCAGGAACACTCACATTTATGATCAGGGCTTGGATTATTTCTGGACGCATGGGTTACATTATTTCTGCCGAACTTGGTGATGGTGGTTTGTGGTCACAGATTTTTTTTAAACAACTTTCTTTTAAAAAGTATTATTATTATTATTATTATTATCAATTAGTAATGTTTCTTCCCTTGCCAAGGCCAGACATGAATGGATTACCTCCCCTCCCCTGCCTCCTTTCCCATTGGCAGAGTACTTTTTCCTAGTCTGCACTCCAGAGCATTGCCTTCTGAAAGTCCCAGACTCGTATGTGGATCTTTGATCAGGACTCCTACCCAGTTTGGACCCAAGTTTTGTCTCTTGTTCTCTATCACATGCCCCACTAAAATTCAAGGTTTAGAGCACCCAAGACTGGAGACAATCACGGAGAAAATTTGGCAACAACATTGCTTACTTCTTTGGATTGGCTTTTTGTCATTATTTTTACTCTACAAAGAATTCCCTTATTTCTTCACCAGTTAGCTTATCCATGAATTAAAAAAAAAAATGCTTGGCTGTTTTTTTTTTTTTCAATCCAGTGTTAAGCGATATATGTATTAGAAACTAGGATTTCTCCTGATGTTTTATTGTATCACATTACTGCTGAATTTGTAACTATGCATATGACGAGCAGTTACCACTTTGGCCAGCTGGGGTGTAATGCAGCTGGAGAGCTCTGAGAAACCGTGTAGAATGTGCCCACAGTTATCACAGGTGAAGGATGAGAAAACTGAGGTCTTTTGGGACCAGCTCCCTATTCATCACTGGATGAAGATGATTCCAGAAACATTGACTCTGACACTTTTGGCTTGCTCTGTACACAGACAAGAAGTGAACCCTCAGGCAGAGAACCACTGGTATTTGCTTTCAAGACATGGAAGGGGTGCTGAGAGGTTCTAGAAGACACCCTGACAGTATCTTCTGTGGGACATTAGGTGACTCCAACATGAAGGCACATCTGAATCTTGAACAGCTGGGCTTTGAATTTCTTGCCCTCAGCAATTCACGGACATATAGAAGGATAAGAAAAAGATTTAAAGACCAGAGTAGACATCAAGATCACTGAAGCTCTGGAAAGCTGGCTAGGCCATTGAACGTTATGACTTGTGTCTCTCACACTATCAGCAGAAGGTGGGAACACGCAGAAGACATCAAATTCTGTGCTCTGAGAGGGATGACATAAAGGAAGGAGACGAGGCCACAATAATGGAGAAGACCAGCGACAGGCCTAGGGCCCTCACTCAAGGGCCATCCTTTTGCAGAACAGAGCTGATAGTAATGGACTACACACAGCAGTACTCTTTCTTGCAAAAGGAGATTTATGGCTTTGCACTTTAAAGGTCAGAACCTGCGGCATGTGTGTGTGTGTGTGTGTCTACAGAGGGCAACAGGGAAAACACTGCTCAACCTTAGGACAGAACTAGGTAAGTCCAGGTTTCTCTGCTCAGTTGCTCAGTCTCCATTTGTAGAAGACCTTCTCTGCCTGGATCACTAACATCCAATAATCAGCAATAATAGAGAAGGTTGTGAAAATGCAATCCCCTCTATTTTCAACCACACTATTTGACTGGAGTTCCATGGGTTAATTGAAGACTCCTGTCAAAGTGTTTGTTTATAAAAGACCAACACAAGTGTTGTCTGGAGAATCAAAGTCATATCCTAAAACAGAAGTGACCTTTCTCCAGCTTTAAACACCGTTCAGCTTGCCCAATCTCCTTGAGGAAAGTGGCCATCTGTAGGAAAATGAAAACCACAAAGCTGATGGCTGTATAAACAACACAGGTGACAGGAAAAGCACAATTTGTTTGCTGCTAATCGGTGTAGATTTGCCCAAACTTGGACCCAAGTTGCTACCTGTTCAAGGATACCAGTTTCCACGATGCCCAAGATTCTGAATGACAAAGGAATCTCTTAAATATTCTTGAGATAATCGATGTACTTCTCATCTTACACAAATGGCAAGATATTCTATGTATTATCTTGTCTTTGGCTTGTCACACTTAACATTAATTCTTAGAGCTTGCCCCATATCTGTGCACAGAACAGTACACAGTTCACAATCTTCTTTGTGGCTGTGGGAGGTTAACATTAGGAAGAAGCCACCAACTAGATTCCCTAGTTATGGGTAGTTAAAGTGTTTCCAGTCTTTCTTGATTAGAAAGAAAGGAACCTGGCCATTTGCAGCAACGTGGATGGAACTGGAGGGTATTATGCTAAGTGCAATAAGCTACTCAGAGAAAGACAGATACCATATGTTTTCACTCATAGGTGGATCTTGAGAAACTTAACAGAAGACCTGGGGGAGCGGAAAGAGGGGGGAAAAGTTACAGAGAGGGAAGGAGGCAAACCATAAGAGACTCTTTGATACTGAGAACAAACTGAGGGTTGATGGGGGGTGAGGGAGAGGGGAAAGTGGGTGATGGGCACTGAGAAGGGCACCTGTTGGGATGAGCACTGGGTGTTGTATGGAAACGAATTTGTCAATAAATTATATTTAAAAAAATAAAAAAAGAAACTGTAGTTGTGATGATCAATATGAATGATATTTCCTGGATAATGAGCGATAAGTCCTAGAGTTGGGAAAATTTGCTGAATTAGGAGATGTGTGCATTGGGATTTTAACGGATTTTGCCAAATTTCTCTCCATAAAAGCTATATTGATTTTGCTTCCCACCTCCAATACATGAGGGTTCTGCTTTTTCCACACTCTATATGCTCTCCAATGTAAGGTGTTGTCAGACTTGCTGATCTTTTCCAATTTAAAAAGAGAAAGGGGGGTAATTTCAATGTTAATATGCAATGTTCTTCGGGAGCAACACTGAGCACCTTTTGTGATGTCTAAGAGCTGTGGGCTTCCTCCTCTTTTCCTTAGGCTTCCACCAAGGTGGTTTTTTTCTTTTTGGATCCCAGGGACTCACAAGAATTATGTCTGGAGCAAATTGAGGCTGACCTTTTAGGCAGAAGAAATTCAAGACAGACCTAATTTGAGAATCAAGCTTATTGAATCTGTGTATGCAAAAACCACAGAGAGAGAAACCATGCCAATAAGACGGTCATACAGATGTACATTTAATCACATGGAACATATATTTACAAAAATATTAAAGGAAAAAAAGCAGGTTAAAATATAGTACAGTGTGATCTCTCTTCCTTTTTTCAAAATGCACTATGTATTTCTATAGAAAGGTGATTGCAAGGATATATATGAAAAATTAACCATGATTATTTCTGGATGGAAGACCTATATGGCATTGTACTCTCTAATTTGTTCTCTGCTGCATTTTTGAATTGTTGTCAATTACTAATTACTACCTTAAAGAACTAAAAAATAATATTATATTTTGAAAATACATTATGCCTCCTTAGTAGATAGTCACAGAAAATACACAAAGTGATCAGAAGAGCACTAGACCAGGAGCCAGGGACACAGGATTTTTAGCCCAGTTCCGCCTCTAATATGCTCTGAGACATAGAGCTTCGAGTTTAATTTTTCTGTGCCTCAGTTTCATCATTAGTAAATGAGGGAATTGGATGAATTTATATCTTTAAATCCTCATACCTAAATCCTTTCTTCTTTACTGAGATGAGCCACTTTTAAACAAATGCTGATTAAGTCCTTTTATAGATCTATGTTTACTCTTTGCACTTCAGAAAATGGAGGTGATTCTCCATACGGCTGTCTGTTGTTTCTTATGTAAATGTATTGTCTGTGACCTGTATCGCTGTGCAATGCAAAGCAAGTCTTCGCACAGAGTAATTATCTTTTCTAGGCTTATTGAAAGAGGTTACCTTGGTAACAAGAAATCAAACCCACCCACTTCTTCTTAGGGGTCAGAACAAGGTTCTCCTTGTAATCATCATTTCTGTTCTTGAGGTACAAACTGTGAAGAAATCTCCGTGAGAATATTCAAATATTAGTTACAAGTACCTTTGCACTCAAACACGCAATGCTTTGAATTATTCTCTTACCATTTCATATGAGCAAGTTTATTCCCATAACCGGAGTGTAGGAAAGTCCTTGAGGACAGAGACATTCCTGTTAACTTCTTTAGCACTTTCCCACCCCGCTGGAGAGTAATGGTTACTATATACCAGGTACAGTACTGAGTGCTATATTTGTGGATCATCTCTCTGCTTCCGACAACAACACGAGGGGCATCAGTTAGCTTTTGTTATGTGACTCCCAATTTATTGGCCTAAAACGAGAACCGCATATTTAGCCTCTGGTTCTGTAGATGAGCAACTCAGGACAGGCTTCAATATTCTGCTCTTAAATGGACTTGCTCGTGTGTCTGTATTCAATAGCTAAACTGTCTGGGGTTTGCTAGGATGGGGGACCTTGGGGTTATTTGCATCACAATCACAAAGTTTGAAAAAGCGACAAGAGATTGTGCCCTAATGTGCCGAGCGTTTTTTAGTCATCTGTCTGCAGTATGCTTGCTACAGTGTCCCATTGGCCAAAGCAAGTCACATGGCCATGCCCAGAGCCAGTGGGAGGGCACTGACCAAGGGCATGGGTAAAGGAGAGTGTTTGTAACGATCTACCGCACGGACAGTTGAAAAGTAGGTGCCTGATGAAGAGTAGTTTGCTAGTGTGCTCTTGATAAAACGTGAGCCAATGGGGGCAGTAGGACTGACCCAGTCCGCAGAGGCAGAGTGGCAAGAAGCACATAGTTGTAGGAAGCAGGACACAGCAGCAGGGAAGCACTCACCTGGTTAATCTTACCCGAGGGATGCTGCTCACTCGAGGTGACCATGTGTGTCCGCTGAGGCCTGTTGTCCCAGGAGAAACATTTAGCACACTATCATTCATTTTCAGAGGTTTCCTAGTTTGCATCAAAGACTCTTCCGGTCCCTCTGGCTCCTTAGCGCCTTGGATGGCTCTTATTCAAGCCTGGAGATGACAGGGTCTCAGAACCCTGATGCTTCTCCCTTGGCTTCTACCTGTTAACCTCACTCATGAAGGACAACTCATGATGGCGCACCTGGGTGGCTCAGTGGGTTGAGTGTCCAACTTCAGCTCAGGTCGTGATCTCACAGGTTCGTGAGTTTGAGCCCCACATCGGGCTCGCTGCTGTCAGCACAGAGCCCACTTGGGATCATCTGTCTCCCTCTCTCTGCCCCTCCCCTGCTCACTCTCTTTCTCTCTCAAAATAAATAAATAGACTTTAAAAAAGAAAAAAAGAACAACTCATGTTTATTATTAAGGCTACATTTGTAGGAGTCTCAGACCCGTAAGAGGAGGTAGAGCTTAGGGAACTGCCCACCACGATTTCATAGGAAGCTGTAAGATTAGAACCAAAGCTTCTTCGTCTAGGGGAAACTTCCACTGAGGGACACTCTAGCCCTGGGCACTCACTTACGTGTGATTCTGGCCTCTCCTTCACAGTCAAGGGTTGGTTTTGAAAAAAACTGCAGAACTGTACAAAATCTCTCTTTTCCTTTCTTTTCTAAGCCAGGAGCACACGGTGTTCACCATATAGCCTCCCACTCACTTCACGGAATTGACAAGGGAAAATAGCGGGCTGGTGGCCGGAGCACAATGACTTGAGCAGGGTGAAGTCTGGGACAAGGCTGCCCTGGGATCTTCCTGCCCTCTCTTTATGTCCTCTGCCCACAAGATTCTGAAGGCTGGAGGCCAAGGCTGGCAGTGATACCTGCTGGGGGAGACCCAGCCCTAGGCTCCCACCTGCACCAGGGCAGCCCTGATGAGTTGGTCCAGAGAATGTTATCAGTGAAACACTGGCAGGCTGTTACTGAATAGCTTTTCATCAGCCATCCAGGGATCCCCTCTCAGGGCCTGGGGAAAACAAAGCCGGAGAAGCAGGTGGTATTCAAAGCACTGAGTAGGTGTCAAAGGCAGCATCAATTCAGCGAACTGGAAACTCACTTTATAAATAAAAACACAGCTTTATACCACCAGTAAGCCTAGCTTGGCAATGCAGGATATACCCCGCACCCCCATAATAGGGCTCATTTTTATCTCTTCCATGAAAGGGGATTGCAGAAACGATGACCATTTCGGTGCCCGTGAATAGCACAAATCAGTAAGTGCAGCAATCTCTTTCTTAGACCTGGGTGTGGAGGGGCTTGGAAGGTGTCTTCTGGTCTGATCCTCTCTCGGGAATTCTGCCCACATCCCCCAAGAAAGCTCCCAAGGAGACTGGCTTCTGGACCCTGCCCCACCACCATCTCAACACACAGACACAACAATGCGACCTCTACAATCCTTTCTTCTTGCCAGCTCTACCCAACAAAGGCGTCCGCCCTCTGCCCTCTTCTCCCATCCTATATCCCGACCCCCTACCCTCTGACCAAGACCAGCAAACCTCAACAGCCCCTGTCCAGCCGTCTCACCTCCAATACCGCTACATCACGTTGCCATCTACACTGTTGCCAGAGGCATGTTCCTGGAAACCTAATGGACTGTGTCCTTGGCCTGACCAAACATTTTGATAGTTGTTAAAATCCAAACTCCTGCCTGATGTAGGAGTCTCTCCTCGAGGTGGATTTCTGCCTTCTTGTCCACTTACCTCTTGCTGCTCAGCCGTCAGGGGCTCACCGAGTTCCCGACGCATATGGCTCCATTTCCTGTTTCCACACATCTGTGTTGCCGGTGCTGGTGTTGTTGGACTCCCTCTCCCTTCATCTACCTGGTGACTTCTACTTTACTTCACAGAAGGGCGTCTCATCTCCTGGGAAGCCTTGGTCCAGAAGTCAAGGTCAGGGAAGGCCAAGAGGCCAAACCTGGGATGGGGAGCAAACATGAGGAAAGGGTGAGGCATATAGCGGAAGAAAATGTGCAATGGTCTTGCTTGTCTCTGTGTCACTTACAGGGTGGATTTGTGGATGCTGCCTTGTCCCCAAGAGGGCTCTCATTAATGAAATGCTCATGTAACGATTCGTGGGTCCTTTGTCATCCTCTTTTCTCACACTCTGTCAGACTTCAGAACAGGCTTTAAAGAAATGTGTGTGTGTGTGTGTGTGTGTGTGTGTGTGTGTACACAAAGTTCCACAGCTTGCCGACCTAGATTCACAACTAGCAGAAAATCCCTTGAAGCGCTCTGGCCTCCAGAACACCATGTAACTATTTTCAAAAGGATTTTCTTTGTCAGTGTTTATCATCAGGTTCTTTAAAACGACTGTGTTTTCCAGTCTCCTGGGTATGTACTTGTACAAGAAGTGCAGGAAGGTAATTAAAGTAGGTCCACATACATGAGAAAAGAAAAGGAATATTCCACTCATTGAGGGGGTGTTTTTTGCTCCCGGTTCTCTCCAGGGGAAGTTCAGTAACACAGGGGTCAAGTCATTTCAAGAAATGGGAGGCTTCCACATTTATGAGCCGAGCTAAGCCATTTCCGTAATTACTTTTTACAATCATTGGGGGCTCAGGAAGGGAAAGACATGCCTCTCCAGCAACCTGCAATTATAAAATAAATCAGCATGTGTGTAAATTAAATGCTAACTGGATCTTATTATTAGTTCCAGAGCTGGCTTCTTCCCTGATGCTCTCATTTCACAGACAAGCATACAGTGTAGCAAATGGCAGGCTGCCCCAAATTTTCATTCTGGGAGGTTTGCGGGGGAGGAAGGGGGTGGGTAGGGGTTTCTCTCCCACAGAACATTGTAGCAAGTTTGACGCGCGCTTGCCTGCGTGTGTGTGTGCGCGCGCGCACGCGCACACGTGCCCACAGAAGACTAGGATTAGCAGTAGATGCTGACTCCAGAGTTCACACCTTCCTAACTGTGAGGTTTGCTTCTTCTTAGTGGTACCCACAAAAAGGATGCCTTTAATCGACCATGTGGTGATGTTAAAGTTTTAGGAAACCTTATTTTTTCTAAATGAGACCTTTGTTTTTTTTTTAAGTTTATTTACTTAGAGAGAGACGGGGGAGAAGAGCAGAGAAAGAGAGAGAGGGAGAGTCCCAAGTAGGCCGATGTGGGGCTCAGACCCATGAACTGTGAGATCATGACCTAAAGCCAAAATCAAGAGTCAGGTGCTTAACTGACTGAGCCACCCAGGTGCCCCGTGTAAATATTTTATTAAAGAAGGAATCCCAGGGCACCTGGGTGGCTCAGTCGGTTAAGTGTCCAACTTCAGCTCAGGTCGTGATCTCGCGGTTCGTGAGTTCAAGCCCCGCGTCGGGCTCTGTGCTGACAGCTCGGAGCCTGGAGCCTGCTTGGGATTCTGTGTCTCCCTCGCTCTCTGCCCTTCCCCTGCTTGCACTCTTTCTTTCTGTCTCAAAAATAAACATTAAAAATGTTTTTTAAAAAAAGATGTAATCCTCAAAGGACCCAGGAAGTGGTGAAGGAAGTCTGAAGATGGGGCCGGAGCTTCACATTCCTGCACCATCAGTCAGCCAGTCACTGGCCCAGGGCTACCCTGGGAGGCAAATGCCAAGGAACTTCCAACGTTGTGCTTGCTGTCTCTGTGCCACATGGGCAGCATGGCTCCAGTAGTCCCAGGGCGTCCTCTGAAGGCAGGCACAGTGCAGGCCACTAGAAGCCAAAGCAAGGACTCCCAAACTGGTAAACAAAACCAAAACAAAACAAAACAAAAAAGGTTCAAGGAGGTTCAATAACTACATTGCCATCTGTGATGGTTGATTTCATAGGTCAAGGTATTACCAAATTTATGGTGGGCCATGGGGTGCCCAGATGTTTGGTCAAACATTATTCTGGGTGTTTCTGTGAGAGGATTTTTGGATATGATTAACATTTAAATCAGTAGATTGAGTGAAGCAGATTGCCCTTCCTATGGAGGTGGGCTTCGATCAAATGGTTGACGGCCTGAATAGAACATAAAGGCAGATCTACTCCTGAGTACAAGAGAATTTTTCCTGCTTTCAGACTCAGGCTGAGACATTAACTCTTTCTGGGTCTCAAGCATGCTGGCCTTTGGGTTGGAAGTACACCATCGGCTCTCCTCGGTCTCTAGCTGGCTGACCCACCTGCAGATCCTGGGACTTGGCTGTCTTCATAATCACATAAGCCAATTCCTCATAAGAAATCCTCCCTTCCCTTTCCTCCCCTCCCCTCCCCTCCCCTCTTCCATCTCCCCTCTTCCCTCTCCCCTCTCCCTTTCTCTCCTCTCCTCTCCTCTCCTCTCACTGATTTTTAATCTGAGCAAACTGGAAATATGAAATGGCCATTTACTGAGATGAAAAAGACTGAAATGCTTTTGAAGTAGCAGGAGATCAGAAGGCCAGTTTTCAACAGTACGTTGGAGGTGCCTATTATTCATCCAAATGTAGAGATCTAGTGAGCAGTATGGTTTAGAGTACAGGCTGAGGTCCAAGCTGGAGAGAAAATGTTCCAGTCTATAGCATAAAAAATGGTATTAAAGCCACACAGCTAAGTGAAATCGTCAAGGGAGCGAGGATAGATAGGAAAGTTGTACCCATGAGGAAAAGGCAGTGTTGGGATAGTAGTTGAGGGCAGAGCTGTCAGGATTTGCTGATTGATTGAATGTGGAGGAGGCAGTCTGGCGAGAGGAAGAAGGGAAATCAGGAGGGTGTTCTGTGCAAACTCCTTCACCAGGCAGTGTCCCCATTCCTAGCTGTTGTGGTCCTTGCTAATGACTCTTAACTGCCTCCTTCTCTGGAGAATTGACCTGAGCCAATAGAGCCCACTCATCTAGAAATGGAGGGAAGCTTGCAACCAGTGACTCACTGATACTGGGGTCATGAAGCCTGAGTGCTTGCCTCACAGTGAGCCACCTCTGGTGTTCTTCATGCTCCAGTGCTCCCTGCAGCATCAGCCTGAGGCTAGACCACAGTGGAACCCACCGTGTGCCATGTTTGCCAACCTCCTTCTCCTGCCCTTACAGCTTCCTCCACACCCTCCCAGGGTTTTCCCGAGGCTCTCTCTTAATGCATCACTTGTACAAGAATCTCTATTTTAGTCTCTGCTTCTAAGGAACCCAACCCAAGACAGCCCTTACTCTATGGTTTGGGGTTTGAGTAACTAGGCCAAGTATGGCGACATTTACTGAAATGGGGGAACACCAGAGGGCAAACAGGTTTGAGAGGAGCAAAGGAAGAGTTCAGTCTGTCCTTGTTAAGTTTAAGATGACAACCGGACATCAGTTGGAGATACCAAGTAGGTAGTTGGATGGAGTCTGGAGCTCAAAGGTGAGGTCTGGGCTATAGACTTGGCCAAATAAGAGTACGTAATTTAGACTGCAGGGTAAGGGGATACTTCTGTAAAGAAGAGATATTAATATATGATGAAGTTTAAGCAGGAATTCGTGAGGCTGTGAGTAGGAGAAAGAGCCTTCCTGGCAGAGGAAACAATAAGTGTGACGTCTCTGAGTCATTTCTTACTGATATCAAAGTATCCTAATTCAGTGATTCCAGAAGGTTGGCTTAACCTTTGTCAGTGGGTCGACTTCCTTTGAAGCTGATGAATTTGGGGGTATTTAGTGCTAAGTGACCTTCTCATCTCCTTCTGTTGTTTTGCAGGCAGACCCTGTCTTCACCAGTAGGCAAAATTCATTAAAAAGACCTATTCAGAAAAAAGAGAGGTGCACACACACAGACAAGATGACAGAAAGGAGAAAAGAAAGAAACAGAGAATGACAGAAAAAGAAAGAAAGAAAGAGAGGAAGAAAAGAAAGAAAGAGAAAAAGAAAGAAAGAAAGAAAGAAAGAAAGAAAGAAAGAAAGAACGAGCCTAGCATCTGGAAGAATTTGCTACTTTTTGCTAACAGGTAACAGTGGGGTATGCAGAGGCCAGTGCTCACAGGAAGCAAGGATTCAGTCAGGGGGCAGCTAAAGGGATGCAGAGAGATTTAAATGGTAAGTCTGATTATAAAGTAACTTTTGAAAGAAATTTAGCAGTGGGAAATTAAAAGGGAGTGAAAGTGAGCAAGAAAGGCAAATACTGTGATGAGAAAGAAGAGTACTGATGCAGAAGACAAATATTGACTGAATTGGACAGAAGATTGGGTACAGAGAGCAAACATTCTCAGGATAAAATCTGGGTGAACCAAATCCATAAAGGAGAAAGATTCCAAATGCAAATGCAAAAACCAGAAGACAAAACAAACAAACAAAACCCCCCAAAAACCAAAAAACCAAAAACGAAACAACCCAAACAGGACCAGCCAGCCCTGAATTGGAGCCAAAGACTTGGACCTAGGGAGCATCCTGACAGAGGGACTGTGATTCTGACCCCAACTGAGGGGCAGTTAGCATGGTTACAAGCTCACCACAGAGCCCAAGAGCTCATCTTGTCTGCAGGGGAAAAGGAACTTGTTACATAAGTGGAATGATTATACCTGGCCCATCAGCAAGGGAGAAGCTGGCTTCCCGCATAAAGAACAGCCCCCGGGGAGGAAAAGTCCTTGCAGAACACAGGGCTGTGTGCAGCCTTTGTATATAGGACTGATGGAGAGAGGAATAATCAAGTGTTCTTGCCGCAAGTACAAATGATGAGAACCTGGGTTATTTTTATGTTCCGTGCAGTAGCAATTAAAGGTCCAAAGGAAAAACAACACGTGGCTCAAAGGACAGCTTAACTGAAGAGAACACACTGAAATGAAAAGTGACTCAAGCTTCCTCCAGCCCCTCCCTTTGCCAATAAAATAAAACTAGAGAATCAGGCAAGTTCATGCAGGAGTCACCCAATGTTCTGATCTGTTAGTTGGTTTGCTGTTACAAAAGAAAGATGGCGGCAAGGAAGACGGGGTGGTTGGCCTGGGTTTGCTGTAGCCATGTGAGCTTGGGCACGTCACTGAACTCCTACAGAGCTTTGGCTTTGGGAAATGAGAAAGGAATATTTTATCTCTAAGGTCTTTCAGGATCTAAAATGGTGGGATTCCAGAAATCATTTCGCTTGGGTAATGCCACATGCCTGAGAGGCACGTATCCTACACTGGGGGTGTGTGATGGGTGGAAGGTGAAGAAAGAACATCAGCAGAGGATGTACATGGCGAGATGACGTGGGCTGTATTCAAAGCCCACACTTCGTGGAGTGTATTTCTCAACATCTACTCCCCACAGACTAGCTACTGCTTTTTGATTTCTATTCCTGGAAAGACATGAAGAAATGAAAAAGCTTACTCTATCATGAAAAGTTTCTCATGTGTCAGTGGCCAAAATCCAATGTATAGAAAAGAAAAGAGCAATGTCAATACTACATCCTTTCCTTGAAGTCTAAAGGAGTTAAGTCAACAACATGTTCGTGGTTTGCTCACCGCGAGGTCTTTTCATGGCATAATATAGGGAATAATTCTAGAATGCTTATGTCAAAAGTAGGTCTGAAGAAAGGAACATTTTTTTTTCACATGGAAGAGGCTATTGTTTACTATCCGCTGTTACACATTATCTTTTTTTCTAGTAATCAGTGCTGTGAAATTAAAGACACAGACAAATTACACAAAGTTAGTTTTAAAAGGTAGTGAGATAACAGAAAATACATATATTGGTCTCTGCCCCTTGTTCTGGTACAGAGCTCCTAAAACCCTTGTAACATTTCTAATTGATAAGAGCACCAGGTGCATCTTGTGTTCTAATATTTGGTCTTTGATCCTGATTCCTGACACCTAATTCCCTTGGAATTTTCTGAGTTGTAGCCATCTTAGGTTCTAGTAGGGTGACTCTAGATACCTTGTGGATGGGGGTTGGTCACCAGCAGGACTGAGTCATGATTAGAAGCTTGGAGTTTTCAGCCCGTCTCCCATTCTGCAGAGAAGGGAGAGGGGCTGGAAATGGAGTTAACGATTTATCACGCTTACATGAGGAAGCCTCCATAAAAAGCCCAAGAGGACAGGGTGTGAAGAGCCTCTGGGTGGCTGCACATGTGGAGGTGCTGGGAGAGTGGCCCACCTGGACAGGGTATGGAAGTCCGATGCCCCTTCCCACATACCTTGTCCTGTGCATCTCTTCTATCTGAATGTTCATCTGTATCCTTTAACACATCCTTTTTTCTAAAAATGTTTATTTTCGAGGGAGAGAGAGTGCACAAGCTGCGGAGGGGAAGAGAGAAGGGGGGGACAGAGGATCTGAAGTGGGCTCTGTGCTGATAGCAGACAGCCCAATGCGGGGCTTGAACTCACAAACCATGAGGTCATGACCTGAGCTGACATCGGATGCTTAACCAGCTAAGCCACACGGTGCACCGCTCACCTTTTATAGTAAACTGGTAAACAGCAAGTAAACTCTTTTCCTGAGTTCTGTGGGCATCTCTAGCAAATCCATTGAACCTAAAGAGGGGGTTGTGGGAATCTCCAACTTATTTGATTGGTCAGAAGCACAGGTGATAACTTGGACTTGCGATCTGCATCTGAAGTTGAGTGGGGCTGAACTGTGGGACTGAGCCCTTAACTTGGATCTGACGCCATCACCAGGTAGATTGTGACAGAATGAGTTTAATTGTAGGACACCCAGCTGGTGTCGCAGAATTGGCTGGTGTCGGGGGGGAAAAGCCCCCACACATCTGATGTCAGAAGGGCTGAGTGTGGGAGTCATGCGAGAGTAAAGGAGAGACACAGAACTAGTATAGATTTTTCCTAGTTCAGCACAGGAAGAGGACTGATCCTTCTCACTCCATATGTCCAAGTATATTATTTCTTCTTCTACAGTTCAACCTTAAAAAATAATCCAGTAAACCCCACTGACTGTCATTTAAAGGATAGGATTCCCATAGGCCTTCTCAAATTACACCATAATCAGATTGTGATGAGTAACAAAACTTCTTTAAAGAATGCCCTGTCTGATTATACTGGGGTTTAAATTGGATACACACTCATACATTTTAATAAAAATTATGATGCCTTTACTAAACTTCCAATATTGTCTTTTAATAATATCTGCTTTAGGGAACAGAAAAATTATTAGTATAGTTTGGTGATTAAATCCACTATGCTGTTTGCCATTGTAGATTCATATATTCATCCTGCATTTCAAGTTTTATTTAAAAAAAAAAACTTGCAGCACATTTTGGCTTAACATAACTTCTCCCAGAAAACACAGCCCTGACTTGGTGTGACAGGTGCCATCCCTGCAGAACCTAAAATTTCTGACATGAAAGAGCCCAGAAGTTATTACTCCTACAACAAGAAGCATCCAAACTGACATCAGTGACTTTTTGGGGGATCCATAAGAGAACTGAGCTTGCAGGGAAAATCGGCCAACCCCAACTCGGGAGAGATTGCTGAATGTTGGGAGCTGCAGCTGAGATCTTTTACCTAGAGCAGGAGCCAGAAGTTGTAAACTGGCTAAGTGTCAAGAGACACTTCAGTGGTAATTTTGATGAATTTCTGGAGGATGAGTGTGGGCCAGCATGAGAGCGAGAAACCCCTGGAGGCCACGGTCTTAAGGGGTCCCTCACATTTTTGTAGGCTTTACATATAGGAACCCTGCCAAGTGTTCATGATGAACATCTGAGAAAGATCCCCTTGTGGCTGGTGAACATCTGAGAAGGATCCGCTTGTGCTCCTGTCAGGATGAGAGGAAACAATTCTTGGGAGAAGTGTCCAGAAGCTTTCTCCATAACAAATGCCTACTCTCCAGGGAAAGGGTTTTTAACCAGAGCCTTCTCCCAGGGCTGTGGGGAAAGGGCATTCCTCTCGCACCAGCCCCCTCTAGCCTTCCTGTTTTGCCTAAGGAAAGGGAAGTTCTAAGGAAACACGTGTAAAGGACACAGGCCAAAGACACAAGCCCACTAAGACTGAGGTTTAATTAACTGAGATTATAGAATGTCCCTCATCCCTTACAGCTTACCACCACACCAACTGGACTTCAGCATAATAATAGTGAGCTACAGCTAGAAGACACAGCTAGCAAGTGCTGGCTAGCAAGACACAGATTTTCTCTGAGGAAGAGGAACTAAAGAAACACAAAGTCATGAGGGATGATAAAAATAAACAGAGAGCAATAACAACAAAACTAGAGGAATTTAAGGCTTCTGGCCCTATAGCTATAGGAAATGTTAAATGAAGGCCAACTCCTCTTTAGAGTAACATTAATCTTCACGCTAGAGGCCTATTTACCTCAGTTCCTACTACCCCATATGACATATCCATCATTCAATAAGAGATTATAAGACACGACCCAAACAAGGAAAGCACAATCTAAAAAGGCCAAACAAACATCAGAATCAGACCCAGATGTGACATAGAGTTTGGAATTATCAGACAGAAAATTTTAAATAATTATGATTAACATGTAAAGGAATCTAATGGAAAAAGTAGACAAGGTTAGATGCAAGAATAGACTGATAATATAAGCAGAGAGATGGAAATTCTAAGAAATAATTAAAAAGACACGTTGGAAAAAAAATACTGTAACATAAATAAAGAATGTCTTTGAAGAGCTCACGAGTAGACTGGTCAAAGCCGAGCAAAGAATCAGTGACCATGAAGGTAGGTCAATACGCAATCCCTAAACTGAAATGCAAAGAGAAAAAAAATGATAAAAACAGATCAACATTCAAGAACTGTGGGGCAATTTCAAAAGTTGTAACACGTGTATAATTGAAATACTAAATGGAGAAGAAATAAACCATAGAGCAAGAAAAATATTTGAGGTAATAATAGCTGGGAATTTTCCAAAATTAATGACATACACTGAGGAGCTGAGAGATTATCAAGCAGAATAAATACCAAAAAATAAAAACAAAAACAAAAAACCCTACACCTATGTGTTATAAAACAATTGCAAACATTATTGATATTAAATCAAACATATCAATAATTCCCTTAAGTGAATGTTCTAAGTACACCAACTAAAAGATTGAAATTGTCAGGTAAAAAAGAAGACCTGTGTGTATACTGTCTATACAAAACCCACTTGAAATAAAAAGGGTTGGAATCATATGTACTATGCTAATACTAATCAAAAGAAAACTGGAGTAGCTATAGTAATTTCAAAGAAAGCAAACTTCAGAACAAGGAATATTGTCAGGGATAAAGGTAACACTATACCATCTAATGATAAATGGGTCAATTCTCCATGAAGATATAAGAATTCTAAATACGGATATACCTAGCAACAGAACATTGAAATACACGAAGCAAAACTGATATAACTGAAGGAGAAATAGAGAAATCCACCATTATACTTGGTGACTTTCACACCCTTGACAGTAATTGATAGATTAAGCAGGCAGGAAATCAATAAAGATATAGTTTACCTGAATAGTACTATCAATCAACTTGATCTAATTGACATTTGTTGAATACTACATCTAACAATAGCAGAATACGTGTTCTTCTCGAACTCAAATGGAAAATTCTCAAACATAGACCACATTCTAAGCCTTAAAACATACCTTTTTGGAAAAATTTATTTCTTGTTTAATTTACATCCAAGTTATTTAGCATGTAGTACAATAATGATTTCAGGAGTAGATTCCAGGGATTCATCCCCTATGTATAACACCCAGTGCTCATCCCAACAAGTGTCTTCCATATAGCCCTTTACCCATTTAGCCCAACCCCCCAGCTGTAAAACATACCTTAATAAATAAAGAATTGGGTTAACAATTCCAAGACCATTATATGTACGTGTATACACGTAGTGAATAATTAAGTAAATGGATGGCAGGTGTTGGGATTCATGTTCCTCGTGATTGGCATGGGAGATTATAGATAAGCAAGGGGGAAGAAGCTAGAATGAACCATGTGGTAATGGATTATAGTGTGTTGGACATCAGCATGAAATTGTTATGTTAATATAGACACAGGTAGTTACATATAGAAATAGTTATCGATATGTGTATAAACACTGGTTAGTATACACATATGTATCTCTGTCAGCTGAGAGTGTCTAGAAGCAATGACATCCCAGTAACAATGAGCAACTTTGTGTCTAGATTTCGGTTTCCAATACCATTCTCCAATAAAAAGAACTAGGGCTCCTTGGATAAATGAATGATTCTAGGACTGGGGCAGGAAACATACAAGATAAGCCTGGAGCATCTTATAGTGCAGAAATCAAGGCAGTGCTCAAAAAGCAAAACAAAATGAACAACGTGGTTTGAAATTCACACCTTATAATAATAGGCAATATGCCAACGGTACACAGTAGCCAACTGAAAGAGTTCTCAATGGTCAAAGCTGGGAAAATTTGAGGAAAAAAATGAATACAGTAGTAATGGATTATAACTCAAAGTATAAACTAAATATCCGTGAGGCTGTACTATTATAGATAAATGATTAAATAAATAAATGGGAATAAATAAATTTGCCGTGCAGGAAAATTCCAAATAATTTGTGTAGATATTTTGTCTTTAAGAAGAGAGAGCATTGTATTATGCATAACAGCCAAGATAGAGAAACATCCTAAGGGTCTGTCGACAGATAAATAGATAAAGAAGATGTGATATATTTATACAATAGAATATTATTCAGCCATGAGAAGAAAGGAAATCCTACTGTTTGCAGACCGTGATTAGTAGACATTATGCTGAGTGGAATAAGCCAGAGCAAGACAAATACTGTATGATTTCACTTATATGTGGAGTTTAAAAGAAAAAAGTCAAAGTCATAGAAACAGAGAATTGAATGGTGGTTCCCGGGGACTGGGCAATGATCAAAGGGTACAAATCTTTGTATAAGATGAGTAAGTTCTGGGGATGTAATGTACAGCATGGTGAGCATAGTTAATAATACTGTACTGTACAGTTGAAGTTGCTAAGAGAGTAGATCTTAAGCATTCTCAACACACACGCGCTCACACACACACACACACACACGTAACTATGTGAAGTGATGGATGTGTTAATTAACCTGATTGTCATAATCATTTCACAAAGTACAAGTATAGCAGATCACTTTGTACATTTTAAGTATTTATGATTTTCTTTGTCTATTATACCTTAATAAAACTAGAGAGAAAAAAATGTAGAGCATAATTCCCTGTCCCTTAATTATGGGTAAGGCACAGTGTCTTTCTTCCAAAAAGCACAGTATGGAAAGGTAGAAAAATCAAGGGAACTTCACAGTGGAGAGTCCTGGTGGAGGTACCTCAAGCTGGATGATTAATTGCTAAGACCAACAGTGATAAAAAGACACAGAGTGATAAATCACATTGATAGTGTGTACCCTTGAAATTACATGATGTGAATGGCATTTTACCTCTGTGGTTTTCCTCCACCCAAACATATTACCCTAGGTTAATCATGAGAAAAACACCAGAAAAATCTCCAAGAGTGGGACATTTTACAATATACCTGAAAACTTTAAAGGTTATCAAAAGAAAAGAAAGCCTAAGAAACTGTCACAACCAAGAGGAGCCCAAGGAGACATGAAGACCAAATGTAATGTGCCATCCTGGAATAATGACAACAAAGGAACATTAGGTAAAGATTAAGGAAATTTGAATAAAGTATAGTCTTCAGATAATGAGTATCAATACTGGTTCATTAATCATGACAAATGTACCATAATGTTAGATGTGGATAATAGGGAAAAACTGAGTGTATAAACAAACTCTGTACTGTCTTTGCAATAATTTTGTAAATTTGAAACTATGATACTATAGTGGTAGATACTTGTCATTATACTTGTCAAAACTCATAGAATGTACAATACAAAGAGTCAACCCTAATGTAAACTTTGGACTTAATTAATAATAATGTATCAGCTCCCCAACACCAACATGGTGGGACTTCAGAGAGCTACACAGCAGCCCCCAGTGGAAGCAGGACCCACTTATACCAAACCCCACTTCACCTGTGCCTGGCAACTACTTGTTTACTGGAGCAAGACTGACTATGAGCCAAGGCAGTGGGCCTGTCCTCCAGACCAGCACAGCCAGCACCCTCCATGTACCAAATGTACTGAAAATCGAGTGCTTCAAAAAGACACTTGCAGTTCTGGTGGTAATGGGACCAGGAGGCTTTTTTATTCTTCTCTTCTTCTCCTTCTCCTTTTCCCCTCCTCCTCCTCCTGCTCTCCTTCCTTCACCACCTTCTTCTTCTTCTTCTTCTTCTTCTTCTTCTTCTTCTTCTTCTTCTTCTTTCCTCTTCTTCTTCCTCTTCTTCTTCTTCTTCTTCTTCTTCTTCTTCTTCCCTTTATTTTTCTTTGGAATCAGCCTTATAGTTTTTTGATGCTCTGTTTGGGTTTTTGTGTTCCCTTTCCTTCTCACCTTTTTTTAGGATCAGGCTCCCCCCGCCCCTTTTTTTACAGGCTTATGTCAACAAACAAATCAAAGCATACCTAGTTAAAGATCCAAACACTCCCCACTGCAAGCAAGGAGGAACTCTGCATAGGACTAACTAGTGGGGTAGAGCAACCAAAACGCAATAGCAGAGTGCTCACAGCATACACCAGAAACACTTCCTGATGTGCCAGGCCCTGGACAGTGTATGACCTCTTTCTAATATAGTAGGACTCTCAGGTGCAGGAAGGATAACAGGCTTTTAAAACTCACAAAGACAGAAACTTAGCCAAAATGATGAGATGGAGGAATTCTTCCCAAAAGAAAGGTCAAGAAGAAATCATAGCCAGGGACTTGCTCAAAACAGATATAAGCAAGATATCTGAGCAAGAACTTAGAACAGCAGTCATAAGGCTACTATCTGGGCTTGATCAAAACATAGAAGACACCAGAGAAATGTTTGCTGCAGAGATAAAAGTCCTAAGAACTAGTCAGGATGAAATAAAAAATGCCATAACTGGGATGTGATACTGATTGGATACAGTAACAATGAGGACTAAAGAAGGAGAGGAGAGAATAGGTGATATAGAAGATAAAATTATGGAAAATAATGAAGCTGAAAAAAAGAGGGAGAGGAAATTATTAGATCACAAGGGGAGACTTTGAGAACTTAATAACTCCATAAATAGAAACCATATCTGTATCATAGGATTCCCCAAAGAAGAAGAGCAGGGAAAAGGGTCAGAAGGTTTATTTGAACAAATTATAGCTGAGAACTTCCCTAAGATGGGGGAGGAAGCAAGAATTCAAGTCCAAGAGGCACAGAAAACAGCCTTCAAAATCAACAGAAATAGGTCAACACCACAATATATCATAGTGAAACTTGCAAAATACAAAGATAAAGAGAAAATTCTGAAAGCAGCTAGGGAAAAAAGAGTAAACACATAAGGTTATCAGCAGACCTGTCCACTGAAATTTGGCAGACCAGAAGGGAGTGGCAGGAAATAGTCAATATGCTGAATGGGAAAAATATGCAGCCAAGAATTCTTTATCCAGCAAGGCTGCCAGTCAGAGTAGGAGAGGTAGAGTTTCCCAGACAAACAAAAATTAAAGGAGTTTGTGACTGCTAAACCAGCCCTGCAAGAAATTTTAAGGGGGACTCTCTGAGTGAAGGGGGAAAAAAAGAAGACCAAAGCAACAAAGACTACAAAGGATCAGAGAACATCACCAGAAACACCAACTCTACAGCTAACACAGTGGTACTAAATTCGTATCTTTCAATAACCACTCTGAATATAAACGAGTTAAATGCTCCAATCAAAAGACATAGGATATCAGAATAGATTGAAAACAAAAACACAAAGATCTATCTATGAGCTGTTTACAAGAGACTCATTTTAGACCTAAAGACACCTAAAGATTGGAAGTAAGGGGATGAAGAACCATCTATCAAGCTAATGGATGTTAAAAGAAAGCCAGAATAGCCATACTTATATCAGACAGACTAGATTTTTTTTAAAGTCTTTAAAAATATTTATTTATTTTTTGGAGAGCACAAGCAGGAAAGGGGCAGAGAGAGGGAGAGAGAGGATTCGAAGCAGGCTCTGTACAGACAGGCTGACAGCAGCGAGCCCAATATGGGGCTCCAACTCACAAACTATGAGGTAATGACTGAGCTGAAGTTGGATGCTCAACCTCCTGAACTACCCAGGTGCTCCAGACAACCTAGATTTTAAAACAAAGACTGTAACAAGAATGAAGAAGGGCATTATATCAATGTAAGTGGTCTAACAATTGTAAAGAAAAACTAAATGGTTGTAAATATTTATGCCCCCAACTGGAAGCACCCAAATACATAAATCAATACAAATTAATAATAAATATAAAGACACTCATTGATAATAATACCATAGTCATAGGGGACTTTAATACCCCATTTACAACAATGGACAGATCACCTAAGCAGAAAATCAACAAGGAAACAATGGCTTTGAAAGACACACTGGACCAGATGTACCTAACAGATATATTCAGAACATTTTATCCTAAAGCAGCAGAATACACATTCTTCTCGAGTGCACATGGCACATTCTTCAGAATAGATCACATACTGGGTTGCAAATCAGCCCTCAACAGGTACAAAAAGATTGCAATCATATCATGCATATTTTCAGACCACAATGCTATGAAGCTTGAAATCAACAACATGAAAAAACTTGGAAAGCTCTCAAATACATGGAGGTTAAAGAACATCTTATTAAAGAATGAATGGGTTAGCCAGGAAATTAAAGAAGAAATAAAAATATACGTGGAAGCAAATGAAAATTAAAACATGACAGTCCAAACCCTTTGTGATGCAGCAAAGGCAGTGCTAGGAGGAAAGTACATTGCAATTCAGGCCTATCTCAAGAAGCAAGAAAAGTTCCAAATGCACAATCCAACCTTACACCTAAAGGAGCTAGAAAAGGAGCAGCAAATAAAGTCTAAAGCCAGCAGACGAAGGGAAATAATAAAGATTAGAGAAGAAATAAATGATATAGAAACAAACAAAGCAGTAGAACAGACCAATGAAATCAAATGCTTGTTCTTTGAAAGAATAAACAAAATTGATAAACTCCTAGCCAGACTTAACAAAAAGAAAAGAAGACCCAACTGGATAAAATCAAGAATGAAAGAGGAGAGATCCTAACCAACACCACAGAAATATAAACAATTATGAGAGTACTGTGAAAGATTATATGCTAACAAACTGGGCAATCTGGAAAAAATGGACAAAATCCTAGAAACTCACCCACTACCAAAACTGAAACAGGAAGAAATAGAAAATTTGAACAGACCCATAACCAGCAAAAAAATAGAATCAGTTATCAAAAATCTCCCAACAAACAAGAGTCTTGGGTCAGATGGCTTCCCAGGGGAATTCTACCAGACATTTAAAGAAGAATTAATACCTATTTTTCTCAAACTGTTTCAAAAAGTAGAAATGGAAGGAAAGCTTCCAAACTCATTCTATGAAGCCAGTGTTACCTTGATTCCAAAACCACACTAAGACCCCACTAAGGATAATTACAGGCCAATATCCTTGATGAAACTGGATGCAAAAACTCCTAACAAGATATTAGAAAATCAAATTCAATAGTACATTAATGTAATTATTCACCATGGTCAAGTGGATTTATTCCTGGGATGCAGAGTTGGTTTAATATTTGCAAATCAATCAATGTGATACACCACATTAATAAAAGAAAGGATAAGAACCATATGATTTGGTCAATAGATGCACAAAAGTATTTGAAAAAATACACCATCCTTTCGTGATAAAAACCCCTCAAAAAAGTATGGATAGAAGGAACACGCCTCGACATCATAAAGGCCATATATGAAAGACCCACAACTAATATCATTCTCAATGGGGACAAACTGGGAGCTTTCCCTCTGGGTCAGGAATACGACAGGGATGTCCACTCTCACCACTGCTGTTCAACATAGTACTGGAAGTCTTAGCCTCAGAAATCAGACAACAAGATCTGTCATTGAAAACTATAGAAAGCTTATGAAAGAAACTGAAGAAGTCACAAAGAAATGGAAAAACGTTCCATGCTCATGGATTGGAAGAAGAAATATTGTTAAAATGTCTATACTACCCAAAACAATTTATACGTTCAATGTGGTCTCCATCAAAATAACACCAGCATTCTTCACAGAGCTACAACAAACAATTCTAAAATTTGTATGGCACCAGAAAAGACCAAATGGCCAAAGTAAGTTTGAAAAGAAAATCAAAGACAGAGGCATCACAATTCTGGACTTTAAGCTGTATTACAAAGCTGTAATAATTAAGACATTATGGTACAGGCACAAAACAGACACATAGATCAACAGAACAGAATAGAGAACCCAGAAATCGACTCACAAATGTATGTTGAACTAATCTTTGACCAAGCAGGAAAGAGTATCCAATGGAAAAAAGATAATCTGTTCAGCAAGTGGTGCTGGGAAAACTGGACAGCAACATGCACAAGGATGAATCTGAACCACTTTCTTACACTAGACACAAAAACAAATTCAAAATGGGTGAAAGACCTAAATGTGATACAGGAAACAATCAAAATCCTACAGGAGAAAACAGGCAGCAACCTCTTTGACCTTGGCCACAACAACTTCTTACTAGACATGTCTCTGGAGGCAATGGAAACTAAAGCAAAAATGAACTATTGGGACCTCATTAAGATAACTTCTGCACAGCAAAGGAAACAATCAACAAAACTTAAAGGCAACCGAAAGAATTGCAAATGACATATCAGATAAAAGGTTGGTATCCAAAATCGATAAAGAACCTCTCAAACTCAACACCCAAAAAACAAACAATCCAGTGAAGAAATGGGCAAAAGACATGAATAGACAATTTTCCAAAGAAGACATCCAGATGGTAACAGACACATGAAAAGATGCTCAACATCACTCATCATCAGGGAAATACAAATCAAAACCACCATGAGATACCACCTCCCACCTGTCAGAATGGCTAAAATTAAAAACTCAGGAAACAACAGATGTTGGTGAGAATGTGGAGAAAGGGGAACAATTTCGCATTGCTGGTGGGAATGCAAACTAGTGCAGCCACTCTGGAAAACAGTATGGAAGTCAAAAAATTAAAAATAGAACTATCCTATATCCAGTAATTGCACTACTAGGTATTTATCTAAAGGATACAAAAATGCTGATTTGAAGGGGCACGTGCACCCCAATGTTTATAGCAGCTCTATCAACAATAGCCCAATTATGGAAATAGTCCAAATGTCTATTGACTGATGGATGGATAAAGAAGATGGGTAAATATATACAATGGAATATTACTCAGCATTCAAAAAGAGTGAAATCCAAGAGCACCTGGGTGGCTCAGTTGGTTAAGCATCCGACTTTGGCTCAGGTCATGATCTCGCAGTTCATGAGTCGTCGGGCTCGGTGCTGGCAGCTCCGAACCTGGGGCCTGCTCCGGATTCTGTGTCTCCCTCTCTCTCTGCTTCTCTCTTTCCCTCTCTCTCAAAAATAAGTAAAACATTAAAAGAAATTTAAAAAGAAGAACGAAATCTTGCCATGTGCAGCAATGTGGATGGAACTAAAATGTATTATTCTGAGTGAAATAAGTCAGTCAGGGAAAGATAAATACCATATGATTTCACTCATATGTGGATTTTAAGCAACACAACAGATGAACACAGGGGAAGAGAAGGAAAATAAGATAAAACAGAAATGGAGCGGCACCTGGGTGGCTCAGTAGGTTAAGTGTTTGACTCTTGATCTCAGCTCAGGTCATGATCTCACAGTTTGTGGGATCAAGCCCCTCATCAGACTTTGCACAACAATATTCTGCCATTGATATTAGCACATCAGGGGTAACAAATATGCCACACCAATTCCAGGAATTAATAACAGGGAAAATTTGTGGGGGGAATCATGGAAACTCTCTGTACTTTTCACTCATTTTTTTATGTAAACCTAAAACTGTACCCCAAGTAGTCTATTAAATAAAAAACACAAAAGAAAAAGCTGAAACATGTAAAAATTTAAAACTCTCCAAACTTATAGCTAGGAGGATTTACTCCTGCAAATTGAGTAGAGAGGAACAAGCAACCTAGAAAGGACTTTAAAAATAATTGGAGAAGGGGGACCTGGGTGCCTCAGTCAGTTAAGCATCTGACTCACAGTTCATGAGTTCAAGCCCTGTGTCAGGCTCTGTGCTGACAGCTCAGAGCTGGAGCCTGCTTCAGATTGTGTCTCCCTCTCTCTCTGCCTCTTCCCGGCTCATGTTCTGTCTCTCTCTCAAAAATAAATACACATTAAAGAAAGGTTTTTTTTTTTTAAATAATTAGGGGAAAAACTCAAACTGGCTGAAGTACTGTAGCTCTGGAACAAAGTTTAGCAATGAGGTTTGCATGGCAAAACAGAGTGCATTATGGGGAATCTCAGGATGGAGGAAGGTTACCTACGGCCATCTGGGATGGTATATCAGTTATTTCTACTCCCCAAATACTGTTCTCAAGTGCTGTTCTGCTGATTCATGCTTTTGCAACACCAAACAAAAGAGGTGATCCACATTTCTGGCCAAACACATACCTACCACCTGGGACTTTAGATCCATTAAGCTCTCCCCAGTGATTGATAATGGAAAGTCTCCATAGCTTCATTAGCAGAGACAAATATTTGACTTCATGAAGGAGCAATGTCCTGTTGATTCCATCTAAAAGAGACTTTGAATCACAGGGCCAGCTGGTGATGCCCCACACTTAACACTGCCCTGCCACTTTTAGATAGAAAAGACAACTGTCTCCTTTCTTTTCTCATTAGAGGTCTTAATGGTTCATTCCAAGTACCTGTTTCTTCTCTTCTCCTTCTCCTTCTCACCCCCTTCATCTTCGTCCTCCTGTCCCTCTCCCCCTTCTCCTTTCTCTTCTTCTTCCTCTCCTCCCCCTCCCTCTCCTCCTCCTCCTTCCTTTCCTTCTCCTCCTCCTCTGCCTTCTGTTTTTTTTTGTTTTGTTTTGTTTTGGAAAAACATTTTTTATTTATTAATTTATTTTTAATTTTTTAAAATTTACATCCAAATTAGTTAGCATATAGTGCAACAATGATTTCAGGAGTAGATTCCTTAGTGCCCCTTACCCATCCCCCCTCCCACAACCCCTCCCATAACCCTCAGTTTGTTCTCCATATTTATGAGTCTCTTCTGTTTTGTCCCCCTCCCTGTTTTTATATTATTTTTATTTCCCTTCCTTTATGTTCATCTGTTTTGTCTCTTAAAGTCCTCATATGAGTGAAGTCATATGATTTTTGTCTTTCTCTGACTAATTTCACTTAGCATAATACCCTCCAGTTCCATCCACGTAGTTGCAAATGGCAAGATTTCATTCTTTTTGATTGCTGAGTAATACTCCAGTGTGTGTGTGTGTGTGTGTATGTGTGTGTATACCACATCTTCTTTATCCATTCATCAATCAATGGACATTTGGGCTCTTTCCATACTTTGGCTATCATTGATAATGCTGTTATAAACATTGGGGTGCATGTGTCCCTTTGAAACAGCACACCTGTATCCTTTAGATAAATGCCTAGTAGTGCAATTGCTGGGTCGTAGGGTAGTTCTATTTTTAGTTTTTTGAGGAACTTCCATACTGTTTTCCAGAGTGGTCGCACCAGCTTGCATTCCCACTCTGCCTTCCTTTTTTGAAGCATAATTGACATATAACGTTATATTAGTTTCATTGAACATAATGATTTGATATTTGCATATAGTTCAAAATAATCACTGCAACTAGTCTAGTTGATCTTCATCACCACACATAGTTACATTTTTCCCCTGTAATGAGAACTTTTAAGATCTACTCACTTAGCAACTTTCTAATATATTATTTGTATTATAGTCACCATGCTATACATTACATCCCCAGGACTTATTTATTTTATAACTGGATTTGTGCAACTTTTGACATCTTTCATCCATTTTACGTACCCCCCCCCCCCCACCTCATCCTCTGCCTCTGGCAACTGCCCATCTGTCTTCCGTATTTGTGAGTTTGTGTTTCAGTTTGTTTGTTTTTTAGATTCCACATATAAGTGATATCGTACGGTATTTGCCTTTCTCTGTCTGATTTATTTCACTCACTATAATGCCCTCAGAGTCCATCCACATTATTGCAAATGACAAGATTACCTTCTTTTTTATGGCTAAATTATATATATATATATATATATATATGTGTGTGTGTGTGTGTGTGTATAATTTATATAATGATCATGGGGGTGCAGATATCTTCTTGACTTAGTGTTTTCATTTCCTTCCAATAAATACTCAGAAATGGAATTGCCAGATCATATGGAAGTTCTATGTTTAACTTTTTGAGTTATCGCCGTACAGTTTTCCACAGTAGCTGCAGAAGTTACATTCCCACCAGCAGTGCATGAGGCTTCCCTCTGTTCTACATCCTTGCCAGCACTTGTCACTTCATGGCTTTCTGAAAATAGTCACTCTAAAAGGTGGTGGTCATACCTCATGGTGGTTTTGATTTGCATTTCCCTGATGATGAGTACATACTACTCGTACATACATAATTACCCCATAGTAGTTAGTGGGTAAAGCAAATGTTTCATTTTGCTCGAGATTTTGAGAGTCAGGAATCTGGAAAGGGAGTGTCTGGGTGACTGTCATCTGATTCACATGGCATTGGCTGGGGCAGCAGGGGCTGGAGGATCCACACCCACGTTCCCTTCTTTACCCACACGTCTGGCGTTCTGGTCCTCCTCGGCTCATCTGGGTGTCTCATCTTCCAGGGCCTTTTCATGTGGCTTAGGTTTGTCATGGCATGATGATCTTCGGGAGTCATACTTCTACTTCGTCCAAGGATCTGCTTTTCTCCTTGGGAAGGCCAGTCTTAGAGTGAGAGTTCCACAAAACACAAAGTGGAAGTTGCCAGTCTCTTGTGGGCCAGGCCTGGATACATCTTGTGTTACTTCTGCCACATTCCATTAGTCAAAGCAATCCCAGAATCTATCTACCCAGAGGCATAGGGGAGGAATGTCAGAGAATGAGTTGCCATCGCTAGTCTGTCCCATAGCTTCCAATACCCTACACTACTGTCAAGATGGCAGGGTCCAGTCTAAGCTAGTGCATATCCTATAAACCAAAATAAATATAATAAGAAAACAAACTTCTAGGGAAGTACACATTTTTAGGACATCCTATGAAGTAATCAGCAAAATATGGACAGAGATCAGTAATGATTAAAACTATCTAAAAGGATGATGGGAAAAAATTGTTGGTATTCCGTGATGAAACCTGTATCTTGTTTCCGGTTTTGTTCTATATTATGCTACTTAGTGGCAAGCAAATCAGATGTCCTTGTGATAATAAATCTCCAGAGTAAGTTGCCTTGTCATTAGTTTGGTTGTCATCCCTATGTGAAAGCGGGAGACATTTTTTGAAATGTTCCAGAAACTTTCACTAACTGCTATGTAGGGATTTTAGAGCTGTGAGCAATGTGTATACCATTTAATTCACATTGCCTTCTTTCACATTTGGGACAACTGTGGCCAGAGAGTGAAGTCATCTTGTCTGGGGCCCCACAGTGATTTAGCACATTAGCCAGAATGGATATCAGAAAGCCAGTTCAGTGCTCTGCTGTCATATCAGGTGTCTAGGGAAGAGATGGGACCAGTTTTATCTACAAGTATGTGGAAAAGCTTCTAATCCTCATTCCTCAAAAACTACTATTGATACCTGAAATTCTTCCCATAAGGACTCACTTGATATTACTCTGATAAAGAGTAGTAACATTAAGTGAATGTCATCGTATATAAGAGGACTGGGAATTGGGGTGCCTGGGTGGCGCAGTCGGTTAAGTGTCCGACTTCAGCCAGGTCACGATCTCGCGGTCCGTGAGTTCGAGCCCCGCGTCGGGCTCTGGGCTGATGGCTCGGAGCCTGGAGCCTGTTTCCGATTCTGTGTCTCCCTCTCTCTCTGCCCCTCCCCCGTTCATGCTCTGTCTCTCTGTGTCCCAAAAATAAATAAACGTTGAAAAAAAAAATTTTTTTTTTTAATTTTTTTTTAAAATTTTTTTTTAAAAATTTTTTTTAAAATTTTTTTTTAAAATTTTTTTTTAAATTTTTTTTTTAATTTTTTTTTCAACGTTTATTTATTTTTTGGGACAGAGAGAGACAGAGCATGAACGGGGGAGGGGCAGAGAGAGAGGGAGACACAGAATCGGAAACAGGCTCCAGGCTCCGAGCCATCAGCCCAGAGCCTGACGCGGGGCTCGAACTCACGGACCGCGAGATCGTGACCTGGCTGAAGTCGGACGCTTAACCGACTGCGCCACCCAGGCGCCCCTTAAATTTTTTTTAAAAAAATTTTTTTTTTAATTTTTTTTTTTAATTTTTTTTTTAATTTTTTTTTTCAACGTTTATTTATTTTTGGGACAGAGAGAGACAGAGCATGAACGGGGGAGGGGCAGAGAGAGAGGGAGACACAGAATCGGAAACAGGCTCCAGGCTCCGAGCCATCAGCCCAGAGCCCGACGCGGGGCTCGAACTCACGGACCGCGAGATCGTGACCTGGCTGAAGTCGGACACTTAACCGACTGCGCCACCCAGGCGCCCCGAAAAAAAAATTTTTTTAAAAAAGAGGACTGGGAAGGAATTAAAACATCAAATTAGTAAGGTTCAGTGTAGACCTGTTTCTTAGTCAAGTCTCCCCTCCTGTCTGGAACAACCTAGAACAATATGAACAACATGGAAGGTTTTTGAGGTGGAGATATGACAGGGAATGTCCGAAGGAAGAAGAACAGGGTGGATTGGGGGAACTATGGGCCCTAAGAACCCTTTTTTGGCTTTTCCACGTGGTTGGGGGCCTTATTTAGAAGGCCATATCGTGGATGAAGTGAGAAAGGAGTTCCCATCATTCTGGCCTCAGCTCAGAGCCCGGGAGGTACAGGTGGATGCAAAGGTGTGAGTTAGAAAAAAAATAAGAGAAAGAAACAAGACGAGAACATGCTAGTTGCCAAATGAAACTGACAAATAGTTCAAGCCTAGATGCAGCATAACTGTTACTCTATATGTCAGGCTGTATCATGTGATTAAAAAAAAATTAGCAGTGTCTTGTCTGTCTTTTTGTTGGTGCCGAGATGCTGCATGCCACAGATGTTCCTCATAGAAAGATGTCAAACCTGAAAAGACGGTGCTGGCAATCAAAGGCATTGTACATCAGAGAATGCAAAATGCAACAAATCGCCATCTACCAGCAGTAAATTCCCTCTGATTGCTGCGCCCAGCCCGCTCCCCGCCAGCCGTCGAATCTTAAAGATGTGACATCGTATCATAGGCAACCCAGTTTCCTGGGAGCTGAGCACTAGCCTGGACCATGTGAATGACACACAGCTGAGACAGTCAGGCGATTCAACCTACCGCAGTCATAAAATAAATGAACATCCGCAGAAAGGAAACCTCCTCGTATGAAGTATCAGTTTAGCCTCATTTAAAGGAATTTTAGTTCACTTTGCCAAGTTACTAGGCTGTGGAGGTAACGCGTCCCTTGCCTCTTGGTGACCTGGTCGAAATGTGGGTACAATTTGGATATCCTCACTTGCCTTACAATATCCTACTGTAAAGACGTCTGGGGACAAATGTCCAAAATGATGCCTAGAAACCCCCTGGGACAAAGGGTTCAAGAACTGCGGCACTAAAGACATTAGAAATATATCAATCCGAAGGCCATGTCGAATACACTCAGCTTGATTTAGAGTAACAAAGATTCCCCCTCCTACCCATCTTCTGTGTCCCAATCAAGCTCTGGATACACAAAGATAAATAAAATATAGCTGATACCCTTAAGATATTTCCAGTTTTTTGGAGGACAGAGACAAGGGAACAGACCACTCAGATTCCATGTGATCATCTCTATGCTAAAATACACCTTGGAGGGGTGGGAGCTTGATGAGTGCGGTCCGTCAATGACTTCCTGCAGGAAGTGTCACTGGTTGGTCTTAAGGAATTAATGAGAATGAGCCAAGGGGATTGCATGACCGGTGACAAAGGGAATAGACCAGCTCATGTCTTGCATGGCACACATTGGAATTACAGACAATAAGCAGACAGAGCCGTACAGAGGATTGTGCCTGTGAGTGGGGCTGAAAGGCCCGCCAGAGCAGTGAGCGTGCGGCAGTGTGGAAGCCACTGCTAGGAAAGTGCCTTCATCCCGAAAGACAGGGAGAAGTGACTCCCAAAGAGGTTAGTCGCCTAAGGCAAGGTCAGCCAACTGAGGAAAGGGCTCTGGATCTGAACCTTCAACGTGGGTACTTTGTCTTAAATGAGGAAGGGCTTTCTAGAGGTCACCTCTCAAAAAAACAAACAAAAACAAAGCAAAACAAATTCTTTTTCTCTTTTAGGAAAATCTATGAAGCCGGTAGAAGGGGACTTTGTGCTTGGCATTCTAATTCCTCGTCCCTCTCCCTAGCTCTGCTCATGCAAACGTCCTGTGTTTGCTTGGATGTTTGCTCTTTTTCTGCCTACCTAATCAATTCCCCCCTACCTACTTTTTCCATTACACATTTCCACAGCTAGAAATACCCATTTTGCACTTTTAAGCATTCAGCCTTACTTTCTATCTCCAGAACTTGAAAAACATGACATGGTAACATGTCCTTTTGTTCTGGGACCTCTGAAAAGGCAGGTTTCGCTCTTTCGGATCATATTTTAAATGCCTTTTTTTTTTTTTTTTTTTTTTACAATAGGAAACAAAGTATTCTGTTTTTCTGCCAGCGATTTAGGATGTGTTCGCTCATCATATCCCACTGCTTACTTTTGACTCTTTCGCAAAGCTGATTTCAGTTATTACCACGGCATGGGTGGGAGAGAGCTCAACTGTCACCTCTGAATTCCATGGCTTCTTGCTTACAGGTGAACTGTTGTCGGTTCTATGGGGCAGCCTCCCAGGGGGGAGAGGAGGTGGACAGTAGACCTGAGGGGCCAAGGGAAGATATCCAGCATACCATGTGAAGAATATTGTGTGCCAATATGAAACTACACTAACCTTAATTGAGCAACTATTTATACATACTTGTAAAGCAGCAACCGAACATACTTTGTTGCTAACAAAACAGAAATGAGAACATGCCCTGCAGAGATACAAATACATGAAAACCAGTTCAGTAAGAAGAGACTTGCAGGTTCTAGATGTTTATATTCACAAAGTCACGCCAGTTTACCAGCTACTTTTGTAAGGCTGAGGCAATGTGGCGGGATGGGAGGGTCAGGTACATGTGGGACGGAATTGAATTTCCCTATTTACTAGCGGTAGGATCTTGGGCTGGTTACATAACGACTGTAAGTGTCAGGTCTTCTCTGTAAACTGTGAATGAAAATAGCTTATCAAAAGTGTATGAAGATTGTCTCATTTTTTTATTCCTTCAGATACAAATCCATAGTGACTCTAGTTAACGATAGTGTATTGTGGTGCACCTGGGTGGCTCATTCAGTTAAGCAACTGACTTTGGCTCAGGTCATCATCTCATGGTTTGTGGGTTCGAGCCCCACATCGGGCATTGCACTGACAGTGCAGAGACTGCTTGGGATTCTCATCTATCTATCTATCCCTATCTCTCTGCCCCTCCCCAACTTACACACACACTCTCTCTCTCTCAAAATAAATAAATAAACTTAAAAAAATAATAGTGTGTTGCGTTTTTGAAAGTTGCTTAAGAGGGTGCATCTTAAAAGTTCTCATTACAAGGGGCCCTGGGTGGCTCAGAGGTTAAGCATCTGACTTCAGCTCAGGTCATGATCTTGCTGTTTGTGAGTTCAGGCACCACATTGCACTCTGTGCTGACAGCTCAGAGCCTGGAGCCTGCTTCAGATTCTCTCTCTCTCTCTCTCTCTGCTGCTCCCCGGCTCACACTCTGTCTCTCTCTCAAAAATAAATAAATATTAAAAAATTTTTTTTGAAAGTTCTCATCATAAGAAAAAAACATTTGTGGCTATGTTACAAAATGTTAACCAGGCATTACTACACTTACTATGGTGATCATCTTTCAATGCACGCAAATACCAAGTCATTAGGCTGTACACCTGAAGCTAATATAATGTTATATGTCAACTATACCTCAATAACAAACATTTAAAAAATAAGTCATGCAAAGAAGAAGAAGAAGAAGAAGAAGAAGAAGAAGAAAGCTAATCTTGAGACAAGGATTATTTGGAAGGCGATCCAAGAAGCTATTAAGAGTGTGGGAAGTGGGATGGGGGAAGGGAAGGAAGGTTTAACACAGAGTGCATTAGTGGGCGGGGCATACAGAGGGCAACCAGGGCCTAAATTCTGCTGGGACTTCCAGGACACAGCATAGAACATGCTTCTGATTTGTCCCATGAAGGACAAGGAAACTAGGATATGCGTTCCTGTGCATCCTGGGCTGATCTCAGGGGTGGGAACTCCCTGGCACCTCTAGCCTGTCCAAGGCACAAGCCTATCATATTAGGTCCTCCTGCTAATAATAATAATAATAATAATAAATAACCTAGATGGAGAGATGCAGGTGATTGTGGGAGGAGTCTGATGGTGTGTAAGGGAAGATGGGTGCTTAGGGAATATGAGCAGTGTGCCAACAGCATGCACTGTAAGAATTAGGTGAGCTAACACAGGTAAAGCCACCCAGACAGTGTTTGGGGCCCGGAGGTAATTCAAAATGTCGTGGCATTAAAACAATCATAGCACGGAATGATTTAAAATTGCCCAGGGGTCTAAGCCACTCCCAGACGCCCCTGTCACATAACCCTCCAGTTATTTAGGAACAACCTTTCCACAAGTACTGATGAATATGCTTCAATCACCTTCTTGGAAGAATTGGGGTGTTCCAGTACCCCAGAGACAGACACATCATACCCGATTGTGTTGAACACGTTGTGCCTCCAGTAGTCAAGGGGACAGCCGGCTTCTTTTTTTTTTTTATGTTTGTTTTTGTTTTTGAGAGAGAGAGAGTGTGTGCGCCTGTGCATGGGGGAGGGGCGGAGAGAGTCGGGGGACAGAGGATCAGAAGCAGGCTCTGTGCTGACACCCTGGCGCCCCTGACAGCCGTCTTCTTGCCAAGGTCCCCTAGTCCATCAGGAGTGAACACCGAAGCTACAGTGTGTCCAGGGACAGTGTCCACTGTTAGAGTTCTAATTGGGAAGGAGATAAATAAGCAAAATAGCTAAAATTTTGAAAAAGCTAATTTATGGTAAAGTAAAATTAATTTAATTTTTGATGCCATTTTGGTGACGAGAAAAAGCTACAAAAGGGGAGGAGGGAAATGTCTGTGCATGAAAAAGAAACATTTTTTCTTAAAGTCGATTATCTGAATTGTCCGTATCATTATTTGGCTTTCAGGAAGCAGAGAGAAGTTCTGAGAAAACCAGTTCCAACTTCTTGGTGTATTTTGAGCTCAACTGATGATATCTGAATCTACAAAGCTGTACATATTGATTAGCATAATAAGGTTTTTTTTTTTCCACCAGAAAGAAGAGCACATGTGAATTATTTCCACACAAATCTGTTGTGGGCACGTACTTTTTCATGTCCAATCAGCCCAAATTCAACATATCACAAGGTTGCAGGCTAACTGCTCTACTGTTATTACCATTCCCCATTATCATTATTTACTATGATAACATACAGACCTGCCTTGAATCTGAACATCAGAACAGCAACCTCCTCTCAAAGAAGAAAGCCTTGACCTTCCCATAGTCATCTCTTATTGAAAAGGCAGCTGTGAAAAGTGACATTTAGGGAAGAAAGTTTAAGGGACAACATCCTAACCCCCTCCATGTGGTCTGAGTTCTGTCCCTATAATAAATGTGATCACTGTCAGACCTTATTCCTGAATTACATCTGCTTTGTCCCTTCCAGAATCACTCTGGTTGTGCAGGGATTTAATTTCAGGCCCCCACTTGATGTAAGGCCTCGAAAATTAACCATCATACAGGACCTTTTCTGCATTTTTTTTTTTTTTTTGGAAACTGGTCTCAGGAAATCTTATATAAAATTTTGCAAGAAAAATATCTTTGAGAATTTAGTGCCAGGGTAAACTCATTTCTATTGAACCATTACATCCTTCTTTTTTGGAAAACTTTCTGTGTTTTCATTGTTTTCTTGGCTGCTAGGGGACGAGGAGCCACATAGCAGCCGTTAGAGCCAGATTAGCTCTCATGGTTAACATACTTGCTTCTCCTTCCCTCTCATGAGTCTCTCATTTGTTTCCTTACTTCGTTATGCACACATCCTATATGTTAAGGTATCTCAAGTTCTGTCCTCCTGAAGGGGGTCAGGTGGGAAGTGGGGACAGGAAGCTGACACTTGACAGTTTAGTCAGTGCCTTCTGTGTTGCGAGTACCGAGTATCATCGAATGTCCCCGGATCCTCCTTTTGTCATTGTGATGCAAGTGAGGGGCCCTGGAACTTAAGCTTCCTTCCTTTCATGATAAATATGCCTCTGTCTATGTCTTTGTTGCTTGATGGAGTGCCTGTTCGGACTTTAATCATAAATAGCGAGAAAGGTGTGGTGAGTGCTCACTATGGGCCAGTTCCTGTTTGTTGTACATGTTGTCCCTGTCTCATTCAGCTAATTCCATGTGTTAATTCATCTAATCCTCACGATAATTCCCAGAAGGTCGATATGACAATTATTCTCATTTTAGAGACGAAGAAAGTGAGCTACAGGGAGGTTATGTAATTTGTCAAAGTCTCCTAGACAGTACGCTAGGGGGGATGCAAACCCAGGCATACCGCCTGTAGATCAGGAACTCTGCACCACCCCCACGATTCTATTCCTCAAGCAGGGAGAGGAGAACAGATCCCTGCATGCGGCCGGGTCCCTGACAAAGGACCATGTGCCCTGCCACTTGCCCTCCTTTCTTCCTCTCTGATTTTGGTAGGCTTGGAAACATTGGAGGGTACAAGAGACCTAGGTGCAGCTTTGTGGGTGGGATCCAGGCAATGGCAAGCTTATTGCATTTCCTGAGTCCAGCACAGCGGACGGGAAAGAGAAGGAATGGCTCTGGGCTGCCCTGTGCAGGTTGAGAAGGCACTGCTCCGAAGTGGAGGCTGGGTACCTCATAGAGAGACAGAGGTAAAGCCCTGAGTGGACACTGTTCCACCCGGGTCCCTTTGGATCCCTTTTACTGTTGGTGTGCTTCTGTCCTGCAGCCTCGGTGTGCTTTGGGGTCTACTGGGGTTCTTAGAGATCTGACCTTGGAGTAATGGAACTGCTTTGCTTGCACAGAGTCACAGAGCTTTCCCCCAGAGGGGCGGTGCCCAGGGACTGACAGCATGGGAGTATGAAGACCTTGCTCCCCTGGAACACTCTAAGGTGTAACTTACACACCGCAGCTCCCTATGGGTTCCGGGTGAAGATACTCTCTGCAAGATATGCCTGCAATTGCACTCCTGAGAAACTTCCTCCCCTTCTCTGTCCTGCTTCCCTCAGCCCCTTACCAGTTTCTCCCCGGAACTTTTCCTTAACAAATCTTTAGCACAGGAATCTTCATCTCAGTGTCAGGACCTTAACCTAAGAAAGCCCCAATGCTTATATGTTTAAAAATGTTTAAAATCTGCATAGCCGGTATATCAAACACATAGGGAAACACGTTAGGACCTCTTACAAAATAATGCATAAACAAATACTTGTAATTAATCAAATAGAAACTGAGTATGAATGCATGACACTAGGTAGATGTAGTCACTTGCAACACATGCAGCTGCAAGCAGGGGTCTCCCTGGAGGAGGTGAGCTTATGGGTTTATAAAGTGCATGTTATGAACAGGGGCACCTGGGTGGCTCAGTCAGTTAAGAGTCCGACTCTTGATTTTGGCTCAGGTCATGATCTCACGGTTGGAGCGATTGAGCCCCACGTTGAGCCCCACATCCAAAGCCTGCTTGGGATTCTCTCTTCCCCTCTGTATGCCCTTCCCCCTCTCAAAATAAATAAATAAACTTAAAAGAAAACCAAAGTGAATGTCATGAACAGATTAGAAGATATAAACCAGTTCATACCAACTTGCTTTAGTAGGGTCATGTTTGAATGCTTTCAAAGTAGAGTTCTCTCCTTATTCTACAAGCCAGAAGTCTGAAATCGGGCTGTCTGCAGGGATGTGCTCCCTCTGAAGCCTCGAGGGGAGAATCTTTCTTTGTCTCTTTCATCTTCTGGTGGTTCCAGATATTCCCTGGCTTGTGGTTGCATCAATCCTATCTTTGCCTCTGTCTTCACATGGCCCTCTTGCTTCTCTTATCTCTGTTCCCCTCTTCTCTCTCTTTTTTTATTATGATGAGAGAGAGAGAGAGAGAGAGAAAGATCCTAAGCAGGCTCCATGACCACCATAGAGCCTGATGTGGGGTTTGACCCACAACCGTGAGAACATGACCTGAGCCGAAATCAAGAGTTGGACGCTTAACTGACTGAGCCACCCACACACCCCTCCTCTTCTATATCTTATAAGGACATGTGTCATTGAATTAGAGCCCATCAGGTAACCCAGCATGATCTCATGTCAAGATCCATAACCTACTTACATCTGCAAAGACTCTTTTCCCAGATCAGTTCCCATTCATAGGGTTTGGGGATTAAGGCACAAACATATCTTATAGGGAGCCACCATTCAACCCACTATAGGGCCATTATGAATAGTGCTGCTGTGGACATCTTCACACATGTCTTTTGGGAGCCATGTGTGTGCATTTCTGTTGGGTTTATACCTGGAAGTAGAAGTAGAAGCTATAGAGTTTTGGTTTAGTATATCCCATAAAATAGTAGACCAAAGTGGTTGCAGTGTACCTGAAAGATGACCAAGGCTAATCTCAGCAATGCAAATGCAAAATTGAGAAAAAACAAAGTTCAGACGTGTAACTAAACAACGCAGAGTTTCACAGATGATTAGTAGCAGAGTAGGAACGAACATATTTTTTGAAATGGCACAGGACTCTGCTTAGCAACACTAATATCCCTGAGTGTTTTCCTTGAATTTCACATTTCATGTAAAACACAATTAGAAGATATCTTTATTGGCCCAGATGCCAATATGCTGACATTTCTGTTCCACATGCACAATGTTGGCTCCCCCATGGGCTCGAGGAGAATGCCAAAACACGGGATCTGACTCTGGCATCTTAAAGATGAGAAACTCAAGTACCAAGACAGGAAAGGGTTTTGTTAATGCTCCTGCAAGAAGGCAAAGTCTTGCATTGTCTTACCACCTGCCTTTACGATTTCACTAATGTATAGAACTAGCTTTCCTTATGACCTCGTGTTTGCCAGAGTCTGACAACCAAAGAAATTATTAACATTCTTTTTGGGATCTAATGGAAGGGGTTCAGTTATTGCTCTTCAGGGAGAAGAGAAGAGAGAAAAGGGAGGGTGAGCAGAGGGGCCGAGTTCCCAGTTGAAGGTGACAACGAAGGGCCGGGAAAATTTAGGATGGCAGGATCACCAGAAAGACTTTACAGGGTAGGAATGCCTGACATGGGTTTCTACGTTACATGATGCGTGGTGTTCTTCCAACCCCAAATACTTGGTGAGGGTAGGTATGTTATGCAGACATTAAAGAAGATACTGGATTGTAAGAATTTAGAAGAGACAATTGTTATTGAATGATGACCCAAGGTCAGAGGTGCCATGGGAATATTTCTCCCACCCCAGAAGGTCACAGAAACCTTGGGAGATAATGGAAATTTATAGCATGTGGAAAAAGGAGAGGGAAGGCAATAACGTAGAGGCCTCTGTGAGCCAGGAACCCTCTGGACATATCAAGGTTCCACTATATGTGTCTTTTGTAGTAGAGCTGGTTTAGTACCAGGACTTTCCGACATCTAGTCCAGTTGGTCCCTTCCGTAAACTAAACACAGCCAAAAATGTCCAAAGAAGGCCCATGCAATGGATGAAACCTTTGGAAAAATCATCTTGGCTGTTCTTCTAGATTGGGACATGCATAATATCAATATACTCTTTGCCTGGTTAAATTCAACCAGGAAACTGGTCATCAGTCACTAGCATTACAGCTACTTGGGGGTTTTATTGCTGCTTAAAATTCTTTCTGTCTGTGTTCTAAATCACTCCTTGGCATTTGAACATTTCCTCTGCCTTCCGCAGCGGGGCATCAATTCATAATATAGGTGGCTTTTTGGCTGCCATTGAAATCCTACATTTCAGCAAATGTTTCCCTCCCAGCCCAAGGACAGGCCGATCCCAAGAGTGACCCTCACTGATGGCCTGGTTTGTATCTACTTCGTGCTTTGATTGCTTTTTCTGACTCCTGGGGATTCAAATCAAACTGTCATTCTCAGGAGCAAATGTCTAGGTCTGAACAAGATGTACTTTCCCAAGAGCCTAATGTTGCAGGAAATGATGTATCATATCTCCCCTTAGATTGATGAGTAAAGGAAATTGAGGTGGCCTTTGCCTCGTTTGGTTGACAAGGGGCTCAGGGGGATGTGGGCATTGTTTACCACCCAAATCCACAGATGTGGGCTTTGGGACAAACTGAATGTAGAGAAGATGGACTGATCACCTGGATGTGGATGGAACAGCATGGGGTGTCCCTTTGAGAGCCACGAAGGAGCTGTCCCCATTGACTCCTACAATAGGGGAAAAAAAAAAGCCGGACAACAGTCTTGGGGCATATGTCAGTACTTGACCTGTGTGAGGGTGGAGGAAGAAGGGAATTAGTGACTTTTTCTTTTTCAGATGTGTGGAGACAGAAAGGTTTGTGTCAGGAAGAGAGTAGCAGTGGCCCTGGGAGAGGGCAGATGCCCTCCCTGGTACTAATTTAAGCCCTGGAACTGTGAATAATATGCCCAGCTCCTAAGGCACTGGAAGCATTCAAGTCTAAAATCTCAGTAAATCATGCTACATGGGGCTGAAGGAGAACACAACTCTTCTGATAATAGGAGAATTGGCAAGAGAATGGGCACCAGGAGTAGCGCCTGTCATCTTAAAGGTAGAGAAGACCCTTCTAATATGTATAAGGAAAGGAGTCTGTATCACTGCTAACATACTCCTTTGAGAGCATGAAATCCTTCAAAGTACCAGGATGAAGAAATTGTTTTGTGTAAGAATAAAATAGACTTTTTTTACGTAAAAAATTTTGTACTTCAGAAGAAGGCCAAGTCTTTGTCTTGAGGAATTTTGAGCTCTTAAATTTTATCTAGTTGGCTCCCACTGAATCTTACAACTCATGGAAACTCGAGTGTTTTTATGGGCCATGGAAGAAATCTGAGGATGGAAACCAGTTTTCTATTTGGGGGCTTGTGAGCAAGCCAAGTCTAAGCTTTGACAGTGTTCCAGTTACTATTGTTGCATAACAGACTACCCTCAAACGTAATGGCATAAAACAATCATTGTATTGTGCTCACAGATACTGTGGGTCAGGAACCAGGATGGGGCACAGTGAGAACAGCTTGTCTCTTCTTTTCAATGCCTGTCATCTAGCTGGGGAGATTCAAAGAGAGTGACTAGGTGGCTGGGGCTGGGATCACCTAGAGGCATCATCCCTTACTTGCCTGCTGGGTTTTGCTGGTAGCTGGCTGGGATCTCAGGTGGGCCATTGACTGCAACACACACACATGGGCTCTCCATGTGGTTTCTGTGTGGGAGCCAGTTTGGTTTTCCTTCATGAAGCTGGATTACAAGACCAAGTACTCTAAAAGAACAAGGCGGGAGTGGATAGTATTTTAATGGTCTATCCTGGAAAGTCACATAGTATCATTTCTGCCATATTTTGTTAGTCATGGCAGTGACAAAGTTCCCTACACGTGGGATGGGAAGTATCATCGCAGCCATCTTTGGAAAATACAATTTGCCACAGCCACCAGTGATTTGTAGAACAATGTGACAGATAGAGACATTGGTGCTGAATGGAAGAAAAGAGCAGACTGACCGAGCACCACAAAATAGCTATAGTTGAAGAAGACCAAGGCTACAGAATTTACACCTGCAGGTTCAAGGCCTGCGGCCCCAGTCTCTTCCATAAACACATTTACAAATGTGTATGGCTGGTCACGTCGGGACGAGGGAGGAAAATTTGAGTAGCTTAATGAAAACTGACCCCTACTGCTAGCCAAACAACTCAACATCATGCTCTTATGCCTGTGAGTTAGTGTTGTGCCTCATCTTCACATAGAAATGCAAACATGGTTCCAAAGTTCTCAGGGTCAAAAAGTCTCCAGTCCCCTCTGCCTGTTGGACCATCATCTACAGTGAGTTCTCGATTAACTCGTGGGATGCTGGACAAAGAACACATAGCTTCCTTTGGAATCACAAGCCTGCACTGTATTCATTTTCCTAGATCATTGGTTGAATGCAATCATAATTTTAGAAGGATTACTTTTGGGTTTGCTCCCCTAGGAAATTCGACTCACGGATTGCATCCTGTGTGGGAATTACAAGGGAGCATCATCACCTTTGCACAATAAAAGAACACTTAATTATCCTTATTTTTATTAACATTAGATATAATTTGTATCTATATGGCCTCTTTAGAGAGATTTAAAAGTCAGATGATATATTTCAGGCACTAAAAAGGAGCCTGTTCACTTAGCTTGGTACTTAAAATCATTATGAGGAGCAAAAGGTCTGCTTCTCAACAGTAATCAAAGTTTCCAAAGGGATCAAAGGCTCTTTCATGTCCTAGGGTCTCTCTCTTTTATAAGAAGCATACTTGTGGGACTGAGACAGTAGCTGCTTCACTTCTTGGTGTGTTTGGGAACCTGCTTGGTAGGCTGGATAGGCTCTGCTCTACCAAGTACCATGTCCCTGGCTCTGTCCAGCTGAATCCAGCTCCTATATCACCTTGCCTTTTGAAAATATTGGATTAGAATCCTAATTTACTTTTTTTTTAAATTTTGAGACAGGGAAAGGGAGAGAGTGAACATGAATGAAGGAGAGGCAGAGAGAGGGAGAGAGAGAATCCCAAACAGGCCCTGTGCTTTCAGTGCAGAGCCTGACATGGGGCTCGATCTCACAAACCATGAGATCATGACATGAGTTAAAAGTCAAGAGTCAGACGCTTAGCCAACTGAGCCATCCACGTGCTCCCTAATTTCCTATTAACAGTTAACTCTCAAAGAAAACAGGTAAATGCACTGAAAGGAACCAAAGCTTTCTGCCAGCCCCTGTGATGACTGCATTTGCACTCCGAGAACGATTGAGATGAGTTAGCAACTGAGGGGCTCCTGAACATCTACCATGATCTTAAACTTTTTAATAGGCCTAAAAACACATTTGTAGTGATTCCGGGAAAGGAGATGGGGAGAGAGACCTAGTGGATGTAGAATGCCACCCACCAACAACCCCAGTGCTTTTCTATAAGCCTCTAACTGGAGAATCTTAACAATGAAACAGATGATACAGTTGACTGTCCTATTGCTAGGAAAGTGACATGGAAGTACTGTGCCCGACTGGCCCACATATGAACCGCCCCCCCCCCACGCACTTTTATAACAAAGGAGATGGAGAGGGTGAGGAGAGAAAGGGTCTGAGGGGGAAGAGTTTTAGAGACCCCAGAATCGATCTCTTCAAACAACTGACATGTTTGGGTTCCTCTGGGAAAGTAGCTCTTTATTTTTTTCTTTGTTCTTCAAGAGGGTGCTTGCACCCAACTTACTATCTTCCCTTTAAGAAAACTGGATTTATGGAGCAAAACTAGTTTTACACGGAGACATTTTGCATTCACACGCGTTCACACATATCCCTTAAATGTTTCTCGGACAATGAGCCTTTCGGTAGGAAGACAAAAGACAACAGCAGAAAAAGAAAAGAAAGAGACTTCTTTTTTTCAAATTTTTATTTATTTATTTATATTTATTTATTTTTTAAATATAATTTATCGTCAAGTTGGCTAACATACAGTGTATACAGTGTGCTCTTGGTTTAAGAAAGAGACTTCTAAAGCAAAATGAGTAGGATCAACTCACAGCCTCAACTTTTGCTGTTCAAGAAGCCACAGGCTTTCCTATTTGCTTTTCAGTCTGGGAGTTAGCAGCAAAGATTAATGACAGCATCATTCTGCCTGCATGCAGAATGCTTTATTGTGGCTTCTAGGTACACAGCAAATATAGTGTTTTACAGCAAACACAACTACTCCAGTAGTGTGAGAATCCATAGCGACACTTAACCTGCCATTGTGTCCACATCCAGTCTGCAGGCTAAAAACATCTTAACGAGACTGTGGCCAGCAGCTTGGATTCTGGACATTGGAATGCATGAGGTCAGGTCACTCCTTCGTTTTAGCAAAGAAGTACTTTCCAAAAAATAACTTTGTTTCAGATAAGACTAGTTTTCCTGGAAAATAAGCTAAAAGAAACATTACTTTCACTCAAGTAGTTCCTAAGACAACTTACCATTAGTCCTTTATGAGATTTCAGAAAGGTGCATAGGTTATTACTTTCCAAAACTGGGTGGATTCTGATCCCAAACTATATCTTCAGCTTCAAACCAGCATGCAAACTTGTTGGCAAGGTAGAGATCTAATATCCCATCGTGTAATTGAAAGAATTATATGAAATTATATATATAAATTGATTTTCACTTACCATCAGTGCTTAAATATGATCCAGTTCCAATGTTATGACTTTGTAGTCAATATTATCTACTCATGATCTGTACTTGTGGAGAATATAGGAGTCCAGTTTTTGCTTTGCAAAGTAACAAGACTAAGTTCCCAAATATTCCAGCATGATTTAAAATGCTATTAGTTTGGAAGATGCTACACAGGGGCCTGGGTGTTTTCCAGCCACAAGCTGGAAAGTTTGTTTATTGTACAGTCAATTCCATCACCTTCAAGTGCACCTTTATAAACTAATTACTGTTATATATGAACCCTAAATTATATATTACTATTCAAAGATTTGGTCTATTTTATTTGTTTATTTTTTATTAAACATTTTTTAACGTTTATTTATTATTGAGAGACAGAGAGAGACAGGGAGGGGCTGAGACAGGGAGACACAGAATCTGAAGCAGGCTCTAGGCTTTGAGCTGTCCAGCACAGAGCCTGATGCAGGGCTTGAACTCACAAACCAAGAGATCATGACCTGAGCTGAAGTTGGACACTTAACTGACTGAGCCACCCAGGCACTCCAGATTTGGTCTATTTTAAAATGTACACTTTATCCATGGACATATAAGGAAGAATATTCATATTTTCCTGAAAACGACATAATCTGCAGAGAATTTTTTTAAAAATTGGATTTGTGTGGATAACTGCTTCTCTAAAGCTCCAAGTATTCATTACCCATGAGCAGTGTAGGTAGTACCTTAATTCCGATGATGCCAAAATGTCAGTGATGAGTACAAGGACACTGATTGAACAAAACTAGGATACAAAACAATTGAATCAACTAGCCCCATAAAATGAATTGAGTTTTTCATATTGTCTGATGGCAGAATGCCAAATATGGAAGTGAAGAACCAACCAGACTCCGTCAACCGTAAAGCAGTCTGAAGACAACTCAACAGTCATATCATTGACTCAATTCTACAGACATATTCCTAATTTAACCACTAGTAAAAATGGAACAAGCGAGGTTTCTTGCTCCCTTCACGTGACCTCTGAGTATGAGGAACAGAAGGGAGAGAAAGAGAGAACTGGAATAGAAGGAAGAGTTAAGAAGGGAAACTGGAAAAGGGCCAGTCTCACATAAGCTCTACATTTCAGGATATTGAGGTGGCCAAGAACCAAGGCTTCCACACTAGCCATAACTACTCTTTTTTGGCTAGCCACTGTCCATAGACATCACAGTAATAAGTGATGTGACACATCAAGGCCACAGAGCAATGCCTTTTACAATTATCCTCAAGATGAGCTTCACTCCATCAATACAACCCACACCCACAACCAATGCAGGGATGGTTGTAAAAAATGGAGAAAATGAATCCTCTTTCTGACTTGCTTTTGTACCCAGTTAATGGGTATTGATCATGGGGAGGTTGTTTTATTTGATGATCTAATGAACTCTGTATAAACATGGGCCAAAAAATTCTGTAGTCCCAACATGAGTCCAGGTAATCAGGACTTCTTGGTATCAGTGTGGTGTCTAGCATCATTAGGCAAAGCTAGAGTGACTATATCATTTAACATCCAAACCAGGAAAGGGGATGCTATTAATAATTGTTTTAGGACAATAGACCTAAACCAAGACTATCTTGAATCAACCAGACATAAGTAAGGTCCCAGGAAATGCCTATCCAGAAAATAATGGGAAAGTGAAGAATTCCCTTTCTAAATCTTCTAACATTACCCCACCCACAAAAGAAGGTTGTAGAACATTTTAAGACTGACATGCCATTAATTAGAGAGAGAGGGAGAGAGAGAGTGCATTGTCATCTAGGGCAATGAATTTAAATAGGAGCACAGTCCAAAAAGGGCAAATTGTGCTCCTTATGTGTGTGAAGTGTACAGAAAACGATTTCACTTTCTCAAATTAAAAAAAAAAAAAAGTGATCTCCCAGAGAGCTCAACCTCCTTCCAAATGACAAACTCCCTTATCAACTTCCTCTCTCCATTTCTTTCCAAACCCCAGTCATAGTGAAAGAACTTATGATGCAAAAATTATGGGCTCTTGCCCTGGTCATAAACAATATTAGTGGAGAGATGGCCTAGGCCAAAGGATCAAATGGCCCCCAGCCTGTATGCCATGATACTGTTGCAAGATTATGTCCATCTATCAAACGAATAAAGCAAATATCTCAAGACTGTTACCTATTTTAGAAGGCATTGCAGACCGGGGGCTGTGCTGTTCTACATCACAAGTAAATCCAACCTTGGGCAGATGCAAGAAGGTTTCAAGATAAGAAACTGATTCCTTCATATGAACCTGATGTGGTGTTCCTAAGCCTGAAGCTAAGTCTGCCAAGACAGCATTTCATTTTGAAGCCTTAGAAGCAAAGGAGGGAAAATAACAAAAGATGAAGCCAGACACCTAACCTACAGTGGCCGGCAGTCCCATGTTCTTCCATTTCTAAGGGAGACGACACTTTTGGGGAAGACAAAAGAGATGTGTGCCACTCACCCACTGAGTGAGGGACTGAGAGAGAGGTTAGGAGATGGGCTGAGTCTTAGAAACGAAAGCCCTTCCCATCTGGGAATGATCTTCATGAGCATTTCCTCATGCTATAAAGCTGACTGTGGCAAGAGTTCACACAATCCATAATATTTTTCTGGGAGAACACAGAAATGACACAGATGTTGAGTATGCAATACTAGGGTATCTGGTAGGACATGCTAAGGACGCAAAGCAAAAACTTCCACAGGAGGCGACTGTAAATGAAAAAGCACATGTTTACTCCTCACAAGGAATACTTTGCTGCTGACACTTCCGGTTACCAAACATATGGGCTTCTTCCCCATGCTAACGGGGTGCCCTACAACTCAATTCCACCCTGACACTAACTGAAGTTAGTGTAGACCCCACAGGTTAACAGCTCAGTCCCACAGGAGTGTTCCCACACCAGTGGTGCCAATTCCAAGTAGTAGGTTCCCAGATAACGTACAACTTCTGTCTGGCTGCAAATCAGAGGTTCCCGGGCCTCCATCCTTGCATTCACTCACTTGCCATAACAGCTCACAGAACTCGGGGAAACCCTTAATTATGTTTACCAGTTTATTATGTAATAAAGCATATGATAAAGGATACTGATGAGATACCAATGAACAGACAGATGAAGAGATAATAGAGCAAGGTCTAGAAGGGCCCCAAGCAAAGGAATGTCTGTCCTTGTGGAGATGGGGGTGTGCCACCCTCCTTTTACATGGATGTGTTTATCAACCCGAAGCTCTTGGAAGCCCTTACTTTTGGGGATTTATGGAGGCTTCATCATGTAGGCATGATTCACCACTAACTCAATTTCTAGCCCCTCTCCCCTTCCTGGAGAATAGGGGTGGGGGCTGAAAGCTCCAAGCCTCTAATTATGACTTGATTTTTCTAGTGACCAGTCCCTACCCAGGAGCCCACCCAGTGTTGCCCCATTAAAACAAAAGACATCCCTATCAGGAAATTACAAGGGATTTGAGATCTCTATATCAGGAACCATGATCAAAGACTAAATATTAGAACAAAAGATGGTCCTAGTATTCTTAACACTTAGGAAATTATAAGGACTTTAGAAACTCTGTGCCAGGAACCAGATAGATATAGGTATCGATATAGATATAGATATAGATATAGATATAGATATAGATACAGATACAGATATAGATATAGATATAGATATAGATATAGATATAGATATAGATATAGATATAGATATAATTTCCCTTCTACAAGGTAGATTTGTAGAAATTATTGTAACTTTGTCAACCATTAAAGAAATTAGTTGCATTAAAAACAAAACAAAACTAACTTTATTCAACCATTAATGAAATCCATTTGGATACGTCAGAAAGTCCTCTCAACCTTGAAACACATTGATTCAGAATCTCAGCATATGGCCCACCATGGTGGTTATCTCTACAGTGCTCATGCTTACCCAACCTTCTGTGACCCTGATTGCACAGAAGTCCCATACCTTTACATACAACAGTTCCCTGCCCTCTCTCTCTGCACCCAAAATAGAGCAACCAATCATACTGTAGAACATGACTCTCCTTTGTCTATATGCTGAAGGTTTTTAGATTTGCATAATGGAAGAAGAGAGAAACTCAGACTCAAAATTCTTTCCTTCCATGTTACTGGTGAACACCTCGGAATTATAACACCACTGTTTAGAAAACTGGAAAAGGACTTAGAGATTATCTTCCTCATTCAACTTCTCATTCCACAAATGAAGAAGCCATGTCACAGAAAGGTGATAAGTCAAAGGTCAAATGTCTTACCCTAAAGGTAAGTTAGGGACTAGAACCCAAACTTTCTGACTCCGCATTCAAGGTTCTTTCCATTACCACACACCATTCTCTCAATCGTTATTTGCGTAACACTTCTCAAGAATTTTGTTTAAGAATTACAAAGACCAGGGGCGCCTGGGTGGCGCAGTCGGTTAAGCGCCCGACTTCAGCCAGGTCACGATCTCGCGGTCTGTGAGTTCGAGCCCCGCGTCAGGCTCTGGGCTGATGGCTCAGAGCCTGGAGCCTGTTTCCGATTCTGTGTCTCCTTCTCTCTCTGCCCCTCCCCCGTTCATGCTCTGTCTCTCTCTGTCCCAAAAATAAATAAACGTTGAAAAAAAAAAAATTAAAAAAAAAAAAAAAAAAGAATTACAAAGACCAGGGTACCTGGGTGGCTCAGTCTGTTAAGTGTTGGACCCTGGAGACTGCTTTGGATTCTGTGTCTCCCTCTCTCTCTGCCCCTCCCCTGCTCACACTCTGTCTCTCTCTCTCCCCAAAATAAATAAACATTAAAAAAAAAAAAAAAGAATTATGAAGATGTTTGAAACCTGCTTTACTGTTTCTAGGCAGGTCCAATATGTAGCCATAATGCTCTTTGCTGCTTTCCTTGGGCAGTGCATGGTCCAAGCAGTTAGGCAGTCCACTGATAAGCTTCTCTAATACCCACAGGTTGTTTGAATCCCTGATCAAAAAGCAATTACTTTTTCCCCCTCTAATTTGATGCTTACAACATTTTCCCCTACTAAAAACCTACTGTTATCAGCAAACACAAAATTTAGACATCAGTGCCTGAAAGCCTGATGCAATCTTGAAGGTTAAGATTCTGTTCATCATTTAGAGCTTCCTGCTAGTAGGAAATATATTCAGGTGACAGCAGGAACATATGTAAGAGGATCTCAAAAGGGAAAGAAATAAAGAGTGCAATTAATGTGACCTGAAACCAAAATAAGAAAATCTACTTTGAATAAGCAACGTCAAGAGATATGGAAAATATTTCTTTGGCTAAAGGGAGAATGCTTTGCATCTGATTTCTCTGACAATGAAGTTTTCAAGTTGAAAAATGCTAAGGGTTAAGAGATAAAGCTTACTTCTCAGAACCTTATGTTTATGCATGTTTTGAGGTATTTTTAGGAATCTGAAGGTAGATAAAGATTGTGAGGGACAAATTTAGATGTTTTGTTTCACACAGAGAATAAAGTGATTAGAACTGAAATTAATTAGTACGGAGGTGGAAGAGGGGGTGTTTATCAAGCCATAGAAGTGTCCTAGTAGATTTTTACAATAATCTTTCTTTTAGCTTCAGGAAAATGATGGAAACACTGTAGCAACAGAGGTGCAAAACCAGACAAGAAAGCCACGGTTGGAACGCACTGGGACAACATTTGTTCAAAGAAGCCTGCCCCAGGTGTGTAGAACAGACAATGAACATATCATGTCACTGTGTATTCATTGTCCTTGAGAGGAAAAAAAAAAACCCTCTAAATGGAATCACATGTACCGTCTCTCTAAATGCATGCATTCGAAGAAAGCCCCGTGTATGGAAGCAGATAGAGTGCAAACTTTTGAAGATATGCAGTGGATTTAACCAAACTGTTTTGTTTCATCCCTAAACCCCACCCCTTGGCAGCTTTCTCAGGTGGCACCCTTCAGATAAATGCCTTTCTTCTCCCCTACTGGTGAATATTCATGGTTCTAAGGAATCAGCTCGATTCAGGACTGAGATATCTCACAACACTGGGTACCACACAGGGACTCAGGGAAGCTGGTTTTTATTGTTAAGTACTGTCCACCTAACACATGTCTGTGCGTGGTTACAGGTGGTTCAGCTTTACAGTTTTTATAAGGAGGGACTTCTGTGCCTTTTGGTAGCTGCATATTTTCAGTAGGGATCAAGGCAGATCTGTTCTATGCTGTTTCATGTTGGAACAGGTTGTTTCAGCAAAAGACCCTAGCATAATTAAGAGATCAAAGGATAGGTAAATTACAAAACAATGGAACATTCTAGTTATAGGATTCTCCGTGGCTATAAGGTTTACAGAATAGTTAAGATAGAAAAATATGGCATAGCAGGTATCTTTAAGGTCAAACTGGTCCCCCAACATTAGTAGAACACTGACTCTCTATTTCCTTTCTCTCATCGGATGATATCTATGCAGGTTTTTACATTTCATCGATTGTTGTCCTCATGAATGAATTTAAAATAGACAAAGTTTGCAAGAAATGCCTAATCAATACAAATCCTGTGTCATCCTTGGATGCCTCTTGGAATAATCTCTGTGCTTATTTCTTCCGATCAGATTTCTTCCCTTCAAGGGTCAACTCCTCTCTTCTTACGAACACACCAGCCCCAGTGTCAAACTCCCTTCCCTGAGCTCTTAGCACCTTCAGCTTTTCCTTCAGGGATGAACGGATTCTTCAAAGGACTGTCTGATGACTTTTTTTGCATTTGTGTCTTGCAGAGATATTCGACTTTCTCCATCTTCCTGTCTCATCTTCCCACTAACCACTAAATCAAATTCTCTGTCCACAAGGAGGAGCTATTTTTTCCCCATCTTTCAGCCACTTTTTGGACACATACTTATTGAACTTACATATTTTTAAAACATACCAAGAGAATCCTAAACATGCAGAAAACTTGCCATACTCTCACAAGCTCCACAGCTCAGTGAGTCCACAAGAAGAAAAATACCCTAAATTGACATGATTCACTGGGTTCCCACAGCAGGAAAACCTATTCATCCTCTGTGATTTCTTCAAAAAAGTCTTGCCGGAGATAGATATTATATAAATCTAAGAGATTCCTGGTACTGCAATGTGGCCTGATCTAATTCTTAACTGTTAAGTACCTTTATTGATTCTAAAGAATTCATCAGAAAGAAACGGAATAATAAGGTCCATTAACACTTTCCATGATGCATAATCCTTTTCGGGAAGATTTGATGCCCTAAAGGACCCAGAGCTGAGAAAAATAATTTGTTCTCCAGCCCTCCTGTGACTCTTCTCCAAGAAGGAAGGCAATTTCTCTCAGCAAGGTTTGCATTTCAAGGACTGTTTTTCACATCCAAGATGTTATTATTGTATTAATCTTCTGCTTGCAAATGGATATGAAATATTAACAAGGGTTTATTTTAGCTGTTGTTCTTTAAATAATGCATGGTGTTCCTTCACAAAGGCTGGGATTAAAAGAAACTGCTTAGTTTTGACTGCATTCAACAACATGGGAAAACTGATAAGGCCCTAAATTCATACAACCCTCTACAGTTTTCCTACCAATGGGTTTAACCAGTTGCTCTTTACCTACAAGTTCCGGCCATAGAGAGCAGTGGTTGTAAAAGAGGTTGAGAGGCTTGTATTCCCCTGGGAGCATGATAGTGTTCCTGGATTGAAGATTAAGGAGAGGGGCTATTCATTTACCTATTTAATCATGCAAATTGTATTTATTCCTTGTCTACCGTGTGCCAACCACACTGCCGTAGCCATAGACATAGAAGTCAACAACGTAGACCTGCTCCTTGCCTTCATGGGACTTACACTCTAGCTTGGAACAAATCCTAAATGCATAACCCTGTGCATAAATATACACTTATAGTGCCCTGGGGAGGTTGAGGCATAGGCTAAGAGGATATGCCCTTGGTTCCGCCCTCTCTGTCGAGGCCCCCAAACTAAGTCTTAGGCACTTTGCTCTTCTAAGACATCCTGGTGAAAATCATGATGGAAATTAAGCAGGAAGAAGCTTCAAAAAACACTTTGGTGTTGATGTCTGTGAGGCTAGGGAGACACTGCGTCCTGAAAACTAGATTTTTCATCCTAGCCCTGACATCTTGGGAAATTCAGTCCCTGTGCTGGGGATTTGAATTTTATCTTGTGTATGATCAGGAGTTCTGGCTAGATGATTAGGGAGGTTCTTTCCAGAGCCAGGATTCACTGTCTCAAAGCATAATTTTTATACGTTCTACTTTATCCCTGCATCCACCCTCCAAGAAGTGTAATGGGTGATCCACCTCGAACAAGGGGGCCTTTCTCAGGCATCATTGTGAGCTTCTGTGACAAGTTCCAGGAGCCACGCCAAAAGTGGGGGAAACAAACCATTGCTAAGACATGAGACACAGTCCTTGCCCTTAGTAAGCTCCAGCCTAGCTGGGAAGACAAAGGCACATGGAAAGGAGCTTCAGTACAAAGTGCCACAAAGAGGGGCGCCTGGGTGGCTCAGTCGGTTGAGCGTCTGACTTTGGCTCAGGTCATGATCTTGCAGTCTGTGAGTTCGGGCCCCATGTCGGGCTCCATGCTGACAGCTAGGAGTCTGCTTCATATTCTGTGTCTCCCTCTCTCTCTGCCCCTCCCCCGCTCATGCTTTTTGTCTCTCTCTCTCTCTCTGTCAAAAGTAAACATTAAAAAAAATTTTAAAAAAAGTGCCACAAAGTGTCATGATGGAGGAATGTTCAAGGTCTATGGAGCACAGAAAAAGCATGCTTTTGGACTCTTATATCTCAGCCAGAGGACCACCTGGACCTAAGGCATCCACTAAGTCTCATTTTTTTTTTTTTTTTGCCACCAGAAGGGCAACGGAATGGGCAGGCCCCCACTACAGGATAGAAGATGACAACTAGGATATGGATGCCTGTTGTTGAAGCAGCACCAATAGCACCATAAGACCCTTGGGCTTATGCTGATTAACCTCCCCCCAGTGTCCATGACCTCCCGCCCCACCTCCACCTCCACCTCCACCATGTACTTGCACTGGTTTCTGGTTTTGGCTTCTTTGTTTTCACTGTGCCCTGTCTCTCCTAGTCAGTCACTCAGACTCGACTCATCTCTTCAGCAAGATCTCAGACCTCTCCCTGTCCCTTGCTCCTCCCTCTCCTGCCCTTACCCATAGTTGGCTGCCAAGTTCCAGACATGCCTTCTTCACAGTCCCTCTTTTTCCCACTTCCCTTAGCCTTCACACTTGTCCTGGTCCCGTGTAATTGCAGCAGCCTACGCTCTACTCCCTCTTGTTTTCTCTTCTTTCAGTCCATTGTTTGTGATGCATGGGGGGATCCTTCGGGGGTTGTAGGGACTGCGTTCTAGCCCTAGTGCACTACTAAAGGAAGCTGCAAGGGCTGCCCGTGTCCCTCCTACAGTACTGGGCAGGTGAGTGTCCATTAAGAGTCTGGAAGAGGCCATGATGAGCAGTTCTTGCCACCAACATTCCTCCACCACCCATCCTTCTCTTCAAAAAGAAAACTTGAGTCAACTTCTGCCCAGACCCTTGTGGCATCTCTGGGTACTAAAATAGAAGGCTTACTTATTCTGTGGCCTTGGGCAAGTGACTCACCCTCATGAAGCCAAATCAGTAAAATGGAGATGATTCAATTAAATGAGATAATGTTGAGAGATGCTGTATGTGGGATCAGTACTCAATAGATATCAACCGCTCTGTTTGTGTGTTCTGACCTTCTGTCCAATCCTTCCATGTCTTTCCTGCTTCCTGACCTGTTTACAGGCTGTTCCTTCTGTCTGGAATGATCTCCTCCACCTGGCTAACTCTGATACATGATTCAAGTCATCCTTCCAACCTCTTCCATCTAACTTTTGACCCTCCCATTTCATGCTTTCATGGCTTTCCTTGCACCCAGTGCCTTCTCTCTCTCTTTTTATTAGAGAGAGAATGAGTGGAGGAGAGAGGCAGAGGGTGAGACAGAGTGACAGAGAAAGAATCTTAAGCAGGCTCCATGCTCAGCACAGAGCCCAACACAGGGCTCGATCCCACAACACTGGGATCATGACCTGAGCTGAAAGCAAGAGGCAGACATTCAACCAACTGAGCTGCCCAGATGCTTCCCCACACCCGTGCCTTCTCATAATACAATAATTCTGTTCTTTTTCCATGTTTTTGTTTGTTTAATGACCATCTCTCCAGCAAGGCTGCCAGCTCCATGAAGACAGGGACCATGCCATGGACTCTGTCACTGTCTTTCCAGGACTCAGTCCACAGTCAATGCTCAATATGTAATTGGCAACAGAATGGGTGCATGAATTAAAAGGTCCAATCTTTTCACACTAGCTCATTTTTAGATTATGTTTAAAACCCAACATCTATCATATAGTCAATATACTCACATCTATTTCCATTCTAAACTGAAATGCTTTGTTTAAGAAAATGTGGGTGCAGCTTCCAGCTTTGTCCAGCAAAGCCAAGGACAGCAGAAAGGGTTACTCAAGACTCCACGCAAGTCAAGAGAGGTGAGAGGGAGGCTAAGGGAAGTCTCTCTGAGCTGCTCTCAAGCTCCTGTATTTATTAAGCAAACGTTATAGGAAAACACGCACAACACATCAGCGGGCTACGTGCCACTAAGAACGTATAGAAAGCGTGCACAAAAATAAGGCATTCGCAAGACTACAAAAGGCAGATGCAGAATGCAGGGTGGAGAAGAAGATAAGATATTCCATAGATAACATGGTCTAAAGAGTTAAGAAGCACTGGCAAGACCCAACCCTTATATACACATTAGATACTGGCCGCTGTTTTTAGCAAGGCCAGAAAGTAATGTTGTGCTCTGCAGTGCATTCTCTATAATCTCCTAACCCAGGACATAGCTATTTGATTTCCCACAAGAAAACCCCAGCAAACATTTCCCATCCCTCCTGTTTTCTCACTAAGTGTAGTGTTCAGCTGTTGTCTGGAGCCATAGTTTTCACAGCCTCCCCTCCCTACCTTGACAAATTAGCAGTCACTTAGGAAGCTCTTCTCTATATTTTTGCCCAAGGACTTTATAAAAGGTTAAAACCAACCTTTTTGAAAGATGGGCTTTTATTGGCAATTTATTTCTATAATTGATGGAATTAAACTAAGAGTGGCAAATTAGCCAAGTTTGATTTCAGGTACAGAGATTGACATGAGTAATCCTTGTAATGCAGTTCTAATTGCTAACTGCGTGACTCTGTGATTAGGAACATCACATTATTTATTTAGCCTTTGATGCTAATCTCAGAACCAGGACTAACCAATAGCTCTTTAAATTTCCACTGTCAGATACTGTCTGCTGCTTCTGCAAAGTCAAGACTACAGGCCCAGGAAGCTGCCCACGGGGCTTCCAAAGCCTAATAAAAGGGGGCATCCTTTCTGCCTGAGCAGTATGAGAAGGGGGGATGTCCTAGGTGCTGAAATGCTGGGGAAGGTACAGATCATCAGGACAGCAATGAGGGTCAATGGGACTTTTACTGCTCCGCCATGTCTTGGAAGAAGAACCATGCCTGGCAATTCTGTGAGATTAACAAGCTTAATAGTAGAAACAGCCATAGGGCAAATTGTGAAGTAGGCTTGTTTTGCCTTTGGCATCCGTCCGTCAGGGGACTAGACCTCCTGCAGCTTCCACCCATGCCCACTGTGAGAGGCTCCCTGGTTTGGTCTCATCATAATTGTTCTCCTAGGTGATAATTTTGGGGACTGGTCTGTTCTCGATTACTCTGATGAGGGAGGCAACATGCTATGGTGGGAAGCACAGGAGATTTGCCATCACAGGGACCTGGATTTAAATCCCAGCTGACAGCCACAGGACCTTTAGCAATATTTAATTACCTTTGCTGAACTACGGTTTTCTTGTATAATACCTGGGGACAACAAGAGCTCCCTCATAGAGTTTTATACAGTGCAGGTTAGGATCAATAAAATATTACTTTCCTTTTATTTGTAATGATTAAAGGGTCCATTTGTTAACTTTCAGCTAAAATATTTGCATTTTAATGAGAGTTTTATCAGAAGTAATGTCTTAGTCCAAAGTTACTATCTGTTGGTAAAATTTCAGATACTGGAACTTGTGTGTGTGTATGTGTGTGTGCGTGTGTGTGTGTGTGTTGAGGAATGAAGTACGTTTGGCCCAATGTAGTAGATTGAACTATGGGTCTTTGTTCTTTATTTCCCTGAAGTTGGCTTTTTTATTTTGTCATGCCTCGTGGAGCCAGTAACTGGGTTCTTGGCCTTTTTCTTAAAACTGAGCACCGCCAACCTTCATATCTGCAACACAGTCAAATGATCTCTGTTCTTGGCTGCCCCAGGCCAGAATCCATGTCTGGATTTCTGGTGCCCACGCTTGCCTGATTTATTTGCATATACATGCACCCACCAAGTGGGATATGCCTGGGTTTTGAATTCCTGCCATTGATGATCTCTTCCCTTCCATCACTGACTTGAGGACAGGTTGTGACAAGTGGTCAGTTGTTATTTTTTACAAACCTCTGATATCGTGTGATCAGCAGAGACATTACATTTAGGAGGTGGGCCAATACACGCACTGCATTCAGAATTGACTATGTTTCCACTAGACTTACTGCACAGAAGACCTATTGCTAGTTTTCTGTCATAAAGCCTGGTAAAAGCTTTGTCATTAATTCTTAAACCACTGAGAAGAGATCTAGAAAGAGAGCAAGTATTCAGGATTTCTTAAAAAGTAGATTCATCCAAAGGTGGCCTCTTTGTCAGGGAGATTATATCTATACCTTTAGCACCAACTGCAAAGTTTCCCTACACCCAACAGGTCACTTGATGGAGTTCGCCACTCTCTAATCAACACTGTTAAGATTGCTGCTCATTTATTTTGGATTAAAGTCTTATTAATGAGAAGGTACCTTGAGAGGTCTCAATATAAAGCTATGGTCAGATTACACTGAGAAAGCAACTGACAGCTTCCAGGGTTTTGTCTGCTGATTTTCATCACAACTTAGAGCTTTACCTATTTTTCTTTAAAAAAAATTTTTTTTTCATGTTTATTTTATTTTTAAGAGAGAGAGAGAGAGAGAGCACGCAAGCATGAGTGAGGGAAGGACAGAGAGAGAGGGAGACAGAATCCTAAGCAGGCTCCAGGCTCTGAGCTGTCAGCACAGAGCCCAACACGGGGTTCGAACCCATAAACCATGAGATCATGACCTGAGCCAAAGTCAGATGCTTAACCGACTGAGCCACCCAAGCGCCCCTAGTTTTACTTATTTTTCAACAGCATGGAAACAAATGTACTCACTGCACATCACCTGCGAGTTTGGGGGCTTTGGAGAAGCACAGTTGTGTGATATAGCTCTGCCCTCCAGGTGATTGTTATGTGAAGGTAAGGTTTCTATGATGAAACAAGATGAAGTAAATTGAGAATACTTGATTATGAAATATAATAATGCAACTGACACATCACTCAAAGTTAACAAATATCAGCACAGTTTACTTCAGATTCTCTCTCTCTCTCTCTTTTTTCAGAAATAAAACACTAGAGATATAGGTGAAGCCCTCACTCAGAGTTGACCATGATTCTGAATTTGGTGTTCATTACTGTCAGCCATAATTTAATACTTTTACTACCTAAAACATACCTATAAAAATTATACTCAACGTTGCTTTTGGATTCAAAATTACTGATAAATATAAGCTTAGTTCATTGATTTTAAGTGTGTATATCATTCCATATACATAATATACAAATATTCCATAATATTTTATTTAAATATTATTATCTATATGTATTTCTTCTCTTGATTGATAGATATCTGACGATTATTTTTTCATTATAAATTGTTCTGAAAGCAATATCCCAGAACATATCTCAGTGTCATGCTTGAGAATTTTTCTAAGATATATGCCTATAAGTAAAGCTGGGTCACAGAATAGTTGCAATGTCACCTTCTTATCTATGAATATAGTGTGTCTTCCCTTCTATTTAGATTCTTCTATATGTATTTCACTAAAGTCTTAAATTTTTCTCCATAAATATTTACTTTGATAAATATTTCTTACCTCTTAGAATTTTTATTGCTTTTGTTAATAAATTTATTATTATTATTATTATTTTCATTAGTTCCTGATATATATTGATCTTGTATGCAGAAATCTTGCTAAATATGTATAATTTGTATAAATAATATGTACATTGGGCTTTTTTTTCATGTAGATAATCATATCATCAGTAAATAGTAACTACTTTGTTTCTTCTTTCCAATGCTTATATGTGATTTCATTTACTTACAGCACTGGCTATCAACAATATATATCGAAATGACAAAAATGGCTATTTTTATTTTATTCCTGAAATAAAAGTAATGTTTCTAACACTTCACCATTAGGAATAATTTTTGGTTGGCATCTGCTTTTAGGTAAATTAATCTTCCCTTTATTTCTAGCTGTTTTTGTTTTGTTTTAATAATTTCTATCATGAGTGGGTATGAAATTTCATCAAAAGGTTTTTGAATCTATTAAGATAACCATATGCTCTCCTTTAGTTAATTTGATAAAGTCATTAAAATGTTTTCAAATTTTTTGTTATCTTCTCATTATGTGGGTCAATATCATTATTTCTTATATCTTACTGGCTAATGTATGTGCATATTTCCCGTTGGGGTCAAAGGCAACAGCCCCTTGTGAAATTGTGACCAATTTATACTGTAATAACATGTGTTCATCCCTTTCACCCTCTGAGTTCCTGTCCTTTTCATTCAAACTAAATCCAGGATCCTACATCTATATAGTAACCACTCATATTTATGCAGTATACCTCTTCCCATTGTTTTCATATTTACCCTTAGAAGAGTTGTCAGCTACTGTCTACACAACTAGGGAACCAAGGAAATGTATAGCCTTAATCTGTTGACTGCAAGATCTTTTTTCACAGAAGTCCTGGCCATGTATAGTCTGCCCTGTGTTGGAAACTGAGACAATGATGTCAGATCATTGGTAAATATTGGTAAGATCATATCTCTGTAGGCTACCCATCACACTCAGCTCAGAAGGCTGCCTGCAGGAACTCAGTTCACCTTAGGATTTAGGAGTTCTTTATATTTATGTGTCAGTGCCACTCCTAACTCCCATCTCTTAAGATTCTTCTGCGCACTTTGGTGGCTCAGTTGCTTGAGCATCAGACTCTTGATTTCGGCTCAGGCTGTGATGCCAGTGTCATGGAATTGAGCTCCACGTTGGGCTCTGTGCTGAGCCTGGAGCCTGCTTAAGATTCTCTCTCTCTTAAAAAAAAAAAAAAGAAGAAGTTTCCTCTTCAAAGATCCCCTTGTCCTTAACTCTCTCTCTACTGCACACAGAACATTAGAACCTTCCCTATTCTTCCATCCTTGTGTTCATTTACTGCTATGTTTTGCCCAGTGTACTCAAAAGTTCACCTGATGACTGATGCCAATGCATGCTATCAGACTGCACTGACAGTAAGCCTGACATCACAGTAGTGTAAAATTGCTAGGGAAGTTTCTAATTTTAATAATCTATTGTGTCACCCAATATTATCATCCTTTCAACATGTGGTACTAGACACATATTTCAAGTGCTTAGTAGCACATGTGACTTGAAACTACCATATTGGACTATTGGACAGAGCAGTTTGAGATGAAAATTCAAGTTCCTAGAACCCAGGAATTCCTGCCCAAATAGCCCCAAGCCTACTACCATGGCTTGCATGTACCCCATTCCCCAGGTCTTTTTTTCCTAAGGTAGGTCATGTTCAGTGTGTATGTAATTCTTGGCCCAAGGGGTGACCAATAGATGACTATTTATGAGTAAGAAGAGAGGACAGAATGGAGCTTGGGCATGCGGGCAAGCAGCCCCTCATGAATGGGACAGAGCTCAGGCTTGGGAGACAAGGGCACTGGCTGTTGGCAAGGAGCCTCCATTTATGCTTTTGCCCAACCCACCAATGTTAGGGACAGAGCTGGCTTATCCAGCTAGAAGCCTTTTACTGACCCTCATCCAAGCTATACCTTGGAGGCAAAAATCCCTAGTATAATTTTTAAACCTCAGTCTGTCCTACCTCTCTCCTCCCTAAACCTTGAATGCTCCCCTGCATTTTACTGCCTTCTCTACATCCCATTCTCACCCCGTCTCAAAGATCAATATTTGTGGATGACTGTATTTGGAACTGCATTCCATGGCTACTCCAAATATGCCATGGTGCTTCAGACTTTGGGAATGGTGGAATGGTGCTGTGGCATTCCAGTGTTTTATAAACAGTTTCATATATCTCTTTTCCTGTGAGGCACTCTCGCTGGCATGCTTCCACCAGCACACAGCACATATCAAATCAGTGCAGCTGACCTGAGGAATCTAGGACTCCTGAGGGTCTTAGTTTGGAATCCCACCCCCTACTTTGGAATGACACAACTAATCAAGTAGTTTATTTATCAGGAAGCTTTGTGAGAGAACGGGAGAGTTGAGACAGAGAAGAGAGGAAAGCCGATAAGAGGAACACTATAGAGTGGGCTCCTTCTGCAGTAAATCGGGGTTCCACCCTGCTAGGGGTGTCCCGAGAGTATAGAACACTGCAGAATTGTCTCTTGCAGGCCAGGGAGGTTGGAGCATTTATTCATCAGCTCTTGTCTCTCATTGATTGAGAGTCACTCCAGGAGCACAACCTTGCAGCCCTTCTGGCCTCCTCTGACCTGTTCCTGGGACAAGAACACCCCCTCAGGCAGGCGAACATGGAAGCCATGGCATGTACAGGACCATCACCCCACATGGCCGAGGGTTTCTGGGAGGGCACAAGTCAGTTAACATGTAAATATCTCTCACCCAGGGGTGCAAAAAAAGCAGTTTATAGAGAAAGTAGAAATGGCAATAAACATATGAAAAATGACCAGCGTCACTATCAAACAAATAAAGACAGATCGAAATGGGATATTTTTCACCTACCTGAGCCATTTTCAAAGAATAACACCCAGTGCTAGAGGAGGTATTGCAACATGGGCTCACTCAGAAACAGCCGATGGGAATGAAAATTGGTACAACTTTCTGCAGAGCAATTTCACAACATGGATAGAAATTTTGTCTTATTGTCCTAGTAGTTCCGTTGCTAGGAATTTATCCTAAGGACTCACGCTCAGATATGTAAGTATGATGACATTCACTGCAATGTTGTTTACAATAGAGAAAAACTGGAAACAAAATCAATCTTGATAAAAGGAGATGGGCCAACCAAATGAGTGCAAGTCCCTCCAGGGGAATATTTTCAGTCACTCAAAAAGCTGATGGAGACCTATGAAGAGTGTATTCTGTTTTCCTTTAAAAATAAAAAGTATATTTCTCTATAGCTATGTGACTATAAATACCTGAACCATAGGTAACCAATGGTTCTAAATCTTGACGGCACATCAGAATCACCTGGGGAGCTTTTATGAAATACCAATGCCCACCTCCAACTTCAGGTCAATCAAAACTGAACCTGCAAGAGGTGGGTCCCAGTGTCTGTGGTGTATGAAAGGTTCTCAGACGACTTTGATGCCGAGCGAGGGTTGAGAACCACTGACAGATGCTATAATGGTAACAGTGGTTACACGTGCAAGACAAGGTCTTTGTTTCTTTTCTTTTATAAATACATTTCCGAGCTATTTCCAATTAGCTTGTGGTTTTTTAAAAAATACCTATTTATTTTGGGGAGAGCACAAGTGGGGAAGGGGTAGAGAGAGGGCAACAAAGGATCTGAAGAGGCTCTGCGCTGATAGCAGAGAGCCCGATGTGGGGCTCGAATTCATGAACCATGAGATCATGATCTGAGCCAAAGTCGGACACTCGAACAACTGAGCCACCCAGGCACCCCTAGCTTGTGTTTTTTAAAGAGAGACAAATAGAGCTAATTTCACAATGTAAAGGAGAACCTGGGTTTGTACAACTTGTCCAGTTTTCCTAGCACAGGCCAGAGGTCCCTGACATACAAGCCACCTATTGCCTTTCCACCCAGGAGTGGTCTCAGCAGTGGCAGCCTCACCTAGAAGCCTGTTAGATATGCAGTGTCTCTCCTCCACCCGAGTGGAGTCCTGCAAATCAGAATCTAAGTTTTAACAAGGTCCCCAGAGGATTCACGTGCTCAAGAGAGCTCGAGAAGTGCTATCTATTGACCAAGGATATCCTAGGCTTTAAGTATCTCCTAAGATATGAAAAGTGCCAAGAAGGAACATCAGTAAGCCCTCTCTAATGAGCTCCAAGAAGAATAACTTATTAACATTAAATATTAATTTCAAGTTAAGAATTCCTAAGTGTCCCTCTTTTGAAGCCATAGAGGTAAGCTGTCTTAGAGTCACATTTATCCATTAATCCACATATGGCATAAGTATAAAGAGCCCTCTCCAGTGAGAGGATAACTCCTTCAGTAGATCATTCCGATGGTAAATGAGACCCCGTTCATGCTTCTACTATCACATAAATTACTTATGTTACTCATTTAGAACATGCGTTAGGATGACCTAGGCCAATTTGTATTTTTGTTTCCAAGTTTTGTTTCCAAGAGATTAAAATATGCTCTTTCCTGAAATGTGCATTAATTTCTCCTTGCTCTGTTTTCCAGGGGAGTGGAAAAGAGCTTATCATGGACCTAGAATAATAATTTATTTCTAAAAATCACAACCCATTGCAAACTCCAGATTGTTCAGATTTAGAGACTACTTATCAAAACTTCTGAGGGATTTTGAAAAACATAATTTTCAAGCCTCTAGGTGAAGAATTTTAAATGTTTCTCCAATGTTCTCAATCAGAGTAGGTTTTTGGCACAAAATAATTCCTCTACAGGGGTCTGCTGGTGGGTGTCTTCATAAACATCATTTCTAATCTATTCAGAAGATGAAATATATGAAAAGGCTTTATTAGCAGTCTTTTTCTTTATCCTCTGACAGTTAGCCAATCACAGAAGACAAAGAAGTCAAAAGCAAGCAGGAAACCTATACATGTAAAAACAAGCAGCCAAATAGAATCCCCACTGAGAGCACCTGCTTGTGAACCTGAGATGGACGGTCTCCCGGTCACTGCCATCAGTGCCGTGTTTCCTATGGACCATGAATCAGTGTCGCCGAGCACATTTAACTCATCTGGTGAAACAGCTTCAGCAAGACACACATTTCCTCTTAACACATGGCCCAGAGCTGCCTTAAGTGCTTGGCACTTACTAATCCATGAGGTCCCACTCCAGTTTCAGGTGAGGGTCCACAGGAGGAAAGAGAGGATGTTCAGAATGGCAACCAACCAACACTTGTCTACTATTTATGGTACTGAGTTAATGGAAGAACAAGGTTGGGTCATCAGGAGATGTCTGTCTTTAATTAGGACAATGAACCTTCCTTCAGATTTTTTATGTTGCTCACTTTAGGTGAGGATGGGAAAAAAGATCTTCACAACTGCAATATTTGGATAAATCAGGTTTATGAGAATGGCTATTGATTTTTCATAATATAAGAGACCATTTTGGGGGAAAAAAACATTGCTTGAAGCTTTTCCTTGGTGTCTGGATTCCATTCGATACTACTGACTAATGGGTCATCAAAGCCATCTGACAGTTTACAGAATGTCACAGACCAGTCAATGTAACTTTCCAGAATGTGATTTTGAGTAGGAGCATTGCTAAGGTTTGAAAAGAATAAATACAACAGACCTTTCCACATTGTTTCTGCTTGATCCTGATCTTAGGATCATGGTGGACTGCATGAGAATTCTGCCCTGACCCTGAGCCCTTTCTTTCCAGCAGAGCCAGTGGTATGGCCCAAAGGTGAACACCAGAACTACCCTGTGAGATTCCTAGTGGGTCTCACGCCAATGTGCTAAAGTCTTGAATAGTGTTCATCTAACTGTGCAAAGGGACTGTTTGGAAAGCCTGGGATAAAATAGATACATTCCCCCCATTAGCACAAATTAGTTCTATTGATTAGTTTATTGGATGCCACCCAGCACAGAGCAGGTTTCCAAGAGGATAACACCTACATAGTGGCTAAACAATTTAATTAGAAAGCATAAGGGACACACAAAGATACCCTATGGAGGCAATAGAATTGGGCAGCGCATAGATAAGGTGCCATAGGAAAGATGAAAAGAACAGGACGGGATACAGAAAAGGCACCAAGCATGGTTTTAATACCCACCAATTCCCCACTTTGTAACTTATTAGCTCTGGGGTGTTGGGTGCATTTCTTAACCGCTCTGAGCATTTATTTCCTCATTTGTAACATGAGAGATAACATTAGTACCTACGTCCAGAAGCTGAGTAAGCACCGAAGAATTAAAGATTCTCATTTGTGTAAATGGCACAAGCCAGCACCTCAGAGTCTTTCTTAATACTCCCTCTCCTCTCTCCTCATATCCCTGAACCTGTCAAGTCCCATGCATTTCCCTTCCTTAAGATGTTCCCATTCCACTCTTGTCTTCCCCTTTCTACTCCAGGCCATGCCTCCCAAACCGCTTTTACCTCATCGGTAAATTCCTGGCATGGTTCTTTATCGGTCTCCCAAATTGTGGCTGTTCTACTCCAGACATCCTGAACTCTAAAACTAGAGCAATCTTTTAAAATGAATGAGATCCACCCCGCCCCCGCCATCTCTACCCCTTTGCTGTAGCTTGAACTTGTCAGTGGCTTCCTGCTGCATTGACCCTTGATGTTTCCTTCACAGTCCCCAAGGTGCCTCTCCACTGCCCTCACCTCCCACTCATCTTATTCATCATGTCCCAGCCACATGTGTCTACTCTCCGTTTCTCCAATTTTCCATGTTCTATCTTCCCTTGGGGCCTTTGCACCTGCTATTACCTCCACTTCAGGTGCTCTGATCCCACTTCTCAGTTTTCTCAGTCCCTTCCTCCAAGTGTCAGCTTAAATGCCATTTCTCTGGGCACTTTTCCCCAAACCCCAGACCAATCAGATTTCCAGGAACTGCAGTTTCTCCATCAGAACCCTCATCCAAGTACATGCATTTATTCGCATGATCATTCGACTCATGTGCGTCCCCCGACTTGTCTGCCCTCCCTGCCAGGGCAGAGCCAATGCCTGTTCTGCTCATCATTTTATCCCCAGAACCTATTGCAGCTCCTGGTTGTGAGGGGTATTCAATATGTTTTGTTTGAATAGTAAAATAAAAAAATTAACTGATGAATGGATGGAGCTTAGTACAATGCCTGGTTCAACGAAAGAAGCATTCTATACCTGTGATAAATTATTACTGTCATGGTTGTCGGTTGGGGCAGCAGAAAGGAGGGCAAAGGAATACAGACGATGGCAGAAACATCGCTGTCGCGTGTCCAGTGCTTCACAAAGGCAAAGCATTTTAGTTCATTCCATACATTGCTACAAGTGCTGTCCCTGTCCTGCCCCCACTCTCTTTGGTTGCACCTTCACACACTGAGAGCTGCTTCTTGCAAACACTTGTGACTCTCTGCCTGGAGGGTTCTTGTTTGCCTGCTTCGTTTCTGGCCACAGGAGCCCTTTCCATGAGCACTCAGGACAAGCTACAGGTGTTAGAGGGCTTGCAGTTCTGGAAGCACCTTTCAGCCAGCGGTGGCCAGGGCTTTGCAGGGACGTGTTTTCTGTCCCCTTGTTAGGTAACTGTCCTGTTCCAGTTGCCCACAGACATGACTAGTGAGAGACCACTTTCTCCAGGGTCTGCTTCTGGGGTAACCTGGAACACCCAAACGCTGTCCTCCCCCACTAACAGACTCCTGATTCTTTAAGACTGGGGTGAAAATCCTTACCAATGTGCCCACACCAAGCTAACGGGTTCATTTTGTTGGCTGCCACAATGCTTAACATTTAAAATTTTGAATATCCCTGCGAAGGGCCTGGACACTTCAGCTTGGAGGTCTTGGCTACATCCTGCTGCCTTTCTGCTTTCAACACATTTATATTACACTCATGGCTTATGAAAGTTTCTGGCGTTGCGATCGTTGCTAAGGCTTAGCTCAATAAAAACCTTAGTGAAAGCTTCTCTGACCACTGAGGCTGAATAACTAAATCCCTGCCTCCTCCGGGTCCCCAGAGCAATATATAAGATGTGTGCAAGATTCTGTTACAGTCCATCCTTCCTGGCATTGGAATGAAGGGGGTGCACCTCTCACCCACCCCTCCAGGCTTCTCTCCTCCATCCATATCTTCTTTTCGCTGTAAATTCAGGTGAAATACACATGACACCAGATTAACCATTTTGAAGTGAACAAGTCAGTGGCATTTAGTACGCAGCCATCTGATCCCCAAACATTTTCATCACCCCGAAAGGAAACCCCATACCCAGTAAGCAGTTACGTCCTCATTTGCCCTTCCCTTTGACCCCTGGCAACCGCCAATCTGCCTTCTGTCTCTGTATTCTTAGCACTAGGCATAAAGTCAGCATTCAGTAGTTGGTTTGGGTGAACGAATGGTGGTTCACTGTGATAGCACTGCAAGAAACGAGTGGCGCTGGAGCATCTTCAAATCAAAACACGCTGTGGTTGGGAGGCTTCCCCTGGATCCAGACTGCCTCAATTTGAACCCCAATTTTGCCATCCGCATAGCTCAGAAGAGATAGTTAGTTGTGCCTCAGTTTCCATGTCTGTAAGATGAGGACGATAATAGAATCTGCCTTTTGAGAAGTTATGACAATTCCGTGAGTTAATATGTGCAACGCACCCAGAACGGTCCCCGGGGCGTAGACAGCCAGATTAGTGTGCGTTAAATAATAACCAGCGCCACACTCTGTTGATATTACAGTGAAAGCCTGTGGGTTCATCTTCCGAGAGACGTGGAACAAAAATCCTGGTCTAGAAAGCTGCCATGCTGAGCTGGAATAGCTCCGTGAGAAAGGACGATCATGCTGCTTTTGCTCTTAAGTAATTGTCAGCCTTGTAATCCCACTGCTGCCGTCCTGGCTGCCCTTCACCCCCCCCCCCCCACCCCCAACACCCAGGCCTCCGCTCTCTGGCCTCACTTTTGTCCTTTAATGCAGCTGGCTTGCAAGTTCCAGGAGGCTAGGGACCCTGTCTGTTTTGTGCATCCTGTGCTTCCCATACACCCAGACCCCAGACAACACTCCGTGATTGGCTGCTGAATAAAATAATTCGCGTATAAAATGATGTATCCTTGCAGCCACAAAACTTCAGAACGCATTACCTTCTCTGCTTCCTCGGCAGCCCCCCCCCACCCGCCCCGCTTCAAAAGGAAACTTGTCAGAGCATAAAACATTCTGCTAAGCCTGCTCCTCCCTCAGCTTCCCATCTATACCTATCCCTGCCTCCTTTCTCCACCTCTGCCCTTGGTGGAGGTGGAGAGAGACAAGGGTGCTGATCCCTGGTGTTCCTTCACCCGTGAGCTGCTCCCCACACAGCATTATGTTCTAGCTGGGCCTCAGCCTTGACGTAAAACTCTCCAGTTGTAGATAAATAATGGCTGTAATTAATAATAAATGACCAGCCTGGGGAATTGCCGGGCAGGATTTAGTGGCTGGAGATTTACACAGCTGCATTCATTGCCAATAGAAGTCATGGATATGGAAAAAAAAAAAAAAAAAAAAAAGCCTGTGTTGCTATCATTTCTGATCCAGGACGCTGCTAATAAGTGCCATGCAACCGGCAGCTTGCAGCCCTGGAGAAAATCGCAGTTGTAACCGCACATTTTCCTGGGTGTGAAGGAGAGGAGGGTATTTTTATCCTTTTGGTCTCTCTTCCTCCACATTGGGGTTAGAGCCTTCCAAAGTCTGGGCGATTTATGTGGGGAAAGGCAGAGATCTGAACATGAAGGCGAGCCTGATGAAAGGATCTGGACTCACCGAAGGAAACGAAATGAGAGCCCTGTGTGCTTTTATTTCTTTATTTTTTCAGTGAAGTGTAATTGACCCATAATGTTACATTAGTTTCTGGTGTACAACATAGTGATTGGATAGGTCTACGTGTTAGGCTACGTTCACCAAAAGTGTAGCTACCACCTGTCACCATGCGACTCTATTATCATACCACTGACTGTATTCTCAATGCTGTGCCTTTCATCCCCGTGACTTATCAATCCCATAACTGGAACACTGTGTACTCTTAGAACCAATGGGACTGGTAGGTCTTGAAGAGATGATAAAGAACGACTTCTACAGAGGTCAAGCAAAAAATATGCACTGTAGGCTGCGTGGCTGGGGTAACCACCCTGTGAGCCTCCTAGCTCGATGTCTGGCTCGGCACTCGGCACTCACTCCAAGCTTTTTCATACCAGCTGGTTCTTTCAGGCAACGCACTTCATTTCTTAGTCCAATCCCCTCGCCTGCTCCAAAATCATGATTTCCTAAGATGGAAGTCAACAGTTGCAAGCATTTTCAAGGTCACTTAGCAGATCAACCGCTCGTAGACAACAAGGAAGAAGCAGGAGATAGAATAACACAAGGTTGTTGCCAGGATTCCAAGATAGCAAAAGGCTGATCACTGTGGCTGACACATAGCAAGAACTTAATGACTGAAGCCATCATGGTGATGCTCCAGGCTCAGGGCTGTCTGACAGCCACACATTGTTCCGTGTCCTCTACCTGAAACAAACAAGGTTCAGGACACTGCTATAAAGCAGCTCATAGCACTATAGAAAATTGCGGGTGTCGCCACACATTTTTCTGGGAGCAAAGGAGAATGTCGATGTCCTTCCAGTACCATTGCCCTTAATGTATAGAAGCTGAATGGAGGCTTTAAGATGTTAACCAACAAAACAACAGCTTGTAAATGGCAGAAGTGTGTTTGGAACACAGATGTGTCCTTTCCAGACCTCACACTCACTTATCTTACTGTACTTCCTCCCTGAACATCAGTCTCCACTCCCCTGGACCTTGAGGCTAACCTTGACTCTGTGACAAGAAAAGGAAGTGTGGCCATTAGGTGCCACCAGGGGCTCGCCATGTCAAAACCTATCAGACCACACACAGCACCCTCTAGTAAGTGATGGATGAGGGACACACTGTAGACATATGCAGATCATATAAGATACTAGATAAGGGACCACAGGGACCATGTGGTCAACATGAAGAAATTTGAAGTTGATGCTGGTGCAGATGACTGGGGGCTGTTGGATGTAGGCTTTGAGGAAGCTTCTGGCATCTGTCCTGAACAAGGAATATTTATAACTTTTGATTCATCCTATGCATAGTTACGGCTTGGGAAAGGCACAGGATATTGTGAAGGTGCTAAAAGAGACACCAGAAAGAATAGGCATTGTCTAAGGTCGGATGCCATAGAAAGCAGAGCCCGAGAAAAGGACTTGAGTGCATTTGACTCTTTGAGGACACTCTCTTAGGAAAGAACGGCAAGGGAGTGAGGATAGGGAAAGAAATAAGCCAGGATGTAGTTGCAAAGGAAATTTAGTCTTGGCCTGATTCCCAGGGGTGTTGTGTAGTGTAAATTATATTACCAAAGTGTCCTCGTCTTGAGGCAAGGGGGCTGGAGTTTGCAGTCTGCGTAAATCAATCATGTCTCTCAGTTTCCCCTCCCAGGATGGAGCATCCTATCAGCAGAGGGCAGTTCTCTAGATAAGAGACAACTGTGAGCCCTTAGCAGCCAACGGTAGCAGCCTAGCAGCGTCTGGGGAATGGTTGCATGTCAGGGCACTGAAACAGTCTACTACAGACATTTTCCCTATAGGAAATGCCATGACGGGTGAGAATAAGTCTCAGTAGACGGACCGAGGCAGGCAATGGCAGAGGGTTCGGAAGAAGCCAAAAGAGCAGTTGTGTTCAAGAGGCTCATGAGGAAGATGACTTTGAACGTGAGAACAGTGTGGTGGGGGGGATTGCTGTTCTCAGTTCTTCACTCCCCTGGTTATAGAAGTAACTGTCCCTATTGTTGCCATGGTTTCATGGCTTCATGGTGGGCTGAGGGCACTTCTTCACCCTTTGTTTGGGGCCTGACTTGCTTTGGCCAACGGGATACTAATGAACACCACTCGAACAGAGACCCTAAACATGCTTTAGCAAATTGGCTCCCCTCTCACACTCCTGGAAACTTCCATGACAAGGGCATAATCCTAATGGCTGCTGGCCAAGGAGAAGTGTGTGGAGTAGACATCAACCCAACTGGTGTCTAAGCCATGTCCAGTGAAGACACAGCTGACCCACAGACCAAAGGCAAGAAGATAAATGTTATTTACCAACTCTTTAGCAGGCAGCAAGGTCTAATAGTAATGGGGATGTTTAATTGACTACAAGAAAAGATTTTAATATGTCACTCTCAAAATTATAAATGGAACTAGGATTTTCTTAGGGCAGCAATACTAAAAACACAATTTTAAAAGGAGAATAGAATCCAAGTTTCTCCCCCTCCCAATACGCCATCTCTCCTTACGGGCTTTTTGGCCAGTCTACCCTATCTGGCTGAGAAAAATAGCCCAATGACTTCGCTTATCAGATTGAGAGACTGACGCCAGATGAGTAGGTGGTTTGCTACCATTGTGTGGCTGTTTAACTACAAGCAGATCCTCAGTCCTGGGTTTATTCTTGATGACATGTTTTATGTAGTAGATGCTGCTGATGCTACACTTCCCCACCCCCTGCATCCTCTCAGCTCACCTGAGTTCACCTCTGCCTGTCTCCACCAGCCTGTGGGCTCTCTGTCTATCTATTGAGCTTGTGTGCATCTGCAAAAAGGTGCACCCAGGGAATGCAAGAGAGTTGATGCCTCTGGGGGCAACCGTTACCCAACAGAGGATGAGAAAAGTAGAAGAGGCCCAGCCTTTCTGCCCACTGGGGTGTTGACTGAAGTTGAATGCTCAGCCAGGTTGAGCCCAGATGCCCCCCATCCCACCCTGGAGTAATACTCATTAACATGTTCTCTATGGGCTTTGCTTTCTTCAGTGTCTCTCTCCACACTCTCTCACCATGCTTTGTGGGACTGTGTCCCAAATAAGGTATCTGCCTACAAGTCCTTTCTCAGGGTCTGCTTCTGGGGAAAGTCTAAACTAAAGCTCCGTGTCACTTCTTCTCAATGCCGTTCGAAATGGCAAAGGGGAAAATATCTGTGTTAGGAATGGTTTGATTAAAGAAAAAAAATTCTACAAGTGATACACAATGAGGGCTTATTGTGGGGATTAGACTTTATGGGGTCCTGGAGTTGACCAAGCAGTCCATGTAAATCCATTGCCTTTGGATCTCCTTTTGGAAGTTGACTCTGCTATTTTGGCTTTCTTCTTCAGAAGTTCTATAACTCCTCCAAAAAAGTCTATATAATTCTCTGGATGTGCAGCACATTTCTCTACTGAGGGCTGTTAAACTGAGTGAGCAAAGTTTATATTGAGTAACCACTGGTCAAAATAGTTAAAGTACTTTGTTGACCTGAAATGTTCGATAACATGCTTGGGCCTTCTCTGGCGGGGTGAGCTTCACACATGGAAGTAAATAGCAACATCCCTGGCTGCCGAATTGAAAGTCCAATGGACCATGGCTATTTTCCCCAATGAGCATCATTGCCTCAAAATGGTTTTCCAGAATGTGTCTCAAAGTCGACCTAGAACTTATGCCTAATTAATAAATGCTTTGTCCAACCAGTTGTGGTACCATTGCTCTTCCTAGCACAGAACATTGAGAAAATTAGCACATGTAAAATTAGCATAAATGTATTCAGTTTGTTCCCATTCTAACTTGACTTATGTCTGGAAAATGTGATACTGAATTATAAGCATATCTCAGAGATAGTGTGGGTTCAGTTCCAGATGATTGCAATAAAGCAAATATCACATTAAAGCAAGCCAAATGAATTTTTCAGTTTCCCAGGGCGTATACAGTTATTTTTATACTATACTGTAGTCCATTAAGTGTGCAATAGCATGATGTCTAAAAAATGTGCATGACTTAATTAAAAAATACTTCATTGCTGAAAAATGCTGACCATCATCTGAGCTTTCAGCAAGTTGTGCTCTTTTTGCTGGTGGAGGGTCTTGCCTCCGTGCTGATGGCTGCTGACCGGTCAGAGTGGCGGTTACTGAAGGTTGGGATGGGCGTGAAATTTTGAAAAACAAGACAACAAGAAGTTTGCTGTATCGACTGACTCTTCCCTTCATAATGATTTCTCTGTAGTATGTGGCAGGGTTTGATAGCATTTACCCACAGCAGAACTTCTTTAAAGAAAATGAGAGTCAATCCTCTCAAACCCTGCCACTGCTTATCAGCTAAGTTTATGTGATATTCTAAATCCTTTGTTGTCATTCCAGCAATTTTCACAGCATCTTCCCTGGGAGTAGATTCCATATCAAGATTTATCTCAAGTATATTCTATCACTACCTTTGCTCATCTCTAAGATGCAACTCCTTTTTTTTTTTTGAAAAAAAATTTAATGTTTATTTTTGAGAGAGGGAGTGAACAGGGGAGGTGGCCAGGGAGAGAGAGATAAGGGATCCTAAGCAGGCTCCTCACTGAGAGCAGAGAGCCCAATGTGGGGGTCCGACTCACGAATGTGAGATCATGACCTGAGCCGAAGTCAAACACCCAACTGACTGAGCCACCCAGGTGCCCCATTCTTTTTTTATTTTTAAGTTTATTTACTTATTGAGATAGAGAGAGCAAGTGGGGAAGGGGCAGAGAGAGAGAGGGAGAGAGAGAATCCCAAGCAGGCTCCACAATGTCAGCACAGAGTCTAGCAGGGCTCGACTTCCTGAGCCGAGAGATCATGACCTGAGCTGAAACCAAGAGTCAGGTGCTGAATCAACTGAGCCACCCAGCCTCCCCTAGAAGATGCAACTTCCTCATCTCTTCAAGGTTTCTCATGAGATTGTAGCATTTCAGTCCCATCTTCAGGCTCCACTACTGATTCTAGTTGTCTTGCTGTTTCCGGAACATGCACAACGTTTATCAGTGAAGTTCGCTGTCTTTTATGAGCATAGTTTGTGGGGCCCCATGGCAATTACAATGGTAACATCGAAGATCATTGATCAAAGATCACATGACAAATGTAATAATAGTGAAAGAGTGGGAAATACTGTGAGAATAACCAAACTGTGACACAGAGACACGAAATGAATAAATGTTGTTGGGAAGACAATGGTGTTGGAAGGCTTTCTGGATTCAGGGTTGCCACCAACGTTCAATTTGTAAAAAAAACAAATTAAAAAATTAAAAAAAAAAGCAGTATCTGTGAAGCACAATAAACAGAAGCACAAGAAAACAAGATATTTCTGTGCAGGAAATTGAAACTGGGCAAAGGAGAAGTATTTCCCCAATTACCACACACGTGTCTGTGTACACACATACACACACGTACACACAAAGAGCCCCAAAGTACAGGATCCAACTTCAAAATGATAAATATATTCCATACAGTCAGTAAGAGGATCAATGAAGAATGAGAGAGAGCGAGAGAAGTAGAGCAAATACAGTGTGAAGAAGGTCAGACATAATTTAAAAAGAACATGACAACAGAGGGAAAACCATCTCAAGAGAGTCACGTCTACGAGTTTTTTCAGAGCTCGATTTTTTTTAAAGAAAATATACAATTTAGATAGGAGATTTATTTTTATGGAGGACTTAGAATACACCGTACATAACAACGTGAAAACAGGGAAAAATTCTTCCCCTTCCTGAATCTACACTGTTATTCTCCTACACTGACTTTGACCTTGGCCATGTGGCTTGCTTGCATCAATGGGACAATAGTAAATGTGACAGGAGAGACTTGAAAAGTGCTTGTACCTTGGACCTTTCCTCTCTTGCTGTTCTTGGAAATCTGCCACCGTTACACAAATGAGCCCAGACTAGTGTGCTGGCTGTTAAGAAACATGCAGCCCCATCCCCCGCAGTGAACAACCAGCCAACCCCAGAAGCAAAGCTGCCTAGTTTACAAGAGACTGATCACAGATCTAGGAGTACACCCAAACAAAGCCAGCAGGCCAGCCCACTTAAGCCTAGCCCACATCGTCAATTCCCAGGAGCATGAGCTGTATAAATGGCTGTTATTTCAAGGTGCTAAGTTTTGGGAGGCTTTGTTGTGCACACCTGACTTGTACCAGTGACATTACGATATGAGGTAGAGTGGAAGAAAGTATCGGACAAGGTCCCTGCCAACAGGACCTATGATCTAGTTGGGAAAACAAGAACAGGGAATAGAATATCTACTTAATGAGGCAGCATGCTGTCTGTCAGCATTCTGCTCTGACTTAATAAATTATAGAAAAGGCGGTAATTAGGGGTATAAGCAGGAAGTGAGAAAGAAGTAAAAGGTGTGAGCTAATAATGTATCATTAGAGAAGGAAAGGTAGGACCTGGGCCACTTGAATTAGTACAATCCAGGCAGGTATATAGGGAGACAGGGGAAAGGAACAAACACAGGAAATCGGGTAATCAGTCAAGTGGAAGCAGGAGGGTTTGGGATCATCTTGGCCAAAGAAATTGACATGAAAGCAGAAGGAAATAGGTGACTGTTTAAAAGTCTAGAAATTTTTAATACTCAGTAAATTCAATAATGTGCTGGCCTTTGAGACTGCATTGAGCTATTGATGAAGATGCTGAAAATAAGTGTCATAGTTTCTAGGGTGCCATCTGCCCTGACACTGTCCTTCCCTTACGAATTCCATGATCCCAATGGCAACTTTGTGCTGCCATGTAATTATTTTGGGTCTTTGATTGGTCCAATGAATCCTCCCAGAGGGAGAAACAGGAGGACTTCTAAATCTCTCTGTGAGGCGGTAAAATATAAAACTTGGGAGCTGCCTCAGTCATGCTTTCCTCTTTGTGGGAGAAGAAATGAAACTATCACAGAGAAACAGACATGGAACCCAGGCACAGACCAAGTGCCATTCACTTGGATGAGCCCTGGGTTAATTCTTGTCAGGCAGGGGGAGGAAGCAGTTTTCCTGAACCCTCTTAGGGTCTATGGTTGGATCTGAAAATTAAGCTGACAAAGGCAGACAAACAGGAGAAAAACATACGAATTTAGTCAATAAAAGTTTTACATGACAGAGTAGCCTTCATTAGGAAATGCAGACCCATAGAAACAGATGGACCTGCGTATTCCTATGCTAGGTTTGATGAGGAATGGATGGTCATGGACAAATTCAATAGGTCAAGGAGTATGATGTAAGCATAGCTAACTGGGGGGAACATAGCAAGACCTGGTTAGTTAGGATCCTTCTTGCCATCCCTTTGTCTCCAGATATAAGGTTGCTCTATCTTTCAGGTGCAGGAAGGCACTTCTCACATGAGGGTTTATGACCTGTTTTATGGCAGAAGGCTGAGGACAAGGCCAGAGAGACCTTCCTGCTTCCGCCTTTTTGTCAGACTCCTTTAGTTTAAAATATTCAAGATGTCAAGGTGCCATATTTGGGGGTAACATGTCCTGAACTTCGTCACTTGTCACTGTCCTTTCCAGGGTTTGGTCGTGCAACCCCCCTCGGATCTGGCTTAAGCTGGGTTTGCAGTCAAAGTGAGAACTCATGAGAACTGAGGTGCCTGATTAACATGCAGACCAATATTTCCCCAAATCCTGGATTCCACCTTCTTTCATGGACTTGAGAGAGACTCAAACAGAAAATGCTACTGGGACTGGGGATATTTAATCAAAGTCAGGAAAGACCATCAACTGTGGTTATGGGGTGGCCAATGAGAAGGAGAAAAATGCTCTTTTTGTCCTGGAGAGGATAAAGAACACGCCGTAAGAAAAAGGGGAAACGTGACTGGAAAATTGGAGAGAAAAATCTCTGTTCTCTTCTTCCCATGCATGCTGTGTGTGCACAAATGGAGCCAATTCTTGATCTCTTAGCATTACTCATGCAATGTCACCTTGATGCACTCGCACCTGCCAATCTTGACACCTGGAGGCCCTAGATGCCTGCGTCAAAGCCTGTCTCTCCCGTGTTGTGTCCTCAGATCCCAACAGAAGAACTCTGTCCCTTACCTGTAGCCTCAAGGCATGCCTACATCCCATCCAAAGTTCTCACCACACCCTGCCCTGTTTTGTTATTGATTGTTACATGTGTGATTGCCCCACCAGATTTGTGCTCCAAGAGTGTAGGGAGAGAAGGTAGTAGAGTCCAGATCAACAGTCTGCAGTTCACATGGACAAGAACGTGACTCAAGGTGCTTCTCCTAGCTGTGAGCCCATCAAATCTCTGACCCGTCTGAATCCAAGATGGGAGAGAGTTATTTTAATAACACTGACTTTCCCATGGCTGCTCCTAGCTGCAGAGGGGTCTGGGAAGCTAAGAGGGGTCCGGGAAGCTAACGACTTGCAGCCAGACACATGGTCACTTTGAGCAAATCCAGGATCTGTTAGGACAGGGGAGAGGAGAAGCCAGCCAGCGGCATTCTGAAAAAGAATTCCATTTCTCACACGACTCAGGGAGCCCAGCAAGGGAAGCATTTCTGTCTATCGAGATGGACTTCAGATGTGACTTAGGGTCAGTGTTCTCACCTGTAAAAGGGGGTGATAGTCATCCTTCACTCAGAGGGCAGCCATCAGGATTATTACATGAAGTAACCCATGAGACTGCTTGGAATGGCAGCTGGCACTGGGTAACTGGGAGTTTTTCCTAGAAACTATTTCACACCGAGGGCCGTGAGTCCTAAAAAAGGCCCAGTGGCTGACCTGTAAACCAGAATGTCACAAAGAAAATGAGATCGAGGGGAATTTTGTGAGCCAGGGTTGGTCCACGACAGCCTCGAAGGCATGACCTTTAAGACAGGGTGAGCAGATGTGAAAGATCAGCACGGTTCTCACTGATCTCAGTTACCTTCTCTATCCTCCCCGGGACAAAGCACACAGATGCCAGGGAAGCGCTGTGTGTGCTCTCTGGAGGGCAGGTTGTAATATGCAGTTCAGTGGTTTCATAAAGTCCCCTTGGTGCGCCCAAGCTAGCCGGGACCACCAGGCCACTAGCTCATTAATGGGCCTTTTGTCATGCAAATGAGATCTCCAGCCAAGCACATTTTCAAAGTGTTGGGAGAGAGGCAATTGCTGTCTTTCTTTAGCGCCTGCATAAAGCAGTGAACACAGGCAATTTCTTCCTTGGAGTCCAGGCAGAAAAGCAGCAGAGATAAAAGGCAAAGAAACTCTCTCTGTGGGTGACTCTAGCTTGCTTCTGGTACAGACAGTTGTAGGAAGGACTGGGCAGGGAGTCGCCAAAAAGGGCAGGGAAGCTAACAGGCCAGGTGTGCTGGGACAGGGTGCTGCCCAGTCCCAGGGGCCAGGCTGCTCCTCTTCTGTGGTTAATTTAATTGTCAACTTGACTGGGTCACGATGTGCCCAGATAGCTGATTAAACATTATCTCTGGGTGGGCCCGTGAGGGTGTTTCTGGAAGAGATTAGCATTTGAATTGGTGCACTGAGTAAAGCAGATGGCCCTCCCCAGTGTGGGTGGGCAACGTCGAATCCATCGAGGGCCTGGATGGAACAAAAAGTAGAAGGTTGACTTCTCATTCTGCCTGACTGTTGAGCTGGGACGTGGGTCTTATGCTCTCGGTGTGGTGTTCTTGGTAGTCAGGACTTCAGACTCACATTCCTATCTACACCATCAGCACTCCAGCTTTCAAATTCCCAGCCTTCCAGGGCCTCTAGCTTGTAAATGGCAGGCCACGGAACTTCTCAGCCTCCATAATTGTATGAGCCAATACCTTATGATAATTCTCTTGATGCATGCGTGTGTGTGTGTGTGTGTGTGTGTGCGTATTCTGCTTCTCTGGAAACACCGACCACTCCTCCTTCTCCTCCCTTTGCTTCTACCTTACCTTTTCCTCATCTTGACTTTTATTTCCTTTCTTCCTGACTTTGTTCTGTTTAGCACACATTTCCAGGTGCAGAGATTAGAATGGTAAGAGAAAAACACATGATCCCTGGCCTATGGAGCAAGACTTTGCTTGGGCTGTCAGCTGGTAGAAATGAGCAGAGCAGAAAACGTGTGGTTAAGTGACATCTGTGATTTATGTAGGGAGAAGGACTATGTTTCCCAGAGGCTGCATCCATGTCAAAAGTATCAATAATAAGGATGGGTTTTTTTTCTTTTTTCTTTAAAAAAAGTGTTGTTTTAATGTTTATTTATTTTGAGAGACACAGAGAGAGACAGAGCGCGAGCAGGGGAGGGCAGAGAGAGAAGGGAGACACAGAATCCGAAACAGTCTCCAGGCTCTGAGCTGTCCGCACAGAGCCTGATGCAGGGCTCGAACTCATGAACCGTGAGATCATGACCTGAGCTGAAGTCGAACACTCAATGCACTGAGCCACCCAGGCGCCCATAGGATGGCTTTTTTCTTACAAGATAAAAGAAAGTAATTCCGGGTTCTTACTTCTGTAGTTTGTGTTGGGTAATATCTCATCACGAGAAAACCCTCCAAGGGCTCCCACAGTTCTGAGAATAACCTTTGGGGTCCAGTCTAGTCCTTGGACTCCACTCAGCACCTATGCTGATGCTCTGGTTCCTCTGGCCTTGTGAAATGCGCCAAGCCTGTTCCCACCTTGGAACTTTGTCTAACTGTCGTCTCTGCGCCCATCAACCCAACACCCATCCGCAAACACCTCCTTGTGCAATGAGGTCACAACTAGTTTTCAGTTCGTTGCCCCATCTCAGTATAAACCCCCTAGAGAAATGACCACTGACAGTCTCTTTCAATGTCCAGTTTAATTTCTTCATAATAGTTATCACTATTATATGGTAGTGGCACTATCATTCTCTGAAATCCTATTTTATGTTTACTTGCTTACCAGTTCCTTCTTTCTTTTAAGGAGGTGGTAAAAAAAATAATAAAATCAAATAATAATAATAAAAAAACATTAATAGGTGGCAGAGCCCAATAGTTTACGTGTTTAGACTTCACGACCGTGCATCTGGCTTTAATTCCAGCCCTGTCACTTTCTAGCTGTGGGGTCCCAGGCAGGTTACTTTGCCTCTCTGGGCCTGAGTGTCTTTTTACCTTGTGCGTCTGCAAAGTGCATAGTACTTTGCAAATTGCAAACCACATAGTAGGTGCACAATAAATGCCTGTTGAATAATAAATGGCTTCACCATTCAACCCAGTGGTGGCCACAATGAATTGGCCAATCTTGTGGGTATGCATCAAAGCTTTGCCAGGCTACCCTTTTCTGAGAATTATCATTCAATAATTATAAATGCCTAAATGTTTTGTTCCATAAATTTGCATAAAAATTACTAAATGATTCTAGAGAAAACAGACTTATTCTAGAGAAGCCAAATGTAAAGTTAAACCTAAGGCTGTACAAATATTTTAAGAAAGCATTGTTCTTTCCATATGGGGTCTGGCTTTAGCCTCAGGTTGTAATTTCCTTGAGGGTGGTGGGGTACTAGATTTCTCTCCAGCCTCAAGGGTGACATTGTCCTAAATGAAATATTGAGGAATTTTAGACCTTGTGGGAGAAGAGTCTATTTGTGAACCTATGAAATGTCTTTCCTTTGGGTATTTTTTCCACTTACTGTAATAAAGTAGTAAATAAAATACTTAATGAGAAAATATGCTAATGATACTTTACACATTTTGTGTTAATATGACTCCTGCAGAATTGACATATCAGGGCATTTTATCCATTTGTGTAGCAGTCTACCTCTTGCGAATTTGTTCTTTTTCTTTAGCTCCCGGAGTGGAGAACCTTGGCTGGAAGACCTAACAATAGTACCTTCTACCATTCATTGAGCACTGGGCCAGGAAATGCGCCAAATTCCTTACATATATTCATTAGTTAAACTTCATGAAACTCTCTTAGAGGATAGTATGGTAGTTCTGTTTTATAACAAGGAAATGAAGAATCAAAGAAGTCAAGTGACTTGCCTAACATCCCATAGCTATTAAGTGGCATAGGAGAGATCTGACACTATTCTTTAAACCCTAGGAGTCTGTACTGATAGAAATAAATGATTGCGTAAATGAATCCTATAAATAAATGGGGAGAATAGAAAAACAAAAACAAAAACAAAAACAAAACCTCTAAACCCCATGCTGTTAACGATTACCTTAAAGGATCACCTTGGGCAGAGTTGGGCAGAAAGCTAAACTTTGTGGTCATCCCACCTGGGCCCTGATGCCTCCAGACCTGAAGCCTTCAGACCCAAGGTTTGAAGGTCCCTCTTTTCAGCCTTCTACCTATTGCCTTGAGCTGGCCCCCAAAGAAAGCTTCCTAGAACAGTGCCCATGTCTGTTGCCTTAGCTGGACTTTCCATCCATCCATCTATCCATCCATCATCCTCTATTGATTTCAGAGTTGGCAGGAATTCTTAATGGGGTGCTTAATTTCCCATCCTATTACAATGACACTTGACCAGCACCAGGATTTCAAAAATGGCACCATTTTTTAAGTTCATGGCCCTTGTTAATTAATTCAGAGATGTCCTCTCTCAATTAAAATCTTCCTGGCGGACCTAGAAATATTTTCACTCTCACTGTCATAAACTGGCAGGTTCTTTAACTATTTTCTGTAACGTATTCATCTAAAAGATTATTTGCAACAAATTTTCACAACTAAACAAAATTACAAGCTTTAAAGCATATCTGAGTTTTATAGCACCTCCTCTCTGAAGATACCTATAATTATTTCTCTTTAAAATTTTTTTTTCAACGTTTACTTATCTTTGACAGAGAGAGAGAGAGAGAGAGAGAGAATGAGCAGGGGAGGGGCAGAGAGAGAGGGACACACAGAATCCAAAGCAGGCTGCAGGCTCTGAGCTGTTAGCACTGAGCCGACATGGGGCTCGAACCCACGAACTGTAAGATCATGACCTGAGTGAAGTCGGATGCTTAACTGACTGAGCCATCCAGGTGCCCCCATTTTCTCTCTTTTTAAGTTTATTTATTTATTTATTTTGAGAGAGACAGAGAGAGTGTATGAGCGCACATGAGCAGAGGAGGGGCTGAAAGAGGGAGAGAGGATCCCAAGCAGGCTCTGAGCTGTCAGTGCAGAGCCCGACACGGGGCTCAGTTTCACAAACCACGACGTCATGGTCAGAGCCAAATTCAAGAATCAGACACTTAACCGACTGAGCACCCCTATGTGATTATTTTCTTAAGGGAAAGGAACATGGATCACTTTGAAGGGAAATTCACCATTTCCAATTGCATCAGAGCTTGGAATACCAAGTTGAAGACAGGGAGCCAGGAAGCTGTATCTCGGTGCTAAGTACCACTCCACAAAGAGCTCGCACGTTTCTGCAAGACAGGGCCCATAAGTACCCCGCTCCTAAGACTTTAACAAGGATTAAAAGAAATAAGGCCTGTAAAGCATTTAGTACAATGTCTAGCACATCGGAGGCGACCCATCCCACCTTCCATCCAGCAGCTCAGGAATCTCCTGAAGGGGAATACAAGATACACTTGCCGTGTTTTAAACTCTGTTCAACAGAGAAAGCGCATTGCTAGATTATAAAACTCCGTGGCATATGAGGTTGCTGAGGGCCGGGGAAAGCCCCAAACCTCTTTTCATACTCGAACGAAATTACCAGGTGCTCCTCCAAATATCTCCCTCAAGATCTCCAAATGAGAAGTTTCCAAACCCTCACTGAACATTCACATTCAATTCTCCTGCCCTTTTGCCCTTCTCAGGTCTGAATCTGCGCTGAATGTCACTAGTTCTCACGGAGAGTAATGACTCCTATAGCCGCAGCATCAAAACATTTAACTGGCCAAACACAGGCAAAATTCTGGGTATACGTGCTCTGGAAGTCTCAATGGAGGTGTGTGCTCTGAGGTGGTGAACTGACCCTACACCTCTCGACAGTAGAGTTTTAATATCGTTCTACTTCTGTACACGTTAGCCAAACCATAATTTACTGCTGCAAAACCCAATAGCCTGTACTTTTTCATGCAATTTTATTAGATTATTTCTAATAATGTTTGAATACAGAGTAAAGCAAACTCATGTTTCCATTTTGAGCCACTGATGTTCACTGGAGTCCAGTAAGAGCTCCACGGCCTCTTGAGTTCAAAGGAGGAGAGGAAAGGGAGGTGGGTTTGGTGCCCAGATGCCCATCCCATATTGGGGAGAGACTTTTCAGCCATCTTTAGAGTAGTTCTGATCATGCAGCCAACCCCCCTCGTCCCAACTTTCTTTCTTGGCACTGCGTTTTTCTCCTCCCTGTCTCTTGTTTTAGGTAACCATTTGGATAAATATCCATTCCTAAGAACATCTTAGCATGTTGCTTCCAATTAGCCTCTTCTGTTGATTTGGCCCCATTGCCAGCACCTGCAGAGGTGCCCAGTAACATCCACAAGGTTGTTTTTGCATGATTGCACGGCAGAGGGATAAAGCCTGCGTGTGCATGTGAAAGTGGCTTGGAAACTGATCTGACACACAAATATCCCAGGAAGTGATTAATAATTTAAACCCTGACTCAAGCTCAAAATAAGCGTGCAGTGATAGAGAAAGATGAGCCCTCTACAGCATTGTGCTGGGAGTGTCCAGTGAATGGGGATGTGGCTCATGGTGAGAAGCTTTCGGGGTGTTGGCCTTGCCTGTCATTCTAGGTCATATTATATATTATTATTTATTTATTTTTAGATGAGGGAGCAGAAGGGGCACAGATGGGGAGAGAGAGAATTCCATGTCAGCGCAGAGCCCAAGGTGGGGCTCGATCTCACAAACAGTGAGATCGTGACCTGAGCCAAAATCAAGAGTCAAGTCGGACATTGAACTGATTGAGCCACCCAGGTGCCTCAACGGGATAATATTTTTAAAGCAGAAAACACACAGGATTTCAGAAGAAAATAATTGTTTTGAAATACTTTTATCAAAATACAGTAAAAACAAATTATGATAGAGTAGTATATGTGGGTTTTTTTCAGTTCTCAAATGTAATTCTTTTTATATTTTATTTCTTTTTACAATTTATTTTATGTATATCTATTTAAATTTTCAACATTTTATTTTGAAATAACAGTAGACTTAAAGAAATGTTGCAAAAATACTATAGAATGTTTCAGTACACCCTTCACCTAGATTCCCCTAATGTTCATATCTTAGATAACCATGGTACATTTATCAAAACGAAGAAATTAATATTGGTACAATTCTCTGAACTATACACTCTGTTTGGATTTCACTGGTTTTTCCATCAATGTCCTACTGTTTTAGGATCCAATCCAGGGTCCCACATCTTAGGTAGCTTTTTCTTTTTTTTTTTTCAACGTTTATTTATTTTTGGGACAGAGAGAGACAGAGCATGAACGGGGGAGGGGCAGAGAGAGAGGGAGACACAGAATCGGAACCAGGCTCCAGGCTCTGAGCCATCAGCCCAGAGCCCGACGCGGGGCTCGAACTCACGGACCGCGAGATCGTGACCTGGCTGAAGTGACCGCGAGATCGTGACCTGGCTGAAGTCGGACGCTTAACCGACTGCGCCACCCAGGCGCCCCCTTAGGTAGCTTTTTCTTTGGTCTTTTATGACTTTGACACTTTTGAAGAATTCTGGTCAGTTATTTTCAGAATGTCCTTTAATTTGGGTTTACCTGATCTATCTTATGATTGGATCATGCTTTTGCATTTCTTACAAAAATGTGTGTTTTCTTATAAATGCATTTAATAATCAGCTACATAATAAATGTGGTAAATAACTACTTCATGCTTAAATAACTAACTATCCCAGTATGTAACTACTCTAATTTTGAAGTGGTGATGGATGTAAATAATATTTTATGAGCTGCAACACCTGAAATGTGGCATGAAATTATGTGTGACTTCCACTAGTGACAAAATAACAAATAATGCTAATAGTGCTGTGGATTGTTTCCAAGCTTTATATTGGAAGGAAATGCTAAATATCAGTCAGGAAAATAAAGAGTTTTTTCAAGCCAAGTTCAGAGTTATCCTTGGTTTACATAAAACATGAAATGAGTCACCCCCTCCAAAAAGGGGCTCAAATGCATACAGATGAAGACAAAAAGTGAGTGGGTTTTTTTTTTCCCCCAGATTCACAAAATCATGGAAAGGGGGGAGTTAGAGGTAGAATTTTTTTTGCTGCTTTGGTGAATGCATAAAGAGAATCCTATTTGTTTTTGTTTTTAGTGTTTGTTTTTGAGAGAGAGAGACAGACAGAGGGTGAGCGGAGCCTGATATGGGGCTTGAACTCATGAACTGCAAGACTATGACTTGAGTCTGAAGTCGGACACTTAACCGACTGAGCCACCCAGGTGCCCCAGGACAATCTTACTTGTATATCCCACAGGTGATTGGAAGGACCTTGAAAATAACTGTCAAGACAATGGGCTGATCCTTGGGGCAGGATTAAAAGAAAAGCACACTCATATGTTGCAGATAAGACCAGACAAAGTGTGCCTTCTTTGGGTGTTAGCATCTCCCTCGTCATTGTTGATAACAGAACTGGTGGCTTTTAATTCTTGTGTAACAACTGGCCACCAGATCTTACAGATCTGGAGTAAAAACTTACAACTGGAGTAAAAAATGAGAGGAAAGTATTTTTAAGGGACGCTGTATTTCTTACACTGGACGGATGTGCAAAAATTCACAAAGAGAAATCTTGTAATTGTCGGCGAACATAACTTCGTGGAAGCGTCTTATACAAATTTTAGTTTGGTGTTTTACCCTCTAGACCTGCATAGGAAGAGGGTTCCAGGATGAATTTAGGTTACTGTCGCTCAGTTGTAAAAATGCTTTCTTTATTTGGATTACAGCAAATAGCCCCAAACCAGAGCACATGATTATTAAATTACTTCTCCAGCATGAAGGTCATCCACGGCTAGTCATTCCCTAACTGGCATCTCAGTGCAGAATTCCACAGTGTTTGAAATGCCTGGTTCTGAGGGCCCTGCTGGAGCCAGGGAAGTGTGTTTTCAGGGAAAACCAAAACCAGCTTGTTTCCTGAATCTTTTGTGTTTATAATCATAATAACAATTACAGGTTGCTTAAGACCCATTAGAAATGGAAGAGAAGTTTGGAGAAAGGCCACCTTGGTCCTGGTCACTCTATTGCTCACACGTTCAACAGATAATTCAAGAGCACCTTTTCTGCTATAAGACATTGATGAACAGTCCCATGTGTTTGGGGCAGAACCCTGGAACCTGGGGTTTGTGAGTAGGGGAGACCGGTCTGCCTCTTGTCAGATCCATGCCTCGAAGGCTCTCTGATCTGACATTGACATCAGCGTGCACTGTATGTTCTTCTTGGGGGTCCTTTTTGGAGGCACAGTCAGCTTCCAAAGGCTACAGGCCCCTCCCCCCCAGAAGCCCTCCATGATGCTACCAGCTCACATTTCCTCCTCATCAACAGGCTTGCTTGTTACCTCTAAGTCAGATGTTAGTTTCTACAGTAGCTGTGATAATATATACAGAAAAGTCTCTTTTTCTAACTTATCAATAACTGTTTGTCCCTAACATCACCTATTCCTGCAATCCCAGGAAAATTTAGAATCAATACCTAAGAAAATTTGCCTACATGTTAACGGAGATTATCTCTGAGTAATGTCTTAGTGATGATTTCTTGTTGTGCTTATCTGTACTTTTTCAAATTTTACATCCTGAGGATTTATTATGTTGTCATTAGAAAAAAAATTGAAGTTGTTAGTCACCTAAAAAGCATCAAATGTAATGTGCTGATTCTTCAGTTTCAGGACATGTACATTCAACTCAAGATGGCCGCATGGATAAAGCAAACACGATTCTTTTGTGACTATTTTCTGTATGATGCAATCTTCAAAACAGGGTAAATCCCTCTCTTTAATGTAAGCATCAATGATTTATGTATAGCTGTTACTTTATGTTAGCAACATATGTTTAAGATTTCTGTGTTCAGTTAACATTCTAGGACTCCAGGGAAATTTTCTTTTCAGGAGAGCTTGCCCTCCTGTTGTTGATTTTAAAATAAACCAATCTTCACAGGAGAAAAATCTGATTCCCGTCATAAAATGTTGGGGCTATTTGTTCATTATTAGTTTGATATCTTCCAACAAACATAACACACAGCCAGAGAAGTGACTTCAAACCCTCAGAAATGATCAGGTCCAATGTATCTTCCATAACCACGGGTGCACTAAGGTATATGAGCTCACTGGAAACCATCCCAGGTTCTGCTACGTTTTTAAAATCATAATTACAACAATGCCATTGGAGGAATGTTGAGCTGGATAAATGGGGTTTTAGACAAGCGATAATAGGTGTAGAGTAGCATCAACCCAGCCCTAGAGATAAATCCTGCTTTTTACAAAGCATTGCAAAATGCTGGAATTTTCCTTGTGCATATGGAGGAGGGTTTTTTGTGACCATAAACAGTTTGACACAAACAGTTCTGGAAGGGAAGTGAGGAGAATAATGTGTAAACAGTGTGAACTTTTTATAGAGCTTTTGGGGTATTCTTATGCCACAGTGATGATTATACTGTAATTATTACTCATGTGTGTAAAGCTATTCCTACTCTTTTAATGCCTTCTGGAGGCCACCACAAATTCCAGTTACCGAAGTGTGGCATGAGTACACAATTACATGTGCACACACACAGACACACAGAAAGCTTAAGAACCACTGTACTACAAAAATCCCTCTTCAGCCTCCCCTGAAGGTACTTATCCAGCCTACGCTTAACTTTTTCCACTGACCAGAAGCTCACTCCCTTACCTGGAAGACCTCTCCACTTTAGAAAAATGTTCTTTTTGTTGCTGTTAATTTCTGTTGTTGTTATTGTTAGGTTGATGTGAAGGATACTGCCCACCCATATCCACCTGTTTGTCCTAGTTCTGACCTCAGGAATAAGAGGGGGTAAGTGTAATTCCTCTTCTGGACAGGCTTTCAACCTTTTGAAGAGCAACATTGTATTCTCCCCAGCCATTCTCTTTACTCACTAGAATGTAAATATTTGCCTTAGAAAAATGAGATTGTTTGAAAATGCTGTGTCTAAGAATCACTTACAGGAAGTCTTTTCATTTGCCGGAGGATCCATAATGGCTTCAGATTTCAAGTATTTGTTGTTTGGTCCTACCAACTCTGTCTGCATCTGGCAATATAACCAGCATACCCAGTGTGCAGTTCAGCTATGCCTCTGCAACATTGGTGAGTCCCAGCTAAGGGTGCCTGAAGTTGTTCGTGGCCATGCTGAACACCCCTGACAGGGGTGCCTTACATCCACACCATTTTAAAAACCCATATTTAGGACTGATCTGCTGAAATTGATCCTTGGGTGGGAATTTTAATTCTTTCCAGGTGTGCATGTGCGTGCGTGTGTGTGCGTGTGTGTGTGCATGTGCGTGTGTGTTTCTGTGTGTGTGTGTTTGAAAACACTTAGCAATACAGTGACTAGTGACCAGGTATGATAAAAGAGAAATTATCCTAAAAATCAAGGGATGAAATTTCTGCCCCTTAACGAGGTGAGGTTAGTATTCATAAGTTTTGATTGTGCCTCTCTCTTCAAACCCAGCAGAAGTTGACTATGGATTTTTCTTAAAAATCAGTGGACAAACGTCTTGGTGACTGCTGCATTGGATAATGGGTTCCTACTGAAAATCAGAGATGTAAGGGTTCCTGGGTGGCTCAGTCCCTCAGTTGGGCACCTGGCTGAATCTGAATCTTGGCTCAGGTCATGATCTCGTGGTTCATGAGTTTGAGCCCCCGTCAAGCTCTGCACTGGCAGCCCGGAGCCTGCTTAGGATTCTGTCTCTCCCTCTCAATAAATAAATAAATAAATAAATAAACCTAAAAAAAACCTTAAAAAGTTAGAGATATAGACCAAAATTTATGCTAAGTTCATTCTTATCTCCAGTGCCTTGAATAGTGCCTGGAACAAAGTAGGTGCTCAATAAAAAATAAAGGTATGTCATAATACAACTTTCTTCAATGGACTATTCTGTGGATATCAATATTGAGCATGATATTAAGCATTAACATTATTAACAGTATGAAAAAATGTCTGGAACTAGAAAGTGCTTATTGCAATAGTAAGGGGAAAATCAAGAGTCAAATTACATGTATTGGACATTGCCAATATTAAAATACACAAAGGTCGACCTCTCATCTCCCTATCCTAACCCCTTCATCACTGAAAAGAGAAAAAAAAATTTTTTAAGGCAGAAAAAGTCATCAAGACTGAGAAAGCACTGCCACTTATGAGTAACCCACGCCTTTTCACAGAACCCACCAGGACAAGGCATTTGGTCATGTCCTAATCCTCAAGTGTCTTCTATGAAGCAATGGCCACAGGAAGCAAGGTTGCCTCAATACTTCCAGCTTGTCTATACCGATTATGAGACAGCCATTGGGGAATCATAATAGCTAATACGTATTGAGTGACTTCACTGTGGGTCAAGTGCATTCCAAGCATTTCTCACACTTGTCATTACAACTATTACTGTTTCCGATTTTACTAGCAAGGAAACTAAAAGGCTAAGTTTCTTGCCCAACCGGATTTGAACCCGGGGAGTGTGCACTTGGGGTCCACACCCTTAACCATATAGCAATCTGCCTCTCAAATCTCTGGTCAATAAGCTTTTCTAATAGAACTCAAGTCCATTCCCCTTGTGATCTCCTTTTCCTACAGAGCAAACCCCTCTCAAGTTCCTTCCCTGGCCTTCCTCCAGGTAGAACTTTCTAGAACATGCATGCCTTTGCCCCCTAATTCCTGTTTACTTCAAATGCATGTGGCATTTCTCACTGTATTATCATTGTCATATAGGAACCCATAACCGGGGCAAAAGGAGTTGTACCTCCTTGGTTTCACCTTACCTTGACTTTAGCTTCATTTGGTTGAATTCCCAAAGGAGTTTTTGGCCCACCTGTTTCTTATCTCAAAAATGCAAATGTTGTGCAGTCTCTTCCTCCTTATCTGTTTCTCCCAATGCCTCATTTTCTTAACACATGTCATTTCTAGTACCATCACATATAAAACATTTCCAAACATTCCTAAACCCAACCCAATCTGCCAGTTACATTTTATATGTGTGTTCTTGACAAAATACATCATCCTCTTCCAATACAATAGACTTTTACTTCCAATCATTGTTACCAAAGTCTATGGAAAATGAAAATGTTAGCAGTTTTCTCTCTTCAGGGCAGGTGGCTTTATGAGTCATTTTTATTCAGGTTCCCCCCCAAAACTTATTAATGACATTTTAAATAAAATATAATTCATTTAGTTTAAAAGGGGAGATTCTGTTCTATTTCAAAAATAGGAATGGTAGTAAAAGGAACCAATAAATGAGTAATATATTTTAAAGCCTGAACCAAGTTTATCCCTTTCTTTATGAAGCTCTCTACTGCCAATCTGTGCATAAGCTGGCATGTGCCAACAGGCCAGCCTCTGCTTATAAAACCATCCGGGTCGTAAGACGATTCAGTCCTATACAGTTCACATGATCCGATGCTAACACAAATGACAAATCTACAACATGAAAATGGTTTATAACAAATAATTCAGTTATTTGGGCTAAAACTTCTTTGGCAACACCAAAGCAGCTACCCTGTTAAGATTCAAACTCACTGCAAATCATTTATGATGTCTGAAATGGACACAAATCGGTTTCTTGCATACAAAGCAGTCTTATGTTTTTCTTTAGGAAATAATTGGCATATTAAAATTACAGCTCTGCGTTGCTTTGATCATTCTGGAGCCAAGTGCAAGTAGATGCGTCGGCAGGCTTCCTTAAGGGGATGCGTATTGCGGGAACTCTAGGGAGCGTGGAAGCAAAAGCCTTTACTCTCCTTTCCTATGACCAGCTGACTTGAACAAATGCTTGCCTTTATATGGGAAAAGTATTCACAAGTCACTGGAAATACCTCCTCAGTTAAATTCTACAATTGATGGTCAGTTATGGGGCCGATAAAATAGACCATCAAGTCCAAATGTGCTGGAGAATTCACCAGATCAAATGACAAAGTGTATAAATGCATGAGCTGGTTGTGAGATAATGAGCCAGTGAGTCACCAAGGAAGGTTGCTCAAGAGTGGTTTCCATCTGGCACCTTAAAGAAAGCCAGGAACATCAGCCCTGAACAACAGAAGGGTGAGAGGGGGGTTGGCTCTGCTTCGCTCGCCATCTGCAGATTTAACTGCAGTTGCATTGGAAAAGTCTGTGTTCTTCTCAGCTTTCACATATCCCAAGAGTCACCTTTATTTAAGAACAAAAACAAAAAAGTTAAACACCCTCTACTATGCAAACACATCTCACTACTGCCCTTTCTCCTTATCTTCACAGCCAAGTTTCCAAGAGCAGTACTCCTGTTCGATGGTGGGGTTAGTTGAGTGTAGTCATTTTCCAGCTGTATTAAGTCAGCTTAGTCAAAATGTAAAATGATGGCTTCTTATCACCGGGTAATTCCTCTGACTGATGTGTCTCAATACTTCTCCATCCCAGTTTCTTACTCCAATCTTAATTCCAAAGCCAAATGCGAGGACTTTTACCTTATTCATTTCTGTATTGCTTAAGTGATTTATAGGTTTGAGAAATTTTGTGATTAAAAAATAAAGATCTACCCTCAAGCAGAGACTAGGAGCTGACTAGGAGCAAACACTCCCAACATTCCCAATCTAGCATCCCAGACCAAATAAGGTTGCCATAACTGGACCTGTGAAATAAATGTGATGTTCACCCTGAACGTTTCAAGTGGAAAGTGGAGTAAGTTCCACTAATAACAGAGCCAGAAGTGACATCATTAACATGGTGACATAGGTGGTTCCCAACTTAGTCCCCCCTCACAAGAAGACCAAATAGCAACTATATATAAACAAGACACCATGATGATAAGCCCAGAACTGGAGGTGAAGCTGAAGTACCTCTTGGATGACAGAGGCTGAGAAAGGTCCACATTAGAAGAGTAAGAAAAGTGGCTACACTCTGCCTGCGTTGCCCTCCTCCAGGCTGGCACAGTGATATACCGAAGGACCTGTGGCCTATGGTTCTTCCAGTGGGAAAAGAGACTCAAGGTGGACATCCAGCTCCCTCAGTGTTACAGGCACTTCCCAGGAGTCTCACTTGGGTCCCCCTTCACGAGGTTCGCTGGGATTCATTTAGCCAGGGGGCTCAGTTGGCAATTCTGCCTGAATTGGATCCCCAGCCAATAGGTCACACTGGTGTGCAGTTCATTCTGGGTCCCCACCTGGGCAAAGGAGGAAATTCATGGCCCCACGCAACTGCTGAGCAGAGCTTCCAGCCCTACCCTTCTGGGAAGCCTGGCCACAGATGCCCAGCTGCAGAGCACATCCTAAGGGCCACCCGGGCAGGAAAGCAAACTTGCAGTCCTGCCCAACTGTTGACCATATATGTCCTAGCCCCACATAACCAAGGAGCCTGAACAATGACTCTGAGCAGCCATGAAGTCCAGCATACGCTCTTGCCCTGCCGTAGAGCCCAGCCTACAGTCCTATCCGGCAGTGGAGCCCAGCATGTGGCCCTGCCACATTGCTGAACACAGCCTGCAGCCTCACCCAGTCACCAAGAACACAAGTAACAAAAGCAAAAAGGAAAAACTGAGATCACCTCAAATTAAAAAGCTTCTGCACGGGAAGAGAAACAATCCACAAAATAAGAAGGCACGCTATAGAATGGGAGAAGATATTTACAAAGCAAATATCTCATAAGGAATTAATATCTAAAATATATAAGGAACTCATGTAACTCAGCAGCAAAAAAAAAAAAAAAAAAAAAACAAAAAAACAAAAAAAACCCCAAAGCAATCTAATTAAAAATGGACAAGGGATCTGAATAGACAGTTTTTGTTTGCCCCAAAGAAGGCACACAAATGGCTAATGGGTATATGAAAAGGTGCTCAACATCACTAATCATCGGGGAAATGAAAACCCAAACCGTGATAAGATAACACCTTGCACCGCACCCGTTAGCTTGGCTATTATCAAGAAGACGAAAGATAAGGTGAAGATGTAGAGAAAAGGGGATCTTTGTGCACTTGTGGTGGGAACATGAACTGATATAGCCACTATAGAAAATAGCATGAGGGTTGCTCAAAAAACTAAAAGCAGAACTACCACGTGATCCAGCAATCCCACCTCTGTGTACATATCCAACGGAAATAAAACCACTATCTCAAAGATGTAGACACACACTCACGCTGTTCATTGCAGCATTATTACAATAGCCAAGACATGGAAGCAATCTAAATGTCCACTGATGGATGAATGGACAAAGAAATTGTGTGTGTATGTGTATGTGTTCAATGGAATATTTTTCAGGCATTAAAAAAAAAGAAATCCTGCCACTTGTAACAACATGGGTGAAACTTGAGGGCACTATGCTAAATAAAATTAATCAGACAGAGAAAGGCAACGACTATATGATTTCACTTATATGTAGAATCTAAAAGAAAAAAACAAGCACCAGACTCATAGAAATAGAGTAGAATGCTCGCCAGAGGCTGAGGGATGGGAATAAATGGATGGAGGCGGCCAAAGAGTACAGACTTACAGCTATAAGATAAATAAGCTATGGGGATCTAATGTACAGCACAGTGACTATAATTAACAATACTGCATTATATGCTTGGAAGTTGCTAAAATTTATCACCACACACACACACACACACATACACACACACCTAACTATATGAGTTGATAGATTTAACTTAACCTTATTAACAGATCTTAATGTGGGAACTCTTTTGCAATATGTATGTATATCAAATCATCATGTTGCTTACCTTAAACTTACACAATGTTATGTGCCAATTATATCTCAGTAAAGCTGGAAAAAATATCGGGCAGCCAAATTTATTTATTAATTGAAATTAAATGAAGATACCTATTATAACTTCAAGAGAGACACAATGTAGTCAAGGTTCATGTGAATGCTCACAGAATGGGCAGACATGATACCTGAAGACCATTCCTGAAACTGCAAGTATGGAAACGCACGTTGTGTCATTCGGAAGCTTTCCAGAGGCTAACTAATTCCGGCCCATCTCCAAATTTTACCCCAATCCCTGTACTAATGCGGTAGCATCCCCAACTCTGAGACAAAGACAACATAACCCAAACCCTAACACGAATCCAAGGGATTGGGATTGGGATGGGAAATCTTAAGTATGGTGGAGAGTCTATTAGGCATATTAGTTGGCCTGGCAGGATATTTCAAAGTGCTGATGGTGCTCCGTTTCGTCACCTGCATGGTGTCCCTGCAGATTCTCCCTTACTTGCCTGTTAGAGAAATGCAAGGGAGAGTTGTAAGGGTAATTTATAGCTAATGTGCAGACACTATATCCTCTAGTTTTTAAGATTAATGATTCACCATTATTCTGTGTTAGGTTGTACAGATTTGCATGGTGATTTGGAGCCCCTTCTACTGTAGGACACAGACTACTAAAATAAAGAGAGTTTGAGGAAAAAAAAAAAAAGGCTGAGCTGACTGAAAGACCCACACCTCTTCTTGGATCCATAAGAGAGGAGAGGACATAAGGCAAATCACTACTCCCAAGATTGGAGAGATAGGCGAATAGAAGGAATCATGGCTTATCAGAGCAGAGACTCACAGCTGGGCTAGGAAAACCTGAGTTGTATGTGAAAATCACACTGAAGGATTAGTGTGGATGGTTCTGAGAGTTAAGAACTAGGGGCCCAGTCATGAGGGGCGGGGGGCGCACAATATGGTGAGATTGCCCGCAAGGAGCTTGACCGGATTCTCACAGTAAATGTCAGAGAAAAATCCCCTCCTGCTTCTGACTGGAGAAGGGAAAAAGAAGCCATTTTGAAATACTCCAGAGCATCTGTTCTCCTTGACAAGGCCTGCCCTCAGGGGAACTATTTTGTCCCACCTAAGAGGGGAGGAGAAAACTGAGAAATACTTGTGTAGTTCACAGCCCAGAGGCACAGGCTCACTAAAAGACAGAGAGAAAATTATGGAACTGTGGATCACCCCCCCCACCCCCTGCCACGCCTCACCACCACATCACTAAAGGCCTATTTATAGGAGTTCCTATTAGCAGGTACATCACATCTGTCCAGAAATTACAAGGCATACAGAAAGGCAAAATATAAAGTTAAAGAGACAGCACAAGCATTAGAACCAGACATGTCAGGGATGTTGGAATTATTAGACAGGGAATTTAAAACAACTATGGGGCACCAGGGTGGCTCAGTTGGTAAAGCGTCCAACTACTTCGGCTCAGGTCATGAGCTCACAGTTGTGAGTTCGAGCCCCTCATCGGGCTCCATGCTGGGCATGGGGCCTGCTTGAGATTCTCTCTCTCCCTCCCTCTGTCCTGCCCCACTTGCGTACCCATGGACTATCTTTTTCTTTAAAAATAAATAAATAAATAAATAAAGGAGCTATGATTAATATGTTGAGATCTTCACTGGATCCTATAGACAGCACACAAAAACAGATTGGCCATGTAAGCAGAGAGATAGAATCCTAAGAAAGAATCAAAAGAAATGCCAAAAACACTGTAACAGAAATGAAGGATATCTTTGATGGGTTCATTGATAGACTGGACACGGCTGAAGAAAGGATCTCTAATAACCTTGAGGATATACTAATAGAATCCCTGAACACCAAAAAGCAAAGTGAACAAAGACAAAAACAAAAACAAAAACAAAAAACCAGACTATCCAAGGACTGTGGGTGGGACAACTACCGAAGATGTAACATACGCATAATGGAAATACAAGAAGGAGAAGAAAAAGAAAAAGGGACAGAAAAAATGTTTGAAACAATAATAACTGAGAATTCCCCCCAAATTAATGTCAGACACCAAACCATAGGTTCAGAGAATATCAAGTAGGCTAAATGCAAATATATATATATATATATATATATATATATATATACATATGATATGGACATATCATATTCAAACTACAGAAAATCAAAGATAAAGAGAAAAAAAACCTAAGAGAAGCCAGAGAGAAGGAAGAAAACACCTTATTTGTAGAGGAATTAAGAATAATATCCCACTTCTCAGAAGCCAAGCAAGAATTGAGTGCAGTGAAATATTGGAAGTGTTGAGAAGAGTTTGAAAGGGAAAAGGAGAAAAAAAAGCTTTGGAAGAGCACAGTGGACAGAGTGAGTTACACACCTTGATGGTGGTGGGGGGGGGGCGGGGGGCGGGCGGGCATCTGAGAGTCGAAGAAAACCATTCTTCTGCTTCCTGCCTGGACCTCTCGGGGATGCAAACACCGCATTATCTGCTCCTTTCATCCACATCATATAAGTCATTAGAGTTGGCATCATGGTGCCCCTTGGGATGCAAGACACCCCATTTCCCTTGAATCTCAGTGGTGTGCAAGAGAATCCTGCAGTTTATTATGACTTCAAGCCTGCATGAGGTTGGCAGGGGAGGGGGGTAGTTTTAGGGCCCACCAGCCGGTATGCCTGCTCTTGGGGTCACGTGGTTAAGCAACCACGCATCATTGCATCAAAAGGTGATGCTGCATGTGCATGTTAGGAGCTCAGAGAAAATCTGGTCACGGCTTCAAGACTGAGTGCAGGCAGGAGTTGAAATGAGAACGGGGCTCTGCTTGAGAAAGACACAGGCACCACTGACATCCAGAAGATCGCTATAGTCAACAAACAGTGGACACAAGCCAGCCCCTACTCATTTCCTTGGAATATTGGAGCCGTCTGGCAGCTAGAGCTTCTGAGCTCTAGTCTGTAAATGGGACACAACGTAAATGGGTTTCAACTGACCTGAAAAATCACTGGATTTCACAGGGACAAAAGCAGGACAGGGTTAGATCAACTTGTACTGGAGAGATGGGGTGCAGACTGATCTGTTTTTTCAGTTATGAAATCAAAGAACATTACAAAATGGCACACCTGCGTTGGAGACTGAATTTCCATACACGCTGAATGGGTTTTTTGTTTTTGTTTTTGTTTTTAAGCTGAATGTTTGTTCTTTTGGACCTATCACAACATCCCCAAGTTCAAAACAAAACAAAACAAAACAAAACAAAACAACATTTTGACACGGTTGTATGTCAAAACTAGTCACGTCAAAAAGTTATATACCAAACTTCCAGTTGTAAAATAAGTAATTCCTGGGGGATGTAATGCACAGCATGGTGACCATAGTCACTAATACTGTATTGCACATTTGAAAGTTGCTAAGTGGTACGTACATCTTACAAAATTCTCAACAGAAGAAAAAAGTGTTGTGACCATGTGGCGATGGATGGTAACTAGACTTATTGTGGTAATCGTTTTGCAATATATATAAATATCAAATCATTATGTTGTGCACCTGAAACTAATATAATGTTATATGCCAGTTATAGCTCAGATAGGTAGGTAGGTAGGTAGATAGAGAGAGAAAGAGAGAGAGAGAGAGAGAGAGAGAGAGAGAGAGAGAGAGATGGCATGTATCCAGGACTTGAGGATTGCAGGGACAGTTTGAGAAGAGATCACTGTCTTTTTTTTCTTTTTGCCACACAAAATAATAAGGATACCACCAAGAATAAAGTAGTAAATAACAAAAAGTTTACCATCATGAATTGAAAGGAAGGCCAAACATACAGCATAGTTTTTGAAAAGAAACATCCAGTGAATGAAAGCAATGTCTAAGGATCCACACAACTTATGATAGCTAAAACTGTGTTCATAATAAACCCTAAAGTCTTAAATGCCATTTAATTAGGAAGCACAAAATTAAATAAATTAAACATCTAAGTCAAAAACACAGGAATAAAATGAGATAAAGGAAAACAGAAGGGAGGAAATAAGGAAGAGAAAATTGAATATGGAATTAGAAAACAGAAGCAAAATAAAAGATTATACACCAAACAGCAAATTTAAAATATTATTAATTATAATGATGTATTATATGACAACAGTAAAGCATAAAAATGACTACCTTAAGAAAAAGAAAGAAGAGGGGCGCCTGGGTGGCGCAGTCGGTTAAGCGTCCGACTTCAGCCAGGTCACGATCTCGCGGTCCGTGAGTTCGAGCCCCGCGTCAGGCTCTGGGCTGATGGCTCAGAGCCTGGAGCCTGTTTCCGATTCTGTGTCTCCCTCTCTCTCTGCCCCTCCCCGTTCATGCTCTGTCTCTCTCTGTCCCAAAAATAAATAAACGTTGAAAAAAAAAAAAAGAAAAAGAAAGAAGAATGTGGAAATACAAAAAAAAAAGTAAAATATGGAAAGGGGAGTACTGATTGATACAGAAAAAAATTATAAAACCAAACATTTCTTAAAACTTTTGAAATAAAATTGAAAGCCTAGATCAGTTGTAGAATGGATAGAAACTTTAAAGAGTTCCAGAAGAAATTAAGAAAGTTTTCAAAGAATTACATCTCTAAAAAGCACCAAGTTTAGACAGTTTCAAACTATCAAAAAATAGATTATTCTTATCCTACTTTAACTCTCCCAAGGTAGAGTAAAAGATTTAGTGCTCAAATTGTTTTCGTGTCTAATTTGATATCCAAATCTATCGAAAATAACATAACAAACTCCAATTGGATTTACCAATATGAAAATCAATAAAATATTAGCAAATATAACACATTTTAAATTATAAGGTACTGTACTTTAAATTTAAAATTTAAAATTTTTAAATTTAAACTTTAAATACATTTTAAATTATAAGGCAGCGCATTTTAAATTATAAGGTACTGTAATTAAATTATATTTATCTCAGAAATACAGAAGTAGCTCAAGACTGGTAAATCCAATATAATACACAATTTGTTAATATAATATAATGTAAATAAAATAACATAAAAAAAGGTTATTGCATCAAACAAACAAAAAGACACTTGCAAAAACCCTACTTTTCTTTTTCATTTGAAAGGAAAAACTTGGTATAATAATAGATGGCATATGAGTCATGAATGGATTAATAAACATATAGAATAGAAATTGCTCTGTTTAAGGTAAGAAATACAGACGCATCTATTTTAAAGCAAGATGAGGATACTATCAAAACCTAGGGGCACCTGGGTGGCTCAGTCAGTTGAGCGTCCAGCTTCGGCTCAGGTCACCATCTCACAGTTCATGGGTTCAAGCCCCACATCAGGCTCTGTGCTGACAGCTCAGAGCCTGGAGCCTGCTTCAGATTCTCTGTCTCCCTCTCTCACTTCCCCTCCCCTGCTCACGCTTTGTCTCATTCTGTTTCTCAAAAATAAATAAATGTAAAAAAAAATAAAAAAAACCCAAACAAACCTATTTGCTGTTATCCTGGAAGTACCAGCCAAGGAAGTTAAGCAAGAAAAGCATATTATATGTGTTGGAAAGAAATAGGTAACATAAATATTATTTACCCTGATATAAAAAAAAATACTGGACTACTCCAGCCAAAATACAATTGAAAACAATAAGAGAATTAAATAAGAGGACTGGGAACTAAGTTAATTACAATAATTAAGGGTTTCCTTATCTTAAAAAATATAGCCAGCATGGGGCGCCTGGGTGGCGCAGTCGGTTAAGCATCCGACTTCAGCCAGGTCACCATCTCGCGGTCCGGGAGTTCGAGCCCCGCGTCAGGCTCTGGGCTGATGGCTCAGAGCCTGGAGCCTGTTTCCGATTCTGTGTCTCCCTCTCTCTCTGCCCCTCCCCCGTTCATGCTCTGTCTCTCTCTGTCCCAAAAATAAATAAACGTTGAAAAAAAAATTAAAAAAAAATAATAAAAAATAAAAAAAATAAAAAATATAGCCAGCTTAAAATAAATAGAAGAAAATACCTAATTCAAATTATCAGCCTAAATAGTAAAATATGTAGAGATAATGTAGGATCTATATTGAAAAACTTAAGACTCTATTAAAATTTTCAGTTACGTGAAATGGTTGGACCGCATGCATTTAATTCCTCTCCTTCCAGAGAGGAATTCTTATCATTTAAAGACTATAAGTATCAAGAATATTAAGAATTCTTGTAATTTAAATTCTTATAATTTAAAGAATAAACCACTTTAAACCCAGGGGTTGAAGAGAATGAGAGAAATAACGGTCGGATGAAAAATGGCAACCGATTTATGGCAGAAAGGAGGCAGATGGAGAGGGGTGAGGCCTTAAAGGAGCAGCCGAACTGCCATCTACAGAGCAGGACGTTGGCTGCGCTCTCGGCTCTCAGAGCATCTCCAACTCAACGTGGAGGAATCTGGTGCCGCCAAGAATGGGGTGACAATGGGATCGCACACACGCAGAGGTTGGTTGAATGTCTTTTTAGAGAACATTTGCATTTCCTGGCCCTCCCTATCATCTCCCAGTTCTCCATTTGTCAACCTTTCCCCACCCATTCTCTGCTTCTCTCCTTCCTCCTCTAGTCCTGGGCTTCTTTGCCCTCTGGACTCCAATTGGATTGAACCGACGAGGGGAACCGTCGGGAAACTGGAGGGTGGAAGCAGAGAAGGAAGTAAGGGTGTTTGTTTCCCTATCTCCTTGTGGCTTTTTCACAATTCGGCTGTAGCCCTTCATGGGGCCAGCTCCTGTCTGGAGACCCTTCCATGAAAATAGCTCTCAAGAGGCTCCAGAACATGTTCCCTCCCTTTGTCCCTTCAGGCGCGGGGATGGTGATGGCTTCTACCGCTCCTGGTCCCGGAGGGCTTCCCCCTCCAGGGCTCGGTCCATCAGCCCCACGCATTTCATTAATCGTTGCTCAGGCAGATGCCTGGACTGTGCGTGCTGATTCCTGCTGGGCCCCTGGCTGATTCTGCTACGCAACTAATGCGGCCCGCGTACCCACTCCCACTCGAGACCCTGAAGGACTGTGCGGATGGAAAAGCTCAAACTCCGAGTCCAGGTATACAGAGATAGAGATAGAGGCTAGGGGCTAGGGATAGGGCTAGGGGTTAGCGGATGAGGATAGGGTATAGGAATAGGGGATAGAGAATAGGGATAAGAGATAGGGGATGGGGATGGGGGTAGGGATGGGAAATAGGGATAAGGAGAGGGGTAGAGATTGGGAGAGAGATGATAAAGATAGAGACAGAGATATAACTGTATCTTTTTAGAACCTATCTATCTGTACTGCATATAGAAATTTATTTATATAGTATGTTGGTATAGCATACTTTTTTTTTTCCTGGTAAGAGACTAAAAATACCTGCTAATCTTTTGGGAAAAAATTGTATAAGACAGAGCATGGCACAAGGCTTTGATCTTCACTGTAAGACTTTCTGTACATTCAATCAATCCGTGGTGAGCCTTAAAGCCAGACTTTCTAGAATCAAATCTCTGCTCCATCATTAACAGCTGTATGACCCCTTGGTGCCTCATTTTTCTTATCTATAAAACAGGAATGATGATTTTTTTTTCACTTCATAAGGTTGCCTTAAACTTCATTAAATAAGTGTGAAGCGTTCACAACAGTGCCTGGCACATAGTAAGAATTCGATTAATGTTGTTTATTATTACCTAAGAGGTGGGTGTATCTCTGGGGCCATATTATTTATGCTCTTCAGTATTTAGACAAATAAATGATACTAATAAATCAGGAAAAATAACAAATAATGTTTTCTTTTTTTAAATTTTTTTTAACGTTTATTTATTTTTGAGACAGAGAGAGACAGAGCATGAACGGGGGAGGGTCAGAGAGAGAGGGAGACACAGAATCTGAAACAGGCTCCAGGCTCTGAACAGTCAGCACAGAGCCCGACACAGGGCTCGAACTCACGGACCGCGAGATCGTGACCTGAGCCAAAGTCGGACGCTTAACCGACTGAGCCACCCAGGCGCCCCACAAATAATGTTTTCAAAAGAAGAGACACATGCATCCTCACTCACATGCTGGCATAGATTATTTTTTCATATAAACTAATTGTCACCCATTAAAACACCGAACATATGTCTGAGACCTCACAGCATGGAACGGAAACAGGTTTCAGGTGGGAGAAGAGGAAAGCAGAGGGGTTTTTTGAAAGAGCACTGATCCCAGACTCAGCAAACCCAGTCTGAACTCCCTATTCTGCTCCCTACTAGCTGTTTGGCCGGGGGTCACCCGTCTCTGGTCCTTGGTTTGTTTGTGAGAGTTGCAACAGATGCTCTCTTGGGTGCTGCACAGCTCTGAAAGTCTGTCCCATTTACTGGGAGATCAGGGACACTCTCTGCAAGGACTAATGTCCCCGGGAGCATCTGAATGGCAAGGCAGGAGGCAACCCACTTTTTGCCACTTTGGGTTGGCCTCTTCCTTGGACACAAATTTCTTCTAAAAACAATTAGTGAGGGGCGCCTGGGTGGCTCAGTGGGTTAAGCGTCTGACTTCTGCTCAGGTCATGCTCTCACGGTTGGTGGGTTCGAGCCCTGCGTCAGGCTCTGTGCTAACAGCTCTGAACCTGGAGCCTGCTTTGGATTCTGTGTCTCCCTCTCTCTCTGCCCCTCCCCTTCTTGTGTTCTCTCTCTCTCTCTCTCTCTCAAAAATAAAAATGTTAAAAAAAATTAAAAACAATTAGTGAAACATATGGAGTCATTTTATTTACCAAAGAGGAGCCCCAAAACAGCAAGAGGAGAAAAGATACTCCCCAATGACAACCTGGTCAGGATTCCATCCCCATGCTCAGAGGGGGTCCAGAAATCAGTGCATCTTTACACCTGAGCCCAGGAAAGGCAGAGAGGAGAACTTCCGTCCCTCCTCTCCAGTCTGTCATTAGTCTTCAGGGTGTGGGACTACTCAGGCATCTGGAGAGAAATTAGGAGTGGGCAAGGCAGCTCTGTTAATTTATTTCCAGGGAACAAGATGAAGTAGCTTCACCTTACTCAAGGCTTATGTTTCCAATCCTCTCTGGCTACCCTTTTCTCCCCCCTGCTTCTTTCTGCTTGGGTTATGTTAGCCACATGAGTCATTAGCAATTAGCAGCATACAACTTGCTATGTGCTAATGGTGGTGGATTTATTTGGCTCAAAAATCTGCTACTTTAGTTTTGGGCCCCTTAAGTTTCATGGTTAGATATTAAAACTCGAAGTTATAAATGACAAAAAGCAAATGGAAGGCCCAAGGAATGAAGGAACTGGACAGTATATATGCATTATAATTCATTCATCGTATCCCCATAAAATAACCCTACCCTCCGCTTTTTAAGATGTCACCTCGTCTACCACAATAGATCAGAAAATGCTCTTGTGCACTTTCCCCTTTCTATGGCCAAATTTAAATTCCCCATGAGATGGAAGATGCACTAATTTAAATCTGATGACAAAATTAGTAAACAGCACAATAACCGCACTTTGAAATTTTTTCAGCTTTCTATCACGTCAGACTCGGGGTACCTTTGCTTAGGAAAGCCCTGACCCACTGCCTTCTCATATCTCTGCCTCCCAATAACCAGCGTGGAGACCCCAGCAACAGAAACATGCACGGAAAAACAACGGGGGCCTGAAGAAATTCAAGACAGGAGGAGAAGCGAAGTCGAGGATGACCGTAGCTGGACTGCTAATTTCTGTCAAGTTTACTGTTGACTTATTTGGCATGACTTTTTTACACTCACAGTTTGGGGCTACGAACTGATTTATAAAGGTGTCTTATCTCTCCATTTACGTGCCTTACTTAAAAAAATGTTTAATGTTTATTTGTTTTTGAGAGAGAAAGAAAGATGGTGTGAGCAGGGAAGGGCCAGAGAGAGAGGGACAGAGGATCCGAACTGGGGTCCGTGCTGACATCAGAGAGCCCGATGCAGGGCTTGAACTCATGAACCATGAGGTCATGATCTGAGCCAAAGTCAGAAGCTCAACCAACTGAGCCACCCAGGCCCTCCTCACTGGCTACACCTCAAGTGTGCAGTAGCTACACGTGATTATTGTTGAATTGGACAGCGCAGATAAAGAACATTTCCATCATTGCAGAAAGTTCTATTAGACATCGCTGGTCTGGAGAGAAGACTATCCTTTTCGTTAGCTTTTGCACCGTATTCCAGCAACCTGAGGAAGACGATATTCACAAATTGTCCCTGCATACGGCACTGTGGAATTATTTCCTGGAATGATGGATATGAACCAACAAAATGCAAACCTGCCACCCGCTGAGGTCTCTTTGTTCTAGAGCCCAAACTCCCTTCAACACTCCATGGAAGTTATAATCTTGCCCAAGAGTTCTGGACATATTCATGGCACCCTTGTTCTCACAGTGACTTCTGCCTCCTGACTCCTATTTCCTTACTGCATAAACCTAGACATCCAACTAGCCCTTTGGCTTTGTTTTCCACATACAAAACACAAAATATCCACATAAAAAATGCTTATGGGTAGGGTAGGGGCAGAGAAGGAGCATTTCAATGGAGTTTTCAAGGTAACATCAGGCATCTTCAAATTTCATCCGGCCACCTAACCACAGAGTACTCTCCACTACCCCTTTCCTCAAGGCAACCTTCAACATAACCCCATGTTAGTGTCTCCTCTCTCTCTGACCCTTTTCTCTTTCTATGTCTTCAGTTCTCCCTCTCACGTGTACCATAAATTCCTTCTCTGGTCTCACATCCTCTTTGGTGATATTTTGTAGTCCTGCCTCATTGAGACCCTTTTATTTCCCCCCAGAATCTTAGCTACTCAAAGCAAAGTTGCTTTGGGCAATTTCCCAAAGACTGGAGAAACTGGAGAAACACTCCAGTACTAGCTATTAAAAGAGTGGACCTTTCACCTCTGAATAGGAGCATAATTTCTTCTTTCTTTGACCCCCTTAAAGCCTGCAGCATTATAAAGCTTCTTTGCTCTGCTATGCTAATGGAACAAACCAAATCTGCTACACATCAGGGACACGCTATCCCTGGATTCACAGAAAGGCTTGCAAGTGCACAGGAACCCATAGCTCTACTTTGTGCAAGACTTGAAATCTCAGTTCAGATTAGGAAGACTTAAAAATTCCATGGAGGAGGGGTGCCTGGGTGGCTCAGTTGGTTGAGTGTCCGACTTCGGCTCAGGTCATGATCTTGCAGTTTGTGGGTTTGAGCCCCGTGTCAGGTTCTGTGCTGACAGCTCAGAGCCTGGAGCCTGCTTCGGATTCTGTGTCTTCCTCTCTCTCCATCCCTCCCTCGCTTGCTCATTCCCTCTCTCTCTCTCTCTCTCTCTCAAATAAATAAAAACTTTTTAAAAAAATCCATGAAGGACTTTTAAAAAGGATTGATGTAGACTTCTCAGGTTGTAACTTCTTTTTTTTTTTTTCCTGAAAGTCACTTAAATGAAAAGGATTCGTATTTCTATGTGAAAATAAACATTTTGAGTCTTAATTCTCCAAGGCACAACTGTTACCTATAATGCCAACATGACTTTTTTTTTAAGTTTATTTATTTTGAGAGAGAGAGTGTGCAGGAGAAGCAGAGAGAGAAGCAGAGAGAGAGAGAGAGAGAGAGAATCCCAAGCAGATTCTGCACTGATCTGAGCTAAAATTGAGTCAGACATTTAACCAACTGAGCCACCCAGGCGCCCTCCCAACATGACTTTAATTTTCTGGGTTACTAAAAGAAAATTTGTTTGGGGACTGACTCCTATCATTTAAACTTTGTTTAACATAGTGATTACCCAACATTAGTGTGCATTAGAATGCCCTAGAATCCTCCTTAAAATACAGATTGCTGGATTTCCCCATGGAGTTTCTGATTTAGTAGGTCTCTGATGACAATTTTGGTTTCTAAATGCACATATAGAGAAATCAAAATTAAAAGATTAAAGTGTGTGTGTGTGTGTGTGTGTGTGTGTGCACCCTCATTGACCCTACTGTACTTCTTATAAAGGTGGGCTTATTTTTGTTTCTGTCAAAAGGGCCTAGGCTCCTTCCAATTCCCTAGGCAGGTTGAAGAAGATTTGGGGGTCACAAAAAGTGATAGTGTATGCATGATTATCCCACCCCATTTGGGGGGCGGTGGTGGTATTTAATCCAGTACAGAAATGAAGATCTCCTAACTGGCTTCAGATCATCCCAAAAGGAAGACAGGACTCCTCTGTTGGATAATGTTTTCAAAGTGTTCTAGGTAAGAAAAAAGGCTCCCAAACTGGGACTGTACCTTTAGTTTTCAAGGTACAGGAATAAAGTAAAATTACGGGGCAGGAAAAATATGAGGGCCTATGAATCAGTCCATGAGCATGCGTACCTTCATCAGGACAATTGTTCCCCCAGAACCTTCTTGGACGCTGGGATTTCTTCATCCTGAGCCTTTTTTGTAACCCTGGTGACCATCAGCACATCCTGATGACTGGCATCTGCCAGTCGTGGTCAATGTCACCATAACAACCACTTTTTCCACTGCTCTGTGTCTCTCCCACTGCTGCTTCCTCCTAAAACTGACAAGCTCTTTTATACACCGCATGGTTCCATTTTAACAGGTTATTTTATATAGGGTTATATGAATAACCAGATATATCCTTTGTGTTTAATCATATAGGTCCACCAAACATCACATCTCTCAAATGAGGAGTCCCCAAAACCCAGTGCCGGTCAGAATAATTTCAGCTTTCTTCTCATCATTGGGTTCTTTCTTCTAAAAATGGAATGACAAAAAATATCACAGTTGATCGAGGCAGCCTTAGACTTAGCCCAGCTAGACAGGCTTTACAGTGAGTGACAAATAGCTTTGCTATTAAGTCTTCTCTAACAACAACAAGTTGTGCTTAATGCAAAGTCCCCCTTAAATCATGAGAAGCTGGATAATCTCGCAGCTGAGAGGCAATGCTTAACTAAGCATGCATTGCTGGGTCCCATGAGCCTCCAGTGTCCTGCAAATATAGTGTTCCTTCTCCACTAACGGAAGAGGATGATGAGAAAGGAAGTCCTTGGTGAAACCGTGAATTCATGAAAGATGCTCTTTGTTCTCTGTCCCCTCCTTCAACTTTTTCCCTTACCCAGTTGGATCCATGGATGCATTCTTGCAACTTCTCTGTAAGACTTAAATCATTACAAAATTAATTTTTTTTTTACCTAGACTGTGACTTTAGTTATTACTGAATGAAAGGTCCTGAGAGTGACAAATAACCCCGCTTCACTTTTCTGACACTCTGTGTCTCACCTCCATCCCTCCAAAAACACTGCTTTTCTTGGTCATGTTTTTTTTTTTTTTTTTTTCTGGGAGAAGCAAAGTCTTTTCAAAATACGATTTCTATACATCCCATTAAAAAAGAAATTTATTTTATTTGAAAATATATGAGTTCAAAGTTTTCCACTGCTTTATCTACAGATCCTAACAGCTAATGCTATTGAGTACTTCCATATGCTGATTACTGTGCAAGTTGCCTTCCACATTATTCCATGGAATCTTCACAAAATCTCTAGAGGTAATCTCTAATGAGGAAACTGAGGCAGGGAAGATTATGCAAGTTTCCCAATGTCACACGACCATCAAGGGTAGGTCAATGTGACAAAAAAAATCCATTTTATCTTCCAAAGAGGGGAACCCATTTCCTGTTTCTTCGGAGAGGGGAAAATCTGAAGCTCTTGGGAGAGAAGGACAGTTCCCATAATAAGCCTTGCTGGCTGTGAAATTGACTATTTTCCAGGGTGATATAAAAAGCAGGCAGAAAGGTGACGTTAATGACACTTGAGGCTCCTTCTTGGTATCTTTGCACTTCCAGATGCTGAGCGGGAAAATCTCTCTGTCCCTAATTACTTTTGACAGTCTTGAAAATGAAGTCAGGTCAGAGTTACAGTCAGAATATTCAGGCAGAATATTCAGGCTGCAGCTGAATTTATTACAAAAGGACAGAAGAACTTGATTTTGGTGTATACGACTCAGTAATTGCTAAAAAAAAGAAAAGAGCAGAGGCAAAGCTGGAAATATAGATAATTGGAGGAACAATAATCATTATTATGGAGATAATAGAGGTACATTCCTCTAGAACCACGGCTTTTGGTCAGCACTTAAATCATAGGTTCTAAATTTATCCGTCCTCTGTGATGCAAAAGCAATGTTCTAAACAATCTGGAATGTAGTAACGAAAAGAAAAGAATGATACAGAATATTGTCCTCACAACCTCAATGGCCTTCAAGTGTATTCTTCTAAAGAACTCATCATCATGGTGAGACCCAGAAGCTCTTTAGAAACCAGCTCCTACCTTTGAACCTGCCATGTTCACGTGGGCCCCACATGCTTCCCTTCTGCCATGTTCCTTGACTGGCATGCCCCTGACACCCTTCTTTGTCAATCTGGGTCTTGCCATCCTCCATGGCCTGGCTCAGTTTTGCTCTTCCAGACCTCTTTCCCTGACCACCCCCACACAGCATGAATGGTCCATTCAACAGACAATTATCACACATGGTCTTGTGGTCATTCTCAAATTATTGTCTTCAGTGACCATTTGAATCTTGAATCGTATTTTCATTTCCCATGTGTAGCAGACTTGTTTCTTTATTTAGCTTGGAATTTCCTTAAGGCCAGGGTTGTGTGCCCCATGACCAAGTGGAGAGGAGGTCCAGTAACGGGCAGATAAAGCAATGGGGCTGTTGGGCAGAAGTGGAAGGTACAGAGGAAGAGGAGATGGCCTAAAGATGCTGGGGTCGAGGTGGGACATACAGTAAACAATGTACCAGGTGTAGAGCTCAGGAGAGAAGCCTGCTGGATTTAAAGAAATTGGGGAGGAGAAGGAGAGGAAGAAAAAGAAGAAGGGCAAGGGGAGGGAGAAGTGAAGGAGGGAGAGGTGGAGGAAGAGGGGGAAGAGAAGGAGGAGGAGGGGGATAGGAGGAGGAGAGGAGGAGGAAGAAGAAAACTGGGGAGAGTAATTCTGATTCTACCACTTCCTAGTTGAGTCAGAAAAGACCAGTTCCCCCAGCTGTGTGTGGTTTCCTCGTCTGTAAAAAGAGGATGAAGGGACTTGTCTCAAAGTGCCACCAGGAGGATAAAATGAGATACTGCATGTAAAGGTAATTGTGGTCTCTACCCTCCTTTCATACAAGTCCTTTCTTTCTACTACAGGGGAACTAAAACATGACTATTGGAATTACAGGAGTGGAGGAAAATCGAGGAGATATTTTGAAAGCCAAGGGCGAATCTAGCAGACATGTAGCAAATTGACCTCTGTAACAATCAAGGAGACAACAGAAGGAAAGTAAGCACTAATTGGGCTCCAGTTCTGTCTCAAGCGCTCTGCTGGACTAGGTTGCCATGGTTGGTAAATAAAACACAGTCTTTGGGACCCTGATTCCAAATAATGAAAAGTATCTCATAGCAGATTAAATACTCAAGGTCTGGAAATTTTTAAATAGCATTATTTAAAGCCAGAACATAAACTGGAGTAACAAATTCAATGCTAGTCAGCTCAGCATCATTTGTGGGGAAATACCAGGAACGGTTGTGAAGGGAACAACTTGATAAACGTTAAGGTAATTTGATTAGAAACATGCAATATATGCTTCTGATGGGAAGATATCTAACAGCTCACTGGTTGGCTTCCTTTGAAGTCATTTACTGCCATGGTTTCTGAGTTTAGACCAACATCCCTCCTGTTAACGATAATGGATTAGGAGCACTAACCATACGATAGCTAATAGCTTAAGATTTTTTTTCAAGTGTGGAGGTAGAACAAAGAATAAAAATGATGGAAATATAATGTTGAAGGTGAAAGAGACAGTAAGGAGGGATATATAGCTTAAATCTGAGAACCCCCCAGGTAAAATGTGTATTTTTAAATTTCCACAGAGTTTGCATTTGGAATATATACAGGTATCTGCATCTTTTCAAGAACACTGTATGGAAAACAAAACTTATTGCAAAAATTTTTTTTCATCGGTTGATAATATGAAGCAATATTAGGCAAATGGATACATTCTAGTAGGACTGCAATTATATTTGCGATGTCTATCTGGGAATTTAAAAATGATGATGCTCAAGGAAAGAATGCACTCAAACTGTGAGTGCATAAATACACTAGGAATCATTAAATGAAGATGGTTAAGTAGAGTTGTGTAGGACTCGAACTCTGGGGATGAACTTTCCTCAGTGCCTTTGATAGCTCATGGCACATTCATCCCCTCGGAATTTCTCTTGACTCTGATCAAGGGCTCTGGTTGGCAATGCTCTGCCTACAAGTCGAATGCTAAAGGGTGGCTGAGCATGACTTCTCTCCAGCCTGAGAGCCAAATGGGACACGAGGATGTCCAGCTCTCTCTCCAGGAACTCTCTAAAGGCTCTGAGGAGCAGGTGGGAGGGGCACGACCAGCCATCCTAGGTCAGCTCCACATCAGATTCACTGCACTGTGGATGTGGAATCACCCTCTCTCACATTGGTTCAACCACCACCACTCCCAACCCCCGGAGCCTCACACACTGTCCTTGGATGCCCACATTCCATCCCACCCCAAGGCAGCCAACTCACGTCAGTGTTTTGCTTCATTTCCAAGGGCGAATGCCTGCCTTCCGCTAGCAATAACCTGTTATGTGATCCTGAGCAAACTGTATCATTTATCACTGTCTTGTGGCAACCACAGCCATCTCCGAGTACTCTAGGTCCATGAAGTGCCATCCTTCAACCCACCTACAAAAGTATCATTCCCTCCATCCTCTCAGGGACCTTTCTAAAACATCTACCAGGTGGGAATTGTAACATCCGCATTACCCACTTGACCAGGTTACCTGGGGGATGAATTAAGCTAATTCATGCCGAAAGCTGTGGAAATAGTTGAAATTACTGCACAACCTCAAAAGAAGATGTGTTTTAACTCTGCCATTTTCTATGGGATCAGCTGGGGTTTTTTTTAAACTTCCTGGAGGAGAAATTTAAGCGATATTGTTATAAACAATCTCTGAACATTTAACGTTGTTACAAAAGACAACTTGATACGTGAAGCCTCCTATTTGTTCACTCTTCACTACAAAGCTAGGAACTAAATGCTGAAATGAGGAGTAATGATATGAAGACATTTGATTCTTAACTCTTTGATAGCTCATGCTATGTTTTATTAATCTCTGTCTCTCTAGGATCTAGCCAAGTGCTGATCCCACAATAGAAGCTTCATAGGTAATTCTTGGATTAATTAAGGAATATTCTCCAGGCCACACAGCTCATCAAAATAATACAGACCGTCAGCTTCTTATTTCTCTATGAAGAAAAAAAGCACACAGTGAATTCCCTCCATGTAAATGTTTGTAAGATGCTAAGCATCTTCCTGAAGAACTGTGGGACTTACCTCCTATTGCCTATTTCTTTTTTTTTTAAGTTTATTAATTTATTTTGAGAGAGAGAGAGTGAGCAGGGGAGGGCAGAGAGAAAGGGAGAGAGAGAGAATCCCAAGCAGGCTCTCACTGTCAGCACAGAGCCCAATGTTGAGCTCAAACCCACGAAGTGTGAGATCATGACCTGAGCCGACACCAAGAGCCCGGCGCTTAACTGACTGAGCCACCCAGGAGCCCCGGTGTCACTGTTTCTAGTGACAAGGACCATTCCCCACTTCCCTCAAATACACATGAATGCCTTTTATTTCTCTTCTGATGGTTAGGGCATTGGTGGATTTTCTGTCATGGAGATGGGCAGAATGGGGGCACCCGTGCCAACTTCATGAACAGGCCTAATGCAATGTCTGGGTGGCATACCAGTTTGTATTAGTGAAACTAAAAGAAAAAAGGCTTGGAAGTTAATCGATAAAGAAAGCTCCTTATCCAGATGCTGAAATGACTGAGAAGCCATGTGGCGTTTCACCGTTCCCAGGAAGAATCTTCAATTTGGTCAGAAGTCGGAATATTCACTTTAAAATTTTAAAAAACTTTTAAAATGTTTATTTATTTTTGAGAGAGAGGGGGAGGGGATGAGCAGGGGAAGGGCAGAGAGAGAGGGAGACACAGAATCCGAAGCAGGTTCCAGGCTCAGAGCTGCCAGCACAGAGCCCGACGTGGGGCTCGAACTCACGGACCTGGAGATCATGACCTGAGCCGAAGTTGGACGCCTAACCGCCTGAGCCACCCAGGCACCCGTCACTTTACAACTGGAAGGACAAGTGGCTGCCTGGATATGGGGTGTCAGGAGAGACGGATTGCCAAGGGATACCAGGAAACCACGGCAGTGCTTGGTATCTTGATGTAGTGGTACTTTCACGGGTGTACGTGTCTGACAAAATTCATCCAAAGTACACATTTAATGTGTGCAACTTATTAAAGATAAATTATACCTAAATAGAATTGACAAAAGATAAAAAGGTGAGGGGACAGGACAGAGAACGTTTGCAGGTTAAACACATAGCAAGAATTAGCAGGTGAGGGAGAGAAAGAACTTTTGCTTTAATTCTAGTAGGGCTGTTAAAAATCGTCAAATGCCGTATTACCTAAAGTGGGTTTTATTCAACAAGTCTTGCAAAGTGAGAGAAATGTATGCTCCAAGGTCAAGTGAATGTGGGAAATGGGTTAATGTTCTGTCATCACATGGTAGCATAATAAATAGGTTTTACGTAGTCTTGTAAACATTTTTTTTTGTTTAATTTACATCACTTGGCATTCCCCAAGCTTATTTCAAGTGACACCTATTAAAACATCTTTCCATGCAGACATAAGAAATGTCATGTAGCTAACTAAGAGACAGCGCTGGTTAAGAGCACAGGCTTTGACAGGCAGATGTCTGGATCTGTTCGACCACTTCCGTAGCAGTGAGATCTCAGGCAAGTGATAGAAACCCTCCAAATGTTAGTTTTCCCCTCTGTGAAATGGGATAATAGAAACTACGTTATAGGGTTGCCCTGAGGACCAAACAAATAATTCATGGAAATGGTGAGGGCAGCATACAGCAGGACCCCCCAAATACTAGATTTCATGGGCTAGTAGGAAAGCTGTGACTACAGTCACATTTCAGACAACCTCCAGCCTATCAGCTTGGACTGTTTAGCCAACAGCAAGAAAACAAACTCTGAGTCGGTCAGGCTCTCCCACCCCACGGACACTCATTGCCCATACTTGGTATTTCACAGCTGATCTCCTCCCTCCTTATCACTCACACCATCTTCCGAGCAGCATGGAGAGAAAGGAAACGATGCAGAACTGACTTAGGGTGAAAGCCAAGCTCATCCTCCTGGGGCTGACTAGGAGGTTAAGTATCCTACTTCCCTCAAATCAGTCGAAACTTGTGACAGTTTTGTTGTTCTTCCAAATAAAGATACAATGAACTTCGCAGGGTGGGGGCTTGGAGCAGGAAGAAGCCTAAAAGTCACAAACTCAGGGAGATCTCTGAAAACAACCAAACAAAACAGAAATGGAGACCAGTGCTCCATTTGGTTTACCTGCAATTCACCTGAACCAAACACCCAGACACCTAAGATGACTGAGAAATGCTGCTGCTTATTAATATTCAGATGTGACTTTTACCTAATTATCTTGTCCTCTCTACCAGTCCTCATCTCCAAGTTGACGACAGGAGCTAACGGCACTCCATCAGAGGTGGAGCCCACCAGCACAGCGCGCAGGCAGGCTTTCAGAACACACGCTGGGAGAGGATGGGGTTGCCATAGCAACACCGTCCAGCACTCTCAAATCCTCCCGCCCCTTAGCACCCTTCTTGCCAGGCTCTCTTCTTCTCTGGCAGCTTTCTTTCTTTTTCTTTCTTTCTTTCTTTCTTTCTTTCTTTCTTTCTTTACTTCATGATTAACATGGACAAAGAGTGTAGAGGGGCAATTAATGCCACATCATACGAAGCCCTGGATCTCTGTGTAGGCAAAGCACCCAGGATCAACATGATAACTATGCCCAGTTATTCCCAAACCAGGATGCACATGAGAATCATCCATGACTTGAAGCCTGGGTGCCTGGGCTTGAGTCCAGACCTAGGGACTCAGACTTCTTAGAAATTCAGCCTGGGAATCCAGACTTATTTAATAAGCTCCACAAATTCAGGGAATCGCTAATTTACTCCAACCATTTTATTTTATGCATAAAGAAAATGAGCTCCTAAAGCCTCAGAAGTGAACGAACCAAACCTCCTGACCCCCTGGCAACTTATTTACATATTACAGGCAAACTGAGCCCCAGTTAATGTGCCCAGGTTCCAGGAGAATTATCTGCACGTGCCTGTTCTGTGCCCCATCTTGCAGTAACATATCCTTTTTCCCAATTCCCTGCCTCTAATTTGCTTGATTGATTCGCGGCTTGGCTTGTCTCTAAATGTGGCTGATTATAAAGAATCTCTGGAAATCCTAGAAGAAGCCTGCTAGCTGCCATGTGTTTATATTGGCTTCTGGATAGATTTTCCATCAAATAAATCTACAAACTTTATTTCTAGGCTAGATAATGAATAAAAATCCTCTCCTCCACTTTGTGAATATTTTATGATCCTTTGAAATTAGATTCAAAAATAACACACAAATAATGAATTCTGATTGTTTATAAATGAAGATAAATTTACTTTCCAGTCTTTAGAAATAAATGACAAATAACTTTTTTTTTTGAGCCCTGAGAGTTTTTGAAAGATACACTAAACACGGGACATGCCTGAGAAACAAATTAATGATAGACTAGGTTTTATTTATTTCCAAACTACCAGCTCTTGGAAATTGATCAAATGTCAGTGAATTTCCACCCAGCAACATCCTGGGTGGTAAGCAACTCTAAGAATCAGACTATATAGACTATTTAAGACTGAAATTCTCACTATAAATGATACGGGTGGATGACAACTTCTTACCCCTACTTAACCCAGACTCTTTGGGGGGGGGAGTTGGGGGTGCAAGAAACAACCCTGTGAAATAGACACGACTATTCACCCAACTCTTTTCAACCAGAGTTTCTCAGCTTCAGCACTATTGACATTTGGGGCTGGATGATTCTATGTTGCAGGATATTTAGCTGCATGCTTGGCCTCCACTTATTGGGTACCAGTAGCATTTCTCTCTGTTGTTACAACCACAATTGTCTCCAGACATTTGCCAAATGTCTTCTGGGGGGGCAAAGTCACCCTTGGTTGGGAACCTCTGCTCTGGAGTTTACTGGCCTGGAATATCCCATCTGTGATTCTTCCTGCCGCTACTTTTAGAATAATCTTTTCCTGCGCAGCTTCAGCCAAATTGTCTGCTTAATTCTTTCATTTTAAAAATCTTTATTGAGGTATAATTCACATACCACAAAATTCACCCACTTAAAGTGTACAGTTAGCGGTTTAGTATGCTCCCAGACTTGGGCAGCCATCATCACAATCTAAGTTTAGAACGTTTTCATCACCTCAAAAAGAAACTCATTACCCCTTAGCAGGCACTTCCCCTCCCCCTCTCCCCCAGCCCTATGCATCCACTAATCTCCTTTCCATTTCTACGGATTTGCTTATTCTGGACTTTTCACATATATAGAATCATACACTATGTGGTATTTTCTGTTTGTCTTCATAATGCTTTCAAGGCTTATCCATGCTGTAGCATGTAGTTAATTCCTTTTTATTGTTGAATGATATTCTCTTGTGTGGACATACCATATTTTGTTTATGTAAGCATCAGTTCAGGGACATTTGGGCCATTTTTATTTTGGGGCTACTATGAATAATGATGCAGTGAACATTCATGTGTAAGTTTTTGTTTTTTGTTTTTTTTTGGCATGGATGTATGTTTTCGTTTTTCTTGGGACTCTGCCTAGAAGTAGCATTGCTGGTCATATGGTAACTCTACGTTAAACCTTTTGAAGAACTACCGACCCTTCCAATGGCTGCGCCATTTTCATTCTCACCAGCAATGTGTGCAGGTTCCACACGTCCACTTCATTCTTGTGATCCAGTTACGCGTACTGGGTGGCTGTCTCCTAGGTGCTGTTCAGTTTAGCGACATTACCTGAGCCCTAGGCTGGGTGAGTACCCTTTGGCGATAAAATAAATGTTAAAAAAAAAAAAAAGAGCATTCTCTTAGATCTTACAGATGGTAAGGTTTTTTTAATTGTTTATTTATTTATTTATTCATTTATTTATTTACTTTAAGAGAGAGAGAGCATGAGCAGGGGAGAGGTAGAGAGAGAGAGAGAGAGAGAGAGAATCCCCAGCAGGCTCCACGCTGTCAGCACAGAGCATGACGTGGGGCTCAATCGCACAATTGTGAGATCATGACCTGAGCTGAAATCTAGAGTGGGATGCTTAATGGACTGACCCACCCAGGCGCCCAGTAAGGTTTTATTGTCACCACCATGCCAGTTATTGTCAGGGAGAAGAGCAGGGGAGCAATTATTAAAACCAAAATATTTGGTTTGATAAATTACTCAATCTCCACCTGCTTTTATTTAACACCCTATGAAACAAGCCATCTCATTGAAACATACACCCTGCACTTGGCTATTTGTGGAAGAACTTCACCTTCCAAAACTGGACCTTCTATTCATGCATTTGCTGAGCTTTGTTTTACAGTTTATATGTCCAAAGTGACTGTTGGCCACACTAGCTTTAGAAGTTTCCTGCAACCATGCATGGAAAGCAGAGTTTGCCCAACTGTCCATGTGGTTAAACCAACCAAAGATAATTTTCTGGGGACGATTATGGACAGACTTAACAAATGCTTCCTTCGATCACCGTTAAGGAGAGATGCGGAAGACATCCATTCGGGAACCTGTCCTTTCCCTCAGCTTTTAAACAATGCGGGTCCTGGGGCGCCTGGTTGGCTCAGTCGGTTAAGCGTCCGACTTCAGCTCAGGTCATGATCTCGGGGTTTGTGAGTTTGGGCCCCGCGTCAGGCTCTGTGCTGTCAGCTCAGAGCCTGGAGCCTGCTTCAGATTCTGTGGCTCCTTCTCTCTCTGCCCCTCCCCCACTTGTGCTCTGTCTCTCTCTGCCTCTCAAAAATAAATAAACGTAAAAAAAAAAAAAGATTTAAACAACGTGAGTCCCACCTCCAAGCTCTTGAGTCATTTAAGCAATGGTTCTGCATTTAACTGACACCATGGGATCATGGCACCTCAGGTGACAACAACATGTGGACAACAGTGCATTAGGCACATGCTGTTTGTCAATAATTAGGCTTACTTAAAAAAAATTTTTTTTTCTCATTCACTTATCACATCAACCCTGTAAGGTAGATATCATTTCACCCATTTTATAGGTCAGGAAACTTAAGCAACGTAAGTAACTTTCCCCAGACCCCACAGTTAAGAAAATAGCAGGGTTGGGATTTTTAACTAGGCTGATCTGTGTTTATATTCAGTCTGCCATGGACTCCCTGGCATTTGTTGGGACGTATAATTTAAAACACTTGGTGGCTTGATATCTTCAAATCCTTGGCAAATAGGAAACTGGATTTAATTAGAAATGCACAATGGGTAGGAAATCCTTTCATTTCCCTGGACACCTTGAGATACCCCTGGATGAAGCTAGACTTGTAAACAGTCACACACACCTGGGCCGCATCACTGGGCTCCCCACTCAAAGACTGCTTATTCTGAACATTCTGTGTCATGATAGCTTGACCTTAGGCTGAGGGACGTTGCCAGAAGGAGCCCGATGGCACCGCTTTTGGTTTTTTGCTGTGGAAAAGCAGTGGTTCAGGTCATGGACAAACTGTCATGTTGTGTCCGTCACTTGTAGCTGGGGGAACTTTGGCAATTTTTAACCTCTCTGTTCCTCATCTGTAAAATGGGCATGTTGCTTGTGTCTACTCTATGTGATCACTGTGAGGATTAAAACTGTTAACACATGTCAAGTGCCCAGGAGAGTGCCAACGTGCCAACACGTCTACAGATGCAGGGCAATGTGTGTGCCCCATAAGGACATTTGGATCAAACAAGGACCTTGAATCCCAAGAAAGAGAAGTCTACTTCGCCTAAATAGGACCAACAAGGGAATTCGATGGAAAGAAGAAGCTCATAGACTCTAACAGTCAGGGGAAGGACAGGAATGCCTGGGAGCCGTGAGAATCCAGGCAGCAGAAGGAAATGGGTAAGCTGCTGCTACCTGGTCTATTTTGAAAATCCACAGGATAAAATGGCGTTCACTTTTAAAATCGTAAATAATTGTGCCTCTTCTGGACAGTTGGTTGTTTTTTTACCTTCCGGATACCATAGCTTTTAACCGATCGTGTTTCTTTCATTGTGACGGTTACTCGGCGGTCTAAATCATCTAAGCGGCTTATCTCTGAAAAACGGCTGAACGGCATACCTAGAAATTTGTCCTGTAACTCGGCCTCTTGATTTTTGGTTACAAGTTGCTTCGCAGCTCTTAGGTATCATAATGTGTTCTATCTCGGGTGCTATAGTAGCTACTTTCTATTCGGGGGTTTCTTTGAGCCAGGGGTGTGCTGAGCGCCTTAAATGCATCCTTTGCTACACTCCACACACCCAATCCCTAGCCTAAAATGAGGCTACAGCTATTATATTTTACAGCTGAAGACACTAAGGTTCAGAGAGACTAGGGGAGTTGCACAAGCTTACACAGGTGTAGTAAAGCACAGAGTTGAGTTTCAAACATTTACAAGTGACCAAAACTTTCAGGGTAATACCCAACTTCCTGCCTCATTTACACACACCTTCAATTACACTTTTGCATAATAGTAGCGATGGTGTAATAGCTGTAGCCAGCATTAACTGACTGTATATTGTGTACCAACCCTGTGCTGAAAGAGTGGCATTTATTATTATTTTTTTATCTTGCTTAATGTTTATTTCTTTTTGAGAGAGAAAGAGAGACAGGGAGCACGAGCAGGGGAGGGGCAGAGAGAGAGGGAGTCATGGAATCCGAAGCAGGCTCCAGGCCTTGAGCTGTCAGAACAGAGCCTGACATGGGGCTCGAACTCACCAACCACGAGATCATGACGTGAGCCGAAGTCGGCCGCTTAACCAACAGAGCCACCCAAGTGCCCTGAGAGTTGCATTTATTATCTCGTAGAATTCTGCAGCAGTGTTCCGGGTTGAACTGAGTCTCCCCAAATTTAGAGTTTGAAACTCTAACACCAAAATGTGATTGTCTTTTGGAGCTAGGATCTTTCAGAAGGTAATTCAGCTCAAATGAAGTCATAAGGGTGGGGCCCTAATTTAATAGGACTGGTGTCCTATTGAAGACGAAGAGACATCAGAAGTGCTTGCACACGGAGGAAAAGGCCATGTGAGGACACAGTGAGAAGGTGGCCATCTACAAACCAAACAGAGCGTCCTCAGGAGATCTTGATCATGGACTTCCAGCCTCCCAAACTGTGAGACGGTAAATTTCTTTTGTTTAAGCTGCCTGGTCTGTGGTAAGTCAGCCCGAGGACACAAATACAGGCAGTCATTGCTGCCATCTCCTCCTTAAGGAGAGAAAAGCTTCATAACACTGGATTTGGCAATAATTTTTTGGCCGGGACAACAAAAGCACAGCCAACAAAGGAAAAAATAGATACATTGGACTTCATCAAAGTTAAAAACTTCTGTGCATCAAAGGATATAATCAGCAGAGTGAAAAGGCAATCCACAGATTTTGGAGAAAATGTTTACAAATTATACCATGCGACAACAACAAAATGACCCAATTTAAAAATGGGCAAAGTATTTAAATAGACGTTTCTCCAAAGATCTACAAATAGCCACTCAGCACATGAAAAGATGCTCAACATCACTCATCATCAGGGAAATGTAAATCATAACCACAGGGAGATATCACTTCACATCAATTAGGATGGCTACTACCAAAAACAAAACAAAACCAGAAAACAGCAAGAATTGTCCAGGATGTGAAGAGATTGGAACCCTGTGCGCTAGTAGTTGGAATGTAAAATGGCACACCATTATGGAAAACAGTATGAATGTTCCACAAAAGTGAAAAATAGTATTACCATATGTTTCAGCAATTCCATTTCTGGGTATTCGCCCAAAAGAAATGAAGGCAGGGATGTAAACAGATATTTGTACACTCATGTTCATAGTAGAATTGTTCACAATAGTCAAAGGGTGGAAGCAACCCGAGTGTCCATTGACGGATGAATAGGTAAAGAAAATGTGGCATATGCATGCAGTAGAATATTATGCCTTACATCCCCTAAGGAGGGAAATCCAGACACATGCCCCAATATGGATGAGGATTGAGGATATTATACAAAATAAAATAAGCCATTCACAAGAGGACAAATATCGTATGATTCTACTTATATGAGGTACTTAGAGTAGTCAAAATCATAGAGACAGAAAATAGAGTGGTGGTTGCCTTCGTTTTAGGAACAATGGGGGTCAAAGGAAGAGGGAGTCATTGTTTAATGGGTACATAGTTTCAGTTTTACAAGACAAGTTCTTGAGATGGCTGGTGGTGATGGTCACCCAACAATGTGAATGTACTTAGTGCCACACAAAAATGGTTACGGTAATACAATGTGATGTTATGTGTATTTTGCTACAATTAAATTTTTTTTAAGTTTATTCATTTATTTTTGAGAGAGAGAGAACCCACACGTGCAAGTGGGTGAGTGGCAGAGAGAGAGGGAGAGAGAATCTTAAGCAGGCTCCATGCTTAGCACAGAGCCCGACGTGGGGCTTGATCCCACAACGTGGGGATCATGACCTGAGCTGAAATCAAGAGTCAGATGCTTAACCGACTGAACCACCCAGGTGCTCTCCAAAATTTTTTTGATTAGGCCACATAAAGAGCCTCACGTATCCACAAACTTAAAAAAAAAAAAAATTACTCAAAAGCAAGCATCTGACTCAGTTTCGGCTGAGGTCATGATCTCATGGTTCATGGGTTTGAGCCCCATGTAGAGCCCTGGATCTGCAGTGAAGAGCCTGCTTGGGATTCTTTCTCTCTCCTTCTCTCTCTGCCCCTCCCCCCTCTCAAAATAAATACATAAACAAACTTTTAAAAAATCCCAAATTACTCAAAAGCAAAAGAAATTATAATCCATTCTTTAAAATCTTAGAACTGGGGGCACCTGGGTGCCTCAGTCAGGTGAGGATCCGACTTCGGCTCAGGTCATGATCTCACAGCTCGTGAGTTAGAGCCCCACATCGGGCTCTGTGCTGACAGCTCGGAGCCTAGAGTCTGCTTCAGATTCTGTGTCTCCCTCTCTATCTGCCCCTAACCCACTCGCATTCTGTCTCCGTCTCTCTCAAAAATAAATAAACATTAAAAAAAAAAAATTTAAGGGGTGCCTGGGTGGCTTGGTCGGTTAAGCGTCCAACTTCGGCTCAGGTCATGATCTCACGGCCCATGAGTTCGAGCCCCGCATCGGGCTCTGTGCTGACCGCTCAGAGCCTGCAGCCTGTTTCAGATTCTGTGTCTCCCTCTCTCTCTGCCCCTCCCCTGTTCATGCTCTGTCTCTCTCTGTCTCAAAAATAAATAAACATTGAAAAAAATTTTTAAATCTTAGAACTGAATAAAAATTAAAACTCTCCTTTTCATTACAGATGAGATATAGATAACATGGTATTTGTCTTTAAGGAGTGCTCTTGTTGGGATGAGCCCCAGGTGATGTATGGAAATGAATCACTATACTGTATACCTGAAACTGATTTAACACTGTAGTTTAACTAGAATTAAAATAATTTTTTTTTAATTAATAAATCTTTAAGATATTCAGGAAAGAAAGAAGAGTCTTTCAACTTCAGAATAGGACATGATTTCTTAGGACAAAGAGCACAAACCTTAAAAGAAATCTTGTATGCCCCAGAATCTATAATTTCTGTTCATCAATAACCCCATTAAAAACGTGAAAGGGCAGGGGTGCCTGGGTGGTTCAGCTGGTTAAGCGTCCGACTTTGGCTCTGGTCATGACCTCACAATCCATGGGTTCAAGCCCCGTGTCTGGATTTGTGCTGACAGCTCAGAGCCTGGAGCCTGCTTCAGATTCTGTGTCTCCCTCTCTCTCTGCCCCTCCCCCACTTGCTCTGGCTCATTCTCTCTCTCTCTCTCTCTCTCTCTCAAAAATAACAAATCAACATAAAAAAAAAAAAGGTGAAAGGGCAAGCACAGCCGGGAAGAATATATCTGCAGCTCATGTCACAAATAGCTGCTCTCCAGAATATATAAATAATTTCTACCAATCAATAGGGCAAACTACTCAACAGAAAAATGGACAAGACATACGAAAGGAGAAGTTACAGAGTACAGAGCAAAGAACAGTAACTATATGAAGACCCCTCAGTCTCACTACTAATCAGGGAAATGAAAATTGAAACAAAGTGATAGCATTTCAGAACCATCGGTTGGCTAATACGAGAAGTCTGCAGCTACCGAGTGTTGGAAAAGAAGCAGAGCAAAGGAACTCTTACTGCTGCGGGGCAGGTAAATTGACACAATCATCTGGGGGAAAATTTTTCAGAGCATTCAGTTAAGCTGAAAATGCATATGTCTGATGACCTCCCAATTCATGTGTAAGCAAACAGAGAACCAACTTGGCAGTAAAGGGTAAATCAGCTGCAGCACATTTATACAACTGAATACAATCTAGCAATGAACGGGTATAGACCAAAGCTACCCATAAACACATGGCTACATCTTACAAGCATAATGGTGAGGAAAAAACCAAGAAGAATATACAATATTACCATTTTATTTTTAGATATTTTAAAACTGTGTAAAATTGTATGTGCCTAAGAATAAAACTGCTGAGTCCTAGGGTATGTTAATCTTTAGTTTTGTGAGATAATACCAAATGTTTCTTAGGGGTTGCTTTGTATTGTTTCAAATGTTGGGTCAGGTGTGGCCACAAGAAACAGGAACAAGGAAACGAAGTTTATAATACTCCCAGGACATAGAGAGACTGATCACCCCACAGCAGGAGGGAGCTGCATGGGGGCAAGGCCAAAAGAATGGGCTCAATCAAGCAGGTAGGGAGCCAAGAGAGAGACAGAGAGAAGCAGAGACAGAGACAGAGAGAGATAGAGAAAGAGAGAGACAGAGAGACAGAAAGAGAGATTAAGTGCCTGTGGGTGAGTACTTTTACTGGGGATCAGGGTGAAGTGCACAAGAAAAAGCATTCAGGAATTTCATTGGTACATTTGAATATCACTCCATGAGAAACAAAATTAATTCGTTCAGCATTTTAAATCTCTCTTCTCTTCAACCACTTATTGCAGTAAAGCCCGCCCCAACTACACAAAAATAGCAAGAGAATATAAGGTCCTCCAGAATTCAGAGAAACCTTTGGGGAGGCCATTGGATCCCAGTGCCCAAAACCAGAGATGAGGAACTAAATCAATTTCATCTACGTAACAAAATACAGTAAAACCTGGGATTGTGAGTAACTTGTTCTGCAAGTGTTCTGCAAGACAAGCAAACACTTCCAATAAATTTTAATTTGATAAGTGAGCGATGTCTTGCAATATGAGTAGTACATGATGCCGAATGTCACATGATCACAACTGAGCCAACGGTTCTTGAAACTCACTTTGTATTCAAGTGCTTTGGATTACAAGCATGTTTCCAGAATGAATTGTGCTCACAAACAAACATTTTACTGAATAAGGCTCTTTACCTTAGCCGACATCTGGGGAACCTGTGTCATTAGAGGGACCGTGAAACTTGTGTGTCTAAGGGAAGCTGTGTGTCTCCTGGTACTTCTAGGAAGATGACAAGTCTATGGAGTGTTTAGTTTTCCATGTGAACTTCATCATCATTCTTAAGGTCCAATTTGTGTTCACAGCACAACTGTGAGGTGAAAGAGTGGCACCAGAATTGTAATTTAGTCATGATGCATGCACTGGGATGTCCCTTGAATGCCACAAAATGCTGGGTGTCAGCTACTTGTTCTTGTCTTTGAGAACACCACACACTTGCTCACCAGCTCATGTAACCATGACCTATGATGATCAACCGCCTCAGGCTCCAGGCTACCTTTTCCTACTACCAGCCCAGAGTGAGATCCTCTCCTTCTTTCCAGATAAGGGACAACGGTAACTCCCCTCATTGTGCGATGTACAGAACAGCAAAGACTGCCTTGACAAAATGCAATGCAACGAAAATCCCCAGCGCCACCAAAATGTGCGGATTGTGGCTCATTTCCCAATGGCTACAAGTGGCTCCAATTCCCACTGAGGAAATACCAAGTGCACAGTTATTTTTAAGTCTTGGTTACTGTTCAGTTATAGGAACACAAGGTAGGACTTGATAATCTGTAGGCTAAGGTATTACAGTTTCAATTTTTTAAAGGTTTGTATCATCTAGCCTGTATTTGGAATAAGGAATGGAGGAGAGATCCACATCTGCATTTTTGCAGACAGCTAGCTATTTGATCCAGAACAATCTATTACATAATTATTGCTCTCCCCAGATACATTTAATGCCATCTTTAGATATAAGCAATTCCTACATGTATCTGGGTCAATTTCTGAACTCCCTATTTTATTTTGTCAAACTGACCATTTTCTCTTATGTTAAACTGTTTTTTAAGTAATTTAGGTTTATACAACAGTTTAGTTGCTCATAAGGTTGTTCTGAATTTCTTATTCTTCATTTTCAGTATTTCCCTGGCTATTCTCATATGCTTATCTCTCCAGCTGACCCCTTGTATCATTTTGTCAAGTTCCAAAAATAGTACTGATAACATTCTCATTGGGATGACATTGAAAGTAGAGATAAATTCAGTAGATTTGATGGCTTTGTATTATTGGTTCCTACTATGTGTCCTTCTATTCACCTTGAGTAACCTCTCAAGTTTTTGTGAAAAATTCTGAAGATATAGAAAAACTGGAACAATACTAAAGTGATAATCCAACAACAGCGGTGAGAGTGGACATCCCTGTCGTGTTCCTGATCTCAGGGGGAAAGCTCTCAGTTTTTCCCCATTGAGGATGATATTACACCTCACAGCAGTCAGTGTGGCTGAAATAAACAAATCAGAAGACTATAGATGCTGGCAAGGATATGGAGAAACGGGAACCCTCTTGCACTGTTGGTGGGAATGCAAATTGGTACAGCCACTCTGGAAAACAGTGTGGAGGTGCCTCAAAAAATTAAAAATAGATCTACCCTAGGACCCAGCAATAGCACTGCTAGGAATTTACCCCAGGGATACAGGAGTGCTGATGCATAGGGGCACTTGTACCCCAATGTTTATAGCAGCACTCTCAACAATAGCCAAATTATGGAAAGAGCCTAAACATCCATCAACTGATGAGTAGATAAAGAAGTTGTGGTTTATATACACAATGGAATACTACGTGGCCATGAGAAAGAATGAAATATGGCCTTTTGTAGCGATGCGGATGGAACTAGAGAGTGTTATGCTAAGTGAAATAAGTCATACAGAGAAAGACAGATACCATATGGTTTCACTCTTATGTGGATCCTGAGAAACTTAGCAGAAGACCATGGGGGAGGGGAAGAAAAAAAAAAAGGTTAGAGAGGGAGGGAACCAAAGCATAAGGGACTCTTAAAAACTGAGAACAAACTGAGGGTTTATGGGGGGTGTGAAGGAGGGGAGGGTGGGTGATGGGCATTGAGGAGGGCACCTGTTGGGATGAGCACTGGGTGTTGTATGGAAACCAATTTGACAATAAATTTCATATTAAAAAATAATTAAAAAAATAAAAGTAGGTCATACAAAAAAATGATAATCCATTTACTCACCACTTAGATCCAAATATTGATATTTCCCATATTTTATTTCTATCTATGGGTTTTTGGGTTTTCTATTTATATTTTTGCTGAGCTATTTGCAAATTATAGACATCATGATACTTTATTCCTAAATATATCAATATGTAGCTCCTAAAAAAGACATTCTCCTGCTAACCACTATATCATCATTATATAACTTCCCTAATATCACCTAATATCCCATTTATATTCAAATTCCCTCAACTGTTCCAAAAATGCCCCTTATGGCTTTTGGATTTTGTTGCTCTTTGCAACTTTGCTGCATCCACTCATTTGTTTATATAATTTACATATTGTAAAAGTCACTTTTAAAGCATATAATTTTTTTTTTAATTTTTTTTTCAACGTTTTTATTTATTTTTGGGACAGAGAGACACAGAGCATGAACGGGGGAGGGGCAGAGAGAGAGGGAGACACAGAATCGGAAACAGGTTCCAGGCTCCGAGCCATCAGCCCAGAGCCCGACGCGCGGCTCGAACTCACGGACCGCGAGATCATGACCTGGCTGAAGTCGGACGCTTAACCGACTGCGCCACCCAGGCGCCCCTAAAGCATATAATTTAGAACGTTTTAGTATGTTTACAAATTTCTATAACCATCACTACTATCTAAATCCCTAATATTTTCACTAACCCAGAAAGACACCCCGTACCCATTAGCAATGACTCCTCGTTTACCACTCACCATGTCCCCTCCCTTAGCTCCCAACAACCATCAATCTACTTTCTGTCTCTAAGGATTTGCCTATTCTGAGCATTTCATAGAGGTGGAATCATACAATATGTAGCCTTTCGTGTCTGATTTTTTTTTCACCTTACTATTTTCAAGGTTCATCTATGTTATGCTATGTTATAGTATGAGTCAGTCCTTCATTTCCTTTTAGTTCAGAAAAATGTGTCATGGCAAGGACGCACACCATACTTTATCGAAAGATTTTATTCTCCACCCCATCTTTCCTCTACACTGCTTTGGGGTAGGGTACCGGCACTGGATCACAGCAAGACCTTCCCTCTCTCTCTCCTCTGTCATTTGCCGTTTTTCAAACATTAGAACGCGGAGTGTTCTCATTTAACTTCTGGCGGTCGCCTTTCTGGCTGATATTTAATTTTAGTCCCACTTTCAGATTTAAAAAGGAAAGAGTTTCCATATAGCACCGTTCTGCCATTTTACCCCAGATATGCAAGAGCAATCATTTTAAATTGATAACATATCAATGCATAGCCAGCTACAGCTTATCATTACAAAAGGCTGTGGCATATACTAAGCTCAATTCACACTCACAGCTCATCATTTTAGTCAGTTGTGATACTTACATAATGCAAAATTATGCCACCAAAATCATAGCCCATGCAATGTACTGAACATGACCTAGCAACATGATTTTTTAAATAATGCTTTAAAATGTGATTTGGAGGCACCTGGGTGGCTCAGTCGGTTAAGTGTCTGGCTCCTGGTTTCAGCTCAGGTCATGACCTTACAGGTTCATGAGTTTGAGCTGAGCACAGAGCCTGCCTAGGATTCTGTGTCTCCCTCTCTCTCTGCCCCTCCCCTGCTTGCTTGCATGCTCTCTCTCTCAAAAATAAATAAATAAACTTAAAAAAATAAAATAAAATGTGATTTGGTAATAATAGACCGTAGGAATACTGACTTGCTAGAATCTCTGAAGCTCAAGTACAAGACAGATGAGTAGCATAGACTCACCCAAAACTCCAGGAAACTAGATTGGTAAATCAAGAAAACAGATCAACTTGATGATATAGAACCTAATAAAATTCTTGGTGTCTTTGCCTTTCCACCTTTAGAGGAATAAGTATACTGCCCCAATTTCCTTCACTGGGAATTTACCTTCTGGCTGAGCAGGGATCTGCAAGTGAGTGCAGGATATAAGCGGGAAGGAAAACTCAGGGTTTTGAGTTTTGCCAGCTGCTTCACTGTGCAGAACCCAAGGAGAGAGACTCACTCAACAGCAGTCACGGATGTCTGGTGGCCACATGGTGGCTGGATATCAAGAAGCAATTCCCCTCTCCCGTGATCTCTCCTCTGAGGTCATATGTCTCCTCCTGGTTTGTCCCTGGACTCTAGGTTGGGATCTTCATTGCCCATGGACTTACTCTTAAGAATTATTACCCAGGACTAGGCTGCATTCGGCATTTGGAAATGCACAGACCCGCCCTGTACATGGGCTTGTCTCTGGTCACAGCGGAATCCTCTCCAGCTGGCTATACCTGTCCAAACAAATCCACTTGTTCTACATTTTGGAAATACCTCAAGATGTTCCTAATATATATTCAGATTTGGTAACCACCGAGGACCTTGTGGTAGAGAGTATCAAGTTTTAATATTCATCTGTATCATCTGGGAATCTTGTTAAAATGCAGGTTTGATTCTGTAAGTCTTAGTGGGGCTCGGGAGCCTACATTTCAGTCAGGTTCCAAGGTGATACTGACATTGCTGATCCCTGGAACACACTCTAAGCAGCCCGGACAACAATCTACCAAGTGAGAAGGAAAATGCATCCTTCGTGTGTTGATGCTTTGTGCATTAGGGCTTACATGATATCCCGCTACACTTCTGCAGTTTTTCAAAATGCTTAGAAGCATGGAATTTGTGAGTTTGAGGTAAACCTCAGGCTCAGTTTCAGGACTATCCATTATCGCTTAAGTAGTATAACAGACAATATGATGACTGATGAAAAGGATGTTACAGATATTTTAAAAATTTAGAAAACAGCAGTATTTAAAGTAATGTAGTGTTGGAAGAGAAAGACATAACCTCTCACAAAAATTGGAATAGAGTGGTCAGTCAAAAAAGACACACACACACACACACACACACTCACTCACTCACACAGCCACACACACTAGTCAGTACACCTGTGACTTCCACAGTAATTCAATTGTTTCCAGAAGCTCTGGTTTAAAACAATGATACACTTTTAGGAGGTTACCTCTAAAAAGATAACTTGCTGTCTATTAAATGCCGGAATCTGAGAAAATCCCCACTGGCCATAAGGCAGACAGAGGTGAACTGAAGAAGTTCCCTGGAGACTGGCCTTCACCACACTCATGAAATAAGTATTGCCTAGAAGTAGGAGGGTGACCTTTTGAACTGGTTCCACTAACTTACGTCCGGACACGAAATCCACATAGACACCAGGAAGGACCCAAGCAGCCAGGACCCTCTGGTCTGTGCTGCTCCCTCAGGAGATGAGAGTGTTCCCCACCCTCCTCACTGAGGTCCTCATCCTTCCTCAGGGAACTTTCTCCATTCCAAGAACACAGCCAGGCTGCAGATACTGGGGTCAGGCCCACAGCACATACACCCTGCCCTGGAGAATGCAGAACTCACAGGAAAACACTATTTTAAAAAAGGCACATTAGTCTAGATCATTCAAACTTAACAGCTTCTGCTACTGGGAGTTATTTTCTGTGACCCTTATTTATACCAAGCCCAATTTTCCCAGGGCTACCTTTTTCACATCAATATTTTCTTGAGAAGATTTGAATTCTTTGGTCAATTTTGACTCAATGACTCATTGTTCATTTTATTATCTGGCGATGACTCTATCAAGTCTAACTTTCCTCAATTATTGCCATTTTCGGCACTTTCCACATGTTTCTTTTTTTAAGTTTTTCTCCTACAACAGATTTTATCATGTGAAATTGCCCCCAGTGTCAACATTATTTGGGGTTGATCATTTCTCCCAGTAATATGCATCGCCAGTGAGACGGTTTGAATTTCTTTCTTAGCGAATCCATTTTACAAATGTCATCAACATTTGAGCACATTGCAGATTTTCCCTTCTGCCAGGAATGATCTATTTTATTGCTAATACACCTCTTTGGTGTATTTCTGTTCATTTCAAATATGGTCTACCATGCCCAATGGTAACAGAACACAGGGCAAATAGCAGAAGTCAGAGCCGTGGAATGAAAACCAAACTAGGTGGTTGAAAATTTCCTTCCTCCTGAGAATAAAGCAGCTTTGGCTAAGCCTCATACACAAAGCAACATGAGGACCCACTACAACCTGTATGAAGTCACTGTGCTGCACGGTGCATAACAAACATGCCCCAAGGCCAGTGGCCTGAAATGAATAGTTATTTCTTATTTGTGGTGCATGGATCAGGCGGCTGCTCTGGGCCGAGCTCTAGGCTTGCTGTCAGTTTCAGGTTTGCTCCACGTGCTCTCACTCTGAGATCCCTGTAGAATGAGCCATAGCTACCTAGGACATCCCTTTTTCCTTGGGAGACTTAGAAACTCAAGAAGGCAAGTTGAGAAATGTCATGTGCCTTGAAGACTCTGTTCACAGGTTTCCCGCTCTCCCTCCCACCTGCATTCCAAAGTCACAGTCGGTCACATGGTCAAACCCCAAATCAGAAGGGCTGGAAGCAAGCTCCTGCCACAGGGAAGCCATGCTAGGGCCAGGCAGACACGGAAGAATTGTAAACAAATGATGCAATGAACCATGCAAGCTTTCACCCGTGCAAAGAGCCGGCATTTCCAGGAATAAGACTATTGCAGAACAACAGTAAAAAAAAAAATCTGTTCTGTGATCAGGTTTCTGCCTACACAAAAAAATCAACTGGCATAATTTCTACATTGAATTCATCTTCACTGGGCATGCTGTTAGAATAAATACATGATGAAAACCCCCAGAGTTTTCTCTGAGCAAAACCAAGGGTCTTCTTCTGATTAACCTACACTGAGAACATTCTGCTGTTTTACCTATAAGGAGAGCCCTATGCTTCTCTGTGCTTCTCTTTCCATCGCCGGGAGTCCCCCAAAGTAATCTGGGTTGAAAACCAGCACTCACTAACCGGGAGCCAGCTGGCAGGTCGTTGAAGTGATAGATCCAGATGACAGTTGACAGGGACCCACCCTGGGATGCGCGGCATGGCACTTGAGGTAAAGAAAAGAAGCACATTGAAGAAAGAAATGATAAGATTTAATGGGAGGCTGAGTATGGTGATAAAGGGAGGCAGGGGTCAAGGAGGACTCAGAGATTTCTAATTTGGAAGAATGAAAGCTTAGTGGTACCACCAAAAAAAGGGAATGACTGCCAAAAGCTGTTCTAATGCTGGAATTGTCTGGGACATAAGAGCCAAGCTGTTGTATTAGTCCATCATCCGGGGACAAACTTTCCAGTGATACAGCGCTGAGAATCATAAGCAATTTTCACGTTGTTGGAGTAGATGATTTTTCAGTTCTGGTAAAGAGTTCCTCTTGCCCCCTACTGACTTTCACTGAAAATTGAGAAATAAGGTCCTATAGGAATGAAAAGTCAGAATCTCCCAACTGACCTGTTTTTCTGTTTTCTTGGTATTTTTGGGGGGGCAGATAGCAGTGTCAAAACTGCCAGGCACATCTTGAAAGCTTCACCGGATAACATCATCTCCCTCCACTGCCACCACTCTGCCCACGACTGCAGTCCCCGTTCTCAGATTCCTCACATAAAACCTCACGCATCTCTTTTCATCCTGGTCATTTTGTGGTTAATAGATCTAGCATCAATTAAGCTCTCTTCTAATGCATAAGTTCCAAGTGAGCACACCCAAACAAGAGATGTCCAGTGCAGCTTTCCACCCACAGTTAATTCCTTAACTATTCTGCCAACAGAGTTATCCTAACCCCTAAATCACTCAAGTGGCAGAGGATTACTATCCTGCCCTTTAATGACACCTCATTGTACTTTAGATACAAGTGCAGGGCCACAGCCTCATCCTGGCAAAATGCAAAAAAGGCCATATGTACACATTAGATTCCTTCCTTCCTTCCTTCCTTCCTTCCTTCCTTCCTTCCTTCCTCCCTACCTCCCTCCCTCCCTCCCTTCCTCCCTCCCTTCCTTCCTTCCTTCCTTCTTCTCTCTCTCCCTCCCTCCTTTCCTTCCTTCCTTCCTTCCTTCCTTCCTTCCTTCCTTCCTTCCCTGTTATCTTTATAAAAATGGAAACCAAGGTCACCAAAGTTATCTTCCCAGCACTGAAAGCTAACTGGCCATTCTCCTCCTTAAAGGTGGGTCCAGCGAGCGGCTTTCAATCCAAGTGGATTTCTACAGAGACGAGTAAATTGCACTTTCCTTAAGAGGAAATGCCATCTGTTAGCACTCTCGAAAGTAGCACTGATATATGATTCATTAGCTTATGTATATTCTAATATGATCTGTGAGTTAAAAAACATTTTTTTCAGACCTTTGTGGATCTTATGACTCACTTTGGAATATTCTCCACTTATTTCCATGTTATTATTTGGCTCCAGGATGAAAATTAGAAGCCGAAGTGAATATTTTATGACCCACACTGTCTCCTGGTTTCTTTATGCATAATGCCAAGTATTTGCAATTTATAAAGGCAAGTGAAGAATTTCAAAAAGTGATACTGTTCAAAATTGAAGAATACTATTCAAAATGGAAGAATTGAAAAGGTTGAATTTCTAGCACACAGAGTCTTTATTCGTATGCTACTTATATTTTCCCTTAAAGCCAGGAATAACATTTATTTTGCTGGCTCTCACCCCACCTACTCTAGCCCATTCCCCAATGCCCTGTCAAAGAAACCCCATACGTATTTCTGGGGACATGCAGTGGTCTCCTACACTTGCTCACAGATAAGTGGTTGTCTTCATTTTCTTCCTTTTCTGCTCCAACCCTTTTCAATGGCATCCATTGAGGACTCAAGTGTTGATAAAGCTCCAGAAAGGTGTCTCTCTCACCTCTAGAACTGGCAATAGAGCTACTCCTTCAGGTACACTCCAGCGGGATACTGCTGCTTCTTGGCTAATTGTTCAGCAGTCCTCCCCGAAACTGAACTCAGAAGACCGTGAGGTAGTGCCAGCAATTCTGGAGCCCTCCAAATTTTGAAGCTGTATCATGTTTCCAGCAGAAGTTGGGTGATAACATGTCTGCAAATTTTAGATTACACGCTGTTACCCAGATAATGTTAAATATCGGGGCCTTAGTATTTATATTAGCGTTTGCTGATAAAGCTGCTTCTCCCTAGGACAAAAGATGAAAAACATCTTCATGGAGTTTTTGCAACACGATGGGTAGTATGACTTCATTCTTTGCTTTGCTAGTAAAATCTCCACCGATTCCCGGTTCTTTGGGGGTTATTTTAGAGTTTGGATGGAAGGGCAAAAAACAGGAAAAGAACAGGGGTCCTAGAATGAGCCAGAGGCATGAATAGGTCCCACCAAGGGAGCACAACTGTGCATGTGCTTCATGAGTAAGTATATTCATGGAAAGAAGGGAGTCTTCTTCTGAATATATTATTAAAATGGTTTGAGGAAAATCAGCTATTGCAGTTTTGACCCAAGTGTCAAGCGTTTTGAAATCTGGAAATGCATCCCTTTGTGTAAAAATACATTAAACGTATCTCTTCCACTCAGCTTCTTCCCACCCACTGTGTGTGTTTCTCTACCTTCCACAGTGGCTTGGAGAATGTCAACGAACATTTATTTTAAGCTGTCTGTCAGAGTAATGAAATATTTTTTGTTGCTGCTGGCTGTGTCATAACGAACTCCGGCTTTGAAAGGTGAGAGGGGGCAGGAAATTTTCTGAGGAGTTACAAGACTGAACCATTTGCCTCCATATTTGGCAAGTAGGCAACTAGCAGGATAGGAAGAGGGACGGTGGCAAGGGGAGAAAAATGTTGAAAAGCCTTGGAATTCTTGAGTCGGGAAGAGGGAACATCTTAGTGGTAAGGCAGGGCGGGAAGTCCGAGAGTATCACCCACACTGCAGAGATGAGGTAGGGCACTGGATCAGCCAACATCTGAACAGAAATGGCCGGTAGCTTTGACCATGTTGGAAGTATAGTTACATACCAACACACCTCCTCAAAGCTCAATCACTTAAAACAATAAGAATAAATTTGGCTCCTGAGTTTGTGGGTTTATGATTTGTGTTAAGCTCAGCTGGATGGTTCTTCTGCTCTCGGCGGGTCTCACTCACACGTGTGGTGGATGGCTTGCTGTGAACTGATTATGGATTCACCTGGGGGGGGGACTCAGTTCTGCCCCTCCTGCCTGTCATCTCCCAGCAGACCAACCGAGGCATTCGTGGCAAAGACAGAAGTGCAGGAGACCTCAAGCTAAAACATGGAAATTTCACTTCAGCTTTGCTTCCATCACGTCGGCTAGCATCCTGCTGGGCAAAGCGAGTCGCTTGGCTGATCCCAGAGCCCAGGGGTGGGTCGGGTTTCCCACTGTGAGAAAATGCCACACTGCAAAGTCTCACGGTAAAGGGGGGAAGAATTGGGCCGCCATACAAGTCATTCCATGCTTAGGTTGATCAGTGTTATCAGAATTCATAAGCAAAACATGGTATGAGCGAGACCAGAAACTATTCGTATTTAGAATAAAGCTGGGTGACCGGGAAACCGATTGAATAAAAGATCTTTTTAAGCAGCGGCGCGCAGGAGAAAAGTAACGCCCGTTCTAAGCACTAATACACCTCAATCTGTTTTCTCCAGGTACCTTTAAATAGAGTATTCCCTGTTTGTTAGTTAACATTTGCATAACACTTCACTATGTGCCATGTGACTCACAACAATATTTAGGAATGATCCTCACAGCAGAAGCCTAAGGAGGGTGGTGCGAGGCTTATTTCAGTTTATTATGGAGGTGGTTGAGAAGGCAGATGCATCCCAGCGACACCAAACTAAGTAACTGCTATGTGGAAAGTTTCAACGGTCCCCCGGGTATTCAGTTTACACAAGCAAATACGTTTCTGGCTGAACTGACTGATGATTGGGCTGAAGTAAATAAACCAAACAGATGTTTCAGCAACATGTTTTCACAGCTTCCAAGCATATTAAAGATTTTAGAAAGACCAATTCATTTGCCTCAGATTGCAGCAGATGAGCCGGTATTATAACTAATGACCTGTTAAGTTTTATATGTGGTGAATCACTCTGTGACCTAAAATATCCAGCCCCGGTGAACTTGGGGGGATCATACTATTTTAAATTGGGTTCCTGGGGCGCCTGGGTGGCTCAGTCGGTGAAGCATCCAACTTCAGCTCAGGTCACGATCTCACAGTCCCTGAGTTCAAGACTGCATCAAGCTCACTGCTGTCAGCACAGAGCCCGCTTCGGATCCTCTGTCTCTCTCACTCTCTGCCCCTCCACCCCATCTCAAACGTAAACTTAAAAAAAAAAAGTGGGGTCCTCCTGCAGCCGTTTCAGAGACAAGGATTTCAGAGAAAGTATTTTATCCAGGAGGTGATCCCAGGAAACACTGGAAACGAAACAGGAATAGACACAGCCCATAACGGGTGCACTGGTAAGCCACTACCATTGGGTGGCTGATGCTTCACCCCGTAGAGAACTGGGGAACCGTGTAGGACACATACCTGAGTCACCCTGCCTGCTGGGTGAGGGAGCTGTGGTGTTTGTACCTTGTATCTCGTCCATCACTGGCTGACTCCTATTCTTGGGTGTGTAAATTTCTTGGCACTTCCAAATGACATGTGCTTGGGCAGAGCAACTTTCTGTAGCTTCAGAGAAAGCCCCCACTGATGATATGTAGATGTCAGCAAGTAGGAGTAGATTAAGTATGCTGAAATGCTGAGACCCATTTGTTGCACACGCTGATATCAGGCAAATCCGTGTCAATGTGGGATATAGGCATGTTTGTGCGAGCCCTGTTTGTAAAATCAAACAAAAACAACAAGGAGAACAAAAGTGATTTTAAAAAAAAGAGAGAGGGAGGGGTGCCTGAGTGGCTCAATCGGTTGGGTGTCCAACTTCGGCTCAGGTCGTGATCTCGTGATTTGTAAGTTCAAGCCCCAGGTAAGGCTCCCTGCTGTCAGTACAGAGCCTGCTTCTAATCCTCCTTCCGCCTCTCTCTCTGCCCCTCCCCCTCTCGCACTCTCTCAAAAGTCAATAAAACATTTAGAGAGAGAGAAATTGGAGAACCTGGGTGGCTCAGTTGGTTGAACATCGGCTCAGGTTGTGATCTCACCGTTTGCGAGTTGGAGCCACACATCAGTCTCACTGCTGTCAGCACAGGGCTCACTTCAAATCCTCTTTCCCCCCTCTCTTTCTGCCCCTCTTCTCACCCCTCTTTCTCTCAAGAATACATAAACAGTTTGAAATGAATACACTTTTATTTTTAAAAAAATAAATAAAAATAATTTAAAAAGGGAGAGAGAGGGGCGCCTGGGTGGCTCAGTCGGTTAAGCAGCCGACTTCGGTTCAGGTCATGATCTCACAGTCCCTGAGTTCAAGACTGCATCAAGCTCACTGCTGTCAGCACAGAGCCCACTTCGGATCCTCTGTCTCTCTCACTCTCTGCCCCTCCACCCCATCTCAAACGTAAACTTAAAAAAAAAGTGGGGTCCTCCTGCAGCCGTTTCAGAGACAAGGATTTCAGAGAAAGTATTTTATCCAGGAGGTGATCCCAGGAAACACTGAAAGCGAAACAGGAATAGACACAGCCCATAACGGGTGCACTGGTAAGCCACTACCATTGGGTGGCTGATGCTTCACCCCGTAGAGAACTGGGGAACTGTGTAGGACACGTACCTGAGTCACCCTGCCTGCTGGGTGAGGGAGCTGTGGTGTTTGTACCTTGTATCTCGTCCATCACTGGCTGACTCCTATTCTTGGGTGTGTAAATTTCTTGGCACTTCCAAATGACATGTGCTTGGGCAGAGCAACTTTCTGTAGCTTCAGAGAAAGCCCCCACTGATGATATTTAGATGTCAGCAAGTAGGAGTAGATTAAGTATGCTGAAATGCTGAGACCCATTTGTTGGGATATAGGCATGTGCGAGCCCTGTTTGTAAAATCAAACAAAAACAACAAGGAGAACAAAAGTGATTTTAAAAAAAGAGAGAGGGAGGGGTGCCTGAGTGGCTCAATCGGTTGGGTGTCCAACTTCGGCTCAGGTCGTGATCTCGTGATTTGTAAGTTCAAGCCCCAGGTAAGGCTCCCTGCTGTCAGTACAGAGCCTGCTTCTAATCCTCCTTCCCCCTCTCTCTCTGCCCCTCCCCCTCTCGCACTCTCTCAAAAGTCAATAAAACATTTAGAGAGAGAGAAATTGGAGAACCTGGGTGGCTCAGTTGGTTGAACATCGGCTCAGGTTGTGATCTCACCATTTGCGAGTTGGAGCCACACATCAGGCTCACTGCTGTCAGCACAGGGCTCACTTCAAATCCTCTTTCCCCCTCTCTTTCTGCCCCTCCCCTAACCTCTCTTTCTCTCAAGAATACATAAACAGTTTGAAATGAATACACTTTTATTTTTAAAAAATAAATAAAAATAATTTAAAAAGGGAGAGAGAGGGGCGCCTGGGTGGCTCAGTCGGTTAAGCGGCCGACTTCAGCTCAGGTCATGATCTCATGGTCCGTGAGTTCGAGCCCCACGTCGGGCTTTGTGCTGACAGCTCAGAGCCTGGAGCCTGTTTCAGATTCTGTGTCTCCCTCTCTCTGTGACCCTCCCCCGTTCATGGTCTGTCTCTCTCTGTCTCAAAAATAAATAAACATTAAAAAAATTAAAAAAAAAAAGAGAGAGAGAAAGAGAATGCGAATATGCTGGTCCATGTTCAAACAGGAGACAGAAGCCACCCTGGTTCTTGAAGCAAGGAAAATTTAATCTAAAGAATTACGAACGAGGAGAAGGTAGTTTATTGCCAGGAGGGGTAAAAGAGAACTCTAAGCTGTCCAAAAGCACAGGTGCAAAAATCATCTGCGATCTCCAGGTTGAGGGGGGCAGTGAAGGAACTCCAGATGAGGAGAGGAGTCCCCCCACCCTATCCCCGAGGCAGAGATTCAGTCAAGGGCACCACAGGGATGGAAGGTGAAAACTACATCTTCCAGTGATATCAACCCCAAGGAAGCTTCCCTGAGCGACACGGTGATTCAAGGTGGTGGTCAGGACAGAGGCTGGGACCCTCAGGCTACCTTCAAGTACCAGCACACCCCACGCATAAGGCACCCCAGTCGGTCTTCCTGTGTGCAAACCCCTTCTATCTTTCCCACTGCCACAACTCATTTTCCAGGGTCTTCCCCAGAGGCTCCCCACCCACAGACCCCTCCCAAAGCCCCATGGATACAAATTCTTTCACAGGGCAGGGCTCAGTCCCCACTCTCCTACACTTATTTTCTCTTGCTGCCTTGAATGATAAGAATGTATACCTTCGTCTCCTGATTATTTATCTTCTGTGAGGCTAGAGACCTTCTATTTTTTAACCTTGTAACTGCTTAAATAGCATAGTCCAGCACAGTAGTGATGAGCCCCTGGGGGCTATTGAACCACTTGAAATGTGGTTCGTCCAAATTCAGATGTGCGGCAAGTATGAAATATTAACTAGATTTCAGTAACTCAGTATGAAAAGAAGAATTTAAAAAATCCCATTAATAAATTTTTAAGTTGATTATGTGTCAAAATAATATTTTGAATGCAATGTGTTAATAAAATATCTTATTAAAATTAAGAACCTGTATCTTATTACTTTTTAAAAATGTGGCTACTAGAACATTTGAAATGACGTGAGTGGCTCACAATGTGTATTTCTCCTGGACGACGCTGCCTTAAAACATTCACATGTAAGTACATTCTCAACAAGTGTTTGGTGAACAAATGAATGAAGTGAGCTTCCTCTCTAGAAATTTGAAAATGCTTGAATTTCATGGTCCAGATGGTTTGCATTTTATAAATTCAATATTTTTTCATTTTATCCAATTTAAATGTAAGACCAAAGAAGTCATCTAGCATAAACATCATTTCATAAAAGAAAGGAAACATTTTAATACTCGGAAAGAAGCAGCCAGTAAGTGATTTCAAATTAAAGGGGCTGGTGGTCAGCGTTACACAACTATTTTTAAAATGAACAGAAGAAATAGAATATACACTTAAATTTTCAGGCATAGAACAAATGCAATGCAAAATGCTACGCTGAGGTTATTAGACTGTGAGTTAAACACACCGTGTTGTCTTCACAGTTGGAGCAGACGAGGGGTCTAGCTTTTCAGGGCTGTAGGAAGGGGGCTGCAGGGCTGACCACTGAGCCAGTAAGGCCTCTGCTGTGACCAACCTCCCAGCAGGAATTTGAGAAGGATGGTGTCTCCCTGAACAGTCACAGAGCGAACGCGGGTGTGTTCAGAATGGCCGCCAGTGTCTCACCGGATGAAAATCCTACCTGGGGAGACATAGTGTTGTCAAAGAAGAACCAGAGCTGGAGAGAAGTTAAAGCAGTGAAGATAGATTTTATTCAATTAACTTTTGTGAAGGAGGAAGAGGAATTCTGGAATAGAACTGGACGTAATCCCAAATACAACCAGAACAAGTGGGGATTTACAGCTAAGGAGCAAGTTGGACTGAGGGAGATGGTAGATGGTAGAATGTTACTAGGAGGAGAAAGCAGGTCTGGCAGGGATTCTGGGGGGACTGACCTTAATAGGATTCTTGCTGAGGGCAGGCCATGGTGATCAGATATCACCTGGGAGGATGGGAGGCATGAGGAGTTTGATCAGACATCTAAGGTGGCGAATTCTCCATAAATGACTTTTTTTTTTATGTTTATTTACTTTTGAGAGAGAGACAGAGACAGAGAGAGACAGCCCAAGCAGGGGAGGGGCAGAGAGAGTGGGAGACACAGAATCCAAAGCAGGATCCAGGCTCTCAGAGCCCGACATGGGGCTCAAACCCACGAACCACGAGATCATGACCTGAGCTCAAGTCGGACGCTTAACCGACTGAGCCACCCAGGCGCCCCATAAATGACTTATTCTTGCTAAAACTGGGTGGGCTTTTGGGGAGAGAGGGTTCAGGGGAGGCTGACTCAAGTTTAGTCAAGCAAAGAATCTTTGTCAGTGTCTTGTCAATAAGCTGACATGATTACTGCTTTATCGACATCCACAAGTGGATCTAGAATTACTCATTTTCCTATCAGCTCAAAGATTAACATAATCATTGCCTTTTTGTCTCCTCTGTCCCTTATCTGAGTCTTGTGTAGCCCAGGCATCTGAATGTCCTCTCCTCATAAGGGCATCAGATGTGGGTAAGGGGACCAAGACTGTAGAAAGAGTCCTGGCAGTTATTTCTGCTACAGCTATTTGGGTTCCTCACCTGTCAATTTCCCTGGAATGTCATCACCAGCCAATTGAGAGGATCCTAGGCTGGGCTGAACAAACATCATCCTCCTTATGGGAAGCTGCACTTTTTAATCAGAGCTTCTGTTTGCTTCACAGCTCTCCAGAAGGCGAGGACATTTTCTCAAGTCCTCCCTCCAGTGACAAAAGACAAAAATAATGAAAAATAAAAATGTGGGGAAAGAAACCTATTTTCCAGAAAAATGTTTGCCATCGAGGCTGCTTTTCCTTGACTACTTTGTGTGTGTGTGTGTGTGTGTGTGTGTGTGCTGCTTCTGGAAAAGGCCTTGTTTGTAAATGTCTGAAAAGTAGAAAGTTATCTTTGTAAAGGAAAAAAAGGTATCTCTTTCTTCTCTGCATTGATCTTAGGAATCCAAGTGTTGGAATCTAGCAGCCTGGGATTTGCAACCAAACACACTGAGATCCAGGTTTACAATATCAGCCTCCCTGGCACTGCTTCCTTATAGACTGTGTGGGTGGTCCTCCCACACAGGAAAGGGGGGAGCCTGCCCCTGCTGCACAGCCCAAGCCCAACAGGACAGGACCAACTGTCCCCTGAGCAACATGGGGTTTCGAGGTACCCACCGCCATGCAGTCGAAAGTCTACGTATACCTTTTGACTCCCCCAATTTTTCAAGCCTACTGTTGACTGGAAGCCTTACTGATAACATAAGCAGTCGAATCACATATATATATTTTTTTATGTTACATGCATCGTGTACCGCATTCTTACAATAAAGTAAGCTAGAGGAGAGAAAATCGTAAAGAAAATACTTTACAGTACTTTAATATACTTACCAAAACATATCCACCTATAAGTAGACCCACGCGGTTCAAACCATGCTGTTCAAGGGTCAGCTGTATTTCTTAGGCACACAAGAAAGAAAACTTGAAGGAAGAGGGGCCTGCCATCCTGTAAACTGTATATTTCCTTTAAGTATGTAATTATTAATTAGCATAATCAGCATCATGTTTTCACTATGTCTAATTGCCATGTGTAAATACACAAACATACAGATTAAAATACACTCAAGACCAATGCTACGGTGTGGTATCTTTCCTACCAATCTTCACCTATTTTCAGTCACACGAGGGCTCGCCGTGACAAGACTTTTTCTACTCTCGTTGCCATGTACGAGAAAAATGAGGACCCAGAAGATGATTTCGTTGCTGTATGACTGCAGATGTAGTTCTGACTTTCCTTCATCTGTTTATTTTCTTCATTCAAGAAGTGTCATTTCCTCAGCACACCCTGTTAGCATTTCTTTGGACTATGCCAGAGTTCTTTCTTTCTTACTCCTTTTTTTTTTTTTTTAAGAAAATCGTTTTGCTCCAAGTGATTTGGCCAAAAGAAAATCACCCCAGAATACACTGCAGTTAGAGTTTCCTGTCCTTTGAAGCTTAAACCTTTTAAATTACTAAGCTCCAAATGCCCAAGATTAACTATTAACCATGTCAGAATCCTTCGGCCCATCCTAAACCTATTCCTACACAATGTTTCTCCTTTTTTCTTCCATTTTTTAAAGTTTATTTATTTATTTTTTTGGGGGGGTGGGGAGAGCACCAGTGGGGGGAAGGGCAGAGGGAGAAAGAGAGAGAGAATCTCAAGCAGGCTCCATGCTCAGTGCATGAGATCATGACCGTGAGATCATGACCTAAGCTGAAATCAAGAGTCAGCTCAGCCGACTGAGCCACCCAGGTGCCCCTCTTCCATTTTTAATACACTTAAAAAGAATAGGTTTCATGCAGGTTGCCTGTCTCCCACAAGAACTCATTTTGGGTACTAAAAAGGAGAAATATACCACCTCTCTCTTGGAGGTTTTTAAAACAGTCAACCTTCACAATCCTGCCTGATGGTAATCTGTTACGCATTTGTGTAGCAGAATTCAAAGCAGACTTGGCTGTTTAGAAACTACTCAAATTTTCTTCCATCCCTTGGAGTTTAAGTCTGTCAGAAATACTACAGTTTTAGTCACGAGGAGAAAAAAGCAGACAGACGTCATGTGCACCTCCCACAGTCTCTGGCTCAAAACCCACTCAGGTTCTGAAATAATCTCCCACGTGATCTCACAGATTTGTACGAATGCAAAGCCAGCTACACCAAGTTATTACAGTACTAAAAGGAGAATCAGGAGCATCGTGAGTGCCCTTTACTCACAATTATGATATTTACCTAAAGAAGCACGTCTTGTATTTACGAAACAAATTGCGAATGTCCGGGGTTCAGCTAATTGTCCCTCTTTTCCCAGTTCTTTTCCTCATTCTACTCTTTATTCAACAATAAAAAAAAGAAGCCCTAAAGACATAAGCATGAGTATCAACAAACATGATAGACACTTAATTTAGTCTTGAAAAAAAACACGAAAATATTTTGTAGTCCTAGCCATTATCCCCATCGGAGGAGAAAGAGATTCGAATGCATGAATTCCAAACTATATATTGCTCAAAGCATGGATGTTTTCACCCTAGACCAATATGGCATTTAAGAGGTCGATCCAGCATGCAGATGGCTCGTAGTTCAATCTGGGAATGAGGAGCTGAGCATGCGTGGCCTGAAAGCTGAACCGGGAGAGCTAGGGCAATAGCAAGCTGGGTCAGCAGGGGTCTTATGAGGTCAACTGTTGAGAGATAAAACAATGAGAGATGTCAGAAATGAAGGTGCAAGGTGTGAGCAGAGATTTATAAAGATAAAATCCAAGAAACCGTTCCTTCCTGGTTCTGCAAGTAAATAAGATGATGGGGAGAGAGGGAGGAATCAAAATGTTTAGTGGCTATAAGTTTATCATTCAAATCAGGCACACTGGAAAGTAAAAGGGATCTTTGGATAGGGTTTCAGAATGATGTCCTCCCCAAATATATATCCAAGTCTTAGTCCCCAGTGACTATAAATACAACCTTATTTGGAAATAGGGTTATAATCAAGTTAAGATGAAGTCAGTGGATTAGGGTGGGCCCTCACCTCAATGACTGGTGTCCTGATTATCAGAATGGGGAGGAGACAGAGAGACACAAGGGGAAAATACCATGTGAGTGCAGAGGCAGAGATTGGAATGATATATCAGTAAGTGCCAGGGATCAGTGTCCACCATTGAAAGCTAGGAGAGAGGCATGGGATGTATTTTCCACTAGAACTTCTGCAAGGAACCAACCTTACGGATACCAGATTCTGGACTTCTAACCTCCAGAACTATAAGAAAATAAATGCCTATTGTTTTAAGCCACCTAGTTTGCAGTATGCAAAAAATAATCTATGGGGTCAGCAGGCGTTAACCAGAATGATGCTATCCAAACTGGGACATGGCCACCCTAACCAAAGATGGCTTCCATGTTTTAGATCTGGGTGATGAAGATGGTGACATGATTAGCCACTTTATGGGTAATTGGAGACTCACAGCTTGTGGAGGAAGATGCTGAGTCTGGTTTTGGACACTGAGGACTGAGCTGCTAAAAGACATTCACCTAATTAAAGGTGCAGGTAAGTTTTATACAAGCCAGCCCTGTAGAAGAAAGGCCAACACGTTAGGCTTTGTCACACATGAGGATGCTGCTAATTTTGTCTTAGTATAGAACTCTTCTTTTTGAAAGCCTTTTCATATCAATTACCCCCAACTGATTTTAACAACAGCCCTGGGAGGTATAATTATCTTTAATTTATAGATAAATAAAGTGAGGCGTTGAGAGGTTTAGAAACCTGTCCATAGTTACATAAAGAGCTAAGTTATCAGCAGAGCAAGAAGAGGAACCCAGGATATTTCCTTCCTAATCAATTTCAATGTCAGCCATTGCCATTCTGTTCCTTGTAATGTTCAAATTCAGAAGAACATAAATTGTTGCTGAATTGGCCGATAAGCAGCCAAAAAGAGTGAAGAACATTAAAACTTTGAAGAACAAGCAAGACAACTAATACTAAATTAATGTATGCTCAAGTAAGAAAATATGAGTCCTTCTATTAGATTATCAAGTTTTTCTGAGAAGCAACTCCAGAAAGGGTCACGAATGATAAAACTAGAGACTGAAGGAGAGGGCCACATGAAGAGAAGCTTGACCAGGGACTTGATGTATGACACAGATGATGGCAGGAGCTCAAATGTGGCTAAGTGAAGCCACAGTTTTAAATGTCAGGGTGCCTGGGTGGCTCAGTCACGAAGCATCTGACTTTGGTTCAGGTCATGATCTCACAGTTTATGATTTTGAATCCCATGTTGGGTGAGAATGAGCCCCGCTTCAGGCGAGCCCCTCCTCTCTCTGTCTCTCTGTCTCTCTGCCCCTCCTGGGATTCTCTCTCTCTGCCTCGCTCACTTGCATCCTCTCTCTGTCTCTCTCGAAAGAAAGAAAGAAAGAAAGAAAGAAAGAAGAGAAAGAAAGAGAGAAAGAAAGAAAAAGAGAGAGAGAGAAAAAGAAAAAAAGAAAAGACATACATGTCAGCCACATCACATTATCTCACCTCACAAGATGGTGTGGCTTGCCCAAGATCACAGAGTTGATAACAGAGATTGCATCAAAAAAACCTCACTACTGGTCTCCCAGAACCGATAGTGGAGAGGACAGGAAGGAAAAACAGTCTCTGTAGGTCCTACTCAAAAGAGTCATTCTCCACGTAACCTGAAATGTATTAACGAAGATGAATGGCTCACACCAGATGAACAATTTTATATCATCAAATTATGTCTATTAAACTACATTTCATGCTTCCTAATTGTTGAATTAAAGAGGTCTGTTAGAATAGCAATAATACACTCAAACTGGTTGTGATTCGTGCTTCGACACCCATTTTATTAGAGCGATAACTCATGAGGCTGAACTAATCGCTCATTAATTAATGCTTAAAACTCTTTCCGAGATGGTGCAACCAAGGTGTTCTATGAGTAATCTTAATGTGGTTTGTGGAATATACACCTCAGGCAGCTCCCTCAGCCAGGACTTCTTTCAAATCAATTTGACATTTGCTGTGCGTTTATTCATTCCCGTCTATGCTTACCTGTGGCCTTTCCCCCTTAACTACCTGCCCGTCATCAGGTATTTAGTGGAGAATGGCAAAGTAGTCCATTCCCAGAAAGGAGGATTTATAGTTAAGAATATATCCCTTCCTTTTCTGAGGTCCAGAGAGAGTAGGGGTGAAAACACCAGGGAAGCAAATAGAGATCATGAAGAAAAGAATGAAGAAAGAAGAATAAGAGCTAAAAGAAAGGAAAAACAAAGCTAATGATGAAAAAGAAATCTTGGCATATCTCAATAGTGTTTATTCATCCCTATGTGTATGCATCTCTGGTATGCAAGGGCAGGAGCCAGGAGCCCTTTCTGATGGAGGATGTAAATGTCCAAACATCATGGTTTGGACCCCCCGTAGTAAACAGGGGCTGTGCTCAATGAGTGGGTAAGGACAGCTACCAGCCAGAGAACCCTGGCTCTATTACTCGAGCTATTCACAAGCTGAGAAATGACATGTTTTTAGGAAGGCTGAGAAGTTCTATAACAGCAGTTACTAAGATTTTCCGGTGGAAGCCCATATGATGAGCGGGACACAAAAGAGTCCCTTCCATGGTTTTCAAACTATTTCCTGCTGATCAAAGGTGCCTCCGGGTTCAATGTCTGGGAAAGAGAGGGAGAGAAGGAAAGAGGAAAGCCCCTACCCCACTCATTTTCCTACTCTTGCATCAACCAAAGCATCTCACTCCTATCTGTGGGTACATGTCAGATTTGGTACTGCTTAGAAAAAAAATTGAAAAACACTTCTTTCATCTATAGAGAAATGTGGCATTCACACACATGGTGTTATTATTTATTGGTAGCATTTGTGTTATTAATCTTTACAACCCTCGTCTGAAGCAGTCCAGACCATTTGAACTCACAAAGGTGTGGTAAAGGCAACACAAAAGCATCGGTTTCCTCTCCCCGACTTTTCCCCACTCTACCAACCAGGCTTCCTGAACCCTTTGGAAAAATTCTTTTATTACTTTTGGGAAGTGGGAAGAGGAAAGCAGAGCTTCTGTTTAATTGAGGTACAGTTTATATATAAACTATGTACAGATTTTAGGTGTATAGTTTGATAAGCTTTGAAAAGTATAAATACTTCTGGAACCATGCCCCAAATCAGGATATAGCACATTTCCATCGCCTCTGAAATTTCCTCATGACCATCTCATCTCAGTGACCCATAGAGTCAACCATTGTTCTGATCTGTATCATTACAAATTAGTTTTGTCTATCTGCGACCTTCACATAATTGGAAATATCTACACTACCCTTAGGACTGATTGCCTTCATTCAACACATTTTGGAGATTCGTCCATATTGTTTATGTCAGTAGTTCATTTTTTTAAATCACTGTGTAGTTTTCCATGTATAGATATACTTCAGTTTGTTTACACATTCACTTGTCGATGAACAATAGGGATTGCTTCGATTTGGGGCCACTACGAACCAAGTGGCTATGAACGTTTTTGGTGTGTGTGTGTGTGTGTGTGTGTGCACATGCATTTTACTTCTCTTGTTAAATACTTAGGAATGTAACTTCTGTTGCATATATTAACTGTATGTTTAACTTATAAGAAATTAACTATTTGTCCAAGATGGTTGTGGCATTTTAGAATCTCACCGTAGAATTGAATGAGAGTTCCAATTGTTCCATATCCCTGACAAGACTTGGTATTTACAGTCTTTAAAAAACTTTAGCCAGGGGTGCCTGGATGGCTCAGTCAGTAAGCATCCAACTCTTGGTTACAGCCCAGGTCATGGTCTTATGGTTTCATGAGTTCAAGCCCCACCTCGGGCTCTGCCCCAGCAGCACAGAGCCTACTTGGGATATTCTGACTCCTCTCTTCCTGACTCTCTCCAACTCGTGCTGTCTCTGTCTGTCTCAAAATAAATTAGTAAACTTAAAAAATTTAAAAAAAAAACACACACTAATGGTGGCATAAAAAACTTCAAAAAAAAATTTTAGCTATTACAGTGAGTATAACGATATTTTAGTAAGGTTTCAATTTCCATGCTTATTGGCCATTCTTATATCTTTTTTGTCAAGTATCTATGTAAGTCTTTATCTCTTTTTATCTGATTGTTGTCTTTTAATGATTGATGCGTGATGCATAAGTGTTCTATAATAAGTCCTTTGTACTTTCCCACTATTTATGGCTCGCCTGTTCACTTTCTCGATGTCTTTGTTGAGAAGTTTGTCTTTTGACAGAGTTAAGTTTATCTTTTTTTTTTCTTTTATACGTAGTGTCTTTAACAGAAAATTGACTACCTCATGATAGGAAAATATTCTCCTAGTTTAGGATTTTAGCTTTTACATTTTAGTCTACGATTAAATTCAAATTAATTTGGGGGTATGGTGTGAAGTAAGGATCAAAGTATTTTTCTATGAATATTAAAAGGTTCTGAACTCAATTACAAAATATGTGTTGGTGGGGGAGGAGTTTCCAGCACCAGCCAGCAAGCAATTTTCTGACACCAGCTGGGTATCCTTCCATTCAACTCAATGCTGGCCCTCTCCACCGAGAGACAGCATCAGATTCTACAGGTTAAGGGTTCTGTCCCACAGGACTGCCCTCCCCCTCGGATTCCACCTGCAAGTGCAAGCTGTCACCTGTGTTTCTCATTGACCAGCTATATAGACTGGAAGTTCCGGCAACCCCCTCCTTAGGTTTACTTAATTTGCTCCAGGGGCTCACAGAACTCAGAGAAGCATTTTACTTACTAGATCACTGGCTTACTATGGACGGATATAAACATTATTTGGTTTCAAGACTTATTATAAAGCTACAACAATCAAGACAGGGAGGAAGCCATGTAAAGATTGACATGTAGATAGTTGGAACAGAACAGGCAGCTGAGAAGAATGTAAACTAAACTAAAAGGACATAAACTCAGGAACAGATGGCAGAGATGCATGGGGCAAGGTATAGGGTAAGGGCAGGGAGCTTCCATGCTGTCTTGGAATGCAACACCGTGCCAAAATCAACACATGTTCATCAACCCTGAAGCTTTCCGAACCTCTCCCTTTTGGGTTCTCATGGAAGCCATGAGTTCATTGTTACATGGGTATGAATAATTAAATAATTGGTCATTTGTGATTGGTTCAACCTCTAACCCTTCTCTTCTCCCCAGAAAGAGGGGTACTGAACATTCCAACCTTCTATTCATGGTCAGTTGCCCTGGCCACCACCCCCATCCTTAGGTGATTTCCAAAAGTTACCTCATGAACATAAACCCAGTTATGATGGAAAGGGGCTTGTTATGAATAACAAGACACTCAGTTCACCTTTGTGGCTCTGAAGTGATTTTAGGAACTGAGGTCGAGACCAAGTATTATAACAAAACATGTTTCCATTGCTCTTATTATTCAGCAAGTCACAAATGTTTTGGGAGCTGTGAGCCAGGAACCATGGATAAACACCAAATATATGAGAAATATTTTGATCATATGGCTGACCAGATATACGTTTCTTCTAAATCACAATATTGCAGATACCTGGTTGTTCCATCTCCGTTTGTTGAAACGAGTTTCCTCTTTTTGTTGAAATCTCATTGAGTCCTTTGCTTAGAATCATTTCACCCTCCATGTGCCATCCTATTTCTAAGCTGTCAATTCTGTTCCCTTCTTCTATGTGTCAATCAGTACGTTGACACCTCACTATCTTGATTGCTGTAGCTTTGTAATAAATCTTGAGATAAGGTAGTGCAAGTCCTCTTTTCCAAAATTGTAAGATTTTTCATTTTCACAAAAGCTCTTTAATGTTTATCCATTCCTGTCAAAATCTTGTTTGGGTCAATTTAAGGGTAATTGTCATTTTTAACAATTTTGAGTTTTCCATTTCATAAACATGGTATTTCACTTTACTTATTTAGGACATCTTTAATTTCTCTCAGCAATATTTGTAGTTTTCAGCATAAAGGTCTTATGCATCTTTCATTAGATTTATTGCAATGTAATTAATGTTTTGTAATACTAACATAAACAATATTGCTACTTTTACTGTAATTTTTCCAATGGTTTGTTCTTGGCGTAGAAAAACACTTGACTTTTTTTTTTTTTTTGTAAAGGGCCAGGTAGTCATATTGTATTGTATTGTGTTGTATTGTATTTTTATTGTATTTATTTTATTTTTTATTTTATTTTATTTTTTTTGTAACTACTTTTTTAAAAAATTTAAATCTGAATTATTTAACATATAGTGTAATAATGATTTCAGGACTAGAACTTAGTGATTCATCACGTACATATAACGCCCAGTACTCATCTCAACAAGTGTCCTCCTTAATGCCCGTTGCCTATTTAGCCCATCCCCCCACCTAACACGCCACCAATAACCCTCAGTTTGTTCTCTGTATTTAAGAGTCTCTTGTAGTTTGTCTCCCTTTCTGTTTTTATATTATTTTTGCTTCCCTTCCCTTATGTTCCTCTGTTTTGTTTCTTAAATCTGACGTATGAGTGAAATAATATCTGTATTTCTCTGACTTATTTCACTTAGCATAATACACTCTAGTTCCATCCACATTGTTGCAAATGGCAAGATTTCATTCTTTTTGATCACCAAGTAATATTCCATTGTATATATATGCCACATCTTCTTTATCCATTCATCAGTTGATGGACATTTGGGCTCTTTCCATGGGCTTTTTCCATTTGGACTTTGGCTATTGTTGGTAGTGCTGCAATAAACATTGGGGTGCATGTGCCCCTTCAAATCAGCACTCCTGTATCCTTTGGATAAATACCTATTAACACTTGACTTTTTTATATTAAACTTGTATCTTTTGACCTTGCTAAATGATTTTTTCTAGGAGTTAATCATGTCTTTTATGTTTGGTACATATGTAATATGTAATCTGCAAATAAAAGTAGTTTCACTTCTTTTCCAATATTTATGCCTTTTATTTCTTTTTCTTGCCTTAATGCATTGGCTAGGACTTCAATTACAACGTTGAATAGAAGGAGGGATGGCGAATGGTCTCATGGGCTTTACTCTGTTATCTCTCTCCCAGAAAGAGGCAAGAGTTCACTGACACAATGCCCTTTCCTACTGTGTACGATCTGCAGGACACCATTTTCTACCCCTCTAGCTCTATTCCCTCTCAAAAAGATAGTGCCTCATCAGAATCTCTTTCTCATGCTTTATACTTCAACTTAAATAGCATCCTTCCCTGCATCCCTTACTTGACAACTCTAAGTAAAATCCCTCCCTGCTGTGATAACAACATACCGCCTAGGTAGTTTCCACCCATAATTATTACTTTTAGTTAGTTGTTAGTTATCTGCATCTCCCACTGAAATTTCAGCTCTCCCAAGCAAAAATCTTGCTTGTGTGCTTTACTAATGCATCCTGGGAACTTAGCAGAGAGTCTGCTATCTACACAGACATCTAGCAGATGAATAAGTAAACCTCTTTTGAGCCACTTCTCCTCAGAGAAGAAATCACAGGCACTCCCTTTGCTCCATAAAGAGGATGGCAACAAGGTGTGGGAACACACTGCTTAAACCCTGCTCATGTGGCTGATAATCCTTGAGTATGAAGAGTGTAGAGGAAGCCTAATCTTTCCTGTGAAGGTTCGTAGGTCTCAGATAAAGAACAGGAGCAAGACTGGAGACGGAGTCTGCTCTGAGGTTAGGGCAGGGTGGAGGAGAATTGGCTAGGTCGCAAAAAAAAACATTGAAGGTTGAGATATCAGAGTATTTTGAGCGGGCTACTCACAGAATTAAATCTAGGCTTGAGAGGGTCGTCTCCAGGAGCCCATTTTAGCATGTGGAGAATGCAGTATGCCAGTGAGGAACCAACAATAAGATTAAAAGGCAAGTGATGGTGGTGAGCTGAACTAGGGAGTGACCAAGGATGTGGCATCAAAGGGAAATCATCAACAGAGACTGGAATCACTACAACGTGGGCCCAAGAGATCAGAGCAGGGTTAGAGGTGGTACTTTAGTGCTAACCCTGAAAAGAAAAAGAAAAAAAAAAGTGTAAGGCCCAAACTCTCCTAATCTAATCTGCCCTCTTGACTTCCCAGAGAATCCTCAAGCACAGCATGTCAGAAAGTCAAGACTGCCTCTTCCCTACTGTCCCTAGCTTCTCTGTTGGAAGTTGTCACAAGGTCTAACTGAATCCCACACAAAAGGAACAAATAGCTTACTTAAAACTCAGACGTTTTTTTACTGGAGGCTACTTTGTCTTTGTTTCTATCATTCTCAGGAAAAGAGAAAACCTCAAAGGTTTCTGGCACTTTATTCCTTTCTCCTTGACCACTCTTGGGTTTTCTTTGGGAAAAAAAGCTCGGGGTAAAATCGGATCTGCGTTAGGCACCTGTTCCTCTGCAAAGTCACAGCCGTAGCTCTCTGCTATCGTGGCAGTTTTTGGTTCTCCTCTCAAGAGCATTTGGATAATAAAAGCAGTTGGATAATAAAAGAAAAGGCCACACACACCCACTACCAGCTGCATTGAGAATGCAAACGTGGATTCTGTCAGGCAGTTAGCAAAGGAAGCCCCAGTCCTGGCTCCCAGCCACCAACATTACAAATGGCACCGCCTCCAGGCTACATTTTGTGGCCTCTCTGGGAGGAGTGGTTTGTGAACAAACCGTGCAGAAGAGGCTTGTATTCAGGTTGGTGCAGAAGAGGCTTGTATTCAGGTTGGTCTCTCAGTGCCGCCTGAAGAGACAGACTTTGTAGAATGAAGCAGGAGGGACTGTCTTTCTGGGTGTAGAGGGTGCCATGCAGGTGGCTGGTCTGGTGTCAAAGGGCACACGGGGTCTCCACCCCAAGGATGGCAAAAAGAAGAAGTCTGAGGGCAAAGGGCCGACTTCCAGCTTTCCAACCCTACCAGCCGCCCACAGTATCTGGCAACCTGCAGTGTTCTGCAGCTCAAACTAAATAACTTTGCTTCTTTACAGGGATCTAAAATAAAGATTCAGGGAGAGATTTTTGCTTTTCATGGAAATGAAAATGAATTCCAGGCATGCAGAGTAACACAGTGGAGGGCAAGGGAATGTCCTGGGTCCTTCTCCCAGTTCTGGCTTTGACTAGCTGTGCGACCTTGGGAAATGCCTACAACCTCTCTAGTTCTTTGTTTCATCATCTATAAAATGTGGAGGTCTGTACAGATGATGTGTGTCATCCCTTTCAGCCACAATACTTTGAAGAGACAAAACCTATTCCCTGCCATCCCTGCCAAGCTAATAGCTAGTCTCCACTTGAATGTTCCCAGTGACAGGGAGCTTGCTACCTTAATAGGTATTTTAACAAATACCTATTAAAATACTTAATATGTGATAAATATACTTAATACACTTAATAAATATACTTAAGAAAATAAATATACTTTATAGGTATTTTCATAAATGTCTCCGTTTGAGTGTTGGAACTTTCTTCCTTGCGTCTCTTTTTTCCTCTGGCAATGCAGAAGTAAACATGTTCTGAAGGGGCCATATTTTTAAAAAAAATTTTTTAATGTTTATTTATTTTTGGGAGAGAGAGACAGAGACAGAGTGGGAGCGGGGGAGGGGCAGAGAGAGAGGGAGACACAGAATCCAAAGCAGGCTCCAGGTTCTGAGCTGTCAGCACAGAGCCTGATGTGGGGTTCAAACTCAGGAGCCGTCAGATCATGACCTGAGCCCAAGTCAGATGCTTAACTGAGCCACGCAGGCGCCCCTGAAGGGGCCATATTTCCAGGGTCAGCACTAATCTTTTGGGCTTCTTTGGTAAGAGCTCCCCAGCATTTCTTCACTTGCTGCCAGTTCTCTTGGAATTTTCCTAGCTCATATCTCAAAATATCCATGCAAATTAAGCCAAAAAGGAAGAGAAGGCAAAGCAAAATACAGTGGGAATTTTTTTGTTTTTTGGTTTTTTTTTTGTAGTTTTTGCTTTTGCTACCTGAGCAGTGGTAGTTTTTAAGGACACCGTTTCTCACAGAATCAAAAAATGTTTGAGCCAGAAAACCTGTTGGCGACTTCATCCAGCTCATCCTTTGATCCGGTAAAGAAACTAAAGACCAGAGAAGTGATGTGACTTCCCTAAGGTCACACAGCTGAGATTAAGCCCACGTTTCTGGATTCCTAGCTTTCACCTACAAATGCTTAGGTGTTTTCCAAGGTGTGTACCATGGAACACAGAGTCCCAGGATATCAGAAGGTGTTTCTTACGGGGAGGTGGTGGGGGGGGGGTTGGAGATAGGCTCTGTGGCAAACAGGTTTGGGAAATGTTCACTTAAACTATTTTGTTTTGTTTTACGGAAAGGCCTCTTGGAACCTTACCTATGCTATGCTGTTGGGGCCCAGTCATGAAAGCAGCAACCACATTAGGGTTCTAACAGAAAGGATTGGCTGTGGGGCACTGGGGACTTATGGACCCATTGAAAGGACCGGAGCTGCAAGATCAGTGAAGGTACCATTAGATCCAAGGATCCCAAGAGTTGGGAAGGTGCAGGAGATACCACTGGGCTCTCCACCTCTGAGGTCAACATTCAGGGGAATATCCGGAAAGGACTGCAAAACCTCACACTCACCAAGGTCATATGTGGGCCTGCCACTTGCTGGAGAGACAACAGACCTCTCTCTTCTGCCTTTTATCTCTTAGATCAGCACCTCTCCTGGGCAGCATCTAATCAGAGCCCTGCCCCCTGGGGAACCTTAGTAATATAGTTATCAGGCTTCTAGTTGCTACAATTTTGCAGACATCACATTAAAGAATGACATATCTTATTGCTGTTGTTTTTGGAACTGCTGTCTTGACCCAGTTTTGAGGCTCTGGGTAGAGACTGGTTGCTGTCCCTGATTAAGTCCACACCCCAACCGTCTCACCAGGTTCTCACACTCCTGGCCATTATGCACCCACCGGAATCGCTGGGGCCAGGGACCAGACAATTAGGGACAGCCCTTATGCTCTGGAACCCACAAGATCATTCGAATTAGCCAGTCCCAGAGAGCCTGTGAAACCTGGCTAACCCCACTCTGCTTGCCATATCTCAGATGCCTCTACATCTCTAGTTTGCTCTTAGTCCGTCCCCTGGTGCAACCCCTTGCATGGTCCTTCATGGCACCCCTCTGGAGCTATAAGTAACAGAGTTTTGCCTTTCATCGAGACAAGTCACCAAGGCCAACTCAAGTCCCTTCTTTTTCACAGGAAATTCAGTGATTAGCTCCGCTTTCGCTCACCTCTTCCTTCTCTGAAATCTTGACATCCTGTCAGCACTTGTCACAAATCTGCCTGTGACATCTCTTCTACTATTTGCCTGCTCCATTTAGCAGCTCTTAGTGTCAATCTCCTACCCTCAACTGCATCGTTGTGTTCTCAGAGGCACACACTGGAGCTTGAGCTACTGGGTTCTCCCCAAACACTGAGAACGATACTCAGCACGTACAGGGTACACAGATATCTGTAGGCAGGATAAACCAATTAATTAGCCACTTCAGTTTTTAGCACAAATTTTCTTTCCTTGTTCTTTTTTTTCTGGAATTTTAGTGGAAGCAGGACCTAGTTTGCATATGCATATATTTGTCATACAGATGAGAATCAAAATGGAGTTCCAGAAAAATGACTATTGTCAAGTGGTAGGAATGAATTTCCCTAGTAACATCTCTTAGCTACTCCGGTGTTCTTAAACCATGAAGAGCAATGTGACACTTATGAAGTCCCAAATGACTTTCTTGCTTCCAAGAATTATTTCAGGCTTGGATTCCCAGCAATTCAGAAGCAATTTCTATTTCTGCCATGTTCATACTTTGCATCTTTACATCCTTTTAGCTTTTTCTTTTTACATCTATGGTCTGTTTATCTTACATCAGTGACCCTATCGTCTGGATTGAGCTGACACAACATTATGGTCCTCACGTAAGCACTGAGGAACTGAGGCACGGAGATGGCATACAGTTGGTGGCAAAATTAGGGCTTAGAACTAAAATCTCCTGCCTCTCAATCCGTTGCCATTTTTTTAATGTTTATTTTCTTATCTTGAGAGAAAGGGGAGGGTCAAAATAAATAATGTTTATTTACTTATCTTGCTGGGGGAGGGGCAGAGAGAGAGGGAGAGAGAGAGAGAGAGAGAGAGAATCCAAAGCAGGCTCCATGCTGTCAGTGCAAAGCCTGACAGCAGGTTCGATCTCACAAACCATGAGATCATGGTTGACACTTAACTGACTGAGCCACCCAGGCAACCCACCATTGCTTTTCTTATGTGTTCCAAAATTGAGAGAAGTGAATGACGGGGAATGTGTATGTGCCTGTGTTTAATTAATCAGAGAAATCGGGAAGGAGTGCAAATTAGATAACATCCAATGATTTTTCATCTCCGAGTGGGTTTTCCTGTAGAGAGAAAACCATACATACAACCTTTAAACTGATGTGTATCCCAACCAAAAAATAAAAATTAAAAAAAAAGGAAAAAAAAGAGTGTCTGCCTGCTTTTTCTCTGAAATCGTGTTTAGGAGTTTTAGAGCTTGCACACTGCGTTAGTCTTCTCGGGCTGCCATAACAAAATACCATAGACTGGGTGACTTCAACAACAGAAATTTATTTTCTTACAGTTTGGAGGAGGGGGTGCCCCACAAGTCCAACAGGAGTGTGCCGGCATGGTGGTTGCCAGTAAGAACTCTCCTCTGGCTTCTTCAAACCCTTCTTCAAATCCATCCTTGTCACAGGCACCAGGGTGTAAAAATCTAACCACGTTACACAGCCATTGGCTCTCCAGCAGCAAGATAAGGCCCAGTGCTGCTATTTGAGGAACTTCCTTCCTCACTTGTGTCTCTCCAGCTCCATCCACCATTTCCAACCTCGAATGGTACTTTATACCAAAATATAGCCAACGCTTGTTACTTGCTGTAGTGGTGTTCTATTAAGTCACTGTGAACAATCACTGGGAGAGTACTGAACCATGGCTCCTAGGGGCAATACAGGGTTTAGTTCCCGGGAGTCTGTGGTCTCAACATTTTCACCAACCGATCAACACGTAACCTTATTTTACGTGACTTTTTGTTTAAAACACCTTGTTTAATACATATAATTGGGCCATTAACCTCGAACTCACAGCCACCACAGTATAACTCTGCCTTAACGAAGCTTATCTGATGCATATTTTTTCCGTAAGAAACATCACAGCCTTAGGAACACCACACAGCCCTCCAGCACTGTGTTTGGGGCCATTTTAAGCAGGAAAATGGCCTTCAAAAGGCACAAAATGTGGAAAATGTGACACAGTACATAGACGATGGAAAGGACGCTGAAACAGTAGGCAGAGCCATGCCTCCTTTACCTCACCCGGGAGTGTGCGCATCAAGCGACTCAAACTTACGGTTGCCGTGTGCGTGTCTGTGAAAGACCATGAAAACACAAGAACTGATTTGGGGGTAATAAGTATTTTCTAGCAAATAGATGAATTTAAAAATGAATGATGAGGCTCATTGTACTCACAATTCCCTTCTCTCTGGCTCCTTAACCCTCTACCTTTGTGACTGTGCTACGATGGGGTAAGACACAGGAAGGTCGGGGCCTACACTCTGCAGAGGCACAGGGAACAGGCACTCGTTAAGTATCTATTTTTTTTAATGTTTATTTATTTTTGAGAGAGACAGAGCATGAGTGAGGAGGGGCAGAAAGAGAAGGAGACACAGAATCTGAAGCAGGCTCCAGGCTCTGAGCTGTCAGCACAGAGCCCCATGCAGGGAACCCATGGACTACGAGATCGTGACCTGAGCCAAAGTCGGAGGCTTAACTGACTGCACCCCATTAAATACTTACTGAACTGAGTCAATCTCCATATGTATTATCCCCTCATAATATGGTAGCCAGGAGTCCATTGAGCCTGGTTGGCTATAACAGCTGGTACCCTTTTGAGCACACACAGCGAAACCCTCACCTAGGATCTGGAGCTCTCATGGTGGGTCAGATTACTGGAATCCGAAGAATCCCACTGGCCACCTTGTTTTTCTTTCTTTCTTTCTTTCTTTCTTTCTTTCTTTCTTTCTTTCTTCTTTCTTTGTCTTTCTTTCTTTCTTTCTTTTTGTCTTTCTTTTTTTCTTTCTTCCTTTTTTTAATGTTTATTCACTTTTGGAGAGATAGAGAGAGACAGAGTATGAGCAAGGGAGGAGCAGAGAGAGAGGAAGACACAGAATCTGAAGCAGGCTCCAGGCTCTACGCTGTCAGCACAGAGCCCGATGCGGGACTCAAACTCAGGAACCATGAGATCATGACCTGAGCCAAAGTTGGCCACTTAACGGACTGAGCCATCCAGGCGCCCAGGCCACCTTGTTTCTCAGGGAGGAGTGGAAGAGCTACTTGTCTGCCCTGTGTGGTGCAGGACAGCGTGTGGGCTTCTCAGACAGCACTTCCTGCAGAGGTGGCTGTCCCAGTCAGATGCCTCTGATGTTTAAAATTCTCTTGCTGGAGCTTTATTCTGTAGGTTAAGCATTTCCATTCAGACAATTATAAAGGAGAGGTGACCTCACATTTTTAACAGTCTCATATGGGTAGAGGCTTTGCATGTATTACCTTCTCTAGTCCATACGATGACTCTCAAAAGTGGATAGAAATGTCCCTTTTAGAGAGGAGTATACCAAAAGGCAGTGAAATAAGAGACATATGAAGGGACAGTATGTGGTCCAGCCAACGTTTGTAACCAGATTTGTTTGATCACAAAGACCTGGTTATTTTTGTTACCCTGTGCCGCCATTAGAAAACTCTTCAAGCAAAAATGCTCTGGTGGTTTCTCAAAATATTAAAGAGAGAATTACCATTTGACTCAGCAATTCCACTTCTGGGTACGTGCTCAAAAGAACTGAAAGCAGAGTGTCAAAGCGTTAGGTGTATATCCATAGTCATAGTAACATTATTCATAATAGCTGAAAGGTAAATGCAATTCAAGTGTCCATCGACAGAATGAATGTCATTGATGGATGAATGGGATTCTGAAGTCACTTCTCCTTTGCAAGAGCGAGCAACTTTGCCCATTGAACATCTCCACGTTCTCTCTCTGTATATAATGGAACATTATTCTGCCTTAAGAAGAAAGGAAATTGGACACATGCTACAACATAGATGAACCTCGGGAACATTATGATGATTAGAATAAGCTGGTCACTAAAAGTGGATGTAATAATTCCACTTACATGAAGTACTAAGAGCAAGCAAATTCATAGAGACAGAGAGTGAAAGTGATTGCCAAGGGCTGGGGGGAGGAGAGGATGGGGAGTTCCTATTTAGTGAGTTTAGAGTTTCAGTTTTACAAGATGAAAAGAGTTCTGGAGATTGGTTGTACAACAGTGTGAATGCACTGAACCTACCAAACAAGGCACTTAAAAATAGTGAAGGCGGTAAATTCTGTGTATGTGAATTTTACCAAATTTTTTCCTTAATTTTTTTATTAAAAAAAATCTGACAGTGAAAAGCAAATAATAAAAATGAAACAAAAATGCCCCAGGACAGGAGATCAGACGGCCGTTATCAATCACAAATTATTTACTTTATTCATTCAACAAATATTGGTAGAGAACTTACAATGTGCAAAGCAGTGTGCTGGGGACAAAAAGGAATACAAAGTTGAATTGGGCACAGCTGCTAACCTCACGGGAGAACATATACAGAGATAATTAGGATATGAGGTAGGAGGGGCATGTGGGTGGTGCAGTCTGTTAAGCATCTGACTCTTGGTTTCAGCTCAGGTCAGGATCTCAAGGTTCATGAGTTCAAGCTCTGCCTCAGGATCTGTGCTGCCGGTGCCGAGCTTGCTTGGGAGTCTCTGTCTCTTCCTCTCTCTCTACCCACCCCCCATTTCTCTCTCTCTGTGTCTCTCAAAATAAATAAATAAGCTAAAAAAAAAAAAAAGGATATGAGGTGGAAATTGTATATGCCATTTAAAACAAAAGAGTATGCGGGGCAGCTGTCCTTTCTTTTTTAAGTTTATTTGTTTATGTTAGAGAGAGAGAGAGAGAGAGAGAGAGCGCCCTCGTGCACGCGCATGAGTGGAGAGGGGCAGAGAAGAGGAAGAGACAGAGAATCCCATGCAGGCTCTGCACTGTTAGTGCAGAGCCTGACTCAGGGCTCAAACTCATGAACGATGAGATCATGGCCTGAGCTGAAATGAAGAGTCCAAGGCTTAACCAACGGAGCCACCCAGGCGCCCCAAGCCAGCTGCCTTCTTAGCTGGGAGAGCAAGGAAGGCTCTTTAGAGAAGGGGAGCCATCGCCTGTCTGAAAGGCAGGGGGTGAGGGAAGAGCGGCACAGGCGAAGGGGTGACAGAGGGTCACACGCTCCAGGGGTCACACACTGGAGACGGGGGATCTGAATGCGAGAGCAAGTAGGACACGATGAGGTAAGATGGGGAAGGATGGCCCCATGAAAATAGGCTCACTGCCAAGGTCAGACCTTCGTCCTGTATTTGTTAAGCAGCAGCAGGACACTGTCAGCTCCTGAGGAACAGGGTGGAGTGAATCTTTGGGGCAGTAGCATGTACCCATTTCCTGGGGCTGCCATAACAAAGTACCACAGACCGAGAAAGCTTACGCAACAGATTATTTTCTCATACTTCTGGAAGCTGGAAGTTGGAGGTCAGCTCAGGCCCCTCTCCTTGGCGTATATAGATGGCTGTCTGTCCTCTCTCTGTCTTCACAACGTCTTCTCTCCGTTCCTGCCTGTGTCCTAATCTCTTCGTGTAAGGACGCCACTCACGTTGGATTAGGGCCCATCTGTGTGACCTCATTTTAATGTAATTACCTTTTGAAAGGCCCTATCGGCAAATAGAGGCACATTCTGAGGTGCTGGGAAGTAGGACCGGAACATACGAATGCGGGGGGCCACAGTCCAGCCCGTAGCACACGGTAAGGTGGCTCATGAGAGGCGGGGGGGAGCAGGAAGGCGGGTGAAGAGGCGTTATGGTGGTGGTGAGCAGACCTTGGCAGCGAATGACCAGCAGGGAGGAACAAGGGGCCCATCAGCCCGACGGCTTTCCTCTTTGTAAAGGGGAAGACAACAAAAACGAAAGTTCTGTAAAGGGTGCAGTAAGAGAAAAGATAAGGCAGCCAGAATTAACTTGGCAAATTTCCCCAACCCATAAAGACATCCCCAGAGCCATCACTTTTCACCGCCTCTCCGTGGGGAGAAGGCTGCTGCCGATTCCCAGCCCACGCAGGACAAAATACCTCATTACTTTATAGTCTCACAGTGTTTACATCACATTCTTTCATGCCTAGGATCTGAATCTCAGCCAGGACGTGCCTGCATGACAGTTCCCGTGAATTAATAATGTTCCTGGCACAAAGTCCGGGTGGGCATTTATTTCCACTGCCCGAGGCTGGTGATGAATCGTGCTTTGCACAGGCTGCATAATTTCGTTTCTCCATAAGTCTGTGCCTTCTGCTGGCATTTTAAGGAATGTATTTTTATGAAGTTTGGCGCTATTCAGTAATTTTCCAGGAGGGCACATTGCCCAGGCCAGATGGACAGAGTTATTTCTGGTTCCAGCTGGTGAAGTCCTGTCTGATAAGATCCTACCCTGTCCTACTTGAACAGAGATACGCAGTCCGTTTGCAAGGTGGGTGGGGAAAATTACCCTGGCAGCAGCCCGTTAAGGTCGGTTAGGGTGGGAGGGTCACCCTCGTACCTAAACTTCCTAAGTCAAGGCCACAAACGGACATCTTCTTTCTAAGATGAACCAGTACCTTGACATGGAAAGTGATGGGGCAAGACGTCTAAACGGAGTCACCCAGTTACTGTATCAAGAACCCCATGTTTCTTTCTGAAGCCGTTTGTCTTTAGAAAGAGAAAGAAGGCTGGTGCCCTGAAGTGTAATGAAGAGAAATAAACTTTGGCTTTCTGAAGAGGCTCACTTCAATTTTTCAGTCATACTACCTCGTGGAGTCACATAATCAACTATATTCTGCATTATTGGTACAGAGCCTCCTTGCACATTGATTTCTCAGCAGGAAGGTGTGTGCACTGATCAGGGGAGGTGTGCAAAGTTACTGGCACAGCGTGTTCCTTGTATGAGAATGCTCGGATCTGAGGTATGAGATCTCCTCTCTTACTTCTTTATTTACCTTCTAAAGGGAACTAAGGCCAGACAGTACCTTCCACGGTAAAGCACCTCTCCACTGGAAGAGGAAATGACATCATTGAAAAATAAAAGCACCCGGTGTTTTTAACTTTTCTTTTTCAGTTTTTTGGACTTGCTCTTAAATTTGTTGAATATTGAGAATTGTTTATCTTCCTCCCAGACTTTCCTCTTCCTGCTCTGGGGTCTAGCCACGTCAAGGGGAAGAAGCCCCTCTTTGTATTTTCTCTGCCCTCTGCTTTTCGTTGTCTTTCTGCAGGTGAGGATCCAGGAACCAAACTTTATTCCCTCGTTCCTTCCACTGTAAACCTTCACTTCCTTTTGCCTCTTCAACCCGCCGGCTGCTAACATAAAATTCTCAAAACCCAGCCATTTTTTTCCTTGCCACTTCAGGCGAATCTCTTGGCTTTTATCCAGGAGGTAAGGTGGTAAGATCAAAGTTTCCCAAGAAAGACAGAACTGCTATTCTCATGTAACAGATAGGAACACTAAGTCACACAAAAGCTAAGTGATTTGCCTTAGAAATGGCTTTAGAAATCAAGGCTTGTGGGGTTTTCCTAGAAATTCTACAAGGGTGAAGACAATACTTTGAAGAAGGAAGTTTAGCAACCAACCAATTAAACAACACAAATAAATATTAGCGTAAGCCATAAAAGGGAAAAATAATAAGTTGGACTTCATCAAAAGTGTAAAGCTTGGCCTTTTGAAAGACACAGTTAAGATAATGAAAATAAGGGTGCCTGGGTGGCTCAGTTGACTAAGCGTTGGACTTAGGCTCAGGTCATGATCTCACGGTGGGTGGGTTTGAGCCCCACCTCCAGCTTTGCACTGACAGCGGAGAGCCTGCTTCAGATTCTCTGTCTCTCTCTCTCTCTCTCTCTCTGCCTCCTCCCCCGCTTGCCCTCTCTCTCTCAAAAATAAATAAATAGTTTTAAAATTTATATATAAAAAATGATAATGAAGATAAAAGCCACAGTCTGGGAGAAAGTAATTACAAATCATGGATCTGATTAAGATCTTTTTTATTTTATTTTTTAATAAATTTTTTTTAAAGGTTTACTTTTATTCCTGAGAGAAAGAGCACAAGTTGGGGAGGCGCAGAAAGAGAAGGGGACAGAGATGCTGAAGCAGGCTCCACCCTGACAGCAGCGAGCTGGATGGAGGGCTCGAACTCACAAACCGCGAGGTCATGACATGAGTGGAAGTCAGATACTCAACCAACTGAGCCACCCAGGTGTACCCAAAATCCTTTTACTTTGAAACTCAATAATAGGGAAATAAAAGACCCAATAAGAAATGCACAAAAGATTTGAATAAACACTTCAGTAGAGACAATATACAGGTGGCAAATAAACACATGAAAATGCTTATCATCACTAGTCTAAAATAATGAGGATGAAAACCCCAGTATAGTTACCTGCTCATTCTAGTGAGGGTGAGAAGTAACTCTTATATATTGCTGGTCAGAATGAAAAACATACAGACACTTAAGAAAGTGGTTTGGCAGCTTCTTACAATGGTCACCATACACGTAGCTTATGACCCAGCAATTCCACTGGTAGGTATGTACCCGTGAGAAATGAAGTCATAAGTCCACACGAAACTTGTTCATGAATATTTTTAGTAGCTTTATTAATAACCCCTTGCAGAGGCCAAGCAGAGGCTTCCCCAAACATTGACTATTTTATTTTATTTTATTAATGTTTATTTATTTTTGGAGGAGAGAGAGACAGAGCGTGAGCAAGGGAGAGGCAGAGAGAGAAGGAGATACAGGATCCGAAGCAGGTTCCAGGCTCTGAGCTGGCAGCACAGAGCCTGATGTGGGGTTTGAACTCATGAGCTATGAGATCACGACCTGAGCCAAAGTCAGGCCACCCAGGTGCCTCAATGGCACATTGATTATTTTAAATAAAAGTTACTTAAGAGAGATCCAGTGCAAAAAGAACACTCTGGGGGTGCCTGGATGGCTCAGTCAGTTAAGCGTCCGATTTTAGCTCAGGTCATGATCTTGTGGTTAGTGAGTTCAAGCCCTGCATCGGGCTCTGTGCTGACAGCTCAGAGCCTGGAGTTGCTTCAGATTCTGTGTCTCCCTCTCTCTTTGCCCCTCCCCTGCTCACACTCTGTCTCTCTCTCCCTCAAAATAAATAAACATTAAAAAAATTAAAAAAAAAAAGAACACTCTGACCACCCTTTGTCTCCAGAAAGCAAGAAATAAATCTCCCATGTGAATGGCACCCTCCCTGTACCAGCAGGTAGGGGGCCATCCTTATCACCAGAGATAGAAAATTTAGAGCCTAGAAATCTACATAAACAACTCTTATTACTTTTTACTAATTTACTATCCCAGCCCAAATTCTGTTCAGATTCCTTACCTAATTGAGGCTCCAAAAGTTAAGTTTTCTTTGTCTTGTCAGTTCCTCACGGATTTATTGTCTCTCTGTCTTTAAAGTATAAAAACTGCCTGTTTTGGTCGTTTCTTTATGTCTCCATTTCATTACTGGGGCTTCCATGTGCATGTAATTAAAATGGGTGGGTTTTTTTTTTGTTTTTTATGGGTTTTGGGTTTTTTTTTTTACTTGTTAGTCTGTTTCACATCAATTTAATTCGTAGACCAGCTGGAATAACCTTGAAAGGTAGAAATAATTTTTTCCTATCCTACACCCCAAACTGAAAACAACTAGATATCCAGTGGCTGATGAACGGATAATCTCTGGGACACCCATAAAATAGAGTACTTCTCAGCAATAAAAAGGACGGAAGCACTCTTGGTAGCAACAACATGAATGGATTTCACAAAAGTTATTGTACGCAAAAGAAGTCAAATTCTAAAGCCTATGTATTTTATGATTCCATTTACATGACAGTCTGGAAAAGACCAAACCAAAAGAACAGAGAGTCGATCAGTGTCTGCTCAGGGTACAGGTGGGATGAATGGCTACAGAAGGCACAAGGAAGCTTTCTGAGGTGTTGTGAAACTTCTGTATCCTGATGTGGTAACGATTACCTGAGTGTATATATTTGTCAAAATTCGTAGAACAGTACATCAGAAAACTAAACTTTGCCGTAGATAAATTATACCTTGAAACATTTTCAAATGTTAAATGCAAAGAAGGGTTTTGTGGCAAATACTCTATTTTACTTTCGTTCCTTCTCCATAAAATCTTTCCCAGGGAGGTATTGTATGTCAGATGCTGCCTGCTAGTTCAGAAATCTAGAGATAAATAATGGGGTATTTACTCATAGTGTGTAGGGGGGGACATAAAAGAAAATTCGTCTGTTTTAGGATGGACTATTTTTTGCTGTGACAGAGAGAGCCCAGAGAAGTGTTAAGGTTGTGGAGGAGGAAGGATAAGAACACTCCCTGCTAAGTCTTTACTGGAGCCAAGGCTGGTGGGAACAATTAGAGGGTGAGGGGGGAGGGCACCCCGTGTAAGGAACAGTGGGAGTGAAAACAGAGGGCAGCAAAGAGCCAAGAGAAGTGGACCCTGTCCTCCTCCCTCTGCAGCTGCTGCTGTGGGGATCAAACAGCCAATGGGAGCTTTACTGAGCGGCACTGACCCCTATAAGAACAGAGGGAAGGCTGGTCCCCTGACCTGCTTCCCTCACAGCACAGACATTTAGAAAATACTCACTAAATTCTGTCTCACAGTTGAATCCCAACTGATGAACACTGAAAACATGGAAGACCTAATGAAAATAGAAGATTGCTTTTAAGCAAGAATTATTGAAGGCAAGAACCTTTGGTGGATGCTGAAGTTAATGGGGAGAAATAGGATGAGAAACAGGATATTTTCATAGTCTCAAAGGGTTTCCTTACAACATTTTCCCTTTGGGAGAGTAGGAACTACTTTGTAGTGGAAAAACTCTGTAGACACCACCTTCATCAAGTGATCAAAGTAAGCCTCACTAGAAACAAGATAGGCGGACACCATGTTTCTTCAAGATGATGTGCTGAAAGGGCAAAATATTTCTGTCATAGTATTCTTGTCAGAAATGCTGTCTTACTTCAGACTGCTGTAACAAATGACCATAGGCTGAGTGGCTTAAGCACCAAACGTTTATTTCTCACGGTTCTGGAGGCTGGGATGTCCGCCATTAAGGAGTCAGTACATCCTGTGCATGGTGTGGACCCTTTGAAAATGGCTGTCTTCTCATTGTACCTTCACATGGCAGGGAACAGAGAAAGACAGGAAGCAAGCTCATGTGTCTTTCCTTCTTCTTCTTCTTCTTCTTCTTCTTCTTCTTCTTTCTTCTTTTAATGTTTCTTTATTTTTGAGAAGTGGGGAGGAGCAGAGAGAGAGGGAGACAGAGAATCCAAAGGAGGCTCTGCACTATCAGCACAAAGCCCAGTGTGGGGCTCCAGCTAAGGCACCATGACATCATGACCTGAGCCGAAGTCAGATCCTCAACTGACTGAGCCACCCAGGCACCCCTCATGTGTCTCTTCTTATAAGATACTAATCTCATTCAGTGGAACTCCACCCTCATGACTCAAATCCCAGCTTCTAATATCACCACATTGAGGGGTAGGATTTCAACACATGAATTTTGGGGAAACAAAAGACATTCAGTCCATAACAAATGCATAGCTTGGCTCTAAGTCTGAAACATTGGACAAACCCAAATTGAAGGATATTCCACAAAAATAACTGATCAATATCCTTTAAAAATTCCAGTATATATATTCATGGAACATTAGCCATAAAAAAGAATGAAATCTTGCAATTTCAATGACATGGGTGAAACTAGAGAATATCATGCTAAGCAAAATAAGTCAATCAGAGAAAGACAAACACCATACGATTTCACTCATATGTGGAATTTAACAAACAGAAAAATGAGCAAAGGGGAAAAAAAGAGAGAGAGGCAAACCGAGAAACAGACTCTTAACTGTAGCAAACAAATCCATAGGGGAGGTGGGTAGGAGGATGGCTGACACAGGTGAGTGCATTTGTGATGAGCACCAGGTGAGATATGGAAGTTTTGAATCACTATATTGTATACCTGAAGCTACTCTTACACTGTGTTAACTAACTGGAATTTAAATAAAAACTTTAAAAAAAATAAGAAAAAATTCCAAGGCCATGAAAAATAAAGGAAAATCTCACAGAGAGGAGAAGACTAAAGAGATACAGCAACTAATTGATCCTGGACCGGAAAAAAAAAAAATCATTAACGGGAAAACTGGCTAAATTCTAATAAGGTCGGTAGGTGAGTTAACAGTATTGTATTGATGTAATTTCTTGACTTTTAGAATTGTAGCAGAATTTTGTCAGATGCCAGCACTAGGGGAAGCTGGATGATGGGCATATGGGGACTCTGTACTCTATGTACTGCTTTTCTGTAAATCTAAGATTATCTTTTCAAACACTTTCAAAAAGCAATATTTCTTAAGAAGGAGGATAATGCTAGAACTTTCTACGTCTGTGCCCCTCTCTAAGTTACTTTTATTTCTTTGTTTTTCCTCTGACCGAACAAAGCAGTTATGAGTGTCCCTGACTAGGAGCAACAGAATCATCTCGCAGGACAGAGGCATGCTCTCACTTTGTTCTTATGCCCTAAAACATTACAGGATTGTATATTTAAAAGTCATCTCCTCCCACCAGTTCTCAGGGGTCTCACACCTAAACTCCTTCAGATGGAAGAGCACCTATCCTATGGTATTGCATTCCACGTACTGTCAATCCATGAAGTTCTCACGAATCTAAGTTCAGTCTCAATGCTGCAGAATGGAAGATATCTGTGGTCTGCTTCAAAGTCAGGAGTATCCCTCCCAATCAAAAATTTTTAACTGCAAAAGAGGGAACTAGGGCTTTGAGTCAGTATTTCATACAACTGCAAATGGACGGATTCTACTATCCGCTGGCTACCACACAGGTTCAGGAGCCCATGAGAATGATAAGGTTTTCTCATGTGAATCTGGGCTCTCTTAGCTCCCTCAGACACTGTGGTTTTATTTTCTGTCTGAAGAAGTGAAGGACAAACACACCTTCCTTGATAACCTTTAGTATGTAACGCTTATGTAGGTCTTAGGGTCTGATTACAATTGAAGCATGTAGAATGAGCCTGTTCTAATACCACCTGCTCTATAAGGGACTGTTGGCATTTATGCAGACCAGCATCTGTTTGCCTTTCCTGATTGCCTCAGTTTCCTAGGGGTGATTAACTCTCCTCGATTCTGTGCAATCGTGGTGGCACAGCAAACCCAAGTGTTTGCACACACACAATAGTTGACGGTGACCTTGAAAGCCCCTTCTGCTAGATCCTTTCTTTTGTTCTCCTGGTACATCCAAATGCACAGCTCATGTCCTGATGTTGGCCAACTTCTCCCTTCATGCTCAGACTTTGAAGCCTGAGTTGAAGAAAGCAAGGAGGAATAAAAGCTATGGTTCAATTCTTCCAGTATTATTGTCCCTATGAGGCCATGGAGATGGTCCTGCTGAGGAGACACTGTGAATTTCCTGAATCTCACCTGTTTCAAGCCCAGTTCTTCATCTTTCTTTGTCCTGGGAGCTAGACCACATCCTTCCAAGAAATCCCTTTTTAAAAGCTAGCCAGAGTTGCTTCTTGTTGCTTGCCAGCCGAGAAAACTGGCTGGTTCAATTCCTCAAGATCATTTGAGAAGATCTTAGCTGGCTTCCAAAAGGAAGTAAGCAATCCTCAATGCTGTGTGGTTCCTGAATCCGCTGTTGTGCTCTGAAGTGAGCCGGGCTTTTAGAAATACAGGTTCCATACTTGAACCTTTTAAGGTTTTTTTTTAAAAAAAATTTTTTTTTCAACGTTTATTTATTTTTGGGACAGAGAGAGACAGAGCATGAACGGGGGAGGGGCAGAGAGAGAGGGAGACACAGAATCGGAAACAGGCTCCAGGCTCTGAGCCATCAGCCCAGAGCCCGACGCGGGGCTCGAACTCACGGACCGCGAGATCGTGACCTGGCTGAAGTCGGACGCTTAACCGACTGCGCCACCCAGGCGCCCCTTAAGGTTTTTAATCACTATTACTAGCTCTGGAGAAGGAGGAGAATCTTTGAAACATAATAACAGGTTACTAAGTATCTTAAACTAGAATTAAATGATGTCATCGTATCATCAGGAAATGGCTGCAATATGCACTTTATAACAGTTTCTATCCATGCACATCATGTTTATTAATATAAATGAGCAGAGTTTATGGGTTTATTTTGAACGCAGATATAATTTTCCATCTTAGCACTTGAAAAACAAAGTGTTAATGAGACATAACCGTCATGAGAAAGGCTTTGAGTGTGAAGTCATTGCAGAAACTTTTAAGACTTCCCCTGCTTCTTAAAAGCTAAACATACACCTGCTGTATGATCTAGGCAGTTAACTCCTAGGTATTTACTAAAAAAGAAAGAAAAAAGAAATAGAAGAAGCAGCATTAGCAGCAGCAGCATATGTCCATAGAATGGCATACACAAATAATTATAGCAGCAAAATTTGTAAAGCAAAAAAAGAAAAAGCTGTAAATGTGCATCACCAGGTGAATGGGTGATTGGACAAACAAGTTGTTGTGTTTCCACACAATACTACCCAACAGTAAGAAGAATATATTGTCACAACATGGATAAATCTCAAAATAATTATGCTGCGTGAAGCCAAACAAAGGAATAGTACTATAGGATTCCATTTACAATTCTAGGAGATGCAAACTAATCTGTAGTCGCAGAAAGCAGATCAGTGGTTGCCTGGGAAGGGGGAAAGGGTAACAAAAGGGTGTGAGGAAATTTCTAAGGGTTATGCTAATGGGTATGCTAATGGTTGCTCACCTGCATCCATATGTCAAAACTTAGCAAGTCATTTTCTGTACCTAGGTGTAGCTCCTTATATGCAAGTCGTTCCTCAATAAAGTTGTTGAAAGGACACTTGCCTACCAGATTTGGCAACCTAGATCACCCAGGAGGACACTTGCCTACCTAGATCACCTAGGAGGAAGAGGCAAAACACAAGAGATCTAAGAAATCATCTAGTCCAGGGTCAGCAAACTTTTTGCTGTAAGGGGCCAGGTAGTAAACATTTCTGCCTTTGCAGGCCATACAGTTTCTGTTACAATAGTCAACTCTGCTGCGATACTATGAAAACAGTCGTGGATAATATGTAAATAAAAGTGAGTGGCTGTGTCCCAATAAAACTACTTTCAAAAAACAAGAATTGAACTGGGTGTGGTCCATGTGTTATAGTTTGCTACACCATGATCTAGTTGAACACAATTATTATATAGAAACTAAGAGGTGGAAGGCTATGTGGACAGTTAGTGGTAGCTTATAGAAATCAGAAGTGACATACTTTAAGATCTTTAATCAACCTTTCACTGTAGAAATACCAAGTTAAAAACGTATTTGACTTAATGCCAAAATATCACTCCACAGATTGTCAATGGTAATGGGAAATGTACCGTTATGATAGAGAAATCCACAAATCACCACCTAAACACTTACCATAAATAGTGGGGCAATCTGACTTTTATGTCCCCTGATAGAATGCCAAATGAATTAGGCTTCATCATCTTTGAAGAATTAGTGCCAACAATGTTTAATATGATTGTAATCAAATCAAGCCTGTGGCTGTCATTCCCAGCTGATAGGATGTACAAGAGAGAGAGATAAGTGGAATACCCTGGAGAAACAATCAGGCAAATCTACAACACATCACAACATGCTCCAAGACAACTAGCCTGATCACTTAAAGAAATGACCGCTACAGAAAAAAAAATAGGTGAGGGAGACTGCTCTAGCTTGAAAGAGACTAATATGATGCATAAAAATGTGTTGACTTCTGGCTTTATAAAAAATGCTATAAAATATATTTGGGGGGCACCTGCATGGCTCAGTCGGTTGAGGGTCTGACTTCAGCTCAGGTCATGATCTCATGGTTCGTGAATTTGAACCCCCGTCAGCCTCACTGCTGTCAGCTTGTCAGTGCAGAGCTCACTTTGGATCCTCTGTCCCCCTCTCGCTGCTCCTCCCCCACTTGAGCTCTCCCCACAATAAATAAATATTTAGAAAAAATAAATAAGTAAAATATATTTGGGGTAACAAAGGAATATTTGACTTCAGTCATTAGATAGTATGGAAAATGATTATGAGCTTTCTTAGGTGGAATAATCATATTGCAATTTTGCACAAGAATATCCTTATTGTAGAAGATAAGTGGTAAAATTCTTAGAGATAACATGCTGTCAATGACTAGAAAGATATCAACAGATACATATATGAAGGAAAATAAAACAAAGTTGCAAAAGAGGTTAATAATTATTCAACCCAGGTGGTGAGTTGATGTGTGTTCATTGTACTATTTTAACTTCCTGTATATTTGAAGGTTTTCTTAAGAGATAGTTGAAAAAAAATAGTTATATTTGATGATATGTCTTGAGAGGACAATATTCTTATAGACACACATATTTAAATTTTATTTAAATGCTCTTTTAAATGAAAAAATAAGAAGATAAGAAAATATCTGTTCTAACTATGACAGGAGAGAATAAAGACGTTTTAACATTAAATTCTATATCATATGTTTTCTAATAGTTAAGTAGAAGAAAAAATATAATTCCTCAAAAGGAAAACAGTTTTCACTTGGTCCTTTGAGAGAAACTCTAAGATTACTTACGGTGATTTCACTCTAACAATTTTGGCACAGGGGAATTTGTTACAACTCATACCATGCACACAAATCTTTTTTTCTTGATTATGGCACTCTTAAAGGATATGAAAAAAAAAAAAAACTATAAAAGCTCCCGTCCTAAACAGAGAATGGATTCCAGTGTTCTCTGATAACCAATGCAAGACATGATACAACATTCGAAGAAGAAAACAATCCCTCAGAATTCAGGAAATGGACAGGTCGATGGATGGAACCAGTCACAGCCATCACCCAGGTGGGCTTGGCTACCTCTTACCATGTTTAGTCATTTATGCTTCCTGCCTAATGACCACAGTGACAGGCTGCATATCTTCCCCTTATGTCTTCACTGCATATCAATTAATCATTAAGTAGGGGAATGCAGTCAATCTCTGTAAACTGTATCTCTCTGAGCCTGACTCTAAGAGAGGTACTCACTCAGGCCTTATTAGGTCCTGGAGGCAGAAAGAAAATAAGCCTCATAACTCACTGTAGCAAATGCTATTGGCGCCCCATCCATATCCCCTTTGCAGTCACCATTCTTAAGCATGCCAGCTGAATCTCTCTGCATGAGGGCTTTCTGTAGTCATGGGAGTCCATTTAGCCCAAGTGTAGGGCATGCAGACAGTACTGGGGAGCTCATGTTCCCAAGGAGTAGTTTTTAACCAATAACTGACAGGAGTCAATAGATCAATATTCCCAATCCCTGGATTGGACAACTCTAAGTCATGTTCTACACTGTCTCCCACAGATCCCCAGCAGGACTGAGCCCCAGTTTAGTGCTGCAGGGAGGAAATAAGGTAAAGAGCTCTCACTATCTCTCTCTTGATTGTGTGAAGGTGGCAGGGAGACAAGCATTTGAGAGACGGCTGAAGAATAGGAAATGCTGGGAACTGCTGATGTGTGAAATGCAATAAAGGAGTGGGCACTGAGAACGAGAAAAATGATGGCTGAGCAGTGTGGTGGCCCTGCTGGCGCTGGTAGTCATACATGTAGAAGGCTGCCAATCCGTTGGGCGGGAGAGAGTCTCTTACAGAAAACTGGGGAATGGGACTGAGCCCAGGCTAAGGATGAAGGGCAAGAATGGTGGGAGTTGGAAATCCTAGCTTCAGAGCACTCAAACCTCTTTCTGTGCAGTACTCTAGGAGTGGGTGATGGCCTCAGTAGGGAACCCCGAGGTGTGAAAGCTGAGCCACCATGACCAACAGCATCCCACATGGGCTGAGCCAGCCATCTGACCAGACACGCATCTCTACCACGCTGCCTCATGTACACCTCTCGAAGTTCAAAATCTGTCTTTCTTGTTTGGTGACTACAGTTTTACGTACTTGCTACACATATTTGAGAGCCCAAGGAATAAGGAGCCTTGAGGCCAAAGAGGGCTTGAATGGTCATGTGGAGATGGCCATCCTCCAGTTTCCCTCTCCATCACCAGTCGCAATTAATGCGCCAGGACTGAGAAATTACAAGGTGATCTGACACAACTCTGAGCAAGGTCCTCTCTAAGTCTGTTTCCTTTCCTGTAGAGAGTGGTTGGTTATTCAGTGGCATATAAAGCACAAAACTGTTGGGCACTTAGTAGGTGCTCAAGAAATAATGGCTATGATTTAGGTAATGAGCAAAGTACATTATATCTAGGTTTGTTAAGACTGTGCTGTCTTAGAGGCACCTGGGTAGCTCAGTTGGTTAAGCATCCAACTCGATTGCGGCTCAGGTGATGAGCTTACAGTTCTGTGAGATCAAGCCCCACACGGGGCTCCGTGCTGTCAGTGCAGAGCCTGCTTGGGATTCTCTCGCTCCCTCTCTCTCTGCCTCTCCCCCACTCACGTGCTCTCTCTAAATAAATAAGCTTTTTAAAAAAAAATACATTAAGACTGTGCTGTCTTAGCCTGAGTTTTTTTTAGAAAACAGGGTCTGAGGCAACAGCTTATCTGCACCTCTTTTATTTAGGGAATTCAATTGCAGGGAAGTGAAAGTGAGGAAATGAGAATGGGGCAGGGAGGACCACAGAGCAAATATGAGGGTGTGCACCACAGAGACGGCTCTTGCTCTGCAGTGAAACCAACAAATTGTACCACCTCACGAGACTGTCTTCTGAGAGGCCACAAGGCCACTGCATCCTAAGACAGTCTGTGCAGAGGAGGGATGGAGCAAAAGGGAGGAGCATTTATCCAATAGCTCTCAATTCCCACTGATCGAAGACTCAGCCCATGGGGCATTAACTCCTCTGCACTTTGGGGTGTACCTATGCGATTGCCAAGCAGGTCCTGATGTATCTTAAGCCTCAGTGGCAACTGAGCCTTGTGTTGAAGATAAAAAGCTCAAGGTGTGGGCCTGAGACAAGGCATTTCAGGTAATTCTTGTACAATGTCAGCTGTGGCCATGGGGGCTATGACAACCTACATCAATTTGGTCCCCATAGTGGAAGCTGGGAGGTCCCAAAACCCAAAGGGTCCCAAAACCCAAAGACAAATGAGTTGAAAATGATTTGAAATGGGACTAAGTTCCTGACATACCTACATGTTGAAAATCCCTTTCAAGCTTATTGAATTCTATTTTTTCACTTCAATATTTCAGGAGATGGAGATATAGCTCCAACCTTCAGGGGTTCCTAATATGCAAGCTTCCTTTTTACACGGCAGGTATCCTGAACTGGATCCAATAGCTGTTGGTACAAAAATCAAGACCTAAGTACTGGAAGGGTACTTATCAAATCGAACAGTTTGTGGGAAGAAGTCTTTATACTATGAATAGTTGCCTGTTAGCCATCTGGTTTTTTGATACGTTGGATTTTTTTTTTTTTTTTTTTTTTTTTTTTACTGATAAAATGCTCTCACACAATGTCTTTCTTTTGGGGGCTGTTTTCGTTCATTTTGCTATTAGATTCTGTGGCATTGGGAATTCTTGGCATTTTCTGCTGAAATGTAAAGGCTCTTTGCTACACAATATATGTGACTCACATACTGAGCCTCAAATTCCGAGAGAAGAGACATCTCCTTATTATATCTCTTGTACTCCTTAACAGCATCTTTAGTGGATAACAAATTCCCCATTAATATTTGCTGAGTGGGGAACAATCTAAACTCCAGACATTAGGAGAATGTGAAATAAGCAATAGGGTAGCCATAGAGTGGACATTCATACAGCACAGGTATTAAAAAAAAAAAAAAAAGAACTGGAGGTCCCCTCTACTATAAACATGGGGAGGTGGACAAGAGTTATTTTAATAGGCAAATTGCAGAATGTTATGTATAGAATAATATTTTGATTATATGTGCATATACACACATCTATGGATATGCACATTTAGAAATCTAGATGATAAGTGTTAACACTATACTTTTAAAGGCTATTACCTTGAGGAATGAGATGGGTAGAGGGAGAAAGAATTTTCTCTTTTCACTTGTATCCTTTGTCTTTCACAACAAACACTCATTACTTATGTAACCTACAAATGAACAAGTGAAACAAGCAATGCTTTGAATGAATCATGGGTATTCGATGACACGGTAGAAAAAAGAAGGCAACTGGGTAGAAATGATTACTTGTTTTGACACCGAGTTAGTCAGGTGCCATCCCTCATTTAATCCTGCATGGAGAAAAATGCTAGTTCCATCTTTTTAATCCCTCTGAGAACCATCGGAACTGCTGCATTCTCAACTCACCCAAAATAACAGTGTTCTTTCTTGGCTGACTGGTTCGGTTATATATCATCATATTTGTACATCTTACTTTCTTCTGCAGAGAGTGCTGTTTACAATTCTAGTGGAGAGATGAGAACTTCTCAGCCGACATAGGTCACTCGGCTGTGCATAATCAGCATGGGTTGTTTTTTTTTTTTTTTTGTGCTTTTTTTTTAATTCTCAGATTTTCACTATTTAAGTCTGCTCCAAATGGAAATATTTTTGTGCACTGCAAACACTTAGACAATAATATAGGAATCAGATGTTCTGGCATAAATGGCCTCCACACCCTAATGTAGCCCACATAGCAAAGCATGATAAATACCTACTTAAAGTCCTTGGAAATGAGGGATCAACCACTTCAGGCTGTACTTATTTCTTGGATCTTTTTGTGATGTCCCCCTCCACCCCCCACCCCCGTTTTCCTAAGCAGTGACAGAAAATCTTCATCTTCTCAGAGGGAGTGGGGTCTCAACAATTCATCCTTTATTTCTCCTTATTCATTTAATTCCCACACATCTCCTGCCAACCCCTCGACCTTCACCCTCAGGTCACCAATTACGTGCAACAAGCAAATGTGTTAGGATGGCAGACACTTCCCTCCGGCATCAGAGAATCCTTTGGAAATATTTAGAGAATTGATAACATCAAGGAAGTGTGTGTGGGAAGAAGATGAAGATCAAAGACGGCTCTCTGAAGCTCTAACAGAATGCCAAAGTACCTCAGATCTGAGTTAAGAGGAACATGTTACACTAAAAACGACTGAACAATAGGTACCTGGTAAAAGTTCCCAAGCAGTAAAAGCCAACAAGAATTTGAAAAAACAAATCTTCAGGGTGCCTGGGTGGCTCAGTCGGTTACGTGTCCGACTTAGGCTCAGGTCATGATCTCACAGTTCCTGAGTTCAAGCCCCATGTCAGGCTCTGTGCTGACAGCTCAGAGCCTGGTGCCTTCTTTGGATTCTGTGTCTCCCTCTCTCTACCCCTCCCTGCTCACACTCTGTCTCTCTCAAAAAAAAGTAAACATTAAAAAGTGTTTCTTAAAAACCCCACAAATATTCAACAAACATATTTCCCCAGATTTTTGACATGCACACTTTTGCTTTTTGAAAGGTAAAAAAAAAAAAAAAAAAAAAAAAAAAATGCAAACAATGTGGCCCTAACCCATGAGTAGATTTTCCCTTTTATGTGGAACAGATCTATGAACTGGAAGGTGAAGAAGAAGAAGAAGAAGAAGAAGAAGAAGCAGAAGGGGAAGTGGAAGGGAAGGGGAAGAAGGGGGAAGAGGAGGAGAAGGAGAAGAAAAAATACTGCGTCCCTGTTTTTTACTATCTCCTGAATGAAATTTAGCATTTATTTCTATTATGAATTTAGGCAACAATTAGCAGTCATCTTATTAGAATCCATGAATTTAATACCAATACAAATAAGAAATATTTTTATACCATGTTAAAGTTGTTGCAGAGATCTTGAAATATTGTTTACATTCACCATTATTCAAAATTACAGTAGTTAATTGACCTGACACTGAATCTCATTATTTAATGCCTTAATAAAGAATCAGTATATTGCAATATAAAAAAATGTTATAGTTTTAAAATTCCAGTGTAGTTAATACACAGTGTTATATTAGTTTCAGGTATACAAAAATAGTGATTTAATAATTCATATGCTACTTAGTGCTCATCAAGATAAGTGTATTCTTTTTTTCCCCCATTTTTCCTTTTTTTTTTTCAAATATAACTTATTGTCAAGTTGGCTAACATACAGTGTATACAGTGTGTTCTTGGTTTTGGGGGTAGATTCCCATGATTCATCGCTTATATACAATACCCAGTGAAGATAAGTATATTCTTACTCTCATCACCTATTTCACCCATCCCCCACCCACTTCCCCTCTGGTAACCATCTGTAGTTAAGAGTCTGTTTCTTGGTTTCTCACTTTTTTTTTTCTTTGTTCATTTGTTCCGTTTCTTAAATTCCACACATCTGTGAAATCATGTGGTATCGGTATTTCTCTGGCTTATTTCACTTAGTATTGTACTCTCTAGGTCCATCCATGTTGTTGCAAATAGTAAGATTTCATTCTTTTTTTATAGCTGAATAATGTGCCATTGCACTTATATATATATTTAAATATATAAATAAATATATGCCACATCTATATATTAGTAAATATATATCTATTTATATTATATATAATATAAATATAATATCAATTATATATGTATATAATATAAATATATGGCACATCCTCTTTGTCCCTTCATCTATTGATGCTTCTGTAATGTGGCTATTGTAAATAATGCTACAATAAACATAAGGGTGCATATACGTTTTTGGATTAGTGTTTTTGCATTCTTTGGGTAAATATCCAGTACGGACATTACTGGATCATAGGGTAGTTCTATTTTTTATTTTTTTGCAGAACCTCTATAATGCTTTCCATAGTAGCTTCACCAGTCTGCATTCCCACCAAAAGCGCACAAGGGTTCCTATTTCTCCACATCCTTGCCAACATTATTGATCCTTGTGGTTTTGATTTTAGCCTTTCTGACAGGCATGAGGTGTTATCTCATTGTGCTTTGATGTTATCATACATGAAATATATTATATAAATTACATAAAATATAAATAAAATATAATGTATAAATATATAATGTTTAAAATACCATATTTTGATACTTATATTTCAACATAATTGGTTTCCTTTCTTTTCTTTGAGAGAGAGAAAGCACAAGTAGGAGAAAGGGGCAGAAGAAGAGAGAGAGTCTCAAGCAGGCTCCGTGCTCGGTGCAGAGCCCTACATGGGGCTTGATCCCACAGCCCTGGGATCATGATCTGAGCTGAAATCAAGAGTTGGACACTCAACTGACTGAGCCACAAAGGCACCCTTAATTGATTTCCTCTGTAATTCTATGTATTTTATTTTATGCCTTTGGAAACACTTTCTGAGAAGAAATCTATAAGCTTCAACTAACTGCAAATACATGAGAGAGCTGGCTGGGAACAGAAGAACCACCCAAGTGAGTCTCACCTAAATTGCCCACCCATGGGGTAGTAATCTAAACAAAATGGTTGTAACTTTGACCTACTAACTTTTGGAGTGCTTTGTTATATAACCATAAAAACCATATAGATCCCTAATATTATGTGTTCAACATTTTTCCTTAAAGCAATTTTCTCATTTAAATAAATTAAGTTTTAAACAGTCTTTTTAGTACCCTGCAAATAGAAAAAAACCATTTTCACTGGGCACAAATAGAAGCAAACCAAAAACAAATACAAGGAAAACATTAAATAATGTTACTAAATTTTAGCCAGAAATGTTGTCTGGGAAGGTTCTTTATTAAAAAAAAAGAAAGAGAGACGGGGCTCCTGCGTGGTTCAGTCAGTTACGAGTCTGACTTCGGCAAAGATCATGATCTCACGGCTTGTGAGTTCTAGCCCCACCTCCGGCTCTATGCTGACAGCTCAGAGCTTGGAGCCTGCTTCGGATTCTGTGTCTCCTCTCTCTGTCCATGCCCCACTCACACTCCGTCTGTCTCTCAAAAATAAATAAACATTATGAAAGATGCTCAATGTCACTCCTCATCAGGGGGAGTGACTCCTTATCAAAACCACACTCAGATACAACCTCATGCCAGTCAGAGAGGCTAAAATGAACAAATCAGGAGACTAGATGCTGGCAAGGATGTAGAGAAACGGGAACCCTCTTGCACTGTTGGTGGGAATGCAAACTGGTGCAGCCGCTCTGGAAAACAGTGTGGAGGTTCCTCAAAAAATTAAAAATAGATCTACCCTAGGACCCAGCAATAGCACTGCTCGGAATGTACCCAAGGGATACAGGAGTGCTGATGCATAGGGGCACTTGTACCCCAATGTTTATAGCAACACTTTCAACAATAGCCAAATTATGTATGGAAGGAGCCTAAATGTCCATCAACTGATGAATGGATAAAGAAGTTGTGGTTTATATACACAATGGAATACTACGTGGCAATGAGAAATAATGAAATATGGCCTTGTGTAGCAACATGGATGGAACTGGAGAGTGTTATGCTAAGTGAAATAAGCCATACAGAGAAAGACAGATACCATATGGTTTCACTCTTATGTGGATCCTGAGAAACTTAACAGAAGACCATGAGGGAGGGGAAGGGATTAGAGAGGGAGGAAGCCAAAACGTAAGAGGCTCTTAAAAACTGAGAACAATCTGAGGGTTGATGGGGGGTGGGAGGGAGGGGAGGGTGGGTGATGGGCAATGAGGAGGGCACCTGTTGGGATGAGCACTGGGTGTTGTATGGAAACCAATTTGACAATAAACTTCATATTAAAAAAATAAAAGATAAATTAACATTTAAATATTAAATAAAAAAAAGAAAGAGATATAGACGCTGAACAGGCATTGAAGACAAGACACATCACCTCCGGGGCACCTGGGTGGCTCAGTTGCTTAAGCATCTGACTCTTGGTTTTGGCTCGGGTCATGATCTCACAGTTTGTGAGTTTGAGCCCCACATTGGGCTCTGTACGGACAATGCGGAACCTGCTTTGGATTTTCTCTTCCTCTCTCTGTCCCTCCCCTGTGTGTGCATACTCTCTCTCTGTCTGTCTGTCTGTCTCTGTCTCTCTCAAAATAAATACATAAACTTAAAAAAAAATGTGTGTATCCTCATGTAGACCAACCCTGTAAACATAAATCTATATTTAAAAAAAAAAAAGACACATCACCTCCAAAATGAGACTTTCACCTTGGTGAAGGCAGAAGGACCAAAAGAGAAGAGTGTGATTCAGTGTCACTTAATTCCTGCCCCCATCCCTTTCATAATCAGGACTCCAGGTGGGTAGTCTTAGACCACATCTTGTGCAGAACTGGTCAGGACAGTGTAGTCTGATTGGACTTATGGAAAAAAAGGAATTTTTGCTTAAACAGGTGCTCTATCTCCTGATACTGGAAAGAAATGGCACAAACCTGAGGGTGTTTAGGAAAATAAGTTTGCATAATTTCACTCCTGCCACAGAGGACAGAGAACACAGAACACAGTTCTCATATTCAATAGATGTTCAGATCTCATTTGCTAAATTAAGGAGCTAGTAGGAAAGGCCCAGAATCCCTTCCAGCTTTCTTTTGCTATGAACACATGAGTTTAAATGTCCTAGAAAAGCACCCAAAGAATCCACTAAGGAACAATAGAGAAGAGGCAAGAAATTAAATAATATTGACTCACACATTGAGGAAAATCATTCCTTTTCCACTCTCTGGTCCCTGTGCCTTGCTCAAGGTAAAGGACTTTGCATCAAGCCTGGAACATATATCCAAAAATATTATCTATAAGTAATAATGCTAATGCTAATAATAATAATAACAACAACAATAATAATAATAAATAACTGAGCAGTTAAGAGCATGGGCTCTGGATTTGAATTTTGTCTCCCTGTACATCCTAAATTTCCTACCTTCACAACGAATTTGTTTTTCTGTGTTTCAGTTTCTTCATCTGTAAAATGTGCAGTAAAAAGTATTTACAAAAGGTGATACATCACATTAATAAAAGAAAAGAACCATATGATCCTGTCAATCGATGCAGAAAAAGCATTTGACAAAATACAGCATCCTTTCTTGATGCAAACCCTCAAGAAAGTCAGGATAGAAGGGACATACTCAAACATGATAGAAGCCATTTATGAAAAGCACACAGCTACTATCATCCGTAATGGGGAAAAACTGAGAGCATTCCCACTGAGATCAGGAACACGACAGAGATGTCCACTCTCACTGCTGTTGTTTAATGTAGTGTTGGGAGTCCTAGCATCAGCAATCAGACAACAAAATGAAATAAAAGGCATCAAACTTGGCAAAGATGAAATCAAACTCTCACTTTTTGCAGACAACATGATACTCTACGTGGAAAACCTGATAGACTCCACCAGAACTCTGCTAGAACTGATACATGAATTCAACAAAGTCGCAGGATACAAAATTAATGTACAGAAATCGGTTGCATTTTTATACACCAATAATGAAGCAACAGAAAGAGAAATAAAGAAACTGATCCCATTCACAATTGCACCAAGAACCATAAAACACCTAGGAATAAACCTAACCAAAGATGTAAAAGATCTGTATGCTGAAAACTATAAAAAGCTTATGAAAGAAATTGAAGAAGGCACAAAGAAATGGAAAAACATTCTGTGCTCATGGATTGGAAGAATAAATATTGTTAAAATGTCAATACTACTCAAAGCAATCTACACATTCAGTGCAATCCCAATCAAAATTGCACCAGCATTCTTCCTGAAGCTAGAACAAACAATCCTAAAATTTGTATGGAACCACAAAAGACCCCGAATAGCCAAAGTAATATTGAAGAAGAAAACCAAAGTGGGAGGCATCACAATGCCAAACTTTAGCCTCTACTACAAAGCTGTAATCATCAAGACAGTATGGTATCAGCACAAAAATAGACACATTGACCAATGCAATAGAATAGAGACCCCAGAATTGGACCCAGTAATCTTTGGCAAAGCAGGAAAGAACATCCAATGGAAAAAAGACAGTCTCTTTAACAAACGGTGCTGGGAGAACTGGACGGCAACATGCAGAAGAATGAAACTAGACCACTTTCTTACACCATAAATAAAAATAAACTCAAAATGGACAAAGGACAAAAATAAACTCAAAATGGATGAAAGACCTGAACATTAGATAGGAAACCATCAAAACCCTAGAGGAGAAAGTAGGAAAAAACCTCTTTGACCTCAGCTGCAGCAATTTCTTACTTGATACATCTCCAAAGGCATGGGAATTAAAAGCAAAAATGAACTATTGGGATCTCATCAAGATAAAAAGCTTCTGCACTGCAAAGGAAACAATCAACAAAACTAAAAGGCAACCGACGAAATGGGAAAAGATATTTTTGTAAATGACATATCAGTTAAAGGGCTAGTATCTAAAATCTATAAAGAACTAACCAAACTCCACACCCAAAAAACAAATAATCCAGTGAAGAAATGGGCAGAAGACACGAATAGACACTTTGTTCCAAAGAAGACATCCAGATGGCCAACAGGCACGTGAAAAGATGCTCAACGTCACTCCTCATCAGGGAAATACAAATCAAAACCACACTGAGATACCACCTCACACCAGTCAGAGTGGCTAAAATGAACAAATCAGGAGACTATACATGCTGGCAAGGATGTGGAGAAACGGGAACCCTCTTGCACTGTTGGTGTGAATGTATACTGGTGCAGCCACTCTGGAAAACAGTGTGGAGGTTCCTCAAAAAATTAAAAATAGACCTACCCTAGGACCCAGCAATAGCACTGCTCGGAATTTACCCAAGGGATACAGGAGTGCTGATGCATAGGGGCACTTGTACCCCAATGTTTATAGCAGCACTTTCAACAATAGCCAAATTATGGAAAGAGCCTAAGTGTCCATCAACTGACAAATGGATAAAGAAGATGTGGTTTGTATATACAACGGAATACTACTTGGCAATGAGAAAGAATGAAATCATGCCATTTGCAGCAATGTGGATGGAACTGGAGGGTATTATGGTAAGTGAAATAAGTCAGGCAGAGAAAGACAGATACTGTATGTGTTTCACTCACATGTGGATCTTGAGAAAATTAACAGAAGACCAATGGGGGAGGGGAAGGGGAAAAGAAGTTACAAGGAGGGAAGGAGGCAAACCATAAGAGACTCTTAAGGACTGAGAACAAACTGAGGGCTGATGGGGGTTGGGGGAGAGGGGAAAGTGGCTGATGGGCATGAAGGAGGGCACTTGTTGGGATAAGCATTGGGTATTGTATGGAAACCAATTTGACAATAAATTATATTAACAACAACAAAAAAGGTGCACCTGGGTGGCTCAGTCAGTTGAACATCTGACTTCAGCTCGGGTCATGATCTCATGGTTCATGAGTTCCAGCCCCGTATTAGGCTTACTGATGTCAGCACAGAGCCCACTTTGGATCCTCTGTCTTTCTCTCTCTCAGCCCCTCTCCTGTTCATGCTCTCTCTCTCAAAAATGAATAAACATTTTATTTTTTTTTTAATGTTTATTTATTTTTGAGACAGAGAGAGACAGAGCATGAACGGGGGAGGGGCAGAGAGGGAGACACAGAATCGGAAGCAGGCTCCAGGCTCTGAGCCATCAGCCCAGAGCCTGATGCGGGGCTCGAACTTTCGGACCGCGAGATCATGACCTGAGCTGAAGTTGGACGCTTAACGGACTGAGCCACCCAGGCGCCCCTGAATAAACATTTTAGAAAAAAAGTATTTACAACATATTTTGTTCTGAGGATTAAAAGAGATCATACATGAAAAGTATTTAGAACTCTGCCCAGTACACAGTAATATATTACATAGTAATTCTATTACATATTAAGTATATTAAATACTCAACAAATTAATTGATGATGGTGATAGTGACAATGAGGAGGAGAGGGAGAATCAGTTGATCAGCAGCACACCATTGTTAAAGCAGAGACTCGGAAATAATTCCCCCCCCTTTTTTGAATGTTGATTTATTTTGAGAGAGAGCAGGGAGGGGCAGAGGGAGAGAGAGAGAGAGAGAGAGAGAGAGAATCCCAAGCAGGATCCATGCTCAACACAGAACCTAACTGGGGGCTCGATTTCATGACGGTGAGATCTTGACCTGAGCTGAAATCAAGAGTCAGATGCTTAAGGGACTGAGTCACCCAGGCAGCCCCAATTCCTCTTTCTAAAACAAATTATCACTATTCCTTTGTGTGTCAAAGGTAGAACCTTGGCATTGTCTTTTGGATTCACAATATGATTGTTTCTCCAGGGACATGTATTCAGAGAAAACATGGTTTTTACTGGTAGTACTGTTCATCTGTAGTCTGTGATGTCATTTCAATCCATGCTGATCTATGTGATCCACCAGTGCAAAGAAGATTTATGTACGAGTTTTACGAGTGCGCACTTTTGCGTTAAGACTCTTTTCACCCTCACCACACTCTCTTCCCTGCTACTCAGCTCTTTCCTCCTCATTACCATGTGTGCCAGATCCCTCTATGAAAATATGCAATATAACTACATTCTGGTTCCAAGATCAACTCTGGCATTTGAACAGCGTTCAGGCATGGCATGCTATTTTGGTAAAAATCATTTTCCAAAAGCAGCATTATGACCAAGTGAGACCAAAATGGACTTGCTGTTCTCTCTCACATCACACCGGCACAGTGTGATGCCTGCTCATCCTTCTTGTGGGCTTAAGGATTCAAAACCCATGGTACTTGTTTTTTCCTTTTTTTTTTTTTCTCTCTCTCTTCTGCTTTAAATGACATCACAATTTTCGCCTGTTGCCAAGTCTGGCTTAAATTAAACCTAGACGTGCAAAGGGATGGCACCATCTCTTTAGGTCTTTGTGTGAGACTAGGGAGGTTAATGAGTTGCTATGGTGATCAATTTTAGCAATGAAGTTGAATAATGGTAAAGAGAACAGGTTTTAGAGTCAGATTTAAGTTCAAACTCACATTCTGCCTCTCATTATATATTTGACTGACTTTGAGCAATTTACTTGACCTTTCCTGGTACACGTTCTCATGGATAAAATGAGCCTAATAATACCCACCTTGGAGAGTTATTATCTTGATTAATTCTTATAACAGCCTTCTGATGCAGGTATTATTAGCATCATTTAACAGATAAGTTATATAACTTGCCCAAAGTCACGCAGCCAGTCAACAGCAGAACCAGGAGGTCCAACTTGTGATTTCTGGGGGGTTATTCGTGTTGGCTAGGGGTGTTTCATTAGGGTCTCTCATACAGTTCTAGTCACACAGTGGCTGAGCTAGAGGCATCCTGAAGGCTTTCTTACTCTCTTTGTGGCTGCTCCTGGCTGTTGGCAGGGACCTTGGTTTGGCATTGTCAGCTAAAACACTTGCAAAGGTCCCATCACGTGTTCTGGGCTTCCTCACAGCATGGTGGTGGGGTTCCCAGAGTAAGGATCCCAGGAGAGGTCAGACGTAGGCTGTATCACCTCCATGGCATAGTCTCAGAGGCAGCCTCCCTTTCTATTCATTCACTATGAGCAACTCACTAAAGCTGATCCACATTCAGACTAACATCCCACATGCAGGATGTCAGCAGATGAATGTCTTCAAAGTGTTGACGGGAAATAACTGAACATTAGAATTGTATACATAACAAAACTGACATCAAATAAGTTTGAAATCGGTCAGGTAATTTATTTAGTAAAAAATTAAGATCGCTTACTTTATTGACTTTTTGTTCACAGGTTTTGTCACTAGATAAGACATGTGATTTCTTCATCAACACTGGAAGGCAGGAACAACAAAGAGAGCGGAGAGAGAAAATAATAAAGATAAAAGCAGAAAATAATAAGATACCATGATGGTTAATTTTATGAGTCAACTTGACTCATTAAGGGATACCCAAATAGCTGGTGAAACATTATTTCTCCTTGTGTCTGTGAGAGTGTTTCCAGAAGTGATTAACATTTGAATCAGTAAACTAAGTGAAGGGATCCATCCTTAGGAATGTGGGTAGCATCATCCCATCCAACGAAGGCCTGAATAAAACAAAAAAGGCAGAGGAAGGGTGAATTTGCTCTCTGCTTGAGCTGGAACTTCCATTTTCTCCAGCCTTTGGACATTGGTTCTCCTGGTTCTTGGGCCTTTGAATCATACCGGCAGCTTTCCTGGGTCTCCAGCTAGCAGATGGCAGATCTGGGGACTTCTCAGCCTCCATGATCTAATGAGCAAGTTTCTATAACAAATCTATCTCTATCTATCTATCTATCTATCTATCTATCTCATATTTTGTAAATTTTCTTTGATTAACACAAATACAAAACAAAATAAAAATGCAATAGAATTAAGATTATTAGAAATGTATATATATATATATATTTTTTTAATGTTTATTTATTTTTGAGAGAGGGACAGAGCATGAGTGGGGGAGGGGCAGAGAGAGAGAGGGAGACACAGAATCTGAAACAGGTTCCAGGCTCTGAGCTGTCAGCACAGACCCCAACATGGGACTCAAACTCACGAACTGCAAGATCATGACCTGAGCTAAAGTCAGACACTTAACTGACGGAGCCACCCAGGAGCCCTTAAAAATGTATATTTTGGAGACTCATAAAATAGAAGAATTTTGGCAAGAATGATCAATGGGGAGAGGGAGAAAAGCCCACGGGAAGAAAACCATAATTAACAAATGTAGAAGATTTTTTTTTTTTGAATAAGACTCTAATGCATACGAATTTATACCAATAATTGCTACAACATAGATACAGCAGAAATAAAAAGAATCATCAAAATTGGCAGGAATTAGAAAATCTGAATAAATCAGTAATTATAGAAGAAAAGCTACAATAGTCAAAGATATACCCCCCAAAAGGCAATAGACCCGGGAGCATTGCACTAAACTTAAAGGAATAGGTAAAATTCCCATCTTTAAGCATATTATTTCAGAGCATCTACTCAACTAATCTTATAAGACAACTATAACTTTTAATACACGAACCATAAAATGGCTGCAAAGGAAGAGAAAAATCATATGCCAATTCCATTTATGAATATAGATGGGAGAAATTCTATGTAAAATATCTGCATACTTAAGCAAAATAAGCCAGTCAGAGAAAGACAAACAGCATATGATTTCATCTGTGAAATTAAAGAAAAAACAAACAAAGGAAAACAGAGATAAACCAAAACACAGACTCTTAACTATAGACAACAAACTGATGATTACCAGAGGGGAGGTGGGTGGGGGATGGGTGAAACAGGGGAAGGGGATTAAGAATACACTTATCTTGCTGGCTCTGGGTAACATATGGTAATGTTAAATCACTCTATTGTACAGCTCAAACTGATATAGGATGTTAACTACATTGTAATTAAAATTAAATTAAATTAAATTTTTTTAAGTATCAGCATACTGAATATATATTGACAATGATTATAACTAAAAAAGATTTATCTAAGAAAAATAAGAGTCCTTCAACATTAGAAAGGCATTAATATAAATTAGTATATTAACAGATTAAAGAAGAAAAAACTACATAATAGCCACAGACACCAGAAAGATATTAGAAAAAATTAATTCTTCATTAACCAGTAAGAGAAGGATATTCACCAGACTATTTCAATAAACACAGCACCAAATGTTGAAGCATCATGAACAATTCCATTAAAATAGAAACAAGGAAAAGATGCCAGCTGTCACTTCTACTATTCAAAATTGTCCTGGAGATTCAAGCTAATCAATTGTTTTAAAAGGGGGGGAACAATCCATTATTACTCTCAATTATATGCTAATCTACTAAGAAAATTGAATGAAATCCACTATAGACTATTTGAAATTTTAAGAAAATTAACTAAGATGTTTAGAAATATGATTGGCACACTAAAATTAAGTGCCTTTCTCTAGAACAGCAATGAAGAGTTAGCTCTTATGAAATGTTTGCATGAAAATGCTGTCTGTCTGCATGAAATACTCATCCCCTGGGCTGGCCTCAGGAAGGCCTTCCCTGTCCACACATCCCAAAGCCCTTGCTCGGGGCCCTATCACCTTGCTTTGCTTTATCCTCGGCACCTTACAACACCTTAAGTCATCTTGTCATTTAGTCCTTAGTTCCTTTTCCATCTCCCTTCACTGGAAAGTAAATACTTCAAGACTAACACCTATGTCCATAATAACACTGAATGTAAATGGACTAAATGCTCCAACCAAAAGACATAGGGTATCAGAATGGATAAAAAAACAAGACCCATCTATTTGCTGTCTACAAGAGACTCTTTTTAGACCTGAGGACACCTTCAGATTGAAAGTGAGGGGATGGAGAACTATCTATCATGCTACTGGAAGTCAAAAGAAAGCTGAAGAAGCCATACTTATATCAGACAAACTAGACTTTAAATTAAAGGCTGTAACAAGAGATGAAGAAGGGCATTATATAATATCCATCAGGAAGAGCTAACAATTATAAATGTCTATGCGCTGAATACAGGAGCCCCCAAATATATAAAACAATCACAAACATAAGCAACCTTATTGATAAGAATGTGTTAATTTCAGGGGACTTTAATACCCCACTTACAACAATGGATAGATCATCTGGACACAAGATCAATAAAGAAACAAGGGCCCTGAATGATACATTGGATCAGATGGACTTGACAGATATATTTAGAACTCTGCATCCCAAAGCAATAGAATATACTTTCTTCTCGAGTGCACATGGAACATTCTCCAAGATAGATCACATACTGGGTGACAAAACAGCCCTAAATAAGTATAAAAGAATTGAGATCATGCCATGCATACTTTCAGACCACAATGTTATGAAACTTGAAATCAACCACCAGAAAAAGTCTGGAAAACCTCCAAAAGAATGGAGGTTAAAGAACACCCTACTAAAGAATGAATAGGTCAATCAGGCAATTAGAGAAGAAATTAAAAAATATATGGAAACAAATGAAAATAAAAATACAACAATCCAAACGCTTTGGGATGCAGCGAAGGCAGTCCTGAGAGGAAAATACGTTGCAATCCAGGTCTATCTCAAGAAACAAGAAAAATCCCAGATACAAAATCTAACAGCACACCTAAAGGAAAGAGAAACAGAACAGCAAAGACACTCCAAACCCAGCAGAAGAGAAATCATAAAGATCAGAGCAGAAATAAACAATACAGAATCTAAAAAAAAATGTAGAGCAGATCAATGAAACCAAGAGTTAGTTTTTTGAAAAAATAAACAAAATTGAGAAACCTCTAGCCAGGCTTCTCAAAAAGGAAATGGAGAGGACCCAAATACATAAAATCATGAATGAAAATGGAATTATTACAACCAATCCCTCAGAAATACAAGCAATTATCAGGGAATTCTATGAAAAATTATATCCCAACAAACTGGACAACCTGGAAGAAATGGAAAAATTCCTAAGCACCCACACACTTCCAAAATTCAAACAGGAAGAAATAGAAAACTTGAACAGACCCATAACCAGTGAAGAAATTGAATCAGTTATCAAAAATCTCCCAGCAAATAAGAGTCCAGGACCAGATGGCTTCCCTGGGGAATTCTACCAGACATTTAAAGCAGAGATAATACCTATCCTTCTCAAGCTGTTCCAAAAAATAGAAAGGGAAGGAAAACTTCCAGACGCATTCTATGAAGCCAGCATTACTTTGATTCCCAAACCAGACAGAGACCCAGCAAAACAAGAGAACTACAGGCCAATATCCCTGATGAATATGGATGCAAAAATTCTCAACAAGATACTAGCAAATCGAATTCAACAGCATATAAAAAGAATTATTGGGGCACCTGGCGGCTCAGTCGGTTGAGAATCTGACATCAGCTCAGGTTATGATCTCGCGGTTTGCGAGTTCAAGCCCCACATCGGTCTCTGTGCTGACAGCTCAGAGCCTGGAGCCTGCTTCAGATTCTGTGTCTCCCCCCCCCCCCCCGTCTCTGCCCCTTCCCTGCTCATGCTCTGTCTCTCTCTCTCAAAAATAAATAAACATTAAAAAATTTTTTTAAAAAAAAGAATTATTCACCATGATCAAGTGGGATTCATTCCTGGGCTGCAGGGCTGGTTCAACATTCACAGATCAATCAATGTGATACATCACATTAATAAAAGAAAAGAAAAGAACCATATGATCCTGTTAATCAATGCAGAAAAAGCATTTGGAAAAATTCAGCATCCTTTCTTAATAAAAACCCTCGAGAAAGTCGGGATTGAAGGAACATACTTAAACATCATAAAAGCCATTTATGAAAATCCCACAGCTAGTATCATCCTCAGTGGGGAAACACTGATAGCTTTCCCCCTGAGATCAGAAACACGACAGAGATGTCCACTCTCACTGATGTTGTTTAACATAGTGTTGGAAGTTCTAGCATCAGCAATCAGACAACAGAAGGAAATCAAAGGCATCAAAATTGGCAAAGATGAAGTCAAGCTTTCACTTTTTGCAGATGACATGATATTATACATGGAAAACCCGATAGACTCCGCCAAAAGTCTGCTAGAACTGATACATGAATTCAGCAAAGTCGCAGGATACAAAATTAATGTACAGAAATCAGCTGCATTCTTGTACACTAATAATGAAGCAACAGAAAGACAAATAAAGAATCTAATCCCATTCACAACTGCACCAAGAATCATAAAATACCTAGGGGTAAACCTAACCAAAGATGTAAAAGATCTGTATGCTGAAAACTATAGAAAACTTATGAAGGAAATTGAAGAAGATACACAAAAAAATGGAAAAACATTCCATGCTCATGGATTGGAAGAATAAATATTGTTAAAATGTCAATACTACTCAAAGCAATCTACACATTCAGTGCAATCCCAATCAAAATTGCACCAGCATTCTTCTTGAAGCTAGAACAAACAATCCTAAAATTTGTATGGAACCACAAAAGACCCCAAATAGCCAAAGTAATGTTGAAAAAGAAAACCAAATCAGGAGGCATCACAATCCCAGACTTTAGCCTCTACTACAAAGCTGTAATCATCAAGACAGCACGGTATTGGCACAAAAACAGATGCATAGACCAATGGAATAGAATAGACACCCTAGAATTGGACCCACAGAAGTATGGCCAACTAATCTTTGACAAAGCAGGAAAGAATATCCAATGGAAAAAATACAGTGTCTTTAATAAATGGTGCTGGGAGAACTAGACAGCAACATGCAGAAGGATGAAACTAGACCACTTTCTTACACCATTCACAAAAATAAACTCAAAATGGATAAAGGACCTGAATGTGAGACGGGAAACCATCAAAACCCTAGAGGAGAAAGCAGGAAAAAACCTCTCTGACCTCAGCCACAACAATTTCTTGCTTGGCACATCTCCAAAGGCAAGGGAATTAAAAGCAAAAATGAACTATTGGGACCTCATGAAGATAAAAAGCTTCTGCACTGCAAAGGAAACAACCAACAAAACTAAAAGGCAACCAACGGAATGGGAAAAGATATTTGCAAATGACACATCAGACAAAGGGCTAGTATCCAAAATCCATAAAGAACTCACCAAACTCCACACCCAAAAAACAAATAATCCAGTGAAGAAATGGACAGAAAACATGAATAGACACTTCTCTAAAGAAGACATCCAGATGGCCAACAGGCACGTGAAAAGATGCTCAACGTCGCTCCTCATCAGGGAAATACAAATCAAAACCACACTGAGATACCACCTCACGCCAGTCAGAGTGGCTAAAATGAACAAATCAGGAGACTATAGATGCTGGCGAGGATGTGGAGAAACGGGAACCCTCTTACACTGTTGGTGGGAAAGCAAACTGGTGCAGCCACTCTGGAAAACAGTGTGGAGGTGCCTCAAAAAATTAAAAATAGATCTACCCTATGACCCAGGAATAGCACTGCTAGGAATTCACCCAAGGGATACAGGAGTGCTGATGCATAGGGGCACTTGTACCCTAATGTTTATAGCAGCACTTTCAACAATAGCCAAATTATAGAAGGAGTCTAAATGTCCATCAACTGATGAATGGATAAAGAAGTTGTGGTTTATATACACAATGGAATACTACGTGGCAATGAGAAAGAATGAAATATGGCCTATTGTAGAAACGTGGATGGAACTGGACAGTGTATGCTAAGTGAAATAAGTCATACAGAGAAAGACAGATAAAAACTTAACAGAAGACCATGGGGGAGGGGAAGGGGAAAAAAGTTACAGAGAGGGAAGGAGACAAACCATAAGAGACTCTTAAAAACTGAGAATAAACTGAGGGTTACTGGGGAGTGGGAGGGAGGGAAGGGTGGGTGACGGCCATTGAGGAGGGCACCTGTTGGGATGAGCACTGGGTGTTGTATGGACTCCAATTTGACAATAAATGTCATATTAAAAAAAAAAAAGACTAACGTTCACGTCCCATATAAATATGTGTTCAATGAATGAATGAATCAGCGAGGCTGGATGTAGCTGACATTAAATGCATGGTATTCCCACCATATCAAGTTGCCCCTGTATTTCATCTACAAACTTCCCCTCTGTCATTAGTTGTTGCTAAAAGCAACAGTTACAGAAATGCTTTTTCAAACAGTGACGTCTGAGTCAAAATGGCACCATGGAGCTTTAGTACATATACTTTTAGGGGCGCCTGTGTGGCTCAGTCGGTTAAGCATCCAACTTTGGCTCAGGTCATGATCTCACTATTCCTGAGTTCAAGCCCTATGTCGGGCTCTGTGCTGACAGCTCGGAGCCTGGAGCCTGTTTCAGATCCTGTGTTTCCCTCTCTCTCTGCCCCCCCCATTCTGTCTCTCTCTCTCTCTCTCTCTCTTTCTCAAAAATAAATAAGCATGAAAAAATATGCTTTCAATGTTCATGACCACTGAGGACAAAAGTCAGAGTGCAGGAATTGATCATTAGCAGAACTGGCAATAATGAGGAGCTTTGATTTGCCTAGTTGCAGGGAACACATTATCCCCTTACTGAGGATTCAGTTATGGGGTTCAGGCCTCCTTGCTACATTAGTTCCCTGATGGATAGATTAACCACTGCTTTCTACTGGAAGAACATCGTTTGTGCAGCTCAGCTTAGAGTTACAAACTGGATTAGGAGATTCGCAGGACCTCCAGGGTCTAGTCCCCCACCTGAGGTATTGTTTTTCCTCACCATACTCTGTCATCAAACTTTATCATCCCTGACCTCAGGTGGCCTCACTCACCTTTATCTTTTCTACTTGCCCTTTCTGGGCAATAACCCAGAATAACAGCAATTCTCTGTTATTCCTGCAGATCCTCCCTCCTTCACCTGCAACCCTTTCTCCCCAGAGTCCCCCCTTCCTTCCTTTAGTTTTGCTGAGTTTCCCACCCCTGCCCCAAATCTTCTGGTCATCCCTATCTTGCTGTTCTCTTTCTCAATGGGGGCAAGTGGGGTTTGGGACCAGGTCCCCATTCGCCTCCCTTGACTACATGCCTGAAGCTCTAATAGATAGCAAGGTAGGGAAAGATACATGGCATTTCATAACCATGCTGGAAAATTTTATTTGATGTTCTGTTCTTGATGTTTTTTTGTTTTTGTTTTTGTTTTTTTTTTTTTAATTTTTTTTTTCAACGTTTATTTATTTTTGGGACAGAGAGAGACAGAGCATGAATGGGGGAGGGGCAGAGAGAGAGGGAGACACAGAATCGGAAACAGGCTCCAGGCTCTGAGCCATCAGCCCAGAGCCTGACGCGGGGCTCGAACTCACGGACCGCGAGATCGTGACCTGGCTGAAGTCGGACGTTTAACCGACTGCGCCACCCAGGCGCCCCTTGTTTTTGTTTTTTAACATTTATTTATTTTTGAGACAGAGAGAGACAGAGCATGAACGGGGGAGGGTCAGAGAGATAGGGAGACACAGAATCTGAAACAGGCTCCAGGCTCTGAGCTGTCAGCACAAAGCCCAACGTGGGGCTTGAACTCACAGACCGCGAGATCATGACCTGAGCCAAAGTCGGACTCTTAACCGACGGAGCCAACCAGGTGCCCCTGTTCTTGATGTTTTTATTTTTTATTTTTTATTTTTTATTTTTTTATTTTATTTTATTTATTTTTTTATTTTAGAGAGAGAGAGCAAGCTGGGGAGAGGGCCAGAGGGAGAGAGAGAGAGAGAGAGAGAGAGAGAGAGAGAATCTCAAGCAGGTTCCACACTCAGCACAGAGCCCAACGTGGGGCTTGATCCCTTGACCCTGGGATCATGACCTGAGCTGAAATCAAGAGTTGGATACTCAACCGACTGAGCCACCCAGGCGCCCCTGTTCTTGGTGTTTTGAATGCACTTATTGGGGTGGTGGTTGTGGGGTGAAGTTTTCTTGGCCTCTCTGACTCCTGCAGAAATCATCTTTCAGCCTGGCAAGTGATTGATAAGTCTTTCCTCTCTGAAGTCTGTCGCATATAAGCTTTAAAAATAAATTGGGTGTCATAACACTGGGTATTTGATATTCTTACCAAGTGCCATGTTCTGTGTTTATTTGCTTCTTACAGCAACCTCGTAAAAATGATTTACTATTCTTATTTCCTAGCTAAGGAAATGTACCGGGAGAGATTAAGCAACCTGTCTGTGATGTTTGGCTCTAAATCTCTCTCTTTCTGCAGATCATGTAAGAATGAATAATGTAAATTCAGAAGCCAATCTCCTGGCTCCTGGCCTTTCCCTCACACTGACCCCACACTCCAGCCGCAGAACCCCAGTTTGGCACTCTCTCAGGCCCCAAATCCTCATTAATAATCCACATTTCAGATGGGCATCACACTGTAGTTTCTCTTGCATATCAAAAGGGAAGTTCAAATAGCAAACTGGAATACAAATGAACAAGGCAGCCTTTTAGTTATCATATGGACGTTTTTATAATGAATTTTCCAAAATGTTTAATTATGAAGCATTTCAAGCACGTGGACCACCTCTATTCTACATGACATGCGTAAGTATACACACACACACACACACACACACACACACACATCCCTACACACCACCACCACCAGCAGAGATAACCACTATCCGGAAAACAGAATGTGTATTTCCTGGTTATGTTTGTTTTTTCATTTAATTTGTTTATTTATTTTGAGAGAGAAAGAGACTCACAGCCTGAGTGGGGGAGGGGCAAAGGGAAGGCGAGAGAAAGAGAGAGAGAGAATGAGATTGAGAATCCCACTCAAGGTCCACACTGTCAGTGCAGAGCCCGATGCGAGGTTTGAACTCGAGATTGTGACCTGAGCCAAAATCAAAGAGTCCTGTGCTTAACTGACTGAGCCACTCAGTTTCCCCTTTCCTGGGTATGTTTTTTGTGCTTTCATACACACACACACGCACACACACGGGCAACACACATTTATAAAACGTGTCAATTTATATACGTGTGTGTGTGTGTGTGTGTGTGTATGCAAAGACATTATACCATGTTACTTCATGTCTCAAAGTTTAAGTCGTACCACACTGTATTTATGCATCTTATTGCAACTTTCTTTTGCTTTTTGCACATACTATGTTTTGAGATTTACCTTTATTGAACACATAGATCTATGTATTTATTCGTTTTTATTCTTGCATAATACCATTTTTAAGTGCTTTCTGGGTATCAGGTTTTATTTAAGTATTTTGTGTATAACTTCCTATGTAAGCCTCACAACAATGCCATGAAGGAGGCATCAATACTACATTTTCTTTTTTTTCTTTTTTTTAATCTATTTTTGAGAGAGAGAGAGAAAGAGAGAGAGAGAGAGAGCACTAGCAGGGAGGGGCAGAGAGAGTGGGAGACGGAATCCAAAGCAGCTCCAGGCTCTGAGCTGTCAGCACAGAGCCTGCCGTGGGGCTCGAACTCAACGAACCATGAGATCATGACTGTGAGATCCTGAGTCAGATGCTTAACTGACTGAGTGCCCCAGTACTACGTTTTCCAGATGAAGAAGCTGGGGGGACGGTTAAGGAGCTCCCTGGGGGATACAGCGCTAGTAATTGGCTCATCAGGAGTCCGATTCCTGAGCCCAATAACCTAACCCATGGACCATTCTGGCCATTCCACAGACTTGCTGTCCACTCTCTTAGACGGAGACACGTGAGTATTTGGGTCCACTTTCAGAGGAAGGAGAAAACACTTATTAACAGCCTGTGCCCTCCCCTCCGGCCTGGCCTGCTCTGCACACACCTAGCAGACAGTGTTACTCTGGCATAAGAACACAGGCGACCACTGAAGCTTCAAAACAAGGGTTGAAAGGGGACAGCCATACTCAGCCCTCAGACTGGAATTTTTTTTTTCTTTTGTTTTGGAATCACAGGCAAAAGGGAGGCTGGGATCAGAGGGCCCAACAGGAGTCAGGAGAGAGGATACCCTGCTCTCTGGGCACCTAGATATACCTCGATAATGGAGTTTATAGAATAATCAGAGTTGCATAAAGAGGGGGTGTCCTTGGAGGAGGGCAGTGGGGCGAGGCAGTAGGAGTGTTTAACGGGTACTGAGTTTCGATTTTGCAAGATGAAAAGCTTCTAGAGACCTGTTGCACCAACTGTATGGGGATGCTTAACAGGAAGGATGGACGGTACACTTAAAAACGGTTAGGATGGTACATTTAATGTGATGTGTTTTTTACCACAGTAGAAGGTAAGTAAATATAAAAAAGGAAAAAAGAGGGGGCGCGATGGGCTTTAGGGACCCTGCCTCAGAGGAGGGCAAATGGAGGTGTGAGAAGTAGAGTCCTGCAACCAGCTTTCTATTTCCAGCGTCTGCCTCTGCTGTCTCGGGGTCTTTGTTGGGGGGTGAGCCACCCCCTGAGGCTGGGGCTGCGTCCGGCAGCTCGCCCTTGTCACATCAACACTCATGCGTGCCACACACGCAGAGGCAACTTGACAAACACTGCTGGGTTTCCACGGTGTCTGGGCAATCTCCGGTTGCAGGTGACAGTATGTAAAGAAGTTCAAGGCCAAGGGGAAATGACTAACTCATGAGATCAAGGGCAAACTGAGCTAACCTCTGCAGCTGTATGGACCACAACACAGCTGGACCTTAGGAAATGTGGAGCCAGCAACTTGAAGTGTCCCTGCTTTCCTCTGCAGTTTTCACCATCGCCTCCCACTGAAATGAGAGCTTCCTCTCAAATGGGAATCATCCTAGGACTCTTTTTCTGGGATGAGTTGATAAATGTAATTACACGCATTAATGCATATCAAGCACTTAGCATAGTGCCGCGTGCAGAGTAAGTGCTCAGTAGATATTTGCAAGTATTGGTGTTATAATACCAATTATTATTGTCTTAATCATTGACTGATTCTGGGCTATATTTTACATTTGCATATTATGTATGTGTGTATTTTTGTCTCCCCACCCCCACCAAACAAGAAGGCACGGTCTTCTATTCAGTGCCACGGTCTCAGAGCCTAGGGCAGTGTCTCACCCGGAGCAGGCACTCTGCTTCAGGAATGAGAGTGACACTGTCCCAAAGCCACAAATTCCAGAAGAGGGTTCTGATTGGCCTAGCGTAGTCAGGTGCCCGTGCTTAAAACAATCGGCCGACGCCAGAAGGACAGATGTATGTGGTGCAAAATGTCGCCTCCCGTTAGTTGTGATGAAAGAAGGGAGAGGTGCTGGTGCCAGATAATCCACTGATGTCCACTAGAGTTCAGGAGGACCCTCTCCAAATACCCAATTAGAAGCTGATAATTTATCTCCAGTAGCCATTGTAGGGTGATCAAAAGTCTCAGAGCAGCCGTAATAACCTCCTAATCTCAAGGTTGAGATATCCCTTATGCCACATGTAAAGCTGTGTGATGTGGTTTTGGCAGACCAAAAAGGAATATACTGAGGAATGAATGTGAACAAATTTGCAAGTCTTAAAAAATTGGGATGATGCCAATGTGCCTGTGGGCCTGTTCAGAAAACGATTAAATGAAATCTAATTCTAATGCATTGATACACAATAAAAATATTACCTGAGACAGACTCAGAGCTGTTCTGCAAGCCAGGATCTGGGAGAGAGACCTCGGCGCATTGGTCGCCTGGTATCCTCCCACCTCTGTCCTTGTTGCTTTGTGTCACCCACCTCCCCCACTGTTTTGGGATGGCTTCTGGAGATGGTTCCAAGTCTCGTTTCTCTCTACATCCTCTCTAGTACCTGGGTAGTATGCTTATCAGTAGCCACCAGTAGCCAGTAGACTGGTTAGGTCATAAATGAAGGAAGGTATGAGCATAGGTTAACCACCACCACGTGGCCAGGCCCACCCCAGGAAATAGTAGGGGTGGAGAATCAGAGTGCCTTAGTCGTTGGACTGCACTATCCCTAAGAGGGCACAGCCCCACCCCCCCAGCTCCCACAACAGCCCCTCTACCTGTATGGGGTAACTGGAAGACTTTTCTCACGAGAGAAATCCCTTGGGCTCTTTGATAGAAAGCAGCCTCAGCAGACTAGCCAAAGTCTTATACCTGCTCCCTTTTTTGCCCTGTGCAGATGGATTCGAGGGTGGAACAAACAGTGTGGCTTTCAAACCACATGGTTTTCTTTTCTTTTCTTTTTTTTTTTTAACGTTTATTTATTTTTGAGACAGAGAGAGACAGAGCATGAACGGGGGAGGGGCAGAGAGAGAGGGAGACACAGAACTGGAAGCAGGCTCCAGGCTCTGAGCCATCAGCCCAGAGCCTGATGTGGGGCTCGAACTTACGGACCGCGAGATCGTGACCTGGCTGAAGTCGGACGCTTAACCGACTGCGCCACCCAGGCGCCCCACCACATGGTTTTCATTGCAGTATCACTAGGGAACTCGGGGGAGATACAGGTTCTTGAGCCTTCCCCAGACCTATTCAATCCAAAGATCAGGTGGGGACTGGCCAGGATGAGGTTTCTCAGCAGCTCCCTGAGTGACTCCATTATGCATCTGGGGGTTCAGCAATGGCCTTAGACCAGAGATCAAGGCATCATGTTCTATCTAGTCCAGCTCTGTCCCTCACCTTATCTCTCCTCTTGGGGCCCCAGCTCTCTCCTCATAAGATGAAGGGCTGGACAAGCCAACTCAAACGTCCCTCTGGTGCTGGTGAATGATCAGACCAGGTACAGATCTTCCAGGAGGGACAGCAGGAAAATTCTATTTTTGTCTAAAGATCCCAGATCCCCCCACCATACCAAGAGGCAGACAGAGAAAGACACTCAGTTAAGTGCCATCCCAACATAGATTCAGCTATGAAATCTTCAGGAGCCATACATCATTTTTTTAAACTGAGGTATAATTGACGCATAACATCATATGTTTCAGGTATACAACACCGTGACTTGATATATGTATATATTGCAAAATGATTGCCCCGGTAAGTTTAGTTAACATTTTTTTCTTGTGATGAGAACTTTTAAGATCGACTCTCCCGGCAACGTTCAAGCATAGGATACAGTGTTCTTAACTATAGTCACCAAGTCGCACATTGTGTCCCCGGGGATTTATTTAACTTACAACTAAACGTTGGTACCTTTTGGCCATCTTCACCCAGTTCGCTCACACCTCACTCCCGCCTCTGGCAGCCACCCATCTGTTATGTGTATCTATGAGCCTAGAACATTTTCACGCACTCAAACTGCAGGCTGCTTAATTGGGTCCGAACTTCCCAGGGCTGGTCCCAGGTTTGAACCTCCCAGGGCTTTCAAACCTCATGGTTTTCATCGCAGTATCACTAGGGAACTCTGGGGAGATACAGGTTCTTGAGCTTTCCCCAGACCTATTCAATCCAAAGATCAGGTGGGGACTGGCCAGGATGAGGTTTCTTGGTCTTGCTTGTCTTGCTTTTTTCTTGTCTCTTGCTTTTCTTCCTTTCCCTCCTTCCCTCCTCCTGTCCTTTCCTCCTTCCTCCAGTCTGTTTGTTTACTCAGGTGCAGAGGACTTGGCTAACATACGTCGATTCACAGCACACTCTCTTCACTTGCAGTGCAAAGCCCCTCTCCTGTTTTACTTTCCAGTCTCATCCCCCCCCCCCCCCAGCAAATGTTCTAAGGGTTTGGTGTCTGCCCTTTTGGTTTTTGCAGTTGTAAAATGTATATTGTTTTGCATTTCTACAAATAGAACTGTACTTAGAAATCATCTTAGGCAAACTCTGTTTTACTTGTAAGACCCATGTGTGCTGCCCTGGGCTCCCGCAGACCTTGGCCCCCAGAACCAGACATCTCCCTGCCTCTTCTCCACCTCCCCGTGATGGGCACCCCGACTGTCCCTAGGCACCCCCCACAGCCACCACCACCCAGACGGTGCTGCAGGATCATCCTCCCTGTTTCCTGTAGATCCAGGGGCGACTTTTCCCGGGGAGGACAATCCAGAGTGGAACTGCTGAGTCATAGGACGTGACTGCGCTTCCACCTTTCAGAGCACTGACAGATCGCCCTTCGGGAGTGCTGTCCCTTCTGCGCATGTGCCGGCCCAGCCTTCCTCCTCGATAAAAATCTCTCTCCCACCCTTGTTATAAAGTGCGTGAAATTCCACCAAAAGAAATCCCTTCAGGTCGTAAAGGGTTTTTAAGACCTTTTAGGTCTTTGAGGGTTCTTCTAACGAAATTTAAATGTCCCTCTGTATGAAATACGGGACATGTTTTTCCTCTCTTTGGGTTTTTATGAAGATCGAATAAATAGCTCATCAAAGGTGCCAAGCCCAAGTGCCTGGCACATTCATGGACGCTCAATACATTTTGATTTCTTTCCTTTCTTTGAATGCAAGAACTGCTGGGGGAAAAAACACTTATTTACAACACTTGGGGAAGGAGAGCGATTGAGAGGGGGTGGGGATGAGGTACCTTCCAGAGCACAGCTGCCAGAGGAGGGAGGAACGTAGGAGAGCAAAGTCACCTTCCTCCTCAGGATTGTTGCCTAGGGCACATGCCACAGGGAAGCTCATCCTTAAACCAGGACACTCTTGAGTGTGATGTGAATTTCTTGAAGAGCTTATTAAAATACAGAAGGTGGAGGGCGCCTGGGTGGCTCAGCGGGTTAAACATCCAACTCTTGGTTTTGGCTCCGATCATAATCTCATGTGGTGGGATCCAGCCCCACATCGGACTTTGTGCTGACATCATGGAGCCTGCCTGGGATCCTCTCTCTCCCCCTCTCTGCCCCTCCCCTGCTGGTGCGCGCGCGCGCGCGCACACACACACACACACACACACTCTCTCTCTCTCTCTGTCTCCAGATAAATAAACAAACTTTAAAAAAATGCACATGGAAGGTGGGCCACCCTCCAAAAGTTTCTGATTCAAGAGGTCTCGGTGGGGCAAAGAATGTGCATTTCTCCCAAGTTCCCAAGCCACACTGCTCTACTGAAATAATTTCCTTAGAAATACTTAACTCTGATAGGACAGACAAAAGCTAATTTCAGGCATCCAGAATGAATCAGATGCAGACTACAGTGATATGAAGAAGCCAAGAGACACCCTAAGATTTCATTTGATATATTCTTTTAATATGAAACCTTGGCAAATGGATTTTTATTTTTAGATTTTCGGTTGGATGGGCAAATTCACCTCTGTTACCTCTGTTGAGCCTATCATCTCGTTCAATGTTTGTTTTCCTACAGGAACGTTTTCTGACAGCTCACGTTTTGAAAATTCTCAGGTGTCAAAGTGTCTGCCACCTGGGGGTGTACCTAGGGGCTTTCGGCCCTTTCCATCATCCCTACAGCAGGTCAGAGTTGGTGGAACTGCAGAGAATCTCTATTCCAACGTTCTCAGTTTATAGAAGTGAAGTCATTTGCCCCAGCATTAAGAAAGAATGCATGTGGCAGTCTAAAAACCCCAGGACTGAAGTCTGGAATGGACCTGGGTCCAACCTGTGCCATTCCTTGTTAACTTGACCACTAGGCCCGAGGTACGTGTCCATCTCTGCAAACCTCAACTTCCCTTCCACAGAATGAGTATCAGAATGCCTGCTGTCCAATGAAAACCAAACTGAATAAGGATTATTGCAAGGAGAAGGGAGGCATGGTGGTGGGGGGACGGAGGACTATCACAATATGGAAAACTTCGTAACCCCTGAGACCTTCAGGCATCTCAAAAGTTGGGCCAGAAAGGTGTTAGCTTCCACAGCGGGAGAAGTGAACCAAGGTAGGAATATCCTGGTGTAGGGAAGTGGCATGAAAAGGTTGACCAGAGAATATTCTACCAGCCCATTTTCTAGGAGGGACACTTGAGGAAAGTCTCGATGCTGACTCAGGCTGGGGTGGATCAGAATTCAGGGTCCTGGGGAAAAAGGGCCTATGTCATCAAAGTTTGGCTGATGAACATTTGGCTCCAGTTAATCAAGGGGGACTAGCAGTCCAGCAAAGCATGAAGACAACCACTTATGAGGCAGAAAAAGGAACTTGTGGGGTCTGTGTCTGGCCTTGACATAGGTAAAGAAGGGATGGATCTAGGAGTGTTCCCAGAAGTCATGGGGGGAAGGGTGGTTCTTTACAGTAATTCTCCAGAGCACAAAAGAGTGAGATTTCTTAACATTCAGGTAAAATTCAACCTTGTCGTTGCCCTACCTCTCACGGAACTGACAAGAAACCAAGGTAAGGTGACTATGTGTGACTTTATTAACCACTGGAAGGTCTGATAGGGACTGGCCCAAGCAGGAATCTGGTTCTCCTAATTTCCACTGGAGAGAACACCACTCTCCTCTCCTCATTTCACACAGGAAAGCTCTGCCTCTATCTCTGGTACAGATTGGAGTCTGAGTAAGATTTCAATGGACAAAGATCTCTCGAACAAAATCAAGAGACACAGAGGGAGACTGAAGGTCACTGAGAAGCCATGCCACTTTCAAACTCTTTCTTTCTAGGAGGTTATGAAATATGGAAGAGAAAATCCTTTAAGCCACAGCAGGAGGGTGGGATAATCGGGATGCGGTCAGATGAGAAACCCAGGACGTCAAATTTCAGCCCCTTCAGGTAGATTCTCTGGAATACCAGTGGCTTACAGAGGCCAAGGTGAAAGAGGAGGGCACAAGAAGCTGGTTCGCAGATAGTCCATTACACCAGCTTTCAGAACTGGGAACTCTGATTGGTGCTGTCCAGGGCTGGACCATCCCTGACCCCACAGCAGCCCCTCTGCCCTGTGGGCAACGTTTGAGATGCTTCTCTCATCTCTTCCTGTTGGGACTGGTCTCCAGGCCCTACAGACCACCCTCTTGCCCCTTTTTCCTCATTGTTTTTCCCATTTCTCTTTTTTCCTTTTCACCTCCTCGAAAACAAAAGTGCTCTATCCCCAGTTTCCGTGAGTCTGGCAGAAACAGGCTTGAAATACTCATATGCGTCCTGGTAAAATAAATCAAATATATTTATTGGATGCCTGAGCTTGGAGACTGAGATACATATCTCTTGTGTTTCTTTTCTTAATTCTACATCAATCACTTCTTTGGTTTCGTAATGTAACAAGAACACTGAGAATGTGCTTAAGATGGGCAGGCTGTCCCCGTGGCCGCCCCACAAGAACACCAAGCTGTAATCCCTGTGGTGTATCTTACTGCCAATTGAAGCTAATAAATAAAACTTGTCATTTTCACCCCCTAACCCAGAATTATTCAAATATGTCCTTGTCAAAATAACCTATGTTGAACAAGCACTGCTAAAAATTGCCATTTTCCTCCCTTTAATCAAGAAGAATTTCAGTTCCCAGAACGCTGAATAAACAGCAGTACAATCAGAACTGAGTTAGTTCAGAACTGACTTACTCTCATCTCATGCAGCTCCGCGTGCCCCTCTCCAGTTCCCGCTCCTGAAGCCTGATCCTCTCTCTGTAGTCAGTTCAGAATTTTTACGACTTTGACCAAAGTCTTGTAAGATCCAGAGCTCAAGGAGAGAAGACACGGTGACCTTCTTAAAAAGTCGCAGATCAAAACAGAGGTGAAAATGAGTTCCTAGTGACTCAACCTGGTGATATTTGAGAGTCAACTTTATAAAGTCAGGTTGCCAGTGCACCGTGTTTGTTTTAACTGAGAATCTGAAATACATGTAACTCGAATTTTGTTTAGTTTGACACTGAAGATAGAGACACTCTCAGTTAAATAGATCGCATCACAGATAACATGACTTCAGTGCAAAGTGAACAAAGTATTAGACGTTAAAAAAATCTATGCTAGGGGCGCCAGGGTGGCTCTGTCGGTTGAGCGTCCGATTTCGGCTCAGGTCATGATCTCGTGGTTCGTGAGTTCGAGCCCCGCGTTGGGCTCTGTGCTGACAGCTCAGAGCCTGGAGCCTGCTTCAGATTCTGTGTCCCCCTCTCTCTCCGCCCCACCCTGCTTGTGCTCTGTCTCTCTCTCTCTTTCAAAAAATGAATAAACATAAAAAAAATCTATGCTAAACTATTATGTTTCTTGTCCTGATTCCACACACCTAGGTCTATCTAAAAGGGAACATGGAAAGTTGTCATTGTCTGTTTTCATTCATCTCCACCTCCTACCTATGCCACTACCAAAGTAAAAACAAACAAAAAACCAGAAGGTCCCGACAGTGATCACTGGTAAGGAAAATGGAAAAGTAAGATAGGGATGGGAGAGAAGTTGATTAATAGAACAATAATTAGCAGGTTACCAGTAGGGACAATGGGATCAGACTTACTGGAGATATTCTGAGAGTTTATGTGGAAAACAGCCAAAAGGGAGGAAACAGGGGTTTTTATCCATCAACTTCTATCCTCACAGGCAAAGAGTCACATCTTGGGCATTCTTAATCTTCCTGCTGATTAAAAAAAAGCAATGACTAGGGGTGCCTGGGTAAGCGTCTGACTCTTGGTTTCAGCTCACATCATGATCTCACAGTTTTGTGAGTTCAAGTCCGGCATCGGGCTCTGTGCTGGCAGCATAGAGCTTGCTTGGGATTCTCTGCCTCCCTCTCTCTCTGCCCACCCCGCCACTCACACTGTCTCTGTCTCTCTGGAAATAAAGAAACTTAAAAAAAAAATTTAAAGCAATGACTATATTCCCAATACTGATTTGGCAGACATGTTAGAATTAATTTGACAAAGATTTTAAAGCAGTCATCCTAAAAATAGTCCAATGAGCAATATGAACAGACTTGAAACAAATGAAAAATTAAAAAAAAATGTCAGAGAGAGAATTGAACTATAGAGAAAGAATCAAATGGAAATATTGAGACTTAAAAATATAACAGCTTAAATTAAAAACTCAAGGAATGGGCTCAACAGCAGAAGGAGGGGACATAGGAAAGAATAAGTGAACTGAAAGACAGAATAATAGAAGTTACTCCAGGAATAGAAACAACTGAGAGCGAGAGCGAGAGCGAGAGAGAGAGAGAGAGAGTGTGTGTGTGTGTGTGTGTACACAGGGTACTATGGGATGATTTTAAAAATTCTAACATTCATGTCATCAGAATTCTGGAAGGATAAAAGAAGGAAGCAGGGCTGAAAAGTCTTTGAAGAAATGATGGGTGAAATCTTCCCCAAATTGGCAAAAGACATAAACCTACAGATTCAAGAAGTGAGTGACCACCAAACAGAATAAACTCAAAGAAATTTACACCACAAACATCACAGTCCAACTTATAAAAGCAATGAAAGAAATGGCAACTTATCTTAGCAAATAGAATTCAGCAACATAAGAAATGATTTATAAAAGGAATTATGCACAATGACCAAGTGGGTTTTATCTCGATACTAGACAAGTTCAATACTCAAATAGTAGTCAACATAACCCACCATACTAATGAGATAAAGGAGAAAAAAACACATGATTATATCAATTGATAACAGAAAAATTATTTGATGAAATTCAACACCCATTCATGATAAAGCTCTTAGAAAAGTAGAAATAAAGAGGAACTTCTCCAACTTCAAAAGGAGTATTTACCAAAAAAGCTACAGGGAACATTATATTTAATGGTGAAAGTCTTAATGCTTTCCACCTAAGATCCAAGACAAATCAAGAGTATCCACTTTCACCACTCCTGTTCACATAATGTTAGAAGCTAGAAAAGAAAATAAAAGCTAGATGGATAGTAAGATTGGATAGGAACTGTCCCTGTTTGTTGATGATATTATGCTTACATAGAAAATAACAAGGAGTGGTGCCTGGGTGGCTCAGTAAGTTGAGCATCTGTCTCGATCTCAGCTGAGGTCTTGATCTCAGGGTGGTGAGTTCAAGCCCTGCATTGGGTTCTGCACTGGGCATGAAGCCTACTTGAAAAATAAATAAATAGGGGTGCTAGGGTGACTCAGTCAGTTGAGCATCCAACTCTTGATTTCAGCTCAGGTCGTGATCTCACAGTTTGTGAGTTTGAGCTATGTCAGGCTCTCTCTGCACTGGCAGCAAGAAGCCTGCTTGGAATTCTCTCTCCCTCTCTGTCCCTTCCCTGTGCATGCACATGCTCTCACTCTCTCTCTTTTCAAGAAATAAATAAACATTAAAAAATAAGAAAGAAAGAAAGAAAGAAAGAAAGAAAGAAAGAAAGACACAAGGAATAATAATTAAAAAAACAAAAACAAAAAAACTCCAAGAAAAAATAAGTGAGTGTTCAACAAGTCTTCAGGTTACAAGATAAAATACACAAACAATATTTCTGAACACTAGTAATAAACATGTAGACAACAAAGTTAAAAATACAGTATCATCTGTAATCATTCAAAAAATAATATACTTTGGTTTAAGTCTAATAAAACATGTACAGGAAATGTATGCTGTAAACTAAGGCACATTGAAAGAAATAAATAAAATCTGAAAATATGGAAAGGCATACCGTGTTCATGGATTGAAAGAGTCAACATAGTAAAGGTGTCAATTGTCTTCAAATGGATATATAGGTTTAACACTATTTGTATTGAAATCCCAGCAAGAATTTGTAAGATATACATAAGATATACATAAGATATACATAAGATCATTCTAAAATTTTCACAGATGCTGGCCAGGATGTGGAGAAACGGGAACCCTCTTGCACTGTTGGTGGGAATGCAAACTGGTGCAGCCACTCTGGAAAACAGTGTGGAGGTGCCTCAAAAAATTAAAAATAGATCTACCCTAAGACCCAGCAATAGCACTGCTCGGAATTTACCCAAGGGATACAGGAGTGCTGATGCATAGGGGCACTTGTACCCCAATGTTTATAAGCAGCACTTTCAACAATAGCCAAATTATGGAAAGAGCCTAAATGTCCATCAACTGATGAATGGATAAAGAAGTTGTGGTTTATATACACAATGGAATACTATGTGGCAATGAGAAAGAATGAAATCTGGCCATTTGCAGCAACGTGGATGAAACTGGAGGGTATTATGCTAAGTGCAATAACTCAGGCAGTGAAAGACAGATGCCATATGTTTTCACTCATATGTGGATCCTGAGAAACTTAACAGAAGACCATGGGGGAGGGGAAAGGGAAAAAAAAAGTTACAGAGAGGGTGGGACGCAAACCATAAAAGATTCTTAAATACTGAGAACAAACTGAGGGTTGATGGGGGTGGGAGGGGGGGGGAATGTGGGTGATGGGCATTGAGGAGGGCATCTGTTGGGATGAGCACTGGGTGGTGTGTGGAAACCAATTTGACAATAAATTATATTTAATATAAAAAATAAAATGTACATGGAAAGGCAAAGAAACTAAAACAATTTTGGAAAAGAAGACTAAAGTGAGAGAATTCGGTCTATGCAATTTCAAGGCTCATCATACAGCTACATGAATCGGATTGATATTGGTGCAAGGATAGAGATATAGACCAATGGATCAGAGTGGAGGACCCAGAAATAGACTCACAGAAATACATCCAACTGATATGAGAGAAAGTTCAAAGGAAGAAACATAACTTTTTCAACAAAGGATACTGGAACAATTGAACATCTATAAGCAACAAAATAAACCTTGACCTAAGTCTCACACTTGATGCAGAAATTAACTCACAGACTTCAGTGGAAAACTATAAAAGTCTTAGGAAAAAATAGGAGAAAACCTTTGAGATCTATAGCTAGGCAAGGGGCTCCTAGACTTGATATCAAAATCATGATCTATAAAAGAAAAACCTCAGTAAACTGGATGTCAACAAAATTGAAATGTTGCTCTGCTAAAGATGTTGCCAAGAACTGAAAAGACAATTTAAAAATTAAGAGAAAATATTTGCAAGCCTCAAACATAACATGAATGCCTATACTGAAAATATTAAAAAGAACTCTCAAAATTCAACAGTAAATAAACAATCTCAGAAAATGTGAAAAATGGCTGAATCTTGGAAAGAACGGTGAATTGTGTGACATTTTAATTTGCCCTATAACCTAGAGCCCTCTTGCTAATTAAATGCTACCCTTGGAAACCAGCAGTCTCACACTCGTGATAGCTATGTAGAGCTAGAAGCTATTGGATGGGAAAGACAGGGTTTGGAACATCTTCAAAATGACAGAGAATGTCACTATTTGACTTGTCTGTCATCTACCTGGAAAAGGTTGATTTTCAGGGTTTGCCATCATGTCACCTTATTCAAAGCTCCTCAGAGCAAAAAGTCCTATCCCCAGAGCATCTGTAAAAAACAAAAACAAAAACAAAAACGAAAACAAAAACAATTACAGGCACCACTTTTGGCCTGGCAGTGTGAGTTCCACAGAACTACTCCCCAGAAAAACTGGTGAAAATTATTTTTAAAAACATTGAAAGTCTCTGGAAACCATCCTGAGAGCATCTAGCAAAGGAAGAAACATTTACTCAAGAAAATCTACTAAAACATGATTAAGAACCATAAGAACCTGTGACGTATGAACCAAGACCCTCTTCTTCCCTCCCCACTCTGAGATCAGCAAGACAGAAACTTCACTCCAGATTGCTGCAGCCCACAGCAGAGTCCCCTCTTCCCTGAGCTCCCACAAGGAGGACTATCTGCCTAGGGATAGGGTAAGACACCGGCGTTTTCCATCTTGCCTCCAGCTGTTACTGTGTGTACTCCACTCGTTACTGAGGTACAGTACATTCTGGGTGAGTGAAGTGGAGAAGTGACGGCTCCCTTATTTCACCCAGACCTCATTTTCGGGATGGAGGCTCTATCTTGGGTATGGTGCTGTTGCGTACAACAGGACCCCAATGGCTTTTGTCACAGCTTATAAGACAGGTTTCATGATGGGGGAGGCAAGCTAAGGATACGTGAGACCACTGTCTCTTCTCTACTGAGTGTTCCTTTAGAAACAGGGATAGCAACTGGACAGCAACATGCAGAAGGTTGAAACTAGACCACTTTCTCACACCATTTACAAAAATAAACTCAAAATGGATAAAGGACCTAAATGTGAGACAGGAAACCATCAGAACCTTAGAGGAGAAAGCAGGAAAAGACCTCTCTGACCTCAGCCGTAGCAATCTCTTACTCGACACATCCCCAAAGGCAAGGGAATTAAAAGCAAAAGTGAATTACTGGGACCTTATGAAGATAAAAAGCTTCTGCACAGCAAAGGAAACAACCAACAAAACTAAAAGGCAACCAACGGAATGGGAAAAGATATTTGCAAATGACATATCGGACAAAGGGCTAGTATCTAAAATCTATAAAGAGCTCACCAAACTCCACACCCGAAAAACAAATAACCCAGTGAAGAAATGGGCAGAAAACATGAATAGACACTTCTCTAAAGAAGACATCCAGATGGCCAACAGGCACATGAAAAGATGTTCAGCGTCGCTCCTTATCAGGGAAATACAAATCAAAACCACACTCAGGTATCACCTCACGCCAGTCAGAGTGGCCAAAATGAACAAATCAGGAGACTATAGATGCTGGAGAGGATGTGGAGAAACGGGAACCCTCTTGCACTGTTGGTGGGAATGCAAATTGGTGCAGCCGCTCTGGAAAGCAGTGTGGAGGTTCCTCAGAAAATTAAAAATAGACCTACCCTATGACCCAGCAATAGCACTGCTAGGAATCTACCCAAGGGATACAGGAGTACTGATGCATAGGGGCACTTGTACCCCAATGTTCATAGCAGCACTCTCAACAATAGCCAAATTATGGAAAGAGCCTAAATGTCCATCAACTGATGAATGGATAAAGAAATTGTGGTTTATATACACAATGGAATACTACGTGGCAATGAGAAAAAATGAAATATGGCCTTTTGTAGCAACGTGGATGGAACTGGAGAGTGTGATGCTAAGTGAAATAAGCCATACAGAGAAAGACAGATACCATATGGTTTCACTCTTATGTGGATCCTGAGAAACTTAACAGGAACCCATGGGGGAGGGGAAGGAAAAAAAAAAAAAAAAAGGACGTTAGAGTGGGAGAGAGCCAAAGCATAAGAGACTGTTAAAAACTGAGAACAAACTGAGGGTTGATGGGGGGTGGGAGGGAGGGGCGGGTGGGTGATGGGTATTGAGGAGGGCACCTTTTGGGATGAGCACTGGGTGTTGTATGGAAACCAATTTGTCAATAAACTTCATATAAAAAAAAAAAAAAAAAAAAAAAAAGAAACAGGGATAGCAGTCAGAGAGAAGGGCACCATTGTCCCTACCCCAATCTCCAGAGCCAGGGCTCAGAGATTTGCCTGGGGAAGAGCTCTGAATCTCTTTTGGGGACATTTAAGTTTCTAAAAGATCTGACTTCATTTCAACAGAATGTGGAGAAGTTCACACTTAAGGGCACTGTGAAAACTAGTCTGCGTGTGAAAGGCAGTTGGGAAGAGAAGAGATTCTGCGGAGATAGTGGCTAACTGTAGTCTGGCTACTTTGCAGAAGAGAAGGAGGAAGGAGGAAGAGAAGGAGAAGGAGAAGCTGGTAGGATCCCTCTAGTCTGTCTGATGGTGGTCCAGTGAAGAAGAGTCTCCGGTGCCTAAAAACAAAAGCTTAGGGGAGTGAGGGGAGTGCGCAATGATGTGATACTGACAGGACACCAGCTTATTGGCTACACGTTACTCAGAAGGTTAAGTGCAATGACCTAGAAAGAAATTTGCTGCCTTTCACCAGTGCCTCTAACCTCTAACCCATCTTATCCCCAACTGCAAGACCCCACTGTTCTCCAAACTCTTTAACCTCCTCCTAACATGCCATGCTTCTCAAATAGCTGTCTTTGCCTATTTCTTCATCATTAATATTCATTAATAATTATCCAGCTAACATCACCTCCTCCATGAACCCTTTTTTTCTAATCGCTGCACCAATAACTACAATGAATCGTTCCATCCTCCCTGTTCCTTTAGCATTATATTTATTTTCCTATTTTAGCTCCTAAATATTACATTACTAAAGATGTTCATGGGGCTGCCTGTCTCTTCCTCTAGACTTCTGGAAAGCAGAAAGTGTAGGATTCAGTGTCGTGGTCTAAGTTGGATGTAAGAGGCTGTGGACAGTGGCCCTTAATAAAAGTCAATTCAAATTATTTGCCCCACAGATCCAGGGCTGTGCACGGTTCACTGTGAGAAACAGAAGGCAGTGTGCCTCCTCTTGTTCCACTCTCAAGCATACTGAACTTTCAGCAAGGCAGCCTTATATACTGCAAGGAGAATGCCATTTGACACACCAAATGTGTGTGCTCTTCGGACGGGAGCCGTCTTTTTCACTCTTAAAGCAAAGGAAGATATCAAAAAGAAAAATCTGCTAAGTCTGGTGAAATTTAAAGTCAATTTCTGTTTATTTAAAGACTAAAATTAAATGACAAATTAAAGGCAAGTGACAACCTGGGGGAATATTACAAGAAATGTTAGATAGCCCAAGAATTACAGAAAGTATATGTATACATACAAATCTATATTTCATATTAAAAGAGTAACACCTTCTCCCCCCCCCAAAAAAATGGGCAAAATTCTGAATAAATAATTTGCAGAAAAAATATAAATGGCCAAAAAGCACATGGAAAAACACACTACAATTCAGGGAAATAAAAATTAAAACAAGGCTTTATTTCAATAGTCCAAGGTAAAAGGAAATTATAGTACTGAATGTTGACAATGTAGCACAGACTCATTTTTGTATTGGTGGGAATGTAAATGAACACAACCCACCTGGAAAGTATTTTGGCACTATGAACTTGCACTTTAAAATATGCATACCCAGGGTACCCAGGTGGCTCAGTCAGTTAAGTGTCCAGCTTTGGCTCAGGTCATGATCTCATGGTTCGCGAGCTCCAGTCCCTAATCAGGCTCTGTGCTGACAGCTCAGAGCCTGGACCCTGCTTAGAATTTGTGTCTCCCTCTCTCTCTGCCCCTCCCCTGTTTGCACTCTGTCTCTCTCTCCTTCAAAAATTAATAAACATAAGGAAAATTAAATATGCATACGCATTTCACAGATATTTACTAGGCACCTGTTATGTGCTAATCCTCAAGGACTCTGAGGGTGCTGATTTTTCTTGAATATAAAAACACGGCTCATTATCTGACCCAATAATCCTTTTTTAAGGACCTAACCTAATAAAATAACCAGAGTCCAGAAAAATTGAAGGTATGCTCATCCTAGCATGATGTCCAATAGCAAAAAAATTGCTATAACTTAAATATCCCCACATAAGAGAATAGTTTGTCTAGTGAAGCTCTAATGCCACCATGAAGCACGTTTCAGCCCTTAAGTGACGTGTGGGTTTTTAAAAATTTTAAATGGAACGGAGATATGTTGATGCTATAACTCTCAAGTTAAGAAAAGCAAGCTGCTTTTGTCCTTCTGTATAAAATATGTTTTTAATATATATATCTTATTTTAATATATATTAATTTTTAATATATAGTATATTAATAAAATATATTTTTGTATTTTTCTTATTTTTCTAAATTTTCTGTACTGAGTATGTATCACTTTTATAATCAGAATAAAAAATGCTAAATATAGGTAACTACTGCCTGCAACATTTTGTAAAGAACAATTATGTCACTTCAGTTTTACAATTTATCCTAGGGAAAATCAGCTCTGTTTGCAAAGATGACTGCACAGGGATGTTTCAAAATACTGCTTTTCACAGGGGAAAAAAGGGGGGGATCAACCTAAATAACAAAGAACAGATAGATGAAGGGTTACATTAATTATGGCTTATCCACAAGACGGTACCCTACAGCTGAAGTCATGAGGAAGCACCCAGGAAAGCACCTGTCCTCATATCTGGACATTCACACCCATTTCAGAACGCCCATTCTTGTTCCTTGGACCCACTCCCCAGATAAGCTCCTTGCACGTAAGCCCTTGTCACAGGCTTCCTTTTGAAGTCACCAGAGTTAAGGCAAGTGTATGTCATTTCCACTCTAGAACGTGGGCTTGGTGGTTATCCACGAGTTCTCTTGACATCTTCAGAAAGTCCCAAGCTAAAGTACCCCCACTAGACGGTTTGGCACATGAAACCCTGGTGTGGGCAGACCCCGCCTAAATTTTCAGAGTCAAAATCCTGGAGCCTGGGGTGGCAGAACCAGGTAACGATCCTCATGTCGGGATACCATTCTAAAGAGACTTACTTTCTGAGTATTCATATGGCATGTGTCCACCTTATCCGCTTTGCCACAAACTTCTTCCTGTTTATTCCGCATGACATCTGACACTTTGTTAATTACAAAGATATTCAATAATGTCTCTGGCTAGCCGGACCATTAGCTGGAGCCAGCAGCTGAAATATCAGAGAAAGCCTTTTAGACCGTGCGCAAGCGGGAAACTGCCTTTCAGAAAAATAATCTGTCGTGACCTGTGAGAGATTTGGGCACCAGAACTTGTCAGTTTAAAGCATCAGAAGCCCATCCTCCTCTTCTTTAGGAGTCTCTAGTAATGGGTCCACTTTGTGGATGGAGAGCAGAGGCAGGGGTCTGGGGGCTGGTGATGGACAGGCTTCTGTCATGCTGTTTCCTCAGGAAACATTGTCACTAATATCAGCAGAATATGAGCTCCGGATTTATTTTCCCTGTTGCAGGGGTGGGTCATTCTTTCTCTTTCTGGTTGCCTTTATTATCAAGAGCACAAACCACATTTGAGGGAGGGAGCAAGGCCTTGAACTAGGAATGGTGACCAGGGACCCAACACAACTTCTCTTACTAAGTTTCCCAGGACCCTGACCTTGCTCTGAGTCACAGCATTGTGTGCCCAAATGAACTACTTGGGATGTCCCTCCCTCTCCCTCAAACTCTGGGATGTTACAGCATTGGCTGGTAAAGTCTGTGGTCCTGGAGGGGCCGCCTGACCTAGCACACGTTTACCTAACAAACACAGTGAGTCTGCGTTCCAGACACTGTTCTAAGCATCTCATTAATCCCAACAACTCCCTACCAAGTGAGTACTGTTATCAACCCTATTCTATTAGTCCCACCCGCCAGAGGGTTGAGGGTAGTTTATTTCCTGATTTCTTGTCCAAACCTCACAGTGGGCTCCAGATTTCTCTCCCTATTGCTAGTCTCTCCATTTTATCCATCCTTCATCCTGCTTCTAGAATGTTCTTCTTGCCCCCAAGCCTTCCCTGGTCCCCCAACTGCCTACAAGGCAAAGTTATCTTTCCTTAGCCTGGCTTAGCAGACCTCCTTTCTCACCTGCCTCGGCATCACTGCCATATATTGGTCTCCCTACAGTTAGCAACAATAAATTAGGCGGCATCCCACAGAAAAAGCAAGACCTTTAGGATCTGCATGACTTTACTTCCTCTTAGGATGGATTTTGTAGGAAACAGACTCCGATGTGGAGATTTGCAGGAAAGAAGTTCATTGGAAATCTCTTTCGAGGAAAACATCCATAAGGGTGTGCTAGCTACCTATTAGGTAAAAAATTATCCCCAAATTCTGCGGCTTAAGGCAATAAACACTTACTGAGTCACACAGTTTCTGTGGGTCGGGAATCCAGGAGCAGCTCAGCTGTGTGGCTCTGGTTCAGGGCCTCTCGTGAGGATGCATCGAGCTGTCAGGGGATCCACTGCCAAGCTATCACATGGTATTGGTAGTACCCAGTCCTTGCCCATGGGCCCCTGCACAGTGTCCACAGAGCATGGCAGCTGCTTTCCCCCGGAAGGAGTGGAAGACAGAATAAGGGTGGGGAAGAGTGTACCCACGACTGAAGCCAGAGTCTTTCCATAAACTAATCTTGTAAGTGACACCCCATCATATCTGCCACTAATCTATTCTCTAGAGTCTCCCCAGCCCAGCCCACACACAAGAGGAGGGGAATAAAACCCAATGTCTTGAGGGAAGGAACACCAAGGAATTTGTGCACATATCTTAAAAGATACCATGGAGGGTGAGGGAAGCAGGGATGGGCAGAGGGAGAAGGTAAACAGTGATCCAGTCTCAACAGAGCCTCTGCTGACCTCAGGGCTCTGGAGAATGGATGGTCCCCCAAATTCAGGGAAGGGGGCCAGCCTTTTTATGCCTGCATCTCCTAATCGTGGAAGCACATTGGCCCTTGGCAGGGCGCCAGGGGGTAGCATAACCTTGGGATGAGCAGCACCTTTTGGCAGAAGACAATTTGGCGAGGGCAGAGCTCAGCTGGGGGGTGTCAGCAGTCAACACATCCAGCAGGTATGAAAGCTTTGGCTCTGAGGAGGGATTTGGGGCCACACAGTAGCATCTACTAAATCCATTCTCTGTGCCCCTTGGATCCAACTGCTTCAAATAATAACCCCGTCTGGGTGAAGCTTCTCTGGAACACTGGTCAGAGAAAACTTTCTTGGAGAAAAAGTTCAAGACGAAGGTTAGGATTGGCCCCAGGGCCACAAGTGACACTCATCATTTCTTCCTCTGTTAGCCTTTCTAGCTCCACCCCCACACGCACCCCATATCTTCATCTATCACATCTGACAGTCTAGGTAGTTTACTGGTGGAGTGTCCCAGACTCTCATCCCTGAAGGGTCTGCGCCTCTGGTCGCCATGCTCTCCTCAGGTCAGGGCTGCTACACTTGTCCATCTTCATTCACAATTGGCCAGGGTAGTAGCCATACCAGGAGACAACCCTGTTGAGTTGCCAAGGTGCCACAACTAGTTATCACCCTTCGTGTAACAGCAGCCCTACCTCCTGTGATGATCAGAGTCACTTACTGCTGCCACGGTGGTGACTCCTTTCCTAGCCTGATGTCTGCGTAACATGACAAGCCAGAAGTGACCAGATGACAGCAACGCCTGAAAGTTTAATGGGACTCTTACTGTCTGCTGGCGAAAGCATTAGCGCTCGGAGGAAACAGGACCTCAAAACCTACAGAACTCAGGGCTGTAGGAAGAGAAAACACAATCTCCCAAACAAGCCATTCAAAGTGATAAGTGAGGCCACTCCTGTATCTTCTCCTTGGTTCCTAACACATGTGTTCTACATGCTGGGGACACAACCTCGTGCAAAGGCTCATTTGAGATGTATACTGCCTCTTGGAAGATGATGCCCTGGCCTTGTGGGTATCATTTCTAAGCCAGTGCCTCAGCTACTTCAGAAGCCTCTAGGAGCCTGGCAGCTTCTGGATGGTGTGATATGTGACAGGACCAGAATTCCCATGTCATGGACCCATCACTGCAACTCTTGCTGTACAGCGGGCCCCTTCTAATGAGCTGCCATGTGGGACTCCATGGTGGTGGGTCCAATCCTATCCTCCAGCCTTGGCTACTCCATTCACGTGTTCACTGTGCCAACCGTGGAGTGGCCGATGTCAGAGGCTGGTTGACTTACACTGACCGTGTCATTCCGGCCACGTGGTTGCTATGTCCCTCTTCCCAGGAGGGAGCTCTCAATGAAAACAACAATCTTCACATTTTGTCCCTTTTTGTCCATCTGGTAACATCTTTACCCGGACCTTCTTGTCCTTGATCTTTGATTCCTTCCCCTCCCGGATGCCTGACAAAGCAGCAAAGCCATTATTATTGCTTATGAATTGTATATATTCTTATTTAGGAGCGCTTCTCATTTCACAGAAAGTAAATGAGCAAAGCCCTGCCCAAAATGGTGCCCATTGGGAGAATTTCATCCTCACAGCCATGTTTCAGGGCCACAAGCTCCACCATTTTCCTCAGGGTTGTAAGGAGTTATATTGGAGTCACACACACACACACACACACACACCATACATACACACACATTATACCACACACATACACACACATACCACACACCCCTCACACACATACTACAATACACACACACACAACACACAACATATACACTACAATACACAGACACACACAACATACACACACCCCACACACACCCCACACATACCACACACACACACACGCGCACGCACACACACACTACACTATAACATGCACACACACAACATATATACACCTCACCCTACACCCCATACATTACACACACACACACACACACACACACACACACACATACACACACACATATACCACACAGTCATAAGAGATGTGAGCTGGAGGAAAGGATCTGGTACAACTGTGCTGATGACATGGGGATCCAGGTCACTTGCTTGCTTCTGTCCCTGGTTGTGCCCAGTCTCAGTTGTATGGTTTCCATTGTATAGTAGATCGCTGCTGGGTCCATCACCCTTATAACTTGGCAGATTTGGGGCGCCTGGGTGGCTCAGTCGGTTAAAGGTCCTACTTCGGCTCAGGTCATGATCTTCTGACTCGTGGGTTCGAGCCCCACATCAGGCTTTATGCTGACAGCTTGGAGCCTGCTTCAGATTCTGTATCTCCCTCTCTCTCTCTGCCCCTCCCGCTCCCCCATTCACACTCTGTCTCTCTCTCTCTCTCTCTCAGACATAAACATTAAAAAAACCTAAAATTAAAAAAACAATGACTTGACAGATTTGACAGAACCATGTCATGACGGGCAGGTAGGGCCCACGGTTAGGTGATGCCCCATCGTTGGGTGCCCTGCCAAGCCCAGCAACACACAGAGCTCTTTTTCTCGAGGTGTAATTCTCAGCTGAATACGGTGTAGCCTTACTCCAGAGCCATGGAGGTTTAAATTGATTTGCTTAATAGGCCTTGGCAAAGTCCACATAGTGTCTTTTGCCCCATAAATGCCCCTAATGCCTTAGGACTTGATGGACCATCCAGGCAGAGCAGCAGAGCTATTTATACCACAGCCTGGGGCTGCTGCAGAGTCCTTCCCTCTTCTGGAACCCACCGGAAAGTGGCAGCCTTCCATGTCACCTAGAAAATGGGTCAGAGCAGTACACAAAGTGTTGAACATGCTGCTCTAGAGACTGAAAAGTCCCACCAGGAATTGTGCTTCCTTCTTAGCGGTCACGGTATTGGGAAGACCTGATACTTTGCATGGAATGTGTTCCCAGACCACCGTGTCCCTAAACATCGCACTGACATAGAAGGCCCTGAATCTTTGTAGATTTTACTCACACCTCTGGAACATATGTCTTTCGCTGAGACCTCTAGTACTCTTGCCAATCTTTGCGAATTTAGCCCAAGCAGCGTGATATCTTCACCACGGCGCACCAGCGTGCCGCAGGATGTCCAGATGGTAATGATCGGACCACCTTCTCTGGAGCTCTGCCACTCTTTTGATTGGTCCTTTTACTGCCTTCCAGCTACAGGATATGACAGCTCCCTTCACCATGGCAAGAAGGTCCTCTGACTTTCACATTTTGCCTTAAATTGATGATTAATCACTCTTGACCTTTTATTGAATTTTTCCAACTCATCATTTGTACTTAGCAAGAGGCGTCCAATTCCATAGTCATTATAATTACTACTTCCCCGGTGCCTCTCAAATGCCTGACATGTTGCACCTGCCAGAGCATTCTGTTCTACAGGAATCACACTCCAGGTGACCAGTGGGAAAATGTTAACAACTTCACCGCTATAGTCTGACGTGCTAGAGAGTTATCAGCGCTCTCCCCAGCTCCAGCAACAGGGTCCTCGTTGCCAGAGGGTCTGTGATCCAGCTCCAAGATCCCATTTTGGATGCTGTTTCCTTGGACCACTTCTAGTACCAACTCTCTTAGGTTCAGTTCCTCAGGACACATATGTAAAGGGATTTGCCTGCAGGTTTTTTTATGGGGGAGGACTCTGCAATGCACCTGCCCAGGAGTAAGGAGAGCAGGATGGGGCTGACGCAGGTATTGAATTGTGATTCAATTGTAACAAAAGCCTCATCTGGTCTCATGAGGAGTTTGGAGGCTGGGGTGGTCCTTCAGATGTGTCCCAGATTGAGACACAGGACTTGTTTTTTTAACCTCTCTCTCTCCACCGGCCATTGGATTCAAGTTGCGTCTGAGCAGAGGGAATAACCTTGGGCAAGGCAGCTACCTTCGTGGAAGGTCATGCCTGGGGAGTGAGCTGGCTGAGAGCCGTCAGCAGGCAGCACTCTGTGATCCGTACCCACCTCCCTTCCTAGTCACACCCTACCTATGCCACCCCTCCCTTGGATACTTTCCAGCCACCCTGTCTCCCTTTCATGCTCCTGCCATGTGACAAAGTCTTTCATGCTTTGAAACCCAAAGAACTTGTGGTCTGAGTCAAATTCTCCTCCTTTTCCAGATCTTTCCATGGCTGCTTCCACCTCAGTCTTCAAATGTCAAGATTCAAAAGACACTTCTTAAAAGAAACCTTCCTTGACTACCTGAAAATGCACGCCCACTCCAGTTCTCTCTACCACAGCACCTGTGTATTTCCATCATAATACTTATTACTCCGTCTCACGTCACCTTGTAGTTTTATCTGCATGCCTGGTCATTGTCTAGCTCTTCTGCCCACATGACAATATAGACTCCTCTGGTTAGAGATTTGGGGTCCTTTTCCCACTTGTCTCCTGGAACAACACCTGACATTTAGTATTCCTTCAAAAAACATGTGTTAAGATTTCGATAACTTCACTGACTTCTGGCATCACACTCCTGACGTCCCATCTGGCTTATGCTATTCCATCTTTCCGGAATATTCTTACTCAGCTACTAAAATACAGCTAAATCTCTCTCTCTCTCTCTTTCTCTCCTTCTTTCTCTGTCTCTCCTTTTCTCTCTCTTTCTCTCCTTTCTCTCTCTGTCTCTCCTTCTCTCTCTGTCTCTGTCCGTGTCTCTCTCTGTCTCTCTCCTTTTCTTCTCTCCTTCTAGGACTTCCAGTCATTTAAAGGCTGATTTTTTTTGATGGGGAACACAGTAAAATAGATAAACCGTTAGCTAGCCCTATCCACAAAGAGAGAGAGAGAGAAAGAGAGAGAGCTGCACAAAACGATCAAAATAAAAGAGAAGTTCTGGTAAATGATACAAGTAAAAGGACTTTTAAAGACTAATAAGAGATTGCTTTGTTCAACTCTAAAATTCAAACGTGTAGATGAAATTGATGCCTTTCTAGGATATACAAATTATTAAAAGTGACCTGAAAAAAGGTAGAAAATCTGAACAGACTAAATACCACAGAAACAATTGAGAAAGACTGCTCACAAAATTATGTCTTCCCCTCCACATGCTTGAAAAAATGGGAAAAAAAAAGTTCAAAGTTCTGGGCTTTTCACAGATTCTATCAAATCATTACAAAATAGATACTTCAGCATGTATTTAAATTGTTTCATATCACTGAAAAAGGAAAATTCTGAGTTCCTTTTTTTATTTTTTTAATGTTTATTTATTTTGGGGAGATAAAGAGAGAGAGACAGAGACAGAGCATGAGTAGAGGAGGGGCAGGGAGAGATAGAGGGACACACAGATTCTGAAGCAGGCTCCAGGCTCCGAGCTGTCAGCACAGAGCCTGATGCGGGGCTCGAACTCACAGACCACGAGATCATGACCTGAGCCAAAGGCAGACGCTCAGCCAACTGAGCCACCCTGGTGCCCTGAAAATTCTGAGTTCTACCTACAAATCACAGTGATGCCAAAACTCAGTGCACAACTCCTAATACAATATTATCAGATAAAAGCACATTTGGAGCAACTTAACACATGAATAAATGGTGTTTAGTCTAGGAATTCAGGGATGTTTTAATATTAGGAGATTTATTATTACAGTTCAATATATTCATAGATCAAAAGGAAAATAGGACTACCTCTGATACTGAAGAGCATTTACTAAAACTCAATATTTATGCTTACTAATAAGCAAACAGCCTCCTAATTAAATAAGACTAGAAGCCTACATCCTTACTATTATTATCTTATACAAACATTGAAATGTCCTGTTTAATCGAGGAAATAATCAAAGCATGACTAGGCAAAAATGTCCACAGTTGCTGTGATTATTTAGCATTGTTCTGGAGGTCTCAGCCATTGCATTTAAGCAAGAGAAAGAAATAAGAGATATTTTGAGTTGGAGAACAGGTGGTTTAATTACTATGGATTATATATGATATGATATGATATGATATGATATGACATGATGTATATACCTGGAAAACATGAGAATAAACTGGAAATCAGAACCCGAATTCAGTAAGCTGCCCAGGCACATTACTATACAAAAATCAACACTCTGTCCTACACGAACAACAACCAAATTAAAGTTAGAACAAAAAAAAAGAGCCCACACAAATATTAATATAAAGAGAGTATAGAATAAATATGCTAGTTTATATGAATAAACTTAATGAAACATACAAAATGTAGATGAAGAAAACATTAAAATGCTATATGGAAACATGAAAAAATGCACACCCTGTTTTATGATAGAAAGGATCTATAACATATGTTAATTCATTTAAAAATGTGCAAAAAGGATTTTTTTTTTTAATTTCAGAGAGAGAATCTCAAGCAAGAGCGTGGAGCCTGACATGGGGCTGGATCCCAACCCTGGGATCATGACCTGAGCCAAAACTAAGAGTCAGAAGCTCAACCGACTGAGCCATCCAAGTACCCCTCAAAAAAGATTTTTTCAAAAGAATGAATTCAAAGTTACATAGAGCTTCTTGTAAAGTTTAAATAAAATGTAAATAAGGAAAAATAGCCAGAATGTTAATGAAGGAGAACTGTCCCAATCAGGTATCAGAATATATTTATAGGGACAGTATAGCCCTCAAAAACAAGGCCACAATGAAACACAATGAAACAAAGAACCCGAATTTTACTGAGAGTTGGCATGTGATAAAGAAGATACCACACATCAATGGGGAAGATGAATTATCCATGAATGGTACAAACCAACCAAGTAGCTTCCAGGTAAAGACACGTGTTTACCTCTCTGCCTATACCAAATACTTTTGGACTGATAAGAAATATAAATGTAGAAACAGAGTCCCAAAGCACTGAACTAAAAACATGGGAGGTTTTTCCAAACCTAGAAGCAAGGAGCACTTTTAGGAATAAAGGAAGAAAGAGAGGTAGGAATGAGGAAAGAAAGGGGGTGTCAGGGAAGGAGGAGAGAAGAGGAAAGATTAAGGGCACCTGGGTGGCTCAGTTGGTTGAGCTTCCAACTTTTGATTTCAGCTTGGGTCATGTTCTCCCAGTTTGTGAATTTAAGCCCCGCATTGGGCTCCTCACAGGCAGTGCTGGGCCTGCTTAGGGTTCTCTCTCTCTCTCTCTCTCTCTCTCTGCCCCTCCCCCACTTGCTCACTCTCTCTCAAAATAAATAAACTTTAAAAAAAAAGAAGAGGAGAGATTACATAAAAATCCTAATTTTAGCATCCCCAAACAGTCTTTCAAAAGTCAAAATGCAGCTAGAATCCAACATGGTGGACAAGTAGGGGGACCCAAAGTTCCCTCGTCCCTAAAACAACAGCAGTGTTGAGGCCAGAGGACTTGGAATTCTAAGAGTTCGGGCTGCAGAGTGCCAGAGACATCTCCAGGGACCCATGGGCCCAACCTGGCAGGCTATAGGAGTATGATTGCGAACAGGGAGAGACAAAACTGGTGGTGTAGGCACAGAGGGGAGGGATCCCCTTCTGCACAGAGACAAAGGGAAGAGAAAGAGAGGCTGTAGAATTATAGGATTGTATTTGGACAAGAGAAAAACCATGGACCAGGGATCAGAAAAAAATGGAGAAACATCCAATGTCTAACTGCAGGGCTTTCTCCGAACTGGGGCTGGCTGCACTGTTCCGGCACCTGGAGAGGAGGGGAACCAGCCCCAGCCTCAATAACTTGTTCAGGGGTGCAGTCCACAGTGGGAGAAAGCGATCCCCTCCCTTGAGTGCTGTGGGAAGAAGGTATATAACCGTTTAAAGGACAAAGACTGTCTTGCCTGCCAGCCAGAGGCCCTTTATTGGCAGGGCAGAGCATACTTCCCCCAACCGGGATGCATGGAGCGGGACCCTTGAAGACATCCGGGTTTAAATTCCAGCCAAGCGCCAGGGAGGTGCAGGAGTAGGCGGAGCGGGACAAACCGCCTTGTTCAAGCCGGGCAGCACTGTGAGGAGGCCCTTCATCGGTGGGGTGGAGTGGCACTTCCCTGGAGCCAGGGTGCACAGAGCGGGACCCCCTTAAGACATCTGAGTTTGAATCCCAGAGGAGTCCCAGGGAGGTGCGGGAGACTGTGGAGTGAAAAAACCCCGAAACAGTCCGTCTGCGCCATGCAGCACTGTGAGGATGGCCTGAACAGAGTGGTTTGGGACACCCGGTTAGGGGAGGAGAGACTGGGGTGTCAATTTCCCGCCCCCCCCATCATCAACAGGATGGGGATTCAGGTTCTCCCCACAAGGGAGGCGGGACCGCCTACACCAAACCACGCCCCTCCATGCCTGGTAACTGCACATCTACCAGAGATTGACACTGATGGACCAGACAGCCCCTCCTCCAGACCAGTGCTGCCATCGCTTCCAAGGCAACCGCAATTCTGCATTTTCTGATTTAATTCTTGGACAATTCTTATAATATATATGTGGTTTTTTCTTCCTTTTCTCCTTCTTAGTTCGTCCCTTCTCTAGTCTGGTTATTTTGGTTGTTGACTTGTTTAAGCAGACATATTCAATCTATTCTCTTTACACTTGTTCTGTATGTCCTTGTTTATTTTCTTCCCTCTCTCTGGATTAAGCCATATAGTTTCTCTGCCCAATCTTTGTTTTTTTTTTTTTCCTTTCTTTTTCCCCACCCCTGTCACTTCTCTCTTTGTATGAGATAAAGCCTCTTCCACCACCACTGTCCCCCCCCCCCTTTCCTAATATTTTTTTCCCCAGGGCTACTTCAACAAACAAACCAAAGCACAACTGGTGGGGGGTCCAAAACATTACTAGGAGTTGGGAGATAAAGCAACCAGAGTCACAACAGAGAGCATGTAACATACTCCAAAAAACACTTCCTGAAAGGCCAGGTTCTGGACAGTGTATGACCCCTCTTTAATATAGTAGTGCTTGCAGGTGCAGGACACATAACAAGCTTTTAAAACACATGAGGGAAGGGGACTTTGTGAGTGGAAGGTTGCAAAGACTACAAAGGACCAGAGACATCACCACAAGCATGAAACTTACAGATAACACAATGACTCTGAATCCATATCTTTCAATAATAACGTTGAATGTAAATGGGCTAAATGCTCTAATCAAAAGACATAGGGTATCAGAATGGATTAGAAAAATAAGATCCATCTATATGCTCCACAATAGACCCATTTTAGACCTAAGGACACCTTCAGATTGAAAGTGAGGGGATGGGGAACCATCTATCATGCTACTGGAAGTCAAAAGAAAGCTGGCGTAGCCATACTTATATCAGACAAACTAGATTTTAAATTAAAGACTGTAACAAGAGATGAAGAAGGGCATTATATAATAATTATGGGTTCTATCCATCAAGAAGAGCTCAATTGTAAATGTTTATGCACCCAATTTGAAAGCACCCATATATATAAAACAGTGAATCACAAACGTAAGCAATCTTACTGATAAGAATACAGCAACTGCAGGCGACTTTAATACTCCATTTATAACAATGCACGGATCATCTAGGCAGAAAATCAATAAAGAAACAAGGGCCCTGAATGATACACTGGACCAGATGGATTTGACAGATATATTCAGAACTTTTCATCCAAAAGCAGCAGAATACACATTTTTCTCAAGTACACATGGAACATTCTCCAAGATAGGTCACATACTGGGTCACAAAACAGCCTTCAATAAATATAAAAGAATTGAGATCATACCATGCACATTTTCAGATCACAATGCCATGAAACTTGAAATCAACCACAAAAAAAAAAAAAAAAGGAAAACCTCCAAATGCATGTAGGTTTAATAACATCTTACTAAAGAATGAATGGGTCAACCAGGCAATTAAAGAAGAAATTAAAAAATATATGAAAGTAAATGAAAATGAAAACACAACAGTCCAAACCTTTTGGGATGCAACAAAGGCAGTCCTAAGAGGAAAATACATTGCAGTTCAGGCCTATCTCAAGAAACAAGAAAAATCTCAAATACAAAAGAATTTGAGACAGCTAAAAGAACTAGGATCAGAACAGCAAAGAAACTCCAAAGTCAGCAGGAGAAGAGAAATAATAAAGATAAGAGCATAAATAAACAATACAGAATCCTCCCCTACCCCACCAAAAAACAAAACAAAACAAAACAAAAAACAGTAGACAGATCAATGAAACTAAGAGCTGGTTGTTTTGAAAAAAAAAAAAAAAATTGATAAACCCTTAGCCAGACTTCTCAAAAAGAAAAGAGAGAGGACCCAAATAGATAAAATCATGAATGAAATTGGACTTATCACAACCAACCCCTCAGAAATACAAACAATTATCAGAGAATACTATTAAAAATTGTATGCTAACAAACTGAACCACCTGGAAGAAATGGACAAATTCCTAGACACCCACACGCTACCAAAACTCAAAAGGGAAGAAATAGAAATTTTGAACAGACCCGTAACTAGTGAGGAAATTGAATCAGTTATCAAAAATCTCCCAACAAATAAGAGTCCAGGACCAGATGGCTTCCCAGGGGAGTTCTACCAGACATTTAAAGCAGAGTTAATACTTATCCTTCTCAAGCTGTTCCAAAAAATAGAAACAGAAGGAAAGCTTCTGGACTCATTCTATGAGCCAGCATTACCTTGATTCCCAAACCAGACAGAGACTCCCACAAAAAAGGAGAATTACAGGCCAATATCCCTGATGAACATGGATGTAAAAATTCTCAACAAGATACTAGCCAATCAAATTCAACAGTATACAAAAAGAATTATTCACCGTGATCAAGTGGGATTCATTCCTGGGCTGCAGGTATGGTTCAATATGCACAAACTAATCAATGTGATACATCACATTAATAAAAGAAAGGATAAGAACCATACGATCCTGTCAATAGATGCAGAAAAAGCATTTGACAAAATACAGCATCGTTTCTTAACAAAAACCCTCAAGAAAGTCAGGATAGAAGGAATATACCTAAACATCATAAAAGCCATATATGAAAAGCCCACAGCTAATATCATCCTCAATGGGGAAAAACTGAGAGCTTTCCCCCTGAGATCAGGAACATGACAAGGATGTCCACTCTCACCACTGTTGTTTAACATGGTGTTGGAAGTCCTCGCCTCAGAAATCAGAGAACAAAATAAAATCAAAATTGGCAAAGAAGGAGTCAAACTTACACTTTTCACAGATGACATGATACTCTACGTGGAAAACCCAAAACACTCCACCAAAAAAGTACTATAACTGATATATGAATTCAGCAAAGTCACAGGATACAAAATCAATGCACAGAAATCAGTTGCATTTCTATACACCAATAATGAAGCAACAAAAAGAGAAATCAAGAAATCGATCCCATTTACAATTGCACCAAGAACCATAAAATACCTAGGAATAAACCTAACCAAAGGTATAAAAGATCTGTTTGCTGAAAACTATGGAAAACTTATGAAGGAAATTGAAGAAGACACAAAGAAATGGAAAAACATTCCATGCTCATGGATTGGAAGAATAAATATTGTTAAAATGTCAATACTACCCAAAGCAATCTACACATTCAATTCAATCCCAATCAAAATCTCACTGGCATTCTTCTCAGAGCTAGAACAAACAATGCTAAAATTTTTATGGAACCACAAAAGACCCCGAATAACCAAAGTAATGTTGAAAAAGAAAACCAAAGCAGGAGGCATCACAATCCCAGACTTTAGCCTCTACTACAAAGCTGTAATCATCAAGACAGCATGGTATTGGCACAAAAACAGACACATAGACCAATGGAATAGAATAGAGAACCCAGAATTGGACCCACAGATGTATGGCCAACTAATTTTTGACAAAGCAGGAAAGAGTGTCCAGTAAAAAAAAAAACAACAGTCTCTTCAGCAAATGGTGCTGGGAGAACTGGACGGCAACATGCAGAAGAATGAAACTAGACCACTTTCTTACACCAAAAATAAACTCAAAATGTATGAAAGACTTAAATGTGAGACAGGAAACCATCAAAACCCTAGAGGAGAAAACAGGCAACAACCTCTTTGACCTCAGCCATAGCAATTTCTTTCTCAACATGTCTCCAAAGGCAAAGGAATTAAAAGCAAAAATGAACTAGTGGGACCTCATCAAGATAAAAAGCTTCTGCACTGCAAAGGAAACAATCAACAAAACTAAAAGGCAACTGACAGAATGGGAGAAGATATTTGCAAATGACATATTGGATAAAGGGTTAGTATCTCAAAATCTATAAATAACTTACCAAACTCAACACCCAAAAAACAAATAATCCAGTGAAGAAATGGGAAGACATGAATTGACAGTTTTCCAAAGAAGACATCCAGATGGCCAACAGACACATGAAAAGATGTTCAACGTCACTCATCATCAGGGAAACACAAATTAAAACCACAATGAGATACCATCTCACACCAGTCAGAGTGGCTAAAATTAACAATTCAGGAGACAACAGATGCTGATGAGGATGTGGAGAAACAAGAACCCTCTTGCACTGCTGGTGGGAACGCAAACTGGTATTTCTACGCTCTGGAAAACAGTGTGGAGGTGCCTCAAAAAATTAAAAATAGATCTACCCTAGGACCCAGCAATAGCACTGCTAGGAATTTACCCAAGGGATACAGGAGTGCTGATGCATAGGGGCACTTGTACCCCAATGTTTATAGTAGCACTTTCAACAATAGCCAAATTATGGAAGGAGCCTAAATGTCCATCAACTGATGAATGGATAAAGATGTGGTTTGGGGCGCCTGGGTGGCGCAGTCGGTTAAGCGTCCGACTTCAGCCAGGTCACGATCTCGCGGTCCGTGAGTTCGAGCCCCGCGTCAGGCTCTGGGCTGATGGCTCAGAGCCTGGAGCCTGTTTCCGATTCTGTGTCTCCCTCTCTCTCTGCCCCTCCCCCGTTCATGCTCTGTCTCTCTCTGTCCCAAAAAAAAAATAAATAAACGTTGGAAAAAAAAATTAAAAAAAAAAAAGAAGATGTGGTTTATATATACAATGGAATACTACTTGGCAACGAGAAAGAATGAAATCCTGATATTTGCAGCAATGCGGATGGAACTGGAGGGTATTATGCTAAGCAGAATAAGTCAGTCAGAGAAAGACAAATATTATATGTTTGCACGCATATGTGGATCCTGAGAAACTTAACAGAAGACCATGGGGGAAGGGAAGGATGAAAAAATAGTTACAGAGAAGGAGGGAGGCAAACCATAAGAGATTCTTAAATACAGAGAACAAACTGAGGGTGGGTGAGGGGTGTGGGGGAGAGGGGAAAATGGATAATGGATATTGAGGAGGGCACTTGTTGGGATGAGCACCGGGCGTTGTTTGTAAGCGAAGAATCACGGGAATCTACTCCCAAAACCAAAAGCACACTGTATACACTGTATGTTAGCCAACTTGACAATAAATTATATTAAAAAATAATAAAAATAGTAACAGATTCTAAAAAAAAAGTCGAAATGCAAATGATGATCTATGAAAAAACTTGCAGCCCATAGCACAAGTAGATTTATTTTCCTTAATGTATAAAGAGATCCCAAAAATCAAGATGGAGAGGGGACATGAACAAAAAAGTGAGGAACATCATGAAACGATGTTCAACATCTTTCACAAGAGGAGAAGTACAAGTTCACCTGCAGCGAAATTCCCTTTTCTCATTTATGACATTGTAAAGTCAACAAGTTTGCTAAGAGGCTTGGGGAAAATTTGGAGAAGCATGTCTGTTGGTGGGCACGCAGATAATTACAGTCCCTATGGAGGGCATGTTGGCTCTCTCCACTGAAACCAAGAAGGTACATGCCATCATAAAACTGATGCCAAAAACTCATGTTTAGATATTTTTATAAATATCCAAAGTGACATGTGCAAGGACATTAATTGCAACATTGCTTTTTTAAAAGTTTATTTATTTATTTTGAGAGGAGGGAGGGGCAGAGAGACAGGGAGAGAGAGAGAGAATCCTAAGCAGGCTCCACACTGTCAGCACAGAGCACGATGCGGGGCTCAAACTCACAAACCATGAGATCATGACCTGAGCGGAAGTCAGAAGCTTAAGCCACTGAGCCACCCAGGTGCCCCAGTGTTGCTTATAATAGTAGAACAACATAAATGCTTATCAGTGGAGGCAGATTCAGTAAAAGGCAGTTAAGCTGCAAGATGAAAGTTTATGCCAGAATTATAAACCAGGGCTGTATATGATGATCTAATCGGACCTCGAAGATATATCTCAAGTGACAAAAGCAAGATACAGGACAGTATATGTCATTTGGAAAAAATACACGTGTGAAACATGTACGTCTATGAAAAATGTGGCTGGGAGAATACACAAGAAGCCACTGACAGTGTTTGTTTCTGGGGAAGGAAACCAGACAGGTAGAGGTGGGAAAGAGCTTCACTCCTCCCTATATATTTTGTACTTTTTACATTTTATTCCATGCCACATAATGAGAATATTTTTTAATGTAAAAAAATAAAACAAAAAAACAAATTAAATTCAAATTGAAGAGGTGGTTTTCTTCTAAATAGGAACGTGGTTGCTGGCGTTAAGTAGAGAATGGAGTGTGTGAACAAGTTAATGCTGCAACTTTCCTTCAAGCTAGACAAATGTTTTATAAAGACAACACATCTCAAGCTGAGAAGACCCTTTTGTTTACTTGCGCGTGAATTGAAAATGATGCCTTCGATTATCACTCTAACTGTAAACACCATCAGCTGCTCTAAAAATATTTTCCGAGTAAATGCCACTTGTACCTTCTGGCATTTACTCAAAGCATTTTTTAAAGCAGCTGGGAATCTTGTTAGCAAGAATCTGGATTAGGGAGCAATAGAATAAAACAGCAAAGTAGGTAGAGGCTTCGATTCTGGAAATAGCACCAAGGAGAGAAATCAGCTAATAAGAGAGGCTACAATAAATTCTTCCTATGGAACCAACAAATTCTTAATGAGTATCAAAAACGGGCAAGACAGTTGCCATCCATTTCAGGGGGTTAATAACGTTTAATTAGTAGTGTTGCCTTCAAGGAATATAGGGTAATAATATAGGAATGGAAGTAACTAGAATTTTATCTATAAGTGCAAGAGAAAATTGCATCACAATTTTAAATATTACAAAAAAAGGTCTTTTGGAGAGCAAGGAAGAAGAAACAAATACTAATCTTAAAGGTACAGAAGTTAGATTAAGCAACTCCTGAATCCAAGGTGCCATGGCAAGTCATGCCCAGTGCAGCAGGAGAGTGACAGCCCCATTTAAAAATGGACAAGTCAGTCCAGGATTAAGCAGGATGTACACAAAAGAGAAGTAAGTGAGCTGATGACATCTCTGTCTCCCCTTTCAAATAAACACATCTCTATGTCATAAATTATTTTCCACCCTAAAGCCCAACAAACCCAAATGCCACATCACTGTATTCATGAGCCGACTAAAGAATGAGTTTGTCATGAAAAACTTTTTTCCACTCCTGAAACCCACTGTCCACTGCTCATACTTATTGTCATGCGTGAGCACTCAATCAGATTCTACTTTCTGATTAATGGTCATCCTTTTTCGATTATAAATGTTCAGAGAAATAGTCTTATGTTTCATTTGAACCAAACAGTGACTCAGTAGATGCCTAAATTCGATTGGTAGAAGACTAAAAAAATATTAAATTGAATATTTTCTTTTGGAATTTACAGGACTGAAAACAAATCTCCCCATTTACCAAGGACCTTAGGAAAAGTAAAATTCTCCCATCCAAGTACTAACCAGGCCCGACCCTGCTTAGCTTCCGAGATCAGACGATATCAGGCGCGTTCAGGGTGGTATGGCCGTAGACTGGAAAAGTAAAATTCTGAAGATGCATGAAGTAGGTTTGAGATACGGGGTCTTTCATGTTTTCCAAACTTCTCTTGATGAATTCGTCAATCTCCAACTCCTATACATTTCAGATGGACTATATTGGTGCTAAAGACAAAAGACCCATTCAGAGAATCTTGAATACCTTAAGTATGTTGCACTTTGCTAACTGCTTCTAGACATTAGATCACTTCATTCTCAAAATGCCCTTGAAAGGTCAGGGGCTATTGTGTTCCATTTAATCTGTGAGTAAACTGAAGCATGGAGAGTCTATGCCATAGTGTGAACCTTTGTCCTTTTATTTTGGCTATCCAGTGTCTTTCCCTAAGTTCAGGAAAATCTGTTATATGAATTCAAGTGGGAAGTTGGCCTCACGACCCATCACTAAAGACTGAGGAAGTAATGACAGTGGGATCCTTTCTATGGGAGGAACTTGGTGTGGTCACTTAGCTATCTTAAACAGAAAAAAAAATAAAATGTTATTTCATTCTTAAATAACCACAATTACTTCCCAATGGGTATACTTTCAGGTGTCCTGTTAGGCATGAAACGACTTCTGGATGCTTGGAATTGGATTGGACAGGGACACGTTCATTGCCTGCTTGTTAACATCCATGATTACACTCCCCCCCCCCACAACTATGACGTCATCAAGAGCAATGCTGCATGTGCTAATGCTGAAAAGTAGTACCTTAAATTAGTAGTTTGTAGGGTGTCCAGCAGATGGCGCTGGATTCCCCTTGACTTTTTAAACTATCCTTCAGCACCTCTGTGAATTGGATTCTGTGCCCCTGGACACCTCAGTGCACACCTTGGGAACCATGGATCCAGAGGAAAGAAATCCAGGCAGACAACAGTCAGTGCAAATGCCCTGAGGAAGCCAGAGTGGCTAGAGTAGTAATAAGTTAGCGTGAATCCGTGCAGTGACTTGGGTTTTCATTCCAAGTGGAAGGATTTTGAGACAAGGAGTGAATGGTCTGATGATGATGATTATAATTATTATCAAATAAAAATTTATTTCAGTTATTCTTTACTATATAATTTCGTAGTATAAAGCTCACTCTTTTTGGGGTAAAATTCTTTGAATGTTGACAAACATATACAGTCACATAACACCACCACAATCAAGGTGTAAAATCGCTTGATCTAACCCTAAATTCCACCATCTCTCTGCAAGCCAGCTCCTCTCCCCTGTTTCCAGTCTGTGGCAACCAGTGATCTAATTTCTGTCGTCATAGTATTATCTTTCCCAGAATATAAAAATACAATGTATAATAAATATGTAACAAATAAAATAATATAAAGCAAATGGAATCATACAGTATGTAACCTTGTGAGCCTGACTTCTTTCACTTTGCATAATACATTCTGGGTTCCTCCATGCCATTCCATGTATGAATAGATGGCTGTATTTTTATATCCAGCTCCTGGATGTACCAAATTTGTTTTTCCATTTCTCAGTGGAAGGATACTGGGTTGTTTCCAGCTATAGCAATTATTAATAAAGCTGCTATAAAATGTGCATAATTCACAGTGGATCATAGACTTAAAAGTAAAATCAAAAGCTACAAAACTTCTAGGAAAAATCTTTGTGACCTCGCGTTAGTCAAAAATTTATCATATCTATAATACAAAAAGACATGATACATAAAGGAGCAAATGGATACATTGGACTTCATCAAAATTTAAAACTGCTCTGTGAAGGACACTTCTAAGAAAATAAAAAGACAAGCCATAAGTGGGGAGAAAAGATTTGTAAATCACAGATCTGATAAAAACTTATATTTAGACTAAGATATAAGAGAGTTTTTTATACTCTCAAATGTCAGTAATAATAAAGCAACCCAATTTTCAAATGGACAAAAGATTTAAAATAGACGCTTGATCAAAGAAAATATTCAATGGCAAATAAGCATCAGAAAAGATGTTCAAGATCATTAGTCATTTGGGAAATAGAACTTCAAGCCACAATGAGATGCCACCACAGACTTATTTGAATGGAAAACAGAACAAGACAAAACCTAAAAATAAGGCTAGTGAGAAAGTGGAGAGTCAGAACTGTCATACATTGTTGGTCAGAATGCAAAATGGTACAGCCACTTTCAAAAACAGCTCAGCAGTTTCTTTTTTATTATGATTATGGTTATTAGTATAGCTTGCTTTTACTGAGCTCTTACTATGCTTGACATACTGTGCTAAGTTCTTATATATTATCTTTGTTTCTGTTCATGAAAGCCCTCTCCTCTCTTTTTGAGGGGGGAACAGTTTCTTATCACGTTAAAAATACACAACTACTTAGTCATGTTAAATGGAAATCATGTTCACACAAAAACCATGCTGCATTTAAACACCCTCACTCTGGACTAGAGTGCAGTGAAGGCAGGTGGGGTCAAGGAAGGAAGCAGGAAGATGGAATGTGGGAGTGGGGAGGGCTAGTGCAGGGACCCAGATGAGAGATGATGGTGCTCAGATCCCAGGGCGAAAAGTAAATGGGAAAAAAAAGAGGCCACATTCCAGGTATATTTCAAATATGGAACCAGGAGCAGTTTCCAATGGATTGAAGATGAGACAAGAGGAAAGAAGTGGAAGGGACGGAGAACCCAGAACCAACCAGAGGATGACCAGGGGGGAGCTGGACGAGGACAGGAAGAGCTGCTCAGTTTGGGGCAAATTGAGCTGAATTTTCTCTCAGATGTCCACTGGAGATGTTGGGTAGGCAACTAGATATGCCCTGGGGTTCGGGGAAGAGGTGTTGACATAAATTTGGGAGAGCATCAGAGAGAGAACACTGAAAGCCCTGAGAGCAGGTGAGATTACTAACGGACTGAGTGCAGATGGGGTAAGAAGAAGAGGGAAGACCGAGCCCAGGGCTCTCCAGCGCTAAGAGGTCTCCCCGCCATCGCTCATGACACCCATGTCCAAGGCATCTGGGGGAGCATCTGCTGCTCTGGTGGTAACCAGTGTCCATGATAGCAGCCCTCCAGTAGACGCTCCTGGAGTGGGACCTACATCGTGGTTCTGGCCACCTCGTTTCCTTGTTCTTGCCTGTTTTCATCTCCCCGAGTTTCCAGCCTTCCCTTCTGTTAGCCTTCTAATGAATTACTTCACTAGACACTGGCCTAAGGAAGCCAGAGTGTCAGTTGTTGCTGATGACCAAGAACCCAAGGCAAAGCCAAGTAATTCAGCCAAGTTTACGTGGTTGGTAAAGACTAGAGCGAATTGTGTCTGTCACCGAAGGAAATGCAGAGGGTGCTTTTTGAGCAATGGAAACTTGATCAAGGCAAAAGGGCGCGAAGTGACCCCAAAGCCCCGGCTGAATACAGACAGGCCCTTCAGGCGACCCACCTCAAAATATCCACAGGCCCTAACTAACAAATGGGTTACTTACAACCAAAAAAGGCAAAATTCCATAAGCCCCCATGTCCCCAGACCTCCTCACCTTCCCTGGTTAAGTTAAATACAGCTCCCACTCACTGCCTTGTGTAGACTGTCCTTCCTCTGCTGTCCTGCCTGCTGCTCCCTAGAGGTGTATTCAGCAAACTTCCATCCCCTTTGTTCTGTGTCAGGTGAATTCTTTCACCGCCAGTGCTACTGGCTTCCCCCAAATGGTCGCCCCACATTTGGGGGCCCCCTCTACTTGACTACTTGGAGAGACGCCACAGGAAAGACTTGCTTTTGATTGACCACTAGATGTGGCCTTATGTCACACATAGATCCCCTTAATTGTAAATGCCTAGATTTTATAATAAAATTCCCAGTATATATGTTTACTTTTGCAGCCTAATGTCACTCTTCTAAAACTTCAGCATAAATGCACTAACTTGGCTTCAAAGAGATGACAACAGGGGCGCCTGGGTGGCGCAGTCGGTTAAGCGTCCGACTTCAACCAGGTCATGATCTCGAGGTCCGTGAGTTCGAGCCCCACGTCAGGCTCTGGGCTGATGGCTCGGAGACAGGAGCCTGTTTCCGATTCTGTGTCTCCCTCTCTCTCTGCCCCTCCCCCGTTCATGCTCTGTCTCTCTCTGTCCCAAAAATAAATAAAAAACGTTGAAAAAAAATTTTTAAAAAAACAAAGAGATGACAACATGAACTGAAATATGACCGAAGTTCTCTAGGCATACCTGTAGTCTCAAATTATTTTACAGCGAGGGCTAGTCTCTAAAAGAGCATGGGACTTGGGGCGTCTGGGTGGCTCAGTCGGCTAAGCCCAGACTTTGGCTCCCTGTTCCTGAATTTGAGCCCCTCATGGGGCTCTGTGCTGATAGCTCAGAGCCTGGAGCCTGCTTCGGATTCAGTGTCTCTCTCTCTCTCTCTCTCTCTCTCTCTCTGCCCCACCCCCACTTGCTTGTTTGGGAGCTCTCTCTCAAAAATAAATAAACATTAAAAAAATTACAAAAATAATAAAATAGCATGGGACTTAACAGAAATTAACATAAAACACCTGGTTTGCTGCTTTTTACAGTTGCAGGAATGTAGGAATTTGCAACCTAATAGGATTTTATCCCAGATTTATCTGTCCTATTGACACAGTGGCAGAATAATGAAGAGGGAAAAGAAAGAAACCCTACTTGCCTGTTAAAATAATTGAAATGTGGTTCTGAAAAGTTAGTTATCTTTCCTCTTTTATGTAGGAAGCTTCTTTATTGCTCCTGAAATGTCTTATCAGAAAATCTGAAAAGAGAAAAAGAAGTCCCTGTACCTCTATTGTTCCCTTTGGTTATTAAAACATAAATTCTATTTTAAAAAATAAATACGTGTCCACGTGTGCCCTGCAGAGGCTCACGTACAGTTCCTTTGTACACCCTTTCTCCAAATCCACGTGAAATCCCTAAGGACATTTCAGGCACCTCCTTTTAGAATCCAGAACAGTGGGGATGTTTGATCCACAGCACACAATCGCTCTGCGGCACATCAACAACCTTCACCTTACACTGGATGGACGATTCTGCGAAGCTCGTGTGTTTTGTTGACAATGCGCGCTTTCGATTATGGTTGCTTTTTCTTGCTTCCAAAAAGAAGGCATTTATGTTCACTCATTGAGATGCACTTCCCATGTTAGAGATCACAGGATAAGTGGACCTTTCTATTTGTTAAAAGAGAGAGAGAAAGAAAGAAAGAAAGAAAGAAAGAAAGAAAGAAAGAGAAAGATAACCTCCAATCTGGGAACCACTTCCCTCTCTTGTGGGTAAGATACTGCTCTAGGGAACTGATTTTGTTAGAGTTAGAGGCCTCTCTACAGGGGCAGAGATTTTTCATAAATACAGGCCTTTTGCTCTCTTGGGTTCTTCAGTAAAGAGGAAAATGGTTTAACTGATAGGACACGTTTAAATTTAAGTCTTTCTAATCCAGATTCGAAGGATCCCAATGTTCCCTTGGCTGGAAATGAAACAGACTGGCACAGGGGCATCTTTCCTGGACCCACAGAACTTCCTTAGGTGGTTTAACTGGACTATGTTTTGGAAGAGACTCAAAGGCCAAATACATATCTGTTTGCAATGCTAACACGCTAAACAATGCTAGTCTTTGCAAGGTTCTTTCACAAGCACACAAACCCTCTCTTCAAACGGGTAAAACCCTTTAATATGAGCTACACACCAGAGACATGCAGCTTGGAAGCCTATAGGCAGATCCTGTTCAGGATGCTGGGATGGCAAAGACGGAGAAGCCCTGTGCTCAGGAACCTTTAACTCACAGGGGACTCTGGCGAGTGAGCAAATATTTTTATAAGGCAGAATGAAATAAGCAATATATTAAAGGTTAGTGTAAGTCATTCCGGAGGAAGGAGGATGTCAATCTTATAGGAGCATTGTGAAAGATGGCAGGAGGAGAGCCTTCATGTCACATCCGGACATGAATGGGGAGGCTTACAGTGCTATGTACTGACTTCTATATTCATTCATTCCCCTACTCACTCATCTGACAAATGTTCACTCAGTGCCTACAATGGACCAGGCACTATTATACACACTGGGGCTATGGTGATAACCAAGATGAAGCACAGACTTCAGGGCTTACATTCCAGTGAAAGGGGAAGCAGTAAGAGAGCAGCCATAGTTTCCGCCAGTGGGTTTCTCTAGAAAGTAAAGCAGGCAAGGGGATGAAGAGCGCGTTCTGGGAACCCAGCGGGCATCTCGGAGGAAGTAACATTTGGGAAGGGGACTAGATAATGAGAGGAGGCCAATCTCCTTACTAGGAAGTTGGGTTTTATGCCACGTAAAATGGAAAACACTTGAGGGTTTTCCATAGAATGGACCATAGAATGACATGAATGGATTTATTTTTAGGCACCTGGGTTGCTCAGGCGGTTAAGCATCCGGCTTCGGCTCAGGTCATGATCTCGTGGTTCATGAGTTCGAGCCCCACGTCGGGCTCTGTGCTGATAACCCAGAGCCTCGAGCCTGCTTTGGATTCTGTGTCTCTCCCTCTCTTTCCACCTCCCCTGCTTGTTCTTTGTCTCTCTCTATCTCTCAAGAATAAATAAACTTAAAAATTTTTTTCAAGATTTTTTTAAAAGTCTGCTCCGGCAGACTGACTACAGGGAGGAAAGAGGAGGACCCTGTAGGAAGATGGGAAGGCACAAGTACAGCCCAGGCCGGAGATGCTGCGCTTGGTCCAAGACTGATAGGGGGAGGTGAGAAGAGGGTCAGATCTGGGGAGATGCTCTGCAGAGAGCAGACAGTCACAAGTTGCTCAGGAACTGGCTGTGGAGAGTCAAAGCTGGAAAGGACAGGAGGGTGGCTTCTGCACTGTAGAGTCGAGCAAATGGAAGGTGTCTTTGACTAGAGTACGGGAGACAGAGGAAAAGCAGGTAGAGAGTGAGTCCATCAGGAGTCGGCAATGCCTATTAGACAATAAGCCTCCACTCCGAAAACTCAACCACACACGCTATCTTATGCTAAGATACGTTTACCTAAAACTTTGAGAACTTTACATTTACCTAAAACTTTGAGAACTAGCGAATGGGGAGGAAGTGTTTGGGGCTGAGAAAACAATCCCCTCATATGGGACAGGTGTGGCCTAGGGGCTGCAAATAATATCACTCATAAACCAAATGTGCCGAAGACAAGAGGTCGATGGGGTAGAGGAAGATCGGGCAGAGCCAGATGGCAGACCTTCAGCACTGGTCTCTGTTTTGAAGACAGACATTTTGGGGTTCAAAGAGTGGCCTGTATCAGATTCTGAACAATATCAGTGTCAGGATAGCACATGTGCCCAAAGTGTAAACAGATGAATTGGGGAAGGGGGCCACTGGAGCCAAAAAGTTTTGCAGTGACTCGGGAGAGCTGTAGCTAAAGGGGCAGAGCCGAGCAGAGGTCTTCTAGATGGAAAGGAAAGGAAAACGGCTTCCCAAAGAAGATTCTGCCCCTCGGTAAACACCCAACACAACAGAAATGCCTGTATGATTCCACCGAAAGATAAGGTCGTGAGTTGAAAATAAACTGTGGTATATTAAACAATGGAACACCCCATAGCAATCAAATGAGCAAGCCGCTACGCACACTAACACTTTAATTTTTTTTTTTCAACGTTTATTTATTTTTGGGACAGAGAGAGACAGAGCATGAACGGGGGAGGGGCAGAGAGAGAGGGAGACACAGAATCGGAAACAGGCTCCAGGCTCCGGGCCATCAGCCCAGAGCCTGACGCGGGGCTCAAACTCACGGACCGCGAGATCGTGACCTGGCTGAAGTCGGACGCTTAACCGACTGCGCCACCCAGGCGCCCCCACTAACACTTTAAAGAGCCGATTAAACATAATGTTGACTGAAGAAAGCCAGACGCCAGGGAGTGCTTGCTATGCGACTCCACCTGGGTAAAACTCAAAAACCAATCTGTGGGGTTAGAAGTCCAGGCAGTGGTGGCGCTTGGGACAAGGACAGTAGCTAGGAGAGCGGATGTGGTGTTTTCCGGGGTGACTGTTAGCATTCCGTTAACTGACTGTTGCTCGATCTGGGAGCTGGTCAAACAGGTGTGTTCACTAACCCTACTTGTATTCCACACCACGTGCCAGAGATTCTAAACAGTGCCAGTGAGATATGAGCACAGCATGATGGTTTTCTGTATCTGGGTAAAAATGTTATATTAAATCAGTAAACTCAAGGATGATTCAATTGGCTGAATGTGGATTTTTCCTCTCAAGGGAGAGGGCCGGTGTGCAGAACTTCATCTAGATCCACGGCATCATTCCTGCTCCCCACTTTCTTAGGGGCTCTGAGGGCTGGGCAGGTGGTCCCCTGGGCCGGGGAGCTGGGAAGCCTGGAAGAAGGCTCCTCAGTAGAGTTTGAACTTGAGGAAGAGGTACAGGAAGCACCAGTAGTCACCAGTCCTCAGGTTTTTATAAAACCCTCATAAACGTGTAAATTGATTAAGAAACATGGAATTAACATTTCTTCTCTGTGAATTGGGCCAACCCTGTTTCACACCAGCAAATCCAGCACCCATCCCACAGAGGCAAGGCCTTCCTAGGCCCGGACTCATCAATACTTCCGCACCCCCCCACCCCCATTTATTTTTCCAAGATTATACCCAATCTCCAGCAAGTATGCTTACAATTTCCTCCAAAGACTCCAATGGAATAGAAGACCCCTTGATTGCAACAAATTCTAGTGTTTCCTTCAAGGGTCAGGATTTGTAGCAACAGACCCTTCTTCCCCCTGCCTACCCAAGCTCTTAGCTCACTATTATCTAAGTGAGTACACACATGATAAGCTAAGTGTGTGCACTAAGAATGCACACACATAATAAGCTCACAGATTTGATCCCCCCCCAGTCCTGAAATTCAGGCTACGGCTTGAGCCCCTGTTTCTTCCCCAGCGCAAAGACAATGGCCTCCCAAGCTGCTAGCCATGACTGACCCAGAGCAGGGTGGTAGGTGTGACGTGCCCCAAGTTCAGGCGAAAGGGTGCCTTACCTATAGAGTCTTTGAGAATAATACTGACATCGACTGAGAGCCCATCTGCTTTCATTCATTCCCATGTGCCTAAACACACACTTCAAAACACTTTACTGGCTTTGAAGTCTAAACACTGTCAGCCAAGTCATACGCTTCCTCCAAACAATCTTTCTTGGTCCAAGTTCTAAACACTTACTGCAGCTTTTGTTGGGTTTTGGTCATATACTTGTAAACTTCAAACAGCACACACTGTTTTCATTATCATTACTTCTCCTTGAACAAACGTGATATTCCGCTTGGACATTAATTCAAAGAAGTCCAGTGTTAACTTCAGCCGCTCTCACACAAGTGTTCTCTCACACGCAGCTGCTGTGAGCGTAAGTTCACGATTCTAAAGAAGTCTAGGGGCTTCCTCTGGCTTCCTGCTTTGAGCACAGGCCTTAAACCCAGCTCCGGCAGCACTACACATGCCTGCCCCGAAGCGGAAGGGTCAAAAATAAAAACAAGGACAGCACATTGATGGGAAAGATGAGAAACAGAATTTGAGTTATTTCACGGCTGTCACTTGATGTAACTACCTGGAATTTTTACTTGCGTTTGAAAGTTAAAACAAGTGAAACCGTGCACAAAGTGCAAGGTGTAATCATTTTGTTCGATAAGGGTGAATTTTAGTTCATGGGCGGAATATTTTACTGGCTTTGAAGTCTGTTTTTAAAATTAAACTTCATGGGGCCCCTGGGTGGCTCAGTCGGTTAAGCGTCCGACTTCAGGTCAGGTCATGATCTCACGTTCATCAGTTCGAGCCCTGCGTCAGGCTCTGTGCTGACAGCCCAGAGCCTGGAGCCTGCTTCAGAGTCTGTGTCTCCCTCTCTCTCTGCCCCTCCCCTGTTCATGCTCTGTCTCTCTCTGTCCCCAAAAAAATAAATAAACGTTAAAAAAAATTAAAAAAAAAACTAAAGACTAAATCTAGACATAATAAATCAGGAATAAATCAAAAGAATAATTATTTTCATGATTATTACAAATATCATTGAAAACAATCGTATACTGTATAGCTGAGGGGACATGTTTAAAATGATTTGTTCCAGGTCCAAATACTCTAGGTATGTCACTGGCAATAAGGTAAAAAAAGTTCCCATTGTTCTTTTGGGAATAAAGGAAGTTGAAAAATCATCCAGTTTTTTTTTTAAAGTTTATTTATTTATTTTGAGAGAGAGAGAGAGAGCGAGAGCAGAGGAGGGGCAGAGAAAGACAGAGACAGAGTCCCAAGCAGGCTCAGCACTGTCAGTGGGGAGCCCAACACAGGACTTGAACTCATAAACTGAACCATGAGATCATGACCTGAGCTGAAATTGAGTCAGATGCTTAACCAACTCAGCTACCCAGGCGTCCCCAACTTTTTAAAAGATTTTATTTTTATGTAATCTCCACACCCAACTTGGGGCTCGAACTCATAACCCCGAGATCAAGCGTTGCCTACACAACCAACTCAACCAGCCGGGTGCACCGAGAAATCAACCAATTAAAAGACAAAACAAAACTAGGGCTCCTGGGTGGCTCAGTGGGTTAAGCGCCCGACTTCGGCTCAGGTCATGATCTCACAGTTTGTGGGTTTGAGCCCTGTGTGAGGCTCTGTGCTGACAGCTCAGAGCCTGGAGCCCGCTTTGGATTCTGTGTCTCCCTCTCTCTCTGCCCTTCCTCTGCTCTCTCTCTCTCCAAAATAAATAAACACTTAAAATATTTAAAAAAAACAAAACCAAATCAAAACAGATGAATGTATGTTAGATGGACAGTCTTTTGTTTTATGACTTTTAGAATCTACTTGAGCTTTGATCAGTGACCTGACCAAAGCAGGCCACTTACTGGAGGTAAATGTGTGTGTGTGTGTTTATGTGCGTATGTGTGTACACAAATGCATCTTCATTGTGTCATCTGTCATGCTTGTGTGAACATAGATAGGATGAAGGTAAGCAGCTCAGTACCCCCACTCTGCAGAGGCAAGAACAGTGACCAGAAGTCAGAAAACCCAGAGTTCTGGTCCCGACACACCACCATACCTACTGGTTATATGACCTTGAGCAAGTCACTTAAAAAAGAGTATGGCTCAGTTTAATGATTGTCAGGTCAACAACCCTTTAAGTTGTGAATTATATAATTGGTCCCTAAAGAGATGTGATATCCTCCCCAAGTTGCATCAAATCTAGAATCAGCTATTCTAATTCCATGCTCTAAAATTATTATCGGTCCACAGCAGCAGCCCCCAGAAGCAAAAGCAGTAAAATCAATTTGGAAGAAGATCTTCCCCCACTGGTAGGGGGTTAGACAGTGAAGCAGAGAGAAGAAAGAAATACGGGGTAGGTTGGTTGATAAGCAGGTTATTGCCATGGGCAACTGGGACTCAATCTTGCCAGGGACCTCAATCATGCTGGGACGTTGTATAATATGCCTTGGAGCTGTCTCTACTGAGGGGCAAGGAGCTGGGGTACTTATTCTCCTCCATTCCATCACTGGCTAAGACCCACATAGGCAAGCATTAAGTACCCGGGTCTTACAGCCTGATCTTGGGGTAGGCTGAGAAAACTCATAGGCAGAGAGTTATAAGTGATTGCAGTAAGAGGCCATCAGAGGGCATGAAGATATGCTATTCCAAAGCTAAACAATAATGTGTAATGTCAACTTGAGTTTGAAGTGTTCCTAGCACTCATAACCCAGCTGTAAGTCTGTGTAATAAAATAAAGATGGTCACACATTTTTGTTACTCTTCCCATTAGGAAATCAAGTCTCTTTTCCCTTCTTTTGAATCTGGGCTGCCCTCAGTGACTCACTTAATCAATAGAATGTGATGGGATTGATATTCTGAAACCTATGAGCTAAGCTTCCACTTATGAATGCTTATGGGTACCACTCATGCTATTAGAGTACTCTAGAAACCAACGACCACGTAAGAAATACAACTATCCCGAGATCATCTTTCAGGATATACCATACATAGGCGCTCCATTCCAGATTCCCAGTAAGGCTCAGACTTCCAGGCATCCCAGCTATGATGTTAAATGCACGAGTAAAGTCATCTTGGACTGTCTTGGCAAGCCCTTTTGGTACCAATAGGTGACTTCAGTCAATGCCACATGGAACAGAAGAACCACCCAGACAAACCTGAAGTTTGGACCTAAAAAATTGTCAGGTTTGAAAGTTAATTGTTCTAAACCATCAAGATTGAAGACTGTTTCTTAAATAGAAATAAATCATTAGAGCCATCTAAACTGCGGGGGTGCCTGGCTGGCTCAGCCAATAGAGCATCTGACTCCTGATCTCAGGGTCGTGAGATCAAGCCTCACCTTGGGTATGGAGCCTACTTAAAAAAAAAAAAAAACCATCTAAACTGTGAAACTGGTGGCATGCTAGTGTCTGTCATTCGGGGCTGCATAGCAGTAGCACGTTCATTTACGGTGAATCAACTTCAGAAAGCTCCTTTCCAGCCCCAATTCCATTCATTATTATCTGAGAACATGGAGAGGTTGTAGCGCAATTTTTCCTGCTTTTGAAAACGGTTCGCGTTAGCCCCAACTGCGTCCCTCAGCTCCTTTTTGGGAGAGTTAACATATGGTACTTCTTCCCTGTTGTGAAGCTTCGGGTTGGGTTTTTTATTTGACAAACTGGCCTCTGAAGAGTCAGTTTCATATTTCCTTTCTGTGACTCATTTAATAAAACATGACAAAGGAGTACTCAGATGTTTTGCCTGCTCTCATTTACCTATTGCTTCCTGACTTGTGACTCATGTGACATCACATATAAATATAACAAAACTTGCTATTAGTTGGCATTCAGTGGACGTGAACGTTAGGAAAAAGGCGCCTCATGCCCGAATCCACTCAAATGAGTAAAATGAGGTTTTCTTTTCACTTTCTCAGATTTTGGATAATTTTTGATTTGTAGACAAAAGCCCATCCTTGGGAGTTCAGATAGCTTCCCATTCATTATCCACAACTCTTGGTACACCTGAGGTGAAGGGAAAAAAATAACAACAACAACAACAACAACAACAACAACAACAAAATTGCTTCTGCCCTTCCACAGATTCATCTCCACCGTAGAACCACAAGGAGCGACATTATACTATGTGGCAGTCCTGAGTTTCCAGAAGGTTCAGTAACTCACTCCAGCTAACACCTAAGTGACAAGACCAGGTACCGAATCCACATCCCCCTGACTCTAACATTCAGGCCTTTATCACTACACTATTATGTCTCAAACCCAGAAGAAAGATTGAGCACCAGGATTTGAGGGGCGTTTTCTTCGCTAGCATGTTGGAGAATGTAATTCCACATTAATATTTGAAAAAAAAATCCCATAACGCGTGTTTTTTCTCTCCTCCGAGCGGCAGGATGAGAAACAACCATGCTGTTCTTACCCCAAGGGTAGCATTTCTTATACCGTGCTATAAATTTTGGCTTGTTTCCGTGTGTCTCACATTCTTGTGGCATCTTATCAGTTCATTGTGACATTAATCTTCTTTCATCATCGCATGTGACAGAAGGAGTGGTCCTTGAATGTGTGTGAATGAATGCATGAACCTGTCAATAACTCATTGTTCCGTTAGGGCAGAGGGTTGTCAGGAAAGGTAAGTCATGGATCAGCATCCTGGAGTGGCTAAAGTTGACACCTCCTCATCCCTTGCATAGGGAAACCCCAACCATTTGAAAGTTCAGGAAATACTGACTCAATTTTTACTTCAATTCAATGGTCGCTGATTGATGCTTGCTCTGTGCTACTTACATGATCATATGAAGACAGTATAATTAGAGCCACCCCCCAGGACTTCTAAATACTGGTGTTCTCCCTGGTCTACTCCTCCTGAGCATCTGTGCCCTCTATTTAGTGACCTCACCCAATCCTGTGACTTAAAATGCCATCTCTTTTCTGAAAACTCCCAATATACACTCCTGGCATAGATTCTTAGAATCTTTTCTAGGTTCTTGGCTCTTAACATCCAAAATGTTCCATGGAAGAATGTCCAAACTGCTTACAATGGGAGTATGAAGGAGGGAGAGATTATTTCCAAATCACAGGGGATATAGATCAAAGATAGTTCCATAAAGGAAAACAAGATACTGAAGATAGGATTTTGAAAATCAGGGAACGGGAGATTATGGCACCCCAGTAGCAGAGAACCACAGGCCAAGTTAAGCAAATCTAGTGGAAATTCAGGGGATGTGAGTGCAGTAAAGGGGGTGTTGAGAAACAGTGGGGTACAAGGCTGGATAGGTGAATAGGAACAAAATATTAGACAAAGGAGTTTAGGGTTTCTCCAGTGGACCATCAAGACCCACCACAGATTCTGTAGCAAGAAAATGGTTTGACAAAGTTATAACAGATGTCAGGAAGAAGGATGGAGTGAAGAGAAGGTTGTCCTGGGAAGCAGAATGGTCCTGGTGAGAGGGCAGGAGAACTATGGCCAAGCATTGATTCCCATAAAGGAAATCAATGAAGGAATGTTTACGGAAAGCTGAGGTGAAAAAAATATGGCATGTAAGATGGCTTCTCGGTTGTGAGCCTTGGCCACCAGATGCATGCTGAAGCCAGTGCTCAAGATATGGGGGCAGCAAGTGTCCTTCAAAAGGAATGCCCTACCAGAGATTACATTTCATGATCTTCATTACCGTTTTGCTCCTTTGTGAGGAAAATCGCTGGTTGTATCTTAATATAGGCTGTGGCAGAAAAATCTTGAATCAGAGCTTCTCAGTTACACTCTCCACACACACATAGTTACAAAATTATAGCATTACATCATCTTGTACATTTCAAATCTTGCTCCTAAGAGGACTGTGTATGTCACTTTTGGAAACCAGGACAACCACCTATGCATCTCTGTAGGATCAGTGAGAGGCCTAGCCCACCAGCCCTGTCTTGCTTTAGCCTTTATTTCTGTGGTTTTTAGCCAGTCATTCTGGGCTACCCTGACTGGCCACCCAGTTTGAAAGTTGAGGAAAGAGGAGTTCTTCCTATCCCAAAGGACCTGAACTCCTTCTGTTGAGTTCTGAGTTTCACCCTACTCACCAGCAATGCATACCGAGAGTGAAAGCAGGTTTTTCTCAAAATCTGTAGAAGGGAAAATTTTAATAAGTCTCCAAGGATTATGCAGCTCTTCCTACTCTCATTAAGCTTTAAAAAATGTTCAAATATTACTTGACCTGTCTACCTAGGTAGACAGTAACAGAAGAAAATCGAGAACATATCTGCACTTCTAGCTACTACAATTAATGGGTGCTGAGGCAGAATACTTTCAAAATCCCAGGGCCTCTGTAAGAAGTAATGTCACTCAGACACTCGGTCCAGAAGACATCAAATCCAGTAGACTTGTGCAGTTCTCCATGGACCGGAAATGACCTCCAGGGACAACTTCATTGGCATCTAAAGCAATTCCCCTTCTTGGGGTCAGTGTTATCCAACAGAGAGACTCAAGTCTGTTTCTCAATCCTCTAACCTCTGAGATGGTCCTCTGTCTTTACACTACCATTCTTCCCTTCAGAGATACCCAAGCATCACTATGTTTTTGAGGTGAGACAGGTAGACTGGAATCAACCCCCTCCAGATACTCATTTCTCAATACATAAGGCAAAATATATGGGGCTCTGGAGGGGAAGAAATCAGACTTCTGCACTGTCTTCTGTTACTCTCTATGTAGGCAGAGAGGTCAAGTAATTTCCCCAAGTTTACGACAAATAAATGGCAGAACCGGGATTCAAGCCCTGGTCTGTTTGACTACCATACCAGACTGCCTCACGATTATGACTCTGTCTCTGTGTTCTGAGCACCTAGAACATATCCTAATACAATGTAGAGATGCAATATAAAGTTACCAAATGAACAAAAGAGTGACAGTAAGTCAATGTCCTTGCTTTATTACTTAATGCAGTTCTGCTAAGTGAGTTGACAGTGAATATTTTAAGTGATGCTCCATCAACTGCTCCTGGCTGTTTCAAAAAAAGATCCAAGAGGATATGCAATAAAACTCTAAATATAACCATGAAGTAGAAGAAAGGAGACTGGATAATGAATCACAACTCCAGGGCTTCAGATCAAGTCCTAATCTTTGAAGGAAACTCATGATTCCTCTGGGCTTCAAATTCCTCACCTAGATGATTGTCACAGTCCCTGCCAATTCCGGAGTTTTGCAGATCTTAACTGGTGGAGTCCTCAATTAGCTGGAATTTGGGGGCCAAACCACAGTGATGACAAAGAGCAAAAGACCCAAATATTTTTATCTGGAATTTTGTTAATACAATTATACATACAAAGAGGTGTCTTGGGTCCCTTGGATAATTCTCAAGTTTCACCATATTGAAAGCACTCTACTCCAATTGCATGGACAACGTGATGTCCATGGTGGTTTACCATCACGGTGTTCGGAAGCACACCAGGTGAGTCTGCAAGGCAGCCCTTCTGAGACGTGGAATTACACTGACCATACGAGAAGTGATCTGTGGCACTGCCATGACACAAAGAGACAGAAACATCTCGCACACAACGCTGGGAGCCACAATAAAGAAGAAACAAGTTTTTTTGACCAGCCCAGGTTACATGATGTCAAAAATTACCTCAAGAAAACTGTGTTTTAAACCTGTATATAAATATAAGCTAATAATAACGGCAGTAGCAAATATCAGGAGATTCAATTAACTTGAACACTCTCTGCTCAAAGGTTCTAGTTAATCAAGGTCTTTTTGGACTTCCTTAAATTGCTTTTTTTAATGACCTTCATTTTCCGACATGAGAGGCACTCGTGGTGCAGTGTTTCAAATCTAGCTTCCCAAAAGTAGTAGAAAGCATACGCCTTAAGCACAATCGTCAAATGGCATTCTAATAATATATAAAGGACTATAAGAGGGGTGCCTGGGGGGTTCAGTTGGTTAAGCTTCCGACTCTTGATTCCGGCTCAGGTCATGATCTCATGGTTGTGATATCGAGCCCCACACTGGGCTCTGTGCAGGGCGTGGAGCCTGCTTAAGATTTTCTCTCTCCTTCTCCCTTTGCTCCTCCCCATTCATGCCCACACACACACTCTCTCTCTCTCTCTTAAAAAAAAAAAGGACTATAAGAAACAACACAGTGATATCTTTAGCAACCCATTAGGGAGTCAAATGAAAGCTTGTGTCTTTATTAAAATATAAAGAGAGCCTGTTTCTGTATCATATCTATAATGGTACATACATAAAATGACTCAAAAGTCCAGTAACAGAAGGCCTAGGAAAATATGGTACTCCATACCTCATGATACTACGCCACAGAGAAGTTACAAATAACCACTATAAAAGGGAAAAGGTGTTTATGGCACCAAGTTAACTGAAAGTAGAAAACACTGTCGACAGATTAGTCTACAAATACCTCTGTAAAATACATTTGCACCGTATGTAATATGCATAAGGACCAAAGAGGGATGGAACAATATAAAAATAATTGATATTGTAAGGTAGTATCATATTTCCTTTTTTTTTTTTTCAGTGCCTTTTTTACCAATCCTCCCAACCCCCTCTCTGGCAACCACCGGTTGGATGAAGAGAAGTGGGAGCTACAGACTTCTAGTTATGGAATGAATAAGTCACGGGAGTGAAAGGTACATAGGGAACATAGTCAATCGTCTTGTAATAGCGTTGCATGGTGACAGGTGGTAGCCACATTTGTGGCGGACCCAGCATAACATATAGACTTGGCTGTCATACACCTGAAACTAATGTAACATTGTGTGTCAACCACACTTCAAACTTTACAAAGGTGCCCCTTCCTTTGTATTGTAATGCCGCGTGTGCAACACATTAACGCAGGGGGAGATGGAAAACATGGAAAACGAACCACCTGCCAAAGACAGATACACTAAGAGACAGAAGCTTACGGCTCAGAGCCCTGGTTTGGAGCAATCCATAAACATGGTGAAAACTGTTGTGGGCACCGAAACCTCACTGCCCTGTGCAGCTGGAAAGCCCAAAGGCAGCACTGGATGGAAGAGGCCAACCAAACATGTCCTAACTCACAAAAGCTGTGCCGGACTCTCCTCTTGTTGAAGACAACAAAAATGGCGAAGAAAACAGGTGCAAAAAAACCCAGCTCTCGATGTTGAACTTCATTATTATTTCATACGTAATGTTTCCCCAGTAAGTGTGGGGTTACTTAAGGAGAGATGCCCTTTCTGCCGGCTACCTCCTGCACAGCAGCAACTGCCAACTCCCTCATTATTTTTGATGGATTACTCAGAACAAGCAGAGAACTGCTGACTGTCTGAGGGAACTGCAGGTGTGGAGCTAGCCCTTCAGGTCCCATCAGCCTAACCGATTGTCCAAGAGGAAAAATAGGAGGAATGGGAAGAAAATGTGCTCAGTGGTTTGCCTCTTCTTTCACGCTTGGGGCCTGATGCGCCGGTGTTTCTGGGCACAGAGCCCCTTTCCTTTGGTAATGCAAGACTGAAATGAGCGGCCCCACGAAATGGTTAAAATCTCTTGGAGAGATCCCTCAGCGGTGCTTGCTTTGATCTGCAAAATGCTCTTCCTCATTTCTATAAACAGGTGTTTGCTCCAGTTGGGATGGCTTAAGTTCATGCTTTGTTCTAATGGCTCCCCAATGGACAGGCACTCTGGTGGGATCTTCTCTTTCCTTTTTTTTTTTTTAATTTTTTTAATGTTTCTTTATTTTTGAGAGAGAGAGAGAGAATCAGCAGGGGAGGGGCAGAGAGAGGGAGGCATAGAATCCGAAGCAGGCTCCAGGCTCTGAGCTGTCAGCACAGAGCCTGACGCGGAGCTCAAACCCACGAACCCTGAGATCATGACCTGAGCCAAAGTCAGATGCTCAATAGACTGAGCCACCCAGGTGTCCCTTCACTTTCCTTTTTAAGCCTGTCTGGTTAGGAAGATGACTGCCACTTAAAATGTTTTCTGATTTAAAAAAAAAAAAAAAAGATAGATTAGATCTTGTTAGAAAAATCTGGGTTGTCCTTTCTTTGTCAAAAAAAAATTTATTTTTTTGCACTTCATAGAAAGAGAACAGCAATCTGCCATTAAGAGGCTGCTAATTTGGCTTACTTCAGGGATGATGAAATGGGGCTGCCAGAAGGAGGCAGGTCTGTCTGGGGGCTGACAGTTACCATGCAACCAGCCCAGCTCCTACATAAAATGGTACCTTATTCATTTTGCTCGCATAGGAAAAAAATACATATCGAGGATATTTTAGATTGAACACTGTTTAAAAATACCCTAGCATCCCCTTCACTTTCGGTGACCAGGAGCTCTGATTGTGAGAGCATTTACAAATGACTTTGGAAAAGATAGCCCATATGAGAAGGATTCCAGGTTCTAGAACCTTAGAACTGAGCTGGGCATTAGAGGCCACTTTCTCCCAGTGACAAATGAGTGGGAGGCTCTCCTTCAATGGAATTTCCATCAATTAACCTTCTCACTTCAGCCCATCACCTCTGGTAATGGGTGGTTTATTGCCTTATAACTTGCCCACCACTGAATGGCTCTGTTCACAAATCCTTTTCCTTTTTCCACATTATTATTTTTATGACACAAAAAATGTAGACTCATGGATAAGTACTAAAAGCCAGATAAATAAAAAGAAGAAAAACACTTTCGCATCTTAATCTCAGTCTTAGCAATTTTTTTTATTATGCATATATGTATGTTTTCCTTTTTATAAAGAGTGTATCATAGCATAAAGACTCCTCTGGAAAGTGGGATTTAATATAGAGTATATTACAAATATGTGGATACATCATCTTTTTTTTTTAAATTAAAAAACATTTTTTTAAAATGTTAATCCATTTTTCAAAGAGACAGTGTGCACATGCCCATGAGTGGGGAACGGTGGTGGGGAGGGGGGTCGGGGGGAGAAGATCTGAAACAGGCTCAGAGCTGATGGCAGAGAGCCTGATGCAGGGCTCAAACCCACAAACTCTGAGATCATGACCTGAACCAAAGTTGGATGTTTAACTGAATGAGCCCCCCAGGCGCCCCTGGGTCCATCAACTTTTTAAGACAGTTCTTTTACATAAGCGTGCTTCCTGGAATAACTTCTACGTGTCTAAGATGTCTCTGGACCAATACAGAATGATCTATTTCCTCTTCTACACAACAAATTCTAAGACTTGGTTTAGAATCTCAGGAGTTTTATTCAGAAATCCTGGTATGATACCCTAAAGAAATTGTTTTACCATTTAGATGATTAAGAGGTTTGCATATGTGTGTGCATATATATATATAATATATACTTGCACATATACATAGATATATATATGTATATGTGTGTATATACTTTTAAAAGAAAGAACCCAGAATTCCACAGGACAAGGCTACATCTTACTACATCTTAAAGAGTGAAAGGGTGATGGGGATTGTTAAGCTTTTCTCTTCCAGTTAAAAACAAAAAATCCTCTTTATTTCTGATCTCAAAGTAGATTTTCGCTTCAGGAGAGGTGATCATAATAACCTCACAGGACATGGTAAGGCTTGAATGAAATCCCTAAATGATCGTACACTGGGGCCATGGGTTTATGATGGGAAGGGCAACCTCTCACACATAGACAGACAACCTCTGTGTCTCCATAAGGTGACGCTCAGAAAGAACTTATCCTCCAAGGGCCTGGGTGGTACAGTCGGATAAGCATCTGACTCTTGGTTTCGGCTCAGGTCATGATCTCACGGTTTCATGAGTTTAAGGTTCTGAGCTGGCACTGCAGAGCCTGCTTTGGGATTCCCTCTCTTCCTCTCTCTCTGCCCCTCCCCCATTCGTGCTGTCTCTGTCTATCTCAAAATAAATAAACTGTAAGAAAGAAAGAAAAAGCAAGCAAGCAAGCAAGCAAGAAAGAAAGAAAGAAAGAAAGAAAACCTATCCTCAAAGCATACACACCCTTAACAAGGATCAAAAAAATTATCCACAACACATCTTACATGTCCTAGGCTACTTACACCATGAGCAGTAGTGAATTTCCACTCTAGCACTCACAAGCCCATGAAGGTGAACACTTCACAGCAATGCAAATCCAATTACATCAGATGTAGAAAATACTGCTAAAAAACACTAACCCAGTAAAAGCGCATAGCCCTGCATTTTAATCATTGTAACAAGTATTTGTGGATCACAATATTTGGGTAGATGAATCATCGTATTTCTTTATTTCTTTAAAATATATTAAGCCTGGCTCCCAGCTTTTACTCACCAAGGCCAATAAAATATCCAAAGTCAGTTCTTACTGAGACTTCTCCATACCCTCTTTTGGATCATAAACAACCCAGAGCTTTCTTTTCTTTTCTTTCTTTCTTTTATTATTTGAGAGAGAGAGAGACAGAGACAGAGAGAGAGTAAGTGGAGTGGGGTAGGGGCAGAGGGGGAGAGAGAAAATCTTAAGCAGGTTTCATGCTCAGCACAGAACCCGACGCAGGGCTCAATCCCACAACCCTGGGATCATGACCTGAACCGAAATCAAGAGTTGGACGCTCAACTGACTGAGCCACCCAGGCGCCCCAAGAGCTTTTTGTATATGACATCAAGAACATAAGAAAGGGATGTGGCTCAGGAAAACCACAAGCTTGTCCCTCCCAAGTGTCCACCCCACTGACCACAGGCTGGACTCCTAGGGATGTTTGCCTCTGCCCCCCCCAAGGCCCAAGAGCTTAATGCCCAGCCTTCAGAGACATCCATACTAACATCTTCTTCTCTATTTTAGACCTGCCAGCCCCAAAGAGCTTCAGGGCCAGAGTTAAGGTCTTCTGGGTGCTCCAAAGCACCTTCGCATCCTAAAGATGAGAGGTCATCTTCCCTCTCTGAGATAGTTCAGCTGATCTTATAAGTGAAAGAAAATTTCATCTTAAGCAGAATAAATTCAAAATTAAAAGGCTACCCCTGTTTATTTATCACATCAAATACCTTGGCGTAATATTGGATCGTTCACACCAATTACGTACGAGGAAGAAGTCCTATTGCATGTATAGGAATGCTCAGGTTAGACGACAGGAGGAAGAACATTAAGACAGCAGAGGCTGGGGGACACAACAGAATTCCCTCTGGAGTCCTTTCTAAGACTATAAATAATGGGCTGTGATCATCTTTTAATGAGGTCCCAACTCAGGGATGAATAGACAGACTCATCATGTTCCTGGAATCTCTGGGGCTCCTTCCTCCCGTTTCCTCCCATTCCCTCTTGTGGGGAACTGCCATGTGACATCATCCTGCTTCTTCAGCGTCCCTTGGGTGTGTTGTTTCATGTCTGTTTCTCATGCTGGGGATTCCTGGATAAGTGCCCCTTCTTTCTTATCCAGACAGTTTTCCAGAGCTTCCAAACTATTCTTTCTGCTTGCAATCACCAACTTCCACCACTGCCAATTCTTAGATAATTAATCCACCCGTTACCAGGGTAAATTTCTTGAAAGGAAATGCTTACTCAATATTCTGTTCACAAACTTTTAGTGACTCCTGTAGCCAATTGCATGAAGTGCAAATCGCTGAGCTCTATATTTAAGGCACTCTCTCTCTCACTGTGCATATATGTGTGTGCACACATGCATGTTTCGTATTTGACATCTTACTTCTGCACTGACACACACCCACACTAACACGCACGCTATTCACACATGTATATACGTAAAGATGACATACAACCAAGGTGTCATACAATGAAATCTGAAGGTTAAAACTGCTTCCATAAGAAAAGATATTTTCAAGGTCCCAGGTACTGTGCAAAAACGCACAATGTACCAGACACGAATGCTGAACACAAGTTGGCTTGGAGTCTATGGGAGCTGAGGAAACCGGCTGCCACGACCAATCCCAGGGAGAGGTGATTCGGCTCAGGGTCTTAGATTTTAACTGTCTGCATCTCAAATTTTATTTGTCTATTTCAAAGGAGCCCTGATCGGCCTGACCCTCTCTCATATCCCCTTGTTCTGCCAGGAGCCAGAAAGATGAAGAGCACTGTTCGCATTGGTTCTTTGGCCAAGAGGGAATGCCAGATAAAGCCCATGTCAGCGTCCACAGCTCCAAGCCTGCAATTTCTTTTAATGTTTATTTATTTTTGAGAAAGAGAGAGAGAGAGAGAGAGAGAGAGATGAACAAGGGAGGGAAAGAGAGAGGGGAACAGAGGATCCGGAGCAGGCTCTGTGTTGACAGCAGAGAGCCCGATGTGGGGCTTGAACTCACGAACCCTGAGATCATGACCCGAGCCGAAGTCAGACGCTCAACCAACAGAGCCACCTGAGCCTGCAATTTTATATAAATTTTTTTTTGAAGAAGGATGCTCTTGTCTGAATTTGAACTCATAAAAGTTGACTCTTAAAATTATTTTTTATTATAAAAAAAATTGGACTTACCGCTCTAAATTTGCATTGCTTTGGTTTTCCTTGCATTTCATGCTTTCTTCATATTATCTGTGGCTCACTCTACTTTTGTCCTTCAGTTGTATGTACCTGAAGCAAATGTACTTAGAAACAGAACCTCATAGACAGAGCCCGCATGAAAAGTCATGCAAAGTGGGTGGAGAATGAAGAGGTGGCCCATATTTATCTTGTCCCCCATTGGTGTCTTGTCTGCATTCTGTTTTGACATTGCATTATTAGCTGCGGAGAGGAGAGCTGGAGGGACAGGGAAACTGGCTGAGCAAATAATTCGGAAATTTATTTAAAGATGTTTTTCTGGGGGGCGCCTGGGTGTCTCAGTCGGTTGAACGTCCAACTTCAGCTCAGGTCATGATTTCGCGGTCCGTGAGTTCGAGCCCTGTGTTGGGCTTTGTGCTGACAGCTCAGAGCCTGGAGCCTGTTTCAGATTCTGTGTCTCCCTCTCTCTCTGACACTCCCCTGTTCATGCTCTGTCTCTCTCTGTCTCAAAAATAAATAAACATTAAAAAAAATAAAAAATAAATAAATTTAAAGATATTTTTCTGGGGGCTCCTGGGTGGCTCAGTTGGTTCAGCATCTGACTTCAACTCAGGACACAATCTCACAGTTCATGAGTTTGAGCCCTGCGTCGGGCTCTGTACTTGGAGCCTGGAGCCTGCTTCAGATCCTGTGTCTCCCTCTCTCTCTGCCACTCCCCTGCTCGTGCTCTGTCTCCCTCTCTCTCTCAAAAATAAACAAACATTAAAAAATTTTTAAAAATAGAGATGTTTTTCTTTCTCCTTCTATTTTGCAGAATTGCAACCAACCCATCAATAAATTAAAAGGCCCTCAGTGAGACAAATTAGTGAATGCCAGCTAGCTCTTTAATATCTCTGCTATGAAATTATCAAAATCATAGAAAAGATACACCCTCCTCCTGCAATGAGATGGGGGTAGAAGGGAAGGAGGAATACTGTCAGATAATCAATGAGGTAATCTTCTCAACTCACAGCTCAACAGCTAAAATTGAATATATCTTGTGGAAGGGGGTGTTGTGGATGAGGATTTTAAATCCCAGGACGGAAGCGGGATGACTCAAAGAATCCAAGGCCACCGCAAAGGTTTTTACTTGTCAGCCCAGCTCTCTGAGAGAAAGAGCGCATTTTCAAGGAAGGAGAAGAACACAGCCGGCACCCTCACACCCATCTGTCCCACTGGGGCTGAGGCCATCCCCTTTGCCTGCGGGTTTCAGGGAGCGGCCAAGTTCATTCTGCACTCTGCCCTCTTCCTCCCCGAATGCTGCTGGCCTCAAGGGAAGGGGGCACTGACATCCCCTGAACACCTGGCCCCTGTGCCAGGAACCTGCCCATGGCCCTCCTTGAACACTATGCTGGTCAATCTTCACAATAAGTGGGAAGTGGCCATGTTGTCCCTGGGGTGCTGACAGGGAAACGGGCCCAAGAGGCTTTATCCACTGCCCAGGGTCACTTGGGGCATGACTGGAGGCTAGGATTTGAATGCACATCTTAGAATGGGTTTCCCAGAAGCAGTCCCAGAGGCCAGCGCTGGGGAACAGGTAGCTGTATTTGAAAGGTGCCTCCAGGAAGCGGGAGGGAGAGAGAGAACGAGCAGGGAAGATAGAAATGCACATGAAAGGGAGGTTTAGTGAATGGATTACAGCTGTGGGAAGCAGGGCCACCAGCTGGCCATCTCTGTGCAAGCACATGGACCCCACGGGGGACAGGGAGGTTGAGAACGACTCCCCAGACCCCCATGGGTAGATGGCTGCCATCAAGGGCGCCTCATCCCCTGTGTTCAGTGGAGCAGACTCTGGAGGTACAGGTGACAGTCCCCAGGCTTGGGAGAATGGCAGCATGCGGGCGGCTGCTGCTGGCAAGCTGAGGTGGGACTTGGGGTGTGGGGGGGCATCCATGCCACCTGCCACATCAGCTCTGTGTCTCTAGTCTCCGTGCTTATCCCCCATGGCCCCCTAGCCTCACACACACGAGCGACTGACTGCATCGAACGCTTCCCTCCAAGATGGCCATTCACCCGATCCAGACCATCAGGATGTCAGAATGTCAAACTCCGTGTAAGGGAGTGGCTCTCAAAGAGACCTCCCACACCAGTAAAATCAGCATTGCATGGGAACTTGCTAGAAAAGGCAGTCTCTCAGGCCCCACCTGCATCAGAAGCTTTAGGAGGAGAGCCCCGCAATCTGGGTTTCACAAGTCAGCTCCAGGTGACCATGACGCACGATTAAGTGTGAGAACTGCCAATATCGTACTCAGGTTGCCCCCTTGACCTTGCGCTCACAGACAGCAACTTAGAAAGTTTTTTGAAGATTTTAATTTCTTTTAAGAAAAAGAAAAAAGGAAGGAAGGAAGGAAGGAAGGAAGGAAGGAAAGAAGGAAGGAAGGAAAGAAGGAGGGAGGGAGGAGAATTCATTTGATCATTAAAGAAAAACATGTATTTAATATATTGTTCTACAGGAGAGGTTCTCAACCAGGGGGACCACAGACCTCTCCTGCCACCAGAAGTTTCTGGATAGAATTGAGAGAGGATTCATGAGCACATGGGGGTGGGGGTGGGGGAAATTACGTATGTATTTTCACCAAACTCAACTATAATTTAACATGTTGTTCAATCACGAATGTAAGTCGATAACCCAGAGTAGTATTGGCAATGCTTGTAACTTTGCCACCAATACAATCACAACTATGTGCAGACTGCATTAGAATTACTGCACATGTCGGGGGCTTGGGTGGCTCAGTCGGTGAAGCATCCGGCTCTTGTTTTCAGCCCGAGCCAAGCTTGGCTCAGTTCGTTAAATCGAGCCCTGCATCAGGCTCTGTGCTGACATCATGAAGCCTGCTTGGGATCCTCTCTCTCTCTCTCTCTTTCTGCCCCTCCCCTGCTCATGTGTGCATATGCTCTCTCTCTCTCTCAAAATAAATAAATAAACTTAAAAAAAGAATTATTGCAAGTATCAAACATTCCTTATGCTGATCAGTACTTCTGCCTTGTTCTTTAATGTGTTAATAGAGAAGCTGAAGGAAAACCACTCCCCTGCTTGTAATACTTCAGACACTAAATGCGTAGGGTTTTCCCCACATCAGCAACCAATTTCCAGTTCTCCAGTTGGACACCAGCTGGGGGTCCTACCTTTAATTCATGTCTGACACTGACTACCCGGAGTTAGAGCAGACTCCACAGGTTGAGGGATCAACCCCAGAAGACAGCCCCCGCTTCACATGCCCATTGTAGTCCCAGCTTGCCCCCGAATGTCTGACCAGCCGACTATAGATCAGACGTTCCCACAACCCCCTCCCGGGCTCAATAATTTGCTGGAATGGCTCCAGAACCCAGAGAAACACTACATTTACCGGTTTAACATAAAAGGTATGATACAGGATACGGTGAACAGCAAGAGGAAGGGGTACATGGGGCAAAGTCTGGAAGGATCTCAGGCTCAGGAGTTGGGAGTAGAACTAGGGCGCACCACCCTCTCCACACACGAATTGTGTTCGCCAACCCAGAAATTCTCTGGAGCCCTTAGTGTAGGGATTTTTTATGGAGACTCCATCACAAAGGCATAACTGATGGGTTATTAATTCAATCCCTAGCCTCTCCTCTCCTAGATGATGGGGAATGAGGCTGAAAGTTCCAAGCTTCCAGTCATGGCTTGGTCTCTGGTGACCAGCCCCGTCGTGAAGCCATCCAGGAGCCCACCAAGAGTCACCTCATTAGAATGAAAAACTGCTCCCATCACCCAGGAAATTCCAAGGGGTTCAGGCACTCTGTATCAGGAACTGGGATCAAAAGCCAGATATTAGAACCAAAGATGCTCCTGGCACTCCTATCAACTCAGAAATTATAAGCATTTTAGAAACCATGTCAGGAACTAGGGGCAGAGACTAAATCTATATTTCTTATTATGTCACAGAAACCCATGTATGAGAGATGGGAGGGGAGGGGAGGGGAGCGGGAGGGGAGGGGAGGGGAGGGGAGGAGGGAAACAGCTGCTCAGAGCCAGACTACACCATGTTGTCTCTCTAGAAGAGTCTGAGAAGGAGGAAAATGAGGAGGAGGTGGAGAAGGAGGAAGAGGAAGCGAAGAAAGGGCGTAAAGCAAGGAAGTTTTGAACATGGACACACAGATCTCAAGTCTACGATTGTGTATCAAGTGCCTGTACTGCTCTAAGCAGGATGCTCAGGGCCAAGGAGAAAATGGCAAAATGCAGCCCTTTGCTTAGGAAGCTCCCTTTAAACACAAAAATCATAATAAAAATTTGTATCAAGCAAATGTCAATCAACCATCCACATGCAAGCACTATTAATGCTGTTAGATTAACAGTGGGGTCTCCGGACTTCAAAAGCATAAATATAATCAATCAGACAAGGTATGAAACAATTCAAAATTACAGGAGGGTGTGTGATAATCCAGAACAATGTGCAGTAAATTGCAAATGGGTGTCTGGACAAGAAGTATTCTGGGGTTCCATGCTGGAGGGGTCCCTGAGGGCATCCTGCGGAAGGTGAGTTGGGCAGTCCCTGTCTGGGGAACTCAAAGGTCAGAGGGAGAAGGACTTCAAGTTTGGAAAAAGGTGTTCAGACCAGATCACTGTGGCTGAAACAGAGGGTCCACATAGGGACATGGAAGAATTTAGAAGAGTTTAAAAGGTTAATCTAGAGAAGCCATGTTTCATAAAGTTCCAAATGCCAGGTCAAGACTAAGTTCTATTAACCACTAAGATCATTTTAGAATCTGAAAGTAATGGGTGCTCCTTTACACACCAGGATGTCATCAACACAGAATAAAAATCCAGTAAAGGTGTTCTCAATCCCCATGTTCTGCACATTCTTAATGTATTAAAAATAATAATAATAATAACTCCCAGAAATATGGCACTCAGTCTTATATTCTTTATTCTCCCCGCCCCCCCCCCCACCGATATCTGATTATCGGAAAAAATAGTCTTCAGAATGTTGGGGTGACCATCTCTTAAGGTGCAAGTCAGTTCCTAAGACGGTCATAAGCCTGGGGCGCCCTCTAGAGGCTTAATGAAGTATGTTCACTTAACAACCTTTTGAAACGGTTTTCAGTGTGGATTGCGCAGAGGAATTAGCAGGGGAGTTTCAAAACGTCCTGGTGCTCGGCCCCCAACCCTTCGAAACTGAGATTAAATCCTTCTGAAGCGTGGTTTAGGAATCAGAATAGTGTAGACATTGCTGAGGTTTATAATGATTCCTGAAATCGAGCAATGTTAGCCCTTCAACTTTGTTGTTCTTTCTCAAAGTTGTTTTGTCTGTCCTAAGACTTTTGCATTTCCATAGGAATTTCAGAATCAGCTTCTCAGTTCTTACCTCCCCCCCTCCAAATGCCTGCTGAGATTTTGATTGGTATCACATTGAATCTGTACATCAATTTGGGGAGAATTAACATCTTTTTTTAAATTTTTTTTCAATGTTTTTTATTTATTTTTGGGACAGAGAGAGACAGAGCATGAACGGGGGAGGGGCAGAGAGAGAGGGAGACACAGAGTCGGAAACAGGCTCCAGGCTCCGAGCCATCAGCCCAGAGCCCGACGCGGGGCTCGAACTCACGGACCGCGAGATCGTGACCTGGCTGAAGTCGGACGCTTAACCGACTGCGCCACCCAGGCGCCCCAATATCTTAATACTATTCAGCTTTCTGACCCATGAACATGGTCTATCTCTCCTTTCATTTAGGTCTTTAATTCTCTAAGCAATTCTTTGTGATTTTCAATGTACAGATCTTGGAAGAACCGGATCCTTCACACACACACAGCTGTGCAAATAGAAAGTTACTATCACTTTGGAAAAGTTTAGCAGTTTCTTAAAAAGTTGAACAGAGACCTATTATGTGAACATACACATATGGAAAGTATGTGTTCACACAAACACATGCGCACCGGTGTTCTAGCACCTTTCTCTGTGAGTGTTCTAACTAATGAACTGTCCCTTTCCTGTGAGTGTCTAACTAATGAACTAATGAACTAATGAACTGAAGGAGCTTTTCCTCCTTCCTTGCCGTCTGCCAAAAAAAAAGCACTCTCGTGAAAACTCCTGACACGGGGTCTGCTTGTGAGGATCCCAATTTAATAGAAACTGCAAAATGAAAGAATGAGGTGGAAAACAACTCCCATTATTTTAGCCAAGAAGAGCTTCTCTTGTTTTTTTGTTTTTTTTTTTTTTTTCAAAAATATCTTGACCTCTGCAGGGATAAACAGTGAGAGGATTCAAGCTTGCTCGTGTCAAGCTGCAGAAGACAAAGCAAAAGCAGCATTTCTTCCTAAAGAAGGAAAAGTACTTATGGATCCAGGAAGAAAAGGGAGGGAAGGGACAAGAGCAAGGGAAGGATAGGGAGCAAAGAGCAAGCAGTTGGAAGGCGGTGGGACGACCTGAGGGAAGGGCTTGGCAAAGGAAAATGGAAATGCTTTCAGTTTTCCACTGCAAAGCTGCTTCTGTCGATGCCCTCCTCTGAACTCCCCTAAAATGCCCCTAAGTGCCCAGTGCTCATCAGTGCATTGAGTGGGTGGGCTCCTGGTAAAATACAAGGAAGGTGTTGAGTTTCACACATCGTGAGACAGAACACAGACTACAAGTAGGGGAAGCATTGGAAGCCTGGAGTCTAAGAAAACTCCACGAACTTAAGCATCCAGAAATTCCTAGTCTTGGAGATCGGGTCTTGGATGATCACCAGCTATGGCGTTAATGGTCAGACTAGTTTGCCTGGATCTCTGGAAGGTGGGGTAGCGGGGACGGTGATGAACGAGTTACTCTGAAAAATTAAACTCTCTTCTCGCATACTTGCCAGACCTATATGATGCTCCTCTTCTGCAGATGAAGAAATAGCCACCGCCTTTTTGCACCTGGCAGTGGGTAGAAGGAGAGTGAGCGTGAGTCATCCACAGCAAGGCTGGGGGTGTGAAATCAGCACAAGGCACAGGGATTCCCTTGAGGATGGTGGAGAAATGAAAATCGGGAGGAAAGAAATAGCAAATCCGAGGCAGCACAGCAAGAGGGATTCAGATGCAGAATAGGAGACAAAAAAGGTCAGAAAACGAAGTGACTCTGTTCCAGACCTGAAGCTTAGTGCAGTAACATCGTCACAGTTCCTATTTCCTGGCAACTATAATTTAGAAGGGATGGATTACCTCTGAGTGCTCTGACATCGATACCTGGCGAAGAAATATCAACACTATAAAGCATTGCTCAGGAGACTGGACCATTAGGAATGGGGACCTTACAAAGTCTAGCCTGCAGTAATCATAACACTATCCCAGGTGGTGGGAACTACGTCTTTGGAATGACGTGGTTTCTCAGAACGGATTTCCCAGGTTATAAACAGTGTGAATATATAATGTATCACGTCAGTTTTCACGATTCCAGGGCATTGGCATTTCTATGCATCCCATAGCTTCAGGATTGTGAAGTATGACACAGAGTTATTACTTCTGTGACTTTGGTAAGAGAAATGGAGTTTGTGGACAATGGAGGATGTATGGTGGGCAAGGAGCCAGGGCCCGTTCCCGCAGTAACTTGAAGGTCACAGAAAGGAATTGTTCTCTTCATGTCAAGAGCAGCCAGTGCAGAGGGAAGGTTTCCTTCTGGGAAAAGTCTAATGTCGTGGAACAGCTGGGAACCCAGGGATGCTCTCCAGCCTAGATGTCGGGTGCAGAGGGGCCAGCACGCACTGGCCTAGGCGATGCCACTAACTCCTGCTTGTTTCATCACTGCAGCTTTGGGACCAGCCTCCCTCTTCTATCTTCTTTCTCTCCCTAGGTGTGATCACAAGTTTTTCTAGGGCTTTACTAAGACTTAGAGATAGCCTTCCTCTCCCTATTGTCTCCTTCCCCAGCATCAACTCGTACAAAATTCTGGAGTCATTAAATCGATGGGGCAAGTCACTTGTGTTACGCTACAGAAACTGAAGCCTCAGATTTAAGTCCGGGCTCCGGCTGTTGCAATGTGTGCTTGTGGCGCCATCTCCTGGTAAAGTCTGGTATTGAACTGCGCGATCCATGAAACAGCAGTTTCCAGGTTTTTGTTCATAGAACCCCTTACACTCCTAAAAACAACCTTTGTGCAAGTATGCCATATCTATCAATATTTATATTATAGATTGAAACAAAACTGTTTTTAATATTTATATATTAAAATAACAATAGTAAAGCCATTACATGTTAACATGAGTAACGTTTTTATGAAAAGCAACATTATTTTCAAAACAGAAAAAGCAGCGAGAACAATTCAAGTGTTTAAGATTTTTGCATATCTACTGTTCAGCTTAATAAAAGACATCTGGATTCGGGCACCTGAGTGACTCAGTCGATTACATGTCTGACTCTTGATTTCGACTCAGGTCATGATCTCAAGTTTATGGGTTCGAGCCCCACTTTGGGCTCTGTGCTGGCAGCTTGGAGCCTGCTTGGGATTCTCTCTCTCTCTCTCTCTCTCTCTCTCTCTCTCTGCCCTTCCCCTACTCGCGTGCCCTTTCTCTCTCAAAAATAAATAAATAAACTTTTTAAAAAAATCTGGATTTTCACATCTGCTTCTACCTTCGGTCTATTTCAGTATGTTGTTTTGGTTGAAGCACATGAAGAAAAGCCAGCCTCAGCAACAAATAACCTTTTCAAACAACTGTGGGCATTCTTATTTGGTGCTACATCAAAAGTGGATTAGTGACAGTTTCTTGCAGTTTAATTGCTTTGTGAAATCTGTAAAAATATCAGTGAACTTTTCCTTCTCTGTTAGAGTAAAATCTGTGGGTCTTTTTTGCATTTTGAGTGAATCTTTATCCTCGCATGCCTTTTGTAACATTACCCCAAAGCCTTTTGGAAAATATCGCTTGCTGAGTTACGTAGCCCTCCCAAGTTTCAACACAATGCATTACATGGTACAACTCAAAAAAAAAAAAAAAAAAAAAAAAAACATCTGGCCATTTCATCAACAATTTCATTACAAAAGTCTTTCTTCACTGTACTGGACACAAGTTTCCCAAAATGTTAATTTTTGCTTGAAATCTCAAATTTGATCATCGGTAAAAAGTGCCAAGTGGTTATCCTTGAAATGACAGGTTCATTTTGTTCATTTTTAAGAAAATGTCTGCCCAATACCCAAATCTAAATAAACTTACTTAATCTGTCAGTTGTTATTTAAAGAAAAATGATGCTTCATGAAAAGTGACTAGTTTAGCTCATCACTGAAACAACCTTACAAGGGTTTTCCCTCTAGACAAACACAATTTGGTGTGTAACAGAAGTACTTTATGGCCATTTCAGCATCCAGAAAGTTTAAAAGATGTATATTTAAGAGGAATTAATCAATAAAATTAATAATGTGCAGTGCTTAGAGGCACCTGGGTGGCTCAGTCAGTTAAGCATCTGACTTTGGCTCAGGTCATGATCTCACGGTTCATGAGTTCAAGCCATGCTTTGGGCTGTGTGTTGACAGCTCAGAGCCTGAAGCCTGCTTCAGATGCTGTGTCTTCCTCCCTCTCTGCCTCTCCCCTGCGCGCTCTCTCTCTCTCTCTCAAAAATAATATAAACACTGAAAAAAAATTAAAAACAATTTGTGCTGTTTCTTCAGACACTCTTTAGTGAAACTGGCATTTTTTTTTAAGTTTATTTATTTTCAGAGACAGAGTGTGCGAGCGTGAGCAGGGGAGGGGCCGAGAGAAAGGGAGAGAGAATCGCAAGCAGGCTCTGTGCTACCAACGCAGAGCCTGACGCAGGGCTCGAACTCAGGAACCGTGAGATCATGACTTGACCCTAAATCAAGAGCTGGACTCTCAACCAACTGAGCCACCCAGGTGCCCCAAGACTGGCATCTTTTTTTAACGTTTAGTCATTTTTTGAGAGGCAGAGAGAGATAGAGTGTGAGCGGGAGAGGAGCAGAGAGAGAGGGAGACACAGAATCCGAAGCAGACTCCAGGATCCGAACTGAGAACACACAGCCCGACACAGGACTCGAACTCACAAACCGTGAGATCATGACCTGAGCCAAAGTCGGACGCTCAACCGACTGAGCCGCCCAAGTGCCCCCCAAGACTGGCATTTTTATTTTTTTTTTAATTTTTTTTCAAAATTTTTATTTATTTTTTGGGACAGAGAGACAGAGCATGAACGGGGGAGGGGCAGAGAGAGAGGGAGACACAGAATCGGAAACAGGCTCCAGGCTCTGAGCCATCAGCCCAGAGCCTGACGCGGGGCTCGAACTCACGGACCGCGAGATCGTGACCTGGCTGAAGTCGGACGCTTAACCGACTGCGCCACCCAGGCGCCCCAAGACTGGCATTTTTAAAACCCAATCAGGACATTTTAGTGATGAACTCTTCACACTCTTGATTGCTGCTGTATCCATTGGTTTCATGTAAGAACAGAACCCCTTCTGTATATTTCAAGCAGGAGGAGGTTTAATACAGGGTCTTGGGTGCTTACAAAGTCACCATGGAGCCTAACAGAGCAAGTTCTAGGCTAAGCTTCTGGGGTTACTGGGACATTGTAGAAATGACCCACAAGGGGAACTAACTCCTCAGAGATGCCCCCTGGAGCTCTCCCCAAATCAAGAAGCCATTAGTTTCTATACCGCTGAGAAACTGGAGAAAGAGTACTGGAACGAAGCTACAGGATCTCCTGGCTTACCAGCAGAGTATGATCCACACCCCTATGATCCAAATATCATGTGAGTCCATCAGATTGGAAGGATCCAATTTTCATCCATCAACTCAGACAGCAGAGAATCCTGGGAATATATGGTATTTGACACTCTAACCTCTTGAACTTAGAAGACAGGTGAAATGAACTTTACATGAGCTAATTCATCATTCTAGACATCGTCAACACAAATGAGCTCACAAAAGCCAGTGGTAACACACGGCAGATAATTTTCTGCCTTTTCTCCGAATGATGGAAAATCCTCCTAGACCCTATATAGAGAGATTTCTCTTTTTCACTTTTACCCATTGACTTTGTCCAAACATGCCAACTGCATGCTGTAAACCCAGACAGAATGGCATGGGTTATGAGGGATGGGTGGAGGGGTCCTACTCAGAGAGCCTGCCTGGACGCTGATGAGAAACCAGGATTTTTCTGTTAACATCCCTGAAATGTCCCAGTAGAGATACCACAGAATGTTCTAACACTTCTGCTAAATGCCCCCTCCTTCTAGCCTACTTACCAATGCTTCCTCTAAGCCAATAATTCTCAAAACTTGATACTGTATTTAAAATGTAGGTTAAACTAGGTAGAGTCCTGAGCTGTACTGCCAGAGATTTTAATTCGGTATGTCTGAGGCAGAATCTAGATTTCTTTTTTATCTGTTTAAAATTTCTTCCTTCCTTCCTCCTTCCCTCCCCCCGACCCTGTCTCTCTCTGTTCTTTTCTTTTCCTCTCCTCTCCTCTTCTTCTTTCCTTCCTTCTTTCCTCCCTTCCTTCCTTCCTTCCTTCCTCTTTCTTTCTTTCTTTCTTTCTTTCTTTCTTTCCTCTCATTCATTAATTCATTCATTCACAGTTTACCTCAGGAGATTCTGATGCAGCTCATCTATTGATCACAGTGTGAGAAACATCATTTTAGGCCATCAGGTCCTGACCCTGACAGTTCAGACTTGTCTAGGGCACAGTTTCACAGGTGAAAGAAAACCAGCTCTCACTTTGTGGCCAGGCAGCTCTCCCCGGAGTACAAGGACACAGCAAAGCTAAGGGACAGTGATTTCTTGCTTTTAAGCTAAGGAAGTCATTCCCCATCCAAATCCAGCAAAAGTCCAACTACTTTTCCCCCTAGTCTGTCTTAAAAATACTTCTTTTCTTGTTTTGTTTCCATTAATTCCTTTTGGCTGAATTTTATTTGGGCATATTTCACCATTGATTTGTGATATGTCCTGCATCCTATTTTGAGCAGTTTTTGTTTTTTTTTTTAATTTTAGGGTTCTCTTTCAGGACTCATTGTTTTATTGATCTGTATGTTAGGTTTTTGATCAATGCAACACTACGTTAACTCTTGTTTCTGTTCAATTTATTTTTAGATTAGGAGGAACATGTTATTCTCTTTGTTATTTCTCTTTAAAAATTTTCTGGCTAGTTTTACCAATTACTTTTTGTCTTCCAGATGAATTTGAGGACTTCCAATTGATTCCCTTTATTTATTCTTTAAAACTGGACCAAAGAGTCTTCTCCAACTTTGCATTTATTTCTTCTTAACTTTCAGCAATCTCTCCTGCCTTCCTTTATACTTAGAATTAACTGCCCATGACATATATAATAAACGTATTTCTTCTTTCGTCTTGAAGACTGTCTTCAACAGTCATATTTCCTCAAAAAAGACTGGCTTTCTCTCATGCTTCTCAACCCCTTTAAACTGTTCTATCTCTTTGACCTTGAAATAAGGACAATGTAAATAACCTTGATCCTTAGAGGTTTTTTTAAAAAAATCACTTTTGAACACTCTATTTATCTCTTCCTTTATCCTCTGAGAACAAAGGCTATTTGTTCTGTCTTCAGTACAATAGATGCTAAAATTATCTTCATAGTATCATTTAAATCATGCCTTTCTCTGCCTCATATTGACATTGCTTAAATATTCCAACGCAGCTTTCTTTGCTGTAAACGCATTTCCCGTTGCTCTGCAACCCATAAATCACCCATAAGCTAAACGAATTGCAAGAAAACAAATTGCAAGTTGATCGAGCTGGGCCATCAACATTGTCTGTGCAGACACCTAAGTAATACACAAAGATGCAATGGTGCCCTGTGGAGTGTGCCTCCAGGTCCCAAACTCATGCGCTGTTTATAGCAGGCAAAGCCGTGACCCTCACCACCACCCTGGAGGGCCATAGATGTTCGGGTTCAGGTTGACCAATGAAGACCAACCGGGCCAATACATAGTCTCTCTTGGAATTCAGAGATGCCACAAATCCCCACTGATGATCACAGGGCATGTAAATTCTGACGATGTGACATTTTCACCCCTAGCCATGAACACTGAGAGTAGAAAAAAGATGTCTGCAGAGAAATAACAATGGAGCAGATAGTCTAAGAATAGAGATATGAGTGAGGGAGAGAGAATTGGGGAAAGTGTGAATTAGTTGACTTGGTCCTGATACACTTCCCCCTCCGGGCCCTCTGACACCTGCTTGCACATCCTGAAAGCAAGGTATTAAGTTGCACTTCAAATATCCTACTTTCGCTGTCCAGTTAAGGATACTTGAGCAATACAAGTCAAAACTCAGCAGCAGAATGATTTCCCAGAGCAATTCAGATTCCCCAAATTCAAGTATGTTCATTTACCATAACCTACTGATACATACATAAAAAATAGGCTCATCCGTTTTTTTACACTATAGCTTTTGGCATAAAACACAGTAACAATCTGAAGTGAAAACATGAAAGAATTCCCAACAAACCCTTGTTTCCAGAGTCATCCCCAACAGCAAACAAAATTTGCCTATAGTTGTAATTATACCATAACTGCTATATCTTTATGTTTAAGGCTTTAGTTTAGTTTTTTGGTGGTTATGTTTGTTTCCAAAATCATACATAGATATGGCTAAAAATTTTAAGTAGCAGAGAAGGGTCAAACTGAAAACCAGTGCTTTCTGAAAACCTGGGGTTCCCTGCCCGACCACTTTCCACTCCCCAACCCACTGTAAGAATCCATAACCTTTTATCATTTATCTTCTTGGTCCAACAGTGATTAGCTCCATGTTATAAATGAATGATTATATCGCTTTCTTGATTTATCATTTTTTGACAGCAATAATTGATTTCCAGGTAAGAAAAGAAAGATGGGCTCACTTACATGTCAACCATGTATCCTCTCTTTCCAATTTTTTATATTTACCTTACCTTATTCCTTGTTTTAAAATTTTTTAATGTTTATTCATTTTTTGAGAGATAGAGAGCACAAGCAGGGGAGGGGCAGAGAGAGAGGGAGACACAGAATCCGAAGCAGGCTCCAGGCTGTCAGCACAGAACCGATGCAGGGCTTGAACTCACGAACTGTGAGATCGTGACCAGAGCCGAAGTTGGACACTTATCCTACTGAGCCATCCAGGCGCCCCAACCTTACCTTATTTCTTATATTTACTTACATTACCTACAATTTATAAATTTTTTTATACTTAGCTAATTGTAGAAGCATAATGATTTTTTAGGCTTCATTACTGCATACCTTCCCTCATGGGAAGAGTTTAAAGTGACTTTTGCATGCAATATGCAATTGCCTATCTGTTCTCAGTTCATACCTCCACCTCTCTGTCTTTGCTAAATATTGTAGATCCTTTTAACGACAATTGCTAACCTCCCTTGCCTGTTGGCTTCCAGAGAGTTTTTGGTAGTGAAAGCACTGGCAAGTTACTGGAAGGCAGTTGGAGAGAATAAACTCTTCCTCATTCCGTTTTCAGGCTGTGTCTCTGGCCACAACAGGGACACCAGTCTTAATGATGGCAGCATCAATGGGACAGTGGTGGTGGCAGCAATGGGGGCTACAACATGCTGTGACTGAAAGATGCCGGGTTCCTAATCAGGCAGTGACTTCCAATAGCAAGAACTTTTGCAGCTCTGTGCTGTTCTGGATGATTCTCTCAGAACTTTTTTCCAGTTAACCAATTCTCTCTTTGACTGTTTTTAATATGTTGGTTAACTCATCTACTGGGTTTCTTTTATGCTGTAATTGTTGCTTTGTTGATGGACAGACCATATTTCCCTCCCCGCCTCCCCCCCCCAATCCAAACGTATACTTCTTCAAAAGTCCTGGCCATGTGAGAGTCTAGGATCAAAGTCTCCAAAGAGGAGACTAAGACTAGGGATCATTTCTGATTTTCTCATAGCCATCAAAATAGAATTGCTTGGTTACCCTAATACCAGTAAAGCTTCACTTCCCACTTAGCACCTTGGTTTTTGGTTTCCCTGTTTGTTTTGTCCCTGCATATTTTTTCTTATACTTTCTTGGGATATCACAAATGCATTTACAAAGATATTTGATATATTTTTCCTAGCATTTCTAGGTATTTTGTAGATTGTCCCCAAAATATATTTTCAGACAAATTATGAAAACAAAACCAAAATCAGCATTTCCATCATTTTGGGTTAAGATTTAATTATCAGATTCCAACGCCATTAGAACAGGTAAGTAAATAAATGTACCTCTTTCTCACCACATGCACACGTCAGTAAGACTCTTGATCTTCTTTACTTTGAAGCTGAAAATGAAACACACACACACACACACACACACACACACACACACACACACATTTTATCCCAAAATAGTACTTCCTCTTAAACTAAGCTATAGCAACCTAGCTTTTTTTTAAGAATAAGATTTTTTTAGTTTTATAAAATAATCTCCAATATATATTTGTAAAGCACTGTCACAACTATTATGTGAAATATGCTATCATTTACGTAAAAAAGCATGAGAGGGCTATCATCTATCTATCTATCTCAAAACAAAATAGGGGTGACTGGGTGGCTCAGTCGGTTGGGCGTCTGACTCCAGCTCAGGTCATGATCTCACAACTTGTGGGTTTGGGACCCGCGTTGGGCTCTGTGCTGACAGCTCGGAGCCTGGAGCCTGCTTCGGAGTCTGTGTCTCCCTCTCTCTCCGCCCCCCCCCATTCGTGCTCTGTCTCTGTCTCTCTCTCTCAAAAATAAACATTAAAAAAAATTTAAAAACAAAAAACAAAATGAAACGAGGGAAGGAGTCTTTCTGTCTGCCTAAGAATAACTTTTTTAACTTAGTGATTTTTTAAAAGCACAGTACAGTATTTTTCACTGTAGGCACACTGTTGTACAGATCTCTAGAAATTATTCCTCTTGCATGACTCAAACCCTAAACCCATCAAAAAGCGACTCCCTGTTTCCCTCTCCCCCCAGCTCCTGGAAGTCACAATTCTATTTTCTGTATTTATAATTCTGACTACTCTGGGTATCTCCTATAAGTAGCATCATACGGTATTTGTCTTTTTGTAACTGGCCTATTTCACTTAGCATAATGTCCTCAAGGTTCATCCATGTTGTAGCACGTGTCAGAACTTCCTTTTTAAGGCTGAATAATATTTCCTTTGGGTGTATATGCCACGTTTTCTTTATCTACTCATCCATAAATAAACACTTAGGTTAGTTCCATCTCTTGCTGTATCGTGAATGATACAGCAATGAACATGGAGTGCAAATACGCCTTTGAGATCCTGCTTACAGTCCTCTTGGAGAAATACCCAGAAGTGGAATTGCTGGACCTATGCTTGATCCATGCTTTTTTCCATAATGGCTGTGCCATTGTACATTTCCACCAACAGTGCATAAGGGTTTCAATTTCCCCCCATTCTTATCAAAACTAATTTTCTGGTTTTGTTTTGTTTTGTTTTGAATAAGGACAACCCTAATGAGTGTGAGGTGTTATCTCATTTTGGTTTTGTTTCACATTTCCTGATGATTAGTGATATTGAGCATCTTTCCATATATCTGTTTGATACTTGTATGCCTTCTCTGGAAAAACATCTATTCAATTCCTTTGCCCATTTTTAAATAGGGATTATTGTTTCCTTGTCGTTGAGTTGTAGGAGTTTCTTATACGTTTTGGAGATTAACTTCTTACCAGATATATGTTCATATGTATTTTCTCCCATTCTGTAGGTTGTCTTCTCACTATGTTGATGATTTCCTTTGCTGCACAAAAGCTTTTCAGTTTGATGTAGTTTCACTTGCCTATATTTGCTTGTTGTCTACATTTTTTGGTGTCATAGCCAAGAAATCACTGCTGAGACCAATGACACAAAGTTTTTATGCTATGTTTTCTTCTAGGGGTTTTATGGTTTCAGACCTTACATTTAAGCCTTTCATCTATTTTGAGTTGATTTTTGTGTAGGGTGTAAGAAAAGTGTCTGATTTCATTCTTTTGCATGTGGCTATTCAGTTTTCCCAGCACCATTTGTTAAAGAAACTATCCTTTACCCATTGTGCAGTCTTGGAATCCTTGTCAAAGATTGTTTCACCATATATATGTGGTTTTATTTCTGGGTTCTCTGTTCTGTTCCATTGTTCTAGATTTCTGTCCTTATCCCAGTACCATATTGTTTTGATTACTGTAGCTTTGTAATATGTTTTGAAATCAGAAAGTGTGAGGCCTCCAGCTTTTTCCTTCTTTCTCAAGATTGTTTTGGCTGTCTGGGGTCCTCTGTGATTCCATATGAATTTTAGGATGGATTTTTCTATTTCTGTGAAAAATCCCATTGGGATTTTGATAAGGAGTGCACTGAATCTCTAGATGGCTTTGGATAGCATGGACATTTTAACAATATTAATTCTTCCAATCTATGAACATAAGATATCTTTCCATTTGTTTGTGCCTTCTTCAGCTTGTTTCATCAAAGGCTTTTAGTTTTTAGTGTACAGATCTTTTACCTCCTTGGTTAAACTTATTTCTAACTATTTTATTGTTTTTGATGCTATTATGAGTGGGCTTTTTTTTTTCAGATAATTTGTTAGTATATGGAAATGCAACTGATTTATGAATGTTGATTTTATATCTTGCAACTTTACTGAATTTGCTAATTAGTTCTAATCTGGTTTTGGTGAAGCCTTCTTCATATGCAATCATATCATCTGCAAACAAAGACAATTTTACTTCTTTCTTTCCGATTTGGATTCCCTTTACTTTTTTTTTTCTTGCCTGATGCCCTGCCTAGGCCTCCCAGTACTATGTTGAATAAGAGTGGTAAGAGTGGGCATGGGTCTTGTTTCTTAGAGAAGAAGCTTTCAACCTTTCACCGCTGAGTGAGATAGCTGTGGTCTTGTTATATATGGCTTTTATTATGTTATGGTCCTTATATACCCAGTCTGTTGAATGTGTTATGAAAGGATGTTGTGCTTTATCAAATGCTTTTTCTATATCTATTGAGATGATCGTATGATTTTTACCTTTCATCCTATTAATATGGCATATCACACATATTGATTTGATATGTTGAACCATGCAGTTTAACATGCAGTTTGCTTAGTTAATATTTTGTTGAGAATTTTGGTATCTATGCTTATCAGGAATATTAATCTGTAGTTTTCTTTTCTTGTAGTGTCCTTATTGGGCTTTAGTATCAGAGTAATGCTGGCCTCATAAAATGGGTTTGGGAGTATTCCCTCCTCTTCAATTTTTGGAAGAGTTTAAGAAGAACTAATATTAATTATTGTTTAAATGTTTGGGAGAATTCACCAGTGAAATTATCTGGCCCTGAACTCTTCTTTCTTAAGACTTTTTTATTATTCCTTTTAGGTTTGTTAATATTTACCTTATATATTTAGGTTCTCCTGTGTTGGGTGCATAAGTATTTACAAATGTTATATCCTCTTATTCACCTTTTATCATTATATAATGACTTCATCTTTTGTTACATTCTGTCTTAAAGTCTATCCCATCTGATATAAGTATAGCTACCTCATCTCTCTACCATTTTGCTGATATCACCAAGCTAACCCATTATTACTGACTCAGCTTTAGATTATTGACTCATCATAAAGAGAGCCAGCCTACTCAGAGAGAAATTACTTATCACGTATATATATTTTTATAAAATGACTTGATTTATTTTTATCATATTAATTATTTTAAATTTGGGTCTTTTAAAAATGTTTATTTTTGAGGAAGAGAGAAAAAGAGCATGAGCAGGGGAGGGGCAGAGAGAGAGAGGGAGACAGAGGAAGGTTCTGTGCTGACGGCAGAGAGCCTGATGCAAGGCTCGAACTCACAAACCATAAGATCATGATGTGAGCCAAAGTAGGATGCTCAACCAACTGAGCCACCCAGGTGCTCCTAAAGTTTGTTTTTAAATTAAGCCAACTTACTGCCATTATAAATAACTCTTACTCATGGCAAAAATAATGGTGTTTCCTATTTAACGGGGCTATTAAGGTTGTTATGTTTAAGTAAAAAATGATCGCAAAGTAAATTTAAGTAAATAACAATACAGGTTGTATAAGATATGGCAAAACTCATATGAACAAAATGTATCTGAAAGAGCATTTTCTTGTTTTATACACCTGCAAAAGTATGGCTGGACTCAGTTTTGTAGAAGATAAAGATAAGAGGGCCCATGTTGCTTCTTTCCACTTGTCTCCCTTTCTCCAATTTCCAAATCTATTAGCCATAGGTTTGCACTTTCAAGATTGATAAGATTTACATTCTGTTTTCACCCTAATTAATTTCCATCCATTTTGCTTACTTTATTCTAAAAGTGTATAACTGCGAGCATTTATATTACAACTACGTTTTTATTCCATCACAGAGCCATGTAGCATACCGTCTTTATTTCTCCTATTTTACAACCGTTTCAGGTAGAGGAGAACACAACTGTGAAGACATAATGAACTGTTCTGTTACATCCTACTATTTTTTAAAATCATGCCAAATTTCGGCTTCCTGCATACTTGGACCATGACTTTCTTTTACAGTTTTCTGTATATGATTTCCCTCTTTCTTTTAAATGTTTTTATTTATTTAAAATTGTTTAATGTTTATTGATTTTTGAGAGAGGGAGACAGAGACAGAGTGAGAGCAGGGAGGAGAGGCGGCGGGGGGCGGGGGGAGACCCAGCATCTGAAGCAGGCTCCAGGCTCTGAGCTGTCAGCATAGAACCCTACGCAGGGCTCAAATTCATGAACTGGGAGATCATTACTTGAGCGGAAATCAGACGCTTAACCGATTGAGACACCCAGGTGTCCTTAAATGTTTATTTTTATTTTTGAGAGAGAGCATGAGCAGGGGAGGGGCAGTGAGAGAGGGGGACAGAGGATACAAAGTGGGCTGCATGCTGACAGGCTGACAGCAGCAAAACTGATGTGGGGCTTGAAGTCTCTAACAGCGAGATCATGACCTGAGCCAAAGTCAGATGCTCAACCAACTGAGCCACCAGGTGTCTCTGTATGTGATTTTTCTAAAGTTTCTCCACGCTTTTCTGTTTTTAAATTGTTCACACATACATTGGTTAAGTATATATTAAGTATATACCAAGTGTCAGGCAAGGAACCAATAGTCAATGATCCCCGACCTCATGGAACCTACATTCTCTAGGGGAAGAAGGCAATAAATAATACAGAAAATCAATGAATCAATCATATCGCATTCTAATAGAACAGAAAAGGAGAGACTGGAAAAGCCAAAGTGAAAGACAATTTGCAATTTTAAATATTATCTGGATACACCTCACTTGGATGACATCCGCAGGAAAACTTAAAGAAGATGTGGGAGTTAAACGTATGGACACCTGGAGTAAATGCATTTATGGAAGAGGAACAGCCAATGCAAAAGCCCAAGGGTGAGGGTGTGTCTGATGTCTTTTGAGGAATGTTGAGGAAGCCAGCGTGGTTGGAGCTGAGTGACTGAAGGAGAGAGAGGTGGGAGATGGGCAGCAAAGGGCCAGAATAAGCAAAACTTGTAAGCCATCATAAGAAGGATAAACTAAAGAAGCCAAAGGAAATAAGTAACAGTTATATAATTATCAAAGTCGCTAATTAAAAACCAAAAGTAATAGAAGATTTTGAGTGGGAGGGGCTTGATTTATGAGTTTTTTTCTCCAATGCTTTAAAAATTGTTTTGTTTTAAGAAAATTTACAAAGATACAAACCAAGTGGGGAGAATGATGAACTCTCATTCAAGTAGCCACGCCTGACTGTCCTTGTTTCCTCCATAAACCCACCAACTTTTTCCTTCCCATCCTCTCATGTGACTTACTTGGAAGCCAGTCCCATCTCACACAGAATGAAATCCAGAAATCTTACCACGGCGTACCAGACCCAAGCCATCCAGTCCCTGGAGAGGAACACATCTCCTTGCCTCTGAGTCTACCTTCTGCCCCCCTGACCCTCCACCCCAGGCACACCCCGCCAGATGCCCCCTCCAGGTTCGCCCTCGCTTTGTCTCCTACCTCAAATGCTCTGCAGGCAGATTTGTGCGTGACTGATTCCGAACTTTTTGTTCCAATAGTGGAATTTTTCAGAGACAATTTCTCTGACTACCCACAGGCATCTTCTATTCCCTCAGGACACATTTTTTTCTTTTCTTCAAACGCTTACTGCTGCCTGACTTGAAATCAAATATTTAACATTTCTTTGTTATCTGTCTCTCCTCATTAGCATGGAAGCTCCATGAGGACAGAGGCTCTCTTTTCTTCGCTGTTCTGTCTCTGGAGCCTGATCACTGTCTGGCATGTAATAGGTTATCAGCAAATATATTCTGAATTTGTTCAATGAGCATTTTTGAAAGATCTTCATTTTTTAATTTGTTTAATGTTTGTTTATTTTTGAGAGAGAGAGAGAGAGAGTGATCAGGGGAGGGGCAGAGAGAGAAGGAGACGCAGAATCCGAAGCAGGCTCTAAGCTCTGAGCTGTCAGCACGGAGTCTGATGCGGGGCTCGAACCACGAACTGTGAGATCATGACCTGAGTCGAAGTCGGATGCTTAACCGATGGAGCCACCCAGGTGCCCCATTTTTGAAAGATTTTCAAATATGACTTCCCTGTTTAGCTGATGGGAGTACTTATTACACGAACATCTCATTTAACTCAGGCTTTAGCAGTAACTAAAAAAGCAGAAATTTTATGAACTAGTGAAAGGAATGAATTACAAGACCCTAGTTTCTCAGCAGAGAAATAATTCAAGAACGAAGTAACTTAGGAGGCATAAGGATCCAGTTCACGATAGTGTAAAGGGGATTGTGGGAATGAAAATACTATTAAATGTTGCTGAAGTCATGTCGAAGGTGCTAGAAAACAGAAAATAAGATTTTAATATAACCTTTAGCAGTTAACTTAGAAAAAAATCTTCTACACATGGAATAAAACTTGAAACAATGCATACATGCTCTTGCTTTTTTCCTGAAGACCTGTGATTACATGTTAGCAGAATGGTGAGCAAGTGCCTAGAAGCTTCCAAGCTCAGTGTGGCAGAGGGTCTAGTATGCACCTTTTGCAGCTAGAGGTAACTGGTGGCTGCAAAAGTATGTCTCTTGCTGCAGATTCTGTTCTTCTCCATAACTTTCATTTCTGACACCCAAAATGATGCCCAAATTAAATTTTTGTTTAAGATAAATGACAATGAAGATGAAGGCAAAACTTTAAAAGGTACCGCGTAAGGGGCACCTGGGTGGCTCAGTCAGTTACGCGTCCGACTTCGGCTCAGGTCATGATCTCTCCGTCCGCGAGTTCGAGCCCCGCATTGGGCTCTGTGCTGACAGTTCAGAGCCTGGAGCCTGCCTTGGACTCTGTGTCTCCCTCTCTCTCTGCTCCTCCCCCAGTCACACTCTTTATCAAAAGAGTCTCTTTATCAAAAAATGAATAAACATTTAAAAAAATTTTAAACAAGGTACATCATAAGAAAATGTGTTTATGGATTTCCTTGTGTAGTGTAAACAAAGAATTAAAAGCCAAAAGAGAACCAGCTGATACGAACGTGTCTACCAAGTTTTCACTAATCCATGTTTGGGGAGGTAGTTAGAAGAGAAGCTTTCTCCACCACTGTCCAACTGCTGCCTTCTGTCTTCCCACCGCCCACATCTCTCTCCAGTTCCTTCTTCCTGTTTCAATCAGCCCAGGAAAGAGCAGCTGTTCTGAAGCACATCCAAACATACAATCTGGGGAAAAAAATCAATGAAGCAAGAGAGTGGGGGGATGGATGGCATTCTCCACATAGGCTGAGAACCCCCTGGTCTAGCCATTTTTTCCCCCCACCAACTGTTCTAGATCCATGCTGCCCAACAGAATTTTATACAATGCTGGAAATAATTCTGTGTTTGTGCTGTTCAATGACATAGCACTAACATCATATGCCTGTTAAGCATTCACAATGTAGTCAGTGCACCTAAAGAGCTGAACTTTCTAAATTGTATTTAACTGTTTTCAGTTTATTTATTTGTTTTTGAGGGAGAGAGAGAGAATGAATGGGGAGGGGCAGAGAGAGAGGGAGAGGAGACAATGCCAAACAGGCTCTGCACCACCAGCATGGAGCCTGCCTTGGGGCTCAAACCCACAAACCATGAGATCATGACCTGAGCTGAAACCAAGAGTTGGATGCTTAACCAACTGAGCCACCCAGGTGCCCCTAAATCGTATTTAATTTTAATTTCCATTTAATTAGCTGCATGTGGCTAGCAGCTACCATATTGAACAGCACAGTCCCCAGGTAGGGATGAGATGATGGCCACCACATAAAGCTGGCTTAGCCACCTCTTATAGGGGCTCTTGTTAAGTTAACCTCAGGTTTAAGGGTGTTTCTGTTTTTGTTAAATTCAGACACAAGAAAGAAACCCCTTGTTAACATCCTGATATCCAACAGGTGAACTGCCCATCCTGCAACCTCAGGCAATTCTCAGCTTACATGCTGGCCTTCTCGCCTCTCACCTACTCATAAACCTCCCCATTGAGTTACCTTCAGCATGCTAAATGCTGCACTATCTTTCATCTTTTAAAACATTTTATGTTGGCCTCATATTTTCCTCTGGCTAAAGGCCCATTTCTCTGCTCCCTTTTATGGTAAACTACTCCTGAAGAGTGGCCTACTTCTCTCCACTTTGCCAGCTTCCAGATGTCCTAGAACCCATTCTAACTGGGCTTTTACCCCCAGAATTCCACCAAAGCTTCCATGTCACCAAACCCACTCATTGGTTCTTGATTCTCACCCTTCTCAGAGCAGCGTTTGACACAGCTGATCACGTATTTCTTCTCGAAATACATTTTCTTTTGTTTCTGCTTTACTATCCACTCATTGAACAAATATGTATTGACTGTTACTTGAGAAATAATCCCTGTGAATGTCTATTAGCACTCCTTTCTTTTCTCAGCTGCATGAATAGACAAAATGGGATAAAATAATTATTATAACCATGTATTATTAAGTTTGTAGCATTTTATAGATGTAATACTTGTAATAATAACAGCACAAAAGAAAGCAAAGCCATATAGAGCTAGTTAGGAGAAATACTTCTATGTCTCACCAGACAGAAGTTAGTGCAAATCTAAAGTAGATTCTGATAAGTTAAAATGTATATGGTAAGCGGTAGAACGATTACTAAGAAAATGACCACAAGATATATAGCGAAACATTCTTAGGGAAATTAGAGTGCTACACTAGAAAGTATTTGCTTAATGCAAAAGGAAGCAGTAAAGGAGACACAGAAGAACAAAAATGACATGAGTAACACAGAAAACAAAGAGCAAAATGGCAGGTGCCCCTGGCTGGCCCAGTCAGAGGAGCACGTGACTCTTGGTCTGGGGCTCGTGAGTTTGAGCCCCACATTGGGGGTAGAGATCACTTAAATAAATAAATATTGTTTAAAAAGTAACATGGCAGACATAAATGCAAGTCTACCAACAATCATAGGAATTGTGAACAGATTAGACAATCCAATTTTTAAAAAAAACCAGGGGCTAGCAAAATAGATTGAAAGACATGATCTAGCCATGTGTTGTCTGCAGGAAGCAAACTGTATTTTTTTCTACTTGAAGCATAATTCACATACAATGTGATATTAGTGTAGGTGTCAGGAAACATGTTTTCAACAAATAGGTTAAAAGTAAAAGGATGGAAAAAAAAAAAGAAGGCATAAGATAGCACGGATGGCTTTGCTAATATAAGGTAAAATAGACTTTCAAAGAAAAATATGTTACTATACATATGTAGGGACATTTTATAATTATAAAAGGTCAATCATAAAGAAGTTATAATAATTACAAACACACATGCATCTAACAACAGAGCTTCAAATTATGTGAAGCCAAGGCTGACGAATTGAGGGGAGAAATAGGAAATTCAACATAATAGCTGGAAGCTTTATGCCCCATCTTCAGTGATGGACAGAACAACCAGACAGAAGATAAACAAGGAAACAGAAGACTTAACCAACACTAGTAACCTATACCTAGCTTACAACCCTCTACCCCAAAACATAAGAATAATAGATTCTTCTCAAGCAGTGGAACATTCTCCAGGAGAGGTCATAAGTTAAGTTATAAAACAAGCTTCAGTAAATTTAAAAGAGTTGAAATCAGGGGCGCCTGGGTGGCTCAGTCAGTTGAGCATCCAACTCATGATTTTAGCTCAGGTCATGATCCCAGGGTTGTGGGATCAACCCTTGCTTGGGGCTCTGCACTGAGCATGGAGCCTGCTCAGGGTTCTCTCTTTCTCTCTTTTTCTCTCTCTTTCTCTCTCTCTCACCCTCCCCCGCCTCTCTCTCCCACTGCCTCTGTCCCCTGCTTGCACTCTCACTCTCTCTCTCTAAAATTAAAAAAAAAGTGAAATCATAAAAATTAGGTCCTTTGATCACAATGTACTCATATTGAAAATTAATAACAAAAAGAAACCTGAGAAATTGACAACTACAGAGAAATTAAACACTACATTCCTAAATAATCAACAGGTCAAAAAAGAAATCACAAGAGAAACTAGAAGTCTTTCAGATGAATGAAAATGAAGGCATAACAGAGCATATGGGATGTAGTTGTTTTTTTTTTTTAATTTTTAAAAAAGGTTTATTTATTTGGGGTGCCTCAGTGGCTCAGTCAGAGTGACCAACTCTTGATTTTGGCTCAGGTCATGATCCCACTAAGTGTGGAGCCTGCTTAAGATCTTCTCTCTCAGGGTGCCTGGGTGGCTTAGTCAGTTGGGCGTCTGACTTCACCTTAAGTCACAATCTCACAGCTTGTGGGTTCGAGCACCAGGTCGGGCTCTGTGCTGACAGCTCAGAGCCTGGAGCCTACCTTGGACTCTGTGTCTCCCTCTCTCTCTCTGCCCCTCCCCTGCTCATTCTCTCTCTCTCTCTCTCTCTCTCTCTCCCCCCCCCCCTCTGGCCCTCTCCCCCAACTCCAGTGTATGCTGTCTCTCTCTCTTTAAAAAAAAAAAAAAGTTTCAGGGACGCCAGGGTGGCTCAGTCGGTTGAGCGTCAGACTTCAGCTTAGGTCACGATCTCACGGTCCGTGGGTTTGAGCCCCGTGTCGGGCTCTGTGCTGACCGCTCGGAGCCTGGAGCCTGCTTAGGATTCTGTGTCTCCCTCTCTCTCTCTGCCCCTCCCCCACTCATGCTCTGTCTCTCTCTGTCTCAGAAATAAAAACATAAATTTTTTTTAAGTTCATTTATTTAAGGAATATTTACACCCAACATGGGGCTCAAACTCACAACCCTGAGATCAAGAGTCAAACGCTCTTCAACTGAGCCAGCCAGGCACCCCCCAGTTAAGTAGTTTTTACAAGGAAATTCACAGCTGTAAAAGCCTACATCAAGAAAGAATAAATATTGCAAATTAAAATTCTACCTCAAAAAATAGAAAGGGAAGAGCAAACTAAAAGAAAGCAGAAGGAAGGAAATAAGATTAGAGTGAAGGCAAATGAAGTCAAGAATTAAAAAAAAAAAACAAAAACGAACAAACAAACAAAAACACTAGAGTGAATCAATGAAACCAAAAATTGATTCTTTGAAAAAGATCAAGAGAATTAATAAACCTTTGGCTATACTGACTGAGAGAGTGGAGATTCAAACTACTAAAATCATAAAAGAAAGAAGGGAGATTATAAAGAGGTATAAGTGAATACTATGAACAGTTCTATCCCAACAAATTAAATGACCTAAGTGAAATGGTAAATCCCTAGAAACTCACACTGCCAAAAAAAACTTGAAGAAGGGATATAAAATCCAAATAGACCTATAACTGGTATAGAGATTGAATCATTTAACAAAACAAAACTTCCAACAAAGAAAACCTCAGGACCAGATGGCTACATTGGTGAATGCTACTAAATATTTAAAGAAGAATGAACATCAATTCTTCTCACAACCTTCTAAAAAATGTAAGAGGAAGAAACACTTCCTAATGCAGTTTATGACTCTGACATCAAAGAAAGAGAAAGACACCACAAGTAAAGAAAACCATACACCAATATCCTTGATAAATATAGATGCAAAAATCCTTGGCAAAATGCTAGCAAACTGAATGCAGCAGCATATGAAGATAATTAGACACCATGACCAACTGAATTTACTCCAGGAATGCAGGAGGGTTTCAACAGAACAAAAATCTATCAAATACCTCCCATATTCATAGAATGAAGGAAAACACCACATGATCATCCCAACTGATGCAGAAAAAACATCTAACAGAATGCCATACCCTCTCATTATAAAAATAGCCAACAAATTAGGACTAGAAAGGAACCTCTTCAACCAATAAAGAACATGAGTGAGGGGCGCCTGGGTGGCTCAGTCCGTTAAGCGTCCGACTTCGGCTCAGGTCATGATCTCACAGTCCGTGAGTTCGAGCCCCGCGTCAGGCTCTGTGCTGTCAGCTCAGAGCCTGGAGCCTGTTTCAGAATCTGTGTCTCCCTCTCTCTCTGACCCTCCCCCGTTCGTGCTCTGTCTCTCTCTGTCTCAAAAATAAATAAACATTTAAAAATTTATGCAAAAACTATGCAAATTAACAAGTGAACTTGGAAAAGTTGCAAGATACAAGATCAATTGTTTTTTATATGCTTGCAGTGAGCAAACCAAAATCAAATTATGAAATTAATTCCATTTATAATAGCATCAAAAAGGACAAAATACTTAGGAATAAATTTAACTAAGGAATTACAAGACCTTCACATTGAAAATACAAAATATCATTTAAAGAAATTAAAGAAGACCTACTAAACAGGAAAAAAAAAAACAACTCACGTTTAGATGTTAGAAGATTTAATATTCTTAAGGCAGCAGCTCTACCAAAACTCATCTACTGATTTGATTCCTATCAAAATTCCAACTGCATTTTTAACAGAAATGGACAAGCTGATCCTAAATTTAATTTAAAATTTTAGGATAACCCAAATAGCTAAAATAATCTTCAAAAAGAAGAACAAAGCTGGAAAACATATACTTCCTGATTTCAAAACTTACTAAAATGATATGGTAATCAAAAGCGTGTTACTGGCATAAAGGCAGACATAGAGATTAATGGAATAAAGTTGAAAGTCCAGAAATAAATTCATACATCTATAGCCAATTGATTTACAACGAGAGTCGCAAGATCATTCAATGGGGAAAGAATATTATTTTCAACAAATAGTCCTGGGACAACTGAATATCTCCATGCAAAAGAATGAATTTAGACCCCTACCTCACACCATATACAAAAATTAACTAAGATGGATAAAAGATCCAAATAGAAGAGATAAAACTCTTAAAAGGAAACTGTGTGTAGAGGTGCCTGGGTGGTTCAGTCAGTTAAGTGTCCAACTTTGGCTTAGGTCACGATCTCACAGTTTGTGAGTTTGAGCCCCACATCTGGATTTGTGCTGACAGCTCAAAGCCTGGAGCCTGTTTCAGATTCTGTGTCTCTCTCTTTCTGCCCCTTCCCCACACTCTCTCTTTCTCTTTCTCTCTCAATAACAAATAAACATTAAAAAAAATTTTAATAAAATAAAATAAAAGGAAACTATGTTGGGGGGCCTGTAGCTGGTATATTAAATTTAAAAATATGCAGATTATAAGCTGCCAAGTGGGGAGACACAAGCTATCAACACAGTGTCAATCAGTAGCTTTCTCAGCATCTGAGTTTCCTCTTTGAGGAGGTGAAAACCCTGGGATCTTTGTGATTGAAGGCAGTTTCAGTACACTCACACAAAGAAAGTCAAGTCACAGTATTAACTCCTTATATGTCCCAGAAACAGGAGCAGAGATGTGCAATGAGTTGGGGGAAAGACGGTCCTCTGTCCTAGGTCATGAGGGAGCTGGGGATAGAGAACAGGGTAGCAAGCATCTATTACCTACAAGGTGGTTGAGGCAGAAGTCACTAATTTTTTGCAGGCTCAACTCTAAGTGGTTATTTTAAAAGGTGCTCCAGGAAAAGAAAGTGGGAACTTGGGGTGCAAATCCTAAACTCAGGTCCTGATCTAAATGCCCAGACTCTTTCCCTCTCTCTCTGCCCCTTCCCTGCTTGGTCTCTGTCTCTCTCTAAAATAATAAACATTAAAATTTTTTTTTTTTAAAAAGGCGTGCCTGGGTGGCTCAGTCGGTTGGGCGGCCGACTACTGCTCAGGTCGTGATCTCGCGGTCTGTGAGTTTGAGCCCCTCATCGGGCTGTGTGCTGACAGCTCAGAGCCTGGAGCCTACTTGGATTCTGTGCCTCCCTCTCTCTCTGCCCCTTCCCTGCTTGGTTTCTGTCTCTCTCTCTCTCTCTCTCTCTCTCTCTCTCTCAAAAATAATAAACATTAAAAAACAAAAATTTTAAATGCCCAGACTCTGGATGTGAGCAGGGCTGTCATACCATAAAATACTTATGCAGCAACTCAAAAAAAGCTGTTTTTTTTTTAATATCAGAAACATAGGTCTAAATCTCCATGATCTTGCATCAGGCCGTGGTTTCTTAAATATGACACCAGAGCACAAACAATAACAAAGAAAAGAGATAATTTGGATTCATTAAAATTTGCAACTCTGGTGCATCAAAGGACAGTACTAAGAAATTTTAAAGACAGTCCACCTAATGGGAGAAAATAATTGCAGATTATATATCTGAGAAGAGTTCAGAAACCAGAATATAGCAAAAGAAACCCTCCAAAGACACAAGCAACTCAGCTGAAAAATGAGCATAATACTTCAAGAGTCATTTCCCCAGAGAAGATATACAAATGGCATATCAGCTCATGAAAAGATGCTCAATATTGTTAGTTCTAAGGGAAATGCAAACCCAACCACAATGAGATACCATCTTTATATACATTAGGATGGCTATAATAATAATAATATTAATTGTTGGAAAGGGTGTGGAGAAATTGGAACTCTAATACATTGCTGGTCAAAAAGTAAAATGGTACAGCCACTGTGAAAAACATTTTGGCTGTTGCTCAAAAAGCTACACGTACTATTATTGTAAGACCTAGCAATCCCACTCCTCTGTATAGACCCAAGAGAAATGAAACGTATGTCCACACAAACACTTGTCCGTGAATGTACATATACGCATTATTCAAATAGCCCCAAAGTGGAAACAACCTGAATGTCCATGAACTAATCGACAGATAAATAAAATGTATTATCTCCATACAAAGAATACGACACAGGAAAAGAAGAAATGAAATACCAATATATGGTACAACATGGACAAAGCTTGAAAATATTATGCTACATGAAAAATCTAGACGACAAAAGGCCACATACTGTGTAATTCCATTTAGAGAAAATGTCCAGCATAGGCAAACCCATAGGGACAGAAAGTAGATTAGCGTTCGCCAAAAGCTGGGGGCAGGGCAGAACAGGGGAGCTACTGCTTCCTGGGTGCAGGGTGTCTTTTTGGGTGATATGCTCCAGAATTAGACTGTAATTATGATCACGCAACCCTGAGAACGTGTTAAACACCTCTGAGCTGTCCACTTTAAAAATGGTTAAGGGGCGTCTGGGTGGTTCAGTCGGTTGAGCGTTCGACTTCAGCTCAGGTCATGAACTCATGGTTCGTGAGTTCAAGCCCCCCTTTGGGGTCCGTGCTGACAGCTCAGAGCCTGGATTCTGTGTCTCCCTCTCTCTCTGCCCCTCCCCAGCTCATGCTCTGTCTCTCTCTATCAAAAATAAATAAACATTCAAAACAATTTTTAAAAAATGATTAAAAGGGTGAATTTAGGTTGTAGGAATTTTTATTTCAATTAAGAAAGAAAAGAAGAAAAACGAATATGGCAGAGAGGAGAAAACAATTAAGAAGCCTGGTGCAGGTCTGTGTCCACAGCTGCAGCAGGACTGGACGGACCACAGAGCGGTGGGCACATCACAAGCACCCACAGCAGGAATCTTTATCCTGAGTGGTCTGTGAACTGCTAAAATTTAGGAACTTGCTACTGAAAGAAGAAGGAGAAAACGGATTTGAGGAATCAATTGGTGGCCTCTGTCAAATATCCCTTGACTTTTATCTTTAATGTTTTCTCAATAAAGCCACCAACAGGGAAAGTAAAACCAGTACCATGTAAAGGCCGGGGCCAGAACTACAGTTGGTATTTCTGCCGATCATTCCCACAAGGTCAAGCGCTGTGCCAGACTGAGGCTTTGTTACGATCCAGAGCTCTGTCTGCCCTCATGCATTCACTTGGATCAGCTAATGCATTGGCAGACTCTGTGTCCTTTCGGGTACATTCCTTGTCATGAGTGATACCTGAGCAGCTCTTGTTAGCGGTATGCTCCAAGGCAGGGAAGAACAGCTCTTGCTGCATAACTTCCTGTTTTAAAATAACATTTTTCCTGGGGCACTTGGGTGGCTCAGTCGGTTAAGCATCCAACTCTTGGCTTCGGCTCAGGTCGTGATCTCCCGTTCACGAGTTCGAGCTCTGCCTCAGACCCTCTGCTGATGGGATGGATTCTGTCTCCCTCTCTCTCTGCCCCTCCCCAGCTTGCTGTCTATCTCTCTCTCAGAATAAATAAAAATAAACTTTAAAAAAAAAACTGCATGAAAATAACTTTTTTTTTTTTTTTTTTGCCTGTAAACATGCAGTTTGGGAAATTCTCGTGGAGGACAGCTCATCTCTGCACCACATTGTTCCACCAGAGCAGCTCAAAGGCTCAGGGGGGGCATCTTCTGAAGCCTCGCTCACTCGCACATCTGCTGCTGATGATACGGATGATGGGTGATCAGTGCTGATGGTCTGCTAGGTTTGTGGCCAGAACATCTACAGTAGCCTTTCCACGAGGCTGGTGGCAGGATCCCCAGGTCAAGGATCCTGGGAGGGCCAGCGAAAGTTGCATTGCCCTTTATGACCTATCCTTCCAGCAGTCACGGGCCCACCAGGAGCAAAGGGAGGAAGAGAGACCCCCCACCTCTTGCTGAGAGAGAGTCTGTGTCCATTGTAAGAAGAACATGTTGATGGGACCATCTTTGGAAATTACAATCTGCCACAACAGGCACAAGATTCAGAGTGTTCCTACCCAAAACCCAGAGTGTGTGCGTGTGTGTGTATGTGTGTGTGTGTGGTCTTTCTTCTTTAACCAACTCATATCCACAGGCTCCCTGCTGCCTAGAGTGTGACCTTGGCAAAAGCCCCTTATCTCTCCATGTCCCTGGCCACGGGACACCTTGAGAGGTGCCAGGCTTTATTTAGTACTTTATAATGAAATCCGCAGAGCTCTGAGGGTTATAAATCATGTTCCGAGAGTTTCGGCTTTGTGCTTAATGGCAAAGCTAAGACGAAATGCCTCCCTCTTGGGTTTCCAGCAAGTTATTAACTTGGGTTAGAAATATTACCACTCAGCAGTTTCCAAAGTTCTCTAATAACCCTTTCATCTTGTTAGTACACATTATAGATCTCTTCTCTCTCTCTCTCTTTTTTTTTTTTGTTTCCAAATGAAGAAATTCAAATTATCCTTCTTGGACTACCCTGAAGTACTTCCTTTTCCTAAGATTCTGCTTTTTACGATCCTCTCCTCTAACCAAGCCAGGCTTCTCAGTCTCCTTCCTTTTGACCACATGCCCAAGTTGTTACTCAGATAACAGACCATGGGCCACACACAGGTCATGATCCTGACAAGAGCAAGCTTATCAGTGAGGAATTCGTTCAGCTGCAAGTAACCAAACTCTCAGCAGCTTAAATGGTGATTGATCTGCCTCACATGAAAAGTCCATAGATGGCTCCCCCTTCAAGAAGTGATAGACTAGCTTATTTTTTAATCTTTTTAATGTTTATTTATTTTTGAGAAAGAGCATGAGGGAGGTGCAGAAAGAGAGGGAGGACACAGAATCCAAAGCAGGCTCCAGGCTCTGAGCTGTCAGCACAGAGCCTGATGCTGGGCTCTAACCCATGAGCTGTGAGATCATGGCCTGAGTCGGACGTTTAACCAACTGAGCCACGCAGGCCCCAGATAGACTAGCTGATTGGATAGCATTACTCTCACCAAAAGCAACCAGAAAGGCTGGACAAAATACAGGAAATGTGTCTGAGCCATGAGAGTTTCCAAGGTGGTGAGGACTGGAAGGGAAGTGCAAAGAGCCCGGTCCCACCAGATCAGTATATCTGAGATTGCGTGGGCACCAGCCCATCAGAATGGAGCAAGTCCTGAGGACAGATGCTGTTCTGGGAATTAACCTTGTACCTGTTGGAGGCCCTGGTGATCCCAGAGAAGGGGCTTGTGAGATAGGGGTGTCAGTGAAGGGACACTTGAGGGATTTCAGGGAAGTTGACTATTTACCAGCCACCAAAAAATTAACTAGTCTTTCAAAAAATTAACTAGTACCAGTAAATCTTGGAGAAGTTAACTAACTACCTGCCATTAATCTGAGACAGGCAAAACCATCTGTCCGAGCCAGGTATACCAGGGTATCATTTGTGTACCATGTAATGAGTCCGACAAGTTTCTGGAGGGCTTGATGAAGTCACGGGATGAGCGAAGGTGCTGAGGTTGCTACAGCAGAGCGCAGCCAAGGCTTGGGAAAGCACCACACAGCACCCCTGCCTCTTGATTCATTTGGTTATGAAACAAGTATGCATTGCCCGGAGCCCGCTCCAAGTATTGGCAATCTCCTACACGTGGGGCTTTAAGAAAATGGGGGAGCCGCCCAAACCTGGATATCGTCCCCAGAAACCTACCAGCCTCTGTAATCCCTTCCTCTGGCAAAAGGGCACTGTGCTCGTGGTACCTGTACAATGTCAAGTATCTGGTCAAGGTTCCAGAATGGCTACTCTAGTCCCTAATGCACCTGTCCCCTTGGGAAATGGGACTCTAGGCCCGGCAATCTGGAACATGGGAGTGCCTGGGGAGCAGGTGCTTTGAAAGAACAGGGCACTTGGTTGGGTCACGCTGGGAAAGGGGAGGTCGACACCTCCAAGTACTTGGTCATTTTCCTCCCGTTTCAATGTGAGGCCACACTGCGGGCCAGGTTAGCTTCACTCTTTGTTTTGGAGAACAATTGTGCTTCTAAAACTGACTAAGTTTTGAAACTTTGAAAGCAGAGACAAATCTCCACTTAGAGCCAGTCTCCCTTTAAAAAAAAAAAAAAGCCTATTTCACACTGTTTTTATCTTTCCCATTATATTTTGGTTTGACCTTTAAGTAAAGACCTTTCTTAACCTGGCAGCCATTTTATTCAGCTTCCGACTTGAGAAAATGTTCCCTGCCTGTTGAGGATGGAGGCGTTAAGCAAATGTTTGCCTAACCTTTGCTTCGAGCATAATCTTACCTTTTAATAAAATACACCCAAAAGGCTGCCCTACAAGTTTTTCATAGCTCTGAGTCGTGTTCATAGCAGGAAGTGGAAGAATTTAAGAACTGTTTTGTTTGAATAGTTAAGTCCTAGCACGATGAATCTGAAAGGGATGTGGTTCGGAATGGTATAAGAAGCTTTGAATATGAAATAGAGCCAAATACCATTCCATCTTGCTGCGGGGATGTGAGTTTGCCAGGAGGTCTGAGCACACTTTGGAATGTTTGCCACCCTGAAATGGGAATAGACCTGAGCTGTTGGGAAGAGAAATCTTTTTGTTTAGGCTTTTCTCTTTGCTCTCAGGGCTGGGGTGGGGTGGGAACCTGAAGGAAATCTCAAACTTTGCACCCCTCTCTCTTCTACCATCTCTTCCCCAATGAATAAGGAATCACAAATCTTTAAAAAAATTTTTTTTTGGGGCGCCTGGGTGGCGCAGTCGGTTAAGCGTCCGACTTCAGCCAGGTCACGATCTCGCGGTCCGTGAGTTCGAGCCCCGCGTCAGGCTCTGGGCTGATGGCTCGGAGCCTGGAGCCTGTTTCCGATTCTGTGTCTCCCTCTCTCTCTGCCCCTCCCCAATTCATGCTCTGTCTCTGTCTGTCCCAAAAAAAAATAAATAAAAACGTTTAAAAAAAAAAAAATTAAAAAAAAAATTTTTTTTTTAATGTTTATTTATTTTTGAGAGAGACAGAGCACGAGCAGGGGAGGGGCAGAGAGAGAGGGAGACACAGAATCGGAAGCAGGCTCCAGGCTCCGAGCTGTCAGCACAGAGCCCGACGTGGGGCTCGAACCCATGAACCGCGAAATGATGCCATAGGCCAAAGTCAGAGGCCCAACCGACTGAGCCACCCAGGTGCCCCAAATCTTTCTTTTAAGTTTACTGATTTTGAGGGGCACCTGGGTGGCGCAGTCGGTTAAGCATCCGACTTCAGCCAGGTCACGATCTCACGGTCCGTGAGTTCGAGCCCCGCGTCGGGCTCTGGGCTGATGGCTCAGAGCCTGGAGCCTGTTTCGGATTCTGTGTCTCCCTCTCTCTCTGCCCCTCCCCCGTTCATGCTCTGTCTCTCTCTGTCCCAAAAATAAATAAACGCTAAGTTTACTGATTTTGAGAGAGAGAGAGAAGGAGAGAGCTCACATGAGTCGGGGAGGGGCAGAGACAGAGGGAGAGAGAGAATCCCAAGCAAGCTCTGCACGGTCAGCATGGAGCCGGACACAGGGCTTGAACCTGGGAACCATGAGATCATGACTTGAGCCAAGATCAAGAGTCAGACGCTTAACCGACTGAGCCACCCAGGCGCCACAAGAAGGGTAAATCTTACAGGTCAGAATCCGAGACCTCCAGTGAGTTCTACTAGCGGACAGGGACCACTGGGCTGAGAAGACACACGGCCCTGCCCTGCCACGTCCTGCACCCCTGCATGCCAGGCCTTCTTCCCACGTCCTGTTCTGCTTCCAGCTTCCCAGCACAGGGCCTGTTGGCCAAGGACAGCACCAGTCACATGTTTTGTCTTGGTTTAGAAATGGGCCCTGAGACCAGGATACGAGCAGAATTAATTTTGGGGGAGATGATTCTAGAGATCATAGTGGGGGGAGGGAAAGTGAGGTGGGAAAGTTCTCCCTGTGGACACCTGGCACTGAGTTTCACCTGGCACCTCTGGGAGACGGTGCAGTCTCTACACCCCTCCGAGGATGGGGGTGCTGAAGCTTTATACACCTACCCCCACCAGTCGTTGGTTAAGGGCTCCTCCCAGGAAGTGTCAATCCCCTAGTACGTCCGGACTGCCATAAGCAAACTCCGGGGACTATAAAGGCCGCCAGGCAGAGATGCAGGTGTCTTGGACCAGGGGTCAAGAGTATCTGCTCTTCTTCCTCTCTATTGTTGTAACTTCTCCATCTACACTGGAGTGGGATGAGCCACCTGTCACACGGCGACTGGCATCTTGTGCCACAGACCCAGATGGCCGAGACTCAAAGAAGCAGGAACCAGGAAACCGTATGCAGACCTACCTGCCAGTCCGAGCCACACTACCAATCCGGCCTGTGCCTCAGAACCTCTACATTGGGAAATGGGGGCATCTTCTGATGTTGGCCTAACATCCACTAAGCTGCTATTCACAGCTCACTTGTTTCTTTCACCTTGTGGGTGCCCCTTCCTTGCAGGAGACGCGAGGGTGTAGGACCTGGAGCGCCCAAGCCCACGTCCCAACCCCTAGTGTGTATTTTAGCCATCCGATGCCCTCCTGTTGTTCAGTGTCGATTTTGAAAAATGTGATACTAAAAAAACAAGAAAACCAAAAGTACTAAGTCACATGAGGGCAGGAGGTTTTGAAGAGAAGGGCAAGAATGTTTTTTTTTTTCCTTTTAAATTTAAATTCATTAGCAACTTCATAAAAAAAAAAGATGGGGGGGGAGGCTGCCTGGGTGGCTCAGTCGGTTAAGCGTTCACCTTCAGCTCAGGTCATGATCTCACGGTTCGTGGGTTCAAGCCCCACCTTGGGTTCTGTGCTGACAGCTCAGAGCCTGGAGCCTGTTTCAGATTCTGTCTCTGGCTCTCTCTGCCCCTCCCCAACTTGTGTTCTGTCTCTCTGTCTCTGAAATCAATAAACACTAAAAAAATAAAAATAAAAAAAGAAGACACAAGCCCCATTCAAACTCACAAGCCATAACAAGCAGGGGTTATATTCAGGCTTCCGGTATGAGATAAAGTAACACATTTCAACTCAGGCTTTAGTTCTCCAATTACGCATCTCTTTTAAACAAACCCGCAAGTGTAATATGTGAGGGCTGCATGGCCTCTTTCTCCCCTTCTCAGAACTGGAGTGTGTGCTGAAAAGTACATCGCACCTGTACTTATTAATGTCTAAGTAAATTCTTGCTCCAAGGAATGAGAAATGTCAACACTAGGCTAAGCACACAGTGTTTAAAATTTAATTGTGTAAGGGAGGAAAACATTTCCCTTCTTACCTTCTAGGTTCTTTGGATGGCCTAATAATTGAATTGACATAAAACAGATTAACAGGAGAAAAACGGATTTAATTTTGTCCACACAGGAACTCATAGAAGCGGGATGCTTGGAGAAGTAACCAAAGCTAGCAGCTTTCTGCCTTTTACACAAAGAAACAATAAGCTGTGAAAATTGGACAAAACCAAGAGGTTTGGATTTCGGTAGCTGGTTAGTGAAGAGGTAGCCTGTAGCTTATGGAGACCTCTCCGCCCAAAATTCCCTACCTCTGGTGATCAGGATGCCTCCTCCCCTCCAGGGGCAGGCAGGGTATCCTTCACATGGGGAATTTATTTCCTGCTTTCAGGGGGACAAGGGAGGGTCAAAGTGTCCTTCTTGCACTGGCTGTTTCTTAAGTAACTTTAATTCAAAATAATCAATATGCCAAATGGCATTTTTTGGGGTGATATATTCTGCTCCCCCTCAGTTGTATCCACAAATGTATAGATACTCCATAAATATATTTGTGTGCTTAGGAAGCTCTCCCAAGAAAGGTTAAACAGGATGACAATAGCAAAGGAGGAGGGGGGAGATAAAGGGCAAAAAGAGATTCATGTCGGGTAAAGACAGTTGATGCTATTGAAATTGACAGTGCATACATTACTGAGGGGTAAGGAAGCACTATTTTTGCTTGAAAAATAATAGGACATTGTAATCATCTTCTGGAAGAAGCTGTAAAGCTAGGAGGACATGATAGCTGTTTGAAAAGCAATTAAGCAATCTCCTAGAGGAGACTGAAAGGGATGTAGGAAGAAATGCAAATAGCCTTCAGCCCCCATCATGTGTCAGCCCTTCACTAGCCCTGAACCTTCCTGCAGCTGATGAAGGGCGTTTGGTGAAATGTTACATCAGGAGCAAGGGCGTGCACAGCTACAGCATGAAGCAAAAGGACCGTGTTTCAAATTATAAAGAAAGGGAATTGCTGATGGTCATTTGTAACGAGCTGATTGCAAAATGGAGGTTCTCTCTGTGCTGTCATAGCTCCAGACGGTGTGGTGTGCATGTGTCAGGATAATCCAACTCTATCTAGTGGTTCATTACAAATTTAGAAAACAAAGTACCTGGATGGCTCAGTCCAGAAAACATGCAACTCTTGATCTCAGGGTCCTGAGTTCAAGCCCCATGTTGGGGGTAGAGATTACTTTAAAAAAAGAAAGAAAAGAAAACAGAAGAGAGGAGAGGAGAGGAGAGGAGAGGGGAGAGGAGAGAGGAGAGGAGAGGAGAGAGGAGAGGGGAGAGGAGAGAGGAGAGGAGAGAGGAGAGGGGAGAGGAGAGAGGAGAGAGGAGAGGAGAGAGGAGAGGAGAGGAGAGGAGAGAGGAGAGAGGAGAGGAGAGAGGAGAGAGGAGAGGAGAGAGGAGAGGAGAGAGGAGAGGAGAGAGGAGAGGAGAGAGGAGAGGAGAGAGGAGAAGAGAAGAGAAGAGAAGAGAAGAGAAGAAGAGAAGAGAAGAAGAGAAGAAGAGAAGAGGAGAAGAGAAGAGAAGAAGAGAAGAGGAGAAGAGAAGAGAAGAGAAGAAGAGAAGAGAAGAGAAGAGAAGAGAAGAGAAGAGAAGAGAAGAGAAGAGAAGAGACTTTTTTTCTTTACTCTTATTTCAGCACGGTGTCATGGACAGCTTGTGAGCTTGAAGCCAGGCGGTCTATCTGCAGATCCTGCTCTCACGCTTTTAGGTCAATGATCTGGGACACTGAGTCTTATACCTTTCAGACACTCTGTGGCACCCCTAGAGGGGGCTGGGAATTGTGTTAATTTTTTTCTAGAGGAATTTCTACTCTCCCAGCTCAAGGTGCTATTGCTGCTTTTCCATAAGTGAATTAAATCAAATGAAACAATCTCTAAGCTCTGCAGGGTTCCATATTCAGAGCAAATATACAAAATGGGTCTGAAAGTGAAATGTCAGCTTTCCCCTAATGTGTGAATTTTCGAATCAGTTGAATTTATGAGAAGGTCAGCAGTAAAGGCATATTACTACCCCTATATCTATGCCATGTGACGAGCAGATTTTAAGATTGCACATATTTGGAGGAAGGGGTGAGGGTGGAGAGTCCACCCAAAGAGGTGGCCCTGATATTGATGATCCTGAAAGCTACGAAGGACGTTCACACGGTGGGCTGCCGACTCCTTTGGAAAGGTCTCTCTGTATGCCAGATCCCAAGCTCACCACTAGGTGTCACCCTGGTCCCTCCAAAGTTCCTCACTACAGCTACAGGGCATCAAAGTTTCAGGGACCTTGGAAGCTGATCAAGGGAGAAATCTGAGACTGGATTAGCCCCCACTGCAACCTTTAATCAGACATGGGCCAGAAGAAAGTTTAGCCTTCTTGCTGGGTCCAGACAGCCTCGGAGGCGGGGTGGGGGAGCCTCATGCAAGACACTGGTTTATAGGTGGTGTTCCAAAATACTGGTTCTTTTCTCCCGTGATCATCTCTCTGCCTGCTTCGGTGGGATTCAGGGACACATCTCACCTAGAGTAGTAGCCTTCTGCAGGACAGATCAGCATTGCAAGTCTATCCAGCTGGCCCATTCTCCTTGACCTACTGTCTCTCGAGGAGCCAGCGTGTCTGCATGTGTGGCCCCTGGGAGTCAAGACTCAAGTCCTGTCTTCTAATCCATGTGTGGCGGCATTAATCATTAGCAGTAACATAAGTCTCAGGGAAAGATCTAGAGTAGGCCTTAAATCATTTTGTCTCCAAGGGCAGGGGAGAGAAGAAAGACCTGGAAACCCCTGAGTGACTGAGGGTCCAGTGAGGTGAGTGGGTGGACAACCAGGGACTACAACTCGGGTTTTCTGCCCTTAGTTTATAGAAATCTATAAGGGGGTGGGGAGGATGTGCCTGGGTGACTCAGTTCATTAAGCGTCGAACTCTTGGTTTCGGCTCAGGTCACGATCTGGTGGTTCTTGGGTCTGAGTCCCTCGTCAGGCTCGACTCTGCTCCTGTGGAACCTGGTTGGGATTCTCTCTCCCTCTCTCTCTGCCTCTCCTGCTTGTGCGCTCTCTCTCTCTCTCTCTCTCTCTCTTTCTCTCTCTTGGAAAATAAAACTTAAAAAAAAAAAAAGTAAAAAAGAAATCTAAAAGCTGGCATGGATTCCCCCCAACCCAGCTTGACACAGAATTGCTTAAGCGGATTAACATTCCCATCTCCACGAAAGCATTTGGCCAGGATAAATTCACCTGCTGAAACAAATAGGAAAAAGGGGAGTGAGAGTAAAAAGAGATGAGAGGCGGGGAAAGCGGGTGAGATATTAGTAGCCTCGTCTTTACCTCCCAAATACACTCATTCCAGCACAGCTTACACTTGCAAAGAAATGATTAAAACAATTGCTCACGTGTGACAGAAAAGTCATTTCCATTTAGAAAAATATTTAAATCACAGCTTGGGGAGCATTTCTCTGTCTTTTTTAATGATGGGTTAGAGGGGGGATGCTCTAAAGCGTGCGGATCGATATGATATGTCATTTTCCTGATTAAATTACTGACATACGGTGGTATTTGCAGGTGATGCAGCTAAGACATCGTAACATTGGAAGGCCTTTAAAATCCCCAAAATTGTATTTCAAGGGAAGAGCATGGAATAGTATTAGCTTGTGTAATTTCTTTCTTACTTTTCTTCCTCACCATTTCAGACAGATGAGACTGATTGTTGAAGAAATGAGATTTTCTTCCTGGTGTTCACTCTTATTTCTTCTCTCCACTCAGAGCTGAAATGCCCACCCCTCCAGAGATTTGTTTAAATACTACATGAAGGCGCTTGATATTTCCTTGTATTAAATCAGATCCGGGAGGGCACAAGCGTCTGCTCAGCCAATAAACATGAGAAGCAATAAATGCCCCCATTTATCTAGGGTCAGGAGTGGGGGTGCTGAAGGCACCGCCATCTTGACTTCTCTTTCTTCTACGCTTATGAAATACGCTAGGGTTTTCTAAAACTTGACTGCACAAAACCTGCTGCCGAATTTAGTCACGCTGCCAACAATGAGCTAAGTCAGCTGTGACTCAAATATTTTTCACACAGACTGTCTTCACAAAAGCAGTTGGGGCAGGGGCTGAGGGGGGGTGGCGAGGGCCCCAATAACTTGGATGTTTCTGGTAAAGTCAACTTGAGGCCCAACATTCCAACAATCACCCCAGTTACCCCATTTCTCCTAGCGTGTCTGAAAAACCTTGCTAAGCCTGGTTGGGAAAGGGTCTTATAAGTACATGGTCAGGAATGGAAAGGATAGGTTTCCAATCTTAATGTCTGCCAGGGATTCTGATTTACCTCTCACAGGTTTGCATTCCCAGCCACTTGGCCCTTGAACAAAGGGTAGGACTTTTAACAAAAAGGATTGCTGTTAGTAGGAATATCCTGCTTGACCTGCAGGGATGAGCTCACGGTGCTTTCCTGGGATAATCAAAGCCCTGCCTTACATTGTCCTTTCTTGCCATTTGCTGACGTTTGTTCATTTGTTCGTTTGTTCCCAGCAAGTAGCCAAAAAAAGGGAATTCAAAAGCTCATACTCTGAACATGAGGTGTCCCTACACATCTATAGACTCATTAATTAGGTCAGTGTCCCCAGTTTCTGCAGGACTGCAAGAGCTTCACTCAAAAGGACCCCTAGCTACTTACTTATTAGCCAGCCCAAGCATATGTCACAATGCCCAGCACCCAGACGGAGTATCTGAAATCAAGTCAAGTCGCTGTTGGCCGGGCATCAGATAGCAGAGAGAATCCGGTGGCTTGCTGCCATTTACAACATTCCCTGAGGATAAGGGAGGACGTGCGAGGGAAGGGCTGGAAGTTGGAGAGCACTGGGGCTTTATCTCAAGGGAAAAATATCTCCCTGGTTTGCTCTGTTTTGCCAGGTGTTTTTTTAAATGTCTCTTGACAGACCAGAGACATTCCCCCGATAATGAAGGTAGGGAAGACGCACCATCCCAGACATTAGATCTAGCATTCGCCAAGCTCTGCATGTGTGTGTGTGTGTGTCTGTACTTTCGTGCTAAGTGTTTGCAGTATACCTTGCACACACCTTCAAAAAAGCCATGGAGAAACACAAAAGTGTTCTAGAAAGAAAAGATGCTCAAGATATATTTTTGATTCACTTAAAACAACAACAACAACAAAGAACCGTAGTTCCTCAAAAGTTTCAAACGTGTTTTAAAAGCCTCTCATTTTGAACTTAATTCTACTACCATTTATTACATACCCACTGGTGTATGCTGGGTGATTTTTACATACTGTATCTTATTTAACCCGATTCTTATAATCACCCCCCAAAGTTAGTTATTATTATCTCAGAGGCATTATTATTCCCACGTGTAGGTGACTAAAGTGGGGGACAAAGAGGTTCAATGACATGAACCTGGCCACACAAACAACAGAAGTCTGAGCTATCATGTCACACGATGTGCAAGACCCCCAAGGGGTCTCAGGTCTACAACAGTTCACATTATAGGGATTTCACCGGCTGTGACATAATATGGGGAACCCACCAAATGCAGCCTATTCAAATTACTTGTATTTATTTTTTAAATGACTTGGATTTATCATAGGATCATTTAACACAACAAAGGTGCAGCCCCTAAGAAATCCTGTTCTCTAGTAATTTAGTCAGAATAAACTTCTCAGGACCCCTGGGTGGCTCAGTCAACTAAGCGTCTGACTCTTGATTTCGGCTCAGTTCATGATCTCAGAGTTCATGAATTCGGGCTCTGCTTGGGATCCTGTCTCTCTCCCTCTCTCTCTGCCCCTTCCCCGCCTGTGCTCACTCTCTCTCTCTTTCTCAAAATAAATAAACTTAAAAAAAAAAAAAAGGATAAACTTCTCATTAGCATGCATTCCACACGCGCGCATAATTTTTAGAGAAGTAGAAGCCACGGTACCTCAGTCTCAGGTGGGTGCCTGTTGAGGTCCACGGAGGCCTTCTCTCTTCCTCGTGTCTTGTGCTTTGGATCCTGTGTAAGGCTCTTTTCAGAGCAAGGGTCAAAATGTCTGGCCGGAGACATGAACTTCCAGCATCAGGAGAGCGGAGGAACAGTATTCACCCCTGCTGTCAGACGGAGTCCATGAAGCCTTGGAAACACAAGGCGCTTGTGGTCTGGTGGGACACGCCCCTTCCAAGGCTGATTTCCCAAGAGGTGTTGTTATTTACACCCTCGCTAGGATGGCTATATGCAAATGAGACAACCCAACTTTGTTGAGCCTAAATAGGATTAAGTTACATACTAACATCCATCTGGCTGTAGGCCTCAAAGATACACAAATACATAGATATATTTGATTCTTGTAAGAATAATATATTGATTCTTGTAAGGTATGGTGGCCCTCAGTGGGACGTAAATGACCCTCACTTGCTGGTGTTAATGAAGGGCTGTGGCCAGAACCGAGACTTCAAATCAAAATAATACACTCCACGTCAAGTCACCAAATTGCTAGTGGAATGACTTGGGACTATTTCAGGTAATTTCAGGTGTTTTTTCTTAAAGAGATGAAACGACAAAAAAAAGCATGCAATCTGGAAATATCTTTGATTTAGAAATTCCAGATGGTCTGAATGGGAAATTGCAATTTCTTATCAGTGAAGCATCTGGCAGATTACAGCACAGCTCCTTGAAGGAAGGCCGTCCTCCTTCCAGCCCTCTCGGGTCAGATAATACCGCTGCCACATAGGGGCCCCGGTCCTAGGGCCCCTGGATTCTATTCCACACCCCCATTATACTTAAGGCTCGCAACAACCCAGCAAGGAAGATGCTGTTAACCCCATTGATAGCTAAGAAAACTGAGGTCCAGCAAGGTCCAAACCGGATCCAAGCATGCATAGATAGGGGACTACAGCGCTGTAAGAAGTATAGCCTATCTTGTTCCAGGGTGCCCTGGGCTCTCTCCTCCTCCAACTTCTCCGAGCTACCAATTACACAGTTCCCTTAAACAAGATTTCATTTCATTTTATTGCTTGCCAGTGTGTATCATGCCCTGACTGTTCTCACCCCTGATGGCTTTCAAGTACTTCTCTTGTCCTGTGCTGCCAACTCCTTTGAATAGCTCTGCTGTAGGCAAAGTCTCACCATTTGCCCTAAATTGGCTCCTGAAATCTACTTGCCTGTGCTACTCATATACATCCCCCTGTACTGTTTGCTGTGTTCTACGAGGTCAGGGAGGATGAAATTCTTTTTTTTTTTTTATTTGTTTCAGGTGTACAATATAGTGATTCACCAATTCTATACGTTACTCAGTGCTCATCATAATAGGTGTGCTCTTAATCCCCTTCCCCTATTTCACCCACGCCCGCATTCTCCTGTCCTCTGGCAACCACCAGTTTGTTATCTGTAGTTAAGCATCTATCTTTGGGGGGCACCTGGGTGGCTCGATCAGTTAAGCGCCCGACTCTTGGTCTTGGCTCAGGTCATGATCTCATGGTTGGTGAGTTCAAGCCCCGCATCGGGCTTTGTGCTGACAGTGCAGAGCCTGCATGGGATTCTCTCTCTCCTCACTTTCTGCCCCTCCACCACCAGCACGCATGCTCTCTCTCTCTCTCTCAAAATAAATAAATAAACTAACAAAAAAAAGAGTCTATTTTTCAGTGTGTCTCTTTTTTTGTTTGCTTTTGTAAATTGCACCTGAGTGAAATCATATGGTATTTGTCTTTCTCTGACTGATTTATTTCACTTAGCATTATACTCCATCCATGTTGTTGGGAAAGTCAAGATTTCATTCTTTATGTGGCTAATATCCCATTGTATACACATAAGAGATGGTGAAATTCTTATTTCTCTCCCAAGAGGAGACAGTACAAGCTACATGGAAAAATTTAAACACCACACACACACACACACCCTCAGCTTGGGAATACCAAGGAAACCTACAAGTTGGAACTCCTTCATTCCCTAGGCCTAGTTGTTTGAAGTTATTTTCTTTCATGTCTGTTGGGAGAGGTCATCAAAAGGATGTGACTGCCAATTGACCCTAGAACTGCACGGGAACAGTCCGTAGAGGTTCTTCACCTGTCTTGCAGCCACCCATGACAAGCCTCCTGTGTAAGTCCCTTGCTTAAGGAAACTGCCACCTACCCTTATGGAGTGGTTTGCCCCTTTCCTGGTCTCACCTTGCCCTCCCAGGGCCCAGTTTCAGATCTCATGGGAGCTCCTGAGGTTGCAAAGCAACAATGTCAGTGATTGAGAACATCTGAGAGATATATATCCTTGCTCATGGGGCACCTGGGTGGCTCAGTTGGTTGAGCGTCCGACTTCAGCTCAGGTCGTGATCGCACGGTTTGTGGGTTCCAGCCCCACAGCTGCTTTGTTAGAGCCTGCTTCGGATTCTATGCTTCCGTGTCTCTCTGCCCCTCCCCCCTCAAAAAAAAAACTAAATAAATATTACAAAAAAAAAAAAGATATCCTTGCTCATTGTGGGAAGGGAGGAAGATTCCCCAAGTGGGGATGCATTCTAGAATGCCTCACTGCACCCCAAACTCTCAGTCCCCTACCCCATGGCTCCCTTTTCTCTAAGGTAGAGAGATCGGTAGACTACCAAGCCAGTGCCTGCAGTATAGGGGAATACTGGTTTAGGAAAGTTGAAATCCTGCCTTTTAACCTTGGGAGAGCTGCTTCAACTCTCAGGTGCTCTAGCTTTTTTAATTTATTTCTTTATGTGTAAGATGAGAGGAGGGAATGAAAATCAGTGTTGCTCATAACCTTTAATGTCAAAGGGATTCAGAACATGCTACCCCAAAATATGCCCCTTTGACATATTGATTATTTTGAGCTGAAGGCAGTTGAGAAACCACAGATGCAGGAAGGGCTCTCTGACCTCCCCCCTTTCTACCGAAAAAACAGGTCATAAAATTTCTCATGAGAAAGGTGCCCTCCCTGCACTGGAAAGAGAACCTTCTTATCACCAGGCACTGGGAGTCGGCGCTGAAATGGATCTGTACAAACAACCTACTGAAACAACCCTTATCTTCTGCTGGTTCCCTTGTATATTTCCTAGTCACTGTCCCACGATTTACTGCCCTGAGCCCCAGCCACTTTGTCTTGTCATGTCTCACAATTTATTGTTCATTGTCTCAAGAGGTATAGAAGTATGTGGATCTCACGGCTTCTTTGGGTCTTCATTTTCCCATCTACCTGTAAAAATATTAAATTAAACACATACGGTTTTCTCCAGTAATCTGTCTATGCCAGTTTAATTCTTAGGCCCAGCCAGAGACCCCAGCAGGTTAGGGACCCCAGCAGGGTCTTTCCCTACAATGCATACACGTATCTTGAATCTGGGGACTTATTAATATGCCGATTCTGATTCAGAAAGCCTGCAGAGGAGCCTAGAGGTGCTGCCATTCCAACCGACACCCAGGTGGGGCCGCGCTGCTGCCGGGCCAGGGATGGCACCTCGCCTCTTGAAAGGCTAGATGGTGTTTAAAGTCCCTGTGGTGCTTTCATTCTGTGTGATGGGGTTTTGGAGTGGTGATGGCGGTCCGGAGCTGACGGCCAAGAAGGAATTCTTGAGACACCTTTGGTGCAAAAAGGTGATTTTTATTGAATAAAGCACGGGGACAGGACCCATGGGCAGACAGAACTGCACTGGGGTTGTGAGGAGTGACTGGTTATATACTGTGGAGTCGGGGGACATAAAGTCAAACGGAGGCCTCCTTGAAGGACGTCCTTGAAGGATGTTCACATGCCAGAGAGGACAAAGAAGATACCAGAGGCCTGGCTATGTCAAACTAAAGTTGTTTTTTCTCTAGTAAGACGTTAATGCTAAGACAGTAGGGCGTTCCTGGAGAAATGTTACACTCTGTATTTGCCTCAAGTATTTGTCAGTGGGCTGCAGGTTATAAGGACATTTTTTTTTTTTAATTTTTTTTTCAACGTTTTTTATTTATTTTTGGGACAGAGAGAGACAGAGCATGAACGGGGGAGGGGCAGAGAGAGAGGGAGACACAGAATTGGAAACAGGCTCCAGGCTCCGAGCCATCAGCCCAGAGCCTGACGCGGGGCTCGAACTCACGGACCGCGAGATCGTGACCTGGCTGAAGTCGGACGCTTTACCGACTGCGCCACCCAGGCGCCCCAAGGACATTTAATTTTACCCGCCAATTCCTTCTTGCCTTTGTTCCCACCTCACTATGGAGGGGAGGTGACGTTGGGGCTCTAGGAAACCGGAGTCTAGGTTTCTGGAAATTAGAATATTGATAAGATTGCCTTTTTCTTGTAATTTGCTAAGACATTTGTAACCTGATGGAGACTGTCCTGCATGGCTGTGATCTCTATCAGTTAACCTTTCCTTGGTTCTTGGGCAGCTGGGAGTGCCTGAGGAATGTCACGCCCATCCCACCTGGGGGCAGAGAGGTAGTTTGTGGGGTGTCAGTTTGCCTTTTGCTCTCTCCTCATGTTGCGACAGATAGGCCCCCAGGAGACTGAAACCAATCAATGACCTCAAAACTCCTGGATGAGAACGGTTCTGGTGAATGGGAGCCAGGTGCGGCCAGGAGGGCCTGGAACCAGGAGCCGCATGCTCAGGGAGTGAGGTTAGATGCATGAGGCCAGACAGACGGGGCTTTGGCAGACTGAGGGTGTCATGGGGGTGCTGGGTGTTTCAAGGGATAATGGGGGTGCCAGCAAGTGGGAAGCAGATAGAAACAGAGGTAGGATAATGTCTCTTACCTTAAAATTGTGTTGAGTGCCCTGGATATTGCCTGAAATATTTCATGGAATACAGTAATAATGAGGGAGCATAAGCCAAGCTGATACCCCATAAGCCCATTCCCCTCCCCCCCCTCCCCCACCAACGGGATATGTGTGACATTCTTCAGGCACTCCTGGCTGCCCAAGAACAAAGAAATAGGAAAAATTTTAATTAAATTTAATCTTATCAATCACATCAATAGCCTAGCCTCCAGAAACCCATAAATTCAGTTTCCCGGAGCCCTACCATCACCCTCCCCTCCATAGTGATGTGGGTAACAAAGGCAGGAAGGAAATGGTAGGTAAAATTAAATTTCCTTATAACCTACAGCCCATTGACAAATACTTGAGACAGACAGAGTATGACACTCCTCCAGGAATGAGAAGACTCCATATTGCTTAACATTAATGCTTTGCTAGAGGAACAAAAGAAACTTAGCTTGGCTATTGCCAAGCTAGGCCTCTAGTATCTTAGGAGTCCTCTTTAGCATATGAAAATCCTTTTGGAAACCTCTGTTTTGCTTTACCACCACCCTCCCCCCATCCCGCAACTGAATATTATATAATCAGCCACTCACAACCCCAGTGCAGCTCTTTCTGCCCACAAGTCCTGTCCCATGCTTTGTTTAATAATATCACCTTTCTGCACCAAAGAAGTCTCAAGAGTTCTTTCTTGGCTGTCAGCTCTGGACCCCCACCACCATTCCAAAAACACATCAATAAGACAAACAAATAGACTGGTGGGTTTGTGTTTGGGGGGCTTTTGGGGGGGTACCATTTTACTTGATGGTAAATTCCCATAGGAATTTGGCAAAAACATATTCACCCCAAGTCACAGTGGCTGCAGCTGGAAAAATGACCCTGGGGTCCCAGTCTCCAACTTGTCATTAATGCCCTCCTCCTCACGCTTGTGGGATGAACAGACCACTGAAAACTGAGGAACCAACCCCATTTCCAGGCGCCTCCCAGACTTTTGATACCCCAAGGTGAAAAATGTCTTCAAAAAATTTTGAAGCCAGAAATTGTGAATTTTTTTGACTACAGGCATTTTAATTACACGTAAACAAAGACCCACAGCTACATAAAAAGAATTACACCAGGAATACACAATCAAAGCAAATTTCCAATTAAATGTAGAAAAACTTGTGGGCCAATTGGCTCACCAGATTTCTTCACACATCACCCTTGACTGGGGGGATTTACATGGGAAGAGGAGATTCAAAGTTGAAACAGAAGTCGAGAAATAACCCACATGCTTTTCTTTCCCTCTGTCTTTTGACTTGACAGCACATATGAAGGGGAAACTATTCTACTACAAATATTTCATAAGCTACTCCACCCTTATTACATATACACATACTTATTTAAAATTTGGGGAGGGGCGCCTGGGTGGCGCAGTCGGTTAAGCGTCCGACTTCAGCCAGGTCACGATCTCGCGGTCCGGGAGTTCGAGCCCCGCATCAGGCTCTGGGCTGATGGCTCAGAGCCTGGAGCCTGTTTCCGATTCTGTGTCTCCCTCTCTCTCTGCCCCTCCCCCGTTCATGCTCTGTCTCTCTCTGTCCCAAAAATAAATAAACGTTGAAAAAAAAAATTAAAAAAAAAATAAAATTTGGGGAGAGGTAAATCAATCATTTAGAAGAAAAAATTATTCAGTGGAAATAATGGGTGAAATTTTTTAAAGTTTATTTCAGTAATCCCTATGCCCAAAGTGGTGCTTGAACTCACGACCCTGAGATCAAGAGTCACATACTCTTCCAAGTGAGACAGCCAGATGCCCCCGTGAAATCTTTTTAAAGAGAAAGAGGCATAGTCCAAACGTCTATGAGTCTAAACAGCTCCCCAACTCCCACCAGCTTTATATCCCAAAGGCATCAAATATTAAAAGCAACAACAATCCTAGACAACAATCAACAAGAACACTCCTTGATGATATAGCCCCGTTGGATACATTATAACACTGCAAATGGCCAGAGAGACAAATAATTAGAAAACAGCATGTCCAAAGGAAGACTTATGACCTACCAAGTTTATATAAGGAGCCAAAGAGCTGGCAAGAATTACCATTTGGAAATAATACAAACAAACCATCTTCTATATGCATCCCTGCATAAAAGAAGATTCTCTAGGCTGAAAAATAATCTCTGCTTTCAGTTCTCCCAGTTGAGCCAAACATCGCCCTGCCGCAGAAAACTGAGTGGAAACCCCCTTCTTCATCTCCCACCGCCCGGAGGGCCCAGCCCTCCTGTAAGGTAACAAAGCCTTGAAACCAAAGTTAGGAATTAGGGATATGTATTTTTGTTGTTGTTATTTCACTTCTTTTTCTTTATTTCTTGATGTTTCCTTTCTATTTGCAGGTTTGTCTACTTGCTCACTCACAGAAGAAGTCAATATCCTGGAAAAAAAAAAAAAGCAAAACAAAAACAACAAACAAACAAACAAAGCAAAGATTGAACTGAGCAAACAGGCCCAGAAAACAGATATCGTTTATTTAAAAATCACAGGTAATCAAAGGGAAATTTGGATTTAAAGTAAGGATGAACCCCAAAGAGTATAACATAATTATCACTTTAAGTCAAAAACTACTTAAAATGAAGGTTCTCAAACACACTTCAAATTTGTGGTTAGTTGACACATTTAAGTTCAATGCTTAGAAGCAATGACAGGTGAGCCCGGTGTGTGGGTTGGGCAATGTTTTGAAGTTATTTCATGCAGCAATTAGCTCCAGGAGAATCTCTTCAAAACAACCACCCTGCAAAGTAGCTCAAAGGGGATCTTTTATTTCTGTTCTGGGGTTTGCAAGACCCCCGGGCATTGGAAAGAGTATAATTTCTTTTTCAAACATAAGTAGAATCTATTTACCACAGAAATAAATCATCCAAAGATTTCTTTTTCCAGAATGTTTCGATTTGATTAAATACAGGCGCTAATTTTTTCCTAGCCCAACTGTTTTAGTAGATAAATGTAACCATCAGTTAAGAGTGCGTTCATACTATTTTATTTTCTTTGGGACATGGCCTCCTTTCTAGGATAACTTGTATCTAAAAACAAAAGGGGGGTGGGGGGTGGGTGGGGAAAGTTCACTACTCTTTCAATACTGAGAGTTAGGTGTGAATGCGCTCCCAAACCTCCCTGTTTCAAGGAAGCCCTCATTGCAAGTAGGGGCATTTGCTCCATGCATCTTGTAAGTGACATGATGCATTTTTAACACCTGCCTGCATTACCCCAAGATCTGAGTCTTTCTCTGGCCTGCCCTGAGCCCTGAGACACTTACCGTGGTGGGGACTTCCTTGGTGGCTTCTTGGTACACATGTTGCTCCTCTACCAAGCTGCTGGGGAAATACCCCACGGTTCCCATCTCATCCTCCTGGCCATCTCCATAAACCTGAGTGTCCAGAAGAGTAACAGTTAGGGGAGGGCGGATATGAGCACACTTCTAGAAAACCCACTGGCATCACATTTGTTACTAAGTGCTTTGCTTCCCCCTCTGGGTTGGGGGTGGGGGTGGGGGTGGGGGACTGGGACCCAAATCTGAAGTTCACTCATAGCAACGAAGTGAACCCACGGAAAGCATGTATCTGTTTTTCTGTGGCCTGGTCTTAACCAGTCTCACTTAGCATTCCTTTACTTTATGCAATCTTGTGAGCTGCCTGTAAACAAAGTCGATAAATTTCGTAAAAAGTGAATAGGCATTTTGACTCTAAAGGACTGTCACTTCTCAGTTGTTAAAAATTCAAATGCACAGATCCTTGAGTGAATTTAAGAATTAATCCTTCATTACTTGAGAATCTATCTGTGAGGCTGCAGACGAGGAACAGGAAATCAGTCCTGCTTCGTCCCTCCCTGGGGCCCACCCCTGCATATTTGCGCCGAAGAAAGCAGATTCTCTGGAATTGAAGCGGGTGTGAAAGCTTCCTTTAAAATATTGAAGCCGAGACTGACTGCCAACACGCATGCGTTTTACTTGGCAAATCCGCTCGAACATTTTTGAGTAAGTTTCAAACCCTTTGAGGCATTCAAGCCCCTGTGCGGTTTGCTGGTCCTTGCCAAAACATCACATACGCCTACATTTGGCTTTGTTACGGAATTGTCTTTGTTTCTTCGACATGCGATAAAAGCAAATATCTGTGAATTTGTGCACTTGTCTGCCATCTCTCCATTGTTCTAAGGAGCTAGTTTTAAACATTACAATGCATTGAAGGTAAGTCCCAGAGAAAAAGTTAAGAGCACCGTATGTCAAGATGTATGTGTATTTGAAAGAATCTCCTCTTACACTGCCAGCCCAAAATTCTCCAGCTCCATTTTCTTTTACCAGCTTTGAGTAAACATAAATCTGCTGCCCTTTTTTAACATTAATGAACCTACAGTCGGGGGCATTGAAATCTTCTTGAGCTCTGGCCAGAGAAATAGTATCTGGAAGAAAAACAAAAACAAGAACAAAAACATTGCAATGACTACATTTTCGTCTCCTGGAATTTATAACAGTAAAAAGGCCAAGCTTATCAGAAAACTTGGAAATCAGAGTGATTAATAACTCCCGGCTCACAGCTCCTGTTTAGTTCAAGAAGAGTAATCTATCCAAGGTATTAAAGCTATATCCAACAGAATCTTAACCAAGTAAATTCACCAAAGGTACAGACCAGGAGAAACAATGCTAACACACACGTCAGAGAAGATTCACTAAGAGCCCTATTAGATTTCACGCTGTTAGTGGATTTTTTTTTTCAATTATATAATGGAAAGATAATGAAAGGCATAAGAAAAGTCCTTACACACACACTCGTCATCTGCACACAGCTTCTTGGAAGCAAGTCTGTCCATAAATATTCCGTGCACGGCACATATGGCCACAAGACCGGGGAGAGAAAGTAATAAGAGTCTTGCCATCTTCCCTTTTTGCTGTTTTTGCTATCGTTCTTTAACTAGAAGTGGAAACTGACTGCAGTGGTTCCTGTCTTTTATGTGGAAGCCAGACATCTGGGCAAGTCCCCCCGGCCAATGGGAAGGTGCCCACCGTTCCTTCCTCTGCTTTCATAACATCTCCTGGGCTCCAGGAGCTATTTTGCATCTGATTTTCCAAAGAGACTCAAAAGCTGTGTCCTTTTTTATACACAAATGATATCCAAAAATGGTCCACCATTGCTTTAGCTGTGGCATATCACATCAGCAAGGCGTTGTGCAAAGAACTATGAGAATTTTAAATTGTTTAAAACAATTTTTTTAGCTCAAGTCTCATATTCTCTCAACATATAAGCAAAGATGTACTGACTCTAGGAAATCTGCTGAAAATGTGAGATCTATATCCTTAGGACACATATTTTCATTGGAACAAATCCAATTAATAAACACCTTTATGGGGCACCTGGGTGGCTCAGTCGGTTAAGCGTCTGTCTTTGGCTTAGGTCATGATCTCGCGGTTTTGTGAGTTCGAGCCCCGCGTCAGGCTCTGTGCTGATAGCTCGGAGCCTGCTTCAGATTCTGGGTCTCCCCCTCTCTCTCTGCCCCTCCCCCTGCTTACACTCTGTTTCTCTCTCCTCGAAAATAAATAAACACTAAAAAAAGTTAAAAATAAGCACCGGGATTCATATAATAGATAAACTGAGGATGCTTAAGTTTACAAATCATTTATGATAGGATTCTCGGAAGTCACATCTGTCCTGGGGCAGACATGGTTTGTAACACATGAGCTGCTATCACATCTAGACCCTACGATTGGGGAAAGGAAGGGATAGGCGGGATGGAAAGAAAGGAACAGTCTCTTTTTTCCTCTCTGAGATCTCTGAAATTCAGTCTCAAAATGCTCATGGATAGAGAAAGGAGAAAGCAAGAGGTTTCCGTTACGGCCCTTCTCCCTGCTTCCGGGAATCTTTCCCATGGAAAGAGGGGCACTACTAGAAATCGCCAGAGTTGAAGTGCCAATACACAGCTCCATCTACTCAACAACTATTTCCTGAACACCTACTGTGTGCCAGGCACTGTTCTAGGCACTAGAGATATAGCAGTGAATAAAAAAGGCCCTGGCCCCAAGGATTTACTTTCTCTTAGGAGAGACAGATTTTAGGTAACTGCTTTTTATAGTGTTTGGGGCTGGTATCTCTTTCATAAGGTGCACCCCACCTCCATTGTTTCTAGAACAGAGGTCCCTGTCAGGATGCCCTGTCCAACTTGGCTGATGATGAGATCTCAGAGCAGAACCTCCTCCTCCCTCCCTCCAAAGATGAGGGACAAGCATTCAACTTACAAAATAGTTTTGTACAAAACTGGGGATAAACTGGTAAAGCAAAAATACTCATAGTATAATAAAAGGGTTTTCTTCGGGGGTGGGTGTGTATGCATGTGTGTGTGTTATTATCAGGGGGCGATCTTTTCTACAGCTGGCCCAGATTTGGAAGCTTGTTTAATTCAGCGTCTTCATTGTAGATGAAGCAACCGCGGCCCAGCAGAGGCCAGAGTCACCTGTCTTAACCACCCCATCTAAAGCTTCCCCAGCAGGACTGTGTCCAGAGCTGTCTCCATTCATCCACTGTCACATTAGAATGGAGATGTTACATTCCTCATTTCCTGTTTTACTTCGAGGAAAGGATGAGTTAGAAATCATTTCTGAAAGCAGACTGCCAGGGCACTTTTCCTTCCTATAATCTAGGGGCCTAAGAGGGTCTCTGGGAAAACTAAAGCATCGATTAAATCTTCTTAATCCCGATCGGGCAGCTGTTTTCCAGACCGTTACAGTCTCAAGCCAGCCCTCAACAGGAGAGTTAAAAGACAATTGCCATTTAAGAGGCACTTAACAGAAATGGGGGCTGCACAAACTCAGATTGCCGCACCATGAACAAGCCGCCGCAAAGCGGAGGGAAACGTTGAATAAAGCCACAACCAAGCTATCACAACAACTTAGCAAACCAAGGCTGATGCTAACACAAAGCCATTATTGGCTATTCGAAGGTTAGAGAAGTAAAGAAAAGAGATGTCAAGCCTGCTGAGTGCATACTGGGTAGGCCTGAGATGTCCTAGCATTCTGTAGTGGGCAGACATGGGATGGAAATCGCAGTTTTGCATGCACGTGGGAAGTTAAACTTACAATAACTCAGTGATCAGTTGTACCTGGAGGCACGCTCAAGGTCCACAGATACCCGGGGTCCGGAGACGTGATCTGTCCTGAGCGTGCTTACTTTCTTTGGATTTTCAGATGTATTCTCCGAGCATTTAATCCCCAGATGACATTCTCCTGCTTTAGTTACTAAATTAGTTCTCAACCTGGAGTTCTTAAAATGGAGGCTCTGGCTGCTTCAAGGTCTAAAAATAGGCTTGGGTGGTGGATAGGGTGGAAGCCGCCTCTTTGCTGTGACCTACAAGGCCCTGGATGATCTGGGCCCTCTGCCCCCCTGAAGTCACTCCCTGTCACTCTCTCCCTTGCTTGCTCTGTTCCGGCCACACCAGCTGCTCTGTCTTTTGAAAGTGCAAAGCTCGTGTCGACTTCAGACCCTGCTGAGCTTATGGCCGGAGAAGCTTTCCCTCCACATATGGGCACTCGGGTCTCTGGACAATATGTCTCCTCACAGAGACCAGTTTCACAAAGCCATTCTTGCCATTCTCCAACCCAATCAGTCCATCATGCGACTGTGGTACGTTCTCATCACTTACCACTACCTGACATGCCTTGTCTATTCACGTGATGGCACTTGTTCCCCAGATACCACAATGAAAGTTCCAAGAAGTGGGGACCTTGTCTATCTTGCCCATTGCTCCATCGTTAGCACCCAGAAAAATCCTCAGTACTCAAAAATAGGTATTCATTGAATGAATGCATGACCCTCCTGAAATTGTACGCCTTTATTTTTGTTTTTCCTGGGGAAAGCCCTTCTGTTTTATTACATTTCAAAAGAGGTTCGGGGCGCCTGGGTGTCTCAGTCAGTTAACCGTCTGACTCTTGGTTTCCGCTCAGGTCATGATCTCACTGTTTCGTGGGTTTGAGCCCTGAGTCGGGCTCTGCGCTGACAGTGTGGAACCTGTTTGGGATTCTCTCTCTCTCCCTCTCTCTGCTCCTCCCCCACTCACACTGTCTCTGTCTCTCTCTCAAAATAAATAAAGAAAAAAACCAAAAGAGGTTCATAGGATGCTTTTGTAGTATTTTGGAGCCCCTAATGGCAGAGAAACATTGAATCATTTTAATAAAAGTAAAGGAGAATTAGATCAAGCCCTTGAATGAGATTTTCTGTAGTTTCCATCCTGCTGGAGTTTTTGTTTGTTTATTGGTTTTTTAATTGAGCTGCATTAATGGTAAAAATAGGGGTGCCTGGGTGGCTCAGTTAGATAAGCATCTGACTCTTGATCTCGGCTCAGGTCACAATCTCATCATTCATAGCACCCAAAAATTAAGACTCACTGAGTAAATTAGGACAGAGACTCTGGAGTTTTGCCACCAAAGCATGGTCCCCAGACTGGCACCTTCAGCATTGTGTTACAAAGCCCCTCAGACCCCACTCCGTTCCTGCCAGATCAATGTACAGCTTAACACGCCTCGCAAGTGATTTGGAGAAACATGAAAGTTTGAGAAGTACTGCTCAAGGGCAAATCAATTACAGCACAAATTTTAAGCCAGGGCTTCACATTCCTCATCAGATATTTGCTGGCTACAGTATTTCCAAGGGATAAAATATTTGCTAAATAACCACACAGAAAATAAGCTTTAAAGTTAAAAAACATGGGCATCTTACAACACTTTCCAGTTTTTACCCTATCTTCTACTTATCAATATGCTGCTTTTGAAAAATACAATTTGAACTAATGATCTAATCATTACAACCTACTTCATAAAGGTAGAAATCTGCTTTGTTCGTTCTTAGCTCACGTTGGAATCACTCAGGGCCCTTAAAAATATTGATGACTGGGTTTCATGCACAGAAATTGGGATTTAATTGATATGGGGTGTAGATTAGGCATCAGCATTTGGAAATGTTTCCTGGATGATTCGGATATGCAGTCAAAGTTGAAAATTAACCTTGAAGTTTAGACCCACATTAGCCGGGCACATCTACTTCCTCCCAAACTCCTGGCAACTCCCACAGATGGCAAGGGAAGGAAGGGCAGAAGATCCCAGCTTGATCAAATCAGCTTCAAAGTATAGTTGGCTCCTTTTTTCTTCCCCTTCTTCCCTCTTGAAGCCTTGCTTACCAGAGTTTGGCTACATTTGGGGAGATTTAAGCAAGTAAGTAAATGCATGGAGGTTAATGGGAGGAGAGAAAGAGGTACAAATGAGGAGAGGGGGCAGCCCAGAATAAACTTGGAGTTGCTGGACTGCAAATAGAGGTACTACTGTAAATTCATTTTTAATATTGTATAGATATATTGTATAGCTAATATTGTACAGACATAGCTATAGCTATAGCTAATATTGTATAGATACAGCTGAAATTAATCTCTACATACAATTAAGATCATGAAAGATTACACACGGGCTGAGGAACAGACAAGAGACTGAAGAGACACAGTTACATATCACATGATCCTGGTTGGAATCTTGGGTCATTTTGGGGACATCAGGAAAATGTGGATCAGATGGGATACTGGATTTCCTGATCTTGCTGGTCATACAGTAGTTATGTAGTGGGGTGGTCTTGTACTTATGAAATACACAGAAGTGTTAAGGGGTAACAAGGAGTCAAGGTAGCACACTCTTAAATGGTTCAGGTACGTTTATGGGAGCCGTGTACTATTTCTGCAATTTTTATATAAATTGGAAATTATATCAAAATAAAAAGCTTTTGAAAGTAATCAGATGTCACTCCTGCACTCAAAATCTTCTGACAGAACGTGTCCACACAGACTTGCATGTAAATGTTCATAAGCTTTTATTTCTAGCAGCCCCAAATTAAAAAGAACCCAAAGCCCATTCACTGGTAGAACTGCTGATGCACGCAATGGAGATGAACTTCAAAAGCATTGTAGACAGGGCACAATTATAGTGATACAAAGCAGATCAGTGGTTGCCTATGGTCAGGGATGGGACTGGGGGCTGGGGAATAGATCAACTGCAAAGGGAGCCTTTGTTTATGAGGGGTGACAGAATCCTCTGTATCTTATCACACAACTGTATACAATTGTCAAAACTCACCAAACTGGGTCACTCCTCAAAACTCATTAGAAATGGGTGAATTTTAGTGTCTGTAAATAACTCAATTAAAAAAAATCTGAGTTCCCCATTTCATAGTTTAAGCGAGTCCTTAAAAAGTCCTACATATTCCCCTTACTCTCACCTCACTCCAGCCACCTTGACCTTTCTACTTTCTCTCATACAGACACTCAAAGCAGGGGCCATCTGTGAAACCTTTTCTGAGACAAGATAAGGACAGTCACAGAGAATAAGGAGTTAGAAATTAGTAGCAATTGGCATTGCTCTAACAACCAGAAGTATGGTCTTATCTAGTAATTCATTGTTCGTACATTTTATAAAAGTACGTGAACTTGACAACTAAGTTAAAGTTATTCAAATAAGAGTCAGATTCTAAATGTAGCCGCTTTAAGAATAAAAACGATTTTCCTTTTTCCTCCTTATGTACGCACAAGAGTGATGGGATAAAAACCTACATGTCTAAAAGCAGACTTCCCGTAAGTATACAAATTCTAACTTTTGTTCAGGGAAATAGTGAGAAACACACACACAAAAAATCAAGTGTTACTTTAATGTGTGCTATATGTGCAAAAAATTGTTCACTTTTAAAGATGCCCATGGTTCTACTAGCAGGGGACTGAATCATAACCCTAGGTATGAATCAAAAGCTAAAGAAAATGACCTTTGCTATTAAAGAATTAAAAACTGGTGTTTGAGAATTACAAGGTATCAAGATTAGAACTGGCAACCCTTTACAAGTCAGCCCACGTGTCTTAAAATAATATTATAGATTGCAACTTCTTTCCCTTGGAGGTCTTTCAATGAAGAGGTTAGATTATTAGCCAAGCAGGTATTCCTTCAGAACAATTCCACATCAAGAGGATGAGAACATAAAATGAGAAGTTCGAAGACAGCATTCCCTTTCCCTCTCTCTTCCTGGAAAACATAAGTACAGTTACTCCGAAATGACCTTTATTCAATTAAATGCTGAATGAAAAGCTTTGTGAAATGCCTACTAACTGCAAAAACAAACAAACAAAAAAAAACAATGCATTTATTTGAAGAGCACAAACTTCAAATTTAGATCCTGCCCAGGTCTCATTTTCTTCTAACACCCAGGGCAAAAATTTTTTTTTAAAGTCTATTGAGACCGAGAGAGAATCCCAAGCAAGTTCTGTGCTGTCAGTCGCAGAGCCTGACACAGGGCTCGAGCTCATGAATGATGAGATTGTGACCTGAGCCGAGATCAAGAGTCAGATGCTTATCTAACTGAGCCACCCAGGCACCCCTATTTTTACCATTAATGCAACTCAATTAAAAAAACCAATAAACAAAAACTCCAGCAGGATGGAAACTACAGAAAATCTCATTCAAGGGCTTGATCTAATTCTCCTTTACTTTTATTAAAATGGTTCAATATTTCCCTGCCATTAGCTGCCCCAAAATACTACGAAAGCATCCTATGACAGGTTTATACACCGTAAGATGTGTTCTAAACTAGCGTAGGCATTTGCTGACAGGACAGTGAAATGAATGAAACGTTATGTATAGAGTACAAATGATAGTTTATTGTACAAAATTAAGGCCTTCATATTTCATAGTTCACCAGGCTAAACAAAGACCAGCTATTTAAATCATTCACCAAAATTTCACTTTCACTCCCCCTCACCCCCAACTATTAAAATGGGTTGACCAAATGTTATCAAAACAAACACTATAAATAACACCAAGTCCCTTAAAGACAACTATCCCATGTTATTTCTTGGCATAGGTGATCTTCATGGCATGGGAAGGTGTGATTTTAAATCCCTGTAAAGCATCCCTGGCGGCTCCAGCCTGTCCATCATTTTCAAATTCAACAAAAGCAATGTCATGCCTTCCAGGTACCAAACGTACTTCCTTGAAACCAGGAAATCTGTAAAAGGAGAAACAATTTACATAAATGCTATCAAATACGTAAATGTCTGTTCTGTGTTTAAATTTGCTAAGCAACTTCCTAATACTGGTCTAGGAAGCGTAACATGACCTACCAGAATCCTGAGTAGGTTGAAAGAGTCTAAAATATAATTAGGAATATGGTGAAAGAAGGGTCAGTATAACGTAAGCTAATTCTATTCTTGTCATTGTATCAAGGCTTGGTTTCCTGCTTTACTCATCAATTAGAATTAGTAATTCAAACATCAGAGGTACTTCAGCTTTACATATGCTCACTCTGCAGACAGACTTCAATTCAGGATTAATCCCCAACCAAATCTGTGACCCTGGAAGTACTGCTGTGTGATACATAAATGGATTCAACCCACGGAAGCGCTCCACATCCTGTTGGGAGGATTTCAGAACACACACTGGTTTGTGAAGAGACTTACTGATTAAACAACATGGATAACATCATCTCATTCGTTTCTTCCGGTAAATTATTAAGGAATAAAATATAGTTTGGAGGGTAATCAGGGACCTATTACAAAGAAAAAAGCGAAGTTAGCTTTCAGTATGAAAAGCATAGTATGCCATTTAGCTCTCACATTAAAATCTAAACTTCAGAGAGCTACGTTCCAGTTTATTAAGGAACACGAAATCGTAGCACTACATCAAACACTAAAGCTGAAAAACAAGGACACCATGCAAATAAACATAAACCTAACAGCAACTAAGGAGGCGTTCAAGTCACTTTATGCAAATTTGGATGACTGCAAATCTCATTACGTTTTAAGAATTTAATAGTACTGAAAACAATGTTTCAGTTGTAATGGGAGGACTCTGCCATCTGGATTACATAGTTGAAAGACCCTAACTAGAAAGGCAGCAATGCCCCCCATCTTCAGCTGGTTACCCGAGGAACAACACTCAGATACTCAATCTTCTGCATTATTTACAACCTCCCAGCGTTTAAGAAACTCTGGAACTACCGCTTAGGGCCACGACTGGGTGACATTGTTTTCTGCCAGTAAATGAGACCTACAGAGCATCTACTTCCATCCAAGTAAGTAGAAACAAACACCATTATATATATAATATATATAATTAATATATATTAATATATAATATATAATTAATATATAACAACACCATTGTTAGATTATAAACTAATTCTCTGGCACCCCGACCTGGGGTTTTGAGGACCTAGAGACAGGATCATCTTGTACCTGAGAGCCTATTTGTCTTCAGACTACTTTGATTTAGAGAAGACATGATGAGTAAAGAACAACTGAAGGCTTAGAGAATGAAGTACTGGCATTTGTAAACTGTACTATAATTGCCGAAAGACTTCAAAAAAGAGAAGTAGATAATATAGGAAGATGTACACAACTTAAAGTCAGAGAAGGAAAGCTCAGAGATGCAAGGAATTCTCTGGATTTAAGGATCTTGTCAGACCTGAGCATCCAAGGAACCAAAGAGAAAACCATTAGTATATAATTGAAGCTTTCTCTTTGAGGCCTCCAGCAGGGAGATTTGCCAAAAGGTTTCTAAAACATCTATACAAAGGGACATGTATTTGTTCTCAGAAGAGCGAGCAAGGGTAATCGTAAACAACTTTGCTCTATTAGAAAAGATGGTTTAGTGTTTCAGGCAACTAGTATGGAAAGAGAGCCTGTCACCTGGCCAATGCCCGCAAGCTGTGTGTCTGTAAAGCCCTGGGCTTCAGACGTACTGTGGAGAAAACAAAAATGCTTGCTCCCAGCCTTCGCAGAGTTTAAAATCTGTCATTTTGATTCCATCACTGAATCATTATGGAAAGCAAAGAATAAAGTCAGGTTTCATTTTCTCCCCCTTAAAATAACTAAAATGTTTTGAGGAGTGAGTTTCTATATTAAAGTGCTATATAATTTAATGTCTTGTAGAGGAATTATTTTCAGTTTCTGGAGACATGCAAGTTGTGTATTATTGTAGTGGTTTATAATTTTATTTTAAAGAACAAGCACCACATGGGAAAAATATTACCTGAGGATTTGGTGTTGAATTTCCTTGGGTATTTGCTGCATTTGGTGTTCCCTAAACAAAACAAAGAGAAAACAGTTATAACTTCCAATCACGTATAACTGGGTGGCTCAGACAGTTAAGTGTCCTAACTCTTGATTTAGGCTCAGGTCATGATCTCATGGTTGTGGGATCGAGCCCCATATGGGGTTCCATGTGGACAGTGCAGAGCCTGCTTAGGATTCTTTCTCTCCCCCTGGCCCTCCCCCACTCGCACACGCTCTACCTCAAAATAAACTTAAAAAATTTTTCCAATCGCTCTAAAAAAGAGTTTATAATTTTAATTACTGCATAAAATTAACGTTAGTTTTTAAAAGACCACCTACTAAATGGGAGAAGACATTTGCAAATGACATATCCAATAAAGGGTTAAGTATTCAAAATACATTAAGAACTGATAAAACTCAACACCCAAAAAACAATCCAACTAAAAAATGGGCAGAACACATGAACAGACATTTCTCTAAGGACATAGAGAAAGCCAACAGATAAATGAAAAGATGTTCAACATCACTCATCTCCAGGGAAACAAAATCAAAACTACAATGATATAACACTTCATATCTGTCAGAATGGCTAAAATCGGAAACACAAGAAACCACAAGTGTTGGTGAGGATGTGGAAAAAAAGGAACCCTCGTGCACTGTTGGTGGGAATCCAAACTATGGAGGTTCCTCAAAAAATTAAATCCAGTAATTGCACTACTGAATATTTATCCAAAGAATACAAAAACACTAATTCCAAAGGATAGATGCACGTCGATGTTTATAGCAGCATTATTTACAAAAGCCAAAAATTATAGAAGCAGCCCAAGTGTCCATCAGTAGATGAATGGATCAAGATGTGGTGTATGGGGGTGCCTGGGTGACTTGGTCGGTTAAGCGCTGGACTTTGGCTCCGGTCATGATCTCATGGTTCATAGGTTCGAGCCCTGCATCAGGCTCTGTGCTAACGGCTCAGAGCCTGGAACTGGCTTCAGATTCTGTGTCTCCCTCTCTCTCTGCCCCTTCCTGGCTCATGCTCTGTCTCTCTCTCCTTCTCAAAAATAAATAAACTTTAAAAAAAAAAAGATGTGGTATATGTGTATACAGATATATATATGTATGTATATGTATACATATATACACACAATGGAACATTATTCAGCCATAAAAAAAAAAATGAAATCTTGCCATTTGCAATGACAGGGATGGAGCTAGACTGTATAATGCTAAGTGAAAGAAGTCAGAGAAAAAGAAATACCATACAATTTTACCCATGTGAAACTGCAGAAACAAAACAAATGAACAAAGGTTAAAAAAAAAAAAAAAAGAGACAAACCAAGAAACAGACCCTTAACTACGGACAACAGACTTGGTGGTTGCCAGAGGGTGGTGGCTGAGGGGGATGGGTGAAATAGAGGCAGGGGATTAAGAATACACTCCTCACTTATCATGATGAGCACTAACATATAGAATTGTTGGACCACTATACTGTACACCTGAACTAAGAACACTTATGTTAAAATTTGAAAACTTAAACCCATTAACTTAAAAAGATTTCTTACTCCATTTTAAGAACTGCCACCTTAACTGACTAAAACTAACTCGTCAGTTAATTTTGAAAGATCTAGTCCTAAATTTTAAGGACTATATCATAAAATTTAACCTCTAACCTTTAAGATTATAAAATAATTCATTAAAATTACATATTTATAATATGTAAATATAAAATTACTGAGAAATATATATGGAGAAACCAAGAACCTGTCTTAACTTTTTTTTACTTTATTTTGAAAGAGAAAGTGCAAGCAGGGTAGGGGCAGAGAAAGGGAGAGAGAAATCCCAAGCAGGCTCCACACTGTCAGTGCACAGCCTGATGTGGATTCCATCCCACAAACTATGACATCATGAACTGAGCCAAAATCAAGAGTCAGACACTTAACTGACTGAGCCACTCAGATGCCCCTCTTAATTTTTTTTTTAAAGCAAGTACACAAAAGTCGACCATTATACTTCGTGAAATGATTTCTAATCACTTTCAATCCAAAAGTAACTACTTTTATTTGGTATTTTAAATTAGATTTCTAATTTCCAAATTGTTTAAGGAAAGCAGTTTTGTGTGGCATACTCAAGATTAAAGATAGTATCCACAGTATTATTTACGGGCAGAAGTTGAGAAATAAGCCAATAGATATTAACAGATTTTGAAGAACGATGGAACTGGATGCCAAATTCAAACAAAACTGTTTCATATAAATCTGCAGATGTACAGGTTTATGTTTTAATTTGGTGCTTAAACATAAGTCTTGGAATCCTATAAGAACTCAACTCAACCATTCCAGCGTCTTAAAAGTCCACCTTGAAACACACATAGGCACAAACATACACACACGCCTCGGAGACCCTCCCGTAAGTGGAACACGGACCCCTCCACCAAGTCTGCAGCACCAGCAGACCCAGGAGCTTTGGTCTGTCTTACCTGGCCAGGTTTTTTGTTGGCAGTTGTTGCAGTCTGTTCCACTGTTTTTGCTTTTTTCTTTTCCTTCTTCTTTTCTTTGTCGGCAAAAGTGCCACGCATTTTAGATATTATATCAGAATCTGTTTTTGCATACTGGATTCGCTGTTTTAATTATGTGGAGACAGGTTACTTTCAATTACGCTGAAGGCTGTTTACACTACTCGTTAATATTTCAAATTTCATTACACAAATACACTACATGCTAGTTTGTAACACATCCCTAAGGAAATCTGTCTAACACACACCCAGTGAAAATAAATTGTGGTCTATGTCACAATTTTTAGACAAAGTCAGACTCAACTAGGTTTATCAGAAGAAAACCCACACATTTTCATATGGGAATAACAGAACTTTGCAATATCTGCACCACTGCTTCTCTCCATTTCATAAAACAGAAAAGTGCATTGGAAAGTTGTCTGCTGCTTAGCAGGGAGTCTCAATATAAAGGTCGAGCTGTGTCAATTAGCTGTAGAATGTGTCATATGGAATTTGAGATTTTCAAAGTTAAGTACTAAAGTTTGAGAAGAATTTCCCTTTGAATCCAATCTGCTATTTTTATATATTTTTTAATATTTTTATACATTTTTTTAAGTTTATTTAATCATTTTGAGAAAGAGAGCAAGCACAGGAGGAGCAGAGAGAGAGGGAGAGAGAGAATCCCAAGCAGGCTGCATACTGTCAGCACAGAGCCCGACGTGGGGCTCAAACCCATGAAACCGTTGCGATCATAACCTGAGCTGAATTAAGAGTCGGACACTTAACCTACTGAGCTACCCAGGTGCCCCGATCTATTGTTTTTCAACAAAATGACCAACAGCGGCATCAACTTAAACTGTAAAATGCTCTGAAAAGAAACAAAGGATGGCATTGCAACTAGGCACCCAGGCCACCTGCTCCTTCTTACTATGCCCGAGCCAGCAGGGACATGCTACTGAGACAGCAGGCAGGCGTTTAAAAACACTGGTCTAGGAGAGCATTTTGTAAACATTAATGTACTTTCCAACTACCTTGAGTGCTTGTAAGACTGCAGATTCTGATGCAGTAGGTCTGAGTGAGGCCTGAGATCCTGTAATTGTTCGAAGCACAAAGTGCACGGTGGGGCCCACACTTCGAGTAGCACGGCCGTGGCCTAGAGCATTATACCACACAGCTAGATTCAATCACCCATCCCAAAATTGGTGCTAGGAGTTACAACTATTTTCTAGGGTGCATCTATCTGCAAACGGCAACTTCCACTTCAAGGAAACCTTTCTTCTCTGTAGCTGAATGCGCTGAAACAAGTTCTCTGACCATATCAAAACACAAGAGTCCTACAAATTACTATCTAAATTTGCCTTATAGAGTAAGAATTTAATCTCAGTCCGCAGGGAAACCAGAGACCTTCTAAAGTATCATGGGTTTAAAGGAGGAAATTCGTCAAAATCAAAAGCAAGTCTGTCTTTTCTTTACCTCAGCTAGAGATGAGTATACTGGGGCAGCAAGAGGAGAGCATGCCTACCCTCACCTTAGTATTCAGCACTTTCTCTGGCTGCTCCCGGCTGCTGCAGCACAGGGTTTCTAAGTGGTCTCATCTCTGCAAACAACTGTGGTTTTGCATGGCATCATCTAACCAGAAGGAACAGACTTAAACTAACGCTGACTTAGTCCCAAGGACTCCCTCTCATCTGCCCTAGTTCTTCAACCTTCTCCCTGACCTGAACAGATCTTGGGTGATCTTGTGTCTATCCTTATGACACAGTCACCTGTGAAAATCTCTGACCTCAGCCACCATTCTTAGCTGCCTGGTCTACACTAGTGATTCTCACATCAGAGGTGATTTTGCCCACAGGAGAAGGCTGGTGCTACCGAATGGAGACACTGTGGGTCGCCATGCTACTGGCGTGTAGTAGATAGGGGCCAGGGATGCTGTTAAACACTCTGCAATCAACAAGATAGCCCACCACGACAAGAATTACTCAGTTCAAAAGGGCGAATGCTGGAAAACTCTGGTCTAGACTAAATACCCATTAGCGATAAAAGCAGTACACCCAGAGCTTAGAGAAGGGGCAAGTTTTACATTTATGCTAAAGGTTCTTTAGAAAGATGGTTCTTCTGTTTTTGGCATTAAATAACCAAATATCCTTGAATTAGGGTTATGAGTTCCAAGTTATAGCAAATTTTGTTCATTTCTGATCAGGTATGTTGGGAGTTAAAACAGAAGAGCAACCAAAACCACCTAAATAAACACAAACAAGACAGCGCAAAGAATGTTCTTCTCCCTCTTCCAGGATGCTGGAGATTTGGCAGTATCTGCCACCTTCCTGAAGGCAGAGAATGGAACTCATAAACTACTTTCAATGCACTATCAGTCTACTGGACTTTTTCCATTGATTTAAAATCATTAGTTGCCAAAGTGAAGCCAGTGCCAAACACAGCCATTTCTAGCTTTCCTGTATCTGAGTAATAGGCACATGCAAACTTGTCATCTCAACAAAACAGCCTTAAAATCCTCTACAGGATGAAACTGTTCCTCCACATTAATGTAATTTTAGACTTAAACTAAAACTCAGTCTTATGCTCCTGCCAAGTGAGATCTCCATTATGCTATTTCTTCATACGTAGTAAGAAAAAAACCCTGGTTTCAGGAAATACTGTTCTATCAAAAAGGAGGTATGTAGGCACAATCCCAGTTTTCTGAGGTGGGCTTTTCCACACAGATGATGCCCATCAGATACGAAGTGATGGGAGAAAGGGAACTTGATAGAAAAGGAAAACTTGGCTCCAGTAACAAAAAGTGCCCACTCCTGAATTAAACAACATGCTACATAAAGGCCCTCAAACTACAGACCACAGCCAACACCGCCTGTTTTTGTAAATTAGGTGTTTTGGAAGAGAACCACATTCATTCACTAGCATACCACCTATGGCTGCTTTTCCTGCTATGAAGGCAGAGTTAAATAGCTGCTGGGAGCGCCTGGGTGGCTCAGTTGGTTAAGCGTCTGACTTTGACTCAAATCATGATCTCCTGTAAGTTCGAGCCCTGCATTGGGCTCTGCGCTGACAGCTCGCAGCCTGGAGTCTGCTTCAAATTCTGTGTCTCCCTCTCTCTCTCTGCCCCTCCCCTGCTCACACTCGCACTCTCTCTCGCTCTCAAAAAATAAAATAAACGTAAAAAAAAAGAACAAAGTTGCTGGAGAGATCATCCAGCCCACAAAGCCTAAAATAGTTACTACCTGACCCTTTAGGACAGTGTTCGGATCCCTAGTTTAGAAGAAAAAAAAAATCACAACAGTGGGTGTGATTGCACTGCCACTGGTTATATTAATATAACCTAGGTAGGCAACTTCTGTGCTTCATTCTCCATTTCTAAAATAAAGGGATTAGACCAGTAACTGCACTACCGACTATGGGCCAAATCTAGCCCATGGCCTATAAGGACTTTTTTTTTTTTTTTAAACGGTTTTAAAGGGTTGTTAAATACACCCACACACATACACAAGAATATGCAACAGAAACTGTATGTGCATACACCTATAGCCTCAAATATGATCTATTCCTTTATGAAGTTTTTGCTAACCTCTGAATTAGCCCAAAGGATAGCCAATCTGCTTACATCTTACAGGTACTGAAAATTAACACACTGGGCACAGAGCCAGTTTATGGCAGAATGATGACCCAGGGCTTTGAAACTCTGGGCCTTGGCTTTCCCCAAGGCCCCTCCCCATCCCAGTCCCAGAAAAAAGCACTCAGAAATCCACACCCAAGGTACTCTGTATTCATTCACACATTTGGAAACCCTTGCTTTATACCCTGTCTCTACTCTAATCCAATCCTCTACCATCCCTTACACCAGTGGCCTGAGTTCCCTTACATCCTCCCAGCCCTCCCACAGTCCAATCTTCTTCCAGCAGCTAAACGTGAATCTCAGTATGTCATTCCTTAGTTTAAAACTTTCTATGCATAACTATTTCACTTCTGTTCACTGTTATTCACCAACAAAACCTATGAATTTAAACCGATGATTTTTTCTCAGATCACTGCTTTTTCTAGACTGTATAGCTTCTGATATGAGTTATTTCACTATGCTATTTTCTGAAACATCAACTGGATTTCCTTTGACCATGATTTTGTTTTACATTATTTTATAAGTTTACAAAGGTTTCTTTTTAACGTTTTGAGCTATTAACTTCTAGTTCTTTCAAGATAAGAATATTGCCAATACTGCCATTGTTTTTTTTAAACGCTCTACATCTTGGGGCACCTGGGTGACTCAGTCGGTTAAGCCTCTGAATCTTGATTTCGGTTCAGATCATAATCCCACAGTTCGTGGGTTCCTGAGTTCAAGCCCCACATTGGGCTCTGTGCCGACAGGGTGAAGCCTGCGTGGGATTCTGTCTCCCTTTCTCTCTGCTCCTCTCTCTCTCTCTCTCAAAATAAAAGTAAACTTAAAAAAAATAAACACTCTATATCTCACTGTATTTTGTTATTGCCTGTCTGTCATAAACTAAGTGAATTACAAACTCTACTACTAATGTGTTTTTATAAACATAAATGTGTAAATAAAATAAACCAAACTTGCTCTAACACATAATTAAGGCAGAAAGAAACACCCAGTTTCATGCATATGTCTATAAACTTAACACACCATCAACAGTGATTATACCCAAAATAATAACATCGCCTTACCATTGGTTTACCATAAAATGGAAATCCTTGTAACTGTCTCAAGGCATTTGTGGATGAACCCAGCTCCTTAAATATAACAAAGGCTTGACCCCTCATCTTCATGGTCTTTAAAGCTACAATATCTACCACGTGGCCAAACTGAGAAAACAGGGCATACAGGGATCTCTTCAATTCTGAGCAAAATTAGAGGGGAAACAAGTTATTTGTGAAAGAAACAATGACAAAATTCTTCATAAAATGACACTGCATCGAGTACCCTCCATCACACACTTATTTATACAAAGTTACACATTTTAGTAAACATATTCCACTTATTTTCCACCCCTACCTATTTTTGCTTTTAAAAAGCCTTGAAATCCTCACACAAAAAGAAACAAGGCACTGTTGCAGGTACTGACAAAGAGGACTACATGACAAGTTTTGAAGCCGCACAAGTCTTCAGATGCTGGTAATTAAACACGCTTTGGCTGTGAATAAGTGTTTTTTAAAAGCACTTACCTTCTTTTTTAATTTTGTCATTCATATTGTTGATATAAATTGTATGATTTGGTCTTATATCCATGTTTGGGGTTAAACGGTCCAAACAGCCTAAGGAGATAGTAAATAATTCGGTTATAAATGGAGAGCGTTAACTCACTGTTGTATGGCATGAAGACATAAGGATTATTAACATCTCAATTTTCTTTCAATCCCAAGTGCAGAAAATATTAGTTTGTTAGCAGTCTTTAAAACCTCTCCAACACTTGCTAGCCCTTTTTAAACAAACAAACAAACAAACAAACAAACAAACAGTTCTCCGGTTCAAAACTTGATGGAGCACCAGGACCTAGGCAGATTTCAATAAGATTATTTCAACCAATGCATTTATTTTTATACTTATCTTTCACTTGTGACAAGCAATACAGTTTTTTCATCTGCCTCACGAAATAACTTTAATTTTCAATGAGATTATTTTAGAATTGAGTAGATTTTAAGAAAAATAAAAAAGAAACTAGCAAATGTATACCCAGTAAAAATCAAGACACAACATTAACAAAGTTTACCAAGCAATACCTCATGGGTGCACTTCAAAAGCACTTCGTACCTATTTATTACTTAATTTATATACACTATCACCAGCTGTCCTGACTCTAAGGTTAACTCTGCCTGAATTGAAATTAGGGAGCTCAGAGAGAGCAGTACTGCGTGATGGTTAAGAGCTCAGACTCTAGCACAGACCACATCTGAATTCAAACCCTATCACCAGCTGTTCCTTAATCTCTCGGGTCCATAGCGGTAAAACGGGGCTGGTTTAACAGCATTTACCTAGTAAAACTCAGAAGACTGAACAACACATAAACTTCTGGCACAGGCAGTAAGCACTTCAAGTAGCTGTTATTATTAATGGCTATTACAGGTTAAAGGACTTGCCCAAGGTCAGATAGCTAATAAACAGCAGGCCGGGCAATTCCGCGGGTCTCCTCGCCCTTCTCTTTCACACTCACCTCGCTACTTTACTTTTTACGTTGTTTTCAGGTGCAAACTGTGACCTCGCTTTATTTCCTTGGGTGCCCCCACATATTCCTTCATTTCACAAATTTCAGGCCCACTGCAGGGACCGCACTTAACAGGTGAAAGGTCATGCTTGTCAGGCTTGCGACCCCGCCCCCCACTCCTTACCCGAAAAAGGGCTCACGTCGCGAAAACGACGAGAAGGAATTGCTCGGTCAAACTTAAAGCAGATCCCTCAGAGGAAAGACTCTCGCAACATTTCATATAGGGTTTGATGGTGGTCTGCATTAGAGCAAGGGTACCGAGAGTCCAAAAGGGGCTTCCCGCCTCTTCAGCCACAGGCACGTTCGACCATAGCCCCAGTTAGCGGCCCCGCGATCCCCGATGCCAACCCTTCCCACCGGAGACAAGGCTCCTAAATTCGGGGTCCTGGCGGGACCAGCGCGTCAGTCTCAAACTCCCCCCGCCCCCTCTGCGAACGCCGAAGCGAACGCGCGCCGGCTCCACCGCTGCGCCCCGTCCACTCCCGGCTCCCACAAGCGGGCGTCGGGCCCAGCGGCGGCCGGTAGCGGGGAGGTCGCAAACGGGCAACGAAAACACGTTCCAACTCACCTGAGGCCTACGCTGCTCCCGCAAAAACCGAAAGCCGGAAACCGAGCCGCTACCGGAAATTACGTTACCACGTGTCTCAATCAAGTGCCGACAAGTCGAGGAGTCGAGCACGGAGTCGATCGATGCCCTGCCGGCTCCTGCGGCGGCAGCTTGGAATCTCTCTGCGCATGCGCACACCTGGGGAGCCGGAAGGGGGTCTAGGGAAGGGGAGAAGTTTGTAGGAACTTCATGGATTAAACTGTTATAGTGGGTAGTGCAGTGAAGGAAAGTCAGTGATTCCTTACCCAGCCATTGCTTTGTGCAGTTTTACCCCATACAACGGTGCCTTTCATCTTTCCAGATCCTATATAGTTTTACAGGCAGCCCCTCATACCAACTACTGGCAAGGTGCCCTGGTTTTGCCCTCCTGGGATCTCTGGTGGCCTCTGATTTAACCTCATCTTTAACCTCCCAAGTGTTCTCGAATTCCCGAGACTCTTGAGAGAACTCTCCTGAAACATTCCGCTGATGAGCTTGACTCTCAGAAGCAACTCAGTTTGAGGCTCCAAAGCAGAGGGAATTGATGTCTCCTGCTCTCCAGTAATAGCCAAGCAAGCACCCCTAAGATCATCTGCCTAAACTCAACTGAAACAAAACAAAACAATTCCTTGCCACCCTTCCCATCTTCTCTCTCATACAAAAATGCCTAGATTGTTCCGGGACAACACAAGTTGTTGTTGATGCCTAGCTGAATGGGAATCCAAAAGAAGTACATGCGGTCATTCTTCTATTCATCAAACGTGTGTAAAGTATTGATGAGGTTTTGGAATGGTGGGGGTTTGGAGCTGATGGCCAAGAAAAAATTCTTGAAGGTGTCTTTGGTGCAAAAAGGTGATTTTAATTAAAGCATGGGACCCAAGGGCAGAAAGAGCTGCACTGGGGTTGTGGAAAGTGACAGTTTATATACTATGGAGTTGGGGCGGTAAAGTCAAAAGGGGGGGCCTCCAAAGGGACTTTTATATGCTAAAGAGGACTCCTAAGCTACCAGTGGCCTTGCTATTGTCAAGCTAAGGTTGTTCTCCCTCTAGTAAGTCATTAACATTATGACCATATGGGGGTCCTGGAGAAATGTTACGCTCAGTATTTGCCTCAAGTATTTGTCAGTGGGCTGCAGGTTATAAAGAAATTTAATTTTACCTGCCATTTCCTTCTTGCCTTTGTTCCCCACATCACTATGGAGGGGAGGGTGATGTTGGGCTCCAGGAAACTGAGTCTGTAGGTTTCTGGAGATTAGGCTACTGATAAGATTGCCATTTTCTTGTAATTTGCTAAGACATTTGTAAACTGATGGAGACTCATGTCCTGTAGGACTGTGATCTTATCAGTTAACCATTTGTTTTCTTTCCTTTCTTTGTTCTTGGGCAACCAGGAGTGACGGAGGAATATTACACAAAGGGAGGGGTTGTGATAGCTTGTGCTTGGCCCTCAGCTTGCCTTATGGTCCCTCATCAAGTATCATCTGAAATATGAAATAGTTGTTAAGAGCCAAGGGAAATCTAATCTAGTATCTTCTGTTAACCTTAAAAATAAAACTGTTATTTTACCAGAAAAAAAAAAGTTTATTTGGGAATGGCAGGCAATTATAAAATTCAAGATAAAGAAGTTACGGGAAAACCATTGGCCAACCCCACAAATACAGCAGAGGAATTTCATTTTTATGGAGAAGAAGGAGGAAATTGGGACAGGTTGTTTTGAAGGAAAATCCATTGTGTGTGTGTGGGGGGGGGGCAAGATCTCATGGTTATGAGGGTTTCTCATTGGATGAGTTGCAGGGATAGTGAATTTCTTGTAGAAGATGCAAAGTACATCTTTTTATATTGGGACCTGTAATTGATTATTCTTTCCTATGGAGGATTCTTTTGTTGGGTCTGTAAGTGACACTAATTTTGGAGCTTGTAATTGACAATGCTTCCTGTAATTGATGTGGTATTCCCCTTTCTAGCCTACCCAAACCACTTTAGTGAGGTTTCCCTTTATTAATTTTCCCAATTCCCCTTAACTAATCTCTCGGAGCCTGCTTTCCTCATCTGTAAACTAAGGATCATAATAGTACTTCCTTCTGGAAGGATTAAATATAAGGTGGTTAACACACTGTCAGACACAAAATAAATGGTTTATAGATGTTATTTCTAAATGCTGTCTATGATTTGTACATACGGATTAAGGAGCCAAATAGGTTTTATAAGATGGAGATTTTTTTTTTTTTAAAGATCACCTGAAGTTGCAACAACTTGAAAATAATGTCAGCTTCTTGAGGGTGGGGATTATCTGATTTGTTTTCTCAAGTACCCTCAGTGACTAGAAAAGTACCTGGTATTCATAAATATGTATTGAATGAATGAATGAATGTGCATGGAAAATTAGGTAGCACTAAACAAATGTGATATTTCATGAAGATGCACGTAAGTGTAGGAAATAATGATAATCACAGGGATGCCTGGGTGGCTCAGTAGGTTAAGCAGTTGACTCTTGGTTGACTCAGGTCATGATCTTGGGGTTCGTGAGTTTGAGCCCCACTGTCAGCGCGGAGCCTGCTAGGGATTCTCTTTCTCTCTGTGTGCCCCTCCCCTGCTCTTGCTGTCTCTCTCTCAAAATAAATAAACTTCAAAAAACATGGTAATCACATAAAAGCATTATTTTCATGTATATATTGGAAGAAATGTAACTAGTCCTGTCTCAGTTAAGGAAATATGAATGAATAAAAAGGGAATATCCTTAACACCTTGAAAGAGAATATAAACTAAACAAAAATGATTTCTGAATAACAAAGGACAAGCATTAGTATGAATTAAAATTACATTAACATAGGTATCTGAGCAATTAATTAGTTCTGTTTGACGCTGCTGTGGATAGCTAAACTTATTTCTCTGAAAATAAGCTATAACCTGATAGTATTATACAAGTGCTTCTGGCCAAGAACTCCTCATAACTGTTTAAAGAGGATGAGGTAGGACTTTGCCAAGATGGGAAGAAAATACCACAGGAAACACAGAGACCTAAAGACAGAGTACACATCATGTTACATTAACAACTAAATAAAGGCTACTACACATTACTATGCTGGGAGGAAGAAATCCTCTAATGCCAACTCAGTGACAATGATCTTCTAAAAAGACAGGTTCTTCTAAAAAGAGTCAGTGCATTTTCCTGTCCTTGGGCAATTGCTCTGGGCTTTCCAATGGTCTGTTAATGATCCTCCAAAGTTTCCTGAATGATTTTGAGAAACTGGTAATTGAAAGCAGGAATGAGAAAGGAATAAAGGGGACAGAGGAGCTTTTCTGGTCTTGTGAGAAGCCTTGCATGGCCTGGTTCTAGAACTACAGGCAGAGCATTATAATATCTGAACTTTGGCCAAATGTACTGTAAAGCAGCTGAGGCCAGACCCCTGGTTCCCAGACCTATTTTGAAAGCATAAGTGCAGCTATAGTTGAGTTCATTGCATGATTAACTTACCTTCACTTCCGTTTTGTCCCCTACTTAATTATGTTTTATGCACCTCTTTTCAACCAGAAATTTTGCCTTTTCCACTCCTACTCCCTGTTTACTGACTGATGATGGTAGTAATCTAGTGGGGACTGGATGCTAACATTTGTATTGAAATTATCTGAGTACCTGATCACCAGATCCCATGCCTCATTGCCTGAAGAAAGCATACCTCCAAATTGTTTCAAGGCACCCCCCTTCAAGTTTTTAAGAAATCCCTTACCCTCCTCCTTTCCCAAACACATATCAGCTGTTTGTAGGCTCAACAGGGCAAGGCAGTTTTGGGAATGACCCCCTGCCTTCTCCTTGGGCTCCCCTTCTGATGACAAAGCTTTATTTGCCTCAGAACCAGTGTCTCAGACATTGGCTTCCCGCTCATCGCGTGCACGGACAAGTTAGAATTCGGTAATACAACTCTCATTCCTTTATAACCAAATTCACCTCTTGAGGGTCGGATCAAGAATTGGTGTCAAAAGCTTACGTGTTTTTAAAATAATAGAAGAGCAAATGGGTTTCCTTGGAGTTCTGCTCAGTCCAGTCTCTCATATTTCAGTTAAACAACATGATTGACTTTCCTGTGGAACAGGTTTTTTATCAAACTAAACCCAGAGGCAGTGCTATAACACCTTAGCCAAGCTTTATGTGTCTACTGATGATGAAACTCACTTATTTTAGAGGTAGAAGAAAAATGACTACAAACAATAGGGAATAAACCGTGTCAAGAGTCCTAAATTACGAGGATGATAACCGAGGTGTCTCTTAGTGACTCCGCATACACAAATATTTACTTACCTTATCTGCACATGTTTTATGTTTCTCATTAAATATTTTCCGTATCTTGCTACAGTGGCTCTGAGATGGAGCCATGTTTAAAGGAAAATGCATCATCAAACTGGTGGGTAAGTTTTAGCTTATTTATGTTAGATAGAGCCACAAATGTACAACAATTTGTTTGTAGCTTCTTTCTCTCCCCAGGTGGCGATTACATTACGAAATTTATGTAGAGTGAAATTATTTTCACAACAACCATTAAACAAACCCAGGCATTATTGTTGAGCACTAAATTAGGTTTACCTTTTCCTAGCTGGGTGGGATTATGTTTGCTGAAACTTCCTAAAAAGCACCCCCTCCCCCCCCCCCCCCCATTCGGGGAAGAAATCATTTTGTGCAATTATTTCAGTTCACTTTGGCCCTTCCCTTTTACTCCTTTTGGACATATTCTTGTTTTCAGGGAAGAAAAAAAAAAACCAGAAATGACTACCACCTCTGATATGTACTACTGTGTTACTGTTAATAATGGGGTGTCATTCACATCCAGATAGGAATCTGAGATAGGCTATAATAATATATGCATTCCTTAAAGTTTGGAAGCAGTAGTTTGCCTTTGAAGACCTGATAACTAATCAAAAGAAATGCGTGTGTATGTGTGTGTGGGGGTGGGGGGGAAGGGACCCTGAACTTCTCACTGTTCAATATTAAGATAGGGGCAAGTTGTGCTCGCCATGGTGTCATCTGACCTCCCCTGAACTCTGCTAAAGTAACATTGTAGCAGGATTCTGGAACAGAGAGTCTTGACACCTAGGCTTTTCTTTCCAGGAAGCAACTTTAATCCTGCGGGCACAGCTCAGTTGGGTTGGTACCCAAAGAACTGAGCCCTGAATGCCATGTGGCATAGTTTTTTAAAATATATTTTTACTTCTTTGTCTCCCATATATGGTAACACACAAACATGCAGTCTGATTAAGTGGTCTCATGTTACAAGGTCCTGAGGGATGCTGTCACCTACATATCCAGGTTGCCTTGAGGCTTTTTTTCTTTCCTTAGGGAGGGGACCCTACCATAACATCACACACCTGCCATTCCCTTCAGTACTAGAAAAATAAGATGCCAGTCCCATTAGGCCCACCTGACAAGCAAAATATTATGCAGATAACAAGTATGCAGATAACAAGTTTTTTTTTAACGTTCTTTTTTTTTTTTTTTTTTTTTTTGAGAGAGAGAGAGCACAAGCAGGGGAGGGGCAGAGAGAGGAGGAGGCAGAGGATCCAAAGCCAGCTCAGTGCTGACAGCAGAGAGCCCGATGCGGAGCTTGAACTCATGAACCATGAGATCATGACCTAAGCCGAAGTTGGATGTTTAACCAATTGAGCTACACAGGTGCCCTGGAAAGTTTTTTGTTTTTGTTTTTTTTTTTAATGTTGGACCTCAATTATGGAATTTCAAATGGGATATATCATTGATTTCACAGGTATACTCCAGATATCCTAATACCTAGTGATGCTCAAACATTAATGTCTACATGGGTCACCTAGGGATTTTGTTAAAATCAAATTTGGATTGAGTAGATATGGCATGGAGCCTAAGAATCTGCCATTATTGCAAGCTTCCAGGTGAGGCTGACGCTGCTGGTCCCCCATGATATTTGGGGAAGCAGAATCCAAAGCATTTCCTCTTTGACAGAACTAATTCATTGGTGGGTGATCGAGCATCGCACAGCTGTTAGCTCTGAAGCCACAGAACTATCAGATACAGGCTATTGTCCTCTTGTGCAAACACAAATCAACTATTTCTTTCCAAGGAGGTATTGCTTATCTGAAACTTTATTTTAACTGCCTTCTACTGGGCATTTGGAAATAAATCTTAAATGAGAGTGAGGAAGTTTGGAATTTGTATTCCTTATTGAAAAGAGATTGCTTCATTTTTCGTGAGGCTCAGGGTCGCCGTCTAGTTGGTGGTAAGTCATATCTGTGCACAAGCATTCTGGTTCTTCTCTCTTTCCGGGCTCATGGAGGGCTTGCTTTTCTCCACACCTTTGAAATTTGTGTCAGAGTAATGTGACTTGTCTTGGCTACTGAAGCCTTAGGACATGAGGGTCGCATCACCTCCAATCAAGAGCTTGTGCACAATTTGCCAAGTGCCCTTTTCTTTTTTTTTTTTTTTTTTACAACGTTTATTTATTTTTGGGACAGAGAGAGACAGAGCATGAACGGGGGAGGGGCAGAGAGAGAGGGAGACACAGAATCGGAAACAGGCTCCAGGTTCCGAGCCATCAGCCCAGAGCCTGACGCGGGGCTCGAACTCACGGACCGAGAGATCGTGACCTGGCTGAAGTCGGACGCTTAACCGACTGCGCCACCCAGGCGCCCCGCCAAGTGCCCTTTTCCTGGCTTTGTGATCATGGAGACATATCCCGAGATGGACTCTCTGTCGGGCTTAGGTCCCTGAGTGATTTCAATGATTGGACACCTACCCTACACACGCGTGTGCTGCTTCAAATTGGTTGTGTAACATAAGCAAGGAATAATCAACTGAGATTCAGCGGGTATTTGTTAAGGTGGCCTAACCCATCCTGACTTATATAGGAATTGAAACCATCTCTGAGAAATAATTCTTAGAAAGTTCAAGAGTTTGGGGCTCCTGGCTGGCTCAACTCTTGATCTCGGGTTTGTGGGTTTGAGCCCCATGTTGGGTGTAGAGATTACTTAAATAAAATAAAATAAAATCTTTTAAAAAAAAGGTGGGGGGGCGACTGGGTAGCTTAATCAGTTAGGTGTCCAACTTCGATTCAGGTCATGATCTCACGGGGTTGGAGGGCTCAAGCCCCACATCGGACTCTGTGCTGACACCTCAGAGCCTGGAGCCTGCTTCAGATTCTGTGTCTCCCTCTCTCTCTGCCCGTTCCCTGCTTGCACTCTGTCTCTCTCTCAAAAATAAATAAAACGTTAAAAAATATTTTTTTTAAAGTTCAAGAGTTTTACACAAGTAGCTTCACAATCATGGACTGGTTTTGAGTGCATATGAGGTTATGTAGCTGAGGTGGCTCATTTCTTTTGAAAGGGAAATCAAAGTAATCAGTTTATAACTGCAACTGGCCCTTAAACAATTGGAACTGCATGCATCCACTTATACGCAGATTATTTTTGATAAATTCAATACAGTACTGTAATTGTGTTTTCCCTTCATTATGGTTTTCTTTCTTTTTTTTTCTTTTTTTTTCAGTTTATTTATTTATTTTGAGAGAGACAGAGAGAATGCAAGCGGGAGAAGGGCAGAGAGAGGGAGAATCCCAAGCAGGCTCCCTGTGGTCAGTGCAGAGCAAGATGTGGGACTCAAACTGCAAGATGTGGGACTCAAACTCACGAAACCATGAGATATGACCTGAACCGATATCAAAGAGTCAGGAGCTTAACCAGCTGAGCCACCCAGGCACCTCCCTGGTGATTGTCTTAATAACATTCTCTTGTATCGAGCTTACTTTATTGTAATATAGTATATGATATATATAGCATACAAAATATGTGTTAATCAACTACTTATGTTATCAGTAAGGCTTCTGATCAACAGTAGTAGTTAAATTTGGGGGAAGTTGAATGTTATATGCACATTTTCGACTGCGTGAGGGTTCAGCAAGTTTACCCTTACCCCCTGCCCCCCACCGCAGTAGGATCGACTGCATATGATCTGTGTTTTGAGTGACCTTTGTGTAGTAACCTAATCCTGGATTTACTGGGCATATATGTTAGATGACTTATATAAGAAAATATCCTGCAGTCTAGCTGAGAGAAGAATTTGTGGTTGGTAGCATTTTCACATACCTTCAGAGAAGGGTTCTGAAGAAACAAAGAGATGTCATGCTCACACTCTATTTTAGAGTGGTCAGGATATCGCCTTGTGACAAGAGACCAAGATATTATAATACATTTCAGGCAAGATTTAACATCATGAGACAGTTTGGATTCCTATCACAAAGAAAATGAAGGAAAAAAATGAAGCCTCTAGTTTGAATTGCAGATTATTTTTGGACAAGACAACCCTGGAAATTATTTCTGTCAAGGGAATCCAAAACAATTATGTAAATGAGCCTGGTGCTTCCTATTCTATTTTGTTTAAGGTGAATGGGGATCAGTTCAACTCTTGTAAATTTCCCTAATATCTACTGGCAGAAACATCATCACATAGGTTAATGAGTTTATTAAAATGGATGGTGAAAAAGTAAGAAATAATATTTATCTCTTACTGATATGGGACAGTCTCTCCTTAATCAGTCTCTTTTTTTTCAGTTTTAATATGAAGCTACTTTCTGACCTTTAATGTTACCAAATTACTTCAGCTCCTGAAAGATATTAATATAGCATAATACATTTTGTCATTTCAGTAGAAGGTTCTGAGTAAGACTGGTCAGTTTCGGAGGCTGAAAAAAATTAGTTCTAAGTTATTTCCTCGTGACTGAAATTGCAAACGTCAGATTCCATTACAGGTGTCTAACAGTGGAAGACTTCCTCCCTTCATTCAACCTAGGGTATCTTGGAAATCTTTGTGCACTGTTTATATAGCTTAAAAAGCTTTGTATAGCTTTATATAAAAAGCTTTATATAGCTTACAACAGGACTAAGACTCTGGGATACTCTTATCTTTACTGAACAGCTACACATAGTGAATCCTGTGCCAGCCACTGAGGACGTGATTGTGAGCAGCACAGACATGCCACCTGGTCTCATGGAGCTTCCAATCTCTTGGAGGCGTCAGATCCATAAGCAAATGCTTGTGAACGGCCACTAGGGCGATGTTCCCATTACTATTGCTGTGTAACAAACCACATGAGTCTAGGCCTCATGGACTCTATGGGTCAAGGATTCAGGGTGTGGCTATGTGATTCTTCTACTCCTCCTGGAGTGACTGACGTTACTCAGTGGGACTCAGCTGGTGGATGGATGGACTGATCTAGAGGCTCCAAACAGCTTCACTCACATGTTTGGTGGCAGGAGTGGCTAAAAGACTGAGCTCACGTGGGACTTTTAGCTACTCACTTATCTGAGTGGTTAAAAATCTGAGCCAGTGGGGCGCCTGGGTGGCCCAGTCAGTTAAGCATCCGACTTTGGCTCAGGTCATGATCTCGCGGTCTGTGAGTTCCAGCCCCGCGTCGGGCTCTGTGTTGACAGCTCAGAGCCTGGAGCCTGCCTCGGATTCTGTGTCTCCCTCTCTCTCTGCCCCTCCCCTGCTCATGCTCTGTCTCTCTCTGTCTCAAAAATAAATAAACGTTAAGAAAAAAAAATTTTTAAAAAAATCTGAGCCAGCATCCATGCATGTTTTCAGCTTGGTGGTCTCAAGGTGGTTGGGTTTCTTATAACGGGGTCAGCTTCCTCCAGACCACATGTCTCAAGAAAATTAGGTGGAAGCTTCATGACCTTTTTGGACCTAGCCTGGAAAGTCAAACAAGACTTTTAGCAACTTCTTGTCTGTTAACAAGTGAGTCATAAGGCTAGCCTAGATTCAAGGGCAAAGAAATTGGATCCCATTTCTTGGTGTGAGACTAGCAAATTCACACTGCAGAAAGCTTGTGGGAAGGGAGATATTATTATGGACCTCTTTTAATGGTGAAAAATGTGTACTTAGAATTAGCTAGCAGGACTCAGTTCAGACGATCCCACTTTTGTTGGTAACATCCAAAGTACCATAGTTGGGAACTAGCTGAACATATGCCTTATTCTCATCATCAGGATTGATCAAGGGATTGACTTCGACCATATCAATGTCATACAGTTTCTTTATAGCCTGTTTGATCTGGTGCTTGTTGGTTTTGACATGCACAACCAATAGAAGTGTGTTCTTGTCTTCTGTGTTCTTCATGGCTAACTCAGTGGTCAGAGGGCTTGATGACGGCATAGGGGTCAATCAAGCCTGTTTCTCCTGGGGGCATTCTTCCGAGGATATTTGGGCTGCCTTCAGAGACACAGTGTCTTGGGCCATCAGAAGTTGGTTGATAGGCAAATCTTCTTTATGACTATCTTCACAATGCAATCTTCTAGAAAAAGAAAGAAAGAACACAGGGGATCCTGGGTGGCTCAGTTGGTTGAGTGCTTTTGACTCTTGATTTCAGAGAGTCATGAATCCTGGAGTTATGAGATCGAGCCCTGTGTCAGGAGCTGCTCTGAGCATGGATCCTGCTTCAGATTCTCTCTCTCTTCCTCTGTCCCTGTCTCCTGCTGGTGTTCTCTCTCTCTCTCTCTTTCTCATTTAAAAAAGAAAAAGAAAAAAACCCCACAGAGTTGGAGAGAAAGACTTTACAGAACTGTAGGTAAGAAAGAGTGGGCATTTAGAAAGGTAGTAAGTAAGAGGAAGGCAATGGAGACATCCCTAAGCAGAGTAAATACTCCTCACAAAGGCAATGTGGTGAAGAGGAATTTGCCAAATTTGAGTGACGAAAAAAACAAAACAAAACAGTTGTAGCTGGAGCATGGAGAGTGAGGGAGAGGGTGAGGTTCAAAGATCAGGTAGCATCTTGCAAGCCATGTTAAGACATCCGAATGCTATGCTAAAAGCAGTGGAAATCAGATGTTTAAGCAGAGAATGACCATGATCTGAGGCTTTGCGTGGATCTTTCTGAATGAATTGAAGGGGTCAAGTCTGGGCCAGTGAGGAAATATTTGCAGTGCCCACACTGATGATAAGGGTGGCCTGAATTAATATGGCAGCAGAAAAGTAGACAGATTTGAGTTCTATTTAGAGATGTAATTGACAGATCTTGCTAGCAGATTGAATGTGAAGAGGGTAGGGATTGTGAGATGCATTGGTTTCCTAGGTCTGCTGTAACAAATGTGAAAGGTGAAATAAAATGGAATAGCTTATGTCAAGGGGTTTTAATGTTTTTATTTTTATTTTTGAGACAGAGAGAGACAGAGCATGAGCAGGGGAGGGGCAGAGAGAGAGAGAGGGAGACACAGAATCCGAAGCAGGCTCCAGGCTCTGAGCTGTCAGCACAGAGCCCGACGCGGGGCTGGAACTCACGGACTGTGAGATCATGACCTGAGCTGAAGTCGGATGCTCAACTGACTGAGCCACCCAGGCGCCCCAAAATGGAGCAAGGAGGCCATTAAGGAAATGGGCCCTTATGCATGTCCTCACTAAATAAAACCATGAAACTTTGAATTGGGCCAAACTCCAAATATTCTAAGGACTTTGCAACCTGCTACAGTAACAGACTTGGCTTAGTGATAGCTTAGCAACCAGTTATGTCTACGAAGATGTTTTCTGCCACCAACACCAATCAAAATCTTTGTAAACAACCTCTACAAGTGTCCCATTTTGTTTTTTAAAACTCCTGGCTTCGGGGCGCCTGGGTGGCTCAGTCGGTTAAGTGTGCAACTTCGGCTCAGGTCATGATCTGATGGTTTGTGAGTTTGAGCCTTGCGTCAGGCTCTGTGCTGACAGCTCGGAGCCTGGAGCCTGCTTCAGATTCTGTGTCTCCCTCTCTCTCTGCCCTTCCCCCACTCACACTCTGTCTCTGTCTCTCTCAAAAATAAATAAACATTAAAAAAAATTTTTTTAAATAAATAATAAAAAAAATAAAACTCTTGGCTTCTGTTCCTTAGTGGGACACAATTTCAGTTACTACCTGAATCTATACTCCCCAAATGATACTCCCCATCACTTTGCTTCAGTCATCACATGGGGGACTCCTCTGTGTCTGTCTCTGTGTCTCTTCTCTTCTTAGAAGAACACCAGTCATATTGGATTAAGGGCCCACCCTACTCTAGTATGACCTCGTCTTTACTAATTACATCTGCAAAGACCCTATTTCCAAACAAGGTCACAGTCACAGATGTCAGGCGTAAGGACTTCAACTCACATTTTTTTTTGTGCAGGGGGCAAAATTTAACCCACAATATGAGGAAAAGAAAGGATGCCCCTCAGGTTCCAGCACAAATCCTTGAAGGAGTAGTAGTGAATGGTGTTGAGGCGCAAGCAGGCTGCGGGAATCCAGCGTTTATGTTGAATAGGTTAAATGTCACTTAACAGTGAGATGCCCAGGTGGGGATGTCAAGCAGGTAGTTGGATAGACAAGTCTAGAGATCTCTGGGTGGATATCTGAACAAGAAGCCCAATGATGAGGGAACTGTATCCTGCTAGGTGACAAGCAAGAGAGTGCAGGATAACTGGATGGTGTGAACAGAGAGAAAAGCCTAGAGCCCAGGGGACCTCCATTGAGTATCCCAGTTCATAGAAAAGAAAATCAAGGCCGATGGTCTTCTAGCAAATGTTTAACAACTTGTGCTCACTTTGCCAGCACATATACTAACTACTAGCTCTCCAGGGGGAGGAGAGGAGAGAAAGACCTGATTTGGAAAGTTCACCAACTCCTGTGGTGTCAATATTCCTGCCATGGTCACTGGCTTGAAAAATTCTTGAAAATTTAAAAATCGATTTCTTACAAGCTGGTACAAGCTGGCTTGAACACATCTCTCCTGCTTCAAGCTAAACCATCAGCCTACCCTTTATGGGCCTTAGTGTCTTTATCTATGAAATGAATGGCTGCTCCAAATGGTTTCTTCAAAGTCCCTTCCTGCTTTCACATAGTGTAAATCCTAACAGCAAAACTTGGGGTCTGTCCTGATGGTCATGGGCCCTTTGAACACAGTATTTTCCAATTAAACAGTTGAATGGGTAAGGTATAAGTAGTGACACTCCTGTTCAGTGACTGTCAGCTCCTGGATTTCAGATTTATAGGCAATCACATAGAGGAGGAAGGCTGGAAACTACTCTCTCACTCTCTGGAGTCCTGTTGGCAAGTCTAAGCTCTCTTTATCTCTCCTCAATTTGCCCTGCCCTTGCCCCAACAGGTCAACTACAGGCTACCCCTTGGACAAGGTCTGCCCTTGAGTGTGAAGAGGTCCATAGAAGCCCTGAAAGAGGACTCAGGCCACAGACAGAGGATTCTGAGGTCTCTGGACTCAGAGCATAATCTATTCAGAGAAGAGACAGAGGTTCTGGTGGTTACAACTACTTGGCCCCATGGACTTGGAGGGGCTTCTCTTCCCCCTCTTGCCTAAGGGAGATGTTGTCAAAATACATGGATTATATGAAATCAAGTACGGTTAAACCTTGGTTTGTGAGCACAATTTATTCTAGAAACATGCTTGTAATCTAAAGCTCTTGTGTATCCAAGCGAATTTCCCCTTAAAAAATAATGGAAACTCAGATGATTCATTCTACAACCCAAAAAATATTCATATAAGAATGATTACAATACTGTAATATAATACAAAATAACAAGGAAAATACAAAATATAAAGAAAAAGAAACAAATTCACCTGCACTTACATTTGAAAAACCTTTGTGGCTGGTGTGAGGGAGACCAGAGAGAGGAGGGTTGTTGTATAGGACAACTTTCACTATCACTAATGGAACCACTGCTATCTATTGGCTCAATGGGATCTTTTTCTGCATGGGGGCCATTGTATATACTTGCATGGATGTTGGCTAAGTAGAGTATTAATAAACTCTTGTCATATGCTGTATTTAATGCAACTGACAATAAGGCAGCAGAGGAAAGGGTCTATATCTGACCTGGAATGAAGCAAAGCATTCCTAAGCTTACTCTTGTTTGGAAAAGCAAAGGACTGTCCACGGGTGCTTTGAAGTGACAAAAAATACACTAGCGCCAATAGTGGGCACCTTCCAACATTCTGAAAAATCACGGATTTCTGCCAAACACCGTGGCCTAAGACTGAGCATCTGAGCATGGGAGACAGTCACCCACAATCCCACAGCAAGAGAGAGAGAGAGAGAGAGAGAGATAAGAACCATTGGCTCATTTGTGATCATGTGACTTTCGGTGTCATGTACTACTCATATTGCAAGACACTGCTCATTTATCAAGTTAAAATTTATGAGAAATGTTCGCTTGTCTTGTGGAACACCCACAGGAGAAGTTACTCACAATCCAAGGTTTTATTGTAATAGGAAAGAACCTACTACATGTGTGACACATAGTAGGTGTTAAAAATGGTGGACTCCATTTCTCCTCATGGTTGTATTTGACTAAAAGAGGTTCTTTCTATAGGAATTGAATATATATGTATTAAGCACATGCTTTATACTGTGGGAGACACCAGCTGTGTGTAATACACTATCTCTGCTCTCATAGGCATTAAAAACTTGTTGAAATAAGAAGACACTTCAAAGGTGTAACTGATCCAGAAGGCACTTTATGAAATGTACAAAATGGTGCATGACCTGGCTGTATGGAATACAGAGAAGTGGGAGAATTTGAACTTGGAACTTCAGAGAAAGCCACACAGAAGATGCTCTGGGAATAGACAGACAAATAAGGTTGTATTCAGGGTCCATAGTCAAATTCAGGGACCCTGAGTGGGCTATAGAGTTGGAAAGCAATATTAAATAAACTGGAAGAGACCATGCTGATCAGCGTCTATCTTTGATGCTGGAAAATGAAGAGCTATTGAAGAATTGCTTTCTTTCAATGCTAAAAAAAAGTCAAAATAGTTACTCAGAGATTTTTTAGGGGTTTTTTGCATGCAAATTGACCTTTGCAAGGGAGATGATCCAAAGGCTGTTAATGAACCAAGGCAAAAGAGGATTTATGAAAGAAAGGAGAAAGGAAAGAGAAAAACTGTGGATGGTCTGGGAAAAGTGAACCTTGGTTTACTCGTTTTGGATAAACAGATTTGCTGGTAGCTAGATAAAAAGTCAGCTGGAGCATCTGATCTTGAGCAGGTTAATAAGGTATTGAATACAATCATTTTATTTCTTTTCAGATGTGGGGAAAGCTTACCTTTTAAGTGTGGCACACACATGTGACAGGCCATCTCTTTGGAATCCCTGCATATTTCCTTCATTAGCATCTCCACCTTCCTTAGGCCACAATATACCATGTCTTTCTTCAGAGGTAATTTAGTGATGGTATAGGAAATTTTGAAAATCAGGCAGAAAATCACCCTTTTAGTACAATTTTTTAGCAGGGGGTATCACTTCATGGTCAATTTCAATTTTTTTTTTAACATTTATTTAATTTTGAGAGAAAGAGACAGACCGTGAGGGGGAGAGGGACAGAGAGGGAGGGAGACACAGAATCCGAAGCAGGCTCCAGGCTCTGAGCTGTCAGCACAGAGCCCGACGCGGGGCTTGAACTCACGAACCGTGAGATCACGACCTGAGCTGAAGTTGGATGCTCAACCGACTGACCCACTCAGGCACCCCACTTCATGGTCAATTTCATATGCTTTTTGCCTCACATCACTTTTTCTCACTCCTAGCTCCTCAGGGGTTTTGGGGGAAGCGGTTAAAGAAACGCCAAAAAAGAAAAAAAAAGCAATATTTAGAGAAACAAGAATTCATAAGGAGCAAGTAAGAGGTCTTTCTAGAGTTGAAAGTTTGCTTGTGGAGGAGAAGCCTGGCTTGCTCTGAATGGTCCCAGAGCTCTTGAGTTAAGACCAAGAGGTAGACATCACAGAGAGACACGTTTTACCTTGTAGAGCACACTGAAAACTGTGCCTGCTGTCTCAGGGTGGTAAGTCCCCATCACTGTAGTTCAGGTGAGACGGGAAGGATCACCTACCAGGGACACTTCTGCAGGTATCTAAGCATGGAATGTGGGGCAGGAATGAATGGCATCTCGGAGCCTAACATTTAGCCTGTTGGGCTGCTCTGGTGTTCTATAGTTGTGAACAAATCATCTTAAAAAACAGTGTCTTGAGGGGCGCCTGGGTGGCTCAGTGGGTTGAGCGTCCGACTTCAACTCAGGTCATGATCTCATGGTTTGTGAGTTTGAGCCCCACGTCAGGCTCTGTGGTGACAGCTCGGAGCCTGGAGCCTGCTTCGGATTCTGTGTCTCCCTCTCTCTCTCTCTGCCCCTCCCTTGCTCGCATTCTGTCTCTTTGTCTCTCAAAAATAAATAGACATTTAAAAAAAATTAAAAAAAATAGTATCTTGAGGGGCACCTGGGTGACTCACTTGAGCTGGTTGAGCATCTGACTCTTGATTTTGGCTTGGGTCATGATCTCACACTTCGTGAGATCACTCACTGTCAGCACAGAGCCTGCTTGGGATTCTCTCCCTCTCTCTCTGCCCTTCCCCTGCTCACGCACTCTCTCTCTCAAAATAAATAAATAAACATTAAAAAAAATTAGTGGCTTGAGACTACAATAATCATTTGATTATTCTTTCTCACAGCTCTGAGGTTCAACTAGGCTCAGCTAGGCAGGTCTTGCTAGGGTATCTCACATCAGACAGTGGTTGGGGTTGGGATCCTCTCAAACACTCCCTCACTCCCATGTCCACACCTGGGTTGGCAAGACTCAAACAGCTGCAGGGCTGGAATGCCTGGCATCCTTGGGCATCTCTCTCTCCTGTGTGCTCTTTTCAGTACTGTGACTTTAGGGGAATGGACCTCTTACAAGGTGGCTCAGAACTAGAAATGCACATGTCAGGAGAGCAACTGACAGAGAGAGAGAGAGAGAGAGCGCATGTGCCAGGCAGAAGTCATTTTGCCTTGGTGATTCAGCCTCCAGAGTCCCATATCTCTTCTGCTGTCCTCTATTAATTGAGACAGTCACAAAGACCTTCCCAGGTTCAAAGGAAGAGGACACAGACTCTACTCTTGATGAGAGAAGTGGAAAACTTCTTGAAGTTCATGTGGGACCAGAGATATACTTATATTCACTTTGGAAAACACGAACTGCCACATGAACTATCTCGTGGATGAGTTTTCTCCCATTTCTGGATGGGACGTCAAGGCAACATAATTGTAACTCTCTTAAGGTGCCTCAAGCTTCTGGGGCCATGGATGTCTCTAATATAAATGTCATAAGAGAGGTCTGCAGTCTTTATGTGAGGAGAGATAGTTCTTCTTTTCCCCAGTTCTTGAGATCAACCCAGAACTGAAGAAAGGGGAATAAACAGGACAGACCTGATAGTGACATTCATGAATAGTTCAGGGAGCCAAACATGGGGCTAGATGCATGGATATGTATCCCTCTTCGCTGGGATTCCTGTGGAGAGGGAAACACTGTCAGCACCCACTGATTAGCTTTAATCTACAGGTTGGGAAAGATGGATTCTACATTTCTATCCATTTGCATCAGTGGGGGATCACGTTCAACTGCTAACAACAGAGATTCGTTTGCAGTAGCTGGAACTCACAAAGGTTTATTATCTAAAACACAGCTGAAAATCAGCAGGGCAGGGCAGTTCTGCAAATTCTTTGTGGGTCAGTCTTCCCCGTATTTTTTTGCTCTGTTTTGCTGCTCTATTTTTCCATTTCCATTCAAAAGATCACCTCATGGTTCAAGGTGGCTGCTGGAGTTCCAGCTATTATATCCACATTCCAGGCAGCAGGAAGGAAGGAGGAAGCTTATCTCATTGTCTTTTATTTTGAGAGAGAGAGAGAGAGAGAGAGCAGGAGTTGGGGAGACAGGCAGAGGGAGTCCTAAGCAGGCTCCACACTTGGTGTGGAACCCAGCGTGGAGCTGGATCCCATGACCCTGGGATCATGATCTGAGCTAACATCAAGAGACAGAAGCTCAGTAGACTGAGCCACCCAGGCACCCCTCACTGTCTTTAAAATTTTTTTTTTTCAACGTTTATTTATTTTTGGGACAGAGAGAGACAGAGCATGAACGGGGGAGGGGCAGAGAGAGAGGGAGACACAGAATCGGAAACAGGCTCCAGGCTCTGAGCCATCAGCCCAGAGCCCGACGCGGGGCTCGAACTCACGGACCGCGAGATCTGACCTGGCTGAAGTCGGACGCTTAACCGACTGCGCCACCCAGGCGCCCCAGCCCCTCACTGTCTTTTAAGTAGGCTTCTCAGAAGTCTCAAATTATATCACTTTGAACAGAACTTAGTTTTATGGGCTCACCTAGTTACAAGCAAGGCTGGGAAATATAGTTTCTTAGCAGGAGATGTCTGAGGTTTTGTTTTCTAAAGACAAGAAGTGAAAATTAATATTTGCCTTATCTGTCAAATTTCTACTTAATGATAAAAAAAAAGATACCCACCCAGTTAAATGAATCATAGAGACCTTTCTAGTGACGTGTAATTGTGGTAACATTTCTTCTTTTTGAGCGCCTTCAAGAAATCAGAGATTTAATTCAATATTTCAAAATCTGAGATGGGAAATAGATTTTGTAGTATCTATTTCCACTCTGAACAGTTGATGACAGCATACAAAGCATGTTTTTAACACCCCCTCACCGCCCCCCACCCCACACTTCTCCAATTTGGCCTTTTGGTCTAAATGACTGAAGTCACAGCTAATGCAAGATACAAGAGGACAATTTAAACCTTAAAGAATGGCATTAACTCTCTGCAGCATTCAGTGAGCTGGTCCCCGAGACTCTCCCTGACGTGCTGGCAATTTAGGTAATTGCCGCTATTAAGACATTTGCGTGTGTTACATACACACGAATGTGCATGCCCATCCACTCAGAGAATATCAGGAAGTGTTCTAGCTTTCTCCACCTGCAAACATCTAACCCTTGAAGGGCCACCTGAAGTCCCATTTCATTCCTGAATATTCTCCTAACACCTGTGCTCTGCCATGTCTCCCCTCTCTGTACTCAGAGACTGATTCTACTGTTTGCGTTTAACGATTAGTACCCAACATTTAACAAACATTAAGAGAACGTATGGGCTGCCTGGGTGGCTCAGTTGGTTGAGCGTCCGACTCTCGATTGGGGGTCGGGTCATGATCCCGAGGTTGTAGGATCAAGCCCGGCCTCAGGCTCTGTGGTAAGCATGGAGCCTGCTTGAGATTCTCTCCCTCTCCCTCTGCCCATCTCTCCTGCTTGTGCTCTCTCGCTCTCTCTCTGAAAAAAAAATTAAATTAAATTAATTTAAAAAAATTAAATTAAAAAAAAAGAGAATGTCTAACATGAGTCTCAAACACTTTAGGACTTCAGTGTGGTCTATTAGTGTCATATGTAGGATTCTTATCTCTCCACGTTGAGCGTGAGCTCTTTGAGGGCCTCATACTTGTTTTATATCATTCCATTTTAAGCATTAATTATTTCCTGGGTTGAGAGATTGCTCTGGTACTAGACATCAGAAACTAGAGGAGTGTGTACTAACCGGGTCATTGCATGTTTCCACTAAGGAAAAACAAAACAAAACAAAACAAAAACCTTATTTCAAATCTTTTTTTATTATTATTTTTAATTAAACTCTATGCCCAACATGGGGCTCCAACTCAAAATCCTGAGATCAAGAGGTACGTGTTTTACTGACTGATCCAGCCAGGCACCGCCTTACTCCAAATCTTTGAGTGTCAAAAGCAAACTGGAAGACACATTCCAGAATAGTGTGAAAATGGGAAAGACAGACAATACCAAGTGTGGAATCACTGGAATGCTCATTGTTGGTAGGAGTGCAAATTAGTACAGCCACTTTGGAAAGCTATTTAACCGTATCAACTAAAGTTGAACATAGGCATATTTTATGACCCAGCAACTCCACTTTGACTTAACTACTCAATAGAAATGCCTATCAACAACAATAGCAACACAACAAACGTGCACCAGAATGTTCAGAGCACTATTCGTAATAGCTCCAAACTGGAAACTACCCATGTGTCTTTCAGCAGTATAATGGATAAAGAGATTAAATAAAATGTAAATTCAAACAATGGAATATTATAGGAAGACAAAAATGGGCAAACTCTCGCTGCATGAAACAACATAGATAAATCTTACAAATATAACGTTGAGTGAGAGAAGCCAGGCATAAAATAGGCCTTGCTGTTTGGTTTCATTTATATGAATTTTAAAAACAGGCACACTAATCCATCCTATTGGAAATCAGGATAGAGGTTACCTGGAGTGGGAAGGGGTTGCCCATGGAAAGAGGCACAGTGAGGGTTTTGGGGGTGCTGTGAATGTTGTATTTCCCAGTCCGGGTGCTGGTGACATGGTTATGATGAAATACAAGCTGAGCTGTACACACGATGGTGCATTGTTATTGAGTGTGTTACAGCTCAAAGAAAACATATTAGAAAACAAAGCCAGAAATGACAAGCTGTGGGATACAGTAGGTAATCACCCACCCAAACTTCCTGTGTTCCTGGGCATTATAAAAGGAGAGGGTTACTAGAAAACCTCCTAACTTGCATATCACTCTAACATCCTATGGTTCTACGATTCTATTAAGAGCCCATCAAGGGGCGCCTGGGTGGCTCTGTAGGTTAAGCGTCCAACTTCAGCTCAGGTCATGACCTCACAGTTTGTGAGTTCGAGCCCCCTGTTGGGCTCTGTGCTTACAGCTTGGAGCCTGCCTCAGATCCTCTGTCCCCCTTCCCCACTTGTTCCTCTCTCTCTCAAAAATAAATAAAACTTTTTTTTTTTTTTAAAGAGCCCCTTGGAAAAAGACTAGAAGAAGAGTTCTTTGACTCTAGGTCACAGAAAGAAATTCCAATTGCCAGGTAGGAGCCTGGGACCAGGCACCCTATGTGTCCGACCCCACTGTCCGGTGTCCCAAGACCTGGGAGAGGGCGGTGTGCAGCTGTGCAGAGCATCCTTTACTAAAGAGGCGAGAGAGGCTGGGAGGCTGGCTGCAGCTGCACCTTCTAGATTTCCTCCTCCCCTTCTCTTACAGTGTCCTCTGTCTCCCTTCCATTGTCAGCGGCTTTCCTGGCTGGCACCCTTGGTTTTCTGGGGCTGACAGTCGGCTGGGAGAAATGCCCCTTTTCTCTCCCTTCGTTGGCAGCTGTCTCAGTTCTTCTCATTATGGCTGTTCCTGTGAGCTCACAGGTCCTCTGTGTTGTGTGTTCTCCACCCACCTAATAGCTGAAGTTGCCCTAGTTCCTTTTCCTGGCGGCACACAGCATTTCAAAGTTAAATATGTCAAAAGTCTCCCTCTCTGCCTTACCTCTCAATGGCACACTTGTCCATTTCAGTGTGCTCCACTACACTGATGGCTCAGAAAAAATAATCAAGGGATAAAAATCAAGAATAGAGATGCTACAGGGGCACCTGAGTGGCTCAGTTAATCGAACATCGACTTTGGCTCAGGTCACGATCTCACGGTTCCTGAGTTTAAGCCCCGAATCAAGCTCACTGCTGTTAGTGCAAAGCCCTCTTCAGATCCTCTCTCCCCCCTCTCTCTGCCCCTCCCCCACTCTCCCTCTTTCTCTGTATCTCTCTCAAAAATAATAAAACACTTATAAAAAAAAAAAAAGGATAGAGGTGCTACAAATGGGCAGAAGGATCGAAGGTGGAGACGGACATTGACCAGCACCTCCCAGCCAATCACTTAGTTATTAAGTAGTCTCTACTCACACGTGGGGACAGGTTACAGAAAACGCAAACAATGCCAGGTGTGCCCTCCACAAGCTCCTGACCTAAAGGGGATGCGGGATGCAGGCAAATGTAGAGGTAATCGACAAAGAGAAATCGCAAATCAATAATAATGCAACGATGAAATGGAGAAGACACAGGGACACAAAAGGGGCCCGGGGGCCCCCAAGACAGTGCCAGTTACATAAACAAAGCCTTGTGGAAGGCAGACAGGTTAAAATTGGAATCACTTTCAGTGCAGTCCAAGTCTGAGGCTGGTTTGGGAGATTAATGGAGCATGTGGCAGGCTGGCTCCATAATCATGAAATATAGATGGGACAGAAGTTGGCTCTGTGAGTTTCACTTGGGGGCTTCTTTGGTGGAAGATTATTTCCAAGGGAGGGAGAAGAAATAAGGGTGACTGTGTGAAGCTGAGGAAATTTTTGAGCAAGGAGAAATAAAATCTAGTCCATGCTGGGAGAGTTGTCAGGATAAAAATCGTGCAGGTTCTACCACTTGTGCTTGGAACATTGTGGGAACTTGGCCTTTCCCCCTCCCACCCCCAGTGCATGGTCTGGGCCCTAGTCCTGCCTGCTTTGGGTCTGATGTGTTCACCGGGTCTCCAGAGGTAGACAGGCAGGGGAAGTAAAGAGCATCAGTTTATTCCTTCCACCCTCCATTCCCACCCCTGATAGAAAACACCAGTCATAGGGTGCCTGGGGGGCTCAGTCAGTTAAGCGTCTGACTCTTGGTTTCTGCTCAGGTCATGATCTCATGGTTTGTGAGTTTGAGCCCTGCATCGGGGCTTGGGATTCTGTCTGCCTCTCTCTCTGCTCTTTCCCTGCTCACTATCTCTCTCTCAAAATAAATAAAATTTAAGCATTCTTCTTTTTTCCTTTAATGTTTATTTATTTATTTATTTATTTGAGAGAGAGAGAAAGAGCATGAGTGGGGAAAGGGCAGAGAGAGTGAGAGACACAGAATCAGAAGAAGGCTCCAGGCTCTGAGCTGTCAGCACACGCGGAGCTCGAACTCACAAGCCCTGAGATCATGACCTGAGCCAAAGTTGGACACTTAACCGACTGAGCCACCCAGGTGTCCGAATAAAAATAAACTTTAAAAAAAAGAAAAAGAAAAAGAAAAAAAAATCTTAAAAAATAAAATAAAAAAATAAAATACCAGTCACTAAACAATCTAATCCAACCATTAAAGGATGAGCCAGATGTGGTGAGATGTATCTCATCAACTTTTAATTTCTGTGGTTTTCTGGACTGCAAACCAATTGGCTATAATAGAGAAAAATAGCCCAGGTTCTATGGGAAGTACATGAAGTAAAATATGATGCTGAAGACTGGATCTCACCACCTGCTTTCGGGATCATTGTCCACAAAGTCACCAAAAGATGAAAACGGGTACAAAACTTAATAGTAAATGCCATAAGAGCAAACACTTTTATGGGGTTTACCATGTACCCAACACGATGTTCTAAGTACTTGTTTGAACCACAACCCTGTGATCGAGTTACTGTACGCGCATTTTAGAGAAAGAAAGCAACTGAAGGACAGGGATGTCCATGTCACTCATTCATTCATTTGACAAATATTTTTGAGCTCCTACTATATGCCCAGACACAGGAGGTCTGCTCAATTGCAGTCGACAGAAGGCACAGTCACGAGCCTAGCCTGCACAGGCTGTCATAACAAAGTACCACGGACTCGGTGGCTTAAAGAGCAGTTTATTTTCTCACGGTTCTGGAGCCTGGAAGTCCCCAGAGAGGTGGTTTCTTCCAAGATCTCTCTCCATAGCTTGCAGATGGCTGCCTCTTCCCATGTCCTCACACAACCTTTGCTCTGTGAATGTGCCTTAAAAAAAATTTTTTTTAATGTTTAGTTATTTTTTAGAGAGAGAGAGACAGAGAGAGAGAGAGAGAGAGAGAGGGCGGGCAGGGGAGGAGCAAGACAGAGAGGGGGACACAGAATCCAAAGCAGACTCCAGGCTCTGAGCTGTCAGCACAGAGCCCGACGTGGGGCTCGATCCCACAAACTGTGAGATCATGACCTGAGCCAAAGTTGGACCCTTAACCGACTGAGTCACCCCGAAGCCACTGTGAGTGTGCATTTTTGATGTCTCTGTGTCCTAATCTCCTCCTCCTATAAGGACACCAGACAGACTGGATTAAGGCTGTGGGTCTCATTTTTAACGTAATCACTTCTTTAAAAGCGCTATTTACAAATATGGTCACATCCTGAGATACTGGGGTGGGGAGGTTAGGGCCTCAACATATGAATTGGGGGTGGGGTGGGCATGGACACCACTTAGCTCCTTAGCTGGGAAGACAATTGGATCCCTTGACCAAGGTCATGGGACCTTCACCTCATCCCTCTAAACTGAGGTTGGAAGGTTTCTTTCTCCCAGTAACATCAGAATCCACCAAGAGTCTAAACCCTGAATGCCTGTGGCGGGCGGAGGAGGAGGCTCACCGAGGCCATTTCCCACATTGTTATCCAACGGTCTACTGACTGCAGTACAATGGTGGCTTGTGTGCACCAAGAGAAGCAACAGTGTCCAATTGCCCAGAGTGTTTGCTAAAAACGCTGAAAAGGAAACATCTGCTTATACTATATCCCCCCCCCTTTTTTTCTCTCTCTGAATGCTTCAAAAGCGAATAAAGTGGATTTCAGTAACCCTGCCGCACAAAGCTGGATTCATGCCTTCAGTAATCCCTTCTATGCTTGTCACATTCATTCTTGCTCTGAGGCACTTCAAACACTGTTGATTTATTCTTCCATGAATCTGAATGAAGGTAACGCTGCGGAGACAAGTTGCCCTCGCTCTTCGGGTGGGATTTCACGGTCTATCTGCCAACTCATTAAAAACACCCACCCCTTCCAGTTTTCCGGATTTATCCTGAATGTAATTTCTCTTAGTCTTCTTAATCTTGAAATAAAGAGCTTTTGGACCCCTCAGTGTATTATATCCACCAAAATATTCTTTTACTTCAATCCCTCGAGATGATTTGGAAGAATATTTAAAAATGTTTAAAAGGGACGTGAGTGTGGCTGAGCGATCACAAGGCACTGGCTGCACAATGCTATCGAAATGTGTTCCCAACTTGAAATGTCCCGATCCCTTTAGAGGGCAGGGAAATAGACAGTTCAGACGCAGCCACTCCTAGGAAGATAAAGATCCTTGTATGTTTCCACAGAACCATTTTTCTCTCTCTTTTTCAAGCCCTTTGTAAATATTCAAGATTTGGAAATCCAGGTAGTACACGGCATCATAACTGCTGGTCTGGAAGGGCTGCAGACAATTTGGTGCCGCATCTAACTCCCTCCTGCCGTAAGTTAAAAAGGCTATCTTTGGTGGAGAACAAAGAGGAGCCATCTGCTTATTCAGGAGCAGCCCCTTTTGTGCAGAAGAAGAAGCTGGAAGGATGTGCATTCTGTGCCCAGTTCCACTAGGGATTCCTTCTGTGACTTAAGAGATCATTTTACATCCCATCACCTCGCGTGTCTTCCCTTTAAGATGGCAGTGCTTTACCACGTTCCTCGCTCAGGGGAGTCTCGTGCAGAACAATTAAGGGTTAATTAATTACAGAACAACCGACCGAGAGAGATAATGAGGATTTCTGCTGCATTTCCTTGGCTTTGGGTAAGGCTACCCCTAAATCAACTTTAATCAGAGGCGTAGGCCTCAATTTTTCATTCGTAGTCACACTGTGAGGTTTCAAATGAGCATGAATCCCTTGAATATAATTTTTCCCAACTCAGATATTTTTTCCCTTGCAAGACTGATCTCTAGTAACTACTTCACTGGGTTAATCAATAAGTGTTCTTGCATTAAATTTCATAGTTCTGTTATGAGTCGATGAAAATGACAAGCATTTTTTCTTTGCTATTTAATGTGGGTTTTTGTTGTTGTTACTGCTGTTGTTGTTGCATATCTAAGTTAAAAGGAAGACATTACATACGAGTTTGCTTATGTCCAGCTTTTTAAAAAAATGTTTTTAATGTTCTATTTATTCTTAAGAGAGAGAGAGAGAGAGAGAGAGAGAGAGACAGAGCATGAGTGGGAGAGGGGCAGAGAGAGAGGGAGATACAGAATCCAAAGCAGGCTCCAGGCTCTGAGCACAGAGCCTGACACGGGGCTCGAACTCACAAACCGTGAGATCATGACCTGAGCCAAAGTTGGATGCTTAACTGACTGAGCCACCCAGTCATAAGCCCCTGCTTATGTCCATCTTTTATCTTCAGAGATAGTCCTGCCCAAACCCGGGACAGAATAATGGCACACCTTGGATGCAAAATCAATGACTTTGAGAAAGAAAAAAAAATCTCTGACCACCTGCTGATTATCCAAATGCTGGTTTTCTAGGGTGAACGTGACCTATTTTCCTCCCCATCTCCCTCCTGGTGCTCACTCTGTTGATGGAAGATGAGCTGGCGTGCACATATGTAGACCAAGAAGGCTGCATGAATAGATATACTCCCTGCTGCTGGGAGGGCTGGCACGAGTTCTAAGCTCAACCCTAAAGAGCTGTAGTTCAAGTGCCTTTAACGTTTTAGACCAGTGATGCCCCAGGTGGTGGCTGAACTCTCATTTCCTTACCACCTGATTCTATTCCAAACAGAATGGGATCTCTCATTCGTGTCCTGCAGAATGCAAGATACAGTTCCTCCACCATATAAAACAGCCCACTTCCCCCTCTCACGGCCACAGCAAATCACATCACTGTCTTGCTGAATGTAGAAAACTTCTCCCTTGGGCTAGAGGTGCAACCTCCACTGTTTCCAGTTTCCCAAAGAAATATGCTGTCAGTCCTCAAGGAACATGTTCTACTTGGTGAAGACAGCTCAATTTTATTCAACTCATTCAACCAATGTTTATTGATGATCAATGTGCGACATCACTAGGAACAAACTACTAGGAACAGAAAGAAGGTATCAGACACAGTCTGCCTCGATGGGGTCAGAGTTCATCTAGAGGATAAGAGCCACATAGCAAGGCAAGAAGGTTAAACGCAAATTCATTGGTCAAAGGAAATCTGGTCAAAGACGAGTAAACAGAAAAAGTTTAAGAGAAGATGGAAGTTTTCCTTTGGGGATTAAGTATCCAAAGTCCAAATCTGGGAATACTAAGAACTCATTCTTGCAGTAGAAATTCCCGTACTTTCGGGATGCCTGGGTGGCTCAGTCAGTTGAGTGTTCGACTCTTGATTTTGGCTCAGGTCATGATCCTAGGGTCGTGGGATCAAGCCCTGCTTCGGGCTCTGTACTGAGCATGGAGTTATCTGTACTGCTTGGGATTCTCTCTCTCTCCCCACGCCCTTCCCCTGCTCTCTCTCTCTAAGAAGAAATAAAGAAAGGGAGGAAGAAAGAAAGGAAGAAAGAAAGAAAAAGAAATAACCTATTTTTGCTGGGTTCAGAAGAATTTCTTTTTGGTAAATTCTTACAGATAAATCCAAATTTCTTCTTACTAATAGTGGAGTGAGTAGAGGGGTCCCAGAGATAATCCAACCCCCTCATTTAAAAAGGTTTATTTATTTATTTATTTATTTATTTAGAGAGATCAAGAGAGAGAACGGGGAAGGGGCAGAGAGAGAGGGAAAGAGAGAGAATCTCGAGCAGGCTCCATGCTGTCAGCTCAGAGCCTGATGCAGGGCTTGAACTTACAAACTGTAATCTCATGACCTGAGCCAAAATCAAGAGTCATACACTTAACTGACTGACCACTCAGGTGCCCTCAACCCCCTCATTTTACATGTTAGAAAAATCAAACTCCTAAGCTAAATGATTTGCCCAAAATCACATTGATAACAAATGGTGGACTGGGTCTAGAATTCAATTTTCCTGCTCAATCTCATGTTATATGGGAATAAAAAAATTACTATGTATTTACTGTAATTTCCCACTGTATTTTTTCCTAATACCTTCAAATTTGTGGAGAAACCTTTAAGCTACATTAATAGAATTAATTAAAATACAATTTGACAGATTGCAAAATGGCCACAGATTCTTTCATTCTGTTACCCCTTGGAAGTTTTCTTTACTTTATGACTGGCTTTAACCAATAAGGCATGAATGAGAGTAAGGTTAGCTGAGGCCTCAAGGGAGCTCATGCTTTGGGGCTTGCCCTCTGGCTGCTGTTGGAACCCAGGCTCCGTGTAAAGGAGCAGAACATAGCCTTCCGGATGATGAGAGACGCATGGACCAGTCAGACCAATTGCCCCCATCAGCCAACAGCCCAGGCAGCCCTCAGCCAAATCACCAACTGGCTACAAATCCATGAATGAGCCTGGCTGAGCTCAGCCGAGCCTAGCACAGAACACCCAGTCAACTATTGAGCTAGATAAATGCTGGTAAGTCCCATAATAGTTGGCGATGGTTCATTGCAAAGCAAGAAGTGGCTAATCCAATGCATATAAGAATGAATAATAACCATTGAAGAAGTAAGTTCAAGCAGGAGGGTGCATGTTGCTAGTTGGAGTAAATGGTTAGAGGTTCCATTAAAAAATTTTTTTTTAATGATTCTCTATTTTTGAGAGACAGAGACAGAGTGTGAGCAGGGGAGGGGAAGAGAGAGAGGGAGACACAGAATCCGAAGCAGGCTCCAGGCTCTGAGCTGTCAGCACAGAACCCAACGGGGGACTCAACCTCACAAACTGTGAGATCATGACCCGAGCTGAAGTCAGACGCTTAACCGACTGAGCCACCCGGGTGCCCCCAAAAGTTCCTTTTTAAACCTATACTTGATATTCTAGAGGGCAGAACCTTAGTGCTGAATTTGCTATTTTATGAAGGAAAAGGCAGAAACTGTATGTTATCCTTTCTTCCCAGGAGAAACTTCCTTATGAGATGGAGACAACTTCTCATTACACTTGTTTCCTAATTTAATTTTGAGCCTTGGCCAATAACTGGCCACTAATTAACATGAAATTGCAAATGAAACTTTCTATTAAGAGCACACACAGGCGTCTACACATGCACACATGCGTGCACAGGCACACACACACACGCGATGCTGGCAGATGCAGAATTGTGCCTCGTCTTACAGGATCATTTGTCCGGGAGACTGCATATTGTGATCTCTTCCAGCCAGAGCTCTGTTTACTGTGGATTTCTGCCAAGATAACCCTTGGCATTCTTCAAACAAAGATTTCTCTTTTACCAAGAACATCTCTATAATGCAATATGCTTTTCTGGAGTTGAAATATAACCCTGATAGAATATAAAGATAACTCCTTGTAATAAATAAATGAAACACTATATCCTGTGTTCTCTGAGAACAAAACTTAAAAGGAAAACAGTTTTTAAAGTCCATTCAGAAAGAGATAGGCTCCTGACAATATTTGGAAACTTCTTCCCACTGCATCATCTTAGAAGTTCTAGGAGAAATATGTATCTTAAGACAAATACATAACCAGTTTGGAAAACAAGAAGAGGTGTTTTTGGTAGATCAGAAGGAAAATAAGATTGTACCAGAAAAAGGAAAAGCCCATGTAGGAAAAGACTTCCATAAAATACGGGTGGCTTCCAGCCTAAAGGTAGCATAACTGGGAGTGGACAAGGATCTGGGTGGGGGTGGCTTCTGGATTGCTGGTTGGGATAATGCCAACAAACAAGCCAGATGGTTGACCTCTCTTCTTCCCTTTCCACCTCCCCACCAGCTGGACGGTGCTCAACTGGACTGCCTTAATCTAAGTAAAGTGAATCTGGCAGCTAGATGGGAGAGGCATCACACAATACTCAGGGGGATGGTGACCAAAAGGAGTACTGGAAATGACCCATGTCCGGAGCATGGCATGCTTTGCCTACCCACGCATCCTGTGCCCGCCGTCTACTCCCAAACCCAGGCAGGGATGCAGTCCACCCCACCTAGAAGCAGATCCTTCTCATCCAGTGTAATCAATGATGGGTGGCCATGACAAACGGACAAAATATTCACAGAATCAGGTGAACAGGAAATCAGAGCAAGAATCCACAAACATGTGAACGGATCAACAACACGGAAAAAGCCTCACCCAACTCAACAAATGGAGAAATGCAGTTAATATGGCAAACAGGAGAAGCTTTTAGAATGGTTGTAATCCCCATTCTTAAGTGCATCTTAAGAGGACACTATAGCCATCAAAAACAATGAGTTGAAGATCAAGGAAAAAAAATTTTTTTTATGTTTATTTATTTTTGACACACAGAGAGAAAGAGAGAGAGCATGAGCGGGGGAGGCGCAGAGAGAGAGGGAGACGCAGAATCTGAAACGGGCTCCAGGCTCTGAGCTGTCAGCACAGAGCCCGACACGGGGCTCGAACTCACAGACTGCGAGATCATGACCTGAGCCGAAGTTGGGCGCTCAACAGACTGAGCCACCCACGTGCCCCGATCTAGGAAAAATTTTTAAATGTGTTTTTAAAATTAAAAACCAAGTAACGGTGGGGTGCCTGTGTGACTCAGTTGGTTGAGTGTCTGACTCCTGATGTCGGCTCAGGTCATGATCTCATGGTTCGTGAGATTGAGCCCCATATCGGGCTCTGCACTGACAGCATGGAGCCTACTTGGGATTCTCTCTCTCTCCCTCTCTCTCTCTGCCCCTCCTCATTCTCTCTCTCTCTCTCTCTTTCATAAATAAATAAATAAACATTAAAAAAATTAAACCGAGTAATGGGACAAACAGCAAAATAGACATTGATTGTCACATAAGTTGGCGGCCTAGAGTAGGAATTCTGCCAGAATGCTGAACAAGAGAAAGCATTATAAGGCAGAGAAGAAAAATTAAGGGATTTGGAGGAACAAGTCAGAAGTCCCAATATTGTCTAGTAGTAATTCTGGGAGAGAATAGAGTGAAGGGTGAGCATGAGAACACTCAAAGCAGTAACAGAAGGGGCGCCTGGGTGGCGCAGTCGGTTAAGCGTCCGACTTCAGCCAGGTCACGATCTCGCGGTCCGTGAGTTCGAGCCCCGCGTCGGGCTCTGGGCTGATGGCTCAGAGCCTGGAGCCTGTTTCCGATTCTGTGTCTCCCTCTCTCTCTGCCCCTCCCCCGTTCATGCTCTGTCTCTCTCTGTCCCAAAAATAAATAAACGTTGAAAAAAAAAAAAAGCAGTAACAGAAAAGGAAGTCACAAAACTAAAGAAAAACAGCACTCGAACTGGGAGGCTTAGCTCTATACTATTGACAAGAGATATATCTATATTATAACCACGCTGAAGGTTGAAAATAAATACATATAAAGCTCTATAAGGTAAAAGCTACCAAAAGAAGGCTGAAGTCCAGTATTTCTAGGCAAATTGAAATCAGAAAACATTACAGGAACTAGAGGTATTTCATACTGATAAAAGGAACAATGAGCCACCACAACTGTTATAAACTCTATGCCCTTTCTTTCCCTGCTTTAGAATATTTAAAAAAAAAATTTAACGTTTATTTATTATTGAGAGACAGGGAGACACAGAACGTGAGCAGGGGAGGGGCAGAGAGAGGGGGAGACACAGAATCTGAAGTAGGCTCCAGGCCCCGAGCTGTCAGCACAGAGCCCGACATGGGGCTCAAACTCACAAACTGTGAGATCATGACCTGAGCCGAAGTCAGTCACCCAACCAACTGAGCCACCCAGGTGCCCCGGTGCTTTAGAATATTTAAACAAAAAGTGAATAGAAGAAGAAAAACCTAAACAAATTCATCCCAACGGATACTAGTGATTACATCTGGGGAGGAGGGAGATTTGGAGATTTGGTTTAGACAATAAAGAAGACTGAGCCACTCAGGTGCCCCTAAAGAAGACTTTCCTAAATCTGTATTACTTGAAATTATTTTTACAAATAGATGGATCCATATATTAATTTTGCACATAATTTAAAAAATAAAAGCTATATATTTTAGTTTGTACCCTACTTAATAGTACTTTGCATATTTAAGCCAGAAATAATTCCAACCCCAGCCCAAACTGGTCTTCCTTTCTCATTTACTAAAATCTTGTTCATCTCTGCCACATAGATTTTATCACTAAATTTCTTGCCTTTTTGCACTGTTAAGTTGTTAAGTGGACTTCAATCATGTAACTTCAATTAGGGTATCCTGGATGAAAAGGGTTTTTCTTATATTCTAAATAATAGCAGAATATTATTAATAGCATTCAGAAGTAGTGTTTTGTAATGAGTGCTTCTGATGTAGTACTATTTGTATTATCTCATTTAATCTTCTCAATGGTCCTTTAGAATAAGTACCAGGACAGATCCCACTTTACAGGTGGGGTAGTTGAAGGTTTTTTTTTTTTTTTTTTTCTTCCTTAGGCAGGATAAATAACTTGTCCAAATTCCCAGAGCAAATAACAACAGAAAGAACCAATATTTGAAAGTAGGTCGGTCCAATGCGGGATTCTGAATTTTAACCACTGTGAACCGGTCTGGGCACACAGAACCTGCTCAACATAGGTTTTGATGGCTGTTGGCTGATTTCATGTCTCACGGGCAGTCCTCTGGCTTCAGCTCTCTTTGATGTCAAGAGAAGGGATCTGAATTGGAGCATTTGAAGTCATAATTAAAGACTGTAGTCAGGGGAGGATCTCAGCAATCATTTTACAGGGGAAGAGAATGAAGCCCAGAGAGGTTAAGGGAGTAGTCCTAGATCGCAGAGCTCGATCCTGGAACAGCTAGTACTGAAACCAACTCTCTTAGCTCCTGGATGGCAGACACAGCAGGTGCAGCTTCCAAGCGGCCTGCCTGCCGCATTGTTGGCTAGGGCTCTCCCAGATGCCCCCTCCCTGCCTCCAAGCCCCAGCACATAAACAGCCCACAGTGTGGCTTGAAGTGGACCACGCGACCCATCGCCATGGACTTTTCCAGAATGAAGGTGTGAAAATCAGAAAGGATTCCAGGAGCAGAATGCAGGACTTTAGACGGTAAAAGAGGTGCTGAGGGGAGAAAACCAGAGAAAGGTTACAGAACAGAATAGAAAGACAGAAAGATACAGAGAATAGAAAGATCCTGAGAAAATCCGGAAGGCAGAAGAACTGGGGCTGTCCAAGGGGGAGAGAACGGCTTCAGACAACCCCCAGAAGGACTGGATGAAAACCAACCAGAACCTTCTGTAGTCATTCCAGGGCTCTTGTTTCTTCTGTGGTTGCCTCATCTGTGAGTAGTCACCATGAGAAACACCTAACTGTGGCCTTTGTCTGGGGTACAAGCTGTAGTCTGTGAAGTGACCTGTAAAATAAAACGGATTTTGTTTCCTTTCCTGTTTTTATAAAAAAGCTTTGTAAACATTTTCTTTAAACTGTGTGTTTCAAAGCCAGAGGTGTTTCAAAAATGAAGCCACGAACACCTCTTGCCTAGATTCTCCAATGGTTTTGCCACGTCTCTGTGTATTTTTCCTGTTCTTTTTCTTGCTGAACCAGTTCAGAATTCATATATCATAACTCTTTACCCCTAAATACCTCAACCTACATATCCTAAGAACAGGGACATTCCCTTCTGTAATTAAAACCTAATCATCCTGGTTATTTTACACTGGTACACTATTTAAAATTTTTTTTAATGTTTATTTATTTTTGAGAGAGAGAGAGAGAGAGACAGAGTGTGAGTGGGCGAGGGGTAGAAAGATAGAAGGAGACACAGAATCTGAAGCAGACCCCAGGCTTTGAGCTGTCGGCACAGTGGGGCTTGAACTCACGAACCATGAGATCATGACCTGAGGTGAAGGCAGATGCTTAGCCAACTGAGCCAACCAGGTGCCCCTCGCTGGTACACTATTATTGTTGACTATCCAGTCCATATTCAAATTGCTCCAGCTTCTCTTAAAAATATTCTTTATAGGGGCGCCTGAGTGGCTCAATAAGTTAAGCATCAGACTCTTGGTTTCAGCTCAGGTCATGATCTCATGGTTTGTGGTTTCGAGTCCTGCATCAGGCTCTGCACTGACAGTGTGGAGCCTACTTGGGATTCTCTCTCTCTCTCTCTCTCTCTCTCTCTCTCTCTCTCAAAGAAACTTTAAAAAAATGTTTTTTATAGCATTTTTTTTTCCCTGATCCAGGAACCCATCTCAGATCAAACACTGCATAGAACTGACATTTCTCCTTAGCCTCCTTTAATCTGGAACCGTTCCTCAGCCATTCTTTGTTCTTCATGACCTTGACATTTTGAATAGTATTAGCTGTCCCTCAGTTGGGGGTTATCCAGTGTTTTCTTGTGATGAGAATCATTCAGTTTTCATGGCAGGCCTCCTGCAAGAGTGAGGTTGTGTTCAAGTGCAATGGCTTTAATCACAAGGATTTTATATGGTATTAATCCTGTTTAAGGAGTGTAATGCTAAGTGACACCAAATTAACCAGGAAGCAAGCCCTGAAGAGAGAAAGCACACTCAAAAGGGAGGTCAGCGTGTTGACAATACTCTCACTGCCTGCCCATTCAGTATGCAAAACAACTTCCTCTCAGTGAGCTCCCATCACACTGACCTCTTTATTTCTACCACGAGGACACCACTGAGCACCATTAATTTTTCTGCAGAAAGGAGGGGAAAAAATCTAGGCGGAAAATTACTCTTCATTTCAGTCTGCCCATAAATGCAAATGTAGAAACTCTCATTGTCAAACATAATCATTGCCCTTCGGAAACATCATAGCCTTCAAAGAATTTGAAGAGTTGGAAGAATTAAATCAACTGCCTTGTTTTCACCACTGAAATTTTTTAAAATGATGAGGTCAGCCTGTCACCTTTAAAGACGTCCATTTCACTGTGTTTATAGCCATGTTTGTGTTAAGGGTGTTGTGTTAAGCTTTCGTTTAAGAAGCTCATAATGTTGAGTTTCTGAACGCTAAAGGTACCTCCTGCATTTACTGGTTTCCATTTCCCAAACTCATCTCTTCTGTCCGGGCACCTGCCAACCCTTGCTCCAAGCCTCAATTGTCTTCCTCAACACTGTTCTAAGAGTTTCCTGACTGCACGCAGCACCCACTCTTGCTCTAGCAGAATCCAGTTTCCACAGAGCAGACAAATAGATTCCCCTACAATGTACCTCAGATCCTGCTACTTTCCTGCCCAATGACATCCTCTTCACTGACTTTCTCAAAATCCAAGTCGCCTACCACCGCCAAAAGGATTACCCCTTCCTCCTTCTCCAACTGCCCCTCCTCCTCTTCTCTCCCTCAATCAGCCTCTTCCAGTCATACTAACTGTTCTGTTCCTTGAGTGAGCCTGTCTCATTCACCTCAGGGCCTTCGTACTTGCCAATCTTTCTACATGGAACCCTTTTTTCTTTGACTTGACCCAAGATAGTTCCTTCTTGTCATTTGGGTGGCAGCTCAAATGTCACCTCATAGGAGAGGTTCCACTCCAAACCAGTCACGTCCTTCAGAAAACTTTCTGAATTCTTTTTCTGAATTTATCCCGTTGATACATTTGTTTATAATTTCATCATGTGACTCCACTGCAACATAAGGTCCATGGAGACAAAAAAGCATTTTTTTCTTGCTCCCTGCCAAATCTTGAGTGCCTAAAACGACTTCTGGCATGGGATGGGTGCTCTGTAAATATCTATTGGATGCGTGAAAATGATTACAGATTACAACTAGACCCACTGAGAGAGGCGATTTATCCGGTGTTGAACAAATGCTATGGCCTTAACGAGCTATCCACCTTGGTCACCAGATTTACGTCCAAATGCTTTAGCTATTTACAAAGATAGTTCTACCAATTAAGGGGAAATAAACAGGGATGGGGGCCGAAGCATAAAGGAATAAAAACATGAAACACGAGGGCCTCATGCAAACATGTTTCATATGTTTCATATGTAACATATGCAGTGGGTTAATTTAACCCACTGCACCTAAGGAGTGCAATAAATGAACCTTAAGAAGTACACAATCTACTGCACGTGATGCCACCCTGTCCCAGGTCCCATAGCCTGCTGTCCACCTCTTGTGAGTCTCTATAGCACTTCATCTTCCTTCTGCTTGTCTCCCCAAATGTAGGCTTTTCCCCATAATGGAGGTGAGACAGCCTTCTTTTTTGTTAATGTAGTTTATTTATTTATTGAGAGAGTGTGCGCACACAGGCAGGGAAGGGACACAGAGAGAGAGAATCTCGGTGCTGACAGTACAGATCCCGACATGGGGCTCGATCCAACAAACCAGGAGATCATGACCTGAACTGAAATCAAGAGTCAGACGCTTAACTAATGGAGCCATCCAGGTGCCCGGAAAGCCTTCTCTCTCTATATGCCTTGTTTCTCAGTGTTCTCATTGACTTCATAGCTGTACCCATCATTTTTCTACCAGAAAATCCCAAATTCATCTCTCAGTGTGTTCCAGATCATGGCCAGCTGGAATTTTTTTGGCAATCTGAATACTTCTTAGAATGCCTCAGCAAGTCCGGTCTAGTTTGTCCAGAAGGCAAAAGGCCCATAGTTGCCCATTATTCAGAAAGGTCTGTTAATTTCTGAAGTGCATGGATCATATCTCACTTCATTTCTTTATGATAGAATAAGCATCCGCTGAGGCAAGTTTGAGGTCACATAAACTTAGCAGGAAATAAAGACTTTACTATGTTAGTGGAAATACACACATCGCATGGCTTTGTGTGTGTGTGTGTGATAAACGACACCAAAGTTAGTGGCTTAAAACAGTAACCATTTTCTTGGTTTGTGATTCTGTGGGTTCGACCTTGGGCTAGGGCTCATCCAGTTGGTTCTTCTGGTCTTGGCCGGGCTTAGTCATGCACCTGCCCTCAACTGCTGAGTTGGCTGGGGCAGAGGTACTTCAACTCTTACCTCTGCTTCCTGTGGTCTCTCATACTCCAGGAGGCTAGCTTGGGCTTGTTCTCATGGTGATGACGGACGGGATCCCAGGAGAGCAAAAAGAAGTGTGTAGGGCCCCTGGGAGTGTGCCCTGGGAAGTGTGCAGGGAGTGTGATTCCCAGGCTTGGAACTAGCACGCCACCAGTTCCACTACCTTGTACGCTACCAAAGGTAGCGTACGGACCGCAAGGCCGTCATCTCTCGATGGGAGATGCGGCAAAGCCACACTGCCTGGGGGTGTGGATGCAGCCGGGGAGGAGATTGTGGCTATTTCTGCAAACAGTTCACCACAGTGAGGAGCGGTTTGCTAGGGGAATGCATCTCTCTGAAGTGTGTGTAAGAGAAGACACACGGAAAATGGTAGTCAGGCAACAAACCCTAACTTCCTGTGTTTGCACGAAATACCATAAGTCACGACCTGGTCCTCGCGAAGTGTGTTTCAGGGTGCTGCTCCTCGGGAAGGAAGTCGGAACTGCTACTGCTCCAGAACAGTTGTGCCCCAGTGGGTGCCCGCCTGGCCCCGACCGGTTCCCTGGGAGTGGGAGATGATGACAGCCACAGCAAGTAAAGCCTGAGATAGCAGTCTCCGTGGATGTGGCTTGGAAGCTACAGGGGATCAACCACCTGCCTGAATGGGTGACGGAAAAGCTCAGCTCAGGAGGATGGCAGAGGGGAGTGAGGCTTCTAGGACAGTGCTTTTGGTCATTCCTTTTCTACCTGCCCTGTTGCTATGACAACCGAAGGCTGTCTTGTAGATTCATCAAATAGACAGGGGCATATTTGAAGTGCAGGAGAACTGCTTTGATGGAGATTTATTTTTTTTCTCTAACTTGCCACAAGCAGGTGCTACTTCCTGAATTTTTTTCATTGGCAGTCCTGAATGGAAATTTACATGCTGATAAATCAGATTAAGGCTTTCTCAGGCACTTAGAGGAAGGTGCCAATACATCCTGGCTGCTTATTCCAATCCCTTGTAATGCTTTTCAAACATATTGGAGCCCCACAAGCAAGAAATTGGTGTAAGGTGGTACCCCTTAAGGATTTTTTTACACATTTATTTATTTATTTTTGAGAAGGGGGGCAGGGGCAGAGAGAGAGGGAGATGGAGGCTCCAAAACAGGCTCTGTACTGACAGCAGAGAGCCTGACGCGGGCTTGAACTCACGAACCTTGAGATCATGACCTGAGCTGAAATCAAGAGCAGGATGTTTAACCGACTGAGCCACCCAGGCGCCCCAATGATTTTGTTTTTAAAGGTGACCAGGTGACTGATGTGCATCTAGAGTTTTGAATGGCTGTGCTAACGTGATAAATTCAAAGTCATGAAGAATGACGGTGCTGCAAAAGCACTTGTAGGTGTATTTGTGTTTTAATTCTGGCTCCACCACCTTCTAAGCTGTGTGGCCTTGAGAAGCCTCACTGTCCTCATCCACATAATGGGACCAATAATACCTATTGCACACCACTTGTGAGGACAAGAAATAGCATTTTTTTTAAATATGAAATTTATTGTCAAATTGGTTTCCATACAACACCCAGTGGTCATCCCAACAGGTGCCCTCCTCAATACCCATCACCCACCCTCCCCTCCCTCCCACCCCCATCAACCCTCAGCCTGTTCTCAGTTTTTAAGAGTCTCCTATGCTTTGGCTCTCTCCCTCTCTAACCTCTTTTTTTTTTTTTTTCTTTTTAAGAAATAGCCTTTTGAAAGTATACAGCAGGGGTGCCTGGGCGGCTCAGTTGATTAAGTGTCTGACTCTTGGTTTTGGCTCAGGTCATGATCTCACGGTTCGTAAGATTGAGCCCCGCATCCAGCTCTGCGTTGACAACGTGGAGTCTGCTTGGGATTCTCTCTCTGCCTCTCTCTCTGCCCCTCCCCTGCTCGTGCTCTCTCTCTCTCTCTCTTACTCTCAAAATAAATAAACATTTTTTAAAAAGTGTAGAGCAAAAGAAAATGAAAGGAAATGTCAAATTATAAGGAATGGCCAAGAACAAATGAAACTGATTGGAAATGCACAACTGGATGATAAAACTCTTACTAAAGTGTCTACCTATCAAAGTCAGAGTACATATTTGTACACCCATGTTTATGGCAGCATTATTCACAATATCAAAAGGTGGAAACAACCCAAATGTCCATCAACGCATGAATGGTCAAGCAAAATGTGGTGATACACACAATGGAATATCATACAGGAAGGAATTTCTGACACTTGCTACAACAAGAAAGCACCCTAAAGACATATGCTAAGTGAAATAAAGAAGTCACAAAAGGACAAATACGGTATGAGTCCACTTACATGGAGAACCTAGGGTAGTTGAGGCTGGACGCTTGGTTCCTGGGCCTGTTTTATTTACTTTTTAAATTATTTTTTAATGTTTATTTATTTATTTTTTGAGAGACAGAGAATGAGTGGAGAGGGGTGGAGAGAGAGGGAGACATAGAATCCGAAGCAGGCTTCAGGCTCCAAGCTGTCAGTACAGAGCCCAATGCGAGCCTTGAACTCATAAACCGTGAGATCATGACCTGAGCCGAAGTCGGACGCTTAACCGACTCAGCCAACCGGGCGCCCCTGTTTTAAAAGCATAAGCAGAACCATAGTTGTCTTAGTTGCCTTATTAACTCAGCTCCACATTCTGGCTTGTTCCCGACTTAATTAACTTTGCCATTTTACTCCCATTCCTTGTTGACCCAATGATTGTAGAAGAATGCTTACCTCCAGATTGTTTCAAGGCCCCCTTCCTCAAGGTTTCAAGAACCCCCTGACTCTCCTCTCATGTATATAAGCTGCCCTGAGGCTCAACGGGGCAAGGTAGTCCCCTGCCTCCTTTGTGAGCTTCCCTTCTGATAATAAAGCTTTCCCTGCTTCAAAACCAGTGTGTCAGACATTGGTTTCCCGTGCAGTGGGTGCATGGATGAGTTTGGGTTCGATAACACACTCAAATTCACAGAGACGGAAAGTAGAATGGCACTTGCCAGGGGCTGGGGAAGGGGGTAATGGAATATTGTTTACTGGGTACAGAGTTTCAGTTGTGGAAGATGAGAAAGTTCTGGAGATGGATAATGGTGATGGTTGCACAACAGTGTGAATGTACTAAATGCCAATGAATCGCACACTTAAAAATGGCTCAAATGGTAAATTTTCTATTATGCATTTCACTACAATAAAGGAGATAAAACAATGGTTTTGTTTCGTGGGGAAAGGAAACAAGAGGTTCCGATTAGGGTGAAGCAAATGGGAGGGTCTTGTGTTACCAGCCAGGTTCTGTTTCTTGATCGCGGTGGTGTTCACAACGGTATTCGCCTTGTAATAATTCATTATTTGTTTTGTTTCATTTTCTGTTTTATTTTACAACTTGACAGTAAAAAGGTTTGTTTGTTTTTTTTAAATAAAGACATAATAAACAAACACTTAGAATTGCATTCGCCGTGTAGATAGCCATTGTTCTGTGGGTCATTCTCGTCCGTGCCCCTCTCCACCCTCCTCCTCTTCCTCCTCTGCTTCCCCCTCTTCCTCCTTCTCCACCACGACCACCCACCTAGCATGACGGTCTGCCCACATGTGGCTCCAAGACCCACCTGCTGTATTAGTGATGACAACACTGGACCCATAAAGGCTGCAGGACGCAACTTAAGTGCCCTCAGTCTGATGGGAGAGGCCAAACCACCAGGCCTGACCTAAGTGCCGGGAGTAAAAGGTAATCACAGGTGCAGTCATGGGGCAGCATCAACTGAGGCACCTTTTTACCGAGAGGGAGGGTTTCCCAAGCGTACTCTGAAAATCCCAAGCTGGATTCATGTCTAGGATACACTGAGTCCTGTTTTAGAGCTCCGTGCTCAGTTGGCCCCGGCTGCATGAAAATTAATGTCCAGCATGAGACGATGCAGAGCTAGGAATTAGATAGTTCAGATTATAAGTGCTGGGGGCATTCAGAGCAAAAGGAAGTGGCCTTGAAAGATGAATAAGGCTTGGAGAGGCAGAGGGAAGCCTGAAAAGGAATGACTTTCCAGGAGCCAAGACAAAGAGGAATTGGCTGGCATTTTGTGACTTGGGAAAAAGACCAGCGGGGACCAGGGAGACAGGTGGGGAAATTGGGTTAGACTGGATCCAGATGTGGGGTGGCCTTGGAGTCAGGCAGAGAAATGCACATTTGAAATGGTGGGAAATAGGCGGTCATTGAAGATTTTTGAGCAGAGGTAACGAAAGGATTGATTTTAGCAGTAGCCCTGGAGGAAGATGGAACGTTCTTGGGGGGACAGATCTGTGAGACACAAGAGAGGTTCATTTGAGAGGAAAACCGGCAGGACTTGATAATAACTTGGGATGGGAATAAGAGAAGAAAACCATTTCTAGGGAATTAGGGAAGGCAGGTGGTCTGCTTCTAGCATTCTTTATTTAAGCTCTAGACAACCTCGACTTTGGCTGAACCACTGAATCAACTAGAGATCTTGTCAAGATGTAGACCGATTCAGCGTGTCTGGCTCCAAATTCTGCATTTCTACCAAGCGCCCTGGTGAGGCTGATACTGCTGGTCCACAGATTAACCGCACTTTGGGAAGAAAAGTTTTAGAACCATAGTTTCCAACTAGACTGTGTCTGGGAGTCTTCTGGAGAGGTTTTAAAAACCCAACACCCAAGGCCAGACGTCTTCAGTCAGAATCTCTGGGTTGGTGGGAAGTAGGCATTAGGTTATCTAAAGTTCTCCAGGGGGTTCACTTGTACAGCCTGGGTTCAGCTGAGCTTTGGATGCTCTAGATTTCAGAGGTTAAAAGAACATATTTAAAAACATCTTCATGGGGCGCCTGGGTGGCTCAGTCGGTTTAACGTCCATCTTTGGCTCAGGTCATGATCTCACAGTTCGTGGGTTCGAGCCCCGCATCGGGCTCTGTGCTGACAGCTCAGAGCCTGGAACCTGCTTCGGATTCCGTGTTTCCCTCTCTCTCTGATCCTCTCCTGCTCACACTTGGTGTCTCTCTCTCAAAAATAAAATAAACATTAATTTTTTTAATTAAAAAAAAAAAAACCAACATCTTCAAAAGCTTCCTAGCAATATTTTTTAGGGAAAATGACTTCCTCAAGATTTTTCTGGAGCGGTTCCATAAATACCCCTTTTTTAAAACAAGAAACTTGCGTGCATCCGATAATCAACAACAACAAAAATCAAATTGTCCCTTAAGATGCAAGGTGCCTGAGTAAAATAACAGTAGATCTTTAATGCTACTGCAGGGAGTACATTTTTTTAAGCTGCAGGGTAGGAGACGGTTTGCAAGGCCTGCAAATGCTGGTGATTTATGAGCACGAATGCACAGTGCAGAAGCTGTTGAATTGCTTCAGCTCATCAAAGAAGCTTCTCGGAGAGGTATTTTGAAGACTTCCTGCTGGTCTTCAGTCCGGGTTTCTGTAAATCCATCTCTGAGTGGTCAGGGCTTCTCTGCTCCCCACTCTACCAGGTGCCCAGACTCAGCCCTCTGCTCCTCATTAATCTTGACCATGTTGGAAAAACACGCAAGGCAAAACCCTATACTGAGTGGCAATTAAAGTACTTTACAACAGACCGCAAATTGTGGCTGTAAAAGAGTACTCCTCCCGGGGCTTTCTCCCAGCGCCCTGAAATTTATAGCAAGTGGCCTTCATTCTCGCGGGTATTAGAATTACACAATGCTGGCGCTGGGCAGAGAAATTTAAGAGGCGGGCACAGACCCTCACCAAATGCACAAGCCCCTTTTAATCTGATTTCTGCTGGGCAGCCTGGCTGAGATTGAAATTGAGCTATCGCATTTCCTCCTGTGTGCATAGAGAGGCAGTGTGGTATCGTGCAAAGATCCCTAATTCCAGAGACGAGGGACCCGTTTCTTGTTTGAGTCTTGTATTTCAGTAGCCAGAGTTCCCTCATCTAGTAATCTGGAATCAGACTGCCTTTTCTGAGGGATTGTTATGGTCAGGGATATGCTGATAGATGTTTAACACCAAGCTCTGGTGGGCAGAGGGAGCCCAAACTGTTTGCTGATTTGCATGGTATGAATACCCCTATCGTGGCCTATTTCTTTTTTTTTTTTAATTTTTTTTTTTAACGTTTATTTATTTTTGAGACAGAGAGAGACAGAGCATGAATAGGGGAGGGGCAGAGAGAGAGGGAGACACAGAATCCGAAACAGGCTCCAGGCTCTGAGCTGTCAGCACAGAGCCCGACGCGGGGCTCGAACTCACGGACTGTGAGATCATGACCTGAGCCGAAGTCCGACGCTCAACCGACTGAGCCACCCAGGCTCCCCTTGTGGCCTATTTCAAACTGCCAACCCGGTATTCCTGAACCCACAGCAACATGCCATTTGTAGCGTGCACACCGTCCAGATACAATAACTCCAACCTACTTATAACTTCAAGGACATAGGTGATAGTAAAATGTAGTAAAAACATTAGAGAGTGATGGAGGTTAGATATTTATCACCTTTTAAAATACAATTTATTTAAGTGTAAGTTTATGTAGCTTAATCTTTAACAATGGATGTTTAAAAACCAGCTCACAAACATTCCTACAAAATTTTTAATTGGCTCTCGCAAGCCAGGAGAAGGTGGCTCCAGTGTACTCTGGGTTGTGACGACCTAATGAAATAACGTGTAAAAACATCCAGCATAGGGGCACCTGGGTGGCTCAGTCGGTTGAGTGCCTGACTTGGGCTCAGGTCATGATCTCACAGTTCGTGAGTTCGAGCCCTGCGTCAGGCTGTCTGCTGTCAGCACAGAGTGGGCTTCAGATCCTCTATCTCCCTGGCTCTCTGCCCCTCCCCCGCCTCAGAAAAACCCACTGCATTCAGCATATTCATTAGGCATTTGTTTGCTAGGGCCGGCATGATAAAATACCACAGATTTGGTGACTTAAGCAACAGGAATTTGTTTCTTTACGGTCTGGAGCCTGGAAGTCCAAGTTTAAGGTGTCGGCAAGGTTGTTTTTTGTGTGTTTGTTTTCCTGAGGCCTCTTTTCTTGGCTTGTAGATGGCCACCTTCTTGCTGTGTCTTCACATGGCCTTTGCTCTGTGGGTGCCTATCCCTGGCATAACCTCCTTTTGTAAGGACACCAATCCTACGGGTTTAGGGCTCCACTCTTATGACCTTATTTAACCTTAATTATCTCTTTTAAAACCCTATCTCCAAATGCAGTCATTTTGTGGGTTATAGCTTCAACATAGAAATTTGAGGGCGAGCATAATTCAGTCACTCTCAGCATTTAATAAATATTGCTTGCATATGAATGCAAATAGTGAAGTTTCAATAATGAGCTGAGAATGACCTCTCTTCTTCTCTTAGAGGCTTTTTTTTTTTTTTTTTTTAATCCTATAGGGAGACTTAGGCTATCTATGGCTAAGAAAATCTTGACTGGGATCTCTCTTTACTGTGCTGAGGCTCATATGCAGAAGGTCCAATAAAATGTCAAGGGCTATACAAATTGAAAATTAGCGTCATAGTTACTATTTCTTTCTCTACCATGACTGGTTGTTGTGATTGTCATTTTGATACCAGCTAAAATTTCTCTCTAAGTCATGTATGCCCTTAGGGGATGCCTTTAGGTATGTAACAGTCCATAGCTGGCATGTGATTACTTATGTTTTGTTCTGTTTACTTCTTTACGCCTAGAGTCTGTGGAGCATAGAGGTTAACAGTTCAATCTCTAAAACCCGAATGCCTAGATTTGAATCTCAGCTTCACAATTATATTGTCATGGGTACAAACCACAGGTGTTGTTATATCATGCTATGATTTTTGCAGAAGTTAAAAGGTCCCCATCCAAAGGGGAATGATCATCACCAAGAATATGATCATCTTCCAAACATTTAGGTTTCTTTCGCTTGCCTCAGCAAAGGAGAACACACTCCAGGGAAGCCATGGATGTCTGAATAAGAAGGAATTAGGATGGGATTCTTGTCGGATCAGTCCTGTGAGTGTTTCTAGGGAGTGTTTCTAGGGAGTGAAGGAAGTGGCTGGGGGTGGGGGTTGGGCGAGAAGACACTTTCGATGGGTCCTGTCAGTGCAAGGGGGTCACTCAGTAATTGGGAATCGACACCATTTTTATCTAGAGGGTAAGTGGTAAAGAAGCTATAGTCACTTGTGTTAGCTGTAAGAGGGGAGAGTCCAGTCACTTTTGTGCTTCTAGAGTATCCTGCTCTTTGCCTTATTTAAAGTATTGTCACTGTTGACAGTGAATTTGTCTGATGATCATTTTACATTCTTTGAGCATTGTTTATTTCAATTGGGATCATTATGGTCCAATTGTCTTCAGGAATGTTTTCTCATAGGTGGCTCAAAATAGTATTCTCATCACTACTTAGATATTATAAGAATATTATAATTATTAAACAAGCAGCTATTTAAGACATGAGTAAAGAAGCATATATATTAACATAGCATATATATTTTGTGAATTATGCACACATATATATTATCTTGACAAGCATATTTCAGTGTAAGTGTGGGTTTTTTTTTAAAGTCTAGTATTTTAGGGGCGCCGGCATGGCTCAGTCAGTTAAGTGTCTGACATTGGCTCAGGTCATGATCTCATGGTTGGTGAGTTCGAACCCCATGTCGGGCTCTGTGCCGACAGCTCAGAGCCTGGAGCCTGCTTCAGATTCTCTGTCTCCCTCTCTCTCTGCTCCTTCCCTGCTCCCTCTCTCTCTCTCTCTTTCTCTCTCTAAAATAAATAAACTTTAAAAAAATGAAAAAAAATTCTAGTATTTAATTTTATACAATTTACAAACATTATTCTGAGAAAGAATTCATAGGCTTCACCAGCTGTTCAAGAGGTCTAAGGAATCCAGAAGTTTAAGAACATGGGATAGCCCAACCCCTTCATTTTATGGACCACGTGACAGTCTTCAAGAAGACACTTTAAGTCAGTGGCAAAGGAGGATGAAGATCCACTTCTCTGTCCTCCGAGGCAGGAAAGAAGAAGGAAAAGAGTGGAAAAGCCAGGGACTTTGGAGACCAACAGACCAGCATTTTTTGGAATAATAACACTGACTCAGTTTGGGTCTCCTTGAAAATAAAACAAATGGCAGAACTTCCTTTTAGTATTTTGTTGAGGGGTCCAACCCCAGGCCAGTGAGAGTGAGAAAAGGAAAATGAGACAGGGATGGATGGAAAAAAAATATAAGGTGATGGATCACTGAGTTTACTGCACAAGAATGCAGACGATTGTTCAATCAGGAGGGTGGTCCACAGCAGCAAAGAATCAGAGTCACAGTAAGAGTGAAGACTAATGAAGGAGACACCAAGTCCTAAGTCTACTGCCTGGACCTGTCTTCAGGTTAGTGGCACATTGATAAGTTTGGCAAAAACACATTGTTCATGGATTAGCAAGAGGTAAGTTAACGATGGTAGCAGTGGGAGTCTCTTTTGAGGGACACTTGAAACTGAGGAACTTTGGCAAGGTGCATAAATTGGACTTAATATGAATATCTATCTCATGCCATTGCCATGAGGAATAGAAAAAGAAAGCACTGAGCCCGGAAGAAAATTCCATAATTGGAATATACAACATAATTGGCAATATCCACCTGCATACACCTCTTCTGGCATTCTTTGCACCTTACTGTAGAAACTTCCCTCAGTGGCCTTTCCTCAAGGATCTCAGAATGTGGTAGTCTCTTACCCAAAAGTCTCTTACTCCTCAGACTTGGCTGCACATTGGAATCAGCTGGAGAATTTAAAAAAGAATGATGTGTGGGTCTCACCCCAGCGATTCTGGCTCAGTTGGCTAGGGGTCCAGCCTGGGCATCTGTTGATCTCAAAGGAGGGGTTGAGTCACGATTGCAAAAGCTGAAATGCCAAACCAAAAACCCGCAGCCTCTTCAGTGGGTCTTCGTTTTATTCCTCAGTTCAACTCTCTGCATTCCTTGGATTGGTTTTGCTTGAAAATTCCCCTCTGATTGCACCTTCGGGTGATCTAGACCAAAGGTACCCTGACATTCTTACCGTTCCCTTTCCCAAGAGGCCCTAAGAGAGAAATTTCTGCCTCTACCAACTTCGTGTAGGCAGTGCAGGCAACACCATTATTTTTCCTCTCCATCACAGCTGTTTTTCTGTACAGGCACACTTGCTAATTGTGATTTTGTTCTGGGCATTGCAGTGGCCGTAAGTCTAGACTGAAGCTAAAGTATTGGGGGCCACTGCTAGTTGAAGATCACTCAGGAATGAAAGTGACAAATCTCTAGAATTAGTCGCCAGTAACATATTGAAAGATCTACACTCAGAGGATCTCAGACAGTTGGGAAGAGGAGGTGAATCGCTCGGACTAATCCCTCTCCACCTTGCATGAGCTCTCTTCCACAAGGTCCTGGCAGACATGTGGCCAAAGCATTTGATTTATGTAAATTAGTTTTTTAACTCCCAGGTTTTCAAGAACACAGCGATTGGATAAAATGAGGGCCATCTGAGGTCCTCATGGAGTTCACCAGGTGGTTGTGAGTTGGAGTACAATGAACCTGCCTGTTATAATGAGAAACATTCAAGGCATTGCTATTCTGCACACAAATGCACAAAGAGATTGTTATTCAGGAGGTGTGTAAAGAGTTACCTTATTGCTATTCAAAAAGCGCTTTCTCATTTGAAGAAGTCAAGGAAATCAATATGCTGTAGTGACTGAGGCATTCAGAAGCTCAAGGCATAATAGAGAATGAGCCCCTCCCCCTCCCCCCAAACCCACAGATCAAAATCAAAGCTCCAGTCTTGCTTGTAAGAGTGGAGACTTGGAAAATACACAAGGCAGGAGCTTGGCCTTGTTCCCCAGAGAGATAAAAGGTTATGGTTATTTCAAAGAATAAGAGAAAGCATCAAAGTTTGAAAATAAACATTTGAACTTTTTTTTTTTTAGAATAGTTATCTAAAGTCAATGGAAGCTTTTGAGAATGGCCCATCATTTGATAGCATGCGTGCACGCACATGCATGCATGCTATTAACAATGCCTGCTGCATCCAAGATCAGCAATACATAATTTCTTTTTACTCTTGACTTTGAAACAACATTCAAACCAGATGTGGAAATATAAAAAGAGAGGTCTACTGGCATCACACAGCTCCTAAAAAAACCCCCATTTCCTTGTTTTGCTATTTGAACATGAGGAAGCATATGCAAAATTTATTACCTTTTATTTTTGTCATAAAATTGGAATAAAGCCTTTATGGAGAATTTACAATGCTCAGGTGACTGTGCTAAGGTTTGTAATTGAACCACATCTTTGCTATTTTAATATTTAATTCAGTCCAACCTGTGAACTCAGATTCGTGCCGGGCACCTGGGTGACCAGCTGTCCCAATTTGCCTGGGACTGTTCTAGTTTGGGCACTAAAAGTCCTGCATCCTGAGAAACCCTTCCCTCTCAGGCCAACTAGGAAAACTGGTGACTCTCCTGGGCATTGAGGAAATTACCAAAGAAAGAGAAGTTCCTAAACTTGAGGAGTTTACAACTTAATTGGATTTAAAAACAAAGATCCATATATTCAACTGACAGGTACCACTTCAAGAAAGAATGTGACTAATATAAGCTTAGTCTATGATTAACGTGGTGGTAATGCTGTAAACAAGTACTAAGGAAAAGCTCAGGAAAATAAGTACTTCAAAAGAAAGAGAAGTGAGTTTGCTTTGAAGTTCTTAAAACTTTCAAGTGTTGAGTCAAATATTTATTGAGGGACAAGCATAGTGTCAAGCAGGGTATATAATGTCAAACAAGGCATATGTTTGCCTAGAGACTTAGTTCTGGTCTCTGTGCCACTAAATCATCCCGTTTTCATGAGCAAATCACTTACCTTGGTTTTCTTATTTATAAAAGGGGTATTATAATAGTACCTTCCTTATCTATCTCATAGGGATATTGGGAGAATCATATGAGATGAGTAGTATATATAAAAGCATTTTGAGGGGCACCTGGGTGGCTCAGTCAGTTAAGCATCCGACTTCGGCTCAGGTCATGATCTCATGGTTTGTGAGTTCAAGCCCTGCATCGGGCTCTGTGCTGACAGCTCAGAGCCTGGAGCCTGCTTCAGATTCTGTGTCTCCCTCTCTCTCTGCCCCTACCCCACTTGCACTTTGTTTCTTTGTCTCTCTGTCTCTCTCTCTCTCTCTCAAGAACAACAACAACAAAATAAACGTTAAAAACATTTTGAAAACTACAGAATGCAATGCTAATATAGGGAGTAAGTAGTGTTATTTTTATCATGCTGATGAACAGGAAAATAAACCCACAGTATGACTTCAATGGTCTATAACTGTGTTGGCCAACATGGTAGCCCCCATTGGCTATTTGGATTTAAATAAAATTAATTACAGTTAAATAAAACTTTAAAAAGTCAGTTCCTCAGTCACCCTAACCATATTTCAAGTCCTTAATAACTATAGATGGCTGGTGGCTACCATAACCAATAATGGAAATAATTTCTGCATTGTGAAAAATTATCCCATTATCACCGCAAGTTCCACAGAACACAGCTAGTCTAGAAGTAAATGATTAAAATTTTATACCTTGAATATGGTGATAATATGTCTTTGAGGTAGGGTCATTTCTATATAAAAGGAAGGTAATGATGATGCTATACTGTATGGCCATAAGTCAAGGTGTGGTAGTCATTACCGCTATTCACTGCTTAGTCCAGTTCTCTTTCTTTTCTGGGCATATGTTAGCATGGCACTTTCCAGAGCCCTTGTAGTTGATTCGGTCAGAACCATGACCAATTATTGTCAATGAACACAAGTAAGGTAAGTCACTTCCAGGTTGAGGATTTAAATTATGAATGAAAAGCCATCTAGGGTTCTATCCTTATTCTTCCATATTTACTAGAACTGTCCCAGATAATGGCTGCTGATCAACCTGTGTCACAGCAGAGTTCAATTCCCAGCTGACCCTTGATGGACATGTAGAAGGGGCGAGAAGCCAACCTTTGTTTGTGTATGCCCCTGAAATTCCAGGAGTGTTTGTTACGTTGGCATAACCTAGCCTATCCTGACTGATTCTTTACTCTTGAACTAAGAACAACAAAAGACCCGATTGTCTAGGTCTCTGATCCTAGTTCTTCTCTAGCCCTGACCATTCACCAAATACACACACACACACACACACACACACACACACAGACTCACATGCACGTGTAGTAAAAACAGAACAAAACAAAAAAGATACAGCAGACCCGCCTACCCACAAATGCATCCAAGCTGCTCTGCCTTGCTTTCTTGCCAAGAGAAGATTCAAAGCCACATGTAACTCATTTACCACACAGCCTGGTTTTAGAAACAGAGTATAATGTTCTTGTTTTCTTTTATGAGGTTCTGGATATTATGATTTCATGAGGACTAGAGTTGGTGTAACTGGAACCTGACGTTTCCAACGTGGTTTCATACACTATTTACCAGAATGTACCTTTAGTCTTCGTCTCTCCATCTGTAAAATGGAGGAAGCAAGAAGAATGATAGCCATCTCAAGTGCTGAAGAGATGATTTCCCCTACTGAGAGGAAGTGTGGGATTTGCTAGGTTAATGACAGAAAGTACTTAGTTTCTGAGGAGTGGAAGAAGATAGATTGGCACAAATTATTCATGCTCTGCTGCCTGGTTCCAAAGCAAAGATTCCATTTTAAAATGCCAGGCAGCAATTTAGCTTTTGCAACACATTACATATTATACTAAAGAGGTGCCATTGGGAAAACGTTGTGAAGAAAGTGCAGAAATCTCATCTTTCTATGCAAATATATTGAAGCATCCCCCATGGACCGGTATACAATACTGTACCTGATGCTTCTACTGCTATTCATCAACATTGCTCAGCCCAGTGTCTACACATTGCTCCCCTCCACTTCCTCCTGCCACCCAATTCTATAAAGCGTAGAGCCCGGCTTGCAAGATGATTTGCTGTCATAGCTATGGAGTGTCTACAAGCAAAGGGAAAGAGATATACATCAAGTACCTACTTGGAGTGCCATGTATCAAGCATTTTCCCTTCACATCAGCTTTTTGACCTTTTATAAAAACTCTGAGAAGTAGCTAGCATGATCTTCATTTTTCACACATGGAAACCAAGGTGCAGAGATGTGACCTAATGTGTGCAACAGACTCACCATTCACATGCACCCATTTACCTACAGACCAGTGGCTTCTTATGACAAACACCTGTCACCTTTTGCCTGGTTTGCTCTGGCTACAGAAGCAAGCTGAGCCCACATACAGACCAGAACAGAAAGGCTGGAGTGTTAATACCGCTGGGAGCAGTCCTCAGACCCTCATGGGTAGATGTCAGTGGATAAATGCCCAAAGCTCCTTTTCCTCTTGTGTAGAACACAGACGCAGGCTTTGCACGGCCTCCCAGAGTTCCCCAGCGTGAATGAGTCACAATTGCCCATCGTAGTAAATTGCTCAGTAACATAGCTTGTATAGGTTTCCTTCCCTTTGCTGCCTCACTTCCCCACTCCCATGTTAGTGCTTCCTAGAATCACCTCCTGAGTTCACTACTTGTCCTCAAAGCCTTTTCTCAGTCTGCTTTCAGAGTGAACCCAATGTCAGACAGTGTCCCAGCCCATATAATTAACAAATGCTAGAGCCAAGACTCAAATTTGTCTGACTCTATACATTAGGAGAGACCAATTTTTCAAATGATCTCTTGTCTTCGCTCCAGACCATTGTGATGGATACTGAACACCACAGAGATAAAAGATTAAGGCAGGGAGTTATTGTCTCTACCAATGACCTCTGTGCTCTCCAGGGCCTTGACTTGATCCTTCTAAAGGCAGCAGCCCCTCAGGGAATCTGCCCCTGAAAGGCTTCTTGGCCCTTGAGCATCTGGAGAAGTGAGTACTACCACAGAAAGATACCCTTCCTGAGAACTCAAAAAGAATTTGGAGGGAAAGTTTATGGAAACTCATTTTGATGTCTCAGAATGCAACCCAGGTGGCTGCATTTATGAACAGCCAGAGAAGTGAGGGAGAAGATATTCTACTCTGCTTATTACCACCTTAATTGTAGGTATACAGGAAGGCCAACCACACAGTCAACAGTGGTATCTCCACTTGCCTACTTTTGCCATGGCCATAAGCCCAATTACCTATGCTTGGAAACTCCCTGCAAGGATGAAGTTCCCTTATGTATCAATCACAGCAAGCAAGCCATTTCAGGAAGAAAGCATAACCTGAACTATGGAAGACTGATTATCTTCCTTGTAGCTTTTCTTATCGATGCCTCGCCCAAGTTGATCTGAGAAGTAACTAGCATGATCTTCATTTTTCACACATGGAAACCAAGGTATGTAAATTTCTCTTTGGATGTTAGAGTCTACCCCAAGTTAAGAATGTCATCGCCATGACTGCCTTTACAAATGACATCACCCATCAGGAAATGAGAGTCAAGAATCTGGCCACCAGAGAGGGGAGTACTGCCTGGCACAGCCAGGAACTATAGTAGTGTATTTAATAAATACACATAAAGGAAATTGAGTCATGGTTTTCCTTGAAGTATAATAAGATGCTTGAACTAAGGTCAAGTGATATAGGGTTTTTTGTAAGAGAGATGAAGGGAAGAGGTGATGAGACATAGCCAGAGGGATTCAGTTCACAGAAAAATAACACCTTCCCCCAAGTGCCTGCTGCCTTGACATCCTCAAGATTCTAGATTTCCCCAGGTGCCCTTTCCCTTATTATTAACAAATGGTTTTAAAAATTGCTTCTTATTAAAAAGTGGCTTGTGACATTTTTAAGATTATTTAAGTAGATCTTAAAAGTTTTCATCACTAGAAAAAAAATTGTAATGATGCTAGGTGATTGATGTTAACTAGACTTACTGTGATCACTTCACAATATATACCAACATCGAATCATTTTGTTGGACACCTGAAACTAATATAATATATGAAGTATATCTAAATTTTTTAAAAATGGCTTGTGCGATTTTAAGAGCTTCCGTCAGGCCAGAGATGGGACAACTTGAGTGCTAATAACGAGTATAATGACAAATGATTGAAACTTAGCAAATATGTTTTTTTTTAATTTTTTTAATGTTTATTTATTTTTGAGAGACAGAGAGAGACAACATGAGCGGGAGAGGGCAGAGAGAGAAAGGGAGACCCAGAATATGAAGCAGGCTCCAGGCTCCGAGCTGTCAGGACAGAGCCCGATGCGGGGCTCAAACTCACCAACCGTGAGATCATGACCTGAGCCGAAGTCAGATGCTCAACCGACTGAGCCACCCAGGCGCCCAGCAAATATGTTTTTTTAATGTTTACTTATTTATGAGAGAGATGGAGAGAGAGAGCAGGGGGAGAGGCAGAGAGAGAGAGGGAGACAGAGGATCTGAAGCAGGCTCTGCACTGACAGCCAAGAGCCCAATGCGGGGCTTTAACTCGTGAAGCCCAAGACCATGACCTGAGCCGAAGTCGGAGGCTCAACTGACTGAGCCACCCAGGTGCTCCAACAAATACGTTGAAATATATGAGTTCATAATCACTTAAAAATTGATTGGAAACCATTGGGTGGGGTAGAAACAAAACAACACATCACATCACAGGTTTTCAAAACTGGTAAATAAAGAGGATGAGTTAATAAAAGAGTAGGAAAGAAGTCCCGTGCCCCATACCCCTCACTAACGGAGGTTGTAGATCCCGGTCCATTACCTCTGAGGGGTGTTAGGATACACTTTTTCTACCGTAGCAGCCCCTGCCATGCTTCCCTTCCCCACCGCTGGCTACTGCCCCCAGCTCTGCTTGCCTCCGCTGGGGCTGTCTTCCTTCCCAGCGTCTTCAGCCCACACCGGATGCAGCCTGCAAGCTTCTTTCCGCCCCCCACACCCCAACACAACACTGTCACGAGCCAGTTCCACTTGGAAGACTTTAATTAAATTCTTGGGGAAATGGTGGCAGAAGAAAGCACAAAAAAACAACCAATTAAAATTAAACAACAGACGTCTCCATTTTGAAGTTCTTTGATCGCCCTCCCTCCTTGGAGAGTCTCTCCCATTTTCTGCAGATTCTGGCTGGTGTCATCCACATAGCTTGGGTCTCCCCTCCTTTTCTTTCCTTTCAAATATCTCTCAAAACCCCGCTCCCTCTCACCAGAAGCCCTTACCAGCTTCTTTACACTTTCTAAAGCTTTTCAATTTCTTTTAAGGCAAATAAGTTAACCCCTTCTTGATTAAATCTCTCCCAATCCAGATTATCCCCTGGAGAACATGACAGATATAATCGAATATGCCCATTTAAATTGCTTTTCTTAAACAAAAGAGACATTTCTCGCTAATTAGAATTCTGGCTTCTTGATGGTCTGTGTGATTCAAACTCTGGTCAATTTCTTTTTTTTTTTTAATCTTCTCATTATAATGAAAAGTCTCTAACATTTTTAAAGGTTTAATTTCAAGTACTCGTTGGTGCTATTAATCAAAGATGCATTATGTATACATTTCAAACAAACTTTATTAATCAGCATGCCAATTACTTTTTAGTTTGTGTGGTCTGTTTCCCCCTCAGGCACCAGCCATCAGTTACTTTTGATCCGAAGTGCAGGCCTTTCAGCCTTGTTCATTGTAGTATTAGTCTATGACCTTCGCAAACAGACTGTTGCTTTGTTTGGGGGGGAAAAATCTAATTACTGTAGCTAAATGAACTGGAATTAATTAAGTTGTGGATACTTGACATTTATAGTTAATTAGTCATATCTATCATAAAAATAAAAATTGGGCCTCTTATCTCTCTGTTTTATCAACCATGCTGAAAATCAATAGCGTTTCTAGAAGTAGGGGGCAGGATAGGGGAGTTCTGTACCAAGTCTCACAGCCTGTTTGACCCAGAAGTAAACACAGGACACTGTTAAATGATGGCTAGAAATTTCTTAGTCAGCTGGAGCGAGTTCTCTGGAAAAGAATCAGGGCTTCAGGCATTTCCAGGTGGGGACTTTGAGACAGCATAATTTGGGGACCTCTGTACAGGAAACTTGCTACATTAAAGAAATGGGGGCTTTCTTCAGCTTTCTTCAGCATTTACGTGTTGAGTCTCCATTCGTCAATGGTCCCTGTGCCCAAGATGAGCACGGTCAGCCACAGCTAGGAGACAAGGGGCTAAGAGCCCATGGGAGGTTTGCTGAAGTCACCCAAGGTCTATGATTCTTCAGCCTTCCCTTCAGTGAAGGGGGTCATCTACGGGGAGTGAGTTCATAAGGTCACCATGTAGGTATTAATTTATAGAAGTATAAATACACATGAAGAGATCAGAGAGTTGTGCTTTGTTTTTGGGCCCCCGTGGTAAGCTTCCAGCTTCCTTCCAGGACGGCTGGTGCACTTCATATTTCCGTCAGCAGTGTGTGAGATCATACTTCTCCCCAGAATTATATCGATATTATAGCTCCTCCAAGTTTTTGGTTTTTTTTCAAGTTGATGGATGTAATGTTCCTTTGTTAGGCTAATTTGAATTTCCTTGATGACAAGTTAGCATCTTCTCATAGTTTGACTTTTGGCAACATCCGTTAGAATTCAAATTATATGTTCTTGGTGTATCATTCCACTCCTGGAAACACATTTGAAAGAAATAATGCCTTTTTGTGTAATATACTTATATGTATAACAGCCTTGTTCACAGCTAAAAGCTGGACACAGGTCAGTGCCCATTAACAGAGAAATGGCTGGCTAAATCACGATGTGTCTATATTATGAAGTACTATACAGGCATTAAAAAAGAACAAATGAGAGGGGTGCCTGGGTGGCTCAGTCAGTTGAGTGCCTGACTCTTGATTTCGGCTCAGGTCGTGATCTCAATGTTTGTGGGTTTGAGCCCTGTGTTGGGCTCTGTGCTGACAGTGTAGGGCCTACTTGGGATTTTCTCTCTCTCTCCCTCTCTCTCTCTGCCCCTTCCCTCCTCTGTCAAAATAAATAAATAAATAAACAAACAATAAGAGCAAATTGGAGCTATACCACACGACATGTAAGGATTGAATGAGTAAACTAAGAAGCTGGAAGTAGGTACAATATCATTCCATTTTGGAATGTAACACCATCCTTGGACCAGGCAAGAGAATCCTTGGCCCTGGGCCTTGTGCTCTTCAGGGCTTTGTTCTGGACCTTTTCCAGAGTTAGTGTGTGCAAGTTAAAGGGATGTGCCTACCCAAAGACCCTATGCTTCCATTCAGACCTTGGAACCCTGAAATTTCTCACTCAAACAGCTCTAAACCCAGTTATAAGGTCTGCATGGACCTCTTCCTTTGATCTTTCTTCTCAAAGTTGTCCATGCTAGGTCAAGTACCCCTAGGCCCAAAGGGAGGCCAAGGGGTAGCTTTTTGTGGAGGATACAAATAGGGCTTGAACTTGTAGACTGAGGTATCCATGTGTGTGGGCACAAGGTCTCTAGCTATGTGCAGAATGGAGTTAGGGGTAAGAAGGGAAGGAGACAGATCATAGGCTGAGAATCTCCTTTTGTGTTCTTGCCATAGTCCTACAAATATTAAAGTCAGGCCACCCAAAGACATGGCACATTTGACCAATGACCAGACACCCTTTCAATTGTGGCTGGGAAGGTATTTAATGTGGCCACACGGGAGGTGTCAGGTTCTGCAAAAAGGTATGTTTCTTTGTTTAGTCTCCAGGCAGAAAAAAATTGTTCCCAACAGAGGATCTTTAGAACCCTGCACACCGAAGGGATGAAGGTCCCATAGAACAGTGGTGCCTCCGAAGAGAAAGCAGACGCCGAGCCGTCAGCATCTGCAGAGAACTTCTAACTGGAGCCTCAGGTACAGCTCCAGCACAGCACAGTGTGGACATTCCAGGACACATCAGCCCTGCGAGACCAGGGAAACGCATCAGAAAGTCCGGCTCATCCCCATAGTGCCCAGGTTGAAGACTGTAGGCGCCTATCAGAACCCACTGGAGGATCTTCCTGTTGAGTGGCATCTATATTTACCCAACGCAAGGCACAGGTTTGATGCAACAAATCCAGGTGTCAAGGGGTGCCTGGGTGGTTCGGTCAGTTAAGCGTCCGACTTCGGCTCAGGTCATGATCTCACGGTCCGTGGGTTCGAGCCCCACATCAGGTTCTGTGCTGACAGCTCAGAGCCCGGAGCCTGCCTCGGATTCTGTGTCCCCTCTCTCTCTTTGCCCCTCCCCTGTTCATGCTCTGTCTCACACTGCCTCTCAAAAATACATAAATGTTAAAAAATAAAAAAAATCCATGCATCAATAAGCCTCTGCATATGTTTATATGTGGATACTTCGGTGAGGTGGTTCCTGTGGAAAGATAAGAGTCAAGATTTTATCTAGGACTGCATAAATCTAGATAAGGAAGGTCGCTTCCAGACCCTATTTTAATGAGATCATTTTCTCTATGGATTTATGATGCTTCACAGAAGAACTTGCTGGCATTCCCTAGAAAAAGATGCCCTTCAATATCATGCCTTCCCCAAACGCTTCAGACATTTATTGGGCTTACAGTTGTTGAAAATATTTAAAATTATCACATAGTCATAAAAGGTTTCTACTGGAATGAAACATTTAGTTCAATAATTTTTCAATGCCTTTTTTTTTTTTTTAATTCTTAGAGCAAAAACAAAATGGATAAAAGCTGAACTGATCTAACTGAATTAGGGCTGGGGATTTCTATCTCCCTTCACTGGCCACCCCTGCTCCAAATTTAAATACCAAATCTGAGCCAAATTTAAATACCAAATTTAAATACCAAATTTAAATAGATCATGTTCCTTCTTCTTATTTTAGGTAAAGAAAGGGTGTTATTAAGAGGTTAACCCTTGGAAGGAAGTAAAGATTTATTATTGTGCTAATTATGTGAAATATTAGGACATAAATATAATAATAGCAACAATGGTCATCACTTTATGAGCACTGTAGGCAAAGCACTGGGCCAAGCCACTTACCTCTATTACCTCATGCAATCCTCTTAACAACCCCATAAGATAGATACTAATACTATCCTCATTTTCGGATGAGAAAACTGAGGCTTCAAGATCCAGCAAGTGGAAGAGTCTGAGTTCAGAGATATGGACCCTGATGGCAAAATCTTTTTTTTTCTTTTCATGTTTATTTATTTATTTTGAGACAGACAGAGAGAGAGAGAGAGAGCATGTGAGTGAGGCAGGGGCAGAAAGAGAGGGAGAGAGAGAATCCCAAGAAAGCTTCACAATGTCAGCACAGAGCCCAACACAGGACTCATACTCATGAACCATAAGATCATGACCTGACCTGAAATCCAGAGTCAGATGCTTAACTGTCTGAGCCACGAGGTACCACCCCCCTCACCCCTCCTCCCAGTGCCAGAATTTTAATCTCCACTCTCTATAGCAGATTGTCTCAACTATGGCACTATTGACATCGGGAACCACATAATTCTCTGGTTCAGAGAGCTGTCCTGTGTATGGTAGAATGCTTAGTGGCATCTCTCGCCTCTTTCTCCCCATGGATGCCTGTAGCACCCTCATGGTGATCAAAAATATCTCCAGACTTTACCAAATGTCCACAGTGAAGCAAAATTGCCCCCACTAAATGTGGCCCCAAATTGTCTGGTCAACAGATAGACTAAGTATTTATAAAATCATTTTATGGAGTGCTGTCTTCACATGGCTGCCCATGTGGATCTATGACATGGACCAGCTAAATAGCCGATAGAAGACTCCACACAATAGTCACTCTGGGGAATCACTGATGAAAGAAGCTTGCCTTGTGTATCCAAGCAACAGGTATATTTACTGACTATTTCCCCTTCCGGGCTGTCACAGTGTTACTCCATAAACACTGGGCCGAGTGTCTTAACCATAATAATTTCTTTCGGAAAAATTGTATCCAATATAGGGCGGTTCTAGATTTGGGGTGCCTGGAGGTGATTAGATTTGGGGGTCCATTTTAGAAGAAAGGAATAGAATATTTGTATAAACACAAAATTCAGGGCAGTGCCTTGAGGTGCTTATACTTTGCAATAAATACACCTCTGGACGCATAGGAAAGGTATTCTGCCTGTTTTATGCACACATAAGAACCCCTGATGCTGTTTAGCATAGCCATTCTGCATTCTTCCACACTAAGGTGGCATAGCCATTTTCTCTTTTATGATGGCTTTGCTATATCAGAGTGATGGAAGCTTCCTTGTTGCACCAAGATTGATATGATCTCGCCTGAAAGTATGCTATCCAAATTATGGAAGGAATTTTTCTTGCTTAGTAGCAATTTAATAGGGCTGGTATAAAGTAAAACGGAGTAAATACTTGAAAAAGCAAGTTCCGCTTCACTGATGAAAACCATACTGTGGGTCTGAAGTAGCCAACTTTCTGACTATTAAGAAGAATTATGTTTCACTCCCCTGCTCATAAAGTGTCCTGAAGTTTTCTAATCAATAACATTTCCTTCGCTTTATTAAGTACAGAAAGTGATTGGGTGGAAAAATCAACTTGATAAACCTCAGCAATAATTTAATTTGCCTTCTTTAAAATTTCTCACCCAGCAGGCAAGAGTAAAAACTGTGGTAAACACATTAGGGGGAATAGTGGATTATGGTAATGAGGAAAGGCTGTCCCATAATGCCCACCCCGAGTCGTTAGCACAATTCATACTTCGTTTGCTGATCTGAAGGGGGGCAGCGGACTGTTATAGACGCCTCTCTTTACCCAGCAGGTTCTGCTACACTTCCTAATTAAGAAAAACAACCCGTACCCCACTTTCCCTCCTCAGCTTCATATCAGCCTCCATATTTCTTCCATTTCTGCTTTGGGAGAAAGATGAATGCATTAAGTGGCAAGGTCATGGCAAGAAAGTAATTCATCCCCATCTCCCCTTCTTCCTCTGTATCCCCTGAGAATGACCCAGAGTAGAGGCTAAATAAATGCTGGTTTCTAAGAACTTACAGAACATGCTTTAAAGGGATCCCTTGGCAATACCCATAACCTTACACAGTGAGTCCCTTTACCAAGCAGGGCATGTGTGCCCCAGCTGCCGAGATTGTGGGTGGATATACCACACACAGCTGCTCCCTTCTCCCGAGGATCGCTCTCGGTCAAAGGTGCACACGTCCACTAGGGCTGACATAACCAAGTACCACAGACTGGGAAGCTTAAACAACAGAAATGTACCTCCTCACAGAGGTGGAGGCCAGAAGTCCAATATCAAGGTGTTGGAATCATTGAGTCATTCTGAGGACTCTTTCCTTGGCTTGTTGATGGCCATCTGTTCTGGTATCTTCTGTGGTCTTCCCTTTGCATGAGTGTCTGTGTCTGAATTTCTTCTTTTAAGAAGACAGACATATTGGATTAGGACCCACATTAATGGCCCCATTTTAGTGTAATTACTTCTTTGAAGGCTGTTTCCAAATACAGTCACTCCCTGAGGTACTGGGGGTTAGAAATTCAACCTATGAATCTGGGAATAGAGGGAAGAAAATTAAGTTTATAAAAAAAAGGGCATGGCAGGGGAGCCTGGGTGTCTCAGTCAGTTGAGCATCCAACTCTTGATTTCGGCTCAGGTCACGATACCAAGGTCGTGGGATTGAGACCCAAGTCAGGCTTCACATTGAGCATGGAGCCTACTTGAGATTCTCTCTCTCTCTCTCTCTCTCTCTCTCTGTCTCTGCCTCTCTCTCCCTTTCCCCTCTCCCCAGCTTGCACACTCTGTCTCTAAAATAAAATAGATGAAATAAAATAAAATAAAATAAAATAAAATAAAATAGAATAGAATAAAATAAAATAAAAAATGGTAGCACAATCCCCAGCTGTTTACAGCCAACAACTGACATGGGATTCAAAAGACTGGCCGTCTTACCTCAAGGTCAGACCAACTCTGTGGTGAATCTGTGCTCCAGAGTTCCCCACACAATCAGGTTGAAGCTTGTCTGAACCTGAAACCACACCCTTGCTTAACTTTTATTTCCTGTCCTATCCAGCTCTCCTCACTTTTTTTTTCTTGAGCTTTCTTCACCAACAAATCATTTTCACAGGAATACCCATCTCAGGCCCTGCTTATAGGGGACACGGTCTTTTAGGACTGATCAGGATCTTAGAAAACAGGAAACCCAGTTTCCAGCCATGGTCCAGCTTGCTGTTTATTTAACCTTGGGCAATCTGACTTATCTTTTTCCTCACCTATAAAATGACAGTGGGATAAAATGACCTCTAAGTTTCTTGCCAGCTCCTATGGCCCTATGTCTCCTACTAACCCATCCAGTGCCCTTATATTTCTTTTTTTTAAGTTTATTTACTTATGTTGATAGAGAGAGACAGAGAGAGAGAGCAAGCAGGGGAGAGGGAGAGAGAAGGAGAGAGAGAATCTTGAGCAGGCTTTGTGCTGACAGTGTGGAGCCCGATGCAAGTCTTGAACTCACAAACCATGAGATCATGACCTGAGCCGAGATCAAGAGTTGGATGCTTAACTGACTGAGCCACCCAGGTGGCCCTCCCCATATTTCTGTTGTAACTAATGCATCCACTGCAAAACTAACCTCTATGGAGTTGGAGTCCTTAGCTGACATCAAGCCCCTTTTCTTACATTTTTTCCTCCTAGTTTAAGTGGTTAAACAAGAGAGATGATCAGCAGCTACAGAAAAGCCATCAATATTGCCACGAGAGACAACCTTGAAGACTTCCCCATCTTGGCCAGACTTGAGGTAGGAGCATTGTATATACTCAAATCTGTAACAGACCAAAGAATTCCTTAAAAATTATTGAACTGCCAAGTAACGATAGCACAGAAACACTTGTCAATCAATCCATTAAAACCAGTTTCTTTCCCCATCCGTCATTTGAACACATCACCAAGGCTCACTAGACCACTAGATGGGTTTTGTATTTCATTGAAACTAAAAAGTTATCAATAGCATGCTATTATTTTATGTACCATTCAAAGAAAAAAAACCCCAACAATTCCATTTCAGACATGTTGCATTAAAAAAATTTTTTTTTTAATGTTTATTTGTTTTTTGAGAGAGAGAGACAGAGCATGAGCAGGGAAGGGCAGAGAGAGAGGGAGACACAGAATCCAAAGCAGGCTCCAGGCTCTGAGCTATCAGCACAGAGCCCGATGCGGGACTCAAACCCACAAACTGCGAGATCATGACCTGAGCCGAAGTCAGACGCTTAACCGACTGAGCCCATTTTGCATCTTTATCTGCTAGAATTTTTTATCCTAATGAAAGAGGATTTTGTATCCCTATTGAATTTTTTATCTGTGTGAAATGAATTAGATTCATTTAAACATTTTTTTTTAATCTATCAGCCTCATACATTAAAAAAGGAAAGTAGACAGGAAATGTTGTTTAAGATATTCTCAAAACTTCTTCACATTTGGAGTTTAATTCTGAATCACTTTCAGCTCCCTTTTACCAGTGACTCAATTGATGTCATCTTTTGTGCCAAGAGCCAAAGTGACAAGCCACTTCTTAAAACACGTGCACCGCTCTCACCTACGGGGTTTTCCTTTAAGCCACTGACACCATGTTATAAGGGTTTTGTTCTGGTTTTTGGCTTTTGGTTTTTACTTTTCATTATGGAGAATTTTGAACAAAGCAAAAAATGTAATAAGATAATGAACCACGCTTCTGTGGATCCATCACCTAGCAACTACCAGCCACCAGCATCTGCCATCCCCAACTTCATAAACTTTCTTCTCCCCTGTATAATTCTGAAACAAATGTCTGACAGATCATTCCATGTGACGCGTCATTCCGACATGTGTCTGAGATATCATTCATCCATAAACCTTTCAGTACGTATATCTTTAAAATACAGTTTTATTTTTTAAGTTTATCTATTGTATTGTATTGTATTGTATTTTTTATTTATTGTATTGTATTTTAAGAGAGAGAGAGAGCACGAGCAGAGGAGAAGAGAGAGAGGGAAAGAATCCCACGCAGGTTCCATGCTGTCAGCATGGAGCCCAGTGTGGGGCTCAAACTCACAAACTGTAAGATCAGGACCTGAGCTGAAACCAAGAGTCAGAAGCTTAAACGACTGAACCCCCCAGGAACCCCGAAGATAGGATTATTTTTAATATAATTTCAATACCCTTTCCAACACAAAGAAAATTAATAATTCCTTAACACCATCAAATATCCAGGCCATGTTCAAATTTCCAATGATTTCACAAGCATTATAACCTTTTAAAAACGTAAAAAAATAAGGATCCAAATAAAGTCCTCACATGGTATTTTATTGATATATCTTTTTTTAAAATCTCTCTCCTCTGTTCACCTTTTTTCACTGCAATTTATTTCTTGAAGCCATTGGGTTGTTTGCCCATGCAGAGTTGTCATCATCTAAATATTGTCGATTTCATCCCTGTAGTGTAATTTAAAATATCCCTTTGTCACTTGTGTTTCTTGTTAATTGTGTGTTATTTTTCATCTAAAAGTTTGATCGCAGATAGGTTTGATTTTTTCGGCAGGAACACTTCATAGTGTTGTATTCTTCCATCAGGAGGCATAGGATGTCTGTTTTTCTCTTCTTGTGATGTTATCAGCCCTTGATGTTTGATGCCAAGATCCATTGGTTCATTAGCAGTTGCGAAAAGGTGACATTCCAATTCTATAATTCTCCTTCACCTAAAGTCTGAAAGTTTCTATAAAGGGAAACTTTCTCTCATTTCATCCACCAATTCTGCAAGTTTTATTTAATCCACGCACCAGACAGTCATTCCCATTTTACCCCTACCACCTGGCCATGAGTGATTGAAATAGAGTTGTTCGTGTGCATTTAGGGGCCATGTAGTATGAAAAGAATCGCTTCCTTAAGCATTGGAATTACACTTGTTGCTGAGGAGTCTCTCATGGAGAGCTGCATTGGAGTCCAGAATAGTTAGGAACAGATGATGTGCTTCTCTGAACTCACACTTTCTTGCAGAGTTCTGTTTGTGTGCATTGGTGTGTTTGTTTGTCAAATGTGTACAGTTTAACTCATATAAATTAAATGCAAATATGACCTATAATACTATAAACTTTGTTATATTATAGTGGTTAGTTCTATGCACTGTGTGTTTCTCTTCCCTTAGATTATTAGCACATTTATATAATCTTTAAAAAATTTTTCACGTTTATTTATTTATTTTGAGACACACACAGAGAGAGAGAGAGACAGACAGAAAGAGAGAGAACAAGCCAGGGAGGGGCAGAGAGAAGAGACACAATCCCAAGTAGGCTTCAGACCATCTGAGCAGAGCCTGATGTGAGGCTCGAACTCAAGAATCGCGAGATCATGACCTGAGCAGAGATCAAGAGTTGGGCACTTAACTGACTGAGCCACCTAGGAATGCTGCACATCTACATAATTTTAATCAACCTCAAAGTCCTCAAAGTCAAGGTTCTTACAAAAGTCACATGCCCTGAATCCCCTCATTCTTACCTCCCTTTCAGTCTGAGCAGCCCTCAGTTGTGTTCTCCCAACCATTGCCAAGACAGGAGCCCTACACAAACATGTCCTCACTCTAGTAGCTGGGGGTCTCATCTATACTGTAGCCTAAGCCCAGTTTCCATGGCCCATGATGCTCAAAAAACCCACACAAAGTAACTATTATTACTTTTTTTTATCCCGTGAAAAAACTGAGGTTAAGAGACATAAAGGAGCTTCTGTATAGTAAAAGAGTTCATGAGCGTAGGGTTCATTTTCCTCTATATTTTTCAAACAAGATCCTGTCTAGTATCTTTTTTTAATATAAATTTTTTAAATGAAATGTAACCTATGGAAAAAATGCAAAAATCATTAAGTGCACAGCCCAATGGATTTCCACAAAATAAACACACCCATGTCCTCAGAAACCAGCTCAAGAAAGAGAACAGGATTCCAGAAGCCCCTTCGTGTCCTTTCCTGTTACGGCCAGACATAACAGTAACCACCATCTAAATTTCTAACAGAATAGATTATTTCTATCTATTTTTGAACTTACATAAATAGAATCATACCAAATGTACTATTTTGCGTCCAGCTTCTCTCACACAGCATGAGAGTCATCTAGCCAAGATCTACATTTCTCAGGCTCCCTTGCAGCTAGGGGGTGCTGTATAACTACTCGTGGTCAATGGAATGTGAGGGAAAGTGTCATTACCAGACACAGGTGGTAAGAATCTTATGTGCCTTCCTCACACTCTCCCTGCATCTCCTATGAAGACCCTTGAAGGCATGTGTTGAGACTGGCAGTATTTAAGCTGGAAGGGTGCTGAATTCCTAACACACTTCTCAGGCAAGCAGTGCAACCTGACTGGAAACATCCATGTGTGACTTTGCATGAGCAAGAAATACACTCTACCACAGTGAGCCGTGCAGGTTTGGGAAATATTTGTTATAGCAGCTGGCCCAGCCTGATCGATACAGGGGGTCTCCTGGTACCTCTGTTTTTCAGGACAAAGCTTCATAGGAAGACATCCAATGTGGCAAAAGAGTACTTTCCCCTTATCTCTTTCTTTCCCCCTTAAAGAAATGATTTCTTCAGCATAGGAAAGGAAAACAGCCCCTGAGTTTAAATGTCAGAATAAGGGGGTGTTTGGGGGTGGGACAGGCTGTAAAATAGAGAATAAAAAAGTGAATATATGGGGCTCCTAGGTGGTTCAGTTGGTTAAGCATCCCACTCTTGATTTGGGCTCAGGTCATGCCCCTCTCTCTCTGCCCCTTCCCTGCTCACTCTCTTCCTCTCTCTCAAAATAAATAAATAAAACATTTTACAAAAGTGAGTATTTGCAAGAACTGAGAAACACAAGATTGTATTATGATGAAAGATACTTCTTTTTTTTAATTTTTTTAAATGTTTATTTATTTTTGAGAGAGAGAGAGAGAGAGACAGTGAGTGCTAGCGGGGGAGGGGCAGAGAGAGAGAGAGAGGGAGACACAGAATCTGAAGCAGGCTCTAGGCTCTGAGCTGTCAGCACAGAGCCCGACGTGGGGCTTGAACCCACGAGCTGTGAGATCATGACCTGAGTCGAAGTCGGACGCTCAACCGACTGAGCCTCCCAGGCACCCCCTCACTTCTTTTTTAAATTGATGGGTAAGTTGACACATAATATTACATTAGTTTCAGCTGTACAACATAGTGATTGGGCAAGTCCATATGTTGTGCTCACCGCAAGTGTAGCCACACCTGTCACCATACAATACTAACACAATACCATTGACTGCATTCCCTATGCTGTGCCTTCCACCCCGGTGACTTATTCTTTCTATACCTGGACACCTGTACTGCCCACTTTTCTTCACTCATTTTGCTCATCCTCTACCCCTCAAGGTGTTCACTTCTTGCCTCTGCTACATTTAAAATACAGAAATTATTTTCTCCTACATTTCTATTTCTAGGTCACTGAGGATGATAGTGTGTGTGGGGATGATTCTAGATTTTTCATGATATTGTCTGTTTACTCTTGGAAAATATGCCTGGAGGATCCCTGTTGTTTTTAGTGGCAGGGAAGACAATTGAGGGCACTTGAATTATTTTTTAATTTTTTTTTAACATTTATTCATTTTGGAGAGACAGAGAGACAGAGCGTGAGTGAGGGAGGAGCAGAGAGAGAGGGAAACACAGAATCTGAAGCAGGATCCAGGCTCTGGGCTGGAGCACAGAGCCCGATGCAGGGGTGGAACTCACGAACTATGAGATCATGATCTGAGCCGAAGTCGGACGTTCAACCAACTGAGCTACACAGGTGCCCCATGGGCACTTGAATTTTGAATCTAGAACAAAGGTTAGCAATCTTTGTCGGTAAAGGGCCAGATAACAAATATTTTAGGCTTTGTGGGTCACATACAGTCTCTGACATATACTCATCTTTGGGTTTCTGTTTGCTTGTTTACAAACGTTTAAAAATGTACAAGCTGTCTTAGCTCAAACTATACAAATACAGGGCACTGGCTGGATGTGGCCGGGGGGGCCATAGTTTGCCAACCCTCAGTCTAGAGCATTACTCACTTGGACCTGGATCCTCATGTCTCTGGAGTTGGAGACATTGTGGAAAGAACTTGCCTTCAAATCCATAACCTGGAACAAATTAAACAGGGCTATTTACTCAAGCATTTCTTGGATGGTGCTGGAGACATCAAGGAGGTTCTTTTTTTTTTTTTTTCAATTTTTTTAATGTTTATTTACTTTTGAGAGAGAGAGAGAGAGAGAGAGAGAGAGAGAGAGAGAAAATGAGCAGGGGAGAGGCAGAGAGAGGGAGACACAGAATCTGAAGCAGGCTCCAGGCTCTGAGCTGTCAGTGAGCTCGAACTATCTGCTAGCTCTGACCGAACTATCAAATCGTGACCCGAGCTGAAATTGGACACCCAACCGACTGAGCCACCCAGGCACCACCAAGGACGTTCTTTTCATTCTTCTCCAGCTTCCCAGTCCAAAGAGTCCTCAGTGAGGATGTCAACAGCCAGAGGCCTGGCTGAATAGCTCTTGCCTCAGAGCAGGTGGGTATGGACCACAGAACCCACAATTCCCTAATGCCTTCTGCCAGCAGAGCTCATCCTGGGTGGTGTCAACAGGAGGATTGCTCATTTCAGATTATTTTCATTTCCAGCCTAGTGCCGCTTCATCATGGTGATGTTTTTATTTGCTTCTAAACCCCTGGGGTTGTCTCTCTATTCACTGCAACTTCTGAGTTGGTGGCCACTGAGTTCCTGGACTCCTCATCGGTGCCTGCTACTTCTTGCCCTGGGGCCAACGTGAGGCCCCTCAGGCAGATGCTAATAAACCATTGTGGACACTTTGCCCAGATATTTCTGTCTCACTCTTTCATGGGAGCTTTAATTCCCAGCTGCTCCAAGTGTGGCCTTGGAGCCAGGAGCATCAGAATTCCCTTGAAACTTGATAGAAATGCAGACCTGGGATGCTGCCTCAGAATTATTCAACCTGGCTCTGCATTATTAACAAGATCCCTGGGTGATTGGTATGCACATTAAATTTCGAGAAGCGCTGCTCTAACATTAGTTTTGTAGATAGTTTAGCTACAAGGTTCTCAGCTCTGTCTATACGTTGAGCTACCTGAGGAGCTTGAAAACATACAGATGCCTGGGTCCCACCCTCACAGTTTCTAATTGATTTTTCTAGATGCAGGCAAATTAGTATCTCCTGGTTTCACACGAGGATCACTTAAGCCCCACTACAAACCAACAAAATCAGAATCTCTGGGAGAGGATTTTTGGTTTAGCAAATCTGCCCCGGCTCCTGGCCCAGACATATTGGCAGTTTCCATGTACAATCTGTGTATTTTGGTGTCGGCTGAAAGGAGCCTTTGTGGTAGGGCTTTGTAGTTATAAACAGCTATATTATAAGCTATCCCCAAAGCTCAGTGGTTTAAAACAGCAAACATTACTTAGCTCATGAATCTACAATTTTGACAGGGCTCAGCAAGGACAGCTCATCTCCCTCTACTCCGTGTCAGCTGGGACAGCTTACCTGAGGACCAGAGGACTTACTTCCAAGATGGCACACTCACGTGGCTGGCAAGGTGGTTCTCTCTGTTGGTTAGGAGCTCAGCCAGTTTGGTGGGCTTGGTTACTCTCCATGTGGGCCTCTCCACATGCTGCTTGAGCTTCCTTACGGCATGGTGTCTGGGTCCTTACAGTGAGTGTTCCACAGAAGAACCGGGCAGAAGCTATATTGTCTTTTATGACCTAGCCTCACAAGTCATATTGGATCCCTTCTGCCATAATCACAAGATAATAAAAGTCATATTATAAGAAACACCATATGAGATGGCAGATACTGTTGCAACCATCTTTGAAAAGTGTATGTCACTCACCACGGACCACCTAGAACATGTCTGTATGATGGTGAAATGACCAGTGACAGAGCTGACCCATCAGCATTATCACAATGATCAAAATCTTTCAATATCCAGAAGAAAGAGAAGTCTGACTCCAATATCTAGAGGCTTGCTTTAAAATATAGTGTATTCAAAAAAATAAAAATAAATAAATTAAATATAGTGTATTCATCGACAATTTGAGATACGAAAATCCCAACAGGTCAGGATCTGCCAACAGATCTTTCTTGTCTTTGAAAAGATCGTTTGCTATTCACAGTTCCTAAGAGGAGGTAGCATGCCATGTCATGGGGGGCCACCTGAGAAAACACTGAGCTTGGTAACATGCAGACAGAGAGGGGAACTGTGTGCGAGAGCCTTTACTGTGGTTTCTTCAGGAAAGAATACATGAGGCAAGGTAAGCAGGCCTAGGATTGGGTGGTTTGAATAATTTTCACAGGCCCTGGGACACAGGAGCTGCTCCCGGTTGTCCAGTACCTGGCCCTGGGGTGATTAGGCAAGTGGATAGTAGCCCACAGTGTGAGATCCTGTAAAGGAAGTGGTAGGAATGTGGGCTGAGGATTGGTTGATTTGTATTTGAAAAGCGTGCTCATGGGCATGTTTTTCACCATCTCCAGGAATTGGCTAGCACTGGGAGGGGTCAGCCAGACCCCAGATGTCAAAGCAACAGAATAGAGAAAATAAAATACATGGTTAATACAATACTTAGGATCCATGTTTTTCCAGAGCCTTTTTCAGATCTCACTATGGTAACAACTGTCATGCAGTCATTCAGCTAATAACTTCTGCCATTTCATGGCCTAATAGCTCGACATTCTCCTTTGTCTCGGACAAGCAGGGGCACTTCTTGGCTGTTTGCCCCCAAACTGCATTTTGTAATAGCCAGGCAGATTAAATGCTATCAGGAGGGCTCCAGAGGACAACCAAAAATCTAGACATAATCCTGTTATAAAGGATGAAGTAGGCAGAGGAGGCAATTCTCTGTTTATAGAGAATCTATGAGATACTTCCTTTAAGGGATCCCACTGCAGTAGCCAAGGAGGTGGAATTTAATAGGATTATTAAAGCCTATCTATCCTAGAATTCCCCATCCCAGTTCACTAGAGGCTATTCTGGGTCTGGCCATTCATTCTCTTGGCCGGAATCTAAACTCAGTTGGGCTGTCACTAGGAAAGCCCGCTCAGGCCATCTCCATGTGGTTGGGCTTCCTCACAACATGGCAGCTGGCTCAGAGACTGAGCACCCCAAGTGTAAGCATTTTAAGAAGCAGGAAGCAGAAAAGCAGAAGCAGCGAGTCTTCTCATACACTACGCCTGGGACTGGCACAGTGTCACTGTGTTACACCCTACAGATTAAGCAGCCACTGGGACAAGCCCAGATTATAGGGGAGAAGAACAAATTCCCCCTCTCAAAACAGAGTGACAGCATCCACAGTCATCTTGAACCCACCACGCAATGTGAAGCCGTCCACGAGAAACCAGACTCTCTCTGAAGACACAGTTTATTGCTAATGCCATCCTTTTCCCTCTGCTCGGCCAAGAAACGTTTTACTGTTTAGTCTCAATTCATAATTTTACCAGGATGTGCTGAAGTGTGTGTCTTTTTTCATTAATCACATTTGGAGCTCCGCGAGCACTTTTATCTGCAAACCAAGTCTTTGTCGGGCAAGCAAAGTTTTCAATTATGTGTGTGATTAACTCTCTTCCATCTGTCTCATCCACTCCATCTGGAATGCCTATTAGTCTCTCTTAGGTCTCCTAGATCTGGCCTCCAAATCTTTTTTTCTTTTCTTTTCTTTCTCTTTTTTTTTTTTTGCCTGGCAGCTTCTATTTCTGTATTATTCTTTCTGTTTGAGAGAGATTTTTTTTTTCACTTTGTACTTTATCTTCCCAGCCACTAATTCAATTGTTAGGAGAGACCGTTGTCTTCTTTCCATTTGTTTGTTCATCAGGACAAGGCAGAGAGATGCAGGGGTAAGGGTGGACAACACACCTAAAATTTTTATCTCCAAATTAAGATATGAATAAAAAACATGCTATCAAGGAGCTCCTTTGCTTGTAATGTATTCTGTGTGTGTGTGTGTGTGTGTGTGTGTGTGTGTGTGTGTGCGCGTGTGTGTAACCTATGTATGCAAAGATTTCCGCTTACATGTGGCATTTATGAAAGATTAGATAAGTGGGCATCTCCCCCTTTTCCAGTTTTAGGACATAACCTTTAAAACTAATTACAGCTTTTCAAATGCATTTTAATATAATTAACATGAACGATTAATACCTTAATACAACATATAATCGTTTAAAGTTATACACAGGTGGTAAGAACAAAACAAGGAGCTGCCCCCCTAAGTGATGTATTACATGGACTCCTCAAAAAGAAAAAAGAGAAAATTGTAATATTTTAGGGGCACCTGGGTGGCTCAGTCAGTTAGGTGTCCGGCTTCGGCCCAGGTCATGATCCCGCACTTTGTGGTTTCAAGCCCCACGTCGGGCTCTGTGCGGAAAGCTGGGAGCCTGGAGCCTGCTTCGGATTCTGTGTCTCCTTCTCTCTCTGCCCCTCCTCTGCTTGCACCCTGTCTCTCTGTCTCCCAAAAATAAAGAAATATTTAAAAAAAGGAAACTGTAATATTTTAATGGAAATGTAAGAATACAAAACAGGTAAGATGGCCAAAATTATTATGTACACTATCCTTGAAGATGAATCCTGTGTGGGTTTCTCCACATCTGAGTCTCTGCCTATAATTATTTGCATGAACAAATGATCTGTTTTGTTTGTTCAGTTGCTGAGAGTAAAAAGAGAAGGTATATGTGGGTCAAATGAAAAAAGACAGTAGTAATCACTTCTTCAGGGGATGTTCTGGAAGTGGGAGCGCTGGGCTAGCAGCAGCAGGGTCTGGGAACTTTGGAGAGATGCAAATTGGTGGACCTCCACCCCAGACCTACAGAATTTTATTTCTATTCATTTATTTTTTAAAGCTTATTTATTTATTTTGGGAGAGAGAGAGAAAGAGTGCATGGGCATGAGAGAGCAGGGGAGGGGCAGAGCGAGAGGGAGGGAGGGGCAGAGCCTCCCACGCAGGCTCCTCACTGTTGGCTCAGAGCCCCACGTGGGGTTCCATCTCACAACCGTGAGATCAAGGCCTGAGCCGAAATCAGAAGTCGGATGCTCAACCTACTGAGCCACCCAAGCTGATACACTCCCAAGCTGAAGAACTGCTTCTCTAATCTGCAGTGTCATCAAAGAAGGGCAAAATCGTCACCTTTCCTATAGACCAGAAAGCCACGCTGGTAACAGTGGTCAGGTTTCTTGTGACCACTTCCTTTCCATCTCAGTCCACCAAATCTCCTTCATTGTCCTCAAACCCCTCCCAGTTCACATTTCCACATTCTTGGACAACCACTTAAATCATATCTGACATAACTCAAAAATTGTTTTAAAAAGTATCTGTTTAGGTGATTTTTTTTTTTACTTCTCAGAGTCAATTTTGGTAATTTGTCTCATAAACACTTACGCATTTATGATAGATCACCAACTGTATTATTCAACACTAATTATTTTTCATGTCCTCTGTAGTTTGCCACAATAATTAATTTGCTTACATTCTTTCCAACATTTTATTTCTTTTTTAATGTTTATTTATTTTTGAGAGAAAGAGAGAGAAAGACAGAATGTGCAAGCAGGAGAGGGGCAGAGAATGAGGGACAGAGGATCCAGAACAGGCTCTGCACTGTCAGCATAGAGCCTGTTTCGGGGCTCAAGCTCACAAACCATGAGATCATGACCTGACCCAAAGTCATCGGACGCTTAACCCACTCAGCCACCCCGGTGCCCTCTTTCTAACATTTTATTACAGGGGTCTTCAGATGCACACAAAAATGGAAAGAATTGTACAAGGAGCCAGATATGCACCATCTAGATTCTACAACTGTTGATGCTCTTCTTTGCTTTATCACAAACCTATCTATCAGTCCATTTCACTTTTCTTTTTTCTAAAGTTTATTTATTGACTTTGAGAGACAGAATGCACAGAGGAGAGCAAAGAGAAAGGGAGAGAGAATCCCAAGCAGGCTCTGTGCTGAGCAGAGCCCAACACGGGGCTTGAACCTATGAACCCCGAGATCATGACCTGAGCTGAAACCAAGAGTCAGATGCTTAACCGACTGAGCTGCCCAGGCGCCTCAGTCCATTTTACTTTTTGATGCAGTTATTACTATGTTGTAGGTATCAGTATGCCTCACCCCTGAACACTTCAGTATGAGTATCACTAGCTAGACATTAGTATTGGTTTATGTTTTTGAAGTTAAAATTTTCATACAGTGAAATGTTTACATCTCAGCTGTTCAATTTGATGAGTTTTGGCAAATACATACAGGTGTGTGCCTCGAATCCTCTCCTATTCCCCAATGTGACAGTAGGGGATAAGGAAAATTGCTATAGAATGATCAGCTCTGAGATATATGTGGATATTTTTTGAACAAAGATAAATAATCATTTAGATATCTAGTCAGGTAAGAATCATGTATAATGGAGGAATTAAGACTGGCCATGGGGTGCTTGGGCAGCTCAGTCGGTTAAGCATCTGACTTTTTTTTTTTTTTTTACATTGTATTTATTTTTCATAGAGAGAGACTGCACAAGCGGGGGAAGGGCAGAGAGAGACGGAGACACAGAATCCAAAGCAGGTTCCAGGCTCCAAGCTGTCAGCACAGAGCCCGATGCGGGGCCCGAACTCACGAACCATAAGATCATGACCTGAGCTGAAGTCAGGCGCTTAACTGACTGAGCCACCCAGGCGCCCCAAGCATCCAACTCTTGGTTTCGGCCCAGGTCATGATCTCATGGTTCATGAGTTTCAGCCCCTTTTTGGGCTCTGCACTGATGGTGTAGAGCCTGCTTGGGATTATCTCTCTTGTCTCTCTCTCTCTCTGCCCCTCCTTTGAATGTTCTCTCTCTCTCCCCCCACCTAAAATAAATAAATAAACTTAAAAAAAAAAAAAGACTGGCCTCAAGCACCTCAATTCTGAAAGGAAGTAGAAAATATCAGAAAGATTTGGAGGAATAGTGTGGTGTAATCTCTGTGAATTTGAATGGACGCAGTAAAGTGAAGAGATGATATTTTCAGACAGTAAGAACTCAAACAATATCATACCCATGAGCCACTATCAAAGAAGACTACTTTTGAATAAAATATAGCAGCCAAGACTAGTGGAAAAGCCACCAGTGATACTAGTGGGGACAGTATCTCTGTATAATAAAAATAAAACAAAAAACTGAGTAATGAGGTCTAGAAGGTAAATTTTATATACTTAGATAAAGGAAATAATTATTTTATCGAAGCAGAAATAAAAAGATATGAATACCAGTCTCCTCATTTTGTAAGGGGATTTGTCCAAATTTTAAACCACGAAGCTGAAATGGGGTAGATGAGGAGTTTTCTCTCTGCTTCCTTCTTTAGCTGTGACGCACACCCCACCTCACTGCTGGAACCACAGCCTGCCCCAAAACATGCAAAGGCATCTTGATAAAGTGATGGAAGCAGACTTCAGCATAATCACCCATCGGAAATATGTGAAGCGGAGACTGACCTTGGCAGTGGGATATTTTGTCTTATATAAGCTTCACTCTGATGCTCACATTAAAAAAAAAAATGCATAATGCCCTTGAGCTGGACTAGAAACACTGAGACATAAGAAATTGGACCCGGGGGGGGGGGTTCAGGGTAGAGGGGCCAAGAGACCTAGTGGGCCAAAGGGGAGTGGGGGAAAGAAAGGGAAGGAAAAATCTGCCTCTTTCACCTCCTCTCACTAAGTTAACAACGGGCTTTTTCTTAAATCCTCACCCTCACTAATTATCCTTGTTTTCTGCCTCCACTGGGCTCTCAGAGGCCTGCACCTTCCTTGCGGGCTGTGGACCTCTCCATTTCTCTGGCCTTCCATTTCCTTCCTATAAAATGGAACTAATAATTCCTGAGTACAATAACGGCTGGGCCGATGAGCCCGTAAGGTTGTGGTGAGGTTTGAATACAATAGTGGTAAAGGCATTTGCAAGTGTGGCCCAGGCGGGAGCTCCTATGGCATATCTTCTGACCCACAGGAAACAGGTGGGTCATGCTCTTCCCTCCTATGCTGCTTTGTTTCTCAATGCAACCACTGCATTCATCGTCCACGAGGCAGAAAAGCTCCCCCTCCCACCTGCAGCCTCGAGTCTTCTCTGTGTGGGTCATGTGGCATCTCCATCAAACCTGCAGGAGGTAAGAGATACAAGGAACCAGTGAACAGTCTTTCCACCAATTTAATTATAGTAAGTGGAAACTGACCAGAGATGGCCTTTTCAAATTACTAAGATTTGTCATAGTATCATTTGACATATCAAAGAATTTAATCTCTCTAGACTAAATCTTCCCTATTCATTCATACACGTTTCTTTGGAGCAGGGGTTATAAGCCACCCTGTCCTACTCCCTAGGAGATCCCAGGAAGGGACAGCAGGCACCTTGTAGGCATGGATGCTCCCTAACCTCCCTGGTATCTGTAGGGACCATCACTGTGGATTGGATCTCATCCAAGGGCTCTTGTACCAGTGAAATCTAGGGCTCTGGCCAGCAACTGAACCACCCATCATTAAGCAGACGGCACATGCCCTGGTAGCTCATGATAGGTACCATCAAGCTGTGAAGAAATGGTTCTTCTTCAATTTATTTCTTGAAATCTGATTGTGTTTCTCTATGTTGTCGCAATCAAGTTACATTTCACAGGTGAATACAAACTGTTCTTATTCTCGGTATTAGGAACGTCTTCTCTGTGATTGTTTCCCTCAAGGGTCCTGCTTGTTCAGACCCTTACTATGATTGTATACAAATTCGCCAACCCTAATATATACCGACCCTGGCTCTGATTAGCACAGATGTTGGCTCTGTTACCGAATTTCCCAAACCGGCCATGGGTTTCATGGGTTTGTAAACCAACCCTCACAGGTTAGTGGTGACATTTTACGAGAGCCCATCGCCGGAATGTGAGCAGCCCTCGCGTGTGCGTATTGATAGAGCGATGTGACCAGCACTGGGACTTTAAAGTTATAGTTCATATGCTTATTACCCTCAGTCTCCACAAGACAAATGTCAAGTTCTCAGAGGATCCCCTCAGCGCTCTTCTCACAAGGCTGGAGGTGAAAGTAAGCAACTCCCTCCCTCCTCCTCCTCTTCTAAGTAATCTTGGTAGAAGATGGGGGGGGGGGGAAATGCCACATCCCTTTTATACCCAAGAGGTTGGTTGCATCAGGCGTTTGGCATAGATGACCTAAAATCTCGTTACGGAATGGAGAATCTGGCACCTGTCGTTTTCTTGTAAGCCTGTGGAGGCCTTGGTGAAAACTCGAAACAAAGATTCTCATTTTCACATCCTACTAAATATTGCTATTCTGTTTAAGTGAAAAGGCATTAAAGTCTGTAAAAAGAAAACCTATTCACAAAACATTGCAAAATCAATTAATCCAATACACCAAATGTAAACAAGCAATTGATGTGTTTTAAAATTGTAAAGAACACGCTTATCTTGGCGACTTGGAGACCCAACTGATACCCTTATTAATAAGCCCAATGACACTGTTTTAATAAGCCAACATCCCTACACATCATTTGGAAAGGGAAGAAAAAGAGAAAATTGACTTTTTCCTCTGTGTTTGTTGCTGAGATTACTAAAATAATTCACACACAAAGAAGCTCAGAGTCAAGAGCTTGTCTTATTTTTCAGTGAAATGAGCCCATCTTCAAAATCTCCATCTTTTCATTTGACCCTTCTGGTGCTATTCAGACTTAAATATCTAGGTGGTACTCGAAAAACAAGTTTAAGGATGGTAGCGTCCAACTGGCCCCGGATACCTGACTCACCACACTATTGTGTTACCAGTACACTCCACACTCGGGCGCTGGGCCACCTTCAGCTACACTTGGCCAAGACACCAAAACCAACCACTTGCTCCCGCTGGGACTTGGCAGCCGACAGCCGGTTTGCCCTTGGTCAGAACGGGCTCGGAGACCAGGTGTACCACACCCAAAGATTCCAGCCGTCAGCTTCCAAGTGACTGAAGGAGCAAAGAAGATGGAGTTGAGGTCAGTCCTTAGGCATTCTCATGGTAGGGAGCAGATACTCTGATGCAGGGGTGCTCAGAGCTTGACTGAGGTCTGAATCCCTGCTGTGGTTGGCAGCACATCTCTAGTGGGCTCTGTCCAAAGCATCTGAGTCATTAGAGTGGTCTGGAATAACACTGGAGGGTCAAGGTCCATTAATAATAGCATTTGGCAGTGGCCAGGATGCTGGAGGTGACCCTGATGCCGTGGCCATTTATAACATCATCAGTCATTGGCACTTTTCAGTGCAAATGTGTATTAGATCACCATTGAGATTAATAGGGATACTGGGCAGAAGGAGAAAGCCTGAAGGTGTATAGGTGAAGGGGAAGGACATTGATTTTGGACAGAAAAGCCTTTGAAAGCAAAACTATAAGAAAATGCATTACAAGTAAGAACATGTAGACCAACTGTTGGTAGCTGAGGAAAGAGGACAGGATACATCCATCCATTTGCTCAACCAGGCAGAGACGAATGTGACAGAGGGCTCACAAAGATTTGATTTGCCTTAGCTTTGTGTCTTATTCGTTTTTTTGGCCCCGTTTTCTTCTGGCTCAGCGGCTCCAGAAAGAATTGTGTTTACTTTCCTTTGAGGAGTCAGATCCCTTGGGTTCCCACTTGCTTTGAGCAGCAGGAGAACCAAAAAGGAACGAATTCTGAACACTCTGAAAAAACAGATTCATGCAAATACACTAGAGATGGTGTTCAAGAAGAGTTTATTCAAGGGAAACTGGAGCTTTTACAACCCTGCCAAGGTCAGCGCGTCCCGTGGTGTTTCCCCACGGATTGGCATCCATGCCTCCAGTCAAGAGGAGCCCATCCTCCCCTGCTGTCTGCTCAGGAGGTCCCTGGCTCCATCAGGTCTTGCTATTCAAAGGGTCATTATTCAGCCTCCTGACTTCTACCTCCACTCTGCCACTTTTTGACCATTTTGCTGCTCTCTAGCTCTGCTGCCTCAAGGTGGGCAGCAGGGGAAGTTACAGGACCTAAACCATGAACCCGCCATTGTTGTTACTGCTGATGGATGGTCAGGTGAAGGGGAGATGGGACTATGCCCCAGATGGAGGGTCAAGATATTCTGGGAATTTTAGCAGCTTATTCTGTCATTTACATGGAAATTTGACAGTTAGCTACATGTAGGTCAGCCGTAAGGCAAGACTCAGACCAGACAAGCAAAAAATAAGTTTACCCTAAGTGATTGCTTTGTGAGTTTGAAAAATAAGTTTCTCCTAAATGATTGCTTTGGGAGTTTGACTTTAGAGACTAAAGGAGAAAGGGAAGATGAAGAAGAAGTGGGTCTGAGTATGGGGCTGACCACTCTCTTCTAGAAAAAACTGCTGACAGCCTTGTGATGCTGTAGCTATGAGATTTCTATCCTGTGACTGACTCACCAGCACCCCAGCTGGTGACTCCAGGCGAAGCCACCTGAATCAGAGGCTGTCAGTCCATGGGCTTGTCATCAACCTATGAAAAAATTGAGTTTGTAAATTCTTGGGAATTTGAATTAAGCGCCAGAGAAAAACAGTCACTTTAGAAAGTAGAATGAACACCAAAGAAGCTTTCCTGGGCCATGTTCCAGTAGCCATGACAAGGGAGTGGACAATCTGAGGAAAATCAAGAGATGGAAAGAGGTAGACTCTTTAGCACGTAACTGAGTCATGTTGGTGGCTGTGTAAAGACCTGGGAGTCCCTGCTGCTGGGGTCTCTGGAGCTGTCTCATGAATCTGCATTTTCGCTTGTGCTGATTTCCAAACAGTGATTATCGCTCAAGCACGAAATAGCTAAGTGCATCTCTAGGATGACTTCTCAGGAATGATGTAGTGGGGATGTCTGCTTTCGGGGGGAATGAGAGGGAGCGGACTTCTGCTCCTCCACACGCTGGACGTCAGTGGCTGTTCAGCTACCTGAATTCAGTCTCACATGCCCCCTTCACACGCCCCATCGAAAACAGTGACAGAGTAAGGTGGAGTTCGCCACTTGGCAGAGTTAGGACATAGGTGAATCTTGTCTTCTCTGTTCAGTAGTTTTCCTTTTTATACATTATGTTTTGTTGAAGAACGATGTACATCCAGAATAAATCTTAAGAGGGCAGCTCCACAAATTTTCACAAACTGCACTCATCAGTGTAACAAAGGCACCGAAACCCGGATCGAGAAAGAGGACATCACCAGCCAGTCAGCAGTGCCGTGGGGTCCACTTTCCATCACGAACCACCCCCCCTACCCCCCAGTTAAAGTCACTACATTTGCCTGCCTCCCTATTTTGTGTGAATGGAATCACAAAATATGTGCTTTCTGGTGCCTGAATTCTTCATGCAATATTATGCTTTAGAGATTCATCCATGTTGTTGCCTGTAATTGTAGGTTTCTGCTGATGTGTAGCATTCTATTATATGAATCTACCACAGTTTTCTGTTCTACTGTTGATGGACATCTGGGTTGTTTTAGGTTGGGGCCGTCACAAATAATGCCTCAAGGATCATTCCTGAACACGCGTACACATTTCTGTTGGGCATATACGAAGGAACGGAACTGTTAGATAATAGAGCATGCAGATGTTTAGTGTTTATGGACACTACCAAAGAATTTGCCAAAGTAGTTGACCGTTAGCTTTCTCTTTAAAAAATTTTTTTTGTTGTGTATCTATTTATTTTGAGAGAGACAGAGACAGCCTGATCAGGGGAGGAGCAGAGAGAGAGGGAGAGAGAGAGAATCGCAAGCAGGCTCCACACTGCCAGCACAGAGCCCGGCGCAGGGCTTGAACCCACGACATCGTGAGACCATGACCTGAGCCAAAACTGAGAGTCGGATGCTTAACCAACTGAGCCACCCACATGCCCCAGCTTTCTCTTTAATGCTCCCTTATCTCTGCTTCAGTGCTTACATTTTTGTCCAGTCCCTACCTGCCACCATCACCCGCCTCCCATACCCCAGAATTCCAAGCTTCTCTACTGCCTTCAGCTGCCCAAGGTTTGGCTGAATTCACACACATCCTAACCTTGCAAGACATTAAATATTCTGGATCTTTCCTTTGAAAAAGAAATCTTTTCTTAAAACCTGCCTCCATTCCTGCAGCCCTTAAGACAGCAGGCTAAATGCTTCCAGGATCCAGTTTGTCTTCAAACAAGGGCACTTAAAGACTCAAGGACACATTATATCTGTTCCTGCTATAGTTCCCATGGTCGGGTCCTGATGATTCTTTTTCTTTTCTTCTTTCTTTTTTTAAGGTTTATTTATTTATTTTGAGAGAGAGACAGACAGAGAGAGAGAGAGAACAAGCAAGGAGGGCAGGGAAGAGAGAGAGGGAGAAAGAGAAAATCTCAAGCAGGCTCTGCACCCAGCACTGAGCCCAATATGGGGGCTCCGTCTTATGACTGTGAGATCACGACCATGAGATCACCACCAGAACCGAATCCAATAGTGGAACGCTCATTTGACTGAGCCACCCAGATGCCCCCTGATGATTCTCTTTCATGCCTGACTTGATTCACTATTGACCAAGCTCATCAAATCTAATGTGTCCTGTGTCCCAAGCCCTCTGCAACCACCCCTACAGGAGGAGCTAGGTAGCATCGCTCCTGTCCCAACAGAGTACATCAACACTTGATGCTCCACTCTCCCATCCACTGGCCCTCCTCTCTTGGTGCCCATCCCCAGATTTGGTGCCTCAGAGTCAGCTGAGCTAAGTGCCTTCTTTGGGAGAAGCAACATCTAGGAATCTAGACAATGGCAACCTTGATGAGTTGCTCACTGAGGGTTCCAGCAATGCTAGGCATTTTCTTGACATAGTGAGCTGCCTACAGAAAAAAGAAAGGGCACGAGGGGAAATATTTTGGGAAGGCAGATCCTTCATCATCCCTCAACTTCCAACTCTTAGTTGCTCTCTGGGCTTCAATGACACAAAGCAGGACTCTCGGTTCCTGCATTTTTACTAATTCACTTAGGATCTAGCAAGGTTGGGACCCATTCCCGGGTACTTGTGAGACACGATAGCAGTGCTTTTTTTGTTCACCGAATTTTAAAAATTAGTAATTTAATAGAGTGCCTAGTTTAGTTTATTGTAGTAGATACTATACAAAAGTATGTTTTTTATTAATGTTTATATTACTGACATATCAGATATGCTTTTACGTACAATTCAGTTCGACAAATATTTATTGACCATTTGTAATGTGTGATAAGTTGCAGTTCCGGCTTTCAAAGGAGGCATTGAATTTAGCCCTTAGGGAAATGATTACCCTTGAGGAATTAGGAGCCTCTAAGGATTTTACTGTTGGTGTTTTTGGTTCTGGTTGCCCAGAAACAAACCGTGAAACAGAGACGTGAGGGCAAGTTATTTGGGAGGTGTTGTAGATGTTGCTGGTGTCTTGCCCGCACCTTGCACTCATTTGGATAGACCACAGTCAAGGACTGAATACTGGAGATTGGGGCAGTGGTAAAAGATCAGCCCACCTACAAATGCAAGGTATGATAACCCTGTGACGTCCATCATGCTCCAGAGTCCCCCCACCCCACCCCATGGGATCAGGCTGAAGCTAGACTTCCAAAACCACATTCTTTCTCAGCCCCTTCCCTGCCTATCGTGCTCCCCTCGTGAGCTTTAAGGTTTCTCCCTCAGAAGCACTCAGTCCATAAATCACTTCTGTAAGACTTCTCATCTGAGGCTCTACTTCTAGGGAACCTGACATGAGGTAGGAGGGAATCCCAGGGAGCATTTGTAGGAGACAGGTGAAATGATACAGGCAAGGAGGCCGAAAGTCTGCGATATCAGCGTGTCACCATACGGGCAACTGGGGTTCGACTCCTCTAGGATGATGCCGCCAAATTTGGCAACTAAAAATGCAGGATGCTCTATTAAATGAGAAGGTGTAACAAACTACAAATAATTTTTTTTTTCTTTTTAGTAGAACAATGTCCCGTGCAACACTTAGGACATATTTCACGAAACCATTTTCCATTATTTGTCTGAAATTCAAAGTTAGCGGGACATCCTACCTCGCATCTAGCCCTTCTCTGCAGGCCTCTCGGAGACAAGGCAGTCTAGAGCATGTCTCAAAGTTGTCCCATTCAAGGGATGAGGGAGCTGGGGTATTTATCCTTCAACTCAGTCATCATTGGCTGTATGATACGCCTGATGGTATTAACTGGTTGGTACTTCGGCCATGGTCTGGAGACTGGCAGAAAGACAACCAGCAGACAGAGAGTAGCCATCTTGCAGGAAAATGGTCTCAGCTGGTACCGGAACGGTGAGTGCAACAGGATACGGGCAAGACAGCAACAGTAGAGCCAGCTGGAGCTTTCCTGAATTCCTGACAGTGAAGTCAGATAAAGGCAGCTCTGTCTTTCCTCAGTTCTCTGGGTAAGTTGAGATTATGACCATAGCACATGAAGGAGACAATTAGGCTGAAAGGAACTAACTGTTACAACAAACTGTGACAGACAGAAGGGCGTGTGTTCGTGTATGTACCTGACAGAGAGAGAGAGGAAAGGCAGAGTTTACTCTTCCGGAGATCCATAAGAAACTGAAAAATTCCTGACCTGTCATTTTCACCAGAAGTAACGATGCAATTATAGGAAGTGTCTGGGTAGTTCTAAAATTCTTTTGGAAACCAGGGAACAAGTGCTGTTTCCATTTCCAGTTAGAATAATAAAACCAAGTGATTGCCTCTCGATCATCAAGCCCAATTAGATTTTCAAAATTCTCTTTACACCAATAAGTGTCAATACTATGGGTATGTCTTTTTATCATCAGTTCATTGAGTTTCCGTACGCCATCTGCTCTAACACATGGGGAACGTATATTTTCCCTTGTTTTTACCATTCTTTGGGAATTGTTTAATCTCTAATCAAAGCCTGTGAAAATGAACTAGACATAATTTCAGTGCTATTTCTTCATTCGTTGTGTAAATGTGTATATTCTTCTGGTCTGAAGGGCCATGACCTCACTTGGGAACAGTGCGATTCATTTAGACAGTGGTAAGAAACCATTATTTTTTTTCTGAGCTCAAATTCTAGTTTTAAATTATTAGGAATAAATGTAATTTGGTCTTGTGACATGTGATATATTCAACGGCTCTAGGGAGAAGGCATAAAATATGAATGAAATGAAATGTCTTTTAGTGGCATGTCAGAGGTTAGATGTCGAGTTTCATTGTTTCTAAATAACATTGAGGACCTTCAGTCTTGGCTTTTTTTTTTTCTTTTCTTTTCCTGTTCTTATGAGAGGAGCATTATATCTGACTCATTCTTAAATTTTTTTATTACATTTATTTATTTTTGAGAGACAGAGTGAGACAAAGTGAGAGTGGGGGAGGGGCAGAGAGAGAGGGAGACACAGAACCTGAAGCAGGCTCCAGTCTCCGAGTTGTTACCACAGATCCCGATGTGGGACTCGAACCCACAAACTGTGAGTTCATGACCTGAGCTGAAGTCGGACACCTAACTGACTGAGCCACCCAGGAGCCCCTCTGACTCATTTTTAAAGTCATGGTAATGGACCATAGCCTGCCCAAACTCATCCATGAGCCAGCTAGCCTGCTGTCCCACTTGTATCATTTCTGTCTTTAGAGGCAATGTGAATGGACAGTAGCTGCGGCCATCATGTACAGTTGTACAGGTTGTTTACAAAGGCACCCAATCAAGCTATTGAGTTGGGGCTAAAATCCAGTCATATCCCACTCACCAAGTTATATCCCACTCCCCAGGGCACATGGCTACTTCCCTCCTAGAGGAAGGGGCATTTTTTCTTTCTTTTTTTTTTTTTTAAGCTTATTTTTATTTGTTTTTGAAAGAGAGATAGAGAGCAAGTGGGGGAGGGACAGAGAGACACGAAGAGAGAGAATCCCAATCAGACTCCGCACTGCCAGCACAGAGTCCAGTGTGGGGCTTGAACTTCCAAACCATGAGATCATGACCTGAGCCGAAACCAAGAGACAGACGCTTAACCGACTGAGCCACCCAGGCGCCCCCTACCCCTAACCAGGCACTTTTTCTTAATAAACAGAAAGGTGGCCAAATGGACTATTAAAAATCTTAGCCATAGCCCTCAAAGGCATGGATTCTATGGATTTTGAAACCAAGTTATTTAGGCATTCCTGGCAGGTTTTTCACGGTTACTAATTCCACTACTATGCTTCATTAAGACATAGTTTATAATACTCAGGATCTGTGTGAATTGTTGCAGAGTCCTTTCCCCTCAAAGCCTCCCAAAAAATGCAGACTAGTCAAGGTGTTCCACAGTGCAGCAAAATGGCTGCCCACTCTCTGAGGGAAGGAAATGCCCTAATTCTCACAAATTGAGGTGTGGAATTTTCCAGGCCATGTAAGAACTGTCCATCACCACAAATTTCTTGACCCTCAGACTGGCATAACAACCCCTGCAGCACAGCCCTTTGGGGGATAATTCTGTGAAGAGAGGCTAGGATTGACTGAGGGATAGTAATTCTTATCACCTCGATGGCGAGTAACATAAATCCAGGGTGTCCATAAGACTAACGCCAATTTAAATTTTAATTGCTTTGGAAGTACAAATGCTATAAGCTTAGAGCAAATAGCACTTGAAAAGTTAATTATCAGAGCATCTGGTTGGTTCAGTTAGTTGAACATGTGCCTTCTGATCTCAGAGTGGTGAGTTCAAGTCCCACGTTGGGTGTGGAGCTTACTTTTAAAAAAATGAAAGGTTGGGGCACCTAGGTGGCTCAGTCGGTTGAGCGTCAGACTCTTGGTTTCAGCTCAGGTCATGATCTCCCTGTTTCATGGGTTTGAACCCTGCATTAGGCTCTGCGTTGCCAGCACAGACCCTGCTTGGGATTCTCTGTCTCCCTTTCTCTCTGCCCCACCCCAAGTCGTGTTGTCTCTGACTCTCTCAAAATAAATAAGTAAACTGAAAAAAATTTAAATAAAATAAAAATAAAACCCTTAAAAAATGAAAGGTTAATTATTAGAATTTTCAAATGGTAATATGTTCTTACTAAATTTAACATAACCATTGCCCTGTGTTATGGATCACTCTAGTCAATTTTGAACACGGTAAATTTTATAAGCTGCTTTTCAGTGATCAACCAATAATAGAGGCTTTGTCACATACATGATAGCTTTGAAGTGACCCCCACAGAAACAGCCTAATGGAGGTACATCAGGTGACGACACTGCCATACAAGAAGACCCCACTCTGGATCCACTGGCCTGAGAGGGGTTACCCAGAAACTGTTGCACGTAAAAAAATTCAATTTAAGATATAGTGTTTAAAATTTGTGAAAGTAAATAAGTGTAAAGTACACTTAAACCCTCAAACTTTCAAAGGAGTATTTTGCAGATTTGTAGCATTGATATTTCCGAACTTACTCACACTTAAAAGTACACAAAGACTTTTGGGACATGCTGTGTGGTCCCATAGGATGACACAGAACTTTCTTTTCTTCAAATTTGTTTCAATGTTTATTTATTTATTTATTTATTTATTTATTTATTTATTTATATTTAGAGAGAGAGAGAGCAGAGAGAGAGGGAGAGAATCCCAAGTAGGCTCTGGGATGTCAGTGTGGAGCCCAGTGTGGAGCTCGATCCCACAACCATGAGATCATGACCTGAGCTGAAATCAAGAGTCAGACACTTAACTGACTGAAGCATCTCAGTGCCCCTTTCTAAAAATTTTTAAAAATATTTATTTATTTACTTGGAGAGAGAGCTCGTGTGCGAGCAGGCGAGGGGCAGAGAGAGACAGAGAGGGAGAATCTGAAGCAAAAACTTCCACACGTGACCGTGTTTAATGTGCACAGCACATCATGAGGTCAGCTTACTGCTTCCGCCTTACAATCCAGTAAGCTGGATCTCTACTCCTTTGCTGTCAACACAAGCCGCTAGCCTTGTGTGGCTATTGAACACTGGAAATGTAGTGAGACAGAATTGATAGGTGTTATAAGTCTAAAACACATATAGGATTTTGAAGACTTGGTAAGGAAAGATAATGTAAAATATCTTATTAATAAAATTTTAATATCAACATGCACTGAAATAAAGAGTTTGGATTAGGTTAGATTAAAAAAAATTAATTCATTCCACCTGTTTCTTTATACTTTTTAAAGTAGCTGCGAGAAAATTTTAAATTACACTTGTGGCTCACATTTATATTTCTTTAAATGTTCATTTAGCTTTAGAGAGAGAGAGAATGGGAGACAGAGAGCAGGGGAGGGGCAGAGACAGAGGGGAACACAGAATCCAAAGCAGGCTCCAGGCTCTGAGCTGTCAGCATAAAGCTTGATGTGGGACTCGAACTCCTGAACCATGAGATCATGACCTAAGCCAAAGTTGGACGCTTAACCGACTGAGCCACCCAGGCATGCCATCACTTTATATTTCTGTAGGACAGCACTGCTCTAGATCAATGCATCAACACCGGCTACCCACAAATATAAATCTGTGACATGTTCTGTCTCACAGTGAGGAATTAACTGGATTTATGCATTGTCCTTTGGGAGATATTTGAGTTTTCTGGGAGACTGTTAAAAACTACAAATTTTAACCTAAATGATTTGTTTCTAATGAGGAAAATTCAGGAACTAATTTGGATGTATAGTAACTTATTCCACTGAGAGACAAAGGCAAAGTGAGGGTTCAGAGGATCTCAGAAAGATGCCCTGAATCTAAGAGGTTGCTTTGCCTCTAAGCTTTGAGAAGCAGTAGCTTCCAGAGGCTTCCATTCCTCTGTCAAGTGAGGAGGTGACACTAATCCACCTGCAAAGCTATCAACAGGGACCAGGAATGTCAGGTGGGAAACTGTTGCCAACTTCCTTCATGAGAGCAGGAGAGGAGAGCTGGTTTGGATTGTAAACTCACTTCCTCAGCTCAGTCATGCTTTCTTCACTGTATGTTAGAAAGGCTAACAAATGCCAAGAGATCCAACATAAGACTCCATGTAGGTGAAGACACTTTGTCTCACCTAAGAGCAGTGTTTAAATATGCTTGTACCTCAGCAGTAATCTCCAGGATCTGGACAATTAAGTTGTCATCTACCTGATGTCCTTGAACCTTCACTTCATCATCAATAAAGTGGAAGATAATATCACTCACCTCATGGGATTGTTGTGTGGTTTAAGTAAGACAACAGTTATTAAAAAAAAACAACAACCATTAAGTGTATCAATTAGTCTTTGCTGCATAACAAATGATTCCAAAACTTAGTGACTTATTAGAAAAATTTTTTTCTCAAAATCCCATAGCTATCTTTGTGGGTTTTTTTCCCTGAGCTTGGACTCCTTCATGGAGCTGCATTCAGCTTCAGGGTTGGCTGGCCATCTCTCTCTCTGTGGTCCTTCATTCTCTGGGGGCTAGACTGGGCTCCTTCATATGATAGCGGCAGCATAATGCATATACAATTACCAAGCCTCTACCTCCATCACATTAGCTGATATCCCATTGGTGAAAGCAAGTCACATGGCCAACTCTAGAATCATTTTAAGTGGTGTTGACACCAGGAGGTATATTTCATTATGGGCCATTATTTAAACAATCTACCACACCGGGCTGCCATTGACTGAATCCTTACTATGACCAGGCACTGGGCTAAGCATATCTTATGTCATTTAACTTACTGACAACCTGGGGAGTCTGGTGCCTTTTAGCTACATTTTACAGGTATGAAACTAAGGCTGAGTGAGATGGAACTCTATGCCTAGGGTTTCAGGAGCTATTCACTGGCCTCAATCCCTCTAAAATTTGTGTTCTAAAATCCGATTACACCTTACATTCAACATTAGGGGAGGAAAGGAAAAGGGAGGGAAAAGAGAAGATTCTACTTTCTGTGGTGCCTTGAATTACCCTCAAGAAAAATCCCTGGCCAAAATCTTAGAGGTCTAAGGAAACAAAGCAAACAGCTCAAGGCACGAGACAGTCCGACTTAGAGCAATCTGAGACACCTCACCTTTTCAAGGTTTTGTCTCTTAACACGAAAAGCCAAAGGACAGGAGAACCTGGAGGGACCACTGCTATGACACACATTATTACAGCTCTAAAGTTGAAACTTATCAGTTGAGCTGACAAGAACTATAAAACTCGTTGACATTTTCTGACTATTTGATTTCTCCCTTTCCCCAATTCCATGTTTATTTTCTTCCCATGTTTATGTTTACACCCCCTCACACAGAGAAGCAAAGGTGTTAGACAACTTATGTATTCCAACCAGCAGATAAAGTCAACGGAAGTGATCACAGACAAGCTCCTGCAGAATGGGAGTGCCATTATCTTTCTTAGAAAATGGGATATGGCTTGGAAAGTGAGCGTCTCCATAAAGAAGCAGAAGCTCTCTTTTTAGATAAAAATCTCATTAATAATTCTTTTCTCAAATGGGAAGAGAAGAGGCAAAGATTTGTTGAGATGGAGACCGCAGAAGCAGATAGCAGCAATCCCTGGCTGCAGCCTGGAGATGCTGGCGGAAGGCGCTAAAGGTTACGTGAATGAGGGTCGTTAATATTCATGGCGGCATCTGGTACTATGTTGCCAGGAGACAGTAATGAGAACAGAGCATCTTCCAGGTCTAATGGCACTGCGGCTGCCACATCAATCCTGCCGTCCCCAGAAATGAGATCTCTATCATTTGCAAACAGGGAAGCATTGGTGGCTTGGCTGTCATTCCAGAAGGTCACTAAAAGATATGCAGATGAGCTGCCCATATTTCTTGGGCTGACACCCACCAGTGTCCCTGCACAGCTATGTCTTTTCAGGGACACCGTCTCACAAGGCAAGTCATACGGGGATAGAAGGAACTGGGTATCTGCTCTTGATTCTTAGAACACTTTGTGAAGTTCTGTCCTCACGGATTGGGTTTCCCTACAGATGTCTACTACATGAACTTCTTTGGAGGCATTTATCCTCATCAGTTTGGTGCTCTCAAAACCTGTGTGAGCGTCTTTGCTTGCCCAACTGTAAGGTCCTCAAGAGCATCCACCAAAACAGGTCATCATAACCCCTAAGCCAGGTGCCAACTTGGATTGTCCCAGGGGCAGACCCTGAGACCAAGGTTCGACCTACAGTATTCAGTTCTTCCCCTGGTTAATGGGATTCTAAATGGGAAAGTTATTTCAAGGTCTTATCTGTCTCTATTCTCTTCCAAATGGGGCCAGAGCTTTCCATACACGTTTAGAGACCAGATAGGTGTAAAGCTCTTTTTACATTTGTATCAAAATTTCCCACTTTCTTACCACTTTTTTGAGAGAGAGAGACTGCAAGCAGGGGAGGAGCAGAAGGAGAGAGAAATATAGATAATCTCAAGCAGGCTCCATGCCTAGCGTGGAGCCCGATGCAGGGCTCTGTCTCACCAGCCTTGTGATCATAACCTGAGCCAAAATTAAGGGTCAGATGCTTAACTGACTGAACCACCCAGGTGTCCCTCTTACCACTTTTAAATATAACTTCTCATGTTATTCTCACCACAACTTGGTGGATTAGATCATCCAAGAGCTATTTATTTTGTATTTGCCACATATGGATGAGGACACAAGGAAGTCCTCACCCTTGTGGAATCACCTTTCAGTGGGGTCGTGGGGGAAAACAGACAACAAACAAACATATGCATAAATTCATTTATTCATACATCCAACAAATAGTTATTGACCACCTATTCTGTTCGAAGCATCCTTCTGCATACTGAGGAGACAGCACAGAATGAAACAAAATTCTCCTTTCTTAAAGATTGTGACTTAATAGTCATAATTATGACAAATGATTACAAATAATGACAGCAAAACCTTAAAATAGAAATCCATTATAAGTGGAAATAAATGCAATGAACCAAAATTAAGACAAGAAGAATGATTGGGGGCATGCTTTTACTATTTTAACTGGTGATCAGGGAAGTGTTCTCAGAGGAGGTGACATTTAGCAGAGACATGAAGTCACCCAAATACTGGTGCACTGAGTCAGCTCATTTGGCTCCCAAGAACTGATGGGGCACATCTCTTCTCAACTCCACATTCAATGACATCATTTTGGGAGCTTAAAATCAGGCATGGTGGGGGTGCCTGGGTGGCTCAGTTGGTTAAGCATCTCTTGGTTTCGCCCCAGGTCATGATCTCACGGTTTGTGGGTTTGAGCCCTGCATCAGGCTCTGCACTGGCCATGTGGAGCCCGCTTGGAACTCTCTCTCAATGTCCCTTCCCTGCTCATTCTCTCTCTCTCTCAAAATAAATAAATAAACTTAAAAAAAAAAACAAACAGCCCTGGTAGGAGGATTTGTACACCACAGATGGGCAAATGTTATAAATCAGGACTTTTTTTTCAGTCAGTTGTTAAGTATTTATCAATATCCAATTGCATGCAAATCCTCAGGGACAGAATCTTGGCAGAAAGAACATCCAGTATGAAGGCTCTGGATTGCAAGAATGTTTTATTTGTTGAAAATACCAAAAAGATCAGACATGTCTTGAACAGTGGTCCTCACCACCTAGGATATGTTTAGAATTACAGATTCCTGGGCTTTACCTCAGACTTGCTGAATCAGAAACTCTGGAGCCCAGAAATCTATATTAAAAACCCTCCAGGTGACTCTGCTGCAGGGGTAAGTTTGACAACCACTGGTCTAAACTAAGCACCATGACCAAGTAGGAAAGTGGGCGGAAGCAAGCTTGGAGACTGAGGCCTGCTCACAGGGGGCCTTCTGGCTTTGCTAAGGACTTGCGATGGTTTATGCATCAACTTGGCCGGGCCACAGTGACCAGACATTTGGTCAAACATGATTCTGGATGTTTCTATAGGGTGTTTTAAAATAAGATTTATGTTTAAATTGCTGGGTTTTGGGTAAAAGCAGGTTGCTTCTCACAATGTAGGTGATCCTCATTCAATTAGTTGAAAGCCTAAACAGAACAAAAGACTGGCTTCCCTGAGCAAAGGGGAAATCTGCCAGCAAATGGCCCTTGGACTTGAACTTCTGCATTGGCCCTTCCATGGGTCTCCAGCATGATGGCCTACCCTGTAGATTTTGAACTTGCCAGTCTCTGTAATCACATGAGCCAATTCCTTAAAAGAAATTTCTATCCTTCTGGCTCTGTGATTTTGCTTCTCTAGAAAACCTTGACCGACACAGGACTCAAGCTTTTTCTCTTAGTGAGGTGTAACACCTAACAGTAGGGCAGCAGGAGGAGGAGGCTTGAATCAGGGGCATGACATTAACTGACATGTTTTCAAAGCTTCCCTCTGAAACCAGGGTCCTATGGCTCCAGGGCCAAATACAGCCTTCAGCCATTTCAGACAGCTAAATGCAACATGTGATCCTGCATTTGAACTTGGTCCAGAAACAGGATATCAGTGCAACAGATGGTGACATTTGGATCAGGTCTGCAGGTTAGTTAACGGTATTGTACCCGTGTTAATTTCCTGGTGGTAACACTTCATCTGTGATGTATTGAGATGTTAATGTTTGGAGAAGTTGGGAGAAGGGTGTGCAGAAATTCTTTGTATGAATTTTGCAAACTTTTGGTAAACCACGTATTATGGTTTACAAAACAAGTACTTAAAAAAGGAAACAGGGACGCCTGGGTGGCTCAGTTGGTTAAGCATCCGACTTCAGCTCAGGTCATGATCTCACGGTCCGTGAGTTCGAGCCCCGCATCAGGCTCTGTGCTGACAGCTCGTAGCGTGGAGCCTGTTTCAGATTCTGTGTCTCCCTCTCTCTCTGGCCCTCCCCCGTTCATGCTCTATCTCTCTCTGTCTCAAAATAAATAGATGTTTAAAAAAAAGTTAAAAAAAAAAGGAAACAAAAACAAGCAGAAACAAAGATCACTAGCGGCCCTTGAAGAACAGACCATGGCTGAGCGTAATAGCTGCTGGGACTCTGATGGGGGACGCAGAAGATGAGTAACAGATACCATGGAGACAAAATTGAAGGTAAAGCTGACATAGCCCCTTGACTTCGGTAGCCTTTCTCATTTATAGATGAAAGCCCTCTGTCTCAAAAGGGATTGAACAAAAAGGAGCTTGTTGACTCACATAACAGAAAAGGCTGATGGCAGGTATTAACCTTAAAAATAAAACAGGGGAGTCTGAGTGGCTCAGTTGGTTAAGCATCCAGCACTTGAATTTGGCTCAGGTCACGATCTCTCGGTCGTGATATCAAGTCCCACATCGGGCTTCATGCTGAGCACGGACCCTCTCTCCTTCTCTCTCTGTCCCTCCCCCGCTCATGCACATTCTCTCTCTCTCTCTCTCTCCCCACTCCCTCCCCCCCAAATAAATAAATAAACATTTTTAAAAAGTCGGTTATTATACCAGCCAAATGGGTTTATTCTGGAATAGCAGAGAATTGCAATTTGGGATAAGCAAGCTATGGAAAAACTATAGGCAAGTCTGGAGAACAAAGTGGAGGAACACTCTTCTCCAGAGGAAAGGACAGAGTCAGGAGGGGTTGTTATATAGGCAACACTGTAAACTGGGAGTTGGAAGTGTTGCCAGGCAAGGAGAAAATCTTTCTTCCTCCTGCTGGAGTAGTAAGGTATAGAATTCTTCCAGTGGAGAATACCAGGTATGTCTCTTCCTCTCTGGGTCTGTAATTGATGTTGAATGGCAGGGCTCAAGCGCTCCTCCCGTCTGACCTACCTACTCCACTGCAGTGAAGTTTCCCTTTATTAATTTTCTCACAGGCATGGCTGGGTTCAGAAGCTCAAATCACATCATCACGGCTCATCTCTCCTTTTCTTCATGGCACATTTCTGCTTTCCTCTGTATTTACATAATTCTTGGGTTAACCACAACATCTTCAGGCTTACATGCTTTTTAAAGCTAGCAATACCATAGGAAATAGGGCTCCTCTTCTCCAAGTGGTCCAGGGAGAGGCTCAGAATTAAGTAATTAGGCTTACCGTGGGTCCTGTTCCCAGTGATGGACCAACTTTGAAGGAAATCTGAATATGTCACCTCAAATTATACCTCTTTGGCATAAAAATTATTTTGAGCTGGAGGCAATTCAGAAGCAGTAAACACAGAAAAACGTTCCCCTTTATTCCTGAAGGCAGGAAATAAATTCTGCTTTTCCTGGAGACAGACTTATCAGCCCAGACATGGTACCAGAGGAATCTGCAAACAAACTTGTTAAATTCACCCTTATCTCCCTAGTGACTTCTTCACCATTTATTGACTTGGCCCAAATCCCTTTGTCTTGTCCATTCGTTACAGATTTATTGTTTCTTCATCTACAAGGTACAGAAGTTTCTTGTTCCAGTCACTTCTCCAGATCTTTGTTCTCTTGTGAAGGCTCCCAAGCACATGTAAAAATTTAATAAAATGTGCATGCTTTCTTTTGTTGTTAGTTGGACTTTCAGAACCAACCAGGGACCTTAAGAGGGTGGAAGAAAAAATTTTCCTTCTATACAACCTCTTGGAAGATCCATAGAACACACTGATTGGCCAGTGCGGGATCATCTGACCACCAAGGTGGCTAAGCCCAGGGGTGTGGGGGGGTCATTTTCACCCAAACCTGTGATCCAAGAGTTGGGGAGGGGTGATTTCCCTTAAAAAAAAAAAAGATGCTTGGGGCGCCTGGGTGGCGCAGTCGGTTAAGCGTCCGACTTCAGCCAGGTCACGATCTCGCGGTCCGTGAGTTCGAGCCCCGCGTCAGGCTCTGGGCTGATGGCTCAGAGCCTGGAGCCAGTTTCCGATTCTGTGTCTCCCTCTCTCTCTGCCCCTCCCCCGTTCATGCTCTGTCTCTCTCTGTCCCAAAAATAAATAAACGTTTAAAAAATAATAATAATAAAAAAAGATGCTTTATCTGGAAGGAGATGGACAACAGGAAGATCAAATTGGGTGGACAAATATTTTAGTATGCGTGGACACATCAAGATGACTTACTTAGAATCATAATGGTGAATATACACCTAAGCAGATGCTTTGGTCTCTACATCAGAATTCTTTCTTGTTCCCTCCAGACAGTCATGGAAGTCTCTCCTTGGATGGGTCTGAATTCCCATAAAGAGAATTTTTAGGAACCGGAGTTGAGAAGTTAGGCTGTCTGTGCATTGTCTCCAAACAGTTGAGAAGAGTGGACACCAAACTACCCTAAAACTTTAGAAGTCTTGCAATCTCAAAATCTTAAACCTTCCTTCCTCCACAGAGTTTTTTCCCCACTTGCTGAAAGTGAGACTGTGGTTCATTCCCCCTGCCCTTCATCTGTCATCCTGACATTCAGTTATTACTAAGGGAAATGGGGAACCAAATCAATGTCTTCCAGGAGGTCAGAGCTCTGTGGAGCTCCCTGCGGCTCAGTGAATCACTGCTCTCCCAGTCTGCAAAGCATGTGGGCAAGCCTGGGGAACTGAGTCTGAAGCTGGGGCAGTGGGGGGACAGGAGGAAATGTGGCAGGAGGGGATCAGGACAACGCCCACCAGCAGCTAACTTGGTTTTGACCTATGTCAGCTCACAGAGCCCTGTCCTGAGGCCAAGTGATGACCAAGCAACGGGAGAGGGGAGCAAGCTAGCCTGGTGGGTTGGCAGGCTGGTTGGACAGGACGTCCCAAGGTTTTGGCCCTTAGCATGGACAACATTAGCTTGTGGTCTGGTCCTCATGCGTGGGCATCCAGGATTCTACTTGTTCATCTTCCACTTCTGATGACAAACTCAACCCATCAAAGACTAGTATGTATGCCAGAATGATGCCAGTTTACTAATTTGCAAGAGAAGAGATGTCTTTTCAATATTCAGCATACTCATCGACAATAACTCTTTCCCAGAATTAAGGTAGTTGGAGAGTCAAAGCAATCATTAGAAGGCTGTTTGCAGGCACTGTGGGGAGACAGACCATCAGAGCAAAGGGAGATGGGAGGTCCTCTACGATTGTTTACCCCACAAAAGGCAGAGTCTAGCAGATTTGGGCTGCCACACAAGGCCCTTTCCAGGGACAAAACTGGGCCCAGACATCACTAATCCATCACAGATCTCATTTAGGCCAAGCCTAAAATACAAGTTAATATGGCATCCCAAACAACCACAACCAAATTATTGGAAGTGGCCCATGAGGTGATATCTTCTAGGTATATATTATATATTAGGTATATATATATAAATAATTTAGGTATACACACACACACCCCATCCCCCACCCCCACACATTAGTTTGAGGATTGTATGAAGATAAGCTGTGGCCAAATTTGGCCTGGGAGTTATAGTGTGCCAATCCCTGCTCTAAATTATAGGATTTATTTTTAAATACTCTGATCAATAGAAACTAAACAAAAGGGAATGGATTTCTGATGCAAAACACAGGCAGCGACTAGGAATATTTGGTGCCTGTCATGACTGAAGATCTAAGACCTGTTACAAAAACAAAATTCAACTGAGTGAGTTTAAAAATCTAGGGGTGCCTGGGTGGCTCGGTCAGTTAAGTGTCCAACTTCAGCTCAGGTCATGATCTCATGGTTGGTGTGTTTGAGCCCTACGTCGGGCTCTGTGCTGACAGCTCAGAGCCTGGAGCCTGCTTCAGATTCTGTGTCTCTGCCCTTCCTGTGCTTGCACTGTCTCTCTCATTCTCTCTCAAAAAATGAATAAACATTAAAAAAAAATGTAAACATCTAGTTGGCATTATCCAATTATTTAGGAATCCGGCAACATCTTATTAAGCAAGTAGAAAGCAAGGAGTTGTACAAAACGGAAGGTGGTTGGGGGGCAAGGAAGTTATTAGCAAAAGAAAACAAAAGGCAAGGTCATGTTCCTTTAGGGAGAAGGTCAGGGGTCTTATAAGATGGATTACCTTATCTTCCTTTGGGGATGGAGAGGGCCCATATAACAGATTACCTTGTTGTTGCTGACCAGAAAATTCCTGACCAGCCGGTTAAGACTACATTTCTGAAAGAGGTTCAAATTGAAGTTAAGTTAGGTATTGAGTTCTTGGTGACTTGGCACAAGCAATGCCATTTTGGGCCTGGAGTTTTCTTTTTAACAGACCTAAAGGTCCTTATAGAATAGAACCTGGCAGAGGTTACATTTAAAACTCCACATGGAAAGAGCAAGGGTGCTTGGGGAGCACCGTCCTCAGGGGTCAGGATGCTTCTATTCTAGTTAACATGTCAATGGAAAAATTAGAAGCCATAGTCCAGAGACCAAGGTGCCAAAGATAACCTTTCTGGTTATTTTGTCTTCCCCTGTTGGTTTTTCTCTATTGTGAAATCAAAGGCAAAACCACTAAAAGGTCTACATTCTTATCTTCAGGGGCAGCAAAGAAGACTGTGCCTCTCCACCTCTAGTCTCAGACAAGATGCTTAACCGACTGAGCCACTCAGGTGCTCCTCTATCCAATTTAAAGATTGTACAGAGGACAGGCACCTGGGTGGCTCAGAGGGTTGAGAGTCCTACTTCAGCTCAGGTCATGATCTCACAGTTCGTGAGTTGGGGCCCTGTGTTGGGCTCTGTGCTGACAGCACGGAGCCTGGAACCTGCTTCAGATTCTGTCTGTCTGTCTTTCTGTCTCTCTCTCTCTCTCTGTCCCTCCTCTGCTTGTGTTCTCTCTCTTTCTCTCAAAAATAAACAAATAAACACTTAAAAAAAAAAGAGTGTACAGAAACAGAGTACTCAAAAATTCTATAGCTCAAAGTATGGCACCCTAGAAAGAGAAGGTTTAGGGTCTCTCTCTTGCCTCTCTCCCTCTTGCTCTCTTTCTCTCTGGAAATGATACTCACAATGAAACAAATTCTGGGCGTGCACAATACTTACAGAGAGCAGTTCCATTGTCGTTATAGTCCATTAACTTTCTAAGGTTTCTCTTTTGGAAAATTGTTTTTGCTTACATGCGCTAAGACAGAGAAAAACACCCTTTTGGAAAGCTGCAGAAGCTTTAAATGGATTCAAAGAGGTTTTCAAAAGCACTTCAAGCTATTCTAGGTAGCACAGGTGTTGACATATCCTAGAGAACCCACTTCCCAATGTCTTCAGGTTAGGTCCAACAAATTCTCTTCCCCACTTCTGCTTTGGGCAGGGCTGGAAGAAATAGAGGTAAAGGCAGGGCAGATCGTGAGTCTGACATATTCCCAAGCAGTCAGGAGCTTTGGTGTGGACCGAATCCCTTTAAAAAAAAAAAAAAAATATATATATATATATATATATATATATGAAGAGAACAAAAGACAGAGCTGAGCTGGATGGGAAGGCATCTGGGATACAGGGATACCACATTTGTTGGAGATTTGCCTACAGTCTCACTGAGCTTAGCACTTAGTTTGAGGTGACTTTGTTCACCTGCATCCAGGGAGATGCTCGGTGAGAAGGGTTAGGAGAAGAGGGTGTCACACATTCCCAGGGTGACTTCCTTATTTCTCAACAGCAATGTGAACATCCAGGGCCCGAAGCATCTATATTAAATTAGGAGTCCTAACGCACTATTAAAAGCCAAGTATAAATGTTTCAGGTCAACCTCTGTTGGTGATTATTCATTTCATTATCAATTAATGAATTGAAATGATTCATTTCTATTAATGTATGATTAATGCATGTGAATAGTTCAGAGATACTGTCTGCAAGTAGAACTTCCCTGTCTTTGTCCTTCCTCCTCCTTTTCTGATTCAGTAGGAGTTTAATTGCAGTTGTCAAAGACATCCTATTTCAAACAGAAAGGGATCTACTACAGGGAAGTAGGTGCTTACAAAGCCATCGGCAACACGGCAGAAAGGATCTAGGCTGAGTTTTTCAGAAGGACTTCCGGAATAGGCCTCCCTAAGGAGCTGCTGTGTGGCCACGGTCAGGAAGCCACAGAAGAGCTACCCCAGGGCCCCAGGCCACACAGCCTCTGTAATGATCTGAGGTCAGGAAGCCACCACCACACCAGTAGCTCCAGGAACATGTCACCTCGGCTATGACCCATCCTGATAAATGGGTTTCTCATGCTTCACTTTCTGAGAGTCTGGGACCTCTGCTGTCACAGCTGCAGGCAAACTACAATCCCCTGACCACAATTCACTGCAGAAACATAAGAGGGAACAAAGAAGCACGAAAAGAGTCTCTGTCTTATTGTTGCCTTCCAAATACTATAGATGTCTCCTGAAAGTGATTTGGTTCCCCAAGGGGCAAGGGAATCTGTAAATGTAGGCTTTATCTTTTCAATCTCTAGCAATAGTTGTAAGAAAGTGGGATGGAATGGAGTGGACAAAACTAGAATGCCTGCTTTACCTTCCTTTCTTTTATTTTTTTAATTGTATTTCTTTGTGTTTATTCATTTATTTTGAGAGAGAGAGAGAGAGAGAGAGCACAACAAGGAGGGGGGGAGGCAGAGAGAGACAGAGAGAGAGAGAGAGAGAGAGAGAGAGAGGGAATCCCAAGCAGGCTCCATGCCACCAAGGCAGAGCCCTAGGGGGCGGGCTCGATCCTACAAACTGTGAGACCTGAGCGGAAATCAAGAGTCAGAGGCTTAACTGGCTGAGCCACCTAGGCGTCCCACCTACCTTCCTTTCTTGCTCAGTGATATCTTCATTTAGAAACTTCTTTAAATACATACATACATACATAGAAAGAAACTTCTTTCACACCCAAGTAGAAGTGACTGATGGCAGTCAAAGCATTATTGTTTCCAGGTAGATCTATATGTGCTGAAAAAAAAATTTTTTTTTTCAACGTTTATTTATTTTTAGGACAGAGAGAGACAGAGCATGAACGGGGGAGGGGCAGAGAGAGAGGGAGACACAGAATCGGAAACTGGCTCCAGGCTCTGAGCCATCAGCCCAGAGCCCGACGCGGGGCTCGAACTCACGGACCGCGAGATCGTGACCTGGCTGAAGTCGGACGCTTAACCGACTGCGCCACCCAGGCGCCCCTATATGTGCTGAAAATTTTAAATGGGAGAGCTTTTTATTAAGTGGAAAGATAGCAAGCTTCAGGATATATGTATAAAATTATGCCATATTAGAAAAACTATGTATATGTGTGTATATATATGGGTATTTGCACATATACGTGCATGTATACCCATATACATATGCACAAACTGCTTATATAAGAATTATGTGTTTGTATCCACATACATAAGTGAAAGCATAGCATAGAAAAGTCTAGAAGGATATACACTTCACTCATTAACAGTGGTTACCTCTGGGTGTGGGAATAGGGAATAATGTGAGAGGGAATTTTTTTATTTGTATAGCTTTGAATGTTTTATAAAAAATCTATATGACTTTTCAAATAGCGTAGTATTTTGAAAGTCTTGAAACCATATCACCTGTGAAGAGTTGTGGCCAGTCCTCTGGGGTGCCAATCTGCGTGGTAGCTACATGGGATTCTACATATGTAGAAACACCCATGACACCGTACATATGAGACTGTCATAGTTTACTTTATGTGACTTATGCTTCAATAAAACAAACAAGTAAAATAGTTAAAAGATATAACAGTCTCAGCTAGTTGAAAGCTATGGGAGAGCACATGGCAGAGCACATCTAAATAATGTCAAGGTATGTGGTCTTAGGCAACTTATGGAACTTCCCTGAAACTCAGTTTTACTCATCTGTACAGTGGGTGTTAGAATAGTTGCCATCTCTGTATTATAGCACGAATTAAACAAGCTAGTTTATGTAAAATACTACGTGCCTGGATCATAACAAGCACACCACAGTAATTATGGAGGGAGTCCTTCTTCTCATCTATCAGAGTAAATATATTCTTTTTCTATGTCTATGATAATAAATTACCACAAACTGGGTGTTTTAAAAGAGAGATTTAGGGGCAACTGGGTGGCTCAGTGGGTTAAGCATCCGACTTCTGCTCAGGTCACAATCTCACAGTCAGTGAGTTCGAGCCCCGCGTCGGGCTCTGTGCTGACAGCTCAGAGCCTGGAGCCTGCTTCGGATTCTGTGTCTCCCTGTCTCTCTGTCTCTCCCCTGCTCATGGTCTGTCTTTCTCTGTCTCTCAAAAAGAAATAAATGTTAAAAAAAAAAAGTTTTTAAAAAAATATTTATTTTTTTCACAGTTCAGGGGTCCAGAAATCCAAAATAAATGTGCCTGCAGGGCTGGGTCCTTCTGGAGAGAGAGAGGAGAATCTGCTCTGTGCCTGTCTCCTAGCTTCTGGTGGCCGCTAGCCACCCTTGGCTCTCCTTGGCTTGTGGACTGTTAAATTAATTAAACAAGGAGATCATTACACTGAGTGGCCCTTCTGCTCTGGTGGCCCACAGGAGCAACCCAAAACTCAGCCTGCAAATGCCTCCAGGTTAAGGAATGAAAGCCTCAGGGTAACCAATCACAGGCAAGGAGCCATTAGGAGCCTACTACAGTGGGTCACATAACTTCCTTTCTTTGCTTCCATACCTTCTCTGCACTGGTTCTGTCCTTGGAGCGCTTCTGACCTCTTCTGCTTTCTTGATGCCAGATTCGAACTGATTTTTGCCCAAATAAACTCTTCAAACTTTTAACATGCCTCGGTTTATCTTTTAACAAGACGCTTCGCTCCATTCTCTGCCTTTATCTTCCCGTGGCCTTCTGCCCTGTGTTGGTGTCTCTTTGTACCCCTCTCCTCTCCTTGTAAGCACACCAGTTATGGCACTGCGGGCTCAGCCCAATCCAGCATGACCTTGTGACCTCATCTTGACTCTGAAAAGACCCTATTTCCCAATAAGATCACATTCTGAGGTTTCAGGTAGACATAGGTGGGGGTGGGGTGGGGGTGACACTGTTCATCCCACTGTAGCCAGACATTACTATGCAGCACTAATGCTCAGAAACATTTAAAGGGCAAGGGAGGGGGGATGGGGGTCTCATTCTCCCCAGAGGCAGCCAGGAATCAGAGTCCCTGATTACCCAATATTTGTAGACTTCTAGTTTACCGCGTTTAATAAAAAATAAAGTGCCAAGTGAGGATAAATCACAAAACTCCTATGGCTATGATCCAGGCTGCTATCCTGACAGCAATATCATTTTGCATAAATAAAATGCAAACTTTTCACCGCCGTCAGTAATAAACAAATACTATAAACTCCCAAGTCTTGTGTAAACGCTCTATTTGTTTCCTTCCATTTTAATAGGCAAGACTGGCCTCTGTGATACTCGAGGTTGCTTTTTAAATGTGCCACTAGAGGGAGGAAAGGCTGTATGTTTGTTTTTGGAGTGCATATTGTAGGATAATGAGGTTTCCTTTGTGCAATTACAGCAAGTATGAGCTCCGTGTGTGATGGCAGAGTAATTCCGTCTTCACGTTGACGATGCACACAGCATTTGCAGATCCGAATGGTACAGTATGAATCACAGACTGGGTTCCCATTAAAAGCGTATTGTTTGGATGGAGATGGGAATCTATAACAATTCAAATGCTTTCTTTAATCACCGAGGTTCAAACGCTGCCTTTAAAATTGGACTTTCGCAAAGTAAGGATAGGCACTGCGTTACACACAGAGTGGCTTCTGGAAAGAACCGCGGTGCGGTCATTTGCGAAGATGGGAGGATACAGTGGAAGGGCTTCAAGATTTGCCATTGAAAGCTCAACACGGTGACCTCTCAGGTTTGTTTTTATGCAAATATGGGTGTCACATTGCTAAGCAGAGTGATCTAGCCCTGAGAAAAATAATAACAGTAATAATTAACTCTTAAGTAAGACTGTGTACCAGTGCTTTATATATGTCAACTCATTCTTCCCAGCAACCTTTCAAGGTAGATAATCCCATTATTCTCCTTATTTTACAGATGAGGAAACTGAGGCCCATGCTCACAAAGGTAGTGAGTACCAAAGCTGGTTGCAGGGTCCAGACTCTTAACTATGATGCTATGCAGACTTCTAAGGTAAACTTATTGGTCCAAGGTCCCACCCAGATGCTTTAATTTTTTGTTTAAGTTTACTGATTTATTTGAGAGACAGAGACACTGCGAGTAGGGGAAGGGGAGAGAGAGAGAGAGGGAGAGAGAATCCCAAGCAAGCTCCACACCGTCAGTGCAGAGCCCGATGTGGCGCTCGAACCCATGAAACCAGGAGATCATAACCTGAGCCAAAACCAAGAGTGGGACCCTTAACTGACAGAGCCACCCAGGCACCCCTCACCAGATGCTTTAACAATGTGCCACCATACTCCTATTTTAAGCTAAAATTAAAAAAAATTAAAAAACCAACCCCCAAATGGCAATGCCGAGTGCTTATGAGGATATGGAATAGCTGGAACTCTCACATTCTTGGTATGACTCAGTCCCTTGGGAAACAGTTTGGTCATTTCTCTTATAAAGTTAAATATAAAATTACTACATGATGCAGAAATCCCACTTCTAGGTGCTTATCCAAGAAAGATAAAAAAGTGTGCACACAAAAACCTGCACATGAACATTTACAGCTGCTTGATTCATTTTTGCCCCAAACTGGAAACAAACCAAATGTCTGTCACTTGGTGAATGGAAAAACTATTGTACCTCTGTGTAAAAGAATATTACTTAGCAACTATAGGGGACAAACTCCTCCACAAACCTGGATGAATCTCATATAAGTTATGCTAAATGAGACAAGCAAGACTCAAAAGCTACATTCCATATGAGTCTAGACGACGTTCTGGAAAGGGCAAAATTACAAGAATCGAAAGTGACCAGCGATTGCCAAGGGCCAGGGGTGGAGAAGAGCAGACCTAGGGACGGCATGAGGAAATTTTGGGGGTGTGGAACTGTCCTAGATCTTTATCGCAGTGGAGGCTTCCCAACTCTACGTGTTTGTCCAAACTCACAGAACCCTTTACTGGAAAGGGTGAATATTGCCATACGTAAATGTAAAAGTGAAAGACAACGTAAACAATGAAGGCAGGATTTGAACTCAGGCTGTCTGACTACAACTCCTTGCCTTTTCCGACACGCCCTGATGTGTAACCTTGAGAAAGCCCCTTGGCATTTCTTGGCACCACTTCTCTCACTGCACAATGGGGATAGTGATACCGATATCAGGATTGCTGCAAGATCATGTAAGAGTCGATGTCCAGGAAACAAAAGCCACATGAGGTATTTGACAGCAAGAATGCAATTACATAGGGATTGGAGGAAAGCAAAAGGGAACACTGAGGTAGTAACTGCAGGAAGTGGCTATCACTCTTAGGGCTGGGGAACCAAGGGAAGAAATCAGAGTTCTGACAGAATCTAGAAAGTAGGAGGAGACGCCCCTCCTAGGAACTTGGACGCGGACCTCTGAAGGGGGCACACTGCATGGCTGCAGTTGGTCCTTCTACAGGCATGGGAGGCAGAACAAAGCTCAAAACTCAAGCCAACCGATGCCACTGGGGAAAATGCTATGGTTGGAGTCATGCTGACGGGGAAAGCAGCGAAACAGGGATGCTGCAGTTCCCCCAACCCATGCCTTGCCAAGCCCCACTTCCAGCCTTCCAATTTCCCTCACAGCCTCCTAGTGCCAGAACCTATGCAGAAGCCCGCGGATGAAGCTATGGAGCTCGCAGGACTCACCATCCGAAGGCAGAGTGCGAAAGTGTGGGTTTGGGGTGGAGAACCTAATAACTGTCAGAGGTATATACTCAGCACTCATTCATTCATTCATCAAATATTTTTTAAGGATCAGATACTCAGCTAGGCAAGACTCCCGTCCTTAAGGAGCTGAAACTAAATAAGAAAAAATAGAGCAAGCTAAGCAGGGGTCTCGGTGTGTGTGGATTGGGTATTGCAAGCAGACGTGGGAATGTTTCCGGGGAGAAGTCATCTCCTCCAGGTGTCAGATGCTTGGAACAGTAAAGCTAGCACATTATTGTTCTGAATGGCATTAAGACTCTGGCTGTCTTCCTGGGAAGAGAAAGGACTCTCTGTGCTTCCCTGACATCCCGGGAGTCCTGCTTTGAGATGGGCAGAATCCGATAATCTGAGTTGCCTAGAAATAATCCTGCATGGGGTTGTTAGCCCAACAAATCCTCGTGGCTAAATTTCTCTGGGATCCTAAGTGTTCCAGTCTCTCCTCCATCCTCCCTTTCTCCTTATAAATGAATGAATGAATGAATGAGTCCCAAAAGTCCAGATCCCATTTTAGAACAAAGATGAAGTCCCATTGCCTTTGCCTATTACATATACAGATATTCATGTAGCCATCTTTATAAAGGTATTGACTTGACTCAATTATCCAGCTTCAAAATAATTTTTTTTTTCAACGTTTATTTATTTTTGGGACAGAGAGAGACAGAGCATGAACGGGGGAGGGGCAGAGAGAGAGGGAGACACAGAATCGGAAACAGGCTCCAGGCTCTGAGCCATCAGCCCAGAGCCTGATGCGGGGCTTGAACTCACAGACCGCGAGATCGTGACCTGGCTGAAGTCGGACGCTTAACCAACTGCGCCACCCAGGCGCCCCCAGCTTCAAAATAATTTTGATTGTCCCAGTTGGTTTATTACTCACTGTAGGCAAAATTTCTTCTGGCTTAGTAGCCTATCTTATGCTTGGGCAAGACATTGTTCCCATCCCAGTAAACTGCCTTCCAGTTGAAGCCTGTCTCAGGCTCTGTTTCTAGAGAATCTGAACTAAGACATCAGTTATTCCTGCAAGTTCTCAAAGTGATCCTTTTAGGTGCCCACAAAACAGTCACATGCAGTCACCCCTGCCGCTGATGGGTCTGCTCCCATGATGAGAACATCACTCTCCATACTAAGGATTTCGTCCCCAGATGTGCTCAGAGTTTACAATTCTCAGGGAGCTGTGTGCAGTGCAGGAATGTGGGGGGCAGAACACAGTGTGTGGGCATCTGGAGGGGCTGAACAAGCCCCCCATTCTGTATGAAGTGCTTCCACCCTTGTGACCCAGGAACTGCTATCAACCCAACGTAGCAGGCCACGTCAAACTGGCCAAGTCCTTGTGTCAAAGCCAAAGACTTAATGTCAAAAGATGTTTGAGCTACCATAGTCAACCTTACTCCAAGTTCAGCTTTCTTCTCAGTGATTCTACACAGGTAACACTCTGCAGGGGAAAGAACGTGAGTTTTGGGCCTCGTTCTGATATATCAAATCACTTAATTTCTCTGTCCCTCAATGTTCGCCTCTGCAAAATAGGACACTAATACCCACATCGCAGTCTCCTTGTAAAAAGTACATTAAACCATGTGAAACAAACAATATGAGGCCCGGTTTGAGTGGTAGCGTTGTAGGTTTTTATGAAGGGGCCGCAGCTACCTTCATAAACCTTCAGGCGTTGTCTTTGGCCTCCCTGGTCCACTCTACCTATATTAACATGTAAATGAATGCAAATATTGACAGTACAACTGGCCTACAGCGTGAAGACACTTTGATAATGCCATATGCCCCTTGGGACTTCTTCCATTTTATATCGTTTCTTCTTCATTACCTCGCCTGTCTTAGCCCCCTGTCCATCCCTCTTCTGTCTCCTTCTCTCTTCTTGCCCTTTCACTTCTCTTTCCCTGAGCTGTATGCCTATGTTAATAGGAAGAGAGGCTAATCGACCTTTGGGGATCACATAAAAGCATCACAGATCTGCCCCTTATGCATTCAGCCTATAAAAGATGCTCCCTGCAGCCCACCGGTATCCTGGCACTCACCTTCTCCATTATGTCCTGCAAACACCTGGAACACCCTACAGGCTTTCTCTGGCATGCTCAGTCCACTCACGGGACTGTCTGGAAATGCTAGGAGCAACTCTCTGTTAAGAAGAAAACAAGAGTTGGAGGATTAATGCCCCTGTTTCCTTGCCTCTTGGGTCTATCAATTCTATGGCATGTTCTCCACAGCCACGCAGACATGGCAAGCAGGACTGAGTCACCCATTGGGGAAGCAACCTAATCCTTAACATGCCTTGGATTGCCTTCCTCCCTTCCCATCTCACTTGTCCACTCCCTGTTGGTGCATTCCAATACTTCTCTCAGTTCTGCTTGGAGGTTGGGGGGCAACTCAACATAAGACACCACTCCAACCCACCCAACATTTTCAACCTCAGGGTGGTCCCTCCCTGTCATGGTCTAAGAGTCAGGAACCAGACATCCCATGCTAGAAAGAGAAAAGATGTTGTGAAGATCTGCCGTAGTGCACCCGCGACCAGTTTTCTTTGTTTGTTCCAAATAGAAGACATGATTATGGTCATAACTCACTGGATATTATTAAATCTTTCTGGTTCTCACTTGCACAGGCATTTGTCACCCAGCATTATCTCTTTATTACCTAACCATAACAGTTTTCTCATTTCTCGAAAGACACAGCAACAGTTCTGCAAACAATGAAGACAAAATTGGCTGATAGGGGAGATATATTGGGGGTACCAAGAACTCACCAACAAAGAGTTATTAAAACATCTCCCTGGTACAGTTAAGAAAGAAAACCAACAAATTGTTCCATTTCAGCTAACGTGAAGGCAGGTAGGTCGGGGGAAGAAAGAAGAGATCCCTTAGAGACATCCTTATTGCTCCATTCCCTGGCTCAGTAACAATTAGATGTCAACCACAAACACCTATTTTTCATTCATTCCCTCATGTATTCATCTCCAGCCAACATTCTTGCCTAAAATTGCAAAGCTGAGGGAGGTAAATTTTTTTTACTTTCAGCAAACTCAACACTAATGGTCAAATTTAAGTGACAAACATTCCTCATGATAAAAATAAGGCCCAAAGCTCCAGCACGAGTCATGCACTGCTTTCCATTCATCTAAACCCTTATTACTAGCAGCAGCTTGAAGATATAGTGAGCAAGGACTTCTACTAGATGTGTTCATTGTGAATTTTAAAGATTTCTATTAAAATACAACCAACCAACCGAACGGAAAACCCATAAAAAGTAAGATCATTCATAATTTCTCATACTTAAAATTTTATGTAAAATAAGAAAAAAAATAGCTCTTCTTCCCCCCCCCCCCATCACTCTCCCACTCCCGGGGAGTGGGATTGCCTTCCCACTGGGGTGGTGTTGGGGGTGGGAGCATAATTCTACTGTGATAGACAGACCTCCAGCATCTTTGCATGCCCACCAGACATATTTATATTACATTCTCCGCCCCCCGCAGCTATTTCTCTAATGAAAATAAAGGAATGTGTTCATATTGTTCAGAAATTTTTGTTTCTATGTAACAGATTGTGTATAAGCCCATGGCATCCATTTTTAACAGTTGTATACTATTCCAGATCTAGATCTTCACTTCCCAAAGGATGTTCAGTGAGAACCAGTTCTCTGAGATGTGTTCTCTCTCATTTATATCATTTGTGTGTGTGTGTGTGTGTGTGTGTGCAATTTCAATTTATAGTTCAATCTCTTGCAGATTTACAAAGCATACAAATCTATCAAGGATTTTGACATGTCTTCCAAAGCCCCCAATTTTTTATTCTGTGTAACAAAATGATCACAAATTTCTTGGATCACAGAAAACCCTCTATTATGGGAGTGTCCATTATTCTGCTAGAAAATACACCCTTAATACACTTAGGGAAACATTCATTTAATGGGGTGGCTGGGTGGCTCAGTCAGTTGAGTGCCTGACTCTTGATTTTGGCTCAGATTATGACCTCATGGTTTATGAGATCAAGCCCCACATCGGACTCTGTGCTGACAGCGCGGAGCCTGTTTGGGACTCTCTCTCTCAAAATAAATAAGTAAGCATTAAAAAAATAATTAAATAAAATAATCCCCTACCTAGAGTCCATCTAAAGTTAAAGGAGAAATCCCCCTTGAACCATAAGAGTCAGAGAAAGAAAGCGAGGAGAAAGACTCAGGGCTGAATCCTCCTGGGGCTGAACACTGAAGAGAAAATGTGGCTAGAAATCCAGAAAGATCAATTCACACACCAATGAGATGCTTGCTGCCCCCGTGAGGAGTTTGAGACATACCTGGTGTCCACCCTGATGGGGCTGAGGGGCAAGCATGAAGAATGGGCTACAGGTTCCTCCTGTAAGAGCTCTTTTAAAAGGTGAGAAGTAAAGGGGTGTAGAGTATGCCACCCCAAAATATGCCTCTTTGACATAAGGAATCTTTTGAACTGATTATTTTGAGAAACTGCAGACACAGGAGAAGCTCTGAAAACAGACTAGAAATTACCCTTTTGTAGGGGAAATTTCCATGAAAAAGGCCTGTGCCAGGCAGAGAGCTATTGCCAGAAATATCTTGTCACCTGAGAGACTTATCTGTATGGCAGGGTACCATTTGTTTACCAAACATCTTCTCACCTTCTTGTCTTTGGAGCACAGGATCCTAGCCCTTTCCTTAGCCCTGGAATGCAAGCCTCAACCATCTGGCCTCCTTCTGAGCCTCATATCTTCGGGGGGCTCTGGCACCTAAGGACATATATAATAAAAGTTGTGGGGTTTTTTTCTCCTGTAAATTCATCTTTTTTTTTTTTTTTTTTTTTGAGAGAGAGAGAGACAGAGACAGAGACAGAGCATGAGTCGGGGAGGGGCAGAGAGAGAGGGAGACACCAAACCTGAAGCAGGCTCCATCCAGGCTCCGAGCTGTCAGCACAGAGCCTGATGCAGGGCTCAAACTCACGAACCATGAGATCATGACCTGAGCCAAAGTCGGGTGCTTAACCAACTGAGCCACCCAGGTGCCCCTAATTCATCTTTTATTACAGGGGTGTCTCAGCCAAGAACTCAGAGGGGTAGAAGGAAAATTATTTTTCCTTCCCTAGAGAATGATCACAGAGGGCAAAAACAAAACAAAATCAAAGGAAAGAAAAGTAAGGAGGAAGGAAAGAGCTAGCTGCCCCAAGCCGGCATATTCTTCAGATCAAGCCACGTGGATAGAGACTGAGAATAAATACCACCTGATGTCATAATCTCTTCCAGCAGAGAGTCCAGTCCCAAGCATCAGAGTGACACCAAAGTCCTCTGTGACAAGGAGACCACAACGTCTCTATAGGACTCTGGAAAGGAAGACTTGAGAGCCCTAAAAGGCCACACAAAGCTGATTGTTTCCTCGCCAAGTTCTTGAAAGTCTGGTGTTGGCTCAGCAAAGCCTATTAACAATGATGCTTTGGGGGCTAAAATAATAATAATAATAATAATAATAATAATAAACTTGTTTCTCAGTCTTTTGAGGCCAGTAGAGGAAATTTCAATAGCTCAAGTCAAAATGGGCCAATGCTTCTGTCTGATTTTTAGCAATAATAATTAGCTAGGTTTATCTAGCACTTACTATATGTAAGCCAGGTTCTGGAGAATGAACTCCCACGTGAATGAGCTCATTTAGTCCTCAACAGGCCCTCTGTGGGTACTACATTAATAGGTAAGGAGACAGAAGACAGAAAGGGTTTACTGACTTGCCTGAGGTCACACAAATGAGACCACGTGAACCCAAACAATCTGATTCTGGACTGTCCATACTGGTCTACACTGCCTGCCAGAGTGTCAGTTCTTCCTGGCAGCTCAGAGTAAGGCTGGGTCTTCTTGCTCAGCTCTCAGTGCCCTGTGGGTCTATCCCATGCCAGACCCAGAACTGCCTTCTCTACCTTGGCTTATGTCTAGATGTCCTTGTTTTGCTATTGGTTGTTGGTGCTGCCCTTGGATTTCCTATAAATGGGCATTTGAAAAATCCTAATGTCATCGATTGACCTAGGAGTTAAAGGGAATTTTTCTTGTGCTTTCATCAAAGACAGAAAGGAAGGCTAACATTGGCTTAATGGTCCAACGTGGTGAAGAGTGAGGTGAACCATCCCTGTCATTCAGGGTGAAGGAAGGGGGCTAGAAGATAGAGTGAGAAAGTATAGAAACCTATGTGTTTACCGAAGGATCAAGTGGGGACAAAGATGTCTCTCTCATCTCTTGGGCCGATCCTTTTCAGGGGCATGAGAGGCTGGTATAGATCCTGCATTAGTTATGTTTTTCTTCCAGTCTGATTCTATCTCTGGTTTTTCTAGTTGATGGTATGGGGAAGAGAAGGGGAGGAAAATGATGAAGTAATGGGGTAATGGTGGTATGATAGGAAAAGATAGGATAAAATAGGGAAAGGATAAGACCTGAGGTCCCCAAATGGGAAAAAAAAACCCACATATTTTGGAACAATTCTAGGAGTGTCTGACTACAGCAAACCCCTCAGGCTTAAGGTGCCTTTTAAGAATGTAACAGACACCACCTACTCTTCTTCAGGTTTCATTCAGGAATTTGACTAAAGACCTAACTACAAATAAGTAGTAGACCACAAAGCCTATGACCCACAAGGAAAGATATGGCCACAGACCACCCCTCATACAATGGAAATGAGCCAATTAGGAATGGACAACCCAGCACCTAGAATTATCAAGCCAATGAGGGTAGAAACTGGGAAGGAAGGAGGGGGAAGGGGAAGGGGTGTGGGGTGACCAGAACCTTATGAAACGAGGAGCCTTGCTGATAGTCCTTGGGCATTCACTTTCAAATGACCCCTCTCTGTAAAGAGAGCTTTCTTTACTCCTCTTTCTAATCTTATACTCTAATAAACTTTTGCCTGCCGTTCCTTTTGTGCCCACCTCTTCATTCTTTGAAGCGGTGAGACAAGGATTTCCCGGGTATTGGAGTAAAACATACTGCAACAGTGGGGTTCGGAGCTGGTGGCCAAGAAAGAATTCTTGAAGATGCCTTTGGCGCAAAAAGGTGATTTTATTAAAGCACGAGGACAGGACCCTTGGGCAGAAATAGCTGCAATGGGGTTGTGAAGGGTGGCTCCTTGATACCATGGGGCTGGGGGAGGGTAAAGTCAAAGGGAAGTTTCCAAAGAGATTTTCATATGCTAAGGGCTCACAGATTACTGGAGGTTTAGCTATTGTCTAGCTAAGGTTGTTTTTCCCTCTAGCAAAGCATTAACATTCAGACAGTAGAGAGTTCCTAGAGAAATGTTCTACTCTGCCTGCCTCAAGTATTTGTCAATGGGCTGCAGATTAAAAGGAAATTCAATTCTGCCATTTCCTTCTTGCCTTTGTTCCCCACAACACTCTGGAGGGGAGGGTGATCTTGGGGTTCCAGGAAACTGAGTCTATAGGTTTCTGCAAATTAGGCTATTGATAAGATTGCCTTTTTCTTGTAATTTACTAAGATATTTGTCATCTGATGAAGACTGTCAGTTTAACCATTTGTTTTCTGTCCTTTCCTTTGTCCTTGGGCAGCCTGGAGTGCCTGAGGAATGTCACACACATCCCACCTGGAGGTGGGGGTGTGCTAGCTTGTGCTTTGCCCTCTGCCTGCCTTATGCTCCCTCATCAGGGAACAGAGAGGCACAGCTCAAAGCTGGCAGTAGGAATCTTCTAGAGTCTGAGCAGAGAGATGGATGTCCAAACTCAGTTCTCATGGGCCCACCCACAGGGAACATTCACCTAAATTATCTTAAGCATCAGAAAGAAAACTATCCTCATGTGGACAAAGGTAAAGGGAGAAATAGCCTTCCAGGAACTTCTACCTCCATGGCCCAGGGTGGAAGTGACTTGGGGCTCAGCTATGTCCACCTTGGAAGGGAGGAAGGCCTAAGGCCCCTGAGTCCTCCTGGTTCAGGGCTGACCTTGCAGGCCTCCATCTTCCCTAAACCAGTCAGAGTCCTATTTCCCAGCTCACCAGCCCCAGGACCCAGCCAGCTCCCTGTGCTGCCCACACCTTCAGGCACAGCCTCCCCTGGGCTGCCCCACGAAGTAAGCAGTGGAGGCTTCCTGATAGGCTCACCTCCCGCAACGCCTGCAGAGAAGGACTTGGACTGTCATCGCTCAGTCCCTGTTCCTCCTTGGGTAAGAATTCGACAGAACAGAAAATTATTTTCGTTGAATTTATAATGGACAATAATGAAAAAATTCCTTCTCATCCAGATTAAGCCAATATATGCTCACTATATGCTCACTATCAGATAATTGACAATTAGTGTGTGTGTGTGTGTGTGTGTGTGTGTGTATGTATATATGTGTGTGTTGAGTGTATGTGTATACACACTAATATATATATAAATATATATAAATTCATTTTCAAGGAAAGTAAACCATTTATATAGGAAACTTTCATATGCAGGCCAAGGCCTGCCTCACCTTCCTTCATCTGCTTTACTTAGCCCACTCCAAGGTTAGAGAATAATATGCTTAGTTTTAAGAAATAAACTCTGTGGGAGAGACTGGTCTTCACGGGAACACGCCCCAAGCCATCTCTAAGGGAGAATTCAGAAGCCCCACACGAGGGCTGGACCGAGGTGAACGAGTATGTTGCCGCGGGATGGTTCCGCGCATGAAGCGGGGGCAATGTGGAGGATCTGGGAGCAGCCTGAAGAGCAGGGAACAAACAAGTGTGATGTATTCAGAAGGGGGCAGGCAGCCGGAGGGAAGATGGCGGGATTTATAAGGAAGGTCAGCTGATGAGAAAGTAGGGCGAAGGGGCAGTGGTCTTTCTAACATTTACCTTTGTTAAAAATAAAAACCAGGCGTGTCCATGGCTCAGTCGTTTGAGACTCCAACACTTGAATTGCCTTAGGTCGTAATCTCAGGGTTGTGGGATCGAGCCTTGCATCGGGTTCCATGCTCAGGGTTCCTGAGTTTGCTTAAGATTCTCTCTTTCCCTCTCCCTTTGCCCCTCCCTACCTCTCTCAGATAAATAAATACATAAATAACCCATAGGCTCAAAATGGTATTGTAAGGGTTAAATTGTAGCGTAGGGCTAACCTGTAGCCTTAAGAAATAACAGCTTTGTTTTAACACTGTAGATTAAGAGATAACAGCCTTGTCCTATCAATCAAGGGAACAAAAGTTCAAGGAAAATCAACTGGATTAGTGTTTGATTGGATTGGGGCAAGGGCATGTCTGAACTGTTTCCACCCCCATCTGGGAACTATTTCTTTGGATGAAAAGACGATGTGGTCGGCTATAAAAACTCTGTACCCCGGCTGTTCGAGACCGCACTCTGGTCCCGATCGGTTGGCTTTGCCTCTCATTGCGATAAACTTTGTTGTGACTGTCACTGGTGCCCGTAGCATTCTGTTTCAGGAGTCGTGTGGATGCAACAGTATCGATTAGGCCAAGTCACCAAACCAGGGTTTAACACCTAACCTAAAGTCAGAGCTTTGACCTTCCCCAGAAATATAGTTTTAACTGGTCAGTCAGGAGTTTTCTGGTCAGCACCAGTGAAGACATCTGTCACATGAGCCCTCTCCCTCCCCCAAAGGAAGATGAGGTAATCTGCAGGATTTGACCCCCTGTACTTCCTCATAAGAGAAAATGACCTTGCTTGAAACAATCCTTTTCTTTTGCTAATAACTCCCTTGCCCTCACCCTCCTTCCTATAAAAACTTTCCACTGTGTATGACTCTTCTCAGCTCCTTTCTACTCTGTAGATGAGGTGCTCATGAATGGCCTGATACAGCCAATTAGATCTTCAAATGTACTCAGTTGAATTTTTTTCTCTAACACCTGAAAGATATTTGCCAGTCTTTTATATATTTCTTTTATGATACTAAGTCTTTTGTAGGGGAAGAAAATTTTTTCTCTACCCTTCAAAAATAGCTTCTGGCTGGTCTAAGAATTAAATTGACATGAGACAGATTAACAGGAGGAAATCAAATTTAATGTCATACATCTGGGAACCCCACATACAGGAGAGGTTCAAAGACATAAAGATAAAATGAGATGTATTTGCTCATCTTGAGCTAAGGAATGGGACTGGGTCCTGAGGCTTCAAAGGGGCAGAGGACAATTCACAGGACAGTAAGAAAGATGTTTGGTAATGAGACATTTGCCCAGCCATACAGATAAGTCATTTACATAAAATGTATCTCTTGTAACAACTCTGATTCTGGGAAAGGCCCCCAATTTACATTCTTCCAGGCAGGTAAGGGAGGAGCAAAAGATTCTCAAGACCACAGGGTCTCATTTGCTTTCCTCTCAAAACAAGGTCACGTGCTAGAGTGGGACCTTTTGTGGAGACTTGCTCTGAACTTTTTCACTTAGAGATCTCGATTAGGACTGGCTACAGTTCAACAGAGCACCTCCGGTAGCTATGGCTGTCGTGTTGGACAGCACAGTTTCAGATCACAAGAAATAGGTCATGCTTTAAAAATGGCTGAGCACAAAGTAGAAGCAGCCAGAGTCCCTGAATTTCTGTGATGAGGGAGCGTGGGCCAAGTTGAGGGCAAAGTGCGGGTTGACAGCGACCCCCTCTCCCCGACATACACCCAGGTGGGAAATGTCCCATATTCCTTGGACACTCCAGGCTACCCAGAACTGGGAAAGGACAACAAAACAAATGGTTAAGCTGATAAGAGTCTCCACCAGTTTACCAGAAAAAGGTAATCCCATCATAGCCTGAAGTCCAGGAACTCCCCACTGTCTTAATGTTAAGGCTTTGCTAGAGGGGAAAACCACCTTAGCTTGACAATGGCTAGGCCTGTAGTAAGTCTTTGCATGTTACAAGTCTCTTCGGAAGCTCCTTCTCCCGTGACTCCATGAGGATCACCCCCCACACTTACAGTGCAGCTCTTCCTGCCACGGGCCCTGTCCCCGTGCTTTAATAAAGTCACCTTTTTGCACGAAAGATATCTTCAAGAATTCTTTTTTGGTCATTGGCTCCAGACTCCACGAACCCCACCATCACCCCAAAACTTCATCATATGGAGCTGCCCTGCCAACACTGAGCAGTTTCTCTCTAAACTCTGTTTTCCATTAGAAAAGGAACTTTCCTGTATAGATAGTTTACTTTCTATATATATATATATATATATATATATATATTTACTTATATATTAGTTTACTTTCTAAATATATATTTATATATATATTTATGTTTATATATATATATATCTTCATTAAACCATTGTTGTTTTGGTTTTCTGCCACTTGTAGCAAAACCAAATTCTTCTTTTTTTTTTTAATATTTATCTATTTTTGAGAGACAGAGCATGGGGGGGGTGGGGAGAGGCAAAGAGAGTGAGACAGAGGATCCAAAGTGGGCTCCCCTCTGTCAGCACAAAGCCTGTCTCAGGGCTTGAACCCACGAACTGTGAGATCATGACATGAGCCAAAGTCAGAGGAACGCTCAACCAACTGAGCCACCCAGGCGCCCCACAAAACCAAACGCTAATTGATTCATGATATTGTGTTATACAACGTCCCCAGTCTGCTCCCAGCCCTCATAGGCAGCACGCACATTAAGGAAGCAATTCTGCTGTGCTAAGCAGAAGGGTTCCACAGAGATGGTACACTGGAGACCCACATAAGGGTTTTGTTTGGACTTGCCAGTGTTTGCTTGACATTTAAAAATCAGCAATTTCACACAAAATCCAGACTTTCAGCTTCTCTCAAAATACCACACGAACTGGCAATGCTGAGCCAGCCTTGACTGTCTGAGGCAGAGGCCCAGTGGTCCTTTCAGACAGCGCCTGTATTCTCCATTTGCCAAAGTCCCTTCTCTCCCTTTCCTTAAGACCATGGCTGTACCTCGCTCAAAGATGTTTAGTAGATGCTGGCCGTGACCTGATCCAGCGTCGGGATCCTCCACCTTCTGTGAGTGTGATGTTTGACAGCTTTCCTCTTCTCCAGATCATCATTCTCAGCCACATGGGAGCTGCCTCCTAGGAGGCTGTGTGCCCTTTCCCACAGGGGGGACCTCCTTGCCGATGACTGGTTGACCCAGGCATACAAAAGGCTGGCCTCCTTGCCTCAAGGTGGGACAGACTCTGTAGGACGATCCATGCCAGAGCTCCCCGTGGTGTCGGGCTGCGGCTCACCTCCAGCTGAGCCCACATCCCAGCTCAGCTTCTCCCTCTGCTCTCCCCCTGCTTCCTTCACTCCCTCTCCTGAGCGTGCTTCTGCAACAAAGCCAAGTGCACCAAAATTCCCATACCTGCCTCAGCTCCCAGCCCCTTGTAAAAATTTGAGTTTTCATGCTTAAACTGGGGAGACCCCTGAAGTGTGCCGAAACAGTGAAAACAGCATTTGCCCAGCAAGCGGGGCTGACAGGCTGGCCAGAAGAGACATGCTTCAAGTAGCCACAGTCAGCCTTCGGAGGTCAATAGAGACTGTCAGATCGATGGGTATCATGAGGGACCCAGAAGGCCTTCTTGCGGTGATCTGAGAGCTATTGTTCTGAGCAAGCACATGGTTCTCTGTACCATATACCTGGGCTTACTCATCTCCTGATTAGTGCTTCCCTTGACTTGGATGTCCTTCCACTGTCGCCAGCTAGGCAAACAGCTCATCCACAGGCAACACCATGAAGCCAATCTGATCCCCGGCTGCTGTCAGGAAGAGCCAGCATATGGGAGTGTCTTCCTCAACATTTGCCTTAGCAGAAGGGCGTAGCTCTGGGCACGGGATAGTGAGCCCATTATTTCAGACTAATTAGGTAACGCTCTACCTTCACACTCTGCTGGAAAGGACTGCACCTCTAAGAGCGTGCGTATGGCACCCCCGGAGTTTTTAAGAGAACCTACTGAGAGGAGTGTCATCGGATGAGAGCCTCCAGCTGCTACGACTTCAGATCCACTCATTGTTCACACCGGGGCCATGCTGCTGCCGGCAAATGATTAAACATGGTGGGGGTAGGAGAACCAAGGCAACCCTTGTTCCGAGTCTCCCCAGGGACCTGGCCATGACCTGAGGCGCATCCTACCCAATCCCTCTCCTTTGCCATCCCTCCCTTCTCTGGAGTTAGGCCTGTATCTGCTCCGAAGTCTCTCCCTACCTACTCCTGTGCCCTTTCCCTTTGATTCTTTACAGTCATTTCCCCCAGGAAATTTCTTGTATCCATCCCAGCATCTGCTTCTTGTAGGACCCAAGCGGACACATTAGATTTAAGCCCTGGGGTCTGATCTGTGGAGCTGTGGGTGCAAAGTGAAGATCAAGTGCAAATGAGACATTATAATGGAATCCAAGGCAGCAACACTTAAAATTATGACAGACATTTGCTAATTGGAATGAAAAGATGTTTATGATAAGGTAAGCTGAGGAACTATAAAACATATAAACAATACAACATGTATTCCAAATTCGTTTTGAAAAATGTATATCTAGAAACATTTTAGAAGGCTCCATGTCGAAATGTTGACTGCTTTGCAGGAGTCTCTGTTTTTGTCTTTTTGCACATTTGCGGTTTCAAATTTCCCATAATAAAAGTTGTTTCAGCCCAGGAGGAGAGTATACCTTAGAGCCTAGAGCACTTTGGGAAGGTCACACAGGGTGTGAGATTCCACAGAGCCCCAGAGCCACCCCAAGAAGGGGCACCATGGGCTGGGGCACCCATGGGCTGTGGGCACCACAGGCCTAAGGAAGAAGGGACCCTGCAGGCATGAAGATCTGAGGGAAGGCCCTGGAGAGAAGATATGTGGGGTCCCTCTCCCTTATCAAAGCAGGGATCGGTTCAATTCCTATCCCTGCCAGTGCCACCTGGCTGATTCCCATGTCTTCCTTCTATGACCCAATAGATCTGGTCACATGTATTATTATAGCTCATTCATTCATTCAACCAAAATGTATGGAGCTGTACTCTTGGCTAGGCCTTCTGTTAAGTTCTGAAGATTCTGGGATGGGGCAGACACCAACCATTGCTTCTCAATACCCATTCTCTCCTTTTCCTTTGTGAAGAAAATGCCGATTTTGTGTAGGGCAGCAATGTGTCTGGTTACAAACCATATGTCCCAGCCCCCCTTGCAGCCAGGAGGGGCCTGGCTCAATTAGCAGGCACCCTGGCCCTTTAGCCTGCACCCTTCCTGATCTCTGGAAAGGAGACTGAGTGCTGGAGAGGAAACCTCTTTGGGACCATAAATGGAGCACGAGGGACAAAGATCCCATATTGAAGATGTTGGGACAAAAACCTTGAAAGAATCCATTGCTGGCAGCATTATCAAATCACTGAAATGGATCTGCAGACTTCTTGTTATATGAGAAAAGCAAACCTCTCAATCCGTTTACACCACTGTTTTGGTGGTTTCTGTAACTTGCAGCTCAAAATCCTAAGTGGCGCAAACAGAGAATGAGTCCTAAGCCCTGCCTTACTATGTATGGACAGAGGGCAGAGAAGTCAAAGGCAATTATAAACCAGTGTTATTAGCGGTATAGACGGGAGGCACCTGGTTCTCTGGGTGCACACATAGAGAACAACTCACAGAAGCAGGGAGGTCAGAGAGGATTTTTAGAGGAGAAGATTTTTGGTTTCGTCGTGAAAAGCAAGTAGGAATTAGGGACACAAAGGGAGGTACAGAGTGTGAATGCTTCTGGGTAGAAGCAGTTCCCAACGGCTGGAGCAAAGAATGACAATGTGTAGAGATGGGGGCCTGGGGTGCAAATCTTAGTCCTTACCCAAGGCAAGGAGCCAGATTTGTACCCTTAGAAAAATGGAGCAGGGTGTTGGCATTTCAGCAAGAGTATCTGTGCTACTCAGTTTGGGAACGGATGGGCAGGGTAGGTCGGGCGAGGCGTGAATGATGCTGTCCTCCAGGCTCTTGGTGACACCGAGCCTCTAAGGATGGAAAGGGATCCCAGGAAGGTGAAGGGGCCCGAGAGGGAGCAGGAGGCCATCCTTGCATCTGAGCCGTGATGTGTAGGAGTTCTGTAAGAGGGAGAAGCAATAGTAGGAAAGCATTCAGGGAATGGCCAGCCTAGGGCAGAGCCAGGGAGGGCTCAGGGAGGCCAGGGGTGGAGGGAGCATCTGGGGATGATGTTCTGTTTACCAGGGTGGTGCTTCTGAGGTTTAGTGGAAAGGTCTGGGCAGGGCAGGGGTGACGGGTCGGTGGGTCAAAACAGAATTGCCAGAGCAGTGTGGGCAGAAGGAAATAAGGTGGACAGTCCCGTTTGCCTCAAAGGTGAGGATGTTAGGCCCAAGAGGTGTAGCTGCTTTTCGAGAATTCATCCCTGCCATCTCAGCCTGGAATGACTCACTCTGCTAACGAAGGCATGGGACATCTACTATGTGCCCAGAAATGTGGGTTTTAACCAGCCCTCTTAGGACGTCTAGCACCCACTAAAGTTTTTGAGAACCACTGGTCTAGATCTGTGTTTCTCAACCTTAAATGTGCAGTCCTTGAGGATCCTACAGAGTACAGAATCTGACTCAGTAGATCTGGGCTGAGGGTGAAGAAGCTGCATTTCTTTCTTTTCTTTTTTTTTTTTTAATGTTTATTTACTTATTTATTTATTTTGAGAGAGAGGATGAGTGGGGGAGAGAAAGAGGGAGAGGGAGTCCCAAGCTCCATGCTGTCAGTGCAGAACCATGTGATCATGACCTGAGCGAAATCAAGAATCGGATGTTTAACTGACTGAGCCGCCCAGGCGCCCCAAGAGAGTCTGCATTTCTCTTGTTATTCTTTAAGAAAAAAAATTTTGTTAACATTTATGCATTTTTGAGAGACAGAAACAGAGCCAGAGGGGTTGGGGCAGAGAGGGGGAGACACAGAATCTAAAGCAGGCTCCAGGCTCCGAGCTGTCAGCACAGAGCCTGACGCGGGGCTCAAACCCATGAACCGTGAGATCATGACCTGAGCCGAAGTCAGACGCGCAACCGACTGAGCCGCCCAGGCGCCCCGAGAGTCGGCATTTCTAATAAGCTTCTGGGAGATGCTGCTGTTGCTGGCCACCAACCACACTTTGAGCAGCAAGGGTCTAGACAAGAGAACTTGTTGAGACAGTAGAGAAACAGTTTCTAGAAAGGTCAAGGAATTGACTGCTTTAGCCTGCAGAAGGCTGAGAGATGATTTAGTGGCATTCTTCAAAGGACATTGTTTTAATTTTTTTTTTTTTTAATTGAGGTCAAGGCACTAGAGAAATGGGTCAGCTCCGAAGCAGGCATAATTTAGGATAGGCTGCTTTTCATAGGTAATGACATCTTTTTTTTTTTTTTAATGTTTATTTAATTTTGAGAGGGGGGTTGGGTAGGGGCACAGAGAGAGAGGGGGACAGAAGATCCAAAGTGGGTTCTGTGCCGATATCATAGGAAAAGATAGGATTCAGTAGGCAGAGAGGGAAAGATTAGGACCTGAGGTCCCTGGATGGGGGAAAAAACATATTTTGGAACAATGCCCAGAGTGTGTGACCACAGCAAACCCCCTCAGGCCTAAGGTTCCTCTTAGGAATGTAACAGACCCCACCTACTCCCCCTCAGGTTTCCTTCAGGAATTTGACAATAGATCTGAGTATGGCCATAGGCCACCCCTCATACCATGGAAACAAGCCAATCAGGAATGGACAACCCAGCACCTAGAGTTACCCAGCCAATAAGGGTAGAACCTGAGAAGGAACAAGGGAGAAGAAAGGGAGAAGGCTGACCAGAACCTTATAAAACAAGGACCCTTGCCTACATATCGTCTTGGGCAGTCACTTTCGAATGTTCCCTCTCTGTAAAGAGAGCTTTCATAGTCTTCTTCCTTTCTGACCTTAGACTCAAGCTTTTGCCTACTACTTATTTTGTGTCCACCTCTTCATTCTTCGAAGTGGCGAGACAACGAATCCTGGGTATTGTGGTAAAAACAAAAACAAAAACCCTGCAACACTGATAGCAGAGAGCCCAGTGTGGGGCTTGAACTCACAAACAGTGAGAATGTGACCTGAGCCAAAGTCAGATCCTTAACCACCCAGGCAGCTTGGTGATGGTCTTAAGTGAGAGCCCATCTCAAGGCTGCTGCCAGCTTGGGATTTCCAGAGAGGTTTTCCTCTCTGCACTACCCTGCTGATGTCTAGAGTCTCTGCTGTATGAAGTCTGAAGGGGACAAACTGGAAGCAAGGCGGGCAGGGGGGTAAGGGTGAATTGAGTTTAAGAAACTGCTGCTGTGGTGACAGCTGAAGGAAACCAAGAGTCAGTAATGGTGGCTTCTCCCAGTTCCTAAGGGAACCTTGTTGGGGGTGGAGAAGGCCGGGAGAGCATGTCACAAATGCCATTTGTCCCCTTAGACTGTCAGCTGAACCTGGCAAGGGCAAAGCCATAGCAGAATGACTCCAAATGCATTTAGATAGTGATGTGTGGGCCAGCAGAACGTCTCCAGGAATAACCTCACAGCTTCAGTCTAGGAAAGACAGATTTTATGGAAAGATAAGCCCTTTCCAGCCCCCACCCCAACCTGGGTATCTATGTGCCATTGGGCAAAGGTTTCTCAACTAACAACTCCCTCCAAAAGGAAATTCACCAAAGAAAAGGCTTCTGACAATATTTTTTTGCACATCAGAGAGAGATGATATGAGGGTGGTTAAATTTGCCAGGCACAGTATCAAGGCTTCAATACAAACTCCAATATTTACTAGCTTTGTGTCCTTGGGAAAATTACTTTGCCTCTCTGTGCTTCAGGTTCTTCATCAATCAGCTATATTTGCTTTCTTCCCTTTGCCAAGCTATGCGCTGAAGGCAGTGAGTGCATTTTGTTCATTTGTGTCTTCTGGTGGCACTTGACTGAGAAGTTTAAGGTCCCTGACTATTCGTTTTATGATTTAAGTTGGGAGCTCCAGGAAGTAAGTCCCACTGGCATTCTGGACAGGGAGGAAAAAGTGTCCGTACACTTGTGGTGGTTGTTCTGGGAAGGCTTTGGAGAAGAGAGGCCATTCAGGCTAGGATGGCATCATCATAAATTTCAGAGGAGGTGACAACTGCTGGGGTCCAAATGATGTCATCGGGTTTCAGTCCCCTTGTCTTTGCCTCTAAGGCGGCTTTCCCCAGCATTGGCTCCTTCTCCAGGTCAGCTCTTCACATCTCGACCACATGGAGCTCCAGGCAATTCCAGCTGAAATAGTTAAGGTTCTTAATTCTAACAAAAGTCCTGCGGTTGAGCCCTTCTCGGACTCTGATTGGCTCGTGTGCTGGTACCTTGGGCCTGGGTCTGCTCTTATTTGCTAGGCCAAGGTCACGTGCTCAGCCTGGATGCTGAATGGGCGTGGGACCAGCTCTACCTACTCTTAACCACTCTTATGCTGTGGGCTGAGGTTGGGGAAAGGGTAGTGCCTCAAGCAAATGCGGTGTTGCTGCGAGAAGCATCGGGAATGTATTTTGCCGGCCGAAACAGCATCTGACGCTCAGAGCATCCAGCCCTGTGCCCTTGACTCCCTGATTCTTTTTTGATCCCCATTCTCCATACCCTGGATGCTGGGACCCGGATTACACTTCATATCCCTCTTATCTTTCAACTGCCTACATCTGATTCTTGAGTTCAGTTCATAGGATTTAGCAAAATTCAGGGGAGACCAGAAAGAGTGGGTGACTCCACATACGGGGAGCATCCCAGGTCCTATTTGGCTTCACTTGGGTCTTTATGCCAGTATTTGTTATATCGTCTCGATGAGAAAGTATATTGTGAGCTCCACACAACTGCTCTACAGATGAGATTTGGGGAAACAAGTATTCAGAGACCAGGGGTGCTCTGTCTCCATCTGGACCAACACTCACGTGTCACTCTTCCCACCTCTGGTAAAATAAAAGCAGCTGACTGAGGTGTCCTCAAGCAAAATCCACGAGACTCAACTCTGGCTTCTGATGGTATTTTAAATGTTTTATTACTCTGACTAGAGCCAGGGCACAGCGGTGCAAGAGCGTCTGGCTCCGGGGGTCCCATACAGACCAGGTTCAGCCACTTGCTGTTGGCAAAATCCAAAGGCAGAGAAATGAGTAGTGGTGAAACAAGACAGGCATTGATTTCAATGAGGTCAACCCTGGGAAGAGGGCGAGCCGACTAGCTCTCAAAGACTGTCTCTGAAGTGCCAAAAAATACTTCCAGGTTTCTATAAGGAAAATGTGGGACAAAGATCAGTGGATACGTGCAGGTAGGCAACGAGGGTCAAATCGATCATTGTCAAGGGCAAGATCTTGCTGGCTCAAGGCAGTCCTTATTGCTTGCAGGTGGGGGGGGGTGTGGGGGGCAGTTTTGGTTCCCACCAGGGGATACTTTGCCCGCAGGATCTTTTTGCCTGAGTTAAGAGATAAGCTGGAAAGAGCTTAATTAGAAAGTTTGAGGTCAAAGTGGAGGTAGTTGAAGTCCTCTTTCATGACCACTTTGTCCATTTTTGTGACTCTCCCACCATGCCCTCACTTTATCCTTTCCCTGCTTCCAACCCCAACACCACAGGCTTCCCTCCCCACCCAATCCTGCCAGACCAGGCAGCATGCCTGCTAAGAAGAAGAGGTAGGGATTGCCCTTATTTTAAGGGATCTGAGGCTCTGTTTTTCTAACAGATCTTTCATTAAAATCATGGCCAGTAAGCAGTGGAAATAGTAGTGCCAAGAATAGTCGAGAAGCAGATGTTCATGAGAAAAGTCAGCCAATAGGTAAATCACCTGAGCTGAGGTAGGACTTCTGGGATCATAGCAGTTAGGACAGGATGAGGGACAGAAGACAAGATTGTGGTGATTTGCAATGTTATATCTGTAAGGGTTCTTTATGTGCAAGCAAGGGAAACTAACTTTAGTGCAAATAAGGGAGGAATGCAATTTATTAGAGGAAGGTGAGTGCCCATGTAATAGGAAGAATATACGACCAGCCATGTCTCAGAGAGGATGGGAACCAGATGGTTTGGAGACTAGACAGAGGAACCACTTTCTGTTCTTGTAAGATTCATTCCAGTTTCAAGTTTCCAGGAGTCTGGCTGACACACTCCTGAGAGCCCACCAGTAACTGCATGCAATGGCAAGAGACCGGTCCCCATAAGAAAGGTGAAGAGGCTATTATGAAAAAGCAGGCGAAACAGTGATTTTTTCCACCCCAGAGGTCATCGTATTGTATTTGTGGGCTTGTCTTTCTGTGCTATTTCTCCATTTCTTGGTGACAATTATGAAGATAAAGTTTCTGAGAAACATTTCAGTAACATTCCACAGGCATGTTACTGAGTGCCTACGTTAGACCCTCTGCTGGTCATTGCACATAAAGGCGCCAAGGAAACATCATCATGGCCACCAGGGTTTAGAAGGAGGAGGTGGATGTGGAACTCATTGGGGCAATGCAGTATTGTTGGTGCTTTGGAAGAGGTATGTCGTTCTAGATAGATGGAGAGTGCTCAGAGCAAGAGCAAAGGCACAGAGGCACCAAACCTTCTGGGTTATTGAAGTAGAGTAAGTTCTCAAATGATGAGGATGAAGTGGGGTGTGTGGAGAAGTCAAGCTAGACTGGCAATCAATCGTAGGCCAGACCAGACCATGGAAGGTCTTTGAAATGAATCTGCAGGAAGGGGGAGCATTACAAGGGTTTGAAGCAGAGTAACGTAATGATCTGATTTGCATTTTAGGAAGATCCTGATGGCTTAGAATAAAGACTGGAAGAGGAAAAAGAAGATTTTTGCAAAAAAGCAATAGCACTAAGGGTGAAAAAGAGACAACAAGTAAGTGCGGTGTTAAGAAGGAACCATTTACAAAACTTTGAGTTGATTTGTTGGGGAAGGTGAGGGCGAGGGAGGCACCTAGCGTCACTCTCAGGCTCATGGCTTAGGGAAAGAGGTAGATGGTGACACCATTTTTTTTTTTTTTAAACCAGGTTTTCATGAGGAAAAAAAAAGAGGAAGGAATAGATTTGGGAGAGAAAAACGGAAGTTCAGTGGCAGGTACTGGATCCTGGTTGTCTGTGGGGGTACCCAGGAAGAGCTCTGCAGTAAGACATTGGATCTTAACATCCAGGAGCTGAGAGACATCAGCATGTGGCAGATGGGTATATGAAATGTAGGGGAGAGAAGAGAACATAGCTTTAGGTATGAATGCTTGAGAGCAGAGAATAAGGAGCTGGGAGAGGAGCCAGAGAAGGAACTGTCAGGGAGGTAGGAAGAAAACAAGAGTACTGAGAAGCCAGCAGAAGGTGATGTTTTAAGAACATGAAGTGCCCAACAATGTCAGATGCTCAGAGAGGTTCCCCACAATAAAGCTCAAAAACTCCACTGGATTTGACATTTGTAAGGTCATTGTTGACCAAAGCTAGAGATTTTCCAGTGGAGTGGTAGGACCAGAGGCCAGATTGGGGTAAGTCCAAGGGCTAACTGTGTGTCAAGGAGAGGGAGCCATGATCCTAGGAAGCTGACTTCTAATATACCTCCCCATACCTGTAACCCCATGCTACTGGCTCCAAGATGACCTGGGCCTCTGAATGGGATTGGTTATGAAGTCATGCATTCATTCATCCATTCATTTATCCATTTGTCTTTCAAGTGTCTACTACATGCCAGGTAATGTGCTAGATACCCAGACTCAAAAGATGAGGAAGACCCAATTGTTGCCCTAGAGACTCCAATGACTTAATTGGGAGACACACACAAAGATCAGACATATTGCCATGTGATGGAGTCTGTATTATGAAGAATGGGGAAGTCGTGGCAGGCTTCGTGGAGAAGTGACAATAGAGCAGGGTATTTATAGCAACTGTCATATAGACAATGGCCATCCAAGAAATCTTTTGAAGCAGGGGAATGATATGATCAGGTTTTTGCTATTGTTTTATGCATAAAAGTGATGAATTTTCACAAATATAATGCTCTCACATAGCTACCCTCCAGATCAAGAAGCAGGACATGACCAGCTCCCAGAAGCCCCTTATGTCTCCTTGTAGCTACTGGCCCACCTTTATCATGACCTCTTTGCCTCCAGCCCTTTGAGTTTCTTCACACAGAAACAGTACATAGTACATGTTTTGGTCTTCTGTCTTTCACTGGACATTACATCTATGAGATTCTTCCATATTGCTATATATAGCACTGGATGCCTTTTGGGAAAATGTGCCAAAGATGTGAATGAGTAGATTGTAAAACTCAGTCCTTTCCTATATTTTATAGTCCTTGAACATATAATTGACCAATAACTCTTGGCTCCTTAACCCCAGCCAAATTTAAGTGGGTGGAGCTGGCTCTCCCTACTTCTACACCTCTCTCCTTAAGATTCATTATTCATTCCTCCGATTGCTTAAAATGTTCACTTAAGTACAAGATCTCTTGTATGTCCATGTTTGCACATGTGAGTATATTTGTGTTTGTGTGTTTGTGTGCATGTGTGTTGCCTGAGAGGGAGGGGAAAGGAACTCTATCTAGGGTTCCTAGAGGGGGAAGCAGGTGAGGCTGATAGGCTGTCCCAGATAGAAACAGGCCAGTTTTCAGGGCGTACGGCTGTGATGGACAGAGTGGGAAGTGGAGCAGTGGACAGAGTGGCAGAGTGTGAATGATGGAGCCAGAGCTCAGGCTGTCCCAGTAATGAAGGGACCACCCTCAGAGGAGACCTAAGTCATTACTGTCATTCTAACTGCCACCCTCTCGAATGCTCAGGAAGCTTGCGAATCCCAGAGCAATTCATTCCCCATTTCTGCTGGAAGAAAAATGAGAAATCATACACTGGGAGGAATAAGTAATTCCTGCCTGTCTGCTTAAAAATACATCAAGACCCTGCAGAGAATATGCTTTGAAACCAAGGCCTTCAGATACTGAGCAGTCGGGCAGCTTCTGCTGCCAAGGTCTATGCTGCCTGACAGCTCCCCATAAAATTCCTGAAGAAAGAGGTTATACTGCTAATAAAACCTACTCCCAGAGTCTCTCTTGGCTGAGTTTTGTCCTATGAGCCCTTTATTCTTTCCCTCACTTATTCAGAGGTTAATAAGCTTGTATTTTCAAGGACAGCTCTAGACATAAAGGAGAGCTGGCTCTTTTCTCTCTCCACCTAGAATTAAGATTTGTTCTTTCTTAAATTGACAGTAGAAATGTTTTGGGGCCTGAGATGCCATTTGAAAGGACTCTAGTGTAAATCCAGTAGGGCCTAGAGCCTTGTAGCAAGCAGTGAGCTGGGGGGGTCCCGCAAGATGGCGGTTCCTAGCCTCTGAAACATGCATTGGCTTTCTCTCTCTCGGCATCTAATCAAGTGCTTTGCCATCTCTCTCTCTCTCTCTCTCTCACTCTTGCTCTTACTCTCTTGCTCCATATTTGTGAATTTTCTTGTCTGTGAGAGTCTCATTATCTTATATATTGGCAGGTTGGCCTGTGGGTTAGAAATAACATCCTCCAGTGGCCTTAGGTTATGGATTGGGAGCCAAGACCCTGAGAAGCAGAAGGGTCTGTCCTAGAGACTTTCCAGATGGTTTTGGAGATGACTATACCTCAGTCAGTGATGAGGCATCATCATCCTGTGACTATGTCGGTGATATTATTCTTGACTTTTGTTTTAGAATGACACATTGGGATGCAGTTGCTCTAATGCCAGGAAATGAAACCCATATACATCACAAGGATCAACTTGATATCATCAGAAACAATGAAAAATTAATGTTGTTGAGCCAGTGTTGCATTCTTTCTGCATTCAAAATTTCTGAAATGACTTATTTTTGGAGGCTCCAAGATGGCTGTGTGATTTCTCAAAGTAAACAGATTATTTTAATTTCTTGGGTATACCGTCCAAAAGACAAGAAAAGATAAGCCAAACTCTGTATACACTTAATTTCTGAACAAGCATCCGACTCTCACCTTTGGCTGCTCTGCTGAGACAAGATAAAGTATAATGGTAAACATATGGGCTCCCAAGGGCCAGCTCCATGAATAGCTGTGTGATCTTGGGCTGCTAACTTAGTCTCTCTGTGCCTCAACTTCCTCAACACAAAATGGCAATAATTTATGCCTACTTCAGAGATTCATCATGAAGTTTAAACGAGGTCAACCTTGAAAAGTGCTTAGAACAGTGTTTGAAATGTAGGAAGAACTCAATAAATGTCAGTTATTGTAAATGTTAATTTTCAAAATATGTCTTAGAATATCATAGCTCCTTTGGGGGCATGCATTGCCATTTTCATGCAGTGCTAGTCTAATGTCATACATAAAATCAGTGCTCAGTAAATACTTGCTGGTTGGCTTACACATAAAAGGAGCTGGCTTGCACATAAATTGGAAAGGAACAGGTCTCAGAAGAGATTTGTTGTTGTTGTTGTTGTTTTATGATTTTATGGCACATATCCGCAATCCAGAAATCCATTTTGATTCATTTATGGCTTTATTCTTCAAAGGTTTTTTTAAATTTTTTTTTAATGTTTTCATTTAATTTTGAGAGAGAGAGAGAGAGAGAGTGTGTGTGTGTGTGCACACGTGGGAGAGGGACAGAGAGAGGGAGACAGAAGATCTGAAGTGGGCTCTGTGCTGACAGCAGACAGCCCGATGTGGGGCTTGAACTCACAAACCGTGAGATCATGACCTGAGCCGAAGCCGGACACTCAACTGACTGAGCCATCCAGATGCCCCTATTCTCCAAGTTTTTACAATAAAAAAAATTCAATGTAAGAGTCTATGGTGAATTAGATAAGTAAATAAATCCAAGTTATTCTATGCTGGGATAATATTTGTCTAAGGAAGGCTTTTATTGTAGCTAATGTTTGGATGACATCCTTCCACTCATTACCAACCCCTTTCCGTCCATCAGTTAGTCCACGAAGTCATCATGAATCTCCTATTACATGCCGTCATTAGCGTTAGACAGTGGGTCTATGGTGCCGCATAAATCCACGCCCTCATGATGTTTGCAATCTAATGGGAAGACAGACTTCAAATAACCACACTAAATGCAAAACTGTAGTTGCAACAAGTACCCTGAAGAAAAACAGGTATGGTAATATATCCTGAAGAACTAAGGCATATGTACACGTACATATGTATGTGCATGTGTGTGTATGTGCACACTCTTGTATGCTTGCATACATATGTGGATATGCACAAATGTTCAGCATGCATTTTTGAATTTTGAGTGTCATGAATTTTGTTGGTCTATTGGGTTAGACTGGTTAAAATCTAAACCGAACTGCTACTTTTATGTAATAGCAGTATAAAAATAGACGACCACCTTTTCTGTGCACATATTGTCTCTTGTACCTTTCCAGCTATTAATAGCAGCTACTTGTTTTTGTCTTTTTTTAAAGATTTTATTTTTAAGTAATCTCTACACCCAACCTGGGACTTGAATTCACAACCTCAAAGTCAAGAGCTGCCTGCTCTACCAACTGAGCCAGGCGCGCACCCCAATGATAGCTGCTTGTTGAGCTCTAGCAGATACTGTGTTAAAGCTTGAATATCCCCAACAACACTATGAGCAGGAACTGCCATTCTCCCCATTTCCAGATGAGGGGCTGAGGCAAGGTGAGTTCAATACCTTGTCCTAGGTCAGCCACATGGCAGCATGAGTCCCTGGCCATCTGCTTTTTTTTTTTTTAATTTTATTTTTTTAATGTTTATTTATTTTTGAGAGAGAAACAGAGCACGAGTGGGAGAGGGGCAGAGAGAGGTGGGGACACAGAATCTGAAGCAGGCTCCAGGCTCTGAGCTGTCAGCACAGAGCCTGATGCGGGGCTCGAACCCACGAACTGTGAGATCATGACCTGAGCCGAAGTCGGACCCTTAACTGACGGAGCCACCCAGCCACCCCATCTGGCCATCTGCTTTTGTCTTTCCTCACCAAACGCAGTAGAGAAATGGCTCCTGTGGAAGGCAGAGGTGTACAGGATCTGTAGGGAGCAAGAATGTGGTAACAGTTCAAAGTACCACAAGAGGTGAGCTTGGAGAGTAACAGGGTTAGAATCCGATTGCACCAACTGGTCCCTTGTTCTCCCTGAGCGAGCTGACTGTTCTAATGCTTCAACAGCCTCTTGTATTTGGACAGCCTCTCATCTGAGTCCCTTGTTGAGGTAGAAGACATCAATCGCCAACTGTCTTCAGGACACCTTGCCTGATGGGGTCTGGCCCTTCCAACTCAGTAGGACCAAACTCATCCCCTCCCCCCGTCTCCTGTTTCTCCCTTGTTCTCTCATTCCCACTGGTGACATTAATTTCAGATTCCTCTTCAGCTTCTCCCACCCCCAATATGAAGCAGCACACAAGGTGAGGTGATTGCATCTCGGGAACATCCTGTTTAACCCCAAGAGGCTTCAATGCTATGGCTCTTGTCTGATGGTAGTATGGCTCCCATAGTCCCCTTTGAGACATGTTCTTCTCCACTGACATTCCTTGTCCCCTCATTCCTCAAAATCTGAGTCCCTGCATGAGAAGCCACCCATTCACCCCGTGCTCCTCAGCTCAGATGCTGAGAATCATTTCTGTGCTGGAAACGTGAATTGCTCTGGCCACACCGAAGGTCCCGAGAGATTTCTGTAACAGGAAAGTAGGTCATATTTCTTCTTTGGGAATAGATACTGGTGTCAGCAGATATGACACTCTTTGAAATTGAACTTGGCGATTCCTCAAAAGTGCTTGGATCCTCCCCAACACCATGCTAGCGGGCCCTCCAAAGAGGCCAGCCTCTGACTGCCCTGAGGTAATCTGAAGAAGCCAGCTGCTCAGAGAATCCGAGGCCAGTGTTTCAGGGGCCTGGGCCAGGTTACACTTCTGTGCAGCGCACGGTTCAGGCTGTGCGGTTGGTGGCAGCTTGTATGTGCCTGGGTGGGCGGCAGGTGGAAGCTAACATTTTCAGGGTGGTCGGTCGGGTAGGGCAAGCATGTCCTGCCGAGGAGAGTGGTGAAACTACGAGAAGCTGCTAGTGGTGGGGGTACTTCGCGAAGGACTGAGTTAAAAAACAAAACTGACTTCTAATTTGGCACCAAATATTAATGATCGTTAACACTTGTGAAGAACTTAATGGTTTTAAAAGTATTTCACATATGGTATCTCAGTTAGTCCTTGTTGGAATTCCAGATGAAGCTTTTATGGTCTCACCACGACATACCTTTCCTAGAGAGTGTTTATCACAATGGCAATTATGCATTTCTTTTGAGATTTTTTTTAAATGGGTGTCTTCCCTACTAAACTGTAAGATTCATGAGGACAAATCTTGTTTTCACTCAGCATTCTTTTTTTTTTTTTTAAAATAAGCTTCACACCCAGCCTGGAGTCCAACGTGGAGCTTGAACTCATGACCCTGAGATCAAGACCCTAGCTGAGATCAAGAGTCTAATGTTTAACCGACTGAGCCCCTCACTCGGCAGTCTAGGCCCAGCACCTACAGCAATGCTCTAGCATATAGTAGGTGCTCAGTTAATATTCAGTGAATGAAGGAATTCAGTACATAAATGAATGGCTGTATGATAATTGTGTAAAAAATGTTACTGGGGCTCCTGGGTGGCTCAGTTGGCTGAGCGACTGACTCTTGATTTCGGCTTAGGTCGTTATACCAGGGTGGTGGGATCAAGCCGTGTCATGCTCTGCACAGAGCCTGCTTAATATTCTCTCTCTCCCTCTCTCTCTGCTCCATCCCCCCACTTGCATGCATATGCTTTCTGTCTCTCTCTTTCTAAAATTAATTAAATAAATAAATAAATAAATAAATCCCAAAAATGTTACCTAAGCAAAACACATCCCGGACAGATATGCATGTAGGACTTATTTTTTTTTTTTAAGTTTACTTATTTATGAGAGATAGAGACAACATGAGTGGGGGAGGGGCAGAGACCGAGGGAGACCCAGAATCTGAAGCAGGCTCTAGGCTCTGAGCTGTCAGCACAGAGCCCAACGTGGGGCTGGAACTCACAAACCATGAGATCATGACCTGAGCCAAAGTTGGACACTTAACTGACTAAGCAACCCAGGTGCCCTTTCATTTTATTTTTACTTTTTAATTTATTTATTTTGAGAGAGTGAGTGTGAGTGGGGGAGGGGCAGAGAGAGAATCCCAAGCAGGCTCTGTGCTGGTGGCATAGAGCCTGATGCGGGGCTTGATCTCATGAACTGAGAGATCATGACCTGAGCCAAAATCGAGTTGGATGCTCAACCAAGTGAGCTACCTAGGCACGCGCAGGACTTATGTTTTTCAGTGAAGAGAGATTCTATTCTCATTGTTATTGTTTTATTCTTATTCTTATTCTTATGTTACCTTATGACTAATGCACCAACAAACCTTTTAAGAACTTTTTGTTTTGAAATAATTATAGATTCAGAGGATGTTGCATAGAAATCACAGGGAAGTCACAAGCACACTTCATTCTTTATTTCTCCAGTTTTGAAATCTTGCATAACTGTAGTACAATTCCAAGCAATTTTTTTAAAAGCTGTGTTTTAAAAAAGGACTTAAAGGAATCAAAATCACTATCTTGAAAAGATATTGGCATCCCCATGTTCACTGCACTATTATTTGCACTAGTCAAGATGTGGAGAAAACCTGTATCCACTGACAGGTTAATGGATAAAAAAGATGTGATGTACATACATCTACATATGGTCCATGTGGAATGGACCTTAAGAGCATTGTGCTTACTGAAGTCAGTCAGAGAAAGTCAATACTGTATGATCTCACTTGTATGTGGAATCTAAAATAAAAACAGAAATGAAAATAAAACAAAACAAAATCGAACTTACAGATACAGTGAGGCAGGGGGTAAGGATGGGTGGGTGAAATGGGTAAACTTGGTCAAAAGGTACAAGTTTCCAGTTAGAAGAGAAGTAAGTCCTGGGGATGTGATGTACAGCAAGGTGACTATAGTTAACGATACTGTGTCCCGTGTTACATAATCGCAAACTGCTAAGCTTGTGTGTTCCCATCACAAGAAACAAATTTTGTAGCTGTACAGTGATGGATATTAACTAAACTCATTGAGTTAATCATTTTGCTGTATCTCAAATCATTGCGTTGTATACCTAAAACTAGCACAATGCTTTGTGTCAATTATACCAGTAAAATGAAAAAGAACCTGAAGAGTAGACTGAGTCATACATGGTAAAGAAGACCATCTCCGTTCACTGTGAGGCTGAGGGGCTCATCCTGTAAAAGTCCCTTCCATGGTCTGGGTGCTCCCTTGTACACTTAACTCAGGTGGATATGGAGGGAGGTTCACAGGTGCACCTTGACATGGACCCTGGAAGCACACTTACTTAGCTTCTCCCCACCTCTGTTTTCCTTGGGGCCTCCAAGGGCCTCTCCCAGGACTTGAGAACCATGCGTCAGACTTAGTCTTACCACTTTCCTGCATTCACTGAGTCTGAGATACCCATCTCAGCACTCATTAGCAGTAGGACTTAGGGAATTAACCTTAGGTGAAACACTTGTTTCACCTCTGTGAATAGTATTTACTGGAATGGGAAGTTGAATCTCTGGAGGCTGGTCTAAGATGCATTGGATCGTTCTCCCCTTGCCATCAAACAAACCCTGGAAAACACTCAACAAATCAGAAGCCTAGTGCACGTTTTTCTTTTGCAGTGCATCTAAGGGGCTGTGAACAAGCATGGCCAACAATCCATCCCTACTCCTTAATGTGGTAGAAATTAAATGCTCTTCTTTCCTCCAGCCAAATCAAGCTCCCCATGTGATAGATGGGAATAAAGCCCATGGATGGGCTGGAAGTGTCTGATTTCTGTAACGTCCTGTTACCTTAGCACCTCCCCCAAGTTGTGGAATTTCTTTACTCATCTCCCCTTAGTAAATAAGCAGGGCTAAGAAAGCTAGGGTCATGGCTCAAGTAATTCTCAATGTTTATGGATTTGGTGAAGAATGAATTAAATCAACATTGCATGGAAATTCTTGATTTTTTTTTAAGTTTATTTATTTGAGAGAGACAGAGAGAGAGAGAGATCGTGGGGGAGGGGCAGAGAAAGAGGGAGAGAAAGAATCCCAAGCAGGTTCCCCACTGTCAGCACAGAGCCCGACATGGGGCTCAGTCTCACTAACTGCGAGATCATGACCTGAGCCAAAATCAAGAGTTGGATGCTCAACTGACTGAGCTGCCCAGCCTTCCCAGTTCTTGATTTGTCTTGAATAAAATTAGAAATCGTGAACTGCCCATCTTCACTAGTCAGCTAACCTGGCCAAATCAAGCCTTAAGCCCAGTCTTCTGTGTCTCATCATCTCTTGGTGTCATCTTGGCATTGTTTGGGATGCAGTACAGCCATGATTTGGTTTCTGATGGGTTGTCTCCTTCTTCATCTTCCCACATCTGCTCATGGGTCAGGGTGCAAGGAAAGGAAAAGACTGCAGAGGCACAGAGAGGGAGACCTTGGCGTCACTGCTGTGCTGAAGCATGTGACCATCTTTGGGTAACTGGAATCTCTAGAATATTATACACATGGAGAACTGACTATGCCATACATCTGGGGTCCATTCAAGCTCCATTATTTCCCAGATAAGAAATTTAAAAATGTTTCTGTTTTGCTTTGGCTTAAGTTATCTGATTTGACTGTCCATACAGTTATCAAACTAATCAGACAATTATCTGTGTATTTCAGCACTGCTTATATGCACAGTGTGCCACTCTCAGATTGCAAAATGAAACTGGGAATTTTTCCTGACTATCTGACAGTTTTTAAATTACTGTAGAAATGGAGGCATTTTTCATGTAGTTTATTTTACCTGTGTCTACCACGATATTCTAAGATACTTCTGAATCTTCAATCCAGGCAGCCTGCTAGGGTCACAAAAGCACAAAGGTAGACAGGCTGAATAAAATCTAGCTTTGTCCGAATTTATGATTAGCCCGGAGACTTCTCAGGCAGATAACAAGATGCCAAACATTAAAATAAGAAATTTCTCAGACTGAAAAAAAGAAACCTAACGACTGATTTTGTAAACAACACTGAGTTCCATCACTTGGGACTCTTTTATTCCACACACAATGTTGCCTACCTACCATGCTGAACTGTAAACAAATACTTGTCTTGTAAGGGTAAGATTCTTGGGGCTGTAGCATCCCAATAAGCATGGTTAGTGTGCCTCTGAGAAGTGTGTTCTATCATTCATTTCTGTGGTTTTGGTAGTCTATCATTGCAGGGTATCCTGGACCATTTGTTTCCAATGTATTAAGTACTTATAGACTGATGGACCTCGTTTTAAGCTTCATGGGTTTGGGAGAACATTAAAAAAAATAAAATATACAGTTCTGTCTCCTGAAGTGCCTGTTTATTTAACTTAGCCAAGTTGAACAAATATATCACCACTAGAAAGGGAAATTGTCTGTAAAGGCCAGTATGTTGATTTTGGAATGTGCTGTAGAGTTGCTCTCAACATTAGCCTGATAAACATGGCGACCTGCATTGATATTAACCGGTGAAAATGGCCGATGCGAATGAATGACACTGAAGATTTGGACTTGAGCCATCTCGTGTGCTATGTGAGGCGCAACAAAGAAATGGCAGTAAGACTTCTTTCATCTTGGGGAGGATGATCAAGGTCTACGGAGGATAATGGATCCAGTCTTTCTAGATGTCCTGCAGCTAAGTTGACAGTGTGTAGTGGGATGATGGGTTCCTGCCGCCGTTCATTCCCAACCCTTCCTGTTCACAACTGTTTATCAAAGTCACAGATAAAACAGTCCCCTTTCTTGTTTCCCTTCTGGTACACTATTCCCTCTTAAAGGCGAATAGTATCAAATCTAGAAAGGTAGTTTGTCTCCAGTTCCAGTGCTCTGAAATTTTTTTCCTGGTGTTGTTAAATGTAACTATTATATTTTGGCCAAACAGTATTGCAACTTTTCTTTTTCAGAGCAGTCAGTGTGTTCATGCTGTGCAACAGAAGGAGAAAAACGCTTATTTCCATATTTACTGTGCATGTTACTTCACCCCCAAGTGATTGATCATTTAAAGCAAGGTATTTGGCATTCTTCTTGAAAAGCACTAAATTAGTTCTTTTCCCATCCAATGCTGACTTTCAGCATAGAGATGCATATAGTGATGTTAAAAAAATAAATAAGTAAATCTTTGGTTTCTTTAAAGTGATATTATCGAGACATTCATATATAGTACTACTTAGCTATTTCATATGTACAATTTGATGGTATTTATTTATTTAAGTTTATTTATTTATTATGAGAGAGAGATAGTGGGGGAGGGGCAAAGAGCGAGGGAGAGAGAAAGAATACCAAGAAGGCTCTGCACTGCCAGGGCAGAGCCTGATGTGGGGCTTGAACTCACGGACTGTGAGATCATGACCTGAGCCAAAGTTTGATGCTTAATCAACTGAGCCATCTTGGTGTCCTGTTATTTATTTTGATTTTTTTTTCTTAGAGAGAGAGAGAGAGAGAGTTAGTGGGGGTGGGGTGGGAGAGGGGCAGAGAGAGAGAGAGAATTTCAGGCAGGCTCCATGCTCAGTGCAGAGCTCTATGTGGGGCTCCATCCCACAACTCAGGGATCACAAGCTGAAATCGAGAGTCGGATGCTCAACTGACTGAGACACCCAGGTGCCCCACAGTTTGATGGTTTTTAGTATATTCACAGAGTTGTGCAACCTTAACCACCACTTAATTTTAGAATGTTTTCATCACTCACCATGAAACAGCTTTGTACCCATTAGAAGTCCCTCCCCACTGTACCTGCCCCCAAGCCCCTGACAACCACGAATCTACCTTCTGGGTCTATAGATTTGGCTATTCAGTGCCTTTGTTATAAATGGGCTCATATATATGATCTTTTGTGACTGGCTTCTTTTCCTTAGCATAATATTTTTAAGGTTCATCCAGATTGTAGCATGTATTAGTATCATATTTCTCTTTATTGCTGAGTAGTATTCCATTGTATGGACATACCACATTTTGTTTATCCTTCCATTATTTATGGACATTTGAGTGGTTTCCATTTTGGGGGCTATAATGAATAATGCTGATAGGGATGCTTATGTATATATGTTTGGCTGAACATATATTTTCTTCTCTCTTGAATTTACAACTGGGAGTAGAATTGCTGGGTCATATGGTAACTCTACATGTAACATTTTAAAGAACTGCCAAACAGTTTTCCAGAGTGGCTAGACAATTCAACATTCTCACCATCGGAGGGTCTCAATTTTTTCACATCTTTGCCGACACTTGTTATTCTGAGTCTTTTTTGATTATAACTATTCCAGTGGATGTGAAGTACTATCTCATTGTGGTTTTGATTTTCATTTTTCTGGTGACTACTAATGCTGAGTACCTTCTCATGTCTTTATTGGACATTTGTATATGTTTGTTAGGGAAATGACTATTCAGACCTTTGTCCATTTTTTAATTAGGTTGTCTTTTATTGCTGAATTTGTTGTTTGATTCCCTTTACAAACATATGATTCAGAAATACTTGAAAATATTTCCCCCCCTTGTGTGGGTTGTCTTTTCATTTTCTTATTGGTTTCTTTTTTTTTTTTTTAATTTTTTTTTTCAACGTTTTATTTATTTTTGGGACAGAGAGAGACAGAGTATGAACGGGGGAGGGGCAGAGAGAGAGGGAGACACAGAATCGGAAACAGGCTCCAGGCTCTGAGCCATCAGCCCAGAGCCCGACGCGGGGCTCGAACTCCCGGACCGCGAGATCGTGACCTGGCTAAAGTCGGACGCTTAACCGACTGCGCCACCCAGGAGCCCCCTTATTGGTTTCTTTTGAAGAATAAACACTTTTTATTTTTTTAAAAGAAACTGTTTTTTTTTTTAACATTTATTTTTAGGAGAGCACAAGGCGGGGAGGGACAGAGACAGGGGAACAGGCTGACAGCAGTGAGCCCGATGTGGGGCTCAAACTCATGAACCAGGAGATCGTGACCTGAGCTGAAGTTGGGCACTCAACTGACTGAGCCACCTAGGTGCCTCTAAACATTTTTTATTTTGATAAAACCATTTTGATATCCATGTTTTACTTTGGCACTTTTGTTTTTGGTATCATATTTAAAAAACTATTGCTTAACCCAAGATCACAAGATTTCTTCCTATGTTTTCTTCTAAGAATCTTTTTTTTTTTTTTTTTAAGAGAGAGAATGTGAACAAGAGAGGAAGGCTCCATGGAGCCAGATGTGGGGCTCAACATGGGGCTCAACACGGGGTTCTATCCCACGACCCTTGGATCATGACCTGAGCCAAAATCGAGTCAGATGCTCAAGTGACTGAGCCACCTAGGCATCCCTTCTAAGAATCTTATAATTTTTAGCCCTAACATTTAGGTCTAAGATTCATTTTGAGTTAATTTTTGCACATGGAGTAAGGAAGGAGTCCAACTTCATTCTTTTGAATGTGGAAATCCAGCTGTCCCAGTGCCATTTGGTGAAAAGCCTGTTCTTTCCCCAACTAAATTATCTTGGCACTCTTGTCAAAAATCAATTGACTATAAATATAAAGGCTTATTTCTAGATTCTCATATTCTGTTGATTAAATGCCTGTCCTTATCTGGTAGCACCTTGACTTAATTATTGTAGCCTTGCAGTAAGTTTTTAAATGGGAGAGTATGAATCTTCTCTTTTGTATCTCTTTTTTCAAGATTGTTTTGGCTATTGTGGGTCCTTTGAATTTTCATATGAGGTCTAACATCCCTTGGGCTGCATCTGCAAGAAAGTCAGGTGGGATTTTGATAGGGATCGTGTTGAATTTGAAGGTTAACTTGGAGAGTATTGCCATCTTAACAATGGCATGTCTTTCTATACATTTATTCCTAAGTATTTTATTCTTTTTGATGCTAGTGTAAATTTCTCAAATTCATTTCTGGATTCTTCCCTGCTAGTGTGCTTGACACACAATTAGTTTTTGTCATTAATCTTGTATCCTGCAATCTTGCTCAACTTGATCTTCTGTACATAAGATCATTTCCTCTAGAAATAGAGATAGTTTAGTAATTATTTTCTAGCCTGACTACCTTGTATTTCTTTTTTTCTTCTTTATCTCATTCCATCCCCTCTCTTTTTTCCCTAACTGCCCTGGCTAGAACCTCCAGTACTATGTTGACTAAAGTAGTGACAGCAGACTTGTCTTGTTCCTGATCTTAGGGGGAAAACATCCGACCCTTCACTATTAAGTGGGAAGAAGGGTCTCATGTTTATTATGCAGAACTGCTGGAACAGTTCTATATAGACATATACAAACATATATATACAGATATATATAGTCTATATATAGTTCTATATAGACATATACATATAGATACCACGATGTAAGGCAAAACGGTCAGCTCAGGTGTTGATCACTGGACCTTCTTTTGCTTTTTTGTCCCTTTTTTTATTTTATGTTTGGTCCCAGCTAAGGAGACCTGAGATACCATATTAATTTTTCCTTGTCATCTTCAGCATGCTATGATCAGCAGTCTACTACAAGTCTCCTCTTTTGTTTTTTTTTCCCTCTTTATTCCTAGTTCTCATATCCATTCCCCTTCCCCCTCCTAAGCACCCATCCTAGTGTGCTGATAGGCATCCCCAGCACGCATGTATTCTTTAAAAATTCTTACTGTTTTGTGTCTGAGATTTTAGTGTACGTAAATGGTATTAAAGGTGCTATGACGTCTGTTTCCTGATTTTTTTGTCTTGACGTTTCGTTCCAAGTTGGCGTTGAACGTACCTTCAATCTGTTGCTTCTGACTGCTTCATTGCACTCCGCTCCTGTTGTTGATCTTGCCCCATTGTGGTGGACCCCAAACTGCCATTCCCCACCCCCAGTACCACAGACAATGCTATGATGAAGGTCTTCATTCACATTTTCTTACATGCCTGCCCAAGGTATTCAAGTAAGGGATTTTGCCTTTTTTGGCTTCAACATGTCTAACGTAGTGAAACAACATCAGTTTATTTTTCAGAATGGCTGAGTTGACATTTCCAATGGCAGTATGAGTGGGAAGTTCTTGGTCTGCTCACAAACACTTGTGCTTTTTTTTTTTTTTTTATCTTTTTAAGTTGCTATCCTAAGGAGCGCAAGGTGGGTTCGTTGTTTTGATTGTAACTTCTCTGATTTTTAGTGAGACTGAGGATTTTTCATGTACTTCTTTTCATTTTTTCATTTTCTGTCTGCAAACTGCTTATCTATATTCTCTACCCACTTTTCTCTTTGGTTTCTTCATTTTCCCTATTAATTTACAGGAGTTATTTGTATGTTTTAAACACTGATCCTAATCCCTTTCAGGTAGTATAAGTATTTCCTCCCAGGTGGCCATCTATTTGTCTATTTTTTATTGATATTATTACTAATGAATATATTTGGGGAGCTAATAGATTAAATAAATTTGAATATATTTATTGATATTATTACTAATGAATATATTTGGGGAGCTAATAGATTAAAATGATGACAATGGTCTAAGTTTGTTGTAAGTTGAGAATATATATGAAAAATTTTAAACATATGAGAGATTGGAGTGTCCATCTTCATAGATCTAAAAGAAGTCCAGTCACCAGCAACAAGATTGATGGTGGTGGCTGGTATCTTGTAAAACATATATACACAGCACCCAACACACGCTCACACACACACACACACACACACACACACTACTCCCTCTTTAACTCACTAGTTTCTTGGTTCCATACTCATTGACCTCTTCTCATTGGTTTTCTTTCCGTTTACCTTCTCTTCCCTTTATCCTGAAGCAACTTTCTAAACGAACTGTGATCACTACATTTAAAAACATCAGTAGGACAACTATTAGGGTGACAATTGTCAAAAAAACCAGGAACGAACAAATGTTGGCAAGGATGTAGAGAAGTTGGAACCCTTGTGCATTGTAAAATTGTACAATGTAAATGGTGTAACCTTTGTGGAAAACAGTATTGAAGTTCTTCAAAAAATTAAATATGGAATACCATTTGACCCAGCAATCCCACTTTGGGGTACATACCAAAATACCAAAAGAATTAAAGGCTGGAATTTGAATAGATATTTATACACCCACATTGAAATAATCTGGGCACAAAAGGACAAATACTGTATGATTCCACTTCTATGAGGTTCCTAGAGTTGTCAAGTTCACAGATACAAAAAGTAGAATGGTTGTTACCAAGGGCTGGGGGAAGGGAGGAATAGGGAGTTATAGTCCATGGACATAGAATTTCAGTTTGGGAAGATTGAAAAGTTCTGGAGATGGATGGTGGGGACGGCTGCACAATAAAGTGAATGTACTTAATACCACAGAAATGTAGGTTTTAAAATGTTTAAAATGGTAGGGATGCCTGGCTGGCTCAGTAGTGGAGCATGTGACAATTGATCTTGGGGTCGTGAGTTTGAGCCCCATGTTGGGTGTAGCAATTATTTAAAAATAAAATCTTAAAAAAATTTTTTAAATGTTTATTTATTTATTTTGAGAGTGAGAGAGAGAGAGAGAGAGAGCATGCATGCATGGGGGCAGAGAGAGAGGGAGAGAGAGAATCCCAAGCAGGCTCTGTGCTGTCAGTGCAGAGCCTGATGAGGGGCTTGAACTCATGAACCGTGAGATCATGACCTGAGCTGAAATCAAGAGTCGGATGCTTAACTGACTGAGCCACGCAGACGCCCCCTCAAAACACCCTAACAGATTGGTTGACAGCTGGATACATGTGCTGCACCCACCTATGGAGATGAATTAGGGATATTTTGATTCTGGGAGAAGTAACAGGCCACGGGACCTTCTACTCCTTGTGTGGAGGTGTGCAGGGCTGGGTTGAAGCCTACTGCTTGGAGGGCCCCCAGGATGGAAAAACTCTTTAAAGTGTAGAGATTGCCACCTGATACCTGGAACTTTGACAGAAGGTCTGGTGACGGGCTGGCGTTGGATAAAGCAGTGTCAGGGGCCAGGACATCAATGGCGTGGCTTCCTAGGTTGGCCAGAGGTAAAAGTGTGCGGGCAAGAGTACTGATAGCCCTTCTGATAGTCTTGCTGCGACCTGGCCACATGAGCCCACTGAGCTAGGCATGTTTCAGAGACAGATAAGAAATGTACCAGGGAACCCTATGTCCTTCAACATCAAGTGTATCCTTAACCTGCATAAGCAACCGCTTGCCCCCATCACGTCCATGTGTCTGAGTGTCTCATTCTTGCTCACCCAAGAGTGACTGAAGGGCTGAGGGGTCTCCATCTCTCCTAGACGGTTACCTGCAGACTCCCCAGTGTGCCTGGCCCCGTGCTGCCCGAGGGCTCTCCGCAGAGAATGTATGACCACCGCACCGTCTTTTTCAAAAGGCAAAATACCCGGGGATAAGGTAGGCCCCGGAAAGTCATTTCCCCTGAAAAGAGTTCAAGGAGATTGGAGGCTGACTGTGGTGATGAACTGATCTATAATTGTGACAGGCTGATATTGTTCCTCCCTGCTGCAACAGACTTCAAGCGCCAAAGAGCTCGGGAAACAATGTCTTTAAAAAAGATGAAGCACAGATAATGGTTTTATTTTGTCTGAACCAAATAGGAAATCACATCCCAAACCCTTTCAATCACCCTGCGATGTCATTACCCCACTCCATCAACACCGCTCATAACCCCTGACAGTGACAAGAAGACCTCCATGATGGCATTTATCTCAGGGAAATGGATGTATTAGCTATTTGCGTGACCTCGGAAAGGCAACATTTGCAAGCTGAGAGGCATTCCACAGAAGCCATCCCTTTTGGTGGGAGTGAAGTCGAAACGTTGTTGCTGGAATTAGATCTCCTCTTGAAAATAGCTGTAGGAGAGAAAATGCCAAGCACCCCCCCCCCCCCTTGCCCTCTGTCTCACACTCTCCTCCATTCCAGTTGGCCTGGTCCCACGTGGTCCACAATAAATGCTGTTCTCTATAATCAGCAATGAAAGAAATGGGGAACTGTGTTCTCCACTCTGGAATGTCACTGGTGCCTGATACCTGGCTATCCTGCTCTCCTCCTGCCCCTTCCCTGCATCACCTGGGGTTGAGAAACCCCCTGAGAAGGCTTGTGTGTACCTCTGTGGGTAGATGACCTATCAGAAAAACTCTCCTTTTGCTTTTCTCGTTCCTCTCCTGACTCTTTGACTTATTTTTTAAATTAAAAGTCAAGCACACCCCCACACCCAACATGAGGAATGTGAAGTGGTAAAACTTTGCAATGCCAAACTTTGCTTTCCTTCTGTACAAAGAGGCAGTATCTAGGGGCACCTGGGCGGCTCAGTCAGTTGTGTCCAACTCTTAATTTTGGCTCAGGTCATGATCTCATGGTCTGTGGGATCGAGCCCCAAGTTGGGCTCTGTGCTGACAGCGTGGAGCCTGCTTGGGATTCTCTCTCTCCCTCTTTCTCTCTCAAAATAAATAAATAAACTTAAAAAAAAAAAGAGGCAGCATCTCTAAGGGGGTTTCCAGGTCTAGAGTTTGGGGACTAGGATATTGAATGCTTCTCTTGCTCTCAAAGAAGAGGTGGGAAAGCAAATAGATGCACAGATACATGATAGGAAATAGTTGATGAGGACCTAGGAGCTATAGACACTCAAATAAATGGTGACTATATTATATAGGCATCATACACGTATTATGTCCATGTGTATACACATGTATGTATGCATAATTCTTTTATGTAAGCACATACATACAAACAGGTACAGAGATATAGATATAGGTATAGCTATAGATATAACTGAAGCCTGAAAAATCTTATGAGGGAGGTAATATTTCTTTTTTACAGAGGAAGCACTTTCAAATTTTATGAGTTCAAGCTATTTGCCCCCAAACACCCCAAACTGAGGTTCCAACTCCGATGGCCTGGGCCCAATGGACATGTTTTCTTCTTCTGGCGATGACATCACAGTTGGCCTTTTTTTGGGAACCAGTTTTCTCCTAGGTGGTGCAGCCTTCTAGCAAATGTCAAAGGACCATGCTCTTCTCTGTCCAAAGAGCAAGCAGGTGATCCAAGTCAGGTTAAGTAGACTCTCTCCGATGACTCTGGAGGCTGAAGGGAAAAGATGCATAATGACGGTGGGGGCTGATTCATCCCCATGGTTGTTGCCTAGAGAGACCGTCCCATTTGTTTCTGAGTTCCCAAACCTCACGGCTACTGTGAGCCATGTCTTTTCTGAGGGTTGTTCCTTCAGGCTGTCCCTCCATGCTGTGAGCTTCCCCCGTATCCTCCTAACAAATCCCCTTCGGTGTAGGTAGGTGTGGTGGGTGTGGGAGTGTGCCCCCACTAGGCCTGGGGGGCTTCTTCCCCTGCTGTCACTGTGCTGGACACTGATGGCTCGCAGCTGAGGCCCTCCTAGCCCTCAGCCACCCAGAGCTTCCTTGCCCAAGTTTAGACCCTCTTCTAGGAGACAGTCTGCTGGGGTACAAAGGCCCAGTGTCCTTGCCTCATTCTGGACAAGCCCAAAAGCTATCCCAGGTCCAGGGCTCCCCTTAGGATCAACTTGAGGCCTCTGTTGAAATTACATCATGGTTCAATTTCTTCTTCCTGCTTCCTTTACTCCTTCTACACCTTGTAGCTTCTGTGAACCCCGCCCAGTACTGCTGCTGTCGGCAGATTTCTTTTTCTTTTTCTTTTTTTAATTAAAAAAAAATGTTTATTTTTGAGAGAGAGACAGACAGACAGAGTGCAGGCGGTGGAAGGGCAGAGAGAGGGAAACACAGAATTTGAAGCAGGCTCCAGGCTCTGACTGTCAGCACAGAGCCCAAAGTGGGGCTCCAACACAACAGTGAGATCATGACCGGAGCTGAGGTCGGGCACTTAACCGACTGAGCCACCACTATTTGTAGATTTCCACCAAAGTCCGGGGAACGTGACCTGACGGATCTGGCTAAACTTCTAAGACTTGCACCGAAGACCCCAAGTTGATTCAGCCTGCTCTGTGCACCCCTGTATGTGCTTGCTGGGACTCTCAAACAAGGTACCCCAGATTGAATGGCTGGAACAACAGAAATTTGTTTTCTCACAGTTCTAAAGGCTAAAAGTCTGAGATCAAAATGCTGTCAGGGTTGGTTTCTACAGAGGTGTCTCCCGTCGGCTTGTAGATGGCTGTCTTCTCCCTGTGTCTCCAGATCTTCCCTCTATCTACCTTCTACTTCCTTGTCTTATAAGGACACCAGTCATTGGATTAGAGCCCACCCTAATGACCTCATTTTAATGTAATTACCTCTTTTTAATTTTTTTAATGTCTGTTTATTTTTGAGAGAAAGAGAGCAAGCAGGGGAGGTGCAGAGCATGAGGGAGACAGAGAACCCGAAGCAGGCTCTGTGCTGTCAGTGCAAAGCCCAAAGCCCAATGTGGGGCTCAAACCAATGAACCGATGAACCCTGAGATCACGACCTGATCCCAAGTCAGACGCTCGACTGACTGAGCCACCCTAACAGAATTACCTCTTTTAAGGCCCTGTCTCTAAATACAGTCACTTTCTGAGGTACTGGCAGTTAGGACCTTAACATATGAGTTTGGAGAGGACACAAGTGAGCCCTTAACAGCCTCCAAAGCCTGAGCTCCTCCCAAAAGTCTCTGCGGGTTAGAATTACATGGTTTGCTAGCTAGCCTGTGAGCAGGGCAGTCTGAATGTTTGCGTCTCTCAGTGCTTAGCCCTCCTCGTTGGCAAATTGGATCTGACTGCAATCTGTAACCCCGAAAGGTAATGAATAATATTGATGGCAGTGCAGGATATATCAAATAGAAAGTGGAATTAAGATGTACTGATTTTAAGTGAAGGAGAACTGCTTGGTGCTTCCCTTTAAAGGCAGCCAAGCTACCAAATCAGTGGGGGAAGATGGATGGGTCAGTGGGGCCAGGATAACCAGAAGTCTTGTTAAAATAAATCAAGTTGGAGCCCCTTTGTGATTATTATTACTCTGGAAAAGAAAACTATGGAAGAATTTATTTTGTAATTTTGGTACAGGGAATGTCTTCTGAGAAAGTCACAATACCCAGAAGCAATTTGTCAAAAGGGATACATGCAACTACATTAGAACAATCACCATTGGGGGCGGCTGGGTGGCTCAGTCGGTTGAATGTCCGACTTCGGCTCAGGTCATGATCTCACGGTCCGTGGGTTCGAGCCCCGCATCGGGCTCTGTGCTGACAGCTCAGAGCCTGGAGCCTGCTTCGGATTCTGTGTCTCCCTCTCTCTCTGCCCCTCCCCTATTTGTCTCTGTCTGTCTGTCTGTCTCTCTCAAAAGTAAATAAACATTAATAAAATTTAACAAAAAGAAAAAAGAAAAAAAGAAAAATCACCATTGAAATCCTGAGTGACCTACAGCTAATGGACACAAGGGGGGGGGCTCGAGGCACTGAACACTTTGAATATTTCACCCCCCCCCCCACCGCCTCCACCCCCTCCCACCATCCCTCTGGCTGAACATCCATTATCTACAAATGTGGAAGTGCTTGACATCACAGAGGACACTGCATTCTTGCTTCCAGGAGGGCATTCTCCGTGTCGCCAGCCCATGCCTAGAGATGTTGCATCACTACCCCATTCTTTTTTTAATTAAAAAAATTATTTTTAATGTTTACTCATTTTTTGAAAGAGAGAGAGAGAGACACAGAACACAAGTGGGGGAGCGGCAGAGAGAGAGGGAGACACAGAATCCAAAGCAGACTCCAGGCTCCCAGCTGTCAGTACAGAGCCCGATGCAGGGCTCGAACTCACAAACCACAAGATCGTGACCTGAGCCAAAGTTGGACGCTTAACCGACTGAGCCACCCGGAGCCCCCATCAATACCCCATTCGGTCGTCGGTGGGCACAGGTGGGTTCTAGCCCATGGAGACCGACTATGTATGCCTCTCGGTCAAGGCCCTGCTGGCTGATGCATCTGCATTTGTGGCCACTGCTGCACCTGCTACGGTTGAAGCAAAGGGGAAGTCAGAGGAGTCTCATGAGAATGTGGGACTTGTCTCTTTGACAGCAACCAACTCAGCCAAGCGTTGCTTGTGGAACAAGGAAACAAAGGCTTACTTCTCTTTAAAAGAAAAAGAAAAAAAATTTAAAAATCTGCATGGGAACAAAAGCACAACAAATCAAGCCAAAACTGTTGGGGGAAAATGTTTAAATAATATTGCTGAAAATGCTGATTTCCCCAATTTATAAAGAATTTCTATAGAGTAATAAGGAAATAATACAATCTACTGGGCAAATGATGGAAATAGTTCGGAGATAAGGAAATACAAATAGTTTCTAGACATTTGAAAAACTACTGACTGGCACTAAAAATAAGAGAAAGTCCTATTAAATCCAATTAAGACAATTTGAGAAGCTGTATTTTATTTTATTTATTTTTTAAGTTTATTTATTTCGATAGAAAGAGTGACAGAGCAAGAGCTGGGGAGGGGTAGAGAGAGAGGGAGAGAGAGGGAATCTCAAGCAGGTTCGTGCTGTCAGAGCAGAGCTCAAAGTGGGGCTCCATCCCATGAACCGTGAGATCATGACCTGAGCCAAAATCAAGACTTGGATATTTAACTGAATGAGCCACTGAGGCACCCTGGATACTGTACTTTAGCTATTATGATGGTAAAAGACAGAAAATAAAAATAAAAAAAATATAAGCACACTCAGGACTATTGAGGGTGTGGGGAAATAGTCACACTCATGTCAGTGCAGGGATTAATTGTTGCTTTGTCAGGGACGGCAATTGGGAATACTCATGAAAATAAAAATGCATACAACCTGTGGCCCATCTCACAGAGCATGAAACTGAATGTTCACAGAGATCTCTGGTTTAGCAGTGAAAGAGCGAAAGAGCTGACAATCCTGGGACAGAATGGATATCGTTGTACCCCAATACTCACTCTTCCCTCCTTGTTTCTTAATAGATCCCCAAGTTTTCAACACCATCCCTAGATCGTGACTACATTTCCCATCCTCCCTTGCAGCCAGGTGTAGCTTTGTGACTAGGTTTTGGAAAATGGATATAACTGAAGGGATTCTGTGGGAAGTGTCTTTCTTGAGGGGGAACACATAGCTCTTTCCTCCAGCTGGGAATGCAGTCATGAAGGCTGGAGCTTCAGCAGCTACCTTCGAACACAAAGAGAAAGATCTTAAGTCTTTGAGGCTGTAGCTATCAATACCAGCCCTGAGACATCGAACTCTGCTCATTTTTTTTTTCATGATATAAATGTCTATCTTGGTTGGGCTAAGTCGTTATTTTACATACTTTAAAAAGGATTTTGGTAAGATGAATCATAGTACATATGCAATATTACATACCAACCAACTCTTTAAAGGAAAGAGGCATATCTACTAATGTACAGTCAGTAGTATATACAAGTATAGAGAGATGAAATGCTCTACAACACACGCACACACACATGTACATGAAAAAAGCAAGGTGCAAAAAGGTGTTACAGTGTGTTGCTATTTCTACAAAGAATAAAAGTATCTAGATTGTATGTTTGTCTATGTATAGATTATCTCTTTCTGGAAGGGCACCAGACACTGGTGACCATAGTTGCCTCTAAGCAATGGAACCAGAGGAGTGGTAAAGGAAAGGAAGAGACTTCTACCTCTGTGCCCTTTTGTATCTTTTGGATTCATCTTTTGTGCATGTATTATCTATTTAAAATAAATAATAAACTTCAGAAAAATGGAAAGATGCAGCTGGGGTTGTCTGCTGAATTCCTCTGGGGCTGAGGCAGAAAAATCGAAATGGCCGGGGGAGGGGGAGAGGAAGAACAGAAGGAATGCATGGGAGGCGGTACATGCATGAGGGTCTAATTGCTTACAGCACACCATTAGAACCAGCAGATGGGGCAGACAGATGCAAATGAATAAAGCATTAGCAGGGAGATCCACAGAGAAGCAACAGGCCAGGGAGGAATTTGTGTGACAAATCTGAGCAGACCGGGTTCTGACTATGTGTGTTTTCTGCCCACGTCAGAGAAATCAGCAATAGTTACTTCTGGAGAACAGCAATGTATGGCTCTGTGCAGATCGAGGGCAGAGCAGGAAAGTGATTGAATTATCCATCAATCCCCCAAGTGTGACAATTTGTTTACTGCAACAAAACATTTTTTCTCTTTCCTCCAGCTTAGAGTGTTTTTGATAGATATGTTTTTGAAAGTAGACGCTGGAGGGATGTTTCATTTTCTGGGTACCGAAAACACACCTGAACAAGGTGATTAGAGGTAGGCTGTTGAGTGTTTCAGAGACGCTGGAATGAAGTGAGGATCCTTACCCTTTAGACATACCCTGTAGGACCGCTGCAGGGAAGACACAGGACTCTTGTGTTTAACAAGTGTGCTAAGGAAATTGGCATGAATGCTGCTTGAGATATAGACAACTAAGCAAAATTGGACAGCTCGGGTAAAAGTAACTCCAGTCAGGATCGTTAGTACAAACTGCCTAATTAGTATGCAGCCAAGTGGCTGTCATGTAATATTAGATGTTTACGATTGATTTTAAGTCTTTTCTGAAGATAGCAATGAATTCTATGAACATGTTTGCTCAGCTTCAAAAATCGGTGTCAGTCACCTAGTGAAATGACTTGAAAGAAAACACAACAACTGGCAATGCCAAGTTCTGGTGACAATATGGCACACCCAGACGTATCATACACTGCTGGTGGGAAGGCGAAGTCATACAAATACTCTGGAGAGTGGTTTGGCTTTTTTTGAAAAACAAAAAACAAAAAACTGAAGTTTAACATACACTTAGCATCGAGCAAGAAATCCACTTCCTGGGTTTGAACCCCAAAGAAATGAAAACTTAGATTCACACAAAACCCTGTATATGGATGTTGATAGTGGCTTATTCATAATTGTTAGAAACTGGAAACAACCCAAATGTCCTTTAACCTCTGAATGGATATACAGATTGTCGTATAATTAAGTACTGCTCAGGAATGAAAAGGAAGGAACTACTGAAACACTCAGCCACATGGCTGAATCTCAAATGTATTTGCTGAGTGAAAGAAGTCATACTCAAAAGACCACATACTGCATGATTCCATTTATATGACATTCTAGAAAAGATAAACTGTAAGGACAAAAGACAGATTAGTGGTTGCCAGGGGGTAGAGATGCAGGGAGGGACACAGGGGGATTTGGGGGGAAAGGTCACAGTTCTACATTTTGATTGTATTGGTGGCCACACATCTGTATGCATTTCTCAAAACTCATAGAACTGCCTATTACAAATGGTGAATAATGCTGTATGAAATGTATGTATAAAAATGATATCTTGAGGTACCTCAGGGTACCTGGGTGGCTCAGTCAGTTAAGCATCCGACTCTTGATCTCAGCTCAGGGCTTTATTTCAGAGTGGTGAGCTCCAGCTCCACACTGGGCTCCACACTGGGTGTAGGGCCTACTTAGAAAACAAACAAACAAACAAAACCCCCAGAAGATGCTACCTCAACAAATCTGCCTTTAAAATAAAAAGTCTGGGACATCTGGGTAGCTCAGTCAGTTGAATGTCTGGTGAAGAGCTGTGGAACCAATGATGGCTGTCTCAAGAGAAGATTCTCAAAGAGCCGGTGCCCACGTAACTGTGAAAAAGATTTTTGTGGATGGCGTTGAAGAAGACACTGAAGAACATCATCTAAGAAGTTACAGTGGACAGTATGGGAAAAGTGAAGTGATTGAAATCATGACTGACCCAGGCGGTGGCAAAAAGAACGGCATTGCTTTTGTGACATCTGATGACAAGATGGTCATTCAAGAACGCCATACTGGGACTGGCCATGATTGTGAAGTAAGGAGAGCTCTAGCTAAGCAAGAGATAGCTAGTGCTTCATCCAGCCAAAGAGGTTAAAGTTGTGGAGGAAACCTCACTGGGGGAGATGGCTTTGGTGGCAGTCAAGGTGGTGGTGGATATGGTGGCAATGGGAATGGCTATAACAGATTTGGTAATGACGGAAGTAACTCTGGAGGTGGCAGAAGCTATAATGATTTTGACAGTTGCAACAACCAATCTTCAGATTTGGGGGTCCATCCAGGGAGGAAATTTTGGAGGCAGAAGCCCTGGCCCCTGTGGCGGTGGAGGCCAATACTTTGCCAAACCACGAAACCAGAGTGGCCATGGTGGTTCCAGCAGCAGCAGTAGCTATGGCAGTGGTAGGAGGTTTTAATTACTGCCAGGAAACAAAGCTCAGCTGGAGAAGGGAGCCAGAGAAGTGAAAGGGAAGCTACAGGTTACAGCAGTTGTGAACTCTGTCAAGCACAGTGGTGGCAGGGCCCAGCTGCTACAAAGAAGACACGTTTTAGACAATACTCATGTGTATGGGCAAAAAATCAAGGGCCTTGTGACTAATTGTATAACAGGTTATCTTAGTTTCTGTTCTGTAGAAAGTGTAAAGCATTCCAAAAACGGGTTTTAAGGTAGATTTTCTTTTGGCACCCATGCTGTTCATTGCTAAATGTAATAGTCTGCTCATGATGTTGAAGAAACATGTCTTTTTTTTATTAAAAAACTACATGAAGAAGACAAAAAAGCCTGGAATACATACCTAATATTTATGAGACAGAGAGAGAGATGGGATGACAGGACAAAGAGGGTTAAATGACTCGCTGCAACTCCCTGGGATTGATGTTACACCCTGAGTGTCATGTTTGATAATGGGAGGCAAGAGGCTATAGACCCCCAAAGCAAATGTCACAATGTTACGGTCTTGCTTAGGGCTGACTCTTTGTTTCAGTGTGTGATTGTGTTTGTTTGTTTGTTTTCTTCTGTTTCTTTATTTAATTCTACTTCTGACAGCATTTTTTTTTTTTCCATTTCTAGCACTTTTTCCAACATATCCTCTGCTGGGGAGGGAAAAGAGAAGACCTAGCTCTGAGAATGCAGACATTTGGGTTAGAAGCATATGACTATCAGCAAATTTCTCTATACTTTTTCATCTGGCAGAGTTTTCCTCAATCAGTCACACATTTATATAGAAGTCTTGGTATCTCAGGGATATTTTTGAACATTAATCTTTCAGCAATGAGTTTGAAACACCCCGTTTTGTACTAATATTCCTTTTAGGGGGTTTGAACAGTTTCTGGAGCATATTTTCTGGAGCAGTAACAGAAAATCATAAAAACTCCATGGCCTCATTATCATGTCATTTGCACAGGGCCAATTGATCTGTATGATACCAGTTCTGTGAATTCTTCCCTGGAGTGCAGTGGGTCAGAGTCCCGCTTACTTTTTTATATACAGAACAAAAACTATTACAGTTCCTAAGCATCCCGACTTTGTTCCTAGAAATATGGAAAAGTTCAAATGTGTGCCTACCCCCGCTGGTAATGGACCACAGTCACATGGGAGCATGGTGGGCTCTTCTTACCATGGATGGCCAGAATATATCATCGTCTGAGGTCAGAGAGAAAGGGAATTTAAACACACTCTCGAGTATATTGGGATATCAATTTTGTTGGTTTTGTTTCTTGTATTTTGAGTAGGCAGATAGAGTTTATTTCAGGTTATTGGTCACTGAGAGCTTTTTGGACCCATCGCTGCTGGGTGCTCATTGTTGCGCATCTTCGACCTGCTGCCATAAAGCCTTGGACGTACCCCAGGATTACGAAATGTGATATTGGCCCCATAATTGTCTGTCATGAGCCTTGGGGGCTGCTTTGCTGTGGCTGAACACTCCATGATCCGTCTGTCAGCCTTGAAATGCTTCCCTATTCTGATTCAGGCATGCAATGAAGCAGGTCACTGGGAGCTGTGCCTTCAGTAATCCTTCCAAGGTTTAAGTAGTCAAGGGGTGGGGGACTGAGGGGGTTAATAGCATGAAGGTTCAATCAGGTAAATCCGATGAACAAAGTATTTTATTTCTAGGCTTAGTTTCGCCTGGTAGCATTTGTCTCCCTATGTAAAGAGAGTGCAAATTACTATCCCATCATCTTCTGTACTGTATTGAATTATCAATATAATTGTAATCAGCACTTCTGGAAAGTGCTGATGGCCTATTTTGTACTTGTTTGTGTTAATCAATGTTAATTACAAAGCAAGCACAGGGGTTAACAAATTATAATGGGTTTAATTAAGCTTGACAGTAACAAATGGCATAACCTTTACGTTCTGACCTGGTTAGAGGAACAAAAAAGGACAGAATGGGCCAAAGAATCATCACACAGAAATTCATATGTATATACTGGTTATCTACAGAAACAAGAGTCATGTAACAAGCTTACTGGTTTTACCAATTACCAACCGTAGCATTTACTAATCTGGCAATACTGGAAGTACAGAGAACTGTAAGACCTGTTCTCTAGCCTTGAAGGATTGATAATCTGGTTGGAAGTGAGACCCAGAAAACCAAGGTTTAAAATTCGCCAACGAGTAGCAAATGAGTGCCGCCAGCCACGGTGCAAAGCAGTTGGTGGAGGGGTTGATTATTGTGAGTTGGTGCGGGTGCATGGGGCGGGGAGCGGGCAACACTATTGGCAGTAGAACCCTCAGGATGGACTGGATGCAGGAGACAAGGAGAGGAAGTGGCATTCCTCCTGGATGTGCAGCTGAATCGAAGTGGGAATGCAGAAAATTGTGTTGCGAGAGCATTTATTCTTCCGTGAACCTGCTTCACTATGTAAGTTCCACTGAGAGGGTGGGTGGTGAGGAAGGCAGTGTCGGGAGTCATGTTGCTGGTCTGAGCCTGCCTGCCTGTCTTCTCATTTGCAATGCAAGAACTGACCATGAAGACTCTTTCAGCTCCAGATTACAACTGCAAAGCCCTTGATTAGGGCCCTGTTTTACAGCTGATTTTTATGTCACTCATATTTCTATATGTTTAAAAGTCTCCTGAATTGCCACATCCATCGAAAAACCCTTCTCATTATATAAGATAGGCTGTATTTGAATGCAAGCAATAACACCCACATACCCTAAACCAAAGGGCTTAAGCAACAAATTGGGTTATTGTTCATGAGATTTATCAGGGATGAAAAAATACCACTTCTCCACTACTCTCTTAAGTTTCTATCTGGGGTGTGTGAATTAAACTGCGGGAAGAAAGATTAACAGGAGAAAGGCCTTATTTTCTCTGCACATGGGGGGCATCACAGAAAAGAAATGAAAAATCCCCCAAAGTGTTCAGACCTGGGAGCTTACATACTGTTTTAACAAAGGGTGATAAAATGCAGAGAAGTGACTGGACAAAGGAAAAGGACTTGGGTTCCCAGGGATAGTAGATTGTGGGAAAGTAAATACATGAGGGAAACTAATGGAAGATGAGGGTTTTTTGTTTTTTTGTGTGTGTTTTTGTTTTTTTAGTAAGTTTTGCTGACTCTCTCTCTCCAGTAATAAGGACTGCTTTTCTGATGGTATAGGAGAGGAGAGAAGAAACACCTTCACAAAAGGAAATTTGTGTCCTGCTTTTAGGCGGGTGGGGGAGGGTAGGGGGCTCTTTCTGTGTTTGCTTCTTCTTAATTGTCCTCAGCTTAAAAGAATTCTTATGTCAAAGCGACATATTTTGGGGTGGCATATCCTGATCCTCTTAGTCAACAAGTGGTTCTGCTTGTCTGGATGGATTCTGTCACCCTGGGATGCCCTCACTCATGCATCTGTGATCAGCTAGTGAGTTGGCTGGGGTGGGCTGGTGCCAGGGGACCCCACTCCCAAGTCTGGTGGTTGGCTGCCTGTTGGCTGTGGCACTGGGTTTGACTGGGTCAAGCCATCCTTAAGCAGGCCAGCCTGGGCTTGCTCACATGACAGCATCAGGGTCCCTCGGGTGAGTGGAAGCATGCAAGGCCTTCAGACACCTAGGTTTGAAAGTGACAAAGTTAATTCTGTAGCATTCTATGAGTCAGAGCAAGATACAAGGGCAGCCATACTAGAGAGGTAGAGAAACGGACACTGTCCCTGATTGAGGGTAGCTGCAACCTGACGTTGCAAGGTCCAAATACAGGTGGGGAAGCATTTATAAGTGTCTTTAAATCTGTCACACTGTTTTAGGTAAGGAGGCTTTCTCACTATTCCTGGAGCAAGACCCCCACTTTCCCAACTCTGAACATTTTGTTCCAGGTATTTTCTCTGGCTGAGAAATCAGCTCTTCACCCATCTTGGGGTTCAAATTCCACCCATCCCTTTGCAAGGCCCATCTCCAAAACTAATTCATCTACAAGACGTCTCCCCATCCCTTCAACTAAATGTGGCATCTGACTCTGAAGGGTTGAAATGTTGCCACAGACTCTACAAAGTCTGTCGATTTTGAACTATTTGTAACCATAGGTACAGTTATATGCAGTTGAAACAATCTTTTTTTCATCTTAGTATATAAAATGACTATGATTTAGGGTGATAGTTTCCATTAAATTGAATCTTCTGTGATTTCTTCATTCACTTCTGCTATAAAAGAGAGCTGGGATTCACAGCTACCTGCCTATAGATTTGTAGCAAAATTTCTATGTATGACTTTTGTGATTATCTTTGCTGTTACTTAGTAGCTCAGGTTTTACAATCCGGCTCCAAAGCACACTTTTTCAAATTATCTTTGCTTTTAATGTTTAGTATTTTAGGAGATCCTAAATTTACCTTTACATTTTATGACTTAGAAAATGAAAACGGTTCTGGGTTTGGATTTGATATCTGTAATTTCTATCTCTGATACTATCAGGCAATTGTTTGAAAACCAGAATCCTTTTTTTCATTTATTGGCTCACTGTTTAGCTCCTGAATTCAACTTAAGTCCCATGGTGTAAGACAACCCTACGAGGAGATATTAAGCGTACTGTGTGATAGAATGCTTGAGGTCGGTACTTTTAGCACACAGGAAAACAGATGGGTTTCTGAGATGTCAGTTGTATCCTATGTTCCAATTTAAGTGTGCCAGTCTGCTGTTTATCAAGGTTTTTTAAAAGTCATGTTTGTGAGAGAGTAAATCAATTTTATTCCTTAAAGGCTAGGGGAAGAAATACATCGCTGTATATATAGCTGATAGGGATATTGTTTTTTTGTTTGTTTGTTTTCTGATGATGGTATTTCAAGATGATTCGAATATTTGTAGGCAGAGTGAACATTCTATTCTAGTGCTATCTCACTTTGAAATGAAGAAGCTAAGACTCAGGGAGTTTCAATCACTCACAACTATTTGGCAGTACAGAGATTGCTAAACATCAGAAAAAAAATAAATGAAGACCCAAATAAACTACATCAAAACAAGCAAAGTACCTCTTTTCCCACCTCCCCATTGTCCCTCTTCACTGCCACCTAGTCAAAACCTCTATGCCAGATGTGTGGGGTTTAGTGTGTCTGCGATGCTCTGTTTTGTGTCAGATGGCAAGGTCATAGGAGGTTAGGGGCTTATAGGCGTGTGTAGGCTGCTGAAAAGAAGCTAAGGAACGAAATAATGAATTAAACCTCACCACTAACCAACCAACCAACCAACCAACCAACCAATAAAACCCCAGGCACAGAAAATCGCTTTATGAGTAAGCTAGAGCTCCTCCTGTAAAGTTCAATTCGTTGTCTTTAAGAATTGAGCTGGCATTGCCGGGGGTGGGCCAGTCGGGTGTTCCGTGCGCCTAGACCCGGGAGCGTGGTCGCGAACAGTGATGGCGGTGATTCGCTCCAGGGTCGGGCGGCACGCCCCCCGCCCATCCCCGCGAATTGGGCACGCGCTGTTTGTATCCGCTCAGCTCCCTTATAAGGCGGACCCCGCCCCTACCCGGGGCGGCGGGGGCGGTGCGCCGGCTCCCTGGCCGCGCCTCCAAGCAGCCCGCCGCTACTGCGCATGTTTCGCGCGGCCCGGTCCAGCTTCCGGCGGTCCTTGTTTTCCTGCAGCCAGCAGTGGTGAAATCTGCACCCAGCTCTGCTCGCGCAAGTGGGAAAAACCCTGGGTTTTCAGGGCTCTGGAAAACAAATGGGATGCTGATTCCGGGCTAGCCGCGGGGCTCTAGGGAAGCAGAAGTAATGATTCCTTAACCTGAGTGGGTCACGTTTGCTGACATCATCTCACTTAATGCATTAATCAACTCCAGGGAGTTGTTTCCGATTTGCCTTCAGGCAAAAAGCCTCCGAGGTGCCTAGCAATGCAGACTGCAGGACGCCCAAGACTAGTGTAGGAGCTGGGGCTCAAATCTAGCAGCCCGGTGTCCACTCCCTAAGGCCTCTGTTACAGCTTGGCTTCCTGGACGAGCAGCCCCTCTTGCCTGGCCCTGGTCCCTTCATCTGAACAGAAAGCCACTGCTCCAGACACTCAGACACCCTGGGAGTGTGAAATACCCGCAGGGAGGGAGAGGGGTGAGGGCAGAGCTTCCCTTCTCAGCCCTAGGGGGACTCCAGAGCCTGGTGGATCTTGAGGACCTGATACAGTGGGCCTGCCAGATCCTGACCATCAGCTGCCCTAAGGGGCAGGAAGGGAGGGGTCCTGGAGCTGGGCTGGGGTGGGCTGAGCTGCTCTGAATGGGGCAGTAGGAGGAAGGCAGAACTCAGGTCTTGGCTGTGGTCACAGGTGGGTTCCTGGGTGTGTGTGAAGGAATACGTGAATGCATAGCTGAATGAATGAATTTATATTCTTCGGGAGAGGGCAACGGGGAGAGGAGGACTCAGGAAAAAAGGCTGGGTCAGGCCTCACTTCTTATGCCCTAAGCTTTAAAGAGAGGGTCGTTTTCACGCCTATGTTATGATTAAAACTGAACTACTAAACTGTAACAAATGCAAAAAAGTCCAATGAAGATCTGATTTCAGTCAGTGTAGCCATTCTCGCCAGCAGTTTAAAAACATCTAGTACCCTTTTTATTTTCATTTCTCGTCATCCCTGAAGTGATCGGTCCAAAACACACCCCTTCGTTGGGTAGTCTTAGAGCAGCAGAGAAGTACTTAGTGGGACAACCCACAAACAAGCTATGATAATCTCTGCGCCTCAGATTCTTGTTCTGTAAATTGGATGAGCTAACTCTTGCACAATGGGGTAAAACCAGGTCTTGTTATGGGTTGACACACTGTTTTCGGTCATCTGAGCCCCAGGACTAAGGTCTTCGCTCTGGCCCTAAGTTACTGCGACCCCTTCCCTTTCTTCCTCCTCCCTAGGTTTTCAGGTGATAAGGCTGGGTTGTAGCTTTCCTGAAATGACTCCTCTCCGGTAACCCTGGGTGACTTACAGGCCACCGCCTGCGCGGAGGCTCTTCCTGACTAGGCGACCTTAGGTGGCGGTGCTCGGGCATCCCGACCCCGCCCCTCTTCGCCGCCCGGCCGCAGCCAAACCCCGGCGCGAGGATCACGCGGGCCGGAGTCGCTCTGGGCATGCTCAGTGGCCCGGCAGGTGGGGCCGCCGCGGGACGCCCGGTCCGGCCTGGAGCGGAGGGGCGGGGGTAGAGAGAGGGAAGTGGGCGGGAGCGGAGGGCAGAGTCGCTAGAGTAGCCGGCTGCCGTGGGGCGCTGGGCAGGTGGGAGCCCGCGTGGGCCAGGCCGGGATGAGCGATGGCATCGGTCAAGGTGGCCGTGAGGGTCCGGCCCATGAATCGCAGGTGAGTTGGGGGAGGCCTTAGGCGGCCCCCCGTTGCGCCCCCACTCGGATGAGCCTCCTCTCCAAGTCCCTTCGAAGGGCAGCCTGGACCTAAGTGTCACGGGACGGTCTGCGGCCCACTGCTCCCTGGCTGTGGCCTCTGGGGGCCTGGAGCACTTCATGCTTTGCTGTCCCTTTTACCCTGCCCTGTTGGGGACCCTGGGGGTACCGAGTTCACGAAGCCACGTAGAAGATTCCTGCCGTATTAACTTGTGGAGGTTTGCGTGCCGCTCCCCCCCCCCCCCAAGAAAGCGTCAAGGGATCACTTTCATGAAGGCGTAGCCTCCTTTGGGGGGAATATGAGAGTGGTTATGGGACACCTCAGCTGTCAGAGGAGCTCTCCTCAATTCTGTCAACTCAGAAGTTCTCTAGTAACAGTAATGTTACTGTTTAATTTCTCAGTGAGCAAGGATTTCGAGTCCCTGAATGTGAACCCTAACTTCTAATCAGTAACTTAGCAATTCTTAACTTCACGTTCAAGAGTGTATGGGAAACTTTAGCAAAGTTTTGACTTCAGAGGGGGAAAAATCAAGGACACTTAGGCACACGTGTTTGAAATCCTCTGGTGTTAACAGAGGGGAAGAACTATAAACGCATTTAGAATTTAATCTTGTATTTTTCAACAAAGTAATGCTTTTCAGAATGATTTGACTCTTTATTCACTGAAAAAACAATCTGTGCTTGCTTCTCAATGACCTCTTTATAATCAGTTTAGGAAGATGCTTTAGAAGAGTTTTTAAATTGGTTTAACTTTAAAGAATGAAGTAGACGTAAATGGTATGTGTCCTTCTGAATTGACAGGCCAAGTTCACACAAGGCCATTTGTTTTTATTGGCTTCTCAGTCAAGTTGTTGGACATTTGACTTACCATATGGCTTTTCCACTTTCTCATGTCAACTTGTGGAGGTAATTGTTTGGTGGTTCTGACAGCTGATTGGGGCATCAGAGGATCATAAAATCAAGTGATTGCCAGAATCTTCCTCGACTCACCCGAATCTCCTTTTTCTCTTGGCAAATAGGGAATCATTCTGGGTTGTAGCTATTGTAAACCAGTGCTTTTGTCATTTTTAAGTTACTTGTAAAGCTTTTTAGGGAAGGAGTTTGACTTTTTTGTAAGTCTGAAGAGAATGTGGATGTTTTTCTGTGTATTCAGTCATACAGGACAGATTCCTAAGTCATTTAGACCATTTAAAAAGATTTTTCTTTATTCTGGATTTACATGTATAAAGAAGTTCCTCTCGCTCTTTGGAATAACATGAACACATGCTAGAAGATTGTATTGAGTAACTTTAGAAAGCACCTGCCAAATGCAAGGCACTGTGCTGAGTGCTATCTGGGGAACAAGGTGAATAAGGTGTTTTTTATTTTTTTAATAAGGTGAATGAGTTTATTTTTTTAAATTTTTTAATGTTTATTTTTGAGAGAGAGTATGAGTGGGGGAAGGGGCAGAGAGAGAGAGAGACAGAGAGAGAGACACTGAATCTGAAGCAGGCTCCAGGCTCTGAGCTGTCAGCAAAGAGCCTGACAAGGGGCCCAAACTCATGAACTGCAAGATCATGACCTGAGCCAGTCAATCGCTTAACTGACTGAGCCACCCAGGTGCCCCTAAGGTGAATGAGGTTTGATGAAAGTCTTCTTAAGAGCCTACTGTCTGATGGGGTAGGGACTACACCCTGGCAGGACTCTCCTAAAACATGGGGCTGGTTGGGAGGGATGGTGCAGGTGCAGTCCTTTGCCAGTGTAGGCCTGGAGGCAGTTACATGGAGTGGCTGCAGGAAACATTCAAAGTCATGTGATTTGAGGAGGTAGATTGAAGTGATGGTATTTATGCTTTCAGCAGAGAACTCTGGTGGTGGTATCAGGATTAGGGCAAGAGGTAAGGAAGTAGTGGTCTGAACCAAAGGCAGAAATGGGAAGGCTGGGTATGTACACCAAGACAGTTTACTGGCAGAATCGACAGGATTTGGCAGGTCCTTGGATGGGAAGGAGGAGGACGGGGAAGAACAGAGAACCGTTAACTGAAGTTTGATGGTCAAGGAGGTAGAAGAGGTTTGGGGAAGTTGTGTAATGAGGTTGGTATATAACCTTTTGGAAACGGGATGCAGTGTGTCAAGTACAAGCACCGTGTGGGCACAGAGTGAGTGCTGCCCTCGTGGGAAGGGCATCTGTCTCTTTGGTGGCGTTCACTAGACTTTTAGAAACATGGGTTTATGTCTCAGGTGATTGAAGACTGACATTTGGAAATCTTTTGCACATGGAGGACAATTTAAGAGTATTACAGTGAGATTTCTCAGGAGGAGAAAATCTTATCTTTATAAAGCATATATATATATATATGCACATATATATGCATGCATACACGTATATACATATACTTATGTGTGTATATCTATCTATCTATATATATATATATATATATATATATATATATATAGCAGGTTACAAAAATAATGTTACAGTAAGAAGAAAATGATTGGATACTGGGATATGCTTTTCTTTAGGATTCTAGGGAGAAGATTGGCTTGCCCCTCATGAAGGAGAATTAGCATAGCAAATTGTCATAACAGAGAAAGGAGAAGTGTCTCTTGAAGGAGGTGATGGTTTTTGCTGTCAGATGTTGCCAAGATGGTGCCCTGAGGATGTGAGTAAGATGAGGTCCTTGGTCTTGGAGACAGGAGCCTTGGTAACCTTCCAAAAGGCAGTTTCAAGGAGAGACAATGATCCAGAAGTTGGACATGAAATGGAAAGAGATGGACAAATGGCCTACCAGAAGTACTTGACCTAAACATGCAAATTATAATAGCAGTAAGAAACTATTGTTTAACAGTGAGCTTGGTGGACGTTAACTGAACATCAGGTGCTGGTGAAAGAGTGGTGATGAAATCATAAAGGGTCAAAACCCCTGAACACTTTCTTAGTGGGAATTTGACGGTAGCTATCAAGATTGGAATTTAATAAATCCACTGATTGGGCAGTTTCATTTATAAAGATTTTATTTTATGGATTATATTCCTGTCTACCAAGACGTATGTGTAAGGATGCAGGTAGGGATGTAGGTGCAGATGTAAAATTTTTGTTTTGTTAATCTTCAGAGGAGATTTAGGCAAAGAGGAAGCAATCGACAGAAAGCAAAGGCCTGAAGTTTTGGGAGGTGAGGATCGCTGTTGGAGCTTGGCTCTAAAAGGATGGAGGCATGGCAGGGGGATGCTGACTTTCTGAGCCAGGAGCCTTTGCGGTAACTAGTCCTTGCGAACAAGCACCCAGTGCTTGATTCAGGCTAAGATGCAGTGCCTTTGTTTTTACTACGGTGGGGCTTTGGTTATGTGGCAGAAGTAGTAGTTTCAGGTTTGAAAGAACTGTTATTTTGCATCACATAACAGCAGCTGCTTTATGTGAGAGTTTGCTCTGTGGCAGTGGTACAAAATCTAATTTAATCTTTGTTACAGTCTTAGTAGGTACAGACTATTATTGTCGTGCCATTGTACAGATTGGGAAACATAGTTAACTTGCTCGAAGTCAGTTTTCTTTTTCTTTTCTCTTCTCTTCTTTCTTTTAATATTTATTTAGTTTGAGAGGGACAGAGGGAGCGAGAGTGAGAGAGAGAATCCCAAGCAGACTCTGCGCTGTCAGTGCAAAGCCGAGGTGGGGCCTGAAGTAATGAAATGTGAGATCATGACCTGAGCTGAAATCCAGAGTCTATGCTTCACTGACAGAGCCACCCAGGCACCCCGCCTGAAGTCAGTTTCGGAGGGCAGTCAGCCCTGTACTTTTTGGAAATGAGTAAAATGTTTGCAGAAACTTAATTTGTTCATTGCTTTTATGGGCAAAAGTTTAACATTTATGTATTGTCTTTTTATGCCTTATGTACGTATGTCTTTTGCATGCCTTTTTCTTTGTGATATCTCCCATTGTTCTTAGGCCCGGCCTTTTCTTTTTTATCGGTTTCATGTTTTACAATTTTACAAGATACTTCTTTTCTCTTCTGAAGAGAATAGAATAATGATTTGGTAACTAATTCGTTCATTTCCTTTTGTTTTCAGTTGTTTGCTTTTTTTTTGCAGAAACACTAGGTGATTCTTTTGCGACATCTATCCTGTCCCATTGATTTGCCAGTGTTGATGGGGCTGGGGTCTGAGGGCAGACTGCGTGGGTCCCAGTTTTGGCTGTCATTTACAAGCTGGGTAAATTTGAGCAAGACACTTAATTGTTTTAAACCTCAGTTTTTGCAACTGTGAAATGGTGATTGTAATTGTACATGCCTTATAGATTGTGAGGCAAGGTCTTTTTTATATATTTTGTTACTGTGATTGACAAGATGACACATTTGAAATTGAAGTTCTGTAAATACGTAAAAGATTCGTGAGGTGTTACATGCAGTTCCTTCATATTTTCTGTCCTATCCTATTTTATTCTATTGTCTTGTTAAAAAGAATGCTATTTCTAGATCCACTAGATTGACTTCCAAGATCTATTAATGAGTTGCAGTTGGCAGTCTGAAAAACAACCATCGTGGGGTTCAAATGAGATCATGCATGTGGATAAAGCCCTCCACACAGTGCCTGGCATGCAGCGAGGGCTCTGTAAGGATCAGTTATTGTTATTGCTGTTGTTTTCACATTTTAATGATGGCAACTTTAATAGTAAGTTTTTGAAAATTTTTTTGCCAAAAAAATATTTGCGAGTGCTGGCAACAGGCCAACTGATAGCTTTTTAACGTGCTTTCTTATCTAATGAGGCAAGACCCCCCTCAGTCCTTCCCTTTTCTGATTGTTCTTAGGTTTCTTTCCGGATTAGCCTCTCAGGTGGACCCTACAGTCATGTCTATCAAGTTAAAAAGAGAAGAAGAAAAACTGTCAGTGGTATTTTGGGATTGACAGCTTTAGGGTGTACTAAAGTCTTATTTTACGAGTGTCAGGGTGGTCTCTTGGATCTGTGATGAAGACAACAGATGGCTCGGGTGTTAAGGGTGGGTGACATCTGTCAAGACGCTGCCATGTATCAGGCATCATGCTCATTTCTTTACCTTGGCAACTTCCTTTCCTGCTCCCACCAACTGAGTGACTGAGGGCTTGATTATGCCCATTTTACAGAGGGGAAACTGAGACCCTTGGATAATAGCCACTGGGGTCTGGATTTGTGCCAAGTCTACCTTCCTGTCATTTCTGAAGCTCCTCCATTATACAGACACTGAGATGAGCAGAGGGCAGGGGACAGCCAGGCAGGTAGGAACGAGTACAGTTACAAGGGGTTTTAGACCAACCGAAGCTTCTTGTAAGAATCAGCTGACAGGTAGGTAGACAGGGTGTTGTGAGGACTTTCCTTTGTTAAGCTTGGGCTTTTAGCCTTTTATGCTCCAGTTTGCTGGCGGGTACGCATGGGGCTATTTCAGTTAACATTAAGGGAGATTTCAGTTGTAGTTGCTCACTGGCGCCAGTCACATTCCAAACACTCAGTAGCCCACGTATTCAACAGTGCAGACATAGAGCATGCCCATCATCGTGGAAAGTTCTCTCCGGCGGTAAGACTGAGCTGGCTTGAGTCCCAGATTTGCCGCTTCTTAGCTTCCTGCCTTGGCGCGTAAGTGCTCTGTGGTTCAGTGTCTTCAAGTATAAAATGGAGATCTTCACAGGACCCACCTTGTGGGCTGAGATGGTGCCTGAGTGCGCTAACACTTGCTAATGCTGTTGGGCCCCAGAGCAAGGGCTCTGTAAATCTTGGCTATTATTTTTAGGCATTGGGGGCTACTGATGGTTTTAAAACAGGGTTGTCATTTGCCATTTTATATTTTCAGAAGTTTCATCTAATAGCAGTGTGGAGAACTGCTACCAGGACCAGCAACAATGAGCTTTTATTTAGTATTTGCCAAGTGCTGTGCTAAGTGCCTCTTATGCACTAGTATTATCCCGTTGGCTTTCCTATCGTACTCTGGGATGCAAGACCCGGGGCCTAAATGTCTGTGTGAGTGGGCAGAGGCCAGTGCAGGAAGACCATAAAAACTGAAACATGACCCATGACGATGTGATTCTGGACTAGATTGGAGTCTTAATAGGTGTTGAAATTCAACCAAGTAAATTCGAAAATCTAATAGGCTTTATTAAGCAATTCGTGAATCAGGCGGCATCCCTGTCTAGCGAATTGTAAGAAGCTCCAAGGAGTTGTACAAAATGGAAGGTTTTTATAGGAAGGAGGATGGGGTGAGAATTTATTAGCAGAAGAAAAGATTGTTTCAGGCAAGGTCACCTTCCCTGAGGGAGAACAAAGAGTCTTATTAGGTGGATCACTGTGTCTTCCTACCTCCATGGTGCTGACCAGAGAATTGTTGGCCGACTATGTTCCTGGGAGAGGTTGAAAGTACAGTTAGGTTAGATATTAAGCCCCACTTTGGTGACTTGGCCTAGCATAAGTAACTCCCATTTTGGCCTGCGGTTTTCTTTTAATATAGGAAGGGGCACAGTCGAAGGATATAACTTGCAAGCAAAATCCTGAAGAAGGTTTTAGCATATTTTCTGACTGTGAAAATAATATACGCTTATAAAACAACGCATGCTCTGAAGACAAGTATGTCAAAGAAATCGAATTGAAAATAGCTCATAACTCCATGATCCAGGGATAGCTACGTGTAAACTTGATGCATTGGAATCCAGCCTTTTTTTTCCCTTGTGTAGCAGCACAATGTGTACACTGTTTTATACCCTACTGTTTACATTTGTAAGAGACACCCTGAAGACCAATCAGCAGTACACAGAGAGGCAAGAATCAAAGATGACTGAGTGGTTTGGGATATAAGTGGGAGAACGACTCCCCCGCAAAGTTAGGCTGCCAAGGTGAGCTGGTTGGGGTGGAGGGGCATGATGATGAGTTGAGTCGGCTCTGGATGCTGGTGGGGGATCCAGGCGGTAGGGACTCAGGTGAAGTATCAGCCCTGCGGTGTGCATTTGGGTGTGGGTTCCTTGAAGGTGATGGTGGATGTGGTGGAAGTGAGCTTTGTTTCCAAGGAGAACGATAGTAAAGAAGGAAGGGTTGGTAGCAGAACAGTGTAACTGGCTGGGTGACACTTGCTCTTTAAGACTCAGTTCTCTTTTTGTAGGACATTGATTCTCAGGGTGGGCCAGGGACAGCTGGGAATCACTGAGATTCTTTTAGGGAGTTGCCAAAGTCAGAACTACTTTTGCAGTAATACTAAGATAGTTGCTCTTTTCACCCTTCTCTCATGGGGGCGTGGCGGAGTTTTCCAGGAGCACCGTGATGTCGTGGCTCTGTGTGCCGTTCTATGTTTTAGAAATTTCTCAGTTTTAATTTCTTATATGGTAACTGTCAGTAAGTAGTACTGCTGTTCTGCTTCTGTGAGGCGCATGGCCAGACTTGGGCCCCAGCCCTCACCTGGGCACCACAAACCTGGGCGAGGCAAAGGAGAGGTGTGGTGTGTTTGTTTTTGTTTTAAAGAAGTGGAACAGAAAACAGGGAGGTAGGGGTGGGAGAAAGAAGGCTGTGGGGGGAGGCAAGGGAGGGAGGTAGGGATGGCTAGAGGTTTCTCTCACGGGGTGTGGGACAGCTGTGATGCTCCGGGTGAGTGAGGTTTCCCCAGGGAGGGTCGTGCTGTCACTGACTCACGGGATTGGGAGCACATGGAGGTTTTATCCCTTCTTTTAGACGGACTTGGCAAGTAACGTGAAGCGAGTGACTGGTGTTTTCTCATATACAAAATTTAAAAATATCTTAATGTATATAATGCACTTAAATAAGCTATGAGTACTAGTGGTTTAAAAATGCTCTTTAGAGGGGCGCCTGGGTGGCGCAGTCGGTTAAGCGTCCGACTTCAGCCAGGTCACGATCTCGCGGTCCGTGAGTTCGAGCCCCGCGTCAGGCTCTGGGCTGATGGCTCAGAGCCTGGAGCCTGTTTCCGATTCTGTGTCTCCCTCTCTCTCTGCCCCTCCCCCGTTCATGCTCTGTCTCTCTCTGTCCCCCCAAAAAAAAAAAAATAAAAATAAAAAAATAAATAAAAATGCTCTTTAGTGACCCAGAGTATTAAATAAGCATGATTTGGTATTAACTTTTTCTTTGTTTTATTCATGGAGGCTGTGGGTGAGAGATCCAGAGTGTGTTTGTCTTGCTGTCTGTGTGTCAGAGGTTACTGAGAAATGTCCAGCTGTATAATACGTAGCGCTTTGGTGTGAGGTTGATTCATTTTACACACCCTCATTTCATGGTTAATTTTCTAAATTGTTACAATAGCTTTTGCTGTTTTTGGGTGTTCTAGAAGTGGGAAGCCGTCTTGCTGAAGCTTGTTTTGGGAAGGAAAACGTTCTAGTCCCACCTACGGCTGGGGGAGGATGTGATAGTGCCTTATAATTCCCAACCCCTTCCCCAGGACTGAGAGCCTCTGGTTTGTTTTGGTGGCCTGACTACATTCCGTCCGGCTCCAGTTGCAGAGACAGTCCAGGAAAAAGTCCTTCATGGGAAGGCGGGCATCGTTCCCTTGGATTCAGCCTGCCAATTCCCATCAAGCTCAGAGAAGGTTCCCGCCAGCAGGACCTGGAAGCTTCCCCTCACTGTCCGGGGCTCTGGGCTGAGTGCTTGTTTCCTGCTCTATTTCCAAATACATTCATTATTCATTGTTGCTGCTTAGTAGGGGAGAAATAACTACGTCTGTCATCAGCATAGACACTTTGAACAAATTTCAGTGGGATATGTAGAATTTAAAGTCAGTTAGAAAGAGCTTTCACTAATGGTGCTGATTAGTGATTTTTGTCATCGATTACTATTGCCAGCGGCTCATTCATTTACTAGGAACTCTGCTAAGGCTTGTGTGGTTGCTATCTAATTTAATTCCTAGCAACAGCCCTATAGGGGTGAATACTGTTATCTCCATTTTATAGATGAGGAAACTGGGGATCAGAGAAAGATCGGGTCCTGGCCCCAGTTTTATCACATTACACTGGTTTTCTGGCTTCATAGCATTTACATTATCTGAGTGTATGTATGTGTGCCTATGAATGTATTTTTGTGTGTTTGCTTTTTTATCATGTTCTTGCATAAATTCTGTGAGAGCCAGTAGCCTTGTCAGTCTTACTCATGGATGTTTCTCTGAAGCCTAGAACTGTGCCTGGCAGAGAAGGGTGCTCAGAAAATATTGCGTTAATTACTGCCACCTCCTTTGCTCCCTGTTTCCCCTTTCAGTCTGTGGATGCTTATAAGGAATCAGGAACCCATAGCCCAGCACCTGTTACAAGAAATCAGGAACTCCTAGCTCAGCACCTGTTTTAAGGAATCAGGAACCCCTACCCAGCATCTGTGGGATGTCTCGCACTGCTCCGTGTGAGGAGGAAAAGGGAACTTCGATGATCTTCCTGTTGGATATTAGGAGGACAAGAGAAGTAGAAGAGGGCTGAGGAGGAGCCTGGGTGAAGAATAACAGCTTTGGAGCTTTCCCTGCATATTAAGTTAATTATACACAAATTGCACATCGAATACTCATTATGTTTATCTCTTAAGGTTAGAGAATTGGAGATAAAACACTTACTGTGTTTAAATGATACATAGTTTATGGGACAAAACACTCATGTGCCTTTTTTCAGGAAAAGGTTTTGTGTTTTTTGTTTGTTTTTGTTTTTTTTAGCTTTTTATCTTGAAATAATTTTGGAATTCCAACCTCCCCTAATATTCATGTCTTACATAACCGGGGTACAGCTGCCAAACCAAGAAATTATCTGTACAAGACTATTAATGAGACTATAGTTTTAACTGACTGTCCTTTCTCTGTTCCAGCAACCAGTGCAGGACCCCACCTCACACTTCGTTGCCATGTCTCCTTAATCTCTTCTGGTCTGTGACAGTTCCTCAATTTCAAAAGAGTGCCAGTCAGTTAGCCTGTGGAATGGCCCTCAGTTTGGGTTTCTCTGATGTTTAATCATGATTGAATTGAAGAGACAGTGTTGTTGAGAACACCACATAAGTAATATTCTGCTCTTCATTTCACATCATGCCAGGGTATGTGGTGTTAGTCTGTCTTCTTAGTGGTGATGTTGACCTTGATCACTGGTTAATGTGATGTCTGCTGGTGGTGTCTGTGGTTGATAAATATCTGAGGGAGATACTTTGTGGGGAAAAGTTTTTTTTTAATTTTTTTTTTTAATTTTAGAGAGAGAGAGTGCCGGTGGGGGGGGGCAGGGTGGGGGTAGGGGCAGAGGAAGAGGGAGACTGAGAATCCTAAGCAGCTTTCACACAGGGCTGGATTCTCCTGACCCAGATATCATGACCTGAGCCGAAATCAAGAGTCATGCTTAACCAACCAAGCCACTCAGGTGCCCCTGCAGGAAAAGTTTTAAATTTCAGTTTTATAACACTATTTTTATCTCCATGGGAACACATTTCAGATGTTCTAATAAAAGTTATTGTGAATATAAGATTCATTTAAAATATCCCCCCCACCCAACCTTGTGAAAAAGGATTCATCATACTTAAAATGAAGGACATTTGTGTTTTGGAAGGCTGATGATGATTGTACAGGACTGTGTACTTCTGACATCTGCAGTAAGACACGTATTAGCTCACCACATGCTGATGTGTTCTATTCTCTACTGTTTCATTAAAAAAAAAAAAATAAAAGATAGTTGTTACCCGCTAAATTGATTTTAAGATCTGCAGTTTGGAAAACACTAGTGTAGTGGATTTATTGTCCAGAACAGAAATTGGTAAAATCTGATTTTTTTTTTTTTCCCGAGAGAACATCAAAGTTAGGATTGTGTTAGATTGAAAGTCAATCCTGTTTCCTCTAAGACGCTGGAGGGCTCATGATCCCAAGAGGATAAATCAAGCTTAGAAGGAGATTTTTCAACTTTTAAGAGGCTAGGATTCTGAACCTACCACGCGATGTCTACTCTCAGGATCTTGCTTTCTTGAGCCCTCATGGCCTCATGGTCTTTCGCCAGGTTACACCTGCTGATTCTTATTTTCAGGGTTTTATTAACAGAGTCTAAGCCATCACAGTGATTCTGCTTGGAAATTCTGCTTAGGGCAGAGGTAAATCACTCTGTGAGCTCCCTCTTAGTGGGACTTAAAGTTCCCTAGGAAGGTTTTAAGAAAAATAATTCAAGGTGATGGAGACTAGCTCAAAAGTGAGAACAATTGCAGAGATGAAGCTTTTAAAAACAGATTTTGGTCTCTTCTTTTTCCTAAAGTTTTCCTGTGAGCTGTCTCTACTTGATCAGATTGAAAGGCAGTTGTGAGAAAAATGTCACCAGTCCTGGGCTGGGACTCACATTGATGATCCAAATCAGGTGCTTTTCTTTTCTTCTTTCTCTTCTTTGTTTTGAGGTGGGGTTATGCCTTACCTGCTGAGCATCCTGGAAGTATTGGGCAAGCACTCCGCCCTGTCTAAAATGCTGAGTTGGTCTCTTGCTTGAACACTCTTTGCTAGGAACCAGCACAACAGAGTACTTCCCATTCCCCCCCTAACTCCTCCAGCCACAGGTGGTGTAGTCCTTCTTTTCTTCATTTTATTTTAATATATAAAAACTTTTCATTTTGAAACATTTACAAAAAGTTGCAGAGTAGGGCAGAGTTTTCACGTGGCTTTTGCCCAACTTCCCTAAGTATTATAATCTTAGAAAACTGTAATTAAAAACCAGCATAGTTACACTGATACAGTACTATTCACAATAGTGAATCTTAATCTGACTTATTCACATTTCCCAAATTTCCCCAATGGTGTCTTTCTTCAGGTCTAAAATCCAGTCCAAGATCGCACAATGAGTTTAGTTGTCTTGTAAAACATCTTAATTAAGCTCTTTTTGTTCTTAGGGCCAACTTTGTCTTTCCTGATATGATATTAAGGGTAAGAATAGATAACATTTCCCCTAGAATAACTCTCTTTGAAAGATTGAGGAATTATGCCTCCTGGCATCCTTTTTTGGAATATAGACAGACACTTTGAGCTGTTAAGACCTTGGTTGGATTAATTGTTCCACATGTCAAATGGAAAAGACACATGGGGACCTCTCATCCTTGATGGGGTGGAAAGGTTTGGAATTTGGAGTGAGTTTGGGGGAAGGCAGGTCTTAGTGATGTGTCAAGGATTTTTTTTTTTTTTTAAAGTTCATTTATTTTGAGAGAGAGAGAGAAAACATGCATGAACATGCACAAGCAAGTGGGTCAGGGCCAGAGAGAGAGAGAATCACAAGCAGGATCTGTGCTGTCAGCACAGAGCCTGACGTGGGGCTCGATCACATGAACCAAAAGATCATGACCTGAGCTGAAAACAAGAGTCAGATGCTTAACCGACTGAGCCACCCAGGCACCCCTCAAGGATCAGTTTTAGACATAATTAGTTAAATTTGTAGTACAGGGGCTACAAACTCAATGCCTACATGGGACCAGATAGGCCTTCCACAATCCACATTACAAACTCTGAGTCGGGGAGGTAATCGTGTGTGGAGGGGCACTTGCTAGTTTCTCTAGTAAACTTCCCCCCATGTTTTAAGGACTTCACACTAAAGTTACCAACACCGTTTATCTGTTGCTCACGTAAGCAGATCACTGTGTGTAGTTCCCAGTCAGCTGGTGCTCCTGGAGCCTCTACTCTCTGGGGCCTCACCATCCTCTCTCTCCAGCTAGTGGAAGGCAAGTGGAGGGTAGGGAGGTGCACCCACCTCCATGGTGTGGAAGAGACATGTCACTAGTGCTCACCTCCCATTGGCCACATGGCCACACCTGGCTGCAGGGAAAGCTGGAAACCATAGTTATTTTACTGGCTGGGACACCACTTCCCGGAGATAATTCTGTACTGTAAAGGGGAAGCTATCTAGTGCTGCACACTGTGTCTCGAGAGGCAACTCCATCTGTTCCAGCCAGTGATACCATCAAGGACCTTTGCACTTACCTTTCCATGTGGTACAGGTGTGGAATCCCAGATGTCCACATGTCCTGTTTCTTCCTTCTTAGTTAGATGTCACCTCCTCAGATGTCTCATTGAAAATATCATCTCCCATGCCTGGTATTTCCTATCTCCCTTCTCAATTTTTTATTTTCCTTATCACTCTTATCACAATTTGGACTACTGTGTATTTTCCTTTTTTAGTGGTTTATTGTCAGAGTTACTGTATGAGGACCGGGGCCATTCCTGTCTTGTTCTTGGATATCTTTCTTGTACTTGACATGTGTTCAAGTATTGAATAAAATGGGAACACGGACTGTTGAAATCCTCAAAATTTCAAATGTTGGCTAGGGTTATAGCTAAAACAAACAAGCAAACCATGTCTATGGGTGTCATCCTGGCTGCTAGCCTGGGCCTTGGGTGGAAAGCCAGGTGCCAGGGGCTGGGGCTGGAAGATATGGGTTTGTTTTCCAGGTCTGCCACTTGGTCATTGTGTGAGTTTGGGTGTGTCATTTTACTTCTCTGGGTTTCAGAGCCTTCTTCTACAATATGAGACTAATAGTCCTCCCCACCTGCCCACCCCCATCCCCCACTTGCTGAATTATTGGACTTACTGTGTACCGAACTGTGCCAGACCCTGTGCTGGTTGCTGGGGGAACGAATGCTGAGTGAGGTGACCCCAGGAAGCTTCCAGGGAGAGGGGAGGTTTGATCTGGACCTTGTACAGTGGGAAAGAGTCATAGCAGAGGAAAGATATTTTAGTCATTAAGTACTTATTAAGCAGCTGTGTGTGCAGGGTGCTTTTCAAAGTTTGGAGATTCTTTGCTGAACAGGATGATAAAGTTGCTGCCCCCAGAGAGCTTATATTCTAGTATACTCTGTCGAATAGAAAGGCAGTGTCCCCCACATATGTAATTTAAAATTTTCTGGTAGTCACATTAAAAAAAATAAAAATAAATGGGTGAAATTAACTTTATCAATCTAATTTAACCCATTATATTCAGAATGTCATTTCAATATGAAATCAGTAGAGTAAGTATTAATGAGATATTTTACATCCCTTTTTTGTACTGTCTCGGAAGTGTGGCATGTTTGTTATACTTACAGCACAACTAACCACGTTTCAAGTGCTCAGTAGCCACATGTGGCCAGTCACTGCCATATTGGACAGCACAGGTCTGGGAAGTAAACAGATCATATGTAATGGCAGGTAGTTAAAAGTTCTATAAAGAAAATAAAGCAGGGTAAAAGGATAGCTAACCATACCAGGGGTCAGGAAGGGACTTTTTGGGTAGATAAAAGAAGGTGATGAACTATGGGGATATCTAAGAAGAATCCTCTAGGCAGAAGGAATAGCAAGTACGAAGGCCCTATGGCAAGAACATGCCTGGAATATGCACTGGATACTGGAAGCCATGTGGGAGGAAGTGTGATGCATCATGTGGAGCTCAGGAAACCATGGTAAGGTTGTAGGCTTATTGTGAGTGTGGTTAGGGCCATGGCAAGAGTGAGAGAATGGGAGTGACCTGATCTGACTTCACTTGTCCAAAGGTCACTTGGGCCACTGGTGGAGAATGGACTGTAAGGGGACAAGAATAGAAATGGGATGATTTGAGCAAGAGGTGTGGGTGTATATGATTATGATCATTCATACAGTCTTTCATCCTGCAAACATTCATTGGCCGCCTATGAAGTGCCAAGCATTATAGTTAGGCACTGGGGATACCAATGGGCATGATCTATGTTCTCAGGAAGCTCAGGCTAACAAATGAGTGGCTGGTTCAGAGTGGCAAGCTTGAGTAGAGGGGCAGGCAGAGAACAAAGGGAGCCATTCTGTTGAGTAGGCAGGTGTGGTGATTTCTGGCTGTCCTATTTCTTTGCATGACCGATCACCAGGCTGGTGTCAGGCTAAAAGAACTTGAGCTTAGGTGACCTGTAAGACCCTCGTAGCACTGAGGTCAGCAGCCTGTATTCTGTTGACTGTAGGGCAGCCGCTGAAGATGAGTTCAGGGAGGTGTGGGGTCACACTCAGCCTGTGATGCAGGTAGTGGACCAGTTCTGGAAACAGGAGGATGGTGAGAAGGGAAGATGGGACACTGCAAAGGCAGGCTTTTGTCCCCAAGGGAAGCTTATTTCCAGTGGTAATGGTAACTTAGCCTACACTTTCTACTAACCAGTGGTTTTCAGATTTTCAGCTCTTTCTAATGACCAATAAATTAATTAAAGGATCAGCGGAAGGACTTCACTCCTCCTTGCCTGGAACATAAGTGCTTGTGGAACTGGTTTGATTATAATTTGATCTTGGCTGGAATTCCTCCCTCCTTTGATTTTGAAGAGTCAGAGGATTTTGTGGTTGTTTCTTTTTGCTGCCTTTCCCCTTTTCCCTTTTCTTCTGCTCTGACTTTTGAGAGAGAGCTATTGCTAATCAGTCCTAGATACATCGGATTTATTTTCTGTACCATCTTTCTTAGCCTTTGGAGCACGTTTGTAGTTCTTGATTTGCTATTTCTGATTCATTTATTCATTCCTTCATTCAGCAGACATGGAGTGCTTTCTGCATACGGGAAACGACTTTCTTTGTGTGTGAGCTTTTCCTTGGAAGGATACCTTTGGACTGTTTACTGATTACATTAGTGAGGCAGAGATTTCACTGTCCTGTAATCCCAGTCTTTCACACAGTAGTTAGTACAGTGAAGGTGTGATAGAGGCATGGATATGGAAGAGCAGGTAAATTAGATGCTTCTTGTATCCTTGCTGTAGAGTGCTTGCATGGAATAGGCATAATCAGTGCTATTATAATTTTGTCTTGTACTTTTTAGGATTTCACGTGGATATTGTGATGGCAAAGCACAATCTGACATAACTCAGTAATAAATGGACAAAGTCTACTAGTCACCAAGTATTTGGTTTTACTATATAGATAATAAAATACCGTAGGTATTTGGACAAAGGAAGATAGTGTGAGCTCAAGTCTATAGGTAAGGAGTTATGGCAGGAGTTGAACATTGTGGTCTGACTAGGCTTAGCTTGGTGAAGAGCAGAGGTTTTCATGGTGACCTTGACATTTTGTCCAGCTACTGAGCTTTTATTGAGCCCTTTTCTTTGGTCAGAGACGATCGAGGGCATATTCCCTACTCTCTAGTAGCTCGTGACCTAGTGGAAGTGACAGGAACAAAGGGAGCTTCAGAAGACCCCTAGGTAATGATGGTGTATTCGAGGCATGATGTATGAGGGTGGGGGTGTTGAGTGGCGCCCCTTCTAGGGATGGGAAGAACATTCCAGAGGAGGATACCATGACAGGGTATGCGCCAGGCCATGTGCTAGACCAGTGGTTCTCAAACGTTTTTGGCTTTGGGGATTTCTGCAGTCTTAAAAACTTTTGAGGACCCCAAAGAGCTTTTGTTTTTGTGGGCTACATAAGTCTATTATTTACCACATTAGGAATTAAAACAGAAAAATTTAAAACATAGGAGTATGTAAGCACACATTCCTTTAGCCGTCAGAACGATTTATCACACACATAGCAGCCCCTGGAAAACTCCACTGTGCACTTGGGGGAGAATGAGAGTGAAAAAGGCAAATAATGTCCTGGTATAATTATGAATATAGTTGACCTTCTAAACCCCGTCCCCCCCACAGTCATTAACAACCACAAGGCAGCTGCTGGGTTGCATGTTGGGGATGTAGTGGTGCATAAGCCAGGCACTGTCCTGGTCTTTGTTGGACTAGGTCCTGTGCTACTATGTACGGAAGCTTGTGGTGAGAGCTGGGGTCTAATTCAGACTTGGGGCATCAGGGAAGGTGCTTAGGGGAGAAACATCTAGCTAGATCGGAAGTGGGCGTTGGCCAGGGACAAGTATAGCAGATGGAGGGAACAACGTGGAAGGCCCAGAGACCTCATTTGAGGAGCTGAAGGAACTTCCAATGGCTGTGTGTTAATAATGCATTTGCTAGAACAATACCAGCAGTTTGCTTTCTCTGTGCAGCTTCAGTGTGATGTGATTTTATCCACTTGTTTGTTTTCAGAGGCACACATGGCTGTTCTTAAGCCTCTTCCCTGTGTGGCTTGTAGGCAGCTAAGGGCCTTGTTTCTTAGCACTTGTGTTGGAGAGCTTCCTGTTTCAAGTGCTGAACTGGGTTTGTCAAGCTTTGAAAATGCAAATGGAGCAGAGCCATGAAACGTGAGGGGGCTCAGTGTGCAGAATAATGGAGACTGAATTAAAAAGCATAATTAATCATAAAAGAACAGAAAGGCGACACTTGAGAGTTGAGGACTTGAGTGAAACAGAAGTGGAACTGCTCGTTTGATGTCATCGTGTGATCGCAAGATGAGGCCTCGGTCTCAGCAGTGAGTGCCATTGCATTGTGTGCTAGCTCTCGCCCCTCCTCCCCTCCTCCTTTGAAATGAGGTCCAAATTAGAGATGCCAGTATTAACGCCAGGTGCAACTAGAGACTTCCTTTGCCCTCATATAGTTGTTGTAGGAGGGGCCTGCTGTATTGTGCATTTACTGTTCGGTCAGTTGAGCCCCAGAAATGAGGACAGACCTGTTTTGCTTTCTGCCTGTTTGATTGCAAAGAACATCATGATATCAGAGGGCTTTCTTACTTCAGGGCCTTCTGGCTTGATGACAAGGTTATTTCTTTCATTTCTGCGTAAATTGTGGTAGTGTATTCAGTTTCAAGGGATCTGGGATGAGTTCTTGAGTCTTAAGAACCAGCTAATGCTGCCCCAGCAGTACAGCTCTGGGGAAAGACAGCTTCACTCTTCAAAAGGAGCACACCTCGAGGGTATCAGGACATGAAAATACTGGCAGAGAGTCAGAAGGATTGAAAATTAAAGAGGTGCAGCCTATGCTAAAAAGATAGAAGCTATTCCTCACTGGTAGTTTCTTTAAGAAATCCTAAAGATGTTAGAAAACCTGAACAGATCACACCTTATTTGCTCCAGGCTGGGTTAAGTCATGTTTTATTTTGTTAAAAGTCAGCTTCATTGGTTTCATCACATCAGCCAGCATTGTCATTGGCTCTCTGTCCCTCGAGGCGCCATGGGGAGAAGATAATAGAATCCAACAGAAAGTTTGAGAAGCCACAATCAAATTCTTTAGATTTGCTGCCAGTAGGTCATTTAAAAAGGTTTTTTTTGCCATTAGAGGCATAACCTGCTCTCTGAAGTCTCCCAAGTTTTCTATGGGGTCTCAACACCCGTGTCTGGGGAACTGGTGGAGAGCTGGTGACCTGTGTGGGCTGCGGGGGTAAGCCAACATCACCTCCCTTTCTGCTGTCCTGTGGAGTATGGTCATAGGAGTGCCATTGTATTTCAGGAATAACAAGAATATTCACATAAGATCTTCTGATTTTTTAAAGTACTGACAATTAATTAAAGATATTTTAGAATACAGAGTACACTAGTCCTAGCCTTCAGATGCCACTGAAAAATACCTGGCATAGAATGAATGTTTAAAACTTCTCCCCTACATCAAAATAAAATGCTTCTGCACAGCAAAGGAAACAGCCAACAAAACTAAAAGACAGCTTACCAGATGGGAGAAGATATTTACAAATTACACATTTGGTAAAGGGTTAGTATCCCAAGTATGTAAAGAACTTATATAACTGAACATCAAAAAAACATAGTCCAATTAAAAAATGGGCAGAAGACATGAACAGACATTTCTCCAAAGAAGACATCGAGATGGACAACAGATAGATGAAAAGATACTCAACATTGCTTATCATCATGGAAAGGCAAATCAGAACCACAGTGAGATATCATATTATATCTGTCAGAATGGCTAATATCCAAAAGACAAGATATAACAAGTATTGTTGAGGATGTGGGAAAAAAGGAACCCTGATACACTGTTGGCGAGTGAAAATTGGTGCAGCCACTGTGGAAAACAGTGTGGAGGTTCCTCAAAAAATAAAAAATAGGGGCGCCTGGGTGGCGCAGTCGGTTAAGTGTCCGACTTCAGCCAGGTCACGATCTCGCGGTCCGTGAGTTCGAGCCCCGCGTCAGGCTCTGGGCTGATGGCTCGGAGCCTGGAGCCTGTTTCCGATTCTGTGTCTCCCTCTCTCTCTGCCCCTCCCCCGTTCATGCTCTGTCTCTCTCTGTCCCAAAAATAAAAAAATAAAAAAAAAAAAAATTAAAAATAGAGGGGTGCCTGGGTAGCTCAATCAGTTGAGCGTTCGACTTCAGCTCAGGTCATGATCTCATGGTTCGTGGGTTTGAGCCCCGCATCAGGCTGTGTGCTGACAGCTCAGAGCCTGGAGCCTGCTTCGATTCTGTGTCTCCCTCTCTCTCTGCACCTCCCCCGCTCATACTCTGTCTCAAAAATAAACATTAAGAAAAATTAAGAATAGAAACACCACTTGATCCATTAATTCCACTACTGGGTATTTATCCAAAGAAAATGAAAACACTATTCAAAAAGAAACATGGACCCCTGTGTTTATTGCAGTGTTATTTACAATAGCCAAGATACGGAAGCAGCCCAAGTGTCCATGGATAGACGAATGGACAAAGAAGATGTGGTACACACACACCCACATCCTTACACACGTAGTGGAGTATTACTCATCCATAAAAAAGAATGAAATCTTGCCATTTGCAACAGCATGGATGCATCTAGAGAGTATAATGCTAAGTGGAATAAGTCAGAGAAAGACAAATACCATATGATCACACTCATGTGGAATTTAAAAAACAAAACAAATGAACAAAAAAAAAAGACAAAAAGCATACTTTTTTTTTTTTAAGTTTAGTTATGTTTGAGAGAGAGAGAGAATCCCAAGCAGACTCCACACTGTCAGCACAGGGCCTGATGCAGGGCTCAATCCCATGGCCCATGAGATCATGACCTGAGCCGAGATCAAGAGTCAGATGCTTAACTGACTGAGCCACCCATACATCCCCCCAAAACAGACTCTTTAACTATAGAGAAAAATTGATGGTTGCCAGAGGGGATGGGTGAAACAGGTGAAGGGGATTAAGAGTACACTTACCATGATGAGCATTGGGTGATATATAGAAATGTTGAATCACTGTGTTGTACAACTGAAACTAATACAGCACTGTATGTTAATTATACTGGAATTAAAAAAATCTTTCTCTTTTATTTGCAACTCTTCAGACCATTTCCCCTTACTACTTTTCTGCGTTACTGGTGTTTTCAATATTTGGTGGTGGGGGGGGTTGTCATCTTTGAGTGCTCCTGGCTTGTCTCACTGTTGTGTCACAAGCATCCTTGAATTCCACTGAATGCTGAAAGATGCTGGTCCTTTCCGTGTTTCTGTGAAGACCAGGAAAGAGGTGTCATGGTTGGGGAGGGGGCTCCTGGAAGAGGTAGCCCTAAAGTAGCTTCTGTGAACAGTGCTGGTAATGCTGAGGACAGCAATTGGGTCTGCATAAGCCCGTCCTTCACTGCGTGCTTCGACTCTGTCCTCTGAATCCCGTAGTCTTCTCTAGGGCAGGTAGGGCAGGCAGGACTCATCCCTGTATTATGGACGGGCAGGCAGGCTTGGTCAGCAACACACTGGTCAGTTAGAGCTGCAGAATGCGAACCTGGCTCTTTGGACCCTGAAATTCTGGGCTACGTTGCTCTGACTGTGGCAGACTGCATGCCTGAGCCCGAAGGCCTTTTCTTCTTTGTTGAGAGACTGTGGCCTGCTTGATATTTTCCCACCTCTGTCATCTGGTTTCATACAAGGTCCGTGGTCATGGTGCGTTTTCTCCTTTGGGCTTTGCTAATGACATTGTGGGGGAGGCACAGCTTGCCCTTCTGAGACCTTTAATGGGGGAAGTAGAAAAACCAGGAGTTTAGGATGCTGGCCTCACATCTCAGCCGATGGCTTCCCACCCCAGAGAGTGGATTTAACTCGTAGGGGGTGCAGCTGGGCATCAGGAATTTTAAAGTCCCTGGGAAATTGCTGTGTGCAACAGAGCTGGAGGGCTCCTGGGTTGGGAGACAGCTGGAATGTGATTACTGGTAACGCTCCAGCTCCTGGACACCCCGCATGATGTCAGTGTGCTCTCCGTTGATGCCTCATGTTTTCCAGGTGATGACGAAATGAAAATTGGCCTGAGTGTAGAGTGTGGCTTCTTCCTCTGTTCTATTTCTCTGCTGTTGTGCTTTGTATCACTAGTCAGAAACTGCAGATGGGGCGTAGCATACTCCGTGTCTGACCAGTGTGGTCTGAAAAGCAGCGAGAGCCAGGACAGGCAGGGAGCAGCTCTTCACCAAGCCTGGCTGTGTTTAGGCACCAAGGAAGGTGGTGTGACTCAGTTTTGTTCCAAGAATAGCCTGGAAAGGGTCTGATGACCTACCCCCTTGTCTCCTAGTAAACAAAATGTGGGTGTTCCTTTAGGCAATGATTGGGTTTCCTTTTTGGACTGACTGCATTTCACTTACCATGTCAACCATATCAGATCTTTCCTTGGTCTGGCCTCCCGTGCTGGGGTGGGCCTTTGCTTTTACAGCCTGTTTGGTCTCACCCACATGGGGTGATCGTGGGATGGTGAAGGTCATGGTCTATGATTATACATTGCTGTGTCCCTGAGAGCCTCGTAAAGGGGAGACATGCGTTTGTCCTTTGACCTACTCCTGCCTCTAGCTACTGTTGCTCTCTTTAATTTATTATACAATTGCAAGCTTGCCCTCGGGGACGAAGGGAAGGGGCTACTGGGCAAGAAGGACGGCATTCGTTTCCTGTCTTCAGACATCGAGTATATAGTCAGAATCACTAGACACCTTTCTCAAGTATTTAAAAATAAGTGAAGGAAGGGGCACCTGGGTGGCTCAGTGGGTTAAGCATCCAGCTTCGGCTGATGTCACAATCTCATGGTTTGTGGGTTCGAGCCCCGTGTCAGGCTCTGTGCTGCCAGCTCAGAGCCTGGAGCCTGCTTTGGATTCAGTGTTTCCCTCTCTCTGCCCCTCCCCGCCTCTCAAAAATAAACATTAAAAATAAGCGAAAGAATTTTGGTGTTTCTGATGTTCTTTTTTATGAACTGTGGCCTCTGGATTGTGTTGATGAAGATAAGGTGCTTTATAAATAAAACCTGTGAGGATCAACTATCTGGTGGTTCTTCATAGTTTTGAGATCTGGCTAGAAAATTTGGCAAAATGTATTCTGGATTTCCTCCATTTCCACTCGTTTTTGGAAAGCCCTGGAAAGGTTATTAACACAGAACTGCCCAACAGAATGTAAGCTCCTGGAGGGCAGGGCTTTTTGTTGTTTTTGTTTACTGGTGTATGTCCAGTGCCTCAGACAGCACAGACACGATAAACACTTGCTGATGGATGGATCTTGGGTTTGTGATGGAGATGAACTGATTGTCTGCTGGGTGCCTGGCCATGTGTTGCCTGTTTTCCTCTGTCACATTTTTCAGCAGAAAATGATGCATCAGGCGAGCTCAACCCACAGCATTGTACAGTTAGTACTTAGGTTTTTCTTTTTAAGTTTATTTATTTAGTTTGAGAGAGAGAAAGAGCGAACACACACGCATGCAGGTGAGAGAGAATCCCAAGCAGGTTCCGTGCTCAGCATGGAGCCCAGCCGGATGCAGGGCTCGATCTCACGACCACAAGATCCAGACTGCGAGATCATGACCTGAGCTGATATCAAGAGTTGGAGGCTTAACCCCCTGAAACACTCAGGCACCCCTGTGTGATAGGTTTTATTCAGCCATTTTACAGGTGAGGAAACCAAGGCTTGGCAAAGGTCAATCAGGTGCTAAAGTCATAGAGCTGCCGAGAGGCAGGGTTTCAACGCAGGTGCCCAAAGCCCAGTGCTTCCCTGCACAATTATTAAACCACTCTGCTCGGCAACATCAGAAGCTGTGCTTGCATCTGATTCCGCTCTGACTTGAGGTGAAGTCTTTTGAAGAGTCTTACAATTGAGTATTTTGAAGCATACCTTTCTCCTATCTGGTATATTTAGCTGGCAATGTGGTAAAAGGAATCAATCTTCTTTTTATGAGCCAGCTATTGTATTTTTTTTTTTTTTTCATAAAGCTGTCACTGAGAACATTTCTCTAAAATAGAGATAAATCTGGAAGGAGGGTTGTGGTAATGGTGTGGGGAAAGAGCCGAGAAAACTCATTTCTTCGTGTTTCGTGGTGCTGCCACATTGCACGAGGGTATCTTTGGACGTTAAATAGTTGGCTTAATGTCTGAGCCCAGGAAAACAAAAGGAAGTATTATTAAAGTTCTCCGTGTTTACATTTAGGCCATTTCTTTTAACTTAAGCCACTTTCCTTTTGTGAACGTGTTGCTTCTGTGTTTTGGAGAAACGTGTTGAAGAAGTTTGGTCATATGCACATCCCTATTTTTCTTCTGTGATTCAAAAGCGACGGACATTCTCACTGCCTTGGTTCTGGAGTCAGCACAGCTGTGTGTCTCCGGGAAGAGCCAAACTTCATTTTTGCCTTTGGAGTTAACATCTGCTAGGTTAACTGATATTTATAGGGAAAACACATCTGCATTTAGAAATTAAAAATGTATAATGGACTTTGAAGCATAATTAACTGCATTTTAAGGCTTGGAATTCAAGAGTAGGATCTTGTTTTCACTTCACCTGTTTCATTGTTTCATTGCTTAATTCATTCATCCATCTAGGTGCTTTCTGTATGTCAGGGTGTAGTGCTAGGTATCATGGGGTATGCAAAAATTAAGGCATTATGTCTGCCCCCAGGAAGCGAGTGGACTGGTTGAGAAGACAAATATGTAGTCCCCCAATAGTAAACAGGTGGAAGGTAGAAACCACTATGATGTGTTATGAAATATCACAAAGATGTGTGTTAGGAAGTATCACACAGAAAATGTGGTGTGTTATGGAATATCACACAGAAGGTACTGGCTAGGAGAAGATTGGGAAGGCTTCCTGGAGGAGGAACATCAGAAAGCTTTGAAGGAAGAGTGAGATGGAGGGGAAAAGTACATTCCAGACAGAGGGCACAGCAATGAGGGTCACTGTGAGTCCTGGAAAAAGGCGCTGTTTGGGATGGGATGGGGGCTTGGGTGGTACAGGTGTGTGTGGGAGATGAGGCTAGACGGGCTTCTTGTGCCCTGCATCTAGCACCTGATGCAATAGACACCTTGCATCCAATTTAGGGAGTAATCTTGGTGTGGATTGCTCATATGTGTAGCTGGCCCATTGTGTTCCCGTGGGAGCCCAAGCTTCCCTAACTCCCACCTTCAGGGGGAGGTAGTTGAAATCAAGTTTGGTGTTCTAGCTTTGCGCACAGCCCAGAGCCATTCACTGTGGCTTGGAAGTATTGACTGCTTACTTCCTCTAACTTTCCGTAGTGCTGACTCTAGTAGCGACTTGGAGCAAGTCCCTTACCCTCCCGGGGCCTCACTTTCTCTCCGCCTGAGTGGAGGTCATGGACGAGGTCTCTTCCGAGTCCATCATCTTCTTGTCAAGTGCTCATCTTGGCTCTCAAGCCCTTTACCATCTTGGTCTCCAGTGGTCCTCCCTGCAGAGTATCCAAAATTCGCTGCAAAGTGTCATTATCATCTTTAGTCTCAAGCAAAATTTAGTTCTTTTGGCTTTTGGGCTTGAATTTTATAGTGTATGAAATTCTTCGCCAGTTTTTCTCAACTGGGCCAGGGTTCTGTGACAGAATTAAATTATGCCTAACTTTCCTTCTATGCTTCTAGAATGGTACTGGTTATACACCTTCCTTAGGAGAAGTGAGAAAATAGTTTTCAGTATATGTGCATATTTTTTTCTTCCCTTCTTTCTTTCTGTTTAATTGCAAATCACATTATAGCTTTCACGCTGTTTTGCTACTTGCTCTTTCTTCCCACTTACCAGTGTTTTCAGTGACTGTGGTGTTCCAGAGTTCGGAAGAGGAGCCTCTGTTGGAAGCCAACAGCGATACCCTGAAAGGCACAGTCCACATCTGGATTATTGTTCTGGAATTGGGGCTGGGTGGGTTGGGCTCCATTCAGAAGAAGGGCTGAGGCCATCTAGTAAAGCACCCTTTCGGAAGGAGCTAAGAGGAACTACGCTTCCTCACTCATAGGGCCCCGGCTCCTCACAGCTGAGGAGGGCATCACAGATCACCCAGGTCAGTGCTTCCCAAACCTTGGTGGTTGAATATAGAGATTCCTGGTCCCCATCTGGGGGGATTCTCACTTGGTAGGTCTGGGTGGGGATGCTTCATGTGATTCTGTTGATCTGCAGGGCTTGGGAATCCTGGATGTGGCCCCATTGTCTTCTGGACACACCTCTGCTCTGACGGCGGCCCAGTGTCTCTTGTGTGGCCTGTAGGGCCCTCCTTGGCTTCCTTTCTCTACTCTTGCCCCTCGGGAGTCCATGCACAGTAGCTGGGGGAGGATTTAAAAATGTAAGCGGGATTGTGCTCTTCCCCTGTACTCTTAGCCCTCCTGTGTCTGTGGCCTGCTACCACACGTAAGTTCCAACGTCCTATAAAGGCCTGACATACTTTGGCCCTGGCTTCCTTTTCTGACCTCACGTCCCATTTTGCTTACCCCCTCTTACCTGCAGTCACACTGGCCTTCTTGCTCTTTCCCCCAAACCTCCTGGTGGTTCCTGCCCCAGGGCCTTTTCCCTGCCTTTCTGTTTATCTGGAATGCTTCTCCCAGATCTTTGCCTGCCCCTTGGCCTTCCTGCAGTCAGGCTTTTGCTCACACGTTAACCCCCTTGGAAAGGTCATTTCTAGCCACATGCCTCCCACTGCCTCTGCCCTCAATTCTATCCCATGACACTGTTTCATTTCTTTATAGCTAGTTACCAGTGTCTACGATGGTATTGTTTTTATTTTTTTCTGCTCCCCTCACTATAATGCAGATTCCAGGCAGACTCTGTATTGTTTACCGCTTTTTCCCACACCAGGAATATTATCTGGCATGAAAGGTACTAAATATTTGAAGACTGAGTGAATGCAAATATCCGCATAAGGATTTGTCCCAGATGAGGATTTGTCAGCCTCCACCTAAACCCCCTCAGGGACGATTCTGCACATGTCCAGGCAGCTCATTTGCATCGAGACAGCTCTGATTGTTATTGACACCACTCTGCCACAGTGGTGGCTGCCACTGGCCGGCATACTCTACCGCATGGATCGGGAGTTGGGGCGGTGGAGCCTGCGCTCGCCACCAGATCCTCTGTTGCCGCATCGTGTTGCCCGGCTGCCAGAGTGCGGTCAGCACGGCCTCAAGGTTGTGCCCCTTCCCCAGGCAGCCTCCCACAGTCCCCCGGCCAATAAGGAGCATCGAGGCCCAGCCTGGGCAACTCTGAAGGGCCGTCATAGTTCAGGGCTGCCTGTGGGGTCAGTCGAGGCTGCCCTGGGGCCTGTGTCATCGCAGTTCCACTGTCTTCTCTGCTCGGTCCTGCTGCCTTCTCCTTTTTCCAGGTGTCCGTCCCAAGAGCACCCCGCTTGCTAAACTCCTTCACAGTATCTGCTTCTCCGGGATCCCAACCTGTAGCAGTGGGCTTGTTGCCTAATCTTTCAGGTTCATTACACCCTCTCCAGACCAGGGGAAATAAAAGGTTCACCTTAATCGCCTGCTATATGGCAGGGGTCAGCGGAGGATTTCACTTAGCATGGGACGCTCATAGCCTCTGAGACCGTGACAGCACTGCTGTCCTTGGCTGGTCCGTGGAGGCAGGCCGCGGGGAATGGAGTGGAGGCTCCGCAGACCTCTCACAGGCTGCCACTCCAGCTTGGCCCTTGGATGGAGGTCATGGTGCGCTAACCTCTGGCTGACCGCCGTGCGGTGAGGTGTGCTGTGAGGAGCTGAAATGAAGTCAGGGGGATTGCGTTAAAAACCCACTCCAGAATTTTCAGTGTCTGTCTCCCCCTGGGTTTTACCCCAAAACTGAGTTGCAGGCTTTTATGATTTCATGGAGAGCAACTAAGAGTAGTCAACAGTTCCATGATCTTTGAGTGGTCAGGATCAGCCAGAGAGGTTAAGGAGAAGCTGGTTTCAGGAGAATAGCCCTCCCTGAGTTTGTTTCTACATTTAGACAAAGGTAAGGGGACATGTATTATGAAGCCTCTGCTGCTGCATTGGGTACTGAGGGTGCAAGCGTATTTGAAGACTCAGCTCAGTATCTGTCTGTCTGGGCTCTAGGAAGGGAGGCGAACACACACGCATCTAACTGGAAGAGCCTGCTGGATGCACACCCCGGCTAAGACACGGTGGCATCCCGGTTAGGAGGGGAAAATAAAGTGTGAGTAGATCTCACGCGATATTTGGGATATAATTACACTAAAAAACCATTTGTTTATCTGAAATTCACATTTAATTGAGTGTCCTGTATTTTATCTGGAGCCCTAATTAAAGGGCAAAGAGGCATGTCATGGGGGTAGCACAGAGGGACTAAGCAATTCATTGAGCATATGGGATCAGGATATAGTATAACTCAATACAAATATTGCATGAGATCTCATACCACTTACAGCTTCCTCTTTATCCTCTCAGAAATGCCTTGTACATCTGGAAGCATATATGTGTGCATATTCTTTATGCTTTATTTATCTGCTTACCTGCAAACTGGATCAAGGTCTGCACACTGTTTGCTACTTATTCTTTCTCCGACCGAGCAGTTTTCCTTGGACTTCTTTCCATAGTGGTACCCATGGAGGTCACATATTCTTTTAAAAAATGGTGTTTTATTTTTAATTTTGCTTTGGAGTGTCCTGCCACCAAAGTGAAGGCAGTTAGATATTCATAGGATGTAAGTTTGCATTTTTTATTTTTATTTTTTTTAATGTTTATTTATTTTGAGAGCGAGAAAGAGAGAATGAGCAGGGGAGGGGCAGAGAGAGAAGGAGAAAGAGAATCCCAAGCAGGCTCCGTGGTCACAATGGAGCCTGACACAGAGCTCGATCTCACGGACTGTGAGATCATGACCTGAGCCGAAATCAAGAGTTAGATGCTTAACTGACTGAGCCACTTAGGTGCCTCTTGGCATTTTTTACTTTTAACTGAAGTATAGTTCACATACAGTATTATTTTAGTTTCAGGTGTACAACATAGAGATTCTACAATTATATACAAAGTATGTAAGTTTTGAGATGACTTTGGGGGATACTGATTGACTTCAGAACTTGGGGTGAGTAAGCTGCTCTTCAGAATCTTCTTGGATGACACTCAGTTTGGAGATCTGAGTACTGTCCAATCAGGCTGTCCATAATGGAGTGAGCAAATACCATCAGCTGACCAACTGGAATCAATTTGAATTGCTGAATAATTTAAAAATATTTCAAAATACTTGAATTAACATAGTTCCCCCCCCCCCCCCCCCCCCCCCCCCCCCCCCCGCCGTAAGCTTCCTCCTACTCACAAATCTGAGAGCTGACACAATTCATCTCTTTTCTGATTGGAGGTTTTACTCTTTTCCCTTCCTTCCTCCTGTTCCTTTCCTCCAATATTGATCTATATCTCAGTCTACTTATTCCAGCTGGTTCATTTGTAGCATCTTATGATCTAGTTTCCAGACCTTTCAAATAAATTACTCATTTATATGAAGGAGCCATAATTGACTTTTCGGTTGAGAAACCCAATTCACCAAAGTGGCTCGGGAGAGACATAGTTCATTTTGCTCTATTATCAAATCAATGTTCAAATAATATTTTAGGATTATTTATTTTCCTCAATATGAGAAAAATGTCAAGATTTATTTCCCATGTTTCTTAAATGTCAGAGGAAATTGACCTGAGCTGGGGGAACTCTCAATGCCTGGTGTTTTACAGTTCTCAGCTGAAGGATTAAAAGACAAAGCACTTGGCACTGATTTTGAGTGTTGCCCTTGTGCTCAGTGGACTCAGGTTGTGGATTATGGACAAAGCTGGTTCTTGCTTCTCTGGGATTCACTAGACTAATTGGAGAGGTGACATTAGCAAGGATGTGGCCCGTGCGATTGGGGATGAACTAGGCAGGTATATGAAGGGAAATGGTTTCTGAGGTTTTATGATGGTAGGTGAGTCAAATTAGACCCGAGAAAAGCCTTTCTTTGGAATGTGGATGGGGATTGGTTGGCACCGTAGTGTGTGGGAAAGCAAGAACCGAGAAGGGGGTGCATAGGGCGGCTGGCATTAAGTAGGGGATACACGTGGAGATGGTTAGGCTTGGGTAAGAGGCAATTATTTAACTTTTAGTCAGCCCATCACATTCAACAAGCATTTGATGAGCACCTCAAAGTTGCAGGTGCTGTGCTAGGCCTGCGGATATAAACCCAAACAGGTAGGGTCCTTGCTTTTTAAGAAGTTCAGGGTCTGGTGGGTAAGACAAGTAAGAGGATGCTCTAACGAGGGGATGGGAGAGAGGGCTCAGCGAAGTCTCTCCAGACATGTGAGGTCTAAGCTGAGTCTGGATGGCCGGCTGGGAGGGGGTCAGGATGAGGAGGTGGGATTGATACAGTGTTGAATGGCAACATTAGTTAGGGTCAGAGCAGGAAGGACCTTGTATACTGCTGAGAGTTGGATTTTATCCTGTAGCCTTTGAGAAGTCATTGAAGGAGTTAAAGCAGGGGAGCCTCAGGGTGAAATATGCAACTGGGGGAATCCCTCTGACAGCAGGGTAGAGTGTGGATGGGAAAGGAGAAGGCTGGAGGCAAGGACACTGGCGAGGTGGTGGCAACCCCAGATACAGCAGTGTCTGTGGGGAGATGTGGTATGTGGCCAAGGTGGGTAGATGGGTGGTCAGTTTCACAGGACTTAGTAACTGACTGTTGGGTGTGGGGATGAGGGAGCGGGAGGTAAGGCTGTTGGTTGGAGTGCCACATGGACCTTGAAGTCACTTCTGACAGTTGAAGGCTCTGCAATGAAGCAAAGGCCATGACAGTAGCCTGTCTCCAGTGGATGAGATCTTGAGCAGGGTTGGTCAGCAGGTTGTGGAGGGAAAGAGACGAACTAACTTTTGAGATCTTCTTCAAAGAAGAAAAGCATTGCTTCCATTTGTGCTTTTCTTAGACTAAAATCATGTTGCAAAACACTCTAAAAATTAACACCGCAGTAACAGTAATGTACCTGCCTATTTTAGAACCCTACAGAACATTTTATTGTAAGAAACGATTTAGCCCATAATTGGTATGAAGTGTACACAGTTTTTTTCATTGCCGTCGTCCAAGATAGGAAGGTTCCTAAATATAATTTTGTTCTCCAGTACTGCTCCAGGGGGACGTCAATTCAGTCACCGTGATTAACAGTGATGATAACCATTCTTACCAAACGTCGATCCCCTGGAACTTCGAGGCGATCCAATTCAAGCCTATCTTGTGTACTTTCAAGTCTCCTTAGAGAGTTCTGAACCTTTGTGAAAGAACTGCCTAATTTAACCAAGGGCACTGTAGGAAAATTCCCGCTATCCACTCGTCAAAGATACTGCGTTAAGGCTGTGAGAGGTTTGACATCACAAGCAAGAGATCTGATGTGGGTTTGACAGGCAGAAACTGCCTTGTAGGAACATTAATACCTTGAGTGTTAAAATCTTTTCCTGGCATCCCCTACTGCAGTTTCTGACAGAGCGACATTCAGCCCTCCATCCGGTCTCTGAATTCACAGTGATTTCCATGTCAATATCTTCTCCTCCTGCAGCCTTTTGACGGCTGCAAAAGAGAGATGGATCTCAGGTTGTTGGTGTTAAATATTTTGAATTTTGATGAGATTTGAATTCATCAACGGGTGCTTTTGGTATTTGAGTGATTTCCACTAGTCACCAGACTTCGTACTGAGTGAGTGTCCCACCCTTTACCTTGGGCATGTATTTTATTTGTGACTTCCAGGACAAAGTTCGCAGGGTTTTCCATTGGTGGGGTTCATTAGATGGTTAAGAATATAAAGTTCCCCTTTGGCACCCAGATTATCTACGTTAGACACAGAAATATAGTCTTTTCCTTCTCCTAGAAGGGTATTGAGCCAACCAGAGTTGTAGAAAGTGACATAAATGTCACCATGGCCTGGGGTACCAAGCTTCTGGGTTTTCCTCTAAGATACATCTTTGGCTACAGGCAGTAAGGATTCTTTATTAATCCTTGGGTACCTGCTTTGATTAAAAGTGTAGATTTTTACATGAAATGTTTGTTCTTCTCTAGTATTTATTTTTGTATCTTCATTTGTGTTAAAAGTGCTCATTAGCTTATTAGAATAAGAGGAATATCTGTTCAGAAGTTCAGTTTGCTGAATGGTCAGATCTAAAAAGATATTCTCATTTCAAACACTGTCCAATTTTTTTTGGGTCTTTGTAGCCCATGCTGGTTCTCAAACCACTGTTGAGTTTCACCACCACCAGCTGGGGCATCACAGAAAATAAATATTGTCAGGTAAGCCCTGGCCTTCATCTTTTCATAGCATTGAATGGAATCTTCTGGAGGTCTTTGGATTTTTCCCCAAACCACAGCAGGTCCCTTTTCTTGGAAAAAGCTATGAAATAGCTTCTGAAATCCAGTAAGTTATTTTTTTATTGTGCTCAAACTCATGTGATGATACTGTGGTGAGTATTTTTTCTAGTTTCTTCTTCAAAGATAATTCCAGCTGTTGTTGAATGACTTTTTGGAACTGAGAAGCACCATCTTGAGACATGACTTTGCTAAGATCTTTCTGAGCTGTGCCTCAGTTTCCATAACTGGTTCCTGCTTTCTTACTCCCTGGGTTTTTAAATATTCTGTCTTCAGTCCATTTTCCCCCTAAGTAATTCCCTTAACCTGATTTTTTTTTAAGTTTATTTTTATTTATTTTGAGAGAAAGACAGAGAGCAAGCCTCGGGGAGGGGGCAGAGAGAGAGGGGTGGGGGGAGACAGAATCCCAAGCAGGCTACATGCTGCCAGCATAGAGCCCAGTGCAGGGCTCAACTCCACAGACTGCAAGATCATGACCTGAGCCAAAATCAAGAGCCAGACGCCCAGGTTGACTGAGCCACCCAGGTTGCCCCCTTACTCTGATTATTTTTAAGAATGACTTCAAGGTATTGGCAGCAACCTTACCTTGACATTGGGAAACAGTCTGGGTATAGAAAGGGCTAGAAACTGATAGCTTGGCAGGGTGCTGGGAATGAGGTAACCTGGAAGTCGTGACAGTCAGATGGCTTCTTAGATACCAGTAAGTCAGACATTTGTCGTTTTTGGTCAGAAGCCACTGTACAACTTAAGAGCAAAGAGTAGAGACAGTGTCAGCCAGGCTATGTCCATATTCTGCCATATAATTTTATAAGTAAAACTTAAAGGTCAAAGTACAAAGGTAGTGAGTTTCCCAGTGTACCAAGTAGATAGATAACATTGGGGAGTAGGTCTTACGAGCAGTAGCATCAGGCTTATCATATTAAGATAATGTCAGCATAGCACTTTACAAACTTTCACATTCACCAGAATCACTTAGGCCTCTCGTTGCAGTGCAGGTGTGTGGTGCAGCCCGAGAGCCCTCATTTCTGACAGGCTCCTGGGCTGCTAATGCTGCTTGTTCTTGGGCTGCATTTTGAGTCATGAGGGTATGAGCTGGGGCTCCTGTGTTTTTTGGGGTACAGAGCTCTTTGGGCAAGTAAGGAAAGCTGTGGGCCCTCGGAACAGTGAGCCTGCCACCTTCCCCCTCCCACGACCACATCCCAGTGCATATGATTTCAAGGTTGTGAACACTTTGAAACCCACCTAGCATCTTCAGATTTCAGAAGTGGCTAATAGATGCTCAGATGACGTAATGGTCCTTCAGTCAGTATCTTCTCTAGTATATTTTATAGTGTGGATATTCATTTAAAACTAGGAAGGTACTGCTGTGGTTACCTACGGTTAGAATAAATGATCACGTGGGAGGGCCCTTTAACTCGCGCTGCTCCAAGGGTGTAAGGCTCTGAGCCTTGGAATTGCTTTACCTGTGACGTCTAGCGAGAGTGGTGGGCATGGTGTGAATGGCATTTCTTCATGTTTTGTAAGTGAGCATTGACCAGTGGTATGAGCACCTGTCGTAGTCACTTCTAATCTTTGATCCCTGGATGATTTTGCGCTGCCAGCAGGTATTTGTTGATAAGAGTGGTTTTAAAGTGAAAGATCTGGACACATTAGGTTAGTGACTGAGAGCCGACCCACGTGCAGATGGAAGGGCTGGAGATGTGGCAGCCCGTGCGTTACTAAAACTAATTGTGTAGATCTCTTGCTGGCCACGACATGCTGTTGGTACTTACGTGCTATAAGAAAGGGGTAGTTTGGTGAAGTATTTGTTTTAAGACCACATGAGCACGGGGTGTCCCTGAGGCAGTTCTCACTTTTGGGTGAGATCTGGGCACCATGCGCATGGCAGGGATTTCATTTATTTGTCTGTCTTTTAAGCCATTGTTCTGTTTCATCCAGGCCTAGACTTCTTCAGACTGGCTGGAAAAGTTAAATCAGGCCGTAGGAGTCCATTGTAGTTCTTGAATGATGTTTACAACAGACTGTTTGGGTTTTATTATTCAGCCTGTTCATCCTAAGGTTGCCAGATGCCTTGTTCCTCCACCCCGGGATTATTTTTAAGTAAATACCAGATGCCATGTTATTTCACTTATAAATATTTCAATGTGTATCTCTTAAAGGTTGAGAGTTTAAAAAAAAAAGCATCACGGTACCATTATTAAACCTAAAACGGTAGTAATAATTCCTTAATATCAAATTTTTAATCAGTGTAAGCATTTCCCTACATATATTATAATTTCTAAAAATGCCTTTTCTGTTTGCACTGAAGTCCAATTGGTTGATAGGTCTTTAAAGTCTTTTTTTTTTTTTGTTAAATCTGTAGGTCCCCCTTCCATCTTTATGCTCCTTGCAATTTATTGTTCTTGTTCTTGAATAAGCTGGGTCCCTTATCTGCTCACCTGCCTAGAAGCTGGATTTTGCTGATTGCCTCCTTGGCATTGATGGATGGATTCCCCCTGCCCCCTGTGTTTCCTGGCAGATCACGGTCCATCAGGTCTTGGGCAGAGTCAGTCTTCCATGTGGGAGGGATAAGATTTCTGCAGAGGGGTGCTGGTGTTTCAGTTTGGATGCCCAGGGTGTCTGGTTGTCTCCTGGTGGTGGAGTCAACAGCCCATGATGGTCACTCTCTAAAGCCATGAGTTCACCAGAGTCACAAAGTGCTGACATTCTAATTCTTTTGTTTCTTCTTGATGTATTAGGTAGAATACCCTGAAAAGAGAAACTTTCCCAAACAACTCTTTGGTTACCATGGAGTGCAGATTGTTTGGGAAATGCAGGTGGGGCATCTGGGTAGCTCAGTCGATTGAGCATCAGACTCTGCTCAGGTCATAATCTCACGTTCCTGGATTCAAGCCTCACCTAGGGCTCTACACTGACAGTGTGGATCCTGCTTCTGATTCTCTCTCCCTCTCTCTGTCCCTCCCCTGTGTGCGTGAGCTCACATGCTCACACTCTCCCTCTTTCAAAAAGAATTAACATTTAAAAAAAAAATGATGGGGTGCCTGGGTAGCTCAGTCGGTTAAGCGTCTGACTTTGGCTCAGGTCATGATCTCACGGTTCGTGGGTTTGAGCCCCGCGTCAGGCTCTGTGCTGACAGCTCAGAACCTGGAGCCTGCTTCGGATTCTGTGTCTCCCTCTCTCTATGCCCTTCCCCTGCTCATGCTGTGTCTCTCTCTTTCTCTCAAAAATAGATAAACATCAAAAAAAAAAAAAAACTAAAAAAAAAAAAAGGAAATGCAGGGTAAGTGCTTGAATCTTCTCCTTTATTTACTAGTTTTTAAAATAATGAGGTGACTCTTTTGATTCTCCAAAGGGGACATTTGGTTTTTATCTTTTAATTATGAGCTCATAATTTATGCATATCTCACGCGTTTCAGTCTACTGCAGTTAATGTTCTTTCTGCCGCTGTGCTTTGTCGGCGGCCACTTATCAGGTTGACTCCTGAGTCCTTTTGCTGCGGCTCTTGTCTTGGTTATTTCTCACTGTGTAACACAACTTAGGAGCTCCAAACTCCTAAGCCCCCAAATTTAGGGGCTTAAAACAATATTTATTATCTCACTGTTTCTGTGAGTCAGGAGTCTGGGTGGGGTTTACCTGGGTCCTCTGATGGCTCAGGGTCTCAAGGCTGCAGTCCAGGGCCTTCCAGCCTGGCTGGGGGAGGGACACTTCCAGGCTCACCCAGGTGGCTGCTGGCAGGCCGCAATTCCTTGCCATGTGAGTCTCTCCCAAAGTCTTGCAGTGTGGCAGCTGGCTGTCCCCATTGTCAGGGCTCTGAGAGAGACACCCTCAGGAGAGCCAGCAAGTCAGAAATCAGAATCATTTTATAACCCAAACTAGGAAGTGACAGATCATCACTTTTGGGGTGGTAGTGTTCTAGTTATTAGAAGTGAGTTTCTAGGTCCAGCCCACTTGCTGGGGAGGGGATCGCACAGAGTCACAGATACCCGGAGGCAGGGACCACCAGGAACCATGTTAGAGGTTGCTTATGGACAACCTGGACAAACCAGTAACTTTTTTTTTTTTTAACGTTTATTTATTTTTGAGACAGAGAGAGACAGAGCATGAACGGGGGAGGGTCAGAGAGAGGGAGACACAGAATCTGAAACAGGCTCCAGGCTCTGAGCTGTCAGCACAGAGCCTGATGCGGGGCTCGAACTCACGGACCGCGAGATCATGACCTGAGCCGAAGTCGGCCGCTTAACCGACTGAGCCACCCAGGCGCCCCCAAACCAGTAACTTTTGATGTGACAGCATCCTGCTTTCTTGTGTGAGAAGATAGTTCAAATATTTGGATTGAGTCTTTCTCCAAAGAACCCTGACACTAAATGGAATTTAGAGGCTATAATTTGGGCATAAGATTCTAGGCCTTTTCAGAGGACAAAGCTAGGGAGTACTTTCTTTTTCTTTCTCAATTTCAGGTAAAGTTTATGCTAGCCCCATTCAGATTCAGGACGAGAGAGTTTTTTTTACTTAACCTCATCCATCTTATGTTTGTATCTCTTTTCATCTAGAAACCTTGGTTCTCAAGGCCACAGCCATAATTACTCCATTATCATCCCATAATACACAAACAGAAGTCTCCGAATGCTGACACTTACTTTACCATCAAATATATGATTACTGAAAATGCTTTAAGACTTCTTTATAGTTGTTTTTCTCTCCGGGCTATATCCCACTGCATTCTACAGTCAGATTCCAACATATAATGGAAATCATCTCACACTGTGCATGACACCTGGGTGGTTCAGTCAGTTAAGTGTCTCACTCTTGGTTTTGGCTCAGGTCATGATCTTGAGGCTAGTGAGTTTGGGCCCCACATTGGGCTCGGTGCTGACAGTGCAGAGCCTGCTTGGGATTCTCTCCCCCTCTCTCACTGCCCCTCCCCTTCCTGTGTTCTCTCTGAAAAATAAATAAACTTAAAAAAAAGGCAAAAACCTCTTTGACTTCGGCCGCACCAACTTCTTACTCAGCATGTCTCTGGAGGCAAGGGAAGTCAAAGCAAAAATGAACTATTGGGACCTCATCAAAATACAAAGCTTTTGCACAGCGAAGAAAACAATCAGCAAGACTAAAAGGCAACTGACGGAATGGGAGAAGATATCTGCAAACGACATATCAGATAAAGGGTTAGTATCCAAAATAAATAGAGAATTTATCAAACTTAACACCCCAAAAACAAATAATCCAGTGAAGAAATGGGCAAAAGACATGAATAGACACTTCTCCAAAGAAGACATCCAGATGACCAACCGATACATGAAAAATGCTCAACATCTCTCATCATCAGGGAAACACAAATCAAAACCACCATGAGATACCACCTCACACCTGTCAGAATGGCTAACATTAACTACTCAGGCAACCACAGATGTTAGCAAGGATACAGAGAAAGGAGTACCCTTTTGCATTATTGGTGGGAATGCAAACTGGTGCAGCCACTCTGGAAAACTGTATGGAGGTTCCTCAAAAAATTAAAAATAGAACTACCCTACAACCCAGCAATTGCACTACTTGGTATTTATCCAAGGGATACAGGTGTGCTGTTTCGAAGGGGCACATGCACCCAATGTTTATAGCAGCACTATCAACACTAGCTAAAGTATGGAAAGAGCCCAAATGTCCATCAATGGATGAATGGATAAAGAAGATGTGGCACATATATGCAATGGAGTATTACTCAGCAATCAAAAAGAATGAAATCTTGCCATTTGCAACTATGTGGATGGAACTACAGTGTATTATGCTAAGTGAAATTAGAGAAAGACAAACATCATATCACTTCACTCATATGAGGACTTTAAGATACAAAACAGATGAACTTAAGGGAAGGGAAGCAAAAATAATATAAAAACACAAGGGGGACAAAATATAAGAGACTCCTAAATATAAAGAACAAACAGAGGGTTGCTGGAGGGGTTGTGGGAGGGGGGATGGCTAAATGGGTAAGGGGCATTAAGGAATCTACTCCTGAAATCATTGTTGCACCATATGCTAACTAACTTGGATGTAAATTAAAAAATAATAAGTTATTAATTAAAAATAAATTGTTAATTAAAATAAATTATTAATTAAAATTAATGAAAATTATTAATTAAAAATAATAAATTATTAATTAAATGTCACACTGTGGTATGCCAGTTCACTTGCTTCAGCTTACTTTTATGTTTTAGGTCACTTTATTTTTATTTTTTATTTTGAGAGAGAGAGAGAGAGAGAGAGAGAGAGCGCGCATGCACATGTGGAAGGGGTAGAGAAAGAAGGAGAGAGAGAATCCAAAGCAGGCTCTATCCTGTCAGCTCAGAGCCTGATGCAGGGCTCAATCCCATGAGATCATGACCTGAGCTGAAATCAAGAGTCAGATGTTCAACTGACTGAGCCACCCAGGCACCCCTTTTATTTTTATTTTAATTTAATTTTGTTTTTTGATATGGAACACATGACCTGGACTTCAACTGCACTAAAACACTGATCTGTTTTAGGTCATTAAAAAATAATCTTGTTTTATTTTCTTGTAATTCTAGCATCCTAGGTATACTTTTCTCCACTTTGCATTCCCCTCTTAACAATACATCCTGGCTCCCATTCCCTAACAGTTGATAGAGACCTTCCTCATTCCTTTTTCAGTAACCGACCACTCCGTTGTGTAGATACATGGTTATTTATTCTCCAGAACTGTTCTCAGGAGTCCTGTGGACTTCCAGTTCTGCTGTTTTCCAGGCACTGCAGTTTCTGAATGTATATGGAAAGAAGGTGGGAGGAGGTGGCAGTGCCCTGGCTGCTTCTAGAAGCAGCACCTGTTTGCGACCATTCATACCAGTTTTCTACTTGGTTCTCCTCTTGGGTGGAGGGGAGAAGGTGTCTTTTATAACCAGGTAGGTGGGGCTGCTTTTTTCATGAGTCACACAGCCCTCCATGGTTTCTGTCATTTAATTTACACTCCTCTTGGCTGGCAGTTAGAGATTCTTCCAGGTTTTGAGAACACATTATTTGTCAGTCTTAAGTTTTTTGATGGTGGCATCTGTTTTGTGTGTCTTTGTGTTTGTATTAGTAAAGATTTGGGAGGAGTGGTGTCACAGATTGTGCTTCAGATGCCATTTAAAAACAAACCCCCATATGTAAAAAGTAAATAAAACAAATGTTTTAAAAACAATCTTTTCTCTCCTAACTAGTACTGAATTTGTGTTGCAGGGAAAAGGACTTGGAAGCCAAATTCATTATTCAAATGGAGAAAAGCAAAACAACAATCACAAACTTAAAGGCAAGTAGCAACCTGGCCACGCTCCACGAGCCTCCATGTTTGTTTTATTGTCAAAATGATTTCTGGGTAAATAAAACACATCTGCCATTTCCTTACCCCTCCTTCTCAGTTCAGCTAGCCACGTCAACTTGTACTTGTCTAGGGCTCAGTCATGAAGTGAAGGGCTATGTTTTATCTCTTCTCCCGCCCCCTAGTTTTATTTGATCTCAAAACCTTCAAGCTATAGCCTTGGTGTGCAAACTCACAGATTTAGCCCCGACTACACAATGTTATCCTGTATCCTGTGCTAGATTCTTAGCCTGGCATCTAGCTGCATTTTGTGAATCATTAAGTAACTGTTGGCCCTAGATTTGTTTCCATTCTTATTTATTTATTTATTTATTTATTTATTTATTTATTTATTTATTTTGAGAGAGAGAGAACACGAGCAGGGGAGGTGCAGAGAGAGAGGGAGAGAGAGACAATCCCAAGCAGGCTCTGCACTGTCAGCGTGGAGCCTGCCATGGGGCTCGAACTCACAAACTATGAGATCATGACCTGAACCAAAACCAAGAGTTGGATATGACCAACTGACCCACCCAGGTGCCTCTCTTTCAATTCTTAATGAAAATAATCATGTTTTTAAACTTGGCAAGGGGAAATTACATTATTATTAAAAATTCAGGGAACGAAAGATTTAAAAAAATGGATTTTTTTTTTTTTTTTTTTTTTTTTTTTCTGGAAAAGACATTCGAGGCACATCTGGGTGGGTCAGTTGGTTAAGCGTCCCAACTTTGGCTCAGGTCATGATCTCACGGTGCATGGGTTTGAGCCCCGCATTGGGCTCTGTGCTGACAGCTCAGAGCCTGGAGCCTGCTTTGGACTCTGTGTCTCCCTCTCTCTGCCCTACCCCTGCTCACACTCTGTCTCTGTCTCTCAAAAATAAATAAACATTAAAAAAAAAAAAGTTTTGAAAAAGTTGGAAAAACCCAGAATTTTCTAGCATGGCACATTTCTTCCTTTTGCACTTAAAATATCCTATTCTTTCCTTTGGTCAGTGAATTTGTTACAAATTGTGAATACTTTTCACTTGGTGGGAGATATGAGTGTAAAATTAATAATAGTAAATCATATGCTTGGTGGACTCTGCCCCTTTGTCCTCCCAAATTTGTCATTAACTTACAGGTTGGGGTTTCGGAGGCCTGCTGCTCCATGGCCAAGTGCAGATCAATCTCTAGTTGGATTTCTGTTAATTTATGGCTCAAGGGACTAGATACTTTGGAATCTCAAAGTAGTCTACTTGATCTCCAGTGATAGAAGCTGGGGAATGCTCCTCTCTTCCAATTGGGCCATGCTCTAGATAATTTGATAGGCTTTCTTTGAGGCTCTGTGTCCCTTTGCCCCAGGCATTCTCCAGTGGAATGTCTTTCTTTCTCCTCTGAGCACAATCCTGGTACCTTCTAGCTCTGTCTGGCCCCACCTGGCTTGCCCTCCTTTGACCTCCCACATCTACTTGTATTTCTGCCTGTCATCACTTGACCATCACCTCCTGTTAGTTACCTTTGCTTTGCTTTGCTTCATGTATCTGTCTGCTCACCATGCTTTGGTACAAGTTTAATCTTTAAAAAATTATATTTACTGGAACAGAGCAAAGAGACCCTTGGCTTTGGTTGCTTCTCTTCTTTGTGCATTATGGAATCTATTTTCCTTGATTGTTCTGGTGCCTTTTGAGTTTTACAAACATTTTCTCGTCCTATTTAACAAAACAGATGTCCAGATTTTTAACATTTTAATAAGAACCGTAGAAATTGTGTATTTATAGAGTCTGAATTATATTGGAAAATATGATGCTCATTAAATTTTTTCAGCATGTGTCCAGGGAACTGTGTAAAGCACTGGTGGCTTATGATGATTTTTAAACATGGTTTTTGGCTCAATTTAGGTATATAGCAAGGTAGACAAGATACATGCAAATATCTGCAGTAAACTCAGAATATGTCCTGGGAGAATCTAGCCTCTTGGAGGTGGGAGCAATTACTTCTGGTTGTAGTGCCCAAGGGAAGCTTCATGGGAGAGGAAGCATCCCACCTGGAGTTTACAGTGGGGCCACAAAGCTGCACAACTCTAGGGGGCTCTAGTCACATCACCATCTATGTGAATGGCACCCCTTGGAGTTCTGTAGACCCTGACTCTGTTGGTTTTGGTTGGAGGGAACAGTAAAAAGAATCGAAGCCAGGAAAGAAATAAGAGTCTGGCCAGAGTGTTGGCCTCATATAAGATAATCATAATAAGAAGTCCAGAAAAGAAGCCTTGGGTCATATCATAGCCTGGATTGCTGGGAGGAATTTAGGATCTTTCTCTCTCTCTCTCTCTCTCTCTCTCCCCCCCACCTCATCCTTCCCCTCCCCTCCCTTCCTTCCAACCTTACCCCCTCCTACCCTCTCTCTCTCCCTATGTATTTAGGAGGGTGTTCAGAAGGAATTAAATGCTTTTTTAGTCAAGTGATCATTATACATTTTTAAGGGATTTTTCTTTTTCTTGAATTGGATAGATCATTTAGCTAGCAGTGCTCTTTACATTATTATCACAATCCTGTCTAGATACCAGAAGGAGGGACTGGGGACTCAGGAAGAGAACGGACGAAGACCTTCACCTATGACTTCTCTTTTTATTCTGCTGATACGAAAAGTCCAGATTATGTCTCACAAGAGATGGTATGATATTTTCATAATCTTTATTTTGATTTATTTCCATATTGAGGAAAAAAAACGCCCATCCTAAAACTCTATAAAACATCTTGCTGATTTTTTTCTCAATATAATTTATGTAAAATCTACCTCTGCTAACTTAGCTTTGTTGCATAGCACCATTAAGCCTGAGAAGAATTCAGTCCCCAAAAAGTTGATTTTGTTTTTCACTTCTAAGCATGATGATCATAACTTCCCCCCACCCTCCCACCCCCAAACTTGGAAAGGACTACCGTTTTGAAGGAGCTGTGCAAATAAAGCATTTGGGGAGTGCCGTTTGTATATTGCTAAGCCCAGCAAATAAGCCGCTCAGCTCTGAGTCCTGCTGTGATGCAGGGCTCTGGAAGTTAGATTTCAGACCAAAGCCCCACTTCCTGTGGACCATTTTAGGATTCTCGAAAGAAGGGTTCTAGAAGGAATGGGCATTTTGTTCAGAATTTTTCTAGAATCTAGATAGCTGTAATATGTCCAAGAAACCGGTGCTATAGGGTTTTATGGTCTAAAATGTGGATGTGACATGGCATAGAAGAACAGACTCGGAGATCCTCCCAGGAGACCATCACATATTGATGTTGCATGTGAGCAGACTAAGGGGATTTCCCTGGGTGGGACCAGTTGGGTGTTTAAACAGAGCAGAGCTCTGGGGAAGCATCGGTACAAGGGGAGGAATATGGGCTTCTTCCTGGCTTCTTAACAGCTTCTTCAAATATAGTGCTTTAGGACTGCATATGTTACAACTAAGATAAGAATTCCTGTCTTGCCTACCCTGGGTTATAATCCATGCGGTGGCATCTTAAAGTGGTATTATTGTCTAGTTGCTTGCAACTTCGTGTGTCCATGTTCCAGAACCACTGCATTGACTAGAGCATGTTAAAAATGCAAAATCTGTACCAATTCCAGACCCCACTGAGCCAAACTGCATTTTTTAGCAGATTTGCACACCTCGACATTGGAGAACTTAGCATTGGTTAAGCACATGGTTTGTGGAAGAAGTCGGCTTACAGAGGCAATGTAAATGTTGGAGTTAAGATAGACAACTTAGAGAAATTATTCAAAGGAGAAGATTGGAGTGTTTGTATCCAGAATGTGTGGGTTCAGCATCAGGGCAAAAATTGAAAGGATGACAGCAATAAGATTGAGAGCCATAAAGAACGATTAGCTACCTGGGATGAAAGAGGGGCCAGGAACTAATGTTGCTTGAGTTTGTGTTGGTGTCTGAAACTCTGCTTCGCACTCATGTACTTGTCTCACTTCATTCTCAGAAGGCCAGGTTTCACTTCAGCTCCGTTTTTCTTTGTCGAAGAGACTCTGAGCTTAAATAATGTGCTCAAGTCCATACACCTAATGGACTTAATAGTAGCTGAGATGAGATCCTGGGGCTGATGTGTAGGGCAGGGGAGATGCCACTGGAGGGTCTTCAGGGCATAAGGTTGGTTTGTTCTAAATGATAGATGAATAGGGCAGCCTTATTGATGAGTAAATGAGTGAGGAGTGTTAAAGAACAAAATTCAACCGAGTAAATTTGAAAATCAAATTGGCTTTATTCATCGATTCATGAATCCTGCAGCATCCCATTCAGCAAGTAGAAAGGAGCTTTGAAGAGCTGTACTAGATGGGAGGATTTTATAGGCAGAAACAGGGTGGGACAAGTAGCACAAGAAAAGATTGTTTCAGGCAAGGTCATCTTCCCTTAGGCAGAAGAGTAGAGGGTGTTGTTTAGGTGGATCACCTCATCTTCCTCTGGGGGATGGAGAGGGCCCATGTGGGAGATGACCTCATTGGTGCTGATCAGAAAATTCCTGACCGACCAGTTGAGACTGCATATCTGGGGGAGGTTGAAACTGCAGTTAGGTTAGGTATTGAACCCCAGTTTTGTGACTTGGCCTAGCATAAGTGACTCCATTTTGGGCCTGTGGTTTTCTGTTTAACAGCAGCGCAGATAACTTTGCTGTTGAGGTAACTGGATTGGCCAACATTGGCAGCTAGGAGTCTGGTGAGGAATAGAATGTTATAGATATTGGAATCCAGATTTGGGCTTTAATACAGGAATAAAAATGAAGTGGCTGGTGTGAGGGAATTTGTTCAGGGAAAAGCCAATTCATTCCACAGTCTTCAGAATGTCCTCAAGAGATGATGGATGAAGAGCCAGGAAGGTTTCCATGTCTAACTTACACAGCAAACGGTTGGATTTTCCTCCTTATTTAACCTGAATTTGAGGCCTTTTGGGGACAGAGGGCTGTGGTGAGGGAAAGTCCATGGGGGGAGGAGCAGAGCAGTGTGTGACAGCAGGACCTGGCACACTGGAGATGCTCGGTAAACATTTGCTGACTGACAGAAGTCGTTTACAGATGGTGGTTAATTTATGGGAACAGATGACATTTCCTGGTTCTACAAGAGTCAAGATCAGGGAAAGAGTAACAAGTTTAGCTCTTTTGGAAGTTAAAAATAAATGCTCAGAGTTTAAGAATAGTTTTAGTTTGTGCAAAGCTTCTGATAGGGATAATTTCCATGCTTCGAGTGATGGGTAGCGTCTCTTCTCAGGTGTTTTGCGTTTTTCGACTATATAAATAACCTGAGATTGTTCTACTAAATTACAAAACTAAAAAAGCGTGGTGATGTATTAGTAAATACAGTACTACTTTCTAGCAGAAGCACATGTTAATAAAATCAGCATAGATACAGGAAAATACCTATTTTTTTGAAACTCTTTTAAAGAGAAGGGTAATCTTCCCTCACCCCTAATGTTAAAAATAGCTTCAATTTTGATTACTGATTAAAGTTTTCATGCTGTCATCTCTGGCCCAGGATTTGAGCTGTCAGGTTGTAGCCCTGCATAAACGGGAAGATGCAAGCTTAGCATGATGTTGGTCTTCTCTTCCTCCTCCTTTTTATCCTTCTCATCTGGATAGAGGGGCATCTTGAGGAAATATATCATGGCTATTACTAGAGTTCAACCTAAGTTTCCCTTACTGTTAAATAGCAAGTAAGATGACCAGTAATATTTCTTCCTTACAAATTAATTTTAGATTTGGAAAAAAAAAATCATTGGACAATTCAAGTCTGTATTCACATAAATTAAAGACCATTAAATAAGGTCTGATTTTTTTAATGGTTCTTCAAAACTCCAAAGGGAGGCTTTGATCTCCTTGATTCAACCCTGGAGAAACTTGAAACTTAAAATCTCCCAGTTGACAAGCTGAATGGGTGAGTCTTTTGTTTTAACAGTGCCCTCTTGTGGGCAGTTCCCCTCAGTTGAGGCCCTGGGATGCCTTGGATCGCTCTGGAAATCCACTTGAAAATCTGTGCTCAGATATACAGCTATTTGGGTCACCTGGCCAGGTGAAGCTCTCAGCCGGATTTTGATGCCAGTCACCAGTGCCAGTCGAGGAGGGGAGAGCTCGGTCTCACAATGCAGCCACTCCCTCTCCACTTTGGTTTGATATTGATGCTAAACAGGTCCTTCCTGGGAGCTGCACTGGGGTAGCCTGTTTTCCTTGCCAAGAACCCCAAAGATGTGGACAGTGTCCCACTGCTTCTCTGGGTCCTGGGACAACTTTGGGTGGGTTACTTGAAGCTGAGACTGAGCCCGGCCTGGGTCTCGGTGCATCCAGACCTGCGTATTCTAGGCCTGTTTTGCAGTCATGTTCACCAGCACCAGGACCCTCCTCCTCCTGTTCCAGGCCCCCAGATCTGTTGGAGAAATCCAGCTGAGTTGGCTTTCTGGAGAAATAGGTAATAGTAAAATGGTGTGTGGGATTTTTTTATAAACATTTTTTATTTTTAATGTTTATTTCTGAGACAGAGAGAGTGCAGGAGAGTGTGAGCAAGGGAGGGGCACAGAGGGAGGGAGACAGAAGATCCAAAGCAGGCTCCATGCTGACCTCAGAGAGCCCTATGCGAGGTTTGAACTCACCAAATGTGAGATCATGACGTAGCCAAAATCTGACACTTAACCGACTGAGCCACATAGGCAGCCTGGTGGGTGGGATTTTTAATCCTGGGAAAGAATTTTATTTTGAAAACGTTGGGGTTTCGTTTAAATATATTTTCAACGAGTTTGTTTTAGCCTCAGACAATGGTATTACAGAAGATCCTTTTTTTATTCTTTGAGAACTTTATGGAAGGCTGTACTTCCTATCCAGTGGCACCCCATGATAGGGTAAAAATGATGTATGATTTTTATTTTTTGCTTAATCAAAGAGAATTGAAGAAATATTTAGAGTTTTTCCTCATGTTCCATATACCATGGTGAAAACTGATTTTAGACAGGTGGTCTGGAGCCCTGAGCCTCCCTGGGATTCCTGGCTTCTGCCTCTTCATGGTTTGTGGGAGGAGGTCCTTTCAGGGAGGACTGGGGCCTCATGCTTGATGTTGAGGGTGTGGGAAGAGGACACTGAAGGGTTTAGCACAGGCTTTGGGGTCAGAAATACCCAGGTGCAAATCCCATCTCTGCCACTCACTGTGTATGTTCACTCATCTCACTTCTCCCCCTGAGAAATGGATCTAAGTGATGCTTACTCACCCTGTAGAATTTTATGAGGACCAATATGCGAACTCCTTGTGACCTGCTATTACCATTGAGAGTTGAATAAGTCATCAGAATTTGAGAATAGGACTAGAAAATATCCACTCTTAGAGCTGAAATGGATACAAATTAACAGTATGAATGAGACTGGTCATTTTGGAAGTGACTCAATTGAAATGATAGTTTGGAAATCTTTGACCGAGAAACTGAGGAAAAAAAGCAAGATGGCGGCCAGATGGTACCTGAAGAAAGCTGAAGTCCGGTTGACTGTGTTTATATTTTGTCCTTGGATGATAAGCTGTGTTAGTAGCAGGGATAGTTTATGTGGAGCTGAGGTTGAGGGGCCTAGTGTTTATCAGCCTTGTCTAAGGATGGGTGTTCTGGCTGCAGGGCTTAGAACCCCGAAGGGGAGATGATGGGTCTCAAGTTCAGCTGATTCAGCGTCACTCACACAGACTAAACATTCCTGAGGGGTTAATGAGGCTCCCACCTTGGACTGTGGTGATGCCACAAAACAGTGCCTCACTTTTTCCTGGCTCTAAGAACCCGATCATGCTTCCTCTCTGACAGGGGAAAGGGGCAACGTGAAGGCTTGTGGGGTTTGGGCAGCTTTGGTTGGTCCCCTTCCCAACTGGGTGTACTCAGGATGGCCACACATGTCGATTGGGCTCACTGACATCAGTTGTCTGGGCGAAGTATTTGTCCTTCATCCTGTTTCATTTCCCAGAGTGTCCCACTGCAGCTGAGTGGTGCATCAGACACGGTCTCAGGCCAGTGTAGGCACAACCCCAGACCCCACACAGCTCCTGTCCCTGCCTTCTCCATCCGAGGCCAATATTCAAATAGGAGAAAGCATCTGGACTCTAACTCAGGGGAGCCCGGCCTTCCCAGCCTCATTCACACCCACCCATCACTCAACCTTCTGAGACTTATTTTGATGAATAGCCGGACTCTTCAAATGACAGTATTGATTTGGCATGCTTTGGGCAATAACTTCTGGCTGCAGTGATTTTTAGGTTTTGAATATTTAGCTTCTGGAAGCTCTGATAGAATGCATAACTTTGTAAGTTTATTTAATTCTGAAATGGTAAATCATCATGCTTTAAAAGCATCTTTGCTTCTTAGACATGACTGTCATTTTGCCTTGTTTACATTCAGGAATTTTTTGTTAAGTAGGAAAAAGGATGGGGTTGCTCTTTTCTTCCTTAAAAAGTTTCCTTTTGATTAAAAACTGAGGTACATACATACTCTGTTGTTAATAGTTGTGCGATGATTTTATTTATGTGGTGTAATACTTGCAAGACTAAAGTAGCATTCAAGAATATTTGTCAACATTAAAGGGGTTCTTATTAAAATCTATGGTAATTGTGTCTTTTGTGTTTTTTTTTTTCCTGCTTTCAGGTTTTCAACACCCTCGGCACAGATGTCGTGAAGTCTGCATTTGAAGGTTATAATGCTTGTGTCTTTGCATATGGGCAAACTGGATCAGGAAAGTCATACACTATGATGGGAAATTCTGTACGTTGTTTTACACTGTGGGAAGAAAATTTCTTATTATCTCTCTTTGGACTGATAGAATTATCTCTTTTATCTACTTGGTCTGTACTAACTTGCTTTTAATGTTCTGATCATTCTTTAGCAATAAGATAAAACTCAGTAATAAGTTGGACTAAATTTCCTTTGAGAGATTTTAAATTAGAAATAGTTTTAAGTTTATAAGCATGAATAATGGATGCAAGTCTCAGTTCATTTTCCGTTTTTAAAGGCTTTATAATCTTATCAAAAAAGTATGCTGGGCCCACAAGTAATTTATTCTTCTTTTCTGCCAACACAACAGTTTGAATAAAATTACTGAACTCTGTTCTTTTTAAAATTATTCAAAACATATTTTCCCCAAGAAAAATGTAAAAAAAAAAAGAAAATCTAACTCTCTGGTGGGAAGGTACTACATAACTCCAGCATATACATCAAAAGAGAATTATGTAGTTTGTATGGAGTCTATGTAATTACGGAGTATATAGAGTTTAGTAGTTATGCTGTATAAACTAACAGACATTAAAGTTATACTTACCCCAAAATATGGAAAAGTAAAAGCTATACATTATTGCAGGAACTTTATCTCGTTCTGTGTTTTCTCCAGATCTAGGTAGTATTTGTGTGTTCTACTTATGTCCCAGTAAAAACTCTCTTCACTGCCTGTCAGACCTGTGGCCAGTTCTAGATGTGGAGGTGCGAGCAGAGGGTCACAGGGCTTTCTGCTGGCAGGCACATGGTGTCTTTAGTGCTGCAAGTTTGGTGGCTCATGGAAGGTAGTGGTAGTGCGTTCCTGGAGGAGGGTGGGTCTTTCCAGATGAAAGTATTTGAGTGCCTGTGACCTGGCTTCTTAAATTCAGCCTTTTCCTTTACGGAAGTAGATGGATGCTGTCTTGTGAATCCTCAATGCTGAACAGAATGGAAGAATAAATAGGAGAGTAAACAGTTAGGGTCAGGAGTTTCACATTTCCTTTTATCATTACTTCTCCCTTCCGAGTTTCCCACTGTGCCTTTACAAAAAAAAAAAAGAAAAGAAAAAACCTCTAAAAAAAATGAAATTTACATGTTGATTTGTTAGTAGCTATTTTACTTAAGTTAAACATTCATAAAGTACTCCTAAATTACACCTGTTTTACTCTGACCTTTCGGTTGAGTAACTGTTTGGGTCTTCCTTTTTATTTTCTTTTTTAAAGGAAGAACAAAAAATATGGTGAAAAGCCCAGTTTTCCTTGATAAGAATTGGTACCAACTTAATGGTATAAGGGAAAAAAATCTCTTAAAGCTGTAAAGATAATTCTTTTCTTTTTTTTAAAAAATTATTTTTAATGTTTATTTTTGAGAGAGAGACAGAGCATGGGCAGGGAAGGGGCAGAGAGAGAGGGAGATACAGAATCCGAAGCAGGCTCCAGGCTCTGAGCAGTCAGCACAGAGCCTGATGTGGGGCTCGAACTCACGAACCCACAAACCGTGAGATCATGACCTGAGCTGAAGTCGGATGATCAACTGAGCCATCCAGGCGCCCCACTAATTCTTTTATTTTTTTGCTGGGGTTGGGGGAATGTTGGGTGAAGGTAGAGAGGGTCTTTGGAGGGAAACACTGAAGCCCTAAGTTTTGGTTTCCTGGCAAGAATACTTGGCTTCATCTTTAGCATCGTTCTGAGGTTTGTCGCTTGTTAATGCTGGCTGAAACATGAATATTCCTGAAGATGCCCACATTGTATAAGTAATATGATGTTATTAAAATCTGTCTAGGAAGGCCAGTGTAGGGATTAGTGCATCAAAGGAGGGACACACTACATGTTTTAATGTGGTCCTGTCACCTAAATTTTAAGACTTATCAGCTACTTTGAGTGCTTACGAAGATTTCATTGGTATTTTTCTTTTCTGTCCAGCATATATTTCACCTTCTTTGGTCATTTGACCTTATGAGCTTTTCCACATTTATTCTACAGCTGTAGACCATCTTGTTTAAAAGTTAAGGAATAGATCTGTTTTCAAGCCAGGATTCAACTGATTAACAGCTGATAGCTGTACATTACCCTAGACCCAGCATGTAGAAGCTAGAAAGCTTCATCCTTTCATTTCAGAGGATGGGAAGCAGTCCCGAGGGGGTAGATGGTGTGTCAGGGGCCTGCAGTGGTAGGCCTGGGGTTGACATGCAGGCCCCTTGAGTCTGAATCCATTCTGGCAAATTGCAGATTCAGCCATCAGTTGCTTTTATTTCAAGTGACAGCTGTGACATTCCTCTTCTACTGCAGGGCGATTCTGGCTTAATACCTCGGATTTGTGAAGGGCTCTTCAGTCAAATAAATGAAACCACCAGATGGGATGAAGCATCTTTTCGAACTGAAGTCAGGTAGGGCCCGTGGCCTGAGTAACTGAATGTGTGAGCTTGGTTGTAGCTTCTCTCTAGGCTCGAGCACTAGATAAAAGATAAGGCCTGCGGATTCCTGAAGGGAGAGGCTGCCTTTTCCCCTCCCGTACTATCGGAGCTGGAAGTAAAGCTTAAAACACGTCTGTTTTCAGTGACTTTCTTGGGTGCAATTTGGATTAGGATTTGGGAGGCTGGCAAAAAAAAAAAAAAAAAAAAAAAAAAAAAAAAAAAAATCCCTCTAAGTCAGAAACTGTAACCTAGGATGTTTATCTGAAAGAGAGCGAGCTTTCGACTTAGAAGTGTGTATCCCATTCACTTGCCTTATTCTTTTAGCTAAATAAGGTTTGTGTTATTCTTTGTGTTGGTAGGATCACTGTACACCTAATCTTAAAATAAATCTGGATGGGGCGCCTGGGTGGCGCAGTCGGTTAAGCGTCCGACTTCAGCCAGGTCACGATCTCGCGGTCCGTGAGTTCGAGCCCCGCGTCAGGCTCTGGGCTGATGGCTCAGAGCCTGGAACCTGTTTCCGATTCTGTGTCTGTCTCTCTCTCTGCCCCTCCCCCGTTCACGCTCTGTCTCTCTCTGTCCCCAAAATAAATAAACGTGAAAAAAAAAAAAAAAAATAAATCTGGATGGATGAGGAGTCTTTTTCCTCCTTGAAATAAAACCTTTGTGGGGAACCAGTCTCATCATTGGGTTTGAGGACAGACACGGTGATCAGAGGTCTTTATGGCTGGCCCAACCTCTCAGTGGCTGTGTAGCCTTGAACAGTTGTTTAAAACACTCTACACCTCCACTATGTAGCCTGTAAAATGGGGATAATAGCAGTACCTACTTGTGGACTGTTGTAGGGATTAAATGAAGTAATCCACTTAAAGTGCTAAGCATGGTACCTGATAGATATATGGTTACTGTCTATAAAGGTATGTTGCTGCTGTTATTGTTGTCGTTTTGTTGTTATTACTGTCTGAAATTATTTCACTGAATTCAATCCTGTTTAAAATTTTTAGCTACTTAGAAATTTATAATGAACGTGTGCGAGATCTACTTAGGCGGAAGTCATCCAAAACCTTCAATTTAAGAGTCCGAGAGCATCCAAAAGAAGGACCTTATGTGGAGGGTAAGAGCAAGTATCTCACAGCTCTGTTCTTCTTGGGAATTTCCGTAAGAACAGTAGTTTCAGGGGGAAATGTGAGATAATGGCGATATGCAAAAGATTTATTTTATTTAGATGGCATTTTATTATAGCAAAGATGACATGTGTCGTCACTACAGCTATCACTAGTAAGAATTTATACTTCATTGAGCATTCACTGATTTTGTGGGCTTGCCAATAGATTTCCTCTGGCTTCCAGAATAAGAACTCTCTGGAAACTTGTTTTTCTGTTCTCAGGCAAGATAACCAACCCCGTACGCTGCCTCTTTAAGTGGCATTGTGTCTTAGCAGTATATTTTTACTGACCTCAATGGTGGCTTATGACTGTATGGAGATTATAAGACCTCTCACCTTGAGAGAAGAGCGTTGACAGAGTTTCCTGTGCTGCGGTCCTTGGCATTTGTGTTGTGACACACTAGCTGTGTCACAGACACTTGTGAGGAACGTCACAAGTAATGGTGGGGGAAGGGCTGGCCCCTGCTAATTATTTATGAATAGGCTGGCTCCTCTCAACTAACTGGCATAGGCATTGAGTTGTGGCTGGCCTGTAGGAATCACAGACATGTGCTTTCCTGTGGCTGTTGTCCTGCATTTGTGTCTCGTTGGAGGCAAGGCTGAGAACTGGTCATGGGCTTAAAGGTGTTCCTGTTTTGGTTGTCTTTTTCACCTGGTGACATCAGGTGTATTAACAGGCCCCATCTGCATTTTATTAAATTTCCAATGAAAATTTTGCCTTTTATGCCCAAAGTAAGGTGCATAACTATGTATTTGTTTTGTGGAGTGTAGAATAGCTATTATTGTTAATAGCTTTTAGGCTAACTGTGCCTTCGTGCTTCCCTTTAATTGTCTTATCAGATGTTAAAACATATTATAAAGCTGGCTTATGAGGAGACAGAATAATCAGACAGAGGAAAACATCCAGAATATGATGTAGATACTTATGGGGATTTAGTTTCTAATAAATCTGAAGTTCAAACATTGGACAAATATTGGTTGTTAAGCTGTCTGGGAGGAAAAAAAAGTAAATTGGCATCAGAACTCAGCTTTTGTACCAGGATAAATGGCAAATGGAACAAATATTTTAATATTGAAAGTGACTACTTTCAATAGCCAATAAAATGGCTACAAGAAACTGTGGGTTAATTTTTTCTTTCAGAAATTTGCAGAAAGGAAGTCTTTTAAAAATTTACTTAAAACCTAGAAACCATAAACTGTTAAATTTGAAATGGTAAAAAACAGAACAGAATAAAAATTTGGCAGAAATACAGTCAGCAAGGTAAAAAGACAACTTGAAAAGTAGGAAAAATCTTTTCCATCCAAGTTCCAGACAAAGGACTAATTTCCCAATAATAAAGAGATTCCATAACCCAATAACAACAGACTCAACAACCAAGTAGATAAATGAACAAAAGATGTGAATAGACTTCACAGAAATGGGAATATGGATGATTTTTAAATGAAGGAAAGAATGCTTAGCCTCACTCATAATCAGAGAAAAGCAAAATAAAAAAGTCTTCAAGATACCATTTCTTACCTATCCCTGGCAGATGTAAGTAAGCCTAAGACAGTGTTGGGCGATAGACAGTCTCATCCATTGCTGCTGCTGGGTGTAAATTGCCTTCTATGGAGAACGGTGTTTGCAATATCCACCAAAATTTAAAATGTGCTTTGATCCAGAACTTCTGCCTCTTAAGAATTTTTTTTTTTGTGCAGAAATATTCACATATATCTGAAAAGACCTATGTACAAGATTATTTGTATCGGCGTGACTTGTAATTGCGAATAGAATCGGCGTGACTTATAATTGCGAATAGAATGTAAACAACGTCTATAGTTTCAACAGGAGACTGGTTAAAATTGGTTATGGTGCATGCATACAGTTGAACACTTTGCAGTCATACAAATGAGTGAAGAATCACCTTAACTGATACAGAATATTCTTCAGTATATTATTACATAGAAAAAAGCAGGATACAAATGGAATTACACACACACACACATACACACACCCGTGTATGTAATTGCCTGCATATCTATGGGTTATTTTTAGAAGAGTATGGAAAAACTAATTACATTGGGTTGTCTGACACAGGGAAGTGAGAAGTGGGTTTAGGATGGGTGGTGGGAAACCCTTTACACAGTATATCTTTCATAGCTTTTGATTTTAGAAACATATGAATGTTCCCAGAAAATGAATGACACGTTTTTTAAAGGATTAAAAAAAATGCTCTCGGGTTTTGCACGAAGCTAGTGTTTACGTTTCCCTTGCTATAACTAATGCTCATGAGGTCGATGATGATAGCTAACGTTTATCATAAATACCCTATGTGATAGGTACACATTATCAGAGGTGACTGGGGCTCAGCGAGGTTAAGTGACTTGTGCATAACCATGTAAGTCCACTGGTAAGCAGCAGAGTAGGACTTGATCCCCGAGTCTGTGTTATAAACTGGCACACCGTAGGAACAAGCAAGATCTTTAAACAAGTCAGCAAATTTGTACAGTTGTGTGTTATTTCCTAGGGGTAAATTTCTTATTCTGTTTATTGTATATTAGGGAGATTTCTTCAGCCCCCCACCCTCTGCTTTTTTCCCAGATTTATCCAAACATTTAGTACAGAATTACGGTGATGTGGAAGAACTCATGGATGCAGGAAATATCAACCGAACCACAGCAGCGACTGGGATGAACGACGTCAGTAGCAGGTCTCATGCCATCTTTACCATCAAGTTCACTCAGGTGAGGGCAGCTGGGGGGCCGGCTGGCTCCATCCTCGAGGTCTTTACTTGGTGATTAGCACCAGCTGAGGACCGATCATTGTTGAACCAGGAGTAGCAGCAGGCAAAGGTGATGGCCTGTCATCTCCTTGTTAATTAGAGACGAACATGTGTTGTGTGCAGTTTCTCCGTGGTTACAGGCACGGTCGTTTGAAATATCCAGATGTGTACCCTCAAGAAATAGTTAGCAGGCTTCAGCCCTGTTCCAGACAGAAAAAACTTGCTTTTTGCATAATTAAGCAAAAGTTTTCAGTGTTGTGAGCTCTGTGGGAGATAATGGATTGCAAGTCAGACCAGCTGGAGGCCAAGGTGAGTAACTCATTGTGGTACATTATCGCTCCATGGCACTCGCCCCACAATGTTGATTATGATTATTTGAATTATATTAAAAGGCAACCAACGTTTTTAGGTACCAGTGTAAGAACTATTCTGATTACGAGGTGAAGTGTGTTGTGACTGTGTGTGGAATTACTGAAGGTAAATAGTTTAAGACCTAGGCCAGTAGAACAGATGAATGCAAACACGTAGGGTCTTCTCGGGACTTGAGCGTGTGTTAGGAGTTTGGGGATGTCCTGGCCTATGTTAGCCATTGAACATATCAGATACAAAAAATAGTATTTTATTCAGGAGGGGAATTCCAGACCAAGAAAATAAAAAAATTCTCAAAAATCAGTCAGAACAACTCCTAATAAATGCTCCACATCTTTACCTTTTGTTACATCTTTGCTTATGATTTACTGTAGTTTTTTGGATTTTCTCCTCCTTTCTGGTTAATGTGAATTAGGATATGGCCACCTCTGGTTTCTAAGAGGCTTACATTTCTATCAAAATATGGTTTCTTATTGGCATTTTGGCTCAGACTGTTAAATGCAGGTTAAAAGTCGTTGGGAAGGTAAGATTTTGGTAGAATCCAGAAGCAAGGAATACACTATTTAGGGTTTTCAGTGTTTTATAATTTGTGAAACAAGTTTTGACATTGAATAATGGTCAAATGGTCTTTTAACAACTGTCTACATTTATCGTATTTTGGAGAGCCATTGTGCTTGGAATGCTGAAGACTCTAGATGAGAACAAAACTACTTATTTATTTACTTCTATTTTCTTTGTTGAGTGCCCACAGTGACTTGTGTCCTGTTCTACTACAGTCAGACTTAGTAAGCCTTTGTTGAGAATGACCGAGTGATTTGAGTATTTGATTTGATTTGAGGAACAGATATCTTCAGAAAGTTTAAGAATTACATATGGTAGACTTCTGGTGTATTCAGTTTCATTTGGAAGTTTCTATAACCAGTAAGAAGGCCAACGAAACAACAAAATTAAAAACAAAAAACAAAAAAACCCCAAACCCTACCCCGAGAGATCACAGTGAGAAGTGGAAAATAATTAGAATTTGTATCACAGACAACATCAGGGCTCTTTACACCTCTTCAATTTTGCTTTTATATTTTGCTACAGGCAAAATTTGATTCTGAAATGCCGTCTGAAACCGTGAGTAAGATCCACTTAGTCGATCTTGCTGGAAGTGAGCGAGCGGATGCCACCGGTGCCACTGGGGTCAGACTGAAGGAAGGGGGGAATATTAACAAATCCCTCGTGACTCTGGGAAATGTCATTTCTGCCTTAGGTGGGTTTCTGCTTGTCCCCTGCCCCTCTTACTTTCGTGGTACTGTATTAGCACAAAGCAATTATGTATAATGTTTGTGTTATAGTCTGAGAGGATAGCCTCAAGGTTTTCTGAAGCCAAATTAGAGAAAAAACTTTACTCCTTTTTTTTTTTCTTCTTCTTCTTCTTTTTCTTCTTCCTTCATGCAGCCGATTTATCTCAGGACGCGGCAAACCCTCTTGTGAAGAAGAAACAAGTTTTCGTGCCTTACAGAGATTCTGTTTTGACTTGGCTGTTGAAAGATAGCCTTGGCGGGAACTCTAAAACCATCATGATCGCCAGTAAGAATTTCAAGTTCTTGTCCTCAGCATATAGTGTTTTATGTGAACTACCTGTAGATGTGTAAGTTTAAAGTATCTCATTAGGAAGTAGTGCCTTTTTTTTAAATCTTAAAAAAGATAATAGTTTTTCTATCTTGAAGAAAATCGCTGTGATCCCTGTCTACACTATCATATTATTAACTCTCTTTCCTGTTTCCTAGTTAGATAAACTTGCCATGTGTTGTGCAAATGCTCCTGCATTTTCACTCACTGGAAGAAGTGTAACAGAAAAAGATGTACAAAGGGTAGACAATTGCTTGGAAGAACTCAAAAACTTTTAACCCGACTTTCTTTTGCCTTTTCTCCTCTTCCCTTCTTGTCTCTGTGTCTCCCCCATTCCCCAGGCTATGCATTAATGGTAGAGAAAAGGGATCTAACCTAGGGTATGTACCCCAGATACAACTATCTAGTTACCTGAACCCTAAAGGCTGTGGTGGGGGTTCAGGGGGGTGGTTAACCAAAGCTTTAGAGGAGAAGAATTCACTGATCTACTGACTCTTTTGAAAAGTAATAATGCCATGGATTTTTGCAGGTGGTAGTCTTTGCCGGAACTTTTAAAAGTATTTTAATTTCTGTGTAGTATTGAGAAGTACAAATAGTCTTAAAATCTTCTTCCTATATTTTCAACAGAGAAAACTCCTTACTTAAAGCACGGTGGAAAGTCTCATATCTCATTTTAGAGTTGGTTAGATAGCTAGCTGATTCTAGACTTAAGAGGAGCAAAATGACATTTAATTTGGTATAGTGAGCACCTTTCCTATAAATCTTAGATAATTTTTAATATTCATTACCATGGCAATGAATATTTAGTCTATCCAATGACCCGGGGTTAATCTGACTTTTAAATTACAAACCAACTTTGTGTTAAATGAAACACGGAGTGCTGGATAAATTATTTTTTGAATTCATTCTTCACAGCCATTTCACCTGCTGATGTCAATTATGGAGAAACCCTAAGTACTCTTCGCTATGCAAATAGAGCCAAAAACATCATCAACAAGCCTACTATTAATGAGGACGCCAACGTCAAACTCATCCGTGAGCTGCGTGCTGAAATAGCCAGACTGAAAACGCTGCTTGCTCAAGGGAATCAGGTTGGGTTTTTCTGAGATTTATGGATAATTTTCTTTGAGTAATGACAACTATTTCTAGATCTTAATGAGACAATTATCGCACTCGTTGTATTGATTTGAGTAAATAAGTGCTAGGTAAAGCTTTGAATGAGTTAGCCAGTCTCCTTTATGTTACCCTCTCCTTGGCCTTTGCATTCATTATGGGCTCTGTGTGTAAGATTTCATCCACGAAGCCTGAAATTATTAAGTATCTAATAGTTATCAATTATGGATGGAAATTTAGCATGCAATAGGATTAGCCGCATAATCTCCATTAGTGGAAGGAAATTGAGGTGCTTGGAATAAGATTTAAAATTCTACCCATGCATTTTATGGTTTGAAAATGTACTTTGACAGAATGAAAGACTTGTTTGAAGACCTTTCTGAATCTATTTTGTATTGCCCATTACAGAGGTGGTTATGGTGATACAGTGACATGTGTGACACACCTGTAACTGGCTGAGATGATGTCCTTGAGGCCTTGCTTGATTGTCCAAATGGCTTCATCCCAGGATGTTTTGGGATTCCAGTGAAGGGCCTTTGTCCTTGTTTTTTCACAGTAAACTTGCTTATCTGTGTAGTGTGCACGCAGAGTTACGTTCTTTAATGAATAGTGTGACTTAGGTTCTGATGGGTTTTAGATACTGTTGTAAAGAAAGTCCACCCTTGAAAGAAAATCAAGGATAGCTTTTTAAAATATTGGACTTAGATTTGAGTTAGAAATAAACAAAGATACATTTCTTCCCATTTTCCTAACCCATACATGGATGTCTTAAATGTATTATTTGAAAAAAAAAATGCTTTTCTTTAGATGCAGAGTGCCCTCTCTAGAGCAGCTTTTCATCTAGAAATGTATAGCCCTTGAAGCCCTTGACATACCATAAGTGGTTTGACCCATAAAACTATTGGCAGAATAAAAACCTCACTGAGTTTCCTGCATCCTGAAATGTACCTGACAGTTTATTCCCGTCCGATGGCAGACAGCATTTGAATAGGAATTCTTCATTGCACTTAAAAATATCTCCACACAGGGGCACCTGGGTGGCTCAGTCGGGTGGTTGAGCAACCGACTCTTGATTTCTGCTCAGGTCATGATCCCAGGATTGTGGGATCCAGCCCCACATCAGGCTCTGCACTGAGCGTGGAACCTGCTTAAGATTCTTTCTCTCTCCCTCTGCCCTTACCCCACTGGCGCATGTTCTCTCTCTAAAACAAAACAAAACAAAACAAAACAAAACAAAACAAAACAAAACATTCCACATATATTTTACTTTTTGATGTGGACCTTTCCTGTGTGTGAAGGCAAGTTGCCAGAATGAATAGTCCAGCTGTATATGATATTATCAGGCTCCCCTGACTTAGGACATGATAGTCATTTTAATTTGTATACCATGCTATTGGGATCTTTTTTCTTTTGTTGTTGTTTGTTTGTTTCTTAATTTTTGAGAGAGAGAGAGAGAGAGAGAGAGAATGAGAATGAGAATGAGTAGGGGAGGAGCAGAGAGAAAGGGAGACACAGAATCTGAAACAGGGCTCCAGGCTCTGAGCTGTCAGCACAGAGCCTGACGCGGGGCTCGAACTCAGGAATAGCGAGATCATGACCTAGGCTGAAGTCAGATGCTTAACCAACTGAGACACCCAGGCGCCCTGTGGGATCTTTTTTCAGTGTCATAAAAATTTTCTTTATCTAAAGTGAACACTTAAGGATGATTTGATAGGATCACCCACACTATTCTATGTGAAGGGAAGTATTTGGACGATTATTGGTGTGACTTGTACTTAATGATTTACTAAGTTGCGGCAATGAAGGAAAAGAAAGATGAGCCTTTTTTTTTTTTTAATTTTTTTAACGTTTTATTTATTTTTGAGACAGAGAGAGACAGAGCATGAACAGGGGAGGGTCAGAGAGAGAGGGAGACACAGAATCTGAAACAGGCTCCAGGCTCTGAGCTGTCAGCACAGAACCTGACGCAGGGCTCGAACTCACGGACCGTGAAATCATGACCTGAGCTGAAGTCAGCCGCTTAACCGACTGAGCCACCCAGGCGCCCCAAGATGAGCCTTTTTAAATGAACCTGAGGAAATCCTTGAAGGAAGCCTTATCATACAGACAGAAAAGTTTAATTTATTAAAAGTTTTCCATATTCTGTCTGAGGGATGTCTTGAGACGTATCGTGTGAGCCAGTTGCCTTTTATCTTCTTTCGTGACCGAGGGCTGCTGCTGTAATTGAAGGAGTATTTTTGTGGGTGAGGGTGAGGATGGAAGAGATAGTTAAGTCTATTTTAGAGCACATTGAAGATAAAATTCTTTGGTTAACTTCATACGTTATAATAAAAACAGGAGTCCAATTTAAAATAATTTATCACACTATGAAACTATAAATTGTTGTGGGACAGTACAGGCTTATCCTAAATTAATTAAATTTGTGATGCTCAGTAAAATAAGCAGGTGTTCTTAAGTACCCATTAAAAATCTCTGTATAATTTTTTTCTGGTAACATTGCTCTATTCCTACAATATTCCAAAAGCTGCCATGGTTCATTGAGATGGTTATTCAAATCAAAGTCCCATTATTTGGCTAAGGGCAGCTAAATAAAAATCAACTCCTTTTAACAAGTTTTTGTATTTGCCAGTGCAAAATGTCAAATGCATCAGAATTTCAAAAGTACAAAGTAAATAAAGCACAAGAATATAACATGTATTTGTTTCTCCTACTACAGAGAAATACACAGATATGTGTAGTTGTTTGTATATATACATATATATGAACTCTGTATTTAAGAGTTATTTATGTACAGGGAAACTACATATTGTAAGTGTACAGATTATTGAATTTTCGCAAGCCGGATCCACCGATCTAACCTGCGTCCCTATCAAGGAACATAAATTACCAGCATCCTGGAAGACCCCCTTGATATTCCTTTTCCAGGTGCTGCCTGCCATTTCTGTCAAGAGTAACTATTATCCTGACTTCTGAGGGCATAGATTAGGTTTTAGTGTTGCCTATTTGTATATACTCTTGGTCTCATTTCTTTCATTCAATGTCGTGTTTGTGAGATTGATCCATGGTGTTGCATGTAGTTGTAGATCCGTTCATTCTCATTGCTATATTGTATTCCATCACACAAGTGTGTCCCAACTCATTTATCCAGTGTAATTTTGTTGGGCATTTAGGGAGTTTCCTTTATGGGGCTATAAGTGCTGTTGCTGACTTTCTTCTGCATGTCATTTAGCGAATGTACCGAAGCGTTTCTGTTAGGTTTATACTTAAGAGTGGAGTTGGTGGGTCGGAAGGTATACATATGCTCAGTTTTAGCCAGACAGTTTTTACAGTGCCTGTACTGGTTTACATCTACCATGAGCACACGAAAGTGCCCGATCTCGCTGCTGCAGGCCCTTGTCCACACTGGGTTCTGTCCAGTTTTCATTGTGACCATCTGACGGATGCACTGTTATGTTACAGAAGGATTTAGTTTGCACTTCTCAGATGATCAATGAAGTTGAGTATTTTGATCGCTTGTCCTTTCAAGTGTTCTCTTTTGTTATATTTAAAGCATGTTTTCAGAATTCTACTTTAAAGCTGACAGAGAGAACGTCTGTGAACTCTTTTTCTCTTGGATATATCTGGAGATGAGAAAATTAAACAATATAGAAATGAAATAAGCCAGAAAAGTCGGGAAGCAAAGGAGGACACTAAAATGGAAATAAGATGAATTTCTCATCTGTACAGCTGGAGTACAGAGAAACTTTAAATGATAGCTAGATAATAGAAATGTCATCATGTGCAAACTTTTAAGACACATCTCCAGGAGGGTCACAGATGGAAACTGTTACATGATATTTGTATGAATGAACACAGGCCTATTAGGTAATTCAGAGGGGAAAGGAAGAAGTACAAAAACAGCATTATGTTGTTTTTACATTTTATATATATCATGCATACCTTAAAAAAGCACTTTATGGGGCGCCTGGGTGGCTCAGTAGGTTGAATGTCTGAGTCTTGATTTCAGCTCAGGTCATGATCTCAGGGTCATAGGATCTAGCCCTGGTTTGGGCTCTGTGCTGAGTATGGAGCCTGCTTGATATTTTCTCCCTCTCCCTCCCCCTTCCCTTCCCCCTTCCCCTCATTCATGTGCTCTTTCTCTAAAACAAACAAAAAAGCACTTTATTATAGCAAAGAGTGTAATTCATAATTAAAACCAAACATATCAACTTTTATAAAGAAAAAAACCCAAAAAAACTATAGGAAATAGCAGGAGACAGAGCCAAACACATTTGCCACAGGGAGCTGTAATCCTCTGTCTCATTTCATGAGAGCTCACATAGACCAAGGTAAGGAAGGGCGTAGCATATTTACATAACACCATGAAAATTTGCTCTAATCAGTACAAACCAGGAGAAATAGATCACCAACTTGTGCCACAAGTTTCCTTATTGTGAAAGGGCTTCTTTTTTTTTTTTTTTTTTAATATTTTTATTTATTTTTGAGAGAGCAAGTGAGTGGGGGAGAGGCAGAGAGGAAGGGGGCAGAGGATCCAAAGCGGGCTCTGTGCTAATAGTGGTAAAGTCAATGCAGGGCTTGAACCCACAAACTGCAAGATCATGACCTGACACTCAAGACTGAGCCATCCAGGTGCCCCCAAAAGTGCTTCTATTAAAAAAAAACCAGGAAAAGATCACAAGCTGACCGAAAAGTGAATAAAGAATATGAGCACAGTTCACAGAAAAAAGTTTCAAATGGTTTCTAAGTCTATGAAAAAATATTCAGTGTCCCTTGAAATACGGTAAATGCAAATATTAAGAATAGTGAGATGAAAATATACGGATATGGATACATAGTCATTAAGCTGTGTATTTTGCTGCATGTAAATTATACCTCACATTTCTTAGAAAACCTATCAGATGGGCAAAGATCGAAATGCTTAATTGCAGAGTATATTGGCCCGGGTGGGAGGCGACAGGTGCTTATACATGTCATTGGTGGAGTTGATGCTGCTGCAGTTGTGATGCCGTGTTACCATTGGTTTAACACATGAACTTCATCTGAGTATTATTTAGTCCCGAACGTCTTTCTTCTAAATGGACACCTTGCAAACAGTAATTTAATTGAAAATGGTTTAGTTTGACCAGATATTTCCTTTAAGAGGACTTAGGTGGGTTTACCAAAAGGCCTAGTGGTCATGATAGCCCGCCCACCTGCATGTGTTCAGTCGGTGATTATCTGCTGAGTTGACGATGTGGTAGGAATGTTTCAGCTTTGAGTATAGATGAAAAATCCCTATAGCGGAGTCGGTGAAATTAGCCATGTTATAAAGGGGTCACTAATTGCTGTGAAAATTGTCGGCCACATATAAACTGTGCAGGCATAATAAAGCCTGCCACCTGCATTTCTTCACTGGCAACTATTTGTCGAGTACCATCTGTGTGCAAGACGGCATGCTAGGTGCTGCAATAATGTGCTGTAGTAATGTGTTAGCAAAACTCCTTTTTTTCCGCTATGGATGAATTTCCTTTACTAGTGCTTATCTTGTTGGCTTTATTCTCCGTAATCTGGGTAACAGTGGGAGGCCATCTTTATCACCAGACAACATCTCTAATGATAAAAATAGCCCCTAATAGGAGAATTGCATCTGGATTAGGATGGACTATATATAAACTGTAAGTGTGGGTGGAAAGCCATGGGTTTGGGTTTCCCTGAGTGCAGTGACTCTTGTAACTGAAGATGTATGTCTCTTGTGGACCCTAGAGGGTATGCCTGAACAAGAGATGCTGCCTCTGGCGGGGTGTGGGGCTTCTAGGCCAAGGTGAGCCCCCTAGGTGCGTGTTTCAATCTCAGTCCTTCGAGAGGGCTAAAGATGGTAGCTCCTGACAGCTGTGGGGACCGTTACAGAGACTTCATGAGGACCTTGCTGTCCTGTCCATGTGGAGTGTGGCCCATGGTAATCTTGTCAGCCTGAAAGTTTAACTGAGCCAACGAAGACCACTTATGGCTGTTGCATTCATTTGAATAGAAATTGAAATGTAAATAATAATGAAACAAAAAATGCTACAGTCTCTGAGGAGGAGAAGTTGGCAGTTAAAAAAAAAAAACATACATATAAATGACTCACAAATTCCTTTGGAGGAATTTATTGATACATCTATGTACATGGTAGACCGTGGTATAGGATTGCTGTTTGTAGCATTGCTGGTAAAACAGAAGATTAGAAAGAAACCCTGCATTTCCATTACTAGGAAAGTGCTGACATAAATTATGGAATATTCATACATATGGATATATGATTTGAATATTCAAATATTGTATACACATATGTATATATATGTATACATATATGGAATACTGTATGGTGAATTGGAATTGTTAAAAAGAACGAAGTGGTTTTATTTGTACTGAATTTTCTCCAGAATATATTGTTGAGCGAAAATGGCAGTATTCAGAATAGTGTTCTGCTAGTGTTTGTGCTGTTTAAAAAACAACAAAAATATGCGTGCATATGACCAGAATGACTTCAGGTTTACACAGCATATTGGGAAAAAGTGGTTGCCTGTGGATGGGGAGGGAGGAAGACCCTCTCTATTTTTTGTTTTTTAAATTTTTTTACTTGAGTATAGCTGATGCACAGTTTCAGGTGTACAGCATAGTGATTCAACATCTTGTGATGTTCTGCTCACAAGTGTAGCTACCATCTGTCACCACACAACGCTATTAAAATATCATTGACTATATCCCCTCTGCTGTATCTTTGAAAGTTTTTTTTTAATGTTTATTTATTTTTGAGAGAGAGCCAGAGCACAAGTGGGAGATGGGCAGAGAGAGAGAGAGAGAGGGAGACACAGAATCTGAAGCAGGCTCCAGGCTCCAGGCTCCAGGCTGTCAGCCCAGAGCCTGATGTGGGGCTCGAACTCAACGAACTGCGAGATCATGACCTGAGCCACAGTGGGATGTTTAACCAACTGAGCCACCCAGAAGTCCTCACACCCCCACCCCCTCCACATGCTGTGCCTTTTATATGACCCCTTTCTTTTATTTCTGATGACATCCTAGGGAGCACTATGTCCCTACCTCTCAGATCATGAGTTCCGAATACAGTCAGAGCCCCTCTGTGCCCTACCTGGCTCCCTGTGCTTCCCCTTCTGTGTCTTGTCCCAGTTCCAACCAGATTTTGGTGTTTGTCATTCACGTGTCAATCTTTATACCTTTGCAACGTGCATAAAGAAATGGGTAGCCATACCACACATGGAGTATAATCCATCAGTGAAACTAAATTTCATTTGCATGTATCAACATGTATAATTCTCAGAAGCCTGTGATTGAGCAAGACTTACGCTTCTTTTTGAATTTTGTACATTGTGCGTATTCAGAACAGATGAATTCTTTCAGATTTAGGGATTTAGACCGTGTTTGATTTTGGTAAAATGTCAGTATGTAACATGTTTGTCTTTTTCCTTTGCTTTACTGATTTGTATTGCAAATGTGGGTTTGCTAGGATGCTATGGTTTTGAATATTACGAGATATGTACCCCATTGATTAAAGACTCAGTGATGACTGACACTTTTGGGGTGGTTGTGGGACAGTACTTTTCACCTTTGCTTAATAGTTATTTGGCTCTTATTGATAATTTATTAATCATGGACAAATCCTTCCTGTAGATTATTGCTGTTTACTAATTACTTTTCTCTTTTATGGCTTAAATTGTAGATTGCCCTCTTAGACTCCCCCACAGCCTTAAGTATGGAGGAAAAACTTCAGCAGAATGAAGCAAGAGTAAGTGATACCTGACTCGTTATTCTTTAAAAATCTTTTCACTGTTATTTTAAGTGCACGCTTTTTAATACTTGCTGTTTAAACTCATTTTCCTTCTTCATTTCACTGAACCCTCCCTCTGCCTCACCCCATTTTTAAAGAAGCACAATGGTTGACTCTTGGTGTATCTCATCGTGTCCTCTGTGACTTATTAAATGGGATTCGTCTGGTACATGATGGTTACTGCAACTGAAATTCACATGCAGGCCGGGAGGCTGCTCGGTACTTCAGAGCACACAGGAGCCCCGAGTCGAGGGAGGCCGTGTTCAACATTTATGAGACAACGGTGGTCCCCACAGCTTAACCGTAGCTGAAGAATGACCACCGTTTAGTCTTTTTGTCATCCCTTTACTTTGTTTCCAGTGGGAAGTGCAGCACTGGGGGAATCTCTGAATACTCCACGTGGATGCTTAGTTTCCCTTAAGCTAGGGAGAGCTGAAGCAGGGAGAGGGAGTGGCAGTGAGTGACCAGAAAGAGAGTGGCTCTGGAGATGTCGTGGGCTGACGTTGAGTGCTGGTATGCTGGCTCTTTCTGAAAGCCAGTTTCATGGCTGACCTGGTTCTGTACTATTTTTGTTTTTTAAAAAAAGAGTCGTCTGTGAAAGAAAAACAGGCACTGAGAACATTTTTTGGGTTAGATTTTGTTCACTGTGCTGAATGGTTACAGCAGATTGAGAAAGAAAATTGGATTCTATTGGTAAAGCTCTTTGAAGAGTACACAATACTGAAGATATAAATTGGCTTGTAGTCAGGAACTTGTTGACACTTCCCTGGGTAATTATGCTGATGAATTTGCTGATAATAGCATGAGTAAAAACATTAGTTTCTTACTCCCTATTTTTCTGATGAAATTTTGTATTTTAGTGCTTCAAATTGTAATTTTGAGTGCTTCGAAATGGATATAGTCTTATATTGTTTCTTAATAATAGTTTTCAGGAATACCTAGCAAGTTAATAGAAAGCAATAAACATCTTAATTTGAATGCATTACACATGCTGTGACAGAAATGACTACGTATCTCGTTCATAACAATTTCTAGGTTTTAATCTAGTTTTCTGCTGACCTTTTACAATCGTTTGCTGTCTGTTTAGCTATAAATCTTATCACCTGGTCATTTGCTAGAGGTGGTATCACACATTGGTCTATTTTGTAAATGAAGATTATTTGCTTTAAAATCCATAGTAAAATAAACCCAAGGCATACTTAACAATTTGTTTAAAGCTAGAATTATTTGATTGAATTGGAAAAGGATTGATTGGCTTGTCATTTCTTCAGGGAGAACACACCTGTTGGTGAAATGCAGAAGCATTTATTATTGAATGCCGTGTTTGTCCGATAAATTGCCAGTGAGAATCTGTGAACCGATGATTATAAATTGGTAAATTGAATATACCAGTCCTTCCTTCTTCTGTAGGGAGAAAAGGCAGAACATTCCCTCTCGGAACATTGCCTCTCTGAAAGCTTTTCCAAAACACACCCTGATAGCCAGGTGGCTTTAACTGCTGTCATTAGAGCCTGAAGTTGCCATCACTCAAGGGATGAGACGAAAGACTGGAGTGAATGTGCAGTTCCAGACAGCTCAGGATAGTCTTTGCAAACCGTTAAAAACACACAAAAAGCAAAACTAGAGAGGGTCGGTCCTGTTTCTTTCATTTATGTGGTTTTAACCAAGAAGATGATTGATTTTGATTTTTTTTTTTTTAACATTTTGTTTATTTTTGAGACAGGGAGAGACAGAGCATGAACAGGGGAGGGTCAGAGAGAGGGAGACACAGAATCCGAAACAGGCTCCAGGCTCTGAGCTGTCAGCACAGAGCCCAACGTGGGGCTCGAACTCACAGACCACGAGATCATGACCTGAGCCAAAGTCGGCCGCTTAACCGACTGAGCCACCCAGGCGCCCCTGATTTTGATTTAATAACTAGTGAAAATGAAGCGGTATTCTTTTAACTTAGTCAGCCCTATTTGGGGTAAATGGAGTAAAATGAATGACTGCCGAACAATTGAGTATAGGTGGGTTAGGTGTGGTTTGGTTTTCCTCTCCGGTAAGCCGTCCCTTCAGTTTCCCCACTTGTCAGTAACAAAGGCTTTCTGTCGGGGAGGTGTCTGACATGAGCACCTCCTCCAGTTGCTATATACTCAGTGGCGTGTGGGGGGTGTCTTGCTGTTGGCAGTGAGAGTGCAAGCAGGTGTATTCCCGGCATACACTTTGGCCTGGTTAAATAAGCTAATGTCTCAGCTGCAAGAGCGGTACGTTCAGATGGGATGGGAGTGGAGAAGTGGCAGAACTGCTAAAGTAGGGAAGGAGGAAGGCTTTGAAAGGACGAGTGTCATCTGTCTGTCCAATCCTACCCCGTCCCTGGGGGGAGTCACTCTGTTTTAGCTTCAGGGATATTCATTTTTACAGGACACATTTTTTTTTTTTCCTAACTCTCAATCTAATATCACTGTTTGCTTCTTAATGAATTACTTACTAGGACCATTTACAAAGTTTTATGGAACCAGCAAAATATTTTTATTAGACTTGAGGAGCGGTTTCCAACTGTGCTGTGTTCAACAATTGGGGGGATATTTTCTCCCCTAGGTTACAGCAGACTGGAAAGAAGCTGATTTTTATCAAAAGATTTTTGCTTTTACTAAAAGAGTTAAAGAGCTACCTTTTTTCTTTTTTAAGATAGAATGAGATTTATAAGTCCTATTAATTAGCTAAAGCAGTAGATTATCTCTTAAAGAAAACTGCAGCATCCAAGGTGATTTAATCACCCCATCTAATTAGAAAGAAAAGCAAATCACGATTTTTTTAGGACCTAGTGTATAATCGGGAAAAATGAACCCATTTAATGGGACATTCCCATTCTTGAACTTGTAATTTTTAGTTAATATCCAAGGAAGCAGCTTTTACTTAAGTATACCATGAAAAAGACTGTTGTAAAACTCTAGGCAACTTGACAATTTTTTTTTTTTCCTGTTCTTTCCTTTGCTACAATGTAGGTTGTAGAATGAGATCAGCTTATTTGATTTATATTTGGTGATAGTTCTTTCAGGGATCAAAATTACTATGTAATTAAAGATATATATCGTACATCATTCCATAAGCTCTAAGAGTTTAGAAACTTTCTAGAAGAAAACCACAATAATGGAAAATGAAGCAATCACACATGTGTACTTTTCCTTTTAGGTTCAAGAATTGACCAAGGAATGGACAAATAAGTGGAATGAAACCCAAAATATTTTGAAAGTAAGGACTATAATATGGTGCCTTAATCTTACTATCTTGGCTTAAAAAGATAAAACTTTTTTTCCCCTTCTACCTGATATATGGCTACTACATGCTTTGCTTAAGGTAAGACCAGTGACTTTTGGGGGATTTGGGTTCTGGTTTAATTTTGAAGAAATGGAAATAGGAAATAGAGCTATGAGACATTAAAGGTGTGTATTTTCACATGCAGAGGGGTTGCTGATATGTAAGGTGTTTGTTTTTACTTGCTGGAGTTTTTCCATTTTTGATTCAGCACGTATTAAACTCCACTTAGTATTCAAGGGCATCCACTTTGCTTTCCTGCTTTTGTTAAACCCAGTGTAAAAGTGATAGGTTAAATGGGGGGGGGGGATAAAAAAGTCTTGTGTCAGTATTGTAGAATGTGTGTGCATAGCATGGCTAGATTTCAGATTACGAAACTGGTAATTTCCTATTGGAATTTTTTTGTGTGTGTCTCAAGGGCTAGACAGAGATGGTCTGCATGTTTGGCGATGCTAATTGTGAAAGGATGTCACCAGTGGCCTCCAATTTTCATTTTCTGTGCTTCAAAATACACACTTCTTCGTGTTTCCAGCTATTGCCGAGTTGGCAGAAAACCTGAGTCCTCTATTGAGGGTCAATACCTCAACGACATTTGAGGTTCGGACCGGAATATAAGCTTTGATAGTGTCTGACTTCACACATGAGGGAGGGGGATTCAGAGACCACTGAATCCTGGGTTTGTTTTTGAGGCCTATTCAGACAAAGTATTCTGGAAAGAGTGAAATGTCCTGTACCATAGGTGAGGCTGGAGAGACCAGGTTTAGCTGCATGTCTTGGCAGAACCCTACCCTATATATGAAAAATGGGGCACCCACTTAACCGTTTCATGGGGGCAAACTCTTGAAGGCCTGGGTCAGCCATGTAGTTCTGTGCCTGACAGCTCTGAAAGAGGTCAGCAGCATATGCTGTAAAGTTCTCCATGTGCCATTTAGGCAGCTTGGCCTGCTTTGAGGCTTAAAAAGACTTTCTCACAAGGTGGGAGGTTGAGCTGTGCTTCTCAGTGGGGGTGGGTTGTGATGGTCTGAGACATGATGTTTCCCATTACAGAAGGTAAGGGTTTCTGGAGGGGAGCCTCCTGATTCTGATGATAGTGTCATATTATTTTGAAGTACTTCTTCAGCATTTCCCATGTCAATAGATTTTTGTTCAGGAGACTGAGCAAAAGACCTCACTTGCATTTGCAAGTACCATAGTCAGGTGTGGAGCAAGCACCCCCAAGACTTGGGTAGTTTTCATCCTGTAGCTGCATCAGCTCTAAGGAGCAGTGCCACAGCCCCTGCCTGGGAAGCCCACGTCATTTGACCTTTCATGACGCAATGTACACTCACCTCAGTAAATTTGCAAAGAGAGAAGACGGAAATCTGTTCCATTTAAGGAACAGAGAAACGAGATAGCTCTTTGAAAAGTCATTAGCGCATGTAGTATCTGTTAGCACAGGAGGCAGTGCGCCTTTTCATAAGGTGATTTTTGGGCCCTGAGGCTAAGTTCTCCTCCAATTCCAATTCTATTATTCATAAATCTTTATTTTTATTTTTTTATAACTATTCAGATGAGAAGAATGTGTTGTGTGCTAGGTGTCAAAGATTATGAGAAAGGCTAATGATATTTCAAATTTTTCCTGTCTCTCACTCTTGCAAGCCCATTTTAGATTTCTCTGCTGGTATTTGTGTTTTAAATCTGTAGTCATTTTCTGCTTATATTTGCTGTTTTAGGGGCGGTCTTCCTATCTTACTGGAAGACGGTGCCTGAGGGCTGAGGTGAAGGAAAGAAGGCGGCTACTCAAACGCTGTTTTTGAAAGCATTCTTTGGAAATTGATGAGGAAAATGAGTGTTGTTCGATGAGTTTGTATCTGTGCGGTAATCTGTGTAATCCTTTCCCCTATTTCTGTTGTTGGACGGTTCTTCATCAGCTATTGCTCTAATAATGCTGCAGAGAACCCACACCAACCCAGTGGCTTAAAACCACATTTTCTCTCATGCGTGTGCAGGTTGGCTGGGGGTTGGCTGGGAGTTGGCTGGGCTTGGCTCCAGGCTGTCGGTGGGTTCCGTGTCTGCCCCACATGTCCCTCATCCTCTTGGACCGGCTGGTTTTCTGGGGCGTGCTCTTCTCATGGTCTTGGCCAGGGTACAGACGGGCATGCCGAGTCGTGCAGGTGTGTTTCAGGCTTCTGCTTGCGCCGTGCTCGCTAGCATCACATTGACCAAAGCAAGTCACTTGACTGAACTAAAAACCAAAGGGGAAAGAAGGATATTTTACTCACAATAAGGCGGTGCCAGGGTGTAAATGCAAACGTGCTTTCCGATCAGTACTTCAGTCTGCACATGCCTGTGCTAAACTGTGGGAACTTGCTCTTATACCGAATTAGCACATTTTGTAGAGACAGGCCCAGTGAACCAGTAGGTTTCCAGGATTATGTTCATTGTCAAGACCCAACTGTTGACTCTGCCAGTTTCCCTGTTAGCATCCTTTCCAAACCCCAATTCTGAACATCCAAGGAGAGTCCTTTGGGGAACAGGCAGATGAGAGTTATAACATCCAGGGGATAAAGGGAGAGACCAGGGCTGATTCAGTGTTTGTTGGTGCCACGCCTGTCTGCCTCGTTTCTTTTTCTTGTCCCAGTTTATCGACGAGTCGTTTCAGAGGAGCCACATGGCTATTGCTTGAAGAGAGGACGAAGGAGAGGGGCATAACCCGTCTCGTCAGGCGTCACATTGGTTTTTGTCAGCATTGAGATGCCGGTGCTGGATGCTTGCATCTCCTCGGTCAGTGATGAGACCCGAGATTAGTTCATCAGCATACGCCTCATGGAGGTGCTTTGGGAGTAAATGAGAGGCCCCTCTCCTGCAGGGGTGGGACTCTCAGTGTACAAGGCAAAGGTCTCTTAAAGTCAGATTCATGTGAATTACGCTTGGAAGTTCCTTAATTTCCCTGGAAATCACTAGAGGCTGGGATCCTGGATGCTCACAAGCCAAGGAGTAACTTTGTTCCTTTCTTTTCATTGGGCCTGTTGCTTCCCTTGCTCTGGATGAGGGATCCAAGGTCCTCCTGAGTGGGGGTGGAGGGAGAGCAGAAGGCTGCTGGCCAGATTCATGCTCTGACAAAGGGTGATGGCTGTTTGCAGCCAGACTGGTGGCACCGCGGTGGCAGTGATGGAGCCTCAGGCTTCAATCTGCGGAACTTGGATCTCAGGCTTCAGTTCTCTTTCTGACTCACTGGGTCGTGACACTTACCCACAACCATCACATACTCTGGTTCCTAGCTTGGATATCATGGTGGATGGCAACCTGTTCCCTAGATCCAGGTTAACAGGGGAAGAGATAATAAAGTTCTAAGAGTTCTTTTGGAAGTGGCTAATGAAGGTAGAAAGTATGTTAATCTTGAGGAGGCTGTTCTTAGGCAGTTAGGTAATGAGAGTTTTACTATCCTTCACAATGGACTCTGTATATCCACTCTCTTGCCCTTAACCTGCCTTCCTTATTTCATTAATCTTCATTTTCTGCAAATTAGAGTTCAGACTCCCAGAGGTAGTGAGCTCCTCAGTTCTCTGTTTACTTTGACAGTTCTCCCTGCCCCTGGGCCCCCGCCATCGCACCCGCCCTGCCAGACGTCTTGCTGGTCCCCGCACACCTGCGCATCGGGTCTCTTGGTGACTCTTGGCCTTTGCCTGTGTTGCTCCAGCATTCCAGATGTTTCCGCTTTCTGGACCCATCAGAATCCCTGTGGAAGCTCTGTCCCTGCTCACACTTCCACCCCACCGCCCAGTTGGAATGATTTTGTTCACCTTGGGCCTTTAGAGCATTTGGCTTTGCCTCTGTCACAGCACCCATCATCATCTGAGGTTGGTGGCCTTGGTTTCTCCCCCTAAATAGGAGCAGGGTCTGGGTTAGGACTGTCTCTATTATTCTGTAAGCCAGCTTCTGGAACTCTGCCTCTCACTGGGCAGGCAAGCAGCGAAAACTTAACCTCATTAAAGTAGTATCAAGAAGCAAAAACCCAAACCAAGACTTATATTAACTCTCTAGGCTGTCATATGAAATATCACAGACCAGGGGGCTTAAACAGCAGAACTTTATCTGCTCACAGCTCTGGAGGCCTCAAGTCCAGGATGAAGGTGACGGCAGGGTTGGTTCCTCCCGAGGCCTCTCTCCTTGGCGTGTGTCCTCATGTGGTCTTTTCTCAGTGTGCCTGCCTGCACGGCTGCTCATACTGTGTGTGTCCCAGTCTTTTCTTTTTACGAGGACGTCAGTCATATTACACCCTAACTGCTTCATTTTAGTGTCATTACATAAAGGCCCCGTCTCCAAATACAGTTATGTTCTGAGGTACTGCGGATGAGGACTTCAGTAGCTGAATTTTAGGGGGACCCAATTCAGCCATAACCTTGAAGCACACAAATCTGACGATCTGGGGGAAGAAGTAACACGGAGTGTTGTGCAGGCACTGGTCTTGTTCCTACCTGTGCCTTATGTTCCTCGTTCTTTGAAAGGCTTATACATGAGGGTGTGTTTTTATCCTTAGAAGGAATGTGGCTGTGTTCCTTTGGATTATGGTCCAGCTCTTCATTTGAATCAGTTAGATGTTCGCCAAACTGGGGCTCCTGGACCAGCGCCATCTGCATCGCTGGCCCTCAGGCTCCACTGCAGATGAGCTAAGTCAGAATCTAAGGTGCCCGGATGGCAGGTCTGCACCATACAGTTTGAGAAAAGGTGGGGAGGAGTCTTGGGCTTTTTTGCCGTCGGATCCCTTTCCCTACTTCTCCGGCCCTGCCTTGGGTCATGGGGGGGACTGGTCCCTGGGGGCTACCCTTTCTCAGGCTCCTGGGGGACTCCCCTGGAGATTGGAGCGAGAAAGCAGACATCTCCCCCTCAGGCTTCTTGTAGCATTCGTGTGGCCCAGCCCTGGCCTTGCCCCTGTGTCCCTCCTGCCCAGGGGTGATGCTGGTTCCTGCTGGTGTCAGTTTCTGGGTGGCCTTACCATCCCCAGTGGCTTCCCAACTCCTCCTTCAGCCAAGTAACCAATTCTCTGTTTTAAAGCCCCTGGGATGTAAGCACTGAAGCAGCTTCTGTTCCATGTTCAACCTGGTCTGATAGCAGAGTCAGTCCCACATCTCAGTCTCTTGACGTGCTGTGCCGGCTCCTGAGAATCTGGGTTGACTCTTCTCTTTTTGATCTTTCTAGACTCTTCGAATACTGCCCCGGTGTGTTTTTCATCCTGGCTGAATTTGTGCTAAACCGTGATAACTCTCTTGGGTCTTGGAACTTAATGTTGTGATAAATCCAGCATCTACAAGCCTTGGGATCAATGCGTTCCTGAGGCCTTGGTGTATCGTTCCCTTTTTGCATAGCTTCCATATTGTGCTGACTGCTTACTGTTTGAAGTGGTTTATAAAGTGGCTACTTGATGCGCCTCCTGGGGGCCTTTTGGCGTGGCTTTTTATAAATCCCGTATGTTTTATTGCTGATGAATTTTTTCAAGTAATGAGTCCCCGAATGCATCGTCCATTCCCACTTTCTTCCCCCTCACCCAACCCCTTCACATACCTCTTTGGTGCGTCTGCTTTGTACACGTTTGGTTTCTCTGTTCCAGCGTTTTATAAACGGATGAAAAAAAAATGCTCAAAGGTGTTATCTGACTTCCAAATAACTCCTTGAGTTCTGTGCTTCGAGATAAAGCACAGTCAGTTTGGACTGCAGCATAGAGCTCTCAAGTGTCTGACAGATGGTGTGGCAGAAGGGAGCGCTACTCTGCGGGGTCTGTCCAGAGCCTAATGGTGAAGTTCGGCCTGCGGCCCCAAGGGGGCTCTCTGTTTGCATCCCTCCAGCCTTGGCTACTCTTCTCATTTTTTAAAAAACTAGGGTCTCCTACTTACTGAAAGCATATTCTTCGATTACTCAGCGTCTGACTTGCTTTTGTGTTTTATTGTCCTGCACAGAACGTCTGACTGTGACTTGGCACAAGTGTAGGTTGGGGAGGAAGCGGGCTGCTTAGTTGGAGAGACTTGTCCTTGATAAGTGAGCTACTTATATAAGTTCCATGAAAGTTGTTTTTTTGTGTTTTTATCCCCCCCCACCCCCACCCCCACCCCAGACATTAATCATACGGATTTTTTTCTTAAAAAAAATTTTTTTTAATGTTTATTTATTTTTGAGAGAGAGAGAACAAGTGAATGGGGGAGGGGCAGAGAGAGAGGGAGAGCGAGAATCCCAAGCAGGTTCCATGCCATCAGTGCAGAGCCTGACTCAGGGCTCAAACCCATCAACTGTAAGATCACAACCTGAGCTGAAATCAAGAGTCAGCCACTTTATCAACTGAGCCTCCCAGGCGCCCCATGGAGTTTTTTGTTTTGTTTTGTTTTGTTTTGTTTTGTTCCTTACACACAGTAAACAATGTTTGTTGAATTGAATTTGGAGGATGGAGCATACTTGAATCTATGTGACAGTGGGATCCATATGCAAATGATTTAAGTTTAAATTGTGCTGGGTCTTAATTTTCCATCCCTGAGGAAGAGAAGAGCAGGAGTATGGCAGGGCTGGCTAACACTTTGATGGAGGAAAATGTTTTACTTTTTCAGAATGTTTTGAGTAATAAGAAATAGAGTAAAATGAAATTAGAATCCTTTCTTGGTTTAAGATTTTCTGAGCTTAAGTTTCATGGATAGGCCTACTTTAAACCAACTTATTTCTGTTTTATGATAGAATCAGTCAACTGAACTTTTGTCTCTGGAAGATTATGGCAACCTATAAAAGATTTTTTTTTTTTGCCTGGGCTGTCTGCTGTTTTCCATTTCGTGGAGCAAACGTGTACTGGGGAGGGTAATGAGTTTGGAAACAGCCCTAATAACTGGGGCCGTTGCTCAGCAGACGTGTGGCAGGCCTTTGGATTTCTGCTGCCCAGGGCACTGAATCCTCTGGTTTCCAGAAAACCTACAAAGAAATCATGGGAGAGATGACACTTTTTGTGGCCTTTGCCTCCTTTAGATGCAGTTAATCTTGACCTCTTCTTGGTACAAGAACTGAACCTGGGGGTAGTAGCTCTAGGATAGAATTTTATTTATGGACATCGATTTTGCCCAGATTTTGGATTAAGGAGGAGACAGCTCTTTTCAACCACGGGTCACCTTCCTTATTAGCGACTGTGTGGGCATTTGATGGTTCAAAATTCTGACCTCCGACAGTCTCACATATTGTTTATAGTTTGTAGTAGCATATAAAAATACAGACTGTTGTCTCTAGAGCTCATTTGGCTACGTGAAGATAATACATTGAATTTCCAAGTATCCATTCAAGCAGAGATTGGCTGCAGCGGGAATTTTAGAAGTCAGTGCTCTTTCCCCTTTGGTTTTCATTGTGAAAAGAGAGTGAGCCCAGCTCAGCACCTGCTCATTCATGCTGCCCACGTGCAGGTCATGCCTTTACGATCTCAGTAACTGCCTTGTGAGTTTCATTTTTTTTATGAGTTTTAAAAACTTTATTTTCAAACTTTTGAAAACTTTTTGGTAAAGAAGGGATAAAAGGTGGTGAGCTTTTTGTTTTTGTTTTTTGTTGGCATACCAATATCCTAATAAAATAGGACTGCTGCCTGTGTTGATAAAGAAATTGCTAGTGTTACACTGAATTAAAAAATATTCTCCCTCTAGCGGCCTCCCCAGCTTCCCTCATTGTATCCCTCCTGTCCATCTACCCACCACCCATTCGTCCATTCATCCATTCCTGTCCATCTTCTCTCACCCTCCCTCATTCATTAAATGTATGTTTATTGAGAGCATCTTCTGTATCAGACATAGTTTGAGGCACTGGGTATACCTCATGAACAAAGCAAAAAAATCCCTGCCCTCATGGAGATCATTGCATCCTAGTGCTAGAAGGCTTTTCCCCCAAATTGGACATTCTTTTGTAAACATTCCATAACCTGGTCCTCTTCTCTTCTCCTTTAAAAATAGATTTATTAACACAACAATATAGTCCACTCCTCTGATTGTTTGATATTTGAGGTCTCAGATTATGTAAACTACATGTCTTACTTTTTCAGTTCTGGTATTTTATTAATTAAATATACTTAAAAAGATAATTTATACTAAGCGCATTAAAATGTCTGTCTGTATAGCGCTTTGAAAAGCCCCAGAGGCATAGAAAGCCTTTTTAAAATTGACATCCATTAGGGTGGAAACTCCATGAGGGTACAGCTTCTGTTTTGTTTGCTGTTCAGAGCAGGTCTGAGCACTGAATGGACAGCTAGAAAGGCCCCTATGGGGTACGTTACTAGAAAAGTTGTTTACGAATGAGTTAATAAATTATGCCCACCATTCTTTCTGTTAGGTGGTAAACTCTTTGAGGTCAGGGAACATGATCACTAGCTTTTGTATCTCTCATAAATTCTAGTGCTTTATGTACTAATTTTTTAAAAGTGGGAAGTGTTCAGCAAATAACGGTTGAACTCAACTAACTGTGTTCTCCCATTTCTGAGAATGTTTCAGGACACATTTGAAGATTTTTGGTGCATAACATTCTGCCCTTAAGCCTAGTGGTTTTAAGAGACTTACTATTTCCCATGATTTTGTGGTACAGGCTGGCTCAGTGGATTCCCAGGACGGTCCAGAATGGCTTCACTCACATGGGTGGTGGTTGGCTTGGTGTCCACTGTGGATGATCTGGTCATCTGGTCATATAAATCCTCGGGCTCATTTATATGGTGGTCTTGAGGGAGGATGAACCCCAATGTCCAAGCATTTTTCAGCCCTCACTTGTACTTCATTTGATAATGTCTCCTTGGCCAGAGCTACTCATACGGCGAAAACCAGGGTGAGGTGTGAGGGAGTTACCCAATGGCATGGGTACAGGGTGAGCAGTGATTTCTTCCATTTTTGCAAAACAACTGACCACAAGAATCTTTTTCTCTATTCTCTGTGACCCGTTGCCTTACCAACCAGCCTCAGTGATTTGCAGCTGCGTTTTTGTGTGTGAGTGCGTATTCTTGTCTTTCTATAGAGGATGGTACGGAAAAGAGAGGATTTGGGATAGGGGTTGCAATATAGATGAATTGAGAGAGTGTCATAAGAACTTCTTTGTTTCCTCACTTTAATCTGCAGACTAATGTGGATGACTTTGTGTCTGTTTGAACAGAAGTCATCTACAAAGCCCCATGTGCAAAGCCCTTTCTCTTTTTTAGTGCATTCACACATACTATCTCATTGGCTCTTTCTTGATTTGAAGCAAGAGAAAAATGATGTGATTGCACTTGACATAGTATGTAGTTGTTAATTTGTCAACTTCTCATGAAAGTTGACACTGGCTGTTAATTTCCATCAAACGGTGTGTTCTCCCTTTTCTAAAGTTTTGCTCTTTGCAACTGCTGTTTGACGAAGGGCAGAGTAATAAAGTTATTGTTCTCTAAAACTTGGACTCAATAATGAATTGGGGGGACCACTGTCAACGCTACAGCACTGGAGGTTGACTGAAGAACTTGGCGGGGTCAGAGGCTAAGCGGGCGATTTACAGAACCAGCTCTGATGTTGTTAATAATGCCAGGGCTCCCATATTTTCTGCGGCAGTTTTCAGCCTGAAGGAACTGCTCGTAAATAAAGGCAATGCGAGTGTATGTTGGTTCTTACTTTTGAGTAACGTTTCTCGAGCAAAAGGCTCAGAAATAAGTCAAATGCACACTGTTAAATGTTGGAACCATGCGATAAATTATTTTGAATACATAGGGGATTTTCCTTCTGATCTTTTGCAGCGAGGCATGTGCGTTGACGGGCTCTTACTGCATATTTATTGCCACGGTCAGGGAGGAAAAGATTGCCTGGTCATATGAAAGTATGCTTTATGTACACCTGAACTCACTGGGTGTGCTAAAGTGTAGGCACTTGGTTTCATTGGCGGGGAGTCTTAAAAAGCGACCATTTCATGGTACAGATCCGTTCGTTGTTCGTGTCACCCCGGAGCACATCTAACTCACCTTGGATGAGTTCTAGCAGTTGTTTGAGAGGAAGGTGTGCTGGGGGCGGGGAGTGGGCGTGGAGTGAGGAGATGACTCTTGCCTGCCTCACCTAGAGTACTCTGCCTGTACGCCCTTCTGACCTGGGTCCCATTGACCTCTCTGTTTCTCAAAACCTCACCACAAGATGCAGACAAGAGTTGTACCTGTCACGTAAAGTGACAGATGAGCACATGTAGGATGTTTAGTGTGGCATCCAGCACATAGTTAGCGCTGTAGGCATTACAGTAACGTTAACTGTTTTTTGTTTGGTTTTCTGGGAGTCCATCCTCTTTTACATAAAACTGGGTTGCCAGTAAGTAGTGTGTATCTTGCCAATTGGGCAGAAAAAAAATGATGTATATAGAAGCTTTCAAAAGTATATAATTTCATGCTCCAATGTGGCATTAATTCTAAGATACTTTATGGTGTAGCATTTTATGTTTGTTTATTTCAAGTAACAGAAAATCCAATTCCAAACTTGCTTAAGCTCAGAGAAGAGTAATGGTCTGGAGGTAGCATGGGATTTAGGCATGGTTTAATCAGGGCTCTGGTTCTCTGGGATTCTTCTTGGTTTTGCCTTTTTGTTGTATTGACTTCATCTTCGTGTGTTCTGTTCTTGGAATGGCAAAGCGAGAGCAGCAGTTACTTTTATATCTACCTACCGTACCATCTAAGTTTCAAAGTGTCTGGGTTTCAGAGTGCCTGACAGAATTCCGAGCTTTGTACAGATTGGTGCATTTCTAAACCAGTTGTTGGGGCCGAGGAGATACCATGTGCTGACTGGCCTTGGCTTGGGTTGTCTAAATCAAGGAAAGGCGTGACCCTGATGAGTTGAGATGAACCAGGGCCCACCTTTGGAGCTGGGGGTGAGGTCAAGACCATTGGCCACAGATGCTGTGCACTGTGTAGTGGGGGGAGAGGGTGAATTTTAGTGATGCCACCACGTTTTTCACAGACATAGAACCTGGTCACTTACTGGAGTGTGAAGTATCTTCATTGCGAACAGGAGGTGCAAGTTTTTGAAACATGCTTTTATTTCTTAGTAGAAAATGTTTTCGAATACTTTCTTTATGACTCAGAAGTCCTATATTCAGCTGAAAAATTATGTGCAAGGGCCCGCTGAGTATCTGTACTGTGGTGTGAATATGTCATAGGAGAGAAACCTGTCTTTTTTTGGTCTTAGAATTGAAAGATGGCACACAGTGAATTCCGTGTGTTGAAATGCATTTTCCTCTTCTCCCTTTGATTGATCACGTTATTTCAAATGAACCCTCGGTGTGGGTGTGTTCTCCTCTCCAGCTTTTCATATGTAGTTTTGAATTTAGCTTAATTTCCAATTGACCCCTTTAGCGTGATGTTTCCCAGCCCAGTCTACCTAGCAACAGTTACTATGAGCGGTGTGCTGGATTTGCCCCTCCGTTTGTAACACAACAGCAGGTTTTAGGAGATTACTTTTCCTTAGCATCCTGCTTGATTTTGCCTTTGCATTATTTAAGGATGACAGCAGTTTCTCTTAACTCCAGGCAGCAGAGCCCCAAGGTTTTTGTGTTTTTTTTCTTTTTAGCAAAAGTGATGGTTTTAAGAAGTATGTATCTGTAAGACAGTGTAATTAGCAAGTGGGCATCTCTACTAGAAAAGAAACATGGACCTAGGTGGCATGTAGATATTTATTACCAGGATATTCTGTTACTTGCAGGGGGTGGAAACAGCTATATGTTTCTAATATGTCATGTAATACACTCTATAGCACCAGCTTTGCCAGCCAGAAACAGCTTTCCCAAGCAAGCTGTCTGTGTCTCAGAGATGACAGGAGTTAGTTTCAAATAGCTGTGGTTTCCCCTTGAAAGAATCTAACAACACAGGCATCACTAAAGGTGGTCATTTCCCTCTGGATCCAGTACACTCTATATTAATGTGTTATATGTAAGCCTTTCTTGTCCTTGCCGTTACAGTGACGATTACCCTGGCATTCTTAGCAGATCGGGCTGAGATCAGCAACAGAACTTGCTACGACACTTCTTCAAGTTGCAAAGTCCAGTTTCTCACCCAGAACAACTTAAATGTCAGTTATGCTGCATGTCACAGAAGTTGCTTTTCCATGTATAAATGGTTTCCACTCAGAATCCCTTGTGGACCTTTTGCAAAGATCATTTTGTGGGTTCTTCAGACTCCAGGACGGAGAACTGTGGGAGATGGCACCCTAAACTCTCTACTTTGAACAGGTGCCTAGTACCTTCTCACAAGAGCAGGGACTCATATGGAAGATCACCCCTTAGAGCACATCTTGATGTGTTATCGCATGGGTGTGGGCTTCTGGAAAGAAATGGCACACATGACTTCCTGCAGTGTTTTGTGATCCCCACACTGGGCACTCATGCAAGCATTTGGAGCCATTGTGTGATGCCATTTGGAAAGAAATCTCAACTGAATAGATTACTTTGCATAAAATGGAGTGATTTATTCACAGGACTTTGAAAAACATTGGTGTTTATTTTTTAAATTAAGGTTCAGTGTACACAAAGTGTGCAGATCCGAAGCGTGCCACTCAGTGAACATGTGTAAAAAAGCGCACATCTAGAGTGGACAGCTCATCAATTTTGAGCTGTGTATGCACCATGTAACCCACACCCAGATCAAGATAGAGAAATTTCCTACTCCCCAGGGGCTCCCTCTTGCCCTCCTCAGCCAGATGTTTCCTGCCTCCCTCTTGCAGAGGCCGTCCCCGTTGTGACGCTTGTTACACAGGGAAGGGTCACCTCTTCTTGAGTTTCATACACACAGATTCATGCGGTATGTTCAGTTTCTGTGTTTGGCTTCTTTGCTGCAGTGTGTTGCCTGTAAGATTCATCCATGCTGTGTCTAGCAGGAGTTTCTTCTTTATTATGCAGCTCTACCACACTCTTTTTATCCATTCTCCCATTGACTATCTCCGTTTGCGCGATTATGTCCAGCCTTTTGGTTATTAGGACTAGTGCTTCTGTGAACATTCTTGAACGTGTTTTGTCGGGTGCATCCTTTCACCAGGCCCCCTTTTCCTGGCTCTCATCTTGGTAAGAGTTGGTCCCGACTTGCCTGTCTCTTCCGTGTATCTGCCCATTCTTTATGACCTTCGAATCCTTGACCCAAACATCCCCTGTTCCTCGCCCAGCTGGCTCTCATTCTGGGTGAGGCCAAGGGACCAAGGCCAGACCCCCTGTCCTGGCGGATCAGGTCTGGACCCAGCAGGAGCAGAACCGCTCATCCACAAACAGCAGATGTTTGCCTTCAGTCTATGTGGGTTCTTTGTGTAATGTGTGTTTTTTTTTTTTTTTTTTTGTTTTCATCTGGGTTTAGTTTAATTGGGTGATTAACACAAATTAATTCTGATGTCTCTAGCTTTGTAGAAGGAATTTCAAAGGTTTTTAATACACTCTGTGGATTTTTTTTTCCTGTAAGTCTTCTTTTTTCACAGCCAGATATTTAATAATTTGTGTCCTAGAAAGCTGTTGTGGACAGTCTGGTTTTCCTTTGCTAGATTGTGGGGTCCAGAGGTAGAGATGTATTTTAATTGTTTTGGGAACCTTAGCCCTCTCTCCTTGCCCCCAAATCACTTTGCACCCAGCAATTTAATATTAATAAGAATAATAGTAGATAATATTTATTGCACACTTTCTTTACTATGTGTTAGGTGTTATTCTAAGTCACCAATGTTTAATAGAAATGTAATGCAAGCCACATAGTAGGGATTTAAAATTTTCTAATGACCACATTAAAGAAATAAAAAGATATAGCTTACATTAATTTTAATAGTACACTTATTTAGACTAATATATAAAAATTACCACTTTGACATATAATCAATATAAAAATTATTACTGAAATATTTTATGCTCTTTTGTTAATGAGTCTTTGACATGCATGAATTTTACATTTACAGTGTATCTCCATTCAGATGCTAATTTATATAAGATACACTTGATCCGTATTTTGATTTTATAAAATTTATAGTTGAAAAATAGATTCTCATATTAACTGTGTTCCAAACATATTTAAAAGTTTTCCAATAAATCAATTGAGTGTAGTTTAAGAATTTAAACCAATAAATTAAATGAAAATGACGAGTTCAGTTTTCCCACGGCATTAGCCACATTTTAAGACTCTTTTCAGGAGCCAAATGCATGCCACAGTTTTAAATGTCATATGTATTAATTTGTTCCATTCAGTAGTCTCGTGAGGATGGCATATTTGTTTTCTTTAAAAAGAATTTTAATGTTTATTATTTATTTTTGTGAGAGAGAGAGAGAGAGAGCATGAGTAGGGGAGGGTAAGAGAGAGGAGGAGACACAGAATCCAAAGCAGGCTCTAGGCTCCGAGCTGTTAGCACAGAGTCCAATGCAGGGCCCGAAATCAAAAACCATGAGATCATGACCTGAGCTGAAGTTGGATGCTTAACTCACTGAGCCACCCAGGTGCCCCATATATATATTTTTCCAATTTACAGACAAGGAAACTGAGGCCCAGAGGGTACACAGTTAAGGAGGAGGAGATCTGAATTTGAACCCTGTCTTGAGGTCTGGGCTCGTGACTCTACTGCCCAGTTCTTGATCATTTAAAACTGACCTCAGTTTGTTTCATATTCACATGCACTGGCTTTTGTTTGGTCTTTCCCCTAACCCTGGTCTTTGTGCTTTTTCATATTACAGAGATTGATGAAAAAAGTGGTTTTAGAAAGTGACCCCATATTTGCCCTGAGTTTGGTTGTTCTTCAGTGTTTTAAAAACCAAAATAGATGATGGCCACTGTTTAAGTACCAGCTGCTCTGTTATCTCTGTAAATGTCAAGACAAGATTTGCTTTCTCTGCAGTAACGGCTCAGGGTTTCTTCTGTGTTTGGAAATGCTCTTTCTTTAATAATGATTCTGGTTTTTTTTTTTTTTTTTTTCCCACCAAGGTTGGGCTTACTCATCTCTTTTGCCTTGGCCCCTTTCTATAGTCTTTTTCTTTAATTTTTTTTTTTTAACATTTACTTATTTTCGAGAGACAGAGTGTGAGCCGGGGAGGGGCAGAGAGAGAGGGAGACACAGAATCTGAAGGGGGCTCCAGGCTCCGAGCTGTCAGCACGGAGCCCGATGCGGGGCTCGAACCCACGAATCTCAAGATCACGACCTGAGCCGAAGTTGGACGCTCAACTGACTGAGCTACCCAGGCACCATGTATAGTCAGTCTTTTTCTTAAGCAGAGAGTCACGGTTATTTCTCTGGGTACCGGTATTTTTTCATCCTGACGTGTGATAGTTGCCCTGTTGAACAATGCAGGCATTGGGGTGCCTGCACAGTCAGAAGTGTGCATGAAGTTTGACTTCCCCAAAACTTAACTACTCATAGCCAACTGTTGACTGGAAGCCTTACCGATTAAATGAACAGTTGATTAGCACGTGTTTTGTCTGCTTTATGTATTATAGAATGTATTTTTACAATGAAGCAGGCTAGAGAAAAGAAAGTGTTATTAAAAATAAGGAAGAGATGATACTTTTACAGTATTGTACTGTATTTATTGAAAACCGTCTGTATACAAGTGGAAACACACAGTTTAAGCCTATGTTGTTCAAGGGTCAAGTGTACTGTCATTTTGAGTGCTGCATATGAAGAAAAGCAACATAGTGGTCAAGTGGTGATTTGGCGTAGTTCCTCTTTGGCCGCTGCGCTCCAGGTTCCTCTAAGACCCTACTGTCTCCCTCCCTCTGAGGTCCCCTTTCTGTGGGTGTGTGCATCCCATCGCCTCTTCGCCTGTGACTCTCATGTGAATGAAATGGACAAAGGCCTTATCCTCTCTGGGGTTCTTTCCCATTCTGGGTGGTCCCATAATTCAGACTTCTGAAATATTTTGACTATTTGATAATTATTTAAGTCTTACTAACTGAGGTGACCTGGTTTTGGTACTTGGATTTGCCCCTCACTAATTGGGTGACTTGAACCAAATATACCCCCTTTCTCTTGGTCTCATGTTTTTCTGCCATAAATGGCACAGTCTGGTCTAGATGAGCTCTCAGCTTTCCTTCTATTCGACAAGGACTTAGGTTCTTTCTCAGGAGGCTGCATGTCATTATCCCTGTGGGCTTCGCCTCTTGGGTGTGGGAATCCTTTCCTGTTTCTCTTTCTTCAGGGGTCTTCAGTGAGGGCTTGCTTTTAGTCCCTTGCTTCTGGATGTTTTGGGGAGGTGGGTGGGGACTACTCTTCTTTTTTGAACGTACCCTTGTGGCCTGTCTTAGTGTGGGCATTGATGCATCACATACATACATAATGTCACACAAATCATAAGTTTGCTGCTTGATGGATTTTCACAGACCAAACAGACATAACCTGCAATCAGGTGAAGAGGCAATGTTGTCAGCGCCTCCAAGTCCCTGCCATGCCCCCTTCCGGTCAGCGCTCCGTCCAAGGAGATGTCTAGCTTTACTTCTAGGAGCATAGCTTTGTTTATCCTTCATTTAAACTTTATACATATGGAATCATACAGAATGTATGTATGTATGTATGTATGTATGTATTTGGTAACCGGATTCACTTTTCAACATTATGTTTGTAAGACCTATCTATAATTTTGCACATAATTGTATTTTAATTATTGCATAAGCGTAGCTATGTCACAATTTGTTTATTCACTCTATCCTCTGAATTTAGGTTGTTTCCTGGTTTGGGCTGTTAGAAATAGTGCTGTTTCGAACCTTCTCGAACATGTCTTTTGGTGAATGTAAGATACCTCTGTTGGGTGTATGCCTAGGAGTAGAATTGGTGGGTCCTAGAGCAGGTATATGTCCAGCTTTAGCAGATGCTGAAAGTAGGTCTTCCAAGTAGTTGTACTATTTACACCCTCACCTTCTGTGAGAGGCCCAGGTGCTCTCCCTCCTCACCAACAGTTGCAGTCTTCTGTCTTTTTTTTCCCCACTGGAGCCATTTTCTGGGTCTTTCAAACTGGTTCTACGTGGCATTTCCTGATGGTTTTAAAAAACTTCCCATTATTTTTAATTAGCCTTATTTTCCAGATGACTTCACCTCAGACCCTGTCATTACGTGAGCTGCCCCAGTGTTTGGTGTCCTCGGCCACGGGACGCTCCTCCAGCCTTCTCCAGCTCACCTCATTTTGTTTACACATAGACTCGCTAGTCACCTAACAGAGCTGTCACTCTGTCACCAGCTCCTCACAAATGCTTGAGGGGGACCTTCTGAGATACCTGGGGCATAACAGTGCAGTGGTCTGGAGCCAGCCTAAATCTGGTGGGTCTTTGGGGTTCAGCTTGCCTCATTTCCTTCCTTCTTGCTTGTTGAGTATAACCACTTCTCCACTGGACATCCCCTTCCCCCCATCTCTCTTTAGCTATTGGGAACAGTAGCTGTTATTTTAGCCAGGTCAACATTCTTTGTGCAAAGAGATAGAAATAACCATAATTGTAGCAAAAAATTCTAGGCACATTTTAAATTAATTATATCTCTTTCCTCATCTTAGAAAACATTTTCAATGAGCATTCCCACTAAACTAGGTAAAGAACCTAACTTTATTCTGGTGACAGTATTTTGCTTAACCAGAATGTTCATGACTATCGTGGTTGAGCAACAAAGCCCACTTGAATTACATTAATTTCTGAAGATCATTATTAAAAGACTTTAGATAGTACTTATGGTTGAGAAGTACAAGGTCATAGTAGATGCAGTTTCATGTGTCTTTGATCTAGGTCGGGAATCATCTTAAATCTTTTTTTTATTTTTTTATCTTGAGAGAGACAGAAACAACACGAATTGGGAGGGGCAGCAAGAGAGGAGAAAATCTCAAGCAGGCTCCATGTTGTCAGCGCAGAGCCCAACGTGGGGTGTGAACCCGTAAAGCTGTGAGATCATCACCTGAGCTGAAACCGAAGGTTGGACGCTTAACCGACTGAGCCACCCCTTAAAGAAATCTTTTATGCTCCACACTGATTTCTGTTCAGATCTCCTTTCTTTTCCCCAGTAGCACTGTCTTCTTCAAAGTGCTGTGTCATTATGTGTGGTTTAAGTAATTAAAACAAAATTCTGAACGAGACCTTAAAGATTATTCTGTTCATAGAACATGGGATATAGAACAAGGGGCCCAGGTGAGAACCTAGGCGAAACTCTTCTCTTGTCCTAGCCTTTTTTTTTTTTTTTTAAATGGAAATTGAAGCCAAGAGAAATTAAATGATTTGGTCTCAGAGTTCTAGAGGTAGAACCAGGGCAAGCTCCTATTTTCGTACTCATAATTCAGTGCTCTTTGATTATTCTTTACTTACCTTTTAAAATGGTTTCCAGACACCTAGATTCTTAGTACAAAAATGGTACTTTACTTTGATGAAGAGAATATAGCTAGCCTGCATCTTTTAGAATATAATTTTAATATGTAAAATTTGGAGACAAGATTTAGCCCATGGCATATTTAAATCAGCAAGCCATTCTATAATGGGCTTCATCTGCATTTAAATTATTCTTCAGAGATTTTTGAAAGTTGGTTTTGAATAAATGGCTTATATTTATTGTTATATTAAGCCAGAGTGCTTTTTGGTTCAATTTAACAGGAAGTCTTTTAATGTCTGCAGAATCTCCTAACATACCAGTCTGCTGTTAGTAAATAAAGATATGTTTGTGTTTAAAACCAACAAAAAATTGGAGAACAAAATGATTTCTTTACCTCAGCCAAACGAGTGTATTTTCTCAATGGGTTAATCTTAGAAGATATTTTAAATTTTGGATTAGAAGATAATTGACAATTGGCATTTCTAATTATGAAAAAAGATCTATTTTAGAGTTATACACATTCCAATTTTATAATACGCAGTTAATGTGATAATTGAAAGAAATGTTGTGCCGCAGGGTGCTTTTCAATTTCTTACCACTTGATGTCACTGCAGATAGGAAAAGCCCGCTGTCTGCCTGTTTAATTCCAGGGTCCTTGGTAGTGAAGTTGTCTGAAAGGACATGACAGGTACTGCTAAGTGGACTTGGGCTTGGTCACCGATTTCTGGATGCCGAATCTGTGTGAGAGATAAATTGTGAAGAATTTAGTGTAACTAGTATCTTGTTGTGGCTAACTCGAGAATTGCTGAGAAAAGATGAAATGTACCACCAGGTTTCTGGAGATTGTTTTCTCAGTTTTAAAATAGTTTTTCTAAAATTGCTGCAGGAGCAGAATACCTGGATATATGTACCATGTTAATCTGGGTCTAGGTGGTCATTTCGATTAGCTTGCCACTCGAAAGCTTTCTTTGTCCTTTGCTTGTATTTGTCACTTACAGAAATTTCTTGTTATGTCATTTCTTCTTTTACCTCACGTTTTCCTTGGTTTCAACCCCTGAAATTCTGAGGAGAATTAAAATATATCATTCCTTGTCTTTTCTTTGCATTACAATCGTACATTTGGTAATACCTGCTCCCTTGGCTTTTCGGTATAGTGGATGGAGAGTACTCCTCCTTGGTTTCTGCTGGTTTGTGAAGCTAAAAACCTTCATAGATAGGCAGATTGGATTTTCTCCCAGTCTCTTCCTTGTTCAATTAGTAACAATTAAGGATGCAAGAACGCAAACCCTGGAACCCAACTGCTTGACACCCAATCCCACCCAGCTCCGTTGCTGTCTGCGTGACCTTGGGTGGCTTCTTTAACCTTTCTGTGCCTCAGCTCCCTCCTCTGTGAAATGGAGATACTCGTACCTGTCTCATTGGGTTGTTGTGAGGATTAAATGAGTTGTTTGTGAAAGCATTGAAAGTAGTGCTTGGCAAATAACGTTCTCACGTTAAAAGCTTGTTAAATAAAGGCCTTCAGTTTCAGGCACTCTGTGGGCACATTGTTAAATGCTAAATAATCTAAAGTATATTCCGTTTTGTTAGGGAGGGAAGAAGAAAAAAAATTTTTTTCTCTTACAGAAGGACTGGTGGCAAAAGATAATGGCTATTATTGTCACTTCATTTATTCATTTACCATTTTAGAGCACCTGCTTGGTAGGAGGTGCTGCGTGAACATGAATAAGACTTTTCTTGCGGCGAGGAAACCAAAATGTAAAGAAGTGATGAAATGAATAGTTGTAGGTGCTGCGTTTATAAGAAGGAGTTAACTGCATCAGGGATGCGTTTGGATGCACGTAGCAGGAACCTGAGAAAGGGTCCCGTAAGCCAGTTAAGGGTTGTCCCTTTTCCCTCCCTGGATGGGAATTGTAGAGCGAGGCTAGCTACGTGATTAGTGGTTCACGGCTGTCAGAGCTGAGAGGTCTGTGTCATTCTCTTGGTCTTTCCCTTGTGGTTTTGAGGCCAGTTCTGCAGCTATGTAATCACATCTGAGACTTAGGAGGAATGGGGAAGAACAGTGGGGCATATATTAGCTGAATTTACCCCTCTTTTAAGCCCTCCTCAACAACGCTGCTTATATCTCATTGTAGAGTTATGCCACATGGCCCCTTCTGGCCGCAAGGAAGGCCAGGAAATGGTTTTCCAGCTGGGCACATTGCCATTCCTACCCAAACTGACTTTTTGTTCACACTGAAGAGAGGGAGAGCAGAGATGGTCTTGACCACAAGCACTCGCTATGTGCCAGGCACTGCCCAAAGCATCTTACGTGTAGTAATTCACTGGGATCTCATAACAGCCCTGCTGTATGGGTATTCATTAATCTGCTGGAGGAAATGGAGGCTGGAGTAAACAAGAAGCTTGTTGCACAGCCAGTAGGTGACCAGGCTGGCCAGAAATCAGTCTGAGGATTCGTGGAGGTGCCAAGGAGGCCTTGGTCAACAGGCCACGCCTTCTGTAAGACAGTAGTGAGGATGTTAGGAGGGGCTCAGAGGAGAGTTGACCTTGAAGCCAACCATAGAACTGGGTTGATGTTGGGAGTCTTGGGCTGCGGTGGTAAAGGCTTTCTGATGGCCTGAGCTTAGAGGAACCCATTACTCTGAAGTTTTGGGGGAAGCTGAGAGAGCTTGGAACAAGGGTCTAGGAGGATGGAGGTGCCAAGGCTGGAGAAAGAACATAGGTCAGACCATGGTGGATATAATTTCCCCTTCAGAGCTCTTGCTGCTTCATTATTGCTTCAGGAAAAATACTCAGAGCTAATTTAAATTCTGAACATATATTCTGAAGACATTTTTCCAGTTTAGTTTCATTATCTGAGCCATCAGTATGTCTTTTGAAGTGTCTAAGAAGTATATTGAAATTTCTTATTCATTTCTCTCATTTCACATTGAATTAATGACATAGAATATTCAAAATGGATGGAGCCTTAGAACTGATCTTATTCAACCTTTTCGTGTCATAGTTGGGAGCATCTGAGGCCTGAACATGATCTTTCCTTGCTGAGTGGTCTTCAGGATTACATGGGGAGTCAGTGTCCGAGTCTAGGTCAGAAGATCATTTTCTCATTCACAGTCCAGCGTCCTCCTACCATTCCAGTATTTCCCAAAGTGTGTTCTCCAAGCCCTGTGTATCTCCTTCGCAGTGTACTGATATTTGGGTAATCATCTGCAATGATGTGTTTAACATGCATCCTCCTTGGATTCTACCTCTAGTCCTTAGTTGAGTGCTTGACACAAAAAAGACACTCAGGAAATGTTTGTTGACAGATTATTCCAGTATTAATGTGGTTCCTTGAGAGAGGAAAAAAAAAATCCTTGTTCAATTAAGTCTTGGAAATACTGGGTTAAACAAAAAGTTGGAAGAGCCTTTAATATACTCATGTGCTCTGTGGCTCTAAGATAATTATAAGGAGGGGGATGCTCACTTTAAACTTAATGTGTTCTTTTTTAAAAAAAAAAAAAAGTTTATTTTGAAAGAGAGAATGAGCAGACGAGGGGCAGAGAGTGAGAGGGAGAGAGAGCATCCCTAGAAGTTTCCTCTTGGCATTCCATGCTGATAGCGTGGCTCAATGCGGAGCTTGAACTTAAGAACTGTAAGATCATGACCTGAGCAGAAACCAAGAGTTGAACGCTTAACTGACTGAGTTACTCAGGTGCCCAAAACTTAATGTGTTCTGAGGACTCCTGTTTGGCTCTAAGCCAAATGTCCTTTTTCGGTTTTGGTATCCAGCCTGTGAGGGAACTTGTAGCCTGAATTGAGTCCTTGGGACAAAAACAATTTTTATTCATTTTAGATTGCCTTCTGGTCTTTTGCTAGTAAAATGATGAAGGGTTTTCTGCTAAAAAATCTGTTGTTTGAGAAGATAGTCCCATTTTGAAAAATGATTCATGTTCTTAGTTCCTCAGAACCCCGATCTTGTTTTTGTCCATCAAGCATTGATATTTGGTTGTGGTTAGGCTCTAAGGTTGGCCCACTGAAGTCTGTTTATCTCAGGGAATGAGGTGCCCTGAGATAACGGCTTGTGCAGTGTTTAGAGAGGGGATCGGCATGGTAATGGCACATAGAGTAGGTCAGCAAAGGCAGAATGCAAAGTCCCTGGGCTGGTGGTCGATGCACCGAGACGTTCTGGCTTGATCCACAAAGTGGCAAAAGCAAACACATGACACTATCCTGGGAAACTTGGTAATAACTGTGATATTAGTCATATGATGGGATTCACACAATGTTTCCCCAGAGTGTGCGAGAGTCTCCTCATCCCAGAGATTGGCTTAGGCCTTTTACCTTTGTCCCAGGGAAGATTTCTTTGCTTATGTAAAATTAGGGTTACCTCTCCAGCTCCCACTCAGCATAGCTCGGTGGCCTAGAGCATCTACTCTAAGCCAGTGAGTTTGGGGTTGTAGCCTGTCTTGGCCACTTGTGAGTCTAGCAGAGTTACTTCAGCTTCCTTTTCCTTAAAATGGAGATAGTAATAATTTCTACCTCACCAGAACAATTCATGTAAAGATGTAATCTGTATAACTGCTTTGTACAGTGTCTATGAGAGAGGTTGGCATACTTGCCTTAAAGGACCAGATAGGGAATATTTTAGGAGCCATACTCATATTACTAAGTGGGACAAGCCGGTCTGAAAAGACTGCATACTGTAAGATTCCAAGTAGATGGCATTCTGGAAAAGGTAAAACTATGGAGACAGTAAGATCAGTGGTTGTCAGAGATAGGTTGAGGAGAGCAAAGGATGAATAGGTAGAACACAGAGGGTTTTTAGGGCAGTACAATTATTCTGCAGTGGTGGATATATGTCAAAGCCCATAGAAGGTACAACAGCAATAGTGCAAATATTTTTTTCCTAGTCTGTGGCTGATCTTCTCACTCTTTTGACATAACAGAGGTTTTAAATTTAATAAAGTGCAGGTTAGCAATTATTTCTTTTGTTGGTAGTGCCTTTGGTGTTATATCTAAAAGTCACCACACCATTACCATACAAGAAGTCATCAAAGTCTTCTGCTGTGTTATCTTCTAGGAGTTTTATAGTTTTGCATCTTACATTTAGTTCTGTGATCCATTTTGAGTTTATCTTTGCAAAGGGTCCTTGCATGGTGTCTACTTTTTCTGTGAAAGCCCTTTGCATATGAATCATGGTTTTTAAAAAGTCTTAGTGTGGTAATTACAACTTCCCTCCTATATGTGACTCTGGTTCTGATGCTTTTTAAAATCCCTTCAAACTGTGTTTTTATCTTTTAGTATGCCTTGTAATTTTTAGTGAAAGGTGGACATGATGCACTGTGCAAGAGAAAGTGTGGTGATAGGCCTTCAGTACTGTAGTGGAAAGGTTTTGGAGGAGAGAAGCATTCTATAGTCCCATGATAGGGCTCAGTCTTTTGTTGAATCTATGCCCTTGGACTGTGAATGTCACAATGTTTCTCAGTTGGTCCCCCCATGTCACCTTAGGTGGGACAGGATGACCAGAACGAGCTAGAATTGGGTATTTCCCTTCCCCCAGATAGGTTAGGTTCTGATAAGACCCCAGAAGGCTGGGCTTTGGTAAAACAGTTTATACTGAGGGCAGGCCTTGTTAAGAAGAACAAAATGCTCTGACATATTTCAAGACGACTACTTTCCCCTGCCTCCTGCTGGAAGCATAAAGGAATTTTTCATTCTGATATTCACCGTGAGTGTCTGGTAGAGCTCCTGGAAGAGATCTTACAACATCTTGGCTGGCCCTCTGCAGTTTTTAACCAGCAGACTTGTCCACACTGAGCTTCCACCAATTTGTCAAATTATCATTTATGTTTTCTTACCCTAGCACTTTCTCATGCGTTTCTGCTCTAGTAACTTGTGGTCTTCTGTTTCTGACTGTCTGTCTCTCTAGTTTAGGGGGCAGCAGCTTGCACTGTGACCTCACTTCTCTGACAGTAAAAAAAAGTTTTTCATTTTTCAGTTTTTTTTTTCCAGCTTTTTTCTCTTGTTAGGATGGAGTGTGACTTCTAAGTTCCTTACATGGCAGACTAGAAATCAGAAGTTAGCTTTTTTTTTTTTTTTAATTAATCCCAGAATGCATTCTCCTTCAAGTCCTGATCTGTGTTTAGTCATATTTTGCTCCCTATAATTTATATTTTTATTACAAAGTTGTAGTAGTCAAAACAGTCTGTTATTGGCATATAAATAAAGACATATATATAGACCAATGGAACAGAACTGAGAGCTCAGAAACAAGCCCACACATATTTGGCAAACTAATATTTGACAAGGGCACCAAACTATTATATATGGAAATGATAGGCTCTGCAATAAAAGTGATACTGAGGAACCTAGACATTCATTTGCAAAAGAATGCAATTAGATACCATCTAATACCACATCACAAAAATTAACTCCAAATGGATTAGACTTAAGACCAAAAATCTTATGATAAATATAAGAAAACATAGGGAAAACCCTTTTTTGACATTGATACTGGCATTGGTTTTTTTGGAGGTGACATCAAAAGTGCAAGCAATAAAAGCAGAAATAAACAGGTGGGCCTACATCAAGCTAAAAAGCTTCTACAAAGCAAAAGAAACAGTCAACAGAATGAAAAGGCAACCTACAGAATGAGAGAAAATGTTTGCAAACCATCTATCTGATAAGGGGTTAATATACAAAGCATATATGGAACTCTTACAACTCAATAGCAAAGAAACAATCCGATTAAAAACTGGATAAAGGACTCGAATAGGCATATTTTTTCCAAAGATGACGTACAAAGAACCAACAGGTACATGAAAAGATGCTCAGTATCACTCATCATCAGGGAAATGCAAGTCACAGCCACAATGAGATACTACCTCACACCTGTCAGAATGGCTGTCATTGAAAAGACAAGGGGTAACTAGTGTTGGCAAGGGTATGGAGAAAAAGGAACCCTTTTGCACTGCTGGTGGGAATGCAAACTGGTGCAGCCACTCTGGAAAACAGTGTGGAGGTGTGTCAAAAAATTAAAAATAGAATTACTGTTTGATCCAGCAATCCCACTTCTGGGTATATATGTATATGAAGGAAGTAAAACCATTATCTTGAAGAAATACCTGCGATCCCATGTTCATTGCAGCATTCTTTGCAATAGCCCACACAGGCTAAGAACCTAAGCATCCACTTATGGATGAATGGATAAAGAAGATATAGTATGTGTGTGGAATATTCAGCCATTAAAAGGAAAGAGATCCTGCCTTTTGCAGCAATGTGGGTGGACTTTGAAGGCATTATGCTAAGTGAAATAAGTGAGAGAAAGGCGAATACTGTATGATCTCACTTATATGTAAAATCAGTAAAAGGTGAACTTATAGAAATAAGAGGGTAGAATGGTGGTTGACAGGGCCGGGAGGTTGAGGGAAATGGGAGATGTTGGCCAAAGGGTCTAAACTTCCATAAGATTAGTTAGTACTGGGGATATAGTGTACAGCATGATGAATATAGTTAATATTGTTTTATATACTTGAAAGCTGTTTAGAGAGTAGATCTTGAATATAATCACCGCACACACAACAAAGGTAATGATGTTAGGGAATAGAGGTTGTTAACTAACCTTATTCATTGTAATTGTTTTGCAGTATGTATACGGGCAGCCAGTCATCACATTGTACACCTTAACCTTATGTATGTTATATGTCAATAGTATCTCAAAGCTGGACAGATAATTAATACTTCAGTATAAAAAAGCCAAACAAGCTTCCCTCCCTGCCTCACACCTCTGAACCATGTGGTGGTTGAGACTGCATCCTTTATATTTGGAGCACTGTTGTGGCATCCACTCAGCAAAGTGGTCTCTGTGTGCCTGCTGTGCTTCAGGCAGAGGCGTAGACCCTGGGCCTATGGGACCAGACTGACGAGGTTTCTGCTTTCATCAAATTTCCATCGTTCTGAATTTCTTACACATTTCTTAAGTTCAAGAAGAAAAGAAGTATAGGAAGAACGATTTTGTCTATTCACTAAGAATTTCACTTAGAATTTTTTAAGTGAGAGGAAAGATAAGTCTGCTTTGCTCATCTTTGGCTATGTAGAAGTTAGCATGGGATGTGATTATATAAATGTTATGCACCTGTATAAATGTGCGTGTTGGGTTCTTGTTGGGAGCCTTAAAAATGATTTTTTTCTTTCACCTTTAGTTGTTGAACTGTTTAAAATGGTTGGTGTAGAGACTTTGCATATGCATGTATATTTACATATGGGAATGCTATAGACGCAGCTACATTTTAAAATAACGTGTGTATTAAAATGATTTAAAATAAAAAATAGTGCAGGGGCCCACCGGAAGAGCTGCACACAGTACTTTAGAGGTGCGTGGAATGCTTTGCTGGTGGAGGACAGAGCTGCTTGATGGACTGAGGCTGTCTGACCACCAACGGGGATGTGAGAGGCTGTGGACCTAAGCTGCATTAGCAACGAATCTCTTTTATTAAAGAACCTCTTGACTTCCCATTCATTATGGTTCAATTCCAGCGTAGCGCCCAGCTCTCTGTGGAATTGGTGTGTTCTGGTTTATCTGGAGGCAGAGAATGCCCTAGAATGAATGACTACTTGAAGTCCTTGTTTGTTGTTGTTCCAGTGTTAGGCATTTCTTTCTTCTAGGAGCTGGAAATGCTTTTCGAGGCATGTATTAATCCTCTTGAGGCCACTTTTGCAATAAGGCAAGGGTCCTTATCTCTTGTACATTTATTTTTAAGTAGGTGGAAACCTGCACAAAGCATCCAACAGTTAAATGATTTATCAAAGGTCACTCCTAGAATGCACGGTGGTTAGGAATTTGACTCTTGGCTTCTCTTCATAGCCCAGAGTTCAGCCTGTCTCATCTTTTATGTCTGATAAATGTTCAGCTGGAACAGGTTCTCAAAGAACTAGGAATTGCTCTCTAACCTTTGGCAAATGACATTTTATTTAATTTTGAAAACCAGTACTTTGTGCATGACTGTTGTGTACTGTTGCGGTCGACAGTTGGGGTACACGTGTGAAAAAGTGAAGAAAGGGATTCAGAGTCCAGTTCGCATGAAGAACTTAGCAGTGGGTCCCAGGGTGCCACAGAGCAGTGATGAGGCTGGAGCTTGGGGTGCATGCCTGTCCTAAGCTGTAACCACGCTGGGAGCTAGATGGCAGAGGCCATCAAACTTCCTGATTTGTATATCTGCTAAAGGAACTTGGCAAAACCCTGCACTCACTTTCACATTTATAAATTTGTATCTAATTGTGTTTTGTCACACATTTAACATCAGCACAAGCTAGGATTTTGGTGGATTTTAAATATTAACATTTTAAAATTTTGCATCACTCTTTGAAATGAATCCAGTGAAATCTGAAATCACAGGGACTCAGCATCCACTATCATCTATGCAAAAATGAGTTAAAGGTCTCTTTTTAACTGTTGGAAATTTTACATCATTCTCTTCTCTCCTTGAACCTGTGTATCCAATTTGCCCTCCAGTTTTTTTTTTTTTTTCCCCTAGTGGAATGTATTTTTGCGCTTAGAAGTTTTTCTTTGATCATCCTATCCTAATCCCTTGCACTAAAACCATGCAAATGATTTGAAATGTAATTAAAAATATTTCTTAGAATCATGAGGCTGTAATTATTAAGAAAATTTCTTCCAGAGTGAGCTACCATGATAGTTATTAGTTGTACACACTTTATCAAAGCAACCTAAGTGTTGTACGTTTTGGTGACTAATTATTATACCTTAAAAATGCTACTAAAAAATGTGTCATTTACCCAATGTGTGGGACTTCCTCCTCAGTTAGAGGGACTGCTCACAGGGGCGTTGATGGAGGAGCACTTGCAAGTCGATGAGTTGGTGGGAGTAGGAAGAGAGTCATCTTTGCAGTGTCCTTCCTTTCTTCCCAGGGGTTTTAGGTAATAAGCAGACAGTCATGTCGTGATCTGTCATCAGAAATCACTATTAATGCTCTGTGTGCTGACAACTTGAGATTTGGTCCTCCTTCAATTTTGTTGAAAGTCAAGAATTGGAAACCTCCCGACTTCCAAACAGGCTTTGTTATCTAGTCATTAGAATCATTCACTTTCTCAGTTTCTGGGAAGTTTACCAAAAAGGCTTTACCTCAGCTCATCAGACCCCTATCAATCATACCTGTTGTGGTTTTACTTTAAGGCACCTTTTAAAATTCTATATACTCTGGAAAGGCTGAGAATGCGTTTTTATTTATATATTATTGGCTTTAAATGCATTTTTCTCTCTATACTATGTGTGTGGTGGAAACCATGAGGCTGTGGACTTATTATCTTTCTACTTAGAAAAAAAGAGTCTTCTGGTTTAAAAACATCAGACTCATTCTTCGGTTGAAACAAACACATTAATATCTGTTCCTGTTCTGTTTTCCAGTCCTAAGATGGTTATATGGGGAGAACTAGGTACCGTACCCTTGCTAACTCGAAGTAAGGAAACTATTTTCAACGTGTCTTCTCATTCCCCCGGCTTGCCGTGTTGCCAACATCCCCTAAAATAGCTCAATCCAGGCCAGATACCCAGGTTCTATCACCAGCTTTGACTTCAGCGGAAATGTGTGGAGGAAGGTAGGAAATCCTGTAATGTGCCTTGAGTCGGGAGGCTTAGGTTTAAACTAAATATTCACATTTTCTTTTTGCTTGGCACCTTGAGTATAGTATAATTAGGATGGGTAGTGTTGGGTGTGGCTACTGCAGGCGGCTTCTTCTCAGATCCATTCTAGACAAGCATACAGGTGAAAATTGGAGATCTGGAGCCTTTGAATCTGTCCTTGCTTAGTATTCTCGGGAAGTTTCCATCTTTGGGCAACTTCCAGTTTGAGACTTCTGCTTTGGGGCAGTGACTCTCAGATACAAATACCTCTCTTTGCTCTGGTAGGCCAGAAATTTACTAAGAATTCATGTCTTTTCTGTAAATTCTTCTGATCATATGGTGCACAATTCTGTGGGCTTTTTATACCTGATTGTTACTTGTCAGTTATTTAGGTCACTAAAATTTGGTATTTATAAGGGTAAATTGGGAATGGCTTGTCAGTATTCCATTAAGAAATCTGTAATTTTCAGGAAGAGCTGTGCTGTCACAGTATTCTCAATTTGGGTTTGAGCTGGTAGTGGCTTTCAATCACAGATACTCTTTTTTTTTTTTTGAAAGAGAGAGAGAGAGAGAAAGAGAGTGTGGGCAGGGGAGAGGGGCAGAGGGAGGGAGAAGGAGAGAATCCCAAGCAGGCTCCATGCTGAGCATCAAGCCCCATGCAGGGCTTGATCTCACAAACATGAGATCATGATCTGAGCTAAAATCAAGAGTTGGACACTTAACCAACTGAGCCACCCAGGCGCTCCTCATTCACTGATATTCTTGACTTAAAAAAATGTATAAATTGTGAGTTACCTTTAGTTTGGCTTCATGGCGATCAGTATACCTTGTTATGTGTGTTTCATCTTTTCATGTATAGTGATGAGTGAAATGGATCTGTTTATTGTAAGCTGAGTTGGCATGATTTTATTTCTTTCTGCATCCTTTTTGATTTCTTGCTCCACAGAAAGCAGAACCAATGGGTCTCATGAGTTTCTAGATTCTTTATCTTTTTTTTTTAATAAGAAATTTATTGTCAAATCGGTTTCCATACAATACCCAGTGCTCATCCCAACAGGTGCCCTGCTCAATACCCATCACCCACTCTCCCCGCCCTCCCACCCCCCATCAGCCCTCAGTTTGTTCTCAGTTTTGAAGAGTCTCTTATGCTTTGGCTCGCTCCCTCTCTAACTTTTTTTCCCCCCTTCCCCTCCCCCATGGTCTTCTGTTAAGTTTCTCAGGATCCACATAAGAGTGAAAACATATGGTATCTGTCTTTCTCTGTATGACTTATTTCACTTAGCATAACACTCTCCAGTTCCATTCACGTTGCTACAAAAGGCCATATTTCATTCTTTCTCATTGCCACATAGTATTCTATTGTGTATATAAACCACAATTTCTTTACCCATTCATCAGTTGATGGACATTTAGGCTCTTTCCATAATTTGGTTATTGTTGAGAGTGCTGCTATAAACATTGGGGTACAAGTGCCCCTATGCATCAGCACTCCTGTATCCCTTGGGTAAATTCCTAGCAGTGCTATTTCTCGGTCATAGGGTAGATCTATTTTTAATTTTTTGAGGAACCTCCACACTGTTCCCAGAGCGGCTGTACCAGTTTGCATTCCCACCAACAGTGCAAGAGGGTTCTCGTTTCTCCACATCCTCGCCAGCATCTATAGTCTCCTGATTTGTTCATTTTAGCCACTCTGACTGGCGTGAGGTGGCATCTCAGTGTGCTTTTGATTTGTATTTCCCTGATGAGGAGTGACGTTGAGCATCTTTTCTGTGCCTGTTGGCCATCTGGATGTCTTCTTTAGAGAAGTGTCTATTCATGTTTTCTGTCCATTTTTTCACTGGATTATTTGTTTTCCGGGTGTGGAGTTTGGTGAGTTCTTTATAGATTTTGGATACTAGCCCTTTGTCCGATATGTCATTTGCAAATATCTTTTCCCATTCCGTTGGTTGCCTTTTAGTTTTGTTGATTGTTTCCTTTGCAGTGCAGAAGCTTTTTATCTTCATGAGGTCCCAATAGTTCATTTTTGCTTTTAATTCCCTTGCCTTTGTGGATGTGTCAAGTAAGAAATTGCTGCGGCTGAGGTCAAAGAGGTTTTTTTCCTGCTTTCTCCTCTAGGGTTTTGATGGTTTCCTGTCTCACATTCAGGTCCTTTATCCATTTTGAGTTTATTTTTGTGAATGGTGTAAGAAAGTGGTCTAGTTTGATCCTTCTGCATGTTGCTGTCCAGTTCTCCCAGCACCATTTGTTAAAGAGACTGTCTTTTTTCCATTGGATATTCTTCCCTGCTTTGTCAAAGATCAGTTGGCCATACTTTTGTGGGTCCAATTCTGGAGTCTCTATTCTATTCCATTGGTCTATGTGTCTGTTTTTGTGCCAATACCATGCTGTCTTGATGATTACAGCTTTGTAGTAGAGGTTAAAGTCTCAGATTGTGATGCTTCCCGCTTTGGTTTTCTTCTTCAATATTGCTTTGGCTATTCGGGATCTTTTGTGGTTCCACACAAATTTTAGGATTGCTTGTTCTAACTTCGAGAAGAATGCTGGTGCAATTTTGATTGGGATTGTATTCAGATTTTAATTTTAGATTATTGACTATTACACTCTGTATCTTTTTTCAAGGTCTTTTTCTTTCCATGTTTCCATCTGTATATAGATTATATTCAGCTTAAGCTCAGTACTTTCTCTGTTGTTCATTGCTTCCCACCAGTGTTTTGGGCACGGGTTACCCCATTCCTCTCTTCACTCTGGTTTATCTCTTGGATGATATGAATGGAAGTATCACCTCTGGGATGTTGGAGGCTTTTGTGGTAAATAACAAATGGATTGCCTGTAGGGCTCATGATGCTTTTGCTGAAGTTTAAGCTCTATTTTCTTCCAAATCCTGGAGTCAAGGAGAAATCATAGACCATTGTACTTTAAATCCAGCATGCATTTAATTTTTATTTGTACTTCTTTGTGCCATATTGTCATGAGATGTGCAGGTTTTGGCTACTTCTGTCTCATTCTGTCTGGATTCATAACATAAACAACTTGGGATTTCCATTGTATAAGTATTACTCCCCCATGATAAAACTGTTTATTTTCCCCATTTTAAAAATCTTACTGTTCTTTTAAATGAGTCATTTATGAGTGGAGAAGTGAGACATGTCAAAAACATTTGACAGTTTTGACTCTTAGAAGACAGCTGGGCGCTAAAAACGGTGAAGCCCGCTGAGCACAGGTCAGAAGCCAAAGAAAGGGTGTTGGAAATGTTTCAGAAACTTCTACTCCTCTGAGAGACCCCTCTGTGCACACATCTTAAGAAGGGCTTTTGAGTTTCCTGGCCTGCAGGAGATTAGCAAAAAGCAAATTAGAAGTGGGATAGGAGCTGTGAGGAGCAGGCCCAGATAGCAGGGATAAATGACAACCTGCTGATTTTAAAAGAGGCAGAATAATTTAAACAAATCCAAGCACTTTGTTGGCTCCTCGGTTCAGGCTAAAAGCTGCCACCACACCACCTTCAGAGGGCCCAGCCTGTGGCATGGACTGCATTCCGCTACATTGGAGTCATGAGAGGCCATGACGATGACTCAGAGCCCCAGAGACATACACAGTGCACTCAACCCAAGAGCCAGCAAAATGTGCTGCTCCTTTGAGGAAGATTTTTCTTGAATATAATTCCCTTTTATAAAATGGTTGAGAACTTCATAAAAGGAAGCCTAGGCTTTTGGGAAAATTCCTTTGTGGAGAATGCCTGACACCCACACCTAGCCACTGTGTTGGTTAAATAGGCTCTTATAAGTGTATATATATATATTAAATTTTTTAATGCTTATTTTTGAGAGAGAGAGAGATTGAGAGAGAGAGAGAGAGAGAGTGAAAACAGGAGGGGCAAAGAGAGAGGGAGACACAGAACCAGAAGCAGGCTCCAGGCTCTGAGCTGTCAGCACAGAACCTGACGAGGGGCTTGAACCCACAAACTGAGATCATGACCTGAGCTGAAGTCGAACACCCAACTGACTGAGCCACCCAGGAGACCCAGTTTATATATATATATATATATAAACATTTGTTTGAAACTCCTGAACCATGAGATCATGACCTGAGCCTAAATCAAGAGTCGGATGCTTAACCCACTGAGCCACCCAGTTGCCCCAGTTTTTGTATTTTGTTATTTTATGTGCAATTACAAGTTTCTTGGGGTCAGGGACTACATTTTGGGCATCTCTGTATTACCTAGAGTAGGTAGGTAGTCACTGAATATTTGTGCATGATAGTCTTAGTCTTGGTGGTGAGGGTATAACTCAAAAGTCAGAAATACTTATATGCCTGTAATTAAACTTACATTAAACTATTTGGCAAGAAATCATGACTTCAGGCACTTGTTAAAAAATGATAATCATACAAGCACTAGAGTTGGTAAATGGGAAATTGGTGTTTGTTTAATGTAAATTCTAAAAAGACTTCTGATATGATTATTTTAATTATTAAAAGAAAACATACTGGGTATTAGTTGTATTATGTTTCATGCAGAAGTGAATCAAAATGCCTTTTAGAATAAGAAGAAAACTAATACCTTCCATTTATACTGCACCCGTCTTCCAAAGAGTTCAAAGCATTTTCCAAGACTCATCTAATTAATCTTTTTGGCTCTCCTGCAGAGTAGCTAGTGGGGCATGGTGTGTGTGTGTGTGTGTGTGTGTGTGTGTGTGCAGACACATTTTTTATGTGGATTTCTTCCCTTCCCCCTTTTCTCCCTTCCTCCCTCCCTCCCTCCCTTCCTTCACTTTCCATTTCATCTAATACAAACTCTTTTCTGAATCTAATATTTTGTTAAGTGTCATGTTTCAAAGAATTGCGTACCAGTTTTAGAATATTAAGCCACATTTATTCATAAAGACAGAGTTTTCTGGAAAAAAAATATAGCGTGTGCTACTCATACACATCAGACCATTAATCAAAAATTGATATCAGGTATGCTATTAGAACATAAATTTCAGCAGCGGCTTCCTGTTTTGACTCTTATAATAGAATTTGATTTCTTAGTAATTGCCTTTATTTTCATGCCCACCCTTGGGTGAGTAGATCGCTTAGGTGACTGAAGCAAGCACTTCATAGGAAAAGTGAGAAGCATGAGAAGGTGAAGTTATTCCCAATGTAACATTTTCTCTTTATGTAAAGCGACCATATTAATTTTCTGTCGCCTTCGCCTCTTTGCCAGACTTGCTCACTTGGGCAGTTGTTTATGCTGCATCTGTCATTTTCTTTAATTGATATTCATCTGCGGCAGCCACCGATGCCTTTGTGGATCGCTCTCAAAGCAGCTGCGTTTTGGCAGTAAAGTGGCTCACAGCAAAACTACCCCATTTTGATCTGGGTTGTGGCAGAATCTTTAATGGATTTCTTGATTGATTAAAGTAGAAAGGCCTCACAAAACCACAAGAAAACTACCTCCCCCACCCCCCATCTCCTGTAACACCGATTCTGGTTTCCTCTTGGTTGTGCTTTATTGGGTGGTGCAGGTAAATTTTTTTTCTTCCCAAGAGCATAAAAGGATTTTACTTCCACCCTTTTTTCTGTGATCTTGAACTAGGGATGCCGGCATGGCCAAGCGGCGAAGAAGCTTTCCTTGACTATCACACCGTCCTGTGTCAGGTCCTTGTCAGTATCAAGGATCAGTTTCCTATCTAGAGGAGGCCTTGATGTGACTCTTTATAAACATCTTGAGTGGGAAGCTTCACGATTGCATGAGGCAAAGACTTTTCAAGGTGTTACTCATACTCTTCTTTGCTTGTTGCCGGACAAGGCAAGGTGGCACTCACATAGGACCTGCTTAGCTGTTGAATACTGGATTGCAAACCACAGCCAGCCTTTTCATGGATGAGGCAAATGAAGCCTTCAAAAGGCAGAGTGTTCAGGACCCACCCCCCCCATCCTCTTTTTAACATCTCATGGAGCAGAAATGAAGGGCCATTGTGACGTTGATTTGTAATTCTTATAACTTCATTTAGGCAAAGTCATCCATTGACTTTTCATTATTAGGCAAATAGTGGTGAGTATGATTTCTGGGCTAAGACACTGCTCACAGAAATTTTGCGGCATTGCATGTTTTCTGTCCTTTTCAGTGTACACAGATTTAGAAATACTAGGTTACCGGTACAGCTTACTAATGTTATTTTGTGTTCACAAAAAAGGAAATGCACGGCCTGTCTCTAAAGTGGAATTTAATCAGAAGTCTTTCGTAACATGAACCAAAGTAAAAGGTTATTTATCAGTGTTATCAGCAGGAGTAAGAAGTTGCTGAGATTCTAACCCAGGACCCATTTTATGTGTCTTTCTTGGACTAACTTGTAAATGAGAGTAGTTGGAGAATAGGATGAGGAAGGGACATTATCCTCATTTACGGTTCTGTGTCTTAATACCTGGGTGGAGTCTTCAGGCACTGGAGGTCTGTTCTTACCTTGAGGCTTCAGAATTAGTTCTAGTTCTGAAGCCTAGAGCTTTATGGCAAGGCAGATTCCATCATGGCTAGATGAGCCTTGTCTACTCCATAGCATTCATAGGTCAATAAAAGTGTCAGGTGAATTTGGGTTCCATCTTTGTGGCAAAAAAAACAAAACAAAACACGGGGACATGTTCTAGTGGAGGATGTGGTGTTGCAAGATAGTTGAGTGTGGTGTTTAGCATCATGGTTTCTGAAATCAGGTTACTTTTTAGTCCGGTCATAGGTGCCTTATGTATTAGTTGTGTAATTTGGGTAAGTGTCTTAACATTTTAGATGTTATGATATTAGTGATCTCTTTTAGTTTCTCTTTCTTCTTTGGGATTACTATATGGAATTCAGAGGGCCCCACATTCTGTCAGGGCCATATCGGCTAAAGGGCACACAAGGCATATATGTTTTGGAATAAAGGACTGTTGTGCGCATGTGCACACATGAGTGTGTGCTTGAGCTTTAATTGGAATAAGAAAAAAGTGAGACTATTTTTAGCGAGATCATGGAAGGCCTTTTCTGTTTGCATTTTTGTTTCAAAGAAAGAAAAGCAATCTACTGCAAAGACATTAACGTCAGTTTGAATTTGAGAATGTAAGCATTGGAGAGCTATGTATTCCAAATTGGGCCTCCCAGAGGAAATATGAATCTGTCATGTATTTATATGAGTCAAATGTGGTGAGTTGGATTTTAGATACCTAGAAATCTTTCCCTAGATTCAGTCAGAGCTTCAAAATTATATGCCCGGACTGGATCATATTAGCTCCCAGTAGAATTGCTTTGATTGAACTAACTTTTGGCAACATCCGATGAACCTATGTTGAAGGACATTGTAATAAATACCCTAGAAAGCAGGTTGCCATGTTTAATCTGAGGAGTTGTTAAGGACTAGTCTGTGTGTCTCTGTGACAACCAGAGGGGACAGTTCTCTTAGGAGGAAGGGCAGGTACTGTGCCAAGGAAAGGTTTTGTTTTTAACTCACAGATACTGTGAATCAGGTAGCCTCTTTGTATTGGCAGATATATTTAGCGTCAGAGGTATGTCCTACCCTAAACGAATGTATGTGTAGATCTTTCTGGCAAGCAGTCTGTAGCCTGTCCTTTACTTCTTAATTTAGCCTACTGCCCATTTGCCTCTTTTTTCCCTTTTCCTTATTATTATTACTATTATTTGGTTTTTATTTTTATTGTGTGTGGACTCTTGTTGGGCACTAGAGTGGAAGTGACAAAGAATATATGTTGTTACTTTAATTCCTGTGAGCTGTTTACTTCTTGGTTTTGACAACAGTTGATAATTCATGCCTGATTCAATGATTTCACTAGAAGTTGTGGAATAATGATTTTCTAACTTTATCATTCCTTCCTCCTTTATTAGCTAGTTTTCTTCTGTGCAGTGGACCTTCACTTATCACCAGGACCCACTTAGATCCTCTGAAAAGTCAGGATAAGTGCTTCCCCCCCCCCCACCTTTTATTGTATTTTTAAAGTAAGGAATTAGTTTCATAGCTACTTAAAATGATGACAAATAAGTTGTTTTTTTTTTTTTTTTCCCTTCTGGCACTTTCTTTTCCTCTTTATTCTTTTTTTGATTATTATTAACAAATCATGGAATTTCCTGGATCAGTATGCTTTAGTCAACTATAATTAGCATTCTTTTTGATTTAAAAATCTCACAATTTTGTTTAGTGGCTTTTTTTCCTACCTGTGTCCCTACACAACCTTACAATTTTTTTTTAATGCTTATTTATTTTTTAGAAAGAGAGAGACAGAGAGAGAGACAGAGAGACAGAAAGAGACAGAGCACGAGTGGGGGAGGGGCAGAGAAAAAGGGAGACAACAGAATCCAAAGCAGGCTCCAGGCTCTAGGCTCTGAGCTGTCAGCACAGAGCCCAACACAGGGCTCTAACTCACAAACTGTGAGATCATGACCTCAGCCAAAGTTAGAAGCTCAACCAATGAGCCACTCGGGCTCATAATCTTTTAAAACCTACTTGTTCTCTGCTGGAATGAGATGTCCTAGGTGCATATTGAACCTCTTCTCTCTGAGGAGAGTTGAAATCAGCCATGTCTCTAAGGAGCTCTGGTTCCTGTTAGTGGTGAATAGTGTTGATACCAATCTCTGAAACCTAGGGTTCCCACTGCTGCTGGGGTGCTATGGCTTCTAAGCCATTTCATAAATACCATCTTTGTATTTTATTTCAAAATTATGTGTTTTCCTTTAAGTGAAAATCTTGATTCCTAAGGCCATTAACAAATTATTTATTTGATTTATTCAATACTCATTTTATTTTTCTGAAAGCTTTCAGGACAGCATTACTAATACATAACTAATAAAAAAAATTAATGAAGGAAGTTTAAAATACATTTCTAGGTCTTTGTTCTCAGAATGTTAAGGAGGGTTTGTAACCAGGATGCTGTGTTAAAAATTTACCTAAAATAATTGTTTATGTGGTTGTGTTTTCATTTTGATGAGAATTCATTTGTTCCAGTTTATTTTCAATTTTAGGATTAAAAAATTTAAATTATTATGTTATACATTAAAATGATACACATAAAGAATAAAGTATATTTACATATATATATATACTTATTATACCTGTGTTTATATATAATATTAAATTTGTGCAGTTCTACAACCTAAATCAATATGGAAAGGTGTACAGAGATAAGTCTTTTGTTCTTATTATTGTCCATTTTTGTTAGTTATTTGTTTATCCTTCCAAAAGTTTTCCTTTTAGAAAGTATGAATACATGAATATGCTTTTGGAAAGCAATGAATATATATTTTTGTTCTCCACACTTGTTACACAAAAATAAGACAAGAAAATACACACATAGTTCTACATCTTTTTATTCATTTATCAATATATCCTAGTTCTCCTTAGAGATTTTCCTCATTAGTTTTTTTTCATAACAGAACAGTTATTGTGTGAATAGATATACTATATTCACTATCACTTGACCCAAGCTTTCTCTATTGCGAGACATTTTTTCTTTAATGTTTTGAAGAAAATGTTTTGATATCATAAGGAATAACTGAATGATGTGGGTGTGTGTGAAAGTCATTTGTACTTTTCCCTGTGAATTCATAGAATAGAATTCTAGAAGTGAAATTGCTGAGTCAAGGATAAATTAATCTATAATTTAGGAAGGTATTGCCAAATCTTTTCCATAGAGGTTGTACTGTTTTGCTTTTTCCACAACCTCTCAACAGAGTATATTGTCATAGTAAAATTTTATGAGTCTGATAGATCAGAAATAGATCATGGTAGTTTTGATTTGTATTTTTCTTATAAGTGAAATTAAGAGAATGTTATATTTAAGGCCAACTAATTATATTTTCTTTTCTGTGAATTATTTGTTTCTGTATTTTTTTTTTTTAATTTTACTATTGGCTTTTTGGTTATTCCCCTTCCCTGAATTTCTAAGATTTTTCATGTATTAACCAATTGTTAGTAAGTATACATCCCCCATTTTTTTTGCTTGATTTTTAAATTTTAATTTGTGTTTTTATTGTGTGGTGTGTGTATATTTATACATGAATTATGTAGAAGTTTGTATTTGGGTTTATGGGTGTATGTGTGTGTGTGTATAATATAGTCACACAGTAGTTTTTATTGTCAAATTTATTAATCTTTTGTGACTTCTGGATTTTGAATCATAACAAGACATTCTCCACTTTGACACTATAAAGGAGTATACTTTATTTTTTTCACAGCATCTCTATAATTTTATGTTTTACATTGAAATCTTTGATCCACTTATAGTTTATCCTTTGTAAAGTATGTAAAGTTATGGAGCTAACTTTGCCTTTTTTAAAAAAATTTTTTTTAGAGAGAGAGAGACAGAGACAGAACTCGAGTGGTGAGGGGCAGAGAGAGAGGGAAACACAGATTTCGAAGCAGGCTCCAGGCTCTGAGCTGTCAGCACAGAGCCCGACGCAGGGCTCAAACCCGTGAACTGTGAGATCATGACCTGAGCCAAAGTTGGACACTTAACTGACTGAGCCACCCAAGCATCCCAACTTTGTCTTTTTCTAAATGGCTATGGTAGGGGCCAAGGGCAACCTGCTCCAAGATGTGCCACTTTGGTATACTGATCATTTTGAATTGAAGGACCTTGGGAAACAGCCAGTGAAAGGATACTCAGACCCTCCCCTGTCCCCTTGAAAGTGGGAAATACATCTCCCATACGAAAGGTACCCTCTCTGTACTAAGTAGTAAAGAGACATCTTTATCACCAGATATAGGGACTTTAAAGCCAAGAAAGCTGTAGAAACAAATCTTATTACTTTTTACTAATCTACTCCAGTCCAAATTTTGCTTACAATTCCGTCTAAGAGCTCCCAAATGTCTATTTTCTTTATCCTGTCAATTCCTCTTGAATTTATTATCTTCTTGTTTAAAAACTGTAAAGAGATTGCCTGCTTTGGTCCATTTCTTTAGGTCTCTATTTCATTGTTGGGTCATGGTAGTTTTGATTTATATTTTCCTTATGTGAAATTAAGAGAATGTTTTATTTAAAGGCCAGTTAATTGGATTTTTCTGTGAATTATTTGTTTCTATATTTTAAAAAAAAGTTTTCTATTTGCTTTTTGGTTATTCCCCTAACCTGAATTTCTAAGAGTCTTCATATATTAACTAATTGTCAGTACATACACATATAGTAAAACTTTGGTTTTCTCCTCCTGGTAATCCGTTTTATGTCAATTTAATTCTCAAACCAGCTGGAGGACCTTGAAGGGTAGAAGGAAAAATATTTCCTTCCCTGCACTGTCCAGCTGTTATACTATGTACATTTACAAATTGATCTTTACCCAACTGTTTTGATAGGCCATCAAAAACACCAAATGTATTTAGGTTCGTCTCTGAACTTTTAGACTTCTCTTTTGTTTGTCTATTCACTCATCTATGTCACTGTTTACATGATTTAATTCTGTGTTATTTAATGTCAAGGTTGTGATCCCTACACTCCTTTGGCTTTGCATTTGTCTGCTATGAATTTGTCTGCTATGAATCTTCCTGATTCATTTTGTGTTAGTGTCTCTGTACCTGGTACAGAAAAGAGTTTTACTGTGTTCATCAACCTGCAAATCATTGAATTAAGCCCTAAAATATAGATAGGAAGATAGATAGATAGATAGATAGATAGATAGATAGATAGATATAGATACAACCAGTGTGATTGGTTTAGTTTTGTGATACTGACTTATGCATCACTTATGTATGTGTGTGTGCACATTTTTAAAGTATCTTCCGTGTGTATTCTGTTTGCTTAGCAATGTGTTTTTTATACTTCCAGTGTTTGGGGAGACCTATATTTTTGTGTTAGTAGTTTTATGACAATACAGTCGCAAAAGAGTCCCTTTTCCTTTAGCTTAGACCTTGTCCGTTGGTCTCCTACAATGAACAACAATGAAATTAACTTATTGCTTCTTCCAGTTTCCTCTCTTTCTCTTCTATCTATGCTTTTGGTCACTTGTGTGGAATTTCTTAGTGTTTAACTTTGTATCCTTAAATGAGACTTAGCAGCTTAAACTGCCATCCTTTCTACCTCAGCTGGTACGTAGGAGGTGGGCTATGAGTTGCACTATTGTTAAATTGTTGGTGCATGAATATTTCCATGCTATTCAGTCATTTTTACCCCCGCGTTTATTAAGGTCTTAGTTCTATAGTGACAAATACTTATGGGTCTCCATCAGTCCTTGCTGAAGTTTCTCTCATGTCTTGGTTCGATAAAGCTTGTCCTCTGGTAGATTTCTCTGGAAGAACTCTCAGGAAAAATACTCCCTCAAAGCATCCATATACTGGTTCATACATTCTTTCTTTGTAGGTACTGCTCCATTATTTTCTGGCATTGAATGTTGATGTTGAAGTCAGTTGCCAACCTGATTTGCTTTCCTGTATAGGTGACTTGGTCTTTTTGACTGGCTGCCCAAATGATCCTTCATCTTTAAAGTCTATTGGCTTTCTAAGTGTATGTCTGGGTGTTTCCAGTCATATGATGTACCTTCTAATTCATAGTTTAGAGCAGGGGTCCACAAACTTTTTACATAAAGGGCCAGAGAGTAAATGGTTTCAGCTTCGTAGGCCAGGTGCTCTCTGCCACAGCTACCAGCTCTGCTGTCATAGTGCTGAAGCAGCTGGAGGTGGCACTTTCACAGATGCATGTGACTGGACTTGGCCACAGGGCTCTAGTTTGCCAAGCCCTGGTGTAGAGAGTAGTGCTTTATTTCAGAGACCTTTGCTTGCAGTAGGTTTCAAATGTTTGGTGTGTTCCACTGTTTTGGTTTCTTGTTTGGATGGAGAACTGTATTTTGTTCCTTTGATCACTTTTTAAAATATCTGTCACCTTTTGTCTTACCTGTCTGCCATTTGATCTTGGCTTCATTTTCAGAGCTTTTCTCATTTTTTACATTCTTCACTGTGCTTTCTCGGATCTCTCTTTTCTCGTGCATTCTTTGTACTTTAGTCTTCGTTTCCTAATTACTTTTTTCTTTTTATCCTCCCTGAGTTCTGTATATTTCTTCTCCCTTCCTTCTATTGTGTGATTATGTCTTTGAATTCTTGGAATGTTCTGTAATTTTCTAGCTTTTGTGACTATGTTTTTCTGGTGAATTTTCTTATGCTGAGAAATATTTTTTTTTTTTCCCATAGTGGATATGGCAGTTTTAGTTGCCTTTTTGTTCCCATTTGAATTATTTGTATTTTCCTGAAATACCTACTAGCCGCAGGGGCCTGTAAGGGTAGGGGACTTAGGGCAGCCCTCCTGGTTTCTCAGCATAGCATCTTCTCCACAGCTGCTAGTGGAATGGGCAATTTCTTTGCTACATACCACTGGCTCTTTGCATGTTTTGCACTTTCCATGCCTTTTCTTTCTGTGTCCCCCAATTCTTCCTGTTCTACCCTATTTGTTCTCAGACCCAGCTAGAGCAGTTCCCACAAAGGATGAGCCTCTCTCCTTCTGGTGGTGAATATTTTTTTGCTGGTGTTTTCTTGGTCTGCTACTAATAAAGTCCTTTTACCCCCCACCCCCCCACCCCTCTCCATTCTTCCTGGTTATATTTTCTCCCCTGCACATGGCTGTCACCTCTCGTGCCATTGACTCTGCTGGTGCAGTTGTACCCCTGCATACGTTATTTGAAACAGGCATCGATAAAAGGTTCTGTTTTATCAACTAGAGGTTGCTTTTCATGGTTTTTAGGATAAGTGAATAATCCCCATAATTCCTACCTGAACCTGGACAGAGCCCATGTATTCCTTTTAAAATAGGTACACGTGAGCTTATTTTTAAAGTACAGAACATTAAAGTAAATGAAACCAAGACCTGACCAAAAAAAAAAAAAAATTGCCTCCCAACCCTTTCTGCGGATGTCTATGGGAATGTTTTGTGTGTTTTGGGCATGTAATCTTCACTGGAACTGGATAGTGTGAACATGAGGCAAGGTTTGTTTAATAGTTACTTCCTCTCCTGAATTCTGGTTTGCCAAGTTCACAAGAGAAGGCTTTAAGTGAACGTTGACCAAGATATTCTGAGAAACTGTGAATTGTTTTTTTGACGTGGTGGTATTTGTTTCAGCTTAATGGAAATGGCAATGTGATCCAAAGAAGGAAGTCTTCCAGTTACTTAGGAGAGCTATTTTGGGTCAGTTATGATTTACCAAGAATCACCATCGGTGTCCATTTAAATAGTGAGCGAAGTGCAGTTGCGTATGCCTCATAAACTTTCTGAGTCGCTAGAGGAGCCCCATTTTCCCCCTTGTTCCTCATTATTCTATGAAATGTGTTTCCATGTCTCCCGAGTCTAGCAGCATCTTGCATTTGCTGCTATAAATGTCTCCCATCAGAAGGCCAAATAAGGAAGTTACAATTATAGAAATGTTTTCCCTAAAGACATTAGCCACATGAGATGCTAAATGACTTGCACTATTTCAGTCCTTCTCATTTGTAGGTTTTTTTTCCCCCCGCTGTGAGCTTGGAAGGCAGCTTGCAGAATATATGCTGACAAGTCTATTTTCTGTGTAATGTGGAAAAAAACATTGAGATAGAGATTGTGACTGACCCAAACCTGTCTGAGAATATGCAGGAATTAGAAGGTGACACTGCTGTCAGCGTGCCACCCAGCTGCCCCCTCCCACTGCCGCATTACTTGTCAGTTCAAACAAATTGCAGTATTTTTTGGTGTGGAACACACTAAGCTATAACCTGCTCACAACATCCTACTATTTCTCTCCAAGAGTGGGCATGTTTTCAAGTGTCTTCAGAACTGAACTCCTGTCAGTCAAAATATAGATGTGAAATCTTGTTTGTTTCTACATGTCTGTGTCTCTTCCCATGGAAAGCTCAGCCCAGCCTCACCTCATTTGTTGAGCATGTACTGGGTACCAGGTTCTTTTAGGTGCTGGGCTTACAAACCTGAGTGTGATGCTGTCCTCGTTCTCAGAGAACTCAGCCCAGGGAGGGCGACAGCGCGTAATTACAGTGCCATCAGCCGGGAACAACAGTAATGGAGCGTGTGTAAGGTGGGGAGCTTGAGCAGAGGAAAGAGCCTGTTGGGCGGGGTGTGTGTGTGATGCTAGGTGCAGGCACAGGGATCTCAGATGCACTTTGGCTCTCCTGTCCTCTCTCTGCCTCATGCTGGGAAAGCTTCTGCAGTAGAACTTGACCAACTTTAAACCAACAAATTCAGTATGTTGATACTTTAAACTGGAAAGACAACCTGATGGGTCTTTGAACTCTGTGTGCAAATGTTTAATGGTAGCGTTGGGGCTTATGCGTTCATTTCTGTTGTGGCTCTAGAGCCAGGTTGCATGAACACCAAAACTCAGGTGTGTGTGTGTGGGAGAGAGGGGGTTCACTTGGAGGTATTCGTGTCTCTTCTAGCTTTGTGTTTCCTTTGTGAGCTACATTAGCAAACATCTATAAAATTGGAAGCGGTTAAAATTCAAACACAAGTAAATTTTACCATAGATTAATACTGAAGTAGGCTGGATTGCATTTAGAATTAAAAAAAAAAATCTGTTTGCCCTTCCTGTACCATGTCCAGTGTTCCATGGTATATCAATTAAAAAATTGATGTTTTGAAAGGTAGAAATTATCATTGTTTTCTTTTTCTTCTTAATTATTTCAATTGTCTTCTAGTATTTATGCTGTTTAGTCTCATACTTATTCTCATTAGAAACTGCGTTTCTGGTTCACCTTCATATCCCATGGTGTTTTGCTCCTGGAGGTACTCTGTGAGTGTTGAACCAAATTGTGCGAACTCTGTTCAGTTTTAGCAGCTATTTTTCTAGTAATTACCTCACCCATCTGCCATCCATTTTACTGTTGCTGATGTAATGAGAGGTCTTATATCCTATTATTAATAATTATGTTTAATTTACCTCTCAATTTTGACATTTGCATTCTGCTTTATAACCTTATTTCCAACAATTAATAAGAGATCTTTATTTTGAAAAAAAAATTTTTTACTATAGTTGACTCAACAATGTCACGTTAATTTCAGGTGCACAGCATAGTGATTGGATGAGTCTGTATGTTCTGCTGTGCTCACCGCAAGTGTGGCCACGATCTGTCACCATAGCTATTGCTATTGACTACATTTCCTGTGCTGTATGTTTTATTCTTGTGACTTACTCATTCCATACCTGGAAGCCTGTATCTCCCACTCCCCTTTGCCCATTTTACCCGTGCCCCCAACTCCCTGTTTTGAAATGGTTTCAGTGCTTATTGTCCCCCATGCCCACCTCCATTCTTGGGTGCTTTGTTTAGATCATCTCTTACTTATCTCAAAATAATTGTTTTCAGAGTGAGTCTGCAGACCATCTTTTGTTGCTTGTGATACTTTGGCAGATGGAAAATCATGTGGGTACAGAATTCTTTTGGTTTTGAGTTTTTTTCCCCTTCAAAAACTGTGAATGTCACTTATGTTTTGGATTCTGTGTTGCTAAGGGAAATTCTTATGTCATTCTAATATTTTTCCCATTTGTGACTATTTGTCTTTTATCTTGATACTTACAGGTTTTATAATTTTACATTTTAGTTTTTATTTTATTTTAGTTTTTTTATTTTGTTTTGTTTTGAGAGAGCAAGCACACACTTGAGCAGAGGGGGTTGAGGAGACGAGAGAGAAAGAGAGAGAGAGAGAATATGAGAATGAGAATGAGAATGAATGAGTCTTAAGCAGGCTCCCGTTCAGTGTGGAGCTTAATGCGGGGCATGATCCCATGACCCTGGGATCGTGACCTGAGCCAAAATCGAAAGCCAGACACTTAACTGACTGAGCCACCCAGGCTCCCTTACATTTTATATTTAATAAAATTCTTCCTCCTCTCCCTCCCCCCCCCTCCTCCTCCTCTTCTTTTTTGTCTTCCTCCTCAGAGATTTTTTTCCCTCATCAGATGCTGGCCTCTTTTCAGCTTTTCTTTCCAGTGACTCTTTGTAGCTCGCTCTCATGTCTTCTCTTCCTCAGGAGTACCCATTTCCTTTCACTTAGATTTTCTGTTTCCTTCCTCTTTGTTGCTTATCTATTCTCACATTGTTCTCATCCCTTCATCCTGGACACTTTGCATTCTGTGACTACATCTCTTGTTCTCTGCCTCACTCATCTGGTTATTTGGAGTGCAAGTTTTGTTTCCTCTTTTAATACAGAAATTAATTCTGAGTTTGCACTCCCCTCTGCTGTTTCAGCTCCATGTCCTTCATTTCTCTCCACCCCCCATTTTTACATCACATATTCTTGGATTAGCCTCTGTTTCTTATTGTAAACAGAATAGAGCAAAATATTTTCTGTTATCTCGAATACACCGTTCCCCTTATTTTACATGGCAAAATCATTTTGCCTGGAGAGTCCCTCTTATTGGCTCTTGCGGGCTATTGCCGCTTGTTGTTTAAGTTACTAGTAGTTGTTGCCTATTGTTCTGTGGTCAGTGAGGACCGTTGATGTCTTAACATTGCTGAGTTTGTTGTTGCTGATGTTTGGGATCCTTGTACTTGTCTGTCTTGGGGGATTTTGTTTAGTCCCCAACACTGCTTGCCTTGCTGCGTGTTAGAACTCTTGGCCAGGCCGGAAGCTGAAGGACTGGTCTAGGTGGGCTGCACTTTGCCAAATTCTTGGTATCTTCTGGTCATTTGCCTAGCTCAGCTTGCTTTTCTGACAAGGGATGGTCTGTTGCCATCCTATTTTATGGGATTACTTGAAGATTTATTCATAATAGAAACATTTGTATTTTTTCTCTTGGCATAAATGCAGCATGAGAAACATCTTTATAGGATGCTGTGTGGGCACCTCCCGTGCTTCTCCTCCTTCCTGTTTCCTCCTCCATGTGTCACGACACGGTGTGCGGTGGCTGGTGCCCTCCATCCTGGCTGTGAGTGACGGTTGATGTAGAAGGAGCACTAGCAAGGGATGATGAAATAGTCTAGGCTACTCCAGAAAGGCGGTTCCTCCCGCCCAGAATTGGCACTGGGGGTATGGAAAAGCAGGGGAAGGAACCTTTCTGGCTGCCCTTGCTGTCTTTCCTCAGACACTCACCTGTATATGGTTTTATTATAAAACGTATCTCTCAGGATCTGGCGCATTATTACCAGTATGGCGAAATGCCTAAGTGTTTGTTTGGTTGCATTGATTTCTGTGTTTTTATCAGGGTTTCAATATGGACCTGGCTGAGAGTGGACCGGCTGCCGCCGGTTTTGGCCGTTGTCATCATAAGCCGGAAGTTCTTATTAGAGCTTTTAACTTGCTTTTAATTTGGGGTGGACATTTTCAATGGACTTTCCCAGTGTAAGTTTCTGGCGCAGCTTTTCTTTCCCTGATGAAATTTTGGGCCGCCCTCCAGGGCTCTTCACCCCTCTTCTCATGACTAGTGAAGTTGGAGGCAGGTCTGTGATCTCAATTCAAGAAGGTGATCAAAAAGGTTGGAGTATTTTTCACATTGGAATATGTCCCTGTGAGTTTTTACTTAGCTACAACTCCCTCTGTCTAATTGAAGGGTAGACTTTTTAGGTCATGGTGAATCTTTTAGAACGGGAAGGAAGAATGAAGAGATGTTCTAAGTGGTCCACATCTAATGTAAATCAGATAAGCCCCTAAAGAGAGGTATTAAACTCTTTCCTCTTTTCCTGTTTTCAAGTGCAGTCCATGATTCGAAGGACTTAAAGTGCTCACTTAGTTCGCAGGGGAGCGTTCACTGTGTGTTTGAGTGTCTGCGCTGTGCTGGGGCTCTGAAAACCACCTTAAAAAAGACACGTTGTTGTTCTAAAGAGGTGGTGGGGGAATCGAGTTGGTGAATATGAGTGGATTTAGTCCAGTGTGGGGTGATTTTTTTGAGTCCTAATATTTTCTCAGGTTCATCTCTAAGTTAAAAAAAAATTTTTTTTTTAATGTTTATTTATTTTTGAGAGAGAGACAGAACGTGAGCAGGGGAGGGGCAGAGAGGGAGAGAGAGGGAGACACATAATCCAAAGCAGGCTATAGGCTCTGAGCTGTCAGTACAGAGCCTGACGCAGGGCTCAAACTCACAAACCATGAGATCATGACCTGAGCTGAAGTCAGACATTTAACTGACTGAGCCACCCAGGTGCCTTAAGTTTTATATAGGAGCACTTCCTGTTCAGTCTGTAAAGTCTTCAGAAATCCACTCTTTGCTACCTAGCTTGCCCACTGATGTTTTAAGCTGAAATTGATACAATACCTAAGATTTAAATAGTATGGTCTCTAGAAATTAGATGAACATTTTCCTTGTTTAGCAGTTAGAATCCATGGACTTTTTAGGTGATCAAAGTCTGGCAGCTATTTTATGCATATATATGTGTACGTATACATATATATACATATTTGAATTAAGGGTATATTCTATTTTAAGGAATTGTTCTAATTTTGTAGATTTCCATTACTTAACATTTCTACATTTTAATTGGCCTAATAAAGCCTAAATTGACGACATTATCAGAGCATATGAGGATGCAGACGTAAAATGTTCCTGCAGGGAAGTGTTAATGGAATCAAGATGGTGCAGGAAGGCTCGCCACCCAGTTCACTTGCAGCCTCGAGGTATGCAGTGACATTTTAAAAATGTCTACTGAAGCCAGACAGTCGGTTCATTAGATTAATTAAAGTACAAACTAACCCCAATCTGGTGTTTTGATAACGGCCACAGGGCTGTTGAGGTTGGAATCGGCCTGTGTTTGACAGCACTGTCATTAAAACCACAATGGAATCATCTCTATAGTTTCTCCTAAACTTTTGAATTTACCTTTTTAACAAAGGAGCGGACTTTCAGCATCCCTGATTGTTTTCTCAATGTTTAACTGATGTATAAGGGTAAATCTGTTTTTTATTAAAGGTGCCAGCCTCCTTGTCTCTTGTCTCATCTCTCCTCATTGTGGGCCACTTGTGACATCAAGGCAACAACAACAGGCTTCCACTCTCCCATAGGCTGTCCGTTCTGGCAGAATCAGGCAGGAAGAGGAGGTTGTCTACACTGTCAGTGGTCACATGCAGGTTTTTTTGTTTTTTAAATTTTAATCCATTACGCACTGAAACATCTGTAAAATTGAATGATAATAATGAATCATTGGAATTCCAAAATGGAACACAAGATACACAAAAATACAAGTCCCAATATATTTTTAAAGTTTTTTTTTAAATTCAAGTTAGTTAACATATGTGTAGTATTACTTTCAGGTGTACAATACAGTAATTCGACACTCCCATACATCACCTGGTGCTCATCACAACAAGTGCACTCCTTAATCCCCATCACGTATTTCACCCATCGCTCCACCCACCTTCCCTCTGGTAACCATCAGTTTGTCCTCTGTAGTTAAGAGTCTGGTTTTGAGTTTGCCTCTCTCTCTGTCCCTTTCTTTTCCCTTTCCTTGTTTGTTTTGGTTCTCAAATTCCATGTGTGAGTGAAATCGTATGTTATTAGTCTTTCTCAGAGCGACATTTTATTTAGCATAATATTCTCTAGCTCCATTTATATTGTTGCAAATGGCAAAATTTCATTCTTTTTTTATAGCTGGGTAATATTCCATTATATATATCTAAATCACATCTTTATCCATTCATCAGTTGATGGACACTTGGGTCATTTCCATAATTTGGCTATTGTAGATATTACTCCTATAAACATAAGGAGTACATTTGTCTATTTGAATTAGTACTTTTGCATCCTTTGGGTAAATACTTAGTAGTGCAATTGCTGGATTAGAGGGTAGTTCTCTTTTTAACTTTTTGAGGAACTTCCATACTGTTTCCTAGAGTGACTGGTTCCCATGAACAGTACAAAAGGCTTTTCCATTCTCCACATTCTCAGCATCTGTTGTTTCTTGTGTTGTTGATTTTAGTCATTCTGATTTAGTCATTTTAGGTGTGAGGGGATATCTCATTGTAGTTTTGATTTACATTTCCCTAATGATAAGTGATGCTGAGCATTTTTTAACATGTCTGTTGGCCATCTGAATGTCTTTGGAGAAATGTCTGTTCATGTCTTGTCATTCTTGAATTGTACTATTCATTTTTTGGGGGTGTTGAGCTTTATATATTCTTTATGTATTTCAGATATTGTTTATCAGATATGTCATTTGGAAATATCTTCTTCCATTCTGAAGGTTGCCTTTTAGTTTTGTTGATTGTTTCCTTCATTGTGCTTTTTTATTTTGTGTTTTTTGTGTTTTATATTGTGTTTTTTATTTTGATATAGTCCCAATAGTTTTGTTTTGTTTGTTTGTTTGTTTTGCTTTTGTCTCCCTTGCCTCAGGAGACATATCTAGAAAGAAGTTGCTGTGGCAGATGTCAAAGAAGTTGCTGTATGTGTTCTCTTCTATGATTTTTATGGTTTTAAGTCTCATATTTGGATCTTTAACTCATTTTGAATTTACTTTAGTATACGATGTAAGAAAGTGGTCCAGTTTTGTTTTTTCATATTTGCAGAGGACATGATAGTATATATAGAAAACCTGAAAGACTCTACCAAAAACTGCTAGAACTGATGAATGAATTCATTAAAGTCACAGGATATAAAATCAACATACAGAATCTGTTGCATTTCTATATACCAATAATGAATTAGCAGAAAGAGAAATGAAAGAATCAGTCCCATTTACAGTTGTACCAGAAACCATAAGATACCTAGGAATCAACCTAACCAATGAGGTTAAAGACCTGTACTCTGAAAACTACAAAACACTGATGAAAGAAATTGAAGATGACATAAGGAAGTGAAAAGACATTCCATGCTCATAGATTATTGTTAAAATGTCTATATTACCCAAAGCGATAAACACATTTAATACAATCCCTATCAAAGCACCAACAGCATTTTCCACAGAGCTAGAAAAGACAGTCCTAAAATCTGTATTGAACCACAAAACACCCTGAATCACCAAAGTAATCTTGTAAAAGAAAAGCAAAGCTGGAGGCATCACAATTCTCGGCATCAGATTATATTACAAAGCTGTAGTAATCCAAACAGTATGGTACTAGCACAAAAATAGACACGTAGATCAGTGGAACAGAATAGAAAACTCAAAAGTGAACCCACAATTATATGGTCAGTTAATATTCGACAAAGCAGGAAAGGCTCTTTTTCCAGTGGGGGGAAAAATGGTCTCTTCAACAAATGGTGTTGGGAAAACTGGATAGCAACATACAAATTCTAGTATTTTATTATTAGATTCAGTGCTCATAAAATTACTCTGTCTGTTTGCTCTTAAGGTTTCTGAACACTTGCATTTAATTTCTGTACTTATTGTGGACCATACTCTGACTCACTGTGTTCTGGGCTTGTGTGTTACCATGTAAACACCCCGCGATTTTGTGAAAAAGGACCCGATGCACGTTCCCCTCTGAAAGTGCTGACCTGGGCAAAAATGTGACAGGATGTTGAAGTCTGCATTTTTACGAAAGGGCTGTCAAAACTGCTTCTTGGTTGAGAAGACTTGAAATTCTAAGCCATTTGTGACTTGTTATTCAAATTGCCCACTTAAAAGTATATTTAAATTAGCTCTTGCAAAGTTCTTGGTTGGAATGACTTCACATTGAGGGTGTGGGGGGGGAATATGCATACAAATGGATATATACACACATATCTATAAATATACATATGCAGTGAGAATGAAAGAACAAATATATTTGTGTATTATTTATTCATTCTCATTTCCTCCCCCCAAATCTCTAATAAATATACATTGTAATAACACCCTGTATGGTTGGCCCCTGGGAGTAGGAGGGTTTTGGCCACAGTTTAGTATAGAATCTAGCTCATTTTCCAAGTCCCCAGGAAGGTTTTTGTATTGTTTCTGATGTGTAATGAGAAACAATTATGAATGTCTATCCATTCCCTCATCCAGCACTGAGAGGTTCATTGTACATGTGGGGTTACTCATCTCAGAGCTGTTGGCAACAGCCAGTGATTGAAAGATTCTGAGAGCCACTTAAATGCCCATGAATAGAAGACAGGTTAAATAAATTAGAGTGTATTCACACAATGAAATTGTTCATAACTCTATAAAACCTGAAGAAGCTTTTTATGTACTGATATGGAATGAGCTCTAGAAATACTAAGTGGAGAGAGACAGAGAGAGACAGAGAGAGAGAGAGAGAGGAGAAGAAGGAGGAGGAGGAGGAGGAAGAGGAGGAGGAGGATGAGGGGGGAGGAGGAGGAGGAAGGGGAGGGAGGAAGAGATGGAGGAGAGAGAAACAAGGCTCAGAATGGTATGCACTATGCACTGTCACAGGAGAGGCAAAATGACAACAATGTGCTCCCTTGTGCCTGTGTCTATGCAAAATTTCACAGGACCCTCTGGGGAAGGGTCCTGGTTGTCTCTGGTGTAGGAGTGGGATGGAGTGTTTTCACTGCATAATCCTTTTATATGGTTTGAATTTTATTCTGTGTGAATGTATCAGTGATTAAAAAAAAAAACTAATTGAAATGACACAATCTGTTGATAATTTTAAAAACAGACCTGAGGCCATCAACGTTAAAACTGTGTGGGCTTGTGTCTCAGGCCGGACAAGGTTGTGTCCAAGATGATTGCTCCATTGCAGGGGAGATAAATATTTTTCTAAAAGCCGTTTAGCCTGTTGGGCAATAGTTGTGTGTTGTAATGATGAAGATATAAATACATAACCTTGCTGAACTCTTGCTTGGTCCCAGACACTGTTGTAATGGGCATTGAATGTTTTGTGCATACCATCTTATTTAAACTCAGTTTAGATAAGATATAAATTCAGTTAATATAAGTACTCGGGTTTCTGCTTTCAGAAACAGAGAGAGCAAGTTTAAGAACTCAGCTAAGGTTATGTACATGTAGGAGCCCAGGATTGAGTGCAGTAAGTGGGATTGCAGAGCCTTGCCTCTCCTGACCAGACCAATATGGCATGCCTGTCAATAGAGACTGTACAAAGCCCTGACACCCAGTGATTATCAAGTTCAGCAACTAAATTCTGGGGAAAGTACCCAACTACTGTGCAAAACAGGACACAGCACAGTGTTTATTGAGTCCTAGGTCTGTAGTAAATGATGCAAAGAAGACTCAGTGTCATATTGTCCTTGCTCAAAATAAACAATAACAAAAATATCAGAAGAAAATAATTTCTACAAGGAGAATGTTTAGACTGGATGGATAACCTTTAGTCCTACTGGTGTTATTATTTGCCACATCTTATAAGAACCCATAGTATTCACCAAACAACGATGATATGCCTACTATGTGTGCCAGAAACCACAGGTAAGGAAAGATGTATGCATAATCTCAACCTCAATTAAATACCATGGGAATGAGTATAACTGGGTAAATATTTGTTTTTTTCATTGGGCATGTTAGAAGTATGTTAATTATAAAGCAAAGCATGGCAGGGTTCAGGTAGAAGGAATCCACAAAGCTAGGGAAGCCATCCTTTGTTTTGATTGATGAACATTATGGATTGTTATAGCTTCTGTTCTGCATAATCTCCTATTTACACATAATTTTATGCATAAAATGGATGAAAAGAGTATAATACCTTTTCTTATTCTCTGTGCCAGGCTAACATCCTTCATTAATTCAGTGTTGAAGTAAGAGATGGGGTGGGATGATCAAACCCTCTAATCCACTGATAACAGTGCCCCCTTAACACTTTGCCAGGCATATTGCTACGTTGAAGGAGGAGGGAAGGAAGGAAAGGAGGGAGGAAGGAGGATTAAGAATATTTTTAGGATGGACCTGATGAGAGTTTTAATCTATTCCTGCAACTGAATATTCCTTCAGATATTTTGCTTAACTGCCACTGAACGGATACATGTATATTTTTTCTTTATTGGTAGAAAATAAACTTCATAGGAAAAAATGGAGTTAATTTTCCTAAAGGGGAAAAAACTTAGTTTTAGCTAGTATTCTCTTTCTGGGTTACAAAAGTTTACCCCTTAGAGCAGAGAAATGCAAGTTACCCATTTGGGGTGGAAAATAGATAACCCACTTCCCCATCATCTTAAATACAGCATAGCAGTAGAACAGCGCCTTAAAACTTTTCATGGCGGGATTTGTTCTTGGTTTTGATCTGAAGAATGAAAGAATTTCTGGAAAGGGAGGTAATGCCTTGGCAGGGCCAGAAAATGGCCCGGCCTCTGGCATGGCACCTTTGAAGAATGCTTTCTCCTGGCTTGGCAAAGTGGGATGATTAAAACCACAACCAGCTGAGAGGCGACATGTGAGAGTTTGCTGTGGTGTAACAGAAGCCTCAGTGTTCCTTAATGACCCAGACATCATCGTCATGAAACTTGAGTAAATTTTATGCCCCATACAGGGATATTTTGAGGCCACACTTAGAGCTCTGCTCTTTGGTGCTACATCACATAAGTAACCATTATCCTGATTTCTATCTGCATACATGTTGTGCCTGCGTTTGAACCTTAGACACGTAGAATGTTGCATCTTTTCTTCTCATCTGTCGGGCTTCTCTCCTCCACGTTTGGTTTGTGATATTCATCCATGATGTTTTCTATGGCTGCTGTTTGTGCCTTCTCATGACTAAGTATTATTGCATTGTCTGAATAAATGGCAGTTTACCCATTCTGCTCTTAACAGGCATTTGGGTAGTTCGCTGGTTTTTTGTGGGAATATTTTGAATGGTGCTGTCATGAACATTTT